>NC_136380.1:175869365-185869365 GCF_965140285.1 Lepidochelys kempii
AGCTGAGGAGGCAGGTGGATAGAGATAATCACAGTAATGTTATATTTACAGTATAAAGGCTGTATCAGTCAATAAAATTTCACCTTAATACCAATAGGCAAACTGTTCAGCCGTGACAGCATAGAGGGGAATGAAGCAGAGCTGGAGAATGAAGGCCCAAGCAGGCCTTTAGACGAAAGCCCACCAACTCTATGAAAATGGCTCAAATAGTCAGATAGAAGACAGGTCTTTTAGAAGTCAGACCCCACAACCAGTTATGGGAAGGCTGGGCTAGAGACCAAACTCTGTTTGCAGTTTTGGTTTTATGAAGATCTTTCTTTTTTAAACCGTGTAGACTCCAAAAGCCTAGAGAATAAAGTTTTTAGGAAAAGGACATGCTGTGTGAAAGACTTTTTGTTGTATAACCAGGTGACCTCTTACACCTACTTACAGAGCTCTCTTTGCACTCTTTTTCTAGAATTATGAGGTGCTTGCTGGAGCTGTATGGGGCAGCCAAGTATCACAAACCTTGTGACATCATATTAAAAACAAGCAAAGCCTATGGGGGCATCAGCCCACCCACTGTCCGTTTGGCTTGCAATCTAACGATTTTACTCAGATTTCAGTCTGCTCTCTGTTCATGGATTCCCAGACTATAAGACCACAAAAAACCTCCTCTTTCCTCCCCACTTTTTCCTACTCAAAAGATGGGTACCCTTTCCTGTCAGATGCAGACTTCACCATGGTCATCCATGTCTTTGTTACATCTAGGCTAATCTACTGCAATATGATTTGCCTGGGACTACTGATGAAAGCCACCTGAAAGATTCAGCTAATGCACAATCCAGCTACCTGATTATGAGCAAGACATATCAGCAAGAGTCTATTACAACCCTGTTCTGCACTCTGCATTGGCTGTCAATCACCTTCTGAGTGAACTTCAAGGTGTTTATCTCCAAAGTCCTATTTGGATTTAGTCCTGACTTGAGTGCAGGGGACTGGACTAGAAAACCTCTCAAGGTCCTTTCCAGTCCTACACTTCTATGATTCTATGGCCCAGGAACCAGACACTTCTGAGACTGCTTCTTCCTTCTCTGATCCACCATTTCAGACACATTCGTAAGATTAAGCTTACTGTACTAAGAACAAGGTTCAAGAGATCTGGGAGTAGGGTTTGCTTGATGGCATGTACTCCAACCAGAAATACATCTACGCATGACACTAGCCACACTCAGCAAATGCTGTAGAACACATATCTTTGCCTGGGCTTTTAGCTAACTGCAGACTCCAATACCCTAGCATTACTATTATCAAGCTTACCCTCGAGCTTTTCCTGTAGAGCCCTGTCCTTGTACATGATAGTAAGAATCTCACCCACTTCCTATGACTCAGATTTTTTGGAAAAGCCATAACAAGTGGACTTTTATCAGAAGGGACTTATCAAATTGTCACCTTAATAGCAAATTGACAGATCAAAAATTTGCAATGAGTGTC
The DNA here is from genome assembly GCF_965140285.1 of Lepidochelys kempii. Lineage (NCBI taxonomy): Eukaryota > Metazoa > Chordata > Testudines > Cheloniidae > Lepidochelys > Lepidochelys kempii. The sequence goes on from NC_136380.1 coordinate 175,870,839, forward strand.
AGAAGAAGCTTCCTAACTATGAGAACTCATTAGGCAATACAGTAGTTTTCCAGTGGGTTCACTGGAAGCCCAATTGTTTGAAAAAATGTGACAATTTATAACAGAATGAAAATGTGTTGTGAGGACCAATCCTGCATTGGCAAGAAGAACTGGCTGATCCAACAATTTTGTCTCTCTCTAACTTCTTTGATTCTATGACTCTATAAGATTGCTAAAAGCAACTGAACCCATTTCCATTTCTGGTTACTCTGTGCTGAGTTTTTTTTAAAAAAACCCTGTTTTTTTTAAAAAAATCCTGTAATAAACACTTTTGCTCTTGGGGTGAGGCTTTGTAATCCAAATTTCAGCTTGAAAAGAATATTTATAGCTAAGTTATAAATCCCGGAAAATAGAGATTTATATTTACATTGGAAAGACTGATAAGCTCTTACTGTAGCTATACTAGAAGGAGGCCATGCTATAATAAAGAGGTGTTATTTTAACAAGAGCACTTATAATGGCAGTATAATGTAGTTAGGAAAGAATGAACTTTATAAGGTGAGTGTAGAACTTAACACAAATTCTCAAGCCAAAAAAACAAATAGTGGACCTCAAGGAGAGTCTATTAAATACACATTTGCTCATGGACCATGTGATTTTATGGACTTTTACCAAAGAGAAATGCAACCCACTATTTAATATTTTTGGAGCTTTTAAAGTCTTCATCCATTTTGAAGCTAAATAAATAGTGGAACTCTTACCCAAATTCATGTTTCCTAAGAAGAAATTTGTAACAGAATTCAAAAGATTCATAATCACATCTATGGACTATTATACTAATCACTACTATAGGAATCAACTTGGATTTACAATTCAAATGATTTGAAATCTTTCCATGTGTTTCATTTATGGCAAAAATAAAAATGTTGTGGGAGGAGTTAGTCCTTATAACAGACACTACACAGTCACTGGAAAAGCTGCCAGATTACAATGGGTCCAGGATTTTGTCTCCTTGTCTACTGATGTTTCTATGGGTGAAATCACACTAACAAATGACAATGTAAAAATCAGGGCAAAAATTCACCCCAAATCTCCCATATATTAGCACAAAGCCAAAGTAAACTGACCTTGTAGAGGGAACTAAGCAGGAGTTCAGAGGACTAAAGCCACACAGACCACAACATGGAGGCGGAACAGAGATCTGCAACACAGCCCTTCTGCAGCAACTATTCCAGCCTATGGATTAGAATATCAACCATTGTCCCTCAGCTCCTAGTATGGATGGCTTCTACGTAGCATAAATGCATATCCAGCATCCTGTTCCCTGTTTCAGCCCAATACTCCTCTCCAAATCAATCCATTCCAAGCTGTCATGGAGTTCATCTCCCCAGTTTGACGGTCTCCCTGTGTGGCCACTCCACTTATGCATCTCTAAACAGGGGCAGAGGTACCGTGGAACAGGAGAAATGATTAGACCCTTCTGGGCGATCTTTCCCAAAGGGCATTTCACCCCCAAGTGAAGATCTTTTTAAAATATTCCCTATAGGGGGATAAACCTATCAATAAAAAATCAAAGGCCTTGATACCGCAAACACTGCTTAACTTTAAGCACATGAATGTGAGCAGTCTCATGAGCTTCGGAGGAACTGCTCACATGCTTACAGTTAAACACCACACATATATGCTTGCAGGATCAGGACCTGAAATACAAAACATGTTGGTCTTCTCTCTCCTACTACCAGGGCCAGCCCTAGACCAAATGTGCCCCAGGTGTCCAGGTGCCCAGCTGGAAATGGCCCAACTTGATTATCATACACATTGTAAGGAGAGCGATCACTTTAGATAAACTACTACCAGCAGGAGAGTGGGGTAGGGTGAGGTATTTTTTCATGCTTTGTGTGTATAAAAAGATCTTCTACACTTTCCACAGTATGCATCCGATGAAGTGAGCTGTAGCTCACGAAAGCTTATGCTCAAATAAATTGGTTAGTCTCTAAGGTGCCACAAGTACTCCTTTTCTTTTTGCGAATACAGACTAACACAACTGTTACTCTGAAACCAAAGTTCTTAGTATTTGAGCCAACAAAAGGTGGCACATTTAGCTCTGAGGTGAAGTCTTGCTCAAGATACAACCGTGACACCTACGGTAAATAAATGTGCGGCACTCATGGTATCAGAAGGGAATCCTATCAAGTCCTCCTCAATGCAAGGCAACCCCATCATGGGGCTTCAAAACCAAGTAGTGCAACAGCAGGTACATTTTAAAGGACCCTTTAGATTCCATCATGGATGCAGAAGAATACAGAGGGAAAACAATCACTGTGAACACTAACTTGGTGAAAAGGAATAGCATAAATACAGTATTATCTGTATAGGACTGATGAAGAATGAGGTCATATTTTTGTATTAGTGTTTATTTTGGTGGAGTATAATGATATTCATAACCTAGAACCATGTTTTACATGATATGATGTTGAGTGTTTTGTTAAAATGGGAGGCCTGGATCCAACTGGACCATTGTGGGAAGCTGCATTCTGTTCAGGCTGACAGATGGACCAACAACTTTCCAACCTGGTATGAACAAGTATTTGGAGAGTCTATAAGTTAATATATGCATCCCATTGGTGGGTGACATCCTGAAGTATAGTTGGTTTTGTCTCTGTATAGGAGATGTAAGAAAAGTGTTTTAAGTAACAGCATGGGGTAAAACTAAAGTCTGATATGTGTCACATCTTTTGCTTCTCTACAAAAGAAAAAGGACACTAAACTTTCTAAACTACTACATGCTACAAGGGGCCACAGCAATGGTTCCCTCAACCCACCTAGCAATATTGTTAACCTATCCAACTATACTCTCAGCCCAGCAGAAGCAGCTGTTCTATCTCGGGGCCTCTCCTTCTGCCCCTCCACCCCCACGAACATGATACAGTTCTGTGGTGACCTAGAATCCTATTTTCGACGTCTCCGACTCAAGGAATATTTCCAAAATACCTCTGAACAGCATACTAATCCACAGAGGTCTCCCAACCAACACTACAGAAAGAGGGATTCTAGGTGGACTCCTCCTGAAGGTCGAAACAGCAGACTGGACTTCTACATAGAGTGCTTCCGCCGACGTGCACGGGCTGAAATTGTGGAAAAGCAGCATCACTTGCCCCATAACCTCAGCCATGCGGAACACAATGCCATCCACAGCCTCAGAAACAACTCTGACATCATAATCAAAAAGGCTGACAAAGGAGGTGCTGTTGTCGTCATGAATAGGTCGGAATATGAACAAGAGGCTGCTCGGCAGCTCTCCAACACGAGTTTCTACAAGCCATTACCCTCTGATCCCACTGAGAGTTACCAAAAGCAACTACAGCATTTGCTCAAGAAACTTCCTGAAAAAGCACAAGATCAAATCTGCACAGACACACCCCTGGAACCCCGACCTGGGATATTCTATCTACTACCCAAGATCCATAAACCTGGAAATCCTGGGCGCCCCATCATCTCAGGCATTGGCACCCTGACAGCAGGATTGTCTGGCTATGTAGACTCCCTCCTCAGGCCCTACGCTACCAGCACTCCCAGCTACCTTCGAGACACCACTGACTTCCTGAGGAAACTACAATCCATCGGTGATCTTCCTGATAACACCATCCTGGCCACTATGGATGTAGAAGCCCTCTACAACAACATTCCACACAAAGATGGACTACAAGCCGTCAAGAACACTATCCCCGATAATGTCACGGCTAACCTGGTGGCTGAACTTTGTGACTTTGTCCTTACCCATAACTACTTCACATTTGGGGACAATGTATACCTTCAGATCAGTGGCACTGCTATGGGTACCCGCATGGCCCCACAGTATGCCAACATTTTTATGGCTGATTTAGAACAACGCTTCCTCAGCTCTCGTCCCCTAAAGCCCCTACTCTACTTGCGCTATATTGATGACATCTTCATCATCTGGACCCATGGAAAAGAAGCCCTTGAGGAATTCCACCATGATTTCAACAATTTCCATCCCACCACCAACCTCAGCCTGGTCCAGTCCACACAAGAGATCCACTTCCTGGACACTACAGTGCTAATAAACAATGGTCACATAAACACCACCCTATACCGGAAACCTGCTGACCGCTATTCCTACCTGCATGCCTCCAGCTTTCACCCTGACCACACCACACGATCCATCGTCTACAGCCAAGCTCTGCGATACAACCGCATTTGCTCCAACCCCTCAGACAGAGACAAACACCTACAAGATCTCTGTCAAGCTTTCTTACAACTACAATACCCACCTGCAGAAGTAAAGAAACAGATTGATAGAGCCAGAAGAGTTCCCAGAAGTTACCTACTACAGGACAGGCCTAACAAAGAAAATAACAGAACGCCACTAGCCGTCACCTTCAGCCCCCAACTAAAACCCCGCCAACGCATTATTAAGGATCTACAACCTATCCTAAAGGATGACCCAACACTCTCACAAATCTTGGGAGACAGGCCAGTCCTTGCCTACAGACAGCCCCGCAACCTGAAGCAAATACTCACCAACAACCACATACCACACAACAGAACCACTAACCCAGGAACTTATCCTTGCAACAAAGCCCGTTGCCAACTGTGCCCACATATCTATTCAGGGGACACCATCACAGGGCCTAATAACATCAGCCACACTATCAGAGGCTCGTTCACCTGCACATCCACCAATGTGATATATGCCATCATGTGCCAGCAATGCCCCTCTGCCATGTACATTGGTCAAACTGGACAGTCTCTACGTAAAAGAATAAATGGACACAAATCAGATGTCAAGAATTATAACATTCATAAACCAGTCGGAGAACACTTCAATCTCTCTGGTCACGCAATCACAGACATGAAGGTCGCTATCTTAAAACAAAAAAACTTCAAATCCAGACTCCAGCGAGAAACTGCTGAATTGGAATTCATTTGCAAATTGGATACTATTAATTTAGGCTTAAATAGAGACTTGGAGTGGCTAAGTCATTATGCAAGGTAGCCTGTTTCCTCTTGTTTTTTCCTACCCCCCCCCCCCAGATGTTCTGGTTTAACTTGGATTTTAACTTGAAGAGTGGTCAGTTTGGATGAGCTATTACCAGCAGGAGAGTGAGTTTGTGTGTGTATGGGGGTGGGGGGGATGTGAGAACCTGGATTTATGCAGGAAATAGCCCAGCTTGATTGTCATGCACATTGTGTAAAGAGTTGTCACTTTGGATGGGCTATCACCAGCAGGAGAGTGAATTTGTGTGGGGGGGTGGAGGGTGAGAAAACCTGGATTTGTGCTGGAAATCACTTTAGATAAGCTATTACCAGCAGGACAGTGGGGTGGGAATAGGTATTGTTTCATATTCTCTGTGTATATATAAAGCCTGCTGCAGTTTCCACGATATGCATCTGAGGAAGTGAGCTGTAGCTCACGAAAGCTTATGCTCTAATAAATTGGTTAGTCTCTAAGGTGCCACAAGTCCTCCTTTTCTTTTTGCGAATACAGACTAACACGGCTGTTACTCTGAAACCTATCTTTAAAAGAGAAATCCAGGATCAGGGAAGATTACTGTTGAGTGAGGCTGGCCCTCAGGATGTGGCACCTTTTCAATGCTTGAAGCAAGAAAGACCAGAAACCCTCCAAGAGGTCCAAACACTAATGCATTTCCTGGGATACTATCACAAGCTCATGAGGGACCATTCACACATTGCTAAAGCCTTATGTGACCTTTTTCTGTGCCTGTGTATTCACCCCTTCCTTTTATTCAGAGTACAACACCAACAGTCGGAGAAATACAGATTCACTAGATAATATAATATAGAGATTAGCTAGTCAATGTATTTTGTTGTCTCATTTCCTGATGTAGAACACTATGACATAGTAGAAGGATCAAAAAATCACCTCCAAAGTTAAGGACCAAGAGTGAGAATGTAGCCAATGAGAGAGCTGAGATCCTGACTTCAATGAAAGCTAATGACATTTAGCCGCTGCTCAGCAGGGTTAAGTGTTCAGTTGTTCAGCCCCTGTTGTTGAATGCTGGTATTGATTTTATAGTAAAAGTGACTAATCCTCTTCAAAAGGTGGGTAATGCTTCACCCCACAATGCTCCCACAATTCCCATTAAAACCAACAGGAACAGTGCACATGCATTCAAGGAAAGAATTTTGTTTCTCTGTGCATGTTTGCTCCATTAAACAAACCTCTGCACTGTGAAAACTATAGGCCTACTCCAACATCCACTGATGCAAATGGAAAATTCCCGTTGACTTCAATGGGTCTAACATCAGGCACTATGAGCCTAAATCTTTCTGCTCTAGGCATAGACTTCCCATTGATTGAAGTGGGAGTGAGTCACATTAAGTGGCTGAAGGACCAGGGCTTTTATAACAATTCATTAAATGGGATACAACAAAATTCATAATGAATCTCTTTAAATAAAAGTTTTTCTTCAGAGAAACAAACTACTGATTTATTCATTATGAGTATTCTCATCTTTTTGTGTTCTTTAAAAAAGGAGAATTTAGTGCAGCAAATTATTGCATTTAAATAATAGTTAATCCAAGTATGTTATTTTATCAAATAAAAATTATTCTTGGCTTTATTTGGGGAAAAATCTGAAGGAAGCAGAAAAAGCTAAAAAAAGAATTTTAAGGAATATGCTTTTAAATATTTATAAATGTTTTCAAACACATGGTAGAGAATTAGAACCTCTAATACCGAAAAAGGAACTTTATTACCATAAGGAAAACAGAATTATCTTCAAACTACTTTGCCTCTTTCCCTCTGATTCAGTGCAGTGCTTTATCTAAATCATACTCTCCAGCAGGTTGGCTTCCCCATCTATAATTGTAAAGAAACAGTACATATCTCATTACAGACAGCTACAAACCTAGTAGCATTAGGTATATATTAGAATCCTATAGCATCTATTTATTTTAAAACTGATTGATATCTTTTAATCCTGTTTTATACCACCTGAATTCAGAGACTGAGAAGACCTTTAAGTACTCTAGTCCATCCTTAATTTCTATATCTTTGTCCAATCTACTTTCTAACTTGTTTCTTCTCTTCCTGTGTTTCCATTCTTTTCTGTGTTTTCTTTATTATTATTTTTTACAAAGTGCCCTGTAGATTTGAGAGGCTGTGTCTGCTTCCCTGGTCCTCTTTCCAGAGACCGTTCTGAGAAAAGTTATTAAAAGTAAGTCATATTTTAGATGTAAGAAAGTCGCTTAAAATCAGAAGGGTTAGTTTAGCCAAATTTCAAACTCTAAGGACTTTATTCTTGCTTCAGCAGGGCAAACTGGGAGAGAAGTCAGTAACTTTAGAAAAATGCCGTCAGTAAGAGATTTAGTATGTGATAAATGTAATCCATCACCAAAGATCCAGTGGGATTCCAACATGATAGTTATTTGTGGGATCGTTAGACATTGTTCTTCATCTCTCAGCTGTCTCCAGGTCTACTTTCCAATGCACAGATTTATTCACTAAAGGCTGTATTCATTTTTATCATGGCGACAGGAACACATTAATACTGAAAAAGCCTAACAAATGTGTACTCATCCGTTCACCCAACCCTCAGAAGAGACTCTTTCGGAAATTATTCCTGCCAGAAAGAGGAGTTATCTGCATAGCATGCATGGCAATCAGGTCAGTGAACATCCTTATTAAAAAGCCCAGTTCATGCCCTTGACCCCCCAAGTCCCACCTTAAGTGTCCACTTTGTTGTTCTGGACATGGAGGACTTGTGAAATATGAACCTTCTAGCGATTGAATGAGCTGTTGTACCCCACTTGGCCACATGCGCTCCTGGGTATCCAGAAGAAGAGGTCTGAATATGGTCCAAAAAATACATCAAGCGTATATCAATGTTGAATCCAAATTTGTAGTACAAATTTTAGTCCAGTTTTGGTAAGCTTTGAATAAGACAAATCTTAGTACAGATGGCAAAATCCAAATGATTTTCAGTTCTCTATCTGTAAAATGTGGATAATAGCACTTCGCTACTTCACAGGGGTGTAGTGAGATACAAACTCACACAAAGAGTGTGAGGCTCTCCAATGCCATGGTGATGGGGACCATATAAGTACCTAAAATAGATAGGTTGCTCACAAAGGAATCAAATCAATTAGGGTCCCAATCCAACAAAGCACTAAAGCACTTGCTTAACTTTAAAAATCTCACTGAAGTCAATGGGTCTACTTATGTGCTTGAAATGCTGAAGTGCTTTGCTGGATTGGGGCCTAAGTCTTCAAGGAACTAAAATGTCTTCCTTGCTGTTGTAAAATGCATATAAACTGGGCAAGGGATAAGCATCTAGGACATTATTTAAGGCCATTTAATTGGAAAGTGAGATGGGGTGTTCACCACACACTGCTCCGAAGGGGATAAAATGGCTCAGGAAGGCACTACTTGACAGGATGAGGTGGGTGAGGTGTAAGTTGGCTATACAGCCCAGCTGAACCTGAAGCCCAGCTGGCTGGGAAGAGGAGGGGCTTGTATAAAGCCAAGGAGAGGACACTGGAAAGGAGCTGCAGTGGGAGAGTATCAGCAGTCGCTCTCAGGGTTGAGAGAAAAAAGTAGAAAGAAGCCTAGGAAAAACAACAGCAAAGGTGGGATGGCATGGACCTTAGCTGCTGACTGTAGGGTCCCTAGGTTGGAACCCAGTGTAGAGCACAGGCCTAGTTTCCCCTGCCAGCCACTGGGAGAATGGCATGAACAGGGCAGTGGACTTTGAAGACTGCCTGCGGCAATTTGTTTAGACAGACATTGATACCCTGAAAAAGGGGGAAACTATACTGACCTGGCCAGAGGACTAAGCTCTGAAGAGAAAGCATTGCAGCTTGTGGGGAGAGAAAGCACAAGAGCTGAGAAACCATAAGAGGAGACCCATGCCAGTGGTGAGCTTATCCCCAGACAGGCTACAAGGAGGCACCCTAGCAGTAAGTAGAGCAAACCCCATGACAGGGAGAACTGTTAGTTCTTCCAAAATGACATGGCAATTAACATTTCCAAAATGATTGTCTGTGACTGAAGATTAACTCTTTAAAATTGCTTCATGTGTCTTGGTGAAAATGCTTTGTCCTTCTAAGAACCCTGAGCATTCCCCATTTTCACTCCTCCCCTTTGAAACCCTATTCTGTACTTGCCCTCACACTCACTGAGAAGAACTGGATGGGACTAGGCCCATCAGTGACAACCTTTTTTCCCTTTGCTGCTGACTCCTGAGGTAGCCTCTGTGAAATGGTGGAACACAGCAGAGTTTTCTGAAGTGCTTGATACCCCATTAGAATGTCAAGATGACATACCAGGTACCTTATATGGGGTGGTTCTGGAGCTGTATTTTGCCCCATACATACACTCAGCAGTACAGAAGTGATTAATCAGCAGAAGGATATGGAAAACAGAAGAAGGAATGGGATGTGGTTACCACTGTATAACGAACAATACAAGTGCTCTGCCTTCCCCTAGCCCCTTCTGACACTTCAGTGATAATTTTATTACAAAAATGTTGATGACTTCTTTCTTTTCCTTGGCTGGTCTGTTTCTCTTTTGTAAATTCTTCCTACATATTGACACTGGCAGAGACTTGAGCCAGCTGGTAATGGTTTTGTTCCTGTAAAAAAAGGATTGTGTGTCCTTGACATGTCACTGGATTAAATAAATATTCCCCGAGAATAATGTTGGCCTAGAGGCTGTAACTTTTACTTCTTAGACTAGAACAACTGGGTTTAGAGTATCTGATCACTAGATACAGCTTGTTTTATAAGACTGAGCAGGAAAGCACGACAAACATATATATTTATTAAAGCTATGTTTACAGGATATCCCAGTTTAACTTGACAAGTCTACCAGCAAATGTCATGGGGAGCCCAAAGATATTACACAGTATGTATATGACATGACAATACAGTTCTAGTAGAAGCTAAACGTTAGTAATTTTAGTGTTTCAATACTGTAAGCACTGTGTTCACCTATGGTGTTCGATAGATAATAAATAACATCTGTTTTACTGATTGGAGTTATATATATTATAATAGCCATGGATTTGAATTTCTACTTTTGATCCGGTGTGCCTGGGGTAGCCCTCACTGGAAATGCCAAGGGCAGGGCAGGCTGCAAAAGGAAGTGGGTAACACTGAAGTTAAACTCCCAAACCAGTCACAAACTGTGCTTCTGATCCCCCACACTGGTTATCAAGAAACAAAAAAGAAATCACACAGCCCCTTTATTGCATTCCAATTATCTAGCTCCCAATCAGCACCTGGGACCAGTACAGTAAGAAGTTATTTAAAAAACTCTGCTCACATATACAAAATGTTCTTCTAACCCCAAAGGGTCAGCCATGTTACCAAGTCAGTATAAGTTTGGATCTTACCCAAAATACTACGCTGCCAGCCAATCATTTAGTGTCTAAAACTAAAGGTTTATTATAAAGAAAAAAGAAAGAACAAGAAGAGAGATGTTAAATGGTAAAACAGTCACATACAAACAAAGATTTCAAAATCCATCAGGTTCCTAGCAGTATTGATAAGTTTGCTGGCTTGAAAGTCCTTCTGGAATATACCCACAGCTTGCATGGGTCATTTAGTCCTTTATTCAGAGCTTCGTTTGTAGAAAGGTTACTCCAGTGGTAAGAAGCTGGAATGAAAACAAGAAGCAGGACCAAAGACAAAATGGAGACAATGCAGCTGCCTTTTATAGTCTTTTGCCATGCAGCTTGATTTCCTTTGTTCCAAACACAAGCTGCCCAGCACATGGCCTGGAAGCCTTAGAGTTCTGTCCATAGGCATGAGTCATAAGGTATATCCCTTGCCTTCTGTCAGTGGGTCAGTTGTATAGCTGATGTCCCTTGAGGGGCTGTCAAGCAGACTAGGCAGTGCTACTGCCAATCTGTCTGGGGGTGTCACCCAGATGCACAGCACAGTTTTGGAACTACAGACATACCATACATATAACTTGCAATACAAAGGTGATACAAAACACATACATGAGACTATCATACCTGGAAAATTATAACATTTTTGAAGATACTTACATGGCATATCTGGCATAACCCACTGCAATTTTACAATACTGGTATTCAAAATATCGTAAAGTGTCCCCAGATTCCATACAGCATCACACTACTATTTAGTCCTGTGGATTAAAAAAAAAGTCTATTCTTTTTGTAATATGTTGTCATTTGATATTTGATGTTCTGAGACTGTTCTTTCAAGTGTAAAAACAGCAGCAGTAATGTTAAGACAATAGTAATGTAATAATGTTTTGGGAAGGAAGGAGATAATGTGATTCATCCAAGTCCATTCATCAAACTAAGTAGTCTGTGTCACTTATTTAGTTAGCTAGTTAAAATACACCTATCCAAAGCACAGAGTACATGTATAAAATACATAATTTTAAAAATCCACATAACATACAAACAGAATCAAGTCCACCACTAAAAAACACTCCACTTTGAAACTCAGCTTTTCTCAGCTCACCATCTCTCTGCTCAGCAATCTCCACCAGAAAATGCTGGGACCGAACAGATAAGGTACACCTTTTGTTTGTTTCTCTGGGTCCCTAAAACCTAATTCTTTTCTAATATATTTATATTTGCAGAATCTCCCACTGTCTGTTTGATATAGATACAACATAACCATCCTTAGTAACGCAGAAATTGTTGCACTAGATCAGACAATTGGTCCATTTGTACTCTGCTTCTAGCAGTGATCAGTATCTGATGCTTCAAAATATGAAAAAACACACTTTTAACATACCTAACCACAGCCCTGATGGATATACAGATGGACTTAACTTTATGTAACAAGAATAGTTCTATTGACTTCATTGGGACTACTCACTACGTGAGTTGCAGGGTTGGGGCTCAGCTGTATATTATCTTATGTAAGGAAGTAGAAGGGGGAAAAAATCTTCCTGACCTCACAGGTGCTGTTCTATCTACTGTCTCATTAAGAAACCTGACTAGACTCTTATGACAGAAAAGATCCAAGGTTAAAAACTAAATCATTGACTTTTCCAGAAAACATTATTGCCCAAAGTCACCATAGCTGATGGAGCAAATTTCCCTCCCTAGTCTGCAAGAGCATTTCTACATAGGAAGAAGAATGCCTACCCTCTCCAGAGCCAGACCTTTCCATTCACCTTGGGCAGGCAGATTCTACTGAAACAAATGGCAGCAATAAAACACCAAAGCTTGGGCCCTAATTAGCATTTTATTCTTCCTGTAGTACACTGCAAACCTCATATGAACTTGCAGGTTGGCAACTGAGTTTCAAGAGCTAGATTGACTAAGCCTTGGAAATCTCTATCCACAGAATAGACACAGTGTAGGCAGTGACAGGGCAAATTTCCCAGTTTCACAACTTCAACGTGCCTTAATTCTGATCTAAAGGGACATCTTCTAGGGATGGAAGATATTCCTGTCTTCATGTACATTTAGTCATTGGCCTCTTTGCCCACAATTGCCAACAAAGGTGCTAGTTAGTGCCAAAGGCACCTGTCCACTGGGAACTGGACTGAGCCAACCAAAACATTTTGCATAGACCACTGAAAAATAATGACATCACGTGGTAACAACTTTCAGCCACAGCACTCTGGGCTACAGTGGAACATATACTCTAGAGGTGAGAGGCTTAGTATCCAAATATCACATTATCTCCCAGAAAGCTTTTTTAGTTCTCAGTGTGGTTGTGGAATGGCTGCCAATTCATACAGTAGCCTCCCTCAGAAAAATAAACAGTGGATTTTGCAGATAAATTCAGTGGAGTTCCCAGAAGTCAGTGTTAAAGGCCCATATTACAAATATATTCAAGGAATTAAAATAGCTACAAAGGATCTATGCAGGACTCCAGACTTAGCAATGGAGGCCTAAAATAGTATTGCTTGGCTATATTTGGAAGTGGAATCAACTCAGTGAATGCTGAAATTAAGAGGGGTTTTTTGGTGGTGTTCTGGGTTGTTTTTTGTTTTTGGTTTTGGGGTTTTTTTGGCTGAATAATGACCTTGCTGATATAGGTCTTTCATTTATGAGCTCATTCATATTATACCCAGCAGGTGAAAAGTGAATGCACTTGCATAGCAGCATGAAGTGGAATCTCATCAGCACAAACAGCCACAGACATTTCCATTTGCTATTGAAAAATTTATTCCCTTGAAAACAAGGGACACACTTCACAAGTATTAGTATTATGCTACAGTGAATATCCATTTATTTAAAAACTAGAGTAACCACAAGGATACAGTCACACACAAAAACGGCCTGACAAAGTGCTAATTACACAGTCTGAGCCCAATTCTGCCTGTATGTACACTTGATTGGTTAGGACACCTGATTACAATGGCAGTGGCACCTGTGGTCCAGCTAGCACAATTAGCCCTTAACTTATAAAACATAGCACTTTCAATTCACAGACTCAAAAGCACTCTACTAAGGAAGGTTTCAGAGTAACAGCCGTGTTAGTCTGTATTCGCAAAAAGAAAAGGAGTACTTGTGGCACCTTAGAGACTAACCAATTTATTTGAGCATAAGCATTCGTGAGCTACAGCTCACTTCATCGGAGCTGTAGCTCACAAAAGCTTATGCTCAAATAAATTGGTTAGTCTCTAAAGTGCCACAAGTACTCCTTTTCTTTCTACTAAGGAAGGTAAATATTGTTATCTGTATGTTTATAGATGGGCAAACAGGGGCACAGAAAGGTGAAGTGACTTGTGCAAAGTTAGCAGCAGAATCAGCAAGAGAATTCAAGTCTCCAGATTCCCAGGCCACTGCCCTACCTACTAGATCATAATGAGCAAGGCAGCTTGGTGCACAGGAAGTAGAAAGCTGCTGACACAGGAAGAAGGAAAGAGATCCACAAATGAGAGAGGAAACCAAGGTTCCTCAAATTGGAGGAAAGGCATGACACAATAAATGAGCAAAGATGTACTGGAAGAGATGGGCAGAAAGGTGGGCACAGTAAGTCTGTGCAGAGCCCTAAAAGTGAAGACAGAAAACAAGTGATCAAATTCAAGAAGGGGATAACATGATCAAAGCAGCCGGAAGATGATGTTGGCTGCAGCATGAACTAGAAAAGGAAGATATGGGAGTCAGGGAGACATGGTAGTGTAGGTTTCAGAGTAGCAGCCATGTTAGTCTGTATTTGCAAAAAGAGAAGGAGTACTAGTGGCACCTTAGAGACTAACCAGTTTATTTGAGCATAAGCTTTCATGAGCTACAGCTCATTTGTTGACTTGCATTTTGGTAGTGGGGATTGAGAAGAAGGGCCAGACATTTTTGAGATGTTGTAGATGTGGCACCAAAAGACTGCGTGAGAGCCTGAATGTAAGAAGTTAAGGTTGTGAGGTTATAATCAAATAACAATAATATTTTGCACTTGTATCAGAGCACCTTCCATTAGGGGGACCTAAATGTGTCTTATAAACATTAAGGCCATTGGACTTACTCCAATGTTTTCAGTTTTCTAAAAAGGGACTTTTTTCTTGGTGTTATATTCTGAAGTAATAACTGTACCTATACCTACACAAAAGTGTCAAATAAGCATTGGTAAACTATGAATTTCATGATTTCTGCTTTTTACCACTCTAAACTGAACACAAATTATTTCCTTAACACCCATTTCATGTGAGATATAAAACAAAGTTGTAGAATAGTGATTCAGTTAGATCTGTTAGGACTTTTAAATATTTTTCCTTTTAAATAAAGCAATCTCTATTTAATCCCAATGGTGCTCTACAATTACAGGCACAGATATGAAATAATTGCAATTAAAGTGTTAAATCGCAGACACCATAAGTACTACAACATATTAAAAAAAAACCCTCAGTTTACTGGGGATAAAGGGAGATTAACATGGTACTACATTGTATATTTCCATCAACTTTTTACATATGAAGACATCTCCTCTCCAATTACTTGCTTCTCTCCAATTACTTGCTTCTTTGTTTAACTGGATAAAGGCCAAGCTTCATGTACTGCCCTTGAGGTTAACTCCCATTACTATGCTAGGATGTGGTCCTCACATGGAGGACATGTTATTTTGACCTATATTCTAAATCTATACATTCTACACTTCCTTGTTTAGATACCTATTCTCTGTTTCATGTTCATTAGCAGCAACGCTCCAAAGGCTTCTTTATTCAGTCTCTTCTTGGCCCATGTGGCACCTACCCTGTTGTACCGAAGGAAGTTGTTATATCATCCTATTTCCCACTGTTCACAATGGGAAGTGTTCATCATTCCTAGTGCTTTGTTTTGGCTATGCAGGGATTTTTAAGTCCTATATACTCTACTACATCCTCCATCCTCTTAAAAAAATGAAACGCTATTCTCTTTTTAGCTTGTGAGCGACATCAGCTGTATCTTCACAGGGGATCAATGCCAACTACATTATAACCATTTCCTTATTTTTTTTTAACACAACACGAAGTCAGATTTTAGATCAGAGGTAGCTACTTCATGTGACCAAAATAAGCCTTCTTTTCAGGTTCAATATTGTAGCCCAGTTGTCTTCAATTGCAAGAATTCCCTGTGGGGGGACTTCTTCCTTTCTACTGCTGTTCACAAAAGGAAAACCTTCTCTTGTCACAAATGCCTGCAAGTGCTTTTAATACATCATCAGGTCTCCAGCAGACCTAGTTCTGGTTCACTGCTTTACTCCAGCCTGATAAAAATCTGCTGTGATGCATCCCTCTTCTATACATACTAACAGTAGGCTAAATCTGTGACCTGTTCTTAGTCCCAGTGTTGCAAATTAGCTGTTACCAACAGATATCGTAGGCTGCTTTTAAGTAGTGTTTTATTTTCCTCAACAATCTTATCTCCACAGGTCTGCCCAAGAAAGTTTCGACTACAGGATTCCATGTTATACATTGTTCATCCCTCCTGCCTTAAAAAACAAAACCAAAAAACTATGCATTCAAACATTCTACCTACCTAAATTTGTTTCTCCTGTCTCCCCTACAGTTAATACAATTAATTCATTATAAACTGAGCTGGGTGAATAGTGGTAAAATTTACTCACCACCAAGCTTGCTAATTTCAATTCACCATTCAGGCCCATCCTGTCAATGTCCTTGTCTGTTCACTTTTGTGAAAACATTCAGGATATGCCTTTCCCTCCACATAAATGTTTGTGGGAGGAGCTCTTCTATTCACATGAATACAGGAATTTGTGTATATATTCCTGACCAGATTGCTATCCTGTTAAACTCCTCCATTAGACTGGTTGCGTGTGTTTGGAAACAAAAGTGTATGGAGGCAGGGAGCGAATGGAGGAGTGAGAAATTCAGTGATTTTCAAAGTAATAACTGAGGGATTAGTCCTTGTGAGGAGCAGTGAGTAGGGAGAAAGACAGGTTGAAGGAGGGGGGAGGTTTGAGTAACAGAAAAGCCCCTTGCAAGGAAACACCTTGCACATATTGCCTCCCCAGAATATGGAGCTTGGTGTCTTCAGTGTTTGCAAATATCAAGGCAAAGGAACAAGCACATCTACCCCTGCTATGGAGCCTCATATCTGGTCCTGCAACTACGTGGTTATCCATTACTGAACAAATATGTATGAGCAATCACTGTACTGAATGATAGCGTGCCCTAAAATGGGGGCCATTTTTTTCAGTTCAGGCATTTGGTAAATACATGAAACAGGGTGTGGTATTGAATATAGGATTGGGAAATTAAAAACCAGCACCCTGAAACTCTTGGCCAGATTCCTGGCACTCAGGAAGGCAAATGAGCCGGACACGATCTACCCAGAGCATTCACAAATATGAACTTGCTTGTACATGCACCACACCAAATTGCTTGGTGTGAACATGATGAGAAAAGTGAATGTAAAGACTACTGTGTAACCAGCAAATCTGTATTATATTTTTCTCTTTCCTTCAGCAGGGAGGAACTCACTATTTATAAATGTTGAGTTCTTCTGTGTAGCCAGATATAATTCTCTTCCTTGGACAAAACAGAAGTACTAAAGATTTCAGATATCCTAAATGTTCCTAGGTCTGCTTATTGCCATGTTTCTCTCTCTCTCTAAAATGTTCCTCACTGCCTGCCTGAGAGAGCCAGTACTCTGATGATTGTCTTAAAGCACTAGTCTTGTTTATAAAGGTTAGGTCATCCAGTCAGGGAACAAAACGCATACCATATGATTTAGACGACCAGTCACACAGCCTAAATAGCTAATTCCAAATATCCAGACCTTGAAGGAACTCTTGCAGCAAACACTTCATTAAAACCCATAGTCCCAAACAGATTTGTAAAAACTATTTCACAAACAATTACAAATGATAAACAAATATGTAAATAAGGTGATCCATTCTTAGACAACTCAGGAACAGAAAAAGAGGGACAAAATCTGTTTAAGAAACCATTTGCAATGAATAACTAACATTACTATTTACAAAGTTAGACTCTTAATTCACTTTCAGGTTCACTGGGGGGTTATAGCTTCTTTTGCTTCACCGTGATATTGCTGCACATCTGTCTTTCTGAGCGAAATCCTGCCACCTCACTCCATTTGAATATTAGTATTAAGAATAATACTTAGTACTTACACAACAACATGCATTTCGTGCAAAGGTCTCAGAGGAGGAGATTGTTCTTTGCCTTCAGAATTCGTCTCAAGGCCCACATGTACAAAAAATATAAAATAATTAAAAAAAAAATCCATCAGCATTTAATGGTTAGGCTCAGGAGCAGTTTGGGAAAAGTCATTTATTTAAATATTCAATTGCAAAGTTATATTATAAAATACATTCTATTTGTCTCCCTCTCCCCATCTTTGTAGGGCCAGATTAATGCAACCAGGGACCTAGGTGCATGCAAAATGGGGCTCTCCATGAATCTCTCCCTACCCCTAGATGATCTGTGGTCCCTTCTGGCCTGAAATTATGAGTCTGTATGTCTACACTGCAGTTAAACACCCATGTGTGGCCAGTGTCAGCTGCCTTGGGCTTGAGTTGCAGGGCTGTAAAACTGTTGTGTAGACCTTTGGGTTCAGGCTGGAGCTCAGGCTCAATGACCCCTCAAGGGGAGAAGGTCCCAGAGCTTGGCCTCCAAGCCAAGCCAGAATGTCTACTTTGCAATTTTGTGGTCCCACAGCCCAAGTCCTGTGAGCCCAAGGCAGCTGACACGGGCCAGCTGCAGGTGTTTGAGTTTAGAAAAACCCTCTGTGATCCCACTCCTTACTACCATGACCTCATGAGAGCTATCATGGAGTACTGGCAGTGGAACAGACACAGAGTCCTGAGCTATGGTGTTATTAGGGGCCTCTGAAACAATGTATTTCAGATTTAACAATCCATAAAAATAAATAAAACAGCTCAGACCTCACGGAGCTATTGTTTCAGGCTGTCTGCAGACTCAGGCATACACCTCTGCAGTGATTACATTGGCCTCACATAGTCAAGCTTTTTTCTGCATATGTGAGGTCTTAATTTTTTTTTCTTCTAATAAAAGCTGAGATTCTTATGCCAGCTCTTGACTCCAGGAACTGGGGCCCTAGACTCATGCTTAGGCCTTAATTCAACCCTGCATCCTTCATGCATCACTTGTCTTTTCAGACTATAGGTTCTTTGGTTCAGGAACCACATCTACCAGTATATTTGTACAGTACCTAAAACTACGGGGCCCTGATCTAGGCCTCTGGGTGCTACCATAATATTTAAACAGTAACTATTAACAATATCCCCATTTCATGGATGATGACACTGAGGCACAGAAAGGTTTGAGCAACTTGTTGAGGGTCATGAACCAAGTTAGTGTCAGAGTTTCAGCTTTAGCTTTCAAATGAGTTTAAGTCATAGCCCATGTTGAACCCATTGTGACTGTACAGTCTAGGGGTAACAAAATATTCATCATGGCACCACACCTGAGAGAAAGCTTACAGGCTATACCCATAAGGGGTGAAGGCACAGAGCTACTCTTGCATTTTCCAGGAAGCATGAAGGCTTAAAAAGTCTCTAACTTAAAGTGCTGCTGCAAAACAGGAATGGGAAGTCTCCCAGAAAACTGTAGCTACAACGGGCTCCTTCTACTGGATTCAGTGGGAGCTGAAGATGCTCAGCACCTCACAAAAGGCACTCAGCACTTTGCTGGATCAAGCCCCACATGCCTTAATAGTCATATAATGAAACAATGTACTGTGATGCATACCAGCAAGGAGAAAGCTTTGGTACAATTTTCAGTGATGCTTTCTGAAGACTGGTTCTGGAGACTCACGTTTCCAGATAGATCAAGGAACTAATTTTCAGATGCATTGCTCAAAAGTGCCTTAAAAATAAAATTGACATTTTAAATAAATATGAAGTGCCTGACCAGATTATGTAACCTCCAGATAGCATGTCTTCTGGCTACATTTCTGCAAAGCTACAGATAGTAGGCCCCTAAGGGTATGTCTACACAAAAAAGATGTCCTGTGCCAACTGACTTGGCACGGGACACCTCTGTTGTGTAGACATACCCTTAGGAGGTAAGATTGATTCAGGCTTATAGGGCCTGGGCTGCAGGGCTATTTCATTGCAGTGTAGACTTCTGGGCTTGGGCTGGAGTCACAGCTGTGGCACCCTTCCACCTCACAGGGTCCTAGAACCCAGGCTCCAGCCCAAGCCTGGAAGTCTACACTGCAATGAAACTGTCCTGCAGCCAGAGACGCACAAGCTCAAGTCAGATGTCATGGGCCTGCCGTGGGTATCTAGTTGCCAGAGATACCCAAAGTTAGTTCAAAGTACATTGCATATACCCATCCCTATACATTTGTACACTTCTCCTGTATCAAGGGGAAGGTGAGGGAGTGTAGTATAGAGGTTAAGAATAGGACTAAGAGTACTTGGCTCTATTCCTATGTTTTACACTATCTGGCCTACATTAGTCAAATCACATGGGCCCAGACCCTCAAAGATATTTAGGAGCTTAACCCCCATTGTCCACCTAGTACTATATCCTGGCAATTGTCAGAGGCAGGATATTGTACTAGATGAACAATGGGAGTTTCTTGTACCTTCCTCTGAAGCACTCCATAGTCAACAATTTCAGAATAATCTGTTCAGAGGGGATGACCTTCTTAACTATCATCAGTTGGCCATCTGTAGGACATACTCAAAGAACAGTGGGTATATCAATACTTACCTCTCTCACAGGGACATTGGGAAGCTTAATTAAAATTTGTAACGCACTCTGAGGTCTTAAAATGAAAAGCACTACGTAAATTCAAATAAAAAAAGAGTAGCAGTTAGAATTAACTTGCAGTCCATATTAATGACCCTCCATGTTCATCCAGAGGATTGATTTTGATATCACCACTTCGTAAATTAAAAGTAATTCCACTAAAGTCAACAATGGAGTTACACTAGTGTAAAACAGGTGTGAGATCAGAATTAGTCCCCTTAATTCTAATTATGGTCTGGAAGTGAGAGGGTACTGTACACAGGCTAAAAGGTTGTCATTCTATCAGACAGACATTCTTTTTCTGGAATTTAATTCTCAGAGAAAATTAATGGTATTTATCTAAGAATTGATATTGCTAATCATCAGCATTAACATGACTAGTTCTTTCCGTTCCTGATTTTTGCTTTTAACAAAAATCCAGAGAGAAACGTATTTAAGACCTGGTGCAATGGTGGTATTTATCATACTCTACTGTGAATCATTTCAACCCAACAAGTGTCACAAATAGAGGGGATTATTATTTACTTTTCTGACAGTGAAAACCATTTTTGATGGATTGAGAATCCCCATCAGGGCACAGCATTTGATCTTGATTGAAGCAGGGAAATTCTGCAGACAGCTTTTTGCCTGTCTTCAAACCTTTCACCAGTTGAATAACCCCCCAAGGTTTAATAGCTGGTAAGACATCTGTAGGCAAAAGTAAGAGAAATGAGTTGATCAAGAAATAGCATTGTGTTTCCAACGTGTAGCAAAATGAGTGCCTCTTCACCATCTGTTATTTGTGCAAGCATTTTATTATGTAAATGTCCATATACACTGCATTTGAAACAAAGAAAAATGACTTCCACTAAAGTATGCTGATACTTCCAGGCTCCTGTGTGTGCCCTAAAAAAAGAAAAAAAAAGAAAGTGAAAGACAGAAAGTCTTGGGTTCATCGAGTCCCTCCCAAAGAAACAGAAAAGATTCAGTAGGTAGGATTTTGTTTTCTACTTCTCATTAGCACATATAAAGTGTAGTAGCTGGAAAAGTATAAAACTTTGAACACTAAGCTAAATCCAGTGTGCTCAGATTAAGGGTAAGAGGCCCAAACAAACAGATCGTCCTATATTTCTGCTTCATGATGGGCTTGGTGCATGTTTCGGACATTAGGGCATGAAATTGGTGTTGTTCAATCTATTTAAATCTGGGACTCTGTCCTTGAAAATGAAAAGGGGCTGTCAGTGGGCCCAAACCTGCAAGGTGCTGAGCACACAAAACTCTCAGCACCCACTGACTTAATTGAGAGCCGAAGGCAACGCAGTACCTTGTAGGATTGGATCCTTTTATTGTCTCCAACACAAAGAGCATTGCTGTGGGGTAAGGGTGTGGAGGCAAGATGACATTATACTCCACATCCTGGTTCAAAAATGTCATTAAATTACCAATTTAAATTGAAATGTAATTATCGTAACTGGCATATTTTTGGCAGCTGTGATTAAAAAAATCCCTTAGCTACACTATAGCAAGGGAAAGCCCAGAGGATTTTTGACACTGCTTCTTAATCAAAATCTGCAGAGACACAAAAGCTTTCAGCTAATCTATGCCAAGCTATCTTGGACAGCATGGCATTGCCTGGAGCACCCTTCTGGTGGTATTTGAAACACCTGGTGCCCTTAGAAAAAAAAATACAAGTCTGTAATTTTTCCTATTCTGTTTGTACCCATCTATCTACCCAGGGTGGCTGCTGCAGTGATAGGAGCGTAACATGAAAGTATGCCAAAAAAACCCCAACCCTAATACTTTCAGTAATTTGTTTACTCTATAGCACCCAGGTGGTTATCTGCATGAACACACTTCCTCATTGTGTACTTCATGTGGTTTAAATATAATTAAACTATCATTGCATTCATTGATTTAGTTTAAATCTTAATTTGATAATTGGAAAAAGTGTACATTCTAAGTGTGGAAGATTAATTGATATTTCAAGTTCACTTGAACAGAAGTAATTGAAGTCAATGACAGACTTGACCAATTTGATGATTTAAACGTGGTTGGTTACTTACTTTGTGGTATTTATACAATTTCTTAGAGTTGGAGCTATGAGTTTTTCCTGACCTAATTATGATTAAGTGTTGAACTTTACCGATAGCCAACTGCTGCTGCTATATTGATTAACTTGTTTTTATTAATATATGAAACTTTGTTGTTGGAGTTGGAACATATTTTATGGTAGAGCAGTAAATAGGTAGAGAAATCTGGACGTTAAAATATCCACTAACCACAATTCAGTGGATACTCCTCTTTTGATCATCCCATAACTAGCTATCTCCTTAAGGATACTTCTGAGAACTGCATGTACAGCAAAGCATATTCCTTTATTTCTGGAAATAGGTAATGGTGTGGATCATAGACACCGACTTACTCAGATGCCCCAGGCCCACTCCCACTCCAAGCCCCCACCCTCATCCCACATCTTTCTACCCCCGCTCTTCCCCCGCCCCGCCTCTTCCTGCCCCCAATCTTCCCCTCACCCCCATGGGAAAAAAAGGATGGTTGCTGAGCACCCACCAGCAATCCCCCTCTCAGCACCTCTCCCTCCCCTGAGTGCCTCCTGCCCACAAGTGCGCCCCATAGATCCGTGCCTCCCTGTGCCTACCACCTGCTCTGGATCAGCTGTTTCATGGCATCAGGAGGCACTAGAGCAGAGAGGGGAGGAGCGAAGGCACAGCGTGCTCGGGGGAGGGGGCAGAGTTGGGGTGGGACGAAGCAGTGCGGGGATGGGACCTTGGGGGAAAGGGTGGACTGGGGGCAGAGCCTGGGCAGAGCTGGGGGAAGAGCACCCCCTGGCGCTTAGAAATGTGGGCCGCCGGCAGGTGGGAGCTGCTTTGGGGGAGAGGGAGACACTGATTCTCAGGGCTGTCAGTAGGTGCTGAGCACCCATTATTTCCTTTCCATGGGTGCTCCAACAAATTTGCGTGTTGTTCCACTTGAGCAGCATGATCGGAAGAGCAGACAGTCATGGTCTTAGCTCTCCACTTCAAGCAATATGGTGTACAATGAATTGTAAGATCAGTCCTGCAGTGGGTAAGTTACTGATTTGTTCCTTCATTCTCCATTCTGTATTGTATCACATGCAGTCTGAAACCACACAAAATATTATGAAATAAACCAAGATCATATTATAATCTCCTTCCACACCCACCCTTTTCTCAAAAGTCTGGGAGAACAGATAGGCCTTGGAGCATGCCCTGAAGGTCAAAAGATTTTGACTGTCTTTAATATATGGAGGAAAGGGCATTGTGTGCACCCGTCCACACAATGAAGCCATTTTTGTTGACTTAAAGGGCTCTTAAAATCAATTTCTGTACTCCTCCCCAACAAGGGGATTAGCGCTGAAATCGACATCGCTGGGTCGAATTTAGGGTAGTGTGGATGCAATTTGATGGTAGTGGCCTCCGGCAGCTACCCCAGAGTGCACCATTGTGACTGCTCTGGGCAGCAGTTTCAACTCAGATGCACTAGCCAGGTACCCAGGAAAAGCACCAGGAACTTTTGAATTTCATTTCCTGTTTGGCCAGCATGGTGAGCAGAGGTGACCATGCAGAGCTCATCAGCACAGGTGACCATGCGGTCCCAGAACCACAAAAGAGCGCCAGCATGGACCGAACGGGAGGTACTGGATCTGATCGCTGCATGGGGAGAGGAATCCATGCTATCAGAACTCCGTTCCAAAAGACTAAATGCCAAAATATTTGAAAAAAATCTCCAAGGGCATGATGGACAGAGGCTATAACAGGGACCCACAGCAGTGCCATGTGAAAATTAAGGAGCTCAGGCAAGAAACCAAAAAACCAAAGATGCAAACGACCACTCCAGGTCAGAGCCCCAGACATGCCGCTTCTATGATGAGCTGCATGCAATTCTAGGGGGTGCCCCTACCACTACCCCACTCCTGTCCATGGACACCTGCAAGTGGGGACTCTCATGCAACAGGGATGAGGATTTTGAGGATGAGGAAGACTATGATGATGAGGAGGATAGCGCACAACAGGCAAGTGGAGAAACCATTCTCCCCGACAGCCAGGAACTGTTTATCACCCTGGAGCCAATACCCTCCCAAGGCGGGCTCCCAGAACATGAAGCCGGAGAAGG
This sequence comes from Lepidochelys kempii, assembly GCF_965140285.1. NCBI lineage: Eukaryota > Metazoa > Chordata > Testudines > Cheloniidae > Lepidochelys > Lepidochelys kempii. Next base: position 175,895,116 of record NC_136380.1, read on the forward strand.
CACTTCTGGTGAGTGTACCTTTGTAAATATAATACATGGTTTAAAAGCAAGTGTGTTTAATGATTAATTTGCTCTGAAGACTTGAGACACATTCGCGGCCAGTACAGCTACTGGAAAAGTCTGTTAACGTGTCTGGGGACGGAGCAGAAATCCTCCAGGGACATTATTAAGGGGACATTCAGAGATGGCCATCCCTGCTGTTAGCCATGCATTGAATGGTGGGGCCTTTTACGCTGAGCTGTTCGCATTTGGCTGGCAGAGATCTTCCCTGATACTAGTCACACAGTTGGAGGAAGGGTGAAGTGATCATCCCAGAGAATTAGAGGGAGGGTGTTAGTTGGGTTTGTGCTGCACATTAACCCGAAAATCACAGCCCCTCCTTTTAACTGGCCAACCCAACGGGTGCTTGGTATGGGAAAGGAGGGCGCTTCTGTTTGAAACCATTCCCACATTATGAAGGTTGAAGAAGCCGAAAGACTGTGGCTTACCATGGCTGCCTGCAAGCTGAATTCTGTTGCCCGGCCCTGCGTGTGCGATCTCTCACACCAAACCAGCAGGCCCGCAACATAAGAGGCAAAATGTAACCTTATACCAAAAGCACATGTGCTATGTTATGTTAACAGCTTGGTTCACCTTGAAAGAGTCTACCCATTGTTCTCTAAAATGTATCTAACTACTACTCTCCCTCTTTTTCCTCCAGCAGCTGCAAATGTTTCAACTCTCCCCCTATCATCTGCATCCCAGAGGCTAGAGCAGATAAGAAGGCAGAAAAATAAAAGCCGCCCTCATGCTGAAATGTTCTCTGAGCTCATGCAGTCCTCCCACACTGAAATAGCTCAGCAGAATGCGTGGAGGCAAACAATGGCAGAGTCCAGAAAAGCAGAAAATGAACACAAGGCCAGGAAGGACGAGCAAGAGAGAGGAGGCAGGATGCAATGCTGAGGCTACTGGGGGATCAAACTGATATGCTCTGGAATCTGGTGGAACTGCAAGGAAGGCAGCAGGAGCACAGACTGCCACTGTAGCCCCTGTGTAACCAACTGCTCTCCTCCCCAAGTTCCATAGCCTCCTCCCCCAGATGCCCAAGAATATGATGTGGGGGGGAGCCTCTGGGCAGCCAGACACTCCACCCCAGAGGGCTGCCCAAACAACAGAAGACTGGCGTTCAATAAGTTTTGAAGTGCAGTGTGGCCTTGTCCTTCCCTCCTCCACCACCCCACCCAGTGCTTCCCTTCTCCCCCACCCCTCCCGGGCTACCTTGGCAATTATCCCCCTATTTGTGTGATGAATTAATAAAGAATGCATGAATGTGAAGCAACAATGACTTTATTGCTTCTGCAAGCAGTGATAGAAGGGGAGAGGGTGGTTGGCTTACAGGGAAGTGAAATGAACCGAACCAAGGGGGCAGGTTTTCATCAAGGAGAAACAAAACAGAACTGTCACACAGTACCCTGGCCAGTCATGAAACTAGTTTTCAAAGCTTCTCTGCTGTGCAGCACACCCTGCTGTGCTCTTCTAATTGCCCTGGTGTCTGGCTGTGCGTATTCAGCAGCCAGGCGATTTGCATCAACCTCCCACCCCACCAAAAAAGTCTCCCCCTTACTCTCACAGAGATTGTGGAGCACACAACAAGCAGCAATAACAATGGGAATATTGGTTTCGCTGAGGTCTGAGCGAGTCAGTAAACTGCACCAGCGACCCTTTAAATGTCCAAATGTACACTCTACCACCATTCTGCACTTGCTCAGCCTGTAGTTGAACAGCTCCTGACTACTGTCCAGGCTGCCTGTGTACGACTTCATGAGCCATGGCATTAAGGGGTAGGCTGGGTCCCCAAGGATACCTATAGGCATTTCAACATCCCCAATGGTTATTTTCTGATATGGGAAGTAAGTCCGTTCCTGTAGCTGTTGAAACCGACCAGAGTTCCTGAAGATGCGAGCCATCCCATGTTGATGTTGGTGAAACATCCTTTGTGATCCACCAGTGTTTGCAGCACCATTGAAAAGTACTGCCACGGTAGTGAGGATGCACTCTGCCGACTTAATGTGCTTAGTGTGGACATACACAATCGACTGTATAAAATCGATTTCTAAATATCTACTTCTATAATATCGACCAAATTTCATAGTGTAAACATACCCTGAGTGAGCACCGATATTTTCATGAGGATACATATATAGGATCAAGGGTAAAACTAGTACATTTTTTCCTAATGCGCTCCCATCTAGAATACACACATTTTTTTCACACAAATATATGAAGAAGCCGAATCCTAGCTTTCAGTGCAAAACTCAAACCTCTCAACTATGGACAGGCTTGGCAGAATTTGATTTTTATTTTTTCATAATTTTGACAAATATCAGTTATTTATAAGCATTTTTTAATTTATCAATTTACATTTTCCGTTGTGCAAAATTATGGATTTTTAAAATGTGATTTAATTTTTTTATAGTTGTGGGAAATTATAGGAGGGTGTCAGAATGCAGAGGGTTAGACAATAAATTCTTGAATGATAGTAGATGCTGAGATTCAAAAAAAAATTACAACTTTATAACTTGTTAGTGTTAAAACACAAATTGTCAAAATGCACAAAGAAAATATCTTTAAATCAAACTAAGTTATCAAGCAGCATTTTTCTTACTTTACCTATCTTTACATTTTGACTATGATTGCTGGAAGGATTTTTTTTCTCCCCCATTGGTTTATTGGTGTACGATGGAACAGAAGCTTACCAACATTTTCCGATAAAAAGGAGCAGTTCCTCCAGCAGTATACCTATGGCCACGCAGTAATAGTGCAATCAGACCAAACCTCTATGGACATTCATGGCATACATTTGTAAATGGATTGTTAAAACAAGTTTTAAAAAGTGCATCAAAGAACGTGGAGGGACTTTTTATACACAAGAATTTTAAACTGGACATTTCAGCAGCTAGCAGAGTATTGATGGACAAACTACAGTTTGAGTCAGCAAGTGTGCAAAGTTGGCCAAGGGACTCACTGCAGAGGGGCACACAGAAAGTGATGTGCAGAGGTAAGTTGCTTACTGGAACAAACCAGCTGGTGCTCAATCTATGTCCCAAGGTGGCTGCACCAAGAGCTATGGCCTAACTTGTCTTCCAAACCTGGTATTACAAGATATTTTTTTCCTACAAAGACTAGAACACCTAGAACTGGAAAGACAATATAGAAGCATTAACAATGCTAGTGACACGTGCAGTGTTTCACAATCTTAGTTAACAGTCACTTGTGTTGTTTCAAAGCTATTTTACAATTGGAGCCTGTTACAAAACAAGGACACACTAACTCTGTAACAATCTTGAAAGCACATACATTTCCTTACTACTTAGGTACCCACTTTCAGGAAATGGGTCAATTGATTTGGTCCATCACCCAAGAGATTATCTGTGCATTACTTATCACCAGATCTTTTCTTAGCTATCAGTTCAGCTATTGTTCACAACAGGAGAGGACTGCAAACATAGGTGGAGCAAAAAGAAGACATGACTATAATCTCTTCCTAGGGCAGTAGCAAGTGACCCAAATTGCTCAGAAATAGGATACAAAGTTGCTTCTCTAAGATAGGTACTTGATGTCACGAAGAAGACTCTCACGTGACTATCCCCTGGACTTCAGTCTTCACCTTTCCTAGTGTCTTTGGCTTTCAAGAAGCCATGTGCCGAAGGAGACAAATCTGTTTTATCTCATTTCTCCTAAGTGGGCCAAATTGGTTTGTCTTCTTGGAGATACTGGTGTGAACCAATCAATCAGATGATGACCTATACTTCTGCCAAAAATTAAAAATGTCAAATTAAAATGAGAGTTGTTCTCTCTCACAAACCAAACAGGGAAGGAGAGATTGCTTTTGAGTTTTTGCAACTGGGACTGGAATTTTCCAGCCAGTGACAATTTGCTTCAGCATGTCAAATGCTTGCTGTTGGGGACCTGCCCAGTCTCATGCAATATCCTGCCATGTAAGATGACAAATGGGCTCCACTACTATAGCCAGGTGTAGACAGAACTTGGACAGAAAATGTACCATTCCTATGAACCACTATGACCTTTTCACATCCATTGGGGCTGGCATGTCTGAGTGTCATGATTTGCTTTCAGTCCCTCTGCTGTGAGCAGATGTCCAATGTATGTCACCACATGCTATTTGATTCACATTGTTTCTGGGGTGAGTTTTATGTTCTTGTCCCTGTGTTTCTGTAGAAAAGCAGGTAGTTTTCTGCCATTGTCTCATTCAGCTTTTGTATCATTGTTCCCTTCATCTGCAATGAGGACATCATCTGCAATTATTTTCACCCTTCCGGTGCTTGGGTGAGTCTTCTCTGGAACACCTGTGGTGCTGGCCTTATGTTCCTCAGCATGTGCAACCATCTGTACCGACCAATTGATCTTGCAAAGTTTGTCAGCATGCTGGACTCTACATCCAGGCTTATGTGCCAGAACCATTTCCTCACATCAGACTGTAAATATTCAGGCTTTGGAAAGTTCTGGCAAGATGCCATCAGTTGTGGGCAGTGCATACTGGCATGTTTTCAATGCCTGGTTCGGTGGCTGTGGCTATGCATCCATAAGGATGCATAATTTGCTTGATGGCTTCTTTACCACCACCACGATGCTTACACAGGCTGTGCTGGTCTCTACAGATGCTAAGATGTCCCTGCTCAGCATACTTTCAAGCTCCTTGTTTACTCGTTTACATAATGCCACTGGAATTTGCTTTCCTGGTAAACACAGAGGCCCCACTGTGGGGTCTACTTCCAGTTGCAGCTTTCCGTCAAGGCAACCCATCGCGTTTGAGAACATTCCCATATGCTTTCAAAACCATCTCCATTATCCATGATACTCTCCCTTTTGTTTCTTGCACTGCAGCTATAAAAATTCTCATGCTTTGCAGTGAACAGACCCATGGCATGTATGATTGTACATTATTAGATTGTGCCTGCTCTTTGTAATGTGTGTGTTCAAGTCCAATTTACTCTGAGGAATCACATTCCAGGAGGTCCTACTATCCAGCTGAAATTGCAAAGGGCATTTCCTAATACCATTGCTGCAAGCATGGAGGTTAGTATTATCTTTCATTGCTTTCCTGTCCTGACAGCCTGAACCAGGTATGCTCTCCGTGTTTCATTAGCAAAGAGTGAAGCTTTATGCAGGTTAAGCTGAATAGGTGGAACTTCTTAGAACCTCGTGCACCGCTTTGTCCATATGGTTGAGTTGCTTCCAGCCTAGCTCCTCATGTTCCCTGTTCCACTGATGTCTTCTCAAGAACAGCCCCTTCAAGGAACATAGGACTCCTGACTCTAGTTCTACTAGTCATAATACAGAAATAATTAATTCCCCACCTGACATTTTAGTCAGTCATCTCCTAGGGTATGTCTACACTACGAAATTAGGTTGAATTTATAGAAGTCGTTTTTTTAGAAATCGGTTTTATATATTCGAGTGTGTGTGTCCCCACAGAAAATGCTCTAAGTGCATTAAGTGAATTAACTAGGCGGAGTGCTTCCACAGTACTGAGGCTAGAGTCGACTTCCGAAGCATTGCACTGTGGGTAGCTATCCCACAGTTCCCGCAGTCTCTGCTGCCCATCGAAATTCTGGGGTGAGATCCCAATGCCTGATGGGGCTAAAATATTGCCGCGGGTGGTTCTGGGTACATATCCTCAGGCCCCCGTTCCCTCCCTCATTCCGTGAAAGCAAGGGCAGACAGTTGTTTCGCGCCTTTTTTCCTGAGTTACCTGTGCAGACGCCATACCACGGCAAGCATGGAGCCCGCTCAGGTAACCGTCACCGTATGTCTCCTGGGTGCTGGCAGACGTGGTACTGCATTGCTACACAGTAGCAGCAACCCATTGCCTTGTGGCAGCAGACGGTGCAATAAGACTGGTAGCCGTCATCATCATGTCCGAGGTGCTCCTGGCCGTGTCGGCTGGGAGCGCCTGGACAGACATGGGCGCTGGGACTAAATTTGGAGTGACTTGATCAAGTCATTCTCTTTAGTCCTGCAATCATAGAATCATAGAATATCAGGGTTGGAAGGGACCCCAGAAGGTCATCTAGTCCAACCCCCTGCTCAAAGCAGGACCAATTCCCAGTTAAATCATCCCAGCCAGGGCTTTGTCAAGCCTGACCTTAAAAACCTCTAAGGAAGGAGATTCTACCACCTCCCTAGGTAACGCATTCCAGTGTTTCACCACCCTCTTAGTGAAAAAGTTTTTCCTAATATCCAATCTAAACCTCCCCCACTGCAACTTGAGACCATTACTCCTCGTTCTGTCATCTGCTACCATTGAGAACAGTCTAGAGCCATCCTCTTTGGAACCCCCTTTCAGGTAATTGAAAGCAGCTATCAAATCCCCCCTCATTCTTCTCTTCTGCAGGCTAAACAATCCCAGCTCCCTCAGCCTCTCCTCATAACTCATGTGTTCCAGTCCCCTAATCATTTTTGTTGCTCTTCGCTGGACTCTCTCCAATTTATCCACATCCTTCTTGAAGTGTGGGGCCCAAAACTGGACACAGTACACCAATGTCGAATAGAGGGGAACGATCACGTCCCTCGATCTGCTCGCTATGCCCCTACTTATACATCCCAAAATGCCATTGGCCTTCTTGGCAACAAGGGCACGCTGCTGACTCATATCCAGCTTCTCGTCCACTGTCACCCCTAGGTCCTTTTCCGCAGAACTGCTGCCTAGCCATTCGGTCCCTAGTCTGTAGCTGTGCATTGGGTTCTTCCGTCCTAAGTGCAGGACCCTGCACTTATCCTTATTGAACCTCATCAGATTTCTTTTGGCCCAATCCTCCAATTTGTCTAGGTCCTTCTGTATCCTATCCCTCCCCTCCAGCATATCTACCACTCCTCCCAGTTTAGTATCATCAGTCAGTCAAATTTGCTGAGAGTGCAATCCACACCATCCTCCAGATCATTTATGAAGATATTGAACAAAACTGGCCCCAGGACTGACCCTTGGGGTACTCCACTTGATACCGGCTGCCAACTAGATATGGAGCCATTGATCACTACCCGTTGAGCCCGACAATCTAGCCAGCTTTCTACCCACCTTGTAGTGCATTCATCCAGCCCATACTTCCTTAACTTGCTGACAAGAATACTGTGGGAGACCGTGTCAAAAGCTTTGCTAAAGTCAAGAAACAATACATCCACTGCTTTCCCTTCATCCACAGAACCAGTAATCTCATCATAAAAGGCGATTAGATTAGTCAGACATGACCTTCCCTTGGTGAATCCATGCTGGCTGTTCCTGATCACTTTCCTCTCATGCAAGTGCTTCAGGATTGATTCTTTGAGGACCTGCTCCATGATTTTTCCAGGGACTGAAGTGAGGCTGACTGGCCTGTAGTTCCCAGGATCCTCCTTCTTCCCTTTTTTAAAGATTGGCACTACATTAGCCTTTTTCCAGTCAACCAGGACTTCCCCGGTTCGCCACGAGTTTTCAAAGATAATGGCCAATGGCTCTGCAATCACAGCCGCCAATCCCTTCAGCACTCTCGGATGCAACTCGTCCGGCCCCATGGACTTGTGCACGTCCAGCTTTTCTAAATAGTCCCTAACCACCTCTATCTCCACAAAGGGCTGGCCATCTCTTCCCCATTTTGTGATGCCCAGCGCAGCAGTCTGGGAGCTGACCTTGTTAGTGAAAACAGAGGCAAAAAAAGCATTGAGTACAGTAGCTTTTTCCACATCCTCTGTCACTAGGTTGCCTCCCTCATTCAGTAAGGGGCCCACACATTCCTTGGCTTTCTTCTTGTTGCCAACATACCTGAAGAAACCCTTCTTGTTACTCTTGACATCTCTGGCTAGCTGCAGCTCCAGGTGCGATTTGGCCCTCCTGATAACATTCCTACATGCCCGAGCAATATTTTTATACTCTTCCCTGGTCATATGTCCAACCTTCCACTTCTTGTAAGCTTCTTTTTTATGTTTAAGATCCGCTAGGATTTCACCATTAAGCCAAGCTGGTCGCCTGTCATATTTACTATTCTTTCGACTCATTGGGATGGTTTGTCCCTGTAACCTCAACAGGGATTCCTTGAAATACAGCCAGCTCTCCTGGACTCCTTTCCCCTTCAAGTTAGTCCCCCATGGGATCCTGGCCATCTGTTCCCTGAGGGAGTCGAAGTCTGCTTTCCTGAAGTCCAGGGTCCGTATCCTGCTGCTTACCTTTCTTCCCTGCGTCAGGATCCTGAACTCAACCAACTCATGGTCACTGCCTCCCAGATTCCCATCCACTTTTGCTTCCCCCACTAATTCTACCCGGTTTGTGAGCAGCAGGTCAAGAAAAGCGCCCCCCCTAGTTGGCTCCTCTAGCACTTGCGCCAGGAAATTGTCCCCTACGCTTTCCAAAAACTTCCTGGATTGTCTATGCACCGCTGTATTGCTCTCCCAGCAGTTATCAGGAAAATTAAAGTCACCCATGAGAATCAGGGCATGCGATCTAGTAGCTTCCGTGAGCTGCCGGAAGAAAGTCTCATCTACCTCATCCCCCTGGTCCGGTGGTCTATAGCAGACTCCCACCACTACATCACTCTTGTTGCACACACTTCTAAACTTAATCCAGAGACACTCAGGTTTTTCTGCAGTTTCGTACCGGAGCTCTGAGCAGTCATACTGCTCCCTTACATACAGTGCTACTCCCCCACCTTTTCTGCCCTGCCTGTCCTTCCTGAACAGTTTATAACCATCCATGACAGTACTCCAGTCATGTGAGTTATCCCACCAAGTCTCTGTTATTCCGATCACGTCATAGTTCCTTGACATCACCAGGACCTCCAGTTCTCCCTGCTTGTTTCCAAGGCTTTGTGCATTTGTATATAAGCACTTGAGATAACCTGTTGATCGCCCCTCATTCCCAGTATGAGGCAGGAGCCCTCCCCTCACAGACATTCCTGCCTGTGCTTCCTCCCGGTATCCCGCTTTCCCACTTACCTCAGGGCTTTGGTCTCCTTCCCCCGGTGAACCTAGTTTAAAGCCCTCCTCACTAGGTTAGCCAGCCTGCTGGCAAAGATGCTCTTCCCTCTCTTCGTAAGATGGAGCCCGTCTCAGCCCAGCACTCCTCCTTCATGGAACACCATCCCATGGTCAAAGAAACCAAAGCCTTCTCTCCGACACCACCTGCGTAGCCATTCATTGACTTCCACGATTCGACGCTCCCTACCTAGGCCTTTTCCTTCCACGGGGAGGATGGACGAGAACACCACTTGCGCCTCCAACTCCTTTATCCTTCTTCCTAGAGCCACATAGTCCACAGTGATCCGCTCAAGGTCATTCTTGGCAGTATCATTGGTGCCCACATGGAGAAGCAGGAAGGGGTAGCGATCCGAGGGCTTGATGAGTCTCGGCAGTCTCTCCGTCACATCGTGAATCTTAGCCCCTGGCAAGCAGCAGACTTCTCGGTTTTCCCGGTCAGGGCGGCAGATAGATGACTCAGTCCCCCGGAGGAGAGAGTCCCCTACCACCACCACCCGCCTTCTCCTCTTGGGAGTGGTGGTCGTGGAACTCCCAACCTCAGGACATCGCATCTCATGCCTTCCAACCAGCGGAGTCTCCTTCTGCTTTCTCGCCCCAGACATATCATATGGTCCACTCTCCGCAACAATACCTGTGGAGAGAACATGAAAGCGGTTAGTTACCTGTGTCTGTGTTACTGGAACCCGGATATTCTGCTTACCTATTCTGGAGGTCACATGTTGCCAAGCTTCTTCACTGGCCTCTTGGCTCCTCTGTGCAACCTGCTCTATATCTGTAGAGCTTTGTGCCCCTAGAAGCCTATCCTGAGTTTTGTCCAGAAAATCCTCAGTTTCCCGTATGCAACGCAGGGTCGTTATCTGTTGCTCCAGACCTTCAATCTTCTCTTCCAATATGGAGACCAGCTTGCACTTTGTACAGACAAAGTTGCTTCTGTCCTGTGGAAGAAAGACGAACATGGCACAGCCAGTGCAGGTCACAACAGCTGAACCCCCCCCTTCCATATCACCTTCCTACTACGAGCTTCCTCAGAGCAGTTTGCAAGACGTAAGCCTCACTGGGCTCCCTCCAGGCGAACTCCCAGGCAAACTCCTGCTGTGAGCTGCTCTGCTGTCCCCGCTGCTCAGCTGGTTCGCGAAGCTCTGGCTATTTTTAAACAGCCAGGCTTCCCTGTCGCAAACAAACAGACACCCTACTGCCCGCCCCCTGCAGGCTAGCAGCCAATCAGACACTCATTCAGGGTCTCACACTGCCCTCCCAGCAAACACACGCTCGGATACTTCCTCAGCAAGCAAACAAACACACACTCGGTCCTATTGAACCATCTTATGGTGAGCAGGCAGGCGATATGGATTGCTAGCAGTCATATTGTACCATCTTCTGCCAGGCAGGCAAGAGATGAGGATGGCTAGCAGTCTTATTGTACCATCTTCTGCCGAGCAGCCCTGAGATGTGGATGGCATGCAATCCTTCTGCACCATCTGCTGCCAGCCAAAGATGTAAAAGATAGATGGAGTGGATCAAAACAAGAAATAGACCAGATTTGTTTTGTACTCATTTGCTTCCCCCCCGTCTAGGGGACTCATTCCTCTAGGTCACACTGCAGTCACTCACAGGGAAGGTGCAGTGAGGTAAATCTAGCCATGTATCAATCAGAGGCCAGACTAACTTCCTTGTTCCAATAAGAACAATAATTTAGGTGCACCATTTCTTATTGGAACCCTCTGTGAAGTCCTGCCTGAAATACTCCTTGATGTAAAGCCACCCCCTTTGTTGATTTTAGGTCCCTGAAGCCAACCCTGTAAGCCGTATCGTCAGTCGCCCCTCCCTGTGTCAGAGCAACGGCAAACAATCGTGCATCTGAGTTGAGAGTGCTGTCCAGAGCAGTCACAATGGAGCACTCTGATGGGGCTAAAAAATTGTTGCAGGTAGTTCTGGGTACATATCCTCAGGCCCCCGTTCCCTCCCTCCCTCTGTGAAAGCAAGGGCAGACAATCGTTTTGTGCCTTTTTTCCTGAGTTACTTGTGCAGACACCATACCACGACAAGCATGGAGCCCGCTCAGGTAACCGTCACCGTATGTCTTCTGGGTGCTGGCAGACGTGGTACTGCATTGCTACACAGTAGCAGCAACCCATTGCCTTGTGGCAGCAGACGGTACAAAACAACTGGTAGCCATCATCGTCATGTCCGAGGTGCTCCTGGCCACATCAACCAGGAGCGCCTGGGCAGACATGTGCACAGAGACTAAATTTGCAGTGACTTGAGCAGGTCATTCTCTTTAGTCCTGCAGTCAGTCCTATTGAACCATCTTATGGTGAGCAGGCAGGCGATACGGATTGCTAGCAGTCCTATTGCATCATCTTCTGCCGGGCAGCCATGAGATGTGGATGGCATGCAGTCCTTCTGCACCGTCTGCTGCCAGCCAAAGATGTAAAAGATAGATGGAGTGGATCAAAACAAGAAATAGACCAGATTTGTTTTGTACTCATTTGCTGCTCCCCCTCCCCCATCTAGGGGACTCATTCCTCTAGGTCACACTACAGTCACTCACAGGGAAGGTGCAGCGAGGTAAATCTAGCCACGTATCAATCAGAGGCCAGACTAACTTCCTTGTTCCAATAAGAACAATAACTTAGGTGCACCATTTCTTATTGGAACCCTCCGTGAAGTTCTGCCTGAAATACCCCTTGATGTAAAGCCACCCCCTTTGTTGATTTTAGCTCCCTGAAGCCAACGCTGTAAGCCGTGTTGTCAGTCACCCCTCCCTCCATCAGAGCAACAGCAGACAATCGTTCTGCGCCTTTTTTCTGTGCGGACGCCATACCAAGGCAAGCATGGAGGCCGCTCAGCTCACTTTGGCAATTAGGAGCACATTAAACACCACACGCATTATCCAGCAGTATATGCAGCACTGGAACCTGGCAGAGCGATACCGGGCGAGTAGGCGATGTTAGCACGGTCGCGTGAGTGATCAGGACATGGACACAGATTTCTCTGAAAGCATGGGCCCTGCCAATGCATGCATCATGGTGCTAATGGGGCAGGTTCATGCTGTGGAATGCCGATTCTGGGCTCGGGAAACAAGCACAGACTGGTGGGACCACATAGTGTTGCGGGTCTGGGACGATTCCCAGTGGCTGCGAAACTTTCGCATGCGTAAGGGCACTTTCATGAAACTTTGTGACTTGCTTTCCCCTGCCCTGAAGTGCATGAATACCAAGATGAGAGCAGCCCTCACAGTTGAGAAGCGAGTGGCGATAGCCCTGTGGAAGCTTGCAACGCCAGACAGCTACCGGTCAGTTGGGAATCAATTTGGAGTGGGCAAATCTACTGTGGGGGCTGCTGTGATGCAAGTAGCCCACGCAATCAAAAATCTGCTGATATCAAGGGTAGTGACCCTGGGAAATGTGCAGGTCATAGTGGATGGCTTTGCTGCAATGGGATTCCCTAACTGTGGTGGGGCCATAGACGGAACCCATATCCCTATCTTGGCACCGGAGCACCAAGCCGGCGAGTACATAAACCGCAAGGGGTACTTTTCAATAGTGCTGCAAGCACTGGTGGATCACAAGGGACGTTTCACCAACATCAATGTGGGATGGCCGGGAAAGGTACATGACGCTCGCATCTTCAGGAACTCTGGTCTGTTTCAAAAGCTGCAGGAATGGACTTTATTCCCAGACCAGAAAATAACTGTTGGGGATGTTGAAATGCCTATATGTATCCTTGGGGACCCAGCCTACCCCTTAATGCCATGGCTCATGAAGCCGTACACAGGCAGCCTGGACAGTAGTCAGGAGCTGTTCAACTACAGGCTGAGCAAGTGCAGAATGGTGGTAGAATGTGCATTTGGACGTTTAAAGGTGCGCTGGAGCAGTTTACTGACTCGTTTAGAACTCAGCGAAACCAATATTACTGCTTGCTGTGTGCTTCACAATATCTGTGAGAGTAAGGGGGAGACGTTTATGGTGGGGTGGGAGGTTGAGGCAAATCGTCTGGCTGCTGGTTACACGCAGCCAGACACCAGGGCGGTTAGAAGAACACAGGAGGGCGCGGTACGCATCAGAGAAGCTTTGAAAACCAGTTTCATGACTGGCCAGGCTACGCTGTGAAAGTTCTGTTTGTTTCTCCTTGATGAAACCCCCCGCCCCTTGGTTCACTCTTCTTCCCTGTAAGCTAACCACCCTCCCATCCTCCCTTTGATCACCGCTTGCAGAGGCAATAAAGTCATTGGTGCTTCACATTCATGCATTCTTTATTCATTCATCACACAAATAGGGGGATGACTACTAAGGTAGCCCAGGAGGGGTGGTGGAGGAGGGAAGGAAAATGCCACAGAGCACTTTAAGCACAGCACTTTAAAAGTTTACCAACTTTAACATTTATTGAATGACAGCCTTCTTTTTTGGGGGCAATCCTCTGCGGTGGAGTGGCTGGTTGGCCGGTGGCCCCCCCACTGAGTTCTTGTGCGTCTGGGTGTGGAGGCTATAGAACTTGGGGAGGAGGGCGGTTGGTTACACAGGGGCTGTAGTGGCAATCTGTGCTCCAGCTGCCTTTGCTGCAGCTCAACCATACACTGGAGCATGCTGGTTTGATCCTCCAGCAGCCTCAGCATTGAATCCTGCCTCCTCTCATCACGCTGCCGCCACATTTGAGCTTCAGCCCTGTCTTCAGCCCGCCACTTACTGTCTTCAGCCCGCCACTTACTGTCTTCAGCCCGCCACCTCTCCTCCCGGTCATTTTGTGCTTTCCTGCACTCTGACATTATTTGCCTCCATGCATTCGTCTGTGCTCTGTCAGTGTGGGAGGACAGCATGAGCTCAGAGAACATTTCATCACGAGTGCGGTTTTTTTTCTTTCTAATCTTCACTAGCCTCTGGGAAGGAGAAGATCCTGTGATCATTGAAACACATGCAGCTGGTGGGAAAAAAAAGGGACAGCGGTATTTAAAAAGACATTTTATAAAACAGTGGCTACAGTCTTTCAAGGTAAACCTTGCTGTTAACATTACATACATAGCACATGTGCTTTCATTACAAAGTCGCATTTTGCCTCTCCCCACCACGTGGCTACCCCCTCATCCCTCCCCCCTCCCTGTGGCTAACAGCGGGAAACATTTCTGCTCAGCCGCAGACAAACAGCCCAGCAGGAACGTGCTCCTCTGAGTGTCCCCTGAAGAATAGCACTCTATTTCAACCAGGTGACCACGAATGATATCTCACTCTCCTGAGGACAACACAGAGAGATAAAGAACGGATGTTGTTTGAACGCCAGCAAACATACACTGCAATACTTTGTTCTACAATGATTCCCGAGTACATGTTACTGGCCTGGAGTGGTAAAGTGTCCTACCATGAAGGACGCAATAAGGCTGCCCTCCCCAGAAACCTTTTGCAAAGGCTTTGGGAGTACATCCAGGAGAGCCGCGAATGCCAGGGCAAATTAATCCTTTCACATGCTTGCTTTTAAACCATGTATAGTATTTTAAAAGGTACACTCACCAGAGGTCCCTTCTCTGCCTGCCGGGTCCAGGAGGCAGCCTTGGGTGGGTTCGGGGGGTACTGGCTCCAGGTCCAGGGTGAGAAACAGTTCCTGGCTGTCGGGAAAAGTGGTTTCTCCGCTTGCTTGCTGTGAGCTATCTTCTTTGTTCCCAAAACCTGCTTCCGTGTTGCCTCCATCTCCATTGAAGGAGTCAAACAACATGGCTGGGGTAGTGGTGGCTGAACGCCCTAAAATGGCATGCAGCTCATCGTAGAAGCAGCATGTTTGGGGCTCTGACCCGGAGCGGCTGTTCTCCCCTCTGGTTTTCTGGTAGGCTTGCCTCAGCTCCCTAAGTTTCACGTGGCACTGCTTCGGATCCCTGTTATAGCCTCTATCTTTCATGCCCTGGAAGATTTTGACAAAGGTTTTGGCATTTCGAAAACTGGAACAGAGTTCTGATAGCACAGATTCCTCTCCCCATACAGCGATCAGATCCCGTACCTCCCGTTCAGTCCATGCTGAAGCTCTTTTGCGATTCTGGGACTCCATCATGGTCACTTCTGCTGATGAGCTCTGCATGGTCACCTGCAGCTTGCCACACTGGCCAAACAGGAAATGAGATTCAAAAGTTCACAGTTCTTTTCCTGTCTACCTGGCCAGTGCATCTGAGTTGAGAGTGCTGTCCAGAGCGGTCACAATGGAGCACTCCGGGATAGCTCCCGGAGGCCAATACCATCGAATTGTGTCCACAGTACCCCAAATTTGACAGCAAGGCCGATTTAAACGCTAATCCACTTGTCAGGGGTGGAGTATGGAAATTGATTTTAAGAGCCCTTTAAGTCGAAATAAAGGGCTTCATCGTGTGGACGAGTGCAGGTTTACGTCGATTTAACGCTGCTAAATTCAACCTAAAGTCCTAGTGTAGACCAGGGCCTAGAATCAAATTTGAAGAAAAAAAAAGGACGTGTGTCAGTTTACTCAAGTGAATAGGCCCATTAATTTCAGTGGGGGAAGGAGCAGGTTCCTTAAGTGAGAAAAAGAAAACAATATATCCACATAAAGTCAGAGCAATTGGGCTTTATGTTAGTGAAGTACAAGTGCTCTAGGGGCCACGAATTCCAATCCTCCCAAAAGTGAGGTCAGGAGAAAGGACTGTCAGTCTGTCTGTGGCCATCACAATGATTTACAGTCTGAAGTAACTACTGCAACCATTCAGCATTGTATTGCAGCCACCAGATTCCCATAAATGCAGTTTCAACAGATGTCTCAGAAGCATCACAGATTGGTGACTACCATACCAGCTGTCAAAGACTCCTTCCAAGGCCTATGGTTAACCAATGGAGGGGGGGGGGGAAGAGGGGCAGTGGTCAGCCAGCAGCTCACTCTCACACTCTGCTAACCCTGCACAGCACTGATCTGTTTATTGCACTTCTTCAGGCAGACAGTCCTCCTCCCTTTCCTTCCACAGAGAGACTCCCCTCTGCTCTGCTGAGCAGCCCTTTATATATGGCCCTAGCCAGCCCTGATTGGCTGCTCCAGCAAGTCTTCCCCCTATTGGTGGGCTCAATAAGCCCTTTCCTGATTAGTGGGTTCTGCACAGCCCACCTGGTGCTGATTTTAACCCCTTCTTCTCCCTGTGTGGGACAGGTGCCCCACCACATTGGCCTTCTGCACTAAGGGTGAATTTCATCTTATGTGAATAGCATCTCTCAGAATAGAATATTCAGTTCTGGTTTTCCACATACAAAAAGCCTGGACAGCAGCAGGAGTCAAGTCAGATCACTCTCTTCAGCTCTGATTTCAGGAGGCTATTCACATAAATGGAAATCCACCTTTTGTGCAGAGTGCCAGCAAATGCCTATTTATTATCCTTCAGCAGACTTCTACCACAGTGTTAGAATAGCAGCCATTGTCAGTTAGATTTCAATCTCAACTTCCTATTTCCGAGCTATAGCTTAGACTAGGAGCTGCTGGAATGGAAGAGACAGGATGCACAGATGTCATAGTACTTATGTTGCTTTATAGTTAGCGCTTCCCTTTCCTTAGGATCAGGCTTTGAGTGCTGGGGAATCAGGACTAGATTCTGCCAGTTACTCATGCTGAGTACTACCTTACTCCCTTAACAGCCCCCATTGAAATCAATTATTAAAGTATTTAATCAGACAAAGGGTGGTAGAATTGGGCCTCAGATTAGCAATTTGCTCTACCAGTTTCCTTTTATGTTGGCTCTAGGTTGACAGAGAATAATGTTGCAGGACTAGATAGAGCCTCAGCCAGTGTAATTTAGCAGAGCTCCAGTGACTTCAATGGAGCTACATCAGTTTACAGCACCTGGGGAATTGGTCCTCAATGTTCACAAAATGTAGCTAAAAGCTAATAGAAGGCTTTTGCTGCACGAAACAAGTCATTCATTTTCCAGGCAGAAGAATCGCTGTCTTCAATCCTCCTCAGAAGCCTGGTGGAGAGACTACATTATGTGTGGACACTATTAGAAGCTGAAAGTCCATAGGAACATTTCATAAATGTCATTAAAAAAGCAGCTTCTCATTTGTTTACCACACCACCTCCTGTCCATGTATTAACTGACGCCTTGATGTTTAAGCACACGTTGTGGCATTACAAGGGGTTTGGATGAATTGGCACTTTTATTTTAGCTTTTGCATGAGCAGTTTTTCTCCTGAGCTTTCTTTCAAGTGACAAATGGATGCAGATTTTATTAGTCTCAACCAGAAGATGTTTAATAATACTGTCATTTGTAAGAAGATCATGCAACAGCAGGTTCAGACAGCATACAGGACCCAGCATGTGTGTGAATTTGCTTTCTTCCACTGCTCTTACAACATTCATATCTTTGTCAGGGGTAATAAAACCAAAAGACAGACCTTGGGCAGCAAGCCATGCATTTATTTGTTTTTAAGCTTTACAGTGATGTTGGCTGCCTTGTGATTTTTATAAATCCAGAAAAAGGGTGGCTTTTTAAAAACCATGCCAGTGGCTGACACAGATGCTTTTTGAATAGATCATCCAGCCAGCTGTGAAACTCGTCCACTCCACTGTTTGTCCATGTATCCACATATCAGTTACATGAATATGTGTACACTCAATCATCAAGAATTATTTCATCTGACTCTACAGAGTGGTATATCTATATAGCATTGTGCAGGTTGCAAAATATATTCAGAAGTGGCTTGATTATTTTTCACTGATGTATACGTAACACTGACAGACCCTGGTTGTCAATGGGCAGGATCAAAGCTGGGGTCTCTGGAGCTTAGTGAATGAGCTTCTACAGTATGAGGTAAAAGCCAACTGGCTCTTACTTAAATGAGTCTGTTGTACAGCCTTAGCTAAGTGTCTCAGTGCCACCAGATGGGACAGAACACCCCACACAGGAAGTGGGGGGGTTACATACTTTCCCTAGTAGAGGAAGCATGTCCCAAGCTTCAGGGACTTCCCCACTGAAATCCCAGACAAGCCCCCACTTGTAAGCCAGCTGTTGGTAGGTGGGCTCGAACCGGGGACCTCTGAAGCTTAGTGCATGAGCCTCTACTGCATAAGCTAAAAGCCAACACCTCACCCAGCAGGTGTGTGGGTTACATATACACACTGTGCTGGTGGCACAGTAGTCTTATTCTGTGACAGGTTTCCTGTTTCTTTTCAGTCTTTGAACTCATCATACCACCTGGCTAGCAACTGAGGATGCTATAGGCCCAGCCCAGCAGCAAGCTACCCCTCCACCAGTTAAAGAGCAGAATTATTATGACCCAAAGAGTTCTGTCTTGTCTTCTTCAGCTTAGAAGATACTGAGATACTAGACTACAACAGAAGGAGCTAGAGTGGGAAAATGGAGTCGAGGGGATTTAATAAGTAATTTGAAGTAGGATTTCACTTGCTACACTCAGAGATCCAAGTTATGATTAACAAAATACACTATTTTTATTTGATAGTTTTGTATTAAACCTTTGTAGACAGATGATTTTTATATTCGCATTGTACTGCAAGTGTGATATACAACACAAAAGTAATTGTTAGTAAAATTACTAGATGCCCATTGAAGAAAGAATCCAGCAAGAGACTACCTAGAAAGTTGATGCAGTAGACAGCAACAGCTCTGCAATAATATTCCATACCCTAATCATAGGGTGTTGCTCAAAATACATCTTTTGCACATATTTTAAAACACTCACAGCTTTATCCAGATTTAAAATATTGGATAATTTAGATGAAAGATGGCCAACATTTCTGGTCAGTCACTTGGAATGATTCCAAAAATTGAGGATTAAAGAAAGTCTTATAAGATAAAGGTGGAAGGCCCTTTGTTAAATGGAAAAGTCTATCTGTTCAGAGAATGGGTCTCTGAAAACCATCTTTAAGGATGTTGGAGGGAATATTTTATTAGTGAGGATTCAAACGATTCCTCAGCATGCCTTGTTTTAGACAGGATCTGTATGTCTTCTATATTGGATCTAAAAGATTCTCACAATACAATTTAATAACTTTGTCCTTAAAATGTTCCTTATATTATCTTACCCTGATACTAGTTTAAATAGTTATTAAAGTGAAGAACTTTTTCAGCTTATAGATAGAATAATGGTCATATCATCTTCCTAGTGGCTGCACAGATTTGGAGGCTATCTAAACAGCAGTATGGGTGACCCCATTTAGCTCAACATTTCAGATGTGTCCAACACTCCAGAATGTGTGGCAACAATCATATTGTTAGTGGGGTCAGGATTTCACCCCTGCTGTTTAGCTTACCCTTTTTGGTCTGAAAATGAAGCCAAATATCTTGTGTAAACAGGCTCCTGTATACATTCCAAAATGTTCTGATTTTTATTTGTCCAGAAATAGAGCAAGAATAGCCTTTTTCATGATATTTTAGTATTTTTTATTCCAAGCCCAGCCACAACCATAAAGAGCAGAGGAATAAAACATTTTTAAAAGTTGTTTGACTTTTACAAACTCAAATCCCACCCCCAAAATACCCCATTACATTCTAATCTTAACCAGAGATCACTTTTATTCTACCCTTTACCCACACACCCCATTTTTCCCCCCCTTCCTTTTTTCCAGTCTATTTTCCTCTTCTTATTTCATTCCTGGAGTGTTTCCATACTCCTCTTCTCATCTCCCCAAACCATATTCCTTACCTATTAGGAAGTTATATTCCTTCTTTATAGCCACCCTAAGTCCATAATTTCTTAATCTTATGGAGTCCGAAATAAGACACTGTCAGACACACGAAAGGATCATATGCCTCTATTTTCTTTGGTTTCCTATCACACTGTGAATCATATTCAGAGGAGGGGAGGATCCTCCTGGAGGCAGATCCTGAGATAGTATACAGTCATAGCCCCATTGACTTCCATGGGCATAGGAGACCTTACAGGAGCTGAGGATCTGCCCACTGGTTTTCATAACTGTTCATTTCACTGCTCTGCTAGTTCCTACACCTCTTGGTTCTCTGTAATTTGCAGTTACTCTTTCATTTGTGCCCAACCACATGGGACTTCACCCCACCCCCCGCCCCCAGCAGATTCCTCTCCTAAATCTCACCTCTTAAACCTTCATCTGTTTAGCCAAAGATTACCTCTATCTGCAAAACCATTTTGTTATTCTATGCATTATAAAATGCTATATAAAAATATTTCACTTATTGGAACATAAGAATATTCCTATAGACACAACAGCTCAGGTATTTTCTGACAGATGTATTTCCTGTAACATTTAAATGGATTTTAAAAGGCTTCAATTACAGCAAAGAATAAATCACACTCAAAAATTCCATCGGAGTTGTCTTTTCAGTTCTGTGCACAAATTTTATTCTTACAATCTAATTGTCCTGGGAGATGAGAAGTGGCTGTAAACAACATTCATGTTTCTTAACTGGTGTCATTACTGCCTTCATCCTCCCCACCTCTTATTCTGAAGTAAAAATAGCACCTCACTGAGAATACAGAACATCAGAACTCAATAAGACAGATTCATACCAAATGGTAAAAGTTGCCTCATTTATGCTGAATAAATGTATAATATTTCTTGGAAGGCCTATTAAAGCAATTAGATCCATTTATCATTTGGCCACTGGAAAAACTACATATTTCTTTTATTCCCCCCACCCTGAATGTGGATATATTCCAGGAACAAACTCTGTGTTTTCCTTTTTAAAGCTCATTTACCTGCTAGAGATAGAACATCCTTAAGCTAAAGATGTTTTGGGTTGTGGTTTCCTTTTCTGCAGTGGCTCATGCCCAGCTCAGTCACTCCCTGCTAGTGATGGGAGATGTTTATTGCTTGGGATTGGGGGAGAAAAGAGATGCATGTGGAAGCAGCTGAAGAAAATACACAGGAGTTCCATGTTACTTCCCTCTGCCCTGCTTATATTACGGTAGCAGCTAGACCCCAAGTGAAGAGTTCTACTGTGCTAACTACACTAATACATAGCAAGAGAGTCTCTCTCACAAAGGAAAGAGCTCACAATCTAAATGGACCAGATAGTCAATCGGTGGGAGAAAAGTAGTATTAATCTCCCCCATTTTACTGATCAAGAACAGAGCCACTGAGAAATTTAGGGTATGTCTACACTACAATAAAAAACCTGTGGCTTTCCTGTGCCAGCTTATTTGGGCTCATGGGGCTTACACTGCAATTAAACAGTCACAGAGTAAACCTTTGGGCTTGGTCTGGAGCCCGGCCTTTAGCATCTTGTGAGATGGAAGGGTCCCAGAGCTCAGGCTGCAGCTCACACGAAACATCTAAACTTCAGTTGGCTTGGGCTGCGGGGCTGGCTAACTGGCACGGGCCAGCTGCAGGTGTCTAATTACAGTATAGACATGACCTTGCGCAAGAGTCACAGGGTAACAAGAAGTCTATGGTGGAGGTGGAATTAGAACTCAGATTTCCACAGGCCAGTGCCTTAACCGCAGGTCCAATCACTTCTACCTTCATTGCCTGTTTTTCCTCCCAAACATCCATTCTAAATGCGTCTTTTGTATCCTTTTCCTTCACAGCTGCCCCTCATCTTTGGGCCTCCCTCTTTCTTTGTTCACCAATGAACTGCTCTCTTTTCAAGCCCCTCTTTAAAATTATTCTTACACAAAGACTAAAGTGAAATGCTAATTACACAGAACCAGTTTGTTTAGCATGTCTCTACCCACTCCTTTGTGATGAGCCAGCCTTACCTGTACACACAAGGCCTGGGACCATTGCTTGACACTCCCTTTTTCAGAGAAGTCAGCACCAGAGGAGGTACTACATTCTCAGCCGTTGGGCACAAAGGTTCAGTTTATTCCAAGTCCCTGCAGAGTGTCACAAGGAAGAGAAAAGCTTCTCTTGCCTCCATTGCCCCATTACCTTGCAGCCCTTCATGGAGCTTGGCACAATGTGACTTAGCTACCTGCATAGCTCAGATATTGAACATAGCTGGAAATGACAATGTGTATTATCCCTGTCAGATTCAATTTATAAACTCCTTGTTTGGAAACCAACAGTCAACACTAAACAATTCCTTCTGACTCAGACCTTAGAAATCAGTATCTCAGAGCCCCAAAGAAATCGACTATGTTCCAAAAAGCAAGAAGTACTGGTATATTTACAACCTGTCCTTAGAGTCTTCATCTTAGTTGGCTACCTTTATTGAACTGTTCCATATGTTTAATCTATCCAGAAGGACAGTATAGCATCACTGACAGTATTCCCTATCTTTTTAGAATTACAGGAATACTAAATTCTGAACAATGAATTTCACCACATCTGGAGTTACTAGTTTTGTACATAGAGGGTATGATGCTATGAAGTACAATCCTGTAAAGTGTTGAGATCCCTCAACTCCTGCTGAATGTAATGCAAGTTGAGGATAATCAGTTCCTCACTGGATCAATTGCTTAAGCTGCTGCTATGTTACTTATGTAATGTAAGGCAACACGAGTTGCCTCCTGTCCCAAAAGCCACACAGTAGTCCTCATTTTCATAGGCATATCCTACATAGATAATGGAGTCTTATATTTGTTTGAGGCAAAGCAACATTTTCTGCAGCATTTCCCCTCAAGTTGTTTCTATCATCCAACACAATTAACACACCCTTGCTTCCACCCTCACTTTCCAGCCACCAGGATGAGGAGTAAACAGTAATAAATTACACCACAAATAATGTGGTTTGCCACCTACATGCAGCATCCTCCATAAATTGAGGGCCCAACTTTTAAAAAAAATGTGGGCCCTAAGCTGGAAATCTTAATCAGTATGCATAAGTTTTAAATTAAATGAGTTTCAGTTCACAAGAGCTGAGATAGCCCTAATAGAACACAGCTCAACTAAGGGTCTGGCTTAGTAAGGTAGTAAGAATGTTTAGAGGACAAACTCTCTGGGGCTATAGTTTATTATTCAGCAATTTAGGCACAGGGAGAATGGATTGTTTCTAATTAAACTGTAAGCCCCTCTGTCCCCATGGTTAAAACAAAAGCGTTTGCCAAGGTTTCAAAAAGCCTTACTGAGATTGTGGATTCTCAACAATGCCTATGTCTCTTTGATGTCCAGCTTCTCAGATATTTACAGGTGTTGGGCTGGTTCCTCACCTGAATTGAGCATAGCTGAGTGTGGGAGAAAATGTGGCTCTCAACCAACTTTACATTTCTTGAACTCTGGGGCAGGGTGGGAGGTTTGTTTTGAGCTGCGGGGTCCCACAGAGACCACTCTGCCATCCAAGGATCAGCCACTGTGCATTCTGACCTTGCTTGGATATACCTATGACATGTCACTCCCCATTCGGACTTCCCCCACCCCACCATGTGATGTGTGAGGTAGTAGGTGGCCTACTGCTACTTATGCTAACCTTATACCATCCTGGGACTCATTTACAGGGCAATCCTCAGCCCAAATCCTTTAGGGTAGTTTTCAAACTGTTTTGTAATGCCAGAGCAGTACAAAATGACCAGAATAGAAGAGGAGAATGCAACCCTGTAGAAAGGTGGATTCACTGCTGATGCACCCCCTCAGGGCTGGATATGGTGTAATAGCTCTTCTCTCTTGCATCTCCTGCCAGTTCTTATGGTGGTACACCGCTTCTTGTGACTCATCCCTCTGGCCAGGTCACACTTTCGTTCTGCTCTTTCCAAGGTAATAGAAGGTTTTCAGTCTCTCACGCTTCTCTCAGTATTATCAGTCATCTTTATGCCCTTCTCAGATGTCTCCTTCCCTAGTGGAGAGTAGGGGAACCATGGCCCACTCACTAAAATGGATTCCAATCCAGCAACACTATAACCAGCAGCCAAAGTCTTGTCTCTGCTGCTGCATCCTTTTTTCATACCATCTCTCCATATCCTCTCTTCATTCACCCTTCTTTCAGAAACAGGGCTCTCAGGGCTCTCCCTGGAATCCCTAAACAAAATTCCAAATCCAAAAATATAGACAAAGCAATTTCTATCCTCCTCAGGCTTGATCTTTCAACCCACTCTGTTCTTCAGTTGAAGACCTCTTCAGGCTCTCTCCTTGGAAGTCCATAGTCTGCCTTTTTGTCAGGTCTCCCCAATGGAGCATGTTCCAGCCTGCTAGCTGCTTGCTTTCTCTTCTGGCCTTTTGCCAGACTTCTCTTCTCAGGAGTTGTTCCCATGGCCAACTCTCTAGGCTCCCTCCTTGACCCTGCCAGTCTCTCCATTCCATAGTGTGAAGAGAGGGGCTGCAGCATTTTCTTGTCACTATCCAACTCCTTCCCCTGCTGGGCTTCATCTTTAATTAAACCTGGCCCACCCTAAAGGTGCAGCTAAGTAGCGTAATTGGCCTCTCAGGCACACCATAACCCTTTTATTGCCTGGGTGGGATACACCCCTCATCACAAACTCATTAAATCCTTTTACTCTTACTGCTGGGAATGTGCAACCTCTTCTCTTCCTCATCCTCTGGAATAATTTCCCAAATCATCCATAGTTCATATGGCATCAATTGGGGCTCATGTTTTGTCTGCATCCTATAGTCTCAAATTAGATACTGTAGGTCAGTGGGTGACCATTTGTCTCTTTCATGTAGATATCCATACTTCACACTAATAAAACAAAGATAATACAATGTCATACAAAGATGTGTGTTTCAGTGTATGTTTGTTCTAGCAGGAACCATTCTGAGGTGTTGTCCCATAAAGAAGCTTTGTCTGGTATTTTTTTCATACCTTTGTCCTTTATTTTCTTTTAATGTGGATGGTCACCCCATTAGTTCACCTGTTCCATTGATCGGCCCTTGCAAGATTGTGCTGTATTGGCACAATTTGTATTTTATTGTATTGTATTTTAGACCATGAGTAATATTTTCAGGAATGCCTTACTGCAAAAGTATCCAATGAAACTCAGGTGCTTTTAAAATTTTTACCTCCACACCTACTTCCATCCTTAACAAAATGGGTCTTGAAGACTAAAAGCTCAGATACTCTGTTTAAGAGCATATAGCCTGATGAGCTGGATAAGGCAATGAAAATGCATTATTTTGAACTCTGTATATCAGCATGGTAAAAACAATGAAAAGGATATAAGATCTGATCTGTATGGGGGTAAAAAACCCACCTGTAAGTGACTATCTAGTGAGTCCCATGATCCAGTCCTGTCAGCTTCACACACTTACCAACAAGCTCTACCCATATTTTAGAAAGTAAAACATTTGTAAACCCTCATCCATATCCAGGAGCCCTCTAATGGTTAATAAAAAACAGAAGCAATAGAATGTCACTTTTGACCAAACAAGGAACTGGCTAGCAGTGCCTTGCTTCATTATCCTGTCCCTAGTTGTGGCCTGAGTGTTACTTCCTTGTGGGAAGGCAGTGTAGCCCAATGAGTAGGCCACTAGATTGGACTCAGGAGACCTGGCTTCAATTCCCAGATCTACCACTACTTTGCTAGGTGGCTTTCAGCAATGCACTTCTCTCCTGGGCTTCAGTTTCCCCGTCTGTAAAATGCGTGCCACAAAGGGAATACGGATACTGACCTCTGTTGTAAAGGAGTTTGAAATCTACAAATGAAAATTACTATCTAAAAACTTGGTATTATGCCTAATTTACCATAATTATTACACTTTATTTTACTAGCTTAAGCTTTATTCTGACCTATATTGTGGTGGCACTTCTACTTGGTTGTTTAGAGTCCTCTCTTCAGATGTTCTTACTTTATCATCCAACAACAGATGTAGTCGCTGGATATTTTTCAGGCTACCCCAAGTGTTCTGTAGAACCATTATTTTGTTTGTTTTCTTCTCTCTTTCTCTTGTTTCTTAGTTTTATCTGAGTATTTTATCCTCAGGGACTTTGTTAATAGGTGATCACTTTCTATCTGTTGTGTTCTTTACAGGAGGTAGTTTGTTTCCCCTCTAAACTAATTTGTACACAAATATATCTCCAGTTTTCCAATTCTCTTTTTGAAAGCTGTGTCCCTGCATGCTCTGGCACAATAATTAGAGCCAACTGTTGCTCAAGACTTCAATTGTATTTGTAATTTTCCTCAGATAATAAGCAAAGAGATTCACTTACATTCCAGGTTGTCCACAGGGACTTTCATGGGACCAATGAGATAGTGATGGGGAGAAGGCAGAGAGAGAAGATTGCAGAAAATGAGACCCCTTTCAAATAGTGAATTCCTTCTAGTCGCCTTTCCAGATAAGCCAAAATTGCTAATATAAACTTTGTCTGCCAAAGACAAGTTAAATTTAGGCTTTAACCCCAGATTGACTTATCTGGACTTCTTTTCTGTTCCCATGCATCCCCCACACTGATAGTGAAGCCATGGTATTTCATCATTATATGCATTTTTATGTTTAGAAAAATGGACTGCATTACCAATGTTAAAGAGAAATGCAATGGGCAGCTGTAGCCAAGAGGGTCTATAGGATCTTAAACTCCTTGAATAATTGTATTATTAAAAACTACTATGGTTGAGATTTTCAAAGCTTCCTAGGGGTCCTAGATGCACAACTCATTAAACTTTAATGGGAAATGTGTACCTAACCCCCTTAGGTAGCTTTGAAAAGCTCTGTCTACATTATTTTCCATGCCATATGTGATAGATGCCTTTATCATAAAACTTTGACCTTCACTCTGCCCACCAAACCATGTTCACTAGGGCTTCTAACATTTTAAAAATTGGAATAACTTCAGAAATCAGCTAAAGGAAAAAAAGACCACCAGAGACATATTGCTTTTTTTCCCCTTCCCAGTATTAAGCCTGGAACAGAGACAGGTTTAAGGTCTGATGTCTTGTGACATTTTAGGCCTAGATACCATTTTTTTTTAATACCCCTGGAAAGGGGAAGAGCCAGCCTTAGAATATTTGGGCAGGCCTGAGAAGCTATTTTGGGAAGAAAATCTAAAGAAACATAACCCATTTCCATCCATTTTTACCATACCATTGTGAACAGAGCCAGCCTGAGAAGCATTTTGAGATAATTCTCTAGGATTTGCCCTGTGTGTTACACTCATTTTATATAGCATAACACCCTCCACCCCAGCCTCAAAGGCAGGGAGAAAGAGGATAGTGACTCTTAAGGTCCATTTTCCCCCCTGGAAAAGGGATGGTGACTGGGAGAGTGAGGAAGGCATCATCTGAGTGAGTGTGAAGGCTGGTGGAGCTCAGATAAGCCACTGATTCTCCCCCCCCCCCCCCCACACACACACAAAGAGGGGGTATATAAATACTGTCCCTCCAACCAGAGCCCCTTCTCATGCCTAGATTGCAAGTGGACTTAGGGGAAGACATCCCATAAAGAAGCTAGGGAACAGGGTCCTAATATTTGATAGAATATGGAGACAACCTCATTTCTCCAACCCTGTCATAAATATAAAGGGAAGGCTAACCACCTTTAAATCCCTCCTGGCCAGAGGAAAAAACCCCTTCACCTGTAAAGGATTAAGAAACTGAAGATAACCTTGCTGGCACCTCACCAAAATGGCCAATGAGGAGACAAGATACTTTCAAAGCTGGGGAGGGGGGAGGGAACAAAAGGATTCTCTCCATCTGTGTGTTGCTTTTGCCAGGAACAGAGCAGGAATGCAGGTCAGAACTCCTGTAAAGGGCTAATAAGTAATCTAGTTAGATATGAGTTAGATTCTGTTTTGTTTAAATGGCTGATAAAATAAGTTGTGCTGAATGGAATGTATATTCCTGTTTTTGCATCTTTGTAACTTAAGGTTTTGCCTAGAGGGATTCTTTATGTTTTGACTCTGATTACCCAGTAAGGTATTTACCATCCTGATTTTACACAGGTGATTCTTTTACTTCAATTAAAATTCTTCTTTTAAGAACCGGATTGCTTTTTAATTGTTCTTAAGATCCAAGGGTTTGGGTCTGTTCACCTATGCAAATTGGTGAGGATTTTTTATCAAGCCTTCCCCAGGAAAGGGGGTGTAGGGTTTGGGAGGATTTGGGGAGGAGAGACTCTTCCAAGTGGGCTCTTTCCCTTTTACATATTTGTTAGACAGTTGGTGGTGGCAGCAATAAAGTCTGGGGCAAAAAGGTAAAATAGTTTGTACCTTGGGGAAGTTTTAACCTAAGCTGGCAAAAATAAGCTTAGGGGGGTTTTCATGCAGGTCCCCACATCTGTACCCTAGAGTTCAGAGTGGGGAAGGAACCTTGACAAACCCCTTAACCCTCACATGAGGGTTGGGTGGTGGGGTCCCAGCAACAGGCTGGGGACCAGCTGTAGAGTGGTGGTGGGGTGATGGCAGCCCTCCACCAGCTGGAAATGATTAAGGAAGGAATCATGATCTGCACTGTATGAGTTATTGCTGGATAGTTCCCAGATGAATTAATATGGGTTTTAATACAGTTACATGTAATTATATACATGTAGGAATAAAGAATATAAGCCATATTTACAGGGTGGAGGACCCTGTGGGTGAAAATTAAATGTTTCACCTTCTGTGTGAAGCTTACACAGAATGTCACACAACAAATCCTGACTCTGTATGCAGCCCGTCTTTTATCTCATTTTTTCTATAGTGTACAGAGAATTAATTACCTTAGCATGTATTTTAACACATACATACAAAAACCAACTCCCTCTGTTCACTCTCCCTCTCACCTTCAGAAAACGTAAGTGGACACAAGCAAACATATAATAACCCATTAAAGGTCATAACAATTTCAGAATTACACTCAGTACTTTTCTTTTAATTCCCTCTGCTTTTCTCATCCCTTTCTTTATCCTGTTGCCTAACATACTTTAATCATTCCCTTCTTTCTCATATACTCTTATCTTTGAGTAACCTTTCTTTCTTCCCTGTTCTCCAAGTTGCTCAGTCACTAGTTCTCTTCTGTCTTGATTTTCAGCTTGTCGTTTTCATCTTATCTTTTGTACACTACCTTTCTACAGTCATTTTAATAGACTGTTTGTCAGGGATGGTCTAGATAATATTTAGTCCTGCCTCAGTACAGGGGACTGGACTAGATGACCTCTTGAGTTCCCTCCCAGTCCTACATTTCTAGGATTTTATGGTAGCACAGCCTGTGGGCCATTACCCCTGTGTTGTACTAAACTGGTGCTTCAGGAAACAGCCCTTCCTTTTCAAAGTGGCTACTAATTGAACAGGCCTAAAACGAGTTCTGTTCTATTCTGGTTCTTATACCACCCCCACAGAACCTGAAACGTTGATTCAGTTAATGGAGAGAGAGAGAATCCGATGGTAGGAATCTGCAACAGAGGGATGGAGAAAAATAAATTCAATGTAAACAGAGTAAAGACTAATATTGGAGCCCCATTGTAGTAAGCATTGTGTGTGTATATACACACACACACAGTAAGAGATGGCCCCTTCCCCAGTGGGCTTACAATCTAAACTAGACCAGACACACAAAGAATGATAGAAGGGAAACTATTCTCCCTATTTTACAAATGAGGAACACACATATGGAGAGACTCTGGGTCAGATTTTCAAAGGCACTTTGCTTTTCAATGGGGGCTGTTGGCTGCCGAGCATTTCTGAAAATCTGGCCATGTAAAAATAAAGGGTGAGATTTTCAAAAGCACAAAAGGCAATTAGCCACTCAAAAACTTCCACTTAAAAAACCCACCAATGAGAGCATGGTGTCTAACTCCCATTCATGCCTTTGAAAATCTGGGTGAAATAAATGAATTGCTCAAGGTCAAAAAGGAAATTTGTGGTAACCAAGATAGGAACTACAGCAACAGGATGAGCACTCCTTGCTCATGATGTTGGCTTGGTTTCAGTCAAAGTATTCCATCAGTATATTTCCTTTCCTCATACCAACAGCAGTAGAAGGTTCTTTTTATGCTGATGATGTTGCTCATTCACCCTGTCCCTCCTTTAATCCCCTATTTCAGGAAATTTGGACGATTCTTTGTAAGTCTTGTTTTTCTCTCAAGTGATACTTAACTTGGATAACAGAATAACAGGACAAAGAAATAATCAGAAAGATATGGAAATTTAAGTTTGTTCTGAGGTACAAACTACAAAAATCAGATCCTAGGAGTCACTGTTACCTTGCCTATCTTGTGCTGATTTGTGTATTTGTCAAGAGCTGGCTTCAAACACCACATTTTCATCAGCATCTAAAATGTTGTAGTATAGTCATTGTTATTTACTTGGTTCCATTCAGTGTGGTCTTTTCAACCCCATGGATTGCTACACATTTCCTGATAGTTTCTTTTGGATAGGGTTCTGGAGGAACGTACCAAAACAAACAGCCTTACATGTCTGTTGGTGGCGATGTGAACCCAATCCTTTGTTATCCTTTAGTGCACATTCTTAAGAGTACAGCTTCTTCTCCTCTGTTTGGTGTTGGTAGCAATGGTATGACTCTCTGGCCCCCCTTTGAGTACAAGGTCTCTCCATCCATGCCCACATCCAAATGCAGCAGGTATCTCACTGTCCAGAGGATCCCCATCTCTTTTGGGGGAATCACTGTTTACCTACAGTCTCCTCCCATGGCGGTGATCATTATTCCTTTCCTCTATCTGGATGGTGAAGCAATGGCCTCCTCTTTAATGGATACCGGTGTTAATACACAAGTTTGCCAGCAGCTGCTATTCAGGCACCAAGTACCCATTGGGTTTTTTATAGAGCTGAAATGCAACACTTCTGTATTGCTCCACCAACCTAGGGGCAAGCTACCCAAGGTAATTCCTAAAATCATATCTCCCATGTTATATAAGGTATCATCGAAAGCAGCACTGTATAATGGTATAAGTACCTACTATAACCAACATTATTATAATATAATGGGAAAATCAGCTGAATTTTAATTTACAAAACTATGCATGCATATAAAAATGAAGGCCATTAGATGGCTCTTAGGATTCTGTTTCAGATGTTTGAATCTAGCTAGGATAGGCAGTGATTATAACTGTTCTAGGGAAAGATCACTAGTGTTTGTTCTAAACCACATGAAACTTGCACAACCAAAATGTGTTACCTTGGTGACCAATGATTTAATTTCTTAGAGTCTGCCAACCAGTCTTGGGCGAGTTCCTAATGAGAAAGTCTAAGTCCATTGATTTCAGTGAAGTCACCCCCGGCTTGTGGCAATAAAAAGGGGAGGAGACTCAGATCTCAATCGTGGGGGGAAAAAGGGTATAGAAGTGTCCTTTTAAGACTGGAAGGCTCAAAGAGGCATATTCTGCATTAGGGCTAAATACTGCTCTGGAGCGAGTTCCACACGCAGCTCGCTCAGGGCTGAAAGTGATCATATGGAAAGAACAATTTGAAGCCAAGAATGGTGCCGGCAAGATCCCATGAAATGACTGATCTTTTCCATTCTGTTACTTGCTGTGATGATACTTTCAGGTGCTAGTAGTTTTTCCAGTTATTACTTAGCCCGTACTGGGTTCTCTTTAGTCTAGTATATAGACAACTAGACTGGGACTCAGGAAATCTGAGTTCTCTTCCTGGCACTGATGCTGGCCTGCTGGGTGACCTCAGACAAGTGAGGTCACCACTCCATGCCTCAGTTTTTCCATCTGAGAAATGGGGATAGTGACACTGTAAAGTGCTTTGAGATTCACTGATAAGTGCTCAATAAGAGCTAGGTATAATGGTCATTAATTATACCATCATTTCTCTTACATGTTTCAGACCTTTCTAGTTCCCAGCACTGTCACTATGTCGCACAGTAATCTCTCTCTTCAAAGGTGTGTTATCAATGTCATTACTAAATATTGACCAGAGAAACATTAAGTGCTAAAAAACAATCATTTATTTGCCGTGCCTAGGGACTAGTAACTAGTCTGGTTTATATATAACAAATAGAAGAAAGGGGAAGTTGATAGTAATGAAAATAAACTAGAAGCTAGGAATTTTAGAAATCTGATAAGGGAAGGAAAGGGACAGGAAGAAATTGGGCTGCAGAGTTATGGACAATAAAGATTTTTTTTAAAGTATATTAGGAACAAAAGGAACCCTGACAAAGGTATTGTCCATTAGTAGAACTGGAAACACAGAAAAGGCAGAAGTATTCAATAAATATTTCTGCTCTGTATTTGGGAAAAATATATAATCACCATATAACACTCTTTCCATTCCACTAGTATCTCACAAGGATGTTTAACTTGAGTAGCCTCTGACATTTTTAAATCAGCAGGTTCAGATAATTTGTATCTGAGAGTTTTAAAAGAGCGGGCTGAGGAGTTTGCTGAACCATTAATGTTGATTTTCAATCAGGCCTGCAACACTGGGGAAGTTCCAGAAGACTTGCACCAATATTTAAAAAGGGTAAACAGGATAAGGGTAATATAGCCCTGTCCATTTGACAAGACAATAGAGGGGCTGATAGGGGACTCAAAGGAAAGTAATATAATTAATGCCAATCAACATGGGATTATGGAAAATACACCCTGTCAAACAAGAGTGTTTTGATGAGATTACAAACGTGGTTGATAGAGGTAATAGAGTTGATGTAATATAATAAAAATTCTGTAAGGGGTTTGACTTGGTATTGCATCACATTTTGATTGAAAACTAAAGTGTAAAATTAATGTGGCACAGTTTAAATGAATTAAAAGTTGACTAAATGTAACTATACACAGGGAATTAGGACCAAGTGGGTGTGTTTCTAAGTGGGGTTTAGCAGGGATCTGTTCTTGGTCCTATAATATTGAACATTTTTATCAATGACGTGGAAGAAAAATAAATCACTGATAAAGTTTGCAGACGACAAATTGGGGGAGTGGAAAAATAATGAATCTGGATTGCTTGGTAAAAATGGGTAAAAGCTAGCAATATGCCTTTTATTGCAGTTAAATGTAAGTGTATGCAACTAGGATTAAAGAAGGTAAGCCATATTCACAGGATGGGGGATTCTATCCTAGGAAGCAGTGACTCTGAAAAGGATTTGGAGGTTATGGTGGATAAGGAGATGCACATAAGCACCCAATATGATACTGTGGCCAAAAGAACTAATGCAACCCTTGGAATCCCAAGAAGGAGGAGAGAGATTATTTTACCTCTAATTTGGCAGTGATATGACCACTGCTGGAATAATGCATTCAGTTCTGTTGTTCACAATTCAAGAAGGATGTTAATAAATTAGAGAGGGTTTAGAGAAGAGCCATGAGAATGATTAAAGAATTAGAAAACCTGCCTGATAGTGCTGACTCAAGGCACTCAATCTACTTATTTTAATGAAGATTAGATTAAGGGGCACCTGATTACAGTCTACAAGTACCTGCATGGAGAACAAATATTTGATAATGGGCTCTTCAATCTTGCAAAGAAACATAACACAATCCAGTGGCTGGAAGTTGAAGCTAGACAAAGTCAGACTGGAAATAAGCCAGTGAGTAATTTAACCATTGGAACAATTTACCAAGGGTCATGGTGATTCTCCATCACTGACAATTTTTAAATCAAGATTGGATGTTTTTCTAGGAACTATTTTGGGGAAGTTCTATGGCCTGTTTTATACAGGAGATTGGCCTAAATGATCACAATGGTCCCATCTGGCCTTGGAATCTGTGAGCTTTAATGTATCTGTAGTGTTCTGTACAGAAGCTATACTTTTTCTCATTAGGGAAAGTCAGCACAGCTTTGGCTAAAATTTCAAAGGTAACAAAACATTAAGGAAAATATTGCCAAAACATTGTGGAATGCCTTCCTAGGTGTAATTATAAGCATGGCTACTGTGAACCATTTGTCAAGTTAGGACACTGGTGAATTTCTACATTTTTTGTTAGACGCGATTGTAGTCAGCAAGCTGCAAAGAAGCAGACGTCTAGTTTGTTATAGTCAGATGTTACACATCAGTTTTGACTTCCTGTTCCTCCTGGTAAAGCCTAATAATGGGATCTGGGGTACAGATTTCCAGTTCAAATTACCATATGAAGGAATATTACTTGCACCTCTCAAAATACAGCTAGTCTTACAGATGTTTGATAACAGAGGGTGAGCCTGGGGTGGCTTGTATGGTGTAGCACAATGGGCACATCCTTTTTGGAAAAGACTGGAGACCACTGGAGCAAAAAAATCTAGCAATAGACGCCAAGTAATTATGGACTTGTCTCTGGCCTTTCTTTATGTGATTGGTGTTCTAGGACCTTTGCAGTTTGGAAGTACTAACCAGGTGTTTCAGCTTAAAACCTACTTTTTCTTTTATCCACAAAGAAGTTCCATTAACCTTGAGCTCGTGGTGTCAAGCAGTAATAGTAGAATTTGAAGTTTACATGGCCCTTTGCACTTCTAAAAACATTTAGCAAAAATATAGCTGAAAGCAATTTGTGGAAAGCATAAGGGCAGATAATGGAAAAATAAATATGACAGATCAACATATGATTTTAAAACAGCCCATTTAGCTGCCAACATTGTTGTCTCAATTCCATTTTATGGAATTTTTGTAAACAAATCAAATTTCAGATAGGAGGGCTCTATTTTATAAAATGAGTCTATAAATATGATTTAATACAAGATCTTATATTTTAATACAAGTGTTTTAGACCATACTTTAATGCTTCCCATGAATTATACATCTGCAGTTTATACAATTAAAAATGATGTTGCCTTTAAGGAACTTGACAATGGATTGATCTAAGACCAAGGGGAAGTTCTCTAGAACCTTAGCAGGAATAAGCATCAGCCTGAAAAAATGATTTTTCATACATTATAAAAAATGAAATATCAATTTTATCAGATAAATATCTATTTCAATCTACTACAACTCTCCATTTCTGCTCATTTTCTGTTACAGGAATAATGCAGGTAAGGAATCAACATTTTGGATAAACTCTGCCTTAGTTATCCCCATGAAGCTCACTGGCTTCAACAAGGTGAAACTGGTGTCGATCAGGGATTGGCAACCTTTGGCCCACGGCCCACCAGGGTAAGCCCTCTGATGGGCCAGGCCAGTTTGTTTACCTGCCGCATCCACAGGTTCGGCCGATTGCAGCTCCCACTGGCTGCGGTTTGCCGTTCCAGGCCAATGGGGGCTGTGGGCAGGGGCAGCTCTACCAATTACACCACCCCAAGCAGTCGCTGCCGAATTGCCACCACTGCAACCGCGGCGGAGCTGCCGCTGAATTTCCGCCACCCCCGGAACAGCAGCAGAACTGCCTCCAAATTGCCACCGCAGGATACGGACTGCCACCCCATTCTGAATGCCACCCCAAGTACCTGCTTGGAAAGCTGGTGCCTGGAGCCAGCCCTGGCTGCAGGAAACAGCAGCCAGCACAACCCTCAGCCCACACCACTTCCTGCGGCCCCCATTGGTTTGGAAAGCCAAACCACAGCCAGTGGGAGCTGCAATTGGCCAAACCTGCGGACGCGGCAGGTGAACAAACCGGCCTGGCCCGCCAGGGGGCTTACCTTGGCGGGCCCTGGGCCAAAGGTTACTGATCCCTGGTGTAGATGAAGGCAGAATTTGGTCCACTGTCTTCAGACATAACCTGAAAAAGAGCTCTGTGTAAGCTCGAAAGCTTGTTGGTTTCATCAGCAGAAGCTGGTCCAATAAGAGATATTACCTCACCCACCTAGTTTCTCTAATAACTTTTGCATAGCATCCACAGAATTTATAAGTACTTCAGAGTCCTATTTGCATACTTCCTTAACATTTTGATGGAGAAATTAGTACCAACAGCACTCCAGAGAAATCAGAGGCAGCATACCACACAACCTAGACCGGGGTGGCCAACCTGTGTCTCCGGAGCCACATGCAGCTCCTCGTATACACACCAACTCCGGGGCTGGAGCTACAGGCACCAACTTTCCAATGTGCCACTGCTCAACCCCTGGCTCTGCCACAGACCCTGCCCCCACTCCACCCCTTCCCGCTCCCTCCCCTGAGCCTGCCGTACCCTCGCTCCTTCCCACCACGAAACAGCTGATCGGGAGGTGGATGTGCTGATTGGTGGGGCTGCCAGTGGGAAGCTGATGACGTATTACTGTGGCTCTTTGGCAATGTTCATTGGTAAATTCTGGCTCCTTCTCAGGCTCAGGTTGGCCACCCCGACCTAGGCAATATAGTGGTGATCAGTAACCTAGCATTATTGCTCCCCTACTCCCACTGGTATATGATCAGAGATCACAGAAAAAGTGTGAAGTTCTCATGCTTATTTGGTCTTCTCTATACCCTGTGTCTCTGCTAAGTTCTTCTGATGTCACCTCTGATGTCTATGGACCTTCCTCCTAAGAGTTTGTCATTTTATACTCAAAATTTACCTCTGTCTCATGAAGACATGGGACCAACTTTTCACCTCAATTCACTGATGTAAACTCAGAGTATGGATCTCTCATTTACTTTCCATTTGCTCCCCTTACACTTTATACAAATTACTTTTAGCTACATTTGTGCTAAATATTTCTTTGGAATTGCAAATAGCCATGTCAAACTGCAAATTCCACCATTACGCTTTGACCAAAAAATAAATATATAGATTACTCTGGATTCACACCCATTTAATCAAGGTCAGAATCTGGACCCAATAGTCTAATTTTTATTAGGGTAAATAATGTACACTAGAAATGCTACATTAGGAAAGTGAGATATGAAACAATGTCATCTTCTGTCATCCATGTCTTTGTTATCTCCAGATTAGACTCCTTCAATGTGCTCTACATCTTCTATCTATCTGAAAACTGGTGCTGAATGCATAGCTCATTTGGTAAGGGGAACATCTTTCCAGGATCACAGGACATCAAGTACTTTTGGATCTGCACTGACAATCCATTCGGTACCAGCTAGAATTTAAGGTGCTGGTTTTGACCCATAAAAGAAAACAGCAGAAGGCAGCACAGGTTCTATTTCTGTGTGATCTGGGGCAATTAATTTCACTTTTCTGGGCCTGTTTTCCCTCCCAGCCTTTGTCGGTTTTGTCTGTTTAGGTTGTAAACTCTTCAGGGCAGGGACTGTCTTTTACTGTACTTGCACAATGCCTAGCATAGTGGGACCCTGATCTCAGCTGGAGATTCCAGGTGCTACCATAATACAATCAACCACCCCAAAATGGCCTGGGGCCTACTTATTTGAAATACCACTTCTATCCCCAGGCCATACTGCCACAGCAGCAATGCCGAGGCTGGAGGCTCATTTTATATAAAAGGGTGGGGAGGAGCTGATAGGCTGTTCTCTAAAGGGTTTTGGAACTCACTCCTTCCTCCTCCCCCAGTCTCAAATAGTCCTAGTCTGTCAACATTCAGACCAGGCTGAGGCACATGTGTTTTCATAAACAGAGAGAAACTGGCAGGACTCCTGTGGGAGGTCACAGAGGCTGCAAATACGATTTTAGCTACTAGGTTGTGATTTATGTTGTGTTTGGGTGGGGAGGGGTTCTTGCTATATAACTGTATTTTTAAATGGGTCAAGGAAGGGATGGACACTCCTTTTTATGGAATGTCTATATAAAGTTAAAACAATTAAATACATTAATACATATAATTGTGAGATTGCAGCATTGCTATCTAACAGCCCACACTGTTGGATCAATGCCCTACATGCTGGCCCTTGGAGGCTCAGAGGCATAGCTTCCCTGCTTTACCTTCCGGCCCTGTCTACACTCTGCTCCCACCATGTCATGAAACTGTTTAAACAAGGATTTAAAAATATAAATAAAATCAGCACACACTTCAGGTGTTTTCCAGGGCTCCCAGTCTCAATAAAGACACCATCATAGGTCCTAATCACATCAGCCACACTATCAGAGGCTTGTTCACCTGCACATCTACCAATGGGATATATGCCATCATGTGCCAGCAATGCCCTCTGCCATGTACATTGGTCAAACTGGACAGACTCTACGTAAAAGAATAAATGGACACAAATCAGATGTCAAGAATTATAACATTCAAAAACCAGTCGGAGAACACTTCAATCTCTCTGGTCACTCGATTAGAGATCTAAAAGTGACAATTCTTCAACAAAAAAATTTCAAAAACAGACTCCAACGAGAGACTGCTGAATTGGAATTCATTTGCAAACTGGATACAATTACCTTAGGCTTGAATAGAGACTGGGAGTAGATGGGTTATTACACAAAGTAAAACTATTTCCCCTTGTTTATACCTCCCGCCCACCCCCCACTGTTCCTCAGACATTCTTGTCAACTGCTGGAAATGGCCCACCTTGATTATCACTACAAAAGGTTTTTTCCCCGCCTGCTCTCCTGCTGGTAATAGCTCACCTTAAGTGATCACTCTCATTACAGTGTGTATGGTAACACCCATTGTTTCATGTTCTCTATGTACATAAATCTCCCCACTGTATTTTCCACTGAATGCATCCGATGAAGTGAGCTGTAGCTCACGAAAGCTTAACCAATTTATTTGAGCATAGTCTCTAAGGTGCCACAAGTACTCCTTTTCTTTTTGTGAATACAGACTAACACGGCTGCTACTCTGATACCAAGAGCTGACATTTAGGATCCAGGGATCCCAAAGTGCTTTCCAAACTTTGGAATTTAATCTAATAAAACATGCGAGAACATTGGATCCAAATGTATATATACAGGGAATGCTGGAAATACTACTCAACAGCATAGGGTAGAAAACATAGGTCAATAAATAAAGAATACCACAATACTTCATACCTAGTCCTCCTATGGGACTAGATTTTGAGTTGGACCATGCACCCGTGCAAGGGAATAAGAGGTGGTAACTATCCTTCCCCCTTCCTACCACCACCATTATAAAGGGATAAAATGTCTCTATTGTTGGAGTCTTTAAATAAACTCATTGTCTTTATAGAAGTTATGCTTTTGTTCAGCCACAAGCTTTTGGGCTAGACACAATATTCATTTGGTGACGTTCTATGACCTCTGTTATGCAGAAAGCCAGACTAGGTGGTCATAATGGTCTTTCTAGCCTTCAAGTCTATTAATCCCTGCATGGACTACAGGTCCAGACACACAAATGTAAACAGGTACACCAATTGTATGAAGTCCAGTTCTAAGCTTTTTTTCCTACCTGCGTGCACAGCAGGTTGGATGTGAGGGGTGGAACCCTAGATTGACCACTTCCCAACATGGGAAATGTTGTAACTGGCAACCTGTATTGCCCACAAGCAAATTACTAACCCCCAAGGGTAAGGTAGAAGCACAGGGGAGTAGCTTCAGAAGTGTGTCTCTGAAGCACAGCACCCCTGGGGTGGTACAAGCTGTGCATCATCCCATATACTGGACAGTGTCTAAAGGCACCATGACAGAGCTCCAACCTTGTCCCCATGGGTCCCACACTTCCAGGCAGTTTATGCTAGCCTCAGAGACTCACTGCGACCCTCCATGTAGCGCTTCTCTCTCTGGAGCCAGGGTACAGTATACTAAACCCTTTTCATCATAAGCCAGCAAGGAGGCTGGTGAGAGAACTCCCACAGTCTCTGTTGTCCCTACAGGCTTATTCCAGAACAGTTTAGCCTCCTGTCCTGACAGGGGCCTGTCTTCCCCTCCCAGGAGGTGTTTCTGTAGTGGAGGGAACCCACCCTCTACTACTGGGTTCCAGCCCAGGGACCCTAATGACAGCAGCTGTTGGCAGCCAGCCTTTCACTGCCAGAGTTGCTACAGCTCTCCCACTTCCCTCTCAACACCTTCTTCACCCTTACCTTAGAGGGCCCTTTCCAGTGGCTAGAGGACATCTTCATTACCCAGCCCTTCAGCTATACTTCCTCTCCCCTAGCTCTCTTTAGCCTGACTGGAGTGAGTCCTTTTATAGTATCAGAGGGGCCTTAATTA
Organism: Lepidochelys kempii; assembly: GCF_965140285.1. Classification (NCBI taxonomy): domain Eukaryota; kingdom Metazoa; phylum Chordata; order Testudines; family Cheloniidae; genus Lepidochelys; species Lepidochelys kempii. The sequence goes on from NC_136380.1 coordinate 175,934,728, forward strand.
GATTCAGGTGTTCACATTAGCTTAATAGCCTCACCTGACTCTTTGCAGGTTAAATGGAGTCAGCTGTTCTCATTAGCCAAACAGCTTCAACTGACTCTTTGTGGGCTAATTGGAGTTATGTGTCCACTCTAACCTGGAGCAGCCCCTGCTCTGGTCAGACAGGGAAAAGAAAACTGTTTCTCTAGTGGCCAGTAGATTGGCCTCTGACTCCTCTCCTATAGCCCTCTGACCTGGAGGAAGGTGGGAGTCTGCTAGTGCTAGGCCCTGGCCTCTTGGTGATACTCCTCCAGCAACTCCGTTGGCTAGGCCAGGCCCTCCCACTCTTCTCTACTACCTGGTTGCTAGCTGGCTGATCACCCCTTCCCTCCCCCCCCACCCTTGGTTGCTGCTGCTCCTGCTGTAGCCCTTTGGGGGGCTTCTGGCTCACTCCCCAGAAGAGGGGAGTGAGAGACCCCAGTCCCAGCCATTGCTACTGCAGCTGCGAACACCACCACCACCAGCTGAGAGGGATCCTTCCTGCCTGACTACTGGATTGCCTACTGGAGCTGCTGCTGAGTTTGTTGCCCAGGAGCTGCTGGAGCCTCGAGGAGGAAGAAGAAGAAGAGGACCATCTGCTCCTGGGGGAGCGTGCAGAGACTCTGCAGACCATAGCGGAGGGGGCCTTCCAATCAAGGACTGAGTAACTTTTGAACTGTGCTCTTGTGGTGGGTGTCTTGACTGTGTTTGTGGGGTCATGGGGTGTGGCATGTAGCCTGGTCCATCTGTGTCTTCTCCCCCCCCCCCCCCTCCCCCTCTCCATGCCCCCTCCACCATCCCCAGTGGACACTTACCATCTGCCTCAGCTCTTGCCTCAAGGACTCACTGCTTGCTTGGCTTGCTGTGCCCTTTTGCCACCATTTGGGCCTGGAGCAGCAGCCAGCAAACATTGACTTTTTTGCAAGTGCATGTGGGTTCATGTGCCCCCTCCTTCCCTGCAGCTGTCTCCCTCTCTCCCCTTGCAGCCCTTTGCCCCTCCTTTTTGCCCCAGCCCCTCAGCAGCTTTAGTTTGCCTGCCCCACCCCTTTCCCTCTGCAGGTTTGTTTGTTTGTTTGTTTGTTTGTGCCCCACCCCAGCCTCTAATGCTAGCCACTTGGTTTCCCTGTCCTACCCCCAGCCTGGTTGTTGCCCCCCCCCCGGTTCCTCTGCCCTGATTGGCCCTTTGCTCTGTGTGCCCATGCCCCCTCCCATATGCTTGTGCCCCTCCCCTGTTTCAGTTTGAACCCATTTCACTGCACCCCCCACAATGCTATTATAGCCCCCACCTCCCCTAGTGCAGCTAGAGGAGCTGGAATCCCATCCTGTGCTGGCGACTGAACCCCCGCAAGTCCTTGATAGCCCCCCACATCCAGCCCCCTGCACCATTCTGGCACCCTCCTCCTCTGCCTGCAGCCTAGCAGGGAGGAGTGGTTGACCTGCTTCCCCCTTTCCTACCCCTCCTCCCCTCCCGGTGTTTCACCTCCTTCCCTGCTCATTATGGCGGGGGACACGGCAGGTGAGACTTCTTGGACAGTCCCCGCTGCCCCTCCTCCACCTGCCCCCCCAACATCCCCTGTGGCTCCCACCTCAACTGCTGCTGCCAAACCACCTGCTACTGCCCACGCTGGGGCACTGACAGCGGGATGACCTCCACTGCTCCCTCATCCCTTGCCCCTTCAGATTCTGGGGGAGCCCCCCAGCTGCCAGGAAAGGCCAGGGTAAAAAGAAGGGTAAGGGCCCAGCCAAAAAGACTAAGCCCACCATGGCAAGGACTGCCCCCTCTGCCACGGCCTGACCACCGGCCATGGCATCCCTCCCCATTACTCCCTCCACCAGCTCTGCGGGTGCCCCTCTCCTGGCCCCCAGGGCGTACGCCTAGGTGATGGTGGCTTCCCCACCTGCTGCTACATCATCTCTCCCAGCCACCGCCTCTGCTACCATCCCTGGTGGCCGGGGCCCCTTCCCCACGTTGACCCGGAAGCACGGCGTCCGTTGCCTCCAGGTGCCCGCCTCGCTACACGTGGAGACCTACATGCGGGCGTTAGGGCCCATGGCCGTCCTGGTGGCCTCCAAAATGTATGAGAAGGTCGTCTTCTTCCTGGTGTCGGAGGCTACCGCCCAGGAGGCAGTGGAGAAGCCCCTGGCAGTAGGGGGCATGTTCATCCCACTGGAGCAGCTGGATTACCTGGGAGTCCGGTTGGTCCTGACCTCCATCCCTTCGTTCCTCCTAATGCCGCCCAGTTACCTGCCCTCTCTGCCCTGGGGAAACTGCTGTCAGTTCTCTCTCCCTGGGCTGCAAAGTCCCCGCCCTCAGTCATGTCCTCTCGTTCCACCAGCATGTGCAGCTTCAACTGCTGCCGGCAGTGTGTGATGGAGAGGCGATTGAGGGGTCCTTTCTGGTCCCCTACCAGAGGGCCTGCTACCAGGTGCATTACTCTATGGGGGAGGCCCAGTGCTACCTCTGCCAGGTGCTGGGGCACATCAGGAGAGACTGCCCCTTGGTCCAGCACGGAGGAGCATTGGGGACCTCAGAGTCCCTGGCAGAGCACCAGCCCCGTCATCGCCGGCGCCTGGAGCCGCCCCTCCTCCTTCCCAGCTCACCACTTCTCCCACTCATGCCCTAGGGGTACCTTCCCCAGCGCACCCAGATGTGCCGGAGAGCCCCGCCCTGGCTGCATGCAGTCTGGCAGGGCCTATGGAGGAGGGTGCGATGGGATTACCACGGGGTGTGGGAGAGGGCCTGCCCCAGGGGTAATCTTCCCTCCCTTTTGCCGCCTCACCACTACTTCCCCGTGTTCCCGTGCCCTTGCCCTCTGATCTGACCCCTTCTGGCCAGCCCACAGATGATGCCGTGGAGGGCTGAGTCCAAGTAGAGGGGAAGCAGGGCAAGTGGAAGGCACGAGCTCTGCTACCTCCCTCTGATGCGGAGGCCCCCTGAAAGACCAGGAAGGGGGCCACTGACACCGAGCCTCATACTTTGCTGCTAGGTGCATCCCATCTGTCAGAGCTGGCTGGGAATGACATGGCAGCAATGGCTGGTAGCATTGCCCCTCCTCTGGAGTCCCTCCCGGGGGGCCCCTGATAGAACCCCTCCTGCCCCCTTGCCACCTGAACTCCCCACATGCTCCGAGGCGAGCGAGGAGGTCCCCGGGGTGGTGATTTTCCCCTCCATCTTCATGGAGATCGAGGCCTAGGTCTGACCCCAGTCACTCAGGTGGAGGGCAAACCTCTGTCAGCAGGCCTCTATCTGGGTGACTTCACCCTGGCCCCCCACTCCCCATGCTCCATCCCCCTAACTGCTGCTTCTACTCCCACCTCTGAGGAACCCCTGGACTCTTCCACCAGCCCTGCTGCGGACGGCCTCCCACTAACGGCCGCCCAGCCTATTGAGGCGACAGCCAGTGCCATGGGGCTGGGACCTGAGTCACCAGGGGCATCCCTCTTTGATGGTGGGGGCCCCGCTGCTGCTTCCCCACCTATCAATGCTGTAGCCACACCTGCCTTGGAGTGTGAGGGCCCCCTTCCCATTCCACAGACCCCTAAACCCAGCTGAGAGGTGCTGCCCCTCCCCCAGGGCTTGGCTGCTGGGGCCCACGATCCCACTTCCGCCCCCTCCCTGACCTCTGCCCTGTCCCTGATGCCAACCCCAGCCCCCACCCGTCCACCTCCTGTGCTGCTACTGCTGCGCCGGGGCCATCTCCTTCCCCTTCCCGGAAGACTATCCCCAGAGAGTGGCCTTCATGTTCCCATGTCCTGACCCCCTAGGGGCTGCTATTTTCCCTCTGTTGCCCCCTACTGATCTGGGGTCTGAGGCGGGCTGCGTGGCACTGGCACATCGGGCGCCACGCCAGGGGTCCGCCGCCTGCCTGCCCATCTCGGTAGGCCACGGGGCTTTGACAGGGGCCCCACTAGAGGTTGGCCAGGGGCTTGTAACCCTGCTCCCGAGTAGGCTGCAAGAGTTTCTCCAGGATGCCCCTAGGTCCCAGAACAAGGTGCAGCTTGCTCTCCAGCTCTGGGAGGACTTTTATCAAATCCTTGGGGCTGTAAGGGCCATTCTGTGGGAGGCTAAAGGGACCAGGAGGCAGGCAGCTTCAGCCTACCAGCTTGCCTGCGGCTTCTGTGACTCTTTGCTCACCTATGGGGTAGGTGATGGTTTGCTGCGCAGCCCAATGGGGGACATGAGCATCCCTGCCAGTGAGGATCCTCCCCCTGGCACTCATCTTCGCAACATTAAACACCTGGGGCTGTAGGATGGGTCTCCACAGGTGCCAGGTGCTCTCCTTCCTTTGCGGGGGTACTCTGTGGTTTTCTTGCAGGAGACCCATACGGATCCAGCTGCAGAAGCAAGTTGGTGGCTGGAGTGGGGGGACAGGGTCTATTTTAGCCTCCTCACAGTTTGTGGAGTGGCAACCCTGTTCTCCCCCAACCTATAGCCTGAGGTGCTGGGGGTCGCCGAGGCTGTGCCAGGTCGCCTGCTGCACCTCTGGATCCGTATGGAGGGGCTAGGGGTCAACCTCATCAATGTTTATGCCCCGACTTCGGGCCCAGAGTGACTGCATTTTTATCAGCAGGCGTCCGCCTTCCTCGGCTCTTTGGATCCTCGTGAATGCCTGGTCCTAGGCAGGGACTTTACCACCACCCTCGAGGAACGGGACAATTCGGGGACCAAGCAGTGCCCAGCTGCCACGGACGTCTTCCAGGAGATTGTCGACCCCTGGTGGATGACTGGCGCGACCACCACCTGGACGACGTCTCGACGTTCACCTTCGTCCGGGTGGAGGCCTATCAATCGTGCCACTCCTGGTTGGACCACATTTACTTCTCACGCTGTCACCTTTCACGGGCCCACTCCTCCAGCATCCGGCCGGCCCCGTTCTCAGATCACCACCTAGAGATCGTGATGGCCTCTCTCTGCACAGAGAGGCTGAGGCCTGCCTATTGGCACTTTAATAACAGCTTGTTGAAGGATGTGGGCTTTGTGGCATCCTTCCGGGAGTTCTGGCTGGCCTGTCAAGGGCAGAGGCACACCTTTCTCTTGGTGTAGTGGTGGTGGGAAGTGGGGAAGGTGCGCACCCAGCTCTTCTGCAACGACTATACCCAGGGCAAAAGCTGACAGAGGGATGCAATGATAGCAGTTGAAACAGGAAGTCTTCAAGCTGGAGAGGCATCTGGCCGCCAGCCCCGAGGATTCATCCCTCTGTGGAGCGTGCTGGGAGAAGTGGGAGGAGCTCCAGGCCCTCTAGGACAATCAGACGCGGGGTGCCTTTGTTCAATCCCGCATCTGCCTCCTTCGGGAGATGGATCATGGCTCCTGCTTCTTCTATGCCCTGGAGAAAAAGAGGGGAGCCAAGAAGCAAGTCACCTGCCTCCTGGCAGAGGATGGCACCCCCCTCACAGATCCAGTGGAGATGTGCGGGAGGGCCAGGGCTTTCTAAGCAGGCCTTTTCTCCCTGGATCTGACCGATCCTGATGCTTCCAGAGTGCTCTGGCACTGACTCTCAATGATCAGTGTGGGCAACCGAGACCGGCTAGAGCTGCCTCTCACTCTGGCAGAGTTCTCAGAAGCCCTCTGCTGCATGCCCACCAATAAATCTCTGGGCATGGATGGGCTGACTGTGGAGTTCTACTGCATGTCTGGGATGTCCTTGGTCTGGGCCGAGTCCTTGGAGAGCAGGTTCTCCCCCTGTCGTGCAGGCGAGCCATGCTTGCCTTGCTCCCAAAGAAGGGGGACTCTCACAGTCTTTAGAATTGGCATCCCGTCTCGCTCCTCAGCACGGACTACAAAGTCATAGCAAAGGCCATCTCCCTGCAGCTGGGGTCCGCGCTGGTGGATGTGGTCCACCACAACCAGACCTACGCTGTCCCGGGCCGTACCATCTTTGATGATCTGTATTTGGTCCGGGATCTCTTGGAGCTCAGGTGTAGGGATGGTCAGTCATTCACCCTTCTGTCCCTGGACCAGGAGAAGGCATTCAACAGGGTGGACCATGGGTATCTCCTGGGGACTCTGTGAGCATTCAGCTTTGGACCCCAGTTTGTAGGTTTTCCCCAGATGCTGTATGCCTCCACGGAGTGTCTGGTCAGGCTCAACTGGACTCTGACCGAGCCGGTCAGCTTCAGACAGGGAGTACAGCAGAATTGCCCCCTCTTGGGCCATCTGTGCACTCTGGTGATCGAGCCCTTCCTCTGGAGGCTGATGGGGTTGGTGCTGCGGGAACCAGAGCTGCAGCTGGTCCTATCAGCGTACGCCGACAACATGCTCCTCGTGGTCCAGGACCTGGGCGATTTGGTGTAGGTGGGGGCTCACCAGGCCATCCACTCAGTGGCCTCCTCTACCTGGGTCAATTGGGTCAAGAGCTCTGGCCTGATGGTTGGGGATGGGTGGCAGGCAAGCTTCCTCCGTGCTTCAGGCCATCCGGTGGAGCACTGGTCCACTGCTGGATGCATGGCAGAAAGGTAAATGCCAAGATACGTCTCCACCGGAGAACTGGCAAGGTTCGGAGGGCAGGGTGGTAGAGAGCAGGACGACTTCGGTGCCTCTCCCTCCAAGGGACGGCACTGGTGCTCAGTCAGCTAGTCCTGTCCATGCTCTGGCACCAGCTCCACAGCAGGATCCCAGCCCCAGGTTTCCTGGCCAACCTCTGGAAGTCAGTTCTGGAGTTCTTCTGGCCAGGACTGCACTGGGTCTCTGCAGGAGCCCTCCACCTGCCCCTGGAGGAGGGAGGACAGGGCCTGTAGTGCCTGCACACTCGGGTCCATGTCTTCCGTCTCCAGGCCCTGCAGAGGCTCCTTTATGGTGCAGGTAGTCTGGCATGGAGCATACTGGCACATGCCTTCCTGCGCCACTTCCAAGGGCTCCGATACAACTGGCAGCTCCTTTATCTCCATGCGAGGGGTCTTCCACGAGACCCCTCTGGGCTGCTGGTCTTCTACACAACCCCCAGCTCCGTGTGCAGGTGGCAGAGTCTCCCTCGGTGCGCCAGAGGTTGATCCTGGCAGAAGTCACCAGAGTCGGAGACTTCCTGGATTACGCCCAGGGAGACTGGCTGGATTCCCTGATGCTCACTCAGCACATTGGGCTCTCCAGACCTTGTACTCCCCAGCACGTACTTCAGGAGGTGAGGGCTGCTTTACCGCCCACTGCTCAGGTTTTCCTTGACTGGGTCATGCGAGAGGGCACACCCCGCCCACCCTCCACCCCAGGCCCTCCAGACCTTTTCATCTGGCCCCTGCCCTGTGGACCTGCCAGGCCATCCCACCCCTTTACTGTGAGCCAGCTGCACAACTTGCAGCCAGTTCAGTTGTGGACCATGCCAAGAAAACACCTGTACATGCTTGTGCTCCACACTCTTCACATCCTCACCCTCGTGTCCCACCCTGACACGAAGTGGCAGGACCTCTTGCCACCTCTGGAGGGTGAGGATCCCTGGTGGGCCAGCCTATATTCCACCCTGGTCCCGAGACCCACTGGGGATGTCAGGTGGCAGATCCTTCATGGAGCTGTAAGCATGGGTGTGTACTTCGTGCGGTTCACTCCCCTCCCAGACACCTGCCCCTTTTGCGATATGAGGGAGACCCCAGTGCATGTGTACCTAGAGTGCACCAGGTTGCAGCCCCTATTCCAGCTCCTCTTGGATATACTATTACACTTTTGGTTGCACTTTTCCCCTCACCTTCTCATCTACACACTCCCTATCCATGGCCCCATGAAGTCATGGGACCTCCTTGTCAGCTTCCTTCTAGCCCTGGCCAAAGCAGCCACCTACAAAACCAGGGAGAGAAGGTTGGCCAAGGGGGTTTCCTGCTCCTGTGGGACCTATTTCTGCTCCTCAGTCCTTTCATGCATCCAGGCAGAGTTCCTCTGGGTGGCGTCTGCTGGCTCCCTTGCCACCTTCGAGGAGCAGTGGGTGCTATCCAGGGTTCTCTGCTCGGTGTCCCCGTCAGGTTCCCTTCATTTAGCCTTGTAATGTCACTCCCATTCCTATTATCTCCTTAGTTGTCCCATGCAATTATTTGGTATCCTGGACCTCTGGATCCTCCCCTTTAGGCTGGGAGTGGAGTCCTTTAGCAGTGGGCTGGCTTCCACCCGCCCACTTCCTGGATCCCAACTGGCCTGGGTCTATCACAGAACATACTATCTTATAGTGCCTTCAGTCCAACAATCCTAAATCAGGGTAAACACACATTAATGAATTAAGCCTCATCACACCTCTTAATGGTTTAAGATTCACTATATCTCTGTGAGTTAGGTATTGTTCCCATTTTACAGTTGACAAAACTGAGGCATAGAAAGATTAAATGGCATGCCCAGCTACAGCAAGGGTATCTGTGGCACAGCTGGAAATAGTATGAACCCCAGGTTTCTTGATTACTACACTAGTCCTGTTCTTTAACCACTAGCCCATGTTTCCTCAATTTCGCATGTTATTAGATGAACATCAAGCAATTGACAGAAGGTCCCAAGCACTGAAATGTTTTAAAAGTCTGCAGTACACTTTTAAAATAAATGTGAAGTCCAGAAAGGGCAGTGTGGGGCTTTAGAGATAACTAAAGAGTTTTAAACTTTATTTTTGGATTTCACCATTATGCAATAAGATTTTAAGTGGTGGCCCAACCCAATCCATTTAAGCTGCTGCTGTTGCTTGTGCATACAGAGTTCGTCAGGGATATTACGCAGCTGGCATGCAGCAGCCTTTTAGTTTGTGTTCAGTTATGATTTTCATCTGTAGCTTTCAGGGATGAGCAGTTCCTTTCAAGATATTTGCAAGCCTTGTCAGAGTCTGATTGCAGCATGACATTGACATCAGACTGATTATTGCTTGTCTCAGGAAATGCTGTATCTGTGAACACACTGGCTTTCATGCTAATATCTAGCCAGTTATTAGCATATAGTACAAATGGCAGCAGCTCCACAACAAAAACATGGTAACAGTGGCTGAAAAGAACAAGATTCAATCTTCCCATAAGTGCTAGAAACATGCCAAGGAAATTTCAGAACAACTTTATTTGTCAGGCCAATTTCTTACAGGATTCAAAGATACAATTATATATTCCAACTCTGAGTTCACATCCAAAATATGGTTTCATCCAGTCAAAGGTTGGAACAACTCTGGCTCTCACCAGCTAGAGTATGTAACATAATTAACAAACAACAAAATAGTAATATGTTTTCTGCACTTTATATGGCAATTTTCAGCCATGGAAGTCAAAGCACTTTGGAAAAGTATTATTATTCCCAGTTTGCAGATGAGGACAACAAGGCACAGAAAGGTTAACCAATGCAACCAGGGTCACATGGTGGGACAATGTCAGAAGCGGGAATAGAACTGATGTTGCTCAACTCCCAATCTGGTCACTCTGACTCCAGTTTGAAAGTCCAAAAAGCACCAATTTTCAAATTATTGTGGGAGGCTTTCATCAATAGTTTCTATAATGGAGGGAGGCATATGCTCCTTTATTCTCCATGCTATTTCAGCAAATTTATTCTGTGTGCTATTTACAGGTACTGTAGGATATCATCTTACCTCAATGTATGGAGAACTCAGCAGAAAACATTTTACATGTTAGCAGCTGGAAAATATTATGTCCCCACTTTATTTTCCACTGAATGCATCCGATGAAGTGAGCTGTAGCTCACGAAAGCTTATGCTCAAATAAATTGGTTAGTCGCTAAGGTGCCACAAGTACTCCATCTCTGATTAATGGATTTCAGAATTAGAATGGGTACAGAATTCCAGTGGTTTTCTTTAATTTTTTAGCTCATTGACTCCAGGATACAAAGCTTAAGGGAGTATGATAAGTATAGGGTATCCATTCAACATTTATGTTCATACATCTGATTTTCAAAGCTGCTGAGTATCTACAAATCCAATGGAAGCCAGTGGGAGATGTGGGTGTTGAGTACCTTTAAAAATACAGGCCAAACTATTGATGCATTCAGATAAAATTTCACTTTTTGTCATTTCACCTCTTTTACTCTTATCCCAATTTCATCAGTCCACATTTTGTATCTATCCAAACATCCAGTATAGTCAAACTGGATGTTTCTGATGGACACAGATACAAGTTATATACTTCAACACCAATGTACAGGTATGATTTTGGCAGGAACCACCAGATGATGGGAGAACAGTCAATTTAGTATTCGTGGCACAGCATGAATTACTAGTACTGATATCTGAAACCAGTGATTGGGAACAATCAGATTAGTGGACAGACAGAAGCAATGGATTCTGCAGTAAGATTAGTAAAAAATTGACACATATGTATAGAAGAATAAATACAGCTAATAAGGTGTGATAAATGAGAAGGCAGAAGAGGGTAAAAGAAGGAAAAGGAGACAGAATGAGAAGGGATGGATGAGAATAAAGAGGAGGGGAAAACTCAGACAATTATATATGGTTGTAAGGAAGGTGAAAATAGAAGGTGAAATATGATTAAGGGAAGGGGGGAAGGAAATAAGAGATGAAAGATGGAAAAGGAAAGTGACCCCTCTTCCCTACCCCCCTTTTCCTTCATCTCTCCTTCCTCCCATACTTTCCACCTTTTCTTTCTCTCTGCTTCCATTCCATTTATTCCTTTCCATTCACAAAGGAGTAACAGTACCCTTTCAATCTAAAATGACTTATTTGAGATTAAGGTAAACAATAATGAGAACTTTCTGTAGGCAAGGACAGTCTGTATGTCTCTTCTCTGTAAAAGGCAGCATCAAATCGGACAACAAAAGAGAGACAGTCCTGTAAACTTCCTGCACTTCCTTTGAGGTGGAGTGATTTTAAAAAACCCTACATTTAAAAGGAGAGAGCTCAGCACCATGTAGGATCTGTCTCAGCATACAAGCAACATTATTAGAAATATAATGCAGAAAAGCTATTGGAGTTTCAGACGTAGCTCCAGGCACACTTCCATTCTCTAGTCATATCGATGTTTTTGGTGGTTGCCCCACTTCAGACTACTGGAAAGAAAGCAGGAGATTTGAGGGGACCTGTAACTCTCCAGTATCAATCAAATCTTGGCAGATCTCCAGTTTTTCCACCAAGCAAAGTGGAAATTTTAAATGTCAAATGAGCCAGTTTAAAAGTCCTATGGGAGCTGATGGAAGAGCACTTTTTATCTGCATTGGACCAGCTGAGCTAACACAGTAAGCAATAATTTTCACTAAGTACATTGCTACAAGTCTCTTACTTTGGCATTGTCAGAGTTACCAGTAGAACTTTTGGGGATATGCTCTGCCATTGATGCATGCTTGTATCTCCTATTAGCATTAATGGATGTGAGTATGAACATGAGAATGTTTTCATTAAGGAACAGACTGTTGGGCTCCTTCCTCATGCTGATGAGCAATTACTCAAGTAACTCATGTTAATGGAATACTCATGACAGTGGAAGTTGAACAGGGTGAATAAGGATTTCAAGCCTGGCCTTAAGTGTCCTTCATAATCCGTTACAAATGTAACAATCCCAATATAGAGTAGCTATTTTGGGGGCAGAATTCTGACTGATCTTAGGTTGCTACTGCCATGCAAAACATAATAAAATAAATAATAATTAATACAATACCTAGCTCTTATATGGTGCTTTTCATCAGTAGGTCACAAAGCACTTTACAAGGGTGGTCAATGCCATTAGTTTTCCAATCTGTAAAATGGGAATACTGAAACACAAACAGTTCTTGGAACAGAGTCAAGGTCTCCTGAATCCCCGTCCACTATCCACTAGACCACACTGCCGCCTCCTCATAATAATAAATGTGAAGTATGAAGCTGCTTTAAGAGATTGAATCCAAATTCTAAACAAGGAATTTAGTGTAGGGGAGGATGCAAAGGAAAAGGATTACCATTGTATTTGAAACATCTATGGCTATAGGAAAAATTCTGCTACATTTATTGAAGCAAAATTCTAAATGGGAAGTTCACCTGAAAAAGAGCAAAAGTTCTGATTATCTGCACACTTACATATGAGATGCCTTGATGTCATTGTGAGATACAACAGGCTGCCATACACTCTTCTGCTGCAGTGGCCATCAGTTAAAAATACACGTCCTAAGTGTGCCCCTTTTTTTACCCATATAACTTTCCCAGATCTTGCTTTAAAAGCTAGTATTTCAACAAAAGGATCCTGTGTCACTAGCCTACTGTCCTTAAATCCTAGTTACCTCTTTTACCAAGCAAAGTACATCAAGTGTATATATGAACACTGCTTTTTCTTAGGGAAAGGGGTGGAGTTAAAAAAAAGATACACAAACTCACATCATCAATTTGTTTTGGTGTCTTCTGCTGTATTGTCTTCAGTGACAATCCAGTGGTAACTGGGGCATGAAATCTAATGTATTCAAACCATATGGCCATACGCTGGCTTTTTCAGGTTGACAGTTATCACATCACCTCTCCACACCTTCTGCAGTCCTCCAATAATGTCAGTCCCGTTTGTCAGCCTCTCACACAGTTATCTCTGTGCATTCTTTCATGCTGCCCCTTATGTCAAGTATTATTACAATGCATAGAACATCTTCCCTGATTTGAATCAGAAGGCCACTCCCCTTCAATCCTATTTAGGTTCTTAGACTGTGTCCATCACCCTGGTATTTTCTTGAAATCTCTCTTCAAGGCATACCTTAGGGGTCATGACTCAAGGAAGGAACCAGCCAATTACTGATGGTAAACGGAGGGGCAGATGGAATAGCTGACGTGCTATCTGTTCATAATAATTTATTTAAAAAACCATCTAAAGAAACACCTGAAGTTATATCGCATAATAGTTCATGGGAATGGTCTCAGATTTATTTTCTTATGTAAATGTCCCTAAGGTCATTCAGACTTCATGAGGCCCACTGGGAACTTTGCTAATTGCTATTGATTTTTTGGAAGATGCTCAGATACTACAACAATGGGTGGCAGTATAAACCCCCAAAATAGACAAGATAAGATATGATAGATCTATATACTTGCATCAAAAGTCAATTAAGAATAAGGGACCCAATTCAGGCCTGACATAGGCAGGTGCATCTTTCTCTGGTTTCAATGCAAGTAGCTCCTGTGGGAGCTGTGCTATTGTTGATCATTCCACCCACCCCTCTGCCCTACTTCGCCCACAAGCAAGAGGAACAGGACTTACTGGCAAGTAATGCTGCTGTTGCTGGGTAGTAGTATTTCTGCTGGCCTTGCAGGAATATGTCCTGTAGCGTGACTGCACTCAGAGCCGGAGAATCTGAACCACATGCGTGTGTTATAGAGGGGCTCTTGTGGGTTCAGAGAAGAAAGAAGCCTGCCATAGAGTCACTGCTCCCCACTAGTGCAGATTCAGGGTTTTCTATCCCTTATTACTCTCCATGTCTTGCAGCAGTGACAGCAGAGAGCTGTTGCTCTTAGCTAAAGTCTTTAAAACTAAGGGGGGGGGGGGAAGGAATCCTTGAGTGAAATCATGGAGTCAGTGAAAGTTCTCAGAGTAACAGCCGTGTTAGTCTGTATTCGCAAAAAGAAAAGGAGTACTTGTGGCACCTTAGAGACTAACCAATTTATTTGAGCATGAGCTTTCGTGAGCTACAGCTCACTTCATCGGATGCATGCCGTGGAAACTGTAGCAGACTTTATATATACACAGAGAGGGCTGGGAGGAGGTATTTTTTCATATTCTCTGTGTATATATAAAGTCTGCTACAGTTTCCACGGCATGCATCCAATGAAGTGAGCTGTAGCTCACGAAAGCTCATGCTCAAATAAATTGGTTAGTCTCTAAGGTGCCACAAGTACTCCTTTTCTTTTAGTGAAAGTTCTGTCATTGACTTTACTTGGATCAAGATTTCACTCCTTAGGTCCAGGTATGTAGGAGTCAGCACAGCTCTTGCCCACTTATCCCTTTCTCAGAGCAGGTGAATGGGAATCAGGCAAAGAGTGGATGGAGCCTCATTTCCACCTCCTTACTCACAGATCCCATGTAGAAGGGAGGGGTGGGCAGAGAGAGGGATTGTTCTAATCAATTGTTGTTATGGACTTGCAATAAGTTACTAGCCTTCCCATTTTCCACAAGGAGGAAGTAGGGAAGGAATTAGGACTCAGAAGGGGGTCTTTGAGTCATCATGCCTCCTGGGTTATTCATGGGGTGGAGCAGTTTATAAATCACCAGTTGCTCAGGGTTGTTCTTAAAGTCACAATCTACAGAGAGATAAATGTGGAGGGAGGTGTGACTATTTTTGAAGAAAAAAAACATTCTTTTGTTAACTTATATCCGCATTGTCTGCTATTTTGGTTGTTTAATTTGTATGATATATATTGCTCTTATTCTACAATATTTTCCTCTTTTCAGAAATTCCGTAAATTACACTGTGATTAAAAATACATATATTAAATCGTTGGTCTGTAGGCTTCTTAGGGCAAGCACATAATTGATGAAAGGAAATGCCAGTACCAGAGATGTTGTAGTACCAAAAGGAGAGGGACAAATGACAGCTCTTTGCAGTAGTCCCCTGCCATAGCAATTGATTGCAATGGGTAATTGTTTTTGAAGGACTAGTTGAATGAATCTGAGTCAGTCATGTGCAGTGGTAACTATTAAAACCTTTACAAGTTTTCCCTGTGCTTAATTAATATTACTGCAGCACTCCCAAGACTTAGAACAGCAGTAACACAAATAATGTGCAAACAGCAATTGTAAAGATTTTAATGGCAACCACTGAACAGTACATAAAATGAAATCGAAAAGAGAAAATAGACCTAATGCTGATCTTTTAGCTGTACGAACCTCCCCTAAAGTTCACACCCCTCCAGAAACATGTGCTTAAAATAAAAAACTTTCTGGCAATGTGATTGTCTTTGGTATTCTTTCCTTTAGACGCTTTTGTTTCTCCTTTTTGGAGAATTAATAAAACCTTCATGTGCACTTGAGCTGAGGAGCAGCATGTCTTCAACCCAACAAGAAAATATCTACATTTTTGAGGTCTCATTCTGGGAGGTGCTAAGCATCTACAGCTCCCACTGAAGTCTATAGGCTTGATCCTGGCAAGTGCCAAGCACCCTCAACACCTATTTGTTTGTTTCTGCTTATAGACTCAGATATTAAGGTCAGAAGGGACCATTATGATCCAGTCTGACCTCCTGCACAATGCAGGCCACAGAATCTCACCCACCCACTCCTGCAATAAACCTCTCACCTATGTTTGAGCTATTGAAGTCCTCTAATCATGGTTTAAAGACTTCAAGGTGCAGAGAATCCTCCAGCAAGTGACCCGTGCCTCATGCTACAGAGGAAGGCAAAAATCCCCCAGGGCCTCTTCCAATCTGCCCTGGAGGAAAATTCCTTCCTGACCCCAAATATGGTGATCAGCTAAACCCTGAGCATGTGGGCAAGATTCACCAGCCAGATACCCAGGAAACAATTCTCTGTAGTAACTCCGATCCCACCCCATCTAACATCCCATCACAGGCCAGTGGGCCTATTTACCATGAATAGTTAAAGATTAATTAATTGCCAAAATCATGTTATCCCATCATACCATCTCCTCCATAAATTTATCAAGTTTAATCTTGAAGCCAGATAGGTCTTTTGCCCCCACTGCTTCCCTTGAAAGGCTATTCCAGAACTTCATTCATCTGATGGTTAGAAACCTTCATCTAATTTCAAGTCTAAACTTCCCGATGGACAGTTTATATCTATTTGTTCTTGTGTCCACATTGGTACTGAGCTTAAATAATTCCTCTCCCTCTCCAGTATTTATCCCTCTGATATATTTATAGAGAGCAATCATATCTCCCCTCAACCTTCTTTTGGTTAGGTTAAACAAGCCAAGCTCCTTGAGTCTCCCTTCATAAGACAGGTTTTCCCTTCCTCGGATCATCCTAGTAGCCCTTCTCTGTACCTGTTCGTACATTGCCATAAAGTGTGTATATTCTATGGCCATATTAAGTGTCTCAGCTAGAGAAAGATAGATACATAGGGCCAGATCCCCCTTAATCCCACTGATGAGCAGTTTCTTGCATGAGTAGTCCTATTATCTTCCATGGGACTACTTGTGTGAGTGTATGCTCACCAGTGTGAGTAAGCTCTCCACAATTTGCCCCACAGTAACCTGGCTTCTTTCACTGGGCCTGATTCAAACCCCCTTAAAACCAATGGAAGTCTTTGGATCAGGCTCATAGTATTCCCTCCTTCCTACCAATGGCTATTAAGGAGGCTCCTTTTCACAACTGAAGAGTTAATTTGAAAACACAAATATGTGAAGCAAAGAAAGAGTCTAGTCCTTTGGTATTTGGAGCGAAGGTGGAGGATGCTTGGTTTGATTCCTCCCCTCCTTCTGAATAAGGCAAGGGTTAAATCTGAAGGTGTGTACTGTGGCTACACAGCAGCTTCTTGAATTCCCCTTTACTCCAATAGTTAAGGGCAGCAGGTCCCTTGGAAGCACTGGCGTGGACCTCTGTCATGTACGACTTATAAAGTGTTGAAAAACCCATCCTTACGGGAAAGATGATGTTGCTCACACTGTTATTACCTGAGAGCGTAGGCCCCCAGATAAACCTTCTCTCCAGTAGACTACATAAACTATGTTAATGGAAAAATTAAATGGCTAACAGTATTCTAAAAAAACAGAACATCCATAGTTAAAGCTGCCCCTTAATCTAAACTCCTCTTTCTGTAAACTGGTGCTGCAGCTCCCCATGTCCCAAATCCCTTGCAGTACCTAGATACAGTAGGATGGGTTGAGCCTGGGATGCCAGCTTTAGCTCTGAATTGGTTTGCTTTTCTTAGGTTTAATAAATGTCATCATATATTTGTACAGAAACTGATTTGGCTCCTTTTCCCATTGCTAAAATGTACTTGTTCTGCTGACAGGACTGCCACCAAAATAATTTATTGTCAAATATAAAAAAAAACAAAACACCAGTCATGTTTGAATAAAAGCCAGGCAGTATCTGATTTTAAACATAAAATAATGTAATTGACAGTGCAAAAAAGCACAGCTCACAGTTTTATATTATGCTCCAGAGAAGTTCATTATATAGCTAGACTATTACTACACTGAGATCCAGTAGCATTTTTGGAAGTAATGTGCTTCAGAGCATTGTGCATGGAAATCTTGCCTATAGTTAGAGGTCTGATTCACAGAAACAAGGGAAAGAGAAAGTGGGTAAGTATATGAAGTATGTTGTGCATACTGTATTGCTACTAGGCTTCTTAAGATCTTGGCAAGAATCCCATGTAAACCTTCAGAGTAGGACAAATAATTAAGCTGGCAATGCTTTACAGTAAGCAGCAAGTCATTATTGCTTCTCTTGGCATTTATTTTAAAAACATTATGCTAAATTCTTTTGGTATGCATGTGGTTACAATTGGTATGTCTACAGGAATTTCACATAATAAGATAGGAGGGAGAAAATTAGGTGGAGAAAGTCAAATGCCCCTACATGAATCCCTGCCGTACTTACACTCACCACACATAAGTCATATCATGGAAAAAAATATTCAGTAAGTGTTATTACTAAATTAAAACCAGGTGAGGTTCATAATGAGTCAGGATAATTATGACAGAATTCCTCTAAGTCAACTACCCTTGGCTGCTGTTGGCTCATGTGACAGAACAGCTGCTTCAAACCCACAGAGCAGCTAGACTGATGCTTTGTCTTTGCCCTTCTATTCTTTCCCAAACCTTGTTTCTATTAAAATAACTTCCCCAGGCAGCATGCATATATTTTTTTTCTCCTCTCTCTCTCTCTCTCTCACACACACACACACACACACACACATACACCTCCCCACCCCCACACCACTCTGACATGCTCTCCACTGTGATTTCATGCAGCTATTAGTTTTCAATAGCACATCTGTGGGAAGAGGTAGTTAATGCATTAAAAAAAGGGGCGGGGGGAGAGAGAGAGATTTGCAGGTTTGGGTCTCGAGTGGCCGTTTTGCCTGAGCAAGAACAAGCAGGACTGGGATCATAGCAAAAAAAGGCAAAGTTGAAATACTGTAATACATATAATAAAGATGAGTAACCCACAGAGGCCTCAAGAGAGATTAGGGTCCATTGTAGGTACAAGCCCCCCTGAACATCTTAGAATCTAAATAGAAGCAGCAAAAGCTGGGAGTGGAAATGGAGGCATAGAAAGGGGAAGTGACTTGCTCAGGCTCACATAGTCAGGCAGTGGCAGAGCCATGTATAGCTCTAGGTCCAGATCCAGTCCCCATGCACTTGACAATATAAATAATATATAATGGTGGAGAATGGTAGTTTTAGAAGCATACGTTTGGTATGAGTGCATTGTGCTTTCACATATTCTGTTTGTGGTACATAGGTTTTTTTGCAGACTATTTTAGACATGTTTTAGAGAGTTTAATTGTTTTATGGGTACTATTTTTCATCTCTCTGTAAATTGGGTCCTGCACGGTCTTCAGAGGGAAAATAAAATTTTAGAAATCTCTAAATAGATGGTATCTGGTCCAGAATGGATACTTTTCCAAGCTGGGCAGCAGGCAAATGAAAAGGGGGTGGGATTGGGAGACACTTGGAGACCACACACACACACACACACACACACGCACACACAATCTGAATCAGCTACAAAAGTGTTCCAGGAATTCTACTACTACTTGATTTTAAGCTCTTTTAAAATAACATATCTATGCAACAGTCCCAACAGACTATATTCAAGATGTTTATTTATATAATTAAAAAGAAAGACTACTTCTAGTTGGGTTTGTACAGATTTGTATTCTTCTCATGATAAAAAATCCAAGCCTTTGGACACTGTCCTAGTTAAAATTACAATGTCAGTTTCAATTATAATCTAGTAAGTAATCCTGCTGAGCATTAATACTGCATTTTTGATTAATCATCTAAACAGAATGAGGGTTTTGGTAGTTTTTATACTTAACATGCAGATTGATGTAGGCAACAAATCCTACAAGACAATCCGGGCAGGCCTGTTTTCCATTCCATTTAGGAGTGTATACAGCACATGAAGTGGGTAGTATACAAATGCAATGTCAATGTATCACATTATGGGCTAAAGAATGGTATCTATGTGTATGGAGAGTTGCAGAGCTGCGCTGACCCAGAAGAGTGAGAGACACTGCCCTCAAGCAGGGCACTAGTTCATCAGGAGGGAGCAAATTACTCCCTCACTGTACTGGCCCCATCCTGAAAACTGCTGACCAATTACCATGCTCCTTTGTGAAAGGCAGGAAATGCACTGGAGTTTATAAGAACTTCACAAAAATATCCATAGTGATATATCTGAAATCTGTTTAATTTGTATTTGCAATAGGCTGATAAAGACAGAGTCAAAGCCCAGGATCCAAAGCCCACTGAAATCACTGGAAAGTTTCCAACTGCCTTCATTGGGCTTCGGCACACACCCGAGAAGCACACGGTTTCAGCAGTTAACTTCACTCTAAAGAAAGTTTACTGTAACTTGTCTGTATGATTATGCTACATTCCTGCAATATTTCTTAGATTTACATTGGCCTTAGAGTTATTCAGTATGCACACCAAACAATATATTGGAAGCAAAAATCATTTAGCACTTTCCGGTAAGATCAATTACTGTGCATGAAATATTCCACAAGAACATATGGCAGAATTCCCTATGACCTTTGACAAGTAAAGGTAGTATTCTCTTTGCTTATTTACCCAGGTCATGAGCAATGGAAAAAACAGTAGTGTATTTGAGTGTCTAGGTTTCATTTTCACATGTTGTTCATTATTAATAAGACCATTATATTTTTAGAGTTCTTTCATTCAGGAGAATGCTAAAATGTTTTTAAAACTATGGGCAAAATTCACCATTGGTGTATTCCTGAGTAAACCCTGCTAATGAAAATCCTGCTGGGGGAGCAGTTGTGGTGATGCAAAGTGCCTGCAAACTCAGTTACAGGTCCTGAGGGCAGGTGGGCTGCTCTAGTTCCAAAAATGAATGACATTGACTAGAAGGGGTATTGCCAGTTTAGCCGGGGAGCCTGATTCTCCAGAGAATTTTCTAGTGATACCTCTTCAGAGCAAAAAGCATGTTATTTTATCAGGGCCGTCTCTAGGGGGGATGCGGAGCCCAGGACATAGGCGCTGAGTTTCTAATCTGCCAGGGGGTGCTCCCACCCTGCTCTGCCCAGGACCCACCCCACCCCACCCCTTCCCCAAGGCCCTGCCCTGCTTCTTCCCACCCCCGCTATGCCCCACTCTGCCTCTGCCCAGCCTCTTCCTGCCCCTTCCCACCCTTGCCCCACCACGACCCAGCCTCTTCCCTGCCCAATTCCCTCCTCCCCCGAGCCTCCTGACCCTTGCTCCTTTCCCCTCCTCCCCAGAGCCTCCTGACTCCAAAACATCTGATCCACAGCAGGCGGTAGGCACTGAGAGGGAGGGGGAGGTTCTGGTAGGGGCTACTAGTGGCTGCCACTCGCCTCCTCACCCCCCCCCCGCCTGCCACTCACCCCTCCGTTTGCCCACCTGCCTCATCTCCTCGCCCACCTCCTCACAATTTTATCAAAGCACAGGGCCAACCAAAGTGTTGGGCCTGGAGCAGTTGCCCCAATTTGCTGTACCCAAGGGATGGCTCTGTCTCTTATATGTTCCGTACGGGTGCTGGAGTCTTCCCACACAGAAGAGCTTGTTTGTATGATGAAGAGTGTCTCTGTGGTGGGCAACCAATATTCAGCTACATGAAGTCTATAATAGACAGACCTTTTTCCTCAAGGGTCGACAGCGATATTGAATGAACTCACAATACAGGTTATTTGATAAAATACAGCTGGGAATTCCCATAAAGTTACAATATGAGATCCTTCACCAAAGAAATAAATGTGCACATAATCTGAACAGGGTACAGGAAAAAAAACCCTAAAAAAAAAAATCACCAGAGTAGAGTAGAACCATGTATCACATTCCCCATAAGGTAATGCAAAGAACAAATAGACAAAAATATCACAGATTACACCTTCACAACAAACAAGCATACATTTTTTTTCTTTACACTTTACTAGTATGCCTCATGCCAACATACCAACAATAGAGCACAAAGTCTAATACAGAAAAGTTATACTCTGTTGAATATCTAAGCACAGTGCCTTCCTCAGCTTTTCTTATATCAGTCCACTGGTTCCTTAAGGATATCTTATTAACCCCCATTTCTCCCCTCCCCAACTCATACATGCTTACTGGTCACAAGAACTTCATACTACCCAATGTTTTGATCCCACCACTTTCCACTTCTGCCTCTCAGCTACTTAAGGAGCCAGTATGCCCAAACCTTTCTCAACCCTGCCAGCAGCTTGATTTATATCAGTAGACTGCCAAGAGTTCACAATAGATTCTCCACCTCCTGACAAGCAATATGGTAATAGTGTGGGACTACCAATTTGAGAAAAAGCCCTTATGCTATTAAACTTCAATAATATGGTCTAATGTGAGAAGTCAGACTGTCTTGCAGTTAAAGCATAGGGCTAGAAGCCAGGAGATCTGGATTCTATTCCCAGTTCTGCCACAGATTTGTGTTACCTCAAGGAAGTAATTTAGGCCTATATTTTCATGGTTTCTAAAACTGTGAGACCAACTTTAGAGACCTGTGCAAATCTTTTCAAGCCTGGATGCCCTCAGTTAGGCACCTAAAGATGTATATAGACACCTAAATAAAGGCTTGCTTTTCAGAGGGGCCCACAGCTGCCATTTACTTCATATAGATTTGTGGATGCTCAGCTACTCAAACTTAAGACCACTTGTGTGAGTATTTAAGGACCTGATGTTGCAGCACACACTGAAGCATGTATATATCTCTACTCACATCAGTATTCTTATTGACATCATAAGAGATCCCATGAGTGGGCACAATCACTGTGGATGGAGGATGAAAGGGACACTTTTCTGCATAACTTTCTTTTGCACTAATGTTATTGACTTTAATTATATTTATGTGGATAGTTTCACTGAACACACACTTAAGTGCAAGATTGTGGCCTTAATATTAATTTATGGGTCTAACTTTAGGGACATAGGAAAAGTTTGGCCATCAGGTCCCATTTGGGGAGATAGCAAACACTCATGATCCCATTTGAAGACAGTGCTCACTTTGGACAATTTAAGTCTTAACCTTTTTGTGCCTCAGTTTCCCACCTGTAGAAAAGGAATAAAATTTACCTTACAAGAAAGATGGTACGTTTATTTCATTAACAGAGCTGGTCAAAAAAAAAAAATGGGAGTCATTTTTCTTGTAGATTTTCTTGCAGGATGTGTCCCTTTTCTCACTGAAATTTTCAAAATTTGGAAGGGTTTGATCACCACTAGTACCTCAATGGTTACAAAGTGCTTTGAGATCTTCTTGTGCAAAGAAGTAGTATAAATATTGCTATATTTTTTCTCTTCAACCAAGAAATAAAACCTCAGAAAATACAAAGAACTTTTTTTGCAGAGCCAAGAAAAACTAAAAAATATCTAGCATACCATTTATGCTTACCAAATTCCAACTAAAACAATCACCTCTCCAAAAGTATGGATGCTTATCTGAACTACTTTGCAAACTAAAATGGAAATCTTGCAAAAAAAGTTAAGCTTTCTTATGCAATTCCAATATTACTTGGTTTCAGCTGGTTAAGAATATCAGATACATTTTTCTTGTTGTATTTTTGCCCTTCCACATCTAGCCAAAGCCAGGAAGTGTAGAGATGCAAAAAAAATATTATAATTTCTATTTGTTTTTTTTCCCATTTATTAAAGAGGTTCTGTTTTCAGACTTAGGCAAAAGTTCAAGTTGGGTCTTATTTAATCCAAACCTATTCTTCAAAAACAGAACTAAAAATAACGAACAAGTCTCTAAAATATATACAAAATTATTGAAGTATACTCCTATCACAGTGGCTTCTTTCATCTGTGACTATATGAGCATATAAATGCTTGCTGAATGGTACTTGTGCTTTGATCATAATATGATCAGGCCAGGAGGGTGACATCTAAGGTATCTTAGTGCTACAGAAAGTGCTGCTCTTCATTCTTACTTGGTACTGCATGTATAAAACATCATGGGCTTAAGGACTATGTTTGCAGAGATGCTTTTCTTCAGATGAGATATTAAACAGATCTTAAACCACTTATGGTCATAAGAAATCCCATGTCTGGGCACAGTCATTGGTGGTGAAGAGAATTTTCTCTCTCTCTCTCCATTACTTTCTTTCACCATGATGATGATCTTCACTCCTCCCTGCAAAAATGTTCTTTTCCAGAGGAACTGAATGAAAGGAACCTTGCAATCCCCCCAGTCCCTAACTTTCCACCTGCTTATACTCCCATCTTTTAAGGCAGCTGTCCCTAAACAGTCACAGATGAGTACTGCATCCCCACATCTATTCCAGTGTCTCACTGAATCACCCTGTTGAGGGGAGGACATTAATGCACAAGCAGCAAAGAGGGGCAGCAGAGAACAGACAGCACTCCTATGCTTTGCTAGTGGGTACAAAGTCCTAACATCCTGGAATCAGATGCTGGCAAGCAGGGGATATGGTTGGCTGATTGTTCCTTTAAGCCACTGATCTTCCCACTCACCTCAGTCCTTCTCTTCATGTTCCCTGTTGCCAAGGAAGTACCTCACATAGAGGCTACCCCAACAGTCCTATCCAGTCATACACCTCCTTCCCCAGATGTCTGAAGCAACCAGCAAATGGAGCACTTGGAAAATGGGAGGGAAGTAAAGGAAGTGTCAATGCAGAAGGCAGAATTCCCAAAGTAAAGTAGGTGGTGTGGGGGAAAACCAAGTTGAGAAAACTGAGAGGAGTTCAGATGGTGAGTTTGGTTAGGATATCACAATGTGCTGGATTGGGAAAGGGTGATCACATGGAGGTAGAACCCAGTCTGTGGTGAGTAGACCTTCATGTTGGGGGTGATGGGTTTAGAGGCTGCATGGAGGACTAGGGTATTTGCAGGACAGTAAGTAGAGCCAAGGGAAGCCTGATGTGTGCATGATAGCAGTCAAACAAATACTAACTCCCATCACATGTAGTCCTGGACAAACTCCAGTATAGGTACTTTCTGTCTACCTGAATTCCTCCTGTAGTTCTGCCTGGGTAAGGTAAAGTATGTCACTTCCTGGTCTGAACTGCTGTGTCATGTTGCAGTGCACTGTATAACAGCTGTTGCTTTTCACCATAGCAGGGACTGCATTTTAGTGATGGGTGAGTCTGCCTATGCACAAGGCCTGATCCTGCAAGTGCTCAGCCATTGTCTGGAAGTGGTCAATAATCTGAAGGAATGGGTTCTACATTTGCAAAATATTTTGGAATCCTAGGTGAAATATAAACTCTAGTGATTAATAATAAATTTATCTTGATGCTGTCATGCATCTTTGCCTCCTGCTGGAGAAAACACCCCTCAGACACTGGCAGCTGGTTATTTATTGTAGAGCCTTAACTACCTAGACTATTGCTTAATTGCTGATTTTCTTTCATTTGGAATGTAATGTGCAATATAGGAGTGGGAGTAGCTGGATAGTAATTGAAACACTGGTAGTACTTGGAAAATACAAAGGAGCGGTTTTTCCTCTGTGGTACAGCATCTATCCCCTCCTGATGACAATGCACGCTTTTCTTTCAGGCTCTCTTTATCATTTAAGTTCAGAATTCATTGGTAAAGGCAGGCAAGTCACTGGGCTTTGCTAGACAGCTGAAGTGGTGACTCAGCATCTGCACCAGAAATTGGTGTAAATGGAAGCAATTACCCCGATTAACTATTTCAGGTAGCTGTGGACATCTAGCATATGTTATATTCTTTCCTCTGATTGTTTCTGTGTTAGTAACTACATCTATTTATATTTCTGTCTACCCATAGCTTTGTATATAGCTCTTAAGATGGATATTCACAGATTAAAGTAACAATGAACAAAAGTCCATCTCCCTCTAGTTTGGTATTCTGGGACATTCTCATCTCAGCAGACTGTGTCTGGCAGGCTCACAATGAAGCACTGCATGCGTCAGGGAGACGGATTATATCTGCAGTGTCTGAATTTCAACTCTGCCTATACAAGCTCCTGTTTAACCTTACCTCAGGGATACTGGGTTGAGTGTCACTGAATTAGAACAGAATTTTTTTTCCTGCTAATGCCAAGTTTCTAATGTTTAATATAGTACAAGATAACGAAAGAAAAACACATACATTATGTGATTCATATGTGGAGTACAGTATGTTTATCTTTGATACTAGATTGTAAAGCCCTTTAAGTCTGAGAAATGAACTGTGCTGCTTCCTCTGCCTCTTGTTTTTAATGCTTTCTTTAATTCATTTTCAATGTCTCTAAATAGGTCAAATGGAAAAGAAATAAGTGGATTAATGCGCCACTCTTTCACTAAGAGTCACGTGCACAAAATTCTGCAAAGGTCCTTGGTGAAGTAATTGACTGGTCTCAACTCCTACCAGACAAGTTCATAAATGTGTGTACAAGTTATTGTTTTAGCTGCAATCCAGAGCTAATCTGTATTAAATGACGACAACGTATAACATTCTAGTCAAGTCACAGATACTGATGAACTCACACCAACCAGACATGCATAACTGTTGCTCACTGCATGAATAACTATGAAACTTAAATCTTCACTGTCATAAATTTGGGTTGGGCAATGAGAAAAGCAGATAATTGAGGTGCCTAGGATTCAAGTTCTGCAATTTCTGTAGGCATTTTTTCATAGGGAATCAAATTCATCTTTAGGGAACTTCATTATGCCAGATTAATTTGGCCCATTTGTAAGTTATGACCCTAAATCTCACCTCATAAAACCCTCAAATGTTTATGATGAAAGCTATTATGCCTTGGTTATTGTGAACATAGACACCATATAATACCGCTGCTATGTTGAATTTATCCCAGACTGTAGTAATAGAGAAGTCCCATTCTGCTCTATCGATGTTACTTTCCCCTGGTGTAAAAAACAGGAGTCAAGTTTTGTATGTGAGTGAGACCAGTGATAATAAAGGAAAAGATTGATTAAATATGATCAAGCCAAAACTGCAGTTATATTTTTCCTTACTGTTCAGATTAAATATGAAACAGGTTAATTTCAGAAGGGAAACATGAAGCCAATTAAAGTGCTGACTCGGAGTTTTGTTTGTTTGATCTTCAATCCATCCTTTGTAAGACCTTTTTATTAGCAGGACTACTTTTGCTGGGAGTTTTACAGAAACTCCATATTTTTTGAGGGATGATTTTTGTGAGGCCTTGAACACTTTGACAGCTCCTTAAACCTGTTTTGGCTTTAAATCAGGTTAAACAAAAGTGCAGGGTGATTTTATTTTATTTTGAAGTAAACAATTTTCCCAAGAATTGATTTTTTTTTTCATGGAGATCTGCATTTTTATGGGACATTGTAAGTGTTGAATAACTGCAATGGATTTAGAGTATGTTTAATTTTTGATTTCTATATTTTGAGGACTAAATTTTCAAAATTTAGCACAGAAGAAATTCTGCTTGGATCTTACAAATAATGCCCTCATATCTTTATGCAAGAGAAAAAGTTTATAAAATAATACCAATGATACTCTCCAATGGTCTTTGAAGATAGCACTGTGTGCCCCTACATTTATGATTCCATTCATTCATTCCACACTAATTCTATATGCCTGCCTATAGCAGACATAGTTACCGGCTAAATACTAGCAAGAACTATATCACCAGAAATGCAGTGTGTGGAAATCTTAGCTGCATTTTTCCTCCTACCCTACATGGCTTGTAAATAACCTCCTATCTATCCTTGAATCTTTACATTTAAAATATTGGATCCACTTAGTAGAAACAGCCTTAAAGTCCTTGGGAAATGGTAGCCCTAGCCATAAACTTCCCTTCATATCCCTCAGGACTCTACACAATGCTAAAGCATTCTAATTTCTGTGCTGTATAGGGTAATCTTTAGACACAAAATACACCTCCACTTACCAGAGCCACTCTGAAGACAAGAGTCAGATTGTCTAGCACAGACAATGGTGAAAGTGGTATCACATTCTTACTTCTCAGAAGTAAATGGGTCAAGTCTTTAGCTTAAATATTATATAAAATAGGAGGGTATCTACCTATGTATTTGTATGGCTCCTCTAGGAGCCTCACAAAATTAAAAAGTATCAGCATCTGGGGGGCTGTATTTCTGCTGTGTCCAGCTTTACACAACAAAGGCAGGGATGGCCCCATTTAGGCCAATTTTCAAGAGAGCTTGGCTACCATTTAGATACTGGGCATGAAGCGGACAAGTTTTCAAATGGCTCCTATAGAGAGAGCATTTATCACCACATCTTTCATAGGTAAATTATTTCTGCAATTTACAAGTAAAAACCCACTATAAAATATTAAAGAAGTGTCAGTTGAAGGCTAGTGATTCGTATGATGGCAAGTGAGCCTACCTCAGAAACTGGAAGCTGCTATCCTAATGCCTAATAGTAAATGAAGAAAGCAATAAATTCACTTCTCCATTGAATTAATGGGAGAAAAGGAAACCTTGAAGGCTGTTTTGAGGTAAGTTGGAATCTGTGTTGAAGTATGTAACTTTGGTTTTGTTTTATAATATATAGATTTGTTGGCAGACAGAACCTAGGCCATGCCATTCTGACCCAGGACTCCTTTAAGGTTGTTCCACCTATCTCACACTGGTTCTCCCACATGTCAAATTCTATGGTTTTGTCCACCAGTCCCACCCACTATTATCCTTGTGGCTGTCTCCACCCACTCTTCTCCAGCCCACCCAACAATCTAGCCAAATCCAGCCTCTCTGGATATCAGCAGCCATATTCCACAGCCCTGAGGATTATAGATGTTTAACTGCAAAGTTTGTACACTATTAAATTATAAGTGAGTGAGACACATTCCAATCTTGACTAGTAAAGACTTTGGGTCTAAAAAAGGGCATATGGCAAATTTAAGTGCCCCAAAGATAATCTGACCATTACATGGCTGAAGAAGAACAATGGTAGATTAATACTGTCACCAACAACTAATTTAGGTTGCCTTTAATCCCTGCAATTGTAAGAAAATGTTCTTCTATAGCTACTTTGAGGCTTTATCCATGTTCCCTCAGGGACTCTTTGGGCATCTTAAGGTTGAATAGTTTATACAGAGTTATTGTTTATCTGACAGCTGCTGCTGAGTCTTTAATTGGACCTAAGCATGGCTCAGAGAGGTTCCTGGTACTGTGGTATGTTTGTAGGTCCCATACTGCAAGTAACAGTGGTTTGGAAATTACCACCAGCCATTTCCTATTAGAAAGGGACCTGAAGAGTTTCTCCCACTTCATATTTACTTAGGGTAGTGTTCTCTCTGGAGATGGGTACAGACCTAATTATTAGAGCAGCACCTGTGGAGACAGATAGCCAGACTCAAAGACAATCTGCTTCATCCCTTTTAGTGGAATGGGCATGCAGCAGAACTATAGAGAGTCTCTGCATTTGCTCTGCCTAGGAGAGGTGAGGGTTGCAAATGGGCCATGTAAGGTTAGTTCCTACTGATTTTGAAAGATGTTTCACTAATAAATCATTCACTTGGGAAGTGTGTTTGACATCCTAATTTCTCCAAGTCTGGAATATCTCCATCTGTACACAAACACCATTTGAAATCTAATGGTTGAGCTTTATCTGTATTTGTGCTTCCACTTTGCAGTCACCTAACAATTTAAAATTCATCAGCATTCCATATAATCCCCCTACAAGCCCCATGCTTTGTGTACAATACTGTTTATTCCAGGGTCAGCAACCTCCTAAACATCCCATCAGGATCTGGGGTGTCTCTCCAGGACCCTGCCTCAGGTTCTACTTCACTCAGTCTCCTCAATGACAAAAACTTGTGTCCAACAAGGCCCCTTCTTGGGGGTCTCATTTATTAACATAAAATAAACTCAAAATAAAGTCTACTATTCCCCTGAGGTCCACTTTTCTTCAAGTTTCCAAGCTGGGCATAGCTCTTCAGCCTTTCCTAGGCTCTGCTCAGTGTGACATGGAGGCTCGTGGGTGCCACCTGGCAAAGGAGTCACTGTTCTTTACAAGCAGCTCCTGTCTCAGACTTGACAAACTCACTACACATATACTGCTTTCACAGTATCTATCCATAAAGGGTAGCATGTGAGGTCTCTAATGGAAGCTTATAACTTACGGATATTCATAATCATTGTGAGATGCGTGGATGGGTAACATTTAAGGAATAGTTTAACTATATTGAAAATTATGCCCCTATAGTCTTGGAGTGAAAGTGAGTCACCAGGGAATCCTGTGTTTCAGTGAAGGCCCAGTCAAGCAGGAGGCTAGGTGATTACGTAGTGTATTGCTCAATTAGCCACCATTGCACAACCCAGAAGGGTCAATGGAAAACTATCGAATGAAAAACTATAAACACCAAACCACTTGAAAAATGAAAAGGAACCTAAGTCAGAGAGTCCCTGAGTGTGAATAAAGACAAAAAAGACTGGAAGCAGTATTTTGCATTGCAAACAAGCTTCACAGAGAGAATGCCAAACCATAAGGAATACAAAACACCCCTAAGAGAGAGGCACACACACACCTTGGAAAAGCCTAGCTGTAGATTTATGCTAATTGAGAGGACATTATAGACTATTTCCCAGGTATATAGAAGTAGTATACTTGAAAGACATAAATCAGTGTTATTGAGAAAATTTTGCTTGCTTCAGTATTCCAGGAAAAGTAGTGATGGACAACGCACCACAGTTCACTGCAAGAGAATTTAAGTAATTCTGAACAAATTGCCCACAAGTGAATGGAGAGGCTGAGAGAGCTATACAGACCATGAAAAACAACAAGGAGTCTGGTGGCACAGACAGCTAGATGACCAAGTTGTTACTCTCCTGGGTCATGTAATTAGAAAACCTGTATGATTCAGAGACAGACTGATATATACTGAACTTCAAAGATAGCGTGATAATGTAAATATTGTAAATTGGGGGAGATGTTATAGCATGCTAACCTGTATTATGCAGTCCAGCCGGTAGTGCTGTGTTTAAAATACTTTATTTAAACAAATCTCAGCCATGCCTGCAAGTGTACTAAATAATCTCATGATGAACACATCTGGTGTGTACCTTACTAAGATGGAAGCTCTGTAGCCAGTCCATAAGTGGTAGCAGAACATGACAGTGTTAGGGAGCAGTGTACTGGGTGACTGGGCAGCAATATGGCAGAGGAAATTCAATGTTGATGAATGGCAAAGTAATGCACATTGGAAAGCATAATCCCAACTATACATATAAAATGGTGGAATCTAAATTCCTGCCGTTACCACTCAAGAAAGATCTTGGAGTCATTGCCGATAGTTCTCTGAAAACACCTGCTCAACATGCAGTGGAAGTCAACAAGGCTAACAGAACGGTAGGAACTATGAGGAAAGAGATGGCTAATAAGACAGAAAATATCATAATGCCACTACAGAAATCAGTGTTATACCCACACCTTGAATACTGTGTGCAGTTCCGGTCAACCCATCTCAAAAAAGGTATTAGAACTGGAAAAGGTAGAGAGAAGGTCAACAAAAAACTAAAAAAGGGTATAGAACAGTTTCCGTGTGAAAGGAGATAAAGACTGGAACTTTTCAGCTTGGAAAAGAGACAACTAAGGGGGGATATGATAGAGATCTATAAAATTGTGACTGGTGTGGAAAAAAATGAATAAGGAAGTGGTAATTACTCTTGCACATAACAAGAACCAGGGGTCACCCAATGAAATCAATAGGCAGCAGATTTAAAAAACAAACAAACAAAAGGAAGTACTTCTTCACACAATGCAGTCAACCTGTAGAACTTGCTGCCCGGAAATGTTGTGAAGGCCAAAATTATAACAGGGTTAAAAAAAGAACTAGATCAATTCAGAGGATAAATGAGATGACTTGCGAGTAAGAACTGGTCCAGTGGGCAAAAGTTTGCAGTATCAAGTTGTCATAAATATAAAGGGAAGGGTAAACCC
The DNA here is from genome assembly GCF_965140285.1 of Lepidochelys kempii. Classification (NCBI taxonomy): domain Eukaryota; kingdom Metazoa; phylum Chordata; order Testudines; family Cheloniidae; genus Lepidochelys; species Lepidochelys kempii. The sequence continues at coordinate 175,965,638 of NC_136380.1, forward strand.
CTTTAAAATCCCTCCTGGCCAGAGGAAAAATCCTCTCACCTGTAAAGGGTTAAGAAGCTAAAGGTAACCTCGCTGGCACCTGACCAAAGTGACCAATGAGGAGACAAGATACTTTCAAAAGCTGGGAGGAGGGAGAGAAACAAAGGGTCTGTGTGTCTGTTGGTATGCTGCTTTGCCGGGGATAGAACAGGAATGGAGTCTTAGAACTTTTAGTAAGTAATCTAGCTAGGTATGCATTAGATTATGATTTCTTTAAATGGCTGAGAAAAGAATTGTGCTGAATAGAATGACTATTTCTGTCTGTGTGTCTTTTTTGTAACTTAAGGTTTTGCCTAGAGGGATTCTCTATGCTTTGAATCTAATTACCCTGTAAGGTATCTACCATCCTGATTTTACAGAGGTGATTCCTTTACTTCTATTTCTATTAAAAGTCTTCTTGTAAGAAAACTGAATGCTTTTTCATTGTTCTCAGATCCAAGGGTTTGGGTCTGTGGTCACCTATGCAAATTGGTGAGGATTTTTACCAAACCTTTCCCAGGAAGTGGGGTGCAAGGGTTGGGAGGATTTTGGGGGGAAAGATGTGTCTAAACTACGTTTCCCAGTAAACCCAGTTAGAGTTTGGTGGTGGCAGTGGTTATTCCAAGGACAAAGGATAAAATTAATTTGTACCTTGGGGAAGTTTTAACCTAAGCTGGTAAAAGTAAGCTTAGGAGGTTTTCATGCAGGTCCCCACATCTATACCCTTGAGTTCAGAGTGGGGGAGGAACCTTGACACAAGTCCTTAACTTTGAAGCTACATTTAAATTTTAGCTGTTATTCTGATAATTAATCCATGCATTACATTCAAGGCCTGCCTTCCCACTGAGTGTAGTCTTTATACTTGTGTAGGGTATTCATTTGGCTCAGAATAAGCTACAACACTAGCTTTTTTTGTGCATTAATCACTTAATTTCAGTTAATCCAAAATACCTACCCCATTTTTTTTAAATGCAGAGCCTTCATCTGGGGTCTCAATGCGGGGTTGTGGTGACCAACATGGATATTTCTGTGCTTAAGTGCCCATTTGAGTACCCTTTGACCAGGGTTTGTCAACTGCAACCCCCAGGGAGGTCAAGAAAGGCAGTCAGAGGGCTGTGAGGTGTTGGAAGTGTTATTACAATCTGAAGCAAAGAGGGGAAAAAAAAAAGTCTTGCTTTCCCTACTCCCTGCACGCCCTTATCCTTACCTTCAGGGTCAAATATTCAGTCAGCCTTTCAAAACACACACAAGTGTTCCAGGCTTATCATTGCTATTTTTTTTACTCTTACTTTATAATAATTGTAAAGGTGTTGTGAACACTTGACTTTGAATGAAGGGTCAGGATATTAACAAGTTTGAGAAACACAGCCTTACACCCTTATTTCAACATGTTCTATGTGATTAGCCTAGGCTTCCTTGATCCCTCTCAGCAGCTATGTGCCCAATGAAGAATGGAATTATAAGCACAAGGGTGAAACAAGAGAGGTAGCAGCATGGCTAGCATGGAGCCATGTCACTGCACAGCTAAGTGCTTCCCCCACCTCTGTCAGGCTGGCTGCTAATTCTTGCAGATTATTACCTGGCTCTTGCAGTCAGCTCTTCAGCACTGGTAGGTGTCAAAGGAGCAACAGTTTAGTAGCATACCCAGAGAGACAAGGGTCTCATCCACTCAGGTCCCAAACAGCTGCAGTTATTCCCAGATAAGAGCTAATGTAGCATAATTTCAGTGACTCACTGTGGCTAAATGCAGATATGTGCTGCTGCACTGAGTCCCACTCTCTAATGGGAATAAAGATTTACACTGCTACTCCCTGTATCTTCTGGGATTGCCATGGAGCGGCTGGTTCTGAAGACTTATTAGTGAATCCCAATTTCCCTTCATTCCATTGGGTGGGAAGCACCAGAGAAATAGTAGGTAAGTGGGGTGGGTGTATGTATGTGTTTGTCCCAAGATCAAGTGATTATTTCTGTGTGTGTGCATATGTTCAGTGGGGTATGCATGAGGTTGGACAAGCAAAGATTTCACACACACCCCTCAGAATGCACACACAACTTTCTGGCAGTGAGAGGAATTGTCTGTGGGAAGCTGAGTGTTGGTAACTATATTACGACTCATGTTCCCTCTAATTTTTGCCACACGTGGAATTAATTTTGTTCTGTGCACCAATATGGAGGTGATGTGTCAGAACAAAATTCATGTGGTGGGGGTGGGCCGAGGGGTTCAGAGTGTGGGACTGGCTCGGGGCTGGGGTAGAAGGTTGGGGTGGGGATGAGGGCTTTGGGGATGAGGTGTTTGGGGTGCAGACTGCCCTGGGGCTACAGTGGGGAGAGAGGACTCCCCTCATCTTTCCTCCCAGCAGAAGCACTTGGGCTGGCAGGGAGAGGTGCCTCTCTCCACCACGGCAGCTCCGGGGCTGGGGCCATGCGATAGGCACCTATTCCCTGTCCGCAGCAGGTTCAGGCAAGGCTGGGGTGGGGCGCCTCTTCCCCATCTGTGGCAGGGCTGGGACGGGACAGGGGAGGAACGCCTCTTCCCTGTCCTCAGCAGGTCCAGGCTGTGACTGAGTTGGGGCTGGGAAAGGGGCACCTCTCCCCGCCATGGCAGATCCAAGGCTGAGGAAGAAGCATCTCTCCCCGACGCAGCCCTGAGCACCTGAAAGGAGAGTGTAAATTAAGGGCAATCCTATTGTTTAGCTATTCTGGTTTAAAAATCTATTACTCCCAGGGCATTCTGTGCCAAAAAAATTAAGAATTCTGTGCACAATATTTTAAAATGCTGTAAATTGTATTTGTCAAAATAACACTGTATAATCATGCCAGTTTCAATTTTTTTGGTAATTTATTTCAAAATACCTGTCAGCAAGTATGTCTAACAATACAGACACAAAACTTTCCCCAGGAGTGGAGAGTTAAAAAAACCCTTATGACAACCCAGTTCCTTTACCCCTTTCTCCCTTCTAGAGCCCAGCCACAGGGTTCCCCTAACCCTGATACCTGCACCCCCTCCCCCCAGAGTCAAGCAATGGGCCCCCTGCAGCCCAAACCCCCGTCCCTCTACCCGCCAGAGATCCAGGGGGAGAAACAGTCTGATGCTCGATCCCAGGCTTGCATGGCATTTCCTGCACATCACCCTCTCCTTCCCTCAGGGTATGCTGGGAATGGTAGTTGCCAGGAAGCTTCAAGCTCCCTCTCCCTCCTCCCAGCACTGTCTATGTGTGAACTGGGCTCTGCCAGGTCCCTAGTGGTGATTAGCAGCACTGGAGACCTTTTCAGTGGGGGAAAGGAAATTCTGCGCACACAACATTAATTTCTGCATTGCGCAGTGGTGCAGAATTCTCCTGTGGCACAGACTTCCCCCAGGGGTAATCTATCTATGCATTGCACTCCAATAGTATTATTGTACAGGAAATGATCACAGGTTTGACCACAGACCATGGTATCTCAGAGGACTGTTTCTCCTTTTCCTGAGAACTCCAGCTACCTCAGGCCTTGATATGCTGTCTTTAAAGATTCCCAGTCTTCATTTTGGATTTCTAGTTAAAATTTATACTTACAGGAAGATGGCTGCACTATAAATGAGATGTGATCGAGGATCTGGGGACCCATCTATAATTCATGTGTCTTGGAGAAAGAGGATTTCTCCAAGAGGTCTGACCAAATCTGGATACAAACAGCCAAGATAGCCTTAGGCTCTGAAAACTAGTATCTGAGGTAGGTTGTTAAGCCTTTGAAAGACAGCTAGTAATAATTGTTAAAAGTCTTTGTATCGCCAATGGTTCATCACCTAAACAAAACAAGTCCAAACTCTATTGTGTATTTAGGTAACTGGATACAAATCCATCTATAAAGCTGGTATAATGGTCCTAGAATGGGGAAGAGACATGAGACAAGTGTGCTCAACAAGAGATCTCTGGACACAGTAGGGAGTTACTAGTTGTTGATTTCTGAACAATATTGTCATGCTGACAGCCTGACCACAAGGATAATGGAGAGGAGATTGCTTTTAAGAGATGTAAGCTATTCATCTTTCCTTTACAACTGAGCTGAAAACACCTTTTCTAATTTAGTGCACAAGAAGTGTAAATCTAGTTATTCTAAGTAAACTATTTCTTGTGTTTTTAAATTCCATTTTCTTTGATTTCATGGAATCATAAAATGTAGGACCACAAGAAGTCATCAAGTCCAGCCCCCTGAAATGGGGCAGAACCAAGTAAACTAGACCATTCCTGACCTGTCTTTAAAAACCTGCAATGACAGGGATTCCACAACTTCCCTTGGAAGTCTATTCCAGAGCTTAACTAGTCTTACAGTTGGAAAGTGTTTCCTAATATCTAACCTAAATCCCACTTGCTGTGGGGTAAGTTCCTTTCTTCTTGTCCTACCTTCAGTGGACATGGAGAACTTATCACTGTCCTCTTTGTAACATCCCTTAATATATTTGAAGACTATTATCTTGTCCACCCTCAGTCTTCCCCCCCCCCCCAAGATTAAATAGTTTTTTTACCCTTGCCTCAAAGGTCAAGTTTTCTAAACCTTTTATTACTTTTGTTCTCCTCTGGACTCTCCAATTTGTCCACATCTTTCCTAAAGTGTGGCACCCAGAACTAGACACAGAACTCCAGCTGAAGTTTCACCAGTGTCAAACAGAAAGGAACAATTTCTTCCCATGTCTTACATATGGCATTCCTGTTTATATACCACAGAATGGTATTTGTACTTTTTTTTTTTTGCAGCTGCATCACATGGACATATTCAATTTGTGTTCCACAGTAATCCCAAGATCCTTTTCAGTTACTGTCCAATTTTGTAGCTGTGCATTTGATTTTTCCTTCCTAAGTGAAGTACTTTATGCTTTTCTTTACTGAATTTCATCTTGTTGAATTCAGACCAATTCGTCATGGTTGTTTAGAATACTAATCCTGTCCTCCAGAATGCTTGCACTCCTCCTAGCTTGGGATCATCTGCAATTTTTTATAAGCACATTTGCCACTCCATTAGCCAAGTCATTAATGAAAATACTGACTAGTACCAGACCCAGAACTTACCCCTTCAGGGCCCCACTACATAAACCTCCCACTCTGAGAGCAAACCATTGCTAACTACTCTTTGAGTATGGTTTTTCAACAAGTTGTACACGCACCTTTTGTAATTTCATCTAGACTGCATGTCCCTAGTTTGCTTAGGAGAATGTGGGACTGTGTCAAAAGCCTTAATAAAATCAAGATATCCACTAAGCCAGTAACCTCAAACAAGGCTATTAGGTTGGTTTGGCATAATTTGTTCTTGACAAATCCATGCTGGATATTCCTGATAACCTTAGTATCTCTAGGTGCTTACGTACAGATTGTTTCATATTTTGTTCCAGTATATTTCCAGGTAACAGTTAGGCTCACTAGTCTATAATTTCCTGGGTGCTCTTTATTTCCCTTTTTAAAGATAGAAAAAATATTTTCCCTTCTCCAGTCCTCTGGTGAAATCTTATTTTGTTCAAATTATGGAACAAATACAAATTTGTTCCATGGAAATTTCACTCAGGCAACCCCAAAGAAGAGAACCCCATAGACTCTAAGGGGAAGTGCTGAAGGGTAAAGAATTGCTAGAACCTAAAGACCCCAGACAGAGGTGTCTGCTCCCAATGAATTGCCATCAAGATGACGCAGGGGAACACAAGAAGAGAAGCCAAAAGTTCAAAGAAGGTGGTGAGAGCTGGTGGGGGTAGGGCTGGTCATATAAGATATTTATTTGCATTCCCTATGTACGTGTTGGTTGGTGGGTCAGAACTACTCAACTTGTTCACACAAACAACCCCACTGATTTTAATAAAGCTATCCAGGTGACCAGGGCCAGAAGAATTTGTCCCACATAGACTACAACAGAACAATGCATACATGGGAAAAGGCACACCATTAAATTAATATGTGGCCTTAATCTACAGAGTAGCAGAAATCCATTCTTCAGTAAAGGCCAAATCCGGCAACATGTTGAATACTCTGGCCCCAATTCAGCAAAGCATGTGCTGGCAATGCAACCATGTCGTCATAGTTAAACAAGAAAGAACTTTGCTGGATCGGGGTCTGATTGGTTGGCACTTTTCAGGATGATGTGTCAGTTGAGTACCTCCACATTCAGTGCCATTTGGGCAAGTTCAAACTATCTCTAGTTGCTACTCCTTTATTTTCAATTGATGTACCAAATAAATATTTCTAATGCAGACTTGCAATGTGTGTTAAGAGGACTTTTTTTGTGCCTTGGGAGAAGTCAGGAATGGCAAATGCTAAGGCTGATTCTAAGATCAATATCAATAAAAAAAAGTAGGAACACTAAAAAACCCTATAATATAGTTCATAGAGCAGTCCCTGGCAATAATGCCATCTCTTTCTTTGACAGTGGAAGAATTTTTTTGGAGAAGGAGATCAAAAGAATGGTATGAAGGGATGAAATAGGACCTGGCCATCAACCCAGTTTCAATACTTTCTGTAAACAAGTGATAGAGTGTCAGAGCTCCATGTTGAAGTTATTGAGTAACTTTGCAATACAAAAAGAAAAGGAGTATTGTGGCACCTTAGAGACTAACCAATTTATTTGAGCATGAGCTTTCGACGAAGTGAGCTGTAGCTCACGAAAGCTTATGCTCAAATAAATTGGTTAGTCTCTAAGGTGCCACAAGTACTCCTTTTCTTTTTGTGAATACAGACTAACACGGCTGTTACTCTGAAACCTGTCATTTGCGATACAAGAACATCACTTGAGAATTGTAGAGCCTGAGTGGAGGGGCTAACCTACAGCATTAGCACACATTTTTAAAATAGCCTTAGGGAGTAAAGCCAAACCTATGTTCATGGTTTTTGTGCACATTCTGCTCTCAGTTCTACACTTCAAGCTCCACTGAAGTAACTAGGGTTGCTTGTATAGAACAGAATTGGAAGACTGACTCAACTCCTGTTAAAGTCAGTGGAAAGATTTCTATTGACACTAATGGGAAATGGATGGATTGAATAGTCCAGATTCCTCATTTTCAAACATCAAAGAGGTATCTTTTTTTAAGTAGGTATATGGGAAGTTTCATGTAAGAGTAGGTGAGTGATGGAATAAGACAAATTCCTAAACCTGAACAATGAAAACTGGGATCTCAGCTCAACTTTATCTCATCCAAGAGCATACAGGTAAAGCTGGGTGATATTTTTTGACAAATGAAGATTTGGTCAACTAAAACATTTTGCAAACTGGTGTTGCTTTGGGTGAATTGTCTTGGTTGAAAAAAAATGTGGAGATATCAAAACAGTTCATTTAAACATCACTGAAACAAAATGTTTTGATTTTTCAGGCTAGATCACAAGGCGACTTAGGCACCATTCAAAGAGCAGGTGATAGTCCCCCCCCCCCAGTCCATCTCATACCCAGTGGTGTGAGGACATTCACCTGGGATGTAGGAGACCATAATTTGAATCCCAGTCTGGAGCAGTACAACTACCTAGATGCTAAAATGTGGACTCAGAATGAATTATCCATTCTCTCTAGCCACAGTATATGGATCTATTATTTTAGAGATATAGCTGAGGGATGGAATGTTTGGTGATGTTGTAGTAATAGAGATATGTTAATTTGAATGAGGCAGCAATTTAACTAAGAACGGCCATACCATGGTCCATCTAGCCCAGTATCCTGTCTTCCAACAGTGGCCAATGCCAGATACTTCAGAGGGAATTTACAGAACAGGTCAATTATCTAGTGATCCATACCCTGACATCCAATCCCAGCTTCTGGCAGTCAGAGGCCAGGAACATCCACTGTATAGGGTTGCATCCCTGACCATCTAAGCTAACAGCAGTTGATGGACCTATCCTCCATGAACTAATTTTTTGTACTCAGTTATAATTTGTCCTTCAAATATCCCCTGGCAATGAGTTCTACAGGTTGACTGTGTTGTGTGAAGTAGTACTTCCTTTTGTTTTTTTAAGACTGTTGCCTATTGAATTACATCTACAATTCTGTAGATGTGTCATCCAGTTTTGTGAGATCCCTTTGTAACTCTATGCAGTCAGCTTTGGATTTAATTATCTTGAGTAATTTTGTATCATCTGCAAAACTTTGCCACCTCACCATTAATCCCCTTCTCCAGATAATTTATTACGTTGAACAGTACCAGTACAGAGCCCTGGGGGAAACCATTATTTACCTGTCCATTCTGAGAGCTGACAATTTATTCCTACCCTTTGTTTCCTGACTTTTAACCAGTTGATGATCCACAAGGGGACCTTCCCTCTTATCCCATTATTGCTTACGAGCCTTTGGTGAAGGACCTGGTCAAAGGCTTTCTGAAAGTCCAGGTACACTATATCCATTGGATAACACTTGTCTTTGTGTTTGTTGACCCCCTCAAAGAATTCTAAGACTGGTGAGGCATGATGTCCCTTTATGAAAGCTGTGTTGATTCTTCTGCAACAAATCATATTCATGTAGGTGTCTGATCTTTCTATTCTTACTATAGTTTCAACCAATTTGCCTGGTGCTGAAGTTAGGCTTAACCAGCCTGTAGTTGCCAGGATTGCCTCTGAAGTCTCTCTAAAAAATTGACATCAGATTAGCTATCCTCTAGTCATCTGGTACAGAAGCTGATTTAGTGAAAAGTTACATATAGTTAGTATTCTGAAATTTCATATTTGAGTTCCTTCAGTACTCTTGGGTGACTTATTGCTGATAATTAGTAAATGTGTTCCAAAACCGCCTCTGACACCTCAATCTGGGACAGTTCCTCAGATTTGTCATCTAAAAAAATGGCTTGGCTATGGGAATTTCCCCCACCCCCTGCAGTAAAGCCCAATGCAAAGAATTAATTTAGCTTCTCCACAAGGGCCTTATCTTCCTTGAGTGCTCAGTGAGCACCTTGATCATCCAGTGGCCTCACTGATTGTTTGGCAGGCTTCCTGCTTCCAATTTTTTTTTTTAATTTCTGTTAGTTTAAAGAGTATCAAGTACAAAATGTGTATTTAAACACTTGTGTGTGACAACCTTAAAAGCAAGAAAATTCAGAGATAAAGCTGATGTTTCAGCTTTAACTCTTCCCTTGTGCTACGTATTGCAACTAATATGATCCTCTATCTTAGGAGAGTGGGTAATTTTATATACCATATGAACTGCAATGTCTAGTCATTTTAGTCAGCAAAGGCTTAAGTTTCAATTTCCTTGTGTTAATACATTAACCTTAGACAATGTTATTTTAATGCAATTTTAAAATTTAATTCCCTTTATGATGCAGTGTCTTTCGAAGTCATATTATAAAATAGGAAAAAATTCAAGCTCTGATAGGGAACATATTAGTCAGTGTCCTTCCTTGCCTTCTGAAATGTCAGACTCACCTCTTAAATTAAGAGACATTATAGTCACCATAAAACCCTCTGCACAAATTATAATGCATTTTTATACACAGTGGAAAGCTAATTAGCTCACAGATGCTAGGGACTTTGCTACTAGGGCCTGATAATTTTTACAAATACAAGTGTATAAGATGTATATTAAAGCACCTTTCAACCAAACAAAACAGCAAAGGATGAATAGAAAAAATGGATGTGTATGTTTTTCAATAAGCTGCTGATAAAAACATGGGGGGAAATGGACAGAAAGTGTCTTCAGCCACATTTTCACTAGCTCATTAATAATACTTCTACAGAGTTTTTAGGCTGGGTTTTCAAAGGGTCATAAAAGTAGGATATCAATTCCCTTTGAAAAGTGGATGCTCTTTACAAAGGTAGGTAAGCAGGTAATAGCATCCCTATTTTACTGACAGGGAAATCAAGAAACAGTGGTTAAGTGATATAGAGAAGGTCATGAAAAAAAAGCTAGTGGCAGAGCTGAAAATACAACTGTTTTACAGGGAGAAAGAATGAACCCCACTCCCAAACTCTGTGTGTGTGTATATTTGTTTCAAAATAATTTGGTTTCAAAAAGACTCAAAATGAAGTTTAATTTCAAACTGTTGCATCCAAAAATAATCTGCAAATTTGGAGATTAAGTGAAATGAAAATTGTTTCATTCAAAAATTTTCCAAGGAAAAGAATTCTTATTTTTCAACCAGCCATAATGTTAATCAATTCACTTCAGTAAATAATGGCATTGTGATGGACTCAACCTGAGTTCAGCAACAGCTATTTCTATTCTAGACAGGTTCTTACACCACATTCATCACCATATTTTCTGAGAACCTTCCAGTACTGCATGAAGCAATGGGAGTAAGGCTACATACTGGACGCTTCTTTCTGCGGTGTGTAGCATATGAACTAGGGTAGCCCTGGAACATGGGTTTAAGTAGCAGTGTAGACAGTGACGCACAGCTTAGGTGAGTAAGGTAGAATACATATGTATCTGAAGGGGCTAGGTGTGTACCCAAGTACATATTCTACACAGCTCTCGACTTGCCCAAGCTAAGCCTTCTGGTCTACACTATTTTTAGCTGTGTAGTGTTCTGCTGCCCGCTCCAGCAGCTGGAGATTTTACCTGCTGCAGGGAAAGGCTCTGGCAAGGGGGAACTGCTGAAAACTTTTCCTGCTGCCTCCCACCTGCCAGAGCCTTTCACTGAAACGTGTGGCTACACACCAAAGTGTGGATGCAGCCTGCTTTTCACTACAGCATGTAGTTACATATACCCTACACGCCACTTGGCACTCAGAGTAGACGTAGTCTATGATCTGTCACATGTTTATTTTCTCATCCTCCCCGGGGTGGGGGAAAGAAATGTGTGCAGTGAAGTGTTTTGTTTTGGATTTTTAACCCCGCCTCACCTCTCACATACACACACACGTTTATTTTAGAGAAGGCAAGGTCAGAGAAATGCACTTTGCACTTGGAGTGGAAGGTGGTGGCAAGCTTTGTGAAAGTCCTTAGTTTCTGTAGGAGTTCATTTTAGTGTCTTGGGCCAGCCCTTGAGAAAGCTGTTTTTTGGGGGGAGGAGGGAGGATTTGCCTTAATGAGCCTATCAGATGACATATGCAAATCTGTCTCACAACTGGCATCTCAGAAGTGAGTTGCAGTTTTCTGCTTCTGGATCTCTAACTTCATCTTCCTCCTTTACAATATTAGTTGGGTGCAAAAAAACCCTGCCACTTCAGACATTCATGGTCATACTAGAGAGATTTCTAGATATCTGTTTGAAAAAAAATCTGAATCTATTAATACACATTGACTTCACATTTCAGTGAACATCACAATTTATTAACCACTGAGGTGAGTATTAATCTCAGCTTTGACTCAATATTTACCACTTGGTTTGATAAACATCTCCTTGATATTCAGGTTTATTATGCTGTTACAAGTATTCCACATACCACTAATAACTCAAACAAATTTTAATGGATTTTAAATTTACTTTTATAATGGTGTTTAGGCTGAAGATTTACCAAGTGTAGATGGATATATTTTAATCAAACCAAAAAGATACCACGTGGCACTATAGAAAACAGAGTAATTAACCCTAGATAAGAAGTGTTTAGCCCTATATAGCAGGCCTGGGAATAAATAACTTCACATTAATGAGATTTTGGCTTAAGTAAGCAGTCCAGAAGCAAGTTCAGCAAGGTTAAGTACACAAGATTTCAGTTATGCACAAAAAATAGAAGCATTTCATATATTGTAGGTCTTCTGTAGATTTTTCTTCTTCAATAACTAAAGCTTGTTATAGGTTTTTCTAAAAGAAAAAGAAAACACTTAGGTGTCATGTCTACACAATTTTGAGTGTTTACAATTTGCAAGGCAATAGAGACGGTATACAATTTTCTAAAGTTAGAAAAATTGTGTGTGTCACTTGGAAAAACTAAGGATGTGGCTATGGAGTGACCAAGCTAACAAAGCTTAAAGTGTCACAATGGGGAATGCAAACAAATAGCTTTGAGAAATACAGGCTGAAGTGTCTTCTAGCCACTCTTTATCCTCCATTCTCATGTCTCCTATGGTTCGTTTTTTAAAGTCACAAGACCAGGCTCAATTTAGCTTAGTAGAGTGCACCACTCACTTTATTGATTACTATTCTTTTGCATTACAGTAACCCGTAATGGTTACATCTGAAATAGGGACCACATTGTGCTAGGTGCTGTACAAACAAAACTGCATTTTATTCCCATTTTACAGATATGGAATGGGGGCATAGAGAGAGTAAGTGACTTGCCCAAGGAAGTCTGTAACAGAGTTTTGAATTTAATCCAGAATCCCAGTCTAGTGACCATTCTAATTCACTATTCCTCTAACTGTCTGTTCTCTGTATTACCCAGAGGGTGAAGGCTGGCAACTTGTCTTTTTATGTATATGCTAGATATGTGCTTTATGCAGTAGGCGGAATTCATCCCTAATGTAAACTGCACTGAAATCACTCTATGCTCAACAATAATTGTCAGAAACCTCTCAGTTCATCAATACAGAAAAGTATTTCTGGACATCTGAAATGTCATATTATTGGTATAAAATAAATGGCTAACATTTCCCATGGAATAGCACAAAACATATAGAAGCAAGATAAAAGACAATATTTATCAAGACAAAACCATCCAGCTGTTATTCCAGGAATACCAAACAATCTTGAGTTCTGAAGTCTATTCTTTCCTTTATAATAAAAGTTTTTTATTGCAAAATTATGAAGCACCTACTTGGATATCCTTATCACTTTGTATAAAAAAAGGTTTTCAAGGTGTGACAGAAATTAAAACAGTGTCTAGCTTCAAACAGCACACGTTCCACTATTCACTTCCTCAGTTGACTAAGCGACTAAGGCCAACATTTTCAAACTTGGGTGCCTAAAAATTTTAGGCAGCTAAATAAGGCATTTTAATTAACCCAGATCCAGAGATAATTAACCCTTTAATGGCTAGATTAAAATTCAATGGGAGCAGTTGATTCTTTCCAGTTAAAAAAAGAAAATCAAGCCACTTTTATAGATGCCGAAATAACAAAAATATAGATTTTGTGGTGTAAGTTTGAGCATTCAAGTTTGAAAAATTTAACAGTTTTACTCTACTGCATAGTGAATAATGTATCATGCAGTGAATGATCCAGCACTGCCAGGCTATGAACTAGATAGCGTGACTAGTCTTCTACATCACCAATTTCTACCTGCATGATGTTAGGGAGGAGAAAACAGGTTGTTCATCTAAAATGGTTAATCCAAAATTCAGAAATGAGTTTCCCTTTGTGACCTGTGGTGTGTCCCGCAAAAAGACAAATGTTATATACCATAGACTGCTCCATGCCACACACGCAACACAATCTCATTGCTTGCTTTTTAAAGTCAATTGTTTTGGCTACTATAAATACAATTTACCAGAGTACACAGGAGTTAGATGATCTCTCGCCTTTTTGTGACATATTAAAAGCATTGTCAAGAAAATACCATTGTGGAAGAAACTCAAGTTTAGCAACATGGGCCAGAACATGCTAACAAAATACTTTCAGGTAAGGAAAACATATGTAAGGGGTCTGTTGTCCCCTTACTAACAGTCAGTGGGGGTGTCTTAGTTGCTAGCTCCCAGTACTAAAGAGGGGGAAGGCTCGATGGGGAATCAGGACCCCGAGTCTGACAGCCCCCAGGAACAAGGGGAACAGGCCCATGTTCCCGGTCAGCCTGAATGACAGGGCGGGCAGGCTAATCAGGGAGTCAGGGAGGTCCCATCCTCCATGTGAGCTGGAATTGCCTGGGTCAGACAGAGTGGGGCTGAGTTAAGGAGAAAGCAGGGGCCCAAGCTGAGCTGGGGAGCAGAGCTGGGCCAGATCCAGAGAGAATAGACCCTGTCCTGGGAGCAGAGCTGCAGCCCCAAAGCCAGAGGCACAGCCCAGATAGAGCAGACTTGCCCTGGGAGGAGAGCTGCAGCAACCAGAACCAGAGGGGCCAGAAAAGCAGCTCACGAAGCAAGTCAGTGCTGAAAGCAGTCACAGAAGCAGCCTGCAGAGCAGACCTGTCCTGGGAGCAGAGCTGTAGCAACCAGAGCCAAAGGGGCCAGAGAAGCAGCCCAGGGAGCTGGAGAATGTCTCAGCGTTGCTGCTGCTCTGAGTGGTTGAGCTAGGGCTGGGGCTGGAGCAGTCTGGAGCTGGGTGCAGTGAGCAGCTGGGGAGAGCGAGGGGGACCCTGGGCAGCAGGCCCAGTGTAGGGAGACACAGACACCTCAGCCAAAAAGCTCTGCAGGCCAAGCTTGAATCAACAGGGCAGGGGTGACAGTGGGAAGAAGGGTCCTACCACTTAGAGCCTGAGAGCGTGTGGCCACCACCAGAGCGAGTGTCCAACCCACAGCATCCCTACAGCTCAGCCAGAGCCTGAGAAGGCAGCCTGGGACTTACAAGGAACAGACTGAACTGCCCTGACATTCCTGAGACACTGTTTGTGATGTTCCCTGCCACAGAGCAGGGAGATGTGTTTCCTTTAACCTTTCCCATTTCCCCTTATTTTTTAAAATTAATTGTTGATTAAATAACTTGCATTTGTTTCAAATTGTATGTAATGGTCAGTGGGTCAGAGAAGTGCCCAGTGCAGAGAGAGTACCCCAGAGTGGGAATACCCTAGCCCCTGTCCTAGGTGACCACAGCAGGGTTGGGGGTCAAGCCCCCTACGCATCCTGGGCCCAGCCTTGTTGGGGTTAGGAGGGCTCTGCCAGACAGGAGAGTCCTCAAGGGCAGGGAGACCACTGGGTAAAGGAAGTGGGAGCGAGGACTCAGATCCTTTCGCTAGCCCACTTCACCGGGGTAGTGCAGAAGCCAGGAAAGTTCCCCACAATAGCAGGACTATTCCCCCGCTTATACATAGAGGAGCCTGTAACAGGGCACAGACTCACCCAGCAGCACCACCTGCTGGCTGTCTGAGACTTAGCTCTTTTTACCATCTCCAGAGCACCCTCTGCCAGTGTCTCACCATCACTGGCCCCCATGTCTCTCCCAGACCCCAGTGCCCTTTTACCTGCGATGCTGCCCCTCCAGGCAATACCCCACAGATCTGGGTCTCCCCTCTCCAAGGGGCACACACCCACTATCCCCTCCCCACCTCACCTCAGTCTTTGGCTACTGCCAGTCACCACTGAACCCCCACACACTGGAGCAGACTGCAGTATATAAGCCAATCATCCCAAGCAAGGGGGGGGGGGGTTGGACCTGCTGCCTCTACCTACCTGTGGGTGCCCCCTGCAACCCCAGTACCATTTTGGCCTTCTGCCAGGCCTGCAGCCTGGGGCTTTTCCAGTCTGGGGCCACCCAGCTCCTCTGGCGTTTCCCAGCCCTGCTTCACCTCAGGTACCTTCTCAACCTCCCCAGCAGCCAAGCCCATCTTTCTCCACAGCTAGAGAAGACTCTGTGTATTCCTGGCCCACTGCCCTCTTATAAGGGCCAGCTGGGCCCTGATTAAACCAGCCACAGCCCGATTGGGCCATGGCCCCCAGTTGAGGCTGCTTCTCCCAATCAGCCTAGCTTTTCCTTCCCTGCCACAGCCCTCTCCCTGGGCTGGTTTAGGCCCTTTCAGGCAGGAGTGTGTGGCCACCCCCCACTATGGAAAGGAGAGGTCAGTCTCTTCAGGCTGCCGTGCTGGCTGGACCTCTCTCCATTCCTGGGCTGCTGCTGCTGCTGGCTGGAGCTCTCTGTCTCCTGGAGGACCGCTGCTGGCTGGGACCCCTTCTGGGAGCTGCTGCTGCTGTGGGAAAGGGGGGGCTTTGCCAGCCTACCCCCCATCCCCACCCCTCTGGAGGGAGGAGAAGCGAGGACCCCACCACCACCACCACTGTTGTTGCCTCTTCTACCTGGGTCCTCACCTGGCTGGCCGCTGCCCGCCTGCTGCTGCTCCTAAGCTTGCTACCTCATTGAGGAGGAGGAAGACCGCTGCAAGGAATTGTGGAGGGGGTCGGTTATTGGACTGAGTGATTTTCACAGCTCTGCTCATGGGGTGGTGGTAGCCTTTTGCTGCTGTGGGGGGCCGGGGGAGAGGCGTGGAGCCCTCCCCCAGTCCTGCTGCCCCCCCACCCCCCGCCACATCTTTCTTCCCCACCACCACACCCTTTTTGCCACCGCCCCCTCCACCAACCCAGCTGACCATCAACACCTGCTGCTCGCCCCTCAACGGGGCTGCTTACTTCTTCGCCAACCACCATCTGTAGATGTCCATGCTCTGGCACCGGCTTAACACCCTGAGCCTGGCCCTGAGGATGTGGCCAGGCTCCAGAGGATGGCTCTAGAGTTCTTCTGGCCAGGGCTGCACTGGGTCTCTGCAGGGGTTCTGAGTCTTTCCCTGGAGAAGGGAGGACAGGGCCTAGTGTCCTTGCACAGCCAGGTCCATGTCTTCTGCCTCCAGGACCTGCAGAGGCTTCTTTATGGTGCAGGTAGTCCGGTGTGGAGCACGTTGGAGGCGGCGGAGGAAGGCGTGCACCGAGGGCTCAGATATGACTGGCAGCTCTTTTTTTCTCCATCCAAGAGGCCTTCCGCGAGACCTCTCTGAGCTGCTGGTCTTCTACCAGGACCTCCTCCAGACCTGGAAGCTTTTTTTGGCAACCAGGTCATTTGTGGCCACCAAGGGAGCGGACCTCCTCGCGGAGCCCCTGCTACACAATCTCGATCTCCGTGTGCAGGTGGCGGAGTCTCCCTCGGTGTGTCGGAGGTTGATCCTGGCAGAAACCATCAGAGTCAGAGACCTCCTGGACTACGACAGGGGGGATTGGGTGGAGCCCCATGCACTCAGACAACACATGGGGCTTTCCACCAGTCCGATCCCTAGGCACATACTCCAGGAGGTGAAGGCCGCACTGTCACCCGATTCTCTCGCTTTCCTGTGGTGAGCCGTGCGAGAAGGTGTTCCCCGCCCAGCCCTCACCCCTGGCTCTCCGGACATTTTTCTTGGGCCCCTATTCCGTGAGTCCCCCGGGCCTCCCCGCTCCCACACTCCGAGCCAGCTGTATACCCTGCAGCCGGTCTGGTTTCGAACTGCGCCCAGAAACAATCTGTACACACTCGTGCTCCATATGTTGCGTTTCCTCACCCTTGTGTCCCACCCCGACACCAAATAGTGGGACTATCTTCCACCTACAGAGGGTGAGGAGCCCCGGTGGGCCAGCCTTTATTCCACCTTGGTCCCATGGCCCGCGGGGACATTAGGTAGCGGCTCCTTCATGGAACCGCGAGCACGGGCGTGTACCTGGCACGGTTCACAACTATATCTGAGGCCTGCCCCTTTTGTGGCGTGAGGGAGAACCTGGCACATGCCTATCTCGAATGCGCCAGGCTGCAGCCCCTATTCTGGCTCCTCCAGAAACTCTTGTTGAGGTTCTGGCTGCACTTTTCCCCACACTTGTTCCTCTTTGCACACCCTATCCGTGGCCTCACGAAGTCGCAAGACCTCCTTGTCAACCTCCTCCTGGCTCTGGCCAAAGTCTCCATCTATAATACCAGGAGGAGGATGTTGGACGAGGGGGCGCTCTGCAACTGCGGGGCCTATTTCTGTTCCTCCCTAGTTTCACGCATCTGGGCAGAGTTCCATTGGGCAGAGTCCACTGGCTCCCTCGACAGCTTTGAGGAGCAGTGGGTGCTGTCCGGAGTTCTCTGCTCAGGGTCCCCATCCAGTATCCTCGTTTTGAACCTCTGACCTTCACTCCGATCCCGTTTTTCATTAGTTGTCCCCTGTAATCAGTTGGTCCCTGGGTCCAGTGGTCCCTCCCGCTAGGCTGGAGGAGGGGCCTTTAGTGGTGAGCGGGCTTGCGCCTGCCCACTTCCCAGGTTTTTCCAATATGATCCCGCTACAGAACCCTTCTGCACAAGGAAGCCAGAATAACACACCATTAAAAGAGTGAACACTGTTTTAGTTAGTTTAAATCTGGGGCTACATAGTTGGGTGAATGTTGGTTTTGGGCAGAGTAGATTTTCCAAACTCTTCTACAGCCAGCTTAATCCATGCACTGGATACATATGTTTGTGATAGGAAAGAAACTCACAAGAGTCTTCACTCCCTGATCAATCTGATGTACAGTAAATCTGAAGCTGAGCAAAAGGATCTCCCCAGACAGAAGTATTTTGTCCTTTGGTTAAAAGTCTGAGTCAAGGGCAGAGACGTCACTAGATACTTAAAAGAGTACATTAAGTAAAATAATCCAAGAGTCCTCTTTAAAGTAGGAATCAGCAATTGGTGATTAAGATAATCCTTAGTAGGGCTTTATTACTGATAAGTAGAGAAAAAAAGAGTAAGAAAAGAAAGCACTTTAAGCGTCAGATTCTCTGTTATATTTTAAATATGGGAAATGAAGAGTCAAATAAATGTTTTCAGATAATTAAAGCCATCTAGGAATGTTTATTCTAGATAGGTTTATATGGAACCTTGAAGAGTAATGTGAAAAAAACAGTCATACTTTGACAGTTGTTTGTTGAAAGGATTTTCTATAAACAAAATGGGTCTAACTGAAATATACAGATTGGGGAAGAGGGGTAAGGGAGGGAAGGAAATACCCAATATGGCTATTCACACTGAAGCCAAGTAGAAGCTGTAAAGATGTTTTTGTCACTGTGTAATGAATGTGATCTCCCTTCATTCTCTTCAGATAATTCTGTGGCACTGCATAAGAGTAATTCTGTAGCACAGGCTAAATCCTGAGATGTGTCAAGTCCTTTAAACCCCACAAACTTCAGTTTAAGCGAGTCCCCATCTGTCAGTATTTGGCCCTAAATAACTAAAGAAATGGCTATAGGTAGGGCCCTACCAAATTCCTGGCCATGAAAAATGTGTCACAGACCATATAGTAATATAGTATAGTGTAAAAGCCCACAAAAGACCAGTGTTTCTCAAGTTGGAGGTCCTTACCCAAAGGGAGTTGCAGGGGGGGCTCACAAGATTATTTTAGGGGAGTCGCAGTATTGACACTCTTACGTCTGCACTGCTTTCAGAGCTGGGTGACCAGAGACTGGCAAGTGTTATCCAGGTGCCTCGCTCTGAAGGCAGCACCCCACTATCAGAAGCGCAGAAGTAAGGGTAGCAATACCATATTATGCCATCCTTACTTCAGTGCTGCTGCCTTCAGAGCTGGGCAGCTAGAGAGTGGTGGCTGCTGACTGAGGGCCCAGCTCTGCAGGCAGCAGAACAGAAGTAAGGGTGGCAATACCATTCCACGCCATTCTTACTTCTGCGCTGCTGCTGGCTGCGGTTCTGCCTTCAAAGCTGGGCTCCTGGCCAGCAGCCCGCTGCTCTCCAGCTGCAGCAGAGCAGAAGTAAGGGTAGTAGTACCACAATCCCCCTTTCCCCCCAGGAACCTTGTGACCCCCACCACAACTCGTTTTTGGGTCAGGACCCCTACAATTACAACACCATGAAATTTCAGATTTAAATAGGTGAAATAATGAAAATTATTTTAAAAATCCTATGACCATAAAATTTACCAATGGATTTTGGTAGGGCCCTAGCTATAGGTTTCAGACACTCAGGACGAGCTTCCTCCATCCAGAGGAAGTATGTAACTCCCTGGTCAGTGTGTGTGTAACATGTTCCCCTTTGTGCTCAATTCACAGGAGATATGGTTCTGCTACAACTTTCAGCTAATGGACCTATGCCCTGTTTCAGCCAAGGATTTGAGCATGCATTTGTCTGCTTTGCTGAATTGGGGCTCTTAGCTATGGAGACCACTGGGTTCAGTCCCTGTTGATGACCAAGATGACCATGTGACAGATATTGCAGCCACATGCAACACCTTTGGGGACCATATTGTATTAAGTATATGAATGGCTCAGGTATCACTACGGGATATGCAACTCTATGGGGAGGAAGGGTTGTCACAGCTCCACCAGGAAATAAGAACAGTGGGGTTTGACTGAGGTGAACCATTCAGGTTCTAAGCACCTCCAGAGGGGTACCACCCTCTGGGGAGCCTTGCATATATCAGCGGTTGGTAAACTTTTTGGCCTGAGGACCACATCTGATTTCCAAAATTGTATGGAGGGCTGGTTAGGGGAGGGTGGCCCGGACCCTGCACTCTATCCGACCTCTGCTGCTTCTTTCCCCCTGACAATCCCCCTGGGACTTCTGCCCCATCCACCCCACCCTGTCTCCTGACCGCCCCCCCATCCAACCCCTCTCCTTCCTGACTGCCCCCCCCAGGACCCCTACTCCATCCAACCACCCCTTCTCCCTGACGACCCCAGAACCCCTGCCTCTGACTGCCCCCCACTGCCCCATCCAACCCCCACTCTCCTTCCTGACTGCTTCCCCAGGACTTCTGCCCCATTCAACCCCCCTGTTCCCCACCCTCTGACCGCCCCGATCCCTATCCACACACCCACCCCCTGACCACGACCCTGAACTCCTCTGCCCTCTATCCAACCCCCCCGCTCCCTGTCCCCTTAACTCGCTGCCTGGAGCACCGGTGGCTGGCACCGCTACAGCCGCGCAGCCCAGAGCACCAGGACAGGCAGCCGTGCTGCATGGCTGGAGCCAGCCAAGTCACCGTGCAGCACAAAGCACTGGGTCAGTCTGCGGCTCTGCAGCCCCACCTCCCAGAGCATTGTGCCGGCGGTGCAGTGAGCTGAATTCTGCTGGGAAGGGGGAACAGCAGGGGAGGGCCCGGGGGCTAGCCTCCCAGGCCAGGAGCTCAGGGGCCAGGCAGGAGGGTCCCATGGGCTGGATGTGGCCCGCGGGCCACAGTTTGTCTACCTCTGATTGATTTTATATATATAAATGGTTCAAACTGGATTTTCCCAAGACCAACAGACAAAGAAAGGGCTTTGGGCTAAAAAGAGCTAAAAAGGCTGCCTTTAAACTGACTCAGGCCCTTCTTTCAGAGCCAGCAAATGGACAGGACCTTGTTCAAGGACTCCAAGCCTTGTAGAAGGGTCGGAAAGACTTTGGTCTTCTAGAGCTCCATGAGACTTTCTCTGGTAAGTATTTAGAATGAGTATAGAAACTTTTATTTGTTTTTTCTCTGTAATGCTTTTATCTTAAGAATAAAGGTGCTTGCTTAGAAAGAGCTGTGTGATAACTTCCAACTGCACGCAATACACTGTTCATAGCCCTCAGAGAGAAAAATGCACAAGCATGGACCTTTAGGCAATCTGGCTTACTGGAGATTTCACAGTGTACAAGAGGGAGCTGTGCAACCTTAAAACCTCCAGGCATGAGGGTGAGAGACATGGATCTTCAGCCAAGAGAAATGATGGCAGGGAGCATGGGAACCCTCAAGGGACCACAGAGGAGGAATATGGGTGAAGTTACTCTGAAACTGTGACAGATGATTGCTATAAAAATGAACAATTGAATATGCCACATGAGTTAGAGAAAAATATTAGTTTAGAAATATTTCAGAGAGTTTTAACTATGTTACCAGTATTACTGTTCTCCTCTTTCCACTTGCAATCCAGGCTTCCTTAGTTACCATGCAGCCATTTGTACAAGGCCTCAGAGGAAGAGACTATAACTAATAAAGTGTTAATGAATATCTCTAAAAATTACCTAAAATGGCTTTTCTATACATAAGTGATTCAAATAGAAAGCCTGATATCTCAGAGCCATATAGGGCTAAAAGCAAGTATTGGGTAGCCCATTAGAAAACTTGAAGTTTTCCCTTTCCTGTAGTTTTCCATCACTTTTATTGTAGGTTTCATGGATTGCAAGATACTAGACTTCAAACCTATTACTGCTCCAATACTGAATACATCTCATTCTGGGTCTCAGCTGGTGTAAAAAAAAAAAAAAAAGGTGGAAGGAAGCAAACATTTCCCATCTGTATTTTAAATGATAGCTCTTTGAAGCTGTCCATAGATTTGGAATGTTAGAATAAATCCTAAGGGAGATGGATTAGTAGACAGGTGAGGCGGTCCAGAATGCATGGTAAATGAAATATATCACATGGATACCACCACCACCACCATGTGGTGTATTTATATGCATATGTATTTACTAGAGCATGAGTCCAGCAAAGCCCTTAAGCAAGTGCCTAACTTTAGGTATGTCAGTAGTCGCATTCAAACCGATTGGAAGTGCTTATCTGCTTCCCTTTGGGATCCTGGAATTGGGGAAAGAGTGAATATTTTTTGTTGTTCAGCAACTGAATACATATTTCTGTTTCCTGTGTTTGTGAACTCACCTTTCATTTTCTTGGCAAAATTTTGTACATAGTGGGATTTTGTTCACATGAATGTTTATCAATAAAGCAAATAATAAAATAATTCAAAATTCATTCTCTGAACAATCAAAACTCATTCCAGAATTCAACAGGGGGACAGAAGCTGAAATACTAATTGCCACCAATCAGAAGCTACACACGGACAAATAATTTACAAAATGGGAAATAATTAATGAAACTACTAAATGACAACTGATTCCTAAGCCAAACTAGAGGCTGCCTTTTCTTTTTCCACATAAGCTTTTAGACAAAAATTGTGACCCCCCGCTCCTAAATGTTGTAAATGTCCAAGAATTTCAAACTAACAGAAAAAAGGCTGAACATCACTGCCAACATTTGATTAACTAACCCAAGTCTAATCTTCATGAACACAAAAAACATTCAAACAATATACTAACTTTTCAGATGTTTGAAAGCCTATTAAATTCCTCTCATGTGAATGATAATAGAATGTTTTATTACTGAGAAACCAAACAACCCCCACCTCCCACGCACAGAAATACATCTTCAGTAATGGTGTTCAGGACAACAGTCCATAAAAAAGTATCATGCTTACTATGGAGGTCAACCACCTATACATGTGCAGTGGAGGAGGCTAGCGTGAATCTAGAAGAAGCCTACCTCACTCTTGAAGCCCATTCACAGAGCACTTACAAAAGTTAGTGTAGCTTTTCATTCATTCCCAGGATCTCTCAGAAGAGAAACCCAGGCATCCTCAGAGGATGGGTTACTGAAAGAGAAGGTCAGCCAGCTGAAAACTTCTCCTCTGTGAGTCTAGCCCATTCAACAGCTGCTCTTTACTTACTTACAAGGTAAAAAAGCAAAAATACTGAACCTTGAATACTGAAAATTACTGGTGGGGTCAATGAGCCGTCACAGTAGGATAACTGACCTCAGGATAAAAGAGTTCCTTCAATGGCTGAATATTGCTGTCAGCCTTCGGACAAATATTTTACTGCTACTGCCCTTGCACCCAATCACTATCTGTGATACATTCTGAAATGATATAAATACACAGTAAGGCAGGCTTTATGACAGTGCTGGGTTTGATAGTTTTATAAGACCTATTTGTTGCTATTCATAGGGAAGACACCCAGATGTTCTCCTAGTTCTTTTATTATTAATTTGTTATTTTAGCTATTGAGCTTCCTGAGATTTAATTTTACTTTAAAAGTGTATTGAAATTTCTTTACAATTGAAAGACTATTGAGCAGGTATGAATGGAAAAACATTTGAAAGGCTTGATTCTAAACTCAATTGCAAATCACCTCTCATGAATCATGGTGTAAACAAAAAAGGGCCAGGAAGAATTTCTGTCTTCATTTTATAACATTGTACAATTGACCAGGGGCATTATGGTAGCTTTAAGACTCTACAAGAGAGGAAGCTTTCCCCTCCCATCCCCACTGGAAGAGGCAAGAAAATGAGATAGCCATCTAATATTTAGCATGGCAATTCCTTTGTCAACTTAGATATGTCAATATACATTTCTACATGTTTTGTACCTGACAGTAGAATAGACAACTTTGTCCAGTGTTACAGCCAGGTCATAAGAAGCCAAAACTAGTGGTCAGAGGCAGAGTCCACAATTGCAAGACAGGAGTCAGCTGGGTGCGGATACCAAGTGGTCAGAAGAAGAAGACAAACTGGAGGTCAGGAACCAGAAATCAGATGCCAGGAGTCAAGCCTGGTCAGGATGCCAGCAGGGTGCTGGAACTATTTGTATAGTGGGGGTGCTGAGAACCATTGAACCAAACTGTAAACCCTCTATGTCAGTGATTCTCAAAGCCGGTCTGCCGCTTGTTCAGGGAAAGCCCCTGGCAGGCCGGACCAGTTTGTTTACCTGCCATGCCCACAGGTTCGGCCGATCATGGCTCCCACGGGCTGCGGTTCACCGCTCCAGGCCAATGGGTCTGTGGGAAGCAGCGCGGGCCATTTCAAAGGTAGGGGTGTGTGTGTGGTGCAGCAGCAACCTAGTTCCACCAACACCTATGGCTGTGCTAGAGGAGCAGAGTGGAAGTCAGGTATTCAGACAGCTTCCTGTTCCTGCTGCTGTTTTAAGCAGGGCCAATCTCCTGTGGTGAATCCTCCATCACTGGAAATGTTCAGATCAAGATGGGATTTTTTTAAAAAAGACATGCTCTAGTAGTTCAATCAGGAATCAATTCAGGGAAGTCCTAAGGCCTCTGTTACACAGGAGGTCAGACTAGATTGTCACAATCATCCCTTCTGGCCTTATAATTTATGAATGTACTGAACAAAATGCAGGAATAAAGGAATTCTTGGCAGCTTTTGGAAAAGAGCTGGGATTACCAGTCAGCCAAACGCCTGTAGAGAGGGGTGGTAAACATACAACCACAACAGAAATAGATAGAAATAAAATTATGCACTGGTCATTCGAATTGCTTGCTCACCCTTTTTGCCACAGGAGGTCATCCACATTAAAGTTCTGTGACCAGAGGGACTGGTAGAATCTGCCTTACCAGAACTTTACTTTAAGAAATTAAGTTGGAGCATTCAAGGTGCTCTATGTAGAAATGGGGTTATGTGCTTAGCTATAGTCATTGTGCTGACATGCAGAAAGTGCTAGTGATTATCAATTTGGGGGCTGGAAATGCATTTTCTTGCATGGCACAGTCAGGGACATTTTAGAATATTTTCCTCTGGAGTGACAGGTAGGGATCAAAACTTAGGATCAGATGACACAATTTCCTGTGAGTGGGAGCAGAATTGGTGGACAGCATTCCCACCTATTCTTCTATGCCTCTATGTTACTTTATAGAGAGTAGTTTATTTTTCAGACATTGTTCTATTTTCTTAGTTCCCAATATTTACAGCAAACCTCAGAATGGGAGGGTGACCCTCCTCAAAGGACTTCTCCATTTTCATCAGAAAGCTTTTTTGAAGGGGAACAATGTCAACAATAACCTCAAACCCTTTGTCTCACTGTTCCATCTGCAGTTTGGCCTTGAACTTTCCCAAGGGTTAAAATAACATCCAGGGCTTCTGAATCCTTTGTTTATGCACTCAAAAATATTTTTCCTGATTAAAATATCAAATTCCATAGCTTAGGCTAAACAACCCTACCTAACAATTATTCCCATACACCTTCCTTTTGTTCCCTCTGTGTGACAAAACATTGCTCTCCATGTTATACAAGATGGGTGAAGCAGATATACAAAGCAAAGAAATATTTCCTAGGTAGACTTCAAGTAGGAAACACATTCTCAAGCTCTACTGCATACCTGACTGTGCTGGTATTCCACCCAGCTTGCTGCCTTATTGTTCCACAGTGTGTCTCCTTGCTTTATTTCACTGACAAAGCTGAGAAAACAATAGAGAAACACCATTCAAAAATAAAATTCCCATCCTATGAAAATGTCATTCTACTTAGCAGCAATTCTGGACAGAGGGAATATAAATAAAATGATTAAGTGGATATTCTGCCTCAGATGACTAGATTAGCTGAGCCCTTTTGACTTTTCTTCTGGAAATGTGACATACTCTCAGTAAAAATGGACTACTGAGAAAACACTGAAGGACTCGGTACCTTTAAGTTACCTAAAACCAGATTGTACCTCCAACTTCCTTATACGGTGCCCCCGGACCTATCCCCCACCACTTGCTCCAGATTGGTATTAGCTTTCCCGTTGGAAATGGAAGTTACCAGGGAAAGATAACACAGCTGCAGGCTGTATTAACTTTCCTGCTATGCCACCTTCCTTGATGTGGAACCTTCTTCAAGAGGGGGTCCCAAGGACAGGTGTGGCTATGCGGGTCCCTGGTTACGAGTAGAAAGATAGGACATCAGGGGGTTAGAGCTATTGAGGAGGCACTGACCTCCATGCAAATGGCTGTGAGATCTGGGGTGGATCTGCCGCTTATTCTTTTAGGGGCAAAGCCCATCCCCAAATGAATGATCAGAGGTGGATGGCAGGTCCATGAGGAGTACCTGAGGGAAGTGTCCATTCGCTAACACCTCTCTTGCTGTCTTTACTGCAAGAGGAAGCTATCTGGTCCTGAGATGGCACCCATTTTTCCTGATTTTTAAAGAAAAAATGCTCTCTGTTCCACATTACTGTGTGATGTTCTGGTGCTGTGGCCATATCTGAACATCTCAAGCTGCTCAATGTGCTAAGACACATGCCTGAGGGCTCAAGCCTGCAAGGTGATGAATGCCCTTGAAAGGGATTGGTTCCATAGGAATTACGAGCTATCAACACCTTGGAGGACCAATCTTTCAGAAACTAAGGTTCCTCTTTGAGTGCAGATATTAGTGGTAACAGCTGCAGTTTTGTATCTGTCAGGAGGCACTTTCTCTTACACGTTTGTATTTTTGTTGCTGCCTCAGTTACAGTTATTTTGAAGATAGCATATTGCTTCTTGCATCAATGGGTCAGATTCACCATTACAGAAACAGAGAATAGAAAGGGGTGAGAGCCTATTAACCCCCATGCACTTACCATGCAGGTAGGCTGACAGAAGGATTCAACACCATAGGAGGGCAAGACACCCACCTCTTCCGGAAAGTCCACCACAGGACAGCAGCCTTATTTTATCCAGCAGAGGACCCCTGGGGGATGTTTTGACTCAACACCTCTCCCAGCTTGGCCAATACCACCCACTTGTTAAGTGTTAACAGCCAGCTCTAACAACCTGCACCCACAACCTCAATTAACAAAGGGTGCCAGCCACTTCTGCTCTTCTCCTTAAGTCTTCCAAGGGGTCTTTTTTGCTTATAATATTGACTGACTCAAGATTTCCGTGCGCTCTGCTCTGTTATTGACAGTATCAACTGATGTTGCTGATTTTGCTATCCTGTGGCTGAAGTACATTTTTTTAAACGGCATCACTGGCATATCCCCTATGCTCAGGGCCCAGTTCAGCAAAACATTTAAGCCTGTGTTTAAAGTCAAGTATGTGCCTAAGTCCTTTACTTAATTGGGTTGGTTTGCGAAATCAGGGCCCCGGAGCAAATGTGAGCAGATTGTTACGTAAGGCCCAAGCCTGATCTCCCTGGAATCAATGCGAAATTTCCAAAGACTTCCATGGGAGTAGGAGCAAGGCCTTTGTAGCTGAATCTGGGAAGAAAATCAATTCTGTTCCAAGCTGAGCACACAGGCCCTTCCTTTTTAATTTTCTTCTACAGTCCTATTCTTGAAGCTGCAACAAGCTGCTGAGCAAGTCCCTCTGGGCTCTCTAAGAAAAGCTCACATACTCGATGTTGCTCACCCGTTAGGCTCAGGATAAAAAAAGCAAGCCAGAAAGCTGCCAATAGTTATCTATTTATATTTGGAAATTCAATAGTTTTAGCTGAACACAAGAGCATTCAGGGGAAAGAGTTTGCAAGCGCCAAATGAAAGGCTTGTTTTTAACTAAACATGTTTAAGTGTTGAATTTCTCTGTCTTTGCCCCCTGTTTATATTTCTCCTTTTGACTTACTTTAATTAATCTCTCTGTAGGCTCACAAGTTGGAAGAGGAGGCTTTGTTGTTGTTGTTTAAGCAAAAGAAATTGCTCTTCAGGCAGGTTTTTACAAATGCTCGCAGCTCTGCTCTTTGCTTAAATACAAGGCCTTTGAAACAGCAGTGTGGGATGGTTCAGCATAGATTTTCATTTTTTCTAACATAACCACTGTGGGTGCTCCAATTTAGAGGGCTTTTCAGCCAAAACCTCAGCTGCTAGATGTGAGGAGAAGCAAGTGTGCTTGGAACTTGATACTTGAGTCACTTTCATCATTAAAGATGCGAAAGGGTCACCTCGTCCTCACTGTGTTGTTAACGGAGGCATTCATGACACCGGTTGAATGTGTATGTATATACATATGCATTTATATATATATATATATATATATTAAAATACAAGGGTAAGAGCTTGTTTCACTCTTAAACTTACTGCCCCACACTTCTGCCTCTAAATTTATTTTTCAAGCCTAAGTTGTTCAGATGGCACTTTTGATTCTATGGACTGAAAGCTAAATAGGCAAGTGTCTGGCAAAGTAATTCATTCCAAAATACAACAGAAACATTTTCCAGTGAGTATTCTAAAGCCTCAGCAAGTGAGCACTCAGAAGGCATAACAAGGTAATGCCTCTCGTTGTTCTATTGCACCACCCGGGCTGCAATGGGAGTTGGAGAACTAGCCTCTGAAAATGAAAGGGGATGTGTTAGAGACCAGGGAATCAGTTTCATTAAAATGAAAAACACAACAAGCAGAATCACCATCTAAAGCTGGAAACAAACCCAAACTGAAATACTTTTAATTTAGATCACTTTCCCCTCTACCTCACAATAATAGATTATTTTCCCAGAACCAGAACCATGGGACAGAGAATATCTGCTTAGAAGCAGACTTCAAGGTGAAATATACTATACAGACCTTTTTCAGATGTGCAGGGCCTTATCTTCACTGTAGTCAATAAGAACTGTGGGGTCTGAGCACCTCTGAAAAACAGGCCATTAGGCCCCAATCCTGTAGTGTGTGGTCCATCCAGGTAGACAGCCACACCCTTCTGGAGTCCCACTTAATTCAGTAGCGCTCTGTATAAGAGCAGCAGCCCACCCTTATGAATCACAATGCAGAATCAGGGCCTTAATTAGTTGTTTGTTTATGGATTTAGGAACCAAACTTTATTTTATTTTGTCTTCTCTCCTTAAGTTTTTACTCCCAACAACAGCAAGTTTCACTTTACATCTGAGTTTTATACCACAGCATTGGGGACCAAAGCAGAGACCAGTACTGAGAGTTCAGCTGCTTTAGTCTGGGCCCTTATGTTGTATGCACAGCACTAGCTGAGATTAAAAGTTGGACTTACTCTGCTCCTAGTAGAGAGGTCTTCTGCTCAGGCACACGGCAAAAGACTGGAGTGAGATGGGCTGGTTTACATCCACTGAATATAGTGAAGTTATTTCAGATTTATACCAGTGAAATGGAGTAATCTTAGTCCTATAGACAGCATGTCTTTGAATGCAGACTTAAAAAAAATGTAACTGTTTCTCTTTTATTTATGCAAATTAACAAAGAGGCAAATTCTCAGTGAGGCTCATCCACATGGAAATTTACAAGTGTAGTAGGTAAGCTATGCACACACACACAAAACAATTGAAAACGTGTGAAGATTTTAAAAAGACAGACACTAAGGAAGGACACAGAACAGGAAAAAGGCATACTTATTGATAAAAAGAAGTGAACCCGACAGTTTTTAATTTGTTGAGAAAAGAAATTTGCTCTCTTATTATGTAATTTAACAAACATTTATTTGTGCTAAATATGAGTGAGTGCTATTTATATAATGTCTAGACAGTCTTAGCTGTAGTAGATATACCAAATTAGATATACTGACACATATCTAAAATATTTTAAAACAGGTTTTTGTAAGGGATCCTGCATCCTTAGAAATCAGTGGGCTCTTTGCCATTGATTTCAAATGGAGCTTTGGGAAAACGTTTCCTTGGAGAATAAGCAAAATATATGTTCTCCCACCAATTTATGGTCCTTATGATTTGTGCAAATGGAAACAAAAATTCTTTGGCAAATTTAGGTCCTATCATAACTCACATATTATATATCAATAATGGAAAAGAATTACAAAATACTTAGCAGTCAGGTTTGTATGTTGTAAAGACAGCATTCATTATACATTTATATTTGAATTTGAGTAAGTAAACGGCTTTCCTATTTATTGTCTATTTTTCATTTTTTACTAATGGTTGTAATGATACACTATTTTCATAGGCCTTGATCCCACAAGGAGAGCAGCATGGGCAGACCCTTGCACCTGCATGGGGCCCCACTGAATTCACTAGAGGGTCTGTGTAGGTACAGAGGTCTGACAACATGTTTCTCGCTGCGGGATAAGGGCTGTCTTTATACAAAACAAGCAGGTACAGAACAAGCTGCTGAGAATCTGCCACTATCCCATCTCTAGATTTAACTCAGGAGTGTGGGGAGGGGGACAGAAGGGCAGCAATATGCTAATTTCCACATCCCAGTTACAGGGACAGTTCTATGCCAGACACAGTTATGGTAGAGTATACGGTAACTATGGGGTGTCTAAAGAACAACAGCTGATACAGTCCCATTGGCAGTTAAAACAGTAAAGAATAAACAGGAGCACAGTAACAGTCCAACCAGCCCCCTCCCACCATACCTTTCAAATGTGCCCTAAGTGTAGAAAGGGGAAAGGATAACAGCATACAATTGGTTCCCATAACAGCTAAGGGTATGGTGTGGTGTGATGTGGTGTGGTGTGGTGTGGTATTGGAATCCCTAGCAAGACAGCTCGGCCAGTTTCCCAACCCCGTTGCATCACCAGAGGGCCAGAACAAAGTACAGAATTGGACGAGAGGAACATGAGCCAATGTCTTAGCTATGAAGTGTTAATTTCTTATGAAAGTTCTGTAATTGTCACCAGGGCTGTTTGTTACATTTCAGAATTAGAGAAATAAGATGACCACCTATTAATTAAAATGAAAAAGCCCAAATAAATATTTACTTATTTTCCTTTTAAAGTGACACTGAATTGGAAACAGAATCACCTTAGAAAAAAAATGAGAGAGAGAGAGAAAGACTTGAAAGCAGTTTCAGGTACTCCAATTGTCTCTGAGTTACTCTGTCAATACTTGGGGTTTACAAACACATGGCCATGAAAAAAAGTTCTTTCCCTATTGCTGTGTGAAAGACCCCCACTAAGAGCAAGGAAAAGTCACCTATCCAGAGTAAACAGTTTTAACTATATATAAAATGCTGTCAAGTGAACAAAGTGTCCTCCTCCATCAAATCTTAGCTGTTACTTATAACAATAGTAGGTTAAAGCATTTCAGACAGATGTGTGATATTGAAATGGACAGTGTCCCCTTAATAAACTCATCCCAAGTTATGATTCTTCAGTGATCATGGTGATGGCCAGCAACCTTGTTAAAAAAAGAAAAGAAAAGAAAACTACAAACAAAAAACACATACTCTCAGACTCAACCCCCAATCCCATCTATATTAAAAAATGTGCACCAGGACACACCCCTAATATAGATATGCAAGTTTTCACCGGTACAAGTTTTCAAAAATATTTCCTCTTGTAAACAGGCCTCCAGGTAAATGTAACAAATCTTTTAAAATCTGAATGATGTCTTGACCTGCAAAGAAAGCAAGTGGCTGGAGCAAGAAACTTAAATGCTTCATAGTTCTATTATTTTCTTCATATAAAAGCCAAATATTTCCATTATACACTGTAGATTGGGACTAGAAAGTGGACATGGTAAAACTTCATACATTGTTGTATAGCATGGAATAATGGGCTGTAATTGTTTGTGCATGCCTAAATTCTTTTTTCTGGATAGAAATCCAAGAGAAAAATCCAACTTTTAACACTCAAAATTCTGTTTGGAGACAAGGAGAATTGGATCCCCCTCTTCTGAAAATATTTGAAAGGTTGTTAATGTCACTCGCTCTTTTTAAGTGTTTCATTCCTGGCAAAGGAGTGTATCCACAAATCTTTTCAATGTTAAAAAAATTGTGTCAATGGCTTACTTACGTGTCTTTACCCACGTAAATGGATTTCATTTTTTTTGCAGTTATTGGTGAAATTTTCCTCTCTAATCTGCCAACACCAATCAGAAAGGAAGATTTTTGCCCACAGAACTATTTTTAGATTGGTGCATGTGAATTTTGTTATTAAAAGAAGCTGTACATTAATGGAAACTGCATTTCAAATGTATTCTTTGCACATTTCTCCACATCAGCTACTGGTACAGCTAATCTGCAGTCTATGTGTTGCTCCACACAGGCTGTTTAGTAAAGGCAAGGGAGTCCCAATTTATGAAGCACAGAGCAGGTGCTTTTTCTTAGGGCTTGCCTACATGGTGCATTAGTCTGCACTAGAAGGGTTTAAATTGTAGTGCACACTAGCGGACCCTGCTGGCTCACACTAAGAGTGTGCATTAATGTAGTACTGTTTGAAATGGGACCACATTAAGGCACACTCGGGAACTTCACGTGCACACAACAGGGTGCAAATGGACCAGTTAGTGCACAGCATGCTTGTGCACACTAGAATTCACAGCCCCAAAGTGCAGACTAATGTACAATGGAGATAGGGTGACCAGACATCCTGATATTATTGGGACCATCCTGATATTTGGGGCTTTGTCTTATATAGGCCAAAAAAAAAAAGTATCCCAATGTTTCACACTTGCTATCTGGTCCCCCTACATGTAGGCAAGACCTTAGTGTTTAAACTTAAATCTAAAAACCACTTAGACCATCTGATTGTTCTTTGCATTAAAAATAAAGGGACCAGATTCTCCGCTGCTGTAAATCAGCATAGCTGCATCAAAGTCAATAAAACTATGCTGATTTACACCAGCTGAGGACTAGCATAGGGGGTCGAATTCAGCTCTGGTGTAAGTGGATCCCGTTAGCAATCCACTGGCTTCACCCGCCTTATGCCCACATACATCATGATGAAATCTACCCGAAGGAGAAGCAGCATTTTTAATAAGATTTCCTTAATTCACATATTACTCATTAGGATTTTGCTCAAGTTGACATGTGGATTTGGTTTCCTGCTCCTGATTTCTCACTCACATTTGATTCAACTTAATTAAGATAATGGACAGTTTCAGAGTTATTTTAACCAAGCTAGCTCTTAACAGCGTGGGGCAGTTCTCAGGTGCCTAGGACTCAGAATCACCTTATGATCCCCATCATCCAGAGAGAGGAAGAATTCTTTGTGCTTAACTGGATGTCACCTCCCTGATACCACCAGCCTGTTAGCAGCCCAAACAATCTCCTATGGGCTATGACAGTCATTACTTTGCCTTGCAGGGTAACACTAGATGCACCCCAGTTCCCAAATGTTCCTTTAAACATTGCCCCTGTAGCGTTCAGCCCCTTCTCCACTGAATATTCACACTGTGAGTGATACCAGGTTTGCTGTCCCCAAGGGAACGGTATGCACATAAGCTTGAACAATTTAACTCAGGATCAGTTCTTTGTTCAATATCAGAGCACTGAGTTCTATTTACAATGCAAACAATCATCAGTTTATTATCAGAGGTTAAGAGATACTAAAGATAATGGAAACAGAAAAGTTATATATAAAACAAAATCATGACATGCTTTCTAGAGATTAAACTTAATTTAACAGTTTAACCTCCTGCTTAAGGAAGCCTACCACACCCATAAGTCCTTTACAGTGCTTCTGACCAAGGCAGATTGGGATCCCATTTTCATGACTACAATTGCACTGCCCAATGACTTCCTCACGTGCAGGAGAAAGGAGCGTCTTCTCCTTATATTTCCCAAAGTTCACTGTTTGTACCTCAAGAGTCAGGAGGACCCCTCTGTAGCTCATTCTCCAGTGTGCGCCTTTCTAGTTGACTCTGTAAATAAATGGTTATTCCATTTGGTTGGCTTGCAATAATTTATTTACATTTTGCCAGGGATACACATCTTACATCCTGTCTGGAAGAAGTCTGTTTTTCTCTTTGGTTGGTGACACACTTTAAAACCTATTGTTAGTACATATACACAACTCCTTAAATATCACCTGTACAGACATCTCATAATAACTATGAGGATCAGTATGACATGTCTTCATTAGAGTCGTCTCATGACATCACTGATGGATTAAATACTCTGAAAGTGGTGTGCTAGGTGTACTGAGTTTGTCAGGACTGTGAAAGTTGCTTTTTCCCAACAGTGAACCCTTTGACAGTTAGCATTGAGGGATTCTTAGTGTCACACATGGACAAGCAGATAATAAATGAGAGTTCCCCCAGTGATCTGCTTTCTCCTATTCACCAAACACAGACTCGGGACTATAGTTAGGCAATCCAAAGTTCTAAACACACTGCACACAATGATCCCAAATCCCCATCCCTCCTTGGAGTGCAACAGTTTTCAGAGTTAAGGTGAACAGAGCAGGTCACCCCTCTTGGCGCTATTGTTTCAAGCTGCCAGTAGACTCAGACAAGCATGAATTAAACTCAGCTCATATTTTTGAGCATTTTTTTGTATCTATGAGGGCGTGCAACATTTTTTTAAAATGAGATCTCATGTGACTCCAGGAGCTGGGCCCCTAGCATGGGCCTGTAGTGCCTATGACTTAATGCAGGCCTGCCCAGACTACCTTGTCTCACTTCCTTTTTCCATTGTATAGAGGAATGGCTTAGGGAGAGCACTGGTCAGTCTTACAGGTACAATGTAACCAGTTATGGAGGAGGTGCTCATTGTTGTGGCATCTTATTTGTTCCTTTAAGGAAAGCAGTAGATGCCAGTCCCTTTAGCTGGGAACTTGTCACTAAAGTGGATTGCAACAGGAGGCAGAACTATTCCCATACCAGCTAAGCAGGAGGGGGAGCTGTAGGGGACCCTTGTTTACCCAAGCTATGGAGAGAAGGGGCTTTTGGCACAGGAGAAGGAGATCCATGGCTCCACCTGCCTCTTACTTTAACACTTGTTTGTCACTGTCGGGGATGCAGAACTGTAGGGTTTTTCACCTTCCTCTGCAGTGTGGGGCACGGGTCACTTGCTGGAGGATTCTCTGCACCTTGAAGTCTTTAAACCATGATTTGAGGACTTCAATAGCTCAGACATAGGTTAGGGGTTTATTACAGGAGTGGGTGGGTGAGATTCTGTGGCCTGCATTGTGCAGGAGATCAGACTAGACAATCATAATGGTCCCTTCTGACCTTAAAGTCTATGACTCTATTCTCTTCCCAGCTCTGCCACTTACTTGATGTGTGTCCTCAGGCAAATCATTTAACTTCCCAGTGTTTCAGTTTCCCCATCTGTGTGATGGAGATAATGATACTCACTATTCATTACAAAGCACTATAGGAGCAAAGGATGATTAGTGTTCTGACAGTGCTAAGTTGTTTATTTATTCTCACACATAGAGAGAAGTGAGGTTGAAGAAATATGCATTTGTTAAAAGAAGCAGTGTCACATACAAAACAGATAATGTGTATGAACACCTAATGAACTGCAGAGTGCATTTTTATGTTGCTGGAGTATAAAGAATATGTACAGTATGCCTTTAACTGCTGCTTCACTTCACCAGTTGTCCCCACACAACCCCTGATTGCTCAGTGCATGACCAGTGAAGGATGAATGTATTACTGGGTCAAAAATGTGTGCCATGCAGTGCTACTGTAAGTTGTTCCTTCTCACCATGACTAATCTGAAATCAAGATTTGTTCAATCCAGTGATGAAGGAATACTCCACCTCCTTCTTCTTACGATTGTTTTAGTCACAGCTCTGTGGTAAATGTGGATGATGTTTTGGTCTCAATAACAGAAGGTAGAACATGAGCGATTATTGTAGGCTGCTTGTCTCTTCAGGAAAGAGCAGCGTGAGATGTGTGGCTGCAGTAATCTCATGGAAGAGATCAGAGGAACAGTTTAAAAAATTAACCTTCTTTCCAGAAATTACACAATAAAAAGACTCTCTTCAGTGGGAAGTCTCTCACTGAAATTTTGAAGTCAGATTATGAAAACACACAAAGAAGATATAGATATACCTAGAGCTGGACTTTAATGCAACTCATCCCAAATATATTTAATTCTGTTTTACATGCATCTATTGCACCCGGTTGGTTTTTATATTATCAAAGCATGCCATCCACCACACATTTGTGCTTCTTGAAAATATAAAAGCATAGTATCTCTTGGAACAGGAAATTGGTACTTGACAATTGAGCAAGATGCTTTCAGAATAAACTTGAGAAATGCCCAGCTCATATGCTATGCACTATTCTTCCACTAAGATATTGGGAAAGGATATCATAAAGCCATCGCATTTGTAACTTTTCTCTGCCATAAATACCACCAAATTCAAATCAGCAATAAAATTATTTAATATCTTGGTTGCTAGATCTTGTAGACAGACTCATTTCCATTGAATGTGTTTCACAATATGCATCAGAGGTGTAATTCCTCTACTGGAAGAAGGCCCATACAAGACTCTCGGCATTGCAGTACCTCTGCGTGTGGAAGGTTCATGGATGGAGCAGCTGTGAATTGAGGAATTGGGCTCCATGCTGACTCAAAATAGGCCATAGTGGGAGGAAGATATGGGGATGGACTCATTAGGTCCATGTTCATATGACTGAATGGCCAGAAGTCCTCACAAACAATGCAGAAGAGAAACAAGCTTCTACTCTAATTCATGATGGGGAGGGGAAGGTCGAATATCATCCTACAGTATATACCTGTACCTAAAACAATAGTTACTTGCCAAAGGAGGAGTCTGCAACAGAAACTGTTCCCGC
Source organism: Lepidochelys kempii (assembly GCF_965140285.1). Taxonomy (NCBI): domain Eukaryota; kingdom Metazoa; phylum Chordata; order Testudines; family Cheloniidae; genus Lepidochelys; species Lepidochelys kempii. The sequence continues at coordinate 176,002,022 of NC_136380.1, forward strand.
TTAGATTACCTCTCAGAACTGTGTTTAATGAAGAATGAATTAGATTCAAAGTTCCATAGTAGGTTAATGCAAAATAGGTTTAATCATGGGGGCTGTCATAAATATAAAGGGAAGGGTAAACCCCTTTAAAATCCCTCCTGGCCAGAGGAAAAATCCTCTCACCTGTAAAGGGTTAAGAAGCTAAAGGTAACCTCGCTGGCACCTGACCAAAATGACCAATGAGGAGACAAGATACTTTCAAAAGCTGAGAGGAGGGAGAGAAACAAAGGGTCTGTGTGTCTGTTGGTATGCTGCTTTGCCGGGGATAGAACAGGAATGGAGTCTTAGAACTTTTAGTAAGTAATCTAGCTAGGTATGCATTAGATTATGATTTCTTTAAATGGCTGAGAAAAGAATTGTGCTGAATAGAATGACTATTTCTGTCTGTGTGTCTTTTTTGTAACTTAAGGTTTTGCCTAGAGGGATTCTCTATGTTTTGAATCTAATTACCCTGTAAGGTACCTACCATCCTGATTTTACAGGGGTGATTCCTTTACTCCTATTTACTTCTATTTCTATTAAAAGTCTTCTTGTAAGAAAACTGAATGCTTTTTCATTGTTCTCAGATCCAAGGGTTTGGGTTTGTGGTCACCTATGCAAATTGGTGAGGATTTTTACCAAACCTTTCCCAGGAAGTGGGGTGCAAGGGTTGGGAGGATTTTGGGGGGAAAGATGTGTCCAAACTACGTTTCCCAGTAAACCCAGTTAGAGTTTGGTGGTGGCAGTGCTTATTCCAAGGACAAAGGATAAAATTAATTTGTACCTTGGGGAAGTTTTAACCTAAGCTGGTAAAAGTAAGCTTAGGAGGTTTTCATGCAAGTCCCCACATCTGTACCCTAGAGTTCAGAGTGGGGGAGGAACCTTGACAGGGGCAGATGAGGAAGCAGAAGATAAGAAGATGCTCAAAGCCCATCTTCAGCCACAATGTAAATACAGCCCTCTCACAGGAATAAACTTTTTAAGGAGATTGTTTTTCATTTACTGGTGTGGTGTGTGATTTATGTATAACTAGGCAATTGAAAAGAAAGTTTGCTGTTCCATTTTCCATGTGCTGAACCTCTACAGATAAAAGGACTCTTTACCTGCTGCAGAGGGAGCTACCATTTTATTTCACAGATGCAAAGTGTTAGAGTGAGTCACTGTGCCCCATTTGCCAGAGCCTTAATGTTTGTTCTGTCTTTCTTGTTTTTCCTTAAGATACACTGATTGATGCACTTCAGCACTGCTCTTGACTTTGCCACAATTGGTCTCTGCAGAGGTGGCTCAGGAAGTGAATCAAATCTTGGGTTTGATCCAAATCTATGGATCAAAGGATACTAATCACAAGGCCACTTAACCAACACACAGCACAAACTCCATTCCTCTGCTCATTCATATTCTCCCCTCTTTATTCTCTCAATCTTTCACTTCTATCCACCAGATTCACCTCTCCTCCTCCATTCCTCCCTCCCTACTCAAATATGCTCACTTCTGATCTTCCTTCCATCCTCCGCCCACATACACACACACACACACACACTCAAGGGTAGACACCCTCATTAGGTCCCATACTGTATTTGAAATTAAGTTGTTATATGGTAGCTAATTCCCCTTGTTTTTTTATGTTTCTCTTAAGTGGGAGATTCACAGTCTCTCATAATCTCTGGTTTCTGTGGGGGGTGCAGTAAAGCTACAATAACTTGGGCTACATGAGTGCCCTCTCGAACTTCCAGGCTAGTATACCTGTAGAACCTATTTATTTGGTCAATGTTTTCTTTAAAATTGACCTCCGGATGACTATCCTCCAGTTAAAATACTAAGGCCAGGTCTATACGTACAGTGCTGCAGTGGCCCAGCTGTACCAATGCAGCGCATCTGGTGAGGAAGCTCTTTGCCAACAGGAGAAAGCTCTCCCGTCAGCATAAAAAACCCATGTCTGTGAGCAGCACAAGCTATGTCGGCAGGAGAGCTTATGTCGGTGTAATCTATGTCACTCGGGGGGAGATCATCCACATGCCTAAGCAGCATAAGTTTCACCAACATAGGCCATAGTGTAGACATAGCCTAATTCTCACTTCACTAAGTATCCTTCCCCTGAGCATCATGTAAGGTCCCTAGTCATGGTGGAGTCACAGACACAGAGTTCAGGAGTGCTGTGACACAAATGCTTAGTGTTTAGCAGTCTACACAATGAGAGCATCAGTCCTTACTCTCTTAATAGGCCAGGGGTTCTCAGAGATCTGTGAAGTGTGGCACACAGCTCAAAGGAGTGTTTGTCTCATGGACCAATTCTTGTCCCAGTTGAGAGCACATAAAAACTCTACAGCAGGGTCGGATTTCATGTTATTTTATTTTTCTTTCATTGGGATTTAGAAGCTGGCAGTATGGAGGAGAGCCTGCACCATGTGGCCCAACAGCTATCTCTGGACCACTAGCACGTGCTTAGCAGACCACCTGGGGCTCTTGGATCATAGCTGAAGAACAGCTGGAGTATAGCCAGGAGCTACAGAGCTGAGGCTTCAGTTACACTGCCACGTACAAATTGAGGTTTTGCTGACTAAAGTTGCTGCCCCATAGGAAGTTAAGATGACATTTAGACTATATCAGCAACAGCACCCATTGCTTTTGACATTTTCACCAGGAAAAAAAAATAGGAAAAAGTTTGGCTTGTAAGGTTCTGTATGGGAATGTATCTAGTCCTACACCTGAGAAAATTTTAGGACAACTTAAAGTATCAGGATACTCAAATTATTTTTGGCACAATATCTGCTAGGTAAATCAGGAAACAGATGATTGATATGCACATTAGATATTTGTCAAGACATGTTCTCCATGCTCCCGGCAGGTGGGCAGATTCTTTCACACATCTCGGCAGCATGGGTGTCTCAGCCAAAAGTCACAGTTTAAAAAGAAAAAATAAATCAACCACATAAATGGTCGACTCAGAATCAAGCAATCATATGACTTAGGTCCCCTGCTATGATGAGGAAAGATTATCGAATCTTGCAAAAGCGCAAAAACTTGCTTTGCCAAGAATGATGTGCCAGTCTTATACTATTCCCCTCCCTGAGAAAGCTTCTTGGTCAGAAGAAAGAGATTCAAGCCAAAAAAGTTCTGAGCTCCGGCCAACCTCATCAGGATATTTCCTACCATGAACGGCCTTAAGGAACTAAAACCAATGACTGTGCCTATCTCTCCAACCAATCTACTTCTAGTACTTCAAACTTATTTGCGGGGCTCACAGTAATTTTCCTATCCATAGTCAGCATTATTCTAATGAGTATATTAATGAGTAAAATTTAAGCACATGCACTATCTGGACAGCGTTACACTGGAAAATTTCCACCTCACAGCAACTTAGAAGACACATGGCTGCCACTCAGGGCCTGCTACCAAAAGTCATGTGCAGCTAGAAAAGCCTCTGATACTACTGATGTGGTTTAGAAACAAGAAATGATGAAGACTTGCCAGACTTGTTCCTCATTAAGGAAAAGGAAGATCACCTTCACTCACAGAGAGTAAGGCAGATTTTTCAGCATGCCTGCCAACCTATTTATATTTGTGAGGGCAACTGCTTTGCTCAATTACTTCCTCCCAATCTACCAGTGACAAAAGAGCCATAGAGAGTGCATGCTCAGGCAACAGTGGGCAGATCCAGGAACAGTCAGGGCAGATCCAGGAACAGTCAGGGCAGACCCTTTGGGATTAGGAGGCCTGAGTGTCACTAAAAGGAGAGGCTACTCTTGAACCGGCCATCAATGGAAAACGAGACAATGATGTAACCTGTATGGAGAAGCTGATGCTTTCAGCATACTCCCCCACCATTGTTCATAGATTTAGGAAGATTCATACTCAGATAGTTGCGTGCCTTAGACAAAAAAAGGGCATAGCAAATACAAGGGAGTTTGAGTTGCTGGCATTAATCTTTAAAGCCTTACATGGTTTGTCAGCTGGTTACTTGAGATTACCTCTCTTCCAATGCCTTACTGCTGCAACTGCAGTCAGAGCCCAGATCTGTTAACCTTCCAAATATGATGCAAGACCCATCTTTCCACTAAAACATTATGGAAGGAGGGCATACAAAGGGTTGGAAAATTTTATCTGGGCTCGAAGCTTTGTTGCTAATCTTTTTAGTGGGAGGGTGGGCACTCTATTATGTTATTATGATTTTTTAATTATACGATTGCCTGACTTTTTTGAAATTTCTGGTGGGAAAATTTAAACAAAATATTTCATTTGGGGTTGTGTTGACCCAACTCAAAACATTATGATTTGTGAAAGTAAAACAAAACATTTTCTATCAGTACCTCTGAGGGAATTCTGCACCAAAAAAATTAAAAACTCAACACCAAAAAAATAAAAATTCTGTGCACAATATTTTAAAATTCTGCAAATTTTACTTGTCAGTAAATAAATGTGGAGATTCCAGCATGGCTATGAGGAGCACAGGCCACTGGCTGCACAGAGGTGGGAGATCATCCTGCAGCCTTCCCCACCCCCGGGACACAGATTTGACAGTGAGACTGCATCTGACCCTGACACAGCACAAGGACTGGGCCTGCCCCAAAGGTCCATGTCCTGGGAATAGGGAGCTTCAGGGTGATCTCCCACCTCCGTTCAACCAGTGGCCTGTGCGCCTCATCCAGGCACTGACTGCACATTGATTTATTGACAGATAAAACCGGCAGAGTTTTTACCTTTTTTGGCACATAATTTTCAGTGTTGGGGGTCAGAATTCCCTCAACAGGTGAAGCAACTCACCCGGATTAGCAGCCCCAGGCCAGGTGCTGCAGATGCGGGCAGGCGGACTCCACTCAGTAGCATTCTAGTGTGGAGGGGCTGAGTATAGAGTGAGAGGGTCCTGGGTGAGGGCAGTGAGAGGGTGCGGGAGGATCTGGATGCACAGGGGCTTCTTGGGGGAGGGGGCGTTGCAGGTGAAGGGGCAATGGGGATCTGCAGGAGGGTCCAGGGGAAGGTGGTTGGGGCTCAGTGGGGTGAGGGTCGAGGTATGGGGGGCTCATGGGATGGTCCAGGTACATAGGGGGGTGGGGCTCAGCAGGTTGAGGGGTCAAGTGGGGACTCAGTGGGGAGGGGCTGGCCTGGGTATAGGGGTGGGGGGTCTGGATGCAGGGAGAGGGGGCTTGGCAGGGGATAGTCTGGGTGCAGGGGTGGGGGTCTGGATGCAGGATGGGTGGGTGGAATGGAGAGTAGCTCCCTGTACAGTGATCCATCCCTCCACAACTGAGGAGCGATGGGGGCAGAAAGTAGGGGAAGTGTGCTCCTCCCCCACCCCCAGCCCAGCCAGGACTAGCAACTGAGCCCAGCACAGGGTAGGAACTACTGGCTGGGGTGAGGCTGGGGAGGTCCGGGTGCAAGGGGGGTGGGGCTCAGCCAGGGGATTTGGGTGTGGGAGGGCTCCAGATGCAGATGGTGACACTCATGAGGGTGGGTGTTGCAGTGTGTGTGTGTGGGGGGGGAAAGACTCACTGGGGAGGGGCAGGAGGGTCTGCGTCTGGGAGGGATCCAGATGCACAGGGGTTGGGCAGAAAGGGGTGGGTCTGACCTGGCACAAGCTGGGGCATCCCCAGCCCTTCCCATCTGCAGTGATTTACCTCTCTGCCAGCTGTTCCAGGCACCTAAAAATGACACCCCTGCACCTATGCTGAGGGCTGCGTGACCACTTTTGAGGCTTCCCTTTGCATCCCAATCAGAAAGTACTTTTTCTGCAGAGAAGCAAAGAAATCTGCAGAGGATATGAATTCTGCATACCTGCCGTGGTGTAGAATTCCCTCAGGAGTACCTATTACGTCAGTTCAATATTAATGTATCTGCTTAAGCTGGCATATTGCCTTCTGGGAGTTGTAGTTTGGGTTTCTTATGTCACCATTCTCCTCTATGGGCTATGCTCTTTAGATAGACTGCATATTCCATGATGCATCATGGTCATGTGACTCCTATGATGCACTGTGGCAGTGCAACCAGAGGGGAGACCATGATATATCATGGGCGATGAAGTCAGAAAGCCCATCAATCACATTTCTGCAACTTTCAAAAACCAGAAACCAATTGGCCTTTAAATCTGAACTCCAAAAAATTTCAAGTAAAAGAAATGATGCACCTGAAAATCAAACACAACAAATGTTCCCATGTTCTGTCACCCATACAGTCAGATGTCTAAGTAAATTATCACAAGTTTCCTCACTATAAAACAGTTTAGTTCACAAACGATTTGGAATAGTGATTATTATAATGGAATACCGATTAGCAAACATTAAACTATAAAGGTAAAATAGAAGTACAACTACTCTTCTCATGTGCCTCTCTCAGCTACCTTTTATCTTGGAATTCCCTCTCTTGCTGATCAGTCTCCCACTCCCTCTCAGAGCATCCTTCCAGGGCCAAGTAAGCGCTGTCCAAAGACAATGTGCGCTGCAGGTGACCGCACCTTTGAAAAATCAGGGTCAGCGTGTCTCAATTTGGGCACAAACCCCCCGGGCAGCCAAAACACCAGAGGTTCCTTGTGAGGTTGCAGCTTTGTTTATTTGACTTCAGTTTCACTGCTGCTGTCTCTATTTCCCCATTGTGTCATCCTCTGGAAACAGTGTTTTTCAGACTGCTGGGATGACTTTCCCTCGAGCAAATCATATGCCCTCCCTTTTCAGGGCAAACAAAAGTCTAAATAAAAAAAAAAAAAACAAGTCAAACCTTCCTCCTCTTTGTTGCAGGTTCTCTGAAGAGCCCTCTCTTCCTATGGACTGCAAATAGCCCTTTTTTCATATGAGGGCTGTCTGTTTACCCCCACATTATGGCAGGGGAGCCCATACCATCCATATTCTACAGGGACCAGGTCCAAGGCCCTTATTAGTGAAGCAGCCAGCTGCTTCAGCCTCAAACATCCACATCACTGTTTCCTCAAGTGCCCTTCTTACTCTGGTTGGCTTGCCGGCCTTTTAGGCCTTCATCCCAGTCCTTCCCTAGTATAAACAACCTCGGTGCAAGTGTCATCAACACTACTTCCCTAGGTGTTTGGTAGCATGCTGAGTGGACCACATTCTCAGAGAACAGCTCTGTAGGTGCTCCAAGCACTAGACATTTCAGGCTCTAGCTCTCAGTGGATTCCTATAAACACTCACAGAGGCCAGTGAATGACAAAAGTGTTGATTTACTAGGGATCCCAGAAAGAAACCCCCTCCCAGCAGCAATCATGCACTGGCCAATAGATCCTCCAGCAGGAGTTCAATCTTTTTGTGACTTGTTCAGACCCATCCACACAGCCATTTGTAGGCTAATCCATAGTATCCACCTTGAAGGGCTCCACTGGCCCCCTTGCCAGTATCATGCTGAGTCTTAGCCCAGCTCTCAGTCTTTTAGTCCTAGTTCCCAGATTGTCCAGCCTTCTTTCCACAGCCACTTTCCTCCAGCCGTCTGGTTCTACTCCCACACAGTCTCTGACTCCCTCTAACCTTGAGCAGAACTTCCCTTTCCCATACCTTAGACTGAGATTATGGAATCCTCACATGGCTGGATCTTGAACTAGGAATTTACACAGTAGCTAGTAATGAGCCAGTAGGCTAATTATAATAGGTTTCTTCAGCTTCTCCCTCCAAGACCTTCTCCAAGATTCTGGCCACAGCACTGTTCTAGGCAACCTCCTCCCCAAGCCAGCAGAGAAAACCTTCCACCTCTCTTTTGAGCTCTATCACACTGAGCCAAAGAGGGCATTACACAGTTCTGCCATGACACGATTCCTCTCAGTCATATGATCAATGAGGAAAAACAGGCACAGATCACATGCTGACATGTCCCAAATTAGAGGACCTGTTTAAAATTTTTGGTCTAAGTGACTCAGCAAAGTTTGTTCTCTGTTCAACCAGTAATGCAACCCAGTTCTTCCTCCTGCCTGTGCCTCCTCCTCCATTCTCTAACTATGAGACAATGTTCCCTTAGCAGAATAGAGCACCATGATTATCATACGGCTGGGAACCTCCTTCACACACATTAACAGCTACCCAGGACAAACAACACCAAAACCTACATTTATAACCATCCAACTCAGAATAAACAGTCACTCAAATTGTCAATTTACATGCTTTTTCTTAAATTATGAGACCTATTTGATTTTACAGAGACAAAGAAAGCACAGATTATATATCTGAAAGTAAACTAGCCACTTAACTGACTGTTAGACCATGACAGAGGTCATGAAGAAAAGGCCTTAAATTTAGATAAAGCCATGGTGTGAATACTATATGATTGGCTGGCAGAATGCTGCTGCTAATTATTATGTCATGTAAGCAAAAGGGATTTTGACTGTGAAAGAAGTGGTAGAATGGCTACCATCTGTGGCTGGAGGTTGGATTTAATGATAGTTAGGTGACTAACTCCCCTGGGTGCCTGTGAAAATCTCCCCATTAGAGCATGCCTCTGCTCCTTCTCCCATTGAATATACTAGAGAAGAGTATATGCGAGTCCATGAAAATCATTTGAAATCTGGAAAGGGTTATAATAGAATCCTTTCACTATAGGCGAAATCCTGGCCCTATTGAAGTCAATGGGAGTTTTGCCATTGACTTCAATAGGGCCAGGATTTCACTCTACAATTTTTGGTTGCTTGTTTGTTTCTGGTTCACTTGATAATAAACCAAACAGTTACATGAGAAATCCAGACCACATGCACCTGCTTAAGGCAGTCTACGCTCCAGCTGTTAGATGTCTCTGGTTCAGGAGACTAGGTGAGGTAGTTGACCCTGACACTAAATTTGTATGTTCGAGGGAAGAACAAGTTTATACATAAGACCAAATCTTTCTGCAGCTTTAGTCCGATAGTCTCTCTTTTCTGGGGCTTGGCTGAACACACACTCAAACGTCTTCAGAAACTAAAAGAAATGCGGAAATGAAAAAAAAAAAAAAAAAAGAGTGAGCAAAAGTGAGCAAAAATCATTCCCGTAAAGTCAAAACTATTTTGTGGATATATTCACTGAGACTCCAGTTATATGGCATTAATTTACTCCATGGCATCATTGCATCAATTTTCATGATTTTAGTGTTGTATTTTTATATTATATAGTAAGGCTCATACAATATCTGTATTCAGTGTTTAAGTATACAATGTATTCTTATCTTAATCAAGACACTTTTCTACTTCTATATCAAACAAAAATTTACATGTCCAATAAAAAGACCTAGACATTGGATATTTTTTTCTACCAACTAGTAAATCAACACAGGGTTAACAGAATGTGCAAATAATTATATATGTGTAAATATTTTAAGTGTTTATAATTAAATTAAACAGCATACATGTATAAATGTCTCCCCCCAAGCACAGTCAAACCTGTCATTGGCTAATTGATTAATATAAATATATTACTTTTAAAACACTTGCCTTTAAGAGAGCCTATAGCAGAGCATATTGGTATAGATAAATGGTGTATGAATGTAGGAGATTACCTCACCTCCCTCCATTTTCTCCAAAGTCTTGGTAGAAAAGGAAACTAAGGGAGACAAACTGAACTGTGATGCTTAGGGAGTCCCTTGCTTCTGCCTGTCACAGTTCTAAGCCTGCCTGGGGCCTCCGGGGAGTCTGGCTATTCTTACTCCTTCTCTGCCAACCAGACAGTAACGGCCCACTGCTTTTATTCATTACTCTGAATGCAATGCACTAAATTTAACAAGTAACACACTCAGCGGGAATTTATTGGCCTTTTGCAGCATGATTGCAAGGCTGGATATGGATATGGATTCCAATTACCACTGACACCAAGATAAGGGGAATAAAGCCTGCATATGCTTGTTATTAATCAAAGGTAATATTTTGTACGAAAAAGAAAAGGAAAACAAAACAAGAAGAATTTTAAAATACTTAACTAAATATTTTCTTCTTACCAAAGTTCAATTGATCCACAATAAAAATATTTAGTCCAATGTTGCAATAGTAAAAGGAAATATAGATTATATCAAAACTACCATGACAGTAGGTAAATAACAACAAACACAGTTTATAGAAATATAGGTAGATAAATCATATCCCAGAAGATGTGTCACGTGTATTGTGAATTAAAATGAATGAGAATGAGTGTGTACACATATATACACACACACAAACAAACGTATTAACACTCAGAGTAAAAATTCCATGTCATGTATTCCAGAGGGTTGATGTTCATGTTAATCAGATAGTAATAAAGGAAGGGGAAGGAAGAAATGAATTCTTCTTGTTCATATTTGAAGCTTAAAAGAGGTACAATGTGAATTGGTAAAGAACAATCCAAAGAGCACTGTGTCAGGAAAACATCCAGAAACTGATAGATGTGAAATACTGTAGATGTATTTCATTCCCAAACAGTCTCCCAGCAGATTAGATGGTATAGATAGTAGCCGTTTAGCTACATGTGATGTTATTTATCCTATAATACTGCAACCCACACTTATTAAGCATTACCAGTATTCAGAATTCAGAAGCAGGAATTCAGAAGCTCACAAAAGCTTATGCTCAAATAAATTTGTTAATCTCTAAGGTGCCACAAGTATTCCTTTTCTTTTTGCAGATATAGACTAACACGGCTGCTACTCTGAAACCTGTCCAAAGGTTCAGAATTTCCATTCAGTTTGGATGCTGGAGATCAGAGACTTTTCCAAGCAATCAAAACTATTAAGATCTGGAGTTTTGGGAAGGAGGACTCCTGAAGTTACTGGTGCTAACTATTTCTGGTCAGGCTGGAATTATCACAGGAAAAGCATTTTCTTGTAAGTGGCTCAATATTTTGCTTCCAGTCTCCTCCTGAATCAGAAGCAGGAAGTTCAAAGACTAGTCACACAACCAAAAAAATAAGGAAAGACACTTAATTGAAAATGTTTATGCCTCTGAAAAGATTCCGACTTAGATTTTGTCTGAAAACTTTTCATAAATTAAGTGAATACTGTGAAAAGTACTGGCTTCAGAGTCCTGACCACCACAGTTCTCTGTTTATTTAAAAACAGCTATATCTTGGGAAGTGGCACTGAAAATTTCCCCATATTGCCCCAACAATATGCTTCATTCCTAACCTGGAGGGAAAGCCCAATTTCCATGTCCATTCATTGCTTGGCCTCTGCTAAGACTGCCAGTGACAGTGCAAATTGTGAGGTGGACATTTGCCCCCTAGGAACTGAATTGAGAACAATAATTAATTTTGCACAAACTAATCAAGAGCCTCCCAATGGTATTTTGGTTACTCCCAGTCAGGGCTGGATTTGAATCAGTGATGCAGACTTTGGGGCAAAATTTCATAGAAGATTTTACCATTTCACCCGTTCCTAATTTAGAATTCTATATTTCCAACCACTTCGTTGTCATCTAATGCAAGTGCAGCCTTATAAAATATTGGGAGAAAAACATACTTCTGCATGTAACACAAGATGGCTTATCTCTATTGTGACATTTCTCTTCTCTTGTGAGAAGAGATGGACTGGCTCATTTATACCTACACCACTCAGAGTGATCCTTCCCTCACACCTTAAGAAGAGAAATGTCATAACCAAGATTAGCCATCACGAACATATACAAGATAGCTGTAGATAAAGTACATGTTATATTAAGATATGAGTGTCTCATAAAGGGAGGGAGAAACATATCTTTACTTTTAACCAAGGGAGTCACTTACATGACTCAGAAAAGCCATAAATGTTTTGCCCTATCATTTTTGTTATTTTACTTACTGTAACCCATGAATAAGTGTTGGATACAGGGTGGAGCCGGGGAAATGAATAGTGTAACATGGCTGCAAACAACATGTTTTTCATGATCTGTTGATGTACTTTAACATTAACAACATAATAAATATATTATAATGAATAATGGCTCTGACTATAAATTAAATCCACCCATGATTTCATGTCAAAAAGATTTTGAGTCAGTGAGATAGAATTGAAAGCCAGCAGACACATTTTCATGTGTAGCCATTTGTATATTCTTGAAATATATGATGTATATCATTAAGGCAGAAAAGGAAACAGATAAAGGCCTGATTCAGCAGACCACTTATTTAAGTGCAGAACTTAACCATGTGAGTAGTCCTATCAACATCAAATGAGGATTGAAATCAATCGAAATACTCACGTGCTTAAAGTTAAGCACGTAGACGAGTGCTTTGCTGAATTGGGGCCCAGGAACAGCTTAGATGCCCACATTAATTATGAGGAAAAAGAGGACAAACAATGTCAAACAGTACAAGTTGTCAGAGTCTCAGAAACAGAACAAAGAATTTTCCCTGGAGAGATTAGGGTAGAAGGACATTTTAACATGGTGACCATTTTCCCTTCTCTGCTTATTGGCATCAGTCACAAAACGGATCTGAGCTGGGGAGGAGAAAGTAGTTTGCCCAGCTTAAAGTGAACAGTGAGGCTAAAAGCAGAGAGAATGGAGAGAAAGGGCCTGATCCAACGCCCAATAAAATCAGTGGGAGTCTTTCCATTGACTTCAAGGGGGTTTGGATCAGGCCCATACAGAAGGCTGAGGCTGTAGTGGTCTAGATCAGCGATTCTCAAGCTTTAGCAACCCAAGGAACCCCATTTTTTTTTAACTTTTTCGCAGACCCCTCAACCCCCCCCGCAACTCAGGCCCATGCCCCATCCCAATTCCACCCTTCTCTCAAGGCCCCATCACCACCCCCCTCTTCCTGCCCCCACTCCACCCTTGTCCCTCCTCTTCCCCACCTCTTTCCCCCTTCCCCAAGCGTGCCCCATCCCCGCCCTCCCAGCACCTCCTGCACGCCGCTGAACAGCTGTTCCCTGGCGTGCAGGAGGCGCTGGGAGGGAGGGGGAGGAATTGAGGGAGGGAGGGAGACGAATTGATCAGTGGGGCTCACAAACCCCCTGGAGTACCCTCACGGACCCCCAGGGGTCCACGGACCCTAGTTTGAGAAACATGAGTCTAGACAATACACCCTCTGGCCTTTTAAGTCATGAGAGCTTATCTGCCCTATTGTGTACCTATGTTTGTTGCAAACTTGAAAAACAACTTGTCCAAGATATTGTTGTGACATCTTCATGTTACAACTGGAGTTTTACTAGGTAAGAAAAAGGGTGAATGTAGTGGTTTGTCAGTACTACAGTAAATTAAAAGAGCTTAGTCTGTTGTTTTAAAATGTTAATGGAAAAAACAGCACCTTTTGAAAAAGAGTAGAGTTTAATATAGGAATGATATATTTGTCTCAGGAGAATTTGTATTCTGTCTGCAAATCAATCAAGGTATGGTAAAACAATTTCAAATGAATCACAGTTGAATGCATAAAATTCGGGGAACAAAGACCGATAGCTGCACATAATAGACAGATGACAATACTTATCAAAAGACAGGGAAATGAATTTCTTCTTCTTCTTGTAAATATATAGACTCATAGATTTCAGTAGTTTCCACTATAAATGACACATAATTTTTGTTTACAGAACAATTCCTAGAAAGCAATTGTACCCTCCATACTTTCACGACCGGGTACTTCTGATGTGTATTAGATCAAGATTCTCTTGATTTAAGCAAAATCACCAAAATGTGGATTGCATTGATGACTTTAATGAAAAATATTACTGTCTTCTTTTTTTGAATTTCTCACAATGCTATTAACACACTAATCCTTGCAAATCATTTAAGAAATAAGGACAGGCGAAAGCATCACATTGGAAGGGAATAATTTCATGCCTCAGATGTGTTGTGAAGCATGAGTTAGGAGAATGAGTGATTTCAGTCACCTGAGAAGTGCAATAATTCCCAGAAGTGCACTGCCTGATGGATCTTATTGCTATTACTGCGTGGAAATTATTTTAGAAAAGGTCTAACCCATGGATTTACTAAGGATTATTAGATATTATTGATCAGTATGGCAACCCAGACACAATTTATAATCCACTATTTAATATACATGGAGCAGGCTAGGTTAGGCCACTGAGCTAAATTTTCTAATAAAACACACATTTTAAAAATTAAAAATGCCTGACTCCAGTAAAGCGTTTCTGAAACCCCAGCCCTACTGTGCTTTTACAAGCTCTGCTATAGTAAAAAATGAAATTGAAAAACTAGGCTTTTGTGCAGCATATTGTGCCCTGGAAGGCTCTCAGTAGAACACGGTGGACAATTCTGTAGCTTCCCAGCAATGACATTTGTGCAGTCCTGCATCTTGCGGGATTCAATGACATTTGTGTGGACAAAGAAGCTTAATGGAGAGGTAGCCTCTGTAATACTGTTACATGACCTCATGGTCTCCTTATTGGTGGGTTAACACAGACATGTAGAGTCCCTGGAATAATAACAATGGCATGAGCTCAATCTAACAACGGAACATGTATTTATTACTTAAAGAGGGTACAGAGACAGCTTCCCTGCTGTTGGTACAGTTTCCCTCTCTGCCCAAGTAAGAAAGTATACACCGCAACTCACTCTAAGTGTTACTTCCTCAGACAGAAGTCCCTCCCATCTGGAAGGAGCCACACCTTTTAGAGGCTATCTGTTGGAATGCCAAGAAACAAGCACTCACTTGGCAAGTACAATAACTTTGCTACAAAATCATCTAGTCAAAAGAAAGACCTCAAATACACTAATTTTTTTGTATTTGCCTCTTGTTCAGTTAGGGAAGTGGGGATGGAAATGATGTATCAGCATGTGTAACTTTAAATTCAGAGAGGGATTAATGGAGGCATTCCCAATTTATGTTTTGGGATTTAATTCATTATTATCTTAAACCTACCTTCCATGAATATGCCTTTATGCTGGGACTGGGACTCTGAAAGAGAGGAAAGCTGGAAATGGGATCTTTATCTTAATCTGGTAAAATATTACTTTAGGTGTGACGACAACCAGAATTGGTTAAATGTTTGATACGTGCTTAATTTTGAGGCCTTGTGGTTGGCAGAGGTCATCTATCCTGAAAAGGGTCCTTTTCGTGACTTTATAGAAGTACTCCTCCCACACATTCTGTATTTGAAAAGTACGTGTTTAGTTACAGTTTGGAAACAGATGTATAAAATCTGTCAGCAACATAAAGATTAGAGCTGGGTGAAAACAGTAATTTTACCAAAACATTAGAATTGGAATAATTTTAGTTTTACAGGTTTTTATAAGGAGCCATTTTTTTAGTTATTCAAAACTGAAATAAAAAATTTTCAGTTTTGAAAATATTTGGTTCTCAGGGTTTGTTTTCCCCTCTTTGCTTTACCCCCTCAACTTTGACACTGAAAAAAGAGGAGTAAAAGGGGGGGAAGAAAATGAAACTCTTTTTATTTAAAAGTTTTGTTGAAAAAATGGAAACTATCAATCAATCAATAAATAAATAAATTCTGTTTTGGAAAAAAAATGACCATTTTTCAAAGAATTTTTGTTTGAAAAATCTCTACCAGCTCTAATTAAGTTTCCAAAATTATGTTTATGGTTCAAATGTTTCTTCTTTTGCCTGAAGGTTTACATTTATAATATGTTAGTACTTCTATCATTTGGCATATTTTGAGATGCAATCCTGCCAGAAGATCTATCAATATTTTCTTCCTGAATTCATGCTCATGTCATATTGTTTGACCTCTAGTGCAGTGGTCCTCAAACTTTCTTTTTCACAGACCACTTGCAAATTGCTGAGGGTCTTGGCGGGCCACTTAATGATCTTTCCAAATGTTGTTTGTACCGTTAGCTAACTATTGTAAAGCGCTTTGGATAAAAGCGCTATATAAAAAAACCGTTAATAATAATTAACATTTTTTTGTTCCACTAATAAAAACACACAACTCATATTTTAATATCAGTAGTTTTACCTTTCTAGTGCAATGTGCTCTCTCTCCCCCACCGCAGCAGCCCACGAGCTGTGGCTGGGAAGGAGGGCTGTCTCTCCCCGGCAGCCGCAGCCCTGGATCTGGGGAAAGTCGCCTCTTTCTCTGGCAACTGGAGCCCTGCACTTCCCAAATTCCCCCCACCCCCTCTTCTCATCCCACTGCCCCCTCCCACCTACCCCTTATTCCCCACAAGGCCCCCACCTCATCTTACATGTGCATCTTCTCCAGGGTCCAGGCACCTAATTAGTGGAGCCATGCCCGCACAGGTCCACTAATTAGGTGGGTGGCCCTTCATTGGTGCCCAGCGTGCAACTTAGAGGGAACTATCTGCGGACCACCTGACTGAAGCTTGCGGACCACCAGTGGTCCGCGGACCACAGTTTGAGAACCTCTACTTTAGTGGCAAAGGAGTTTAACTGTATTATGCTGTGGCAATCACCTTTTATGCTGGACCTGGAAATCTACAGGTAAGAGTCAAATCTTCAAATAAGTCGGAAAAATTAAGATCAATAACAAAAACATGCCAGCATGCGCGTTAGGCAGCCAAATGCCTGTCTTCCCCGATTTGTGAATTGCTCTGGGCTCCAGGTGAGAGCTAGGCATCTAGACACCTAGGAGAAGGCAGCAGTGCGCGTGCCCCGAAGCAGGAACATAGATGCCTAGGAAACTTCTACCCTGACAACTTAGTGCTGAGTTAGTTTAGGAGCCCAGAGTTTGGCAGGATTTTAGTGGCTCACAGTAGAGCCTAAAGCTGGGACTTAGGCCACTAAACTCAAGACTTTAGGTGGTGTGTAGAGTACAGACTGTATTCCCAGCTAACAAGAGTACAAATAGCAGTGTAGACAATGAGGCACTGCTTAGGCGAGTGGTTTGCCCTACACGCCTGAACCCTAGAGCATATACCATACACAGCTCTCTACACTCCCAGGCAGTGCCTCCCATGTTTACATGCTGCTACTTTTAGCAGTGTTGTGTTCCACTCCCACCCCGTTGCCAGAACCTTTCCCTGCCACAGTGAAAGACTCCGGCAATGGGAAAAAGCTCTGGCAGGGGGAGGCAGCAAGGAGCTGCTGTAGCCTTTCCCCACTGCTTCCCCTCTGCCAGAGCCTTTCCCTGCCCCGTGTAGCTACACCCCACGATGAGCGTGGAGGCAGCCTGCCTTTCACTGTGGTGTGTAGTTACACAGACCCTACACATCACTGCAGGTGTAGGCAAGCATAGACAAAGCTTTAGGCACCGAAATCTGGGGTTTAGGTGCCAAACACCTTTCTGGATCTGGGGCACAGTGACAGGCTTTCCTTCCAAGCACCACATATTCCAGCTGACCACTGCACATCATTACCCTTAAGGAGGGAAAAACTACCCTTAAGGAGTCAGTCTACCCCATCCAAGAGCCCTGAAATAGGAAGCAATTTTCAAGTAGTTATGGGTGAAAAACAAGTGATTTGGAGGTTCAGATGCTTTGGTCTACAAACAGATCTGAAAATTGTGGAAATGAGGCAGTGTAAGTTTCAGGTTACCTGGTGAATAGGTGATTTTTCATTTGAGCTGGTTTGCTTATCCTCATTGTCAGCTATTTTATATTATGGGCACAATGTCATGTTGATTTAGGCCAAACATTTAGAGTTCATATCTAAATTTTACAAGGCTTAAGCTCACTGGCAATATGTCCACGCATTTCACTAAGGGTCCATTTAAAATTTGTGTTTTGTTTTGCTTGGCTTTGAACAGTGATTGAAGCTCCAACATTACAGGACTATACCAGGATATGAGAGCTAGATAGTGGACCTGAAACTAGCTATAAACAAAACTGACCCTGACTAGCCTATATGGTAGTGTCCAAACTGAGAAAAATGCAAAAAGTAAAATTAAAAAAAAAAATGCCATCCCGCCCCCCAAATAAACAACTCACCATTAATGATGAGAAGTAAATGAGATAAATATGATTTTTTTAACCAATGTGCCTTCTAAATGTTTAGTTGTGAATTTTAAATAATATATATACTGGTACTATACAATGTACTCCTGACTTTGTATTCAGTGTTGGTAATATTGTATTAGCCAATTCAGTGTTGGTAATACCCAGCAGTGGTAATATTCAATAATAGAATCTAGCTGGATGATTCATCAGCCAATCAGATTGTGGAATTTCTTCCATCCATTTTTGTAATTCAGGAGAGACCTTCTCTATCTCACCCACCCCCATTCCCAGTTTAACCCTCCAACGATCCTTTTATCCCATATTGAAAAGGGCTATAATCCACACTAAATATGCTAATCAAGAATTACCTTGAGAGTCTTTTTTGATCATTTGACTTATACAAATGTGCTAAACTGTGCAGAAAGCTGCCGGTTATCTGAATAGTAAAGTCACTGTCTCTTGTATGTGTTATACCATTTCCTTTGTCCTGTACCATAGTCAGGTTTTAAACATACTACTGTGTATCCCCAAATCCAGGCTGTGAGATTAGTTGAATGGGGTGAATTCCATATAAGCAAGGCTGTTATCCTGGCTAAATGCTGTGACCTTCCAATCAAGAGATATTGCAAATAATTTTAAGGAGAACAAAGAGGGGAAGGAAACCAGTCTTTGTTCCCAGTATCCGCATTTAGATCTCTCTCTCTCTCTTTCTCTCTCTCTTTCCCTGGGTCCCACAGAGAATATTCTCTGTGTCTGAAGATTTATGTGTAGATAGCGGATGAAGTTCCATTAATGTTTGCATAAGCATCCTCTTTGCTGTAGGATCCCCTGAAAGAAGAGTGCTAAAGGCAGCTGCAGGAAGGGGAAGTCCCAGTAGCACAGTGGGGCTGTGCTGCCTGATGGCCAGTCAGGGAGCAGAGGGCCTCAGATGCATGGCTTCTGCATCAGTGGTCCTATGCCTCTGGGGGAATCTCTGTGATCTGTGGGTTGTGGGAGTGAAACCCTTTCCACTTTTCAGGTGGAAAAAGCTTCACCCCCAGCTCCAGGGGAACAAGCTAGGGAAAACTCTCTGAGTAAAACACCACAGAAGTTTCCTTCAACCAGTGCCTTCTCCTGAGCATTTTTCCACGGGAGGGGCTATGACCCTACTAATTGTTGCTATAATTGTCAGGCCGTATTACTCAGAAGGTGCTCAGCACCTCACAGGCTTGAGCCCTACATTCCTGTACAAAGGACAAGAAGAAAAGGGCAGAGTTTAGCATTACAGACATTAGGCTAGATTCTCAGCTGTTTGAAATTGGCAGAGCTCCACAGCCAAGCCAATTTGTACCATCTGAAAATCTGGCCCTATGTATTAAGATAGGTCCCTTGGAAATATTGCATAGTCTTGATGCAAGCAGAAATGCCTAATGTGCCCTTCCCATTTCTATTATTTAAAGGGTCACTAATCAATCAGGATACCCCACTGAACTTACCTTACTGGCCAGTCTACATACCAGACTATCAATATTTATTTGGCGCCAACAACATCCCTTTCATATATATTGCACTCTGTGAACGCAACCTTAGCCATCTCCCTCCTGGAGCAGGGCTGGCATAAACTGAGAACTGGGAAATGATCCCCTACAATTCGCATTGCAAACTGCAGGGAAAGTGCTTCTAAGCACCACCAGTTTCTGTTGGTACAGTAGTGGCGAGCCTAGGAAGGGTTAAAGTTTTGTCTGTGACACTGAAATTGAGGCCAGCTGTAGGTCATATTCACGTCCCAGTCACAGGAAAATGAACCTGTGAGACAGAACCTAATTATCTGCTAAACCAAAAGCCAGTCTCAGTTCAATAACTTACGACAGAGCTGGCAGCCAGATATAGTGTTGCCATGGCAACACTGAAAAAAACCCACTGCAGTGAAGAACAAGAAGGAAAAGAAGGAGACTGTAACCCTAAATATGCTGTAGCCATTTGATCTTGGACAAGTGTGTATGTCTAAAGAACCAGATTGCTACAGCTGTCTATCCACTTTAATATCCTCTATAATTACTGAAATGAAAAATGCAATTATAGTGTGCTCTGAGCTAAAAACCAGGAGAAACTGGCTAACTGGGAATTAATTTTAGAGCGAACAATATCAGCTTCTTCCCTTCTCAACATGCAGACTCTGGGGGTTGGAGAGCAAAGGTGCCTGCTTCATGCTTGTCCAAAATTCTTTCATACCAGGCAACCCTTTGGTTTTCACCATTGCGTTCCCTTCCCCCTGTCTTCTCCCTGAAATATCCACAAGGGAAGAGTTTAGTAGATTAAAGCACTAACTCTCACTTTGGAATCATTACTGTGGTTAAAGAACTGTTTAAAGTTATGAGTAAAATGAGTGTAAAGGTCTCAGCTCAGTGGCCAGGAAATGGTACCCTACCCCAGACAGCTACAGTAGATTATATGCAGAATAATCAATCTATGTTTCTAAAAGGCACAGGACTAAGGACCAATCCTGCAAACACTTACTACCAAGTATAGTGCTTGCTACCATGAGCAGTTCAAGGGAACTTCTGTTTGGTGGTAAAGTTTGGGGCTCTAAGATAACATGAGAACTGGGTTTTTGTCTCTCCTCCTCATCCCGCCCCCCCATCATTAGCCAGATAAAAGGAAATCTCACCCTACAGCTGCCTGAACTGTACACAATTTGCAAATAACCAGAGAAGTCCACTTGCCTGTTTGCCAGTTTCTTAATTACAGCCACAAAAGTTCATCCAGCACCTAAAATGAATTCTTCTTTTTGAAAACAAAGAATTACTGCTTGCTGCTTCACAGAGATCATGTCACTTTTGGAGCATTTTGTTCTATAGACCTGATGTCAAACAGGTTAGCTGAGATTTCATAAGAGGTGGGGGGTTGTGCGAGAGAGAGAGAGCGCTATTAAATAAAATACTGTGGTTGGGAAAATAAACGGAAGTCAAAGAAACCCCAACCCAGCCAAGCATTTATTTTGGTCAGCACTTCTGTTCTACGTGCATTCAGGTTTCTAGTCAGTGCTATTCAAAGCAGATTGCTAACCAGTGAAATTCAGCCAATCACATATTTCTGTTATTGAATCTCAAAACACTGGGTAACTTTTAATTTAAAATTAGATTTCTACTAGGGATTTATAGTGGCAAAAACATTTCCTTCCTGAAAGCGTGATGATGAAACATCATCCTCATGTTTGTTAATCTTATGTAGTTTTGCTTCATATTACTGGGCAAACTGCTGTCCTGATCCTGCACCTTACTCAGGAAGAACTTCCATTATTCCAATTGGAAGGCTGCCTGAAAAAGGAATACTTATTCTGGTCCTCTATGCTTTGTAAAGCAGGTTGCACATCTACTGCTACTGCATGGTGCTATATAAGTAATAAAGGAAAATAACTTGTTCAGCGGTATGTTATTGGGTATCGTAGTTGTTGCTCACTGTGTAGAGAAAAACACTTATTTTTCTTCCATTGCAGGCAGTGGGGAATAAAAGTATGTAAGGTTCTCCTTGCATCTCTCAAATGACAAAGTTAAGGACCTGAGCTTGTAAAGAATTGCTACTGAATGTAGCATTTACTCCCCTGTGTAGTCTCATTGAGCTGCTAGGGGCCTAGGATGTTTGCAGAGTGTTGGGGAATGCGTTCCTTCTATATGCATGCATAGTTCCTGTTAACAATAATGAACATCAAAGGGAGGATACGCTGTTAGTTTCAGTGGGCCAGACTGACAGCTGACATAAGTGGGTGCATTTCTGCTGAAGTCAATGGAGCAGAACCAGCTCATGCCAGCCATGAATTTTGGCCCCATTTTTATTACTGCAAATATAAATGTCCCAACCCTGGACTTTAGCTGTGCGTTATGTTTCTGAAGTGTTGATAACATGCTTTTAAACCAACCTGGGAATGTTCTCCTTCTTCAAGTTTTGCAAAGGCCTTATAGGACCAAGTCTGCGGCTGGGGTAAATAGGCTTAAAGGTGCTAATTTACAGCAGGTAAGGCTATGGTCCACAAACTCATCCAGAATGCATTTTTTTTAAAGGCACATTTTAGTAGTGACTCTAGATTTTCTGTGATAAAGTCTAGTCTCTGAAAATTCAAGAAGAAACAAATAGTACAGCAACGGAAAACCTGTTTAGGTAAGCAAACATGTAGGGAGAAAGCAGGACCAGATTAAAGCATATTAAACCTGGAGCCACAGCAGATCAGAATCTCAGCTTTCATGTAAAGAAACAGAACAAAAGATAACCCTAGAGATGCCATCTGTATATTGAAAAGGTGACCAAAGTGTGATGATGTCTGCCTGAGTATGCAGACAGCCTGAAACAATAAAGCCAAGAGATGTGAACTGCCCTGAAAATTGTGGCTATCCCCAGGATGGGCAGGGCCACGGCAGGGTGTGGAGCAATGGGGAGCCCCATGTAAATTGTGCCTAAAACTCCAGATTGCTTCAATTCAGATATGGGCTAATAGGTTGATTGTTTACTGATGTCTCATTTCTTCTTGCTGTATTCTTGTAATTCTCACTGATTGACGATTGTGCGTGAACAACTAGAGGAGAACAACCCCGGCTATGACATTACTGGGACGTTGCTTATTAAAGAACATCAGGTCTGTACATTTAGAATTGTTCTTTACAGCTGTGAAAATTATAAGCTAGAGTAAATGCTGCTGGTCTCCAGTAGCTCCTCCACTGAAATGCGAACATGTGCCTCAGCTAATTCTGTGGGGCTTGGTACAAAATGGTAGGAAAAGATCACCAGGTAACGAAAAGAAGGACATCGCTCTGTCATGGCAGCAGCATTAGAGACATTTATTGATTAAAATGTCTTTGATTTTTAGCATCAGCATTCACCCCTCCCCCCCCCCCAAAAAAAGAAAAAGAGAGAGAGCTTGAGAGAGAGAGAGAGAAATATTGTCAGGCTATTATGGCCATAACAGTAGTGCAGACCAAGGGCCAAATTCTGGCTTTTCATGTGTGCATGAAATGCCCACTGACCTCCAACAGAGCTGCGTGCACACATCTGGGGGCAGAATTTGGCCCCAAGAGATTTCATTCAAATCCCCACTGAAAACATTAGGCCATTTTAACTTCGGGCTGTAATTCTCCAAATGGTCACATGCAAATATTTTAAGGGACATCATCTCTGTGAACAAGCAACTTCATGTGGAATTTTTAAGGGGACCCAATGAAGCACAGGACCCTAGGGCCATTTAAAGTCAATGGGATTCAAGTGCCTAACTCCTTCAGGCCCCTTTGGCATCCCATCTATACTGTAACTGAAATGGCCCGCCACAGCCAAAACAAACAAGTCTCATTGGTTCTCAGTTTGGCTGTGGACTCACTGGGTGACCAAATCCATTCAGTCCAGCCTTCGTGAATAGACCCCAGCCACCTTGTAGTCAGATTAAAAAATGTGTTATAGCTACAGCTGCTATCTAGGCTAAAGGTGGGGTTGTTTTTTAAAATCTGGTTATAGCACAGTGAATCTGTTTTCCCACTCCACCACACCAAGCATAGTCACCTGTGCAAAGTGGGTGGAAAATGATACCATTTTCACCTGGTAGTATTTTGTGCACAGGTGTAAATGACTACACAAGGTGCACAGCAATGGGGAACCAGGTCTCGTTTGTCCTAGCCACACCGAGTGGATCCAAGTCACAACTGCATTCGTTACAGCTGTGCTGAGTAACCAATACTAAACTTAAGTGTTTGTACTGCGCAGCCAGAAGTTGAAAGAAATGACTGAAGAAAATACCAACTAAATCCATTTGGATTGTCCTCATATAACATGTTGTTGCATGTCTTGATAAACTGGAATTATAGAGCAGAGTATCTTGAGCTAATCCTCTTAAAATCAACATTTAGCAGTAGATATTACATTTTGTTTCTGTAACAAGAACTGAATGGCTGTCTTATGAAAGGGGGCTGCAGATTACATCAAAGCACATTTTAGCAAACGTTATAGACATTTACAAATTATGGGCCCATAATTAGAGTGACAGATACAATATATGAATCATCCAGTCAGGTTGCAAGTTACAAAAACTAAACATCTCATTTAACTCCAGTATGAATATTTAAATTCAGTTTCCATTCAAAACCGTTTTTGTATTCAGTAAAACTGGAATATAGTGAGGTTGCTTCAGTTGCTACTTTAAAAAAAGTGTAAGTAAACTGAATATGGTTTTAGATTTCTTTGCCAAATGGCCAAATATATCCTTTAATGGGATAACTCAAAGTCACAGTGCAGAGCTGGTATTCAGCAATATGCCAGTCTTCAACCGGGGCTTCTTAGATGAATCTGTAATTTTTTTTTATGTGAAAAGAATTCCTCGCACATGAAATACATCCCAATATATGTTACAGTTGCCCCAGTCCTGCATTGCTTGGATTCCCAGAACTGCAGAGGAAAATCAATAGGCATTTGGGGTGCAAAAGAAAGGTAGGAGCAGATTCATAATATGGATTATTTCAGCACTGGAAACTTTATGAGTGATTTGTCAGGTTGGAGGGGTGCAACTTTTCCAAACCTAACATTTACTGGGTAAAATCCTGTCCCCATTGAAGTCAATGGCAAAACTCACATTGACTTTAATGGGGCCAGGATTTCACCCATCATCTTTATGTCTAAGAGCGTTATCGTGTCCTTCTGTAAGTATGTATGCAGCAGGGTATTCATTTACACTGAAAACTACTCATGAAATCATCACCGTGCTACATGACACATCTTGCAATCAAAGCCATACTAAAAATCCCTCCATTACACAGAGCAATGCACACAGGCTGAAAAAGTTGCACAACTGTCAGAAAAGGGCCAAAACCGTCAGAAACAGCCACCATACCTCATGTGACGAGGAAGGCTGCATGCCCACACATTACAAAACATGGTTGAAAAAAGCCCTTAAAACAGGTAAAACAGCTGAGTTTAATTAAGCACAATTGTGACCTGGGGCCTCAGTGACACAAAGCAGATATCTGCCCAGGCATACATAAGTCTTCAGCTGAGTTTTGCCAAACTTCCAAATTCACAAATGCAGCTGCTGGGGCTATTTTGGGACTGCACTCCCTGTTAACCCAAATGTAATCCAGACTGTCAGCACTTTCATCCCACAGCAGCACTCTCTCTTTTGCTGCCTCTAGTGATGTTCTGAGATACACCCAATGGACATATTTGCAATCGGCAGCATCCGGTATGTGCATTGCCCTTGCATTGCATGTCAGTTGATGCACTGCACTATGCTGCATTTGCTCTGGGTTTTTTCATGTTATTCTTACAATTTTTCAAGGGTATCATACACCCAAAACGAACTCCTACCACACTGCCACAAACACCATTCTGTTTTCATTGCATAAAAAAATTGCTGTATGCGGCTTTAAGTCGTTGAATTTAGAATGACAACAGCCACTTGTGTCGACCGTCCTTCAGTGTAGGTCTTGGACAATCTTCCTCATTCCCCTGCAGATAGCTCCATTTATCCAATGGCAACTCCATATCAAAATGGTAGATAACGCTCTGCTAACTTGCCTTAGTGCCAGACCTTTTCATTATTTAATGGCACTTTTGAAAGTGCCCTCATCTTGTCTTCTGACCGACAGTCAGTTCAAGGAAGTTGTGTTCTTGCACTGGACCGCTGTACAGGAACGTGTATGTGGATTCTCATGATTTAACTTCGCTTTTTGACGTGCCCTTCATTGATCGCCTGTGATTGCTGGGGTAATCAATGAAGTCTTGCTATACTGTGGCTGTGAAGTCCCCTGCTGGCCTATACATGTGTACTATATAGTCTGGCGCACCACAGCAGCTGCTCCCACAGGGAACCTTCATCTGGAAGAGCTATCCCATTATATTAGCAGCCATGAATGACAGAGACAATTAAGGAGAAGGTACATTATTTTTTTCTAATTTTTCCTCTTTTTCTTTTTGTCAGTGCAACTCTGTTCTGGGTGCTTCAGTTGCAGAGCTTGCTGTGGGAATATTTGGCCAGTCCAATAAATTCATGCAAAATTTTGCATATGGGGCAGCTTAAAAAAAAAAACCCATCCAGGGATTCCATCCCTAAGGTTTTGTTTGTTTGTTTGTTCTGCATCCAAATTTTAGAAAATGCCTAGGAAAAGTTTCTGTCAGGCTGGATGGGATGTGTGCATGATGCGGATTCATCCCACCCCCCCACCCCCAGGAAGAATTCCTGGGGAGCTCAGATTAGGGTAACAACATTGTTGTTTCTTCAGGGGTTATGGCATGCACTCCCCCCAACACCTGGCCAGCTCTGAGAGCCCCGGAGTCTAAGATTATGCCCCCCCACTACATTCCAGGTATCTGGTACCTGCCAGGGAGGAAGGGGAAATTCAAAGGACATTTGCTTCACACCCCAAAAGGGGAATGTCCCAGCACCTGCACAAGATTGCAAGGGAGGGAAGGTTCTTTTACACACACACACACAGAGTCATGTCCACAGTGTGCCGTTTCTAGAGACACACTTCTATAATTGTATATCGTATGTAGGAAGTGAAAGTCATTGTATCACACAACTTATCCTTTATCAAGATTATGGGAATCCTGAATAAGACACAAAAAAGAACAAGAAAAGGTTTGGCGTAGTATCCCAACATTTGTGAAATGAAATTGATTTCCATTCAAATCAGGTCTTTTACTCTTCTTGAAAATGTCAAGGTGTCTGCCTCGGCCATTACCAGACTGTGATTTATAGTTGAGACAAAGTGATAATACTCAGGTGACTGTCTGGAGTTGTACTGCAGTGTCTGGAAAGGCTACAGCTGACAGCCACCTCTTTTCTTAACCAACTTGCATTGCTTATCTAAAATCACAGTCGTTCCCCCCAACCCTTGATAAGAAAACGATAAAATGCAGGTCTAAAGATTTACTTAGACTGAGGAAAATAAACGAGAATTGGGAAGGGAATAGATTACAGATCTGCAGAGGAATACATTAAAAACACTTTATGACAAACTGTATCTCCCCTGTTTGGAAGAATGTACTTAAAACATGATCCTGAGCAGCTAGTTCACATTGCAGAAATCGTTTTAACTCACCTGTATAAAGACAATGTATTTCTGTAATTCACATGAAGAACAAGTATGGGAAATATTGAATGTCAAGATAAATTTCCAAACATTCATAGTTCTAGTCCCACTTTTATTCCATTTGGAATTAAGAATAAGATATTTTGCCAACCATACCATTCAGAGAGAATATCAAATACTGTCATTGGCACAACCTAGGTGATAAGGTTGCACCTAACATGATTTGCACTTTATACATATGATTAGAAAGAGTTAGAAATATTGTATGGCCAAATAGTTAAGGCATGGCTTCATTGCAGTGCTGTAGTCGTGGCATAACCCCCCTCCCACCCCCACAAGGGTATAAAAAAACCCACTGTGTAGTCACAGCCTAAAAAAACCCACCTCCACGAGGGGAATAGCTCCCAGCGCTGGGGCACTGTCTACACTGGCACGTTACAGCACTGAAACTTGTGCTCAGGGGGGTGTTTTTTCACACCCCTGAGCAAGAAAGTTGCAGCGCTGTAAAGTGCCAGAGTAGACAAGCCCTTAGATACGCAGTCGTTTCTCCCATTGACTTTAATGGGAGTTTTGCTTCAGTCGGGATGACCGGATTTACTCTACAGAGCCATGGGCCAGATTTATAAAGGTATTTAGGTGCCTAAAGATGCGTATCAGTGCCTCGTGAGATTTACAGAGTGCCCAAATAGATTAGGTGCACAACTCTTATTAACTTCAATGGGTGTTAGGCACCTACGCTGTTTAGGCACTTCTGTAAATCTGGCCCCTTACCCTTTCAGCTACAAGTGCAGAGGGGCCCTAGTAACTTGTGGTCAGAGTGGATAACCAACTCAACCTGAGCTCCTAGTGCAATGGAGTGGTCAGGAGACCAGATGTGATCTATGAATGTATAAGGAGGGGAATACAGAGTAGAAATAGACAGGCATTATTGCCACTGCATATAGCATTAGTGAGATCGTTACTGATATGCTGTGTCTAGTTCTGGCGCCCACATGTGTAAAGGATGTTGGCAAATTAGAACAGGTTCAAAAACCAGCTACAAGACTGATCCAAGGTCTAGAAAAACCAGATTTTCAGTGAAAGTCTACAGAAGTTCAATCTATTTAATTCATCCAAGAGGCAGGTAAGAGATGACTTGATCAGAGTCTACAGGTACCTATATGGGGAAGCTGGACAAATTCAGACTAGAAATAAGGTGCAAATTTTTAACAGTAAAGGTAATTAATCATTGGAACAATTTAGGAAGGGTAATGAGGGATTATCCATCACTTGAAGTCTTTATAATCAAGATTGGTTGTCTACTAAATATATGCTCTAGCCCAATCAGAAGTTATGGGCTTGATGCAGAAGTTTATATGGTTCATGTTATGCAAGAGGTGACATGGCTTTAAAAATAGCTGAATCTATAAAGCAGAAGCATTCTAGTTCTGCTGTGTGGGGGAGAATGCCAGCCTCAGAAGCAGGTGGGGCATAGCTTATATGGCACCAAGTCTCCTAGCATAACTTAATGCAGCTGGTGTTTGGGAGCTGGCTGGGCATGGAAGCAAAGGCATAGATATCACGACTATGCTGTCCTTGTGGGTCAGCTGTGTAAGAGCAGTAGAGGCTACTGCAATCATTAGGGTTTGCTGTCACTTCATGGTATGGGCTAGATGCTGGGGGCAGGATTTTGGCCTTTATGAGAATAAGCAGGAAACACAATTTTTTGTATATATCTCTGTATATAGAACTGTGGGAAGTGTACAGAACAGGTTTATCTAGACAATTACTGAACCTAGCAACTCTTTCTTGAAGAGCAATTTATTGACAATACTTTTCTTACTGGAAGTCTCAGAAAACCATTGGGAGCATTTTAAATGATCCATCTAAAAACTCATAAATGTGGGTGCAGAAACTAAGTTGGAAGGTCTTGATGTGGAATACAAGACTCAGGGCACTGGGACAGAGAACCTATCACCGATTTAAATGTGAGCCAAGTCAGCAGTGACAGAAAGTTACTACAATCTGGCAGCTAGTGATGGATGTGAAATAAATTGTAGTGGTCAATGCAGCTGCTTGTGGACAGACAACCACATTACAAAAATACACCACCAGAACTGGCTTAGGGTGGATATTAAAGACTGTGTGGTCTGGAAGACTGAACATCCCACTCACATCTATAGAAGTGGTGGTCCCTGAAGAATGGGCTTAGGCCCTGGTCTACACTACAGACATGTTGATATAACTACATCACTCAGGGGTGTGGAAAATCCACATCTGATTGATGTAGTTATACTGACCTAACCCCTGGAGTAGACAGCGCTATGTGGACGGGAGGGCTTCTCCATTAACATAGCTACTGCCTCTTGGGGAGGGGGAGTAGCTGACAGGACAAGCTCTCCTGTTGGCACAGGTAGTGTCTTCACTAAGCGCTGACACAGCTGAGCCACTGCAGCACTGGAAGCGTAGGCAAACCCTGCAGCACATTGACAGTGGTGTTGGGAAAATTGCACTGCAGCTGCTCATGCTGAGTCCCTTCTGGGCCCAATCTTGCAATTCCTGAAGCACTGGGTACATTACCAATGTGTATGAAAATGTCTGTCCAAGCAAACCATGACCTTGATCTGAGTATTCATTATTGGTGTTACAGTAGCGCCTAGAGGTTCAAACCAAGATGAGGGCCCCATTGTACTAGCAATTGTGAACACACCTAGAAAGAGACAATCCCTGTCCTGAAGAGCTTACAGTCTAACTCGACAAGACAAAGGGTTGGAGAAAAGAAGAATAACTATACCCATTTGGATGGGGGAACAGAGACAGAGAGATCGTATGCAACTTGCTCCAAGCACACAGGAAGCCTGTGGCACAGCTAGGAATTGAACCCAGATCTCCTGAGTCATAGTCCACTGTCTTAATTACAAGATCATCCTTCCACTGAGTAAACAACAAACCATGGCATAGGAAAAAAAAGATACTCATGAATAGTAGGAGAGGATCAATATTCGGTGGAGAGAATTCTGAGGCATGGGTTGATGTTCATTCCCCGTGCATTGGGTTGATTTTCTCCAATCTTCAGACACTTATCTGACTTTTATAGCAAATGCATGTGCCCTGTTACTTGTAAACATTTTTACAGCGTTTTGAATTTTAGCCATTAAACTTGATGATTGTGATTTTCCCCAAGCATTTCTTAAGAAATGATCACTAAATGCTAGAAGGGCAGTCTGCAGCCTACAGCATCCATAAACAAATAAAAGCACTCACTCCACCAACCCTCCCCCCCCCCCCCGCCCACCACCACCACCAGCCCTCAGCTAACTGTAACATTCAGGCAAAATTTCATTCCGTGGCGTCAGTCAGGGCAGGTTACCAAAAGGCCCCCTTTTTTAAGGGAAATCCCTTATAGACACCTGTGACCGGCTGACTTCTAACAAGTCAATATAGCAGCCCTTTAGCCTGTATTTCAGAAAAAAACTGTACACAGGTGTGACACATACAAAATTATGGGAGATGCTATAATTTAAAAATAGTTTTGCCCCGTGTTTTTCCACACAGCTCCCCTAGATTTACTTAAAACAGAACTGGTCAACCTAAGCTGCCAAATGGGCAGCTGTGTTATATGTATATACACACAGACTATAGACACATTACATCCCTACAGTTTGATGAGCCCTCCTGTTGGAAATATAAGTGGAAGGGCAATTACTTCTAGTCGGGGGCGGGGGGAGGGGGAAGAGGCAGTGCTACAGTGTTAGCCACAAAATGGCTGCAAGCAGCCATTTTCCATTCCAGGCATGCCAAGTTTTGATGCACTAAACGTCCCCGCTTCCTTTGCCACACAGACCAAGACAGACAGACTCTGTGCATTGTGTGAGCAAGTATAAGACAACTCAGCACAAGCATTAGGCACTGACTAGCCTGTCTGATCACCTGAAGTGCTGTGCAAATAGTCTGCTTCCAGGGAACATCCAAGAAGCAGGCCTGCATACCCGCTACAGGATTAGCTTGTCTGTGGATAAACAAAGGCCTTCAAGTTTCCAGGGCTGTCAATCCAACACTTTTAATGAGCAGTAAATTTGGTTTAAAATAAAAGAATACTGCTAAAGCTGAACATTCATTCAAGCCAAGGTTATCTAGTGTAGTGAGTGCCCTTGAAGGTGGCACAACAGCAGGTCATTTCTGTCTCCCAAATCACAGTTTCTGAGGCTTATGTTCTACATATTATCCCCTTTTTTAATAGCCAATGACCAGGGCTACCACACCATAGCATGGAGGAAAACTAATGATAAGGGGAGCTTAGCTGCTTTATTTTTAACCCTTAGGAAGCCACACAATCAGGCAGCTAACAAGCTGGTATGAAACCACAAAGAACTGGCTAGTTACTAAAGACGTTTGGAGGAAATGGCGAGGCTGTAGTATGCTTTGGTTTGCCACAGAGAAGAAGACCAGGACATTGCTTTGGAATGAGTCCTGTCAGCCCCATCTTCCTGATGATGGGGGACACTCACTGATAACTGGCACAACATTCCTGACACAGCCTATTTCTAGTTCCTGACCCATTTCCTCAGGCTGCAAAATTAGCGGGGGGCCAGCTTATCTGGGACCTCACATCCAGAAAGTGAAAGAAGAGGCATAGAGCCAAAGCAACGGTAATAATGGGAGGCAGGGGTTAATTTAAACCTACAGTAGGGGATAGAATGCATTTTGTGGTGCTTCACGTTGATGGTTATAAAAAGGAATTTATTCTGCTGGAGAATACCACAATGGAGGAGGAGATTGCTTCTCTTAGGGAAGGGAGAAAGGCCAGCAGCTGAAGAAAAGTGCACAGCCTTCAGTTTAGATGTGCAGTGTAATGCACTGAGAATGGGGCTTATAAGAGTTAACATTGTGCTTCCATTTCATGACATCTGTTATCAGAAAACAGTGACCAACTCTTCCCATTCTTTATTTAGGAATGCCATTTTTTTCAGCATCCATTATGAATGTACTCAGAAAATAAAAGTACAGAAAAATTGGAAACCGTAGAGGACAACATGCTCAGATTTATCTCGGGACACAAAGAGATTTCTTTCACATCAGAAGTGTGATACTGTACCCTACCCTGGCAAAGGGATGTACTGTGATCCAAAAGTAACTTTTGGATTCCTTGATAACTGCTGCACTGATATTAAAATTATCACTTAAATTAGAAAAACAGACTCTCTCTTATTCATAGGAGAGATTCTGTTCATCTAATGTACCATACTGGTGATGTTTTGGGTAAAGGGATACATTAAAAAGAAAGGCATTTTGTTAGGAAGTATTGAAGTTGCAACTTAATTCCTGAACCAATCTGTTAAAGGAAATAACTACCTTAGCTAAAGTACATTTTCCTTTTATGCCCGCTTAATTTCTACTTTAAACTTTCCACTCATTGTACTCTAAGCTCTACCAGTGAATTTAAATGGGGATTCACTATATGTTTAGTGCATTCAAGAATTCTTTGTTACAGTTCCCACCCTGCTGCATTATGTGAGCTCTGCCACGGAAGTCCAGCAGTCGGTTTGTTTTCTGCTATTAAAAAAAGAAACTACTTTTTTCCACTTCTTTGAAGAAGTTGAAAGGGCTACATGTTAGAGGGGGAGGTGGTGGGGAACAGATTGTGGTGTAATCCCCAAACGCAAATTGCTGTCTAGATTAGAAACCTCCCTGAAGAAAATTTATAAATGCTAAGACTGTGCTTTTTGTGTGAGGAACACTAGAGCAATAACTTAGCCACATACTGGGTTTTGCCTACTGCTTAGGGAGCCTACTAGGTGAAAGGAATTTAATGAAGGGGGGAAAAATCTTCCAGTTGGGTCCTTGTGCTGATGCCATCCAATCCTTTCAGTACCCAGTGATTTACCAGTAGAACTATTTTGATATGTTGTGCATCACTGAAGTATTCAAATATAATTCCGAGGGAATCTATTAAAGTAAAAGCCACCAAATGGGATTTACCCATTGTCAGTATTTTTAGAGAGTCCAGGAAAAGCTTATTTAAAAGGGCGGGACATTTTACATTGTTTTCGCTTCACACCTCATCATTCGCAAGGAAAAACTATTCAGCAGAACTGTTAATTTGTTTTGCTACTTAAAAATAAATAAATGAGAAGCAAATGATTACCTCAAAGAATGACAGCCCTGTTACAATCAGTAATGGGCAGAAGTAAAACCCCAAATCTGCTTTTTTCCCCACAGGATACTTGTATTGTTCTAACCATCATTATTGTATCTACTTTATCACACAATTACAAACTAATCCTTAATTCCGAAACAAGCAGGAACAAAAATACAGATGCCAATGCTGAAAGCCTAGGAGAGAAACTTCAGTGCATAATCAACCAGATGATTTTTAAATCCCATTTATATCAGGTTAAAAATTCTTATACACATAGAATAGTTTTGTCACTGTTGATTTAAGGCATCTTATGTTCACTTAATCTCAATGCCTCCATATTCCACCTGTTACCAGGCCACTGTATGTAAAAAGTTGCTTTACATACAACTCAATATTACTAGATGAATGTATTTCATCTGATAAGGATGAATCCAGTGTTATGGAGGGCTAGAAAGATGCAGTATTTAATGAAAACTGAAGATGCCTCATTGTAAGTAACAAATGATGAAAGATATTACCAAGGGGATGTCTCCTGCAGATGCCTCGTTTAGACAAAGGGACTTTAAATGAACCTACAACCAAAATTAAGGTAGTCCCAATATTTATCTGGTGCTTGAGTAATACAATTTAGTTGACAATTGTTTATGGGATCCTACCTTTTGAATGTAAATTTGCTTTTTTCTAACAATGTTTGTCATGTCAAAAGGTTTTATATATAACAGTGAATTTGGAAAGTTGGTCTCTTTTCTGGGTTGCATAGGGAAATAGTTGAATTTCAGTGCTAAATTAAGTACTCAGTCAGGAACAGAGTATAGTCATCATATGGACAAATCAAAATGATGGCTACATTTACTGCCTACAGATATTTTTGTTGCACTGCATATTAAAGTGGTGAAAAAAGCTGTGAGTTAGCGAACCATTGCGGTGCCGATTTTCATTACCCATGTAAATGGATAACATCTTCTGTCAAACTTCATTGATATATTTCATTAGATGAATAGGAATATGCCCTGAAATGTAATAATTGTAGATGCTTGTGATATGGTTTAAGGTAGACTATCCTTTCCTCCAATTCCAACAGTTATTAACTTGGACTGCAATTCCCCAGACTCATGTAGCATTCTTCTAGACAATATTAATGGATCCTAATGTTTATAAGGTTTGGAAAGGAATCCTGACCAGTAGGTTTAACACTATATATACAAAGGTGTTAAGGACTTTCAGGTTAATGTATGGTACTGATCAAATCACACGTGGCATGAGCCATAAACACATTTTATTTTGGTATAACGTTGAAAAGTGCTGTCTATGTTGAAACAGAAATTCTGGAAAATGTGTGTCCCCCTATGAAGATTAAAAGTTAAAATATATGATTATCATGATAATAACCCAATTGTACATGGCAGACAAAAGAAAAGCTAATATTTCCCTTGCTTTTTGACTGATGTTTTTGTTGGGCTCCAGCTAAACAGCACTTTAAGTTGACAGTAAATTAGCAAACAACATGAAGGAAAAGGGGAGGAAGGAGGAAAATCATGCAGGGGTTAAGTTGTTTATGTAAAACAGTGATTTTCCTTTTTAAAATTAAAATGTACAAATAAGCTGGTGTCAGGGGCTAGGTGATCCTTCATTTCCACCGCATTGAGCAGGCTCACATCAGCAGCAGACAGCCGTTAATATATGCGTCTGGCTCAGTCTGGTCTACCAACTAGGAATTCATCGAATTGTTAATATAACTCCTTTTTTGTATGCATCACACATCATTTTCTCTCTCTCTCTCTCCGTTGCTAGAGGGTTTTTTTTTTTAAGCTGTAGCATGAGCTGATTACCCAAAATCACATATTATATAGCATTTAGAAAATATTATCCTGCAACAGAAAAGGTAACAGACACATGAATGAATACACATTATATCTTTATCTATATCTATGTGTATATGTGTGTGTATACATTTTTGATATATAAATCATAAGAACAAAAGATCTGTTTGCAGCCAAACAGCTAATAAAGCGAAGTAATACATGGTGCCAAAGTATAAATAAGACTGCATTCTATAGGCTGTCTGTGGGCTTGATCATGCCGTCTGGACATGGGCAAAAAGTCTCCCTGACCTCAATGGAAGTTTTGCCCGAGTAAAAGACTGGGCTATATATTTTTATGAAGGCTTTAACATGTGCCACAGTTCTTAGTTTGGCATTGTTTGAACAGGAAAAAAGGCTTAGTGTGCTCCAACTTTTTCCCCCTTTTCCAAGGGCCAGTGGTGAATAGGGCGGGTATACAATACCCACTATACTATCAGAGTTCAAGCAATTGCTGAAAGCCAATATTCTGCCCCCTTCATTGGATTCATGTTTTTGGTGTAACACTAAATAAGCCACACATGGTTATTTTCTGGATTCATTTGATCACCACTGTCATTTACAGAAAATATTTGGAATCTTAGTGTTATTAGTTCATGACTGAGACAGGTGAAAAATGCATCATCTAATGTCTTTTTTTTACACTTAAGGATACTTGTAAAACGAATCACAGACATGGACAAATTAGATATGAACTAATCACATTGAAGAAAATTGTGCTTATACATAAATGCACTCCAGATCTCTAATGTATACATATGCATGCACTATTTATCTGATAAATGAAGCATAATCAGGATTTGTACCTTGGAAAATGTTATGCATATTTTAAATAACATAGTTATTATATATCAGCATGTCTATACCACACACAATATATTTAGATCTCACTATATAGTTTATCAGGGCAGAATACATGTTCACCTGATCAACACCTTTAATATTGTTTTTAAAACAAGTCACAGAATCTATTATGTATAATAAAGTCAATTGCTACCAAAGTGCCTCATCAGTGCATCGCCCTGGTTTGATATTTTAGTTTTGCGTACACAGATTTAGATCTACTCTTCTCAGATTGCATAAATAGAAACCATCATAGGTCAATACACCTTTCTTTAAAAGAATTAGTAGTACATCTAGAATGGATCAAGTGTTTCCAAGTAACTCTTGAGTATTCTGAGCATGCTAGATTGATGGCTTTATGAAGAAAACAATTTCATTGTTATTAGAAACTACTGTCATCTTTGGGATAGGTAAGACTTTTTATTTTAAGTAAAGCTTTAATTGTAGTTTTAGTGACTTGATTGAAAACTATACAGAGTGTGGTTCGTTTTGAAAGAAAATAGGACAACAAAACCTTGAATTATTCTGATGTTTAATAATAATTTATTTTAACAATAGCGTTACAATGAAACACAATTCCTCCCACATATGTGGAAAAAATAAACTGCAGCCAAAATATCAGTTTCAAAATGACCAAATTGTTTAGATGCTTGCCCTAAATAAAGCATTTGTTTCAATCAGTGAAATGTGACATTAGTACACTAATAACAGGGTGCTGTACCATCTTGGGTTAGATACAAGAAATTGAAAAAAAAGTTAATCAGGACCAAACTACTTATAAAATATTAAGAAATACAGTCAAATTCTCTGTGTTCTGGTTCAGCACTTTAGGAGTGACAGACATTACAAATTAGCTGTGTCCTGGCAGATCTCATGTTGAAGTCATTGAAGTATTCAGCATATGGGGACAACACAACAGTTAGTCTGTTTTTATAAGTGAAAAGTAAAAGTGAGGGAAGAGACTAAAGTTTGAGCTTAATTCCCGGTGTCCTGTCTTCTCTGCTGAGATACAGTATGTACAAGAAAAGTATGTAGTTCTGTGGGCAAAGTGACTTCAACACAGCATTATGAATTTGACACCAGCTTTCTCTTTTCTTTCAGAGTAAGGGGTTAATACACCAAATGAGAGAATCTTTATTGTATTATTATATAGGCTAAGAGAAATAGTAACAACTACAAAGGAATCTCTGCACTGCCTTACAGGAAAAGAGAAGCAACAATTTTCTTGCACGCTCACATTATTACCCCAAAGGCAACAGGATGAATCCATTTGCTAGGCCTCACAGATCAATATATAATCTGTAAGTTTCAAAAAGTTCATTAAATATTATAGCAATACATTTGGAAATGTGTTTTGTTTTGATTATCCACCAGAAGGATCCATAATAGCAAAATTATGGTTGAAAACAGTGCATTTATCCTTCAGTATCTGATTTTTTATGTAGATATGTCATTCATTTACATTTTAATTCTAAATGTTACACGTTATCCACTACAATACAGGTTTCCAAACATACAAATTATGTAGAATCTTGATATTGTACAATACATAGCAACAATTTTTTTTTGTAGCATAAAACTAGTGCTTAACATCTGAAATAAATATTTTCCCCCAGATAAGAAAATCTCCTTTGGTTCTGTTAATATTGCAGATAAACAATCAATAAAGTCCAAAGCTGCTGGTTCCCCTCCGCCTAGGTCCCAAGAGCCTGACTTGTGATTGTTGCTAAAAAACCTCACAAGTTAGGGTCTCAGGGACTAGGAAAAGTCCGATATGATCCAGTAGAATTCGTCTTCAAATAATCTGAATCACTTAGTCGTCAAGATTACATTCAGTAAAACTTTTGTTGCTGTTGTATAAAAAACCCCACCTTTTCAAGTAGGGATTGGGAAAGATCAAATAAGTAGGCAATATAGACACATACATTCAAAACAATAATATCAGCTGATTGATCAAGACACTTCTTAGAACAGATTCCACAACTTTGGAAAAAAGGAGCACAAATAAAATGTTTACTATTCTGACTCCTGAGTAGCCATAGTATAATCCATCAGAAGGATAAGTCTATAAGTGGGTTAAAGTCTGCTTGCAGCAGATTTGTACAGTAAATGTTTTATTCTATTTCCTCTAATGCCTTAAAGAAGGATTAAATGCTTGTTAATGGGCTTCTAATTGAAATATTTCCCCATTATACCTCTACAGTAAGGTGGGCCCTAGGATATACAGCACTTTAAACCCATCCTCAGTGCAAGGATAAGTTTCGGGCATCTATTTACTTTTTGCCTCTTCCCCATATTCAACATTTAATCCCACTACAGGCTGATAGTAACAGCTTCTTCTTTTCCAAACTCAAAACTACCTTTCACTCCTTAAACTGTAGAAATTATTGACATGCAAAGATTGTCATTATTTGAGTCAAGTCACTTGAACCACCTACAACTTTTAAACATTGTTGATAGAGTAAGAAAACTGATATTTCCCAAATCATTTTGTTCTGAAGCTGAAAACTTTGAATGGCACGACCGCAATCCTGAATTAGATTCACATTCATTCTCCTCCAATCTTTAGCCTTGCTTGCGGGACGGAAAATAACATTTCTACTTTAGGGATGGATCCACGATGTTTTTTCAGAACCCAGAGCAAAAGAATCAGTGGCCATAAAGGTCCTGGCCACTGAAGTAGAATCTGGTATAGAAAATTCAGTGCTCTTCAGGAAGCGGTTCAGCTTTAAAGGGAAAAAGAGAAGGGGGGGGGGGAAGAATTAGAATATATGCTAGTAGAACAGGTGAATCATCCATTTACAAGTAAGCTGTACAGAAAGCTATGCTGAAGAAAATATTTGCTAATTGCCTTACTACCCCCTTGCCCTCCCTCACTCTTCTCTCCAAATATTATCTCAGATTTTAATACATCTTGGATTACTTTAAATATTTTGGTCAGTTATATAATGCAACATTATATAGGAGTTTTTCTTTGTCATTTGGTATGCACTATTCAAATCAGTTATGCCTTAGACACTAACTAGTTAAATGAAACAATAAAAAAAATCCAAGCATTCCCTAGATTTCATTCCATGCCTTTTTTTAAAAAAAAAACCTGAGCATGGTTTTCCAAGCAATTTTTGACCACGGCTTTCAAACCAATAATTAGAATGAAAAATCTCTCCCCTCTATAAATATGACATTAACATAATTACACCACCCCCATCACATAGACCCATCCTCCTTAGGGAATACATCTGATGCTCTGAAGATGGAAATCAGTCAGATTTTAGTTGCTCTCAAACGTACCTTTGCTTCTCACTGACTGACTCGCTTTTACCTTGCACGCACACGCACACAGCCACAGCCACACACACACACATGCGCACACACACACAGACACACACAAAAAGGCAAGGCAAAGCAGCGGATGCTGACTCAGAGCGGTTGTGTGTGGAGGGGGTGGTATCGGCTGGTATTTTCACTGCACTCATCATAAACATTAACTCACTGTCTAGCATCCACCCTCTCTCAGACCTGCTGGACTGCGGCATTTGCATGACGCTGGCATTCTAACCCTTGCAGGTCAGATGTTGGAAGGATTAAAAAAAAAGCCTCAAGGCTCTCATAAGAAATGCCTTCATTTCTTCCAAAGGGTCTCTCTTCTTATTTTTCCACCTTTCTACTTCCTCTGTTGCTGTGTCTCAGTTGTTTGACATCTTTCCGGAAGAAAATGTCTTGAGCTGCAATAAGCCAGTAGTCAGTCGGTCCTCCCCTCACCTCACACTCCTATTCCCTCCCCCTTTTTCTCCTAATCAATAAGACAGATCTCCAAATGCAGTTGTGAAAACAGGCTCTGACACACAGACTTTCATCCTCGATCCTCTGCCTCAGGAATAGCAGGCAACCCAGGCTCACACGTGATCTAGGGAGAAATAATGCCAGCAATTCTTTAACAGTCTTAGAGTTCATTCTACGCCTTCTTCAGTTTTTCCTTTGCTTGAATAAATATTGGTGCAAAGGACATAAGCTGTTGGGATCCAGAATTTTCTCCTATTTTTTGTTGAATAATGAAAATGAAAATTTCTAATTTTAATGTGAATTCAAATGATTGCTTTTTTTAAACTAGATGTACTCTCATTTGGTAGGAATTATATTATTTTAGACAAATCATTGCCAAGATCTGAATCACCAATATGGTGTTGAAATCATAAATTGCTGGATTTAAATCAATGCCTCACAAGACATTAGTCATTCTTTATTTTAGACCTCCTTATACAAAATAGCGTGTGTGTGTGTGTATGAGAGAGAGAGAGAGAGAGACAGAAGCAATATATACTACTCAATATACAGAATACTGGGCATGCGAGTACCTCATAATGCATATATATTGATTTATATATTGTGTAGTTTATCTAGGGTTTTTTTATGTGTGTGTGTGTGTATATATATATATATATATATATATACTATAGTGTATAATGTATGTCTTATACATATGCTCAATACCTGTAAGTTATACACACAGTAGAAAACAAAGCTTTGTTAACTGAAATGCGGGCACATTCGTATTATAGATTATGAAAATCCATAAAGCACAGTTACGGTGTGTGTTTTTACCTTGTTCCTTTGTTTTTAAAACCAGGTACTTTCATGACATACAGCGTGATAAACTCACTAGTGTTTCCTTTTTACGTTAGCAATTATTTTACCAGACAATACCACTACACAGTGATTTGTAGTATAAAAATTATTTACAAAAGAGGGATGAGCAGCACACAATTCTCAAGCCAATTTTAAAAGCTGTCTGGTGCTATAGAAATTCTCAGCTTACCCACACAGATAGATCCCAACATGCAGTGCAACACTGCAGTACCAACTAAGGTAGCAGTTTGGCAACGTCACTGTTGCAGCAAACGTGAAGGGCATCCATTCGCAGAAAAGTTCTAGAGAAAACACTACAAACCCCCAGACTACAGAAAGCAAAAACATCATGGTAGAAAACCTAAACCCAGTTTGTACACCAACTCATGAACAATCATCATTAATAAACCAAAAGTAGACAATTTGGAAACAGTTAAGTCTGTAATCTCAGAGAGAGGCACACACCCACAGACAGAGAAAGCAAGCGAGAGAAGAACGCCAAGCATGAGACAACAAAAGCAAGACTGAAATCAGATTTGGAAAACTGAAAAAAATACAGGATTACAGCATTCAGTTTAGCATTTACTGAGCTAGAAAAAAAAATTAACACATTCACAGCATGGCTTAAAATACTTATTGCCATCAATAGTCTGATGGATGCCAGCTTCTTACTGCTATACGTACATTAGATTGGTCATCCCCTTTTAATCTCCATTTGCTCAGACCCATCCATTTTTTGCTGCTCCAGCATCTGTGCCCTTTATGCTTTTTTTCTGTATAGTTACCCACAATGCCCTGGATAAATTAATGTCATGACCTTGCTATGGCTATCACACGTGGGAAAACCTCTACTATTTTAATAATTGAACGTTTGTGTACAGCAAACTGCCTCCTGATAGCCCAGCTTTGTGGACAGCTTCCAAAAAGAAGCCCTTGCTAGCTCTGCAAATCAAAAACAACAGATGCAGATACTAGCCACATCTTTTGTTTTCCTCCTCTGTCTGTGCCATCTCACACTCTCTGCCTCTGTCTCCTCGATGGTTAAAAACATTAACCTGCTGATATTAGAAACTTTAGAGTAAAGCCATGAGGACGAGTCAAAATTTTAAATGGCTGCACATTTTGTAAATTTATGTCCAGACGGTGAGTAGGGAAAGTATCCAGGTTCAAGTGCTGAGGCTTCACCTTTGGGACCAAGGGGCACACAGACTAAATTAAATCAATAGTCGTCTGAAACGAGATGTCGTAGTCAATCAGCTCAATTACCACTGTCATAGATCTGGGCTTAAGGTCTTTCCTGATTCCACTCTTCTAATCATTAACCCTTATATAGCCTTAAATAGGAATTTATGCTTCCTGTCACCCTGCCTTCCAGATGGACCAAAGTTGAACTTAGCTTTTTCCCCTAGGCTTTAAATGATATGGGATAAGGAGTTAGGACAGCAAAAAATATTTTAAGTGTGAATATGGCAAGGTTAGAGGCATTCGTTTAAACATACCATTATGTATTTGCCATATATGATTGCTATTATGCCTCTGGGAGTGGCTGGGTGGATCAAAGAACGCTGTTTAATTAACATTCAACTCAGCTGTTTCCTTGGAGATTACAAATACAACAGGACTAGTTGAATTACACTGGAGCTGGTCACCCCTTGCTATTAATCCAATATTATAGAACTCTTCCCCGCACAACCGAGTTAGGGACCATACATTCCTAGTGAAGGAACCTCTAGGATAAACTCTTTTCAGTCCATGAATAACTGTTAGAAAGTTTTTATTTCAAGATACCTTTATATGCATACTGGAGTTGCACAAAATCTCCCTTGTCTTTTTACATTTTGCATCCACAGTTTTCTCCCACATGCAACAGCAGGAAGGCAGAGCTGTCAGTCTCAGCCACGGAAGCAGAGTCTTTTAGCTCTCATTTTACGATTCACATTTCCTGCTTATAGACAAAAATTCCATCAATGTAACGAGTTTTTCTTTTTGCAAGTACTGAAAAGATCAGAAAGCTTTATATCAAAAACATCTTAGCAAAACACGTATATCTTTCTTGTTCAAGTTTTAACATGTTGGGTGGAGGGGGGGGGGAGCCAAAACAAATGCTACTGTATAGCGAGTATAGACCCAGAACTCCAGATTACTTAAATCTGTTATATTCCCACCAGCACACTCAAAATAATAAAATAATCCCCATTACAGGCACAATAACATCAATCTCCGTATGCATTGCCTTTGTTTCCATCCAGAACCACATCTTTTAATTGCAGGTCTGTTTTCAGTTGGAGAAGCAGGATGTGCAGCATAAGTCCGTACAGCTCTATGAATGTTACCTGACACAATATGCTCTGTACCTCAGGGTGCTGACATAGTTGAATAGAACACATTTTGGTGCTCGCTATATTTTGGGGCTGGATCGGAGGGTAGCGGTGAGGCATGAGATTGGGATAGCAGCATTCAATGGCTGTCTTGATACAAAAGGTTTAGGCAAGGAAGTCAAGGGAAGCTGTTACAAGGGAAGCTGAAGGAGCTTGGGTATGGCACTCTTGAGATACGTCTTGTAAATCAGATCACATTTTTTTGAAGCATGCTCAAGGAAACTTTCTGCAATATCATTATACAAGACATACTGTTATTGGGGATCAGTTGTCTGATTTAGTGATTCAACTGGTTTCATTCGTAGAAGCGGAAAAAATTGCCTATTTCCTTTTAGTAAGATTCATCCTAGAAAATGATTCAGTGCTTAGCCTTTTGAAGGGGACCCAAGGGACTTAGTCCTCAGTCAGGAATTACTTCATTTCTACCTTGATTTAGACATGCAGACAACATGGCCACTAATGTCTTGGGGGAAAAAAGAGCTCAGGTTCACATCCTTACAGGCACGGGCTCTATCGACAGTGGCACAAGACTCAGAAAGAAGCTAGCTACTGTCCTGTAGGGATAAAAGGGAATGTGATGCATTCGGCACCAAAATCAGACGGAGGAAGGGCACACAGACACACGGCTCAGCTTTACTTTGCAAATATAACATAGGCAGCATTTCAGACTGCGAGCATCATCCACAAGGGGACAGCATTCACATCCACAATGGAAAGATGCAGTCTGTATATCAAGAGCAAAATGAGAGACTGCAGCGGCCATTGTTGCAGTCACCAAAAAAAAAGAGGCTTATGGGGAGGGGGCAGGGAAAGATGAGCAGAGAGGTTGGACATGGAGATGTTAGATGTCAAAGTACCTTCGTGTCAGAGATATCTTTTGGGGAGGGGGGATTAGACAATGATACTAAAGGTGATTTTTAATATTAACGAGATTTTTCGGTGTGTGCAATATGTATACACACACACACTGTTAAGGAAAGAGGTGGTGGACGACAACAAGAGAGAGATACTATTGCAGGGGAATTAGACTGTATCTTCCTAAAAAGGAAGGGGAAATGTAAGTGATATCAAATGTGTGATTGTGGTGTCTAGGTTTCAATTGTTATAATCTGTGTGCGCTCCAAGTGGGATATAAAAAACCAGAGTTGTTTTGTAGCAGTGCAAGTAAGTGGAGGCTTACTGTTTAGCCTCTCAGTGTATCTCTTTTACTATATTGTTCAAGTGAGTGTTTAAGAGTGAGACTGAGAGTGACCAGTATGCCATGCCTTTGTATGGCTGTTCATGAAATCTCTTCTTGTTGAACAGCAAGGAGATAAAGAGTTCAGAAAAATTCCAGATGAACTGGAAATATAGTATCTATTCTGTTGCTTCCTTGATTCAAACCCCTCACATCCACCCTTACTGTTGTTTTTAGTGACAATGTTTCCCCTAACTGTCATGAGAATTCCCACTTAAGCATAATGTATTTTATTTTAATTGCATAAAGTGGAGCTGTACAACCAGAAGCTGAATTTTTTTTAAAAAAAATCACAAAAATAGTAATTTACACAGAAAGAGTGACCTTCTAACTCTTTCTGTGCAAGTTTGCAAGAATTCTTCCTACTTGGGAAATACTACTTTCCCCTCTTTTTGCTGCCTTTTCAGTTTACCTGTCCTTAATTAAAATTAATATACATGACAGCACAAATTATTGCAGCCTGAATTACTTTGGAAGTATATTCATCCATATTAAATGTTGTTTGATTCTATTGATATTTTTAATTAAGAAAGCTTTTCATTTTTAATTATTTGTGAAACAAAATAACCAGTCATATACACACACCCACACCCCTCTTCATTTTCAAGCAGTCCCAAAGCATGAAACATTGAGTAAATTAGTTTGTTTTGTCTATTGAAGAGCACATTATAGTCTGATTTTATTAATTATTTCATATTAATACTCCTTTAGTCTAATCTGAAGAAACAGCCTGGGAGTAAAACAAAACACAGAATGTAAATAAAACACATGATCACCGGGGCAAAAGTTTGAGTTTAAATTTTTTGATAGA
This sequence comes from Lepidochelys kempii, assembly GCF_965140285.1. Classification (NCBI taxonomy): domain Eukaryota; kingdom Metazoa; phylum Chordata; order Testudines; family Cheloniidae; genus Lepidochelys; species Lepidochelys kempii. The sequence goes on from NC_136380.1 coordinate 176,046,663, forward strand.
CTTTATTTGGAGAGAGAGTCTACTAATCCCATAAGATTCAGAGACCCATATAGACTTAAAATATTAGCTAAATATATTTTCTGAAATTTCTCTTTTCTTTATTTCCTTTATTTAATATATGGATAGCTATATTTTGTATCTATTGACAAACGTTCAGGAAAGGGTTTAAAGACGTTGTTTCTTGCCAGAGATCCCACTTTCCCATGCCGAAATTTCATCCTGTAGTTGCAACATTCAGTGGGCCTGATCCTGAAAAAAACATGAGCAACTTTACTTAGGCTGCACTCCCGGTGAAATTAACTGACTATCTGCATTGCTGTTTGCTCAGGATCAGGGCTAGAATTTATAGAAGAAAATCTGATGCACAGCAGTGTGTATCTTTCATGAACAATGTTGTTTAAAGGATATGCCTTTCTGACATACATTCACAATAAGTGACATTGTTTCCAGAACTTTGTTTTAGGAGTTTTCAAAACTGGGCTCAAGAAATGTAAATCTTTTAAAAAATAAAATATGAAACTGTAGGTGTTAAATGCATGCAAAAACATTTAAAACTTTCTAGACAGTGAAGGTTAAAGACTATCTTGCATTCTCATAGTTCTGTCTCTTCCCTTTCAATCAATTGCATTGATTTTTTAAGGGTCAGAGGCTATACCTTCATTGATCAAAGAAACAGCCTGATGCAGCGAAAGAGTCTGCCAATTCCAGACAGATCAATCACACCTTTGTCTGCTTTTGATACATTATGGTTATTTATTCTGCACCACCATGGCTTTCTGTCGCATAGTTCTTAATGTAAAATGCTGCTGGGGGACAAGAAAATGGGGAAGGGGGAAATATTCTATTATAAACATTTTAAGTGTGCCTCTGGTATTTCTGAGGGTGGTTTATGGTGGAACTTGGCAAGCTTGTTTGATTTCATTTTTGACTTGGAACAGAACTCTTGTTCTGGTGTTTAGTTCTCCTTACTGTCAGCATTGCGTAGGATTTCATAAAGAATACAGACAGCTCTTTGAAAAAGATTTGTGCAAAACGTATTTAAGAAAGTAATTAAATCTTGATAGAATAACAATTATGACATAATTACAACCATCACATTCCATATTTATCTATGCATTTGTTTAGAAATATGCCTTAATAGATACAATGTAACTGATATCAATCCATGGCCACTGACGGTTTTATAATTGTAAAATGAAACTAAATTGTCTGCTTAAAATTATTGCTAGAAAATCATGCTGAACAAACAGATTCAAAGCACTGAAAATGTCTCTGGGTTTGCAAACTACTATACCACAAGCCAGCTAAAGCTTTAAAATCTTACAGTTACTTCCCTGCTTTTTCACCTCTGAAAGTTGCATGTTATTGATTTTTTCATATATTTATCTGATCTTGAGATGCAGGCTTTGAATTTATTATTATTAATGGCCAGATTCTGATACTCTTATGCACACTGAGTAGTACTTTAACTCCACAAGTAGTTCCATTTACTTGAGTGGAATCACTTGTGGGATATGGTACTAGTTAGTTTGAGTAAGGGCATCAGACTCTGTCTCCAAGGGTTAAAGCCTGTCATCATTTAAGTCAATGGTAAAACTCCCATTGACTTCAATGGAGTGAGGATTTCACTTCAAGAATGTAAGGCCCAATCATGTGAAGGGCTAAGCACCCTCAACTCACATTGACAGTTGGGGGCTCCCAGTACCTCATGGGATTGCGCCCTAATATAGCACTATAAAATATGTATAGTTCTTAGCAAAGCATACCCCTTCTTCCTCCCTCCCCAATCCTACAAAGACTTGTGGTTAACTTTAAGCATGAGTACTCTCACTGAAATCAATGAGAATCCTCACTGTACATAAAATCGTGCATGTATGTCTTTGCAGAATCAGGGCTATTGTGCAATAAAACCTAATACCTGCATTGGGGAGTATATTCATCTAAATTGTTAGAACATTAAAAAATACTTAATAGTCCAAACTGTTGGCATTTAATTTCTGATTTCATTGTATCTAGTCTTCTAAATTGTTGTGTGCCAGATTTACAACTGCATCAGCATTATTATGCAAAGTGAAAGGTAAGTGATCTACAAAAGTGAAATAATAAACCTATTAACAATTTATGAATCTGACAGAGGCCATCATGTATTTGTATGCATGCTAAGAGACACATTTTAAAGCGTTTAACTATTAAACTATAGAATACTGTATTCTAATGATAAACTACAACGCCTAAAAGACAGAAATGTGACTGCCACCATCAGAGGCCACAGACCTTTAAAATAGTTGCTGGTTGACAACATTATACAAAAACATACAGTTTCTTCTGTGATGATATAAAGCTGAATGTGCAACATTTCTGAGGAGTTTTGAATAAATCTGTTTGTCCAACTTACTTTGCAAAGGCTGTGTAGAAAACAGCACCATAAACACTTTCAGTCCCCACACAAGGGCTAAACAAAGAGTCCTCTTTCTAACCATTTAATCTGGTAATTTATTTTTTCAACCATCACACAAATCGAAACACAGCTGTAACCAATGACTTGCAGATCCAGTTCCCTGCCAGCTGGATCCTGTTCTGCTGAAGCAGCAAGATTTTTACATTGTTCACGTCTGTACATCTGGAGAAATCATTTGGGTTCAAAGGTGACTAGAAAAGCTCTTTAAATAAACTCAACCGACAGTGAACACTGGCCGAAGTAACTACAGAATCTGCATGTAGTTCCAGAAACAAAAATTTAAAAAGTTCATTTTATCAAATTAATGTGTACATAGGAACAATTTGCATCTTTCTACATTTTGTTACTAAGAAATTCTAACTGAACTATTACGCTCAGATGTCATTTTTATTACAAACAAATATTTAATATCTCCAAAGAACTTTCCCAGTCAGTTATCAAGACAATCAAGTAAACATTTGCCTGTGTGTCATATCTTACCACAGGAAAAATCATAAAGAAAAAATCTTTATTATAAAATAGTAGTAGAAATATACTCTCCGATATCTATCTTACTTATTCCCTAAAGTCTTATTGAGTGTTAATTAAAAAAAACCAAAAAAAACCCAATAACAAGCATGAACTTAATTAAGATATGCTAGACCAGAATTCTCATAGAAACAAGTCCTTTAAATAGCTTTACTCCAATATTAGAAAATCTTTCTAAATAAATACATAAATAAATAGAAAGGCCGCAAAATCCCATACAGAAAAATTGCTGCTAGTTAAGTAATAAAAGTGTCCTTAACATTTTAAAATGGACACAATACATTGATTACAATGCATCACTTCCCTCAGAAAAGCCATCACAAAGCAAATCAGTTGCATTTTTGAGGTAAATAAAAATGAATATTGAAAGCTTATACAATCTGTAGTTTTGACTCTTTTTCAAACAAAGAACAGAGACTGAAAATATGTATATAACAGTTTCCACAGTATGCATCCGATGAAGTGAGCTGTAGCTCACGAAAGCTTATGCTCAAATAAATTGGTTAGTCTCTAAGGTGCCACAAGTACTCCTTTTCTTTTTGCGAATACAGACTAACACGGCTGTTACTCTGAAACCTATATAACTGAGGGGTTTCATGCATAGACTAGACCTAAAGAATATAAAAATACTGCACCTGTAACGATATCTACATTAGGACTTCAATAGATGCACAAGATTTATACATATGTACGGCCAATCACAAAATAAGCCAAATTCTGCCCTTTGATGCATGTCTGCTCCCATTGATAAATGGGATATATGCATTTCAAAAGGCATAATTTTACCCTAACTGCATGAAAGTCAACTTTAGTAGTTTAGTTTAATAACTTTAGTAGTTATTAAAAGTAAGTAAGTAAATAAATAAAAAAATAATCAAAACTCAATCAGGCCTCACTACGGTAACTGTCTCACTTCTTCCTTCCAGTGTTACAGAAACAGTACTAACAAGATCATCTGCTGAGCACATCTCTGTACTGGCTTTCCATTTTCTTCTGCAGGTCTCCTCCTCCCCATCAGTTCCATCCCACCTGTACCTCATTTCTTCCTACAGACTGTCATGCTCCCTACTTTTGCCTAGACTTCTCTCCTCAATTATCTTACAGAAGCATGAGAATGCACACAAACACCCTTGACTCTGCCCTGTAGTGACACTGCGTGCACCTCCTGCCAAAGCAAATCTTTACTGTGTCTTTAAAATCCAGTTTTAATCAAATCTGAGACTACAAGATTTATTATGCACTAATCACAATTGTATTTTTATTATATGACATCACTGCAGGACCAAGGTAAGGGTGTTTGGGTGCTTTAACTATGAATTTCCATACGTTATTATGTTTGAAATTCTTTTAAGTGTAACTTAAGCTCTGAATCTCCTAAATTTGTAATGATTGGATTGGGGATATTTACAACATCCCTGAAGTTATTAATAACTGTAGCTTAACTTAGTTTTTATCTCAGACTCAATAAAAGGATGAAAATATCACAAAAGAGAGTGAAATGTGACTGAAAAACTAAGATGAAAGTTTCCAATGAATACGCTTATACTATGCTACCTTTTGGTTAGTTACTCTACCAAAATGACCAGCATAAATCAAGACTTTCAAAGGCACCAATTGGCAATTCATCTGCCATGTCCTGCGTTTTTAGGCCACCGTTAGTCCTTTATAGTTAATATTCTGTATTGCCAAAATTATTTCCCTCCCTCCTATTTTTTGTCGCCACCATGAAAATATAGAGCCAGTCATCGATTACTCAAACATCAGTTTTCCCAGCTGGCCTGGTCTTTCAAATAGGGTTATGTCCCCTCACAGTTTCAGGTAAATTAGGTTTGGTGAATGGTGACTACTACTTCCCTCCCCAGAGATCACCACTCAGTAGATACTTGCTGCAGTTCACTACCACGGATAGAATGACAGTGTCCTGGCTCATTCAGGAACTTAACCTCCAAGACAGACCTTGAAGCCCAAGTCTTGATGCATTCACACTTTTTTTTCACCACATAAAGCCATAAAATCTGCTGAGTGAGTCAGCCAACTGGAGAACTAGCTCAGCAGGCTTGGAAGTTTGACTCAGGATCTTCTGAGCCTGAATGCCAATTTCAGAATCTGCTGAGCTAGCTCATCCAATTATCCAAACCCTTCCTTAGTCAAAGATTATGGTTGTCCCCATCTGAGACCTTTGAAAAACCATGTTTGTACTGTATATAACATTGAATTATGCAAATTGATATTGTATAGGGTCTTTCATACTGGCAGCATCTCTAACTGCTACGTGGAGCTAAATAAACTGTTTTGCTGCTAAATTTGAAACAACAGTACAGGGAGAAAGAAAACAAGAGGCATAGGCAATGGAGAAAAGAGAGGAGAATCGAGGAGGACAAGAAATACTAGAAAGATGTTCTGGCTGGTGGGAACTGTAGTTGAGAAGCCACCATACCAACAATAGCCAAAGAATACACACAAATGGAAGTCAGACATTTAACTGAAAGAAATTGTCATTATACTCTCTAACTGTTATTTGATCCCTTCATATTTAATTTCTTGTTAGGAGGAATTATACACCAACACACAAAGAACATACTTAGAAATATCTGGGCACTTGAACTGAAATTACTGTAGAGAAGAACACGCCTAGTACAACAGAATTCTTACTAAAATCAGCTCTCTGATTTTCAGAGGTTATGGTTTTCCTGAACTGCACCTTTGTGAAATATATATGTATAAAGCTTATACAGGGTAAACTCATAAATTGTTCACCTTCTATAACACTGATAGAGAGATATGCACAGCTGTTTGCCCCCCCCCCCAGACATTAATACATACTCTGGGTTAATTAATAAGTAAAAAGTGACTTTATTAACTACAAAACGTAGGATTTAAGTGGTTCCAAGTATAACAGACAGAACAAAGTAAATTACCAAACAAAATAAAATAAAACATGCTAGTCTAAACCTCATACAGTAAGAAAATGATTACAGATGAAATCTCACCCTCAGAGATGTCCCAGTAAGCTTCTTTTACACACTAGCCTCCTTCTAGACTGGGTTCAGCAATCACTCACACTCCCATGGTTACTGTCCTTTGTTCCAGTTTCTTTCAGGTATCCTTTGGGGGCGGAGAGGCTATCTCTTGAGCAAGCTGAAGACAAAAATGGAGGGGTCTCCCAGGGGCTTAAGTAGACTCCTCTTGTGGGTGGAGACCCCTCCTCTCTCCTATGCAAAATTCAGCTCCAAGATGGAGTTTGGAGTCGCATGGGCAAGTCAAATGTCCATTCATGAGTCAGTTTTTACAGGCAGCAGCCATTGCCCACATGCTATCTTGAATGTCTCCACGAAGACTTCTTATGTGGATTGGAGTCTTGCAAGATCTATTGCCAGTTAAGTGTTTCTTGATTGGGCACTTAATTTGCACATTCCTTTCTCAAGAAGCTGATCAAATGCTTTACTAAGGCTACTTAAACTCAAACAAGTACATAGCCAATATTCATAACTTCGAATACAAAAATGATGCATGTATACAAATAGGATGAATATATTCAATAGATCATAACCTTTGCAGAGATATGTTACATGGCATATATAGCATAAAACATATTCCAGTTATGCCATATTTACTTTCATAAGTATATTTCCATAAAGCATTATGGGGTGCAACGTCACAGGGACCTCGAGAGGTCATCTAATCCAGTCCCCTGCACTCGGGGCAGGAGTAATTATCTAGACCATTCCTGACAGGTGTTTGTCTAACCTGCTCTTAAAAATCTCCAACGATGGAGATTCCACAACCTTCCTAAGCAATTTATTCCAGTATTTAATCACCCTGACAGTAGGAAGTTTTTCCTAATGTCCAACCTAAACCTCCCTTGCTGCAATTTAAGCCCATTGTTTCTTGTCCTATCCTCAGAGATTAAGAAAAATAAATTTTCTTCCTCCTCCTTGTAACAACTTTTACATACTTGAAAACTTTTATGTTCCCTGTCAGTCTTCTCTCTTCCAGACTAAACAAACCCAATTTTTTCAATCTTCCCTCATAGATCATGTTTTCTAGACCTTTAATCATTTTTGTGGCTCTTCTCTAGACTCTCTCCAACTTTTCCACATCCTTCCTGAAATGTGGTGCCCTGAACTGGACACAATACTCCAGTTGAGGCCTAATCAGTGTGGAGTACAGCGGAAGAATTACTTCTCATGTCTTGCTTACAAAACTCCCATTAATAAATCCTAGAATTACGTTCACTTTTTTTGCAACAGTGTTACACTGTTGACTCATATTTAGCTTGTGGTCCACTATGACCCCCAGATCCCTTTCCTTCCTACGCAGTCATTTCCCACTTTGTATGTGTGCAACAGATTGTTCTATCCTAAATAGAATACTTTGCATTTGTCCTTATTGAATTTCATCCTATTTACTTCAGACCACTTCTCCAGTTTGTCCAGATCTTTTTGAATTTTAATCCTATCCTTCAAAGCATTTGCAACCCCTCCCAGCTTGGTATCATCCACAAACTTTATAAGTGTACTGTGTATACCATTATCTAAATCATTGATGAATATATTGAACAGAACCGAACCCAGAACTGATCCCTGCGGGACCCCACTTGTTATGCTCTTCCAGCATGACTGTGAACCACTGATTACTCTCTGGGAATGGTTTTCCAATGAATTTTGCACCCACCTTACAGTAGCTCCATATAGGTTTCATTTCCCTAGTTAATTTATGAGACGGTCATGCGGGAGAATATTAAAAGCTTTACTAAAATCAAGATATACCATGTCTACCGCTTCCCCCCATCCACAAGGCTTGTTACCCGGTTAAAGTAAGCTACCAGGTTGCTTTGACATGATTTGTTTTTGACAAATCCATGCTGACTGTTACTTATCACCTTATTTTCTTCTAGATGTTCGCAAACTGATTGCTTAATAATTTACTCCATTATCTTTCTGGGTACAGAAGTTAAGTTGACTGGTCTGTAATTCCCCGAGTTGTCCTTATTTCCTTTTTTATAGATGGGCACTATATTTGCCCTTTCCCAGTCTTCTGGGATCTCTCCTGTCTTCCATGATTTCTCAAAGCTAATCGCTAATGGTTCAGATATCTCCTCAGTCAGCTCCTTGAGTATTCTAGGATGCATTTCATCAGGACCTGGTGACTTTAAGACATCTAATTTGTCTAAGTAATTTTTAACTTGTTCTTTCCCTATTTTAGCCTCTTCTGATCCTACCTCATTTTCACTGGCATTCACTACATTAGAAGTCCAAGCACCACCAACCTTCTTGGTGAAAACCGAAAGAAAGAAGTCATTAAGCACCTCTGTCATTTCACATTATTATTTCCCCTTCCCTCCATTGAATAACTGGCCTACCCTGTCGTTAGTCTTCCTCTTGCTTCCAGTGTGTTTGTGGAATGTTTTCTTGTTACCCTTTATGTCTCTAGCTAGTTTGATCTCATTTTGTGCCTTGCCCTTTCTAATTTTGTCCCTACATACTTGTGTTATTTGTTTATATTCATCCTTTCTAATTTTATCTAGTTTCCACTTTTTGTATGACTCTTTTTTGATTTTTAGATCATTGAATATCTCCTGGTCAAGCCAGGCTGGTCTCTTGCCATACCTCCTATCTTTCCTACACAGTGGAATTGTTTGCTCTTGTGCCAACTGGCAACTGTCTTCTATTGTTTTTCCCCTTAGACTTGCTTCCCATGGGAACTTACCTACCAATGCCCTGAGTTTGCTAAAGTCTGCCTTCTTAAAATCCATTGTCTTTATTTTGCTGTTCTCCCTCCTACCACTCCTTAGAATCATGAACTCTTATTATTTCATGATCACTTTCACCCAAGCTGCCTTCCACTTTCAAATTCTCAACCAGTTCAAAATCAAACCTAAAGCAGCCTCTCCCCTGGTAGCTTTCTCCACCTTCTGAAATAAAAAATTGCCTCCAATATATTCCAAGAACTTATTGGATGATCTGTGCCCTGCTGTGTTATTTTCCCAACAGAGTCTTGGTAATTTATTTGCCACAGTAAAATAAATCAGCCTAGAAACTGTGGTTGGAATTCAGAGAGAGTAAAGAATGTGCTGAAAAGAGTTTAATTGCTATACAATATGTGTGATCATGTTATAGTTTAAAATGTAAAATTGCTGCAGTTCTCATAAGCTCACTGTGACCATTACAGCCACAACATATATACAGATCACCTATAAAATGTACTATCCAATACAAGAGGCAACATTTTGCCTTATTGTTTGGCAACTAGCCCGCTTATCACTGATGTGGAAGGTATTCCAAGCATCAGCTTTTGAGCTTTTGGCATACAATACAAGTTTAAAGGCAGCATCTGGTGTATCTTTCATTTCACATGTTCCATGCCATCAGACATTGTGTACCTATCTTGTAAGTAGTTTCTGTGCTGCTGTGTTCTCTCAGACATACTATTCCAAACAAACATGCAAAATGATGAATATAATCAATATCATATCTATGACATATGAAAAATGGTAGACTGCTGTGATCTACTCATAGGGCCACGTTGGGCCCTGAGTTTTTATGCAGAACTCCCCATTGAAACAAATGAGTTCTGCTTAAAAGAACTGGCACAAAGGAGATTAAAATATTTGAAAGTGCATCAGAAATCCACAGGATGCACAGGAGTGATGGATTATGCATTTGAACCTATGACTTAGTTGAAAGATACGTAGAATTCACGTAGCCAGGCAGTTTGCACACTGACTGCACAGAGGAGTAGACTTAACAATATAAATTATTCCTTTCCAAGTCACTTGTAGTTTACTTGTGAAATGGCCCTCAGAGCACATCTGCCTTTTTTACAAAGAAGATTTGGAATAAATGATTGGTTCTAAACACCTCACTTTTACCCAAACCACAAACACACTGTAGTGAGGATACCATGCTGCATGTGGTTCTGAGAAGCTGCAGTCTTTAGAGAATGGCAGAACCATGGCATATATGGATATTTGGTTAAGAAGCTGCAATAAGACCTCTAAATAAAGAATTTATACCAAGTATCAGAGAGCCACAGTGCATATCTGAAAGAAGATATAGGCCCTCCTATAAATCCTTAGAGATTCTGGAAGATAACCTGACACAAGTGAAGTCAATGGAAGGTTTGCCATTTACGTCAGTGGGGCCAGTATTTCAACCTCTGAAATGGTGACCTATGGAAATAGAACAAGATCTCTACTAATTTTGTTTTTTCAGTTTTATCTAGGAAGGAAGAGTGCTCAGGCAGCCCACAAGTTGTGTGTATGTTCCTACTCCTGCTGGAAAGAAGCCACATGATGATGATTGGCAGATGGAAAGCAAACTTTTAGTTCTTCATTTCTATCATAAGTTGAGATATGGCTGTAGAGAGTGAGAAAGGCCTGGCTGGGAATGCATCCACTGAATGCATCCGATGAAGTGAGCTGTAGCTCACGAAAGCTTATGCTCAAATAAATTTGTTAGTCTCTAAGGTGCCACAAGTACTCCTTTTCTTTTTGCGAATACAGACTAACACGGCTGTTACTCTGAAACCAGCTAAGACATTGGATTTCCTGCAGAGCAGGGATTACCAGGTTGTCATATGGGGGAAAGTGAACTCAGAAAGAAATGGAGTGTTTTGTTTTTGTTTTTTGCGGGGTGGTGGTGGTGGTCGTTGTGTTGGAGAGGGGTGCAGAAAGAAGAAACTGCTACTTTGGTATTTTCTTCAGTAATTCCCTCCACTCTTTGTTTGTCTTGGTATATTTCCAGTGGGATTTTCAAGCAAACTCAGCATTGGCCAACTCAGGTAATACTCTTCACTGAGTTCAATGGGAGTAAACTGGGGCCAATTCTGGGCACTTATGAAAATCCTAGCCTTAGAATATAAACTCGGCAGGACAAGGACCGTCTCCTTCTATGTAGATGTATACTACCTAGCCCAAGTGGATCCTGAAACTGATTAAGGCCTCCAAGCACTTCTGTAGTACAAATAATAAATAACTAATAACAAAGACAGATAATCGGTTATACCATATTTCTTATAATTATTTTTTCCCTGTCTCTCATTCTTGGTATCTGAGTAAGGGGGAGGAACGTTAATGTGAGGAGGGGGAAAGTTAATGAATATGAACCCTAATTTGAAGCTCAGATTTTTAACTATATTTTTGATTCTTTAAGATGGCAAAGGTGATCTGGTGGTGCTTCCTCTGGTAAACTCCAGGAAAGCAGCTTCTCGATGGAAACATTTAAGGCTGCCTGGCACTTAAAATGGCTTATTAAATAATATTCAAAAGTGACTTACCATACGATATAAAATATTTATTTATGCATTTTAAATAAAAAAATAGTCCATTGATGAAATAGACAAGAAAAGCTCAGGGAATAATGTTGACTGTGAAGTTGCTGAGACATAAGATACAGCTCTGTATAGAGCCATATACTATTAACCATTAAAATATCTACAGTTATGCCTCTGCGAGAAAGAAAATCATAGTAGCAATAGTTATTTGCCAAGGAAATTATGAACAATTCTATACAGGGTTTTTAATGGCAAGCACTGTTGGCATTATTTATAGTCACACATAGAATAGCTGTTAGCTAAATCTGTGAGCCTCTAAATCTCTTTTGTAAGATGGAACAGCATTTAACTCACCAATATAAGTAGCAATACACATCCAGGGATCTTAGACAGAGAATGCTGCAAGACCCTTGTTCATAGAAAATGGGTTTAGTTGGGTCTTTATAGTTTTAGGATTTTTCAAAAGCATTTTGAAGAGTAGCATTGGTTTCAGCAGGTCAGACTATGCTATCACACCTGGCTCATTCCTAAGGCTGGTAAAGTGAGCACTTAAAAGGATAAATGGACACAAATCAGATATTAGGAATGGCAATATACAAAAACCTGTAGGAGAACACTTCAGCCTCACTGGACACACAATAGCAGATTTAAAGGTAGCCATCCTGCAGCAAAAAAACTTCAGGACCAGACTTCAAAGAGAAACTGCTGAGCTTCAGTTCATTTGCAAATTAGACACCATCAGCCCAGGATTAAACAAAGACTGTGATTGGCTAGCCAACTACAAGAGCAGTTTCTCCTCCCTTGGTGTTCACACCTCAACTGCTAGAAGAGGGCCTCATCCTCCCTGATTGAACTAACCTCGTTATCCCTAGCCTGATTCTTGCTTTCACATTTATACCTGCCTCTGGAAATTTCCACTACATGCATCCAAGGAAGAGGGTATTCACCCACGAAAGCTCATGCTCCAATACGTCTGTTAGTCTATAAGGTGCCACAGGACTCTTTGCCGCTTTTACAGATCCAGACTAACACGGCTACACCTCTATGCTTAACAAAAAGTGGGTGTATTATTCCGTGTATTGCAAGGAAAACCTTAGACTCACAAGCTGAGGGCAGATTTATCAGATCCATCTATATTATACCAGCTCTTATAGATCACATTTTCTTATTATGTGATACTTTACACGGAGACCTCATGCCAGTGGGGTTTAGGCTTTATATACCCAGATATTTATTGTTTTCTCCATTTCACTAAATCAATCTTTTTTTAACATAATATATTGTATACAGTCTGATAAAGTTTAATCTTCCAAGGGTATCTGCCCCTATTTGCAGGAGGATTTGTCTAACTCTCATTAACATTAATGGCTGTTAATCCACTGAATATTAATGGAAAACATCTCTAAAATGGATTCTGTTAATTCCTAATCTCATTACATTTTTTACAGTCTTTGTTCTATCCTAATATTCTTAATTATATCTTCACCGGATGAATAAGACAATATTTTTATATCCCTTTAATTTAGAATTGTTTGGGGAAAATTAGAAAGCACACGAAGCATCAACTGGCATTCCACTTTAGTGAATGTCTGCATCCTTAGTCTGATTATTTGTGTTTCCAGTCATGTTTCCTGGGATCCTCACAACTCTTCAAGATGATCCAAGGTTGAATTCTACCCTTAGAATACTAGAAAGGAAAGGTGTGTGTGTCTGCTGTGGGGGCAGGAATCTGGGTTGATGCATAAAAAGAAAATAATTTCAAATATGTTTTATGAATTTACTCCCACAATTTAGGCGTGGGATTAAAGAGCTACAGGAGGTATTTACATTTCAGCTTATTTCCCCAAAAAGAGAAAAAATACTCGAGATGGAAAATTATGACTTTTTTCATAATCCATCTATATCTTCTAAATGTTACAGCTAATGAAATTTTAAGCAAAGGAAAAAAACTTTATTTGCGAGGACCAAGCCTTCTCACTCTTCTATTAGGTACTTTATCTCTGAGGACCAACCACTCACTCCTCTGTTAGGTACTTCATTATATCAGGGGCCTTCACCACCCAAAGAACTAAACTAAAACTCATGAATGGAGAGAGAATAGATTATGTCCTCCTTTGTTCCTTGTGACTGAACTCGATCATACCATGGTGTTCTACTGAGGTCATTTTGTCTTAATTATTATGTAAAAATAGTTAATTGGTTTGTTTCCTCAGTATTAATATTAATATTAATTAACTGAGGAACATTCAGGAGTTATTTTTAAAGAATCAGAATTTGCCCAGAGACATCTGATATACCATAGTATTTCCCTACACCTAGAGTAGGAGATAACTGGTATGTGTGATAACTGAGTAGTGGCAGTGGATAAATGCTGACACATCAGTGAGAGCCACCACAGAAGAGCAGAGGAAGGTTGATGTGGTATCTATTTTTAAAGTAAACAGCAGGAGTCTGATCTTTAGTCCAGATAAATATTAAAAAGAATTACCAGGGATGAAATAACTGGATATTAGGACTGGGAAAGAATAGGCTAATAAGAAAATGTCATCACTGTTTTATGAAAATAAATCATCTCAGGTGAATTTCACCATATTCTTTAAAGAAACGATAAGGAGACCATACAAGGACAATAGATGGTATTCACCTCTGTGCAGAGGGCCAGCACAGGCCAATACATAATTTAAAACTGACCTATGCTCAATTTTGAGGACTGAAGTGGTGAGTAGGCCTTTATGAATTTCACCCAGTATCAGTGTAAGCTATCTGGATTGTCTGTGTGACAATCAGGGTCCAGACACAAAAAGGGGAGAACATGGGGTTTGAACCCCAAAGAATAAGCAGATGAATCAACTAGCTGTATACAATGTTATTGTGCTATAAAACTAGCTTGCATTCTCCAAATTAAATCTCACTTTTACTATTACCTGTCTATGTCTCTAATCTCTCTTGATTTCTTTGCATCAACTTTCTGTCTCCATTGGAGTTCACAAATCTTTCAGGTTAACTGTTACCGTTGAGTTTCATTAATATGGTGTTCACTTCCTCTTCTAATCCATTAATGAAGATATTAAATAAGACTTAACTTAGCACACATCTCTGTGGAATCCCCTTTACTCTTTCTCCCTAATTTAACAATTTACTATTTATCATTATCTTTTGTTTCTTGTCCTTTATCCAATTTTCAATGCAGCATTTTTGTATCCAAGCCAGCTGAATTAGTTCGGAGAATAAGATTTTATGAGACGCTATGAAACAAAAATATTTAGCAAAACTCCAAGTATATTACAACTACATGTATATCTGTACATTTCATACAAAGACTATGAGCACAATTTTCTATATATACAAATACATGCATTCATAAGCATAGTCTGTACACATATCTCATAATGGCCATTAAGTTTAGACCATTACAAGCTAAAGGGTCTTTCCTATCTCTAGATTCTATACTGAATTTTGTGGGGACTAAGCAGGGAAAAGAACTAGGTTAGTAGTGAGAATCAATATAAAGGCAGGATCTCAGTGATTGGCAACACAACAACCTATCTACTGTGTCTGTAATAGATAAACATTTCACATCTTGCTCTTTATCTCTACAAACTAAACAGTCTCCATCTTTTCAATCTCTCTTTACATTGAGGATTTTTCATTGCTCTAATAATTTTATTCACCTACCTCTGAACCTCCACTTATTTTTGTTATATCCTTTTTAACAAAGGCTGACCAAAACCGAACATACCATTCAAGGTAAGGGGTGCCATCAACTTATATAATATCGTCATGACCTTATCAAAATTATCAGTATAATTTTCCACCTGTTCCTTATGTATCTTGATAGTTAGGTGGTTGGTTTTTGTTGCTTGTTTTTACCACAGCCAAACATTGAGCATATGTTTTCACTGAGTTGCCCACAATGATGATCTCTTTCCTGAACTGCTACAGTTAATTTAGAATCCAGTAAAGTGCATAAGTAGTTCAAACTATTCCTCCAATGTGCACTACCTTGCATTTATCAACATTGAATTTCATTTGCCATTGTGTTGCCCATTTTTGTAGCTTTGATGGGTCACTTTGATGTTCCTCAGAGTCTTCTTTGGACTTGACTAACATAAATAATTGTGTCATCTGCAAATGTTGCCATCTTACTTCTCACCCCTTTTTCCAGATCATTAATAAACATATTAAACAACATCTGCCCTAGCATTGAAATCTTGCGGCACCCCATTGTTAACTTTTTGCTCTGATGAAAACTGGCTATTCATTCTTGTTCTGTTTCTTAGCCAGTTTCTAATCCATGAGAGAACATTACTGCTCACCAAGTGATTCCATGGCTTCTTTAATAGTCTCTCATGAGGGATTTTGTAAAAGTCCAAGAAAAGTATGTCAGCTGACTCTCCTTTTTCTTGTGTTTTAATAACACGGTTAGTTTCTATTATGATCATCTCAGTATTTTATAATTAAATTTTAAATAATAGTTTCTCCCCCTTTTCCTTGTCTTGAAGTAAGTTTAACTGGTTTAATCCAAAACAGCTTTCTAAAAACTAACCACAATATTTGCTACCCTCCAATTCTCCAGGGTAGTGTCTGTACCTTATCCAGATGTGAGCAACAATAGCTGGTCAGAATTTGGCTCATGTCCTCTATTGCTCTTTCCCAAAAGTAATTTTCCTTTCTGGAAATACTGAACTGGATTATCCTCCTCTTGGAATATAAAGATTCAGAGACCATCCTTGTTACATTAACTCTCCAGATATACCAGAAGCAAAGGAACTTGAAGCAATAATTTTCTAAGCAGCACCAGACTTGAATACACAGAGTATTTAAGTTCAGAGACCTAAACTGAAACCCTAGATCCAAACCCTTCCAAACTTTTCTCTTTTTGGGGACTTTGAACTTGCATCCAAATTTCACAGCTGGTCCCATTCACTGTAATGTGCCAAACCAAAAACACCCCAGAACCATGGGGTGCTTGAAATCCAGATCTGAATTTTGCAATTTGAGCTCATTTAGTTCTCACCGCATACTGTGATGAGTTAAAAGAACACTGTGAATGTAAAAGCTATGGGTGAGATTCTGTGCTGTAAAGCACAGAACTTCCTGAGCAGGGAAGAAGAGGGCTAACATGGCTTTACACCAACTTTGTGCCATCTCCATCTTGCACTGCTCTGGAGTGGGCATAATTTAGATGGCTCTGTGGGGCTTGTCTAAGTTATGGCAGCCTGATCCCAGCTACCCATGGCCACAGTACTGGCTGGAATCTCCGCAGTGGTTTATGCTGTGGCCTTGCCTGTGACATGGCCCTCCTGCCTCTGCAACAACCCATATGTCAGGGATTGATAGGAGGTCTTCAGATGATAGTCTGATGTCTGTCTTCCTCAATTCTAGGGTCAAGACAATTCTTCCCCAGTCAGATCCAGTGCTTTTAGGCCCCTTTACATCACTCTGGCTGCTTTACAGCATAAAGGGGCCAGAGCAGGGGTGAGGTGAGATCTCATCCCATATGTTGCAGGCAGATACACTTCTTTGCCTACATTATCAATAACGATCATCTTAGATTATTAAAAGAATTTTTAAAAATCACTTTTTCAGTCACTATTCATTCTCTTGGTTTACTTCATACTGTGGTGTGTTAAGGACTGTGTTGGAATGGCAAGCTGTCACTTCAAGTGCTGGGCGTTTTCTGATCTTGCTTGCAGGCTAGAGGCTCTGTAGTAAATCATCCGGGGGCAGCAGTCAGTCTGGAAAGAGCCAGCTTAGACAATGGTTTGGTGAGTGTGACTCGCGGCCATAGGAAGCAGCTTGCTTTGTCTTTCTCTGTGCTTGGGTCTTGCATGTTTATCGTTTTAAATTCTAAGAAATAAGCCAGTGTTATATTGTCACCTTCCAGCAAGAGTATTTATGTTTTTATCTAACTTCTCTGTGTGTATGCTATGGACACAACACTGACATTCCTCTCACCATTAACAGTGAAAATCAGTGATGTCAGTTTTAGTTTTGTATATGGTCGGTTGTCCTTTCAGAATCTATAGCGCTGCAATATTCAGGTTCCACACAATGCTGGGGAATGTTGTTCATGTATTTGGAAACAACTGCTGGTATATGTGGGTTTTTTTTTCTCCACAAAATGGACACATTCATATTGCTCTTATGGTTTTATTTTGCAAAATTAACTTTTAGGTCAAATTTAAGTTGGCTGTCTTTAAGTAAAAATAGGTGCTACTTGTAGGTAAAATAGGTATTGCATTTGTGTCAATACTTGCAAACCAAAAAATTTGCATTCCCCTTTTGACTGGGGAGAATATTCTGACAAGGTCAGGCCAGATGGCTACAGGAGAGTGATTCTATTGGGATCCAGGAAGTGGGCGGGCAGAAGCCCACCCACTGCTAAAGGATCCTGCCCCCCAGCTACAGGAGAGTGATAGAAGGTAGATATATTAGCCCCAGATTAAGCAGGTCCCTTTTCCCTGAGTAAGATAATAGGCTATTCCAGAACAATCAGGAAGTTGCTGGAATCAATGAAGGCAGGCTAATTAGGACACCTGGAGCCAATCAAGAAGCTACCAGAATCATTTAGGACAGGCAGGCTAATCAGGGCACCTGGTTTTAAAAAGGACCTCACTTCAGTTAGTGAGGTATGTCCGAGGAGCTGGGAGCAAGAGGTGTGCAAGAAGCTGAGAGTCAGTAGGCATACTGCTGGAGGACTGAGAAGTACAAGCTTTATCAGACATCAGGAGGAAGGTCTTTTGGTGAGGATAAAGAAGGTGTTGGGAGGAGGCCATGAGGAAGTAGCCCAAGGAGTTGTAGCGGTAATGCAGCTGTTACAGGAGACACTGTAGACAGCTGCAATCCACAGGGCCCTGGGCTAGTAGAGGGCGAGCCCAGGTTCCCCAAATCCCTATTTGATATAAGAGGAATTGATCTGGACTGTGGGTCCCACCATAGGGGGAAGGTCTCTGGCCTGTCCCCCAACCCAGGTGGGCCAGCAGAGACTGCAGGGATTGTTCTCCTCTTTTCCCCATGCTGGCCAGTGATGAGGTTAGCCGAGTGAACGGCAGGTTTGTGCCACTAACAAAAGGAGCCAAACTGAGGACTCTGAGGCAAGCAGAATCCACCAGTAAACACAGAACCCAGCAAGGCAGAGGAGGAACTTTATCACTATATCTATCCCAGTGTTAGGGAGGAACATGCTGGGGGTGGGGATGAAGCATCCAAGCTAATTGCTGAAGCCTCTTTGAAGCAGGTATCCAGTGCAGGTATCCATTACAGAGGGGATAAGTTTCCCTAATAAACAGGAATTGGAAGTGGACTTAAGGGAAGTCTTACCCTAAAGAAGCTAAGGAACAAGCTTGGAGCTCCTAATGTCTGGTACAGCAAAGAGACAAGTCCTTACCCCGAACCCTTAAGCCTCATACTAGCTGGGACCAGCTGTGGAATGATGGTGGGGTGATGGCAGTCCTACCAGGTGGAAATGATTAAGGAAGGAATCATGACCTGCACTGTATGAATTATTGCCTAATAGTTCCCAGATGAGTTAAGTAATATAGTTAAGGCCTAAACAAACCACATCCCTTGTATCTTATCTTTCTTTCCACCTCTGCAGTACAATAGGTGTTGCATATTTGACAACACTTTCAAATTTGCCAACACTTTCAAACCAAAAATCTGTAGGTTTTACTTTGCAGTCATTTCCATAGATTTCCATAAGTTTACATAAACATGTTGCCCATTTGCTATACTCACACCCACTTTATACAATTATTCCACAACTGTTTTCACTCCATTCTAGTCTTTCCACTCCTTATATTCCACATTTCCCAGACATAACTGACTTTGCACTGGCATGACATATATTCGCAAACATTTTCTAAGCACCTTTCTTGAAAAGGATAACCTGGCTTACATTCTCATTAAATTCTTGGGCTTCTTTTCTCATATTATTGTATATATTTTGAAGACTTGTATTCATTTCCAAGGAGAGCCCTAGGACTGGTTCCCCCTCTTTTGGTGACTATTTGTATCTTAAAAAGGAACAATAAAGCCCCATGTTGAAGAAGAAACATGTGTGAACGTGTTACATAGCTGTTTTCAAATATTACATTGGTATTTATTATCCAGTCTATGTGGACCAAACTTTACAGTTATTACGCAGCAAGGACTCCCATTTAGTTAGTTAGTTTAGTTTAGTTTATAAAAGATGTTACTGACTTAAGGCCAGACTCTTCCAAACCTTTATATGGATGCGCACAGCAGGGGAACAGATAAGAAGACAACACAGAGCTTTATCTTCTGGATAAGCACTAAGCAGAATTGCAGAACCTGAACTCAAGGGAACGCAGGGACTTTCCCAGAGCCATATGTAGTGGGGAGGTAGGCCCAGGCCCACATGCTAACTCTGTACTGGGATCAGAGGAATGGGGGGAGAAACCGTACCTCAAAGGTGTGTAATAATGGCCATGCTGGACAGCTCCAGGTAGCATTCTGCATCACTGAGGTAGAATACCTCCCATAGCTCCACACTGCTCTTTACTATGGGCTGTGCCTTAAAGCCAACGCTTAGTCTTTAGGACCCAGTTCCGATACCAAGACTCAAGCTGAGTAGTTTCTTATTCCTCATGTTGTCCCAGGGAAATCAAAGGGACTACAGTAAATACTACTTAGTGCAAGCGTATCAGGATCAGGACCTTACAGAATGAATAATGATGATTTTTAATGAAAAATATTTTTGAAAGATAATTTAACTTTTTTAAAATTGAAATAAAATTTTGTATTTATATGTTGCTAATTCTTTATTTTATTACCGTTTTAGTATCTTAAATTGCTCATGTGGATGTTTTGTTCTGGTTTCTTTACAGTTTCTGAATTGTTTGTAGAATTTTAGATTTTACACAGATGTTTTCCCCCGTAAGAAGTGGCATACTTAAAATGCTCATCTGTGCTGGAAAAATGTACAAATGTACAAATGTAAGGGACAAAAGATGGGTCTTTCAATGTGTCCGGAAGGTTAACAGACGATGGTGGGTTTAGTGAACCCAGAAAAGAAACTAATTCCAGAGAAGAGCCTCCATGGAAGATGCCCTGCCAATAACCATCTCCTGTTTGTTCCAAAGGAGTTCCAGTTGATCTCAACTGAGTCATTATGGCACAGGGAAAGAGGAAATCTCTCAAACCAGGTCCCAAAACATTTAGACCTTTAGAAGTTAAAGCCAAGACCATGAATTCCAATCAGAAACTGACAGTGGTGTAACAGTGAGGTCAATGGGATATTTGCTTGAATAAGGTCTACAGGATTTGGCCCTATGTTAAACACAATATGAGGAGAAATTTTAGTTCATCAGCCTAAATTTGCCATTATCTTATGATTGGCCTCAGCTTTAGCATGTCATCAGCACTGCTAATAAAACAAATGGCATGAAATTGCAATAGGTTTTGGCAAGTGTGGAAGCAATATTTAAAGAAAAAATTAAAACTTTCATTTTATGTGGATATTTCTAAATATTAAAGTCTAGATCTTTAAAACTTTCAGTACTGACAAGACATAGATTCTTCTATTGAATAATGAAAATACATCCTGAAACAAAGGAACAGTCGATTGTGCTCAGGCTAGTCAGTAGAATTTCTGCTGCACAGAATTTCTGCTGTGGACTTTTAAATTAGGCATGAGTTTGGCTGTCAGGAGACTTGTACTCTAATCCTGGTAGTGACACTGACTTCTAGTATGAGCTTACAAATCACTTAACTTTTCTGAGCCTCCGTTTCACCTTCTGTATAATGGGGATAGTGATATTTTCCTGCTGCATAGGGATGTAATTACGTTTGTAATGAACTATCTCAGTGAAAAGTGACAGACATGGATTCCAGAGGTGAGATCACACCACAGGATAACATGAGCTGACACACAGACCTACAGCTTAGATGCTCCAGAACTCACAACCTGAACCCATATCCAATGTCTCAAATCAAGCAGTGGAGGCAGGAATGGAAAATCTTCAAATTCAAACTATAATTTAATTGGAAAAGATATTTTTAAAAAATCCATTGGGTATTTAATAAGGCTAAGTGTCAGAAATTAAAATGTTATTTGACCTTACCAAACAACAATCTCTCTTCGAACGTGTCTTCAATAATCAGCAAATGTGCTAAGTAACTGTATTTAAAAAGAGAAAGACAAACGATTTGTTCTTTATATATGATGCATCTGGAAGTTTTCACAAGTATGAATGCCCCTTTTGAAGTTTCAGTTGGCTTTGTTGGAAAGAACTAATGCTTTTGAATCTCAGCCTGCTCATATGTGTTCCTAATTGTTCTTTGCTGCTAGAGAGGTGTGTTTGAAATGTCTTACCATTGTTACATCTTATGTCTACAGACACATCACCCAGCACATTCTTGTTTTACTAAGTGTCACTCTGGTTTTACTAAGTGTTACTGATACCTCTTTGAAATGAAATCTTAATGTATGTGATGGTGAATAGCTGTTCCTTTCTTTCACACAGATTACAGTAATTTTTCAGTGGATGCCACTGAACAGTAGCAAAATGAAAGCTGATGTATCCCTAGATGTTAGGTTTTATCTGAAAAATAATCAAAGTTAGCTGAAACCAAGAGCCCAAATAGCTAGCCTCCAAAGAAAATTATTTGATGGAAAATTATGTGAAAGATTTACATGATGTTTTCTGTGTTACTGAAAGTTTACCGTGATAGTAGTCACCTTTTCCGCCCATAATTCTTTGTTGATTAGTGTCCTAACAATTAGCTATTGGGGTCGTATAGTTTCAGATAAGTACTAATCATTACTATTTATTGGTAATGCTATTCCAAAGATGGTAAGAAATTCACAGTTTCATAAAAATTAGGACTGAAAGTGGTCCCAGGGTTATTTAGTCAATGGTTGCAGGTCAGTTTCCATAGTTCAATACCTCATCCCCAGTGGTATATTGTCTGCTCTTGCCTTCACTACCTCTAATGATGGCAATATCACAATTTTTCTTGGCAGGTTGTAAAAATAATTAGAAAAGAAAAACAATTATAAAATTTTACTTATTTAAAGTTAAGTATTTCCTCCATAAAATTTTTAATTTTTTTACCTCCACTTCTGCATTCTTATACTGCCCACACAATTTCATGGGGACTCCTCAGTCATCATTATTGTAGACTGTACACAATTATTACCTTCACCGTGTTTTAAAGAGCATGGGTGGAACTCTTGCCTCGCTGAAGTTAATGGCAAAATTCCTGTTAACTTAAATGGGGTCAGGATTCACTCCATGTTTTCCAAATCCTTTGCCCTGCTATTCTTTGGATTTAGGTAAAGACATGGTTACCATCCAAAGGCTTCCACTACTGACCTGACGGGAGTTCCAGAGGTACATGGAGGCAGCATTGGGCATTAAGCTATTTCTGGTCACAGAGTCATAGGAAGCATGTCAAAAAGTATAGGTAAAACAATGACCAGATTTGCTCTGTGTTACAAAATATGCAGTAAATTACATGACCCTTGAAACATCTAACCATCAACTAAAAAAGAAGCAAACAAAACCAAACCCTTTCATGTTAAGGCTGTAGCCACCTCTATTTTTTATACTGTATCAGGCCCTACGAAATCAAGGTGAGCTAAAGCAGTGAATACAGAGAAACCAAAACACATACAGGAAGAAATCCCCATTGAAGTCAATGGCAAAACTCCTATTGACACCTGTGAGGCCAGGATTTCACCCCAGGCTCTAATTTAGCAAGGTACTTAAGTTTTCGAAAGTAAACAAAGTTGTCTCATTTACTTCAAAGATACAACTCAAGAGTCTAAAGTTAGGTACATGCTTAAGTATTTTCTTGAATTGGGGCCCACACAGGAGAAGCAGCTATTAAAAAATAAGCATTTGGCAGCTCTTAACTACAAAGTTATCACTGACATCTCCTACTCTGAGTATAGTGATAAACTGTGGTATCTCAGATACCACCCTGTGGTTACTGCAGGCAAAAGATGACTTCTAATGGTGATTGAGCCTGAATTTTATTTAAATATATTTTAATTTCCTCTATTAAAATATGAACATATTTCTCCTAAAAGCTATAGTAGGGGAATTTTTATTGACTTTTATCTTTTTTTTTAAATAGTATTATATGTGCTTGGCTTCTGCACATATTTGAGATGCAAGCCTCAGACCAGAGAATTTGCTTATATTGGGTATGGAGTTTTGTGACTAAGAAATACAAGAAATTATAAAAAAAAAATAAAGTGCTTAATCTATTTCAGGTGTTTTACATGTGTTAATGAAAATAAAGGGTGGACTAATGAGCGGTTATTTTTGTTAACTAATTTTATCATAAAGGTGAAAATTAAATGTTACTTTTAAGAAGCAGAAGATCCAAAACCTGTGATTGTATAGCTTTGATTTTCATTAAATAGTTGTTCAGAAACAAGTTACAGATCAAAATAAAGTTTCTTGGTCTGCACTGAAATGAGGAAAGGAAAATTTAGTCTCTAGGCCTGCTGTGAGTAATTAAGTCAATGGAGTTATAAGGGGGCTGAATTTGGCCCTGTTAGGAGAAATAATTGTTCCAATTAGCACTAACTTTAGAAGTAGTTTTCATGAGTAGATTCTCTCACTTCTCACTGAGATCATACTAAAAGTAATGTAAATGTATGGAGTTGTATTGGATTTGGGTAAATTAACGGAGCAGAAAGAAGGAAACCTCGGTGATGTAGGATCAAGTCTTAAAAATGTAAACAGTGCATCTGGGGCTTTATGTTTTCAGAGATTCACTTTATAAAATACAAGATTGTGGATTTATAGGTGTAACTGAGCTTTAACACGGTTCTATCAAATTCAAACCAGAAGAGAAACAGCTGATTATGGTCAGACTCCATTGTTTTCTAACTCAGATTCACAAATACAGTAAAATAGATCACATGTTGCAGATGTCTGAAGATAAATTAGCGCCTGTCTACTAAATTGCTCATTGTGTTTTAAAAGAATGAATACACATTTTAATGTTTATTTTCCCTTTCAAAGTTGGCTGCAGATATGAAGAAGCTCATTTTAATCTAATCTTTTCCCTTGTGTGCAATAAGAGCAAGAGGGCACCTTGTTGGTGCTTGAAGATCATTTTAAGACAAATGTATACCACATAAATATTGCCGTTTAAGGGCAAATCTACACTAGAGCTCTACATTGGCACAGCTGCACCGCTATAGCACATCTGGTGAAGCTGTGCTATGTCGATGGGAGACAGCTGTCCCGTTGACATAATTACTCCACCTCCTCAAGAGGAGGAAGCTATGTCAGCAGGAGAGCATCTCTCACCAACAAAGCGTTGGCATGGACAGCGCTTATGTCGATGTAACTTACATCGCTCAGGGGGCGTGACTTCTTCACACCCCTGAATGACGTAAGTTACATTGACTTAAACGGTAGTGTACACCAGCCCTAAATATTCTTTTCTCATACAATTCTACTTTCTGACAATATTTTAGTAGTATATTTCTTTACATAATGTTTTTAATGATTCCTATATTAAATGTATGCAAAAATTCAATTTTACAAACTGGAATACTGAAAAAGATGTTCATGTGTAATTTAGTTGTGTATATGGACCGGCTTCCTTTTCAAAACTGTCTGAATGGACTTTTTAAAACTCCACTTCGACGTTTGGGGCACTGAACTCAATGCCTGAAATAGATGAAATTAAGATCTAGATATCCTCCAGTATAGTTATTGCTGTATTAACACAGTTCATACTCTCCACATGGTTTTAATAGGAAAATTTGAGTCACTGATAATCATTTTTTTTAACCAGCTGAAGACTTACAATAGCAAAGATTTTTATGGATTGAACAAATTTAGTGACATGTCGGGGGAATTAATAAGATAGCTCATTAATGGAATAATTACTACCTTCCTGGTCTAGCAGCCTGTCTCTGGAAGTGATCAGCATTCGGTGGCATAACTCTCCCATAATGAACATAATTGTAAAAATTATCAGAGGGAGGAAGTTCTTCCTGAGCCCAGCAACTATCCAGTTTATGTTGGGAACCAGGAGGATTGCTAGTCCTAGTGAAACTATAGTGAAAAACCTTTCTTTTTCATACAATTGTTGAATGTTTTTGAATTTTACCTGGGGTTTCCTTCAATGGTATTTTATGGTAGTGAGTTTTACAGATTAGTTATACATTACACAACATTTGGTAGTTTCTTATCCTTTTTGATTCAGGCTTTTAATTTTGGATTCCTGCTACTTCCTGTTAAGTATGGAAATTCAGTTAAGGCACAGTTATGGCTCCCAACAACCTAAACTTTGCCTTGTAGCAAAACTATGGAATAACTATAGGACTATGATTGTGGCATTTTATTGTTTGTGGTCCTATATCAGATTAATCTGATTTTTAAAGACACATTAGATTCTCCCCACCTCCCAAATTGTGTCAGTACAGGGTAGAATTAAGTATATTTGGATGCCCTGATTGCGCATTTCCCATATGTTAACATATTTGGATTTCCTTTAAATTTATCCTTAATTCTGAATTTTCTTGGTTCATAATTATTGCTCTTAGGATTGCAATATTGCTGTGCTGTATGTTGTCCTAAATCACTATTATGTACTTTCAACAGTAACTCAATTTTAATGTCATTTTTATCTGTACCTTTCCTTAAAAAAATTAATACATGAAGATTAAAACAAGAAAGTCAAAGAGAGTCATTGCCATGTGATATTTTTAATTATTTGAAGATGCCAAGTTTTGACTTTCAATCATTTTTATTTTAACTTCTATGGATAGATTCACTGGTAAATTTTCGCTACTTTATGCCACTCTGGAGCTGCACAGAGCGACCAGAGTACACAGGAGTTAAGGCACTTTGTTTCATGAGAACAGTGCAAAGCAGCCAGAGTGTACATCCCAGTTCCCCTCCCCCCATCTTCCAAACTTCTTTTGCCCCTTGCATCTCCCTGTATTCCTCTGCACACACGCTCAAGCTTCCCCCCCTTCTTGCACCCCCTACATTCCCATGCACAAATACACCAGAGCCCCCTCCGTTATGCACCCCCTACACACGTTTGTATACACCCACTTCAATTTACCTTCCTCCTTTCTCCTTCTCCTAATTCCCTTGATCAGACATTCACCCATTTCCTTCTTCCTTCGGTCTTTCTCTTTTCTCCACTCAGTGGTGGTGCTGGGGGGGAGTTTGCAGGGGCTATAGTCACCCCCCCCCAGATTACCTTAGCCTCCCTTGTAGCCAAAGGTCAAACGTTACACAGAAGTAAGGGTGGTATGGTATTGTCACCCTTACTTCTCTGCTGCTGCTGGCGGCAGCACTGCCTGCAGAGCTGGGCAGCCAGAGAGCGGTGGCTGATGCCACCACTGGCAGCAGCGCAGAACTGCAGAAGTAAGGGTGGCGTACCCACAAGATGAATAGCAATTTTCTGTCTAGCCCCCTTCTGCCCACCATGTCTCCTGGAAAAGGCTGGTGCCATCCCATCGCCACTCCACCCTTTGGTTTCCCTCTCCCAGTTGCCATCTTTATTGAATAGATGTGGTCCAACTGATAGTTTTTTAAAACAAAGATTTAAAATTAGTGGCTATTTTTGCCATTATTTTTCTTAACTGAAAGTTTATCTGTTTAACGAAGCTAGTGCATAAAATATTTTCTGTATGCTGCCAGGAGAGTGGCAGAAACACTCTGAGGAGCCATTGAAAATCCTAGTTGAAAATCACCAAAAATGTGATCTGTTATCCAATCTATTGCTATTGTAAGTTAAACAAATGTTACTGCAAGAATCAATAGTTTTAAATAAAGTAAAAATTAAATGGTACATTATCCAAGGAGAGAGAACTGACCAATAATACCAAAGATATTTTCACTGAACCTGTAGTGAGTCATTGTTGAAAGGTAAGAGTTCAGGCAGAGATAAATTCAAGGCACAATCCATAAAACTGGAAGTCAGCCTTACAAAACATGTTCCACACTAAGGAACGTCATTAAATTAGTGTCACATACAGATATGAAGAGTCTATACTGCATTGAAATAGCCAGCTTCTCCTAATTTAAAAGGCATCCTCATGACAAAACTACACCTGTTCACACTGAAAGATACGGCACTGTTTGCTTGAGATTACCTGGGCCTCCTGTTAGCGTGGATCCCCATGCCATTGGCCTACTGACTTGAATGACCCCAGATAGGCCCAGGGGCAGTGCTGCTGAATCCTGATGCAGGGTTGGGACCTTAAAAACTTATCTCCTTATATTGCTAAAACAGGTTGTATATCTGCTTAGCTATATAACTAATAAATAACTTAGCTAGACAAATATGTGTTGCATACAATTCAAATATTTTCAGCCAAATAACCTTGATTTCTGTCAGAAACAGCTTTCCTCACTATGAGCAAAATCTTGCCCTTACCTGGAAGGCCTGCTGAGAGAGAGAGAGTGTGTGTGTGTGTGTGTGCGGGGGAGCGGGGGTATCATTCTAATCCTGGCTGGCACAAGAGCCATCCCTGCAGCTGCAGCACAGAGTGTTTCAAGAGAGCCCACTGTAACCTGATGCTGATTGTTCCTCACAGCAGAAGCCTGCATGTTCCACTGACATCAACATGCTTGAACGCAGGACAGGAGACAAGGCAAAAGCCCCTTCAGTAGATCCGAGGAAGGATCCAGAATTCCTCATGTGGGGAAGAAGAGGAAGATCCTTACTCACCAGTCCCCTTTGAACACCTGCACAGCACATAGCAGAGTTTAGGCCTATATTACATGTACATATTAATTTTTGTTTATATGATCAGTATGTACCTGGAAATAATAAAGAGCTTTCATTTGATAAACTCTTCAACTCTCTGGTCACGCAATCACAGACATGAAGGTCGCTATCTTAAAACAAAAAAACTTCAAATCCAGACTCCAGCGAGAAACTGCTGAATTGGAATTCATTTGCAAATTGGATACTATTAATTTAGGCTTAAATAGAGACTGGGAGTGGCTAAGTCATTATGCAAGGTAGCCTGTTTCCTCTTGTTTTTCCCTACCCCCCCCCCCCAGATGTTCTGGTTTAACTTGGATTTAAACTTGAAGAGTGGTCAGTTTGGATGAGCTATTACCAGCAGGAGAGTGAGTTTGTGTGTGTATGGGGGTGGGGGGGATGTGAGAAAACCTGGATTTGTGCAGGAAATAGCCCAACTTGATTGTCATGCACATTGTGTAAAGAGTTGTCACTTTGGATGGGCTATCACCAGCAGGAGAGTGAATTTGTGGGGGGGGTGGAGGGTGAGAAAACCTGGATTTGTGCTGGAAATGGCCCACCTGATGATCACTTTAGATAAGCTATTACCAGCAGGACAGTGGGGTGGGAGGAGGTATTGTTTCATATTCTCTGTGTATATATAAAGCCTGCTGCAGTTTCCACGATATGCATCTGAGGAAGTGAGCTGTAGCTCACGAAAGCTTATGCTCTAATAAATTGGTTAGTCTCTAAGGTGCCACAAGTACTCCTTTTCTTTTTGCGAATACAGACTAACACGGCTGTTACTCTGAAACTCTTCAAATTATGTCATCAACTGCAGAGCCCAGTGCCCAGCTGCTAATTTCCTTCATGCTCCTTTTGCCAATATTCTTATTTTTCACATTTGCACAACGTCCACTACCTACAGAATCAGTATACAGTAGTAGCACCAATTGTACAATAGTAGAAAAGTTAGGACAGCGTTTTAAAAGTTGAGTGCCTAAAGTTAGGCATGTCCTGTAAATCCAGAATTAGACACCTAAATTATAAATGCCTGATTTTCAGAAGTACTGAGCAGCTGCAGCACCCCTCACAGAGCAGTCCACAAACTGAAAATCAGGCCACTTATTTATGAACTGAAGGGGAATATCTGAAATGTGACTACATGACTTAGGAGCCTAGAGTCCCATTGTCAAAAGTCACGTAAGTGCTGAGGAGCGTAAATCTTATTGTAAGTCAATGGGACTTAGGTTCCTAAGACATTTCTGAAAACAAGATTTCAGCGCTTTTCAATTTTTTACCCTAAACAGGAATTTAGGTGCCAACTCTGTTACTCAAATTTTAAAAAATTGGCCTTAGTTTTCATTAGAAATGTCAATAACGGTAACAATAACATTTGTAAATAATAAGATATTTAGACTAGAAGCCAAATAATTTCAGCAAAACATCAATCTTCTAGTACATTATAACGAGGCATATTAATTAAATCCTTCACCAATATAGGATTCAGTTTATTAATAAAAATCATATCCTGAAGCCTGGTCATAATACCAAATCTAACCCTTAGTGCTTTAGAATACTTGCCTCAGAAAATGTATACAAACCATCAGGCTCAAATAATCAGAACTGGAATCAGGATCTTAATGCATAGAGGTCATTGTTAGTTAAATGTGTCATGGATTGGTAGAGGCCAAAAATTGTCACAACCTGGTAGACATTCAATGACATAGAGGGTGTGCCATTGGTCACAATCTCGTTCCTTGGGACAAGTGTCTACATCACAGAAGGCCACCCTCAGAACTGGCACAAGTTAACACAGCCACTGCTTGAAGTCACATCAGGGGATTCAAAGACTTTGGGTGGGATTCACTTCACTTGCATAAAGCCCAAGCATTCGAGCCCTGCGAAGGTAAGAGTGGTCAGAGAGGTGAATCCACTCTCCAATCAGGATAAATATGAGTGGGACTTCATATGGGCTAAAATAGTGGCCATACTCCTCAAAGCCAGTTGCGTGGAGTAATGGAAACCCTGGATTACCCTCACAGGGGTCTATTTCCATGGCATACAAGGGGCGAATGGGCATTTCTGTGCATCTGCTCAGGTGATCAGCCTCATGAGGATGTGCAGACCATTGCACTGGCCCTGAAAGCACATGGAGTTTGAGCTACTCTCACCCCAAAAAGGAGTACTTGTGGGAGACTAACAAATTTATTTGAGCATAAGCTTTCGTGAGCTACAGCTCACTTCATCGGATGCCACAAGTACTCTTTTTCTTTTTGTGAATATAGACTAACACAGCTGCTACTCTGAAACCTCTCACCCCAAAGAGGTAGTCATGTAAATAGAAGGTGAAAGCATATTTTTAGGAATCATCAGAAAGATTAGATGTTTTTTAAATAAAGAAAAATATAGATAAGCAAGCTACTCCACCACCCCAAAGTTTAATGCCTGTAGCAGATAAAGTATTTCTAAGGGTTCTGTTGATTCTCTTCTCAGATCTACACAGTGCATATCACTGCAAAGTGAAATACATACA
This sequence comes from Lepidochelys kempii, assembly GCF_965140285.1. Lineage (NCBI taxonomy): Eukaryota > Metazoa > Chordata > Testudines > Cheloniidae > Lepidochelys > Lepidochelys kempii. Next base: position 176,077,166 of record NC_136380.1, read on the forward strand.
ATACATTTCAAGGACTATCAATCACCTATTTTCAAAGCTGTAGATCTGCCTAGAAACTGCTGTCAACAGAAAGGCAGGTCTACGCATGGGCAAACCTCAGAAGGCTCAGAATCCAATAACTTAGTTTGAAATCTGTCCACTCCTATGAAACCCAAGTTTTCAGGCTCTGTGTGGGAGGGGTTACACAGTGGTTAAAGATGTCATATCTTCACACTGAATCCAAGGTTATGGTGTCATACAGCCATGTCTCAAGGCTGCTGCTCCAGTCTATTGGCTGGAATAGCAGACACGACCCCTCCATGCCGGTTGTGTTCAGGTTTGGTTTGGTTAAGCACCTGTCTCCCTGTGAACAGGACACTTTCCTCCCTCCCCTTCCATCTTCCCCCTCAGTCTCCCGTAGCACTCCTTGTCTGTGGGCAAACCCCAAACCTCTGCAAAACCCAAATCTGTCTTATCTGTGATACTCTGCAGTCTTTGGAGGCTTTGTCACTAGCAAAATTGTAATCAGCAAGTGAAGGAGTAGGAATGGAGCAACAGGGAAATAAATTCAAACATGTGAACCAGAGACAAGCAGAAGATCATATGAGAGAAATGAATGGTTATATGAGGGGGTGTGTTTCCCAGATAAGCATAAGGCCAACACTGAAAACAAAAGCTCAAGTGGTTTGGCTGAGAAATTCAAAATGCACAGATTTTTGCCAGGGCAGTAACTGTTAAATGGCAATAGAATATATATGTATACATTAAGAAAATAATAAAGTATAGAATGACTCTCACCCAACTGTGGGACAAAAGCAGGCAGCAGACAAGACTGTCTGAACTCTGATGCGGGCAGTCTGGGACACAGTGTGCTGTGGTTGACTCTGCATCATCTTTCTGATGCTCCTGGTGTGCTGGCCAGCTGGCTTGAACATGCCTGAAGCATTTGAGCTCAGGCCTATCCACCACACCCAGCACCAAAAAGAAAAGTCATCAGATCAGGTTCCCAAGCAGTGTGATTCAGGTGAGAATTCCACCTCCAAAGGAAGTTGGAGCCAGGGCATTCAAGACAGTGGGTACTCCATCTGTGCTATTATGGCACTAAACATGAGGTCTTAAATGACCAACATTGCATAAGTCCCAGTTAAATATTAATCACATGAATTTGAAGACTGGACACAACCAATTCTGAGCATACATATCTATCTAAAGAAGGAGAACTCTGCACAGTGTATGTTGTGCTGCTCTTAGAGAAGACAAGAATGCACCTATTTTTTCCAAGTATTTTCTCCCCCATCCCAACCCACATTTATAGGAATATGAATTAATATTTCTTTGAAAGTTTCATAAGCTAGATCTCCTGCAGAAACACAAGGCTCTTTCCTACTGTGTGCGTGTTACAAGAACAAACCACTAATACAACAGAGGGGGTGGAGAAAAGGAAATACTGCACCAAATGTAACTGAAATTGCCACATAAATTATAATTAAACCATTAGCAATAAAATATAGACGAAAGCCCCAGCAACCATGTACAAAGTTAAACAAAGCAAAAAAAAATCACTTGGATGTAAATATTTTTACTAGGTGAGAAAAGTAAAAGCTGAAATAAGTTTAATTCTGGTGGGAGATATAATGCACATTAGCTTTTATACAAGCTTGTATTTACCCATCTAATAAAAGTAATAGTCATGTTTAAAGAGACCCTTTCAGACAGATTAGGCCCAAAATTTTAGTTTTATTAAAAATAACTAATAGAGGAAATTGTACTGGAGACCACCCTGATTGGGTAACAGGCTGTCACTAAAATAATTCAAAAAATGTCAGATGCAATTTTGATCCCCCTTTACCTGATAAGCAACCTATTGTAGGGCTCCTGAATGGTCACAAAGAAAAGTTTCACAGTCTAATAAATGCTGTTAGTAAATTTCTCCCTTTTAAAAAACCTCAATGAAAACATTTTTTGGTTTGGGTTTAAACATTCCCTTACATTCTCAACCCAAAGACTGCTGCCTTGAGCTAGTTTCTGACAAGAGAAAGTGAAACAGACGAAAAACTACAGCAAAATTGATCAGTTTATTTTCATTTGTCCAAGTGAAGTGAAAAACAGCAGAAACTGTGAAAAGATAATTAGGTTTTTAAATTTCTTTCAATTTGATAATCTAAAGGGATTATATCTAACGGGGATTTGAAAATATGTCACCTAAAACTATACGAAGCCAGATTCACCTATATGCTCCAACTGCTTTGTATTGTTTTGGCAATGCAGAGTACCTAGAAACATGGTTTAACCAGTCGGACTGGGTTGATGGCTGCTATGTTTCACTGGAATGGGTCAAAGCATCCACACTGTATCCATGAATCTGGCCCATGATTTTTAACCCCAAAGTGTTCTTTCTGTACACGTTTTCTTTGGATTTGTGCATTGCTGTTCTCCTTACCTTACTCAAGTGAGTTGATTTATATGCAAGCAGGATTTGGCATGGGTGCAACCTAAAAAATTTGTATCCATACTTTGAACACCCAAAAAGTTTGTGGGTTTGGAACTAGGTTATGGTTTATGCTAATCTCTAATCTCCACAGGAATCAGTGGAATTGATAAGCAAATTTGGCTGGTCAGTGTCTCTGCAATAATACATACAGAACTGTGGGAATATTTCTTTCCATGGGTCAGACCCTGTGAGATACTGAACACCGGTATCGCCCGGAGAAATCAATGGGAGTTCAAGATGCCCATAACTTTAAACCCAATCCTGCAACTCTTATACATGTGAATATTCCCTATGCACACAGGCAGTATAAGTGACGACAAAGTACTGAGACTACTTGAAATCAATGGGCCTACTTTAGAAAAGATTACTTATGTGAATAAATATTGCCAGATTTGTCCTATATTTGAAAACATTCTCGATAAACTATGTTATAGGGGTGCATTTATTTCCTAAAGGAGAAAACACAACACAGCAACACAATGCTAATTACTGCTTGATCAGTTGGTATTCTGGCATCCTGGTAATCATCTTTAAAGGTCAAGAATGCCATGTTTTGCCTAAAACAGACCATATATCTTATGGCTTCAAAATGAAACTAAAGACTATAACCTGCTCCATCCAGCTGTACTTAATAGAGTCCTTTCTTTTTGTTTTTCATTCTCTGCTTTAATCTGCTTTAAAATTAATTGACATTCCCATAAATTTTTGCATGTAACTTGATAACTCTAGAAACAACATATTATACGTTATAAAAAAAAACATTTTAATTAAAGTTAATGATGACACAAGGAAAATGTGACAACCTATAAACTATTCTGGATAGAATTATAATTCTATCATGCAGTTAAAAGACCAAAGAAACATTCCCACAGTTTCTGTACCAGTCATTTCTATTTGGTTTCAGATCAAACAAACAATCCTCCTTATTTTGTAAAATTAATATAAAATATTGCTTTGTTGGCAGAAAACAGCAATAACGTCTCTTTCCAAAGGAATTAAACTACAAAAGAAAATAAAAACAAAAGAAAACAACATACTGGTGATGACTGGGGCCACTTTTAATCCAAAGAGGACAATAAACCTTTTTGTCTAGATTGGGAGTGGCCCACGCTCAGTCTCCTGGGTGAGCAACACAGTTCCCACACTTGCTTAGCTGCAGTTTACTAAAACTGTCTGATGCCCCCCCACACTGGCTTGGGGCAACTCCACACCATCCCTTAATCAAGGTTGTCTCTCAAAAGCCATAATCTAGCTCTTAAACTTTCCAGGCATCTATCATGCAGGTACAATTTCCTAATCTCCTTGCTACAGGTATTAATTAGCAAGAGTAAATTCAATTAAAAATTAAAAAAAAAAATAGAAAAATGTGTTTCCTCTCCTCCCACACCTCACAGGGCAAAGGAAGGAAAGTCAAAAGGAAAGGATCTGAATTTCTCCCGACATCATTCTTGGCCACTATAAGGCCAGTGATTTCCTGTATGAGAACTTGCAGGTTAGGAGACAGCCAGACTTTTTTACTTGTTTCCCAATGCAACAGAGGGAATTTAAGACCGCTGATCGGAGGGAAGCTCTTTCATGCTTCTCACTGGTGACCTTCAGACTGTCCATCCTTCCACCCTGCTCATAATGGCTGGTGGGGTGAGATAGGGTTCTTGTTCCTACTGATACATTCAGGAAGCACCTCAAAAATAGACAGTCTACAGCAGGTTGCTTGTTTGATCTGACCTTTCTCAAAGTGTTAGGATGGCAGGAATTCTTTGTAGTAATTGTGGTTCTGAGCCATAACAAACACGAGTACAAAGCTAGCAAAGAATGGACAAAACAATGCCATGTTAGCATGGTGGGAAAGGCTTTGCAATCATGCACAGATTCAAGACGTGCCTCCTATGAGCCCAATTTTCTTCCCCAACAGAGATTGCAATTTGAGGGTCATATTTCATTGGTTTGCGATTCCTGTTTTGCCCCCAAGGGTTTGGGGCCTATACAGGCATTACATTGAAATTGGACATATTCTCTTTTCTTTTCTGAATGGATGCTGGGAACTTTATTACGTGGTTAAAAATTCTCAGTAATGAAATCTCTGGCCTTCACTTACAGTAGAAATGGATGAGCTTTATTTCTGCCCTTGATTTAGAATGATAGCAGCAAAACATTTTCACATCTTTTGTAAAACACAATATATAAATGGTCACATATTTAAATAATCTCAGAGAAGGACCTAATTTAATGCTAATATCAGAAAAAAGGTAGTCTACTGGATATTATATAATGACCAACATAGAACAATGCCCATTTTATACAAAGCTTTGTTATTTGCTAGGAAGACGGCATCAGATGTCTCTCTGCTGAAAAAACACAATGCGCTCCACTATTATATTTCTTATTAGTAATACTCTGATTTGCAGAATTTCATCCCCATTACACTTCTCACTGAGCTAACTTGTGCTAATGATGATGGCTGAAGTTAACAATAGGGACCACCATACCCCATTTGTTCATAATCAAACTCAAAACTTTAGTCTCCATACTAAACTTTAGATTTTTAGGATTTAATTTTGGCATACAGCCATAGCCCATCAAGAGATGAAAGAGACCCTGTAAGGCCTTGCCTACATGGGAAAGGTGTACTGATTTAATTAAATTGGTTTAGAAACTGATTTAGTTAAAACAGTGCAATCCCTTGTGTGGAATTCTTATTTTGGCTTAAGAGTGCCTTGTATCAATTGATCAATATAATGCCTCTTTAAACCTTACACGGCCTAAATGTGATAGTCCTTTGATTATTTTATCTATTTGATGAAATGTCTGTCAAAAGTACTCATATACATAATGCAAAATGATTTTTTTAGGGCCATGGTAGACAGAAGGGAAAGTACATGATAAGAATATTTAACACAGGACATAAAAATCAAACAGTCCCTGAGTTATACACATCTATCTACCTGTTTTGCTTGAAAAATGATTAACTGCCCTAGGTCAAAGTATTTTTCTCTCCACTAAACTCTATCATCATTTTTTTTTTTTCAAAAATAGGTGACTTGAACTCAAGGAACACAAGTTCTCTACAGGGCTAGCTCTTGTATCTGCACTAATCTCTGAAAAGGAAGCAGGGGCAGCTGGAACCATGGCCCCTGTCCCTGCCGGGCTGGGTGCAGAAATGAGCACATACTACACCCTCTTTAAGATGCTTGCTGGAACTCTGGGAGATATAGACAGGGTCTCTTTCATCTCTTGATGGGCTATGGCTGTATGCCAAAATTAAATCCTAAAAATCTAAAGTTTAGTATGGAGACTAAAGTTTTGAGTTTGATTATGAACAAATGGGGTATGGTGGTCCCTATTGTTAACTTCAGCCATCATCATTAGCACAAGTTAGCTCAGATGGCAACCTGTGTCTAGGAGAGACCCGGGACTGAAATAACAAGGTTATTACAGGTCAGGATTCAGGTACATTGATAGAACTATGGGAGGACCCAGAACTAGAATGCTTAGGGTGCTGCAAGTCAATACTGATGTTCTTGGGCAGGACTGTGTCTGAAATCTAACAATTGAAGAGTAGGAGTGCTCCAGGTTAGAACCGAGGTGACAATGTAGGACAACGTATGCATAAGAAAGGATATCACATTCCCACACAAAGCTCAGCACTAGACAATAATACTATGTATCTACCTAAACAGTGTGATGCAATATTTATTCCGAAGAGTCATAAAGAGAAGTATTTTTAAATAGTTTGTTTCTCTATAGTAGCAGAAAATCAACTAATTTCAACTATTTAGGATTAGCTAATCCTACAGAAAATTAGTACCATATCTAATACTTGATATTTTATCAATCTGTATATTAAAATCAAGTTTTAAAGCCATGTTGTTAATGGAATTAAAGCACCATCACTCTTTTCTAAGTGTCTGTAGCGTGTAGTCACAGTCCATTAAAAGAATGTTAGCATGGTTCATAACAGGATGTGAATGAAATAATCATGTAATCAGGACTATTTCAACATCAGTAAAGCTTTAGAGTGATTATTCTGTATAGCTGTAACACAATACCTTTTTGCACAGTTTCCCTGATCAGATTAAAATGATGATGAATTCCTCGATGGCCCAAGTGTGCTCCAAGGAAAGCTAGAAGGTTGTACAGTTAACTCCCAGGGTGTAACTCTAAACCATACAACCTACTACCTCAACCCGGATGCACACAGCTTCCAACGGTGACCATAAAGTCTTCTTCACATCTTCAGCATCTCTTTCAAATATGGCAGTAACATATCTATGTGCTCCCTACTGGGTGGATTTTGAAAATGTTAAATATAGTTAACTTTATTTTCAGTCATGTTCCATTTTTAACATTATAATGAAAATACATATTTGTATATTGTGAGGGCACTGCTAGCAATCAGTTTCATCCAGATCTTTTCTTTTTAAGAAAAACATTTAAAGGGATGATGAGAATCCAACTATATTTCTAAAAGAACTCACTGTGGTCACTTAGTGTTTTTTAAAATAAAAATCAAGTAGACATCCAAATTTAGTTATTTCCTTTGACCACATGCTATATGAATTTAACATTGTGTCATGTTATGTATTTATTTAAAAGTGGTATTCTCTACCCTTGCTCTGTGAAAAATATTTAAATTCCTTAAATATGAGTATAGGTTTTTAATTTGATTTTAAGACAAGAGTGCTTTAAATAAATCAAATGGAACAAAATTATTTAATACACTAATAAGGCACATGACAACAAAAGCATAACAGAATTAAAAGTTTAACAAAATGTCCAAAATCCGCTTTTACTTGAAGCAATTACCTAGACATCAGATTTTCAAATATCACCAAGTAGCTTGTCACGTAATCTTTTGCCAGATCACCAGAATGACACAGACCCATAGAAGCGAGCTTGTGCAGTATACTTTACCACAAGATCGGATCTACGGGTTTATGCCAATTGGCACCATCAGCTAGCATCTCCCATTTTAAATGAAATGTGGAAGACTTAGGACAAAATAACTTGCGAAGCATTTATAATTAGGATAATCAAAGAGTAAAATATTTAAATCAACTGTAGAAAGAAACCTAATTAATATATATTTCTAACCTGAGGCTGCATAATCCAACAATTGGCCTTCAGAAAATAACTTTGGTACTTTTTTTAAAAAGAGGAAAATACAAAAAAAACCCTACAATATTTGACAGGTTTACTGCATAATCTTTTTAGCCATAATCAGAATAAACATCATTTTACATAAACTATGCAACATTGGTGCATCTGAAATTCGCAGTGACTTCCACAGGAGTTTTGCATGCCCAAAGAATGCAGGATTGGGTCCCATAATTAGATGTGAAATAATAAGAACAATATATGATCGGCTTCTATGCTTGAATATGAAACGTACTATAAATCAACAATGAAAATCAAACCACTGTATCTGAAAATCCATCATGTATGAGAGCTGGGCTCCAACATTAGAGATTTCATCATATTACAATGCTTACAGGTACTTCTTACCAAGAACTTGATTATTAAGTAAACCATATAAAAATCAAACCCCAGAAATTAGTTTATATATTTTGTTCACCAAAATTCCAAACCATATTGCTTCCTGGTAAAACTTCAGGATTAACTCATAAACCAAATTTGCCCTTGTTTTCACTGACCCAAAGTATGGTGCCTCATCCAAATAGGCCATTTGTAGAAATATTCAGTAACTCAACAGGTGAGACAGATGGACACATTTTTATAATCTAAATATTTTACATGAATGCAATTTCATCTCAATATTTTAAAGATCAATACATGATAAATGAGTGTAATTCTAAAACAGCATAACTACAAATGTATTTTTAAAATATTGGCAGCAGAGGTGCACTTATTAAAATAACTGCTGCAGAGATGATTTGGTTTTAGCAGGTTGTTGAAAATCTGCAGCTGAAAATCTGTATCTGAACTAGATATCAATATCCACCTTAAATTGTTTCCCATCAAAGGCCCAACTCTGTAGTCCTTAGTCTGGAAAACTTCCATTTAAGAGAGTGAGAGTACTGCTAGCACAGGGATACTGGATCAGGCCCATACTCTGTTCAGTATCTGGAAAACTGCAGCAAATACTTTTAGTTTGAAAAGGGTAACAATGATCTGAAGCCTGTGAACGACCATTGTGTTTTTGAATAATTTAGTAGATTAAATCTTAGAACATCTACGATATGTTACTTGGTTTTTTGTAATTGTTTAAACAAATTATTTTCCAGAAATGCATGTTTTAAACTGGCTATGATTTTATGTACATGTGCATTCAAGAGTAACAAAACTTTATACATGCTTTCTGCTGAAGCCAAAGGGTTAACATATTGTGTCATAAAAGCCAATCCCTATGCCTAAAATATTTAAGATTATCAAAAGCATGAATACTGACTGCTTATATCTCTTCCTGATTGATTCTAATGGATGCTACAGGAGAGGACTTCTCAGATATTTCCATTTCTAAGAATGATGGAGAGGTATTTAACATTTCATAAAAAAAACCACATTGGTCACTGCACTTCATATATATATACTGTAAAAGATCCAAAGTATATAGTGATTTTTCAGTTTAGTCTAAAGTTACACAGAAAAAAGGATAAAAGCAACCAGTAGTGCACTATTCCCAACAGAAAACAATAAAAGAAAAAAGTTTAATAGATATCTGTAAGATTATTTTTGTCACGTTCCCTTTTAACAAAAAGACAATCCTTTTACATTAGTATTTTCAGTGTTCTTGCCCACTTTGTTTATTTAAATAAATATATATATATATAATATTTGTTTATTTTATATACGTAAAAATGTTTAAGAAGATCACTTTATTACCTTCACTGATTTCTGGTATAACCAACTTCTTCATTTTTCATGTCCGTTTTAATTTTTCCTTGCACTAAAAGAAGAAAATGATTTAGAGAGAAATAATGAAAAGGTCTATTCTGTGAAAGTATTTTTAGAACATGAAATATGTAAAAGGATAGCAACCATAATTTTAAAGATCTAAAACCAACGCCCCTCTGAAGGCCACTGGCAAAATATGCAGTGAGCCATACACACTTAGGCAAAGTGACTGTGTCATTTGTGTTTCTTTATTATTTTTTTTTTAATTTTTAAAATTGTATTAATAATTCCAAAAACAGAAGTGTACACTTGGTAGACAATACAAAAGGTTTGCTTAAAGATGCTTATCTGATTTTAATTTGGCATGGAACTTAATATAAAAATATTGGAGAAAGTTAAGTTCAATTACACTTACGATAATTTTTAAAAAGATACTTTTGTAAAAACTCAGAAAAATATATAATTTGATTGCTATGCTTAAATTTACAAAAAAATTATGTTCTTTTAAGAGAATGCAGGAATAGGTTGTGCATTATACGAATAAGCATTATTGACATATGTAATTATTTTTACACAAGTATTGGGGAGAAATCACAATAAATTTGTTCTTTTTAATACAGGTGAATAGAGCTATATCTTTCCTATACATATATGATCTCCATTTAGTAATTTCCCACAATTCACTGCAAAGCAACAAAAATATAAAGTAGCACAATTCAGCAGGTAGTCTTAGAGCAGCTATCCAACTGGTAATCTATAAATTGTGAAATACATGTGTAAACTTCACTAAATATATTTTGTAAAACCATAAGATGGTTATGAAGTTTGTATAAGAAAAGAAACAAAAAATTACAGTTTTTTAAAATAAGAAAATCAAAGTTTTCAATGGAATCACATTTTCTATCTCAAGGTATTTTCTGCCTAGGGACTTATGACTTTTTAATATAGGATTCAAAAGAATAGACAAAGACTGAGAAAAAAATCATACTGAAAATATATAAAATATATTGATTTGGACAACACTTTCATTGTTTGCCAGGGAAAATGCATTTTATTACAAATTGTTCCAATTGCCTAGCAATTTATTTCCAAAGACAGACAAAATGATTAAAAAGCAAATGATCTGCTGACACAGCACTGTGCTTTAAACTTATAGTAACTTTGTATGCACTTCTCACAAAAATATTGAATGGGTATCTTAAGCACTGTTTCAACTATTCTAGGACAAGTGCTGATTTACCAAACATCCTAAAATAGGCACTGTCACTAGCAGCAAACCAGGCTTACTGCATGAAACTTCAAATAATGTGCCTTTTATTCCTGTGCTAATTACACTGAATTCTTTGTAATGGATTTAAACACAGATTGTAAGATTGTATGTGAACGAAATCAATAATAACTTTGCTCTAATATACTGCTTACAAGAGTGATCTTCTCCTACAGCTTTAACTTTTTCCACCCCCCTCCTCTCTTTAGGAATTGAAAGCATGAGTCACACTGTATAAAAAAAGAATCGACTTTCCGTAGCAACCAGCTCCAAATACCCATTTTCCTACAGATAACCAAAGCTTATACTGAATACATATAACCATTAAAATCTTTGAGTAACTTCAGTGCTTAGCTAAGATAAAATGTGCCAACTACTTATTTATATAGTTTCTGGTTTTCCTGTTTGTTTACTTTTCTATTTTTAGCAGTATTAGATCAAACAGTGAAACCAAAAGTTAGTAAAAAAAAAAAAAAAAGAAAGAAAGAGGTGTGATTGGTTGACTACGGTAAATTTAATACACAAGGACTCTGTTTCAAAATAACATGTTTAAAATGGAAAAAAAGAAAAGAAAAGAAAAATAAGCTATACCTGATATGAAAGGTACGTTTTCACCCACTGCCAAATATTGCTATTTAAGCAATAATAAAATAAAATAAAGTTTTTTTGGTAAATAAAAGAAACAATCACTTAGGCTCATTTAGTTATATTGTTTTAAGAAGCTCTAATACATCCTGATGTCTCTGTAGTTAAACGTGCCAGATTTTTTTTTTTGAAGCAGGAGATTCACATTTTTTCCATCACTCTTGTATCTAGGACAAACTCAGATTTGTTTCTTCTTAGGCTCCTGTTATTTCTCGGAATAGGACCAGGATGCCTGTCTTCTTTTTCGTTCTTCTCGGAATTCCAAGCACAAAGCACTGCGCAAAAGCTGCACCAATCCTTGTTGCAAGTGCCTGCACAGTGATAGAGGTGGAAGAGACCAGAAAATTCATCTAGCCCCTGTGCTGATTTTATAAATGGGGATTGCACAAATCTGCCGAAGCAAAGGGGTGAAAAGGCAGGGTGCCAGTTTGCTACACTATGCTGCAATGATCTCATGTTCAGAGCTGTCGCCCCGTTTGCCCAGTTCAAACGCCTGTTCATTAAACAGTAAGAACTTTTATTCTTCAGACACTCAAAAAGATTGTTATAAACCACAGTTCAGCAATAAAAAAAATAGAACATGTAGTTTTAAAATTCAGTTATTAAGTCTAAATATTCTGTATATACATCTATCTAGCTATCTATATCTATCTATTTTTTCCTAGTTAGAGATAAGCAGCAGAGTTTATCAGGCGTGAAAGGGACAGCCTCCTGGTGGTGTGCCAAAAAAGCCAGAATAAAGGCAAAGTTGTGCTTCAAAGCTCAATCGCTTGCTGAGTCTGGCTAAAGTCAAGTATTAAGATCCACCATTTTCTGAGCCATGTAAGAAAGGAGGAAAAAAGTCAGAACGGGTGCTGCTTTCCAAGTCTCCGTTGGCACCATCACAAAATCTCAGCCGTAAGGTCACATGATTCTCTGCCAAATGTGGAGTGCATTCCCATAAACCATTCTGCTGATACTGCGAAGGCAGCTATTGTCTAGTTTATACCCAAAGTTCAGCCCACTCTTCACTGAATTAGCTGAAAAACGCATCACCTTTGGGGGTTGGGAGCCATGGAAACGTCTACCTGGCAGGCTGCCCACTTTTTCTGCCCATCAACCAGAGATGGAATTGTGCTGCCTAATGTAATGATGACTAGGAATGTGAAGAGTCGTCCAAAGTGAATCTGATTCTTGCAAAGCCTGCTTCATTTGCAGAGCAAACTCTGGCTTCTTGTCGTTAAAAAAAAAAAAAAAAAAAAAAAGCCTTTCTACTAAATGTAGCAATTAAAGTTCTAGTAAACATGTCTACTCTGCAACTTTACTTTATAACACACCCAAATGGTTCCCAAACTAAAAGAGTTACTAGAACGCAAGTTTTCTGATTTAAAGGAGCATTCTTTTTCCCCACAAATTAAAGCAACATTCCCTGGATATTTTTTTCTCCTTAAGATATAAAACGTAGTATATAGTAGATCTTACAGCTCTTCTTCCCCCCCACTTTATTACTTCCTGATTTTATCTAACACAAATTATATATATGCACAGCAATACCCACGAGTAACAGTGGGGATTCAATATTGCTGCAATCTTCCTCAAAGCAGTCTCCTGAGAAAGCTAGCTGTATTTCCAACAGCATGAATACCTTCATCTTAGCCCTGTTATCTTCACTACTGACTAGGACAGCTGGTGTGCAAGTTTGCAGACCAACACATTTGAGAACTGCACTGTCCCCTTTCCTAAATACAGTTAATCCAGATACTCCTGCGAAGGGATACAACCAGATTGGATTTATAAAAAACACAAGTTATTAAATAGCATTTGATATAGTTCCCCAGCTTCAAATCTATAATTTCTATTCTGCCCATCTATTGTTCTAATATAAAATGTCATTAGACTGCCAAATAAAAATGCCAACCACGATACACTTCTACAGGACATAAAATAGGCTAGTTAAGAGAATTTATCTGGAGTTCAATGTTGTGAACAAAGTAACTGAAATCAAATCAATTCTCCTACCTCAGTTTCAGGAATTGCTGCAATATAAATGTTAAAATATAGTAATGTCCATAGTTTCTACATTAATAAAAGGGAGGTGGGTAGGAACCGCCAAACTTACTATTATTAATTAATATTTGTACATAGCACCATAGCTGTGCCTGGCACTTTACATAATAAGTAAAGGCAGGATCCCTGCCACAAAGAGTTTATAATCTAAATTGATTAGGACATGGCAGGGCAATAGGGGAGGTAGCAGACAAGGAATATAGGAAGAGGGAGCAGGGAAAACACAGTAAGGTAACAGTGTTGTAAGGATGGTCGGGTATTATCATCTTAATTGTCTTGTTTTCATAGGTGCTGGAACTAGGGGGGGCAGGGTGTGTGTATGTGTGCTACCATGCCCCCTGACTTGAAGTGGTTCCATCATATACAGGGTTTAGTTTGGTTCAATGGATCTCAGCACCCCCACTATAAAAATTGCTCCAGCACCCCTGGTGGTTTTTGTTTTATAATTACACTTTTAAGTTCATTTTATTTACTTTAAGCATTCTAGAGGTTCATTATGTGAGGGATTCTGGGAAAGGGGGTTTGATGAGGGATTTGAAGGAGGACAGGATGAATATGATGTGGGAAAATGGATCAGGAAGGAAATTCCTGGCTCTGTGGGCAGCATGGGAGATGTCATAGAAGTCCTTGAGGGCAGAAGGAACAGTGAGGTAACAGAGGTGGAACTGGAGGAGAGAGGGGTCTGAACTGAAAAATGATGGGCAGCCAGTGCTAAGAGGAAGCAGAACAGTACCAGCCAAGAACATGAGGATGAGGACTTTGAAACAGATGCTGAAGGGGATACAGAAGGATTCGTGCCAAAAGGCTGATAGTCTAGGGCAGTGGGAGAGGAAGAGGAGTTTAATGACAGCTCCTTTTTTGACAGAAGAGAGGAGACTGAGGGGGTTGTCAGGAAGGCCAGAAAGAAGGTGAGTGTAGTTCAAGCAGAAAATTATCAAGGCACAGAGGATGATGGTCATAGTAGGATGAACAGGAACAGATGGATTTTGGATATATTGCAAAAGGAAGAAATGACTGAATGCAAGGGTCAAAGGAAAGAGATTCCACAAATCCCAACCATCTGACCTGAAGGAAGGGTCTCTCTTTGCCACCCCTCTCCTCTCCTGATCAGACCTGTCACATTGTGTAAAACATGTATTGAATGTACACATACACTTCCACCCACTATACACTTTCACTCACTGTATATAGGGTTTGCAACGGTGAATGTTAGAGTTAAAACTGAAACCTCAAGTTATTTCTTTGAATGTCTATAATAATAAAGGGACCCCTATCCAAAGTGTTAGGGGGCCCGCACCACAAACTACAAGAAAACAAATACAATTAAATAGCAGTTTACCCTGTGACAGTCAGCAGAACTCAACTCTTCATAAATCTCCCCCATTCCCCTAAACCGCCCCACCACATCCATCAACCACCTTCCCTCCACAGAAAATAAAGGCAACTTACAGTGTGCCCAGCTTGGTGAACAGATCAGGATATTTTAGTACTGATAGATGAGTGGATCTTGTTCCAGAGCTAAGGGCCACTGAATGCATCCAATGAAGTGAGCTGTAGCTCATGAAAGCTTATGCTCAAATAAATTTGTTTGCCTCTAAGTGAGCTGTAGCTCATGAAAGCTTACGCGCAAATAAATTGGTAAGTCTCTAAGGTGCCACAAGTACTCCTTTTCTTTTTGCGGATACAGGCTAACACGGCTGCTACTCTGAAACCTAAAAAAGAACAGTTCCCTTTCTTTTCCACCATGGCATACTAGGATGGCATCTGGACCCTACTATGGTAGTGCAATTACTCCTCCTAAGCAGTCTCAAAAAATTCTGCATTAGAATGGAATTTCACATGCATGGTCTCAGCCCACAGATAACCTTTTTGAAAGGTTAAGGAAAAGCCTTACTCATGTCTAGTTATTAGTAGGGAATAATACCTTTTTTCCTTTTAAAAACTCTCCAGTCTTGGGCCACTGAACTCACAGTAAAAAGACCCTCCTTCACTGTTTGACCTTGGGCAAGTTATGTAGCTTCTTTGTGCCTCAATTGTTAAAATGGGCATGATGATACCCTGTTTTGTAAAATTCTTTGAAATCTCCCAATGCAGACTAGTCTACCAGCCTAAGTACTACTATTTCAGCTTTTCAGACTCACAAATAACTCAAAAACAGCTGATCCAGTCAATTTAAAGTGTGACTGTAACCTAAAGCGTGATTCTGGGAAAATGGCAGCTTAGACTTCCATGTTTATTGTGTCTCAGTAACTTTCACATCTAATTTATTCTTGTGATAAATCAAAATATCTTTTTTCTTAACTGTCAGTGTTTCAAACTCAGCCAGGAATATGAAAGTGAAGCTGGGTTCTTTCTGTCATACACATCATCATTAGGCATAAAGATTCTGCTGGCCAAATTACGTCCTCAGTAATAATGTCTTCAAATTAAGCCCTTTGTTACACCAGTGCCACCCCACTGATCTGCAGTGCAGTTGCACAGGTGTAACTAATAGTTTAATTTGAAGACAGATGCTGTTGCACCGGTAAAACCGAGAAATAGAAAATTCGGGCATGCAAAATGGTGGTGATGTGTGAGAAAATAAAGGAAAAGAGCTTGACTTTCAGATCACAGTGGGAGTTTTGCAGTGTTTGAAAATAATACACAAAACAAATATATACATTTTTACTTATACACGGAGCTAAATTGAGCTGGAGTCTTTGAGAGACAATCAACATGTGAATCCACACAACCATTTTTAGGTAGAAGAACACTTTCACATGTGGCTAGTCCTCAGTGAGGACACTTTTGTCCATGCATGCCAGACAACTGGAAAAGATCTACATGAGTGCCCTACCCATTAAATAATGTGGTGATGTCACAAAGGGTGGAAAAAAGTATGCACCAATGTGTATGGTCTTGTCCATGGCTAAGCAGGCAGCAGTGGCATGGAGGCAGGGGGAAGGACCATGACTTTGAACAGGAGAACTTTATTCCTGATACCCCAAACATAGGTAAGAAAATGGTGGTGATGGGGAAGCTTGATTGTGCTGGGGATTCCAGTAATAGTAAAGCTCCAAGTAGCTTTTCATCACCTGGGCACCTGCACTGCTACTGGAGTCCTTGTAAGAACCCAGAGAGACTCCCCTTCTTGTGGGAAGGAGGAAATGGGAGCCTCTCTCTGAATCATGACACCATCTTAGCAGTGCATGGTACTTTACAAAAGGAAATTAAAAACCTTTGCTCTGCAGACCATAGCTTGCAAGGCACTGGTACTCTGGGGAGACAGAGGTGACTGTAAAATGTATGCAAAATGTGAAAGAGTGACTTTGAAGGCTCTGAAATCAGCAAGGTAGTCTTTTTTCATATTCTGGCCTCCTCTATTTTCTCTTCAAATGGATTTGACTTCCCATCTTTCTATGGGTTTTAAGGTTAGTACCACATAATTAAATCCTCCAGCTACAGCTAAACAGGCAGGAGGCTCCTTGTTAAGAGTCTGAATCATTATTCATCATAAATAATATTCCTTGTGAATTGAAGCCCTTTTCCTGCTCTTGAAACGTTCAAGAGCAGACAAGCTTTTACAATGTATTTGTCTTC
The DNA here is from genome assembly GCF_965140285.1 of Lepidochelys kempii. Classification (NCBI taxonomy): domain Eukaryota; kingdom Metazoa; phylum Chordata; order Testudines; family Cheloniidae; genus Lepidochelys; species Lepidochelys kempii. The sequence goes on from NC_136380.1 coordinate 176,094,025, forward strand.
CAAATTTCAGTCTATGGGCTACTTGCAAACCCTTGCAAGTTTTGTTTTGACTCTTCACAATTCAGGTGGGGTCTGACTGGTCACCTGAGTCTCCTGATATTATGTCTATTTCCTTGTAGGAAGAATCAAACTGTTTAACAGAACAGCAACAAATAATAATGTATAGAAAATACTTTTGGTCATGCAAGAATAATCTTGTTCACAGACAAATATGGGCATTTGTCTGAAGAACAGCCATTCCCCTAAGGCACGTGAGAACAAAATACGGGTTTTAACAAGGAAAAGGAGGAAAACATGGTCAAATCAGTCAACCACCTAAAATTGAAATGAACCTTCCCAAACGCCGTTTTACCGTGTTTTAAAAGTTCTACTCCGCAGCAAATAGAGGTGCCCCTTTTTTTTCTTTGCAATGAGCTGTTTCAGGAGAAGCCGTTCTCCACTGAGTGTGGAATAGCTGCAGTGCCATAAGACCATTGAGATGGAACAAACAGCAAGTTTTCCTCTACTTTGCTTCTCTCAAAAACCTGGGCTATTAGGGATAATCCTTTAGATACAAAAGGGTGATGTTATTTCAGCAGAAACAGGAGATCACATCGGAGGAGTGCTATGGACAGAGGACAGAAGAGTGCTATGTTGTCATAAAATACTGAACTAAATGGATGATCAGAACATAAGAATGGGCAAACTGGGTCAGACTAATGGTCCATCCAGCCCAGTAGCCAGTCTTCTGACAGTGGCCAGTGCCAAGTGCTTCAGAGGGAATGAACAGAACAAGACAATTATTGAGTGATCCATCTCCTGTCATCCAGTTCCAATATCCGGCAGTCAGAGATTTAGGGACACCCAAAGTATAGGGTTATATCTCCGACCAGCTTGGCTAATAGCCATTGATGGGCCTATCCTCCATGAACTTATCTAATTATTTTCTGAACCCAGCTATACTTTTGAATTTCACAGCAGCCCGCAGCAAAGAGTTCCATAGGTTGATTGCACTGTGTGAAGAAGTACTTCCTTTTGTTTGCTTTAAACCTGAAGCCAGTTAATTTCATTGGGTGACCTCTGGTTCTTGTGTTATGTGTAAGGATAAATAACACTTCCCTATTCACTTTCTCCACACCATTCATGATTTTTTAAATCTCTGTCATATCCCCCCTTAGTTGTCTCTTTTCTAAACTGAACAATCCCAGTCTTTTTAATCTCTCCTCATATGGAAGCTGTTCCATAATCCTACACATTTTGGTTGACCTTCTCTGTGCTTCTTCCAATGCTAATAAATCTTTTTTGAGAAGAGGTGACCAGACCTGCAACCAGTATTCAAGGTTTGGGTGTACCATAGTGGCATTGCTACATTTTCTGTCCTATTTTCTATTCCTTTCCTAATGGTTCTTAACTTTCTTTTAGCAAAATGTTGACAGAATGGATAACAGGAAAAGTTTCACAACAGACTTTTTTTCATCTTTTACTTCTACTCTCAGCATTTGAAACATTCATAAAATAAGTTTTGTTCATGAGATGCAGCATTCATCCCACTTGTATCAATGCACAGTATGACAACCTATTCATGTTTGTGTATAAACTCTTGTTAAATTTCTGTTAATCTCTCCCATTTCTTTTGGATCTATGTGTGGATTTATACCCTGGATTCCATTAATAATAAACACTTTGAGGCCTGACAACAACACTTGAGGTCTTCAGTTAAACCTACATACGTCATGCACCAATGAGGATACTACCTGTCAAATTCTACCTTCAAATACGTGCAAATGTCATCCACTGAGTTAAACAGAAATTGCACACCCCTCCAAAGACAGAATTTGGCCCTGGTAAGCTGTGGATCTACTGGGATTCTGCCATTTTTTCTCACGCTTGCATATCTTCTGCATTACTTGTGATAGCTTGTCTTAAAAGTAATGTGGCTGAAAGTGGAGTGGGCAAGTTTAACAAATGGTTTATAATTATGCTATTGTCTGTAGTCAATCAATCAGATCTCAGTTACTACAGAGCCTTGCTGAACTATCACTCCAGATCATTCTCATCTGACTAAAACATTTAGGGATGTCTGGCTTTATGAATTTCCTCCCACATTTCAGGTAAATCAGAAATCCAAATACCAATTCTAAGATTCAGGGATTTCATGTGCATTTCTCAGACGCCATAGAGGGTTAGACACACAATCAATGAGTGAATTTCACTATCTATACAGTGATATAGCAATTTTTTTCATTTTTTCCAGTACAATTTACTTCAATTTTATATTTAGCAAATTCTTCATAAGCATAATGTAATACTAGGGTAACAAGTATTCTTCGTTTAATGGAACACTTTATATAAATTGTATTGCTGGGCTATGTGCCTGTGGGATTGTAATAAGCAATAGGTTACAAGCAATTAGTTATATATAAATATATTTTTCAGTCTAATAAATAAAATGAATGAGAACATTTCTTAAATATTACTTTTCACCCATATCTTAAAGCACTTTACAAAAGTAAGCAGGTATCACTATAATTATTTCATAGAAGGGAAAACAAGGTGAAGTGACTCAACCAATATCATGCAACATCTCAGTAGCAGAGGCAAGAACTAGCTGTAAGTACTTTCAGATGAGATCTAAATGATGCTGAGCACTTGTGGACATCAAAAATCTCAGAATACCTTTTCTGTAAGATTAAGAGCATGAGCCCCAAAGTCCTTGCTAAATTCCAAGCCAGATAATTACATCTCACCTACTGAAGATTCATGTTGTGGTTGCAATCAGGCATAGCATTTTTTTTCAGTTCCTGTCCTACACAATTTTATAGTATTGCAGTACACAGCTGAGCTGCCACATTTTGGTCCACTAATGGCTCATATTTCAGCAGTATATGTGCCATACAGTCAATATAGTTATGACATTTAAATACTACATGTAAAATGCATTAAGATCCTCCAGGACAAGAACTGAAGAAAAATACCATAGTCAATGGCATCTCCACAGTGAATATTTGCTTATGCACATGCGCATAAAAACACGCCCTAGTTTAGAACAGAGTAGAAAAAAAAACTGTATCCAATTGCAAATACAACACAAATTTGAGTAGCTAGTACAATATTTAATTACCTGAGCTGGAATACTGTCTGGCCAGGATATTGGGGTTAACAGCTCTCATTTTACGAAGTGTCATGGGATCTCTAACGTCCACAAGTGGTCTGAAATACAGTGTAACTATTGAGATATATATTCCTGTTGCTATATGATGTGTATGCATGACTTGGGCTCCTAGATGCTATAGTAATAGAAATGAATAATAATGATACTAATCATACACTTTATATATAATAGGTTGAAAATAAAGATTAAATTTATCAAAACAAATACCTGAAGGCAGTAATCCCAACTGATTTAATAAGGATACTTGTATTGACAAGGCTTTTGATTTTAACCTAAATTTCAATGTTACATATATGTGCTATTGGGAAATAATGTTGTGAGTCTGGCATTATCAAATTGTTTTCCTGATGGGATGACAGAACTTTATTATAGCTTACAGTGTAGCTGAAAATATACTTGTGCTTAAGAGACAGTTTCATTTCACTCTTGACAACTAATACAAAGCCACAGATTTGGACAAAGTGAGACACATATTATAAATAACCATATAATGATTAGTTGAAGATCTTGAAATATGTTGAACTGGGAAATTAATGCAGCTATCACAACTTGTTCAGTTATTAATTTAAAAATCTTTTTTGCACTCAGTTATTCAACACTTGAATTGAATAAGAGTGATTTCAGAAGACTGAGAAGTGTCATATTTATAAGAGGTATTTTTCTCCTTTGTAGGAGTAATCTGAACACCTTTATTTCCCATTATAAGAGTACCCCAGCCCTTCAGTGAGATCTCTTTTTCATGACAGGGGACAAGTGAGTGTTGAGTTAGATAGTAAGTTCTCTGGGGCAGTGAATGTCTTTTTCACAGAGTCATAGAAATGTAGGGCTGCAAAGGTCCTCAAGAGGCCATTTAGTTCAGCCCCCAGAGCAGAGGTAGGACCAAGTATAACTAGACCATCCCTGATGATTGTTTGTCTAACCTGTTCTTAAAAACCTCCAATGAGAGGTATTCCACAACCTCCCTTGCTTTGTGTTTGTACAAGACCTAGCACATTGGGGGTCCTGTTCTCTATGACTGAGGCTCCTAAGTATTACCACAATATAAATAAAATAATAAATAAATAATAATAATGTTTAACATGGTCTTTGTTTTAACTCAGAATTGTCCAACATGGTGGCCCTGAACAATGTGGGCTGTCACCACCACTGGAGAGATCTTGATCCTATGATTAGTTTGGGTCTCTTACTTCAGGTGCTTATGGTGAGATCTACAGAAATGTGCGCTTGGACAGGGTGAACTCTTTGGGTTTTATTGCACTAGAACTTGAATTAATGGGTGATGAATGGCAATTTATCCTAATTTCTTTGGCAGAAGCAAGATCCCCATGACATGGTGATTTGAAAGGGTCAGTAGCCTAGTCATAAGTGGTGGAACTCCTGTAGAGGATACTCTCCCCTTCTCCTCTTCATAACCCTTCCAGTAAGACGGGCAAATAAACAGCCTGAATTGTTTAATCAACAAACACATTATTTTCCTTTTCTTAAGGGATGGAGTCATATTTGCTTAAATACCTGCCTCATGAAAAGGTGTTTTCCTAAAACACTATGGTAACCACTACTTGTAGTCTAAGCACCAAATGACAACCAAAACATAGCAACCAGATTTCTAGAATGGCCTTCTGGATAGCTTTTATCATAAAGGAGAGAACTGGAATGCAACATGTAGAGAACAGTTCAGTTTGATGAAAAGTACAGTGAGATAGAATCTAGAAAACTATTATCAAATGGCTTATGTCAGCCATGTGATTGTGAATTAGAAGGAAACATTCATAAAAGTTGCATAATGACAGGTTTCAGAGTGGCAGCTGCGTTAGTCTGTATTCGCAAAAAGAAAAGGAGTACTTGTGGCACCTTAGAGATAAATTTATCTGAGCATAAGCTTTCATGAGCTACAGTTCACTTCACTGGATGAAGTGAGCTGTAGCTCACGAAAGCTTATGCTCAAATAAATTTGTTCGTCTCTAAGGTGCCACAAGTACTCCTTTTCTTTATTCATAAAAATGTGAATCTTCTAGAAAAAGTACATCAATACAGTATATATAAGTCATAGTACTATGCACAAAGTATGAAGTATGCATAAAGCAGCAGTGCTGAGCAAGTCTAAAGAGGGTATCCTTTTTTGCTGAGTTCCATCCAGTCAAGTCACCTGTCCTGCCCTGCTGCCAGAGATGCTTGGGAGGTGCTGCCCTTCAGCATGCCTCCTTGTAGCCTTGGACATGTGTTGAACTCAACCACCCCTCTGGTTCTTTCAGTCATTTACTACATCAGATTTATTCAAACATATACCTCCCTTGCAGGTTCTGGTTTATGCACATATTCTACAGAGGGCAGATCACTTATTAGCTGCTAAACTTCACTCTGGGTCCATGTAAGAATCCCGGATGGTTTCCTCCCCCTGTTTAGGAGGCCCCATCCCTCCTCTTTGGCTAAGTGGGGACCCCTGTACTTAACCGCGACTGAAGCACTGACCTACCAAAAGCAGAATCTGCTCTTGATGTCCTGTTGAAAGAATCATGATGAAAACGTAAATCAAATTCTACAGAGCAGCCCCACAGATTTCAGAGGAGGTCATATTGTGGATACATGCCACTGAAACTGCAGTCTCCTTGTCTGAGTGAACTCTAAGACAATCAGACACAGGTACACAAGTTGGTTGATAACCATGGGCACCAGGTTTGTATAATTTTTGGTGGTGCCCAGAATGGGTCCAAGCAGAGCCGTCCCATCATTAGGACGGACCGGGGCAACCGCCCCAGGCCCCGCGCTTTGGGGGGCCTTTCACATGAGGGGGACATGGAGTCCAGGGTGGTCTGGAGGGTTAGCGGAGGGCCTGACGCTGGCAGAAGAAGCCTTTATTTTTTGTTGAAGTAGTTTCTTCAATTTGCTGTTCAGTATCTTTTTCTTCTATTGCTTTCTAACTTGTATCTGATTATTTTTAGAGGCTTTGCAGTTCTTAGATTGTTTATATTTTTTAAGCATTTTGCTTATTCCATTTACTGAACATAGTTTTATTTTCCTGAGTAATCACATATATCTCAGTTTCCCTTTTTACCATTAATACATAGTTTGGGTGAATTTTGAGTGCAGTTTTTCCAAGTATCTCTTCAATACTGCTTACTTCTATAATAAACTGTAATAGCTTTATCATAAGATAGCATTCCTACCCAAAAATAGTGGGGAATTTCAGTATTTCCCAAAGTGAAGATTCTCTAAAGTTAAATTGTATTATTGCTTCTTCTTTTCTAAACATGATCCTACAAATAATTATAATCTAAAAATATTATTTCTAGAAACCTGGTTCTCTTTGTCCCAATAAATATGTATATTAATAAAATCAAGTCAAATATTCTGATCTTTTCATAGATTTTCTCTTTAACTATTTTGTGATGTACATTTTCTAATTGTCCTAGAGGTATATAACAACTTTCCTGGATCCAATGACAACCCTTTATTATCCTTAACTTCCTAATGTTTTTGCAGTGTCAGACAAAATGTCTAGATCATGTCTCTCGGCAGATTGAATATTATTTGCATCAGTATTGTCCTTTTCTGCGATATTATATTGCATATCCACAAGCACGCTCAGTTAATGTCTGAAAGAATTTAAGAGCTTGACAACATTTCTAAAAGTGTCATATTGTGAAAGTAGTGCATTAAGCAATATCTGTAAGTTACATTGCTTAATGCACTGCTAGAAGGCACTCAGATGCTATGGTAATGAGGGAAGTATGAGAACCTATATAATTTAGAATAGAATAGAAAATAATATTTCCATTTTAGAGACTAACAAATTTATTTGGGCATAAGATTTCGTGGGCTAAAACCCACAAAAGCTTATTTCCAGATAAATTTGTTAGTTTCTAAGGTGCCACAAGGATTCCTCGTTGTTTTTGCTGATACAGACTACCACCACTACCATTCTGAAATATTTCCATTGTGCCTCTACAATTTTCCCCCGTAAATGTAAATGAAAAGTCAGATTTTTGTGCAACAGGACCACTTGCTTTCCCATGGGCTACACACATGATACACCTTTTAAACACCAGCACACTCAAAATACTATTCTGATATCACACACTTTTAAAAAGTATTTAACTGTAACTCAGCAGCCTAATTACATGTATTTCCAGCATTTATTTTAAAATATTTAGTTCTGTCCCATGGCATTTTTTTAAGTGTACCTTCTTGGTATGTTCGAAAATATGACTGGTGGGGATAATTACCCTGAGATCTATGTCATCCATATTTTTTTTATTCCCTTATTACCAAGTTAATTTATTTTGGCTATTTCCTGTAATTGATTTGTAGGCAAAATTTTCATTACTTTGACTTATTCCAGTAGGATAAAACTTAATTTAAATACAGATCAAAATTTTACTTCTCTTCTCCCCACCACCCTCCATGCCGCTGCTCTGTCCTCAAAATATCTAATTTACTTTAACTTGGGAATTTTTCTGAAAGTTGCCTATGGGTCAATCATTTATTTTTCTATATGTCATCCTTTAAAGTCCTGCTCCCAATCCCAATTCCCATTCAGTTTTTAATGCTGATACTTATAAAGAGTCTAATGTTTATACTTACCAAGGTGTGAAAGTGGAATGGGATAAAAAAAATTTTGGAGGAAGAGGGGGTTAAAAATGGATGTGCGTGGAATATGTAGGTTGCTGTTTGCTGAGCTTAAGGGGAATAACTATTATTCGGTTTTATTTAAAAATTTTGAAAGGTGGCCTATCCAAAGTTCATGGCTTGTAATTCTTTTGCTAGAAAGAAAAGGGGGAAAAACAAAACAAAATGATTCTGAGGGTTACATTTCAAAAAGAGAGATTTTTTCTTCTTTGACAAATACATTAATCTTTGAGGGGACGGGGGATATGATGGAAAATGTAATGCTCGGTGAAGAGTTAATATATTCAATTTGGAACTAAATTCAATCATTTAAAATGTGAAGGAGAAGGATTTTAGTCCTGCTTGAAGTGCAAATTTCAGTACAACCTTAACTCTGGAGTCACTAATAACATATCCATAATACTGTCATTACTCTGGCATACATAATTATTACAAGCATACACCTAAGTCTATTGATTAACTTATTTTGTGACTCAAAGTAATATCTCTGACCTTCACCACTGGAAGATTAATTAATATCCCTCTAATTCAATCTTTTGTATCAATCTTGTGCTTGTAGACTGTTCATGTCATTATTTTCATATGATTTCTCCATGAGAACATGGAGCCCTCCCCCATCCTGACTGGGACCTTTACAGTCTATTGTAATATAAATAATAATAAATGGTACTTAACAATACAAAATGTGAGTAGTATGTTCTTACAGGAGTAGTAGGTCTACCCACATAAATACCATTCAGTGGGTGAAATTCACTCCTGTGCAGAATAGTGCTCAAGTAGTGTTTTGGCTAGCTGTCTGCAGACCGGGCCCAAATGTACTTGCATTTATATTTTATATATATAGTAAGAGATAGCACATGTTTTGGAGAACTTTGGACTGTAAAGTCTAAATAGCGAGGACACAAAGTAAAGTATTATTAACCCCGTTGGGGATGCAGATCCGTGGCACAGACACACTTGTCTACACAGCAAAAGAAGATAGGTGGCAGCAAGTGTCAGAGCCAGGGCCAATTTACTCAGACTTGCAGAGCTCAGACTTCAGTACTAAAAATAACAGTGTGGATGTTCAGGCTTGGCTGGAACTCAGGCTCTGAAACCCAGCATGGCGGGAGGGTCTTGGAGCACAGGCTCCAGTCTGAGCCTGAATGTCTACACTGCTATATTTAGCACCGCAGCGCAAGCTCCATAAACGCAAGGAAGTTGACCTGGCTCTGACACTTGCTGCAGCTGTAGACAACCCATGATATCTATGAAGACCAACTTTCTGCAGTCACTCACATCCATTGTGGGTAAAGGTTGCAGGCCACAATTGACTATTTACACAAACAAGAACTGCTCAGTATAGATGTACGTGCAGAATTAGAACCTTGGGACATTTATGTGGGACAAATGCTCTTCAAGGTTTTTATATTAGACTTGTGAAGCTCCTGTTACGGTCAGCTAGGAGATGCTTATATGGATCAAGGGCAAAATATGACCCTTTTCTTCTTACTCTTCGTAGTGAAGATGATTATAATGTAGGAGCAATTTGCTCTCAAAGTTTCAATTAGACTTTTAGGGGAAATGCACTGATACTCCCTGTGTCACAGCTAACACCAAAGTCATGGAGCCTCTTCATATTAATAAAGACATCAAACAACAACCTGCAAAGTGCTGTCTTTAGAAAATTAATTATTTGATGATCTTTTAAACTGAATGTTTCATAAAAAATATATTTAATTACTTATTTATAGGATGAGGCAAAAGCATTAGGATGAAAATAAATCAACATTTCAGCTATACAAACGAATTCTCAAAACTCATATCTTCTTGCAGAATGGCTGATGATTGTGTAAGATATTGATTTTACATTCTAAAGAATTCCGGTATGTGAAAAGATCTGTATAAGTGTGTGTGTATTTATAGAGAGAAAATTATTCCATTACTTTCGTTGTTAATATGGATACAGATAGTTTTCATAAATATTAGTCAGTTTTACAAATAAGTAAAATTACATTTAAAATCTGTATAAAAATTTCTCTTGAATGTTTAAAATATAATATATAATTATAATGCATACTAATTCTGTGTCTGCATGAGACTTTTCTAACTAACATGCTGACTCTCAAAGGCCTAAAGTAGATTTAGGGTATTGTTTCCTTCCCTTCCCCGTCCCCCCAATATTTTTTTAATTTTATTTCCTCAGCTTTATCAAAACATTTTATAATCATTCTGTTCTAAAAAATAAAGAATACTATGGTAGCAATGGACAACCTGGAACAGAAGGACTATCAGGTAAGGAGGTAATACTGATCCACAATATTTCTGATTCCTGGCTGATGTTAGAATGGTACTGTGTTGGTGTTTGAGGAAAAAATACATGCTTACAAGTGATGTAAAAGAAAGCTAAAAGAAAACTGAAATTTATAATGTAGGAACAAAATTTCCAACCTTGACTGTCCAAAGTTAAACACCTAAATCCTTATGTAGGCACCAAAATAAAGTTGGCCACAATTTCAGAAGAGCGGAACACTCCAAACTATGAAGTTAATAAGTGTTGTGGGTGCTCATTAACTTTGAAAATTCAAACTAGTTATTTAGCTGTGTAATGAGGTGGCTTGCCCATTAAGGGTTGGGGCTAGCCAACCTTCAGTATAGAATGAGCCACACCTCGGAGGGATCAGGATGATTGCAGCCTGCTCCTCCTCTTTATACAGCAATGCTCAGGGATTAGAGACCGCTGGAAATGAGCAGGATCTAGCTGCTAGATTCTAGCAGAAAGTCCTGGGAGTTCGGACTGAGTTTCCAACTGGTAGGGCCTGGGAGTGGCTTGACAAAGCAGGAAAGGCCCCAAGCAGGAAGGCCTGGGAGGAGAAAAAAAATCCGTTGTTTGTGTGAACTTTTGAGTGGACTTGAAAACTATTTTGAATGTTTGTTAATTTAATAAAGCACAACCAAAGAAGGGATGGGAATTGATAACAGTGCCTTTTGAGTTTCTTGAATAGCCCAAGAGGGAAAACTGAGGCAGGGTCTCTGTGGCTTGACCTAGGCCACAAAGGAGTGAATGGTAGGCAGATGGCCCAGTTACAATGTGCCTAACAGGTTTTGTTACTTAAATTTAGGCACCAGATTTGTAAATTTTCCACTTGATTTCCACAACATTAAGACACAAAAGAGCAACCTTTATCATGTGATTAAATCTTACTTAATAAAATAACCCCATTGAAGTAAATGGAACTACTTGTGTATGTATGGATTACTAGTGTAAGTGCAACACCAACAGACACTGGTTATTGGCAGGCAGGATAGAATCTGGGATCTCTGAAGCTAAATGCATGAGCCTCTACTGCCTGAGCTAAAAGCCACATGGCCCTTAGCTAAGGCTGTAGCACTCATTAATCTCTAAGTAGTCTTAGTGCCACTAGAGGGGACCAAGGAGGTGTGTGGGTTACATAAGGACTAAAGCACAGGACCCTTCATAGTTTTAAAAACACTGTGGAGCCCTGTATCTATACAAAAATGCAGCACTAAAATTTTAAAGGTGAATTGCAAGTGCATAAGGAAGTCTGAAATAACTCTCTGATAAGATTCCAAAGAGGAAAAGAAGTCTACAGCCATTGTTTAAAATCTTAATTAGCACTGCATGTGAAGTGAAATGTGAGATAATTGCATCCTCCTTTAAAGCCTGAGAAATTTGAGTTACTGACTCTTTGCCAGAGTGAGCAACATCATAACTACCTTAAGCACAGCTTTGAAATAAGTGTGTGTGTGTGTGCAGGGTTTAATATCTCTATTTGTGCCTCAAATAATTTGTTTATTTTTCATGGTGTTTTGTTTTTTCTACATTTATTGCTACAGTGCACATATGTTGCATGCTATAAAGAAAATAGAGCTGGTTAGGAATTTTTCAAAATGGCTTTTCTTCAGAAAAGTTTCCTTAGGTCCAGGGTGGAATTTCTGGTCAAAATGAGAGTAACTGAGAGAGTCCCCAGAATAGCCTGGTGGTTAGGGCAATCAACCGGGAGGCCCAAAGCAAGGATGTGAACCTGTCGTTCCCTATATCCCCGTTATGTGATGTACCAACCAGGTTATTCTGGGGTTGGTGTCCGTCCATGTCTCCTGTTGGAACTGTTCCACTTTGTATAAATAATTAAATATTCATTGAGCAAGAAAGAGACGGACTAACTCTGCAGCTGGCTGGTTATGGCAGTCACCTGGAATGTGGGGATCAGGCAGAATAAGGACTTGAACCTGGGTCTCCTACATACCAGCTTGTGCAATAACAACTGGGCTATTGACTATTCTGGGGAGGATGGCTCTCCTCCCCCGGGCCTAGGGTGACTAGATGTCCCATTTTTATAGGGACACTCCCGTTTTTTGGGCCTTTTTCCTACATAGGCGCCTATTACTCCCCACCCCCATCCCATTTTTTCACAGTTGCTATCTGGTCACCCTACAGGCCCTGCCCCAAAGTAGAATGGGAAAAGTTTTGGCATCTCACAAACTTTCATGGGACAGGAAAACTGTCTCTGACCCAGATCTAAAAGAAATGCAACACAAGCACTTTAGCATCTTTCCCACAGATGGAAATACATTTTAGACATATCTGCCAGTTTGACAATCCTCCGCACATGCATGAGCATGCATGCATGTATACACACACAAAGAATAAGTGGTAGTTAGTTAGCAAAAAGCATAACCACAGCGTGACTACAGTCAGACTATTATGAAGTGTAACCATAATAATAATGTGAAAGCAACAGGGATCAGAACTGAACTGAATTTTCAAGCAAAAATTAAATAAAACTCCATCAAAAATACAACTACACTGAATTAAAAAATCTAGTGCTTAGCAATATTTGCGAAGTGTTCTTCCTTTAAATTTTAGTCCCTGTAATTCTTAGCTTATTACGAGTGACAAAAGAAAGCTACCAAGAGTTTTAAATGCTCTGGAACCAATCCAGCACACTATAGCTTTGGACCTCAGACACATCTCTTGAGAGGCAATGACTGCTGGCTCCAAGGCAAGATGATCCAGACCGAAGAAATGTCAGCCTGCTGTAGAAGACGCAAACCTCCCAAACAAAATGATGTGTTAAGAAGTTGTGACCCTGCTGTTAGGAGGGACAAAATCTCCCCCTGTTTCTCTTCTCTGCCACTTCCTATGTTGACTGTCCCAACCGTACACACACAGACTACTGAGCCCGTGCACTGCCTGCAAAAGTGGGACTGAAGAGCAACAGAGGAAGACAGCTGAAATAAAATCCATCAGTTTAACAATGACAAGAATAAGCTCAGCAATAAAGAAATATAAAACAAAATAGACACAAACTGTGCTTTTAGCCCTTTCATTATGTTCTGCCCTGAGCATTTGTCACTTTTTCCATTCTCTGTTGTGTCCCCTCCTTCTTGAGGCAAACACGTTATCAGTTACAGTGAAATATTCACTGTAAGCTTCATGGGGCAAAAGTTATTTTCTTATTTTATTGTATAGGTCATGCTGATACAAATGGTAAAATGCAACCAGTAATAACAATAACCCTCATTGCTCCATGAGTGACTGCATTAAGGGTGGAATTGATTCAGCTGATGGGTTGGGACATCAATCTTTTTTAAAAAAAACAACAGCTTAAAGTACTCAAGAGTGGGAGGATATGGCTCTTGCCTACTCCCTTCATTAGTGTGCCGAAAAAGGCATTCTACCCTCTCCCGCTCTCTGTAGCATTATTAAGGGAAGTGGACTCCCCCTTCTGCGCACATACCCCCAGTGATTTTGGGGCTCTCTCCTCAATCATTTTTCCCTTCTCATGTTATGAAGTAAGGGTTTCTTCTTTGGATTTCATGCATCTTCCCCCCTCCCTGGAGCTATCATTCAGAAATATCCTGATATTTTTGAGGCTGTAGCCCTTTTAAAATTCACCTACTGATATTCAGTAAGCCAAGGAAGAACCTACTACATCCCAGTTTGAGACTATCAGGGGATGGTCTGACTATATTTGATGAATACTGCCAACATCTGGCAACCCCTACTCAAATCCTTATGGTATTACAGTCTCAATATAATTAAGATATACCATAAATATATGAATCACTTGTTCTCTGTGAAAAAGTCGTTTTCTTGATTCTACAACCATCATGAGTTAATAGAATCTCCAAACTTTACAACATATTGCTGTCTGAAGACAGAATTGGCACACAAACCTCTCTAATTTAACTTCTTAAATTTATTATAGCTAGTGGTAGTTCCAGCAAGCTAGTTTTACAACTAGATGGAAAATATTTTAACTCATTACTGTTAGCAAAGTTACCTGCACTTTTCTTTCTACAGTTCTATTTTCCTTGTTATTTGGGTAGCTGTTGTATTATAACTGATCAGAAAACAATCTTGTCAATATTGAGAGTATTTTAAAATCTTCCCAGAGAGGTTTGGGAGACTACAAACACTGGTGAGAAATGTCTTTTGAGCATAACCTTGAGACAATTTAGGAACTATTGTTTGTTGTTGCTTCATATTATTAAAATTAAATAAGTGACTTTATGAATCTCTAAGAAAGCCAAAGTAAAAGTGTATTACGGGATACATTCATAAAATAATTTTCTGAAGAGATTAATTTAATCTACAAAATATGGGATCTAATATATTTAGATTAAATTTTCTTTTAGATATCCCTGTGGAATCTACTCAAAGTTAAGCATATGGTCCTCCTCTGGACATATGACAGATTTTCTGTGCAATTCAGATTTTAAGGGATTCTAAAACAATAAACAAGTCTGTATCTTTTCTACTTACACATGCTGAAACAATGCCAAAGCCACAAAAGTTATGGATGTATAGCACTAATATGAGGCTTGTATTTCACTTTCTTCTGCTTAGATAATTTTTATTGCATGATGCTGTATTGTTGAATATAGAAATAAAATTTTTAGATGCACAATGTCCTATTGTTAGAAAATTCATGCCAAATCTCTATATAAATAATTGTAAAGGTCTGCATGCCTGTAAGTCAGTAAGGTATTTTCCCCTTATCAGTGGTTCAGTCTATTTCAGATGACCAATCATTATAAATTTCATTTGATGTTTGCTCTAGGTAACAACAGAATATGGGATAAGGAACTGTAGATATAGTAAGGAATATATAATTACCTCTGATACCTGTAAGCTATTGGGACTCGAATAGTGAAGATATCAGATGTCATTTTTTTTCTCCCCAATCATGTTAATTGATTGACAAAAATATAATTTACAGTCTGATTTCAATACGATGAGGAGAAAACCAGTAACCATACTTTTCAAGACAACATTTAGTGATCTTTATATATGCAACTACTGTTAAATTTTACATATAGTACAATCAAGCCCAAGTTTTCAAAAAAAAAAAAAAACAACAACAAAAAAACTATGATTCAGAATCCCAAAATCATGAGACTGGATTACAAATTATGAGATTTTAAAAAATCATCAAATGTTTGGTTCCTTTTATTTGCCTTCTGTTTTTTGAGTCTTCAGGATTCACATTTTCAAGATTTTCTCTGCAAACATGAAGGCTAGAAATTTTCATTTTTAACACTGAAAGCTGAGAGGCTCACAGAATCATGTGAGTCCAATAGCTGGGGCTTGAAGAAAAATACCGAATATTGCAAAATTCGTGATAAAACTGTGAGCTGGCAACACTGCTGAGGCCCTGAACCTGCAAAGAGCCTCTTGGGTTTGGTGCAAGCCCTGCTGAAGCCAACTGGGCTCCGCCTGGGCACAAGGGCCCATCTGTATGGTTTCAGTTATAGCACTGGGGCCTAAATAGGTTAACAGTTCAATCTGTGAACTTCATGCACACAGAATATAGATAGCACATTTTAAAATGTGTTATTTGATTAGTTAGTTGGAGGCTCTGTGATGTGGCTGTATTTGTATAAGTCTATGGGTGCAGTACACAAAGTAGATGCTGACTGCATATCTCACACATTCAGAAGAAAATCATTCTAATGTTTATATTTCATTTTAGTATGTCTCAATAATTTAAAATTGGTTACAAGGGGAAAAGCCTAGTTATTGACACCAAAGTGCTAAATGGAAGACATGGGTTCAAGTTTTAACTTGGGATCTTACAGTGGACTGTTGTCCAAATCAGCTAATCAGGACAGAATTCCCATCTCTGATCTGCATTGTGGACACCTGTTAAACATTCTGCCTTTGGTCCATATAGGAATCATAGAATATCAGGGTTGGAAGGGACTCAGGAGGTCATCTAGTCCAATCCCCTGCTCAAAGAAGGACCGATCCCCAATTAAATCATCCCAGCCAGGGCTTTATCAAGCCTGACCTTAAAAACTTCTAAGGACGGAGATTCCACCACCTCCCTAGGTAATGCATTCCAGTGTTTCACCACCCTCCTAGTGAAAAAGCTTTTCCTAATATCCAACCTAAATCTCCCCCACTGCAACTTGAGACCATTACTCCTTGTTCTGTCATCTGCTACCACTGAGAACAGTCTAGAGCCATCCTCTTTGGAACCCTCTTTCAGGTAGTTGAAAGCAGCTATCAAATCCCCCCTCATTCTTCTCTTCCGCAGACTAAACAATCCCAGTTCCCTCAGCCTCTCCTCATAACTCATGTGTTCCAGTCCCCTAATCATTTTTCTTACCCTCCGCTGGACTCTTTCCAATTTTTCCACATCCTTCTTGTAGTGTGGGGCCCAAAACTGGACACAGTACTCCAGATGAGGCCTCACCAGTGTCGAATAGAGGGGAACGATCACGTCCCTCGATCTGCTGGCAATGCCCCTACTTATACATCCCAAAATGCCATTGGCCTTCTTGGCAACAAGGGCACACTGTTGACTCATATCCAGCTTCTCGTCCACTGTAACCCCTAGGTCCTTTTCTGCAGAACTGCTGCCGAGCCATTCCGTCCCTAGTCTGTAGCGGTGCATTGGATTCTTCCGTCCTCTGCACTTGTCCTTGTTGAACCTCATCAGATTTCTTTTGGCCCAATCCTCCAATTTGTCTAGGTCCCTCTGTATCCTATCCCTACCCTCCAGCGTATCTACCTCTCCTCCCAGTTTAGTGTCATCTGCAAACTTGCTGAGGGTGCAATCCACACCATCCTCCAGATCATTTATGAAGATATTGAACAAAACCGGCCCCAGGACCGACCCTTAGGGCACTCCACTTGATACCGGCTGCCAACTAGACATGGAGCCATTGATCACTACCCGTTGAGCCCGACAATCTAGCCAGCTTTTTATCCACCTATGAAGTTCCCACTGCTACCAATGAGAGTTCTGCATACAGCAAAAAGGGCGGAATGCTTGATCTTGCACCATTGAAATCAGTGGCAGTTTTGCTCTTGAATTGTATGGGAGCAGGATCAGACCCAGAATATGCAAAAAGGATATGCACTGCAGATAAGAGATCCATAGAGCAGGTGACAGGGGGAGAACTATGACCTTAGTCTTGAGAGGGAAAAGGCTGATATATATTGTATCACTCTGCAGAACTTCACAGCAGCCAGTTTGGAGTAGCAAGAATCTTGGAGAGTTGTCTCATCCCACTGAGCCACAGGATATGCGCAGTGAGGTAGCTACTATTATTACACGGGTAGGAAAAATAGGATAAAAATAGAAGTGAGTCTAAAATCATTAATTGGGTAAAAGCACTCTGGGTGAAATGCTGACCCCTGCTGAAGCCAATAGCCAAAATCCCATTGACTTCAATGGGGCCAGGATTCCTTCCCATAATTTCATTTGGATTTATCCATGAGGTTATTTCCTTACAGTAAGATGTCTGAGCACCTTTCACACTCCTGTCCCCCAAGCCAAAAGAGAAAGAGTCCTTCTAATAGATGGCTTTATATAGTGTTAATGAAAACATTTGTGTGTCCCCATGCCTTCTTTGTCATTGGTTAAGAAAGATGGCACAGAAAACTAATTATTTACTGCAAGGAATGAGCAATTACGTTTTTGAACTGAATTATTGCCATAATTAAAAATCTTTAAAACTGATTCATTTTAGTCAGGACACTGATTTCCAATGTGTATTCTGTACAAACACAAGGATTATGAAATTCTGACCAAAAGCTAGGTGAATAATTCATAATGAATCATTTATTTGACACTTTTCACTTTTCTTCCTTCTGTTTACAGATTATCCGAAGGCAGATTGTGATTTTCTCAAATTTAATCATTCTGGATAAAATTCACCGCTGTGCATAGGACCAGAACAAGATTTTATGCTACTTAAGCCTTTAAAATCAGAACATAAGAATCACCATACTGAATCAGAACCAATATCCATCTAGTCCAGTATCCTGTCTCTGACAGTAGTCGGAATTAGATGAGACAGAAGAGACTTATGGTGTGCGTAGGTCTCGTGCTAGCTCGCTGCACAGAAGTGAATTTTTCTGTGGCTTGAATAATTCTTGGTTTGTAGCATATTTGTGAGCAGTTTATTGTGTGTATTCCATATTTGAATTATGAGGATAATCCGTTACATCAAATGGCATTGCTTCTGCTTCCTCACTGAATGAACACAACTCTTACAAGTAGGTTTCTTGTGTGAAAACTGAGCGTTAAATTTTTATTTTCCAAGAATGGTCTAAAAGTGTGATTAACTTACCCTGCTTCTGTCATTAAACTCACTAGCTAAAATAGTCACAGGTTGCCATCATGAGGGGGAGGGGTGAAACTAATTTGTTTACAAATTCAGACTGTGAAAATGAATGTATTTATAAATACAAGGGATTTTTATACCACTGTCGACAAAGCTGTACCTTTGACAGATATTTTTAAGTATGTTTTTCCAAAATAGATAAGTGAAGCTTTCACTATTCCACTTATTCCCAAATTCACTCCTCATAATGAACACAAAGCATATCCAGCACTAGTACAGCAATAGATAAAAAGCAGATTAAAAAAATGACTATTTCATATTTTCAAACAGGCCTCTGAATCTGAGACTGCAAATTGTGCATGTGCACCCATACACAGATTGCATGTTATAGATCAGTGATACTCAGACCTCAGTGGTTCAGGAGCTAAATTAGCAATCACAATTACCCAAAAGAGCCACAGTAGTGTGAATTTATTGTTTCATTTACTATATATATAGTAAATAACATAGTAAAAGCATCCTGATTGGTTAATATCTTAGACTAATGAATAATTAAATCATACAGTGTTTTGATATCATCTGCTGAAAAGCCACAAGAGAGACATTAAAGATCCACTTGTGGCTCACAAGCCTCAGTAGGAGTATCAATGTTCTAGATAAAGCACCCATTTTTACCTGTGTTCACATATAAAACTGGATATATGGGACACTCATGAAAGTCTTAAAAGGTCTGTAAAAATAAGTTCCTTAAAATGTAGCATTCAGGGGTTTTTTTTGGGGGGGGGCTGTTTTTTTAGAGATAATTCCTGAATATCCATATTTGTAGAAAACTCTACTTCATTGTTATCCTGTATTGTGGTAGCAAGCAGAGGTCTCAATCAGCACTGAGGCCCTATTGTGCAAGATGTTGTACAAACACATACAAAAGAATGGCACTTGGCCCAAAGAGCTCCATAACCTGTACTGAATTGTGCTATTGTCTACTTGATAATTATCATTCAAATTATTTATTTAAAGTATGCAGCAGATACATAGGAATCCCATGTATTCATTACAATGTGAAAACTACATACAAAACATGTTGATCTCTTCCTGCCTATACTACAGTAGTATTTATGGTAGCTGTTGGGTTTTGCTGCTTCCTGCGAAGGCCACAGACACTGAAGCTCTAAGAATGTACCTTCTTCTGTGACTCTCTGTGCATCTTGCACTGTCTGCCTGTTTAGACTGTAAGTGATTTGGGTTCAGGCAGATGTTCTTACAAAGTGATTTGTTTGACTGACATGTTTTGCCAAGCAAGTGGAGACATATTTACGTAAGAGGAGTCAGGTTGGAACTTGAAAAAAGCTTTCTTTTTTCCAGAGCTCTGAAAGTGATATCATTAATGATATTTGTTAACTGCTGATATTTTGTTCGATGGCGTACAAGACATAAAAAAGGTGTGGAGCAAGATTTTCAAACATAATTAGTGATTTTGGGTGCCCAACTTGAGGAAGCTTGAAGGATCCTGATTTTCAAAAAGTGCTGAGCCTCTACCTATGGAAAATCAGGCCTTTCCACCCAACCTTTGAAAATTAGGTCCTTTCAAGGTGTCTCATGCTGGGCACTTGTCACTTTTCTAAATATTGGCCTCATTTCCTATCAGTGAGAGATTACAATCTGAAACACAAACAGAACCAAACATGAACGTTGAAGGAGAGCTGAAAATATGGTGACAACTGAGCTCTTTTTTGTTATTCACAGAAAGAAACTGGAATGGTAACACTGGGTGGGTTTGCACTGGAAGGTCCTGTGAAAGAAGAGAGTGTTTGGGGAGACTTCAGTGAAAGGAGGTTTACCTTTGGAGTACTGGGTTGGGAGGATGTTCTAGGTGTTGATGACATTATGGAAGAAAACATGAAGAAGAGAGTGAGAGAACTAAGGGAGGCATGAGGCTAACATTACTAACGGAGCGAAAGGGGTGAGGTAGGATACAATATGAAACGAGAGAACGAGTAGAATCTATGTTAATTTGACTTCTCTTGATTTGCCTGTCAGAGGTCATTTTAGCTGTCTTTAGGATCTGTTCTAATGTCCACTGAAATGGATGGAAAGGCTGTTATTGATTCAGTGGGCTTTGAATCAATCCTTATATGCATTCTGGAAGTAAAAATAGTCCGTGAAAAAATATCTGTCTCTATCCACTCATTTCTCTCCCAACAAACAAGTAACCTGTTTGAGATGTCCAGTGTTTTCTTGTACTCTCAGAAGTTGAGGCAACATAAAAGTAATGGGACTTGCCAGCTACAGAAGGCCGGATTAAAACTATACTGCATTCATGCCATATGGTGCAAATTACATCATGAACACACACAACAATGGAAAACAAGTAATGAAAATCCTTTGCTGAAGCCATAATAATTTAATACAACAGTGACTAGGCAAGCAGGAATTCAAGAGGTAAAAGCTCTGAGCTCTAATATGAATCAACCTACCACTATAGGCACACTAAAAGAGACTTAAGGAGTTGATGTTCTGCCCTGAGTCATTGCTACCCGGTTGCTTTTCACAACAAGCAAAGCCATTAATTTTAAATATTGATTTCAATTTAACAAATCTGTATTTATTAATTTGTAAAGACACTGTTGGTTGACCCTACCTCCCACAGTTGCTTTGCCGTCCCAATTGTATTGAAATACTACCTGTGAACTGTCAACAGGTAATACTGCTTAAGATGTTGATACACAAGTAGGAAAAGGCAGATTGACAGCAGCCAGCATGAATGGGAGAACTTACCAGGGTTTGAAAAGCTATAAATACTAATACAAACTGTGGGGGAAATGAGACAACAGGAGAGCACGAGGGAAGAGAAGATGAATGAAGAGAAAGAATAAATACATATAAGCAGATTGGAAAAATAAACTCTGCTCCCAACTGGGAAAAATTTCTTGAGATGTTCATTTTTTTTAAGTGGAAACTGACAACACTGGCATTTTCAACATTTTTGCAATAGATTTGCTGAAGTTTCTCTAAGAATACTACAGAAGTCCCTTAGGAATTAGTCCCTAAAATCTTAAAAATATTTCCCGTCAATAAACTAACTTCTTTATATATTTTTTCTTACCTGTACAATTTATCATAGTGGGTAGACCTATGAAGAATATATGATAACAAGCTGTGAAAGAAAAAAAAAGTGTATTAAAATATAATCCACCTCTCACATCCATGAGTCTAATAGTAAATTAATAAACAGCAACAAGATGTTCCTACCATACAAATTTTGAACAGTAAAAATATACTAACTCTGGTATATCCTAAAATCCATCAAATGCCTACTTCACCAGAAGTTAGGGCCCTGGATGACCGACAGGATTTATATTAACAACAACAATCCATGATGTCTTAATGAGAAACTAATGATTGTAGTTACCAGTTGCCATGCTTATTCTTTTTGCTAATATATATATATGGCAACAGCCCCACTTATTTAAGTATAAAAATGGCTCTAGAATAATTTTCCTTCTAACATTCCTAATATTCAGAGATTTTAATGTCTGTTAGAAAATTTAAAACTCAACTCAACTTTTTGAAATATTGGTTTCTTCTCTCTCTCTCTCTCTCTCTCTCTCTCACACACACACACACACGCACAATATCTGTCTATCTATAAACACAAGTACAGGTTGCAAAGTCAAGCACTCAAAAGTTAAGCTATGCCTGAAGTAAGGCTGTTCTATGCAACCTTAAATTGGGCCCCTTATGGATATGTATTATAATACAGTCTTTAATGACATGATCACATGCTATTTTCCCCACAGGATCCCTGCTCATTTATGGATGGACGGTACTCAATTAACAAGCGACTATTCAATATTTCATTTTATCCATATTGTTCAATGTGTCACCATAGGCCTTATTTACTGCACACTATTCAAACCTTGCTTGGAAGACAGAATTATGAATTTCCTCATGGACTTTTCTATGGCACTCATTACTATAGTATCGGAATGTGTCACAAACATTATTTATCTTCACTAATCCCCTGTGAGATAAGGGATTAGTACTTTCACCATTTTCCAAATGGAGAGCTAAGGCACTGAAAGTTGGAGGTCAAAAATTTCCATCAATTTGAGATGACGGTTGCCAATTGTGGTCGGACATATTCCAGGAGGTTTCATCACATGACATAATCTCACATGAAAGATTAGTTTTTAATTCCTGAAGACTCCAGGCCAATCCTGGAGGGCTGGCAACCCTATCTGAGACACGTAGGCCCTGCTATATAATTTTTTATTTAGCATTATATAGCACTTTATATATTCACTCACAGCTCCCACTGATTTCAGTTGCAGCTGTGAATGCTCAGCACTTCTGCAAATCAGGCCTCAGGGTATCAAGCTGGGCACCCAAAAAATGAGGAACACACAGTTAGTGACCACCCATGAAAACTTTCATTTAAGTGATTTGTTTAGCACTATGCAGGAACTCTCTGGCAGAGGCAGGGATAGAATCCAATTCTCCAGGGCAGCATTCAATTGCATTAACCACAAGACCTTAATTTTCTCTTCCTGTAATCTCCTGTCTTCTTCACTACACACCTTCCAACAAATGTAACAACTGAAGCAGGTGTCCTACAGACAACAGGTTCCTTCACCACACAACACTCAGTCAACCCCAGATGAGATCTTATAATAACCTTATAATAGGAAGCATGGGCAACCTTAATAATAAGCAGTACTACTAGCCCTGCCAATAATATAGAAAGGGAACTCCTTGCCTTCCCTTCAAAAGTATAATTGCAACGGATTCCAGTTATACTGTACAATATGTGCAAAGGTATTCATACACACACCAGGTTATGGTGCTTAGCATTATTTAACGAAACGAGAAACTGCTTGCAGCCATGTGTGCAATTTTGGAATGGACCAATAATCAGCCATTTGCATGTACAGAAACGTATCACAAACACAGTCAGATCAACACATCTAACTTCAGCACATAAAATACGAGCTGTTAATGGGACATAGTCTCCTTTTCATTATACCAGTGTAGCTCTAACAAAATCACATGGCACTAATGTAACAGAAGAGATTTTGACCCAATATCTTATTTTTAGAACGGAGAGTTGACTCAAGCAGCCCTTGGGTAGGGACATAACATCTCCTCAGCTTCCTGTCTGAGATATTTTGCAGTTTCTCCTTTCCTTTTTCAGCAAGGTTAACGATGGAAATTATTTTTTCTGGTCCAAATATAGCCCAAAATCTGGCAATTGAATTTGCATGGGTGGACTCCTGAAGCTTCTCAGATCTTTTTGCAGGTGGAATTGTGTGCCTGCACAGACCCAAAAGCAGGAACATTTCTCACAACTAGCATAATTTGTCCAAAGAAATCCAAGAGTAGAAACAAATTGAAACCTCAGTGAAGCAACAGTCCCATGAAAGGTCATATATGAAATATGAAGCTCCAGAATGAGAGGAGGGGAAAAAAGCACCTACCACTGCCCAGATATTCAATGATTACTTAAAAAACGATTCACCAACACCCAAAATGTGTCTGTGAAAATATACCATCCAAAAGTGTAAGCAAGAATATTAGTACAAAATGAGCTAGAACTTAAGATGTGCATTTTCATGTTCAATATTCTAATTACCTTTAGGACTTCATTTTTTAAATTCAGGACCAAAGACATCTTAATTACATTTTAGCCTTAAAAATGTAGTAGAAGTTTACATTTTAGATGCTGCTTCTTCCCTAATACATACTGAGACATACAAAACCATACCAATAAATGGCTAAAAATGCAGAATTAAACCCACAGTTATTTATGATGCTCCAGAAATGGGCTGGGCACATAGTGACAATTTAAGCAGCCATACATGTTCTCATCACTGAATTCATATAACTGTCGGTATTAGTCTGAGCCTCCACTCTCTGAATATGTCAGTACTGGCCTTTTTCTTTCTTAGTTGTACAAAGTTATTTACAAACTTGATTCTGCTAGCAGTGGGTGTTTTGACATTGGTTTCATTTTGAATAGTATCAGGCACTACATTTCCCCCATTCTTTCCATTATCCTCACTGATATTGCATTGACTCTTTGAGTCTATAAAAATGTTTACTGAAGATGTGTTTCAGCAATGCCTCATTTAAATTCTTCTCACAAAAAATGTTTTCAGAACATGCTATGGGGCATTTAAATCTAAAATCCATAAGATTCTAACCATGTGGGTGAAAGCATATACTGTATGATAAGACGATCAGCTTGTAAGATTATGCAATGGATTTTATGGTTATCCTACTCTCTTGGAAGAGGCCTACAGTGTCAACATCATTGCTTAAGCATATATTTACACAAAGATTGTTAATACTCTCATTTAGTGTTGCTAATAAAAGCCCCATACACATTCTACCTGGATATCAATATTGAGGGGACAGGGGAAGGAGAACACAAAAACTGTGGAAAAGAAAGATGAATAAGGATTGGATGAATAATAAATCAAAGGTTGTAATACCTTTCTCCTCTAAGAATTCAGGACTTGCTTTACAGAATCCCTTTCTTTGAAGTTTCATACAAAAACAGAATTGGAACAGGTCTCACAGCAATTAAGAAAACAAATCCAGAACGAAGAACACCATCCAACCCATTAAGTCTTGCTCTAGTTTGGAAAAAGTCACCCAAATGCTTCTTGAAATTCTAGAACACGGGTCTCAAACATGCGGCCCGCAGGCTGCCGTGGGGTTATTTTCTGTGGCCCACCAGCTCCCCGCGCCCCTGCCAGCATTTACCTAGAGGAAGGGGTTGGAATGGGGGCAGGGAAGGGGTGGGAAGAGGCAGGGCAGGGGCGGGGCCTCATGGAAGGGGTGGAGTGGGGGTGGGGCCAGGGCAGCGGTGGGGGGTCAGTGGTGTGGCCCTTGGGCCAATGTACTAGTCCTCATGTGGCCCTCATGGTCATTTGAGTTTGAGACCCCTGCCCTAGAAGCTCTTGGGAATGTCTGTCCCACCTCCTGAACATAATTGATTGTGTATATACACAAGGAACAACAAATTTGAGTCTTTTTCAGTAATCATAGTTGTAATATGTCTGTACATACAGTACAGCTGTTTATTAGGAACAAGATGGAGAGCTAATTCTTAAACAAATACCTGCATTTAAAGTATCCCTACAGAAATTCTATTGAAAAAAATAGGAAACTTTTGTTCTTTCATGCAAATTTGTCTTTCCACCTCAAGGAATCCATCAGTTTAGAACAGAGGTTTTTTGGTTTTTGTCTGCATTGTTATTGGGATTGAATTCCTTCAATGGGGGATTACTATCTTTTTAATAACTGACACAATTTTGGAATTCACCTTCAGGTTGGCACAGAATTTACATTTCTATATTTTAGGAATTCTACGAGCTCTTCTTCTCAGAAGAATGGAAATTCTCAATCAACAATCACCCCTATGAATTTCAGGATTGGGAAGGCTTGTTTCTCTTCACGCTTTCCCATTTTAAAGGCAGCCTTGGTACTTTCACAGTATAATTCCCACAATCTAAAGGGCCTCTATGACATTGCTTATTAGTTTCTCCATGAATTCAAAAGCTGACCTCCTGGTTTGGAATCCGGCTCATACCATCAACAGGAATTCAGAGCTGATGGTATGAAGAGCAGGGAAGAAACTTTTTTTTATTTTAAGTTTGCTTGATGTTCCCACCTTGTCCCTTTTTAATCTTCCGTCTTCTTAGAAACAGGCACAGCTCAGGAAGAGCAGGATTCTGAGGGGTGAATTCTGAAAATCTCAGAAAACTGATAGGGACTCTCAGAGATGGATGTGGAGAACAAGAGATGCAGGAGCATGAGAATCCCTCCAATCCAAATCTCGTTGGACAAGATAGTGACACAGATTTTGCAAGGGGTTTATAGAAAGGAGGAAAGAGGAAAATATTTTAGGATCATGCTGTTCTTCGTTCTGGATTCATACCCCACATAAAAAAATAGTAAGAGGAACAAAAAATGTCACCATGACTAAACAACATAGTAAAAGAGGCAGTCAGAGGCAAAAAGGCATCCCTTCAAAAACCTGAAAGTCACATTCTACTGAAAACAATAGAAAAGAGCATAAACTTTGGCAAGTCAAGTGTAAAAGCCTAATTAGTCAGGCCAAAAAAGAATTTGATGAGCAACAAGCAAAAAGACTCAAAAACCAACAGCAAAAGAATTTTTAAGTACATCAGAAGCAGGAAACCTGCCAAACAATCAGTGGGGCTACAGGATGATCAAGGTGCTGAAGGAGCACTCAAGGAAGATAAGGCCATAGAGGAGAAGCTAAATTATTTCTTTGCATTGGTCTTAACTACAGAGGATGTGAGGGAAATTCCCACAGCTGAGCCATTCTTTTTAGGTGACAAATCTGTG
The DNA here is from genome assembly GCF_965140285.1 of Lepidochelys kempii. Classification (NCBI taxonomy): domain Eukaryota; kingdom Metazoa; phylum Chordata; order Testudines; family Cheloniidae; genus Lepidochelys; species Lepidochelys kempii. The sequence goes on from NC_136380.1 coordinate 176,120,762, forward strand.
GAACTGTCCCAGACTGAGGGGTCAATAGAGGAAGTTTTGGAATGAATTGATAAATTAAACAGTAATAAGTCATCAGGACCATATGGTATTCACCCAAGAGTTCTGAAGAAAGTCAAATATAGAATTACAGAACAACTAACTGTGGCATGTAACCCATCACGTGAATCAACTTCTCGACCAGATGGCTGGAGCATAGCTAATGTGACATTAATTTTCAGAAAAGGCTCCAGAGGTGATTCTCACAATTACAGGCCGATAAGCCTAACTTCAGTACCAGACAAACTGGTTGCAACTGTAGTAAAGAACACAAGTATCACACACATAGATGAACATGATTTTCTGGGGAAGAGTCTACACAGCTTTTGTAAAAGGAAATCATGCCTCACCAATCTATTAGAATTCTTTGAGAGGGTCAACAAACATGGTCTCTCACCAAAGGCTCTTAAGCAAAGTAAGCAGGATAAGAGTATTATGGATGAGTACTGGTTAAAAGACTGGAAACAAAGGGTTGGAATAAATGGTCAGTTTTCAGAAGGGAAAGAGGTAAACAGTGGTGTCCTCCAGGGATCTGTACTGGGACCAGTGCTTTCTACACATTCATAAAGGTTTTGGTAAAGGGATGGCAAAATTTGCAGATGATACATAATTACTCAATATAGTTAAGACCAACACTGAGTGTGAAGAATTACAAAGGAATCTCACAAAACTGGGTGACTGGGCAACAAAATGGCAGATGAAATTCAAAGTTGAAAAATGCAAAGTATATAAATCCATGGTATGCTCACACCTTGAATACTGCATTCAATTCCAGTGCCCCCATCTCAAAAAAGATATATTAGAAATAAAAAAGGTACAGAGAAGGGCAATGAAAATGATTAAGGGTATGGAACAGCTTTCCATGTGAAGAATGAAGAGAGAATAAAAAGACTGGGAGTGTTCAGTTTAGAAAAGAGATGACTAAGGGGGGATATAATAGAGGTCTATACAATCATGAATGATGAGGAGAAAGTAAATAAGAAAGTGTAATTTACCCATTCACAAGAACCAGGGGTCCCAATGAAATTAATAGGCAGCAGGTTTAAAACAAACAAAAGGAAGTGCTTCTTCAAACAGCACACAGCCAACCTACTGAACTTATTACCAGATGTTGTGAAGGCCAAAAATATAACTGGGTTCAAAAAATAGCTAGATAAGTTCATGGAGGACAGGTCCATCAATGACTATTAGCCAAGATGATCAGGGATGCAATCCCATGCTCTGGGTGTTCCTAAGTCTGACTGTCCAATGCTGGGACTGGATGACAGAGGTTGGATCACTTGAGAATCGCCCTGTCCTATTCATTTCCTTTGAAGCATCTGGTATTGGCCACTGTCAGAAGACAGAATACATGGACCATTGGTTTGACTCAATATGGTGATTCTTATGTTCTTATAATTGAAAGTTTCTCTTCTAATTAGTGTCCTCTGTGGGGTGGAAATAATGCCAAAAGAAGAATGGGTGTCTGGGATATTTTCTGATTGTCAGAGGTGAGTGAGGTGTGCAAAAGTACCAGTAGCAGGAAGACAATCTAGCTGGCTGTGTATACAGCCCTCACCATCATAGCATTTGAGTGCCTAGGAGAGGCCTTTGCCAATACGGAGGGGGCATGCCCCAGGAGGTTTGTAAGAAGAAAGTGGGAGAGGACCTCTTTCAGCCAGGATCTGGCCACAGGACCCACTATTTATCATGTTGCTGTTTCCTGTAGTCAGAAAGGAAGATTGCTGTGTTCCGAACAGTAGGCATGCCGCATGCATGCTGTTGCTAGCTGCTGTGAAGTATGATGTGAGGCCACTTTTCCACGGGAAGTACTGCTGATCAAAGTGGGAACAGTGAAATGTGCTTCCTCCATTCCTCAGATAAGCACAGTTGTATAGCACTGCTCTGAAGTGGTGGGGAAGTATTCCATGTTCATTGCTGAGCCCTGATACACTGAGAGGCTCTGCAGGATGCGGAAGCTCTTCCCTGTGATTACTGGGAAACAGTGCTGTTGGTTTTCAGGGCCCAGCTGCTTAAACAATCTCCCTAGGACCCCCTGATTTCCAGGGAAGGGCATAGAAGCGACGATGTTATGGCTAAGCCCAAGAAAACTAGATGGCCTAGAGAGAGCAGCCATAGAATATTCAATAAGTTTCTTCTATCAGATGGAGGCAGAACACTATGGCAGAGCCCTGTGGCTTTTACAGGAAGGCCTGGGGCAACAAAAAGTTCAGCAGAGCTGTTTCTACATGTGCAAGGTGTGTACCAGAAAACTCTTTTACAGAACAATGGATTCCTGTGAATGAGAAATACTCGTAGTGGGCCTCCCTTCTGATCTTATGGGAGCCAGATATCATCAGCATTATTTTCTTCTAGGAGCTTGGCATTAAGGTTCTTCACTGGCAGAATCAAATAGTGAGTGACCCCCATTTGAATAAGTGACAAGAGGAATTAGCCACATTGGAATGATTTAAGTCACCTGGTGATCTAACCTTCGTGGTGCTAGCCAGAATGCCCTGGGATAGACCATCCAGTATCATCTCACTATGTGACCCTCCCATCCCCCTCTTCTGCTTCACAGGATATTAGTTGTATTCATACTGGAGGACCAACACACAGAAAAAGTGCCATTAGGCATATCACTCTAATTTATATCATGTGACTTCTGAAAATGAAGAATTTCAATCCTAACAGTCTGTAAAGAATCAATTTCCACTATGGTAAATACAGTAGTTTGGCTCTCTGGGGCTGTTTTAATATGCAGAACAGAGAGGAGTCTAGATTGCTACAAAATTTTTATTCTGTGTTCAAATTAATCTAATTTTGATAAAGAGTATCTCAGCTAATGAATACAGGAAACAAAAATAGTTTCAGACAGAGATTCTGGAGCATGAAAGCATAGACCAATAAATATAGAAATAGGAAGGATTCCTCAAGTTCAGAATAGAAAGGAAACAATCTAAGGTGCTGTGGTCCTTATGGTAACATCATAATAACCATTTTTCAGTATTATCTTGTCTTTGAAAAAATACAAGCATATAATTTAAAGGGAAATTTATATAAAATATTCCATCTACAGTTTCTGTACTTGTAAGCGTTCTGGTTTTGCTTCAGCTAACTAGACAACAGTACCTCAATATTTGCTGTACAAGAAAGTGTTTGCAACACAGCAAATACTGAGTTTAGGGTATTACAGGGATTACATAAAATACTTAGATAGTCTTCTCTAGTTCTCAAAAGCAATTTTTTTATTGTACATCAGAGTGTGTCTATAAAGCAGATTTAGGTAACTACAGTAAATATTGAGGATGCCATCAATCATCAGATAACCTTTCCCGTATAAATTTTTCTTGTTGCCAGTTACAAAAACATTGGAGCAATATATGTAAAGGTCTTTCCACGGTTGTGAATACAAAGATCTGTCCTTCTCCAAATGCTGGGAATTAGCAATGAATTAAATCTTTCCGCAAACAGCAAGAAACAGGTACTGAAATGTCTATTACTAGCACAAAGTATGTACTCAGAAAAGGGAATCTAACACAGCTCCAGTTTATACAGAATGATTGAAACAATGGTAAAACATAGCTTGGATGGAGAAAACTATATTGGCAATAAAATGGGAGAAAATACACTAAAATTTTGTGTCACTTGGATGTATTAATAAAGTTGTGACATAACATGATTCATGTGTGATGTGCATTTTAAATTGAATTTTTAACTGCACTGATCTGTTAGTTATGCATTGGCTCTTTCCTGTGTCAACATTTTTTTAAATAGTAACTAATAAATAAAAAATAATAATAAAACAATAATAAAGCAAACCCAGAAGCTAAAAGCATAAAGTAATAGACTTGCATATTTGTATTCCTTTGTCCTGAGGTCAGCCATAATGATTGTTGTATTAATTTGAATATCTTGCTCATTGTATTGTTGTTTGCATAGGCATTTTTTCTTGAAAACAAAATAAATATAGAATTTTAAAATGAGTGTTTAAATGGATAGCACTGTAAAAACAACTAAATATCCTTACGCGCACAAGGGTTGCCAGCAAAATGCCTCTGCACTACTGAAGCCCTCTTAGGAGGTACGTATACCTTGTGCATGCTTTCTGAATGGAGTCAATTTCACTGAAAGAGCATCCCATGGGTACATTATTCTCTGTTTACTATAGCAAGTAATATTCATAACAAATGTGCAAATACTTGCTTATTAGTCTTACAGGGAGCCTGCCTTCTTTGCCATCTGGATACATTTGTGCTTTCAGAATTGTATGATATCATTTATTTGACAATTTCTGTAATTATTATGCAGCTAAAGTTAGTTGACCATTGTATCACATGTTTTGAACATTTTCAATTTCAATGGAACATAGAGTGCTAATTTAAATCAATACCATGTTGTTGTTTTTTCAAATACAAAATGATATCCAAATGTTCGGGGGGATGAGGGGAGAGACAACTAAAAGTATGTTGTCTGTAGAAAAGGAAGAGCCATTTTGTCCACTGGACCTCTTGGTTTTAAAATAAGTTATCTTTTGTCTGCATCTTTTTCATATTCCATTTCTGTGATGTGCTTAATATAATGTAGGAAAGAATTAACACTGGAGGTTCTGTTTGGCAGAGAAAATGATCCAAATTATGTGAACCTCTCATATCTGCAAAGCTGAGCTGGAGATTTTGGGAGAAAAAGCTTTTCTGATATTTTTCTGCATTTGTAATAAGTGTAGGAACTTACATATCATCAGAACTGCCTATCTCTGTCTCTCTCTCATTTATTAAATTATTTTTTTCACACTTCAGCTGAAGAAACACAGAGGTGAAAAGAAAATGTCGATATTTTTTTTTGAAAAAATTACTTGAACTTTTTCAAGCATCACAAAGGTTTAGATTGATCTTTGAGTGAAAATTGCAATGGCTTTATTCTACGCAAACAAGCTCAGTGTGGGTGAAATCCATCCTGCTGCTGAGGGCTCACTCAAGGCTTGTGCGACACATCAGTCCCACTTCAGCCTTCAAACCAGGGGCGAAGTGCAACTCAAGTGCTGCATAAAGCCCTGTGTGGGCCCTCTTCACGTGGATGAATCTGGCCCTGTGAGATGCAGATCTGCAGGCTGCTGAAATATCATAAGCAATGCCATAGGATGATCAAAATGAAGTGTCTAAATTACGTTAATTATCTCCAGACACCTGTTGCTCACAAGGACCAGGAGTTTAAGCATTTTTCCCTCTAAAGCACTGAAAACAGGCTGAACTGCCATATAATAATTACTGAAGGCACACCATTTAATCACAGCCCATACAAGTGGAGAAGGAGGGAATAAAGAGTTGCATTGCCTCAAGAAGTGCACTAGAAGACATTTCCAAAACACCTCCTAGAACTCACACATACATAGGGGCCTTGCACCTATAACATATAGTAGCTTACTTTCTGAAGAAGCAGGTGCATGGGGGTGTAGGAGCAGTCACATAGGCCCAGCTCCTAACTACCATGAGGGGAGGAGCATCCTCTTCATTCCCTTCAGCACATAGACTGAATTGCTGCCTGACCCTTACATGGGCTGCACAAGGTAGGGAAAGGTTTCTTACATCCTTCCTCCCTCCCCCATCACTGTACACCCTGTACAGTGTTAGTGGCCAGGCATAATCTAGTGCTTTGTCCTCAGTTTGGCTAAGTGATAGTGACAGCTGCTTAATTAAATGGAGGTTTCTATTGTGTAGGCTGGATAACTTTATTCCACAAAATAATCTTTAGCTGACAGCTTTGTTGTTTATAACAATTATCTTACCATGACTGTCATTCCTAATATGACCTATAATATATTCCAGGGCATTAAAACTAGTATGCACTGTGTCAGCTGCATTACATGAAATCTACCTGACATTTTGTAAAAAAGTGCTGTTGAGTACTAGGCACCAAGCTAGGAATAATGTACCTAATTCTGTTCTCAGTTACACCAGTGTAAATGCAGAATGACTCCATTAAATGATTTAAATGAGCAAAATTTGGTTCACTATGTTGTAGTTTTATTTATATATTTTAATTTTAAATTATATATATACACACACACACACACATATATATATATATATATACACACACACACACGCAGTGTGCATTGCACTGTTCATTTATCTTGTAAAGTAGCTTAAGTTTTTGGCACTGTTTCACTTAAGCTTTGTAACTTGTCTTCTAACATTTTTTAATGACACCACATGAATAGACCGCTGCTTTTCAAAGAACTGTAAAGCCACAAGTTACATAACGAGATAACGGATGGCTGCAAAGTGGAAACTGTCTTAAGTCACATTTGTAATAAGATAATGAGCACAATAGAATTTAATCAAATAACATTTCCATGCATCTTTAAAATGTTCCAGGTGTTTTATGCTTTCAAAACTTCATTTGTATTTACTCAACTTCCTGTTAACAAACCTTGTGCTGCTAAGGAACCTAGAGCTGCCAGACAAATGTTGAACTGTTGTTTTCTTTAAAAGTTAGGCTAAACAGGAAACAGAATTTCATCTTCTCAATGCAGCAAACAGCAAGCTGAATTTGCAGTTCAAGAAACTCAGCTCACAAACCTATCCTAACCTAACCTATTGCTATAAAGGTGAGATGAAATGGCATGTCATGTCATTCTTATTTCCTTTATGAATCTACATAACTTTAGTGAACCAAAAATATCTAATCTCAAAACATAGTCAACAATCCAAATTCTCCACTATTTTTAAAGTCATTCTTCTATGAATATTTCATCCTTCATTTCCACTCTCACACTCACTGTGTTTACCCCTGCTCCTCAAGATTGGCCTGTCTTTCCTCTCACAAGTTTTTTGCAGCCTCTCTCTGATAAGTCTTCCTCTTGAGTTCATCCTCACTGGTGTGAGTTCAGCATGTCTGTTGACCTCTATTGCCTTGATCATCTTTCCTCTAACCGTATATTCGTTTTCCAAAGGCTTCCCAATCTGCCACCTCTCTCTCTGCTATCTGACTACCCTTTTCTCTATTCTAGAGAGTCCTGATCTTACCTACGCTACTGTTGCACACAACTGTTCACCACTTCCCCTCTATGAAAACTGCCCTTGTCCCACTGCACACATAAGCAACTTGGCTCTATTAGATGCACCAACCAGATTTTTAGTCCTGGGGCCTGATATAAAGCCCAGTGAAGTCAACAGAAGTGTTTCCACTAATTTCAATGGGCTTTGGATCTGGGACACTTTGCTGACCCCTTCCATCCTCAATCCCTGGTACTGATATCTACAATGCTGTCCTGCCCTCTGTCTCTAACATATCAAGCTCTATTCTGTTTCTTGCTTCACCATTTTCCCTTTTTGCACAGATTATCTATGAGTTGATGCTATGAACAGAGGGATATATTCGATCTTGATGTTAATTATAATATCGAGAATTCATGTAAGTTACTCTACAGGAATGTTTTCTGGGCTGCAAAATCTCATTTCTTCTGAGTTTCTCTTCTATACTATTCTCCTCTCCATCCACTCAGTTTGGCTTCTATTCCTCCCAGCCTTTCCCTAGCCAGGTGCAAGAAATTTGCAGCTTCTTAACAATCTAAGACTGTCCGAATTTGCAACAATATCTATTCCAACTCCAACAACTCTCCCCATTAATCTGCACTAACACGTTCTCCCCTTCTTCAGCAACCAACTTGGATATTTTTAATCGAATCCAATCCATTAAGAAAAATACCTCCCTGTCCTGATACCCACGCCTTCTCACTCCTCCTATTGTTTCTTTCTGTCTTTGATCTTGGCACTTCTGCCACTGTCAACAATTCCCCTGCTTCTGCTAACGTCCCTTTTTACAAAGTTCTCCCTTGAGTCTGCCGTTCAGTTGCTCTCTCTTTAATTTCCGCTTTCTCATCATAACCTTCTCTCATCCCCAGTCAGCTCTCCCAGATCAGTATTTCAACCAGGTTCCATCTGGGTTTAGCTCTGGCCATTGCATGAACATCACCTTCATCAATATACCAAGATCCTTCTCCTGCTGAAGCCTCCTTTTCCAAGTTTACAACACTCTGAACCCCTCTATTCTCCTACATCCACACCATACTGCACAGGAATCTCTAGTTCCCTTCATTAATGATTTTGCTTAATCACTGCCTACACTGATAGCTTCTCCTTGGCATGAAAATCTTTTTCTGTGGTGTCCTACAAAGCTCAGTGCTCAGGCCTTTGCTCTTTTCTACCATCTTTCACCTTCTCAGTCTCTTATCTTTATTTTTTAACTCCTACCACAATTTTACCCTGATACTCAACTGGTAACACCTTTTTATACCTCTTAATCACCAATTAATATAATCTTTTAACGCCTCTTTTAATAAGTCCTCACTGATTGCCCCCACTGCCTGCCTTAATTAAATACTGTATTCATCTTGCCATTCTTTAACTAAAATGTTTCAAATACATAAGTATTTCTCTTCGGTAAGAGGAGCATCAAAAGTATCATTGTCTCTGCTTCCTTTTCTTAATATAGGCTTCCCATTTGTCTCCCATAGCCATGCACTTGACATAAGTATTGACCATAAATTCTCCTTCACCTTCCATATTTTATTTGAGAAGAAGGACATGCTTGTGGTTAAGGACCTGGACTGGAACTTGGAAGATGAGTTATATTTCCAATTCTGACACAGGTCTCCTGTGTGACTAAAGAAAACTTTATTTGATTATTTGTTGAACAACAGCTCTTCCATGTCCTTGCATGCAATATCAAAAATTCAGATTTTTAAATTTTCTTACAATATGCTTTGTTAAGATTTACATTTTTCAAATATTTTCACTTTTTTATATTAATGGATCAATAAAATAACTTAGCAACTGATTTATAATAGTAGCCTTGAAAACTGGATATTTTGAGTGTCAAAAAAGGGTTATTATAATGAAGGCAAATGTAAGACTATGTGAATATCATCAACAGAATAATATTTATTTTAGACTTGGGTCCAAAAGCTGGTTAAATAGATCTTTTGAACCATTCTTGGTATTGTTACTGTGAGAATAAGATAAGTCTTTTTTTATATAGATATAAACAAAGCCATTAGGCCAAACATTTTTTTAAAAATGTCTTTAAATTATGAGTGCCTAATGTGAGATAAGCAACTGGATATCCAAACCTTTGAAAATTACACCTTTTTCAAATTGGACATTCAAAAATGGAGGCACCCAAAAATAGAAGAAACAGTTCTGATGTGAGGAATCAATGTCCATGAAAAAGAGGGACTGTCTCCCCAACCTTTACCCAAAAGGAGAACCACTTTGACGGGACCCCACATATTTTATAGTTTATATGTTAAAGAAGTAAGAGCTGTATCCACAGGGAAGGAATGGAATGCCAAGGCAGATTCACTTGGGCCTTTTGAGCCAGACTGTAATTAACACACAGGCTTGAGCTGAGGAACTCTAGTGAGATTTTGGTGAGGCACTGAACTTCAGTATAGGCACAGCTTGGTGCCATGGATAGGACACTGAGTCAGGAGACCTTGACTCTTTTTCCTCATCTGTAAAATGGACATCATCATGCTTTGTAAAATGCTTTGAGGTCAAGGGATGAAAAGTGGTGTGCACTATTAAGAAACGCTACAGATCACAGGGGCTTCACACACACCTCACCAACCCTACATAAGGTGCAGCCTGCACCCTCACTGTATGCCTTGACAGCTCTGGCATATCTCCTTCCTTGTTCCTTTGGAACCATTTGTGCCTCCTGGGGGGAGCTATTGTGGCTGGTCCATAGATGAGGAGTGGAAGGCAACTTTTGCCTTCCCCTTTGTACACCCACTATGGCATGGCACAATCTGCTCATTTATATTCTATTGTGAAATATTTCTAATTTGTGACACTTAGACCAACTACATGTGAATTACACTATAGCCTTTACCCGATGAATTAAGACCTTTTTAAAAAAACATATGTATTCTGGGTAGTTTTTATGTACAATTGCAACGCAACAGGGATGCCTGTGCTATTTTCAATACACTTTCCATTCTAATTTTTAATCTGTTTTGCACTGATTATGGCAGTGTGACTTTAGTTATTTATATAATTGAGTATTATTCCCTTTCTATCATCTAGTCCTCCATTTACCTATTAAAATATTTGTATTCTAATCCTGTCTCTGAACTCAGATTTTTATGTGGAAATGTGGGAGATGTTGGAATGTGTATTAAGCATCAAAACAGTACCTCAGCATGGTTTAATAACTCTAGGGATACAAACGACATTTACTGCAGGCACTGTACTTTGCTTTTTAGTTATGCAAGCAGTGTTCTCTATGCTAGTGCCAACATGTGACTGGCAAACACTGAGGTGGATTAAGGTTAAAAGACTCGGATGCACGAAAACTTGATGGTCTCTGGAAAAATTTGCTTCTCCACAGACATTTTCTTGCAGCCTAGCCACCCTTCCACCTCACCCTGATGGACTTGCTTTTCTTCTAGTCCTGAGACTTTGAACTTCCTGCAGAATAATGCAACCCACCCAGTTCAACCTGGCCTCCAACAGGTAATGGCAACAATCAGCTCTTCACTGTATCACCATCTGCTGCTCTTTATCTGTGTATCACTGCTTTAAATGGGCCACCCGCCATCCGAGGGGCTCAGAGCCCAAGGATCCTGGCCTTAATCTATGACTGGGAAAATTAGGGACAACACACACCCAGAGAAAGCTTTAGTTAAAAGACACAAGCTGGAACAAATCTGGTATTCAGCAATCTGAGACAGTAGTCTTCAAGCTGCAGGGCTCCTTCCTATGCTGAAATATAAACAGGGACCCAGGCCAAGCTGTGGATCACCAAAAGTCCTTTCCTATGGGAAGAAATGGGCCACTCTTCTCAGGGACACCTCCCACCTGTGCCTAATAAGAAAGTTTCTCTCTGTGATGAGATGTCCCATCCAAGTCATACTATGGGACACTCATTCCCAGATCTGTACCCACATTTGGGAAAAAGGAAAGTCCGCAGATCAAGCACTTAGGACTACAGCTCCCCCATGATGTGATTTAATATTTGCTTAAGAACTTAACAAACCAGCTTTGAAGAAACACTGACTTCAAGGGCCAACATACACATGCAAGAATCCTTGATCTATTACTTTAAAACCCCACCTGTCCTGAAAGGTGAATTCTACTAAATAACAATTAAAACTCGTCAACAGTGGGAATATCATCCATAGGTGGCCAGCATAGCTGCAGTGGCACAGACAGGAAAGGTTGCTATAAGATGTGATTTACATCAGTGCAGCTTGCCCTTTTTTCACAATCAGGGGTAAGCAACACTGGTGTATGGCCTGTCTCCGCTAGGGGTTCGCACCATTCAGCCATGTGAATGGGAGGCCACCAATAGTTGTAACCAGGGCAAATGCCCCGTGTAGACAAAGCCTGGCTACGCTCCCATAAAGATAAAAGGAAGATATTCATTTCCTGTAGGATTAGTAGAACATCAAGACTCCAGTACTTTTTATGTCCTGATTCAACAAAATTATTACATTTCCAATAAACAACATGCTATAACATACAGAACAATTTATTATGGACCTGAAATTCTCAACCTCTATCTGTCAATGTTACCACAACTTAAAAGGAGAGGAGCCAAGTCACTGCTGAATAAGTAGGTTAGCTGCTCCCACAAATGACTTATAAAATGTACTAGTCCAAAAGGCCTACTCTGGAAAGCTGGCAAGATATCTTCTCACCAACCCTGCAGAATCCTGACACATCCTGCCCCAAATCCCATTTTGTAGACTGTCAGTTTCAAAGCTTCTGTAATCACCTTAGTATCTGAGCATGTTCCACAATCATTACATTTGCAATAGCAAAGTCCCTGAATGGAATTTTGGGCTTGCCTCCGTTTCTGGGTTATAAAGAGCTCTGTTTGGGGTAGTTCTTTGGGGGACAGAGAACAATAAGGTTAATGGGCCACTGTTGTAGCTGCCCCACTCCTGGAGAACAGGGATTGAAAGCAGCCAAGCTAGGCTGATTGGGGAAGCAGCCACAGCTGGGGCCATGCTGATCAGGGTCCAGCTGGCCCTGATAAAAGGGTTGTGGAAGAGGAGCTGAAGGAGTTTCACTCTAGTCCTGGAATAGGAAGGGCTAGCTGCCTGAGATGAAGGTACCTGAACTAGAGCAGTGCTAGGGAATAGGGCAAGGGAGCTGGGGAGCTCCAGCCTGGTAAACCCCAAGGCTGCAGGCCTTGTGCAAGGCCTACACAGGTACTGGGGTTGCAGAGGTCCAGCCCAGGGTTAGGCAGAGGCAGCTGGTCCAACCTCCTTGCCAATGATGAGTGGCCATGACAGACTGCAGTTTGCCCCAGTGAGCAGGGGCTAGATGACGACTGGCAGTAGCCCCTGAGGCAAGGTGGGTGAGAGGGTTGGGGGTTCCCCTGGGAGAGGAGACCCAGAGCGTGGTGGAGTAATGCTGGGGCAGCACCCAAGGTAAAGGGTACCGGGGTCTGGGAGGGACACGGTGCCAGCAGCAGGCAAGACACTGGCCTGCAGAGGGCAAGCCGTATGCTGGAAAAGAGCTAATTCCCAGACGACCAGCAGGAGGCGTTGCATCTGGTGAGTCTGGCTTTTCTATAGCCAGTCACAGAAATGAGAATAAATAACAGCATGTCTGCCTAACCTCATAACTAACTTAGAAAGACAATGAAACCATGTCTGAATATCTTTTAGAATAGGATTGTTTAGAAGTATATTGTTCTTAAATAAAAGTGAATATTTTCAGGTCAGTTTACTTTTGCATCTTTTAGAAAGGCAAATATTCTATATGACTAGTAGAGACATTACAGCACAACAAAAGGAAATACAATTTCCCCAGATTTATTCACACACATATTATATTATAAAAGAGCCTAAAGTGGTAATAGTTGGCACTATTTTCACAACAAGAATAGTCAGAATGCTGTGCTGATGATGTACATATAATTTTGCATTTGACATCATTGTGGTAATCCTCTCTGATGACATTCAGAGGTTCTAATTTCCAAGGATATTATTTCATAAACTGATTGCAAAGTTACCATACTGATCCCATAATAATAACCAACTACAATAATAATTTTAACAACAACTTCGTGGAAAGAATTTGATATTCCATTCAAGGCACTTTTCAGGATTCCTGTTAGACAAGTATTACTTCCTATACGTTTTCAACAAAATATTTGAAAAGATGTAAATTTTAATAAAGCATAATGTAAGAATATAAAAAAACAACCTTTAAGGGCACATTATCTATTCATATTATGGCTTTACCATGTAATTATGGTCCCAGTTCTGTAAGGAGATCAGTGTGAACAGCACACTTATATGCCCACAATAGCTGGTTGAAAATTTTCCACCTAAACTGTTTTCATGAAAAGTGGCTGTTTTCTGTTGAATGTCCAAAAACTTAAACATTATGGCTACAAGCCAAAAAAATGCATTATTCAAAATTCTGCTGAAAATTATTTTTAATGGCAATATTAGAAGAAAACTTAATTTTTCCATTTTTGTCAATTTTCTACAGACTTTTCCTTGAGAGATTGAAGCCTAAATCTGGAAATGAGCTTTTTATAATGCATTGAAAGTAGCTTCTCAGACTTCTCTTTGGTACATCACCAAAACACAGTAAAGATGGTATGCACTCAACAGAGAAATTATGAAATAAGACACTTTAGCTCAAGGAGGAAAGATATCCTAGTAATTCAAAGGCTAGATGAAAGTTTAGATCTGCTGTTTTTCTTGAAATCATGACTGAAATCTTTTAGGTATCTTTCTGTCATGAGTATTAAAGGAAATGTATACACTGCTATTAGTATACAAAGAGTGATTTAGATTCTGAAATGTTTAAGTTTCTACTATTGGGTACATATTTGTAAATTATTTTCTGCTACTTGGCAAATCATAGGTTTTGCCTGGTAGCCTTTGCTAAAGATCACCAAAAGAATCCATACAATCATATTTTAGGGTTTGAATCAAGAACAGGTAAGAATAACATTTTTCTGTGTTTCACTGGCATAGCCAAAACTCCTCAGCCAGTAAAGAGGAAAGTGGTACTTTTTTCAGCACCCTCAAGAAACAGAAGTAGATGAATGTAGGAAAGATGGATTAAAATAAACCAACCAACCAGTCCATGACTTCCAAGTTCTAAGGTGTGAGATATCAATAAAAGATGGATAATAATGATTATTCATATTTAAAATTGTGCATTATTAAGCTGTGACTTTTGCTATCAGAAGAATACACAACTGATTTTAAAAGAAATGGGAGAGGTATGTAGAAGCTTGTCACTGTTAAGATGTTGGGTCGCCCTCAAAGTTATATAAGTATGATAGAATTATAATTATGTAGTAGTAGAAATAAAGATAGATGAAAGAGTATATAGTTATTGTAAAAAGGTATGAACATCAGTTCCATGCTGTTGAATTTCACTCTGTAACAAATGCAAGGCCAAAGTGCTAATTATTTCAGACCGTTACAGGACAAAGAGTCTGTGCTGGAAAGTGATAAGAACTTTGAGGAAACAATGCTGTTCTTTAAAACAACACCCTGATGCTCCTCCCCCGTGGGGGCCCCTTGTCATGCCTATGTAAATCTTGGTATCCAAAGAGGGAAAAAAAGATAGTGGGATAAAACTTCTTAAATGAATCAAGAGTCATCGATTGTGGTATTAAGTAAAAGAATAAATGATGAGTGCATGGAAATGAGAGCCTCAGCAGGGAAATAATTGGTTAGTAAATGGTGCCAGCCTAATCCTAAGAATTTCAACCTTGATATCGATGGGCCGAAGAATATGCAAAGTGGAGATAACCGGATGATCCCCGGAGAGTGAACTGGAATCCACCCAAAACGCATCAAGGAAGAACAAGAAGATAACACCTAGCCATCATGGAGCCGTCATGGATGTACCACCTGCTGATTGAGCTGACTGATGATCATCTCAATTGTAAATTCAGCATGATGAAGCAACTTCCATAGACTTGTATTGAACCAGAGACCTATAAAAATTGGGTCCAGGGACTGTGTTCTTTGAGTCTGGTTCTACGACCACCCTCCAGGAGCTTCGGATGCGCATCTGACAATGACTCAGCTCCACTCTCGTGTCCAGGCCACCTGGCCAGTGACTTGGCATGAGCAACATCTAGGCTGGTAACTATAACAACCTTTATGTAGAACCTGTGTGTGAATGGATCTATATAGAAATTGCAAATAGGAATATTTTTGTTGTATTTACAATAAACATGGCAATTTGCCTTGTGACTCTTACAAGAACCTGTTGGTATAATTTTTATTAGTGTAACAGAGAAATATCCTCCGGGAATTGAGCAGGACAAGAGCCATAATATGCCAGATGGCCTTTTTCTTACGTATCTTAGCCCTGGTCTAGACTGGGTGGGGGGACGGACAAGGGAGGGGGATCGATCTAAGTTACGCAACTTCAGCTACGTGAATAACGTAGCTGAAGTCGACATACTTAGATCGACTTAGTGTGGTGTCTTCACCGCGGTGCGTCGACTGCTGCCGCTCCCCTGTCAACTGTGCCTGCGCGTCTCATGGCTCTGGAGTACAGGAGTTGATGGGAGAGTGCTCGGGGGTCGATTTATCGCATCTAGACTAGATGTGATAAATCGATCCCCACTGGATCGATTGCTGCCTGCCAATCCAGTGGGTAGTGAAGACATACCCTTAGTGGCACAATTTCTAGTTAGGTCTAAAGGAAGAGGATGCACTCAGGGATTTACAAAAGATTAGGGGTGTGGTCTGAGCTGCACCAGAGAGGAATAAAGGAAAAAGAACAAACTATAGTTGCCAAGCCTCCAGGATTGTCCTGGAATCTCCAGGAATTAACTATTAATATTTAATTAAAGATTGTCATGTGATGAAACCTCCAGGAATATGTCCAACCAAAATTGGCAACCCTACACAAAACCCCAACATTCAATAGACTTTAGGATGATCCAAAATGTGACAGGGTCCTTAGAAGTTTAGGGTTTTAGGCTCTACTTTATCCACATGGATGTGCCAAATATATATGGTGATATTTTGTCACAGCAGGGATAAGTTCTTGGCAGGGAGTGTAGAAAATAATAATCACTGAGGCTTAAGTACTGGATTTTCAGATGCTGGCCTCCATTTTGTACCACCTAACACTATGTTGGAAATATGGCCCTTAGTTTCCTCTGTAGTGTCTGCTAGCACCCAAGGAAACTTTGGGAAGGGAAGAATTGTTACCAGCAGTCTGTAAAGGTCTAGTCCCACAAAACCAAAGGAAATTTTGTTGAAGGGAGGTGTCTGCTTTCAGCAGTGCAATAAGGCCTGGTCTAAGCTTAAAAGTTTTGCTGACATAGCTATGTTGGTTAGGGAAATGGTATAAACCAAACTAGAAAGAGAATTCTTTTGCTGGGATAAGCTGCATGTACAGTAGGAGGGTTTGTCAGTATAGCTAGAGACAAGCATTCTAGTATAAATAAAGAAAAGTGTACTTGCAGAGACTGACTCTAGAAGAGTGGAAAGAAAACCATGGGGCTGAAACTCTGGGGACCTCTGCCATTGACTTCAATAAGGCCAGGATTTCACCCAGGTTTTCCACATTCAGCTGAACATCATCTCCCCACCCCTCAAAGTAATTTATTATATATTCATCTACATAAACTGCATACAGATGCCTATATTACTCCTTTACCAAGCAAGAGGGCAGGGACTGGGCACAGCCTTGGCTCCATCCCCTCAATATGCGGCTCAGCATAGCTGAGTCAGTGAGAATAGGGGAGGGGGTTACCAATCTGCAACTAACAGTTTTTTATTAGTAGCACATTCCTCCTCCCCGGAGAAAAGAGGAGCAGGAAGGAATCATGCTTCTCTAGGGACCTGTCTACATTACCAAATTTTGTTGACAAAACTTATGTCGACACCCAAAAATCGACAAAACAAAAATCGCTGAAGGGTGTTCACACTTGCTCCCTCTGTCGACAGATCATGTCGACATTGGGAACACCATCATCGACAGGGTGAGAAATGCAGCATGGGTATGTATCCCACAGTGTAGCGTTGTGGGAAGGAAGAGCTGATTGCTGGGCATCTTGGGATTCTCTCCAAGTTCTCCCACAGCCCCCCCAGTTGCCGAGAGCAGCATCATGAGTAGCTCTGTGAGCTCTCCGTGCTGAGGAATGGCAAAGCAGCCCCGCAGTCTGTCCCCGCCTCCCCCTGCAGCAGCAGTCTGCCTGCTGCTGTGTTCCTAGCACAGGGCAGAACAGGAGCATTCCAATGATTTGCTCTTTGTTTGTTCCCCAAACGGAGCAGCGCACAGATACTTCCCGGGGCTTTGAAAGGGGAGGGGCACATGCGTGCAGGGCAGCAGAGATCAAAACACTGAGCAGAGCAATCAGGGCAGGCATTGTGGGATACTGGCAGAAGCTAGTTCTGTCAACAGAACAATCAGCAGTGTCTATACTGGCTCTTTGTCGACAATAAAGGGAGAGGAAAAGACAAAAGTCTCTCGTAGGAAGTTTTTTGTCGCCAAACTGGGCATTTTTTGGAACAAAAGTCCCACTGTAGTGTGTACGCTCTTCCTGTTTTGTTGCCAAAAGGCAGTTTTTGGGTACAAAACTTGGTAGTGTAGACAAGGCCTCAGTCACGATTCCTTTCCTGTGGTGCTCCCAGGGCACAACAATCATGCATCTCCCCTTCCACAGGGCAGACTATAAAAGTACAATCTAGCTCATTGTGCTCTTGAGATCCCCACTCTATTTTGTGCATGCTCTCTCCTGGACCACCATTGAAGTTCCTCACTCCAGCAATAGGCCTCACCATGTTCCAGCCAGCTAGAAGTTGTGCAATTAAGGCTGAAGTTTTTGTAACTTGATATTTAGTCACTCTAACTAACATTAGCTAACATATTAGCCATGCCTCCATCTTGCCATTTTTTATAGCACCCATCCCCGTAGCATCAGAGCTCTTCCCAGGGCAATTAAATCTGCACTGTGAGGTCCCTAGTGGACTTTGGGGAGTTTTCTGCTTTTAATATCACGCTTTGATAATCATGCATGATAATCATGATAGTGATGGCGGATATGCTTTAGGAAGGAGGGTCCCGCAAGTGTGCTTGGAGACAGTCTTTGCATATGAAGAACCCATTCACTGAGGGTGCTTGATCAGAAGGCTGTATTATGAAGTTTTATATTTGGAACTCTATCCAGCACTTTTATAGCATTCTTCTTCTTAATCCTTGTAAGTTTAAATAAAGCGAATGAAAGTGGTCTGCCCAACTTTTACGTGTTTTCATTCCCCAACTGCGTGTGTTTTATTAGCTTTCTTCCTTGCCAGCATTATTTCTGCTACTGTATATGGATTAGACTGGGTTTCCATGTTCAGTTTCCGGGAGAGGGGAGAGGGAACTGAAGCCTGTACCAAGAGTGTGAAGACTGTTTTCTATAGAGACTTCAATCCACCACTGGATTGATCCTGCTGAAGAGCACTCACAAGTTTCCAGTAGACGTATCTCCTGCTTCTGCAGAGAAAAATGCCCTTGCCCAGGGGCAAGTGGGAGGAGCACCCATGAAGGAAGCATTACACAGTAGAGTACAGAGGCATTGGAATGAAATGGAACTGCTAAAGCCTTTTAAACTGAATATTACACTCTTGTCTCAAAAAGCTACCAGAAGCTCAGCAGAGAAGGCTATAACCCTAAGACTCTGTTTCCAATGAATTGCTCAGTGTTTTGTTCCTTAATCTGCATTAGATGCAATGAAAGCTTTTGAAAAAATGAGCAAGCATGACTCATTTTATGATCAATGCACCATTCTCAAAATGCTTTCCTACCAGACTGCAATTCAAATAAGACATACAAATTCTTGCAAAACAAAATATGCTGATTGAATAGAATGTATTAATCTATATTAGTTTTTCTTTCTAAATACAGCACACTGAGAGCTAATTTAATCTGCTCAATGCTAAATTCATCTTCTAAAAACTACTGTAGATTGAGGGAAATGTTTTGAGTGCTGTAGCAGGGAAGACTTGCTCACTCAGGAGTCCTCTGTGAGCTGCTGGAGTTTTAACCATTTTGTCTGTGCTCAAGCAAGCAAGTAGCTGACAGATGAGGAAAATGTTCATTAATTTGCAGTGGCTACACTACCGTCAACCAGCACTAGAATAAGGCCCATCTCTCCAACTATGCATATTTATATGCAGCTGTCGTACCTCTAAATCTCCAGTGAATACAAAGTACTAGTGTGACTAGCAGTATAAACAACACAATGCCATCCTGCTCCATGCTCTGATTGAACTACAGTACATGAGAATGGAGGATATAAAAGCACATTGAGTTAGGCTACCAAAGTAAAGTCAGTGTATACATGGGAAGAACACAACCCAGTAAATTTTTACCCACAGGAATTTTTGAAGTGCTAAGTTATATAATGGAAACAAACATATTGAAAGCGTCTGTTTTCAGGGAACTAGGCTCAGATGCTACAACACAATAATATGGATAAGCTGAGTTGCCAGCAGTATCAAAATGCATCACAGCACTGAGCTAAGTGCATGACAAGGAACCTCCCCTGGGTTAGCGACAGCATCAATGCAGAAATAAAGAACACAAAAGGTATTCAGTGAGGGGAAAAATTGCTGAGAGACAGCAACAGCATGAGAAGGAAGAATGGTGGGGGGCAGGCAGGGGAAGAGAATGGCCCCTCAACTCTAAAAAGGGGGATGAGGAAGAAAGAGAGGGGACATTTCTTTTGGAGTGAGAAGGGGATCTTGAAGATCTGAAAACGGAGAGGAGCCTAGAGGGCTGAAACAGAGAGAGGGAGGTTCCTGACAGAAGTGAAAACAGACAAAAATATCTATGTACAGAGAAAGCGAAGCAGAGACAATGCAACCTGGCAGAAGAGTGCCACTGTCAAAGAGCAGAGCTAAAGGATCCAACCTAAGGGGTGTGCAAGTCTGATTTACTTTTACACCACAGGAGGTGAAGTAATTTACAGAGATAGCAAGATATTTCAGCGTAATTTAAGCAGTTTTTTTATAGTTCATGAATGTGAGTCACTGCAAGAATTCGGCAGGTTTCTGGCAGCAGAAAGCAGGCTATGGAACTCCGGACACGGAAAGGAGGTGAGGCACAGCAGCACACACACAGCTTGTGCCCTGTTCAGGGTCTGAAGCCATATAGTGCAGCCCACAAAGTAGGATGGGCTGCCTGGGAAGGAGGCAGGGCCAGGCCCCTGGGAGTTGGGATAATTCAGCACAACTCCCAGGCAGTCTCCATAAGTGGAGCTCCTGTGAAACCCCAGCAAGGGTATAAAGCTGCCCAACCTGGACACAGAGCAACTGTTTTCCATTTGCCTTCTCAACTAGAATGAATCCCTGCTCAAGTGCAGCAGTGCCCGCAAACCAAGGAGGCTTTAAATGGTTATCCCGACACCAGTGGGGCTAAATCAAAATCTTCTCTTAGATTTAAAACTTTCTATAGAGTTCTTGGCTACTCACTGAAAATGTTTAAGGTTCTCCAGTCCCTAACAACCAGGCAGTGCAAAAAGAGGAGCTAAGAACAGAAACAAACAAAAAAAAATACATATTTCAAGGATAGTTACTATACATTAGAGTATGTTCAAGTCTAGTATTTGCAAAAGAAAAAAAAACACTAAGATTTTTATTTATTGTGACAATCACATATAAGCCTAACTCCTACTGTGAAATTATTCTCATATTTTCAGTTCCAAGGAACAATGGCAAGCAAGATCTACTGAACAGCAGAAAAACTCCTACACGGAATATAACTGTTAATCTGAGGAAGATTGTTATAAAATTATACTTAGCTGTATGATCAAGCCCCAACCAACCTTGCATCAAGATGATGGAAATCAGATCTGGATAACAAATAAAGCTAATGGATACATTTTAGCTTTATGTTTATTAAGAATAGGCTCTATGCTTTTGCTGTACATATTTAAAGTGCTACCCAGACAAATTACAGCTGCTCTTTTGACCTGAACATAAAATGGCATTGTTCCAACCAATCTGAACTAAGGTTTCTAAGCAGGGTGTCAAATCTAGGCCCCTTGGGTCTTGGAATGATGGATTGAACCTTGAAAGTTGCAGCACAGCAGCATATGTGATTTCTGTACTTTAAGAAATTGTAAATATATTAAATATGTTCACTGATGTTTTTCAAACTATTTTAACTGTTCATGTAAAAAATAAGCATTGTTTACAAACCATAACCACACAAGTACTAAAAGTGCAACAGTAACAGGTAAAGTCAAACTTTTTGTTTGTTTGTGTCTTTAAAAGCGACATTATGCAATGTTTACAGTCAAGTTTACCTACTAGGCATGTTGTCACCATGTTAGAGAATGAATCTCCTCATATCACCCAAGGCATATTATTTCTAGGGGTTTTTTTCAAACAAAAACCAGTTGTCCTTACTCATTAAAAAACCACAGCAGGTATATTATAGTTATTAATATTTTTAAAATCTATCACATTTGATATTTTTTGCAGGCAATTACACTATCTGAATATTGGATACAGGGTAATAAAATAGCTAAGTATCTACTTGCCCAGTAATTTTTCCTTAATAATAATCTTCAATTTTTTGAACTATTCCTCTAGTTTTAAACATTCAGATTATGCTAAAACAAATGCTTCCTCCTTCTAGGCACTTTCATGAATTTACTATACAACAAAACATTTTAGGATACTGGATTTGTGTGATACTTACACTGAATAATATGGCAAAGAAAAAAATTATTTCTTATGTACACTAGAAAAATTACATTGTACTGTCCGCCTGACTGCACTAGAGAGTTCTTTAGTCTTAGAACACCAGCAGATCTCCTTCACCCTGCCTATTCTTTAAACCCCAATTCAGGAGTCCATCCTTATATGGCAAACCCATCATGAGAAAACTTAGGTTAGGTTATGAATACATTACAATCAAAGTGTGTGATTGCAGCCTGTGTAGACATACCCAAGCCAGCTTTAATCAAGCTAGCTCAGGTACCAGAGCAGTAAAGTTGCAACTCCGTTGGCTTCAGCACAGGCTAGCCACCTTCATAATTACCCTGGGTCTTGACATACCCTCAAGCAGTTGCAGCAGGGACCTTTAGACAATGACGATGTCATCGCTTCCCTCCCCCTCTGTTATGAGTCTGGGCAGTCTCTCCTCTGTGCTGACTAATTATGTGATCATTCCAAGCTCCTCCTGCCGCCACCCCACCCCCTCCCGCTCA
Source organism: Lepidochelys kempii (assembly GCF_965140285.1). NCBI lineage: Eukaryota > Metazoa > Chordata > Testudines > Cheloniidae > Lepidochelys > Lepidochelys kempii. The sequence goes on from NC_136380.1 coordinate 176,142,998, forward strand.
CTCCACTTCCACCTGACTCCACCTGGCCTTTGTTGCTCTCACCTTCCTTTTCTTCCACTTCCCCCTTTCTTTCCTCCCTTGTACCCTTACCTGCCTGTGCCCAATGTCCCATCTTCTTTTATTCTTTTCTTTTTCTTTAGAGAATTCCCTTCTTATACAAAACCCTACTCAAAAAGAAAATGTACACCCCCCCCCATCTCAAATCTCTCACAAACATGCTATTTGCAGACCCTCACACTGTACTGTCTGCTTGTATGATTTAAATTGTAATCTCTTGGAGGCAGGAACTATCTCATACTGTGTAATTGTGCAGCAGCTAGCCCAACAAGGCTCTCGACTTGGTTGGGGCCTCTAGATGTTACTGTAGTACAAACATTAAGTAAATAAAATCCTAGATTCTGGGAAATATAGGGCTGAAAAGGACCTTCAGAGGTCATCAAGTCCAGTTCCCTGCACTGAGGCAGGGCAAAGTAAACCTAGACCATCCCTAACCTGTAAAATCCCCCAACGACAGGGATTTCACAACCTCTCTTGGAAGCCAATTCCAGAACATAACAACCCAAACAGTTAAAAAGTTTTTCCTAATATCTAACCTAAATCTGACTTGCTGCAGGTTAAGTCCATTACTTCTTCCACTTCCTTCGTTGGACACGAAGAACAATTGATCACTGTCCTCTTTGTAACAGCCCTTAACATATTTGAAGACTGTTATCAGGTCCCCGCCCCCTGTCTTCTTTTCTCAAGATTAAATATGTCCAGTGCTTTTAACCTTGCCTCATAAATCTTTTATCATTTTTGTCACTCTTCTCTGGATTCTGTCCAATTTATCCACCTCTTTCATAAAGTCTGGCATCCAGACTTGGACAAAGTACTTCAGCTCAGGCACAGGTGCCAAGCAGAATGGGACAACTACCTCCTGGGTCTTAAATAAATAGTAACACACTTAAGCAAGTGCTAACTCCCACTGAAGTCATACTTAAAATGCCTTGCTGAATTGGGGCCCAAGACAAGTTTTGTAAAGGACTATTGTATTTTCAGCTGGAACACAGATCTAAAATATAAATGATGATAAAAAATTGTGGAAAGCTAACACTCAACTAACTTACAAGTGATCTGAGCAACTCAACGCAGTAAAAGTTTCTAATTTATATAATCTTCAGTCAGGGAATTACTGCCTCAGGGATATGGTTTTAAACACAGTATTAACAGAATATATTTTCTGACTACAGCTATGCATTTTCAATTTCTATGGTTAAGGTTCTCAGTATTTACTTATTTTTAAGGAGGCTGTAAAAATTTCCTATAAGATGAAACTTAGTAAACACTGTATCAAGTTCTAGGCTAGGAATTATTTTTTTACATTCTATTTGAAATAAATATTAACTGAATGTTTTACATCACGGAAGTACAAATATATGTAATAGTGAAGCATTTCAGAGGCTGGTTTATTTGCAATCCTATAATATTTTTTTTAAAAAGCTTTCTGTTTTAATCCATAATTTTAGAAGGTATTAATTCAAAATGTTGTCTGCGGTCCTGTACTTCGGAAACAAGAAATTAAAATGACTACATTAATTTGTTTAGAAAAGCATTTTCCCACTATGTTTTATCCTGAGAATTTTGTTGTACAAACTCGTAGGCATGGCAGCTGAAATAACAAGGTAAATAAGAGTAAAAACAATAGACAGTATAGAGTCAAAGGAAGGATGGCAGAGGTAATTATTATCTATCTTCTCAGTGGTGTGGGCTTGATAAATATTTACACTGCAAAAAGTAGTAACTTGATACTACTCAATACAATTCTCCTTAGGCCTAAAGATTTACTTTTAAAATCTGATAAATCAAAACGGCCCAGAACATGGACTCTCAAACATTTTCATATTGTGGAACACATTTAAATAAAGAGATTGTCTTGTGTGCCTCCTCTTTTCAATTTGCAATCACAAGGACCACCTCTTCATGATCACTGGACATTCCTGGACAATTACACAGTTCTTGTATGGAAAAGTATGTACGTATTTCAAAACACAGTAACTGTTTTGACTTTTGAAAAAGAGTTATTCTCACTGTCTCCTTCTAACCTTCATTTTCTTGCCCCTTTCCATACGCTCTGTTCCTCTCTCATGCCCAGCTCATGCTCCTCTGCCACCTGGGCAGGCTGCCTAGCCACCTGGATTCGCTTCTCCCCCTGCTCCTGGGACAACTCGCTTATACTGGTGGACAGCAATAGAGTTGTGAGAAAAACTATTTTTTTGGTTTGATGGCTGAACTGGATAACACCCCCCATCCTCTCCCCCCCCGCCCCCAAAAAAATCAGGTCAGGTCAACTAGAAATGAATGTATTTATTTTTTCACTGAAACACAAGTTGAAAAAAATTGTTTAGTTGTTGAGGGTCTTTTTGAACCTCTAATAATATTTTCTTCATCTTTCTGAAATGAAAAGTCAAAATGTTTTATTTGGGAAATGCTCAAATGAGCTGTTTGAATTATTTTGGTCAATCCAAATGTGCATTTTTTGGCAAAAAAATGGTACACGTGAAATGTTTTGCCCAGATCTAAACTAGAACCTTTGGTCCTACTGCTGGCTCTCTTTTCATCATCTTTTCCTCTTATTCTGCAGAGGCCTCCAGTGGAGGAAGTTTTCTGCTCCTTTTATCCCCTTCCAAAAGGAGCATAGAAGGGAATGGCCATACACAAAAAATAACTTGCCCATAACACAAGTAGAATATTGTAAGGCTGATACAGGCATAAACAATAACATGATATTAACTCGACATATGATATACTCCTGGGGGAATTCTGTGCCACTGCGCAATGCAGAATTCACACAGAACTAATGTTCTCCACAGAATTTTATTTTTTCCTGCAGAACAGACACTGAGAAGTGCTGGCTGCCACTAGGGGGAGCTGGACCCAGCAGAGCCCAGCTCCCCAGCTCACAGTGTGCCTGTGCGGGAGGAGTGGGCGGGCTGTAGTTTCTGGCATGCCCTGAATGAAGAAGGAGGGTCATGTGGGCCACGGCCCCACAATAAGCAGAGTACCCGGTCTGGTTGGGTTGGAGGCTCTGTGCACTCTGACTGCTGGGTCTGATCCTCATCTGCCCAGGGATGGAAGCAGGTGTGCCAGACCTGGCTGTGCTGGCTCTCACAAAGAGTGAGGAAGGGCAGGGAAATAACAAAGATGTGTGGAGCAAAGCCTGCAGCTAGGCTCTCGGGGGGAGGGAGTACAGGTGTTTTGGCTGGAGGGGTTCCATTCAGCCCACTTCAGCACCCCCAAAATCCCCCATCCAATGCCCCCAAATACCCTCTCCCAGTTCACACAGATTTCTCCAGCACCCCCCAAAGTATAACAGAGAAACAGGAACTAGGCTGTTGTAGGTGTTTCTTTACCTCTCTACTCCTGGGAGAATCTTTTTTTTTTTTTTTTTTGCTGTCAGTATTGTTACAGACATACTTGCTGACAAGTATTTTGAAATAAATTACCAAAATAATTGAAACTGGCTTGATTATATTGTGTTATTTTGACAAATAAAATATGCAGAATTTTAAAATACTGTGAGCAGAATTTGATTTTGGGGCAGAGGATTTTAAATTTTGGTGCAAAATTCCCCCAGGAGTTAATGATAACAGTTTTCAGAGTAACAGCCATGTTAGTCTGTATTCGCAAAAAGAAAAGGAGGACTTGTGGCACCTTAGAGACTAACAAATTTATTTGAGCATAAGCTTTCGTGAGCTACAGCTCACTTCATCAGATGCATCCGATGAAGTGAGCTGTAGCTCACGAAAGCTTATGCTCAAATAAATTTGCTAGTCTGTAAGGTGCCACAAGTCCTCCTTTTCTTTTAATGATAACAGTGTCTTTTAAAACAGGTAACATATCATTTTGACTCAGTATGTAATTAAGGGAATTTTATACATGTGAGAGCCTTCACATGTAAATACATAGGAAGCCAACTTCTGATTAGATTTAAAACCGTGATCTGTTTCTGTCTTTTTGGGGACAATGAGACTGCATAAAGTATTAGGGTAAAAATTTCAAAAGCACGTAAGTGACCTAGGAGCCTAAATCCTCTTTTCAAAAGGGAATTAGGCACTTAGCTACCAGATCCTAAAAAGTATTTAGGTGCAAATCCCACTGAAACGCCCTAAATCACTTCTGAAAATGAGATTTAGGCTTCTGAGCTACTTCAATGCTTTTACCTTAAGTGAATATAGAGTTTGGCCTTAAAGGGATGGGGGGGAAGCACACATACAAACATTCCCCAGTTTTCCCCATTGGAGAAAATTATTAGAGAAAATAATAGAAATGAAAGCAACAGACTCATGTGAAAATTTAATATAGAAGTTACTTACAAAACCTAAATATTTTAATTATGAATAATAATCTCTCTATAGGATTTTTGAACCATGCTACATAATTATATAGCAGGATTTAATTTTGTAGTAAATCCCATAAAATGGCAAAAAATAAAGAAAAGTTATAGTTTTCTATTAAATTTTACATAATTTTAGGACTTTTCCCATAACAGGTAACAACAATAAAAAGAAATATCCATTCAACTGACAGTATAACGATATGAAAGCGACAAAAGTCACCAAAAAACGGTTGCTGAATTCCAGAATTAACTCAATGCATTTTTTAAATAAAAGTATGGGGACTTAAGGATATAATTACCAGCCTTAACGTTTTAATTTGCAGAGCTTTGCCAACTTGAATTTTTAAAAATTTGATTTATTTTGAATAAAAAAATAACAAATAGTTCCCAGACACAATGAGTTACCAAGCAGTGAGCCTTTTTATTAATGTCATAAATCTGTGCATAGTGAAGCGGTGTTTAGATCATAAATAAATCAATCAGCTGAGTCAGGTAAAGCTATTCATTTAGCCAGAACATTTGACATGAAGAGCATCGCAGTTAATTGATTATGGACTCAATCAAAATAATTTTAAATGAAATTTGTATGCTGTAGCTTTTAGCACGTCTTGCACACTGAACCACTTTAATCCAATGAATCACTATGCGCAAATGACTCCTCAATACACTTACAAATATTTAAATCTTTATTTTTTATGAAATTTACATAAATTATCTGGGCCAAAGTTTGAACTCAAGTAGCCTAAAGTTTGGTACCTATATTCTTATTTTGGTGCCCAACTTCAAGATTGAAAATTGTGTTCTTAGTGATTTGATTGTTTGTGAGACATTGAGGATTCAGAACTCTTAAAGGCTGAGGTCCTATTTACCAATAGACCAAGTAGAGCAGAGCAGACATGGTAGCAGAAGCAGCTTTTCCACAGCATCCTGCCCATGTGTCTAAACAAACCTGACCTTGAACAAGTACTTCTAATTAGGTGTCCCTGCCAGTTCAACCTGTAGGTTATCTGCTGAGAATGCTAACAGATGTGCCAGCTCTTTTGTGATGTAACACCTAGACTAAGAACTGGACTTAGAAACCCAAATCATTTCACATAAGCAACTGCATAGCCACCAGACGTGAATTCAAACTCAATTAAAGTCAATGGGAATCCTTCCATTGATTTCAATAGGGTTTGGATCAGCCACTTCGTCATTACAAACTAGGGATGAAAATCTCACCCCATTGAAATCAATTTACCAAGCTCCTGAGCTCCACTAGTGCCCTGCTACTTATGACTGTGTATTTAATTTTTTCATATAATTATTTAATTTATGATTAATTATAACTACAAAAACACACAAATGCTAATAATTAGCAACACATGAATTTTCCACTGTAAAGGTATGAATTTACTGCCAAAAAAATTCCTCTCCTTTAGATAGAAACAAATTTAGTCATTCTCTTTCGTCTTCTTTTTTTAATTTATTCTTTGTTACTATGCAATATCATGAAATTTCTTTTAATTAGATGATTGAATTACGAACACATGAATGCTTGTTAATCCAATACTGCTGAACATACCAAAACCCCCAGAAACATTCTTACTGGTGAAAGAGTGGATCAGTTTTCATTACTGCTACAAGGACTGATTAAAACTTAGTACAGTGCAGCTCTGGTTCACTGGACTCCAGTTATGTTCCCTAGCCATATACAGATACTGTACCTTTGGATCTGAACAATTTTAAAGGCCTCTCACAAGGCCTTCAAAGAAATGGGATCGTAGTATAAAACTTTAAACATGCATGCAGATGCTCTAACAGATACATTCCTTACCTTAAGCCTCAGACATCCATTGTCCCAAACTAACGCAGAAGCAATGATTTTTATTTGAAACCAGGGAAATGCCTCCCTAAATAATCTGTTCCTTGACTTTAATTGTTCAAAAGTCTTTCAACCAAGGAATGAATTTTCCTCTCATTTTTATATGTTTATGTGGTTTGTTTTATGATTTTCTAAGCACTGTATTTTACGACATTTTATTTGTCTCAGTCTGCATCTTCCAAACCTTTGTTTGGCTTCCCTCTTCTACTTACTAACTTAAAGTAATTACATTCTTGAAGAAATATAATATTGTAATGTTATTGGATTATCCTTTTCAGGTAATATGGCACCTTATTTTAAAGCACCAGCGAAACTTTATGCCCAATGGTAGATGCTGTCTAAGATATTGTATATCATTGTGCATACAATATCTTGCCATGAAGTAGTATTCTCCAACTCCAAAAGGGCATTTCTGACCATGTTTAGTTTTCACCTTGAAACTGCGGGTTTAGTCCAGCCTTCCAATATGTTACATATCATCTGCTTTGCCATTAAACAAATGTGTCTCACTTGGAGTTTCAGGATGCTGTGTGTTGCTGCATAACTGGACATGGAAGAATAGGACTGAACTCACTGTGTGAAGAACAAAATGATGAAAATCATTCATCTGTACCTCCTTTTCAATAGTCTCATTTTATATTGAAGGATCAGTTCTTGGGAAAAGCATTCAGAAAAAAGTGGCAGCTTCCTTGTAGCATTCTCCGGATGAGCAGTAAACTGTGTAGACGAGCAAGGAAACAGTTACGTTTTTCTACAATATTTTACCAATGTATTGATTTTTCCTTGATATTTCCCCTTTTCATTGGATTTGGTTTTTAGTCTCTAAGAATTAAGATGACTGAAATATTTATGCATCTGGAAAAGGTGAATTCTGAACTTACTGTCCAGAGACTTTAAGGTGAACAAAGTTCCAACAAATTTCTTAAAATACCCTGGCTCTTGGGAGGTAGGACCTGATCCTTGGCAATTTACAAATATATGAGAAACAGCTGTTGCTAACTGTACATGTCATATAACCCACTTCATACTAAGGAAGAGTGATAAAACAAAAAACCCCTAAAGTTAGGCAACCTACGCTACAGCCCTTGGAGAATGGAGTGAAATAGAAGCTCTGGAGATGTAAGCTCAAAACAAAGGGAGCTGTGAGGTGTTCTACCAGTCTCCATATGTATCAGTAACACTCCCACCCTCCACCACACTGACAGATCCCAAGACAGAGATCAAGATAAAAATCCCTAATCCTGAGTGCTTCTAAGTTTTACTGTGTGTCTTTCTGTGTAACTAAAGGTTTCCAATTAACATGAATCAATTAGCTATATTTTTTAGTAATGCTGTTTTCTGTATGTTCTATTTTTATTTCATGTTTGCTAAGCTGTAGGCAAGGCAATGGGACTCTATATACCTACCTTGCAACCCTAGGAAATTCCATGGAGGCTCAGGATACATCATATAAGTAAGCGCTCAGTTTTGAGCTATGAGAGAGAGAACACTGTGCCACATACCAAAAGATATATTCATCTTTTTGCATAGTAAAGGTAACACACTAATCTATTAACTGAGCTAATGATTTGATACTCTACAAAACAAAGATACAGATCTGGATCAATCACTTGAATAAATATTGGCTTGGAATGACTTATAGGTATGTATGAATTTAAACTGAAGACCTTTAACACTTATTTAACATTTATTTTTTGGACAGCCATCCTTCCTAAGCATTATCAGCAAGTGCTTTCCAGAGTGTCAATCAAATGCTGAGAGCAAAATAAAACCTTTCTATGAATGTGAGGTACAAAGAAAAGAAAAGTTACTCTGTCTCAGAGGGTTAAGAAAGATGGGGCAGCATAAGTAAAAGAGCAGTCCCCTGAATGTGAAGAGATGAAGGGAGGGAATGGAGCAGAGGACAATGACTTGGAGTAATCAGGAGCTGAAGCTGAGAAGTTAGCGCACTGTGCTACAATAAGTCCCCAGAGGGTTTTGAAAACCATGATAACAATTTGCAGGTTGGATCTGGAAATGGGGAGGAAGTTGATGAAGATGACAGGGATGATAAATGCTGAGCTTTCTGAAACACGAGGCACCTCTGTCTCCTGCGTACTGGAGGCCCCTGAAGTTTTCAGGGTAGGGGTTTAAGGAAGAACATAAAAGAAAGAATTGCAGTAGTTAAGCTAGTAATTGGTTCAGGAGTGTAAGAGAAATTTTCCTTAAAAGAAACTTGGGAATCATCCATTTCAAACCGAATTCTTAACCTTTTAGCCAGCATTCACCTGAATTTCAGCTGGGATTTTTGCTTTCAAGCAATGAGCTCATGGTCCCTGCTACAATCCTCATGAAAACCCTTTCTTGTATGTTCCTTGTGTTTATGAGCCAACGTACCATCAGATAAAATTGAAGTATTTTGAACATATCAGTCAGAAGTTAGTAGCAACAAATCTGTAGAATACATCTAGTTTCTTCTATTTCTTGGGTGCTGGAAATAACCATCTTGAATGGTGACCAGGTCCACATTGCACCCAGGTGTGAACTGCAGTCTGCTATGAACTATTTCTGTAACTTTTGTGATGTCACTGTAAAATAGTGGGAATGGATCAGCTGGTTCAGCAACAAAAGAACAAACTTCCAGTCAGCCTGTTTTGCTTGTCAAGGTTTTGTGCTTGAGGGTTATAGTGTTCACTGCTTACAAGAACAGAAATGATTTTTCGTGAACACAAACAGAAAATTGCTCAACCTGTGCTACAAACCAAGCCAGCAAAAACTTGCTATGGAGGCCTTCTTTCTTACAGGCCTTCTATAGCTAACAGAAGTTCTTGTAGAGTTTTCTGCCCCACTGAAAGTCTGATGGGGCTTACTGTCCCCAGTCCCTGTCTCTAGTCCCACCTAATCTCTCACCCTTACCATTTAAATCTGAGCAAATACTCTTTTCAAGTCTCATATGGCCCAGGGTTTCATCAGGCCAGTTGTGCTCCAGAAGGATCATGGTTCAGCATATCAAATGTGCTATATAAACCCCATAAAATGAATGTATACTCGCTGGATCCAGCAGTTAAAACTGGGGAGAGAGCTGGAGGTCAAGCAATCTATTTTTCGCATGGATGCAGGGAAATGGGATCCTTCGAGAGGGAATTAGGTACTGATCTGAAACTAAAAAAGAATGAGGCTGGACACTGTTTGAAGAGAAGTGTGATGTTTAGGGCTGCCTGCCTATTCCTAGTACATGTGAAGATTCAGCTTCAGTTTCTGACCAGAGAGGATGTAAATGGATGGGGAAATTGCCATCCTCCAGTAAAGAGAGGAATTTGAATCTTAAAATCCCAACTCAAGTGGGCACCTCTGCCTAAAAGGAAAGTTTTAGTGACTGTAACAGTTTATATTCCAAGACTCTCCTGGACCTAGTGTGGAGTCATCATAAATTTTCAACCTGATAACTTTTAAAAGGCTGTTTGGTGTTTTTTTTTTGCTCTGGCATCTGGCCCACAGCTGTATGCTGCATACCTTTTAATGATACTGTTGCTGCGTCCTCATATCATTGTTAATCGCCAAAAACTCACAATAGTTTTGCAAACTATATGCAGTAAGCACTATCTCTGTACCTTGTTCTCTATATCATAGTTCCCTAATATTTCAGAGTACTCTGAAAAAGTGTCACTATCTAAATGGATCCTCATTAAACTTATGCTGCTTGCTTTGAACGTACACTGCTGCTAAAGGAACACAGTTTTTTATAAACAAATACAGATGACTGTTTATTTTTTGTACATTATGAATTGGGATGAATGTATCTGTTTAAAAGTATGGTCATGCAGTAGGCCACCAAAATGTAAATCAAGGTAGCTGATGGCAATCTTTGTTGGCTGAAATCACAGGAATGACAATTATGTAGGTCACAAGAGCTGGGAAAATCAAAAAGGCTGTCTTCTGTTTCTGGGTCTTTGAGGCATCTGCAAAAGGAACTGACGGGTGCTGTATTTTCAGTACTACTCAGGAGTGCAGTCACTGATTTCTTCGGTGGTGGTGGTTATATTCTGCAAAAACAGTTACCTACCTTTCATAACTGTTGTTCTTTGAGATGTGTTGCTCATGGTGATTCCATTTTAGGTGTGTGCATGCCCACGTGCACAGTCGTCTGAGATTTTTGCCTTACAGGTATCCGTAGGGTCGGCAGTGGCACCCTCTGGAGTACCCCGCTCATGAGTCGGTATTAGGCGCTGCCAGCCCTACGCCCTCTCAGGTCCTTCATGCTGGCAACTCCGATAGAGGGTCAGGAGAGCAGGTAATGTAATGGACATGAACAACACATCTCGAAGAACAACAGTTACAAAAGGAGGTAACCGGTTTTTCTTCTTTGAGTGCTTGCTTATGTTCCATTTAGGTGACTCACAAGCAATATCCCTGGAGGTGGGCTCAGAGTTCATTGTTATGTGGCTTGAAACACTGCTCTACTGAAGGTAGTATCATCTCGGGCCTGCTGGGTTAGTGCGTAATGAGATGTAAATGTGTAGATCAGTGGTTCCCAAACTTGTTCAGCTGCTCGTGCAGTGAAAGCCCCTGGCCGGCTGGGCCGGTTTGTTTACCTGCTGCGTCCACAGGTTCAGCCGATCGTGGCTCCCAGTGGCCGTGGTTTGCTGCTCCAGGCCAATGGGAGCAGCTGGAAGTGGCTGGCCAGTACGTCCCTCAGCCTGCGCCACTTCCAGCAGCTCCCATTGGCCTGGAACAGAGAACCGCGGCCACTGGGAGCCACGACAGGCCGAACCTGTGGACGTGGCAGGTAACCAAACCTGGCGGCCTGGCCCGCCAGGGGCTTTCCCTGCACAAGCGGCGGAACAAGTTTGGGAACCACTGGTGTAGATAGACGACCAGGTATCTGCCCTGCAGATATCTTGAATAGGCACTTGGGCCAGGAAGGCCGCCAACGAGGCTTGCCCCCTAGTCGAGCGGGAAGTTACAATCATTGGTGGAGACACTTTTGCCAGATCGTAGCAGCAACAGATGCAGGCAGTGATCCAGGGTGAAATTCTCCGAGCGGACACTGGACAACCTTACATCCTGTCCGCCACCATGACGAACAACTGTGTTGACTTACGAAACAGCTTGGTCCTGTTGATGTAAAAGGCAAGTGCTTTCCTGACATCCAAAGAGTGCAATTTGCACTCCTCCTCCGATTTATGAGGCTTTGGAAAGAAGACAGGTAAATATATGTCCTGGCTGGTATGAAACTGAGACTACCTTGGGCAGGAATGCTGGGTGTAACCGCAGCTGGACCTACTTCTTATAGAACACCATATAGGGTTGCTTCGAAGTAAGCGCCCTGATCTCAGAGACCCTGTGGACGTTATTGTGCCCAGGAAAGAAACCTTCCAGGAAAGGAGGAGAAGGGAGCAGGAAGTCAAAAGCTCGAAGGGGGGACCCATGAGCCATGACAGCATGAGATTCAGGTCCCAAGGAGGGATGGGGTCCGGGATGTGAGGGTAGAGATGCTCCCGACTTTTCAAAAACCAGACCATCACGTTGTGAGCAAAGACTGCCCTGCCCTGGAATGGAGGGTGGAAGGCTGAAATAGCAGCCAAATGGACCTTAATCGAGGACAGGGAGGGCATAGGGCCTATATACTGATGCAGCACTCAAGGGGGTGCCACTGCCGACCCTACAGATACTGATAAGGCAAAAATCTCTTACGACAGTGCATGTGGGCATGCACACACCTAAAAAGGAATCGACATGAGCCAGCACTTGAAGAAGAAACTTTATTCCTCTACATAGTTTGTTAATTAAACAACAAACAAACAAACAACATTTAAAACAAAAGCATTATTCCAAATCAGCTAGTGTTTTGGGGAAAACCCCACTGAGCCTGGGTTTTCCAGGTGGACTTAAATACACAGAAAAGAGGTTGCCCATTGCTCACTCTTGCTACTATGCAGCCATTATGGACTGTAGCATTCCCTAGACTCTTACACAGTTACTTCTTAAAAGATAAAAAGGTTGGGGGATACACTGTATCACAACGTGGCCCAACTATCTCTGTGGAATGGATATTTTTTCTTAATACCATTTATTTCCCAGATTTTTGAGGGTACAGCTGTTACATATGGGTATGTTCCATGAATACGAGGCATTTTATTCCCAAATGCTACTATTATTACCAATTCTATCATCACATGCTATACCGAAAACATCTCAAATCTAACACCATAAATAACCCCTACAAATTGTAAAGCGCGTGCGCACGCACGCACACACACACACACAGTCTTATATGTGCTGCTGCTGATCCTCTGACTGTAATATTGGTAATGGTAATTACTGTAGAATGCACCACATATAGGGGAAGTGCATAAAGCATATACGTTTCTGCTTGGGAAGCAAACCCACAGCCCTCGCTATCAGCTTCCACTGCTAAAAGTCCAATATGTAGAGTTTGCTATAATTTGCAGGGTGTTCCATTTCTTTCTTTTTTTACACGATCTCATTGTGAACCCTACCTGGATGAGCTAATCATTTTGTTACGTTTCTCAAAGTGGAGTTGCCCCCTACCATATGTAAGAGAAAAACCACAAGGAGGAACAAAATGGGTTTCTAAGCATGGGTCTGCATCAACTTTAAGAACCTCTTCCTTGCCTTCAAGGTTCTGCCTATATCTCTGCTCTCATTTCAGACCATGTACTCTCTGCATCACCCTTCTTTGGCGCTTTCTCTGCTGCTGTCTCCAACACATGAAATAACTTCTGTTTCCTACCTACTTGCACCAGGCACCCACCATCTTCTCTCAGTTCTCACTTATTCTACAAAGCCAACACACACTAACCTACATCAGTATGACGGCTATCTTCCACTCTTTTTAAAAGGTTGCTAATACAGAGCCTTCTTCCAGATGCCCCAGTGCATTCTGGCTGACATGTGTTGTCCATTTACACTGTAGTCCTTCTTGGGGCAGGGGCCATATCTTTATCCTATATAGTGCTCAGCAAGCAGCACCAGAACTTAACCAATAATAAACTTGTTTGCTCAAAAGGAAGTTGGTACTTGTTTTTCATCATAGAATCATAGAATAATAGATGATTAGCATTGGAAGAGACCTCAGGAGGTCATCTTGTCCAACCCCTGGCTCAAAGCAGGACCAACACCAACTAAATCATCCCAACCAGGGCTTTGTCAAGCCAAGCCTTAAAAACCTTTAAGGATGGAGATTCCACCGCCCCCCCCCCACACAAATAACCCATTCCAGTGCTTCACCATCCTCCTAGTGAAATAGTATATCCGAATATCCAACCTAGACCTCCCTCACTGCAACTTGAGACCATTGCTCCTTGTTCAGTCATCTGCCACCACTGAGAACAGCAGAGCTACATCCCCTTTGGAATCCCCCTTCAGGTAGTTGAAGGCTGCTATCAAATCTCCCCTCACTCTTCTCTTCTGTAGACTAAATAACCCCAGGTCCCTCAGCCTCTCCTCGTAAATCATGTGCCCCAGCCCCCTATCATTTTCGTTGCCCTCCACTGGACTCCTTCCAATTTGTCCACATCCCTTCTGTAGTGGAGGGACCAAAACTTTAAAAGTATGACTTAGATCCACTAGCAAAACACAAAGGCCACTACGTGGTATTTTATTTATGCGAAAGGATTTGTTAAGCCCAGACAGCTTCTTCGAACCTGTCAGGCTTCTGTTTCTCTTACTAGGATCACATCTAGATAATTTATACAATGCTGTAAATCCAGTTAATCTTTAAATATTCTGTAATTGAGAGGTGAGGGGGCAGTTTAAAGATGCCTTACCTAGTACTGGCTGTGTATGAAACTGCCCTCCTTCTGATTTATGTTTTTTCCCTCAAATGTTCTGTATGATGCAAATAAACATTTTCTCCTGTTTAACGTACATCAAAATGGAGTCCCTGACAGTGGAGTTGGGGCATTTTTTGGGCAGACACAAGCATAGTGATTGGATCTCTGACCAAAGTAAGGCAGATAGCATGGAGAAAGTAGCTGAATCTGCTAAGTCAAGAGCACACAGAATGTTCTCCCGCACCATTCTTGGGGAGGGCCACCAGGAGACTAAAATACCCTAAGGGATACAAGGCAGCCATTAGAGGAGCAGAAGAGATTTTGCTTCCAATACTACAACAAGACTCCTGTAGAATCCCTTACTTTACCCATCATGGTCTGCTCCAGATACTATGGTTATGAGTGAGGTATAAATCCGTATATACAGTAGGAGCCTTTGAGGAGCTGTCATCGAAAGAGCTCTGTATCACTTGTACTTCACTATGTTGAAAGGTTGGGGTTTTTTGGAGGGGGCGAGGGAGGGAGTGGTGGGGGAAGGAAGCAAAGAGCGTGATGATTACACTGAGTAGGGATTGTCGAGAGCAATTGCACTAGCAATACAGATGTGTATGCAGACTGAGTCACTGGATAGCTAGATCAGGGATAGAGCTGATGACTTCCAAACAGACTACATCTCCTTGCTCAGGGATGTGGACTCTTCCCTTCAGCCTACAAATGTGCAGCCAAGTGCCAACGTCAGATTGGACTGTTCAAAAATGAAGACTTCCTTTTGCTGCTTTGGAGACGATTATTAACAGTAAATATTTATATTATGGTAGCTCCCAAAGGCCCCCATTAGTACCATTGTGCTAGGTGACGAACAAACACAGAGACGAGACAATCTTTGCACAGAGCATTTGGTTTGGGGGAAGGGACAGCCGTGGCAATGAATACAGGTATGGCAATAGCAGAAGGGCTAGAATAATATAAATTAGCATTCAGTGCCAAAGGCATTGGTGACAGATTTGGACAGAAGTGGTAGATCTGATGACCGTATGTGGCTGGTAGCACCTTGCAGGGTTCTCCTTAAAGTATATATATATATATATATATATATATATATATATATATATATATATTACATAGTCAATCAAGCACTATAGATTTTTTTCCCATCACACCTTCCTTAAAAAGAGTTGAGACACTTGCACTAGGATGTTACGAGGAAAGAAAAAATATGTTCTAAGCACAATGATCAGCATACAGGACTCAGACACACCCAAGTGATCTGGTATATATTCTTGATTTTGCCATGGAAATGTTGACTTTGCATAAGTCACTTATGGCCCGATTTTCATTGGCTTCAATATAGCCACTGACAAGAGTAAATGCTACTCAACATGAGTAAGGGTTGCTGAATTGGGCCTTCATGTTTTTATGCCTTAGTTTCCTTGTCTGCAAAATGTAGATTTATAAAACTTGCCTATCTCAAATGCACAACATGAGGCTAAATTCATTAACGTTTGTACCACACAATGAGAATCAACAGATGGAAAGCACTAAAACATGCAAAATACGTAACATGCTTGTCATATGATATATATTTCTACTAAAGATGATTGAAAATGTTCTGACAAAAAGTTTTTCATCAGCAAATGTTGATTTGTCAAAACAGAAATTATTGAGAGGATTATTATCAGTCTCGACAACTTTCCTCCTTCCTAAAATTTTTTAATAAAGTTATTTTTTGAGGTTGAAATGACTTTTCATAAGCATGAACCAATTTCTGGTGAATAGAATTTGCTCTTTGACAAACTGGAAGAACTGCTGATACTTCATGGAAAGTTTTGAAGAATATTTTGATTAGACACAATTTGTTTATATTTTATATTTCTCCCCCAACATTTTTTTAAACTAGGAATCTTTGCATGAAAAGAGAATCTTTATTTCTAAAGAGTACTTCAATTTCCATGGTTTGTCCCTCACCCAAAAATCTTAATCTTCTGTTTGCAAGATCATAGACATCTCCACAGCAATTAATGGTGAAGTCAAAAGCAGAGGATTATGACTTTTGGTGAAGAAAAAACATCTGGAAGTGATGAAATCCTAGATGACAATGATCCTGTTTTTCAAGAAAACATCAGAAGCAACAAATCAGGAGGAAAGATCAAAAACACGTACAAGATAGAATGCAATCTAAAGGAAACATCCAGAGTTTATTTTTAATATATTGTGTATTTGTCCCTAAAAATAGAGCTGTTAAACTCTAACTAGTTACACAATAACTACAAACTGAAAAAGATAAAGCATTGGGTCTAAAGGAATAGGGTACAGTTGCAAAATGTATAGTAAACAGCCTTCATCAACAATATTGTATATTCACAACAGTTTATACTGTCCTCCAGTCACCCCACTCTGAAGTCATCAATTTACCAGGCTCTCACAACACTGCAATTTGCATTTGGCAGATATGTATTGAAACATCATTCTCAAGATGCTAAAGTGTGGTAACCTATTTGCAAGGTAGAGATTCTGCCTTGTAACTGATATTGCAAAGAAATATCTACTATGCTGTGCTTATCACCTTTATTATTTACTATTTGTCCTGGACTGTAGCGCCTAGGAGCCAGACTCATGGACCAAGACTCCACTGTGCTAAGTGCTGTACAAACATAAAACAAAAAGTTCCAGTCCTAGAGAGTTTACAATGTTTAGAGGAAACCAGTGTTATGTTAATATCTATAATATCTGTATGTCAGTGCGTTATTGTTGAAAATAAAATGCACAGGACAGCTTGCTTTCTTCAATAGCAGGTTTGAAGTGTGATCCCATCTCTAAATCTGTTTTTAAGATTCACTTTATAATGTTTAATAATTCATATAAAATCATCACAATAATATTAATAAAATTACTACAAAATGTTTTATTCCCAGAAAAGTCAACTAGGGCAAATACTTTCCTAACAGTAACTGGACCTAAGGGAGATTTCTAAAATGAAGGATCTGTAATAATCCTGTAAGAGCCCATGAAATAGGGACTAATTTCCATCTAATAGAGTAAACAGTCCAATCTACCCATTAATCACTGAAATTAAAGTTAAATGGAAGAATGAATACATGAGGGCACATATATTATTAAGAAGAAAAGATATGGTCAAATGCTCAGAAAATATTGATTTCTCCATTGCTGAGGTTCCTCTAAAACAAGATTCTTAAGAGGTCAGGTTCTCACCTGATGGGAAACACACGAGGTGTTACATTTGCAGAAACAGCTAGGAAAATTCATCCAGATTATGTTCTAGCTTCTGAAACTCAAGAAATTTTTTGTCTGATACCTGTCAAGACTCTACTTGTTTCTAGCAGTGTGATCAATGATCCCAGCCTCCAGAGCTCATGGGCCCCAGCCTTCATTTTTCATAATTCATTTGGAGGTATATGTCTCAGTACTTGTGATGGTGATTTTAAAGATATGAAAGTGTCTGAGTGTGCCTTTCTGACACTTGCTCAGACTGAGTAGCTGCACTGGCTAATGCTTCTGTAATGGAGAATGTCTAGAACACGTCTAGCCTTCTGAATTTTTGACTAAATTTAATTTGTGCTGGATATCAAACTGATGGGTGCATTATAAATGCCTAGATGGATTGACTGTTCTTCTCTTTTGTGTTCTGAGACAAATTAAAGGGTATCTTTTCAGCATGTAGCATTTTTCTGCATGTTGTCTGATATTTGTATTTACCTATACAAAAATGTAACAAAGCTATAAAAAAGCAGTAACTTGTGTTTTTGGACTTGAAAATTAAATTTCTAGCAGAAATAAGGAAGTTCAAATCTAACTGTTTGGGGCAGGGATTTTCTTTGTGTATTGCAGAGAGATCTGCACACTGTTGGAGGTAAACAATAATAGTACCTAACATGGAGATGTCTCTTTAAACTTAATCTTTCTTTTCATGTTTTGGTGATACAATGTTAAATTCTTCTTTGAATTGATTTAGTTTACTGGCAGTGAATTAACTATGGAACACATAAAAAATATGGAAAAGAATCTAATGTAAACATGAAATGCTACTCTACATTTCTTAAGCATACCTTACTTACAAAGGCAATATCGATACTTCTAATCTTTTTTATTATTATCTAAAAACCCACTGACAATTTAGTGGTGATGAATACAACATATTTTATTTTGTATTTGCAAAATTTACTTTCAAAAGAAGCAGATCTGTGCCAGCACATCTGGAAACCACTTTTAATTGCATTTTACTCAAGTAGGAAAGCAGTAGCTTGTGCCCATAGTGAAGCTTTTATATCTGACCACACAAATGCTAACAACCACCTGTGCTTTACTCTGATTTGCATTATAGAGTATATCACATTACTACCCTATTATTCCAGAACTACATATAAAGTTGTTATGTGATTAAGCTGCAGCAAGCGTGGTCTTAAAAAAGGCCTTTCCTCAACAAAAAGTGTAATAAACTTGATTGCAGTTAAGGTACTTACCACTGAGGATATCACAATAAGCGTGCATCTAAAATAGTCTTGTCTGGTTCTGAAATCATAAAGATATACATTAAAAATTATGTTTATTAGTCTGCAGAGTATAATTTAGTAAATTAATTTATTTCTTCAAATTAGATGAATTGTGTGGGGTTTTATTTTGTTTTTTTTTTACATTTTATTTCAGACTTTTAGTGTCATAATCATACTTCATCTTGCATTTGTAGTCAAACCCTGTGATTACAAAAGACAATTAAAACTCTAATATGCCAGCACAATATTTCAATTCAGTCAAAAATATTTCATAAGCTGCATATATCTTGATCTTATGGTAATCTGGGTCTTTTTGGCTTACAAGGGAAAAGTAAATGTTTTGCTTGTTTACATCCCCATCATTCATTTCTGACAAAGGATGAAGTTCCAGATTTGTACATTATTTTTACATTCCTTTTTTCAATATCACTCTTTCAGAATTCTCAGTGTGTCTAAGGTGGACATGCAAACATCTCTATGTACCATCTGGGAGGGGAGACAGTGATTACTTGTAATGTATTTAACTGTGATACAGGAATCCCTGACTCTCCAAGGACACATCAGTCAGAAATGGACACTCATGCAACTTTTCCAAATAGTTTTTTTCTCCCTCAAAGAAGTATAAAAAAGAGTAACCCTTGAACATAATGATACAGCCAAACTACCATATTTTAGTATAAATTTCTATGTTATTTTCATAACATTCATTTAACTAAGAACAGAGCTATAAATGTCACATCAGCATACTTTCATCAGCTTATCAGTTAATATGTTTGGAGAAAAAAGATTTCAAACTATCATAAAAATAAAAACACATTCACCTGACTAATATTTTCACCCACATTTCAGAAATTAAATTTTACGGGATTATATGAAGCCACAGAGAATTCTTCTTGGGAACAAATCCTGAATAACTTCACTGTGCTGTCAAGAGCCCTGAGGTTTGGAATGAATGATTCTTCTCCCCCTTCCAGACAGAGAAACAGTGGAGCTGATTCCTGGATACTACCTCAGCCACTACATTCTCTTTCTGTGTGGAGGAATCACTAATGGATCCACAAATCTATTTGGCCTCTCTCCTGCCCTCCCACCACCAAAATCCCTCCATGACCGTGCACAGTAGCACCTAGAAGGCATGCATTCCCTGCACAGGCTGTCCAAATTCTGCTGCCTCCCACCCCATAGCAGCATTGGTTCTGCTGCATCCAAGGTTCTCCATATCTGCTGGGAAAGGAGGGCAAGATGTTCCATTAATCTATCTTCTTCGTACTTCAAAGGCTTGTGTGCCACACCTATGCATATTGGGCATCCCTTTACAAATGCACCCAAGTACTATATATTCAATAATAGTGCAATGCTGGATGTGTTGCTGTATAGAACATGCACTGGGCCACACAGCTAGCCCTTTGCAAGAAATATTTTGAATATCCTTGGGGAATTAAGAAGGTTAATAGGCCACAACCATATTGTTATAAAATTATAACCTGCTTTCACAGTCTTAACATACTGGTTGTCCACGTGAAGGAGAGAGAATACTCTTTCTCCTATTTCCTAATCTACGGTAACTGTTTTACACTGTTAAAAATATTTTCATTTTTGTGAATCACACAAAACTAAAAATGTAAAAGGACCACTGTCTACTTGGAAAAACAGGCACACTTCATACATATCTTGTAAAATGTATTGCAAACTAGATAAATTCATAAGGCGTACAAACCCTGTCAAGCATTCAATAGTGCTCAACTATTATTCAAAAATAAGTTTATTTTGTATATTCATTTTATCATTTGCATCTTAGGGACCACTTGAAATCAACTTTATTGGGAAAAAAGGTGTTTTTAATTATCAAACAATGGATCTGGGAATTTAAATCTGATTAATCTTGGAAATATTTTATCTGATGTAGTTTTTTAAGTGAGAATGTGTTAGCACATACTTAACCAGCTGGCACACCAACATAAATAAATTGGAAATAGTGACACTGCTTTATCTAATCAAAGCAAAGTCATGGGAGTAAGTTTAGAAACAAAAGAATGCAAACTGGCTGGAAAAAAAGGCTGTTAGATGCTACCTCTTTACACAAAATTCGGAGCTGATTCGACCACCCTTCCTAACTTTACCACCATCTTCCACAAGTCAGGCCAGTGAAGACAATGGGGCTGTTTGTAGAAGATGGTACTACAATCAGGAACCAAGTAAAATCTCCAGAATCATATCTTCAGCTTTTAAATGAGATAGATGCTGATTTTGTTTCAAGCAAAGAGACACTTACACAGGGGAGTAGGAAAATTACGCTCCACCATAAATGGTTAAGCAGTCATGGAAAGAAAGAAAAATGTGCACCCTACAAAGGCTTGCTCACCATGGGTACGATCCAAAGCCCCGTGAAGTCAACGGGATTCTTTCCAGTGATTACAATGAGCTTTAGCTCAAGCCCCATGTGTTCCCATTTCCTCAACTGCCACACTCACTAGCATTGCTAATAGGAGAATAGCATGATAAGGGATGTGTCTTGGAATGAGATGAACGGTGCCTTAGAAGAAATGGGATTTTTACAAGATGCTGAGCCATTAACATTTTAAAATATAGATATGAATTCATTCTACCGTAATTCACAGTATTGCAGGTAACAGCCTGGTGGTGGGGTAAAGAGCAAGCAAACACTCCCATGGACACACTGCCCAAATCCCTCTCATTTCAGACTGTAGATTTGATGGGATTTATTAGGGCAATTCCCCTTGAACCCATTAGTCCTGTAGTGTGCATGCACATACGTTCACATGGAGCTTGTCCACTCAGTTACTTGCAAAGTAGTAAACTGGAATCTGGATTGCAGCTGGTAACTGGTGAAGAACATGGTGCATGAAGAGAAAAGAGAGCATCGCCATCTGGCCAGAAAGGCCTCCCACACCCAGAAACTACTGAATATCTGGGTGATTGCTGTGTGCAGAATGCAGAGTTGACATTGGAATTACTACCAGGAACAGGGGTTTTCTGGGTCATATTAGTATATCATGGCCATTTTAAGAAGGGCAGGGTTAAATCCTTGTCCATTTTTTCCCTTAGAGATGTGGTTGCAGATATTTAAAAAGGCTACGTAATTCTATTCGTCCTTCTTGGGATATTTGACAAACCTAATACCATATACCACTGTTCTCAATTAAAAACAATATTTGGATACAGTAATTATTTAATAACCAATCAGAATATGGTGTAGTTATACCAACAATTTGTCAATTAAAACAAACTTTGTAAACTTTTGAGAGTCTGCTGCAGAAAGAACAGAGAAGGGAATATAATCAAGAACTATTTTGTCTGCATGTAGTCTCTGTGCAAACTCATGCATTTTTATTCAGACCCTCAAATCACTGCACAGGAAAAAAAATATAATAAGAAAGCGCACGCAACATGCTAATAAAGTAAATTACACCACTGCACACTGTAAGTAGTCTGCATGCTTGTATTCCCCTTGCATAAGAATATACAGCAATCATACTACTCTTATATAATACTAAAAGTCTGAAGATAAAAAATAAATAAAATAATTTCATGTTAAATTGAGATTTCTAGTCGTTTACTGTACTTTTTATCACTGAGCTGACAACATATTACCATTAGTACCTTATAACAAAACTAACATTTTAATTTAGCACATTGTCTTCTTTTTTCTCTAACCCATGAAGTTTGGAGTCTGGTATGTGCTCCTCTTATCTAACTCTGTTACTTTAGAATCTAAGAGTGCACTGTATACATTAATCTTTCATGGCAGAGTTCACTGAAGTTCTGCCAAAATTCAATAATTATGTTCTATCCAGTGTAGCAATTTATTTATCTCATTGTTGGAATTTAGACCATATAGAACAAAGTGCTCAGTTTATATGAATGAAATGCCTTTAACAAAATCCTCTCTTTCATTTCTCAAGTTTTAAAAATGAGGGTGCAAATTACTGAGGGATAAAGCTGTCTTTTAAATTTTGTTTGTTAGCCTGGTGAATCGAACATACTTTTTATCTGTTTATTTGATTTTTTAAGGAGGGGGAAAAGTACTTTACATATTCTTACACATTGGAAAAAAATTACAAATAATGTTCTTTGTCACTGAACTATTAGCAAAATCCTCAAGCATTAATGTGTCATGGTTAACAGTGCAAACTACAAAGCAAAAGTGTAATATTTTGAATGAGGACCAATTATTTTATTAAGTTAAAATCAGCAATTAGAAGTTCAGCTGTTCTATAGAGTAAAATCAAAGATGAAAAAAATAGAATAAACTTCAATTCTACAATTCTTCAGACTAATGATACCTTCATAAACAGACAAAACCAAAAGTTAAAGAATGCCAATTAGGAAGTTAAAATAACACCATTTCAGAGAGTTGTAAAAATCACTTAATGGGGAATATTTAGTATGCTTTACTTTTGAGTCTCTCCGGGAAAGTTAACAAACCAGGTCATGTACCAACCTGGCTGTACTGAAGAAATATTCATTTGTTGTTTCAGGATTTAGAAAGAGGAAATAATATTAAATATTATTTACTGATTTAGCCAATATTTTTGATGAAGCAAAATACTAACTAGCACGTCAGTTACTTTTGTGAACTTTACAGTAGTCTAAAATCAAATTTATACCGTCTTTAGTTTCTTTGCAAACTCTCCTTTACTTTAGACACTGTAACGATCTCTGAAGTTAGTGCTTACCACAATAGAGAACTTGATTTTGGATTTAGAAAATGGCTCATGAAGTTTCTAGAGCAGTACTTGTTATGATTTATAACTTAGTCCTCCTCCTTACCCCCATAAGATATGAAACTCTACAAGCGATGCACAAAGTATTGATAGCCAGTGCTCACTTTTTGTACTGAAAACCTTGCTTTAAAATGTAGTTTGGCAATGAATGGGGCAGAAATGGGAGGGGGGGAAGGGGGTTAAATCAGCTGTATCTAATTTAGAGAAACAAGCAAAAATTATTTTTATATATTGGATACAAGATTTATTTCCCCCACTCCCAAATGCTACTGTGACATTTCCTTTTATGCACTATATTGTCATTTTTCCGGCAATACTTCAGAGTAAATCAGGATTCAGCTGCAATATATTTTTACCTCTTGCAAACCCAAAAATAAAATCTTCACTAAAATCTATTAGGACTTACACATTTTGTGCTGTTTCAGAAACACGGTCAATCCATTATTTCAATGTATTTTTAATCTTGTCAGCTTTCACCTCTGCAAACGCCATATGTTACAATTCAATTGTTAGGGAAGAATGTACAGTATCATAATTCAGTCCACAGCAACACAATAATGAACGATCACTTTTCTACACAAATTAATATGAATTTTCAGACCCTGAAGGTTTCTTAAAGCTTCTCAAGTTGTTCCAGGTGCTTTTCCCTAAATCTAGTTACATCTTGCATTGTTTAATAATAAAGGAAAAAAACAATACACTTTATAGAAAATGTATGTATGTTTAAAAAAGAAATACACAATGCTTACAAAGCCCATTCTAAGTGCAGGTGCTATTGCAAAAGGGAGCAGAGTAGTGTGGTGATGAAAGCCTTGTTTCTTACTGATGCTGCTTATTAAACATGACTTTGCTTATAAGTCAAGGGAAAAACAGAATACAATATAAGAGGAAACAAGCAATTAAAAGGCTAAAACCACAAGTACTGCTAAGTAAAATAAAATCTTTACAAAAATCTTGTTTCATATATTCCCTTTACATCGAGTAGACACTGAAATCTGCCTTCAGTACTGGTGCAAGCTATACAGTATGTAACAGGAGGTCCTTAGTTTCTAATTACTGTACTTCATTGTTGGAAACAGATTTAACTCACAAAACATTCAAGTGTACAATAGTGAACTATTCATTTACAGGGCCAAATTTATTTAGATAATATAAAAAATAAATAAGTGCATATAAAATACAGTGACAATCTCTACAAATTTTTGATCTCTGAAAAGGCTGAAATGTCAACTTTCTCAGTTCTTTATTAATGTTTAAAGTAAATCTCCTGTTCCATTTTTAATAATAAAGGGCACGCAGCTGTTGCACACTATTCCAGAAAGCTTCATAGCCAGATTTTTTTTTAAATGTAGGATAAATTCAAAGGTTTCTGTTATTTTTTTTAAATTACAACATTCTGCCGAGATCTGAATAGTTATATTAAAAAGGTTAACTTTTACTGTGTGCACAAAGAAACTTCTAGAAAATTTCATTACTTACTGTTCACTGAGTATTACTTACTGAGATTAACCCGTTAAAAGAATTCATCTGCTACTTATCCAGGAGTGTTTTAAACAACCCTTAGCACTGTATACTGTTTAAATGAGATAAAATTAGCCTGTTTCGATATGCTGAAAAAAAGATATACATATAAAAGACAAGCCTTCCTCCTTATGACTTAGCTCATTGTAACCTATTTTTGGTGGCAAGTAAGCGAAGGAAATTTAGAATGATAATAGCAACAATTTGGTACATTAGGAAAAACCAGAAAGAAAATGAATGTGTCAGATATACTGTACAAAGTCATTTTGACATGCCTACACAACTGGTTGTAGCAGCTTTCACAAATGATTCCTAATCACAAAAAAATGCTCCAGGATCTTTTAGAGAAAGCTTGCTGTTGGGAAGTTGATTTTGGCGAGGTGCCAAAATCATGTGCACAAGGGGCCCTCATTACCAATTCATGGCAGCCTTCAGCGCTGACAAAAAAATGTGACCCAACAGGCTAAAGCAACGACTAAAATTAAAAATTATGAGACAAAGACAACTTACTTAATATTCCTTCCATAGCCACACTGAACTTTTTCGTAATTAAACCCTCATTAGTTTAAACAGTTTTCAACTACTTTTAAATAATTGTGCCGGCATTCTTTAAAAGTTGAAAGCTTTCCCTGTAAATTCACTCAATCTGCTGCACTTTTAAAAGTATTTTCATGTGCTGACAGAACTTTCATTTTAAGTGTCTACTAAAAATCTCTCTAAAGTAGGAGTAGCATGCCCATATAGATTTAATTTCTATAAATGGTAAATAGACAATTACAACATTTCAAGAGCTTTAAAAGCATGGGTGGAGTGGGGGGCAAGGGGGAGTGTGAGAAAGGACTTAATATATAAGAGTAGCTATTTCCCAAATGTTCTAAAAAGATAATCAAACTGTTCATGCAAGTTGCAAACATTAAGCATTTACAATTAACAGAGCTGCACAACTTTCCCATAAAAGCAGATTTGATACACAGCCTTACCTAGATGTCGTCTGGCTTTTCTGTGGATCAAAAAGTTTCCTGCCTAAGCACACAGATATTCTTTCACAAACCATAAAGGCCCCTTTGATTAATCCAGCACTGTAACAGACTGCTTTCTACACCACAGTGAGAGCAGGATACGTCAGCTTTCAAGAGAAAAAATATTCTTAATACACAATTAGCAGCAGATTGTATAATAGTGGATTTATCTTAAAGAGGGAGAAGGCATTTTTTAAAAAGCAAAGAGGGTGCGGTCAGATGTTAGGCTATCCCTGAGAAAAGGGGCCTAGGCTGCATTAGTACCTAAATACTAGCAGAAGCAAACTGGGAAAGGAGCCAATGGAATGACTTTGTTTGACCCAGCTGCCAATCTCTCCTGAAGCAGTGCGCCAGACTAAACACTGACACTATTTTAACTCAAATCAGGCTACAGCAGCTGTTTGCTTTCCGGCTCTGAGCTATGCACCATGGCCATGATGACTCTGCACAGCACATATGATAGAGCTAGGGTTGTAGTGCTAAAATATGTTCCATGTTTGGATTTGTCATATAGGAGCAATTTTAACACCCCTTGTTCCCCTGGAGTGAAATAAAAATGAGATTATAGACTTGTAGAAACTCAGCATTTCAATTCAAGTAAAGAGGAGAAGTGACCATTTAGGACAAAAGATTACTGGAACATGATTCCAAAATCCAACTGGCACCCAAGATGTTTTTTTGACTTAGCATGGATTCTAAAACTTATCAAGCATCAGAAACAACACATCTATTTTCCGTTTCTCACTAGTTTTTCTACTTAATCTGTATTTTTGTAACAGTTCTTAAATATTGTATAGGCACCCCTCCCCCACAAATACTATGCATATATGTGTTGTGTAGGTAGGCATATATATACCCATACACACACAGGTCCAGATTCTGTTCTCAGTTACACTGGTGCAACCCTAGAATTACTCCACTGCAACCAGTGGAGTTATTCCAATCTGCACCATCATAAATGAGATTAGAACTCGACGTATCCATTTACATATAATGTTCATATGTGAAAAGTAAGATCATTAAAAGAAAATATAAGCCTCTATTAGTTATAGGTATGGTGCATGGAAGCTGACACATCATATTCTGTAACCAGTGCAAAAAGAAACATTCAGATCTTGTGAGTAATCTGAAGTGGAACACAAACATACATAAAATTCAACAGGGGCACTGAGAAACATCCCTTCTGAACTATATAGTATCCGATTATATAGCAAAAGTTGAACAAAGTATCTTCTATTAGAATTTTGGTGCACTTCCACCCAAACTGTCCAATGGTGTCCTAGCTGCAGAGTTCCCCCTACCCTCACCCTGCCCTAGAAAGCTCATTGGCTTCTCCCACATACACTGCATCCCTGTCCCGCAGCCTTGCCTCCCCAGATGGTGTGAAACAAATGTTGAAGTACACTAATCCAAAGCAAAAAAGTAGACTATAGTAGAGAATAATTGGTGCGCTGACATCTTCCATGGGCACAGTTCTGTCTAATTATCAAAGTAGGACTAGAGGAGCACTCCTTTTTTCTTTAAATATATTTTCTTTAGGTTTTCACAGAGAAAATAATATCACAAAGCTGAACATATGGTATGCACTGCAGAGTGCAACAATGTCAGTGTTGCAATCATTGTGACTTTACTGCAAGCCTCACAATCTTTGGTGTTTCCTTTAAGCCCTGGCTCTTGAAGTCAAGTGAGAATCTCAGGTTTCATTTTTTTTAAGGAAAGCTTATAGCCCTCATGGTTGCAGGAAAAAAAAATCCTTGAAAATATGAACTGAGTGCATCCTAGAGAGCTAAAAAAAACCCAAACCAAGCAACCAACCAAAAAAAAATGCAGAAGACATAAAAAGACCCCACGACTCACTTGAGGCTTTGGAGTTATTTTTTAAACAAAAATCATGATTTTTAAGACACTCTCGTGATTTCTGGTGCCTGACTCATGATTTCTGAATGTTTGGGATTGACAGGGATCATAGAATCATAGAATATTAGGGTTGGAAGAGACTTCAGGAGGTCATCTAGTCCAATCCCCTGCTCAAAGCAGGACCAACACCCACTAAATTATCCCAGCCAGGGCTTTGTCAAGCCAAGCCTTAAAAATCTTTAAGGATGGAGATTCCACCACCTCCCTAGGTAACCCATTCCAGTGCTTCACCATCCTCCTAGTGAAATAGTGTTTCTGATTATCCAACCTAGACCTTCCTCACTGCAACTTGAGACTACTGATCCTTGTTCAGTCATCTGCCACCACTGAGAACAGCCGAGCTCCATCCTCTTTGGAATCCCACTTCAGGTAGTTGAAGGCTGCTATCAAATCTCCCCTCCTCTTCTCTTCTGTAGACTAAATAACCCCAGTTCCCTCAGCCTCTCCTCGTAAGTCATGTGCCCCAGCCCCCGACTCTCTCCAATTTGTCCACATCCCTTCTGTAGTGGGGGGACCAAAACTGGATGCAATACTCCAGGTGTGCCCTCAAGTAGATGGGAATAATCACTTCCCTTGATCTGCTGGCAATGCTCCTACAGTAGTAATAGAGCCCAATATGCCGGTAGCCTTCTTGGCAACAAGGGCACACTGTTGACTCATATCCAGCTTCTCGTCCACTGTAACCCCTAGGTCCTTTTCTGCAGAACTGCTGCTTAGCCAGTCGGTCCCCAGCCTGTAGCGGTGCATGGGATTCTTCCTTCCTAAGTGCAGAACTCTGCACTTGTTGAACCTCATCCGATTTCTTTTGGCCCAATCCTCCAATTTGTCTAGGTCACTCTGGACCCTATCCCTATCCTCCAGCATATCTACCTCTCCCTCCAGCTTAGTGTCATCTGCAAACTTGCTGAGGGTGGAATTCATCCCGTCATCCAGATCATTAATGAAGATGCTGAACAAAACCAGCCCCAGGTTGACCCCTGGGGCACTCTGCTTGATATTGTCTGCCAACTAGACATCGAGCCGTTGATCACTACTCATTGAGCCTGACAATCTAGCCAGCTTTCTAAGATGGATATGTTAAAGCCAATGTATGCCCCAAACAGTCAGAATAAATTATCATAATGGTGATAGCTCAATCTGTTGACTGGGTTGGATAAGTCTGATACTGAGAGATACTCAGCATCCCCAACACTCACTAAAACCATTGGAAGTCATTTGTGCTGAGCACCCATCAGTATCATATCAGGAAACATATGCATCAAAATACAATTTCAGATATCATGGTGGCCCAACAAAGATCTGCAGATATTGTGGATCAATAAAGTTTTTGAACAAAACATCCATATATTGAGCTCCATGATGAAAGTTATGCAAGGGCGTTTAGAGAGGGGATGTGAGAGCCTGATACACCTGATTAACATTCTCTAAACTTAGGCCAATAAACAGCCCGTTCCCCTTCCCCTTCCCCAAACAAAACAAAAAACACAAAAGGCTGCAAGAGTAAAAAGAGAATGCAGGCAGAGGTCCAGCAGCAGAGTGGGGGCTATCCAGTTTATTGCACTGAATGAAGCATGTGTAATTGCCTCCCTTGTGGGCAGGTGGCATATGTGTGGATTCGGTGCAAGCAGCTCATGGCTCTCAGAAACTGAGTACAGGCTCTGGAGACCAGAAAGGCCGAACCAGAGGAGCTAAAGACAACAGAGACGTACTTATATGAGACTTTCCAGGACACAGTAGAGTGGTCCCACCCCAAGTCTGATTCCGTGCTACTGAGGAAGATGAAAGTCTCAGGGAAGGAGTACATCGAAGTGGAGTGGAGGGAAACAATCCTATAGTTGGGACCCTCCTTCCAGATGATTTCATGGTATCCTCTTGCACTGAGGATACCTCTCCGGGGAAAGTAATCCCAGTTATTAGGAAGATACAGGTAATAGTAATGGGGGATCTGATCATTAGAAATATAGATAGCTGGGTTTGTGTTGACCGGGAGAATTGGTAAATTGCCTGCTGGGTACAAAGGTTGCAGATCTTGAGACATCTTCACAGGCTTTTGTGCAGTCCTGGGGAGGAGCCAGTGGTTGTGGTACACGTAAGACCCAATGACATAGGGAAATATAAGAGTGAAGTCCTGGAGGTCAAATTTAGGCTGTCAGGTAAGAGATTGAAGTCAAGGACCTCCATGGTAGCAGTCTCTGAAATGCTTCAAGTTCCACGCACAGGCCCAGTTAGACAGGGAGAACTGCAGGGTCTCAATGCATGGATGAGGCAATGATGTAGGGAGGAGGGGTACAGGTTTCGTAGGAACTGGGGGATCTTTTGGAAAGGAGGAGCCTATACAGGAAGGATGGGCTCCACCTAAACCAAATTGGAACCAGATTGCTAGCATGTAAAATTTTAAAGGCTGTAGAGGAGTTTTTAAACTAAGTATTATTTAAACACAATAATACTTAATTTCAGAAAGGGGGGACTACGCAAAAATGAGGATGCTAGTTAAACGGAGATTAAAAGGTACAGTCTCAAAATTGAAATGCCTGCAAGTTGGATGGATTTTAAAAAAAAAATGCTATAGGACAACAAAATAAAAGTTGGTGAGAGGCAAAAAAGCATCCTTTAAAAATTGAAAATTAAATCTTACTGAGGAAAATAGAGAGGGGCATAAACTCTGGTAAGTCAAGTGTAAAAGTATAATTAGGCATGCTAAAAAAGAATTTGAAAAGTAACTAGCAAAGCACTTGAAAACTAACAGTATTTTTTTAAGTATATCAAAAGCGGGACAACTGCCAAACAATTGGGGGGTAGAGGGACCACTGGATGATTGAGATGCTACAGAAGCACTCAAGACTATTGAGGAGAAGCTAAATGAATTCTTTGCATTGGTCTTCACTGCAGAAGATGTGAGGGAGATTCCTGTACCTGAACCATTGTTTTAAGTGAAAAATCTGAGGAATTGTCCCAGACTGAAGGGTCAGTAGAGAAGGTTTTGGAACCAATTGATAAATTAAACAGGAATAAGTCACCAGGACCACACGGTATTCACCCAAGAGTTCTGAAGGAACTCAAATACGAAATTGCAGAAATACTAACTGTGGTAAGTAACTTAACACTAAAATCAGCTTCTGGACCATATGATTGGAGGACAGCTAATGTGACGCCAATTTTTTAAAAAGGCTCCAGAGGCAAGCCTGCCAATTACAGCCCAGTAAGCCTAACTGCAGTATGAGGCAAATTGGTTGAAACTATAATAAAGAACAGAATTATCAGATACATAGATGAACACAGAATCATAGGACTGGAAGGGACATGTAGTCCAGTCCCCTGCACTCATGGCAGGACTAAGTATTATATATACCATTCCTGACAGGTGTTTGTCTAACCTGCTCTTAAAAATCCCCAATGACAGAGATTCCACAACCTCCCTAGGCAATTTATCCCAGTGCTTAACCACTCTGACAGTTAGGAAGTTTTTCCTAATGTCCAACCTAAGCCTCCCTTGCGGCAATTTAAGCTCACTGCTTCTTGTCCTATCCTCAGAGGTTAAGAGGAACAGTTCTTTTCCCTCTTCCTTGTAACAACCTTTTATGTACTTGAAAACTGGTTTTCATGTCCCCTCCTAGTCTTCTCTTTCCCAGACTAAACAAACCCATTTTTTTTTCAATCTTCCCTCATAGATCATGTTTTCTAGATCTTTAATAATTTTTGTTACTCTTCTCTGGATTCTCTCCAATTTGTCCACATCTTTCCTGAAATGTGCTACCCAGAACTGGACACAATACTCCAGTTGAGGCCTAATCAGCATGGCAGTAGAGCGGAACAATTACTTCTCGTGTCTTGCTTACAACACTCCTGCTAATACATCACATAATCATGTTTGCTTTTTTTTTTGCAAGAGTGTTACACTGTTGACTCATATTTAGCTTGTGGTCCACTAGGACCCCCAGATCCCTTTCCATAGTACTCCTTCCTAGGCAGTCATTACCCATTTTGTATGTGTGCTACTGATTATTCCTTCCTAAATGGAATACTTTGCATTTGTCCCTATTGAATTTCATACTATTTACTTCAAACCATTTCTCCAGTTTCTCCAGATCATTTTGAATTTTAATCCTATCCTCCAAAGCACTTGGAACCCCTCCCAGCTTAGTATCATCTGCAAACTTTTTATAGGTGTACTCTCTATGCCATTATCTAAATTGTGGATGAAGACACTGAATCAAACTGGATCCAAAACTGATCCCTGCAGGACCCCACTCGTTATCCTTCCTCTCTGGGAACAGTTTTTCAACCAGTTTTGCACCCACCTTATAGTAGCTCCATTTAAGTTGCATTTCCCTAGTTTGTTTATGAGAAGGTCATGCAAGACAGTATCAAAAGCTTTACTAAAGTCAAGATATACCATATCTACCACTTCCCCCCTATCCACAAGGCTTGTTACCCTGTCAAAGAAAGCTATCAGGTTGCTTTGATACGATTTGTTCTTGACATATCCATGCTGTTACTTATCACCTTATTATCTTCTATATGTTTGCAAATTGATTGCTTAATTATAAGCTCCATTATTTTTCTGGGTACAGAAGTTAAGATTACTGGTCTGTAATTCCCCGGGTTGTCCCTATTTCCCTTTTTATAGATTGTCACTATATTTGCCCTTTTCCAGTCTTCTGGGATCTCTCTCGTTTTCCATGACTTTTCAAAGATAATTGCAAATGGCTCAGATATCTCCTCAGTCAGTTCCTTGAGTACTCTAGGATGCATTTAACCAGGCCCTGGTGACTTAAAGACATCTAATTTGTCCAAGTAATTTTAACTTGATCCTTCCCTATTTTAGCCTCTGATCCTACCTTATTTTCATTGGCATTCACTATGTTAGACGTCCAATCACCACCATCTTGGTGAAAACCGAAACAAAGAAGTCATTAAGCACCTCTGCCATTTCCACATTTTCTGTTATTGTTTCTCCCTCCTCCTCGCATTAAGTAATGGACCTAACCTGTTCTTGGTCTTCCTCTTGCTTCTAATGTATTTGTAGAATGTTTTCTTTTTACCCTTTATGTCTAGTTTGATCCCATTTTGTGCCCTGGCCTTTCTAATTTTGTGTCTACATACTTACATTATTTGTTTCTATTCATCCTTTGTAATTTGACCTAGTTTCCACTTTTTGTCGGACTCTTATTTTTAGATCATTGAAGATCTCCTGTTTAAACCAGGGTGGTCTCTTGCCATACTTCTATCTTTCCTACGCAGTGGGATAGTTGTTCTTGTGCCCTTAATAATGTCTCTGAAAAACTGCCAACTGTCTTCGATTGTTTTCCTCTTAGACTTGCTTCCCATAAAATCTTACCTACCAACTCCCTTAGTTTGCTAAAGGCTACTTTCTTGAAATCCATTGTCTTTATTTTGCTTTTCTCCCTCCTACCATTCCTTAGAATCATGAACTTTACCACTGCATGATCACTTTCACCCAAACTGCATTCCACTTCCAAATTCCAAAATGAGGAGAGATTTAAAAGACTGACTTTTCAGCTTGGAAAAGAGATGACTATGAGGCGATATGATAAAGATCTATAAACTCAAGAATGGTATAGAGCAGTGGTTTTCAAATTGGAATATGCAAGCTCTCATCAGGGTGTATGCGAGAAAAACTCTGTAATGGCGGACAACACATTTTATTTAGTACAGAGGCTTTCAAACTGTGGGGTGCCCCCTGTAGAAGGCGCATGGAGGAACATTGGTGGGGAGCAAACAGTGACGCCCGACAGCTTGGGCAAATGCCACATGGCAGGGATTGGGGAGGGACCGCCACCTGAGCAGGCCACCCAGCCTGCCCAGGTTGGGGGTGGCACAACCAAAAATTGTAACTTTGCGGGGGGGGGGCTGAGGTCATTTTGAGCTCAGGTGAGTCAAAGGTAGAGGTGACACTCCCTCCCCGAACTACCTGGCATCACCGCTTGCCATCCTCCATGAACATTCCTTCACAAATAATGAGGGGTTCTCTATCACCAGCAACATCTATTCTTTTCCTCATTGGGGAGTCTTATCAGATATACCCTTAGAATATTTTTAAGTGTTCACGTAGACTGACTTTTTTTCTACTTTTATTTATTTACTTTGGATATAATCATGCTGAACTATTACTTTATGACCAATAATGTGTCTGCTAATATTCTAAAAGATAAGAAGTAATCACAAGCCTGGAGTAAAATCCTCACTCCACTGAAGTCAACTGCAAAACTCTAATTGATTTCAGTGGGGTCAGGATTTCATCGCCTCTGTTTCAAAGGTGTAAAGAGATCGTCACAAGGATCAACAGATAGTAGTTCATCAATACATGTACACCGTTATGAAAACTAGCTAGGTGACTTAATGCATAGTTTTAGCTTCCTGTGAAGCATTACTGGAAGCAGGAAAGCAGACGGGATGGGCCAAAGCTATGACCTAGG
Organism: Lepidochelys kempii; assembly: GCF_965140285.1. Classification (NCBI taxonomy): domain Eukaryota; kingdom Metazoa; phylum Chordata; order Testudines; family Cheloniidae; genus Lepidochelys; species Lepidochelys kempii. The sequence continues at coordinate 176,177,159 of NC_136380.1, forward strand.
CTTGCAAGACATATAATCTGTTTTGGACTTTGAGACTCCCATAATTTCTTCTACTCTCTCTTCTTGTGCCTTTGTCCAACTGCAGGGCCCACTGCAATCTGAATTGTCAGATACTATGTCTTCCACACTGTAAAACTTTCCCATATGATAATATAGAAAGAAAACACAGATTAACCCTGGGTTTGAGACTCTGAGGCATTTCAAATTAACTGTCCTGCCCTACAGCTATTTTCATTCCCAAGAAACATGCTTCCCTATCATGTTATGTTGAGCTGCAGAATGGCGGTGAAGTTTCATAAATGTATAGCAAGATACATTACACTTTGTAGAGATATTGAGTGTGGAAAGGGCTAAAGGGTTTCATGGGATATCAGTGTTCATGTTTCAGGATGGAACACAACTACTAACTGCCTGGAGTTAGGAAGAAACTTGCCTCAGATACAGTAATGCATAAATGTCCTTTATGGTGGACTTACATGCTCCCCTGAAGCATCTCCTCCAATATATGTAGCAGTGTGTCTGGCTTTACCATTCCACTGATTCAACATGGGAAATCTGGACCAGGACCCCATTGTGCTAGGTGCTCTACAAAGTCAGAACCCAAATGATGGTTTTTGCCCCAAAGAGCTTATTTTACCTCCTCTTGTCTATCATCTGCAGTCATGGTGTTTTGACCATTTTCTTGAGTTCATATGTAAATAATTGGAACATCCTATAGTATTCATTTTTGTAATGCTCACTATGAAGGAGGTTTGGCATATTGCACTGAAGTGTCTCTCACTGCTTTTATTTCAAAAGTATTTTTTTAAACAAGTAGGATGAAGATTGAAATAAAATTCAATATTAAGACAAACAAAAAAGCAGTCTTTAAACAAACATTAAAACCTGTTAAAAATGTATCACTACACAGAAAAATCTTATTCCTTCATTTGAAGCAGATGTGAAATTTCTAATAAACCAGCTGGCATCTCAGAACTATAATATAAAATAAGTATGAATGTTGTCTAGTGGCTTGGGCTGACTAGAAATCAGGATTCCTGGTTTCCATTTCAGATTCTGCCTGTAGCTCATTCAGTGACATTGGGTATGTTATTTAAACTCTCTGGGCCAGATTCTCTGCTGGTGTAAATTGGCATACCTCCACCAAAGTAAAAAGATTTCCCTACTGAGGATCTGACAATCTGAGTCTCAGATTCTCCATCTGTAAAATGGGGTAACAATGCTTCCCTACCAATTTCAAAACTTGTTGAGTGCTCTGAGATACTCTGATGAAAGGTGCTGTAGCAGTGTTTGTATTATATAGTGGTCACCGTTAAAGGGTAAGCATTTCACAGCTGTGACCACACAGCGACAGCTAAGATATCAAACTATTTCCTTGTTCTGACCATAAAACATAACTGTGCCACTTTGTGGCAAGTGTTGGCTGATGATGAGTGACTTCTGTATATTAAGGATAACTATGCAATTTAGACAACAGTGGGCCAAATTCTCTTCCATTTCTCCAGATGTCCATTTTGTACAGGAATGGAGTGAGGGAGAGTAAAGATGTCTTTAAGATGTCTTTGGTCTTTGTCATATTTTTTGGCACACTTTCTGGCACAAGTTAGAGCAGCCTCAGGAATGCTGTAATCTATTTCAACTCCAATGGCCCTCCTTAATTTTGGCAATTAAGGACAGCTGGAGCACGTATGCTCTGATCATCTACCCTCCTTCCCCAAACAGCCCATTGTACTATGTCTACACCAGGAGATTTAAAGGAAGGGTTGATGTGGAGCTGTTTTGACAGCTCTATGCCACCAAGGGTATTCTCTAGGGCAGTGGTGGGCAAACTACTGCTGCGGGCTCCACACCGTTCCAGGAAGTGGCCACACCACGTCCCTGCAGCCTGTGGGGATGGGGCGGCAGAGAGCTCCGCACGCTGCTCTTGCCTGTGGGTACCTCCCCCGAAGCTCCCACTGGCGAGGGACGGGCTACTGTGGCCAATAGGAGCTTTGGGGGAAGTACCCACAGGCGAGGGAAACACGCGGAGCCCTCTGCCCTCCCCTCCCCCAGGGGCCGCACAGGGACGTGGTGCTGGTCGCTTTCTGGAGTGGCACGGCGTGGGGCTTGGGCCAGCATGCAGGAAGCTGCTGCCACCCTGGAGCCGCTCTAGGTAAGCGGCGCCTGGCGGAAGACTGAACCCCTCCTGAACCCCGCACCCCAACTCCCTGCCCTGATCCCCCGGCGCATCCCATACCCCTCCTTTACGCCCTCCTGCACTCTGCACGCCTCCTGCACCCTAACCCCCTTCCATGAGCCCCCTCATAGACCCCACACCCCTCCTCTGCCCCAACCCCTTGCCCTTAGCCCCTTCCTGCACACCACACCCCCTCCCACACCCCACACTCCACCCCCGCACCCCAACCCTCTGCCCCAGCCCTGCAAGCAATTTCCCCACCCAGATGTGGCCCTTGGGCCAAAAAGTTTGCCCACCCCTGCTCTAGGGGCTGTTTCTGCCAGTTATGTGTCCCCTTTACACCACTGGCATGACACAAAGGGCAAAAGAAAAATGCAGAATCTGCTCCATAGTCTATAGTCTGAGAGTGACTAAGGTACTCACTCTCCTTCACCAAATACACATAATTTTATTTATTGTCTTTTTTGTTGTTGGTGTTATCGCACACAATATTCATCTGCTGCAGATACTGCCATTATTTTAAAGGAAGATTTAATGAATCCACAAGACAGGAATAAAACTTGTAAAAAAATTCAGGTGATATGTACATTCCTCAGAAAGATTAGATTAGGGCATCAAGTCAAGCTCTTCAATGTATGCTTTACAATGATTTGCAGCATTATGTCTAGAGTTCAAAACTACCTGTCCAACTGCAAAGCTTAGTCAATCAGTCCGCCAACATATATGCCTTTAAATTAGCACTAAGTTGACTCTTAAAATATTTTCACTCTTTAATGTAAACTTTTCAGACAAAAGTCTCTTAGACAACAAGGACTCTACACAAACAAAATAGAAAGAGGTTACCGCTTTGTTTTTTCAGTCTCATCTGTTTAAGTACAGCTGACACTGCACAGATGCTAGCATCACTTTCGCCTGAGCAGTAGTCTGCTTACTAAACTTTTAGCAACTTGTAGTTCAAAGCAGATTGTGATGTCATTTACCTAATGTGAGGTAGCAGTGCCTATTATTTATAATAGGTGATTAATAATAAGTGGCCCTAGCTTGCATTCCAAGCTCTGCTATTGATGTGCTTGCGAGTTTGAGCAGCCATGAAGGGCCCGCTAGGAGTTAAGCACATATACGCTTTTGAAAACCCTGCTAGAAACCTATCTGCACCTTTAGGAGCCCAAATAAAATCAGGCGTTAAGGCCAAAGTTTCATACTGGAGGCCTGGATCAAAGAATCCTGGAGTTAGGTATCCAAATACCTTTGAGGGTCTAGGCCTAAGTGCCTAAGATTAGGCCCCTGATTTCATAATTAGGCATTCAAACAAAAGCAGTTTGATTTTCAAACTGTAGGCATCCAGGTTTGAAAATTATGTCCTTAATCTCTCTATTTCTCAATTTACTCATCCATAAAATGGATATACCTACTAATCTGTATTATTATTATTGTTGCATTCTACTTAACAATATTTCTATTCACTTTGGGTGCTACAGATAACAGTATTTAAGTCCTCACCATTCAACACAGCATGAAACAAAACAGATTGGTCTGTTAAGATCATATTTTCCTTTACAACTGAACCACTAGATATTTCAGATACCTAAATGAAGCAGCACTAAATCAGATATTTAAAATTATTTATTGTTATTGTTGTTATTATTATTATTATTATTATAAGAAGAGAGTTCTATGGAGATCAAAGAGAACAGTCAAAAACCCGAGTTCATATATTTAGTACAGCTGAGTATGTTAGGCCAAAAACATAACATGAAGTGAGTTTGTTTCTTAGTGGACAGTTAGGGCCTTGGTACTACAATGATGGGGACCCTACTACTATAATAGGTAGAGAGGTAGATTAGATCAGATCAGATTTTTGTTCAAAGAAAACGTCTAATAATAGAAAATACACTGAATTGCAATTGTTACCACGGTATTTTGATGGTCTAGGCTTTCAGAAATTCCAGTCAGATTCATGTATAGGTCCCTTTGAAATACAATATATCTGAGAGATTAAATTAGGTAGATCCTGTTCAATTCCTTTTCTGCAATTCACAAAGATATGTAAATCTGTCACACTGCACACAGAGTAACTGATGCCTTTTCAACAACATGGCTCTCATTGCCACCTTTATTCCAGCTAGAGAAGCATATTATTAGTTATTTTAGGCAGTATTGAAGAAGTTTCCAGTTTAATCTAATGCACCCTCTGGGCCATAGCTGAACAAGTAGCATTTATGAAAAGTAATTTTCAGTTACTCTCACGTCATTACAAGCTGGTTCATATGTACAGTATATATAAAATGGGATTACCATTTCAATGTGAAGTCCAGAAAAATGGAATTTGTCATCAGAAAAGGCCTTACACTTTCTAATCACAACAGCAGAATGAGAAACTTTCTTGAAGTTTTGGATGCAAAGTATCATCTGGACAAATATGATTAAGTCCCAGTAAGACTAACAGGACTTGTGCGTATGTGCCAATGGAACATATGAACTCACTGGTATATATACTCTGACAAATAACTGTTTAAGTATCATAAACAATAAGAGATACAGATTTGGTCAATTAGCTCTCTTACATTTTTAATTTGGAATCATGGAATCTAATGGGCCCTGGGGCCATTACAAGATTTAAAGTTAATGCAAATATTTTAAGAAACAGGTTCTGCATACTTCATTTTGTTCCAAAGTCTCATTTCACATTGTGATATTTAAAAAGGATAATAAGAAGGGAAGACAGCTGCCATTGCTTAATTTTTTGATACATCATTCTACACATCTCTGAAAGTGATGTGGATTCTCCAGATGTACGTATCTTCTGCAGCGGTGATGGGAGGTTCCTAGCAAAGCAAGTGTTTCACGTGTATTTAAAAAAATATGAATACAAGATTATCAGGACTCCACAGTCTGGAGTTTTGGGCAGCAAGCCACCCCATTTTCATCAGCTATCAGTTGTTTTCAGGTGAAAGAGGAAGTGTTCATTCCTTGCCTGACTGAGAACAGCTGAGTTAGACATAAAGGACAAGGAAATATAAGGTCAAGCTTTATATATAAGCTTTGTGAGCTTCATGCAGGAAGGAAGAAAGAATCTTAAGGACTCTGTTTCCCTGTTAACAAGGTTGGAGAAAGGGCAAAGAAAGATGGGCATGTTTGGGTCTAATTAGTCTGAACAGGGAGGGGAAGAAAGGAAAAGGAGCAAGAATCTCTTTCTCCTTCACAGCATTTGTCAGGGGAAGAGCATCTCTCTGGTCAACAATCACCCTGGAAGTTCTAAACAGATATGGGGAAGATGAGACAAAAGTAGGGAAATGAGAGAGTAACAGGGTGATTAAGAAGAGAGGTTTCACAAGTCCTGGTTAAAAATATAATGAAATAATAAGAATCAGAATACATTATCAACAATTTGGAGAAAATGAGAAAAGGAAACAACAGATGGTGGGGGGAGAAGGCATAAGAAGCTGAAGAACAAGTGAAAGAAAAGATGAAGGAAGGTTAGTCTAATCCACTCTTTAGCTGTGTGAGGGGAAGAAGGATCATTGAGAGTGTTTCACACTTTGCTACTCCCAGTTCTCAAGAGCAGCCATCTGAAAGAGACATTATTTCATATCCCATAAATTATTCAGCCCTAGAACCTGACTAACCTAGACAAATTTCTCAGAAGGTTTTGTGTTCAAAGACTGAAAAGAGTACTCCATTTCCTCCTGTCCACCAACGGCAGTTGTGTTATTGGAAATTTAAAGGCTTCGTAATTATAGGCCTGCCTTTCTTCTGCTGTCAACTAGGGGACAGTGTATGTGTGCTTAGGTATGCTCATGACCCAGCGACTTCACCAGCAACCCTAAGTGTGCCTCAGGGTGGAGAATTTGGCCCTATTTAATTTGTTACTTATGTTGGAACTTCTAACATGATGATCTTTCACTTACAACAAGCTCCCCTAAAGTGGCTTAGAAAATCTCAAAATACACTACTGGATGTTGAAAACCCTTTAATAAATGGCTGGCTGGACACAAAATTATAGATAGTCTAAGACGTAGCAAAAGAGGGATTTTTTTTTTAAATTGCGAAGGGGAAAACCTCTAATCAGATCTTTATAGAGTTAGGGTATGTAATGCTGAGTTCTACCTGTAAAGTGCTGAGTACCCATTGAGTTAATGGGGTATCAGGGAGCTAAGCAAACAGTACTCAACATCTGACAGGAATGGGCCCTAAATAGCATGGGCCAGATCCCCAGCTAGCATAAATTGTCATAATTCTCCTGATGTCAATGGGGCTATGACAATTTACAGCAGCTGAGGATCTGCCCCCATAAATCTTTCTTAAACATGCCCAGTCCTATAAAATAATGCATTTCATTACTGTTATATTTGGAGTTCTGCCACTGTATTTAAAGAGAAAATAATTAATATTTTTCTTTCAAAAACAGTTCTCTTTGAATTAAGATCTGATTTTGGGGGGTGGAAGCTGGAGAAATGTAACTTATCAAAATCATTACCTCAAAGTAACAGAAAATATAATTACTCGATTATGGTATACATTTGGTGGGAAAAATACAAAATGTTTGCTTAAATTTTAAATAGGGCTCTGTGATTCTGAACTGTATAGTGAAGGAAGAAAACAACTGAAATAATCAAAGTTATCTTTAGTGAAAATTTCACATTAGCGCAGAAAAAACAAAACATGGGAGATATTTCTTAGCCATGCATCAATTAGTAATAATCATGGGTTGTTTTTTTTTAATTTAATAAGAAAACTGTTTTCAAAAGAAAGAATTAAGTGATGTGGCTATTTACTCAATTGTCTCAGTACTCAATGCAGGACTGAAGTGTCTGCAATTTTCAAGGTGTTTTGAAATTTCCATTAATTTGTTGAAGGTTTTGTAGCTCAATAAAAAGACACTCTAATCAGTTATTAGTGAATCACAGCTGCATGCACCTTTAATTCAAAAACAGTAAATAAATACAAATTGAAATGCACACACTTTCACTACTATCCATTATCATTGCCAGAAGGTGGAAGGAAGCAATTGATGTTTGGGGAAATGGATATGTTTATCGTTACTTTCCTAAATTGGGTAACACACCTGTGCTCTAGTAGGCAAATGCTGAGAACTACTGATGAACACCAGTTTTGGGGGTGGGAAGGAATTGCAAACCACTATTTGACAATGGGGTATGGGTTTTCCCTTTACCCCCCTTGAATAGGGTCTGGGAGTGGCTGGCTCATTACAAAAGCAGCTTTGCCTCTCCTGGAATTGACACCTCCTCATCTATTATTGGGAGTGGCAGTTTTCATAAATTTTGTGAAGCCAAACATTGTTGGGCTATTGCCGGGATGTGATTGTATTTCTTTGTTACCCACTTGATTAGGGGGGCATTTTCCGTTTTGTGGAGACATAAGACTGGTGTGCATTTCAGCCTTGCTGAAGGCACCCCTTGCTGGGTCCCAAACTTCTCCAAGATCACAGTTTTATTGGGATGCTTGAGGCTTAGGAATTGAATCTCATTTATCCTGTGGTTTGTATTGGTGATGGTGGAGTGGAGCTTGAATAAGACATAAAGGGGTAAATTTACAAGGTAGTTAGGTGCCTAAAGATACCCGGTAGGATTTACAAAAGAGTCTAGCCAAATTAGGCATCTAATTCCCATTGAAGCCAATGGCTGTTAGGCACCTAACCTGCATAGGTGCTTTTTAAAATCTCACTAAGTGTCTATCTGCATCTTTAGGTGCCTATTTACCTTTGTAAAACTGCCCCGAAGTGCAACAAACTGAACTAGTTTTCTGACAGTTAACAGATGAAAGGTTTTCCCTCCTGAGAACTGGTTAATAAGAGTCAAGACCTACGTTTCAACCAAAACTGAACTGTCATGCAGATTTTACTAACCAGCCTTTCTCAATGGCAGGTTCAGTTATAAGAATACTGTAGCCTGCATTTTAAAATAAACAAACACACGCAAGTAAAATGACAGTATATTGAAAACGGAATAATATTTTGAATGTCAGCCACTAAATCAACAGGTAACCCACACAATAATCATGCACCTCGAACTTCAAAAAACGTTGCTACAATAGTTCAAAATCAATAGATGAGACATTTTGATATCTAGTGTGAATTTGCTATTAGCTAATTCATTTCACACAACTCCCTTGACAAATTATTGTTCATAACTTTGGGAAGTAAGAAAAGGAATAGAAAAGAATTATAATTGCGGTGCCTTAAAAAGTAGCTGATGGAAACATTGATACGATAAAAGTATGTTGCACTTATTTTTTATAGTACAAAGGGTGTGGACATTAGGAATCAAAATGAAGATAATTAACACTTCCAAGTGTGTTGTAATAAAAGTCATCTACCCAAAAACTATTGTCATGCTGTTTTAACCAACAGTTCTATGAACTGAACTTCCTACAGTACAGACTCATTTTTCAACTTGATATGCACAGAGTAACTGTACCCAGGAAAACCCACACATATTGAAATGAGAACATTCCCTTACAGTTCTGATATAGGTTCTATTTAAGGGGCGGATCCAAAATCTACTTAAGTGAACTGAAAGCCTGACATTGACTTCAACAGGCACTAGATAAATCTCTTAAAAGGATTCATATTAGATTCAGATTTGGCCAGATTTCCAAACAAGTTAGCTGTGAAACACTATTTGCAAAATATATACACAATTGTACAGCAGGTGCACTTAGAAAGTTCATATTCCACTTCTAGATATATTACTGGTTCCAAAGGGAGTTTTCATTTCAAGTCCAGGGCATATTGATGGAGTCAGCAATATCTCTAAAACTGGAATGAACTTTTTACTTGTGTCCCCTCTATGTCTGATTTGGATATACTATGACAGTGGTTGCATATGAAACTATCAGGTATCTCCGCACATAACCAGCCAATTCTATCCATATATGCACTCATTTTCCCAATTTCCACATGCAACAACTGTAAATTAGATACACATTTCATGTATGCAATTACATGCTGAAAATCTGTCCTCCCAGAATGATCTTTTAAATTATCATGAAGGGTACAGTGTGCCACGTTTATGAAATGGGCTATAACCAATGGAAACCATAAATCATGTTGGTTTCTTCTAAAGTGTTTGTGCGTCTTTGACTTTTACATTTAAATAATCTCACTGCAATTTTGGTGCAGTGGTGCTTTTCCAAACTAGATGATCTAATTCTGAACATTGTCAGCAAGGCTGAAATAATTTCTAATATAAAAAGGATCTGAAGAAGTTTTCTGACACATACTGTCTGTGATAGAAACCAAATGTTTTTGACTACAACAGTGGAGCTCCTGATTACGAATGAGATCCTGGCAAACAAGTAAAATTGATGTAATGTATGTAATCCCATTCGGTACATCCTTGGTAAAACCAGCTCAGGCAGTGTCTTGAGAGCAACCTCTTGTTAGCTGGCAGGAGAATGCCCACAAATTATTCAAATGTATCAGCAGGATCTGGGAAGAGAATAGCAATTCAGTGCTGCCATGGTGCGAGAAGCTTGGAATAATAGATGCTGCCATATTTTTAATCCCTTGCCAGCAGCAGCAAGGAATAGCTCTCATTTTCTTGCCATCAAACATAGTCTAATAAAGTTGGGAAAGATGTAAGAAAGCTTACAGAAGGGCACAGGTATTCTGAATAGGCCTTACCTCCCATATCTTCATGTGAGAACCTGGCCTGATGGTCAGCTGGACATCACACTATCCTTTTTAGGCCCAAGAGGCACCAATGTGACCCATAACTTGATGGCCAGTTGGGACCCCTTTGTGTCCCAAGAAGCCCCTTCTCCCCTCACCTCCAATGAATGATCAAGAACTTTCTGGCCAGCGAGAGGGAAGGGATTATCAGAATGTTACCACCTATACTGGGATTTTCCAAGTGTTTAAGTGAGTGTCAAATATGGCCAAATTTACCTCATGGGCACTTCTGTCGTGCTGATCTGAGAAATGGAGAAAATGATGATGAAATGTATGAGACAGGCTGCCCAAAGAGGACATCCCTTTTGTTCTGATCTCCACATAGATAGTCTAGTAGGCCAAAGTGGATTGTGCAAGTTCAGTCGGCCAAAAGATATGTGTACCAGCAACAGGCCCCATTTAATGGGGATATACCAAAGGGAATAGTTTGGAACAAAGTAGGGGCACTTTTTAAAAAAAGAAATGTGGGTCTTACATACAATACAAAAGAGTAATGTATATTTATTTCTCCTTTTAAAATCTTTTGCAAAATGGTTATTTAATCAAACATATTTACCTTGCACCCATCCTGTAGTTTTTACTCAGTCAATGGCAGTTTTAAATAAATACTATGGGATTTGACTCTTTCCAAACTCAGGACCTTTATGAGACCCATAAGGAACTGAAAGAGAGTCCATATAGAATACACAATGAGAAATGAGCTCTGGCTAAGTATGAGTGTAGCAGAAAAGTAGCGGTTCCATATTACCACATATGGATAACTCTTAATAAAAAGGCTTTGCATCTGTGCATTTTTTACTCACTGGTGTGGCAGCATGCTGGAGAAAACACATATGTTATGGCTGATATAGGTATACTGTATATCTGATGGAAAACAGAGATGCGTGAGCATATACGAGAAAATGAAATCTGGCACTTTGTACCAATTTTGCACTCTCATATTGGGTGGTGATATATTAAAAGTAACTAGGACAGAGTATTATATTGATCTCCATCATTAGAATATTAACATTGCTACATGTATTACTCAAGAACTTAATGCAAATTGCAGCAGCCAAAAAAATGAAGGTCCAAATTCTATCCTTCATTGTGCACATAATGCCCATTGTCACTAATGGAAATCAAGCGCATGTATCAACCGAGAAAAGATACCTCTGTTATTCTGATCATTTAATATTAACATGGCCAGGGGTCTCCTAAAAACCAAAGTCTTTTTCTCTATACATAGAACTTCCATTAGTGTCAATGGGTTTTCAATATGCCAAATGAAGAGAGAAGAAACCCTTATGGTCTTAAAAACTTTAACAAGTGTCAGGGAGTAGCCGTGTTAGTCTGTATCCACAAAAAAAAACAAGGAGTCCTGTGGCACCTTAAAGACTAACAGATTTATATGAGCATAAGCTTTCGTGGGTAAAAACCTCACTTCTTCAGATGCATGGAGTGAAAATTACAGATACAGACATAAATATACTGGCACATGAAGAGAAGGGAGTTACCTCACAAGTGGAGAACCAGTGTTGACAGGGCCAATTTGATCAGGGTGCGTGTAGTCCACTCACAAAAGTAGAGGAGGTGGTGTCAATTCCAGGAGAGGCAAAGCTACTTTTGTAATGAGCCAGCCATTCCCAGCCCCTATTCAAGCCCAAAATAATGCTGTTAAATTTGCAAATGAATTTTAGTTCTGCTGTTTCTCTCTGAAGTCTGTTTCTGAAGTTTTTTTGTTCAAGTATAGCTACTTTCAAATCTGTTATAGAATGTCCAGGAAGATTGAAATGTTCTCCTACTGGCTTTTGTATGTTACCATTCCTGATGTCCAATTTGTGTCCATTTATTCTTTTACATAGGGACTGTCCAGTTTGGCCAATGTACATGGCAGAGGGGCATTGCTGGCACACGATGGCATATATAACATTAGTAGACGTGCAGGTGAATGAGCCTCTGATGGTGTGGCTACACACCACACCACTGAAACACTAACCCAGGAACCAATCCCTGTAGCAAACCTCATTGCTACTCTGTCCCCATATGTACTCTAGCAACACCATCATAGGACCCAATCACATCAGTCACACCATCAGAAGCTCATTCACCTGCATGTCTACTAATGTTTCCCTTTACCTCAAGAGCATATGGTTCTTGGTGGTAGTGGACTACATCCACCCTGATCGAATTGGCCCTGTCAGCACTGGTTCTCCACTTGTGAGGTAACTCCCTTCTCTTCATGTGTCAGTATATTTATGTCTGCATCTGTAATTTTCACTCCATGCAGATGAAGAAGTGAGGTTTTTACCCATGAAAGCTTATACTCAAATAAATCTGTTAGTCTTTAAGGTGCCACCGGACAAAAGACTTAACATTCATAAACACTTTTGAGCCATAGACGCACAAAAACACAAATAAACATGTACAGCGCACAGATATTTTTTTTAATTTGGAGAAAAAAATTAAGGCTAACCCATTCCAATAATAAGAACTTAAAGGCTGACTTTCTACAGCGAGTTATTTACAGTCAAGTTCTTAAACTTCTACAAAGAGTGGTTTACAATGGAAACTGGGACAATCTCACCTTTAAATACAGCATCGCAAACTGAAGCATTATTATAAGCATGAAATTCAGGGACAAAAAAACTACCCCAAATTTAAAATAACCAACTTTGGGAAAATTAAAAGATTCAGGTCTTCAACAGGAAAAAAAAGAGACACAAAAAGAAGAGATGAAAAGAAAAGCCCTAACTTGCCAAGACAGTATAATTAAGGCCCTACTTGAATTGCGAAATTATTGTCAAAATTGCAGCTGTGTTGCCAACTAGCCATAGAAAATTGCAGAAAAGTAATAATGGACCTTATTATTGGTGGTAATGGAATCCATCATTACTTTTCCATGATTTTTCCACTGTCAACCACCTACGTCTCTGACTATCAGCCCCGCACACGACGGGGCTCCCGCTGTCAAAATTGCGGTGAAAGCCTAATATTGTGGAATACACAATTTCCGCAATATCGCAAGTTAAGCAGGGCCTTAAGTATAATGCAAATATTATCTGAATAAAATCTAATAAATATTTATCATATATGTATGTGAATATTTTTGTTACAAACAAAAGTATCTACATCAAACAAAATAAAATAAAAGCAAAGGTTCATTTTTTAAAATGTCTTCTAATCAACTCAAGTGTGCTGTTTGAGCAGCTAATTTATTATTAGGTTGTGTATGAATTAATTTAAGTCAGAATCCAAGATACTTTCCACGATATGTACTTGACATGGTTTTATAATGAATAAACCCTATTTTTTTGAATTTGTATTATTTCCATTCATTTTCTTTATATAAAGAAATTGGGGGAAGACCAATTTCCATACTTTTAGCGTTGTATTTTTCATGATATCTGTCATTCATACAATTTGCATAAAGCAGTAAGGATGGTCCAATCTTCAGAGTTTTGGGTTCACCTTCAGTTCTGAAAATGGGCAAAGGTTCTGGGAACTTCAAGGAACCACTAGAAAAATATGCAGACCCTTTCTCCTCCCTTTTCCTCTCCTGAAACACTTCCCCCCACAAAAAGGGTACAAACACTTAAGATATCCAAGAAATGCTCAATATAACTTCAGTTCTAAACATTGAAAAAGATCCCAATGATATTCCTGTTTGTCTTTTCCCTAGTAATCAGTCTTCTGCTAGTTTTACTCAAGCGGGGTTCATTAACATAAAGATAACCACAGCAAATATTTTTACGGCTATTTTTCACAAGTATTCTGAAAGTAACTTACAGTATTGTGTGAGCATACAAACTTAGGTGTGAATTCCAAAGTTTTTATTGGTGTTGAAGTTCACCCAGTGTTTATGGCTTTAATGTAAATTTAACTATTTCATTTAAAACCCAAATAATAAACAATTTACTATAACTGGTTTAGGAAAGAAACCTGGAGAAACAAACATTAATTTACTTTTCAAATGCAGCATTTTTGCGTACTTCCTTTGCTCTTAATGCTGCATTTTATTCAAGCTTTATTTTAATATTTTTAAAAAGCCAAGAAAAACTAACAAAAAAACTGCTGCCCATTGTGCTCCAGAAAAAAAAATTAACCCAAGCTATCCAGAACTTTAAGAATAAAATGTATTTTATACAATTGGAACACTGACAGTTGAGCCAAAGTTAATTCTGCTGTCAGATAGTGAAAATATATTGTGTGTGAGAGTGTATGTATTTTGCCAACACTTTAGTGTTTTAGCCATCTTCACATAAAACATATATTATTCTTATAGTGGCAGATTACTTGAATCAATTCCTCCTCAAACCTAGAATGCACTGAACAGCAGTTTTTAGGAGTTTACATTTAAGTCTGCATTTTTAAAAGGACTCAATATTTTTATTAGAACCTGACTTGAAATTGACAATTCTTCCCGAATGATTCACTCTGTGCACTAGAATTGTTTTGCTATTTTAAAATACACTAGATTTACCACAAATCATGGATTTTGAACCTGGGGTTGTGAACTAGGATTACCAACCCTCCAGGATTGTCCTGGAGTCTCCAGGAATTAAAAATTATGTCATGTGATGAAACCTCCAGGAATACGTCCAACCAAAATTGGCAACCCTATTGTGAACAGATGTCAGGAAGTCACGACCTCCCTGTCTTTTCCATATTACTAAATGTAAAATGGTGTCTCAGTTAGGTCCAGGCTACATGGGAGTATAGCAGGGATCTCAGCATGGAAAATATTTAGGACCCCCGCAGTGTTGGTAGTGAAATTGTCAAACAGCAGTTCAAAAATGGTCAGGAATGTCATATAGGGGCATAAAAGTCAAAATATTGTCTTTATATATACATTTTAAAGAAAATAAGAACTTACTCTGAAAGGCCATCAGAAAAATCCAAATGTAGTTTAGGATTATGTTAACTTTAAACTGGAAGGTCTAATTGTAGAATTAATTTATAAATTGATAAAATAAAATATATAAATGAGGCAGTTTAGGAAAGGAATTCACTTCAGAGGACTGGGAATCAGAACATATAAGGTTGAGGTATACAACCAATGGGAAGAGTGAGTAGGTCCTTCAGTCCGATTGTATGGCTTTGGAACATTCAGTCAGGACCTGATTTTCAGAGGTTCTGATCACCCAGATGCTGGTTTTAGTTAGTCAGGTATAAATGTTGCATTACTCCCCAGACAAGGAGTTGATGGAGTCAGCCCAGATTTATCCCAGTTTAAATTAGATAAGGATAGAGTTTTCCCTTCTGCAAAATGGAGATAACAGCAATTACCTATGACACAGGGGTGTTATAAGACTTAATTAAATGCTCCGAGAGCCTTGGATGAAAGAAGAGAGGTGAGGGATAAGTGCCAAGTGTTTAAAAAAAAATCTATCCATACTTACTCCAGTTAAATTTTAAAGAGATAATTACAAACAGCAACAGGCCTTACTTGAACAACTTAAACCTTGTCTACAATTGGCGAATACTTTCTTTTAAGAAAAGTGTCAGTTAGACCTGCTCGTAGCTGGATTTGGTTATGTGGTGGATAAAATAATGGTGGCCTATCCACATGACGATTCCCAACACTGCTAACACTGATGGAGCTGAACCACTACTAGCAACAGTAGGAAACTTTCCTCTTGTAGACAATCCTATAGGGCCTGTCCCTATGTTGTGGGTAGTTACTGCTGCAGATAAGGAGAGCTATTAAAAATGGAGTATCCCAAATCATTCATCTCTGCTATGTTTCCCACTAGCCCTGCAGGAATGCTGTGAACAAAATCAATGCCATTTGAACAAAGCCACTTTTTCAGAGTGTAGCCCAGTGGCCAGCTTACCTTTATTATATTCATTGCTTTGCATTGTATTCAGCTTTATTATATTCAGCACTAATGCAAGGAACCTACAGGCTCATACCTGTAAGACATTGGCTTCAGCAGTTCACGAGACTTGAGGCCTACGAACTTTGGCAGAGATAAACTTAGGTAACTCATAAGCTTTGGGGAACTGGAAGTACAGTATGTCTGGGTGGGGCGGGAGGGGGGAGGTTTTGGAAGGTTCAGGAAAGTTTTGGATGGAACATCTGACCGCAAGAGTGCCATGGCAACAAATTGACGTATATGATAATGGGGTGAAATCATAAACAAACTAACCTATAGAAGAAGGACACCTTAACATTGGTAAGGGGAGGAAATACAAATAAGGAAGAGGGGAGAAACCCCTATTGAATATGCATTAGACATGGTAAGATCAGCATAACATAATATAAAAGTGGCATCCCAGGGCAGTAGGAGGGAGAGATGAAGCCCTTGTGAGGGGACAGAATGATGGCCACTGGTGAAGATGAGGAAGGTGATGGTGATGAGGAAGATGATGGCTAACATTTCAGGTTGTTCTGCAAGGAATGGTGTGAGTATGGATGTTCAGATATACTTTCTGTATGATCTTTATCTACCTTAGTGAGTTAGAGTGTGTATGATTTTGCTAAACATATTAATAAATTATTTATTTGTAAATATAAAAGAGTTCCTATAGTATGAGTTCCTACATATGCCATGTAACATATCTCTGTAAAGGTTATAATCTACTGAATCTATTCATCCTATTTGTAGGCATGTATCATTTTTTTATTTGAAGTTATGAATAGTGGCTGTGTACTTGCTTGATTTTTAAGTAGCCATAGTAAAGCATTTGGTCAGTTTCTTGAGAAAGGAAGGTGCAAATTAAGTGCCCAATCAAGAAGCACTTAACGGACAATGGATCTTGGAAGGTTCCAATCCACATAAGAAGTCTACATGAGGACGTTCAAGGTAGCATGCGAACCATGGCTGCTACCTGTAAGTTCTGAGGCATGCATAGACATGTGACTTGCCCATGTGACTCCAAAACTCCATCTTGTAGCTGCAATTCTACATGGGGGATGGAGAGGTATCCACCCACAAGAAGAAGTCTATTTAAACCCCTGAGAGACTCCTCCATTTTGTCTTCAGCTGGCTCAAGAGGTATCCTCTCCACCCCCAAAGATACCTGAAAGAAACTGGAACAAAGGACAGTAACTACAGGGGGTGTGAGTGATTGCTGGACCCAGACTAGAAGAGTAGTTTGTAAAAGGAAGTTTACTGGAACTCCTCTGAGGGTGAGGTTTTATCTGTATTCAGTTTTCTTACTGTATTAGACACAGTTCTATTATATTTTCCTTGGTAATTCACTTTGTTCTGTCTGTTACTACCTGGAACCACTTTCTGTATTTAATAAAATCACTTTTTACTTATTAATTAACCCAGAGTATGTATTAATACCTGGGAGGGCAAACAGCTGTGCATATCTCTCTTTTAGTGTTATAGAGGGCAAACAATTTATGAGTTATGGATTTACTTGGGGTTTGGACCCCAATGGGAGTTGAGCATCTGAGTGTTAAAGAAAGGAACACTTCTTAACCTGCTTTCAATTAAGCCTACAGCTGTTACGGGACATGGTTCAGACCTGGGTCTGGGTTTGCAGCATGCTAGCGGGTCTGGCTCAAACCAGGCAGGGCACTGAAGTCCCAAGCTGGGAAGGCAGGGGAAGCAGGGGCAGAAGTAGTCTTGGCACATCAGTTGGCAGCCCCAAGGGGGTTTCTGTGATCCAACCCGTCACACTGGGTATTACAGCTGTGCTACATAATTTCACAACCTAAACTTTTTCATTGTTTTTAAACTTAAACACGTCTGAATACTGTTTTCACTTTGAAAAACCAATATGGCTTTAAATTTTTTAAAACATAACACTTTTTAAAAAAAATATCTAATTAAGACCTAAGTGTAATTTAAAATAAAAGAGTAACAGGAAATGAAATGGTTAACCTCCATTATATGTAATAAAGAGAAGCCAACATGTGCCCTTCCATAATATGCTATTTGTTGGGTTTTCTTGCCCTTCTAATTCTAAATCATACTCCCAATCAATCCTCCATGGTGTTTAAGCTACTCTAAGTTCAAGCACAACTTCCACACAAGTATGTTGCAGCATATGAATTACATTTTGAAAGGAATTAAAAAACCCTCCACAGCAAAAATAATGACAAAGTTTGTGCCTAAAATTTGGGGGAAGTTTGTATTTTTTTTATTTAGTTACTGTTTGATGCTGTCTTATTGTGTAATAAAAGCACACCAGATCCCATTTTATGCAATATTCTCGTGCGTCTTAAGCATGTTATGGGGCCTATTTTGTTCCATTATAAACATACATATTTGCACTTTGTATCTATAAATAAACAAGCATTTTAATACAAAGGGTTGTTAAAATAATTGTAAACACGTTTTTTCAAATGAGACTGCAAGGCCAATAAAGCACAAAGGAACACAGGAGCTGTTCGTTGCTAGCAACAGACTCGCTGGCTATCACAGCAAAAACAGTGTCAAGTCAGGAACTCAAAACTTCTGCTTCTAAAACTAATGAGGCTAATTACAATGTGGAGATAGCACAATCACTTGGAGTGGGCAGGAGAGCTTAGCCATGATACTCGTCAAGTACTACATTTTAGTAGTGACAAATTAAGTTCACAGTTGCCTTGGAGTTTTCAAATAAGGCAAGTATAGAGAACATATTATGGTATCTGAAATAGAGAGGGGAAAACTCCCATCTTATGTCACCCAATCAGACTAGGGATCAGAAGGACAGGAAAAAAGACTTTGTACTGAAATTGGAGACAACCATCATGATATAAAAAGTCACTACGTAATACAGTCCTGAACTCTTCAGGTTGAGAAGGACGGAGCAAAAAAGCAGGTATCGGTTGGTAGAAGTGAGGATTCCTTCCTCATAGTGAAACATTTTTTAGGTTCTGGAAGTGTTTGAGCAACTTGCTTATTTTTCATTTATGTAACTTTCTGTCTTTGCACTTAACTATTCCAACTCAGGTCAATAACAGGAAGTCCCAGGAATCCTGTTACTGCAAGATTTCCAGTCCAATTCTGCAGAACGAAGAGGTGCAAATGATTCAGCTAGTCATGCAAGACCATGAGCGTATACTGAAGCTGAAACTTTGAAAACTTTTGAGATTTACCCATGACTGGAAAAAAGTGGAGAAATGTTATAAATCTAGTCTCTCTTTTAACTGTCTCTGCTTTAATATGAATGTTCCATATATATATTTATATATATATATATATATGGAACATTCATATTAATTAAACCTATCAGATAAAAAGTTTTGAAAGCCTTCCTTGACAAGGATATAAACACACACAATTGCATTTTGTCAGTCCTGGGCTATCTCCAACATTGTAATTAGCCCCGCTCCTTATTTTGTACTTTTAGAATTCAGAGCCAACAATGTATAGTGTAAGTATCTTATGCTTCATGTGACTTAATCTAAATAAATATTCTCAAATCCTTATAATTAGATTTTTTTATTACACTCTAACTCATTTGCTTGTGTTAACTGGCTGCTTAAAATAAACAATCCTTCACTAAATAGTATATTTTTTTCACTGGCCCTTACTCTACATTCTTGTCTAGCACACATAGATCAGTTAGAAAAACTAAGTGGGGGTATGTCTGAAGGTTTCAATGTTGATTATTATCCACAATGAACTAGGAAATGTTGGAACATTTCAATTACAGATGGGCCTGAACCAAAACCTTGATTCCAACATATCCAAAACTTTGTGAGTTTTCAGGTATGAACATGGATTTCACATTTGTTCTTTGTCCCATAATAGCTCCATGCAACACCTCAGATCCAAACACCTGCAAATTTTCAAGAACTTTGTGATGTCCCCTGTCTGCATAATAAATTACACCAAGGCCCTGAACATCAACTTTTCAGTTTAACGCAAATAAATTCTAAGAAAAATCATTTCATTTTTAAATGTTATCCAAAATACAGTGCTTAGCTATACACTGTTAGGTTTACCATAACTATTTTTAATACCGCAACACAGTGTGCTGTATAGGACAGTTGTTTCCAACCTTTTAAGATATATGTACAGATTAGCAAACTCAAGCCTTGGTTGTATCAGCCAGAAACATCCGGGTCCTTCTTTCACCTAGAAGGCACCCTAAGTTGAATCACTTCCCCTGAAACTAGTGATTATCTCCTTTTTCGCTAATGAACTTTGGGTTAGTCTCCTATTTAACTGTGTCTGTTTTAACCTGCAGCGAATTTTAGGGTCCTTTCAATCCCAGAATATACCAGATTGCATGAGACAGGAGTTCAAAGGCAGCTCAAACTTCCCTGTGGGTTAGAACATGTATAATGGAAAGTGAGAAAAGTACCAGTGGCCACTGAGGTCTGACACAGAGGGAGAGCTCTACATTCAGTGAAGTAGGAATGAGGTTCAGGTGGGAACTTTCCAGAGAGAATGATGGACAGCCAGAAAAGTATCAAGGACACGGAACACGCAGCGCGAACCACATCTACCGAGTCTGAAGGACGATAACCAAACCGCACCAAGCCGTGTCCTGACAAAGCACCTTTGGTGTCAAGGGCTGTAAAGGAAGGATTGTGTTCTGAAGGAAGATTATACAAGATTCTGTTCGATTAATACAAAGTAATTCAAGTCATGATGTTTGAGGCAGGTGGAGCACCTTTTGAATTGTGTTCTCTTCTTAGAGTCCATTCTTACAGGAGGTGGATCCCTGTTCTGTGACTCAGTTCAAAGAAAAAAGTAAACCCCAAAATAACGTAACACTGCCATACTAGCATTATACTGTCAGGATTAACATGGAATAGAATGGTTACTAGCATATTCTGTAATCCACTCAGGACGATCGCGTGACTACGGTGGCTAGGAGGAGGGAGAGGAACAGAGGACCACTGGGAGGCAAAATCACTTGCACCCTTGGCTGGAGAATGCCGAATCCGAGGAACATACTTGAATGCCCCTTAAGAGTTTTACAGTTTTACGATTTTTAAGTAGCTCCCCAGAATATATGGCAAGGCACATGGCTTTTACGTTGCAGATCTCCAGAGGCAACATTGTGAAGGAAAACACAAACTGTATTTATTTGCAGACTGAAGCAGGGTTACATATGGAGTATTTCACCTTTGACAAGTACTAACTTCATTTACATTAACACCTGTCTAGACTGTTTTCCTAAGCATAAACATAAAAATCTCCTTAGTGTATTTAGGCTCTTACCTAATTAACCATATGTGACGTAAAGTGATACAGCCCAGTTCAAGGTATGTCATTGTTGATAGGATCAATTACAGTCAGACATCGGTGTTCACTGCTTATACCATCTGTGCAGCACTATTAAGTGCATAACCATGTCAAAGAAAGTATACACAGATTAACTGTATTCTCTTTCATTAAAGAATACCAAACTGGTTTGTCAGCTCTAGGCTTCTACATTCAACAGAAGGCACCTTCTGTTAACAAGCAGCAATAACCCAATGTATATTTGCCTCCTTCTTCCAGTATACTGTGGCTAATGCTAAAACACTGGAAAGATTTAGGATAATATTTGAGATGTTACGTGCTTTAATTCTAGAGCATTACAGAGGCTGAATAGAGGTACTGTACAGCAGCCTTGCAGAAGTCTACTCATCTACTGGCTTGGGGAGTTATAATAGTAGGGCAGAGGAATAAGTTCTATCCCCATGCTGGTAAATTTTTATGAGCATTTCATAAGGCTACTGTGTCTATAGTGCTGGGCTTTCTCCCACTGAATTCAGTCTCATGGTACTTGAGGACGTGAAAACATTTTTTAAAATAGCAGTAATCCATACCCCGAGACTGAAAGGTCTCCAATACTTGTATTGATTTCTCTGCAGCTCTATGAGATTCTTTCAAAAGTTTGTGGGTTTCTTGGTTTGTGTTTCCTTCCTTCTCTTCTCTCCCTACACAATGGCAACCCCAGAATGAGGCATAATGCATACAGACAAATCTAATATTTGTGAAGGGGAAAGTTGCACAACCAATTTAGTTGAGCTAGCTGAATGTTAACTGTAATGGCACAATTAAATGTTGATATTTTGTTTCTAAAGCAGATTTATAATTTGGTGCATGAGTTTTAGGTACAAGGATACTTGTAACAGACCTGTAAGTCTTCTGAGGGGAACTTTACTGGATAGCTACCCCCACATTCCAGTTATTATTTTTTTTAATACTTACCTGTAGGACAGGCAAAACAAAGTCACTAGAGTACAAAAGGAAGTGATTTCAGGAAAACTGTTTTTAGTGTGGGAAAATCCCAATACTACTGAAGTCTGTTTAAGGGCCTGAGAACAGAGTTCAAGAAGCAGGGTGAGCTAGAGCTTACAGCTTTCCTCAGATGTGATGGATCAAGCTGGTGATGGGTACTTCTAGTCAGCTTCTGTCACCAGACCAAGAGAGCAGGGCAGGATGAGAGCTGTAGTCTCAATGGCAACCAGGACTGCAATCTGGGGTTCTATCAAGGTCTGCTGGGAAAGGTGTCTGGTATTTACAGGGAGAATTCCCTCTTCACGGAAGGGTGTGAAATTGAGGGAGCCAGCTAGACTAAGGAGTTCTCCAAGAAGAAAGGACAACAAAACTAACTTTCAGTTGTTATTGTTTGCTCCTTGTTTTTATATATCTGTGTTTAATTTGGAAAAGACTTTGAGGCACACCCATCTGGGAAGAGTTGTGCCAATTTATGACTGCAAAAGAAAGCACTGGCAGGGGAAGATTTTGTTTGTTTGTTTTTAAATAATTCTATAGACACGTTCTTTAGTTTTGTTTTGCCTGCCACAGATACTACATGCCACCAATGAAGCCTGACTGATGACCTAATATAATGTAAGTTAAGCTAGTGCAAACAGAGTTTACCATCTTTAATTTTATAATGGGAAAAGAAGTTTAAAACAATGAAATTAAAATTCATGATTAGCGTTTTATTTCCTGACAGAAGAGCTGAAAGCCTAGCACACTTGTGGGTGCTATAAAATATTAAATCTTAATAAGGAAAGACTTATTTGAAATTTGGAGGAGGGTCTTTCAAAAATTTTATATTTTGGAACATATTACAAACACTAATAAAAATCTTGTTTACAGAAGCTCTTAAAGCTAAGAAAACATTTTTATGCAGAAAATAAAGCTCTCTTTATCCTCCTTTTCACCCCAGCTATATGGCCATATAAAGTAAACACTCCAAAACACAGCTAATATAAATGGAATTTTTTTTTCTTAAGAGTATTATGAGAAAATGGAAAGGTTAGGGAAGCAAGCAGAAAAATGTCTGAATTTGATTACATGGAATTATTACATTTTTGGCAATTTAAATATTATATATTATAAATGTTATTTTTATATATTAGTTAGTTTTATTGAGCACATGAAAACTGCCAAATGTCTAGGGAAAAGATTTTATCAATCTTTCCCTTCTAGTTGTAAACGTACATGTCTGATTGGCTTTTAAACTTGTAGCAAAAGCTTTCTTTGATCAATCCCTAGGGCCCAAGGCAAGGTAACTTCCATAAAGTTCTTACATTTGTTTCCAAGAGATTGACCGCTGAAAGAGGGAACACTTTACATACATACACCTCCAGGAGCCAGGACAAATTAAACAAAGTAGATAGGTTTGCTGAATTACAGAACTGAATAAGTGGTTAAAAACAATGTTCTGAAGCTGGCAGAGTTGTCAGGTTAGAATTCCAGCATAGAACCAAAGAGCCTGCTCAATTTTTGAAGCTTAAAAAGTTATGCAACAGGAAATGTAAAAGTATCTTTTGTACTTTTTTTATGCCTTCATCTAGTACTTTCAAAATGCAAGCTATAGCATATTTGTTTCAGGAAAGACATTTCTTTCTTACATTCCGATCAATCAGATGCACACATCTAAAATAAAAAAATACCACTATAAAACAAATACTTTTTTGCTGTGTGCTAGCCACACACATCTTGTGCAGCATTTTGAACATTTCAGTTTTACTTGAAGTTACACACTTGATTTATTTACATCTTTTACATGACACTAAAACAGTGAAGAATCAACAATGTGTATCACACTTGTGCAGTTTATAAACACAGTGCAGACTCTATCCAGCAGAGGTGATTATGCAGACTTGGGGCTACGTGTGCAGCTTCTACTGAAACTGGCTGGCTGCACACCCGACTACCCCTCCCACCTCCACTAGAGACATGCTAACCTGTAATGTAATGGGAATGAGCAAACAGAAAACTTAATACTCTAGAGCTGTGCAGCTTCTAGAAGGACCTCTACACCGCTGAATCTTTTCGGTGGTGTGTAGAGTACATACAGTACATGCCCCTCAGCAGTGTAGACAGTAAGGCAGTGCTTAGGTGAGTAGAGTAAGGACATGCCTGAAGTCTGTGAGTATATGGTGTAGGTCACCAAAGCATTGTTTCTCCCATCTACACTGCTATTTTTAACAGTACTGTGTCCCTCTGCCGCCTTCTCCCTCCCAGAGCCTTTCACTGACCTGTGTAGCTACACACCGTAGCATGGACAGAGCCTGCTGTTCACTGCAACATGAAGCTACATGTACCCTACACGCTGCTGCCAGCGGTGTGCAGTGTAGCCCTAGCATTAGTGGGTAGGCACCTCCTTTCATTGTACACACTATGACTTCCTTCTCACTTTAACTCCTGTTAAGATCATGAAGGTTAAAGGAGCTACAGCTGATACTTTTTGGTTCACTGGCAGTTCTAAAAACCCCAAACCAAATCTGAATATTTTCAGAATTTTTTTGCGAACTGAAAAAGTCAACACAGATTTTGTTTTAGGTCATAGAATCATAGAATATCAGGGTTGGAAGGGACCTCAGGAGGTCATCTAGTCCAACCCCCTGCTCAAAGCAGGACCAATCCCCAATTAAATCAAATGAAATGTTTCATTTTGGGGCATTTTTAACCTTTTAAAAATAAAAACAAAGGAAATAAAGGGTTGGATTCACAAAACCAGACGAGGAGGAGCTGCTCTCTTTGGTAGCCTGGTAGCCTCATTATTATGAGACACACCTGGGATGTGGGAGATCCCGTGAGGTTCAAAACCCTACTCTGGAGCAAGGACTTGAAGATCTCCAACCTCCTAGGTAAATGCCATGACTCCCAGGCCATAGAATCATTCTCACTCTCTTACTGGCCCAGTGTCTATTCAAGTATTTTATACAAAGTGGAACAACTTTAACAGGAGATACAGAAAGTCCATCCCAGAATAGCCAAGAGTCTGATGTTCAAGGCACCCATCTGGAACTGGAGGAGACCTGGGTAAATCTAACCCAAACTACTACAATTTTTTTTTTGTCTGAAACTATTTGGCAAATTGGTAAATTGTTTCAGTCATACTGAAACTGCAGTTTTCAGCAAATAAACTATTCAGCCAAAAAAAAAAAATTCCCCAACTCTAATAGGAGCTGGTAGGGCTTTAGTATTCCCAGAGCTGCAGCAATCCACTTGAGTTGCTCCACCAAAGGGATATTCTTACATACGAAGTTTAGGACACAAGGCAAATGAGAATTCTTGGACTTCTTGGAAGACGGTCACTTCTTTTAATTGAAACTTTTTATTATTTATTATAAAGACCCCAAGGAGCTTGCTCCTTACAACCCAGACACAATACTAAAAACATGTGGATACATATTACATGCAATGAGTTAAAATTTCTAATTTCATAACTATCACTATTATCCATAACTAGATTACTTCAGGGAAAATTGCACTAGGCAACTTGAAAAACCTCAAGTCTTCATAATTATGAATTGACTTAGCTGTCAAACTAGTTTTACAGCAGATTCATGTGTTCCTCTAATATTTCTAGTATTATATTGTATAAATATAAAAAAAGTGTGAAACAAGCAATCCAAAGTAGCTTTCAATTACTGAAAAAAGCTTTCTATATTACACAGCTTTCTACAAGAGAGTGAAAGTTGCTAGTTTCCACTTTCTTGATTCATCATGGGTCACAAAACCCATCACAGAAAACAAACATTTATTTGAGATAGACAATATCAGGTTGTGGCACTCTGTATCTCAAAGCAGCACCCAAGAACCATGCCATATAATTATGACATATTTCATACAAAGCATGCCATGTCAGATATCTGAAAAGTCATGATCTGCTGGAACCCACTGTGACATTACACTCCATAGTCTTTATGGAAATATGTTTATGATATAGATATGACATAACGGAGATGTACTTTACGCAAGATAGCTCATGTAAGATATCATTGGAAAGGTTATGATTTACTGAATGTAATTATCCAGTTTGTATGCCTGTATCATTTCTGTATCTGAAGATAGTCAATATTGACTATGTATACAAACCCCATGTATTTCAAATGGGCTACTTTGGGTGTCATCCCCAACTAGCACATCAGGTACAACAATGAGAAAGCCAGACAGGGCTAATGGCCCATTAGCAAAGACAATGGACTGTAAAAGATCTTAGTCTTCCTATGAAGAAAAGGAGTACTTGTGGCACCTTAGAGACTAACCAATTTATTTGAGCATGAGCTTTCCTGAGCTACAGCTCACGTCATCGGATGCATACTGTGGAAACTGCAGAAGACATTATATACACAGAGACCATGAAACAATACCTCCTCCCACCCCACTCTCCTGCTGGTAATAGCTTATCTAAAGTGATCATCAAGTTGGGCCATTTCCAGCACAAATCCAGGTTTTCTCACCCTCCGCCCGCCCCACGATTATCATACACATTTTAAAGAGAGTGGTCACTTTGGATGGGCTATTACCAGCAGGAGAGTGAGTTTGTATGTGGGGGGGGCGGAGGGTGAGAAAACCTGGATTTGTGCTGGAAATGGCCCAACTTGATGATCACTTTAGATAAGCTATTACCAGCAGGAGAGTGGGGTGGGAGGAGGTATTGTTTCATGGTCTCTGTGTAGATAATGTCTTCTGCAGTTTCCACAGTATGCATCCGATGAAGTGAGCTGTAGCTCACGAAAGCTCATGCTCAAATAAATTGGTTAGTCTCTAAGGTGCCACAAGTACTCCTTTTCTTTTTGCGAATACAGACTAACACGGCTGTTACTCTGAAACCAGTCTTCCTATGGACGCTCGAGACAGCCTCCAAGTAATGGCTGCCGCAGCACTGCAGAAACATGAGTCCAAGTCACCTGGTACTGGACATCCCTCCTCCCCTTTTGGAATGCCAGTGTTCTTCCACTGGGAGACAAAGGGTTCCCGCCTTACAAAAGAGCTATACAAGGCATGGGAGTGACATCATTGTGGTTCTCCTCTGCCTCCCCACCCAAAGAGACACTGAAAAACATCTGGAAGCAAGAGCTGAACTGGGGGAAAAAAGGGTTCGGCCCAAGCTGGAAGGGTGTCTAGCTTGTGAGTAATAATACCTGAGGTCTCAAGCTGCAGACCAGTTCAGCCACCTTTCAAGACTTTCTGTAATCTGCTTATAACAATATCTAGGGTGAGAAATTACTGTTTGTAATCAATTTCTTTAGTGAAACAAGCTTAGTTTGTGTGTTTTATTTGCTTAGTAATATGCTTTGCTCTGTTTGCTATCTCTTTAACCACTTAAAATCTACCTTTTATAGTAAATACATTTGTTTTGTTTATTATTAAACCCTGTTTCTGTAATTTCTAACTGGGGGTGGGGTGAAGGCAAGAAGTTGTGCATAACTTCCTCCACACTGAGGGAGGGACGAATTTATTAACATGCATTGTATAGATTTCTCTACAGTGCAAGACAATATACCTTTGGGTCTGCACTCCAAAGGAGGTGGACACCTGCAGGCTGGGGCAAGTCCCTCAAAATGAGTCTTCCCAGAGCTGATCTCAGTCTCTATGTTGTTCTGCAGTTAGGTGTGGCCCTGCCTGTGTGTGTGTGTGTGCTGGAGGAGGCTTAAGAGCCTGGCTCTGCAAGACAGGTAAAAAGGGGTGCCACGGTGGCAGAACAGGAGGGCTCAGTAGTATCCCAGCACATTAGATGGCATTTTAAAGGGGGGCAACCCGTCACACCCACTGTCCTGTCCAAATATGTATATCACTAGTGTGTATAAAGTTATGAGATTTTACTGTTACTGAAATATGTTGCAAATTTGGGAGTCTCCCACTGTTCCCTCTCCAGTAACAACAAAGGAGGTGATCCACACCCAGGTGGGTGTTAAATGACCATTAATGAGCAGGAGAGTTGTAAACAAGGGATCTACAATTCTGTAAGAGAGTTGCACAAGCGTCACACAATGGGGGACTGCTCAATTCTGTGATTCAGCAAAGACGACCAGAACATGTCTCGGTTAGTGTTTTCCAGGCACATGGACTGAGGATATAGAATCATAGAATATCAGGATTGGAAGGGACCTCAGGAGGTCATCTAGTCCAACCCCCTGCTCAAAGCAGGACCAATCCCCAATTAAATCATCCCAGCCAGGGCTTTGTCAAGCCTGACCTTAAAAACTTCTAAGGAAGGAGATTCCACCACCTCCCTAGGTAACGCATTCCAGTGTTTCACCACCCTCCTAGTGAAAAGGTTTTTCCTAATATCCAACCTAAACCTCCCCCACTGCAACTTGAGTCCTTGTCCTGTCCTCTTCTACCACTGAGAATAGTCTAGAACCATCCTCTCTGGAACCACCTCTCAGGTAGTTGAAAGCAGCTATCAAATCCCCCCTCATTCTTCTCTTCTGCAGGCTAAACAATCCCAGTTCCCTCAGCCTCTCCTCAGAAGTCATGTGTTCCAGACCCCTAATCATTTTTGTTGCCCTTTGCTGGACTCTCTCCAATTTATCCACATCCTTCTTGTAGTGTGGGGCCCAAAACTGGACACAGTACTCCAGATGAGGCCTCACCAATGGCGAATAGAGGGGAACGATCACGTCCCTCGATCTGCTCGCTATGCCCCTACTTATACATCCCAAAATGCCATTGGCCTTCTTGGCAACAAGGGCACACTGCTGACTCATATCCAGCTTCTTGTCCACTGTCACCCCTAGGTCCCTTTCCGCAGAACTGCTGCCTAGCCATTCGGTCCCTAGTCTGTAGCTGTGCATTGGGTTCTTCCGTCCTAAGTGCAGGACCCTGCACTTATCCTTATTGAACCTCATCAGATTTCTTTTGGCCCAATCCTCCAATTTGTCTAGGTCCCTCGGTATCCTAACCCTTCCCTCCAGCGTATCTACCACTCCTCCCAGTTTAGTATCATCCGCAAATTTGCTGAGAGTGCAATCCACACCATCCTCCAGATCATTTATGAAGATATTGAACAAAACCGGCCCCAGGTTTTGACTCCACTTGACACCGGCTGCCAACTAGACATGGAGCCGTTGATCACTACCCGTTGAGCCCGACAATCTAGCCAACTTTCTACCCACCTTATAGTGTATTCATCCAGCCCATACTTCTTAACTTGCTGACAAGAATACTGTGGGAGACCGTGTCAAAAGCTATATAAAATAGGGGATAGCGGCATCATGCTTTTGCCTTTCTTACCCGTCCCCCCACCTATGTTGGGAGCAACAAGAATGCTGGGAACATAAAGACTTGAACTGAGGAGACTGGTCCCACACTTAAAAGGGAAGCCTATGTATTAAGAACTACACCCTACCTGCAACATCCAGTGGGGTGAGAAAACTGCTTGATCCAAATACTGCCCAGTCTAATAAGTTTGTTTACCTTTTATTTTCTTTGGTAACTATCTCTGACCTTTTGTGCCTACCACTTATAATCACTTAAAATCTATCTTTCTGTAGTTAATAAATTGGTTTTGTATTTTACCTAAAACAGTGTGTTTTGGTTTAAGTGCATGGGAAATCTCAGTTTAGTTTACAACGGCTAGTATGTCCCCTCTCCACATTTAGGAAGGGGCACTGGGTAATAAATGTATACTGGTCAGACTTCTGACTAGTGCAAGATGATATATTCTGGGGGTGTAAAGATGGGGACTTGGGACATTTTCTGGTGCCTTTCCCTATGCAGGGCTGTCCCTAGGTGGCTGCAGGGCCCAGGAAATAGGTGCCGAGTTTCTAATCTGTTGGGGGCTGCTCCCGCCAGCTCTGCCTAGGCCCTGCTCCCACTCCACCCCTTCCCTGATGGCCCCGGCCCCGCCCTGCTTCTTCCCACCCCTACTCTGCCCCATCCCGCCTTTTCCCTGCCTTTTCCTGCCCCCACCCTGCCTCTTCCCTGTCCAGTTCCACACCCTTCCCTGAGCGCGCTGCACCCTCAGTCCTCTTCCCTGCTGCAGGCAAAACATCTGATCCGCGGTAGGCGCTGAGAGGGAGGGGGAGGCGCTGATCGGCAGGGCCCGCTGGTGGGCATGAGGCGCTGGGAGAGGGGGTCTCCTCCTCGGCCTTCCTGCTCACCTCCTCACACCACTCGCCTGCCCGCCCGCCTCCTGCAGGGCCCCCCAAAGCACAGGGCCCGTGCAGTCGCCCCAATTAGCCATACCCTAGAGATGGCTCTGTCTCTGTGTAATTCCTGAGTGGCTAAGAGCACATTTGCATAATTTAGTTGGGTGTGGTACTCCACATGCTGTTGAATTAAGTGATAAGAGCTCCTAAAGGGGTTTGCTGCTTCTCACTAGCAAAGCACTGTGGGAGACAGCCCAGGCTGGAGAGCTAAGGGGCACAGAAGTACTGCAGTTCCAGGTTGTACCCTGGGGATCCCGTCACACAGATATATGCAAAGATCAGTGTCTGCTCTTGGAAACCATATTCTAAATTCTCTCCATTTTATCCAGAATTTCTTCTGGATTTGTTTCTGATTCTCTAATAGATTCTTTAGGTAGATTATAACCCACAGATTGCTGGAACCCATCTAGAATGTCAATTTCCATTTCATATGGATATTTTTATTGCACCCTGGTTGCAGAATGTGAAACTCAGAATGCGTTATTGTTTAGTGAAACGCTAAGAAAGCCAATAAATAAATCCATGATAATGGTCAAGTGGTTAGGTTGCTAGCCTGGACTTGGAAGACCAGGTCTATTCCTTGCTCCACCAAAGACTGGCTGGTTGACCTTGGGCAAATCCCTTAGTCTCTGTTTCAGTTCCCATCTGTAAAAGACTTGTCCTACCTCACAAAGGTGTTGTGAGGATAAATGCTTTAAAGATTGGGAGGTACTCAGACACTACGGCAATTGGGGGCATTTGAGTACTTGAGCTCCTTCTCTGTCACTCTGACAATTTGGTCACATATTGAGTAGAGTCTGTGACTGAGTAAGTCTGTACTCAATCTTGACCTTCAAAGAACCACTTCAGGAGTGAGTGATCATCCCATATGCTATCCCATATCATCTCATCTTGATGCAATTCTATTTCTGAGATTTGCACATCACAAACAAGTCACTATGCTTCAACTTCAAGTACTTGGTGCACAAGTACCTCACTGCAGTGTTTGCTCACATACTTCATTCTTTACAGAGCAGTATCCTGCACCACTGTCATCACTGCTGTTTCAAGTTTTCTTAGCTTTCATCTAGAATAAAGTGACTCGTTTTTTTTTCCAGTGGTGTCTCATCAGCACTCTGGGCTATTTCTGACTGTCTTTTTTGAACTGCGCTGAATCCTCTCCTCAAAGCTTTAATACAATCAGCTTTAGATAACCATCTTATCCCCAATAGTTGTTTCAAAGGCAATCTATGTTTCCTATGTGTTTTAACAAGCTCCTTTAAACAACATTTGCCATAAGTGTGTAGACTAAAAGTCAGAGAAAGATGAAGGACAGTGAGAACTAAAACAGAACTGATGTCTGATTCAGCTGCAGAAGATCACACTGGACAAAGAATAGGCTGAACATGCAGCATATTCAACTAGTGAATGGCTTTAATCCATATCTTGAGACCAGTGTGACTTCTTTTCATGTTATTCAGTGTCATAACTCTGACTCCTGAAATCAGCAGGGCCATCTCTTTAAGGAAATATGCAACAATCCCAGCTAAATGGTGTATCATGTCATAGTACATGGACACAACCGCTAATAAAAAAAGTACTTTGAGTTATCTTTTAAACTCTGTGTTGAAGAACCTCTTCATACATAAGGAGGATGGATTCATAAAAAGTGGCAGATGTCATTTGCATTTGCTGCTGCTGGGAAGTCCATACTTGGAGATATATTTGTCTGAGACTGGATCAAAAAGGACTATTTGTTACATGGACCCAGAAGGATTCCCATTCTTGGGAGACCCAAGTATCTTCTGGTCACAAAAGAATAAAAAAGGCAAACCTCATTGCACTGAATGTTTAACATGCATGACCATTCTTCAAAATAACATCAGTAGATACATCTCAGATTTGTATGGTTCAACCATCAATCCATGTAACTGAGAGAACAATAGAGAGAATTCAAACTACTTTCCTATAAGAGATGGAATTCTTGTGTTCTTTGGGGCTATCTGGTGTGTTCTTCCAATAAGTGAAGCCAGTAAGCCCAGATCTCAAAGTTGAGGGCTGAAAATCACTTGGATGGGGAAGAGATGAGAAATTCTTCTCTGATATCTACATTGTTTAACTTCTTGAAAAAAATATTTCACACTTCATTTGAAAGGTCAAATAAACTAAACCACTAGTTAACTACACAGATAACATATACAGAGCTGACTGGCTGTCCTAGCAACTCAACAAAATAATTTGTGAATAAGACTGCTAGATTGTCCACCTGATTCTGTTCCCACTTCAAATCACACTGCCACAGCCTAGTGGCCTTCATCTTATTGTCTATAGCATTCCCAAAGTGCTTTGAAGAAATGAATGAAAAATTATTCCAGTGTGGGGGGAAAAAGTAACATGCCCTATAATCAAATTCTCTAGGTCAATCCACTTATTTCCATGTCTTGTTAGTTGATATTTTCTCAATCTCTTTTTCATAAGCAGCAAGTCACTCCACCACAACATCCACTCTTATGGAAAATAATTCCAAATCATACTGTTATTTAGAAGGCAGTGTTATTTGACCAGCATACAGACATCATGATTTACACAAATCTTGATGAATCTCACTTGTTACTAGACATTTTTTAAACTCCACTATGTCCCAAAGTGTATCAATAAAAGTGAACTAAATGTCACTCAAGACACAGTGGCACTCAAAACACACACAAAAAAACATCTGTGCAAAACACACAAACAAGTGGTCATCTTGTAACTTACATATTTATATTACCCCACAGTAATTTTTTTAAAATTTAAATGAGCATTCAGAATTTGGTCTTCAGGAAGTGAACAAATAGCAATACTGACTTCTCCCTCCTTGAGGCTTGCCTTCCTTTCCCCCTTCTGTCTTCATCTTCTCCCTGCAACAGAAGCAGATGTTCCTTGATTACTCTCCTCCTCTAACCCCTCTATTTTCTTCATTGACCCCATCCCATCTCCTGTTCTCCCTTATGTCCACTGATTATCTCCCTAATTCTTCTCCTTATCCTCTTACTTTCCTGTTTCCCCCTCCCCCCACAATAAAAACATGCTGTAGTTTCTCCCATCTTAAAAAATTCCATCCTTGACCTTACTTACCCCTCCAACTACCTCCCCATCTCCCTTCTTCCTTTTATCTCTAAGCTCATTGTGTGCACTGTTTACAATCTGGAGTTCTTCTCCTCCAATTTCATCCTAGACCCTCTCCAATCTGGCTTCCACCGAAACCACTCTTGTCAAAGTTTCTAAAGACCTCTTCCCTATTAAATCTCAGAACTAGTAGTCAAGCCTCATCCTCCTTGACCTGTCAGCCACCTTCGACCTGTCAGCCACCTTCATTAACCATGTTCTTCTTGAAATCCTGCCCTTCCTTCATTTCTTTGATTTTGTCCTCTCCTGGTTCTTCTCCTGTTTCTCTAAACACTCCTTCAGCATGCCCTTCGGAAGATCCTCATCCCCTCTCTAACTTTCTGTGGAGGTTCTACAGGGCTGTGTCCTTGGTCTCCTTTTACATCTTATCTCTGAGTAATCTCATCCATAAACACAAATCACAGATCTACCTCCCTATTCTAGAACCACCTTCTTCTGTCCAAAATAAAATTCTCAGCCTGTCTTTCTTACATTTTCTCATTGATGTCTTGCTACCAGCCCAAGCTCATCATGGCTACAACAGAGCTCGTAGGCATCTCCCCCAAAACCCTCCTTTCTTGATCCACCATCACCACCCAGACTGTCACTTAGGCCTGTAACCTGTGGGTCATCTTCAACCTGGACCTCTCTCTAAGTCCTCACATCCAGACTAAGTCTTGCAGATTCTTTCTGCATAAGATCTCTGAGATATGGTCTTATCTATCCAACCACACAGCTAAAGCTGTTGGCTAGGCTCTCATTATCCCACATCTCAATTTCTGCAACATCCTTTTCCCTGGTCTTGAAAAATGCAGTCTTGCTCTATTTAAATCCATTCAGATGCTGTTGCAAAGATCATTTTCCTAGCTCTTTGCTTTGACCATGTCACCCCTTTATTTCCATCCCTCCATTGGCTCTATGGTTATCAATAAGCTACTTTTCTTCTCCTTCAAGGCCCTACATGGCCTATTCTCATCATACCTATCATTCCTTATTCACTATCAAAATGTTGACTCCCAACTTTGATGGCCCATGATTCCAGTCCATATCTCCCACTTGTTAAATTTTCAAAACAGCACATTTGTGATTTCTCCCATGCTGTCATTCATGCTTGGGATGTGTTCCCTGTAAATGTCTACAATTTAAAGCTACCTTATTATTTTCCTTCAAAACCCTTCTTAACTCACCTTTTCTCTTATGCCTACAAAAAACTTGATAACAGGCTGCTGGTGTGCTGAGACCACAGCCTATCATGCTGACCAATGTTTTCTCATTGTTTCTTTGTACTCCCTGTCTGTATCTAAATGTTGCCTCTTGCCTTATACTTAGATTGTAAGTTCTTTGAGATGGGGCCATCTTTTTTGTTCTGTGTTTATACAGCACCCAGCACAATTGGTCCTAGTTCATGACTAGTGCTCCTAGCTGCTACAGTAACACAAATAATAAAGTAATAATAGCAGTAATCATAATAAGTAAAAAAAGGCAAGCATTTTTCAGGCTTAAATTATGCCCATGCATCTAGTTCTGACTTGTAACACTCATTCTCCTAATTCATTCAGAAATTATCAAGGAACTTAACTGTTAATTGCTAAGTATTCTCAGAAGATCAATGGGAGTAGAAGGTACTCAGCTGAGCCCATATCATGATCCAGACCTAACTGTCAAGTTTAAAGTTTTGTGATGTGAGAAAAGATACCTATTTTAGGGGCACAAGGCAAATGCCTATGGTGTCAATCAGGAATTGAACTTACACTCTCAGAGGTTAAAGGCCAATAAGCACTAACCCATAAAGCTGAATAACATATCTTAACTCTGAGAGACAAGGTGGGTGAGATATATTTTTTTTTTATTGGACCAACTTCTGTTGGTAAGAAAAACAAGTTTTTGTGCCACCCATAGCTCTTTAAGTCTGGGAAAGGTAGTCTGACTGTAAGAGCTAAATGCAAGGGTAATGGATTGTTTAGCATAAGTAGTTAGCACATATTCTAAGGGAATATTCTAAGTAGGGTGGCTCATTTAATATCTCTGCAGCTATAGGACAAAAAGAGGGGGTGAGGGGTTACAGATTGTTGTAATAAGCAATAAATCCCATGTTGTTGTAGCCATGTCAGTCCCAGGATATTAAGAGATACAAGATGGGTGAGTGTAACGGTGAGGGACTCACCCCTGCGGCACCTCCTGCTGGTCTCTCAGGGAACTAGCTCTTCCAGTTTCCAGAGCGCCCTCTGCAGGATGGTGTCCCACTTGCTACTGGCCCCTGTGTCCCTCCCAGACCTCAGTGCCCCTTTTACCCAGGGTGCTGCCCCCTGGCAGTCCCCCCACAGTCTCTATGTCTCCCCTCCCCAGGAAACCCCCACTCACTATCCCCACCTCACCTCAGTCTTTGGCTACAGCCAGTTACCATTGAGCCCCCGCACACTGGGGCAGACTGCAGTGTATAAGCCAATCATCACAGACAAGAGGGGTTTGGACCTGCTGCCTCTGTCTAACTTTGGGATGCCCCCTGCAACCCCAGTACCTATCTGGCCTTACACTAGGCCTGCAGCCTGGGGGGTTTCCAGGCCACAGCTCCCCACCCTTCTGGCCTTCCCCCAGCCCTTGTCCACTCCAGGTACCTTCTCAAGCTCCCCAGCAGCCAGGCCCATCTCCCTCCACAGCTAGAGGAGACTCTGTTTGGTCCAAGCCCACTGCCCTCTTATAAGGGCCAGCTGAGCCTGCATCCCCCAATCAGGCTGGGAACGGCTTGCTCCCAGCCACAGCCCTCTCCCAGGGCTGATTTCAAGCCCTTTAGGGCAGGAGCGGGTGACCACCCCGCTATAGTGAGGTATTGTCTTTTTTGGACCAATTTCTGTTGGAGAGCGAGACAAGCTTTCGAGCTATGCAGCTCTCTACCTCAGACCTAAGGAATAAAAGATAAAACCTATTACCACACCAACCTTGTCTGTATACTCACAGGGCATAGGTCTATTTTTGTTGTAAGATAAGCGAAACAAGAGATTGAAAATCTAAAAAGTGAAACATCTTACATTGAATTGGCTCATTTCATCCCAAAGGAGCCCAAATTACTTCACTGACTTTACTTATAGTGGAATCATTTTCCCCACCACTAATATGCAATCACACGCAGGGCAGAAACTAGCAACCGTCTAAAAATGCACAGCAACATTATGTTATAGTTTAGTACAGGGAATTAATATAACAGTCAGTTGAAACTGCATGTAGAATTCTAAGAACCAGAATGTATTTACTGTGAGTCAAATTCTTTAGCCATTATTTAAGCAAAACTCTAATTGAAATAATTGTGGATTTTGCTTGATTTAAGGACAGCAAAATTTAGTCCTCCAATTAGAAACTCCCTCTTTGCCTATCTTACAATTATCCTGAATTTTGTCATTCTTCCATATTTACATCCCTTCAGATTTGCAAGTTTTCATGATAGCAGGCCTCCATACAAAGTTAGGTTTTCATCAACAATAGGCAGAATGATAAAAATGCTATAATTTTTCATACACTTTGATCTTTGATTTAGATCCAAGTTAGGATACATAGATATAACTTTTGGGCTTCCTCAATTGTTTAGCCAACAGACGGCTGTCTGGTAATATTTGTTTTAAAGTATCTCAGCCTTTAAACCTAAGATATAACATTGCTTATGGGATTTTGTCTTTTAGAGATATATATATAGGGAGGTGGGGGAATCACTCTAGGTCTAGATGTTGAAAGTCACAATGCAGGGTCAATACTAATTATACAGATGATTCTTGAGCAGTACAATAACACCTCTAGTATATACCAATGGGTCAGGTATCCTACATAATTAAATGCGACAATATATTCATTTGAGAGAGAATTAATAGTACTACTGGAGTTATAGATTTACATAATAATGTTGACTTTGGAAATTACACTTCAAAACCGAATTAATAATGCCTTTCATTATAATATGCCACAGAAGTCATACAGCTATGCTGTGTTGACCTAAACCACAACATTTTTATGATGATTCAGAAACCTAAATGCAATACCTTTGTCTATGGGACATAATTTAAATTTGCTATATTTCCTGGAAGACATGAGGCCTATAAACAATGCTTGTTTTGTATTGATCCATTACTACAATATTTTCACCTGTCAAAAATACAGAAAATGATGATAAAATATCAAGACTACTTTTTCACAATACAACATGTGAGAGAATACTTAGAATGGACATTAATTATAGGAACTTATCAAAATCCCACTGAAGCCAATGATAGTTCTTCCACTGACTTCACTGGACTTTGGATATGTACTTGTAAGCAAAGAACATTGGAAAAAGTATGTCAGGTACAGTACAATGTATTTTACCACTGAGTGTGTGTATGTGTGTGTGTGTGTATATATATATATATATATATATATATATATATATGAAAGCAGACATATTCAGCATATTAAAATATCAAAAAATATTAGACATATGGTTTAGCTTTTTATTTTATATACATAGGTCATCCACTTAGCGGGGAAGGAGAGCTAATAACTGATGATATCCTGAAAGCTTAAGTGTTTAATGCCTCTTTTACTTAAGTCTTCACTAAAAAGGTTAATGGTGGCCAGATATTCTACACTGTTAATATTAACAATAAGGTACTAGGAATGCACGTCAAAATAGGAAAAGAACAGGTTAAAATATTTAGATAAGTTAGATGTTTTCAAACAATCCTGAAAAAATTAGCATTTATCTTTGAGAATTCTGGAGGAGAGATAAGGTCCCAGAAGACTGGAGATGGGCAAACATACTACTTATCTTTAAAAGGGGAAACAAAGAAGATCTGTGGAATTATTGGCGAGTCAGCCTAACTCCAATACTTGGAAAGATACTGGAAAAAATAATCAAATGATCAACTTGTAATCACCTGGAGGACAATAGAATCATAGAATATCAGGGTTGGAAGGAACTTCAGGAGGTCATCTAGTCCAACCCCCTGCTCAAAGCAGGACCAATCCCCAACTAAATCATCCCAGCCAGGGCTTTGTCATGCCTGACCTTAAAAACCTCAAAGGAAGGAGATTTCACCACCTCCCTAGGTAACGCATTCCAGTGCTTCACCACCTTCCTAGTGAAAAAGTTTTTCCTAATATCCAACTTAAACCTCCCCCACTGCAACTTGAGACCATTACTCCTCATTCTGTCATCTGCTACCACTGAGAACAGTCTAGATCCATCCTCTTTGGAACCCCCTTTCAGATAGTTGAAAGCAGCTATCAAATCCCCCCTCAGTCTTCTCTTCTGCAGACTAAACAATCTCAGTTCCCTCAGCCTCTCCTCATATGTCATGTATTCCAGTCCCCTAATCATTTTTGTTGCCCTCCGCTGGACGCTTTCCAATTTTTCCACATCCTTCTTGTAGTGTGGGGCCCAAAACTGGACACAATACTCCAGATGAGGCTTCACCAATGTTGAATAGAGGGGAAGGGTCACGTCCCTTGATCTGCTGGCAATGAACCTCTTACACAGACCAAAATGCCGTTAACCTTCTTCGCAGCAAGGGCACACTGTTGACTCATATCCAGCTTCTCATCCACTGTAACCACAGGTCCCTTTCCGCAGAACTTCTGCCTAGCCATTCGGTCCCTAGTCTGTAGCTATGCATTGGGTTCTTCCGTCCTAAGTGCAGGACCCTGCACTTATCCTTATTGAACTTCATCAGATTTCTTTTGGCCCAATCCTCCAATTTGTCTAGGTCCCTCTGTATCCTAACCCTGCCCTCCAGCGTATCTACCACTCCTCCCAGTTTACTATCATCCGCAAATTTGCTGAGAGTGCAATCCACACCATCCTCCAGATCATTTATGAAGATATTGAACAAAACCGGCCCCAGGACTGACCCCTGGGGCACTCCACTTGACACCGGCTGCCAACTAGACATGGAGCCGTTGATCACTACCCGTTGAGCCCGACAATCTAGCCAACTTTCTATCCACCTTATAGTGCGTTCATCCAGCCCATACTTCTTTAACTTGCTGACAAGAATACTGTGGGAGACCGTGTCAAAAGCTTTGCTAAAGTCAAGAAACAATACATCCACATCCTCTGTCACTAGGTTGCCTCCCTCATTCAGTAAGGGGCCCACACTTTCCTTGACTTTCTTCTTGTTGCTAACATACCTGAAGAAACCCTTCTTGTTACTCTTAACATCTCTTTCCTGATTTCACTCCTGCATGCCTGAGCAATATTTTTGTACTCCTCCCTGGTCATTTGTCCAATCTTCCAATTCTTGTAAGCTTCTTTTTTGTGTTTAAAATCAGCAAGGATTTCACTGTTAAGCCAAGCTGGTCACCTGCCATATTTACTATTCTTTCTACACATTGGGATGGTTTGTTCCTGTAACCTCAATAAGGATTCTTTAAAATACAGCCAGCTCTCCTGGACTCCTTTCCCCCTCATGTTATTCTCCCAGGGGATCCTGCCCATCAGTTCCCTGAGGGAGTCAAAGTCTGGTTTTCTGAAGTCCAGGGTCCGTATTCTGCTGCTCTCCTTTCTTCCTTGTGTCAGGATCCTCAACTCGACCATCTCATGGTCACTGCCTCCCAGGTTCCCACCCACTTTTGCTTCCCCTACTAATTCTTCCTGGTTTGTGAGCAGCAGGTCAAGAGCAGCTCTGCCTCTAGTTGTTTCCTCCAGCACTTGCACCAGGAAATTGTCCCCTACACTTTCCAAAAACTTACTGAATTGTCTGTGCACTGCTGTATTGCTCTCCCAGCATATATCAGGTTTATTGAAGTCTCCCATGAGAACCAGGGCCTGCAATCTTGTAACTTCCGTTAGTTGCCAGAAGAAAGCCTCAGCCACCTCATCCCTCTGGTTTGGTGGTCTATTGCAGACTCCCATCACGATATCACCCTTGTTGCTCACACTTCCAAACTTAATCCAGAGACTCTCAGGTTTTTCTGCAGTTTCATACCGGAGCTCTGAGCAGTCATACTGCTCTCTTACATACAATGCAACTCCCCCACCTTTTCTGCCCTGCCTGTCCTTCCTGAACAGTTTATATCCATCCATGACAGTACTCCAACCATGTGAATTATCCCACCAAGTCTCTGTTATTCCAATCACATCATAATTTTTTCTTGACTGTGCCAGGACTTCCAGTTCTCCCTGCTTGTTTCCCAGGCTTCTTGCACTTGTGTATAGGGTGATACACACTTAAGATAACTCGCTGATCGTCCCGCTTTCTCAGCATGAGGCAGGAGCCCTCCCGCTTGCGCTCTCCTGCTCGTGCTTCCTCCTGGTATCCCACTTCCCCACCTACTTCAGGGCTTTGGTCTACTTCCCCCGGTGAACCTAGTTTAAAGCCTTCCTCACTAGGTTAGCCAGCCTGCTTGTGAAGATGCTCTTCCCTCTCTTCGTTAGGTGGAGCCCGTCTGTGCCTAGCACTCCTCCTTCTTGGAACATCATCCCATGGTCAAAGAATCCAAAGCCTTCTCTCTGACACCACCTTCTTAGCCATTCGTTGACTTCTATGATTTGACGGTATCAACCCAGGCCTTTTCCTTCCACGGGGGTAGAAGGAATAACCAGCATGGATTTGTCAAGAAGAAATTATACCAAGCCAACCTAATTTCCTTCCTTTCCAGCGTTATTGGTCTAGTGGAAAGGAGGGAAAGCTGTAGATGTGATATATCTTGATTTTAGTAAGGCTATTAACCCAGTCCCAAATGATATTCTCATAAGCAAATTAGAAGCATGTGATGTTGATGAAATTACCATAAGGTGGGTGCACAACTGGTTGAAAGACTGTACTCAAAGAGTAGTTATCAATTGTCGCTGTTAAACAGGGAGTGCACATCTAGTGGTGTCCTGCAGAGGTCAGTCCGGGAGCTGGTACTGCTCAGTATTTTCATTAATGACTGGGATAGTATGCATACAGAATTTCCAAATGACACTAAGATGGGAGGGTTTGCAAGCCCTTTAGAGGACAGGATTAGAATTTAAAATGATCTTGACAAATTGGAGAATTGGTTTAAATTCAATAAGATGAAATCCAATAAAGACAAGTGCAAAATACTTCACTTAGGAAGGAAAAATCAAATGCACAACTACAAAATGGGGGATTAACTGGCTAGGTGGTAATGCTGCTGAACAGGATCTGGGGGTTATAGTGGATCACAAATTGAATGAGAGTCAACAACGTGATGCAGCTGTGAAAAAGGCTAATATTCTGGGTGTATTAACATGTCATATGTAAGACCAGGGAGGTAATTGTCCTGCTCTATTCAGCACTGGTGAGGCCACAGTGGGAGTAATGTGCCCAATTCTTGGTGCCACACTTCAGGGAAGATGTGGACAAATTGGAGAGATTCCAGAGGTGAGATTCAAAAATGATAAAAGGTTTAGAAAATCTGAACTATGAGGTAAGGTTAACAAAATTGGGCATGTTTAGTTTTGAGAAAAGAAAGCTGAGTGGGTACCTGGTAACAGTCTCCA
Organism: Lepidochelys kempii; assembly: GCF_965140285.1. Taxonomy (NCBI): domain Eukaryota; kingdom Metazoa; phylum Chordata; order Testudines; family Cheloniidae; genus Lepidochelys; species Lepidochelys kempii. Next base: position 176,218,899 of record NC_136380.1, read on the forward strand.
ACTATATTAAGGGCTGTTCTAAAAAGGATGGTGATTGGTTGTTCTCCAGGTCCACTGACGGTAAGACAAAAGGTAATGGGCTTAATCTGCCTCAGGGAAATTTAGGTTACATATTAGGAAAAACTTTCTTAAATACAGATGGTTAAGTACTAGAATAAATTACCAAGGAAGGTTGCAGAATCTCCATCACTGAAAGTTTTTAAAAACAGGTTGGACAAACACCTGTCAGGGATGATTAGGGGTTATTCCCAGACATTCTTGGTCTTGTGCTCCTTAGTCTGAGTCAGGGAGAGTTCCCCAAGCTCTAAAGTTTCTTTTGGTCAGCAACAGTGAATGGAAGCATGAGCCACAATTGGTGAACACACACCATCCAGCATTATGACCCCTACTGTTAAAACTTTTTGTTAAGTTCCTGATTGTTTCTTTGAGAGGCCTTTACTTGTCTTGCAATCAGTCGATCACTACCCAAAGTTATTTCAAAATTAATGATGCCAACAAAGCAAAATATAAATACACACACCACCTCAAAAAGTTTTCCTCTATAATCTGGGGGATTGGTGATGACTGAATGTCACATGTGGTATGCTGATCTAAGCGGCATTACCCCCTAAGAGTACCTGTTGGGCAGATTTTTCACTCCTGGAGAGCTAAAAAGGCAAAGGGAAAAGCACAACCATAAAAATTGCAACAGGCAGCAATAACCTATCTACCAAAAATATGAAAAATAACTTTATATTTATATATATATATATTGGGGGGAGGGATAGCTCAGTGGTTTGATCTTTGGCCTGCTAAACCCAGGGTTGTGAGTTTAATCCTTGAGGGGGCCATTTAGGGATAGGGGGCAAAAATTGGGGATTGGTCCTGTTTTGAGCAGGGGTGACCTCCTGAGGTCCCTTCCAACCCTGATATTCTATGATCTATGATTGTTCTTTTCCATATTGTTGGCTGGTTGTTTTTTGCTGCTTATTGCTATCTTATAAATTGAGTGTGTGTATCCATATTATTTATAGACAGAGATACACAAACACATGTACAATAAAAGGGACAAGTAATATACCTCCCCCAAACCACCAAATTTAACCCATCAAAGACGTTTAAGAGGAGTCAAAAAGAGAAAAACAAACAAAAAAATATGTTTGGCTGACTAGAATGAGGGACATCTCAAAAGACACAAAACTATCAGGAGTGGGAGAGTTTGGGCTTGCCTATTTCAGAAACTGGTTCTTCATGACTGAGAGATCACAGCAGGATTCCTAGACAGAGGCTAAATCAAAACAAGCACTTTGTTAATGAAGTGTATGGACCTATCACCATGTAGCTGCTGTGTATAAGACTGAAACGGAAATTTGTTCAAGGCAGGAAGCAGAGCCCAGCCTCTCTCAGACATAATGAGTCCTTCTAATTTAGGCCAGACAGGCCACAAAAATGCAAAATGCAATCAGGCAACTCTTTCACCACAGTCCTCTAAGTGACACCACTACCCAGGGAATTGATGTCCAAGGAAACAAAAAGTGTGGTTGACTTTCTAAGGGCTTTAGTCCAGTAGAAGTAGAACCTCATGTACATTCTAATGTTTCATTCATTGAAAAGGATGGAATGAGCATGAACTTGTGGAAAGAATGTTGCCAGGGTAAGGGGCTCACTACAACAGAGGTTAGTCACTGTGCTAAAGAAGTATCTGATGAGCCTGTAGCTCCCACCTTACGCAAGTCAAATTTGGTACAAGGTGAGTCATTCACAAGAACCTGAAATCTGCTTTGTCTATCAGCAGATATCACTAAGTTAGTGCCACCAGGAAAATTAATGTCCAGTTATGAAACTTGAATTCTCAGTTTCCAAGTGTCTCAGAAAAGGCCTTCATCAGCCTTACCATAACCACATTAAAATCCCGTGATAAATGTGGGGCTTTTAAACACTAGATTTCAAAAGTCGCAAGTCCCAAATGAAACTGATGAGGAGGGACTGCAAGGATACTTGTCTATTTTTCAGTCATTCATAAAAGGCTGAGATAAGTGCTAAGTGTAGCAGGATGCAATGTAGTCATAGCTGTGTCAGTCCCAGGATGTTAGAGAGACAAGGTGGGGTGAGGTAATATCTTTTATTGGATCAACTTCTGGTAGTGAGAGAGGGAAACTGTCAAGCCACACAAAACTGTTCTTCAGGTCTGGGAAAGAAACTCCTAGCATCACATCCTTTCCCAAACCTAAAAAGAGCTGTGTATGGCTTGAAAGCTGATCTCTCTTTTACCAACAGAAGTTGGTCCAATAAAAGATATTACCTCACCCACCTTGTCTCTCTAAGTGTAGCTGGATGAAGTTTAATTTCTACATTAAACTCAGACAGGTGAAGAAGATACTCAAGCAGGTCTTCTGCAAATCAGGTAGAAGGATCAAGTAGGCTCTGCTTGCTCCATATCACAAATCTTTTCCACTTACAATTGTTCTGAAAAACCAAAAGGATTTGAGCTAGCTGCTCATAGACTAAATACCCACAAAGCTCCACCCTCTCACAAGTCAAGCTGTCAACAGCAATGCTTGCAGCATGGCGCTAACAGGGCAGTTTGGTTGTCAGTGATCAAGAGTCATATGCTCAGTCTAATGACTATGGCCAACTGCAAAAGAGTAATCAAACCTTGTTTCTCCCTGAACTCTCCCATGCCTCTTGGTACCAGAAATACAGTTGGAAAGGTATATAAGAGTCTTTTTTCCCAGTGGATGTATAAGGCAGCCCTTGTTAGGACAGTCTCCCTGATGCCATGATCAAAAAAGTGCAAAATCTTCCTCAGCTTAATAGCAAAGATCCACTTTCACTGTCCTCCACTAGAAGAAAATCATCTTCAGAGAGAGACCTACTTGGATATGTATACAAAGGGGGCGCAATTTTGATTTGGGTCTTTCAGCATTGTAGTAATATAAATAATAACTAACAATAATTCTGGACACTCCATATTATCATACAGTAAACTGAGCAAAACTCAGTACTAAAACTATAGGTACGTGAAAATAAGTACATGGTATCCCACTACTGTAATCCTCCACCTCTATCCCCATTTTGTTTGTCATTCATTGCAGTGTTGCCTCTAATTTAGATTATTAGCTCCCTGCAACAAGGACCCTGTTAATTGTATTTGTTCTATAAGGACCACAAACAGCTTTGGAGAGTTAGAAAAAAATAATACTAACACTAATCCATTCCTATCGGACTTTTCCTTCAAGGAACATATAACAACTAATACATGTATATTTCTAGGGTCAGATTTACACCTTATGTGCTCCTAGGTGCAGCATCTTCAGCGCCCCCCACTCCCCTCCGCCCCCCCCCCCCCCCCGACAGCTGACCTTCGTGTTTTCCTTACAAAATGAAACTTTCAACCCACTTCTAACTTTTAGGCACCCCTAAAATTCCAGCACCCCTACACACGTGCCTACTGTGCCTAACTGGAAATCCAATGCTGTATATTTCAAGATTCATGAAGGAGCAGACTCACTCTCCTGCACAAGATCTCTGAATAAAGATGCAGCAGCACTGAGCACAGGGCCAGACCAGATGATTTGGCAGCCTACGGTTGTGCAGACCTATAATAACTTGCACATTACCACCTCTATCATAAAATACAATATGCTATACTATATGCAAACAGAAAAATTTCACACCCAACTAAGATACAAAAGACACTCTCCAGGAAAAAAAACCCACTATATTATGCATTATTAAATATTCTAACTTTGTGCTTAAAGTGTGGCTAGTAAGGTACTTGGATAACAATATTTTTTCCTATGCATTTTTAGCTTATTTTCTTTCACACAATTATACATTTGCCCAATTGCCTCTTGCAGGCCAGGCTACATTGCTGTACATCTTCAAAGTCTTTTAAAATCAATCCCACAAGTCAATAATAAAATAAAATAATAATAATAATTATAATTCCTATATAGGGTATTTGTTTGCTTCTAAAAGATTGCTTTTTTCCTCTTGCACAAACTAAACCTTACTATTTTGGTTCCAGTTTGTAGTGATTTAGTACTGTTCTCCCCACCAGATGGCAGTAACTTCAACTTAATATAAACCAGACTATTGCCACATGTGCAGCAAACAATAGTATTCTTTATGTTTGGGATTTTCATAAAAGGGATTGATGGCTGTTAACATGGAGTTGTTTTAGATCCCTGTGATTTAATGACAAATCGGAGGGTAATGTTTTCTACTAATGGCTAAGGTTAACTATGATCAGTGTGCTTTGCAAGGTAAATTGCAGTCTGTTCGTAACAAATAGCTCTTACTCTTACCCATTTTTTATTATATCTGAAATTCACTGGTTGCATTTTGAAAATGGTGGGGATTTTATCTCAGTTATATTTCCTTCTTTTTTCCTTTCCAATATTTGTCCACAAGTAACTTCCAATATTACACCAAGTCTTAACTAATTTAATCATCACTTCATGTGTATTAGTGCATATGTCAATAATTATAGTGTATTAATAATTTAAAATGCTGACTCTTCAATATTTTAACAAACATATGTCTTCCACCCACTTCTAGACTTTCATGAGCACGTAGCTGAATAAAGCCTCACCAGATCTTTGTCCCTAGTGAAATAAACTTGGAAGAAATAATGGAAGCTCCTTTTGTTGGTAGGACATGTCAAACAGATACAGCAACTGATCAGACTTTTGTTATTTTGGTGTTAGCTCTTGTTAGTTTGGTATGGCTTAGAAATGTATGCTTTTGTGTACCGGGCACCAAAACTTAGAACAGAGGTTCCTGTTCCTAGTTTTTTTATGAAGCATTATGCCAGTAGTCTGATTTTTAGTCTACCCTAACTCAGCTTCCTCCCCAGCAAATATGTAATGGCTTCATTTTTTAGAAAGCAAAACAAATAAGCTATTCATGGATCACTACAAACCTTTTGCTAGAAAGGCAGAGACTTATGGAGAATGTAAAATAGACCCAGCTATTATTATACCTAGATTAGAGCTACATCGCTGCTTCAAGATTAATGGTGTTAAAAAGTAAATAATATATTACTAATATGATATATCCATACATAAATATTCAAATTAATTTTACCTTTTCTTAAATTCATGATTCAAATTTTAAAGCCTGGTAGATCTGTTCTTCCTTGATGTGCAAGTGTAAATCCTATTATTAACATTAATATGATCTGGAGGTGAACAGATTCTTACATGGACATTCAGAAATACTGTTTTAGATCGGTGTGACAAAGATATGGTGCAGAAGATTTGTTTGATTTACACAAAATTCAAATCTAATACCTCTGAATGTGTCATGGAAAACTTGAAAACTTAACAAAACAAAAATAAATTATTTCTCTTCTGTTCTCTACTCCTAATAAAAGTCAAAATAATAAGTCTTTTTGCCTATGTAAAAATTTGTTATGGGCCCAGAAATGGAAATTATTCAAATTATTCATTATTATTCATTCAAATGAAGAATTTAATGGACAGTAAAAGCATTGTAGTGAACACATACTAGTAACATATTGGTTCTGAGTCCTGCCCATATCTTAAAGTGGATGTTATTAATTGCTGCTCCTGGTAAGGGTAGTTAGGGTTTGGTCAGTGGTAGCCCAGCCACTGTAAGGATTAATGTCATTGGAGGATGGGAACTGCACTGCAAAGCTGTTGGTTCTCCAGCATAAACCTACTACAGGGTTCATCCATAGCAGCAAAGTGTGCTTTTCACTGTTTGCAGATGTAGTCTTGCTTATTTTATAATTGAAATCAACATTTTAGGAAAGAGGACTTCATGTCCTTTTCTACAGAGCTAGTACCTCGGAATGACTAAGTGGCAGAGTCCTGTGGCACCTTATAGACTAACAGATGTATTGGAGCATAAGCTTTCATGAGTGAATACCCACTTCGTTGGATGCATGTATTGGAAATTTCCAGAAGCAGGTATAAATGTACATCTGCTAGTCTATAAGGTGCCACAGGACTCTTTGCCGCTTTTACAGATCCAGACTAACATGGCTACCCCTCTGATACTTGCAATGACTAAGTTATTTTCAACTGTATGCTGACTGAAAAAAAATCAAGTTGCACATGCATTTTTTACAAACAAATGCACTAGTTTTCCAACAAGTTTGTTCCAAGCAACAGAGCCTGTTTGGACAGCCGGCATCTACTAGCAGACAAGAACAGATTCAGACCCTTTTGTCTTTCATAACCATTGAGGATTCTCGATAGATCGATCCTGTGGAACACAATTGCCCTCAAAGATGTATAAACTAAATCTGTGTAGAGATAAGAGAAAAACCCTGAAACAGAAAGTGAAAAAAACAGACTGCCCTAAATTAATAGACAGAATGGAGCAAGACAGAAAGACAAGGCTCTACAAAGGGAAGGCCTGAGAGCAGACAGGGAGAGAAAATGAGAGGGTCTGTAAGTATGAAAGAGAGAAAGATCTCTTGAAGCTGAGAGGGATTTAGCAACAGATAAGGAGATAGATAGGAGAAAGCAGGGAGGGAGAGAAAAGAAGAAGATAAAAGAGTGATGACCATGAAACCCTGAGAAGGAAGTGATGCCAACAAACCCACCATTAGAAGAACCATCCCAAGAGATCAGAAAGTCTAATTCACCTGAAAGCTAGGCTTCTGTAACATGCTTTTTTGAAGGTACCCTGGAAAACTGCTTACAGATTTCTCTTCTTGAAAAACACAGCAATACGACTTCTCTAGAGCCTTAACTCATGACAGCTGGTTATGCCAACGCTTTGCACACTGCACTGACTGCCTACATTACAGCAAATGCTCTTGAATGTTTTACTTTTCATATATATAAGCCCCTAAATAAAAATACTAGTTTGCTTAAAGGTGTGCTAGCTGCTCCATTGCCAAAATCAACAGGGTTGGAATTGTGGATAGTCTCCAGATTCTGTATAAACTTGAAATAATAGAATGTAAGGCCCTTTTCTGTTGAAGGCCTGATATTCAGAACTCCCTTATGTGTCTGTCATGGTACTTCCATGTCATCTATGATCACAATGACTACTAATTCTACTAATGTGTAAACACACACTCATCTTGCTATTATTTTACTCCTCTTCCTTCAAACTTTATTTGCACATTTTTCCACTAGTTGCATCTTGTCATAATCCTAGATTTACATCTTGTACATTGGGTCAGACTAGATGATCTAATGGTCCCTTCAGGCCTTCAATCTCTTGAAATATCTGGATCACTGTGTAATCAGATTGAAATAATTTGCATTCCTTGCAAACCAGAGGTGAAATTCTGACCCCACTGAAGTCAAGGGTAAAACTCCCATTGATTTAAATATGGCCATGATTTAATTCTAGGTTCCTACCTTAGGTTCTGCTAGTTCTGAACACTATCAACTAGCAGAATGATTGCAACAAATTCAAATTCACATCCAGAAAAAACACATTCAAAAGCATGTTACTTAAGTGGGAAATGTTTCCATCACTTTAGTTTGCAAAAGCATCAGCTACAATAGTGTGCAACTACCCATATTAATGTTGGATTATGGACACCTGTAACCAAAATTTCAAATAAAGAATTAAAGACTTACCCCTAATCTGTGAAACAAAAAGGATCTTTTTGCAAAAGTCATAACGACAGCCATACACCTGAAAGAAATACAGTGAATCAAGATGAGGGTAAAAGATTAAAAGGATCATATACTAAAGCCAGACACTTCAAAATAACCCAATGAAATTATATTTAACTCCTTTTCAAAATCAATTAAAATTATACCCCCAAGTTACAAAAACACTGGTGTAAAAGAGGGGAAAAGTCTTGTCTTTTAGCTTACAAGATCTGATCAATTTCCCCAAGATAGTAACTGCCAGAGAATTACTGTACATCAGTAAATCAAGAATTTCTAATAGTATAATCAAATACTGACATTATTGGCCAGATGGATGATGGTACTCATCCACTTTGCTTTCATTTAATTCAGAAATACAATTTTACACTCTGAAAGAGTAACCCAATATTTATGTAAAAAGTAGTACATAATTACATAATAGTAACCCCCAACACTGTAGTTATGTTATAGTAAGGTGTAGTGTTGTGAGGCACTGTTGTAAACTATTATTTTGTTAACTAAAGAAAGAAAATGATTTTATCTTCTATTTGTGAAACTGTACATTTTTGTAGTGTATCATAAAATGTGTTTAGAAAATATAGACATCTTCACTCCAGTTACATGCATATTTTAAGATATTTGATTTCTTGCAAAAAATATTGCTGAAGCAGTTTATATATGTAGCTGCAGTTTCAGAGAGGAAATTAAATTCTGACATGTCTTGAAATGGCACAGCATGTTGGCCTTGAGTATGGAAAGCTTTGATAAATTAACAATATAGTGTATTATAGTATTAATTATATTTTAATATAGCGGCTGAATTATGCTGTATGTATGTTGACATTAAAATGCAATTAAAATGTGACTGAACTTTGTCATACTTGTAATGACTGCTTATTCATATCTATACATAGTAATTTCTCTGAAGTTATACTTGTTGCACACAATCACTAAAAGTTTAAATGTCAAAAAATAAAAATTAATTTCAGCATAGCTACTGTTTATTTAGTATACCTGGACTGTAAATGTACATGCATTCATAATGAAACAGACGGCGAGCACAAATAATTCAGTTACATGGTCCACCTCTGGTTGTAGGATTTTGTATAGACACATACAGAAAGAAAAAAAAACATAACCAGAATAATTTACAGTATAACATGGTAAATATGAAACTTCAGGGGTAATAAATTATTAAATCATGTCGCTAATCTTCAGGTTAGTATGGTGCAGGAGTAGCTACTCTATAATTAAGTTTGCAACCAGTTTCCATTTCTAAAATCTTATTTTAGTCCCCGGAACCTATTTTTATTTTTAAGACATTAAAAAGTAGTATGAATTTTTGATTGTCCAAAGTGGCCTTTTTATCATCCTTCATACTTTACATCTACATAAACTATTGACAGTCAGTGTAAAGTTGAGTTTTATATCCTGAGATTAGTGTTGAAAGAGTAGTACTCATTTTGAATTAAGGTTGTAGTGTTGCAATGAAATAAGAATTACTCTGTACTTGATAATGAGAAATGTGTGACAGTTTAAGATGATGGCCCCAATCCTAGAGGAAATCCACATGTGCTCAATTTACACACTGTGGGTAGAATCTCACTGAAGTATTTGTCATCAATGGGATTATTCACAATATATTAAGTAAAGTTTAGGCACAAGTCTTTCCAGGGTCAGGCATTATATTGGCTTTAACTTTTTCAATTCCTTGCTCCTCAACTTTGTAAATTATGTGATAGGTCAGTAAACTGTTACATTCAGCAACCTTAATTGGCTTTTTAAATGCGTGGTTTTGGTTTTTGTTTGTTTCTGGAGGTTCAATTAGTGTTAAATACAAGTTTGAGAAAGCACAACCACTATGTAATTATACTGTAACTACAGTGTAATTGCAGTTACTATATTATAAAGTGTAACCGTGGAATGGATACTGTCTTATGATACTGCCACCTAATCTGTCATTAACAAAAAATGACTAGAGCTTGACATAACTTCCCCCAGAAAACAAGAAAAGTGATGTATAATCACATAATTAGAACATGAATGTAATGATCAGATAGGGTTTTGTTTTCAACAGTTGATATTTTAAACCAAAATTGACAACAGAAGGAAAATGCGAGGAAGACCTACTGAAACTGGGTACTTAGGAAAGGAAAGAGGAAACAAGTTAGATTAATATAGTCACTGATCCCTCTTTCCCAGGAGCATAAGTATGTGCGGGAGAAGGGAGGGAAAAAAGGAAAAGTAATGATATTGGCGGAGTGCTAATCCAGTGTTCAAAGTGGCTCCATCTCTAATAAAATATGGCTATAAATAGCCTTCAGCAGTAGTCTATGTATTATGAGCAACAAACTATAAGCAAAAAAAAAAAAAAAAAGAAACAAGCAAACCTCTGGTGCAGCCACAGTAGCATTTACCTTTGCTGCTGTATAACTTCTGAATTTCACCTTGCAATGAACAAATTAAATCAGGAGATTGATGTTCCCACTTTTTATTTTTTAAACAAACCATCAAATTGAAAATATGGTTCAAAATGTTATAAAGCATTATGTAAAATGTAACTATACTGATGCACCTTCATATTCTGCAACCAAATTTATCTAAAGAAAAATTACCTGGTGTACCTTGCTTCTGCTTCCTGTGAACCACAGTGGTTGAGGTATTGCAAATCCCTCAAAAAGAGGTATAATTTGGAAACAGTAACAAATACTTGCCCATAAGGTAATTGCTATATAGTAGAACCTCAGAGTTACCAACACCAGAGTTACGAACTGCCCAGTCAACCACACACCTCATTTGGAACCGGAAGTACACAATCAGGTAGCAGAGACCAAAAAAAGGAAATACAGTATAGTACTATGTTAAATGCAAACTATTAAAAAATAAAGGGATAGTTTAAAAAAAGATTTGACAAGGTAAGGAAACTGTTTTCCGTGCTTGTTTCATTTAAATTAAGATGGTTAAAAGCAGCATTTTTCTTCTGCAGTAAAGTTTCAAAGCTGTATTAAGTCAATGTTCAGTTGTAAACTTTTGAAAGATCATAATGTTTTGTTCAGAGTTATGACAATTTCAGAGTTACAAACAACCTCCATTCCCAAGGTGTTCGTAATTTTGAGGTTCTACTGTATTAATGTTGCTTTCTGATTAGTTGGAAGAACTGATATAGATACAGATTTGCCCTACAGATTTTTTGCAACATCCAGTGGGCCAGGAGTATATAGCTCAAAAAGTTTGATCTTGTTCAACATCCACACATGCCAACTTTTGGTCCAAGGAATCAGTTGATTGGTCTAGCGTCACATTATTGGCTCACTGCACCACTCAGTTACCCATGCATAAAGGGAAACATATGTTCCGAAAAAGACCCTTTTCCATACTTCTTGCACATCACTCTGCTTTGGTGCAGACATTTAATGAACTACTCCTCTTGTTAGTAGATGTTTTGGGGGCAGTTCTTCACACAATTCACAAGCTGAACTGAGGAACTACTTTACAGAAGTGGCTAGTAATACTGCTTCAAAGCACTGCAAGTTATAGCTCAAAGGCTGTGGTCATTAAGATACCAGCTTTACCAGCAGAAACAGTGCATAACCATTGATAGGGGGGGGGACACAGTTTAAAGGTTTGGACTCCCCCCAGGCAGGCCCCACCCTTTACCCTCAGTCTCCCCTCCCAGAAAGCAGCAGCCGCTCACTGCAGTGCTCTGCTCCTGCTTCTCCCCGCAGGGCACAGCTTGCAGCTCACCCATCCTCCAAGGTCACTTGACTGGCTCTGCCAGATACTGCACAGGAAGGGGGTCTGGTGGCACCATGTGACCAAGGGGGCCAGCTCTGAGTCAACAGGAAACCCATGCACAGGAGTGGGGCACTCCAGCCCCAAGCCCCTGGAGGATGGGTGGTTTCCAGAGGTGGCTTCCAATGCCCTTCCCCCCCCCAGGCTGGGGGCTCCTGCGCCTTACCCACAGTGTGACCCTGGTGAAATCCCCCCCCCGCCCCCGGGGTCTCTGTGCAAGACCCAAACACACACCAGGACAGGCTCTTGGTCCCAGGGTCACCACTGACCCTGCAGTGCCCCACCGTCCCGAAAGTCTGAGGCAATTGCAGAATTTACTCCCCAGGCACAGCCCCACTCGCCTTGCTGGAAGGTCACTGTGGGTCAGTACTACCGTGAGCCAGGCCTGCAAAGGGGGAGGACAAAGGGGGCAGCTCACTATTGATGGTATCTGTTTTGAGATAAATTACTGTGCACTCACATATTTTGAACCCACTCCCTGCAAAAAAAGAAATAAAAATATAAACCGTGGCAGAAATCGGGGTGGGGGGGATGTGACCCCATATGCTCCCCCCCCATGTTACCTCTGTTTACCAAGCTTTCAGTACTTGGTGTCTATCGCAGGATCTAATTTCACACTTATTTTTGAAATGGAAACTATCAGAGCCTTAGTCACCACGCCACCCATTAAAATCAAAATCCCAAGGTTATGATATAAGAGTTTTCATATTCCCAATTCTCTTTTCGAAAATCCCATTTTCCAATAAATACACCCTTGCAAGTGGCATTTCTAAGCAACATTTGTTGACCCTTTTCAAAGTTCCTCACACTTGTTTGAACCATTCTGTTTTATTTGCACGTTCTGCTACTTGCTGCATACACAAGTTATATTTGCATTTAGGGGCTGAATGGAATAATTTGTGGTTGGTATCGGATTATGTGCTCCCAAGTTTTGAGTGACCTGATACTTACCCTTGGTAGGTTGGAGATTTTTATCTGTATTTATTTTGCATGACAGTATGGGGATATTAAAAGATTTTTCAGATTCCTTTCCTGTGAGTAATATACATGGGCAGTGGGTAGCATAGGCAGGGGAAAGTTGTGCCTTCCCAAATGGTCCTGCATGGCTCCACCCACACTCTGCCCCACGGCCCTCTTCTGCTTGCCGCTAGTTGGCCCAAGCCCAGGCAGGCTGCTCCTCTTCCAGAAAGCCTGCTGGGAACTAGTGCATCTGGACTTAGGTGGCTGGGGCTGCCCAGCACTGGGAGGGCCCTGGGTGCTGGGGCTGTGCCACCCAGCACGCCAGGGCTGGGGGAGAGAAGCGGGCTGCACTGCCCACCCGGTGCTCCAGGGCTGGGGTGGGGGCCACACACTGCCCAGTGTTCAGGGTGGGGGGTGTGCGCCCCCCGCATGGCACTCTGGGGCTGGAGGTGCTCGGACTGTGGGGGGGCTGGCGGCCATGGTGAGGGGGAGGACTTTGGGATTCCGTGGGGCAGGATCTCAGGCAGAATGGGTGGGCCGGGCCAGGCCGGGCCAGGGGTAGCCTCCCCAAGCCTGTCGTTCACCCACCGCCCATGATAATATACCTTTTGGAAAGTTCTTTAAAAACTACAAATATACATTTGAAAAAAAGGTGTGGAGGAATCCTCAGTTTTGCAGGATGGACTTCATCCACACAAATCTTTCATTAAGAAGACTTCTGAGAACTCACTCTCCTAAAACCAGCTACTTCATAGGAAGAAACCAAATGAGAAATTGTAGCCACTTAACAAGCAGCACGTAGAGTCAACACCAAGACCAGTCATGTTAACTTGCTCTGGCTCCTCATGAGTCCTATTTCCTTTCCCATGATGTCATAAACGTGGTGAGGGATTGAGCCCCAAAATGGTGTGCAGTAAGCACCTGATGCAAGACAGAGCCAGCACCCATCTTCCAAGAACCTGGGATTATGCTTGTGGTGTAGCTATGCCTCAGAAATGCAAAATCAGTCTGAGGGTTTGGGGTAGGGTGGGCAAACTATAGCCTGTGAGCCGTTTTAAGCCGGTCTGCAAGCCGCACCACACAGCTCAGCCTTGCTCCGGCACTCTGGCCCGGGTGCTGGGTCGGGGCTGCGCCACGCAGCTTGGCCCCACTCCGGCTGGGGCACAGGATCGGGTGCTGCACCATGCGGCTGCTGGAAGCTGGCGCATGGTCCTGCTCTGGCTCCTACGTGCTCCAATGGGAGCTACAGGGGCAGTGTCTGCGGATGGGGCAGCACGCTGAGCCACCTGACCGTGCCTCTGCATAGGAGCCGGAGAGAGACATGCCACTGCTTCCAGGAGCTGCTTGAGGTAAGCGCCACTTGGAGCCTGCACCCCCTGAGCCTCTCCCTATGCCACAACCCCCTGCCCCAGCCCTGATCCCCTTCCCGCTCTCCAAAACCCTAAACCTCTCATACCCTGCCCCACCCCAGAGCCTGCACCCCCAGTTGGAACCTGCACCCTGTCCCACAGCCCTGTCCCAGCCCTGATCCCCCTCCCATCCTCTGAACCCCTCGGTCCCAGCCCAGAGCACCCTCCTACACTCCAAACTCCTCATCCCCAGCACCACCTCAGAGACCACTCCCCCTCCCGCACTCCAACCCCAATTTTGTGAGCATTCATGGCCCGCCATACACTGTCTATTCCCTGATGTGATCCTCCAGCCAAAAAGTTTGCCCACCCCTGGTTTGAGGGATAGGAGCTTTTCTACAGATGTGACAATCCTTAACAGACAATGGCAGTGGTGATCTTTGTGATGCTTTCAGTCTACAGGGGCCTAAAAATTCAAGGTGGCTCAGATCTTGGAAAATACGGTCTTAGCATTCACAATCTTTGCTGTGTAGTTACATGGAGAAGACTATGACGGCCTGAGTCTAGGGTATCACAAAGCCCTTCCAGCAGCATTCTGCATATTAAACATTTGTCCTGACAACAGATAGTAACTGACAAGCCCTCAGCTGCACTAACATATTTGGTAATGAAAACAAATCAGTAAAGGTTAAGGCTTGCTTTAGTGTTCAAAGGACTGGTGCTTACCAGTGCTGGAGGCCCAGAAAATGACATCTGAACACTACTCACTCCCAATGTCAGACTAGCTTCCACCACAGCCAGGGCAAAATATTGCCAAGATATGAAGGGAAGCAAGAAAAGTTCTTGGAGTCTTTTAATAAGGTTTCCTTTTGGTGAGTGATCTGGAAGTTAGCCTGAAAATATCATCCAGAGCTCTGAGGAAAGCAGGGGAGATAGGTGTGTTAGGATCTAAAGTATTCTTTCTTTGGCCTGGTGACCCAGAAGCTAGGGTCTATTTTAGTGGCAAGTCATGGATCTAGGAGAATAGTCTTGGGAACAAAAGGGTAGTCATATGTTTAGAAAATCAAACTGTGGTCCATACTATTAATTACTACCAAGTCAAGCACGGTCATGCATTTGGCTCACATATAAGCATCTACCTTTTTGCATCTATTTGATAACAAAACATAACTCAGAGACAGAATTATACAAATATCCTCATTCCAATGGCTTAGCTCGCTATGAAGTAGATAGGTTTTGACAGAATACTCTGGAGGCCAGCACAGCCCTAATTCCAGTAAGAACAATGTATCTATTTTTTCCCTCTGATAACCTCCTGCTCCTTAGAGCACTCCAAGTTTCTTCTCTTCAGTATCCTATATCCAAGACTGAAAATACCCTGTCTTTAAGGAATCATAGGAAAGAATAATCCTGGGGAAGATCAAGGGAGTTTTGTGGCTATGGCTTCCTAAGGTTTGCCTCCATTTTTAATAGCCCTAAGTATCTTTAATAGGTATCTTTTTGTCCTTATATACCAAACCACCCGAATCCCTAGGGTGGTGTTTTTTACATACTCATTATTCAGAGTCTGTGCTGAGGGAGAGAAATGTTAGTGGATATTATATATCTAGCCAGCATCAGCTTTTTGCACTGGGCTGATAGAAACCTGGGCTCTCTTCTGGCTCTCTTCTCAGTTTTGTTGTGGTTATTGATTTGACTTTATTCAATAGAGTTCTAGTTATATGAATCATGATTAACTCCTGCTGTCCAGTTAGTGATTCACAGTGTTGATGGGAGCTGCCATTATGTGCCTGGGTCGACATGATTTACTCTTGGGTACCAAATCCCAGGATCTTCACCTATAAGAAGGGGGCAGATTTTCCCAGGTATCATACTAATCTGGTCCATTTGGCTTTCCCAGCATGTTTTGTAAGAAACCTTCAGGTAGGTCATTCAAGTGATGCTATTTTAAATGGAGCAGACAGTTCTGTCCTGAGATGATGTATGGATTTTCTGAGCCTGGGCCAGATGGTGTCCACTGGTTCAGATATCTTTAATAAGTCTCCATGTGTCAACCATTTTTGTTCCAGCAGAGAAAAAAATTAATTTAATAGGATTCATTTCTGCCTGAATTGAATTATGATTACCAGGTTATAAATCCCACACAATGACCCTTACAACAGACACAGTAAATCCTCATCTATAATGTTACAGTTTTAAAGCTTCTTCCCACATTCTTGTGAGGGAAAGGTAGACTGATCCTGACAGTCAACCAACAACTGCACTTCTAGGAACATCCAGCGAGGTGGCATGAACTGTGGGAAAGATCCTGGGTCCGAAATGGGACCCTGACCTGACAATTGCTGGTTGTGCAAGTTACACCACCTCATGACTTGCTGAACCCACAAAAGGAACCTCCAGTGCTTCCTGTCCTGTGACTCACCCTCCTTGTTTTGGAGCAGCAATTTTGGGAACCATGTTACAAGGGTTCTGAGGAGGCAGCATTATCCCTTATGGCATAGTGTCCTTGTAGCCTCTTGTATCCTTGCAGAGGATGATGAACTGGTACAGAGGATTTGCTCCTCCAGGTGAATACATGTAGCAGAGGGGAAATTAGGAGCGCAGAACCCAGGTTGTAACTCATTGTTTTTAACATATTGGGATACACAACTGAGTTAAAGCCTAAACTTTAACCAGACTGGGCTAGTGTAGGTGTGGAAGTTCACTAGTCACTCAAAGCAGGAGCCACACCAGTTGTTCAGAACCGTGGTGTCTCAACAGGCAGTGGAGGAGTCCCACATTGACCACCATTCTGTCGAGCAACAGGGCAATACACTGCACTGCCCCAAAGGGGACAATGGGGTAAACTTGCTAATGATTGGCTGTTCACGTTCATATTTTCATTGCTAATAAAGCTGCAGTCTTTATATTCAACAGAAACACATATCTGGCTCTCACTGTGACAATGCCATCAGCAACAGCCTGTCCACAGCCATGCAAAGGAAAAGACTAATTATTTTACCAGTTGATCATGAATACAATTAAGATCAGATTCCTCCCCTTGCTACACTGTACAGACTGCCATGAATCTAGAGGTGGGTTTCTTGCAAACCTGCACATTCTGTTAAAATGAGCAAGCAAAATCCCACACACAAGGTAAACAGGGAATCTCTAGGTCTTTCATTTAGAGGGTCTTCCTTCAAAAAGCAAATCTTCCGTCCTCAGCATCACCATCCAAATGAAGGCTTATCATATCTTTAGGTGGAAAACAAGATGCTATTTCTAATATAATAGTAAATTTTATCTGTGTTTTGACTGATACAATTATACTAATCTGTCCTCTGGTATATACTATATGGTATGATTATTAGGTATTAAAGCTTTCTATTTTTAAAACGTAATAGTGAGAAAAAGGAAGAGTATTTCATGTTAACCAAAATAAAACATGAAAAATTGACAAGCATTTTGTGTTTGTTTTTTTAAATGTGTGGTGTTCTAATAGTGCACACTTTATAAATCAGTGTTAGTTTGTCATTACTAACATGTATCATTTTCCATCGTAATATTTAATCCTCCTATTGTATTAAAAATGTAAAGAAAAAAGATGAACAAATAGATTTTTCTCTGAACTAAAATGACCAGATAATGACCTGGAGAAAAAAGGTACAATTTGTAATCATGTCAAAGACATTTTGATAGCTGAATTAATATGTAGGACATAAATTATCTGATGAAGCAAGATCATGACTGTTTTAGGACACTGTGCTTGTTACTTATATCATTAATATCTAATTGTTTGCGTTGCATGTAGTTATTGTCCTTTTTTTTTTTTTGGCTGCTTTCCTAAGTAACTTTGGCCCCAAAATGAGAAATTACTGAAAAGTCTAGTATTATTTAAGGGTAACTTACTGTATGTTCACATGCATACTTTTCATTTCAAGTACGTACTCACTAGACCAGAGTTAAATCAAACCCTTACATAAATGTATACGTTTCATAATGCACCCTGAGAAATTACACTACTTGATGCACTCATAAATATTAATTACTTTTACTGGATAGCAATGTAAATTCTACAAATATAAGTACTATAAAACACTGTAATTATTAAACAGCAGCATAATATTTACGTAAATTAAGGGAATAATTATGTTACTGTAAACTTCAAACACTATTCAACAGTTCTCCAAATTTTTAATCTCTACCATATTTAATTTTATTTCAAATATTTCTGTTAATCTAGTATTATTGGTGCTAAATAAGCAAATGGTAAAAGTGACTTAATAAATTATACGATATGCTGCAAAACAGAAATGGTTAGGACTTAAATCTATGTTTTCCTTAAAAAAAAAACTACAGCTGTCACAAAAAAGTTACATTTAATTAAACAGAATATGTACTATTAATAAATATATATGCAGTTGATAAAATAGGGGTACATACACTATAATAAATATACTAGCCATGTTAATTTTTCAAGCGGAAAAACAGTATGCTGCAGATTAAGAACTTAACAAGGCAGAAAGGAACAAAGTAGAAACGTAACCATTCTTAAATGCTAATGGTTACACCACTGGCTTAAATCCACTGATCACATTTCCGCTAGGCAAAAATTGTAGATCTTTTTTCAGAGAAAGGTAAGACTAATATTATCAAATCATTCACTTTCCCCTTTTTTTCTTGCATAAGAATACGTCTCTGACATTAACATAATGAAACTAAAAAGTGTAACCAAGTGTATATATGGTAACCAAAACATATTAGATCAAAATCAGTGCAGAAAGATAGAAATTAATTACTTTCATGCTCTGTCAAACTTATAATAAAGGTGCACTTTGAAAGAAAAGCAAAATCTTATTTTAAATGGCATTCACTAATGCTATTTCAACAAAAGGGTTTGTGGCCCTGTCAAAAAAAAAAAAAACACACCTTGACCCTTGACCTTTTCTCATTGAAGAGAATGAGAATAGCCGAAATCTTGTGTATCATATGAACATTTGTTTTGCACAAACATTTTCCTTCTTCATCTAGTTCTGAGTAAAAAACAACTCTAGTCTCTACCAGCTTAAGTCTGCTTCTTAACAGTCATGTGACTTTTTTTTTTTTGCTAACAGCCATGTGCTCGCGTATCATTTTACTCTGAAATAACTATGTGGATTTCAGCTCAACCTTCCTTTACTTATAATGCATGACATAGCCTGTGAGGGAGCATGAGAACCGTCTCTCTTGAAAAGCAAGGTTCTCATAGTTGGCCTGTAACCATGGAAGCAGATGCCTTTTTCGCTTACCCCTGCTTACCTCTTTGCAGCCACGAGCTGCTCCCTATTGTTAAAAGGGGTACGCCTTGATTTTTCTTCATCGTGACCGAACTTGCCTCTTCTTCAAAGGGCATGATGCTGCAGGTCATTGGTCTAGACTGTTTGCACGGTCCAGAGAACAGCCTTGATGTAACCCTTGCTCTGTCTGTGCCACACCACCAGCGGTGCGACTGCAGACTGTAGGGGGACATTGGAGATCTGTATTTGAAAAGAAGTCCGTCCGATTTTGCCATTGTGCCTTTTCACTCATCGATCGAATGAATATCGAACCTTCTGTCGTTGCATGTGTGAAATAGATAGCTTAGCAAGCACTTTTGTGCCCAAACCAGTTCAGTGGGCCAAACTGTCTTCCTTTTTTCCCCCAAGTATTTTCCTTTGTAAATATATTAATTTCTTATTTACTTTAATTAACCAGGTCCTACTGTTAGACCAACATCTCAGTGACCAACTTCAATTACTTTGCATTAGCCTTCCTAAATTAGCACTATTTTTGTTTTTAAAAGTACATTCTTTTCAATCATTTTCTTTTAAAATTCACTCCCTAGAAAAACAGTTCTCTCTTAAAGAGTGGAAGGAAGGCAGTTTTTAAATGAAAAAGAAGAGCCCCAGATTGGATTGTTTTTGTTTTAAAACTAAATTATAATGTGATTTTTGCTATAATATATATACAAATAGTATAAAAAATGAATTTGGTAAGCTCCCAAGGTAATTTCAGTGACTAATATAATAGTAAATAGAACACAACCAGTAAAAATAGAAATAAAATAGAAAACAGTAAAATTTTACAGAAATGGCAGAAAAATAAATTAGGTCTACTAGGGATTACTTAAAAAATTAATAGATTCTTACCCCCCATTACACTAATGCAGTTGTTAGTTAAAACATTAATCTGACAATATGGGGAAATTAAAATATTAGTTATCTATCCTGCACCAAGCATTCCACTGGCATTCAGTAAATATTTTCACTTGGTATCACTGGTCAGCTTCATGTTTGTTAAAAGATGTTTAATTTAAAATATATATTTAACTATACAAAATATTAAAATTATGATAAATCACTGAGGAAACATATCTTAGACATTATTTCTTAACCAAACTCTAGGAATATGTGCAAATAAAATAGTCTACTATAATATAACAGAAAGATATAAAACATCTAAGGTGTAAAATGACATGTTCTTAAAATCAATTGGAAACCAGTTTTACTCTTCTTCTAATAGAATGACAAACTCTCTGACCACTGCCTGTCAAAAAACAATAACCTATAGACAGCCATCAGCACCTACTCTTTGTAAAATATGCCTGCTTCTACTCTGTTCTAATAAAATTCGGACTGCATCAAAAAGGGCTTATATAAACTTCAGGGTGTTGCTTAGTAAGCGTTGTCTGTATATGACATCAGTGTATATATATAGATAGATAGATACCACTATCTCATACTTCAAGGCATACCTATTTTCTCTAATTGCCACAGGCAAAGGGGAGGTGCACCAAAGAATAAAGAAGGTTATTGTGACAGATGAAACATAATTCACAATGAGTTCTCCTTTCATCCAGCCTTAAGTAGTAGAGGATTACTCCAAGCTGAATTTTAGGGGAGTATGTATGATTTTATTTGATTAATATAAGGACAGGCCAGAGGCTGAAAGGCAATGTAAAGCAATTATGCTTTTGCTGAAGGGTGCTGTGGTATTTTTGTTTGTTGGTTTTTTGGGGGAGAGGGAGGAGGGTTGGAAGTAGAAGAAATGTTAACCTGAAGAGAGTCTGAAGAGACATAGGAAAAAATAGGAAATGCCAAGCAATAAAAGTTGGGATTTTTTGGAATGGATCATGATAAATGATTTTACTATAATTTTTCATTTGACACTTAAATGAAAAAAGATCATGCTATTTCTTCAGTAAATATGCGCTGTGAAAGTAGGTAAACTAATTTTCATACACTTACTGAACTTACATTGCTTCACAGAAATCCATACCTGAGTCTTGTAACCGTGCTGTTTATCATCATAATCAAAATTAGATAACTGTTTTTCAGTAAAATGACTCTTTTTTGTTAAACATCTGTAAATTGTTTGAGATGTAGTTTTAGTAAATATGTACGTTTGCATGTATATTTTACAGCCATGTCTGTTTCCCCATGATATGCTTTTGAAAACATTATTTTAAGTTATTGAATTAAATTGTGAAAGAATGCTAATTTCTTATTTTACAATTTCTCCCTTTTTATGTACAACTATTCTTTTTAATCAAAATTTACCATTATAATGGTTTTTGGACAACATTTTAAATAGAAAAAGCTTGCAGTAACAGCTAAGTTGCTTGGCAAAAGGACTATATTTCAGTTTCTCTGCCGTAAATATGTTTGTTGAGATTAATGAAACTTTTTTTTAGCAGTAGGCAACATCTATTTTTGTGTTTAATACAAATATTAGTAAATTAAACTCTTCAGTCTTCCAAAAGTACAATATTAATATACAGTGTGTATATACATAAACTGTTTTGTATAGAGAACATAAACAAGTCTGAGAGAAAATGTACCTCCTAAATGTACTTTTCAGTTACATAAACTATACTTTTGCTTATATATTATAGATATAGGAAAATTCTTACATACTTTGTACTTTTACATACACATACTTTGTACTTTTTGCTAAACTTTACAAAAAATTATTTGAAGCATTTGTAACTATTGAAACTGCATTATTATTAATTAGAAATAAATCATTACTAGAGTTCTGTGTACACCTTTCATATTTTTCTTTGAAATATAAAATAAAGATTAATTAGACTATGCCCTTTCTTTTCTTGATTGCTGCGATAATGATACTAGCTAAGACGATTTAGCTTCTGAACAGCATAGTATATACTTAAGTAAATGGCTTGGAATGTAGAAGAATATTCATATGAAATGAACATGTGAATTAAAATTTTCTGAATCGCCAAAGAAGGTTGACCCACATACTGGTTATTTTATTATTGTATTGCTATTTTATGATATATGTTTTATGCTGTTCTTCAAAATATTCATAAAAACAATACAAGCACTGTATAAAACATTATTAAATAGCTAGATAACCTCATATTTTGCTTTGGTTTAGTAAGTGGCATGGTCTATGCTTATATTTGTACTGTAATCTTGAAATGAATAGTCAGAAAATCTGTAAAGATACAAGATTAGAATGAAAGCATACGTGGTATATTTGAGAGGAAGGTAACAGCCAAAAAAGATCATTCAAACCAACAAGAGCCCTCAGATCAAAATATTTATTACAGTGGGATATTAATGTACTCCCTGGCATATGTGTAAACGATAAATTAATGTATTATATTCATATCAATAAGGAATAAAAAACCTCCTCAATATAACATTTTAGAAGTATTTAAGATTGATATCTATTGACTAGGTTTTTTATTCCTTATTGATATGAAAATAATACATTTATATATATAAAGTACGTGCCAAATGAAATCATTTTATTCTGATGAGAATACTTCCTTTCAACTGTTACTGCTTTAGAATCCATTGTATCTTTGCTATTTATTGTGAAGATTCTAAACAGTAAAGAATGTATACTCAATATTTATTCAAAGGATCAAATTGTATTTTAGCTGGACATACTTAGTCATATAAAGTATTATTTTAAATGATGTTGCTCTTACTTATACATTTTCTAAAATTAATGTTAAATAATATTCATTCTTGATATTGTATATAAAACCTACAGTAAAATAGAAGACAGAAGCTTTTTAAAATTAAAAGCATTTTAGATCTACATATAAACAGAAGTATGGAACGCAGGTATTTTGGTTTAAAACACAAAGCATATTAATATGTTGAAATTGCACCATATGTATGTATTACTATAAATAATTAATACAAAAATATTTGTATAACAGCTCATCTTAATTTCCATTGCTGGAAAATCCAGACGGAGTATACAGCATTTCAGGCTGTTATTCCGAACTTTCCTTCTCAGCTTTTATTTTAAAAAAACTCCTGAACTAGTTTTTATTTTCAATTGAAGATCAATTTGCAGGTATAATTGTCTTGTTGCTACATACTCTATATGGACTTAAAATATTTATAATAATTTAAGATTTGCAATATTAGGAGATTGCAGTTTGGAAAGCAGCAGCACTGTGAATGGGAAAAAAATCGCAGACTTTGATTTTATAAGACAAGCTGGATAGGAGTCAAAGCTGCCACATGCGGTGTGAAAAAATGCCACCCTGGTGTGAACAAAGGGTTTAAAATGGAGTCAAGAAGCGTGCAAGCTCAATGTCTAAGCTTTTCCTGTGAATTGTTCTGCCACAACCTGCAGGATATCAAGTGGGCTGGAAAGAATAGAGAGCTCTTGGAAGCTTCAACAGAGTAAAATTGGCAGGCAGAAGTGCTAGGGTTTCTTTTGTTTTGTTTTCTTGTTTGCGCATCATTACAATAAGCTGTTTTACTAAAAACAGAAAATAAATTAAAGACAAAAATAAACCTCAAAACATGGGAAGAAATCATGAAGTGTCCTGCTATCTTCCTTGTTGAAGCCTTTAGTTTGCAACAAAGAGAAGGAATTTACAAATCAGATCATTCATTTTATGAGTCTGAACCACATCTACAAAAAAAAACCCAATGAAATAATACATATTGCCAGTAAAAGTCTTTGGGACCTCTTATTGAGCTAACACCTGCAGAAATATATATTTTAAATTCTTATTGGGGGGTGTGTGTGTATATATTTGTTATATATATGAACAGAAATAAAAAGGCAATTCAAACACGTGAAAAGAACAGTGCACCTGACACAAATAAGTGCAGCTTTTCGTCCCTCACTTTACAGCATAAAGCTATAAATCTGCATATTCAATTCATAAAACATTGTCACCTAAAATAAGTTATAGAAAAGAGTGCCAAGAGCATCTCCATATGGTCTGTGTTAAAGTCACCAAGAAGCTGAGTTGACAATATTTAACATTGCAACTTTAGGAATCAAACATATTTTACAAAATAGAATGACTTTACATATGTACTAAAGCAATATGGTAAAGGATTGATACTAAAAAGGCAATCCTGCTTTAAAGCTATTTCAGAAAGTTTCCATGGCATAGCCAATAGTAAAATTCCCTTAAAAGAAAATGCCAAACATATATTATTATTCCTAAGCAAAATTACTGTTAAGATTCAAAGAGGAAGACACATTCTAACACAACTACTAGTACATTTTCTAGAAAATAAAGACACTGTCCAGTCTATTATATTACATTTGCATTTTAAATTAAGGTTTGGATCTACAGCTACGGTCTCTATATTCTGTGAATGCAGGTCAAGAGAAACATTTTTCTATTTACTGTTTGTAACTCTGGACAGAAATCAGTTTGTTACTTTCATTACAAGCATACAATCAATTCCATTTAAAGTACAATGCAACAGTCAAGTCCAAGGACAATATGGATCTCTGAAAAACCCTCATACTAATTATGGAATTTATTTCATATGGCTTCTATTATGATTTCTCTTCTAATTATTATACAAGCTTTTACCAACAATTATTTCCAAAATACTTTTAACTGTAATTCAGTGCATAAACCACAAATTAAGAAATTAATTTACCATTCCCTGAACTGATTCCTAAAAGTTGTTCTTCAATAATAATATAAATAATTTAATAAAGAACAATCCTGTGGGGGAAAAAACACCAATCTTAAACAACATCATGTTAGGTCATGATTACTCCCATTGTTGCCATAAGATTTGATGTTATAATATATTATATATTAGATATACCATATGACAGATATATATTCACACATAAAGAGAGTAAATTCAAGCAGTCCATCGTAGAACAATATAAAAGTTTATCAACCTGAAAAGCGTTCCCAAATATTCTTTCCTCAATTACATTCCTCTTCCTATTCCCAACAGGAAAACAAAACCAAAAAAAAACAAAAAACCTCCCCCCTTTTTTTTCAGTGCTATCGCTGAGTTTCATGAAAGATACCAAAATGAGGCATTTGAACATAGTAAAATATTAACAGTTTCTCTCCCTGCACACTCAAAAACCTATGTATGGTCATCTGGTTAAATATAGTTTAGTCATTATGTTCATAATTACTTTACTATACTTTGGTACCACATAACAAAACAAAGCAGACATGTCAGATTTTAAAACTGACTATTAAAACCCCAAAACCAAACTGCTTTTCACTACTGCTTACTTTATGCTTTATTTTGACTTCCTAACATATTTCCTCCTCTATCTCAGGATTTGGAGTGTTTTGTGATCTAGTTTTTTTCCATTCCTAGCTGGAAAATAAGCTGTCAAATGAACATTGTTGTAAAGAATATAATACAATAAAAAGTGTTCCACATACAGATTTTTGGACAATAAAATTGCCTATGGTTTGCAAGTAAAACACTGTCTTGAACAGTCTTGACATTTACCTCTATGTTCATTATTTTATTTATCATTTTGTTCAAGTGGGTGCCTTTTCTCAATAACACATCAGAGAAGCAGTATAAAAATCACTGTGGAATACATAATATAATAGTGTTCTAGAATGTGTAGTTAGAGAATATTAGACTTCTTCTAGATGAGTTACATCCACATTTCTATGCTGCAGCTTTCTACAGTTCTGAGGACAAATGGCTAACGGTTTATGAAACAGGTATGAAAACCCTGTATAGTTCTGATGATGTCATCACCTTTTTCTTTTTTTAAAGCCATCCTTAAACTGTTGTTTCTGTCAACCAGTGGCCAGACAGAGCAGAAAACCAAGTAGCAAAGTCTCCCATCGGCTGGTTACTCTCACTCTGTGTGCGTGCGTGTTCATGCACATCTCCTGCTCATCACTAAAGCTGAGAGTCTTGTGATCCACAGGCCCCTCCAATTCATAGCTAAAGATGAGCTAAAAATGTGTCATCCTCTAGCCTAACCAGTAAAAGCGGTGTTAAATCTCGTTCATTTGAAAGTCACATTCTGCATACCTGCCATAAAGAAAATAGATAATTATATCCCAATCATGCCACGGTGCTGACTGGCATAACAGCAAGTAAATTTACTGAAAGCTTCCTAATAATGTGGCATTGCCAGGGGAGAAACTACCCTGACAGACTTGAGTTTACCCCCAGCGCAAACCTTAAATAAGCAAATGTAAATATCTTTTTCCTCCTGTTCAGCTGTGTTTACATGCCACTGCTTCCCTTGCCTGCAGCAGCATTCTTTTTTCCAGAGCTCCTGTTTATTTTCCATTCACTGCCCATCTGCCAGCAGTGGCGCTAATGCACCCAAGAAGGCTTCATTCTTCTCAGTCGTAGCAACTGCAGCGTTCTAAACTGTCTCACATTTTAAGGCAAACAAAACATGGGGAATAAATAGATTCAATACACTGGGCACAGGTGAGTAATCCAGACTCTCAGGATGTCAGGCAAGCCTATTTGGAAGGATGAAGGGTTGCGCTGAGTATGAGGGGTCCTATTTGCAAGCAAGAAGTCAGGGATAATTGCTAACAGGGAAATGCACTCCACCTGCATAAAACTCAACAGATCAGACATTAAACAAACAGGGTGTGGCGTGGTAAAAGTCACTGACCCCCTCAAGTCCAGGGATAGGTTCAGAGCTCCATGTGGCTGCCACTCCAGCCTACTTCCACAGCTTCTCAGCACTAATTGTATAGAGTTTTGGGATTATTGCCTTGTTATAAATAAAAATCTGTGGTCCCTCCCCCTACACACACACACACACTCCAGAGCCTCCCTGATTCCGGAATACGTGATACAGAGCGCCTTGCACTGGTCCTTCACATTAGGGTGAACTTCAGCAACAGCAAGGGAAGAATTAAAATGCAGTGAAGAAAGGAGGTGATACCAATTTACAGAAGGAAGGGAGGAGGGGCTGACTCGCAAACTTTACAAGTGGGTGATTTTCTTCTTTTGATTATTATATACCGGAATTACATTCATTACTGGAGCATGGTTCGGTTGCTCCGGGCTCTTCATCATAAGCAACCAAATGTTTTTTCCACTTTAAAATATCTGTTAAAATGCACACCAGACTCTGGGCTCAATCATACAATCAAATCCCCTCACACAGTTTCTCTTCACCCAGATGGAAGAAGGAACATACATCGCTCCACAGCAGCACCCCATCTCCCAGACAATTTCTCCATGGATTCAGAGATTCAGGCAGGAAAAGGGAGTGAGCAGGCCAGAAAAAGTGGATAGATCAAGGGCAGGCCAGAGTGATATGCATCACTCCTCCATTGACATAGAGCAGGGGTCGGCAACCTTTCAGAAGTGGTGTGCCGAGTCTTCATTTATTGACTTTAATTTAAGGTTTCGCGTGCCAGTAATACATTTTAATGTTTTTTAGAAGGTCTCTCGCTATAAGTCTATATATTATATAACTAAACTATTGTCAGATGTAAAGTAAACAAGGTTTTCAAAATGTTTAAGAAGCTTCATTTAAAATTAAAGTAAAATGCTGATCTTACACCGCCGGCCATGCTCAGCCTACTGACAGCCTGGGGTTCCGTTCACCTAGGCCAGCAGCAGGCTGAGCGGGGCCTGCGGCCGGGACCCTGGCTGGCAAAGGGCCGGCAGCCAGAACCCCAGACCGGCAGTGGGCTGAGCGGCTCAGCCTGTTGCCAGACTGAGGTTCCGTCCGCCGGCTCCTGCCAGCCCGCTGCCGGTCTGGGATCCTGGCCCTGCCCACATAGAGTGGGTACCTTACCTTCTCCCTGGTTCTAGTCCATTCTCTTCCTCTCTCTCCACACTGAGCTGTGGATGGAAGTGCACTGAGCACAGGGCTGGGGGTGAAGGAGCAGGCTGGGGGTTGGGGTTTCGGGTCTGGCCAGGAGCTAGAATGAGGGAGGAGGCTCAGGGTTGGGGCAGGAGGTTTGGGTGTGGAGTGCTTACCTGGGCAGCTCCCATTTGGTGTGAGGGATGCAGGTGGGAATGTGGGGGGGGGGGAGTTCAGGAGCTCCCATTTGGTGCTCAGGGTGGGGGTGGGAATGTGGGGGGTGCAAGAGTCAGGGCATGGGGTGTGGGGGAGCTGGGTATGTGTGGGGAGTGCTGGAATCAGGGCTGGGGTCGTGGTGGGCTGCAGGAGTCAGGGCAGGGGGCTGGGGGTATGTGAGGAGGGTGCAGGAGTCAGGGCATGGGGTGTGGGGGGTGCAGGAGTCAGGGCAGGAGGCTGGGAGTGTGTGAGGGGGGTTCAGGAGTCAGGGCATGGAGTGTGGGGGTGGGGCGGGCTGGGTATGTGTGCGGGGTGTGGCTCACGGCAGGCGGCTGGAGGGGATATGCCCTGATTCCACCCCCCTTCCCCAAGGCCCCGTCCCCACCTCTTCTCCGCCTCCTTCCTGGAGCAGCGAGCGAGCTGCAGCTCCGCTTCTCTCCCTCCCTCGCAAGGGCCATCAGTTGACGGGTGGCAGGGAGGGAGAAGAGGAGGGGCAGGAACCCTGCACACCGGGGGAAGAGGCGGGGGAGGGGGGAGCTCGCCTGCCCTGCAGCAGCAGCCGGCAGGACCAAGCTTCTTCACCCTGCCCCCGCGGTGGGGTGGAGAAGAGCGGGCCAGGGCGGGCAGGATTTTTAATGGCTCGCTGCGGCCTGCCAGGGTCCAGCAGCGGGCTGAGCGGGGCCGGCAGCTGGGACCCGGCCGGCAGCAGTGTGCCATTAAAAATCGGCACGCATGCCATAGGTTGCCAAACCCATTATAGAGGTTGCCCTGGAAAAAATAATTTCGTCCAGAATACGTTATCTTTCTGCAGGCACCCTTCATTGTAGGGATCTCCCTTTAAGTGGTCACCTGAGGGAAGCTGTCTGACATGGAAGCCCTCTCAGACGACAGTACTAATCCGGACGGATCCCAGGGGATCTGCAGGGCTTGAGGGCTGGTCCCACCACCTGTTCCCTGGGAGTGATACCTTGATGAACCAACTGGGAAAGAAACAATGCAAGGGAAATTTTGCCAAGATTACCTCCCCCAGAGCCCTTGTCTGGGGGTTTTCCTACAGGATGGGACAACTGGGTCCTATTTATTACGGGGTGGGGGAGATGATTATCCTTAGACTAATATATAAGCTTAATTTTGAAGGCTATATTCTGATTTATCAATGAAAAGGTGATATAAATGTTTAGAAACACATACAATGCCATGAGGGAAAGGGCCTGGCTCTCACTTCTTCTTGCACAAATGGAACAGCAGCATTGGTTAAGACAGAAGCTCCACCCTTACAGAGTCTTTTAATGCTCAGACATTGAAGCATACATGTAAGATAAGAACATCCGTGGCTTGGCAAGACCTTGGCAATTCTTCCCTTAACTTGTAAATCCCCTTGTATGGGCTTATTTTAGTACCCTGACTCTATTTGAAGATAATTTATTATGGTGTGTGTTTGTTTTTAACCAGAGATTGGAAAAGGAAAATAAATCTTATGCTGTCTGTGTATAACAGCTGATACAATAGATTGAAATGTCTCCTTCAAATCATTTGGGGATTTTCAAGTGCATTTTATTGACATGATAGGCCATTATGGATTCTTCAGACTTGTTACAGTTTATCATAGCAAGGCTTATGGTTTTAAGTAATATCCTGAATATGCATTCACAGCGTGCACTCCAACAGTTTCTTTAATCTCAGCTAAATTCCATTAAAGGTATGTACTGTACCTGTCTATAAGAAACAATACAGAAGAATTTGTATAGCATGTACTAGTAATAAAACAATATCAGTCTGGCTCAACTGGTACCATTCTGGCTCAGAAAGTTGTGGTTTGAGTTCCAACACCAGAACATAAGCTCATACCCAAAGGTTGTTACATTATGCTGCAGTATTAGGAGTGCAGACTCAGAGCGCATTCTTTCAGATCCAGCCTTCAGTGATATATTAAAGTGAGGTCCCTTTTGCCCATCCCTGGCAACTGTCTTGGATGAAGGTAAAATCTCATGACACTGAAGAATGTGTAAATGACTGTTGCACAGACATAAAGACATGGCCACACTGGGTCAGACCAATGGTCCATCTAGCTCAGGATTCTGTCTTCCTACAGTGGCCGGAGCAAGATGCTTCAGAAGGAATGAACAGAACAGGGGAATTTATCGAGTGATCCATCCCATCATTTAGTCCCAGCTTCTGACAATCAGAGGTTTGAGGACACCCAGGGGTTGTGTCCCTGAGCATCTTAGCTAATTACCATTGATGGACCTATCTTCTATAAAACTATCTAATTTTTTTTAACCCAGTTATAATTTTGGCCTTCATAACATCTCCTGGAAACGACTTCCACAGGTTGACTATGCACTGCGTGAAGAAGTATTTCCCTGTGTTTTTCAACCCGCTGCCTATTAATTTCATTGTGTGACCCCTGCTTCTTGTGTTCTGTGAAGCGGTAAATAGCATTTCCTTATTTACTTTCTCCACACCATTCATGATATTATAGACCTCTATCATATCCCACCTTAATCATCTCTTTTCTGAACTGAACAGTCCCAGTTTTAAATCTCTCCTCATAGGGAAGCTGTTCCATATCCCTAATCAGTTCATTGTTCTTCTCTGTACTTTTTTCCAATTCTAATATATCTTTTTTGAGATGGGGTGACCAGAACTGCACACAATATTCAAAGCGTGGGTATACTATGGATTTATATAGTGGCATTACAATATTTTCCAGCTTATTAGCTTTCCCTTTCCTAATGGTTCCTAACATTTGTTAGCTCTTTTGACTGTGTCTGCACATTGACAGGTTTCAGAGGAACAGCCGTGTTAGTCTGTATTCGCAAAAAGAAAAGGAGGACTTGTGGCACCTTAGAGACTAACCAATTTATTTGAGCATGAGCTTTCGTGAGCTACAGCTCACTTCATCAGATGTTTACCGTGGAAACTGCAGCAGACTTTATATACACACAGAAATCATGAAACAATACCTCCTCCCACCCCACTGTCAGTATTGGAGGAGGTATTGTTTCATGATTTCTGTGTGTATATAAAGTCTGCTGCAGTTTCCACGGTAAACATCTGATGAAGTGAGCTGTAGCTCACGAAAGCTCATGCTCAAATAAATTGGTTAGTCTCTAAGGTGCCACAAGTCCTCCTTTTCTGTCTGCACATTGTATTTCATCTGCGATTTTGTTGCCCAGTCACAGAGTTTTGTGAGACCCCTTTGTTACTCTTCACAATCAGCTCTGGAATTAACTGTCTTGAGTAATTTTGAATCATCTGCAAACTTTGCCACCTCACTGTTTTCCCCTTTTCCCAGATCATTTGTGAATATTTGTGAATAATTTGAACAACACTGATCCCAGTACAGATACTTGGGGGACCCCGCTGTTTACCTCTCTCCATTGTGAAAACTAACCATTTATTCCGCTCTTTGTTTCCTGTCTTTTAACCATAAGTGACCCAATTTTAGTCCCCTCCGCAAGCCATCTCTTGATTACATGAATAGCTCCAGCCTTCAACCTATTCTGGCAAGTGAAAATAGAGAGACTGAATCATCCACAGCCCATTGTAAATTTTACTAAACTACAAGCTCCGAGAGTATGAATTTCAGTCCCAGCATTCTTCCAGTGACTGCTGTTAATACTTATGTGAACCTCACAGTTCAAGCAAAGCTAAGGTTTCACACAATTACCTTGTGGGAAAGGGATAACTGGCGTTCACCCATTTCACAAATAAGATCACAGAGTTCGCACAAGTTCATTTCAGGCAGAAGGAACACGGCAAATCAGATTCTTCTGTAACAGATACTGCCCGTGTGGCTTGGTGTCATCCTTTAGCAGTTAGAGGTTTGTGACTCCACTACCGCCTGTATGCTGAGAGCGCTCTTTCTTTAGATCAGGTTGAAGAGGTTCAAGCGTTCACATAAAGTCGTCAGAGGTTCAGTCCCCACAAACAACCCAAACAGGAACATTGCTACATTTGCTACGTTGCCTGTAAATCTTGACCACAGTCTGTTCCCAAAGTCAGGAAGAGGAATCAAGAATCCTGACACAGAGTTACAGTGCTGTCTCAACTATTCGTGTAACCCAGTGGCAATGTGAGTGCATTGTGTTACCCTGGATGGGCTTGTCACATAGGGTATGTCTACACTGGGACAAAAGAATAGCTGACTTGATATTGCAGGGCTATAAAATTGCAGTTTAGACATTCAGGCTCGGGCTGGATCTCGGGTTCTGAGACCTGACAAGCGGGGAGGGTCTTGGAGGCCGGGCCCAAGCTTAAAAGCCTAAACTGAAATTCCATAGCCCTGCAGCCCGAGCCCTGCAAGTCCAAGTCAACTAATCCAGTCTCTGAGACTTGGTGCCATGGGTGTAGACATATGCACAGATAATAACAGAATGATGCTCCCCTTCTCACCAGTTATGCCTATAGCTGAAATGGTGTGGCTCTGAAGGCTGTGGATTCAAACTCTGCTGATAACACCATGTGGTTAGAGAGTATAAAATTACCTGTTCACCTTATACAAAAGGATTATTTGGACTGACCATGTTCTTCGCTTTTACTGAAGATTTACCCATAGTCGGAATATCCATAAATACAGAACTCCAGTCTTCTGCTTTTAATGGTATGATGCACTTTTAGAATCATTTCAGTACAACCAAAGGTCACCAAATGATTTCATAATCAGTTAACACTTCAGCTTAATTTCCAGTTTGCCAAATAATCCTG
This sequence comes from Lepidochelys kempii, assembly GCF_965140285.1. NCBI lineage: Eukaryota > Metazoa > Chordata > Testudines > Cheloniidae > Lepidochelys > Lepidochelys kempii. The sequence continues at coordinate 176,251,525 of NC_136380.1, forward strand.
TGCTGCTTTGCCACATAACTGAAGCCTAATTTGCCACACTGTACAAAGAGGACTTGATTATTCTCATTCCACCATCAGTATCTAACTCATAATTCTAACAGGTTTCAGAGTAACAGCCGTGTTAGTCTGTATTCGCAAAAAGAAAAGGAGTACTTGTGGCACCTTAGAGACTAACCAATTTATTTGAGCATGAGCTTTCGTGAGCTACAGCTCACTTCATTGGATGCATACCGTGGAAACTGCAGAAGACATTATATACACACAGAGACCATGAAACACACAGCAGGAGAGTGAGTTTGTGGGGGGGGGGGCGGAGGGTGAGAAAACCTGGATTTGTGCTGGAAATGGCCCAACTTGATGATCACTTTAGATAAGCTATTACCAGCAGGACAGTGGGGTGGGAGGAGGTATTGTTTCATGGTCTCTCTGTGTATATAATGTCTTCTGCAGTTTCCACGGTATGCATCCGATGAAGTGAGCTGTAGCTCACGAAAGCTCATGCTCAAATAAATTGGATAGTCTCTAAGGTGCCACAAGTACTCCTTTTCTTTTTTCATAATTCTAATGCACTTTGAAGAACTTTAAACACAATGTGAAAGCAAGTCTGGTTTTATTCTGGGTATATTAGTTATCCTTCCAGGCTAGAAACCACTTTCAGATCATCACATTTCTTTCTCTATATAAACAACAAAAGCAACTCATTCACAGCGAAATATAATGTAAGTATTAGGAAGGTTTATCAAGCAAACAGTATAAACTACACAACAACAAGCAGCAAGAATAACACACCGCAATCTTAAAACAAATTAAGAAAACACCTAATACACATTTTACTAGAAAACCGACATCCATTTTGTTCTGTTCAGTGTTTTGAAAATTCACTGAAGGTCAGTCTTCAAGTCCTTGCTTAGGCAAAACTGCCATTTTATTTCAATGTAAACTTTGCCTATCAGAAGCCTTCAACATTGCAACCAGAGTGAGAAGTAGTATGGCACATAAAATGGGAAACACACCTGAAATTAAAATACTTAGCTACCATGGACACTTGTTACTCCATTCAGGGTAGTGGGCTTTTTCTGAAAAATAGCATAATCTGAGATACCAACAGACCAAAAGGCTATAGAATCACTCTCTGCTAAACATAAAATCATCAGGTTTGCTAAAATGCCCCAAAGTGAAACCAATGGTTTAAATGCACATCCACAATTAGAGGTTCACAACAGGCATTTAACAGGTATGCAGGAGGAAACTTAGGGGCAGATTCTGTTCTCAGAACTGCATTGCATCAATCCAACTTATTTAAAATAAGTGTATCCGATAGATATTTAGCTGATGATCCAGGAGTGTTCTATATTTAGCAGTTGATCCATGGGTGTTCAACCAAAATTAATAGTTCTTAAGGTCCACATGATTTTTGCATCTCTGACAGAGGGTCTCCACCTCGTGCCAAAAGGCAATCACTTAGCTAGGAAGGAAAAAATGTTTCAAAGTCTACAAATGCATCCTACGCTACCTTCAGAAACAGACAATGCTGGACTCAGAATTACTGGGGATAGCTTCCTGACCACTTATCTGGAAAAAATACACTCTTGAGTCTCCTAAAAGGAGCAGCTGTAGGGCAATATCTGATGATTTTATTCAGATCACTCTGAATAGAAACTCACCAAATAGAGATTCCCCAGGTCAACAATACTCCCTAGAACTCTGGGTCTATAAACTAATATATTGGTTACATTCATCCCCATAAGCAGTTTTCTTAATCTGCTGCAGAAAATATTATTATTCGATGAATATTTAATACTTGCTACTTAATATTTAATCCAAGTATAATTTATGTTACTCATATAAAACAATACTAATTTTACTTAAATGTTTCAAATATCTATGTGAGAGTGAATAAAAGGGAAATTGCTTATCTACCTCTGACCATATATATTGATCAGATTTGCTATATTGTTGGGCAGTGTGTGTGTATTAAATGACATTAGACTATGAGAATTCAGGGCAATTCTATGCAATATATTATATTTCTAGTTCATTATGGATGGGTACTTTGGGCTATCCCATTTCCTGGAGCATTGGTTAGTGTTAAATCAAAGATTTATCCTCTACATAATGTTAATCAGACGGACACTGTTGGTCTGTACAATAATCAAAAGATAAAGCAACCTTTCTGGAATAGTCAACCAGAAAAAAGTATATGCTGAATGCTTAGGGATCTCTCCAACTCCAATTTGCATCCACAGTGGCAAACTCACTGCTAGCTGCTTGAGCTATGCAGCCATTGAGATTGCTATCAACTGTATTCCAAAACTAACCCCTTGGAAGTGGCCATGAATGCTCATTTTGGAATTAATGCAGCCTTCAAAGCCTGCCCCCTTCCTAGGTCTGGAATAAAAGGTGCTTATGCCTGATTGCCATGAACCAATTGCCCTATAACTGTGATTGGAGTGAGAGAACTCTTAACATTTACAAGATCCAACTAGCTTAGGATTTGTCTTTGTTGCTACACACAAGATTTACCTTCAGGCCTAGGACTGTAATAACTTTTGAAGTGTGCAAAGATCCAGCCAAAGAGGAGGGAAGGACTAAGAACACAGCATCATGGTTCATGTGAGACTGGAAGCTCATTTAGATCCCTAAAATTTTTACTGTGTATATTTCTCACTGTCTCTTGCACTTTTTTAGACTTGAGCTGTGGAGCAATATTCCTCTACAGTGGCTCAAGCTTCAAACAGCATGTATGGCCTGAATAGCTATTCATGATTTAAACCAGTGGTTCTCAAAGCCGGTCCGCCGCTTGTTCAGGGAAAGCCCCTGGCATGCCGGATCGGTTTGTTTACCTGTCGTGTTCGCAGGTTCAGCCGATCGTGACTACCACTGGCCACAGTTCGCTGCTCCAGGCCAATGGGGGCTGCGGGAAGCGGTGCAGGCCAAGGAACGTGCTAGCCGCCCTTCCCGCAGCGCTCATTGGCTTGGAGCGGCAAACCGCGGCCAGTGGGAACTGCAATCGGCTGAACCTGCGGATGCAGCTGGTAAACAAACCAGCCCAGCGCACCAGGGGCTTTCCCTGAACAAGCGGAGGACCGGCTTTGAGAACCACTGATTTAAACTACATAGGGAAATGATTTACTGTTAAAGCAAAAAGCCAAGGACATTGATTCTCAGCACTGAATCACATGGGTAGCTTTCCATATGTGAGTTTTCCCTTGAACATTACTTTAAATACTGAATAATCACAGGTCGGCAATATGTTTTATATACATTTTAGATTTTTTTTTCTAATAGTAAATGTTGATTATTTTAATTTTGTGCTTTTGAGACCTTTGTGTACATCAGTAAGCTTCCGCCAATGTCCCACAAAAATAAGAACAGAACTATTTTTAGTAAATCCCCAATATATATATGAATTAGTATCATAATCAAAGCTAAAACATTAACAATATGCTCCAGGAATATGGCTTTGGAAATTTCATGCATAGTAGATCAACCAGCACCATCCAAGATTTTCATAAGAAAGAACCCGCTATGGGCAGCTTAAATAGTATGGCAAAGAAACAGATGTCTTTTAATATTATTTTCAATTTTAGCATTTTTTTTCTTTCAAAAGTCAAGGATCTAGCCATAGCCCTTCAGTGTCTTAACTTTGTGTCCTGCAAAAAATTTAACATATTATATCCAGCAGTGGAAAAATTCATCCATCTATACAAAGAGGGATGCTTTCTCTAGCAAATGCTGGTGTGTACACCATCCATTTCTACAGAATTTAAGATTTCACTTTAAAAAATGTGAACTTAAATTTCTAGCTCTTATCGTTGTGAAAATAACCTTCCAAAAATGAATTGGATGTTAACTGATGCAATACAGTCTTTCTATATTTTCAGTGAGGTAGCTCTGGTGCCTCAGATGCTGCCCGTAGCATCATCAAGCCGTAAAATAGAAAAACCGACATGACACTGAACAGTTTCTTAACTACTATTCATAAGCCTGTGGTTAACAGTGAAACTGTCAACAATCATATTAGTTTCATTCTGTGTCTGCTTCGGAAGTAGCACAAGAGACTGGCACTGGGGCTATTCACAAAGGCAAGATCCAAAAAATGGAAGCTGGGCAGTGTAATCAATAATACTTAGCTCTTACATGGTGCTTTTCATCCGTAGATCTCAAAGCTGTTTACAAAAGAGGTGAGTATCATTATTCCCATTTTACACAACAGGAAACAGGAACAGAGAGGTGATGTGACTTGCCCAAGGTCAGCTATGCAGGTCAGTGACAGAACCCAGATCAGAGTAACAGAAAACCCTCCTCTCCCGTATTCTTGCAGCAGCCAGGAGGCTGTAGAAGACAGGCAGAGCCATGGAGACCTGCCCATTTCACCCTTCACACCAGTCAGGAAACAACTGAAATTAATTATATATGATTATAAGAAACTACTACCGCTCCTTGTCCAGTTGAAAAGAGAGAGAAATTCTGTAAGTAAATTTTCACTAATTTCTCATATATTATAGGGTTTAGGGGAGGTCCAAGTTTCCCTTCTTTCTATCGTATACCCCTTACTCTACAAAAGGGTAAGAAAGTGGGGTGGGCATGTTCTTACACTGCTTTTTCAGCACTTACACTTCTTCATGAGACGATCATAAAGTTATTCAAGATATAAAAGCGCTGGGAAATGAAGTATAATTCTTTTTTTCTGATATCTGTAGAAAATTGTTGTTTTCTTATCAAAATGCAAACATTTGTCTGAAGCATCGAAAAGATTTGTACCTGGATGAATCACAGAATCATCCAAAAGACTCAAGGGGGGCAGGCAAGAGAGAAAACAGAATTTTTTATCATTCTGTCCACCTCTTCAGATCAATGCAACATTGTCCTTCTAGCATAGTTACCACCATTTCTCTAAGGGGAAAAATATTCTACAGTTCAAGAGAATGATATCACGAATAAGATGTTAACATGGAATAATTTTATAATGTTACTAGTTTCATACAAGAGTCTCATGGACTTCTGTAATGATTGCTGTGAATTCAACAAAAGTCAACCAAGAGGTCTCTTTCCTGGAAAACAACTCAAAGAGTAGATGATATGCAATATCCTGTTTCCCCCCGTAGGACCAATGTGTCTTTCAGTCCTGTCTCATACAGGTGGCAAATGTGATGTTTGCAGTTTTGGAAAGTGTTTGGTTTTTCCCCCATACACATATTTTTCGTCTGTATTTGGGATGCTGTGAAGGTAATTTTAACACATGCAAGTCTCAGCCAGTACATCCCCTTGCCATTGAGTTAAAAGAATGCTTAAAAGGCTCTCCATTTTTATAGGAACTTTTGAGTTTAAAGGGAGAGTTCTCTCTCTCTCTCTCTCTGGAGAGGAGAGGAAATAAATAAGAGGCTGATAATGAGATGTTGTAAATTATGCAAAGCATAATGAAGTAAATGTTGTTAAGGGACCTTGAAATCCTGACCCCACTAAAGTCAACCACGAAACTTCCGTTGACTTCAATAGGGCCACGATTTCACTCCTAATCTTGTTTGTAAATGTACTGTTTGCTTATGCAATTACATAGCCAGTAGAAGTTGGGAAGCTGCTATTTACCTTCTGTGTAATCCTGGAGATCTCTGTAACAGAGAGGACTGTTACGGAGGCTAGAAGCTGAAGCATTGTATACCTATAAGGTGGAGTAACGTTGATCTTAAACCAATGACCTATTGGGAAATATAGTTAAGTGAATGGATGGCCATACTGTTGCAGGCACTATTTGCAATTAACTAAAGAATGTGGCTTTATTAAGGGTATTTTTGTATTAAGGATGTTTTTAAAAAGCAAAGAAAATAGTCTGCAGCACACATGAGTTAATGTCTTTTTCTGTACAGATATGAAGTGGGAGATTTCAATGACTGAGAATCACAAAGGGCTGAGGTGAACACCAAAGGGTGCCTTTTAGCAGGTTTCGATGCTGCTATATGTTAATATGGGAATAGGCAGTAGCCTACACATAGCAGTAAACTATGGACGTTGAGATAATGCTCCTCTGTATTGTAAATTGGCAGATAACTCATTAAAGCCATGGAATCTATTTACTTTTGTATTTTGGTCATTTTATCCCATTTAACATTTCAATGTTTTGGTTTGGCAATAATTACTTACTCGTTCTTCAGTAAGACCGTTCTACCTCTCACTAGCCCTTCTTCTCAATTTTTCTTCCAATGCAATCTCTAGTATGAGTATAATAAATGTATTTTCTTACTACTTACTAAGAATGCACAGATTCCTGCAGGACCCAGCGCCCTACCTATATGAGACCAAATTATAGCCGATTTTTGAACACTCAGACAAATATAATTGTCTTTTAAAAGAAAGAGCCATAGCCCTGGTTTAAATGAAGAAGTGCATACTGTTAATTGTGAGTTGGGAACACTATAGTAAAAAAAAAAAAAAAAAAATCTGTCTTCTTGGGTGATTCAGACCTGCACTATCATTCATTGTTCAACTTATTATTACTACTCTCAACCTTTTGTATTATATTTCACGAGCCAATCAGTTTTCATTCACTTCCATTTCTAAATGTTATGTAAGAAATAGGTAACATCAGCATTACCATGTGTACCAGGACTGCTGTCACTGATAATGGCACTACTAGAACCTTTTCAAGATGTGCTTCTTCTTCCATCTATGTGCTATCTGCACTTGATTCTTTAATCTCACCCACCAAAACTGGGTGTGGAGAGTGTTACTCTCATGCCCCACACACATACATTTTCAAACTGGAGGTGGATAACATGGTGAAGGGAGGTAGTCTGGATTAATCTGTTTTTTGTTGCTGCTAGAAATTGAGGGTAGTGGTACACCTGCCTTTATTTTAAAACCTTTTAATACAACTACTATTAAGTCTGATCACTAGTATGGCTACTACTTTGGCCCATTCTACTTCTATTTATTGATGCTTTTCGAGAGGATGTACTAAGCTTTATTTTGCTTGACTTTTACCTGAACACACTCACCAAGGCCTAGTTCACCAACCTTTAGCATGCATGGTTCTTATTCTCCATTAAATCGGACATTTTGTTGAAGGTGATAGTAGATGGGTTAAATACTGAATCGGGGGTGAAAGTAAAACACAAACATAAATGAATCCTCCTGATTTGGAGCCTTGTCTATGAGAGTCTGGGCTGTTTCCTACTGATGGAGGAAATCACCGATAATAAAACTGAAAGATCAGAAGACAAATATAACGCTGTACCAATAGCTTGCTGGCTGAAGTGCCATGAAGATGGGGCAACGTTTACGCTTTCACTCTAACATGGAGACTCACAATGAATGTTCACCCAATGTAGGTATTAACATACAACGGTATTTTAAAAAATACAAACAGACCAATACCACTTTCCTCTGTAACTGTAAGATGTGTAATCGTAATTAGCTCACGAAAGCTCATGCTCAAATAAATTGGTTAGTCTCTAAGGTGCCACAAGTCCGCCTTTTCTTTTTGCGGATACAGACTAACACGGCTGCTCCTCTGAAACCTAATTACAGAGTACTGGGGATATATAAGGAAAATGCAATTATCCAATAACGTACCCACACTCAACTGTTTTTGTTTGTTGTGTTTTGTTTTTATTCCTTATGATGCAGAAACGGCCCAAGAAGTTTGATTTTCAAAACCAAAGGGTTATATTTTTGTTTTTTTACGTTAGTAATGTTGGGTCCTGTATAACCTGGATTTGGCCAGAGGGCTCCGTAAAGGCCTGGAAAATGTTGTGGGTATATAACCTCACAATAGTTGGAGACTTGAATAATTTAGAGGGGGAGGGATTTTTAAGTCAGACCATTTAAAATTCTGATCTATCATTTTTCCTAACAACTATTTAATCTAAACTCATGATAAATAGTTCAGAGAAAAACTTCTTTAGGTTTTTGGAAAGCTCCATCTTTGGAAAGATTCAACACCCAGTTCCAGTATTTTGGGCTTCCCACAAAAACAGGTATAACAAGATTTGATACTCTTGATAGTTTTAAGGTTTAAAAACAGCTCAAATGTTCTAAATACTGTATATGAAAGGGCACAAAGCCAGTCCCCTCCTTCCCCCTTTTGCAGGACAACTTTAAGTGCTTATTGCTCTGCTCTTTATTTATTTTTTATTCTCCTCCCCGGCCTCCTCTGCCCCATCCCCCAATTTCTAATGCACAGACTGTTTAGCTCATTTTCAGGCTACTGAAGTATTTCTGTTCTAAAAAGCACAATAGGCCCAACCACCCATGTCACTTAGAGAAAAAAAAAGTCTCCACTGTGTCAGTCTCTAAAATGTACAAACAGAAAAGAAAACTGAGATGGAAAGCTAATGACAGCAAATTTACAAAGAGTTCTAGCCCTTCCCCATGGGAGGCTGAGATGAAAATATCATGCAAATAGACACTTTTATGGTGGGTTTTTGTTTTTTTTCTGGAATCTAGAATTGCATGATCATCTGAAAGGTGTATAAATTAACAGAGAAAAATATTTACCCAAACCTCTACAATTAATTTGTTCAAATTCAGTTCAAGTAGGAGTTTAAAATGTGTTTCAGTGTCCAAATCATATTCTGATTGCCTTTCAAGGAGTTCAGGGAAAACACCATGGTGTGGAAGGGAAATGATATTCAAGGCACCATTGAGAAAAGAGTAATGAAGAGACACAAGCTAGTTGCTTAGGTACTTTTGAAAATCCTATCCTAAATGCCTGAAGAAATAATAAGATGATAAATATATTTAAAATAGGGGATAGGTGCTCAGATAAATATTTTCCTTCCTCTTATCTTATAGGGAACTATTTTTCAAAGTAGCAAAATACTTTATATTATCAATACTTGAATTTTTTTGGTTAAAACTGATTTTCCTTTTATAAAATGAAAAGTAACATTGTTGAGCTGTTCTTCAACAAGCTATGTCATGGCATGTACTAGTAGGCTACTACAGATTAATATACTCACTTTATAAAGTGCGTCTAAGAAGTGATATCTACCACACATACAGGAAAGGGCACTTGCCACTCCTATCAGCAAAAAGTTCTCTTTTAGTTCCAATGACAAAGGCTTCTGTTTTCAGAGGCAAAAGCCAGAGTTCTAGCCCTAACTCCCCTGTTCTACTGTATTGCTATTACTGTAAGCAAGACTGGGGAGCCACGGTGCTAGATACTATGTACGCACATTATTAGAACACGTCCCTGACTCAAAATTTGCCAATCCAGTTAGACAATAGATAACTAAAAGTGACTGATTAGATACAAGTATCAAAGGCGCATATTTAATTTTTTTAAATCTATCCTCTTAGCAAACCCCTACTCCATTACACAAGCCTGTTTCTAGATAGCTGATTAAACAGGATATACTTATTCCACCTTGTCACTGCAAGAGAGACAGAAAGATACCACTTCTCTTCCACTTTATCCAGATCACTCGTAGCACAGATGTGTTACAGGTGCACTCATCAGATAGGGTGACCAGGTGTCCGGTTTTCGACCAGAATGCCCCGTTGAGAAGGAACCCTGGTGGCTCCGGTCAGCACCGCTGACTGGGCCATTAAAAGTCTGGTCGGGGGTGCTGCAGAGCCAAGGCAGGCTAGTCCCTACCTGTCCTGGGGCACCGTGCTGTACCCCAGAAGCAGCCAGCAGGTGTGGCTCCTAGGCAGGGGGGCATGGGGCTCCGCGTGCTGCGCCCACCCTGAGCATCGGCTCTGCACTCCCATTGGCCGGTTCCCAGCCAACGGGAGCTGGGCGGAGCAGTGTCTACGGGCGAGACCAACGTGCACCATGGAGCCTCCTGCCTCCCGCCCTCCGCCCCGCCTAAAAGCCAGACCTGGTGGCCACTTCCAGATCACAGCGCAGTGCCCCAGGATGGGCAGGCAGCTTGCCTTAGCCCTGCTGCGCCACTGCCCAGGAGCTGCCCAAGGTGAGCCCATGTCCCAACCCCGAGCCCAGCCCTAATCCCCTGCAAACCTGGAGCCCCGCCCTGCACCTCAAACCCCTCTCCCTGGCCCCATTCCAGAGCCCACATCTCCTTCTGCACCCAATGCCCAGCCCTGTGCCCCCCCAAACCTGGAGCCCCCTTCTGCATCCCAGAGCCTGTACCTCCAGCCCAGAGCCCACACCCCCAGCACCTCAACTCCCTGCCCCAACCTAGAGCCCCCTCACACACTCTGAACCCCTCATTCCCAGCTCCATCACAGAGCCCTCACCCCCTCCTGCACCCCAACCCCCTGCCTCAACCCACAGCCCCCTCCCACATTCTGAATCCCTTGGCCCCACCTCCCAGACTGGAGCCCCCTCCTGCACTCCAAACCCCTCCTCCTTGGCCCCACCCCAGAGCCAGCACCCCCAGCCCAGAGCCCTCACCCTCTCCTGAACCCCAACTCCCTGCCCCAGCCCAGATCCCCCTCCCACACCCTGAACCCCACATTTCTGGCCCAGCCCAGAGCCCCATTTAGAGCCCTCACCCTCTACCACACCCCAACCATCTGCCCCAACCCAGTGAAAGTGAGTGAGGGTGGAGAGAGAGCCACCAAGGGAGAGGAAATGTAGTGAGTGGGGGGCAGGGTCTAGGGGAAGGGGCAGGAAGGGGGCATGGCCTTATGGAAGGGGAGGGGCAAGGATGTTCGGTTTTGTGTCAATAGAAAGTTGACAGCCCTATCATCATGTGGCTGATGAGACTTGACCTTTTGTTTTTTGCTTCACAATGCACCAGCTAATGCACAGCTGTTGTGGTCTATTGCTGTACCAGAATCCACCATTAGAAACCTGAGTGTCACCCATTATAATCCCTTGACCCAACCTGTATTTCCATTAGGCCTGTATGTTTTCTACTTTGTCATGGTAAGGCCCTTGAAATCACTACAGCTGTGTAAATATATTCTGCTTTTAAAAAACATAAATGTTACCATTTTGGTGTTTAAGGCCTCCAAGGTATTTCAGTGGAAGAAATAATAGAAAAAAACACTACATTGTACATGTAATATTAAGCAGAGAAGGGGAAGCTTGGGATAGGGAGTGAGGGAAATTTCTATTGTGTAGTGTAACAAAAAACAGGAAACTATGACCATGCAGAACATAAAAGTAGGAAAGCATTTTTCTATCCCGTCCACGTGAGTAGGTATATTGTATTATTTTGTCATAGAACACTCCCTTTGAGACTCAGCTTGTTTTGTGGGAATGTTGACAAAGTTAGCACCGTATCTGGGAAAAAACTCAGTAGGTAAATGACAATCAAATGACAAAGGACTTACATCCTCCTCCATATAGGTAGGACACTATGCTTTCTTTTGTCTTCACAATCTAGGCTTTTGTACAAAAGTTTGCTCTGTCACCTAAACTTTCATTTAAAAATCCCAATAGTGTTTCACGTACCGCATGCTCAAAGTTGGGTAGGAACATGTAGTTTATTAAGAGAATTATTTACTGTGATGCTGCAACTGCAGCTAGCTTTCTAGCCCCATTGTGAACTGGCTTCATTTGGCTCCAAACTCTTCCCTCCTGCAACGTGTGCTCCTTCCTCCAAGTTCCATGCAGGCTTTTACAAATAGGGTGAGATTCTGGGCTACACCTCTAAGAACCAGAGCCCAGGTGGGTAGGGCGTCTAAGGTGGCTTTACGCCATCTTTGCACCCTCTGGATTCTGAGCAATTCCAGGAGCCAGAGCAGTCCCTGGTGTAATTTAGACAGCCCAGAAGACTACCTAACCAGCTGTCTACAAAAAGCAGCACTGCCCAGACTCTCCTCAGTGCTACATTATGCAGCCAGGCTCCTGGCCCCCATTCTTCCCACCCACATCCACACACCATGGTTTGGGACAGGGTTTAGTTCCTAGACTGGGGAAAGCTACAAGTGAGAAGAATGTTTTTCTAAGCATGTAGCCCAACAGTTGTCTGAAACAACCCTATTAAAGGTGTGAATTGTTCCCATTCATCTCAAAGGAGTCTTAATGCTAAACCTTCCTGATGACAGTTTAAAAGTCTACCATTGATCATTTTCAGCTAATGATCTTATGCAAGTACAATCAAAATTAGACTGGAAATAGGAGATACCAAAATTAGCCCTCCCACCTAAGAAAAATGTGGGGTAGGGGATCAGACTCTGGGACTCAGATCCAGATCACTCTCTCTGTGGCTGTGAAGCTGACATTGGGATGGGGGTGTTACACTTCTTTTCTGTAGAGCCGGGAACCAGAGTATACTCAGTACTGCCAACCAAAACATTCAAAAATCATGAGTCAGGCCCCAGAAATAACTTAGATTGGCTTAAAAGTACTGAGATTTTAAAAACAATTTTTCCTCCTGGTTTTTGAGCCTTTACAGCGCACTCAGGTCTCCCTTTCAAGCTTTTTTTCACCAACACAAGGGCTTGAAATTTGTTTTTTATCTAAACGAAAGCAGAAATTCCCATGTTATCACTGTCCCCGGGAGCTAGGGCATTAAGTAAAACTTCAGATATGAGACTTGCAATTCAATCATGAGAGTGGGCAACACTGTGTACCATGCACTTCCTCCCTGCTCATCCCTGCCCAGGCCCTTCTCTAACTCTAGCCAGGCTCCATATCCCTTTCTTCCCCCCACCCCCACAAGCCCAGATGGCTCCATTTCACCTCAGGACCTCTCTCTCCTCCCAAAGGCAACTAGTGCCCTCAATCATCTCTGATGACTTCCAGAGGTTGTACTTAGACTGTAAGCCCTTTAGGGCAGGGAACCATCATTTTGTTTGTACAGTGCCTAGCACAATGGGGTCCTGGTCCATGATGAAGGCTCCTAGGCACCATATTAATACAAATAATAAAGTACAATGGACTTCCTCTCTTCCCTCTAAACTCTTTGGCAGGATACCTCCTCAAATGTACTTTCAGATGAGGGGACTGAAGCAAAGTAAGGGCCACCCTGTCCTTATCCACAGAAACATCTAGAGTGTTGGTGGAGATGACCATTCAAGTGCTTCTGAGCCTTGTAGTTCAGTAATGGCTGCTGCAAGGAGACTATACATATCCCTTCTGCCTGGATGAAGGTGTGGGAAGACCATTGCCCTTTCAGAAGGCTCTGTGAGAGGATGGGGTAGTGATCCATAGTAGAAAACCATTTCCCTGAAGGTCTAGTGGGAACATGGGTAGTGGACTTTTGCCGACCCCTCCACCACCACCAAGAGATTGGAAGGAAGGAGGTTAAGGGGATGAAAACTGCCAAGCCCAATCCTTGAGGATATTAAAGAAAAGTGGAACAGGGCATGCTGATATCAGTGGAGAGGTTGGGTTTTGCAAGCTGGGTGGGTGGGGATACACAGTACTTCCACTATTTTCATTGTCATGTGATTTACTTGTCAAGCTTAATGCAAAAATTTGAGCCTAGTATTGGTAAATGTGACATTGATATTAGTGGTCTGACTCTTCAAAATAGGCACGTAGTGAAAAAAATATTACAGTGCCTGCAATTAACTAGTAAGAGTACTCCCTTCTACAAAATAAACCAAGGCTATGACTCTTTCTTTTAAATACAGCATTTGTGTGTCCCCCAAATTCTTTCCAAGTCTATCACTCACTCTCCCAAAAGGAAACCCTTATACAAAACATGTCAGTAGGTTGAAGTATCAGTGTTTTTGCACGTTATCATTAAGAATCATTAGTGTTAAAAAGTAACTACAACCCCCCCAAAATTTAGAAATTCAGGAAATAGAGTTAAGTTGGCACTTCTCAAACAAGGCACTCCAGCTACCTTAACTCTGCCCCACTTAGCAAATTCCCTGTACAAATAAATAAACCAACCCAGAAAAACATTGAACCTTATACATCAATAGCTAAGGTTTTATTTTACTAGTGACCAAGAACCTAGAATGCCTTAATTTTAATTGTACAGCAGTAGGGCAGCTTTATGGCTGCTGTCTGGTCATGATCAATGCAAATAAATAATTTTGCATTAAAGGAGTAGCATAGCAAAGGTAATCTTCTGATCATCATCAAAGACTCAATTCTCCAAGATGGCAAGGACTGAGAGCTGTGATTCCATGTGGCAGTTAATTAACCAAATGTCATTACACCCAAAGCAAGCATGCCTCCATGAATAAACCTCACATATATATATGAACCAATTTTGATACTCAACATGCAAAGAAGTGAAGATGACAACCTGGCATCTCTACGGTGGGAGAGTTAAGGTATTTTGGGTGCCCTGTTTGAGAAGTGAAATATTTGCTTTGAGTTTTTTGGTTTTCTAATATTTGTTTTTGTTGTTTTTCCTTAAACTTTGAGCCTTAAATTCATCTTAGTGAAGCTTTTTGTGTAAAAATTTACAGTAAGGTGTATCAAAGAACCACCACCGATAATGTTGTTAAAAGGATTTAATATGCTGTAATTTATTTCTAACTGCCTAGAAATACCAGGACACTTTCACTCTTATTCTGTTATATATCATATGTAGTATGTTGTTTAAGTATAGTGCACTATATATTTCATATAAACAAAGGGAAAACCATGATGCAATCTTAACGCCTATAACATAATGACTCTCTTGAACTCTGGAAAACACAAGGAGCTATAGGCTGCAGGTTTGTAAACAATTACAGTAGAGAGTGTACCTTCCATAATCTGAAATTACTTAGCTCTATAATGGAAATGCAACCTTTGACCACAGCCCTGACACAAAGCCATGCTTGACTCAGGAAAATCTCTGAGTCAGCCCCTTAATATTAACTTGTCAATTAATGTATTAAAACCTATTTTAGAATCTCACAATTACTTTTCACTTTTTCAATCACAATGAGTTTAAACATTGACGTCAATGGGAATTTCACCTGAATAAAGACTAAAGAATCAGGCCCAATGGCAGAAGATACTTCTGGAAATTGTCAATTGATGGGTTACACTGTATTTCCTTCCTTTAATATTTTAGCCGGTATAAATTCAGAGTGATTTATCAGTACAGAAACACTGGTAACGATTTTCAGAGTAGCAGCCATGTTAGTCTGTATTCGCAAAAAGAAAAGGAGGACTTGTGGCACCTTAGAGACTAACAAATTTATTTGAGCATAAGCTTTCGTGAGCTACAGCTCACTTCATCGGATGCAATATACAGTAGAACCTCAAGGATTACGAACACTCGGGAATATTCTTAACTCTGAACAAAATACTATGGCTGTTCTTTCAAAAGTTTACAAATGAACATTGACTTAATACAACTTTGAAACTTTACTATGCAGAAGAAAAATGCTGCTTTTAATCATCTTAATTCAAATGAAACACGCACACACTTTCCTTACCTTGTCAAATCTTTTTTTTTAAATTCCCTTTTTTTTTAGTAGATTATGTTTTACACAGTTCTGACCTGTATTTGCTTTTTTAAAATCTCTGCCGCTACCTGATTGCATACTTCCAGTTCCAAATGAGGTGTGTGGTTTACCTGTCAATTCGTATCTCTGGTTTTCATTTTAACTCTGAGGTTCCACTGTATAGACTTTATAATGATACATTAGAACACTAAACAGCAATCTAAATACTGGGGCAGATCCTCAGTTGGTGTAAATCCATGTAGCTAGGCCAGTTCACTTCACCTGAGTATCTGGTCCACTGTTTTTAATTCCATTTTTAAAATTGCTCAAACAGTTTTTCGCCTGCATTTAAATTAAACTACAGATAGAGACTATTCAGTTACTCTGTATATTTCAGATCAGTACATTTTCCTCAGATGTCTTATCAAAAAGATATAGCTTACACAAAAACAGGTCGTTGTTTGGAGTGTTGGGCAGGTAGCGTCTTTCACGAGTGGGGCAGTTTATTTATTTCTATTTACTAAATTCAGGTTACAGGAAGAAGTTTTTATCATATGGCAATCTGACTCCAATAACCAAGTGACGATACTTTACTGATGTTGGGTATTGGTAAGACAATGCAGGATGCGCATTTTGCAGATATTGCTTTTCAGGATATCTTTAGAATTAAAAAAAAATAACTGAACTGTAATTCAAATCACATAGCATCTTGGATTTGTTCCTCTGGCTTGCCCTCAAAAAAAAAAGCTTTATCTGGAGTGGTTGGTGAGCAAAGTAGGAATCTATGCAGAGACTATCCATCACATTTCTGTCTTAATTGAATGACACCAAAATGAGATCAATAAAATGTAACAAGAGACAGCTTTGCATTTCCACACAAAGATATTCTCCCTCACTATTACTCCCAGCTATCACCGTGACCAGAAAGCACAAGTATGGCACTTGCATACTGCTGTCAAGCAAGCTGTTAGTATATGAGTAAACTTTTAAGGAAAACACTAAAACAACACTGGGAGAGGTCAACACATCAAAAGGCCAGTGCAAACAGCATTAAATATGCTGCTTTTAAGAGCTATGTTGCAGAAACATAGGAATTTCTAAATAACGTATTCAATGGCAATGTTTCAAATATTACTCTGCCCATCCCCAAGAGAGTGTGTACCTGACAAGCAATTGGGTGACCTCTTGGCTCAAATCTGCAAATTCTACTATAAACCCTGATCAGCTGTGATTTCCCTACATTCAAAGATCCTGAGATCTCCAATGCATTATTGATAACCTCATCACTGTGCTAAAAGCAAAGGCTGACATAATCCCAGACTTCTCTTGAAAAGCTCTAGCTTCACCTAGCAATTGATTGCAAGTAGCAGTAAAATGAAGAGCAAAACTGCATATGTAAAAGCAAGAAAGTTATATGTTCATATATTGTATCCATTTCAGTTGGTATGTTAAGAAAATGCATTTTTTTAAAAACTACCAATTCCAAAAAAGATCTTATACAACTTACCATACAATGGTAATGTCTCATTATTAGAGAACATATATTTTTACAGCACTCACTGTAAAGAAGCTTTGGAATATTATTTACTGTTTGTATTGCAGGATTGGGACCTGATTGTGCTAGGCAGTTTTAAGCACATAGCAAATGGAAGTCCCTGCCCTAAAGAGCTAACTGTCCAAACTAAGATAAGATGTAATAAATGATGAACAAAATGAAGCAACCAAAAGGGAGCCAGGACAAGAGTAACAAAAATAAAATTACTTGGATACACAGGTTAGCTATTCCACAAATAGAAGGGTATGACACTAAAAATATTATAAACCTTTCAGTCTTAGATTGATATATAAAGAAATGCTTAAACACACTGCATCATGGGAAATGTTCTCTTCATGTTTTCAGCCAGATTTTCATATTACAGCTTGAAACTCAATTAGATATTGAAACAGTTGCTGTATAAGTACAAACACCTCTGCCAGGAATTATTAAAATCCAACTGATGAAACAGTTGGCCTCTTAACTTCAATAAATAATTCTTCACGCCTGGCTGACTGCATGGCTTTATTTCCTCATTATTACGGTCATGCTCAGTATTAAAGCAGATTTTTTTTCTTTTTTCTGTTGGCCAAACAACAATCAAAAATAGCCTTGACAAAAGGTCTAGGCTGTGATAAAACATGTGACTTTTCAAACCAGAAAAGGCTTCTTTTTTAATCACTGTTTAAACAAACTAATAATAGGATCCTGCTCACCCTGTTTGGTAGGTTTTCCTTCTTCACAGCATTGCTTAACAGGCTCAAAAAATTTAGTTGACCTAACTTTCATTATTATATCAAAGCAAATAGCATGATTCACTGAAAGTACAGTCTATCGTTCAGTTTCTCTCTTATAATGATTTCTCAATGAAAACTTAACAATACCTTTTACCATATGCTATAGGATTATGTTTATTATTTCCCTTTCTGGTAAAACTCAGAGGGGGAAATATTTTATTGGATATGAGACTCGTTTGCTTCTGAATTTTGAGCATCAATACTGATCAATTTTATTTACTCCGAAATAAATTTATTATAAGGGTTAAAATATATTTCCCTTAACTTTCAAAATGCTGCCTATTTTAAATGATGTATACTCCTGGTTCATTTATTTAAAAAAAAATTACGGTAATAGCAACCAGTTTTCTGGACTGATCATGTACTTATGTGGTATTAAATAGGCCAAACACCCCCACTCAAAAACGTCAAGCAAACTGAACTTTCCTCAGGGAACTGCTGCTCTCTGAGGCAGTGAATAGTGATTGTATCCTTAATATCTTCAGTTCATAAACATTATAGATGAAAAATAAGCAAACCCATCCCTCCTGTACACATAGGAGATAGTGTCCAATCAGAATATAGCCAGTGTTAAAACATTACATTTCATTATTTAGATATTTGGTTTTGGGTGGTAAGACTGACAGCTGCACAATTCATAAAAGGCCCAAATACAACTCTCACTAAACTCACTGGGAGTCTTTCCTTTGACTTCAGCAGGAGCTAGATAGGGTTTGTATTGTACTGTCCTTCTGGCTGGTCCATGAAGTCGTAAAAAAGTTCAACATTCTCCATGCAAGAGATATGCATTATAGCCATAGTGACTACTACCATAGGGATAGGATCCCCAACAAATTAGTGGATGAAGACATTTGTAGATGCTGAAGGAAAAAAGCAACTAAAACCCATAAGCCACCAAGTAAAATTGTCTTTTTGTTCTGTTTTTGTACATCACTCACAATAGGGTCCAGGTCCACAACTATAATTCCTAGGTACGACATTAATACAAATAAACAAGCACGCAATGGTTCTGATGGTTCAAACAAACTCCATCTCAAAGAGAATCCACAAACCTCACAGGATTTCAATGAACAGGTAAGATTCCTGCTCTTACACCTAACAGGTTTACTTATAAGGATTATGAACTTTGGCAAACTTTTTGATGAACCTAGTCTGCACTTTTAAGTTTAAAATGGAATGAGAAATGAGGTACATTTTTCATGATTTGAGGCGTCATTGCAAACATTTCACACAGCTCTAGTTTTTGTTTTTTAATGAGCTATAGCAGTGGTTCTCCAACTATGTCATCCTGAGGACTGTTTTATAAAGTAGTTAGTTCTCAGCCTGCTTAATTCTGTGGATCATTGGACATGTCTCATTGCATGTGCTATGAGTATTGTGCTACAACTGTGCTACAGTATTGTGATAGAATGCACCAATGTATTTGTACCCTACAAACTACTGTTATAATCTTTATGCAAAATATGCCTTGTAAGATATCATTTGAACACTAAGCTTACTGGTCAATAATGTTATAGTAAAATGTACATAATTATATTATATGTAAAGTTATGAACATAAGCTAAAATCATGACTGAAGTGTGTTTACCAGACAAGACCAGGGAATGGGTAAACCTATTTCTCAAAGACAAAGGACAAGTTGATGAACTAGCCAGGTGTCGTCAAAGCTCATACACCATCACCTATCAAGTGGCCATTCTTTGGCAAGGAAGGGGGGCAGGAACAAATAGGTGTGCGTCTTAGCAAACAGGAAAAAAAAGCCTTTCCCCCACCAGACTCCATGTCTCTTTGCTCTCAGCTGGAAAGAAATTTATCTTAGGAGATCACTCTCAGGAAAATGCATTTCAAAGGGTGACTGAAATATGAAAGTGAGGGTCAAAGGCACCCCAAGTAATCTTTTCCTATCCTTCACTCTATTTTCCACTGAAGATGGCAAAGGAAACAGTCTATGGACTTTGGGAGCAGATCCTGACCTGAAATTTGGTCAGCAGTGATACTGGGAACTGTGCTAAGTACTTCACCTTGAATCAAATCTAGTTTGTTAAGTTTAGAAAGTGTTTTATCCTTATTTTTTCCTGTAACCATTTCTGACTTTTATGTCTCATTACTTGTATTCACTTAAAATCTCTCTCTTTGTAGTTAAATTAACTTGTTTTATTCTTTAATTAAAACTAATCCAGTGTTCTGAATTGTTTGGGTAACTATCTAAATGAACGAGGAGTACTTGTGGTACCTTAGGGAGTAACCAATTTATTTGAGCATAAGCTTTTGTGGGCTAATCCAATGAAGTGGGTTTTAGCCCACGAAAACTTATGCTCAAATAAATTGGTTAGTCTCTAAGGTGCCACAAGTACTCCTCATTCTTTTTGCTGATACAGACTAGCACGGCTACCACTCTGAAATCTATTTAAATGAGCAGACTATTAGTAAATTGATCCCCTTAGAGGCGCAAAGGATATAGAGCTAGATTGTCCAGGAGAGGGCTGGACAGTGCAAAACATATTTGGGGGGAGGTGGATGGGGAGGAGAATCTGGAACTGGAAGTGCGTTGGAGTCACCCTGCAAGTAATAACCAAGGCTGCAAGAAGCCAGCATGTGGCCGGAGTTTGCTGACAGACTGCTGGGGTCAGAGCTGCTGGACCAGGCCTGTGGCTATACACAGACGCTCAGAGTGTGACCTGCATACCGTTTGGCTGTTTGTGAGGAGCTCAGGTGGGGAGCTACAGCAGCAAACCATTATGAAGCACCCCAGGTTGCAGGGCAAGTGGCAATGCAGCCCCTCACTGGTCTGGATTCACCCATCAGAATTAAACCATACCTTTTAACAGTTAGAGGCCCGTATATCTTACTGTGTGGCCAACCAGTCAGCAAAAAAATCGACAATTGTTCTTCTAACTACTACAAACACCACTTGAATGAGAAAGCTTTTGAGAAAAGGGTAAATTCTCCCTTAGACTTGTCTGGGTTTTCCCTGAATGTTAGTTGGAATTGTGCATAATTAATGAGGGGTAGAGTTGACCACAGGCATGTGCAGACCTATTGATTGCAGGGGGCCCTCTAATTCCCCATAGTCCTTCAGTGCACACCAGGGCTTAAAGTGGGTTGGTGTTAAAAGGTCTTGTGAGGCTCCCATTTTGATATTCACAGAGAGCCCAATATAACCTCAGGTCATTTCATTTGAAGTTAATGAAACCCTGATATGTTTTGAAAACAGAAAAATACAGATAAGCATTCAGCAGTTCCACTGTGAAAATTATTTTTGCAACTCCTTTTTTTTTTGGTCAATATGTATTCAGGCTTTACATGGACCAGAATTCACAAGGGCCAGAGCCTGGCCTTCACTCCAACTCCCTTCCATTGTAGAAGTGGTGTAAAGGAGCCATACGCTTGCTTAAACAACCATCTGAAGATTCCCTTAGCATAGGGATATCCCTACACGGTGTAAAACCAACAAAATTGCACTATTCCAACCAGGACTGGCTCTAGGGGCAGGTGATCATGGTGGCTTGGGGGTACCAGATCCCCAGGGGTCTTTTCTATTCATTTGGTTTTCTTCCCTTGTCCTGGCCCAGGGAAAGGAATGAGAGCTATCACTGCGAAGCCTAGGCCAGGGGAGGAAGCAGGTGATGCAACAGCTCCAGGCTGGGCCCCACTGGGCTCAGGTTCAGACCCTGCCCAGCCCAGGGAAGGAAGCAGCTGCAAGCCAGTCCCAGCCACTTGCACCTGGGGGGGGTCCACCGCCTGGCAGCCTCTCCTCTGAGTTGGCCACTCTGGATGATCAGAGTTCCTGACCCCACCCCCTCTGCTCTGTTCCATCCTCCTTCCTCCATCCACACCCCTGCAAAATGAGACCATCAGGAAGGCAGGGCGAGGTGCCCCAGTGGGGTGGGATGCAGGAGGAGAGCACAGCTCAGGGACCATGGTGGGACTGGGAGAGGGTTGGGAGATCCTAAATGGGTGGGAGGGAATTCTGAAGGGACCCTAGTGGGGAATGGTAGGGGCAGTGGGGCAAGTGCTATTGTGAGGTTGGAGGGGCAGTGTGGAAACCTATGTTCCAGTTATATTTAAGAGCCAGGCAGCCCTCCCCATCTCCATAGCAGTGCGAGAGAGCAGGACTGGAAAGAGCTGGGCTTTAGCTCCTGGCCCCAGTCTCCTGCTGTGGGGTAGTGAGGGTCACTAAACACCAAAACTCTTCTCTCCGGGCATTAGTCCTCACTCTGTCACCTGCTGCCACAGCTGCCTCTTTGAAAAATCCAACACAAGTAAAATTTACCAAACAACCCAGCATATACAGGTCCAACCCTAGGAAGGGGTGATCAGGGCAGCCACCTGGGGCACCAAATCCCAGAGGGACTTTCTTTGTTTTCATGTTCAGTCGGTTGGTGTGCGCAGAAAACATTTTCTACCCAGAACATTGCAACACCTAGGGCCAGCCCTGACTCCAAGACTACTTGCAGTCACATATGTAGGGTAAGGCACATACATGAGGGAAGATGATGTGGCCAGAGTACATCTTCTCTGACCATTGCAAGCTGCTGCAACAAACAGCATGCTGGGAGCCATTGCAGCTGGTGCAACTTAGAGCTACTCTCAGTGTTCTAAATTGTTCAGATAACGAATTTCGACTGTAGCCCTCTCCAGAACTGAGTCACTGCAAAAGTGGCTTAACACAGCTTCTCCACATACCCCAAATTGCAGAGCTCACCCATAGCTGAGGACGTGACCAATATGTAAGGGTTGCCATTAATAAGTCAACAGCTGCCACACAGTAATACCCGAAATTCTGCAGTTGTATCCATATTGACTGTAATGCTTGAATGTATCTCCTGTTTTATGGTAACTGCTGGTAAATGTTGATGTTTTATTGGCAACCTGTGTCTCTACATGCCCCTCTTGAACACACACAAACAAAATTCAGTCACAGTTAAAAACAAAACTGAAGGGAACAGAAAGTGCGAGATGGATACAGAATAAATCTTAATCATATCTGTTAAGTAATGCAGATGAAAATGTATGTAAACGTTAATCTTTAACCTTTTTGCTTGAGTAGATTACATTACATACAAGTATTTTACTAAAAACTGTTCAAATTGCTTCCTAAACTTCAGTTCTCATTAAAAGTCCTGAAGAGCTGCAGTTGCTCTTAACTAACTACTGAATATAATTATCTAAATTTGTTTAAGAGGCTCACACTTTGTCTGGAAGTTAATGGAGGCTATGAGACTGCCTAGTTTTCAAGATTTCTGGGGCACTTCCACTCTGTAGAAAAGTTAGTTTTTCTAACTGAAGCACTGCTTAAAAAAAAATCCCACAAAGCTTCAAACAAAATTTAAAACCATCCTACCTGCCAAGAATCTTATTTCACCATTTTTCTCCAATCCTGCAAATGACGCACATGTAACAATAAACTCTTTCATTTTCAGCTGCCAAGTTTGTCTCTTTTAACAACTTTACTTTTTTGAAGGGCAAACTTTTAAAGAGCTGGTACAAATCTGCTGAAGAAACATTTTAAGTTTTAACTTTAACATCATATATTTCTATGTAATATTTAAGACACTTATAACTTAACTTTTTTCAAATCAATTTTGACTCAATATATTGGAGAACAAGAAAAAAACCAACACCACTTCAAGGAATCAAAAACTTCTAGCTCTAGCTCCTATTGACTGTAATGAATCAGAATCAAGCCTAAGGAAAATGAGTATCATTCCTGAAACAGTTTATAAAAACTTAGAAAAAAATGTCCTGTGCTATTTTAGGTTTTCAAGTATTCTTCATCTTCACAGTATTTTGCTATTTACTGTTTAACAATATATCCCTTTGAGCCACCAACATAACTGAGGTTTTCATTTAAACTCAAGTAATTTAAACTCAGACAGTACTTCACTCCTTCATGCTCTTCCTTTTTATTTACTTTGATACACCCTCAATATATCAACTTGCATGACAGATTTCCATCACTTCATGTTTTCTTTAATTATAAAGGAAACTATTTCCCACATCTTACTTGTACGAGAAAGTGGAACAGATTTTTATATGCTACATCTATTCCA
Source organism: Lepidochelys kempii (assembly GCF_965140285.1). Classification (NCBI taxonomy): domain Eukaryota; kingdom Metazoa; phylum Chordata; order Testudines; family Cheloniidae; genus Lepidochelys; species Lepidochelys kempii. The sequence goes on from NC_136380.1 coordinate 176,275,170, forward strand.
GGCTTGAAAAACATTTACACAGAAAATATCACTTGAAAAACAAGAATAAATACTAGATCACAACTGATTTCATTGCCAGATACAAAACGCAGAGAAGATCCTGCAGTGTAACTCAAATCCAGCAAAGATCACTCAGCAAATCGTGAACCCCAATCTGAGAGGAAAATATTTTTTAAGTGGCAGAAAAACTAAGGGCTTTATAAAAATAAATGCTGCTCAAGTAACTAAGAGGTATTTGATTATGAAAGATTAAACTTGTATCACATAAATCAATTTATGCTTCATGATACTAATGTATTCCTTCATACAAAAATTAGTTGAAGCTCTTGCCTGGATAACTTTTTCCTGAAGTAATGTGAAAGCAATGCCAGCATACTGCATGTAATAATGTAATAAAGTACATAATACATAATAATGTAAGGCCATACATTAGCATCAAATGAAAGAAAAGCAATAAAGTAATTTTGTCACTAATTACTAACAATTAGTCTGAGTACAACAATTAATTTTGGGGACTGTAACCTCTGTAAAATTAGCAGAACAAAAACTATTTCAATCAATATCCTTTTCTAGCTTCACATTACTAATTTAACAACTTTTTGGCATATCGAAAGTTTTTGAAGGCATTAAACACTAAGGAAAATGGAAAAAACATATGGGTATGACTTGCTACCATAAGTATGTTTTACATGTATTTTTTATTCATGAGAAAAAAAGATACTAAATTGGGGGATAAAACTGAATTTTGCTGAAATGATCAAAAAGTTTATGTTCTTGTTTTCAATAACCATATAAGATTTTTGATGAAAGGAAGTCTGATTTTAAAAATCCAGAATTATCAAATAGTTTGATAGAGGAAATCTCCAGCATTTTAGTGATATTTCTAGTATTATCACAATACAGTGAATATGAAATATAAATAATAATATATCCTATCATGTTCCCTTATTTCATTTACTTCTTTTTTTTAATAGAAGTTATCCCTTCATTCTAGCTCTCATCTCAGCCAGAGCTTTATTAACACTGATGCAATGCAGCATCACCTATTGTCACTGGCAGAAAGTAATGTCAGTACAAATTTCTCTACATCAGCCTTGCTTCAGGCATTCACACTCTGCTTCAGCTTTGTGTTTTGCTGGCTTCATAACACAAAGTAAATCAAGCACACAAAATGTTTTAATTGGTACAGCTACTAAGGAACAGCCTTCATGAGGGCTGGAAAGTGCAAACATCCCATATCAGTTACCATCTACTCAACATCATAAACATAAAAAAAGCAATATGACATAAAACTGAAATTTTGCAGAATTCTGCATAATGCTGATAACATACCTGTTACTACTATATTTAATCTCTAGAATGTCATTTTTCTTCACACTTGCCTGCATTTGCTTATTATGAAAATTCAATAACATTTTGATTAAAAAATCTCTAGAAAGTATTTGTTTACAAAAGGGTCTGTTGTGTTTTAATACCAATTAAACAATATTAATAAACATTTTATTAAGAAAATATTTTCAGAGCGCATGCATGTACGCACACACAAAAAGCTTTCTGAGGATACTTATAGAGTTTAATCAGCTTCATATTAATTTATAAGGGTTGGTTGCTTGAAGCACAAATAAACATTCTAAAGGGTTTTAGCGCAAGAAGATAAAATCTCTCTCTGGGGAGACTGCTAGAAACTGCTCCATTGCCTTTGTGCAGACTACTGGAATGTGCTTGCTTTTCATTTCTTTCTTTGTGTCTGGCACTCTGGCCTCACAGGCAGTGTCTTAAGCCATGCAGGGTCAGGGCAAACAGAGAACTGCATTCATGGACAGATCAAGTTTATGTGAGAATCTGCTCCTCCTGTGCCCTCAATTTCCATTTGAATTGTTAATAAAATCTCAGCCTGAAAGCACATGATCCCATCAGTGGGGAAGTCATGCAGAGAATCCTCCAGCTCAGAAAAACAAAATTTCTTTATCTTTTTCATCCTCCTCTTGCATTCGTGGGAATTACGCCATGTAACCCCTCCTAAACCAACCCCCATCACAACACCTGATTGCCAGTGAGCAGCTTCCAAGAAAAGAAAAGAAAAGAAAAGAAAAGAAAAGAAAAGAAACATTTGGATAGCAACAGCAAAACCACAACCACACTAACTCTACCTCCCTAGCAGTTTTCTGCTTCAGACACCTTCAGGCAAAAGGAAACACAGACATTTAATTTTTTAAGTTAATTTCAAACAGCTGATAACACTATGTGGAAGACTTTCCCACAGCTTTATGACACTGCATGAACCACAGGGTCACAGAGATAATAAAAGGTCATACATAAAGCAAAGAACAGAGCCATACCCCAATTAACTTGGTCTCCCCATGCAAAAACTGTACAGGAACAAGAGCCGATATTTGCTGCAGGCATCAGGCATGCATCTCTTAACCTTGCCACGGTCTAACTGGGCCTCTTGTTTCTTCTGCCTTTGCTCCTTGTAAACTGTTTTAATATTGAATGCTTTTCAGAGGGATGGGCTGATGAAAGAAAACATGAATTTCCTACTTGCCCTTTAAGGTGGATTAAAGGAGGTGTTAGTAATCAATTGTAGAACAAAAGTAGAAACAGAGACTAAAGATTCTAAAGAGTAAATGTCTTACATTTTATAACTTGTTTTCTAATCTAATTGTCCCCTTATTCCCTCCATCATGCATTACTATTTGTTTAGGAACAAAATATAAGATGTTACTCAAATAACTCAGGCATGAAATATAACAATTGACTAGGCTTTCCTCAATGTATAGTTGGTTTTTAGACTAGCATACCAGGTTTGAGTGTGACAATAATTTTGTTAACGCATGATGGGTTTACATTTTGTGGTTTGGAGGATTTTTCCATTTCTGATGGTAGCTTTTTCTATTGTCTGGAGTGATCATTAGCATGAAACAATATGTTATGGAAGATGTGACTTTGGGTCCAATCCTGCCAACCCTTACGTTCACTAGCTAGTTCTTGCTCACACCAGTTGTCCCATGAACTTCAATTAAGCTACTCATACTAAGACAGGGCCCTTAGATTATAGACTCCCCTCAAGCCAGAGACTATAGCTTTCCCTATGCCTGCTTGGTGCTAAGAAGAACAGCTGCACTTAGTAAAAATAACAACAACCTATTTTGATGTTTATTACTTTTTGAACATTAAAAAAAATGTTTTGCATTTTTTAGAGGTGGTGCAAAATGCAGATACAGTAGAACCTCAGAGTTACAAATGACCGGTCAGCCACACACCTCATTTGGAACCAGAAGTATGCAAAAAGGCAGCAGCAGAGACAGACAGACAGACAGACAGAAAGAAGGTACAGTACTGTGTTAAATGTAAACCACTAAAAAAGCGGGGGGGGGGGGGAGTTTAAAAAAAAAGATTTGACAAGGTAAGGAAAATGTTTCTGTGCTTGTTTCATTTAAATTAACAGATGGCAAAAAACAGCATTTTTCTTCTGCAAAGTTTCAAAGCTGTATTAAGTCAATGTTCAGTTGTAAATTTTGAACAAAACATTATGGTTGTACTTTCAAGAGTTATGAACATTTCAGAATTACAAACAACCTCCATTCCCGAGGTGTTCATAACTCTAAGGTTCTACTGCATGTTATATTAATAGCAAATCAGTAATAGTTGTCTGAGGAACCTACTGTAAATTCAATATACAAAGCTGTTAAAATGGCACTTCTCTTGCAATTACTCTCACGAATATTTCTTCACATTAGTGTTTGCATAGCATTTACCACCAGTGAGCATTCATGACTTTGATTTCACAAATCTATGAGTATTTGAAAAACTACACACTGAGCATGAACAGCATAAAGCTTCATTCAGTCAACAGGTTCACACTTAAAGTGCACATTGACAGTTTTAAGGAACTTTACAAGCTCTCAAGTCATATAAGCACAAGGCAAGATGCTTACAAGCTTTCTGGCCATAGAACACTTCTGTCTTTGTGCCGTCTTCCACAATGCCCTTATGCTTAGAGCAGTGTCCTACCTCTTGTACACGAACACCTTCCCGTCATTCAAATCCCTTCTTAAAACTCAATTCTTCTGTATGGCCTATTGATGCTAACTCACCTATGAAAAAAGAACAGGAGTACTTGTGGCACCTTAGAGACTAACATATTTATTAGAGCATAAGCTTTCGTGGGCTACAGACCACTTCATTAGATGCATAGAATGGAACATATAGTTAAAAGATACATATATATACATACTGATAAGTTGGAAGTTGCCATACAAACTGTGAGAGGCTGATTAGTTAAGATGAGCTATTATCAGCAGGGGAAAAAACTCCAAGGAGAAACTTCTGAGCTTGAATTAATATGCAAATTAGATACCATTAACTTGGGTTTGAATAGAGACTGGGAGTCGCTGTGTCATTACACATATTGAATCTATTTCCCTAAGTTAAGTATCCTCACACTTTCTTGTCAACTGTCTAAATGGGCCATCTTGATTATCACTACCAAAGATTTTTTCTCCTGCTGATAATAGCTCATCTTAACTAATTAGCCTCTCACAGTTTGTATGGCAATTTCCAACTTATCTGTATGTGTGTATATATATATCTTCTTACTATATGTCCCAATCTATGCATCCGATGAAGTGGGCTGTAGCCCACGAAAGCTTATGCTCTAATAAATTTGTTAGTCTCTAAGGTGCCACAAGTACTCCTGTTCTTTTTGCGAGTACAGACTAACACGGCTGCTACTCTGAAACCCATCACCTATGAAAGAGACAGTGAAGCCTGCTGTAACAGACCACTAAATAGAACAACTGAAAACAACTGCCTATGGCATGGCATGGAGATGGTCTTCTAATAAAGTTGGAGCACAACTGTAATTCAATACATGTGTGGATACTTTGGAGATTGCAAACTAAAGGTGTCTCCTGCACAGCTTGCACATTATTTCAGTCATTTACAGATGGCACTAGATAAGCCATTTAAAGATCTATCAGATAAATACCACTGGAGTTTTTCTTTCACACTTTGAAGGATAGATTTTAAATAATAAACAAAACACACAAAATGTCCCCAAACAAACAAAGAACTTGCGGTCCTTACTCAATTTTTATCAGGCATTCAACTGACTTTAATGGGATTTTGCCTGAGCAAACATTTAGAGATTTTGTTGCAATTTAAAGGAGTCAATTCAAATTCAGGGAAGGGGGGATTCAGGCAATGCTAAAGTCAGTTCTAAGAAAAAAACATGAAGGGTGGGATTTTCGAAAGCACCTAAAGCCTCTTCTTCACTGTAGGGGAAAGGGGAAAGATGCGTTCTTAACTATGTTAGCTAACTTGAGTTAGCTATCATGAGGTAACACCTGAATGAAGACAAAGCAGATTGTAATTTGCACACAGGTCAGCAGGTCAAGTAAACCCTATGTTCCTTCTTAGCCTTGAGTTTGAACAGCTAACTCTCATAAAAACTGCAAACTGCCTTGTCTCCACTAGAATTTTACTTTGAATTAACTAAGAACACACATTTTATTTCTGCTGAATACAAGGCCTCAGAGAGAGGGGTTCTTAACTCCATTCAGTGGGCATTGGGAACCCAATTCCTGTAATGTCCTTTGAAAACTTCACTAGAAATAGGCTATTTTGTACATTTGTAGTATTTTCTAGTCCTTTCTTTTTTCCTTAACATGTTGCTTAATAGATTATGCTTCATGCTGTAAAGTGTATAACATAAAACACATTGGTTGTGCAATACCAGTTGCCTTTAGAACCTCCCCAAGGGCAGATCAAATAGTACCAATCTAAATCCGCAGCCACAGAGTGAAAGACACCACAAATTTTAATGTGATGTTACCACTCCACTGCCACTGTGATAATGAGCATAAGCTTTTTCATACTGGCTATGAGCTCTATGGGCATAACAACTAAAGTCTCCTGGAAAATCAGGATCTCTCCCTCTTTATCACAGTCATGGATAAGGGTACGTGACAGGTTCCTGTTCAACAAGACATCCAATATTTATTGTTCTTTATATTATAATAGTGTCTAGAAAATCCAACCAAATCAGGGCCCCATTGTGGTAGGCACTGTACAATCAATAAGACATTCCCTGCGCTAAAGAGTTTACAATCCAAGAAGAAAAGACAGAGACGTGAGAGAAAGGATGTTCTCTCCATTTTTACAGAAGGTGAAATTCTGACCCCATTTAAGTCGATAACAAAACTCCCACTGACTTCAGTGGGCCAGAGAGATTAAGTGACTTTCCTAAGGTTTTTATATAGGAAGTCTGTGACAGAGCCAGGAACTGAAACCGGATATCCTAAATCCCAGTCCAATGCCTTCACCACAACAGCATCCTTCCTCAGTATCCACCTGTCTCCTAAGGCCACTAATTCTCTCTCTCTCTCTCTCACACACACACGCGCGCGCACACACACACACACACCTTTTATTCTCTCGACTCATCCTCCAACTCTGGAACTCAGTTTCCTGCAGGAGTTTGCTTAAAGCAGGCATCTACTGGAAAGTTGACATACTAGAACCCTGAGTCTTGAAGATGTGGGCCCTCTCAAATTACTTTGCAGGGGGCTCCAAGCTTTATTTGAACCAGTCCTGAACCTAATTTCTGCATTACATAACTCATTATTATTTTAATGACTCAATCTTAACATCCACCTTAATAATTTAAAATCCATTTAGTAGAATTCCTTCTTGATGCTGTAATGATGCTTGTGTCTACATTACGGAAAGATAACAAACGCATTTCTTGATCATTTCAAGTAAGCTTTTCCTTATTAAATATTCGGATCTGCTATGGGTATAATCAAACTAAAACATCCACAAACTATATCATATTCCTCCAATTTATATAATCCACCTCTATCACTACCACAACATTTAATAAAAGTGTTAATTGCTATGTTATCACCTGATAAACTAGCTAGATGGTAACAATACAGCCATCCTCTAAGATATATATAATAGAGGCAAATAGCTACAGACTTACCCATAAAATATAGAGCATTAAAGATTTATGCACGTTAATAACAATAGTAAATTTACTTCTCTCTTAACATGCTTTTTTATTATTTGGTCATCAAATGGGAAATTTAAAAAAAAAAGACAAATCAAACAATACAATTTCTAGAAAAATCTAACTATTATTGCATCTCACATTTAGTTTATATATCAAAGGCATAGAAAAGACAACTTTATGCAAACTAATTGTGAATTTCCTTGTCTTTTAAAAGACTGGAACAACTCAGCACACTACAAAAGTTACACACAATCACAGACTCTACTTTTCTGGTACTTTTCATCCTGACCTTCACTAGTCTATTCCAGTGCCGAGTCTATCTGAGGTGAGACTACCCATTGTGCTAAATTATGTGATCTTGTAATGTGAACAATTTGCTCTATGAACTTGATTTTAAATACATTTATAACCTCACCTATATTCAAACCCAAGTCTCCATAAGTGAAAGATTACAGAATTAATTGACCCATATTATCACCTTGCCCTTGCAAACGTACACCTTAGAACATTACCACTTCCAATGAAAATATTAGCACACCTGATAACTAATTTCTGATTTAATTGACTCACACAAAATATCTCTCACTAGCAAAAATAGGACAATGCACTTTGGATGGATAGGAACCAACCTCACACCAACTTGTAAAGGATTCTGTATTCTACCTTCTGCAATAAAAAAAAAGCCAGCTTATACAGTGATATATTTTTAAACATATTTCCTAATCTATATTACCAACATTTAGATGATTGAAATTAAATATTTAAAGGTCATTTAAAGGTCATTTGCATCACTTATGCTTTTGTTTCCTTCTACATTTCTCTCATAATGTCAATTTTTCTACTAGCAGATTCCCATACACTGGCACTGAACTGCAAAGGTTCTACTGCAAACACTGCAGATGAAAGACCTTTTGTTTAAAAAATACATTAAAAAAAATCACTGGTTTGAGGGTTCTTTTATTTATTCCACAAGACTTTGCACAGTCTAAAGGCTACCAGTGGTTCTCAAACTGTGGGTTCGGACCCCAAAGTGGGTCATGACCCTGTGTTAATGGAGTCGCCAGAGCTGGCGTTAGACTTGCTGGGGCCTGGGACAAAAGCTCCATAATTCCTGAGGAGCTAAAACGAAGCTGTGAGTGCTCAGGATCTCTGCAAATCAAGTTACTTAATTAGGTTGCTAAATGTAGGCACTTGTTTGAATAATGTGATCAGCATCTAAACTCTTTATGTAAGTGTATAATTTCTACTCTTGATAATAAAATAGGCAGGGATTTTTTTCGAACATAGCTTCCTTCAGCTATGCTTTCAGGGGTGAATATAACTCAGCTCTCGTTTTCCCTGTACTTCTCCACTTCCATCTTTACTGGGGTGAACGCCTCCTCTATCTGAGCTGGTCATGGCTTGTGCCAGAGAGAACTGCACTAATAAAACACAAAGCACTCCCCTTCCAAAGGATTCATTGTGTTATCTTCAAAGTCTTCCCAGAGCCTTGAGCCCCAAGATGATGATGATATGAACAGAGATCACCATGCTCCTGACAAGTTGCCAACAAATTTTCCTGCAATTTACCTTCCTATTTAAATAAGGAATGTAACTGACAACAAATATGAAGTGTTTTAATTTTAAAAGTGCCATGTAAGACACATGTTTTCTTCTTAAGCACTCATAGGCTCTATGTGATTACTCGGGGTCAGCTGGAGCACAACAGAATACATCAGGAGCATGGTTGTATGGAACATGCCTGCAATGGGAGGGACTAATGTACCCTGTAATAGCATTTCTATTGCATTTTTGTAGCTGCCAAGTTTTGTTCTGCACCGTGTATGACAGTTGATGCAAAATATTTGCAAATTACCTCATTAAGTTTAAAATTACTTAAGTCAATGCATCCTTCCCCAAAGGGTAGTGGTAGTAGGACAGAAGAAAACTTTGCACCTTTGGGTGGTAGGTACGTGGGTTGGAGGATGCTCAGGAATGTCTGGATATAATTGGTTGGAGGGTAAGGAGAAGTGAGGGGGGAAGCTCTTGGGTAGCTGGGAGGGTAGTTGCTGGGGCTGTTGATACTACTGCGAGTGAGGGGGTTACTGAGAAGGTAGGTAGGTTCTGTTGGGGGTTAGGGCACTGATGGGAGATATGTGGGTGCTGGAACCACTAGGGGTCAGTGGTTTCGGGGGTGGGGGAGGGGGTTGCTCAGGCAGCTTGGACTGAATGGTCTGCTTGTGGGAGAAGGTAACTCTTGTTGGGGGTGGAGGGTGCTGGACTCCTGAGGGATAGTTGGGTACAGGAGCAACTGAGGAGAAGGAAATTTTAGATAGCTGGAGCTGAGTTTGCTGGGCAAATTCTGTTGTTGTCAGCTGCAGCAGTGGGGTGAGAGTCTCAGGCCAGTATCATCCCATTGACTTGTACATCTGCCCCCACTTCCACCTTCTTCTCCAGCCACCACCACCACCTCCTGCCACTTCTACCTGCTCAGCAGACACCACAGCAGTCTCTAGAAGTCAAAGAGCAAAACTGGAGGCAAATGCCTGCTCCCTTCCCACAGCTCAGCTGGAAATGTGAGAATCAAGCTGGGCTGAGAGAATGAGTGACAGGGCAGCTGAACTGGTGACTGTCATGAAAGTTACAAGACACTTGGCAGCTCTACATACTAGAATGTTTTACAGTCACAGGAGGTAGAATAGCTTTCCAGTGCATCATTAGCAACAACATTTTCATAAGCATATTGTCATGAAGCTTCTCAAGACGTTTCACTTGGCAGAAATGACTCAAGCTAGTTTAACAAATCAAATTTGGATTTAATAGGTACCGTATGAAGCAAGGTTAGAGGATAAGCTACTGTTTTGTGGTTTGTTTTTTGTTGTTTTGGGTGTATTTTATTTGTTGTTGTTGGTTACTTTTTTGATAGAGCAGAAAAGGAAAGAATTCTAGAATAATAAAAAGGAATTGAATTCAGATGGTATCTTAAGCATCCAAATAAATAGAAATAGGGATCCACAGAAATGGTTGTATCCAAAGTGCAAATAAATCACACAAGGCTATAAGACGGAGAAGGTAAAACAAATAAATGGGAATAAAAGTACATAAGGTTTTAAATTAAAAGCAGAAACCCATGTGTTTAATTCTAAAGGGAACAGTGAGTGCCAGAATATTGAGTTATATGTTACTTTACTGAAGACTAGGTCAAGATCTTATCAGCTCTATTATGAAGAATGTCAATAAAAGGCTGCACAATGATAAAATGTTTAATTAAAAAAATGAACATTGTGCAACTTATCAAGTCCTTTGTACTAATCAGAAAGAGGAGCCAAATGTAGTATGTTCACTGAGTTACAATTCACACTAAATGGTTCTCTCTCCTCCCACTCTCCACCTCCCATCAAATATTCTTATGATTGTGAAATCTTGGGTGGAGATAGATTTGTTTATATCAATCTTTTGCAAATTAGTTTATGCTTATCTACCTTAGGAACACTTCAGTTACTTTGAAAATCTGAGCCTACTGTGACGGAATGAACACTTGGGTCTTGTTTGCAGCATCTCTCAGTTGAATAATTGACACACACTGGCAATTTTAAGCAACAAAACAAAGGCTTAATATTGATTCAACATGTTGATCAAAAAGTAACAGGAACAACCAGATTTAACTAAGTTTTTTGTTGAAAATTTACATAGCTCTGAATGAATACCAGAACTGTCCTAAAGATGTTAAACATCTAAGCAGACAAAGTAACAGACTAAGAAGCAGAGAGAAAGGATACAGAAGCAAATGATGAAACCTGTATGGTTGGCACACATCTTGTTTTCTCCACGGTGAAGGGGTTTTTTAAGTTATTTTTTTCATACCATGAACTAACTTAAAGGACAAGATGAGGCATGAGTGCAAGGACTCAAGAAGGATTTAAAAGTAGGAGAGCATGGTTGCTTGGTGTGCAGAAATAAAATGAGAGAGATGAAGGACCAGAAGCAGCAGAACTAAAAGAGGAGCACCTTGATGCCACCCTGGCCCTCCGTGCAAGGGGAGCAGGAAAAAGTCCAAAGCAAAGAGCTGCTACAGATGCATCATAAAGGAGACTTCAGCTGGAGCACATCTCAGAGAGGCTATTCAGGACTCCCCATACACCAGGGGAAAGCTATTGAGGCCTACGCTTTACAGGCACAAACTATTCCAATGGAAACTGAAGGTTATCTAGATTTTTTCTTAATTATTCCAGAACAGAAAGCACCACAAATTACACTAAAAAATAGGAAATGTCTCTCATTGGAATGGGTACACCAACCAGGTGAGTGAGCCTCAGAGATGGTGGAATAAAAAAAACAACAACCCCCCCCCAGAATTTGGAGCACATGCAGAGTTACCACCAGAGTTTTGGTCTGATACAAAATCAAAATATCAACACTTGTGACTAACAAAAAATTGTGTAGACAGGAATGATACATGAGAGTGTCATTTAGGGCAGCACTAATGTTTCTGACCATGAAGTTCTGTAGGCTCAACCAGAAACTCGGCTGATGGAGAAGAGAAATGATGCAGTAGGTATGAATATTAATACCTTTTTATAGGATGTCTTATAGGACCTGAATGTCATATATGCAACAAATGTAATGGTGATGGGATCCAATACCAATTATTTTTTTAAAGGTAGGGTAATTACCAAGAATAAACAAACACTTACCAATCCAGAAAATAAAGGTTTTAGTTAACCAAAGACATCTGGAGAAAAATTCTACATAGCAATGAAGAAGAGAGTTCAGGATCTTAGAAACGGAAGAGGAAGACCTATTAGGTAATCTAGTGTTTCCTGTGGAAGTTCCAGGTTGTTCCCTACAGTACATTTTCTAGTCTTCAGAGACCAGTCTAGTTTTAAAGTATCTCTAGCAGTAGGAGAGCCACCGTTTCCTTTGGAAAATGATTCCACTGTACTCTCTCTCTCTCCCCATCAGGATGTATTTCCTGATATTCAGCCTATAATTTCCTCTGACAGGATTGAGATCTTTAAGGATTTCTACGCGTATGTTTTTCTATCTGAGCATAGACCTCTGAAACAATTACATGCAAAGTTCAGTCACAGAGAATGATCTAAGAAGCAGAATTGGTGGTGATGACATTAGGACCTAAGGCTGAGGAAGAGGTCTGCTTAATTGAGCTAAAGAAAAAGTTCCATTGGTAGAAACCAACAGATTCCTAGGGCGAAATCCTTGTCCTGTCAAACTCGAAGGCAAAATTCCCATTGACTTCAATGTGGACAGGACTTCACCCCTATATTTTATTCACAGTGCAGTACCACACAGAGAAAGTAAAAATGAAGCATCTTGAAGCAGGGTACCTTCAATTTCCCTCAGCATAAGAGCCAAGATTTCCCCCTGAATGCCAACAGAGGCAGTCAAATGAGTTCCACATGTTAGACCCTAAATGTAACATTTTTCCTTGCAATCATGCACAGTGAGGACGGGCTCTCATGTGGCTTCGTTAACAAAAATGCAGCACTCAATAATTAATAAATTCCTTTGCATGAAATAGTGGATGGCGGAACTATTCTCTGGGTGACAAAATTCAGAAGTAATGACATTGTGGGCGTTAGGTACATGTAATAAAGTGGGTGTGACTTACACCCCAAGGCGGCAGAAAATGGAAAAAGCAACCAACAGCAAATTAAGATCAAATAGGCCCCCTATTTACTTATACCTTCCTGTTGGTTGCCTGACTTAATACAACACCAATCTTCTGTGCTTGGCCTGCAGTTTCTCATTTACACCCATTTTCCAACAAGTCACTTTCAGCACCATTTATGTCACCTTTGAATTTGGCCCTAGATTCCTTGGCTTGCGTGCTGCCAAAATTCTTAATGGAGCAGTTCCTGTTCAAGCAAACATAGTCCCTTGCAATAGATACTAAAACCTAATTTATCAATAGACAAGAAAATGGCAAACTGTACTATTATCTATAGGCAGCATCTCTATTCAATACACTATTTTGACCCTTATGTCTTGTGGCACCATACAAGCAAATAAAATTGAATACAATTGGTGACCCAAAACCACATCCTTGGAAAAAATTCTATGAGGAAACAACACTAGCTGTGACGTTTACAGATCAAAGAACATATGTACTACTTCTGAACACACAAAAATGGATTATAGAGGCAGTTCCAAGTCAGAATTAAATAGATATAATCAAGCGCTTATGAATGCACGTAAGGACAGGGATGACCAAATGCGAGAATAATTAAAACACCTGGAAAACTTCAGCACAATATAAAATCTATAGCCAATGGAATCATGAAGCTGTGTGCCAGAGGAAGCCATTGTACTCAGTGAAGTATCAAGATGAAATAGGGAACTGATCTATCAAAATGTGGGAATCACATCCAAAATGCATATATACACCCCAACATTGAACCCCTATACTGTCATATTCTCTTATGTTCCCCCATAACCCTAGAACTGAATTCTCCTCCTACACTTGGCTCTCTCACCATGTAACACCATGTCCCCGCCCTCTACCCCCAGTTTCACAAGCTCTCATTTTATAACCTCCTTCATTCTCCCCAGCACCTGCCTGCTCGTTATATCATGTGTTGGTAGCAACCAATAGGATTGAGAATCCATTATGGTACGTGCTATACAAATAAATAGGAAGCACATTTCCTGCCCAAAACAGCTTACAGATTCACAACAAAGCCAAGACTCAACAAATGAAACAATAGGATGGAAATGGGGAGGGGAGACAAAGATAACACCAGTAATGTGTGTTTCCATAAACTAATCGTATGCACAACTTGACGGCGCTGAATCCTTAAAATTATAAAGTGTGTTTTACACTGTAACCACGAATGGGTGCACCATGCTGGTAACTTTTAATGTGATATTTCTGCAGCTACGTAATGTATAAAACTACCAGAAGCTAAACATGTTTTAAGATGTACGAATCACAGGGGTTACAGCCACCTATTTTTCTCTCCAAAGGAAACAATCCTCTCATTCGGCCCCAATTCTCCCTTCTGTTACACGGTTGAGTTACAACCTTGTAAAACTGATGTAGCAGAGTGGAGAACCAGGTGCCTGAAGGCCCAAGCATCCTGACAGCTTGGAAGTCAGGGCAGCATTTTAGACATACCTTTTCCATTTTTAATGTCTGTTGTGGTCCATGAATTGTCCCCTCAGCTGTAACTCCGTGGTGACACTCCAGCATACACTCTGCTGGCAGTGTCATACGTACCACGGAGTAGCAATGGAGAATGGAGCTTGCCTATAGCTGTAAGATATCTACTGTTATGACCAAAGTAAAATTCATATTTTACTCTTATTTCTTATTGAGTAGAAAAATGAATATGAAGAACCTTAGCAAACCATGAACTGCTGGAAAAGAATGGAACATACCTTGCCCCCACAGACAGGTTCAATTCTCCAATTATAGTCAGTGCTGCATGTGACATCACCAGCAAAGCAAGGTGCCATGCTGAACAGGCTCTGGCAGTTCCAGTTAACAAGTACTTCACGCTCTGCAACAGAAGAATGAAGCATAATTCCACTCAGAATGGGGATTCTGTAAAAACTGTATTGCACAGTTCCAAGATTATTGTCTTTCAATGACCCCACAACAAATCTATTCAGTTTACAAGTAGAACAATATTTTCTCTAACTCTCAGCCCTGAAAACTCAATTGGTGATCTGAGAATTATACTATGTTTTTATGGCTTGTGCATCATCAGCAATAGTCCTAACCCAATTCAGGAATATTATAAAATGACTGCCATAAAAAATTTGACAATTACCATTGACAGGTAAAATTCACTTTATCTTGGCATTTGCCCCTTTCTTGAATTTATAATGTACTTAGTATGTAGTAGAATATTGAATAGGGTCCCAATAAAATCGGGACTGTTCCAATTTTTAGTTCTTTGTCCCGCGTCCCAACCGATGCACGGTCAGGATGCCATTTGTCCCGATATTGCAGCTTGCTGCTCCGGCCGGTTTTTTTTTATTCTTATTTTTTTGCTTCCCCTAGGTGTCCCAATATTTTGTCCATTTCATCTGGTCACCCTAATATTGAATGCCATGGATAACAGTTTCAAAATGCTGCAGTAATTGAATGGTGACCACTAGAGACATAGTTATTGCACAACTGAGCTGAAGGCTACACATATCAAGATGAAGATTATGTTATTGGAATTTAGTTAATTCTCTTGATGATGAATGAGCCAAAATGGAATCCTGCTCCCCCTCCTAAATCTGCATTGATTTCTATAGAACAAGCAGGAGTAAAAAAGTAGAGCATAAATGTGTTTTTGTTACTAAGGGGTAAACAGAGAGGTTGTAGAATACAGAGAGGCAATCTGCTGCCTTCACACAGTTACTTTTCTGATTATCAGTGAATTTCAGGCCAAATTCAGCCCTGGATGTAAGTGGACACAACTCCAGTTGAATCAATGGAGCTGCACCCATATATGCAATGGCTTAATTGAACCAACTATTGTTTAAAATACCAGTGTGTTCACAGACTCCTTAACCTCTTTATTTGGAGCACTAAGATAATAGCACTGAAGTTCTGGAAGCTTTTTAAATAAAATGTGCAGACCAATCTTAAAAGGATATTATTCTAATGCAGAAGGGGAAAAATACGCTGAGAATTTTCTGGAGTTTTATTTCTACTTTGCTTTGCTAAAAGAACTTCAAACATCTCTCATATTTTTATTGTTAGGCTTGTGAGCCACGATATACCTACATGAGGTACGTAAACAATCTCCTTTATAAATTACACCTTGGATAATAAAATGATCATTGCACGAATATTACTTTATTTTTCAACTGAAAGTAATGTACACTTACTGTCAGAAACTACAAAGCAGTTGATTCACCATGGAATACATCTCTTTCATTAACATCCAGTTCTTTACCTTGTCTGGGCATCCATACTTATGTTATAAGAGGACAAAATCTATAGAAGTATGGTCCAAAAAGTCAGCTAGGTATATACTGTAGTTGAGCTAGTCCATAGAAGTAAAGAAGTCATTCTTTGGTAAATTGTATCCTCTATATAAATTCCCTGTCTCCCACCACAAAAATCCCTATACACTAAGCGACATACAGTTACAATTACTTGGCTTCATCTAGCTACTTGCCCAATGCTGTTAACCCACGATATGCAGATTTAAATGCAATCAGGGACTGAATTAGTTTCAACTTTATGGGATAAACTCAAATTTCAGTGCCTCAATTGGTGGCCTATCAATCAGAAGCTAAATACTTATACAGTGGTTACAACGTCACCTTCACATTCTCTGCAAAAAGTTCTCCACAGTGTTGACATGATGAGTGAGGAGGCACATTTCTAGCTACAGGCATAAAGTTTATGGTGGTAATAAAGAAAAATATATGTATTAAATATCGCTACAGTCAGGATACCTAGCATGACTCAAGTCCCTATTAATTTTCACCATCACAGTTAATCTGCCTAACATGCATAGGAGAATAATTTGAAACATATGCCCCTTGTATTGCTGGCCCCAAAATGCCGAGCTCTGTACTTTGAAGGGACAATAATTTATGTAGAATATCTTAGGAAATACAGCAGTGTCACAGAACTTGGGTCTAGTTTAAGTATGTTGAAGTAGGGAGTCATTGACATGCTCTGCCTCACAACCGAACCTGCCCATCTCTTAATACATACCTAACACAGAACCCAAAACAAATAATAATACAGCTGACATGATAGCTTTCTCACCATTATCTGTGAAAAGAACTTTAGTTATTTTAAAACTAAAATTAAGAGAAGCAAGTCTTTGGTGATGGTTGTTATATTGTACAGATCTATGGAAGTCATCATACTTTGGAGGCTTACAACTAGATATATGTGGGAACAGCATTTTCCATTCCATGAAAAAAGTTGAGATTTTGGGGAAAAAAATAAAAATCTGAATTGAAATGAAAAAAAAAAAAAACCTCAACATTTTTCACAGAAAGAAAAGAGATAAAATTCTATTAGGGGAGAACCAAAATGGATTTTTTTGGCTTATCAGCTATTTGCCTGAAGGGTGAGCAGGCAGGCTGTCCAGCTCTCCAGTCTCCCAAGCAGACAAGGGAGTCAGGGAAAGCAGGCAATCAGCTTGCCTGCCTGGTTTCTCTTGAAACTTTTGATTCAGTCAAATAACCATTTTCCAACCAAAAAAAAAGTTCTGGCAGAAAATTTTCAGCCAGGTCTAGTTAGAACAGAAGCTACTTAACTACATATATTATATTATGTATGTTCTGATCATCTATTTTAGGGAGGAAATAGGTTTGCTATATTATTTAATGTTCTAGGATTTGCTGAACTATGATCGGGTGCTATAGGTCATCATTAGCCAAGGACTGAAAGAGCAAACAGAAATGCACTTTGGTACTTCAAGTGCAGAAGGTGGGAGCCTACAAGGATTCTAAAAATTAATACTGGCTACTCCAAGCTTGGATTAAACTCCCAAGGTCACAGATTCTCTCTGACCTTGGATTGATAGATGCTGCCACCACCCAAGTGCAGAACCCTTTGAGAGCCCAGGAAGGCACACTTGGGAATTCCTTCCTGTGGGATACCTAAAGCCCTTTCACCCCCCTCCATTCTGGGGAAGAGCTGAGAAAGAAAAAAAAAGAAATCAGCTGTTGCCACCAGCTAATTAAACAACGTGCACAAATCTCTTAACACATAAAAATCCAATTCTGTTATTAAAAAAGGTAAATTTTATTAATTAAAAAAAAGGAAGAAAATACATCTGAGAACTCAGGCTATTGCTAGATTTTAAAAGTGCAACTACAAGGATTAAGCACCAAGAATAGCTTTCTTGAGGTCCATCTTAAAGGTTGCAAGCAAAACAAAAGCACTTGGGGTTAGCACAGAGGAATCCACAAGCCATAACGAAATAAAAGGGATAAACCTAATCGTGTCTTCCTAGACATTTCTTGATCTACTTACTTATCTGGGGTTTTTAAATAAGTAGTTTCTAGGTATGATACTGATGATTTTTTCATACCTGGCCCAAAATTCTTACAGCATAGCTGTTGCCCTATCTGCCCCTCTCCGGGAGAACAACAGACAGACAGACAAAAGGGAGACTTTTTTTCAATTTTAAAAAGTTCTAGCCTTCCCATTGGCTCTTTTGGCCAGATGCCCACTCACTACCTTTTACCTGTGCATAGCAGTGAGACTTTTTAACCCTTTACAGATAGAGCAATTAGAGAACAGCTACTAAGGGGGATTTTATAGCTACTGGCTGGATGGATGTCCATGAAAGGGAGCTATTCCCCATCCCCCCATTTTATTTATCACAATGTTATGATAATCTATTTTAGGGAGGAATTAGGTTTGCTATATTATTTAATTTTCTAGGATTTGCTGAAGTATGATAGGGTGCTAGAGGTCATCATTAGCCAAGGATTGAAAGATCAAACAGAAATACATTTTTATTTTAGGGAAGTGCAGTAGGAATTTGAAGTTGTCAAGAAATTTGAATGCCCCAATAGTTTGCATCCTTATGTAAAAATGCTAGAAAATGTAATTAGAGATGAAACCAAGAGAACTGTTTGAGGACGGAGCCATTCAGCAACAGAGTGGCTTCCCACCCGGCCAGGGGCTCATCCTCCTCTTTCTTGCTGCCCTGGCCAGAGATCATTTCTCTGTCCTGCAAAGACCAGACCTTTCCCCACACCTTGTGCCTGCAGGAATAGGGTGTCACCAGCACCGCGGATATTCAGGAAGCCCTCTGCACCTCTGCTGTCACAACCCTGCTCATTCACTCACTCACCAGCCATGAGTGTAGGAGTCACGCCCAGGCAGGAACTGTTCAGCAATACCTCGACCTCCTTCTTGCAGTCCTGGCCAGGATCACAGCCTTCCCTGCACCTTGTGCCATGGTGCCTTGGGCTCCACTGTCAGTGCTGTGAGATTCCTGAAGCCCACCTCACACTGCTGTCTTAACCCTAGCCCCAACCCTTTCCTCCCCGCCACCCCCCTTAGCTGCTTAGTTTCCAGCAACTGTAAAAACAAAATAAAAAAAAATTTAAAATAAAAATCTATATTAATTGTAGAAAAATTGAATTCTGCCAAACCTAAGTATAAACAATCTACAAGTATTAGTTGAAATGTCTGTAAATATTTCTCATAAACAACAATTATGTGACAGCCCTTAGGTGTTTCTCCCCCAAACTTCCACATTTGTTGCTATTATAAAATATTGAGAAAATATGTATCTTGCGTGGTGTCCCTAACCTCTGACTGCCAGAAGCTGGGAATGGGTGACAGGGGATGGACCACTTGATGATTACTTGTTCTGTTCATTCCCTCTGGGGCACCTGGCATTGGCCACTGTCAGATGATCGGATACTGGGCTAGATAGACCTTTGGTCTAACCCAGTATGGCCGTTTTATGTATGTACATGTGTGGACACACTTCCCTCCAACTCTCTCGCGAGGGAAGTCCTCAGCCCTTCTTGCAATTCAAAAGATATATATGTCCCTAGAGCTTCTTACAGCTAGCACAAGATGGCAGTTCCATGGACTCCTTCAACTCTTCCAGTCAAACTCTCACAACCAGAGGTAACTTCCAGTGCCTTTCTTTGGCGGCCAGTGAGATAGGGAGCACATCATCTCTGGATCCAAAAGTATTAGTAAAGTCTCTGAAGACACACACCTCACAGTGGACAACAGCAAACATGATTCAGCTACTGAGTTCTCCAGGCTGTCTCCAGTTTCCCATATTTATAGCTTCCTCCTTGCTGAGATCCAATTGGCTCAGCTTTCAGATGGTGACTAAGGGTGTGTCCTGCCAGGTGGCTTGCCCACAACAAAACTTCCTATATAGTTGAAAACAGTTACTAACCATGCGAACAGAAGAAAAATTGATGTTTTGCAGCAAATTTTGAAGCATTTTTGCACTGCAGTAGACTTTTCAATTTGAATTAGTGCTACAGTACAATATTGTAAAAGGCATTTAAAAATATTTTGAATGAAGCAAAAACTCTTGCCGGACTGGGTGACTGAGTGCCTTAATGTCCATTTAAAAATCCAATACACAAAAGTGTTCATGCTGCAGTGATGGAATTCAAAAACAGGAAGTGGAATGAGGTCAGAAAGGAAAAGACATGGAATTATTAATTTTAACCTACCTTGCCCAGCAGACCTTAAACAAAGTGATGACTTTTGGATTTACCATCATCCACACTGCGAAGATATGTAACTGCGTACTCTCTGGATATTTCTAAATGTGAAAAAACCTGATTGTTTGCAGATCTTAAACTAATTTAGT
The DNA here is from genome assembly GCF_965140285.1 of Lepidochelys kempii. Classification (NCBI taxonomy): domain Eukaryota; kingdom Metazoa; phylum Chordata; order Testudines; family Cheloniidae; genus Lepidochelys; species Lepidochelys kempii. Next base: position 176,295,459 of record NC_136380.1, read on the forward strand.
GACTAAATCAGAATCCCACAGCCTTTCATTCAGAATTCAGTGACCTGAAGGCTATTACCACATTATATGCTATTGAAAGTGGTAGCACATGCTCTGGCAGAGATCCTGCAGCATGACAGCACCAAATCAGTGAGTTCTCTTCTCCCTGTTTGATATTTGTCCTCCTCATCTCACACCTATATTGGGCTTAAATCCTGTCTCTTTCCCTGCCATCCAAGTCTCAGCAGCTGGGTGTGACATAGGGAGATTGTATGGAGTTTGGAAAGGAAAGAGATCCAAATCATGCAGTGGAGGATCTCTGCTGCCAGCTCCTCATCCTGCTCAGCGAGGACAGTGGAGAAGCAGAGCTGCAGATCCACCTGACCCATGCCTGCTACTCCTCTGCCATGCCTCTCTAAAACCCTGCTACATAGGGGCCTCTGGGGAGCCCCCAGACAGCTGGCCTCTGCAATGTGCAGCATGGACAAGCCTTATATGGGGGCTTTTCAAATCCTCCCCATAACTCCTCATGCAGACACACAGAACCACCCTCTTGGTTCTATTGCAGCTGAAGCCCAACATGTCCCCCCTGTGCACTTTACTTCTTCCTGTGTTCGTTTCATTAGTGGTCTTTTTCCATCAAGACAGAAGCAGCCATGCATCTAGTCCCAGAAACAATCTCTCCATAACCATTCCCCACCATCCATCTTCTCTCCACAAACTGCCACTTTCTTTTCAGACTCCCAAGCATCTCACTCTCGACATAGTTTTTTACCAGCTTAATTGACACCACACAAGTAATTTTAATCTGTTTAAAGACAACTCATTACATATTGACCTCTCTAACTACAATATGATGCCTAGCCTTTTACCAGTGTGCTTCCTTACTCAAATCTTATTTCAGCACTATAGCTTCACTGCAACACCAACTGGCTTCTTGCAGAAACCACTGGGATGGATAAATTGGATCCCTAGAGCCCACTTGATCTCATTAGAATTGGCTGCCTGATGTTTTAGTGAGATTTTGTTAGACACACAGAAGCCTTTAGATGTAGGTGCCCCATTAAATAATCATTCTTATAATCTGGCATAAATGGCTAATGGGAGGAGAGAGGGAGCCAAGTAAAAGTGCAGTTTTACAGGTTACAAGAAAGTAGGAGGATGAATTGTCTACTTGGGATGACCTGAGCTGTTAACTGGTAATAGGACACTGTTGCCCTGAATTTATAACTAACCTGCAAAGCAGCAGAGGCCTAAATAACCCATATTTTTAAGACACATGCCCCCAGATGTTGGCAAAACAAAACCTGTAAGGTAATACATCACCTATTTGTTATATCCAATATAAGAGCCTTTATAGTTCTATATTAAAAGCAGATTTATGAAAAGGTCAGATACTAGGGTAATAAGGGCCACATAAATAGATTACATCACAATAACTACATAGATTTTTTTTAAAAAGTATGATCCCATTTTGGCACAGCAAAACAGAGACTTTTTTTAATCACAATCTTTCTAGCACTAAAAAGATTATGCTCTAAATGCTACTTTTTACTGGTCTTTGAAATTGTTATAGAATAAAAGTTTCATATGCAGAAAGATTCGTCTCCGTACCAAATACATATATAACATAACATTTTTGAAACAGGCCTGTTCTCTGATGCTGCATTCCGTACCAAACCTTTTGTTCTTAACCTTCTAAATGGAGTGGATCAACAGGAAATTCAAAATATCCTTATCCAATTCTATGATTAGGAAACATAATTGTTGAGGGGTGGGAGGGTCAATGCCACTGCAAGATCATTGAAGATATTATAATTATAATGCTATTACAGTTGAAATTAAGATTTCACTTTCATTTTAAACCATTATTGTTAAGAGTTTCTAATAGGGCTGCAAAAAATTACAAAAATAATCACAATTAATCATGAGATTAAAAAATAGCTGTGATTAGTCGCAGTTTTAATTGCGCTTTTTAATAATAATATAATACCAATTTAAATGTATTATATACATATTTGGATGTTTTCCTACATTTTCAAATATATTGATTTCAATTACAACACAGAATACAAAGTGTACATTACTTGCTTTATATTATTTTTATAACAAATATTTGCACTGTACAAAAGATAAAACAAAAGAAATAGTATTTTTCAATTCACCTCATACAAATACTGTAGTGCAATTTCTTTATCGTGAAAGTGCAACTTACAAATGTAATTTTTTTTTGCATAACTGTACTCAAAAACAAAAGAATGTAAAACTTAAGAGCCTACATATTGAAGCATGAAGGGGCATACCTGACACATAAATAGCTTGCAGTACTGGCTACAACACTGCCATGTGAATGTCTGTTCTGACTTTCAGGTGACATTGTAAAGAAGAAGCGGCAGGATTATTTCCTCTAAATGTAAGCAAACTTGTTTGTCTTATCAACTGCCTGAACAAGAAGTAGGACTGAGTAGACTTGTATGAGGTGAATTGAAAAACACTGTTTCTTTTGTTTATCCTTTTTACAGTGCAAATATTTGTAATAAAAAATAATAATACACCTCTACCCCGATATAACGCGGTCCTCAGGAGCCAAAAAATCTTACCGTATTATATGTGAAACCACGTTATATCGAACTTGCTATGGAGGGCCAGATAGGGAACGCTGTGCCTCCCCAAACAGCCTGGCCCCGCCCCCTCTCTGACCCCCACCTACTCCCTGCCCCCTGACTGACCCCTCAGAACCCCCGACCCATCCAACCCTCCCTGTTCCCTGTCCCCTGACCGCCCCCAGAGACCCTCTGCCCCTTGTCCAACGCCCCAGCCCTGGCCCGGCCCCCTTAACATGCCGCTCAGAGCAGCGTGTCAGAGCCAGACACGCTGCCACCATAGGTGCTGACTCATGGGTGCTCCGGGGCTGGAGCGCCCACAGAGAAAAATTGGTGGGTGCAGAGCACCCACAAGCAGCTCCCCGCCCCGCCCCAGCTCACCTCCACTCCGCCTCCTCCCCTGAGTGCGCTGCCGCTGCTCCACTTCTCTCCCTCCAGGGCTTGCCTCAAATCAGCTGTTTGGCGTGGCAACCCTGGGAGGGAGGGGGGGGGAATGCGGAGCGGCGGTGCGCTCAGGGGAAGAGGCGGAGCAGAGGTGAGCTGGGGCGGATAGCAGTTGCTCTGCGTGCCCCCCCCCACCCCCGGTTACTTGCTGTGGCCCTCCCCATGCCCAAGCCACCCCCCCAGCCCCAGCTCACCTCTACTCCGCCTCAGCCTCCTCCCCTGAGCGTACCGCCGCTGCTCCGCTTCTCCCCCTCCCTCTCTCCCTCCAAGGCTTGCTGCGAATCAGTTGTTTGGCGCGGCAAGCCTGGGAGAGAGGAGAAGTGGAGCAGCGGAGCGCTTGGGGGAGGAGGTGGAGATGAGTTGGGGCAGGAAGTGGTTCCTCTGCGCCCACCTCCCCCAGTTGCTGCAGCCCACCCCGCGCCCCTGCCCCCGACCCCAGCTCACCTCCGCTCTGCCTCCTCCCCTGAGCGTGCCGCCACTCCACTTCTCCCCTCTCCCTCCCAGGCTTGCACAAGCCTAGGAGCGAGGGGGGAGGAAGGGAAATGCTTTACCCTGTTATATCCGAATTCACGTTATATCGGGGAAGAGGTGTATAAAGTGAGCATTTGTACACTTTGTATTCTGTGTTATAATTGAAATCAATATATTTTAAAATGTAGAAAAACATCCATAAATATTCATAATACATTTAAATTGGTATTCTATTATTGTTTAACAGTGCAATTAAAACCACGATTAATCATGACTTTTTTTAATCTGGTTAATTTGTTTTGCATTAATCACATACATTAACTGAAATTAATCGACAGCCCAAGTTTCTAATCAATATTGGAAAATAGTCACAAACTTTCCCATGCTAGGCACAAAGGATAAAATTTTCAAAAGTGCCTAAGTCCCACTGAAAGTCAATGAAACTTAAGCACATAAGTCACTTAAATGCTTTTGGAAATTTTATCAAAAGCCTAACTCACCTAGCACTTCCCCTCATAAAGATAGTCACTTGCCTTTGAAAAAATACATATATAGTCACACTGAGCAAGTGGGAAAAAAACTGGTTATAAAATTTCTCAAAAATTTCTTTTTAGGTTGAAATTTCTCATATTCTTCCCAGGCTCAGCAGCAGCTTTTGTTTGTCTGTGTGAATCTGGGAAGGTGCCATAAAAATCAGCTTTGGCTAATTATAAGTCGTCTGAATAGGTATGAAAAATATTTTCATTTAAGACATTTTTCAGAATCTTTTTTGCATTCATAACTCAAAAACAGCTTTTTAAACATTTCAGATATAGGTGGCAGCTCAGGGATGTGGAATCCTTATTTAATAGCATATGGTCCAGGAATTTACCTTGTTTAAAGAAAACTGGTTTTGAAATAAAGTTTTGGATGTTTAATAACATTATACTGAACCTTCTTTGTGCTGCCTCAGTCCCCAGGGCTACTCAGAATCATGCCCCCTGGCTTTCCCCCTATGCCAGAAAGTGGGAGGATGGGATCAGCTGTGTTATCTTCTTGTCACTAGGGGATTGCCCCACATCTGGAGAATCTTCAGCTAATCTGTTAGTGTGCTTTACTGCTCCTTTCTTCCACCAAAGCAAGGCCAAAGACATGGCCCCCAAATACATATAAGGGTAACTACTTGAGTGCACCGAAGTGAACTTCAGCATACAATTGTCCTAACAACCACAAGTGATTTTATTTAAATTTGCAGACAGAAGAGGGGATCTTTGTAAGTATCAGAAAACAGCTTACATGAGAGTCTTTTACTCATGGTAGACATGGCTCAGTCTGACCCCTTTACTAAAACATTAATCCTCCTTACATTTTAAACTCATTTCCTGCACCTGGTGTCTGACAGCATCTCTTGAAATATATTAAACAAAACTGAAATGCGGCACAACTTAACATTGCGCAATAAAGTTGTTTTTTTCTCTATCTGAAGCATAGCTAAAAGTCTGTAAGGTGATCGGTGGCTTAGGGTGAGAAAGTTATAACTTTATTCTGGTATGTTTAGCCTATGAATCCTAGCAATCTGCTAAATTTAAATCACTGATAAAGTCAGTAATTAAAACTCCAAAGATGAAATGCGGAGGGATGTAATAAATGTATGCTGGGGGTGATATTAAGAGACAAGCCTTGTGCATACTCAGGCACTTGTTATCTCTAAGCTATGAACAATTTTATTATTTTTACAGAATGCACTGACAAAAAAGCAATAAAACAGTATGCATGTTACATTTAAGTGTTTTTCCTCCCAAACTGCCCTTTATAAAGGGAATTAGAGAAAAATCATAGTGTATCTAACTGTTCCATATCTTTACTTTTTCCACTGTATGTTTGGTCATGAAATCACTCTTTTCACATCTTACTCTTTACCTATTTAATCTTTCTTATCTGGTTAAGCTTTTACAACACACTCTTACTTTTACAACACTGACAGCATCTGAGCCCCTCACATACGAATACCATCTTTTAGACATTTGCTTTCTTTTACCCACCCCAAAGCTCCAATCTATTTAATTTTTGCCTGCCATTAGATACACAATTTCCTCTGCCCCCATCTAAATTTCATTTCTTCAAAGCCCAAGATCTCCACACTGAAACACTAGTTCTGATCTTCTAAGCCTCATAATAAGGATACCACTCCACTCCCAAATCTTTGTCTATTTTTCGAATGGAACTCTCACAAACATATTTCTGAGAATTTCAAATGTTTGTAAGAGTTTTCTGGAAGTGTCAAAAAATTATGAGAATGGTAATTATCTCAAGTCATTTTCAAACGGAAGCAACATTGTCAGAATTCCTTCCCAAACACCTGTTCACATGAAATTTCCACCCAATATTATATATTTGAAAAATTATTATAAGCAACATCACTTCTGGAGGAAATTTGCTTGGGCCCAAAAGGTAGATCAGCACCAAACTACCACTGACTTTCAATGGGAAGCCTAACTATTCTTTGTGCCATTGAAAATCTCCCCACAACTTGTCATCTATTGACTCCTCCTGATTTACCGTCAGTACTGAAGTCAATGTAGTTTACACCAGCTGAGGACATGGCCCTATGTGTTTATCATTCTTACCAATACAGCAGAATTAATCCTTATGCTGTGCAAAGCTCTAACCCCACACTAGGGCAGATCAGAGAGAATCATCGGGGCTATTTTTTTTTTGTTGATTTTTGCGGCATTTGAATGGACTGATTCAGTTGTTGTACTACTCCTTAGATATATTAGATTATTTAAACAAGAAATTTCTAAGCAGCTGACTGTGACCAGATCAATATCTCAGAGGAAGTTCTTGATAGCATCTAGCCTTCTTTTGCCAGTATTGTGTCTTTCTTCTAACCTAAAGTTGTTTCTTATAATGCACAGTAATGGAACACATGCAGAAAGAATTAAAACTTTCTAATTTTGTCTTTAGTAATTGGATAATGTTAATGTGGTAATAATAATATTCCCTATACCACATACAGTGAATAGTTAGCAATTACTGCACTCATGTTACCTAGTTCAGAAAAGAAAAGCATGGTTTTAAGATCAAACACACTAAAAGATAACCACCGTTTCCCCAATTGAATGATGAACTAGGGCTGCCAAGCATCTGGTTTTCGACTGGCACACCCAGTCAAAAAGGGACCCTGGCAGCTTCGGTCAGCACCTCTGACCGGGCCGTTAAAAGTCCCAGTCAGCAGTGCAGCGGGGCAAAGGCAGGCATCCTGTCCAGCTCTGCATGGCTCTCAGAAGCGGTGGGCATGTCCCTGCAGTCCCGAGGCAGGGAGGAGCAATCAGGGAAGCTCTATGCACTGCCCACGCCCACAGGCACCACCCCCACAGCTCCCATTGGCTGGGAATGAGTGAAAGTGAGTGAGGGTGGGGTAGAGTGAGTGACAGAGGGAGGGGGATGGAGTGGGGGTAGGGTTTCGGGGAGGGGGCGGAGAAGCGGTGTTCGTTTTAGTGTGATTAGAAAGTTGGCAACCCTATGATAAGCTTACAACTACTGCATTTTTAGCCGGGTTAACAAAATGGATAGTCCTCTACAAAATCTCTTCTCAGGATACATGACGCAAAGCACAATAATGCCCTATCATTTAGCATACTCCCTAAGAGGCCACTAACCAATTATAAAATTGGAAGATCGGAATATAGGAATTGCCACACTGGATCAGTTCTGAGGTCAATCCAGTCCAGTATCCTGTATCCAATGATGGTCAGTGCCAGATGCGTTAGAGGAAGAATCCCACCAGTCATCAGATGTGACATAAACTGCCCTCCATGGAAGTCCCTTCCTAATCATCAATAGGAACAGGACTATTCCCATGCTTAAAATTAAGTACGTTTTTATGTACATTGCCAGACTGGGGCCTTTTTGCTTTACATTTAGCTCTGTACAAAACAAATGGAAGGCCCAATCCCTGCCTCTACGCTCTAATGAAATGCTCTATGTAATTTGGTCAACTGCTTCAGACTATGCATCCCATTAACTGTCTAATATACTGTACTTTATAATCTGGGACTTCAAATAATTCCACCTAGCAAAAGACCCATTGAATAAAACACTGCTCATATATGTTCAAAGTGAAGAGTATGTAAAATAATTATCTTTCTTTCTTTTTCTTATACTGCTGTCATTAGGTCCTAAAAAAGAAGAAAGTTGCATCAGTCTCTGGGGAATTGAAAGAAAACAATCCAATCCAGCTTCACTCAATCAATTTCAACTGTATTTGTGTTTTGTTATGTAACTTCACATAGCTCTGTTTTATTATTTAAAATTATGTCAGGAATGTATCAATTCAATTTACAAAATTCCTTATCCCACACAGAGATATCTGCCTGAAATAGTTGAGAGACTCCTCATCTTGAATATTAATCAACACACCAAGATTTACCTAATCTAGTGATGACATAAATATATATATGACTATTAGGTTAATTGTGATTTATAATTCAAAATTAACATTTCAGCAAAATTCTATTAAAATCACATAATCAGGCAGTGTTATTATGGTAACATGAATATACATTTTTCCCCCAGTTGCCTACAGCTGTTAAAAGTCCTTATAAAAATTGTTAACTTTAAACCAACAGGAAAAAAAGTGGCGATACCCTTAGAAACTTTTGACTTGCATACAGATCTAAATAATGTTAGCACAGTGTATGCAGTATTCACTAGACATTTTCTATATTAAGTCTTGACACTGAGTGTGTATATCTAGGTAACATGATATACTTATCTAAGGTAAAATTTGATAGTTGTTAAGGATGGCCACTGTAGCTCAACAATGAGGTTCACTGAGATCTTGAAAATACTTGTTCATTTAACACATACATCAGCAAGGCGTGCTACTGCCGTAGGTTTTGGCAGAACAGAGGAGAAACCCTACATCTGGTAGGTAGTGAGGATACAAAAATCTGTGGCCCACTGAAAATGTATTTTCTATCCAAGAACTATACTATACTGATATTATTTTTTAAGTTCATATTCAATTCTATAACATTCACATTTTTTAAATTAAACAAAGACTCCCCCCACCAGCAGGGGGATGTTTTTGCAGCAGAATTTAGGTCCAGCTAGCTGTGGAGTGCCTAGGGCCTTGTTTTTAAGCTACAGACTAAACCACAAATAATGAGAAACTACTTTGTAATTGAACTAGAAATATTTCATCCACAGACACGCTAACAGCTTGATGTACAATGAATAGACACAAATTTACTAGGTTAATGGGTGACTTGATTATAGGTCTATAAGTACTTATATGGGGAACTACTATTTAATAATGGGCTCTTCAATCTAGCAGAGAAAGGTAAAACATGATCCAATGGCTGGAAGTAGAAGCTACACAAAATCAGACTGGAAGTAAGGTATACATTTATAACAGAGTAATTAACCTTTTAAACAACTTATCAATAATGGATTCTCCATTACTGACAATTATTAAATCAAGATTGGATGTTTTTCTAAAAGAGCTGCTCTAGGAATTATTTTGGGGAAGTTCTGTGGCCTGTGTAATTCAGGAGGTCAGACTAGATGTTCACAGTGGTCCCTTCTACCTTAGAATCTATAAATCATGTTTTTTAAGGCTCGTCTGCAGGTCACAACATTTCAGACAGAATCAGCATAATATCTGGGATAAGATATATAAAGACTTCAAAATAATGTTTCATTACACAAAATCAGTGGCAGAAGAAAATATTTAAGATTTCTGTTACTAAAAGCTACAATAATCCAGGCACTTGGTATTGACTTTGATAAAGTCTAACTTTTTCTGAAAAACCTAAAAAGAGTATTTACATGCTATACTGAACACCTGGAGGAGCCATGTTGGCTGTGATCCTTGGTGAGAGACCATCTCTCACTAGAACTTCTCTAGTCCCTCAAAAGAAAATCTCTAAAGTTTTCCTGAGCAGCAAAAGTCTTGATATTTATTTGTTGATACTTGACTAATAATAATACTTGAGTGAAGGAAGTCTCCACCAATCAACTCCTGTCATTCTTTCCTCTAAAACCATCAACCAAAACAATAAGATTCACCTGCTAATCCATTATTCTTTTGCCACATTATGGCTACATGATCAAAACCATTTATTTTGTGACAGGGCCTTATATAACACAAGAAGATGGGACTACTTATGCAAGTAAACTTAAGACAATGGACAAAAGTAATGTGTTTCAGAATTGGGCCCATAATTAATCCATCTCCTGATTTGGAATTATTTATTATGTTAAATAAATAATAAAAACAACCCTCAGTTATGTTGCTCAGGAAAGCTTTGGTAACAAAAGATTATAAATCTCTGAAAGATTACAGTCTTAAAAAACTGTACTGGGACAACATCAGGCCCCACAAGTACCATAGTAAGCAGTGAGTATATACTTTATACACAGATTCTACCTAATAAAAAGCATATTGGTAATAATCACTTATAATGGAAATGTATCAAGGCAGAACTTCTTTTGTAAATCATAATGTTAAGACTAATAATACTTAGTTGCACATAAATTCTTCTATCGTTTATAGTCGCAAAACCACTGATTAACACATGAAAGGTAAAACTTCAAAACAGAACACTTATCTCAGGTAAAGTCTCTTAATTGTAGTGTAAAATTGCAAGAAAAATAAATATTTCAGATATCCAAAGTAAGCTGTCAATTGCTCTATGCCGCGGTGCCTGTGAAGTCCAAAGCTGCACTGGCGTTTCATTGCTGCCCTTCTGCATTGCAAACTCATCCCTAACTTGTTATGCACTGTCATTCCAGGTGTTCGATTGTCATCCATCAAGGTAACATAAATAAGCAACTCCGCAAGACTGTTCAGAATGTATAGTATACCCTTGCCTTTCAAATGCACAGTGCTTCCTTCATTTTGTTTCCAAAGAGGTCTTATTCCAGGTACTACAAAAGAGAAAAATTAAGGTTTTTTCCAAAATAAGTTTTCAGTATTTTGGAACCATAATATTTCTGGTGATGGGTAACATAGTTTAAAAGGTTTTAAATGGAATTTATATGCAAGTTTGCCTGTTGTACCAGGAGCTACAAACCAATGATCAAGAGATTTATCCTCTCCTATGTTCCATATCTAGCAAATCCAGGTCTAAATAGTAATGATATTGCTCCACGTGAAGCACTCCTCTTGAAGTCAATAGACTTTTTGTGTGTGGACTGAAGGCAGGATTGTGTCAGGATATTGAGAGGGTGATTACAGCTAAGAATTTTTCATCAAGTAACATTTGAAGACACTACTTTACAATGATAGAAAGCAGCAAACAAGCGCACTTCAAAATCGCTTATTCATTAAAAATATTTTTCCAGGCAAACATTCATTCATCCAGATTGCTTAAAATGAGGTATCACTTGCAGAACTATGAAAAATAAACTGGAAACAGAGACTGGCAAGAAAGTTCCCTTGACTATTTTTAAAACTCTCTCAGCTTGTAGTCTAGAGAGAACTTAATTAAATATAATGGAAATTTTCCAAAAGGGGAAAAAATAGGCACTTAAAAGGTGCAATATTCTTTTCTCCTTGAAACTGTCATTACTCTGACAAAATGACTGAATCTTGAGTTATAAATACACAAATACTGGCAAGCTTTCAGTCCTGTTTTTCATCTCCAAACCAAAGGATGAACAACAGTGAGAATACAAGCTTCTTCAAAAGAGCTGAAAAACAAATGCTTGCCAGGCCTTGATTTTCTGGCAAACCCCTCACCACAGCTCTAATTAAGTGCTAATGAACAGGGTATGTCTACACTTAAAACGCTTCAGTGGCGCAGCTAGAGCACTTCAGCATAGGCACTACCTAGGCCAATGGGACGTGTTCTCCCATTGGCGTAGGTAATTCACCTCTCTGAGAGGTGGTAACAGGGTTCACGGAAGAATTCCTCTGTCAGCCTACCCCTGTCTACACTGGGGGTTAGGTCAGCATAGCTACCTCTCTCAGAGTGTAGATTTTTCCTGAGAGAGGTAGATATGCCATTGTAAGTTTCCAGTGTACACTAGCCCTGACCTTATAGTCATTTTAAACTACTCTCGTAGACTTGTAGAAAAATATTAATTATTAGCTCTTATTCAGTTATTCATGCTCCTATTTGCAAACTGCTGTAAGACAACAATACATTTAAATATAAGACAAGTTCTCTTTGTTGATCAGCTGCATAGTTAATGAAAAACCCACAAGCATCTTTACATAAATAAGTGGCCTGGAAGATGTAAACCCTTTCCAGGACAGAGCAGTGTTCTTATCTCATGGTATGTCTACATGGTAGCTGTAGGTGCAATCTCCAGCTTCAGCAACTGTACCTGCATGAGCTTTGTTTGAGTTAGCGCTCTAACAATAGCAGTGTAACTGCTGTGGCATGGGCGCTTGCCCAGGCTAGCCACCTGAGTACTTACTGAGGGTCTCAGATGGGATTGCACTCAGGCAACTAGCCCATGCTGCCGTTCATGCTGCCGCCAGCTCCGCCACAGCCACACCACTATTTTTCGCATGTTGGCTCGATCAGAGCTCCCATAGGTATGTCTATCCAAACTGGAAATTACACCTCCAGCTGCAGTGTAGCTATACCCTAAATTATGCAGCTAATCCTCATTATACACCTCAGTCGAGAGATTTATGAAAAATCTGAAGATATGCAGCACTCACAAGACAGGATAACATGGACCGTCAAGGTAAATTGCCCAAACTACCGGAACTTGAAGTTCCATATTATCCTGTCATGTGATGCTGCATATCTTCAAATTTTTCAAAAACCTCGACTGAGGTGCATAATGAGGACTAACTGCATAATTGGCTATTTGTGGCTCGAGGGTGGAGTCTCTTTCTCTCTCTCTCTCTCATGTGTTTTTGGGGGAATAATTCTAATTTTCCAATGCAAAACAAGAACAAATATAAAAAAAACTGATATTTTTCACAAAATGGAATTCTTGTTTTTCCAGACAGCCCTGGAAAATAGGACCAAATCTGGGCATACATGAAGGAAATAATGCTAAATGCTGTAGCCATGAGATCTGATTTTCTCCTAGAATCCAAATCTTAATTCTTGAATACACACAGTGAATCAAATTCAGCCCTGGCATAAGTGCCTGCAACTCCCACTGACTTCAAGGAGCTCACTGCAACTTCTATAAAACTAGATAAGTAAATGAGGATAAAATGATAATGTGAAATTAGTGAACCAGACACTATGCATTTACATTCGGCAACAGATCCACAGCTGTGAACTACTGTAGTTCCATTGCAGTCAAGGGAGCTCTGACAATTTACACTAGCTGAGAATCTGTGTTCTTTTCAGAATGAATTTTGCCAGCTTTCAAAATTAGTATTTAACCTTTTGGAAAATGAAACCTCATGATTAATTGACAAAATCCGAAGGCCACGTTCTCCTTCCAGACAGCCTTTGTGTGTGTGTGTGTGTATCTGGATATCTGTACATTGCGGCCAAGTTCTATGTGGTTCCTCAAATGGCACTTTTGCAGGTGTGAGTATCTAAGGTCAGCAAGTATGTTTCTGATCCAAATCATTTCCCCATCTAATAACAAATCAATGCTAATATATCTCTGAGCAAGGATCCAAAGCTGCATTCACCTCCATGTCTGATGGATCAGTAGTCTTCCTATTTCATGCATGGGAAAACTAAGGCACAAGAGGGTGATATGACTTTCCCAAGGCCATACATCAGGTCAGTAAGAGTGATGAGAGATTTCAACCCAGTACCTCCTAATATTGTACACTAGCTACAAGACCATTCTTCCCCTTCCTTTAGGTGACTTATTTCCTCTGAGCTCCTGTGTCTTCTCCATTGTTTTCCTTCCCCCAGTGTTTCCATCTTGGCCTATCACCTGGCCCTTCTACCTCCTTTCTCTATTTTTTCCCTCCCTCTACTCTGCCTTAAATTTCTTACTCCTCTGGCACCGTCTCCCTCACACTGTGGCTACTTTGCTGAGAGCAGAACATGCTGCTAATCAGGGCTAGTAGCAGCAGTGCTGACCTCCCATTCCCCTTCCCTGTGTGCTGCACTATGGGGGGAAAGGGAGGAAGCCTTGGTTGCCTACTCATATGCATTAGAGGGAAAATCTTTCTTGTTGCCTGCAGCCCTGCTTATAAATGGCATTTTAGCTGGCATGAGTGAGCACCACTAGGTGCAAATGTGTGAATGTCACTGCAGATGAGTGACATTTGGCAGGTTTTCTTAGACCCCTTTGGACTTAGTTTTATCATGTAAAGAAAAAGTCTATATTCATATTCTGTCTGGTCGAAAAAGGCATGTGTTCCAAAAATACTACTAGTATATCATAGCGGAATTTAAATTATGGTGGAACATGATACTGGCTAGGGTACACACCTGATGATCCACAGAAAACTCTATGATAATTTCATTGAGACAGAAAAGCTAAGAATGAAATCTGTGTGAGATCGATCCAAGAACGATTGCTTCAAATTTCTAAAGCAACTCAGATGTTTATTTTACAATATTTGTAACTAATGTACAGCATCTTGTCTCATTTTACAGAAATCTAAGCCAAGTAAACATTATGAGATAAATATTCCTAAAAAGAAACATGCTGTTAATATGGGGACAATGCCAAAACTATTCTACAGTGTTATTCAGCAGAATTCCTCCTTCCAATGGCTGAAATACAATTGAACCTGAATAGCGAAACCAATTTCAAAACAACCAATGAAAAACTAATTTCATATACAACATCCAACTTTCTCATGTAAATATATTTCTGGACAACATTGATGCTAAGGAAGTGCCTAACATGTCTTGGCATGCCTTCATCCTACTTTTGCTCTTGTGTACAGAAACATGCACCCCCTTCTATTATACAGTCTATTGAGAAAACCAACTCATCTCTGGACTCCAAACACCAGTTCGTCCTACCATTATGGCCTCTCCTTTGGTGCATTCTCTAATTCTGAGAAATCAGGCACTGTCTGCTGCCCTCTTAAAACAAAAAACCCTTCCCTTGCTTCTACACTAGCTGCCATCCTCACTACCATGAAGCCCCTAATAGAATGACAGATTTTAAGGCCACAGGGATCACTATGATCATCTCATCTGATCGTCCACATAACACAAGCCATAGAATTTCACCCAGTGATTCCTACATCAAGCCCGTAACATTTAATTAAGTATATCTTTTAGAAAGACATCCAATCTAGATTTAAAGAAACTGCTTGTGGAAGCAGTTCTCTCTCATCTCTCAAATAGGGTTGTCACCATTCTAATTGCAGGTAACCCCGCCCCTGCCCTGCCTCTTCTCCCCAAGACTTTGCCACTGCTCCGGGTCTTTCCCCTAAAGCCCCGCCCCCATTTCTTGCTCCTCCCCCTCCCTACATCACTTGCTGGATCGTCACAAGGAGCCTGCCTGTAGGTGGTAGGTGACCCCCGCAGAGCACGAGCTGGCATGGGTTAATGACCAGGCACCTCTCCTGCCCCACAGTAACCAGATTTTTGGTTCAGCTGACATTTAGGATTGCCAGGTCCCCTTTTTGACTGGACTTTGAGGTTGAACCAGGGACCTGGCAATCCTAAATGGCACCTGGACACAGAAGCCAAAAACCGGACTGGAAACCCAGATGGATAGTAACCCTACGTCTCAAATCACCTTTCATGTAACAATATACTGCACTAACTCTTATTAGGATTTCAGGTTTTCCGTACTACAGTAAAAGCTAGTTACCATTTAGTTACCCCCCTCTTCCTCTTAGTTAAGTAAGGTTTCTTGTACTACTTCATTCTTTGATGATAATGGAAGCTACAACACTATGGAAATCCTCCTGGACTACCTCCACTGCAGTGCAGACATTTTTGATTCCCTCTTGTCAAAATTCCTCTCCTATTCATCAAACTTATCTCTCTCTCTTTCTATGGCATCTATACTTCTGCAGCAAGATCCCTCTTTTATAGCAACCATTGAATTTTCTGCCTTGACTCGGTTTTCAAATCTCAGCTGAAAACATATTTTCTCCTTCAGGTATTCGTTATTATGTAACACTAACTATATTTTCCTATAGCAATCAGGGATGCAGTTTGTATAAAAAGATGTTAAACCCCACAGAAAAAAGCCCAGTTAAATTGTATACTAGACCCACCCCACAAACAGTTCAAGGTTTGCATTAGGGATGTAAATATTGTTTAAAAAGTTAATCATTTAAATGATTAAAATTATACCGGTTAACCAATTAAAGGGAGAGGGGCTGGGGTTGCTCCAACCAGCCCGGTGCATCTGGGGTGGAGTCGGCCGGCCGGCTGGCATGGGGCAACCAGGACTGGGCTCCCTCTGGTTGGCACAGGGTGGCCGGGGCTGGGATCCCGCCATCCAGCCCGGGGTTGGGGTCCCTCTATCTGGGCTGGGGCTGCTCCAGCCAGCGCAGGGCTGGGACTTGAGACACCAGTCAGAATCAGTGCCCCATTCTACTTGCTGCTGTACAAACCCATATTATAGGAAGACAGTTCCTGTCCCAACAAGCCCTACAGCCAGTTATTCATGACCTTGATTTCAGCGACCAAACTGACTTTGCATAAAAGGTCATGGTTTCTATCACCCCTTTTGTCCGCTAATGAGCAAGACCATTACTGTTTTTTTAAACTGGCTCTAAATAAATCCATTCAGCAGAGAATGGAAGCATTATCTGATTTTAAAATGGTTTTGAACCAAGTAATTTTAAAAACATATAATACACCTTATTTCAAAACAAGACTTACTTTTCAGTATTTTAATTGATGTATTCTGCATGCATATTGTTATGTTAGCTGTATATGCAAATAAAATAATGACCACCATAACTTTTTTTTTTTTAAATAAAGTCTGACCTTTTCCATTTAGTTTTACTCTGACCAACAGCCAGCATTAACAATAGCATACTCAGTACAAGTATTTCACTACCCATTTTATACTGTACTTTCAGACAGGAATGGCACCTATTTTTCAAGTAGTAAAGGAAAGGCCAGATACCTTTGGAGCCCATCACAAACACAGCTGACCTGGTTTACTGCTGCCACTCTCTAGATACATAAATTAAAACAAACATGACTGGATAAAAAAAGTAAATGTAGTACAATATTGGTAAAATGTCCATCTGCCTAGGTATTTATAATACCCCCATCACCATAGCACTCAAGTTACAAAGTACTATAGTCAGAGAGAGGAGGAAAAAACAAGAACTACTGTGCTTTGCACTGTTGTACACTAGCTGGATGTAGCCTTCAAAAAATGTTACCTGCTAACAGCTTTAGTTTGGTTTCCAGCAGGAATCAGCTCTCTATATTAATATGGTATTTTCAGAGAGACAACCATGAAAAGTGTAACCTGAAATACAACATAGAAGTTGCATATTGACAATACAAGGATGCATTATTTTTTATCACTGCATTTTATTTTATCTGGGGTGGTACTTTTTAAAAAAAAATACAACCATACACATAATGTAGCTGTTAGCAGACATTCTTTTTATAGTTTACAAATTTTATCAGTATATGGTATACTCTCATCAGCATATATGATAATGCAATGGGAATCAAACAATATACTTTTTATGGATTTAAGCCCGCAAATACATAAGTCTATATTTCACCTGCTAGTATCAGATTAGTCATATGAGTAGAGTTATGCATGCATTAAGCTGTTTGCAGGATTAGGGACAACATTTGTAATACCTTTGTTTGTACAGCACCTGGCACATTTCTGCCACCATGATACGAATAATAATATAAAATACCTTTTTTCATTTGTAAACTCTTAACAATCCATGCACAATTCATTATATTCCCCCAGATGCTGTTCCAGACTTGTCAATATAAAGCCAGACAGCTAATGACTTCACACTCTGTTATCCTTCAAGTAGTTATGATCTGGCCCTGAACATTAACACCAGGCAATATGAAGTTTCCCGTTACACATTTTATTGCTTTGGAATCCATCTTGAAACTTCACCTTAACCTTCTAAGTACTCCATTAATCACATCCTCATGTTTAGCGTTGACACAAGGATTGCATAAATTTAAAGAAAAAAACCTCTATGATTCAATATTTTATAACATCTGAAACAATCTAATCTTTTGTCCCATCTAGTCCTTATTTTATAATTATACTTAGATTAGTTTCTATCAAAATAAATCTTTACTTAATTACAGTGCTTCCAAATCAACCAAAAAACAGCAGCATTTGAACACACCTGAAAATATCTTTGACTACAGTTTTTCTTTCAGGATGGGAAAAATAATTGTATAGTTCTTTAATTTCTGCTGAAGCCTTCAGAAGGTGGTCACAAGGTAGGCTTTAGTACCTTGTCTAAACTTAAAGTATCTTCACTTAAATCACTATCGATAATCCAACAGCAAACTGTAGGTAGCCCCGCTATTCAGTAATCAAGATAAGAAGAAGATACTTTGCATAATTTTCCCCTATGCAAAATGCTATAGAATTTAACAGAAAAATACAAATATTCTGTTTGATTTTTGAACCATACTATATAGATTAATAGAAAATATTACCCTTTCTATAAAATGGTTCAAAAACCCTATAGAAAGGAGAATATTCTCTGTTCAACTTCAAAAGTTTTTAGAGTAATTTCTATAAAATCCTATTACCTCTCCAGTGAACCATTTTGGTTTCACCCATATTAAATTCTCATAGGAAAGTCCTCTCAGTACTACTGAAGGATAGAAATCACCGAAGGCATGAGCAAAGTTAATACCTATATCTAAAAAGACCTATTTAATTTGACAGGAAGGTCAATCAAAACATTTCAAAACTGACTCAAATATAGGGTGGTTTATTTAAGTCAACTGCAAATTTCCCATTGATTACAAAAGAACAGTAAATGGGCCCATAATTACAAGACAAGAAATAACTACTAAATTTTGCACTACAGAAAATATTTTCAAATATTTACATTTAGTAGCTTTTTTAACATGCAAAATGAAAGGGCAAATGGAAACTTATTTTTTTTATAGTGACAGCTTATAACAGAAAGAAAATGCTACTCTGAACCATAGTATTACTTCAGTTAGTGCTTGCTGGCTCTGTACATTTATATAAAACATATTCAGCAAAATGTCCTACAAAAATTAAAAACAGAAGTTGGTTTAAAGTATTTTCAGAGACAGTACTCTTTTTAAAAAATTTAAAACAAAAGTTGATTGAAATGTTTCTGTAATACAAGCAAGTCTCCTGGCGGTTTTAGAATGCTGTCTGGGTTCATTACCAGCCCTGCTTCTCAGTACATAAAGGAAATAAAGAAGGCCGGAGGAGTGAGCTGGGATGTGTCTATAGGGAAAGAAGAACTTAAGAATCTTCTAGGTTTTGAAAAGACCAGCAGGAAAAGAATCATTCTCAGGTCTAAGGCAATATTGTGAAAATGTGAAGGAAATGTTGAATTAGCCCAATTAATGTTTTCAATCAGATACTTAAGGAATAGTCAGTCCTTAAGAGAACTATCAAGAAAACAGTTAGTAACTTTACTCATGTGATCTCTCAATCTCAAGCATGCTACTTCATGTGAAAAGTTAGCATGTGTGTTAGTGTCTGTAGAATCAGGCCCATAGTTTGTACTTTTCAGTTGAAAAGCACGAGCAGAAAAGGCTGGAGCACTTTAAATAATTTCAAGCATATAAAATATTGTTAAGTAGCTACAATCCAGCCTACCCATAAGGGGTACAGTATAAATATGAAACAAAAATACTGGCATTTTAATTATTGTTCTCTATTGTATTAAATTGATTCTAAATAATTTGCTCATGTAAAAAAATGTAGACAGGCTGATGGAAAACAGATAGTATATCAAATGGCCAGCACTGCCATTGCAAGCAATAATACATTAACACTGAACTCAAATTACTTTCTAGCTCTGGAGTGAGCTCTTTCAACAGAAGCATATTTTTCATTAGTTTTGAGTACTTGAACATATTATCTAATATATTACGGACATCTTTATAGGTACAAGAAATAATGTGTACGTTATCTGATACAAGCAAACAGGAAAGCACAGTGCCTATGTTTAGGGATAAGTTATCTTAAGAATGAGCTTTTCTTATCAACCTGGGCCCTGTATTCAGCAGTATTTTTTTTTTTATTTTGCTTCTTGTAGTATTATCAATTTATTATAGGTTCTGTTAGGTGCAAGTTATAAAAATGTATAACCTTCAAGTTACACAAATGTTTTTTGGGAAAACACCACAGTGATGTATGCTTTCTAACCAGTCTAATTAGTTAAGTTTGTATTAAAAACAAAAATGTGTCTCAGGAGGCAACAGCAATCCAAATACATATTCCAGCATTTTATTAAAATGTGCTCCCTCTGAACAATAAACCTCTCTCTCCCTGGTCCCATTGCTGCTTTCTGTCAGAGGGCCTCAGCAGAAGATTATGGTCTAAACCAAGATAGCTTGGATAAGCATTTTATTCAATTAGAACAGAAGATGACATAGGTTAACCAGCACAGCATTATGTATATATCCCTATTTACTTATTTCCAGAAATATAGTCTAAAATAATGTTACCGGAAATACGCAAAGAGTTGACATACTGCAGTCTATCATAACCATTTTTATCCAAGTGAGAATAAAGAGAAAATGACTGATGAAAGGGAGACATAAATAAGAGGAAATATTAGGTTTTTTTATGTATAACAAGAGGCTTCCAAAATTCTTTGTTGGGGGGGGGGGCGCGGCGGAGAGGGTGTCTGTGTGTGAGAAAGAGAGAGAAAAGGAAAGATATTATGTATTTCTAGCAAAACATCTGTATTATGTATTCAGCAGGAACACAGTGGAAACTCTATATCCACTATCACAACAGATCTCTCCCAAGAAGAAATCACATAATAGCTTCAGTTTTAGAAGTATCACGTTGATTTAATTTTGGCTAAAAAAATTCTATTGCATGAGTATTTTTAATCAAAATAGATTGTTTTTATAAAGCTATAGTTCCTTAAATACTGTACAAAGATAAATAATTTAGAAATTCACACAAATATTTTTCATATACCGATATATAGTTTTGCCAAAAATAGTTTTGTGGAACTCACTGTGAAGCTGAAAGCTTCAAAGAAAAATGATAATATTGTGCTTAAAAAAAAAGCTCCTATCCATATGGTATTTCAAAGTTCTGTTTGCCATCACTAAGTTAAAATACAACAAC
This sequence comes from Lepidochelys kempii, assembly GCF_965140285.1. Lineage (NCBI taxonomy): Eukaryota > Metazoa > Chordata > Testudines > Cheloniidae > Lepidochelys > Lepidochelys kempii. The sequence continues at coordinate 176,316,119 of NC_136380.1, forward strand.
AATGGATATGAAATAAACACAAGTTTTGATCCCACAAATCCTTGGTCATGTAAAAGAGTCCCATTTACTTTAGTGGGACTACTCACGTGAGCATGACTACTTGTGGTAGTCAAAATTTGCAGAATCAGGCCCTCAGTAATTGCAAAAAACATTAAAACGGCAAATAGCTGAAACTGGAAACAACATTTCTGTTGTGTTAGAGTATGTTTATTCTGCTGCATTGTAACAAAAATTTTACGTATGTTCTAAAACTTTCCATGGAAAAATATTTTACAGTGTTTCTCAACTCACAAAAACAAATATGTATCCGAACATAGGAGCTTAATCACTGCTCTACAGTAAGATCAAACCCAGAAAACTGTACAATAACATTGTCTATATTATACATATTACTGTGCTAAACACTTGGCATTTTAATAAATGTAATCACAATTTTATTCTCCATTAATGATGTGATACTTTGTAAAATTACTTTTCTTCATTATAAGAGCTTGTATCTTGCTTTTGCACAAGATTTTAAGAGTAGCCAACGACCTACATATTTGGAACAGAATTTCATAGAAGTAAGGATTTGTCATATCCAAGTGTAAATTAAACATCAATTTATATTAATATTAAGGAAAGGTGTGTTAAAATAACAGTGTAATCTTTGTTAAAGTACATTTAAAAGATCAAGATTCTCCAAAAAATAAAATAAAATAAGACAAGAAGAACAACCAAACATTTAAAAAAAAACTTTTGAGATTATATAAATCCCTATTCCATCTCTTCTATTTACAGCATACAAAAATAGCTTGATCAGATTTGCAATATCAATCACAACATTTAGAAAAATAAGTAGTTACCAGTTAGGCAAAATCAGTAAAATCTAATAACTTATTCACTTGAGGGCACATACCATTCCATGACAAAGGAATATTTTTATTTAACAATGTGGCATTCCTTTAACAGAGTCAGAAGTAACATAAAACATAAAAGCAAGATAGCCACGATGATCACTTCTTTCATAACACAAAGAAGAAAAAAAGAACTATTGTGTGAAATGAAAAAGATCTTCAAATACAAAGTCAACACACACAGGTGTTTGCATTTTGTATATTTCATTGTGCGCTTCATAGGAAGAAAAAATAGTTTCATTTGTAGATCTTACAGGGAAACAAAGAATCTCAACAAGAAGTCCTGATAAACAAACATCTTCACCAGGAGAGAGAGAAAAATTAAACCAGTTGTAAGCAACCGTGGACATCTTTTGTTCCTTGATAAATATTTGTCTTTGTCTTTTGTGATAAGGTCTGCTGCCTGCATTTCACATAAAAAGGCCTAGTTGTTTCTGTATAGAAAACATTTAATTAAGATAATTTCCAATTTCGTAGCCCCCCCGTGAGCTGATGAAAAAGGCAAGCAGTAATGTAGAAAAAACAGCACCCGCTGGCTGTAAACAGGGTAGAACAAATGTCCTGCAGCTCCAAAACAAGGAAACATGGGCCCCCCTGCTGGTTAGTAATGGGGAGGAAGTTATCTCCTACAGACTGGAAATTGCTTCAAGGATACCAGGAAGACGAGAGGGAAATGGATTGCAGAATCATGGCCATGGAGAAAAAATGGAATTAAACCACACTTTACAATTGTGTATTGTTTTGGAGGTGGGGTAGAGGGAGAAGAATTTTCACAGAGCGTAAGACCAAATATGTGATATATTCCAAAAGTTACAAAACTGAAAAAGTTTTATTTTTAAAGGGCAAAATAATCTTAATTCCCAGAAACACTAACATTTCAGCATCTTCTATAATACTAGATGTTAAAAATTAGCTTAAATGTTAGCTCAGGAAGAGAAAAAAGTGGGAGAAGATATTTTACTGTGAAGCACAGATTGACAGGAATCACTCTTCTATGAAAAAATTATTTATTTACTTACCTATTTATGGTTAATCCTTTAAAAAAATACAATTTTTCATCTATGTTTTCATTGAAATTCACCACTATGAAGTTCTCCACACACAAGTGAACACTGAAAAGCTTATTTATTTTTAAACCACTGTTTCATGTTTTACAAACACCGGGCCTTATCCTTCAGACCCTTAGCCCAGTGAGCAATTTCATTACCTTGAGTGGAAATTGCTTACATGAGTAACTGTTATTTGCAGGAGTTAGAGTTCACTAGAACAATTCCCTGCACCACAGATTTTAGAAATAAGAGGAAAAGAAATCTTGGTAACAAAACCAAAGTAGTTTTGGTACAGATAACATAGAGAATATACACAAAGAGCAAAACTTCCAAAATTCTTAATCCTTGTACACATGATACTTTCATGGAATTGCTAATGATCATAATACTGCTCTCTCAATCAAGGACACAATCAGGCAAGTTTCTGCAGGAAGAGGTGTCAGAAACAGCAATACGAGATTTTAATGCAGGCCCATTTCAGGTCTGGGTCAAACAATTACACATCCTCTCATTGATATCTATTTTATACTAGTTTATAAATAAGGCTCTAACAGAGTAAGAGAGTACATCAAAATCATTCCTTAACTGCACTCTTATGTGTGTGACTAAGACTCCTTGCAACATTTTATATGATATTTAGTTTAGGAACATGGACAGAAACAGTAATTCTCAACACTGAAAATTTTTACAGTAAAATTAAAGCATAATATTAAAAACTCAGGTAAGTAGAAATGCAGTGTACATAATCTACTAGCACATTTATACATATTAGGGGCCATTTCATTCCCACAGTCCAAATATGCAGCAAAGGAATTGTGCTTACATTATGGCCATGATACAAGTCCTCAATATGGATTCCAGCAGCTGAGTTTTCCTGTTTGGTAAATATTCAGAAAGCACAAAAATCAGTTTTCGCTTTAAACCCCAGCAAAAGAAACTACATGGCTTACAATGATCCTTTTTCAAAGTTGGATCAACTTTTAAATGTGCAATTTACTTTTTCTCCAGGAACACCAGGATCTTTATTCCATGAATAAAAATGTCAACAAAAACCAAAATAAAGAACTTCTATACTGTAAAAGATTTAAGACAAACACTGTAAGCACAAAAGGGCAGTTAGTGCTAAATTAATCTAAATCCCCCCAGGAATCACAGAGTTTGTAAAGACCAGCTATATAAAAAACCTGGCATATTTCTTGAAAAAATAACCATTAAAACAAAAATGTTTTAGCTACATATTATCTTACCCGCTTTTAGACAAAAGTGTGGAAAAGCCATCATGCAGAAAAGAGAGTAATATCACGGTTTGTTCACTTTACAAATATTGTCAGACTCTGGATTATACACCTGAATTGACCCAGTCTAAGTAGATCAGGTCCACTTTCACATTAGAAGAAATACGTAACTCATCTTCCTACCAACACATCAAAAATGTGATAACAATTGAACTTAAAATTACAGTACCTGGAGCTTGAAGCTGTTCTCAGGTTTGCTTAACAAAGCATTCTTCCTACAAGTAGTATTAGTTATTATCCCATAAATTGTGTTAATAGTTTTGAACTTAAAGTACATATTCCCTATTTTAATGTTTTATACATATCCCCATTTTATGTTCATCTGTTACGGCTGTTACTGTTTAGAGATTTTTAAATTCATTGACGTTTCATTACAAGTCTCAAGTTAAAAATCTGTAAGACCCCGATCTTGGAAACATTTAAGGTTGAACCTAATTTTAGCACTGAGGGTAGCCCCACTGATATAAAGTGATGTTACTGAAGGTAAGATTGTGCATACCTGTTTGCAGGATTGGTGCCTAAAATGGCATATTTTTAGAGTACCAAAAAGAATAAGAATCGAGACTTCACTTTTTTACACTCTCTCTCTCTCTCTCTCATGTGTTTGTGAGCACATGTTAAAATAGATTTAAACTTTTTGGTAGGGAAATTCCATAATAAAAGGTAATGACAATAGCCAATCAGGATAATGGTTTTCGAACAGTTTGTACACATTTGACAACAAAGGTGGCAATAAACAAGCCCAACCAAAGAGTGTAATGGGATTAATCCAAGATTATCTCAATTGATCCTCTCCATAAATACAGTGAAACCATACTCACTTAAGAGCATTGGAGGAGATAATGAATAAGTAAAAGTTACCTGACTTCAGCACCAGCATAGGGCTGACAAGGACCATGTTGATCAGACAAATTAATTTGGCATAAAGATCTAAAATTTCTGACACTTAAGAAAAACTACCTTGAGACCTACTTTTGTTTTAACTGCACTGTTTTGTTTATGTAGCAATAAAGATATTGTAGGGTTGGGGTTTAGATACCGTGGGGATAGGTTTTTTTTAGCATATACCTACACCCTGGAAGGGTAAAAATAAATCTTTTAAATGAGCTCTGGGTTACATTTCAGCCTAAGGTCTGAGATTGACACCAAAACAAAGAAGGAAAATGATAAAACAAATATTGCCTGATAAGTCTGTTGCTTATCATGAACATGGTAGTCAGTCTTCAAAGTAGAGCAGAATTAAATATTCATCACAATTTTTTTCCTGAAAAAATCCTTGATTTCCAAAAAACATGTTCTAAAACAGAATTTTTTTTTTTAATTTAGAGATTTTGTTGACATCTCTGGGGGAAAAAATACCACTTTTTTTGCATTTTAAACTGCATAATTTGGTGACTGTTCACATGGTAATGGTTTTGGATTCCTGATTGTCCAAGGTCACTCCTTATGATTAGCCATGATAGTAGAAGCTGGGAGCAGCTCTACGTAAAGCTCCCTTCTGCAGTGCAAAGAACTGTGTGCGGGGGGCAGTTGTTTTGCCACCACTTTCACCACAGCCCAAAATCATGCATGATACAGGAGACCCCAAAAGGGAAGAGGAAGTGGAGATGGAATACTAGACAGAGGAGACACAGAGAGTAATTACAATACCAGCAAGCTGTGATTCAACAGTGAAGAGGGTGGGTTGATTGAAGGATGAAAAATAATGTAGAAACAAAAGTAGGCCTCTGATCCACATCATTAAGACTGTAGTAAAGTTAGAAAACAACTCCTGGGCCCCCTCTCAAGATACTCTCAAGCATAGGACACCGTTCACATAAGGGATTTATACTACTTTATACAGATACCTACTAGGTAACTCCTGTAAACTAGAATGCGTCAAAAGAGGCCATAACCTCCTTGTCCTCCAGACCTCTCCTTGAAAATCTGTGCAACAATGCCTATAAGAAATCAGTCAGTTAATGAGGACTGGATTGGCAGATGAAGACAGCTGACACTTTATTAGTATTTCTTGTATTAAATATCGAACAAATTGCATATACTGACTGGTATCTCTCTTCCCACAGCCTTACTGTGTCACTTGCTCCCTTAGATTGCAAGTTTAACAGGACAGGGATTGAGTCTCTGTATATGTTTGTACAGAACCTACAAAGTAGGCCCCAGTCTTGACTCTGGAGGCATCTACAATATTGATATTTAATAATAAATAATAAAAATGAGAAAGAGAAGTAGTAGTAGTAATTCTGGGGATAGGGTCTGCAGCAGGAACAGTGACAGCATTAGGCTTTCTATAATCATCATCAAACCTTATAATCCCATCCTTTTGGGAGATCGTAACAAGTGGAGAAGCCCAGAGACTATCAGACACTGTAATTACTGCCATTTCCATCATGCTTGCTATTTCCTGACAAACTAGGGGAGGGATACCTCCATGGTTTGAGCACTGGCCTGCTAAACCCAGGGTTGTGAGTTCAATCCTTGAGGGATTGAGGGCAAAAATTGGGGATTGGTCCTGCTCTGAGCAGGGGGTTGGACTAGATGACCTCCAGAGGTCCCTTCCAACCTTAATAGTCTATGACTTGCTCCTGCATTTTGCCTGTAGTCCGGTATGCTCTGCTGGGTGCAGGCTGTGGTCTTATGGCCCATTCCACGAGTCAGTTCTAGCCTGCTGGAAAATACCTGTTGGTGACTTTGCAACACAGCCATAATCTGTGTCTTTTTAGTCCAGGTTAACCCTTTATATAGGTCAATGCTCTCTAGTGGGGTTTCACTATGGCATTCCGTCATCAAAATCAATAAGGGCTGTCTTAGAGTCCTCTTCTATACAGCATATCATGTTTACAATGGCTTCATGCCTGTGATACCTTTTAACCTGTTTATATGCACAGTTTGAGGTGCAACCCTGCTGCACAACCTTTGTACACTGTAGGTAATATTGTTAACCCTTTCTACCACCTCAAAAGGCCCCTCCCATGAGTAACACCAGTACCAAATCCCCCACATGAAATGACCAACAACAGGTATTATTTATTTCTGAGTTGCCTGGATTTTTGTGAGGTTTTGCTGCACCAGTCCCACCATAGACTTTAAATCCTCCCTAATTTTTTGCACATATTCAGCCATCAGTTCCCCCTCTGCTTCAGTGTCACCCTCCCAGCAGTCTCCAATGATATGCAGGGGACCTCCGACCTTTTTCCCATACAGGTTAAATGCAGTGAACCTCGCAGACTCTTGGGGTACCTTCTGGTAAGCAAACAACCAATAGGGTAACATTACATCTGAGCCACATGCCCTCTTGTTTACATAATTTTCAGCATAGATTTTAGGATCCCGATGAACCTCTCAACTAAATTGTTTGTCTCTGGGTGGTATTTGGCAGATTTCAGTTGCTCTATCCACACATCCTCCACAACTCACCAAATAGCTGGGACTTGAAATTTGACCTCCGATCTGTTAAGCTCACTTTGGGAAAATCCTGCTGCTGAATATAGAGAGCAGTGCCTCAGCAATTGTTTCAGCTTCTACATTTGGCTGAGCAACTGCTTCTGGATACCTGGTGGCAAAATCCAATAATATAAAGCGTTTTCCTCTCTGGGTTGGCCTGGACAACCCTAAAAAATGCTTCTTTGATCACGGATAAAGGATGCAAAGGAGACTTGCAGAGATCCACAGGATTTTTTTCCACTTGTGACATAATTCACAAGTCTTGCAGTATTCCTTTACCTCATTTTGAATATTGGGTCAATAGAAATTTTTCTTTTGTCTTTCATATGTCCTGTCTGTTCCCAAGTGACCAGCAAAAGGATAATTGTGAGCTAATATCATTAACTCCACACAATGCTTTGTGGGCACAATTAACTGTTTATAGGGCTCCCCGAGACTTCTATATTTCCCAGATGGAGCTTCCCTGTAAATTCTTCCCTCTTCTACAAAGACCCTCCCTCTGTTCTCTTTCTCTGGGGCATTCCTGAGGATGACCTCCACCTGCTCTCTAGGGAGGTGTTTGCAGTCTACTCTGCAACAAACTCCATTTGGCTTTTGCTTGCACTGAGAGCTGTCTCAACTAAGGGAACTCCTCACTCCCCTCCCCTGGAGACAAAGCGGGTGGCTCACCAGAGACTACTGGAGCTGGAAGACCGAAAGTACAAAGACTGAGAGAAGAAAAGGCAGCATGAGCTTAAAAAGTTGGAAATGCAAGGACAGAACTCTCATGAGCCTGGTTACCCCCAGAAAGCATCACAGTGGTATAGTCAGCAGGATCTATACACCATTGGCTGGTTAGCATAGGGTCACGCTCCCAGCACTAATCTACCAGCTAACATAGATTCTGAGAGATTCAAATATGAGAAAGTCAGAAACTGGTAAAGAAAAAGGTTACAGTTTGTTATTTCTCATTTGTTTATTTTGGGTAGGGGAAATAGAAGAAAAGAAACAAAGATTGCTGAGCACACCAGATCACAGTGAGGAAAAACTCTGTACAGACTGTGGCTCGAATACTACAGGGAAAACAATGGAAGGAATGAAATCTCTACTCATGGAATATGATAAGCACCAGATTAGTCCACTGAAAGTGCCTGTGGCCAAGGGTGGTTCAGGTTTAGGTTTTGGCCAAGAGAGCCAAAGAGCGGGAAGCAGAGGAGAGCACCCAGAAAAAAGAGATGATAGCAGAGAAGCAAAAGCGGGAGGTAGATAAGCAACAGCAGGACGCAGAAAAAGCCAGAGGCCCACAGACACTACTGGAAAACAAGGTTATGGACACCAAGAGAAGGAAAAGCACTACTGTAAAGCTAAGAAAGTTGTAAATGCAAGGACAGAACCTTCACAGCTCTGTACCCCCAGAAAGCCTCACTCCCCTGCCCCCACATTCAGTTGCATAAACAAATGCCTGCAGGAGAACTGAAAATTGTTTCTTTGTATATTAAATGGGAACTATGTGAGGGCATTTATAACTCAGTGATGTCGTTAGTGTAACTGCACCTCTGATCTCTTGTGGTCTTTGAGTGCCCCAAGGCTGATCAGATAGCAAGTGTGAAAAATCAGGATGGAGGTGGGGGGTAAGAGGTGCCTATATAAGATAAAGTCCTGGATAATGGGACTGTCCCTATAAAATCAGGACATCTGGTCACCCAAAGTGCCCTTCCTCTTCCCCGCACATTCAGGTGTCAGGCCTTGATCAGTCACCTTGCTCCAGGTGGAATCATGCAACTCTCTCACTCTCAGACCAGGATTTGGGCTGCAGTCCCCACATGCTAACCAGGATTACTTCAGCAGGTCTGACTTCAGCTCAGACGACCTTGTATTTCTCTTCCCTCTGGGAGCAATAACAGTGGTAATACTGACTGCACAGCCGTCTCAAAGCAGAGTGTTATTTGAACAAAAAGCATTTAAGAGAGAACAGATTTTAAAACAATAAACCAGTCTACATGCTCTTTCCCTAAGGCTTGCCAGTCCCTGGAAGCTGTCCCAGTCCCAATTTCTTTAGACTCTCCCTGAAGAGCCTCACCCTCTATCATCTTGTTTTCCTGGAGAGCTGCTAACAATTGACCCCCTCTCCCCATACTACTACTCCTGAGAAATACTTTTTAACTGTTTACTGCCCCTTTGATGTGTACGTCCAAGCCTGGCAAAACACCTGTGTCACTTTGGTCTGGATCCTGGATGTTATTATCAAAGCCATTGTGTTGCCTTCCAGCTTAGTCTGAATTCAAGCATTATATGTGTGCAATAACCACTCCAATACCGCCAATATAAGCTATTTCTAATACCCCACCATGGTTATACAGTAATTTTACCTCACTAAGTCACATTCAGTGTTCAAAAATTACATAGCAGTTCCACAACCTTCACAGATTTTGCTGAAGTACGTACCAAATTTTGATGGATTATCCTGACACAGAATTCCAGATAAATAGGTGGGCTTCACATATTTTTTGTTTTAAAAAACTTTAAAATGTTCTAATATATACAAAACTGTATCTTTCATTACTACTTCTTACATCCCACCAGACTTCCCTATTTTTGTTTGGCTAGCGAGGGACCTAAAAAGATTTGAGTATAGAAAAATGTTTATTTTAAATGGCTTTAGCTCTATTAATACACTATTTTTATTCTAATATTTGAAACAAGTATATATAGACCACACATTTTTTTGGCCCACACTCTTGCTGCAACAACGAGAATACTTCCTGCTTCTTGGCATTGTGCTAGTTGCCGAACAAACACATCAGAAGAAAAGCTCTGCCCTGTGGAGTTTACATGTTTTTCAACTGACTAAGTGATTTGTAAGCCAGTGGCCCAATGCACTAGTCAGTACACCAGAGAACTCTAAGGAGACAGAGGATTTCAGTCCCTTTTCTTCAGGACTCCAGTTTTATTTCTCCCAAATAAACAGTTTCACATAAGTTTCACACATAAACCATGTCTTTTTCCTCTGCCCTGAAGTCTCCTGTATGAGCCTATTTACTCCCTGTAAGCCTCACTCACTGAGTCCTCTACTTCCACCTTCTGAGGCTTTCCTCCCCCCGACTAGCTTCCATCCATCCTAACCTGCCTGTTACAAAGTTGCACTCCTAGGTTGTCTGCCTGGAAAGTAAGGAGACCCTCTCTATTGCCTTGTCATCTCTAGCCTCCTCCCTGAACTTGGGCTGCTCTTTACATGCCAGTAGTCCTGGCTCTGGGTCATAATCTTCCACCATGTGACCCTGGGACTTATTCCATTCACCTGGAAAGATGAGCTGAGCTTGGCACAGTGTGCAGCTGAGCCCCATCCCCTGGAAAGGGGCAGTTCACCTTGTGACAGGCTCCAAATGCAAAACTGGGCAGTCAGAGACTTCATGTGTAAGTACAAAACTCCCTAGAGTACTCAAAATAAAGGTAACAATTTTACCCTCAGGAAAGATTTTAAACATGTATTATTTGCAGCCATTTAATAATATTTCAAGGTTGTTGGTTTGGGGTTTTTATTCATTGTTTGGGTTTTTTTAATTACCAGTATGCTAAAATGACCCCTTTCCATTTAGTACTGCAAGTATAGATGGTACCAGATGTGAATGAATCATTCATAGTGAATAATTTATCAAACAAATTTCACTTCTTTTCTTCACCAAGGCCTTGATCCTACAACAGGGGCAGACCTTTGGACTTGGGCACAGCTCCACTGAAGGGCCCATAAGTGTGCATCAGTTTGCAGGATCAAAGCCTTAGCGATCCCCGCTCTGCACCATCTCATTCAGCGCCCGTACTCTCACCATAGGGGCATGCTTGGGGCATGGATGAATAGTTATCAGAACTACATTATTTGAATTTTAAAGGAAAAGGCTACATAGAACAACCCTGACTTTCTGAAGGCTTTAGGGACATCGCAAACTTCCGAAAGAACTGCACTTTGTAAAATCAGATCAGTCAGCTCAGCAGCATTCCAGACTTAGGGCACCCAGAACGCACCGTCTCCAGAGCCTTTAGTAATTTGGCCAGTGCCTCTCCACTGCTCTCTGTGCTAGGTAAACCGGGAGAACAGGGGAGAGCAGAGTTTGCTCCTAGAGACATTAATGAGTTTTGGTTAACCAAAGTTCAGTCATCTGCAGTAGTACCATATTTATTCCAATGGATAAAATTTGGTATCACTCAGCACTTAAATGTGCTCCAACCAATAGTTTCCACTTCTCAGAACAAATCTGATTCCTTGTCCATAGTAGAATAATCTCAAAATAATCAGTTACAACTTTAATGGGAAGTAAGCTTTCAAGACTGAAAGACGGTTGTGTTGTGGAGAATTTTGTTGTTGGGCTGGTTTTCACTTGTTTGGTTGGGATTTTTTGGTTTTGCCGTTTGAATGTTTGTGAGATTATAGGTGTTGCTTGTCATGGGGATTGTGGTATAACTGGATCTCTTGCTATGCAGTTTTAACTCATACTATAAAATGGGCTAAACCATAGTATTACAACTTCAGAAAAATCTCTTTGCAAAAAATATGGTTTCCTGGGTCAAGTAAATATATTTGGGGGCCATTGTCAGAAAACAGGAGCAATTGCTGGGACTCAAACAATGCCACAGGCAAATATCTCTGTGGTCTAGCTACCTATATTATCCTGGCTCTTTTCTGATACAGTGGTGTAGCTGGCAAACCACTCCATGATTTGGGCCAAGATTTGGACAAATCCTTTGCGGTAACTCTGGGGAACACTAGCTGTTTTCCTCTTTCAGCCAAGCTAGAGAACTGCAGGATGAGTGTGTGTCTAGCATGACAAATAAAAAATCTCCCTTTGCTTGCTGAACCTGAATTCTGCCTCTTGTGCTTTGAGGGGAATATTTCAGATGCCATCATTGCAACTGGAAAAATGATATGTGGTTAATTAAAGATTAACTGTAGAGTTAATGCTAGCATTTCCTAACTTTTGACCTTGCTTTAACATAGTTTTTTGTGTGTAATTTCCTAGGTTTTTTTTTAAAAAAGCAAACTAAAAAAAAAAGGAAATTCCTTTATGTGGAGGATATTGACACCCACATGGGTCATCAGCAGGGTTGGAACTTTTAGAGCCAACTTCACTTGAGCTAATATAGTAACGGATAGCAATAGTAGGTTGTCATCCTCTATGTGGACCAGCACTAAAGTTGGAAGAGAGGCACACTTTTCCAGTGGATTTCACAGATATTTGCAGACAGCAGATGAATGGCAAGACTCAGGAATCTTGAGTTGCACTCCAGACTCTGAATGGGAGTGTTCTCTAGTGGGTAGAGACTCTTCTGCCCATTCCTCTGATCCTTGACCCCTTTTGCCCCATCTGCTGAACCTGTCCAAGCCCTTTTCTTCCCAACCCCAGCTCTTAGTTCCAGTACCTTTCTCCTCACCTTGCCAGTCCCAGTCTCAGTATTCAATATTTTCACTAATAACTCGGATAATGGAGTGAAGAGTATGCTTACAAAATTTGCAGATGACACCAAGCCAGGAGGGCTGGCTAGCACTTTGGAAGACAAGATTAGAATTCAAAACAACGTTGACAAATTGGAGAATTGATCTCAGATCACCAAAATGATATTAAATAAAAAGAAGTGAAAGACTAAATTTAGGAAGGAAAAATCAAATGCACAACTACAACTTGGAGATTAAGTGGTAGTACTGCTGAAAAAGATGTCAGGGGTTATGGTGGATTACAAATTGAATGGTTTCAGAGTAGCAGCCGTGTTAGTCTGTATCTGCAAAAAGAAAAGGAGTACTTGTGGCACCTTAGAGACTAACCAATTTATTTGAGCATGAACTTTCGTGAGCTACAGCTCACTTCATCGGATGCATACTGTGGAAACTGCAGTAGACATTATATACACACACAGAGACCATGAAACAATACCCCCTCCCACCCCACTGTCCTGCTGGTAATAGCTTATCTAAAGTGATCATCAGGTCATCTTTTTGCAAAGACAGACTAACACGGCTCTTACTCTGAAACCTGTTTTAAATAAATGTAAGCAATGTCCATACAAAGCAGGACCAATTACAAATAATCCTTTTGCAAAATGGAAGATTGTCCTCATAGCAAAGATTTCAGAGACAAATATTCTTATTTGGGATGAAGCAGGCAAAAATTTGTTCCTGCTATTTCTTATATTGCTGTTATTCACTTTCAGTATCTCAGACAGGCTTGCCTTATTTCTGACATTCCTTGTATAACCTAAAAATCAGCGGATACAAGAATACATGGTAGCCCATGCATTACATCTGGAGCATCAGGTCAGCAATATAATTTTCTTTATTCAAGAAGTTCCTTGATCAATATTTTTGTGTCTGGAATGGTAACTTTTAAAGGAAAGAGACAACTACTCTCTCACTATGGGCTATACATTCTGCTATCCCAGCTCACTATGAATACTACGTTTCAACATAGTCTCACTGTAGTTAATGGGTCTCTCCTTGTGGACTAAGATACTAGTCAGTGTGAATAAGGGAATCTGACCCTGTATTATTGCGACTGCCAGAATTTAAAACAAACTAGATGACATCTTCTTACATAAAAAGAAAAGGAGTACTTGTGGCACCTTAGAGACTAACCAATTTATTTGAGCATGAGCTTTCGTGAGCTACAGCTCAAATAAATTGGTTAGTCTCTAAGGTGCCACAAGTACTCCTTTTCTTTTTGCGAATACAGACTAACACGGCTGTTACTCTGAAACTCTTCTTACATAGTATGTAGAAATTAAAGCAGCAGCAAGGACCACAAGCAGGTTTGCCAGAGAATAAGATATGAACGGTAGGAGAAAAAACAGTAAACGTAACAGAAGTAAGGTTCTTACGCATATAAATACATAAATATGAAAGTGAAGGCTTTTGAAGTTTGCCCTTCAGCATAAGCCATATATTTGGTAATATCAATGTCATGTATAATATGTGCTAAAATAGTACTGAGACATACTGAAAGCAGCTAGAAAATAATCATATTTGAATTTTAAATCATTTAAATTTGAATTCTGAATATATAAGGGACCAGTCTTGAGACAGCAATGGGAGCTGAAGGTGCTCAACACCTTTGAGGATTAAGCCCCAAATGGTAAGCAGTTGGTCAGTTTGTTTAGTATGTTTACAAAACTTCTAAGTGCATATATACAGTACTGGGTTAACACTGCATAACGACTTTAATAAAAATATGTTGAAAAGGCCAAGTAAAAGACTAGAATTCCCTTACCTCCATCCACGTCATCAACTTCATACTAATTAAGCAATACCAACACAATACTACTACTTACCATTTGGGTAGTAAGCTTAGTAGTTAAATGGGGACTTGTTTTGCCAGCTACACAGTGTAAAATCCCTGAAGACCTAGAAAACAAAAGCAATAAAAAGGGGTTAGAACAGCACATGCTTTTCTAAGTGTCTGTTAATTTTATATGATTTGTGTTTTGAAATCTATTTTAAGACATCAGTTAGAGAGTATTTTAAAAGATGTAGTGATTAAGACCTTCAGATTTCTCAAGAATATTGTGCCTATAAAGGTTAAAGTACTCACAGGCACAAAACATTAAGTCCTTTATTTATTCATGTTCCAAGTTTGGCGTTCATCACTACCCTCAAGATCTAATGCTCTCAACCTCAACCCTGATCACGATGTTTGAAAATAAGAAATAATTCATTGTTTACGCTAGATCACTCTTGTGCCCCTCTTTTAGAACAAAGGCTAAAAATAGTAAACAATTCTTACTTTTATTTATTTTTGATGCATATTCAACTGATAGTTCTAGGGACAGTGGGCTAGGGCTTCATTAGAACAATAAAACATATACTATATCAGTTTGTTACTTTATTAATACTCATTTTCCAGATACCTTTTCATAAGAGCCTATCAAGTTTGGATAAAATATAAAATAAAATCTCAGTACCCAAACTATCAATTGTACTAAATAGAACAGTAATTTTATTCAATACTAAATCTCATAGGATGCAGAGAAATCAGAAACCAAAATAAGAGGTGACATATGACCATTTTTTCCTTAAGGTAGTTTTGAAAACAAAATGCTTTAATTTGTTTTGGTCCACAGTCAGCAGAAAAGCTGGCAGTGAGAACTTGCAAAAGTTAAAGAGGAAGAAAAAATCAAAAGTGAGGAAAAATGTTTATTCTTTCGATGGAAAATTTTATTCAGAACCTGAGTCTCTGCTTGACTTGTGAAGTTGAAACATTTTTCTGCACAATCTACAAAAGATTTTAACAATCTGGATTTAACACTTTGGATGGAGAGGTGGGTTTATGTTGCTCGAAACAGAAAAGGTCATTAAAACAAACTGAAATGTATAACACGTTGAATAATTTTGTCTCTTCTTTTGAGTCTGCATTTCACTTACATGCTGTTAATCATTTGCTTTTTTCTCATTGTTAGTCAGTTATGTGTAACAGATGAATATAATCTGAGAAACTGAGAAAACAGAATATTATACTAAAGAGAACAAGCTGTGTCATCTCTAATACATGCTGTACCATCTCTTGCCCACCATATCTAATTGCAAGCATAAGAAAGGCACGTATACATTGCCTAAGACAAGTCCACAGCATGATCGCCACTTCCTGTATATTCCCTGATGGAGTGCTACCGCATAGAAAATGAAAACTATGAACTGGAGGTATCAGTAGAGATCATTCATTGTAAATCTTTTGCAAGTACTAGAACTAACACAGATAATTAAAGTGGTTCATACAAGGAAAAGACAGTTCATAAACATAGTAGAGAAGTAATTAAAGTAGTTAATTTGCATAACAAAAAAGCAAGTCCATAAAGTTGTTTCCAATTCAAAACCATTCTTGAGAACGCCTG
This sequence comes from Lepidochelys kempii, assembly GCF_965140285.1. Lineage (NCBI taxonomy): Eukaryota > Metazoa > Chordata > Testudines > Cheloniidae > Lepidochelys > Lepidochelys kempii. Next base: position 176,331,650 of record NC_136380.1, read on the forward strand.
TCTTCTCCTTTAAAGGAAACAAGGAGGCAGCAGGGGTCATCTACACAACACAGATAGTACAGGACATGAATCAACTAACTACTCTTAAAGAGAAACAACCTCAAACTCCTGGGAAGGATAGGAGAGGTACTTTTGCCTCTGGTAGTGTGTAGATCAGTTCCTACTTTCCAGCAAGCCTAAATGCAAAGACCACCACGAAGAAGGGATTAATCTTCCAACACAAGCAAGCCACATCAAAGTTCTGAAAATAAATCAGTCCATTTCTCACCACTGTCTCTTATTTTTACATAGTTTAAAATGTACATGTTTACTGAGAAATGATTAAAAAACTACTCACTAACTTATACTTAAAAATAACAGTGGTGAATCAATTCATATATGATTGATCAATATAAAACTTTTCCCCAGCATGACAGGTAAGTATGCCCATCGAAAATGTTTGTTGTTGCTTTTGTTTGTTTGTCTTCTGCTACCTAACCAGATAATTTCACATTGGTTTCAATATCACAAACAGTTAGCCTGGTGCTGCTATCCTGGCAGTGTTGCTGTTACTAGCTTTTTACTGTCTTTGCCACAGTCTCCTGGCACCATTAATTAAATGAATATGATTTTTCTTCCAAGCATTTAGACAGGAACAGTTTCAGGAGAGTGCTGGTGGTATGTAGGGAGCCAGATATAAGAAACAAATGGAGATTTTTTTGCTTGTTCAGATATTTGATCAGAGAATATTTTACTAGAGGCAGAAAGATCCACACAGGACAGAAAAATACAAGTTTTGGGCTGAACCGGATCTTGCCAGAAATGTAACATGCATTTACATGTTACATTTACATGGGGGGGAAATAAAAAAAACTGACCTGTTTCACACACACAGCTTTCATCTTTTCTATTTTCAAAACATTAATGCAACAAGGTACAAATTCTTCACATTCACCCTTAGTTCACAGGAAAATGGCTTCCAAAAGAACAGCTGCATTAGGTTTCCACAGCTGCTCCACTGCCAACAGCTAAGCCAGCAATGGATTCTGTACAATACATTTCAGAGGCCAAGGGGGAAAAAATGGAGAAAGGAAAAATGACACACTTGTGCTCTGAGTGGAAAGTTTCATTTCAGTCTGGGCATCTGTTTTGCAAGTGCCAACTTGTCTTGCAAAAGCGGTCACTGCCTCCAGTCAGCCCAACCTTCTCTATCTGCTTGGGCTCAGCATACAAAGTGAAACTATAATGACTTCTTCTGTGGAATTTGAAGAGGCAAATAAATTCATACCAAGAGTTAAGGGGTTTTTTTAAAATGTACAGGATGTAGTGTAAAGAGAAACCTAAGGAAGTGTACATGTCCCTACACACATGCTGGATGGAACAAGAATAATAAAAATATTTGTGCATGGCAAAAGTATTTATACCGATAATATGTAAGCACAGAATGTCATGATATATTGTGCATTATTTTATATAATAAAATATATATTATTTTAAAAATCCCAACTCAGATTCCTAAGAGGCATATTTACTACATTTACCTGCTCCAGGGTAGATATTAAGTAATTAAAATAGCTCAACTGGATCTTTTTAAAAAGTACCTGGCGGTATGGCATGGATGCAAAATAGCACTAAAAATGTGGGCAAGCACAAATCTTAAACCTTCATCTACTGACAGCAGAAAGGGAGGAAGCACAACACTCCAATCCGATCCTAAGAGGAAAAAAATCAATGCCGTATTTCCATATAGACAACCTCAAGAGCAAGAGCCAGAACGTCTCCCGTTCAGGGTCACTTCTACTTCCAATGTGACCAAGGAAGGATGAAGAGAAACTTGTTTCCCAAATAATGAAAAACAAGTTCCTAAACAGACAAGGCAGCTGCCAAATTGATCTAGCCGATCTACCCCAATGAAAAAGTTTAGCTTCTATAACCTTGTACCCCTGCACAAGATCCCTGCAGGTCGTGGTGCAAGTCATTTGCAGACTCTATGGGGAAGCTTATAAAGTATCTGTTTATTCCCTACCTTGTCTTTGGATACACATAGAACTTTACTCCTGGAATTGCCTTTATCTTGGCCAGTATTACCTGAATATGACATGGGAAAAGGGGAAAAAAACACCATTTGCAGTATGTTAATTTAAGGTAGTAAAAGAAAAAGGGAATATTCAGTGAAATTGAAAAGTGACAATTTTAGAACTGATGAACAGAAATATTTTTTTTCATACCACACATAATTAATCTGTGGAACTCATTGCCACAAGGTATCACCAAGGCCAAGAACTTTGCAGGATTCAGAAAGGATATTTTATATGACTATCAAGAATATTTAGAATTAAAAGGATTAAGGATTTTTAAAAAAGGTTTGGAAGTGATATAAATTCTCCTGCTCTGGAGCTAAGCCAACCTCTAGCTACTGGAGCTCCTTGTGGCTAGTTTATTCCATAACTCCCTACTACAGGGTTTCTTGAACCCTCCTCTGAAGCAACTGGAATAGGCCACTGTCATACGGAGAATATTAGACTAGACTGATCACTGCTCTTCCTCAGTAAAATAAATCGTATGTTTCTAATCCATTCATTTAATAAGAGTATGCATCAAAATCATATTTAAAATACTCTGATATACTTATATGAAGCTCATGCTGTTTCACATATATTTTTTATATCATGAGTCAGTGGTAGCTTACCTTGGGACACTTGTATTTTGTTTTACTGCATTATCCTAGATAATTAAAGAAATGTGAGTATAGCAGGAATACTTCCTTCCAAAAAATAAATAAATAAAAATAGACCGGGGGGGGGGGGGTCAGGGAAAGCAAGCACAGGGTTGCTTGAAATCAGACAAACAATCCATTCAATTCATCTTGGAAGTATTGAAAATTAGACATCACATTAATGTGTTACATTCTAACTATAATGAACTGAATCTAACAATATCTCTAAATATTGTTAAGAGTTTAAGATTTCAATGAGTTTTCAGTATAATGCAGCTGTTCAGAGGTTCAAACAAACAGACCTTTATTGCACCTTACTCAAAGCTCACTCTGCCTGTATCACCCCCTGGATCCCACCAACTGCATTTCTTGGGGTGAGCTGCTACCAGATATCTGAAAGGCAGAGTCCACTACATAGGCTTCATGGACAAAGACACAACAGTAAAACGTGGAATCTTTAGCACAACTAATAGGGGCTTGTGGCTTTTGCTACTGAAATTCCTAAATTCAAAACTCAGTAACAACGTCTGTGTTTGCAGTGGTAGCTTGTTACAAATATATTCCTGAAATAAATCTGTTTCTGCTATGCACTCTAACAGCTGGAACCACACAATTACAGAACATACAATTAGCCCCATGACCCGTCAAAGGACTTCTGACTGACCGGCAGACTGCTGAGTGGCACATCGAGCAGGGACTCATTCTGTGCCTGCCTTCTCCATACATTTTTCCCCTAAATCCTCATGCTGTGTCCAATTATTCTTTGGCAAGCTTCAGGGCCTCAGAACTAGGGCCTCAGCTCCCTTGGGAGACCCAGGCATGCCACAGCCATTACAGTCAGTTATGTTTCTCCCTATTCAGACATGAATCCTCTCTGCAAACTGTTTCAGGCCATGTTGTTCCAATCTGTGCCCCGAAGAAGTAATTTAGCCTACATCAGATCTTTCAGTTCTGGTTCCTGAACAACTTCTGCAGGTTCCATGGAGCAATTTAAGCCCCTCACTCCTGGCCCCTATGTTCTTGGAAATGTTTGTCCACAGTGCCAGCGAAGGGGAGGGGCAGGGTACATGAATGGCATGTGCAGGGGAACTTCCTCTGCTACATAGCTGCCCGCCGAGATTTAGGACTCGAGAGGAGGTAGCGCTTGACACAAACACTAAAGCACCAAGGGGCAGGTCTGACAGAGAACCACAAGCTCCCACTCTGGCTCCCAAAATGGAACGGATGGCAGCAATAGAGGAACTCAATGGCACCCTGGAGGAAATTGCAATGGGGATGTATTCGGGAGAGAAAACTTGCAGCAAAACAACAGGGCCTTTGGCTCCAAACTCAGGTTAGCTTAGCAGTGGGGCCTCACAGTCTCCGTGCCAGAATCAGCAGCTTTTCTTCTACATGTCTGAGGACTGGCATTACTTATATATTTTCTCTCTTCCATGTGGCCAGTGGGACAATTCTCCTCTGAAGATTTCAAAGTTTTAGGGTAGGGTTACCATATGTCCAGCTTTGGGGGGTTTTAAATAGGCATCCGGGAGGAATTTGTAAAAATCTAAGAACATCTGGGATATTTCCCTCCCAATGCAGGGCGCAGGGCGGCCGGGCCATATTGAGCCGCTTGCATCGGGGCCTCCAGCAGCCAGAGCCCCGCCCCAGCTCCCCCATTCCCTGCAGCCTCAGCACGCTGCACCAGCAGCACCACGGGGAGGCTGTGCGCTCCGTGGGGGAGCCCGACACGCTGCTCTAAGCAGCACGGTAACGAGGCCAGGGAGTTGGAGAAGGGGCGGGGGATCCTGGGGGACAGTCAGGGGACGAGGGGGTTGGATGGAGCACGGGTTCTGGGGGGGCCTGTCAGGGGGCGGGGGTGTGGAGAGGGGGTGGAGTAGTCAGGGGACAGGTAGGGGTCCTAGGGGGGTAGTTAGGATGGGGGGGTCTCAAGAGGGGGCAGTCGAGGACAAGGAGAAGGGAGGCTTAGATGGGGGTGGGGTCCCGGGGGGCAGTTAGCGGCAGGAGTCCTGGAAGAGCTGGATATGAGCCAACAGTGTGCCCTTGTTGCCAAGAAGGCCAATGGCATTTTGGGGTGTATAAGTAGGGGCATTGCCAGCAGATCGAGGGACGTGATCGTTCCCCTCTATTCGACACTGGTGAGGCCTCATCTGGAGTACTGTGTCCAGTTTTGGCCCCACACTACAAGAAGGATGTGGAAAAATTGGAGAGAGTCCAGTGAAGGGCAACAAAAATTATTAGGGGTCTGGAACACATGACTTATGAGGAGAGGCTGAGGGAATTGGGATTGTTTAGTCTACAGAAGAGAAGAATGAAGGGGGATTTGATAGCTGCTTTTAACTACCTGAAAGGTGGATCCAAAGAGGATGGATCTAGACTGTTCTCAGTGATAGCAGATGACAGGACAAGGAGTAATGGTCTCAAGTTGCAGTGGGGGAGATTTAGGTTGGATATTAGGAAAAACTTTTTCACTAGGAAACACTGGAATGTGTTACCTAGGGAGGTGGTGGAATCTCCTTCCTTAGAAGTTTTTAAGGTCAGGCTTGACAAAGCCCTGGCTGGGATGATTTAGTTGGGATTGGTCCTGCTCTGGGCAGGGGGTTGGACTAGATGGCCTCCAGAGGTCCCTTCCAACTCTGTTATTCTATGATTCTACGGGGCGATCAGGAGATAAGGAGCAGGGGGGGTTAGATGGGTTGGGGGTTCTGTGGGGGGCAGTGAGGGGGCGGGAAGGGGGAGGGAGTGGCTATGGAGCAGGGCTACCCCCTGTGGAGTGTCCTCTTTTTTGAAAGTTCAAATATGGTAACCCTGGTAACCTGTGAGGCAAAATCTGTTCTGAAATGACTATCCCCCTGGGGTGCTCCATTTCCTCAGCCTTGTCGACACCATTCCAGGACTCACAGGGTGCATGGGGCCAGAGCAACGGCCTCAGAAGAACTTTTTGTTTGTTTTGAACCAATAGGATGTTGTATCACTTTTAAAATAATAATTTGGTGCCATCCTTGGACATAATTCAAGATTTTGTTGAGCAATGTAGATTATTCTATCATAGCAAGAAATCATAGTGATAGAATGTTAAAGTTGCACAATTAAATATTCAGAAGTCAAGAAATTAAGCTTGAATATCCATTCTTAACTCTGCTCCCTTATAGTTTGATCCCATAAGTTGCTCCGTGCTATACACATCCAAGTACCTTGTCAGGAATTCCACTGAAGTCTACCCAGCTTGCAGGGTAGGGCCAGAGCTGACATGCACTATGATGCGGTCTTTCATTACATGAAAACATGCTGTTTCTCCAACAGTAAAATAAAAATGTATTTTTCTTTTAGAGCCCTTGCCTCAATCCTGGTGTACTTTAAAAAGTCTGAAAGAGACTTTTCCTCAGCCCCAGGTGTCCCTACTAATAGACAGCAATATCTCTGACCAGATTTCCACTATGCAGTTAACTTAGCTCCACAATCATGCTCAGCAAATTCTGTTTTAGCTGTGCAGTTCACATGCTCATCATTCAAGTCTACTGCGCACACTCAGTAGCTTAAAACTCAGTAAAATAAAAACCAGTCTCCTCTTTGTATTATTACAAAATGAGGGCTAGTTCCCTGCCAAATTTTACTTGTCCATCCCCCAGCTGTTTCAGCTGTAAAGCTGTTTAAAAATAGGTCACAAAAGGATTTATAATTATTATTATATAAATGGGAAAAGTATTATATTTATTCCCACTCACCTCACACTGTAAACTGCTGAACCCTTTCCCCACTCCCAAACTTGAAAGAAAGAAAAAGAAAGAAAGAAAGAAAGAAAGAAAGAAAGAAAGAAAGAAAGAAAGAAAGAAAGAAAGAAAGAAAGAAAGAAAGAAAGAAAGAAAGAAAACTACACCAAAACACCACCTTCAAGTAGAGAACAAACTTGGAATCTTTCAGCCTGAAAACTGAGTTTCAGAAGGTTAAGAACACTGCCTCCCTCCATTACCATCTCTGTGCATCTTAGTGTAGAACACAAAACATGGTGTGTGAAAAGTGGGGAGGGGGAGGCTGCCAGCAGCCAGAATGCCTCACCAGTCCTCTCAGCCATGACAGGGTGCATTCACAGTTCACTCTCACCCACAGGAGACGGTGAACACCACAGCAGGATCAAGTGGTAGTCAGAGGACAGATGCCTCCATACTCCCTCTCCCCAGTCCTTAGAATAGGGAGGAGAGAGAGAGAGAGAGAGAGAGAGATGGGGAAAAACAGGGGGGGAAAGTGTGATATAAATGAGATAAGAGGTGATATATGGTATGGAGATAGAAAGATATAGTGAGTTGAAGAGGACAGCAGAGAAAAGGGGGATAAAGAGAAAAGAAGAAAAGATTCTTCACAATCTCTCGCTGAGATAGTACAGTCTGCTTACCACAGCATGCCTACTCTGTTCTGAAGGCGGGTGCAAAGGGGATGGGCTATTACCCTGTCTCCTGAGGATGCAGTGGGGGACGAATTGCCACACTCTCCTGTGCACATGGATGACAATTTTAACATGTCTTTTTACAGATTACACAAAGGGCAGGCACCTTGTGCATGACCCAACTCAGCAGGGCCACATATGCATACTGGGGCACCTAAGGCAAAGTCTGAAACTGAGCTAACCTCCGCTCCAAAAAATTACCACTGAGGGGGACGACAATGTTGGAGAACAAGCCCAACCTACACTCATCCTGCAGCAGCAGCTCCTGTCCTGCCAGGCTTCCAGTTCTGGGATTTGCAACCTGGCATACAGTAGGCACCACTCAGGTTTGGCACAGCTGCCCCTCCATCCTAATAGAGGGGTGGCCGGGGCGAACTTGAATGGGGCTGAGACCCCATGAGGTAGGTGACAACGTCACTCAGTTTGGGGGCCCTCTCAAAGAGAAGTCCCACAGCAAACTGACCCTTTTGCCTCTCGCCCTCAGCCCCACACCAGGGTAGCCCTGCAACACAGCACATCTGTATAAAGGCTATACAGAATCTGGTCCTAAAATCACTGGAAGGGCTTCCTTTGCTAAACCTATTTTTAAAGGAATATTTATACAGTAAATGCATACAAACAGTAGTTGCACATGTATACAGTGTGGTAGTAAATTAAAATTCATTTGTTCTCAATTCATCTATAACGAAGTGCTAGTATTTTTTAAAAGGTCTCTTCTCTTTTTATGTCCTACATATGAAAATGTGATGCAATGGAAGTACAAGTCAATATAACTACAAGTATATTGTTACATGGTTATTGGCAAACTAGGATATATGCTGTCAATTCTTTCTGCATAAATACCCATTTTATTTAATTTAAATGAAAAGTATGAATAAGATTGGATGGAAATTATTAAAATTGTTCTTAATACATCATTTTTGTTTTAAAGACTTTTTTGAAAATGTAACTGAAAAATCAACCCAATATAAACCATGTACCATTTATTAAATTTGTTCACACTAGGTTGGATTTAAGCAACCTGAATATGTGCCAAAAGAGTTAAACTGCCTAAAAACTAGCCCTCAATTTGTTTTATCACTTAAGCTGGTCTACTTAAAAGTAGCTCCCTGTAATTTAAAAGTAATCAATCACTTAAAGACAAGCTGATCTTTCTATTTACCCAAGCCAGACAAAGATTGCTTTTTCAATTTTATGTGGACTCAATACCTAGTGGATGAAAAAACAACTAAAGTGAAAGAGTAATTGAGGTTGTCTGTTACTTAGCCTGATTTGTAAACAAGTCAGCAGATTTACAACTTTGAAAACTTAGTGCACCTAACCTGTATAAAACACGTCTAACAACCAATCAGAAAAGCCTGTGCTTTTGTATTGTCTAAGTTTCTGTTACATGCATACACGTTGTTCCAATTATTATCCATTTTAGCCATTCCTAATGCACCTATTACTGTAATATCTTGCAGCCATTCATTTTTTAAACCCAAAACACTAAAACAAAAATATTTTATGCAGAACAAACCCAGGAAAAGTAACCAAACATTACAGTGAACCTGCAATTTGAACAAATCAAGTTTTCAAGTGCTCCTCTGCTAGACATTACAAACAGTACATGTTGGGTGAGCAGTGTGCCAAACTATCCAGGGGAAAATGACAGCTTTGTAAGGCCAGAAAGAAAACAAACCATTTCACAACAGGAAGATGCTCAAGGGCTGAGGAAACTGCCTATCTTCCATGTAGTGTAACTTTTTACAGAGGGTCTGGTCCTCTCCTCATTTTTGCAGAGGGCCTGATACTCTAAGTTCTGAAGTTAGTTTCACTCTTGACACTAGTAACTAGAGCTTAGTGAACAACAGATTTTTCAGTTTGCTAGCAATTTTGAAAAGTTGGAAATCATTGTTTTGGGTTGAAGTAAACATTTAGTTCAACCCAAAACAAAATGTTTTGTTTTGGTTTAGAGCATATGTCAAGGTTCCTTCCCCACTCTGAACTCTAGGGTACAGATGTGGGGACCTGCATGAAAAAACCTCCTAAGCTTACTTTTACCAGCTTAGGTTGAAACTTCCCCAAGGTAAAATTATTTTACCCTTGGATTTCCACTGCCACCACCAAACTTTATCTGGGTTTACTGGGAAATGTCGTTTGGACACATCTTTCCCCCCAAAATCCTCCCAACCCTTGCACCCCACTTCCTGGGGAAGGTTTTGTAAAAATCCTCACCAATTTGCATAGGTGACCACAGACCCAAACCCTTGGATCTTAGAACAATGAAAAAGCATTCAGTTTTCTTACAAGAAGACTTTTAATAGAAGTAAAGGAATCACCTCTGTAAAATCAGGATGGTAGATACCTTACAGGGTAATTAGATTCAAAACATAGAGAATCCCTCTAGGCAAAACCTTAAGTTACAAAAAAGACACAGACAGGAATATTCATTCTATTCAGCACAGCTATTTTCTCAGCCATTTAAAGAAATCATAATCTAACACATACCTAGCTAGATTACTTACTAAATTCTAAGACTCCATTCCTGTTCTGTCCCCGGCCAAAGCATCATACAGACAGACACAGTCCCTTTGTTTTTATCCCTCCTCCCAGCTTTTGAAAGTATCTTGTCTCCTCATTGGTCATTTTGGTCAGGTGCCACCGAGGTTACCTTTAGCTTCTTAACCCTTTATAGGAAAGAGGATTTTTCCTCTGGCCAGGAGGGATTTTAAAGGGGTTTACCCTTCCCTTTATATTTATGACAGCATGTTTAAGCTTTTTCCAATTTTAAAAAATAAAATTAAAGGAAACATTGAAATGAAAACCCACTCAACACCAAAAAATCAAAACATTTTATTTAAAAAATGTTGAAACAAAACATCTCAATTTTAGGGGATTTTCTTAAAAATGAACACTTGAGAGAAACTGACACCAATGAGCAAAACACTTCTGTGTCACCGAATCCACATTTTTCACTGAAAAAACGTTTAGTGAAAACTTTCACCCAGCTCCACCAGTAACTCTGCCATGCAATTCAATTGGAGGGAACTGGGGAAAGAGAGATCCCAGGACTAGCCTTTCTTCCAAGATATACCTAAACTGCAATCCAGAGGTGTGATTACAGCATATGTAGAGTTCACAGTCAGGAAGTGGTCTCCTACCCACTGAAGAGGGGCGATTGGTAGCTCCCACCTATGATAACCACTAAATGTGGTTCCCCACTGATGATGTAAGGGGCTCCTCAGCTGAAAGGGATTCCTCCCTCCTCCCCCACATTCAGCATGTAAAGGGGAATTTTTAGCTTGACGGAGCCCCTCTTTTCTCTCTGAGTTCAGTTCATCCTAGGAAGCAAGTCTCAAGTTTGTAAAGTACCACTCCGTTCATTACAAATTGAGAACTATGTTAAGTAGAAATAATGGGGGCCTTAATTACGCCATCAAAAAAACATTCCAGGAAAGGCTCATTCGTATAGAATTAAGGTACAACAAAGAAATCAAATAGATAGGTAGTCCATTTTGAACATAATGTGAGTATCCAAAGGTTAGAGCAGGAACTGGGAGTCAGGACTCCTGCATTCTATTCCAGGTTCTGCACAATTGATTCCGTGACCTTGGGCAAGTCCCTTCACTTCTAAGTGTGTCGGTTTATTCATCAGCAAATGGAACATTATAATACCCGTCTACCACCGTGGTGACTAGAACTTTCAGGAATTCATTAGTAGCTGCAAAACGAATCATGCAGCTGCTGATGAAAAAAAATATCAGTGTTAATCAAAGTGCTGTAAAATGATATGGTTTCAACTCCTCCCACACCTAGAGATTGATAGATTCATACAGTCTAGGTCCAGAAAGGACCATTGTGATTATTTAGTCTGACCTCCTGAATAACACATGCCATAGAACTTCCTCAAAACAATCCCTAGAGCATATATTTTAGAAAAACCTCCAATCTTGATTTTAAAATTGTCAGATATAGAGAATCTACCACAACACTTGGTAAATTATTCCAATGATTAATAACTCTTACTGTTAAAAATTTACATCTTATTTCCAATCGGACTTTGTCTAGCTTCATCTTCCAGGAACTGGATCATGTTATACCTTTCCCTACCAGATTGAAGAGCTCATTATTAAATATTTGTTCCCCATGTAGATGCTATAATAGACTGTAATCAAGTCACCCCTTAACTTTCTTTTTGTTAAGCAAAACAGATTGAATTCTGAGTTTATCAAGATAAGGCATGCTTTCTGATCCTTTAATCATTCTTGCGGCTCCTTCTCTGAACCCTCTCCAATTTATCAAAATGCTTCTTGAATGGTGGGCACCAAAACTGGACACAGTATTCCAGCAGTAGTTGCACTAGTGCCAAATACAGAGATAAAAATCACCTCTCAATCCCTACTCAAGATTCCCCTGTTTGTGCAACCCAGAATTGCTTTAGCTTTTTTGACGGTAGTGTCATATACTGAGAGCTCATGTTCAGCTGATTATCCAACACAATCCCAAAATCATTTTCAGAGAATTGCTTCCCAGGATAGAGTCCCCCTTCCTGTAAGTATGGCCTACATTCTTTGTTCATAGATTTACAGAAGTCTGTACATTATTACTTTTATCAACTAAACTTGTCTTCTCCTCAGAAATATCAGGTTTGTTTGACAGGATCTGTTCTTCATCAATCCATGTTGATTTGCTTTAATTACATTACCCTCCTTTAGCTTTTTATTAATTGAGTCCCATATCAACCACTCAGTTATCTTGCCTGTGATTGATGTCAGGCTGACAAGCCTATAATTACCTGGCTTATTCTATTTATCCTTTTTAAAGAGGGGCACATCATTAGCTTTCTTCCAGTCTTTTGGAAATTCCCCAGTTCTCCAAAACTTATTAAAAATTACCATTAATTCAGGGAGTCCAGGGAGCTCCTCCGCTAGCTCTTTTAAAACTCTTGGATGCAAGTTATCTGGCTTTGTTGATTCATAAATGTCTAACTTTAGTAGCATCTCTTTAACATGCTCCAGAGATACTAGTGGAATGCAAAGAGTGTTATCATCACCATATGATGAGATAATATAATCTGTTCTCCCCAAAAATACAGAACAGAAAGATTTATGGACACTGCTGCCTTTTCTGCATTATTATTGATAACTCTACCATTTCCATCTGGTAATTGACCAATACCTTTGTCAAGAGTCTTTTTGTTCCTATTATATTTTTAAAACTCCTTTTTATTGCCTTAATTCTGCTGGCCACAGAGTTCTCCTTGTGTTCCGTGGCTTCCCTTATCAATTTTCTAAAATTCTTAACTTCCAATTTGCATTCATTACTATCAACTTCCCCGTACTTCCATGTGTTGTACATTATTTTTTACAGCTGCTTTCACTTCCCCTCTAAACCATGTCCTTTTATCAATCACTAGAGCCCTCTTCCTCGATTGTGGCTTTTAGGGCATCTTGGAAGGTGTTATGAAATTATTCACATTTTTCTGATTAAATTCTTCCTTCCAACTGATTTGGCTCATAATTGTTTTCAGCTTTGTGCCCTAGTAAAGCGCACGTGTGTGAGTGTGTGTGTGTGTGTGTTATTGATCTGGATTTATTCTGCTTGCACTATGAACTATTAGAGCCTATCTTTTTCTTTCGTACCTGTACATTAACAGATTCAGGGAATGATTGCAGCACACATTCCGTAAAGGTGGGTAAATCGTGGCAAACAAGTGTGACAAAGAACTATGAACTTAGACTGGTGCGTGCAAATGTAAGTAAAGATATTTGAATATCTATACAGCAAGTTTAAATCTGATTAAACTAAAAGTTTGGAGGAAACCACTGTGCAGCAAACAGCTCTAAAAAAAAAAAGGAAAAAGGTTAAATTTCTACTTTTGGTACCCTCCACTTCCAATAGAGTCTGGAGAATTAGATAGACTGAACAAAAGCTGTTTTCCCAGAACAAATGTGGGTAAAGCATGGCACAGGAAACTGTATATTCCAAAAAGAAAATATGTTTTCTTGAACCTCTGAGGCCTGCCAACTCCCAGCTGCTGCCTCCCTCCTCAGCCAAATCCCAATATCAGTTCTCTGATGCTTTTCTGATCCCAGCTGCCATCTACCTTCCCTGCCAAATCCAAATCTTGGAGACCTCCCCACTCCCAGTTCCCATTTTTCTCTCTGGATAGACTATAGTCTGAGTCTCCATGGTCCAGCTGCCATTTTCCCATCATCAAACGAACAATACAGACTAAATAGCCTCTAACTAATTTGTCCATTCTAAGCGGCTTCTCTTCTACCTAATTTAGGGAGTCCACCTAAAGAACATGTTCTACAGCATTAGACACTCCAATTACATTATTTTCCTCAGGTTCATTAAAACACACACACACACATTAGGCCAGATTCACCAGTACATTCTCTGACTGTTTTGCACCACTCAGGTAACACTTAGCAGCCATAAATGCTGTTAAGGTGGGTTTGTGGCTGCTTTGTATTGCCTGAGGCATGAGCGCACCAGTGAAGCCCAGTGATCCCAGCCACCATGTACATCAGCAGATATTTTAATGGTGGTTCATCTGTTTACTGATTGGCTTGTTACTGACAGTTTTCTGCTGTCTTTCTTTAGTTTCATTAATCACATGAGGAGCAACTAATCTAGGGAGTGGTAAAAATCAGCTGGCAGTAGTAGAGGGAAGATTCTCTAATTATAGGTCCAGCAGAATGATACACACTGCAATATTGCCAGCACTAAACACTGATTAATTATGAGTCAAGCTCTAAAAAAAATCATGATTTTTTAAAACAAAATACATTGTGGATTCTTTTAATTTACAGTCTTCTTATTGAGCCTTTAGGTTACACTCAGGTCACATTTACAAACTTTTCTCTGCAAGCATGAGGGCTAGAAAAAAAATAGTAAGATTCTCACTAAATCACATGTCCTCCAGAGGTTCAGGCTTTACGTAACATAGCAAATATCACAAGACTCATGATAAAACTGTCAGCTGGCCACACTGCCTCTAGAAACCTTGCAGTTAATTAAAGATGTTGTCATTAAAGAGCCAAGGAATTATTAGTGTTGTTTACATGCTGAGTTCACTCCCCAAGACTGCATGCTTGGGAACAGTGTTGATAAGGGAAGACACATAAAGATCCCCTTCACGAAATGAAACACTTCCCAAAAGAGGTAAACTGCTGTATACTTTAACTATTAAAGATTTCGGGAAATATCTAGTACTGGAGATAAATGACAAAGGAAATACAAAACCAAAAGGCACATCAGGGCTCCCAGGTTGTATTTTTCTTCCAAATTATATTTATATTCTACACATTTCTAATGTGTCCATCACAAGAATATGTAAGCACCAGTAGATGTTTACGCTCCCAACATAACTATGGCAATACATAAAACAATAACTACGCCATGAATTCCAGCAGCAGGTTTTGATAATGGATACACCTATCTCAAACAACTACTGTATATCAGGTGTGAAATTCAATTTCTTATGAACAAATATACAATAAGAAATGTACATTTTACCACGTTATCTACTGATATGTTAACATGCAAAAGGTCGAAGCTTAAATGTTGTTTTTCATGGTGGTGACACCCTTACTTATTTAATACCCAACAAGACATTCGCAGTTGTATGAATGAGATAAACAGATGAAATGTCTAATGACTAATGGAAATTTCCAGCAGCCACTACTAACAAAAGTAAACGTGATAGAAGGATCCCATAGGTTTCTCTGAGCATTTACAGAATCAAGAAGAAGAAGGAGATTAGAATATTCCCAATTTAGGTATTTTTCTATCACAAACTAACTTTAAAAAGATGTTTCCTGAGCAAACTATGGTTCCTCCGTTATTATAAATGTTTTCACAGATGATTATCCATGCACCTATATTAAAAAAGTCATCTAACCAAGAGTCTAGCTCACTTTCTTTGTGAAAGAAGCAGACAGAAGTGGTGTAACAAATATAAATGTGACAAGTCACAATTCCCTGGAATGAAAAAAGCATTTTTCCTCCATTTCAGATCTCGATTAAATAAATCCATTGTAATAAGTAGCAGCTTTTTTCTTAAAAAGAAAAACAAGGAAGTTATTCTGATTACAGTGAAAACACCAAACCACATATTTTATGTATTTTTATGATAGGAACTATTATATTTATTATAGCAACTATTAAACACAAAATGACTGAAAAATACTTAACCTGTTTTTGTGAACATTTTAGAGATTATCAGTGTATGAGTTCCATTACATGTCAATACTACTAGATTTTACCACATTCTCAGCAGTTAATTGCTTCAGTGCTGGTCCTTCACTCCAGCATCTATGCCACTACAAAATTCCACTGATGTTCCAAAGTTCCACTGAAATCATAATGGAACTTCAATGACACATCTGATACATTGGACGGACAGCATGAGGGAGTATTGCCTCAACTGCCCAGAAAAAGTTAACATTTACCAACTTGCCTATATTTCAATATGAGGCTTCATAATAATAAATTTGCATTTTATTTAGATTCACTAATTTCCAAGATATGAGCATACAGCTGTCAATGCATGCAATTACTGCCCATAGAGATAAAATGAATACCAAAATATGGATCCAAAGCTGTATATATATAAACCACTATTAGAGCACTCAGTAGGGCTGCCTAGCTTTTCAAACATGTGGGTGCACTTTCCATAGAAGGACCATGACTTCATTTACACTCCTTAAATATGCTAAGTCTATACCACCCAGTTCCGCCCCAATAAATCAATAGTAATCTTATTCATTATTGAAAATATCATCTTGTTGATGAAATAGTAAAATCTCTCTCCTCATCCAGACCCTTAGAGATCAATGTCTAGATTATACATAATGGGTGAGATTAGATGCCTTCTGAGAGACACACGACAGAACTTTCAGCCTAGGGTGAGGATGAGCTAAAATGGCTTTAAGGCACCTTTTTGCCCTCATGATCCTGGGTTGTTCCGGGGCTGGAGAGGCTCTCAGAGTAACTTAGACAGCCCTGAGTGTTCGTCTAAGTTATAACAGGCTCCCTGGATTGCTCTGTGGGCCACAGTGCTGCCCAGAGTCTCTGCAGCACCGCAGTATGCTGTAGCCCTGTCCCCAGCATGTGCCCTATACTTCGGTTTGCAAGGGAATCATCAGGAGGCAGTCTTACAACTGTCTTCCACAGTGCCTCCACCAGGGAAATGCTCCCCCAACCAAATATGGGGCTTTTAGAGTCCCTTTACACTGCTTTGGCCCTTTTTATTTGGTGCATAGTGGGTAGAGGGAAGGTGAGGACCTCACTCAATAATTCCTGCTGTTGCAAAGAATATTTTCCACTGACATCTTCTAAATTAGGCATATTTAATCCAGACCCAAATATTCTAAGGTGGGGATGAAATAAGTATGACCACTAATATATTTAGTCACTGGACTTTGGATATCTTCCCTCCTCAGGGCACTCGTGTGGTCATTCATCTTCACGTTATGGGAGGTTAAGATGCCATTGTCCACATGTACTTTCACTATGATCATAATATAATGTACGAAACTGATTTCACATGAAATACCATATGTCTTTATTGCAGACTTTTTTTCTGTCAGTGGGTATGAGCAGTGTTTCCCTCCAATCAATTTAATGTAATAGCCACAGGCAACAGCCACCCATTTGGTTTACCGACAACTCGGGTGTCCTGTATATCCCAACTTAAGTTAAGATTTTACCAAACCAAAACCTATCAGTCAGGATTTCTTTCTGCAAAACCAGCTACAAACACCACCACATTTTACTCAACTATAACATTAAAATAATAATAATAATAAAATTCAGCTGCATCTTTACATTTTAGCCAAATTTAAAGACGTAAAATTGATTCCAGTCTTGCCCCCCCACATATGACTTGGAGATGTATGGTTAAATATCTAAATCAAGGATCGATAACAAAATTGAACATACATAATGTTAAACAGTTCCACTCTCCTTTAGAGACTATCTGTGATGGGGTGTCCACCCCACACAGGATGGGAAAGGGCCAAGGTGGCCAGGTAGACCTATTAACTCCATAGGCTTTACCTGGAGGAAGAGCCAGGGAGCAGGGAATTGATTGCAAGCAGGTTCAGCTGTTCAGGAATAGGTGGGGCCTATAAAGCCAGGAACCTGGCAGCAGAGCTGGGCTGGTGCTGGGAAAGGGCAGTCACTCCCTGGGAAGAGGAAGAGGGAGGAGAGTTTGGAGCTGGTACTCCCAGGGAAAGGGGGGAACCAGGAGTGGTAGGAAGCAGTCCAGGGAAGGAGCAGTGAGGGCTGGGAGAGTAAAGCCCAGGACTGCTGGGTTGAAGGTCTCTGGACTGGAACCCAGGTTCCCTTACCAGCCACTGAGGGACTGGCACATGTGGCTGTGAATGGAAAGACTACTTAGAGCTGCTGAAGGAAAGATTTTGATATACCCCAGAAAGGGGGAATGCTGAGTGACCTGATTGGAGGGCTGAGGACACAGCGATTCCTGGAATATGAGAGGGGCTGCAGACCAGAGAGAGAGAGAGAAGCGGAGGATAGCATGCAACCATAGGAATGGGCATCGATCTGATGAGCTAATTCCCAGAGCAGCTAGGAGGAGGCGCCACACTAAAGGTAAATATTATCCCTTTTTCCACTGAGGAAAAATATGAAAGAATAATAACCATCAAAGAAATTTGCTAATGTTCATATTTAAAGTATTCCTTTTTAGTGTTTTTAAAAATGTTTAAAAAGAGTCTAAATTTTTAAACTAAGGTATGTAGTTTTGCCAGCCTCAAGAGATCTAAAAGATTTTGTTCTCCTCTGCAGGAGCTCTGACTGCCACACCTATCCATCCCCTGGCCAATAATGTTTACCCCAAAGCAATTCTGTAACCTTAGTCCCTGTATCAGTTCTGCCCCCTCCAGTTCAACCCCTCAAACCTCTATTTCTGCTCCTCCTGCAGTTCACCCACTTTTCCCAAGCCTGGAAGGGTGGCAGCAGACGCTTCTCCTGCTTCCAGGCTGGGGGAGGAGTGGCTCCCGGGGCTCTTCATCCACTCCCCTTTCCCAGGGCCAGTGCTGCAGGGAAGGAGTGGATGTTGGGGAGTAGAGGCACCATTCGTTACTCACAGAAGCAAAAGGGAGGAGGGAGCAGAGCTGCCTGAGTGTCTGAGCTCTTTAGCTCCCTTTTCCCTGCTGCAAGCATGGCTTTGATTTGCTGCCAGTGGAGGAAAAAGGAGTGAGACCTCTTCCTGCAGCAGCAGCTCTGGTTGCTCTGCCCCAAGAGGCAGGCAGTGGGGTAAGCCAGGCAGGCAATTACAACAGAGCTTTTTCCTCCAGGTAGGGCTCAAATTCACCAGAGGGCTGGAACTTCTTGCATCATCATGAGACTGGCTCCAGTCCCAGCCAAAATCTCATCACTGGCAAAGGAAATCAGGAGACTTGGAAACAAAGACTGGTAAAGTTAGGCTCTTAAATCCCTATCTAGGTACCTAAACAAGACCCTGATCCTGTACCCAAGTAAGCACAGGTCTAACTTGATACAGGTGAGTTGTTTCATTGACTTCAATGGGACTACTCAGTGTGTGAAGGTAAATACATGGTTAACTATTTGCAAGACCAAGTGCTAAAAGCAGCCTGATTTTCGGAGGTGCTGAGCATCTACCAATACCACTGAAACCAAGGAATGATTTACTTACCATGCACACACATCCCATCATCTGTGACATTAGGTGGGAAGCTGATCTGATGCTGTTGCTTGAAGCTGAGTCAGTGCCTCCCCTCCTGGCAACAAACTCTATGTACTCAGAGTGGGGCATGACTTTGGAGGGAAAGGAGAAAAGCAGAGGAGCTGGCTGCAGTAGCACTCACCCTGTCTTAATGCCAGCAGCACGTAGTGAAGGGAGGCCACAGGTGCAGTAGCAGGGAACCGAGACTCCAGAGTCAGAAGACTTTTGATAGGTTGAGATGCCTAAGCACAAGGAAGTGTTTCCTATAGTAAACAGGACCCTCTGGATTACTAGGCTGTCCATATGCTTCTCAGCTGGTTAGCAACACTATACAGCTAAGATGTGCACAAGTAGTATGTCTACATTGCAATAAAACACTGTGGCTGGCTCATGTCAACTGATCTGGGCCTTGGGCTGTGGGACTATAAAATTAAGTGTAGATGTTCAGGCCCAGGCTAGAGCCTGAATGGCTACACTGCCATTTTATAGCCCCACAGGCCAAGTCCTCGTCAGCTGACATGAGCCAGCTGCTCGTGTTTGATTGCAGTGAAGGCATGCATAGAACCTCAGTTATGAACACCTCGGGAATGGAGATTGTTCATAATTCTGAAATGCTTGTAACTCTGAACAAAATGTTATGGTTGTTCTTTCAAAAGTTTATAAATGAACATTGACTTAATACAGCTTTGAAACTTACTAGGCAGAAGAAAAATGTTGCTTTCCTTTTATTTTATTTTTTTTTAGTAGTTTACGTTTAACACAGTACTGTACTGTATTTGCTGCTCCCTGTTTGTGTACTTCTGGTTCCAAATGAGGTGTGTGGTTAACGGCTTAGTTCATAAATCTGAGGTTCTACTGTACTCTAAGGGGCCAATCCATGTACTGACACCAAAGACATCCATTGACTTTGACGGGTGAAGATCAGGCTTTAATGGCCTATTAATGCATATGTAGTTTCAGCTTATTGTATTTTAAATGCATATTATGTAGCTGCATTAAGTATTAAACTTAATTATATATTTAAAAAACAGTATGTGATGTATAAAGTACAGGAAAGTTTAATGGTATCAAAACATGGTGCTTATGCAGGAAAATAATGCAATTTTTTTTGGTCCCTTGCTTCTGAGCAGACTGGAAGTGGGAGAGCTGCAAAGCGAGCATGCTCAGCTCTGTGGAATGAAAAACTTTGTGTTGCTCTCTAGCAACCCATCTGGGCAAAGGCAGGTTGTCAATGTCACTGGCAAACTAACCAGAAGTATTTAAGACATAAAGAAGGGTCTTGATGAAGGAGAGCAGAGTATGTACAGAAGGAACTTTTAGTTCAGAGCCCTCCCTGTTCCCCACAAAAAAAGGTATTTAGAAATATACTAAAAAATAGTTACAGACAGGCTCTAGAATTGTGTCACGTTAACAGAATCCTGTTTCTCTTTCTGCGTTACCATCTGTTATGTGAGGGATGGAGGACTGCCTGGAGAAAAACTATAATTCTAGATGCCATGAAGAGGGAGAGAGACTGGCACTCTGAACCTATATGCATTCTAGAAGTTGTAGAAATGGAGCTTAGTTCTTTGGTGGCCAGACAATCTGGTCAGACAGGTGGGTCCAGACTTTCTAAAGAGCTCAGAACCAGATTTCCAGGGACTCGGCAACCATAACTAGGGACAGATTTTCACAGGAGCTCATCTCCTATTTAGAAACCTAAATAAGAACCAAATTTTTCAAAAGTGCTGAGCACCTACCAGCTCCCATTGTGACTCTCTTTTGCTCAGATTTTAAGAGTTTAATACCCAAAATGTGAAGCACTTCTGAAATCTGGCCATTTATTTTGGTGTCTAAATGGGAGCTGATCTCTTATGAAAACTTGACCCCAATTGAGAGTGCTGCTCTCTTGTGAAAACTCTGACTAAATGAATAGCTAAGAAGGACATCATGAGAATTTAATCCACTTTTCCATCTTGCACATAGAAAATATTTTTGGTTTGGCTATTCTGTCACATTTTGTGCTACTAACACACTAGTTTAAAATCTATTCAGCAGTCTCTGCTGAGTTGTTTTTTTTTTTTCTTTCTTTCTTTCTGTGCTGGTGCCCATAGCAACCTATAGTGTGATGAGCTGTGAAGCTTCTGCAAAAGTTGCTACAGGGCAAACAGTACAATCTGCTGTTTCAGAGTAATAAACTAGATCAAAGTGCATGATTCACCCTAGTTGCTTGTAACTTTTCTGCTATAGCTGTGTCCGTCTTCCTAGAGTTACTAGTAAATGAACTTTAGTTTCCAAAACTAGACACATATCTACTTAGAAAAATATAAAGTAGGATATTCACCAGTAGTACATTTGTAAATAGCCTGTCAGAGACAACTGACACTCAAATGTCACAGGCTTCCAATTTCTTTATTTGGTAAATAAACCACCCTTTAGCCCAGGTCACACTGTGGCAAGTTAACAATTTAGAGAATGGTCTCAATTCACTTCCACTGAAATCCAGTGGTATTTGTCAGTGACTTCAAGTAATGCAGGATTAGAGCAATTATTTTACTTGATAGCTAACCCCTTATATGTTAGAAAGTTATGCCAATTTAATTGTGAAATATAATGTCTATATAGGTGTGAAGTAGTCATCTTTCATCTGAGGATTACACAGAACTTGATAAACATTACTTAAGTCTCAAAACAGCCTTTTGAAACAGGTAAGCATAAAATATTACTCACTTTACCAAGAAAGCTGAAACCCAGAGAGGTTAATGGGACTTGGCCAATGTCATATTCAGTACATCTCCAGACAAGGCTAAAAGGCATATATTAAAAAAAACTAGTAACATTTAAGACCACCTTTTATCCTAGTTAACATATGTTTATGCAGAGTGTGGCAGAGCAAGGAATAGAACTCGGTTCTGACTAGGTCTCCTGTTCTAAAGTTTCTACATGAAAGTTTTTTTTCTTTTACCTTAATATCTGACTTCCTATCGCATTACATCTACAAATCTCAAACTGTAGTTATGCATCTTTCACAAGCTCAATAGCAACTGTAAATATTTAACACAGAGCAGAAAGATTTAAGAGGATCTGAACTTAATAGGCAAAATGCTAGCCAAATCAAAACAAAATTAGAGACGTGACTCTCTCACCAGTGCTAAACATGTCATTCTTGTTTCTTTATATACACCAAAAAGAAAAGGAGGACTTGTGGCACCTTAGACCAACAAATTTATTGGCGCATAAGCTTTGCTCAAATAAATTTGTTGGTCTCTAAGGTGCCACAAGTCCTCCTTTTCTTTTTATGGATACAGACTAACACGGCTGCTACTCTGAAACCTATATATACCAAGTAACTCACCTACTTTTTATTTCAAGAACTTGCTCAAGCATTTGGTCCTTTGTCTCTTTTTAGCATACTTGCCTGCCTCTCTCTCACTCCTTCTCTGAAATAAAGAAAAAAGCTTTATTAAATATGGCAATTAAAATATCTATGTGAAACTCTAAACAAAGAGGTCATTTAATTCAGCCAACAATGGGAGCCTAAAGTGAAGTTTCTAAATCCATATTCAGACACCTGAATGAGTGGCATAATTTTTAGAAGTGTCAAGAATCCAGCAGCTGCAATCAACTTAAATGTGAGCTGCTGCATGCTCAGCACTTTTGAAAATCAGGTCACTTATTTAGGCATGGACATAAGGAGTTAGGAGCATGATTTTAGACCAACTCATGGCCTATAGACACAGTCTTTTGAAAACCTATAGAAATCTCGCTGGTGGCTAATACCTAATTCAGACTGATGGAAATGTGACAGAAGAATTCCCCGCATTCAACCCTCTGTTCCTTCTGCCACCTAATGAATACAGCTCACTGAGTGGTAGGATTGTAGCATCACAATGGGCAAAGGGATGCAGGGGTGTAAGGGAGACAGACAGGTAAGCAAGGTTATGTAGATATGGTAACAGAGAAACTCTTCTCCTTTTCAGTGGCCAGATCTGGAGCATGAACACAGATAGGAGAAGAGAGAACGCCATTCCTGTTGCATCATTCCCTGAATCCCTGGAAACCTGTCTGCAAGTGTTTTCCAGGGTAGGAAGAGGACCGGCGAAGGGAATGGCCCCTTTCCATGGCATTGTTCGCCCAGTTGACCCCATTGGAAAAACAAAAACAATAAAAAATACAGACAGGTTTCAAAGTAGCAGCCATGTTAGTCTATATCCACAAAAAGAAAAGGAGTACTTGTGGCACCTTAGAGATTAACAAATTTATTTGAGCATAAGCTTTACAAAAGCTCATACTCAAATAAATTTGTTAGTCTCTATTGCATTATTCTTTTTTTATTAAAAAGAATTGTTAAGTGAGTTAGCATTACCCTAGTCACTCTCCTCCTCCACTCTGATGCCCTCAAATAATGAAGCACCAGGACTCAGGAAACTTGGGTTCTATTCCTAGCTTGGCCACTAATCTAGTGGATAACCTTGGGCAAGTCATTTCACCTCCCTGTGCCTCAGTTTCCCCACCTGTAAAATAGGGATTATGATATTGACCTTTGTAAAGCACTTTCAGATCTGCTGATGGAAGAGCTGGACATTATTATTTATTATTATTGTATACATTTTACAGATGAATAAATAGACACACAGGTGACCTGAGTTGCCCAAGATTATATAGAGGACCTGTAAGAGTCAGAAACACAACGTAGGAGTCCTAATTCATAGTCCTCTAGTGGAAACACATTCCCATCTACTGCATATTTAAGTACAGACTCATCATATTAGCAATAATAATCATGCTTAGCATTTATGGAGGACTTTCCTGATCAGATGTAAATGGGTGTAAAATACTACTAAACCCAAATGGTAATGATTTACACCCACTTTGCCCTGGTGTAAATCACTGCACTGATGCAAGAAGATGGAAGATTTGTCATCTAATTGTTAACTACATATGGATTAATCAGATAAGGTTGGTATGCTACTTTAACCATCAGCCCCTGGGATTTTACACTGAATGGTGGAAATATTGAAGATGTGAGTGCCACTGAGTGTGAGGGATTAGTAATTTATAATAGACACAAGACAAAAATAGATTAAATATTTTCAGAGGGTGCTGAGTCAAGCTGTGAACATAGCATGTATCCTTGAAGGTAATTTTGGCAGCAAAGTCGAGCTTGGCTTTAAAAAATGTTGATGTTTCAAAGTTCTTTTGCTATTGGATGGTGCTGGTCTTTGGAGTTAATCAACAGCTTGCATTACCATGTCTCTTCTCCCCAGCACTCACTGCCAACAGGACTGGGACAAAGCAAACCCAAGTGGAAATGAATTGGAAAAGAGTGATTTCCTCACTACCACTTCTCTGAAGTGTTCTGGCAGTAATTGTGGAAGGATTCAAGTTTTATGGATATGTTATCTAGGGTATATAACTTTAAAAGATATGAACTGGAATGTTTTCATACAAATCAGAAGAAACATGGCACTTTTCCCTCTGTTCTTCACACTAGTCAGTTATTCTCAATATTTGTTTGTTTTACCACAGATCAGGTGACTGGGCCCTTCCACATGCCCAGAGCGGACTTTTCTTGGGGTTGTCTCCTATCAGTGACTGACAGGAATTGTCTCCCTCAAGATATCGGGCCTGTTCTCCAGCAGATGTTTCCTGCTCATTCTCTGAGCTTCTTGCCTGACTCCAGTGTTCCCAACTCTCTCAATTTTGTTGAGTCTCATGATTTTGATGTTTTTCTTAAAGCCCTGTCCCCTAAAATCATGTGATTCTGTGAGAATCTGGTAAGTAAAAAGTAAGTTTCTAGCCCTCTTAGATACAGAGAACTTGAAAACATGATGCCAGACACTTATGACACCAACAGATATAAAAAGAAACCCTTATTTATTTTTAAATCATGATTTTTCTAAGCCCATCTAATAACTTCTGGTGCCTGACTTATGATTTTTGAACACTTGGGGTTGGCAATGTGTCACACCCTACATCCCAGATGCTACAGTTCTCCTATTATACCTGTCTTAACCTGCTCTACCTCTCAG
The DNA here is from genome assembly GCF_965140285.1 of Lepidochelys kempii. Classification (NCBI taxonomy): domain Eukaryota; kingdom Metazoa; phylum Chordata; order Testudines; family Cheloniidae; genus Lepidochelys; species Lepidochelys kempii. Next base: position 176,356,501 of record NC_136380.1, read on the forward strand.
TAGCAGCAGCTCTCCTGCTCCTGGCGCCACCTCTTTGGTGCATGACCCTTTAACAGCAGTATGTGTCGATCTTTACCTGACTCACCTTAAAACTACCTCAGTTGCCACACAGACCCCTCTATACAGCGCACTCTCTCTCTGATATTCAAGTATGCAAGTGTTACTGAAAGAAAAAATATACACACCCTTTCACAAAGCTTTTACTGGGTTCTCTTCCTCACTAGTTACCTCAGACACAATAATATTAAAAAAAGGAATCCCTATCTGCACTTTTCTATCTCATGTTCCAAATAACAAGTCTCTTCCTACCTTACCATCACAGATATATTAAATATATATCACTATGAAGGTTTTGGTTTTTTTAATTTCTCAAACTAGTGTCAGACTGGAAGCATTGTCCTACCATGCCCTAAGAATGATAGGAGGTGATGAATGTGGTTTAATTAGGCCACAGCATTATTTCTTAAAATATCTCGGATTACCCAGCGATAAATTGGACCGTGCAGGTCTTCATCATTTCCTTAGCCACTTCCACATAATCTCCAACCTGGTCCTAGCTATCCCGCTGCTGGAATCCTGCCACTTTCCCCGCCTATGAGGATTAAGGGGGCTATAAAAGAAGGAAGGGTGGCTGGCTCCCTGCTGTTCCAGATGTGGAAGCCCCAAACCACCTTTCCTCAGCTCCATTAAGGGATGTTTTCTGCTAAATCCCCTTGGAATACATTGTATCTGATAATTATAACCCTTCCATACTAAGTGCCTGCACTGCACAGCTGCCAGAGGTTTTACATGCTGAGTTGAAACTTTATAACCCAACGCCTCTGCTCCACCCCATTGGGTCCCAAACCTGCTGTGTCTTCTGTGACAGAGATGACAATATCCTGGATGAACCTTATGGAAGTAAGAAACATTACTGACTTAAGTTCAATGCCTTTTGGATCCATTTATTAAAAATGCAATTGTTTGTGTAATTGAGATTGTATGTAATTTAGGACATGCCAATGTAATTTCTCTAGTTATCAGTTTTCTCAACCCCTGGAGAGGTGTGCATATACTAGTTCAAACTGGATTCTCCAGGGACAAATGGGGGGGAGGGGTTGATAAATAGCCTGGTTTTAAACAGGTACGGGGCTTTTTTCCGGATTCAGCAAATGGACAGGACTTCTGATCCATGGATGACCCCAGTCCTTAGCAAAGGGTTGGAAGGACTGGGCCTACTGAGGCCCCCAGAGAGTGAGTGTGTGTTCGCAGAGAAGCTGTGCCCAACTTGAAACCACAAGGAAACCCCTTGGGTGGAGTTGTGAAGGACTGCTCCCAACCAGAGCCATCGTTAGGGTTGGGATGGTCTCTGGTAAGCTTATTAGATTCTTTTCTTGGTTTTAATGTGTTTTCTCTCTAATGCTTTTTACCTTAAGAGTAACAGTAGGCTTGCATAGGAAGTGCTGTGGGGTAACTTAAAACTGTTGGCAATTACATGGCGTACCATCTCTGAGGGGAGAAGCAAGGAGGCCTGGTTAGGCAGACTGTCTTGGGCTGGAAAAAATCACAGAAGGGTCAGGGAATGATGCAGCCTGGAGATAACCTGATCAGGAGGTAGTGAGATGCAGGTCTCCACCCAAGAGAGGTGACAGTCAGGGGAGCCAGAAGTCTGTAAATAGGTGCCCTCTTGCTGAACCAGTAAGGGGAAATACTGGTGCATTTGCCCCGAACTGAGACAGCTGCTTCATAGTGGGGCAAAAAACCCCACCCCGCCTCAGCCCCTCTAGCAGTGACAGGAAAATTCCTTCCCAGTCCCCAAAGAAAAACAGGTGACTGGCATAATGGCCACAGCAGGCCAGGAAGGAATCCAGCCCTCTTTCAGCTTTCATAGGGGAGTGGGTATTGCCACCTGATCTAAGTGAGAAAGGCAGCTTCTGTGATCACATGGAGTATAAATATTACCCACCACACACTTCCGGTCAGCTGAAAGAGCAGTGACCCCCTCTCTGATCTGGTCCAGCTACTTCCTGCTCCCACCCACTCCATCTGGGTAAAATTTTCTCCTCTCTGCTAGCAGTTTCACAGGGAACCCATAAAGGAGCAACAACCCCTTTTCAGCCAGCCAGCCGGACAAGGACCCACTACATACAGTTGAGATGAGCACATTTTATCCTGTGTCCATGGAGTCATTCTCTTCTAACTACAGACACCACTATTAAATATATACAATAGTGTTGTGTACGGTACTGTACTCCATAATACAGTGTAATCTAACAATAGATTGTTTTGGTCAGTGGGAACTCAACCACACTGTCTCCTTATCACCTGAGTCACTGCCACAAATTTCCAAGAACAGCAAAAATAATGAGCCCTTTGCACTTCTATGGTGCCTTTCATCAAAAGACATTGAAATATTTTATAAACACTAATTATGGAATGTGAGAAAGTATCCCTTTTTCACAGATGGGGAAATGGCAGCACAGAAAAGTTAGGTGACTTGCCCAAGGTCACACAAGAATTTTTTGGCAGAGATAGAAATGGAACCCGCAATTCCCTACTCTGTCCTATTTTTTAACCACCAAAAGCACGGTATTCTCTAGAGGACCTGAAAAGCTTTCAGGGGGCTTTTAATGTAAAGAAAACATTTCAAAACATGTTTCTCCCCCATCTTCCCACAGCCAAGAAAAAAATAATCTATTTAGGCTAACTGAGATGGTAAGCATTTGGAAGGGTTTTTTAGGATCTCAAATCTACATTCCTTTCCCCCATTCATTTAAAAAATATATACTTAAATTCACTGTTTAAGGGCCTAACCTATGCTTGCTCTTTCAGGCAGTTCTGAGACTTTGGCCTAAGTCCCAAGCTAAAATAGATAGGAATCCAATCAACTATAAGAACATGAGGCATGGCATCTGTGCCGAACGTTACCTTACATTTCAGAAGCTCTTTCCCATACTTGGCTGGAGCCATTTACATTTCTTAGAAGAAATCCACCAGTTTTTGTTTTTTTGTTTTACACTATCAAGTCTGATGGGCAGATGGGAGACCTTTAGGTTGGCAGACAAGAATGAGCATAACAGGTGAACGACAGTGAACTTGTCTACTTGGAAGGGCTTGCTCTCCAGAGTTTGCATCTTTGGCAAACACTTTTGACTCAGACCTGAAACACCATCTTTAAGAACAGGCATCCTCCAAAATATTATTTTCTTTCCCAAATGATTTTATTAATTTAAAAAAGAAAATGCTACAAATAAGAAACACTGTTGTCCTTTATGTAAATATTTCAACTAACTTCTTTACATTATTCAATAAGATTATCCTGCTAAAGGATTGTTTTCCCTTTAACCCAACATAAATAATTTATAGTTCCAAGACTTCTCCAGTACTTTCCAAATTTAGCAATTTACTCTCTGAAAACAAAGCCCATAAATTTTAAAAAAGGGTTATGCTGAATCCCATTTTGTATAATTGTACTTTCATTACCATGGAAAAGGAGTTAGGTTTGTTTTTCAAATAGCAGGCATTTTAAATGAACATCACACACAGAGTAACTTTGAAATGCACGGATGATATACTAGGCTATATTTTATCAACTCAGCAATTTTTGTAAACATATTTCTAATGTTACTCTCATCTTGTAATGTTACATACAGTTGCCTTGTTAATAAAACTGTTTTTATTCAGACTAACTCAATGACTGAAATAACCTTGTGACTTAGATTATGTTTATTACCATTACATTGGATAATTTTGTTAGTTCATATTTGAAACAACATTTCCTAAAGAATCCTATAGCACTCAAGATAAAAACAAAAACAAGCAATCCCACAAAACCTTGTCTTGAATACAATTTTGGAACTTATATAAAATTAAAATATCTCAGATCTCGCTAAGATTTTCAGAAACATGTTCACAAATAAAAATCCTTCATAAGTCAGAACCGCTGAATGCTGCCACAAGATAAAATTACATGTATCACAACAAAGGAATGCAAAAAGCTGTAATAAAGCTCAAGACAGTGAAGTAAATATGGACAAAAGAAAAGTGGATCCCCCAAAAATATGACTGTCAGAAGAACAAAGCACACACAACAAAGAGCGTGCAAACCCTGGATACAAAATACATATATTTAAAAAAAGATGAGGACATATGGTTTTCTATTTTAGCTTGAAAAATAAGGGGGCACAGCAATGAGTCTTGCTGGCAGGCAGATAACTTACAGGCCCTGACCCTTCGACTCACCAGGAATTCAAACACAAAGCTCTTTTCATAGTGACCGTGCCATACATTCTCAAGATAAGGCGGCAAAATAAGGAGTAGTGGAGAAAAGCCACAAAGCTCACACTACATGAACTGTTGATATAGATTGTTGTTCCCTATATGTTTGCTTCAAACCTGATGCTGCTTACACACAGCTATTTTCACCAAATCTGAAGCTACAGCAATGTGATTTAGAAAAGGGACACACCTCCTGAAAAAGACAAACACATGTACAAGCAGCAAGGGAAGTACTACCCCCTACCCAATTTTGTACAGTTCAGAATTAACATACACCACAGGACAAATAATCTGCAAAACAGTGAGTTTCCAAAAAGGGTCGCTTTGTTAAAACAGAAGGGTTTGTAAAAACAACAATAGGTACATTTAAAACAATGTTTTAAATCTGGACTCACCATGAGAAAGCAACAGTTGCCTGAAGTTAGTGTGTTATTTTCTGCCCTGTTCCATTTCACATTTTGCCTACAGTTGTCCAACACTCAGCAGCTCAGAGCTGCCACACAGAGCCCCCTTCAGTGAGCTGGCTTATTAGCCTGTCAATTTGAGTCCCAGCTTCTGTATTATGCAGCTCTGCACTTTGCTGAAGTTCTAATATAATTTCCATACGCTTCCTCCCTGCCTGAAGTAGGCAGTTTGTTCTCTCTGTTTAATAAATACTCAGATCACTTTTCTGGTACTCACAGGGATAAAGCTTTAAGTTGTTAGTCTTCTAGTTAAGGAGTTCTCACTAAGTAGTGGGTGGAGAAAACTAAGCTCAGTACAAGGAAACTCTGCGCATAATCACAACTTGAAGAAACTTCCTCCCTTTCTTCTCTCCCCCCCCCCACCCCTCCCGCAAGGCTAAGCTGCCAGTGCCTCCTTCACAGAATTTAGGAATGTAAAGGGAGGACTCAAAGAGGCCCAGTCAGACAAGCCTTTCTCAATCAATTAGCTTGCAGCCATTACTTGTGACCTTAGGTCACGCAACATAAGTGTGTGGGGTGTGCCGTTAGGGGTACCAAAGCTGCTTATTACAACTTTCATAACCAAACATATTTTTAAAAAATCAAATAAACCCTGTGAAAGTGGGAAAATATTTTCCAGTACTACATATGTGCAGGAAGAACACCATTCAACCAAAGAAACGTTAAATTGCTCTCCCAACAATACTTCTGCAAATAAAGTTTTCTTTATGAAAAATCAGAAAATAATATTTTGAGAGATGTATCAAGCAAGCGTTAGAGAGGAGAAAGTAATGTTTGCTTTAAAGTACATAGAAAGGCACACAAAAATGCCAGAGTGACTGGGTTGTTTAAGGAGGCACATGGTTTTATTGTCTAAAATGTGACTATATTGTATCTAACTGTGAAAGGACAGCATGTTTGTAGAGATCAGTATGTTATTCAATGCATGAAATTCATTATAACTATTCCAACAAACGGATGCAGCAGAAAGGCAGGATTCTCCCATTCCCAGTTTATGTTCAGAATCCACGTTTTCATTCTAATACTCTACCATGACTAATAAAACAATAGTTCTGAAACATTTAAGTGCTTCAATATGGTTTCCTGGTTCTTAACGCATGGTGGGGAGAGGATGCACCTTAATTCCCACACATGAAAAATGCACTCCTTGGTGTGAAAGAAAACTTCCAAAAGATCTTCAGATTCATATTCTGCCAGCCCAATGACAGGGAGATGATTTCCTGGAAAAGCCAGGGAGGAGTCCCAATTTCAAAAGCAGATCTAGGACTCCCCCTTTCTGGGGGGGCAAGATTAATGCACTGCAGGGGTGATGCACTTTAATCTCAGGGTGCATCACAAAGCACCTCTTCCTAGTTCCACAAATCAAGACTTGTGCCTGGTTTGAGGAAAGCTAATTCAGCCAAACTCCACTCTACTCGTAAGGTGAAAGATTGACAGTTGTGAGAAACCAGGAAAAAGAGCCAGAAAAACATACATACAATGGGAAGGTAAAGATGAGGCATAAAAATTCATTCCCAGTTGAAGTCCTGCACAAGGATTATTCTCCACTAAAATCCCTATTAAAAACTCTCAAAATTCAGAGAATCACCTGCATGGATCAGCTTGGAGGTTCAGGGCCTTAGATTGTAAGATTGCAAGTTCCTTGTGTCTCATACACAGATCACCACACTGTCAGTATTTAGTCAACTAAATCAGGTTTAAATCCCAGGGAAGTGAAAATTGTGGGACCTTTTGTTTGGAAGAAAAGATGGCCTTGTGGTTAAGACACTGGTCTGACTCTGGGTTCAATTCTTGGCTGTGTCACAGACAGACTATGATTTTGGGGAAGTCATTTAGGGTATGTCTTCACTGTACACTGGTACATATCCGCATAACCACACCCTCCAGCACTGGTATAAATAGCAATGTAGCCAGTGGAGCATGGCTTCGGCAAGAAGATCACAGACAGGGAGTAGATGTGCATCTGAGTACACACACTCTACTTGACCAAACAATGACTCCTCATCTACACATCCTGCTGCCTCCCCACTACTGGAGCCTTTCCTTACTACACGAAAAAAGACTCCCCCCGTGGGGAAAGACTAAAGGGGGGGAAGACAGCGGGGAAAGACTCTTCCAGCTCCATGCTGCTGGAGCATTTCATCTCTGGGAGGAGGGGAAAGGTTCTGGCAGAAAGGAAGCTGCAGGGAAAGGCTCCAGCAGGTCCCCATCCCTGGAGTCAGAGGTTGATTTAGAGTTAGTGGGGCGCTGTGCTCAGCTTCATTTTGGGGCCCCTCCTTGGGACCCAGACGAGAAAAAGAACATTATCTTTTATCTTCCCTCCCCCCCACCATTTTTCATTCTTTTTTTCTTCATCCTCCTTCTATAAATAATAGGAAGTAAATGAAAATAAAATAAAAAGTAAATGAGGTACCTTGATTGTTTTTGTAGTCTAACTTATTTTTTCACAGACCACTTGAAAATTGCTGAGGGTCTCAGCGGACCACTTAATGATCTTTCCAACTATTGTTTGTAGCATTAGCTAATTATTGTAAAGTGCTTTGGATAAGAGCGCTTTATTTAAAAAAATGTAAAAAAACATTGCAATGCAGGGTCTGGCCAGGAGTTAGGATGCAGGAGGGCTTAGGGTTGGGGCAGGAGGTTGGGGTATGGAGCACTTACCTGGACAGCTCCCATTTGGTGCGAGGGGTGCAGATGGGAATGTGGGGGGAGGTGCAGGAGCTCCTGTTTGGTGCTCAGGGTGGGGGTGGGGATGTGGAGGGGTGCAGGAGTCAAAGCATGGGGGGGTATGTGTGGAGGGTGCAGGAGTCAGAGGGCAAGTGGCTGGGTGTGTGTGAGGGGGTTCAGGAGTCAGGGCTGGGAGAGTGTGAGGGGGGTGCAGGGTCTGGAAGGGAGTTAGGGTGCAGGAGCAGGCTGGGGGTTGGAGTACAGGGTATAGCCAGGAGTTAGGATGCTGGAGGGGGCTCAGGGCTGGGACAGGGGTTTGGGGTGGAGCGCTTACCTGGGGCAGCTTCCATTTGGTGTGAGGGGTGCAGGTGGGAATGGGGGGTGGTACAGGAGCTCCTGTTTGGTGCTCAGGGTGGGTCTGGGGATGTGTGATGGGGGTGGAGGAGTCAGGGAGGACAGAGGGCTAGGAGGTGTGAGGGGGTACAGGAGTCAGGGCAGGGGGCTGGGGTCATGGGGGTGCTCCAAGCCCCCTGCCCTGAGCAGCTCAGGGCAGGGGGATGGGGGGATGGTATGTGTAGGGGGAGTGCGGGGGCCCCGCCTTTGCTTCTCCCTGCCTCGATTTCATCCCCTTCCCCAAGGCCCTGCCTCCACTCCCCCCCACCTCAGCAGTCCCGCTCCTCTCCTTCCCTTCCAGAGCGACCTGAGCACCGGCAAACAGCTATCTGGCAGCAGGGGAAGCGTGGGGAGGGGCAGGAACGCAGCACCCTCAGCGGGAGAGGAGGCAGGGCGGAGAGAGCTTGGCTGCCAGTGGGTGCAGAGCCTACAGCAGTAGCCCCAGGGGCTGGCAGGACCAAGCTTCTGCCCCCGCAGCTGCCCAGCCCTGGGGCCCCCTGTCGTTGGGGGGGCCCTGTGCCAAGGCACCCTGTGTTTCACTGTAAATCCACCTCTGCCTGGAGTCTTTCCCTGCTGCCGTGAAAAAGGACACCTTTTTCTCCCCTCAGCCAGAGCCTTTCACTGACCCATGTAGTAGCGACCGCATGTGGGCGCCACCTCCTTTTCACCGCAGCATGTCGATACATGTACGCTACATGACACCACAAGTGGTGTGTAGTGTAGACATAACCTTAATCTCTCTTCACATTCTGCCTGTACCATGTGGGAGGTCAGAGTATATTACCATAATAATTCCTTCTAGCTTTAATATTTATGAATGAATAAGTAATATTTAATATGCAGAACCCTTCAACAATGGTTCACAGTAGATGCACTGTGTACAGTAGTACAGCTGAATTAAGGGTATACACACGGCATGCCCACACATGTAAGGATTTCCAGATAATTTAAAGCAAGACAGCTACTTAAGCCAACCCTCATCAATTGCAATTCAACCAAGTTCTGCTATTGAGTTTCAGCATATATGTATACTCTCTGGGAGACACATGCAAATTTAGGGCATAACTCTGGAAACACTCAAGCATGAGAGTAACTTTATGCACATTGTTCTTTCTGTTGAGTTTAATAAGACTATCCTCAAAAGTAAAGTTCAACACATGCTGGAGTGCTTCAAGGATCAAGCCATTATACAGCAAGGGGCTGGAGGGCCTTGATTTTATAAACTAAGCTTAGCAAACAAGAGGTTCCTGGAAGAGGGACAAAGGCAATTGTTTCTGGCAGGTTTTAAAGAGTGGAGAATCCATTCTACGTTCTCCCATCTGTGATCTTTCAGACATCCTAAATTTGAGGAACTGCCTTTTATCTCAGGTTTCCCCCTAACACACAAACCTTAAACCAAGCCACTCCCCAAAGACTCCATTTGGAAACAAATCGTAGTATCACACTCATTTCTTTTGGAAGGATTAATGTGGAAAATATACCACACAACTAATGAGACATTTAAAGGATGTTTTTAATGTAACTTAAAACAATGCCTACACATTGGAAATAATAATAGAATAATGGCTTCTCTTGGCAATGCTGATTTCCCTGGCTGATGGTTCTTCCCTTTCCTGATTTCTGGCTCTAACATTACCTCTTCGCTGGCTCCTCTCCATTGCTGCCACATTTCAGCTAAGCAAAGGCAACATGAGACATTTCAAAATAAGCTTTCGTAAAGAAAGCTATAAACCTGTAATAGGGACACATTCTTCAGAGGAGCAAATCCAAGATGATACCCAGGATTGCACAGCTCTGTGGGGGGATCCTGCAAGGCTCCATACTCTCTCCTGTGACCAAACGGCACTTTTTAATTTACAGAATCAAATACTGACTTAAGTAAGGGGTTCCTCTTACCGTTGCACAGGGTAATGGATATTTTTCATTTCTTGTCCAAAACTCTTTACATATAAGCAGCTGCTGTGGTCCATTCCAGATGTGGCTGTATCTCAGTGAAGTGTGATGTGACTCCTTTCCATAGACTGTATAGGGCTATATCCTCCCTTTCTATCTCAAAACTTCTGGAGGTTGGAGACTAATTAACCACCATTTATTTCTGTGGATAGTTCGGCTCAATGCAATTATCCACGCAAGTTCTTTCACTTTGAGAGGTGAATATTCACACAGGGAGCATATGTTCCTAAGTTTCTCCCTCCACAAGGACATCCCCAATCTTTTTTTTAACTCAGACACAGCAAACAGGTGAAGGAAACCAGCCCATAATCACTCTCTCCATCCAGCACTTATGGCCCAATTTGTTTGAGTTCAAAGGACCTTTGCTTCTTGCTATGCAATGGACAGAGCACATGGACCATAGTTTGTGAAGTGTCTTGGGATCCTTGGCGATCAAAGGTGGTTTATACATCTAACTGATTACTTAAACACTCCCACCCCTGAATTCCATGCAAGGGAATGTCATTTAATCCCAACTCCAAAAGATCAGCTTCATCGCAGTGAGGAGGGGAAGGGGGATGGGGGACTAAGATATGTGCATCTCAAGACACAGAAAAATCTTCAATAAGCAATACATAACAGGGCACAACGATTCCAATTCTATAGTTGTTGATACTTCTCTTGGCTTTGCCCTCAGTAGGATATTAATGTCCTAATTCTTAACTGAATTACTTTACATTAATGATGCAGACTTCTTCAAACAGGAAATGGATATTTAATTCGAGCAAAAAGGGAAAGTTTACAACTGAGCTACAGTACTTTGAAACGGACCTTCCACACGATATGCCTTCTTAACCCTCCTTCCCCGCCCCCTTTTCCTTTCAGGAAACAAAACTCAAAAAAAAAAAAAAAAAAGAGAGAGAGAGACACAGAGAGAGAGAGAGAGAGAGAGAGAGAGTGTCAAAAGGTTACAGCAGGCTTGTAAGTGCAAAGAATGTGAGAGGCCCATTCTCCCTTAACACCTGACATCCCAGGGTACATTTTCTTCAGTATCACGCTTGGTGGATTAGATATGCAGCTCCTACTGATAACAATAGAAGCTGTGCATCTAATTCACAATGCATTCGTGCTTAAAACCCTACTTCTCCCCATCCTTCACAATTATAAACCGAATTTTATGAAATTCACACCTTCTCAATTAGATCAACACACATAAATTAGAACCAGTAAAAAAATGTTTACTGGGTCCTGGATAATAATCCAGCAGCTAATTCTTTACACTTCAGAAAAAAAAACATTACCCTGTGGCCAGTAAAATTATGTGTACTAATTCCTTAATTAAAATACAGGAAAAAAAAAACCTTATATGAACTTAATAAATGTTGAAAAGCTGTAAAATCCGAAATGAGAGCCTGCAGAACGTGACTGTGAATTTCAGACTACCATTTGTCTGTGCTACAAAAGCATACTGAGATCCCCATGATTTTCAAACCTTAGCACAGTGCTCCCTCAGTAGGCCAAACATGTCCAAGGCAGAGTATTCATGCTTAGCCATGTTTGCAGAAGAATAAAAAAAGAGTAAAAGTGAAATATGTAATCAAGAAAGTCCGCTTCAGCCACAATCTAATTCAGAAGGAGGCCTCCACCCCCAATTTTGTATGTATAACACAGATCAGGCTGGACAATGGTGTAGGGCCTATACTGGCAATCAGTTGACCCTGGCTGGGTACACAGTCCAGGAAAAAATGAAAGAAGACAAAGTGACATATAAGGATCAAAAACACAGGGCAAAGGACAGTAGCGAAATAAGCTGGTTAAGGTTACTGAAGTTGGGTTTTGATTGAGGTTGGCTTCTGAGATGAAAAAGAGAGATGTATGCAGCACAATCCTGCCTAGAAAATAATTCAGTAAGATGCAAAGGCAGACCTAATATCTAAAAACAGTTTGCCAACATTCAAGTAGTTGAAATAGTTGCCAGGGGAAAGGTCTGACTAGGATTTCAGGCATCTGAAAGAGAGAAGCAGGAAGTTTCTGATTTAAGAGACCATTAGTTCTTAGCTCAAGGTAACTGAGGGAAAAGTAAAAAGAAAAGGAGTACTTGTGGCACCTTAGCGACTAACAAATTTATTTGCGCATAAGCTTTCATGAGCTACAGCTCACTTCATCGGATACATGGATCCGATGAAGTGAGCTGTAGCTCACAAAAGTTTATGCTCAAATAAATTTGTTAGTCTCTAAGGTGCCACAAGTACTCCTTTTCTTTTTGTCGATACAGACTAACATGGCCACTACTCTGAAACCTAAGGGAAAAGTGGGACTCTAGAAAAGGTAAGAATGCTGACCCTGATTGGTCACTGAGCCCATAGGACTAGAATCCATAGCGATTCTCAGGGTGGAAAATCTTTCTGTACTCCATCAGTGATCTCCCTGATAATACCATCCTGGCCACTATGGATGTAGAAGCCCTCTACACCAAAATTCCACATAAAGATGGACTACAAGCCGTCAAGAACACTATCCCCGATAATGTCACGGCTAACCTGGTGGCTGAACTTTGTGACTTTGTCCTTACCCATAACTATTTTACATTTGGGGACAATGTATACCTTCAGATCAGCGACACTGCTATGGGTACCTGCATGGCCCCACAGTATGCCAACATTTTTATGGCTGACTTAAACAATGCTTCCTCAGCTCTCGTCCCCTAACGCCCCTACTCTACTTGTGCTATATTGATGACATCTTCATCATCTGGACCCATGGAAAAGAAGCCCTTGAGGAATTCCACCATGATTTCAACAATTTCCATCCCACCATCTACCTCAGCTTGGTCCAGTCCACACAAGAGATCCATTTCCTGGACACTACAGTGCTAATAAACGATGGTCACATAAACACCACCCTATACCGGAAACCTACTGACCGCTATTCCTACCTACATGCCTCCAGCTTTCACCCTGACCACACCACACAATCCATCGTCTACAGCCAAGCTCTGCGATACAACCGCATTTGCTCCAACCCCTCAGACAGAGACAAACACCTACAAGATCTCTATCAAGCATTCTTACAACTACAATACCCACCTGTGGAAATGAAGAAACAGATTGATAGAGCCAGAAGAGTTCCCAGAAGTCACCTACTACAGGACAGGCCTAACAAAGAAAATAACAGAACGCCACTAGCCGTCACCTTCAGCCCCCGACTAAAACCCCTCCAACGCATTATTAAGGATCTACAACCTATCCTGAAGGATGACCCAACACTCTCACAAATCCTGGGAGACAGGCCAGTCCTTGCCTACAGACAGCCCCCCAACCTGAAGCAAATACTCACCAGCAACCACATACCACACAACAGAACCACTAACCCAGGAACCTATCCTTGCAACAAAGCGCGTTGCCAACTGTGCCCACATATCTATTCAGGGGACACCATCACAGGGCCTGATAACATCAGCCACACTATCAGAGGCTTATTCACCTGCACATCCACCAATGTGATATATGCCATCATGTGCCAGCAATGCCCCTCTGCCATGTACATTGGTCAAACTAGACAGTCTCTACGTAAAAGAATAAATGGACACAAATCAGATGTCAAGAATTATAACATTCATAAACCAGTCGGAGAACACTTCAATCTCTCTGGTCACGAGATTACAGACATGAAAGTTGCAATCTTCAACAAAAAACTTCAAATCCAGACTTCAGCGAGAAACTGTTGAATTGGAATTCATTTAACTTCGGCTTGAATAGAGACTGGGAGTGACTAAGTCATTATGCAAGGTAACCTATTTCCCCTTGTTTTTTCCTAACCCCCACCCCCCAGACGTTCTTGTTAAACCCTGGATTTGTGCTGGAAATGGCCCACCTTGATTATCATACACATTGTAAGGAGAGTGATCACTTTACATAAGCTATTGCCAGCAGGAGAGTGGGGTAAGGGGAGGTATTTTTTCATGCTTTGTTTGTATAAAAGATCTTCTACACTTTCCACTGTATGCATCCAATGAAGTGAGCTGTAGCTCACGAAAGCTTATGCTCAAATAAATTGGTTAGCCTCTAAGGTGCCACAAGTACTCCTTTTCTTTTTGCGAATACAGACTAACACGGCTGTTACTCTGAAACCTGTAGTTTCTTGAATTCTATCCTCTCAGATGGTGTGAACTGATTTAAAGAAACCTCATTTCAAGGAAAGAAGCACATTCCCACAAGGAGATGCCATGAGTAAGAGCTCTTTTGAGATCTTGCCCAACCCAGGAGACTGAATGGGGACCTTGATAGCTGAAAGCTTGAGCTAAAGAGCCAGGTTTAGTAGTTGTGGGCTGAAACACTCACGCTCTCCGTAATTTGTATATGGGGGGGACACAGCACACACTGACTAGTGGTTTACCAAAGCACCCTCTGGGAGCCTCTGTACTACTTCAGGAACAAATGGGCTTTCATCAGAAGGTTGTCTAAATAATGGAATAGGTGAATTCTCACCGAAGAGATCAGAATTATCAAGATCTTAGGAAAGACCAAAAGGAAGGGGAACATATTGGTAATATTACTTAGCTGATTTCTTTGGCTTTTAGAAGTGCTGATCAGCCTGTAGGACACAAAAAGGTGTTGTGTGGGTCACATGACCCATAGATTGCGGGAAAAGAAAACTGGCAGAATCGTGCATTTATTAAGATCCTGTCATTGTTAAAACTTCCCCAAGTGGAACAAGGAGCAATTATACTTCTGACCACAGTAGTCCTTACCCAGCAATACTGACAAGCCCCAACCCCAGCATTTCACATCATATTATCCTCCTTTCCCACCCTACCATAGCCCAAAACTTCCTATTGTTTTCTCCTGGATCTTGATTTCCATTTGATTCCAATCTGCCAATCCTTTTCAAAAGACTGTAGAATATGGTGGACTATAGGGATGATTTTTCTTCCATTTACTGGAGCACAGATCAAGAGATTTGAGAACCACTTTATTATGGACTCTTTCTTGCATTTCTCAGAACTGCAGAAAGGTTTAGTCATAGCCTTGCAATTGTTAAAAGGAGAGGACACAGAATAATCATCACATAGTGTTACAGAAGTAACTGGAGAAGGAAAATCTGGGTCCTCAAAATGATCAAAGGGTCAATCTAAATCCTGATCATCAGTAGCTAAGCCCCTAAAACATGTTAATGAGATAATCCACTCTTCTTCAGGCTTCAAGATGTATGAAGAGTATATCAAGTAAGATATCTGGACAAGAATCCAAAGAAAGGAGGTTTAGAGACTGCAGTCACTAGAGATACTTGGAGGGAGAATTCACAAACACAAGTCTTACTTAGAGGAAGCTTTTTCTTAGCACTTTCTTCAGTTATAATGTGGTGAAGGACTAGAGGTTTTGGAGTAACCACAATGCTTTACCACAATGTGGCTGGCAGCAGGTGAAAACAGGTGGCTTCAGGTCTGTCAAATGGCACCTCACTGAAGGACCAATCAAATGCATAGTTTCCTGAGATACTTTGATCTTGAGAGCATGACTAAATAAAAAGACGAACATAAAAGAGTGTGAAATTTTGGTGTATAGGGAGACAAAAGGGAGCTGTAGCCATGACACTGAGACATTTACCTGAGAGCTCTGTGATGTCTGCACACCTCACAAACAAGCTGGAATGTACCATCCCAAAACTCTGTAGAGCCATCTCTCTTTCCAGAATTTGTGGATTTATCCCAGTTATTCAGATGCTTGGGACCTTTTCATTCTTATGACGTAAGAAAAGACCAGATATGCATGCACATACAGGGATATGTGTGTGTTATACATGCACATATATACACAGACACCCACATATACAGAGACACACATGTGTCTGTCTTATTTTAGGAGCACTCATATACAAAACAAACACACACTCCGAACATAAATTTTTTACTGGCAGTCAAATTTTAAAACCCTGAAGTGATTGAAACAGATGATCTGTCACCTGAAAATAAAATTTGCATCATTCAAGGCATATAAAAACCACCTGTATCTTAAACACTAAACTGCGTCCTAGACACTAGAATCTTACAAGAGTTTTGATTTGACCCATTATAGAAGTAGAGCAGTTGTCAAATTTGGACCTTGATCTGGATTTGATTCCAATCTGCCAGTTCCCACCTACCCTGAATTTGTAGTGTTTGAACCTGTGCTTTTTGCTTTTATTCTGTCCTTAACAGATACAGACATGAATCCCAGCACCTCTCTCCAGACAGCAGCAATTCAACTATTATATCAAGGCATTATTTCCAATAATTTTAATGGGAGCTGTTGGTGCTGAGCAGTTTTGGAAATCATAGCACTAAGGCTATAGCACGTCCCTGCAGACCAGGGACAAAGGTGAGTCATTAGAACTCAAGACCTTCTATCCAGGTGGAAACATCTGAATGACAATGGGTTGGACTGGAGCTGGGAGAAGATACTTCCTCCTGCTTGTCTGTAGGGAAGGGGAAGGGGAGAGTGCAGAAAATTCCTAAACCAGCCAGAGCGACAGAGGCTACGAAGGAGGAATTTAAAACCACTTATGGGGGGAGTGGGGGAAGACAGACAGACATAGGAAGTTTACAGGAGGAGAGGGGATGGACACAGACTGGCCAAAGTCAGAGGAGGCAAGCTGGAAAAGGAAGCACCATGTTTTTCAGAACACAAGCCATTCACTGCAGCAGAAGGACCCTGGATGATCCCAGAGGGCCTTAAACCCAGCCCAAAGAAGGCTCTGGAGGAGTGAGGAAACTGAGGCGGGGTGGAGGGGTTGCTATTTTTGTATAGATCTGTATATTTCTCATGCAATTAAATAAAGACCAATGGTTTTAGAATCTTGTGCAAAGTCTTTGTTTCATGTGTCACACTGACCACATTACCCTTTAAGAGGTAACCTGGGAACCTGGAACAACCACATGGCTGGAGTTCTGGGAGAGGATGTTTTTAAGTTGTGGGGATGAGTCTGGTTCTAGGGGTCTGGACCATGGGCTGCATGGTTGCAACTCTCAGAACAGGGTACTAAATGACGATCTGCTCCCAAAGTGTGCTCCTAGACAGCAGCAGTGTCTAGATTTTGTTCAGACTTTAGGGACCTAAAACACGTGGGATCCAGCAGCTGAATACCTTCACACCAGCCTGATGAATCTCCCACCATGGGAGCTCAACTGGAGCTGTGACACAGCCATTCTTGACAAGTCCTACCTCTGTTCTCAACAAACGTTGGCAATTAATGCTAAAAGTTTCAGTGCTTTTTAATATATATTTATAAAACAGACAGGATAGAGCTGGATGGTCAAACTTATCACCTGTGCCACCTGTGACCCTACATTCCCAGAAATGAAAATCTAGAGTGTTAAACTATCGTTTACATAGAGACACTTCTGTGCTGAACCAGTTACAGCCAAAAAAAAAATCCCAAACCAACAAAACCTCCTGATCAGAACTTGGAAATTTTCATTCCTATTTATTTACCCTAAAAGTCCATGTGAATTTTTTTTGTCAATTAACCCTTCTTTGTTGGTGCCAGGAAAAACTTGACCTTGCTGATGTTACTCAGTTGAAAATGAGTTCTCAGTAGAAAGATATCCATAAAGTAGTCTCTCTCTTATCATGGAATGCTCCAATAATCAACTTCAATTTCTTTTGAAAACAAAAAGTCATCTTTCTATGGACAAAAATCAATCCCTAACTGTCAGTGGCAATGTACAAAGTTTAGCAATGTGCTTAATTCAGCACAAACAAGTGCTTGGAAATCAACAAGCCAGTATTTGATAGGTCACTCTTCCATTAAATAAAATTAGGAGTTAAACAAAAAATAGAACATGGATAACAAATTATCAGCAATTATATTTCATCCATCTGATCTCTATCCCATGCATCAGTGCAAAAAATAATAATAAGGATCTCCACTTACTAAAGTTCTTGTTTGAATTTCACGGGTAATGGGAATCTAGGCTTTTTAGCCTATGAATTTCAAAGTACTTGCTATGTTCTCTGATGAAGGGATCAGAAGCAAGAAGGATGAAGAGGAAAGGCATTGTGGTTCAGGCACTTGCCTGGGATTGAGAATATTTGCATTCAATGCTCAGCTCAGCCACAGATTCCTGTATGACCTTAATCTCTCAGGTTTCAGAGTAGCAGCCGTGTTAGTCTGTATTCGCAAAAAGAAAAGGAGGATTTATGGCACCTCAGAGACTAACAAATTTATTTGAGCATAAGCTTTTGTGAGCTAAAGCTAAAGCTTATGCTCAAATAAATTTGTTAGTCTCTAAGGTGCCACAAGTACTCCTTTTCTTTTTGCTTAATCTCTCAGTATCTCAGCTCCCCATCTGTAAAATGGGGATAATGCTTCTCTCTCTCACCACTTGTCTTTCTTGTTTATTTAGATTGAAAACTGTTTGGGACAAAGACTCTCTTAACATAGGTTTTGACAGTGACTAGCACAATGGAGTTCTGATCTCATTTGGGCCCTCTAGCTTCTACTCTAATGCAAATAAACAAACAGTAACAAAGCCCTGACAAATGGAAGCAGTTGCTGTTTATCAGAGTGGAGAAATAGGGTTTTAGAAGACAGACCTTATTTCATTTGGAAAAATGAAGAGGATCTTGAACACATAATAAAAAACTTAGAGTCTATATAATCATCTTATTTCAAAATATTTACAATATTATTTAAAATCTATGAGATAATAGTTAAAATACAACAAATGTAAACAATTCTTTAAAATTATGAACTGAATGGATTGAAAGGGACAATAGAAGTTCTGTAACAAGAAAGAAAAACAAGAATGAGGATGAGAGGTAAAGATGATATATGTAGGGCCACCAGTGATCATAATAAGAAAAAAGGAAAACAAAGTATTAAGGGATTTTTTTTGAAAGCAGAGATAAATAGGACTGAAATGGCATCTAAGGGCAAATAATTTCCATACCCAAAATACACCTCAGGAAAAACACAATTGCGTGCTAACATAAATATCATTCAGTTATAGTGATGACATATGTCATTTTCCACATCGTTGGGCGAGCACACAAATACAGTTAAATGGTTGGTGTGTGGGGGTGTAAGTGAAGGGAGAAAATGTGGGAGATGAGAAAAGGTGCTAAGGCAAAAGTTGCCACTTGTTTCTGCCATTAGTTTCAACGAGAACAATAGAGTCAGGTTTCCGCGTACTGATGCAACATGGCATGCAATTTTGCATACAGTATCTCAAGCGCCAGAAAGAGAATGCATATTGCCATCCTTTAAATAGCTTTATTATAAAGCTTCTTATGGAAATTACAAGGAATGGGGCAGGGAGGAAAGAAGCTTTTCCCATCAAGAAACTTAGCAGGCATAAGCTATATGCAGCCAGGCACTTTGCAGCCCCACTTCATGGTGTCACACGACTACCAAATTATTGTTATGGTACACAAGATCAAAGAGTAAGATTAGGCCCTGCTCAGTAATCCAGAAGCAGTTCATTTTTGCAGTGTGGATTTTTGAGTTTGGTCCTTTGCTGTCCCAGCAGTGACGTGAGTTCTAGGGATGCTTTTTGATCAAACAAAAACAAAAGGCTCAAAGCTGTACTGCTCAATTGAGGAACATAGGGAAGGGAACCGCAGAAGCATCAAAGCTTTTGTTAAGAAACATTAACAGAGCCAAGAACAATAGATATTAGCAATGTACAAGACCCCTCACTTTACCTTGTTCCCCTTTCCTGCCAGTATATTTTCTACTATTTTACTTAGTCTAATCCTAAGCATCTCAAGTGATAGGATTTCCATCACATCCCTTTGGGACACTTCTCCAGGGTATAATGTGTTAATGTCAGAAAGCTTTCCTCAGTATGCAGCACACATTTTTCTTGTCTTAATTTTATCTACTACTGCTAGTTATTCTTCCTTGAATCCCTTTAAGTAAATCCTCTCCCTCTTTGGTATTCATGATCTTCAAAGGCTTGTAACCAGTTATATCCCATCTGCAACGGCTCTCACACACATTGTCCGTGCTTAGGCCTACAGTATGTAGTCAGCTCTTTTACAATAAAGACATTCTCAATAGGGCTTATTTTTTGTTGTTCTACTGTGAATTCCATCATTCCCTATGGAACTGTATCTTCCTAGGTGCCCCAAGATGGGCAGTATAATTCCAGTGTCAAAGGCCAAACAGAGGGAAACTACCCAAGGTGGAAATAAAGTACTCCAGGGCCAGGGAAAACCCACATGAGGCCTGCCACCACACCATGGTCCCACCCTTCCAGAGGTGAGAACAGATTTCAGAAATAAGATGAAGGGAGCAGTTCACACCTCCTGCAGCCAGAGGTGCTGGAACACTTTTTATAGCAGGGGTGCTGAAAGCCAGCTAACGAAACCGTAAACCAGGCCTGTTCAAAAGCACTGTGAACAAGTGCAATTCCCGCTCATACCACAGGGGTGCGGCACAGCTCTGGGATTCTCAAGAATTGGGAAATAATGCTAGCTTCGTTCTTTCAGCACCTACAACCTTTTCACTGTGAAACCTGGGGGTTCTGTGGCACCTGCCGCACCCTTAGTTCCTGCGCCTATGTCTGGAGCTACTATTTCACTGCACACTCAAACAGCCACCAGTTACACTCGGGTCACAATGTTAAGCTTTTCTTTGAATCTATGAAGGCTAGAAACATTTTTTTATGAGAACTAAGATTTTGATCTCATGCAACTCCAGGAGCTGGGGCCTATGCCTTAATCCAGCCCTGGGACTATCACATCTCTGCTTCTTCATGTATCACCTTGAACCAGGCAGCTCAAAGGAAACGGAGTTTAGGTTTCATTAATCATTTTATTTTTAATTCATTTAAACTAGGTTGCGCCATATATGATTAGCCAGACAAGGAGAAGCGCAAAGCCCACGCCATCCCATGGGCCTCACCGGCACACTGCTACTTTAATTTATGAAGTACAGGCTACTCCTCGAGTGTGCTGGTCCTGCTGCAATGTAGAGGGGAATTGGAGACCATGGCTCAATCTTCTCCTCTTCAGAAGTATGGAGAGAACAGGCCTAAAGCTCCCCTGAGTACAAGGGAAGCAGTTCTGTCTAGACCTTACCTGGACTTCATAGGAGATAGACAGAAAACCCCTTGTGCCAGCCAAGACAGCTACATGAGGAGCAAACACATTCCAGCCCCTTATGGTAAAAATCTCACCATCTCTCTTTGCTGTTTGATTAGCTTTAAGAGTCAGACACAGTGACCATTGGGGTACATCCTGTTAGAGAATGCAGGGAGGGACATCAAACATCCACAGTGGTAAATGTTAGATTGATATACAGCATTTGCATCTAGTTACATTTTCCACAGTCAGGAAATTAAAGAGTTTTTGGGACCATAAAAACTATTTTGGAAAAGACAGGAGCATTGTTTTGGTGGAAATGGTAAGT
Organism: Lepidochelys kempii; assembly: GCF_965140285.1. Lineage (NCBI taxonomy): Eukaryota > Metazoa > Chordata > Testudines > Cheloniidae > Lepidochelys > Lepidochelys kempii. Next base: position 176,377,608 of record NC_136380.1, read on the forward strand.
TTTCTGCCCTGGCCCACTGACAATGTTACAAATGCTATCAGGCTTCAAACCCTCCTATTTCCCACAGAAGATAATTCTACACACAGGGGATAAGAATCATTATCTTCCCTTCTGTGTTCCAGTTTTAGTCAGTAAGTTAACCAAGCACTGAATCATCCTCTGATAGAGCACTGGGGGGGAGGAGGAGAAGATTGTTTTATGGCTGGGAATGGGCATTATTTTCAGAACTTTATCATTTCAGTTGTAGTTGTGACCCTGGTTTCCTTTGTTACTTTATACAGATAATAAACTGCAGCTTAGAGGAACATCATCAACACTTCAGTAATATAAGCCTATGATGAACCCAACCACATGAGTTTGGCTTTTTGGAAATATACATGCTATATGCAGTTCCTAGGCTCCATTCTTATCAGCAAGCTGAGAACTAAGCTTATGCCTCAAGGACTTAGTGTTAGAGCTGGTCAAACTATTTGTGAGCCAGTGCTGATTTTCACTGAATGTATTCCATATTTCTAAGGTATCTGCTGAACAGTATGGCCCAACTAACTTTAAGACTATGGGTTACTCACTATTACTGTTCACTATTCATGAGATGTGGCTGGTTACTTGAGCTACATGATTCTGTTTCCACTCCCTGATTGGATGATTCATACTTTGTAAACAGGAGAGCAACAAACAAGAGACTTTGGGTACAGTGTTTCAGATAAATAATCATTTGTGCAAAACTTTGTGAAATGTTTCTGATTTGGGAACATTTCCAGTGGTTGCCTCTATATCTGCTCATAATGAACAGTAAATCCCCACAAATCTATTCACAAACCAATTTTATTTTATTGTTCAACCAGCAGAAAATACTCTTCCTGCTGACAAGAGGAGGACAAATTTGCCGAGCATACAAACACACACACCAGATATTTAAGTCCCTGTAGGAATCTGAAATTTCCCCCATTTTTTATAAATAAACAACAATAACTACTTGTATTACCATAGCATTTAGGAGCCTTAGCCATGGACTAGGACTGCATTGTGCTTGATACTTTATAAATGCAGATGAAAAAGACAGGCCTTCCCCAAGAAGCTTATAATCTAAGCAGAAGTCAAGAGATAACAGACAGATACTGACAGACAGGGGGGAGTGTACAAGCAAACAAAGACACAATATTGGTCAGCAAGATACGCATTGGTCTCAACACATCAACCAGCCTAACTGTTGTCAAGTTTTTTTTACTGGCATCACAACAAAGGTGAGTTAAATAAAACTTTCTTCTTCCCCCTCCCATCACACAATTCATTAAACCCTAATCAGGAGTGGGCTTAATTTTACTTTCCTATGCCTTGAAATGTCAAATTACAATTTAGCAAATTAATTCTGTACACTTATGTCCCAGTGAAATTTCATGTTTTTAGAAATGATTTTAGAGTTTATGAATGTTGCCATAGAAAACAGAGTTCTCTCACCATAACACAGGTCTAATATGGCGAGTTGTAAGGCAGATTTCCACATACTAGCCTACTAATATTCCTTCAATTCTGACCCAGAGTGAACGTCTCTAAGGTTGAGTGGGTAGATCTGTCCCCATTCAGACCTTTGGCTTCCTGCTCAGATGGTTAGATAAGGTGCCAATTAGTGCCAGTTGGTTGCTTTTTGGATGTGCACACCTCGCTAGGAACTGAATTGAGGCCACCAACTCATTTCACACAGGTAATTAAACAGTGACAATTTTTGTGAACGACTGACTCAGGCCAGATTTGAATGGGCAACCTAGGGAGAAAAGCTCTATATCCCACTGCCCTCCAACCTCTCTGTGGTATCTAATTTTAATATGGCAACTCATACACTACAAATCAACTATATGGCTTCTGAATAAGGGATGTTTGACAATTCCTGAACTGAATGCTTTTATAAAGGCTCCCATAAACAGTTATCCAGAAATTAAACTCAGACTGGGCCCCTTTACCTTTTGTTATGCAGACTGCATTTAGAGGATTCCACGAAGGCAAGAGGCTGTGGCTTACATTTCAGTTGCTAAGTGAAATGAATCAAAGTAGAAACTGGTTTATCTGGGGACTTCAGTACAACACTGGGTGCGGCTCTGCAGAGTCAGCAAAGATCTAGCCATTTTTTTAAAAAAACAAATCATTACAAAAACTTAAGACATGAACATGAAACTTGTGTTCTGCTCTAGAAGAAAGGATACATTGCTCAAAAGCTAGCTACATGTCTTGCATCAAGGCAGGCTTCTAAAGGGTGAGGACTAAGAAAGAGGAGATGGGAAAGACTCATTTTAAAAGTTCAGAGTAATTTAGGCCAATTGTTTCTTCCACTAATTAAACATTTACTTCTTATTAGTACTGCTATCCGTATTCCTTAGACATTTCAGAAACAAATCAAGAGCTACACACCAGGCTTACCAACATACAACTAGCTAACCTATGCCAACAAGTAATCAATAAAGATCCTATTGGGTCCAGCTCTGTTGCTTAATAATAGTGTTTTTCACCACCACATGGGAGACCACGATTGATTTCTTCTCCCGGTCAGTCATTCTCAAAACTATTAGGGGATGGAAATGCTACAAAAACAAAGCAGTCTGGGGTAGGTTATGGAGAGAAGAACCTCAGATAAGTTAACATAACAGAAGCCTCTCTGTTCCCACCCAATACTCTGAAGCCTGATCTACGCAGTCTTTATACCACTTTAATTATTTTGGCTTGGGGGGGGTGATTTTTTTTAAACCAAAATGGTTAAGTCTGTACAACCACTAGTGTGCTCATAATTATATCACCATAAGGCACCTTTATACCAGTATAACCAGAGGCCACATTAGGGGTTGTACTGCTTTAACTATAGTGATAAAATTAAAGCAGCATCGCTTTCTAGTGTAGACAAAGCCTCAGTTACTGGAGGTACAATAGCTGTGATGCAGGGACTCAAAGACTGGTGAGAAAGAAGGCCAGGGAAATGGGACACTGAAAAATTCTCAGCATTCTATTAGAGGCTCAGAAGAACTAAGGAGAAAAAACAAACACCAAGAAATAGAGCAAATAAAAAAGCTAACAACAAGGAAAATAAATCCCTTGGGGTCATTATTCCATTGCCCTGAATCTGCTTTACATGATTCCAGCAACATAAAGAGGCCATAAAGGCAATGTGGATCTCCTCACTGGAAGAAAAACCCAATGTAAAGCTTTCCTTTGCTGATGTAGAGACAGCTACACTTGTTCCAAATGCCACCCCCTTCAATTTCCCCAGTGTAGGCAGTGTGCCAAAGAGTGTGACCAGGGGATGAGGCATAGCCAGAGCATTACTGTGCTCCAGAGCTTCTTGGCTCCCAGAAAAGGAATGAAAGGTCTGTGTCAGTTTTGAGAGAGTGAAGCTTCTCTAAGGCATGCTGGGAGTTAAGTCCCTGGACAGCTTGAATAGGAGGAGGTAGAAAAGAGGCATAAAAGCATCCTCTTCATTCATGCACAAATATATTTTAGCCGGAATGGACAACTGGAGCCCTGGACTCTACAAACTGCACCTGGGTTTTAAAAGTATTCATATAAATCAGTGCTTCTATTTACACCCGTGCAGAGTTGGTGCAAAATGCATGTAAAACACTACTCTTCTAGTATTTCATCCCTATTTTGCCTTTTCATCTCTATTGTTCTAAATGAGTAATGCAATGGACAAGACAGTCCAGAATCAGACCAAAAGCACTTTCTTGAAGGCTTACCTAAGGAAAGCAATTGTTGTCTCTCTTATCCAGAAGAATCCCACAGAAATTCAAATACTGAATTGCCCAGTACAGACTTGATCTTCCCTCACCCAACAGGCAGATGCACAGCTCATGAGTTGGATACATATTCTCTGTAGGTCTGCAGATAGCAGCCACATTTGATGGTGAAGAGCATACAGTATCGGGTATTGGAAACAGCCCTGGCAACCAGAATGCTTTCCACATGGGTGTGCAGCACACACTGCTCTCAAAAGAGGGAATGTGATTACAGTCTACAAATACCTAGACAGCTCAGAAGTCTTGTGGAAAAAGGTCTCAAAAGATTCAATGTCTGGAAGCTGACACTAGACAAATTCAGACTAGAAGATGCACATTTTTAACAGTGGGGTCAATTAAACATTGGAATTATTTTCCGGGGGATGTGGTGGATTCTCCATCACTTGAAGTCTTTGAATCAAGACTGTATATCATTCTAAAATATGTGCTGTAGCTCAGATATTAGTTATGTGCTTGATGCAGAAATTACTGTGTGAGGTTCTGTGACCTATCATGAGGTCAGACTAAGTGATCATAAGGTCCCTTCTGACCTTAAAATTCTATGAATCCCTCAAATGCTACAGAGTGTGACATCAGCAATCAAAATGAGTGACAAATATCTGAAATATGGAACATCTGTACTTTGTTGTGTGTCTTGTGATAAGGTACAAATAATATTTGCTTTCTCAGTGTGTGAATTAGATAAACCATTTCACAAAGATGGATAAAACAAATTCTATCACAATCAATAGAAGGACAATGGTCATCAGAGTGTGAACCCTGGCCCTTCACTCCCCAGCATAGATCTCTAATCTCATCGGCTGCCGGAACAATTGCTATATCCTACTGGACCAGCCAGTAGAGGAGAACTTGACAGACACTTTGCCAGTGGGTTGCACAACTATTTGCTAAATAGTAGTAAAATATTGGAGACCATGAATTCTGGCTTTGATCCCTTTCCTTGGGAGTGTGGTGATTACAAACAGGATAGCCAGAGCACACAGTCACATTCATTCTGCAACGCAGCAAGGCTGAGTGAATAAGACTTTGATTTTCCCTCTCAGAAACCTTGATTCTATTCCCAGCTCTGCATGAAGTGATGACTAACCTCTCTGCTAACTTACATTTTGAAATGGTGGTACTAGTACCTGATTGCCTTCTCAAGTTCATGTATGAGGCTTCAGTCAGTAATAAGAACTATGAAGTGCAGGAGGATGTACACAGCAGGCTAGCAGATCTGAGCTCTGGTCTCATGGTGCAGTGCACTTTCCCTTAGGCTGCAAGGTATTTAGTGGGGGAGTTCCTCCCTCAGCAAAACAGGGAACATCTCCCAAATCCAATACACTTGAGAGTTCTGGCAGCATCCAAAAATGAGTGGAGACTGAAAAACCTGGTACATCGGAGACTCAGCCCTTAACACCGTTATGGAAATTAGGTGATCAGCCCACAATGACCAGCAGTTCTGGTACTCTGGCTAGAAGCATCGGTACAGCCAGTTCCACGTTGCTCAATTTCCAGCTTCCCAGGGTTACAAGAAGTGCAGTATGCCGAGCTGAGTGACCTCCCCTCAGATCCACTGATTCTCATAATGCACCCTTTCTGCACATATGCAGGATCAAGCCCCATATTTATATTCCTCCACAAAAAATCCTCACTAAGTCAGAGTTAAGGTTGCTCAAATGTACCTCCTCACGACAACCCAAACACTAAAAACCAAGGGCATCATTAGTTAAGGCACTATTCACACTCAAGACAAGACCAACCTAAAATGAAACCAGCACACTAGTATATACTCCCCCCAACACACTTAGTTCAGCAATGCCATTGCCTTCAGTGCGCACTGAAAAACAGAAAATCCACATTGCAACTAGCTTAATAACCAAAATGTTAGCACTACAAAGTGATACAATAGCAATAATGGTGGCATTGACTTCAAAGGAGGGATCTCACGGTGGGTCACAGGATAGAGTACCTTTTAAAGACTGCAATATTGAATCTTGGGGATTGATGGAAATTTTCTAACCTGAGTTAGGATCAGGCTCAATAGAATTCAATTTTCATTTTTTTTTTATAATTTCAACACCCAATATCAGTTTATTTGTAAGCATTTTTGACTTTTATTTAAAATTTTTATAGAATTGTGGGTTTTAAGCATCTTTTTTCCAATTTTTATTTATTTATTTAAATCTTCACAGTTGTAGGAAATTATGATGGTTAGGCAAAGGGGTGGGTGGGAAATCAGCTAATAATTATTTAATGGCAATAGACGTTGAGATTCAAAAAGTTGAAGATTGATAACTGTTAAAACACTAATTGTCAATTTTACATCAAAATATACAAAGCAAATAGCCTTAAATCAAACTCTGATAAATTTCCAAGCAGCAATTTTCTTATTTGGCCTGTCTGTAAATTTTGACTATTATCAATTGAAATACTTTTTCATTGATTCATGTATGTACAATGAAATCAATATTTATCAACATTTACTGATTAAAAACCTAATTTTTCCAAGCCTATTTATGATATACTTCCTGTCAATCTCATTCTTATATTCATTACACTAATTCTGGAAGCTTTCAGGAACGTTTCCAGATACAAGCTAATGTTCAAGATCTCTATCTATTAGTTCTTGAAACATAAGGAAATTACTCTATGTAATGACCTCTGGGGGTGTCTTAACCCTCAGGTCAAAGTTTCAAAACTGCCTAAGTGACTTAGAAGCCTAAGTTCCATTTTCAGAAATGACGAGTGCTGAATGATATGTGCAGTGTTATGAGCTCTGAATGAGACTTTTGAGGGTGAGACTTAGGTGTGTAAGTCCCTTAGGCACTTTTGAAAATTTTTGCCCTTCATCTCTCTCTACTTAAATTGAAGGCACATCCCAGCTTGTACAGAGAGAGAAAAAAAGTCAGTTTTAAAGCCAACACCGGAATGAATTTTTAAAGTAGCATCCCCTCAGGCTCACTACACTAACACACTTTATAACACCTCTGAATTTAGAAGAAAACACTTACACAGCTTTATTAAAAAAAAAACTTGAATAATGCAAAAACCAAAACTTGTATTTTATATCATTCAAATATATTTCAGACCAAGTTACACAGAAGTCAAAATGAATGTTATATATTTTTTGCATTCTAGCACATATGACTGAAATGGATTGACCTGCACTATGAATTACACCTTCAACGAATGTGCGATTAATTTGCTTCATTCTGGGATATGGACATGACAAATATGGGAGAACGGGTGCTCCACATTTATATTGTTGGAGTGGGAAGAAGGTAGCTGAATTCTCTGAAGCCATTAAGGGAAACTGATTTGTGTATCACAGTGGAGTGGTACAGTCTCCATGTAAGCTCTTTTGGGTGCCCTCTTTTTTTTTCCCACTAAATGGTCAAATGTGGAGAAATCCACCTAGCAGAAGAGAGCCCACTAAGTCCTCCCTATAACTTACATCCCATGATAAGGCTGAGGGCACAAGTGGAGTTGCTGTGTAGATGGGCATTCAAACCTACTCCAAATGCAGTTCTCTATTGGGGGATGAAGGAAGGGGCACTGGATCAACGTTTATCAGGATACCGTGGTCCAAAACACCTCAAAAAAGGCGCAGAGGTCAGGATGGGCACAGTGACTTTGGAAGGGACACAATGCAGGTCTGAAGCCTTGGGTTGGAGACTATGGACTCTTTCCCGCCCCAAGCCTCACAGACAACCACGTTGCTTGCTCTTTGTGCCAGGAAATAGGTTTCAATTTTAATTCCTTGGGTGAATCATCAAGCAATATAGGTGAGAATCCAAATGAAGCAACATTTAGCAATTAATATTTGGGGGGTTACCACTGGATTTTAACAGGGTTAACCATAAAAAATGCCATCTCTAGCAATGTTTTTAGTTTTAGTATTACATATAAATTACCACATTGAAAGAATATGAGGGCTGCAGATTTGTCACAGCATTTTAAATCAAAAATCAGGGAGCAGTTGTGGTAAATTTAGTAAATTGAGATGGTTTTCTTGACTGCTTCCTGATTTTTGATAAAAAGTGCCCTGACAAATGAGGGGGCACCACCTACCCACAGCAGCACCCTCTGCCACCAGCCTGGGTGGGGAAAAAAGAGATGGGGGGGGCTACTCTCTGCCCCACACTCTCCTCAGGCATGGCAGTGGCAGCTCCTGCATCCACACAGCTGGGCATAGCTTCCCATTCCAGACATTTCAACCTGGCGCACCAATTTTAGAGCTGCTCAAATTCAGTCTGGTCCCTCCTCATGATGGAATGGCACCTGGGCCAAACCTGAGTGGCATTGTGACCCTGCACTCTTGGTCACAAGGCCTGGAGCAGGGAGCCAGACCCAGCCCTGCAAGACAGGAGCCGCAGGAGCCGCCATTGTGGTGTGAGTCATTGACATACAAAAAAGATGGGGACGAATGGCAAAAATCACACTATTGGTGACTTTTTTCCTGCCAATACAAACCCACATCCATAAATATTATTAAAATTGCAAACTTAAACACTCAAAAGTTAGAAAATGACAGAATTAAGGATGCCTGTTCAACCTTAGTTTGGCCACTTTGCACATATTCACTGCACAGGACGGATGGTGCTCACTTACTGAACATCTGGTCAATATTTATTTTTTTTTTCCTCATTGTTCAATGTCTGGCCCCATGCCTTATTAACTTCACTCTATTCAAACCCTCCCCTGAAAACAGATATATTTATTTCCTCATGAACTTTTCTATAGCACTCATCACCAGAGCATCTTAGTGCGTCATAAACATTTATTTATTTCAACACCACCATTGTGAAATGAGGAGTTATTATTATTCCCATTTTACAGGTGGGGAACTGAGGCACAAAGAGATTAAGGTAAAAAGCAATCACTAACGTTGGATGCCCAATTTGAGACATCATGGACCTGATTTTTCTGAGTATTTAGCATTACATACCACTTGAAATATTCAAAGCACAGCTCCCACTGGCTTCAGTTGCAGCTGTGAGTGCTCAGCACTTCTGCTTATCAAATACCTGGGTATCAAATTGGGCAACTAGAAAATGAGGAACAAACAATGAGTAACCACTTATGAAGAGTTTGGTTTAAGCAACCTGCCTAACTTCACACACAAACTCTGTGGCAGGGACAGAGATAGCCTCCAAGCCTCCACGGAAACAATCAACTTCCTTTACCCTGAGACCCTCCTTTCTCTTCCTGAAGTCCCCTGACTCACTCACTATACAGCTTTCAATATGGCCTAAGTTCACTGGCCCACCTCTTCTGTTGAGGGGGATTGCTTTTAGCTATGCGTGGGCTTAGGCCCATCATCTCTCAGACCCACAACAGATGCACACCTTCCAACTTCTGCAGCAAATACAGCAGGCATCATGTAGATAACAGTCTCCTTCACTACCCAGTCCTGATTCATCCCCAGAGCAGGTCCATCCTGTGCACTGAAAGAGATGGGATCCTGCGGAAAGAGAGTATATTATCACATATTTACAGACTATATTGTAATGCATACACAAAGGGTTACTGAATTAAGTTTGCACAGGGAACCTTAATTCTGGCACTTCCTAATTTTTGAGTGCTTGACTTTACAACCTTAATAATTTTCTCTTTTAATGTAGGCTTTTTGGGTATCATTTTGATATAAATCCAGTATTCCATGTGCACCAGAACTTGCACAGACTGCAATGGAAATTTTGAGTTTGTAATACAGGATCAACAAATAAAAATATGAATATATATATATAATGTTTGAAAAATTTATATTTATTCATTGCTTCACTTTAGTTCTTACATGAAACTATGGAACTATTTCTGTATGTATGCTTGCTAGTGTACATGCATTTAATTTCATTCCACTTATTTGGAAAAAAAATTCTGGTTTGATTCTAGAACTTGGTGAATGTTTGCGTCAGTGCTGAAACTCATGTGTAGCATCAAAGTAACCCAGGTGTCAGTATCCTAGCAGGACGCACCATGTAATGACATACTGCTTTTAAAAAATTGCAAACCGCTCTTTTAAAAAATTTTAACCAACAAGATTTAACCAGGTGGAAATTAATCCCATTCCACATAATAGCTGACAAGTATCTCACAGCTTCAGTCTCCAGAATGAATGGAATTTTCTCTCTATTCATATAGTGAAAAATGTCTTGGTGTGACCAAGCAAAATATACATTTCACATATCCAATGCTGGATGAAGACTGTCTGATCTAAGATCTTATCTTTGGGGAACTACAGTTTAACTGTGTGTCACAGAGCAACATTTGTGTCTAATGGGCATTGTGCTTTTAAAAATCAAACAGCCAGTACCCTCCAGTGGTGAGTTCTTGAGGGGAGTCAGTCAGTCCAAAGCAAGAATGTTCTGGAAGATGGAGAGAGCTCAGACCTCTGAAGAGCACTGTGACGTGGGCCAGTGGACACTAATAAGATGACAGAGCTTTTTTCCAAATTTGATGTTACACCGTCATGGAGCAGAAAAGGAAAGCTCAGTTCTCCTCAGCATGCCAGGTCCTTCCCTCCTTTGTTAAACTGCCACAGCACATGAACTGATCAGAGGTCCCTGGGCAGTAAAAGAAGAACTCCAAAGTCCTACAAGAAGAAATTGTTCCGATATTTGCCCTAGTATATGCCCCTCAGAATTAAATTGTGGTTCCAAGTACACATATGTCAAGTTTGCACTAATTATTTGGAGGAGTTTCATTTATTCAAACAAGAGTAAAATTAGATACTGATCAGGATATGTCCAAGCCAGGGGCAAATGGCGAGAGAAAAAAGGAGCATTATATCTTCTTGTCATTTTCCCAGGCAATGAAACAATCCCATTGCAGGGGGAAACACACACACACACACACACACACACACACACACACACATACCTGGCCAACAAAGATTCCATGATCTAACTGCTTGGGAACCTCACAGATTTTGGCAGAGACATGGGTTGGATTGCAATGAGCTTGGAAGTCTATGTTATCATTATAGTTCCATATTAAAGCCTTTGTGCAAGCAAAAATACAGAAGTAAGCACACACTGACTGAAAATTTAAATTAGTTTGTTTGCATTTACACTGCAAAATAAAGCACAACTGAGAAGTTGAGAGGGCAAATGCCTTGATGACCTTGTTTATGACCAGCTAAGAAAATCTTTGGGACACCCTGAGGAATCTTTTAATATTGGTAGCATGATTTGTGTCCAGTGATGAGACTCTGTAATGACAGTGTTTCTCATTAGATTAGTGAATTCATTATGACATGTGCATCTCATTTAGTCCACTGCAAGGCTGCTTCTAGCTGGGCAACATTCTCCAAATACATCCATTGATGCATTCTTCAGGGAAGCTCTTATGATTCTAACACATTCTGGTCATTCCTAGGCTAGGAAAAAGGGATGTGTTTTAAAGCATATTAGGTAACACATTTTAACTAACATGATTTCAAATAACCCTATGCATAAGTGTAGACAAGTCATATTTAAAACATGTTAGCTAGTTATGGTCAATCCTAGGGGTAAGGTTTGAGATTAATCACAATCAACTAACATTTTTAAACACAATTTGCCCTGGCTACCCTAGGTGCAAACTCCTACTTACAATCATTTTCGTTAAAATGTGTTAGCTAACATGTTTTAAAACATGCCCTATTTTCCTAGTCTAGAGTTGACCTCAGGCAAATACATCATTTTGTTTTCTTCCCTTGCACTTCTGAGTTGCTGAAACTAAAATCACAGGAGTACCATGACAGCAGCAATGACTAACCCACCTCCTCCCTATTTGTGCATGCCGAGAGCTGCCTTTGATAGTAGCACTGCTGTGGGTATCATGGCTGGCCCAGGCATGCATCCCACTCCAAAATGCTCCAGTCTCTGGAACTTGGGGAAGATGTCCCTACTCTCTCCATGCAATAAGTAAAACAAAATAAAATAGAAAATAAATGTGTCCATTACCCACATCAGGTATAGTGGGCATTTTAACCCATTCCACAATGCAGCTTAGGAGACTTCCCCCTCCACACAATCTTACATGGAAGGACAAGTCACAGGCAGTCATACAAGCAAATGAGCAGTGCTAGAATTGCAGACAGTTATCCACAGATGCATGGGAGATACAGTTGTCTGGGCTGCTGTCGGGGAACTCTTGTGATTATAGTCAATTTCCTTCTAAATTTCTCCCCCAGGCTATACCTGGTGACTGGTGTATTCCTCCAAACCATCCTTTTCATCATGTGGTAAGCGTATTGTGGAAATGTTTCCTAATACTGTACTCTGAATGCTATAAAACTCAAAACCCCTTTCTAGTAAAGATGTGTGAAAAGGTGGTGGCAGATCAACTCCAGCAACACCTGACATGTTTGAGTAACTCCTGTACTGAGCCCAGTAACTTGTGTTTGAGTAAATTATAACTTTCTAAAAGAGATCTGATACAAAAGTGTGGGCAATGGCAATGATCTATGTGCATTTCTTATCACTTAGTTTATCTGCTAACATGCTATAAAGCTTTTATTTTAGCTGCCTTGCCTGCCTAAACTAATGTCTTTGGCCTTCCAGCTATTCTGTCCATGACAAACACAACTTCCATCTACCACTGACTCGTTCCTGCTGCCACTGCAGACTGGTGAGGGGCATTGTCCTAAATTCTGAATGCCACCACAAAATTCAAAGATTCACCTTTAACAGCCCTGTACATTCTGAAATTGGAGGCATTTGTGGTTCCAAATCATGCACAACTCTACTACTCTGCTGCTGTCAGATTTTACATCTTTCCAGTTATTTCCAGCTTTCACAGTCCACACTTCTGAGAGTCTATCTTTAGACTCAGAATTTCTGAGAGTTGTACAAAATCAGCTGTGCCTCTGTAGTCTTAACATCAGACATGCCTGAGGAGTGGTACAACCATAGGGAATCACAGCAATATCTCATTAAATTTAACACAGAGAGACATATGCCATTCATATTCATATTGGGACAAATCCTCAGCTAGTGCAAATTGGCATAGCTCGACTGAAGTCAGCTGAGAATGTGGCTTTTTATTATTTCAATAATGGGGGGACAATAAAAATAAGGTGAACTGAAGAGGTAGAGAATGACAATGCTGCATTTAAATATACCTTCTGCCCACAAATGTGGCAGCTGATTTTGGTTCATAATATTTTCCTGACTTTGAAAAAAGCTTTATTTTTTTTTCTCACAAAAATGCATCCATGGACAACAATTTTATCAATACCATCTGAAAAAAACACTCCATTAACTTATTACTTATCAGATACATATAACAGAGCTAATAAGGAAAACTGGGGGAAAGAATCTGAAAACTCTTCTCTTAAATTCAGTAACTTTTAAAAGTCAAAATTCAAAAAAATTCAGTCAGCTCTAGAGTTGGACAAAAGTGAAGGGAGGAGGAGGGAAGTCATTGATCTTTTCCCTGATTTTTTCCCCCAAGATTTTGGGGTGTGGGGGGGAATGAAATTTGAAACATTTTGACCAGCTGTAGCGCACATTATTTAAACTAAGGATAAACAAGTGTAGGGAAAAGGAAGTTCAGATCTGGCAACTGGCCACGAAGCTAGGATAACCTGTATAACCCAAGCCCCAACAGTTGCTGCCATCACCCCGTGCTGTTAAGGATATGCTCTCAGAGATCCAGGCTCTTCCGGGCCTGCAGCAGGGATAGGGCTGGTGAGTCCTGTTTGCATTTCCGGGATGGGATTCTAACACCACAGAGAGTTTCTGAGCCAGCAGCACAAAGTGTCATTTCCTAGGTAACCAACTTTGATCTGGACACTTATTAGTTATAATCACTTAAAATCTATCTTTCTGTAGTTAATCATTCTCTTTTATATTTTACCTAAACAGTGGGCTTTGGTTGAAGTACATGGGAAATCTGCTCAGGAACAAGAGCTGGTGCATGTTCTCTACACATTGAGGAAGGGCAGACTACGTAACAACCTTAAACTTGTCAGGCTTCTGACCAGGGCAAGATGGTACAGCTCTGGGGCCTTAGGCTGAGGAGCTGAAAGGAATTGGCTGCAACCTCTCTATTGTTAGTTCATGAAGGGCTAGGAGAAACATTCATGTAACTCAGCTGGGTGTATCCCTGCCTGTGGATGTCTGTGTAAGTGCAGGACCCGAAGAGGTTTGTAGCTTGTCACAGCATCAGAGTATGGGAGGGAGCTCAGGTTGGTAAGACAGAAGGCTCAACGGTACCCCAGTTCCAGGTTGCACCCCTGGGGAACCTGTCACAGCTTTAAACAGAGTAGTTCATTGACTTCTATGGGACTGCTCATATGCTTAAACTGACACATATGCTTAAGTGCCTTCCTGAATTGTGTCTAACTGAGTGCAAAACTGACTTCAGTGGGAACTAGCACTGACCATATGGGTTTGCACCAGCACAAGTATCTACAAGACTGAGGCCTATGTTTGGAATTTTTCTTTGAAGGGCTCAGTTAAGTAGCAAAAAAAAAGTGTGCTAGGTCTTGTGCATTTATAGCATAGCAGCTTTATAACAGCCCCACAGACACTTGGCACTACATTAATGAATTCTAAAAAGACTACCTCATCTTTTGGTGTTCTGCTATGAACCTCTCTTCATAAAAATAACATTAGCTTTAGCCAGCTTTTAAACATACGACAAATGATCAGCCAACTGCAACTTTGGTCAAAAGGGAAACCTTGATAAAATTAACCTGTATAAAGAAAAAGGGTGAAGTCATTGTATTAATAACATGCCAAAATATTTGTGAGGTGAAAACATCCTGCAGAAAGTCTGCAAGAACTTTGCATAGTTACAGGATATTATTTGTTAAAGTAACCATAAACTTTACAGTTTAATTTTTCAAACTTGGGAAATCTACACTGATATACTCTCATATAATTCTCTATGTAGAACTATAGTTTTACTAATTGGTTGTATATTAGGCTGTATATATCCTGTATGTTTATGTACGTGTAACAAAATCCACACCAGGATTAAATCTGAGGAAGAAAGATTGAGGAGGGAAGGGCCAAGAAGAACTAGAATTGTAGAATCAGGCTGTGTTCCATAGTACTATGCTAGCCATCATTTTGGGCACCATTTCACATCTTTGATGATAGGAAAGTCATTTGCCTCCAATACTGTTAAAAAGAGATCTAGATACTGTACTTAGACAAAATTTGCATTGTAAGAACCACAGGGCAAAGTTACTATAACCTCTACTGACCTGAAGAGAATGCCTCTACCCTAGCGGGCTGGCATTATTGTGATGATAGAAAAGTACTTGAGTTAAAATAGTTAAAAATAAAAACTACAAAATGAAATCAATAATATATGCCTGATGCTCTAATTAAAACTTACATTTCATTTTATTCTGCTTCTTTCAGAGACGCTACCCATTGGAATACAAGTATTTCCATTGTAATCCAATAATGGGGAACTATATTATAAATTATGTACTTTTTATGAAGTTGTGAATATTAACTCATACACAAACAGTAAGTTACATACAGAGTATCATTATACATACACAAAAATTGCATGCTTATATAGAAATAATTGCACAATATACTGAGATCTAATAAGGATGGAAAGGTAATTCTTTGCATTTCTTATATCTATATTCAGCCCAATAATGCAGCACAGACTGACTGTGTGTGTATATCCAGAAAGCAACTGTGAGAAACCCAACATGAAGAACTGGGAAAATGCTCTTTGGCCTATCATATCAGAGGTGTCATCCCTGCTGGAGCTTAAGTCTTCCAAGACAATGAGAGACAGGTGAAATTTTCAAAAGCAACTGACTCAGGACTTAGAGCCTAAGACCTATTTTCAGTGGCGCCTAAATAATTTATGAGTCTAAGGATAAAGTGTTCCAAAGAATGTAAATCTCATTTTCAGAAATGAATGAGTGGAGTCTTTGTCTCATTGGAAGTCAATGAGACATCAGCTCCTAAATAGCATTTGAAAATGGGACTTAGATCTCTAAATGCTTTTGAAACTTTTACCTGCTTCTTTGTTAGTGTCTCTAGAATGTGCTTGGCACTGGGTGTTTAGAGATTAGCAGAATGCCCAAGGTAATCTCTTCTCTAGACTTTCACATTAAGAGGACACACTTAAAAGATTTGGGTTTGAGTGATCTCTCCCTGCACATGAGTCCAGAAAGGGACAGAATGATTACTCTACCTCCAAATTTGTTCTCCCTGTGCCTGGATATGTTGGGAAAAGAGTATTTCGTGGTGGTAGTGATGAGGGGTGGAGGGTGCCAGGGAGGTAGAACACCAAGTCCTGCAGTTTCGGTTACTCGGTTTCTGTGACAGTTCGGATTCAACAACTTGCTGATAAACTTGTCAGTGGTGAAGAGCTTATTAACCACACATCTTGTGTTGACTAGTTTTAAGACAAAGAACTACTGTTTGTCAGTTTGGGGCTGTGCCATGTGAGGTAGCTGTTTGTTGATTGCATTGCATTGGATGTAGCTGACTGGTGATCTTCTTTCCAGACATCAATTAGTGTTTTCTTAGTTTTCCTCTTACTGTTATGACTTATGTTGCTGAAGGATGTAAGTTGTTTGTGGGGTGGAGGGAAGTTAGCTTGCAGTGGACTTAAGGGGACTTAAGAAGAATTAATTCTTAGTGTCCCCTTGCTATTTAATAAGGGAATTAAATCACCTTTAATTCAGAGATTTAATTAAGGTGAGTTGCTGGAGAATCAGTTTTTTCCAAATGCCATCAATGCACACTCAATTTTGCTAAAACCCTCTCCTTTACTTCAGTGGGAATTCTGCTGGAAGATTGATAGCAGGTTGCGGCTTGACATCATTTTCCCCACAAGATGGCGGCTGTCTGAAGAAGAATCATCCTTTATAAACGATCACTTCTGGCAATTAAATTATCCACTGTATATCAGCAAAAGTTCTGAGTTAAACATTTGTCACGTTGATTGCTTAAAAGACCAGAACAGGACCATTTACTGGAGTCCAAAGTGTGACATACTAGTGAAAGATTATACTTTGTAATCTAACTTCCATTACAACAAAATATTAACATAATGCACTGTAGAAATAATGGCACAGGCAATGTGGAAAAATGATAAAATTACATATGCACAATTTATGATGTTTTTGTTTCTCTTTCAATTCTGGCTGGGTAATGCATCATTATGTAATCAAAAAGAATTGTGCCTTAATTTCAAAATCAGGCAAAAGATTGAAATCAAGCAAGCAAGACGTGCTACAGCACACAGATTTTTTTTTAAAAAGCAATATGGCTGATTTGGCACAAGAGTAATGTTTACAAAAAAATTAAAATAAAAACAGGAAAATGCAATGGAAACAGAGAGTGCCCTTGTTTTCAAGTAACTGCTATGTAAAGTATTTTCCTTGCAAAAGGAAAGCTAACTCAATTGTGAAATCGTCTCAGTAGCATATTCATCCTTAGGCAATATTTTATAGCTATTGCTCGAGTTGCATTTCTGGCAGGCAAATGTCACTTTTAAATAACAAGAAGTGGAATGCAAAGTAAGAGTCAGAGTTCAACCAGACAGACGAGCTCAGGGTTCAGTATGCAGGTCAGTTGGAACCAGCAGTCATACGTTTTCTCAGTAATCTCTATTGATTAAAGAGATCACTTTTGGTTCACAACAAAGACAGAGGCTGTCTGTCTGTCTTTATGACAGGTACATAGCAGCTCTAAAAACCAGGCATTACTGAAAAATATACTCACTTAGCTCAGTGCAGTATAGTAGACATTCACATGGTGAGACTCATTTCTAAACCGTGATCCTCCTGCTGACAGCTGCCATCTTGTGGAAAAGTGACAGCAGGTCATATCCTGCCATTAAGCTGCAAGTTAAAATGAATGGCAGGATAATGGCTCATCATTTGTAAAAATAATAAGGGAGCCCAGTTTTCCAGGTTGTAATGCAATTATTATCCTGCTTGGAAAATATTTTGACAATTAGAAATAGAACTGTTAAATCAGCATTTAAACTTAATATGTGATGCCCTATCCTGAAAGAGGATTCCACTGAATGGGCAGAATGGCATTTTGCCTTGCAATGACTCCGTATCACATTTGCCCAGTTTACAAGTATAAATTTGAGGATCAGTCTGCAGCTACACCAACTTTATACTTTGGGCACCTGAGATCAAGGGAGTGGTAAGAAGTGGCACTAAGAATTGGGTATGTTGGCTTTGTGCTACCTGAGAACTCCCAAGCTAGAAAAGAATACTCAGTTGCCCCATTAATGGAGCAAATGCTGCCGGAACCATAGTTTTTTCCAAATGCCATCATTGCACACTCAGTATGGGATCTGAAAGTCAGGCTCTGTTCCTTTCAATTCATGCATGATTAATACTAATAAAGAATCTGTCAGCCAAATTCTGGCTTCAGTTGCCCTTCCATCAATCCCTCTGACTTAAAAAAAAACAACAAAAAACAAAAACAAACCCCTCCTGTTCTATTATCCCTCCTTCCTCCCCTAAAAACATCCACAATACTTGAAATGTTTTTTTAAATGGAAATAAAATAATGAAAAATCCATTTGTGTCAACAAGACAATTCAAGGTGCTACCAAAGGGTTACCTTATATCACGTATCCCTGTGTTATGCAGAAAAAGGTAAATACTTTGCACTATGGGGAAATGTTTATATTTTCCAATCCTAGAGTGAATCTTGGATTTTATTTTATTTTATTTTTTGCATCTTCCTGTTTGCAGCAGGTAACCGAAGATCTAGTCATGGAGAAATTCCACATGCATTCCTTTAGCTGTAGAATTATGGAGCACAGTGAGTCCTAGCTCTTATTAAATCCAAGCATAACATTGTTTGCAGCCTCTGATATTGGGCTCTTACAAAATGTCACTTTCAACAAGATGGCAGCTGCCAGTTTCAGCTGCAAACGTTGGTACAAATCCTGCTTGTCTTCCTCATGTACATAGAGTCATTGATTTAAACAGGAACAGGATATGCCTCTTTTTTATTTCATAAATAAAATACCCAGGTGTATATATGTCAAGAAATGTAAAACTTGCAGTTCTTTGTCTTCAGTAGAAAAAACTTCCTTGAGTATCCAATGTCAAACTCTCACACAAGGTCCTGACCTGGCACACACTTATTCACATGGGACTAACTGTATGAATAAGATCAGGCACATAACACTATTAGCATCTGAAAGATAAAGAGACTGCCCCTAAACCTTTGCTCCTAATAATGAGGAAGAAGTGATCATAAAGACCCTTCTCCTTAAGGCCTACCTCTGCCATGATTCCCCTAAGAGGTAAGCCATTTGATGGTTGGGCTGAAAAGCAAGTGGGGACAGCTAACTCTTACTTTATTTATAACAAAACAAAAATGCAAATGTATATGTGTACAAAAATGTAAATATTTGATTGTATCCCTCCAGCTTCCCACACACATAGACTTTGTATGTCAGTTGTCTTCTTCAATTGTCACCCTAAATTCTCAAAACTGAGTAGATTTTAGATGTCCAACTTGAAACAACTTAAAGGGGCTTGGGAAAAACTTCAACTGACAACAATAGCATCAAGATTCACCCTGATTTTCAAAGGAGGGGTGGATCTGCACTCTTTTCAAGATGTCTCAAAACGGAAGCACCCAAATGTGCTAGTCATTTTTGTAAATTGAGGCCATAATAAATTTGGTGCATGGAACATGGGTGAAACACTAGCCCTACTGAAGTCTTCACAGAGTTTTGCACAATGGGCTCTCGATGCTGACTGGGTCTTATGGGTGCTGCAACAAATAAAATAAAATAAACAGAAATATCTCTTATTAAGGAAAATAGCATTCCACAGTTAATGAAAGAAAATAGCATGCCCTTTTCCTTTCCATCTCGAGCTTCCATAAATGTCAAGATTTTTTTTTTAAACCAAACGATATAAAATTTCATTAAAAAATACAAAAACAGCTTGGTTTTTGCCTAATTTGCCATTTTATTGAGGTTTCCCTCCTTCGTTATTTTAACATTCCTGTCCCTATTTCAATGTGAATAAATGGGTGTTAGAAATGAGTGAGACTACCCATGCTAGTCACAGCAGGTTGTGACTGACAACTGAGACCTGTGTTCAAAATTTCCCCTCTACCTCTCTATCTGCCATTTCCCAACCTTTTTGGCAAAGCTTTTATTTAAATGTGACTACCTTAAGTAATTGCCAATATTTGTAAAGTCACTATATGTAACCGCATTAAAGAAAACCGATTTTTTGGTACTATTTTGCAAGGCTTGTGGGGTTTTCTTGTGTGTGTTTTGGTAAGTGCTCTGTAGATGCTGGGAAGGTGCTTGGTAAAACTTGCCTCTGTTGGTGTACAATTGTTTTATACACTTTCCCTGGACTTCATTCTTTAGCGAACATCTCTGGAATAAGTAATTACTGTGGGAACACTTCTTTACGGCTATTCTCAAACAGCAAAATTGGCAGAAGCTGGTTTTATAAAGTTCACAAACTGAATGGTGCCTTATTGCCATAAACAAAGGGATTTTAACTACTGGCATTAAAATACACTAAGAACAACAGATAAGAGAATCTGTGAATAAAGATAAGTCCTTAATTGACAAGAAAATGAAGGCTTAAGCTAATGCAGCATTATAGCAATATGCCATGGATTCAGACTCTGGCCTCCATCACCATTTTGGACTAAGTGATTATAAAAGCTTTTAAAAGACAGAAAGCTGGACTCCCCTGAGACATTTTCTGCCTAAAATTTGTCAAAATGTGTGCAACTGGTACTAAGCCTCTAAGTACTAAGTGTAGGCCTTCTAAATGAATATATAATTTATTTAGTTACTTAAGATAACTGAAGTCTTGCCAATTTAATTAAAAATAAACTAACTATTGAAGAGAAAAAATAAAAAAATTTAAATCCTGCCCACCATATTTTATAACGTAATAGCAATTTGTACCGTAGGATGAATAGTATGGGTTTGTATTTTTTACTCCCTCTGTCTACTGATTTTATTGAATTATAGGGAAATTCAAAGGCCTTTTGCTTGAAAAGACATATCATAAACAAAAAGTCCAGGGACCAAAACCTGCCTCAGGTAAAGCACTAGAAGTCTTGGCTAAATAAGGACTTTTGATCACAGATAAACATCCAAAGAGTCCTCATGTTGTTTTCAGTTATGGATAGGGAGTATCACAAGAATGTGTCTGCTCTTCCATTTCTTGTCTGTCAAGCCACACAGTGCTAAGCCAGACAAAAATTATTTAAGAAAAAAATAAATTAAACCAAATTTTGTGGCACCTCACAACATTAGTTTAAGTTTCAGGAGATAAAGAAGGCTAGTTCTTCTGTAATGTGAACCAGTTGGTGGAGTCCTAAAAAAACACAAATCTCCTGATAGAATTCAGCAAAAGCTAGCATGTGTAAGAACATGTTTTGGTCACCACCAATGGCACACTTTTATTCATCAATCCAGATAAGAGTGTAGCGGAAGAGGAAGTGACACAATCTCTGTCTGCTAAAATGACTATAACGGAATAGTTTATTGTCTCTCTCATGGTCGAGAGGAGATTGTACTTGTGGGTGATGGATATACAGAGATTTCTTTACTCAGGCTGCTGGTTACAGACAAGCCCCTGTTGTTTTTTCAGGCCTTCTAGTTCCTAGATTTATTTAAACACAGTACGGGGTTGCCCCAAGCTCCAGCCTGCCCAGTCATAGAAGGCACCACTAACTATGGTTTTGGTCCTGCAAGGGACTGAGCCCTCTGGTCTCAGTCCAGCAAAGCACTTAAGCATGTGCTTAACTTTAAGCAAATACTTAAGTGCTTTGCTGGATTGCAGCCAGAGGGCTCCTCTCTTTCAGGATTGAGCCCCATGCTACAACTGTTGTTCTCAGCAATTTGTAAGACATTTTGGTATATATCCTGGGTCAGATTCTGCCACATTACATTGTGCAGCACCTTACTCAACATGTAGTCTCAGTGGGATTTATAGAGGAATAAAACACCATTCAACTTGAGTAAGGTTGGCAGAAGGTGAACACCACACTTCTATTCTGAATGCCAGATTACAGGTGAGAGGTTGGACCAATTGTAAGTTATGCTAGTTCAAAGTTGAGAAAAATGAAGGTGATGGTGCAGAAACAATGTGGTTGGGGAGGTGGGGAAATCAAGCTGCATCTGAGAGCAAATCTGAGCTCCAGGTGTTATCAGGAAGTGAAAGAACGCTGAGGAACAAAAGTTGGAGGAGCCAGAGTTATGAAGAAAAGGGCCCGTCCTCCAAAAGCTGTACCATCTGATTTGAAAAGAGAAACAGCAAGTGCCACAAACTACAGAGAGAATGGGGAAGGGAAGATGAGGGAATCACAATTTGTTGGGTTCAAAATATGAGAAGATTTTTCAAAACTGTGAATAGGCTTCGCAGAATTTGTTTAATTTTTAATAATGTTAACAGCTAATATCAACATTTATTTTTAAACATTTTTAGATGTTTGTTGATTTAAATCTTCACAGTTGAGGGAATGGTGGTGGGTGTCAAAATAATTATTTAATGACAGTAGACATTGAGATTCAAAAGCTTTATATGAGAGTTAAAGCTTTATAATTGTTAAAACAAATTGCCAATGTCACATTAAATCAAACTCTGCTAAGTTCTTAAGCAGCATTTTTCTTAGACTATCTGTAAATTTCAATTATCGATGGAAATATCTTTGTCGATTTGTGTGTATACATTGAAATCGATGTTTACCGACTTTTACCAATAATATCTAATCTTTCCAAGCCTAACTATTAATAAAGAAGAAGAATGCATCTGAGTTTCCCCCTCAACTTGGTCATCATTAGTTGGCTGATTGATTTCCTGTAGGCGTCACAGCAAAGGGGGTCTAAAGAAAGTCGTGGCCTTACTGATTAGCTCTGGGAAGGCTTTCCATCTATCAGAGGCAGTGGAGAAGAAAGAACAAAGAAGTAGACAAATGGTGTTCAAGGCTGGCATCATCGACAGAGCACAGTGGACACGAGGAGAGATGCAGTAAGAGAACAATGGGTATACTGGGAGGTTCTAATTTAGCGCAGCGCCTACAGCACTTGCTTTGAAGCTCTGGGATGTGGCAAGTTTGACTAACATGTCTATCCAATTTAAACACCACTGCTTATATGGGAACAACCCCATTCGAAACAAACGGGTTTGTGAAGTGGGTAGGGGGAGGGAGGTCGTTCGTATTCCACCCATTTGTGCTAGATTTCAACTAACTCACACCCCTGCTGAATATCCAAATAGCAGAGGGAATAAGGACTAGTGCTCTCAACCAGAGTGTGTTAAAATGGATATTACAGAAAAATCTGAATTGCCCCAGAAGGAGGGAGGAGAAACGGGGTACCAGCTCTGCAGGTTTTTGGTTACTACAGCACTTGACTCTTCTACATAATGTAATGTAAAGAGGTGTAAAAATAAATCTCTCATCCCCTTATAAAATTAATCTCTGAATACAATAAGAAATTAATGAATTAGAAGATTAATGTGTGTGCTTCAAATGCTTTAATGGAGTCTCCTTGTAGAAATTAGCATGGTTACCAAGTTCAGCGTGCAGTAGTTTTCTGGTGTATCAGAAGGCAATGAATTTGGAATTAATTAAAGGAGTGAAGTGTGATGCGAAGTGGCCTCTGTCATGGGAGCAGCTTAAGCTAATGAAGAACACTATGGGCTAATCCTCAGATGATGTAAATTGGGGTAGCTCCATTTAAATCAAATTTGCCAATTTACACCAGCTGAAAATGTGGCACACTGAACTTTGAACTTTTTCAGCTTTGGTAGCTGGAGTAAACATTAAACTTGTTTGGCAAAATCCTGCGTTCACTTATATTGGTGTAAACTGCCCTGATTTCTTGAGTTAGTTATTCTGGATTTACAGAGGTGTTACTGCGAGTAAAATTTGGCCATTATGGTTAAATCAGCATTAAGTCATGCTGGCATTTGTTTTTAGAAAAACAGAGGCTGCTTTTCTTCAAACACTATGAATATTCCTTGTATATTAGGATTCCAAAACAAAGGATTTTGCTTCCTTATTTTGGCACCAAACATAAAGCCAATGTTTAGTGTCCATTATTTATGAGACTTTACACATTGTCTTTATTACAGTATTCCCTCAGTGTGTTTGCTCAAATGTGTTTAAAAGCTTATGACATTTTTCAGTAAAGTTTTCACCTATGTTATTGTACAGCGGTAGTACCCTCTCTATAATTAAGGTTTGGGCATAATTTCTTGACACATTATAGAAACTTGATTAAAGCTTTAGGTGAAAATATTCAAACTTGGCTGCCTACAATTAGACATTTACATCCATAATTAGACACCTAATTCAAAATGGCCCAGTTTTGTTGTAACTCTGATCAAACTCACTGGGACCTACAGATGCTATTAACTCTAAAATCCTTTTTATTTAGGTGTTTAACTTTAGGCATGTATCCTTGAAAATGTTGGCACTTAAAAAAAAATCAGAATGACATTTCTTACACATTCTCCCAGAGACAAGATAATCATAACACAAGGGTAGCATGAATTATTTTCACTACTGTGTAAAATATTTCATTCTTGAGAGTCCTGAACTTGGAGAACTGAATGACTCAGGCCCTTTGTCTCCAGATCACTTATCTGAATCTATCCTAAGCTGGTAATGGCTAAAAGTCATTACAAAAAAAATCAATGGCTTTTCCATGGCTTATGTGAGATAGTTTAACAGTCCCAGTCTAGCTTCCACACCATGAAAAGCCATCATGCTTTGCACAAGTTGCAATGCTTTCTGGGAATCCCAGCAGAGGGGCTAATAACAAAAAGGGCATTGTAATTTAACTACCATCTCACACTTAAAATGGGTCCCACCAGAACCACCAGGATTGAGGCACATTGGTAGAAGGGAGAAGTTTGCACTGACTTTGCCCATGTTGTGAAGAGAGAAATACAGTGGGTGGTGCTATCTAATCTCACACATTTCCAGAGAAGTATATGTCTGACCCATTGTATGAGACTCATTGACTTTGATGGATTTTGGACTGGACCTCAAATACAATCAAATCAATCAATCAAAGACTGATAAGTAAGACCCACACATTGGTATTGTCACAGCTGGCAAAAGTATCAAATTCTAGTGAACTCAGTTATTGTGTCTCCATGTGGATACTTAGAATGAAGAGCATAATGGGAATATGCAAGAAAAAAGTCAAAAGAGATCTTGCTCAAATACAAATAGCTTGCTACTCACAAGCTATGTTGCACTGCTTTTGAGGTCACACTAGTAAGGTCAGATATCTCCAAAACTGTTTAGATTATTTTTGTAGTGTTTGCAAGCTGAAATCACTTCAACAAGGGGTGAAATAACGCTCATATAGACAAGTTGCCATTAGACAAGTAATAAAACACAGAAGAATGTGAGAAATGGAGAAAAGAAAGGGGGCATATTGACTATGGCAAAGTTATTCTGTCTCCTCAGCAATTTTTCAGAGTATGTGAATGTGCAATTTCATGTCTACATATGCCCCAATACCAATGCAACTGGAAAGTGAAAAATCTGTAACACAACAGGTTTTAATCCATGAAAATATAGGCTGCATTTATTTGGAATGGGGCCACATACAACCACCTGTACTGGACGAGCTAGAAGTTGTTACTGGGAAAACTGAGAAGGGGTGGTAGGTTCCAATTCAGAATTTTATATTATATTGTTTTCTGAGCTCAGCAAACAAAGATAATTTTGTACAAAGATCTGGATTTGTAGAAACTATTCCACATAAGATGATGCAGAAAAGCAAAGCAAAGAAGAAAAAGAAAAGAGGAAAAAAAGTAAAATAAAGACATGGCTGGTTTTGGAGCCATGAGACTCAACAAGTTTGAATCTGTCAGTTGGAGTTACTTTTCCAGCTTGGGAAAAGCAGCATTTTATCAACAGACCAAAGGGTATGGGCAATCGATACTTTATGTTCTTAAAAGCACTGTAGGGCCTAACATGTGACTAGTGCACTTGGAACGTATTGAACTTGATGTCACAACACAAAGATTTACAAGACATATATACATCAAGACAGTCTTCATTTTTCACTGGACACTGTTCAGTAAAAATGGTGTTCTTGTAGTGAACACAATGCATTGAAACATATGGAGGTTTACAAGAAGCCCGAAAACACACTGTAATAACAGAAAGAGAAATGAGAGCAAATAATTTAGGGAGTTTTGTGGTTTCACAGAATAATTTTACAAGGGACAGTGGGGTTTTTATATTAGCCAGATGTCACCCATCTGATGTTGGCATGACTATATTTAATATGGTTTTAGAAAATGACTGAGTTTTCATTGGACCAGGAGACTTAATAAACAACATCAGGAAACAAATCTTGATCATTGGATTATGGGCCCATCCATTGAGTTCTAGTCTATCCAGGGGAATCTTGGTCTGGATAAAAAGGACTACTGGTTTGAGGTAGGACTTGTGCAGTGTACAGATGGAGACTATGGGAACAGAGATATAGTCTTGTCTCCTAATAGTGATAGAAGAAACATCTGGCTTGCATGGTGAGTAATACTTGTGTCTTCAGAGTGAACAGAAGAAGATTATTCAAGGAAATGGCAGTGAACACAGGTTCATGTACTGACAGCTATGGTAATATAAAAGGAAAGTTCTCTTTCTTTTTGAGGAGGTGTGGATGCTTGAGAAGGCTTGGCTATAGGCTGTAGAAGCATTCATCCTACTATGACAGCTGCTTTTGACGCTATTGTCTCACTATTACTTCGAGATCCTTCTGTCTGTTTGTTGTACTGATCTGTGAGATTATAAACTCTTTTGTGAGGGTCCTTTTGTGTTATATGCTTGTACAGCTTCAGATTGGGGCCTCTAGATCAGGGGTGGGCAAACTACAGCCCGGGGGCCACATCCAGCCTTCAGACATTTTAATCCGGCCCTTGAGCTCTTGCCAGGGAGCGGGGTCTGGGGCTTGCCCCACTCCATTATTCCAGCTGGGGGCTTGCCCCACTCCACGTGTGCTGTGGCTCCATGCAGCTCCTGGAAGCAGCGGCATGTCCCCCCTCCAGCTCCTATGCACAGGGTCAGCCAAGGGGCTCCGCAGGTCCCATTGGCCAGAACCATGGCCAATGGGAGCTGCGGGGCAGTCCCTGTGGATGGGGCAAGCTTGCTGAGCTGCCTGGCTGTGCCTCCGCATAGGAGCTGGAGAGAGGACAAGCTCCTGCTTCCGGGACCTGCTTGATGTAAGCACTGTCTGGAGCCTGCACCCCTGACCTCCTCCCATGCCCCAAACCCCTGCCCCTGCCCTGATCCCCCTCCCGCCCTCCAAACCCCTTTGTCCCAGCCCGGAGCACCCTACTGCATCCCCAACACCTCATCCCCAGCCCCACCCCAGAGCCTGTACTCCCAAACTGGAGTCCTCACCCCGCCCCCCCCCCCTGCACTCCAACCCCCTGGCCCAGCCTGGAGCCCCCACGCACACCCTGAAATCCTCATTTTCTGGCCCCACCCCAGAGCCCACACCCCCCGCCTGAGCCCTCAGCCCCTCCCACACTCCAACCCCAGTTTCATGAGCATTCATGGCCCGCCATACAATTTCCATACCCAGATGTTCCCACCCCTGCTCTAGATGCTACTGTGATACAAATAAATATTAATATTTGTCTAAAGCACTGTAGTAACATTATTGACAACTGAAGCTTTTGGAACCATAACTAACATGCTGTGGGGATTTTTATTTATTTACTTATTTTTAATATGTGCACTTTTCAGCTGCTCTTTGCAATACACACTGAGTTGGTAAAGCAAAGGTAATTCAAGTGGTGAAGATCTCTGTTTTGGTGCTGAAGGTAAAAAAATTAAACTCTGCTGATGACCACATGAATGTGTGGATTATTACATATCCATACACCCTTAAACATGATTCCCTTACAACAGAGTTGAGGCTCAAAGGCACGGTGGTGTGGGTTAGGCTGTCCTACTGATATTCTGCTCAGTATAGAGGTGACAATTTCCCAGTGCTGTTAATCCAGCTCCCTTCACGAGATCCAAGTTGACTAAAACAAGAGTTTATCCCATTTAACATATTTTGACTCAGAATGGACTCAAACACTCACTATTTTGTAAAAGATAAACTGCATGTGGTCATTGTTTTTTTTTTTTCCCCTTAAATCAATTTCTTTTTTAAACACTCCTTTGGGAATGTTAACAGTTACAACGCAGCTGTTGCATGCTGCTCTTGATTTTCCAGGAATACATTTGAGAAGCCTGTTTATTTAGAGAAATGGATGGGTGTTAGCTGTCAGTCCTCCTTGTGCAACACAGCTTTAAAGCCATTCATGTTATTCCATCCTTTAAGAGATTCACTTTCAGTATTATCAGAAGCTTAAAGTCTGAGTTCTTCCACCACATATTACATGCATGTATAATTTAACAATCTTCCAAACAATCATGTTGAAAATTAGCTTCATATTGTATTGATCTTTGCAATTGCAATGCTTTCCTCAGGTTCCTGTAATATGAAGTGTGCCATTTCACTTGTTGCTACTTAATGATTATTTTTAAGAAGTCAGATGTACAGTACTAGGAAAATCCTGACTGGCCACCTGGAGCTAGCTTGACTTTGCAACCAAGGAGCAAAATGGGACTCCTGTGGCATGGATCCAGAGTAACTCTACAGAATCATGAACCTGTTCTCAACTTCCCAGGACTCTGAGAATGCTGTCAGAGCCTCTGAACACATACAGAAGCCACGCAGTCCCAACAATATATCAGCTAAAAGCTCCAAAAGACACTTGTCAGCCAGGGTGGATGGGCTCCTCCATACTGCAGCTAGTCCCAATTACCTACAAGTCCCTCCATACACAAATGCATACCCTGTAGCAGGATCCTGTCTCCTCATCTCATGGCATGGCCTTGCACTGCAAGCACCCCACCCACAGTCCCCTCCTCATTCTCTCAGTAAAGTATCCACCCAGTAACATGTTCACAGTCCAGACTACTGAAAGTTTCCCTTCCTGGAATTCAATTGATTATGTCCTTAGGAGAAACAGTCTATTTTGTCCCTTTGTGGCCCAAACTCTTCCCCCCTGGGGTTTCCAGTTTCATCTTGGATCCAGGATTTCAGGTTCCTGGTTCCCCCTACAGTTATCTGCGAGCAAGGAAGCTCTGTAGGTCCCACTATGGCCCTGGTTTCTATGGAGAGTCTATTTCCCCAAGTCTCTTCCTGTCCAAGTCCTTGAACTCGCAACTCCAGCTTCCCTCTGGTTAAGGGATTCCACAGCCCTCCTTCCTGGGCTGGTTTATGATTCAAGCAGGAAGGAAAGCTAGACTGTCTGCCTTCTCTCTCTCATCACCCCCTTGGATCTCAAGAGGCTTCTGTTTTTTTTTCTCCATCCCAAAAGGCCTGATTTTAGCCACATGACCCGCCTGTCATGTGACTTTGCTTATTTTCTCCAACTGGGGAGGCACGTTAATTGTAACAGGTGGGGCTGCACGCATCGTCACATACATAGGGATGCACTTCCCTCTCTCTCTTTCCCATGGGTCTTCTCTGTCCCCACATGCCATCTCTGCAAGGAGAAAAGGAGTACTTGTGGCACCTTAGAGACTAACGAAGTTATCGGAGCATAAGCTTTCATGAGCTACAGCTCACTTCATCGGATGCATGCACTGGAAAATACAGTGAGGAGATTTTATATACACAGAGAACATGAAACAGTGTGTGTTACCATACACGCTGTAACAAGAGTGATCAGGTAAGGTGAGCTATTACCAGCAGAAGAGTGGGACTGTGGGGGGGACCTTTTTTAGTGATAATCAAGGTGGGCCATTCCAGCAGTTGACAAGAAGGTGTGAGGAACGGTGTGGGGGGGAGATAAACATGGGGAAATAGTTTTACTTTGTGTAATGACACATCCACTCCCAGTCTTTATTCAAGCCGAAGTTAATTGTATCTAGTTTGCAAATTAATTCCAATTCAGCAGTTTCTCACTGGAGTCTGTTTTTGAAGTTTTTTTGGTGAAGAATTGCCACTTTTAGGTCTGTAATCGAGTGACCAAAGAGATTGAAGTGTTCTCCGACTGGTTTTTGAATGTTATAATTCTTGATGTTTGATTTCTGTCCATTCATTCTTTTTCATAGAGACTGTCCAGTTTGACCAATGTACATGGCAGAGGGGCATTGCTGGCACATGATGGCATATATCACATTGGTAGATGTGCAGGTGAACGAGCCTCTGATAGTGTGACTGATGTGATTAGGCCCTATGATGGTGTCCCCTGAATAGCTATAAGGACACAGTTGGCAACGGGCTTTATTGCAAGGATAGGTTCCTGGGTTAGTGGTTCTGTTGTGTGGTGTGTGATTGCTGCTGAGTATTTGCTTCAGGTTGGGGGACTGTCTGTAAGCAAGGACTGGCCTGTCTTCCAAGATCTGTGAGAGTGATGAGTCGTCCTTCAGGATACGCTGTAGATCCTTGATAATGCGTTGGAGTGGTTTTAGTGATGGCTAGTGGCATTCTGTTATTTTCTTTGTTGGGCCTGTCACTATCACTACAAAAGGTTCTCCCCAACCCCCGTCTCCTGCTGGTAATAGCTCACCTTACCTGATCACTCTTGTTACAGTGTGTATGGTAGCACGCATTGTTTCATGTTCTCTGTGTATATAAATCTCCCCACTGTATTTTCCACTGAATGCATCTGATGAAGTGAGCTGTAGCCCACAAAAGCTTATGCTTATATAAATTGGTTAGTCTCCAAGGTGCCACAAGTCCTCCTTTTCTTTTTGGGGATACAGACTAACACGGCTGTTACTCTGAATACTGTCATCTCTGCAAGGGTTGCAGCTGCAGACCTGTAGCTGCCTCCACAGGTGGAGAGTGAGCAAAGGGAGACAGGATCCATGAAAGGTCAGTCAAGGGAGAAGTAGTTCATGCTTTTAAGGGGTTCTATGGGTCCCAAAGGTAGAGCTGCTATAGCGCTGTTACACAGCTCTTGCATCAGCCAAACTATCTTTCGGATCATTGAATTGTGCAGAATTCCCATATGCCAGAAGCAGGGACTACATGCATCTTACTCCCAAGTAAAACAGAGCAGGGACCTAGCATCTATTGCAGATACACTGACAGTGTCCTCATTACATTGCCAAGTTATCACAGTTCAATAATAAATTTTGTAGCTCCAAGAAATGAAGCACAACTAATGGCAACAAAAATAAAATGTAGATGTTATTAAAAATACACCACAAAGATACAATAGAGTGAAACTAATTATTCACCTCAAAGCCAAAAAAGGGAACTAAATTGAACACTAAACACCATTTAAAAAAAAAAAGTGCCGTACGAGTTCCATAGAAGTTAGTTTATTAATTTCCTGTGAAAGGCTACAAAAATCCAATTTTCATGCAGAGAAAAATACCAGTAATGCTTAGGTACTTATTACATGCTTCCAACTAGGTATTAAAGCTCAGGAATTAATTAGTGCACATGGATTCATTTTGGAATCCTTGCTGAATGAGTTAAAAGAGCCTTATCAGAAGAATTTTATTTTGAGCTTCTGTAAAGGTACAGTTGGTGGAGTCATGACAAACATAGGGCTACGCTGGCAAACCCTCACTCATGTGAGTAGACACCATTAACTACAAAGGCATCTGTGAGTGTTAAGCATTTCTTTAAATCCAATCACTTTTGTTAAGTGCTTAACTATCAATTTTGATCCCTAACTTTAGGTATTGACATTTGAAGACGGGGGCCTATGTTTTTACATTACATTATATATAGAGAGAAAGAATGGAACCAAATATTTACAGGTGGAAACTTAACAGAACTTACCATTTCAAACCATAGGGTACCATGTGCATGAATGAAGAGCTCACCATGTTTTTTTAATTGGATACTGGTGGGGAGGGACAATAGAGTGCCCCAATGTGGATAGCTCTAGCACACTGGGTTTACAGACCTTTTCAATATAGTTTTCAGTCTCTGTATTACCTACTTTGCATAGAAAGATAAACCCCACCTTTTTCCAATGGAAACTTTTTTTTTAAAGAAAAAAACAAAAACCCTAAACAAATCTGAGCTAAATCACAAACATTGATGATCTTTATATGCCCATCAACTCTTAATAGTAAAGGTTTTGTATTTACTGCTTCCCACCACGTCAATTCAAAATTTCCTGTTACAAATACTTAAAAAGCGAATGCAATGTTTTTAGAGAGCTGGTGCTAAGGAGAGTCAAACCAACCATGAGAAAAGGGGATTCAATCACCATTTTTAAAAGAAAGCAAAGACAAATGAAAATACTCAGCTGTATATGACACAGGCTAAGCTGCAGTTTTGCAGAGCTAACAAGTGCCATACAAGCCCACTTCAAAATTGTCCTCAACTTGACTTGAATTCAAAAGGAACACTACCTGCTTAGCTCCGATTACCAGTCCATCAAGTTTCTAAACAGACACTGTTAGCAATGAAAGCTTTCAAGTACTCAGTTATAACCTAAATGGATTCCAGAGGAAGGAGGCAGCTCTAATAAATGAAAAGACATGTCTGCCCATCGGCATGGAAAAAATCTGGATAAAGGAATTAGGTGTTCCACTGTGCAAAAAGTAACAGATGACTACAACTGCCATGCATATATATTATATCTATATATCTACAAGCCACTTTTCTCCATAACTTATACAAACATGCTACAAATGTAAAGAGAGGCATAGTTTATCTGATTTCAGAGAAAACAGCTGGTACTTGGAGACTTCAAAAAAAACTGCAAATATGTATTTTAGCTGTATTTTATATTGAAAGTAAAAACCCATTAACAGTAACTTGCAGGTATGTATGGCACTCAACTTTTCTAAACTGAAAATACTCAGCTTTTATTTTACAAACTACAAATGATAGATCCTCTATGGAAAATCTACTAGCTTATCCACCTTTCAAACTTTTCAAAACACCTTTATCAAATGACTAAAGACCCAACTCTGCCACCCATACTCACTTTGAACACCTCCTTACTATACAAGTAATTCCCATTCAATTCAATTGACTAATTGTATAGTAAGGTACTGCTCAAGGTGAGAAAGAGCAGTAGAACCAGGCCCTACTATATAAGACAGCTCAACGCAAATAAATATATAAAGAATTGCTCAGATACAGACAATGCATTATTAAGTGCATTAGGAATAATTAGGTAAGTAGAAAATGGAAAAAGGGACAGAGAACCAAACACTTTTAGTGATAGTAAGTGAATTGAAACTTATTTAAGGCAAGGATTTGATTACTAAATTGTGCTATCATCTATCCATGTACCCTTTTGTTGGCAAATATTGAAAGTTTGTGACTTTAGTAAATAGGAAAATGTGTAGATTAATTTGAAAAAAAACCTCTAGATCCACATTGGGAAGCTTGGGTATATTTAAAGGCTGTGGAGGCAGGGATAGAGGCAGATGCATTTTGTGCTTTCCATATTAGCAAACAAAATGTCACATATTAAATCATTCAAATTCAGAAGACTATAACTGGAGACACCTCATCTTTGGTATAGGCTTTTGCTGCATCTCCTTTGTAATTGGCTCCTTCCAGTCTTGCAACTCCAAAACAAAACAAAAAAGTCAGTTTATTCAGAGTTAATAATTAGTACCAGACAGAGTCCTGGAGAATTAAATTTTCTATCCATGGAAGAATTATGGTACAGGCAGCAACAGTGCACAGATTCCTATACCAATCTGCTAATGTGATGCTGACTTGTCACAAAGAGACTACCTGTGTGGGAAAGTGAGTAATTCAGTCTTCCATGTCCATTAAGTACATGGATTCTGTGCTGAAACTGCCAAAAATTTGTCAATAATCATAGTACATTTGGGATTTTTTTATGCTGCAAATTAGGGTGTTCTGAAGCCTTCCCCAGCAACAGAAAATGGGCTTGTAAGTCCTTATGCAAATAGCCAAAACAAAACTTTCTACAAAACTACCAGTGATTATGTAACGCTAAAAGAAATGAACTGAACAAGGCACACACAAACACAAAAATAAAAACCACATGACAGAAGAATCACTCTCCTTCACAATGCCCATAAAACAAATTCATGAATTTATGGAACCCACTATTATCAACCACAACTACAGCCTTCTGCATCAGCACTGGTCTGTTTTGACTAATGGCACTTGTTTATTCTTTAACTTGTCTCATTTGTTTTAACTAGAGGGACTGAATTAGAGGCAATAGGACAGCATAGGTGCTGACCCTGTGGGTGATCCAGCCTTTAAGCACCTAAGGAAAAAAATAGTGGGTGCTCAGCACCCACCAGGCACAGCTGATCAGCTGTGCCACCAAACAGCTGATTGGCGGCTCAGGGAGGAGCTTAGAGGAGGGTGGAGAGCAGTGAGCCTCAGGGAGGGGACAACGTGGCAGGAAGAAGAAGAGCAGGGCCTTGAGGGCAGGGGGTGGAAAAGGGAGGGGGCAGGAAGAGGCAGAGTGAGGGCGGGGCCTTGGGGAAAGGGACAGGGTTGGGGCAGGGCCTTGGGGTGGAGCGGGCATGGAGCAACCCCAGGGAAAACAAAGTCAGCACTGATGTAGGACAGGATGAATTAGGAGGACCCAGAAATCATAGGGAAAACCCTCACTATGGCCACACCGATTACTAATTTCACTAATTCTGGCCCTGCTGCTATTTCTTTGCTTCATTCTATTTTATGGTGGAAATTTAGGAAACTTGGTGGGAAGTCACTGTTCTTCCTTCACTCCAACTCTCTCCTCCAGTTCATTATTGTTCATTTTCCTGTCCAAGAAAGATGCTCCATCATTTCACCTTATGCTTCCCTTCTCCCTTTTTACCCTACAAAACAAAATAGATCTCTTCACAATATTTTTTCAAATACAAAAGGAACAAACACAATGTCATAAGTTACATACAAGTAAAGGATTTTGGTGAATGTTTCAGGATATTTTTGTTGGATGTCATCCATTGCTACAACACCCAACACAAATGAAAGTACTGCAGGTCTCCTAAGCAGCAATCGGATCAAAAACAATTTGCTGCAGGAACCTGAAATTAACTTTTGACCTTCAGCTTCAGTCTCCACCATGTGGAACACAATTTGTTTCCACTAGTCTAAAAGCTGCCTTAGGGTTAATGCTGAGTTTTGCAAAAGCACTTCAAGGCAAAAGTGATCATCTGATGGTAGGACTGTCTCATTGTTTGAGCAAGGAAGTCATACTCAAGCTGCAAGCCAAACACCTTGCTATACACAAAGACAGTACTTCTGCATAGCAATCCTGTGTGCCAGTCCAAAGGCAGATCCAGAAAGAGGTGAGGGCTTAAGGACAGCTTTATATTTTTAAAAATATTTTGTAACAAACTGTTTCATGGACACAACGCTGATCCTCCTTATCCAGCCTCCTGTAAGAGCTTAAAAATCTTTAATCTTTACAAAAAGATCAGAATTACACATGTACACTGTACATAAGCAAACTCAGCTTTATTCAGCCTCCATGAAAAGTGCAATTTCTCCACCATCATTCTGTCTAGTTGAGCTACAGACCAATCCTTCCTTTCCAATGGGATATAGCCTTCCGGTCCTACTTGGGATTGAGATATTAACTTTAAACTCCTGACACCTACAGCACTGAGTGATGTAGCTAGGCCAACTTACATTTTAGGTATAGACCAGTCCTAAGTATGAAAGCTGGAAGAGGGGCAGGGCAGCTCATGGAGTCCCTGCTAAGTCTCCTCTCCCTCTGAAAGGAGATTTTTTGCACTCTGAGAAGCTGCACGGCACAGGCAACCTGAGCACTGTACCTGTGGTGACCAGAAGCATAGCGAGAGAGATCCAACCCAGCATTGGCTATCAAGAGCCAGCTGAGGCCACAGGAGGATTCCAGACCAGGGAACCACTGAGCCTGGTTGGAGATATGAGAGGACCGTGCCTCACATATGGGTGAAAAAAAAGTAAGAGGATTTTTATTTAAGCTGGCCACTGCCACAGCATTGCAACACTCCATCTCAGGACATATGACCTTAGTCGTACCATCCACTCTTGTGAAATTGCCTGGGAGGGAGCTGGAGGTGTTTGAGAGTGTTAGGAGATGGGGGGATTGGCTCAGTTATACATGTTGATTAATTTGCAGCTAACCTTAACTCCTTCTTTCCCCAGATCCTATTTTCCTGTTCCCATAAAGTTCCCCTATCTGATATACTGTTATTTTTGGTGCGTCATTCCTTTGCTTAATTTACTTTATTGTCCCCATGTATAGGGACTTACATTCCTTGCCAGCTTGTAGGATTAGCATTGAGTTCTAAAGTCACAGCACTCCTGTATATATACTACAATGGGGAGTCACTCTGAGTAGAGGCATCAGGCACCAAGGAAAAGAAACTGGGACTGAACCTGCTTAAGGAGAGTGGAGAAGCTGCTCCAAATATCAGTGATACCACACACCTGGGAGAGAAGAGGGAGGAGGCTTAAACCGCAGCTGTACACGTGAAAGACTCCTGGGTAGTACCTATCCCAAAACTCAGTGTGATTAAATCTTTTTACCATTCTACCAATATGTATATGGATATATTTCACAAATATACAAGAACATTAGAAAGGAGTCATAATATAGACAAAGCACAAAACTTGTCTTGAAATACTAACAGAGGATATGCATTTCCTCTTCTTTCTAGTAACATGTAAACCACATTACGTAAATCTCTGGGTAATAAAAGAATTTCAGCACTTCTCCAAGGCCTTCTTCTCCTGGTTTAAATTCAAGAGGTTGTTCCTTTTCAGTTTGTTGCCCACGGTAGAGGTTTCCCTTGGTACTCCCTGCATGAAGCTCCCAGGGAGATTCAGGGTATTGAAATCCAGCACATCTATAATCCCTTTTTCTCAAGTGGCAGAAATCCATTTTATCTCATCTCCCTCTCCAACCAGTTTTAAGACCTCTCATCTGCCCTACAAACCGCATAGAGTAAATAGGATGGACTTGGATCTTAGATTATAAAGCCAGAAGGGATCACTGTGATCCCCTTGTCTGGCCACCTGTATGACACCAGCCATCGAACTTTCCTGAATTAATCCTGTTTGAACTAGAGCATATATTTTGGGACAACATCCTATTGTTCTCTTGGCAACCTGCTACCAGCAATCCTTAATGTCCATCAACAAGATCATTTCCTGCAGACATATAGGTTTTACTCCCAGTGCTGTCCACACTAGACCTTGCTTAGCTTGTGATTTAAAATATATAGATATACATTAAATATTTATTAGGAGATGCTAATGTTTGATAACTTTTTAATTTTAGAAAGATCAAAACAAGTTTGGAGCTTACAACACATACAACGGAAATATGTATTACTTAAACTGCGTTACATCAACAAATTTTATATTACATAATTTTATTTACGGATTACATCTTTTCTATCACCTAGCCATAAAAGGGTTCATATAAAGTCAATAAAAGCCCTAAAATGAACAATAAAGAGAAAGCAAATAGGTAATCATGCACAAGTAAGAATAGTAACCCCCACGCTAGAAGACAACAATGCCTGAAAGTGTCCCACAATCCCATCTCTGTCATGTTGGCCATGAAACAGCTACCAAATTGCATTTGCTCTTGCAATAGCTCTCAAGAGTTATACTTGTCTGTAAAAGCAATTAATGCATTGTTGGTGCTATACAAGAAACAAGGGCCATGCCAGGTGTGTTACGAAAATCAGCAATTTTTGACAGCACTCCCCTGGGCAATTCCTCAGATGAGGTATCTTCCTATCAGTGGAATTGAATGGAAAGGCTGTTATTCATTGTATAATTATATACAGTTCATTGAAAGCTTACAAGTCGGGTAAATTCCATGTAGAATCCATATGCTACAGAAAGTGTTGTATAGAGTTGTATACTTTCAGATACTATTTTTCTATGTTTCTACCCATAACATTATATTGGAATTTCTGTTAGCAGGAAAAATGCCCCAGGACAAGCATTTTTTGAAACCACATAAGTTTAAAGAATAAGTCTTTTAGGATTGGTCTGTGCATCAGATGTTTCAGCTAATACAAAAGGGCACGTTGTGTAGTGTTGTAAAGAAGACAAGAGAAGAGTGCAAATCTTTGCAGATTTACAGTCCTGATGAGGTATGATAAGCATGTTTGATACAGGTAACTGAGGACATTTCCCAGGTCTGGGACTTGTCTATGTGTAGGAAGAGGACAGTGACCTCTTACTTCAGACAAGTAGGATGGGAAAAAATAGACAAGCTGAAACAGCCTAAAGGAATAAACTCCTCTTTCTCTCTCTGTCTAGTAACTTCCTCAGAAGCCACTTTATAAAGAAAACTTTTTGCTATCTATAGGGAGCTTCAAAAACTTTTCTCTATAGAAGATAAACTTGTTTGTTACCATGATCTAGGTTACCTTGTAGGAGCACGTTCTCCTAACATTCTACATAAGCCTGTGGCATGGAAAGGTGGAATTTAGGAGATAAATGTGTTCTGCACATTACTAAATTTTGTTTTCTAAAGCTTATCTGAATCACTATTCTGCACTAACTCCCCATTGGAGACTTTTATTCTACACGAAGAGTGTTTTTGTGAGGTGTAGTTTAATCCATTTTGGAAGTGGATTAAGCTAAACTGCAGAAGTGAAGAATAAGATTGTCCACATGGGGAGTTAGGAATAGCTATTACACTTTACATTCTCACTGTAGTTTATTTCACAATAACTTGCCCGTTTTGAGATGCCCTAAGTGGAAAATAAATCTATAGTCATGCTGCTATTCTTCCTGCTTGGTATTCTATTTTAACAATGAGTCATGAACTCAATGGAATCTATTTGAAGAAGAGTGACTTGCAGCTTCCTTAGGAACTTGTGTAACTACCCTAGATTGGATGGAAAGGGCAGGATCAAGTTGAAATTACACACTGAGAAACTGTTGAAGTTATTCACCAAATTTAATAGGAAGGACATTAGCAATAGGCTGAAGTGTTTAAAGTACAGTCTTAGGTAAATGTACAACTCTTAGTTTAAATAGGCTGAAGACAGAACTGTGAGACAGCCTCTGTAAAATAGCTTTGTTTGCTAGGCAGTTCACAAAGAATCTGAAAAGAACTGGGAAATTGATTAATTTACAGGTTTGTCCCCTTTAACTCATCCCTCTTTCACCTTACCACCCCACCAAACCAGATAGAGGATAAATTCGTAAGTTTGGCACTGACTGAATTTCAAAAGATAGATCTTCCTCAGATGATTGGGACTCTTGAGCCCAATCAATATACCTAAGCAGCACTTTTTAGATAATAGCCTCTTAATATAGTTCAGAAGGTTCGATATTATAAGATAAATCAACCCTACATTTTTGCTCGTGGGTGGCTCTGTCTGCTTTACTGTTTTCAAGCAGGACTTAGTATTCTCCTTTTATAACCCCACACTTAAGTGATCTGTGATTATTGCTGTGGGTAGAAAAGCTCTTTCAATATAAAAGATCAGAATTTTGCAGCTACTGGTAGGTGTCAGTATTGCCTGTATATACGTACCACAAACAGAACCGGCCATCTTCTTCCTCAGCATTACTGGTCTCTTATCAAGTGGAAGAAAATAAGTGTTCTATTGTGACACTAATAGTAGATGGAAAGCCAGTGCAAACATTTTAAAATACGCAATATTTGTAAGTAATGAGGTAGGCAAATGTTCATTCCTTGATACTGCTGTGGGACAGACTTAAAAGGAACGCCTAGATTGGGGTAGTCAATAGGTGGACCGTGGGCCAAATCCGGACTGCCAGACGCTTTTGAACGGACTGTGAAATCTTTTTATTTCCTTATTATCATCATCGTTATTATTGTATTATTTTCTCTGGAGTCTGGACCTTGAACAAGAAATTTGAACCATGCTTTCTTTCTGGCATCAGGACAAGGAGAGTGTCTTCTTATGTTTTGTACAGTGCCTAGCACATTTGAGCCTAGTTTCTGAGTGAGCCTGTGGATGCTACCATAATATGAATGTTAAAAACAATAGCAATAATAATAAGGAGATGGTTGTTGGGCAGGGAAGGCTGCTACAGAAGCTTGAATTTATTAAAAAGGTTCAACATATTTAAATACAATACAACATATATCAATAAGAGGCACTTCAGAAGTGACAGATGCAAAAAAACTGTCTAAAGAAATCATAGAAAATATCAGTTATTATCAGGCCCTGCAAATAAACATATTAAGTAAATAGTCAACAGACAGCTAGTCACTAGACCTGGGGGGAAAATTTCAACCAAGCTTTTGTAGGCTGAAAAATGCAGGTTTGAAAACAATGAAACATTTTGGAAATTTGTACCAGTTGCACTTAATTGTTTTTGTTGGAAAAAACAAGAACAATTATTGAAAGGAAACATTTTGATTTTTCAATTCAAAACAACTTTTGAAATTGCCTTTAATTTTATTGTAAATAATTAAAAACTAAAAAATGCTCAATCAAAATTAAATTTTTTGGGGGGGGGGGGCGGTCAAATGCAATGTTTTGTTCAGCTGAAAATGATTTTTTTTTAAAAAATTTATTTGCCAAAAATTTAATAATGTTTCATTTTTGGTTTGAATTAAAAACAGGGATTTTTTTGACTTTTTAGAATTGACAGAAAAATGAAAAATCCATTATTTGCCCAGCTTTCCTTAACACCTCTGGATTCTAAGGAGCTCAACACAAGGTCCATTCAGAGGCTGAAACTACTGCAGAGTGCTATGACCTGCTTCTTACATTCAGTTGGATGTAAAACAGAGCTCCAGGATCTGCACTGGCTCCCAGCTTGTATCTGTGTAGAATACAGTGTTGGTTTTAGCCTATGAAGGTTAAATGATTTGGGACCTGGTTACATGAGATTGCCTCTCCCCCCATGACTTAATGCCATAATTGGCCATCAATATGAATGAGAAGGGGATGCCTGCAGGGTGCACTCTGTGAGTAGTCCTCAACTCTGGAACTTGCTTCCCCTTTTGGTCTGCTAGATTTACTAACCTTCCAGACACAGTGCAAAGCCTGTTTCTCTCTTTCTCTTTTATCGGGTTGTTGGGGTGAGGCTTAGCTGATGGTTGGGCAGTTATGTTCAAAGATAGTCCTCTTGTATTATTATTTCTTTTGGGGGGCAGGAGTTAACCCCTGGGCTAGACCTGGGCACCATAAGGGGGATGCCTATAAGCTATATTTGATAAATATATATATGTAATGATTTCTCTGTTTTTCAAACTGTTGTTAAAAGGTTAGTGAATTACATAAAGTCAATTACTCTTCACTTGTCAAGGGAAGGTTATGCAGGTATGTCAAGGAAGCAAACAGAGAAACAGAAAAGCCATTCTCCGCCACCACATGCATCTCATTACAAAACATCTCTGTTCTCACCCAAACCTTACTGAAATGCCACAGAATGGAAACATGTGCTTCAGCACCTTGCATTCGCTAGATTCCATTTGTGAATAATATTTTTTCCTTTTTGGTTAATCTGTCAGACAGGCATACTCACCCCACCTCTGAGAGGAAGATTGCTCACTCCCCTGGGAACATAAATTGTACTGTTATTTGATTTGTCACACAAGATAAGACATAAAAAAAAAATCACTGATGAAAATGTCTTTACAGCTCTTTGATCTTCCTGTAGATGGTGTGTACACATATATAAATGTACAGATTCCTCTATAGGACAATTTAGAGTTTCCTTTTCAACTGCTTAAAAAGTATAGGGCAACTATTATGTGTAGCACAGTGCCTAATCTGACACAAATGTATGCAAAGATACACAACTTCAAAAGTAGAGCTCGGCAAAAATGTTTTCTCTGTACTATAAAATATTTTATATTAGAAACCCCAAAGCATTAAGTAAATGCACTGGTCTGGGAATTGCTCAGGTTTGCATCAGTCAATAATCATAATCACCAACTAACTCTTCTAAAACAGCAGTCTTTACTACAGGATTTTAATATTCTACCACGCTTTACTGTCTTAAAGGGATACTGTAGTTTAGCCTCTAAAAGAAACTAGATTACAACTCTTCTGGACTGTCTGGAAGCTCTCCTTTTCTCCCTCTGAGTACCCCACAAACAACTAGGCAAAGAATCAGCAGCAGAAAATAAGTGGGGCAGAAAACAATCTAAATATATAGGTATTCCCACAGGGTAAGTGGTATGGCAATATGCTTCCACAGGCATTAAAGGAACCCTAAATCCAAACATGGCACAGCTTTTGGGAAGATAGGAGGATACTCCAATCCATCCTGCTCTGCTAGCTCTAGATTAACTAACAGCAGCATGGCTGCCATGCTTCTAATTAATTATGTATCAGGACCCAGCCTGCCAATCCATTCCCAAACATCCCTGAAAGTGAACTCCTTCTACACCCTAAGAACTCCAACTAGACAGCAGATGGAGAAAGGCAATGTGTCCATTTTCAGCTAACTATCTTAAAAGTAAGGCAACAGCACTGTAATTTATAGCTAGGAGGCTGTCAGTTCTGCCAACACTACTGAAATAGTCTTCATAACTCATTCAGACACCGTGGACCATGCCCATTATATCATCACCCAGCAATGCTGCTAAAGTTAAAAGGTCAGTTACTCTTTCTATTAACTCCCACTTTGGAGAATTTTATAACTTAGCTGTTCAGTTCGGTTCTAACTGAAACTTAGAATACAACATCTTGGCCTAAAATAATTTACTTCATTCTTACAAATTTTCATTTTACATGGTTTGATTATTCCCCCCCCCCTTAGAAAGTGGAATCCACCCCCATCCTACCCCTGACTCTTCATGACTAAATAATGAAGTGTGATTCAAGAAAATATTAGAACTTTTTCTTTTCTGTGGCTAACAATGGCATCTATGATTACACTAGCTAGGAGAAAAATTACAAGAATTATTAGTGCTCATGCTTCAAGGTATAAGCTCGTCTGCATACATACCTTCAGGACTAATGACAGATGAATATGTAATGCTGACAGACCACAGTCATCAGCAAGTGGGATTGAACCTGAGACCTCTGAAGCTTAGTGTATGAGCCTCTATTGCATGAGCTAAAAGCCACAGGGTTGTTAGCTAAGTCTGTAGCAGATTTATCAATCTCTAGCTGGGCTAGGTGCCACTAGAGGGGGACAGAGTGCCACACCAAGCAGACATGGGTTACAAATACACAATTAGTATGATGTATTATAGAAGAGAAAGGGTGTTCTCCTTTCTCTGAAGCATCAAGAATAGGCCCCCTGTCAGTGGCAAGATACCTTGTTAGTTGGACCAATAGGCTATTCCACTACTTCACTTCCTGTTCTCAGGCATTTGTAAAGTTCTGATTTTAGCCCAGGGGTAGAGAATAGGCATAAGGATCCTATTCCTTCCTTTACTCATCTCAGTCAGACTGTAGTTTTCAGAAGGGTTCAGCACATACAATCATGGCCCTGCTTCCAAAAGAATTCAGCTCCTGCTTCAGCATCAAAATTAGTTGCCAGGTTTTCAAAAGCAACTCCCCCAAGTATGCCTAGCTCTTTTGAAAATCTGGTGCTGAAGTGTGAGTTGGCCCTCAGAAATCTATGACTGGCTCACAGATATGGCACAATGTCATTCATCGTTTATTATTTGTATTGTTATAGCACCTGAGGAATCAGGGCCTAATTGTTCTCAGCACTGTATGTACGCATATAACAAAAAGATGGCGTCTGTATCAAAGACCTTACAATATTAGTATAGGGCAAGAGACAACAGGTAGATGGATATAAGAAAGAGATGGGTAACACTAAAACTTCAAGCTGCTTTGAGCAATATTAGGCACAATTCAAACTGAAGTAGCAGTATTTACTCAGGAATGGTCCTTGCTTCAGTTGAGCCAAACCCATGAGATTATGCAAATAGGTGCCCTATAACATCACAAAATGTATAAATACTAAAGGTATGTTGACATCTTCTCCAAAATTGGTTCATAAATCTGAGTTTAACATAACCAGCAAACAAAAATAGTGTATGTTTAACATAATAATCAAACAAAAATACACCAAGTTTCACAGTAACTACTACCACTCCACCAGCAATTTACAGGAACAGTATCTTGACCAAAAAGTATATTTTACATCAAAACTCCTAAATACTAATGCACACAAACCTATCCAGCCATTTTTCATCCATGTTTATAATCACTGACCGTTCCCCAAAACTAGAGAAAGCATAGCACTGATTCCTAACACTAAAACACAATAAACTGGAGGCACAAAAGGAGTTAGACGCCTAAGTCTATGTTTTAGTCTTCACTGTGATATATAAAATGCCTGCCAATCCTGTGATTGGCTCACTCACCTGAGATGTGGTAGATCCCTGTTCAATTCCCCCCCCCCTCTCTCTGCCAAAGGATTTGAACAGGGATCTCCCACCTCTCAGGAGAGCACTCTAACTCTGAGCTATGGGATATTCTGATGTGGGTTGCCCTCAGTCTCTCCTGTTGAAGCTGTTCCACTGTGTATAACTAATGAAAGAGTGATGGGAGCTGGGAACCTGAACCCTCCCATATGGGTGTCCTAACTGGTGGACTACAGAGCCATTCTCACTCTCTGGCCCAATACCTATTTAAGTATTTATCCATAGCCCAGTGGTTAGAGCATTCTCCTGAGAGGTGGGAGACCCCCATTCAAATCTTTTCTCCCCCTCTGGCAGAGACAGAACCTGGGTTTCCCACATCCCAGGTGAGTGCTCTAACCACTGGACTAACAGTTATAAACTGGGTGG
This sequence comes from Lepidochelys kempii, assembly GCF_965140285.1. Lineage (NCBI taxonomy): Eukaryota > Metazoa > Chordata > Testudines > Cheloniidae > Lepidochelys > Lepidochelys kempii. Next base: position 176,422,032 of record NC_136380.1, read on the forward strand.
AACCACCACTTCCTCCTCTTCCTCCAATGGCATAGGAAGCTAATGTCATCATCAGGTTCACAGCTGTGACTCACAAACAGAGATAGTTATCTCCGTGCCGCCTGAATTTAGGTTCCTATCTCTGTGAGAGGGATAGGGCTTAGGACACCCTTCTTGTCAGCATCTCCCATTGGCTAGCTTCGGCAGCTTCCCACCTGGCATGCTGGCTTTTGTGGCACCTATCTTACCCCATTCATTGTATGGGAGTCACTGTGTGGGGAGCCAAGGTGCATAACTCAAGCTTTGTGGATTGCAGTGATTTTCTAGGCAGTGTGACAGGGTCGGGCCAGATGGCTATAGGAGAGTAATAGAAGGCAGATATATTAGCCCCAGGCTAAGTAGGTCCCTTTTAACTGGGTAAGGTAACAGGGAAGTTTCCAGATCAATCAGGAACCTTCTGGAGACAATTAAGACAGACAAGCTGATTAGAACACCTGCAGCCAATCAAGAAGCTGCTAGAATCAATTAAGGCAGGCTAATCAGGGCACCTGGGTTTTAAAAAGGAGCTCACTTCAGTTTGTGGTGCGTGTGTGAGGAGCTGGGAGCAAGAGGCACTAGGAGCTGAGAGTGAGAAAGCATACTTTGGAGGACTGAGGAGTACAAGCATTATCAAACACCAGGAGGAAGGTCCTATGGTGAGGATAAAGAAGGTGTTGGGAGGAGGCCATGGGGAAGTAGCCCAGGGAGTTGTAACTGTCACACAGCTGTTCCAGGAGGCACTCTAGGCAGTTGCATTCCACAGGGCCCTGGGCTAGAGCCCGGAGTAGAGGGCGGGCCCGGGTTCCCCCAAACCTCCCAACTCCTGGTCAGACACAGGAAGAGCTGACCTGGACTGTGAATTCATGAAAACGGCCAAACTAAGGGCTGCCATGAAGCTCCAAGTTGAGCAAATCCACCAATAAGCGCAAGATCCACCAAGGTAGAGGAGGAACTTTGTCACAGCAGCTAAAAGCTAGGCGCAGTGATGCTCAGCATCACCATGCCTATCTTCTTTTGTACCTCCAGCCCCACCTTGCCATCCAGCAACTCTCCATATGGAAATAGAGTCTACAAACAAACAAACTGCCAAATCCTCAGCATCTTGTTTCCAGCATTAACTGGTGCTTAGGTGCTGTTTACACTGTAAATATTTTTCAGGTATACAGCACTCTCATAATCAAAGGACTAAATCCATATTTTGCAGGACAAGATGACCAAGGAATAATTTCAATTTTGTAGAAGTGTTTTAACTATAAGTGGGGTTTTTTTTAAGTATTTACACAAACATAGCCTGTTTTGCATGGGTACCAGATTGAATTTGCTTCCAAGAATGTAAGTATGTGCTACCATATGAAATATTTTAAATTAAGCCTTGTAATGACTAAAATCATTCTCACTTAAATCATCAGTTAGTTGAGTTCTTCTACCAAGAATAACCATAGAACATTGAAGTTCCATGGGAGAAATGGGTGAAAAAGATGGCAGAAGCTAATCAAGAAGGCGTGGCGGGGAGGAAGACGAAACAGTCTCCACAGCTACTTGTCAGTTGCAGAATTGTGGGTCCCTCTCTGTTATGTTTCAGGCCATGGCAGCCTCCTCCTATCCATAAAGAATGGAAGTGTAGCCATATTCATCTTACTGGACCTCTCTTCAGCATTTGATAAAGCTGATCACTAGAGTTTCAGCCAAATCAAACCACCACCTGTTCCAATGGAAGACTTAAGAAATCCTGGAGAAGCAGTTATGGAATAACCTGCCTCCGATGAAAATTTCTTTCTAACTCCCATTAGTTAGAGATTGACTTATGCCTGGAAGACTGAGGGTTGCAGTTCCATTTTCTGAAGAATATCTATTTGGCGCCAATAGTCTGTTAGACCTTGTCATTTAGCCATAGAGGTTTACTTGCTACCAAGTCTTCCAGATCTTGGCCAGCATGGACTCTCAAGCTCTCTCAACAATCTTAACCATAATCAAGAAACCTTGGCCAGTGGCCCATTCTTGAAAATCCTTTGGCTAAATGTCAAAGGTTTCTCCTTTCTCCAATTCTTAGTCTCCAAACATAATGTAGAGGTAATTCTGCCTTCATGAAACATGTATCAACTCCCTTTCTGCCAATCACCTTAACATTAAAAGGTTGTGACCTTGTAAGTTACTCTCTACATAAAAAATATGGTTGTGCTACCTATGCTTGAATAGGTCTGGCTGACATGGACCCATTCTTATCTAATTCAGACTTCTGTGACATTGTGAAAGTCATTTCAGAGTGGCAAATGTGTAGAAGCCCCCTAACCAACCCTGGTTAACCCCAAATGTTCTCCGTAAGCTCCCGCTGCTTGCCATCTATGTTGGATATTTTAATAGGCACCACATTACCCGGAGATAGAGGGAGTCAATCAAAATGGAGTTGGCGTTTTGGATTGGACCTTGCTCCATGACCTTAATCTTATCCGTGACCCAAAACAGAGTACTTTTCATTCTGTCAGAAGGAAGCAAAATGATTTCCTTGACCTCCCCTGGACCACTGGCACAATCATCCACTCCAAGCAATAAGCAGTGTATTAAAAAACTCCCCACATAGTCATCATCATCCTATCCTTGGCAAAACTGGAGAAACCATACCTTCTGTGAGTTCCAATAAAAATCTTCCTAGATCTTTCTATCTACAGTCATCCAGGAAAACAAAATACCCACTATCTGGCACAGAGCAAAAGTAATAACCTTGCCAAAATCTGAGAAAGACCAAAGACTGGCAACAAGTTACTGGCCCATTTCTCTGCTAATCTGAGTGTAGGTCAAGACCAAGTCACCGTATCTGTGATCAAGTGCTGGCACTCACCACTTACATTGAGAACAGCTTCCAGACCAGGCAGAAGACAGGTGCAAGTAGTATTGTGCATATGATACAATCTGGCATACAGGCCTACTGTGCAAACTGTCATTGGTCCTACTGAAGTGGGTGTTCATGACTGTGGAAGTATTGCTAACAGGCTGCCAGTTACAAGTTTCAGTTGGACAAAAAACAGCTCCTGGATGTCCCCAAACACTCAGTTTTAGCAGCAACTTTTTCAACCCCTTCATAAATGATTTTCCAAATACCACTGCCGGGCATTCTATTTACACAGACATCATCTGCCTGGCGGTACAGGACCGGGATTGCAGTCATCTAGAAGTCGCTCTCAATGCTGACATGAAAGATATGGCCCGTTATTGTAAAAGATGGAGACTTAAACATAATATTAAAAAGACAGTTTCCTTATGCTTCCATCTATGTCACATAAAGGCCAACAAACATTTCTGAATGAACACAGGCTGGATCATGATCCAAAGTCTGAGTATCTAGGTTTTACACTGGACTGTACCTTGACTTTCAGGGAACACTTTACCGAGGCCTGGCTGAAAATAAAGACAAGAAACAACCTGATCAGCAAACAAGTTGGTTTTACTTGGGGACCCAATGTACAGCCACTCAGAAATTCTGGGTCTGTCTTGTGCTATTCTCAAGGCCCTTGGTTTTCAGCTATTTTGTTTAAAGTTTCCTGGGAATTTATCAGTGTGGTGTTTTTTTTTTAAACATTAAAAAAAATCGCTAAGCATAGATGCAAAACATTAACTTCACAGTTTTCTGGGTAAACATCAGGGTATGGGAGGACAGAAAAAAAAACAAATAGAGAAAAGTAAGACTATTCTCCTGTTTTGTGATTTTAAACATTCAAAAACACCCTCATGCTCTAAAACTTAGACATGGGGGGTTTTTCAATCCATTTTTACTAACTTCTATTTGCTTTGAATGCTGCTAACATCCACACTATCTGGAAAACTGGTAATCTGTATGTAGTGGGATTGACATTAACCCTACATATACCAGCATTCAAGTCAATTGAGAAAAGTTCAGTTGTTTCCCATGTGGAGTGATCAGATGTACTGCTAATGACAATGCTAATGACTGCAGGGCCTGTGTCAGGGTTCCCTCCCCACTCTGAACTGTAGGGTACAGATGTGGGGACCCGCATGAAAGACCCACTAAGCTTATTTCTACCAGCTTAGGTTAAAAACTTCCCCAAGGCACAAATCCTTCCTTGTCCTTGGATGGGTACTGCTGCCACCACCAAGTGAGTTAGACGAAGACTCAGGAAAAGGACCCCTTGGAGTTCCTGTTTCCCCAAAATATCCCCCAAGCCTCTTCACCCCCTTTCCTGGGGAGGCTTGAGAATAATATACCAACCAAATAGGTAAACCAGATTCTTAAAAAAACCAGAACATTATAATAAAGAAAAAAAAGTAAAAGAAGCACCTCTGTAAAATCAGGATGGAAGGTAATTTTACAGGGTAATCAGATTCAAAACACAGAGCATTCCTCTCTAGGCAAAACTTTAAAGTTACAAAAAACAGAGATAAACCTCCCTCTTAGCACAGGGAAAATTCACAGGCTAAAATAAAAGATAATCTAATGTGCCTTGCCTTATTTACTTACTCTTTTTGCGATATTGAGATTCATTTTAGGAGAAGGAGTTTTATGACCTGATGCTTCCCCAGAGAACACACACACACACACAGAGCACAAACAAAGCCCGCTTCCCGCCCCCCACCCCCATTTGAAAGTATCTCCTTTCCCCATTGGTCCTTTTGGTCAGGTGCCAACCAGGTTATTTGAGCTTCTTAACCCCTTACAGGTAAGGAGGAATTTTAGGCTACCCTTATCTGTATGGTTATGACAGCCTGACTCTCCCATTTGCCAGTGTGACCAACTAGTAGATGTAGGCCACATATTTGCAGGCTGCATCCATCAGCAAGGGCTGCCTGGTTTCCTCCTGCACTTCCACGAGGCTCTTCCCTCAGCTCTTCAATGGTTAAGATACTTGGGGCTTCTCTTCATGTAGAGCACTATAGCGGTGCAGCTACACTGCTGTAGCACTTCAGTGAAGATGCCCCTATGCAGACGGGAAAGCGTCTCCCATCAGCATTGTTGATCCACCTCCCTGAGATGCAGTAGCTAAGTCAATGGGAGAAGCTCTCCCATTGACACAGTGCTGTCTACACTGTGGGGGCAGGAGGGGGTTAGGTCAGTATAACTACATCACTCAGGAGTGTGGATTTTTCACATCCTTGAGCGACATAGTTATACCGATATAGGTCTGTAGTGTAGACCTGGCCTTAGATTAACATGCTTTATTTGACCATCTGTGTAGATGTAATTACAATATATAATTCCTGCCATTTTGTTTGCCTCTTTTTTGTTTAGAGGCAAATATGCTTCTGAGGCGCTGTTTTATTTTTATGGAGCTACTATGCAAATTTAGACCTTGTTTTAAAATCACTTTCAAGACTTTTGGATTAACTTGCTCATTTTTTTAAAAAAGAAATCCCCCATTTTTAGAGCCATGAGGATTTAAAATTTGCAACAGATGTTACCTTAAATTAGTCCTTTTACCACCTTCAGAGACAGCTTTCCCTCCTTTCTCTTGAATAAGCCTTTTTTTTTCAATCTGACAGTTTCCCCCCAGTATATGACAAATGAAATCCTCCTAAAGACATTTTCCAACAAAGTAGATGACAGTGTGTGATTACAGAGTATTAAAGACTAATTTCATAGGTGGCTGAGGGGTAAAGTAAGAGCTTCAAAAGCCTTTGGGGGGGGACAACTATTGGACTGAGGATTTTTTAAAGAAAAATATTTCTCTCTCATTTTAAATGATGAAAAGTTAGATTTTCACTAAAATATTCTTTCAGACAATATGAATCTTATAAAAATGAGCATGGCGGTGACAAGAAAGCTTCAGAAAATGCAATGTTCACAGAGAGGAAGACATTGCAAACTGATGCAAAAAAAGCTCAAACATGGAAAAGGGCTGTCTGGGACCAAGGGATTTTCCTTCTGGCCTTTAGTCTCACATACCTGTAGTTTTCTTAGTCAGATATTTTCTTTCTAGCTCTTTCCCACAATTTCTCCAGATTGCACAGAAAAATTACCTGGCAATTTATACAAGAAAGCCCAAAATTACATTTCCCAGAATTCCCTGAGACAGTATTTCCTTTTTAGTGGCTTTATGAAATTGATTGAGCTTGCTCAAATTGTGAGAGATTGCTATTTGGATAAGCGTTCACTACAAACTCAGATAAGTAAACCATGTTTCTTACCTTTCATTAGCCATCTAAAACACTATGGCTACCATATCCCTTTATAGCTTTCCATTATTTAAGAGCCTTTCTGTATCTCAGAGATTCACCAAAGGTGATACAAGTCTGACCCCCAGCATGAAAATTAAAACAACAATAAAAGAAGAAATTATCTAATCATAGGAAATAAACAGACATGTGCACCAGTACATGTATTTCCTATTCCCCTAATGAAAGTCCAAAGTGTAAACTGTAAACTCCCTGGGGATTCAGAAAAACCACAGAAAAGGGGAGAGAGACTTACTTCCTCCTACTTCAGTGAAACTTCCCTGTCAGGAGCATGAAGGGTGGGATTTTCAAAAGGGCTCAGCATTAGCCTAACTGTACTGCCATTTAACTTAATGGGAGAAGTGCTAGGCTAACACTGTACATTTTTGAAAATCCCATCCTTGGTCTATGTAGAATTACTCTTGGATACTTGTTGTTTACCCATGACCATATTGAGATTCAGTTTTAACATTTTTCCCAACTAAGCCTTTCCCTGCATGGACTTAAACAGGGATGCATCTTACTACTACTAAAAATAGAATACGGAGCATTCCAGACTCAAAGAACATTTATAGAGTAAAGTGAAATATACACTTGGACAACTTCATAATATTAGAACAGACCCAGCTGGGCAGCTTGAATCCTGCACAGCTTTCTGCTTCTGCACTTTGAATGCACTACTCATAGTTAAATGCATTTTACCTATGAGCAGAGGAGGGTGGGGAGTCCTCGTCTTGATTTTTCTTGTATTTAAAAAAAATCAATTTTTTTTTACTGCTCATGAAAAGTAACAGACTGACAGCCCTGGAGAATGACATCAACTATCCACAGAACAAATGCATTCTAGGAAAAAAACAGTGAAAGCTTCCCCACCATAGGTCTCTCCTTGTTTTGGAGGAACCACCTACAAGGATAAATTCATTATCCTTCTCTGAGTTGTTGGCCTCCTGCTTGGACTCCTAGCCAGGTTACCAACTAGTGCCACCCTTGATGGTGGTTTTCTTATATGGACTCCTCTCTACCAGGAACAGAACTGAGATTTAAAAAAAAAAAACAAATAAACAAACACGTATGATACCAATTAAAAAGTATGTATCCAGACACCGCCAACCAAGTCTGGTCTCAAACCCATGACCGAGAGGTGACAAGTTCTTCAATGATCATGCTTTATAAGTTTCTACTGGTGTTGCCAGTATTCCCTGGTCTAGGAAATGGGAAATCTTTCTCAAACGGTGAAAAATCTAACATGGTAGAAATGATTAAATGCAGCCATTTTATCCACTTTAGCAATCCTCTGAGTCATCCAGCTCCACTGTTTTGATCATGAAAGCTCTGAGCTCAAGTGCAAAAAAAAAGAAATCTATGTGCTATTTTATTCAGCAGCAAAGGTAAGAGACCTCAATGTCCATTTCTTCCTGATGTAGAGATTTTGAAGATGAAAATTAAATCATCCATTTAAAGGAATCATGTAGAACATACATGTTGTCATGATTTCTATCAACATGCAGAAACACCAAAGAATAATAATAGACATAATATATATTTGAAAAGGAGCAGAAAAGAAACATGTGCAGTCTGCAGCCAATACTGCACCCATAACAGAATGAAGCATCTCTTCTCTTGAATAGTGAGAGCTATTATGAGCTTAAAACCAGTGCTCCACATTTTGTTCTGTCTACCTGTTCATGCCCCATGCCACTTGTTACTGGAGAGATTATCTGTCTCCCTATGTCCAGTGAAGATCATTATGTTCTCCTGGGTTGCTCTTCCTGTTGGTTCCTAGGGCTAAAAACTCCAGGATTGTTTGCAGGATGTTCTCAATGGAGTGTCAATGCCTTTGGAGCTTGCTTTCCGGCAGTCTGGCAAGAGTGATGGTGCAGCAGCACAAGACCAAGACATGTTTGGTCAAACACTGAGTTGATCTCTGGACCATATTAAGGACAGGATATGGCCTTTTAAAAAAAACAGTCTTTTTATTACTGCATTTTAAATTTGACAAAATCCTGGAAGACACACAGGTGCTGAGACAGTGGGCACAATTCACTGTTAGTTCCAAAGGCACTTACATGTTCAGATCACCACTCCAGCCATATTCCTTCAATCATTTTCCCTAGTCCCGCAAGAAAGCATGTTCTTAAATATTAAATCAGCAACATTTAGTTTGATTTTTAACTATATCGCTTTTAATATTTATTTCTTCAAGGAAGGAAGGAAGGAAGAGGCGCGAATGACAGCAAGAACCTCCATCTCCCCTGGTAGAGGAGAGATACAGGGCACTGATGGATGAGAAGCTGGCAAGATATTGTTCCTTGAAGTGAAACCAGAGATGAGCCAGGGTTAGCCAAAATTTAATTCATCCTTAAAATTAATCTAGCTTCAAACTAGACTACAGTAATGCAACAAGACACAGTTTTGGTGGATTGGCTATTGCTACAGTATTATTCTGCAGACAAACAGATGTAACCTACAGGGCAAGTTCAACTAGTTAAAATCAGTCTTATTTCCTCCTCTTCTCCCACATGCTTAAAATAAAGATCCTGTTGTCTCCATTGAGAAAAGCAGAAACTGTCAAAACACTTTTTTTAAAAATATGCAAAAGAAATAACTGTTGAAGAATTTTTAAAGGCACATTCTCTCTCTCTCTCTCTCTCTCTCCTTAATGTGGTTGAAGGAGGTTGTGCCTAGGAATGAGGGTAAGTGAAGAGGTAAGAGGTGGTGTTCCCAGATATGTTGTGCCTCACAGCATTTCACACTGAGATGGTGAAGTCTAGTGGGATTGGTGTTTTATCCCCCGATAACAAATTTTTACAAGTACTGTGCTATGTAAGTAACTCTCCTACAAACTGAAGTGGATGAGGGGCAGTTCTATAAGCCCTTCCCTAAGCTTCTAATTTTTCAGATATGCTGGAATTCTGGATTCATGCCACTCATTCCCTCACATTGAAACCTCAGTATTTTCCATAACCTTTGCCTCTTTTCTGTACCACCTTTCTTCTCTCACTACAAACTGGCCAAACATCCTGTTGAATGTATCAAATTACACTAGATTCCCACCTTGGGAAATACATATACAGTCCCAACTGACCAAATATCATAGGCATATTATCTGGAAAACCAGTCTGTTAGCAGAGTATCCTTCACATTTGCAAAATGTAATAATTGGCAACTAAGCATGTAACACTAGACTGAAAAAGTTAAGGGAGAGCTAAAGGACAACCTCTAGGTTTTTGTAGGGTTTTTTATTCCTCTCTCCCCATTAACCACACTGATAGTCTCTGTTCCTGGATTTCATCAAATGGCACACCCAGTACACTCTTGATGAATTCCTTTAAATCTCAGTTTTTCATTCTTTTGTATTTTCAAGTAGTCCTGCTTCCAAGAAAGCCTAATTTATAATGTGGGGGAGGTTGCATATTTTTGGCACATGCAGTCGTGCAGATGTTATTCCTTAAGGAAGACCATCTTGATTGCCTGCATGAATAATGGCTATGAGATGGCAAAGAGCCAAGAGTTCTCTTATAGCAGAATGTATAAAACCACTCTCCTACTGAAAGAAGGCCCCCAGTAGGATAATATATTATTACGCATGATTCAAATTACAGGATCTGCAGCAGGGGAGCTAGTGGCTGTATCAGGACAGCCGCACACAGAATACTGATGATGGGATGATGGAATGCATCAGGCTTTGAAAGAATCAAGGTTTAGTGTTTAAATCCCTGCATTCTTTTGAAAGTGACTACATGGTTCACCATACAACTGAAGCCACAAATTGTGCATTCTCCTGATTTTAAAAAAATCATGTTCTAGCAGAAGTATTTGAGTATGTTGCTAGTTTTAAATAAATAAATAATAATAAAAAACTTTGCTTCTCTGGAGATTGATGACTTCTTGAAGCCCACTGGCAACAGATACAGCATTAATTTAATAAGATAATATTGAATTGTTTTATGTCTGATCCTGTTACAGCTACTAGGACATGGTAGAACAAAAATTTTCTTCACTAGATTATGACGTCTGAAAACTCTAAATTCCCTGCTATTCTGGGCTGCTTTTAAATCACTTGCATAACAAATTACTTTACCCACAAAGAACTAAATCCAAGGGTTCAACACAATCTTGGATCCCCAAACATTTTTCATTTATAAATGAACGCAGCTCAGGAAAATGTGCATGTTAAAAAAAAAAAAGATACAAACTATTTATTGATATAGAATGCTAGCTAGAAAGTATTGTTGCGGGCTAAGATCAAATATTTTCTCTATTCCTATGCAACTGTTAAATACAAAAGGTTATAGCTAAACAAAAACTCTATATTTCGCTTTGCTGGTATATACCCTGAAGCAGTATGCAAGCTCTCCCTTAACTTCCTTTCATACTGGCTCTGGTATTCATTTATTCTGGTATATGGATGCAAATCAGGTACATTGTGCTGAGGTGGGAGGAAGGGGGTGAAATTTTCTCCGAAATGACCTCAGTTCTATTCATTAGTAAAATAACATCTTGGCTGAAAGTGGCAGAAAATGAAACATAACAGTGCTGAACTTCACTCAGTTGTGACAGATGCATGTAAAAGCCCTCAGAGAAAGCCTGGTTTCTAAAATGGCCACTCCAATGTGAATTCTGAAGCATTAAAATAAGTACTCAGATGCTGATTGCGGCTAAAGATGCAAACTCCATGCTACAGCACCCTCTTTACCTTTCAAGATTAGGCAAGGTGATGTCAGACATTAATGGAGGAAGCAATGCCACACTAGGTAAGGAATACAAGGAGACAAATATGTTAAAAAAAGAAATTATATGCCCAATATTAACAATGAAAGGCTATTTTAAATGCTTAGTCGCACCAAAAAAAGAAATGGAACCGTGCCCATGGTTACCTGCAGAGACAGCACACAGTTTAAAAAAAAAAATCAGGGAAAATGTAGCCCTGTTTTGCATAGCGATTCAAATTATGCTGGCAGAATAATTAATGGGGGGACCTAATCTCAGGGAAAAAAAGGATACGTTAAACAAAGTTCATTACTGCATGATGTAAATGAGTTTCTCACCAATGATGTCACTGATTGGCTGAGATGTGGAGCTGGTTTCGAACAGTGCAGCATGGCCGGATTGGCTGCTAGCTCTTCTGGTTACTGCCTGCTTGGGCAGCGGTCGAACCAGACACTTTCTGTCTCTCTTGTTGTCGTTTGAAGCAAATCTTGTTCAGCCCAGCTGTGTCTCCATAGTAGTGGCACCCTAAGAGAATCTCCCTCCTGCTTCCCACAGCTCATCTGTAAGGCGGTCGCTGCTGTGAAATACCAGCCCTTGGCACGGAGCCCAGACTGCGTTGTTAGATCCGTCTATAATACAGAAAAGAAATTTTTTTAAAAAGCAGTTCTTTCACCGAATTACATCCTAAAAAGGATTAGTAAGCACTGAAATGCAGCTGATTTGTGTACTTCTAAATTATGTAGCTAGCACACTTCCTGAAATAAAACATTATCTAACCTGCAGTAATAGAACAGCGTTCATTTAAAAAAAAAGAGAGAAAAATAAAACAACTCTTCTTTGTTTACCTTGATTACCAAAAAAAAAAAAAATCTTCACTTTTCCCTAGAACCGTGACTGATTTCGCAGTTGAACCCAAACATTTTTTAAACTTATCAGGTTTCTTTTTACGTCCGAGTCATTATTTTCTGTTTAAGACAAGGGATCTTAATTAGCATTCTTTTTAACTATGCAAACAGATCAGGGCATGAAATAAAAATGCTGAATGGAGAGAGAGAGAGAGAGAGAGAATGAATCTGTGCAGCTTTTACAGTTCAGCTGCCTGACCTCCTGCAAAAAGAATGCAGTCATATCAACTTTGCCAGACAATGGAGTACCTACAGGCTTTCCCCAGACAAGTCCTTTATAACCAGTCAGTATTATGTGCTGCAGACAGTGGCCAATCGGTAAGCTGCTTTTTACAGCATTGACACAATAGGTGCACTGGCCACACTGTCCTTCTAGCCCCTGACAGCAGTTCAGGTTCATTTACGGTGTACGGAATACACATACGTCTGTAACGTTTCCACTGCAAAAATGATCAACGAAGGCTTCCTTTGTTTTATTATAATTACATCATCCTAATTACTACATTCAAGCCGCAGTGCCACTATTCACAGAGCGGCGCATAGGCATGCACGTCATATAAATATGCATGGGCACGCCTGCTTATTTAAATAATAAAATGCATCAATTGTTTTTTTCTCCCCCAACTCGTTCCCAACATACTACATGAGTTAAGAACACACAGTGAATACAATCACCGCCTCCTCTTATTTATCTATCCAACATTTTTTAGTCAGTTACTAAGAAATAAAAAATATATCTTCAAATCCAAACAAATCTCCGTCTAGAAATGAAATTGTATTACAGACCTAGGGCATTTTTCCTCCTGTCACCAAACATCACAGTAAGAGCCTGTAAGTGATTCTACACGCACTCCATCATAGCCACACATCAGATGCCAAGTTCTTATTAAAAGCGTGGTGATCATCCAGCATGTGCATGCATCTAGCTTGTGTATTTGGGCATTCTGTAATTATAGCATCTCTTGTAATAAATACCTGAAACCACTCATAGATTCAAAAGATTAAATCATCACTTTTCATGTATTAGACGGACATAATTGAGCAAGTTCTATTGTGGGAACTGCCATGCTAATTTTTGTGATTTTATGCATGGATTTACATATTCATGAAGAGAATAGCTGTTATGACTGCCGACAGAGCAACATGAAAAGAAAAGAAACCATTCTCCAGCATACAGAGTATACAAAAATCTAGGGGGAAAACATGCAGCATATGGCGACAAGAAGGAGAAGTTGTTTGGTTTTTCAGGGTGATGTTGATTTCCTATTTATAAAATTTCCGAGTAGACGGCTTACAAAAATATGTAAGTATACTGAATTTGAAAGTAAAGTAAACCTGCATTTTTAATGATTCGCTAGTAGTGGGAAGAAAATTGTTTTACAGTTGGTGCCCTCATTCTCCAAGTTTTGCCTTTGCAGTTATAGATCGTTCTAAGTTTGTGGATGCTTAGAGTGTGGACACCCAGTGATGCTGAAAACACTAATTAACAAAAACCTGCACTTCAGTTTTATATTTTAAACATTATTTCATATTTTAATATCTGATCGATATTGGGGGATCGTACCTTGCCTAAGAAAGGTGGGGCTCTATGTTAGCATAGTTCTTTTCCATCTCATTACGATCGCATGCTTTCCAAGTCTGAAAATGCAGGCTTAATGCAGCTTTGAGTTTCAATTGTTTTTTTAAAGAAAAATGTCACCAATGGAAAGATAATTCCTACAGTATGATAAATGCAGTGTGCATTGATTTTTGTAGTGCTTTCATCACAAAAAGCACTCCTACAATAACTGCACAGTTACTATATACCTTATTGTATATTAAGTATAAATAATGAAAGTGAGCTGTAGCTCACAAAAGCTTATGTTCAAATAAATTTGTTAGTCTCTAAGGTGCCACAAGTACTCCTTTTCTTCCTATAAAACTTGTCTATTTATTTGTGTGGTAGCTGCCCTTTTAAATGTCTCTATTTTTCCTTAAATAGCTAGATAACATTACATAGGCACTCTGATTGCTCCCTACATTTGGTACAGATAATGCTCCAGATAATGAGAAGAGATTGTTTAGTTCTTCAGGGAAGTTGAAAACTTTTCAGTATGTGTTTGACAGGCCTTGATTTAAAATAACTATTTCATACTACATACAATAATATTACAGAAGAATAAGAAGTATTTAGGTATCATGTGCCCATTTTAAAATGTTGAGAACAAAAGTTCCTTGCAGATACAATGCTTGTTTCCCAGTGTTGTACTTAACTCCTGTGTCGTGTTGGTATTCTAAGCGTTAATGCTGCGTAAAATACGTTATTAGAATTTATTTTTTAAAAAGTAAACAACAGCACGGAAAGAACATTAGCTATATCAAATGGTAAAATCCCATGAGAAATTGCTACTTGTTCTATAAAGTAATAGTTTCAAAAGCTAAAAATAAAAGATATTTTTAAAAATATAAATAGCTACAACTACATTAACTGATGCATATTTCTCTAGTCAAACCAATAATCAGGCAATAATCAGTTGGGGGTCTTCTTTATACTTTTATCTATCCAGGATTCAAACTCCAGTGGCTCTAGATCTCCAAGCAAACTATTAATTTGTCCAGTTTAGGATGATGTCTAGGCTATGACATCATATGGCGCATCCTTGCAAGGTACTCCTGTGGATAGCAGAACAATCATGTGCATCTATTTTAAGATATTATAGAATCGTAGAATATCAGGGTTGGAAGGGACCTCAGGAGGTCATCTAGTCCAACCTCCTGACCAATCCCCAATTTTTGCCCAGATCCCTAAATGGCCCCCTCAAGGATTGAACTCACAACCCTGGGTTTAGCAGGCCAATGCTCAAACCACTGAGCTATCCCTCCCCCCTATATATCAACTCTTCAGAACCTCAAAGTGGTCTTGATTTAAGGGGAAAAAAAGATGTAAAGTATATTTCCACTAATTAAAAGTTTCTTTTAGAGGAGTATATCTGAAATCTAGTATTTATACATCAACAAAATCAAAACCACCAGAGGGAAAAAATAACACTAAAAGTGAGTTTATAATCACGTATGTTTTTCTTTTGTAGTATTGAACATGCCAAATTCTTCTTTCAGTTACATGCATAAATAAGTTCTCAAATCAGAACTATAAAAGGAAATTTTAGATTAAGAAAGAAACTTTACCAAAATAATCAATGTGTACATCAGAGATTGAAGGAATAGACGTATAGTAAAAAAGCAACCGACAATTAGAAAAGCATTGGACAATATAAATAATTATATCTAGAGCCAAATTACTTCCCCCCTAGAAGATATGCATAAAATATGTCATTCCCCTGTTTACAACTTAAATGTTACTACTTGTGGCTATTGCTTGATGCACTGATCATAATATTCTCAACTGCACCTTTTGCTTGCCTTTTGCATCCCTTTGTTGCAGTCAGTTTTCGTCTCTTGCAATATACTTAAATTGTAAGCTATTTGGGTGAGATAAGGTCTTTTTGATATGTGTTTGTACAGCACCTAGCACAATAGACCCCAGTCCCTGACCAAGGCCTCTAAGCACTCCCACAGTCCAAACTACAACAATTAATGATGTTTCCTTGCACACACATACTAAAGCTCTGTCCATTTTAATCATCTGGAATATATATTTGATATATGGGAACAATAACCAAAATGTTCAGACTTAGCTTCCTAAAGTTAGGCAGCTACATCCATCTCTAAGCCCTGTTCCTGTAATGAGCTCCATGCTCGAGGACTCCTATACCTCTGGAGCTAATTGCAGGATTGGAACATTAAGTACCTAAATAAGCAAATGTCCTGATTTTTAGGGGTGCTTGGAAGCCCCTACAGCTGTTGTTGTGAATGAGAATTATGGGGTCTCGTGTCTAAATGTGATGTAGGTGCTTACATCCTGGCTTTCACAAGGAGTTTGACACAATGGTTGAATAGGTCTTTTCCATTTTTAATAACTGCTATAAACCTGTATTCCATTGTTATATATCCCCTGTATCCTGAAAAGGGAAAAGTGCCAGAGGATCTATGAACTTCACTGAGGATTTCACTATTCCTATTGATTTTATGTGGAAGGAATTCACATACTATTGTGATGGTAGCAGTATAACACCGATTGAGAGAGAGAAAGTAAGCCAGGGAGTAAAATATATCAAAGGATTTCCATCATTATGTCTTTTACTAAATCAGCCAGCCATGTTTATCCAGAGAGAATATCAACTTTTTTATATACACTACAGTGACTGTGAAACAGGTTTTCTTGGACAAAATAAATAAATGTAGTTAAAGGGCTATTAATTCTAGTAAAATATTAAAAAGGAGGAAACTATGCATTTCCATTTTAAATTTTATGTCTAAAAAATTACACCTCTTTACATGCATTGCTGCAAGACTAAATCCTCAGGTTTTTTTTTTAATATCAGAAAAACTGCCCAATCCTCCTAAATGTCATTCAGTTATACATAATTTTACACAGTATTTATGAATACTGCACACAAACATTTAAAATGTGCTTACTTTCATTTAATTATTTGTAAATAGAATGCATATAAAATACTGGCTTACTGTCCTTTATTTTTAAATAGTGTATTTTCTGTACATATTTATGTTAAAAACAGTTTAAAAATAGTTTTCAAACCTGCCATTGTTCGGCCCTGCCGGAAGTAAGCCAGGAGGCAATGGATGGCATTCTATTAGGCCACAACTTTATTCACCTAAAATATCTGGAAGAACTCTGGTGACCAGACATCCCACTGTTAGGGGCTTTGTCTTATATAGGCAACCTATTACCCTGCCCCCCCCCCAATTTTCACATTTGCTATCTGGTCACCCTAGGAAGAACCCAGCAATAAATAAATTGTACCATGCAGGTTGTCATTATTCTTTAATCACTTCCACTGATTTGGGAGAGCTGCCCTTCCTATTCTGCCTTGCCCCATCCAAGTAACTCATCCCTTTCTTTCCCCTCCATCTCCAAATGCTGAGGGAGCCTTTTCTTTTGGCAAGCTGGACAAAGGACCCACCACATACAGTTGCAGTGAGCACATTATTTGTTCCTCTCGCTCTGAGATCTGTTTTACATTATTTTAATTAATACTTTTGTTTCCTACTCAATCCCACCTTCCCATCTCTTGTGCTGAATTCATCCATTCCTTTGTCCTCTTAAAGAGGCAGACAGTATCATATGAACACAATGTGCTTTTCACAAATAAAATAAAGAGTGATTTATAGTGACCCATATTAAAAAAGTCAAGCACTTCCTACAGCTATCACACAGAATTGCCTGAGATACACAGATTTCCTCCAATTTCATGTATTCATACATGTAGTTATGGGTACATTGATATGGGTGATGACTGTATTTTCAGTGATTTGACATAAACTAGAACCAAAATGGCTGTAAATTATACCATGAAACAAGTCTATCTATTGTTGCTCTCTCTCACGAGCAGGAACTCTACAGTGTGGGTTGGTGCCGTAAGTTCCAAGTACCTCAGCACGACAACTGTGATGTCCCATACGGTCACCGACTCAATTCACCTTTAGGTGACATTTTGTTCCCCTTTTTGGAAAGGGGGGATGCACATATCTGCAGTCCATGGCACAGAACGTATCTGTTGTGTTTTTCATGCACAGAGAATTTAACATGTATCTTTAGTTTTAGATGACTTTGATTAAGGAAAATGACAAAGAAAGAAACTAATGTAGAATCTCCATGAAAAAGAGAATTGCTTCACCATACTACCTACCTAGAAGTCAAGCAAAAAGCCTACTTATCTTCTGACACAGAGGAAGCATGTTCAGGTGTAACTTTTCTGGGCCATAAATTGTTTTGTAAACCCAGACTGCCTCCTCACAGGTCCAGAACAGGTCCAGTGGTGAGTGGGGGCGGAGGTTCAGTAGCCAATGATGAGGGTGCGGGTGCAAGGCTGGTGGTGAGATGAAGCTGCAGGGCCAGGCTGCTCCCCCTGCCAGTCTGTCAGCGCAGCTCCCCACTGTGTGCTAGCTCTCAGCCAGCAGGGCCCTGCCCCCATCCCGTTTCCAGCTGGTGCTGGCTCCGCACTGCAGCAGCCAGAGAGTGCGGGCAAGTGCTAGGTGACTACGTTACCTCTGCTGCCCACCCATCAGCCCTTCATGTGCTCCCCATCTCGCTGTCTTCTCCCTGCTTTGCCCCCTTTACCCTCCCCAGCCCTGCTGCTCCTCCATATCCCCCCCCCCCGGAAGGACATGTCCCACTCCCAGCGCTGTGAGGAGAACCAGCCCCTGGTTGGAGCGCTCAGCTCACCAACAGCCTGGTGGACAGGCTCCTTCCTTCCCCCACTGCCTCTGGTTGGGCTGGCATGCCAGGAAAGCTGAAGACCCTCCAGCCTGGGGTATTGGCCAAGAGGAGCCGAGCCCTGCATGTGCCAAAGCCCTGCACAGCGCTGGCATGGGGAAGCCGCTCTGCCCCTCAGCTAAGCTCTGGAGTGGGTCAGGGAGGCGATTTCCAGCCTGTTCCCACCCTGAACCTACAGGCTCCACAGCAGCCCCCCGGGCAGGGGCTTAGCACCCTCTTCTCCTGCCTCTCCCCACCGCCCTGGGTCCTGCCTCCAGGGAGTGCAGGGCTTCTCTGTCTCCTAGGCACCTTCCCCTGCTGAGCCACCTCTCTGGTTGGGCTCTGGCCAGTATTTATTTTTAATGGGGGCTCAGTCAACTTGACGTTAATTTGAACATTTGTACTGCATAGGTCTGATTGATTGCTGTTGAACTTGCTCGAATGGAAGTAATTTTACCAGGTGTCCCATATTCAGCATAGGGAAATGTTGTCACCCTAGTCAGGGAAGGAATGACAGCAATCAGTGTCACCGTGTACAACACTGTTCCTTGTACTTCCAGGGTGGTCAAAGAGAATACAAAAAATGTGGGAGTCCTATTGATAGCCATTGCCCACACCTCATTTGATGAGGGTAATCTACCACACACCCTAAAACACAATACTCAAACCAAAACTAAAAAGACAACATTGCTCAATGTTAGAGACCTCATGAGCCGCTGCTCGGTGTCTAAATTTAGTTTTCTAAGCAAGCAAATCAATTAGCTGGCAAAAAAAAGGGCTCAAAACCACCTGCCGGTATCCTATTTCCCTGTCAGTCAACCTTCAGGACAACATATAGGACCAACAGAACTTGTTGCTTCGGTGGACGACCTTTCCCTGTTCATACATACAGGAAGCACACTCACTCATCCTGCTGTCCCACCTCCATAAAGCTGCAAGGATAAAAACAATCATCCTGAAATGCCTCAGGTCCTCCTTCTCTGCCCAAAATATGAACAGCATCATTACCCATGTAATTCAGTGTCTAGTCAAAAATTATCATCTGGATTAAGAACAGCTGACTAAAGCTGAACCCAGGCAAGACAGAAGTGATACAAGATAAAAGAGCATTTTGGAGAACTTGACTCCTCTATCACCATTGATGTATCATCTTCTACAGCTGCGGGCATCTTCCCACCGATTGTTAGACTGGTCCACAGCCTTGCAATCCTTTCTGGATTCCTCAAAACAACCGAATACTCAAAAGAGACATGGTGGTAAAAAAAATGCCCACTTCCATCTGTGCCTGGACAGAATATTGTGCTCCTTCCTATCAAACACAGACCTGGCCACTGTGATCCATGTGTTTGCAATATCCACACTTGATTATTTCAACTCATATTTAAAAATGAAGCCACCACACATCCTGAAATAGGAAGATGTATCTTGATTTACCCAAAAACTACTTTTTCTATCAACGAAAGTCCACAGATCCATTACAATTGGTCATTCCTCTTGTCACAGTTCTCTGAAGGCAGAACCAGACCTGTCTGTCAAGAGAGGCTGGAAGTGGCCATGCTCCTGAAGATCCAGCCAGCTCATTCTGCTTCAAGTAGCTGCAGGCAGGATCTACCAGGCCCTTGCTTAGAGCAACAGTAGCTTCCATGGCACCATGTTGGGACAGGCCTCCCTGGCAGCTACATTATACAGGCAATCAATAGCAAAGCTGGCAGGAAAGGGTCCAGAAATGCCCAGACTACCTGGCCCCAGGTCCCGGGGCAGGCTGCCATGCCCTACCCCAGCTGGTCTACCCAGCACCAGCTCCCATTGTAAGCCACTATACCCAACTGGGCTACTCAGCCCCAGGTACACTAGAATGGATCTGTAGACTTTCCCTGTGGGAAATAAAAAATTTGCTTTGGTGTTCTTGAAGTAGATTGTCACCTTAGTCTGCTTTGTGTATGGGGCAGCACCTTGGAGTAGACTCGTAATTCATTCCTTGGTTCCCCCTTGCTGTATTCAGGATGAGGAGTTGAATAAATGGCTACTGGTTCTACCCCCATGCTGGCTCAGTTCTGCTGGCCAGACTATTGGGTGGGTCTAGGCTCCAACCATTCCCTGCCACACCTGTGCAGGAGAACTAGTACAAGCCCTACTAAAGCTACTCTCTCACCCCCTCTGTAACTACAATGTGGATAGCCCAGGCAGAACAGAAATGGGACACCTTATACCTTCCTACTCCCTGCATGGCATCACAATCCCTCTCTTGTTGAAAACTTGGGTTAGGCTCAGATACTGCAGTGATGGAAGCTAAATAAATAGGCTCCTAACGTTTAAAACTACAGTGCAAAGAAAACAGGATCATGGCATCCCCTTACATAGCTACCCCATAGTCGCTCAAGATTGCAAAGTATGGTGTCTCTTCATATATTTCTCTTTCATTTAAAAAGCTGTTGGTTTTCTTATAACAAAGATTAAAAGGATAAATAACGAACCAAGATTTTGTTTATCTCAGTAAATCTTGTTTTTCTTCTGAGAACTCACCTGTAATGTGCAGTACTTAACTCTGCTTTCTCATGACATCATGAGGTGAACAAATATCAAATGGGTTTTTAAAAATCTATTTAATGTAATCAGAAACCACAAATACATTTACAATTATTTTAATTGTATGCTTATTGCATGCCAGAGTCCAGGGTGTTTGGGTACTTTCACTGTTTTTCCATACTTTAATATATTTTTTAAATTTAGCCTTACCTCTGAATTTACTGGATTTTCAAAGCTTGTTTTGGGGATAATTGCAACATCTCTGTAATGATTTTTCCCTTACTGTTATGTACCAATCTTAACTCCATTTTAATGTAGATTTTACACTGGAATATACACAAGATTCTTACAATCTGTTAAGTGAGGCATTTAGCTATAGAATTCCACCTATTGCAAAATTATTCCATCTGGCTGGGCATAACATATCTCTCATGTAAAAATCCAGAAAATTTTGTAACTCCAATTACCTGTATGAAGTTATATAGCATCTTTCAAATGGTAAAGTTTTATTTTAATGGCTACAATTAACAGATTATAGCTTTCCTGGTATAAATACATGCATATTCAGTTCAAGTTGCTGTTTTAAAAAAATATTAATGATTGTGACAGATTGGGAGGGAGTATGTTTGGGTCAAACTGTAAACTCTATTTTGTTTTGTGAGTACCATTTTGTGGTTGTACTCTTTACTGAGACCTTCACTCTATGTTGGGTTAAGACATCCAGCTGGTGTTGAAAATCAGCCTAATTTTGAGAAGGCCAGTCTATTCTAGGTGCTTCATGCTGATCGTCACAGCCACATACTGGGGGTAGGGGAGAAGAAGGCAGGAGGGACTCTGCCTTATCTAAGGATGCTGATCAGAGCCAGGTCTCACAGACAGGATGAGATCAGGTTAGAGGGACTATGTTCAAAACTTTATGTTGTTTTCCATAAATCTGTAACTTTTGTGCTTTTTAAGAGTAAAGTGTGTCTGTATTAGAAATTCCTTTGCTGGGTCAGTGTTCCTTACTTTACAGCCACATTGTTCCCAGAAGCTTTACCTAGAACCCTGAGCTCCCACAGCCAGGTGTGCTCTGGGGCAGGAACATGTTTAAGCAACTGGGGTCTCAGGAGGGCGGAAGCTCTAATTAAGCAGTTTAAACAAGGAAGTGCCAGTGTCGGCTTGTCCATGTTAGGAAAATTGTCATTCATTGTGTACTCCTCAAGAGCTCACATATTGAGTCATAAGTAGAGGCGAGTGAATAATTGATTTTTTGGTTTGGTGGCTGCATTTCACCCAGGTCTACTCATTAATGAAGACAAGGAAACATTCAATGCAATTAAAAGGTGGAAAACTCAAAACTGACAAAGGAAATACTTTTTTACACAATGTGCAATTAGATTGTGGACTTCTCTGGCACAGAAGATGTTGAGCAAGATTCAAAAGGGGCTGGACATTTCTATGGAGAGCAAGGATATCCATAGTTATAATTAATGGCAACAATTCTGTCTGTGGGATATGAAACCATATGGTTTGGGTTTTAAGCCAATGTATATCTAGTAGAGACCAAAGTAAGAGCTAATGTGGAGAATGAATTATTCCACATGTGCGTATGGTGGAGTTCTTACACCGTCCTCTGAAGCATCTGACTCCATCCATTGATGGAGACAGGATACTAGAATAGATGGAACTTGGGTCTGATCCTGGCAGTTCCTTTGTCTCTGTGGCTTTGGGCATCAGCTTCTGTTTTCTTGAGAGAAGTTATAGTGAATAAGACACTGGAAGTATCATCTGTTCTTTCCAAACATGTCATGGGATCGTTACATTTCTCCTGTATGCTCACCAGACATACACAGAAATGAGACCTTGGCTACATATATTATGGTAAGGACATGATGTTTAACAGTTCGGCATGCAACTACTGCAATGTGAACATTTACCCATGAGCTCTACATTCTACTATATAACTTGATCCCAAAATCTGCCAGCACAAAAGTGAGACAGCGATATTCAAGTTAGACTAACACAGTATTAACAGTTGACATAATTACAGGCTTCAAGAAAATGAATCCAGAGATTGATCTCAGATACTTCCATAACATCCTTACCTTGTCTTATTTACATATCCCAACACAATGCATGCTACCCCACACCCACTAAGCAAATGATCTTATATACCACAAGTGCTTCGTTAATTGGGTGCTACAAGGTCAGGAAAAGAGACAGTGCTTGCATTAACTACATTTCCTTTCTTTAATTGTTGTATGTTTCAGATTTGATTTTTTGGCCCAGGGATGGAGAGGAGGAGATCCTAATGAAGACATGTTTAAGACAACAATCAGAAATTTAGCTATGTGACTCCGATTAGCACCAGTGGGAATTGTTTAGGGATTTAGCTGCACAATGCTTTGAAAATGTATTGATGGAAGGACATGGCTGCCTAGGATTTGTCTTTCCCCACAGTGCTTCCAATTTAAATACATTTAAATTAAAAACAAATATTTTTGCTGAGGAAATATAGAAAAACTGAAAATTTGAGTTTAGAAAATGCAGGAACTATCTAAAATACCTCCAATGTTCTTTTAAATATCCAACAATATTTAGCTTTTAAATAAGGCTGTAAGTTATGGACAGCAAATAGTATTTTAATCGGAGAAGCTGTGGTGATAAAAAGCACTTTTCAATCAAAGAGCTTGGTCACTGCTATTTAAAGCAGTGATATGTAGTTTACCATAAAAATATGATTAATCCTGATATGCACTAAGAATGTGACATCCAAGAAACAATTAGCACTGGCTGCTGAACTCCAGAGGTAACTTGTAATGGAGGGGAACTGGGAAGGCCAATAATGGTTAAATGGGAGATCAAGGATATTTATTGAGTGGTGAGGAAGGAAGATGCCCTGAGAAGCTGAAAAGACTTGGGGAAAGGCTCAGAGCAGCAACTAAAGAAGTGACAGGTGTTGTCTGAAGAGAAGGTGAATTAGAGAAGTTGAAGAGACTGCTGTATGAAAAATCTATCCAGAAAAGATCTAGAGTCTTATTTAATAGCCTAGTGGGTGAGGGTTTCCCTACCCAAAAATCCAGATGGATTGTCTGCTCTCTCTTTCATCTGCCGTCTGAGAAGAAAATAGAATGGTCTATCTGAAAAAATAAACATTTTCTAGGGGAAATTCCATGCCTTTGAGATTTTCCTTGGATTTTCACTGGGAAAAGAATAGATCTTTGTGTGCTCAGAGCAAGACTGTGCCCAGTCCTGACTAGGTACCTAATGGTGGGAAAGAGTACAAGAAGCCTCCTTCCTTTACACACCCCATACAGAAGATGGACAAAATCTGATTCCAGCACTCCCCTGAGCACAAGCACCGTGTGAGGCTAGTGCTGATGTAGGAGGAAGCAACTTTAAAGTGGGTAGGGTTATGGCCTGGAACCCCACCACCCCGAGCACATCAACTGGCCAGAGATGGAGGGGAAGTTCAGCATATATATATGGCTTGATGTATGGTATTGAGATTTCAAGGCCCCTGCCTGTAGAATTCTTATTGACTTTACTGGGAGTACTGTGTGCAGAGGGCCTGCAGGATTTCGCCCAATAAAGTCAGAAAATTGCAGAGATTTTTTTTCTTGATTGTGTGAACTAGCCCATTTTATCTATTTGTGGTTTGTTGCCAGTGACCTGTGGTGACTGATTGGTTAACTACTTCACAAGGAATGTCTTCTGTTTTCAGAAATTCTTAAATAGAAAAAGAACAAACACATTGTTCATTAGCAAGTGTCCTTGTTTGGATGTAAATTTACGTATTTGTACGACGATCCCCTTCACGAATCAAATTGCAAGAGGGGGCATCAATTTGGTCTAATCACTCAGCAGTATGGAATTCAGGTGAATGTTATTTTGCAGGATTCAACCTGCTTGAATCATTTCCATGAGTATATCTGAAACTACTAGTCTTTGGCATGATCCTAAATATTCAACCCCTTCATCATTAATCTGCTATGTATTTCCAGCATAAGACTATCAAGCATATGTACTTCTGAATTCATGAAGCAGTCAGAGATACACTCATTTATGTCCAAAAGATTAGAATAATGGCCCAGAATGAAGAAATACCTATTTAGCCCCAACTGGTGTTCTTCTCCACTAGAGGGAATTACTGTGTAAATAAAAGGACACTGCAATTAGTTTCCAGGTGCATGTGTGAGGGAATGGAGCTTGAGATAAAAAAGGAGCATAAGGTTTGCTAGAGAGAGGTGTGTACAAGCAACAATGTATATGCAAAATCTCTCTCTTTCTCTTCCCTATATCTATATAATCTATAGCTATGACAAATCCAGACATGGAGAAGATTTTCTTCTCCCTTCTGTTGAGATCGAGTAATTCCCCAAAACAAAAGGAGTAATTTCTTCAAGTTTTCGTTTGTTCAGTACAATTTTCTTTTCGCCTGCAAACTCCAGGGTTCCTAATGAACCAAGAGTTTGGTATGCTGCTCAAAAATAGCAACAGGCAGTAGAGGTAAGAGAGTGATTGTGTGCCCTTTAATATTAGCACTAGAGGCCTAATTTTCATTTATTTCAAATGGAAGGGTGTGGGTGTTCAGGTCCCAGAACTCAATTTAAAGAGAGAGGAGAGAGAGAGAGATAACGAGATAACAGATGTAGGTTATGCAACTGATGATAACCTAGGCTTAGCAACCTGAGAAGGAGAAATGTAACACACCTTTAACTAGCTCTCAGTTACATATACATCTTGTCTGTTTCTGTTGGTATTCCCCCAAAAGACTCTCCAGCGATTTGGGTAGGAATTGACATGATCAGCATGGCTTCAAATCCCTTTGCATCTCACGTGACCATCAGTCATATGCTCTCAAATGTCACACTCCTATTGCCATGCACTGTTTTAAGTGTTACTTCCTGTTGTGCATGAATACCAACAGATTACTTCATCTTTATTGTCTTATGCTAAAAAGTCAAGATTTGACTTCACAAATGAACCACAGTGTTTGTAAATGGCTATAAAATACCAGTCATGATACTGAAAGTTAATAAAGATGCATATCCAATCGTTTAGCTGAATTACTACAAGTAACTTCCTGTCCTCTTGTCTATCCAAATAATCTACCCATGAAGAGTATTCAACTCAGAAATGTACAAATTGCTATTCCTCTGCAGCCAAAAGCAGAGCTAGATGGGTGAAAATAAGTACACACATCTGTTAACCAAATCCTGTGGACAGAAATGAAAAGAAGATTCAGGAGTCGCCTGGTAGGAAGAGAAGCACCCCACATGGATAGCAAGCCCAGGTTAAAAAAAAAAAAAAAAAAGAGAGAGAGAGAGAGAGAGAGAGTAACGTGGCACTCTGATATTCTGGTGACGGTGGGGTCATATAGATTAGATAGGACCCAGCAAGATAGAGGATGCAGCAAGGGGAGAAGGCAGCACTGAGGAAAGGTGAGTGGAATTCATCCTTTCAAAGAATGAAGGGCAGGCAGAGACCAATGCAACTGTCAGTAAAAGGAAAGCCAAGGCTCATTGTTTTCTTGTGCTCCCCATTCACCCGTCTGTTTTAATATCCACTTATTATCCATAGTCTTCTACTGAGACTAAGATCTTTTGGACAGGAAATGGCCCTTTTTTATGTGTTTGTACACCACCTATTACTATGGGGCCCTGCCCCCTAGACACTACTGCAATACAAATAATAAATAAAGCCGTTTTCAGTAACAAAGCAATGAAAGTAGAAAAATCTATCCAAAAAAAGGAGGAAAAAGCAGGAAATAACACGAGACATCAGATTTCCAAATGAAGATTAAATTAAGGACATATAGATTAGCCTTTGTCCTTTCCTTGTTTTCCACTTATGGAATGATATTTTTGTAGGGAAAAATATAATTACACTCCTATCAATTTTATGGCAGGAATTTCAGATCAGATAGAAAAGAAAAAAAAATCAGCGTTTAGAGTAGCCATGCATTCCTTTTGGCAAGTAGCACTATGGCCTTGTGTATGCTTAAATTGCACTTTAAGCCAGTTTTTAAACTGATTTAATGTGGTACAAAAGCCTGTGTGGCCTCATTTAATTCAGTTTAAAACTGGTTTATGGTGAATTAGCTTAAATCGGTGAGGAATAAAGACCAATATAGGCCAGGTATAAATCAAATAAAATGAGTCTGCACAGGGTTTTGTATCACTATATTGGTTTAAAATCACATCTTTACTTAAACCAGGGAAAATCTGAATCTAGACAAGGATATACAATAAATGGGCAAACCAACAAAACCAAGGCCAAAAGCAAATGTTTACACAAGAGGAAAATGCCAATATTAGGATAAAGGAATAAAAGTGGTTTAGGACAAAATATGTCTAATAAGCCTAATGGGGGATTGTTTTAATCTCAAGAAAAACTTTTTTTCATGGTTTTGTTATTTAAGCAACAGATAAAGGCAAATTGCTAAAACAAGTCCAAAATGTACTAAACTCAGGCTACTTCTATGCCTCTCCTCACTACTTGTCATACACCATGAATTTCATACACCACCCATTTGTCATACACCACCCATTTCCATTCACAGTAAAAGACCAAACCTTAACTGCCGAGTACCTGCAACGTTCAAAGAAGTCAGTGGGAGCTTTGGCCATTCAGCACTTCTGAGGACTTGACCCAAATCCCACATTTTTCTCCACAATTATATCCATGTTGGAAAAGGCTTAAAAGAGGTGCTTTTTCCAAGAGCAAAAAAAAAAATTACATTTGCATAACCAAGTCTGGTAATCCTTTCTAAATCTATTTTGGAGTGGGTCCCAATGGGAAGTTTTGTTTCAGCAAATCCTATCAAATTTATGCTACAATCAAATATAGGTCATATTGATTACACTCATCCACCCTAGACATGGGTGACCCTGGCCTTCATTGAGCCTTACATTGTTCTTTCCCCTCATCATAACTTTTCTGCAACTGACTTTTTTTTTTCGCTTCAGATTCTCCTCCTTTGGGATTCTTGAAGATACTATATTCTTGACTTACCTTCATACTTTTAGAATCATCCAACAGTGGAGTTTTTGTATGAGGAGTTAACATTTCATTTTTAAATGACCTTTATTCTCAATATCTACTATTACTGAGCTTCATGCAGTTCTAAGGTTATTAGCTTGACTCTAGTTTCTTACAAATTGTTACCATCCACTTAGAGCAGTTGGAGGAGTAAATGGCCCTGACTGAAACATCTCTCCCAGAATACCAGCCTCCCACAATGTCTCTCTGAAATACTACTCCTTCGTTATGAATACCTTTCTCCCCACGAGGCCACCACTGAGAACTTACCCATATTACATATGAAACTTGAGACACACAATTCTGAGCTGCTCAGGAGGTACAGCTACTGAGAGTGTCAAAAGCTTTGCTGAAATTGAGTACTATGAGAAAATCCTGCTAAAACTCTCTCACATATCAGACCTGACCATCCAATTAATTTCATTTTGAGGCTAATCAGAAGTTATAGCTGGAGGATGTTTTAATAATCAGATTTTCCTCTCCCCAGCTCTCCAATGGGGGAGCACAAGTAATAACATTTAAAAAATTTAAATCGGCTGCTGTATGCCAGAGATGAAAACTATTTGTATATTATCAGCAGGTGATTAAAAATCTAACTGATGCAAATTGGTGCTCCATTCTCACTGCCAGATACCATGTTACTGTTCCAGTATTAGAGGTGGAAAACTTCTGCTGGAAGAACCGTGATAGATACCCAGCTACAAAAAAGTCTGTTTCCTTTCCAGTTCTGTTTGTTGACTACTTACGTGAAGCTTTCACTTAAGATAGTAATTCTAATAGATGGTTATTTTTCAGCTTCCTTTCACCCTGATCTCTATTTGGTGCAACTCTGATGAGAAAAAATTAACTGTAGATGTACTTGATTTATTATTTTTTGCACATCCACTGAAGATTAGACTCAGTGAGAAGTTGCCACTGTATGATTGGTCCTTTCTGTTCCATTGTTTAATAGGTGTGTAGCGGGGTGAGCACCCCCTCCAGCCCTGCAGGGGTTGGAAAAGCCCTGCAGAGGGCTGCGGCTGGGGAAGGAAGCAAAACCCCAGCTGATTGGGGGAAGTGGCGGCAGCTGGGGGCCATGCCTCAATCAGGGCCCAGCTGGCTCTATAAAGGCTGTGAGCCAGAAGCCCAGGGAGAGAGTCTCTCTGCAGGGAGAGTCATAGAATATCAGGGTTGGAAGGGACCTGGAAGGGCCTGGCTGCAAGGTGCCGAGCAAGACCTAGTTTGAAGCTGGGCTGGGGAAAGGCCAATGGAACTGGGGAGCTCTGGCCTAGGAAAGTACCAGGCTGCAGGCCTGTAAGGCCTATTAGATACCGGAGTTGCTGGGGGCAGCCCATGGGTAACCAGAGGCACCAGGTCCAAACCCAACCTTGCCTGTGATGAATGGCTCATACTGCAGTCTGCCCCAGGACGCAGGGGCTAGCTGGTGACTGGCAGGAGCCTACGACTGAGGCAAGGTAGGGATAGTGGGCGGGGGGTTCCCCTGGGAGGGGAAGACCCAGAACTGTTGGGTATTGCCAGGGGGCAGCACCCAAGACAAGGGTCCCGGGGTCCCGGAGGGACACGGGGGCCAGGGGTGGCGAGACACCGGCCTGAAGAGGGCGCTCCAGTGGCTGGAACGCTAATTCCCCGAGACGAACAGCAGGAGGCCCTGCCGGGTGAGTCTGCGCCCCGTGACAAGGTGTAAAAATACCAATGTATTCTTGATGAAAGACTGATGTTTTTCTGCAAAATACTAAAACACTCATTGGAAAAACACTTTGTGACCATATTCACAACAGAGAATGACAAGCAGAATCAAAAACCTTGCTGATGATCAATACATTGCAAACAAGTTAAATGAGTCAATTCCTTTTCCTTTTCCGTCACAATTTCCAAAAAAAATGTTGATCCTCTACTCCTAATACCTGGCTGTTTTCTCTTTGACATGCCTACAATCTCTGCAGCAACACACCATGTTAACTTATATAAAATAAATATATCTGTTCTGTACCTTAATTTTAAAGGGATTTAGGCTGATTATTGAGAGGCCTAGTTTTTTCAGGTAGCCATGCAACTTGTTGTGTATTCTGCAGACACCAGTAGAGGTTAGTACTATTTTCTTGTAAACCACTTTGGGATATAGTTTAGCTTTCTCACTTTCAGCCATTTGACTGAATTTTTAAGCATGGCTAACAAGAAGGATGTTTCTTTATTGGACTTGGGTATCTGTGCAGAGCTGAAGTTAGCAGTTGCTAATCACTGAAAACTTTCTGAAGTTGGAAAATCAAAGGGGATTGGGGATGAGGGGTTTGGGATTCAGATTTGGTATTGCCACATTTAGACACCTTACCTTTTAAGATGATGGATTACCCTAAAGAAAGCACAATACTGGCTTTTGAATAGCTTGCCAATCTATTAAATTAAAGCTGCATTTTTCCAGAATCTCAGAACTTTGCATCCATATGCTCATGTTCAAAGACAAACCTCTTTCAGATACAGACTTTTTTTAAAAAAATACATGGTGGGGGGGGGCACCTTCAGGAACAGACAATGAGACCTGACTGAACAATTTAGAGTGGTCTGAAAAAATTCTGGGTGTAGTCTGGGTGTCTTTTTATCCCATCAAGATTTTTTGCTCCTTGATTTTAAATCTTGATCATATTGTTGTAAAGAAAAAATAAACACCGAATATAATATATCTATTATTCAGGTGCCTAAATAGTTCCCACAGAGCTTAGGGATATTAGGGGTTTCCAACTTGGAGGTGAATTATCCGGCTACAACCCTAAGCTTCCTCGAACTTTAAATCAGGAACTGTGGAGATTGCCAGTATGTAGGTGGTAGGTGAATTACTCAAAAGAACATGACTAAAGCAGCAGCACCTCCCCCCACCCCCCCGCACTCCATGGTTCATATTAGGAGGGGAAATGATGCTATTAATGTACTACAGAGATTTAAAATGGGTTAAGAAAATGGTATAACTTTTTTCTCCTGGCTGCTCCTGCACTGTATGTCAGTGGCCTAATATGCAATTTAGATGTCAGGGGGCAATCACTATCTTCCCTCTTTCTCTCTCTAAGAATTCCCAAACAGTTAAGGGATTCACATAGTAAGAGGGTTTTAATCCCTTTCAGATCTGAAAAGGAAAGCCTAGGAACTTTTTCATATTTTTATATATATCAGGTAGATTATTCAGAAGAATTTGTTTGAATGGGCTGTTCCAAACATTCAACCTTATGAACATACATCCGACAGATCCCAATTTTATATGAAATGAGAACAAAGTGAAAGCCATTTCTATGCTAGAACTCTCTAGTATAGAAATAGGGGAGAGATTTGGTCATTAAAACTCCAACTCTCTAGCTGATCCCTATTCAGTAAAACACTTAAATGCGCTAAACTTTAGAAATGTGTTTAAATCCCATTACTTCAATGGAACATAAGCATGTGCTTAAATGCTTTGCTGAATTGAGGCCTAAATTAACACTGCCAAGGTTATTTAAGCACAAAATTGGAACTTTAGATCTGATTGGAAAGTCCATGTAATTCATTACTGTGGAGGTTTTTCTATTAGCAGTTACTTAAAGCCCTCTTCGCTTTCACAGCCCTATTGCTTTATAGTGCGGACACAGCCCCCTGCTTATTTAGGTTCTGGCTGTCCAACAAAAAGTATCCCACAATACCATACGCCAACTTCCTTTGTCCTCCCTAACCCAGATCTCCATTTGACACTAGGTAAATGGAAGCAACCTCCCTTGGCATATGGCAGCAGCTCGGTGAGTCAGTGTTTAACCCTTCCATTGTCTTCTGACCACTGAGCTGCGCACCCCCCCCCCCCATCAGAGAGCCTTCTATGTTTGCAATGGAGAGTGATCAGAAGTAGTCTTTTGAAAAGCATGCTGCTTCATGGTCACAGGAGCCCAGACAGATTTGGATAAGCATCTGGCATGGCCAGCAAAAGAGTGGACTTTAGTAAAAGTATCAGAGTTGACCAAAATGACCAAACATATCTGCAAATCGCAAAGCAGCTGGCAGCACTGCAAATATACCAGACTGGTGGCCAGTTCAGGGACCGGATTAAGTAGCTCAACACTGAGTACAAGAAAACCAGGGATCAGACCCGCACCTTGGGCAACTCGCCGACCTCATGCCTATTTTATGAGGAGTTTGACCGGGTGACGGGCACTGTGCTGAGCATGGAGTCAACGGTGGTGCATGATGAACTGGTCAGCTGGGGTGGTGTCCTGCTGGCCCCAGAATCCAGCATGGGGACTGATGGGAACCAGCTTCAGGCACTGAGTGAAGACACCGAAGTTCCTGTTGCTGAAACCTGTTCCAGGGGTGACTTTGGAGCAGCATGTTCTGAGCCATAGTAAAGAGGAGCTGTTTGATGCTCCGTCTCCCACAAGGAACAGCCCACTGCAGAGCCTGCAGAAGTCACAGAAGGGACAGAACCCTCTGAGCCCTGTTAGTTTCTGGATTCATTTTAATGTTTTCTAATACAGTAATGGGAGGGATTTCCGCTCTATGAACCAATGCAGCAGTTACACACTGCTAGCTGGGGCTTCTTGTATTGGCTAATGACAGATTATATCCTGGTGGCTTGGCTCCCACCGCATCCCCACCATGGGGAGTTTAAAATTATTACCAGGAATGCAAACAGTAAAAACACTTTGAAAGTGAATTTACTTAGAAAGCACAGATTTTTGCTAGGACCTTTCTTGTTTCTTAAAACTAATAATGTTACATTGTCATACCTGTAAGTATACTACTCTATAACCATTCAGCGGTGTAATGAGCCATGTGAAAACAGTGAACTGGGGTTGTGGGGAGCGGAAATGTGTTCCATTTACGTATCTAGTCCATTTCAGCTAGAGGTAGCCCAGGCAGTCCATAGGTGACAAAATCATTTATGTCCAGTTTGACCAAGGATTGAAATTTTATCCAGAAATACGTTGGGGATGGGGAGGAGGAAAACTTTGAAGTTCTGTGAGTTTGCTTGCAGCCATAACAAGGTAAGCCGTGTGGAAGCCAATGCAGCATCCTGTTGATTCTCTCATGAAATCTGACCCAATCCCGGGTATTGATAGCTGCAAACTTCTCCTGAGGCAAGAATTCCAGATAAGTAGTCACATTTCAGGGAGGGACATATTTCCCAGGGCCATCTCAGTAGCGGACTAGCCCACACCACTCACAGATGTGCTGTTCAGTCACTATACATTTGAATATTTGGTTGCCAACCAGCAGCTTGGAATAACATCTCCCTTTGCCAATTGGGCACCACAAAAACAGTTATATCCTCCAAAATGAGAGAGGCCTGAAATGATAGAAAAAGCTTTTGTAGCACAGCCACTGATGGGTTGGGGGCAGGGGACAAGTGCCAAGTGGTGCTGCAATTTTTAGAAAACAAAAAACAGCTTTGAATTTTTAACTTACTATCGTCACTGCAGCTACTCAGACTGTTTCCTGAGAGTTTCTGTTGACTGAAGCGTCCCTCTCACAATATGCTGAAGTTCAGTTTGGAAAAGTAACATTTGATGTCATTGAAATTCCACAAAGATTTTTTTTTCTGTGCTCCTACACTGAGCTATTTGAGACAATAACCCGTGTCTTGTCTTGTTCCAGGCCCCTCCATCTCTACTGGGTACAGTATCTCCACAGCTAACCCACATTGCAGCAGAAGCCTGGGCCAGAATACCTTCACAGACCATTCCAAGAGGAAACATTTCCGTGATGAATTTATGGTTGAAGTTCTGGACAGGGCCAACAAGCAGGTCCAGTACCAGAAACAGAGGGACTATGGCTAGAGGAACGGAATTCAGCATGGGAGAAGGCACTTGCTTCACAGTTCCTGGAACAGGAACGGTGGTTAAGGGAGGAGGACAGCACTTAGCAGAAAACGCTGTATGAGTGGCTGATACCATGAATGGCAGCAAGAGTACCAGCTTCTGCTGCGTCACCCACACCACAGCCTGAGTCCCTTAAGTAGTAGCTTGGATGCAGTCCAGAAACAGCATGGAAAATTCCATGGCTGGGTCACCCATGCAATCATGCCCCATGAGCAGCTGGGCAGGGCAATTTTGCATAATATGTATAATAATAATTGAATAATTATTGTATAATATGCAGCCCTCCAAATTGAGCCCTGCCCTGTGGATGCCTCTGCTCAAACCAAGTGCATGTGTGACACTGACAGACCAGTTAACCCGGGTATGACCCATAACAGCATAGCAAGAGGCACTGAAATGTAATCAAGACAATCTACTTATATGTGAATTTCAAAGAGATGTACTAGACTAGCAATCATTTACTCATTTATTTGTAGTAATAGAAATCAAGGGTAGGTGCTAAATGTATTTGTCTCTGTTTACCTTTTGTCTTGTTAGAAGTTTAACTGTGTAACCAGCTTAGCTTGTAAATGCCAATTCCCTTTCATGTCGTAACTGCCTTATATTATGCATGCAGATGGTTCAGTTAATCTTAAAATAAAAAAATACAAGCTACTGCAGGAAACTAATAATATTATCTACCTTGTATTCAGCTTAATTATCTATTCTATAATGGCTAATTCCCTTGTATGAATGAATGCAACTAGGTTACCTGTGTATGCATAGGAAATAAATTAGCTTCAAAGCAATTGTCCACGGACAATCTGCACTGCCTATTCTTCCTTGGGGGAAGGTCCTGCTGTGACAAGAGGCTTGTCAGCTTGCTACAGAGCTATAAAGGAAATCTCCAGGCCTGATCCTGCCATCTCTAATTTGCTTAAACTTTGAACATGGAGTAAAGTATAAGTGGTAAGATGGAGATCTTCCAAATAATTATTTGGAATAACCTGGAAGATGCTTGGAAAGACTAACAGACTTTACATCTAAACTGCCTTTGGATTCTGACTGTTGGGATGATTCCAGAAAGACTTTCACAAGCCAGCAGTATATTGCATCACTGCTGCGATCCTGAACTGTGAACACTAAAAGTTACTTGTATGCATATTTATCTTTTAACTATTTGCAACTCTCCTCTTTCTTATTCTTTATTATTAAACCTATAGTCTTAGTTATTAAAGGATTGGCATCCATGTGATTATTGGGTAAGATCTGAGACTCATATTGACCTGGGGATAGTGTCTGGTCCTTTGTGATTAGCAGAACCCCACATACGCTGAATCCGGTTTTCAGTAACCCCTCACTATGTTGGACTTGGTCAGTCAGAACATGCTGCTGAAATGTCCACCAGAGTCTCATGGAAGCTCTGCCTTTTTCCTGACACAGGAGTGAAAGCGTAAACAAGAAGTTCTTTAAAAGGTGCCTCCTCCACGTTGCTGGCTCTGGGAGCTGGGACTGCACAGACCAAAATGGCTGCCTGGCAGGAAGTGTTGGTGGGCTGTTCAAACTTCCATTAACATGTAGAGTGGACAATCAAGTGTTCCCACAGTGCACCACGATCAATGGATTAGAGCAGCAACATTTTGCGAGGGTGCTAAACCATCTGGTTTGATTCAGTCTGTGTGCTGCAGTGTGGATGCTAGAGGCCCAGGCTCAAAAGTTCTTAACTTAGGGTTAACAATCAACATAGATGCTCAGGCCCTGGGTTTTCTAACACAGGGTAAGTGGACTCGACTGGGCTTACAGTGCAGTATAGACATACTCTTAGATTTCTGTTTTGCTCACTGCTCTGTAAATTGCTGATAACCAGTTCACTGAGCTCAACTTAAATTGGGCTACTCAATGTAAATCTTGGGTACTTAGCTGCTGACACTCTAAAAAGAAACCGAATGCTGGACGCAGAGAAGGCTAAAGGTGCCTGGGGTGTACTGAGTCAAGAACACAGAAGTCTCTGTCTATCTCTGAACGAAGGCCAGATGACAACCATTGGGGCATAAAGCTCCAATTCAGGTAAGGTAATGTGAGTAACACACTTGAACAGGCCCATTTGTTTCAATGACACTATTTATATATGCCTCAGTTCCTTGCTGAATCTGGGCCGCAAAGAAGACTAGACAGTTAAACAGAGTCATAGATTTTAAGGACCAAGAGGAACATGATGATAATTTCATCGGACCTGTGCAACACATGCCATACAATTTCAGTCAGCAATTCCTGCATCAGACCCAAAATGTTTAGCTGAGCTAGTGCCTATTCTTTAAAAAAAAAAAACATGGAGTTTTGCCATTAACTTCATTGGGATCAGGATTTCACCCCAGTCTTGATCTGAAGACCTCATGTGATGAAGAATCAGGCTGAAGTTACAGAGTTTGGGTCATTTAAAAACAGAAGATGATATAGCAGTAAGAAAATTGAAGACCTGGTTGGAGCAGGGCAGTTACTCCACTCCTATAAAAGGCTAGGCTGATTGGGGAAGCAGCCACAGCTGGGGCCACACCGCAGTCAGGCCACACCTGACCCTGCTATAAGGGCTCAGGGGGGAGCTAGGTCAGTCTCTCTCTAGTGGTGCAGAGAGAAGGACCTAGCTGCCTGGGAGCAGGGTACCAGAGGTAGAGTAGTGCTGGGGAAGGGCAAGAGGAGCTGGGGAGCTCCAGTCTGGTAACTCCCCAGGCTGCAGGCCTTGTGCAAGGCGTGCAGAGATACTGGGGCTGCAGAGGTGTAGCCTGGGGTAGGCAGAGGCAGCCGGTCCAAACCCCCCTTGCCAATGATGAGTGGTTTACAGACTGCAGTCTGGCCCAATGAGTGGGGGTCAGATGATGACTGGCAGTAGCCATTGAGGCAAGGTGGGGATAGAGGGTTGAGGGTTCCCCTGGGAGGGGAGACCCAGACTGTGGGTTACTACTAGGGGCAGAACCCTGAGGAAAAGGGGCACTGGGGTCCAGGAGGGACATGGGGGCCAGTGGGAGGTGAGACACCAGCCAGGAGGAGGTGCTCCATACGCTGGAGAACTAATTCCCAAGATGACCAGCAAGAGGCGCTGTGCCGGTGAGTCTCGACCTCGCTACACTGGTGCATAATTGTATAATAATTATCCCCTCTACTTAGTTTCTCGTGATCCAATGGTAAAGTTGCACAATCAGTCCCCAAACATCCTACCTCTAGACTGAAAAGCAAACAGTAAAATATTTCTGAAGCTATTTATAGTCTCTCCTGGCTTCCCACCCCCCCTCCCCTACCTGGTTGAAACTGAAGACATTGAGGAATGCATCTGACCATTCCTCCTGCCAAAATTAGTTTTATTTATTTTGCAAGCTTACAAAACTGATAGTCTTTTATAAATCATTAGTTAATATAGGAGGACATATAAACTGTCATAGGGTCAGGCTACTCAGTTTACATTGCGTGAGCCCATCCCCACTATTTTGCCAACCACAGCACAGCTGCAAGTAGTTTCAGTGACATTAGAACATAATTTCACATTTTGATTGACAATCAAAACCACACAAGACACATTGTGCATTAGCCCAGCAGCAGAGAGCGAGCCTCAATGGCATAATAAAGATTTGTGCCTATATATTCACCTAACTAGAAACGAAATACACAAAAATTCATTTAATTCTTCACCTTTATTTCTAAGCCATCAATCACTGTGATATCAAGGCACAAGTATAATCATATAGACACAGTCAATTGTATATTCAATATAAGAATTGTTACCTGATTTCATGGATTCCCTGTAACTATTTGCACCTTATACCATCTAACCCTCAACTTGCTACTTAGAGTTTGATTTCTTGCCACTGAGTGACTGCTAAGCAGTCCCACTCGCACATGCAGTCATAGAAAATTGCATTTGTTACAATCCCAGATTCCTTTACATTTGGTGGCAATAGGGTGTGGTGGCTAGGACAAAGGACTGATTGTCAGGACCACAATTATGTACCGTGTGACTCTAAGCAAGTCTCCTACAGGCAAAATTTGTCACATATGGCCACTGATTTTGTGTGGCTCATTTTTTGGTTGCTCAACTTGAGGCACTGGGTAGGTCAACAATGCAATTAGACACCTGAAGCTGGCCCATACCAATGAACTCAAGCTTGAGGGGCTCAGGCAAAGGAACTGTTTAGTTGCAGTATAGATGTCCAGGCTTGGGCTGGAGCCTGGGCTCTAGGACACTGCGAGGTGGGAGGGTCCCAGAGCTCAGGCTGGAGCCTGAACCGGAACATCTACACCACAGTTAAACAGCCCCTTAGCCAAGACCCGAGAACCTGAGTTAGCAGACATGGGCCAGCCACGGGTATGTAATTGCGGTATAGACATATCCACCATGTCTCTGATTTTCAGATGTGCTGAAGGACCTACAGCTCCCAGTGACTTTAGTGGTAAAGAAGGTGAGTAGGGAAAGGTGCAACCAAGATTAAAGCAAAGAAACTTAATGTGAGGCAAGCAATTCATTTTAACGCTGAGATTTTAAAGTTAAGAACAACAGTCAGGAAGGGAGGAATAGATGGCATGATGGTGGAAGAATTCCCAAAAGGAGAGATCCAGCAGCGTTCCAGTCCCTTTGCATCAGTGGGGTAGTGCAAAGGGGCAGAGAATTTATCCTTATGACTGACCACTTAAAATATTTCCGGGCATGGAGCACGATTGCAAGAAAATGACATCTGCAAATGGTGGAAGTACAGAAAATGTTTGCAAAGCCAGTTTTCCCTGTAAAATTATTTTGAGATTAGTTTCAGCAAGGAAGGGGCTGGAATGGAGTAAAATTGTTTTCAAAAGCCCAAATGAAAAATAAACACTTTTTTCCTGCCATAGAATTGGTGACTTTTTTGACAACAAAATAGTGTGTGTTGCCGGGGATGGGGAAATGAGAACTTGAAATAAAAATAAAGAGAAAAATATTGCAACAGAAAATCTTGACCTTAACAGATCTCTTCATTACTTTATTTCTATAACAAAAACTGCTAACAAAACAATTATACAATGGGTTTGGAAAAAAATTTGTCATTTTTCCAAATGACCCACAAAAACCCTTCGGTAACAAAGGCAAATAGTTCAAGAATAATTCCAGGTTTGTTTTTGAAGGCATAAAAGAGTAAATTTTATATTTAAAAAAATCACTATTTTGTACATTTAAAAATAAATTGGAAATTGTTCTTGAACTACTGTATATATACATACCTATACAAAACACACACACTCCCCTACTCCCAACATTAACATAAAGCAAGCAAGAGTATTTATGCTATTGTAGCCATGCATGGCAGCAGCTCCATAATTAGACTTATGTTCTAAAATGGATACAAATTTCTTTTCCCCCTAAATGTAGGTGGCCAATCATGTGAAATTTTACACAGGGATTCTGAAGGGAAGTGGGTAAAAGATACACCCCAAACCTAGTTCCATATTAACTCCTTCCTGGGGCTAAGTACGTGGATGGACATACACTACTTCATACAACTGTGGGGTGGGACCTACTCCCTGCAGGTTAGGTCATATGCAGATAATACAGCCACAACATCTCACTGACAACCTCCCTTTAGTTAATATTATATTGAGTACCTGACCCGCACCAGCAGAACTAAAACTGACCTTGCAGTATCAACCTACTAAATCTCAGTGACACTTGCAGAGTTGGCTGCCTCTTTCTTAAGTAAATCACCTATAATAGTTATTTAACTAAACAACCACCATGCATTAAACACCATCAACTGAAGAGAAGGAATCCTTGCTCGTGAACACACTGTATCTGTAAGAAACTATTAAGGTATGCCCCAGGGAATCAAAACTAGAAATTGATATTGCTTAGATATTGCAGTAGCGTCTATGGACTCCAAACAGGGATGTAGGTGTTATGCTTAAAAAAAAGTACACAGGATCTTTTGAGGGGAAAAGACAATATGCCACGTTTAGTGAAAATATAATAGTTAGCATATGCATTCAATCACACACACACGCAGGTCCTGCAGATGGTCTTAATATTTACTAGTCTGTCGTAGCTCGAGTCAAACTAATGGCCAGTTAGATTGGGTCCGAGTGAGGAGTTGGGTTCTGTCGGTCGCGATCTGAGGCTTTGCAGGACTGAAATCAGAGTGTCATGGCAAAACACCCCAACTTTATAGTTGTAAATTCCCATTTGAGTCCATACATTTTGCAATGTCATCCTGTAATCCTTAGTCCTTAAATGGTGTTAATCTTGGGGTTTTCTGCTATTATCATTTGATGGTTTTGTTGGGCTTCCCATCGTTATCTCCAATTTGTTGTCTCGCCTTTGGGGGTGCCTGCCTCACCTCTGAGGTTGTCAATGCTGCTAAAATGTTTTGCATTGGATACAATGGATGTTTTTTGATGGTCTCCTGGTGTTTCCAAGTTTCCAAGTCTCTCACTTTTTCTTGACTATCTGGACATTTGTGATGGGCTTTTCACTTATTTTTAACTATGCATACATTCCTCACTCACACCAACCAATTTTACAGAGACTTTTTGGAAAGGATTATATGGTTACTAAAGGAATTACAAAAGAACCTTACACAATTTAGTTTGCAATGCAGATAAGAAGCAAGACCTTATAGCAAATACTGTAATGAAATCTTATCCTAAAACAAAAGGTGACCATACTCAGCCATAAGGACTATTCTGGTCTACTCCAGCCTTGAAATCAAAAAGAGTGGCTGGCAGGGCATATTAAATCATAATTATAAAATACATCAATACATAAAACATTTATTCAAATAGGATTTTCTTACTACAAAGGCCCCATTGTACTAGGCACTCTATTTTTTAAAAAGAGAATAGAGAGGCTCTGCTTTAGAAAGTTCACACATCTAGGATTTGGATAATATGTAACTGGTAAATAATCAGATAAATAGTGGGATAGGGAATGGTGGGACAAGACAACAGTTGAGAAAGGTGCATACTACATTGCTAGCTGGGCCTATGCTTCACAACATACAATTTTGCTGCCTCATCACCTGCTGTCCAATACCAGAGGAATTGAGAGACCCCAGCCTTCACAACCAATTCACCCCCCGCCCAATATCCTCAGCACACTGCAGCATTTCTCTACCCTTTTGGCCATTCGGTCGAGGCGACTGCAGATATGCAGCTAAGCATCTAAATGAGAACCTCCAGGGCAGAGTAGATACAACCCCATTTCCTTCCCCAAAATAAGGCACAGAAAACAGTCATCACACAGAGCTGCGTAACCAGAAAACTATGCTTTTACACTGACCATTCATCACAAGCGACAAGGGCAGCCATAACCTTGATCACAGCAGAACCATGAAGATAGCTGCTTTCTAGCCAAAACCCCATCAGCAACCTGACTCAAATGAAGTTTAGCTTAAAATATATTCCCAAATATTGCAAGACTGGGGAAGATGGAAATAACCAAGTCACAAACCTTGATTTGATTTTAACAGGAAAAAATGAGGTGCACACGACACAGCCGTTCCCGTTCAACAATACACACCAAACACACACTTTGTCATAGTCACTGCGTAGAACCTGTTCCCTTCTTCTGTGGTATCCATCAGCTAAATATTATATCCATAAAAAAATGGGTTGACATAGACCCAAATGTCATGGTAAGATTTTATTTGGATTCTGCAACTTTGAATTCAAATTTGATTTACTAGCATCTTGAATCAATAAAAATAAGTACTGGACAGCATATGCTGGTTTAAACAGAGCGAATTCTAACTGGTGATGTGCAAATGTTCAAGTATCTAAGCGCTAACATAAGGTCCACTGCTGTTGGTGGAAGATATAGATCAACGCATACAGAAACGGGGGCCTGATCATGCAATGAGCTCCATGAAAGCAGAATCTTGTGTCCCTGAGGAACTCCATGCAAGATCAGGGCTCTAATGTTCAGTAGAAAACATACAGCCGTCTGCTCAGCCTTGGATAGCTGCAGCATCAACAGAGCAATCTGCTGACGTTACATTGTGTTGTCCTAACACTAAGCACTACAAATTGTCCCATTGACAATATAAATGCAGCAACTTGTTACCATCACCTCTCCAATTGATCGAGCCCAATAAACATAACTCAGATGGACTTGGGAGAGCAGCAGCCACACCAACCTAAAGGTGACATGGCAGAGGAGAGCAGACCACTTTAATTGAAAAGAGCTAGGATTCAAGCCGCCAGTCTACCCGTAAAGTCAAGTCAAAAGAATGAAGGATTTCCATGGGCATGTTAGGAAAGAGGGGAACCTAGGAAAGTGACCTCAAGGGAGGGTACAGGAATTCCCCAGGGTGCATGAGAAGGGTCAAAATATAAAGCATATAGCCTAGCACCCATTTTCCAATTATATTTCTGAACATTCAGGATTGTTGAATAAAAGGCTATAGGCTTTATTCTGCATTGTGCTACAAGATTATCCTTTCCTGAGAATAACAAGTAATTCTCCTGATTCAGTCAAAGCCTGGAATAACAGAATCGTGAATCAAGCTGAGTATTTGCAACATCTGGGATTTTTTTTTAAATTCAGATTGCATATCCCTATTATGTTCACCACTGGTAATCCAGAGACAATTTAGAAGTCAATTTCCATTCCTCCCAAGCACTCCAATTAAAACAGAGCTATCGTTTTTCTTTATTCTGAGATATCCAACCACCATTAGAGTAGGTCATAAAAATGTATTTATCACTTTAAAATTAATTGAAAGTCTTTTTCCTGTCAAAATAAGGGTCTGTATCTTTTATATTACTGGTGATATGGCCAATGTAAAGAATTACACCACAAATAACAAACATTTCTACCAGATGTGTCAGCCTATTGTGTGTTAAACAGAACTTGAAGACTATCTGTAAATGCACCATCTATCTGGTGACTCCTAGTAATGTTACATGCAGCAGAAAAGAACCCTTTGTTTAGTATTTGATAGGCAAATAATCAGTCTCTTAACATGAATATTTACAGGCTGTTAAATGCCTAAAATTTAGGTTTGGATTAAAAGAAGTTTCTAACATTTTAATGACAGGTTTCAGAGTAGCAGCCGTGTTAGTCTGTATCTGCAAAAAGAAAAGGAGGACTTGTGGCACCTTAGAGACTAACAAATTTATTTGAGTATAAGCTTTCGTGAGCTAAAGCTCACTTCATCGGGTGAATGATTGAAAAAGACTACCTTAATTTCATTGGTCAAGCCAAGTGCAATGCAAGCTGTCTAGCAAAAATGACTTAAAATAGTGTAAATTCAGTTGTTAAAAAAACCTCTCATTTTGAATAATCTAAAGACATTACTAGTAAAATAAATACATTCATTTAAAAAAAACCACCATGATTTGTGTAATTTGATAGTGTCTCTTTAAGCTATTCACATAAGACTTCTGGTTAAAAGACAGTCAGCCATGGATGAAACAGGTCTAATTACATGTCTCTTTGTAAGTTTCTCAAATGCATAAATATAACACAAAGAAAATGGCTCTGTCTAAATTAGAGTAAATTACTATAATAAAAGTTTACTTTTGTTTTAGGTAATCAGCAAATTAATTGTGTTTGTCACACATGTACAATGTATAATTACTACTACATCTGTGTCATTTAAATCAGCCAAGCAATTCTCATTGTATCATTACTGGAAAAATTTGAAGTGTACTTAATGTATTAATGATGCACAATGGGGAAAATTCTCATTAGTGGAAACTTTTGCATAGTCAATAACTGAGAGAAATTTTAAATGAATAAATCAGCCCTACACCAACCTGTCAATTCTATATAGACTGAAATCCTTGCAAATAAATACTTGATAAGACAGTAAGCCTGTTAAAGCAGTAATTAGGTGCATATCAAAGCTGGATATTTGTCTGAACCATACTAGTTTAATCCTTTTAAACACAAAGGAAATCTCCAGGGATTATATGGACTACTTTAGATATCTAAACAGTTTACTAAAAATGGTTGGGCAAAGTAATCAAGGTTTTAATTGTGTAAAATGGGTTCAGATTTGGATTGCATTTTATCCAATCCACCAAAGTTCCAAGGAGTCCAGATAAGAGATTCAGGTTATGGGTCATCCTTAACA
Source organism: Lepidochelys kempii (assembly GCF_965140285.1). Taxonomy (NCBI): domain Eukaryota; kingdom Metazoa; phylum Chordata; order Testudines; family Cheloniidae; genus Lepidochelys; species Lepidochelys kempii. The sequence goes on from NC_136380.1 coordinate 176,465,587, forward strand.
TTCAACTGAAAAAAGTATATAACTATAGACAGATAATGGACCCAGCGCTGAGGTTAGCCCAAGGTGTGTTCATGCAGTACACGAGTGTGGGGTGAAGGCGGCTGCGCATAGTCTTTGCGCTCCATCAGCCCCCAGGCTCAGCTCCTACCTCTGCCCCATATAAATCACAGGAACTTTAGGGCTGTTCTAATCTACCGCAACTAGTTTTCAATCGTGTCCCCCTGCAGCAGGTGGAGCTAGCTTCTCAGGGACCTGTTCAGGCAGCTTCCAGCTCACTTGTACCATTGGCACGATGGAGCGGGGGTGGACCAGAACCTTTAGGCTTTAGGCCACATCCACACTGCAGCTGGGAATGTGCTTCCCAGCACAGATCGACAGAAATGCGGTCGCTCGGCTTGAGCTAGCATGCTGCAAACAAGAGGGTAGCTGGGGTTAGCACAGGCAGCAACTCGTGTCGTGTAAGGAAGAGTTGATAATATCTATGATATGAATTGACTTTTCCAAACATCTTTGACTGTTCCCCTGCATTCTGGCCACTAATCTATCTCCGCACGGATTACTTTTAATAATCCAAACGGCCACTATTTGTCCCCTCGCTCCTAAACCTCCTCCCAAAAAATGGCAACCTACCCAAGAAATATTTCTTTTCCCCTGATGAAGAAGGAAGTTCATGCCCAAGTTACAGGGTATGTAATATTCAGACTCAGACCAGCTGAAAGTTGAAGGTCTACTACGGAGAGCTTGAGCTGGTTAAAAAAATTTCAATCAGCCACCAGCACCTCAAAGTTTTTTTTAAAAAAAAATATATATTTCACTTTCAGTAGCCAAAAAATGAAGATTTTAGCCAGTTGGGCAAAAAAAAAAAAAAAGGGTAAGAAATTTTTTGTCCATCCAGCCAATTTTTTTCAGTTTCAAGATGCCAAAAAACTGAAAAACTCGAATTTCCTTTGGATAAAAATGGGGGGGGAATTTTTTTTTTTTTAGGAGGGGTGGGAGTTCCTAACCAGCTCTGGTCAGAACCCAGAAGAGCTAGAAACTGGTTTATACTATTAGGAATGGAAGATTCACAGCTTTTGCCTTTAACCCTTGAAGGCCCTAGTTTGTCTGATGTTAAACAAGTGACATTATTGTTATGTGTTAAAAAAAAAACATTTTAGGTAACTCTTAGAGGTTTTCCATCATTTACTTTTCCCTTATAGATCACTATATCTGGTACCCAATAGGGTGTGAGTGATATAGCCATTCCACACTCATTCTGATAAAACCTTCATACACCACCACCATGTGATTTATACACATATTACACACACACACACTTACTTCACATTATGGCCCAGATTTTACAGTGAGTTCCATGCAGAGTGCCAGTGAAGGCACTGAGGGTTCATGAGGAGATCTTTGCAAAGTCAGGGCCTCTATGAATAAAATTCTCCAAAAAAATGTTAAATCCCAAACTATTCTTTTAGTATCTTCATTCAATAAGTAGAGCTTATTGAAAGCCCAAGAGTCTATCTAGTTGATGGAAAGATTCCCCCCCTGACATAGCAAGCTCTGGATCAAACCCTTCTTTCCCTGCAAGAGACTCAGTTTGATGATGTAAGGTAGGGAAGAACGAATCCGCTTCCCCCATTTAAAAAGAACTGGAAATCCGATAAAAAATTTTTAAATACAGTCAACGTATATACCATATATCTTTAATGGTGATTTAAAATAATGTTAATTTAACTAATTATTTTAAATGACAGGAGTTAACTAGCATCAAGTTTGAAGCCCCGCTGACTTCCAGTGTTTAAAAAAAAAAGGGCATTTTTTTTTTCAAACAATGCCATTGAAAGATGCAATTTTAATTGAGGAAAAAACTAACAGAATATAAAACCATTGTTTCCAGAAATCTCATCCACTGCTTTACTGATTCGGAAGTAGACCCCATGTTCAGTCCTATAAAAATAAAGTGCAATACTCTTTTCAAGTGGCCTTTGGAGTGGATTATTTATTGCTTTTGCCTGTTTTAGCTTTTATAGGGAGGTCAAGTGCCCAAGTGTTGTGCTATTCTGCCCAGGGACAATGATAAAAGCTGGGCTACAGTCTGACAAGACAGGATCTAATAATTACAGAAAAGCAGTGCTTGGAATTCAGAGGGTTTTTTCTGAACACAGATCTTAGATTTTATTAATGCAATTGACACTGTAAAAATGTGAATATCAGTCTCTTCACTGAACAGTTTACAATAGGTGCTTGCTTGGGATTGTTATCTATAAAGGATTATTTTAAAAGTGTGTGTGTGTGTACATACTTTTGTTTGTGCTAATATAAGCAAACGCCCGTAGTGGGAACTGCAGTTCTCATGTAAAGCCAGAGGCTAGCTGCTGCCATGAAACAAAACTTGAACTCCCCCAGTCTGGGCTGTCAGTGACCTCAACGATGACCCAGAGTAATGGTTGTTTTTTTTTGTATGCAACAAGTAATTCAGCTTTCATATTCCAGCCTTCAGTTCTGGGCTTCAACTACTGAACAGAGACTGATAATTGTACCAGGGGGCATTGAGTACATGATCTCATGCAGTCAGCTTTTTGAGGGAAGTTCATTTGAACATATACACTACATATGTACCATACATGATTTATTTAAGGTGTTAAATGCAGTAATAGAAGATTTATGTTCCTTGAGCCCTGCAATGAAGTGAACAGCTAGTTTCTTATAAGCAGCCCCACGGTGTGTGGAGACTTTGATAGGGGTTTGCTAGAGTTAAATGGATGCCCTTTGGTGAAGGGAATCTTGGAGAGTTTCAGTGAAGAAGAAAGTCAGCCCAAAGTTGTTTAATGAGCATCCTTGTAGGTTTCTCACATTCAGTTATTACAAGAGATGAGTGAACAGGGCTGGATAAAATCAGAGCCTCCCCAAAAAACGTAAGCAAACATTTTTGAATCTCAAAAGCTTGGTTGATATTTTTGGCCATTGGTGGTTTTCTGTGCTCCTAAGTTTCTCCTGGAAGTTCAGAGCAAAGAGTTGTAAGAAAGCATGTAACATACAGCATTTAATGTCCCGAGTGCAATGAGCCCAAGTAAAGCTTCGGCAGGTGTATCCTTAAGGAAGTTTTAATGGGGACACAGGCGTGCATAAATAAGGAGCACATGGAAAGGGGTTAGTATAGTGAACAAAGCAACACAGGCATAGCCTTTGGTAACTTATATTAAGATCCATTAAAAAAATCCATTACTCAAATGGTTTCCAAAACAAAGAGTTTCCCATAAATATCCAAGTGTTTGGATGCATGCTTCCTATCATCTGCCCAACTCCTTAGAAGGTCATATGGAGCACCTGAACCATCTCTGTCTGATGGCTGCAGACTTTTATCTTTTTCTGAATTTCAGAATTAAACCAGGTGGATTGTTTGCCAACTTGGAGATGTTGGTATAACAATTTCATGGAAGAAAAGACATCTCCAGAGCCACAAATTTAGAGTCCTTTGTAAATTATATCTTTTCATATACACTTAGGTAATCCAATAGGCAGCTAACTGAGGCAACATGGTTTTGAGAGCATGGAGTGAAATTGCTTGGAACCTGTAGTGACCACAGTAGTAGTAGTATTATTTGGTTTACCGGAGCACCGAGCAACCGTAGTTATGGAGCAGCACCTCACTGTGCTAGGTGCTGTACAAACACAAAACAAAAGGACAGTCCCTGCCCCAGAAAGCTTACAATCTAAGTATCAAAATGTGGGACAGCAGGCATTTCCCTCCACAGCTGAGGTTATTATGGATTGTGCTTAATAAACTCTGAACCCAGGCTAAACATCAATCACCTGAGGGAGCTTGTGCCTTATTTACCAAGGACATTTTTCAGGGATAAATGAAAATGCCACTTTAAAAAAAGACTGTGAAGAGGGTTCTCTGGATCCCAGCGGTCAGAGCGTGAGTACTGCAAGGACTCCGGGGATACAAAGTTATATAACAAGTGATTAGCTACGAGAGCTAAAGGAAATTTTTGCAAAATTTTCAACATTTAATATTTTTGTCAATTTAAAAATTTTGAACAAGAAAAATAATCAACGTTTTGAAATTTATTGCTCAAAGGAAGCAAATGCAGAGAATGAAAATAAATCAAAGTCCTACGTCCACACTGGATTCTCTTACTGGAACCAAAACCCAGTGACTGCAGTTCTTTTCTTCACCACACTCCACTCCTAGACCACACCTCCTCTGGAAACACCATTTTATATCCTGGAGAAGGTTCCCAGCTTAACCTACTCTCAAGGAGTAACAGCTGATCACAATGAACGTTCCACCATATTTCTTTGATATCATCTGATAGGCATTACATTTTATTTACTTTTTTTTTTTTTACTAGTGGGAAAGACATCTGGTTTATGCAGCTATTCTCTGTGCATACAGTATAATGAGGAATACTGTCAGAACCAATATCTTACCTACTAGTATGAAGGTACAAGGATATTTGTTAACTGTACCCATGGTACTTGGATAATTAAAGTGAAGACAGTACCACTCAAGACCAGCAAAACAATGAGCTGACCCCGTTAGAGAAGGGGAACTGGCAGGCAACACAGCTAGCTGACAGAGTCAAAAGTGGTCTGTTTAGCCTCTTTCAGGATGTATAAAATGTCATATAAAGTGGAAAATGTACTAGTATTATAACTGATCTACACTTTCTGTCAGCCAGTTCAAGGTGCAGTTCTTGTTTTATAGCTGTACAAATGGCTATTCACTATCACATAGCAGCAAAAGACATATGTACTCATCATGAGCAGGTGTGGAAAAATATATGAAAGAAGAGGAGTTAAAAGTACAAGTCTTGGCTAGTGCCAGCCAGGGCTGCCTAACAACTATGCAAGGTACCAGGACTGTACCTGTAAAAGACAGCATTCTTTGTGGGACAAATAAACCAATTGCATTCCATTCTGATGGGTTTCTTCTTTGTTCTGCCACATTTAAAAACTCTATTTTTATTCGGTATATGATTCAGCTACCAACATGGCAAGACAACAGAAAATAAAAACAAAAGCACAGTTTTAAAAATATGATTTATAGCCAGAGTCTGATATCCTTATGCTGGGAATCACCTTACTCCAAAAGTAGCCCTGCTAACTTCAATGGGACTGTTCAATATGATTAAGGGGATCTTACTCTTAGCTAAGAGCCACATACCCTTGCAGGAGAATGATGTTTTCAGGGCTGGCCAGTCAGCCAATATGCACCTCTACACCAGCAACTAAACAATGTGGTCTCAGAAGAACGAACCTGCAGTCTTCGCTGACACGTACCAGTGCTGCTCCGTGAGTGAGAGAAAGTTTCCCTTCCCTTCACAACTAAAGCATCAATGGACTTTGGTGGGATAAATATATAAATCTGGTTTTTATAAACCCAAGATTGCTTAAACAATAAAAATAATTGAAAATAAGAGTCTGCCTACTCAGGAAGAGAGCTAACCTTCTCATACAAAACCTTCTCATGGATTTGTCACCTCTTATCTGCCAAGCATGGGGCATACAGTTTAAGACAATGCCATTTTATTTCCCATCTTCAAACCTCAATCCAGAGCTGCTTAGTTTCACACTGCCAGTGAGCTTTGTTCTCTCTTCTTATAAAAAAGGGATTGAACATCAATGTTAGTATGAAATAATTTCTACAGCAGGAGAGAGGGCTGGTTAAATATCATGCTTTATAACTGAAATTAAATAGAAAAAGATCCACTCAGTCACCTAATTCATCTCCCTGTGAGTTTAGGTTCATTCCCAATGAGGACTCAAGGAGTTTTTCCACTCTAGTTATTAATGTCTCAACCAACAGAGACTTTAACTGCTTCCCTTTTGGGAGTAACGCCACAATATGATAAAATCTTACTGTCAGGAAAATTTACATTGCAAAGCAAGAAAAGCTGATTTTGCTTCATTTTCATCCCATTAATCTCCACCCTAAGTAATTCATCTCTCTTGAATGTTTTATACTGTAGATAGTTAACTCAACCCCATTGTCTTCTTAGTAAAAGTCTAAGCAGCTGCACTTTGGGGACATAGTTGTTCCATCTGTTTTGTGGTACACACCAGTGGGAAGTGGTGGAAATTATGCAGGAGCTACCCAAAGTGGCAGTAATCTGCTCTAAACAACGGGGACGACTGTGGCTCCCTCTATGCATGAGCACCAGCAATCCGGTGTGTGTAGCAGCTGCATACAAAAGGGGCGCGACACAGGGAGAGGAGATGGGGTTCACTGAAAGGTTGGCATGACTACAGGACTTGAGCTAGTACGTCATACACACTTGCACTTCAGGCAGGACGAAGAAAGCACAGTGTTGTGAGAGCACTTTATCTCTCTATTTATGAAAATAGCTAAAAATGCCAGGAGGGGGTGCTCAAGAATAAGCAGCACAGTTCCTGGATTTTGTAGGGCAACTTATTGCGCACTACAAATGGCTTCCTCTAACAATGCTTTAGATCAGCTCTTAATGCAGCTTGGGTCAATTTCAAAATGTGCCCCACAGTGCCAGCAGCCAATGGACTACGCACAGCAGGAGAGATATGTCCTGTGGCCTGCCCTCTGTATGCTTCTTGAGCGCATGAGAGATCAGCAGGCTGGTTGTGTTCTGGAGCGCATGGTGGGGGGAGGGGAATTTGGTGCAGCAAGGGGTTTTCTTTAGGCTTTTGGTGGCACTAAGGTACAGGGCCACACATACTCAGTGATTCTGCATCATGGAATTTGCTGTGGCATTCACCACCTGGCCACAGAATTGTGCTCCAGAATCTGAACACTTATTTATTCTTTAAATATTGTATTTCTAGCCTTTATGGTTGCAGACCATGATTAAAACGACCATGAATCGAACATTAAATAGTCACACTGCAGGTTTCTCGACTCCACCTTTTCTGGGCACTCTTCAGTGGCACTGTGCCTGGTACTTTGCACACCTAGCATGGGCATCTTTCCCCTTTACATATTCATCACTCTATCACCAGCCAATTTCTCCACCAAGTGAAAAAAACAAACAGGATAAACTATGGAAAACCTTAAATGGGTTTCCCAAACCTCTAGGGTGTCCTGATTTTATACGGACAGTCCCGATTTTGGAGGCTTTTTCTTATATTGGTACCTATTACCCTCCACCCCCGTCCTGATTTTTTACACTTGCTATCTGATCACCCTATAAATCCCAAAGTGTTCAAGTGGCGTAGACACAAATATGAAGCTCTGGCATACAGAACTATGTAGCAGACCTACTCTTCAATGGCAGTGCTAATTCTTCAGGGTCACTCTTTCCCCCTTCCCATAGCCATCCCATAATATTTTTAATTAAAAAAAAAAACTTGACAGCTCTGTCACTGGACTTACAAAGCTGCTGCTAATACCTGCCAGGAACAAAATAAAGCACACAGTGCTTTGGCTGCATGTTCAAATGTTTTGCATACAACCGTAAGGATAAATGATCTAAGTTTTCCATGTTGCCCTGCCCTCTACTGACAGCAATAAGAACTCTCACACTGAAATAGCAGTAAAATCTTTAAAGACACATCACCAGATAAATTATAGTTTATAATAAATATTTACCAAGACACATCATTGTCTTTTCTCCTCTCACTAGTAAGAAAAAACAGGGGACTAGTTAAACAAGGGTGGAGAGTAACAATATTATTAGAAACTAAAAGAGGATGCAAATAGTTATTTTTCTATATTTCAATATGGATCTAATTCTATCAGTTATATTTAAAGGTAATTGAATGGGGGAGTGTTTTGTTTTGTTTTGTTATTTGCTGATAAATTACCACATTTTATTTTGGGGCATTTAAAATTTGTCTCTCTAGAGGAGGAATGGAAGCCATAGAGAACAGAATCAACAGTTACAAAAAGAAACAAAAACAACATTCATAGAGCATCACCTGAAACTAAAATAAGTTCACAAAACTACTCTAAGTTTTTAAGCAAAACTTTTAAAAAAAAATAAATTACTCAATATAATCAAGAGAACAATGAACTCTTCTGGGTTCACACAAGAAACCAAGAATGCTTCACAATTCAACTATGCTAACTACTGAGAAATTCCAGGACATTAACAAATTTGGCAATTTTGGCAATTAACAAATTTGGCAATTGTTACTGGAAATTGGCAGTCATGTTGAATTTCAATACCAAGAGTTAATATAATTTACTAATATATGAAAGGTGCTAGACAGTTACAAAAATTCTGGAGTCACAAGCTAACTTAATATTTAGGATCACCCTTAAACCCTCTCGCTCTGTTCCAGAAGAAAAACAGAATGGGAGAGTGAACAGCATATAAAATAAATCTGCGTTGTCCTTATCAGCATTTGTTATTGGTAGAGATAGGTCAAAATCAGAATTGTCAAACTCTGGCAAATAAGATAAAATGGAACCCTGGACTAGTCCACTCATGTTTGGAGTTTGGTTTTGCAAAACCAAAATCTGACCAACTAAAATTAAAAACAAAAAAATCTCCACCATGAAACCGCCCTTCTCAAGAGCATCTCTAGATAGTATGGATTCCAGGCCAGATCCTCAACTGATGTAAATGAGTGTCACACCATTGAAGAATACTGGAAGACAAAACCTCACTCTGTGTAAGGGTGGTACCTACTGTGAAAATATCTCAAAGCCTTTATACCTTGCAAGATTTTCCTTGCAGCTTCAATAACTTGACTACTGACACTAAGTCCTATGCCTTAATGGATGTAGATAGATCAGAGCTGCAGCCAGCATGACAAAATATTCCTGTGTCTCAGCCAAATCCACATATCACCTTTGGGGCTATGATGAGGGACTTTGTCCACCAGGGCAATATTTGAAATATTAGAGCCACCAGAATACTTACAATGGCCTCAGACCCAATTCCCTTCTCTGAAATAATCTTCTGGGATAGGGGCAAGAATAAAGACAGACCAGCCTAATCAACAAGCATGTGAGAAATGCAACAGGACAAGAACCCATAGAATAGCCATCTGCCCACCTAAGTCATATGATGAAATGCTATGGGAAACCTGCCTTTGCATTTAAGTGCATCGACCTGCAGATCAGAAGGACAGAGGTCCCTGTGTAGTGCAGAATAAAGGTACCGTCAGGGAGCCAGAATTTGTGTTGTTGCATCAAAACTAAAGATTTTGCGGACAGCAGAAGCTTTTATGGAGCAAGACAATTTGGAAAGAATAATACAAATAAGTCCTACATTATTTCAGCAGAATCTGATGATTTGGGTGTAAATTAGATTTTAAAAAACCTCTCGGAAGAATAATATCACCTAAGAAAACAACAGTATTAGTACATTTTCGCCAAACTCAAATCTAACACTATAAAAGTTTTAAAGGGAAAAAATGGCAACTAGTTTCTGTGGATATAAATTATGGAGCATCTCAGCTCCCCACTCCCTTTCTATGTAATATAAAGTGGTAAAATTACTGGACATAAATCAAACCAGCTGTGGAAGAGTACAAGCTTCCTAAACACACATTTAATCAATGGCAGGACAGTCAGTTAAAGTTATATTTCAACCTTAACGAAGGGCAGCATTATTTACTGGATTGAGTATGGAACTCAGAACAGGGCAGCTTGTGAATTCTAATCCCCTGTATTATTGCGAATAACTGTGTGGCTTCAGGGAAAGTGTCTCACTCAATTTCTCCACTGTATAACATGGATTATAATATAGGGGGCTTGTCTATACGAACACTTAGTTCTCAGCAACCTGGGGTTTAAATCTACCCCTCACTGCTACATCTATACACCAGGCTCAGGGTGTAATTCCTCAGGGTAGGTAGACCTACATGTGTTATCTCTGATCAGGCTAGTGGGCTAAAATCGAGGGTAGCACAGTTCAAATATGTACCTACCCAAGATGTGAGGCACGTACTCAGGATGACTAGTCCCTCATACCAGTTATTATTATTATTAACATTATTAATATTAATAATATTGATAACAATGACAATATAATAAGTACTCCTCACCCGGGGTATTTCTTGTTTCTTTTTACAGCACTTAGACACTCCTGATCTTGTTTTACAGAGATGAAAAAATAAGGAACGTCCTGTGCAATAAGAGACTGTTGGCAAGATCAAAGTTCACTGTGAGATGTTTAGCATGGGGATGCAGCAGGCTAGTGGGAGACAGATTTTCATCCCAGCTTGCCACAGACTGAATGTCCATGTAGACAAGGTCTTAGTCATCTCACTGTGGTTTTGAGGGGATTTATATAGTGCCCAACATTGTGCTAGGTGCTTCACATACATAAAGTTGACCAAGTTTCTTTCCCGAATAGTTTACAAAATAAGTAGACAAAATGTACACAACATGTGGGGAAGGGATGATGAATACTTAGTATCTTTCTGCTCTGATCAGTTACTACAAAAATGCCAGCGAAGGGTTCCATGTTTATTGTCCCTTAATTTCCACATCAAACATGCTTGGTGAACAAGACATTTAAAAAACAAACAAACAAACAACAAAAATGAAAGAAAATACAACTAGCCACCTTGCAAATTCAGTCTGGATCAAGAGTCCGTTTCACCTGTAAAACATTTTACATGCCAAATCATGTCTTCAGTGACCCTTGTGTAGCCACTACACTGAGGTCCATACACCAGAACACTGAGGTCCACCCACAGCATAATTTGGTCCGCAGAATTTTTCAAAATTGTATTTTATTTTTTTGAGCACCAGCTCCCTCAGGTACCAGCCCAGAAGCGGCAGCCAGGGAAAAATGACAAATGCAAATATTTGTGTGGTGAAATTTAGCAGGGAGTCTCTTAGGAGGGTTCAGAAAAGAGAAGGTCCCCACAGAGTCTCAAAGGTCTGTCCAACCTGTGTTGCAAAAATACAGAGCTTAAGGGGGCCAGCCCAGAGAGGAGAAGTTACCCAAGGTGGGGACTGCACTGACATGCCAGAGGAACCAAATGCAGGTTGCAGATGGCTGTCCTCTTGCTCAGAACCCCGGACGTGCACTGATGTGTACAGGCATAGCATTCAGGGGAGGGGAAATCATAGAATCATAGAATATCAGGGTTGGAAGGGACCCCAGAAGGTCATCTAGTCCAACCCCCTGCTCAAAGCAGGACCAATTCCCAGTTAAATAATCCCAGCCAGGGCTTTGTCAAGCCTGACCTTAAAAACCTCTAAGGAAGGAGATTCTACCACCTCCCTAGGTAACGCATTCCAGTGTTTCACTACCCTCTTAGTGAAAAAGTTTTTCCTAATATCCAATCTAAACCTCCCCCACTGCAACTTGAGACCATTACTCCTCGTTCTGTCATCTGCTACCATTGAGAACAGTCTAGAGCCATCCTCTTTGGAACCCCCTTTCAGGTAGTTGAAAGCAGCTATCAAATCCCCCCTCATTCTTCTCTTCTGCAGGCTAAACAATCCCAGCTCCCTCAGCCTCTCCTCATAACTCATGTGTTCCAGTCCCCTAATCATTTTTGTTGCCCTTCGCTGGACTCTCTCCAATTTATCCACATCCTTCTTGAAGTGTGGGGCCCAAAAGTGGACACAGTACTCCAGATGAGGCCTCACCAATGTCGAATAGAGGGGAACGATCACGTCCCTCGATCTGCTCGCTATGCCCCTACTTATACATCCCAAAATGCCATTGGCCTTCTTGGCAACAAGGGCACACTGCTGACTCATATCCAGCTTCTCGTCCACTGTCACCCCTAGGTCCTTTTCCGCAGAACTGCTGCCTAGCCATTCGGTCCCTAGTCTGTAGCTGTGCATTGGGTTCTTCCGTCCTAAGTGCAGGACCCTGCACTTATCCTTATGGAACCTCATCAGATTCCTTTTGGCCCAATCTTCCAATTGGTCTAGGTCCTTCTGTATCCTATCCCTCCCCTCCAGCGTATCTACCACTCCTCCCAGTTTAGTATCATCCGCAAATTTGCTGAGAGTGCAATCCACACCATCCTCCAGATCATTTATGAAAATATTGAATAAAACCGGCCCCAGGACCGACCCTTGGGGCACTCCACTTGATACCGGCTGCCATCTAGACATGGAGCCATTGATCACTACCCGTTGAGCCCGACAATCTAGCCAGCTTTCTACCCACCTTATAGTGCATTCATCCAGCCCATACTTCCTTAACTTGGTGACAAGAATACTATGGGAGACCGCGTCAAAAGCTTTGCTAAAGTCAAGAAACAATACATCCACTGCTTTCCCTTCATCCACAGAACCAGTAATCTCATCATAAAAGGCGATTAGATTAGTCAGGCATGACCTTCCCTTGGTGAATCCATGCTGGCTGTTCCTGATCACTTTCCTCTCATGCAAGTGCTTCAGGATTGATTCTTTGAGGACCTGCTCCAAGATTTTTCCAGGGACTGAGGTGAGGCTGACTGGCCTGTAGTTCCCAGGATCTTCCTTCTTCCCTTTTTTAAAGATTTAAATAGCTATGGGAAGTCAACTTCCAGCAGTCAAAGAGATGCAGCACAAGGGTCACTTATGCTCTGATGAAAGGAGAGAAGGACCAAAGACCTGAGGTCCCAGCAGTCCTAAGGCGAGTCACTTGAGAGGGAGGAATAAGCATACTGCATTGTTCCTGAGTACTAAGGGTGGTCCAGGACATGGGCTACATGTACTAATTACATCCCAGGCTCTGGGAGCTCTCCACAGACTCCTGAAGATTGCCGCCCTGACCGGGAAAACAGAGAAGTCTGCTGCTTGCCGGGGGCTAAGATTTGCGATGTGACGGAGAGACTGCTGAGACTCATTAAGCCCTCGGATCGCTACCCCTTCCTGCTTCTCCAAGTGGGCACCAATGCCAAGAATGACCTTGAGCGGATCACTGCGGACTACATGGCTCTGGGAAGAAGGATAAAGGAGTTTGAGGCGCAAGTGGTGTTCTTGTCCATCCTCCCCGTGGAAGGAAAAGGCCGGTGTAGAGACCGTCGAATCATGGAAGTCAACGAATGGCTACGCAGATAGTGTCGGGGAGAAGGCTTTGGATTCTTTGACCATGGGATGACATTCCATGAAGGAGGAGTGCTGGGCAGAGACAGGCTCCACCTAACGAAGAGAGGGAAGAGCATCTTTGTGAGCAGGCTAGCTAACCTAGTGAGGAGGGCTTTAAACTAGGTTCACCGGGGGAAGGAGACCAAAGCCCTGAGGTAAGTGGGCAAGCGGGATACTGGGAGGAAGCACAGGCAGGATCATCTGTGAGGGGAGGGCTCCTACCTCATACTGAGGATGAGGGGAGATCATCCTCATACTGAGAATGAGGGGCGATCAGCAGGTTATCTCAAGTGCCTATATACAAATGCACAAAGCCTTGGAAACAAGCAGGGTGAACTGGAGGTCCTAGTGATGTCAAGGAATTATGACGGGATTGGAATAACAGAGACTTGGTGGGATAACTCACATGATTGGAGTAGTGTCATGGATGGTTATAAACTGTTCAGGAAGGACAGGCAGGGCAGAAAAGGTGGGGGAGTAGCACTGTATGTAAGGGAGCAGTATGACTGCTCAGAGCTCCGGTATGAAACTGCAGAAAAACCTGTCTCTGGATTAAGTTTAGAAGTGTGAGCAACAAGAGTGACGTAGTGGTGGGAGTCTGCTATAGACCACCGGACCACGGGGATGAGGCTTTCTGCCGGCAACTCACAGAAGCTACTAGATCGCACGCCCTGGTTCTCATGGGTGACTTTAATCATCCTGATATCTGCTGGGAGAGCACTACAGTGGTGCATAGACAATCCAGGAAGTTTTTGGAAAATGTAGGGGACAATTTCCTGGTGCAAGTGCTGGAGGAGCCAACTAGGGGGGGAGCTTTTCTTGACCTGCTGCTCACAAACCGGGAAGAATTAGTAGGGGAAGCAAAAGTGGATGGGAATCTGGGAGGCAGTGACCATGAGTTGGTCGACTTCAGGATCCTGACACAGGGAAGAAAGGTAAGTAGCAGAATATGGACCCTGGACTTCAGGAAAGCAGACTTCGACTCCCTCAGGGAACGGATGGGTAGGATCCCCTGGGAGAACAACATGAGGGGAAAAGGAGTCCAGGAGAGCTGGCTGTATTTCAAGGAATCCCTGTTGAGGTTACAGGGACAAACCATCCCGATGTGTTGAAAGAATAGTAAGTATGGCAGGCGACCAGCTTGGCTTAACGGTGAAATCCTTGCGGATCTTAAACATAAAAAAGAAGCTAACAAGAAGTGGAAGATTGGACAGATGACCAGGGAAGAGTATAAAAATATTGCTCGGGCATGTAGGAATGAAATCAGGAGGGCCAAATCACACCTGGAGTTGCAGCTAGCGAGGGATGTTAAGAGTAACAAGAAGGGTTTCTTCAGGTATGTTGGCAACAAGGAGAAAGCCAAGAAAAGTGTGAGCCCCTTACTGAATGAGGGAGGCAACCTAGTGACAGAGGATGTGGAAAAAGCTAATGTACTCAATGCTTTCTTTGCCTCTGTCTTCACGAACAAGGTCAGCTCCCAGACTGCTGCGCTGGGCAACACAGCATGGGGAGTAGGTGACCAACCCTCTGTGGAGAAAGAGGTCGTTAGGGACTAGTTAGAAAAGCTGGGCATGCTCAAGTCCATGGGGCCGGATGCGTTGCATCCGAGAGTGCTAAAGGAATTGGCGGCTGTGATTGCAGAGCCATTGGCCATTATCTTTGAAAACTCGTGGCGAATGGGGGAAGTCCCGGATGACTGGAAAAAGGCTAATGTAGTGCCAATCTTTAAAAAAGGGAAGAAGGAGGATCCTGGGAACTACAGGCCAGTCAGCCTCACCTCAGTCCCCGGAAAAATCATGGAGCAGGTCCTCAAGGAATCTATCCTGAAGCACTTACACGAGAGGAAAGTGATCAGGAACAGTCAGCATGGATTCACCAAGGGAAGGTCATGCCTGACTAATCTAATCACCTTCTATGATGAGATTACTGGTTCTGTGGATGAAGGGAAAGCAGTGGATGTATTGTTTCTTGACTTTAGCAAAGCTTTCGACACGGTCTCCCACAGTATTCTTGTCAGCAAGTTAAAGAAGTATGGGCTGGATGAATGCACTATAAGGTGGGTAGAAAGTTGGCTAGATTGTCAGGCTCAACGGGTAGTGATCAATGGCTCCATGTCTAGATGGCAGCCGGTATCAAGTGGAGTGCCCCAAGGGTCGGTCCTGGGGCCAGTTTTGTTCAGTATCTTCATAAATGATCTGGAGGATGGTGTGGATTGCACTCTCAGCAAATTTGCGGATGATACTAAACTAGGAGGAGCAGTAGATACAGTGGCAGGTAGGGATAGGATACAGAGGGACCTAGACAAATTGGAAGATTGGGCCAAAAGAAATCTGATGAAGTTCAACAAGGATAAGTGCAGGGTCCTGCACTTAGGACAGAAGAATCCAAAGCACCGCTACAGACTAGGGACCGAATGGCTAGGCAGCAGTTCTGCGGAAAAGGACCTAGGGGTGACAGTGGATGAGAAGCTGGATTTGAGTCAACAGTGTGCCCTTGTTGCCAAGAAGGCCAATGGCATTTTGGGATGTATAAGTAGGGGCATAGCCAGCAGATCGGGGGACGTGATCGTTCCCCTCTATTCGACATTGGTGAGGCCTCATCTGGAGTACTGTGTCCACTTTTGGGCCCCACACTACAAGAAGGATGTGGATAAATTGGAGAGAGTCCAGCGAAGGGCAACAAAAATTATTAGGGGTCTGGAACACATGAGTTATAAGGAGAGGCTGAGGGAACTGGGATTGTTTAGTCTGCAGAAGAGAAGAATGAGGGGGGATTTGATAGCTGCTTTCAACTACCTGAGAGGTGGTTGCAGAGAGGATGGTTCTAGACTATTCTCAGTGGTAGAAGATGACAGGACAAGGAGTAACGGTCTCAAGTTGCAGTGGGGGAGGTTTAGGTTGGATATTAGGAAAAACTTTTTCACTAGGAGGGTGGTGAAACACTGGAATGTGTTACCTAGGGAGGTGGTAGAATCTCCTTCCTTAGAAGTTTTTAAGGTCAGGCTTGACAAAGCTCTGGCTGGGATGATTTAATTGGGGATTGGTCCTGCTTTGAGCAGGGGGTTGGACTAGATGACCTCCTGATGTCCCTCCCAACCCTGATATTCTATGATTTATACATAGCAGGCTGTACAACTGGCCCCCACAGAGCACTATCCTGGCAGATATTAATATATCAGACTAATGATAGGCCTCCCTCTCCCTTCTTGTAATGCTGGCACTTCGGGGAAAAAATCTTTTTACGTGTCTCAGTGATTTCCGCAGCAAACTTGGTCAGTGCACACAAATATAACATTCCCTCAATGTTGTTTTTAGAGTCACTTTTGAGCACAGAAAGCCATACCATTCACACACTGCTTTACGTTTTCAAAGTGATACAGCCTGTATGGACCAAGCCATTTAAAATCCCACCTGTCTTATAGGAGGAAGTGATATTTTTTATGGAAACTCAATACCATAAAATAGAATTCACCCAACAGGATAAGAGAAAAATTCAAAGCACCGGAATTGAGACGTGCCACTGAATTTTTTCCATTTAATACTTCGGAGCAGTTTACCTTTCAGATGTGAGGACTAGACGTTGCCAGATAGTTACTGCCAGTAACCCTCACTCGGATTACAGTGCATGGTTTCATTAAATGACTCAGAGAAGAGAGTTTAGATTTTAAGAATTAAGGTAGCCTTCTCTATCTGGCTCTTCTCTGTTTTTGGGTCCTCTCTATGGAGACAATAAAGCCATTTTCATATAGGACAAACTTAATGGTAAACCTGAAATATTCTTGAGTGAATCTTCTAGTAAAAACAGATCTGGAGAACTGTATCTCTTCATTGCCAAATGGCAAACAGAATGTCTTGGTGAAATTTAGACCCATAGTTCTTTTGTAGTCATTGGTGGTCAAGAAACTATACCTTCAGAATACATACAACTGTCGTGTCTGTCAACAAGAAGTTGAAATTAAATTATTTGAAAGGTAAGAAGCATTCAGTTCAATAACTGGTTTGAACAGCATTCCATTGATACTGAAGATGAGTAAAGAGCATGCAATCATGACAGAAATCAGTGGATTTATGGTTTTGAAAAGGATTATTGTTCGAACCTAATCTATTTCCAATGATTTCACCCAACCAGCATTTTCATCTTTAAAATTTACAAATCCAAAGTTACTGTTTCAAAGACAGTAAATGATGAGAAAGAAGGATGATCCACTGGCTAGAGTGCTAGCCTGGGACTCTGGAGCCACAGGTTCAATCCACTGCTTCAGAGACTTCCTGTCTCACCGTAAGCCAACTAAGCCACTGACATTGTTTCAATGGGAATTTGGTGCCTAAGTACCTTTGAGGATCTGGGCCAAAAGTCTCTGCACCTTAGTTCCCCATTCATAATACATAGGTGCCGTGATGATAAACACATTAAGGGTTGTGAGGAACTCGCATACTACAATGATGGGAGCCAGATAAGTACCATAAAATGATTAGATAACTAGAAAAGGTTCCTGGGAGACCTGCACCATTAGCCTATAGAGAACAGAATAGATGTCCAGTTGCTAATTATTTTTTTGACTGGAAAGCTATTTTCAGTTTAGTGTCCAACCATATATACAGCGGCAAAGGGAGGAAAATACAATGAGTTTTAAGGTTTGAGAAACATTTCAACTCAAGTCATGTCCTTTATTTCCAAAACTATATTTTTGTTTTGAAACAACGAAAGTCAGACAAGGAGCAGACACAAGACGACCTCTGCCTAATGAAACAAGATTACTTGTCATTTAAAAATAAATGACAAATGTCTATTATAGTATTTCCAATTTGGAGAGCTTTTACCACTTTGACATTTAAAAAGTCTAACAAGCTATTTATATAAGGAAAAATAATACTTTGCATTGCCTGTCTGGAAAGGCCCTCAGGTCATCAATTTCTTTTATGAATAACTAATTCACAGTGCAATCTGGAGCCTGGAAACTTTATTCTCCTCAAAACTAAGTCTACAAATATTTTATTTTTTAAAAAGCTACATTAAAAGCTTTGCTTTTCACATTTTGGATCCAATTCTGCAATCTTTATGTGCATAAGTAAATTTTGCTAGATCAGGTCCTCTAACACCTGTGATTGCTCGCTTCAAAAAAAAACAAAAAACAGGTGCAATTTAAATCTAAATGAAGAAAGGTCAAACACACACACACAAACAGAAATGACAAGACAAAGATTAGGAAGCCAAAACTATACTTGTTATTAAATATACTATTCTTTAAACTATGTTAAGTGACAGATCTCAGCTGCCTCTTAATTCTTAGGATTCCTTGGCCTCAAAAAAAATTCTTTAACCATCCAGTGATTATGCTAAAGAATAAAAGAAGTGTGATGATTGGTCAAGTCACCTATGATCAGTTCTTCAAGTGCATGACATCCACAATTGGCACCAGATTTTCCTGAAATGCTCACCCACCCACCCCCATTTAAGTACTAAAATAAAGGCTACATTTTTAAAGAACATCAACACCCACGCTTATTGTGGAAGTTATGGCTAGATTTTCAAAAATCACTCAGTACCCAACCTGCTGAGCTCTTGAAAACCTGGCCATTAATTTTGGTCATTCATTAGGAGTTGAGCTCTTTTGAAAATCTTTCCCAACTGTGCATAATGAGCTCTGGAAAATCTGGTGCCCAATCTCTCTGTGCCTCAGCTCCCCATCTGTAAAATGGGGATAATAGAATTTTCTTTCCCCCATCATTTGTCTGTCTTGTCTAATTAGATTGAAAGATGTTCAGGGCAAGGATTGTCTCTTACTATGCATTTGTAGAGTAACTAGCACAATGGGACCCAGATTTCAGCTGGGGTCTCCAGGTAGTACTGCAATACCAATAATAAATACTAATAAATGTAAACCATGCCTGCTTGGTGTGATGATCCACCCCCTTCTATTAGTCCTCCCCCCTCTAGAAATAGATGACCCTGCTGCAGCCTTGACTAAGACATTTGGGCAGCTATGGCAATAGAGGCTTGTGCATTAAAAGACCAGATACCAAGGAAGCAGGGAGGAGCGTCATGGTTGAGCTACCAAGAGCCAGCTTAACAGCACATTTGAATCCAGACCAGAGTGCCACAAGGACCATCTTACTGTCCTTGGCGTGGACACTCTGTAAAAACACCCATTTGTTTATTCTGATATCATCTTTTAAGATAGCCACTGATTTCAGCTTAGCACCACCCATCAAAGACTGAGCCTAACCTCACTATGTGCCTAGTTATGCACTGGCTATAAATGTTGGGAGGGGTAGAGTTTATGTATTGTTTTGTCTTTTATTATTGTAATCCCCTTTTCCATTGTCCCCTATCTGCATTCCTCACACCTAATAATGCCCCGGTTTTTGTTTTATTACTTTGGGAATTGGGATGGCTATTCATTTTTGGGTGCTCTGACTGACACTCCTCTGTATGAGATTGGGGGTTGAATATTTTCTCAAGGGACTGGCCCCTGTGTTCTGTGCACTAGGAGGGGTTTCCTTGGGTGGAGGCATTGGATGCCTTTATTAGTGACCCCAGGACCCATACCCTGAGGAGAAAAGGAAGAAGGCTACATGCAGCTGGGTCTCAGGAGTGGATTACAAAATGGAGGCACTGCTGGGATTTTAAATTACAAGTGAAGTTTGAGGAATAAGGACAGCTAGTGCATGAGGCCTTGTTCTACTGGTGAATAGTGAACCAGCGCCTTCTAGTGGGACAATCACTACGTTAAAGCCTTGTTCTGCCCATGAACAACAAACCAGTGCCATCTACTGGGGAAGTCTCTGGCTTGCAGACTGAAGCAAAGCAGAAGGCTTGGAGCCAGAGAGATGCTTTTTTAGTGACAGGAATCCCTTGTGACACTGGGGATGATCAAATAGTGAAAGTTCTCAGTGATGTAAAAACCTGGAGAAAACTTACAGTGAGAGGCAGAGTCACTAGTTCTACAACACAGAGCCTCAATGCATTAATCCTGGATGCCACTTGAGTGCCAGAAGAGGTGCTTGCAGGTGAAGAATTGCCACCGTGGGGAGTAGCAACACTAAATACCAGATAGCCCTGCACCTGTGGATTTTAATGCCAAATTACAGTCCTTATTGGCACAGGAAAGAAAGACCTTCAGAGATTTGAAAGACTTGATGTCAAAGGACATTTCCTCTACGTCCACACCTGACAGCTGGTTGCAGCTAGTGGGCCAGCTTGTGGAGTAGTGCAGTTCACCGGCCTGTGACAGCAGGTGCTATAGATGATTGAGGACATTTTCTGGACAATGACTTACTGCTTCACGGGAGGAGGATTTTGAGAGCTGGATGAAGCAGGTCACGAAGATAGTCCGAGCGTGGCAGTCCTCTAATGGAGAAAAGAGGACTGCAGAGTGCTTAAGAGGTTCTACATCCGATGTGGCAAGAGCACTCAGAATCAGCAATCCTGAAGCCACCATACAGCATTACCTAGCTGTATGAAAGAGCACCTATGGAACCATTGAGAGTTGTGAGGATATGGACTATCAGTTGAGAACAACATCTGGGAGAAAAAATGTCAGAGTCCCTGTTGAAACTGAAGAAATCGATAGTATGTGTGACTCTGAAAAAAGATATAGCTCCAAAACAAGTGAACCATGCCCAGCTCTCTCAGGTATTGTAGGGTACCCTCTACAATGATCGTCTACTTAACCTACGCTTGAGAGAGAGGTTGGAAAACCCACCCACCTTCCTGGCACTATTAAAGGAAATCAGAGAGCAAAAAGAGAGTGAAGGAGGCTTTTGTTGGCTCCTATATCACAGCCCAAGGCAAATGCATCCAAAAGTCAGGAAGAGACAGCATACAGTGCTGTTGTAGCCATGTCGGTCCCAGAATGTTAGAGAGACAAGGTGGGTGAGGGAATATCTTTTATTGGACCAACTTTTGTTGTTGGTCCACTAAAAGATATTCCCTCACCCACCTTGTCTCTCTAATGAAGAGACAGTGACCACCAGAGAAGTGGATGGTGCAAAAGCAATTGAAGAACCTGAAGGATCAGGTAGCTGTGCTGCAAATAGCACAAAGTCAATTTTGCTCCTCCCAACCTATCAGAAAGAAGGAAAATATCCAACCTAAGCAGCTCATTTCAATTCAGCCACAGCTGGAGACACAGGGGAGACCACCTCCTTCTAAGGACCAGCACCCACTGACACGTTTCAACTGTGGGAAAGTATGACATAAAGCCCAGAGGTGTCCCAACCCAAGACACATGGATGGCATAATGTGTACATTCCTACAAAGTTACAAAACAGGAAAACTTCAAAAAGTAGCAGCAACTAACCCAAGAGAGCACCAACCTATAAGCTTGCTATAGCCTTGGCTAGAGACCTTAGGCAATAGAGGCTCATGCATTAAGAGCCAGAAGTCTCAGGTTTGATCCTCTCTACCGATAACTAGGCAAGGGGCCTTACATAAATTTAAGGTTTTTAAACTCTTACCTCATGCGTTACAAATTTTGTAGGAGATGCATTCATAGATACAAACAACTCAAATATTTTGGTCATAGAATCATAGAAGATTAGGGTTGGAAGAGACCTCAGGAGGTCATCTAGTCCAACCCCCTGCTCAAAGCTGGACCAACACTAACTAAATCATCCCAGCCAGGGCTTTGTCAAGCTGGGCCTTAAAAATCTCAAAGGATGGAGATTCCACCACCTCCTTAGGTAACCCATTCCAGTGTTTCACCACTCTCCTAGTGAAATAATGTTTCCTAATATCCAACCTAGACTTCCCCCTCATGCAAACCTACAACTTGATTTGGCCATAAAACAGAACAATGATAAAGTTGTTAGAGAGCATGTAGTCATTTTTAGGGAAGAATTTATGGTATCACTAAATTTAGGTTTTAGGGGGAAAAGGGAATTTCCTAACTCTGTATAAAATATGGCTACACCTACGTCCATTCAGAATGGCTCTAAAATGGACACACACATAAATGGCAAAACCTGAACTATTACACATCCATATTCTGACTGAAAAGGCTCCATCTCAAATATCTTCCATGCAGATTGCTCTTGACATATGATGGAATAATCTTTGAGGTTGTGTAATGTTGTTAGGCCAAATAATGTGCACATATGAACATGCAGATATGCACCTTAACACATAGGCATTACCCTGGACCACTCTTCTCCTGTTAATGTCTCAGAGGACCTATAAAGCCTTCCTTGACTCTGCAAGCTCGTTTAGAGAATGTTTGATCTGTGATTTAAATAGTCATAAAATCTACTGGCATCATCCTGCAGACTGGAGTCAATGGGAGTTTTGTTTGAGCATAAACTACAGGATGGAGCCTATAATCAGCTATGACTCAATAGGAACATTTATGCTATTGAAAAAAGTCTCTGTGCAGTTTAATACTCCTACTCTTTACCAGTGCGCACACAGTTCTCAAACGCACAGACACATCTATTATATTTCTTTCTAATCAAACACAGTGTGAGATTTTACAGCATGTTACTGATCATTGCTATTTTGTTCCTTTTGTCTTCGAAGAAATCTCAGCTTTCAGCCATGATTGAGAGGTTGGAGAGAAGAAGAGCAGTTCTAATTATACACATGCTCTAGATGAAAATTAACCCCTTTTCACAGTTATCCAATTTGAAAATTAGCCACAAAGTGCCAAACCCCAGCTATAGATATACCCCTAAATCACTGCTCAAGGAAAGATGATCAACAGATACCAGCCTTCCAAATGCATTTTTGTCTCTTAAAGTGCACCCTTTGGCACTACCCAAAAGGAAAGGTCTGCCAAAAATTAGTCCTTAACTTGTAGTCCAAATTCCAAACACTGGGGCTATAATGTAATATGAAATTACAGGCAGGCTTTAGGAGAAAGCTAGATGTCTCAAGGATTTGTGAACATTCAGATGCATGAATTTGCAGACCATTCTGATAGTTTTCCAGCAGTTCAGAGCACTCTGGCTTATGAGTGTTATCAAGTTGGATCTTAAGGCATTTATAATGGGGTTGAAAGTACATCGGAAGCAAAGAGATCAGAGAGAGCACTGTAAAGGAGAATATTAAGAGGCTAAATTGCATTCATGTCATGAGGTGTTTTTACGATTTCAAGGGAACTAAGCTATCGGCATTCTCCTGTCACTACACTGCAAGACTTTTTTCTAAATTTTAAATTTAAAGAACATTATAGAAACGAAGTGAAAACACAGTGTCACCACCTGCTACAACCAATGGTCCAGTTTTTACCTTCTTTGAGGAGCGGGTGAGGGTGTCTATTGCAAATTACCTGAAATGCATAAAAAATATATATATATATTGCCAGATAGGGAATTTAATTGAGTATATTCCCTTACACATGCCAAGATCATTCCTATTTAAAAAGGTATGGAGCTTCAGAAACAAGACTGGGTTTGATAAATAAAATAAGGTTGGAACTTACCACTGTGCTGTTTGTGTTAGTCACTCCTTCCTCTTTGCCTCTTCTCTCCCTGGATAACAGAATGAGCTCATTTTATTTACAGTATAAATTCTCTTCCTACTGAGAACAACATTGTACCTCCCAGCAGAATGAGTCCAGTGCATTATTTATAGCCCAATTTTGATTATTTAATTTTTCATAACCCACTGAGAAAAAAATTCGCTAAAAAGACAAGTGACTTAATTGTCCTAATTTTTCCTTCTGCAGACTCAAAAGGATAATTCCACAGGGTTTACATTTCCGGGAATGTAAAGGAAGCTAATGCTAAACCCCTAAAAGAACAAAATGTGTGTGGAGATTAGTATTTCTTAAGAACATTTTATTATAGTCAGACTATGTCCTGACCATTTAAAAAAAAAAAGTGCCCTCCGAGTTTCTAAGGAAAAATAATTTCATGTCAAGCTGGTAGCTTTAAAACACTCATGCACAGTTTTGAGATAGAGGATCATTTGTTACTACAGAGGCAGTGAGTTGTGAAATCAGCCCTCAAGTAGAGGGCCATTTACACAACGAAATAAAATCCTTATTGGATCATGTAAATGCCTGCAAACAAAAACCCAGCCCTCTCTCAGAGAAAAAATAGCAATTTTTTGGTGACAGACTATCATATTACTTTCCCTGAAAAACAGAAAAAATACTCCTCTCTCTGCATCATTCATGTTTACAAAAAAAGCAATCAACTAATTTATTAAACCCAGGCAATGAAGGATTTGTCTTAATCTATTGTGCAATAATGTGTCTAACAAAAAAACTGCTGTATGCAATGATCACAACCATAAAGAACTATCCAAATCAAGAAGAGCTTCCAATCACAGTCAGTGAGGACTTCTCAAAAATTGCATAACAACCAACTAGTCAACCTATAATTAGCCAGAATAATCTTCTCTCATAATCTCTGAGATTAAGTTATACTTCCTATTTTGGGACTTCAGTTGTGTTATTTTAATATATGTGGAAGTTCAGACTCTTTATGAAAAGCTGTTTAAACTATAGCAGCTTTAAGAAGCCAATAGATCTAGTGATCAGTGGTTCACATCATTCATGTTATTCCTTCGTAACACACACCGAGATTTGCATTTTCTAATTTAAGTAGTAATTTAGAATATAAAGACACTGTGCTACCGTACCTGTTCCTGTCTGAATGATGATGACAGAATCCCAGACTCACATTTTTAACCCTTTGAACACCAGCTGGCCAGTAATGGAGGATACATACAGTATATGACCCCAATCTGCCACACGAATGGTCCCCTACACATGAGTGGGGCTCTGTGCATGATTGAAGCCTGTATTTCTGTATCATCTATTAGGTTAAGGTCAAATAAATGCTACAGCATTTTCTAATGACTAAGTCTGTCCAAATTAAATATTTATAATTTCTATGGTACCCCAGATGTGTTCATACATTGCCAATTGTTACTGCAATATTTCACTGTATTTCCTTATTCTTTGGATAGGAGATAAGTGTGAAAACTTGTTTTCACATGTGGTACCCTGTACACACTTGCTAGCTTTTTAATGGTGATCACTACAAGAGTTAACGTAATCTTTCCTTTGGCTGAATGTTACAGTCAATAAATTCAACCTATTTAGGCCCCAGTCCTGCAAAATGATGCGTACAGATGGACCCCACCAGCCACTCAGAGTCCGACTGACTTTAGTTGGGTTCTGCGCTGGGATCTGGATGCATGTAATGGTGTGCACAATCAGGGCCTTTCAATGTAACTAAACTTAGGTACCATATTATTTTGGCATTTAGATTATACTCTGTCCCATATCCTTTTTTTTTTCTTTCTGATAAATTCTGGGAAATTTTAGATGTCAATAGGTTAAACACAGTCCCTACTTAAAATAACAGCTGGAACGGAAAGATTCAGAACATTCTTGATTCAGAAATGTGATATTTTGAACAAAATGAACTATTTTGACACATTCTCAGATCAAAATATTTTTGTTTATGATTGAAGCATAGGATTAGTTCTCAGGAGGTCTGTCAAAGATTTAGTTGGAACATTAGCAAGTCTCTCAACCTTTTCACCTGAATTTCTTCATCTATAAACTGGAGAGAATACTTTAGTAGCTCACATAAAACTACTATTGCTTATTTGTATTGCAGTTGCACCTAGGATGTAGTATAGGCAGGGAACTTGGGCAATCTCCCATGTTGCCCCATGGTCTTCACTCTGGTTGAACTACCATGGTGCATCATGGGAATTCCAGAATCACAGTGTAACTAACATGGGAGATTTAGTCTAGCTAAAGAGCCTGGCCTATAAGGAAGCATGAGGCACCATAAGGGACCATGGCAGATCAGGCAGACACAGTTCAATGTCAAAGAAAGCCAAAACTAAACATTTTGATTTGGTTCAACAAAATAAAAAAAATTGATTTGAGAATGTCAAAATATTTTGTTTTGATCAAAATGTTTCAACATTTCTGAATCATATTTTCTGAACTTTAAGTTCTGCAAAAAAAATTTAACTTTTTAAATTTTTCATCTAAATTCAGACAAAAACAAATATAGAAATGTCTTGTGTCATGGAATTCTGATTTTTGACCAGCTCTACTAATAACAAAAGAACTAGATAATTCAATCCCATACACTTGGTCTGGGGTTTTCAACTCTCTAAACTCTTCCCTGTTCTAAATTCTTCCACTATGCTTTTTTTTTTTTTTTTTTTGGATGAAGTGTTGAAAAGAGATCTTAGCTGCAACAGAGAAATTCTTTCATACTTCAAATGGAGTTTAAAGTGATTCCTTACTGCTTCCACGTGACAGCAAATGGATCTAAAAGAACAAGTATTCTTTGGCCAAAAAGGGCCATTAGAGCCGGAAGCACCACTGGATTCTTCCATGCAGCCAGATGAAGAAGGAATTTCTGAGACAGGCATAACCTTTGCTCCTCTAATAAACTGCGGAATGAAAAATCCTTTACATCTTTTGATTTTGTATTTAAACTTATGAAAGCTTCCCATGAGAGGACAGGAGATCAGATGGAAAAGTGAGACACGAGGGAGAGAAAAGGAGGATGGAATAAGAGAAATGAAGAATTGCTTAAAGAAGGTGTGAAAAGAAGGGAAAAGAAGCAGTAAACAGGGAAGGCTAAAGCCATGGTCATCAAGACAAAGTTACTGAAGAAATGATATTGTGCAGTATTAACCAAAATAAATAAATAAATAAAATCCTGAGCAGAAAGAACACAAGGGAGGAGATGATGCAGGAGAGAAAAGGCCAGGTTTGGTCTGATTTTAAATTACACACTGAGCTTTGACTGGATTAAAACATGCAAACCTCAGAAACTCTTGCATTCTAATTGGCCCACATACATTACTTTTGACAGGGGATAATTATTATTTACAATACAATTTTATAAGCAAAAGCAGTTTGATTTATTCTGATGTTCCAAGATCTAGGTACCAATCAGAATATAAGATTTCTTTAGAGCATTTTAGAATGCACATTTATGTCTATTTGTATCACATCTGGTTTCTGTCTGGCACTAGTTAACAGCTGCCATGGCATTGAAAGGATTAATACGACAGATAGTTTAATAACCTAGAGAAAAACCAATATTTTACACCTCGCTTACAAGAAAAACTATTATAAAATGGATATTGACAGAGAGAGAGTGTAGACTCTGTAACTTAATCTCAGAGCTCTGAGGATCTGAAACCTCTTGAGCATCACTATACAGTTTATAGTACAGAATCATAGTACTCAACAGAATTACAGCTTTGTAACTAATCTCTCCCTATCAGTTACATTATATGGAAACTGGGAAGTCCAAATACAAAGAGCCTATACTATGAATGATTGCACTTCAAGACTTTTCCCCAGCAATATTTGTAAGCTTGGGAGTGATAAACAGCACACCAGTTATAAATGAGCAACAAGGTCAGTGGAACTGAAAGGTAGGAGTTCAAAGAAAAGTCACATGTCTGAAGAGGTCAGGAAAAGTCCATAGACTGATGTTGCACAATGCTGTATGATAAATTACCAGAAGTGTTACGCTGCAATTAGAGAAGGCAGTTGATTGGTGAATAAATGTGGCAATATCAACACCACAAGCTAGAACTATTTTTATCTGAACCACTTCACCAGCTTCCAAATATAACAGCTATTGACCGGGAAAAAAACCAAGATTTTCTAGCGACATAAAAGTAATTTAAAATGTTAAAAATCATGTATCATAAGAAGAGGGGTATGTGGCAAGGAGGCCAATGGTATGATTTCCAAAAATCATCCACACCTACAGAAGTGAATATGATGACACAAAGTCCAGGACAAGAGAGAAGCAGGCCCAGTATGTCCAAAAAAGAGAGCTCCGTTGGGGGAGATTTCGTGTGTGAAGTAATGATAATGGGAAAAAACCTGAAGCTAGCAGATATTTGAAGATTCTAATAGTTTATACATAGAGACTACCACTTTCTTTCTAGCAGCACCCCAACACAGTCCAAAATAAAGGCAACTTTATTTGAGGATGCCCAGGTTTAACAAATAAACAGATACAAATGTATATCTGCTTTGGAGGCTTGCTTATAACAACTATTCTAAGGCTCTGGGGTCAAGTGTAATATCCTCTCATCACACACGGTATGATTTTTCCCCCGACTTCAGTGAGAGCAGAATCAGGCCGCTAAGAGCTTAAAATGTAATACAGTAGAACCCCATTTATCCGACCCTCGATGTTAATCGAACAACCCGCACACAAAGGTCCAGAAGTGGGCGGTCTCTCCTGTGGCCACCAGATGGCGCTACAGCCTCGCACTTTTCCATTATCTGAATTTTTGCTCATCTGATCTGGCCCTGGTCCCAGTTAGATTGGATAAATGGGGTTCTGCTGTACCCGCACACAGCACTTCCAATTAAAATTCTGAATGGAGGGCAGCTGGTTAAAAGCACTGATCAGGGGAGCAGGGACCATAGTCTCCCAGTTCTGACGTGGTTCTGAGGTGGAGAAATTAATCCTTCCTTACGGAAGGAGGATCCAAGCCTGTCAATAGAGCATATTTGGGGGCTTGCTTGCCGACTGAAAGGTTCAGTGTCTCCATGTGAGATTTAGGGCGTTCTCAAGCACTAGTGTAAACTAGGAAAACCAGTGAGGGAAGGGACTTAATATATCACCCATGTGTTAGGGTGGAGGTGGAAAAGACAGGGGAAGACTTCTCCATTTAATGACAACTCAATCCCACAGCCTTCTGGGCAGCTCCCACTCAAGTCAATAGGAATTGAGGGCATTCAGTACCTTACAGCAATGTGATTAACAGCCTGCAGCACTGAGACAGAAGAGCCTGTTTTACTGAAGTGCTGAGCACTCAGAACTCCATTGGAAGTCAATGGCAGCTGCAAGTGCTCAATACCTTTCAAAATCAGCTGCTAAATTTGTAAGGGCCTGCCATCCTGAAGAGGAAAGGAGATTTCTGACCTTGTACTGATGAAGATGCAGACTTTCCCTCAGGATTTTATTATTATTATTTTAAATCACAAATGTATCTCTTCCCTGCTCCAGGAGCACTGGGCAAAAAGCAGGACATCAAGAATATTTATAACCAATCAGAATATACCAAAGTATGATAAATCCCAGCATTACAATATCTTCTTCAGCTAAAGCTACAGGACAATTCTAAAAATGGATTCCACCATTATAGGCTTGTGGAAAATTGCAAAGCAGCTTTAATAGATACACATACATGTTATAACGGTTTAAAACTCATATATTAAAAATAATGTTGCCTTACCAGCTTGATGAACTCCACACTATATATTTAAAGCAAATTTAAAAAGCAAATATACTTTTCACCGTTCACTGTGTATTCTTTTATTATACTTCAGTTTGAAAATGAAAACAGCTTGTCAGTTTCTTTTTTTTTCTAGTCCATTTTTAGGCATTAGCACAAGTCTGCAATGTTTGGGTTGCAAAACTCCTTTTCCTTAAATAATTTAAAAATTCAGAACATTTCTTCACTGAATTTTGTGTACTCTTCCTGTAACCCTATGCCTCTGAAACCACTGAAGTCAAGTCGCTGGATCCAGGCTTAAGTTTTGGAGCCCATCTGACACCAGAACACAAACAACAGAGAAGCAAAGATTTGCATGAGGGGTTTTAAAAAATGAAGTATTCTGAATCCTATGCTCCAACACAAATTTAAACTTTGGCTCCTACTTGTGAACAATTCTCTGCAATCGCGCCAAAATGGAATTAGTCAGATGTCCAATGCCTTGTAATGAAGTCAGAGATAGAACTGAACAGACATGAACTTACTATGAGACCCATTGATTTTTTTAAAGTAGATCATATGGATAATTTAAAAGGAATAGCTATCTAGTCTATGTAAAAAATAACCTCCAGAAAGCTTGAGTCATTGCTAAAAGGAAATTATTAGCAAATTAGACATCCTCTGCCACCCTGAATATCATACTATCTTGGTGTAATGGATTACGTGTACTCCTAATGCTAAACCAGGTTACCTATCAGATGTATGATAAATCCAGCACATTACTCTAACCTTAGAGGGGTGACTAACAACAAGAGTAAGACATACAAGTCATATAACCTACTCTGTACTCAGATCAGAATTTGGATGGTATGCAGTAACTAAGGCCCGGTGTCACACAATGAATGATGTGCACCTTATTTCTAGTCCGAAAGAAAATTTGACTAGATACCCATTCAGTGAGCACTGTCCATTCTGTGCATTGAATGAAGCAGGGGTTCTGTGGAAAAAAATACAATGTGATCATCAATTAAAGCCTGTTTGCAAAGACTGTATAGGTGTATACATGGAGACAAGGCAACCTTAGTTTTGGCGTTTCCTACCCTTTGAGTGCTTCCCTTTGCAACCTTAACAACATAATTAATTTAGGAGGGTGGGGGTGGTCAATGTAATTGGGAGAAGGACAGCTTTTACATATATATGAGCAATGTGATGTTCAAAATACACTTTGACAATGATTGATTATTTTCTTCATGGAACACTCAACATCACTGTTGTATTTGGGTGTCTCACACACAATCTTCACAACAGTATAACTATTATATTGGGATTCAAATAGATTAAGGCCAACATTTGCAAAAGTCTCAATAAATGTTGGGTTTATCTCTGAGTGGGCACCCAATTTAACAAATCTAAGGACTGATGTTTCAGATTACTTAGCATTTTCTTACAACATTTTGTACATTCAAAGTATTGTATATAGATTGATTAATCCTCACAGCATTCCGGCGAGAAAGCAGGATAAGTATTACCTAACTTTTACAGTTGCAATATTGCCTAGTCTTAGGAGTTGCACAGTTTTTAAAAACTAAATAAACGGTTCTCATGGTTTTCTAAATTTGTACCTTCAATTAAATTCCCCTCTTTACTTATTCAAAATGATCACCATCTCCCATTACTGTCAATGGGACTAAAGCCAGAGGCAGCCCTCAGCAAGATAGGCATTAAATCCCTTCAACCGTTGTAGGTAAAAGCCAGGCTGCTCCTAGCAAGGATGGCCACCACCTCCCATTGTTTCCAATGAGGTTGGAGCCAGGTTACTCTTCGAGAAGATGGTGGCACCTTATTCACCATAGAATCATAGAACTGGAAGGGACCTCAAGAGTCATCTAGTCCAGTCCCCTGCACTCAAGGCAGGACTAAAAAGTATTATCTAGACCATCCCTGATAGGTGTTTGTCCAACCTGCTCTTAAAAATCCCCAATAATGGAGATTCCACAACCTCCCTACGCAATTTATTCCAGTGCTTAACCACCTTGTACATTAGGAAAAAACCTCCTGGCAGCCTAAACCTCCCTTGCTGCAATTTAAGCCCATTGCTTCTTGTCCTAGCCTCAGAGATTAAGAAGAAAAAAATTTCTCCCTCCTCCTTGTAATAACCTTTTATGTACTTGAAAACTGTTATCACGTCCCCTCTCAGTCTTCTCTTCTCCAGACTAAAACCCAGTTTTTTCAATCTTCCCTCATAGGTCATGATTTCTAGACCTTTAATCATTTTTGTTGCTCTGCTCTGGACTTTCTCCAATTTGTCCGCAACTTTCCTGAAATGTTGCACCCGGACTGGACACAGTACTCCAGCTGAGGCCCAATCAGCATGGAGTAGAGAGGAAGAATTACTTGTTGTGTCTTGCTTACAATACTCCTACTAATAAATCCCAGAATGATGTTCACTTTTTTTGCAACAGTGTTACACTGTTGACTCATATTTAGCTTGTGATCCACTATGACCCCCAGATCCCTTTCTGCAGTACTCAATCCTAGGCCTGGCACAGGCCAGGAGAATGTGGATCTGCCAGGAGTGAAGGCAGCAGGGAGTGGGTACATGTTAGGAAAAAGAACAGCACTGAGGATTCATGGGAATGCAGGGAGCAGTCGATGGACTGAGAGGAAGAAGTCTATTTACACATATATGTCGTTATACCACCCTCATCACTGTAGTGTATCTGAATGCCTTTGAAAATAGGATATGTAGAAGACTGAAGGGGGAAAGGAGGGAAATATAGAGGGAGCATTGAGGCAGAATGCAAATGTGGCAGTTATCTGTCCTCTTTCTGTGGGAAGGGGGATAGAGAAGAATAGAAGAGCAATTCCCCTCCACAGGGGGGATAGAACAGGGCAAAGCAGAGTCCACTCCAGGCTATGAATAGGGAGGCCTGAATGTCTGTGTGTATTTAAGGTCAAATTTTAAACCTAAATGATCACATACTAATTAGAGGCAGGCAGCTTCACCCTAAATGTGAAAAAAAAATCAGAAGGTAATAGAAAACATTTTTCCAGTTCTGCATCAGGACAAAACTTAGACCTTCTGTTTTTTGTGAAAAAATTTGGGGGAGATACCTACCCCTGTCATTAAGACATTCACCTCAGAGGTAAGAGGTCTAAGTTCAAATCCCAGGGGGGCCATGAAAAAAGACGGGGCTCATGTGCACCCACATACACGCACTTCCATCTTGACCTGAGAACTTCTCCATGAGAGTTACATCAAACATCATATAAACTCCCCCCCACCAAAAAAAAACCAACAACAACAAAAACAACAACGACATTTCATCAAAAAATTCCCATCCAGCTCTAATCACAATGTATACACTCAAAGAAGGCAAACAACACAGGCCTGTTTTCCTAATTTAGGAGTGCTTGACTTTGCAACCTTAATAACTTCTTTTAAAAATATTTTGGTGTGTAAACACACACAACTTTCAAAACAATTTAAATCAACTGTTGAAAATCTGCTCGTTCCTGCCAAGACCAGAGTTCTGGCTTGCTTTGTTGATTTATTTGTTGTAAGATTTCTGTTTATTAGGTCTACAGAGATTAATAGTTGCAGCCATTTTGGTCAAATGAAGGAGGACATTGAGTCTCCAAAAGCTTATGTGTTACAAAATATTTGTTGTTCAGATTTTAAAAAGTATCTATATCTTATCAAGAAAACCTAGATGCTCACAACAAATTTTACTGAGAGAGTGTGTCTAAGCATAGATCCATTTCCCACCATTGGACATACATAAAACCCAAATGTATCCCTTGTTTCGTTCAACAAAGGATGACAGTTCATTATTCACATTGCTTTCTGGTAGGTCTACAAAAAAGCTCCATCTGAACTGAAACTTTACTGCAAGGTTACTGGGCAGAAAATAATGAGGTCAGCGCATTACACCAATTTTATCTTTTGCATTGGCTCCCAGGCAAATCTTTAGCATTTTCCTTGTTATTTACAAGGACATTAAGAAGGTCTTGCTCTTATTACCTCAGCAATTTTATTGCCATATGCAGATCTGGTCATTCTTTAGATGCTGGCAAATTAAATACTCCAGCAATCAGGCTAAAATCTTAATAAAATAATTTGGTTAATTAACCTGAGAAAGTCCTCTTCTTTGTGAATTTGATTTTACTAGGAGATCTGCAAGACTACTGCAATTATCCTTAAAATAGATAGATTCTTTTAATCCTGCTTCAGTGCTCCAGGACATGTCCAGAAAAAACAGGCAATCCCTTTTACATGAATATTTGATAACTTGGGGAGGGGCAGGGGGAAATCTTATTAAAATCAGTTTCCAGAGAATCAAAAGTTAAGTTACTACAGGAAAGTGACCTGACAAGAGAAGAGCTGTTTTTACATAAAGAATGTTCCCTGCCATCCACATCAAGTGTATTTTGTACAACTTCAGAACCTTGCTAAATAAAGACCTGTTAAAGGCACAGAGCTGTGGAAAACAGGACCTTGATTCAACAAAGGTATTCATTTAGGAAATGTCTACTTTAGTTTAGATTCAAAACAGGTCAGAATTTGTTGCTACCCTTTGACCTACTCTTCAGCCCAGCTGTGGCCACACCAAGTTCATTACAGGCTCAGGGTTTTGGACGGCGGATGGGGAGTTTTGGTGAAGGGTTTATTCAGACATTTAATATGTTGAGGAATGGAATGCACATTCCAATTCATCACCTCAAACTGACACTCACCAGACTTAATGGTTCCATGGTTTAGACTTGTGTGTGTTTCACTGATGTTGTATTTAATTATTTTAGGACTCAATGCCCACCTGTGCCGGCTCTTCTTACTATTACAGTCCAGTGGACATAGTTCTATGAAGTTCTTGCTGCTCTTATAAGTTTCCCTTCCTGGTCAGGACATACCCTGCTCTGCGCTGAACTTTGCTCACATGAGTAGCCCCAATGAAAATGAACTGTGACAGGAAAGTTAAACACTGGAGCCCAGTCTCCACAACCTGTGTGCCAAGAGCTGTACTGGAACACATTATTGTCAGAAAAGAATGCTTCAGAAACTGAGCTGTCACCTGTACTACCTTCCTGCCTTTCCAAGTGGTTGAGTGTCACGCCAAATCCAGAGACCTAATGGTACCGACATATGATAGATTTAGAGCAGTTTGGTCTGGTCCAGACAATCCCTTTTTAAAAGGAGAATTTTTAGATTATATAAGAGGGTTTTAAAAAAAAAATCTATCCATCAATCACTATATATCCAAAATGTTTGTGTTTAATACATAAAAAACTACAGGGATCACTTTCTAATTTTACCTTTTCAAGGAGACAATGTCCCCACATTGTTTAATCTTGCCACAATATTTACTGTCCTATTTACTTACAAAGGCATTTGAAAAAAGAACGCCCATTGAGCAGGAGATCAAAGTAATTTATATGTGCTGAAGAGCAAATAGATCCTGTAGGGTAATGAAACCAAAAGCATTTCTTTTCAGAATGTCAATATGAGTGAAAGCCATGCTGTGCTACCTGTGTGCATTCAACTCTTTCTATATAAACCCTTGGTTTTTAAACAAACACTTCCATATTTTCAGTAGGGATACCCATTGGAAAAGTCCTAGACCTTACATAAATTAATGGTTACAGTATGCATGTTGAAATAAAATATTACATGTCTATTGTATCAAAGATTATAACATTTCCTTCTCTAATTGCTACTTAGCAGCTAATATTATCTCACTTTCTCTAGATCTCCTAGCCATGCTATCATACCCGTCATCATGAGTAATACATACAATCACCCTGTAAGGTGATGAGAACAGTAATTTCCACTGCTGTCGCTATTAGCTAAGGATGCTCAGCACTTCCCGGCATTGGGCCCATAGCATATGCCCAATCTTTGTGCAAATTGCTTCCTAATCAGTAATTATTTACATTTGGGAAGGAAAAATTCTTCCCTTTAGCAACTCCAAATCACACAGCTTGACACAAGTATTTATTTCTTTTTCTAGGAAACAATGAAGTATAGTTATACCATATATAAACCTATGTATAAGTACAGTTATGCCATATATGTTGTAAACCCAGCTGGAAATCCCCTAAGGAAAACTCTTACCTTATGTGAAAGAGCAGCATTAACCCCCAGTTTGCAATGTGAGAATTTGTTTTTCTTTTAAGGATGAATTTATATCCCTTTTTAGTTTGGTACCTTTATGCTCTTTTCCGACCTAATTTTGTCAGTGATAAATGCCACAGTTCCAGTGGAGTCACTTGAGCTGCTGTAAGGAAGGAATTGAAGCAAAAAAACAAGTGCACTCAACATTCCTCCCTTGACAGATTGCTTGTCAGGATACTAAAAGCCTTGAAAGCCTATAGATGAGGTAAAGCCTCAGAACAGCCATTCTTTAGATTAAATTGGATTCTAGTTTTCTACTAATTATTCTGTACTACCATAATTAAGTTAAAGCTCTTTCAGACTAAATAGTTTTGTAAATTACCCAGGTCTGATATATACTGTATCTTACAGATACATTCCCAGAGGTACTGTATGGCTAAAGGCCATACACAAGGCCAACGTTCAGTTTAATCCCAAATTAAAAATACATGCATCCTATGGGGAGGTGCTGCAAAGTGAGCAGGTTTTTGCTAGTTTCCTTACTTTCTTAAACCTAATATTCTATCTGATGGGGTGTATCTCCCCATTGAAGACTCAGTGTATCCAGAAAGAAGAGGAGTACTTCCACTCCTGATTCTGCAGAAACAGTGGGGCGGCAATCAGGCTGCATTCACCAGAAGATACCAAAGAACAGCAGCGGGTGGAAGCAGGCTTCTCCTCGCACCTCTTCCAAAAGGTTAGCATGGAGTTGTTGACCCCTTGGCTGCCCCTTTAAGATCGAGGAAGGGATGGAAGAAGGCAGCAGGCCAACCATACACCAAACCATGAACATAGTACCTAGGACAGGCAGCAGGAAAGGAGGGAGCTTAGCTGTGCTTGGCCAAACTTATTTGAAAAAAAGCGTCAACAAATTTGATATTTAAAAAATAAAAATCTTATGGGAGTTTTGGGTTCATAACTAAACAATGCCAAACTCAGTCCTTATCCAAAAGGCTCTCTTCTCTGTACCTTGATGTCAAAAGGGAGCCAATAACAGGGAAGGGATGGTAACTGAGGAGAAAACAGAGGGTAGAAAATCAGATACTCAAAGTTTGATAATTAAATAATGTGACACCAGAAAACTCCTTAGGGGCCCACAAACAAATCAAAAGGGACCCGGGGGTGGGAGGAGGGACATGCCTGTGTGTACGGTTTCAATCTTAAGAGAATTTCAAAGGCCTTCAATAAACTTTTCCAAGACTAGTTTACAGTAGAAATTGCCAACAGATCCTGACTTGTAGCAGTGCTATTTTAACAATGAACAGCCTTAGCATTGCACAAACCACTCCAAGTACCAGAGGACAAAGAGCGTTGAGGAGGAGAGGGGAATAACTAGCTTTCTGTAGTCTCCATTTTCAAAACTAGCAAGCATTTCTGTACCTGGAAGCTAAAAATGGCTCTACTGAAGTATTTGTGCACCTTATTTTCTCTCCCAACTGTGAACACGCAAGTGCCCTACTTGAAGCAAACAAGTTTGACAACTGGGCTGCCTGGGTTGTCAGGAGACACTCATTTCGACACAGCTGATCAACAGATGCTTTCAGGAAGATCACAGGGCTAGATTCCGCTCCTTTATCTGCTCCAAACGTCTTGTTTCCCCAACAATCGTTTAACTTACAACCTTCTAACTAAAGGTTACATTTCTTAAAAGCAACAGTCACAGCAGCTCGGTGAACCCATACCCAAATATCTCATGGCGCACAGTGCAGTTTCTGAAGCCTACTTAATAAAATTCCACGGGCTCTTAAAAGCACCCTCATGGCGCCTTTGAAATGCCAATATTTAATGTGTGTTAAGCCTGTCAGTTACTCAAGTGCTCGTTTCTCTTTTAAAAAAATCAATATTTATATATATTGCACAGACAATAAGTTATGGCTCCCCCACCTTTCCTTAATGCTGTGAAGAGAGCTAAACAAACTGTTTCCATTAAACTGTGCACACCATATAAAAGCTGGCAAACCCACTTAATAGAGTTAAGTTTGGATCTAGCATAAGTTTACATAGTTCTTGTACTTGTTTGGGGTAGGAGGAGAATATAGCTTTTAGGTTGTTTCCCCTTCCCCCCCAATCATTTCCTTGTCCGTTAAGATATTTGGGGCAGAATTTTCAAAGGTGCCTAAAGGAGTTAGGCGCCCAGCTGCTGCTGAATTTCAGTGAGATTTACATGTCTAACTCACTGAGGCTTCTTTGAAAAAAACAAGCCTAATTTAGTAAGGAAATATAAAATATTTCATAGGCCGACACTACAGTCAACATTCTCTCTCATCCTTACTTCCCCCATTCTCTTTACAGCAGTTCTCACAGGATAACACTTTCAAAAGTGCCTAAGTGACTTGAGTCCTATATACAAAAGCACCTAGATGACTTAGGAGGCCAATACGACCTTTGAAAAGGGAACCAAGGGTCTTTTAAAAAAGCTCCCCTATGATGCATTTTCAAAGGTGACATAGGCTTTTACGAGCCTAACTCTTTGAAATTCAATAGAACTCAAGTCCCTAAGTATCTAAGTAACTTCTGAAAATGGGACTTAGGAGTTCTCAAACTTCATTGCACCGTGACCCCCTTCTGACAACAAAAATTACTACATGACCCCAGGAGGGGGGACCGAAGCCTGAGCCTGCCTAAGCCCCACTGCCTGGGGCTCTGGGCAGAGGGGCCAAAGCTGAAGCTCAAGGTCTTCAGCTCCAGACAAGGGCCCTGTGACCTGAGCTCCACCACCCAGGGCTGAAACCCTTGGGATTTGACTTTAGCCCTGGGCCCCAGCAAGTCTAATGCCAGCCCTGTCAACCCCATTAAAATGGGGTTGCAACCCACTTTGGGGTCCCAACCCAGTTTGAGAACTGCTGATTTAGAGGCTTTTGACAAGTTTGCTCCAAATGCTTATTTTCTCATTTTAATTTTCCTAAAAGAAATGATACTATTATACATTAAACAGAAGATGTTCACAAAGCAATTATGAGAAACAAAGACTTCTGATACATTTTCTAAACCTCATATGGATCCCTCTGATGCTGCTAATAAATTTCTTTAAAAAATCCTTACAAATATTCATTCTTAAAGAACTTCCCAGCCCTGAATCACATGTGTACTGCAGAGGGGGGCTGAATCTTAGAGGAGCCTCTCAGGGTAAGGGGAGCTTTGTGGGAGAAGACAGACACTAAATAGTAAGTTACACAAACACACACACACACACAAATTGGCTTCTACTTCCCTCCCCCCGATCATTTGGAATAGGAGGGCAAATCTGAAGCTCCTGAGTCATGCCCCCCAGCGTCAGCAGTAGCATCATAAGTTAATGGTGCTAGAGGCAGGAGAAATTCCCCTTCATAGCATCTCAACACTATAGCAGCAATCTAGCCATGGGAGGAAGCTGGGTGTCCCATGTAGCAATGCCACAGACCAATTGATGCAAATTCCTCCAGTATGCAGATCCTTGGCCTTCTAGGGGGAGGGATAGCTCAGTGATTTGAGCATTGGCCTGCTAAACCCAGGGTTGTGAGTTCAATCCTTGAGGGGGCCATTTAGGGATCAGGGCAAAAATTGGGGATTGGTCCTGCTTTGAGTAGGGGGTTGGACTATGTGACCTCCTGAGGTCCCTTCCAACCCTGATATTCTATGATTCTAAAGCTCTCTCCTTCAGATCCTGGCCTCCTCACTTTTCCTGACCACTTCCCCTACCTAGATCTGCTCCAGCACCAGTCTTGCTCTCAGCATAGCGAGACAGCAGTGACTCCAGCTTCAAATCTGCCTTCTCATTCCACCCCTTTTAAGGCTTAAAGGAGAGGCTTGGGCTCAATATGGTTATACTGTCCTGTTGTGGCAATAGTCATGACACAGGCAAACTTTCCGCTGATTGCAACAGGAGTTTTGTCTGAGTGAAATAGTAATCACCATTAAATGTTGTCATGCACTGCTATCTGAGATGCTAGAGTCATTCATACAAAGAACGATATATACTGCAGTCATGGAAAGAAAGAGGTTTAATCCAACTGTAATGCACTTTAGATGTGCAGATTTTAATAAAGAAAAGCACAGACTAGACACACAAAAAGCCTTCCACACATTTTGACTCCCAGTTTTGTCTCTTTTGTTTACCAGGGACCACACCCTGTCTGGAATTCTGTACACCAGACACATTCAATGACTGTAATGATATGTTTACCTACAGCATATTTTTCACTTACAATGCAATAGCAACATAAGTATCAGTTTTCAACAATACTTTATATATACTGGAGTACTGTTCAGAGCAACCATTTCCTTAAAATACCTTTTTTTAAAAAAAAAAAAAAAAAAAAGGAAGTTGCTAATTAATCAAAGCAGGAACACAGATTTAGTTATTTACATTCTAGATGCTCTCAGACCAAATAGAATAGCATCACCAATATTCTGATGTTTGTGTAAACTATATATAACACCTGATACTTTGTTGCAGCTGACCCTTATCGAAAGAAACTTATTTTATACTTCTCATTTTTGTAATTACATTTTAAAGCAAGGAACTTTTAAAAACCACCACCGTTATTTAGGAATTAAAAAAACAAATCAAACCAACCTGGTGTCTCGGAAAGCTCCCTTTTACTCATTCTTGGAGTGACAGTGTTTGTAAAGGACCACACACACTGGGACAGAGAGCCTAGTAACTAACATATAGAGCAACAGAATACTTAACATCCATACTCATACAGCAACCCACAACCATGAGGTAATGCTTAAAGTGTATTGACGAGTCTCTAAAGCTTTTTGTCTTCCACTGGATATATAGAGCAATTGATTTTCTCCTTTGCGGATCAGGCATCAGTTTATAAATAATGGGCATGAACTAGTGGAAGAGTGAAAGAGAACATATTTCTGCTGACTCCTAGGCTTTGAGCAACTGCTCTCTGGTGTCAGTAACCCATAGGAAAAGCAAGCCCAAAAACTGGAAGTGAATCAGATTGTTGTGTTGCTGATTTTTTTAACATCTTATAATTCTTGGAGCTGATCTTTCCATGTCCGGTAGGGGGACACTATTCAGATAATTTCTGTGGAATTTGGGGGCTCAGAAGAATTGAGTTCAATTCCCCGCTCTATTACTCATTACCTGTGAGAGTACTTGGACAAGTAGCCAAGGCACAGAGGTTAACTGTACGTCCTTTGCCCCATTCTTCACCTGTGTTGTCTAGTTACGTCGTAGAATGTTCAGGACAGGGATTGTCTCTGACCACGTATGTGTTTGTATAGAGTGCCTCACACTATGGAGCCTCTAGGCTCTACTGTACTAGAGAGCAATAATTCTGATATTGTTGATGCTGATAACACTGCAATACAAGCAAGTGCAAGTCTAAAATTCCACCCTATTACAGAGTGAATGCCATACTCAATTACTCCCAGGCTGAATTCCATCCATGACGTGCACGCATCAAGCCTGGAGAGCAATAAACCCATCTCTGAAAGGAAAACCCATTTCCAAAAGGTGCATCTTGTGACAAGTAGTTTCTAAGGTCAGAGATGTTACGTTTTCATAACTCTTGTTACAAGATACCTTGCTGAGATTTTTCTAACTATGTATAATACAATTTGAAACAATATAGAGCACAGAGATATTTAACAGTTAATGTAAATACGTGTTTATCATAGTTTGAGATGGCTCTATCCACACTCATTCTAGATGGTTACAGGCAGAAGCCCCAGATGGAAGATAGGCTTGGTGCAGAGGAGTCAGATAATTGCATTTCCCCCATCCTCTACATTAGAAGGAAAACAGAGCTAGTGTTAAATAGCTTGAGGATAACTAACAGCAGGAAACATAGGTACCAGTGAAGCATTGCTCAGGTCAGGATGTGGCACTGTAGGGACTCTTCCTCTCTTGTACCCCTTGTGTCCTGGTTCCACAATGGTCTGCAGCTTTGATGGCCTAGCCCTCCAGCTAGGTCAGCTCTCAGTCCAGACCCAGAAAACAAATTAAATCACAACTCAAAATAGTCACCGGGGCATGGAAGTCCATAATCAAAGCACCTAGTTTTGTCAAGATTAAGCAGGGACCACTTTGATTGGTTTGCCAGCCCCCATGTGGCACATTCAGACAAATCCAAAATTTCAAACTGAAACTTGCCCAAAATAACTACATTTTGCTTCATTTCAGGTTGAAACCAATGGGTTTCCACCAAAAACTAACTCTCGATAAGTATTTCTCGTGCATCAATCATTAGTTTGTCTAGGCATCAATCAGTTTGCTCAGAATTCTGGGAACCAGGGCTAGTTTTGGGGTTTATTACCTAGTTATAGGGTTCACCAAAAATGTTTTCACAGCTCTAATTAGATGCATTGCCTGCAAATAAATAAATAAATAAATAAGGGATCACTGGGGAATAGAGAGGTCAAAGGAATGGGTGTTAGGAGGTCTGACTTCCATTCCCATTTTGCATGCCATGTTTCACTTTTGGTATGCCATTTCTCTCTAGATGCTTTGGCATGCCCATATGTAAAAATGGGGACAATGATGTTACACTTTGGGAAAGCACCTTGAGGGGTAGGTGTGACAAGTGTTAAATATGTCAGTAGCAATAGAGTGACACTCTCCCTTCTAAC
This sequence comes from Lepidochelys kempii, assembly GCF_965140285.1. Classification (NCBI taxonomy): domain Eukaryota; kingdom Metazoa; phylum Chordata; order Testudines; family Cheloniidae; genus Lepidochelys; species Lepidochelys kempii. Next base: position 176,507,448 of record NC_136380.1, read on the forward strand.
CACAGGGACATGATTGGGGCTGGAATACGTCTTGAACCGAACGCTGTTGTAAAGATTCCAATTGTTCATATACCAAAGGGGTAGAATATGATGATATGACCCCAGAAGGCATGCAGTTAGCAGTCTCTGTTAGTAAGTGCAAGAATTCAAAATATTACACAGCATGCAGGACATCCTGGATCAAGAAGGTAGTGGGGAATTTAGTAAGCACAACATATGCAGTTATTTTAATAAAGTCTTTTGAATACCTACTTTCAGTGACTGCCATAACAAGTGTCCAGGTGCTTGTGTGAGTTCAAAATGCTCAGCATTCCAGTCACTAAGTAATTGGCTTGACTTACCAATGGTTTAGCTATGGAAGACCATTTACTACGGGCAAAAAGTAAACACTCACTAAGGTGCAGCATTCCACATCCACAGATAAATTTCAACAGCAAAATGATTCAGTGTCAGCAACTCGGGGCTTGGGTTTTGTTTTGTAACTTTCTCAGTGGTGCATGAAAAACTGAACATTTGAAAAGGGAAGACACTTAGGGCTTAAATCTGCCTTTGCTTTTATAGGTGCAGCTCCAATTGAATGAGAGGGCAGAAGAGGGCTGTTTGGGAAGGGCATAGTGTTAAAATATACACGCACACAAATTTTGTTTCTAGGTATTTTAAAAAAAAAGGAAAGGAAAGAAAGGGATAGATTCACCAAATAGCTTGGTTTCAGAGTAGCAGCCGTGTTAGTCTGTATCCACAAAAAGAACAAGAGTACAAATAAATTTGTTAGTCTCGAAGGTGCCACAAGTCCTCCTGTTCTTTTTGCAAATAGCTTGAGGACACAGTGGCAAATAGTCACTGGGCGAAGGAGGGAGAGAGAGAGAGACAGACAATGACACTATAGCCTGGTGGTTAAGGGCACTCACCTGGGAGGTGGGAGACCCAAGTACTTGCTCAAATGACTATTTAATTACTTATGCAAAGTAGAACATCTTCAACAGAAGAGACAGAAACCCCCCACACCAGACTAGCCCACAGCCCCGTGGGTACGGCTCCCACTCTCCCGCAACCTTAACGTTTGTGCAGTGATCAGACACTATGATGATAGGTGTCACAGAAAAGCCAAGTAACAAATGAAATAGCAAGAGCAAAGGGGAGCACATCAAGCATAGTGGGGAGAGGCTGCAGGGAGAAGGTGGTAGCATCGCTCTCTTCCTTTATCCCATGTCCTGTGCTGGAGAGCTAGGCAGTGTTTCATTAGCAATAAGCAACGCAGTAGGCGAGCACCGTTGTAGGAGAGAACTTTACTGCCCAGTGTTACATGCTCAGGCTATCGAGTCCGAGCACCAACAGCCTGACCCCAGCTTGCTTCCCTGAGCCTCTGATGCCATAGCAAACTAGGTCTCTCCTAAAATGTCACCCTCTTTCTCCATTTCCACTCATCAGGAGTGAATCACCCCTGCCTTCTGCTTCCCACCCCTGTGTCTGGAATGAACATTCAGCTGAAATTAGCTCAGCAGCTGCTGAAGTACCTATTTAAAATATTAATAACTTTCAACACCTAATTAAAGAGTCTAATTAAATAGCTAATCTTCGGTCTGTGCTCTAAATTTTAAACTAGATGAACTTAGTAAATTAAGTTCTAAATTTTCCTCCATTAAAAAAATGAAAACCAAAAAACTTGGTGTGCTAATCACCTCTATTTTTTAGTGGCTGTATATCCTAGGCAGAACAAATTCAAATTTGATAGATAAATTCTACTTCAGCCACAGACCTCACATACTAGATGTGAGGGTGATATTATGTATGTGGATTTTAGAATGAAAGGGGCAGAAGAAGAGAGGATCCGTATTTTATGGACTGCAGTAGGAATTAGGGCTGTCAAATGATTAAAAAAATTAATCGCGAATAATCGTGCAATTAAAAAATAGAATTACATTGATTTAAATATTTTTGGATGTGTTCTACATTTTCAAATATATTGATTTCAGTTGTATTCAACAGAATACAAGGTGTACAGCGCTCACTTTATATTTTTGATTACAAATATTTGTACTGTAAAAAACAAAATAGTATTTTTCAATTCACCTTATACAAGTACTGTAGTGCCATCTCTATCATGAAAGTGGCAGTTTCAAATGTAGAATTATGTACAAAAAATAACTGAATTAAAAAATAAGCCAATGTCAAACTTTTGAGCCTAAAAGTCCACTCAGTCCTATTTTTTGTTCAACCAATCGCTCAAACAAGTTTGTTTACATTTGCAGGAGATAATGCTGCCTGCTTCTTGTTCACAATGTCACCTGAAAGTGAGAACAGGTATTCACATGGCATTGTTGCAGCTGGCGTCACAAGATATTTACATGCCAGATGTGCTAAAGAGTCATATGTCTCTTCATGTTTCGACCACCATTCCAGAGGACATGCGTCCAGGCTGATGACAGGTTCTGCCTGATAACTGTCCAAAGCAGTGCGGACCAACACATGTTCATTTTCATTATCTGAGTCAGATGCCACCAGCAAAAGGTTGATTTTCTTTTTTGGTGGTTCAGGTTCTGTAGTTTCTTCATCGGAGTGTTGCTCTTTTAAGACTTCTGAAAGCATGTTCCACACCTCATCCCTCTCAGATTTTGGAAGGCACTTCAGATTCTTAAACCTTGGGTCGTGTGCTGTAGCTATCTTTAGAAATCTCACATTGGTACCTTCCTTGCATTTTGTCAAATCTGCTGTGAAAGTGTTCTTAAAATGAACCATGTGCCGAGTCATCAGCTGAGACTACTATAATATGAAATATATGCAGAATGCGAGTAAAACAGAGCAGGAGACATACAATTCTTCCCCAAGGAGTTCAGACACAAATTTAATTAATGCATTATTTTTTTAAGGAGCATCATCAGCATGGAAGCATGTCCTCTGGAATGGTGGCCAAAGCATGAAGGGGCATACGAATTTTAGCATAACTGGCACGTACGTACCTTGCAATGCTGGCTACGAAAGTGCCATGTGAATGCCTGTTCTCACTTTCAGATGACATTGTAAATAAGAAGTGGGCAGCATTGTCTCCTGAAAATGTAAATAAATTTGTTTGTCCTAGCTATTAGATGAACAAGAAGTAGGACTGAGTGGACTTGTAGGCTCTGAAGGTTTACAGTGTTTTGTTTTTGAATGCAGTTACAAAAAAAATAAATCTACATTTGTAAGTTGCATTTTCATGATAGAGATTGCACTACAGTACTTACAGGAGGTGAACTGAAAAATACTTCTTTTGTTTATCATTTTTACAGTGCAAATATTTGTAATAAAAAATAATATAAAGTGAGCCATGTACACTTTGTATTCTGTGTTGTAATTGAAATCAATGCACTTGAAAATTCAGAAAAACATCCAAAAATATTTAATAAATTTCAATTGGTGTTCTCTTGTTTAACAGTGCGATTAAAACTACGATTGTGATTAATTTTCTAAATCTCAATTAATTTTTTTGAGTTAATCACATGAGTTAACTGTGATTAATTGACAGCCCTAGTAGGAATTCATTTGCAACCTTAACTTTGGAGTTGCCACCACTGATCAAATACATCCCTAATAAAGACCTCATTTCCTGCAAACGGTGAACAGTAAAATATTGTGTGAACAACAAACAGCAGCAATTTCACTCCTTCACTCACGTAGCTTCATGGAGAGCTTTTCCTTATTTTAAAATAGCTCAAATAATATTTTAAAACTGTACCTGTGTAGTAGCGTAAACATCTTCTCCCTGTATTTTCCTGTACAGTAGCACAGGCCTGATATTGGAAGGAACGGACTGCCTGCCACTCCCTCTATAGTCAGTGAGAGTGAGTAAGGCCTTGTCTATACTGTCAATTTCCAGCGCTGCAACTTTATCGCTCGGGGTGTGCAAACCCCCCCTCACCCCTGAGCACTGCAAATTTCAGCGCTGTAAAGTGGCAGTGTAGACAGAGCTCTCCTCCCGTGCTGGTGCCACGACTACACAGCCACTTTAAAGCGCTGTGATAAAACCTCAGGGTGTGATAAAATTCACAATACGAAATATGTCAGATATATTTTAAGAATCAGTTATTCTCGAATGACCGAGAACAAACTCTCCCAATGGGCGCTCCGTAGTTCCAGGAGGCCCAATCAACTTCCTGGGAGCTAGGTGCATGTATTAGCTTCTCCTTACAGACACCATATCCACTGGCAAATCAAGGCAAGAAGTGAATTCCAAAGCCAACAATCCCTTACTAAGAATGCCATGCTGCCAACCTCCGTCTCCCTTTAAATCGGGGAAATATTACCTTGGGCGATTCCAATAATCACAACTGCCACAGTACCACTCTGGGGCAGAAATGCTCTCTCATAACCCCAGCACACAAACCATTTAGAGCTTTATAGGTTAAAATCAACACCTTAATCTCAACAGCTTGTTTCCAATCTATACTATTTTTGCTTGAAAAAAAGGGAGATGCTGTCCCTATTTACATGAAGAAACTGTCTTCAGTAAGTGGAGTAAAACCCTAATTAACTTGAGTATGGCTAGATGCAGAACTGACATATCAGAACACAAAGGGTACATTGTTGTCCAGGGGATTCTGAAAGCATCTTTTGTCAGATCTAATGTACTTGCTAGTACGGGGTTAAATGCTGAACAAGTAAAAATTAATTTAAAAGCACACTAGATGTTATTTAATCAAAGGCTTTGTTATTCATTCAAGAGTGCAACAACATTAAAAGCATTCATGTGTCACTCCCATTAATTTCTAAAGAAGAGGCAATGCAGCATCAGACCATCTGTTATTAAGCAGACAGGGACACACCAGAACACAGCTCTGTACTACACATCTGCTTACAAAAAAGGAGTAGTTTTTGTTACCTACTATAATTCATTGATCTTCAAACACCCAAAACAAGGTAGTTACTTTTTTGGGATCTCCTGGTAGAAAACTAACCTGTTAGCCACTGGATGTCACTCTTGCTCCACAGAACTGCAACTGGAAGAGTCCTTTTCATCATATGAGTAAGGCAGATCCTCAAGGATAATTTCCTGCTTGGATAGGAGGTAGCATAGAATTCCCAGGATCACTATGAACAAATCCATTGGTGTTGGGTAATAGGAGCTGTACTAGCCCTTGCTATGTGTGACTTGTGTACAGACAGACAAGCATCTTCAAATGATTCTATGGGACAGATTTCTCAAAACAGCACAGCTCCATCAAAATAAATGGTTATATCTTCAGAAGTGCTAGGCACACTGTGTTTTGAGCTCTTTTGAAAATCTGATAAGTGTCACAATGGGAGCTGCTGAATGCTCAGTGTTTTTGAACATCAAGCCCATACTTGGGTGCCTAAATAAGAGCTGAAGTCTTTAGAAATAATCTGGTCCCAGTTGTGGGTTCTGAGAACTTGAAAAATCTCATTCATGGTCTTTTGAAATTGTCCCTAAGTTTAAACAGATCCCTTTGGAGATCCTTCTGAGAAATAACTCTGATTCCAGACTCACGGCACAATTCTTCATGTACACATGGAAAGAGGAGAGACTGAGATATGAAATGGTGTGTAGGATTTCTCTAAACTAGAGGTTAAAAACCTGAGACTCTTCCCAGAGCAATAATGCAGTTTCAGCAACAGAGGTTCTAGATAAGGAATCATCAACTCATGGTTAGAAACAAGAAACCTTATCCAAGTGAGTGATCAAATTTCTTCAGGCTTTAGCTGGATCCACAGTCCCAGAATTACTGTGGCATTAGCCATCCTCAAGTGTTAGATAGGGGATTTTTAGAACCCCCAGAAAGGATAACAAAAAATAGTAGCCACTTTCCTCTGGCTTATGTAAAAAATAAACAGATCCTGCCGGGTACTGTAATATTCGGAGGTTAGGGAGCATGGTGAATGATGGATCACAAAAGTTTTATATGCTTACACAAGAAGAAGAAAAGCCGACCAATTAATGCACTTATTTTTAAACAACTTTCCTTGTGGGTCCTTTGAGACGCTCAGATGAAGAGTGCAATGTAAGAGCTAAGTAGTATTACTGACTCTTAATGTTGGATATCACAGCAAAACTATAGGAGTACATTTGGACTCATGCAAAAAAACCCCAAACAGAAATTCCATAGATTTGGGATAACTGCCTTGGATCTGAAGAAAATCTGCCTGAGTGAGTGAGGCTGGTGCAGATATTGGCAAAAATTCCCAGCCGTTTCCTATATTCCTCTTTGAGAACAACAAAGGCTCTGATAGCAAAGAGAAGCAACATTTCACTAATTGGCTACAAAAATTCTAAGTGTGGTCATCTCCAAAGAGACAGGACTTACTGTGTGTGCTTCCTGGCCCTGATTACTTGAGTCACCTGGCAAAGTCTTCATGGAATATATTTTCAACCCTACCAAAAATCCTGTTTGTGCATCAGTGGAGTGGCTTTGATAATGTGAAAGAGGCATGGAGAGCATTACATGACTGCCTGTATATCCTGAACGTTCTGAAGAGCAGAAAATTGAGAGGATAGTTGTGTCAGATGTTTACTCTGTTTTTGTAGAATTTATAATCAACAGCAGTGTGGGTGTGTATTTTTGCAGTGTTGTTAATACCTATGTTTCTAAATTACTGACCTTGTGCACTACGTCGCCAGGACATAAACATATGTTAAACCATTCTGTGGTAAATTTTAGGGGTAAAATTTTCTCCATTAAAAATGATGGCAAAACCAGAATTTCAGCCCAAATATTTTATCAGAAGACAAAACAAGTGTACAGGATTCAGTTAGGAATGAGAGGTTAGTCAGACTGAGAAATTTTACCAACACTACCGATAGCCTCCCACTAAACACCACAGAACGAAAGAGGTTTCAGCAACTGAATACCCCCCCGAAAATGCCACACAGATGATGTACTTTCCATCAGTAAAGTTCCTTTCATTGGCTGCTCCTTCTCTCTCTTCTGCTGATTTAACCACCAGCTATTTCTGAACAGTCATTGCTGGCAAATAAAATACAGCACCAGAAAGAAAACTCAACTTTGACAGCTCACTCCGAGGGGTGTACAGGCATCTGTAGTAGCAGGAGTAGCGGAATTTTACCCAGGGATCCACTTGGAGTAGGGAGGATACAGGCCCGAAGTGTTCTATGAATACTGAAGGTTGGTGCTCCCCATCACAGTCATACCCTAAAATACATTGTAAACTCTTCTCCCAGGTATTACGTAGCAATAGTTAAAAATATTCAAATTCCTGTTGCAGAAGCAGCCTGGTTTTTGATACCATAAGTGCTAACCTAAAAGAACCCACTTAAACTTTTACTGAGTTTCATTAATATTCCACACTAACCCTTGAAGGCTACTGGCACACTGTGTATAACATGAGACAAATTATTAATATGTACCCTGACAAGAGATCCACTTTAGATACTGTGCCAGCCAGAATGCGAGCAGCTGGACTGATGTCCCAAGGAATCACAACATATGTTAGGCACTACATCAGTGGAGTCTCAGACTAGGCAAGTCTTGGAGAAGACTGTTTTAGTGGATGAAACAGTGACACGTCCTGTTGCCCATAGTAAAATAAGGTTTAAATACTTTAATTTTAATTAAATGGCCACTATCTGGCATAATACAAAAGAAAATTCTGATTTCGTTTTCACAACCCTCCAAATTTATTTTGAAATTTTGCTTATAATAGAGTTAAGCACTTTTCTTCAGCTCTAAGGACTTTACAATAATTTACATACACAAAACGAAGAACAGAGTCCACAAAACACAATCTGCACAAACAATAGCACAAGACCCCATTAGTATGACACACTGTCATAAATATAAAGGGAAGGGTAAACCCCTTTGAAATCCCTCCTGGCCAGGGGAAAGCTCCTCTCACCTGTAAAGGGTTAAGAAGCTAAAGGTAACCTCGCTGGCACCTGACCAAAATGACCAATGAGGAGACAAGATACTTTCAAAAGCTGGGAGGAGGGAGAGAAACAAAGGGTCTGTGTCTGTCTGTAGTCGTTTCGGCCGGGGACAGAACAGGAATGGAGTCTTAGAACTTTTAGTAAGTAATCTAGCTAGGTATGCATTAGATTATGATTTCTTTAAATGGCTGAGAAAAGAATTGTGCTGAATAGAATAACTATTTCTGTCTGTGTATCTTTTTTGTAACTTAAGGTTTTGCCTAGAGGGGTTCTCTATGTTTTTGAATCTAATTACCCTGTAAGGTATCTACCATCCTGATTTTACAGGGGGGATTTCTTTATTTCTATTTACTTCTATTTTTTATTAAAAGTCTTCTTGTAAAACACTGAATGCTTTTTCATTGTTCTCAGATCCAAGGGTTTGGGTCTGTGGTCACCTATGCAAATTGGTGAGGCTTTTTATCCAACATTTCCCAGGAAAGGGGGGGTGCAAGTGTTGGGAGGATTGTTCATTGTTCTTAAGATCCAAGGGTCTGGGTCTGTAGTCACCTAGGCAAATTGGTGAGGCTTTTTACCAAACCTTGTCCAGGAAGTGGGGTGCAAGGTTTTGGGAAGTATTTTGGGGGGAAGGACGCGTCCAAACAGCTCTTCCCCAGTAACCAGTATTAGTTTGGTGGTGGTAGCGGCCAGTCCAAGGATAACGGATGTAATATTTTGTACCTTGGGGAAGTTTTGACCTAAGCTGGTAAAGATAAGCTTAGGAGGTTTTTCATGCAGGTCCCCACATCTGTACCCTAGAGTTCAGAGTGGGGGAGGAACCTTGACATGGTGGCACAGTGGTGGGATGAACCTGAAATCATTTTGAGATCCAGTTGAGATTTTTTGAACTAGAAATACAGATTTTAAAAAGGAATTTTTAGGAAGTCCAGAAAGCAGCTTTGAAACTGAAAGCAGCTTGGTTTCTCTCTGCTTTGTGGCCAAGTAGAGACAAAAGGGGATTATCTTGTGAATTGCAGGTTTTCTTTGCCTGGAGGCAGGGTTCTTAACTCCTGCAGGGAAATTCACAGTCTTCCAACCCAGAGGTTTTTTTTTTCTTTTCTTCCTAAAAGTAAATAGGGGGTGTGTGCTCTACCCATTTGCCTGGAGACAAAAGTGGCAGGGTTTTTTTTAGGATTTTGATTTTTTTTTTGTTTTACAAGGAGCACAGGTTTGAAAAGAAATTTTTTTTTTCTTTGGGCTGGGTAAGCAGGTTTCCAAGTAGTTGGAGGTTTTTTGCTTTAATTTGGGCCCAGAGCAGAGACAAGGGAATTGTCTTTTTCTGTAGGCTGACAATCACTATCAGAGAATAGGTATTCTATTCCAGCACAGCAAAATTTTACAGCCAAGTTTTGTTTGTTTATTTCTAAACCTCGGGTGTAAAGTTAGTTAAAAACAGAGAGGTTAGAATGGCCAAATCCTCGGCTCGACTACAGCTGGAATTAGCCAAATTTCAGGCTGAGGAAAAACAAAGGGAACATGAAAGACAGATAGAACTCATGCGGCTGGAGAAGGAGGTACAGGAGGCTGCCCACAAGAGGGAAATGGAGGCAAGGAAGCATGTGGAGGAGATGGAGAGGATAAAGGCCCAGCAGAATATACCAACAAACCCTAGCAATCCTTCTCCAGGTACCACTTCCCATTCCAGAAAGTTCCCCACCTACAAGGCAGGTGATGATACTGAGGCCTTCTTAGAAAACTTCGAAAGGGCCTGCCTTGGGTACAACATCTCTACTGACCAATACATGGTAGAGCTGAGGCCACAGCTCAGTGGACCCTTAGCTGAGGTGGCAGCTGAAATGCCTAAAGAACATATGAACAAGTATGAACTGTTTAAATCCAAGGCGAGAGTCAGAATGGGGATAACACCCGAGCAGTCTCGTCGGAGGTTCCGAGCCCTAAGGTGGAAACCAGACATGTCATTTACCCGACATGCCTACCACATTGTGAAACATTGGGATGCCTGGATATCAGGAGCAAGTGTTGAATCTCCAGTAAATTTGTCCTTCCTAATGCAAATGGAACAATTCTTAGAGGGTGTTCCTGAGGAAATAGAAAGATACATCCTAGATGGGAAACCCAAAACTGTAATCGAGGCAGGAGAGATTGGAGCCAGATGGGTGGAGGTGGCAGAGAAGAAGAAAACTGGTCGCAGTTGGAGCGGAGACCAGAAGGGACCACCCCAGACCACACCCTATTACCGGGGGCCGCCCAAAGCCCCACCTACCTCCCAAAGAACCCTCCAGACCCCTTATCGTCCCACCACCCCGTTCTCCAGCAACCCACCTCGCCCCGGTGACCCGTCAGCTGGACGATGTTTTAAATGTAACGAGCTGGGGCATGTAAAGGCCAACTGCCCCAAGAACCCCAACAGATTACAGTTCATTGCACCGGAATCACACCAGAGGTCCACAGGCCCAGATACCTCCCAGATACCCTTGGAGCGGAGGGAAACTGTGAGTGTGGGCGGGAAGAAGGTCACCGCGTGGAGGGACACCGGAGCACAAGTGTCAGCTATCCATGCTTCCTTAGTGGACCCCAATTTAATCAACCCAGAGATCCAAGTGACGATTCAACCCTTCAAGTCCAACTCTTTCAATTTGCCTACAGCCAAGTTGCCTGTCCAGTACAAGGGCTGGTCAGGAATGTGGACTTTTGCAGTCTATGATGATTATCCCATCCCCATGCTGTTGGGGGAAGACTTGGCCAATCACGTGAAGCAGGCCAAGAGGGTGGGAACGGTCACCCGCAGCCAGGCTAAACAAGCCGTGGGGCCTAGCTCTGTTCCGGAAACTTCTATCAGGGCCCGGTCAGAGGTGATGGACCCGGACCCCAGGCCAATGTCTGCAACAGCAGTAGTGGATCCAGTCCCAGAGACCCAGACGGAACCAGTCCCAGAACCGGAACCAGCCAAACAACCAACACCAGACCCCGTGCCAGCACTGAATCCAGAACTTGCAACCTCAACACCAGAGGGCCCCACCGAACCTGAACTGGCAGCAGCCGATAACCCTACACAAGAGGCTCAGCCGGAGCCTGAATCCCAACATAGTGCACCAGCGGAGAGCGGTTCACAGTCAACAGAAACAGCTCCATCCCCTATATCGCTTCCAGAGGGACCAAGCCTATGTCCCCAATCCAATGAGGAACGGATGTCTCCAGCAACAAGGGAACAGTTCCAGACCGAACAGGAAGCAGATGAAAGCCTCCAGAGAGCGTGGACGGTGGCACGGAGCAACCCACCGCCTCTCAGCTCTTCTAATCGATCCAGGTTTGTTGTAGAAAGAGGACTTTTATACAAGGAAACTCTTTCTGGGGGACACCAGGAAGACTGGCATCCTCAGAGACAGTTGGTAGTTCCAACTAAATACCGGGCCAAGCTCTTGAGCTTAGCCCACGATCACCCTAGTGGCCATGCTGGGGTGAACAGGACCAAAGACCGTTTGGGGGGGTCATTCCACTGGGAGGGAATGGGCAAGGATGTTTCTACCTATGTCCAGTCTTGTGAGGTGTGCCAAAGAGTGGGAAAACCCCAAGACCATGTCAAAGCTCCTCTCCAGCCACTCCCCATCATTGAAGTTCCATTTCAGCGAGTAGCTGTGGATATTCTGGGTCCTTTTCCGAAAGAGACACCCAGAGGAAAGCAGTACATACTGACTTTCATGGATTTTGCCACCCGATGGCCGGAAGCAGTAGCTCTAAGCAACACCAGGGCTAAAAGTGTGTGCCAGGCACTAGCAGACATTTTTGCCAGGGTAGGTTGGCCCTCCGACATCCTCACAGATGCAGGGACTAATTTCCTGGCAGGAACTATGAAAAACCTTTGGGAAGCTCATGGGGTAAATCACTTGGTTGCCACTCCTTACCATCATCAAACAAATGGCATGGTGGAGAAGTTTAATGGAACTTTGGGGGCCATGATACATAAATTCGTAAATGAGCACTCCAATGATTGGGACCTAGTATTGCAGCAGTTGCTCTTTGCCTACAGAGCTGTACCACATCCCAGTTTAGGGTTTTCCCCATTTGAACTTGTATATGGCTGTGAGGTTAAGGGGCCATTGCAGTTGGTGAAGCAGCAATGGGAGGGATTTACACCTTCTCCAGGAACTAACATTCTGGACTTTGTAACCAACCTACAAAACACCCTCCGAACCTCTTTAGCCCTTGCTAGAGAAAACTTACAGGATGCTCAAAAAGAGCAAAAAGCCTGGTATGATAAACATGCCAGAGAGCGTTCCTTCAAAGTAGGAGACCAGGTCATGGTCTTAAAGGCGCTCCAGGCCCATAAAATGGAAGCATCGTGGGAAGGGCCATTCGTGGTCCAGGAGCGCCTGGGAGCTGTTAATTATCTCATAGCATTCCCCACCTCCAACCGAAAGCCTAAGGTGTATCATATTAATTCTCTAAAGCCCTTTTATTCCAGAGAATTAAAGGTTTGTCAGTTTACAGCCCAGGGAGGAGACGACGCTGAGTGGCCTGAAGGTGTCTATTACGAAGGGAAATGTGCTGGTGGTGTGGAAGAGGTGAACCTCTCCATGACCCTTGGGCGTATGCAGCGACAGCAGATCCAGGAGCTGTGCACTAGCTACGCGCCAACGTTCTCAGCCACCCCAGGACTGACTGAACAGGCATACCACTCCATTGACACAGGTAATGCTCACCCAATTAGGGTCCACCCTTACCGGGTGTCTCCTCAAGCTAAAACTGCTATAGAACGGGAGATCCAGGATATGTTACAGATGGGTGTAATCCGCCCCTCTGAAAGTGCATGGGCATCTCCAGTGGTTCTAGTTCCCAAACCAGATGGGGAAATACGTTTTTGCGTGGACTACCGTAAGCTAAATGCTGTAACTCGCCCAGACAACTATCCAATGCCACGCACAGATGAACTATTAGAGAAACTGGGACGGGCCCAGTTCATCTCTACCTTGGACTTAACCAAGGGGTACTGGCAGGTACCGCTAGATGAATCTGCCAAGGAAAGGTCAGCCTTCATCACACATCTCGGGCTGTATGAATTTAATGTACTCCCTTTCGGGCTGCGAAATGCACCCGCCACTTTCCAAAGACTTGTAGATGGTCTCCTAGCGGGATTAGGAGAATATGCAGTCGCCTACCTTGACGATGTGGCCATATTTTCGGATTCCTGGGCAGACCACCTGGAACATCTACAAAAAGTCCTTGAGCGCATAAGGGAGGCAGGACTAACTGTTAAGGCTAAGAAGTGTCAAATAGGCCTAAACAGAGTGACTTACCTTGGACACCAGGTGGGTCAAGGAACTATCAGCCCCCTACAGGCCAAAGTGGATGCTATCCAAAAGTGGCCTGTCCCAAAGTCAAAGAAACAGGTTCAATCCTTCTTAGGCTTGGCCGGTTATTACAGACGATTTGTACCGCACTACAGCCAAATCGCTGCCCCACTGACAGACCTAACCAAAAAGAAACAGCCAAATGCTGTTCAGTGGACCGGAAAGTGTCAGAAGGCCTTTAACAAGCTTAAAGCGACACTCATGTCTGACCCTGTACTAAGGGCCCCAGACTTTGACAAACCGTTCCTAGTAACCACAGATGCATCCGAGCGTGGTGTGGGAGCAGTTTTAATGCAGAAAGGACCTGATCAAGAATTCCACCCTGTAGTGTTTCTCAGCAAAAAACTGTCTGAGAGGGAAAGCAACTGGTCAGTCACTGAAAAAGAATGTTATGCCATTGTCTACGCTCTGAAAAAGCTACGCCCATATGTTTGGGGACGGCGTTTCCACCTGCAACCCGACCATGCTGCACTAAAGTGGCTTCACACCGTCAAAGAAACTAACAAAAAACTTCTTCGGTGGAGTTTAGCTCTCCAAGATTTTGATTTCGACATCCAACACATCTCAGGAGCTTCTAACAAAGTGGCTGATGCACTCTCCCGTGAAAGTTTCCCAGAATCAACTGGTTAAAATCGTCCTTGAGATGTGGAAAATATTGTTAGTCTTTATGTACTTGGTAGTATATTTAGAGATGCATGTGTCTTATTAACTCTGTTTTTCCTAGAGCTCCAGGAAGAAATCCCAGCCAGTGTTTCACCCTAGCTGAGATTTGGGGGGCGTGTCATAAATATAAAGGGAAGGGTAAACCCCTTTGAAATCCCTTCTGGCCAGGGGAAAGCTTCTCTCACCTGTAAAGGGTTAAGAAGCTAAAGGTAACCTCGCTGGCACCTGACCAAAATGACCAATGAGGAGACAAGATACTTTCAAAAGCTGGGAGGAGGGAGAGAAACAAAGAGTCTGTGTCTGTCTGTAGTCGTCTTGGCCAGGGACAGAACAGGAATGGAGTCTTAGAACTTTTAGTAAGTAATCTAGCTAGGTATGTGTTAGATTATGATTTCTTTAAATGGCTGAGAAAAGAATTGTGCTGAATAGAATAACTATTTCTGTCTGTGTATCTTTTTTGTAACTTAAGGTTTTGCCTAGAGGGGTTCTCTATGTTTTTGAATCTAATTACCCTGTAAGGTATCTACCATCCTGATTTTACAGGGGGGATTTCTTTATTTCTATTTACTTCTATTTTTTATTAAAAGTCTTCTTGTAAAACACTGAATGCTTTTTCATTGTTCTCAGATCCAAGGGTTTGGGTCTGTGGTCACCTATGCAAATTGGTGAGGCTTTTTATCCAACATTTCCCAGGAAAGGGGGGGTGCAAGTGTTGGGAGGATTGTTCATTGTTCTTAAGATCCAAGGGTCTGGGTCTGTAGTCACCTAGGCAAATTGGTGAGGCTTTTTACCAAACCTTGTCCAGGAAGTGGGGTGCAAGGTTTTGGGAAGTATTTTGGGGGGAAGGACGCGTCCAAACAGCTCTTCCCCAGTAACCAGTATTAGTTTGGTGGTGGTAGCGGCCAGTCCAAGGATAACGGATGTAATATTTTGTACCTTGGGGAAGTTTTGACCTAAGCTGGTAAAGATAAGCTTAGGAGGTTTTTCATGCAGGTCCCCACATCTGTACCCTAGAGTTCAGAGTGGGGGAGGAACCGTGACACACACCCACATCTGACCACCAATGGGCTGTATCTTCCTCAGCCCCCAGAGTCACCTGAAAGAGAAGATGAGCTTTGAAGCTTGACCAAACAAATCTGGGCTCTGGCAGACGAAAAGGGGTGTGTGTGCGGGGGGGACTAGGAGGAGATAGAGATTGGCAATGAGAAAGATTTTCAACTGTTTCACCACTCCAGCTCCAAATACAACCCAGGTTGCTAACTGCAAGCCTTTACTTAACTGTATGGTGGCTTACATAGGAGGTCTTGCTTTTAGTGGAAATGGGGTTCCACACCGTAAAGATCACCATCGCAGTTGGCACTGATGGACAGTCCTGTTGGTAGTCTCAGTGGAGGCACCAAGGAGTGAATAAGTCTGTTAGCCCTGGAGGAGCCTTTCCAAAGAAAGGTTTCAGAGTAGCAGTTGTGTTAGTCTGTATTCGCAAAAAGAAAAGGAGTACTTGGGGCACCTTAGAGACTAACAAATTTATTTGAGCATAAGCTTTCGTGAGCTACAGCTCACTTCATCGGATGCACACTGAATGCAGCCGATGAAGCGAGCTGTAGCTCATGAAAGCTTATGCTCAAATAAATGTTAGTCTCTAAGGTGCCACAAGTACTCCTTTTCTTTTTCCAAAGAAAGGTGTTGCACATTGGCTGGGCACAGAGTGGTAGCTTACACTGCCTTTGTCCATGCTGTACACATCCTCTGAAATAAAACCAGGACATCAGTCTACAGTGCTCTCACTTAAAACAAGAGTTCTTTTTACATTTATTGTGTCTGTTAGAAATGCTTGGAGTGCAGAGGCTGCAAAAGACATTTTATTGCTTAAAATGTTTATGCATTATGATCCCAATCCTGCAACTGACACAGCCAGGGAGGCGTCTTGCACCAAAATGAAACCCCATTTATTTTATTTCAATGGGGTTGCATGAAGGCATAGGGATTCACCCATGCATAACTGGTTAAAGGACCTGGGCCTTTCTTTATCAGTGCATTAGCACAGAGGCATAGAAGCTGGTATTAACATAATAGTTCATGACAACTCCTTTGAAGACACAAAACTAAGTCAAAAATCCAATTTAAAAACAAAACAGATCATCCAGATTTAGAGGACAGATAATTAAATTGATCCCGCTCTCAGACAAAGGGAGCTTCATTATTGCCCTTGATGGGATCAAGTCAATGTATTTCAGCCTGGCTCTGCAAACCATTTCACAAATAAGGAATCCAAATATGGATCTGCCGCAATACATTATGTATGTTTCATAGTAGGCACAACAATTTAAGAAAGATGTGGAGAAACTGGAGAGAGTCCAGAGGAGAGCAACAAAAATGATGAAAGGTTTAGAAATAAACTTGGCAAGTTTAGTTTTGAGGGGAAAAAAAAGACAGAGTTTGTTTACCCAGGATGGGGTGGGTCTCAGAGCCCAGGCTCCAGCCCCAGCCCAAACATCTACACTGCTTTTTTCAGTCCTGCAGCCTCAGCCACGTGACCCTGAGTCAGCCAACCCCAGGTTCTGAGACTTGGTGCTGTGGGTTTTTTATTGCAGTGCAGACATACCCTGAGGGAGGACATGATAGTGTCCTAAGGGCTGTTATAAAGAGATCAGTGATCAATTGTTCTCGTCTTACGTTAAGTGGACATGGAGTAATGGGCTTAATCTGCAGCAAGGGAAATTTAGGTTTGATATCAGGGAAACTTTCTAACTATAAGGATAGTTAACTACTGGAATAGGTTACCAAGGGAAGTCATATATTTCTCATCAGAGATTTTAAAGAATAAGGTTAGACAAACATTTGTCAGCGATGGTCTAGGTTTATGTGGTCCTGCCTCAGTGCGGGTGGGTGAGAAGTGGGAGAGAAAGTGTGGTCCCCTCCAGTTCTACATTTCTGTGACTATGAATTCTAGAAGACCTATTATTGTCTGTTGGGTAAATAAGTAGTCGTTTTCAAACGACAGACAAGCTCCTCAACTGATGTAAGCTGGGGTCGTGCCAATGAATACAACAGAATTATGACTGTTTACACCAGTTGAGAATCTGTTCCCAACATATTCAAATGAACATTTAATGTATAATTAAAAATGCTCTGGGTTTCTGCACAGAGGGGTCTATTTTCCCACAGAAACATGCAAATAAAAGCTCTGAACTTAACAGAGTTACTCTGTATGTGCACTCCTTGGGTTTGATTTAACCCTGGCACATTATTGCTTACTACAGCTAAAAGGCCAACTGGACTGGGGGGGGGGGTAGTGCAGACTGCTTGCAATTTACAAATTACATGGGTGTGAGCTGTAAGTAGCCAGTGGGGATCCAGAAATCAGCAGTTTGGCTAAAGACACTGGGGAAGTTGCAGATTCAGCAAAAGCAACAGTGTTTAGAATCCCTTAGGTTATTAGTTGTCAGCATATGCTGTCTCATCTCCAGTGAACTATGAGGAGAAGTTGGAAGAATATGGTAAGCTTCCGTAACACGGATCTGGGGAATGAAACCCCCCATCTAAATCCTACCTGCTAGAAAGAATTGTGTGAAAATCTCAGCTTTCATTTTAAAAAAAGTTTCTAGGCTTCCTGGTTGCTGAGAAATCCTGGAAAATATGAAGCAAGTGTATCAAAAAGGCTTAGAAACCAGAAGGCAAAGAATTCAACTTACATTCACAAAAATAAAATAACCCTGAAGATACTGGATGTTTGGGGATGGCAATGTTGTTATGAAATGTTTCATGCTCAAAACCGTCTGTCAAAGTACCTCTTGTGCCCAAATCCCTCATTTGTGTTAACTCTTCGGATTCAAACATTGGGTGTAATTCTAGCATGAAGCGACATACCGGCGCTAGCTCTGATCAAGCTAGCAAACTGAAAATCGGTGCATCACTATGGCAGTAGGCATGGCAGGAGGGGCTGGCTGCCTGAGATCACAGGTACATACACCAGGAGGCTAGTCCCTCCTGCCACCACAGCTACTAGATTCCTACAAATAGTTCAATGAGAGCTACCACAGGGGTCTCTCCTTGAGCTGAAATTTACCCCTTCCAGCTCTAGGATAGACAGACCCATTGTGTCACCTCAGGGCCTCTGCTGGAGCTTCTCTGGCATAGTAAATCCCATGCCTGAAAAACTGGGTTGAGTTAAAGTCTCCTCTTTATTAGTTCTTTTTCTCTTTTTAAATTTTTATTAAACCCCCCCCCCCGATCACCTAATTGTTATGGTAGGAAGCGGCACATCTAGGAGTACATTAAAATGTGAAGCACAAACCAGACCCCAGAAGGCTATAAACTGGGTTGCAAATTGTTCCAATCAAAGGGGAGATATCCCCTTCAAAATTTTAAAAAATAAGGGTAACTTGAGGCATTATATGAACCTAATCACCATTAAACCAAAGAAAAATTCAAACGTCATCTTTTAAAATGTCTTCGCTTAGTTTATTGCCCCTTTTAAAGCATTTCTGAAAAATAAGGTTTAATCACTTCTGTAGAAAAGAAAACTCAGATTCTATTGCTGTGGCACACTTACTGCTTAGAACTCAGGGTTAGGAGAGTCAGTATTAACCTTGAAATCCTGGGATTTTGTCAATATCTTTCACAAAGGTTATATACATCACAGGGGTTTTACACCCACTCTATTTCCTATGGCAACACTTTTGGGCTGGCTATTTATTTGTACATTTAGAACAACTTGTGCCATCGTTGGGGAAACACAATTACTGCACCCCCACTGCATGCTGTTCTTGAATCTAAGGCTCCCCTACAAAGCCTGATTGAATGAAGCTATGTGCAGGGCATCTCTGTCGTTACTTGAGGAGAGAGGCTGTAGAGCACCAGAGGAGCTGCCCCACTCCAGCAGCCTCTCCTCACTATTCCAGGAGATGTGAATGGTGGATGAGCAGACCCTCAGGGAGCTCTTCTTGGCCTTTTGCTATTCAATATCTATCAACGAGCTGGAAGAAAATAGAATATCATTGCTGATAAAGTTTACAGATGACAGAAGAATGGTAAATAGCAAGGACAGTTCTTCTGTACTGAGCAATCTAGATGGCTTGGTAAACTGGACTCATTTGAACAACATGCATTTTAAAACAGCCAAGCAGAAGGTCAATAAAGAAAAGTGCAAGTAGGTGACATTTACAAGATGGCATCTAGCCTGTTATTTTTAAAGATGATGGTGAATAACCAAACTAAATATGAGCTTCCAGTGTGATGCCATGGATAAGAGGGACAATGTGATCCTTCCATGTATAAGCAAGAGAACCTCAAGTAGGAAGGAGGAAGAGATATTGCATATGTGTACAGCACTAGTGAGACTATTACCAAAACACTGTGTCCAATTCTGGTGTCCACACTTCAAAAAGAATGGTGGAAATGCTGAAAGGGTTCAGAAAAGAGCCACAAGAATGATTTAAAGTCTGGAAAACCTTTACAGTATAAGAAACTTATGCTAAAAAGACTGAGCTTCTGGTGAAAGAAAAGATTAGAAAGTGACTTGATCACAGTCTACACCTGCACGGGGAGAAATTTTCTGATATCTGTGTTAGTTTGTTTCAATCTGGCAAAGCCTTAACAAGATCCTATGGTTCAAGACTGAAACCAGACAAATTGTGACTGGAAATAAGGCACAATTTTTTTAAGTGATGGTAATTGCACATTGGAACAACTTACTTAGGGATTATCCATCTCTTAAAGTCTTTAAACCAAGATGGGATGTCTTTCTCAAATATATTCTGTAACCCAACCTGAAATTATGAGCCTGATACAGAAATTACTGGGTGAAATTCTATGGCCTGTGTTTTGCATAAAATCAGATTAGATGGTCATAAAGGTCCTTTCAGCCTTAAGACCTTCTAATTATTTGCAAAGTAAAACTACACCCGCTCTATTACTCTTGAGACTTAAAACCTCATGGAAATGGAGCAGAATCTGGGCCTCACTGCTGCTACATTTTAAAATAATTCAATTGATTAAACATATACTAAAGTTGGTCACACTCCAAACCAGTCAGTCTCTGTGCAAAAGAATAAATGGACACAACTTAGATAACAAGAATTGTAACATTCAAAAACCAGTCGGAGAACACTTCAATCTCCCTGGACAATCAACAACAGACTTAAAAGTGGCAATTCTTCAACAAAAAAACCTTCAAAAATAGACTCCAACGAGAAACTGCAGAACTGGAATTAATTTGCAAAGTGGACACCATCAAATTAGGCCTGAATAAAGACTGGGAGTGGATGGGTCAATACAAAAGGTAATTTCCCCTCCACTAATACTCACTCTTTCTTATCAACTGTTGGAAATGGGCCACCTTGATTGCATTGGCCTCATTAGCACTACAAAAGTAATTTTCCCTCCCTTGGTATTCACCCCTTCTTGTCAACTGTTGAGAATAGGCCACTTCTACCTTAATTGAATTGACTCATTAGCACTGACCCCCCCCCCACTTGGTAAGACAACTCCCATCTTTTCATTTGCTATAATATATATTCTGCTTACTGTATTTTTCACTCCATGTATCTGATGAAGTGGGTTCTAGCCCACAAAAGCTTATGCCCAAATAAATTTGTTAGTCTCTAAGGTGCCACAAGGACTCCTCGTTTTTTTTTTTAAATGATTTAAAGACATTCTTGTTGGTCTTGCATCTGGCCACTGGTGTCCTGCTAAATTACTTTACTTCTGAATGTTTGCCTAAGTAGGATGTAACCATTTTAAAGCTTGTTAAGCACGGATTAATTCGGACATGTAGTTATTTTTTTCACCCACCAAATCTGACATGGGAGTCTTTATATGTAATTATAGTGACAGTTGACAGTGTAGCATACAAACAATTTCTTTTTAATCTCCCTGACAATGATCCTAAAGTTTTGCCTATTTAAACAGCATTTTGTTTTGTGCTAGCCTCATTTATCATAGAATCACAGAATATCAGGGTTGGAAGGGACCTCAGGAGGTCATCTAGTCCAACCCCCTGCTCAAAGCAGGACCAATCCCCAACTAAATCATCCCAGCGAGGGCTTTGTCAAGCCTGACTTTAAAAACCTAAAAGGAAGGAGACTCCACCACCTCCCTAGGCAACGCATTCCAGTGCTTCACCACCCTCCTAGTGAACAAGTTTGTCCCAACATCCAACCTAAACCTTCCCCACTGCAACTTGAGACCATTACTCCTTGTTCTGTCATCTGCTACCACTGAACAGCCTGGATCCATCCTCTTTGGAACCCCCTTTCCGGTAGTTGAAAGCAGCTATCAAATCTCCCCTCATTCTTCTCTTCTGCAGACTAAACAATCCCAGTTCCCTCAGCCTCACCTCATGTGTCATGTGCTCCAGCCCCCTAATAATTTTTGTTGCCCTCCGCTGGACTCTTTCCAATTTTTCCACATCCTTCTTGTAGTGTGGGGCCCAAAACTGGACACAGTACTCCAGATGAGGCCTCACCAATGTCGAATAGAAGGGAACGATCATGTCCCTCGATCTGCTGATATGCCTCTACTTATACATCCCAAAATGCCGTTAGGCTTCTTGGCAACACGGGCACACTGTTGACTCATATCCAGCTTCTCGTCCACTATAACCCCAAGGTCCTTTTCTGCAGAGCTTCTGCCTAGCCATCTGGTCCCAAGTCTGTAGCAGTGCATGACATTCTTCTGTCCTAAGTGCAGGACTCTGCACTTGTCCTTGTTGAACCTCAGATTTCTTTTGGCTAAATTCTCGAATTTGTCTAGGTCCCTCTGTAGCCTATACCTACCCTCCAGCATATCTACCACTCCTCCCAGTTCAGAGTCATCTGCAAACTTGCTGAGGATGCAGTCCACACCATCCTCCAGATCATTAATGAAGATATTGATCAAAACCAGCCCCAGGACCGACCCTTGGGGCACTCCGCTCGATACTGGCTGCCAACTAGACATGGAGCCATTGATCACTACCCATTGAGCCTGACAATCTAGCCAGCTTTCTATCCACCTTATAGTCAATTCATCCAGCCCATACTTCTTTAACTTGCTTGGAAGAATACTGTGGGAGACCATATCAAAAGCTTTGCTAAAGTCAAGGAATAAGAACACATCCGCTGCTTTCCCCTCATCTACAGAGCCAGTTATCTCATCATAGAAGGCAATTAGGTTAGTCAGGCATGACTTGCCCATGATGAATCCATGCTGACTGTTCCTGATCACTTTCCTCTCCTCTAAGTGCTTCAGAATTGATTCCTTGAGGACCTGCTCCATGATTTTTCCAGGGACTGAGGTAAGGCTGACTGGCTTGTAGTTCCCCGGATCCTCCTCCTTCCATCTGGTTGATTTCTAATGCATAAGAATTACAACGTTCAGGTCAAAGCATACCCTGTCCTTGGTCTTCCTGTTGCTTCTAATGTATTTGCAGAATGTTTTCTTGTTACCCTTTATGTTTTTAGCTAGTTTAATCTTGTTTTGTGCCTTGGCCTTTTAAAATTTTGTCCCTACATACTTGTGTTATTTGTTTATATTCATCCTTTGTAATTTGACCTAAATCCATTTTTGGTAGGACTCTTTCTTGACTTTCATATAATTGAAGATCTCCTACTTAAGCCAGGGATGATCTCTTGCCATACTTCATATCTTTTCTACACAGTGGATAGTTTGCTCATGCCCTTAAAAGTGTCTCTCTGAAAAACTGTCAACTCTCTTGAACGGTTTTTCCCCTTAGACTTGCTTCCCATGGGATTTTACCTACCAACTCCCTGAGTTTGCTAACATCTACCTTCTTGAAATCCATTATCTTTATTGTGCTGTTTTCCCTCTAACCTTTCCATAGAATCATGAATTCTATCATGGCTTGATCACTTTCACCCAAGCTACCTTCTGTTTTCAAATAGCTTCATTTTACTGGTGAATGAAGTAATTCAATGTATGCTGCGATTCAGCAAGGTGTTTACCTTGAGTAGTGACACTGAAGCCAAAGGGACTACTCACATGCTTGACATTAGGCTTGGCTTTTAAGTACATTATTGAATCAGAGCCATAGCTCAAAGGCAGTGTTTCCCAAATTAAGTGGTGCAAAGGGCTCATACACACTTCTCAATTGTTCTCCAGGATCTCAGCTTTCTTTCTTCGGTGTTTTTTTAAATCTGTAGTTCTTATGACACTGAAGAATCATTCAGATCATGCTGTTGAGGTTAACTGATGCAGCATCATCTGTCAGACTGCAGCGAGTGAGAACTGCCCCATTCATCCCAGTGTCCCATTGAACCGCCCCATTCATCCCAGTGGGTTCTAACTCAGATGTCAACAATGACATGGTCCTCAAAGGAAACTTGCACACCACCTTCAAAAGGTGAGCCTGGGAAATTAAATTCACAACTCTGCTGAAACTAAAATCCATGGACTCAGACACTGGTTTTATGGCTCCTTACAACAATTTGCAAACACGACTCATGACATACTAACCCTTAATTACCCACTTCCTTTTAAGTGGTCTCCTATAACATGTGTGAACCCTTTATGCTTAAAAATCTGTCTCAACTTATATTTAGCTTAAACACTATCCTCCCCAGACCTGAAGAGCTCCAACATGCTCAAAAGCATGTACCTTTGACCAACAAAAGTTGGTCAAATAAAAGAGATTACTTCACCTACCTTGCCTCTCCCAGTGATGATACTACCACCGTTTCAGGGCTAGCCATACCCCTGAGCCCTCTGCAGTATTGAGCCTTGTGCCTTCACCTCTCCTGAGGTGGAATCCCACAATTCTTCCACTCTGGTAGCCCTGGGCCTGGACTACAGCACCCTGTGATCAACCGTGCTTACCTCAGCAGACCTGACTGGGTTCAGCACCTACAGTTGCTCCCTTTGGGATCTTCAGAGCAGTGGTCAATACAGTGACCAGCCAGCCTTCTTAAACCAAAGATTTATGTAATCTGAAACAGTGGGAACAAAGCATGGTATACGAGAAAAACGCTTTTCAAAACACTGTACACAGATCCATCTCACCTAGAGGCTTGGCATACCTTGGCAGCGACCTTCGAAAGGATTCCCTTTATCCTCTTCCCTAAACTGCTTCCTCCCCAGAAAGTGTCATTTATATCCAGCCAGGAGTCCTTTGTATCAGGACTCGTCTACACTTAGGCCTGGTCTAAACTCAGGGGGCGATAGATCTAAGTTACGTAACTTCAGCTAGGCGAATAGCGTAGCTGAAGTTGATGTACTCAGATCTACTTACTGCAGTGTGTTCACTGCGGTAAGTCGACTGCTGATGCTCCCCCATCGACTCCACCTGCGCCTCTCACTCTGGTGGAGTACCGAGTCGACGGGAGAGTGCTTGGCGGTCAATTTATCACATCTTCACTAGATGTGATAAAGTGACCCCTGCTGGATTGACTGCTCCGGAGGCAAGTGTAGACATGCCCGTAAAATGCTGCAGCTGCATTGCTGTAGGATTTCAGGGAGATACTACTTACGCGAACAGGGCTTCTCCCACTGGGGTCAGTACTCCACCTCCCCGAGAGGCCGTAGCTAGTGCTCTCTATACCGACGGTTAGACTGATTTAACTGCATCACTCAGGGTGTGGATTTTTCACACCCCTGAGCAGTGTAGTTATACCAACCTAATTTCCTGGTGACCAGGGCTCAGTTTCCCAGTCCTTTTGGCCTTGCCACTGAAAACCAGTCCAGTGAGTTCAGCAAGGTATTGGAGAAATAACTTCAAAGTGAATGGCTCTTGCATTGTCCCTTAGTACAATGTTGGTAGATGGACGACCATTTGAAACCACAGTATTCTTTCCTGCTTAAGTGCAATCAATCTCTTCCTTAACCTTAAGTATCCACACAGTCACACCCCTTACAAAATGAAACTTCGGGAAACAATGCTGTAAGTGAGAAATTACTCACTGTTAATTCTGTTTGGTCAGTACTGATAAACTTAATTGCTCCCCTCCACCACCTCCCGTCAGTCAGTCAAAGCTAGTATATATTAAAGGCTAGCAAGCCATCCCTTTCCTTTCCAGATTAACTATTACTTGGCTGTGGAAGTCTATCAAATCAGAGAGAAAAAACTAACAAGTGACCGTTCCTAAGGGGAAGTGGGAAGGATGAAAGATAAGAGAACTCCAACAAACAGAATCAAGTTGTTGTGGTTGAAGAACAGGACTGGACTGTTGATAAGCATTCTGGATCATTTAAAGACAAAAGCACATAGATAAATTTATATTTAAATTATGTTGGGGAGAGAGAACCATGGGATGATTAGACTTTTTTAATGCTATATAGGGAAATCATGTATCTGATCAAACCCACAGTACTAGGAAACGGTGACTAGTTGAGTCCCCAAACCCCAGCTCTTGAAAACACTGTGTTACTTACTATTTAGGACACTATACATACATGCTTAAGTTTCTGCCATTTCATACCACCTCTGAATTTGGTCCACATGGCTGAAGGTAGTCTATGCTGATGCAACACATATACTAAAGAGCCAAAAGAGAAGAGAGCAGCAAGTAACACAATGATATAAGCGGGTGTAATTTACACCTTCCTCTGCATCCCAATGTGCATATTAAACCAACTTACACAGAGTTACTGATACATTAGGGAGTCTAACCTTTATGTCCCTTCTGAATTTGAACCAAAGGGGAGTTTTTTCTGCACAAGAAATAAAAGAACCATGCTCTTAGTTGGAACTGGAAGATAATATTTATGGTAATGTTTTATTTTACATAGAAAATTTTAAATCTTCTGGTGGATAAGGAAATCTGAGGTATTTCTTGCTCGGCTCCTCAAATTCCTTTGAGGAGCCAAGTGATTAAAAAAGGATAGCCTTAGAGTTTGATCATTTTGTATGGTGATCATAATTAGATTTTATAGTTAGATTAATTATATTTTTAGGAAGCCCCATATCTGACTTTAAGATACAGGTCTTGAATTCAACGAGCTTCCCTCCCAAAAGTTTAAGGTAGATTTTGCACAAAGTAGAACATATTCATTAAATTCATCCAGCAAAACCACAAAAATAAACTTTGAAAAAAGTGTTGTAACAGTTGAATTTCAAACTACACTAGGACTTTTTAAAAAAGTAGCATTTTTATGTGCATATTCTCATACTACGCTACAAACAAATGGAGAGAGTAAGACTATTTAGGCATAATACAAGCATCAGCAATTTTTTCATTTTCACAAGTAGCAGAACTGAAGAAGGAGATGACAGGTGATGTGCCCTAGAACAAAGCTGTTTACATTGTCAATGAAGCACTGCACTTAAAAAAGTGCATGAATACAAAGGTGATACAGTAGTGAGGTTTTGTATCTTCCTTACTGACATCTGATATGATTTCAAGATGAACATTTCTGCCAGGGGCATGGATTCATTCCAGATCCAACTTTTCCACTTCTTCAGATTCATTTTCTTCTTCTTCCAAGGCACTGGTACTAGCAGTGATACTGGCTGGTCCTGTGGCAACAGCATTGACTAATGATAGACAATGGCATTTTGCCGTTGATTTTAACGTAATGGTGGCAACATGATGGCTTAGACAGACAAAGATCAGTACCAGGAACAGTAAATTGACAAGCACTTCCTTTACTCAGATTTGGATAAAATCTACCGAGGCCTTAGTTTTATATGACAGCAAAAAATGGCTTGTATTTAATTATATCTACAGGTACTCTGGTAAAGAGCTTGGGTTCACTTCCTTTACCCTGTTCTATGCATGTGTAGTTATGAATTGAGAAGATTTGGTCACAGTCCAATGATTAATGTGGTGCAGTGAGAATGTCCCACTATTTCTATATGTATCATTCATGAAACTAGTATTACCCTGCAGAATGTTTTTACATATTTTAGGGTTCACCAAAAAAGTTTGTCTAAGTTCTATGCAGCCAAAGAACATGCAACTCCCCTCAGGTTTCTGCACTGTATGACTTTCGCAGTGCAGAAGTTCCATATTTTCCACACAATACCTATAATTGCTACAGTTTTACATTCACATAAGGTATGAGAAAATGCTTTTGACTCTATGGATCTTCTGGATCAAGATTCCAAAATGCTTTATTAACTTAACAAGTATCCAAAACAGGATTTTTCTTCAACAACATAAACGAATTGTATTTCAAAACTTTTCCTAGTGAAATTGAAACACAGTTTTAGAGTAGCAGCCATGTTAGTCTGTATCCGCAAAAAGAAAAGGAGTACCTGTGGCACCTTAGAGACTAACAAATATATCTGGGCATAAGCTTTCGTGAGCTACAGCTCACTTCATCAGATGCACACATCCGATGAAGTGAGCTGTAGCTCACGAAAGCTCATGCTCAAATAAATTGGTTAGTCTCTAACGTGCCACAAGTACTCCTTTTCTTTCAGTATGGACTATGCTACACCCAAAGGCATAAGATATTTCAGTGAAGAGCTGAAAAACTGAGTTGGGAAACATTGTAGATAACTCACCAAAGGAAAGACACTTAGGTTTTACCTTTGCTTCTTTCTTATGTATAAAAGGATTTTGAAAGTCTCCTTTTCTCCCAAATACAGGGATTCCCCCTGCTTTTCATTTTTAAAAGATGGACTGTCTTGTCTTCTCTATTTTTGATGGAGGACTGGATAGGGAGATTCCTCAGCCCTCCACTGAAGCTGTGGATATTTGAAGATTTAGCAAAAAGAGCTTTTCTCCCATGTGGAGGAAAATGGGGAGAAAATTAGAACAGTTTGAATCTCATTCAGGCCTTGTTTATATATTATAAAGGAAGCTCAACATCTTGATAATGGATTATATTGTTAAATATAATCCCTGGTTCCCTTTTATCTATGTCACTCAAGATGTAAGTTTACCAGCTTTGCTTAAATCTGTCAAAAGCTCTAGGTTTAAACATAGTTACTGTAAGTAAGTAAATAAATATACAATTGAGTCACACCTTCAGATGGAACGTGCTATACAGATAGAGAACCATCATCCCACCCTTTGAAATCATATTTTCACCTGCTAAGTGCACATGCCTGTAGCTCTTCAACACTGTCCTTAATTGCTGTGTGAGACCATATGCAGCGTTTCAGACTTTTATATTTGTTCTTTCCTGGAACAAGAATTACTACTTGGCTTCCGGGCACTATTGTAGTGTTACTATTTTGCATATTTTTGAAAATAGTTAATATTATTTTTGATATATTTTTGAAGACCGCAGAGAAAAATCCTTTAACAGATTTTGAACCAATGTGCCAACATTTCACATACTTCAGTCTAATACAAAATAACAGGGCCATCCCAAAAAAGTAATAAATAAGTAGTCTGCAGGCTGTTGATGAGATTTAAGGATAGACTAAACCACTTATTTTTGTGAGGTCCAAAGTGAGACCCGTTATACTGCCAGATTGGCAATTTTTGAGCTTTATCCACTCTTCCCTCCCCTTTTCACTATTTTATTAGTCATAAAAGAAAAAGACAACATAGAACCAACAACAGTACTATTGGGTGTCGCTCCAATAAACACATACACACAAATATTTACATCTTTTACTGTTCTAGCACAAAATGTTCTCTATAAAGATGAGGAATCAAAATATTTTCAGGTAACAGGATTACCTAAGGATGCATTAACTCCTTTTCACAAAATAAATCGAGTTTCTTCATTAAAATCAGACAGTATTTCAGTTCTACAAAACAAACTCTACAAAGTTCTTCATTTACTTCTGAGAGAAAGTAAATTAGCGCAGATATAGTATTTCTGAAATCCTTTACTATAACAGTATGAGCAACCAACTTCACAGCAAGAGTTAGTGGAAAGTTACATTTCTGAGCTAGAGTAGTGTGCAGTTTACATAATTAAAACACAAACCTTATAAAACAAAAAATATGAGTATCTGTGATGGATTCTAGAGTCATACATATTTCACAATTACAAATCCTCCATTTAATTTACTCTACTCAATCAAGTCTTTCAAAAGAAATCTGAGCGCCTGCTGTATCTAATATAGCTTCTAGTCCTATGGAAAATAGTTTTTGTTTTTTTAAAAAAGGGTCTCCTATGAATAGAAGAAAGGTGCAATTAATTTTTGTTTCAGAAGCAAGCATCTAACTTCACTTTAAACCCAATGCGGCTTCAAAATAAATGTGTTCAGATGCAGTATTATACAGATCAGTAAGGAATATACAAAAAGTAAGGTGTGTAATAATACTGTGACAGATTTCCAATGTGCTGATATACAGTAATCAGTGACCATCTCTAAAGAAATTGGCTGTAAATCCTGAAGAACCATGCCTATGAACTTAATGACCCATCAACATATTGCATCCGTTTCTGGTCTAAAAAAATAGCTATATAATACACTAATATACAATGTATCTGCTTGCAAACACAGGAGTAGCCATAAATAAAACTTTATTCTTCCATTTCATTTACAAGCTATCAAGTACCATGTATTTACACAGCACTGGACAGTTAAAAGAGTTGCAGTCACAGAATGATCCAGACTGAATAGAAAGCCGTTGATAAAGTAAAGGATATTAAGATAAAAGCAAAGTAATACTGTAACAGACAGGTGGCAAACAAGCAGTTTTGTAATGTTGCATCAATTCTGGTTGAAACAAAAACCGAGCCCCATGCGATTCTCAGCTTTAACTGTTTGTAGTCTGGCTAATGTCTGTACAGCCATTTTGTCTTTTGCAATTATTAAAATAAAAAAAGTTAAAAACTATAGCAGCAACAAGCAAACCCTGTGACAGGTAGGCAAGGGTTAAGAACTAAAAAAGTTTATATAATGTGCTTATGAAGGTTTGCAGAGTTTATCTTCCATCGGCTGGAGTTCGACTGAGTGACAACATGATTCGGGCATATCGCTCACACAGTTCGTGTGTGGAGTAGGAAGGTAACTTTGGTGGATCATTGAAACCTTTAATCTCCGTAGAGCAATCTAGAAGTTTTGGCAGGAAGTCTGTCAGCTTTTCTTGCAAATTAGCTGCAAATATATATATATGAAAAAAGTCAATATAAGAACTTACTGGCCATAGGAGCAATAAAGTGAAAAATTGCTCCATAGCACCAACTTCCTCTTTTAGTTAGTTTCACTTTGTTACAAACACCTTTCCTTAGTACTCTAGGCTTCAACTAGGAATAAGTAAATGAGTCATTCAGTATGACCGTGCTGAACACTAGACTAAAATATTCTCAAGATCATCAGGAATACACTGAAACAAAAAATAAATATGCAATGGTATGAATGTGAAACCTTTTCCACCTCTAAACAAACGTCATACAATACTTAGCTCTTTTAGGGCCCAACACAATAACACTTGTCACCTGTGGATTTCAAAGCATATTTCAAAGGAACAAAAGATTTTGATAAGATAAGACAGAACTTGAAGATAGACATAAGCTATATCTGACTTCAAGATCAGAGTCATTTTGTCGACAGCACTGTGTGTGTGGAGGAGCCTTTGAAGTTAAGAAATACATATAGGGTGACTAGATAGCAAGTGTGAAAAATGGGGACCGGGAGTGGGGGGTAATAGGTGCCTATATTAGACAAAGCTGCAAATATTGGGACTGTCACTATAAAAATCAGAACCTCTGGTCACCTTAAATACATACGACTTACGTTCCATTTCTTGTCCAAGATACGAACACCAGCGGTTTCTCATATCTTCCACAGCAGCAATATCCTTTTCTTCCGTTTCATCCACCAGCAGTAATGGCAAGCATGGGACAATGAGCTCATTCATAATGATCAGCCCATTATTTACTTCCTGATCATCTCCAGACTCAAAGAGTGCTGCAGCATGTTCATTTAGTTTCTTCATGCAACATCATAAAAAAGGAAAACTTGTAAGTACTTAGCATTTCATGTTTCACGAAGTATCAGCTTTTTAAAAAAAGATTTATTCCTCACACAAAAAAAAAACAATTTGAAAAGCAGCAGTGACCATATCACAAGTTTTAAGTCAGGGCAATCTTGCAAATTCTTCACTAA
Source organism: Lepidochelys kempii (assembly GCF_965140285.1). Classification (NCBI taxonomy): domain Eukaryota; kingdom Metazoa; phylum Chordata; order Testudines; family Cheloniidae; genus Lepidochelys; species Lepidochelys kempii. Next base: position 176,538,289 of record NC_136380.1, read on the forward strand.
ACAGGTCAGGTCTTAGGCTATTCTTCCCTCTAACAGACCCATGAACGGGGGCCTGATTACTCGTAATTGTTTTAGCCATCCCTGCCGAAGGCTAGATGCCCACTCCCTCTGTTGCTACTTCTTCCTGTGGCTGATTAAAATCAAGTTGGGGGCGGGGGCTGGAGGAGAGAGAAAAATCTATTTCTACTGCTGCCTTTTCTAGCATTAGTCTCCTGTCAACTTGTCGCACTGTGGCAATGTGGCCGTTTGCTGTCCAAAACTAGGGTGTACCACTATTCTTTGCCACACTATGTGTAGCAGTGGACAGGTTCATCATAATGCCCCAGCAAAACAGGCAGCTACATACTCTGTAGGAACAACAGAAATTATAAGTTTTCCTTTTAATCCTCATATTCTACATTGCTTCCTTCTCCATTGTCGGCCCTGTTCTCACAAGGGGAGGGATGCCCTTAACTGGTTACATTAATATACAAAGGGTTTTTTAATTGCAACTTTGCATAACAATTACCTGAGGTTGTCTACTATTTCACACGTGCAACAACTACAAAATTAGGGTCATATTCCACTTACTAGCAAACATTCTCTTCTGTAATGGGATATCAGCTCTTCATCATGCCCTCTATACAGGCCTTTGGACAAGAGTTCTTTGTTATTCTGGTAAGCATAGATAAGGTAAAGCAAGGCTTCCATATAACTAAAACACACACAAAAAATATATATACACACATCAGATTTATAATGCCCTTGTACAGGTAGGTATCATTTGTTTCTGTATCTTTTCAAAGGACAATACAATAAAAAAAGCATTCAAACACTCACACTTGATATGGTTTCCCTTGGTATTGATTAGGACATTTTCTCCTCAATGCACATCAGTACAACTTTCTGTTGCAACCATAAGATGGATCCAAAGCTGAAATCAATGGGAGGTTTTCCATTGACTTCAGATGGCTATGAATTAGGCCTTATATACACAGGAAAACAGTTTTTTTCTACACATTCGTGACACATTTGGTCTGATTCTTCACTATCCTGCAATTTGTGTAGCCATTTAAACCTTTGCAAATTGGGTGTGGAATAGTGTGATTTCATTTTTCAAGTATGACCTTCTAAGAGAAAACTTATTTTCAGGTACATTAATTATAATGTCCCCAATTTACCACTTGTATTTAGACTGATGGAAATGTTCACAGATGTGTGACTGGCATGGTCTCCCCAAAAGCAAATATTTGTATCAGTAGTCTACTGGCAATTTTCACCTTAATCTAAAATAATGACAGAGATATGTACATTACTGTCAGGGGGATGAATACTAAAGAACCCGACAACAAAATTTGATGATAGACAAAACAGACCTCACTTCTTTGACACTGGTTGTCAAAAAGGATTAGCGAGTGTTTCATCTTTCACTTCTAGTGAATACATTAGGAAACTTTGGCATAGTCTGAGTTAGAGAAACAGAAAGAGAAAATGAAGGCATGTACCCTCTAAAGATGCCTCGAAATGAGTACTCATGTAAAGAAAAAAATAATTTTTGTACAAGTGAACAGCTTAAGGTGAAAGCCTCAATAAAAAAAGTTTCAGCGAAACAGAGCACCGAGGTGTATTTGCTGCAGCTATACTAGTGAGCATAGGAGGCTAGCTCTTCTTTGGACATTTTCTGTACTTTTAACATTACATACACATGAAAATCATACAGAACACATGCAAGGATATACCAGGGCCTTCACAGTGGAGCAACTTACAAATTTGGATGTTATAGCAAAAATTCTTGCTGTTAATCCCTAAATGCATGACCTTGCACTATTACATTCCATCCCATTTCTATTACTTCAGGTTACAAGGTCATCCAGACTTCCTTGTATGATAGTCCGGTCCTCCTCTGTATCAGCAATATCTCCAAGCTTTGTGTCATCTGCGAAGATAGTGGAGTTCCTCAGGGACTGGTCTTGGGACCAATCTTATTTAACATTTTTACTACTGACCTTGGCACAAAAAGTGGGAATGTGCTATTAAAACCTGTGGATATCGCAAAGTTGGGAAGTATTACCAATACAGAGGAGGACTGGAATATGATACAAGAATATCTGGATGACCTTGTAAACTGGAATAATAGAAATGGGATGACATTTAATAGTGCAAAGTGCAAGATCATGAATTTAGGAACCAACTACAAGACTTTTTGCTATAACTGGGGACTTATCAGTTGGAAGTGACAAAGGAGAAAGAGCTAGATGTATTGGTTGATCACAGGATGACTAAACCACCAAGGTGATGCGGCCATGAAAGAGGTTAATGTAGTCCTAGGATGCATCAGGCGAGGTATTTCCAGTAGAGGCAGGGAAGTGCTAGTACTATTATACAAGGCACTGGTGAGAACTCATCCGAAATACTGTGTGCCGTTCTGGTCTCCCAAGTTTAAGAAGGATGAATTCAAACTGGAACAGGTGCAGAGAAGGGCTAGGAGGATGATCAGAGGAATGGAAAACCTACTTTATGAGAGAAGACACAAGGAGCTTAGCTTGTTTAGCCTAACCAAAAGAAGGCTGAGGGGAGATAGAACTGCTCTCTATAAACACATCAGAGGGATAAATACCAGGGAGGGAGGGGAGCTATTTAAGCTAAGTACCAATGTGGACACAAAAACAAATGGATATAAACTGGCTATCAATAAGTTTAGGATTGAAATTAGACAAAGACTTCTAACTATCAGAGAAGTGAAGTTCTGGAACAGCCTTCCAAGGGGAGCAGTGGGGGCAAAAAACCTAACTGGCTTTAAGACTGAGCTTGATAAGTTTACAAAGGGGATAGTATAATGAGATGGCCTATGACAGCATGAGGCCCATTGCTGACTGCCAGCTTCAAAAATCCGCAACATCTGGAGACAGGGCACTAGATGGGGAGGGTTCTGAGTTATTACAGAGAATTCTTCCCCAGGTATCTTCCTGGTGGGTCTTGCCCACATGCTCAGGGTCTAACTGATCACCATATTTGGGGTTAGGAATGAATTTTCCCCCAGGTCAGATTGGCAGAGACCTCGGGGGATTTTCTTCTTCCTCTGCTACATGAGACATAGACCACTTGCAGGTTTAAACTAGGTAAATGGTGGATTCTCTAGAACTTGAAGTCTTTAAATCATGATTTGAGGATTTCAGTAATTCAGCCAGAGGTTAGGGGTCGACTACAGAAGTGGGTGGGTGAGGTTCTGTGGCCTGCCATGTGCAGGAGGTGAGACTAGATGATCACGATGGTCCCCTCTGACTGTACAGTCTATTTGGAATGGCAGTTTATGGAATGGAAAATAAACTGAAAGAGAAAGATTATTTGCAATAAAAAGGAGTTGGCTGAGGGGGTTGTGTTTTTCACATTCACAAGAATGAGATGTGTCCCAGTACTGCAGTTTCAGAACATTAAGGAAAGCCATGGTGATTGTGGATGGCATCAATGCCCTCTTACAGCACTAAACACTGTGCCTGAAATTATATAGTGGTGGTACAGGCACTGTCCCCATCCATTCTCTCTCAAACTTCAGAGTTCAAGGACATATCCATGAAATTCAGAGGAGAAAGAGAGGCAAACAGAGAGCATACATACACAGAAGCAAGTGCTTCAAGGAATGACAATTCCTAGTTAGTATTCACTCCTCCTTTGGGATAGCCACAGGTGATCAACCAAGCAATACAAGCCGTATCAATCAATCAAGCCCAGGTGGAAGGAGGGCAGAGAAGTTCTTTATGAAGTGACTTATGTTACTCTTCCAAGCTAGACATCCATCTAAGACCATGGTATCCAGATAGTAATGCAAAATAAAAGTATTGAGAGAACACCATGCAACAGCTCAATGGATCTCAATGATGGGAACATTGTACAGGCAAGACATTTGCTGTGTTAGTCCTACCGAAACATGCTTTAAGATTCTCAGGGAGTGGGACTCTGGCTAAGACATAAAATGTCTCAACACACAGTTTTAATCCTGGCTCAACCAAGTTAAGCATGGATGGCTCTGTGGCCACCACCAGTCCATGCCTGGGCAATGTCCCCTCCTGACCTCAAGTCTGATCTTCAGGGCTCCATGTGCTGGGACTTTATCTCCAGGATGGGGTATCTGACCAAAAAGTTCTTGTGGTAGTAATCGCTGATGACTTCAAACCTCTCAAGGCCAGTTCTCAATAATACGTCCATGTTACTGATAAAAATCAAACTATCTTATGGCCAGTAGTTGCCACTAACACACATATGAAATGCCTGCTGCTGTCTTGTTTAAGCACCACCCATGTTTCAGATCCGTAAGAGGATCGGCAGTACAAAGGTCTGATAAATCTGTACTTTTGTATATACTTTCACCTTCTTTTGTCTCCAAACCCTACAGAGCTCTTTCATGGCTGAGGCTGCTAAACGGTCTATCCTGAGGATGTCTGGTTGGCTGCGCCCATCTGACGACAAATTATTGTCTAGAGAGCTGAAATCATCCACTACTTCCGGCAGCACAGATGTCTTGAATCACGACTTTTGCCCTGACACTGGATTTTTGATTTTGCCCAAGGGCAGCTGCCCTTTAGCAGAAGCAATCCTGTCTTTCACGTCATATGCAAGCTGTCTGAAGAGGATATCATCTGCATAATCCAGGTTGGTAAAAGAAGTTAAACTGACAATTATACTGTTATTTGTGGAGACTTGCTCAAAGAGCCAATCTATTGTCTGGCAGAATGGCGCTGGGGCCAAGACACATCCCTGCTTCACCTGGGATCTACTGTAAACTCTGTTAGACCTTGGGGTCCTCCATTGCACCTGTGTCCCTGAGTTATTACGTAGATCTTTAATTCACCTCAGGATGATATTGGGAACATCAGTGCCTTGTGGGCCTTCCGGAGGGCAACTCAATTAACAGAATTGAAGGCTGACTAAGTCTCCATATGCTGCTGTCAAAGGACGACTGAATTCTTGATGGATCTCAGATAAAAATGAAGAGCAAGTACAACGTCCATTGTAGATCATCCAGCAGTGATACCTGACTGCCCTGGGTGATGGCGTTTCACAACGTTAGCCTGGAGCTGGGTGAGTAGGACATGTATAAAAACTTTTCCGGTAACAGAAAGCAAGGTTATGGGCCTGTGTCTCCTAACTCACCACATAGGCATTACCCCTTACAAAGTGGGATGATGATCCCTTCCTTCTACTCTGCTGGTACCTTCCCTGTACAAATCTGGGGGGAAAAAAGTTGGTGTAATGCTACACTTATGGGCTGAATGGAGCAACTGAGAAGTTCGGGGTTATGACATCAGATCCAGCATCATGCCTGCTTTGCAATTTCTTTATGGCAGAGCAGACCTCATCCAAAGTAGGTACTCTACACAGATTTTGGGTTCAGTGACTGCATCTACTAGTACTGTGACCAGATCTGAGCTTTGAGTCACTTCAGGATGGTTAAGTGCATACTCAATATTCTTTTCATCTTTGCAGGACTTTCTTTGGGTTGAGCATGTTTTACCATCATCCTTATTTATCCACATAAACCCTGTGCAAAGTCCAGTTTTGGATCAATGTGATAGAATAACTCTGAATGCAGGTTGTAATTTGTTAGGCCTTATTCCCTCTTTCACCAAGTTCTCAAAATAAGCTTAAATGCTCAAGCCCCCTCTGTATAATAAAAGGGCGATGCCGGCAGGTGATTCTTAGTAAGAGATCCTTGACTTTGGAAATTGCTCTCCACTTTGGTCTTCAGAGGTTACATTTACTAACCTACCGGGCATTTTGGAAAGCCAGTTGCCCCTCACTTCCCCCCCCAAATTATTGAGGATAGTGGAGATGATTATATTTATGGGTGGTTCTTCTGTATTGTGTCATTTTAATTTATGCAACAAATTGTCAAATATATACAGCTGCCCATTCTAATATACTCAAAGCAATATTGGTCTTTTCTGAAAAAGAATGGTGTATTTGCAATACACTTACAAATTATATTTCTTTTACATTTATTATTTTTCCATACATTTGGTTTATCGTTTACATTGCTTTCCCCCCCTCAGAAACTGAGTATTTAATGTAACCAATTTAAAGTAACCCCGCAGTCTGAATTCTATAATGTCTCTTCTTACCTCTTTTTTTGAAAAAGTTCCAATCCTACCATGAGATACATGGTTGTTTCTCTGTAATTTCTATATTCTTGATGCCATCTCTGCACATAAGAAAGTGTATTAAGAATGTTCATTCATACAAAGGAGAGATACATTTTGCCCTCTTCACACAGCATTGCATACATATAATAAGGACTCATGAATGGTATGAGGGATAAATCAAAGAATTTGGAAAATATTTTTCACATAAAAAGAAAAAACATCTAACTGTCTAAATATTTGTCACACAAAGGGAAAAAGAAAATTTTAAAAGTTGGTAAAGTGACAAAACAAAAATTCCATAGGATTATGTTTATAGAATTCATTGCCATTTGAAAGGAACAAATACAGCAGTCTAAGGGAAATTCCTGGCAGCATTGTAAAATGTCCTTTTCATCTCCTGGGAGTGGGAAGGAGAGCGACCAAAATAGGATTATCTATGTTTTGGATTTCTGTCATGCTGAAGTATTTACATGAACATATATATATGGTCTGTATGGAGTATGCTGAAGTATTTACATGACCATATGACCAAGTATTTACATGACCATATATATATGGGCTGTATGGAGTATGCTGAAGTATTTACATGACCATATGACCAAGTATTTACATGACCATATATATATGGGCTGTATGGAGCAACTGAGACGTTTGGGATTATGTCATCAGATCCATGTGTGTGTGCGCACGTGCGTGTAAGTAAAAATCAGGCTCTAATTTTAATCTATAAACAGGGGAAGCAAAACGTTACAATACTGCAAGCCAAAAGCAATGTGGTTTGTACTGGAGTTACTTTTCCAATATTCTATAGGCAAATGAATGTTTTACTTCAAATTTGAAGCATGTTTCTATTCCAGTCGGTTAGAATGGCAGCTCTTAATTGGCTGCAAGGGACAGAACTCCAACCCCAGCATGGCTCGCCAGATATCCATTTATGGTAAAATTCCCCCCAACACGAAGAGCCTGCATGAGGTTCCATGAAACATTTACTGTCTATATATGATAAATCCTAATTTGACCTTTGCAGATATAGATATCTCTCCTGCCCCAATTTAGCAGAAAAAGGTGTTTAACACATGTGAAAGGGGGAGAGGTGGCACCCAGGTGTGACACAGCCAAGATCTGTAGTGTACATCTATGTGAAGTTATGCAGGAGTGGGAAGGAACTTGAACCCAGAACAGAAAAAGAAGTGTGGCAAAGAACCTGCCACGCTGTGAATCCTCCAATCCTTCCCCTACTCTGGGGAGGGAAAGCACACAGAAAGGCCACCTAGCCTATTTCAGGCCTTTAGGCTGGTGAAGGGGCGCAGAGCATCTCTGTCTTCCATTGGTTAGGTGAGGGGGGAAAATTGCCTTCTGTTTGGCTCTATTGGCAAAAAGATGAGGTTTAAGTGAGGCATGGGGACCTGTGTGTGAAAAGAAGTGCATCTGAAGGATTTAGGCCCCAATTCATTTAAAGCACATGTATAACTTCAAACGTGATTAAATGCTTTGCTAAACAGACATCACTTGATATTTAGCTGGAATGTGACTAATTTCTCAGAAATGACTTGTAAAAGTTTCATTCTTGAGTAGTATTTGTCAGCATTTTAAAGTCAGAATGTATTGATCAAGTACTTCAAAATTCAAGGGTTTTGGGGGAGGAGGACGGCAAGAGATTAATCTGCAAGTAGTCTCGGTGTGAGACAGGATGTACATGAATCTGATTCTCGCCAATACATTGGGAATGACGGCATACCAGCTGGAGATAAACAGTAGCCAGGTCCTACTGACCTGATACCTCCCATGCTATTTTACTAGATGCCGACTTCTTGTCGGAAAAGCCAATTAATTCACACTGAAACCACGGGGTGCTGTTAATGATATCAAGTCATTAGGGAGTTGGCCAAGACCAATAAACTGTCTTTTAATTATGGTCCTAGTCAAATTTGTCCTCCCCAAAAATAAAGGGTCTTTCAGCAGCTGATCTATACATCTTATGGCATGAACTTGGGAAATTTGGTTAACAAGATAAACTGTGCACTGTAAATAAACAAAAGATCTTTTCTGAATTTTAGTAGATAATTATTCTCTGTTACAATTTATTAGGAAAGAAAAAATACTGGCCTCATACTCCTCCATGTTTACTTCATCAGGCTTTATCATTTCAAGTTTGGCTTGAGCCACTTTCATTATGTTGCGGCACCTTAAAAACAAAGAAAGAAGAGTTGCAAAAAAATTAATTGGTGGTAACTGAAAACTCACAGACACATGCTAACACTGCAGAGTTATTAGCCTAAAATACTGCAAGTAAACATTATTAGAGCACTACAACTTTGACAAAAGTACAGACAGGAAGTGTGATTTCCTGTATACTTCTTGAGTTCCTTGCCATGTATTCACAGGCAGAGGGTACAGGACTTTCTCATAATTACTTTACAAATATGTAAATCAATCACTATATTTTAACTTTCTTCCTCTACCAAAATGCCCTATCAGTTTTTTAAAAAAGTTAAAAATCAGGTGACTTAAACCTCCCTGAACTTGTAACTATTTTTTTAAAACAATCTTAGAGCATTAGGATCTGAAGCTTCAAGTGCTGGTACTGTGAAGGATTCAGAGTGCAGTACTATATTCTTTCAGTTTGTGTTTTTAAATAGGTGAACAGTTGGTAATAGTTAGGGTGGAGCACAGAAAATTGCCATAGTGAATTAGACAAGCTGTCCATCTAGCCTGGTGTGCTGTTTTTTTGTTTTTACCGTGACCAGTACAAGTTGTTTCAGAGAAAGGAACAAGAATATGTAATGGTAAACTATGGAATATTACACCCATAGTGAACATCTCTTCCTAATCATCGATTGATTTATGCCATCAAACATAAGGATTTCTCTTTAATGTTACTCTATCTAATTTAACCGTGGATGTTCCCATTATCCACATAAATATTTAATTCTATCCTGAATGCTACTAAGTTCTTGGCTGCACTGATATATTGCAGCAAGTAGTTTCACAATTTAATTATGTATTTCTTAAAAGTAATATTTCATGTTGAAAATTGCAACATTGTGTAAAGGAAAACCATTCTGAAGTGGTGGCTAGGCAAATATATTGTTCATGATGGATACTTAATACCCATGTTATACATACAATACATAAAGCAGAGTTAAATATTGTATCCTCTGAATAAAAAATTTAATAGTATAAGATTAGCACATCTCATTTTCCCATTACCTTTCATCAAAGCTCAGATTGTGATCTCCAAACTGTTCCAGTAATGTTCTCTCAATTATTTTCTTTGGTGCCTCGTTTTGCATGAAATAGACAACTGCATGATGCAAACGGTAATCACATTCAGGTGGTGGATCATCCTGAGCCAATTTTAGTAGCCGTGCATACTCCAATTTAATTGCCTACATAATTTAACCAAAAATATCAGTTTTTTTTCTAGTTAGCCCTTGACAAGTGAATTATTTTTATTTCTGTGAAGTTAACATCCTCATATTGCTGGCCATGCTACAAGATGCTTAGTAATCCCCCAGCCCTGTCCTACTTAAACATATTCCCAAAGTACCCTTGTAATGGGAGTCATTTAACATTTAAAAACAAAACCGAGGTTGTTCCTCTCTCTGATCAGCTATCACTGGCATATGGGCAGAACTTCAACATCATTTTCTCACCTCCTCAGGGAAGATTTAGCTTTTTACTATCCAACCACTTCTCCCACCGTCCCATCTTTTTACCCAAGGTAAAGATACCTACTATATGTATCTACAGCCAGAAGCTGTACAGGACAATTGCAGCCATTTTAGCCCGTGAATTATTCTGAAAGCTTTCATGTTGAAAAATAGTTTTTGCCCACGGTTAAAATGCAAAATTTATTTTCAGAGAATGTTTAATGAACGTGTAAAGCTTTTTAAAAATATATTTAAGCGTGATGGAAATGGTTTACACTAAGAACCTAACTATCTGATTTCTACTGAAAACAAATACTTAAAACAAGTTTCTATCCTGCCTTATAAGGCCTTAACAGTATAAACATTTAGTATTTTACACTGTTTTTCCTTTACGCTAGTGTCACAAGAAATACTTTTCCATCTTTGCAGGCACTATTTTTTTTTAACACAGAAATTCTAGTTTTCCTGAAAACTTCAATTGTGCTCATTAACTACTTAATTATGGACTCTGACCACTGTGTAGAACAAAAGACAAATCGCTGAGAGAAATGGTGACGGATCTTACTGTATTTCAAGATTTTTTTTCTAAAGGTACAAAAATGGTCAAGCACTATGGTAAACAAATGTCAACCTGAACTAGAGTGAATGTATACAATGCCTCTATGTAAGATAATGTATATTAACACTGTAACAAATCTGGAACACAACAGAAAAACAACAGGCAGTTTCAAAGCACTCAGTAATAAACATCCAGTTTCATACTCCAAATTCCTTTCTTCCCAGACACTTGGCAAGGCTACTCATCTCTGCAAGACTTATCACCATTTCTTTCACATAATTAAAATCTCTTCTTCTATACAGGTTTCTACCAGTTTCCAAAACTTTAACTAACATTTAACAAACATAACAGTCTTTTTTCACAGAATAAACTGGATATTGCAGGTAGTTCCTCTTTCTACTTAGGAATTCAAGGGTTTCCTTCTTGTTCCTTCCAAGACACTCAATGTATAGGTGAAATGCTATACATTTAGAGGCATGTGAAGACCGGAGAAAGCCCTCATCTTGTTTTCAAGGGTGGGATTTTAACTAGCCTAGTGGAATGCAGAGGTGTATGTCTGTGTGTGTGTCTATGCGTTCAATTTTATTCTTTTCCTTGGACATACCAAAATACTATTGACAAGCTTTGCATGATCTGAACTGAAAGGATCGATTATCAGGTCTAATTAAGTCAAGGTAACTATACCAGCCAAAAAGCATCTCCAATAGGACTGTTTGCTGGTACAGTTATAGCGGAATAGTTACACCAGCCAACCCTTTCTAGCATGGACAAGGCCTGAGACAAAAGCACTTGATATATACCACTTTACAGACAGTCTACTAACAGAAGAAAAGAACTGTTTCCATATACATTTTTGACTTGACCTAGGACAGTAACAGGCATCTTATCTGAGTTCTAAGATTCTTATATGCTGAGGAAAATAATAGTTTTTTCTTTATACAATATACAGAAAACGGGATTACGGTACAACTAATATATCAGAGAAAGATTCTTTCAATTTCTCAAAGCAAGCTATATACAAAAATCCTGAAGAATATGATTTGCTAGATTCTGAAAACTAAGACAACTACCCTATAAAGACTTCAGGTTTCAGTTTAGAAAGAGTGACTCATTTCAAATATGTTTCAACAAGAATAGTAAAGCAAACATATCCGAAAGCAAACTAAAGAAAAAACAGAAAATTATCTTTGTAAGCACTATTATACGTAAAATACCATGCAAAACATAAAATGGCATATAATTTTATTAAGCACAGAGCAGCTAAGAGACTATGGAAAACCACGCTGAAGTAACGTGAAGTTGCACTTAATATTCTTCAAGTTAGGAAACTGAGTAAGCCACTTCACTATCAAATTGCGCATTTAAGCCAAAGTATTAACTGAAAATATCGTACGTATGGTTTTTATATACAAGTACACCATCGCCAACCCCAGAAAGGTAAGCAGAATAGAGCTGAGTGTGAAATGGTTCTCTCATCCCATGGGAATTTTTGAGATTTAAAATATTTTCCCCATATCAAATCAGGACAAAAAATAGTAATCTCTGAAGTTTGTGTGAACTGAACAAAATTTCAAATCAGATCAAACAAAATATTTTGTTTCCATTATGACCTTTTCCCATATATATTTCTTACTATGCATTAAATAGAACTTCAAAACTAAAAGTCATTTCAAACCAAAAAGTGGCACTTTTCATTTGAATTTTTCAAAAAACAGGAAATGCATTGCAATGACCTTTTCCCATAAAAAAGTTGTTTTGATGAATCCGCATTTTCCAATGAAAAATGTTTAATTGAAAAATTCATGGCCAGCTCTATCAGGTAGGAAAAAGAAAACTCCCACCACACTTTCTAACCAAACTAACTCACTATATATGGTAAGAGTATAGAAGGCTGTATCTGTCTCACCAGAAATTATGCATATTTAAAACAAATGTTAACACACACACACTCCCCAAGGTAAAAAAACATTTCAAGTTCCATTTTTTTCCTTTTAAGGTACCATAAACACACATTCTCACTTGGGGGGGAAAAAAAAAGATTCTGCACTATTTCCTGGTGGCTCTTCCACTGGCACACTGATGATTCAAAATCTTATGCATTAGCAATTCAGAAAATTTACATATTAAGGAAAACTAACAACATCTGGGTATGGTTTTCTAAATGTAATGTTACTTTAGAAAGTTAAAGAATGGGCACCCCAAACAATATCTCCCCATAATAAATTACACTATACAAAAGGGATAATACTGACACTAACAAATAAACCAAACCAAACAATTCAGCTTGTTATTTTATGGAGGACAAGAGTCAGAATAACATTTCTCTGAAAAGCTTTGGTGAACACAGAGATGTTCCTGTGTGAAAATGCTGGAGTTCTCAGAGACATGCTAGTGGAAGTTTGCATTTAGGCTTGGTCTACACAAGGAATTTATGTCGGTATAACTATGTTGCTAAGGGGTGTGGATTATTCACCCCCCCTAAGTGATGTAGTTCTAATGACCCAACCCCCAGTGTAGACAGTGCTATGTTGACAGGAAGGCTTTTCCCATCGACATAGGTAATGCCTATTGGGGAGGTGGAGTACCTATGCCAAGAGGAGAAGGTCTCCCATCGGTGTAGGTAATGTCTCCACTGAAACACTAGTGGCGCTGCTGCAGTGTTGTAAATGTAGACAAATGCCATCATTGTTCAAGTTCACACAACTAGCCTTAATATTATCTTTCTTAGAAAATGTCAGAAGCTGTGACTAGTGGTATCAGAAGGCTTTATTGTTAACACACACCCCAGTAAGATTTCTATATGCTTCTGTCAGGACAAAAAGTATTACTAACTGTGGACTGAAGGTAAGAAAAAGAAAACAGACAAATGCCAGAACAATCATAATATGCATTAATAGGAAAAAGTATTACAAAAATTAAAAAATAATCAGAGGAAAAGTAAAGATTGAAACATTAGTTGTACCTTAAAGAACCCTGCTTCTGGCCCACACCTGTCATAAACATTCCTGGCTTTACCTATAGCCATGATAATACCTTGCATGTTCGGGGTCAGCATGACCTGCCACAGGGGATTTAAGGTAAAAGTTTTGAATGATTAATATTTTAATGATTTAAGTCAATATGCCTTTAGACTCATGCAACAAAGAACAACCTACTGCATGCATACAATGGAATGGCAAATGCTTCAGTGTTAGCGTTTACGTTCTGCAAAAGAATACCATTTTTCTTTACTTCTACCAAAGCAACAGCCATATATGATCTAACAGATGTTTACATTAGAATAAAGTAAGTACTAATAATTATTCCCAATGCACTGAAAGCAATTTAAGAATTACATGAGCAAAATGTCCAAGGAAAGAAGAGACTGTTCAACACTGTTATTCCACAAATACTGCAAAATGAATTAGTACTAACCTAAGAGAGCCTGTCTTACTAGCAAGTTTCTATTATTTCAAATAAAAAAATCCATTCACAATGTTTATGATGCTCAATACTACAAATTTTTATTTTTATCATTTTGCCTTTTTTCCAGATACTTCATAATTAAATAACTGCATTACTACATAAATTATATCTTAAAAATCAGGATCCCATTGTGCTAGGTGCTGTACAAACACACAAGATGACATGGTCCCTACCCTGAAGGGTTTACGATAATCTGAATTAAGAAGCAACAAATTTAAACCAACAGGAGGGAAGTGGGAAGGGAAGACAAAGGTAAAACCAGTAAGATTATGCAGTTACACAAGTTATTTATATACTCCGATTGACACTTTCAAGTTACTTGAAAGGTCTTTTTCCTGCTTATATACAAACAAATGAACAGCTCTGTTTCCAAATACCCCTCAGTCTAGGCATCATTGGCTGGCTAATTTCTGGCAGGCATCACAACAAAAGTGAGTCTTTATGGAGAGAGGGCAGAGAGCTTTGGGAATAGTTCAGGGAGGACATCCCATATGTAAGGACAGCATGTAAAAAAGCACAACTACATTTACGGAAGCAGCAAACAAATGGACACAAGATCAGCACCACTGAAAAGAAGGGGATGTGGGATGGCAGTGCTGTAAGACAAAGGCAGATAAGTAGGGAGGGGCCAAGTTGTGAATGTCTTTAAAGGTGAACATTAACAACAATTCCCTTGGAGCTAGTCAGGGTATCATAAGAACTTTCTTTAGAGCTGCATCATGTAGGACATACGGTCACAGGACACAGATATATAACTGCTGCATTCAGATCACAGTGGGTCTGACATCTCACAAATACAACAGTACCAATTTAAGTTTTGTTCTCCACCCCATTCTGCCAATTAAAGTTTCTCACAATTGAGGAGTAGAATATGACTTGACCTACTCACTGCTGCACAGAGAAGTAACCCACCAATACATGGCTCCATGAGTTACTCAGAACATAGGCCCAGGTGCCTTGAGTAAGCAGGCACCGTGCACCAGCTATGTCCCCTCTCTGAGCAAACAGACAGGAAGTAGTGGGGTATGGGGTGGACCCCTGGCTCTGCATTCCCACACATCTAGGCCAGCAAAAAACTACTATCCTTCTGGAGCAAAGGGAAAAGCAGGAAGGAAATGGTTTTGCAGAGGGGTAGCTCTGAGGTTCTATGCCTTTCTGGTCTACTCCTCCAGAGCTGAAGTTTAAGTTGCACCACAAGGAACAACTTAACCCTTAATTTGCTTTTCCATTAGTCATGTCATAGGAATGCAATTGTGAAATAAATGAGAATTTTTAAACATTTCTAATATTTCCCTTTTTCATTAAGCTTTTCTTCTTTAACCGTTACCATTGTAAGTTGGAGCCCTAGCATAAAAGGAAATACAATTGAAAAGTCAAGAGCCAGGAAACACAGTTGGCTGCTAATCTGTCCTTAACTCATGCCTCTGTGTCTAAATATTTCAGCTTGTATCTGTAGGACAATTTGCTCCTCTGAATCTAAAATGTCTAAGCTTGGCAGATAAGAGATGTAGTTTGAACCTTAACTTTATTCAAAAACAAGGAAATTCAGAATGCCATTTGTTATTACAATTTTTTTTAAAAACTGTAAGATAGTCGTTCATAAATATATTTCATAGACTACACTTAGCCTAAGATAATACTAAACTTCCAATAGCTCAAAGGTACAAATATATGTGCCTTCCTATAATCATTTCATACCACATAAAAAATGTGCCCAATTAGGGTAACTGCTGCTCTTTTCTGTAAATTTTTGTTGTGAATTTCAAGAGATCATTAACACAAATTGCTAAGCTTTCAGTTATGCAGATATCTGTTAAGCGCCACAATGTGCAAACATGCCAAAAAATTCTCACACCAGGCAGCAAAAGAAAATACTAGTGTAGCAACTGTGCACAAGACTGCAATCAAAGGTACCTCATCGTCATAACCCCCCTCCTCTGACTCAATCACAAAAGTCCCTACATCAGGAATCGCCACCTCTACAACACGCTGGTTAGGAGCTGGTTGAGCTGGGGTGTTATCAGAGCTCTGCAGGAGAAAATCATCATCAGTATGAAAAAGTCAGAAAAAAGAAGAGAAAAGAAAAAACAAAATGATAGACTGATAAGTAAAACAATCTGTGTTGCTGGGATTTGCTAGACTTTATGGTACTAGACCACCTGCATTCTCTCCCACTATTTGGATTTTTGAAAGAAATTCAAAGGTATGAAAAATCTTAAGTAGTGAATTTTACACTCAATGTTTCCACAAGTCTTGGCCTTCAATTTGTCTTAACACCTTTTTAGAAAAGTGATTTTTCTTTTTGCTGTAAAATTATGTGTCATTCTAATGCTTATACCTTCTCTGTTACTGTAGCACTAAAGTGATCTAATGTGTTCTTGTGACAAATTTTTTGAAACTAAGGGGCAGATCCTCAGCTGGTATAAACTGTCCTAGCACCACTGAAATCAAACTGTCATGGTTGGCTGCACTGACTTCAACAGAGCTATCACAGTTTATGCCATCTGACAATTTGCTTGGATTAGAGTCACGTGGAAATCATGTGCCACAGAAACAAAATCCTCTAACATCTATATTCTGCTGTAAGAACTAGAATAATAATAATTTATATTCTATTAGCACCCAGAAGTCCCAATAAGGAACAGGCCCCATTGTCCCAGACAGACACTGTATAAACACACAAGACGATGGAGTTCTGGTCCTGAAGAGCTTACCACTGGAAACTCAGGAACAGAAAAAAGGGCAGGGGACATAAGTAGAACAAGTAAATGATTGTGGTGGTGACTGGCACATGGCTTGTCACAAGTTTTGCTGGGTTTGGGTTTTCTTTTTTTAAGCTGGGGGAAGAGCTTGGGTGAGAAGGTTAATATGAGAAAGGGAGCAAAATAAAGGAATGGGAAGATGGCTGTGAAGAGAAGGGAAAATGAAGAAAGGAAAAGACGACAGTATGGGTCTGTCTGAACTGTACATGCTTATGTAACAGAAGATTACTGAAACCAGCTAATAAAAGTATGTTTGCACCAATTAAAACCTGTTTTTAGGACCTAGTTGTTTAGAAGACAGTGCACAGTGTTACTAAACAAGGTATTTATACTGAAAAGTTGCTTAATTTGTGGCAGAAAATTTCAGCTTGTGCAGTAACCGGAGTTCTTAGCGATGTGTGTCCCTACATGTGCGCCATTTCAGAGGCATGTGTATCCCTGCACCTTTAATCAGAGACTTTTGGTAGCAGGTCTTGTTTGGCTCATGCATGTACCCTATACATCCTTGTGCCCCACACTGAGGATATTCAGAGCTGAACAGACAAATCATCCTCAGTTTCTTTTCTGCTGCAAAGTCCTGCAGAAAAAAACTCAGAAGGAGAAGAGGAGGGCAGGTAGTGGAGTACCCATAGGGGGACACATCTTGAAGAAGTTCAGTTACTGTACAAGGTGAGTAACCTCTCTCCCTTCGTAGTGTCCCTATGGGTGCTCCACTTCAGGTGACTCCCAAGCAGTATTCTGACAAGGAGGAGGGAGCTTTGTAACATAGTCTAATACTGAAGACAAAACTGCATTGACAACTATGCTATCTGATCTAGAGACATGAACCAAAGCACAGTGGTTGGAGAAAGTATGTACTGAAGTCCAGGTTGCAGCTCTGCACACTTCAGCAACTGGAACATTCTTCAGTAATGCCATGAAAGTAGGTTATAACCTTGTAGAATGAGCTAATGCTCTAGAATAAGGTTGATGTTGGCAAAGTCATAACATAAGATGACACACCCAGATCTTCATCTTGAAAATTTCTGGATAGAGATTGGTTTCAGAGTAGCAGCCGTGTTAGTCTGTATTCGATGAAGTGAGCTGTAGCTCACGAAAGCTTATGCTCAAATAAATTTGTTAGTCTCCAAGGTGCCACAAGTACTCCTTTTCTTTTTGCGAATAGAGATTGCAGATCTTTTGATTGGTCTGTAATTGAAACAAGCAGTCTGGGAGATGAATGGTCTGGTTAATAAGAACATTGGAAGATACCTTAGAGGAATATTTTGGATGTGGTCGGAACAAGACCTTTTCCTTGAAGAACACAGGAAATGGAGGAGGGTCTGTCATTAAAACCTCCAGTTCTCTGACCCTCCAGGCAGAAGTGAAGGCCATCAGAAAAAACAAAAACAAAACCAAAAAAAACTGTTTTCAGCTATAGGTGAAGCAATGAACACATGGCTAATGGCTCACAAGGGTAATTCATAAGGTAACTGTCAGTCAGGTTTAAGTCCCATACTGGAGTAAGTTCTCTAATTTGAGGGAAAAGATTAACCACATCTCTGAGAAATCTTGATATCGTGGGGTGAGCAAACACCGAAAAACCTTTGATGAGGGAACAAAAGGCTGTTACAGCTACTCAGTGAACCTTGATGAAGCTCATAGGAAGACCTGATCTTTTTAATTCCAAAAAGGTAGTCCAGGACAACGAAGCAAGAGAGCGGGCAGGAGAAATTGGTCAATGGGTCTGCCAGAGGTAGTATCTCCTTCATTTTTGAAGTTAAGCATGTCACATGGATTCCTTTCTACTGTTTAATAACACCTGTTGCACTTCTGTTGAACGGGTAGTCTTTAATCCAGAGAACCATTGAGGAGTCATGCCCGGAGCCAGAGAAATTCCAGACTGGGATGAAGTGTCTGACCAGTGCCCTGAGACAACAAACAAGAACTGATCAGAAGTCGCAGTGGTGGACGAGAAGCAAGTCTAATGACATAAGGACATCAAACTTTTCATGGTCAAGTCAGCACAAACGTGACAACTTTGTCTTGTTTGACTTTGAATTTTCAAGAGCAACGGTATTAGCCAATATGCATAAAAAGGAAGCCCTTCATCCATGAGATGAGGAAGGAATCTCCTAGTGATTGGGTTCAGGTCCCCCTTTTCAAACAAAACTTACTGCCCTTTGCATTGGCTGCAGTGCAATAAAGTCCACTTCTTGAAACCCCTATGTTAAATATATCTTGCTGAGGACTCCTGAATCCAACTCCCACTTGTAACTCCGAGAGAAGCATCTGCTGAGGTAGTCAGCCATGGTGTTCTTAATACCTGGAAGGGAAGATGATGAGATGACTATCTGGTTAACTATGCACCAATTCCAGAGTTTTATCACTTCAGCACGGAGTGAAGGGGAACATGTCCCGCCCTGACAACTGATGTAGAACATGCAGGTCGCATTGTACATTATGATCGTGACGGATCTGGCTCTGATCAGTGGAAGGAAGAGGGAGCATACCCTCCTGCCTGGTCTCAGTTCCAGAATGTTGATGTGCAGAAAACCCACTTGGGGAGACCACTTGCCCTGGATGATGTGTGATTTGAGATCAGCTCCCTATCCCTAGAGAGATGCATCTGAAGTGATAATGGTCAGAGGAGCTTGAAAAAAAGGAACTGCCATACAGATCTTGGAAAGATTCTTCCACATATTGAGCGAGTCTGGAACGCAATGAGAACAGAGACCTGTCTATCTAGACTGTGCTCGTTTGGTGTGTCAGTGGTCCTCAACCATCCCTGTAAACACTGGAGATGTCATCTGGCATGTTGGATTAATGAAGACACAAGCTGCCATATGACCCTACAGCTGAAGACAATTTCTTGTCAAGGTTGAGGACTTAGAGTCCTTCAGACAAGATTTTCAGGTTTGTGAACATGTTCATAGGTAAGTAAGCCTTGGCTATCGTGGCATCTAGAGAAAGTCCTATAAAATCTATCCCATTGAACTGTCAGCTAGGGATAATCTGTTTGACGCTGCTGTTTAGAAGTCTGAGATCTGATATTGGTCTCCATCCTCTGTTCTTTTTGGGGACCCCTTCTCCCCTATGCTGGACTGGACCTCAGTCTATGACCCCTAAGCATAGAAGGGAGATGACATCCGCTCTCAGCAACTGATTGTGCGTTGGGTCCCTGAACAGAGAAGGGGAAGTGGGTGGGAGGGAGGTGTGGAGGTAAAATGGATGGAATAACTACCTGTTATGACTTCCAAAACCCATTTATCAGATGTTACTGTTGCCCATGCAGGATGGAATTGGGAAAGGCAGTATCCGAGTCAGGGGAGGACAGGACAGGACAGTGCAACAGCAAGTCTCTGTGGAGGGGGTGGTTCAGACTCCTGACCAAGCCATCAAAACTGGAGCTTAGCCACCGCAGATGGCTGGGATGAAGTAGCTCTGTCAGTAGTAGTTTTCTTTTTGGAATATCTTGGTCTCTTGGCCCAAGGTTAAGGTCGTCTACAGAAAGTAGAAAAGTAAACTCTGCAAGATCTTTGGGCCATCTAACACCTGCTAAATTTCCTTTCATTTATAGGTGTATAGATCCCAAGGGATCTAAGGACATGTCTACGCATGTAGTGAAGACATGATAAATCGACCTCAAGTGCTCTCCCGTCAACTCTGGTACTCCACCGGAGCGAGGAGCGTAGGCGGAGTTGACAGGGGAGCGTCAGCAGTCAAAGATGAAGACACTGAGATAAGTAGCTCTAAGTACGTCGACTTCAGCTACGCTATTTTCGTAGCTGAAGTTGAGTAACTTAGACTGACTTAGCTCGCCCCCCCAGTGTAGACCAGGCCTAAGAGTGGCCCTCGAATCCTTCAAAGTGTGAAGAGGCTGTCTGTAAAGCCTGAAAATAACTTATGACCCTCTACAGTAGGCTGTACCTCCCTGTGGAAGCTGCACAGCTGGAGCCCTGGTGCTTGTTGCATCACGGTGGAGATGGAACAGACTACACTATCGGCTGTATCCAAGGAAGTCTGTAAAGACTACTTTGCCAGATCTTAATTTACGATGGTCTTAAATTGTTCACTGTGGTCCTGTGGAAAATATTTAATAAAGATACTAAATTTGCTGTAATTCAGATAGTGATATTTTGACATGAATGCCTGATGATTTACTATCCTGAACTGTAGTGTTGCAAAGGAGTAGTTTTTGCGACTAAAAAGATCAAGATGCTTTTGGTCCTTGTTAAATGGGATAGCATTGGTTTTGTATTGCCTCCCACCCTCTAACTACATCCACAACCAAGAAATTTCGTGTCACATGTGAAAATAAAAATTCTGAATCCATGACCAGAACATATGGTATTTTTTGCTAGTATGTTTGCATGCAGGGGGTGCTGTGGCAGGAGTTTGCCGGACAGTCTTGGCTGGCTCTAGAAGAGCCTCATTAATTGGAAGTGCCACACATGTTGAAGTTGAGGAATGTAAAATATCCAGGGGTTTATAGTGGGAGTCCAAATCCCTTGTGAGGAAGTGCAGAAGAGCAGTTTGTTTCATCAGCTCCTAGAACTCTGGAAAGTCATCTGCCATGGAAAGTGTTGGAGGCATTATAGCCTCATCAAGAAATATTTGTGCAAGATGCTACATCCTTGTCAGCCCTTGCCTCCTGCCCCTCCAGCTGTAGGAAGGTGGGGATCATCTATCTTCCCTTCTCTCCAAGTGCGGAGGAGAGCAAACTCTCCTTGAATAAACGTGAAACACTTAAACAGAAAGCTGTGAATCAAATCAGATTCCTCTTCCACACATTCTAATGGAGATGATAATTGTTCTCCTTGGATAGTGTAAGTCAGAGAAGTAGAGTGTCACAATGAGAAATGACTAGAGAGTGACCCAGAAGACCTCAGTAATGAGAGATGCGTGGTACCAGTAAGCATTGGAGACTCTGGTTCATTGGAGATGAAGAGGTCTCGTGAGTATCTGAACTCCTCTGGTAATGGAGGAACTCTGGAGGTTGATATCAGCACCGAGGTAGATACCTGACTCGTCTGCATTGAGGAACGAGCACATCCAAGCATAGACTCAGATATAACAGTCCGGAGCACCGAATTAAATACTGAGGATACCAAAGAATCTGATGGCACTTGTCTGCTTGCATGGACATGACCACCAGAAACAGAGGTGGTCTTCAGTATTGAGTCCTTCTTGGCAGAGGGATGACTTTTAGAAGCAGTCTTAGACATCTTCATGATACCAGAAGCACTTGGAGCCTCAACAGCACTCTTCTTGGTGCCTGAGGTATCTGGTTACTGAGACATCTTTGAGAAAGATTTAATACGCCTGCTCCTTGTCAATACCATCAACTTAGATTGCAAAGCTTTCAGTCCTGCAGACATGGAGGCAGGTGCCTCAGCCCTGGATGCTTTCGGTAACTGGGACCTCAAGGTGGCCAAGGTAGCATAAGTCTTCTCCCTTGCCTGGTGATCCCGGCATACCTCAGAAAATACAAGTCCGAAATGACCCTGCAAGTTGGGAAAACACGAGCAAAAGGGAAAGACAGAAGCCCTAAAACAAACAGTGTACAACTATATACAACTATGACGTATATAACACTAAGGCAGGTAGTAGAAGCAGGCATGTGCAGCACTCCATCTTAGACTAAAGGTGGTCAAGTAGGAACTGAGGGCAGTTCTTCTGTGCAGCCCTATATAACTTTGGTACGGGACACGAGTATGTATAGAGAGCATAAAGGCCGAATGGGCACTGGAACCAAAAACCTCTGATCAATGGTGCAGGAGTGCCTGAAATGGAGCAGCTACAGAGACACTACTTGAAGAAAAACTTTCTGTTACCGACTTAACATGGAGACATCTAGGTTTCTCAAACATACAATAAAATTTCTGCCTCTCCTACAGTTAATTCCTCCCCTCAACCACAATCTTGTAACTCACTGGGACTGTTCATTCCATGTGACAGGCCTAAACTGATGTATTTTGTTCCCTGCAACCAAGCTAGTATGCATCTATCCTGGCGTACCTGGAGGGAAGCCAGCAGACCCCAAGGTAGAAGACAAGGGTAGGGAGGATATCGTTGAGGACTTTCACATCCTCATTTTGGGGTAACACAAATAGGTACAAGGCACAACATATAATTTTCCCAGTCTGTTTTGCTATGTTGGCATTGATTTTTCTGATTTAGGCTCTGTTAATCATGACAGATTATTTTCTCTGAGAACACAGGCGGCCAGTTAAACATTAAACTAGAAATACTGGTGACAGTATGTCTTGGTGTCAAGAGTTAGATTAGTTTCCCATTGATTTTAACCACAACTCAGCAGTGTCTCTGCTCTCTTGACATCACAATGGTTGAGAGACAGAAGAAACACACTTCTGCTTTGATTAAGCACCAATCCAGGATTCCATTTCCAAGTGTACTCGATCCACAGAAGTATCCTAATTCTTGATGTGAAATATGAGCATTTACTGGTATATATGCTTGCCTGTTAGTTCCTGGGACTAGGTGGGCTTGTTTAGCTCTGGACAATTAGGACTCAGGCCACAGTTTTGTTTTATTTATTTTTGTTGTTCATACACTGCTCCACGATGACTTAGCAAGCCAAACTGGGGAAATAAATAATAAACTGACACGTTACATTATTTTGATTTAAAAAAATAATTATTCTAATAAAGTTGCTTGTGCTTTCAAAATGTATTTCTATTTATGCAAACATATTTGATCAAATACTTATACCTACAGTTGGTCAAAGAATATTTGCTGAACGTACAATTCATTGAATTTTAGCTTCATAATTCGTGAAGCAGCCTTACTATTTGCACTTCTATTCAGTACTCAAAATTACTTGAAGACTATCTGAAGTGAAGTACTGGAAGTCTTTGGAGGATTCACATAAAAAGTAATTACCCAATATTCTGGCTGGCGTAACATGTGTATTCTAAGTTAAATATATACATGTGATGAATCATGAAGACCTGTTTCGAAGACATGTGAATTCAAATACTAACTCCTAGAATAGGATCCTAGCTCAAACAGAATTGAAGCAGGATATTCATGCCTCCCCTCAAGTATTCAACTACCTTTACATATATCCTCCATAAATACAATGCTTAACCTTAAAAGCTACATCAACTGATGAAACCTTTCAGGGATACTGACGACTCAAATTTTAAAAAAACCCTTAATATCTTTTAGTGTTCTGGGAGGAATACTACTTAATATACTCCCATAACAAGAAAATTATTAATTGTAGGTGGACACAGACGCGTGACCATTATTTAAGAAACAACATACTGTACTCCATAAAGAAGTATGATAACTACATACAATGTATGTATGTCACTAGTTTTACCCTATCATCAGCCTTAAGGTATACTCCATTTCTTCTGAATAGCGTATAAAGGTTAAGAAAAGGTTAATGCTCTCTTCGAGGGAATAATTTTCTCTTTTATCAGATATTATAATACCTGCCACTTGCAAGATAACAAAAGAAGGGGTATTAAAATCTTGAAAATATCCTCACCGTTTGCATGACAGTTTCAGGACTTCCATCTTCCTGTTCAGCTAATGCTTTAGTGATTGCTCGTACAGAATCTTCTTTCAAATGCTTTGAGAGATCAGTTCTTGATGGCTGCTCTAAATATTCTGGTTCTCCTGCTTGAACTTAGTGACAAAAAATGTAAGATAAGCAATTCCATTTCTTAACATAGCTAAGTCTATCCATATTATTTGGATTAACAAATAAGTGCTAAAGAAATTTGCACAAAAATGCAAGTTATGACAAATAATTCACACAAATCTGCTTTAGATCCATGTTCAAAATTAGTCCCATCTTTTCTAGTTTAAGAAAACACTGGAAGAGCTTAGTGAACTGTTTTAGGATTAAAAAAAGTTTAAAATCATATTTAACATATTTGAATTGCCTGTAAGCCCTGCTCAAGCAGAACACAGTACCCATGTTGAGCCTCGGGCTGTGCATGAGTGTAAGGTTCTTCCTGAATCAACTTGTGGGACTGTGGCCTAAAATAGCTAACAGTTTAAATCTAAAAGGTTTACATTGCAAAATAAACATACATTACAATCAATACATTTTACTTTTCAAACAACTAAGACAAAGCAAATTCCTTTCCATTTAAACATAGAATCTTCACTAAGGAAAATGAAACAGACTTGCTTATTGCTTTCAGTTAGTAAAACAAAAACAGGATAAACACCTGCTCGTAAATTTCAAGAGAAATTCATTAAATGTTTTGTATCACTAATACAGAGAACAAAAACTAGGTTGTTCCAAGTAACTGAAAAACAAGACATTTAGAAGATGAAATCACTCTTTGGAATAAAAAAAATGCAGTTTAACATTATCAGTACACCAATTTTCTGGATCCATTTGGCCAAACTATGATGTGTGTGTGTCTGTCACTACTAAATGAGCATACCATCTTTAATGATCCAAGAGTGACAAGAATGTATGAATGACAGTCTCCCGCTATCCAACCGCATCTAGTCATCTTAAGTATTACACTGTAGAACCATCAAAGCTAGAAATGGACATAGCCTATTAACCTTACCTAGTCTCTTTCTCTATGTCAGTGGGGGACCGTCTGAAAAAGTAGTTCACCAATTGTCTGTTCAGGTCAGGTAAGTCCCAAGCAGTGGAGTTTCCACCACTATTCTTTGGAGTCCACCACACCATCCCTAACATTCTCAGTATTTTCCTGGTAATCAGCCTAAGGTTTCCTATTTCTTAATTTAATTCCATTACTACAATAAATATCCCATATACCACACAATTGCTCCCTCTCCTTACGGATAACTTCTGCTCTTGCATTACTGTAAATCTAGAGTATCTGAGTACCAGGAAAATTTAGAGAAAGGAGCAAGGGAAACTACTCTGGAAATACCAATTTCTTAAAATAAAAGGCCAACAGAAGCAGCTAACTACTCCGCCCTTTTGAAAAATCAGGGCACATTTTCAATTTTGAAGAATGCCTTCAGCTGAGGTGGTACTGGAACTTCACAAGGGCAGAAAGTACTCAACATTGGTAAGACCATCCAGGAGGCTTTTTTTTTAAATATATATATTTTTTATTTTAATGAGAAAAGAAAACCCCCAACAGAAACCAATGCCCATTTAAAAACCAAACAAACTTCAGATGTGGTTACTTTATAGAACTTCTGCTGAAAACAATTCAGATGTGAAGAAAAACAGTTCAGTATCTTCAAAGATAGGACAGTTTACAGCTGGCACTAGTGCATGCAAAGCTTTATTTTTGTGTCACCCCCCCCCCCCAACATAA
Source organism: Lepidochelys kempii (assembly GCF_965140285.1). Lineage (NCBI taxonomy): Eukaryota > Metazoa > Chordata > Testudines > Cheloniidae > Lepidochelys > Lepidochelys kempii. The sequence goes on from NC_136380.1 coordinate 176,564,119, forward strand.
AAAATGTATGCAGACCAACCTGGAGCAGAGGAGGGTGCTGGCATCCTGGGTGTCTGAGATGCTAACAACTTTTCCTGTTGTACTTTCTGAGAAAGTTCTGCATCCCATTCTTCTAGTTCCTTTTCAAACCGCTTATTGTCTTCCTTGACATAGTCCTTTAAATCAGGAGGCAACGTATCCATTCCAAGCAGCATCTGACCCGTTTCCTTATTAAATTCTTCTGTAAAACCACATAGTTTATATGTTTCACAGAATAATGAAAGGCGACAGGGATACACGTGGATGAAAGGCATTCAGAATGAGCATTCTTGAAAGCACACAATATACCAGCGAAATTAGACAAGTTGTCCCACATTTATGCATGCTTCTCAGTTTATCATTTGTCATATGTAGGAAGCTTACTCACCTGGAGGTGGAGTTCATGAAGCATATTGCTTCTGCAATTTAAGTCTTGCACTTAGGCACCATAAGCTCATTACCACCTAGAAAGCCAAACCTCTGGGGCTGTGTGCAGCCTATGAATCAAAACGTTCACAGCAAAATTACGTAAGGGACCAATTGCTTTCCATTCCACTTGGTCTTAGTTAGACTTAGAACTTTTAGACTGGCAGAGCCACAAGTTGGGGCCAATGAAGACTGTGGCGAGAGGCCCCTTATGAATCTGGGGATCTAGAAATGTTGAGGCTAATCTTAGTTCTCATTTAAAAATAAGTGAAATTTCTAACTTTTTACCTTATGAAGATAGATTTATATTGCTTTACATTTTTAAGGCTTAGAAACTTGTCACTAAGTTGTAACCAAAAATCCAAGTTCTTCATGGTATTCTCATTCTACACAGTGAGGTTTTGAAGATCCATGTAACCTGTAACAAGTAGTCCTTTGATTTCTGGGACCAATTCGCTCATGTCTGGGTGTGGAGAGAACAGTGAAGGCCCCAAGTGCCATAGCACTATAGGCATAAGAAACTCTCCTGTCTGTCCTGTCAGATGAACAGCCAATCTCCACTGAACAGTCAGTCTACACCATCTGTGGCCACAAGAGGGGACAGCGGAGGAGAATATATATTTTCTTCTAAAACATTTTTGAACTACGATTTAAACTACAAACTAGTTATAAAAAATAGGATTGAGGAACACATGGTCCATCACCACAATGTATTCATAATATATACTTGTCTATCATGACCAGACAAGAACAGCGAGCAGTGGGACTGCTTTCTGTCATGTACCTTTGCAGTGAACATTTGTATTCCTGTGGAAGTATATGCATATACTCCCTAGTCATTGCTTTCTGGTTGGACATGATTTAATGCAACAAGGGATGTGTTCCCAAGAAGTGTTATCTGAAGAGAGAAATTTCAAACTACATAAGTTTTAGCCGGTCTAATTGGGACTGGCCAACTGGGGCCAGAAGAGATAATCAAAACTACAGATTAACTGGAAAATGCAATGCTGCAGTGCCATCTAACGGTTGTTTCTGGCCCTGGAGTCTTGGTTGTTCAGTAAATGCAGAGAGCCGGTTAAGGCAGGGTCAAATAAACAGGTTCCTGCTGTGTTCCTTTGTTTTGATTTTCACAAGGAAGAACTCAAAATGTAAGTTAGCTATGAAGTGCTCATTTTGATAATTTGCTACAAGTCTCAGGTTTTTTTTGTTTTTGTTTTTACACTCCATAAAAAAGTATATTAAGTGGCTGAAGGCAAGAAAAATATTCCTGAGAACATGTAAAAGTGACCTATTCTACAGCTTTTAACGTTTAACTTTTTTGGTTTTACTCTCTGGTGTTGTGATAAAGTATGCCCTTACCATGATGTCTTCATTTGGTAAACATTTTATTTTGCTATTTTAATAATGTGGAAGCACTTCGTACTGTGACCTTATCATACTTACTACTCAAAAGATGGGCAGTATTTTTTGCCCTCTAGAAAACTATAAACATTGATACCTATGAGCAGAATTAAACATTTCACTTTCTACTCATTTCTTTAAACACTAAAGATTCCGACATCACTCCACATAGCAACCCCATCTTTAGGGCTATAACTTGGACAGCGCTTTATCTAAACACCTACAATATTCTTTAGCTGATCTACAATTAAGCAATGTTCACTTGTAAAATCGTATAAAAGCAGGATATCATTGTTGCATTTGTGCTGAACTCCACAGGAACATGGGGATTTTTGGGGGGGAGGTTGCTTAGTTTTCTTTGTATTCAACAAAAATGCATATGTAACATTTTAGTCAACAATAGGAATTAAAATAATCATATGACTATTACTTCACATGTAAATAAAGTATTATATACAAGTTATAATTATAGCAGAATTTAAAAGCTTGAAATTTAATTAGCCATAGTTCAGATATTCAATAAAGCAACAGAATCACTCAGGAAGTCAACACCTTGAGCACAACTTCCACATACTGTATTTCATGCTGAAAATATGCCCCAGACATTACCTTGTATCAAGAATTGTTCCTTATCATTGATATACATTAAACAGTATGCACTGGCATTCCTGTAACCACCAAAAGAGTCACGTTCCAACTCCTCCCAAGTTGACTTTGTCACAGAAATGTCATTATATTTCATCCATCTCCTCTGGTGGTGGTCATAAATGTATGCCCAGTAGTGTCCTGCGTTAGCTTGGCCTTCGTGAACGAGTACAGCATGTAACCGATAAGGAACCTAACAGAAAGAAAGCATAATTTAAATGTTGTTGCCATTGCAGTAGGAGGAGGTTACTTACTATAACTGGAGATTCTTCAAGATGTGGGATCCCTATTTGGATTCCAGATGTGCGTGTGCATGCGTGCCAAGCACTGGTGCCAGAACTGTTCATAGTAGCGTCGGTTGTACATCACGCGTTGGCTGTGTGGTGCATCCAAGTCTTGTGTATTAATGCCAGTCCCACTTACCAGTAAGGGGATGGAGGGCAGGTACTGGAATCTAAATAGGGACCACACATCTAGAAGAACCTCCAGTTACAGTAAGTAACCACCTCCTCTGCAAGTGATGGCCTCTATATGGATTCCAGATGTGGGAGAGTAGCGAGCTGTGCTCGGAATACTGATCTGGACACTTGAAAAATCAGACAAAGTAACATGGGTTACAAGGAGACTACAGCTTTATTTTCCTAACTGACAATTTACCTGGGTCAAGCACCACTCAGATCGTCACTACAAACTTTTCAAAAGCAATCGACTAAAGACAATAGATGTCTTCCTCAGAGCATGTTCTTTTTCATTCTCCAGTGTACAGTACAGACACACAGACCGTTTAGATCAGCTCCATCCCAGAGTGACTACAACTCATCATGCAAACATCACGATTCTTCTACCACTGCCAAGTTCAAGTACCATGTCTGGAACTTCAAGCAATCAGCCACAAACTATGAATTCAACCTTCCTTTTCTCAAATCTGAAAGTAGCAAACTTCAAACTCTAGATTACATATTGTTAAAAAGCTTAACGGTAAAAAAAAAACCCATCTAGCAGCTGAGTCACATGTTTCCCGGTTTAACCAAGTCTTTCCAAAGCATAAATACAAGCGTGCTGCAGCAGAGACAAATAATAAGTCAAACAATATACTGAGTTTAGGTTCTAATTGTCTGATCATGTTGACTGCATCACTAACAAACTACATAAATGAATGGTTTCCTCATATAATAATTGGTGCACTCAATGCACCAGTTATTGTCATCTGAGTAAATAATTAAGAGAACAGAGGTCATCTGCCCGTCAAAGATGGCCAATTTTAGTACTCAAATGGTTGACACAGAGAAGATACCCTATTTAATACATTAATAAGCCATTTGTTGATAGGCATCTAAGCGTCTTATAACAGAACAAAACAATAAAATTAGAAGAAAAAACAGCCAGGTAAAATATACAGTCAACCTATACTAAAACATCTGGCAAAATACATAAAATCACTTAAAGTTTTCACTGGATTCTACCATCTCCCAATTAACACAAAACAGTAAAGAAAAGAAAAAAGGAAAGTCATCATCTTGGCAGTCTGCACATCTGTTTTTATTTTCCCACCCCACCCTCCACATGCTTTCGCTTCCTGGATTCATCCCAACCCTGTGATCTTACTCTTCTGCTCCAGCCTTCGATGCACAGAACTGACTTCCTGTTATTGTATGTCAGGTGCTCACCCTCTCCCCCCTCATTTAGCGTCCAACTCTTCAAGCAATCCCTCCTCCCTTCTTATCATTCCTACATTCTGCATATCATTAACTTATCTCATGTCTTTCCCTCCAGTGTGTCTGTCTTGCTTTACTTGGACTTGTTAACTCTTTGGGACAAGGAATGCATTATACCTAAGTTTGCAAAGGCCCATGTAAATTAACAGTAATATATTGGTGGTTTAATAAAATCAGTGATAATTCAGTCACTTCATTTCCATGTACATCATAAAGTTGAACACTTACATTTTAAAAGAGTACATCTTGAGAGTACCAAGAGACCTATAATAATTAGAAGCATACAAGAAAACAGCTGCATTCTTATTATGTTCAGTCAGTGAAGAAACTGCTAGATAGAGAGAAGCATGGCCAGGTGGAGGGTCCTCCCCTCATTTTGAGATAACAGAAGAGGGACTTCATATCTATGTCTAGGCCAGACCATGCCAACAAGTATACGTCCTTGCACTTTCCTCAGTGTCTAAGAGCATGAACTTTAGCTCCTAATCAATGAAAATATTGATACAAAGATTTGCTGCAGATGTGGAGACAAGTCTAAGTTTTTACCAGTCATCAACACACATTAACCTCTGTTCACAGTGATGCCTTATTGGACTACACAGTCTACCTTGCCTACAGTGGCTGTAAATAACCAAAAAACCTGTGAGTAAGGCCAAGAGGGGTTCTCCAAGAAATCTGCCTTGGTTTTCTAGATCAGTAGAATACAAGGATCAAATAAGTTAGCAATAAGACTCTAAACACATTAGGGACATAGGATGCTAGCTAGTGACCATCTTCTGGCAACACCTATGACAGAATTTGAAGACTTTTTGCAGTAGAGATGAGAAGTGTTACAAACTATAAGAGTAGAGAAGGAAGAATGATCCACTCTACCTTAAAAGACCTTTAAAAATGGTAAAGGTGTTTTTCTTTAAAAAAAGTTCAAGGGAAAAAATATCAATTCCATAAAAATAGCATTAAATATTACTATTATCCTTAATACAAAAGAGATTTTTAGAAGGACTGAAGATGTTAATGAGTGGCTTTTTAATCTAAGGCAAGCAATATAAGAAAAACAAAATGAAGAGGAAGAGATCCCAATGCTATTCATACAGCAATCTTGAGTGCTAATAAGCCAGTCTGATATTAAAAATTTAAGCTATCTTTCAGGTTTATTACTATAAAGAACTAAAGCCTAGAGTGAAGATCTGTGTAGGAGAATGTCTGCTGGATTCTTGTTGCACACATCTTGAAAGCTATACTATTGCAGCAGTAGACTTCAAGTTTAATATTTGTGTTATCGTCATGATAAAAAAATAAGATCACTTATGACAATGATTAGGGATATTGGAATGTTCCCTGAAGTAATTACAGGGTTTTTACTTGCCCCTAATATTCCGGCCTACCATTCTCAAAACAGTAGACCTCAGAGTTATGAACAGCAGAGTTACGAACTGAACAGTCAACCACGCACCTCATTTGGAACTGGAAGTACACAGACAGCAGAAGAGACGAAAAAAACAAAAACAAAACAACCCCAACACAAATACAGTACACTACTGTGTTAAATGTAAACTACTAAAAAAAAATAAAGGGAAAGATTTGACAAGATTAAAAGAAGATTTGAGAAGGTAAGGAAACTTTCTGTGCTTGTTTCATTTAAATTAAGATGGTTAAAAGTAGCATTTTTCTTCTTCAGAGTAAAGTTTCAAAGCTGTATTAAATCATCGTTCAGTTGTAAACTTTTGAAAAAACAACCGTAATGTTTCTGTTCAGTTATGAACATTTCAGAGTTACAAATAACCTCCATTCCCAAAGTTCTACTGTATATCAGTTTCTTTGAGCTACGAGGCTATGCAAACTCCCTGAAACTGTAAGGCTGCTTCACAACTAGCCAGCAGGAAAAGTGGAAGAGGAGCAAAGGTTGCATCTGTCCCTGAGACAGGAACATTGCCCTCTGTAAAGCTCCTTAGTGCTGGCAACCCCAGCTGAAAGAATCTTGGCAGTCCTGTGAAATGAGTGTCCTGGGTGGGTAACATTGTTCAAATACAGCTGAGTTACCAAACTGGTTTGGTAGCATTTTTTAAAAGGAATATGGGTATGCAGATTAATTAGAAAGACTAATGGGGCTGGGGGGGGGGGGAGCCTCTGTACGCCTTTCTGATGACATTCCCCACCACAAGCATAGCACAGTACAACCCATTGGGACTGAGGTTTTAATTGAGTTTTAAATAAAATTGTGCTAATTGGGTTAACTTCAATCCCTCTTTATTGCTGCCAAACTAGCTGCCAGAACTGTTTAGTCTGATCAAGGAATGTTAATTGCAGCCTTCCATGAAGAGAGAGATGTATAGTGCTAACAACTGAATTCTGTACCAGTAGCTGTATCTCACAATAAACCATTATATCAAGAAGCGATTAATGGTACACAGCAACACACAAAGTATGTAATTAGCATTAAACTTTCATGTGGTAACTACCAATGTGTGTAACAAGAGAGGCATCCCCAGGAAGGGAAACTTTCAAAATTGTGTACCCACCCCCCTATCACCCTCTTGTTTCCTTCCTGCATCAAACTGAGCTAACAAAGCAGCATAAAAACACTGACGTAGTGGAAGAAATAATGAAGGAGAATGGAATGGAGTAATCCTGATAATTGAAAAAGCATGAATGACCGAGATTTTCAGATATGACTAGAGATTTTGGGTGCCCAATTGGAGAAATCTTCTCTCTACTATCCCATTCAACATATATATGTAGCCATTAAGTGAACTGGTAAGACGACAGACTCAAGTACCAGAAAATTCAGATACACAGCTCTACCTTTCCTGAATCCCACATTACCACACTATTAGCACCACAATAGTCCAGGCCTTGGACAAGATCAGCTAATGGGTGAACAACAGACAATTGAGGTCGAACCCAAGCAAGACAGAGATTATGGTGGTGGAAAGAGGAAAGCATTTTGAAGTTTGCATCCATGTTGCAGTCTCCTGTGGTTGAAGATGCGTACGCACATGCACACACAGTCAATTCAATTCAGATTCTAGTTTAAGAGATCCAGGAGCACTCTCACTGACAGTAAACTCTCATATAGCAGTGTCTACAAGTAATGCTTTCTACTATCTCTGCCTGTCTAGAAAACTTAATCCCAATCTGGAGCCCAATGACCTGGCCTCAGTTATGCATCTCCTATCTGGACTACAGCAACGTAACCCATCTGAGCAATGAAGACATCACCCTTTACGAAACTGTCAAGCACAGAATATTGCAATATGTCTGCTCGGCAACATGACTACCATGAGCCCATGAAACCTCTCTTCCACTCTCTACACGGCCATCCCATAAAGAATATTATGCCAAAAGTCCAAGGTCTTAGTCCCTACCTTCAAGACACTCAATGGCCTGGGACAACGATATCTAAAAGATCACCTAAAGCGCCAGGATGAAGAGCATGACTGACAACTCCACTTAGACAAGGCAGCTTTCTACAGTAAAGATAAAGTTCACCTGTGCAGCAACTTTCTCAGGGGACAGTCCAACACTGAGGAATGAACTCCCATAGGAATAAAGGACCATTACAAACTTAGATTTCTAGTTTCACAAGGCATGTATTCATATAGTTTGAAGAAATGTCAATTAACTTTTGATAAATCCATTTATTTGGCTTTCCTGGTCAAGGTGGTAAGGCAAGAAAGGAATTTAAGCTATAAATGTCACAAGATCATTTTGCTAGGGCTTTATAGACCACTGCAGTTTCCCCATACGATTTTTAGCTTTAATGTAATGTTTCAGAAGTCTTGTTTTTTATATAGTCAGAGTATATATTACAACGTTCACTGGTTATCAAAACAGAAAACAAATACCACAGTTCCATCCTTCCAAGGAAATTGGTTTTATGGAATCCAGAAATCTCTCAAACCTCGAACTATAACCTAAAAAGGAATGATTGTAGCAACTGGAAACTCACTATTAATAATAAAAGATTATTATAAAAGTACCCTCACATAAGCAGTCTACAAAAGAAAAACAAAATGCCTTTATACTCCCATAGCCCAGACTCAAAAGTTGACAGCTGAATCAACTATAAAGATCAGCCTCCTCCTCACTATGTCAGGACAACTCCGAAGAACAGCAGTGTTGTGGGGCAACCCCTACTCCCAGAATATGATACTAAGCTGGTTGGGTATCTATCTGTGCAGCCTCCAGAACCTCAAGTTATCATTTTAAACCTTTGATGCACACACCGCTGCTTTAGATTAAGCAATGGGTATAGCGGCACATCAGGTACCAACAAATCAATGTGGCATCTTCATCTTCCTTGGATATGGAATTACATATTTTCAAGGAAATAAAATGACACCTGAGCCCCAATATATTGGCTGGGTCTTGACTATAAGAACCTTTTTACTCTTTTTCACCAAATTATCCTCCTTGCTCCAATGTAATGCTTGTTGGCTAATAAATTGTAGCCATCTAGAAGTGAATGACCAGGTAGGTGTTTCTTCATGTCACACAGAAGTCAACAAACCACAGTTTATTTGGAATTGCGTTTGGACATCTGAAGACCTTCTTAGAGAGCTTAGGTGCCTTTACTGCTAACTAACTTACAGTCCCAAAAAATTAATAGTTGCACTTAGCAGTGAGCCTTCAAATTACCAAATGTTACTGCTAGATGACCTGCAGCATGTATCCTCTTTGTTATATCGTAGACCTTAACAAATCCTGCCTGTGAGGAGGAACTTTAAGGGACACTATCTAGGTAGGTCTGCTGGAAAGTCTGAATATCAGCACTGAGCTGCCAATATTTATTACAAACACTGTACTAAAGCTTTAATGTACCTCTAGGAAAAATGTAAGTTGATTGAATAGCTCTTATTGGAAGGAACACAGTTGATTTGCTATGTTTTACTAAAGTAAACAAACAGGGAAAACATCAATCAGCAATTCCACAAGTACCAGTGTGGAGGAGAAAGCAAAAATTACTTAAGTAGTACAGAGTAAGTGGTGTGTCCGTTCTAGGGTACCCTCTCAAAACTATACGGTATATTAGGAAAACTCACTTGAGGAACACATTTTTTAATGCGTCTATCTCAGATACACATCCTTGAATTTCCCTAGGCTCTGTTAAGTTATTTATCTAGCACTTCCCTAACTCTAATTAGCTATTAGCTAATACCTAAGAAGATATTAAATTAATGATACATTCAGTATAATGCACTATAAGGAACTGGTTTTCTTCCCATGTCACATTCCACATACGGGCTGACTCACATTTTATGTCTATGATGGTTTGCTTTCTCCTATCAATAGGGCATCTTGCTAATATGAATGCCACTCCATATTTTTTAAAATTAGAAGAATGCTTAAATTAGGCCCCCCTGTTAATAGGGGGCCTTTTATTTTTTTCCTCCTCATATTTTTAGAAGCATTATACCAGCAAGCTGCCTCTGTCAAGCGGGTATTCTTCTACTCAGCGCGGCTTCTTGAAAACAGAAGCTCTTGCACTATTGCCCTGCCCAAGCTCTCTTACGTGACTCCCTTTATACATAACAATGTTGTGACCGGAGGCCCAGAGGTCACTCAGTTAGGGTGAACTGCAAAGAATGGGGCAATCCCCAAAGCTGGTGGATATTCCAATATTTAGATTTACCAAGCCAGCCCAAATTAACTTCTATTATACCTCACTGGTTACTCAATAACACAGTTCCCTTAAAGCAGGGGTCGGCAACCTATGGCACGCATGCCAAAGACTGCACACAAACCGATTTTTAATGGCATGCTGCTGCCTGCCGGGTCCCAGCTGCGGGCCCCCGCTCAGCCCACTGCTGAACCCAGGCCGGGACCCTGGCAGGCAGCAGCATGCCATTAAAAATCCTGCCAGCCCCGGCCCGCTCTTCTCCGCCCCCCACCCCACCGCACATGTAGGGTGAAGAAGCTTGGTCCTGCTGGCTGCTGCAGGGCAGGCAAGGTCCCCCCTTTCCCCACCATGCTGGGTGCCTGCCCCTCCTCCTCTCTCCCCCTGCCGCTGATCAGCTGATGGCCCTTGCAAGGGAGGGGGAGAAGCGGAGCTGCAGCGCACTCGCTGCCCCGGGGAGGAGGCGGAGTCGGGGCCTTGGGGACGGGGTGGAATCAGGGCATATCCCCTCCAACCCCCTGCCATAAGCTGCTCTGGGCAGGGGGCTGGGAGCACCCCCACAACTCTAGCCCACACTCACACCCCCAGCCCTCTGCCCTGACCCCCTCCCAGCCCTCTGCCCTGACTCCTGCACCCCCTCACACACACCCAGCCCCCCATGCCGACTCCTGCACTCCCTCACACACACCCAGCCCTCTACCTTGACTCCTGCACCCCCTCACACACCCCCTCTGCCCTGACCCCTGTACCCCCCATACAGCCCCAACCCTCTGCCCTGATCCCTGCACCCCCCCCAACCCCAGCCTTGACTTCAGCACCCCCCATACCCCATACCCAGACTCCAGCACCCCCCCTTCACATGCCCCCAGCGCTCTGCCCTGACTCCTGCACCGTCCTCACATACACACTCCCCCCCAGCCCTCTGCCCTGATCCCGGCACCCCTCACCCCCCCAGTCTCCTGCCCTGCTCCCTGAACCCCCCACAACCCCAGCCTTTACTCAAGCACCCCCCACACCCCATTCCCTGACTCCTGCACCCCCCACACATACCCAGCCTCCCGCACCCCCCACATTCTCACCCCCACCCTGAGCACCAAACAGGAGCTCCTGCACCCCTCACACCAAATGGGAGCTGCCCAGGTAAGCACTCCACACCCAAACCTCCTGCCCCAACCCTGAGCCCCCTCCCTCATTCTAGCTCCTGGCCAGACCCTAAACCCCAACCCCAGCCTGCTCCTTCACCCCCAGCCCTGTGCTCAGCGCACTCCCACCCACAGCTCAGTGCAGAGAGAGAGGATGAGAATGGGCTAGAACCAGGGAGAAGGTAGGTACCCACTCTACGTGGGTAGGGCCGGGATCCCAGACCAGCAGTGGGGTGAGCGGGGCTGGCAGCTGGGACCCTGGCTGGCAGGAGCCGGCGGACGGAACCCCAGACCGGCAGCAAGCTGAGTGGCAGCAGGCTGACATCAGGATGGGATTCGGGCTCCTATAGCTGCACTAGGGGATGGGGGGCTATAATAGCACTGGGAGGAGTGCAGTGAGACAGGGGTTCAAACTGAAACAAGGGAGGGGCACAAGCGCACAGGAGGGGGCATGGGTGCACAGAGCAAAGGGCCAGTCAGGGCAGAGGAACCACGGTGCAGGGCAGGGAGCAACCAGGCTGGGGGTAGGACAGGGAAACTAAGGGGCTAGCTTTAGCAGCTGGGGCGGGGCAAACAAACAAGCAAAACTGCAGAGGGAAAAGGCAAACAAACAAGCTGAGGGGCTGGGGCAAAGGGCTGTGAGGTGAGAGGGGGAGACAGCTGCGGGGGTGGGTAGGATGTCAGTCCAGGGTGGTGGGGGGGGGGGGGGGGAGAGGCGGAGGCATGTGCGCCCACTTGTGCTTGCAAAAGAAAGTCTGTTTATGCTGGCTGCTGCTTCAGGCCCAAATGGTGGCAAAAGGGCACAGCAAGCCAGGTAAGCAGCTGAGTCCTAGAGGCAGGAGCTGAGGCAGATGGTAAGCGGCCAGTGGGGGTGGTGGAGGGGACAGCGATGGTGGTGAGGGCGGGGGGGAGACATAGATGGACAAGGGGGCAGGCTCCACGCCACACCCCCGCGTGATCCCACAAACACAGTCAAGACCCCCACCACAAGAGCAGAGTTTGAAAATTACTCAGTCCTTGAAGGCCCCCTCCACAGTGGTCTGCAGAGTCTCTGCGCACTCCCCCAGCAGCAGATGGTCCTCTTCTTCCTCCTCAAGGCTCCAGCAGTGAGTCTGGTGGCCAGGCAGGAAGGACCCCTCGCAGGTGGTGGTGGTGTCCACAGCAGCAGTAGCAACAGCTGGGGCCCCTCACTCCCCTCCTCTGGGGAGCGGGCCAGCAGGCCCCTCGCAAGGGCTGCAGCAGGAGCAGCAACAACTGGGATCGGGGTGTGTGTGCGCGCGGTTCAGCAGCCTGGCAGCAGAGAAGTGGAGGGTTGTCTGGCCAGCTAGGGGAGTAGCTGGAGCAGCAGCAGTGAGAGCCCAAGGCCTAGCAGCAGCTGAAGAAGCAGCCTCCTGCCTCCCTCCAGGCCAGAGGGCTGTAGGAGAGGAGTCAAGGGCCAATCTACTGGCCACTGGAGAAGCAGGTTGCTGTTCCCTGACTGACCAGAGCAGGGGCTGCATTAGAGCAATCAGGAACCTGCTAGAACCAATTAAGGCAAGCTACTTAAGACATTTGGAGCCAATTAAGAACATACTAGAATGCATTATAGCAAGCAGACTAATCAGGACTGGTTTAAAAGGGACCTCCCATCAGTTAGTGGAGGGCATGCAAGGGGCAGGGACTGAGGAGGCATGCTGCTGGAGGACTGAGGAGTACAAACGTGATCAGGCTTCACGAGGAAGATCCTGTGGTGAGGATAAAGACGGTGCTAGGGAGAAGCCATGGGGAAATAGCCGAGGGAGTTGTAGCTGTCATGCAGCTGATACAGGAGACATTGTAGACAGCTGCTATCCACAGGGCCCTGGGCTGGAACCCGGTGCAGAGGGCAGGCCCGGCTTCCCCCCATCCTCCCAACTCCTGATTGGACACAGGAGGAGTTGACCTCATCTGTGAGCAACACCAGAAGGGAAGGTCTAATCTGGATCCGGACTGTCCCTGACCCACTAGGTGGGACAACAGAGACTGAGGAGATTGTTCTCCGTTTCCCCCATGCTGGCCAGGGATGAGGTTAGCTTAATGAACAGCAGGTTTGAGCCTCTAGCAGAGCAGCCAAACTGAGAGCTGCTGTGAACCTCTGAGGTGAGCAAATCTGCCAAAAAGCGCAGGACCCACCAAGGCAGAGGAGGAACTTTGTCACAATCCCTTCTGCACCTTGGTGGCTGCCCTCCACCAAACACCACAAGAGGGCTTCCATAAGACTAGCAGAAGGATGCTCATGAAGCACTCCCACATCACCTATAGGCCCTTCTCGTAAACTGGATCAAATAAATATTCATCTCTTCCTTGTTGCGACAAAAGAAATGATGGACAGATAATTCATCAGTTGTAGACCTCATCCCTCCTTTTCCTTTCCTAACTTTGGTACATTTACCTTGAATTTTGCCTGTAAGCTCTTTGGAGCCTGGAAGCATGGTCTTATGTCTGTAATTTGCCATACCAACAAATAGGTACCAATGTTAATAGTTAAAAACCACACATAAAAAACCCAAAAAACACACACATGGAAAGAGGATTAATTGGATACAAGACTACTGAAGGAGCCACTACTATATATTATGATGGCTTAATATTGCTGATCACAGTACAAAATATATCACTTAACAAGCTTTGTCCCCCAAGAAAATGGTTTAGCATGATAGTAAAAAGACTGACTGATGCTTAATCAGGATAGAATTAAAATAACTCTTGCTTAATATGGATTTATATAGGTAGTTCCAAATACCTGTAGTTAAGGGGTGTTTAATCAAGTGTTAAATAGAGGTGAAATTCTGAGTCATATTGTAGAACTTTCAAAGTAAAATGAATAAGAAATGAAGATGAAATATAAACATATAGGAAATAGGTTTCCTGTATTTTTATTCAAATATTTTTTCCTCTTTTTAAAATGGTCTCTTATCTTAATTGGAAGTACCTCACTCAACAGCCTAAGGCTTCTATTATGCAATGCTAAAATTACAGTCAACACAGCTGCATAGAATCAGGTATTCTGGGTTTTGCCACACATTTGTATCACAACATTGGTTAAGTCACTTCATTTCTAACACCTGACTTCTCTGTAAAATAGGTATTACAGAATTATTCTTTGACTTAGTGGTGTGTATTTAGGGTCTACAAAACTCTCTGATCTTCTGATTAAGGACCTCAACACATTATACACTGCTTTTTTTTTTTTTTAAAAAAAACTGACTTAAAGAAACATCTTTCATTAAAAAGATTAAAATGATCTATTTTTTCTTATGATCTCATGTGGACATTTTACTGACCTGGACCATTGATTTGTCAGAGTACATCAATTCAATTGTCCGATGTATTCTAGATATGCTTTCCTGCACGTCTAAGGGAATAAGAAAAAAGTCAGATCCTTCTATGCCACCACTATGAGTTATCTATATGCTTCTACAATATGCTACATCTTCACTTTTTCCAAGGCTCAAATAAGGATAAATAGTTCTAATCTTATTTAAAAATTAATGTTAACCACTCACATGCCAGACACTGGTTTCTCAGAACTGAATACAAATGCCACAATCCCAGGGACAATGCAGCCTGCTCCTCATAAGATACCAGGTGCTCTCTATGGGCAAGAAAGTGGCTTTACTTTGTTCCTGCCCTTGTTTGAACAGTTAGTGCCCTTCCTTGTGCCCCACACCAAGGGAGCAATCCATGCACTCTCCCAAACAAAGGCCCTGCAACTGTAAGTAGCTTTTGCAAAGAAGCTCACTGCGCTCTCCCAAAAGAGTCCCAAGAGATGTCCCAGGTTGTGCACCCACAAAAGGCCCAGTCACAAGCTGGCATAACTCTTTAAACTGCCTGTCACACTGACAGCTACAGGACAATGATGGAAAAATCTACCAGTGCAAGTACCACTTCTCTTCCCCTCCCACCCCTCCATATCACACAGCACAGCAAAGCCTGCATAGGGTACAAGCCCAATTCCAATGTGAAAAGGCAAGGTTTGGGGCTAGACGTCAATGCTTTACCATCTGAGACAGACTGATATTTTTGTTAATAATAGATGTTTTTCCTTCATCTGTCTGTTGAAGACAAATGTAAATTCAGTAAGAATTAGGAAAAATGATTGAAGTCAAACACACTTATTTTCTTCCTCCAGAAGCAAAACATTTTCAGTAACCCTTTTCAAAAGCAACTGTAGTCTCTACTTTCTCAGAGTACCTCTAGTGTCATTTTCTACTTCAGTCCTCCAACGATGTAAACAGCCCTCTAACACTGAAAGCTCTTCTTCCGTTATGTGTCTTGGTGCTGGATGCATTGGCAGGTCTGGAGGAATTCGGGACTGTGTGAATGGTTTGTGTATTACTGATCTTTGGACAGGTGATGTGCTTGGTATCTCTGAAGATGAAGGCCCCTGTTGTTCTGTTGTGCTGTATTTATTTAAAATATGAAACAAGAGACTTCAAACTTCCTATACACAAGCTATACAGAAATTGACTTCACAGACACTTGTAGCTGAAATATAAACCAACCAATCCCTAATCATTTTTGTTTTTTAATCTGAGCAATTTTAAACACTTTAAAGCTAACAGTTATCAAGTTAAAGCAATACAGTCCACAAATTAAGTACTGGTTTTCCTTACACCTTGTCCACAGTAGACTTTTTCTTCGGATTTCCACCATTGCTAAACTGGTATTAATCCAACAGTGCGAGCAACAATGGGAGCTCTAGTGAGCACAAGCTCCTGTGACAAGGGTAAACATCTGCGTTAACACTGCTGCTATTTACTCCTAGGGGAATTCTGCACCACTGCGCACATGAAGAATCTATGTTCCCTGCAGATTCCTCCCCGCAAAGAATAATACATTCTGCTGGGGAGACGCTGCAATTACACCTTTCTCCCAGCAAGGGCTGCTGTGGTACCAGAAGAGAGGTCAGCCAGCTCAGGGCCTGAGCAGGCAGCTGCAGAGAGGGAGGGGGCAGAGGCTACTTTCCTCACAGCACCATGCCCATGGGGCCAGGCGAGGAGGCATAAGATATGGGAGGACGGAGAGAACAGGGCACACAGGGTTGCTGGGAGGTCACATAGACTGGGGACCAGAAGGGCTAGTGGTGGTGGTGGGGGGGAACGACACGGGACGACAGACTGGGGAAGGGGCACACGAGCTAGTGGGGTGATAGCATTGAGGCAGGGGCTGAACGGCAGTGGGGGGTGAGGGCCACATAGGTATAGGATGAGAGAGAGTGGCTGAATGGGACTGAAGGGACACATGGGGATGAGGTGTGGGGACGGGGCAGATGTGCCTGACTGAATGGGAGAAGCTAGGGGTCAGCCAGTGTCTGCCTGGGGGAAGCTCCCCTACTCCCAAACAATCCCTCCCATGCAAAAAACCCCCAAACTGTTCCATACTTCTCCCACCCATATCCAATAACCCTCCAAGCTCCTGCCCAGCCATTACTTCCCTCTCCCTCAGCTCCTCTGTTACCCCTGACTTCCCCAAGGCTTTGCATTGCTTTTGAGAGGGGTGGGAAATACGGTTCAGTATTGTAGTTTAAATGAATTATTACTCAGTTTTGGATTAATAAGCCTAGTAAGGAATCCATTTGTCAAAAAACATTTCCTGAATCTTTTTTGTTGTGTGTATTGTTACAGATATATGTGCTGACGGGTACTTTGAAATAAATTACCAAAATAATTGAAACTGGTGTGATTATATTGTGTTATTTTGAAAAGTAAGATATGCAAAATAATGTAGAATTTTAAAATGTTGTGAACAGAATTTTGAATTTTTTGGCACAGAATTACACCAGGAGTAACTACTACTATGTCCTTTGGTAGCAATGGTGGGAAATTAAAAAACAACCAAGTTTATACACAGCCCCATAGACCACTTTTGCCCTTATGCCTCCCCATTTCGGCGTCGGCTAAAAAAATTTGTGCTTAGTTTCCAGATTTGTACATATGACAGAGCCCAAATTAGTTAACCTTCATAGCAAAACAGATCTATTTACTTGGGATTATGCCTCATGAGGTTATTTGAGATTGACTGGAGTATATTGTGATTTGGAGAACTCAGGGAACGCTTATAGTTGAAGGTATGCTAATCTGATTTGTGTTTTTAATGTTTCTAACATATGGGCCTAAAAGTCACAATACTCTCTTCTCACAAAATGATCTCAGTACACAGCACAATTTTAAACAGCAAAGCACTTTCTGTAGTGTAATTCAGGCAAACAGTGTTCCCTTGCTGGAGTCTGTCACCTATTTTATTAATAGGAAGTTTCTATATTCATGATGATCAGAGCAGTACCAGCAAAGCACTTCAGCACTTTTTAAAAGAAAACTTTTGATCCATTTACTTCAGCAGGGATACTCGCAAGTTACGCAAGTCTTTAGTTGCTTTGCTGGATTGGGACCTACTATCCCAATGAATCGGTTAGTATGAAAGCACTGATTCATTGTCACAGTGCCATGTTCGATTCTCATCTGCAAATCTCTCAAATCCATTTACTTCAATGGGGTGGAAATAAGGGCAGAATTTGACCTCTGTCAGCATGGTATTCCGACACTTACCTAAACCAACATGATCAAACAGCAATTTTAAGTAATGAAGCATAAGAAGAGCAAATAGCATATGACTGAAATTTAGAAATGCAGATCATTGCTGGATTAAAGCAACACTTGGAGCCATTCAACACACGCATATGGATTCTGATAATATATTTTTCCAGTGATGTATAATTTATACACCTATAAAATCTTGTATTCATTTTAGAATTGCAACTGTCACTCAAACTATAATAATTCAGTTTTTAGGAAAGTTTAAGTTTTATAACTAGAATCAGACATTAACAGAACAGATGAGCTCATAGGGTCACATAATTCTATCACTAAGATAAATTTTTCTTAGAGATAATTCACAATACACAGCAATATGGCTTCTGGTTTTAGTTTAAAATTGACAAATCTTCACCAAAACAAAATTTGAGAATAGGTTTTTATAAATACATTACAAAAATACTATATATTGAGTATTTTTGTTATTACTGAAAAATATTCATGAGGAGGAGGAGCAAATCCTAGAACTTCCCATATTAGTTAGGAGCTCTGGCTTTTAAGAGGGCTCATTTTTACTATTATTGGACAAAAATATTAAAAAAAACAACTCCTCTCCCTCCTCCTAGTCATTCCTCATACTGGAGGCAAACTTCATTCCTTAAAAGTGATCCATAATTTGCCTAAAAAAAAAAAACACCTAAAACCAGAAACGCTAAACAAAGAACACACACAAATGAGATCTCATTTTTACCTTGGTATCGTCTGTGTTGTTACAGTACCACTAGGGGGAGCACTAGCATCAATATCATCAATTGGAGAAGTGCAGACAGGTTTACTTGATGCAAACTCCAATGCATATTGTAGGACATCTACCAGGGGGAATCGTTTAGGACCAGAACCATAGCTTAAGTATCTGTTAACCATAGAAATGTATAAATATCATGGCACTCATACAAAATGGAATTTTTGGCAGACTACAATTAAGTAAAATAAACCTGCCATAATAAATTCCATGCATTTAATTATTTTGCTTAAATAAACATTCCACAGAAGTTGCAAGTGGAATGGAACAAAGGTCTAAGAGGAACTTCGGAACACTTAATTATATATAAAAGACCATGAATTATTCTGATCTGTACAGCCTACAATTCAATGTCACTTGCACTTATGTTTGGAAAAATCATCTGTAGTACCGTTCTAATCTCTGCTGTAACACTGTGAGATACTCTTTAAGTCTCTTGATCTCATCCCGTTTAATTCTTGTAATTTCTCTGTTTTTGTGCATGTATCTGTGAAAACAAAATGGTAGACAAGGAATCACCCTTCTGCATTTCAGTAGTGACACTGAACTCTATTAACTGTCATGCACATTCACTAACAACTGAGTTTGATTCACTAAAATCATTTTTTGTCCACTTACGATGCATTAAAACACACATGTAAAAGAAGAGACTAATGATAAGGCCATGTCTACACCATAGGCCCTACAACAGCGTAGCTTCAGCATTGCAGCTACACTACTGCAGCACCGTAGCATAGGCACTTCCTACATCATCAGAAGGGGTTTTTTCCGTCAATGTAGTTAATTTACCTCTTTGAGCAAAGGTAGCTAGGTCAACAGAACAATTCTTCCATCAACCTACCCATGTGCTCACCGGAGGTCTAGTTGGATTAACCATAGCATTCAGGAGTATGTATTTTTCACAGCCTTCAGAACCTATATCCACCTAAATTAAACGTGGAACAGGCTTAAGACATTTACATTTGTTTGTCCACTATTAATCAGAAGAATATTTTAAATTAATTTCATTCTGACTTGAATTACTTATACAAAATACAAGCTTATGCTAATCTTTGGCATCATATTTGGCATTATAAAACTTTCAGAAAAGTCTGATTCCCAAGCTCTAAAACTCTGTCCACACAACAAATACAAATATATCGTAACTACTTCTCAACATGCTTTTTGATAGTTACTCATAGTGACTCATGAAAATGGTCTGTCCTCACAAACATGGTTGGTTTATACCACATCCTCATCAGCTAACAGTATTTCACCCTGCACTCTGTAAACTAGTACAGCACCCTTTTTTCGGCAGTGTGGACATAACCCTCAAGTGCTCCTAACTGGCTTAACAGTCTGTGCAGTAACGTATTCCATGTGCACATCTTAAACATTGGGGAAATAGTATTTGAAACACTATGGAATAACACTGTTCAGACTAATCATTTAAGTAACTAGTTATAAGCTGGGTCAAAAGCTGTAGCATGGAGTGTGTTTCAGTAATATAAATAGCAACATACCTACAATTTTTGTCAGTTGCATGAACCTACTAAAATGATTATTACAAACCATTAACAATTAAGCAATGCTCTTTACAATGTAACATTACAATGGAGTTAAATTGCAGCAAGGGAGGTTTAGGTTGGACATTAGGAAAAACTCCCTGTCAGGGTGGTTAAGCACTGGAATAAATTGCCTAGGGAGACTGTGGAATCTCCATCATTGGAGATTTTTAAGAGCAGGTTAGACAAACACCTGTCAGGAATGGTCTAGATCAGTGGTGGGCATCACAGTAATCCGCTGGCAGGCTGTGAGACAGTGTTTACATTGACTGTCCGCAGGCACGGCCGCCCGCAGCTCCCAGTGACCATGCTTCGCCATTCCCGGCCAATGGGAGCTGCGGGAAGTGGCGGCCAGCGGATCGTCAACACAGACTGCCTCGCGGCCCGCCAGCGCATTACCCTGACGGGCGGCAGGTTGCCCACTACTGGTCTAGATAATTAGTCCTGCACAAGTGCAGGGGACTGGACTAGATGACCTCTTGAGGTCCCTTCCAGTTCTATGATTACTATGACTTAACCCAGTGTAAGAAAAACTGGCAGTTTAACCAATTCTGTGTGATTTAATCTGTAAACACACTTTAAGATACTGATGACTACATTATACCGTACCTGTCCAGATATAAAATTGGAGGAAATTCTAATTTGTTGTGGATCTTCTCTGGCCTTCCCAAAGCCTGATTAAACTCAAATCTTGAGAGCTCAAAAGTTAAGACAGGAGGAAGTTCAGTGAACCAGTGCTGAAAAAACAAACAAAAGAAGCACACAGTAAATTCTTTTCAACCATACTGCAATTGTTTGGTCATACAGTTACAATAATGATTCCAACCCTGTGGGTAAAAAAAAAAAAAAAAAAGATTTCGACAATGGATCAGTGTCAACTTTGTATGGTTCCCCCACCTTTCATCTTTAGTTTAAGTAAGACTGACTGTTTCTATTCAAACTTGAGATCATTAGAGCCCAATTGTTACCAACAGGATTACCTGGGTGGAACACACAAGGTAAACCAGAGTTCTCAGTATCTTTCACATCCCATCAGTTTAGTACAGAATTAAAACCTGCCATCACTTTGAGAGTAGATATGAATTGCCAGTGTTTGTAACCATATAAGTTTAGTGACCTTCCAGGCTCTTATGGCAGCCAAGTTTTGTTTCCTTACATCACCAATGGCAAATGGCAACCTGAGGTTTTTTTCTGAAGTGCTATGTCCTTTGTTAAAGCTATGACAAATTCAGCCGTCTGCTATATTTCCAACACCTTAAAGATTTGTTGGCTATTTTTAATATTTAATACCCTCCATGGGAACTAGGACTAATTTACTGTACATCTGCTGTCATCTTGGATTGGTAATTGTGCAGCAATATTCTTCTTTGCTGAGACTTGGATATTGTCTTTCTGGTTTTACCACTGTCAACAATTCTTTAGAATATGCTACATGGCTGTTTTTGCTTCTGCCTTCAGGTAGAAATTAAAATCCAATGTCTTAACTTTACAAGATGCAAAGACGGACAATCGAGAACATTCTTCTCTGTTTTCTACAATTTGTCAACATTCATATAGTCGGTTTCAAAAACCACTGAACCGTGGAATTTGTAACTAACAGATTATAATTAAACTGCTCCATTTCAACTGTGTGAGCATGCCCGTGTGCACGTATACACAATCTTAAAGGTGTGGTGTCCGCTGTGTTCACCACACACAAAAAGCAGACTGACTTTCATAAAAAAATTGTGCTTCATATTGCACCGAGATACTTTAGCGAAGTCTTTGTTTGTATGTTTGTCTGCTTCAGGAAAGGTGTTACCCTACAGCCTTATCATAAAAATGTTGAATTTATGCTGAAGTTGTATTTGTTTTATTTTTTTATTCTGGTCACCTGCACAAACAGAAAATGTCATCCGAAAAGAAAACAGCACGAATGTGGGATCTGTAGGCAAAGGTGAAACAAACAGCAGCTGATAGTAAAAGGAATAAGTGCAGAAGAGAAATTTTAAAACTTTTGACAGTATTAGCCAATTGGAAATTGTGACGGAGCAGGGAGTGTGGCGGATTGACCTGGGAATGTCGCAGGGGAGTTTTACTGGGACTGTCTGCATTGGGGATGGGATAGCAGGGGATGGCTTCATTGGAGGGACGATACCTGAGCATGTAACCTGAGCCAGGAGGGGGGTTTGGGTGAGGCAACACCTTTTGCTGGGAAGCTGGACAAAGGCTGAAGGAGGAGCCAGGGGGAGGCTGGGTGAGACAGCTGGAGGGGGTTTTGAGTTGGGAGAGGACTGGGGAAATGGAGGGAACCCCAAGGCTGGGGTCTAAGCTCCCTGCCCCGCATAAGGACCTGAATGCGGGGTCCTGGTTGTACCAACAAGCTCTGTTTGGGACTGTGTTCCTATCATACATTAAACTTTCCGTTTTACTGGCTGGCTGAGAGTCATGGTGAATCGCAGGAAGAGTGGGGTGCAGGGCCCTGACTCCCCCACACTCTGACAGAAATGACAGCTACAAATTGGAGAATGCTTTTATTATGCTGTTATGCTTTGTAATTAAAAGCTAATGTATATTTTGACACCACTTTAAAGGAAATAATGTTTTGTTATTGTAACATATTTACACGAAAGGAAAGACTACATCTGAACTGAGGAGACAACACAATCCTTTTAGGAAGGATTTCACATTCTTGAGATAGGTGTGACATGATAGTGAAAATACATAAACTGAGAGAATGTGGCTTAACCATTATGGGGGATGCAAAAAAAGAATCATCTCATCCCCTTCTACTTTTGCCTGCATATTGAAAACATTTACATCCTAATTTATTCAAATAAAAAATAAATTTCTAAATAATCCAGCCCACCCCAAATAATGGAGTGTTGACTTGTCTTTTTTTTTTTTTTTTTTTTTTAAATCTTAGGTCAGAGTTAAGTTCTACTAACATATTGCAAACAGGCTAGTCCCAGACTAGATAGATATGCAGTCATTATGTAGTGTGTTAGACTCTTCTGAAGATGATAAATTGTCAGAAGAAAGAAAAAAATGTCAATACCTGGCAAAAACCACATTTTTATAATTGTACTACGAACAACATTGTACACGTGTGTCATCTGTACACTAAATTCAGACCAAAATTGTTACCTGAAAAATGTCAGCTCATTAGGTCATGCAGGAGCTTAAAATCTGCAGGAGCAAATAGCAAGGCACCCAAATCCATCGCCTAAATAGTCAAAAGGAACCCAGCACAGCTTAGCCTGTGCATGTTCTCTATGATACAGTGATTCAGTATGCAAATGAGGATTGAGTCAACTATGACAGGGAGGGGTTATGCAAATGAGCATTGTTACAGCCTGTGCTACTTCACCACTATAATTGTCTACTCTGGCAACTGTGTTCTAGCAAAAGCAGGGTAGCCCATGCGAAAAATGATGGTCATGTGACCCTCAATGCCATCTCAGAAAGATGAAGGTGGACCCATAAGTCTGCAGAAGGACATCTCCAGCCACACTGGAGACATGGTGTTCACTCAGGACTGCACGACATAGCAGATGCAGCAATTTTTTGCATCACCATATGCTTCTCCAGGGCCCGATGCTGAACTGACTCCTTCTATTTGATCTGTCGGGTGAGCAGTAGCCATTTGCACTCCTTACAAACACAGTGCATACCACACAGGCTTGATTTAGGCTTGGCTTACACCACTACAGCAGCAGCCTGCGTGATCACCAGCACAGTGCTCTCTGGGGATCTGCACTCTTGGTTAATAATCTTGCCCTGGATTTACATCACCATAAAGAGGCACTATTAGCCCCTACAGGAACCAAACATTTAACTCACCTCCTGGCCAGACTTTCCAGAATTTTCTGAATGTAAAGATTCAATCTCCCCTTCAATCATGGCAGCTTCTAGGCACTCATGCAGATCTTTAAAGCCATTAACCTGGAGTGGGTACTGGCCAAACATTTCTGTGTTTTCAAATTTCTTACCTTGGCAGGAGAGAGGTATTAACAATGAAGGTTTTATGCATAAACATTTGTCATTTAAGCGTCTAGTCAGTCATGTGTTAGGATCAGAGAATCAAAAATGCAGAGCTGGAAGGGACCTTGAGAGGTCATTAAGTCCAGCCTCCTGTGCTGAGGAAGGACCAAGTAAACCTAGACCCTCCCTGACAGGTGTTTGCCTAACTTGTTAAAAACCTCCTATGATGAGGAGTCCACAACCTCCCTTGAAGGACTATAACAGAGCTTAACCAACCACCCTTACAGTTAGAAATTTTTTCCTAATACCTCACCTAAATCTCCCTTGCTGCAGGGTAAGCCCA
This sequence comes from Lepidochelys kempii, assembly GCF_965140285.1. Classification (NCBI taxonomy): domain Eukaryota; kingdom Metazoa; phylum Chordata; order Testudines; family Cheloniidae; genus Lepidochelys; species Lepidochelys kempii. The sequence continues at coordinate 176,588,286 of NC_136380.1, forward strand.
TTACTTTTTTTGTCTTACCCTTTAGTAAACATGGAGAACAACTGATCACAGACCTCTTTATTGCATCCTTTAACATATTTGAAAAATGGTATCAGGTGTTCCCTCAGTTCACTTTTCACAAGACTAAACAAGCCCAGCTTTTTAAATCTTTCCTCATAGGTCACATTTTCTAAACCTTTTATTATTTTTGTTGCTCCCCTCTGGACTCTCTCCAATTTGTCCACATTGTTCCTAAAGTGTGGCACCCAGAACCAGAGACTGCTGAGACCTTGCCAGCACTGAGAAGAGCAGCACAATTACCTCCTGCATCTTATATATGCTATTCCTATTAATATACCCGGAATGATATTAGTCTTTTCTACAGCTGCACCACATTGTTGACTCATATTCAATTTGTGATCTGCTATAACCCCCAGATACTTTTCAGCAGCACAAATGCCTAGTTATTCCCCAATTTGCAGCTGTGCATTTGATTTTTCTTTCCTAAGAGAAGTACTTTGCACTTGTCTTTATTGAATTTCATCTTGCTGACTGCAGACCAACTGTCTAATTTTTCAAGGTCATTTTGAATTCTACTCCTGCCCTCCAAAGTGTCTACAACCCCTCCCAGCTTGGTGTCATTTGCAAATAATGCATCCCTGTAGTCACACTGTACACACCATTGTGATAGTCTTTGTACAAAATATGCCTTGTAAAACATCATTTGAAAACTAATAGCTTAGCTTGCTGGTCAATAATATCGTGCTGAAACATGTGTAGCAACATTATATGTACAGTTATGAACATAAGCTGAAGTTATGACTGAAATGTGTTTACCAGACATTTCTGTGGACTGGATAAACCAGTTTCTTGAAGACAAAAGACATGCTGACACATCTAGCCAAGGGTCATCAAAGTTGATTGATAATAACTGGTCAAGTGGCAATTCTTTGGCAGCGAAGGGGGGCAGAAACAGATTGATTTTCATTTTAGCGAACACCATAGAACCTCCTTCACCATGAGACCCCAAGTCTCCATCCCCATAGCCTGAAGGAACTTTATCTAGAGGTAACCCTCATGAAAACGCATTTCAAAGGGTGACGGGACTATAAAAGTGAGAGGCAAAAATACCCTAAGTATTCTCTCTCTCTATCTCACTATTTCACATGAGAAGACAGAAAAAAACAGCCTTTGGATTTTGGGAGGAGTTCCAGCCTGTTGCTGGAAACATTTGGTCAGAATGTCACCTTGAACACTCTAGTTTGTTAAATTTGAGTTACTATAAAGTGTTTTATCTTTATTTCTCTTGTAACCATTTCTGACTTTAATGCCTTATACTTGTACCCACTTAAAATCTCTCTTTGTAGTTAAATAAACTTGTTTTATTCTTTAAAATCAAAGCTAATCCAGTTTTGTGTTTAAACTGAATTGTCTCCAACCAAAGTAGTAAACTGTTGTACAATGACCTCTTATAGGGGCAATGGACCTCTAATAACTGGAGATGGCTGGATAGCGGAGAACACATTTGGTAGGGGTAGGGGGGAGAGGTATCTGGAATTGGGAGTGTGTGTGGGGGGGTCACCATGCAAATGGTAACCAAGGCTGGTGGAAGACAGTGTGTGACAGAAGTCACTGGCAGGCTGCAGCTATACACATTCTCAGAGTGTGACCTGCATGCTCTTTGGCTGTTTGTAAGGGGCCCAAGTTTGGGAGTAATAGCAGCAAAGCACTATGAGGCACCCAAGGTTGTAGGGCAGGTGGTGATAACCCCTCACTGTCTGTATTGCATCCTAGAATGTGATAGTGCAAATTTTATAAGCACTCTCCCCACTCTATTACCTAAGTCATAAATGAAAATGCTGAACAGTATCAGACCCAGGACTGACCCCCTGCGGCACTCCACTAGATACAACCTCTCTGTTTGACAGCAAGCCATTGATAACTACTCTTTGAATATGGCCTTTCAACCAGTTGTGCACCCAACTTGTGTAATTTCATCTAAAACACGTTTCCCTAGTTTGCTTACGAGAATGTCATGCGAGACTGGGTCAAAAGCCTTACTAAAAATCAAGGTATCACATCTACTGCTTTCCTCCTATCCACTAGAGGCCAGTAACCCTGTCAGAGAAAGAAATTAGGTTGGTTTGGCATGATTTGCTCTTGACAAATACACGCTGGCTATTCCTTATAACCCTCTTATTCTCTTCGTGCTTAGAAATGGATTGTTTAATAATTTGTTCCAGTATCTTTCCAGGTATCGAAGTTGGGCTGACTGGTGCATAATTCATCAAGTCTTCTTTAAAAAGGGGAACAAAGATAGGTACTACATTTGCAAGTTCCAGATTATATACTGGTATTGAACAAATCAATCGGATGCATGAAAATAAGTTACTTTGGAGGAAAAATGATCTGGATAGAATATTAAAGTGAAAGACTATTTTGCTCCTCAACCACTAAAATCTACTACATATTTTAGTTCCTACATGTATGTTACTTTAACAACTAGTTTTACTTATTATTGATGTAGCACTCCCGATGTGCATAGCATTTACAGGTGAAATGTCAGAGCCCGAACCAGGAAACTAATTCAATAGTTCTTACTTACCTGTATAGTCCCAGAGCCAATGGGACTACTAATGGGATGAAGAACTATTGGTATAAATGTTCTGTAGAATTAGGCAATAAGAAGAGGACAAGCTAAGACTTCTGCCCTGAGAATGCTACAGCAATTTATACAAATCTGTAAAGACATCTTGCTATGGAGACAGGGAGAGTAATAATGGGTAACACCAAAAAGAAAGAAAAGAATTTTATTTTACATGTATTTATTTAGGCATACTTTATGTCAGTCATTACAAGAGTCATGATTTATGACCCATTGCTTTACTTCTGCTCCTTTGGTTTTGTAACCTTGCCATGTTCCGATGTAGAAAACATGAATGAGAGTGCGTGAGTGCAGATATGAGTTGGAATGTTAGCTCAAAGTAATGAGTTTGTAGGATAGATTTGAAAAAAGAATGAAGCAGGAGGGAGGATGTTCCAGGTAGACACACAACCGGGAAGTCTCTTTAAATTTGGTTGAAATGTTTTTCAGAGTGACTTCTGTAAAAGTGGAACATCATAATCTTCAAAGTATTAGAAATTTTAAACTGCTACATGTTCCATTGAGAGAACAGCTCACTTGCAAACACATGCAGGAACAGGATTTTCTGTAGCCTAGTAGGAAGTATTTGCCAGTTCTCAGGAGCGTTTACACTCAACTCTACCTAAATTGTGCTGCACCTGAACACACACACACCTTGACTGGAAATTATCTGAAGTCTTCCTAATATTAGTTTTAAAAAAACCCAAAACCAAAACCAAAACAAAAAACCCCACTATCCATGTCCTTGCTTTTTCTATGAAAAAACTGGTCACAGTTGTGGTCAAATTTTTCCCATGCATGTGCAGAACAAATTTTGTTATGTGCACCAATATGGAGGTGATGTGTGGTGGGGGTGGGGCCGAGGGGTTCGGAGTGTGGGAGGTAGCTTAGGGCTGGGGCAGAGGGTTGGGCTGTGGGCTCAGGGGTGGGATGTGGGGTTCATGGTGCAGGAGGGGGCTCAGGGCTGGAGCAGAGGGTTGGGATGCAGGGGGGTGAGGGCTCCAGCTGAAGATGTGGGCTCTGGGGTGGGAACAGGTATGAGGGGTTTGGAGTGCAGGCTGCCCTGAGGCCGAAGCAGGGAGAGAGGACTTCCCTCAGCCCTCTCTCCCCGCAGCAGCCTGGGGAGAGATGCCGCTCCCCGGCAGCTCCAAGGCTGGGGCAGAGGTGCCTCTCTCTGGCCACAGCAGCTCCGGGGCCAGGGAAGAGAGTGTCTCTCCCCACCTCTGCCTGGTTGCGGCAGCTCCAGGGCTGAGGTGGAGGAGAGGCGCCTCCCCCCGCCACGGCAGATCTGGGCCTGGGGGAAAGGCGCCTCTCCCCACCACAGCTCTGAGTGCTTGCACAGCCCTTGATAGGCTGTTGCGGGGCCATGCAGCTGCGCGGCTTAAAGGGAACTTATGCTATGGTACATATTTTAAAGATGTATTCTGTGGAGTAAGGCATCATTTAGAAATTGCGTGCAATTATACAGTTCATTTGTTTAACTAGATGTATATTTAAAAAATTTTAACTGACATCTTTTCTAGTTCAACTACAATAAAATGCATACCTTCAAGCACACCCACTGCTAGAAATCGTCCATAAAACAACTCTACCATTGGGTTCTTTGGCTTCTCTCCATCCCTAAAAAAATGAAATATGCAACTGTAAGACCAAAACCAACAAAGCCACATAAACCAACAGTTACAAAATGTAAGAAGCATTTGCATTTATTATGTAAATCTATATAGTGGCATAATTCATTCTTAATTATTGTAAATGTCAAGTTTTGTACTTTCATCTGCTCATGGTAATCTAAGGATTTATATGTTCACAATGGTGAAGTGTATTCACAAACTAAGTATATTTTATTCTGGGAAGTTCCATGCATATCCAAACTCAGAATTGAAGTCATTGTAAACTTGTAAACATACATAACCATGTACGAGTGAGTTCCCTCCACCCTCCTAAAAATTTAATTGTTCAAATGAAAAAGAATGTACAGTGACACAGTGAATAGTTCGCTTTTGTGAGAAGAAATCGGAAAATAGTTAGCTTTTGTGAGAAGAAATCGGAAGAAGTTTTGAAAGTATTTAAACTACTGTATTTAAAAACAAATTTTCTTTGAAGACAAAACCCAATTGATTGGCCATGATGCATTTTAGTTCCTTAATATTTTTCTATTTTCATACCAAGTTCCCTACGTTTCCTAAGATGAAAAAGATAAGATAGCAAAATAAATAAAACTTACTGAGAGTACCTAGAAAGAAACATATCTGCATTTAGAAAAATCAGCTTTTAACTGAAGTACAGTAAGATGTTATCTGTCCCAGCAACAAAATGAATATGTTTTCAGGAAGGGGGAAGGGATTAATACTAACCAGAAAACAAATATACCCTAAAGTTAAGGTCAGATCCAGCTGTCATTGAGTTCAACGGAAGTCTTACAATCAGGAATTGGACTGGGCCATTACAGTAGTTAAAACAAGAAAATTCTCATCGACATTCAGTGTCCACTAATTCTTTTTATCAGTCCTAAAAATTTACAATCAACAAAATAGCCAATTTGCATCTATGCCTGAAAGATAAAAAATGTCCAGTGCAAAAATGAACAATGCCTTTGAACATGATTAGATAAAAAGTGATAAAAATTCCTGAGCCATAACCACCTTACAACTTACACCACTGCTACCACTAGTAGAGCTGGACTACTTATATATTATAAGCCCTATTTCTTCCAGTGTAGACAGGACTCAAGTTATCTCCTTTTTTAAAATTTCATTTCCATAATATGAGTCATTGGTTGATGGAAAGGACAGAGGAGTCAGTTGTCTTTTAAAAAACAGCGTAAATATTCTTTAGGATAGGAAATTAGATGAAGATTTATATGAATATACATTTTTGCATATCAAAAACCCCTTACCTCTCCTCTTCAGCTTTAATTTGGAAGGCATCTTCTAACCAATCTAATAGTTTATGCGTGAATTCACTCACATCTTGCTGTTAAGAAAATAAACAATGATTAATACATATTTATGTGTATTCTTTAACACTATTGAGTGCAGCACAGTGGCTTCCACACCGACAAGAACTCCAAAATCCAAGTGTTTCAAGGCCATGCTACAATGGTTTTCCAATCTTGGCTCTCAGAATGTGTTCCTCAACAGTCAGTACTATCCAGACATCCCTAATACTTAGGCAGATCTCAGAGATCTCATGCACCCCCCGTGCTCCAATACATCTCTAAGTCCTTTGGTATGTGACATGTGGCGATTGATGCTATCCACGTGGAACGCTGAACTCAGTGTACCGTAAGCAAATGATTTAGCCACCAAGTCCATGTGGATAAAATGACAGATTTAAGTAGAAACAAACTACTTGGAAACAGTAAAATGTAATAGTTATGATTTAGAACAAAATGAAGTACCAAAACTCTCCAAATGAATCAATATCTAGCCCATTCCTCCCATCTGGGGATCCAAGATTAATAATTGAGATATGCTGTAGAGCCCTGCAGCGGGACCAGGATCCTACAGGTCCCGCAGGACCCACTGCCATAATAGCGGAAGCGGGTATTGTGGAATGGGACGGAAGTGGGATTAAAAATAGTCCAGTTCAGGGCTCTAATGCGCTCCCCATGAGTAAGGCTCTGCCAAAGACTACTAACTCCATTTAACTTCTGGATCTTACACATGAGGCTGGAACTCAAGAGCATGGTTCTGGTAAAAATCTTTGTAAAGTAATATATATCACTGCTTTGAAGTTGTTTTTTTTGTTTGAGTGTGGCAGGGGAGGGTTAATTTAAAAGCATGGATTATGTCAGGCACACTCTGCCACAAACTTCCTTCCATTTGGAAAATGGATTTAGACCTTGTGTCTGAAAGCAGCACTCCAATGAGATCATAGAACATTGCACGTGGACAACAATTAAGTGAATAAAGGAGAATTAGAAATCTTATGGTCACCAACTATGAACATAGTATATTTTGCTTTTTATTTAGGTTAAATATTTACTACTGTTCAGAGATCATAGGGAGATCCAATTTTAAATACAATTATAATAAATATTACCTGCTGAGAATCATTTGATTTGAATGCATCTTTAAGAATTTCAACTGCTCTAGATGGATCAACATATTTTCTCTTTGAACCAACGAGAAGTGCAAAGAGATACCTCAATTCACGCATGAAAGGCAAATTCCTATGTTCCTGTATTTAAAAAAGAATAAAAACAAACATTCAACAATTTTCCATGAAGTACTTTATCAATCTTGTAACTATAAAGATAGTGTGTAAACTGGGAGCATATTACACACGTACTAATATTCAGTCTGCTGCCATATTGGATGCAAACTTACTCATGCATTGCTCATGCTGTGCCACATGGCTTTTGTTTGACTCGTGCTGTTACGTGGAATGTGGATTCCCCCTCCACCCAAAAAAAGCACTCCAGCAAAAAATGCAGTCAAACTTGAGTAGTGAAATTTAGCTTCTAAGCCCTGGTCTACACTATGAATTTATGTCGGTAAGACTATGTCACTAGAGGTGCGGAAAATTCATACCCCTGAGTGACGCAGTTACGCTGACCAAACTCCTGGTATACACAGTGCTATTTCAACAGGAGGGCTACTCTTATGGACATAGCTACGGCCTCTCAAAGTTGGCGAAGCTCTCACATCAGCCTAGGTAGCGTCTTCACTAAGCGCTACAATGGTGCAGCTGTGCCACTGCAACACCATAGGTGTAGACAAGCCCTTAGAAACTAGACTTTAATGGCTATTTAGCCTTCAGACATCAGGCATAGCTGAACAGCGTAAGTGGTGGAAGCGTGGGGTTGTGTTTAATACTATAAATAGGCTTACAGAATTTGATTTTGATTTTTTTTTTGTAACTGACAGATATCAATTTTATGTTGATGAATTTTTTTAACCAATTTACATTTTTTAACAGTTGCAGGAAATTATAGTATCATTATACAATTATTTAATGACAGTAGATGTTCAGATTTAATTGTTAAACCTTTATACACTTAAAACACAAACTGTCAACACTGTGTCAAAATATAGAAAATAAATATCCTTAAATCAACAAAGCATACCTATTTTTGCTATTCATTCGCTAGTCCATTTGTAACAAGCCTAATTCAAAAGTCTAACTTGCTGGATTTTTATTCTAATTAAAGTTTTCAAGCAGCATTTTTCTTGTTTTGCCCATCTGTAAATTTCTGTTATCACGGATGAAAATTTTTTTCATCAGTTTGTGTGTGTATGATAAAATCAATGTTTACTGACAATTACCAATAAAAATGTAATCCTTCCATGACTAACTATAAGGTTCAAGATGATATTCTCAATTTACAGTTAACACCAGGGAAAAAATTATACTATCTAATGATCTTTCAGCTCAATAGCATTTCATTTTATAAAGTGAACTTCTACATGAGATCAACTGTAATCCATGTTTGCTTGAATATTAACTATTCCTGTACTAACTACCATTTGCTAACTATACCATTTACTTTACACTGTGATTAAAAAGTATGTTGGCTAACTGAGGATGGGGTGTGATGATAATATAATTGCCTAGAAATATTTAGTGTGTAGGCACACTAAGGAGGGGGAAGAAGAGTGGGTCCAAGAAGAGACTAACAAGAGTAATGAGATTAAATCTAAGAAAAAGAACTTAAAATCTTCCAGCAGTGAGATTTATCAGTTTAAATGATCAGTCTGTAAAAGCCTCCCAAAGAAAGTAGCAGAAACCCCATCACTAGACATATTTAGAACTAAACTACAAAAACCCTAGGAAACAAAGCTGGAACCATCTTATATCAGTTCTACTCAGATTTTTTGTCCATCTGCTTCTGATGAACTCACTGTTTCAGCAAACTCCCTGGAATACGTGTGCTTTAGGTGGGCCATAAATTTGCAAAGATAGTGTGCATTATTACTGCTTCCCTTGATGGAATTAGGTGCAAGATCCCCTACATAATGACCTGCTCTATCTCCTCCAATCCTATTAAAAATACCTGTATGGTAATATGTAGTTCTCTTTCTAATTTCAGGAGAGAAACAAAAATAATAAGGGGAGCCTAGAAATATTTCTAGCCTGCAAAATCAAAATCTAGTGAATTGAAATGTAAAGGTTTAATTTAAGCCAGGTTACAGGTACTACTGTACAACACTAGCCACACCTCTCTGGCTTCTGAAAGGGTAGAAGATACTGCTCATGAATGATGCTCGTTAATTAGGAAGGACAAAGACTACTTATTCCAAATATAAATTAAATGTACCAACACCCTAACATGGTATAGATGTCAAGCCTGCTTGTCAAACTGGTATTGATCGCTCTGTAACAAACAACTGCAGTCTAAACAAACAAAGAACGGACTTGTTTAGGCAGTTCTGTGGAATGCTACCTGGTATGTTTAAGAGCAATGTGTATAAAAATTGTGTCTCACAAATTTTAAAGTAGGAATAATGATTATGAATATATTCTGCATGCATGTTAAATACCTTTCATATTCATATAGGCCTCCAAGTAGATTTACCTGCTCTTCCAACCTACTTCACAGAAAGTCAAAAAGAGCAATATTCATAGAACCTTCATTTAATTTAATACACACTTCTTTCCAATGTTAATAAAAATAATGTTTTTTAAACTTTTAAAACTGGCTTTTTAAATTTAAATCAGATTTTTATTTAGGTGTTCCTAGCAATTTAGTTTTCTTCCATTTTAGAGTCTTAAATTGTTCAGGTGGACAGAATTTCACACAGTGGTATTCTTCTACCAGGAAGTTTCAATTTTAATGTTCATCTTTTCATAGTTTGTATTTTAGACTAGACTGCATGTAGTATCTTCCAGGAAAGCATTGGGTAGGAGGAAGGTGGCGCGGTTTTAAAATTCTGACAACATTCTGAAGAGTTTTAGGCCTAACTGAAATGCTCATCTCATTCCTACTTCTGACTTGTTAGGGGTACTCATGCAGACAGCAGTCCCTTGTCATACAATCACAGAGACTCCAACTCTGCAGAGACTTAGACACATATTTAACTTTAGCCAAAGGGAATAGCCCCACTGGCTTTAAGAGGAACTCTCAGTGTATAAGCCTGTGCAGAATGGGGGACAAACTGTAAACTCTGAGACAGAAACAATCTTTTCATAATGTTTATGAACACAGTGACCAGAATTTCTAGGCACTACCATGACACCAAAAATTAGCAATACCTGACCAATCACAGTCTAGAATCTTCTAGCAAATACTGTACAGTTCCTAACACTATAAATACAGGTCCACAACAAATTTTTGCATTATAACAAGGGAGAACAGTGAATGTCTATAAGACAACGCTCATTTAGCACAGTGTAAACTAAATTTTGAAGAGTTTGTGTCTACAACTGAAACAGAATTGTGTTTAGCAGAAAAACTATTCAGAAAGAATTTATAGAAAAATAATTTATACAGTTTTCTTTGTCTATAGCAATTTGTAAAATTCAAATACACCTCTACCCCAATATAACGCTGTTCTCAGGAGCCAAAAAATCTTACCGTGTTATAGATGAAACCGCGTTATATCGAATTTGCTTTGATCCACCAGAGCGCGCAGCCCCGCCCCCCCCAGAGCGCTGCTTTACAGCGTTATATCCAAATTTGTGTTGTATCAGGTCGCGTTATATTGGGGTAGAGGTGTAATTTAACCTGCCAGTAGTTATGCTGAAATAAATTAGTTTTAAAAAAAACAACTGTATTTATAATGTAGTGCATTATAAATTTGATTAAAATTGAACTACCACAAATTTTCAAGTTATGCTAAAGCTTTTACAATAGATTAAATCTACTATTTAAATTATTCCAGTATGCTTCTATCGATGTGCACTTGAAAATGACTATTTTATGTAAATGTGACCATCAATACCACTACCTTCTTTGTTTTAGTTTCAAATTCAAATATGTGGTCACAAAAATATGGATTTAACATTACTATGTCGTCTCCCTCATAATCCGTAATACTATGCCCTACTCTACAGGCCAAAATATGGTACCATGTGGTTACAGTAGCTTATGTTGTCTCCCAAAGTTACACCAGCAGCGAAAAGCTATAATGCATATCTCCTTGACTATGAGCAAGTGGCCTGGAGCCAACCCACTTAGTGTGGTTCTATCAGATTTGTTTGCTGAACTGAGTGATATCAGTTAAATACCGGGATGGGAACAGTGTTGAAGAAATAGTTCGTGGCTGCAGGAAATGGTACTGCCTATGGTGCAAAACTTTCCTTTATATAGTACAGCTCTTTCACCAGTGAGAAAAGTTGAAAACAAAGTTTAAGTAACTTATCCAAGCACACCCACCCACAGAGAAGTCAAAAGCAAAGCCAAAATTAAACTGAGGAGTTCCTGGCATCCAACCCCACTCTCAGTTCATCAGAGCATGAAGAGACATAAAACAAAGATTTTGAAACTTTGTAGTCAATAAGGCCTTGTCTGCACTAGGGGAAAAAATGGTGCATTCTTAACTCGTGCTAGCTAACACATGGTAGCTAACACAAGATACAATCCTAACGAAGATAAACAGTTCACCTCAATTGCTAGCCAATGTTAAACTATACCGTGCCTCATTTCACTAAGATTTTCTCTTGTCTCAGGCCATGTGTACTTACTATCTTAGACTGGCACAGCTGTTCCGATACAGCTGTGCTGCTGTAAAAGTGCTCATGTAGCTGCGTTATGCTGATGGGAGAGAGCTCTCCCGTCGACATAATAAAACCAACTCAACCATCAGCGGAAGCTACGTCGACAGGAGAGTGTCTCCTGCTGACATAGCACTGTACACACAAGTGCTTATGCAGACAAAAAACTTATGTCACTCAGGAGTGTATTTTTTCACACCCTTGAATGACAAAAAGTTTGCTGACGTAAGTGCTAGTGTAGACATAGCTTAGGTTACCAGGTTAGCTAACATGACTTAAGAAAACACCTTTTTCCTAGTGAAGATGCATCCTAAAAGCAAGGGTCTTTGCTCTGATATCTGTCCAAGTGTTAACCAGTAATTTTCTTGAATTCTCCCTGCAGTTTCAATTGGATATGATCCCTTCGCACCAAATAATTGCATTGCTATGAGAACAAAAAGCATTTCAGCACAGAGGTGGCCACTTTCCAGTGGTAGATAAAGAGATGCATGTACATCAATTTACTTTATTCATTCCCCTCAGGGTGGAAGGTGGTCTATAAAACATAAGTTACCATTAAACATAGAAGGGCAATATAGACCCTTACCAAGGATTCTTGCTCTCACCAACCCAATCTGAATCTCCAGTATACCAGCTGCCAAGATGCCTACACTCAAGCCCATACGTTTGGCTGACATTGTGCTATTCCATGCATCATTAGTCTGACAAAGTCTGACATGGTCAGAGTGTCTACAAGATAGTATGTTTGGAAATGGAATCTGTATAATACTGCAAGTGCTAACCGCTGTGTAGGAGATTCTTCTCCAATTGCAACAATTGAAGCTCATTTACTTGATGCCACCTAATATATTTTAAGTGCTAGAAAAGCAAGACAAGGAACTCAAGAGTATGTGTAGTTGCCAGTAAGACAGGTAATGTAACTGATGTCGAGATGCTAGACAGAGATCAGTGGATAAATGTGCAAAGAAAAATATTTTAGGACAGCTATTTGGCTGTGGAAAGCTATGTTGCGATCAGACCTCTTTCAATTAATGGAATACATTGTCCCTTTACCCCGCCTTAATAAGTTCCTACTACAGCCTACATGGTACCAGTTGCGCACCGTCTTGTGGTCTTACTCAAATGACTCAGAGATGCCGTGACTTACAGTTGACCAACCTCTGAAAATCAGGCCATGAACATCTCCAGGCTTTCCTTGCTCCTGTCTCACATCGCTGTAGAATCTGAGCATCCCAAGTACCTATGAATTTATGCTCTCAAACACACCCAGGAGCAAGGAAGTTATTATCCCTATTTTGTCACACTGTGGACTGAGTCACAGAAGATTAAGTAATTCACTCAAGGTCACACAGGAAGTCTGAGGCAAAGCTAGGAATTCAATCCTAAGTCCCATTCTAGAGCCACAGGCACAAAACCAGCCTGCCTCCCAAGTCTGTTGAGAGAGGATGAATCAGTAAATAGTACAGTACTTAATTTCAAAAGGAGGATCTGTGGATAATTAAGATCTGTGAAAATCAGGCCCAATATTAAACAGTGAGTGTAGCCAGGTCTAGGCTACAAACTGTTGCTGGCATAGCTATATTAGTTAAGGGGTGTGATGAGACGCGATCTGTGATCTACACAGTTGTGTTGGCAAAAGCCCCTCGTGTAGATGCAGTTATACAGGCAAAACTGTGCTTTGGCCAGTCTAGCTTATTTTGCACGGGGTGGTAGAATTAACTTGCAACAACAAAAGTGAAATTTTGCTGCTATCAGCTGCATCCATACTGGAAATGTTTTGCTCGTATAGTATGCCTGTATAACTATGCTATTGAAGCCTTCCAAGCGTAGTAAATCCAGATCTCCTAACTCCCAGCCCTACATTCTACCATGAATTTACAATGCCTCCAATCTCCCCTTCCTACAAAAAGCACAAAGTAAATATATTTAGTGCCTTTGAAATTACTAACAACTAGCAGTCACACACAGTATGAAACTGAAATTACTACAGAAATGCCATGTTAGTCACTGGAAATATAGGTTTCTAATTTTACCTTTTGGTTTCGGGGCAAATCTTGAGCGCTTGCAGGTGGACTGTAGTTCAAAACTAGTCTTCGAAACTCCAGCAGGTTAAATAATGACTGAAATATTAAAAAAGAAATATTCAAATGCTTTTGCAGGGGAAAACAAAATCTTTCAAATGTGCCTTAGCAAAATAAATTCATTGTTAGATACATGCCATTCTGAAGTTCTTCTTACACACGTTATTTAGATTGAAAACTTCGCTTGCCATATTTACAGTAGAGAGAAAAATGTGTATTGACAAATGGCATAGTGTAAAAAAAGGTCATTTGTATATGATTTCTTTTATATATATTCTGGAGTCTTTAAAAATAAGAGTCATTTGTATGTGATTTCTAAGATTTATATAAATCTTAGAAATCACATACAAATGATTTATTTATATATATAAATTTTTTATTTTATTTATATAAAATATAATGAAAACTTAAGATGGCAGTAAAATAAAATTTCCTTTTTATAATTCATATTTAAGATGGCATTATTTTCAAAACAAGAAATGGAAAACTGAATTTCTAAAGAAACTCCTACTTTCTTTACCAAAGACACTACGCTTACAAACTAACAGAAATTATTCCATGAAGATAGGGGTTCAGCTCTTACAATATTTAACATAAATGTAAGATATTCATATGTCCCCCATCACCACAGTACCTGTACACCTCAATCTTTCATGTACGTATCCACACAACGCCCCTGTGAGGTAGGAAAGTATTAGTATCCACAATTTACAAATGGGGATTTCAGGCACAGAGTGACGGAAGATATGTCTACCTGCGAGGGTTGGAGGGGGGAGGAGGGGAAGAGACTGGCAGCACGTTTCAGAGTGGAAACATCTACACTGCTATTTTTAACCGCCCAGCATGAGCCCTACAAGCCCGAATCAGTTGACCCAAGCGCTAAGACTTTTTTCCCCCCTTCAGTGTACACATACTCTCAGTGGCTTGTCCAACATCACACACAAAAAAGTCTGTGGTGGAGCTGGGAATTTAATTGAGGTCTCCCAAATCCAGTGAGCTGCTATAACAGAGCTAAAGAGCTACAGCTCCCTAAAGACCACCTAGGGCAAGATTCTGCTACTCTAACTCACAGTCCTATTCATTTCAATAGGACTGCTTGTGGAATAAGGTACTACTAACTGTAAGTACGAGTAGCAGAATCTGGACCCTGGTAAGTTAAAGTTGATCTGCAAGAAGGGGGCAATGGTGGGGAGTTCTTGTGCCCTTTGTTTCTTCATGGTCTACAAAGAATCCCCTAAATGTTGGATTTTTCTGCTGGTGTTTTACTGAATTACTTTAGAAAGTCATATTGTCTACCCAACAAGCATCTGAGATCTTGCAACTGGTTCTACATGGCGTAGGCAACCTAAAACTGTATGGACCACTGAGAATTAGCAAGATTATATTACATCACAGAGCAAGGAAGTGAAACCTGATTGTGATGGCACTTTATTCTTATTCGGATAATTTAAAACTGAGGGGTTTTTTTACCTTAAACAGTTGGGAGAAAAGATCATTTTGGTCAAGTTCCAACATCCTCTCTTCAATAAAGGGTTAAAAGAGCTATTTCTAAGATTAAAATCCTTTTTACACCCTTAAATCCTCCAACAGAGGACATTCCTAGCATTTCTAAGGTTAACAAACAATAAAAAGCTGTTCAGAATCTCTTTATACAAGAGCCAAAAAAGCAACCCATTTTTTCCCTGGCAGTCACCTTTAAGTATCTCCTTTTCTTCCCACTCAAACAAGGATGATTAAATCCATCAGGTATATTGTCTATACCCTTCAAAGCTAGGAAGTTGAAATATTAATTTATTCTTCTTTCTAGCAACTCAAGAGGAATGATGCAAAGCTACATTTCAGATGATGTAATCCATTTTGTTGATGGGCTTTTCATCAAATAAGTTACAACACTATTATATGTACAAAATAAATCAGTTGACAGATAACATTCAAAGACTGGCCTTTTCCCATGACTAATTCAAGTGCTATCATGCAGCCAAGCAGCTGAGCTGGCCAAATTCAAGTACGTAAGTACACTTCCTCCCCTCCCACCCCCCCCCAGAGAAAGTTATACACAAGCAGATGTTTTGACATAAAACTGAACCCACCACTTCGCTGGGATTAACAAGCTTCTGGTAAACTAGTGGTTTTGAAGTATCAACTGAGTATTTGACACTTTACTAAGCTAAGCTTCTACTTCTACTCCTAGACGAATATAGAAACATCTGTGTAACAACTTATTTTATGCACTTTGTCCACTATGTTTTTTAGAACAGATTTATTCAGGGTTGTCAGAAATTTTTCATACGAAGTATTTAGGTATCCAAGTCCAAAACATGTTCACAGCTTATTTAACTGCAGCCCATACGTACTCAGGAAGAGTCATTTACTCACCTAGAGCAGTATTTTACTACTTGAATAGTCCTATGACAACCTGTTCAGAGTAAAATATTAATGCCATGTGAGGAAGGATGGTAGAAACTAGGCCTAAAAGCATTACGTACCAAAAGGCAAGTAACGGAGCTCCAAATGTTATGCCATATTGACTGTTGCCTTGAAAATTAGAACTAGTAAGGTAAGGAACATCTGTACTGCAGTTACTGAGCCAAATTCTCTGCTGGTGTAAACTGACTTGTACCAATTTATAGGAGTAAAGAATTTGGCCAAGTCTGCATGCAACTGTCCAGGAGAGTACTTCTGAGCCCAACCATTTTTCTCCAAAAGAAAAAAATACAAGTTTCCCATAAATCTAAATTTCCTCACAAATCTAAATATCAAGCCACCAAAACCCGGTAATTGAACATACCTATACCATTCAGTCTTACTTATATCCAAGACCATCAGCAACACACACTGCAAATTCTTATCTGTTTCGCATAAGCAATAAATATCCATATGAGATGAGATCATGCAATCAGGCCATAATAAAATATGGTTCGCTACAAGCTACAAATTGTAAGATATAATAAATATGGTCCTTTTAAAAAACAAACAAAACAAAAACAAACAACCCACAACTACATGAGCTCAAGTTGAACAACTGATCTCCTAAAATAGAGCAGAGAATCAATCAGCATCCAAATCTTACTATTAATGGAGGGTTTTCATTGATATCCCCAAAAAAAGAACAATCACTCAAGTTTGATTTGTACCATCCTGTTATGCTTTTGATTACATTTCTCATCTCTCTCGTGGGTCCTGACCACAAAGCAGGAAGGCGCTATTCCTCTTCCATAGGATCAGAGTTATTTAGTGAATATTTCTATTAGTGACAAGCCAAAATCATCCAAATATCCAATCAGAATATTCCCAAACTACTGAGATGTTGGGATTCAGACATGAAATTTGAGGACTTGTCTAAATCCCCAATTTCCCCCCTGGCTTCTTGAATCACGAGATTCCCTTGTGTTCTTCTTTTCGTGTATTTTCTTTGCACTATATTCATTTCAATATGGCATTCAGTACAGTGTGAAGAAAAACAACGACAATACAATTTCCTGGCAACCTGAAAATGCACAGGACGCAGAATGGGCAACCTCAGAATGGAAATGACTGCAGACAAAAGTCTTGCATTAGGCCAAGACGACATTTAGAAAAAAAAAATCACTAAAATTACCTCAGTTCTCTTTTCTGGAATGTCAAATCATTAAAAACAAAAACAAACAAAAATCACTTTTTTGTCCCTCATCCAACCAGACAGACAGCGTTTATAATCTTTAAAGTGTGACGTAAAAAGCAAGGTTTTATCATCCCCCCTCCCATTCATATGACAGATGTGTGAATTTCCCTTATAGGCCGGTTGCACATTCCCTAGCTGGTACAAACAGAGAGACCGTCCTGGAGACAAAACATAGCTGAGCTCTGGATTCTAGGGTGCACTTTCATGCTTTTCTGATCAGGAGCAACCTGTGCACCACCATCTCTTGCCAAGTGCTTAATGATGGCAGCATGAACACTAGCTAGCTCACACCACGGCCTCCTGGTGATGTGACGCAGCACAAACATGTCAGCTTGGTCACCCCCTAGGACACACCTATACTTATGCACTATTGTTTTCATGAAGGAAGGATGTCAAGAAGAGAGGTTCCAAAGGTCCTCTCCCACACCACTGGACACCAGCATAGGATACGATTCAGTTTTCTCCTGTGAAGTTACATTCTTATTTTATGACATGACAAGCAGGAACCAAGACGACTACTGTGAGGCCATAAATATAAATTACAACATTATGATTTCATTGTCCAGGTAGAACAAGTAGCATATATTTTCTATGCAGCAGAAAACCCCGGTTGGTTTAAGCAACCATTTTATTTCTTAAAGTTAGCAACAATGGAATTGGAAGTTATTTAATAAAGTAAAAAAAAACTATTGATATTTTAGTATACATTTCACCACCACTATCAAGCGCTTATGTAAAAAAAGTTACTATGAAGATGATTCACATAATTTATTGTAATAATTTTTCTTTTCCTATAATAGCTAATGATCCTCACACTAAACCCAGACAGTGCAC
The DNA here is from genome assembly GCF_965140285.1 of Lepidochelys kempii. Classification (NCBI taxonomy): domain Eukaryota; kingdom Metazoa; phylum Chordata; order Testudines; family Cheloniidae; genus Lepidochelys; species Lepidochelys kempii. The sequence continues at coordinate 176,606,146 of NC_136380.1, forward strand.
AAGTGGAGTGCTTACTTAAACCTTTTCTTCTCTGCCACACATTTTTAATCACATAAATTAGGGTAGAGCCTTCTTTGTCACCATAAGTTTTGCATTCAAGTACTTGTCATGCAAACAACATGGAGAGAATTAACTGCGAAGTGTAGAACGGGGGAGGAATAACTCCCAAAAAGCTATTCAAGTGATTAAGAATGATGAAAAGGAATCTTTAAAATAAATTGACTCACTTCACCATGAATGATTTTTAAGAATATTTCAATAGAAGGCAGCTACATTCATTTCTAAATATAGCCCTAAACCCATAACAATGAAGTATTTGCTCTAAAAAGCTGAATCCTTGATGAGAAGGCATTAGTCCAGGGGGTGATATTTCACGTCTTATGAGTTTAATTTTTAGTGGGTAACTAAAAATAATCCTCCTTTTTTGGGAATTTAAATCAAACTAAATCAAATATTCTTACTATAGAGTTTGTGTTCTTTGCAAAGTACTGCAAAAAGTTTCTCAGTATACAGTAATGCTTAGCACAAAAACATTACAATGAATATTGAAAATCCCATTCATTCCAAAAGGACTTAACACTATTACATTTTTTAATATATTTGTGTATTTTATTTTCTGCAGTAAAATACAAAGTGCAGTATTCGAACTCGTTGGAAATTAGCAGATTTCCTATCACCTGAGAAATTACAGCAGAGCCACCAGAGAGCAATAAGCCTGCCAGAAAGGGTTTCTAGCTACTGGGAAAATAGGGCAGGACTTCTGGGTGGGTCAAGTGCTGACCTGTCCTGCCACAGGCACATCTCATCCCTGTTGCCTGCCAATATAGTCTCCCTCTACTCCTAGGAACCAGCAAGAAACAACAGAAAGCAACCAGTATTAGCAGTTACAGAGATGGGACTATTAGAATTCTAAAGAAGGGCAGGTAATCTAAGGCTCCCAGCTGATGGAAAATGGGAAGAAACGGAGAGGCATCATCCAGAACGTCACAAGGGAGCAAGATGAAACTTGCTTCAGTGATTCAAGAGAAATAGAAAAATCCTAAAAAAAACTTATTGTAAGACCCTATTTTGGATATGGACCACCTTTTTGTTGTATTTTTCTAGAGCAGGCAATATAATGGTGTCAAGGTTCCTCCCCCACTCTGAACTCTAGGGTGCAGATGTGGGGACCTGCATGAAAAACCTCCTAAGCTTATCTTTACCAGCTTAGGTCAAAACTTCCCCAAGGTACAAAATATTACACCCGTTATCCTTGGACTGGCCACTACCACCACCAAACTAATACTGGTTACTGGTGAAGAGCTGTTTGGACGCGTCCTTCCCCCCAAAATACTTCCCAAAACCTTGCACCCCACTTCCTGGACAAGGTTTGGTAAAAAGCCTCACCAATTTGCCTAGGTGACTACAGACCCAGACCCTTGGATCTTAAGAACAATCCTCCCAACACTTGCACCCCCCCTTTCCTGGGAAATGTTGGATAAAAATCCTCACCAATTTGCATAGGTGACCACAGACCCAAACCCTTGGATCTGAGAACAATGAAAAAGCATTCAGTGTTTTACAAGAAGACTTTTAATAAAAAATAGAAGTAAATAGAAATAAAGAAATCCCCCCTGTAAAATCAGGATGGTAGATATCTTACAGGGTAATTAGATTCAAAAACATAGAGAACCCCTCTAGGCAAAACCTTAAGTTACAAAAAAGATACACAGACAGAAATAGTTATTCTATTCAGCACAATCCTTTTCTCAGCCATTTAAAGAAATCATAATCTAACACATACCTAGCTAGATTACTTACTAAAAGTTCTAAGACTCCATTCCTGTTCTGTCCCTGGCCAAGAGGACTACAGACAGACCCAGACCCTTTGTTTCTCTCCCTCCTCCCAGCTTTTGAAAGTATCTTGTCTCCTCATTGGTCATTTTGGTCAGGTGCCAGCAAGGTTACTTTTAGCTTCTTAACCCTTTACAGGTGAGAGGAGCTTTCCCCTGGCCAGGAGGGATTTCAAAGGGGTTTACCCTTCCCTTTATATTTATGACAAATGGGGATTCTGATTTTATGAATGGTCTCTAGGTGTTAAAGGAATACACATAATGCCAATTGTACACAACACAGCCTTCAGTGTGTAACACTGAACATCTATATCCTCCATACTCTAAGGATTAGTAAGTATCTACCTCAATATTGCATTAAATTATTGATGTGTAGAGACGAGTGAACACATTAAAGCAGCAAACAAGTATATAACTGAACCATGAACAGATTCTTCACTATTGTTTAGGTACCAGTTGCCATTATACGAGTAAACAACAAAAACCGAATAATTCTTTCTGGGTACGAGCAGAAAGATGCCTCTAGATGCAGGTTCATCAACAGGCTGTTTTATGTAATTTCAGACAGACGCTTTCTGAAAGGAACCTTTCAAATTCTGTCTGCAGATTGCCAGCAAGTTGCTTCAATGCCAAATGTATGACTACTATTTGAAAATATTTGTCTACCAACTCTTTTAGTTTCTTTCTTTAGGGGAAAAAAGAGAGAGATAAATCTAAGAAAAGACTGGTAAAATTTTATTTAACTTTCATTTCCCACATTGCAAGTTACATATAACTTAATAATTTATGTATTTTTAAAACTCAGTTAGGAAAGGGTAACTTAAGTGTCAAAGGAATCTCTCATACAGGTCATTTTCTCTCAAATTCAGAGGTTGAAGCGATTTTGAATACTGGTGCTTGACCAATCAGTGAGATGCTACAAAATAATAGCATAATTTGGTGAGAGGTTCTCTGTGTAGCACAAGTGCAAATATACCACCTATAAAACAATGGATACTGGCAACATTATAATGGTTACAGAAAACCAAACTGCTTACTAAAGTGATGAAAACAGAAAATAAATGAGACATCCATTGTTTCAATGATAAAGTCTAAGCAATTAAAATAGCCCTGGCAGATATGTGGAATGAAACTGTCAGCATTTCACAATATGCCCATTTCATTGCTGGAATCATTTAGAGAGAGAAAAAATACAAAATTAATTCAGATGTAGGCTGGGGGAAAATGTAGAAGAGTTTAACTTAGCTGAAACCCAAAATCACGGACGTTTTTCAAGTTGGGTTAATAAGACACCTTCACAAAGAGAGAGAGATACACCCATCGTGGATTTCTGCAAAGTTCTTCACTTAGATTACAGTACTTATTATACATTAACTAATATGCAATATATTCTACATATAGAAAGTGCTTTTACATATTTAATGAAAGTATTTCATCACTGTAACAGGCTTCCTCAGCTCATCCAGGGTACTTAATGTCTGTGTAGTTTTTACTGTTTAGATTTTAGTACCATAGAGCAGAGATCGTGTCAGAGATTGTGTTTTGTGCAGTATCAAATACACTCTTGAGTAGCATGCCTGATGACATCTTTAAAAATCAGATATTATTTCTACTCTAAGAGAATAAATTATTACAACTTGGTTAGAGCTTGATCGATGCTGGTTATTAATGAAGGTATTTTGCTTGAGACAACTTGGTACTGCTAATACTCCAGTAGATTAGTTTTGCCCCCTTTTAACTTTAATTCAATTTACCCAAATTTTTGACATCTTGAAAAAAATTTCAGCAAGCTTGGTTATACTTGAGTAAAAGATGCACACCATTAGGGTTAATATTATCATTACAAAAGAAGCTATTCTAATAGCAAGAAATAATATTGTACAGAAACCCTGTCCATAATGGAGTACACTCCTCCCAACAACTAAGGCAAAGAATTGTGTGTTTTTGTTCTGTGTTTTTAAACTATTTATCCACTTTAAACCTGACCCAAACCCACTGAAGTTAACGGAACAATTCCCGTGGACATCAATGGGGTTTGGATTAAGCTCTTTACTTGGCAAAATAAGGGTGAGAAAATATTTCAACAAGAGGGCTTGAAAAGCATGCTATTTAAGAGTAGACAGAGCAACAGGAAGTTACTCTTGGCCTTGGTAAACTTGAATAGCTAAAGTAAGGGTTAACTAAGTTGCAGTAAAACAAATTAATTTACTAAACCCTCTGTTAAAAAGGTTTGTCAAACTGCCATGAGGTTGATTAGTCCAGGATTAGACATACCTTACAAGAAGCATCAAAGGAACAGATCATAAACAGTACTGAGATGCTATAAATTTCCTACAAAAAAAACTAGGTTAAAATTAAAATTTGGTTGCACAGTCCAACAGTTAAAGTTCAGAAATGCCAGATTTATGATCGTCTGGGCAATCATAATTCTGCCCCCTTGCACATCGATCCTGTGCATTGAATGAGGAAGAGGCCCTGAGGGAAAAAATGGTATAACTACATCATAATGCATATAGACATGGGGGACGAATTAAGGTTGCATAGACCAGTGCTTCTCAAGCTATCTGATGTGGGGGGACCGGCAATTTTTTTTTCCAATGTGCACACAGACCGGCAGCTGATGGCTAGCAGACCGGCACCGGTCCGCGGACCACCACTTTCAGTAGCACTGGCATAGACAACAATATCTTAATTTTTGAGTGTTTGGCTTAGCGCAGTGTGAACATATTTTGATATTGCTATTTTTTAAAAATAATAATTTCTTAGGGTTCTTTCAAAGGAAAAAAGGTAAAAACAAATTCTAATATGTACTACTGTACTAACTACACAATCATGCATCATCAGGGATTGAATCCTGAAGTTCAGCAAGTAACACTTCTGCTGCTTGAAATATGCCACTGACAATAGCAGAAGGCTGTGCTACTGACACAACATGCTGGGGCATGGGGAAAAGCAGTGGCCCTCTCTCCCCAAACACTGGGAGAGCTCCTGAGCCAGGCACCATGTTGTTTTTCTATTGCCGGGGCGGGGGGGGAGGGGATGCTAAGGCCAACTGTCAGGTTTAGCTTCCCACTACAGCTCCTCTGGCAGCTCTCAAGTATTACCAGTGCAGTGCCTTCTACTGCTACTTTTTGAAGTGGCCCAGCTCTTTGGAATATTCATGTTCATAGATTTTGGCATGCAGCAGAAGTTCTCATGAGCCATGCAAACAAAAGGCAGCAAACAGTGATTTTTACTAACTTACTTCTCAGCTAAAACTGAACTGAATTTCAGGGGATCAGGAAAAGACACTTCCCTAGCCAGAGTTCTCCAGCAGAAATTTCAAAGATGAGTTGGAAATAATGGAGGTGTTAGAGCTTCTAAAAAAATAAATCACCAAAAGAATCTTTCACAGTGATAAGTGTTAGATGATCTAAATATACATGTTGCTAACTAGGTTTCTCTCTATCTGTCAATCAAGATAAAACCTGATTCTCTGAGTTCTCTATCATGTTGAGCCTAAATAGAGTCCATTCTTCGGTAACACCCTTTGATGCTAGAGCAGCAAAGCACTGTGAGGAACTCAGGGTTGCAGGGCAAATGTTGAGACACACCCTTACTGGTCTGGGTTGTACCCCAAACATCATGACAAACATGTTAGGTCTTCAAGCTACCTGCTGTATAAAGTTCTAATTAATCTGAAAATATGTATTACGTATATGAGCTGGGAATGGTGGCTCTCTGCCAGATATGCCTACACTGACAGGGAGCACCATGGCAACAAGTTGCATAGGAAACCTGAGGAAGAGTGAACATGCTGCCTAGCAATTGGTAGCTTCTAGCAGCAAAGTTAGAGCACGGAGAATTGGATCAGGGCAGTTGGATTGTTTGATAGAAAAAAGAAAAATTAAAGCAGAAGGGAAATATGGTGAAATCCCAGGTCAGGGCAACTTCGCCTGCATTTCCCTTTAGTGGTTCAGCAAGGGTAACCACTCTAGGCTTCACGCTCTTCAGTAGTCACCTCTCTTGGGTGGAGTCATGAGTCTCTTGTCCCTCCTGACATGGGTATTTCCCCTGATTATATTGTGATAACCCCCCAGGAAGGACTGCCTAAACTGCACTTTGTTTTCTCTTCAGAGACTAACAACAATGTGATTGCCACAGTCATAAGTTACCAAACAGCTCCTTCTAAGCAAGCGCTTTTATTCTCAAGATAAAAGCATTACAGAGAAAACATTAAAAACAATAAAAGGACCTACACGCACCCTGACAGGCTTACCAGAGATCATCCCCAAACTTCAGCAATGGTTCTGGTTAATGATTGGTCCTTCAAACCCACACAGAGTTTTTAATTGTCGTCACCAGTTCATAACCACTTTTTCTCAGAACTAGCTCCTCCATAAGTTAGAGAGTCCCTCATTTATCTAGTTTTGGCCTTTGAAGAGACCTTTAATAGGTAATCAGCCAGACAATGGTTTGTCTTGTAGCTTCAAAAGGATGACTCCAGAAATGAGTAACTTGCATTCCCCTCTTCCCAAATATTTCCTATTAAAACCACTCCACAAAAAATTACATCTTGTTTGGTTCAGTGTTTCAAAACAGGAGTCCTTTGAAGCACATAAAACTTCCCAGTGTTTACATGAGTGCTGTCTCCCCCATATAAGAAGTCACATACCATCCCATTATAATACATGAACCCATTCACATTCTTAATACAATGACCTCCTTAGATATTTTAACGTAGTTCAATACGATTTGTCCAGAAAATTGCAGGATATTGTCAGACCTATCACAGTGAAAAATACACAAACACCAATAAGTCTCTGAGCAATAAAGAAGCTACTGAGCATTCAAAGCATGAAAGATATAGGGGACACATGGAAAGTAGCTGAAAAGAAGCAAACAGAATTGGCAACAAAGTTTGAATCTTTTCTGCTTCTTTTGGAGGACACATTAAATAAGTACATGACAAACTGAACTAGAGAAAGAAAACAAAACCTAGCACAAAGAAGGGTCAAGAGTACCCATACCAAGGGAAAGGACAACTTAACAGAAAACCAGAGAGCACTGTTACAAGTGAGCATGATGAGCAAACAGGATTGTTGGCAAGAACTACTAACAGGACACTCCACGCTGACATATAATTAAAAGGCAGCAGCACCCTGACATCACTCACACATGTTCCAGTATGGACACACAATTGTGCTATTAGACAAATGGTAGCACAGGCAGAATTAATGATTGTTTATGAGAAGAGTAAGGCTGGGTTAGTGGGATATCCCTCTCACATGATAAATCATAGAATATCAGGGTTGGAAGGGACCTCAGGAGGTCATCTAGTCCAACCCCTTGCTCAAAGCTGGACCAATCCCCAATTTTTGCCCCAGATCCCTAAATGGCCCCCTCAAGGATTGAACTCACAACGCTGGGTTGAGCAGGCCAATGCTCAAACCACTAAGCTATCCCTCCCCCCAAATAATGACTCAGATGACCAAAAATCTTTAGCATTGTAATTTAAAAAAAAAAAAAGTCTAGAGCATGTGACAAGACAGAGAAAAAAGCTAGGCAATATCTCCTGCTAAAGATGAAACAGTCACCTTAGGCATAAAGGAAGGAATAGCCCCCACAAAAGAACACTATCACAGTGGAATGCTAGAAACTAGAAAGAGGTAAGAATAGTCAAAAACAAAGAATCTGCAAGTTAATAAGTCTTACGGCTACTATTTCATTTAAAAATAGTATTTTAAGGTCTGACTCCACAGGGACAAAGTTTAGGCAGTTAAAGTAGAATCTGGCTGAGAAACAAAACAGACAAGCTCCAAATGGAAATAATGGGTTTAACCAAGTGTCTGGTGATGTACGTTGTTGAAAGCATGGACAGCTTTGCTCAGAGACCATGCTAACTGACAGTTTTTTTCCAAACTTCTCCCTCACAGTCGTTACCTCAGCGTCACTGCACAACTACTCTTCTTCCCCTCTCTTCCCCTGTCGTGTCACCCTCTCCCCTCCTCTTCAAGTCCCCTCTCCCTTCCCTTTTCTTTCCATTTAGCTTTTCCCCATCTAATTAAACCCACCCCAAAACAAGAACATTGATGTAATTCAAAGAGGAGTGAGAAATATAATTTGGAACTGTCTCAGAATTTATTGTAAACCATAGTTTTGGCAAACCATGAAAACTGACTAAATTCCAACGCCCATATCCCAATATTCTCAAAGCTAGGGAAATGCCACAGAACTAAGTGTAAAAGAAATACACATTGTCTAATGTGCAGCTCATGTGGCACATGTGACATATGTGCATATACTATTTGTTGTGTAGGACCCTCTCTGATTCACTACAGAGACTGGATGGTGCTCACTGAGTGAGCAGCTGTTGAGTATGTTGTTTTGTGAACACTGAACAAGGTGCAGCCGTAGGCCTTATTTACTACACATTAGTCAACTGCTGCTCTGACACAATGATTAATGTAGGATTGTGTCTGTGTAATATTATGTAAATTAAATGCCTTAAAATCAACACATTGCACACACAGCAAGCTTATGGACCCGACAGTAGCAACCACTGATACTCTGTATCATTGTACCCTTAACCTCTCCATTGCCCCACTTTCCTTCTTAGTATTTATTAGGATCACTCTTTCTTAAAATTATGCCCTAATTCTGCAAACTATTAGGCACATGCTCTACTTAACATAGACGAATGACCCACTGAGCTCAGTGGGGCTACTCATGCGTAAGTGTTTGCAAGATCAGGGCTGTAGGTTGTAGACTGGGCCAGGGACTCAGTTTTTCTATATGTTTGTATAGCATCTAGGATAATGGGGCCCCAATCCTGACTGGCACCCCTCGGTTCTACCAGAATACAAATTTGATGGTTCGGTCACAGGGTTCCCCCTGGGACTGTCACCTGATGTGCTGAGATTACCTCTGAGCCCATTTTCTCTGCCAGCCTGGGACTTCAGAACCCTGCCTTGGTGAGCCAGACACACAGGCCTGCTGCAACACGGACCCAGACTCTGGACCCAAAAGCTGCAGGCTTTAAGTGAAAACAGCTCAGCAGGTTACTTGCCTTCAGCACCCAGATATCCAGCTCCCAATGAGATCCAAACCCCAAATAAATCTGTTTTACTCTGTATGAAGCTTATGCAGGGTAAAGTCATAAATTGTCCGCCCTCTATAACACTGATATAGAGATATGAACGCACCCACAGGTATTAATCACTTACTCTGGGTTCATTAATAAATAAAAGGATTTTATTAAGTATAAAGTAGGATTTAAATGGTTTCAAGTAATAACAGACAGAACAAAGTCACCAAGCAAAATAAAGCAAAAACACCCAAGTCTAAGCCTAATACATTAAGAAACTGACTACAGGTAATATCTCACCCTCATACGTTCCATTAAGCTTCTTTCACAGACTAGACTTATTCCTAGTCTGGGCCCAATCCTTTCCCCAGTCCTTGTTAGTTCCAGCACAAATCTTAGGTGTTAACTAGGGGTTTTCTCATGACTGGCCTCCCTCTCTGTCCTGTTCCACCCCCTTTTATAGCTTTGACACAAGGCGGGAATCTTGTCTCTGGGTCCTCACCCCGCCTTCTAAATGGAAAAGTACTAGATTTAAGATGGATTTCATTATCAGGTGACATGGTCACATGTTCCTGAAAGACCTCATTCTTCATTAACCATCGGCTGGCCCACAGGTACACAGGAAGGCTTGCAGGTAAATAAACCATTTACAACCAATTGTCCTAGTCAATGGGAACCATCTAGATTATAAACCACCATTAATGGCCCACACTTTGCATAATTACAAAAGGAACTGTGACAGGGCAAGGCCATATGGCTATAGAAAAGTAGTGGGAGATAGATATATTAGCTCCAGGCGAAACAAATCCCTGGTACCAGGACAAGTTAAATGGCAGCTACTCCAGGTCAATTAAGACACCTGGGGCCAATTAAGAACTTTCAAGAAGGCAGGGAGAATGCTAGGTTGATTGGGACACCTGAAGCTAATCTGGCTGAAATTAGTTAAAAGCTTCCCAGTTGGTCAGGTGGGTGCGGACATCAGGAGTTGTGGGAGGAAGCTGTGCTGTTGGAGAGGCTGAGTAGTACACCCCATATCAGGCACAAGGAAGGAGACCCTGAGGTAAGGGTGAAGTGGAGCCTGAGGAAGTGGGGGCTGCTGTGGGGAAGTAGCCCAGGGAATTGTATGTGTCCTGTTTCTAAAAGGTCAGCTACCATAGCTGATACTATCAGGGTCCCTGGGCTGGAGCCCAGAGTAGAGGTTGGGCAGGCCCGGGCTCCCGCCTTTGCCCACTCCCTGATTAATCACTGAGACTGGGAGACAACAGAAACTGTGCAAGGGAGAAGAGCTTCTCCTTACCTCCCTTCCTGGCTTATGATGAAAATGGCTCAGTACACTGTGACCCTTGTCTCTAGAGAGAGAAGGGTTACATAGAGGGTCAGTGAGCCTCTGAGGCTATTGAAATCTGCCAAGAAACGTGGAACGCACGGAGACAAGGACAGAGCTTTGTCACAGAACTCAGACTTGTTCTTCATATTCTTCAGGTACAAGAATAATACATGCATACAAATAAGGTGAACACACTCAGTAGATTATAAGAAACAGTTTGCATAAAGCATATTTCAGTTACATCATTCACTTTCATAAAGCATATGGAGTGCAACATCACAACAAATAGCAGCCACCACCAAGTTATTATTTAGCATTTATATGATTAGCTTAGGATATTATCTCATTAACAGAATAAATCCGTACACTTACAATTATGAATGTTTTAAAAACATATTCTAAGCTCTCAAATTTCTGCACTTCTCCTACCAAGTTAATATTTCTAAACTTGTACAAAAGAATCCACATACATTTCTTAATACTTCTCATGTTAGTGATTCTCAAGTGTACTTGAGGAGGAAGAATTCCTGAGGGCTTGAACTATGTCTTGGCAAGTAAGTGAAGGGAAAACTCATTTTACAACCACTTTGTTTTAATATGGATTCATTGGTAGTCTTTAGAGATCTAAACATGTATTCTATTTTGATATGGGATCCTTTAATAGCTTTCTGAATGTATTTTAAAGCTATAGTACATTATTAAAAATTACTTAATTTGATTTTATTTACAGAACTTTATTTAACTGAAGTTTGGTCTTTAAATAAAAATTGAGAAAACTCCACTTCCTTACTCACAGTTAAAAAATAAAAAAAAGACATGCTTCAACACAATACATAATAAATGCCATTTCTAGAAATGTTTGCTTCTTGTAAAAAGGTTTTTTGCTGCCACTCTATAAATGGCTGCTCTAAGTAACTTCACTCCTCAAATGAAACTGGAACTAGTCAATCATATGTTCAAATCAAAATTGGCTGAGAAATTGACAAGTAGAAGCCAAGCAATATTGCATAAGAGACTGTACATTGAAATGTTAAATGTATTTTTATAAGCTTCGCTATAGTGCGGAACAGAACAGAAAAATGCACCACTGGTTTTTGCATTTATTTTCAGTTTGTTTTGGACTATGTTGCATAGTATATTATTGTGACTCACGTAGGCAACACTAGATATTGCTGACCTCTAATCAAATGTATCAGGTTTCAAAATGATCCTAAAAAAAGGCCTGAAATATTTTTATAGTTGATGCAACCCAAGGAGTCTGTCTATCCTGTGGTTAAATAAATACCGAATTAGATAATGTCCAAAATTAACCTACACGTAGTATACTAGTATGGTTGTCTGAAACATAATTCTCTCTCTAGTTGACAGGCAAAACATAACCTACTTTTTCAAATCAGAAAGATTATGAAAACATACACGAGGAGAATAATTTTATTTTGATTACTTTTTTTAATTATGAACAGTAAATATACAATTTATCAAGGTGTAACATTGTAATTTTGAATGCTATAGAATTTCACACAATACAAGTAGTGACCATAAAAAACTGGCCAGTCCTTTTATAATCCCGCTTCAAGGTATAAAATAACACACTGAGTGAAGCTAACATGAGATCATAGATCTAGCATAAACTTCTAAACTCTCTAGTCACAGTTCAGTGTTTCCATTGGCTGATGGACCAAAACCTAAACTATACATAAAGGTTTCTTACAAATGTTTGACTTTTTGTATCAAATTAGAAAAAAACATTTAAAGAATGCTAAAGTCAATCTTCTTGAAAATCTGACAGGAATCTGTGAATGAGAGAATGGCAAAGCAACAAATTAAAGAACTACCAAGTCAAGTTTCTTTCACAATTTGAGTTTTGGGTTAAAACAACATTGTGTCAAGATAAATGTTTCCAAGAGTGGTGGGCTTTTTTTTTTTTTTAAACCTACAGTATTGCTGTGATGATTTGGGGATTTTTCTTGTACTATTTATGAATTCTGGGTGATATTATGAAGTTTTATAAAATTTTTGCTATGAAAATTGTGCTCGCTGAATGCCCCCATATAAAGGTGGATGCTGCTATTGCCAGACTGAAGACAATAGGGAGTATTTAACCTTAATGACTGTACTCTGACCACAATTAGTTCTGCTAAGGAGAGTGCTAACATGGAAAACGAGTTGGACCAAGCTGGTCTGCATGCGGCCTGGAGCAGTGGAAGCTTATCAAGCAAAACTAATAAACTGGTGACTAATCAGGAAGTTATAAAAGATCTTACAGGAAGTTTGGGCAAGAGAGGGGAAGGACTTTAACTGAGCAAGATAAGAAAAGCTGAGCTGAGGAAGAAAGAATATAAGAATGGCCATACTGGGTCAGACCAAAGGTATCATTTAGTCCAGTATCTTGTCTTCCGACAGTGGCTAATGCCAGATGCCACAGAGGGAATTAACAGACCAGGTAATCATCAAGTGATCCATCCCCCTGTTGTGCATTCCCAGCTTCTGGCAAACAGAGGCTAGGGACACCATTCCTGCCCATCCTGGCCAATAACCATTGATGGACCTATCCTCCCCCACCATGAATTTATCTAGTTCTTTTTCGTACCCTGTATAGTCTTGATGGTCACAGCCCCCCCCCCCAAGTAATACACTGCAACAGAAGGACACTGGACAGCCCCAGACAACCCTGACACCTGCCAAAAGAATGCCTTGGAGGGGTGAGGAAACTAAGGCAGGAACGTGTGTATGTTAATTTTTGTTAGGTCTGTGCATTTCTCATAGGATCAAGTAAAGAGCAATAACATTAAAATTCTGGGCAAAGTGTCTCTGTTATATGCTACCTCACCACGTGGACCCTTGAAGAAGGAAACCAGAAGGCTCATACTATCAGGAGTTCTGGGATGGACCAGAACTTAAGCAATACTGCTTAAGCAATACTGCTGGTCCCTCACACTCACCCTGATTCAAGGGGCAAGGTAATTTGATTGCAAAGACTGTAGGATAGGTTGCTAGACAGCAGGTCTGCATCCAAAGAATATGCTTAGGGACCCCAAGACTAGGGCAATGCCTGGACTCTGTTCAGAATCCAGAAGCTTTAAACCAGGGTGCATAAAAATCAATTAATAAATTTAAAATTGGATTTTTTGATAGTTTTTTTTCTTCCAAAAAGCATTTATCTAAAGATAGTTTTAATTAAGATACATTATAGCTCAAAGATATCTCATCATGGAATAGAGATTATAAATTATAATTCTATAGTATGAGACAATATATTCATGTAATGTTTAAGAAAAGTTTCGTAAATGAGTTCCAATAGTTCATGGATTAGGGACCCAATTTTATGGGATTCCAGGGGCTTCTGTATAGATTATTTAGGTTAATCTTTCTAGCTCCCAGTAGAACTCAGTACTCAGTCTAGAACAGGGATCTCAAACTTGAACCACCATGAGGGACACATCACTGACACCTTTCCATATAAAAAGGTACAAAAGGACCCTCTGCCCCCACCCGCACTCCACCCCTTCCATGAGGCCCTGACCATGCCTCTCCTCTTCCCATCCCTTCCCTGCCCCCATTCCAACCCCCTTCCCCAAAGCCCCCCCCAACTCCGCCCCCTCCCTGCCCCTATTCCAACCCCTTCCCCAAATCCCTGCCCCTGTCCCACCTCTTCCCCTGAGCTTGCAGCTCCTTGCTCCTCCCCCCCGGAAAGCAGCTGTTTGGCGATGGAAAGCGCATGGATATAGGCAGAGGAGCGGGGATGTGGCGCGCTGGGGGGAGGGAAGCGTGGGGAAGGCAACTTGGCAGCCCGCAGGAAATAACTCCGCGGAGAAGGGGGGGGACGTAGAAAGCTTGGCAGGCTGCAGGACATAACCCTGCGGGCTGCATATTTAAGACCCCTGGTCTGGAAGATACCATCAGAGATGCTAAATTTTGCAGTTCTCAAAGTGTGGATTTGTGTCTCCAGATATAATATGCTTGTTAACAGCAAAAATATTGTAAAGTAAATAAATAAGAGGTGAGAAATAACAGACCTCAACCCTATTGTCCCTCTGAAAATCTGTGTACACAGAGTCCGTCCCTTATCTCTCGCTAAAAGTGCAAAGTTTCAAAAAATTCAATGAATAGAAGATCGTTGGGGGTGGAATAGATCTGGACAAGGAGAATTCTGGAGATAAATCTGAGAAAGGAGGGACAGGCAGCAGAAACAAAAGTGAAACTGGTTGAGCAGCATATTTCTGAAATCTTGAGGTCTTTCTGAGTATAGCCTTCATCGATTTAAGATTTACTATACCATTTGCTCCCTAGAAGAAAAAAATCTACAATGGCAGCAGGCTGTAAAAGAGACCCAGTTCGGGAATATTTAAATGAAGAAGTTCCTCTACCTGTGGGTAAGACAGGCATACGTGCAAAGTGCAAACAGTGCAACAAAGAAATGCATGGCCTGGTTGCCCTAATGAAACATCATCATGAGAAGTGTTCCTTCTCAGAAGGAAGCTGCGTTGAAGATGATGAAAGGAATATGTCTGAACATGCAGGATCTTCAGGTTGGTAAACTATTTTTTATTTCATACTTCTTTAAGGACTGCCTGTCTTCCTTCTGGACTATTCTTGAATTCTCACGTTTGAGCAAAAAGTACAGTTGTTACTCTATGGTATTATCATTTTAGATGCAGTTATGATAAAAAATAAATAGTTGAAATAGGCAGATCATCTTTTTACAATTTCACCTTTAATGTAGTACTGAGTGTCAGTGAATGCAATGAGTAATACTAAATGAGCAGTATGGTAATAATAATTAAATAGCTGCATTGACTTATTTTGTTTAGGAGAATCCATCCTCAACCTACAAGATTCTGAAGACTATCCACCTTCAAGATCACCATAATTTTCTATAGTTTCAGAGCTATCTGCCTATGATAGTGTTTCAGTCACATCATATATGTCACAGTCACAGTATATCACCTGTAACAAAAGAAAAATCTTCATCATCCAGAAAGAACCATAGATAAGTTTGTGATAAGAATCAGCAGATTACAAAAAAAGACTTAACTGATGAAAAAAAATTGCCCCGTTTGTTTATGCAACAAATTCTCCTTTCCGTACGATTGAAAACCCACACTTCATTACCGTGGTTCAGTCATTAAGACCATGATACAGTCCACCCAACAGAGCAGATGTTGCAGGCAAATCACTGGATAAAGTGTATGAAAGAAATTGATCAGAAGGTCTACAGGGTGAAATTGTTAACCTGAGTCTTGATGGGTGGAGCAATGTCCACAATGACCCTGTTGTATATGCTTGTCTGACAACAGAAGAAGGGAAGGCCTTCCTTACAGAAACAACTGATACATCAGGAAATGCACACACAACAGAATACTTACAAGAAGTAGCAGTAAAAGCTATAACTAACTGTGAAAAAAAATTCAAATGTCTAGTACGCAGCTTGGTCACACACTATGCTGCAAATGTATCCAAGATGGGAAGAAATTACTTAGAAGGGAGTCCCAAGCTAATAACATATGGCTGCAGTGCTCATTTGATGCACCTCCTAGCCAAAGACTTTAGCCTTTATTTCTGGCACACTGATGTTGAAATTGAAACATACTTCTGTAACAACCACTTAGTAGCAGCTGTTCTGAAAAAAGCGGGAGGAACCAAGCTAACGCTCCCACAAGACCTGCGATGGAAGTCAGGAGTGGACTGTGTTGAGCACTATATCAAGAACTGACCTAATCTGATGACACTTTGTGAACAAAATGGTGAAAAAATAGATGGCACTGTCACAGCCAAAGTTCTTAACATTGGGTTTAAGAGAAATGTTGAACACATGCTGAGTACCCTGAAGCTTATTTCTGTAGCCTAGAACAGAATGCAGGGAAATAGACGTTTTATTGCTGATGCTGTTGAAATTTGGAAGGAACTAAGTGAGATCTTAAAAAGAGAAATGTGCAATGACAGTTAAATTACAAGCATTAAAAAAAAAGAATCGGAGAAGCACTATCTGCAGCTCATTTTCTTGCAAATATTCTCAATACTCAGTACCAGGGTCAAATCTTAACTGCTGAAGAAGAGGAGTTG
The DNA here is from genome assembly GCF_965140285.1 of Lepidochelys kempii. Taxonomy (NCBI): domain Eukaryota; kingdom Metazoa; phylum Chordata; order Testudines; family Cheloniidae; genus Lepidochelys; species Lepidochelys kempii. The sequence continues at coordinate 176,622,434 of NC_136380.1, forward strand.
GCTATGACATCCAGCAATCATCCCTCCATAATGCCAACTATAATAAACTTCAGAGCAAAGGGTTAACTGTTCAAGAAATATATGTTTGCTGATGTTTTAAAGAAAGTCACACCAGCGAACTGGTGGAAGCACTTAAGCACTTGGATTCAAAGACTGCTGAAGTGATAATCTCACTTTTAAATAGCAGTAGCTTCTTCTGCCGGTGTAAAAAGAATATTTTCTTCCTTTGGACTAATTCATTCCAAATTGAGAAATCGTTTGGGACCTGAAAAAGCAAGAAAGCTTGTTTTTCTTTTCCAGATTATGAACAGGAAAATGAAGGTAAGGATGACCGACTTCGCTGCAGAAGCTAATATTTTAAGTTTATCACGTTGACCTGGCTGACATAGTCTATTTAATTTGTTTTTTAAAAAAATATTTAATTTAACTATTTTAGTTAAAGAATTTTAACAAAAACAAACCTGATTTTAAAAAACTTGAATATTTAACTAAACTAAAAAATTCATATGCTTGTTTTGTTAAAATATATGTTTGCTGTTGAAGAAAAAAATCCAGAATATACAACGTTGTTTTTGTTAAATAAAACAATTTCAGTGTCTGTCTGGTGATATTCTTCTCCTAATACAGCATGGCAAGAAAATCCTCCAAATATTAATGATTAACCTGTTGAATTGGGGATAGTTCACATCCCAATGACTTTATAAATATCTGCTTCAATTACCCTTGGTCAATGAAATAACCAAACAATCACTCATTTTCTGACATAGCTGTAAAACTAATCTGAAAAGTTTTCAAAATAAATCACTTAAAAAATGTATAGTGTGTACCTTCTAAAAATGAAAGCTACATCTAGCTGAGAGTGGTGAATATGTATTAAGGTTATAACAACCAACAGGAATGCACTTTAAGTAGAAATCCATGATTAAATTGAGTTTTCCTGACTTTTGATTTGAATCAATTTGATTTAAATCAAATCTACCCTGCTTTAAATACTCAGGGATCAGCAGCAGGATTCCTCCAAAAACAATCTGGTGCATGACCAAGAGGGGCCACTGGACTGTATCTGTGAAAATTGGGTGTTAATAAAAATTTAGCTAGATACATAAAACTCAGGCCTTTCAACATTTTGCTATGGCATGAGACCCCTGGGAAGAACATGACTATAAACAAATTTGAAACTAACTGGTCCATTTTCACTATTAAAACTGAGAGAAGAACACACAAAGAACAAAACAGACAGACAATGAATAATAGAATAGTTTGGCAGAATCTTTTTTAATTTTTTTAGTTTTACAGACTGAGGTACTATCTGCAGCTCTGCTAATTTAAGTAATTTATTTAAAACACAATACTTTTTAGCCTGACGGCATCCGTATAATAGAAATTCATCAAAAACGGAGATAAATTGGTTAGTCTCTAAGGTGCCCCAAGTCCTCCTTCTCTTTCATTGAGCATAAGTTTCGTGAGCTACAGCTCACTTCATCGGATGTGTTCAGTGGAAAATACAGTGGGGAGATTTATATACACAGAGAACATGAAACAATGGGTGTTACCATACGCACTGTAATGAGAATGATCAGGTAAGGTGAGCTATTACCAGCAGGAGAACAGGGGGAAAAAACCTTTCGTAGTGATAATCAAGGTGGGCCATTTCCAGCAGTTGACAAGAACGTCTGAGGAACATGCAGAAATAGTTTTACTTTGTGTAATGACCCATCCACTCCCAGTCTTTATTCAAGCCTAAGTTAATTTGTGTAGGTAGGTAGGCAGGCACAGCGGTCACCACCCTATACTGGAAACCTACTGACCACTATGCCTACCTACATGCCTCCATGTAGCTTTCATCCAGAGCACACCACACGATCCATTATCTACAGCCAAGCTCTATGATACAACCGCATTTGCTCCAACCCCTCAGACAGAGACAAACACCTACAAGATCTCTATCAAGCATTCTTACAACTTCCTCACCCACCTGCTAAAGGGAAGAAACAGATTGACAGAGCCAGAAGAGTACCCAGAAGTCACCTGCTACAGGACAGGCCCAACAAAGAAAATAACCGAACACCACTAGCCATCACCTTCAGCCCCCAACTAAAATCTCTCCAACGCATCATTAAGGATCTATAACCTATCCTGAAGGACGACACATCACTCTCACAGATCTTGGGAGACAGGCCAGTCCTTGCTTACAGACAGTCCCCCAACCTGAAGCAAATACTCAGCAGCAATCACACACCACACAACAGAACCACTAACCCAGGAACCTAGCCTTGCAACAAAGCCCGTTGCCAACTGTGTCCACATATCTATTCAGGAGACACCATCATAGGGCCTAACCACAACAGCCACAATATCAGAGGCTCATTCACCTGCACATCTACCAATGTGATATATGCCATCATGTGCCAGCAATGCCCCTCTGCCATGTACATTGGTCAAACTGGACAGTCTCTACGTAAAAGAATAAATGGACACAAATCAGACGTCAAGAATTATAACATTCAAAAACCAGTCGGAGAACACTTCAATCTCTTTGGTCACTCCATCACAGACCTAAGAGTAGTAATTCTTCAACCAAAAAACTTCAAAAACAGACTCCAAGGAGAGACTGCTGAATTGGAATTAATTTGCAACTGGATACAATTAACTTAGGCTTGAATAAAGACTGGGAGTGGATGAGTCATTACACAAAGTAAAACTATTTCCCCATGTTTATTCCCCCCACCCCTACTGTTCCTCAGACATTCTTGTCAACTGCTGGAAATGGCCCACCTTGGTTATCACTACGAAAGGTTTTTTCCCCCTGTTCTCCTGCTGGTAATAGCTCACCTTACCTGATCACTTTCGTTACAGTGTGTATGGTAACACCAATTCTTTCATGTTCTCTGTGTATACAAATCTCCCCACTATATTTTCCACTGAATGCATCCGATGAAGTGAGCTGTAGCTTACGAAAGCTTATGCTCAAATTAATTGGTTAGTCTCTAAGGTGCCACAAGTCCTGCTTTTCTTTTTGCGGATACAGACCAACACGGCTGCTACTCTGAAACCTGAGATAAAGAGGAATATCCAAGTTGCAGTGGGAGAGGTCTAAGTTGGATATTCGGAAAAACTATTTCATTAGGAGTGTGGTGAAGCATTGGAATGGGTTACCTAGTGAGGTGGTGGAATCTCCATCCTTATAGGTTTTTAAGGCCCGCTTGACAAAGCCCTCGCTGGGATGATTTAGTTGAGGTTGGTCCTGATTTGAGTAGGGGGTTGGACTAGACCTCCTGAGGTCTCTTCCAACCCTAATCTTCTATGATTCTATGATCTAGTTTAATGTCTTAAGATGCAGGAGTGGTCTTACAACTTAAACATACAGTATGCAAAGTATAATTAAGAAACTTCTCTCTCCCAATTAGATCTCAGTTATTTTCACAATATTCAACAGCTAATAGATACATATTTTCAAGATATCCACAATCGTTTAAAGATGGACTGATTTTCCCTTTAGCCATTTAGTTAAAAAATTTCGAAGTCTTCATAAGCATTATGCATAAAGAATATCTGATATGAGTCTAACAACATTTCATTAGTTCAGAGACATGCTGCGGTATACTTATTCACTTTGAGTAGTACTTTACTTCTCAAATAGTTCTGAACTGAGCAGGACTGCTCGAGGAGTAAGGTATTACAGTGAGTATGGATGGCAAAATTTGGCCCTTCCTGTATAGATTCAAGATTATTTAGACTAGCAAAAGGTCTTTTAGGTCATGTAGTCCATCCTCTTGAATCACCACAGGATAGAACTGACAGATTTCTACAGAAATACAATTCACTCCTATTCTAATCTTGCCTTGATCATTTTCAGTGATGAGATTTTACTTCCCTTGAGAAATTATCTACAGTCTAATTTACTTCATATATTTAACCGATTTCTTAATAGCTTATTCTAAATGATTCCACTCAAAATTTAAACCTCGTATACCAATTCTGGCTACTGCAAACTGCTTTTACTGCTTTTTGGAGATAAAACCAAATGAGCAAAAATCTCAATTCCTGATCAAGGCACTTGAATTCTTTTCACCTTGTTGCAAAGTGAAAAACATTTTATATACATAATTATGCCAAACGAATAATTAAGTCTTCATACCAGCTGTACAAACAAACAGTTTACCCAGTACCACAGTATATGTATATTAGCTGGGCTAGCCAGACTAATTTAAGACAGAATGACTATGGCTACACTGGCCTTTTTTCCTCTCTTCCAAAGATCTTATCTCTGCCTCTTACCCCAACTTTGTGGCTACCCTACAAACAGTCCATTGTTGGGTGGTGGGATTGCAACATCCTAAATCAGTAGAACTACAACAAAGGATAGTCAGCCACTCTCCTCCTCCCACCTCTAAGTCATTTGCACATAAAATTTTATTTAAAATATTTATTCCTTGATTTTCAAATACTTTGAGCACCAGAAGCTGCCAAAATAGTAAGTGTGAGCTACAGGCCCTCATTACCTTTGAAAAAAATCACGCCCTTCATCATTAACAAGTTTTGTGACTTACTTTGACACCTCACGTATCCAAATCAGATCAGTAATTCACTATACATACCGCACTAAAGCCAGTATGAACATTTATAGGCTTATGGTAAACAGAGAATGCTTAACTATATCTCATTCCTTACCTTTAAGAATAGAGAGGGAAAGTAAGTTTAGATACTGTCCATCATCGCCAGTTAGTTTTATACAAATTATATTACAACAGAAAGTACAGCTAATCAGCAAACGCACTTACCTGAATAACAGCACTAAACCAGCATGTGTTGCCAACATTCTTTAATCCAACTGGACAACTGTCTTGCCTTTTTCGATCATAGGGGTTTGGAGAATCACTCCATACTTCTGGATGTGTCCTTTTCAAACTTGCTTTATTTTCTGCTATACTGGCTTCTAGAACTCTTAGAAAGCAGAAAGAGAAATGAAAAAATTAAAAGTAAAACAACAACAGTAAGATAACGGTATAATATGTAGTCACACCTTCAAATATCCATACAGAAATAATAACTAACCATTTGGTAACTTGTCAGATTTATTCTTGACTCAAACACTTTTTTTAAATGTGCCACAATGCACCTTGGAAAATAAGATGGTATTTTATTTGCAGATGCAGTATTGTAGCTGATTTTCCACTATAAATGGCATTACATAGTTATGCTTATGAATGGAGTAAGCTTTCATGACTTAATTCCACTAAATAAAGGACATTAATTTTAAAAAGTCAAAGACCAATCTTAAAACTGGGTCCTAATTGTTTAGGTGGACAACAACAAAGTGGGAAACAGAAGTAGTTTGAGAATCTGCCAGTAGTCATTTTTCATCCATACTTATCACTGTGCTTTATAAAGAATATCACCACCATTTTACTGATGAGAAACTGTAATGAAGGAAATTTACCTAGCTCACTCAAGATCATGCAGCATACCAATGACAAGCAGATAATGGAATCCATGTTTCTGGATCCTCATTTCCGCATCCTGTCAGTGGATTCATTGCCTTATGTAGCTCAAGTGTACCTTGTAGATTAGGAAAAACCCACTCCTCTACCCAGAAAATCTTAAACTGCTCCCATACAGAGTAGTTGGCAGATTCAAGACTTTACTACATTCCTTGTAAGAAACGTATTGTTCAGATGCAAGGAATTCATCACATATACAGAAGCACAACAAAAGCTGGAGCAAAAGCTCATGAACCCCACTGAGTTCAAATCACTGAGATCTTACTATATAGGGCACCGTAGGGCAGGCATTTTACCTTTTAATTTGGCTATTAACTAAAACAAATTACTTCCCATATTAGCAAAAAATCAGTATTGCCTCTTGAGAAAACCTGAAAGATAAAGGAACAATTTTTTTTTTAAATTTGCTTCCCCCATCACTGGCATTTCTTTGATAGAGTTAGGAGACAGCTACACTTTGGGAGAAGATCAGCTATTTGATGGTGGCATTAAAGAGGACTTCAAAGCAACTATCACATCAGTTTAAAACAATTTATTGAACAACAAGTACAACCTAAACTCTGGTTTACAACTGATTTTGGTCAACAATTGTCAGAATGTGTAATACAGTTTGAGAGAGATCTGCTCAGCCCAACCAAGAAAAGGGCAGAGTACCCTACTGTGAATTTCCTAAGCAGCCTTTGCACACAGGGTTCATATAGAGCTCCAGCTGGACTGTAAGACTGGTCTGCCCAGGCAGAAAAGTGGAATTCTGACACCTGCCCAACTACAGGGATCCATTCCCTGGCACAGGTGAGTGAAACTGGCATCCCCTGATCTTTTAACCTACTTACAATAGTTCTGATACCATAGATTTAGCCAAAGACCAGTACCATTTATGTATTCAGTTCATTTTTAATGATTTTTCTTTTTAGAATTTTCTCTTCCTTTAATAGTAGAGGGTTCATCAATCTGATCACGTATAGGTCTTTCTTAGCTCAGTTTAGATAAAGCTTTATTACTAAAGCTGACTTTCACCAGCCTTGTGGCAATTTTTCCTAGTTAGAAATGAATCATCTGCTGGGAGAGGATTAGGCCTAACACTATCTGCCCTCAGATTACAGTGCTTTTATAGTCAATAACCCGAGACTCAAACATCAGCCTCAACAAATTCATGTCACAGTATGAAAGTTAGCTTTCTAATTCCTTAATCGGTTTTTGACAAGAAAATAGTTCTCAACAACCTTAATCAGAGTGTGCAAGAACCAGTTATGGCTCAGTAAAACAGCTATTCAACATAAATTACTTGATGGGATATACTGGACCCTCTCAGCCTCCCAACTGTCATCTTGAAATTGCTGCCAAAGGTTAAGCAAAGGAAGCTTGATACGAGGCCATTCTCATATACGTAATATGCTGTGGGACTTACGAGAAAGAATCTCTCTCTCACATTGTCTTTGACATGTGGAAGTGATCTGTCAAGATAATTGGGAGGAGGATGTCTTACTTTTGGCTCTGGGTATCATCAACCCTCTTCAAAAACACAGCATATGGAACTGAAAAGGGCTCCCAAGAATGGTGCCAACAACCAAAAAAGTTATTATTTAACTGGAAGAGCAAGACCAAGACATGCATCAATCTCTTGATGCATTTTTAGACATGACTCACCGTGTAGGAAAAAGGACCTTCTTAGTTTTAACAAGTAAATTTGGGTATAATCTTGCACTCTTTAGCCAACCAGAAGTCCCACTATCGTCAGTGGACATTCTGTCTGGGAAAGGGCCAAAATATTGGACCCTATTTGGAAATACTTTCTAGAGTTAAAGAGCTTGATATCTAGAATGACCCTATCCCTTTCTACCATTGCCATTAAATATGGCAGTTATTTACTTGCTCATATTATTACAATCCTAATTATTTTACTCATATTTACACTTTGTTTGAAACCATCAAGTTTTAAACGATATAGCAGATGAGGAAGTAAGTTATAGAAATTCTAGTAAGAACAGCTGCCTGTTTGATAACAGAACACATTAGTGGGCTGAGAAATCTTAAGGTCATTAATATTCAAAGAGCAGTATATTTGGATCATTTTAGTATCAGGACAGGTGACTATGAGTTCTGGATACTCTAGGCTTGCTTCTTCCTTAGAGGCAGCTATGGCCAAACAATTTGTGGACCACAATGGAGTTGCTATCATATGTCCTATAAAATCAAAACCTATATTGCAGGAATGTTTGAGAGAAAACAACTGGGTGAGCTTTGTCATGTTAATGCACTGGACTTAAATGCTTTATGGAGAGATTCAGCCAGGAAGAAAAAGACATTTCTACTTTAAAATAACAGAATCAATATTCTTCAATGGTAACAGTTTGTGTGCACGCATGGCCATCTGGGTTGCACATCTCTCAATAACCTCGAACTGACCAGTCCTAAAAAATATCAATTTAATGCCAAAAAAAAAAAAACCCAAACAAAACTACTGTAATGTTTCATGAATATAGTGATCACAGAAATCAATAAATCCATACTGTTCCCATAGAAACCTTAACTCCACCCCTAGCAAACTCATTTGACATCTGTCATTTGTGCCTTTGAAAATCTTCCCCATAGTGAGGATACCAAATTAAAAGATACATACATATATCCTTCAATTATTAAAACTGATTTTTTTCCAGTTTTCTTTCTTGCCACTCCAGTTTTTATTTGACTTTTGTCTTTCCCTTAGCCTAATAAACAAAGGCAGACTACTGCTTTTGACCTTGTTTCCATTTTTTTTTTTTTAATCAGTTTCACTTTCTGGTTTTCAGAACAGAGCAAAGCTGCCAACAAACAGCAAAGGAATGAATGCTAGTATCCAAGGAGAAAATAAACCTATTTGTGTTAGGCTTTCTATACATACAAAAAACAAAACCTAAAATCCTGTCATAAATTGACCATACTATTTCTGAAAAACCTTAAGTGTCAAAATTTCTGTATTTGACTTGTGATTCAAATGTAATGTTACATGAATACACACATCTATAATTAAGAGATAAGCATGTTGATAGTATAAACAAACACTATTTATTTTATTTTGGTAAGGCTGTATATGATTGACCAGAGAGATCCTATATGCTTCTTGTATGTGTGATACAAATAAAATGGCATATTGGTTTGTTAGTTTCTGCCACCAGAGAAAAATACTAAAACATTTGCAGTATTTACTTATAGATCAGAAGATTAAAAAGGCCACTTTTGGCAATCTTTGTAGTGTGGAAAAGGGACTATGGGTAAAAAGAAAAAGGTCTAAATCTAGAAGACCCTTCAAAAGCAAAAGAAAAGGTCCTGAATAGAGGCCAAAGCAAAGAACAAAAAAGGAAGTCGTCCTGCAAGATGCACCTAACCTTCAGACACAATTATGAAAACAGTCTAACTAAAAGTTCACAAGAGTGAACTTCTCATATGAAATTAGAGAAAAACAGCTTTAGCGGTCTTCTCATAAATTACTATTTTAGTACAAATTATGACAGAATATACATAAACTGAAACCTGAAGAACAATATCACCAGCCACATTAAGTAACTACCAGGTGCAAATCTCGCTCTTGTCTCAGCCCCTCCTGTCTTCCTAAGGAATGTAAGACATTTTATACTAGTCTAATAATGAGAGGACTAGTCACTAAATAGTTCTTCCCACACAGCTGGAAGGCTCTCTTTAATGGGCATGTTTACTTTTGCAATTAACACAGCTTCTATTTTTCAAAGAAAAATATTGTAGGGAAAGGTGGGAAATTACACTTCAGAGAGGAAGCCTTTTCATTATATCCCTGACTTTGCTAAACACAATGTGCTAAGCAGAACAGTTGTTGTGGTGGATCTCCAAGCTCCAACTCATCTCAGACTTAGGGTAAACGGCCATTTTGAAGAATAAAGCAACAGCTAGAGCAGCTTAACTTTCTGTGGGAACCACAGGAATGCACAGCACACCCCCAAGTTGGGTGCACACTTAACAAGATTACCAAATAACTATTGCAAGTGGGCAGTATCTCACTTTCAAACACTCATAACTTGGGTCAAATCAAAGCTACTTTCCTCCAAAGAAAAGCCATGCACAGCTTTCAGTGAGAACTATATCCACAGCTAATTGCAACTTTCAAGACTCCGTCATTTCAGCTCTACTGCTGTTCACAAAAGAGGTCACAATTTATGTTCCCATTTAAAAAAATTTTGCTAAAAAGTTAAACCAAAAAAACCACACCACCAAACCTTCTCCCACCCTTCCACCTTTGGCAAAACCAGGTCTAGAAAATTTCAGTCCAAAACGTGAATGTTTTTCAAAATTCTGACCCTCTAAAACAGAAACAAGTCTTGTAACAAAAAACATGTTGCCACCTGTAATGTGGTAGCTCTTGTTTCTGCTAAAATTTAAGAACACTAACAAAATTATGCTTTTCTGTCACAGAAGTGAGAAAGTGTTATTGTAATAATGAACATTGCAAGCATACGAAGTAGTGCTTAGCTTCTTAACCATATTTTGCTTTTCAACTCTTTCCCAAATACACCATAGAAATGTCTTTCAGTTTTAGGTTTGATTTGAGAAAAAATTGATCAAAGGTCTCTCCTTCCAAACTGGTCCTAGGTATTTAAGCAAATGTGCAGCCATGAAATATACTATTAATTTCTACCCTAAAAATAGAGGGCTGGTTTTTCAACAGAAAGCGTACAGTGCAGTAAACCAACACTCCTGAAGCCAGACGTATCAGCAGTACAACAGATGAAAATTAACAAGTTCTTCTTTATTAGATAGAAGGGGGAAGAAAAAAAAAATCAACACAGGCCAATCTCTGATTATTTTAAAATTTTATTTCTGCTTTATGTAAGTTGTTTGTTTACCTGCTAATGGCTTGCTCCTCATCTGTTATTCCAGTCTCCCTGAATGCCCTGTTTGATTCCTCCAAACTCAAGGCAATTGCCCTCTGAAGATCATCTTTATCATCTCCAGTGAGATCAATCACATCTGAAAAGCAAAACTATCTTTCTCAAAATTAAAAGTGAAACAGAATGAAAAATAAATCTTACTGTAGAGGACATAAAACCAGTGTGGACTGCTAAACCACGTTCAAATTCCTCCTCAAAATTCACTTCTTTTGGCTTGCTTTCCACCACTACTCTTAACGTCTTCACTACCTACTCCCTCTCCTACTTGATCATTAAAAGAAGGAAGAAAAAGAAAAACACAACACTTGCTCCTTTGTAACTAATGCTCTACAAAGAGCATTTTTCCTTTTTCCAAAGTCTTCCTGTTTCCCAAGTGGTCTCCATCAAATTACCCATCAATGTAGGACTGGTTCTGCAAACCTATAGCTTCCTGCAAAGTCCCTTCTCTACTACTGCTTTTAAGGTCAGTGTTGTAACTGTCTTTATCAAGGCCAAGATACTGCTTTTTCCAAATTACATTTGATGAAAATAGATTTTCCTTAAAGGCTATCTTCAAAGAGAACAGTCACTACTATCGCATATGGAGCAATGTGTGCTGAATGTCCCCAAAACACAGACAAAAGCCCAGTCCTGCAAATGCTTGTGTGTATATTGTACACACACACACACAATTAGATTAGTGATGTAGGTAAGGTAATTACATACATAGGCATTTGCAGGATTAAGACCTAAGCGAGGAGTCAGCACATTATTAGGCTAAATCTTCCCTTCCCTCCCTTTTTCCTCCCATTCTCCCTCTCACACATTTTTAGTTTGAAACTAAACATGTTGAATTTCCTTCAGTCTGATTAGTAGAAGCATCCACCACAACATTCAATTTCCAAAAACAAAGAAAAACGATCAGATATTGAAATACAAAATAAGAGTCCCCACTTTGGCAATCCATCCAGCCTCTTTTCTTTTACCAAATGAATAAAAATGTTAGGGGCCTATTTCTTACTTTCCCTACAACCGCAGACCCCACCAAAAAAAAAAAAAAAAAAAAGTTATCGGCTGCCAGCAAACATAACTTATGTAAGCTTCCCAACCTACTGTATGTAGCAGTGGAAACTCCTCTTTACTCAGAAGAGAAAGTATATTCTCTGTAGCGGCCCCCCACTGCTCAATTATGCATTCTAGTCAAGCAGAGAAACTCTTCCCAGAGCAGTCAGGCTAATGGGAATGACGGCCAGCTGTGCAAGACTGCTAGAAGGACAGAGGACTGAAGGTATCAGACTTTCCATGGCTGAAAATCCCACTCTGCAAGGCCGCGGGAGGGGGGGCACAGGAAAGAAGGAAGGAACGCATTATATTGTACAAAGATGACCCTTATATGTGTACCTCTGTGATGTCAAACCCAGAGTCATTACAGTGCCATTTTCACTTTCTTTCCTGTTCTTAAGGGCCAGAGCAAAGTCAAACAAAGCAGCTATGCCAGGGGTTACTCCAGCCTAAAAGCAATGTTAAAAGCAGATGGGAGGTGGGTGACAGAATGGAGAGCTACAAACTTGGGAGTTTTAGAGGAAAGGAGGTGAGGCAATTTGTTTACATGTCCCCTTTCACTGCCTAGCCTTCGTAACTCATTCCCAAGAGCTTCTCTTTTTAGCCTTCCCCTGTTAGATTGGCCTGCGGTGGAGTCAGTAGCCATTATTTTCCCAGTCTTATATAGCTGTGGATACTTTCTGTTGAATCAAAATAATACACTGAGTGTGTGATGTTACAATCATTTCCATAGCTACACACCAATACCAAATAGAAGTGGCAGCTAAGGAAGGATTGTTGATATCAAAACGACAGTTCTTTTCTCATATCTTCAGAAATTAGACAGAGCACTGGCCCTTCTCCCACTGCATTCCTCCTCACCAGCTTCCACCAAGGTCTGTGTTATTTGGTTGAAATTCAGTTTAATTTAGATATTGAGCCCTTAGGGTCAGCAACCACGTCTTCTTACCTGTAAAGCAATATACTTAACTATAGCACTCTAGTAATAAACAAGAGCAAGAACAACAGCAAAGTAACTCATTTTACTTTAAGTATCTTTGTGATGCTTGGAAACGGTTCCTGAATTGATTTTTTTTTTTTTTTAAGAACATTTAGAGTCTCAGGATTGTAAATCTCACTTTAGAGGGGGCTAAATACGTTATGAAATGATACACTCAGCTGATAAGGAAGCAACACTTGACGTATTATGGATTTTAGTATTCTGTACATGCCAATTCAGACAAAAAACCTGGCAATTTACAAATATGGTACCACACCTGCAAACTGAGAGACTTGGCCATTCAGAGCTGGAGTAGGAACATTTCACTGATTGTAGATAAAAAAAAATACATTAATAAAAATTCCAAAGAAGAGGCCAGCAGTGAAGCAGTTGGGAGTGTTATCCAATGGGCAGCATATTGATTTAGAGCTCTGATTCACTTGTTATTCAAAAAAATTAAAAAAGTAACAATTTCAGTTTCTATCATCGCCAAAACCATTTAATGAAGTTACAGGTCTACAATTTATAAGTATCTGTCGTTCTGCATTTCCCACCCATTTGCTGGTAGTCACTTAGCAACCCTGCAATCTCACTGGAAGTTTCCTATATTTCCAGTTGCAGAGTGCTGGTATTGATCACAACTAATAAAGGATGGTGAAAGGTTAGTTTGGGGTATATTGGAGGAAAGCAGGTTCGAATAAATGGGCATCCCCATTAATTAGGTGAATGTAGGATTATGTTAGTCACTTCTTCGGAGAGGTGGAGGCTTCTGCAGCCATTCGTTTTTCATTGGGGTTGATAAGAAAATCTTTGAGTTATCTGCATCTTATACAAAAATTGAAAGAGTCAATATTTAAAGTGAAAAATATAAACTTGGAAATCTCATTTTCTTTGCGCACACACAAACAGCATCTAAGACAAAACACACAGTAGTTTTATCAGTGCAAACTACCCGCCATCGAGTCCAGACATAAGTTCCCATTGCTAAAAAAAGCAAAGGCTGCCAAAATATTTCAAGGTCAAAGTCAATTGACACTTTGCCAGAATTGTATTTTTTTCCTTTTTCTGGTTTATGGAAAGCATATTTTTAATATTTTAAATGTGTACTAACATGTACTATTAGCCTAAATGCTAAGAACGACATCACAAAAATTTACTGTTAATTGCATTACTGCTAATTGTACTAAGAACAGAAGTTGATCATATAGTATTAAAACAAAAAGGAGAATCCCCATCTACGCTTTGTTTCTAAAAATTTTGGTAGTGAAAAGTATTTTTAAAGATGACATGTAATTACACATCACCAAACAGCTTTACTTTATAGGGTGCCTGATCCCAAGCCCACTGATGTCAACAGAAATGCTCCAATTGGTTTCAAAAGGCTTTAGCTCAGGCGCTATATGATTTTCTTTTATAAATTGTACTCACATCTCATGTGTTCATATACATTTCTCTCTAAACAAGCAGTTATTACCTATTACTTATCTCTCATCATATACACAGTCACTGTAACTAATTTGGGTCACTGGATATCTAAACGGGAACAGCAGAACCCATAGTTAAAAATTGATGTTACCTAAACTTCCTTTTCTACTGTACTTCGAGGACATCTGTTCTGATTGTTCTCTATATAATTATTCCTGATGCTCCAAGCATGCATGGTGTCCTCCCAAGAAAAATTCAAACAATCTTGTTTTTTTTAAAAAATTGGATTAATATTTTGTAGCTAGTTAATTCTTAAGTGGACTGAAGTCTTTTGGTGCAATACCTTGAAAATGAAAGGGCCCAAGGTAGCTAAATTTGAATTTTGTATAATCATTGGTTAAATTGGCTGATTGTTCCTTTGATCTATGACGTTCTGTCGATCTAGGAGTTTACAGAGTGCTGCAACACAGAACCAGTGGCTTGTGGTTATTGAATAGCGACTTCTACTGGAACATGATGAACCTACTCATTTTAAAAGCTGATCCTTTGACTGATTAAGTAGGAATTTAGATTTTGGAGCTAAAGTTTCTGAACTGAAATACCTACAGTGAGGGCTTGTGTCTGGATTAGGGTGACCAGACAGCAAGTGTGAAAAATCAGGACGGGGAGGGTTATAGGAGCCTACATAAGAAAAAGATCCCAAAATCGGGACATCTGGTCACCCTTGTCTGGATTACTATTGATTCATAGATTTTAAAGTAGAAGAGACCATTAGATCATCTGGTCTGACCCATATAACACAGGCCATATGTAGAATTTCACCCAGTTACTCCAGATTTGGCCCTACTAACTTGTGTTTGACTAAAGCATATCTTCCAGAATAGCATCCAGTCTTGATCTGAACATTTCAAGAGATTAAGAATCCAACACTTCCCTTGGCAGTTTGTTCCAATAGTTATTCACTCTCACTGTGAAAAATATGTTTTATTTCTGATTTCAATTTGTCTGGCTTTAAATTCCAGCCATTGGTTCTTGTTATACCTTTCTCTGCTAGATTAAAGAAACCGTTAGGACACAGTGTTTTCTCCCCATGAAGGTATTTATACACCATAATCAAGTCACCTTTGGACCAACCCCTTACAAACGACCCTGTAAGAAGCACTGAATTTATTCTCAAACTTTGCAGCCAAATAGGATGCTGTTGTTTTGTCCCACAATAAAATCACCTCTTAAATTTTGTTAATAAGCAAAGCAGCTCCTCAGAGTTATGCCAATGGCATTGAAACATCAGTTTGAGTCAAAGACTCAAGAATGCTATATCTGCTGTTCAGAAAGATTAGTTTTGAATGGGGAGGAAGGGGACATGATCTTTAAAAGGTCTAGCTAGGTACACTAGTGACCTCTAGTCACAATTAGTGTACAAAGATGAACAGTGGAACTACTGTTGGAACTTGCTTTTGCTTTTGATATAGTTTTTAGTTTGGTTTTGTTTTTTAATCTAGGCACCAGTGTGTATCTGTGATGCCCAAGGTCCGGTGTTTGAAACCCTCCCATAATAAGTGAAAACATTTCACTTACGCTAATAACCACACCACTGGTCCATTTTTTTCCAATTCATATACTCAGTTTGCTTATTCAGGAAGTTCCCATCAGATTTAAAATAAACTATTCATACTCTAGTTTAACAAGTTTTGTGTTTTTGAGAGACAATTATTGCATTATTTGAGTTCTTAATGTCAAAGATTTTACCAGAGTGAAATCAATGGCGCTGAAAAGAAAAAGCAAATGGGAGGAACCTGGAAGAGTGAGCAGGCTATGAAAGGTTTCAGAGTAACAGCCGTGTTAGTCTGTATTCACAAAAAGAAATGGAGGACTTGTGGCATCTTAGAGACTAACCAATTTATTTGAGCATAAGCTTTCGTGAGCTACAGCCCACTTCATCGGATGCATACTGTGGAAAGTGTAGAAGATCTTTTTATACACACAAAGCATGAAAAAGTACCTCCCCCCACCCCACTCTCCTGCTGGTAATAGCTTATCTAAAGTGATCACTCTCCTTATAATGTGTATGATAATCAAGTTGGGCCATTTCCAGCACAAATCCACGGTTTAACAAGAACGTTTGAGGGGGAGTGTAGGAAAAAACAAGGGCAAATAGGCTTGAATAGAGACTAGGAGTGGCTAAGTCATTATGCAAGGTAACCTAAGTTAATTGTATCCAATTTGCAAATGAATTCCAATTCAACAGTCTCTCGCTGGAGTCTGGTTTTGAAGTTTTTTTGTTGTAATATCGCAACTTTCATGTCTGTAATCACGTGACCAGAGAGATTGAGGTGTTCTCCGACTGGTTTATGAATGTTGTAATTCTTGACATCTGATTTGTGTCCATTTATTCTTTTACGTAGAGACTGTACAGTTTGACCAATGTACATGGCAGAGGGGCATTGCTGGCACATGATGGCATATATCACATTGATGGATGTGCAGGTGAACGAGCCTCTGATAGTGTGGCTGATGTTATCAGGCCCTGTGATGGTGTCCCCTGAATAGATATGTGGGCACAGTTGGCAACGGGCTTTGTTGCAAGGATAGGTTCATGGGTTAGTGGTTCTGTTGTGTGGTATGTGGTTGCTGGTGAGTATTTGCTTGAGGTTGGGGGGCTGTCTGTAGGCAAGGACTGGCCTGTCTCCCAAGATTTGTGAGAGTGTTGGGTCATCCTTCAGGATAGGTTGTAGATCCTCAATAATGCGTTGGAGGGGTTTTAGTTGGGGGCTGAAGGTGAAGGCTAGTGGCGTTGTTATTTTCTTTGTTAGGCCTGTCCTGCAGTAGATGACTTCTGGGAACTCTTCTGGCTCTATCAATCTGTTTCTTCACTTCAGCAGGTGGGTATTGTAGTTGTAAGAATGCTTGATAGAGATCTTGTAGGTGTTTGTCTCTGTCTGAGGGGTTGGAGCAAATGCGGTTGTATCGCAGAGCTTGGCTGTAGACAATGGATCGTGTGGTGTGGTCACGGTGAAAGCTGGAGGCATGTAGGTAGGAATAGCGGTCAGCAGGTTTCCGGTATAGGGTGGTGTTTCTGTGACCATTGTTTATTAGCACTGTAGTGTCCAGGAAGTGGATCTCTTGTGTGGACTGGACCAGGCTGAGGTTGATGGTGGGATGGAAATTGTTGAAGTCATGGTGGAATTCCTCAAGGGTTTCTTTTCCATAGGTCCAGATGATGAAGATGTCATCAATATAGCACAAGTAGAGTAGGGGCGTTAGGGGACGAGAGCTGAGGAAGCTTTGTTCTAAGTCAGCCATAAAAATGTTGGCACACTGTGGGGCCATGCGGGTACCCATAGCAGTGCCGCTGATTTGAAGGTATACATTGTCCCCAAATGTAAAACAGTTATGGGTAAGGACAAAGTCACAAAGTTCAGCCACCAGGTTAGCCGTGACATTATCGGGGATAGTGTTCTTGACGGCTTGTAGTCCATCTGTGTGTGGAATGTTGGTGTAGAGGGCTTCTACATCCATAGTGGCCAGGATGGTGTTATCACGAAGATCACCGATGGACTGAAGTTTCCTCAGGAAGTCAGTGGTGTCTCGAAGGTAGCTGGAAGTGCTGGTAGTGTAGGGCCTGAGGAGGGAGTCTACGTAGCCAGACAATCCTGCTGTCAGGGTGCCAATGCCTGAGATGATGGGGCGCCCAGGATTTCCAGGTTTATGGATCTTGGGTAGTAGACAGAATATCTACTGTGCGGATTTGATCTTGTGCTTTTTCAGGGAGTTTCTTGTGTGGGCTCGGGGGTGCGAGCTAGGGATGAGGGGCTGGGGGGTGCAGGAGGGTGCTCCGGGCTGGGGCCGAGGGGTTCAAGGGCAGGAGGGGAATCAGGGCTGGGGCAGGCGCATGGGAGGACTCAGAGCTTACCTCTGGGGCAGGCTCCGGGCCATGCTTACCTCAAGCGGCTCCCAGAAGCAGCAGCATGTCCCCCATCTGGCTCCTCCACAGAGGCGCTGCCCCATCTGCAGGCACCGCCCCAGCAGCTCCCATTGGCCACAGTTCCCAGCCAATGGGAGCTGCGGGGTCAGTGCTTGGGCAGCATGCAGAGCCCCCTGGATGCCCCTATGCCTAGGAGCCAGAGCGGGGGACATGCGCTGCTTCCAGGAGCCGTGCAGACTGGGACAAGCCCCAACCCTACTCCCCGGCTAGAGCGCCAGAGCAGGGCAAGCCCCGGATCCTGCTCCCTGGCAAGAGCTCAAGGGCCGGATTAAAACATCTGGAGGACCAGATGCGGCCCCTGGGCCATAGTTTGACCACCACTGTCCTAGACTCAACTTCATGGGATTTCTTTGTTCTTAAAGTGTTACCTTTTGAATGTCCCATCCAATCAATTCCACAGTTCCAGGGAATGTTGTGAGTACTAATGGGCAGTACCCTATTGATTTTGATGAAAATCAGAAAACCAGAAGTGGGAAATAGGTGAATGAGGAGCCTCTGGGATCCAGTTTGCAGACTCAGCACCTTCTAACAGCTTTACTATTGTCTACAGATCAAAGAACCAATTGATGGCAACCACAATCACCATCCAGCATAATGCCAATCCTCATCTCAGTCCATCCCATCATCCCAATATAGTTTAAATTTTGACATCCAGAATGACTCATCTTCCAAACAGAAAGAAAATAAGCAAGAATGGTGGAGGGATATGGGTAAATGGTGGTGAACACTGAGCCCAACACAGGGAGAGAATGAGAGCAATGGTATTGGGTGTGGCACACAGAGCCCATGGCATGTGCCAGAGGGAGGAATCAAGGGACATACAGCCCTTGGCATGACAACAAAGCAGTGGAGTTGCAGGGGGTCCCTGAAATAGAGAGGGAGAAGCGTTTGGCACACATGTAGTTTATGGGGAAAAAGAGGAATGCAAGGAGCCCCTAAGTGTGTGCAGGGAGCTCAGCCTATAGAAGCAACAAAGCCTGTGACCCTCTAGTTCAGGAGCGGGCAAACTTTTTGGCCTGAGGGTAAATCAGCAGTCTCTCCCATTTTCCCTTCTAAGTTTTACTCTGGCTCTTAAACTAACAATATCAATCCCCTTCCAGCAATGATCATCATAACATGCATCAGGTTTTGGAAATTGTATGGAGGGCCAGTTAGGGGAGGTTGTGCTTCCCCAAACAACCAGGTGTGGCCCAGCCCCTCCCCCATATCACATGTCCCCCCCCCCGCTTCTTGCCCCCTGACAGCTGCCCCATCCAACCTGCCCAGTTCCCTGAGAGGCCCCCAGAACCCCTGCCCCCTCCCCCACCGCTCCCTGTCCCCTGACTGCCCCCCGCTGCCCCATCCAACCCCTCCTCTCATTCCTGACTGCCCCCCCGATCCCTGCCCCATCCACCTCCCCTCCCCCGCTCCCTTTCCCCTGACTGCCCCATCCAACCCCCCCTCCTTCCTGACTGCCCCCCCAGGACCCCTGCCCCCATTCAACCCCCGTTCCCCACCCTCTGACCGCCCAGACCCCTATGCACACCCCCACCCCCTCCTCTGAACTCCCCTGCCCTCTGTCCAACCCCCCGGTTCCCTGCCCCCTTACTGCGCTACCTGGAGCGCCAGCGGCTGGAGCCGAGTCAGGACAGGCTCTGCAGCTGCACTGCCCCAGCAGCTCGCAGCCCCGCCGCCCAGAGTATTGCGCCGGTGCACAGTGAGCTGAGGCTGCAGGAAAAGGGGAAGAGCAGGGGAGGGCCAGGGACTAGCCTCCAGGGCCAGGAGCTCAGGGGCAAGGCAGGAGGGGCCCATGGGCCGTAGTTTGCCCACCTCTGCTCTAGTTAATATAGTTCCATAAATGTACAAGGGACTTTTACACGCATAAGATTGTCTCTGCCAGAGGAGCTTAAGAGTTACAGAGAAGAAGAATTTCTATACATGAAATGTTTCAGACTAACAGCCGTGTTAGTCTGTATTCGCAAAAAGAAAAGGAGTGCTTGTGGCACCTTAGAGATTAACCAATTTATTTGAGCATGAGCTTTCGTGAGCTACAGCTCACTTCATCGGATGCATACCGTGGAAACTGCAGAAGACCATGAAATATTTCAGGACTTGAATTTGATACAATTTTAGTGGCATGGGGGGGGTGAAATTTCTTTACTTTAGAACAGAGGGGCATGTGGTTATTTCTGTCAGGCTTGGCTGAGGTCTGACCCAAAGACAATATTTTTCGAAAATGAATTTCTCCCCCTTTCACTGCTTCTTCCTTCTCTAGCCCTGGATTCTTTAAGTTTCTCAATTAAAAAGGAGAAAATAAATACTATGTTTAACAATGTAACAATCCTGACTAACATCCCCAGACAAAAATAAATTGAGGTGAGCTGTTTTAAATCATGCTACTAAAAGGACTGAACTTCAGGTAGAAAGTGCTTCAAGTGCTCTATAATGGCACAGCTTTATTTAACACTTCTGTACTTCCCTAGGTTTGTGTGTTGTTATAGGCGCAGTGCTCCTTCTGCAAAAAACTGCCAGGTCTCTTTTGTAATGCCTGGGATCCACATGACAGCCAAAACCTCTAGATCAGAATTTTTGTACAGGTGTATTGCAACAACCCAACATTTAACAAGTTTTCATGCTATGGTTTCTATTTACATACACACAAACCGACAACTACCACTTGCACATATAGGGGATCAAATCAACTGTATATGCAGCTGTTGGTGCTAGAAAACTGCATGCAGGTGTTGGGACATGCACAAGTGAAGGCTGTATTAAGACTTCTGTAATAATGTGGCTTTTGTGTTTAATACTGAATTAATTTCGGATAAGTAGTAAATTATCAAATTTATGAAATATAAAGCATTGTTGGAGGTAGGAGTGGAAACGTTCTTTATTTTCATTAACTAGTCATGGTTTTAAAATCTTAACAATCGAACATTCAATTAATAGCTTTTCCAATTGCCGACAAGCCAATAATTTGCTATAAACAGGGTCGGGACAGAAAACCTACTACTCTTGAGGAACTTCAGTTTCCTAACACTTCCTTCCGTGTTGGATAATGTACCTGGTGGCTCAAGCAGATATTTTATTCTTTACTAAGTAAGCATCTTTCAATAGCATAGATCCAGTTAAGCCAATAACCTCAAGAATAAGCCAACAATGCCTTTTTGCTTGGCATGCACTCAAAAGCCTCAACAAACGGATATTTTTTGTTCCCTGGTAAGGGACTGAGTTTCCGGTATTTATCTATTGACCTCTTATCCCCAGTCTGGATGGCTGAGAAACTATAGCACTCTGCATCTAGATGACTCATGACATCTTAAAATTTCAAATGAATGTCAATGATCAAGCAATAAGGCATGATGTGATGAGTTTATCTTGAGATAATTACACCTTGGTGGGGTATATAATGGGGTTCAACACATTTAAATAGCAAGACACTCATCAGTTTTACACAGTGTTGCAGATTTAAGTGGCATCAACATCCCTCTTCATGGAATGGAATGATAAAGGTTAAAGTAATCATGTTATTGTGTTTTCGTATTTTGTCTTAACCCACATTTGCTTCCATTCTCCTCTCAAATCAACCACTGTCCTATTCCCACCCCCACCATACTCTGATTGCAACAGACTGTCCTGGTGATTTGTTTTGAGCTTTTTCTATTTATAAAAAAACTGAACAAATTTAGTGGATGCGATAAAGGTACTTATCGGCAGAGAGTGGACTGAGCAGAGAATAATGTAGCTTACAAAGTTTCTCAAAGTTCTGCAAAGTCTCCTCTCTTCTGATATGCAAGAGTTCTGCTATCCCAGTCAGGGATTTCTCTTCATCAGAGACAGCCAAAGTAGGCTGAATTGTTTAGTGGTTTTCTCATGTACAGAAATAAACTAGGATGAGACTCCCAAATACATTCATTCTGTGACCTAAAGCTAGCCTGCAAGGAATTAAGGATTCTCTAGCTTTGATGCCAATGAACTTGAACAGTCATCAGCAGATAACATAACGGACGTCAGTCTCCAAAATGTTAGTGTTTTTACTCCACAATGGTTCTTACTTCTAGATTATCTTTCAATTTTTCATCAGTTTCACAGCCATAAATATTTATTTTTTCTAATGATCAGTGCTGCAAATTAAACATGGATTTCAAACTCATAATGTGCTCTATTTCGTGCATTCTGTGGGCCATATTATACCCTCTGTTACACCCTATACAACCCTCTTGTCTCCAGTAAGGTTACATGGGGTATAAATGAGGGCAGAATGTGGCTCTGCAACTGGACTTCTTTCCATCAGTAGAGTAGTTAATGAAACATGAACAACAAACAACAACAGAAACCAACTCATTATCCAATATCGGTACTTGCTCTGGAATAACACAGTCATAAATATTGCAGTAGCAAATTCCTGTATCTCAGAAAAGTATGCAGATGTAATACTGGATCCATACAGGAAGCTGATATGTTAAGTATGCACCATTTTGGTACAGAAGCTTTTCTGACTTTACCCAGACCTAAATTACTTTAGTTACACAATATTTTGATATTTAATTTATTCTTAGGAAATTCTAATTTTCCACAGCATATCTGATAAATTTTATGAAGGGAGATCAGAAACAGAGAAGATTAAATACACTTTTCTGCACTGTACGGCTGAAAACCTAAACTAGCTCAGTTATTCCAAAACATAAATAAGCTTTAAAATTATATAAATCTACTCTTCCAACTCCAAGTTGTTAGAGACAAAACTAGATTTTCTAATGGATAATGTCTGCTTAAAATAATATGAAACCCTAACCCTGAACAAAAATGTCTTTACTTATGTTACCACCGCTTCCTGAAATAAAAACTAAGAGCAAAAGCCCATGCTCTTCTAAAGCAGAATTCCATTGACTTCAATGAAGGCATGCAGACTTCCACCGCTTGGGGGGTCTGGTGCAAAGAATTTTAAAATTTCAATTTTAGGTTTGTGTTTAGAAGAGATTAGAAACACAAAAACAATATTAACAGAAAATTCAGAAGTTACTACAGAACTCAAATCTATTATACACCATTCAATATACTCTGTTTCTTCCACGTTATTTCTCTTATCTCTTTAGAGAATAATTTCTACTTTAGGTAGCAAATGCTGAAATATGTGAACATAAAGCATTTATAAGGGGGCAAGACGAGTGTCCTCTCCAGGACTGAAAATACACTGTACACTCTTAACGTAAGAAAAAGATCAACACAATTAGGGAATAATCAGAAAATAATGCCTCCCGTATGAAACAATCTTAACCATTTTTAATGGTTTATCTTTTTCAAGAGACAACTGCCAACTTCTTAACAAACTTGGGAGTTAATCCTGAGAGGCAGAAAGCATGCTTAACACCTGCTGTTATCAGTTACCTCATGGACACCACTGACTATCAATATAGGGTCCTTAAAATGCATATGTGGTAACTTCTATAACATTGTATTTATAGCTTTAATATTTATTTTTATTCAGGTTTGAAGTACTCCTGTGTTTGTGGACTTTTGCCTCTCTTTAAAGCTACTTACCCTTCTTGAACTGGCATGCCCCAACCAGGAACCCAACAATGGGAAAAAATATGTTGTAGGTCCAGTTCAATTTCTAACTAATAGCAAAAAGGAAAATGTTAAAAAAAATCAAGAGAAGTAACTGAAGAAAGTAAAATTTATGCTGAAACAAACAGGAGCAACTGAAAACCTAGGAAATGTGAAGTTAGGGAATTTACAAGCAGAACTGATGGTAAATCTTGTACAGTCAAGTTCTCAGTTTCTTTGCTTTTAAAATAGTTTATACAGAGAAAGAAATACCTACTTGTGTCTGCCTGGCTGCCCACACTGATGTATCTGTCATTGCCAGGAAGTGCTGTTTGATAGTAAGTTGCTTCCTCCTGCTGAGGAACCTTGGCATTCTTTGTCGTAAGGAAAGTCACCGCTAATTCCAAGTTCCCATTGCTGTCCTTTAAATGTCAACAGAAAAAGAGACTTTGTTTGTTTTTTGTTTTGTTTTTTAATTTAAACAGTAGGCCAGAATGAGTTTGTTATGATCAACTTCAACTGTCATACAACCAACTGCACTTCATTTTTTCCCGCATGAAATTCTGGTTAGAAAGCCACAACCTAAAATCATTTTAACTCTTCAGACTTTTATTTTATATACTTGGCTAGTTTCTAATCAAATAATGTTGTGGGCATAATGTCTACTTCCAATTATAAATGACAGAGCAGTCAACAGGTTTCTTCAGTAATTACTCTTCATTACAGTTGTACCCATCAAAGAAGAAATTAGTTAAAAAGGCACTGTAAATTATAAATTTCAGATGGCATTCTCATCTAGTGTAATTTGGCTCATCTAGCTTCATTGACTTCAACAGAACTAAGCCAAGTTATGCTACCTGAGGATCTGGCCTTTTATTTTTAAGGCTACAGGTATTCTATTGTTGACCTTTCCTCTAGTCTAAATTTAACCAGGATTAACAGACATACACACACAGATGTTAAAAATGCAGCCCCTTCCCTTCTTCTTTCGATTTTTTCTTGGAGAAGGAAGGAAAAGGTTGTGTGTGTATTTTTGTATAATAAATTGAAAGGGAAGCTTGAGGGAAGGGGAATTTTGCTTCGTTGTATGGGAAAGAAGCGTGGCGGTTTCTACTCCTGCCGCACCCCCACCCCCCAAAAAATTCAGGTCTTGTTTGCTCTGCAAGAATTTATGACACCTGGAGAACTAGTGAAATGATGTTATCACAAGAGTCAAAAGAGAGCAAATGAGGACAAATTAAGACAGGAAGAGATCCTTATTCAATCTGCCGAAGGGTCTTGTCTACATTAGAAAAGTTGTATTGCTTTAACTAAACCAATGTATTTAACCCACCCTGAGGATGCAGTTATATTAGCATAGGGGTATCTTATACCAGTACAGCTGTTCCAGTATGGAAAGGGGAAGAAGATATATAAATTATAAGGGATATAACTGTTTTGACTCTACAGTGGGACGGTAGAGTCACTAATTACATCGCTTAAACAAAACAAAACAAAAAGCCACCACCTAGCAAATCCTTAGCCAACAGTCAGACTGTGCACAAACTGTGCAGATGAGGCCTGAGATGCTTTAGTTTTTGTTGACATCAGTGTCTTCAAATTCAGTGCCTAATTAACATTTTGGCTGAATAAATATTTTGTTAAAGATTCATTCCCTGAAAATCTGCCCAGACACTTCAGAGGTCCACCAACACAACCAGGGAAGACCACACTTCATTCTCCTGATATTTCTAAGGTAAAAAACCACCATTGGGAAATAAATAAATATATATATTACACACACACACACAACATATATATAATAATCCTCTCAGGATTTTTTTTTTTTTTGGGTGCATCATAAAATAGCAGGGATGTTAACAGTGATCTGAGAGATGGCTAGAGAATATTTTCCTTCTTTTTAAACACACCCCACCCAACACATCAATTGATATTAATATCTAACCAGATATCAATTTTGTTCTTTCAAATTACACAAGAAGCCATTAATAGGTATTGTGTCATTTTTCCACTAAAAGGGAAATGCCATAGGAATGAATCAGGATGCTACCTTTACTGCTCTTTTTTGATTAGATGGATACGACATCCAAGCACTACCCCCTCTGCCTGACCACAAACCAAAAAAAAAAAAAGTTTCCAACTTATTTTTCACATAAGGAATTATTAGGTCTTGCCTCCTTACACTGAAGGATGTTGTTCAGATCTTTAGTAGAGCTAGACAGTGACATCACAGGAGGCTAACTTACAGCATGTGCACGTGCTGCTTCCCATTAGTTAGATATTCATTAAAAATCCACCATACCTTCAAGGCCTGTTGCAGTACTTGGATGTCATTGATACCAGTGATCTCCCTCAGCTGATTCAAAAATGTCTGCTGGTGCTGTAAAAAATAAATAAATGGTCAGAATAATGTCCACATAATGGCAAAATAATTGTGTTACTTTAATTTGGTCTAAAATAGTGTACCCTTGTAAATTACAGAAAGATATATATTGTGTACATATCTAGAAGGTAGGAGAGTTAGCATGAGGGATCATATATTTTAGTTTTCCCCATCATTTATGCACCTTAATACATCAGTAAAAAGTTGTCTAGGTATCTGTATTTCTTTTAGAGATACAAAAGAATATTTTTTATGCACAAAGACAGATTGCATATTCCTTTACGCATTTTCCTGCTCTCATGCTGTGCACTCCAGAAAGTCAGGGAGCATGTGTGAAATTTCAGATTGCATCCACTGGCTTCTGACACAAAACCACAACTCCCCTCGGTGGCCCTTCCCATACTGCTTTTAAGGGTGCTGAGGAGTAAGTAGGTTATGTAACAGAGGGAATGACTGGCTGGCTAGCTGCGAATGGTCTCAGCAATGAGCTTTGGAGACCCAATTATCTACTGTCTGTGTTCACTGTAAACCACCTCCATGCCAATCCTGCAACTGGATCCATGTGAGCAGACCTTTGCACCTGTATGGAGCCTCACGGGCTTCAAAGGGGCTCCATAAGGCTGCCATAGTCCTCCTGTATGGAGTCAATTACATGACTGGGGATTTAAAGTATGTAAGAAAAACAGTGTCTATTGAACATGCTCAGAAAGTAATTTTAATTAAATAATAACTTCTTTATTTCTTAACTAATTATTTCAGACATCACAAATGCGCTCATCCCTCAAGAATTTACTTTGCATATGCAACAAGTTTTAAATCTTAACCATTTGAATGGTCAGAGCTCAGAAATTCATCTCACTATTTGTCTCCTAGTGTGGAACTAATTTATTTTATTTTATTTTTGCACCAATGCACTGATAAACACAGCAGTACTGTGGAGTAAGACAAAGCATCCTAAATCAGCAGTGTCTCCCATTTTCCCTTCTAAGTTTTACTCTGGCTCTTAAACTAACAATATCAATCCCCTTCTAGCAGTGAACATCATAACATAAAGTGCACTGGACATTTGCATATCTGCCAATATAATCTGATAATCTAAAGAACTAATGAAAACAAGTAATAACTAAGTTAAAGAAAACATAGGTTAACCTTCCCTCAAGAATGGCTACACTCACGAAGTAACTTTTAAACACATGGTATTTTTAGTTTCAAGATAGCACAAATATGTACAATTTTAAAATGTGTTTTTCATAGCTTTCCAACAAAAAAACAAAACAAAACACCTGTTTTCTTTTTCTCCACTCATCCCAAAAAATTATACCTTAATTCTGACAGTGTGAAAAACAGGGATCATAATGGCTCTTAAAGTTTCATTGTGATGATTTAGTGAAACTTCAAGATTATAGGCCACTGCTCTAAACTAACGAATTACATTTCTGTTCTGGGAGATGGAAAAGGAAGGAAATATTTCCTGGCATTTGCAAGACGTTTTTTGTTCCTAATTTTGTTGACCACATCCTGAAATCAAAACGGTGATTATGTGTGTAAGAGAAGGTCTAGTAAAGTATAGGGTTTGAAAAAAATGCACTTGCTATAATGAAAATTAAATGCAGTCATTTTCAAAATGTAACAATACATGAACAGTGAGTGTCTTGCCAAGTAACTCCAAAATACTTCTCTGTAACAATAAATATTGGGGATACGGTTAAATATTCCTTTTTCAAGTTAACTTTCTAATAGAGTTTGTTTTTAAAATTTCACAAGATGTAAACACATAAAACCCATCCAAGTATTTCATTCATGCAGTACAAATCTGTACATGCAGTACACACATTGATACAAGGGTGTACATATCATTATCTCATCTTTGTAAATAGCTGTATCCAGGAAATCAAAAACCGTTTGGATAGATAATTCTAAACTACTGAATACCCAAAGTAACACTACACTGAAAGGCACTATTTCATGTCCTAATAAGCGGAGATAGGCCAGTTGTTCAGTATAAGAACATAAGAATACCTATCCTGGGTCTGACCAGTGGTTCATCTAGCCCAGGATGCTGTCTTCTTATAGTGGCTGGTGCCAGATGCTTCAGATGGAATTGACAGAACACTGCAATTAAGTGATTCATCCCCTATTGTCCAGTCCAACTTTTGGCAGTCAGAGTCCTAGGGACACCCAGAACACAGGGTTGCATCCTTGACCATTTTGGATAATAGGCACTGACAGACCTATCTTCCATCAACTTGTCTAGTTCTTTTTTGAACCTGGTTATAATTTTGGACTTCACAACATTCCCTGGCAGAGTTCCACACCTCAGCTGCACCATGTGAAGAAGTACTTCTTTTTGTTTCTTTAAAACTTGCTGCCTGTTCATTTCATTTGGGTGACCCATGGTTTGTATGGTATGTGAAGGGGTAAATAAAAGCTTCCTTATTCATTTTCTCCACACCATTCAGGATTTGAGAGACCTCTAGCATATCCCCCTTAGTCATCTCTTTTCTAAGCTGTACAGTCCCAGTCTTTTTCATCTCTCTTCATATGGAGGTTGTTCCATACTCTTAAATCATTTTTATTGCCCTTCTCTGTACTTTTTCCAATTCTCATACATCTTGTTTTGAGACAGGACAACCAGAATTGTATAGTGATATTATGATTATGTTTTATTAGTTATCCCTTTCCTAATGATTCCAAACATTGTTCGCCCCCCCTTTTTTTCCCTTACACTGCTGATGCACATTGAGAACAATCCACGATGTCTCCAAAATCTGAGTGATAATAGCTAGTTTAGACCCCATCATTTTGCACAGATACTTGGGATTATGTTTTCCACTGTGCATTGCTTTGCATTTATCAGCATTGAAATTTCATCTGCCACTTTGTTGCCTAGTCACCCAGTTTTGTGAGATCCCTTTGTAACTCTTCACAGTCAGCTTTGGAATTAACTATCTTGAGTAGTTTTGTACTATCTGCAAACTTTGCCACCTCACTGTTAAGCTCTTTTTTTCAGATCATTTATGAATATGTTGAACTGCACTGGTCCCAGTACAGGTCTTTAGGGGCCCTGCTATTTATCTTGCTCCACTGTGATAACGGACCATTTATTCCTGCCCTGTGTTACTTATCTTTTAATCAGCTGCTGATTCACAAGAGGACCTTCTCTCTTATCCCATGAATGCTTATTCCGCTTAAGAGCCTTTGGTGAGGGACCTTGTCAAAGGCTTTCTGCAAGTTCAGGTACACTATATCCACTGAATCACCCTTGTTGACCCCCTCAAAGAATACTAAGATTGCTGAGGCACAATTTCCCTTTCTGAAAGCCATGTTTACATTTCCCCAGCAGTGTGTTCATTTAGGGGTCTGATAATTCTGTTCTTTACTACAGTTTAAAAAAATTGACTGGTACTGAAGTTAGGTTTACCAGCCTGTAATGGCCAGGACCACCTCTGAAGCCTTTTTTAAAAACCAGCTATCCTCTGGTCATCTAGTACGGATGCTGATTTAAGTGATGGGTTACATATCGCAGTTAGTAGTTCTGCGATTTCATATCTGAACTCCTTCAGAACTCTTGGGTGAATACCATCTGGTCCTGTGATTTAGTTATGTTTAATTTATGAAATCTGTTTCAGAGCCACCTCTACTGACACCTCAATCTGGAACAGTTCTTCAGATGTGTCACCTAAAAAAAATGGTTCAAGTGTGGGAATCTCCCTCACATTCTCTGCAATGAAGACCGATGCAAATAATTCATTTAGCTTCTCCACAATGGCCTTGTTTTCTTTGAGTGTTCCTTTACCACCTCAATCATTCAGTGGCCACACTAATTATTTGTCAAGCTTCCTGCTTCTGATGTACTTAAGTTTTTTTGTTAGTTTGTGTCTTTTGCTAACTGCTCTTCAAATTCTATTTTGGTCTGCCTAATTCTATTTTTACACTGAAATTTCCAGAATTTATGTATTCCATACATTGAAAGTTTGTGTTACGATATCAAGCCGGGAGTGGCTGCAAGTGCTTTGGAGGATACGATTAAAATTCAAAATGATCTGAACAAACTGGGATGTATTAGCAGGAGTGTTGAAAGCAAGACACAAGAAGTAATTCTTCTGCTTTATTCCCTGTTGATTAAGCCTCAGCTGGAGTACTGCGTCCGGTTCTGGATTGTTCCTCTTTCCTGAAATGTGCAAAGTGGAGGAAGTCCAGAGAAGAGCAACAAAAATTATTAAAGATCTAGAAAATGTGACGTATGAGGAAAGATTAAACAAACCCATTTTTTTCAGTCTGGAAAAGAGAAGACAGAGGGGGACATGATAACAGTTTTCAAATACAGAAAATGTTGTTACAAGAAGGAGGGTGAAAAAATTCTCATTAACCTCTGAGGATAGGACAAGAAGCAATGGGCTTAAATTGCATCAAGGGAGGTTTAGGTTGGACATTAAGAAAAACTTCTTGGCAGGGTGGTTAAGCACTGGAATAAATTGCCTAGGGAGGTCGTGTAATCTCCATAATGGAGATTTATAAGAGCAGGTCCGATAAACACCTGTCAGGGATGGTCTAGATAGTAGCTAGTCCTGCCATGAGTGCAGGGGACTAAACTAGATGACCTCTCGAGGTCCCTTCCAGTCCTACAATTCTATGGCAGCCCCATATATTTTGGGAATGTCAGGCAACATAAAAATAAAACAAAAAGAACATAACAGCTCATAGCTCATAGGGCTGGGCCCAACTCCCTGTTCTATATGTTGTGACTAGCATAAGGTGTGTCAGCACCACTCACTCAAATTTGGCTTGGCCACCTCTCTGTCATCAGGGAAGGGCTGTCAGGCTACACCTCAACAGCACTGCAAACTCCTGCACCAGCTCACAACGCCCAGAGCGGGGAGCTGGGGACAACCCCCCAAGGACAGGAGCCATTGCTGCAGGGTGAGAGTAGTGAGGACTCACACTGTAACCTCCCTGAAGGACTTCTCAATTTCCCAAGCAAGGGACAATATATAAGGAAGGATGGGGAGGGGAGGGATGCCTGGCATGAAGATAGGGGAAATAGTTAAGGGGGGGAAGGGGTCCGAGGGAATATCGGGGGGTTAAAATGGGAGGGGGGAGCTGAAGGAAGCAATAGAGGCTGGGACCATTCAGGGTGTCCCATGTCACTAAGTTGGGATGGAGAGATGAGGCTTATTTGGGGTCTGCAGTATGGGCTAAATTTCAAGGAGGGAACTCTAAGGAGCTATCCAGGATATATTGGGACAGCTAACTGCGGTGGTGGTTGGTGAGTGTCTCAAGGCAGGTTTGCACCTGTGCAAATGCATTTATAGCAAGAGTTGTTCAAACACCTCATGGAAATTCACAGGTTTTGCCCTCAGAGATGTTGTGTTTTAAAATCCGAAGCCACCTGTCATAATTAAACATAGCAAAAAATTTAAGCATGAAAGGACATATGTTGCTGATAGCGACACGATATGCAGATTTTCCAACTGTCAGCTGCAATGGGAGTAAAAAGACAGGCTCGTTACAGACTGTTGATCTGTCAGTCACAGGAGAAAAAAACCTGTACAGTCACGGATATAAGCAAAAGAACATGCCAAGCTACAAATGGTGAAACACTGCAAAGTGCCAAGACAGCCAAAGAAAAAACTGCATTCGTAGAGGATGCAGTTCCAATGTGTGCCAGCAGCAACACCCACTACAGAAGCTTGACCATCCTTCAGTTCAAAAGTACTTGAATCACTACGCATCAGGTGAGTTAACTTTGCGGCTTTTTTCCCCTGAAACCATTTAACTAATTATTAAACTAATATGAAGACAACTGGAAATGTTGATGACTTTTAAGCATTTTCCAATATATTGTTTCAAACTAGTGTCCTTTTATCCTATTTTAGGAGCCAGTGACCTTCCAAGTTCTGACTGCTTCAGGCTGGAATATCTTCCACAAGCTGGACAGGCAACAAAGGATGAGGTGCCGTCATAGGCAAGCATCCGGCTGAGATTTGTGACAAAATGTCAGACAGTGCAGGAAGGTGTGTCTCTGTAGTTTTATTTTGGTGGTACAGACACAGAAAACATTCACCAGGCTGCAGTCTTATTTCTTGAAACTGCCAATGCAGCCACATGTTCCCAGGCATTTATGGATATGTTGAACAGCTACAACATAGCATTCTGATGTGCTTGCCACTGAGTGACTCAGCAGTGTATATAATAAAGTGTTTCAGTGCTCTTGAAGTTTTGCATATGACATGTTGGGCACAGAAACTCCATTTAGTTGGAAATGGATTTGTCGATCAGTTAACTGACAAATTCACAGTGGCAAGATTTAAGACAGAGTTTTCATTCTCAAGACACTGAAGTCTGCCTTTCTGCAATTCCTAAAGGTAAACCACCCTGAGCTGTCTGCTTTCTTATATACCCAGCAAGCAATAACCAGGTGGAACTCCTGGTTCAGTTCTGTGCTTTGTTAGCTTTCTTTGATCTGAAGAAGCCAGCCCATTATGAAAGCTCTCCTAACGATCCTGGAAGATGTAAAGTTTCAGTGCAGCTTTGTGAAGGCACATTGTGCACGAATACCAGATTTCATTACACAATTAGATTAAATCAAAAAGGCTTGGGCACTCTTGCTCACAAAAGAGTACTGATGTTCATGTGAAGTGTTGTGCTATTAAGAATCGCTGTAGAGGCCTCAGATGAAAACAGTATTGCTGCCATGGAGCCAGACACAGAAGACTGAGCATCCGACAGGCAAAAGTAACTATTCAAAACTTACTTGATAAGATGGTCAAACAAATATCAGAAAATGCAGCAATTAAATTACTAGCTTCATTTAGTTTATTGTGTAATCCACTGGAGATAGCCACATGACCATCCTAAATACAAGTATCATCAAGGACTATTAAAAATGTGCCACTGCTAACAGATATCAAAAAGGTATGTGTGTTATTATGGTACCTGAAACTGAGCAAAAAGCGTATAAGATATACTTAAGAATCATTCTGATGTATCTAGATGCTACTGACATACTGTTTTGGGCTCATGTGCCAAAATGCCAGTTTATCCAGTATCATTATTTAGTGTCCCATGTACCCTACAGTTAGTGTAAACTGAGAACTCCACCCACCCAAGAATACACTGATTGTAAGCAACAGATCACAAATCACGAAAAAAGAAAATGCAGAATACTGTTCTGTGCTTGTTTTTAATTCCTAAAACCTTTCAGTACCCTGGAATAATGATTAATTATACTATGATAGTATAGCTAAACTAGGATTTATACACTGTTTTTATTTACCTACAGTCAACTGCGGTATTTATTACATTTACAGAGAAATAAAACATTTTAATGGATAAAACAAAAATTCCTGAAAAATAAAATGAAAATTTTAAAAAAATAAAAAGAATTTCACAGGTCTCTATGTATTAAGATTAAGGGACACAATCAAATTTGTTTGAATTTTTTTCAAAACCTACTGTTGTCACAAGACCTATGATTAATTGAAATATTGGAGGGGAAATCCCTCCCCCCGCTTTTTTTTTTCTGTGCCTTTGACAGCACCATGTATACAATGGATTTAGTTGTTTTCCCACCGAACAGTCAGTTTACCCTATTTGTGTGCCACTCACACAGCAGCAAAGGACAGAAAAAAACAAGAATAATTTGAAAATGTGATTATAAAACCACTCTAATTGGTGAGGGGTTTCCAGGACAGTTGTGATCTAACAACGTGTGGGATCAAAAACATGGGAAATGATTACAACATAAACCACTCCTCAACATCATTGCTACATTAAATTGGGGAAGTTTGCAAAGGACAGCTGGGGCAGCAGGACTGGGTCCTATAGTCACTGAGATTTTTGGATGGATATGATACTACTTGTTCTAGCTGCATTGCCTACTCTAAAGGCTTGGCTACACTTGCAAGTTACAGCCCACTGAAGGAGCCCCGGGTCGCACTAGCTCACTACCCATCCACACTGGCAAGGCATGTAGAGCGCTCTGACTCCACAGCTGGTCCGCTCCTGGTACTCCTCCTCAGTGAGTGGAATAATGTTTTGTGCGCCCCTGCTGGAGCACCGCAGCACCAGAGTGAACGCCCTGGTCTATTAATGCGCTCTGATCGGCCTCCAGAAGTGCCCCACAATGCCTGTTCTAGCCACTCTGGTCATCACTTTGAACTCTACTGCCCTGCCCTCAGGTGACCAACCATCAGACCCATCCTTTAAATTCTCTGGA
This sequence comes from Lepidochelys kempii, assembly GCF_965140285.1. Lineage (NCBI taxonomy): Eukaryota > Metazoa > Chordata > Testudines > Cheloniidae > Lepidochelys > Lepidochelys kempii. The sequence goes on from NC_136380.1 coordinate 176,656,390, forward strand.
AATGTTGAAAATCTCCTTCCTGTTTTCTGAGAGCACTCCATGCCTGGCTGAGCAAATCTTTCCAGGTGACCATGCCTCCATGCACCAGGCACTCCCCAGTATGGAGCAATGCCGAGGTGCTGGACCTCATCAGTGTTGCGGGGGAAGGAAGCTGTCCAGTCCCAGCTGTGCTCCAGCGGTAGGAATTACGATACTTTCAGGCAGAAATCAAGGGACTTGATGGAAAAGGGCCATGACCAGGATGCTCTGAAGTGAGGGTTAAAGTGAAGGAGCTGCAGAATGCCTACCGCAAAGCCTGCGAGGCGCACAGCCACTCCAGTGCTGCCCCTGCAACCTGCTCTTTCTACAAAGAGCTGGACACGATACTTGGGGCCGACCCCACCTCCACTCCAACAACCACTACCATGGACACTTCAGAGCCCAGTTCAACAAGGCGGGAGGAGGAGGAGGAGAAGGAGGAGCACCAAAGTAGAAGCAAGGGTGCTGAGGCAGAGGAAGGCACCCCGGAATCCCACGATGCATGCAGCCAGGAGCTGTTCTCAAGCCAGGAGGAAGGTAGCCAGACGCGGCGGCCGGTGCCTGGGGAAGGACAAACACCAGAGGAGGTTCCCAGTAAGCGGCTTTTATTTTGAGAAGGAAGTTATTCGGTACGGGCTCTTGGGGTGAGGAGGGTTAGGGCTGGGGCTGCATGCATGCCTAGATGTGAAACAGGGCGTTGATGTGCTCTCTCACATCGGGGTAATCGGCCTCTGTGATCTCTTCAAAGGTCTCATCCAGAACTTGGGCAGTGCGATTGCACAGGTTTCTCAGGAGAGACACTGTGTTCCTTGTCCCAGTAAGGCTAACTTGTCTGCACCACTGTGCCATGAGAGGCGGGGGACCATTGTTGTACACAGGCAAGGGTGGAAGCCGCACTGCGGTAGATGACCATCCCTAGATTCCCAGGTCACCCTCAGCAGCGAGATATCTTCCAGGACCAACTCCTGTGGAACATGTAGATACAGTGTTCAGTCTAGGGGCCCCCTGCCACTGTTGGCTCTCTCCAAAGCACAGAAACCCAGAGGAGACAGTACAGCTGTGAAACAGTCAGTCAGGCTTGACCCTGTGCTTACTCACCATTTTGGGGCTCCCGTGGGTTATTTGCGCTCACTTTGGGACAGGCAAATGATGCTATTGTGTAGACTGTGCTTGCCCTTAAGTACAGGGGAATCATTGCTCTGTCTGGTGTGAACAATGCTGCCTCTGTTAAGAAGGTTGCATCTGTAAAGGCAAAATGCAACAGAGATCTCAAAAAGAAAAGGAGAACGTGTGGCACCTTAGAGACTAACCAATTTATTTGAGCATAAGCTTTCGTGAGCTACAGCTCACTTCATCGGATACAGCCATCCGTGTTATCACTGGCCGAAAGACTTCAAAGAATCAGAAAGAGGCCACATAGAAGCAAGGAAGACATGTTGCATTAAGTAATGCAGCATTCAAGTAATGAAAATCAAAAAGTGCAGGAGTGGTGGGACAGTGAAAGGAGGATCCGCCAGCAGAATGAAAAGCACCGGCAGCAAAGCACGGATCGGCTGATAAGCATAATGGAGCACCAAGCGGACTCAATCCAGGTGCTCGTAGCCATGCAGGTGGAGCACTACCATGCCCGACCCCCCCGCAGCCCTTGTCCCAAAACTCTTTCCCTTGTGCCCCCATGTCACCTCCAACCCACCTTCCCCAACATTCGGGTTCTTACCACCACCAGCTGCCTCCAACACCTGTAGCTTCACCACTCAGCCCTGAAAACTTTGGCCCTTATCTACTGCACTCAACCCCCATCACCATGCAGTATAGCCATCCTGAAGCGCAGCACTCATTGCACAGCACTCCAGACAGGAAGGCCGAGTATGGTAACAGGACATACGCAAATCTGTGATTGTACCATTCCCCACCCCACTCCCTTGGCCCTTTCTCTTTCCCAAGCAGTTGGGTTTCTTTTCACTAAAAGAATTCTCTTTTCAATAAATGGATTTTTTGGTTTTGAAAACATTCTTTATTATTGCATAAAGTAAAAAAGATACCTTAGCCCAAGAAAGAAACAGGCACCGCAAGTCAGCACAGCAAACACAGATTCCTACTAACATTGGAACCACTGCACTTCACTCCGGTGCAGGGCACCAGACATTACTGGTGGCTTTCAGCCTCAAATTGCTCCCTCAAGGCATCCCTAATTCTTGCAGCCCCACACTGGGCCCCTTGAATAGCCCTGCTCTCTGGCTGTTCAAATTCAGCCTCCAGGTGTTGAACCTCTGTGGTACATGCCTGAGTGAATCATTCACCCTTCCCTTCATAAATGTTATGGTACAGCACACTGATATAATGGCGGGGATGCTGTCATCGTCAGGTCCAGCTTCCCACACAGAGAGTGCCAGTGGCCCTTTAAACGGCCAAAAGCACACTCCACAGTCATTCTGCACCGGCTCAGCAAGTTGTTGAACTTCTCCATGCTGCTGTCAGGGCTCCCTGTTTAAGGTTTCATGAGCCACGGCATTAAAGGGTAAGCGGGGTCTCCAAAGATCACAATGGCCATTTCGACTTCCCCTACAGTGATCTTCCAGTCTGGGAAAAAAGTCCCGGCTTACAGCTTCCTGAATAGGCCAGTGTTTGGAAAGATGTGTGTGTCATGCACCTTTCCGGGCCAGCCTGCATTAATGTCAATGAAATGCCCACGGTGATTCACAAGTGCCTGGAGAACCATAGAGAAATGCCCCCTCTGATTAATGTACTCGCAGGCTAGATGTGCTGGTGCCAGAATTGAAATATACGTCCCATCTATCGCCCCTCCGCAGTTAGGGAAACCAATTTGTGCAAAGCCATCCACAATGTCATGCACATTACCTGGAGTCACAGTTCTTCTGAGTAGGATGTGATTAATGGCCCTGCAAACTTGCATCAACACAATTCCAACGGTTGATTTCCTCACTCCAAACTGGTTGGCGACCAATTGGTAGCTGTCTGGAGTTGCCAGCTTCCAGATTGCAATAGCCACCTGCTTCTCCACCATCAGGGCAGTTCTCAATCTCGTGTCTGTGCGCCACAGGGTGCGGGCAAGCTCCACACACAGTCCCATGAAAGTGGCTTTTCTCATCTGAAAGTTCTGCAGCCACTGCTCGTTATCCCAGACTTGCATGACGATGTGATCCCACCACTCAGTGCTTGTTTCCTGTGTCCAAACGCAGCGTTCCACGGTGATGAGCATGTCCGTGAATGCCACAAGCAAACTCGTGTCATATGCTATTGCCTCGGGTAACACATCGTCAGAGCCCTCACTGTCACTTTGGATCATAAGGAACAACTCTACTGCCAAACATGATGTGCTGGCAAGACTCATCAGCAGTTTGGGCTCCATTCCCGCAGACCAAAAGGGAAGACAGAGCACGCAGTACAAAAAATGTTGAAAGATGGCGCCAAATGTGGACAGAAGCACAGGGATTGCTGGGATGCGAACCGATGCATCACAGGGCTTTGGGACAGGACCCAGAATGCCCGGCCCCCTCTGTCCCCTTCCCACACGCCACAGTGCCAGAATGGGAAGAGGTGCTCTGTGGGATAGCTGCCCATAATGCACCGCTCCCAATGTCGCTGCAAGCGTTGCAAATGTGGCCACGCCAGTGCACTTGTTCCTGTCAGTGTGGACAGACGGCAGCGCTTTCCCTATTGCGCTCTCCGAAGGCGGGTTTAACTCAAAGCACACTACATCTGCAAGTGTAGCCATGCCCTAAGTAAAAGGCTTTAAAAAAAAATGGATTCTTATAGCTCCTCTTAAATCCTTATTTATTCACCTAAATAAAAAAATACCTGATTGTTTTCAAAGTTACTGAATGCTCACAAATCCTGTGGAAAGCAATAGAAGCTAGAGGTGCTTAGCATTGTTTGTTTTGGGGTTGCCGGGGCGGGGGGTCACTTAGGTTCCTATATCTGGATTTAAGAACACAAGTTTAGGTACTTAGGTTTAAATCTTTTGGCCTTCACTTATAATTAGGGCTCCATGTCTGTCACGGAGGTTGCGGAAGTCACAGATTCTGAAGCTTTCCTCGACCTCTGCAGAGGCCAGGGGACTAACCCCAGGGCCGCCCAAGCAGCTGGCTCCAGGATCTGCTGGCCCCAGGCAGCTGGAGCCACTGGTCCCAGGCACCCCCCACAACCACACCCTCTTCCCCACCCCCAAAGATATAATCACAGGCCTGATTAATATAAGTCATGGATAAGTCACAGGCAGTGAAATTTTGTTTAATGCCCATGACCTGTCCATGACTTTTACTAAAAATACCCGTGACTAAATTGTAGCCTTACTTATAATGGACAATATAGCTAGAACCAGTAACATCCCACCTACTGATAAGATAACAAAATCCTTAACAATATCCTCTGTACGTATGACTAGGGCCCTACCAAATTCACTGACCATGAAATCAGCGTCACGGACCGTGAAATCTGATCTCCCCGTGAAATGTAGCTATTGTCAGGGAGGGGCAGGGCTGGGAATGCTTCAGCTGAGGGGGTCCTACATGCACTGGGCTCCAGCTGCTAGCCCAGCCCAGGCTGAAGAGGGATGTGACTTCCTCTTCCCCTGCATAGGCGGCTCCCAGAGCCAGGTCAGACCCACCTCTGGGAACCTCCCATGGGTGCATGAAACTCTGCGGCTGCTGGTTGGGAGCCCATTTCCGAAGGCAGCACAGAAGTGAGGGAGCTGGTCAGCCCCCGAGCCGGGAAGGAGGCTTCTGGGAAAACAGGGACATGATAACCCCCCTCTCTATGACCCTGACTTCTACGCTACTATTGAAGGTGGAGCTGGCTTTACAGCTGGGCACCCAGCCAGCAGTCGCTGCTCTCCAGCTGCCCAGCTCTGAAGGCAGCACCCCTGCCAGCAGCACCACAAAAGTAAGGGTGGCAACACAATCCCCCTACAATAGTCTTACGACACCCACTCCACAACCCACTTTTGGGTCAGGATCCCCACGGTTACAGTACCATGAAATTTCAGATATAAACTTCTGAAACCATGAAACTGACTATTTTTAAAATCCTATGACAGTGAATTTGGTAGGGTCCTACTTATTTACCTCCCCCTACTTTACATATCCATGATGAATACACATTGCTAACTTTTAGAACAAAAGGGTTCTCATATAAATGGTGAGAATTTGGCAACTATTTGTACTTTAAATACATTGCATCTCAAAGTTCATAGTGTTTTTACTATTTAACCACAAATTTACAGAGCACTTCCTGGGATGAGAAAAGTCTGTTACAGTGGCAGCTGAGCAGACAGAATGCTCATTCACCTTCAAGACTGACAGGGCTTGTCAGCCAGCCTCAAAACTGGACAAGACAATGGCATGGAGGGTGGTGAAGGGGGAAATTCTCGTCTCAAAATAATTTGGCATTATTATACTTTCTATGTCCTCATGTTCAATTCCATCTGGGGAGTTAGGGAGTAAACTGGGCAAAATCAAAACTTTAAAAATCACTTTACTATTTTTGACAAACAACTCAAAAAGGTTTTATAAAACACCACAACATATTCAGCAATTACATTAAACAGCCTTTTGTTTCATCCACTAGAATTTACTACAGGAAAGTCATCCCATTCACACTCAAATTGGGGGGGTACAGGGGGGAGGGGAAAAAGTTTCACCTGAACGGCATGTATGGATTCACTTGTTATTTTTCCATGGTTGCTTTACTATAGATTTGCTCTCCCCTATGTAAAGTAGTAAAATCACCTGTGTTCATGTGCTTTTCACTCCAAATATTAAGCCTGTCTTCTCTTTCTCTATCATATCCAAATAACAGTTGCGCTCCTCCATCAAATATCTGAGATATTTTACTTTGGTAGTTTTGCTCCATTTCCTTTGATACAAATTAGAAATCTGAACACACACTTTAGCAAACAAAAGAAAAAAATCCAGCAAACTGCATGAGACAAGAAGATACAACCTTACCTACATCCATGCTCCCTTTGGTCTCAATGTAGCTTTCCATTCTAGTATTAATCCTTTATCACCATTAAAATGAGGAAAATGCATGTTCTCGAATTTCAGTGCTTTTGAGTCCTCCACCAACATATATAAAGTACAGTTACAAAAAACACACTAGAGAAACAATGGAAAAACAGATAAATCCTTCACGTGTGCTTTTGTTAATCAATTGAGATATGCTGCCCCAGCATTATTTTTCTCCATCAACCTCAGAAAACGAATTTCCAGATTGATTTGATTACTAACAGCTCCATCAGAATGCCTAGTTTGCACAACTCTTAACATTTTCAGTACAACTTATGAAATATATGCACTGAAGCTTTGTATGAAAGTTAAGTACTACCCCAACTGTGCCCTGCCATTTTTACTCATATTGATGTTTCCTTTGGGCATGTCTATACTAGCGTTTTTGGCCATGCAAACATCATTGCATAATTTAGTGCAGACACAAACACATGCAAATGCTACTACAAAAACTCATCAATGTTTGCGCCTGGTCACAGTTCACCAACAGAAAAAGATCGCACACAGTGTAGAGTAAGTCATGATCCAGAACCAACACTGGCAAGTGTTTGTATTAGGGCTGGTCTACACTGGGAACTTACATTGGCACAGCTATGTCTCCCAGAGATGTGAAAAATCCCACACCCCTGAATGATGTAGTTTAGTCGACCTAACCCCCGGTATAGACAGCACTAGGTCAATGAAAGGATTGCTAGTGCCTCACGAGGAGCTGGATTACCTCCACTGATGGGAGAACCCCGCCCACTGATGTAGGTAATGTCTACGCAGCAGCTGTGCTGCTGTAGCATTTCAAGTACAGACAAGCCCTTAGCATTCACACATTTCTGAGGAATATCTACACTAAAATAACTGATTCAGTTAAGCTGAGTTACAAAGTATAACTAAAAATGCTAGCACAGACTAGCTATGCATCTCCTCCTCCCACAAAGCAATCTGTGTGTCTTTCCTCCCTAATGCCTGCAAGACTACAAGACTCATTCTAATCCTTCAAAACCCTGATCAAAATTCACTTTTTTTATTAGCCTTTCATGACAGACTTCCATCCTGGACACCGCCTTCATACAGATATATTAAATTGGAACCAATGGTAAGTATAGGCCTACTACATTTCTTATGCAAGCCTCACATCTGCCCATATTCACACCCTGTTCCACGTGTTTGCCACCCCATGCTGTGTTATGTCAAATTTAGATGGTCAATTATTCAGAGCTCGAGCCTGTAACTGTGTCTATTGGTAGAGCACCATGCGTACCTACAGTGCTGCATATACAACAACTGTTGAGTGTGACTACCTAGTTTAAAGTCACTGCTGTTAACTCAGAAGAAGTTTTCTATTTTTCTGGCTTAACGCCAACCTTTTCCTTTATAATTCTGTGTCCCCATATTCCACATCTTTGCCCTTTCCAGCCAGCCACGCCTCCACGTAAGGAAATGTCTAATTAACGTTATCTGGCTATACCATCCCACTGGCGGAGCCTGGACAAGCAAAGCAAGACAGGATCGGCACTACACTTAGTTGCACACAGCTGAGGAAGATACTATAATCCCAAACAGTGCTATAAACTCAGATAATTTAACCACTATCAGGTGCCAAAGCTCAACTGTAATTTACACCACCATATTTCATGACAAACCTCGTATGTATGCTTCCATTCTGAACTACTGAACTGGTTCAGAGGAAAAAATAAATTTTAGCCTCGCTTTTTTTTAGTAGTTGTATCTCCAAATATCCCAGCTCTATTCATAACACTTCCAATTTTAAAATTTTCATACTGCAAGTGCACACTGGTCATTTAAGACACTTCATGTGCCTTTGTTTCAAAGGCCCACAAAGAGTTATATTCCTGGTGATGAAGCAGACGGCCTCAAACATTAGTAATGAGAAGTAGGGCCTAACGTAGAATATAACGTTCAGCACTTTTGGATTCAACATTTCATTCAAAGAAAAGTAAGTGTTCAAAACTCATGGAGGAGAATTTCTTCCCTCTCATGGGACAAATACTTGAGCATTTATCAGTGCTAGGGATATTTTTTTAAGTCACACAAAAAACAACAAAACAAACATGCTCAAGAATGGTATTTTATCTCAAATTCCTTCAAACAATACAGAAACCAAACCCTGCTTACTTGACTCACAAGTACAGCATTATTGACTTAAACAGGAAAAACTATCAGAATAAAGAATCCAGGACTTGGCCCCCTACATTTATTCTAAATTAGAATTTCTTTTACTCTAATAGGAATTGATTTTAAATGCAGCTGTTACTGGAACTGCCCCCAGCCAATTAGCTCATGAACTGGTCTCATCATGTGATGCTGTTGCTGTAATGAGAAAAGTACTGACTGATTAGAGGATTACATTCCTCTAATCTATAAAGGGGCTTTTAGTTTCTGCTATAAACAAATAATTAATCAAAGATATAGGGAAATTATGCAGAATGGACACACAAAAGACCCTCAGTTACCACAGAGAATGTCATCTCTGCAACGTTAATTATTTCTCCTGGGAACAGTTAAGATCAAGGCTACATCTCTGTACTTTCCAACAAAATAGTAAGCTTTTATTTACTGGTCAGGTTCCAAACCGGTAGCTTGCTTACATGACTAATAAATGAAACCTATCCACGAAGATACTATGCAAACCATGTTAATAAGCAATAGATATTTGGGCAGATCAAAATGCTTTGTTGCTGCCACGTGCTTTATCATCACTCGTGTTTTAAGGCTACTTCTTATATCAAAAATACAGTATGTATAATGGCAGGAAGCCAAGTTTATGGAAGGCAATTTTTTTTTACTCTAGGAAGGTACTGAAATGAGAGCCCTCACAACACAAGGCATCCACCCCCTGCTTTAAGAGAAACCCCTTATTTAATGCCGTGAAGCGTATCCAGTAAGGAGCTACTAAAGCAGCATCTGATCAAATGAAAATAAGTTTTTACCAAATAATAATGCCATAACTCTCCCAATATGCCTCAAACCTTCCCTGAAAGGATCACCTACGTGGCAAAAGGGGAGTTCAATCCTTGGTTTCTCTGCTAGGACTGCCAAAAAATGCCAATTACAGTTATGGTTTGTGCAAGGCAGACATTTATCCACTTGGAACTGGCCTGAGACCAAACTTATTTCAAATAGGCAGCAGGAAAGTCACTGGAACTACCAGTCCACAACAGCATGGGTTGTATTCAATTTGGAGACGGCGGGAAAAGGGTGTTAAAATCCATTATCAACGTTTGGAGTCAACCAGTCCTCCATAAGCTTTAAAAAGAATGGTTTTTAACATGTATTAAATAAAACAGCAGATGACTAAGAACAGCCATACTAGGTCAGACCAAATTGGGTCCATCTAGCCCAGTATCCCATCTTCCGACGGTGGCCAATGCCAGGTGCTCCAGAGGGAGCGAACAGAGCAGGTAAGTGATGGGTGATCCATCCCGTCACCCATTCCCATCTTCTGGCAAACAGAGGCTAGGGACACCATCCCTGTCCATCCTGGATGATAGCCATTGATGGATCTATCCTCCATGAATTCATCTAGGTCTTTTTTGAACCCTGTTATAGTCTTGGCCTTAATACTGAATTAGTTTACTTTTCCATTTTTTGCTGACCACCACACAGAGTCACTTTCCCTTTGTGAAGAACTGACTGATTTTTTGTTTTTCTATTTCATAACTGTTTCTATATAGCATCCTAAATATTTTAGGCTTTGATTGCTTGGCATGACTTCTCATTTAGTGTCTTAAAACAAAGCAAAATGTAATTGGTTTTGTATGTTTTAATTCAAGTTACCAGTGCATTGAAGAGCTGTAAACAATGAGATTTTTAAAAAGGACTGAATTAGTGAGCTTTCCAACTACAAATGTCTATCTCAGAAATTACATAAAACATGATGCACAGAGCAAGTAGTTCTATGGGGGTCGGGGGGAGGAAATCAACTGTTACCTAAATATTGTAAGCCAAATCATTCTCTGTGAGGAAGACCTGTTTAGTGAACTTGCAGTGTTTTCTGTTCCCTGATGTGGACTTTCCTCTAAACCATCCTAGCAAGGGGCAGGGAGGGGATGTTTTGTACTCTCTGCCTCCCAAAACCCCACACAAGGGGATGGGAGTTTGAGCCCCTAAAACTGCATGATGGCCCAGGTTCTACACAGAGCTAGGCATACATGTCAGACTATCTAAGCCCCACTTTCATTATAAGATGGCTCTGTCACACTTCCATAACCTAGTAACTTAGGGTACATATACACTGTCAAAAAAAGCCACAGCAGCAAATCTCAGAACCCAGGTCTACAGACTCAGGCTTGCACCACAGCACTAGAACTACCAGGGTAGGCGTTCCCACATGGGCTCTAGAACCTGACAAGGAGGGTGGGTCTCCGAGTTCTAGCTCCAGCCTGAGAGTGAACATTTACACTGCTATTTTTTGCACCCTAGCGTAAGCCCAAGTGTGTAAACCAGTGGTTCTCAACCCACGGCCTAATTAGTACACAGCTGCCACACTGGTCTGGCAGGTGGCAGGGCTGACTGCTGGCCCACACTGAGCGCTCCGCTCCCAGCCCTGCGCCCCGGCGCTCCCAGCTGCCCAGCCCTGCGCTGTGGAGGGGTCTCTGGGTGGGGGGTGCTGGGCGTAGGGAACTATGGTGGGGGCTTTAAGGGGAAGGGGCACTGTAGTTTTCAACCTGTAGCCCACAATGATTAATAGGCTGAGAACCACTGCTGTAGACCCACACTCTGAGACTCGCTGCCATGTTTGGGGGTTGTTTTGCTTTTGTTTTTACACTGTAGACAAACCCTTAGAGCTAGCCTTCAACACCTCATGGGTGGGGAGGGAGAAAGGTTCTTACAGAGGAAAAGGGAAGAAACAGCACTCTTATGTGTGTAACCTAGAAGTTATTAGGAGATGAAGAATTGGGGGAGATGCTACACACAGCAGCCCTTCCCATAACCCCATGGTTTCAGATTCACAGAGGCATCATCATATTGTTCTCTCTTGGAGAATCTTCAGGAGTTTCTGGGGCAACAGAAGCACTTCTTTCTTTGAAGGATTTTCTGTTCTATTTTGCTCACATCTCCACAGTAGAGGCCATGAATCTAAAGTTTTTAGCAGATAAGGGACTGTATATACATAACACACATGAAGATTAAACTCAGCAATTTGATAGTTCTGTTACTTGTTAATATTTTTGAAAGTAACCCAAATTATTAGAAGTTATTTAATTCTTACAGGTCACTCTAGCTCTTGTTGAAATCAACTTCAGTGTCACCAATGACTTTCATGGCAGCAACATTGGGCCCAGTGTCAAGAAGATAATAATAAATACTGGTTCTACTCACACGATATCGTTTAATACACAAAATGTGTTGGTAAAGTAAAATGACTTACCTTCAGTCTCATTTGTTCTAAAATGAATTTCCGTTAGCATTCAACTGAATCAAGCGAAGCTTTGCTTCTGGGGAAGTGTCTCTGTCTTATTTGTGTTTTATATTCTTAGGTAACTTATGATTAACCATTAGCAAAAATATCTTTGTTCCATCAAGTACGGATATTCTTATGAAGTCCACAAGATTTTAGGTTGTTTTTTATTCAAAGGATGATACAGGTTTACAGAAACACTTTCTAAATTGAGCATTAAATCCAGGCATGTAAATAATCTATGCAAGAATCTAGCTGGAACACCAGTTGCCTCATTCTGCATTCCGATTGGCTGAATGGGTCTTTTTTTATGCTGTCACAGTCACACACCAACACAGCTAGAGTTTTATCACTCACACAGAGAAAATTTCCAACGTTGATTATACTTATTCAGTGATGGGCAAGTTTCAAGTGGGTAGGGTCAAAGACAGGTCATGTTATGGGGATGGGAGGCAGACAGAGGCACTTGGGGGGGGTAGTGAGAAACTAAAGGAGAAAAGGAGATATATTTTAAAATGCCCCTTCCCCTGAAGTTTCAAGCTACCTTTTCAGCAGCAGCTTCTTATCCTTCAAACCACTTTTAACCCATTTTCCAGTGTAAACGGGTTAGTTGATTTTGTTCCATTCCCCCCCACTTTATTTATTTATTTTTTAAAGAAAGCAAGCTGCAGGCTGTTAAGAAAATCTGTTTTTGCAAGGTCAGCTAGGTTTCTTGAGGAGTCCAGGAAACTGTACCAAGACAGAGAGAGAGTGTTTAAATAAGCATATTCAAAAAAAGCTGAGTAAAGATGTTTTAGCACCTTTTCCCTACTTCTGTTATTTTTCCATAAACCCTGCAATCTCTTTTAAGTAAGTGTAAAAATAATAGGCCTAACACCAATAAACCACTCCAGAGTGTGCATTAGTAGTGGTCCACTTTTCAGTGGCTGAAGACACAAGACTAAACACCACACTCAAGGGTATGCCCGAAGTGCCTCCTAATGTAAACACTAAAGTGGCTTATTGACATATTATTCAACAGCTTTTTAAATGCCAAGATCCCTTATGACATAAACACTATCAGTGTTACTGTCAACAATGAGAATCTTTAAAGACACCACTGTACTGACCTCACCTCAGCTTGCTGTACCAACCTTATGTTCCTCAGGCAAGTGAAGCTTTTCTGTGAGCATGCAGGAAAATGAAATATTCCAACTTAAACAATGTTTCACAAAAGGGAATACACTAAACTCAGATTTCTGCTACAGAAAAAATCCTACATACTGTGCAGCATAAATTAAGGTTTCTGCAGTTTTTTCTTTGTTACATACAGAGGATGTCTTTATAACGATGAGATCACATTTTTTCTCCCCTAGTACTAGTGATGCATTTACATAAATGTGGTTTGTTGACTGTTTCACTTGAACTTCTCTGGTCCTTCTGTAAAAGCTTTAAAGGCGGCCTTTTTTTAGACAGAGTTAACCACTTTGTTTGTTTAATTAAAATGATTATTAATCCTACTGTATCCCAAGGGTGTTATTTTTAACCTTTCCAGGTGTTTTTAAAAAAGGTCTGTTAATAAGCAGGCACTGACTCAAGAGAACAATTTTATACGAGAAGGGAAGAACACAGTACACTAAGTTACTTAACAAGTTGGGTTGTGGGGGTTTTTCTTTGTTTGAAACCAGTTCTCATTTCTAGGATTTGGAAAAGAATCTACTGCCAAACACTAAGACATCACTGACACATGTAACATCTCTGCAGGAAGAGTACTGAAACATTACGGACTACCTGCAGGAGGCTTTGTCTGTGAAGGTCAATGAGTAGCTTTGATTTCATTAATTAATAATCTTAACATATGCAATGATATTAGAACATTATGGAGGCACAGGTAGTATGTCCATTATTAAGGATGCACCGAGATTTGCACCCAAGGCTAGAGTAAAAGCTCCTCATCTCACAGTTTTTTAAAAACTCTGTTGAGAAAATTGATAGAATGATGCCGAAAGGGCACTTTCTAGTTCATTTTATTAATGATTTTTTTTCCACTTGAATGATTGTAATCGAATCATACAGATAATTCTAACTTTCCATACAGATAATGCTCATCGAAACCTTGAGCATATACATTTGAAAATATTAGGTTGTCACTAAGCTAAACTTGTAAAAAAAAAATCGTTGTCTATGATTGTTATCATTATCAGGCCATGTCAATAGCTCAAGCCACTCTTCAGTCGCGCTGTGATATCTGAGATCGTAACTTGTTGTCATCCTTCCTCACCAGTCAATTTGCATGCTGCAATTCTATTCACTGAGATGAACCAGTGGAGTGTGGAAAACTATGTGAGAAGAGTTCTCATTTCACAGGTTACTTGACATGTACACAAACAGAAGACAACTGTCCTCTCTCTCTCCCCTTCCCTCCCCAACAGCCTTCTTCCAACAAGGTCCCCATAGAGGCAAGAACAGAGATGCTACTGTACTTCAGCGATAGCTTTTTCATCGCTTTCACCTTCACAGGACATACGGCAATACAATCTTCAGCATTCTGCATGGAGAAGCCAATAGGTAGCAGAATCTTTCTATTTTACTACACAGGAAGATAATGAAGCAGACACAGCACTCCCTCCCACCTTCCACACATACTCCACCTACACTAAGAAGTAGTGACAGAATTATCACACTCCCAGAGGGTACAGGTTGTATCTTCCCTCATTGTAACACAACTTCTTTAATCCTAGAGAAAGGAAGGGAAAAATAATGTGGCTAAAGATGGATAAATCATGGAATCCGTAACTTCTAATAGCACCATTATGTATACAAATGATTCAAAGGAGGTGGTAGCCACCAGCAGCAGCACATCAGAGGAGCTGACCACGGACAACTGGACAGACTTCCCTGGGTTCAGAATTCCTGTAACACTACTGATATCCTAAACTTCTCAGAGAGTTTCCTCCTACCCTTAACTTTGGCTATCCACATGGAATCCTGCAGGCCTCTGGATCTCTGGCTTCCAGCCAACTTCACCAAGTTATTTGTTCTCTACTTCAGTGTCCCCATTCCTTGATTCCTGCTCCCACTCTCAGATTTTCCTCCTTGCAGGGTTTCTAAAGACCTCAGTAAAATATAACCTTGAGTCTACAGTTTCTGTTAATCTGCTAAGTCTGCAGACCCTGTGGCTCTCTGAAAAGCTAAAGGAATGCAAAGATGGAAAGAAGAGCAGGAATCAAAGTGCTGACCCTGAGAGAGCAGAAGGATAGTGAGAAGCCTACTTATGAAAATGCTGACCAGGAAGCCAGGGCCAGACAGAGCTCCTAAGCTCCACAAGAATGCCTAGTGGCCAAGTTCACCTGGTCCCACTACTGTGCAGAACGTTGCAGCCTCTATAAGGTGTCCTGTCCCATTCTTCAGTTACTCCCTGGGAAGGTTTGAAATATTGCTTACTTTAAAAAAAAAAATCAAGTAAATTCCCCAACCAAAAATATTTGTTAAAAAGGTTGAGAAAACATATCAGTAACTTAATGATAAAAATCTTACATAAATCTTGTAAACAAGCAATGGAAAACTAGGAAACGCATAGTTAAAGCACTCAAAAATGAATAAACGCTTAGACAACCATACCCTTCTATAGCAATCAGTAACCACAAACACTAGAATGTTTTACCCTTCATTGCACAGGTTTTCCTGGGACTGAATTATAGACCAATCCTGCAAGTTGGTGCACTGTAGTCAATGGGAGTTAAGGACACTCTTTGGCTTGGGTCCTACAATAAAGAAAAATCTTTCAGGTTGAAAGGCCCCTTTAAAACTCCCCAATGGAAATTTGATTACTGAAGGTACCAGGACAGTCAAGGGAAGGAAATAAAAGGGTGAGGAGAATCCTTTAATTCTAGTATCTGACTTTTTTTTTTTTTTTTTTTTAAGAAGAGAATAAAGAGATTTAAGATGCCAGAATCAAAGAACTTCTGCAAAGGGAGGCCACAGAAGTGAGGGAAAAGCTGTGGGGGAAGAAAACAGTGGAAAGAACGCAATACAGGCAAACAAAACATGCATGCGTAGGCAAAAAAGTGATATGGTCCTTCAAGAACAGATGAAGTAGCCTCAGAAGTTACAGAGAAGACAAACAAATGAGGAAACACTTTGGAGAAAGGAAAAGGAAACTGGAAAAAGGAGTGGGACTCTGCAGAGAAGGAAAGTGTGACACTAAATTTTGCAAATAATCCCAAAGCTAGTTAAAAATGTTTTTATACATTAAAAATAGTTAGAGACTATTTTCTCTTGAAGCAAACACTTATTTTTAATTTAATAATTCAAATTGTGGGCATTCTTACTGAGTAGGGTAAAAGAGCACAGACCTCAACTTAAAGGTTAGAATTAAGGTTACTGTGATGTGTTGAAAGAGGACATATTCTCTCCTTAATATTTACACCTGGTGCTTCCCAGACTGCACATTTCATAAAGCACATCACTTAGAAGAAATGCATCAATGCCTCCATGAAGTCAGCAAGGGAGCAAAAAACCCTAATGCTAACTCCCAGATGGGTTGAGAGGGGCCAAAGAGGTAGGGTTACCATATGTCCATAGTTTCCTGGACATGTCCGGCTTTTTGGTTCTTAAAATCGCCATCTGGGAGGAGTCTTTAAGTATCTAAAAACATCTGGGATTTTGCCATTATTATTTTTTCCCAAAGAAGAGTTGATCATTCAAGAAAGAAAGTGAATGTTGATCAGTCGAGAGAGTGCCCACTTTTTCCCCCTAGCTCCCAGCACTTGCACCGTGAAACAGCTGTTTCGTGCGGCTGGGAGGGAGGGGGGAGAAAGGGGAACGCAGAGCGCTCAGAGGCCGAGGCGGGGATTTGGGAAAGGGGTCCAATGGGGTAGTGAGGGGGCAGAGTTGGGGCTCCGACTTTGGGAAAGGGGTTGGAAGCGGGACAGGGAAGGGGTGGAGTTGGGGCGGAGCCGGAGGGCGGCGCAAGCAAATACCACCCCTCTCCCGTGGAGTGTCCTCTTTTTTGAATGTTCAAATATGGTAACCCTACCAAAGAGTAGACTCAGGACCACCTTCTGTGGCTGAAAGGAGTAGGGAACTTCACAAGACACTCTCAGCTGAGGATAACAAAGAGATGTTATAGGCAACTGCACGTTTGAAATGTGTGTACTTCCCAAATTCTGAATACATGTACTAATCATCATTTACTGATTTAAAGAGATATTGTGCTGAACTTCCATGTAATTTTCAAATGAGCCAGAGCAATACAAAAATTTCTTCTTCAAATCTACTGTAGCAAAAAGCGCACTAATTTTAACATTCAACTTGGTAACTTTAAAGTAACACATAGCTAAAAAAGGATATTGCTGAAATTTAAAGAAAAAATTAAAACTTTTAGATAGAAAACAAGCATGGAAAGTTTTGTCCTAAAAGCTGAACTTTTCATGACTTCATATGAAGTCTGTGCAAAAAAGGATTATAACAGAAACAAAATTTAACTAGAGCATTTGCTATTCACCAAAGAATGTATACAAATTAGATTTTTCATAATAATTCAGACGGATACTTTACAGTCTCAGAGAGTGAACCAGAAAGACAAATTAATCCAGCTGGACTCCCTGTATTTCACAGCAGTACTTATTATACTATTCTCCAGCAACGAACTATAACTGACTATTGAATATGTATGAAGGATCCACAGAAACCTATGCATGGTATCACATCACAAGGATTAACTTGCATGAACTTGCACCAAATCTAGATGACTAAAGTCAGATTCACAGGTCCTCTGACTTCAATGGGCTTTGGATCAAGCCCTTAAAGCTGTGTGGTCTCTGAAGACCATCTGCCAAATAAATTATTCTCCTCTCAAACGTAAGAACCTAATATACTTCTTGAAAATGCACACAGGATTATTAGTTTGACACTTAAGAAAAAAAATCAGAAGCGTTCAAGTTCAGAAGAACATCTGAGGTATGTCAGTCTGTCTTGACTTGAAACCTGTCATACTGAGACATTTGTACATTTAAATGAGTAAAATAAAGTGCTGTTTATTTTCTATCATATTAACAAAGAAACTCTTTTAAAAGACACATTTTATTTACCACAACTTCTCAGTTGCAGTTAATTTAGCAACCTAGAATAAAAGCAGCATTGTTTTGATCAAGGCATATGAAGTCAAAAGATTTGCATCAGAAAAAAAAGCACACTAATATTTTTGTTGCTTTTAAGAAAAGCAGTTCAGACACAGAAGTTAAATGTCCGATGTGAATTTCCAATATTAATCTGATCACTCTGTTACTCCAATTCCAATGACTTTGTACTATAAACTACTAGGATTCCATATAGAATCTCTATCCTCACCCAGAATAGCTACCCTCACAAATGAGGTAAATAATTCAGTGTTGTAAACTCTCTCAATACTGGTATTTTTTCCTCAAAGCTTCAACTCTTGGATTCATGCGAGAACACCAGCTTTGTTTAAACAAAGTTTCAACACTCATCTTTTCAAAGTAAAGGCCAAATATGTGACCTCTAATGTTTCAATAACCAGAAGGCAAATAAAAATAAACCAATAAATTTTAAGACGACAATATCTGGGGGCTTAATTTGTGATTTTTGAACGCAGCAATACCCACAAAGAGCCGATCTGTAGTGCACAGGACAGAATTCACAATGCCTTGCACAGACATTTGTGAAATAATCAGTCTCCTAGTCACCACACCAGACCCCTATTTATCTTTTCAACAATCTTAATACCTTCCCCTATCACAGTCAGCTATAATTTTGCTATTGAGTTTAACAAGAGGAGAACTGGGGTCTTAGGAGATTTAACTTCAGGAATAGGACTTAATTGATTTGTTGCAAGCTTTGCTATACTAACAAGTTCTCCAAATTCTGGAAAATGAACAAGTGTCAGGATTAGGAATGTTCAAAGAATACAACAATTTAGCTGAGTTTTGCTTGGCCCTGGCACGGCACAGCTGCTTTGGAGACCCATTTATTTTTTAGCTAAAGAAGATATGATTTAAAGCAAGTTTTAGTAAAAAATGGTTCCAACTGCCCAATGTTAAAAATACATTCTTTTGAAACATAACAAGTTACCAACATATATACTGTCAGAAACTAAGAATTTGAACTAGCGTTAAGAAACATGGTATTTGCTCCTCAGAACATAAAACTCTTCATATGGGAATACTGAAAGTGTTCACAATTTCTAACCTACAAACCACCATGGGGAGGAGAGAGAGAGAAGAACCAGGCCTTTACCCCCCTTTTGGGGGGGGGGGGGGTAAGTGTACTCCAATTACTGATTACCATTCAGTAGCTAAAACATGCAGTTGTATTCTTTTTTCAACTTCACAGCTATAAATCACTTCGAGACCAGAGTCTTTTTTAAAAATGTCTGCAAAGGTAGTGATGAAGAAAGCTACACATTTCTTGAACAACCCGACATGATCACTTTCACTTCTACTATATGCAAAAATAAAAAAAAACACTGAAAGTTAATGCTGCTATTGTATCAGCCTTTCATGCTTAATCCTACCTCATCCTTTTTTACCTAGATCTTTGAAGGCTATAATACATATACAGTAATTGAATCAGATCAAAATCTGCCATATATATTATTCACATAAACCTCTGAGAGATGATGTATGGTAATCAGTTGTCACTCAATAAGCATTTTAACAACATTTTCACTCAGAGTTCAATATTTCATTCCATTAAGATAGTGGTTGCTTTATTTTTAAGTACACCAAGTAGCACTTTAACAGGAATAGTCCTATTTTATAACAAATAATAAAGAAGAACTGTCTAGCCTGAACATTTCCAATTCACTTTGGAATTTATTACTATTACAGTAACTTTTCTGCACTGTACCATCTTCCTAATAACATGGCTATTATTCACATTGTGATGCTGGAATAATACCCTTTAACATAAAGTTAGAGATAGGTTCTACGGGATGCTGAGTGCCCTCAACTCACAGACCAAGGAACACAGGTCCTTCTTAACATGCCTGCTGGTGCAGTAGCTTAGTTTTGAAAAACTCCACTTTTTAAAAAACAAAAAATTTTAAGTTTCGTTTTCAAGAAAAGACATGGCTTGCTTTCATTTAAACCTTTCCCTGAACTGATATCCATACACTGCATAACTGTACTTATTAGTGCAGGAGAATAGAAAGTGAAACTAACTAGCGTAGCCCAATCCTGCAAACATTAACTTCTCACTATTGACTAGTAATAAAACTATGATAAGCAATTCCACCTACGTCAGAAGAACTCCTCACCATAGTAAATGTATGACCCTTAATAACTGAAGTACAAAAAGTAAACTACATAAACAAAAGTAGATTAGTTTCCATTTCTTCCATGGCAGACAAGAACAGAATATCTAATTTTTTTAAAAAGGCAGAAAGTTTAAAAAAAAAATTAACACCCCTGCGCTTTCAGGTTCATTATATATTACACAAAAGCTCAGTTGTCCTCTCTCCCCCCCCACCTTTGCAGATCACTTTTAAATGGTCCAATATATACAGATTGTTAGGAGCACTTAAAATAATGTGTTTTTGAAAATGCGTTTTAACCTTTTAATGCAAAGTTGTGATTCTTTTTTATAAACCTTGATAAATGTTATTTATTATAGCCATAAATATTTTTCTTTTTAAAAATGTAAATCAAGCCATTTTGGAATTATAAAAAGAACTAAAAACAAGTTTATTAGTTAAAGACACCTTGTACATTTGTATATTTTGAACTTGGACTTGATCCAAAAAGCAATTCAAGTAAGGTCTTTGAGGCAGGAACTGTCTGTTATGGGTTTGAACAATGCCTAGTACAATGGGGTCCTGCATCATGACTGTGGCTCATAGATGCTACCACAACACAAATAATACATCATGAAGTCACTGAGGGCATTGCCATTGAGTTCAATGAGGTTTAGAGTAGGTCCTTAAAACATGCATTTAATAGTAAAGTTATAATATGGTCCACCGACTTAATAAATATAAATCCCAATTTCACAAAGGTTTTTTGTCTGCCTTTTACAACATGACCATAAAATCCAGGAAATATTCGATAACTTATTAGGCTCGCGGGGGAGGGGGGGGAGGCGGGAGAGAGGGAGGAGGAGAAGGGCAAAAGATGTTTTGTCTTGATCAGACTTTCATAAAATTGAGTTTTACCTGCTGTTGTAAATAATGAGCAGGGTCTGTGTTCAAACATAAGTGACACAAAATAAAGCTTTATACACAGATCACCAAGTATTTTAAAAATAGTCAACACCAACGCAATACACAGCATTCCCTCCAAACATGCTTTTATGACGAATTCACAACAAATATTTTTAATATCTGAAGCGGATGCCGGCACACAGCAAACTGGTCGCAATAGCAAGAGTTCAAGTTCATGTTCACAGTACCATTATTTCAGTGGTTATCGGTCTTAAAACCATGAATTGTGGAAAAAGTTGTACAGCACTTCCTAAATATTTTTAGAGAGTAGACCACAACTTAGGAAAATGGTCCTTCAGATAATCTCCCCTCCCTTTCATGACTGCATGGACCATTTCTCTGCCCCACCCCCATAATATTCTCATGACAACTACAACATGGAAAAGTTCATGGAAAAGTAGTATTAGGGAGTAATATAACATTTCAGCTGTTATTCAATGCAATTTAGTAGCAGGAAACAGGAAGATCCAAAAATCACATGACCAGCCAACTTTCCGCAGGCCACCTGCAAACCACAAACCAAAAGTCTGGAAAGGGGCATTTAAGGGAAAGACATTTTAACCTATGGAAGATGCGAAAAGAAAAAAAGCAAGTTGTCTTTTTCCTAGGAGCATGCTATATATCATTTAAAAAGTCAGTGCTACATATCCTTAATACAGGATATTTCTCAAAGATGAGATGAACTGCCACCTCTAATTTTATTCTATTATGATCACAACTACACTGGCAAAATTCAGACAGTTCAGCAGCAATGATAAGAGGAACTGCAGCATAAATAAAACAAGCTGTTTATTTAAAAAAAAAACACACACACCTCACACAACCACCATCCAGTCCTTCTCTGATTGGCACACAAACCAGGATAACCACTGCAAATTGGTACCATGTGTTGGCTGTTCAGAGGCCAGTGTAAAATGAATTAGTGATCTAGAGCCATTTCTTATTAGACAGGAGGTCAGCTATAACTTACATTTCAGTGGAGTTAAGTGACACAGTTGTGAAGAGACATATGATGTGTGTACACTATTGCTTCTCATTTTCTATCATTGGAAAACTGTGCATCTGAGTTTTGGTGGTGTACACAATGTCTAAGGGACTGGAGGCTCTCCACAGCAAGAGTGACAGATTACAACTGCGTTCCTTTGGAAAGACAACTTGAAGACACATCTACGAAACTGAGCGGCCAACTGTGTGGAATCAAACAATAAGAATTCTTTACCTTCTCAACAAGAAGCCTGACCAAAATCAACATTTTACTGGAAGGAGAAGAGGATAAGAGTCAGATAGGAGCCAAAAGTTAACAAATATTGGGAATACCTCTGGACAAAAATCAAAAAGCTACCAGCCTATTTATGTTTATTAAAATACTTATATATAAACATGGACATTATAGATGACCCCATAAATACTGAACAATGTTACAGATTCCCAAGTTGGACACAGCAACAAGACTGATAATATGATCCTGGTTATTCTTTGATTCAAGAGATAGAGAGCAAAACGTGAACAAGACAAAAGTCAAGATGCCCAATAAAAGAAATAAAGATCCAATTTTAAACAGACCCAGATTTTCTAAGTAAGGAAAACAATATTAGGCCTTGTCTATACTAGAAAGGATTTGCCAGTATAGCTTTACCAGCAAAATCTCTGAGTGTAGACAAAACTTATACGAGCAAAATTTCTTTTGCCAGTGTAACTATGTCTACACTAGTGCTTCTGCCAACATAGCTATGTCGGTAAGGGGTAAGATTTTTTTTTCACATTCCTAAATGACATAATTATGCCAGCAAAACTTTTAAGTGCAGATCAGGCTCCTAGCCCGAGTGAACCAAGCTTTCAAGTTAACTATACAGCATTGTACCAAAATAAACCTGTATTTTAAAGTATTACAAGAGCTGCTAAATACTTCCTCAGTAACAGAAAGAGATCCCGATTAATTAGTTACTGAAAACCACAGTTATGATGAGTAAGGGTATTCTGCTGACTCAAAGTCATCTCTTGGAAAGCTAATAATACATTTGTACCTTATATGTAGTTTCTCTGCACTAACAGAGGACAGTCATGAGAGACTTTCAGTCCTTGCCTACAAACAAAAAAGCACTCTCCACTCCTCTCCCCCAATAAAACAAACTCCCACCATGTTTAGCTCCAGTTCAGCTAAACCAGTAGGAATTTTTGTAAATTTTCCCAGTTTAGATAAGGTATTAGTCCATTTTAATATTTTACATAATTTGCTAGTATATTTTCTGTAACATATTATTTGGCTTATTATTTGTCTAAATCTATCAGCATGTAAACTCTTGATTGTATCCATTAAGATTTGGAGCTGTCACTTGGAAGACAAAATTTGCAACCTGAACTAAAGGTTGTTTTTTCACATACATTTCAGAGAAAACAAGTCATAGAAAATGTAGCATAAGGGAGATTTTTAATGTTACATATAGCTGATAAATATTGCTAGATATTAAAACTAAAATAATTTTAAATTAATATGCTTTTGCATCAGTTTTTTGGCTTGAAAAATTAATGAACTCTGAATCCTCTTTGAACTGCAAAGGTTTATTAGTTTACTCAGATGATACAATGCAAACAGTATTACTGTATGCTCTTTGGAGCGGTGCAAATAATAAACTACCAGCAGCAGCAAGATTTTAGTATTAGAGTTCTTGCTAATTCAACTCTCTCCCCCCCGCCAAAAAAGTTGGGTCACTAGTTGAAATGTAATCACAACCAGCCACTTCCAAAGGGGAAAAGAGAAAGGAATCCTCAGCTACAGACCATTGCCCACTGGTCTATCTGACAGCCCCGGCTAGGTCTACACTAGAAACGCTAAAGCGACACAGCTGTAGTGCTTCAGCACATACACTTACTGCACAAACAGAAGGGGTTCTTCAACCTGCGTAGTAAATCCACCTCTCTGAGATGTGGTAGGTACTTTCAATAGAATTCCTCTGTCAACCAAGCGATGACTACACTGGGACTTCGACTGACTTTACTACACCTCTCAGAGGTGTGAATTTTTCACAACCCCTAGCCAGGTAGCTAGGCTGACTTAATTTTCTAGCACAGACCGGCTCCATGATTGTTTTGATTATCTGTCAAACATAATCGACAGAACGAAAAGTAAGCATCCAGACCTACCAGATATTACGTGTCTATAACCAAGCTCCAATACAATAATTAAGGGCTATTAATAATAAAATAATAGCATTATTATAAGGGCTATTAATAATAAAATAATAGCATTATTATAAGGGCTATTAATAATAAAATAATAGCATTTTAAGTTAACTGACTGGTCACGAAAGGTGTCATACTTGCAGTAGTAGAAAACGAAGTTCTCCACTAGTTACAAAACACAGGCTCTGGCAGCAAGACTTTGCAACAGGAACTTGTTAGCACACTTGAATTTAAATGGGTATTGAACACTTCAGGAATGAGAAGATAAATTTAGTCCATGTCCATTCAGCCTTTCCCCTCCCTGCTGAAACTGCCAACAAAAGTGCAAATTATTGCTAATTGTGACAGCAATCTTTAGAAGTGGGCACCTCTCTTGAAGGGCTTATCTAAATTAGAAAGTAGTACTACTTTAACGATGCCAATACAGAAAAAGCAGCACAACCCCACAGTAAGGACAGTTATACTGGTGTAGTTTTTCCCACATGGGAAGGTGAGAATAACTATACCAGTACATACTTTTATACTTGTATAGCCACATCCATACCAGAGTTTTACTGGTACGACAATTTTGGTTAAATATACCAGCCCCGCCCCCCGACAAAGTTACACTGCTAAGAGGAAGTGTAGACATAGCCTTACTTAAGGTTAAGTAAAGCTATGTCTACACTAGCATTTTTGTCGGTAAAACTTTTGCCGGTCAGGGGTGTGAAAAAAACCCACCCCCACACCAACGTAAATTTTACAGACAGAAGCGCCAGTGTGGACAGTGCTATATTGGCAGGAGATGCTCTCCTGCCAATATAGCTACTGCCACTCGCTGGGCATGGTTTTATTATGCCAATGGGAGAGGTCTCTCCTGTCACTACACCAGGGACCCTGCAGTGGTACAGCTGTGCTGCTGTAAGGTCTGTAGTGGAGACAGTCACCAACTCATTTCATGTTAGCCAATGAACAGCAACAGACCATACCAATTTTCAGCAGAAAGGTTCCACATCACCACCAGCTGCTTAAATCCAACTGGAAAAATGAAATTGATAAAGTCACTAAATATAAAATCTTCAATTTTAATAAGACCTCCAAATATATTTTACTATCACTTTATTACTCCATTGTTTATTTAAACAATATTTAAAGCTCCATATTTAAAGCTCAGAATAGCTTCCGCTTTAAATATCTACTGATATCAGTATTTGTATTTTACATTTAAGTAACACCTTGTATCCTGTATTTTATATGTACAGCATAGCACCTTTCTCCTCTGAGAATTACCAGGCACATTATAAAATATTGGTATTATCCTACAATCCTTAGTCATGTGAATATTTTTTTCTTAGATAAGTATCCCATGAGGTCAACAGGACTACTTATGAGGGAGTTTGAAGACTGTACCCGGCATACCTGTACCACGACTGAAATACAGCTACCTTTGAAGTGAATGGAAGCAACGTGACCTTGCACTCCAGAGCACACTGCACAATGAAGGCGGGAGGTGATTTTACTAGAGGCTCAGCACAAGCTACTATTCTTTTACATGTGCACCACAGGCTATTTAGGAACTCCACTCATCACATCTGAGCACATCCTGAGGGAAGCTGCACATTCTAACTACATCTACATAAAGGAATTCAAAAGTTATAATTGTGACAGTCCACTTCTCCTCAGGCATGAGGAATGACACCTTGGTTACTATAAAAGCATGCTCCAACTAGACGGATCCACTCACTGAAAGGTACTGGTTTCACATCCTTACATAATTAGACAAACAGTTTTTGTTCATAACTTTCATGTTCAAGCAACATACAAAAGGAAAACACTCCAGAACTATGAAGGCCTGGGGAGATCTGCTCTAAAGATCTTCTCAGGGAAGGACTGGAGGGAAGAGAGGGAAACGCTGATTGATTTGGGGGGGAATAGAGGAGATGGTGTGTAGGGGAGGGCACGGCGAAAAGGGTTGGGGAGGAGGGAGGGGCGAGTTGTTTACAATGGGCGCTGGGTGAATGGCTACACCCCACATATGTCCTGGTGAGAGAGAAAAATTCATGGGGCGGGGCAGGTAGGACCTAATGGAGAAGAGACATCATGCGATATTATACAGCGCTCACAGCAGCCACGGCCCCCACCCCCAAAGGGCCCCCAGCCCAGCAAGCACCCAACCCCAGTCCCAGCCCAGCTCGCACCCCCACCACTCCGACCCAGCCCAGCCCGCCGCCGCCCAGCTGGCTCCCTGCTAAGGTCACAGCGCGAAGCGCCCGGGAGAAACCCCCGCCCCGCCCCGCGTTCCGGCTCCAAAGCCGGGCCCTCGCGTAGCCCAGCGGCCGCAGCAGGGCTTCCCCCGGCGGCGCGGGCTGGGCCGGTCCCCGCGGAGGGCCGCGGGCGGGCGGGCGGGCTGCACGGTCGGTACCTTCTGGGCTTTGCTCTGCTGCAGCACGTTCTGCTCCACGGTCATGGCCCCGGCCCGGCGCCGCTGGCCGCGTCCCCCCGGCGCGGCGCAGAGCAGCAGCAGCAGCAGCAGGAGGCGGCGGCGGCGGCGCGGGCAGCGGAGGGGCAGGTGCCGGGCCCAGAGTCGGGGGGGAGCCCGACTCGGCGCGACGCGGACGTGCCGCCCTGGGACGGAAAGAAGCGGGTCGGCTCAGGCCCGGCCCCTGCCCGCCACCCAGCCCGGCCCGGGCCCTGGAATGTGCCGCCGGCTCCGCCCCCGGCTCGCAGCCCGCCTCGCCCAGCCCCGCAGCCAACCACCGCCTGCTCGGCTCCCGCCCCCGCCCCGCTGCCCTGCCCCGCCCCGCCCTCCGCCTCCCCCCGCTGCCGCCCTCCTCCCCCCACGCTCCTCCCTCTCCCCCGCCAGTCACCAGCGGCCCTGTCTTCCCTCCGCCCCACGCCTCCTCTGCCTCCCGCTCCTCTCGAGTACTACGGCTCTCCCTCTGCCTACCCCCTACCTCGTGCTCCTGCCCTCCCTGCCCAGCTGCCTCTTTCCAACAGCAGCAACTTCCTCACCGAGGGGCCAGGGCTGCTGGCCTCCCTTCCCACTCTGATCCCTCCTTCTCTTGCTGCCACCTAATCGCCCGTGATAATATGTCTTATTGTATTGTCATAGTGCCTGGGATCCGCACTTGTGGATCAGGACCACATTGTCCTAGACACTGTACAAGCATAATATAGTGTCCACCCTCCCCAGGCTAATACCTCTCCTCCTCCCTCTCTAATCACTAGTGCGCTTACATTCTGCCTTCTCCCTGAGCCCTGGCAGCAATACAGGGGTCTGTCTCCCCCTCACTCGTGTTACACCTTCTTGCCCCTTCCCTTCCAATTCCTCCTCTTACTTACTCAGCCCAAGAAGAGCAGCAGGACTTCAGCTCTCTCCCCTCACTACCCCGTCACCAGTGTCAGTGTCCTCCTCTTCCAGGGCAGCAGTTGAGCTTTTACCTAGTCATTAGTGTTACTACCCATCCTCTCCAGCTGCTGCTGCAGAAGAGGAGGAATTCCTACCCAGTCATTCCTGTAACCTTCCTTCCCCTCTTCCACTAGCACTACTGGCCTCCCTTTTACTCTTCAGCAGCAACAGATTAGCTTCAACCAACTTCCTAGTCATAGGCCTAGTTTACACTACACAGTTAGGTCCACAGATTATGTTGACCTAATTATATCAATGTACACACTATAGCCCTGTGCTGCCCATGTAAGTGAGGCAGTGTCTGTGTATACATTGTGTTAACTTACATTAGATGTTGGCTATCTTGTCAATTTCAGGGCTCCAGCATGGAGATGTGAAATTGACAAGAAAAGGGGGCAGCTAGAGCTTCTGACAGGAGGCACCCTGCTCCCAGCTCAGGGAGTCCAGAAGCCAGGCAGCTCCTGGGTGGGAGCTGCACAGAGCTGTGAGCCCTGACCCACACTGCCCCTCTTCAGTTAGTGGAAGCGCTCCTGGTGGGGACGTTCACGGCCAACAGAAGAAGAGCGGTGTAGACCTGCTCTTCGTGTCCTTCCTGTCCCCTATGATTCCTCCTCCTATCTAGCAGTAATAGAAGCTCATCTCTCCCTGCCATATCCAGGTATTTATGTTATTTCATTCCTCCATTCTCTCCCCTCTCCTCCCTCATGGCATGAATTTGGTCAGGTCATACTTGGCAACTTCTTAAGAGGTCATCTTGTTCTCCAGAATCTCTACTTTCATTAGAAAAAAAGGCTTCCCATGTGTGGATGCAGACAAAATCGTAAAAAAACATGAAACAAATGTAGTCAACTTAGTATCTGCCTGCATCTGCAGAAAGCCTGAAACAAGAGCTGAGAGATGTGAAGCACCCCATTTTTCTCTTTGCATTGTTAAATCATCATCCTGCGGCTCTTGAGTTAAATCTCAACACTGTTAACAATTTCACTGCTAAAAAAACATAAGAAAGGAGAGGGAGGATCACAGATCTGAAACATGTACCGTGACTGTCTTTTCATTTTGGTGTCACAATTGGAGGGATACCACTGTTGGAGCCAAGAAACCAGTGGGAGAGAACAGAGTTCTTAGCAAGAGTCAGTGTCTATCTGCAGAGTGCAGTGGAGCATCCAAGCACTACCTTGCCAATGTGCCTTCCCAAACCTGGAGAGCAGTTGGGACAGAGTCTGCACTGACAGGGGATGTGGGACCAGGTATGCTCTAGTGGCAGCTGCTCCTGCTTCTTCCATACTCTCTCTGCAGGCTCAAGCAGACAGCACTGCATTAGTCATATTTGGGTCAAGTTTTCCTCACAATTATAAGGGCTAGAAACAATTTGTTTAAAATGAAAGCTGAGATTCTCACCTCATCATATGATACTGGGTTCTGTGGCCCAAGACACATGCTTATTTGTGTCTATGGTGTATCTGAAACCTATCAAGAGAGAGTCAGGTCCCGCTGAGCCCATTTGATCATATCATATATGCTGTGAGCAGTGCCTCATTTTGGCATCTCAAACAATAATGCAATTGAGGGTAAATGCAAGTGAACTGAGTTTACCCACTTCTCATTTAGTAAATATGGAGTTTATGTTAGTTTACCCACATGTTTTTTTAAACCACTATGCCACTGATCTCAAGTGAGCAGAGTTTGCAGGAGAAGCACAAGGATTGCCAACCACAAGAATTGAAAAATTGTCAGGTCCCCAAAATCATGAGATTTTTAAAAAATGAATTAGAGTTTCTTTTTATTTGTCTTCTGATTGTTCAGCCTTTAGGGTTCATAATTTCAAGTGTTCTCTGCAACCGGAAGAACTAGAAACTTACGTAGTTAAAAATAAAAGGAGTACTTGTGGCACCTTAGAGACTAACCATTTAGTCTCTAAGGTGCCACAAGTACTCCTTTTCTTTTTGCGAATACAGACTAACACGGCTGTTACTCTGAAACCTGTTGTTAAAAATAAAAGCTGAGTTGCTGATATAAAAACATGACTCCAAAAGCTGAGGCTTTAAGAAAAACATCAAATAATGTGAAACTCATGATAAATTCACAAGAGAAGGCAGCACTAATATCACTAGATTTTTTCCCCGAATTCAATCCTTGTTACACCCTCACAGGCTCACCTCCCACCCTACACAGTCATTCAAATTACTATCCCCCTCTTCCTCTTCAGCTTTTACCCCAACCCCACACCCACATTCATACTTCTAAAACCTTATGTGAGGATATATGTATGGCTTATTTAAATATATATCCTGAAGCTGGACAAAAGAGAGCTGGGGAAAGTTCTAGGCAAAAGCTTGGCTGTGAAGAGGAGGAAGAGTAGTTTTACGGAAAATACAATTTTCCGTAATCTAACAAAGTTCTTAAATCAGTGTTGGAAGAAAGTGATTCTTTTTGTGATTCTCTACCATTGTCACAAGGCTTTGGGTTTTCATTTAGACTGTAAACTCATTGGGGTAGGGATAATTTTACTGTATATCTGTTACATGGCCAGCACCATAAAAATTCACATAGCAGTAGCAGCGACAAAGCAAGCTTCCCCCACCTCACAGAGCCAGCGTAGGCCCAGTTATTTTCCTTAGCATCTGATTATTTCAGTCTAATATTTTTGCTTGTTTATTTTCTTTCCTTATTTTATTTTAGCTTTTGTGGGGGTGGTTTTGCAATTTGTTAACATTTGGTCTTCTAAGATTTGCTGATCTGAGATATTAGTCGCAGTTTAAAATGTTTTGCCCATCATTGCAGGTGGCCTAGGCAATTTATGTATTTTTAAAATAGTATTTAACAAAGCATTTACCGTAGAATAGGCAGCAAGTATTATGCAAGCCAAATAATGAGATTTGACAGTGATCCAAAGGTGCCTATTTAGGGTTAAGAGCTGTGATTCAGATTTCATGCTCAATCAAGGATTGGCTCCACATGAGCAGTGGTAGTTTGTTTCTTTATAAAAAAAAATCTGTTGTATTGTTGTGCCCAAAAGACAAGACCAAGCTCTTTGTCCTTCAGTTCAGTACATAATTTCCCCATAAATCCACGTGCTTAAGTATATTGGGCTGTCATTTATTATTTTTAATATATTTTAACAGCTTTCTTCTCAACCACACTTGTGTATTGTGTTGGTGTATGGTGTTATGAACATAATTTTCAATCATGTATATGTACAATGTAAACATTTTTTAAAAATTAAAATGATAATTTAATAGTTTTCAAACATCTAAATGTATGAGTCTGTCATCTCACCCTGCCCTAGGGCCCCTGCTCCCGTACATTGTGTAATCTGTCTACCAAGCTGCCTCAACCACCTGATATACAGTTGCCCCACCCAAACAGCACAATACCCCTCTACTCACAAACACACATGGGAGTACAGCTGCCCCTCTGCAAATCACATACCAAAAAATTTTCCTCATGCACCATCAAAGCAGGAATGGGCCCCCAAAGAAAACGTTTTACATAAACTTCAATTTGTGCCCCATTTTAATGCATGAGTAGGATAACCTAAACTCACATTTTGTAAAATAATTAAAAAATTAGAAATCATTTCTATACAGAGTGGTCATGATAGTTTTTTATATACACCTGACTAAAACACTTCTGAATTTATAATTTAAATGCTGACAGTCTGCATCATAGCAATGCAAATTATGATTCCGTAATACATATGGCACCGCTGAAAAACAGATGGAACTGAATTTTGTGTGCCATTTACAACAAATGTTCTATATTGAGTACATTTAATGCGAGGTTGGAATTTACACTTAATCACAGAACAAAAGGAATTACATCCAATAATCTTTTACTGAGAATTTTCTTTATAATATTGCTTCTTAAGCAGGACTCCCTAACAAAAACAGAACCAGTGTATGAACTCCCCCTGCTAGTCTGCATTGATCATTTAGCTTGCACAATCCCAGTGTTGTGACTTGTAGCTGACCTTATTGATATTAGTGCACAGAAAGAGAAGTAAATAAAGATCATTGTTTGTTTCTGATTCACAGGAAACAAATAAGACTGCAGCAGCAGCATTACATTTGCTTACTGGTCTGAGCAGCCACAAACATATTTCTCCAAATGCTTACATTGCCTGCCTACATAGGAGATCAACTGAAAGTCAATGGGAGTTAGACATCTAACTGTCATTTGTACTGTTGAAAAGTTCCACATCACTGGCATTGTTAAGCATTTAAAATCCTAAACAATAAAGTCCATAGCTATCTAGCACATCTCTGCCTGGAGCCTCATCCGCATGCTTACCTCAGACATCTCAAAAACACAAACACCTTAGCATAGGTTTCCTTATATACAATGGCCATCTCCAACAAAAACTTCTTGAGCTAAACAATCACTTCAATGCTCCCTGAAATTTCCAACAAGATTGTTTCAACCCATAGCTTAGTTTAGCTGTTTCTTGATTTAGGTGGTCCAATGGTTAAAGCAAGGGAAGGCAAGTCACAGCTTTCAGGGTCTCTGTTTCTGAGTTTTTAATTCATTGTATGACCTTGAGCAATCAATTCTTTAACTAAATAATCAAAACGTAGGATAACAAGAACAATCCATGCAATTGAGATGATCTAGCCTATGTAAATGACTGCATCCCACTTTATCATATAAATCCACCAATTCATTGTAGCAATGCCTGATTTTCAGAGGAGCTGAGCACACATATCTCCAGTTGACTTCAATGAAAGTTGCAGGTGTTCAGTAATTCTGCAAATCTGGACTGCAGTCGTCTAAGTTTACACAGCCTTATGTTTTGTTTACTTTCATAGAAATGTAGGCTGAAATGTAGGGGGCCTCAGGAGGTCATTGAATCCACCCCACACATGCACTGAGGCAGGATTAAATATACCTAGACTATCCCTGACAGATGACTAACCTGTTCTTAAGTGACAGGGACTCCACAAGATCCTCTGGTAACCTGTTCCAGTGTCTATAGTTAGAAAGTTTTTCCTAATTTCTAACATAAATCTTCCTTGAAGCAAACTAAGCTGATTACTTCTTGTCCCACTCTCAGTGGACATGGAGAGAAATTGATCACCAGCCTCTTTATAACAACTTTTTACAGATAAAGTGTGGTGCCCCAAACTTGACCACACTTTCACATCGGTGAGATATTTTCATTGAGCTATCCACATTGACATCCATGCCTTTTTCTGAATGGTTACAGTTCATTTAGAGCTCAGCAAAGTGTCTGAGCCATTCATAATTGTCCTTCCAATGTGCATTACCTGGCATTTGCCAACAGTAGAGCTGGTTGCAAAATTTCCGACTGAATGTCTTTCCATCAGAAAATTCCAGTTCATGAAAAGCAAAACTTGTTAAGGAAATGTGTTGCGTTTTACAACATTTCATTTTGGGTGGGGCAGGGGTGGGGGAGGCTGGGAATGGAAAAGGATTTTGATGAAGTTGAAATACTTTGTTTTGACATTTTTAGAATGGAATGTTTCAAAACAACTTTTGTATCTGAAATTTTATTTCATAAAATATGTTAAAAATGTTAAAATATCAAAATCAAATCAAAACAAAATGTGTTGATTGACTGAAAATGAATTTTTTGGCCAGAATTTTGTTTTGTGGGAAATGTTCAGTTTTTGCTCTGTTTTGTAACCAAGAACTTTTCAAAAATCATAAAATTTTCTGTGACATGGAAAATGCAGTTCCTGCCCAGCTCTAGTCAACAGTGAATTTCATTTGGCACTCATCTTCCCAGTCTTCTCTGGATTTCTGTTGAATCAAATAGAACAGCCTACAGTATCCCCTAACCAAGTCTCTGTCATACATGCAGGATCAGGGCCTCTTCCTTAATTAAATTATGAACGGCAACTGCTTCATTAGCCAATAACTTTACATTTGACAGCATGAATGGATAAATAGGGTCACTATCCACCAACATCTCATAATCCTAAGATAAGATTCCGAATAAGACCAGTAGGACTAGTTTTAAATGCCACTATTATTTGTATTACCATAATGTCTAGGAGCCCTGGTCATGGACCAAGATCCCACTGTGCTAGGCATTGTGCAAACAGCCATGTTTTCTGCTTGTGACACGTCCTTAATTTCTACTTGCCTAGTCTCCCACAGTCCACCATGACAAGGATTGAGGAACTAAGTCCTTGCTCCCATATAACGTCATTATTAACATGTTTCATTGTATTCAGTTCATAATAACATTGCAAGGCAGAGTTACCAGCCTGTCTCAAGTGTCTCTACAGAAGAAAGGTTGTGTTAAATTTTGTCTTTTTTATTTTAGCTGTTGTATGTTGCAGAATTTGATAAGTGTTATTCTCCAAGAGAAAAAAAGTTAAAATCTTAAAACCCCAGGAAAAAAGGTAAAAGTCAAATAAACCCACTGTGTCTGATTTAGCGTAACATCCAATTAGTGAGCACCCAAGCTGGAGCTAGCGATTGGTGCAGATTGCACCACATGCAACGGGCATATGCATTTCAATTTTCCTGATAAACTATCCTCAACCCTCCCACAGCCAGGCGTGGAAACACCTGTCATTTTCCTATACAAGCTGTAGAGTCGTGCTTATGGTTTTCTACTGAGCTTACAATTTAAAAAAAAATGATAAGACGACTTGAACATATTAATGTATGTATAGGTTCGGGCCCATAATATAATTTATCCTTGGCATGCATATTGAAAAGTATTCTAACATAAAATCTTTGTTTCCGGAATAACAAAAAATGTTTCTACCATTTTTCAGCTCACGATCTGAGATATCTCCACAGCATTAATTGACAGATGCAACAAGACCTTTGTGAGTCAGTAGGTATCTGAGGAAAAGAAAACCCTTTCATTTCCATTTTTCTGTTATGATTTTAACTGATAAGGCTTCCTCACTCAGACTTTGCAGCAAAAATATGAATTACTTACAGATCACTTTCATATCTCTGATTTGACATCTCTTATCTAAGTAGTTTGTGCCCATCTCCTGCTTTGGGTGAACAAATCTGCATTTTAGTTTAAAATGGAATAAAAGAGGAAAATATAAAATGACTGAAATTGGGTTGGTCAACTTACTCAAAGAAAAAACAATTGAATGTTCTACTGTAAAAGCCACATATTGCTCTTGATCCATACAGAGAACTCCTGTTGACAGTCATGTTATTGATGTGAATGGGCGTTCTGTGCATTGACGTAGGTCAGTATCTGACTGAATGTACAGCTGCATTCTCCATGAACACACCACAGGCGGTATTTGACCCTAAGTGTACAGCGGGAGTCACAAGATCTATTACCTAAATTGTAATGGCATTTTCATCCACAATGGAATTGAATACTCCAAATGAAAACAGTTTAATATGCAAGACACTTAAAGCTGATCTTGTTGACAAACTTTACAATGACTCTTCCTCAACAAGTAAGATATATAAAAAGAAAGCCACCTAACAGTAATCTCAGATTACTGCACTACTACAGTATCAGATGTAGTGGAAGCAAGGCATTTAAATGTTAAAACATGAACAGCTGAGGTGAAATATAAGACAAAGTATGACACATTAAATAAACTGGAGCCCAATGAGATGAGATCAAAGTGTGATGTTAGTCATATTGCTTGACAAATAATCTTCAGTGGCATTTGATACTCAGTAGGGACCTTTCATTGATGATCTTTGGGAGCTTTAGTACTCTGTTTGGAAGAACATTTTACAGGAAACCTTCAAAGGTTTTATTTATCCAATGGGCACTATTACACATTTGATTGTTTCCAGGAAAAGCCATTCTAGAGACAAACTTTGGTGGTACCAAATTCACCGTTTAATTTAAAAGTCAACACTTATGAAGAGATGCCACAGATTGTTACAGTATCTGAGTTACAGTAGATAGGGCACTACTATGACACCATAATTGTGAAGGTCACTATGCAGTGAAGCTGTTGGTGGGGGCAAGGATTCATTGACTTAAAATGGGATCAGGACTGAACTGGCAGTACTAAGCAAAAATTTCAAGGGGGCTGGGTTCATTGGTTTGTGAGGTATTAGTCTTGTGGGATTCACTCTTCACTGGCAACTGGATCTAGTTTCATCAACTACCATGTAATTCTCATTAAGGCAGGTACAACTAATGTGACCCTGCCTCTTAGAACAAGTTCAATATACCACACAGCTCAAACACTATTCCAAGGAGTCAGTGAGACAGCCAGGCAGAAAATACACAGTGAAAATACCAAGGGCAAGTCAATAAGGGAGAAGTTTGTTGGGGAAAAGTACAAAGGTGGGAGACCACAAAACTTCACAAAACAAACAATTCATCAATTAGTTTTCCAAATAAACACTAAGACAGAGGAGCAAGCAACTTACAAATTACAAGCCTGTCATTTTTACAGATCCTTGAGGCCCCTTAAGGTGAGTTTAGTAGTCTGGCTTGAAAATGAACACACAGCTCTCAATTCTGAGTGCTTTACTTTTCTTGTTAGCCAGACACTGGCAGATAGGGTGGCTGACAGGTATTTTCAGTAGACGATGAACTGACTTGCATATTAACGGTAAACTTATAGCTTCTCTTTAACACATCTTACTTGGGGATCCTCCATCCTCAAGCATATGGGTAAAAGGAACTCAAGAGTAGATTTTTGTGCTGGGTGGCTTGGTGCCATAGTAGAAGAGAAAGAAGAAAAACTGTCATAGTTCCAGGGAGTGTATAGATGGATCAGAGGTCTGGGTTCAAGTTCCCTTGGTTTGAAAGGTGTCTCCAGCCATTCCTGCTATGCCAATCTCTGGAACTTTACTGGAGGGATTGAGTGGAGGTCCAGTTTTGGATCTGGAGTATGTACCAGAGTCTCCTGAGTTGGAGTCTTTGTTGCATAAGCCACAGAAGTCATCTTCAGTGCAGCCTGGGATTGGTTTGAAGGATTGCCTAGACAACTTTTTTTGGGGAAAAAAGCTTCAACTTCCTGGGGTTCATGTTCTCCCTCTGACTCCACTAAGAATATCTTCTTTAAGTCCCTCAGGGTATCTCTACACTGGAGCTGGGAACAAGCCTCCCAGCCCAGGCGCTAAAAATAAAAGTGTAGTCATTGCAGTTTAGGCAGCAGTTCAGGCTCTCAAGTCCACCTGATTCCCTGAGTTTGAGCTTGGGACGGGTGGCTAGCCTAAGGCCTTGTCTACACTACGAAATTAGGTCGAATTTATAGAAGTCGATTTTGTAGAAAGCATTTTTACACAGTCAATTGTGTGTGAACCCACACAAATGCTCTAAGTGCATTTAGTCAGCGGAGTGCGTCCACAGTACCGAGGCAACCGTCGACTTCCGGAGCGTTGCACTGTGGGTAGCTATCCCACAGTTCCTACAGTCTCCGCCGCCCATTTGAATTCTGGATAGAAATCCCAGTGCCTGATGGGGCTACAACATTGTTGCGGGTGGTTCTGGGTACAAATCGTCAGGCCCCCCCCCTTCCCTCCCTCCCTCCCTCCCTCTGTGAAAGCAATGGCAGACAATCATTTTGCACCTTTTTTCTTGAGTTACCTGTGCAGACGCCATACCACGGCAAGCATGGAGCCCGCTCAGCTCACTGTCACCGTATGTCTCCTGGGTGCTGGCAGATGTGGTACTGCATTGCTACACAGCAGCAGTTTATTGCCTTTTGGCAGCAGACAGTACACTATGACTGGTAGATGTCGTCGACGTAGTCCAGGGCGCTCTTTTAACCGACCTCGATGAGGTCGGGGTGCCTGGGCAAACATGGGAGTGACTCAGCCAGGTCATTTCCCTTTTAAGTTTCGTCTCATGGCGATTCAGTCCTACCGGCAGTGCACTGTCTTTTAATCTGCAGCCAGCAGAAGATGATGGCCAGCAGTCATACTGCACCGCCTTCTGCCAAGCATCCAGCAGATGACGACGGCTAGCTGTCATACTGCACAATCTGCTGCCAGAAAGATGTATAAAGATAGATGAAGTGGATCAAAACAAGAAATAGACCAGATTTTTTTTGTATTCATTTTCTCCTCCCTCCCTCCGTGAAATCAATGGCCTGCTAAACCCGGTTTTGAGTTCTATCCTTGAGGGGGCCATTCTGTTTCTCACAAAGCCACCCTCTTTGTTGATTTTAATTCCCTGTAAGCCAACCCTGTAAGCCATGTTGTCTGTCACCCCTCCCTCTGCCAGAGCAAAGGCAAACAATCGTTTTGCGTCCTTTTCCCTGGATTGCCTGAGCAGGAGCAAATGCCATAGCACAGCAAGCATGGAGCCCGTTCAGCTCACCACAGCAGTTATGACCATTGTAAACACCTCGCGCATTATCGTGCAGTGTATACACAACCAGCACCTGAGAAACCAGGCAAGGAGGCGATGGCAGCGCGTTGACGAGGACATGAACACACTTTTCTCTAAAACCGCATTCCCCTGCAATTTGGAGATCATGGTGTTAATGGGGCAGGCTCATGCTGTGGAACACCAATTCTGGGCATGGGAAACAAGCACAGAGTGGTGGGACCACAGAGTGTTGCAGGTCTGGGATGATTCCCAGTAGCTCCTAAACTTTCGCATGTGTAAGGGCACTTTCTTGGAACTTTGTGACTTGCTTTGCCCTGCCCTGAAGTGGAAGAATACCAAGATGAGAGCAGCCCTCAGAGTTCACAAGCGAGTGGCAATAGCCCTTTGGAAGCTTGCAACACCAGACAGCTACCGGTCAGTTGGCAATCAATCTGGAGTGGGAAAATCTACTGTGGGGGTTGCTGTGATGCAAGTAGCCAACACAATCATTGAGCTGCTGCTATCAAAGGTAGTGACTCTGGAAAATGTGCAGGTCATACTACATGACTTTGCTGCAATGGGATTCCCTAACTGTGGTGGGGCTATAGACAGAACGCATATCCCTATCTTGGGACCGGACCACCAGGGCAGCCAGTACATAAACCGCAAGGGGTACTTTTCAATGGTGCTGCAAGCACTGGTGGATCACAAGGGACGTTTCACTGATATCAACGTGGGATGGCTGGGAAAGGTTCATGATGCTCATGTCTTCAGGAACTCTGGTCTGTTTAAACAGCTGCAGGAAGGGATTTACTTCCCAGACCAGAAAATAACTGTTGGGGATGTTGAAATGCCTATAGTTATGCTTGGGGACCCAGCCTACCCCTTAATGCCCTGGCTCATGAAGCCATACACAGGCACCCTGGACAGTAGTTAGGAGCTGTTCAACTATAGGCTCAGCAAGTGCAGAATGGTGGTAGAGTGTACATTTGGACGTTTAAAGGGTCGCTGGTGCAGTTTACTGACTTGGTCAAACCTCAGCGAAACCAATATTCCCATTGTTATTGCTGCTTGTTGTGTGCTCCACAATCTCTGTGAGAGTAAGGGGGAGACGTTTTTTGGTGGGGTGGGAGGTTGATGCAAATCGCCTGGCCGCTGAATACGCACAGCCAGACACCAGGGCAATTAGAAGAGCACAGCAGGAAACGGTGCACATTAGAGAAGCTTTGAAAACCAGTTTCATGAATGGCCAGGGTACCGTGTGACACTTCTGTTTGTTTCTCCTTGATGAAAACCCACCCCCTTGGTTGACTCTAATTTCCTGTAAGCCACCCGCTCTCCCACCTTCGATCACAGCTTGCTTGTAAAGGAAATAAAGTTACTATCATTTAAAAAATATGTATTCTTTATTAATTGATTATAAAAATAGGGAGATAACTCACAAGGTAACCTGGGTGGGGTGTGGGAGGAGGGTACGAGGGAAGGAAAAGGCCACTTTAAAACTTGTTGAATGCCAGCCTTCTGTTGCTTGGGCTGTCCACTGGGGTGGAGTGGTTGGGTGCCTGGAGCCTCCCCCACCGCGTTCTTGGGCGTCTGGGTGAGGAGGCTATGGAACTTGGGGAGGACGGAGGGAGGTTAATCAGGGGCTACAGCATCAGTCTGTGATCCTGCTGCCGTTCATGAACCTCCACCAGACGCCGGAGCATGTTCATTTGATCCTGCAGTAGCCCCAGCGTTTCCTCATGCCTCCTCTGATCTTCTTTCCGCCACCTCTCCTCACATTCATCAGCCACCATCCTGTACTCTGCTATTGTGTCCCTCCACACCGCTCTGTCAGTGCTGGACGGACTGCATGAGCTCAGAGAACATTTCATCGTGCGTGCGTTTTTTTCACCACCTTATCTGAGTTAGCCTTTGGGATGGAGGAGGGAGGCTTGAAACATTTGCAGCTGCTAGAGGAAAAAAAGGGAGTGAAGTATTTAAAAAGATACATTTTACAGAACAATGGCTATACTCTTTCACGGTGAACAACACTATTCACATTACGTAGCACATGTGATTTTGGTACAAGGTCGCATTTTGCATCTTATATTGAGTGCCTGCGGCTTTGGTGTTAGAGATCACACACGCAGGGCTGGGCAACAGAATTCAGCTTGCAGGCGGCCATGGTAAGCCATAGTCTTTTGGCTTCTGCAACCTTCATAACAGCAGCCCCCTCCTTTCCCATACCAAGCAAAGCCCGTTGAGTTGGCCATTTAGTGCTGCAGTTTTCCTGTTAACGTGCAGTAGCAAAAACCAAACTAACCCCCTCACCCCATCCAATTCTCTGGGATGATTACTTTACCCCTCACCCCACTGCGTGGCTGGTATCAGGAAAGATCCCTGCTAGCCAAACGCGAACAGCTCAGCACCAATGCTCCCTCCCCCCCCACCACGTGGATAACTGCGGGGAGGATTTCTTTTCAGCCACAGGCAAACAGCCCAGTAGGAACGGGCACCTCTGAATGCCCCTTAATCAAATTCCCCTATTTCAACTAGGTTACCATGAATGATATCACTCTCCTGAGGATAACGCAGGGAGATAAAGAACGGATGTTGCTTGAATGCCAGCAAACACCGGGACCATACGCTGCCAGGCTTTGTCATGCAATATCAGATTATTTGCAACTAGCATGGCGTGGTAAAGTGTCCTACCATGGAGGACGGAATAAGGCTACTCTCCCCAGAAACCTTCTGCAAAGGCTTTTAGAGTACCTCCAGGAGACCTTCATGGAGATGTCCCTGAAGGATTTCCACTCCATCCCCAGACATGTTAACAGTAGCTGTACTGGCCACGAATGCATCCCAAGTCCTCAGGGCTACTTAATCATTAAAAAACGCTTGCTTTTATAACATGTATTATAAAAGTGAAAAGGTACACTCACCAGAGGTCCCTTCTCTGGCTTCGTTGGGTTGGGAGGGTATTTCAGACAGGGTGATAAAAAGATCCTGGCTGTCAGGGAGAACGGTGTGCTGTGTGCTCTCCCCAAGCTCATCCTCCTCCTCCTCATATTCCCCATCTGCAAAATCCTCAGCCATGATGGAGAGTACCCCATCATCAGAGTCCACGGACAGGGGTTGGGTAGTGGTGGCGGCCCCCCCTAGAATTGCATGCAGCTCAGCGTAGAAGCGGCATGTCTGGGGCTCTGTCCCAGAGCGTCAGTTTGATTCTTTGGTTTTCTGGTAAGCTTAAGTTTCATACGGCACTGTGTTGCGTCCCTGATGTAGCCTCTGTCCCTCATGGCCTCTGAGATTTTTTGAAATGTTTTGGCATTTCGTCTTTTGGAACGTAGTTCTGATAGAACGGATTCCTCTCCCCATACAGTGATCAGATCCAGTACCTCCCGTTCGGTCCATGCTGGAGCTCTTTTTTGATTCTGGGACTGCATGGTCACCTGTGCTGATGAGCTCGCCTGGCCAAACAGGAAATGAGATTCAAAAGTTCCCAGGGCTTTTCCTGTACACCTGGCCAGTGCATCCGAGTTCAGAGTGCTGTCCAGAGCAATCACAATGGTGCACTGTGGGATAGCTCCCGGGGGCCAATACCTTCGAATTGCATCCACACTAACCTTAATTTGAAGTGGTGATGTTGATTTCAGCACTAATCCCCTCGTTCGGGACGAGTACAGAAATCAGTTTTAAGAGCCCTTTATATCGAAAAAATGGCTTCGTTGTGTGGACGCGTGCAGGGTTAATTCGGATTTAACGCTGCTAAATCCGACATAAACTCATAGTGTAGACCAGACCTAAGTCTTCACCAGAGCCACAACATCCACGCTTCTGTTTTTGGTGAGCTAGCTTGACATGAGTTAGCATGAATCTGTGTACTGAGTAACTATAAGAGGCCACCTGAAAAGCCTGCTCTGTTAGCTCATTCTTGTGCCTCTCCCAAAACAACTAGAGTGCAATCACTGTTTTCTATGGTTACTTTCAGTTACAGATCCTGCTCCCCTCTCTTTCTCACCCCTCTACCCTCCAAACCAGTATCCACGATGATGACATATCTGAATCACATGGATAGAGCAAGTGGGTGACATCACCTAATCTACTGCTACTGTTCAGAGGATGGCAACAGCTTCTGCTTCTGATGATACCAAGTCTGCATTAGTGTCATCATGGTCCATCTAGGAATTTTTTGCAAGCACTGAAACTGTAGGAAGCAGAATAGAAATGTAGATGATTTGGAGGAAATATGTACAAATTGGAATCACTAATACTAAACTTCATAACTAATGCTCTGAGCTGAAAATGAGGCATTAGCATACAATTATACAAATACTCCACCAACCAAAAGCAGCTTGCATAATATCTGACCTTGCTAACCTTGGATTTCATACTTTCCCACGAGGAAGGCTGCAGCAAATCAGTGACTATTGCAATTAATGGAGTATATAGCAGCTACAGTTATGTTTGGTTTCAGAGTAGCAGCCATGTTAGTCTGTATTCGCAAAAAGAAAAGGAGTACTTGTGGCACCTTAGAGACTACCATCCGATGAAGTGAGCTGTAGCTTATGCTCAAATAAATTTGTTAGTCTCTAAGGTGCCACAAGTACTCCTTTTCTTTTTACAGTTATGTCTGGTTTTTTAATCTTACATTTTACCTTTTAATGTTTAGATGTATAAGAGCAAGAATATAGTTGTTAGTGGATACTAATACAAATTATTTATTTAATATATTCAAAGTTGACTGACTGGTGAATTAATTCAATTCTGTTGTTATTCTAATGGGTAGATGGAAAGGTATTTGAATTGTTTAGTTTATTAAAAAGTTACTGAAAATTGCTATTTTCCTTTTAACCTTTATATGTATGCATACATTCTATTGTAGTTGGATTGTGTAGCTGTTTGAATAAAATGTATTTTACATAATTACATACAGTTTTGCAAAACAACATTTCTGCAGTGTTTAGTGGCTCTGAGTAAAGGTACAATATGTTGTACTCTACTCTGACAAGGAGAACGTTTGTAATAGTCCTCTGCTCTAGCTGTTTTTAACTGGAGTTGAATTAGAGGAAGACTGTTTGATTTCTACACATACGTGATTTCTTCGCTTCAATGCTTTGGAGACCCAGAGTGAAGCAGTGGAGTAACTGCTTCATAAAGGTTGTGATCTTAAAAAAAAAAAGTATGTGTAACATTGTACATGCGTGGTGACATTTTTAAATAACTTCTGGTTGTCTTCAGTACCATATATGATAAATAGTTTTAGTTGATTCCTTACCTCTAACCTCTGTTTGACTCTGTCCCAAGACTGTAAGCATTTTGGGTCAAGTACTGCTTTTACATTTTCTTGTATATACATATAATATACAATTTAAAATTAGCCTATATATAATACACGTAACCCTTCAGCCTGTCAGAGTTGGCAGCAACAAGAGCCGGGTTCAGTATCTAGGAGTTCCATTCCAATAACACAATGCAAAACCGGCTCGAACCCTCACCCAGTGACCTGGGACAATTATATACCACCCCCGCTGG
The DNA here is from genome assembly GCF_965140285.1 of Lepidochelys kempii. Taxonomy (NCBI): domain Eukaryota; kingdom Metazoa; phylum Chordata; order Testudines; family Cheloniidae; genus Lepidochelys; species Lepidochelys kempii. The sequence goes on from NC_136380.1 coordinate 176,699,368, forward strand.
GCGCCTCCAAGAGGCAATACTTCCCCTCTCGCAAGCACATAGTCTGAGTGTAACAAAAAGCCTTTTAATAACAGAGAGAAACCATGTGGCATTATGTTGGGGAAACACCACAAACAGGATTCATAACACAACTCATGAGCAAAAACCCACCCCAAGCAAATTGGGGCATGTCCTTTCCCTTTGGTTCTTGAGTCCAGCAACCCAAAATCACCCAAAGTCCCAAAAGTCTCTGTCCCTGGTCAGGGCAGCCCCAGAGTTCAAAAGTTTATCTGCAGAGTTTTACCTCCCAACCTGGGTGGAGATGGGGGGGGGTTAAGGGGCACCTTACATGGTCCAAAGCTGATGGCCCCACCTCTCCACGGGGCTCCGCTCTGCCAGCTGCCCCATGGGCTGCTCTAGGCATCCAACAAACTGCTCTGCTCCACCAGCCGCTCCGCTCGCCGTCCCGCAAATTGTTCCACCATATATCTTCAGGCTCCCCCACTATTAACACAACACTTAGTGATTTCAGCTCTTAGTAACTTTAGCCCTTTTGTGATTTCAGCTTGTAGTAGGGGAGCCTCAGTGCTGGTGCACCATTAGCCCAAAGGGAATTCAGCTCAGCAGCCTGTAACTAGACTCCTAATGGAATCAAAATTAGCTCTGATATTCCACAGTGGAGAGAGGAGGAAGTGCAATTAGCATGTAAGGTCCTCACCAGGGGGCCTATGCCACCAAGTATCAATACCCATTCCCAGCCTCTCTCAATTCACAGAGTTTTGGAACCCATGTCCCTTGCCTAGCGAGTGCTACTTAGTTGATGGCGAGTCTCTCCATCATAACAAAAGGCCAAGTACAGTTCCACTGTCCTTGATTCCCATAATCAGGGTAATAACAATTTATTTTTCCTGCCCCAATAACAGAGACACTGGGGATCCCACAGCAGCCAAAGTGACCATTTGGGCAGCTATGGCCTCATACTAGGCAGGGTGGGGTGTGCCTATGCAAATGAGATCAGCCCCTGAAGTTCTTTTCCACAACTTGCCACACCTCACCACCAGATGTCAGGGTGGAGCTCATCCTGACTCTGCTTACATATATATATATATATAATATATATATATAGGGTTAAGAATTACCTAACCTAAATTACAGGTTTCAGAGTAGCAGCCGTGTTAGTCTGTATTCACAAAAAGAAAAGGAGGACTTGTGGCACCTTAGAGACTAACCAATTTATTTGAGCATAAGCTTTCATGAGCAACAGCTCACTTCATCAGATGCATTCAGTGGAAAATACAGTGGGGAGATTTATATACATAGAGAACATGAAACAATGGGTGTTACCATACACACTGTAACCAGAGTGATCACTTAAGGTGAGCTATTACCAGCAGGAGAACGGGGGGTGGGGAGGGCGGAGAGCCGGGGGGGGGGGAATCTTTTGTAGTGATAATCAAGGTGGGCCATTTCCAGCAGTTGACAAGAATGTCTGAGGAACAATGGGGGGTGTGGGGGGATAAACATGGGGAAATAGTTTTACTTTGTGTAATGACCCATCCACTCCCAGTCTCTATTCAAGCCTAAATTAATTGTATCCAGTTTGCAAACTAATTCCAATTCAGAAACCTACTGACTGCTATTCCTACCTACATGCCTCCAGCTTTCATCCAGACCACACCACATGATCCATTGTCTACAGCCAAGCTCTATGATACAACCACATTTGCTCCAACCCTCAGACAGAGACAAACACCTACATGATCTCTATCAAGCATTCTTACAACTACAGTACCCACCTGCTGAAGTGATGAAACAGATTGACAGAGCCAGAAGAGTACCCAGAAGTCACCTACTACAGGACAGGCCCAACAAAGAAAATAACAGAACGCCACTATCCATCACCTTCAGCCCCCAACTAAAACCTCTCCAACGCATCATCAAGGATCTACAAGGATCTATCCTGAAGGATGACCCATCACTCTCACAGATCTTGGGAGACAGGCCAGTCCTTGCATACTCACCAGCAACCACACACCACACAACAGAACCACTCACCCAGGAACCTATCCTTGCAACAAAGCCCGTTGCCAACTGTGTCCACATATCTATTCAGGGAACACCATCATAGGGGCTAATCATGTCAGCCACACCATCAGAGGCTCATTCACCTGCACATCTACCAATGTGATATATGCCATTATGTGCCAGCAATGCCCCTCTGCCATGTACATTGGTCAAACTGGACCGTCTCTACGTAAAAGAATAAATGAACAGAAATCAGACGTCAAGAATTATAACATTCAAAAACCAGTCGGAGAACACTTCAATCTCTCTGGTCACTCGATTACAGAAAGTTGCAATACTTCAACAAAAAAACTTCAGAAACAGACTCCAACAAGAGACTGCTGAATTGGAATTAATTTGCAAACTGGATACAATTAACTTAGGCTTGAATAGAGACTCGGAGCGGATGGGTCATTACACAAAGTAAAACTATTTCCCCATGTTTATCCCCCCCTCCACCCCCCTGTTCCTCAGACATTCTTGTCAACTGCTGGAAATGGCCCACCTTGATTATCACTACAAAAGGTTTTCCCCCACCCCCCACTCTCCTGCTGATGATAGCTCACCTTAAGTGATCTCTCTGGTTACAGTGTGTATGGTAACACCCATTGTTTCATGTTCTCTGTGTATATAAATCTCCCCACTGTATTTTCCACTGAATGCATCCGATGAAGTGAGCTGTAGCTCACAAAAACTTATGCTCAAATAAATTGGTTAGTCTCTAAGGTGCCACAAGTCCTCCTTTTCTTTTTGCTAACCTAAATGTAAAGTGAATTAAGTTACTCAGTTTTTGTTCTGGATTTCTAATAATGTAGGATCCCATTTTGTTAATCACAAACAACCCTAGAACTGAAGATACAAGTTGTGATTAGCTGAGTGGAGTTTGATATGTATACAGAGAAATCCAATTTATACAAATGAAAATTTGGCTTGTTGTCCTTTCTGGAAATGCCACATTTAATTCGATTTCAAATTATTTCACATGTAAAAAAGCTAAGGTTGGGCAAGTCGTATATAGTAGCTGTAAAAGGGGCGAAGTCTGTCAAAAGAGCCATATTAAGAAATGGGTTGATCATTTAAATAGACGACTGAGAGAGAGAAAGGGACTATTAGAGTTAATTTGGTTTCTTAATTGTAAACTTGTATGTATATGAACCCTAGAGAGTGGCTACATTAGTTTGAATGGTCAAGTTATGATATACTGCCTTTTTTCTAATATTGATGTTTTGATAGATATCACAGGCTAAGTTTGACCATTTTATACGTTGTGCTACTTCATTGCTTACAATTATGGGGGAAGGTAGGTGGAATCTGAACACACATGACTGAGCTGGTCTGTCATTATCCTGGCTTTTCAAAAAAAGTTAAATATAGATTACACACACACACAGGGCAAGATTCTCTGCTACACCCACACATACACACACAAAAATAAATAAATAAAAATAAGCCAAATGAATAACCAGTTTGGGAAAGGGGAAGCATTTCAGACATAGCTTGAAGGGGAATTCTGCACCAGTGTAAACCTGCCCTTATGGTAACAAACAGTTTTTTGATAGATACACATTCTCATACCAGAGAGAAATCCGCCCCTTCACTATTTGCCAATTAAAATTGAGGGGCCACATTTCCCATGTAAGCGACAGAGAAATATCTGGGCAGGTGTGGGTTTGGAAAAATACCTGGTTTCCTCAGAACCAGATCAAAGCCAAGAAATAAAGAAAGAAATTTAGTTAATAAATGGTGGTTGCACTCCTACAGCAGTATCGTGCTTTGTGCAACTACGCTGCGTAATTTCATGTGCTAATCTTCACCGCATATTAAAAAAAGAGCTTTAATATCAGTTTTAGATAGACTGGAGGATCCAGAGCCCTATCTTCAGGCACATAGGGATCCCATCCATAAATCTTCACCTCTATTAGACCACTCCTAATAACTGGGGGCACCCCTTACACAAATTTCCAAAAGTTTCTCCTACTGTGTCACCATTTCAGCTCCCAGTCTTAGTCAGCCTAACACAAAGTCAATGGCTTTGCCACTATCTCCCACAACACATACCCTGCCTCCCAGCACTGCTTCAGAAATATGACCCAGTTCAAAATATGAAGGTCAACTCAGACCCATAGGCTTTGTGTATCTATAGTCGGTGATCAAACAGCAGGCTCCACCTTGCTTAGTTGGTAGTCTTCTGCTTTACAGAACTGTGATATATAAGAGAAAGGGGTGTGGCTGGAGCATGCCCAGAATGGAAGGGCTGTTTGTATTGGGTAATGTGATAGCAACATGGCCTGCAACTCTCTTCCAGAGGAAAGCATTTTCTACAAGAAAAAGGTTGATCCATTTTCTTCAAGAGCATCTGTGCATTTCCACTTGCTGGGATGGTGTCTGTTGGTAATGAGTTCATTGAAACCTCTTCAAACCCTTGTCCATTTTGAGGAGTCCATATGCATCTCCTTGATGAGTCTAATATTTCAAGCCTGAGGTTGGAGATGGGAGTGAACCTGCCCAACCACTGCAGAAAGGACCCTCTGCTGTGTCCCTGAAGAAGCAACAGTTCTGACTGGAGCCTCGGATAGAAATGGATGGCAGTCCACACAGTCTCAGTTTTACAAAACAACCATTTATTTGTTTCTGAGGCCTCAGCTCCTCTTTCTGCACTTCCTGATAGAATCATAGAAATGTAGGACTGGAAGGGACCTTTATAGGTCCTGTAGTCCAGTCCCCAGCTCTGAGGCAGGATGTCTCTCTTTCACGCTAAATGTTTCCAAAGCCATCTCATGCAGGAGAATTTTTAGTTTTCTTTTGTTTTCTGTAATCAGTATTAGGTAATACTTTTCAACTGCTAAAGAGCATTTGAAATGGTGACAGTACCGTCTGTTGAATGCTGCTTCACGTTAGCAACATCATTCTGGGCCTCAAGATGCAACACCTTTGCACTAATTAATCAGAGTAATACAGATGTGGAAAATCATTTAAAAGAAACAAGGGCAAGTCTTCATAGTTCAGTTCTCTGACTTCAGTAGCCAAAGCTGAGTACCGGAATGAATCAATACTATTAACATGGGAGCTGAGTACCGGAATGAATCAATACTATTAACATGGGAGAAAGCATTATTAAATGCCACTATGGTATGCAAAAAAGTTTTATATCCAAAAGAATGATCAGTTTACCAAAATTGTGTTAAAAAGCAACATTTTAAATGTTCTTCTTAATGCTTTGTAACTAGCTGAAAAATATAAAAAAGAGTTTGTGTGGTCTTATTGATGTATTTTTCTATCTTTAAAAATATTTCTGAAAGGCTCATGTTCTACTGAGAAAGCAACATTTGCAGCAAAAGTTTCAAGTGATGCAGCGTATGGAAAGTGGTCCAAGGTCGATTTCATTGCTTCCAATTTCTGAATTGTCTATTTAGGACATTAAAAGCAAAATTCTTCAAGAATTAAAGAAACCAAAATGGCAGGTCTTGGGAAAAATAGAAATTGTTAAAGCAAATGAACCTTTTATGAACCTAGAGTCAGCAGTGCTTTTGCTGTGTTGGTATGAGTTACAAACCAGAATAAGATTTAGAGCTGGTTGGACAAATTTCAGCAAAACATTTTTTCATCAGAATTTGCCAATTTGTCAAAATTGGAACTTTCTGCAGGACTGTGTCAATTCTGAGAAAGTTCCACTGGAAACTGTAATGATCTTAGGGTTTGTGATGGGGTTTCCAGAGTACAACCTGGCCTGTGGTACTGCTTAGCCCTCTGTCCCCAGCCAGGGCTATCCCTCTTGCTCTGTGAAGCTGTTTCCAATCCACAAACAGGTGCTGCACTTACACAGACATCCACAGACAGGGGGACACCCAACTGAGTTACATGAGTGCTTTCACCAGCCATTCATGAACCAACAATAGAGAGGCTCCAGCCAATTCCTCTCAGCTCCCCCGCCTGGCACCCCAGAACTGTACTGTCTTGCACTGGTCAGAAGCCTGACTAGTGTAAGTTCATTACCCAGTCTACTCCTCCCTCAATGTGGAGAGGACACACACTAGCCTTTGTAAACTGAGTTAAGATTTCCTAAGCACTTCAGTCAAAATACACTGTTATAGGTAAAATATAAAACAGATTTATTAATTACAGAAAGATAGATTTTTAAGTGATTATAAGTAGCAAGTGAAGAGATCAAAGTTGGTTACCTAAGAAATAAAGGTAAATTCACAGGCTTTTTTCTACAAACTAAGTTGGATTTGAATCAAGCAGTGTCTCATCCTGACAGATGGTACAAATGGGTTACAGTTCCTTCATACACAGCCTGGGACTCTTTTCCACCCTGGGACCACCCACCCCAGTTCAAAGTCTTTGTCCTCCAGATGTGTTTCCAGGTGTTGAGTTGTGGGGGAAGTGAAGCCAAATCATGATGTCACTTCCCCACTTTTATAGTTTCTACTAGCTTGCTGGAAAAATTTTTTGCTATGACATGGATCAAGCAGCCTCCATTTTGTATAAAGAAAAGGAGCACTTGTGGCACCTTAGAGACTAACCAATTTATTTGAGCATGAGCTTTCGTGAGCTCAAATAAATTGGTTAGTCTCTAAGGTGCCACAAGTACTCCTTTTCTTTTTGCGAATACAGACTAACACGGCTGTTACTCTGAAACCTGTCCATTTTGTATGTGCTCTCTCTGAGAAGTCTCCATTGTATACAGTTCCTAGAATAGTGGATTCTTTCCTTGATGGGTGTTGGTGAGCCATTAATGCTGTTTGGCTACTCCATTGTTGTACTTGAAAGACTGTTTGTGGATATTCCAATCTCACAACATATTTCAGTAACACACACATAACATTTTGGATCCCCAGCATTTTGCAAAATGATTATTTTCCATATTTATGACAGTTTCCCCAAAGGCAAAACACTGTTTTGGGCCATGCTGCAATCCACACCTTCCACATAACGCTCTTAACCCAGCCCCCTACTCTCCACATTGATTTTCAGAGCAGGTGGTTCCACTTTTTGATTTGACCTTTTGGGCTATATTCTTTTGAATTTAGTACATGAATAACCCCTTCTGGTGAATTCAGCTCTTTGGCTTGTGCTTTCACAGTTTCTGCTGATCTTCATACCTGGAGAGCTTTTTCTAAAGTTAAATCTCCTTCACGGAGCATTTTCTCTCTTAACACATTGTCTTTAATGCCACAAATGATTCTGTCTCCAGCCAGAAACTCTGTCAACTCACCAAAGTCACAGGTTTTACAGAGTCTCCTTAACTATGTGACATATTGCTCTACAGCGTCATCAGATTTTTGCATGTATGTAAAAAATGTGTCTCTCAAAGTCTCCTTTATTTTGGCATTCAATATTCCTCAACTGTAATCAGTATTTTACTTAACTTCATGCTTTTACCTTCTTCAAACTTAAAGTTGTTATAAATATCCAATGCTTCCTCCTCAAAAACATGCAGGAAGACTGATGATTTACTCTTTATCATTTTTCTCCTCTGCCCCTATGGCTGCTAAATCCAATTCAAATCTCTGTCTGAATGTTTTCCAGTTCTCTGCAACATTGCTAGACAATTGCAGACTGGATGGAAGTTGTAACACAACCATTTTTGGCTTTCTTCCCTTCTTCAGCTAGTTAGGCTATTATTGTGCTCATAAAATGCATACAAAAGTCTTTGTTCTTCTCTATTTTGCTGCTTCATGTGCTCCCCTTTCCTCTGCTTTCAGTTTCAAATCCAGGAGTTAAACTCAAAATTACGGCAGTCTCTTTCCAACTTGTGACTTCTGACACTATGTAATAATTTTGAGGTTCATTAAACAAAAAATCAGTGAATGAGACAAGAATAAAACTTTATTAAAAAAGCTAGAGTGTTTCTGTGGCAAACCAGTGTACACAGCTACACGGTGTTCTCCATCCCCTGCTTCCAATCATGTCTCAAAATTCCTATATTCATAATACTGTCCCTTATGAGGAAGCCTCCCTCAATTATAATCTTTCACAAACATTTCTACCGAAACCAGGCAGGTTTCTGGTGGAACCCCTCTTGGATTCTTGCCAGGTTTCTTGCGTACCTTCTCAACAGCTTTGTTATGAGCTGAGTGGAACCACGCGCGTGTGTGTGAGTGTGTGAGAGAGAGAGAGAGTTAAAACCTCATTCAGAGTGATAGGTGTGACCAAGCACTTCAATTAATATAAATGTTAAAATAAGGTAAATTAACCACAAACCCTCACTCAGACAAAAAAGCAAGTGAAGCCTCCCAGGAGTTTTGAATTGTATGGGAAGAGGGTTTTTCACTAAGTTTTGTTTTGGGTGAGGGTGAGTGTGTGTTTGGTGGAAGAGGGGAACAGAACAGAGAACCTGAGAGAGGGGAGAGACAGAAACAATGCACAGCTTGAAGGACTCCAAGCAGAAGTCTGTAAGCACGGTGTGACCTGGAAGAAGCTAAAGAGAGAATGTTTGGTCTGGTGCTTGCTAAAGAGTCTTGGGGATGCAAGCCAAGAAACTACTCCTTTTGTCTTTGTTTCTTTCTGTTTTTGCAGAAGTAAGACTTTGTACATTCCTTGTAAATAAACAAGATTGCATCATAGAAAACACCAGATTCCATCATCATCATATTCTGCTCCCAACTGCAAACTTGGATTAGTCGCTCAGATAAAAAAGGAGCCACAGCTCTCTTGGTGTTCTGATAGGAAGCCAGGATCCTCAAAGTCCTGGATCCCAGGCTTATGTATCCCCAGCAGCACTGGTCCCAAGGTTTCCAGGCTCCCAAGCTTCTTGGCAGCTGGGCTTCTGGGGTCCCTGGTACTGGCGCAGTCCACTGGTGGACTACCCCAGAGCCAGGGCTCCCAGAAGCACTGGGTAGAGAATGCTAATTTTGGTTCATGAGAGTATTCGAAACTAGATTTTGAAATCTCTAAATCCTCCATGAAATGGAATTACTGTTCTCCGCCCAGCACTTGTGAGAACACACCAAACACCACTACTCTCTCTAAGCCCTACTTGTGAAAGTGAATCCCACTGACTCTAATGTTAATCCACTCAACAGAACAGCTTGTAAAATCAGGGCCTCAACTCCCACAGTACCAAGTTCATTGCCAACAATAGGATGAGACACAAAGGGTATATCTGCCCTTGAATTTAATTATGTTTTATCACACATTCTTTAACAGAAATGTAAAATCCAGTGCAGACACTCCACAAATATTTGTTCCAGAACACAAACGTTCTTTGGCTGACACATTTAACTCTATGAAACTTCACTGTGGGCTTCAGCCTAGTACTAAACATAACACACAACTAGTGTTTGCAATTGCATTCATTAAAATGTGTTAAAACACGACTAAACATTCAACTGTTGACCTATCTTAAAGTAGCAGCATTCAGGAGTTCACAGAAAAGTAGTTTATATCACAGCCAGCCTGGAGAAAATTGATGTATGGGAGCTATAAACCTGTAATCATTAGTTTAGCAGTTATTTTATCATATGAAACAGTAATTAAAAAGGACAGAGAATCTAGAAAAGCAAAGGAATGGATTTCTTTTCCTTAAGCCATGATTTAAGGCAGCATACAGTTTTAAGATAACTGCACCAGTCCTCAAAAATTTCAGATCACCTGTAATTAAAATACTGCATTCAATTATGTCATGATAATTTTCACTTCTTACCTCTTAATCAATAGATGTTGTAGTATGAATCCTGTTTCTGTAGTCAAAAGGAGACCAGATGATTTCTCTCTTTCTAAATGAATGAGCACAAAAACATTCCATAATTATAGGATGCAACTAAAAGAACTCCACCATGTGTGTTGTGTGTGTGACATTTTGAAAATACACATCTATACAATTTTTAAGTTTTTCAATTTCTAGATGGCTTTCTAGTGTCAGAGATTAGGTTGTGGATAGTCATTCCTATTGGCTAGAGTGGGAGTTGGTAGCTAGGAATAAGAGCTCAGGGTCAGAGTCAGAGGCCAGATGCCAGAGGCAAAATCAGAAGTCAGGAATCTAAGCTGAGGGTCAGAGCTGGATTATCAGGAGTGGAGTGGAGTGATGTAGGGCGAGGGCTGGGTCCAAGACCTGAACTATCACAGCCATGTGCAAAAGGTCTGAGAAGCCACAAACTATTGGTGGTTCAGGTTTAAGAGCTGGTCTTCTGACTCTTCCCACTAGTCAGGTGATGTAGCCAGTCCAGCAGTGTAAACCAGCTGCATTTATTATGTTGCCCAAAGACTGGGTTTGGTGCAAGCCATGGTTCCTGATACTTGATTATGAAAATCTGGTATAGGAGTATAGAAAGGAATCGTGTGGATATGGATTTGCTTTCAGTGAAATACCTAGCTCTTATATAGTTTTTACATCACTAGATCTCAAGGTCAGGGGGAAAATGTCCTAATTAAACTTATTTAAAATGTTAAAATGGAACATGGTTATGGCCATCCAACATCTTGACAGATGTAAGGAAACATGACAAAAATCAGTCAGTCAATGGTGCTTGGTGCTACATGTCCACTCGCCAGATAGAAGTTGGAGCATACTCTGCTTCCTGGCTTACCTGCGGACCTCAGCTTGGGCTCTCCATGATGACTGAACCAGCCTTGCCCTGGCTTCTCCAGACTGAGTGGTTGTGAGCAGGGTTCTCCCAGCTGTCAGTAGGAATGCTGAATTTCTTTAGACCTTGCTTGATCTTGTCACTGTATTGGAGCTTTGGACTTCCTCTGGGTTCGCGGGCAGTTCTTGAGTTGGCCATAGAGCACAGACTTTGTCAGACGATCTGGAGGCATAAGTTCCATGTGTCCCAGCCAGCAAAATCTGCGAGCATCCAGTGTAGTTTGTATAGACTGTAAGCCAGTTCTCTCAAGGATATTGTTAGTCATCCGTTGGTCCCAAGTGACTCCAAGGATTTTTCTGAGATAGCGAAGGTGGAAACTGTTCAATCTCTGCTCCTGTTGGGAGTACATGACCCAGCTTTCACAGCCATAAAGGAGGGTACTGAGGACACAAGCCTGATAAATGGACACCTTTGGGTTCAGCATTAGCAACAGCTTGTTGTTCCAGACACATGAGGTAAGTTTGCCAAAGGTGACAGAGGCTTTGCCAATTCTCACATCAAGTTCTCTATCAAGGCTAAGTGAGCTGGTTAGAGTTGAGCCAATATAGCAGAAGTGATCCACATTGTCCAGAGCTTCATTATTGATGTAGAAGATTTTAGGTGGAAAGTTGGTGCCCTGTGACATGACAACTGTTTTCTTGATACTGATTATCATGCCAAACTTGATAATGCATCAGGGAACTTATTCATCATGATCAGCAATTCATCGGGTGAGTTAGAGACAAATGCATCTGCAAAGAGTTGATCCCAAATAGTGAGCTGGGTGGCATGCCTTTGGCTCTGAAATCCTCGATTCAATTAGTAGTCCAAATCGATCACTTCAAAAAGCATACTGAAGAAGAACAGAGAAGAAGATGCCAAAGCACTAAGATACAGTCTTGCTTCATGCTAGAATCAATGCTAAACTCAGATAATGTTTCGTTTTCATACTGGATATGATATGAAGGAGTTCCTTAAATAGGGAAAGCACTTTTTGTGGACAGCCAATTTTTGACGGAATCTTGTATATGCCATTCCTATTAACCTTGGGAGGAGTCTAGGCTGAGCTGGTTTGCTCCCCTCTCCTATAGTTCCCAGTGCCGATGGGCCACAGTTGGCACAGCAGGATCACCAAGTCAATTTCTGATGCAACTCTGAATACCTCTATTAATTTGACTATTGGTAAGCTCCAAGATCCCTCTAGAAGTCCTAGTTGACTTGGGGCCTCAGGTAACTTTATGGACTTAAATTTGCTAAGACCCATGTGGTTCCCACCATATGCAAGCACTTTCTAGATCTGTTTGAGACTATTGATGGTTCTCTTCTTTCCTCAGGACCTGTAACCCACCAGACCTTGCCAATAATGGTTATCACCCTCCATGGGCACCAGGAGACCCTCTGATTTAGATTAATTCAGGCCCCTCATGCTCCTGTCATTCTAAATATTCCCTGACTTGTCACCCATTATCCCCACATTCACTGGCGGAAGGGGACCCTACTCTTTAACTCCTGGTGTTACCATCTACCTTGCCTCCCAGGATCTGAGAAACAAGGGTACCAAGTCCCACTACCCAGGTGTAGTGAAGCAGATTGGCCATCCACAGACCCAGAGGGGGAGGGGCCCCTCACTGAACCCTGGTGGGTGGACCCACGCCATGCTCAACCCTCCCGCCAGAAGTCAGTGGGAAGGACAGGAAGTATAAAAGGTGGTCTGGAGAACTCAGTTGAGGCCCAGCTTTCGGAGGAGCCAAATGCTTCCTGCAAGCTCCCAAGCCGGGAGGCTGCGACAGACCCTGAGGAAGCTGAGACTGACCACCCTGGCCATTTACAAACCCGAACATGGAGGAGCTGCAAGCCCTGACAGAGGCCCTCTTCCCCAACGACCAGGACGACCCTCTATAGAGCCAGGTATGCCGCAAGTGGGAGTTGGGAAGTGGCCCAGGGGTCGCCGACCCCTGCCTGGCTGCAATGCTGCCAGCGAGTGAGCCAGTGTGTTGTGGTCAGGATTTCTGCTGACTTAGTGGTAGACCGCTCTGCACTGCTAGGCCCCTGGGCCGGGACACAATGGAGTCGGTGGGCCTGCGTCCCCCCTGCCACCCCAATCTATGGGTGACAGTCACCCCCTCTCTTAGGCAAGAAACCTGCACTTGTCGGCCCTCTGCTAGAGCTAGGAGGCGTGACTGTTCTGTGGCTCAGCCTGAGTCCTCAGACTCTTTGCTGTCCTGCCCTGACCCAGGGCCTGGGCTCTGTAACTGTGTTTGTTGTTCAGCCCTGATCACAGACCAACACTCACGTTTCCCATCACTCTGCTGATTCCCCAAGCCAGGCGACTTCTCAGAGAAGTAGTATGCAGGAGGAGCCATTCCCCCAAACGGACTACACTTGGTGGAGAATGTGAGCATCGGCCTGACCCTTGCAGTAAGGGGCGCCGCTGCAGCAGCCTGCCGTCGGGAACCTGAAAAAAAAAAAAAAGAGGATAAACTGAGTTTGAGAAGCTCATTAAATATCTGGCTGAGAGCCAGCAGCAGCAGCAATAGCAACTGGTGCAGCATCTGGGGGCCCAGCAGCAGCAGTTATTCCGGGAGCGGGCGGCCCAGCACAGAGAGCAACAGCAACAGTGCGTCAAGCAACTCGCAACTCTGCTGCCTCGACCTAGTCCGGCCCTGGCTGGGACTGCAGGGAATTTCCCTGCTCCCTCAGTGCCCATAGACTCTCCAAGATGGGACCTGAGGACAACCCAGAGGCATTCTTTATCACTACTGAGTGGGTTGCAGTAGTGCTGGGGTGGTCCCAAGAGCAGTGGGCCACTTTTCTGGCCACCTACTTGACTGGGACGGCGCAGACTGCCTATTGGGAGCTTCCTCTGGATGAGACATGAGACTACGGGTGGGTGAAGTCAGCCATCTTAGATGTCCTCGACCTCATGCCAGAGACCTTCCGTTGGCAGTTCCAAATGATGACCTACCCATTGGGTGCTTGGCCCTGCATCATATCCCAGGCAATTAAAGACCTCTGCTGGTGATGGCTTCTTCCAGAGCAACGCTTGGTGAGTGAATTTGCTAAACAGGTTGCCCTAGAGCAGTTCATCCAGCTGCTCCCACTCCACAGTAGGGGTCGGGTACACCACCACTGCCCAACAACCTTGAGTGCAGTGGTCACCTTGATGGAAGGCTTCCTGGCCACAGAGATCCTTATCGGTCCAGGAACCTGGACCATGGGCCCCACACCGATCCAGACCCAAGTCCAAACACCAACCAGGTGTCCGCAACCCTGATGGCCAAGCCCGGGACATCCCTTGGCAATCCAGAACTAGGTTTCATGGACACCCCGAGCTCCCTGGCAAGGCAGGCTGGGACTCTCACTGAAGCCCTCCCCCAGAGACGCCACCTCGGCCAGGACATCCAGAAGTGGGACCTTGTTTCTCCCGCGGCCATTTTGGGCATTTACAATGGGAATGTCCTGAGATGGACTGCAGTTTCCTCCAGGTCTGTACAGGAGAGTCCCATGACTGCAAGCAGTCCACCCCGATGCTGACAATGCCCATAGGAGTGGGGCCGAGACGAGTCGTGGCCCTCCTAGACTCGGGGTGTGGGCAGACTCTCATCCAGCAGAGGGTCATCTCCAACCCTAGAGTGACAGAGCGGGAGATCAGACTCCAGTATATCCATGGGGATGTAAGAGAATACCCCCATGTCAGGGTACTCCTGACAATAAATGGTGTGATGGAGGAAATGACAATGGTGTTGGCCCACACTCTTGCCTATACTGTCATCCTTGGCCGAGACTGGCTGGGCTTTAGTGACTTGCTGAGGGAGGCCAGTCTCAGGGTACCTCCTCCTACCCAGGTGGCCCTAGAGGGAGACCCCGCTGGACACGGGGACACTGAGGCTGAAGAATCATAGAATCATATAATCAAAGAATATCAGGGTTGGAAGGGACCTCAGGAGGTCATCTAGTCCAACCCCCTGCTCAAAAGCAGGACCCATACCCAATTAAATCATCCCAGCCAGGGCTTTGTCAAACCTGACCTTAAAAACTTCTAAGGAAGGAGATTCCACCACCTCCCTAGGCAACACATTCCAGTGTTTCACCACCCTCCTAGTGAAAAAGTTTTTCCTAATATCCAACCTAAACCTCCCCCACTGCAACTTGAGACCATTACTCCTCGTTCTGTCCTCTTCCACCACTGAGAATAGTCTAGAACCATCCTCTCTGGAACTACCTCTCAGGTAGTTGAAAGCAGCTATCAAATCCCCCCTCATTCTTCTCTTCTGCAGACTAAACAATCCCAGTTCCCTCAGCCTCTCCTCATAACTCATGTGTTCCAGACCCCTAATCATTTTTGTTGCCCTTCGCTGGACTCTCTCCAATTTATCCATATCCTTCTTGTAGTGTGGGGCCCAAAACTGGACACAGTACTCCAGATGAGGCCTCACCAATGTCGAATAGAGGGGGACGATCACGTCCCTCGATCTGCTCGCTATGCCCCTACTTATACATCCCAAAATGCCATTGACCTTCTTGGCAACAAGGGCACACTGCTGGCTCATATCCAGCTTCTCGTCCACTATCACCCCTAGGTCCTTTTCCGCAGAACTGCTGCCTTGCCATTCGGTCCCTAGTCTGTAGCTGTGCATTGGGTTCTTCCGTCCTAAGTGCAGGACCCTGCACTTATCCTTTTTGAACCTCATCAGATTTCTTTTGGCCCAATCCTCCAATTTGTCTAGGTCCCTCTGTATCCTATCCCTGCCCTCCAGCGTATCTACCACTCCTCCCAGTTTAGTATCATCCGCAAATTTGCTGAGAGTGCAATCCACACCATCCTCCAGATCATTTATGAAGATATTGAACAAAACCGGCCCCAGGACCGACCCTTGAGGCACTCCACTTGACACCGGCTTCCAACTAGACATGGAGCCATTGATCACTACCTGTTGAGCCCGACAATCTAGCCAACTTTCTACCCACCTTATAGTGCATTCATCCAGCCCATACTTCCTTAACTTGCTGACAAGAATACTGTGGGAGACCGTGTCAAAAGCTTTGCTAAAGTCAAGATACAATACATCCACTGCTTTCCCTTCATCCACAGAACCAGTAATCTCATCATAGAAGGCGATTGGATTAGTCAGGCATGACCTTCCCTTGGTGAATCCATGCTGACTGTTCCTGATCACTTTCCTCTCATGTAAGTGCTTCAGGATTGATTCTTTGAGGACCTGCTCCATGATTTTTCCGGGGACTGAAGTGAGGCTTACTGGCCTGTAGTTCCCAGGATCCTCCTTCTTCCCTTTTTTAAAGATTGGCACTACATTAGCCTTTTTCCAGTCATCTGTGACTTCCCCGTTCGCCACGAGTTTTCAAAGATAATGGCCAATGGCTCTGCAATCACAGCCGCCAGTTTCTTTAGCACTCTCGGATGCAACTCATCCGGCCCCATGGACTTGTGCACGTCCAGTTTTTCTAAATAGTCCCTAACCACCTCTTTCTCCACAGAGGGCTGGCCATCTATTCCCCATGTTGTGATGCCCAGCACAGCAGTCTGGGAGCTGACCTTGTTCGTGAAGACAGAGGCAAAAAAAGCATTGAGTACATTAGCTTTTTCCACATCCTCCGTCACTAGGTTGCCTCCCTCATTCATTAAGGAGCCCACACTTTCCTTGGCTTTCTTCTTGTTGCCAACATACCTGAAGAAATCCTTCTTGTTACTCTTAACATCTCTCGCTAGCTGCAGCTCCAGGTGCGATTTGGCGCTCCTGATTTCATTCCTACATGCCCGAGCAATATTTTTATACTCTTCCCTGGTCATATGTCCAACCTTCCACTTCTTGTAAGCTTCTTTTTTATGTTTAAGATCCGCTAGGATTTCACCGTTAAGCCAAGCTGGTCGCCTGCCATACTTACTATTCTTTCGACACATCGGGATGGTTTGTCCCTGTAACCTCAACAGGGATTCCTTGAAATACAGCCAGCTCTCCTGGACTCCTTTCCCCTTCATGTTAGTCCCCCAGAGGATCCTACCCATCCGTTCCCTGAGGGAGTCGAAGTCTGCTTTCCTGAAGTGCAGGGTCCGTATCCTGCTGCTTACCTTTCTTCCCTGTGTCAGGATCCTGAACTCAACCAACTCATAGTCACTGCCTCCCAGATTCCCATCCACTTTTGCTTCCCCTACTAATTCTTCCCAGTTTGTGAGCAGCAGGTCAAGAAAAGCTCTCCCCCTAGTTGGCTCCTCTAGCGCTTGCACCAGGAAATTGTCCCCTACGCTTTCCAAAAACTTCCTGGATTGTCTATGCACCGCTGTATTGCTCTCCCAGCAGATATCAGGAAAATTAAAGTCATCCATGAGAACCAGGGCGTGTGATCTAGTAGCTTCCGCGAATTGCCGGAAGAAAGCCTCATCTACCTCATCCCCCTGGTCCAGTGGTCTATAGCAGACTCCCACCACTACATCACTCTTTGAAGGGGGATTCCTTCAAAATGAGGAGGGGAGGCAAGAAGAAGAAGACCCCAAGTCCGGGATCCCAACTCTGCCTCCAGATCTCCCGGGGGAAGGCCCCTCAACAACCCCGCATCCGACTTCCCTCAAGACCCGCGGGATGACCCTACACATGGTCATGCCTATGATCAGGTGGCCCGCCTTAGCAGGGCCATGACCGACTCCCAAAAAGCAGTGCAATGGCCCTGATTCAAACTTGTAGCAGATGTCTTCTACTGGGTGGAATGAGACCCACAAACCCAGGAGGTTCGGACCCAGCTGGTCGTTTCCCGGTGTCATTGGAAAGGTGTTTTGAAGCTTACTCATGACATCCCCGTGGCCAGCCATTTGGGGCAAGAAAAGACCCTGGCCTGAGTCCTATCTCACTTCTACTGGCCAGGAGTCCATCAGGAGGTAAGAGACTATTGCCGCGCATGCCCCGAATGCTAGTTGGCTGCTGGCCCAGGGGTGCCAAAAGCACCCTTGGTCCCTGTGCCCATGGTAGGTGTTCCCTTCGAGCAAGTCGCCATGGACCTGGTGGGACCCGTCCCAGAGAGCAAGACTGGATTCTGTCATATCCTTGTCCTAATGGACTATGCCACCTGCTTCCCCCACACCTATTCCACTGCAAAACACCAGTGCCCTCACCATTGCAGCAGAACTGATGAAGGTCTTTGCCTGCGTGGGGCTTCCCCAGGAACTCTTCACCAATCAAGGACTAATTTCACTTCCTGGCTGCTCTGTCAGGTGTGTGCCCTGTTGGGTATTAGGAAGCTGCAGACATCAGTGTAAACATCGTCGAGCGCTTTAACAGGACTTTGAAGGGTATGTTGAGGAAGTTCCCTCCACAAGAATTGCAGCAGTGGGACCAGTTGCTCCCGCCGTTGCTGCTAGCCATCCATGAAGTACCCCAGTCGTCCACTAAGTTCTCCCCCTTTGAACTCCTGCACAGCCGACAACCCTGCAGGGTACTGGATCTGATGAGAGAGGCCTGGGAGTGCACCTCTTCTGCTTCACAGGGGCTTCTCCAATAAGTGCTGCAATTGCTGGACTAACTGGCTCTGGCAGGGGCCCTCATGCAGGAGAATCTCCAGGTGGCGCAAGGGACCCAGGGATGGTGCTATAACGAAGGAGTCTGAGACTGAACCTTTAAGCCCGGCAACCAAGTACTCTTCCTCCTCCCCTCTGAGGAGTCAAAACTGCTTCCCCGATGGCAGGGCCCTTATGACGTGGTCCAGTGGGTGGGGCTGGTCACATACGAAATCTACAAACTAGACAGAAGAAGCAAAAAGCAGATTTATTACGTGAACCTTCTGAAGCCTTGGCGTGCACGGGATGGACTGCTAGTTACCCCTCGCCCACCCGACCCAGCCTTAGGTTCCCAAGTCCCAGATATGGCTAAGACTGAGGCGCCTCAACTGAGGGACACCCTCTCCTTGAAACAACAGAAACAGGCTCGGTGCCTGTTGGATACCTTTAATGCAACTTTTACCACCCTCCCAGGCCAAACTAGCGTCGTCCACCACACCATTCAGATGAATCCCGGGGAGGTGGTTCGAGAGACCATTCACCTGCTCCTGTGACAGACACGAGAAATTGTTGAAAAGGAAGTCCAAGCGATGATAGAGCTGGGAGTTGTGGAACAGTCGCAGATGAAGTGGCGCAGTCCCATCATGTTGGTTCTGAAGCCTGATGGGACCCTCCGATTCTGTATAGATTTCTGAAGGGTGAACACAGTATCAAAGTTCGATGCATACCCGTGGCCACTGGGAGCTGTGGGGGGCCATGCCTGCAGGCGGTCAACGTAAACAAAATGTCTCACAGCCTACCAGCGGATTACCCTGATGGGCCATGTGCTGAAAGCTGTCAACCCCTGACATATCAGAAAGTTGGGAAATGTTAAGCTATTTCAGACAAAGATCTGGTTAAGGGTAAACCCAGTACACTTTTTTTTCTTTTTCTTTTTAAATGAGACATTTCCAAGATGATAGTAAAAAGGGAGATAAGAGATGAAACTTGAAATTTGTTTCTGGATTCTGCAAGTATGGTGTTAAAATGAAATAGTACTAATTTTGCTTAAAATAAGTTTTCATCTAAAGAAACATGCCCATATTTGAAAACATTCATAAGCAATGTTTTTAGAATTTTTTTACACCAGCGTCTCCATTGATTTCTGCTTTGGGAACTTACATTTTTAATCTCAAAGGATGGATAACAGATATTCTCTTTATAACAAATGACTATAACTGAAAGGTTTAGCTTACTCTTTAGATCAGTGAGAAGGTAAATAATTTATGGCCAAGACCTTTGAAAATATTTTGTTAATTTTTTTCAACAATTTTTCCTACAGCCATGCAGTGTATCAAGTAGAACCAAAATGGACGACACTATTTTCACTCCCAGTCATCTTCTTTAACCACAAGGCCATTCTTCCTCCCCTTGAGACTATAGAGATGAAAATTCACGTGTACAAGATTTTGAAATCATTCCTCTATTTGAGCAAGGCCTAGATATGCACCATAATATTGCACTGCAAGAGTAGTCCTATCTTAGAGTGTCTTTTATCCCAAGATTGGGCTATATGCTACCCTCCAATACATAGTAATCATTTACGTTATATACACACATATATATTTTAATGTCAGTCCTTAAGGAGCTTGAACCAAGCCTTCTTTTATGTTTGTACAGCCCTCACACATTATGAGGACTACAGGAAATTATTTATAATTAAATGTTGCCAATTCATGTAATTTTAGCATGAGTCTAATGGAATTTGATGTTTTTTCTTAAAGCCGCAGCTCCTGGAGTCCTGTGACTACATGAGAATCTAGGTTTCGATTTAAAAAACAAACAGTAAATTTCTAGCCCTCACGGTTGCCAGACATAAAGCTTAAATATGTGATCCAAATACACTGTGGTTGCCCCCAACCCCCCAAAACATTACACACAGAAGAATACAAAATGTATTTTTTTAAAATCAGTCATTATTTTGGGGGCCTGATTCAAGATTTTTGAACATCCAGGATTGGAAATACAGTAATATGCCCTGGAAGTGTCTCAAATCCAAATTAAAGACAGAACAGCAATCTTTTTACTCATCATCCCATCACATGGCAGTAGCCCTTTTCTGTGATATGTGCTCTGTGGCTCAGAAGGAGGAAGACAACAGAGCTAAAGGAGGGGAAGATGCTGGGGAGCAGGATCCCCTCAAGCCTGGATGTAGGTTTGATCAAAAATCTACCCACAAGTTACTGCTGGTTGAACAGACAAGTCCACTTGAGAATAGAGATTCATTTCAGCCTCCAGCTGCAACAACATGGCCGCACAACTAGGATGAAGTCATGCTGTCATGGGAGCTGTGTGAAGGTACTGGGCCTTTTCATGGATGTTACTGCTCTCTGCAGGTGTAACTAAATCCTGGGAGATCCTGCATTTAGTGGGGAGATGAACTCAAGCTGCAGCCTGCCAATGGAAGGCTTAGGAGAAAATGCCTATATCTGAGCTCAAGGCACTTCCTAGTTCTGTGCAGCTATTTCTTCATAGTGGAACATGTGATCCCCTGCTGGTGCTGGAAATTAGACATCTGTGTTGTTGTGTAGGGTTTTTTGTGTGGGTTTCTTTTTTTTCTTGCATATGTTGGTACACCTGTTGTCACCTTTGCAACCTCTGCAAATGGTCCATTTCCACAACACATTAGAAAACATGATCTTCTACAGACAAGGCAAACAACTTTTACATTTGAGCCACAGCACAGATACTGGTTTAGAAGTTAGATATTACAGTCTTTTGCATGGAATGGGAACCCTACAAAATTATTCTCCAAGGAAAACAATAGATGCATATGCCATATAGAATAGGAACATGCCTATCAAATTCTTTTATATGCTTTAAAAAACACATTGCCAAAAACCAGTGAAGACTAAATAGGAAGAACACTATCGGACTATGATGGCCTTCCAAAATAGATGCCCTATCTAGTAATGCTCCTTTGCTGCAAGACCTGGCAGTGTGTTGCTCTGCCTCAGTTTCCCCTTCCTCACGCTCTTGAACAGAAACGTCGCAAACTCCTCATTTCAATAACACTCTTTCCTGGGCTCATTTATTAAGACAAATATAAGTCTTTCAATTCCAAAAATAAAGTCTTTGGAGTCCAAATCTGACAACGTCCAGTGGAGTAGGAATCTTAATCAGAGGATCTTCTGCCACTACTAAGGTTCCTCTTCCATGCTGACATTCAACAATAGTCCCACCATGTGCTTACTAAACACAAGAAAACAAATTCTGCCCATTTACTGGGCACTGCTTCTGCATTCTCTTTGTTGCTACTCCTGAAGCTCTGCTGAAATCTTCTCTGCTCTTTTGGCTGACCACTGCCTCCCAAATCTCTCTTCTTGGAGGCTCCTTTTCTCCAGCAGATTACCATGGCCTCCCAGAAGACTCCGGCAGCCTCTCCCAGCGAACTGCCTGCTGATCCTGCTTCCCCAGCCTTAATGACATGTCTGGATCTTCATAGGGAACACCTATCCCCTCCTCAGATGCATCTGATTATTCAACATGGTTGGCTGGCCCCAGGACCTTAAAGAGGCACACCACCCTATTCCTACAGGGACCAGTGAAGATTTTTGAATTGACTTCAAGACATCAAATATTGTCAAGGATTGTACATGTAAAGACATAGAGAAGAGAACATGGTTTGAAAAGTAGAATGTCTTTACAATAATTCTTCACAATAATGTCTTTACAATAATTCCCCCCACCCCCAAAAAAGGAGAATTTGAAATTCCTCTAGCGCATGATACATTAAATATGGCAATGATGTTATATTACGCATTAGTAGAGGAGCAGCACATTATATTATCTCTAACTATGTTGTGGCTATTTTTGTAAAATAGATATATGTAGTTACTGGTCAAGTATGATAAATAGGTTAATTATAATTAAGGCAGACAAAGCTGTATATTTTCACCTTGCTGAAATTGAATGTTAAATTAATTTTGTTCATACAATTTCATAATCATGAACAGATGTCCCAGCCCACTCCATATGCAAAATACTTGTAGACCTTTAAACGCAAGTGACTAGACTTCTGAAAATAGATAATATTCAGATAAAGAATGAAGTTTTATCAGATATGCAATCACCTCTTCAACAATCACCAGAAAGCTAAATGACAATCTGAATAGATAAAATTACGGTATATTAAATATTTGTCAATATTTTGTTTAACTGAAGCTATCACTTTCCCCCCTGGCCACAAAGATTTTCAGTGAGCCAATCAGTGCTGCCATGAACCACGATAACTTCAGCAACAGATGGCACAACAGACAAAAATCGGAACTTTTATCACACTAACATTTGTCTCTGGTGACATTTTATAAGCATAAGGGATCTGAACTGCTACAAGTTACAATTTAGTCACTCTATGTAGTGATATTTGAAGAATGCATATTACTTTATTGTAATGTGAAGGGTCATCTGACTTTACTGAAAAGTCTTACTTTCCTGGGTTTAAAACAGAATATTTAGTTTTAAATTATCCTCAACTCACCCTCTCATGCCTAAATATTGCATTGCACATGGCAGAGCATGAAATTCATCCACTGTTTCGGAGATAGCTTCAATGCTAAGGCACAAAAGGAACTCCCAGATCCAGGCTCTCCTTTTTTGGGTGGCCCTGTGAAGGTATGTTAGACTAAGTGGTTGCTTTCAGAATGTAACCCATCTTCACAGTGAAAAGGCCTACAAATGTACTCTTCATTTTAAAATTAAAACTGTGATTAGCTCAGATATTACTAGGTACATGAAAAGGATTGTTCATCCACAGCTTCTATTAAAGTCCATGGAAATTGAAGCGCAGCACTCCTGAAAATCTGGCTACTTAAGGCCCAAATTGTGATGTCAGACGCGATTCACACTGAAGTCACTGGTAGTTGCCCAGAGCATCATAGAGAAGAATTTGTTCCAAAATTTACAGTATTAAAATAAAATGAGATTAAGAAGGAGAAACAGTAAGAGCAGAGGCATTTTGATTACTCAGAATATGGGGAAATGCTCATGAATCAAGCACACGCACAGAAGTCTTTAGTGTCTAACTAAATATCCCAGGTTCA
Source organism: Lepidochelys kempii (assembly GCF_965140285.1). NCBI lineage: Eukaryota > Metazoa > Chordata > Testudines > Cheloniidae > Lepidochelys > Lepidochelys kempii. Next base: position 176,722,560 of record NC_136380.1, read on the forward strand.
CTGACACACAGCCCTGGTCTACACTAGGACTTTAGGTCGAATTTAGCAGCGTTAAATCGATGTAAACCTGCACCCATCCACACGATGAAGCCCTTTACTTCGACTTAAAGGGCTCTTAAAATCGACTTCCGTACTCCACCCCTGACAAGTGGATTAGCGCTTAAATCGGCCTTGCCGGGTTGAATTTGAGGTACTGTGGACACAATTTGACGGTATTGGCCTCCGGGAGCTATCCCAGAGTGCTCCATTCTGACCGCTCTGGACAGCACTCTCAACTCAGATGCACTGGCCAGGTAGACAGGAAAAAAACTGCGAACTTTTGAATCTCATTTCCTGTTTGGGCAGCATGGCAAGCTGCAGGTGACCATGCAGAGCTCATCAGCAGAGGTGACCATGATGGAGTCCCAGAATCGCAAAAGAGCTCCAGCATGGACTGAACGGGAGGTACGGGATCTGATCGCTGTATGGGGAGAGGAATCTGTGCTATCAGAACTCCGTTCCAGTTTTCGAAATGCCAAAACCTTTGTCAAAATCTCCCAGGGCATGAAGGACAGAGGCCATAACAGGGACCTGAAGCAGTGCCACGTGAAACTTAAGGAGCTGAGGCAAGCCTACCAGAAAACCAGAGGGGCGAATGGCCGCTCTGGGTGAGAGCCCCAAACATGCTGCTTCTATGATGAGCTGCATGCCATTTTAGGGGGTTCAGCCACCACTACCCCAGCCGTGTTATTTGACTCCTTCAATGGAGATGGAGGCAACATGGAAGCAGGTTTTGGGGACGAAGAAGATGATGATGATGCTGACCTGTACCTGGAGCCAGTACCCCCCGAACCCACCCAAGGCTGCCTCCTGGACCCGGCAGGTGGAGAAGGGACCTCCGGTGAGTGTACCTTTAAAAATACTATACATGGTTTAAAAGCAAGCATGTGAAAGGATTAATTTGCCCTGGCATTCGCAACTCTCCTGGATGTACTCCCAAAGCCTTTGCAAAAGGTTTCTGGGGAGGGCAGCCTTATTGCGTCCTTCATGGTAGGACACTTTACCACTCCAGGCCAGTAACACGTACTCGGGAATCATTGTACAACAAAGCATTGCAGTGTATGTTTGCTGGCGTTCAAACAACATCCGTTCTTTATCTCTCTGTGTTATCCTCAGGAGAGTGAGATATCATTCATGGTCTCCTGGTTGAAATAGAGTGCTTTTCTTCAGGGGACACTCAGAGGAGCCCATTCCTGCTGGGCTGTTTGCCTGTGGCTAAACAGAAATGTTCCCCGCTGTTAGCCACAGGGAGGGGGAAGGGTTGAGGGGGTAGCCACACGGTGGGGGGAGGCAAAATGTGACCTTGTAACGAAAGCACATGTGCTATGTATGTAATGTTAACAGCAAGGTTTACCCTGAAAGACTGTAGCCACTGTTTTATAAAATGTGTCTTTTTAAATACCGCTGTCCCTTTTTTTTTCTCCACCAGCTGCATGTGTTTCAATGATCAAAGGATCTTCTCCTTCCCAGAGGCTAGTGAAGATTAGAAAGAAAAAAAAATGCACTCGTGATGAATCATAGAATCATAGAATATCAGGGTTGGAAGGGACCTCAGAAGGTCATCTAGTCCAACCCCCTGCTTGAAGCAGGACCTATTCCCAGTTAAATCATCCCAGCCAGGGCTTTGTCAAACCTGACCTTAAAAACCTCTAAGGAAGGAGATTCTACCACCTCCCTAGGTAACGCATTCCAGTGTTTCACCACCCTCCTAGTGAAAAAGTTTTTCCTAATATCCAATCGAAACCTCCCCCACTGCAACTTGAGACCATTACTCCTCGTTCTGTCATCTGCTACCATTGAGAACAGTCTAGAGCCATCCTCTTTGGAACCCCCTTTCAGGTAGTTGAAAGCAGCTATCAAATCCCCCCTCATTCTTCTCTTCTGCAGGCTAAACAATCCCAGCTCCCTCAGCCTCTCCTCATAAGTCATGTGTTCCAGACCCCTAATCATTTTTGTTGCCCTTCGCTGGACTCTCTCCAATTTATCCACATCCTTCTTGTAGTGTGGGGCCCAAAACTGGACACAGTACTCCAGATGAGACCTCACCAATGTCGAATAGAGGGAAACGATCACGTCCCTCGATCTGCTCGCTATGCCCCTACTTATACATCCCAAAATGCCATTGACCTTCTTGGAAACAAGGGCACACTGCTGACTCATATCCAGCTTCTCGTCCACTGTCACCCCTAGGTCCTTTTCCGCAGAACTGCTGCCTAGCCATTCGGTCCCTAGTCTGTAGCGGTGCATTGGATTCTTCCATCCTAAGTGCAGGACCCTGCACTTATCCTTATTGAACTTGATCAGATTTCTTTTGGCCCAATCCTCCAATTTGTCTAGGTCCTTCTGTATCCTATCCCTCCCCTCCAGCATATCTACCACTCCTCCCAGTTTAGTATCATCCGCAAATTTGCTGAGAGTGCAATCCACACCATCCTCCAGATCATTTATGAAGATATTGAACAAAACCAGCCCCAGGACCGACCCTTGGGGCACTCCACTTGATACCGGCTGCCAACTAGACATGGACATGAAATGTTCCTGAGCTCATGCAGTCCTCCCACACTGACAGAGCACAGACGAATGCGTGGAGGCAAATAATGTCAGAGTGCAGGAAAGCACAAAATGACCGGGAGGAGAGGTGGCGGGCTGAAGAGAGTAAGTGGTGGGCTGAAGACAGGGCTGAAGCTCAAATGTGGCGGCAGCGTGATGAAAGGAGGCAGGATTCAATGCTGAGGCTGCTGCAGGACCAAACCACTATGCTCCAGTGTATGGTTGAGCTGCAGCAAAGGCAGCTGGAGCACAGACTGCCACTACAGCCCCTGTGTAACCAACCGCCCTCCTCCCCAAGTTCCACAGCCTCCACACCCAGACGCCCAAGAATGCGGTGGGGGGGCCACCGGCCAACCAGCCACTCTGCTACAGAGGATTGCCCAAAAAAAAAAAGAAGGCTGGCATTCAATAAATTTTAAAGTTGTAAACTTTTAAAGTGCTGTGTGGCATTTTCCTTCCCTCCTCCACCACCCCTCCTGGGCTACCTTGGTAGTTGTCCCCCTATTTGTGTGATGAATGAATAAAGAATGCATGAATGTGAAGCAGCAATGACTTTATTGCCTCTGCAAGCAATGATTAAAGGGAGGAGGGGCGGGTGGTTAGCTTGCAGGGAAGTAGAGTGAACCAAGGGGCGAGGAGTTTCATCAAGGAGAAACAAAGAGAACTTTCACACCATAGCCTGGCCAGTCATGAAACTGGTTTTCAAAGCTTCTCTGATGCATACTGCGCCCTCCTGTGCTCTTCTAACCACCCTGGCATCCAGCTGCGCATAACCAGCAGCCAGACGATTTGCCTTAACCTCCCACCCCGCCATAAACATCTCCCCCTTACTTTCACAGATATTGTGGAGCACACAACAAGCAGTAATAACAGTGGAATATTGGTTTCGCTGAGGTCTAAGCGAGTCAGTAAACTGCGCCAGCGCGCCTTTAAACGTCCAAATGCACATTCTACCACCATTCTGCACTTGCTCAGCCTGTAGTTGAACAGCTCCTGACTACTGTCCAGGCTGCCTGTGTACGGCTTCATGAGCCATGGCGTTAAGAGGTAGGCTGGGTCCCCAAGGATACATATAGGCATTTCAACGTCCCCAACAGTTATTTTCTGGTCTGGGAATAAAGTCCCTTCCTGCAGCTTTTGAAACAGACCAGAGTTCCTGAAGATGCGAGCGTCATGTACCTTTCCCGGCCATCCCACGTTGATGTTGGTGAAACGTCCCTTGTGATCCACCAGAGCTTGCAGCATTATTGAAAAGTACCCCTTGCGGTTTATGTACTCGCCGGCTTGGTGCTCTTGTGCCAAGATAGGGATATGGGTTCCGTCTATGGCCCCACCACAGTTAGGGAATCCCATTGCAGCAAAGCCATCCACTATGACCTGCACATTTCCAAGGGTCACTACCCTTGATATCACCAGATATTTGATTGCGTGGGCTACTTGCATCACAGCAGCCCCAACAGTAGATTTGCCCACTCCAAATTGATTCCCAACTGACTGGTAGCTGTCTGGCGTTGCAAGCTTCCACAGGGCTATCGCCACTCTCTTTTCAACTGTGAGGGCTGCTCTCATCTTGGTATTCATGCACTTCAGGGCAGGGGAAAGCAAGTCACAAAGTTCCATGAAAGTGCCCTTACGCATGCGAAAGTTTCGCAGCCACTGGGAATCGTCCCAGACCTGCAACACTATGCGGTCCCACCAGTCTGTGCTTGTTTCCCGAGCCCAGAATCGGCGTTCCACAGCATGAACCTGCCCCATTAGCACCATGATGCATGCATTGGCATGGCCCATGCTTTCAGAGAAATCTGTGTCCATGTCCTGATCACTCACGTGACCGCGCTGACGTCGGCTCCTCGCCCAGTATCGCTCTGCCAGATTCTGATGCTGCATATACTGCTGGATAATACGTGTGGTGTTTAATGTGCTCCTAATTGCCAAAGTGAGCTGAGCGGCCTCCATGCTTGCCTTGGTATGGCGTCCACACAGAAAAAAGGCGCAGAACGATTGTCTGCCGTTCCTCTGATGGAGGGAGGGGCAACTGACGACACGGCTTACAGGGTTGGCTTCACGGAGCTAAAATCAACAAAGGGGGTGGCTTTACATCAAGGAGTATTTCAGGCAGGACTTCACGGAGGGTTCCAATAAGAAATGGTGCACCTAAGTTATTGTTCTTATTGGAAAAAGGAGGTTAGTCTGGCCTCTGATTGATACATGGCTAGATTTACCTCGCTGCACCTTCTCTGTGAGTGACTGCAGTGTGACCAAGAGGGATGAGTCCCCTAGACAGGGGAGGGGGGGAAGCAAATGAGTACAAAACAAATCTGGTCTATTTCTTGTTTTGATCCACTCCATCTATGTTTTACATCTTTGGCTGGCAGGAGACGGTGCAGAAGGACTGCATGCCATCCACATCTCATGGCTGCTCGGCAGAAGATGGTGCAATACGACTGCTAGCCATCCTCATCTCTTGCCTGCCCAGCAGAAGATGGTACAGTACAACTGCTAGCAATCCATATCGTCTGCCTGCTCACCTTAAGATGGTTCAATAGGACTGACTGCAGGACTAAAGAGAATGACCTGGTTAAGTCACTCCAGATTTAGTCAACAAATTTAGTCCCAGCGCCCATGCCTGCCCAGGCGCTCCTGGCCGACGTGGCCAGGAGCACCTCGGACATGACGATGACGGCTACCAGTTGTATTGCACCGTCTGCTGCCAGAAGGCAATGGGTTGCTGCTACTGTGTAGCAATGCAGTACCACGTCTGCCAGCACCCAGGAGACATACGGTGACGGTTACCTGAGCGGGCTCCATGCTTGCTGTGGTATGGCATCTGCACAGGTAACTCAGGAAAAAAGGCGCGAAACAATTGTCTGCCCTTGCTTTCACGGAGGGTGGGAGGGAACAGGGGCCTGACGATATGTACCCAGAACCACCCGCGACAATGTTTTAGCCCCATCAGGCATTGGGATCTCAATCCAGAATTCCAATGGGCAGCAGAGACTGCGGGAACTGTGGGATAGCTACCCACAGTGCAACACTCCGGAAGTCGATGCTTGCCTCGGTACTGTGGAAGCACTCCGCCGAGTTAATGCACTTAATGCACTTAGAGCATTTTCTGTGGGGACACACACACTCGAATATATAAAACCGATTTCTAAAAAAACGACTTCTATAAATTCGACCTAATTCCGTAGTGTAGACAGTCTTGCCAGTTCCAGGGCTCTTCCAGAAAGGCAGCAGCAGCATGCTTTCTAGCTTCCACTATAAGTTGCTTGTAGTCAAATTACTTATCCCTTGCTGAGTCAAATGATATGCCTCCCCACCATTCTAAATTTAAACCCTTAAAGCTGGATAATTAGGCCATGGGTTCATGCATTTTTTTGTGATCTGGGACAAGAGAGAATTCCACAATTACTACACCTTGACCAGTGTTAAATTTAGGAAACATTCAATATGTAGTAATTACAACATATCTGAATATGGTGTGACTAATCACTTACTAATATTACTGCAGTACACAGTGTGTGTTTACAGGGTGTAAGTAACAGGCATTTGTATGTATCTCATACTCTGCCTGACAACTGATTGCTAAGCTTGGGCAGGACGCAGCAGTTGGCTTGAGGTTAGCCTTACTACATGAAAAAGATTTTCAAGATGAAGAGCACTATATTAGCGTTCATTTTTACTACTACCTATTGGGTTTCTTTGTTCCAGTTTTGCTCTGTTCATTGACCCTCTCTCTTGTCTGTGACCTCAGACTCCACTGGATTCACACCCTACAGACTGCTGCAATGATAGTTGTATACAATATGCCTTGTGAGGTATCTTTTGAAAACTAACATCACACTGGTCAGTAATACCATTGTGAAATATGTATGATGATGATGTATGCAGAATTATGAATACACACTGATATTATGCTTTAAAGTCTGTGACTAAAAGATGTTTAAACCAAGTTTGCCAGGGGGAGTTGATAAACAGGTTTTCTCCCCACAAAGGAAAGAGGCCAACACCTCAAACCAGGTTTGGCGAAATGTAATGGGCTACTATTAATTGATATTGAAGGATGCAGGAAAAGAACATTTACATCATAAAATTGCAACAGGAAACATCAGATTTGAACATCACCATAGGGCACAAATTAATCTTTATGGAGTTAGCCCCACTGATGGAGATAGGAGACTGAAACTCAGGGGACCAATTTGACCCTTGAAACAAAGGCAGACTGTGAGATGTAAGGACACAGAAAGATTTTGGATGATTCTTTACTTGAGGAGACAAGGAAAAACAGGGCCTTGGACTGTGGAGATTCTGGCTAAGAGTTAGCCAGCTATTGCTGGCAAAGGAAGATTAATGAAGAAACTATCTTGAACAAAGACTGTAGCTTGATAAGTTAGGCCTTAGTCATTAGAAAGCATATTTTTATTTTTGTTTGTAACCATTGCTATCTTTATTCCTTCTGTTTGCTATCCCTTAACCTATACCCTTTTGTTAATTAACATGTTTTATTTCCACTATAAACCAACTCAGTGGTGTGGTTGAAGGAAACAGTCTGTTTACCCCAGCTAAGTTAATAAGCTGTAATGCATTGACTCTTTAAAAGAGCAGTGAACTTAATATCAGCTGTGAACGTTCAGTGATGGGCCCGTGCGTTGCTGAAATACATCTCTGAGTTGCTCAGGGGCTGGAGTTCACTCATTGTTACCTCTCAAGCAAGGTTAGGGCTGGGAGAGCCTTGAGGAGTTTGCTGGTGAGGAAGACAGACTGATGTGGCAGGGAGCTGACACAGTTTAATCTCCAGCAAAGCTCACACTTGTTGAGGCAGAGAGGTAAAACTGTGGATCACAGATCTGGGTATCCTCAGCAGACTGTTACATTGGCATGAATTACACATTAATTCCTCTGCGCTGATCTCTCTCTTCATCTTACCAGGTTTTGAGGAGTAAATAAATCCATTTAGTCATATTTCTTGCTTCATATCTTCACCATGAAACTGAGGAAGAATTTTGAAATACCTTATTTTGGTTCACAGAATGAAAAGACAAACTAGTTACGAAATGGAAACATTAAAATTTTTTCCAAATATTGTGACTAGTTCCCTTTCTGTTTGTGTCTTGTTTGCAACAGCATGTCCTTGCCTTTCAAAGGTTACAATATTAACATAATCTTAACAATCAAAGGGACTCTTAACACTGCCAACAATTTTTTATTAAGATGCAAAGTCAAATCATCTCAGATCTCCTTGCAAACCCTCAAAGAACATTATTAATTAGGCTCCATCTGATAAGATTTCCCCCATAAGAGGGTAACTTATTTTAATTGTATCTTCTGAATCTACATTTGCAGTCAGCAGTAAGAAGCATCAACTGTAGATAAGTCATTAAATACATATCAAAATCACATGCTAACTCTTAATTAGTGCCCAAAATTAGCATGTGCTCTTTAAAAATAGCTAATATGAATACATTGAAGTAATTACTATTAGTATTTCATAAACTAATTATTACACCTGGATTTTATTAGGCATTAAAAAATCACTTAGCTAATGCAAAATAAATGGAAGAATGTTCTCTTGGCTCATCCAAGCTTTCCTTCTAACCCCTTTCTTGTCATCCTTATCCCACTCTCCTCTTCATGCTTTCTTCCAAACCAGCCTCCCTTTTCCTGGAAGTGTGTCGCTCTTCTCCTACATCATATAACTACCTTTACCTCTTAATCCATTCTGCCTTAAAATGCACTTCCACAAACCATATTATCACCGATGGACACTGCAAGATTGCACCCACCACCATCTTGTGCAAGTCACCGCAGGCATAATTAATCTTTCAAGTGTTTTGTCCCTGTCTCAGATACTTTAATAAAATCCTTGAGACAAGGATTGTGTCTTGCTTTTGAGTTTTTAAAGTACTCAGCATTCTGCTAGTGCTTAATAAATAGTTCATGAATAATCAGATCTGGCCATGTCACTCATGATAGAATGCCTGTTAAATAGGGCTACATGATCATCACTATCTAGCTGCACAGAACTTTCTTCTCTAAATCACTCAGGCTTGCAGCATTTGAACTAAAGAAGAATTTCCTTCAACTATAGCAGTACTAGGCCCTGTGCCATACACTTGAGCAGTTCTGGCATTACTGAAGCACTCAGATACCATAGTCGCAAGCAGAGGCAGATTAAGGTTTTGTGGGGCCTTGAGACAGAGCAAGTTTGTGTGTGTGTGTGTGAGAGAGACTCTCCCCACCCCTTCCGCCTGTGGTCCCACCCCCATTCTACCCCTTCTGCCTACGGTCCTGCCACGGCCCCACACAGTTCTGCCCCTTCTCCCCGTGGCCCCACCCCTGTTCCATCCATGGTCCCACACCATTCCGCCCCCCCCCGCAACCCATTTGCTCCTTTCTTCCCCCCTCCACTGCAGCCCCAAGACCGTAGAAGCTCTGTCCCTCTGCCCCACAGCAGGAAGCCAGAGCTCCTCCAGTCCCGTGGCCACAGCCAGTGTCCAGGCGCTAGGGCTTCCCCCACTCAGCGCTTCTGCTGGGGCACAGGGTTGGAGTGTGGGGGCTTCTTTTGCTGGAGAGTGGGGTCAGGACATGGCGGCTTCCCCCGCCCCACCGGCACTTCTGCCAGGGCTCTGGGCTTCTGCCAGCCCGCATCAGAGGTCTGCTGGGAGCAGGGTACCCATTTTTCCAGGGTCCCCCAATTGGCCGGGGCCCTTGAGCACAGGCCCCATCGGCCCATTGGCTAATCCGCCAGTGGTCACAAGTATATTAGAAGAACCTAAACAGAATGAAATAGAAACAACGATCTGCCCACTCATATTAGCCAGAACATAGTCCTGCAAGGCGACAGAACACATGATAGGTCCAATTCAGCAAAACACTTATGGCCGTGCTTAACTTTACATATGTGAGTAATTGACTTCAGTGTGACTACTCGTGTGCTTAATTTTAAGCATGTGCTTAAATGTTTTGCTGAATTGGGTCTAATCTAGCTAAATAGTCTTTCTGCTAAACCCATGAATATGAAGGGTTTACAGAGTCCGAATCTTTTTTTTAAGTTTATATCTCTCAGAGGTAGCACTCTGTCATTGCTATAGTGTCTTAAATAATGGCAGTCATAGAGTACTGCCTCATGGAGTACCATTCGCTGATGTGTCTCCTTTTTTGAGCTCAATAATACCAATTACACGTCAGTAACTGTAATGGGGTGGCTGCCCCACTCCAATAAGCAGGGGTTAAAAGCAGCCAAGCTAGGCTGATTGGGGAAGCAGCCACAGCGGTGGCCAGCTCAGTGGTGTGCACTAGAGTGCTGGCCATTCCCCTAGCTGAATCCTTCTACACAGCTGATTTCAGCCTGTGTCTGCAGCTGGGTATGACCTAGCCTGGGTGTGTGCTGGAAAGGGGCTTGAGAGCCTGGCATAGCAATCCAGTGCAAGGGAAACCCAGGCTGGTAGGACCGGTGGGCTCAGTGGGACCCCAGCACAACTGGTGGCACCCTGAAAGGGGGGGGGGAAAGGGGGGGGTTCAATCTGTCAGTGTTACACCCGAGATTATTTTGTCCCTTTAGTTTTATTTTTCTTTACTGTGCTACCTCTGACTGTGCAGCTCCCTGATGATGCTTTCACCTGCCATCTCCATTCAATGTAAAGAGCATGCAGGTATTAATCTTTCTATTGAATAAATGCTGATCATGACAGAGACAGCAATTTCCCACAATCTGTGGAGGAGATTTTACGATATGAACTTTATGTATCATTGTGGGCTAGGGATTGTATGTAATCCCATAGGGGAGGGTGATCACAGCTCCTCCAGGAATTAAGAACAGTGGGGTGTGATTAGACAAATTCACTCAGGTTAAACACCTCCAGAGAGGTACCCCTACCTGGAGAAGTTCACATATACACTAGTTCAAACTGGATTTTCCAGGAACCAGCAGATAAAGAAAGGATTTTTGGATACAAATTCTGAGTTTAAACTCAGACTCAAGACCTTCTTTGTGACCCAGCAAATAGACAGGGCATTCTGTCCAAGGGTGTACCCAATCCTCCCATGGAAAGGTTGGAAGGACTTTGTCCTAATAAGGCCCCTTGCGACTGATGGGTGACCTCTGGTAAGCTTTTATCATGCACATAGGAACTTGTATTGTTTTTAATGGGTTTTCTCTGTAATGCTTTCACCTTAAGAATGAATGTGCTTGCTTATACAGAGCTATGTGGTAACTTATAATTGCTGGCAATTACAGCTGTTCATAGCTTTTGCAGAGAAAGCAAAGTACGGATGCTGGCCTGTCTAGGCAGTCTAGCTTGCTGTGGATATCATGGTGTAGGTGAGAAACTGAACACCCTCAGCAATGAGAGAGATGCAGGTCTATACTCAAGAGAGGTGACAGCTGAGGAACTGGGAGCCTAGAGGGTCCACAGCGGGGGAATACAGGTAGAGTTGTCCTGAAGTATGACACTGCTAAAGGAGGAAAAAAATTAAAAACAGGGAGGTGGTAGGAGAAAAATTGTTTTGTTTATGCCCGCTATCTCTATTTTCAACTTTTTCCTCAAGTTAAAAAAAAAAATAAGTAGCCCCTCCCACCCAATTCCCCCTTTTTTGGAAACAAAAGCAACATTTCAATTTCAAATGAAATGAACATTTTAATTTGACTTTGAATGGTTCTGGCAAAATATCTTTAATGAAAGTGTTTTGTTCAAAATTTTGTGTAGAAATAAAACAGAATTTTTTGACCTGCTCGAATAATTAACTGTCAAAAATATTTCATTTCTAAGCAAATAGTGCCACCAGGTGTCAGTAATGTCAATTTATCAAATTCTTCTAATCTATGAAAATTTTCATTTTTTTTTCTTATTACTCACTCTGAGTATTGGTATAGAAAACTGAAGTTTTTCTTCTCTTCACATACCATCTAAGGCTAATGTGTTCATGACATCCAGAGTATGAGTAATAAGTTTAAGCATGTGAACTTAAGCATGTAAGTACACATGCTTGTCTCTTTAGCATCTCTTATTTGTCTCTTTAGCATCCTCTCTGGTTAGTTTAATGTCCTCCTGCTTGCTCCAGCTTGTCTCCAATGCAGAAGATTAGCTCCCCTATCTTTGAGGTGCAGTCAGCTCAGTTCACTGGAAAGTGGCCCAATATTACACAAAACCTAAACCTTCAAGCTTCATACCTGTTGCATAACCAGCTGTTCATCTCCAGTATTTTCAGCCTTCTGCCTCCTCTCAGTGGGACTGGAAAGATCTCTGAGAAGATTACTTGGACTTTCCTCTTCTTCAAGTCCCTACTGAAACTCCTGAAGTCTTCAGTAATTTGTGTAGTTTCACATAATGCCATATGGCTGCTTTCAAAATTTTCCTTCTAAGTGTTCTTAGCATACATTCAAAGCATACAGGTATAATACATTATTTTTCCCATAGGTAGTATACTTTGGAAATACAACTGGTTCATAAAAATGTGTAGAATAAGCACAAAAAACTAATGTTGACTATGCTGGCAGTTAATAACTACTCAGTCCATCATGACTGGCATTGCGCTTTTTAGCTGCCCTAGCAGGAAAGCCAAAGGTAGGATATACATAGAGACTGAGCAATACTCTCTAGAAGGTGTCTTTCCAAAACAGGGTTGAAGCAAAATGATCAGCAGAGTATGGATAAACGAGCAAAGCCATCAGCCATTGATTTTAGTCAATTCTGGGGACAAAGACTTCAGTTTCCAGTGCTGTCACTCTGGCAAAGGAACTGGGGGAAAAAGCCATTTGAAAAGCTAAAAAGAATGTGATTGCTATTTTTCATGAGGTGTGCACAGAATATGATTTTTGTATACTAACCTAGCATTCTTTTATTGCTATTTCTATATTTTATATACAATATCATCTCTGAAGAATGAATGAAACTCATGATTCATGTAGCTACAATAATTAACAAGTTTTACTATACTATAGCTTTAATACAAATTCTTTCTGATCACTTAAAGAGCATCCTGAAATTTTAAAATTTAAAATTTTAATTTTAAAATTTAAATTTAAAAATTTTAAAATTTAAACATACAAACTATCATCCTTCCTTTACTGAGCTGTGTGGCACTTGACCTACTTTTTCCTAACTGCCATATAACTATTTAAAGACACATAAATTTAGTAAAATACCACTCTTTATTACGTCTCTTTTCTAGTCTGCAACTGGATATGAAGTTCTGTTCTGGTGCATTTTGCACTGAGTGATAGTTGCATGTTGAGGAAGACAATAACCTATGTCTCAGCAGTGCCATCTGCTGTGGACTCATAAAAGACTTTCCATATATTCCAAGTGAATTATGCTGCAATAACACTAACTTGGTTTCTTTCTCTTGGCCAATTTTTCAAAAATGAGTGCTTAAAGTTAGGTTTCTAAGTCCATATTCAGGCACTTACATTTTCACAACTTGTTCATGCAGCAGCTCCCATTGATTCCAGTAGGAGTCAAACTTGGCTTCCAAACTACGATGCTTGGCTGTACTCTTTGACTATTCTGTTATTCTTTCAGAATCAGAACTGGCAAATGATTATGTTTGCCCAGCTATATTGAAGTCAAAGTAGTAGTTTGCTTTTTTACCAGCTACTCTTTTCCAAACCTTTGAGCTGCATCAAGCCTAAACCCACCAGAGACAGGGAGATCAAATCAACCTTCCTTTTAATCTGGTGACAGAAATTTAACAAGAGGTACTATGTATCACTGCACATGATAAAATACAGAGGGGAAAAAATGCCAAAGAATTCAAGTACTGCATTGCTTACAAACAGCAAATATTTAGATCAAGTACTGTTTAAGAAGAACCAAAAGCACAGACAAAAGGAGAAGGAAAAATAATAATGAAATATCTATATTGGGATTCATTAAATCTTCAGGGGCTGAAACTGGATTTTTTTTTCAGATGAACTATTCTATGCTATTTCATGTTTCCCTTCCCTTAAGGTTTTTGACTGGGAATGTACTGTTAAAAGCAGCAACAATTTCAATTATTTATGAACTCTGCAGAAAAATATAGATCAATTAAGATGTGGAAGACAGGCAGCAGGATGATGAGGTTGGAGCTCAAATTATTAGGTATGGGAGTGGTTCTTCAGATTTTTCCTGGGAGGTATGTAGTTCTAAAAGGAGGGTTTTTCTTAGGAGATCTAAGCAGACCAATAGGTAAATCAGAATCTTTAAAGGACTTGCAAATGAATAGCTGGTGTTCAAATAACTTAAAATTCTCACTTAGTAGCAATTGTATTCAGCCTTTGAAGGGAGTGAGGGCCCACTAATAGCACAGTTTAAGTTTATTTCTATTTAAACTGCCTCTTAAAACAAAAATAGTAAAGATCCACCAAATTTATTTTGAACACCTGTTTGAGGATCAGATCCCCAACAGGGTATAAATCAGTGTATTTTCATTCTATTTTCTCTCTTTTTTATGAGTACTCTGTCACCATGGGACAGCACCCATACTATGGAGTAACAGCTGAATGCTGGGGGGTGGGGGTTTGCTGTCATGACCTGCATTCACATTTGTGCTCTACTCATGTAGGGTGAGTTTGGGAGCACATCCCATGGTTCATAGTGAGTCACTGTACTGCGCCCTTCTATTAGTGCTTTTGTGGTGTATTGTAGAAGAACTTGTTTGTCCCTTCTGGGGATCCTGTGTGGAAATGACAACTCATTAAAGTGAACAAGTTTTGGTTTGGCATGCTCCAAATTTCTGTCTATGGCCCTTGTTCTAATCAGCAGGAAGGTATACATCCAACTCAGAGGAATGACCTGTACCCAATGTAGGTACTAGTGCAAATCTCATTTTGTTGAGGAAGAAGAAGCAGGGCAAGAGATATAGTGGTGGGCATTTCAGCAGCAGGTTGTCACCATGAGTTAGTGGTGGCATGCTTTCTTAAAGACAGTGTACAAGATGTGTACAGAGCTGGAGGCATGGAGATAGCTGATGAATCCCCATATACTGACCTGCAGTTATGGACCAGACCCACAAGTATTGAGTAGTGGGACTACATGGTCATGCAGACTTAGGATGACCATCAGTGGGCTCCAAACTTCCATGACCAAGGCCACATCCTTGGAGCTGTATGAGGAATTCACTCTGCCCCTTCAGTGCCAGGACATGCAGGTGAAGGTGGCCTCCTCTTTCCCCAACTCACAACCCTCTGGTTCTATATGCTTCAAGCAGTCTGCCTGACCCACAAGTCCATCCCATATGACATTGTTGCTTGTGCTAGGGGTACTGCTAATGATGTGAACTATCTCATCATAGAATGGGTCCATCCTCAAGGAATTACCAGAACAGAGCTACATCCTTGGCATTGCAGTAAAGAATCTTAATCCCTTTGTTTTTCTCCTGATACTGGAGTCCCATTTGTTGGATTCTTTGCTCAACCAGCTTATTTGAAATATCATGCAGATTGGCATTTTGGTTTTTACTGCCAAAATATGGCCCTTGATAGCCTTGCACCAGAGATTTATACGTATATTCCTGTCAGTCTCCGGCTAGCTGGCAGTATGCAGAGATGTTAAATTCTTGGTCTCCAATCTCAAATAATAGAGCTCTGCACCAAAAACAGACACCAGCAGTTTCTTGTACTGGAAGTCATATGAGAAAGTAAGGAAGCAGCAAGCCTATATGCAGTGATAGGTGACTTCCAGTCCCAAGGCAAGAGAGATGGCAAGAAGAGATGACAAGGCAGAGGAACCCAGGGGAATTGTGGGAAGGCACTGGAGAACTATCTGCTCTCAATTGTTATGTCCTGGCACTAACCACCATCAATACTACAAAGAGGTCATACACGGGCTGACAAGATGAACTCACCTGAGCCATGCAGTATACTCCCGGTCAGGCCAGCTGGTTTGTGTTGCTAACGTCACCTTACACCAGTGAGAGGTTTGGGCGGGAGAGGGGGTTGAGTAAATGGGAACACATAAACTATATGTCATGTTAACTTGCTGGTGAAAACAAGACCTCAGAAGAGAGGCGGAGTGCATGAAGATCACAGTAAAAAGTTTCTGTGGAAGAAACAGTGGCTCCACAGCAGGATCCCTTGGAGTCCATCTATGGATAATAATACCTAAATCCTTTAATGTGTCTTTCATTAGTAGGTCTCAAAGCACTTTACAAAAGGAGGTCAGGATCATTACCTGATTTAAAGATGGGGAAACTGAGGCACATGACCTGCTCATGGTCACCTAGCAGGCCAATGGCAGAGCTAGGACTAGAACCCAGGTCTCCTAACTTCCAAGCCATTGTTCTATCCACTAGACCACTCTGTTTTCCTTAAACAGGCAGCAAAGAAGTGTGGTCTGGTGGAAAATGCACTAGGGTGGGTATCAGGCGATCCTGAGTTGTAATCCTGTCTCTACCACTGACTTACTGTGTGGGTCTGAGCAACTCACTTCACCCTTTCTGTCTCTGTAAAATTAAGTAATAATGTTACTTACCCATGACATCTCTAGGAAAGTAGATGAAGGTTAATTTTTTACTATCTGTACTGAGCATTTAAAAGATAGAGCTCTGCCTACTTTGGGGGGGAAGAGGGAGTGGTCAGACTGTATTGATTCTGGAATGGAAGTAGAGCAATTGAGGGGGCTTTATGCTATTGAAGGATCAGTGAAGGTGGTAGATTATAATAAAGAATCTGGCCAATAAAGCACTATAAATCATTTAGTAATATTATTATATGCACCATCAGACAGGGACTCATAGGGCCAATAAGGGAAGGGTTGAGGTATAGTGGTTCTCTTCCCACCCTATTCATCTACCACCAACACACCAACATCAGAAGGATTGTGAACCTTAAACTGTGGATCAAGTCAGCATTAATCTTATGCCTGTTACCTCCAGCCATTGGGGGTTTACTGAATGGAAAGGTGACAACACAAGAAACTGGCTCCTGACATGGCTGCACTGCTCTGAAAGAATTGTATGGCCAAGGAAGTTGTGAAGAAGCCAGGCTACAAACAGCAATCTAGAGACAGATGCAGGTATAGGAGACCTAACAATCCACTAGTTCCATAGAGTAGGTTGTGTATGTGTAACCCACTGGTCAGTGTGTGTTACGTGTCCTCTGGCCCTCATCCACAGAGGTTCAGAGTCTGTTACAACTGTCAGCTAGGAAGGCTGGCTCTTTTATACAAGCTTCTAATTCTGGAGGTCGCCACTTCAGTCCCTAGTGTCAGCAAAGATAGTGGCTGCCACATTAAGTGGTGCTGACAAGGTAGATGTATATGACAACCAACATTTTGGCTGAGCCCAGGGATTCAACACAGGTCCTCCAGAATAAAAAACTTGAGTCTCTACAGCTTGAACTTAAGAGCTGACTTAACTCAAGTACGCTGTGGATCAGGCACAGAGGGGCTGCATAACACACGCTGACCCAGTGCGTTATGTATTCAAACCCATTCCACAAGGGAATTAAACACGTTAAAAATTGAGAAACACTGGCCAAGGTTTTCAAAAATGTTCGCCTAAAGTTAGATAAGAGGTATGATATTTTCACGTGCACTGAGCACTTAGCAGTTCCTTCAGAAGAGCTACTCAGTGCTGACTACTTTTGGAAAGCAGGTCACTTATTTAGGTGCCTAAATATGGACTAGGGGTCCTTAATTTAGGCTTCCATTTTTAAAAACAATATTGGCCATTAACTACATGTTTATCGTAAGTCACAAATTTATGCAGATATCAAAATAGCTATTTCACAAATGAGCTGAAGCATCAAAGCAAAAGCTTTCACTTACATTAGCTGGCTTCCATCACATGTGCACAGTTGACCCATTTCTTTCCAAGTATCTCTAAATGATTGTTTTAATTTTTCACATTTTTTTCCTGAGTCAGCGGTCATATCTATGAAGGGATGACATACAACTGAGAAGAAAGCCACACTCAGGTTATGGACAACCACATGTGGCTTAGAAGATCTCACAGTTTCAAGCTAATTCATTCACATATCTTACAAGTGTGTGGTAAGAAAAAGTTCACCATGTGAACTTGTGAGATTTTAAAAAAAATATTTCAGCTGTATTTTTAGAATGTTTCAGTAATTTTAAGAATTTAAGAACTGCGTTATCAGGACAGACCAATGGTCAATCCATTCTACTGTTTTTGGCAGTACCAGTGACCAGTACCAAATGCTTTAGCAGAAAGTGTACAAAACTCAAAATGAGCCTAGCAGTACCACAAGCAGATCATCTCTGGAGCCAGTTGTCCCCATGCATCAGAATAAAACCTAAAGAATCAGCTGAGTTGTAGTCATTAGTGGTTCAAAGATTCGCACATTCACTGCAGGGGGGAGGGATGACTATTTTACTTTTGAAGGCAAATATGACCATCTATTTAGGCTCCTATATTAGTGCCCATCTCTGTGATATCTCACTCTTTTTCCTTGTCTTTTATCAAGAAAGAGGTTTAAGCTGCTTTTCTGGTTATTTTTTTAAAACTTTATTCCAACCCCTCACTCCCCCCAACTTACAAGGGTTCAAGTTCAGATTCACAAATTGGCTCAACTTAAAGTCAATGAGATCCACACTCACACGTTCAAGAGAGCCAGTCCCAGTGAATATTTTACTCAAATACTCATTCTGACCCAGTACAAAATGCACAATGTGACGCTGTTATGAGCTGGGTTGAACCTTGAATGAGTTAAGTTAAAAACTTGTTAAAACTGATGTATAAATATGTCCTTCACTTAAGACAGTTGTCAGACAGTTAAGGGGCCACACCTAAAACAAGGCCTAGTAGAGTCTGCCCAGAAATTAGTACCATGTGGCTGGGGAGTTCCACTGAATATTCTTCTGACTGCGTGCGTGTGCCCATGTGCAAGTAAAAGATAAGCTGGGGTTCAGACACAAAACCAGAGATGGAGAGGCAAGGAAACCAAGCAGCAGCCTGTGAGCTCAGTGTAGCCCCCTGGAAAAAGCTAGAGTTGTTTCAATCTGGTGCTAGCCAGAGGATTGGGGGCTGTAAGCTAAGGCCTTGTCTACACTACAGGTTATGTCGGTAGAACTTATGTCACTCAAAGGTGTGAAGAAGACACCCCATGAGCAATATAAATTACACCGACAGTGTAACCACCGACTGTGGACAGTGCTATGTTGGTGGGAGAGCTTCTCCCACTGACATAGCTACTGCCTCTCATGGAGGTGGTTTTATTACGCCGACGGGAGAGCTCTTTCCCATCAGCATGGAGTGTAGTCACCAGACATGCAACGGGGGCCAACTGTAGCACTTCTAGTGTAGACTAGCTCCAAGAAACTATTCTTTTGTTTTGCATTCAGAGAAGGAGGACCTTGCATATTCCTTGTAAATTAACAGGATTGAATCAAAGAAAATACCAGATTCCATCATCAACTTTTACCCTGGCTGGAACATCCCCAGAGGGCCCTGAACTTTGACTAGATGCATGGGTTGAAAAGGGGCAACAATGCAAATGGATTAGAAACAGTCTCAAAGGGAGTTTTAGCTGACCCAATAGATTTGAGTGATATTGATTTTTATCAAAATCATGTGCATAAAGATTCAATCTCATTTCTCAGTGTTTATTGCCAAAGATTAAGTCTACAACATGTGCAAAGCACACAACATTATGCAGCCCAATGGCTGTATTGTCTGAGGCCACAACTCCACCTAAGGTAAATAAAATACCTCTCCTCTATTTTCTCCCTTAGCTTGTTCAGACTACATGCAGCATGTGACCTATGGAGACTCCCTATGCACAGTGCAGCACCCCATTGCATGCTGCAGCCCTGACCACTATGATTCTGTCTGCATCAGTGGATACCCATACAGAATTAATAGCTTGACAACTGGTAACTGCCTCCATCATTTCCCCACGTGCCAAAAGCCCCGGCAGCTAGATTCTCCAGCTTTTTCCCTGACAAGGTATACAATGCAGCTAGGCACTGTCAGCACAAACATCTGTGGCATATCAAATATTGAAAATGTGAAGACAGCAATAATACATTGAATTCAATATCAAAATCAACACCTGGGCCACTGGCTGATTGTACTAATTTTTGATATTTGTTTTTAAAATGTAAATGCTTCAGAATTTCAGTTTAGCTTGCCATGAAGTATAGAGAATAGTGTACACACTGAGGTATTTAATGGAAATGACAAGTTTTTAAGGATGTCCAGCATACATATTCATGTATGTATTTAACCAATGGGTCTATCATGCATACTGAAACTTCTCAGGCTCAGCTATTACCCACATTCTCAGATGGGTATTTTATTCAAATTAAGAACTTTGAACCTAAGTCCCTAAGTAGAATTTAATTTGATCAAGGAACATTCATGAAGACTATAGATACTGTATTTAACATGCTCTCTCAAAATGCAATCTGATGCATTTCTGCCATGATGCTGATGGATAATTGATGAATATTTTGGATTTACTTTCCATTTTGCAGCCAAAACTCTTCAAGCAGTGTAGAAAAATAATCTAAAAATTGATATGTCAGTCAAATGTTTAGATTAATAAATAGAACCATATGCATGAAAGGTCTAAACGAGGTTTTCAGCAAGGTGATATTTTATTACCAGAAATAAGCTCTGCTCTGAAATCCTTTTAATATGACAAATGAACTTCTCTTTTACAGCAAAGACACTAAATCATTCTGTGTTACCTTAATCCTTCTATGAACAGCTGTGCTCTTGCAAAGGTTTCTTCTGTGCCCAGCAGCAGGAGCCCTCAGCTAGCTGAAAAGGGAAGAGATAATTTATACAAAAGTACTGAGCCACCTTTGAATGGAGTAAAAATGTCCCTATATAAAGAGTGAGGGAGCATCATCTGAAATCATTTGTTATCTAAACCCTTCACTTCCCATAGTTTTTATCTATAACCTTCAGGCCCCAAGACATTTTGCAACAACACTTTTCAAGTACTGATTCATTAACTATGCATTTCTTTTGGTTCTTTTAAGACAAAGCATTTATATTTTGCCTAACGCATAGGAACATCAAACTTTCTGTATCTCACTATCCCTCATGTAACTTATAACCTAACCTGAACACCCAGACAGAAATGAAAACAGAAAAGTGTTTCTTTCCTCCCCTGCCCCCAAACATGTGAACTTCATTAGAGCTATGTGAAATATATGTGATTTCTTGTTTTGTGCAATTTTTCATGGCCAAATGATGCACAGTTTCACCAATTAGATGAAAATATTTTCAAAGTGAAATTTTTTTCCATTTGATACAAACAAAAAGGCTTTTCATTTGCACCATTTTTCATATTTTCTGCATCTTCCATGCACTCTGATTATTTCCCCTGATAAAAGCTGCTTCTTGTTTAGGGTAAAATAAAGAAAAAAAATCACAAAATGTTAATCAGTGACACCCCCCCCACACACACACCACACATTTTAGGTGGGTGGTGGGCACTGAAAGCAGATAATCTGCCCGCTTCACTTTATACATGAAATGTGCTATCATTTTACACATTTCACCCCCGTGGAATGTTATTTATTAACTGTATTGAAATAGCATATAGGACATTCAGGCATAGATCAGGACTCCATTGTGCTAGCTGGCACTGTACAAACAAAACAAAAATGTCTGCTCTAAAGAGCTTACAGTCTAGGTCCAAGACAAGTGAAACAGATCAATACATTACAGACAGGCTGACAGGGGAGCACAAAGAACAATGAGATAATATTGGTCAATGTGGCAGGCAATAGACTTGTGCTTAGAGCCAAATATATACTCCTAATCTTTGAAGACCCTCATTTTCCCTGTTCTTAAAAGCTAGAAGACTTTTTTTCTACCCATGATCTGCATGGATCCTCTCAGGAGATGTTACAAGTCAAAAGCATCAGATCTGCCACAGGAGAACCTTCCATACTTTGCTCAGTGCTACCAAAAATAGATGGGTAAAATCTGACACTGCTTCAGAACCTTAAGTTATTGGAGAGGGATCCCCAGTTAATAAATCTTCCCAGCACAAAGAACAGAGACATACATTCACATCATTTAATATTTTGTGCACTTACTCTGAGCAAGTGACTTACAAGAAAAAATTAAAATGAACTAAATACACATAGCTGGCCAAAAGTGACTTATGTGGCTATATAATTGCAATCTACAACTATCAAGGAGAGGAATTGTCTAAGAGGGAAACTGAGCAAAAAAGAGACATACTAAGGAATTCAGTGTTACAAATAAATTAACCTTTGTTACTGCCTCTTTTATGGAAATGCTAGGATGTAAAACACTCCATGGTATTAAGAGTTACATTAGATGATGTGAAGCTGAATATACTTTGAGTAATTTTCCTAAGCTTTTGGGGGTCCATACAGTTAAAAATCAGATTTCATGTCCTGATACCAAAACAGGTTGAAGCCTGAAAGTCAGCAGAAGAAGAAGAAGAAAAAAAAAAGAGTCTTGAGAAAAGTATGTGCACACGAAACATTTTGATAACCCTCACATAGATTAATTCATGCTTTTAGAAAGGAATTGGGCGGTTTCTTGGTTGAGAAGAACAGACACAGCCAAAATGAACAGTTTGCCAAGGATATCTTTCTTGTTTCAAACTCTTCCTGTAATCATCTCAGATAAAACCATAGCAGGAATACAGAGGGTGTTAGACTGTATACAGAATAAGAAAAGACCAAGAGTGAGTGCAGATACTTTGTACAGATCCATTCACGGTTCTAAATATTCCACAGTACTATCAAGCTAGTCAGCTAGAAGCAGTGATGTTCTAACCCAAACAAACAAGAATAAGAAAATTGTGGCAGTGTAAACATCGCTCCGCTACCATGGATTTAAAAAAAAAAAATCACATCTGCCAGAAATTCACACACATCCTTTACTGAAGGCTACTCTATATGGGTGTGAAATAGAGCTAGAATAAAATAATTTCTTTTCCCTCACCAATGACACCCATTGTAAACAATCCAAGTCTTAACCCAAAACACGAATCTGAGAACTTCAAAGATCGGCAGAGCCATGGAATACAAATGGTTGGCCAGCTATTCAGCAAATAAACTATTCTAGCATAGGCTATGTCTACACTAGCACTTTTGTCAGTATAACTTATGTTGCCAGGGTGCACCCCTCTGAGTGACATAAGTTATGCCAACGTAAGTGCTGGTGTGGACAGTGCTATGTCAGCGGGAGGTGCTCCCCTGCTGACATAGCTACTGCCACGTGTTGGGGTTGGTTTAATTGTGTCAACAGGAGAGTTGTCTCCCATCAGCATAGTGCGGTACACAGGAGATCTTACCGCAGTGCAGCTGCATCTGTGCTACTGTAAAGTCTCTAGTGTAGACAGAGCCTTATTTAGAGATCAAAATTATCTTCAGCTGACCCGTTCTCCCCTGGTAACAGCATTTTCAAGTTAGGCATTATGTTTCACAACCTTCTAGAAAATCTGTTTTAGAGAAAGCTAACTTTAATAGAAGCAATGGCATCTGGTCAATTAGGAAACAAAAAGTAACTAATTAATGTCAATATTTGCAGACAACTTTCCTCACAAAAGTTGTCCTTTTCCCAGCATGTCGTATATGGACCTGGACAAACAAATTACTACAGAGTAGTGGGGTTTGATCCAGAAGAGAGAACCAGCAATCTGACTTCATAGTACTGTCGAGGGGTCAGTGCGGGTCCAAGAAGAGTCTGTTTACATCATCATCAGCATCACCTAGCAGTAAGAGTCCAAAAAGTAGCCACTTACTTCAGCAGCTGTATTGCCCCGGTGGGCAAGAGTATATGGGCTCGCCCCTCATGGCTGCAGCGTTGCCTAACACCGAGAGACTCAGGGGGTGGGGGGGGGAGGGCACCTCTCCTAGTGGCTGGGTTTCCCAGTGGTGAGAGTCTCAGGGGGCTGCCTCCCTTGCCAGCAGTATCACCTAGTGGCAAGAGTCTATGGGGTCACCTCTTCTGCTGCAGAGAGGTTAGGGGAACCTGGGACCACCCTATTACACCAGATTCCAACCCAGGGCCCTTTGAAACCAGTTACCCTGTTACAGGGCTCAGGTATCCATGTTCCTCCAGCACATCCCCTGGATTGCTTCTTGCCCTTTGTTCCAGCTCTAGTATCTCCTTGGCTGGTACTGGCTCATCATCCGCTTTAGTTCTCATGATCAGCTGGTTTCCCATGGCATAGTCAGGGTGCTTGGTCTTGGCAGTCTGGAGTCCCAGTGGCTTCTAAGCAGGAGCCTGCAGTATACAACCACTCTCCTCCTCAGCCAGCCCAGACTGAACTGAGCTGCTTCCTTTTATATGCTCCGTCCTATGGGAGCATGCCCAGCAGAGGTGTGGGGGTGTGGCCTCTTGGACCCAAAGCATTGCCAGTGGGGAGTTGGTACACCCCATCACAAGCACAATAAAACAAAATTTCTTTAAAGTACAGTTTCAAAGGTACCTCACACCAGACAGATATAGATTGAATGGGGAAAAATTTTGGAGAAATTGTGAAGAAAGAGGAGATTCATGCATATATGGTGGACATGTCCAGCCATAAAAGGGTACTGGAATGCAATTCATAATCCATTTTACAAATTATTGACTATTTATTACCACATGATCCTTGGGTAGTCCTCCTGGCGCTTTCTAGTGGAAATGGCCATGCAAAGGGAAATGAAGAATTAATCTCCCATCTGCTAGTTGCTGCTAGGTGACTGGTAGCCTTCCACTGAAAAAAGAAAATCAGTCCTACTGTAAAGGAATGGTTCAAAAATATGGGAGTGGTTGTGTGACACTGTGTACCTCAAAGTAGCACCCTGGAATCCCCATATTTACCACTCTCATATAAGTATGATATGTTTTATACAAAGTATACCTTATGAGATATCATTTTAAAAGTCTTGATTTGCTGAACATTAATATCCTGTTGGATTGTATGTGCTGTCATTGTACGGGAAGTTATGAAGTATTGTCCTATGGGTTACTGAAATATGTTGTGAGGTTGAGAATTCTCACTGCCAGCCTTTCAGTTGCAGCAAAGGAGGGCCCAGCATCACCAGTCATACTTCCACAGCATCACCAGATTATCATTATCCCTCACCATGGGAAAACCCTTTCTAAGAAAGAATCTGAAAGAAATCAGAAGCCAGCTTTGCACTCTCAGGACATCTGTATCCTCCATTCATAATGCTGCCTGTGACAAAGTCAGGATCACAGCTTGCTTCCTCCTCTCCAATATGCTGGCGTGTTGTACCATGGTCCCAGAACCCCAGACACAGGCTATGCTTTGCACTGTAATCTACTTTAGGATCCTTTCAATGGTCGACTGCTCAGCGAAGCTCTGGAAAAAACTCCAAAGTCTATTACAAACTCAGCAAAATTATTCTTTGAGCACTTCGAGAAGCTTGAGAAACAATTTATGGAATAATTTTATTCAATAAATTTCTTATCTTTTCCTACCTACTTATATATTTGAGGTAATTATACGTTCCACCTTTACCAAAGTATCTGAACCCTTCATAATCTTAAATGTATTTATCTTCACAACATCCCTAAGCAGTGGCTGGGTCTAAAGAATTCTGAGGTCCTGTGAACTATGGAAACTGCCCCCATCCACACACCTAGATTCAAATTTGTCCTACTGCCCTCCCCCCCACATCATGATGGAGGGGCAGCCAGGCCAAACTTGAGCGATGTCACAACCCAGTGTGCCAGGTTGCCATTCCACCCACCAAAATCTGGTAGTTGGGGCCTCCACTCAGATAGGGGCCCTGTGCAAGTACACCCAGGGTGCATTGGTTAATCCGGGACTATCTCTGTGAGGTAGGGAAATGCTATTATTGCCATTTTATAGACTGAGAACTGAGGCACACAGATTAAAGTAACACTTTCAAAATATGTAGATTCCAGAGAGATAAACAAAGGAGCTGGTTGGGAATTTTTCAACTAAACATTTTTACATCGAAAAATTACAATTAATTGAAATGGAAACTTTTCACAGAAAAGCATCTTTTCAACGAAAATTTCATTGGGGAGATTTCACAGGTCTAGTTTGAAATCAGTATCCTAATTTGGAGAAGGAACTTGAACCTGGGTCTCCAGCATAACAGGTGAACAGCCCAACAACTGGGCTTTTAGCTATTCCGGGGTGGATGGAGGTGTCTGTCTGTCAGTCTCTCTCTCTCTTTCACTTTCATTTTTCATTAAAATTTTGAATGGGAAATGAAAACAAATGTTGCAACCTCAACATTGTTCACAAAATGTAATTACTGTCGTCCAGCAAGCCCTAATAAAAAGGAAGACATCGCTTTTCATGCCAGGTACTGTGCTTCTAGCTCCTATCATCTGTCCCCATCTTCCTTAGCAGACAATTGCAATCTGAAATGGGGCTGGAGAAAGAGAAAAACAAATTGAAATAGCAAAAAGGAGCCAAGTTCATTCATACATGAAAAACTGGAAATATTCTGAGAAGTCAAGAGCAAAAAGCTGAGACATCCCCAGGGCTGCTTAAAAGTACTTGACTGATGTTTGTGTGCAGCTAATAAGGTAACCAAACAAAAGTGATCACATCACATCCTGTTATATAAATGCCCTTTTGAAGTACACTGTGTTCCTTCAAGTTGTGTCACATCATGAGCTGGTCAGATGCTTCGTTCTAACTAACATTCAATGCTAATTTAATTTTTTTTTACTGGTGAATTATTTGTGAAATGATCCTCATTTTTGTGACTGTATTTGTTATTTGTAACTAATTGATGGTTAGTTTTGAATTAACCATTTCGGAAGCTGTTTCATTTGGCCATTGATGTTGTTTGGTTGGTCACAAAAGCCACATTATATTACTTCTCCTCCCTGATTATGTAGCAATTTTCTTTTCAACAGGAGAATAAGGATTTCCAAAAGGTCACTCCTAAATACATTCTTCTCCAGAAAATAGAGGTATGTATAAGAAAAACAGAAATCTCCCACACCTTTGGAAGAACAAAATCTGTTCACACAAATGTTGGAGACTTATACTTAACAATGGGTATGAATATGGATAAGCCGAGCAATGGTTTACAGTTTGAATGCATGTTTCTGAATCCTGATTTGCAACATTCAAACAGCTAGAGTCAAATGTTCTCAAGTCTCATACCCTATGAGTAAAACTTGTAGTTCACCGCTAGAGGACCCCCTCCTCTTTTAAATGAGAAAAAACCAACTCAACGAGAAACAAAATTGTATTCCTTTGCACATAAAAATGTGTGAATGTGGCCAGTGTTTAGAGACTTGTGGGCAGTCGCAAATGTTCAGAGCTTGGTTTAAGATAAAAAGAGATTTTTGAAGCAGTTTCTGGTTCAATTAACTAACCCGTGTAATTAAATATTTTAATGTACTGAAAAAAAAGATATGTCACTCTCTAAGACATATATTATGTTTTATAGGATTGAATTGGACATAAAAGTGCTACACACCAAGAGAAGAATTTCAGCTTATTACTGCTGCAACCTCAGAAAATGCTCACCTCCTCTTCCCACAAAAAGTCAGACATTACCCTCCCACATAACTGAAACACCTTGACATCTTAGGACCAAATTCTGATCTCATTTATATCTCAACCTCAGTAGGTTTGTGGAGGTGTAACAAAGCACTGAATTTAAGCCTGTACTATATAGGTAGGATCGGAGTGGGAGGAAAGGGGGGTTTCTATGCAGGCCATTGAAGCTGTCATGCAAAAACAAAACAAAACAAAAGGAGGTGCAGGAGGAAAGAAATTGTAGGCCCTGTACCTAAAGAGTGATCCATAAGGGCAGACTCATATGCCTGTGTAGAGTGCCATTAAGCTCAGTGCTTCATAGGGTATGATGTCTACCCACATGGAAGCAATTGCAGGATTGTGACCTAATAGAATTAAATTTACCAGTAAGAAATGTGTGAGGTAAAACTTGGCCCCAAAATAAAAAACCATTGAACATTTTAGTGAGGTGCTATTTCTTTCTCTCTCTCTCTCAAAGACTATTTGCCTGAAGGATGTGATCACTGCAGTAATATGTTATGGGTCCACTGTCAATAAAAGTTACCTCTTAGGGCATGATAAATAACAGAAGTTAGATACTGAACTCAGTAGGGAGTTTGGCCAGAAGAGGGACTGTACTATCTGGCCCTTCTTTGAGACAGTCTCTACCATACTTATTCAAAAGATCATGAAATGTCTAATTTTCATATGTTAGGGATAAGAGCCTTTTAGACCAAAGAACTGAGTTGAGAAAGCAAGTCTAGTATTTGATATTTTCCTAGGATTAACAGATTTACCACCACACAAACCCATTTGTGAATGGGATAGAGATAATTAGTAAAACAAATGATATTACAGTCTCTCTAATGTCTGTTATTCAAATAGTCTCAAAGTGAGCTTCAAAAAATATTTTGCCTGTTGTTTCTCTTGTATTCATAACAGTGGGCAGTGCAGCAAACACTACATTTCCACTTTATATCTTTTAGGAACATCAGTTTATATAAGTGCCCTTTAAAGAGGTTTATCCCTTTATTAGTCTAATATTTAAAATATTTAACCTCAAGCATAATATTTTGGCTCTAAAATTTTGCATGTGCTTGTTACATACACTTGTAAAAAGAAGTCGGTTCATGCAGTCACAATTTCACCTGATAGCCCCACAGTTAATAAAGAGATTATAAATTACCATTCAGAGCCTATTACACTATTCAAATATCTTACCATTCTTCTTTATGCTTCTACAATCAGCAGATTTTCAATTAAAAAAAACAAACGATCTTAGACCTAGTAAGTGTTGGTCACTTAGATACTGAATTACTGGTTTGATTTAAACATACAATAGATGCAACTCCTTAGTGATGTATTCTCATTTGAATAGCCCACTGCATACAAAAAAAAAATGCTTACGTGGATGAACATTCCATGTAAATCATCTTTCTTCTGAAGTGTAAGAGGGAGGACACTGCACTAGAACAATAGGACCCGATCATAACTCCCTTTAAGCAGTGGCATTGGAACAATCTGTAGAGTGAGGGTGCTGAAAGCCATTGAATCACACTGTAAACCCTGTATAAGATGGAAACCACTTCAAGCCAGGGGGTGCTGCCGCACCCACAGCACCTCTAGTTCAAGAACTCCTGCCTCTGAGTGCAAAGAACAGAACTACAGGTAAGAATACACAGTTCTACTCTCTACCTCCTATTGAGACAGTATACTGTTGGGCCATTTATTTTTAACGTTATCAGTTTTCTGTAATGACATATATCAAAGGGCGTAGATGATAACTAGGACCACAACCCTGTAATGATCTTGGGATTCATTAAATAACAAACCAGTGAATAAGAAAGAAATAAAACTTTAATAAAACAAATTGGAAAGCATCTCTGGTGAACTGCTGTACACAGCCATGTGGTGTTTCCCAACCCCTGCCTTCAAGGTACATCTCCAAATTCATATGTTCATAATACTGTCCCTTTTGAGGGAGCATCTCTAAATTATCTTCTACAAACATATCTCTACAGAGTCAACTACTGGCTTAAAAGATGCAGAAAGACAGAAGGGACGCTGGAGTTGTTTACTCACAAGATTTGAGCTCAGTGAGAAAAATATCACCATGGTGATAGCTGCCTGTTGTGTCCTGCATTGTGCCTGTGAGGCCAAGGGGAATAGTTGCTGGTGGAGTGGAGAGGTTGTTTGCTGAGTTTGACCAGCCAGACACAGGGACTACTAGAAGAGCTCAGTGTGGAGCTATGTGTCAGGTGGAGGCCTTGAAAACAGCATTTTAACAGTGAGCCACAGTAATGAAGTGTGGTCTACTGTGCTTTAGCTGTCCCTGCACTTTGGGGGCTGGTTAGGAATTGTGTGGTGCTTGCTGTATATTTATGGATTATTACACTGTGTTTGTCACTGATCCTGAGTTCCGCCGTCCTGTATGATAAAAAGTTGTGAGTGCTTTGTGTAGCAGGAGACAGTCTGTAGCATATGTTGTGAAGTAATAAAGATGACTTAATTTCCCCAAAATAGAATTTTATTGTGTTCCAAAACCAGTGCAAAACAAAACAAAAACAAAAAAAACAATGTGCAAACAAATACAATGAAAACTTCTGAAATAAATTAACGGAACAGAACTTTACAAGGCAAAAGAACATTCCTGTCCATTTCAGATCATTTTGGCTACTCATACGTCAATCATAGCTCTCCTACATCAGTGTATGTGAAGCTAGGTTTGTCCTTACCGTTCCCCGTCTTGGAGTGGTAGAGGTAGGGTTGTGCCTTTTTTGCCACCTGGAATGTTGTGAGGTGGGGTAGGGTGCTAAAATGGAGTTCTCCATTGACTGCAAAGTGAGGTGAGCCTGTGCTTGTTGAACCTGTAGCTCCACAAGAGCCTACAGCATTTGTGTTTGTGACGGAGAAACCCCATTATGTTCTGGTGCGTGCCCCTTTCCTCTTCCTGAGGGGACTCCCAGACCTTTCTCCTGTCCACTCTTTCCTTCTCCATACTATCTTCAGTATTCACCCTCCAGGTCCTCTGTTCATGGTCTGTTGCAGCACTGGCTTGCAGTATCTCACTGAACATCTCTTCTGAATCCTTCTTCCTCCTCCTCCTCATCGGGGTCAGCCCGTGTGTGAGGAGGGGCACCTCTCAAGGCCCCAGAGGCAGCAACTACAGATAAAACACACATATGTACCATTGTATTTATAGGTTTCAGAGTAACAGCCGTGTTAGTCTGTATTTGCAAAAAGAAAAGGAGTACTTGTGGCACCTTAGAGACTAACTAATTTATCTGAGCATAAACTTTCGTGAGCTACAGCTCACTTCATCGGATGCATACTGTGGAAAGTACAGAAGACGTTTTTATACACACAAACCATGAAAAAATGGGTGATTATCACTACAAAAGGTTTTCTCTCCCCGCACCTCACTCTCCTGCTGGTAATAGCTTATCTAAAGTGACCACTCTCCTTACAATGTGTATGATAATCAAGGTGGGCCATTTCCAGCACAAATCCAGGGTTTAACAAGAATGTCTGGGGGGAAAAAACAAGGGGAAATAGGTTACCTTGCATAATGACTTAGCCACTCCCAGTCTCTATTCAAGCCTAAGTTAATTGTATCCAATTTGCAAATGAATTCCAATTCAGCAGTCTCTTGCTGGAGTTTGGATTTGAAGTTTTTCTGTTGTAATATCGCAACTTTCATGTCTATAATTGCGTGACCAGAGAGATTGAAGTGTTCTCTGACTGGTTTTTGAATGTTATAATTCTTGACATCTGATTTGTGTCCATTTATTCTTTTACGTAGAGACTGTCCAGTTTGACCAATGTACATGGCAGAGGGGCATTGCTGGCACATGATGGCATATATCACATTGGTAGATGTGCAGGTGAACGAGCCTCTGATAGTGTGGGAGGCTCGTTCACCTGCACATCTACCAATGTGATATATGCCATCATGTGCCAGCAATGCCCCTGTGCAATCTTTTTGTAGATGTCCATGTTTCTATGACTGCTCTGTAGCTGTGCTTGCTCAGTCTCGTCACCCCACAAGACCAGGAGATCCAATACCTCCTGTCTACTTCAGACAGAAGTGTGTAACTGGTGTGGTTGGTTGGGCAATTCCACACGACAAGGAAGAGCTGCTAGGTGTGCTCACCAAGCTGGGCAATCAGGAAAAGGCATTTCAAAAATGTGCAGGTTTTTTAAAAGTGTGTGTGTAGCTTCAGATGTCTCTGACCCCTACGCAGTGGAGTTCATAATTCTTGAGCAGAGCAGTCAGTGTCAGGCATTGTGGGACAGCTGCTGGAGGACTGTTAGGGTCAATATAGGTCATGCACAGTCTACACTCACAATGCTTTGACCTCATTGTCGACCATGGCTCAATGCCGTTCGCAGAGGTGGTGTTACTGTGTCACCATAACAGAGCGCTTACATTGGCCAGAGACAAATTTGAGCTTAGATACGTGCACAACTGGTTGACAAAGTGATTTATGTCAACCTTCTTTCTATTGTAGACCAGGCCTTAGTTACAAACCTCTGAGGGGGTACTAATATATTAGAGTTTTCCACTTCTATTGTAAACTGTCAGTGTGAATCTGGTCCAGGTTCACAGTGACAGAACTGTGTTATCTGATGGCTGTTCAGTGGTCCATGTGAAATGAATTCACTGGGCTCAGTTCAGAGCTGACCACTGTCCACATTACAGAAACTGTCACACAAACTATCACCCTTCTAGAGAATAGCCAAGGAGTGAATGCCATCCACGCTGTACCTGTTCTCAGAGCAAATGCCCCAGGGATAATGATTTGGAGCCATTCATGAGGATTAAAAAAAAAATAAAAAAAATCCAGGTGCAGTTTTTCTTTTAAGAAAAAAAAATCTATCCCATCCCTGTAGAGTTAAAGAATTTAGGAAAAATGATCAAACTTATTCTAGGCCTGTTTACATATTTACACTTATATGATCAGTACATTTCAAAGGGAATGTCTAGACTGCAAAGTATGATGAGATTGTACTATGTATCCAGGTCCCCACTGGGCTTACAGTGGGGTGGCTAGCCCAAGCTGAAGTCAGTGCTGTCTTCACTGCTATTGCTACCTGCCCAAACTAGATTAAAGTGAGGTATGCCTGTCAGTGCTACAGTTACACCTTAATTTGTGGTGTAGATGAGCCATGCAATATACACTCTCACTCAAACAGAAGTTATGGGCTTGATGCAGAAGTTACCCTGTGTTATGCCGGCCGTAAGAATAAATGATCATAATGATCCCTTCTGGCTTTTTAAATATATGAATCTATGAGCAGTCTATGGAAATCAAACTGTCTTCACCATCAGACAACATATCTCTCTGTTTTGCCCTTGCAGCAGCAAATTCATTTGACTTCGTGTTGTAAAATGTACAGAGGTTAATGTGATACATCGAAAGAGGACGTGCAATATCCATGTTTCTTCAAGGAAGCATTTTGAATCACACATGTGGCATCATGTTCTAGTTTGTATTTCATCTCATGTTATTCCAACATTTAACCCCCCTAATGGGTCCTGATTCAGCAAAGCACTTAACCACATAAATAATCCCATTGTTAGTTAAAGCAAAGAAGTTAAGTGTCATGCTGATTCTAGGCTATAAACAGGCGTATAAAAGAAAATGCAATGCTATGGCCTAAGCCTCTGCCCCCATTGAAGTCAATAGAAGTTTTGCCCTTGACTTTGATGGGAGTAGGATCCAGTCCTTGATGTCACACAGCACAGTTCTCCAACTTTAGCACCACTTGGTTCAATGGACACTGGAATCAATTAGCTGTCAGCTCCCCACATATACAATAGATTGGAGAAGTATAGTAAAATTGCCTAAGCTCTCCATTTGCTCTGATTGTGTTGCTGCTGACAATGGAGCAGTCTCCGAAGGTAACTGTCAGATTAATTTTGTTTTGGTGTTGTGTCTGATAATCAGTTTTATCAAATGAGAAAAATCCATATAAAAAGCCACGGCATTGTCATTTGTATAGAGGATGGTGTTGCAAATACAAATATAGAGCAGGAATTGGTTATCAAAAGGAAGCATACTATTAGGTCTGAATATCTTGCTTTCAAAATTGTTCAAATAATTGCCAGTCTTATTCATCTGAATCTGAAATTGGCTAGATGACAGAGTTCTTTTGACTGATACAATTTATCAAAAAGCCGGCTTCTTTGCAAATAGCAAAATTCAGTATTTGTGAACTGCCAGTTTTCTATTAAAAAAGAAAATGATTAAAGAGTTTCAGAATGTACCCTGCCAATCCACAACATAGGGCAAGCAGTACGAGACCAAAGATCCTCAAATACTTTTACCCTCACTGTCACCTGTGACCACAGTTCAACTATTCGTACACTTTCTCTTCAAAGCTAATGAGTGGTCACCATAATGAGTTAAATTCAGTCTCCATAATTTGGCATGTCAGACGTTCACCCATCTCCACACCCCAGTCTATGTGCTCCTTTCTTTTCACACTAGCTACCCGTAGATGGTTTGCTACAAATAGATATGGAAATTGTCTCTGGAATGTCTCACCAGGTACCTCATTGTTCTAATAAAAATTGTATTGATTCAACTTCAAAACAGCAGTAACGATGCACATGCTGGGCTTGATCCTCTGTCTCCCCCGCCTTCTGGAGTCAGTGGCAAAGCTCCCATTGAAGTCAATGGCACAGAATCCAGTCCATTATCTCTTCAACCCTGGCACTGTGTCTTACGCCAAGTTTTGGAAAGGAATAAGAGAGTGAGAAGTTCGGATTCCAATAGGACAGCTCCTGTGAGGAAGAGTTTTCAGGATCCAGCCTGTGCTACTTTTTCCTCCTTTCTAACAAGCTGCCATATAATACCCTATATAACATACTTTTTAAAGAAGGTCTTTAAAGCCTATTTTTGTCCTTCTCCCTTGTTATCGCCTCATTGTTTTAACACTTATAATGATAAAAGTGGTAATGAGTAATGATATCTATTCATGGAATGTGTGAAAGTGGGTCTGAAACTACAGCATTTTGCATCAGGAAAATGTGTCTGAAGCAAGGTCAGCTGCATTGAGTACTTCAGTTCATCCCTTATTAAAACACAAGCTGAATTTCTTATACATCTGTGTATAATGCCCTCTCGCTTTCTCTCAAGCAGGCAGTTTTTAGATGGTGCTGGATAGCCAAATTAAGGAAATTTTCAGACTCTTATTGTTTCCCATTAAAATGCTAATTCTGCTTGTGTTTCCTATTGTTCAATTCTAACACAGAGTATCCATTCTCTGAGAGCTAGTCTATACTTAAAGCGCTACAGTGGCACAGCTGTGTTGCTGTAACATTTTAGTGTAGATACTACCTACGATGATGGGAGGGATTCTTTTGTCAGCATAGGTAATCCACCTCCCCAAGAGGCAGTAGCTAGGTCGATGAAGAATTCTTCCACTGACCTAGTGCTGTCTACATGGGGAATACGATCAGCTTAACTGCATCAGTCAGGGGTATGGATTTTCACATCCCTGCCCTATGTGGTTAAACTGACCTCATTTTCTGGTGCAGACCAGGCCTGAAAATGAACTTGCTTTGTGTGTCTCTCCATTCTACTGTTAACAATGGGACAGAACAAGTAATATGACCTAGCGTAGCACAGCAGAGTCTTTAAGGAGGTGTAGAAATGAGGTTGCATGGATTGTATCCACTGTGCTTTTTGATGCTCAGTGGAATATGTCCTCTCCTTGGAAAGATAGCATTAAGTTTTTTGTTTGTGTATTCATATTACAGATATTAATTTTTGGGAGGGGACGGGGAGAAAAAAGTCAATATGGGACTAGTGAGAATGAGGAGTAAAATATACTAGATTATGGCTCAGGGCTTCTGCGTCTTTGTTTCTCCAATTCTCCCTACCAGTTTTTGGACCTTCTCTCTATTTTAAGAGCAGGGGAGATAGAGCTGTCTAGCGGGTAGCAGGCTAGACTGGGAGCCAGGGGATCTGAGTTCTATTCTTTATGGCGGGTCTTACACTTAAAAGCTTCAGTGTGCACCGTGCAAAGAGAAAAGTGTCTGCCCCAGAAGAGTTTATAATCTAAAAGTCATTAAATAGTCTGTAGGACCAGGAGAAAGTCCACTTACATAATTTTTTCTGTACTGCTTTTTACCTGTAGACCTCACAAAAGACATGGAGGATGAAATGTAGGTTTGAACTTTGTAAGCTCTTGGTAATATCTGAATTGTTATTTAAATGTGATTTTTGTGTGCGTGTGGTTTACAATTTTTTTTTAATGTAAGTGTATTTATCATGGCAACAAATACAGTGGGCCTGGAAACCTTATCCCTTATAAAAAGTTGTTTTCACAAAGAATGTGGATTTGACTTCTCTGCTTCCCTTGTATAACTATACAAAATAATTCCTTGGGTCACTGATGCATGGTCACTTGTTCTTAGTCTGTGTCTCTTTCAGCTGGAATGATAGATGTGTCAATGCTTTGACTATCTTTTCCCAGTGCTTCCTTTTTTCATTTTTCACTCAATGTCCTCCAGGATTAATAGCTGACAAGGTATCATACTGCAAAGGGGAACCCACAGTGCCGCTCCGGAGTCAGCCCCTTGGCCCCTCTCCTCCGTGAATCAGGGACACTTCAGTCTGGTGCAACACCCATGTTCTTTATTTGTGATCAGTTTCCCAACACCAGTTTCCAACTACATATTGGTTTTTGCTTCTGCTTGGCCTACCACAGGCCTGGTCAGCAACAGACTCGGAGGCTCCGGCTCCGGCTCCCTCGGAGCCTGACCTCCCACTCCTAGTCTCCACCCCCATTTCTCTCACTTCCTTCAAGCCTTATAGCTCCTGCTAATGAGGCTGGCAGGTGTGGTCAGTTATCAGACAAACATAGGGCAGTTCACCTAGCCCCTATCCATTTTTCCTGATTGGGGCTTGAGCGGCAGGAACTGATTAAGGGCTTCTCCAGCAGCACCCTGCCACATATACCCGTTAGCTTGTCTACTGTCACTGTCTCTATCTTCTTTGAGAGTTGGTCACTCGGACATTGCCCTTTTCCTCCAAGACCAGATGAACATAACTTCAATACAGGTTCGAAACACCCATAGAAATTGAGCCTAGCGAATCCAAAAACTTCATTTACCGTCTCATAGATTTGCACCTCTCGTGTACAGACAAAGACCCATGCTACCTTAAAGGTCAAAGGAGGTGATACGTGAATGAAAAATAACAAACATTCTGAAAAATTGAAACCTAAATCTGTAATTGTCAAATTGTCTTTTGCAGAGATTAACTGTTCCAACTTGATTCTGAATCTTTTAATGGTGGAGGGTGACCTTACATTGCCTGTTAAATTATACCAGTATTTATTTTGCATCAGTGTGCGACTTTTGGATTGTCGTTAAACACTTGACAGTTCCTCATGCTGCTTGCACTTGCTGAGGTAACTATTACATTTTTTGATCTATAACAAAACTAGTAGCACTCGTGAGAAATTTAGGTATTTCTGCGTGCAATCCATCTAAAGTTGTTACTGCAAATGGTAGTTGTAAAAACCTTTTATAACTGTCTTTGGGCATGTCATTCCTGCCCAAAGACAGTAATAAAAGGAGAGGTGTGGAGATTTAGAGCTTGATTGTAAGCACAGCCTTGAGCAAGACTTGGTGCATGAACTGCCCCAACCCAGGAGTAGCTCTGGGAAGAATTGTGACTCACTGCTAAAAAAAGTGCGTTTTTTACCATGTGGTAATTAATATGCATGAGTCAGCCCAAGGTAAAAAACACAGCAAGGACCAGACATTTCAGTTTTACTGTAAACTCAACTCACTGAGATCAGTCTTTAGAGGGGTATAAAGCTGTGGATAAGCCCTGAGGGAATGTCTACACTGCAGTTAAAAACCCACACCTGACCCCTGTCAGCTGACTCAGGCTTGCAGGGCTAAGGCTACGGGGCTGTTTAATTGCAGTGTAGACATTCGGGCTTGAGCTGTCCCGGGCTCTACGATCCTGCAAGGCGGAGGGTCTCAGAACTCAGGCTGAAGCCCAAGCCTGAACATCTACACCACAATTAAACAGCCCCTTAGCCCAAGCCCCACGAGCCTAGGTCAGCAGGCATGGGCCAGCCACGGATGTCTAATTGCAGTGTAGACATTCCCTAACCGAACACCCAGTGCCAAGCCCCAAGACCTGAGTAGCCTGTCCAGAGGTGTAAGAGCATTCTTACTCCATGGCATGGGGATTGTAGAAGATTATAGTTTAGAGATGTTCCTTCAGAAGGGACAGTATTATGAACATAGGAATTTGGAGATGTGTCCTGGAAGCGTGGGTTGTGAACAACGCATGGCTTTGTGCAGCAGTTCACCAGAGACACACTTCAGTTTGTTTTATTAAAGTTTTATTCCTTTCTCATTCACTGGTTTCTTATTTAATGAAGCCCAAGACTGTTACAGAATCTTTCCTTAATGTTGTTGAGGTGTCCGGTGTATAGCTTCTTGAGCCAGGGGAGTAAGGTTTAGGTTGCATCCCCCAGGATCACTGTTGGCATTTCACCATCACCAATGGTAATCCATCAGTCAGGAAAGAATGGCCCTGCTTGTAGCTTTCTGAACAGTCCTGTGTTCTTAAAGATGCATGCAGCATGCACATTCCCTGGATAGCCAACACTGATATAGGTGATGCATCTCAGGTGATCTATCAGCACTTGCATAAGCATAGAAAAGAGTCCCTTTCTGTTGATGTACTCTGTGACAAGATGGACTGGTGCCAAAACAGGGATCTGCGTGCCCTCTATTACCCCACTGCAGTTCAGGAACCCCACTGCGGCAAATCCATCCACTACGTCCTGTACATTGCCGAGAGTCACAGTCCTGCGTTGCAGGATGCTATTAATGGCCCTGCACACTTGCATGACAATGGCCCCCACTGAGGGATTTTCCAGTTCCAAAATGATTTCCCACGGACCGGCTGCAATCTGAAGCTATAAGCCTCTAGATGGCAATTGCCACTCACTTCTCAGCTGTCAGAGCAACTCTCATGCTGACATCCTTGCACTGAAGGGCTGGGGTGAGCTCAGCACACAGATCCAGGAATATGGCTGCTGCTCATTGGCCCAAACCTGCATGACGATGCAATCCCACTAAGTGCTCATTTCTCAGGCCCAGAATCAGCACTTCACCATCTGCAGCTACTCCTTGGATATCACCACCAACCTTGAATTGATTTTTCCTTATGTCCAACAGCAAACTGTCCTCCACAAAATCATCATGTCTCCATTGCTGCATTTCTTCCTGTAGCTCTGCAAATACTGGGGGATCAGTGGGCCTGTGTTTGCAATGCTCATGACAATAGTGCAGAGCTAGGTGGGCTCCATGCTTCTGTCAGTGATGGTGGACAGCGAAAAATGCCACCTCATTTGTGGGATTCTAAAGTGAGGCACAAAAATGATAGGATATGGTACAATTATGGGATGAAGAAAGTTGCATGATGGGAGTTGCATGATGCCCATGCTCCCAGTCACTCCTGCCTGACTTATTTCTGCCCACTATGCTTTATCAAAATTTCCTAAAAGAAAGTGCACCAGATGTTGGTAAGCTGCACACTGGGGTACCTACCCATGGTGCACCACGCTGTGCATCAACACAAGCACTCCTGGTGAGTAAATACACCACTGACCCACAGAGCCAAGTATACATGTGCACGCACAATGCATTAACTGGGGTAGTGATACACCAACATAACTTATGTCAACCAAACTTTGTGTGGTAGACATGGCCTAATATTTTCTAGCAACTCCTTTTTTCCTTATAAATCAAACAGAATTTTTATTTCAGATATTTTGTTCAAATAAAATTATAGTAATAAAGATGTAACTTATGCTACATTTTACTCTGATTGTCTTATAACAATGACAAGGAAGACGATACCTGCCCCAAAGAGCCTACAATCTAAATAGACAAGAAGAACAAAGGGTGGAAGGTAAACAGGTGCACAGAGAGGGGAAGGGACTTGTCCAAGTTAACACAACAGGTCAGTGGCAGAGCCAGGAACATAATCGGAGTCTTGTGATAACCAGTCCAGTCATCTATCCACTAGCTCACACTATACTCTGTAAAGGTTATTAATCGAATTGAGCCCTGGCATGAGATCATCCTCATGATTTGAGCTGGTTAGAAATTTTCTGGTTAGAAATTTTCTGGTAGAATAAAATTTCCTGGTTCTCTGCCAGGTCGCTGGGAAGCCCAGGTCTCTTGGATCTGGGTGGGGCAGCCAGACCATGCCAGGGGTTCCAAACTCCCAGCTGTGGAGCTGGAAGCTTGGAAGCCCTGGGAACTCTGACTTTAGCTGGGACATGGCTCCAGCTCCAAAGCAAGGATTCCAGAAAACCAGGAGAGGGAGGTGTCTCAGGGTTTCTATGCTCCTGGATATGGAACTGGGAGCCTGGAACCCCTGAGAACCGTGACAATGTCAATTCCAGTCAGCAGCTGATGGCCCCAGAAGTGCATTTTGTTTTAGAAATACCATGTGTCAGTGTTTCTGAAACAATTCCCTCTTTCCTCACAGGATTTCTGGTTCCTTAGAAATTTCAAAACAATTGGTTTTCGTCTGAATTGGAGTGAAACCAAATTGTTAAATCTCTCATGAACTGAAAAACCTGCGTTTCAGCCAGCTCTACTCAGGATACATCAGCAAACAAGATATTATGACACAAAATAATTCCACTGCAGAATACATGGCATGATACCGATCTTGCAATATATTATATGATACGATAACTCAAGTCACTACTCTTTTCTACTTTCCTTATGTTTCCTGTAAATCCATCTTTAGTTTTCCAAATGTTAATCTATCGAACTGCAGTGTACAAAATAAATGGGCTCTTTTAAAAATAGCCTACTAATATAATGAATTAAAATGACAGTAAATGGGGAAAACATCTTACAGTTGTGCCAGAAATCAGTTCAATATGCTGGCTTAGTATTTTTTAAAATGAAATTGGATTTGATAAAGTTTAATGCGGTTTTTGCACTGAACGCTATGTTTGATAAATATTTACATGTTCTGCACTTTATAGATTATATGTTGTCAGACTCTGAATGATTTCACTGTATGCAGGTAAAAAGGCAATTATAACTGTACAGTGATGTGAGATAAACCGGAAAAAGTTAAGTACCTTATACAGCCATATTTGTTAAAATATTTTACATTTGTTCACTGCTTTATATTGTGCTCATGAAAAGCAACTAAAGCAACAAAAAGAAACAAGCCCCAGGATGTGAGGCAGAGAACAAATGCCACAGAAAATGGCCACCATATAGCAGTGACATCAATCTATAATGGCACTGTCTCACTACATCCATCAATAGAGCTCCCTATACACATCACTATTCCTCGGTTATCTGTCAGCAGAACAACTTTATAAGCAAAAAGCCAAATGTCATCAAATGCTGACACTTACAAACTTGAGGCTCGTTCCTGCAAACCCTGACAAGGATTAGTCATGTGAGTAAGGGCTACAGCATCAAGCTCTTGAATACATGTGTGTTGCCTTTTATGCTTAGTTTGGTTACATTGGCACCAGCATCCTTCAAAATACATATTTCATTTGTTCTCAGCTGTCAATCCCAAGTGCTTAGCGCCCTGCATGGATACAAATTTTTTATCGCCATCCCAACCACAAACATGGTCAACAGATATAAAGCAGATATCCACAGATTTGCAGGACTCTACAGATGTGGATACTGTATTTAAGCTCCAATCCTACAAAGCATTCTGTGTGGTGAGTTAGATCCTGCAAAGGGATCTGCATGGGTAGGCCATTGCACCTCCCATTGAAATCAGTGGGATCTTCGCAAGTTCAGGGGTCTGTCCAGGTGAATCTATTTACCAAATCTAGCCCATAGATTGTGAGCTCTGTTTTGGGGAGATATGAAAGAGCCCACACCTTGGAGTCTTGGATATTTATATGCAATTTTGATTATTCAGATTCTGTGAATATTACATGTTAATGTGTATGAATTTGCATATGTTATGTAAAGCATTTAATTAGTGATAGCTGCACTCAGCCCATCCCACAAGGAAAGGCTATACAAATCTGCTGAAGAAATCAATGTATTTATTTAGTTAGTTAGTTGTATTCATCTACATTATAACCAACATTGCTGTGGAATTTTCAAAAGAGCCTATATCACTTAGGAGCACAAGTCCCACTGAAAGTCAAAGGCCTTGCCTTTAACTAAGAATAAAGGTGTGTCATGGAAAAATCACCATGCGTTGTGTTTGGTTCAGAACAAGCCTGAAGCCAGCTTTATTCAAGCATGTGCATACAGGGAGAGTCCGCCGGAGCTGCTCTGGTGTAAATGGAAATACAGGAGCTTATATTGCTGAAAACCACAATTTGCCAAACCCACTTCCTTCAACAGCGTTTTCCTTATTTGGAATACAGTGCAAGCTTCAACAGTAGCTTTGCCTTATTTGGAGTTTAGCAAAAACAAGCTTTTCCTGTTATCAACAGGTGTTTTTCTTTGCGGTTAATGGTTTTTCTAACTTCTAGCATTTATGGTTACATTTCTTAAGCTGTGCTGTTTGCAATTTGCCCCTCAATGGAATTTTTTGC
Source organism: Lepidochelys kempii (assembly GCF_965140285.1). Taxonomy (NCBI): domain Eukaryota; kingdom Metazoa; phylum Chordata; order Testudines; family Cheloniidae; genus Lepidochelys; species Lepidochelys kempii. Next base: position 176,764,153 of record NC_136380.1, read on the forward strand.
ATTCTTTTCTTATGCTTCATATACACAGTTAGCTTGACCAAAGTTTTAGGCCTAGAAGTTTAGGCCTACTAGATTTTCCCTCACAGGTGTGTTCTTAACTTGTATTTGCAAACTAGTATTAACATGAGGTAAAATACGAATGAAGAAAAGGCAGCTGGTAATTAACACAAATTAGCAGATTGACAGTTAAAAATAGCCCCCCTCATAGTCTTTATCTCAACCTGCTAACACCTTTTAAAACTGCCGTGTCTTCAGTAGGGGTTTATCTTGTGTTAGTTAGCATGTGTTAGCTAATAAGTTAAGACCACACCTTCTTTCCTGGAGAAGGTGAACCCAAAGCAATGTGTGCTCCTAAGTAAGTTGGGCACTTTTGAAAAGCCCATGCTGTTACCTATCATGCACCTGATGTAAATTTGAAATGTGTTGAATTTGGGGGGTAAAGAGGATGCAATTTTAGTCAGTCTGATTATGTACTGCCCAGTAGGACTGCTGCCCTGAGGAAACCAGAACAAAGTATAGAAAGTGATATAAAAATCCACACTTCGGGTCAGAGGCAAGGAAAGTGAGAAAGACCTGACACACTAATGTAGTAAAGTGAGGATTATGGACATTATGACTTCTTGACACCAATATTTATTGTGGCATGGGGAATATTTATAAAAAAGTTATTCTGCACTCTGCTCTGGTATGAAAATATTGCTCTTGATTTTGGCGGTTATTTGCTAAATATCACAAAGCAATTGCTCGTCCAAAACAATAACAAGAACCACCATTTTTGGAGACTGCTTTTGTTACTGAAATCTCTATTAAACCAAGAAAATAGGAAGCCACCTGCAAAATGTATGAAAACATTTGAGTTACTGGTGCTTCCTTTATGAAAAATTCACCAATATTTCAACTGATTTATCATAATTGTGACAATATTTTAGCAGTACCTTTAAAACACTTCATTTATTTTCAGACATTTTTCTTGTCCTTATTTTTTGTAACAAAAAAGGTTGAAGGAAGAGGACAGCATCAGCACTGACAAGTGGCAACAGAAAGGAAGAGGAATGGTGGTTCACAAATTTATTTTAATGCATCCTGTAACCTCATGATTGATATAGGAAAAAACAGATTGTGGAAAAAGCGTGAAACAATTGGATTTTCTAGTTAAATCCAGAATTGTCAATGTGCAATAAAACACCTTTGTGAAAGCAAGAATCTCTCTAATTCTCATCATTCCACCCTCCCCTCCAGCACAAAAAAATGCATAAAAGCCACAAAACTGATTACCATCAGCAGAGTTTTCTTTTTAATGTATTAGACCTTTAATCTTTTCTTAAGTGATAGCCATTAAAATTATTAAACTACTTCCCCTCCTCCTGCCAATGTGTATTTTTGAATGAATTGACTCAGGTATTTAAAATATATTACTGCATCATTTCCACAGATGCCCCATCTGTCTTTTAGAGTAAACCTTGCATTGTTTAGTTTAATGAAGTCCTCCCAGCACCTTCTGCAAAGCCTGTAGCTCCATGTTAGCTGCAGCAACTGCTGCTATTCTCTGTTGTTAATGGTATCCTAGGGATTCCTAATTCACAAGGATTCCTCCTGATAGGGTTGGAAACTCAAAATAGAAAGAAGTCTCATCATTTGCTGGGAGAGGATCTCTGGTCTCAGAGATTCTGATTTCACTTTCCACTTCCCTTTCAAGCCCATGAATTGAGCAAGTATTGGCTTAAAGAATGTCCTGACCCATTTATAACAATGTACACACTTCTAAAAGGATGACAGCACTGCAAGCTCAAGAGCTAGCAGTGGCAGGCCAGAGAGGTTCTTTCATATAGGGAACAACTAAAACGATTGGCCCAGATGTTCAGAAGCCACTGGTGATTTGGGGTGCCAAGTCCGAGATATCTTAAGGGGCTGTGGTCCGTTTTTCAGAAATTGATGAGCATCCACTCTTTGAATATCAGGCCTTTCAAGGCACCTCATGCTGGGCACACAAAATGTAACTAGTCATTTTATTATTTTATTATTGTTTGCTACAATTTAAATGTTAACACCTAGAACCCAAGAAGTTTGGGACCCCATTGTGCTAGATGTTGCACAAATAGTATGCGACAGTCCCTGTCTCACTTTTAAACTTAGGGCTTGTCTATATGGGAAATTACTGCACAGTAAGCCAGGGTATGATTCTACATCCCACCAGCTTGCTGCACAGTAACATCCTATGTGAACAAGCCCTTAGTGTAAATGCAATGCCTATAAACAGTATGAATTAATAGTGCTGGTTTAAAACACGTATAATGGAGAAAGACTTGGCTAAATTCTTCTACCAAATACAACCTCACTGACTTTTGATCCATGCTGTCTACTGTCCTTTGAGAAGAGTAACATTTCGGCACTGTGGGAAAAGCATTTTGGTAACACAGATGATATTGTGCATTTCTGCACGTTATGATCCAGTCCTACAAACACTTAAGCACATGAGTAACTTGACACATGGGAGTAGTCCCACTGGACAGAATTCAATTCATGCTTAAATGTTTGCAAGATTAAGGGCTTTGAAGCACTCAGTTTGTTCCACAAGCAAAATTTAGCAGCTCACACTTCATTTGTTACAGTCAATTTATCTTCAATAAAAAATTAGCATCTTAAAACAAAAGAAGAAAATTACTGACATGAGCAATAAGAGAAGGTGCTAGATATATAAATAAGGAAACATTGCAGAGTCAAGGTAGCATAAATTATGAGTTACAGTAAGCATAGATAATATCAAAAGTTACATCAATGATATATTTTTAACGAGTCCACCCACTTGGCCCATTTTCCCTCATAGTTCATTTATCAGCTGTAGGCAATAAGACATTCCATTTATCTTAATTATTTCATTCTTTTCAACCACATTCCTATAGTGGTTTTTGGTTTTGCAACTATAGACATGAAATACATTTACTGGCTGCAATCTTGTCTGCTATCAAGAAGGTAAGTACTATATTTGGTTTATGAAATAGCCTCTCTTCTGGACACGTGAATTCAGTTGTTATCTTCAGTCACAAATGAAAATAAGTTTGGCTGGATCAGCTTAGTCCTTGGTAAATAGCTCTCTTTGTAACAAAACAATCAAAACTTTGGCACAAATTGGCAGCATAATTAGTTGTCACTGGCTATTTGGAAGAGATGCAGGTGTGGGATGTTCAGGTCATGATTAGGATGCATAGCTATCGTTTTGTGTGGAACCTTGCATACAAGGTGAGAAATCCTTCTCTCAGTTACATCAAAGTATCTACAATGAATCCACCTAAGAATATTGCTCAATATTCTACTGAACACCTCAGTTTTAGACCTTGCCAAAACAGACTGAGATTAACAGGTTAACAGATTGAAAGTTATCTAAATTGTGGCAAATGTATTAATAGAGTCACAGATTTTAAGGCCAGAAGAGATCATCTAGTCTGACCTAGATATATATATTACTCAGAAACTCCCCCCCCCACCCCCAGCATATTAAAAGACAATTAAGGCTGCAAAGGCAAGTATTCAAAAGTTAGGAAATGTCACAATAAAGGTTGTCTGTATACCCTTAATTCAGCCCTTTGTGTGTATATATTATGATACAGTACTTATTTACATGACCACATACTATTGTTGCCATAGAACTCTTGCTTCATTCAGTGAACTTGATCTGAAAATGAATCAGGGTTGGATAGTAAAAGAACCTTGTCTATAGAACTGCTGAGTCTCAAAGAAAACGTTGCCAGAATTTTTTAGTTTGGGCAAGATAATATATTTTTCCCTGGCTTTGTTCTTGGAAAAGTTTGAATGGTTTTAGCTGAAGATTTCCAAACTAATTCAGCCTGAGGCAGACAGACAACATGGAAAATTTCAGCCCAAATGGTTAAAATGTAGCAATGTTAAAAGCAACTGAAAACAGGGTTTTATAATAGAAAGTGTTAACAGGCAGTGCTACCTGTCCCACTTTATATATAAATAAAATAAAGTGGGACTCGAAGCACTTCCTATTAAGGTTGCCCAACACTTTCCATGTGTTAATGATATTGTACTAAGGACAAAAAATAAATCTAGTAGGGACTAGGCTGAGCTCATCTTAATTTTTGTTTGTGCCCTGAGCTCACATTTGAAGTCAGATCTCCAGAAGTGCAGGCTAGTATATTAACCAAATACACCATCTACCCTTATAGTAACAATATAGCACCTTTCATCTGAACATCTTGAAGTACTCTGCAAACATTACTTTAGCCTCACAATAGCCCCAGGAAGAATGCAAGTGTCTCATTTTCCAAACGGGGAAACTGAGGTGCAGTGGGGTTAAATGTGTCGCCTCACCTCCACAGAGGAGTTCTATGGCACATATGAGAATAGATCTCAGCTCTCCTCTCTCTTAATCCAGTGCCTTAGCCACAAGACCACCTTTCCGCAGAAAGATTCATGTTAGAACTGACTGCAAGAAATTTAACTAGGTGAGGGCAAGCTAAGTAAAGTTTTAATAAACATATAACATCAGCTGCTCCAGAACTATCTTTTGCCACTAGTATTATATACAAGTGACTTTTTTCCCCAGAAAAAAAGACTTGAGCTAAATAATACTATGCATTTTGCTGGAAAGGAGGTGGAAAGAAGAGTCAGGAAATCCTATAAACCATATGGGTGGGGAAGATCAGAGGAAGACCTCTTAACTCCATGGAGCCTAAGGATCCATGAAAAAAGCTGACTTCCCTGACATTTCCATCCAACTTACTCTCAATTCTATGCCTTGGACATCTGTCTGCAAATAATTCCCAACATCATATTTGCATTATAACCCCTTCCCTCTCCTCAGAGCAGGAGACATCACGGAGTACAAATTAAAGGATTCTTTTAGTAGTGTGCATTTTCACTGGTCCTTTAGATGGTATTTAAACTGTTGCCAGGATTCATGCCACAAGTGACTCCTTTCCTGCTCATCTCAGTACATACACAGACCTGTATATCCCCACTCCAGCCCACAGAGCCCAAATTGCAAAATGTTAGTACAAAGGAGCTTTCCTGAAACGGGGAATTAGGGGCAGGTCACAAACCTGCACTCATTCTTCTTATGTAGCCACTGGGACATTACCTTTCCTTTTGACTCCTTTCCCCCCACCCCGCTTTATCACACAGCATAAGGGAATAATCAAGGTCTCTTAATAAAGTATCTAGCAGATTAACTGATGTATGTTGCTAGAAACAGAGCCTGATTCATCACTGCATTGATTCCTCTTATGCCAGTCTAAGGCCTGGTCTACACTACAGGGCTGGGTCGATGAAAGCTGCCTTGTGTCGACCTAACTGTGGAAGTGTCTTCACTTACATTTGGCTCCTGCTGCTGTAAGTGCCTCTTGATGCCGATTTATTAACACCACCTCCCTGAGTGGTGTAGAGGCAAAGTTGATGTAATTTGGTCGATGGGGTGTCAGTGTAAACACTGCATTGCTTACATCAACTGTTACAGGCTGCCGGGAGCCATCCCACAATGCCCCACACTGACACTACAATCAGTACAAGTGTTCCTGGTTAGGACATGCACCACCAACACAAGGAACAAAGTACGCACACACACACAAGTGATTAATAACTGCGGTGGCTGCATGCCAACATAAGATAGGTCAACGGAATTATGTAATGTAGACATGGCCTAATACTACTGAAATCAAATGGGATAAAGTTGGAGTGGGGCTGTGGTGAATCAGCCCAGGGAGTACAAAGTGCTAATACGGACAGAGTTGGTGTTATTTTTGCAGACCTCATGAGTCAAATGTAGGTTTCTCACTGCAGGACACTTGGAAGTACAAATGAAATACAGCTCTTTGGACAACATGACAATGGTGCTGACAAATAATACAGTAGTCTAGTATTGTGTAAATTTGTTAGTGTTTTTTTTTTCAGACCTGTGTGCTAGTAGCTTACTGCTTACCAACTTCCTTTATTCCGCAAGCATAATGACAAATGCTTTTGTGTGTGTGTGTATTCTGCAGACTATGACTACATGTTAACCCCACTAGTATGGTTTTAACTTTTGCCTTTAAACCTGGTGCAATGTTAGGACACTTAAAGCAGAACAAAATGAAGGGAAACATGACATAAAAAAAGTGTTTAAACAACTGGAATAATATTTGCTCTGTGATGTGGTTTAAAGGTTTCCACATATTCAAGTTTGGGTATATGTACAGCCCAAAGCAACTTGCAAACAGTTGCTGGGAAGGAAGATGAAAATGAACTTTTAAGAGATATTATTTATGAAGTCCTCTTTACCAAGCCTGCAAATGCAGTCATTTCAGATACATAGCTGATATGGAATGCAGCTATTGTTTGGGGAAAAAAACAAAAACAAACACACCACACTTGTATATCAATTGATGAAATATAGTATAATGATTATCTAATAGGTATAATAAAATAACCTCAAATGATTAATCTGCTATGTTCTAATTTATGTTAGTACTTTACTTACAAGGAAACCTTTATTAATAAACACTTGGTAGAAGAATAGATGTCTTAAATATGTATAATTTTAGTCATTTTACATATACTGCAACAGAGATCAGGTTTTGGCATAATATAATTTGCAGTTCCAGCCTGAGTGAAGTACTTTGAGAAAATTAGAGGTCATAAATTACTAATTAAATAAAACTTACAACTGCCAAATTATGATTGTTTCCAGAAATGAGATTACTATAGCAAAAAGGAAATACTGTGGCTTCCTAGGATTGCAAGATTCTGGGCCAATAAACAGAAAGATTTTCAGAGATGTGTCCAACACTGATCTAAGGTAAGCCCTAATTTTACCATTTAAGGGTTGCATATATTTACTGAAAGATAAACGTGAATTCACCTGTAATTGTGTAGAGAAACCATTATATCCCATGGCTAAGTAACCTCCAAGTGCAGCCCAGGAAATTGACTAAAAGTTGCCTACAATTCTCTTATTGTCACATACTATTTATCTCCTTTGACTTTTACTTTGCCACTATAATCAGCTCAGAGACGGTGTGGGTGTGGGAGGTATGCAGTGTTGTTGTAGCTGTGTCAGTTCCAGGATATTAGAGAAACAAGGTGGGTGAGGGAATATCTTTTATTGGACCAACTTCTTCTGTTGGTGAGAGACAAGCTTTTGAGCTACACAGAGCTCTTCTTCAGGTTTGGGAAAGGTACTCAGAGTGTTCGCATTTATCCTAAGGGACCATTCAAGGTGAATTTGCCCGATATCACCCCTGCAGTCATCATAGGACAAAAGCGGGTGGCACTAGTGGGTTACAGATTATAGTAATAAACCAGAAATCCAGCATCTGTGGGTGAACACTTTTCACAAAGCAATCACTCTACGTCTGATCTATCAGTCCTCAAAGGAAAGCTGACAACACTTCCAAGACAAGCCTGGGAGCTTAAACTCATAACTTTGCTAAACACTAAAAACCGTGGTCATATGTCTACAGGGGTGTTAATAGGCAACTTCACCTTGAGGGGTCCCTCAGAATATGTTAAACTATCTGTTCGACCTTGTATTTAGCTGTGACACTCAGTACATTTCCCAAACCTGAGGAAGAGCTCTGTGTAGCCTGAAAGCTTGTCTCTCTCACCAGCAGAAGTTGGTCCAATAAAAGATATTATCTAACCCATCTTGTCCCTGAGTCTGGAATGGTAAACCAAAATATAGAAACTTTTAAATCTCATTAGGGTCTGTAATGTTAACTGTTCTATAACTCTGAATATTAGATTTTCCCATTTCCAAAAGATGAATATAAAAATACAGGATGGATCTGAATGGCCCTCTCTCGTCATAAGCAGGCAAGTAAAAAGAAAAAGACAGTGAGATGAACAAGAAAAATGCAATGACAATTTTTTGTAGTATCCTTCACATACAGTACTACAAAACCCCTGTATGGAGACAGCTAGAGTCAGCGTCCTGTACCTTGGGGAGTCATTTATACCAGTGCAAAGGGACTGTGAAACACTGCCCTTCTGATTGCTAAGCATTCTGCACCCTCTTTACACTGGTGCAAATGACTCCAAAGATGCAAGACAACAATGACTTTGGCCCAGTGATCTACTTAAGATCTGTAGTGACTCAGAGGTTTTGCGGGGGAGGGGCAGGATTCCACAGAGATGACGTGGAACAAGCGAGAGAATGACTGCCAATTTGGGAGAGTCATAGGGGAGAGAGCAGGCCAAAAACACAGGCGTGAGGTGGAAAATAGGTCATTGTTAGAATGGAGAAAGTCAATGGAGTCTGTAAAGGCAGGAAAGCTATCTTGGGTGGTATTCAGAAAAAACATAGTTAAGCTAGTGACTGTGACCTAGGACATGAGACAGGTGATCCTAAAGTTGAGAGAGGGAGGATTTTGGGAGACCATTAAAAAGAAGAGCATACTAGTTAAGAAGAGAAGCATTGCCAACCCCTCCCTTTTTGGGATAGAGAATGTGATAGGGCTGTCAATTGTCTAATTGCACAAACCCAAACCCCCTTTCCCTGCCCTTGCCCTGCCCCTTCTCTGAGGCCCCACCCCCACTCACTCCATCCCCCTCCCGCCATCACTCACTCTCCCCCACCCTCACTCACTTTTACCGGGCTAGGGCATGGGGTTAGGGTATGGTAGGGGATGCGGACTCTGGACTGGGTCCGAGGGGCTCGGAGTGTGGGAGGGGGCTCCTGGCTGAGCCTGGCGCAAGGTGTTGGGGTGTGGGAGGGGTGCAGGCTGAGGGCTCTGGGAGGGAGTTTGGGTGGGGGAGGGGGCTCAGGGCTGGGGCAGGGAGTTGGGGTGCAGGGGGGCTCAGGGCTAGAACAGGGGGTTGGGGTGGTGGCTCCAGCTGGACAGCGTGTACCTTGGGCAGTTCCCAGGAAGCGGCCAGCATGTTCGGCTCCTAGGTTTAAGGGTGGCCAGGCAGCTCTGCGTGCTGCCTCTGCCTGCAGGCACTGGAGCTGCAGAGTCAGCACTTGGGGCAGGGGCAGCATGCAGAGACCCCCTGGCCTCCCCTGTGCCTAGGAGCTAGAGGGACTTGCTGGCCACTTCTGGGAGTCGTGTGGAGCCAGGGCAGCTAGGGAGCCTGCCTTAGCCCTGCTGCACTGCCTACTGGACTGTTAGGGGCCTAGATCTCCTGGATTGGTTTCAGTAGCCACTGGGAGATCAATGCCCATTCTAGGAGACTCATGGCCAATCCAGGAGGGTTGGCAACCCTATGAGGATTTGGCCACTTACTCTACCACATTCACCTCTTAGTTCATCTTTGAATAGGGTATTATTTAGCGTTCAGTAATGCCCCTAAAAACCTCTTTCCCTCTCTCTGTAACCCACAAAGCAGTAGGTAACAGAATTGTTGGAGTGGGGGGAGAGAGAGAGAAACTTACACAGACTGTACTGAATAGAAAGGTGGCAATGCAAGATGCTTCCCCCATTATATAGCCAACCTGATGGCTTACTGCAAAAGATTCACACAAATAGAATGACCATGAACCAATAGGGGTTGTGATAGGGAGGAGCTACACCAAATGATATGTCTTACAAGAACCACGTACCTTACAGACTAAAAGGCTCTGCAAGTTAATGCTGGTTCAAGCAGCACTAATGCAAGCCCTCTGAACCCCTTCTGCAGGGTCACAGAATGCTAGTTAGCTGGCAAGTTGATGGCAACATGGCTAATGGCCTAGCCATACAGTTTAGGCCAAGCTGAAAGCCGTACAGATGGAGAATTTGATACATCTGGTCATGATCTGGTGTGTTAGGGCACTGATGTTGTGTGTATTCTTGGCCCTTTTCTTTTAAAGGAGGGGAATATTGAGGCCTAAGTGATGGATTGGTGAAAAATTCTGTATGAACAAAAATATTTGTCTAGCTTCTTGCATATTACTACAAACCACAGAATTTACCTAGTAGAAATAATTTGCATTTGCTATCACCAACATAAATGCATTGTTTGGGATTTTTCTGAAGCTTTCTACAGTCTGTAATTGTGGATTGTATTTTATGGGATTTTCAATAGACTTTTGATGCACCCATAGGGGCACAGAGTATGCAAAAACCAACTTTTAAAAACCAGCAGCCAGTGTCTTAAACCCCTAAACTGAATTATGAAATTAAGCACATTTCTGAAGTTATTTTTGGTAAAAAATTTAAACCAAAATGTCTGGTGTTTCTTTGGCAAATCTTTATATCACACATGCTGAATACAGAAGAAATATTATGAAGGCAGTTAACCCATAAGGTGGGTACCTTCCTTTCAGGTATCTTGAGAAATTTTGTATGTTTGTAATATTTATTTTGGGTAAATACAGTACATTACAGAGTTACAGCTTGTTGTACAAGTCATCCTGGAGACACCCATTGCCTCATTCTTTCCTCCAGACCTTTACTTCTCTAGATCAATAGGAAGGAGAGGTATTTTTCAGGATTTATACGTTAAAATAGTTGTTTATAAGAACTTAGATTTAGGAAACAGCATTTTCTGCAAAACAGCCATTCTCATTAGAATAATTATGAGCCTTGTATCTTTCATTCCTGCAGGTTTAATATTTTATTATTTTTTCATATATAAACGTAAGCTGGAAGAATATCTTGTGCTCTGCATTAGTGTGACTTATTGCTAATTAACCCATTTGTGCAACCACTGAGGAAGGGATAAAGGAGATTTGTCTTTCCAAACTTTTAACTGTCTTGAAAACACCTCTCAATGCAGATGCAAAATTAATGCACTCTCTTCTGCTCACTGCCCCTGGCCCTCAAGATGCACTGGGTTTTTTTTAATATGGTTGCTACACTGAATTCACATGAGAACATGACATGGCTATTCAGATCCATACCAATTATCCAGCAGAAAAAAAAAGCTGCTCATATATAGCATCTCTCAGTCCCCCAAAAGTGGATTTGTCACATCTGTGCCCTGTTAGGCCATGCACTCTTGGTCTGGAATGGCTTTAATATTTTGGGGCGGGGCAGCAAGGTTAGTTGTAGGAGACTTCAAAGTGTGGTACAATACCTTGTGCCATCACACAATGTTTATGGCTTCACATCACGACATTGCTTCATGGTGATGCTGCTGGCTTTTTTCCTATTGGCACAAAAATCAGTACAAGGTGATCTTGCATTGCAATGCAATGGCCCATTCTCCTATAGAAAATAAATGTAGGAATGCAGATAAACAAAATACAATTTAATGAGCTCAAAGTTGCATTTGTTTCCTCTGTATTTTTCCTTATCTTTAGTCCCTTCTTTTTCTCTACCTCCCCACTTTCATATCTCCATTCCCTCGTCTTTCCTTCTGATACAGTTTTACCACCATGTCATTTCTAATTTGTATACTATTTTCTGCTCTTTCCTTCCTAGATCTCCCCATCTTCACTCCACTTTACCTCTTGCTCAGTCATTTCCCCCTCTATTTTCTCCCCATCTATTCTCTCACTTTTCTATAGTGCTCACATTGACAATACCTGAATGCCATGCAAGACTAATGAAATTATACTCATAAATAACACCCCTGAAGTAGGGAAGTGCTATTATTCTCATTTTACAAATTTTACTTTCTTTCCTTTGCCCCATACTCTAGCTCTGTTACTTAAAGGCTCTTTCCTTTGCCATGCAAGTCCAGTTTTCTTCACAGGATTTTCCTCCACACTGGTCTCCTGGCAAGTCAAGAAGGGATGAGGTTGATATTCAAGGCCCTGACCTTTTGCTGTCAGTGGAGCTGTCTGTGCATGGCTCCTTGGGCAAGCTGCCTGTGGTGGTTCCTCCACTGAGCTGCTTTGCTCCTGCTGTCTGCTCATTAGAGTCTGTAATGGCAGCTCAGGGGAGGATCAAGTTGGCTCAGTGATGTTAGCAACCAGTGGGTTAGTGGGACGACGCTTGCTGTGGCTCTCACACAATCAATAGCTTCACAGGTAGCTGCAGCAGCAAACGGGTCAGGAATCCTCAAACAATCATTGAGGGGTGGGTCCCATGGATCTGCAGGCCTCAAAGGCTGCTCCTCGCTACATGTTTATTTAACATTTTGAGTGGGCTCCTAGTGATTTAATATTCTTTAAACTGCATGTGAAGAGATACTAAAGAACCTTTGCCATCTACTATTATTCTCAGTTCTCATTTGGAAATACTGATTTCCAAGCATTTCCCTACCATTAGATATCTGCCTTTCAGATGATCTTTCCCCATATGTACAGTAGCCCATACTCTGGTTCAATTTAAATATTTACTCCCCAAGTCCCTGGTCTTGCAAAAAATCATAAAGTCAAGCCCTGTGCCTACACAGTGCTCCAACTGAAGTTAACTGATCAAGGATCCAACCATGTGGTTATTAGAGCAAATCCAATCCCCTATCCTCAATAGCTCTCTTAAATCCATTAAAGGATTGTGCTATTTACTTCTTGTACCAGCTTGTTAACAAAGAGTGCATCTACACTGCAGCTGGAAGCACACTTCGCAGCTTTGGTGAGCAGAACTAATGTGTGTCTGTGTGATGGGGTGTGCAAACCGCACGCTGGGTAACAAAGGGTTAAGGAACTGCTCTGGGCCCATCTAGGCCTGCCCTGCCACACCTGTAGGAAATGCTCCAGCTAGAAGAGGAGTTAAAAGGCAGGGAAGCAGCTGATTTAGGGGAAGAGAGCAGATCTGCTACTTGCAGCTCTGGCAGAGAGAGGGGAGGGAAAGGCAGAATCTCTCCCTAAAACAACTGCCCAAAGGTCCCTCCTGGAGGTTAGGGAGGACCTGCCACAGAGGCTGTGGGAGAGAGAGAAGCATTCCCTTCTCCCCCTCATATGAGCTCTGGACTTTCATAACCCCCTTTATTTTTTGCTTGGACTACCCCAATAGGGGAAAGCACTTGGACTGAGCTGGCCCAAGAAGGTGGGCCATAGCATGGGAAGAGACAGTTACTGACTGTCACAAGTCAGGTATACCCTGTGAGGGGGACTGTCCTTGGATTCAGGGCAGTATGGCCTAATGACTAAATAAGGCCACCCTCCTCTGAGCAAGGTGGCATGGCCTAGTAGCCAGAGCCAATAGGGTAACTCTCCTATGCAGGGCAGTGTGGCCTAGCAGCCAGTCAGTAGGACTGCCCTTTGGGGCAGGGTGGTATGGCCCTAGGGGATGAAGTCAATAGGGCTGCCCTTCTGAGTGGGGCAGTATAGCCTAGTGGCCAGGCAGGGGGTGGGCCACTACCCAGAGAGGGTTGGTGGCCAGGGTAAGGGGTCCCAGACAAGGGCACCATCAGCAGCAAGTGTATCTGCCACTGGGTCAGCAGGGATCTGTCCAAAACACACTGACTGTTCCAGTTCTATGATGTCTAGCTCCCTTGGGCTACTTCCTACCCTGTCTTCGTGTGCTGTAGTCCACAGGTACTCTGGGGTAGTTGGCTAGTGAAGTTCCCCATGACTCCTTCCCCTCATGGGCTTCCACAGGCAGCTGGGTATTGGCCTGGGTTTCAGCACACCCTGGCCTATTTTGTGTGGTGCTCCAGCAGTTCCCAGGAAGGCATCTGCAGCACATGTCCTCTCTCTTCAACACTCAGGGCAGACTGAACTGGGAAGCTCCCTTTTATACTATGGTTCGAGCTGGTGCATGCCCAGCAGGTGTGAGGGGGCAGGGCTTCCTCATCCCACAATATGGGGTTAACCCCTTCCTGTCCAGTGCAAGGTAGGTATACCCTATCACACTGCCAAAGAGAGGAAGAGAGCTACTATGCTGCACGCCATCACCAGCAAGTGCCTTGTGGTGAATGGGAACCCTTCACACTGCCTTAACCTGTATGTTGACTTTTGGACAATTGCAGGGGGCGCGAATAGGGAGAGGCCCAGGTAGGGCAGTCTTAAGCAGCCTCAGCTGTCAGATCACTGATAGCCATCAAAGGGCCCTGGGTCAGAACCTGGTGGAGTGGGAGTGCCCTGGCTCCCCTACCAACAATCTCCTGTAGGCACATGCGCCAACTTCCCTTGGTGCTGGTGGGTGCTCACGCCCCCCCCCGACTCCACCCCCTCCCTGCCCCTATTGGACCCCTCCCCAAATCCCTGCCCCGGCCCCGCCTCTTCCCCGAGCCCGCGTTCCTCCTCCTCCCCTCTCCCTCGTGGCGCAAGTGCTGGGAGGGAGCGGGGAGAAGCAGAACACAGTGGCACACTCAGGGGAGGAGGTGGAGCGGAGGCAAGCTGGGGTGGGGGCGGCTGGGTGGGGAGCTGCCAGTGGGAGCAGAGCACCCATCAATTTTTCCCCGTGGGTGCTCCAGCTCTGGAGTTGGAGCCTATGCCTGTAGGTCATGGGTCTAAGCCTTGACTATGAGGTGACAGTACCCTACCAATCAGCCCCCAAGAGAAGACCATCATAGTCTGTCTAAGCTAGAGTGCTAATAGTGTTGCAAGGAGTGGCATAGGCAGTGTCTTGGACTCGCCGCCTGAGTACTAACTTGCCCTGGGTACATACTCTGGTGACTAGCTTGAGCAGCCACCCATGCTATCCCTTGCTACACTGGTATTTTTAGTACACTAGCCCAAGCAGAGCTAGCACATCTATCTACTTGAGTTGGGAATCTTGCTCCCAGCGGCAGTGTAGACGTACCCAAAGAGGCCAGGTTCATCTGTGTGAATGAATGTGACATCTCCTTCACACAATGGGTTTCTGATTATTGTTACCTACCCTTTGTTTGCATTCTCTCAGTCAGCTTTTGTGCCACATGACTAAACTCTCAGCCAAGCCAATGTATATTAATTTGTTAAAATTTCATAGGCATTGTAGGAAACACACTTTTTGATGTCCAGATTTATTATGTCTGAATCCCTTCTGTCCACTGGTTCTGTAATTTTGGTCACACAAAAAAAAAAAGTGGTTGAGTTTGACTGATAGCTTTGTTTTGTACTGTCTCAGGGCCTGGTGAAAACTCAAGTATGGATTATAGAACACTAAGGACTTTCCCAACTGGAACAAAATGCCAGCTTCGCTCCATGCCCCTGTCTGTCATCTCTCATAATGAAACAACTCTTCTTTCCCTCAGGTCGACCAAAAATATTATCAGCATTTTTGATTTCTATTTATCATTTAATCCTAATTTGATCCAGGTGGTGGCAATATTTATTTTCTATATCTGAAATATAGCCACACTCAAACTACTCCCTATCAGATATTAATGCCCTCATGCACTAAAATATCTCTACTGTCTGGAAATAAATTAATTCTTTATACTTTGATATTTCTTAATATTCTGCAATGCACACCCTAGTTCTGATTCTTAATTATGTTACAGCCTTTTCACACCACTCTGGTGTCATAAAACAGTCCTACAGTAGGTAGAGATAGACCCCTGAGAATAACTCCTGCACAAAAAGCCTCCTTGGTGGTGTAGAACTGGCACAAGGGATCTACTCCCAGGTCTGGCTGCAAAGAGCCAAACAACACGTGTGGCAGGGGTTTGCTGCACTGTGACTGTTCTTTGCTTCCTAGTGCCTATAGGGGGCCATGAAAGTCAGAGACCTGAGATGGCTCCAATTTACCCCAGGAGCTGGGCAGGCCCCAGTGTCGTCCTAGAATAAAGGGAGTGCAAAGGGGGCTTAAATCCTTCACTCTGAGAAACAGGCACGTGCTGCTCTATAGTCACAAGATGGCAGCAGCGACACCTGCACAATTTTTCAAAGACGTATTGCGTGACCTTTCATGACCCTAGAAAATGTCACCACAAAGCCATCCTGGTTTTTGAAAATATATCTTCACTCCTGCATTTACTTCTCACATTGGCTTGCTGTGCATACTACTTCTAAACTATCTACATAGGACATCCTTTTTAAACCAGTATGAGTTCATAGTCCATCGAATCGTGGAAGTCAACGAATGGCTACGCAGGTGGTGTCGGAGAGAAGGCTTTGGATTCTTTGACCGTGGGATGGCCTTCCATGAAGGAGGAGTGTTGGGCAGAGACGGGCTCCACCTTACGAAGAGAGGGAAGAGCATCTTTGCGAGCAGGCTGGCTAACCTAGTGAGGAGGGCTTTAAACTAGGTTCACCGGGGGAAGGAGACCAAAGCCCTGAGGTAAGTGGGAAAGCGGGATACCGGGAGGAAGCACAGGCAGGAATGTCTGTGAGGGGAGGGCTCCTGCCTCATACTGAGATGAGGGGCGATCAGCAGGTTATCTCAAGTGCTTATATACAAATGCACAAAGCCTTGGAAACAAGCAGGGAGAACTGGAGGTCCTGATGATGTCAAGGAATTATGATGTGATTGGAATAACAGAGACTTGGGGGGATAACTCACATGTCTGGAGTACTGTCATGGATGGTTATAAACTGTTCAGGAAGGACAGGCAGGGCAGAAAAGGTGGGGGAGTAGCACTGTATGTAAGGGAGCAGTATGACTGCTCAGAGCTCCGGTACAAAACTGCAGAAAAACCTGAGTGTCTCTGGATTAAGTTTAGAAGTGTGAGCAACAAGAGTGATGTAGTGATGGGAGTCTGCTATAGACCACCGGACCAGGGGGATGAGGTGGATGAGGCTTTCTTCCGGCAGCTCTCAGAAGCTACTAGATCGCACGCCCTGGTTCTCATGGGTGACTTTAATTTTCCTGATATCTGCTGGGAGAGCAATACAGCGGTGCATAGACAATCCAGGAAGTTTTTGGAAAGCGTAGGGGACAATTTCCTGGTGCAAGCGCTAGAGGAGCCAACTAGGGGGAGAGCTTTTCTTGACCTGCTGCTCACAAACTGGGAAGAATTAGTAGGGGAAGCAAAAGTGGATGGGAATCTGGGAGGCAGTGACCATGAGTTGGTTGAGTTCAGGATCCTGACACAGGGAAGAAAGGTAAGCAGCAGGATACGGACCCTGCACTTCAGGAAAGCAGACTTCGACTCCCTCAGGGAACGGATGGGTAGGATCCCCTGGGGGACTAACATGAAGGGGAAAGGAGTCCAGGAGAGCTGGCTGTATTTCAAGGAATCCCTGTTGAGGTTACAGGGACAAACCATCCCGATGTGTCGAAAGAATAGTAAATATGGCAGGCGACCAGCTTGGCTTAACGGTGAAATCCTAGCGGATCTTAAACATAAAAAAGAAGCTTACAAGAAGTGGAAGGTTGGACATATGACCAGGGAAGAGTATAAAAATATTGCTCGGGCATGTAGGAATGAAATCAGGAGGGCCAAATCACACTTGGAGCTGTAGCTAGCGAGAGATGTCAAGAGTAACAAGAAGGGTTTCTTCAGGTATGTTGGCAACAAGAAGAAAGCCAAGGAAAGTGTGGGCCTCTTAATGAATGAGGGAGGCAACCTAGTGGCAGAGGATGTGGAAAAAGCTAATGTACTCAATGCTTTTTTTGCCTCTGTCTTCACGAACAAGGTCAGCTCCCAGACTGCTGAGCTTGGCATCACAACATGGGGAATAGATGGCCAGCCCTCTGTGGAGAAAGAGGTGGTTAGGCACTATTTAGAAAAGCTGGACGTGCACAAGTCCCTGGGGCCGGACGAGTTGCATCCGAGAGTGCTAAAGGAATTGGCGGCTGTGATTGCAGAGCCATTGGCCATTATCTTTGAAAACTCGAGGCGAACGGGGGAAGTCCCGGATGACTGGAAAAAGGCTAATGTACTGCCAATCTTTAAAAAAGGGAAGAAGGAGGATCCTGGGAACTACAGACCAGTCAGCCTCACCTCAGTCCCTGGAAAAATCATGGAGCAGGTCCTCAAGGAATCAATTCTGAAGCACTTAGAGGAGAGGAAAGTGATCAGGAATAGTCAGCATGGATTCACCAAGGGCAAGTCATGCCTGATTAATCTAATTGCCTTCTATGACGAGATAACTGGCTCTGTGGATGAGGGGAAAGCAGTGGATGTGTTGCTCATTGACTTTAGCAAAGCTTTTGACATGGTCTCCCACAGTATTCTTGTCAGCAAGTTAAAGAAGTATGGGCTGGATGAATGCACTATAAGGTGGGTAGAAAGTTGGCTAGACTGTCGGGCTCAACGGGTAGTGATCAATGGCTCCATGTCTAGTTGGCAGCCAGTGTCAAGTGGAGTGCCCCAGGGGTCGGTCCTGGGGCCGGTTTTGTTCAATATCTTCATATATGATCTGGAGGATGGTGTGGATCGCACTCTCAGCAAATTTGCAGATGATACTAAACTGGGAGGAGTGGTAGATATGCTGGAGGGCAGGGATAGGATACAGAGGGACCTAGACAAATTGGAGGATTGGGCCAAAAGAAATCTGATGAGGTTCAATAAGGATAAGTGCAGGGTCCTGCACTTAGAACGGAAGAACCCAATGCACAGCTACAGACTAGGGACCGAATGGCTAGGCAGCAGTTCTGCGGAAAAGGACCTGGGGTGACAGTGGACGAGAAGCTGGATATGAGTCAGCAGTGTGCCCTTGTTGTCAAGAAGGCCAATGGAATTTTGGGATGTATAAGTAGGGGCATAGCGAGCAGATCGAGGGATGTGATCGTCCCCCTCTATTCGACATTGGTGAGGCCTCATCTGGAGTACTGTGTCCAGTTTTGGGCCCCACACTACAAGAAGGATGTGGATAAATTGGAGAGAGTCCAGCGAAGGGCAACAAAAATGATTAGGGGTCTGGAACACATGACTTATGAGGAGAGGCTGAGGGAACTGGGATTGTTTAGTCTGCAGAAGAGAAGAATGAGGGGGGATTTGATAGCTTCTTTCAACTACCTGAGAGGTGGTTGCAGAGAGGATGGTTCTAGACTATTCTCAGTGGTAGAAGGGGACAGGACAAGGAGTAATGGTCTCAAGTTGCAGTGGGGGAGGTTTAGGTTGGATATTAGGAAAAACTTTTTCATTAGGAGGGTGGTGAAACACTGGAATGCGTTACCTAGGGAGGTGGTAGAATCTCCTTCCTTAGAAGTTTTTAAGGTCTGGCTTGACAAAGCCCTGGCTGAGATGATTTAATTGGGGATTGATCCTGCTTTGAGCAGGGGGTTGGACTAGATGACCTCCTGAGGTCCCTTCCAACCCTGATATTCTATGATTCTATGATTCTAAGAGAGTTTTAAAAGTAAATGGAAGGCTATTACACAAAGGCTAAGGTGCCACAAGTACTCCTTTTCTTTCAGCTGTGAAGCTGAAGCTCCTCGGGGATTTTCTCAGGGTCTTCAGTTATTTTTTATTCAGCATCTTGATCCATTTCCTTGGAAGCACTTTTGCCATGCCTATAAAATCCCTGATATCTGTCAAGTATTTAGCCAACAAGTCTGGCTTAAGAGACCATCACCCTAACAAAAATGTATGAGCATAACAAATGTAGATCACAGCAATTTGTTTTGGCTAATACGGCAAATTCCTCTTTGTACTTATTTGGGTTCTTCACTGACTGTGAGTAATGCTGTCATGGATCTAAACATCAGGCTGATAAGTGTACACAAAATCTTTTAAAACAAAATAATGATACATAGTGCATCATTGAAATGCAGCCAACTGTAATCAAATGGGCACAGAACATCATTAAGAGTAAGAGGTATATTTCGGCCAGTGACGGCGGGGAAAAACTTCTATTTTTACTAAAAGTGACACGACATCTAAAATCCAGAGAGAATGGGCGCAGGATGTCACTTTTAAAAAGGTTTTGCCTGAAAAATATGTGCACACCATCCACACAGAACTCAATTTACCTAACTTGGAAGGAGGAGACAGCTTTGCAGGGATTTGAACCTGTGGGTCCATGGCACCTAAGTATTTTAAAGCTGATGCTTACAGTGCTATTCTATCCCCGAGCAAAGTAGTTAATATTACAGACAAAAACCTGCACTAAAACAATTTTATTTAGGTTGCAAAAGCAAACACTCAAAACATAGGAAGTGATAGATTTATGGTTGCCCGAGCAACTTTCATTCTGCTCCCATTTGTATTCATCCCGTGCACTAAAGAAAATAGGGGTCCTCTGGGAAAAAAAGAAGTATGTGACCATGCAATTCAAGACTGCATCATAATTCAGACACACAAAGGGGATTCATTAAGGTTGTACATGAAACCTTAATTTTGGCTTTTCCTCACTTTTGAATGCTTGACTTTACAACAAGAAAAGGAGGACTTGTAGCACCTTAGAGACTAACAAATGTATTTGAGCATAAGCTTTCGTGAGCTACAGCTCACTTCATCGGATGCATTCAGTGGAAAATACAGTGGGGAGATTTTATATACACAGAGAACATGAAACAATGGGTGTTACCATACACACTATCACGAGAGTGATCAGGTAAGGTGAGCTATTACCAGCAGGAGAGAAAAAAAACCTTTTGTAGTGGTAATCAAGGTGGGCCATTTCCAGCAGTAATGAACAATGGCACAAATGTAGAAGTCTGGGCTGTATACTAAAATTACGTTATACAACTGTAATACTATCAACTTTAACTATGTAAGCATACAGAATATCTGGTCAATGAACAGCATAGCAAGGGTCATGTCTTGAAACTAAGCAGGATTGCAGAAGCAAGATTCTGGGGTTTCGGTTTGGTTTTTTTGCCCAAGTCTTACTGGGAGAAAGGGACTGCAGTTTTGGTGGTGGTTGTGCTTTTCATATTGTGGAGTTATCTGGGGAGTCAGGATCTATTGATTAAGAACTGAGCTTTGATCACTGGGAAGATCAAGCACGTTTTAATATTGAGATATTTTATGTAAATTTTTCATTTTAACTGTCTAAGATTACAAATTCCCTTTTTTCATTTTTAAGTGCTGGTGCCGTTTGACACCATTTGGTCACTAGTGCCCTCTCTTGTTCGTTATACTACCATTCTTCTCTGCAGGGCCTTCAGAATTTGATGATTTTTCATCTCACTCTGATTTTCATGTGACGATTCATATTGTACTCAAGTCCTGTATTGAGATGGTCAGGAGACATAAATACGCTAGAAAAACTTGGTGAGCTAAAGGTCCTTTCCTAAGTAATTTGTATTCTGTTTCCAGCTAGGTGTAATAACATCAACTCAAAGTAATAAGGATACTGCTAAATTTGCTTTAATTAATGTCAGCTCTCTCAGTAATAAATCACTATTAATTCTCAAGTTAGTTTTTGAAAATGGCCTAGATTTTTTGGCTGTAACTAAGATTTGGCTGGAAGTTCTCCCACTTCTGGAGGTCTGTCTGTCTTATTACTCCTTCTTTTCTGTTCTTTGCTTTTCAAGGTGAGCTTCCATCTGGCTTGAAGATACTTATAATTACTCTTATTCTTTTAACAAGGGACCTAACTAAATTTTATGTCTATATCTTAGAAGAAAGCCTTGTTTTAATTTTTAAAGGTAGATGAGAGGTTGGAAGCCCTTGTAGTGTAACTTTTTGAATTTCTTTACACCTCACATTTCATTGCACTGGGCAATTAATTCTAATTGTTTATGGTCATCCTGTGATATTATCACATTGTTCCAACTCAGCAATGAGACCTATGTTTATTAAAAAAAGACTAGATTCTGATGCCTTTACACATCTCATATAATACCTTACTCCTTGATAATCCCATTGATTTCAATGGGACTACCTGCCTGTTAATGTAGTACTTAAGATAAATAAAGGATTCAGAATCAGGCCCTCACAGCACATGTCTTTGTGAGGGCTGTTGAATCTAAAGTTTAGTTAATATTTAGCAGGCCTTTCCTTAATTTCATTTGGAAGTTTGCATTGGTTTGTCCAGTGCTCTTTTATACGTATTGATAAGTTCAGTTTACGCACTGGGGGTTCATTGGTTAGAATGGCTCCTGTGCAATTCCTTCAAGGTTTCAGTTTTGATTTCTATTTATACACTTCCACTATGTAACATTATTCAATCTCATGGTTTGCAATGTCATTTGTATGCAGACAAAACTTGGATATCCTCTCAGTCCCTGCAGATCCGACAAAGAAGTTTGATGTTTTGTATAATTGCCTCTGTGATATTCAATCATGGATAGCTTCAAATTTTGTTAAACTTAACACAGACAAAAAACTGAGTTGCTATTGATTAGTTCACTGATGCAGAGGTCTCAGGTGTCATCTATGGCAGTTTCCATTTGTAGTAGTTCTTTTTATCCCTCAGATAATGCTTGTGACCTTGGGGTCATTGTGGATTCTGTGTTTCTTTTGAAGTCCCCATCAATCATGCAATTAAAATGTCTTACTACTGTCTTTGGAATCTAGCCAGACTGAGATCTATGCTGTTCGTAGCCCACTTGCTAAAACTTTATTCCATATTTTGTGTCAGACAAGACTACTGCAATTCTTTGTATGCCAGTCCTCCTGTTATCACCCTCCACTATTTGCATTTGGGACACAATCTTGCTATTTAGGAGTCTAAGTAGTACACATAGCACACTACTCCTTCATTGGTTCCCATTCAAAGCAGTGGGCTGGTTTTAAGATGTTTGTAGTCTCACTTTGTGTAGCTTGGCTTCCACTTATCTGTGAGGTCTTTTGGTTCTTTATTTAACAGGACGCTTCCTTTCGTCGCGGCTGCTAGAACTCTACCATGAGTCCAATGGATTTGTATCTTCATCATGTCCTATCCCTGAATTCCGAATTTACTTTTGTTAAAGTTCTAGAACGCCAGGTTTTGTCATTTTACATGATTAAACTTCATGTATTAGTAATTGCCAGCAGCACCAGTTAAAGTTGCAGAATAATGTCCATTAAACCCCTTCTTTCACACACACACAAAGGACTTTCTAAAACATTTGTCTTTGGAGCGAAAATTATGCTTATTTCTGCCTAAAGATTTTTTTTTTTTCAGTTTGAGCAAAATCTACTTAAACAGACAATCCTTTTCTAACATGGCTATGTTTCTAGGTTCAGTGTCACAGGCCACATTCTGCCCTCAGTTATGTCCACAGACTTCAGTGGGATTTCACAGCAGTAGCTGAAGCCTTGTCTACGCAGGAAAATTGTACTGGTTAAAACTTATGGTGTGATTTTTAGAAAGATTTAGTTAAACCAATGCAAACCCCTGTTTAAACCCTCTTATTTCACATTAAGAATATCTTAATTTGGTTTAGTTTAAGCCACTTCCTAATCAATTTAAGCTAAATTGAAACAAGCCTGGTTTTAACAGAAATGAGTGTCCATACAGCCTGGTTTAAACACCAGTTT
Organism: Lepidochelys kempii; assembly: GCF_965140285.1. Lineage (NCBI taxonomy): Eukaryota > Metazoa > Chordata > Testudines > Cheloniidae > Lepidochelys > Lepidochelys kempii. Next base: position 176,787,184 of record NC_136380.1, read on the forward strand.
AACTAAGTCATTTTTAAAATCACACCATATATTGAAACCAGTGCAACCTTCCCTCTGATCTGTATCTGGTACTCTTATTACCTAATGTGAGATTCATTTGGAATGAAATATTTCCTCTCTACACTTCACAGCCAGAGCTAATGCACCAAAAGCACACCTGTTATAAATGACTGTTCGCTAGAATCATGTACCAGTGAGAAACTGAGGCAACACTGCTGATATCAGCCTCTAAAATGTTGCCACCTAAAACATCATAGCATCTTTCTAGTGAAAGGTGGAGGGCAATACGGGCCTTCAAATGCTTTATAAAATGTGCAGACATTAGCTTGTCAAGGTGATGTACTATTGCTTCCTTAGCTCCCTCACCTCTTGGAGCAGTACTCCAACCTCCACTTACACAAGATTGTGGGTCAGCAGGATTATGCTCAATGTGGCCTTGTCATCCTTTGCTACCCAGATACAACAAAAATACCAGTGTGTAGAATCTGTGCTCTGGCAGACTTCTGCTAATAAACCTAAGCTGTTCATTGGTATTGTAGCGATTGTTCTTACAGCCGCCCTCTCTATATGGCAACTTGGAGAAGGCCATGGGCTTCTTCCCAGGTTGCTGAATGTGTGAGTTTCACTGACACGCACTACTTATTATAGCAAAGACCCATAGTCACAGAATTAAAGCACAGTATTCTATTTTCCTAGGCTGATATTCCTCTGCATGCTCACACATGCGTATCTATATACATACATGCACGCATACACACAGTATATAAATCAGATGGATGGGATAAGCTTCATATTTTATTTATTGCTAGACCATTAAAATACTGCACAATATGTACTGTGTATAGTGCTAGTCTAATGGTGTTTTAGAGCAATTTGTTCCTTGCTGAAACATGAACTTTCATCTATGACAAAGAGATACTGGAACTTCTTCAAAGTTGGATGATCTTCCTGAATCATTACAAAATTGTCTGGCAGTAACCACAAGTGTTAATTGCTGCAAAGAAAAGATAACTTAGCCTAGCTTCTAATTAGGGAAAGCAAACTGGCCCAAGAAAGAATTGGCCTGAAGCTTTGCCTATTCCCCTAAACTGAACCCATTCCATTTGGATAAATCTCCCCTGACTCAAGTATCTTAATTCCACTCCCTGCTATTACTACTTCCAGCTCCAAGATCGGATTCTGTCTCTGCCTCTTCTTCCTACTACCTCTCTACCCTCTTTTTAATATCTGACCTACTTTTACCTCATCCTGATCCAAGCCCCCCAGCTCCCCACCCTTCCATTGCTACTCCCCAAACACAACACAATCTGAACCCTCCCTCCTTTCCATTCCCATGGGATTCAATCTCTGACCACTGGCAACCCATCCATGCCCGTTTTCAGGTTCACAGTGCACAATGGGATCCAATCTCTGTTAGCTAAACTTCACTTTTGAAGATCAGACAACAATTAGCAGATCTTGCAGTTTTCTGCTAAGCCATGTGCTGCTACTTAATTCACACTTCCCAATGTTCTTGGGCTCAGTTAAAGGGGAAACCTAGGGTCTATATTATGCCTTTGACCGCTAGAGCATATGAGGGGAGTAAGCTCTGCTCTCTCCCTCGGGCATTACTCTGTCATTCACTTTTGGTTACAACACGGGAGGAAACACTGAAAAGCTGGGAAAGTTGACTGATGCAGCAACCTGAGACCATTCAGGCAGGTTTCCATACCTGTAGTCAGAGCTTAAAGTGGTCTGAAAAAGATGCTAGGATCTGTCAATGTGGGTGCAGCACCTTTGGTAAAAGAGTGATTAAAGTGCATCCCTCAGAGACCTGGTTCCAATTTTATTTATTTTTTTTACTAGGTCTGCAACTCCTTGCAACCTCCTCCCTCTACTTTAAGCAATGTCAGCAGGACACCTCACATTTTCTGCAAGTAAGTGATTTGGGGATCTAACAGTGCTTCTGGGAATTTGAAGGGAGGAGGAAATTGGCACATGCTGGGTTTTTATGGGCAGGCTGCCTAGAAGTTTCTGGAGGAGTGCAGTTTTGTCTCAAAGAGTCAGAGGTTCATTTAAGGTTTCCCAAAGCAACCAAACCTTTTGAGTTCACCCATTCATATAGCCAATGCATTTTATTCTGCCACATATTATTTGCTACCACGTCAAAATACTGCTCCAACATACCATGCTAAAAATATGAGTAAATTCAGCAGAGATTTGCTTAGTCAGTCTCTCCCGTTAGCTTGACACAAATAGGTAGCAGAAGTTACCTAGAAAACAGAGGAAGTTGCAGACTCCCTTTACTCCCAAGCACAATCCAATGAGCAGGTTAAAAGATAAAAAATAAATAAATGGGATATAGCTTGCAGCAATATTTGTTCTGCATTATGATGCACTGCTTTTTGGCAGCAGTGAAGGTGCACAGAGAATTACTTTATCTCAAATACAGACATGAGTAATAGATGGCAGAATGTACCAACACTTATACAAGCAGATTTTTGGGACATGCCAAAAATATAGTGGCCCACTGCATTTATTAATGCCACAGAATCTGAGGAAACTGGCTTCAAACACTAGAGAATTCCATGCCTTCCTGATATTAATACTGCCATGTACTGGCTAAATGCACCACTGCCTTCTACCAGGTGAAATCAGACATGCGCAGCAGCTTGTCAAAGCAGTCTGGGCTCTTACAGTTAATGGAGATTCTCCTTTAGTTCAAAGGGCAGCAGTTCATGCTTTTTGAAACAGGAGAATCTGAATTCTACACCCACTGCCAAGTATTAAAGTGCCCAGGGTTTGCAGTATAGTGAACCATAAAGCTCTAGTTATCCATACATCTATAACAATAGATTTTTAAATAGAGATCACAATCTATTGTGTAATTTAGAAAATATACTTTGATTCTAATGTGTTGGTTGGGGTTACCAGGTGTCCAGTTTTTGACCGGAAGGCCTGAAAAGGGATGCTGGTGGCTCCAGTCAGCACTGCTGACCGGGCCATTAAAATTCAGGTTGGCACGGGGCTGTCAGGCTCCCTGCCAGGCTCCGTGCAGCTCCCGGAAGCAGCGACATGTCCCTCTGACTCCTACACGTGGAGCAGACACAGGAGCTTCGCACGTTGACCCCGCTCCCAGTGCCAGCTCCGCAGCTCCCATTGGCCAGCAACCAGAGCCAGTGGAAGTTGTGGGGATGGCGCCTGCAGAGCGCAGAGCCCTCTGGCCCTTCCACCTAGGAGCTGGAGGGGGGACATGCCATTGCTTCCCAGGAGCTGCCTGAGGTAAGCACTGCCTGGAGCCTGCACCTCAAATGCCCTCCTGCACCCCAACCCTCAGCCCCAGCCCAGAGCCCCCTCCTAGACCCCAAACCTCTCATCCCTGGCCCCACCCCAGAACCTGCACTCCCAGCCCAGAGCCCGTACCCACTCCCACACTCCAACCCCCTACCCTAGCCCAGTGAAAATGAGTGAGTGAGCGAGGGTGGGGGAGAGTGAGCGACAGAGGAAGGGGGGATGGAGTGAGCAGGGGACCGGGACCTCAGAGAAGGGGCAGGGCAGGGGAGTTTGGTTTTCTGTAAATAGAAAGTTGGCAATCTGAGTGTTGGTGCTGGGCTGTTTGTATCCTGTAACCTGAAAAAATATTTTTGTGGGTTCCAAAAACCAAACTCTAGGAAGGTAGGAGCAGACTGTACGTCTGTTTGAAGAGGAAAGTAAGGTGCTGTTATTGTATAATGAAAGGATGCAAAGCTAACAGTGTAACTATCTAATAATAACATGTGGAACTTAAAGTGGTTTATAGAACTGATGCTGATAGAAATATAACTAACAATATTTTTAGCAGCAGTAGTCAAATATTTATGACAGTGCCCAAAGTCTTCCATCAGGTTTGGGGCCCCATTGTGCTGGGTGCGGTAGAGACACAGAAGAGAGACAATCACTTCCCTGCTGGGCTTATGATCTAGAGACACAAACGTATGAAAGGCACGGGAAGTAGATATGATGTACAAGCAAATAAGTATGGTGCAGAATTGGCAAAGATTTATTAGAAACATGTAGGTTTTTTTTCTTTCTTTGCCTGACTGCTCTGTGAAGCTGCATGTTTGTGAGTAAACAATAATAGCCCTTCTCATCAATACAGCAGAGAGCTTGAAATTAACAAAATTTAGTTTTTGATGCGGGACAATGGGTTCAGGGAAAGGATTATAATTACAGACTTCTCCTGCAAAGGCTGGACCAGCTGTATAGGAAATACTCTGCTCCTAAGGACAGAAGAGAAGGAACCAATCTGCCCTTGAGGATAGAGAGGGCTGGTTATGTGGAACAAATCCAGCACAAACATGCTGAGATGTGTTTTCAATGGTGGTCACTGACTGAAGATGGATCATGTTTTGGATCCCAACCTGAGTTAACTTGAGAGTCCAGGACTGATTTGTCCTCAAAAGCAGCTTGGTTCTTTCTCTTCTGTTCTAACTGAAATCTGATTTTTGGAGATATTGAAATGTACAACTCCCAGTGACGTCAATGGGAAGGAGCTGCAGGTGCTCAGCAAGCCTAGAAAAAAAAAATCCAGCACTAAGTACTCCCAAATTTGGACACCGAAACATTAGTAGTGGCTTTTGAAATTTTTGGTCTAGATGATGTCCCCAAGAATACAAGAGTCAAGACAGACCTGGGATTTGAATCCACAGCTCCAAACTCCGACACCCAATGAGACTCCTGCAGCTGTATTGGAGGAGCAGACCAGGAGTTTCTGGGGCCTCAGGTTGCTTGAGGAACTGCAGCTAAGAAGACTAACTGACATGTGGGGTTTTTTGCATGTACATTAATATTTGCCACTCTTGGCAAGGTGTGTTACACATTTATTTCAGGCAAGATATTCTTTTAGGAGGGTATAAGAAAATGGCTTTCAGCTGCTGGGGGTGAAAAGATGAGCCAATGCAGCTGTTCCAAACTGAGAGCAGAGTACTGTAAATTGAAGTCTCCTCAAAAACACTTCCTAAACCCCTCAGTCATTAAAGGCTGAATTACATTATTCCTGTCAGATCTCTTCCCTCTAAGATCTTGCTCTGTTTACTGTACATTAGCTCATGGACTGCTTCCTGGTCAAACAGCACAGCTTTTAGATAACAAATCCTACTCATTAGGATGAGCTCAACATGATGTGGGCTTTATTTAATGATGCTAGTTAGAAAACAACAGTCCCATTTCAAGGATTCATTTAGGCCATCTGTGCACAAGAAAGGAACTCCTAATAGACAGGTCATTCAAGAAGCCTTGTTTGCTGTTTTTCACATTTCACTTATTTGCAGAAGCTCACAACCGTCTGTTACTTGGGTTTTTCCAAAGGTCAAGAGGTTACAGAAAAAAATCATCCTTAAAAGTTCATCATTAATCTGTCCAACAGTAACCTCATGGTGAGTTTCTGATCAGCTATAAAGCCATTGATTGCATGTCCCTTCATTCTGCTTCTATAAATCCTCTAAACAAGCCCCTTTAAATGATAGATGTAAATTTAACATGTGACTCTTGTCACATTAAAATGATAGAGTATTAGACTACATATTGGACTAATCACTAGATATTTAGCCATTTTGGCAACATTCTATTGTGTAAAATTAGGAGATAAAACAATGTATTCTGATAATTTTTTAATTTATTAAATTAAAATTCACATACACAAAATATACAAGTGAAGCAAAAAATAATTGTGCCCCTATTAATCTGACAAATTCTGAAGAAGATAATCCTCTGCAGTTGAGATGCATAGATTAAACTGCAGGGGCTGATTTTTAGTGCTCTTAGACAAACAGATGTTAAGTGCTGGAAAGGTGCAGGATTAGGAAGGTTAAACAGCTGAAAAATGGGAATAAAAATTAAGTAGAAAATTATCTTGGTTAATTTGCTTCTTCAGTGATCAGGGAGATATTATTTTTAAAATGATTGAGACAGCTGTTTAAATGCAACTGGTGAATTAACTCTCCAAATAGTAAAACTAAGAACCAACTTAGTAAGTATTAGAGCGCTGCTCTTTTCTGAAAAGTGACTTAAAGATACACTGGGTTTCTGTTTATTGTCTTTAAGGTGACAAATTTGTATCAAATTCTCAGTTTACAGATTTTTTCCTCCTTTCAACTGTTTGCCCTTTAAACTCACTTTGGGTACTGAAAGTCATGCTAGGTTCTTCTCTTCTCATTCATTATTGCTAGTAACAAAGATGCTATAGGCCAAATTATCCCCACATCACATAAGTGCAACCTTATTATCACGTTACAGCTTCTCCTGTTCACCCTATTATTTGCGATGATGAATAAGGAGGGAAGAATTCAGACTGGCTTTCAAATTCCAGTTTGAGTTTGCAGATTTGCCATTAGAAATGCTGTAGTTTCCTTATAAACTAAATACATTTCAAGAAATCATTGAGACAAAGGCATGGATGCTCACAATGACAATCTTACAGTCACCATTTCAGAACTGAACCTTGCTTTAACCACCAGCATTATTATGGGAATTGCATTTGTCTTTGATCATGTTTAAAGGACCCCTGAGGCACTTAAAGGATCATAACAACAAAAGTAGTCCATGCTGGGATATGCAGCTTCCAAATTAGAATATAGGAGCTGCCCTATCAATTCAGAGAGCATTGCCTGGCAGCCTGCCTCTGGTAGGTGCCAATATTTTCTTCTTCAGATAAAGTTACCACTCCCTCTCCCCTCCTCGTTATCAGCCTGATTCAAAGTCCATTGAAATCAATGGGAATTTCTCATGGATTTCAGTGAACTTAGGATCAGGCCCTATGCATCTTGCCAATTGTGCAATACTAGTTCTCGTGTGTACAGAGGTAGAAATTCCTTCATGGCACTTCCGGATACCCTGAAGCAGGAATCATTTGTTTGTGAAAACAAGGCAAAGCATTGAGAGCAATAATGGGCAAATCTTCAAGGTTTGGCCAAGAGGTCCATCAGATCTTCACATTCCCCACGTAGCTGCTCTTTTCCCTCTGACTAGCTTTTTGAGGAGGGAAAGCTCAGTTACCTGTCACTCCCTCTAGTCGAAATAAAGCAATTGGCTCTGAAACTGGGGATGAAATCCTGGTCCCACTGAAGTAAAAGGCAAAACTCCAATTAACTACACCAGGACTAGGATTTCATCCCAAGTCTCTCAGGTACTGTCCTACTGGGTCACTTGCTACTTCTTCTCACCTGTGCTTTCATACCTGAACTTCTGGGATGACTTGGTGGCCTTTCCTGCTGTTACAACCTTTCCTACTGTTACAACAAGACTCAGTAACTCAGCACTAGGGACTCACTGCTGTGCCACTTAACTTTTCCCAAGCTTATGCCGCATTTAAAAAAAAATCCCTATCTCCATTCTGTTGAGAACCATTGCTCTGTCAGGAAAGCAGGATTTAATAATGCAGGTGTATACTCTATGGTGGGTGTAAACTTCAGAGTCTCTCTTAAGCCCCTGATCCTGTGAACACTTACCCACATAAGTAATTCCAATGGGATTATTCACATTCATGAAGGTAAGCATTGGTGCATGCAGGATTGGGACCTAGGTTTGCAAGTGATATAGTTGGTGGATCTAGCATAAGGTTTACTAAAACTCCTGCAAAAATCTTAACCCTTCCATTTTTTTCATGTGTTCGTAAGTCTCTCACTCTTAATGCAAATTCTACCTCCCTCTCAATTCCACAAAACCCTAAGAACTATACAGCAAAAATGAATATGAAATTAAATTTCAAATTACTGAACTTTTGCCATTTGAATTTTAAACGACTTCCAATTTAAGCTGATAAATACCATGAAATAGTAAACAACTAATGGCCAAGAAAGAAAGTCTGTCTTTAGGTTTTTATAATACACCCACACAATTGCTAATACTTTGTTCTTAAGGTAACACCTTCCCTCCCCCATAATACACCTGACTAATTGTGCAATACTGGTTATAATGTGTATATAGAAATTCCTTTCTGGCTCCTTCAAGTGCATCATTTTGTACCCTGAAGTCAAGTGAGCAAGTGAGACTAGAAGTCTCCATGAAGTCATTTGAGACAATAGACCTGGATACATAGGAATACTAGCCAGCATGTGAGGATTACAAATCTATCCAGGTCAGTTCTCAGAAATTATCTTGGAGGCTGTCAATAAACAGTAAGTGCAGGGTTTGTAAAAGAAAGCATTAGTCAGAGCCTGACTTTTAGCATGCTACTGAAACATACACGCTATTTAGCAGTGTTTAAAAAACAGGAACATTGAGAGCAACATCAACCTCTATGTCCATGAACAGGTCAATATCAAAGATCACTGGCAGATCAAAACATGAAAAATTCAAAATGTTCAGATTAGAATGCAAAATAAAACATCCGTGTGGAGAGTGGATTTATATGATTATATCATCAATAATTCATTAGCAAAAGCAATACAATTAGTCTTCTAAAAATGATATAACTACGGCATTCGTGTACAGCCAGTCTAACATATAGTAACATGAGGAGGTAGAAATGCATAATGCAGAAGAAATTAAAACAAATTTCTATAGGAGTACAACTGCCTTTGTTACGAATGGGGAAAGGGCAATGGATTAGAAAGACAAGATCCTGCCCAGAGAGGTTAAAATGTCAATACCATTGTGTCTGCAGGTATGCTCTCAATTGACCTCATTAATATGTGGTAACCCTTGTTGGAAAACTTATTTCTGAATAACTAATAGCTGGTTGTTTGAAGAGGTCCCAATTACAATGAAATGGTTCAGAAACAGGTTGGGGTTTTGGGGGAAAGGGACATGCCGTAGCCTGACAGATGCCTTTCTCCACTTCCAGTAGATAGAAATCATAGGCTTGATAATCAGTGCTGTAGCTGGCATACTGAATCAATACATTACTGGCAATTGTAGCTTGGGTTAGCTGGATCTCTGCTTTCCAGAGCAATAACTCCAAACCCAACTTCCCTCATTTTCATGCTGAAATTGCATCGGGCTCTTAAATCTCTATTATACTGTTTTGAGGTTAGCCATCTTATTGATACACAGAGTGAGTTCCTCAGAGGCTAGCTGGAGTAGGCATGGTCATAGGCCAAGAACTTGCCATAGAGAGACCTTTGAGAAGCTGTTCTGGTTTTGCCTTTATCATATATTTCTGCAGCTGTTTATTTGTGGGAAGCATTCATTTACCTCACAGGACGTTGGAATTAGTTCATATTTGTAAGGAACTTTGAAGACTGAAGAGTACTATAGCTAAATTGTCGTATGAAAATGGAGCAACAAGCTGATGAAACATTTCAACAGCATGCAAATGTAAATCAACCATTTCAGCTCTAATGGCTGGAGAAGGAATAGGTGTCGCCACAAGTATTGCACTTGCAAGGGCAATAAGCCTTATTTTTATTTGATCTTGTGTTGCACTCTTTCTTTTAGCATAACTTTCACTGATGACTAAAGCCCTGGTCCAAAACTTACCAAATTAATGGGAGTCTTTCCATTAGCTTCAGCGGAGTTCAAATTGGGCCCCAAGACAGTTTGTCCTCAATCACCTACTTAGATTGCTACAAACTTTTCTATACATCTTTTGGATTGAAGAAAACATACTTTAAAAGGGGTGGGGGAGTATATACTTCTTTCCCTCCCCCTTCCAAAGAATGAAGGCAGACAGCTATATCAACATTCAAGTACACACAATGCCCCACAAACCCTGATCTTGTCTACTCTAGCAGGTTTTACTGACAAGTTCTGCCAGCAGAGGGCACACTTGGCTGTTTGTACTGGGACACTGTGTTCCCTCAGCATCAGATTGCATCAGCAAATGTGTGTTGCACTGTGGGAAGGCATCCTAGTGTCCTCTGTGCCACCTTCTGGTGTGCTACTTAATGGGAGATTTTTGCTGCGCATTATGGGGCAGAAGCTGTTTATTGCAGAATACCAGCCTTTTCTATACACATAAACTACCCCCTCCCAATTCTATTAGCTGTGAGTGTTTAGTGTCACAGTCTGGTGTGTTGGGAGGGATGGTTTGGTAAATGCAGTGATGGGAGGCTGGCACCCCTTAGGGGGCAGAGTTAAGGTTATGCTGATGGTATATGATAGTGGTAAGGTGCAGGACATGTACTGCTCGGAGGCTAACTTTTCATTTTCTTGCATTTACTGTTTTGTGTGAAATATATTATGTGTGTACCAACTTTCCACTGTTTCATACAAAATTTGTGTACATTTTTAAAAAATGTATAAGTTGGGGTGGAAGGGTATGGATCTGTGCAGGGATGGTTCTCAGAGATGTACACCATAGAAATGCAGCTATTGACTGAGAAAATTTTATCCACTTTTCTGCAAGAATTTATCCTAAAACAGAAGGTTTTACCTGACAGATAAATGCTGCTGAAGACAGAGATTGAAGCTAACCTCCCCTGAAAAACAGGCCAGCAACATCAAGTCTGGAGGGGTCGGAATAAAAAGGGAGGGAAGCAAGGCTGCTCTGGGACAGAGCTCTGGAGTCTGAAATACAGAGAACCTAGGAGATGGTTAAGAGGTTACTCGATCATGGTTTGCAATACCGACAAAACAGGGAAGAGATTTCTCCTAGGAGAGGGCTCTTTAATACAGCCACAAACAAACAAAAAAGAAAGGCAAAAAAACAAACAAACAAAAAGCACAATGAGCAGTACCAGGTTTACAGTGGTGCCAGGCCCACACAGAGAAGGGCCCCATTCCTCTCCACTCCCTCCCCCCGCTTGCTCCTTTCCACCCCCTCCCACTGCAAGTGGCAGGCAGTGCCTCGGGGGGAAGAGGCCAAGCATGGGCGGGGCCACAGTCTAGGCACCGGGGCCCACAAAAGATTAATCCAGCCCTGAAACGAGATTCAATGGCTGGAAGCTGAGGGTAGGCAAATTCAGATTAGAAATAAGGCAAAAATTTTAACAGAGAGGATAATTAACCATTAGAGCAACTTACCGAGGTATGGGGCAGATACTCCACCATCTGAAGTCTTGAAGCCACCACTGGATATCTTTCTAAGGGATATATACTTCAAACAGAAGTTCTAGACTTGAAGCATAGATTACAGGGTAAAATTCTGTGGCATATGTTAAGACAGAGGTCAGATTAGATGATCACGATGGTCCCTTCTGGCCTTAAAATGTATGAATTTAACTCTGAGAAGGTTTGGACAGGACTTTTTGCCTTACTTTTTGCTAAAAAGTTAATACCTCAGGAAGGGGGTGAGGACTGTTTTAGAGCATGTAGGATATCAGCTTCTCAGAGTATAACTGCAGATAGCAAATTTCTAATCTGTGTATAGTGATTCAGTCCCTCCGTCAATGGAACATGAAATAAAGAAGTGCCATAGAAGAGCTAAGTTATCATACAAGTCAGCTTCCAGAATGGTCTTCATCCTTCATTGCTAAACCAAACCACTCAGACTACAATCCATAGTTCCCATAACACAAATACAGAATGTGATGTGTATCTTTCCTCACTTGGCCACTGCTTTTTGTTGGCTGCTTGAAGAACTGACTGAAGCTTGTAGGAGTCAAATCCTATACCTTTTGTTCTGATAAAACAGTAAGCAGGTCAGAAGTATTTTCAATTCAGTGAGTGTTCTCTTTTACATTTTTGTTCTTCCCCTTCTTTCACTGCCTTGAGAGAATCTGTACCACCTGCCACTCTCATATCTCAATAGTTTGCATTCAAATCAATTCTCCAGTAGTAGTTTTCCATCTCCAATGTGTCTTGCAGAGTAAAAAAGAGTCGATGTACACCAAATCAATACATGAATCTCCTGCACCATTATGAATTTTAGTGAAATACTGGCACACCTGTGATAAAGTTAATCAGCTGATCGGGGCCAGCAATAGGATTTATATCTGTCCTAGAACAGATTGTTAAAATGGATATACAAACTATTGCTTACTAGGATCCACCTTACCACCCACACTTCTGCACCTGCATGGCTGTCTTGAGCCCACATTATTACTAATGTATATTGCAGTGGGGCCTAGAAGCCCCAATCAGGGCCCCATAGCACTAGCCACTGTACATACAGGTAATAAAAAGACTGTCCCCGCCCTAAAAAACTTGTGTTCTAAGCCAATGATAAGACAGCAAAAGGAGAGAACAGGTGGTGAGGGAAGACAAGGTGACAGTGAGCATGCACAATGTTTGGTATGGTAAGTGTCAGGCTCAGGATACCAAATGGTTAACCACTGGATCCATGTGACTCAAAATCTTCCCCCAGGATGGTCTGGAATTCAGTACATCACTCTAAAAATCCTCACCATTTACTTTTTAGTTTGTAGAAGGAGCTTTGTTTGTGATTTGCCTGCCACCCCAACATCACTCCCTCGCTACGTCCCTCTCAGCCAATGGTCTTCACATGTTTTTTATTGTCTTATTGGCATTTTCTGCAGCCTCGTTTTCACCACAGCTCTTTCCAAGCAGACTAACAGCCCCATGATGAAATCAGCAATGGAGACTCTTCTTGATTGTAATTCTGGCAGTAAAGTCTCTGTACTTTTATTGCTATACTGGTATCAATTATTTGGAGCCATATTAAATAAATGAAGTCAGTAACATGAATATGACATGCTCAATTCATATGGGGGATCATGAACTCTTTTTTTAAAAAAAGTCTCTTTCATCCTGTTGCTTTCCGTATTAATTTTTTGTGCAATTGGACCTTCAACATTTCACATTCATCACAAATGTGATTAGTTCAGGACTGAATAGACAACCGTTTTATAAGGGTTCAGGGATACAAAAATCATGAGAAAAAGAGCAGGCATAAAAATGACTTTTTAAAGAAAGTTCAAAGACCTCCATGTAGATTGGTATGACACGTTAAAGTCACTGACTTCATTTATACTCTCTAGTTCCCTATATCTAGTATTATATTAGTTTACTTGTAAGTTCAAAGGCACTGCAGTGCTTGAGATACAGTATTTCTTGTACAGTCATGAGCAACCTGCCAGACAGAACCTATCCCTGCATGCACACTAGAGTCGCCATAAAATCAGTAATGACAATGGGAGGATATTGGCTTTTGCCTTTTGGGTGGCTGAATACGGCAGAGCAACGTAATAGTGTAAGCACTCTGCAGCCTGAAGACATCTTCCTTTTTTTAAATGCTGTTGAATAAGAATTAGGTTTAATAGATCTTATATCTGCGGAACTGAATCTAGAACTTGCTGGATTCACAGACTATATTTCATTAAAAAAAACTTTTGATTTGAGAAGTTTAAAAAGATATATGATCATAAGATGCTCATATAGTTTTTTAATTGGATCATTTAAAGTGACTTACAAGAGTGGGATAGAATAGAAAAGGAAAATAAACATGCAATGTGAATTTTAAGGGGGCACTTTTTGCTAGGGGTGTATAAAATTCTGTAGATATTCAGAACAATAAAGCTACTTGCTCTGACTTTAGTGAGGGTAGGATCAGAACTTGGTTTCATGGGCAAAAAATGATTTGTGGCCATCTTTGCAAACACAAACTCTTTTTGATTTGGCTATGTTCAAATTTCTTTTATTCATTTGTCTATCAACCCTTGAATTGGAATGGACTTCATTTCAAAGAATGTTGGAGAAAGGCTATTCCAAATGCCAATACTCACTTAAACATGGCTATAGCTTATTTGATATTTGTGCTCAATGTATTTGCCCTGTTTACAATTCAGTCATTCCAATTTGGCAGCAGAAAGAATGCCACAAACAAGGAACAATTAATAGAATCATAGGACCATAGGGTTAGAAAGAACAGCAAGGATCATCTAGTCTAACCCCCTGCCAAGATGCAGGATTTGTTGTGTCTAGACCATCCAAGACAGACGGCTATCTAGTATCTTTTTGAAAAGCTCAGTGAAGGAGCTTCCATGACTTCCACACGCAGTTTGTTCCATTGTTCTACTGTTCTTACAGTTAGGAAGTCTTTCCTGAGATTCAATCTAAATCTTCTATGCTGTAGTTTGAACAACGTAGCAGATTTAGATTAGTCAAAGACATAGTGAACGTGAATAGCTTTTAAGCATTCCATAAATCAGAATATGGTCACCTGAAGTGTTCGAACAAATATGAATTTAGAGCCCAATTCTGCAAAGTTTTATACAGGTGCTTAACTTGAGGTACTGTGAATAGTTTTACCCAAGTCAATGGGACAACTCACAGGGTGAAATGCTGTCTTCATTGAAATCAATAGCAAAACTCCCATTAACATCAGTGGGGCCAGGAATTCAACCAGAGTGTGTTAAGTAAAGTGTAAGGTTAGGTGCTTACATCTTTGCAGGATCAATACCAAAATCATAAAAAAAAACCCTCAAAAGTCTGCTCCTGGAAAATTCCCAGGCAGAAATATAGGGCAAAGCTCTCAGATAAACTGCTCTCTACAAATAAGTGGCCAAGGTCTAATGAAGAGGAAGTTAGTGCGTGATGGGTTAGGAAAAATACTTGAGTTTTAATAAACCCTGGTTTCTTACCCATTAATTAATGAGTTAATTGGGAAAGCAGAGACTACTCAAGTGTTATCTCTGAAACAGCTCTCACTGCTAGATGAGCAATATGTATAATTCTGTGGCAATTATCACCCAAAAATCTCAATGTGTACCATTACCAATTAAGTCACACGACAAAACTGTGTGGGTAGGTATTATATTCATTTGTCACGTGGCAAAAGTGAAGCGCAGAGAAGTTAATTGCCCTATCTACTTCACTGGATGACTAATGGGCAGAGCTGGAAATATAACCCAGGACTCCCAGTTTAATGCTTTCTAATCACTAGAGCACATTTCCTCTCCTTTATATAATGTTATAATGTTTTCATGAGTGACTATAAAAGGACAGTGTATTCAGACTACAAGATTGCCCATAGGTACTGCTCAACTGTCTGAGCTGCTGTGGATGCCAATGGTAGCCTTTTTCTCTGCTGCTCTTCCTGAAAGTACTGTCCCTAAAACAACTAATTTTAAGCTTCACCCACTATACACTTGTCATAAATATAAAGGGAAGGGTAAACCCCTTTAAAATCCCTCTTGGCCAGAGGAAAAATCCTCTCACCTGTAAAGGGTTAAGAAGCTAAAGGTAACCTCACTGGCACCTGACCAAAATGACCAATGAGGAAACAAGATACTTTCAAAAGCTTGGAGGAGGGAGAAAAACAAAAGGGTCTGTGTCTGTCTGTGTGATGCTTTTGCCAGAGACAGAACAGGAATGGAGTCTTAGAATTTAGTAAGTAATCTAGCTAGGTATGTGTTAGATTATGATTTCTTTAAATGGCTGAGAAAATAGCTGTGCTGAATAGAATGAATATTCCTGTCTGTGTATCTTTTTTGTAACTTAAGGTTTAGCCTAGAGGGATTCTCTATGTTTTGAATCTAATTACCCTGTAAGGTATTCACCATCCTGATTTTACAGAGGTAATTCTTTTCTTTTTACTTCTATTAGAAGTCTTTTTGTAAGGAAACTGATTGCTTTTTCATTGTTCTTAAGATCCAAGGGTTTGGGTCTGTGGTCACCTATGCAAATTGGTGAGGATTTTTACCAAACCTTCCCCAGGAAGTGGGGTGCAAAGGTTGGGAGGATTTTGGGGGGAAAGATGTGTCCAAACTCCTTTTTTTCAGGAACCCAGATAAAGTTTGGTGGTGGCAGTGGAAATCCAAGGGCAAAGGGTAAAATTAATTTGTACCTTGGGGAAGTTTTAACCTAAGCTGGTAAAAGTAAGCTTAGGGGGTTTTCATGCAGGTCCCCACATCTGTACCCTAGAGTTCAGAGTGGGGAAGGAACCTTGACAACACTTATGACATCATTCTGCTATTCCTTGAAGTGCTATTGTCAGGTCCACACTTGAAGTAACATCAGAAAAAATGGTATTGTGCAGCCATTCAGGTGAGAAGGCAAAAATCAGATAACCAAAGATGCAACTCCTAATGCGGAAGTGACAGGTGCCTCCATGTTTAGCTAGATTTCCAAATTTTCCCCAAGAGAGCTGGATTGTCATTGTTGGGGCAGACTTAAAGTCACCACTTTAGAAAACCATGACATTAAAACAAACAAAAAAAATACACCACTACATTCTGTGTGTGAAGTGACAATTCTGGGTGGCAGCTAGTTAAGAGGACAAGAATTGCAGAAGGCCTTGGTGCAGTGGTGATGGTTATCACATTGCATGATGCTAGGACTAAGATTGAAGCCTGAATCTGGTACTAGAAGTCCATTGCAACATCAATTATTTGAAATATCATGGTTATGATACTTTGGAAATCGCTGCACTTAACTTCCAAACTGTTGTTTTAAAACGGCTAACGTACCCAACCCTGAATTAATGTCAATGTCCTATAAAACTGACTGTTAAAAAAAAAAGTCAGCAAATAATTTTTTTTAGTCTGTCAGCTCAAAAGGGTGCCTCGGTTGTTTCATCTCAAAACAGCTGCATGCTTTCATTGACATTTGTTGACCTTTCTTTGTGCACTCATCCTAACCTCTTAGGTTATTTCCTGGCCTCCCTTAAGTGACCTATGACAAGTGATGACCTTTAGCTAGAGAATGCAACATTTTGTTCTCTTCTGGCTGACATGTGATGCTCTCATTATTCAAAGGTATGCGAAAATAATGACCTCGAGTGACCTTTCAGTTTCCTTTCATTTATTGGTCTGTGCTAGGTGCTTGTTCAGCATATTGTTATACTTAGGTGGTTGGGATATACAATTTCTTCTTTAAGCATGAATCTGCTCAGTTGAATCAATTTTTAAGTTCTTGTTCATATTGCTCCCTTGAAAGATCATTCGAAGAGGTAGAGATGTGGAAAGGGGAGTGGGAGAGCCTTACAGGCTGCATCTATGTGCTAAATTCAGAAAGTTTGACAAAGTAACTCTATAGGTTTAGGAATGACTCATTCTTCACATCACCAATATTTCTGAATTCCTTCTGATGATATTTTTGACTGATAGAGATGCAGTTGATATGGACAGAAGATAAATACAAAAATGCAGTCAAGGACATGTTAGCAACAACAATGATCAGTCAGGTATGTTGTTGTCCTTTGGGTTTCAAAATGGGAAAACTTCTAGTATTCTTTCCAAAAGAAAAACTTGATATGTGAAATGTTTTTGCAAGAAGTAGGTTTCATTTTCAGAGCAGGTGAGACTCACTCGCATTGCCTGTAGCAAACATTTTAAAATGCAGAGGGTGTGAGGAGGAAAGGGATCAACAACTTTTGTTTGGGAAAAAGAAAACTTTTGCTTGTGGCACCTTGGAGACTAACCAATTTACTTGAGCATGAGCTTTCGTGAGCTACAGCTCACTTCAGCGGATGCATAAAGTGGAAAATGCAGTGAGGATGTTTTATACACACAGACCATGAGACTGTCCTAGCAATTAACAGTTTAGCCAGGATTTAACCAGCATGAATATTTAATCATCCCTTACTTGGAGAAAGGACCATGACTCCAGGTAAGGGTTGAGGGCATTTATGGAGCAGCACTAGGCTCAGACAGTTGGTCTGGATCAGGGGTGGGCAAACCTTTTGGCCCGAGGGCCACATCGGGGTTGCAAAACTGTATGGAGGGCTGGGTAGGGAAGGCTGTGCCTCCCCAAACAGCCTGGCCCCTGCCCCCTATCTGCCCCCTCCCACTTCCTGCCCCCTGACTGCCCCCCTCAGAACTCCTGACCCATCCAAGCCCCCCGCACCTTGTCCCCTGACTTCCCCCATCTGGGACCCCCACCCCTAACTGCCCCTAGGACCCCACCTCCTATCCAACCCCCCCACCCCGCTCCCTGTCTCCTGACTGCCCCAACCCCTATCCACACCCCCTACCCCTTACAGGCCCCCGGGACTCCCACACCTATCCAACCCCCCCCATTCTCCGTCCCCTGACCCCCTGCAGAACCTCCGCCCCATCCAACCTCCCCCTGCTCCCTGTCCCCTGACTGCCCCCACCCCTATCCACACCCCTGCCCCCTGACAGCCCCACCTGGGACTCCCACACCTATTCTACTGCCCCCTACTCCCTGTCCCCTGACTGCCCCCCAGGACCCTCTTCCCCTTATCCAACCCCCCCACTCCCTGCCCCCTTACCATGCTGCTCAAAGCAGCAGGAGCTCGCAGTCCTGCTGCCCAGCCAGAGCCAGCCATGCCACCTGCGCTGCCCGGAAGGAGCGGTGGGCCAGAGTGCTGGCGGCACGGTGCGCTGAGGCTGCAGGGGAGGGAGGACAGTGGGGGAGGGGCCAGGGGCTGCCTCCCCGGCCGGGAGCTCAGGAGCCGGGCAGGACGGTCCCGCGGGCTGTAGTTTGCCCACCTCTGGTCTAGACACTTTTTGACTATGAATACAATATTTCCTACTATGAGTCTAAAAATCAATTAAGGACTAAATTATGTTTCCCACTGCAAGGAAGCTCTAGAGGAAGGGAGAATGCGCTAGAAGCCCTAGTTCATCTGCATAGAGGTCAGGCATAAACTGACCCCCAGAGCTAGCACAGCTGGCAGCACCAGAACAGGTGTTTCTGGCTGGGGCCAGAGTAAGGCAATGTCCCAGCCCTTCCCCATTCAAAGCTGGGAAGTTCCGCTCTTCCTGAAGAGACAAGTTGTCAGCCACAGTTTTCATCCAGGAGCTCTAGGTATCCTGGCTGCAGTCCTTTGAGTATCTTGAAGATAAGGACCAAGACCTTGAACTTGACTCAGTGTTCTACGGGATGTCAGTGTAATGAATAGAGGATAGGTTGATGTGCTCTCAGGATCCTGTGTTGGTGAGGAGACACATTGCAGTAGTCTGTACGAGTTAGAGTTTCCTTCCTGAAGGCTGAAGTCTCCATGCCCCAGTTTTTCAGATTGCTGTATTCCAGCCAGAATGTAACGAAGGTATGAATAACTGAGGTCAGGTTATCATGTGTTAGCATGGGACCAAGTCTCATACCTAATTGGACAAGTAGAAAGCGTTAATCATGTGTAGGCACCCTTTACTAAAGGGGCCTCTGAACTTTATTTGGAGTGTCCCAGGAAACCCAGTCACTTGTAATGCCCACAGACCCCAGTCCTCAGTGGGCGGGATCGAACCTGGGACCTCTGTCTCTTAGTGCATGAGCCTCCACTGCATGAGCTAAAAGCCATATGCCTGTTAGCTAAGGCTGTAGAGCAGACTCATTAATCTCTTTCTCTAAGTAGTCTCAGTGACACTAGATGGGACAGAGCACCACACCCAGAGGTTGTGTGAGTTACACATGTACCCTGCTATGTGAAAGCTGCAGCATTAGCAAGAAATCCAGAAACACTCCGTGGCTACAAACCAATTGTGCAGTCTCCTTTGGTTGAAGGAACACACTACAGCTGCAAATCTTTCCAAGCATGTTCCTCTGCCCATCAGCACCATCTCTGTCTTGCTCAGGTCACCTTCTTCATCCATAAGCTGGTCTCTTCCAAGCACTGCACCATCTTGGTGGTAGCTGTAGTGTGATCATATATGTGATGAACGATAAGTAAAGCTATGTGTAATCTACACATTGCTGGCACTTGAATCCCCGCCTTCTGACTATTTCATCTAATGGTTGCATGTAGACGTTGAACAGGACTAGAGAAAATTGACCCATGTGGGACTAGACAAGTGAGGGGTCTAGTGGTGGAGGTACAGTTTTTCATCACTATTCTTTGGGTGTGTGTCTCCACAAAGGACTGAAATCCTTTTAGCACAATCCCCAGGACCCTGGGCAACTTGGCTGGGAGCAGAGTCAGCACAAAGCCTTTATGCCAAGGTAGCATACAGGGATCATAGCATAACTGAGAATCAGCCCAAGATGTAAACAAGAACTTCTGATGGTCTCCTTTCCAGGCCCTGAAGCTCTCCTCCCAAAACCACCCAATTGCCAGAGAGGCTCTAGATCTTAACCATCTCTTATCTTCCTTGGGGAAAGACATCTCTTGAGGGATGTTTGGGGTACAAGAGGTAGCCAGCAAGTCTACACTTTCTGGTGTCCTCATGGGATAGATGATAGGCCTGTTTCTACAGCATTTTTGTGGGGCCTCTCCCTCTTCACTCTCTTCTCTATTGCCTTGTGGTGCCCTTTCTTCTTTCCCCTTGTGTTTTCCTTGTGTTTGCCCTTAGCAATACCCACTTCTTTCTCTCCATCCCCTTTTCGGGAAGTGTGGAAAATTGGTCACTGCTAAGGGACAGAGCATGCACTCGTGACTGTCTTGTCTCCCTTTCCTGGCCCCTTGAACTGCCTCCTCAGCTCTGCTTCAGTGAGAGGCAAGCACAGTGGGAATGGCACAGTCAACAGAGAAAGTAGAGATACACTGAAACCAGCAGTACAGCTAATCTGTGGGAGCTGGCAGAAGCAGGAGTCACTAGCCGTTGGCCTAGGTGCAAGGCAGAAACCTAGGACTGGCACTGAGAAATCGGGACTATTGGTAACTATAGTATACTGTTGGTTATTTTTAAAGGATTGTATCCTATGGCATTAGGTTCCCAAGGCCAGCCCTTTTTAAAATAAAAAGAAATGGATGAATGATTTGAGTACTCATGAAAGTGAAGAACTATCATTAGAACTGTGTGAATAACTGATATTTCGGTTTGGTGGCTGAACCAAAGAAACACAACCAAAAAATTGTTTTAGGCCGAACAAAACATGTAGCTCAACCATTTTCTGTTGTTTTAATTCAAATAAAATTGAACTACAACTCTAAATGACAAGTAGTTTCAAACTAAAATAAAAAAAATCGTTTCATTTTGAAAATGTTGACATGAAATGTTTTGATTTTGGTGGGGGGTTTTGACAGAAACAATGCAGCAAATTCACCCAGATTCACAAAATGTTTCAGTCCAATGTTTCTGCATTTTTGAGCAAAAAAGGTGTCATATGAAATGTTTTGGCCAGCTCCAACTATTAGCAGTGTACAAACAAGGTATAGTTCAAGCTGTTGCCATGCTAACTTCTCCTCATTGATCTGCCAATGCACTTTAAGCCTGACGTATTTAATGCCAGGTCAAGGCCAGAGCTCTTCTTTCCCAAAAAGAATGGTATTCATGACTAAAGTGTGGAATGTAGTTTAGGAGGTACACAGATAGGAACTAGACTGAGAAATGGTTACCCACTTATTTGTGATCTAAACCCAGGGCTGATGTCAGGATGCCTGTAACCAATTACAATGAACTAACCCATGTGCAAAGCCCATTAAGGACTTTCATAACCATGAACACCATTAGGGCACATAACTTGTGGCACTCAAAACCACTAGACACTTTTCTGAACATTTAGGCCAATGACCTTAAGTTGTTTATGGAGAGAGACAATTAGTCTATAAGCAGAAATGGGTGGAACCAATCAATAACTTTTTAAACTGGCAGCATGTTTATCCAAAATGACTTTTTCCTTTTCTTTTCAGCAAAAGTCTTCCCAGAAATTTTCTGTTATCATTTCCTCCCATCTCATTTGACTCTCATTGCTCAGTTGGCTTGTTTTTTTCCTTCTATAAATCATATGATTAATTTTCAGTCCAAGACTGGTTTATGTGAGTGAAAGAATCTAATTGGAATACTATAAGCCCTCTACTGCTCTTCACATCTTTCTTTGCATCTCAATGTGATCTAAATTTCAGATATCCCTTTCTGTGAGATATTTATTTTCCGCATCATGCAAGTGTCGCACTGAACTTAAATTGTGCTGCTGTCTTTTTCTGCCCTTTTGAGCTCCTGCTGTAAATAAACTGTTATCCAGTTTGAATAAGTTCCTTTAGAGCTCTGCAGTTCATAAACTGTATTTCAGTATTATAGCTCTGTGACTAGGTGCGGGGTGAGGGTGGGAAAGAGAAGAACTAGCTGGTCCCCAGCCAGAAGACAAGGGGTTAACTCCAGCTTTACTTCCCCTCCCTGGCCCAGGTGCTCAGGGGAAAAGCTGTCAGATGAGATGCTGGAGAGACAGAGAGGGGGAAAGCCTTTGGGAAAACAGGACTCCATACATAGGTGCTCTATGATCCCCCAGTTGGGGAATCTTTTTGTTATGCTTCTAATCTTTGTATGCTTTGTAATCTTATGGTTACTTGTTTTGATTTATACTGATACTGCATTAGTCCAGCTAAAAATATCTTGCTGCTTACTGCTGAATCGCCTTGCCACTTTACAAGCTTATATAATTCATTTGCTTTTTTTAAAGTGAGCTTTTCATATGAAGTTAGTGTTTGAGAAGTGCCAGCCTGACAGCTCTGGCAAATGAGGCCTCATCCACTCTTAACATTTAGGTCAACATAGCTACAATGCACAGACGTGTGAAAAATCCACACCCCTGAGCGCTGTAGTCACATCGACCTAGCCCCCAGTGTAGATGCCTCTAAGTTGACAGAACAAGACCATGAACCTAGCTGCCGTCATTTGGGGAGGAGGAGTTCCACAGCAAAGGAAAAAACCCTTCAGTTGCTGTAGGCTATGTCTGTGCAACAGGGTTATACTGACATATGGCCTGAAATGCTCCCATTATCCACACAAAAGGTACAGCACAAGCAACACAAGCTTCACTTCACAGCTTTCCACAGTACACTCCATCCTAAAGGGGGCACACCTCTGGAGGAAGCTACATTCTCATGGCTCATTCTGTCCTTGCTTTCTTTGCTAAGGGTATGTCTACACTGCCAAGTTTCTGTGCCGCAAGTTATACTACTTTTATTAAAACACTGGAATTAAACCGCTGTTGCGGGTCCACACTGTGCTCCTTGTGACAGTAGACAGCAGTATATTGTGGTAGCTATCCCACTGTGCAACTAGCTGCAGGGTGCTTTGGGAAGGGTTTTCAATGCCTCATGGGGCAGACACAGCATCACATGATGCAGGTTTCCCAATCCCATTGTTCCATGGGCATCCGACTACATTTTCAGCTGCTTTTCATCTGAAGTTGGGGGGGGCGAGTAGTGTGTGTATGGAGTGGGGAGGGAGAGAGACAGTGTGTTTTGGAGGACAGAGAGTGCGTCAGCATGCTGTCTTGTAAGTTCAGACAGCGGCAGGAAGCAACCAGTCCTGAGGCAGGGGGAGGAGGAAACCCCGACATCAGAGTGTGTGTGTGTGTGTGTGTGTCTCACTCACACACACACACACACAAACACACACCCCTACCTGCCCCTGTGTTCAACAACATGAGCATTCCACATTAATGGTTTGCTTTGTGTCCCAGAGCATATCAGCACAGCACACAAGGGCTGGCAGAAACGATGCTTTGAAAGGGGAAGGGTGCATGTCTCCAGGGCAGATGAGTTCAAAACAATGAGCAGAACGGTAACTTGAGGCATTATGGGACAGCTCCAGAGGCCAATGACAGCGCAGAAAGCAATCAAGTATTCACTCCGCAATATAGCGCCTTTATGCAGCTAGCCTTATGACTCTCGTTGAGGTGCTTTTTTTTGCAGCACTGCAACTGAGGAGTTTCTGCACACAAAGTAGCTTGGCAGCGTGCACACATCCGCAGGTTGAGCGCAAAAAGCAGCTTTACTGGGCAGAAACTTGCCAGTATAGACAAGCCCTAAGACACTTTTGCTAAAGTGTTTTGCCACCTTAGGCCCCGCCTGGTCTACCGTAAACCAACCTGAGACTACACTCATTTCATACACTTAGATGTCAGATGGAAATGACTGTCAGCCATTACCACATAGGTCAGAGGTGAAAGTGGGCCGGTACGCCGTACCAGTAAGAAGTGGCCACTGGTACCAGCCCGTACACAGGCAACGTTAAAGCATGGCTGCGACAACTCTTTGAGGACCCTCTTTAAAGTGCTGCTGTGGCAGCACCTTAATGTTGCTGCCCCTTTTGCCCCACCCCCCCGTCAGCAGCCCTGCCAGTAGGGCCGCTGAGAGCGGGGGGGAGAACAGGGCAGCTGCCTGGGGGCCCAGCGATTTTAAAAGGATCTGGGGCTCCAGGCCACCACTGCCGGTACCACGGCAGCGGCCAGAGTCCCAGGCCCTTTAAATCGCCGCTGGAGCCCCGGGCGGTGCAGGCCAGGCAGCGTGGAAGGGCTGGCTAGGGGAGGCTGACCCCCCGCAGCCCACCCCTTCCACCCAAGGCCTCGCCCCTTCTGGAGGCCCAGAGCCAGGCCCCTATACTGGTAAGTCTTTTATCTTACTTTCACCCCTGAAACAGGTGTGAACAGAGCCAAAAGGCTAGAGATGAGAGGCTCTGTGGTCCTCTTATCAGTCCACCATGAAATCCAGTATTACTTAAATAACTACACACTGTACTCATTCCTGCTTGACTTATTCACACAGTAAACCCATTCACTTCCACAGAATTACTCTCACAAATGACCCAGGAGAATTTAACCCACCAGTTTATCCTATACAGCACAGTAAACAACTGTGGAAGAAAATTATAACTAGGTTTCTTCTTTTGAGTTTGACCTAGGGATAAAGTTGAATTGGGCTTCTCATGTTAAGTAAAATTAATAATTAAAATGAAACCATTGAAATGAATCAATTTCAATTCAGTGCTGGTTGTGAATCCATGACAAAGCAATAAAAAAAGAAAGTGACAGGTTCTTCATTCACCTGCACTTGTTTTGTACTGGTGTAACTCCACTGACTTCAAATTACACCAGCATGAGCGAAAGAATTAGGCTTACTATGTTTAGTGAATGGCAAAATAGTGGTTCTACTCAAGTGAAATTGCACACCATTTTGGTTCCTACCTGTCTTCGAGGATAGTTTGAGAATTTACCATTGCTGGCTTCTTTACTTTTCCTGCTTCAGCCAATAATAAAAATAAGTTCTTACCACTTATCACTTAGCAGAACAGTAGCAGAATTTAAATATTGTGGAATTATAGGGAAAGGAACTAAAGGGCTGATTTTGTGAGGTGCTGAGCATCTTCTGCAGGAGAGACTGATCCTTAGTTCTGATTGACTTCCCCGAGACCCAAGGGTGCTTAGCAACTCACAATCCAAATTCTGACAGTCCAATATTGCTTTAATCCAGGTCAACAGCAAGACTCCCATCCACTTCTGAAAGAGCAGGGCAGAGCCTGGAATTGCCATATTTTAAACTGCAGCAATATTTGTATTTCATTCTGACAACTGACATAAAAAAATACTTCCTATAAACCACAAACACGTTAAAAAATACAGCTTTCAAAATGTTAACAGTGCAGAAAAATTAATGTTATCGTTCTAAAGTGTTCCTCATGAAACAGTGGGGGATCTGGCTGAAACTAGCAAGAACAACAATACATCTCACTTTGAAGGTGAAAAGAGAGAAAAGGTTGTAATTATATAAATGACTTTGGGGCAAACTGTTGTACTGTATACAGTATATATTCAGAGTAATGTGGAATACTAATTGGAGGAAGCATACATAAAGCTGATCATTTGCTTTTTTCTCTCTTTATCTATTATAGCCCCTTAGCCCTACCTAACTCCTACCTTAGTGTTATTTTTCAGATTTATAAATTGAATATGCAGTGCTAAACAGTTCATTAATGCAACATTGAGTGTGTGTGCAGCATTCTGTTTTACTGTGCTGCTAATTTATGCTCCACTGAAATAAATGTGACTACTCATAAGTACAGGTTTCAGGATCTAGCTCAGTGGAAAACAATCCATCCCTTGGGACCAGATCCTATGATGTTTATGGGTGTTTCCTTCACTCACAGCATCATCGAGCGTGTTCTGGAAACATGCAGTCTATATTTTTCAAACACTCATAACTTCACTGTTACTACTAATCCAAAAGGCTTAAGTATATATTTATTTTTAATTTAAACTTCAAAAGACACCTCTCCCAGGCTCCAGGCATTCTTAATAGTCATTAAAAATACATTTCACAGACCAGAGACAGTGAAACCATTAGAGAGCGAGAGAGAGCACACACACAGCAGCATATCTTCCTGCTCCAATATGACTACTAGTCAGCAGAGGAGAAAAATATATATATATAAAAAATCATGATGTTCTCACCCATCATATTCTCAAAGGAAACCCCAGTCCAGTTGCCTCAGGCCTCTCCATATTCTCATGCAAAAATTTGTCAAAGGCACTTATCTGCGATGACTTGTTACCTCCTAACTAAAGGTTTTGGCACTAATTTCCTTTGTTTTTTGCAGGAATTTTTATGAGGAAAAAACTCCTTCATGGAAGCATACGAGACTTGACACGAGATCACAATAGCTTTAAAGGAGCCATTAAGTTTTATGATGTAAATATATATTTTTGACCTTTTTAATAATGTGGATTACATAAATTTGAATGAAGTGACTTAAGAACATTGATTATTGAGCTGATAAACTGCAGTGGCTAGCCCTTAGGGCTTATTGTGTAAATCATAATTTCAAAAAATTGTTATGCAATAAAAATTCTTATAAAAAAGTACTTATCGTACTTTGAATGCTGAGTAACCACTTCTCAACATTAAATATTTCAGCCAAAAATACATTTTTAAATTGAGTGACTTTTAATTTATGCAAGTTTTTTAAAATGGTTATAAGCACTCAGAATGTACTCTTTTTATGGGCATAACTTTGAAATGACCAAACAAATATTTAAGAGCCCATGAAAATGAGGGCAAGTAAAATTGGTGATATATTGACATTAGAGGGCTCATCTACAAGACATTTCTGCCAAAGGAAAACACCACCTTTTGTTGTAGTATATGCCAATGGATGCACCTCTGGTGTAAAAAGGATCTGATCAGCAGACTTTAGGTAAGTAATAAAGGGAATGAGCAGATCACTTGAGTTAGGAGAGAGCTATGTACTTACAATATAAGTAGCACAAAAGATAGAAACGTTCAGAAACAAAAGGCAATGAAAGGGTATTAAAACAGAACGTACTAGAATGTTGTTACACAAAGGCAAGGAGCATGAGACACAAGCAACAGGAAATAGGAAGAATACTAAATTACAGACATCAGTATTCAAGTGAGCATAACTGCAATTTGGTGTGATGATTCTCATAACTGAAATGCCATCAGTGAGCAGTACAACTTAGAGGAGAAAGAGGAAGTGGAAAGGGTGCTGCAGTACCATTAAACAAATTTTGCTATGGCATGGTACCCATTGCAATAGCAATACAGTGCAAGAGTGAGCTTAGTTCCATGTGTCACAGTTAATCTATAATGACAATGGAGACTGTGGCAGTGAAATGTATTTGCTAAGATACATAGATTGAATGGAGAAGAAAGGCAGAAAGTAGAGTGGCAGATGTATCATACAGCTCACTGGGACCTTGCCACTCTAAGATGGGTCAAAGAGCAACACTAACTACTGTCTCAATGTTCCTCACTCTCAGCCCCTGCAGTCACAGATAATGAAAGTCCAGACAGTGACCTAGAGCTACCATCTTGTTTCAGCTTGGAATATTGCCCTGTTGCAATAGGACTTCACAGTATTTATATCTTTGTGCAAAGAGATAGCAATGTCTTCAACTATAGAGGCAATGCCATGGAACAAAGTTATGTCACTATAGTGTGACACGATGGCACAGTGTTGCAAGACTGAGGCCTGGTCTACACTACAGAGTTAAGTTGACGTAAGGCAGTTTACATGGACTTAACTCTTTCAGTGTCTATGCTAAAATGTCACTCCCACTGATGTAACTCACCTGCTATGCTCCACGAGAGGTTGACATAGTCAGGGTGATGCAATATCAGTGTAGACACTGAGTTACTCGCATCGACTTTAGTGGCCTCCAGGAGGTATCCCACAATGTGCTACCGTGACCTCTCTGGTCACCGTTTGGAACTCTACTGCCCAGCAGCCAGGTATACCAGTACACACCCCTCCCCCTTTAAAGCTCTGCACATTTTTGAAATTGCACTTCCTGTTTGCTCGGGGTGGAGAGCTCATATAGCAACTCCCCAGCTGATCATGCTGGCTCCATGCTGCAGACATGCTCCTGCCTGGATTACACAGGAGGTGGTGGCTCTCCTGGGTCTGTGGGGAGAAAAGGATGTGCACGCACCGCTCCCATCAAGCTGTAGAAATGTCAATATCTACAAGCATATCATGCTGGGCATGGAGGAGAAGGGCTACAAGAGGGTCCCTCAGCAGTGTCATGTGAAAGTCAAGGAGCTGTGGCAGGCATACCAGAAGGCAAGGGAGGCTAACAGTCGTTCTGATGCAGAGTTGCAGACCTGCTGCTTTTACAAAGAACTGCACCACCCTTGGTGGTGACCCCACCACCGCCAGCCCTTTGGATACTTCAGAGGAGTCATAGTCACAGGCCACCAGAGTGAACCCTCAGGACAGCCTCCTCTACAGCCCATAGAGAACTGCATTTCTGGACCTCCCTACATGCCCCCTCCACATCCCATGTGCTGTCCAGGGCTGGTGTACTACTCCTAGCATTCCACCCTGGAGGACAATACAGACAATCACAGCCGTACAAACACTGACCTGTGAGACACAGGGTTGGTGGACGTGTTTGTGAAATGAAAATGACTGTTCTTTTCCCTTCAAAGGTTCTTTTCCCTGTCTCTATAAAGTTTAATTCAGTTATAAATTTGTTTGTATAGGTTTAGAGTAAAATTCTAGTTATGGACACTTAATTCATCTTTATTAGTTCGCAACATATGCTGGCTTGGGCTGACACTATTCACAGATAATAGCAATAGATGCTATTGCAATGTTATATTACTACACACAGCATTCATTGCAAGGTTCATAACGGGGTACAAAAATGCCAGGCAGAGCATGCTACAGCAACACACATTACCGTGGCTCATTATTGAAGTGGTCTTTCAAAGCCTTCCTGTGCTGAATAGCTCCGTGCTGAATAGCTCCATGCTGAGCTTTTCTTATAGCCCGAGTACCTGGCTGCTCCAAGTCATCAGCAGACAGCCACTCCACTTCCTCCCTCCACCCCAGTGGAAACTTTTCCCCTTTGCTTCACAGATACGAAGTACACAGCAGACAACTATAATCATCGGGATGTTTTTTCCCCTGAGGCCAAATCTTGTGAGTAGACAGCTCCAATGGCCTTTCAAATGGCCAAAGACACATTCAACTGTCATTCTGCACCTGCTGAGCCAGTTAAAGTGCTCCTTGATGCTGCCGAGGCGGCCAGCGTACGGCTTCAGGAGCCATGAGTGTAAGGGCTAGGCTGGGTCTCCCAGGATCATTATTGTCATTTCAACATCCCCAATGGTGATCTTCTGGTCTAGAAAGAAAGTCCCTGCTTGCAGCTTTCTGAACAGGCCTGTGTTCTTGAAGATGCAAGTGTCATGCACCTTCCCTGACTAGCCTGCATTGATGTAGGTAAAATATCCCCAGTGATCCACCAGTGCTTGCATTACCATGGAAGAGTAGCTCTTTCTATTGATTTACTCTGTAGCAAGGTAGTCTGGTGCCAAAATAGGGATGTGCGTGCCATCTATTAGCTCACCACAATTCGGGAACTCCATTGCTGCAAAACCATCCACTATGTCCCACATATTGCCCAGACTCACAGTCCTTCATAACAGGACATGATTAATGGCCCTGCACACTTGCATCAGAGCAACCCCCACAGTGGATTTCCCAGCTCCAAATTGATTCCTGTCTTATCAGTAGCAATCTGGCATTGCAAGCTTCCACACAGCGATCATTGCTCACTTCTCCATTGTCAGTGCAGCTGTCATGGTGGTGTTGCTCTGCCGGAGGGCTGGAGCAAGCTCTGCACACGCTTCCAGGAATGTGGCCTTGCACATCCACCAGTTCTGCAGCCACTGCTCATCATCTCATAGCTGCATAATGATGTAATCCCACTAATCAGTGCTTGTTTCTTGGGCCCAGAACCCGCAATCCACCATCTGCAGCTGCTCCATGAATGCCTCCAGCAAACTGGAAATTGTTTCTTTCTATGTCCCACAGCAAGGCAGCCTCCAAGGAATCATCTTGTTCCACCGCCTGGCTCCTCTGGCTACTCTGCAAATGATGCAGGATCAGGCACGTTGGGCTCGCAACACTCATCACAATAGCACAGAGCTGTGCAGGATCCATGCTTCTCACAGAGATGGCAGACACACAGGTGTGCAGGGCTTTTGAAAAGAGGCACCAAACATTATGGGATGCAGATAAAATTATGGGATGGAGAAAGCTGCAGCATGGGACTTAGAAGCCATGTTCCCAGTCACCCCCTGTGACTCGTTTGCCCCCATGAGGCATTGCAAACCCTTCCCCAAACACCCTGAGCTAGAGGGTGGCGAGTTGCACAGTGGGATAGCTACCCTGGGCTTCTTATGTTTTGAAACTCCAACCGAGTGTGTTTAAGTGTGTAGGTATATCCATACTTTCCCAACAGTCACATTTCTCACAGTTTTAGTAAAAGCTAAGTGTCATAAATATAAAGGGAAGGGTAAACCCCTTTGAAATCCCTCCTGGCCAGGGGAAAGCTCCTCTCACCTGTAAAGGGTTAAGAAGCTAAAGGTAACCTCGCTGGCACCTGACCAAAATGACCAATGAGGAGACAAGATACTTTCAAAAGCTGGGAGGAGGGAGAGAAACAAAGGGTTTGTGTGTCTGTCTGTAGTCGTCTTGGCCGGGGACAGAACAGGAATGGAGTCTTAGAACTTTTAGTAAGTAATCTAGCTAGGTATGTGTTAGATTATGATTTCTTTAAATGGCTGAGAAAAGAATTGTGCTGAATAGAATAACTATTTCTGTCTGTGTATCTTTTTTGTAACTTAAGGTTTTGCCTAGAGGGGTTCTCTATGTTTTTGAATCTAATTACCCTGTAAGATATATACCATCCTGATTTTACAGGGGGAATTTCTTTATTTCTATTTACTTCTATTTTTTATTAAAAGTCTTCTTGTAAAACACTGAATGCTTTTTCATTGTTCTCAGATCCAAGGGTTTGGGTTTGTGGTCACCTATGCAAATTGGTGAGGCTTTTTATCCAACATTTCCCAGGAAAGGGGGGGTGCAAGTGTTGGGAGGATTGTTCATTGTTCTTAAGATCCAAGGGTCTGGGTCTGTAGTCACCTAGACAAATTGGTGAGGCTTTTTACCAAACCTTGTCCAGGAAGTGGGGTGCAAGGTTTTGGGAAGTATTTTGGGGGGAAGGACGCGTCCAAACAGCTCTTCCCCAGTAACCAGTATTAGTTTGGTGGTGGTAGCGGCCATTCCAAGGATAACGGGGGTAATATTTTGTACCTTGGGGAAGTTTTGACCTAAGCTGGTAAAGATAAGCTTAGGAGGTTTTTCATGCAGGTCCCCACATCTGTACCCTAGAGTTCAGAGTGGGGGAGGAACCTTGACATGGTGGCACAGTGGTGGGATTAACCTGAAATCATTTTGAGATCCAGTTGAGATTTTTTGAACTAGAAATACAGATTTTAAAAAGGAATTTTTAGGAAGTCCAGAAGGCAGCTTTGAAACTGAAAGCAGCTTGGTTTCTCTCTGCTTTGTGGCCAAGCAGAGACAAAAGGGGATTATCTTGTGAATTGCAGGTTTTCTTTGCCTGGAGGCAGGGTACTTAACTCCTGCAGGGAAATTCACAGTCTTCCAACCCAGAGGTTTTTTTTCTTTTTCTTTTCTTCCTAAAAGTAAATAGGGGGTGTGTGCTCTACCCATTTGCCTGGAGACAAAAGTGGCAGGGTTTTTTTTTAGGATTTTGATTTTTTTTTTGTTTTACAAGGAGCACAGGTTTGAAAAGAAATTTTTTTCTTCTTTGGGCTGGGTAAGCAGGTTTCCAAGTAGTTGGAGGTTTTTTGCTTTAATTTGGGCCCAGAGCAGAGACAAGGGAATTGTCTTTTTCTGTAGGCTGACAATCACTATCAGAGAATAGGTATTCTATTCCAGCACAGCAAAATTTTACAGCCAAGTTTTGTTTGTTTATTTCTAAACCTCGGGTGTAAAGTTAGTTAAAAACAGAGAGGTTAGAATGGCCAAATCCTCAGCTCGACTACAGCTGGAATTAGCCAAATTTCAGGCTGAGGAAAAACAAAGGGAACATGAAAGACAGATAGAACTCATGCAGCTGAAGAAGGAACAAGAAAGGGAGGCAGAACAACACCAAGAGGCTGCCCACAAGAGGGAAATGGAGGCAAGGAAGCATGTGGAGGAGGAGAGGGAAAAAGAGAGGAAGCATGTGGAGGAGGAGAAGGAAAAAGAGAGGAAGCATGTGGAGGAGATGGAGAGGATAAAGGCCCAGCAGAATATACCAACAAACCCTAGCAATCCTTCTCCAGGTACCACTTCCCATCCCAGAAAGTTCCCCACCTACAAGGCAGGTGATGATACTGAGGCCTTCTTAGAAAACTTCGAAAGGGCCTGCCTTGGGTACAACATCTCTACTGACCAATACATGGTAGAGCTGAGGCCGCAGCTCAGTGGACCCTTAGCTGAGGTGGCAGCTGAAATGCCTAAAGAACACATGAACAAGTATGAACTGTTTAAATCCAAGGCGAGAGTCAGAATGGGGATAACACCCGAGCAGTCTCGTCGGAGGTTCAGAGCCCTAAGGTGGAAACCAGACATGTCATTTACCCAACATGCCTACCACATTGTAAAACATTGGGATGCCTGGATATCAGGAGCAAGTGTTGAATCTCCAGTAAATTTGCCCTTCCTAATGCAAATGGAACAATTCTTAAAGGGTGTTCCTGAGGAAATAGAAAGATACATCCTAGATGGGAAACCCAAAACTGTAATTGAGGCAGGAGAGATTGGAGCCAGATGGGTGGAGGTGGCAGAGAAGAAGAAAACTGGTCGCAGTTGGAGCGGAGACCAGAAGGGACCACCCCAGACCACACCCTATTACCGGGGGCCGCCCAAAGCCCCACCTACCTCCCAAAGAACCCTCCAGACCCCTTATCGTCCCACCACCCCGTTCTCCAGCAACCCTCCTCGCCCCAGTGACCCGTCAGCTGGACGATGTTTTAAGTGTAACGAGCTGGGGCATGTAAAGGCCAACTGCCCCAAGAACCCCAACAGATTACAGTTCATTGCACCGGAATCACACCAGAGGTCCACAGGCCCAGATACCTCCCAGATACCCTTGGAGCGGAGGGAAACTGTGAGTGTGGGTGGGAAGAAGGTCACCGCGTGGAGGGACACCGGAGCACAAGTGTCAGCTATCCATGCTTCCTTAGTGGACCCCAATTTAATCAACCCAGAGATCCAAGTGACGATTCAACCCTTCAAGTCCAACTCTTTCAATTTGCCTACAGCCAAGTTGCCTGTCCAGTACAAGGGCTGGTCAGGAATGTGGACTTTTGCAGTCTATGATGATTATCCCATCCCCATGCTGTTGGGGGAAGACTTGGCCAATCATGTGAAGCAGGCCAAGAGGGTGGGAATGGTCACCCGCAACCAGGCTAAACAAGCCGTGAGGCCTAGCTCTGTTCCGGAAACTTCTATCAGGACCCAGTCAGAGGTGATGGACCTGGACCCCAGGCCAATGTCTGCAACAGCAGTAGTGGATCCAGTCCCAGAGACCCAGACGGAACCAGTCCCAGAACCGGAACCAGCCAAACAACCAACACCAGACCCCGTGTCAGCACTGAATCCAGTACTTGCAACCTCAACACCAGAGGGCCCCACCGAACCTGAACTGGCAGCAGCCGATAACCCTACACAAGAGGCTCAGCCGGAGCCTGAATCCCAACATAGTGCACCAGCGGAGAGCGGTTCACAGTCAACAGAAACAGCTCCATCCCCTATATCGCTTCCAGAGGGACCAAGCCTAGGTCCACAATCCCATGAGGAACTGATGTCTCCAGCATCAAGGGAACAGTTCCAGACCGAACAGGAAGCAGATGAAAGCCTCCAGAGAGCTTGGACGGCGGCACGGAGCAACCCACCGCCTCTCAGCTCTTCTAATCGATCCAGGTTTGTTGTAGAAAGAGGACTTTTATACAAGGAAACTCTTTCTGGGGGACACCAGGAAGACTGGCATCCTCAGAGACAGTTGGTAGTTCCAACTAAATACCGGGCCAAGCTCTTGAGCTTAGCCCATGATCACCCTAGTGGCCATGCTGGGGTGAACAGGACCAAAGACCGTTTGGGGGGGTCATTCCACTGGGAGGGAATGGGCAAGGATGTTTCTACCTATGTCCAGTCTTGTGAGGTGTGCCAAAGAGTGGGAAAACCCCAAGACCAGGTCAAAGCTCCTCTCCAGCCACTCCCCATCATTGAAGTTCCATTTCAGCGAGTAGCTGTGGATATTCTGGGTCCTTTTCCGAGAAAGACACCCAGAGGAAAGCAGTACATACTGACTTTCATGGATTTTGCCACCCGATGGCCGGAAGCAGTAGCTCTAAGCAACACCAGGGCTAAAAGTGTGTGCCAGGCACTAGCAGACATTTTTGCCAGGGTAGGTTGGCCCTCCGACATCCTCACAGATGCAGGGACTAATTTCCTGGCAGGAACTATGAAAAACCTTTGGGAAGCTCATGGGGTAAATCACTTGGTTGCCACTCCTTACCATCATCAAACAAATGGCATGGTGGAGAAGTTTAATGGAACTTTGGGGGCCATGATACGTAAATTCGTAAATGAGCACTCCAATGATTGGGACCTAGTATTGCAGCAGTTGCTCTTTGCCTACAGAGCTGTACCACATCCCAGTTTAGGGTTTTCCCCATTTGAACTTGTATATGGCCGTGAGGTTAAGGGGCCATTGCAGTTGGTGAAGCAGCAATGGGAGGGATTTACACCTTCTCCAGGAACTAACATTCTGGACTTTGTAACCAACCTACAAACCACCCTCCGAACCTCTTTAGCCCTTGCTAGAGAAAACTTACAGGATGCTCAAAAAGAGCAAAAAGCCTGGTATGATAAACATGCCAGAGAGCGTTCCTTCAAAGTAGGAGACCAGGTCATGGTCTTAAAGGCGCTCCAGGCCCATAAAATGGAAGCATCGTGGGAAGGGCCATTCGTGGTCCAGGAGCGCCTGGGAGCTGTTAATTATCTCATAGCATTCCCCACCTCCAACCGAAAGCCTAAGGTGTATCATATTAATTCTCTAAAGCCCTTTTATTCCAGAGAATTAAAGGTTTGTCAGTTTACAGCCCAGGGAGGAGACGACGCTGAGTGGCCTGAAGGTGTCTACTACGAAGGGAAATGTGCTGGTGGTGTGGAAGAGGTGAATCTCTCCATGACCCTTGGGCGTATGCAGCGACAGCAGATCCAGGAGCTGTGCACTAGCTACGCGCCAACGTTCTCAGCCACCCCAGGACTGACTGAACGGGCATACCACTCCATTGACACAGGTAATGCTCACCCAATTAGGGTCCACCCTTACCGGGTGTCTCCTCAAGCTAAAACTGCTATAGAACGGGAGATCCAGGATATGTTACAGATGGGTGTAATCCGCCCCTCTGAAAGTGCAGGGACATCTCCAGTGGTTCTAGTTCCCAAACCAGATGGGGAAATACGTTTTTGCGTGGACTACCGTAAGCTAAATGCTGTAACTCGCCCAGACAACTATCCCATGCCACGCACAGATGAACTATTAGAGAAACTGGGAAGGGCCCAGTTCATCTCTACCTTGGACTTAACCAAGGGGTACTGGCAGGTACCGCTAGATGAATCTGCCAAGGAAAGGTCAGCCTTCATCACACATCTCGGGCTGTATGAATTTAATGTACTCCCTTTCGGGCTGCGAAATGCACCCGCCACTTTCCAAAGACTTGTAGATGGTCTCCTAGCGGGATTAGGAGAATATGCAGTCGCCTACCTTGACGATGTGGCCATATTTTCGGATTCCTGGGCAGACCACCTGGAACATCTACAAAAAGTCCTTGAGCGCATAAGGGAGGCAGGACTAACTGTTAAGGCTAAGAAGTGTCAAATAGGCCTAAACAGAGTGACTTACCTTGGACACCAGGTGGGTCAAGGAACTATCAGCCCCCTACAGGCCAAAGTGGATGCTATCCAAAAGTGGCCTGTCCCAAAGTCAAAGAAACAGGTTCAATCCTTCTTAGGCTTGGCCGGTTATTACAGACGATTTGTACCGCACTACAGCCAAATCGCTGCCCCACTGACAGACCTAACCAAAAAGAAACAGCCAAATGCTGTTCAGTGGACCGGAAAGTGTCAGAAGGCCTTTAACAAGCTTAAAGCAACACTCATGTCTGACCCTGTCCTAAGGGCCCCAGACTTTGACAAACCGTTCCTAGTAACCACAGATGCATCCGAGCGTGGTGTGGGAGCAGTTTTAATGCAGAAAGGACCTGATCAAGAATTCCACCCTGTAGTGTTTCTCAGCAAAAAACTGTCTGAGAGGGAAAGCAACTGGTCAGTCACTGAAAAAGAATGTTATGCCATTGTCTACGCTCTGGAAAAGCTACGCCCATATGTTTGGGGACGGCGTTTCCACCTGCAAACCGACCATGCTGCACTAAAGTGGCTTCACACCGTCAAAGAAACTAACAAAAAACTTCTTCGGTGGAGTTTAGCTCTCCAAGACTTTGATTTCGACATCCAACACATCTCAGGAGCTTCTAACAAAGTGGCTGATGCACTCTCCCGTGAAAGTTTCCCAGAATCAACTGGTTAAAATCGTCCTTGAGATGTGGAAAATATTGTTAGTCTTTATGTACTTGGTAGTATATTT
Source organism: Lepidochelys kempii (assembly GCF_965140285.1). Taxonomy (NCBI): domain Eukaryota; kingdom Metazoa; phylum Chordata; order Testudines; family Cheloniidae; genus Lepidochelys; species Lepidochelys kempii. The sequence continues at coordinate 176,823,634 of NC_136380.1, forward strand.
AGAGATGCATGTGTCTTATTAACTCTGTTTTTCCTAGAGCTCCAGGAAGAAATCCCAGCCAGTGTTTCACCCTAGCTGAGATTTGGGGGGCGTGTCATAAATATAAAGGGAAGGGTAAACCCCTTTGAAATCCCTCCTGGCCAGGGGAAAGCTCCTCTCACCTGTAAAGGGTTAAGAAGCTAAAGGTAACCTCGCTGGCACCTGACCAAAATGACCAATGAGGAGACAAGATACTTTCAAAAGCTGGGAGGAGGGAGAGAAACAAAGGGTTTGTGTGTCTGTCTGTAGTCGTCTTGGCCGGGGACAGAACAGGAATGGAGTCTTAGAACTTTTAGTAAGTAATCTAGCTAGGTATGTGTTAGATTATGATTTCTTTAAATGGCTGAGAAAAGAATTGTGCTGAATAGAATAACTATTTCTGTCTGTGTATCTTTTTTGTAACTTAAGGTTTTGCCTAGAGGGGTTCTCTATGTTTTTGAATCTAATTACCCTGTAAGATATATACCATCCTGATTTTACAGGGGGAATTTCTTTATTTCTATTTACTTCTATTTTTTATTAAAAGTCTTCTTGTAAAACACTGAATGCTTTTTCATTGTTCTCAGATCCAAGGGTTTGGGTTTGTGGTCACCTATGCAAATTGGTGAGGCTTTTTATCCAACATTTCCCAGGAAAGGGGGGGTGCAAGTGTTGGGAGGATTGTTCATTGTTCTTAAGATCCAAGGGTCTGGGTCTGTAGTCACCTAGACAAATTGGTGAGGCTTTTTACCAAACCTTGTCCAGGAAGTGGGGTGCAAGGTTTTGGGAAGTATTTTGGGGGGAAGGACGCGTCCAAACAGCTCTTCCCCAGTAACCAGTATTAGTTTGGTGGTGGTAGCGGCCATTCCAAGGATAACGGGGGTAATATTTTGTACCTTGGGGAAGTTTTGACCTAAGCTGGTAAAGATAAGCTTAGGAGGTTTTTCATGCAGGTCCCCACATCTGTACCCTAGAGTTCAGAGTGGGGGAGGAACCTTGACACTAAGCCTGGGTGAATACCTCAAAAACTATTTCATGACTATTTGAAAAAATGAAATATTGAGTTTGTTTTGGCTGTATCTGTCCTCTTTATATTTACTTCCTATCAATACTCTATGAAACAAGTTTACTAGAAGCAAAATTAGCAAAAACTGAATGTTATGCCTACTTTAGAGAATATACTGAAGCAGCAAATTTTGACCTCAGAAAGTTAAGTATTTGCACCAGACACCTGGTTCAAAAAGTTATGCTCTTGAATCACGAAATGAAAAAATATCATGCAACTTTCCCATCCAATCAATTCAAATGTTGAATACTTATGACAGCCTGATTGTAAACAATCTATCAACTGTTTTTAGAAATTGGGTGAATACTTTCAAATAAATACATCTGAGAAAACTAATCAGCTCACAGAGAGAGAGAGAGAGAAAAAAAGAGGCCAAGTTTGTCAAATAAATTATTCCCTATGAACTATTCACTGATCTCTCATAGCAACGTAACTAGTTTCTTTCATGCATTTTAGTTATCATTCAGGAACATTATTCAGTTTTGTTTATGAATGTCTGGTGGATAAAGGACTAGTACAGTAAAGAGCATGTTTGATGTCAGTAGGGAGGTTATGAACAACCAAGGGAAAGGTCAGTGCTTGGTGTCAAAGGCTACAAGAACTGTCACGTTTTCTCTTAATTAAGCCAGGCTAGGAGAGACTCCTTAGGAAGGACTGAAGATCAGACAGAGGAAGCATTTATTATTGTACCAATTACCACTGCCTATTTGAGCACCTCTCTTTGTGATTCTACCACTTTAACCAAATATGTAATTTCTAGGCTTCGATCAAGATTGGATTAATAAATAGGATACATAGGTTTGGCAGGATTAGATTTTTGTTGGTAGATGTCAGTAAACATCTATTTCACCATATGGACCCAGACAAAAAAGATTTTCATCAATAATAACTGAAATTTATAGATTGGCAAAGTAAAAAAAAAGCTGCTTGAGAACTCAGAGTCCTAACTTAATGTGTATAAAGCATGTTGCAATACTGGCGTTCGTGGATCTGGAGCAGGGGTGCCATTTAGGTAGCTTTAGTTTTTTGAATCTCAGCATCGCCTGTCATTAAATAAATTGTCTGACACCCATAATTTCCTGTACCCCATAATTTCCTGCAACTGTGAAAATTTAATCTGATAAATAAAAATCTTTAAAATGCTTATAAACAAACATCAATATTATCTGTCAAAATTATAAAAAAATAAAAATTGAATTTGAATTTGAATGTATAAAGCGAATCAGGTTGGATAAGAATTCATCCCATATTTAGATATAGATGGACCTAATCTTGACAGGTGCTGAGGATCCTTAATTTCCACTGAAAACAGCAGGAGTGCAACCTTTTACAAGCAACATTTGACACCTCCCAGAACTGGGTCCTTTATATACAACATTTATAGATTCAAATGCCATGCTCTTCTGATGTTGCTTTGCATAGTGAGCCCTTCCCCACCCCCACCCTCCTTCTGTTTCAGTGAATGTGCACCCGATATTGTATATCGACTTTGTATTTCCGCTAAACAAATCTGTGTTTTTCACTGTTCGATACTGAGGCAAATTACATTTATTTCTATTTCCTTTTGCACAATTGCAATATTATTCAGTGCTCTTTAGCTTTTCCTTATGTGCAGAACATTTATGCTCCATTTCAGAATTGCCATCCAAGGACTTAGGATCCTTTTGTTATTAAACAGTGCAATATTAAAGGAATAGGGTACAGCAGGTGGTGTGTTTCTGGCTATTATACCATGCCTTAGGCTCCGCTGCCATCCATCAGCAAAAAGGCATGCAAAGCTGAATATCAGTAGAAGGAAAAACATTTGTCAGAAAGATCATAAAAATATGTTTCCCTATAAGTTTCCAAACTATGGGTATTTGTAATATGCAATCTGGATTTAAAGGGCTTTGCTGATGGCAGAAATTAGATTTTTTTTAAAAGGCTTGCATGTGTGACCACGAAGAGACGTGTGACCCCAGGGCTCCAATCCTGCAATCAGATCTGAGTGGATGTGCCCCGCTACCACACAGTCTCCCATTGAAGTCAATGTGGTTCTGCACGGGCCCTGTGGTCCATGCATGGAGATCAGCTAGCAGTAACAGGGCACAAACCTACCCACTGTAATAATAATTTTCCAGCTTTTATGAGTACATTCTAATATGCAAGCTGTATTTATCTGATTTTAATGTATTCAGTAAATACGTTGTTGTAGAATCCCTGGCCTCAGATACCTAGATATTATTGTAATTAGGGCTGTCAAGCGATTTAAAAAATTAATCGCAATTACTTGCATGATTAAAAAAATTAATCATGCGATTAATTGTGTTGTTAAATTATAGAATACCATTTATTTAAATACTTTTGGATGTTTTCTACATTTCAAATATATTGATTTTTATTACAACACAGAATGCAAAGTGTACAGTGCTCACTTTATATTTATTTTTGATTACAAGAATTTGTACTGTAAGAAAACAAAAGAAATAGTATTTTTCAATTCACCGAATACAAGTACTGTAGTGCAATCTCTTTATCATGAAAGTTGAACTTACAAATGTAGAATTACGAACAAAAAAACCTGCAACTGTGAAAGTAAAACAAAGTAAAACAGTGTAAAATTTTAGAGCCTGCAAGTCTACTCAGTCCTACTTCTTGTTCAGCCAAACAAGTTTGTTTACATTTGCTGGATATAATGCTTCTTGCTTCTTATTTACAATGTCACCTGAAAGTGAGAACAGGCGTTCTCATGGCACTGTTGTAGCCAGCATCGCAAGATATTTATGTGCCAGATGCACTAAAGATTCATATGTCCATATGTCCATTCAACCACCATTCTAGGGGATATGCGTCCATGCTGATGACGGGTTCTGCTTGATAACAATCCAAAGCAGTGCAGACCGATATATGCTCATTTTCATCATCTGAGTCAGATGCCACCAGCAGAAGGTTGATTTTCTTTTTTTGGTGGTTCAGGTTCTGTAGTTTCTGCATCTGAGTGTTGCTCTTTTAAGACTTCTGAAAGCATGTTCCACACCTCGTCCCTCTCAGATTTTGGAAGGTACTTCAGATTCTTAAACCTTGGGTTGAGTGCTGTGGCTATTTTTAGAAATCTCACATTGGTACCTTCTTTGCATTTTGTCAAATCTGCAGTGAAAGTGTTCTTAAAATGAACAATATGTGCTCTATCATATGAAAAATATGGTAGAATGCAGGTAAAACAGAACAGGGGACATTCAGTTCTTCCTCAAGGAGTTCAGTCACAAATTTAATTAACACATTTTTTTAAACGAGCGTCATCAGCATGGAAGCATGTCCTCTGGAATGGTGGCTGAAGCATGAAGGGGCATACACATTTTAGCATATCTGGAACGTAAATATCTTGCAATGTCAGCTACAAAAGTGCTATGCAAATGCTTGTTCTCACTTTCAGGTGACATTGTAAATCAGAAGCAGGCAGCATTTAAACGTAAACAAACATGTTTGGCTTAGCAATTGGCCGCACAAGAAGTAGGACTGAGTGGACTTGGAGGTTCTGAAGTTTTATAATTTTTTGGTTTTGAGTGCAGTTATGTAACAAAAAAAATCTATATCTGTAAGCTGCACTGTCACAATAAACAGATTGCACTACAGTACTTGTATGAGGTGAATTGAAAAATACTATTTCTTGACTCATTTTCACAGTGCAAATATTTATATACTATGATTTCAATTACAACACAATACTATATATATGAAAATGTAGAAAATCATCCAAAATATTTAATAAGTTTCAATTGGTATTCTATTGTTTAACAGTGCAATTAAAACTGCAATTAATCGTGATTAATTTTTTAATCACGATTAATTGTTTGAGATAATTACGAGTTAACTGCAATTAATCGAGAGCCCTAATAGTAATTAATGTTATACACATCTATTGGTGTGTCCATGTACACACATTAAACATTAGCTCAAAGGCAGATTTTACTGGAAGTACAATATATACCCTTTATGTTGTGCCTCAGCCCGTCTTATTGCTGTTCTGAAATAAAATGTCTACATAAAGATGAGGAAAAGACCTGGGCACTGCAGTAATGTATATGACATAATTCAGAGTCCTTTAGAGAAGAATGCTGTAGGGAGTTCTACAGTCAGGTTACACCACTATGCATTGTCTGCAGCAAGTTTTCCAACACTGCACTAATAGAATGTACTGGCTCAAAGGCACTTAGTTGCCAAAGACTCTTGTGGGATTTATCCTATCTGGGAAAAGGCTCAAAATGCTTGCACTCCTTTCAAGTGCTTTGCTACCAGACTGATCAGTCATGATTTGAATAAGCTAACAGTACATTTATTTGTTTTATTCGTTGTATTAGTTGACCCTTACACTCAGATCTCTCTGGTAAATGTCATCTCTGCGTATGCCCACCAGAGGCAGATTAGGTATTTGTGAGGCTCTGGGACAGAGCAAGTGGGGGCCCTCCCTACCCTTTCTGCCTGCAGTTCCCCCTGCCCGAGAAATGGGGTCAGGGTGCAAAAGCTTCCCCACCTGCCCAGCGCTCCTGCAGGGAAATGGAGTCGGGGCTTCCCCCACACCCTGGCAGGAGCACCAGGTAGGCTGGCAGAGCGGGCTGGAGCACAGGGGCATGCATTTTTCCAGGGGCCCCTGCATTGGTCAGGGCCCCTGAGCATGGATCCCATTGACTAATCCACCACTGATGACCACTGTCCAGTTGCAGCCAGCAACCACTGTTCCAAAAATACTTGATGAATTGGAGCTTTCAGGGTATTTCCAATGCTAGACACCAGCAGCTATCCAAAGTCTTCTTCCTGAGGAATGAGTGCCTGGGCAGGTTGCAACTAGCCACATAGATTAAAGATAGAGAGAAGAGGAAGCTAGATTGCATAAGAGAGGGAAAGAAATAAGCATGATATCACTGAGAGAGAAAGGAAAGAATGCCAAAGCATGGAAATAATATAGAAAAGAAAAAACAGACTTTGAATAACACAGGTAGCAGATCATATTTTAATGAAGAGCTCTGACTACTGTTCACAAACAGTTGTGGCAAGAATAGGGCTGAGTGTATAGCTGGAAAAATTATTCATGGATATTTTTACAGATTCACAGTTGCTTTTTGTTTTAGGCAGGTTCCGAATATTTGTGTGAAAGTCTCCAACATCCAGGTGAAAAAAAAAACCCTCTCTGATCTTTACGTTAATAATACCTGGGTAAACATTCCAACAAGGGATTTCATTGCACAAATGAGAGTAATCACTCCGCACCTTATTGTACTGAAGTTTCAGCTAAGGTCTCTTGATTTCCAAGAACAATATGTCTGCTGGTAAAAGTTGGTTATGTTTGTCTATGCATCTTACCTTTAGGAAATGAAAATCCATTATTGCCCATACCTTTTTATGGGTTTTTCTTGCTGCAGTTATTCTAGCTTCATTATTTAGTTATAAATGTCTCAAAATGTATTTCATTTGGTTTCCTATTTGGAGGCAATGTCATCTGGAGAGAGATATGCCTCAGGTGGCTTGTTCTAAAGCAGGTCTCTTACTCTAGATTTTGTGTTTTAAAATTAATCATGAATCCCCACCATCATATATTAAATAGGTGAGATAAAGTGTAAAAACAAGGGCTGTACCTGATACTTGAAAGTTGCTATTCCTGACAGCACTTCATCTTTTTCATGCCCACATTGGCTTTTATCCTAGCCCATCTATTCCTTAATGTAAGTGTTATAAATTGCTATAAAGTGCCATAAAATATACTAAACATAAATCAATATTTCTTGGTTAAAAAACCTGGAAGTGCTGATGAAGCTCAGGTTTATTATATGTACTGAACCCACAATGTGTCTTCATTTTTTTACCTTAATCATTTTCTCTTAATCATTCTCCCTGGTTTGTGTGGGCATACACATTTGTTCTTTACAAATCAAAAAGTTAGTGAAAATTACTAATGTAGACCTACTGAAATATCTAACATTTTAACCGGCACCTTTAATAAGGACATACTCTGGGCTGGAGTGTCATTCTGTATGATCCTGGTAAATCAGGTATTTTGGGTATGATTAACTAATTAGGAGCCAATTCAGCAAACTATTTAAGAATGCACTTAACATTAAACATGAAGCCAAGCATGTGCTTAAATACTTTGCTGAATCAAGGCCTTAATGAGGAAGTGTGGTGTTGCAGTCCTATTTGCCATGAAAATTCATCATCATCAGCTCATGAAAGAAGAATTTATGATTTGTGTAGGGAATATGAAAGAAATATGACACCTGTGTGGTGCATTAAATACTAGGCAACCACATGCATTTACATTTTTGCTATCATATTACTGTGAATTATGTTTTTGGATGTGACAGAACATCCTTCATATTAAAAGGGCAGTTTGATTCCATATCCAGCTGATGATATCTACATATTTAAATATGATTATTATTTAAATTCTCAGTTTAAAGCCAGGGATGGATTCCTCTGTCCTTGATTGGTTTTGGGGTTTTGGCCACAGGAATTTTTGGGGAATACGACATATGCAAGTAATGGTCTTTCTACAGGGGATTCCAACAAACAGCTGGCAGAGAAGCAAATTTGTCTTTAAGAAGGGATAGTTTTTATGCTTGAGTGTTTGGTAGAACCCTAGATAGTCATTATTGAGCCTGGTTCTACAATCAGATCCATACAGGTAGACTCTTTTGTCCACATGAAGCCCCACTGACTTCAATGATCTCAGGAGCCGACGCTATTCCTGAAGCTAGTTGTGTAATTTGAACTTTAGCAGAACCTTAAACATAAGTTTTTTGGGAAAAATTAATCTGAATTTTTAAGCAACAAATTTGAAAAATTAATAAGTTTTTGTTTTCTCCCCCATTAGCCTTGGAAATTCCATTCCCCACCTCCCTGACTGGCAATCAGCACCATTCTTCTAAACCACTGAGTGCTGGATGGGACTTTCTTTGGAGCTTGTCAATGTGTTCCCTTAATTGTATGAAGAATTTGTGACGGTGGAGAGCCCAGCAAAAGGAATCAGAGCCAGGACTCTACAGCTGCACACAGAAAAAAGGGGCACAGCTAAGAAAACCAGTTAAATTACAATCCACCATAAGCAAAAACACAAACAAAAAGACAGAATTTTACTTTGTAAAAAAATTAAAACTTTCACATATTTCATCCCGGTAGGAAAAACAACAATCCAATATTGGCAAAGACATTTAATCTTTTTTTTTTTAAATACCAAAAAAATACAAAATAGGTGACTGTTGCTCAGTACACTTTTTAAAAAATATATTCCTTAAAAAACAAAACAAAAAAACCCCCCAACAATCTGTTTTCAAAGTGCGTATTGAAATTTGTAAAGTTGTGATAAGTGGTAATTTCTTACAACGTAGAATTCTGCCAACTTTTAACACCTGATGCATTTTAATTTAAGAATGAAGAGATGTCGTTAGAGATGGTCAGCAAAATTCCAGCAAAACATTTTGTTGGAATCTGCAGATTCCAGGAAATGAAAACATTTTGTAGAGATGGTTTAGTTTTGACAAAGATCCAATCAACCCCAGGCAGGTTTTGAATTCTGCCTGTTTCCTGCCAGAATGCCCACCTTTTTCCTTTGTAGCTCATGACTTGCCTTGGAGTCAGGAACCCCAGAGATTTCAGGGTCCATAGCTCTGGGACAGCCCACCTGGTAGACTGCCTTAGAATCTAGGACTCCAGGATTTCATTCCGCTTTCATGGAGGATTTCCAAGTCTTCCACGAAAGGACCTTTCTCCAGCCAGCTCCAGTTACAGTCTCTTACAGTGAAGAATTCTGCTGTTACTAAAAAAAAACAAACCCTCCCACAAAACAAACAAACAACCCCCAAACTTTGTTAGTATTTTTGACAGTAACAAGAAAACTTCTCCTATTTAGAACATGCAAACTGCAGAATCCTTGTCTCGGTGCTCAAGTTGCTTATAAATACACCTTTTACATCTTTGTGAATTAGTTAATGAAGACTAGGAGTACTTGTGGCACCTTAGAGACTAACACATTTATTTGAGCATAAGCTTTCGTGAGCTACAGCTCACTTCATCGGATGCAACACGAAAGCTTATGCTCAAATAAATGTGTTAGTCTCTAAGGTGCCACAAGACCTCCTGTTCTTTTTGAGAATACAGACTAAGACGCCTGCTACTCTGAAACCTGTCATTAATGAAGACTGCTTCCCTTCAAGAGCAGCCACAAAGAAAATAGCAATTCAAAGTGCAGTATTTAGTAGTCACTTGAGAAAAAATGTTTGCTAATTGCTAGAAGCAATCAGGAGGACTTTGGTTTACACACTTGCCAACAGTGCCAAATTCTGATCTCAGACACATGCCTACATAAATCTCATTATGTATTTCAGGACAGAATTTAAAATTGTTAATATGTTAGAGCTTTACTTGTCTCTTACAAAAAGATACTTTAGTCCTGTAGCCTTACATTTAAAGGTTACATTATCATCATCATCATCAGAAAGGGAGCAAATATGAATTCAGGATTACAGTAAAGTATAATCTAAACATTTTTTCCTCCCCTGTGAGTGGATGAGTGAGCGCTTCTCAGAATTTGTTTGCAGCTTTTACAATTTATTGGGCCAGATCTTCAGCTGGTAAAAAATGGCATTAGGGAAGTCAACACATGTATGTCTGTTTACACCAGCTGAAGATATTGTCCATTGTTGTCAGACAGTTTGCTTGGTTTTCATACAACATTAGCTGTCAACCAAATATGTTACAACAGTGGCATGAAGCATCATACTAGGGCCACTAATTTTATTGACAGCACGCAACTTTTTTTTTTTTTTAAAAAAGAGAAAGGTTTCTTAGCATGATGAGGGCCACTGCACTTGAGAAACTGCATTCAGAGCTCAGCAACAAAACTCAGCCCAGGAACTGCAGTGACAATGATTAACAAGTTTCCAGAAGTTAATATACCAGGAAAAGGGGTTGCTCCTTAGGAGGTTGAGCAGTGGAGAGTGGAAGTTAAAATGAGCTGTACACCACTGAGCTGGAACAAGCTGCTGTTGGGTCATTGATCTGCACTATTCTGTCAGGGCACCACTTTGATATTGTTAATTTTCAATGACAAAAGACTTGTTCTAATATGGGCTGCAGAATGAAGGGACCAGAAAAAACAAAAGGGAAAACAAGAAGAGACCAGCTTCACCCAACCCAAAGCACGGAGAATTCCAAAAACTGTGCCACAAATAATACCCACAAACAGTAAGGACTCTCTTTTACTGTATGAATCAAACAGCTTCTTAACTGGTGTAAGTTGCATTGTTCCTTTGAAGTGAATGAAGCTATGCCATTTTATACCGGCTGATGGTCTGGTCCATTTACAATGACAGTGATGCTGTGCCTAAGAATTAAAGGGTTTTTTCCTTCTGTAGGGTGTGTGTATATATATAGAACTGTACAATGTTTTTTTAATAAACATCGAAATCTAAAGCTCTCCACACATCAGTCCCTTTTTATGACCCCTCATATAATGATAGGTGTGAAAAGGTGCATAAACCTCATAGAAGTTCATCTATCAGAAAGAAGAATGCTCATTCTAAAAACAGGGTAATGAATTATTGTTTGGATCCTCTGTAATAAACTTGAAATAAAGCCCTTAAATTTCAGAGTTTTACTGTCAGTGAGACAGTCATTAGTTCTTATGACTGAATTTCCACTCCATAACATTCATCAGCGTCCCAAAACAGTCCTTCTGCACTTTCCCTAGGGAAAACTAAAGTGCAGCTCTGTGGATTCTCTGTCTTGAGGTTTCAATGACATACATGCCAAACTTTACCACAACTCAAGGTTTCCAAGTCCTGTAAACAGTCCAGACACAGCAGATGGTTGAATATTCCACTTTTTCTTCCACATGTATTGCCTCTCATCTGGCCAAGCATGGAATATGGCCATCACATAATACAGTGTGAGCTCAATGAGCATGCGGATTCTCAGATTGGGAAATGGTTCTACCAGACATCAGCTCATGGTCTCTGGGGGTTTGTATACAGACGGAGAAGTGGAAAGTTTGAAGATCAGTGCAAACTAGTGACTGAGCTTCAATGCTTCCACCACTCAAACATAATAAAAAGGAGATTTAAAAGAAAATTAGTAAACCTGAGAAATGAGTTACTTACTAGAAAAAACAATAAAGATTTTTGAGTTCGAGACCTTCAAGTTAGCAAACAGAGAAAATAAGCTAGCATTTTATGGGGGTTTGTGAGTGAACTTGGGCTGGGGACTACTCAGCCAGTCAGCTGCTGGGCTCAGTATGAAGTAGTAATGATATAGAGCAGAGGTGGGCAAACTACGGCCCGTGGGCCACATCCGGCCCACGGGACTGTCCTGCCCGGCCCCTGAGCTCCTTGCTGTAGAGGCTAGCCCCCGTCCCCTCCCCTGCTGTCCCCCCTAGCCATGCCGCCAGGCAGGCAGCGCTCTGGCCCGCCGCTCCTGTCTGGCAGTGTGGCGGCATGGCTGGCTCCGGCATGGTAAGGGGCGGGGGGAACAGGGGGTCCCGAGGGGCAGTCAGGGGACAGGGAGCAGTTGGATGGAGAGGGGGTTCGGGGTGGGCAGTCAGGAGATGGGGAGCAGTGGGAGTTGGATAGGGGGTGGGGTCCCAGGGGCAGTTGGGGCGGGAGTGTGGATAGGGGTTGTGACAGTCAGGAGACGGGGGGGTTGGATGGGGGGGTCCCGGGGGCGGTTAGGCGCAGGGGGTTCTGGGAGGGGGCGGTCGGGGTCAAGGAGCAGGGGGGGTTGGATGGATTGGGGGTTCTGAGGGGGACAGGAAGTGGGAGGGGGCGGATGGGGGGCAGGGGCCAGGCTGTTTGGGGAGGCACAGCCTTCCCTACCCGGCCCTCCATACGATTGTGCAACCCCGATGTGGTCCTTGGGCCAAAAAGTTTGCCCACCCCGATATAGAGTAAACATTTATCTAAAATAGCCATCTTAAGTTAATTAACCAGAGAGGATGAAACAAATGCAGTCACATGGCCGCATGAGAATAGACAGGGTCAGCTAAGCTGGAGGAAAGCAAAAAACAGCTTGAATATGCTAAGCAGTTGCTGTGGGCTATTTGATTATGTCTGTTGTGTGGGAAAAGTTAAAACAATGCGTTGAATAACTATGGTCTGAATGGATAAACTGTTTTGTTTCAAAGTACCAGCCCGAGCCTTTGCTCCCAAATGACTATTAACCCCAACTTCAAACTTTTGGGGAATTCAAATAAGGTTGATCTTTCAACTGTCTTATTCTCGGTATTTCCTGATTTTGGCTTGGGTTTAAAGCAAAAATACTGACATGCTAGAGCTTCTCTCAAACTCTTGGATCAAATGGTTTACGCCATCATTATAGGCTCAGGAATAGCCTGAATCTCTCTGTCAGGCAGACTACAATTTAACAATTCAGATTGTTACTTGACCCTTGGATCAGATCAACATATTTTGAGTCTTCAGAATTTAGATATAGTATTTCTCAAGTTTTAATTATTTTTTTTTCAGCATTTGAGAGGTACCTTTCATTGGCTTAGCAACAAATGTATGTGAAGCAGTGCACAATGCACTAAACAGTCAGTCTGTCTGAAAGAGTTCACAGCCTAAGATATTTTAGATTGAGCAGTTACAGGTTTGCTTTTTCAGTCTAGACTTAAAGCATATAAACCCTCTGAGATCCATCCAATTTTTCAGGGGTATTGTTTTATTTTTACTGATAAATTACAAAGTGTTGGAATGCAGTTCATGGAAGTCACAGTGCATGACCAATTTGTTTTGTATTCTACTGTGATGTCATTATACCAGGTCTGTGTAACAGTGAGTTGTGCTCTGAATTTTAAAATGTCTAGTTTTGTAAATACATGCAAAAAATTTACAAGTGATTAGACTTAGTGAGCACTATCTCTTCAAGGTTTTCTGGCCATGGGCTTACTTCAGTGCTATGGATTCATTAAATGGCCCTAGAAACCTTTTGGATCCACTGTACAGCCTAGATAGACATTTTATAATTCAAATCTCTCTGATGCAGAATCAATATTGCTGCTATTCTAACTATAGTCATGCTCTGTAAAGTCAACATTTCAAGTGTTTAATTGAAACCAAACTACAGAATTAAATAAACCCTTCAGGTTACAAGGAGCATGGGGGAAAAAAAAGGCAAGATACCCTCCAATTCAGTAAAAAGCAGGCGACACCTTTTTGATAGCCTCAACGGAATGATCTGTGCATAGGGCCATGCAATCTATACATAGTGCTCAGCACCCAGGAGCTCTCAGTGTCCCCAGTTCTCACTTCTGGTAATCTAGCCATTTATTTAAGTGCTTAAATTGGAGCTGTTGGGTGCGGAACTCTTGTGGACAAAAAAAATCTAGCTTTTCAATGATGAACTGCTTCTGAGCAATTTCTCCAGTACCAGGCAAAATTATTTCCACCATTTTTTTCTTAAAGAAATATTTCTACTAGGATTATCCCAGGAAAAAAAATCACACCCTACGTTTATGTTTGAGCTACATTATGACCTCTTCAAAATTTCTTGGCATTGATGCAGTTAAGAATCTTCCTCCAAACCCACATCTGCTGTTCCGGGTTTTCCTTTTTTCTAGACACCACTGAGAAAGAATGGATGGCGGTATTTGAAAATCCACAAGACAAGCAGTATTGTCTCTAGTAGGTTGAAAGAATCATCCTCAAACTTAGTATGTGAAGATCCAGAGGGCACCCCTGAACCTGTCTAACAACATGTGGTAGTACCAACAGCAGATGAAGTAGACAACATAGTCTTGAGTTCTGAAGCAGCAGAGAGGTCACATGGATTTATGGAACATAATGTGATCCAAGGACCTCTTGATGCCAATTGGCAGAGGGCACAGAAGCACATAAGGGTACAAGGATCCCCCCTGAGTTCTCCAAATGGGGTCATGTAAGGTCTTTATGAAAGCATAAGTCACACTGGTCACCATAACCATTGTGAAATGTATGAAAAATGTGAGGAGCTATGTATTTATGCTGAAAATTGTGTTCTCTAGGTCCTATACTTCAAAGCAGCTCACTCAAAGGTAGTGTATCTTGGGACAATCTTCTCCAGACAGGAGATGGGAGACACTTATCTCTCTGGTGGACCGTTGTGTATCTCACAATAAAAATCTATTAGCGTTCTAACTCAAATGCTAATGAAGAGCTGGTGGTGACTTGAGATGCAAATTAAAACAGGAAGAGGTAAATGGGTGGGATATTTTTTACATGGACATCAGGAATCTGTTATGGTATATTTGGAGGTGCTGAGACATACACCAGGATACTTCCACCTGCGAAGACAAGCTGCCAGCAGGCTTGATCTCATGAAAGGGGCATCTTGGCCAACCTGGCTGAAAACTCTGGGAAAAGGACTTAGGGGAATGCCTGGAGAGTTAAGTTTAGGTGCTAGAAAGCGTGTTACAATTTTATTTTATATGTAACCATTTGTTTCCCATATTTTTACTTTATCACTTGATTCTCTGCTCTGTAATCATAAAAAAACCTTATTCTTGTTCTCACTATATAGTCTAAATGCTGTGTGTTAAATAGAGTGGGAATCCTACATTGACTCTTGTAAGCTGGGGTGTACTACTCATTTGGCAGTAATAAATCAGTGTCCTGTGAGTGTTCACAGGCACAGGGGCTGAGCACCCCAGTGGAATGCTTGGAGGACCTGGGGGTTGGTGTGTGCCTATATGAGCCTGTAGGGAGACAATGAGGCTTGGAAGGCAGTGCTTATGTTGCCAGATGCTGGTGGAGCCAGGGAGCTTATCAACAGCAGGCACACAGAAGAGACTTTCTCATGCTAAGGGCAGATGATCGCAAAGTGCCTCAAAACCCTGGGTATTCCTCAGAAGTGTTACATATAACTGCCTGTTTGGTAGGCCAGTACTCTTTTGCAGTTGTGAAAACATAAATAACTAGTTCAGATCTGGTATTTTTCCACATATTGAGACCAGTGCTAGATTAATATTACAAACTGTGGCATCCAAAAAACAAAGTGTTAATCAACAAAGCTCCCATTCACTCTACAAAGTAAGTAACATTCTGTTAGTCTTTAAGGTGCCACCAGACTCCTGGTTGTTTTTGTGGATTCAGACCAACATGGCTACCCCCTAATATTAGAGAGAAAGGATGGTCTTGTGGTAAAAGCCATTCATTAAGCATCAGGAGATCTGGGTTCTGTTCTCAGCTACATTACTGGCCTCATGTGATTGCTTAATCATAGTGTTTTCAGCCTCCATTTGTAAATGGGGATAATAATTCTCTTTGCCTACTTAGATATAGATTTCTGGGGTGGCAGATCAATTATGTGTTTGCACAGTGCCCGTCAAGATCAGCCCCTGATCTCAAATGAGGTCTTAGTCACTCCTATAATACAAATAATTTGTCTTCAGTGGAGATATTCCACAAGTCAATTTGGCTCAGTGTAACAACATGCAATATGGAAGGTTCTTCATTAATACCATGCAGCAAATTGATGCATCCAGCTATGCTGAATACTTACTGATCTTTTCTATGAGACACTTTTCTTATCCAAACCAACTGAAAGTTCCACTTTAAGGTTGTGAACTAAAGATGAGTGAGTAACAGAATACCCAACCTAAATGACTGTGCTGGTATCTTAAAACTGGTTATATTTCTGGATGTGTTGGATACCAAATACACTTGTTTTGAATGAGGTTGCTGCAGGAACTACTACCCCTTAGATCAGGGGTGGGCAAATGTTGGGGTTTGGAAGTTTTATGGCGGGCCATGAATGCTCACAAAATTGGGAATTGGAGTGCAGGAGAGGGTGATGGCTCCGGCTGGGGGTGTGGGCTCTGGGGTAGGGCCAGAAGTGAGAAGTTCAGGGTGCAGGAGGGTGCTGTGGGCTAGGAGTGAGGAGGAGTCAGGGGTGCAGGCTCTGGAAAGCACTCACCTCAAACAGCAGAGGCATGGCCAGGCATCTTTGCATGCTGCCCTGTCTGTAGGCATCACCTCTGAAGCTCCTATTGGGAGCTGCGGGGGCAGTGCCTGGGGCGGGGGCAGCATGTGAAGCCTCCTGGCTGCCCCTACACATAGGAGCTGGAGGGTGGGAGAAGGGAACATGTCGCTGCTTCCAGGAGCCGCGCGGAGTGGGGCAAGCCCCAGACCCTGCTCCCCGACTGAAGCTTAAGGTCCAGATTAAAACATCTGAAGGGCTGGATGCAGCCCCTAGGTCATAGTTTGCCTGCCTTAAATGGTTGATCAACCAGAACTGAGTCACTCTTCCCAAAAGCCCACAAATGCTAATTCATGTAAATGGGATTAGTGGAGAAAATAAAAGGTCCCTTTCAGCATCATTCTCTGGCTATCCCAGGGCATCTTAAATTGACCACCCCGTTTAAATGTAAACTCCTTGGGATAATGTCTTTATGTACTGTGCTAAAGATACTGTTGTACCTTAACAACAACAGCTAATCCCCAAAATACTTCATTCAAAGGATGTATAATTCATAGTGGCTGACATAAATAATGGCCTGCAGTAGTTTAAAGAGCCAAGCTCCTGATCTAAAAATTGGAATTTTTATCTTGTGTGGTTGATGTCAGGAAACCATTTCCAAATTAGGCATGTCCATTTATGTTTAGAGGTTCATTGTCATGTAATTAATACATTGGATCAGAACCTCTGCTGGTGTCACACTGATTTACACCAGCTGTAAATCTGACCCTTTATGTTCAGCTAGTGGAGTAAGACTGTCTGCTGTAACTCTAGATAATTAAGTTTAAACAAACAGCCGGGTCTGTGATTAAAATCCAAAAAGCTGTCCTCAGAATACATTGTAAAGAGGTTGAGGAGCAATGAAGGAACCCAATGTTAACATCTACATAGTCTGAAAGTAAAACAACTGTCAGCTTCCATCTATTTCCCTCTTTTCGCCCCTAGTTACAAAAAAATTGGGAATTTTTTCTCTTGGAAGAAATATAGCCAAATAATTGCTAGAAATTTGCATATATATTTTGCTATTAAGGGTTAAGGTTTATTCACCCATATTACTTTCTTTTCTTTTTTTTAATTTTCAAACACACAAAAGAGTGGGAGGGACTGATAAGGCCCTATTGTAGTATTATATAATATAACGAAAGCTGAGGTCATGTTGACCTGCTCCGCTAGAGTACATCATCTACTTGCAAAAAAGAAAACAAATTGTGTCACATTTTATTCCATCCATGGTTGTAAAGGAAAGGGATATTTTGTGAAACTGAATAATGTATTAAAACAACTAAGAAGAAAGACTGATAATTAAACGTGTTCTGTAATTCAATCCCAGCCTGAACAATGAATCTACTCTTTCGGTAATACTTCTTTTTAATTGCAGAAATGACAGCTCTGAGTGGCTCAGACCTTCGCTGTCATCTTCAACACAGTCAAAGCCAATAAAGAAAAAGACCTAAAATACAGTTAATTCTTTTTGCCTCCACTTTTCCATTCAAGTCTCTCCACAGAATGCAGAAGGGCAGCAAGACCTGAAACTGGGATAGTTAGCAGTTATTTTTCAAGATTTAACAGTTTAGCAATTAGATTATTCAGTGGCAGGGCTTCCCAACAATGGTCCAGGAAGCTGAGAGGACTCTCTGAAGTCAATTAGACTGTTTGCAGAGTAAGGAACTGCTCAGTATGAATAATGGTGACAGAATCAAGCTTTAGGACAGTTACTGCAGAATATCAGAGTAATTAAATTAACTTTGGACAGCCAAATGATTAAGCTCAAAGGGCTGTGAGATCTGGTAACTATAATGGAACCAGGAGGTCTTTACTAAAAAGTAGAGCTGTTCAGAAAAATTCTGAGAAAACCATTTTGGGGGGCAGCAGTGACATGATTTTTGTCAATTTCAATTTCAGTCAGCAGCTGCTGGGGCTCCCAGGCTCTGCTATAGCCTACCAGAGCCAAAGAGCATATTTCATTTTGGAAACACCATATTTCTGAAATGAAATATTCTGGGATTTCAATTCCATGAAAAAGTTCAAGTTTGGGGTTTTTTTTGTTTTTTTTTCCCCAAAATCTTAAAAATTTTAACACGATGGAAAATCCATTTCCTATCCAGTTCTACTAAAGACTCCTAGCAAGGCCAAGACTGATTTCTAGCCCCTATGTCAGTATGTAGATACATAAAGAAAAAAGGGCTTATCCTAAATGTAAATCATCATGGGCTCACTGAAATCAATGGAGCTATGTTGATTTACAGCTAAGATTCGGGCCTAAAGAACTTGAACAAGAGAGAAGCACAGGTCTACCGAAAGTACTCTTGCTACTCTCTGGCAGGTAACTCTAGCAATTTCCATGTGCACATGGATACATTATTGGTTGTAAATAAACATCCTTTCCCTTCCGTGCATGTATTAATGCTGCTGCCTTCTTCAACCTATCATTTGGCAGACTGCTCCAGATTCCCATAACACTTTCAGAGGAACAATCCTTCCTGGTAGTTGGCATAAACTTCATCCCTGAGTTTCATTTGGGGCTATACGTATTATCCCTGGAATCCATTGCTATCACAGAGTTAAAATTCACGGGGGCAGGGAGGGCTGGTGGCCCACTTCTCAAGAGCTCTATAAATTCCAGTCGTCCCCTGCGATCCCAAAATAGCTAGGTCTTTATATTGACATGACCAGCAGTGAAATAGTTAACACTGTTGACATTTAACTAATCATCAGTAGGAGTAACAGTTAATATTCCACTCAAAAGAGTGGAACCACTTAACGCTGTTGCTGCAGGCTATTTGCAGACTCATCCCACTGTGGTCTTGTGAGGTGATTTTCGTGTGCATCTATAATAGCTGGAAACTCATCCTTCATGAACTGATGGGTTCCCAGAGAAGCATCAGTATTATCACCTTAAATACCAGCGCACTTAGGAGCCCTAGTCATGGACCAGGACCCCAGTACGTGTCAGCTCTTTGAGATACCTACATACAGCCAGATTTTTCCTGGGTGCTGTGCAGGGGTGCAGTAGTGAGAGAGATGCAGGCTGCATTTTCCCCTCTGAATGTCCTATGTATGGAATGATTGGGTTGTGAGAACCTGAGGGTCTAGAGCCTGCAGCTGGTGGATTTTAGGAGGATGCCGTTTCCACACCACCATTCTACAGCTCGACTGCAGTAGGGGGCAGCAGCTTAGGAACCTTGTAGGCTCAGGCTTCACTGGATGCCGTGCCCATGGAGGCCCTGATTGCCTTATTCATGCTATTTAAGGCCTTGAGGAAATACTGTACAATTAGGTGGACCCCTGCTTGCTGCTGCAAACAGGCCCTGCTGCATTTCTTGACATTGCTCCTGGTTCTGGGTTCCCTGCCCTGGTCCTGACCCCTCGCCCTGTTCCTGCTCCACTACCCCAGCCTTGGTGGACCTGCTGGGCTTTGGACTCTGCACAGACAATGACTACGACCTGACCCTTTGGTGCAAGCTGATTTTCGGAAAGGGCGTTGATCACAGTGAGCACAGTTTTGAAGTCAAAATAGGAAGTACATCAGGGGTGTGTCATCTCTGCAATCCTCTTCAACATTGCCATCAACTGGGTAATGCAGCGTACAACAAAAGACACGCCAAGAGGCATAAAATGGACACTTCTCATCCCTTGAAGACCTGGACTTTGCAGATGATGTTGCTCTCCTCTCACATACCCAACACCATATAGAAGAAAAAACTCGACTCAAGGCATTCAGCCAGCAAACTGGACTGAAAAGCAACCGCAATAAGACAGATATCATGACCTTTAATATTGCCTTACCATCACTAGTATGGATAGAGGATTATCTTCTCACCAATATAGAAACATTCACATACTTGGGCAGCACCATCAGCCAGGACGGTGGAACAAGACAGGACATCTGGAACAAAATCAATAAAGCCAGAAACACCTTCAGGAGCTTAAATACAGTGTGGAAATCATCAAAATACAACACCAAAACCAGACTCAAGATTTATCAGAGCTGCATACTTTCAACACTACTTTATAGTGCAGCATGCCGGGGAATGAGAAACTATGACATGTCCAAACGGTCTTCATTCCATACAACCTGCCTCAGAAAAATCCTCCGTTAAATAAACATAGCATATATCACACTGGTAGATGTGCAGGTGAACAAGTCTCACATAGTATGGCTGATGTGATTAGGCCCTATGATGGTGTCCCCTGAAAAGCAGCATCACTTGCCCCATAACCTCAGCTGTGCAGAACACAATACCATCCACAGCCTCAGAAACAACTCTGACATCATAATCAAAAAGGCTGACAAAGGAGGTGCTGTCATCATCATGAATAGGTCGGAATATGAACAAGAGGCTGCTAGGCAGCTCTCCAACACCACTTTCTACAAGCCATTATCCTCTGATCCCACTGAGGATTACCAAAAGAAACTACACCATTTGCTCAAGAAACTCCCTGAAATAGCACAAGAACAAATCCGCACAGACATACCCCTGGAACTCCGACCTGGAGTATTCTATCTGCTACCCAAGATCCATAAACGTGGAAATCCTGGGCGCCCCATCATCTCAGGCATTGGCACCCTGACAGCAGGATTGTCTGGCTATGTAGACTCCCTCCTCAGGCCCTATGCTACCAGCACTCCCAGCTATCTTCGAGACACCACTGACTTCCTGAGGAAACTACAATCCATCGGTGATCTTCCTGAAAACACTATCCTGGCCGCTATGGACGTAGAAGCCCTCTACACCAACATTCCACACAAAGATGGACTACAAGCCGTCAGGAACAGTATCCCCGATAATGTCACGGCAAGCCTGGTGGCTGAACTTTGTGACTTTGTCCTCACCCATAACTATTTCACATTTGGAGACAATGTATACCTTCAAATCAGCGGCACTGCTATGGGTACCCGCATGGCCCCACAGTATGCCAACATTTTTATGGCTGACTTAAACAATGCTTCCTCAGCTCTAGTCCCCGAATGCCCCTACTCTACTTGCGCTACATTGATGACATCTTCATCATCTGGACCCATGGAAAAGAAGCCCTTGAGGAATTCCACCATGATTTCAACAATTTCCATCCCACCATCAACCTCAGCCTGGACCAGTCCACACAAGAGATCCACTTCCTAGACACTACGGTGCTAATAAGCAATGGTCACATAAACACCACGCTATACCAGAAACCTACTGACTGCTATTCCTACCTACATGCCTCCAGCTTTCATCCAGACCACACCACATGATCCATTGTCTACAGCCAAGCTCTACGATACAACCGCATTTGCTCCAACCCCTCAGACAGAGACAAACACCTACAAGATTTCTATCAAGCATTATTACAACTGCAGTACCCACCTGCTGAAGTGAAGAAACAGATTGACAGAGCCAGAAGAGTACCCAGAAGTCACCTACTACAGGACAGGCCCAACAAAGAAAATAACAGAATGCCACTAGCCATCACCTTCAGCCCCCAACTAGAACCTCTCCAACGCATCATCAAGGATCTACAACCTATCCTGAAGGACGACCCATCACTCTCACAGATCTTGGGAGACAGGCCAGTCCTTGCTTACAGACAGCCCTCCAACCTGAAGCAAATACTCACCAACAACCACACACCACACAACAAAAACACTAACCCAGGAACCTATCCTTGCAACAAAGCCCGTTGCCAACTGTGTTCACATATCTATTCAGGGGACACCATCATAGGACCTAATCACATCAGCCACACCATCAGAGGCTCGTTCACTTGCACATCTACCAATGTGATATATGCCATCATGTGCTAGCAATGCCCCTCTGCCATGTACATTGGTCAAACTGGACAGTCTCTACGTAAAAGAATAAATGGACACAAATCAGACGTCAAGAATTATAACATTCAAAAACCAGTCGGAGAACACTTCAGTCTCTCTGGTCACTCGATTACAGACCGAAAAGTGGCAATACTTCAACAAAAAAACTTCCAAAAAAGACTCCAATGAGAGACTGCTGAATTGGAATTAATTTGCAAACTGGATACAATTAACTGCAGCTTGAATAAAGACTGGGAGTGGATGCGTCATTACACAAAGTAAAAGTATTTCCCCATGTTTATTCTCCCCCACCCCCCGCTGTTCCTCAGACATTCTTGTCAACTGCTGGAAATGGCCCACCTTGATTATCACTACAAAAGCTTTCTACCCCCCGCCCCCGCTCTCCTGCTGGTAATAGCTCACCTTACCTGATCCCTTTTGTTACCGTGTATATGGTAACACCCATTGTTTCATGTTCTCTGTGTTTATAAATCTCCCCACTGCATTTTCCACTGAATGCATCCGATGAAGTGAGTTGTAGCTCATGAAAACTTATGCTCAAATAAATTTGTTAGTCTCTAAGGTGCCACAAGTCCTCCTTTTCTTTTTGCGAATACAGACTAACACGGCTGCTACTCTGAAATCTGAATAGATATGTGGACACAGTTGGCAATGGGCTTTGTTGCAAGGAGAGGTTCCTGGCTTAGTGGTTCTGGTGTGTGGTGTGTGGTTGCTGGTGAGTATTTGTTTCAGGCTGGGGGCCTGTCTGTAAGCAAGGACTGGCCTGTCTCCCAAGATCTGTGAGAGTTATTTCAGTTTATTTTAAAACAATTAAAAAAATCTATTTACAATTAAATTTTAGATAATATAGGTTGTCAAAAGCCTAGATTTAAAATCTATTAACATCATTTAAATTAAATAAAAAATTATTAGGCAGCACATTTGCTGCCAAGTTTTAAAGGAAGGCAAAGCGCTGAACTATTGGAAGTCACTCGCTAATCATCTGGAGCCAGTTTGTTGAAGTGCTAAGTCAGCTTTTGATAGCTGTAGCTTCTTTAATAAAAATTAGGTGCTGGTGCATTTAATTCAATTTCCATCCAAATAGAGCTTGACATAATTCAGAGGTAAAATAGTTCTCCTTTCGTAAATAATTTCTAACTTAATGAAAAGTGCAAAAATTAAAGCTCTGAATAAATTTAAGTTAAGCTATATAACTGCTTAAATAAAAACAGTGTATCTTCCTGGTTAACGAAAACCACAACCCACCAAATTTAGTATAAAGGCTATAATTAGGTGCCAATCAATATGTTAATGGTTACCAGCCAATGAGACTCAATCTTTGTTTAGGAAATGAACTGGAGACAAAACATGATTCAAGTTGATTGATTTAAATCAATCTACTTTTCCACGCATAGTCTTCCCTTACTGAGCCGTGAAAATTTCTGAATTCTTAAATGAAAAATAGTACTATATAACACCTTGCAGACTATTTAGTAACTGGCTGTTATAATGGAAAAGTAATGGAAAATTTAAGGAAAAAATTTCAGTTTTCACAGGTGAAGACTACTGTTCTGTATAAAAGAAAAAGGACTATTCAAAAGTCAGTGGCTCTGGTTATTTGAGACTCGCATAACAGCATTTTAGACAGATGAACAACTATTTGACACATGAAAGGTGAGGAGAATGTTACATTGTCAGGGAGCAGTGGCATAGTGGCAGTTTTAGAAGAGCATATCCTGCGCAATACATTGTAGCTTGGCTGAGCCATACCCTACTAGAGACACTCCGTGACCTACTAATTGATCCCAAACCATAGTTTTGGAACCATAGTGTAGTAATAACTTTCTTGCTGTCCACACAGCCTTGATGAGGCTGATACACCCAGAAAATCAATCAGGCTTTTAAGAAAGGTCAAGAATAATCCATTCCAGCTGTGGTGTGAGAAAGCTGACTTGAGTCCAAGAAAGAACCCCTCCGCCTCAACACTGTGAATTTCTGGCTGACAGTCTCAGACTCTTCACACTGCTTTTGTCATTACCAGGATTTTAGTTGCTAGCGTCACTACAAAACATCTCATTTACTGATTTGAAGCAAAGTAAACCACCAATAGGATCTTCCGTGAAGAGCGACATTCTTGTAATGGCATGGAGTCATTCCATGGAGTCATATCAACCCATTGTGTTCAGAAAGGGTGACGGAAGAAAGAATAAATAAATAAATAAATAAATTTAAAACATTCTTTAGGGGATTGCCGGAAATCCAACTAGAAGCTTTACCTAGGCCACTTTTTTACATTCTGGTCTAAATATAACTTCTGGCATTTCATGTAGTTCATTAAGGCTTGGTTCAACTTTCTTATTATCTCTTGGGGGACTACATGATTCTTATAGAGGCCAGTGATGGATCTTAACATGGGAGGTCCAGCAATACCTTTATAATTTGGGAAGGCAATACTTGCACTGGACTAACTTTATGGCCCATTCTGAATGCAGCTCATGTTTTGTAATTATTTTAGAGACGGATGGCAAAGAACTATATGTAAAAATCTGTGAACATGCCATTTGATATGCATACCATGTGTGAGATCAGGTGCCCCATTCAAGCAATCTAGTCACTTAAACCTAAGAAAATTGGATTCTTCAGAGAAACTAAGTTTGCCCTTTTATATATATTTTTTCCCTTTTGCAGTTAAGTTCTAACCCCAAATATTCAAAACTTTGTGCTTGAGGAGAATATGATTAAATACATATTTAACCACAAAGGTTTTACTAGTTTTTTTTATTATTATTTCTCAGCAAAGAGTTTTGAAATGTGGTGGGAAAGTTGAAAAAGGCTCAGATGCACACAAAAAGAGAGCCAAGCACAACTAAACTGGAGTTTCACAGACCAAAAAAAATAAACATCACGTATTTGGGGTCAAACTTTGCAGCACTATATAAAGCAGTAGGACAACAAAACTAAGTAGAGCTCTGCAAGATTTTTTTTTCATTAGATCACATGACAGGAATAGATATGGAGTCTAGCCATTGATCACCTTCACCATCTTTCAGATCTATTTAATGGATAGGATGCATTGAATAATTTAGTGCTAAAAAGTGAGGATTTCTAAGCACATATTCCACAACAAATTATACATTAGACTAGCTGACAACCAGAGTAGAAATAACAAACAAACCATACCCACCCCCCTTCCTCCAGATGTGGAGGATCAAGAGGTAAACATATGGGAATATTAGAATAAAATAAGCTTGAATCCTGAATTTGGAGATTCTAAAATGATTCATGAAAGAAATTAAACAGACCAGTACATGTACTCAAAAGGAACAACTAGAGAACTAAATTAAAGCAGTATCATGGAGCTACAAACGGGTGCAGAAAGATCTAGTTTGTGTAGAAAGGGCCTACTAAATGATCAAAGAAGTCCTTCTCGTGTGTGTTTCTTTGCCAAAATAATTACTTTTTGAGAAACAGTCTGTATCCTAAACCAAGCAAGGGAATTCCAGACCATCAAGCTGGAGAACAAGGAGTTTGGGCTGGGATTTTCAGAAACATTCAGAATTGGCCTCTGTTCCCACTGAAGTCAATGGTAAAACTCTCATACACTGAAGTCACAGAGATCCATGAATGACAGATAATTACCCCTAGATACAGGTAAAACTATCGTTGAACACTGCTTTTAACGTCTGAGGGCTAAACTTAGAACTTTTGAATGGGACCATAGTATAAGGACCATTACAATAATTTTCTAGTAACACTGCCTCGTGTTAAGTGGTCAGTTAAACAAACACCCTGGGCTTTATTACCCACTGCCTTACACCTTGTGTAATTATTTACACCCAGGCAAAGTGGAGGTGGAGTGGTGAAATGCGACCTTTGTGATCTGATATTTTACACTTTAGCCTTTTATTTTATTTAAAATTAATTTAGTAATTATTATACCACCGTCGGTTCGGCTCTGGTCGCTACAGTCTGAAGCTCAGAGTGTAAATCATCTCTGCTACTTGCTTCAGATTTAGAATCTCTATGAAAACAAAGACCAAGGATACACACAGACACTCTCAAGTACAAAGTCTAATCTGTTCTACAAATTTCATTAAAATTACAGTTAAAGTTATTACCCAAGCATATAGAAATTCTATAAAGACCTAGGCACAAGTTACAAATATAGTCATACTCACATCCTTAACAATATTTTTAGGCTCTGACGACTGCCTTGCCAATTGAACATCAGTAGAGGGATGGTTCTTACTGGCATTTTCCCCTAAGGAACTCATTTTACCCAATGTGGGAGCCCTTTTATCTTGTGATTCAGACTACTCCTAACCCTCTGTGAATGTGCATGGGTTAGAAAAATGTGACTACCAGGTATCTTGTACTCAAAATTACTTACAGGTAATTTTTCACAATGCCGCCTGTAAGGGGACTTGGCCGGGGCTCGTCCCTCTGCGGGGTGGTGGGGTACCACACCGCCTTGCTACACCTTCTCTGCTGGGTTGGGGTATACCCAGTCTATGGCCCAGACCTTCAGGCAGGACCCTGCAAGCAGTACAATATAAGCCCAGGTGGGCAGCAAAGAAACAGTCAGAAGCTCCGACCCTCAGGCAGGGACTGAGCAAATAGTTCAATATAAGCCTGAGCCCTGGGTCAGGGCAGGGCAGCAAGCAAACAGTCAGTGGCTCAGGCCCTCAGGCAGGGGCTGAGCAAGCAGTTGAACAGCAAACCCCAGGCTCCTGGCTCTGAGCGACTGGGGAGTGGGGGAGACTGCCACTTGCGAGTTGGGTGGCAGGGGGGACGCAGGCCCACCCACTCTACTGCGTCCCAGTCCAGGGCCCTAGCAGTGGCAGAAGACCCGCTGCTGTGTCAGTGGGGATCCTGGCCGCAACACACTGACATAGGCTCTGGCGGTGCTGCAGCCAGGCTAGGGTCAGCTGCCCCCGGGCTACTTCTGGACTCCCCCTCGCAGGATACCTGGGTCAGGGTGGTGTCCTTGGAGGGTTCCAGCACCATGGGTTCCTCTGGGTAGCCGGTGATGGGTAGGCTTGGCAGCTCCTCTGTTCACCAGTCGGCACTGGCCGGTCCGGCCAGTCCTCGGGTCAGCCGCGGATTGCCGCGGACCCCCAAGCCGGAGCCATGCCACAGGCATCTTGTCTCTCCGGCGGCTACGGCCCAAGGGAGCTCTGGGGCTGGGCTATTATACTTCCTGTCCTGCGCCTTGACCTCTGGGGGGTGTCTGGGGAGGTTCTTCCCTCTGCAGGGTGGAGGGGCACCACACCGCCTCGCTACACCGCCTATTGATACATCTTTTCCTGTAATCTTGTGGAATAGGGTCATTCTTTGGGTCACTTACTTATGTCAAGCATTTCTTAAGCCTATGGCCTAGTATAGCAAAGAAAACCTTACACACCTCAGCCTGTAGGCCTTGCATTTCAGCCCTACTTACTTTGATACCTAATACATACTTATTACTTACTACTAAGTAGTCTTATACTTCTAGAATCCTACAATTTAAATTTATTTATCATTCAATGATTATATAATATAACATGTTAGTTAATTATACCATCGCACTCCACACAACAAATTAATTATAAAATGAAGTAATTGGCACAGCACAGATGGACATGACCACACATTGTGTAATGCAGGGGAGATTCAAAGAACTCTGACCTGTCACAATTAACATTCACATGGACAGGATAATTATGAGTATTCTATAAAATCTCTGACTCACCTTGAATCAGTTTCTTGAATTTCTCCTATATGCATGTAGATATAATAAGATACATTTATATCCATATAGAAATCTATATTATTACTTTTAGTAGGGCAATAATGCCACTAGGTCCCAACCAGGGCCAGGCCCCTTTGTGCTCAGAGCTGTACAAACACACAGCAAAAGAAAGTCCTTGACCCAAGCAGTTTACACTGTGAACTTAAAGAGAGTTCATGCCTCAAACAACTTACAAAATCCCTGTCAGGACTTGTGGATAAAAATAGAGATAGAAATAACATATAAGGTGTGCTCTTCCATTTCAGCACTGCTTCCTACTGTACAGTGAGGAGCAGAGCAGCTTATTATTGAAGTGAAAATTAATTAACTGCGCCTTGTGTATATTAATCCAAACAATCTTTTCCTTTGTTTTAATCAACTGAAAATAGAAATTTAAACGAATAAGCAGCCCTGCTCAAGCAGCCAAGCTTAAAATATCTTTGTATTTAGATAGAATGGCATCTGACATTTCTATGTCCTTGTGACATCCGACCTCTTTTTACCCTCTGGAAAGTGCCAACATGGAAGAATAGCAGAAAGTGAGAATTTGCCTGCTGGTCTGGGGACATCTGGAACTTTTATTTACTATGAAAGTTCAGGATGTCCCAATTAAATGAGGACACTTGAGAGATATGGAGATTGAAACAGCCCCAAAAGCTTTGATCTAATGTGATTAAGATGGCTGTGTGGTGCTAATGATAGACACATTCCAAATTGCAAAAATATAAGTAGGTATTAAGGGTTTTTACTGTTGTGATCTTAGAAGAATATCTCCAACCAAAGGCTGCTATTTTCTGTTTGAAAATTCTATTGTATGTCATTCACTTATAACTCTTGGCTTTTAGAATACAATCCTTCTTTAATAATGCAAACCTCTTTGGGACACATGAAGCCATCAGCTCGTAAGAGTATCTTTATTTGATCCCTTTACCCTTCTGGTCTCCTTTGCCTCCTTGCCCCTCTGTCTTTAGGCTTTGCAATGCTAACATTCTTTTAGTGTATTTTTGTAAGGAATACCACATGAGCTATTTGGGACAGGGACCGACTTCTGTTCTTTGTGGGAAATGCTAATTGCATTGTGGACACTACCAGAATAATATTTGAAGAGAATGTACCATGCTTCGTAGTGTAACACCGCGTTTTCAGGGTAGAGTTTTGAATAAGGAAGGAGGTATTTTGTTAGACACCTGACAAGAGATGTGGTGGGATGTCTGACGGCAGCCTTATAAGGTATCTGTTGCGAGCGGTTTGCAGGCTGAGCAAAGATGACGTTATCACTTAACTTTCACAAAGAAATATTTCTCAAGAACTCTGAGGACAAATAAAGGGAAATGTCAACAAATGTGTTCAGTGGAAATGAAACAATCTAAACAGAAAAGAACTGAAAGAAAATCCATTTCCACCTCATAATTTTAAAATGTCTGCAAAATTGTATCAATTTTCATTATCTAGTGTTATTTAACCACTCTCTCTCTATATATATATACGCATACCCACACCCACCCACACCTTCTAAGTGACTAAAAAAATAAGTTGCCATTCATGCCAAATGTGTTTCCCCTCCTCCCCCCACGCACACACCATGACAGATTGTATTTGATTGAACCATTGCTGGTTTGGAATGGTCATAAAAATGCATATATTCAAATAGTCATAGTATAGTGTATTGACCAGTCAGCTCACTTCCCCTTTTTATCTAGCTGTATACATCCTATCTGGTATTTATGTTATTTAGAAATAATGTGATTCTTACTGAGGGCAAAGGTTATTACAAAATAACAGTTAAGTTGCTTGATGGCAGCAATTTTTTTTTAAACACTGTCCTCAAAAATGACCTGGTGTCTTTCAGTCCTTCTATCCCTGGGCTTCCAGAGCTTTGGGGAGTTGATGCACTGGGACTTAGAGGAGACATCTAGATGCTGAGTATTTGATTCAAGTTCATACAGTGGAGCTGTTGTGTTGCTGCAGGAGACAGGGTGTGCACTTCCAGTCAGAGAAAAAGCAATCTTAAACCTGGTGAACAGAAAAGGTAGATTAAGGATTTGTCCACATGAAGTTAATGTGCGGCAAGCTAGGGTGTACATGTACACCACCCCAGACTGCTGCTCACTAAGTCACCATGTGGACTCTGCACCATACACTAAAAGTTCCGTGAACCTCGACCCATGTACTTTGACACTCTGTGCAGATTATAACTTAACTTGAACCATGGACCTGCACCAATATCGCTACAAAAGGCAGAGTTAAGGTTACATGGGTAACACAATTTTGTCATTTCCTGATTATTTTCATTTCCTTGCTTTGCAACGCTAACATTCTTTTAGTGTATTTTTGTAAGGAATATCAAATGGAATATATGGCCTTGTCTACACTGCCACTTTACAGCGCTGAACCTTTCTTGCTCAGGGGTGTGAAAAAACACACCCTGAGCGATGCAAGTTTCAGTGCTGTAAAGTGGCAATGTAGCCACGCCCCCAGCTGCTGGTAGCCACGCCCCTCATGGCGGTTCTTTTTTTTTTTTTTACAGCGCTGGGAGAGCTCTCTCCCAGGACTCTCTCCCAGCCACGGCAGCACTTTAACATTGGTCGTGAGGACATACCCTAAGTCTCCCATCCTGATGATAAGAGTTTTGCCAGTAGCTTTAGCAGAAGGATTATGATGTGTATGCATGTCCATAAAACATATTATATACACACACACAACCACAATTTCCAAGAATGCAAGTTTGTTAGCCTTCATGTGTTCTAGTATGCATGTGTGCATCCATTTATATCTTAGAGACATGTACACATATGACGATCCTCCTCCTACTGAAGCTACTGCTAAAACTGATTGCAGCAGGAGGAGAATTCAGGCCTTCAGTCATTTGAAACATGCTGACTATATACATTGGAAGATCATCAATTCTTCTGTGACTCTGCCAATGAAAATTAGAAAACAGAGCAAAGACAACACAGAAGAAGCTGGGCAGCAGCAACACGAATGTACGTGGTAACAGAATCGATTCTTTTCAGGTGCACATGACACACTAAGCAGTTATAATAATGACATATATTAGCAATGGTTCTGTAAGTATAATTATTGGTCAAGGACAGATTATTGTATAACAGCTAATAAACTGGAAACATTAGCTTCTCTACCACAGGGCCGTCACAAAACCAATATTAGTCCCATGTGCTATATACACATTTTCTATGAAGCCAATTAACCTCTTTATTTGGAAGCACAAGTTTCGTTATTGTTCAGTGTGGCAGCTAATCCTTCACAGCAGATAATTTTCAAAGAGTATAAGTGGAATGAGTTGTGTTTGCCTCAACCAAGTTCTTGTAAAATTAAAAGAAAGATTAATTGTTTGATTTACTAAACATTGGTAAATAGGAATGTTAAGCAGTTTGTAGTCCTGGATTGTAGAAGTCTAAGCATCTGTGGCTAGAGGGTAGTGCAAACACTTGCACTATACCCATCCTTCTATTGCCTCACCTTCCCAATTGGGTCAGCCCTTCAGGCAGAAACATGTCCTTGCAAGTCAGCATAGTTCAACAGCATAGTTTTTGCTAACATCACCTCAGTTCTAGCTGGCTTTAAATTTAATCCCATGGACTATATGACCATTCATGTATGTGCCCTCTAAACAATGTTATTTCTTTAGTTTAAAATCCAAGCAAACTACCTAACAGCCATCTACAGAATGATTTATGTTGGGTAGTAATTTCAAGCTGGTTAAAACTAGTATTGAGACAATAAAAATATGAGACTTGGAGACGTCTAACGTAGCATTATGAATGCACCGCCACAATAAATAATACATTGCCATCCTACCTTTACTGTTAGGTCACTTAATGCCACAAATTGATGCAGATTTCAATTCATTCCATTCCTTTGCTGGGAAAGAAAAAAAATAAAGTCTTTCACTCAGATTAGTTTGCATAAAAAGAAAGAAAAATAAGTTAACATAGATGGAGCAAAAAAAGGACACTCCCGATTAGCATGTGGGGTTAAGTTATATTCTATGACACCTGGAAGTGGAGGGCTAGAATCCCAAATGCATTCTACCCAGCCTTCTTCCCAGACAGCCACTCATAGCTTTTGCCTACTTGTACAAGAGAACTAAGAAGCTGAGTTGGAATTAAGCTGTTGCTCAGCAGGGACCAGGAAGCACCACTATACTTTGTCACACATTTCAGACAATGGACAGGACAGTGCCAGATTTATGATGAGCTTTTCCCTTTCAAATAATTAAAAAAGAAAAGGAGTACTTGTGTCACCTTAGAGACTAACCAATTTATTTGAGCATAAGCTTTCATGAGCTACAGCTCACTTACGAAAGCTTATGCTCAAATAAATTGGTTAGTCTCTAAGGTGCCACAAGTACTCCTTTTCTTTTTGCGAATACAGACTAACACAGCTGCTACTCTGAAACCTGTCAAATAATTAAGTGATTCTCATTAAAACCAATGTCTTAACTTTTACACCTGAAAGACTAACAGATTTATTTGGGCATAAACTTTCGTGGGTAAAACACCACTTCTTCAGATACATCTGAAGAAGTGGTGTTTTACCCACGAAAGCTTATGCCCAAATAAATCTGTTAGTCTTTCAGGTGCCACCAGACTTCTTGTTGTTTTTGTGGATACAGACTAACATGGCTACCCCCTGATGCTTAACTTTTATAGCACTCCCATTTTCATTATTTGTTGTTACAGATGAGTTCCCCTCACATGCAGTAAGAGTAACTCAATAAACAACAGGGAAACAAAACTAAGTTCTCTTTTCATTTTCAGAGTTCCCCAGCTCCACAACAATTAAAAAAAAAAAAGCAGAAAAAACAAAGTTTTCACCGACCCAGGATGAAAACTAGACCTCTCTGCTCTCCCCTGACTATCATTTCCAAACACACTAGCCCACTTTTCCTTTGCCTCTTTTATATATCAGAAAGCTGTTTAAATGAGCTGCAGTGCATTCAGTTCCCCAGTACTTTAACTCCTTCTGGTCTGGTTTCCTATGTTACAGATCTGCCAGGAAAACTGGGTTTTTCTAGGAGAAAAGCGGTGGGGTTTGGCCCTAGCTGGGTGACCATGTATCAAGTATCTGGAGGTTTATTAAAACTGGATAGGCAGTGTACCCTGTCACAAGTATAGATGCTGAATATAGTGCTGGCTGATTTAGCTTGATTTGCACATCATTCTAGGCTGTTCCTAATAAGATTTTACCTTTGAGCTCAAAGTAGTATGGCAATATTAGGGCACAAATGTCACTTTCACATGCAGAAGAAAGAAAAGTCCCAATTAAAAATGTGTTGAAAGTATTTTGTTTCAAATAATTTAAAAGAAAAATTTTGAATGCTCATGGGCATATTATGAAAGACACACTGCTGGCATAAGATGAGTGCAACTTCTTTGGAAGGGCATCTGCTAAGGCCAGTGATGCATTTGATCCACTGAGTCTATTTGATGAGATAGCATCTTTACGGGAAACTAGAAGGTTTGATTTTATCCAACCCTTTCAGAACAGAATAATAATTTGTTCACCTTTAAAAGATGCAGCTAAATTGTCTATCTAATCTGTCTACCTAGGTACTGATATGTCCCTCATCTCTTGTGGTATGGCTTGGAAAGGGTACTACATTTCAGTTACTTCTATTGTGAATACCTAAAGCATTTTTCTTCAAAATGTACCACAACAACATACTAAATTGGGTAACGAATTATATCTTTCTCTGGACACCTGAAGTAGTAATATAATAAATTCTGATTAGATTTCTATTTTACCAGTGAAAGAGTGACCCATGAAGCACCATATGGTTTTTGATAGCCATAAAAGCCCTCAAACTGTTATCTTACTGACACATTAAAAGTCGCTATCTAATGTATCTGTTGTGATTTTTGTGCCTGCATTTTGCAAGGGAAAAGCAGTTGATCATCTGGATTCATAACCACCTTACAATATATATATATATATATATATAAAGAATATTTTACTTGTTTTATTACACATTTATAAGAAGCCCATGACTTCTTATGATAGTATCTGGACATCATTTACAAAACAAAATGAATCTAGCAACTTCTCCAAACAGAGAAAAATAATCAGTATCCCCTCACACCATTTCATATAACTTTCTTGAGGGGAAGTGCTGTCATGAGGATATCAGCTGAAAGGATGTGCACAGTGAAAATTAACTTTTAAAATAAACCTGAAGCAAAATGACGTTTACAGCTGTTCTGCTAAAAGTAACCAACAAAGAATGTGAACATCTGCAGCTCCTGTCACAATCACAATGCAAGATTGTTATGAGATCATCATAAGGCAACTAGCATTGATCAATGTTCTTATATAGCAATGCCACTGTATGTTTATGGATACACTTATGAACTTTTGCCAAAGCTCACTGAAAACAGCTGCAAGGCAAGACTTACTTTTAACCTCTCTGTTTAATACAGGAACTCTTGGCACAAATACGGTACTAGTAGCAAACAACCTGTGACGTTACCATTACAAAAACAGATTTGGCCAGCAGGACATGTTTACTTCCTGAACAAACCCCTGACATGTTATATGAAACTACCGTTCTGCAGATATGCTTTGCGGAATGAGAACAACCATAAAAACAAAAGTGAATTCTTGGAATAGCCTAAACAAATACATATCTTTGCTTGATTTCTGACCTGACAAAGTCCACTTTATATAACTGATTCTAGATCCTCTGATTCTAAAATACAACTAGATTCACTGATGAAGCACAAGTTATTGAATCCTTACTTCTACAGACAAGTTGGTCTGTAGGCTATGTCCACACGCCATTGCTTATCTCAGAGATATATTGACAGATTTTCTTGATAAAAGACTGTCACCAAATTAAAAGGAGGGTTTGGGGTGATTACCCTGCCTCTGATGGAATCACCCCTTTGTGGATACTGCTAAATCATCTCCGACAGAAATGATTTTTCCCCGAGACTCATAAAAACAACTTGGAAGAGCAAATATGGAAAGGGCCGAGTATGATTATTTTTAAAAAAAAAAATCATTATGAAGGATACTCTTAGCCCCTACGAGATCTTCACCCAAGTCAGATTACACAAGCTGAACTCAGTGATATATTATCAGTGTCTTTTTCACAAACAAATGATACTGTAAATATTTCCACCAAATGCACTTAATATGAATTTGTTTGTTAAATGGTGTTGCCTCCCTCCAGGGTTAAAGTTAGAAGAAAACGTTGATTTTAGTGGGAAAACAAATTAATAGATTTCCCAGTTCCTCACTCTTTCCTGTCTGTGAGTTCACATGCCCCTGGGATGCATAGATTATCACATGTGAAGGGAGGAATTTTTTCAAGGAGCTCTTTGCTAAATTAAGGACAGCATCACTGGCCCATTGTGTCATTCAGTGATGCATCATCGCCCTTCTTTTTACAAATAAATCCCCTCTTGAAAAACCTGTTCTGAACTCACCCTTCTAAATACATATTACAGCCAGCCCATGTGATAAACAGAGCTAAGAAAGCTAAAATAAAAGCTGGCATAAAGGAAGGTCACAACAGAGCATATATCCATTATAGGATATAAACATCCATTGATACAGCCAGATGCTGTATGGGCAACAGGGAATGGATCACGTGATGATTATCTGGTCTTTTCATTCCCTCTGGTGCACCTGGCACTGGCCACTGCTGGAAGACAGGATACTGGGCTAGATAGACCTTTGGTCTGACCCAGTAGGGCCATTCTTATGATGCTCCTATCAGAGAATCTAATACTGCCAGAGAGAAGTGCCTACTTGACAAACCTAAATGTCTGCAATCTATTATGGATGGATCACCAAGGGCAACATGGCGGAATGTTAATATCATCCTAAGCGGCTTGCACTTGTATTCCTAGGAGTGCAGGATATAAAAGCATGGGGCCAGGGAATGCTACAGGATACAAGATGTGTGATCTTCAGACTTAGTTGAAGCCAGCTTCCCCATTTTACATAGGCACAGTGGAGCAGCTGTAGCTTGTCATTCCAGTGGTCTATAAAATCCATTGTACAGAATCGGATCATAGTGTGTACTTAATACTTTT
This sequence comes from Lepidochelys kempii, assembly GCF_965140285.1. Lineage (NCBI taxonomy): Eukaryota > Metazoa > Chordata > Testudines > Cheloniidae > Lepidochelys > Lepidochelys kempii. The sequence continues at coordinate 176,859,297 of NC_136380.1, forward strand.
AAAAAAAACCCACAAAGTGTTGGTCCCTGAATGAGGCAAGACTTACTATTATTTTGTGTTTGATTTACCAAGTCCCTAAGGCCACAGCCCTACAGACACTTATGCACTTGCTTCACATTAAGCATGCAGGAGTTCCTTGGAAACCAATTTATTTGAGCATAAGCTGTAGCTCACGAAAGCTTATGCTCAAATAAATTGGTTAGTCTCTAAGGTGCAACAAGTCCTCCTTTTCTTTTTGGAAACCAATGGGACTGCTCAGAAGCGTGTGCAAAACTGTAAGCCTGAGTGTCTCCAGGATTGGGGACGTTGTCACTTCAAAGATAGGAAACAAAAGGGCAAAGACAGCTTTGTTTCCTCATCAATTGACAGTGAAGAGTCTACCTCTAGCCCTCCAGACTGTCTGGATTCTTTAGTTCTGCTGCTACTCTGGCCAACTTATCAGTGCCGTGTTAAAGGACCCAAGGTTTCTTTATGAACGCAGTACCATGTTACAGTGTACACTGACAATGCTAATTAATAATAGTGTCTTATGAATCAATTCATAGTCAAAATCTTCCCATCTCAACTTTGGAAGCTGGAATAAGAGCTGACAAGTGGAACTGCTCATAAGAGACGGATCTTTATTTGCGGTCCCAGGCAATGAGATGGGTGAGAGTTACAAAAGGTTATACATCCTTGTCACATGGATGGGGTTAGTATCTAGGGTCTCCAGTGGCTACTGTTACAGATGCCACTTTTTAAGTTGCAGCACATCAGTATTTTTGTTTGGGAAATAGCAAAAAGACTTGGCCTGTGCTGCTGATTAGTACCCTACACATTTCATTTCTCAAAGCCATTTCAAAATTACAGCAGTGCCAACATTTCTGTGAATCCAAAACAGTGATTTCTGTTAAGTGTGTTCGCTGGAAATATCGTACAGTCTACTTTGTTCCTGAAAACTGCACTGATAGCATGTCACAGTATTCAACTTGTGCACTTTGACTTGGGATAAACAATTTCAGGGAGTGCAGAGCCCAATAGTATCCTAATTCCCATATGAACATATTTTTAAAATAACCTCTTATTGGGTGCAAACCATGCACATGTTGCCAAATGTATTCTGGAGGGAGGGGCAGTGGGGATTCAAAATTTTAGCAACTTTCTCTTAAAAATAAGTTTGGTTGCTTTTAACTTGTCTGATACATCTTTCTATGTATCTGATCTATCAATTGACATTTTTGTAATAGCACTCATCAAAGCATTAAAGCACTTTCCAAAGAGTTTGAAATTAAGGGTCCCAATCCAGCAATGCATTTAAGCACATGCATAATTCCAAAGACATGAGCAATCCCATTGCCTTCTATTGACCTACTCACAGGTTTAAACACATGCTTCTGGGTTTTGCTGGATGAAGACTCAAATCCACAAATGGCCTGTAGATTAATTTCCTTTCCTGATTCCCAGTTGGGCATTTGCTTTTTTTTATTTATTTCCTTTTCCTCTTTCTCTATCCCCTCTCCCTCTATCGCTTTTCTCTTTCTCTCACTACTAGCCTTTATCTGTTTTTGTTCTCCTTCATCCTTTTTTGCTGTTTTAAGTTACCTGATCAGGGACTGATTCTACATGCCATAGCAGGTTTTTTTTTTTAATGGATGGCTTCAAATTTCTGAAAATAGGGTCTCAATGCACAATGGTACCCAGTCCATGACTGGGGCTCCTCAGTGTTACTACAATACAAATAAATGTAATGACAACCACCACCACCACGTCAGACTCTTAAGTAGAGCAGATGCTCTTTGGAACTACTATAGCACAGTATTTCCAGGTCAGAGGGGTTGTTCTCTTTATATAACCTAGAGCTTCATTTTATATTTAGTTGAAAAAATGGACAGAATAGAAACAAAGCTCAAAAATGCAGAAATCTGTGCTTTTCCTATGAGCAAAAGTTTAAAAATTGAAGTAGGGGTTTGTTTTTTTGGAAGATTCTGACAACTTTTGCAATTTCTAGACCTACAGGAGATCTCAATCATATGCAGAAGCATCAAAAAACCGTTACACTGTACAGTGGATTCCTCAATAACTTTGTTATTAATAAGTTTGTAAGTGGAGGTTTGCTATAACCAGAATTGTAACTGGCGTATAATAAAGGCATTGTTATGATCTGGGACTCTCATTCTACTCCACTTTCAGTGGTTTTCAACTGTAAGAGTTTTCTATAAGTGGATTTTACTGCACTTGAATGTTACTAGACAATCTTTTAGACAGTCATACTGCACAAACAACACTACAAATCCAAATAGCACCTGTTAGCTGTCAAACAATCTCAATTTTTTTCCCCCAGAGGTTTATTTTCACATTTTGTATTCTTTTCCTAATGTATAAAAAAGGAAAAGAAATAACAATGTCAGCTTCCAAGATGACAAGAACTGCGAATATTGCATATTTTATATGTGCACTGAACGTGAGCAGAGCAGAATAAAGTGCCCTTCATATCATTAATAATTATGAAAAGATCTAACAGGGTAGTGAAATTCAGAAACCATTTAATATCTTGCTGTGTCTTCATGTTTATTTATTGAAATGCTCATTAGTATTTTCAGTAACCTATAGAAAGCAGCTGATGGCCTTTGCATTCTTTTTCCTATTCCTTCTCTGAAGTCCTGATCCTGGAAAGCACTTAAGCATGTGCTTGATTTTAAATGTGTGATTTTAAATTTGTCCCACTGGCTTCAGTGGAACTACTCACATGCTTAAAATTAGGTTTGTGCTTAAGTACCTAGCTAAATCAAAGGCTAAGTGCTTTGTTGGATCAGGGCCTAAATTCATTAAGGACATGATCTAACTTCCACTGAAGTCAATGAGTATTTTGATTGACATCAGGAAACATCAGATCAGACCCTAAATGGAATATGTGAGCCAAGATCTGATCTAATATTTCACCTTGGACCTAATCCTGCCCCACTAAAGTCAATGGGACTTTTACTATTGACTTCAATGGGGGGGTGGGAGGCCAGGATAAATCCCTATATCATGATGTGTAATAATTCTACTGAAGTTAATAGATTGCCACACATGTAACTGACAACAGTAATTGGCTCTGTATCTTCATTTCCTTTCCTCTTTAGTTTCAAAAGACACCCTTTTCCCATTTGATGTTGGTGCCAATTACAGAGGTGGTGGGGGCAGAATTTATAGTTAGCCAGATTCTGCCTTCAACAGAACTCCTACTGAAGAAGGGAAATGTGTGCCTGATGGCAGAATCTGGCCCAGTATTGCTATAGGAAGAGGAGAGCCAACCCGATGATTATTGTAATATTGGAGATTGGTTCAACAAAGTCTGAAGAAAGCAGTGACAGAGAGATGTTTATTTGGTGAGACTTCACAATAACACACTTAAATGAACCCATTATAACAAAACTCTGCATAAAATGCAACAATACAAATCCATAATATTCTTCTGTCATTTGAGGTCATGTTAACCTTCTTGAAGATGAAGCCAAGAACTCCCTAAGTTAATCATCATCTACTTTGGAGCTGGTGATTATTTGATTCTGAGGTTTGTCCAAGACAGAACAAGCATGTGAAAAATTGGTGAAATGCAAGATTCATTTATGCAAGGTCAGAGTAACCTAGATTCCAAAAGAGGTCTAAAATATTATAGGCCTGTTTAGTGCATGGCTCATTTAATATTTAAGAGGCCTGCATGTGAGTATATAAAAGAGTTCTTTTCTTTTGCTATGCTTAGGAAGGTCAAATAATTGTTAATACTAGAAAAGGTTTATTTGAATACTAGTTCTCTGAAATGACACTTGGTTTACATTTAGTATTTTCAGTGTACCACAGTGCATGCTAAGAGAGAATAAATATTTGCAGGCCAGATCCTCTACTGATATAAATACATGAGGTTCCACTGTCTTCAGTTTACATGAGCTGAAGATCTGGCCCCATTTTTTTAAACTTTCTCTTTAAGTGCACTTTTCTTTACTGAAACCTCTCAGCATAATGGATCTACACAATTTACACCAGCTGAGGGTCTTCCCCCAGTTTCTAGGATGCCAAACTTGTCCATTACACAGCTCAAAAATCTCTTCATGCAGGTCACTTTCTTGAAAAAAGGGTTTAAAATTGAGCAGAATATCTATAAGGCTATATGAGGAGAAACATGCATTATAATGGTAATATTTCACTGACTTAGATCTAAACAATCAGCATATATGATGGAGAAGAGTAAGCGACTGGCTTGAAAATTAACAATTAATTTTATATTAAGTTTGGCAGAATGAGAACAGCACAGTCAATAGTTCTAGCAAACAGGATGATTTATATATCACTTTTAATTAAACATGAATTCTTTAATGTTATTAAAAAAATGAGCACATTAGACTTAGTTCTTTTATTATAAATATTTTAGCAATGGCATAATGGACTGAGTTTTTATACATAGTTTAATTTTTTTTCTCCTTCTTCATGTTTCCATCTGGCCTACCTGTCAACATGCCAATAGATAGATCAGGGACACAGCCACTGAAGATAAATGGCCAAGCAAGAGACATGCAGAGTAACTGATAACTACACTGAACGGAATGAGATTTGAGGTGATCTTTTGTAAAGAATATTACATTACATTGGAGTAGTTACTCATTTTTAGCTTTTAAATGTTTGTCAGCTACTGTAATTGAAAATGGAACACAAAATTTGTAACAAGCTGTGATATTTTTCCTTTAAAGTATTTCCAGAAGTCAGAGAGAGATGAGAAATCTTCAGTGTGTAGATTTCCTAATATATTTCTGATATCTGCTGACTTTCCTGTTGCTGAAGGTCAGATGAAATGTTCATAATTCCATTCAGAGCAAGGACTGCATTCTGCCTGCAATACACGGTCCCCTACGGAGGCAGGCACTGTCTGTCTCTGACATCGCAGGGAGCTCAGAATCTTGGACATATTTTCAGAGGGCTCAGTATAAACTCCCATAAGCTCACTCAGCTCCATTGGCTAGTGCAAGAAGGGCTAAGCTATGTCCCACTTCCTGTCACATCCCCATCTCTTTGGTATAGGTACTGGTGCAAGCCAGAAGCAGCCCTTGTATTCATGGGAGCACGAGGTTTGCTATCGTGCCTAGCTTTGGCCCAGTCATTTTGTTCTCCTTTACATGTGCACCCACACAGAGGCCAGGCACAATGTCCTGGAGCTGGTTGCTTGAAATCTGGCAATTTTATTGTGGTTTTAAACCACTACCCTATTTATAAAAGGTATATCATACCTTTCTTTAAAAAAAAAAAAAGTGACCTAACGGTTCTGGGTACCTCTTTAAACTGAATACTTGTGTTTGGAAATATACAGCTTCAAGGTAAAAGGAGAGGAGCGGAATCATCGTCACAAAAGAATATATGTACACTAGGCCATTAGCCACACACTCAGCTTCCCTTGAGGGAAATGCGAATTGCACGTGCTGATCAGCAACAGTACTCAAATTCTGACTGACAAGGCTGTCACTGCTAAGTGCTCATTCTGAGTTTTGAGCACAGTTGACAATCTGCAGTGAAGAAGAACTGCTGATATTCCTGCTGCATTCCATGGGGAAACCTGAACACACCCAAGTGTGGTCACAAATCTGGAGACAGAGTTTCAAAGCAAAATTCATTTCCGCATTAACCAAAAGAGGCTGTCACTCTGGCCCCAATTCAGCAAAGTGCTTAATGCTTAAATTTCAACACAAGACCAGCCCTATTGCATACTCACATGCTTGAAATTAGACATGCGATTAGTATCTTGGTGAACAGGAGCTTATATTGAGATGAAAAACTCTGAACCAGATCTCTTTATTTCTACCAATAGATGGTGGACTATAGGTACCACAGAACGTTGCATTCTTAAATACACTACTCTTTAATACTCAAATGTTACTCTCATTGTTCCTAATCATACTCAGAAGCACCATTCCTTATCTGAGATTTAAAAGTGTGTACCTCAAAAAAGGTGCTTTGATATTTCCAGTACAAAAAGAATGACCATATAGCCCTCCACAATTCTCGCTTCGTTACAGGAGAAGTGTTTGTTTTTTTTTAAATTATTTTAAAAAACATGGTAGGTGAAATTCTGGCTTCATTGAAGTCAATGACAAAGCCCCATTGACTTCAGTGGGGCAGGATTTCACCCCATGTTTCTCCTCAGTATTTTTGATCTGTTTACTCTATTTTCTCTTAGGAAATAGTTTAGTCTTTATTCCTAAAGACATAGTTTCCATATATATATGTGATTATAAAAATACTGCATATTTACAAGCTAATCACCCCCTTTTGTCCATACACTCATAGATGCATGTTGGACATAAAGGGACAACAAAAGAGTCTACAATAATAATTTTGAACTAGATTAGAGCACCGTAGAAATCTAAATATTTGATTCTAGTAACTATTATAAAAATGTTGCTGATTTTACTACGTTGGGGAGTACAATCATACTGGAGGGCAGAATCAAACAGCAGAGTTGTGTGTGTGATGTCTTCTGTAATGATGCCTTGTATCATTACCGTTCATGATACCCTACACTGTAGATTTAAGACTATGCTTTAAAAGAAAATGGATGGGATATTTCCTCACCGCCCCATCTGTGTGTGGTAAAGATTTTCCATGCCTGGATCTGCCCACTCCTGAACTGAATGGGGCACCATTTCCAGGCTTTTCTGGGTCCCACAGAGCATGTTCCACAGGTTTGAGTTCTGTGCTGGGGAAGGGCATGGAGCCTGGGTCAGCTTGTTTGGAAGGGGGTGTATGGGAAAAACATTGCCCCCATGTTGATTCGGTAGAAAACATTGCCCCCATGTTGATTCTCCATGGGGCTCCTCTCCCACAGGTCCCAGAGGCAGCCATGACCAAGGAAACAAGAGGATGCGAGGGAAGGGGCATGGTCAGAGCCATTGGATAGGCATCGGTGCTCCACCTGGATGACACTGTCCTGTGGATCCCTGACATTTTTGGCAGATGGGAAGGCAGGCCCCACAGCCGATTAGTGAGTGGGCAAATCCAGCACCCTCAAAGAATTATAGGGGGGGACTCTCCCAGAGCTCGCTGCTATGTCTTTGACTATGGAAGGAGATGGATCCAGCCCTGTATTTGGTATCTATGTAGCTGATATATTTTGTGTGTGAGGACATGGTATTTTATTGTTTTCAGAGTTATTTGCATTGAAACCTGAAGATTACAGGTTTCCGTTCAGTTCCTTGAATGGAGGGCCTTATTCTTCACAGCTTTGCACCTTGTGTCTTTCACACCTGTGTGAAGTGGGTATAAACAGCTACTAGATCTGATTTATCAACTCATTGGCACAGGCCATAGCATGTATATCCATTTTGCACAGGTATAAATGGCTAAAAAAGTGAAAAGGCAGGAGAATTTGTCAGTGTCTTCATCTGTTTAATGATAGGTGACACTGTGCCAGTATATTGATTAGTCATCTAAATATAGATGCTTGGCCCTGCTAAGCCTTCTTTCTGCTCTTCCGATGGCACAAACCAAACTTCAAGCTGTCTCAAACATCCTTTTAAGGATTCCCTTTCTTTAGGGGGCATGGCTGGGGAAGGGGCCATGGCTCAAGCCCTGGCTGTTTGGCAAGCCCCAGTTTGCTGGCTCAGTTACTTGAGGGTCAGCACAGGCAGATGGAAATAAAGCAGCTCTATGGCTGCTTTATGTTGACTTGGGAGCCAAACCTTGAGGGGCATGCCTGGATGTAAAGATAGCACATAGCCACCTTTCTTCCCCATCCCCTCAGGTTCTATGCTAAACTGAACTCTGCCAGAACCAAGGATCTAGCCTGGGATCCTGTGTTAATATTTTCTTTTTCAAAAAAAATGTAACATTCTAAACTACACAATGTAGCACATCCTGAACCAATTTTCAAATAAACTGGTGACCAATGTGTGGCATGTTAGACATTCAGGAACGGATTCTCATCTCACTTTTACCAGCTTAACTTTTTAGGCCTGATGTTCCTTTCACTTGCAAAGATGTAACTCAGGAATAACTTCACTGAAGTTAAACCACAATAAAACTAATGTCAGTAAAAGAAGAATATGGTCCACTTATCTCAGTGGAGTTACTTCATGTTTAGGCTTTGCCTAGAGTAGGGTTTAAAGATGTGTTCACTAACTTGTTCTAACTAATTTTCAAAGCCTTGAGTAGACAAGGCACGTTACCATTAAAATATGCTAAACTAGTTCAGTTAAAGGCTACTGGGTAGCCTAAATTTAACCAGCTGTGAAAATCTATGCTGACTTGTCTTACACCAAACTTTTACAACATTCTGCTAACACTTTCTAACAACCCACCTTCCAATACAAGTCTAGTCAAGACCTTATGCAGGTGAGAGATAAAATTCAAATCCTTAATGTTTCTTACGTTATATATCCTATAAATCATGATGAGCAAAAAATTCTGAGTTAAACATTTGGAGCAGTTGGTAAGATTCCTAACCCATTACATTTTCAGCAAAGTGGATTATCTTGTCACAAAAAGAAAAGGAGTACTTGTGGCACCTTAGAGACCAACCAATTTATTTGAGCATGAGCTTTCGTGAGCTACAGCTCACTTCATCGGATGCATACCGTGGAAACTGCAGAAGACATTATATACACACAGAGACCATGAAACATCCGATGAAGTGAGCTGTAGCTCACGAAAGCTCATGCTCAAATAAATTGATTAGTCTCTAAGGTGCCACAAGTACTCCTTTTCTTTTTGCGAATACAGACTAACACGGCTGTTACTCTGAAACCTATCTTGTCACAGTGTCTTCTGATGAACAAATCGACCATAATCTTGACACATGAATTTATTATGAATTAAATAAACTCAGTATTAATAAGCTTCAGTTAAAACTGCACTCAGTGTTTGTAGGAGGAAAATTCAGCAGTTAGGTTCCCTGTCAACTACAAAAATAGGATCAGACTTTTCCAACCTTATCTAGTTTAGACTGGTTGTCTGTACACCAAAGATGTGATTTTTTATAGGTTTTTGTTAGATATTTGATAGCTTTCTTGGAACAGTTCTACAGTATCTGAATGAACTGACTTCGAGATGTATCTCCTCTGGGGCATTATGTTTTATTTCACTTTATCAACCTAATGCTCCAAGATTAGATAGAGATGGGTGGGGTTTTTAACCTTCTTTTCTCCAACTATGAGAATTATACTCTGCCAACTCCTGTTTGATTTTTGCAGTTAGATCTACAGAACAGTGGGAAAATATTTTAAAACATGTTTGATTTAATAATTGAAGCAATATTTTTATGTATTATTATTTAATTTTATTGGATAGATTGGATACATTGATTGGATAGATAATGGAGTTCACGTACCTGGCTTATTTTACCTTACTTCTTACGTACTTTATTCTGCATTGCAAACCCTGTGAGAAATTTTATGTATCAAATGCTAAATGTATGGGGACAGATCCTCAGTTGGTATAACTCAATGTAGCTCCACTGATATCAAATACAACAGAAAACACAATAATTGGTATATGTAATCACATCGTGTCAGAATAAGGGCCAGATCTTTGGATAGTGTAAAGTAGTAATTATAACCTATTTAGGGTGGATGTAGTGGGCAAAAGGAGAGGGGGAATGTCAGTCTGCAAACATGCCATTACCGGTTTCTGAATCTCTGAAAACTCAGAAGAAAATGATCTTGAATGTACAGATCAATATCTTAATAAATAGAGCACAACATGGGGTATTAGTTGATGTCTACAACAGACCACCAAATCACACGATGGAACAGGATGCCTGGATCATTACACCCTATGTATAATGTGTAGGGAGAAAAGCTGTATGATTGTGTGGGACTTCAATTTGAATAACATATGCTGGAGGTCTCATGCTGCCAGTACTAAAACATCCTTGGAATTTCTAAATAGTACAGATGACAATTTCCTAACTCAAAAAGTATGGCATCCAACATGGAGGAATTCTGTATTAGACCTCGCCTTGACAAATAAAGAGGAACTGATCACAGAACCAAAAATTAATGATAACTTAGTTACAAGTAATCTTGACTTGAGCACATGCAAATAAAATAAAGTCCAGACCACCAATATACATGCTTTGTGCTTTAAAAGAGCCCGTTTCAATGGTGAAAACAATTATGAGCCAAATCAGATGGGAGGAAGAATTTAATCAGAAAAATGTCAATGATAATTAGGAATTGTTTAAGAGTACTTTACTCGATGCCCAAAAAGCTATAATACCACAATCGAGGAAGAAGGCTGTATTAGTTAACCAACACAACCAGGTTTAGAGGGGAAGTGAAGACAGCTATAAAATATATATAACAAAGTGAATATAAATTGTAGAAAATTGATATGGAAAACAAAGGGAGACAAGGAAAAACGTATGGCCAGCAGAGTTAAGGACAATAAAAAGGAGTTTTAAAATTATATTAGGAACAAAAACAATCCTAACAACGGTATTAGTCCGTTACTAGATGGAAATGGTAGAATGATCAAAAATAATGCAGTAAAGGTGGAAGTGTTCAATAAATATTTCTGTTCTGTATTTGGGGGAAAAATCAGATGATATATCATATGATAACACTCTTTCCATTTCACTAGTATCTCAGGAGGATGTTAAACAGCAGCTACTATATCAGCAGGTCTGGATAACTTAAATCAAAGAGTTTTAAAAGAGCTGGTTGAGGAGCTCTCTGGACACTTAATGTAGATTTTCAGTAACTCTTGGAATACTAGGGAAGTTCCAGAACATTGAAAGAAAGCTAATGTTGTGCCTATATTTAAAAAGAATAAATGGGATGACCCACATAATTATAGGCATGTCAGTCTGACATCTATCCCAAGCAAGATAATGGGACTTGATTAATAAAGAACTAAAGGGGGGTAATATCATTAATGTCAATCAACATGGGATTACGGAAATGGAAAATAGATCCTGTCAAACTAACCTGACATCTTTTTCTGATGAGATTGCAAGTTTGGTTGATAAAGGTAACACTGTTGATTTAATAAACTTAGATTTCTATAAGGCATTTGACTTGGTACCAGATGACATTTTGATTAAAAAACTCGAACACAAAATTAACATGGCACACATTAAATGGATTAAAAAGCTGGGTAACCGAAAGGTCTCAAAATGTAACTGTTAACAGGAAATCATCATTGAACAGGTGTGTTTCTAGTGGGGTCCCACAGGAATGAGTTCTTGGCCTTATGCTATTTATTTTTATCAATTTGCTGGAAAAAAATCACTGATAAAGTTTGTAGAGGACACAAAAATTGGGGGAAATGGTAAATAAAGTGGAGGACAGGTCACTTATACAGAGACATCTGGATCTCTTGGTAAATCGGTTGCAAGCAAACATTATGCATTTTAACATGACTAAATTGAAATATGTACATCTAGGAACAAAGAATGTAGGCCTTACTTACAGGATGGGGGACCCTATCCTGGGATATAGCTACCCTGATATAAAGATTTGGGGGTTGTGGTGGATAATCAGATGAACATAAGTTCCCAGTGTGATGCTGTGTCCAAAAGGGCTAATGCAATCTTTGAATGAATAAACAGGGGAATCTCAAATAGGAATAGAGAAGCTATTTTACCTCTGTATTTGGCACTGGTGTGACTGGTGCTAGAATAGTGAATTCAGTGTCCAAATTCAAGAAATATGTTGATAAATTGGAGGGGATTCAGCAAAGAGCCACAAGAATGATTAAAGGAACAGAAAACATACCTTATACTGATTGATCTCCTTGAGACTATCAATTTAGCTTAACAAAGAGAAAGTTACAGGATCACTTTTATTACAGTCTATAAGTACCTACGTGGGCTCTTCAGTCTACCAGAGAAAGGTATAACATAATCCAATGGCTGAAAGTTGAAGATAGACAAATTCAGACTGGAAATAAGGTGTGAATTTTTAACAGTGAGAGTAATTAATTATTGGAATATTTTACGAAGGGTCATGGTGGGTTCTCCATCATTTACAATTTTTAAAATCAAGATTGGAGGGTTTTTTTTACAAGAGATGCTCTAGGAATTAGTTTGGGGAAATTCTATGGACTGTGTTATAGAAGTGGTCAGACTAGATCATACAGTGATCCCTTCTGGCCTTGGAACCTATCATTCTATAAATATAACTCTCTTAATGGAGCTCCACTGTTCTCTACCAGCTGAGGATCTGACCCTTTTCACTGACGTGAAGTGGTTATGCATACTAATTATTGTAACTGCTATGGAATTCCAACTAGTACTAAATGTTTTTCTATCACTGAAAAGTTACAGAAGTATTAGTTCCTACAATTCAGAAAGTGAAAGGATCTCGCAACTGACCGAGTTAAATGGTCAAAAAAGAGGTGCTGCGCATTTTGCCAAATCATATCAGCACTAAAATGTAGAGTGACACACTAGTTGAATCACTCGCTGCCCTACTCACCATGATAACAGTATGTACAACCACTTCATGGTTAAAAGTCATGAAAAGAGTTGAATTTTTTGTGAACCTCATGGTGTTTTATGAAGCCACATTTAGGGAGAATTATAGTTACAACCAGGCATACAGAATAAATAAATTGGAAAGTAGAAAAGTGTTATACTACATATTTCCAATAGCAAACCATTTATAAGTAGCAACAGCTGAAAATGCATGGGAAGTATTTTAAAATTGATGGTTCAGATATCTTCAAGTTTCAAATTTATATATTAGAGATCAAAGGTCACAAGATATGCCACATTTTGTCTCACCAGAGGATGTCTCATTTCAGTTCAGGTGCAGGTATGTATTTTCAGGAATTCAGATCACGAGAACAGCATGATTACATTCTGATACATCACTCAGAAACAATTGCACAATAGCTATAGACTCCATTTTAACACCAAATTTGATCTTTCCCTTAGTTTTCATTGTCCCTGTAACCTCAGCTCTTAGCTGATGGGTATGGTTAAACATGTAGGTTTTGGCCTCACAGGAGCATGTTTATCACTTTCCCCATAAGTAACCATTACCCCTGCAAACTGCTGGAGCTTGACTACATAAGCATGTTGATTGTGATTTGTAAGATTGTCAGCTCAACAATAGCTTTGTTAATATTAAGGATGACATAGTAATATTATGGTTCTAAAGAAACCAGGAAATTTTGAGTTAGTACTGCCACCGTCCTCCTTTGCCTGGGTATTGCATGTAGAACACATGATACAGTATGTGAAATAACCCACTCAGCATACTGTCACCCCACTCCTGAGTGGTAGCAGATGTCCAAGGCCTTGTTGGTTGGCTTCCAGTTGTAGGAGAAATCAATGATGTGGAATCTGGATATATTCTTACTGTAACTTGTTTTATTTACATATATGCACCAGTCCTGGAATAGAGGAGATTACATACGGCATGCAGGCAATCCTTTCATCCAGGAATCCTCATCCTGCATGAATGCCCTATTCAAGGGAGCAACTTTACCCAATAATTGACTCTTGTTATAGTGATTAACGTAGAGATTAAGCTCCTTAGCTTCTAGGCACATCTCCCTCAGAGAAGCTACATCACACAACAACAACACAATAGTTTGTTCCAAGACTAAAAACTTGCTCATACACTAAGAAAAGCTTGTAAGTCTGTGTGGAACAGCACCCACCTGGTGACCCCTGCCATAAAAATATAAAAGAGGACTAGAGCTAAATATGTTGTTACATTTCCTTGACTTCATAGTTTAAGTCAGAACCTCATTTTTATTTCAACAAGTATTTTTGTGTTATCTTCTATTTTCCTTCCAAGTGACAGGTTAGTTTGTGTTATGTTAATCAGTGTTGACAATACAGAGCGGGATTCTCCGTCAGAACCAGGCCTTAACACAACTTGCCATTGACCTTTATCATATAATTAGATTCCCTTCATAATTTCACCTTGATTATCCTCAGTTGAGCTATGAGGAGTCACAGGATATTAAAACAGAAACAAAACAAAACTTTTAAAATTAAAACAAGTTGGCCAATACTAAGAAGTTTTCAGATGCTTTTTTGGGGGGGCGGGGAAAGGGGTGTGAGGGGACAATTTTCAGGCAAAACTTGATGAGGTGTTTTCAATTTAAAAAGGAATACTACTAAAAAATAATTTAGTATTTTAAATGTACTATACCAAATATACTAACACTTTTATGAATTAATCTAATTTTGTTTGTATTTGTCCATTCCTTTTTCTTTCTTCAGTTTAATGATGACCACCATCTTGGCTACAGCAACATTAAAAAGACGACCCTGCCAATAGCAAGCTGTGCCAAAGTTTTTGTGCTTGTCCATTAGTTCAACATCACTATCATTTAGCCCATGAGGATTTTCTACATGTCAAGCACCACCTATCATGCTCACTGCAGCCTCAGTTTCCCCTTGTGGGCTCCCCAGTATCTCACAAAAGCTTTCACATGTCCAATAATACCCCTTTCGGGGGTCCTGTTTATTAACATAGATTTTAAAAGAAAAACTTCCAGCTGAAGATTTTCCTTCACCTATTTGTTCCCTATGCTCCAGCGTTTCTAGTTAGTATTGGGCATTCCCCAGGCTACAGTTGCTAAGAAGAGTCTTTTGCCTAGTCTACACTTGCAGTAACATGCAGGGCACATGCAGCTACACATCTCTGTGAATGACTGACATAGGGAGGCAGTGGGGAAAGACTTCGACAGTTCCCCACTGCCAGAGCCTTCCATTGCTGCCTCACCTCTGCCAGAGCCTTTCCCTGCTGCCAGAGTTTTCCACATCAAGGGGAGAAAGACTCCTCCGGGGGGCGGGGGGCAGCAATGGGACATTGCACTGCTGACAATAGCAGCATAGATGTGGGAGGTACTGCCTGAGCATGTAGAGTTGTGTGGAGTATATGCCCTAGGATTCTGCGTATCTGTACTCTACTTGCCTAAGCAGTGCCTCACCATCTATACTGCTATGTATTCCTGTGCTAGCAGTGTCTTTAAAGCTGCTCACACTGCCCTCCTGCTTCATACCAAGGAGCACCTCCCAGGACTTCCTACCTTTAGTATTCCTTTAACTCTCTACAGGCTTCTCTTATTTACACCTCAGAGGCTTGATTCAGCCACATGATCGGCCTGGAATGTGACTTTGTACATTTTCTCCACCTGGAAGGTTAGCTAATTGTGTTACACATGGGGCTGTATCCCTCTCTCCTTCAAAGGGGCTAGCCACCCGGGATACCACACCATAATTCAGAGAATAAATATACTGAGTTTAATTCTTCATTGCCCTACAACTTGTTTACACCAGTGCAAAGTCAATGCAAAGTGTCTGTTAAACATTCTGATTTGGTAGCATAATACACTTACTTTGCGCAAGAGTGATTAATTGCACAGGTTTCAGAGGGGTAGCCATGTTAGTCTGTGTCAGCAAAAACAATGAGGATTCCTTGTGGCACCTTAGACCCCGAAAGTTTATGCCCAAATAAATTTGTTAGTCTCAAAGGTGCCAGAAGAACTCCTCATTGTAATTGCACACGGTTCACAGCCACTGTTGCTTCTAAGCTGTGCACGTGTGCACACGCACACAGATCCTACACTCCACGCACACGGGGCAACACCGCACGCACAAAAATTTGCACAGAAGAAATTTTTTGAGCACATGGCCTGTCAAAAATTAGAGGGAACATTGCCAGCAATGAAAATTTAGGTTCATTATGCCTGATAAGCAACTATCTTTTAGTTAGTATGGTATATCACACAGTAACAGCTTATGGTGTGTTACAGTGGTTATTATTCTTAGCCCATCTGCCAACCCAGAAATCATATCCCACTATCTCAAATGCAGCAGAATCCAAATCTATTTCCTTTCCTCACTTCTCCCTCTATGCTAGTCTAGACAGGTGCATTAATCTAGTCTGCCAAGAGCAATCTCTTTATCTATGCAGATAGAAACTGATTTTTCACTTTTATCATTATGAGCATCTGCATATATGCATAGGATAAAATAAAGGTTTGTCACCACATTTTTAGTCAATTTCTACTTAGATTTAGGTCTGATCACCTTTAATTGCATGTTCAGTAATGAATATCTGACATCTGAGTTTGACTCAGAAAGAAGGGAATGGGTTGCTTTTATGCTGCATTTTGTTGATAATATTGTTACGAGCTGGGTAAAACCTTGTTATACGTTGAGTTAAAACCCCATTGAGACAGGCAGATGTGAACTCACCCTTCAGTTAACATAACTGAAAACAGTAGCCTCCACCTAAGACAAAAGGTGTGTGAACCTATGCAGGAGCTTTTGCTGAGTAGGATTTTGGGTAAGTAGGTGTGTCATCTCTCTTCCCACCCTGAAACCAAGGTCAGACAAGAATGGATAGAGAGAGCCTGAAAGCTGGAAGCATGGTGGCTGACTCTGGAAGAAACCTGGGAAGAGGTTCTTGGGTCAGGTTTGCAGGCTGAAAAGAGTGCTTTTGGTGGTGTGAACAAAAGACGTTCTTGTTTCCTGCTACTTCATTCTTTCTGCATCTAGAGATACAGGACTTTGATGCGTTTTTGTTTATTTACAAAGAATGTACAAAGAAAATACCAGACTCAATCAATGTCTATTTCCAACTAGAACAACCTAGTAGACTCTGAATTTTTGGCTAGCCACTCAGTTCAAAAGGGGCAACAATATTAATATCACTGTTAGCATACGTGAGCTAAGCAGTGTCAACCTAAATTAGTATTTGGATGGGAGACATTTAAACAACATCTATAACCATCAGCATCTAGTGCTGATGATTCACTAGGTAGATCCAACACTGAGAACTTTAATATCACTGACATTGCTTTTGCCATATAATGATGCTCAGGAACATGGGTGATGTTGAAGAACCCAGCTCTTAGTTTCATATTCTGTTTAATGAAAGGTCAATAGAGTTCCATAGTTCATGACTCTACAGTAGGTCAGGCTTTTCTTATCGCCATTCCCTACATCAGCGGTTCCCAAACTTGTTCCACCACTTGTGCAGGGAAAGCCCCTGCTGGGCCGGGCCGGTTTCTTTACCTGCCATGTCTGCAGGTTCGGCCAATCGCGGCTCCCAGTGGCTGCGGTTTGCTGCTCCAGGCCAATGGGAGCTTCTGGAAGCGGTAGCCAGTACGTCCCTCGGCCTGCGCCGCTTCCAGCAGCTCCCATTGGCCTGGAGCTGCGAACTGCAGCCAGTGGGAGCTGTGATTGGCCGAACCTGTGGACGCGGCAGGTAAACAAACTGGCCCGGCCCGGCAGGGGCTTCCCTGTACAAGCAGCGGAACAAGTTTGGGAACCACTGCCCTACATTGGTGGTGGTGGACAGGTGACGTGACTTATCCAAGGTTGCACAGTAGATCAGTGACAGAGCCAGGAAAAGAAACCAGATATTCCGACTCCCAGTCCAGTTGCCTGGCCACAGGCCCACACTGACTTTTGATAGCAACCATAACAAACATAGGACTGTCACAGCTGGTTTCAGGCTCAACACATACAGCTGGCCACATTCAGGATCTAGTAATCAGGATAGGAGTTCAGGTAGAGGAAATAGAAACTACGACTTGTCATATGCCATGCTTACCCCACTCCTTAGGCTTCAGAGCATGAGCTCCTGTCTAAACCACAACTTAAGTGTGGTCTGGAGAACTATTTTTAGAGAGCTAGCATGAGCCCTGCTGGCCAAAGTCTATCGACCCAGATTGGGACACTCACTCCAAAATGCTGTGGAGACATACCCCAGCCACTGACTGTGTATACTTTCTCTGCTTTCTGGGCCGGATATTCCTCTGCCATATGCTTGTAAAAATGAGAAGTAATCCCATAGAAGATAATGGCGCTACACTGGTGTAAAACTAATGTACATGAGAGAAGACTCAGGACCAATGTTTATGCAAGGCAGGCCATTTTGTGAGAAACAAGACTAAGGGGCAGGTTGTGTTAGCACATCAGAATTCAAAACTATGCTGCAGCTGAAAAAAAAGTGGAGCATACACAACTGTACACTAATAACTAAGGTATAGAACTGACAAAACCGTGGCATAGAGAAATAATACAAAGATATTACTGATGCTAAACTTGGATTTTACTTAATATTGTAATATATACAATAATGCTCCAACTACATACATGATCAAAGCACTCCTTGTAAATCAATACGTAAATTAATTCAAGGCTCATTATTATTAATTGAACCTGAATAGAAATGAGTTTAAGCAAAAATAGAATAAAGAAACAAACAGAATTGAGAGAGAGATTATGTAGGGAAACATTAATTAATATGATTATTTCCTCTGTCTTATGCTTAGATACCTACTCCTCCCTCTTGCTCGCTCTCTCTCGGGTATGATTCCAAATACAAATCTCCATTATCCTGCACTTTCTGTTCTTGCTTTCTGGGTCTATGTTTATGTCATTTTCACTGCACACTTTCTCAAATAAGGCCTGCATAGTCTAATATGTTGTCATTATATTCAGCTTTATTCATCCCTTTTCCAAACAAAATCTAATCTGAGCTGTTAATAATGTTCGCAAAGACATTTGTCCAGACTAAGTTTGTTATATCAGTAATCGGGTTGTACTTTTGAATTAATGGATCACTTGTTTTTAAAAACATAACACAGATATGCTTATGGCCTTTCTAATAACTTTTTAACATCGATCTTTCTCTTGTTGTAATGGTTTCTTGTTTCTGCTACTGCTGAACAATCAATAAAGGTTCCTTTTAGGATGGACCAGACTGAAGTGCCAGGATTAAGCTATTCTCCAGCATAGAATTTTCTATTCTAGAGGGGTTTTTAAGTGATTTAATTGTATCATATACATATTTCACTTGGTATTAAATTTACTTCAATCCAGGGAGATTACAATCATCACTTTCCCCTCTTTTTCTAGGTAATTCTAAAGGGCTTGATCTCCAATGATGAAGAGATGTTTTGCATGGATGACTCCTATTAATACCAATAAGAATTACATGCATAAATCTTTCTAGAATTGGATCCTTCACTGTAATGGATATGAGCAACTTTTATATCTTTGTGAATGAATTATTATGTTTCTATGCTAATTCTGTCCCTCCTCTTTTGCTTACTCTGTTTCAGATGACATATCTTCATCTTTTCCTGTAACAAAAAATGCCTGATTTGAAACTGGAATCTGTTTACAATACTTTATTTGGTAAATGTACTACACTGGATGGTAAGTTTACATACTTTGTGATCTCATTCTTATGTTTTTGCAGGAGTGGTGGGTGAAATTCTGTGGCCTGCGTTCTGCAGGAGGTCAGACTAGATGATCATAATGGTCCCTTCTGACCTAAAAATCTATGAATCTATAAATGTGCCAGTTTTTATCTCAGTCCATTTTAGTTTGTAAGAAAGACATTAAATATCTGCCTACTGATATTATGATAGCAAGTATTATTTTTCTTACTATTGCAGAATACTAGCAAAACTATATATTCAAAAACAGATATTTCTTATGAAACAAAAATATCTCCACTAATACTTCTCAGACCATATGTAGCTTATTTTGAAAAGTTGGTTTATATTTTCCCTTCAAAAAGAAGTTGTTACAATCTTCTACTTCTGATTCAAGTCAACAGAGTATAAAACTTTGTGCAGAGGGGAAAAGTCATTGTCCTATAATATAAATAATGCCACACGAGTTTTGTATTCCTGCAGCACAGACTGTTTATCATCTACTATATAGCTAATGTATTAAAGAGAATTTTAAAATATGACTCAGGAAATACAAAATAGTTCTGGTTTGTTTTAGGGTTATTTTGACAGCCACTTTGACTTAGCCATTGAACTGACTGGTGTACGGAGAGAGGGTGTGGTTTGTGTTTCACAGAATCATAGAATATCAGGGTTGGAAGAGACCTCAGGAGGTCATCTAGTCCAACCCCCTGCTCAAAGCAGGACCAATCATCAACCAACTAAATCATCAACCAACTAAATCATCCCAGCCAGGGCTTTGTCAAGCCTGACCTTAAAAATATCTAAGGAAGGAGATTCCACCACCTCCCTAGATAACCCATTCCAGGGCTTCACCACCCTCCTAGTGAAAAAGTTTTTCCTAATATCCAACCTAAATCTCCCCCACTGCAACTTGAGACCATTACTCCTTGTTCTGTCATCAGCTACTGAGAACAGTCTAGATCCATCCTCTTTGGAACCCCCTTTCAGGTAGTTGAAAGCAGCTATCAAATCCCCCCTCATTCTTCTCTTCTGCAGACTAAACAATCCCAGTTCCCTCAGCCTCGCCTCATAAATCATGTGGTCCAGTCCCCCTAATCATTTTTGTTGCCCTCCGCTGGACTCTTTCCAATTTTTCCACATCCTTCTTGTAGTGTGGGGCCCAAAGCTGGACACAGTACTCCAGATGAGGCCTCACCGATGTCGAATAGAGGGGAACGATCACGTCCCTCGATCTGCTGGCAATGCTCCTACATATACATCCCAAAATGCCATTGGCCTTCTTGGCAACAAGGGCACACTGTTGACTCATATCCTGCTTCTCGTCCACTGTAACCCCTAGGTCCTTTTCTGCAGAACTGCTGCCTAGCTATTCGGTCCCTAGTCTGTAGTGGTGCATGGGATTCTTCCGTCCTAAGTGCAGGACTCTGCACTTGTCCTTGTTGACCCTCATCAGATTTCTTTTGGCCCAAAACTCTAATTTGTCTAGGTCCCTCTGTATCCTATCCCTACCCTCCAGCATATCTACCTCTCCTCCCAGTTTAGTGTCATCTGCAAACTTGGGAGGGTGCAATCCACACCATCCTCCAGATCATTTATGAAGATATTGAACAAAACCGGCCCCAGGACCGACCCTTGGGGCACTCCACTTGATACCGGCTGCCAACTAGACATGGAGCCATTGATCACTACCCGTTGAGCCTGACAATCTAGCCAACTTTCTATCTACCTTATAGTCCATTCTTAAGTTTCCATTCTACTTAAATGTATTCTCTTCTTTACTTAATTAGACCACTTTTTTTCACATGCAAATACAATCACAAGACCTCCTTCCTTGGTGTAACTGTACACTCCTGTTCACTCGGGGAAAGAGTCCTGATACAAACACTACTGGCTGCCCCTTTTGTAGAAGTGTTTCTCCAAGCTCCGACTCATGCACATATTGTAAAGTACCATTTTTCCCTATAAACTAAGTGGTTGGTTGCAAGGGCTTCTTCATGTTGTGATAGCCATGTCAAAACTGCATATTTTCCTGCTAAACATCTCAGAGGTTTGCATACACCAAAAGAGACTTGGGAGGCATTCTGTTAGATAGTTCATGAGTCCATACTTGCTGACTGCTTTGACATCTGTGAACTTGGGCATTTGGGGCCTGGTCCAAAGCCCACAGAAATCAATAGAAGTCTTTCAGTGGGCTTTGCATTAGGCACTTGTTTCATAGTGTTGTGGGCTGGACAAAATGGCATTGCAGAGGTTGGGTGTAGCTGCCATCCTTCATTCAAAATACATATAGGAAACAGTTAAACTCCTTTTTAGAAGTCCCCAGCTAAAACAGAGGCATACATAAGTCAGCCTGGGAATTAGAAGTATGTGGGTGGACAGTTTTGTTGAGTATTGTTTTGGGTAAGATGGGGCAGGGGAAAGTAAGAGAGCAGAAAAACAGAGTCAGAGAAGGAACAGAAAGCCACACTTAACCTAACTGGAACAACCTGCAAGACCCCAAATTTGTGGGTAACTGTTCAGATCAAAAGTGGTATGTAACAGAGTCCTTGATGGATGATGTGGCTTAATGGTTAGTGCGGTTAGTGCCCCCTCCCCATGTGTAAGTCTTACAGTCCTGGTCCTTCTCTACTCAGAGGTGTGGTGAGGAATATAGGTGCTTCAAGACCCTCCTGTAGTAGGGGCAGTGGTAGGGGAGCCCAGACCCACCCACTCCAATGGGCTCCAGTCCAGGGTCCTAGAAAGGTCAACAGTGCCTGGCCCCGCAAAAGTGCCCTCTGAGTTACCCTCCCTGGTCACGTCCTACCGCTGCTTTCCTCTCTTAGCTTTCAGTCCCAGATAAGGTGAAAAGAAAAAGAAAAGATAACCAAACCAGCAGCCTCAGCCGGGCTCAGCATACAGTCTTACTCTCTCAGGGAGGCTTCTCTGGCACCCTTGTCACAAGCCTTCAGGGTAGGTCTGTCTTCCTCCCTAGCATCTCTCTTCCGTGTTCCCCTTTCAACTCCTTCTCTAGCTGAAGCATGCTCTGCAGGGCTAGAGGGACATGGCTACCTGGGCCTACTAGTGTCTTTTAACCCCTGCCAACCCAGTGTACAGTTTGTATACCCAATCACATGGAAACAATAGTTTTTATCTTTTCTGGCTCAAAATTGTCTTTGAAAAGTCTACATGTGTTCTAAGATTGGTGTTGTGGTAAGTCACAGTTTGATCTTTTTGTACAGTTCTGCATTCATATTTCTGGCTCACCTGAGCCGAGCAGTATGGTAGTCATCGTCTGGTATCACTTTGGTCTCTGTCTCTACAGCCAGGTACTAAAATATCCTTTGTACAAAATATCCTTAAGCCCTTGGATCCCTGCTAGTATTTTGCTGGCAGCACTGATATTCTTCAGCTGTAGTTTTGATCCTAAATAGCCATTTGTCAGTTGTTCTGCCTGCCGATGTACAAAACTAGTGGAGATAACTTCAGTGTTCCTCCAAGATCCCTTGCTGATATCCATGGTTGGCAGCCAATGCTGAGAATCAACTTGTTTTGGCCCGATCAGGTAGAATTTCTTCAGCTGCAGGCACTTGCAGAGTGATTCCTCCTTTTTCAGTTTCTGTATGTGGTTTCAAATGATGGGCATTTGCTGTTGTAATGCCTCACTCCATAACACCCACAGCTTTTTCTGTTTGGATGCTTTGTATTTATGATTGCTTTAGCATAAGTAATATGGGGTACCGCAGTTCTTTTGCTTTCCCTGCCTGATGTGGTGAATTATCTCTGATCTTATCCTCATCTGATTATTTGGTTGCTCACTGTGTTTCCATATTTGTCTCTTGGTAGATGCAATGTCAAATACCACTTTGGATGTGGAATGGAATGGGTTAATGGCCTGTCCTATACTGGCTCCTATCACAGTCCTTTTCTGATCCCTCGTGCCCTCTCCCAGCTGCTGAGCGACCTTGGCAGGTCACAAAGTCCAAATGAACCCTACTGGGGTATTACAGAGTCCAGCAAATAGACAGTCTATTTGCCCTCCGTACAGTCTCCAGCCCAGGTCTGCCCTCTGTAAATTCAGACCTTTTTTCAAACTTCTAACTAAACAGTGTCCTTTTTTTGGATTTACACCACTTTACCTGTAGCCAGTGGGGAACCCAGGCCTGTCCATTATGCCAGGTTCCAACCCCAGACCCTATACACAGCAGTCACATATTGCTCAACTTCAATCATCTGCTGCATTGTCCCTAGGGCTCTTCCTAATAAGCCCTTTTATCTCTGTCCCTATCTGAGGGCCAGCATCCTCAGGTTCTTCTTTCCCTTCAATCCCAGCTACAAAAGTTCAGCCAGCCATAAACTCTGACTGCCAGGCTCCTTCGACCAGAGAGAAGCCCCCATCTTCCCTCCTCTGCTCCCAGCCAGGAACCAACCAGCTCAGGCCAAGCAACTCCTTTGATCTGGGCCAGCAGGGCTCTGATTGGCTAGTGCTAGCCTCTTTAGCCCTTAGAAGAGCAGGACTGGAGGACACAGCGTCACTGCTCTGTTCCTCCCACATCATTGCTTACCGGGTCTGGGTGGATAGGACTGCAGGGCCGCCTGTAGGCAGCCGCAAAGACCAGGTACACCTCGTCGCACCCTTAATCACATTGCATGGCACCTGACTCCACAAGTGATCTCACTGAAGCCGGTAGGAGTAAAGAGCTGGACACTGTGAATGAAGGTATCAGAACTTGGGCTGAAATAAAGACCAATTTGAAAATAAATCCCAAGCAATCTTCTAAAACACTTGTCACTGCTTCAATATTTCCTTTATTGTACATGTTGTACGTGTCCCTCATTGACAGCTGCTATTTTGCGGATGCTGTGCAGCACAGGATGTCCAGTCTTATTATGGTTTGAGACATAGGAAATGCAGCTCAGTATTTGAATGCAAAAGGAGGAAGGAGACTTTCAAAGTTAAAGGTAAGTGTCATTTCTTTTTAGAATGCTGGGGGAGCAGGGAGAGTCTAATGGTGCTTTACTTAATTTAAAAAACAAAACCTTGTTTGTCACTTCTAATGTTTCCAATAAAATGCAAGAATAAATGGAAAATATTATAATGGCATTATATAAATCAATAATATGCCTTCACACGTGTCCAGTTCTGGTCACCCCCTCTCAAAAAGTGTATTGCGGAATAGAAGAGGCTCAGAGATGTGTGGTGAAAATGATTAGGACATGATTAGCATGAAAAAACTCTCATGAAAATATACTGAAAGGAATGGGATTGATTATCTTAGAGAGGAGGTGAATAAGAGAGGACAAATTAAGGTATGAAAAAGAATGAGTGATAGAGAAGGTAAATCAGGAATTTCTACTTTAAGGTATAAGATTGCCACTAATTTTTGAGGGTTTGGAAAAAAACTTTCCCTAGGACAGGTAATTATCTACTCCAGGGGTTCTTCCATCTTCTCTAAGCATCTATTGCTGGCCACTGTTGGTAACATGATACTGGATCAGTTGGACCATTGGGCTGATCTAGTAGAGTTTCTTAATCAAAACTGGCCCATACACATGTCAAACAATGAGGAGGAGGGCACAAAAACTCTAAGAGTCTATCCTTTGTTACTATTGGACTTTGTTGTCTCTGGGTTTGTTCCTCCAGGATTGCCAGTTGCCAGTTTATTGTATTAGGGTCCCATATGAATCCCTTCAGTTTCATAAATTGTATGTTTTGCCTTGGACTGCAAACTTGACAGATGACGGATTTTATAATGTCTAAAGCAATATATTGTGGGCCAGATGATCTTGGTTGAACCAGAGTTCCTGTGAATTTTTACCACTGTAAACCAAGATCAGAATCTAGCCATAAGGTACGGATGGTACTCAAGAACTGACTCTTGCAAACCATATGAAATATTGTCTTGCTATGAATTGCAGCTACAGGCAATACTTTTTCGAAACTGAAAAACATGACTGAAGTGGAATAAGTTGTTTACATAGCACAAGAACAGAATACTTATCTTTACCAGTATCAAAGGAGAACAAAGCTGAATTTGAACTATAAGTAACATTTTGCTGATTATTGTTGCTCTTTCTGGAATAAAGGGATGAAAGTCACTGCTGTCTTTTTTTTTTTTCACATTCTGCTTGTCTTTATTATTACTCTGATAATTCAGGGGACTAGAAACAAGAGCTGAGTGTTGATTTTTTGTTTCCACCCCCCCCCCCCCCCTTCCTGTTTCTTGCCTGGAAATCTATTTAGATTATGCACCAGTCTATGGTCATTGAAGGTCATTTTGTTTACAGCTGAAATTTTCAGTTGGAACCTCATCTTGTAATTAGAACTTAAAGCCGAAGTAAGATTGTGTAGCTCTTGTGAAAGGGTAGGTTGTTGTATGATTAGCTTCAGAATGTTAAATTAGGTGTAATGATAGATAATTTTTTGAGGCTTAAATTGCACGATGAAAACACCTATCTTGAATAGCAACCTTTGGGCTATAAGGACCACTATCCTAGGCCTCTCCTAAATGTTAATTGTATTAACATTAACATTTCCTTTACTGTAAAATGGCAGAAGCCAAGCCAGCAAGATTTTAATATCTTAAGTAACACTTTCATGTCTTGTTTCAGACTCCGTTCTCAAAAGCAAGCTGCTTGCTGAAAATGTCCCTTGAATAAACATCCACTTACATACAATGAAGAAAAGGAGTACTTGTGGCACCTTAGAGACTAACAAATTTATGTGAGCAGCTAAGGTGCCACAAGTACTCCTTTTCCTTTTGCGGATACAGACTAACACGGCTGCTACTCTGAAACCTTACGTACAATGAACACTTAAAAAGTCAGCATTTGGCAATAGTTGTTCCACAGCAGTGGTTGCCGCCAAATGTTAACTTTTTACAAGTTACCATGGCACAGGAAGCAATCTTTTCAAATCTGTCCACAATGCATCCTTCTCTGCCTTAGGTATAAAGCACCAATCATGTAGCATCTTCCGTGTCCCTGGGGTAGTTGAATATCGTAGTTCAACATTGTAGTTGAACAAACTATGGTGTTTTCTGAAGTTGCCAGACCATCTGGAGTTTGAAAATCCTTTTTTTCTCTAATGTCTCCCTCACCCAAGCGAGATTCAATTTGAGAATGTAAAGTGAAGCCTATGCTCCCTATGAAGGGGTGAGAAACCCATTCAATAGCTAGACTAGCACAAGTGGATGCCTTACACATGGTGACTTGATCTTTGCATAGCACTGAAGTGAAACACTATGCCACCTTCTTTCCCACCCCCGATCACTGGGACCAGCAGCACAGAACAGAGCAATCTCACAGCTGATCTAAGCTGTATCAACAGTTTAAATTTCCTTGGAGTTGTTATGCTGACTGGGATTACTGAAGCACAGTGTATGACAGCCATGACCTGTTGTAATTCCCAGATGCCTGATTAGGGCTGTTGAATAGTGTAGTTGCACCGCCAGACGTGTACTGTACTGGGGCCATTGGATTGGCCCTTTATTTATAATTTGCATTTGAAAATGTGAGCATTATCCTCTTCCCCCCCAGATCCTATGGAGTTTGATGAAGGGGGAGTCCCAGAAAGTATAGCCTCTAGGCCATATTCTCCATGGCCTTTCATTTTATTCAGTCATTTACACCTGTGCAAAGTCAGTGCATCCTGATTTGCTGGTTTTATACACTCACATTGCACAGCTGTAAATGACTACACAGGGTGCAAGGACTAGAGAATCAGAATCCCCTTTCTAATCGATTCCAGCTCAGTAAATCAGATTGCTTCACAGAAACTAGCATTATGCGTACTACAAGCAGGTGGCAACTTCTAGTGATAGCTCCACTGTCAGACACAAAGGGCAGCACTGCATATTTATCACAAGGGTATATGCCCACTGTGATACTCGGCACCCCATATTCACTATAGTGATATGATTATAATATAATTATGGGTTTCAGAGTAGCAGCCGTGTTAGTCTGTATCCTCAAAAAGAACAGGAGTATTTGTGGCACCTTAGAGACTAACAAATTTATTAGGGCATAAGCTTTCATATACACATACAGAGAAGGTGGAAGTTGCCATACAAACTGTAAGAGGCTAATTAATTAAGATGAGCTATTATCAGTGGGAGAAAAGAAGTTTATAGTGATAATCAAGATGGCCCATTTAGACAGTTGATAAGAAGGTGTGAGGAGGATACTTAACATAGGGAAATAGATTCAATATGTGTAACGACCCAGCCACCCAAGTTAATGGTAATTTCTCTTTGGAGTCTGTCTTGCACAAAATATGTCATGTGAAATGTCAATGGAAAAGTTATGGTTTGCTGAATATCATTATCCTATTTGTATGCATGTATCTGGACTTATGACCATGCATCTATATTTCAAGTGTGTTTGCTCCTGGGTAACACCCACAGAGTAGTTTACATCCAGTCTAGCTAACACATTGTGAAGGGACTACCCAAGGCAATGGCCAGTCAGTGAAAATAATGGACCACGGGAAAAGCTTAGCCTCACCTGATAAGCTTTCCTGTGGACTCTTCAGCCAAAATATGAGTAATGACTGCTATGACTCATCAAAGCATGCAAGGGCATGTGACTAAATCATGTGATATTGGACTCCTTTTTGGTGCCTGTGTTTTTCTACAAACTGTGCTGGGGGCTTTGTTTGCAACAGTGCAAAGTGAAGTTCCCTCCACATGGAAGAAGCTATAAAATAGGGAAGTAACATCATCACTGGGCCTCGCTCCTGCTACAACACAAACCTGAAAACAACTAAGGAACAAAGACTGAACAGAGTAAGGGTGTTCCAGGCAGGACAGAAGAAGTTCAGCCTGTGTATGCAAAAGCTATAACCTGCTTGTACGAGCTAACAGGGTGAGATACTGCTTGATTCAAATCCTATCTAGTTTATAAAGCTTAGATTGTGTTTTTGTTTTATATTTCAGGTAATCTGCTTGGATCTGTAAGCTCATTACTTATAATCACTTAAAATCTATCTTTCTGTAGTTAATATATATATATATATTTTAATCTAAAACAGTGTTTTGATATAAGTGCTTGGGGAATCTGCTCAGGAACAAAGTTCCCTCACCACTCTGAGGGAGGGGCAGACTGGGTAATAAACTTACTCTGGTCAGGCTTTTGACTGCGGCAAGACAGTACAGCTCTGGGGTCCTAAGCTGTGGAGCTGTGGGGGAGCTGGCTGGAGCCTCTCTATTGTCAGTTCATGAGTGGTAGAGAAGAAGCCTTCATGTAACTGCAGCTGGGTGTGTCCCTGCCTGTGTAAAGGTTTGCAGCAGTCTGCAGCTTATCACAGCAACACAGTGTGAGAGGGAGCCCGGGCTGGTGAGACAGAGGGTTCAGTAGTACCCCAGTTCCAGGTTGAATCCTGGGGAGCCCATCCTACCCACTTTCTCTTACTACAGTAGATACCCCTAGAATTGTGACTATTGCCTTTGATTGAACATCCTAAATGTGCTACTGCCCCTTTGTGCCTCTCTAATGGAAAAGGGATGGAAAGTTGCCTTGGTAGGGTAGCTGAAGATTTCCCACAGGGGAATCCCTAGTTGGTACAAAGGCAATGTAGCCAGCTCTTCACAACCCTCTCCTGATCCCCCGGACAGAAGACATAAGGGGAGCATACCAGCAGGTGTGGGCAGAGCACACAGCCTTCCAATATAAATCAGAGCAAGCCTGAGGCTGTTGAATTGATGTTAGTGGCCAAACCATTCTCTGGCAGCCTCTGGGATCGGGAGGGTACAAATTATTTG
Organism: Lepidochelys kempii; assembly: GCF_965140285.1. NCBI lineage: Eukaryota > Metazoa > Chordata > Testudines > Cheloniidae > Lepidochelys > Lepidochelys kempii. The sequence goes on from NC_136380.1 coordinate 176,888,183, forward strand.
ACTTCACCCTCAAATCCTGTATGGAGCTTGGACAAAATCACAATCTATCTTTCTGAAGCAGCTTATGTGAGGGAGGCGAGACTCACTTCCCCCAACTAACAGACTTCCCCCACTTCCCCCAACTATCATTCTCCACAGCTGAGCACTGGGGGGAGAAAACTGTTTTAGCTCCCATTAAAAAGGCACATTCTGCTGGATGTGCTGTTCAATAGAAATCTTGCTGCTTCTCTCATGCTGGCAACCAACCACCACCATATCAGTGAATGCACTGCTCCTTGAGGGAGCCAGGAATTTAATGTGCTGAGCTGGATTAAAGTCTTATCACAATCTTTTACTGCAGATACTCTATTCAGCCTTAGGAAGAGACAATGTAGAAAGACTGCAGTTCAACATACTTTGCCTTTCAGTTGCTTGTGCCACCAGATATAAATGGTTGATCATGCAGCCCATTCTGCTAACATTTCCTCAGCAATAGTGTAGGTAGCATCCCCTTCTAGGACATGCTTTGGTTGATGTTCCTGAGCCTTGTAAAGTGGCTAGCCGGGTCTCAACCCTCTTTGGGGCAGTAGGGAGCCACACCGGCTCACTACACACAGATAATGTTTGGGGAAATTAGTCCAGCTGCGGGAGTCTCCCTCGGGGGCCCTTATGGCAACTGAAGCAAGCACCATAAGCCCAATGCCTAGGTCAGGGCAGGGCAACAATAAGTTAGGTGCTCAGGCTCTCAGGCAGGGCTGAGCAAACAGTTCAATGTTAGCAGGCCCAGGCCTCTACAGGACCTGGAAGAGGGGGAGACTGCCACCCACGAGTTGGGTGGCAGGGGAGAGACAGGCCCTCCCACTCCACTGTGTCCCAGCCCAGGGCCCTAGGAGCAGCAAACGACCCGCTGCTGTGTCAGTGGGGCTCCTGGCCGCAACACACTATCATAGTCTCTGGCAGTGCCTCAGCCAGACTACAGTCAGCTGCCCCCAGGTTATTCCTGATTCCCCCTCTTGGGCTACCTGGGTCCAGGCAGTGTCTTCTGGGGTGTCCAGCACCATGGGTTCCTCAGGGTAGCGGGCAAGTGGCAGGCCCGGCAACTCCTCTGGGTATCAGCCACAGGGCAAGTCCTGGCGTGCACCTTGGGCCACGGGGGCTTCCTAGTCAGGGGCCAAGCTGGAGGCGTCTGGCCTCCCCGGTGGCTGGGTCTCCAGTGAGCTCAGAGGGATATACTTATACTTCCGGATCGCTGCCTCACCCTCTGAGGGGCGGGCTCAGAGCTCCCTAGCTCCACCCACTTCAGCACATGGAAGGGCTCCTCCCCCTCTGGGGCGGCAGGGAGCCATGCTGCATCACTACAAGCCTAATGAATTTTGGCAGCACAAATGATAATGACAGACAATTGTCTCAAGTCACTGAACAAAGTCACAATAAGCCTGTCTGGTTGACTAGTCTCACGTGTAACAAAATCAAAATAAACCTTCACAAGGAATCATTTTCAACTGCCATTTTACTTTTGTCTTAGGCTCACAAATGTCTCATGTTCTTTCTGATGTGTCCGATGTAATGCAAAAGAAATAACTAATGAAACTAATGAAATGATTGTTGCATAGACAATCCAGGAAGTTTTTGGAAAGCGTATGGGACAATTTCCTGGTGCAAGTGCTAGAGGAGCCAACTAGGGGGGGCGCTTTTCTTGACCTGCTGCTCACAAACCGGGTAGAATTAGTGGGGGAAGCAAAAGTGGATGGGAATCTGGGAGGCAGTGACCACGAGTTGGTTGAGTTCAGGATCCTGACGCAGGGAAGAAAGGTAAGCAGCAGGATACGGACCCTGGACTTCAGGAAAGCAGACTTCGACTCCCTCAGGGAACGGATGGGTAGGATCCTCTGGGGGACTAACTTGAAGGGGAAAGGAGTCCAGGAGAGCTGGCTGTATTTCAAGGAATCCCTGTTGAGGTTACAGGGACAAACCATCCCAATGAGTCGAAAGAATAGTAAATATGGCAGGCGACCAGCTTGGCTTAATGGTGAAATCCTAGAGGATCTTAAACATAAAAAAGAAGCTTACAAGAAGTGGAAGGTTGGACATATGACCAGGGAAGAGTATAAAAATATTGCTCGGGCATGTAGGAATGTTATCAGGAGGGCCAAATCGCACCTGGAGCTGCAGCTAGCCAGAGATGTCAAGAGTAACAAGAAGGGTTTCTTCAGGTATGTTGGCAACAAGAAGAAAGCCAAGGAATGTGTGGGCCCCTTACTGAATGAGGGAGGCAACCTAGTGACAGAGGATGTGGAAAAAGCTAATGTACTCAATGCTTTTTTTGCCTCTGTTTTCACTAACAAGGTCAGCTCCCAGACTGCTGCGCTGGGCATCACAAAATGGGGAAGAGATGGCCAGCCCTCTGTGGAGATAGAGGTGGTTAGGGACTATTTAGAAAAGCTGGACGTGCACAAGTCCATGGGGCCGGACGAGTTGCATCCGAGAGTGCTGAAGGAATTGGCGGCTGTGATTGCAGAGCCATTGGCCATTATCTTTGAAAACTTGTGGCGAACGGGGGAAGTCCCGGATGACTGGAAAAAGGCTAATGTAGTGCCAATCTTTAAAAAAGGGAAGAAGGAGGAACCTGGGAACTACAGGCCAGTCAGCCTCACTTCAGTCCCTGGAAAAATCATGGAGCAGGTCCTCAAAGAATCAATCCTGAAGCACTTGCATGAGAGGAAAGTGATCAGGAACAGCCAGCATGGATTCACCAAGGGAAGGTCATGCCTGACTAATCTAAACGCCTTTTATGATGAGATTACTGGTTCTGTGGATGAAGGGAAAGCAGTGAATGTATTGTTTCTTGACTTCCGCAAAGCTTTTGACACGGTCTCCCACAGTATTCTTGTCAGCAAGTTAAGGAAGTATGGGCTGGATGAATGCACTAGAAGGTGGGTAGAAAGCTGGCTAGATTGTCGGGCTCAACGGGTAGTGATCAATGGCTCCATATCTAGTTGGCAGCCGGTATCAAGTGGAGTACCCCAAGGGTCGGTCCTGGGGCCGGTTTTGTTCAATATCTTCATAAATGATCTGGAGGATGGTGTGGATTGCACTCTCAGCAAATTTGCGGATGATACTAAACTGGGAGGAGTGGTAGATACGCTGGAGGGGAGGGATAGGATACAGAAAGACCTAGACAAATTGGAGGATTGGGCCAAAAGAAATCTGATGAGGTTCAATAAGGATAAGTGCAGGGTCCTGCACTTAGGACAGAAGAACCCAATGCACAGCTACAGACTAGGGACCGAATTGTTAGGCAGCAGTTCTGCGGAAAAGGACCTAGGGGTGACAGTGGACGAGAAGCTGGATATGAGTCAGCAGTGTGCCCTTGTTGCCAAGAAGGCCAATGGCATTTTGGGATGTATAAGTAGGGGCATAGCGAGCAGATCGAGGGACGTGATCGTTCCCCTCTATTCGACATTGGTGAGGCCTCATCTGGAGTACTGTGTCCAGTTTTGGGCCCCACACTCCAAGAAGGATGTGGATAAATTGGAGAGAGTCCAGCGAAGGGCAACAAAAATGATTAGGGGACTGGAACACATGAGTTATGAGGAGAGGCTGAGGGAGCTGGGATTGTTTAGCCTGCAGAAGAGAAGAATGAGGGGGGATTTGATAGCTGCTTTCAACTACCTGAAAGGGGGTTCCAAAGAGGATGGCTCTAGACTGTTCTCAATGGTAGCAGATGACAGAACGAGGAGTAATGGTCTCAAGTTGCAGTGGGGGAGGTTTAGATTGGATATTAGGAAAAACTTTTTCACTAAGAGGGTGGTGAAACACTGGAATGCGTTACCTAGGGAGGTGGTAGAATCTCCTTCCTTAGAGGTTTTTAAGGTCAGGCTTGACAAAGCCCTGGCTGGGATGATTTAACTGGGAATTGGTCCTGCTTTGAGCAGGGGGTTGGACTAGATGACCTTCTGGGGTCCCTTCCAACCCTGATATTCTATGATTCTATGATTCTATGAAACAAACACATTCTCTGTATGGCTTGTCAGGGATAAAAAGTGTTTAAAAACCATCCATTGCTCCCCTCACCTCCTTCCCACTCTTTCTTCTTTTCCTTCAATGTCGACTGATAAGGATGGAGGGTGTGTGTCTTTGGTGGTGGTGGGGAACATACTAGTGTTATTTTAACTAATTATCTTACCATTACTAGAGCTGGTATGGTGAAACCACCTATGAGCCCGTCATGGAGCAGTGTCCCATTGTGCTAGGTGCTGTACAAATGGAGAATAAAGACAGTCTCTGCCCCAAGAACCCTACATTCTGTGCTCCACTCCACATCCCCGTGGTACAATGAACTCCTGCTGGTTATATTATTTTTCAGAATCTGTTGGTTACCACTTCTGTTGTTGGTTTTTGTTTTTGTTTTTAAAAGATAAAATAAAATCCACAATTTGTTAAAAGATTCAAGGCTCATTCTTAGCACAATTGGGGTGTGTAAATTCAACTTCATGGTGAAGATCAATGTATACAAAGGTATAAAAGCACTTCAGGTCAAATGTTCATAAATGACTTAGGAGCCTAAGCTTCCATTTCAAAAGTGATGTGGGGCTCTTCAGAGTGTTTAGTCTCATTGACAGTCAATGGGCTTGGGCTCCTGAGGCCCAGGTTTTTAAAGCTACTTAGGAGCTAAGGAGGCTGCGAAGGAGCCATCATTTCATATCCAAAAGGGTACTTAGGAGGCTGGGATTTTGACTTTCCCTTTTGAAAATGAAACGTAGGTGTTGTAACATTGAGCACAACAATGCCTCAATACCTTTAACAAAACTGGGCCTAAGTGCCTTTTGAAAATAAGACTTAGGCTACGAGGGTCATTTAGGCATGTCTGAAAATGTTACCCCTTGGTTTTAAGGCACATTGTAACATAAATCCTTGATCTTGCCATTGATTGTCAATGCCAGATTGGCAATATTGGGGCCCAGGTTATCACAGCAAGATGCTTACATGTTACCAATGACAGGATTGGGACCTAAAAGAAGCACAGTGCAGTGCAGCCTTAGCTTACAAAGAAAAAAAACCCAAGTGATTTGTGTTTTAATTTAACTGTAGCCAAAGTTAAACTTATAAATAAACCTCCTCTCTCTCTCTCTGAACTCTAGTCCAAGTACTGCAGCTTGACTTTGCATTGAAGCAATCAAACAAAACTTCAGAATGACATAAGAACCAGTGACATATCATTTAGCATCAGTTTGCATTTTTCCATAAAAGCAAACCTGTTTGTGCTAGAAATCGCCAAAGGGTTTGTCTCATTAAATTTTGTTTGAATGAATATTTTGTCTTCTGATCAAAAATAAAATGTTATTTCTAAGTTACCAAAAAATATGATGAAAGTTCCTTCCTAAAATAAAGCATGGCTGCTTTCTTTTAAAAGCAGGGATCATAATTAAAGGCTGTTATTTCCATTTCCTATAAAGATATTTTGGCAATTAAGTCTATTCTGAAGAGAATTTTTTCTTTTATAAAATGAATAATTGTGTTTCCAAAGAGTAGTAAAGTGGATTAATTCACTCTGGAAAGGATAAAGACAAATGCTCCCTTGCCTATAATTTCTTGCTCTTGACACAGAGGGTTAGGATAATAAGTCATGATGATATTTATATCTACCTCTTTAAAGCAAAATGTGTTGATAGTGGCAAAAGGCTGGTTTAAAAACAGATGTAATAAGTGATGAAGGACATCATAACTTCACTAAAAAGAGACTCAGTAAACCTCTAACTTTCCAACTTCTGTGGTTCAAAGTCTATTCCTGAGCTTGTCCTCCACACCGGACTAACTTTATGATTGCATTCCAGTACTGAATATTCTGCAAGCAGCTTCATTCAGGCATACTCCCTGCATCTGCACAAAGTCCCATTGTTGTCAATGGAGCTCATTGCAGGTCTAGGGGTCTGTTTGGGTGGAGAAACTTTAAGCATCAGGGTCTATATTAGAGCCCAGATCCTCACTGGGTGTAAATCAATATCACTCCATTGAGTTCTTCCAGCTGAGGATATGGCCCCACATTTTCAAAGGAGCCTCGTCTAACTGGTCTTTATGTGTATGAGTGCAACTTCCCACACATTGTCCCATTTGCACACAAAGGGCCTGCTCTAAAGCCCAGTGAAGTCAATAGGTGTTTTCCCACTGACTTCAATATCCCTTACACACGTTATAAAATTTAGATACAATATTCATTTGTGCTTAATTTGCAGATAAAATGGAGTGTATGGGCCATATCCTGAGCTGTTGTTAACTGGCATAGCTTAGCTCTAATGAAGTCAAGGGAGCTAATTTACACCAGCCAAGTATCTGTCCTTATATGTATATTTTATCATTTGATCACAGAGATTAGTGCACAATAAACTGTGCATACAAATAACTGCATGTGGAAAAAGGTAGCCACACAAGCAGAGGTCATGTTTTGAAAATGTAGATGTTTTAGTAAGGTAGAAGATGCGCTTTTCTTTTGAACAGCTTATGACAAGACTTAGCCCCACTAAACGCCTTATGAAATTGTTTGCCTCTTTCCCTTAGAAGTAATTTTACTAGCTTGTGTAAACATATATGTGGTTTTTCTTTTTCTAGGGCTAAGGATTACAAGGACATTGGCATGGGCATGATTTCTTGTTTACCTCATCTGCTCTTATTGGCTAACCCTCACCAAGAGTGGCAATTATCTGTTTCAGAGTAGCAGCCGGGTTAGTCTGTATTCACAAAAAGAAAAGGAGTACTTGTGGCACCTTAGAGACTAACCAATTTATGTGAGCATAAGCTTTCGTGAGCTACAGATCATTTCATCAGATGCATTCAGTGGAAAATACAGTGGGGAGATTTATATACACAGAGAACATGAAACAATGGGTGTTACCATACACACTGTAACCAGAGTGATCGCTTAAGGTGAGCTATTAACAGCAGGAGAGAGGGGGAGGGGGGAACCTTTTGTAGTGATAATCAAGGTAGGGCCATTACCAGCAGTTGACAAGAACATCTGAGGAACAGTGGGGGGTGGAGGGGGGGAATAAACACGGGGAAATAGTTTTACTTTGGGAGTGGATGGGTAATTACACAGTCTCTATTCAAGCCTAAATTAATTGTATCTAGTTTGCAAATTAATTCCAATTCAGCAGTCTCTCATTGGAGTCTGTTTTTGAAGTTTTTTTGTTGAAGAATTGACACTTTTAGGTCTGTAATCGAGTGACCAAAGAGATTGAAGTGTTCTCCGACTGGTTTTTGAATGTTATCATTCTTGACGTCTGATTTGTGTCCATTTATTCTTCATAAACGTCCAAATATGATGTTGTAAACTGAGGGAACATCACTTCAAACAATGGGCAGAAGCAAAAGAGCCTGGGCTTCTGGATAGCTATGATCTTGTTATCATGAAGAAATCCCTCACAGTAAAAATAATTTAAAAGGAAGAGAAATAATTTTACAAAAACATAGAAGCACCCTAAACAGTGTGTCTCCAAGTCTTTCCTAAACCATACGTGGATCTTTAACAATCTGTGCAAAACATAAACATTCGCTGAGTGAAATATGGAATGGGTGTACTCTCTTGGCATGACTTTGAACCCACTCAGGCACCATGGGTTTGACAGTTTGACTTTAACTCAGTTTGGTGGTCTCTTGGAGACTTGGAAAGAACAGATGGGGAAGTGAGGATGACTAGGGAGAGCAAGAGTCTACAGCAGCTTGTGCTACTTTTCCTTCAAAGCTACCCCCCTATACACATACAATTCTTGGCAAGCGGTGATCATGGCCCCCCTTTCTTCTCCTCTCACAGTGTAAGTACAAGAACAAAAGCTTGCCATTTTAAATTACAGTTTTCCTTTCCCTACATGGGGCCTTTAAATTACAATTTTTTAAGGGTAGAGTTATTGAGTCAGAACCTCAGCTACATCAAGGCAGTTTTCCACTGCAAAGCTACTGCTCCCTTACCCTGGTTATAGAAGAATTTCTACTGTCTATAGGGATTCTCTGGTGGTGTGGAGCAGCTGGCACAGAGGGTGTGATTGGGATATAGAAGGTGTGGCCCAAGCCTCACTACAACCACAAAGGCACCCCCCAAAACTTAAAGCATCCTTTAGGCTGCTCTGAATGGTACTCGAGGGCCCTCCTAATGCAAATTGGAGGGGGTAGAAGGGGTGTTCAAGGCCACCTTTGCAGTCCTCCTACACACTGAGCTTTCCCTAGTGCTCCTTAATGACAGCTCAGTATTGGCCCATTGACTCGTCCATACATGTAAAAGTGGCATGCACAATTGTTATGTTCTTGTATAGATAACAAATGATACCCAGCTACATCACCACACTATTTACTCCAGCAGAATGAACACTTCTTCACATGTTAATATCTCTACTTTTAAAATATTGTGCATTTCTAAGCATTTTGTCTATTTGCCACATTTTGACTCCTGATTACACAGACTGTCTAGGCACATATTTACTGAAAAATAATGAAGAATACTTGGTGCTTTCCATCTTCCAAGTGTTTTACAAACATTAACTAATTAATAATGTATTCCCTGTTTTCAGGCATGTTAGTGTTCTTGGATGTTAAGAGGGATCCTGCTAAATCACTATCTTACTGCATTTCTTCTACTTTCTGTCTAACCCATTACATTGATCAGAATTCTGATTATTGAGCTCTGTTGTAGACAGTGAGTCTGCTTCTTAACTTCTCCTAAGCACATGTACCCATAAAGGCCTTTATAATTCAGACCAAGATTCTAAACAACACTCATTGTGACAGATTGTAGTGTCTGAGTGCATGAGCCAATATGATCTTAAAATAAGCGGAATGCCTTTTACTTGGCTACAGACTACCACTCCTGTAATATGCCTAACCTCAGCTGGCCAGGGACTCGCCCATAGATTCAAACAGCTTTTGCCACTCTGTCTGTCGTGCTGTCTGGAGTGGCTCACAAATGAGAGTGCCAACCTCAAGGCAGACTGTCAAAAAGCAGGTCAGACACCCCGAACTGGTGATGTGTTCTATAATTAGATTTCACCAACCCCATTTACAAATGTGAAATTCTGGATCATTATTGAGTCACATGGAGTCACAGACAGTCCCCTTAGACTCTCCAGTCTATCTTGCCACCCAGGCAAACTGGACTTAGTGATAAATGGTCACTTACACCAAAGATCACAAAATATTCAGGTTGCTCCCAGTCTCAAGAGACTAGTCACTTATCCCAGGTCAATTTGTCTCTTAGATCTCACACCAAAGACAATGTTCATATCCAATCCTATATTAAACTAACTAAGGATTTATTAACTAGAAAAAAGAAATGAGAGAGTTATTTACAGATCAAAGCAGGCAACATAAGTAAAAATGAATTACAGTCTATGATTCCAAACGGTGACAGAGACGTAGTATTCTGTCCACTGAATGTCTTTTAGCGCTAATCCAGGTTGACCCTGGAGATTTCTGCTTTTGTTTCTTAGCATCAGCCCTTGTAAGAGGCCAAATAGCCAAGAGAAAACTATTTCCCCTTATGAGCATTTTATATGCCCTTTCCCCAGAGTTCAAACCATTGGGATGAGTGCCCCTGCATGTAACTTCTTCATGAGTAGATGGGGCAATCAACAAAGATTTTGTCCTCCAATGGTCCATTTAGTTTTGATGGTCTTTCTTGATGGATGGGGGGAACCACTCCTCCTGTCTGAGTTCACAAGTTCAGAGGAGGCATTTTTACAATTATAAAACAAACCTTTCACATAACCTTATAACATGGGATACAGACATTATAAGTAAGGTTAATGCATGTAGCAACTTACAAGCATTTTAGAGAGTCTAATCACTGAACAAATCCTTACAAATCCAACACCTGACTCAAACAATACTAACGTACAGGTGAGCTGGGCTGGTTTCCAGCTATGAATGTGTCAGTGCTCAGCTGACACCTACAGACTTGGCAAGAGCTGGCACCTGGTCTGCCAGCATCATACTGTCATATACTAGCTAAGGTCCAGAACACATAAGCTGTTCTGCACAGACAGATGGCTGTTTAGAGTCCCACTGCAGTCAGTGAGCCACAGGAGTGTGCCCATGAAGAGCAGTATAAAGGGTCAGTGTGTTTGGTTTAACCCTTGTCAGCCAAGAGGCCATCACACAGAGAAGCACTGAGGAGATTCCTTTGAAGGTAGAGAGTCAGGATAAGAAACTTGGTAGTATTGTCCACCATGCCCAGACCATGTAAACATAATGACTCAGAGTTGGTTCAAGGATGTTCTTATTCATTGCACAATTTTACCGAGGCTGCAACTTTATCTTAGGACACCCTAGCAATATCTGACTTCAAGGCTCATTTGTTGTGATTGCCTATTAGCAGAGATTTGCCATCAACTGCAGCTTCTTCAGGAGACTTGCTCACTGGATTGACAGCTCAAGCTGTATTACTCCTGTCTTGTACTGTTTGAATTTTGTCATTGTTTGTAACACATTCAGCTATTGTTCATCTCCATATTATTTTCTCACGTCAGAATTTTTGTCTTGAACTCTTGAAATGAAAGGCACCTAAAAAGGAACTTAGGAAAATGTCCCCTTTTGATACTTCTCCTCTAGAAAATCAGTTCTCCCCACACATCACCAAGAGCCTCTGTTCACCAAACAGCTTACTTTTCAATACTAAATCGAGATGAAATTGTCCTTAGAGTTTATTCCACAGAGTGGCTTCATTCTTGGACATATCATCCACTTAAAGCACAGTACGAGAAGTACAGAACTTAACGCACTAATAGATAAAATTACTGAGGAGGAGAGCAGCAGGTACACTCTCTCTCTCTCTCCCTGTGGGAAGTTTGTCTGAATTCAACACATTTCACACTTTTCAAATAGTTATAATTCTCTCAAAAGATCTGTGGTACTTATAGTTTCTATAAGCTTCCCTTGTATATTTGTATGTTTTCATGTTCAGATATAAGAACAGATGCACAGAAACTAGTGTGAAGGTAGCTTTGTTGTATCAGCATAAAGAATTTCTTCTTCAGGTAGTGCTCCTGGCAATGCAATTAAATCCACTACACGGCTCTTTTTCAAACATACTACCCCTTCAAGGGTCAATTGATTAGTAACTTTTATTAAATGTTAAATTACTGTATTAATTTTTGAAGTTTCCAAAAACTGGAGTTGCATTGAAATTCATTGTTCTTTTCTTTCTTTGAAGCGTATGGAGTCATTAGTTAAGCCTGCAGCTACAATAGTGCCAATAAAATAAAATGTAAAGCAAGTGAATAGTGTTTCTCTATAGATGCTGCTACAGAACCAGCACCTCTTCGGTGTACCCTGGCCATGCAGATATTAACCACCTGTCTAAGAACTTATGCCTACTATAACTCTCAGACTAGTCATTATAAATAGCCAACTTAATACTTGGACAGCCTTCAGGGACTGCTGACCTTGAATCTCCTTCCTCTGAGCATGTCTAAAACTGTACAAGCAATCTACGTTAAGCAAGTCCTATATTTATAAAATTTCTGGAAATGGATAATGTGGTAGTCTTGCTTACTGGGCTTGGACCCAACAACTATTTTCACTAACTCTATTTTAGCACAGGGATGAAGGAACATGCAACATGTATCATCAATTATGTCTTGCCCTAGGGGTTGTCACTCCTGCAATTGACTTAATGTCTTCAGCTTCATATTCCATTCGGTCCCCTCTACTAATCTGGCTCTCACTCCAGAAGTAGGTGTAAAATAGATGGAAATAGCCAGCTGAAAAGCAACTTTTCATTGGTTTCAGAGTAACAGCCGTGTTAGTCTGTATTCGCAAAAAGAAAAGGAGTACTTGTGGCACCTTAGAGACTAACCAATTTATTTGAGCATAAGCTTTCGTGAGCTACAGCTCACTTCATCGGATGCATACCGCGGAAACTGCAGCAGGACAGTGGGGTGGGAGGAGGTATTGTTTCATATTCTCTGTGTATATATAAAGTCTGCTGCAGTTTCCACGGTATGCATCCGATGAAGTGAGCTGTAGCTCACGAAAGCTTATGCTCAAATAAATTGGTTAGTCTCTAAGGTGCCACAAGTACTCCTTTTCTTTTTGCAACTTTTCATTGTTATTCCCACCCCCAAAAACTCATCCCACATCCCTTGAGTGATCTAATTAGCCTAAAAACTTGAGCATTTTCTCACCTATGACAATTTTTGGGTACTGTAGAGCCACCAAGGCAGCTCCCACACAACGCCCCTTACCAAATATTAGCAAAGGGGCCTTGACCTAAGGAAATGGGATGTGACCAGGGCACCTGTGCAGACTTTTTTCCCCTATTTTAAGGGACAACAAGTTAGAGCACCCTTTAGGTTGCTTTACTGGCACCAGGGGTCAGGTCAGAGGCCAGCAGCCCCAGGATTTGGAGAGAACAATGATGGTTTAAAGCCACCTTTACTCCCCATCTGAACTTGAGTCAAGTCTTCCTCAGACAGTCTAAAGAAATTGACCCTTAACTTCAAAAAAACAGTTAAGCTTCACCAAGGTTGCTAATTGGCAAAAGTATACTTATTGCATATTTTAAACAACTCAGAACTTCAACACAAGACAATAACCAATTAAGAACACCATATTTATGCTACCCAAATCATAATAACCAAACATTATCCTTGTCAACAAAAACATCTTAATTCTAACTCAGATTGGTTATATTCATTAAGTATTATTTTTATCTGAAGTTTGGTATCTATGTAACCCCCCTCTCCTGTTCACTGGCCCAGTATGAGGTAGTTAAAGATAGGGGAAACCTGCCTTGTAACTTTTTACACAACTTTGGGAAACTAGGACTGAGGGTCCTTTGTGTGCTCTGCGTTGTGTGTCAGTGTGTTCACCTCAGACCAGACCCATGCAGACAAACCAGGAACAAGGCTTTATTCTGTAAAGAACATAGAACTGGATTAAGAAGCAGCCTCCTCTCTGCTTGCCTGCTATGTGCTCCCAGCTCAGTCAGTGCTGAGACCTCTGGCTGGGGGCGCAGAGGGTACATCCTGGCAGGAACCAGGAATTCTCCCAACATGCCGCAGTTTGTAGTCCACAACTTGTAGTTCCCAAGGTTGCTGTTAAAGTACACTGGACCTTGGGCTACACCCTTCCCCCACTTATAGAAAGGGCAACCTTGTCCCTTTCCTTAGTCAAAAACTCTCAGGTCAAATATTGCATGCAACCCCCTTTTTCAAATGTTTCCAAGAGCTTTCTGCTGCACGTCGCCCCATAGCAGCACTGGCCAAACTCCCAGTCTCTGCTCCTCTTGCATCAGGCAGCCCACTGTTCCAAATTGTGCCAGACAGGTGCTCTTCACTGTCTTGTTGAGTGCCAAGGACCTGATGAACTATCTCTGGGCACCTCTCCAGTCTGGTCTCACTCTGTCTGCCAATCCAATGAAGTTTGTTCAGATTCTCCTCAGTTTGGTCGGTCTCCTCCGTGGTCCCCAGGGTTTGGTCAGACTCCTTCAGGTCAGAGTACTGTGGGTCTGAGTCAAAATGGTCTGGGTCTGGGTCTTGTGACTCAGTACAGTGTAGCCCTGGCTCCCCTTCATTGCACTGCACATCCCCCATGTCCCAGGTGTCCCCTGTGTACATCATCCCCCTACTGGTTTTCTTTTCCCTGTAGCAGCCTGGTCTATTTAAAGAGCCCCCAGTAAGTTCCTTCTCTGCCCCTGTCTCCAATGGCAAGTTTCCTTCAAGTCCCGGCTTGGCTCCCTCCATTTGTACCTCCCTGCCTGCTGGTCGATTGACTGCACCTATAGGTAGAAACATACATGGTGTAATTCGGTTACAGTGTATCACCCATTCCCCTCCTCTTGATTCTGGTTGCACAGCATAGACAGGCAAGTCCCCTTGTCTTCTGATCACGATATAGAGAATTGGTTCCCATCTGTCTCCCAATTTCTGTCTCCCTTTCTTCTCCCTGGCTACTAGCACCCTGTCTACAGGAGTCAGCAGGGCTTCTCACATCTGGTGGTCATAGTACTGCTTCTGGTGAAGTTTGGCAGCTCCAGATGCCTGTGCAGCCTGATGATATGCTCTCTCTAGGCATTCCCTTAGCCAGGAGACATACTCCTCCACCTCCATCCCCTCATCTCCTCGGTGGGGGAAACCCAGGGCCAAATCTACCTTCAGTCTTGGGTGCCACCCAAACATTAAGAAGAATGGGAAAAATCCAGTGGACTTATGCCAGGTGCAGTTATAGGCATGAGTCATGGGCTCAACATAGTCCTTCCAGTTTGCCTTTTGGTGCAGACACAGGGTTCCCAGCATATTCATGCATGTTTGGTTGAACTACTCAGTAGTTCCATTCCCTTGAGGATGATAGGACGTGGTTCTGCTCTTTGAAGTCCTCAACAGTTTCCAAAGCTGGACCAGGAGATTACTTTTGAAATTTCTCCCCTGGTCCGTACGTATCCTTTCAGGGATGCTATAGTGGCAGATGAACTGTTTCCACATCTCCTTGGCCACAGCAGATGCCCACTGGTCCTGAGTAGGGTATGCCTGAACATAGAAAATGAAGTGGTCAGTGATTACAAAGACATTCTGAATCCCCCCCGGGATGGTTCCAGGGTGAGAAAGTCAAGGTACACTAGCTCCAGGGGCCTATTGGTATAGATTGAGGTAAGTGGAGCTCGGCCTTCAGAGATGCCTCTTTCTTAGGCAGCACCTTTCACGAGAGAGCCACCAGCCCTGGATGGTGGACTGCATGCCTGGCCAATAACAGCAAGTGTGGATGATATTGACCATACGGTCAATGCCCATGTGTTCCATGTCCATGTGCAGAGTTTTGAACACTTCTCTCTTGAGTTTCTCTGGCAGCACCACCTGCTGGATCTATCTCTCTCCCAGGATTGTTGTCCTCCTGTAAAGGATCCCCTCTATCAGCTGCAATCGCTTCCATTGATTCAGTAAAGTCCGCACTGGTGTTTCTTCCTTCTGCCTCTCCCGGGCACTGGGTGCCCATTGCCTTGGCAGGTAGGTCCTTACTCAGGAGATTATGGCATCCTTTTCCTGCAGCCACCTCAATTCTTCCTTGGACAGGCCTAGGATTAACTCTATGCCTGGCCTGTGGAGCGGCTCAGCTCTCTCCATTGCATTCGTTTGGCATTCACCCTGGGTTGCTATGGAGGACACATTGCATCCAGCATTCAGAACTGTAGTCACCTCCTCAGGGTAACTAAGGGGTAACTAAGACAGACCATCAGCATTGACATTACTTCTCTCTGGCCAGTACTTTATGTCAAAGTTGAACTCTGCCAGCTTTGCCATCCACCTTTGACTGGTTACATCGAATTTAGCAGTAGTAGTAACATAGGTCAGTGGATTGTTGTCAGTCAGCACTGCAAATTGGTGTCCTAGTAGATAGTCTCTAAATTTATCTGCAGCTGTCCATTTTAATACCAAGAACTCCAGTTTATGGGTGGGATATTTTTTTTCTGAGGGAGTTAAGCCCCTGCTGGCATAAGCTATGACCCTCTCCTTCCCTGACTGAACCTGAGCCAGTACAGCTCCTAGCGCCTCTGTGGATGCATCTGTCTGGTGTATGAATGGTAAACTGTAATCAGAATATCTCAGTATTGGTGCAGTAGTTAGCTTTGTCTTCAGCTCTGTGAAAGCCTGTCACATTCCTCTGTCCAAACAAAACTGGATATCTTACTGGGACCCCTCTGATTTCTCATTCTGGTCTGGGCTTCACCTGCAGTTAATGTGAATAATGGGGCTGCCAGTTTGGAGTAGCCTTTGATATATCTCCTGTAATAGCCAGTGAATCGAAGAAACTGTAACAGTTCCTTCCTGTTAAAAGGGGTCTTCCAATCCCTCACCTACTGTATCTTATTTGGATCTGTTGCAATGCCTTGGGCAGGCACTATGTGTCCAGGGTATCCTAATAGATACCGAATTCTCGTAGCAAGTGACACTTCCTGGGCTTCAGCTTGAGACCCTGTTGACAGAGTCTATCAAAAACCATCTCCAGGCACTGCAGATGCTCCTCAAATGTGCGGGAGAACACTATGACATCATCAAGGTAAATCAGTACTGCTGAGAAGTTTAAATCCCCCAAGACATGCATCATCAGCCTCTGGAAGGTAGCCAGGGCATTCTATAGACCGAAAGGCATCCGATTACATTCAAACAGCCCGATAGGGGTGATGAATCTGGTTTTGGGTTTATCCTCCTCTACCATTTCCAGCTGCCAATACACTGAGGTCAGATCCAGTGTGGAGTAATATCTGGCTCCTCCTAGGGCATGCATGGCTTCTTTGATGTGGAGCAGAGGAAATGCATCTCAAGTGGTTTTAGCATTCAACTATCTGTAGTCAATACACACTCACATAGAACCCTCTTTCTTCCT
Source organism: Lepidochelys kempii (assembly GCF_965140285.1). Classification (NCBI taxonomy): domain Eukaryota; kingdom Metazoa; phylum Chordata; order Testudines; family Cheloniidae; genus Lepidochelys; species Lepidochelys kempii. Next base: position 176,904,524 of record NC_136380.1, read on the forward strand.
TGCCACCACCATTGGTTAAACATAAGGGCTTTGATTCAGTCTGATTCCTCCAGCACCTGCTATCCCTTGAAAGTGTTTGCCAGAGTATTGTGCCAGAGGTATTTTCCAGTAGGGTTGCCTCACAGGAATAGTAACAATCTGGGGTATCTCATGCTTGACTGTGGAAGTGCAGCCCAAGTTGAGATCATTTTTAGAGAATACGTCTACATTCTGCCTCAGCAATTCTTCCAATATTTTCAGTTAAGCTGGGTCCTGCACAACTACCTGACTCAGGTCCACTTCTGGCACAGCAGCATTGGCCTGTGTCACTTTCCTCAGTGTTTGTCCTGGAGAATATTTCAAGTCGCTGCTCACACTAGCCATGCTGTAGACTACTGAAGCTATAGCTAGATGCTGGTTCCTCTTTATTACCGCTTTTGTTTGTCCTACACTGTGATGCTCTGTAACTCTGTAACACCCAGCACCCCCATCTTCATCCTTGTAAAATGATTGTGTGGTATCCAATACAAAGTTTGTCATGTTGGATGTCTTCCGAAGGCTCATGATGCACTGAGCATTGTTGTTATAATGATGTTATAGTAATTGTTGTTACAGTAATGTTATAGTAATGTTATAGGTTATAATTTCATGTATATAGTTATAAGGCTGAAAATGTGTCTTCATGGTTTAAAACAAACCCAGGCAAAAACTTTCTCCAAGACCAGAGAGGCAGCTCACACCTCATCAGGGCATGTATGGGACAAGCCCAGCCCAGCCTCTCAGGAACAAAGGACGCTGGCTAGGCAGCAACAAAAGGATCTGTTGGACTCTCGAGTGTGTCACCCCTGTTCCTTTGGTCAGTTTGGGACTGCGATGAAGTAATGCTCACCTGACTCTGAAAGGGGAGAGAAGGGGGGACAAAGCCAAGAGAGAAGAAAGAACATGATAAAAGGGAGAGACATTTGCCATGCTCTTCCTCCCTCTTCCACCTACATCTACAGACACCATTACCACCAAGCGACTGAACTGCTGATCAAAGGGGAGAACCTGGCTGAAGGGCAACCAGCCAGCCTGTGATGAGAAGCATCTAAGTTTGTAAGGGCACTGGAAGTGTTAAGATCAGCTTAGAATGCATTTTGCTTTTATTTCATTTGACTAAATCTTACTTGTTCTGCTTTGACTTATAATCACTTAAAATCTATCTTTATAGATAATAAATCTTTGTTTATTCTACCTGAAGTAGTGTATTTGGTTTGAAGCATGTCAGAGACTCGCCTTAGAATAACAAGCTGTGACAGGGTCAGGCCAGATGGCTATAGGAGAGTAATAGAAGGCAGATATATTAGCCCAGGCTAAGTAGGTCCCTTTCTCCTGGGTAAGGTAACAGGGAAGTTTTTTTTTTTTTTTTGAAACAGAAAAGAAGTTTATTTGTAACACTTACAAGAATTACCAAAGGAAACAAAACAAACTATGCAACAAAACAATGCAAACAGAAGGTATAACACAGCAGCTTTCAGGAGGGAGTAGTGTTCAGGCTAGCCTGGGCTCAGAGTGGGGGGGGGCTTCCTTGACACTTGTGGTCTTCCACCCTCCTGAGTTACCTGGTGGCCTAGAGCAGGGGGGCTTCCTCGACACTCGTGGTCTTCCACCCCCTCGAGTTACCTAGTGCTGCGCCCAGTGTCACCGATTATCCCTCTCCTGAGAGTGCCCGGCAAGATGGGCACGGCTGCGGGGTGGGTGGTTTAGGGGTGGGGGGAGTAGACACCCATGTATTATAGGACCCCTCCTAGATGACAGTAATGATGGTATCCACAGCGGCAATGGCTGGGGCTGGCGTCTCTCACTCTTCCCCTCAATCAAAGGGTCAGACGGTGGGAACCGGACGGGGTCACCGAGCAGAGAACCCCGGACAGCGCCCACCGCTCCTCGAAGGCGTCAAGGGAGTCAGTGGATGCCGCCCAGAGGAACTCCGCCCGGATACGTGAATATACTGAGTATCGGAAAAAGGCCCCACAATCGCAGGACGTTTCATGGGCCAACCTCCTCTCTCTGGTTTTATAAATGGCTGTTTTAGCCAAAGCTAGGAGGAGGTTGACCAGGAGATCCCGCGACTTTGTGGGGCCACGGATGGGAAGTGTATAGATAAAAAGGTGAGGGGAGAAATGAAGCCAGAAGCACAATAAAATATTTGTGAGGAGTCGGAAAAGGGGCTGCAATCTGGCACACTCTAAATATACGTGTGCCAGGGTTTCCCTCACATTACAAAAAGGGCAAGTATCCGAGATGGGGGTAAACCATGTCAGAAACATGCCCGTGCTCACAGCTCTGTGAAGGAGCCGCCAACTGATGTCCCCAATGGGCCTCGGGACCAAGGTGAAATACAGGCTGGCCCATCGAGGTTGCTCACCCTCCAAAGGTGGCAGGAGGTCCCGCCACTTTGTATTGGGGCGGGACACCAGGGTGTGGGCGTGAAGTGTGTGAAGCGTCAGTGTGTATAAATATTTCTGTGGTGCAATTTGAAAACTGACCAGCTGCAGTTCATGCAGCCGGCTTGCAGTGAAAGGGTGAGGGGTTTGTTGGGATCAGCAGGGTAGGGGCCCAATGGAAAGGTCCGGCGGGCCTGGGGTAGAGGATGGGCGGGGTGCGCCCTCGTGCAAGGCTCGGTTGACATAAGTCCGAGCAGCGGGGGTCAAGGCGGCCTTCACCTCCTGAAGTACGCGCCGGGGGGTACGAGGGCTGGAGAGCCCCATGCGCCGAGCAAGCATCAGGGGATCCAGCCAGTCTCTCCGGTCGTAGTCCAGGAGGTCTCCGACCCTCGTGACTTCCGCCAGGACCAACCTCTGGTGCACCAAGCGGGACTCCGCCACCTGCACACGGAGTTGGGGATTGTGCAGCAGGGGCTCCGTGAGGAGATCTGCTCCCACGGTGGCCGCCACAGACCTGGTCGTTAGAAACAGTTTCCAGGTCCGGAGGAGGTCCTGGTAGAAGACCGGCAGCCCGGAGAGGTCTCGCGGAAAACCTCTCGGACAAAGATAAAAGAGCTGCCGGTCGTATTGGAGCCCTTGGAAGCGGCACAGGAAGGCGTGCGCCAGTATGCTCCACGCCGAATTACTTGCACTATAAATGAGCCTCTGCAGGGCCTGGAGGTGGAAAACGCGGACCTGAGTGTACAGGCACTTCAGGCCCTGCCCTCCTTCCTTCAGGGGTAAATGAAGAACTCCAGCAGGGGCCCAGTGCATTCCTGACCAAAAGAACTCTAGAATCAATCTCCGGAGGTGGGTCAGGAAACCCGGGGCCGGGGCCAGGGTGTTGAGCAGGTACCAGAGCGTGAACAGGACTAGTTGGTTAAGCACCAGTGCTCTCCCTCGGAGGGAGAGACATTGGAGTAGCCTCGTCCATTTCTGGATCCGCTCTATCACCCTGCCCTCTAAATTTTGCCAGTTCTCCGGCGGGGAAGGGTGCATGGCGGAAAGGTAAATGCCGAGATAGAGCAGTGTGGATGGTCTGAAGCGCGGGTGGGAGAGAGCTTACCTGCCGCCAGTCCCCCACTGCCAAGCCAGAGCTCTTGACCCAGTTGACTCAGGCGGAGGAGGCTGCCGAATAGATGGCCTGGCATGCCTCCACTCGCGCCAAGTCACCCGGGTCCTGGACCATGAGGAGTACGTCATCGGCGTACGCCGACAGGACCAGCCGCAGCTCCGGCTCCCGCAGCACCAACCCTGTCATCCTCCTGCGGAGGAGACAGAGGAAAGGCTCGATCGCCAGAGCGTACAACTGGCCCGAGAAAGGGCACCCCTGCCGCACTCCTCGCCCGAAGCTGACCGGTTCAGTCAGGGTCCAGTTGAGCCTAACCAAACACTCCGTGGAGGCATACGCACCCGGAGAAAACTCACAAACTGAGGTCCGAATCCAAACTCCTGCAGAGTGCTCAGGAGGTACCCATGGTCTACTCTATCGAACGCCTTCTCCTGATCAAGAGACAGGAGGGCGAACGACAGACCATCTCTCCGCCCGAGTTCCAAAAGGTCTTGGACTAGAAAGAGGTTGTCAAAAATGCTGCGACCCGGGACAGTATAGGTCTGGTCTGGGTGGATCACGTCCGCCATCACGGACCCTAGCCGCAGCGAGATTGCTTTCGCTACGATTTTGTAATCCGTGCTAAGGAGTGAGACGGGACGCCAGTTTCGTAAATCGCGGAGGTCCCCATTCCTCGGCAGCAAGGCGAGCACCGCTCGCCTGCATGACAGAGGGAGGACCCCGCTCTGCAAGGACTCAGCCCAGACGGTGACTAGGTCTGGGCAGAACTCACGGTAAAACTCCACGGTCAGCCCGTCCATGCCCGGAGATTTATTGGTGGGCATGCGACGGAGGGCTTCCGAGAACTCGGCCAGGCTGAGAGGCAGCTCTAGTCGGTCTCGGTCGCCCACGCTGACCGTGGGGAGTTCCTCCCAGAGCACCCCACAAGTGCCAGGATCGGTCGGATCCGGGGAGAAAAGGCTTGTGTAGAAGTCATGGGCCCTCCCACACATCTCCTCCAGATCCGTGAGGGGGGTGCCATCTTCTGCAAGAAGGCAGGTGACGTGTTTCTTGGCCCCTCTCATTTTCTCCAGGGCATAGAAGAAGCGGGAGCCGCGGTCCATCTCCCGAAGGAGGCGGATGCGGGACCGAATGAAGGCACCTCGGGCCCGGTGGTCCTCGAGGGCCCGGAGCTCCTCCCGCTTCTCCCGGCACGCTCCACAGAGGGACGGGTCCTCGGGGTTGGCGGCCAGGTGCCTCTCCATCTCTAAGACCTCCCGTTCCAACTGCTCTATCGCCGCATTTCTCTGTCGGCTGGTGCCCCGAGTGTAGTCACGGCAGAAGAGCTTGGCGCTCACCTTCCCGAGATCCCACCATAGCTGCACCGAGGGAAAGGCACGCCACTGCTCTCGCCAGGCCAGCCAAAACTCCCGGAAGGACATCACAAAGCTCTCGTCCTCCAACAGACTGTTATTAAAGTGCCAATAGGCCAGCCCCAGTCTCTCTGCATGGAGGGAGACCGTTATGGTGACTAAACGATGGTTGGAGAATGGGGCCGGCTGAACGGCGGAGGAGTGGGCCTGTGAAAGATGGAAACGGGATAAGTAAATACGGTCCAACCGAGAGTGGTGTGACCGATGGGCCTCCATCCGAACAAAAGTGAACGTGGAAGTACGTCATGAAGTACGTGATGGTCACGCCAGATGTCCACTAGGGAGTGATGCTCAACTATTCCTCGGAGAATATTTGCGGCGGCCGGGCTCGGCTCAGCCCCTGAGCAGTCCCGTTCCTCGAGGGTGGTGTTAAAGTCCCCTCCCAGGACCAGGCACTCGTGCGAATCTAGGGTGCCGAGAAAGTCGGACACCCGCTGATAGAATTGTGGCCGCTTTGAGTTCGTTTGCGGGGCATAGATGTTAACAAGATTAACCACGAGCCCCTCCATATGGACTCGAAGGTGCAGCAGGTGGCCCGGCATGGCCTCAGTGACCCCTAGCACCTCGGGCCGTAAGCTGGGGGAGAACAGGGTCGCCACTCCAGCTTGCCAAGTCATGAAGTGGCTAAAGTATACCCCGTCCCCCCACTCCAGCCGCCACCTGTCCTCGGCGGTCGGGTCCGTATGGGTCTCCTGCAGGAAAACTACAGAGTACCCTCCTTCCCGCAGGTAAGAGATCACCTGGGACCTGCGGAAAGCCATCCTACAGCCCCTGGTATTCAGGGTTGCAATAATAAGAGGCGTCATGTGGAGGGCTGGGGGGGTGGGGGTTTCTTGTTGGTGGGGGTGTTCGTGGCCCCCGGCGGGTTGCACAGCAACCCATGACCCATCCCATGGATGAGTAGATCATTTCGGAAGCTGAGGGCCTGCTCGTAGGCTGCAGCACCGCGCTTTCCTTGCCCCCTTGCCCCCTGCCCTCCTGTATAAGGGCCCTTGTGGCCTGGAGGATTTGGTCATAGTCCCCCCATAGCTGAAGAGCCAGCTGTACCCTATTGTGGGCGCCACGGGTGTGTTCTAGGAACTTCCGTAGTGCATGCCGCAGCTCATGGGGGGGTGGGATTACGATTTCCGGGGTATTCCCTGGTGGGGCTCTTAATGCAGCCTTGTGGTCTGCTAAGGCGGGTAGACAGGGTGCGGACCACCGACGGGGCGTCTGACAGGCTGGGGTTATTAAATCCATTTCATGCCTTGGGGTGGAAGGGGATGGCAGGGAAAAAATTGCAACTCCTAATGGGTCGTGACTAGAAAGTGCGAAGACTGCTCCCTGGGGGGAATCTGCAAAAGACGGGAAAGAAATAACCCCAGGGGCGGCATTACCATTGCAGGAGGAGGGGAATTGGGCAGGGACAGGGGTGGGGGCGGGGGCAGAGGTAAGGTTCTGAACTTCATGAGGCGAGCAGCTAAAAGAAGGTGCCTCCTGAGCAGAGTCGAGGGTTAACGGGTAAGGGAGGGGGCTCCCAGTGACGCTAGGTGCTGGCTCCGTGGTGGTCTTGGCGGCCATGGCATTAGGTGGTGGACCACCTTCTGCGGTGCGCTCGCCCGGGAAGGCAATTAGCAGGAGAGAGCATGGGGAAAGGGGGCCTGGGGTGAGGCTACCCAGATCGAGGCCAGCCGGCAGTAGATCATCTTCTCCCTGGGTGACCGGGGTCAAGTCTAGGGCCTCAATCTCCGCATACACGGAGGAGAGGCCAACTCCTGCTACCCCGGGGGCCTCTCCTCTAGGGCTCGCCTCAACGGTCGCCTCGGGGTTCGTGGGGGGTTCGGGAGGTATCCGGGCAGAAGGGGTGTCCTCGGGGGTCTCGGAGGGGAGGGTCTCCAGTGGAGGGGGGATTCTGCCCTCCAATGCCAGTCTGTCTTCCCTCCCGACACCAGCGGATGGATCTCACTCGTGGCCATAGCGGAAGGCTCAGTATCAGTGCCTCCCTTCCTGGTCTTCCAGGGGGCTTCCGCGTCGGATGGATGCAGCGGAGCTCGAGCCTTCTGTTTGCCTCACTTCCCCTGGACTAGGGTCCAGCCCTCCATAGCGTCGTCTGGAGGTTGGTTAGCAGGGGATCGTGTCGGGGGGCAGAGGCGATGATTCAGGGGTTCGGGGGGGTAGCGGTGAGGCAGCATGAGGGGTGGGGAGTTCTCCTTGGGGCGGGCCCTCTCCTATACCCGGTAATATCTTTGCCACACCCTCCTCCATAGGCTCTACCAGATTGGTAATTGCAAGGGTGGGACTCCCCTGCTCGCCTGGGCGTTGTAGGGAAGGTGTTTCTTGGGCCCGGACGGGAGCAGCGGTGGATCGAGTAGGAGGAGGGTTGGTTTCAGGTGCCAGGCGGCCAGGGGCGTCTGCAACGACAGGGCCAATGTCTTGCCGGATCTCGGGGGTCTCGGGTGCCCCTCCCCCTTGGGCCAAAGGGCAGTCTCTGCGGACATGCCCCGCTGAGCGGCAGAGGTAGCACCGGGCCTCTCCGGTGGAGTAAAAGACCAGATAGAGGGCTCCTTGGTAGGGGACTAGGAAGGACTCCTCGAGCACCTCTCCGTCACGCACCGCCGCCGGCGGTAGAAGCTGCACTTGCCGGTGGAACGAAAGGACGTGACGGAGGGTGGGGTCCTTGCAGCCCAATGGGAGAGGGCTGATGACAGAGAAAAGTTTCCCCGGGGTGGAGAGAGTGGGTAACAGGGCAGCATTGGGTAAAAAGGGAGGAACGGAGGTGAGGATGAGGCAAACGCCCAGGTCTTCTGGCGCCTCTAGGGGGACAAACACCCCCCCCACCGCCAGGCCCCTCTCCACAGCCTCCTGGGTGGCAGCCTCTGAAGCTAAGAAAAAAACGACCTTCCCATACATTTTGGAGGCCGCCACAATAGCCGTGGGTCCTACCACCTTCGCCAACGCCTGCACGTATGTCTCCACGTGGGGCGAGGCGGGCACCAGGAGGCAACAGACACCGTGCCTCCTGGTCAAGGTGGGGAAGGGGCCTCGGCCGCTGGTGATGGTAGCGGGGGCAGTGGGTGGGCGAGATGACGAGGCGGCAGGCAGGGGGGAGCCTGCCATCGCCCGGGCATACGTCCTGGGGGCCAGGGGAGGGACATTTGCAGAGCTGGTGGAGGGACCAGCGGGGGGGACGCCACGGTCGATGACGGGGCCACAGCGGTGGGGGCAGCCCCTGCCATGGAGGGCCTGGTGGTTTTAGCGAGGCCCTTTCCTGTCTTCCCGCCCTGGCCTTTTCAGCCAGCTGGGGGGGGTTCCTAGAATCTGGGGGGGGCGGTGGATGTAGCAGTGGCAGTAATTGCCCCAGTGCCTCCTGCTGCCGGTGCCCCAGCGGGGGTGGTGGCAGGTATTTTGACAGTGGTGGTGGTGGGGGGGTCGGGGGTTGGGTAGGGGGGGAGGTGGGGGAGGAACAACTGATATTGGTAAAGGGGCCTCGCCCCTCTCATTCCCCGCCATCGTGAGCAGGGAGAGACGGGGAGACACCGGAAGGAGGAGGGGGGAGGGGGAAGCAGATTAACCGCTCCTCCCTGCTGGGCTGCAGGCGGGGGGGGGTACCAAATGGGTTGGACTGGGAGGGGGGGAATAACAAAAATCGGGGTCCAGTGGTAGGGGCAAGCTGTGGAATAAGCAGTCCGGGGACAAGGAGGGGGGGTGTAGACCCACGCACGTTTGTCCAAAGAATCTCGTTTGGTCGGCTGTTATGTCCGGTCCGAAAGGCAAAGATCAGAGCAAACAGCTGGATCCGAAGGTAGATGGCAGATTGCCAGCAGGGACGGACGGCGGGGGGGCCGTGACAGTTGTAGTAATGGTGGGGGTGTTATACCAATAAATTAAAAACCAGCAGGATCTTATTAAAGAGAAAAAGGCAAAATACCACATTTATTGTGAATACAGAAAGAAACATAGTAAGCAGTTAGTTATAGCTATAACATTCCATTCAATCTCATATTTATTCACACATTCATTCATACAAACACACACACAGGTTCTGCAAGGTTGTTATCATAGTTACCAGCCTTAGAGTTGCTCATGCCAAGCCACTGGCCAGGTGGCCTGGACATGAGGAGGGAGCAGGGCCTTGTCAGATGCTCATCTGATGCTCCTGGAAGTTGGTTTGCAGAATCAGACCCCAAAGTTCTCACTTTTTAGAGTCTATTTTTATAGGAATTTCTTCCTATGTCAGTCTATGGGAATTGCTTCATCATGCTGTTGCTGAATCAATCAGCAGATAGCACATTCCTGACGGCCCCAAGATGTTATCTTGTTCTTTGGTTCTCCCATTCTTGAGGCTGTTGGGTGGATTCCAGTCTGCCCTCCGGGGGGTCCTCTGGTTATTTCCACTTGATGCCTTCTTCAGCCGATGGACACTGGATTCTTAGGCTGGCACCTCCCTGATCATTCAGTTATTATCCACACCAAGCATCCATCCACATACATCCTCTATCTCTATTTTAATCACAATTGTTAATACAACAAAAGGGCGGGGAGTCTCTGGGTGCTGTTTCTGTTGTTAGAGTATTGTTTTGAGTCTCTCTCTCTGTGAATTGCTTTGAGAACAGACTCTGTCTTAGAATGTACTAACAGAGTTAGCAGCTTGCAAGTTTCACACATAGAGGGAGAGAAACAGTACCAAAAACCAAGAGACCTCTTAATTAGTAATACCCTGGAATTTGAACTATGGGGAATCAAACTCATTTGTGATTTTAATACAGAACTTCTTTAATATGATCCAACAGGGGGGTGGGCACCGATGGATTGGGAGGCAGCTCCGTGCCACACCCCCAGTGCCGCCGCAAACGCAATTAAACCACAGTCAAAACTCCCCCCCATGAGTATAATTCAAAAAATTACTCAGTCTTACGGCCCCCTTCACGATGATTTGTAGTTTCCCTGGGTGATTTCTTTTCCAGCTTGTTGGCTGTGTACCAAGGCTTCCGCCAGGCCGAGATAAGAAAGGAATTCCAAACAGACAGCAAAACGGCTGGGTCTGGGGGCTTCCACTCCTCCCTTCGGATAGCAAAATCGGCAATCTTCCCCCCCTCCTCCGGGGGTTTCAGCTGAGACAAATAGCTGCACCCGAAAGCAGGCGTGGGGGGGGGGCGGGTGCTGGCGGCAAGCTGGAGGCCGACCAGCACTGAAACAGCAGCAAGAAAAAAAAAACGGCAAAAAATCAAAAAAGCGTCCAGCCCAGTTGGGGTGGGGGAACTAAGGCAAAATCAAAAAGTAAGAAAAATCCAGGCCAGGGGGCTTTAGGAAAGGATAGAAAGCAGATAGCTCAGGAGCAAGCGAGGGACATTCCGTTTCCCAACGGGGAAGGTTCCAGAACAATCAGAAACCTTCTGGAGACAATTAAGACAGGCTGATTAGAACACCTGCAGCCTCAAGAAGCTGCGAGAATCAATTAAGGCAGGCTAATCAGGGCATCTAGATTTTAAAAAGGAGCTCACTTCAGTTTGTGGTGTGCATGTGAGCAGCTGGGAGCAAGAGGCACTAGGAGCTGAGAGTGAGAACGCGGACTGTTGGAGGACTGAGGTGTACAAGCATCATCAGACACCAGGAGGAAGGTCCTATGGTGAGGATAAAGAAGGTGTTGGGAGGAGGCCATGGGGAAGTAGCCCAGGGAGTAGTAGCTGTCGCACAGCTGTTCCAGGAGGCACTCCAGACAGCTGCATTCCACAGGGCCCTGGGCTGGAACCCAGAGTAGTGGGTGGGCCCGGGTTCCCCTCAAATCCTCTCAACTCCTGGTCAGACACAGGAGGAGTCGACCTGCACTGTGGGTTCAGAAAAACGGCCAAGCTGACGGCTGCCATGAAGCTCCAAGGCGAGCAAATCCGCCAATAAGCACAAGACCCACCAAGGTAGAGGAGGAACTTTGTCACAAAGCCTAGTACATATCAATTTCTTTGTTAAATGGACGAACTCATATAAGCTTGCAGCGTCCAGCAGGCATAACTGGACACTGCAAGATGGAGGTTTCTAGGGTTGTGTCTGGGACTGGAGATATTGGCTAGTATCAATCAGTCGCACAATCTAAGGAGCAGCTTACATGCCAGAGGCTATGCATGAACAGCCCAGAAGTGGGGGTTCTCACAGCACAGCAGGCTGGCTCCCAGAGTCAAGGATTGGAGTGACCTAGCAGATCACCAGTCCGGATAACACCAGAGGGAAACGTGACACACTCTGCAGATAAATATAAGCCTTCCCATGTTCAACATCTGTTATGTCTTCCTCCACCCTCAGATCTTCTGGCAGGTCAGTCTTAGCACCAGGTTCTACCAGAATACAGGAACTTCTCACTTAAAACCATGCCGGTTCATGTTGTTTCATTGTTACATTGCTGATCAATTAGGGAATATGCTCATTTAAAGTTGTGCAATGCTCCCTTATAACATTGTTTGGCAGCCACCTGTTTTGTCCACTGCTTGCAGGAAGAGCAGCCTGTTGGAGCTAGCTGGTGGGGGCTTGGAACCGGCAGCCCCCATCAACTCCCCGCTCCCCTAAGTTCCCTGGGCAGCAGCCGCCCAGCAGGTGATCAATTGCAGCAGTTCAGCTGTCCCATCCCCCACTGCCATGTGCTGCTCCTGCCCTCTGCCTTGGAGCTGCTCCTGGGAGCCTCCTTGTTGCTGTGCAGGGGGAGGAGAAGAGGGTGGGCTAATGTCAGGGTGTCCCCCTGCCCCCTGCTCCTGCCCCCTGCTTGCCCCTTCTCCATATAGAGCAGGTGGGGACATGACAGGGCTCAGGACGGAGGGAGCTTTTTGTCTGGTGAAAAAAAATTCCCTGGAACCTAACCCCCCCATTTACATTAATTCTTATGAAGAAATTGGATTTGCTTAGCATCGTTTCACTTAAAGTCACATTTTTCAGGAGCATAACTACAATGTTAAGTGAGGAGTCACTGTAGTGTATGGGCCCCATCCTATACCCCAGGGGGCCGTCACAGGTACACTTCTTCCTTCTCCAGCTCTTAACAAGATGGGCTGTTTGCCGGTGTCTCAAGGATGGCCTCTCTTGGCCAGAGATCACTTGCTTATAGGCTGCCTTCCAGGTTGGTGACTTCCCTTTCAGGCAAGCTGGGAATTGGTTCCCTCACTGGTTAGCTAAATCCTGCCAACTGGAACGGATGCCATTTGTCCCTAACAACATGGGGACTCCCTGGTGGTACTTTGTCCCAGGCACCAGAAGGGCAGGGACTCCCTTGTAGGTTCAGCCAAGAAAAGATAAATCTAACTTGATTGCTCCTTGTTGGGAGACTCCTTGGCCACCTGTTGCCTCTATTAGGATATCTACAGGCATGGGATACAACTTGCCCAAGGTAGGGTGGTTCCTCCAGAAATCCTCTGTGATGGTTGTAAGCTGAGACCCTGGATCAATTACAGCCTAGCACAGGATACCATTCACTTCCACAATTTCCTCCTTCAAGGGCCCCACCAGGCTGGGATGTGAGGTTGCAACTGGTAGAGTATGCTGGGAAGTTGTGCACACTGGGGGGACTTCTTACCAGCTCTACACCTTTCACCTGCCCCTCACTTTCAGCTTTAGCAGTTTAAAGAAGAGGGAGCCTCGACTTGCCCTGGCCCCATATGGTGTGGCTGAGGGGACTGACAGCAGCCCTGGGCTATGTGGCTTTCTTGTCCGCAACAGTGGCATATGAAACGGCCTCCGCACCATGAAAACTAACATCAGGGATACCTTAACCATTTCCCCATCTAGAATTTTGGGACATCGTCCTTGCTACTGCACCCTGCTACAGTACGTGTGCCTCCAGTTGTCCTGTTCTCTCATGGCTCTGCCTCTGGAGGACAGTCAGTTCTTGGACTAGCCCAGTTAGGCCCTTCGCTGCCTCCAGCATCACATGATCTGTGGTACGGCTGGAAGGAGGTACCTCAGGAGCAGCCTGCACAGCACCATCTGACAGGGCAGCTCGTTGCATGCTGTTTATCCTCCGGGCTGGCATATACATTCTACTCTCTGTTGTTGGTGGCTACCGGTGTGGTGCTCCGCTCTTGTTCGATGATGATAAGAGTCAGCTGATTTCACGTTCTCTCTGTGTGCTACCCCGGCTCTGCACAGATAGCTAACACAGCAGACCCCGAGACAACCCCCCAAAACCACACACTCTAGTAAGGTACGAAGGAAGCCAAGCCAGGTGTATTGTCAAAAGAATCACAGTAATAGTTCCCTATAGACTCTACAGAGCATACTATGAATTTGTGCTCCCTGGCAATGGACACAGCTCAGTCAGTGGCGGGACACTCCACTGCCCCCTAGGCTGGTCAAAGATATGCACTCCGGGACCTACTTTTATACCATTGCAGGACAGATTACTCATCATAGTTCAAATGAATCTATCCACCGTGTTGTCCTTTTGACCCTGTCTTTAAGATGCAGCTGCCTGTTCCTTGTTATGTCTATGGAGTGTCTTGCCACCGTCTTGGCACAAGTTCCTCTCCTTAGCCCTTATGTGTGTGTTCACGTGCCTCTAACAACCTTTTCTTGCCAACTTCTGTGATTGGGACCTGTCTCTGGCTCACAGCCCAGCTTTGCTTATCACCTCCTAGAAGTACTTTGGTTCAGGCTTCAGGCCTCAGACTGGGCCTCTGATACAAGAATTTATGTTTCAGGGCCTCCTCTTACTACACCCTCTATGTTCCTCTTCTGGGCCAGCTGACATAGTTCTCCTTGCAGCTGTTGGAATGTCATGTAGCGAGGCTGCATAGGTGCCAACCTGTCCCGCACTTCTCACTGCCAGATGCCCCGCATGAACTGCTGTGTCAATTTATAATCCCAATCAGAGAAAGGATGGCCCTCTCAGAGCTTCTCCTTTACTACCTGCAGTAGGGTCTCTGACTCGATGTCACAGGATGAGGCTTTCTCTCTAGAGCGTTAGCGTCTCTCATAAAAGTCTGCCATGGGGACCAGCGATAAATGGCAGTCACTGTACTCTGCTCTAAGCTCTTCAATAGCTCGGGCTGGAAACTGCTCCCGAGGTGGCAAGTTAAGGATCAATTTATGGGTACCCCCAGTCAGGTATCTGACAAGGGTGGGGAACTTTAAAGGCTCAGGAATGCAGATATTGTATATGTTTTATCCAGTCCTCTATGTCTACCCTGCAATCTGCACCACCACTGAACACAGGAACCCCAGGGATTTGGTGCTGTGCAGGGAGATATGGCATTATCGTGTTCCTCCCCAAGATTTCCTCCCCACCCCCAAATCTTCACCTCAAGTAGCAGGAGTCTCCTGGCTACAATACCCATTGGGGGTCTCCACTTTCACTGACACCCCAAACCAGGGTCAGGCCAACCCCCCTGAGCTCCAAACTGTGAATCCATGCTGTCCTGGTTCTCTTGTGTGGCAGCTTCCTTACTGTGTGAAAAAAATTAAACTTCCCCTATCCAAGTCATGGCACCAATAACTAAAAAAATATAACCCCCCTCTCCCATTCACTGGCTCAGTATGAGGTTGTTAAAGATAGAGGAAGCCTGCCTTGAAACTCTTTACACAACTTTGGGAAACTGGCCTGAGGCTCCTTTGTGTGTGCTGCATTGTGTGTCAGTGTGTGTGCAACTCAGACCAGATCCACTCAGACAAACCACCAGGAACAAGGCTTTATTCTGTAAAGAACATAGAACAAGATGACAGTCTAGCAGCCTCCTCTCTGCTTGCCTGCTATGTGCTCCCAGCTCACTCAGTGCTGGGAAACGGGGTGGTGGCATAGGCACCAACTTCTGCTGGCGCCGGTGGGTGCTTGTGCCCCCCGCCCCCGGCCATGCCATGACTCCACCCCTGCCCCACCCCCTTTCCCAAAGTTCCCCGCCCTAACTCTGCCCCCTCCCTGCCCCTATTGGACTCCTTCCCCAAATCCTGGCCTCAGCCCCGCCTCTTCCCCACCTCCTCACCTGAGCGTGCCACATTCCTGCTTCTTCCCCCCTCCTTCCCACAGCTCGTTACACCGCAGAACAGCTGTTTCATGGCGGCAAGCGCTGGGAGGAGAAGCGGGGATGGCACGCTCAGGGGAGGAGGCGGAGGTGGAGGTGAGCTGGGGTGGGAAGTGGGCAGGGCTGGGAGCTGCTGGTGGGTGCAGAGCACCCACCAATTTTTCCCCATGGGTGCTCGAGCCCTGGAGCACCCACAGAGTCAGTGCCTATGGGTGGTGGGGTAGAGGGTAGATCCTGGCAGGAACCAGGAAGTTCTCCCAACATGCTGCAGTTTGTAGTCCACAACTTGTAGTTTCCAGGGCTGCTTTTAAAGCACACTGGACATTGGCTACATCTAAATATTTTGGACCAGAACTTCAGCTGGGGTAAAATACCCTTCACACAAAATTACATAACTCACTTATGCTTCAGTTTCAGACTTTCCCCATGCACCTTTACATGGATAGTAACCTGTAGAGTTACACACACATCGTGTGGTGTTTGAGACAGAGGGCCTGACTAAACTCAACTCATTTTACACCTTTGTAACTCCACTGATGTTGATGAGCTTCTCTATTGGGGAGGCTTGAGTTACACTCTCTGCATCTAGGTGGGAAGGCCAAAGTGGATTCATGTCATCTTTCCAGCCTCTGCTGTTGGGCCCAGTACCAAAGGGGCTTCTCTGATACCCACCTCCCTGCTGTTGGTGTAAGGGTAATAGCTGTGGGGAAGAAAGGAGACATTTACAGGACTTCCCTTTGTACCACTGATTCTTGTCTACCATACTGGCCATTTGGGACCACTGGCAGTGTGTGCAACTAAATTATGCCCCGTGCAAAGATGGCCCAGGTCAGGGGACTACAAAAACTGCCTTTGCATCTCCCCATCTGAGCTGTGCTGCACACTCCAGAGTCGTAACTGCCAAACTGGACCTTGATACCTGTGTGTTGAGTCCCCATAAAACCAGACAACAAAAACTTAATTATGGAGACATTTGACTACAGACAGCAGATTATGAACTGTCCACATTCCGCACTTGGATATGAGATTATTTGTGACATTGCAGATTACAGCTATCGTAATCCAGAGCCTGTGAGCTCTTGTTTGTACTCCACAGGCAAATATAAATGTGTCAGAGTACATTCCTTTATTTTGGGCTAACATGCTACAAAATTGTCAACAGTTAGCATCTGAATCCCTCTATGCTTCTGTTTCTGTTTCCTCCGGGTCTGGTCCTGCTCATGTTGACAGGAGTCTGATTTTTATTTTGAATCGGAGAAAGAGTGAGCCCTCAAATAATGCTTTTATAAACTGTGTTGGCAAGTACAAGGGCTAACTGGAATCTTAGGCAAGCTTTATATTTCAGAAAATAATTTTTAATTTTTTAAAAAAAATTCTGTTTTAGGCACTTATTCTGGTGTGAAAATTTGGTGCCCATGA
This sequence comes from Lepidochelys kempii, assembly GCF_965140285.1. Lineage (NCBI taxonomy): Eukaryota > Metazoa > Chordata > Testudines > Cheloniidae > Lepidochelys > Lepidochelys kempii. Next base: position 176,920,842 of record NC_136380.1, read on the forward strand.
AACTGAAGGGTCGTGGTTCGATGGCCGCCACTTCCCGCAGCCCCCATTGGCCTGGGACGGTGAACCGCGGCCAGTGGGAGCTGTGATTGGCCGAACCTGTGGACGCGGCAGGTAAACAAACCAAAGGTGGCTGATCCCTGTTTTAAGCCTTCAGTTTCATGGGCACCAAATTTTCACACCAGTATAGGTGCCTAAAACAGAACTTTAAAAAAAAAATTAAAAATTACTTTCTGAAATATAAAGCCTGCCTAAGATTCCAGTTAGCCCTTGTACTTGCCAACACAATTTATAAACTGTTATATCTGAGGGCTCTGTGTGCTATTAGGGGGCAGGAGTTGGCGCCCATAGACTGATTTCGGATAGCTGATCCAGTGTAACAATACTCATTATGACAATGATGAAGTCATTTACCTTTTCACTCTACTACCATTAAGACCTAGCCTCTTTCATTTAAGAACACAGCCTTTAACTTGACTATGGCTGTTTGCATATGAGCCTGCATGCACTGTGGGGTTGTAGGAATACAGGTTTCAATTCTGAAAACAATGCAACTAAAATTAAGGTTCTTTTCTCAGTAAATACACGAATTTTCAATAATATGAGCAGGATTGTGCTCTTTGGTTAACCAACAAAAGTTTTACACAGGACTTCAGTCTGGCCAAGATTGGACCCAAAGCTGTAGAAATTTTGACAACGATATTGTGTGCTTAAATTTTCACTACTTAATTGTAGGGGGAGATTTTAAGATCACTGGAGAACAAATCATGTTACATGTCATAACATTTAGTCACCATGACATATTTCCTTGAAGTGCACCAGTGACACCCCATTGTCAGGAATAACAGTCCATGTGAAAATGCCCTCCATATAAATCTCTGAAGGACTACAAACATTCTTTCAGAGGCAGAGGTTTTGACACAAAGTTGTTTCCCTTCAAGAAATGAGTGGGTAGAGTGGTGTGTAGGATAAACAAAGAGAGAGAACCCCAAACCAAGAGTAAAAGGCATAAGCTGCTGTTGTAGATGATACCTAGCTACAGCAGTATGCCACGTCTACTCTTAAATAGAAAATGTCTGTTTATTTGCTTAATACAAATTTTAATGGACTTGTAAACTTTAAGATCCTGAATTCATTAGTTCAAGGTTTTATCAAAATAAGTAGGAAACATACAGTATGTGCTGTCACTCAATGGTCAGTACGTATTTTTGGTTTTATTAGTTTAATGTAGGCTCAAGGAGAGCGCAAAATTGATATTTCTATGTATTTGAGTGTGAGTCTGTGTGTATACACACACAATGCTGTGCATAGTGCCCCTGATCCTCAGCTTTGGCTAAGGAATGTTCAAGAATGTTCAGGAGGTGGTAGAACAGTGGATTTAAGCCATTTATATACTCATCCAAACCCCAGGCCATTCCGGTGTTTGATTTGTCTCTGGTGCAAATTAGCTGGTCGAATCTGCAACAACTGCCAAGCACCTCAAGGAGCCATTCCAGTAATGAGGGATTGCTGGGAGAATAGGACACATTGGCCATTCCCTCTTTATCCCAATACACCCCCTACAGCAGTGCTGGGAGGGAGACAGCATAGGAGCCACAATAGTGGCTTTATGCTACCTAAGGGTTCCCCTATGCAGGGAGGACTGATCAGTTGTGGGCAGCACAAAACCGCCCCAACCTGCTATGGGATTAGGGCCACAATATGTTAATGTGAAGACTTTTTCCAAGTAATCTTTGCCATCTGTTGTCTCACACTAATGTTAATGTTAATAATGTATTGGTCTTCTCTTAATATCACAGAAGAAGCAGAATGCTAAATCCTAATATAGAAACAAGAAGAGTTTAAAAAAAAAAGAAGAAGCTTATACAACCATATGGGATAGCCTAGGAAAGGGTAATAATAGTGTTTTGGTTAAAAAAATTGAAAAAGCAATGCAAATGGCTAACATTGCTATTGCTCCTCCATTGTCTTTTTAGCCTATAAAAACAAGGGTACTCTGAAAAAACAAGGTATGTTTATCTATTTGGTTCACCAGTGCAGTTCATGTAAAGATCATGTATAAAGCGTATGCTAACAGTATGGGTATTACAGGTAGTAGTTATTGCTGGGCAAAAAACTAAAAATCAGTCATTATTGTGTATAAGTTATAGCAGAGCTGAAGTATATAATAATGTTACCAGTTCAAGCCAGCAGGATCTTCTCTCTATATTTAACCTTGATTTCCTCAGAGACCAAATATGCAAATCACCAAATGAGATCTGCAATAAACGTTGCAATCATAAAGAAGCAGCAAGTTATAGTTCTAAACAGTCAAATCAGCCTTTCCTGCTCATGCAGAACTTCAGTTTAATCCTTCAGTAATAGGATTAATAACAGATTCACCATTCACACCATCCTTTGCACTTTTTGCATGAACCAATTTAGATATTTCATAGAAGGACAAAGTAGATTTTTAGTTGGAGTCAAAAACTATGGCAATAAGGCACAAAATCATCTAAGTAAGGGCTTCCATGCTGAAAATGAACAACTGGAAGATTGCTATCCAAACAATATATGCTGTAGCTCCAAGAAGCTAGACATATGAAGTGTGTGGGAGACCCTGTGCTTCTCAACTGAAGGGAAAAAAAAAACAACCTTGAGGATAAACAAGTGGCAGTAAAAGGAGTAAGTCCCTCTTAATAGAGATTTACCAGAGGATAAACAAGTAAAGAAATAAAGAACCTGTGAAGCTCAGAAATGTGTATGCACTTCATGAAATATAACTCCACTAAGAAATGCAAAGCTCTGACAGACTGCCTTTGATTTCTTTTAATAACACTTGAAGGTCAGATACCATAGCTGTTCCTGGAAATCCTAAAACGATTTCCAGGGGATGGTTCTACAAGTTCGAAACAAATGCCATATACTATATTGTACAACATATATCTATTGACTAAAATATATTAGATTACTTCCTACAGCTGACTCAGACATAGTTGTTATAAAAGGGTTTCTCGTTCAAGCAAGCAGCACATAGTAGTCTATGTAAACAGGCTTATAGATGCTGGACACAGAACAGCCTCAGGAAGGTCACAGAGGTCAAACTGATTACCGCCTCTAGCTTTGGCAAGCTCAGAGCTCAGCTGGTTACCCAAGTTCACAACAAGCTATTGACATTCAGCTGCATTGCTTACTCATTACCAGATCAGCAGGGGACTGTCTGGGTCTAAAGTTAACCCTTTTTATGCCATGATATTTTTTTTAAAGGAACACACTTTAAGGTGCTTACAGCACTACTGTGTATATTTATTCAGAGGCCAGTGCTGAAGAGAAAGCAGCAAACTGTCTACATTGTAAGTAGCAACGTATCTTTTTCCTTCAATTTTGGCTCATAAGTCACACAATCACTTCCAGGTGAAAGTCTGAAACAAGAATGCAGGCGACATCACAAATATAACAGCATTTTAAAAACAAAATTAAAAATAAAGTCATTTTACACTTTCATGTTGAGAAAAGTATGAATATGAGATGCACATTTTAAGTTGAAAGAAAATATCCCATCATGAAGAACAATTTCAGATGATCTTGGGCAAGGGAGCCATTGAGTGATTTAAAAGACCAGGGTCTCCGTGCTGCCCATGTTTTTGCGATATCACAAATCTCTCAGTGTTTTGTGTTTTTCTTAAAGCCTCAACTCCTGATTATGTAAGAATCTCAGTTTTGTTTTGTTTTTTTTAAAGTAAGTTTCTAGCCCTCGTGGATTCAGAGAGAAAAGCTTGAACATGTGAACCATAAAGGCTTGAAAACCAGAAGCAAATAAAAAAAACCCCAAACTTATTATTTTTAAATTCATGATTTTTAAGTCATTCATAATTATTGGGAGGGCGGGGAGGATTGACTCCTGATTTTTGGATGCTTGAGTTTGGCAGCACTGCATCTACCCTGCATCTACATTATCTCACTGGTATCATATAAATCCACCTAAAAATGTTTGTTTTATTCCATACTTCCTAAGAAATAAAAGCAGAATCAAAAGTAATTCTGTAGCCCTGCAATAAAAAAAAATGCAATTCCACCTCCCTATCAAGTCAAAGACCTCCTCTACAAAGAGAGGCAGGCTGTACCATTTTGTTAGAGCGATGAACAGATAGTCAATAGCAGGTATGTGGAATGGTCTTGTTTATTTCTGCTTTCCCTGTCCCTGTATTGCATGCCAGATTTCATATGGAACATTGAAGTCAGAGGAAATGAATTTCACAAAGCTTTAAATATTAGTTCAATTTCATGACATTTTGATGGTTATTTATATACATCCCAAAGTATGCTAGGTGCTTTACAGACACACACAAGAGACAAGGCCCTTATCCCAGGAGCTTATAATCAAAAATGAAATTGATAAGTAAGCTATAGAAGAAGGAATGCAACAAAAAGACAAGTGAATAAGTTTAGCTTGCATGTGGTTAGTGCCGTAAGTTATCTTTATTATCACTATTAATTTCTAAAGTCCAAAGAGTGAGAATTAGAGTACATAGGTCACTTCAAAGTATTGTTTCAAGGAGGCATAAGTGAAAGCTTGCTGGACTTGGCCAAGGAAGAAGTTCTAGATTTGTAGCACCTCATAGAATATAAGGACATGAAAGTGGGAGAAGGACACAAAAAGACACAAAACTTCTCCAGCACATCATCAAGGATCTACAACCTATCCTGAAGGACGATCCCTCACTCTCACAGACCACAGGACAGTCCTCACTTACAGACAGCCCCCTAACCTGAAGCAAATAAATACTCACCGGCAGCTACACACCAGACCACAGAAACACTAACCCAGGAACCAATCCCTGTAACAAACCCTGTTGCCAGCTCTGTCCGCATATCTATTCAAGGGACACCATCATAGGACCTAACTTCATCAGCCACGCAATCAGGGGCACATTCACAATGTGAAATATGCCATCATGTGCCAGCAATACCCCTCAGCCATGTACATTGGCCAAACCAGAGTCTCTACGCAAAAGAATAAATGGACACAAATCAGACATCAAGAATTGTAACATTCAAAAACCAGTAGGAGAACACTTCAATCTTCCTGGACACTCAATAATAGACTTTAAAGTGGCCATTCTTCAACAAAAAAAGCTTCAAAAAAAGATTTCAACAAGAAACTGCAAAACTGGAATTAATTTGCAAACTTGACACAATCAAATTAGGCCTGAATAAAGACTGAGAGTGGCTGGGTCACTACAAAAAATAATTTTTCCTTTGCTGATACTCACACCTTCTTGTCAACTGTTGGGAATGGGCCACATTCACCCTAATTTAATTGGCCTCATTAGCACTGACCCCCCACTTGGTAAGGCAACTCCCATCTTTTCATGTGCTGTATTTTTATACCTGCTGACTGTATTTTTCACTCCATGCATCTGATGAAGCGGGTTATAGCCCACAAAAGCATATGCCCAAATAAATATGTTAGTCTCTAAAGTGCCTCAAGGAATCGTCATTGTTTTTACTGATACAGACTAACACGGTTACCCCCTCTGAAATCTGTCACAAAGGGGACGGTTAGTCAAGTGGCTTGGGCAGAGCAGTGGGAAGATTAAATGAAATAGGCGGAGGTATAGGCAAGAACTAAGTAGTCCAGGCCTTGAAGGCAATGATGAAGAACTTAAATTTGATACAAAGGGTCAGAGAAGGGACTTGAAGAGGGACTGGGTATGACCCAAGTAGCAGGTGAAATAGGTGATACTTTGGGTGGACTGAGGTAGAATTTATTAGAATCTCAATAGTTGTTTGCAGAGACAATGGAGAAGGGCAGACAGATGTAGAGGAAAAATTGTCAAGACTTAGTGGTAGTATCAATGTAGAGGGGAAAAGGAGAAAGGAAGGGGATTGAAGAGGTGATTTTCCCTATTTGTTCGGTTAAGTTAGTACTGGCAGAAGACTATTCAGGAATGTTAGGTTGGGTTTGCTTTCATATGTTCTGTAATCACAGGAAGCCATGTTGGTTCCAAAATGGAGTTTTATGCCCATGTGAGCTATAGATTTATTTTCCCGCTCTTTTATTTCTCTTCAGAAGTGGTAAACAATTTCTGGATAGAACTGGTTTTTACCGCCTTTTACCGGGTTTTCCAGAAGGGGTTTTCTGCTCCTTCTAACGGGGTTTCCTGGGCCAAATTATATAAATCCACCCCGAGCACTGCTCAGCTGCTGTCCATCTGAGTGGCAGCCAGTGACGGTCATGGGCCACAGGTCTTACCTGCAGGCATCTATCCATCTTAGTGATAGAAGGCATAGGGATTTTCCTGCAACAGCTTCCTCACCTGTAAGAAAGAGAGAAGGAGAAGACATGATACAACACTTACCCTTTGTCATCATCCGCCGCCGTTCTGGACGCAACACCTGCTTTGCCCGTGGTCTCGAGGAAACATTAAGGGACTCCTTAGAGATCCTCTCCAAAGGCTTACCATTAGCCAGAGGATTGAGGTCTCAAGCATCGGCTGTCGTTTTGATCTGGGAAGAAGGTTTTTTATATATCTGTATCTGTTTTAGGGTTGAGTTTGGAGGTAATCACTGTATTGTATCATGTGCTGTTTATTCCCCTTCTTATTTGCCCCACTCTGTTATAAACCCTTCAATAGACTTTATTTGATTTTTACCTTTACTGATTGACTCCTCATTATTCAGGGTGGGAGGGGTCTTCTTTGCAAGGGAAGGGATCCTACCAGATGACTGACGCTGGATAAGGAGGTCGAACCTAGGGAGACAGAAAGCACAGGGGTCTCTTATCTTAACACACACACACACTCCTCCTTTGCCTTTCAGTTCTTTTTTCCCCCCTCTAACAGGAAGCTATGTCAGAGAGGCAGTTGGAGATCCAAGTTGTTAGTCTGAACAGGAGGGGAGAAGTGAAGATGGAGAAGTAGACTAATAAGTCATCACTCTAGAAGATGCAGTTAAAGCTCTGAAAACAGATGAGGTTGCCTAAGTATAGACAGTGAAAAGGAGAAGGCCAAAAAGAGGAAGCTCAGAGAGATACTTATGGAGAGTGGGGAGCAGGAGGAGTCCCCAGAGGAACGGACATGAATAAATACAAGAAAAGTACAGACTTTCTGAAGACTAGAGAAGAAACAGCTTGCAGGAGGAGAAAGTGTGCTGTCAGACTGAGAAAGATGGAAAGGAAGCTTTCAAACTTGGCCACGGAAACATCATTGTTGACTTTAGAATGAGCCATCAGTGCAATGGAGGGGGCAGAAAGGAGGATGTAAGGGGATCAAGGAGAGAATTGCAAAAGTGGGAGCAGATAGTATATTCAATACATTTGGTGGCAAGGAGAAGGAACATATGAGTTGCAATTGAAGACGGAGTTGGGGTCAAATGAGAGTTTTTGGATGATAGGGAAATGACAGTGTGTTTCTAAAGCAGTGGAGAGAGAGAGAGAGTAGTTGAAGATGATGGAGGGGGAGCTTGTAAGGTATTGATTTCAATGGGAGTTAGGAACTTAAATATCTCTTGAGTATCTGGGCCTCAGGGCTTGCTTACACAAGGAAATTGACCAGATCAGCTCTCCATCTGGACACTTTATTCTTGAATAAAAGTCACTTTATTCCAAGATAAATACTTTGCCTTGGAAGTGCACTAATTATTCTGAAGTAAAAGTGACTTGTTCTGGAAGAGCTCCCCAAGTGGACACTCTATTCTAGAACAGCTGTTGTAGACTAGCCTACTTTGAATAGCTATTGAGGTCAATTTCCCCCATGTAAACAAGTGCTAAGAGAAATCAGGAGTTGAGAGAGGAGAGGACAGAGTTAGTGGATAACATTAGGAGAAATATGCCCCTGTCTCTGGCTCTGAAGAAAGAGAAGAGGGCTCTTGGGGGAAATAAAAGGGAAGAGAAAATAAATGCTCACAAGAGCTTGTATCCGTTTTCTTTTTAAAGACATAGGGAAATGACAGGAGTAGTGTTCAGTGATCCTCAAAGACAGCTAACTCCCACTGAAATCAATGGGAATTAGGCATCTAAACAGTACTGAGGGTCAGGATCTTAGTGCTTAAATTACTTGCAAGAGCTCTGGTTCCAACTAGCTGTTTATATCAAGAGTTTCACTATGCTTTGCCCATTAAAAGCACAATCCACAATACCACAACAGGAGATGGGGAGAGGGTTTAAGTAGCTGCAAATTTGTCATAGCTAGAGATGGGTAACTAATGCAAAATGATTGCAAAAATTTGAATTTTAAAATTAATCCTGCTTTGGCCAGTCTCACAACCTTTTAAAGTTCTTATCTGTGAATATTCGAGTGATCAAGTTTTACTGGTATAAATGTTCAAAGCAAACAAATTTCAAAGTCACATGCATGAGTGTTCTTGGAAATAGAATTTTAAATTCTCACACACATGTATTTATGTGGGATCTGCTTGTTCACTCATCCAAACAAGGAATAGAAACACAGCTTTGTGCTTTTTTGACCAATCCTGATTAAGCCCAAAGCCATAGACCTAAACAAAATGTTTTTTCTAATAAATTCAAGTAATAAGTTTAAGGAAATTTACACACAAAAATTATTCATTTAGCATTAATTATAAGACAGGACTGAATTAGATTTGTAATTAAGTTTTTTTGGGGCAGGGACTGTTGCTTTGTTCTGTGTTTGTCCAGTGTCTAGCATAATGGGGTCCCATAATGGGACTCTTAGGTGGTATTACAATACTAATAATAATGATTATTAGGGATGAGAAATAAAGCTGCTAGTATCACAGTCTTAGAATATCACAACACTAGTTAGACATCTCATGTCATTATTTCTCCTATGCAAACATATTACTGGTAGCCAAAGGGAATCACATCTATCATTAAATAGTACTACTGGACAGGAGCGAGCACACAGCTATAGTAACCAGGAAAAGGATGTCTATATTTCAAAGCTTCAGGTAAGGATTGCATTCTAACCACAAACAGAAAGGAAAATCAAATGGAAAGAATAATTGAACTACTAAACCAAACCTCAGTAGATACTGAATTAACAGCCTACAGTGACAAAGTTCTGCTGTAGGCATATAGCAAATGCCCCAGCATTATTATTAACTCTGGTCATAGTTGTAAGTTACTGAGGGGAAGGATAAACATAGGAAATGGGGGACAGGGGGCTATAATTGGGGTGATAATTGAACTACTTGGCTCTTTGAAGCAAGTGTTTAACTAAAGAGAATCTATTGTATTGGCAAACAGATTTAAAAAACATTGTTTTGGATATGAAGAAACACTGTTCCTTTTGATGCAGTGAACAGATGCCTATTTCAGAGAGAGAAAACTGCAGAAACCCGAAAGGTGCACTCTGGCTGAGATTCCAAACTTAGCCTGTTAACCGTTCTGTGAAGCTCTCTTCTATATTATTCTTTATTTCCTTAATCCTGAAAAAAATGTTTCCACCATCTACAAGGAACACACAACTCATTAGCTACATTTTTAGTTTTTGCAAACCACATAGTCCAGCCGCTTCATTAAACACCCCAGAACTGAATCAATTACTCCTAGGTCATCAGAAATCAGCCTGTGCTGGTTACATTCCCAGGTCTTAAATGCAGTGTCTGTAATTATGATTTTTAATGTTATGTTTATGATATTAGAATTGGTCTTGCTCTAGCCAAGCACTTCTACACTTAGTTCATGCAGGAACCCGTCATACTGTACAATTAGAATGGAGTCAGGGCCTGAGCTACACTATAATTATAACTGAGTCAGTTACAGAGTTGTCTCTTGACCTGGTTACAAAACATTTCTTTACGTTTTAGTGTAGCTGGGATCTTAGGTATGTTCCTTAGCAATTCCAAAAACCTTGGAAATGTTTTGGTTTTAAGCTACATTAATTCCCGATTAAGCTCTTTCCTTATTAGGATATGCAGGAAATAGTCCAAATGTACTGTTCACTAACATACGCGAGACCTTCCCCAAACAAGGTCTTTGAATGCCAGATATTTCCAAACACTGTTTCACACCTGCTTGCTTTCCTTCCTCCCTTTGTATGTTTGCTGCTTCCTGGCATCCTTATCACGTTGCAATAAATCACCCCTCCCAAGCTGGATGTTATCATCTCAGTTAAGAGGTGATGCTTCTATACTGAGTTGGATAAGATTGGCCAGTCCTGGGTAATCAAGCCTCTTAATAGGGAAATACATTTAAATAGGTCAGTTAATCTCACAAATCAGGAGCCATCTATGCTACAATTGCAACAGAGCTATGGTCTGGGAGTGTACTGTTTTCCAAGTCAAATTTCAAAAAAAATCACTGTACTATTGCATTATACTTCATTACATTCTATCGAAAGTATCATGCCTTAGGTTTCTAGGTTATTTGTTTGGATTTCTTTAATTGTAATGAAATATATTTTTCTTTCAACATCGTGCTGGCATAAAGTGAGACTACCTTTTCAGCACAATGTACACGAAATTAGGTGTACTATCCTGCTAGAGTTAAAGAAGTCGGTACATCTGATCCATTGCCCACCAAGCTGAAAACGTAGCCCTTATTCCTTATTTTGGCTTGGTGCCTTTCTTGATTTTTAAAATATTACAAAATGATGTGTTAACTGAGTTAATCCTATTCAAAAATGAGAAACTGCATGTGCACAGTAACAGGTTTTTCCTTCTTTTAAATTTCTCATTAGTTATTTATATTGCATGTGTGCCTGGAGGCCCTCAGGGGAACCCCATTGTGCTAACTGCCATAAAAACATATAGCAGAAGGCAATTCCTGATCCAAAGAGGTTTTAGTCTATATAAATAAGACAGACTGGGTGAAAGTGGAAACAAAGGCATAGAGAAACGAAGTGACTTATCCACAGTCATACAGCAGGAATGGAGCTCCTGACTTCCAGCTCGATTTCCTAACCACTAAACCTTGCAGCTTCTCAGTTGCTATTGTGCCCTACAAAGCTGCAAAATTTTGACACCCATGACAGATGAGATACATAACATTATAATCTGATTTGAACTTTCTACAGTACTTAGCTGTAATTATGAACAATCTGCCTCAAAGGAGAGCCAGTGTGGCCTAGTGGATGACACCCTGGACTGGGACTTAGAAGACCCGTTTCTACTCCTGCCTTTGCCACTAGCCTACTAGGTGACTTCAGGCAAGTCTCTTCACCTTAGTTTCTGTATCTATAAAATGGGGCTAATGATATTGACCTCCTTTGTAAAGTGCTTTGAGATCTAATGATGAAAAGCAATACATGAGAGCTATGTATTATTATTAATGTGCTTTTGTCAGGTAACCATTCATTGACAATGCACACTAGATACACATTACCTTACGTACATTTATTTGGCTGGGAGTCTGGAAACTACCAGCATTTAATGGGTGCAGGCAGGATAGTTTTTAAAGTTGCTTATTTGTATTTAGTTTAACCCAGTCATATCTGTCACACTTCAGGGCAACTGCACCTGTATTCCCCATCCGTAGTCCCTCAAGGCACCTGCTCTAGGTTCCCAGCTTCTCAGCCATTGCCTCTCTTGAGTGGAGACCCACCTCTCTGTCCCTCCTGAGCAGGGTTTTTCCAGACTGCACAGTTCCCTGCCTATGCAGTGATGTTCCAACCAAGCCAGACTGCCTAGAGAGACCAGCATCTGCATTTTGTTTTCCTTTCAAAAGCTTATGAACAGCGTAATTGCCAGCAGTTGTAAGTTACCCACAGCTCTGTATAAGTAAGTACATTTATTCTTAAGGTGAAAGCATTACAGAGAAAACATACAAAAAACAATAAAAATTCCTACATGCATGCTAAAAGCATACCAAAGCTTGATCATCAGTCTTATGGGGCCTCAGTAGGCCAAAGTACTTCCAAACCCTCCCAAGAAGGATGCAGGGTGGGCCTTGAACAGACGGCTCTAATTTTACTAAATTTCACAACCAGCTATTCCCTTTTGAGACACTTATTCACACCAAGGCAACACTGAAGTTTCTTACAGAATTGTCACAAAAGGCAAAAATCATCAGATATCTAAGGGGTTCTCATTGCTACAAGGCTATGCAGGTGGACTGTATCTGCGGTGATGGTCTCCATGCTTTTTCCTAGTCTTCCTTTCATGTCTAAGACATTTTTCTATTTTCCATGACCCCAAGCTACAAGCCTCTCACCATTCAAATCCCTCATTAAAACACACTACTTTTATAAAATGTTTCCAAAGAAACTACTGTCATACACATGCATATTTCACCTATCAGTTTTAAGCACTTAAACATAGATCTCAAAACTTAAATCTATGGTACAGTATATGGGATGGTGTGGTGTAAGGATTTTATTGGGATACATTTCATTGCATTACTAATGAGCTATGAAGCGTGAATCAGAATTGGTGTTAAAAGAGAGCATAAAAATTGTGAAAAAGTCATTTTTTCTTTTGTCAAATTTTTCAAAATTCGGAAAATGTTGTGGAGTTCTCTTTCACTAATAGAAGATGCGATTTGGGGGATGTCAGGTAGGGGGTGTCCAGTGATTGAGTCAGTCAGGTGGGGCAACAAGAAGGGGTGGAGAATCGGGTGACTGAGCTGGGGGTTGTTTTGCTTATGATTGCACGAGTAACGGAGAGTAAAGAATGTGCTGCATACCATTTTCTTAAGATCAGACAAAAGCTATGACAGCGGCATCACTAGAATTAGCCCTAAGAGTATTGTACCCCTGAGGGCTGCTGCAACTGACTCAGTTGCTCATTTGCATATAATGAGAGCTAGTTGAAATTCTGCACAAAGACTATTTGCTGAAAAATGGCCTTTTTTTTTTTAAAAAAGAGCTTTTTGCAGAAAAAAAATGTCTACATTATAAGCACTTTCCCTTTGAGAAATTTTCTGTAAAGTTTGTAAGCATGATTTTTACCAAAATAATTTTCAAAATCACTACTGATAATTTTTTGTTCACCGAAAACCATTTTTCCCCCTGAAAACTGGGTTTTTGAGAAATGAAAAACTTTAAAGATTTTGGTGGACACTTGGGTTAAAAATATGCAAAAAAGATTATAAAATGGGTCCATTTTGAGCCATGTGTAATGCAAACAACTTTGACATTTTAAATTTTTTTACGAAATCATTTCCTTGTTTTTTGACCACCTCTACCTGTAAGAGAAGCCAGTGGAGTCAATGTGGATACTTACCTCTGCCACCTGATGGTGTGTAACCATCCGTAAGGCTATCCAAAATTATGTGAAAGGGGCCAGGAAATGATTAGCCTTTTAAAACCAGCACTCCTGTATGTCATGTCTATATCAGATAGTAGTGGAAGTAACCAAAATGAACCCCACCCTTCAGTCTGGAAGAGGACCGTGGACAGAACTGGAGGTGTCTATTGCACTTTCATATTTGTCTGGAAGCAAGTGGCAGTGCAGAGGAATCAGACACTGGAAATCCTTTGCACTGCTCCATGTGGTGCAGAGACCCAGATAACTGTTCCTCTCCTTTTCCCCCCATCCTCTCCCCTGCTCCAGGATGCTCTCCTGCTCCCCGCAGCAGGCCTATCTGATCCTACCTTGCTGATCCTTTTGTGTCTCTGATTTATCTTAAGCTTCTTTTCAAACCAGAGGGGAAGGTGATGGTCCCAGCAGCTGCCTTATTCCTTACCCACATTATGGTTACACTCAATTACTTTGTGAAGGAAGGGGAACAATCCTGGACCTCTCCTGCTGCCCTATAGTCTTCCAGGCATTGTGGCTAGGTAGGAAACCAGCAGGAAAGCAGCAAAACCAACTTCCTTCAATTGCCTTGATGTAGCAGGTGGCTAGCAGGCACTGAAAGCAGCTGGCAAAGGGACTGACAAGGCAGCTGTTCGGAGTACTCCTGACTCACTCAGGAACTAGAAGCTGAGAGAAGCCTTAACTGTAGGCAAGGGAGTGAGATAGCATTGGAGAAGTGAGGCCTGCTATGGCCTCGTCATTGCAATGTGCCTGCTCAGAGGGGAGAAATAATAGTTAGTGGGAAACAGCATATTATGTGTGTGTGCGTGCACGTGCGTGAGCATGTGCAAGGGGATGGAAGGAAGAGCCAGTGAAACAGGTTAGTGGAAGGTGGTGTACGGTGGAAATCATTCTTACATTTTGCAGTATTGCCAACATTAAGTGTTCAAAAATCATTAAACAGGCCCCGCCACATCCATGAAATTGGATTAAATATATCAATTTTAAACATAAATATTTGGTTTCTTTTGAAACCAAACCTTCTGATTTTTTGACCCTTGGGGGTTTGCATTTTCAAGCTTTTCTCTGCAGCTATGAGAAACTTGAAACGTAATATGTTTTTGTTTTTTTTAAAATGAAAGCTGAATCTCTCATATAGTAGCATGATTTCAGATTGGCTTTGAAGGATTAGGTCTTTATTGGTAAGTGTTGGTAAATGTTAATTTCACCATATACACGGAAACAAAAAAAACTTTCTATTGATAGAAATTTACAAATAGGTAAAGCAAGAAAAGTGCTGCTTGAGAACTTTAGAGTTTGACTTAATTATATTTATTTTCTATATTTTGACATGAGAAGTTGACAGCTTGTGTTTTAGTGGCTATAAAGCTTTAACTTTTTGGATCTGTCTACTGTCATTAAAGAATTGTCTGACCCTGCCATTGTCCAATTCCCCCAATGACTTCCTGTGAAAATGTAAATAAAAATAGAAAAATTCCTAAAACCCTTAATTGTGCACAACTGTGAAAATTTAAATAGGTAAAAATGTTTAAAAATAAATAGCAATGTTACTTGTCAAAATTATAAAAAAATAAAAATTGAATTCTGCCAACCCGACTGAAGAGCAGTTAAAAATATTGTAAGACTTATGACAAACTCACAAAAGTTGGCAACAATGCTTTGGCCCAGTAAATGCTGATAACAGCCCCAAAAAAGGATTCCAAAGATTTTAAAGTTCCTTTGTCACTAGAAATTATATGGCACATGTGAGTGTGTCCCAGGAGACCTGGGTTCTATGGCTGGCTTAGCCACTGGCCTGCTGCAAGATCCTGAGTAACTCACTTCATCTCTCAGTGCCTCATTTTCCCCCATCTCTAAACTGAGGATAATGATACTTCATAAGGCATGTTGAGATCTACTGATGAAAAGTACGACATAAGAGCTAGGTATTTTTATTTATTATGATGCTGGGGCCAGTTACTTGCACATTCTGCAATTTTGCTATGTAAGCACACAGGACATCAGCACAGACTGCATTATTTTGCTAAAGCTGAGAGCTTTTGTATATGTGAGGGCTGATCTGTTGCCTGCTGCTTTGAGTACCTTTGTAACAGAGGAAGCTGGTTTCTTGCCTCCTATGCAATATACAATCTGAGATTGGCATATTTGTATTGTAGTCACCTTCCACCCCTAGAATCAGAGCAAGATTTGTATTTATTTATTTATTGCGGGGGAAAGGCAGCTATTGTAGCTTGAATCTGTCACAACGGGAACTTGGAAAGTGTAAAGTGTTCTGTTACTACAAGGTGTCAGTCCAACAGAAAAGGAAGAGAGGTTTTATCACTGGAAAGCTGAGTTGCAACGAAAGAGCCATTGTCAAAATTGCAACATTTTCACCCAAGCCCACCTCTAAAATAACACTTCTGTAAACTATGACAAGCAAGTATTTATATTTCATCAATAAAAAATAAATGTCTTGTCATGAGGTAAGAAATAGTTTAACACTTTAAGAGTGCTATCATAATGAATTAATTTGGTATTCATGGGAATACCACATGTGCTTTTGTAGGGGTTCTACTACCATTTTCACTTTCACTAGTGGCCACTTATAGCATACTGATTTTTCTCCAAAGCCACATAATGATCTATAATATTCCTGAATAATTGCACTTTAAGTGGAAGCTAACAGGGTTGGCTACTCCCAGAAATATGTCAAAATACTTTTACTATTTTAAGTAGAAACTGAAATACTATTAACAAGCCTTTAAGACACTCCGATACCTGTCTTGAAAATTCTACACAACAGAGTTCTAAAATATGCATTTCCCTCCCCAAAAAGGCAACATGTTTTATGGTGGGTATTTCTTTGTAACCATTATTTTATTGTCTGCAGAGGAATGAAGGTACCAACCAACATTAAGAAGAGAAGATTCTCTCCACAAGACAGAAACTTCCCTTTCTTTTCCAAAATTTCTGTTTTGGCTTTGTCTATGTGGTGGAAAGATATAAATATTAAACAGTGGTGAATACTCTCACATTATCAGTTCAGAGGATAGCTTGAAACATATTCTTTATAGTAGATTTTTGTTTGTTTGTTTTAAACTAAATTTATAAATTGTGGCATGAACAAAATAAGTTTAAAAATATCAAAACGGTTCCTTTGCTGGAGGTTAAACTCTGTTGAATTTTTCAGTGACAGGCATGCTAGATAGTCTAAGCCCTGGTCTACACTAGGAGTTTAGGTTGAATTTAGCAGCGTTAAATCGATGTAAACCTGCACCCGTCCACACGATGAAGCCCTTTTTTTCGACTTAAAGGGCTCTTAAAATCGATTTCTTTAATCCACCTCTGACAGATGGATTAGCGCTTAAATTGGCCTTGCAGGGTCGAATTTGGGGTACTGTGGACGCAATTAGACGGTATTGGCCTCTGGGAGCTATCCCAGAGTGCTCTATTGTGACCGCTCTGGACAGCACTCTCAACTCAGATGCACTGGCCAGGTAGACAGGAAAAGGCCCGCAAACTTTTGAATTTCAATTTCCTGTTTGCATGGTCACCTGCAGCTTGCCACGCTGGCCAGCCTCATCAGCAGAGGTGACCATGCAGAGCTCATCAGCAGAGGTGACCATGATGGAGTCCCAGAATTGCAAAAGAACTCCAGCATGGACTGAACGGGAGGTACGGGATCTGATCGCTGTATGGGGAGAGGAATCCGTGCTATCAGAACTCCGTTCCAGTTTTCGAAATGCCAAAACATTTGTCAAAATCTCCCAGGGCATGAAGGACAGAGGCCATAACAGGGACCCGAAGCAATGTCATGTGAAACTTAAGGAGCTGAGGCAAGCCTACCAGAAAACCAGAGAGGCAAACGGCCTCTCCGGGTCAGAGCCCCAAACATGCCACTTCTATGATGAGCTGCATGCCATTTTAGGGGGTTCAGCCACAACTACCCCAACTGTGTTGTTTGACTCCTTCAGTGGAGATGGAGGCAACACAGAAGCAGGTTTTGGGGACGAGGAAGATGATGATGATGAAGTTGTAGATAGCTCACAGCAAGCAAGCGGAGAAACCGGTTTTCCCGACAGCCAGGAACTGTTTCTCACCCTGGACCTGGAGGCAGTCCCCCCCGAACCCACCCAAGGCTGCCTCCCGGACCCACCAGGCGGAGAAGGGACCTCTGGTGAGTGTACCTTTTAAAATACTATACATGGTTTAAAAGCAAGCATGTTTAATGATTAATTTGCCCTGGCATTTGTGGCTCTCCTGGATGTACTCCCAAAGCCTTTGCAAAAGGTTTCTGGGGAGGGCAGCCTTATTCCACCCACCATGGTAGGACACTTTACCACACCAGACCAGTAGCACGTACTCGGGAATCACTGTAGAACAAAGCATTGCAGTGTATGTTTGCTGGCAGTTAAACAATATCTGTTCTTTATCTCTCTGTGTTATCCTCAGGAGAGTGATATCATTCATGGTCACATGGTTGAAATAGGGTGCTTTTCTTAAGGGGACATTCAGAGGTGCCCATTCCTGCTGGGCTGTTTGCCTGTGGCTGAACAGAAATGTTCCCCACTGTTAGCCAAGGGGGGGGGTGAGGGGCTAGCCACGTGGTGGGGGAGGCAAAATGCGACCTTGGAACAAAAAGCACATGTGCTGTGTATGTAATGTTAACAGCAAGGTTTACCGTGAAAGAGTGTAGCCATTGTTCTAGAAAATGTGTCTTTTTAAATACCACTGCCTCTTTTTTTTTTCTCCACCAGCTGCATGTGTTTCAATGATCACAGGATCTTCTCCTTCCCAGAGGCTAGTGAAGATTAGAAGGCGAAAAAAACGCACTTGTGATGAAATGTTCTCTGAGCTCATGCTGTCCTCCCACACTGACATAGCACAGACAAATGCGTGGCGGCAGACAATGTCAGAGTGCAGGAAAGCACAATATGACCGGGAGGAGAGGTGGCAGGCTGAAGAGAGTAAGTGGTGGGCTGAAGAAAGTAAGTGGCAGCCTGAAGAGAGGTCTGAAGCTCAAATGTGGCGGCAGCATGATGAGAGGAGGCAGGATTCAATGCTGAGGCTGCTGGAGGATCAAACCAATATGCTCCAGCGTATGGTTCAGCTGCAGGAAAGGCAGCAGGAGCACAGACCGCCGCTACAGACTCTGTGTAACCAACCACCCTCCTCCCCAAGTTCCATAGCCTCCTCACCCAGACGCCCAAGAACACGTGGGGGGGCCTCTGGCCACCCGGCCACTCCACCCACCCCAGAGGATTGCCCAAGCAACAGAAGGCTGGCATTCAATAAGTTTTAAAGTTTTAAACTTTTAAAGTGCTATGTGGCCTTGTCCTTCCCTCCTCCACCACCCCTCATGGTGCTTCTCTCCTCCACCACCCCTCCTGGACTACCTTGGTAGTTATCCCCCTATTTGTGTGATGAATGAATAAAGAATGCATGAATGTGAAGCAACAATGACTTTATTGCCTCTGCAAGCGGTGATCAAAGGGAGGAGGGGAGCATGGTTAGCTTACAGGGAAGTAGAGTGAACCAAGGGCCGGTGGGTTTCATCATGGAGAAACAAACAGAACTTTCACACCGTAGCCTGTCCAGTCATGAAACTGGTTTTCAAAGCTTCTCTGATGCGCACCGCGCCCTCCTGTGCTCTTCTAACCGCCCTGGTGTCTGGCTGTGCGAAACCAGCAGCCAGGCGATTTGCCTCAACCTCCCATCCTGCCATAAATGTCTCCCCCTTACTCTCACAGATATTGTGGAGCACACAGCAAGCAGTAATAACAGTGGGAATACTGGTTTCGCTGCGGTCTAACCGAGTCAGTAAACTGCACCAGCGCACTTTTAAACGTCCAAATGCACATTCTACCACCATTCTGCACTTGCTCAGCCTGTAGTTGAACAGCTCCTGACTACTGTCCAGGCTGCCTGTGTACAGCTTCAAGAGCCATGGCATTAAGGGGTAGGCTGGGTCCCCAAGGATACATATAGGCATTTCAATGTCCCCTACAGTTATTTTCTGGTCTGGGAATAAAGTCCCTTCTTGCAGCTTTTGAAACAGACCAGAGTTCCTGAAGATGTGAGCGTCATGTACCTTTCCCGGCCATCCCACGTTGATGTTGGTGAAACGTCCCTTGTGATCCACCAGTGCTTGCAGCACTATTGAAAAGTACCCCTTACGGTTTATGTACTCGCCGGCTTGGTGCTCCGGTGCCAAGATAGGGATATGGGTTCCGTCTATGGCCCCACCACAGTTAGGGAATCCCATTGCAGCAAAGCCATCCACTATGACCTGCACATTTCCTAGGGTCAATACCCTTGATATCAGCAGATCTTTGATTGCGTGGGCTACTTGCATCACAGCAGCCCTGTCATAAATATAAAGGGAAGGGTAAACCCCTTTGAAATCCCTCCTGGCCAGGGGAAAGCTCCTCTCACCTGTAAAGGGTTAAGAAGCTAAAGGTAACCTCGCTGGCACCTGACCAAAATGACCAATGAGGAGACAAGATACTTTCAAAAGCTGGGAGGAGGGAGAGAAACAAAGGGTCTGGGTCTGTCTGTAGTCGTCTTGGCCAGGGACAGAACAGGAATGGAGTCTTAGAACTTTTAGTAAGTAATCTAGCTAGGTATGTGTTAGATTATGATTTCTTTAAATGGCTGAGAAAAGAATTGTGCTGAATAGAATAACTATTTCTGTCTGGGTATCTTTTTTGTAACTTAAGGTTTTGCCTAGAGGGGTTCTCTATGTTTTTGAATCTAATTACCCTGTAAGATATCTACCATCCTGATTTTACAGGGGGGATTTCTTTATTTCTATTTACTTCTATTTTTTATTAAAAGTCTTCTTGTAAAACACTGAATGCTTTTTCATTATTTTCAGATCCAAGGGTTTGGGTCTGTGGTCACCTATGCAAATTGGTGAGGCTTTTTATCCAACATTTCCCAGGAAAGGGGGGGTGCAAGTGTTGGGAGGATTGTTCATTGTTCTTAAGATCCAAGGGTCTGGGTCTGTAGTCACCTAGGCAAATTGGTGAGGCTTTTTACCAAACCTTGTCCAGGAAGTGGGGTGCAAGGTTTTGGGAAGTATTTTGGGGGGAAGGACGCATCCAAACAGCTCTTCCCCAGTAACCAGTATTAGTTTGGTGGTGGTAGCGGCCAGTCCAAGGATAACGGGTGTAATATTTTGTACCTTGGGGAAGTTTTGACCTAAGCTGGTAAAGATAAGCTTAGGAGGTTTTTCATGCAGGTCCCCACATCTGTACCCTAGAGTTCAGAGTGGGGGAGGAACCTTGACATGGTGGCACAGTGGTGGGATTAACCTGAAATCATTTGAGATCCAGTTGAGATTTTTTGAACTAGAAATACAGATTTTAAAAAGGAATTTTTTTTCTTTGGAAAGAAAGTCCAGAAAGCAGCTTTGAAACTGAAAGCAGCTTGGTTTCTCTCTGCTTTGTGGCCAAGCAGAGACAAAAGGGGATTATCTTGTGAATTGCAGGTTTTCTTTGTCTGGAGGCAGGGTACTTAACTCCTGCAGGGAAATTCACAGTCTTCCAACCCAGAGGTTTTTTTTTCTTTTCTTCCTAAAAGTAAATAGGGGGGGTGTGCTCTACCCATTTGCCTGGAGACAAAAGTGGCAGGGTTTTTTTTAGGATTTAGATTTTTTTTGTTGTTGTTTTACAAGGAGCACAGGTTTGAAAAGAATTTTTTTTTTCTTTGGGGCTGGGTAAGCAGGTTTCCAAGTAGTTGGAGGTTTTTTGCTTTAATTTGGGCCCAGAGCAGAGACAAGGGAATTGTCTTTTTCTGTAGGCTGACAATCACTATCAGAGAATAGGTATTCTATTCCAGCACAGCAAAATTTTACAGCCAAGTTTTGTTTGTTTATTTCTAAACCTCGGGTGTAAAGTTAGTTAAAAACAGAGAGGTTAGAATGGCCAAATCCTCAGCTCGACTACAGCTGGAATTAGCCAAATTTCAGGCTGAGGAAAAACAAAGGGAACATGAAAGACAGATAGAACTCATGCAGCTGAAGAAGGAACAAGAAAGGGAGGCAGAACAACACCAAGAGGCTGCCCACAAGAGGGAAATGGAGGCAAGCAAGCATGTGGAGGAGGAGAGGGAAAAAGAGAGGAAGCATGTGGAGGAGGAGAAGGAAAAAGAGAGGAAGCATGTGGAGGAGATGGAGAGGATAAAGGCCCAGCAGAATATACCAACAAACCCTAGCAATCCTTCTCCAGGTACCACTTCCCATCCCAGAAAGTTCCCCACCTACAAGGCAGGTGATGATACTGAGGCCTTCTTAGAAAACTTCGAAAGGGCCTGCCTTGGGTACAACATCTCTACTGACCAATACATGGTAGAGCTGAGGCCGCAGCTCAGTGGACCCTTAGCTGAGGTGGCAGCTGAAATGCCTAAAGAACACATGAACAAGTATGAACTGTTTAAATCCAAGGCGAGAGTCAGAATGGGGATAACACCCGAGCGGTCTCGTCGGAGGTTCAGAGCCCTAAGGTGGAAACCAGACATGTCATTTACCCGACATGCCTACCACATTGTAAAACATTGGGATGCCTGGATATCAGGAGCAAGTGTTGAATCTCCAGTAAATTTGCCCTTCCTAATGCAAATGGAACAATTCTTAGAGGGTGTTCCTGAGGAAATAGAAAGATACATCCTAGATGGGAAACCCAAAACTGTAATTGAGGCAGGAGAGATTGGAGCCAGATGGGTGGAGGTGGCAGAGAAGAAGAAAACTGGTCGCAGTTGGAGCGGAGACCAGAAGGGACCACCCCAGACCACACCCTATTACCGGGGGCCGCCCAAAGCCCCACCTACCTCCCAAAGAACCCTCCAGACCCCTTATCGTCCCACCACCCCGTTCTCCAGCAACCCTCCTCGCCCCAGTGACCCGTCAGCTGGACGATGTTTTAAGTGTAACGAGCTGGGGCATGTAAAGGCCAACTGCCCCAAGAACCCCAACAGATTACAGTTCATTGCACCGGAATCACACCAGAGGTCCACAGGCCCAGATACCTCCCAGATACCCTTGGAGTGGAGGGAAACTGTGGGTGTGGGCGGGAAGAAGGTCACCGTGTGGAGGGACACCGGAGCACAAGTGTCAGCTATCCATGCTTCCTTAGTGGACCCCAATTTAATCAACCCAGAGATCCAAGTGACGATTCAACCCTTCAAGTCCAACTCTTTCAATTTGCCTACAGCCAAGTTGCCTGTCCAGTACAAGGGCTGGTCAGGAATGTGGACTTTTGCAGTCTATGATGATTATCCCATCCCCATGCTGTTGGGGGAAGACTTGGCCAATCATGTGAAGCAGGCCAAGAGGGTGGGAATGGTCACCCGCAGCCAGGCTAAACAAGCCGTGAGGCCTAGCTCTGTTCCGGAAACTTCTATCAGGACCCAGTCAGAGGTGATGGACCCGGACCCCAGGCCAATGTCTGCAACAGCAGTAGTGGATCCAGTCCCAGAGACCCAGACGGAACCAGTCCCAGAACCGGAACCAGCCGAACAACCAACACCAGACCCTGTGTTAGCACTGAATCCAGTACTTGCAACCTCAACACCAGAGGGCCCCACCGAACCTGAACTGGCAGCAGCCGATAACCCTACACAAGAGGCTCAGCCGGAGCCTGAATCCCAACATAGTGCACCAGCGGAGAGCGGTTCACAGTCAACAGAAACAGCTCCATCCCCTATATCGCTTCCAGAGGGACCAAGCCTATGTCCCCAATCCAATGAGGAACTGATGTCTCCAGCATCAAGGGAACAGTTCCAGACCGAACAGGAAGCAGATGAAAGCCTCCAGAGAGCGTGGACGGCGGCACGGAGCAACCCACCGCCTCTCAGCTCTTCTAATCGATCCAGGTTTGTTGTAGAAAGAGGACTTTTATACAAGGAAACTCTTTCTGGGGGACACCAGGAAGACTGGCATCCTCAGAGACAGTTGGTAGTTCCAACTAAATACCGGGCCAAGCTCTTGAGCTTAGCCCATGATCACCCTAGTGGCCATGCTGGGGTGAACAGGACCAAAGACCATTTGGGGGGGTCATTCCACTGGGAGGGAATGGGCAAGGATGTTTCTACCTATGTCCAGTCTTCTGAGGTGTGCCAAAGAGTGGGAAAACCCCAAGACCAGGTCAAAGCCCCTCTCCAGCCACTCCCCATCACTGAAGTCCCATTTCAGCGAGTAGCTGTGGATATTCTGGGTCCTTTTCCGAAAGAGACACCCAGAGGAAAGCAGTACATACTGACTTTCATGGATTTTGCCACCCGATGGCCGGAAGCAGTAGCTCTAAGCAACACCAGGGCTAAAAGTGTGTGTCAGGCACTAGCAGACATTTTTGCCAGGGTAGGTTGGCCCTCCGACATCCTCACAGATGCAGGGACTAATTTCCTGGCAGGAACTATGAAAAACCTTTGGGAAGCTCATGGGGTAAATCACTTGGTTGCCACTCCTTACCACCATCAAACAAATGGCATGGTGGAGAAGTTTAATGGAACTTTGGGGGCCATGATACGTAAATTCGTAAATGAGCACTCCAATGATTGGGACCTAGTATTGCAGCAGTTGCTCTTTGCCTACAGAGCTGTACCACATCCCAGTTTAGGGTTTTCCCCATTTGAACTTGTATATGGCCGTGAGGTTAAGGGGCCATTGCAGTTGGTGAAGCAGCAATGGGAGGGATTTACACCTTCTCCAGGAACTAACATTCTGGACTTTGTAACCAACCTACAAAACACCCTCCGAACCTCTTTAGCCCTTGCTAGAGAAAACTTACAGGATGCTCAAAAAGAGCAAAAAGCCTGGTATGATAAACATGCCAGAGAGCGTTCCTTCAAAGTAGGAGACCAGGTCATGGTCTTAAAGGCGCTCCAGGCCCATAAAATGGAAGCATCGTGGGAAGGGCCATTCACGGTCCAGGAGCGCCTGGGAGCTGTTAATTATCTCATAGCATTCCCCACCTCCAACCGAAAGCCTAAGGTGTACCATATTAATTCTCTAAAGCCCTTTTATTCCAGAGAATTAAAGGTTTGTCAGTTTACAGCCCAGGGAGGAGACGACGCTGAGTGGCCTGAAGGTGTTTACTATGAAGGGAAATGTGCTGGTGGTGTGGAAGAGGTGAACCTCTCCATGACCCTTGGACGTATGCAGCGACAGCAGATCCAGGAGCTGTGCACTAGCTACGCGCCAACGTTCTCAGCCACCCCAGGACTGACTGAACGGGCATACCACTCCATTGACACAGGTAATGCTCACCCAATTAGGGTCCAACCTTACCGGGTGTCTCCTCAAGCTAAAACTGCTATAGAACGGGAGATCCAGGATATGTTACAGATGGGTGTAATCCGCCCCTCTGAAAGTGCATGGGCATCTCCAGTGGTTCTAGTTCCCAAACCAGATGGGGAAATACGTTTTTGCGTGGACTACCGTAAGCTAAATGCTGTAACTCGCCCAGACAACTATCCCATGCCACGCACAGATGAACTATTAGAGAAACTGGGACGGGCCCAGTTCATCTCTACCTTGGACTTAACCAAGGGGTACTGGCAGGTACCGCTAGATGAATCTGCCAAGGAAAGGTCAGCCTTCATCACACATCTCGGGCTGTATGAATTTAATGTACTCCCTTTCGGGCTGCGAAATGCACCCGCCACTTTCCAAAGACTTGTAGATGGTCTCCTAGCGGGATTAGGAGAATATGCAGTCGCCTACCTTGACGATGTGGCCATATTTTCGGATTCCTGGGCAGACCACCTGGAACATCTATAAAAAGTCCTTGAGCGCATAAGGGAGGCAGGACTAACTGTTAAGGCTAAGAAGTGTCAAATAGGCCTAAACAGAGTGACTTACCTTGGACACCAGGTGGGTCAAGGAACTATCAGCCCCCTACAGGCCAAAGTGGATGCTATCCAAAAGTGGCCTGTCCCAAAGTCAAAGAAACAGGTTCAATCCTTCTTAGGCTTGGCCGGTTATTACAGACGATTTGTACCGCACTACAGCCAAATCGCTGCCCCACTGACAGACCTAACCAAAAAGAAACAGCCAAATGCTGTTCAGTGGACCGGAAAGTGTCAGAAGGCCTTTAACAAGCTTAAAGCGACACTCATGTCTGACCCTGTCCTAAGGGCCCCAGACTTTGACAAACCGTTCCTAGTAACCACAGATGCATCCGAGCGTGGTGTGGGAGCAGTTTTAATGCAGAAAGGACCTGATCAAGAATTCCACCCTGTAGTGTTTCTCAGCAAAAAACTGTCTGAGAGGGAAAGCAACTGGTCAGTCACTGAAAAAGAATGTTATGCCATTGTCTACGCTCTGGAAAAGCTACGCCCATATGTTTGGGGACGGCGTTTCCACCTGCAAACCGACCATGCTGCACTAAAGTGGCTTCACACCGTCAAAGAAACTAACAAAAAACTTCTTCGGTGGAGTTTAGCTCTCCAAGATTTTGATTTCGACATCCAACACATCTCAGGAGCTTCTAACAAAGTGGCTGATGCACTCTCCTGTGAAAGTTTCCCAGAATCAACTGGTTAAAATCGTCCTTGAGATGTGGAAAATATTGTTAGTCTTTATGTACTTGGTAGTATATTTAGAGATGCATGTGTCTTATTAACTCTGTTTTCCTAGAGCTCCAGGAAGAAATCCCAGCCAGTGTTTCACCCTAGCTGAGATTTGGGGGGCGTGTCATAAATATAAAGGGAAGGGTAAACCCCTTTGAAATCCCTCCTGGCCAGGGGAAAGCTCCTCTCACCTGTAAAGGGTTAAGAAGCTAAAGGTAACCTCGCTGGCACCTGACCAAAATGACCAATGAGGAGACAAGATACTTTCAAAAGCTGGGAGGAGGGAGAGAAACAAAGGGTCTGGGTCTGTCTGTAGTCATCTTGGCCAGGGACAGAACAGGAATGGAGTCTTAGAACTTTTAGTAAGTAATCTAGCTAGGTATGTGTTAGATTATGATTTCTTTAAATGGCTGAGAAAAGAATTGTGCTGAATAGAATAACTATTTCTGTCTGGGTATCTTTTTTGTAACTTAAGGTTTTGCCTAGAGGGGTTCTCTATGTTTTTGAATCTAATTACCCTGTAAGATATCTACCATCCTGATTTTACAGGGGGGATTTCTTTATTTCTATTTACTTCTATTTTTTATTAAAAGTCTTCTTGTAAAACACTGAATGCTTTTTCATTATTTTCAGATCCAAGGGTTTGGGTCTGTGGTCACCTATGCAAATTGGTGAGGCTTTTTATCCAACATTTCCCAGGAAAGGGGGGGTGCAAGTGTTGGGAGGATTGTTCATTGTTCTTAAGATCCAAGGGTCTGGGTCTGTAGTCACCTAGGCAAATTGGTGAGGCTTTTTACCAAACCTTGTCCAGGAAGTGGGGTGCAAGGTTTTGGGAAGTATTTTGGGGGGAAGGACGCGTCCAAACAGCTCTTCCCCAGTAACCAGTATTAGTTTGGTGGTGGTAGCGGCCAGTCCAAGGATAACGGGTGTAATATTTTGTACCTTGGGGGGAAGTTTTGACCTAAGCTGGTAAAGATAAGCTTAGGAGGTTTTTCATGCAGGTCCCCACATCTGTACCCTAGAGTTCAGAGTGCGGGAGGAACCTTGACAAGCCCCACAGTAGATTTGCCCACTTCGAATTGATTCCTGACTGACTGGTAGCTGTCTGACGTTTCAAGCTTCCACAGGGCTATTGCCACTCGCTTCTCAACTGTGAGGGCTGCTCTCATCTTGGTATTCTTGCGCTTCAGGGCAGGGGAAAGCAAGTCACAAAGTTCCATGAAAGTGCCCTTACGCATGCAAAAGTTTTGCAACCACTGGGAATCATCCCAGACCCACAACGCTATGCGGTCCCACCAGTCTGTGCTTGTTTCCCGAGCCCAGAATCGGCGTTCCATCGCATGAACCTGCCCCATTAGCACCATGATGCCCACATTGCCAGGGCCCCTGCTTTGAGAGAAGTCTGTGTCCATGTCCTGATCACTCACGTCACCGCGCTGACGTCACCTACTCGCCCGGTATCGCTTTGCCAGGTTCTGGTGTTGCATATACTACTGGATAATGCGCGTGGTGTTTAATGTGCTCCTAATTGCCAAAGTGATCTGAGCGGGCTCCATGCTTGCCGTGGTATGGCGTCTGCACAGAAAAAAGGCACAGAACGATTGTCTGCCGTTGCCCTGACGGAGGGAGGGGCGACTGATGACATGGCATACAGGGTTGGCTTACAGGGAATTAAAATCAACAAAGGGGGTGGCTTTGTGAGAAACTGAATGGCCCCCTCAAGGATAGAACTCAAAACCTCAAGGATAGAACTCAAAACTGGGTTTAGCAGGCCGTTGATTTCACAGAGGAAAGGAGGGAGGGAGGAGAAAATGAATACAAAACAAATCTGGTCTATTTCTTGTTTTGAGCCACTTCATCTATCTTTATACATCTTGCTGGCAGCAGACTGTGCAGTACGACCACTAGCCGTCATCATCTCCTGGGTACTCGGCAGAAGACGGTGCAGTATGACGACTAGCCATCATCTTCTGAGGGCTGGAGGTTAAAAGACAGTGCACTGCCGCTAGGACTGAATCGCCACGAGACAAAACAAGGGAAATGACCTGGCTGAGTCACTCCCATGTTTGCCCAGGCACCTGATTAAAAAAGCACCCAGGACTACGTCGATGACGGCTACCAGTCATACTGCACTGTCTGCTGCCAAAAGGCAATTAACTGCTGCTGTGTAGCAATGCAGTACCACGTCTGCCAGCACCCAGGAGACATACGGTGATGGTTAGCTGAGCGGGCTCCATGCTTGCAGTGGTATGGCGTCTGCACAGGTAACTCAAGAAAAAAGGCGCAAAACGATTGTCTGCCCTTGCTTTCACGGAGGGAGGGAGGGAACGGGGGCCTGATGATATGTACCCAGAACCACCGGCGACAATGTTGTCGCCCCATCAGGCACTGGGATTTCTACCCGGAATTCAAATGGGCGGCGGAGACTGTGGGAACTGTGGGATAGCCACCCACAGTGCAATGCTCCGGAAGTCGATGGTTGCCTCGGTACTGTGAACACACTCTGCCGACTACATGCACTCAGAGCACTTGTGTGGGGACGCACACAATCAACTGTATAAAACCACTTTCTACAAAACTGACTTCTATAAATTCTATATAGACATACCCTAATTTTTGCAGGATAATCCCACTTCAAGGATAGAATTAATGCATCTCACAGGGAAGTGTCATTATTCCAAGATGACTCTGGCTTTCTCTGAAGTGTGTGAGGAGCCAACTTTGTAACACAGCAAAATAGTCCAATGGGAGACAAGCTTACCACAGGAGCCATGACTGGACCTCCTGATATGGAACTCAGCTGCTTCCCTTTCACCTCCCTCTCCAGATTCAGCAGTAAGGGCTCGCTTCTGATCTCAGATCCACACATCTGGAGCACTGTAATGTGAAACACTGGATATTATATGTATATATATATACACACACACACACACACTGCAGCTTGGAGCATGCCTCCCAGCCCAGATAGACAGGCCTATGCTAGCACCACTCAACCGAGTACGCTACAAATAACAGTGTGGATGTTGCAACCCAGGTGGTGGCACAGGCTAGCCACCTGAACTTGGACTCAGGGGATCAGACTTGTATTGGTGTAGCTAGCCTGAGCTGCTGCCTATGCTGCAATGTCCATGCTATCATTTTTAGCATGTTAACTCCAGAAGAGATAGCCTGCGACTGTCTACTTAGGCTGGGAGATTTGTTCCCAGCTGCCATGTAGTGTACCCCGAGTGTCTAATAGCACCAGTCCCTTTTCAGAGCTGTAGCTATGCCAAGATACTAACATCTCTGAAACACACACTGTTTATTAGGTTTCAGAGTAGCAGCCGTGTTAGTCTGTATTCGCAAAAAGAAAAGGAGTACTTGTGGCACCTTAGAGACTAAGGTATATGGCTAAGTTATATATTGTCAAGAGTCCTACATAGTACATGCAAAATTGGATTAGATGATACACAGGTTGGGGCAGCTCCTTGGCCCCATTCCACTTGTTTTGCACTGCTTGTAAAACAAACAGCTGGAAATTCAAACTGATTTCTCATCTGTGAATTTTCCAGTGGTGGAGTAGACTTGCATAACCACCTATGTCAGCCCCGTACCTGAATGCTGACATAAGGGTGTTACCAGAGGAAAGATGGCAGGGCCAGTGCATGTCTGATCTCTAGTGACCTGTAGCTGTGAGGTCTGAGGGGGCGGGGGTAGTACATGTCACTTGGCTACTAGTGGAGAAAAGTATGGCTCAAACAATGGAAATGAAATTTAAAAAGTGAAGCAGAGAGGAGCTCTGCCCTGACAAGTCTCTTATAGTTCCAAAATAGCTAATTTAGCATTATTTAAGAAACCATAAACTACTCAAAGGATTTAACTGTACTGTCTTAGAAAATTCATTGTGTATTCAAGAGAGTAAGCACTATGAATTTGGAGAGCAATCACTAGATGATGCACAAAAATGCAGTTTCTCAAAACAAATTGAACCAGGGAGACACTGTGGCACCTCCATAATAATACATGGGGTAGTATTTTACAAATATCTATTTAAGGATTATTCAAAATTATTAAACAAGCCACATCCACACTGTAATGAAACAAACAAAATGAGAGTAAGGGAAACACTGCAGGCACTGACAGTTGTTTTTGTGGTTCTTGTATCTTTACTTTTCCAATGTTTTAACAATAGCACTGGGCAGGAAATGGTTCTCTCATTCTCTGAGAATTTCAATTTTTTTTCCCGGTCCTGAATTGGGATGAAAAGTCAATCTCAAATTTTAACCAAACTATAATCAGGAGGACAGGAGGGAGAAGTGAATCAGGTCAATCAAAATGTTTGGTTTTGATCTCTGATTTTTTTTAACCTTTTTAAATATAAATGAACTAATATTTTAAAATGTAAAGTTGGCTTGAATCAAGAAGTGTCAAAATAGGGCATGGTGACAATTTCAAAACTTTTTTCCAAAAAAATTTCTAATCAGATTTGTCTGAAACAACCCTTTCCCATGAACAGTTTCAGTTTGGATATTTTCTGTCAGAAAATTCCTGACCAGTTCTGAATTATCAACCACCAATAGTGACAAATCTTCACAGCTGCATGCAGAGTATCGGAAGAAGAAAGATAAGTAATGTCATGGTCCTGTAAAATATATGCTAACGTCTGAAATGTAGAAAACGAATTTTGTCACTAAATTTAAAAAAAGGGAATTGTTAATGTGGTAATAGTCATTTTATTACACGGCATATTTAAAGAATACCAAGAAACAATTGCTAAAAAAGTCATGCAATTGGTACTCAGCTCAAAATTTTGAACGTGAGTGGAGTTTAACTTTTTTGAACAAATTCAGTATTTCTTGATCTCAGGAGTCATTCTTCTTGTTCTGCTTTTAACTCCTCATTAGCATTCCCCGGTAACACAGTTCTATAATAAAGCAGCAACCGTTACAGTCTTTGACAAACGATGCCACCAGTGAAAACAAGAAAGCAGTGATAAAAAAAACAAGTTTAACACAAAACACCAGGAATAAATGCGTAATGAAATATGACACTCATAGAGATTTATCTTATATTTCATACATCTTATAACATGTCTCTGAGGCATCTTAACCACATTCCCATGGAATTTAAAGTTGACATCTATTTGTTCTGTTTTAAACGAAATAACCCTACAGTTATGTGCTGAATGCTTCAAGTAGCTGCAGGTAACATGGGCATTTAGCACAAAGCCTTCTTGCATGTAGGTAACTGTTAATCGTCAGGAGTTAATATAGCACTTTCTATGCATAGATCTCAAAACATCTCACAAGGGAAGAGCGGTATCATTATCTCCCTTCAGTCTGAAACCTAACTGGGAGGGAATCCATGAAGCTGGCAGCAGTTATTTTTAGCTAGCTTCTCTATGAGCTCACTTTACAAAGGGAGATTGGAAAATGAGCAGTAGTTGGTGAGGCTGCTGCCATCAAGGGATGGTTTCTTTCGGACTGGATGAGCTCTCTGTGTTCTCGAGTGGGTGGTAGGTTACGTGGGGATGGCTACCATAAAACAACATAACTGATGTTAATTGATAGGTAGCTGCTGGAGATGGCTCTCCCTACTAGCTTAATCTAACAAGTGCAGTGCAGCCCTTGTTCAATTCCTCCTGGGATTCTGGTTATTTACTTGGGTGACTCGCCTGTGCTCAAGTCTATTGCTGCCGTGGCTTCACTGCTATCTGTACTCATGCTATGTAGATTAGCTCAGGCTGGTCTACACAAGCTACAGTCTCACCTCTGATTGCAGGGTAAACATACATCTAGTATGCCTCCGATTGTGCCTTCTATATGTCTCTGGTAGATCGTGCCTTCAGCTCAAATTTCTGTCTTGTAAAATATAACATTTACCCCTACGGGGTTTCATGAAAGTAAACTTCAGGTATTGCGTCCTACTCTGTGCCCAACTTCTGCATTTGTTCTGTACATGGGACTCCCATGGACTTCAGGGGGAGTTTTGCACATAGATAATCAGGCCATTCATCTGGTTTAAAACTGGACTGGCCTGCTTTACTAATGTTTGTCCCCTATCCAGTACTGAGACAAAACCAGACTTGGTCTGGTAGGAGATGGGGGACATCTTAATGAAGTTTATGGAAGAGATGGTATGATGGGATAACATGATTTTGGTAATTAATTGATCTTTAAATATTCATGGTAAATAGGCCTAATGGCCTGTGATGGGATGTTAGATGGGATGGGATCTGAGTTACCCAGGAAAGAATTTTCTGTAGTATCTGGCTGGTGAATCTGCATATGCTCAGGGTTTAGCTGATCACCATATTTGGGGTCATGAAGGAATTTTCCTCAAGGGCAGATTGGAAGAGGCCCTGGAGTTTTTTCACCTTCCTCTGTAGCATGGGGCATGGGTTACTTGCTGGAGGATTCTCTGCTCCTTGAGGTCTTTAAACCACGATTTAAGGACTTCAATAGCTCAGACATAGGTGAGAGGTTTTTCGCAGGAGTGGGTGGGTGAGATTCTGTGGCCTGCGTTGTGCAGGAGGTCAGACTAGATGATCATAATGGTCCCTTCTGACCTTAGTATCTATGAAAAGCATGCTGCTCTGCCCCTGCTGGTGTGACCTCGTGCTCACAGTGCATGTGGGGTCACACTGAGGGGGGCAGGGTCACGCCATTCTCAGAAATACTTGAATGTCTGGTATTTCAAGAATGTGTGAGTGACCATCCTACACAGATGATCTTTGTAATTGGACACTTAGACCATATCTACATGGGGACACTCAGGAAAATGAAGGCAAATCAATTGAAGATGTCAAGTCAATGCACATAAATTGAAGCGTGTTAAACCCTCACATTGATGCACTCATTCAGGAGTAAAGTGGATTCATTTTGCTGTAATGTAATCCTCAGGATTTGGCCTGCAATAATCCTAAGTATTGAGTTACAGCAAACTAGGGCTTGGTCTACATTACAGAGTTAGGTCGACGTAAGGCAGCTTACATCAACCTAACTTTGTAAGTGTCTACGCTACAACGTTGCTCCCAAAGTCTCCCACAACACCGACCTAACAACTCCACCTCCAAGAGAGGCACAGAGATTAGGTCATTGTAGTTAGCATGACACAATGTCTGTGTAGTACTGTGCATACCGGCACTTAGATGAGTGTAACTTACATCGCTCAGGGGGTGGCTTATTCACAGCCCGATTGATATAACTTATACTGAATTAAGTGTTAGTGTAGACATGGCCTTAATTTTGTAGTGTAGACAAGGCCTAATGCCATTTTATTCCAGAGTGAAAGCACCCATATGGAGGTTTAATGTGCTTTAGTTTATGTGCATTGACTTGATACCATTGGTTGATTTGCCTACACTTTTCTGAATGTCCCCTTGTGGATGAGCCCATAGAAAGAAGAACTATCTTCCGATGTAAGAACCAGTTTCTTATTATTCTCCATTCCTACATCAAGAGAGATGGTAAAACCTGTATCAGGATTCCAATTTCACAGCTGGCTGCCATGCTCCTAAATTTTTCATAAAGCTCAAAAAAGCTTCAGATGTTGAAGCCTGGGCTCATATTATCTTATCAACTTAATTTTTTTTATCATAATCAGTTCTCCTTCACCATTACCAACCAACTGCCACAAACTTTTCCTGGAACTGTCTATTCAACATGATTTCCCTTATTTTCTGACAGGAGAATTACACTTAGGGGAGAAAAAAAAGTCCTGCTCATAAACCAGATAAGTTTTAATTTAATTCACAGCAAAAGCAGGAACTGGTTCTTGTCATTTCAGGGGACATAATATTATGTATTAAAGTGTTTTATTAATGTTTGTCGACATGTACAAGGCCACGTTCTACCCACATTTATACTGCTGGCACCTTTGGAGCAATACCACTGAAGCCTGTGGTGTTCCTCTGAGTTAGAATTGTAAATGGGATCCAAATCTGGCCTGTATTTTAAATTTATTCTTATTTACATTTTTCCATTCACCTTTTAGAGCCATGTGCATTACCATGAACCACAGCAGTGCTAGGACTTTTGGAAAACCAGTTAAGTGTGAGCCAAACCCTTGCTCATGTGAGTAAAATTTAGTCCTATGACGAGCGCCACCGCCTTCAGTGGGATTATTCCAATGAGGAGGGACTACTTACATAAGGAAGAGTCACAGCATCAGGCCCCAGATCCCTCTGCGTCGTATTTTACCACCGCCCCTGGATCTTGGTGTTTTTTGCAATGTCAGTTCTGAATAGGCTACTGCTCATTCCTGCGTCCAGCATCCTGTATCTATTGTTCCATGAGACCCAAATGCCCATTTCAAGACAGAGTTCAAGCTGAGAAGTGACAACATTATCATAAACTAATAATGTTATACATTTTCCCTCTTAAATTGCATTTACAGTATTAGTGTCAAGAACAACAATAAATACTTCCCCAAAACTATTCTACGCTCAATTGATAAAATGTACTAACGTATTTCCCATTTAGCAGTATCCATTAAAAGGAAGGACTAAACCCACAACTGTTGTAAATCAGTAGAGTTCTGTTGAATGGGGCTGTGCCTATTAAAGTATCATTTAAAATTACTGGAGAAAAATTATGAGTATTAAGCCATATCACAGCGTGTTTGTACCCCCACCAGCAAGGGGAGGAAAGGGTTAATATGTTTTCTTGGCAGGAAGGGCACGTGGCTGCTACTCCTCAAAAGGACTGAACTAGCTTTCAGTCCTGGAGAGAGGGGTTGCCTTTCTAAAGAACGAGGCTTTTAAAAGGAGGAGTTTGGGCTGAGCGACAGGTATTGCTTCTGAGGAGGAATACACACTGCCTGGATCCCATAGGTTCCAGTACTGAACAGCATAGAGGATGAAAGGCTCTGCACACAGAGAACATGATTGTCTGTTGCCCAGAATTTTGAAATGTCATTTACGTCTGTGCAAAGTGCATATAAAATGGCAGTATTCTGATGCAGTAGCTTTTTACACAAATTTTGCACAGGTGTATACGATGACACAAGGGGCAGGGCTACAGGGAATCAGGTATAGGCACCGGCTTTCTCCTTGCACCGAGGGTGCTCAACCCCCACTCTGCCCTAGGCCCTGCCCCCACTTCACCCCTGCCTCCAACCCCCCACCTCTGTCCTGCCTCTTCCTGCCCCCACCCTACCTCTTACTGCCCAGTTCTGCCCCCTCCCTTGAGTGCAGCCCATCCCGCTCCTCCCCCCAGCGCCTCCTGCATTCTGCGGAACAGCTGATCATGGCAGGTGGGAGGTGCTGGGAGGGAAGGGGAGGAGTTGATTGGTGGGGCCACTGGTGGCCAGGAGGTGCTGGAAGGGGGGGAGGGGAAGGAGCTGGCTGCCAGTGGGGCTGGAGCACCTACAGAGTCAGTGTCTATGGAATCAGGCCCTGGTTAGTTTGGAAGATGCCTTTTAGCATTTCCTGGGGAAGACGGGATGTGGCGAGGTGTGCTTGTCAGTCCTTGCAAGAGATTGAAAGGAAATTTGTCTTCAAAACCAAGGGCTTGTATACACTTAAAATGCTATAGCAGCACAGCTGAATATTTTTTGCTGATAAAATCTTTAATAAAGACAGAGGGCCTTGTTGTCACTGACACACAGGATATGTCTATACTGCAATCTCAGGGGGTGACTGCAGCTTGTGTAGATATACCCAAGCTAGCTTTAAACTATATTGGAGCAGTGAAGCCACAGCAGCTCCTGCTTCAGCGTGAACTAACCTGGTGAGTAATTACCTAGCTCTATATTGCCCACACTACAGAATGTGGTGTTGCTCCAGGACCCAACCTAGCTACACTGATGCTAGCCCAGGTATGTCTACTCAAGCTGCGATTGCATTATATGCATACCCTGAGTTTGCTCAAGCATCCTTCAGTAGATATTATGTAAATTACATTAAGGCCCTTGTATACTGCTAGAGTGGTATAAAGGGGCCGTAGTACAAATGACAATCTGGTGCTTAATAGAACAAGCTAGCAGGAAGAGAAGCGACTGATTTCAAGGGGAATGGAGCTCCACACTTTATGGCCCACTGCAGCTGAAGGCAGGTTCACCCACTGACATGAAGCAAACTGCTAAAGTCCCTGAAAGCCTGATGATGTCTCAGTGCAGATTGCCATCAGGACACATTAAAGAAGAGGTCTCCAGTATAGCCAAGGTTTGGATATATTATTAAAATAAAATGAGACAACAATTAGTTTCTCTTCAATTATTCCACTACACAACTTTGTCAGTCAATTAGTATGAATAAATAAATATAGTTCTTGAATTATTAATCTGCAAATAGGAGAGAAATTTGCATTTAATTTTCTACTGTTCTTCCTCTTTCCTTTTGTTTGAAGGGTTGATTCAGATGGTTCTTTGGAAGTATTTTTATATAATCTTAACTGTTTCAAAGCTTCTAATTCTTCTTTATGAGAACATGCTTAAAAAAATAATACACCTTTAATTTTCGGAAACTCTTTTATTCTGAGACATAAAGGGCGAGATTATCCTCTGGTGTCACTCCACTGAAGAGCATGGAAACTCAGCACTTTTGGATGTCAGGCCATTTATTTAGCTGCTTAAATACGGATGTAGGCTCCCACTTAAATCTTGGCCTTAATCTTTTCCTCCATGAGCTATAGAAGAGTAAACCATGTCTGATTAGTCTACCAAGTAATCCCTCTCTTTTCGTAGAGCACTCAGAAACAAGCATTAGTTAGGGCTAGAACATCTCATGCTTGTATCTCAGAGTTTAGCTACATGGGGCAGAGATTGATAGTCAACTATTCTCGTTAAGAAAAAGAAGTATGCTAAACCCATAGCAGCTCTTTGACTTTAGACCCCGAAACTAAACCACCCCTCGCAAGTTCTGAAGTAAACATGCTATTAGCAAAGATATTAATTCCTATTGACATTCCTTTAAAATTCTCACTGTTACACATGACTAAAAGGATACCTCATCTGTCTTTTAGCCCGTTTCCTGTTGATGCCCAGCTAGGTGACAGATAACAGTATCTTACAATTTTTCTCTTCTACGGTCACCGTTTCCTGGTAGAAATAAATATAGTTTATTCTCTTCTATGGTCACTCTTCCTAGTAGAAACAGCTTATTATCATCATTAACTTCCCTATGTACCAAACCTTTTATATATGAAAGAGGAGCTGCAGTGTCTGTTCCAAAGGCCAGTTGTTATATTCTATTCTATGGAAGTTTTATACCGCACTCATCCCCAGAGAGCTTTCCAGTAGTTCATTAAGCAACATGGCTACACATCAGTCACTTATTGTTAGTTCTCTCATCCTCTCCCTGGAAGGAAAAGCGTGTGCAGTGGAGTGTCTTGCTTTGACAGGATGCCTGTGAGTATGTTTTAATGTCAATATATTTGTTGCTAAGTAAGAGAAGGCAAGCTCAAAGACCTTGCACCCTGTACTTGGAGCAGAAAGTGGTGGGGTTGGTGATGGGCCTTAGTTCCTGGGGGAGTTCAGTTGATAGGCTCAGACCAGCCCAGAGAAAGTTCTGACTCCCACACAGACAAGCTTTACTCTTACTGTTTACAGGTTTCAGAGTAGCAGCTGTGTTAGTCTGTATTCGCAAAAAGAAAAAGAGTACTTGTGGCACCTTAGAGACTAACAAATTTATTTGAGCATAAGCTTTCGTGAGCTACAGCTCACTTCATCAGATGCATGCAGTGGAAAACACAGTGGGGAAATTTTATATACACAGAGAACATGAAACAATGGGTGTTACCATACACACTGTAACAAGAGTGATCAGGTAAGGTGAGCTATTACCAGCAGGAGAGTGGGGGAGGAGGGGAACCTTCTGTAGTGATAATCAAGGTGGGCCATTTCCAGCAATTGACAAGAACTTGTGAGGAACAGTGCGGGGTGCGGGAGGGAAATAAACATGGGGAAATAGTTTTACTTTGTGTAATGACACATCCACTCCCAGTCTTTATTCAAGCCTAAGTTAATTGTATCCAGTTTGCAAATTAATTCCAAAGAGAGACTGCTGAATTGGAATTAATTTGCAAACTGGATACAATTAACTTAGGCTTGAATAAAGACTGGGAGTGGATGTGTCATTACACAAAGTAAAACTATTTCCCCATGTTTATTTCCCTCCCGCACCCCCCACTGTTCCTCTCACGGTCTTGTCAACTGCTGCAAATGGCCCGCCTTGATTATCACTACAGAAGGTCCCCCTCACCCCCACCTCCCGCTCTCCTGCTGGTAATAGCTCACCTTACCTGATCACTCTTGTTACAGTGTGTATGGTAACACCCATTGTTTCATGTTCTCTGTGTATATAAAATCTCCCCACTGTATTTTCCACTGCATGTATCTGATGAAGAGAGCTGTAGCTCACGAAAGCTTATGCTCAAATAAATTTGTTAGTCTCTAAGGTACCACAAGTCCTCCTTTTCTTCTTACTGTTGAGAGTGCCATTGTGCCAGAGGAGCGCAGTTTTCAGCCATTGTCTTTGTCCTGCCGTTTTAGATGGTCTTTAGACACACTGGGCCAAAGTTTAAATAATTATAACTTGCATTTAACACCCTATTGGTGATCCAATAGCTGCATACAAATGAGGCAACAGGCACAAATTTATAAGCCAGTCAGGAGCACAGCACCAGGAAACAGAACAATTCTGACTCTCCTCAGACTTCAAGTTCTTCCCTGCAGGTGGAAATGTGGGGCCTGATCTCATCTCACTGTAAATCAAGAATTACTTTACTATGTAAAACTAGAGTTAGTGAGATCAGAATCAGGCCTTTCATATCTGCAATGTCAGGATCACTTAGTTACCAGCTATGAGCTTCTTTAGCAGTTAATTTCCAGTTTCCTCTCAGCCCACCCTGGCTGTCTTACGAGCTCTCCGTTTCCTCTACCAGCAGCTTCTTCTGCTATAAGGCCCCAGGCTTCTCCACTGCCTAGAAACCTTAGCAATCTTTTCTTTGCTTGCTCAGGGTCTATCCTGGGCCTCCCTGCCTGAAGATCTTTGTATTTCCTCCCTTCCCTTCTAGCTTCCTGCTGCTGTTTTTATGAGTCAGCCCCTCCTCAGCCCCTAGTTAATGGTCCTACACTCCTCTGAGGTGCAGCAGGCAGGACTAATTAGACAGGGCTGGCCAGCTTTAAGCCTCTGGCCCTTAAGGGGGCAGGCCACACCTTTACAAGACTGTAGGAATATTGTTATGTATATAAAAGGATGAAAGCTGAATGTAATGTTTAGAGGATGATAAATTTCAGCATTCTTCGGGAAGAAAGTATTTTTCCAGCTGGTGTATGTGTGTGTGCGAGAGAGAGAGAGAGAGCGCTCACATTTGAGGTCAAGCACTAAGTCTGCTTGGAAGAACTAAAGAACAACACTTAATATTTGCTGTAATGATGCTGAAATTTTGCATTCAGTATTTCTTCTAACAAATTGTGAAATAGGTTTCCTTTTCCTTGCATGTGTCAAGCTCTAAAAGGAAGAAAATCATACAAATTTAAGTTGTGACATTTTTGTATGATTTTCAATTTTGTCGGCTCTGAGAGAAAGAAACAGAACTCCATCAAGGTATTATTAGAGGAAGAGTTCAGAAGACCTTTGAGTCCTTGTTTTTTTTTAAAAAGCCTGTGTGAAAAATAACAAAAGTAATCTCTTCATTGGCAAGCTGGAGTTAAAATGTTCAGTACAGTTGGAGAAACGAAGCACACTTAGATTTACACAATGACTTCTGCTGTTCTTACTTATCATTTGAAAATCACCTCCCTTTCCTTGAGAAAATAATATATATCTAGACCACTGTAGAGAGATGCTTTATAGCAAGGAGGAATCAGAAGTCTGAAATTGACAGTATTCTGCAAGGTAACCTTTTGAAAAATGGAAGAAATAAAAAAACGCTATTTGACACATAGTAGATGTTTACGGCTAAGAAGGTTTCCTGCCCCATTTATGCTGCGTGTCCTTTTGTTCCTGGGGGGTGGGGGGAACTAATGTGTCAGGTCACAGGTGGCTTGAAGCACTGTAACAGTCCTGGCTCCAGGACGATACTGATTTGGAGACTGTCCTGATGGCTGAAAAAAATACAAATAGGCTGTGCATGAACCCAAATGATGGGGCAGCTCTGAAAAGTAACAGACAGCAGGGAGGAAAGCAAAGAGAGGAGCAGAAGAAAAGTGAAGGGCAGAGGGAGATCGCCAGAGAAGAGAAAAACAGTGAGAGCAAGAGAAGGCTAAGTGGCAAAGAACAAGGTGAGAGAGAACAAGAGAGTTGGATAAAGGGAAAAGGAAAGCTAGGAGGGAAAGGCTTGAGAAGGAAAGCGTCTAACCTGTGGAGGGCTGGAGATAGGTAGGTCAGCAAGGTGAAGAGGCAAACAGAGAAGCAGTAAATAAAGTCACAAAAAGTAATGGGGATGGGAGGGGAAGGAGATGGTGGAAGGTAAGAACAAAAGAGAATGCAAGGGAGGGATTCCTAGCATTTCTGATTAGCCAACAAATGGGGCAAACTTATTGCAGGTTAGTTTGCAATACTCTTCTATGTCTGTAATGGGACCATTTATGTGTGTAATAAAGAAACAAAAGTGAATATTTTGTTTGTGATTTGGTGAGAGCCAATAGTTGTGTGTTTGCTGAAAGATCCCAAACTGTAATTTTGCTATTAAATCAGATCTTTACAAATGACAATAGCTTCAACAAGGATATCCAGATAGGTGGCTAATGATGGTGTGGAGGAAAAGATAGGGGAAAACTTCCACATAAAGTGGAACAAAATATAAAATGAGGTGATGCTTTTTAGGTCAGCTTTGATTTTTTTTTATTTACCTTTTGCACTATTTTGGGTTTCTTTACATATCTTATGCTTATATCTAATGTATTTTCCTAAAAATTAAATCTGAATCCTTCTTTAAAGGTTGCTGTATAGAGAGAACATTCCAGTTCCAGGATCTTTTCCCTTTGTTATTGAGTCAGAATGTAAATCCTACATGAAACTGAAAATAATTGTCAGATTTCTTTCTTTGTCATTGTACATGATCTAAATAACAAGAGATCCTTACAAACCATATGAAGTGTGTGAACTCTCAAAGTGAATGCTGTTACTATAAGATATTTTATTTAAAGAAGGAGAAGCAGGTTACCTATCTGTAAAAATAGACCAAATTCATCCCTACAGTACCCTGTTGACTTCAGCAGAGTTATACACCAGGTATAGATATGGCCCATTAACAACAGGCTATGTACAAACAGGAATTCTTGGCTGCTTTAGCTTAAATGCAGATCTTGAATTGAGCGGGCATTGCTAGTTATTTCATACAATCACTTCTCATTGTTGCCAGTTGAAAAGTAGATAAGTTTAAAAAAAAATTGAGGCATATTTTTTTCCAGTTTTTTTCCATGGTTTTTCTGAAATCAGTATTCAGTATCAAAATATTTTGAGGTTATTTAATAAAATGCAAAAATGAGTAGGCTTCTATATGTGTAAGTCCAAAAAGAACCATTGAAAATAAAGACCATCTTTCCCAAAGGAGGAAATTATAGTAATTTACACAAAAGCAAAATTTAAAAAACTGAAAAAACTAAAAATGTGAATAAAACCAAAACTAAAATTTTCTGATCTGGATCTTGCAGGTCTGATAGCCTAAGAATTCACTGACCATACCTGCACTGTGAGGCCTTGTTTACTTATGGTTAATCTGTACTCGAACAACTTCTTCAGTGAATTACACAGAAAGTCTTTTATTTTCACATTCTCCTTCCCTCTCTCCTTACTATGTGTTTGTTTTAAATAGACAAGCTTCAGTAGCCAAGGCCAGGGGAATACATGAAGGAGGATAGCAGTCCGGCAACATTTAATGGTCTCTGGTAGTGGTAAGGTCTTATTTGGTGGATTAAAATTGATTCCTTTTTATATTGGCATACAAGTGGCTGACCTATGTGCCTTGGCCTGGTGAAATAGGGAGCTGTGGCGCCAACAGGGGAGGACATGAAGGCAGCAGATTTAAAGGATTGAGAAACAGCAGCAGTGGCAACACAGGATAGACTGTGAATAGCCAATTTTCCAGCTGTGTTCTGTGATCAACCATTTCCTGAGCTGCTCATGAGAATTGAAGATACTTATTTTTTGCTGAATTCCTTATAAAAATTCCTGGATCTCCATCATGCTAGTCAGCTGCATACTACTATGACTAGCATATGCATGATGTTTTCCTTCCTCTACCCCAGTGGTTCCCAAACTCGTTCCGCCGCTTGTGCAGGGAAAGCCCCTGGCGAGCCGGGCTGGTTTGTTTACCTGCCGCGTCCACAGGTTCAGCCGATCACAGCTTCCACTGGCCGCAGTTCACTGCTCCAGGCCAATGGGAGCTGCTGAAAGTGGTGCGGGCCGAGGGACGTACTGGCCGCTTCTTCCAGCAGCTCCCATTGGTCTGGGGCAGTGAACCGCGGCCACTGGGAGCTGCAATCGGCCGAACCTGCGGACGCGACAGGTAAACAAACCGGCCCGGCCCAGCCAGGGGCTTTCCCTGCACAAGCGGCGGAACAAGTTTGGGAACCACTGCCCTACACCTTATCCCTGGAAAATCTCTTCCTCTCACGTGTGTATACCAAGGAGTCTCAACTTCTCCTCTCCATACCTGGTCTATTTCCTTCTGTTCAGTTTTGCATTTCTCCCTGCCCCTCTAATGTCATCTCCAGGATGGCTTCTCCTGGATGTCCCATCATCTCAAACTCAACACAACTAAAACTGAGCTCCTAAGCTCCTGAACTCTCTTTTCTACTTCCATTGCCCATCATGAAAGGAAACACCTCCATCACTGAACCCTGCCCACTCTTTTTTCACAACATCTCTAGTGTTCTAAAAGTCTTTCCCTCTCTGTGCCTGCAACTACTTTTAGTCCACACCCTAATCACCCCTTTTTTGACTCCTCTCGGCGGAA
Organism: Lepidochelys kempii; assembly: GCF_965140285.1. Classification (NCBI taxonomy): domain Eukaryota; kingdom Metazoa; phylum Chordata; order Testudines; family Cheloniidae; genus Lepidochelys; species Lepidochelys kempii. Next base: position 176,963,432 of record NC_136380.1, read on the forward strand.
GCTCCTCCTTCTCATCTAAGACAGCTGTCAATGCCAGGGTGTGAGGCATATGTTTTGGAGTTTTTTGCATGACCTCCTTACATAATGAGGGTGGAACACCAACTCTCTGTTCTTGAAATATGATTCTATCCTGCACACAGCTCACCTTTAATTTGAAAATATGGTTGTGCTCCTAGTGGTATTTTTATCTTCTGGCCAACCTACTAGTATTGCTTTCTTGACTGCCTGTATTTGGACATCTTTTCCTGGTAGCCTCTTTGATTTCCATCCACTTTGCTGTTGAAACTGGGAGATAGCACAGCAAGTTAATGGATTTAATGTCCTGATCTCCTTACCCCATCTCGCTGATGCTGGATATATTTGCCCTGCTCAGGCTGTCAGGTAACACCAGTAATTGTCCTGGACGTTAGCTGAATTCTACCTGGCAGTGCTGGAGACGCATCAACATGTGATGCAATGTCTTTGGAGTACTAATAAGGGGTTTGCCATGATTGTTTCTATGGGGTTGTGTTCTGATTGCACTATTAGTAGGTAGCCAGAGATGTACTGGTGGAATTGCTCCACTCCAAATACCACAGACAAAAACTCCTTCTCCCCTCCCCCATTTGGGTATACCCCTGTTCAGCCTCTGACAGGGCTCTGCTGGCATAAGTGACCAGCTGCTCCTACAAAACAGCTACACTCAATCCTTTCTCTGGTGTATCACATTAAAGTGTCAGTGGATCTCCTTGCCTGGTAGTGCTTCAGGACAGGGGGATCCATTGTCAAATACTAGCTGCTAGTGATCTATGCAGTCCGACTCAACATTCTGCCTTGTAAGATGGTGTATGGGTTCCACTACAGCAGCCAGGTGTGGACAGAAATTGGACCAAAAATGTATCATTTCTATGAAGTACTGTACCCCTTTCACATCTACTGGAGCTGGCATGTTTCTGACTGCCTTGATTTTGTTGAAATCTGCTTTCAGTCTCCTCAGGCTGTATGAGTTGCATTTTTTCTGGATTGAGTTTTATGTTCCTGCCCCTGCATAACTGTAGGAAAGATTTTCATTTTCTTTCATTGTCTCATTCAGCTTCTGTATCACTGATCTCTTCACCTACAATGAGGATATCATCTGCAATTATTCTATTCCCTAGAACACCTCTGGTGCTGGGCTTATGTCCATTGGCATGCACAGCCATGTGTAATGACCAGTTGATGCTGCAAACGTTGTCAGCATGCTGAACTCTTCATCCAGGCTTATGTGCCAAAACCTGTTCCTCACATCATGGACTGTGGAAATTCTGGCTTCGGAAAGTTCTGGCTACATGTCATCAACTGGGGCAGTGGATAGTGGTATCTTTCCAATGCCTAGTTCAGTAGCTTTGGGTCTATGCAAATGTGTAATTTACCTGATGGCTTCTTTACCACCACCATGCTGCTTATCCAGGTGCTCTGCAGGTATTATGATACCTGTGTTCTGCAGACTTTTCAGCTCTTTGCATACTGGATTACACAGTGCCACTGGAATTTTCCTTTGTGGAAAGTACACAGTTCTACTGCGGGGTCTACTTCCAGTCACAGTTTTTCTCTGAGTCATCCGTTGCCTTTGTAAACATCCCACATATGCTTTTAAAATTGTCTCCATACTCCCTGGGGCTTCCCCTTTTTGCTTCTTGCCCTGAAGCTATAAAATTCTGATGCTGCACCCTAATAAAATCCAGGGTTTATATGGCTGTTTTCCTCGAGAGGTCAGTGGTCTTACCATCCACCACCACTAGCTTCAGTTGGTACTGTCTGTTGTTTTTTTGGGGTTGTTTTTTTTTATATTGCACAGGATATTTCCATGTTAACATGGTTGTATGCACAGAGGTTGGTATTGTCCCTGTTGCTTTCTTGTCCTGACAGCCTGTACCTGATATGCTCTCCTACTCAAGGAGAGAATTGTGATGTGATCACTGCTGTCTGTTGTGCTAGTCCCTTCTTGTGCAAGTCTAAGTGAATCTTTCTCAGAACTTTTTATGCTCTTGCACACACTGCTAAAATGGTTCAACTTGCCACATTCTTTGCAATCCTGCCCTAGTGTGGGTCACATCTTTATCCGCTCATGCAGTCTCCCACAGTAAATGCATCTTGCTATGGATATGGAACCCTAACCACCTGCTGTCTTTTGCTATTGTGTCACTGAATGTGGTTCTGGGGGTGTTGTGCCTCCTAGGGCTTCCATCTTTTATCTTGAGGCTTTCACCACACACCCCATATCTAAGTAGCGGTCTAATATGTGATTACCTTCCTGGAGCAGCCACTCCCACAGGTGGTGACCCTAAGTGCTGCAGACTATCCTGTCCTGAATCAGGAAGTCTGTCAAGTCCCCAAAATTGCATGTAGAAGCCAGTGTGAGCAACACAGGGCTCTATTCCCCCCCCCAGCCCCCCCCTTCATATTGGTCTCTAGTGAAAAACCTGAGTTGCTCCACAGTTTCATTCTGCTTTGGGGAGCAATAGGTCTCCAGGGCTCCTAGGACTGCTGTGAGGCAGTGCTGAGCTTCAGAAAGGTGCAGACCTCTCTGCCTTGTTCCCCAGTAAGATAAAGTAATAAATGTACTTTTCTACTGTCATCATCCTCCTGCATGGCCAGATCTGTGTACTGTTCAAATACCTCCCTCCTAGGGTGACCAGATGTCCCAATTTTATAGGGACAGTCCCAATTTTAGGGTCTTTTTCTTATATAGGCTCCTATTACCTCCCCCACCACCACCCCGTCCCGATTTTTCACACTTGCTGTCTGGTCACCCTACTCCCTACACCGGGTCCATCATTGGGTTATGCTTGTGTCTGCAGTGTCCAGAGCTCGGGGGGGCTCCAGACTGAGTTTCCTGGCTCACACTGCCAGCTGCTGCCCTTCAGAGAGCTCCGAGACTTCACCATGGTTCATTAGCACATAGTGAAGCTGAAAGCAGGTTAAGTTGAACAAGTGGAACTTTATTAAACCCTGTGCACTGCTCCGTCCATGTGGCTGAGCTGTTTCCAGCCTAACACTATCCCTGTTTTTCCATGTCCCTTCAATAACAGTTCTTCCGGGGAACATGGGCCCTCTGACTCCAATTCCACTGATCCTGGAACACCTCTGACCCTCCTCCAATGATACCAGCCTCTATATCTCCTTTAGCTCCTTCTCATACAATCATCTCTTAATTTTTTTCCATGTTACCGTACATGCCTGGAACATATTTGCCAAGCTTCCACCCACACTTCACTGCAGTCCTTTCTAAAGACTCACTTTACCATGGAGCCTATAAGAAGTGAACTAATTAATATATTCATTTTTTTAAAAAATGCTTTAACTGCTCTCTGGGGTCCCAATGCAGCAGAGTACTTAAACATATACATAGCTGTAAGTACATGAATCATCCCACTGAAATTAATGGTCTTGGGTTTTGACCATTGAAGTCAATGGGACTAGTAGTATTCTGAAAGCTATGCCCAAATGGATTGGGATTTATGATATACACTAACTTCAGTCTCCACAAGGTCTTATTTATGTAGCTCTGTGCATCCCTACCTTGTTCTTCCCTTTTGTCCATTTGTGCCTTCTCTTATCCAAATTCTAAGATTTTTTTTTTAAAGCCTCGTGGGGCAGGAACTTGATCGTGTATCTACCCTATGAAGTACCTAGCACACCTTTGGGTGTTGTGCAAATAATAATAATAAAAATGTCAACAGCCCTTTATCCTGATGTGGCACTGAAAAGGTTTTGAAATCTCAAAATTTTTATGGGACAGGAAAATTGTTTCTAGTATGAGTATAATACAGTATATTTGCTAGTGAGTGAATGTGTTTCTTGCGTTTAACACTGAACATTACAAGTATGGAGACTAAATCACTTTGTGTCAGGATGATATGAGTAAACTGAAGGTCACTTTGAGCATACTTTAGCATGCCTTGTAGGCACTACTGATAAGGAAAAAGACAAAAGGACAAAGACAAAATTAACTTTTAATTTCCCACCAAAGCTACAACTGACAGAAATAGGAATATGAGTGGAATCTCATGGAACATACAGTACAGGATTGTATATTAAACATCTTATCTGATTTAGCTCATCATAGATACCAGCCATGTAACTATATAATTATATATATACACCCCAGTACATAGCACTGATAAATGTTAGTAATATATTTTCATATTTGGTTTCAATCCGAAATCTTTCTATCCTAAATTAGATGAACAAATCAGATATATTAATCTTCTTTTGAGAATGCTTCAGTAATTACTTACAAAGTTATTTACATGCTGACATAAGGCATTACTTAACATAAAGAGTGGCAACTTTCTCCTCCTCAAAGGTATTAGGCACCTAACGTGCCATACCTTATACAGTAATGTGGTTTTGCTGTTCTGTATGATCACCAGATATATTACTGAAGAAGAACTTGATTTTCTTATCTGATTTATTTTATGGAACTAGATAAAACACAGCTAGTGTGTGGTATACAGACAGCCTGATACGGGTACGGTATATGCTATTTTACAAGCAATAAAACAAAATAATGTGAGGGCATACACAGAGTACCTCCATCCCTTAGGTGCATTGTGAGACAGAGGTCAAATGACAAGTGCTTTTGACCACCCACATAGTTTCAGTCTCTAACATCTAGCGTAATAGGATCCTGGTCCAGGGCTAGGGTTCCGATGCGCTATGATATTATTACTACTACAACCATATCTGTGCCTTTTAAAACGCAGTATTGGTTAATGAAATGTGAGTTATATTTTAAAAGAAATTACTAATGCACCCCCACACTGGGGACTATATTAGTGTCAGAAACTTTATCAACAAATCAAATTCTTCCTTCCAAATGCATATTGTATGTGTCTAAGAACAGAGACAAAGAAACGCTTTAATTGCATAGTCACTGCAAATGACATTGACATTACCCGTAGAAATAGAAAACAAGTTCCTAAAAAACTTTCCAAGCTCAAAATCAACATGAATATTTGCCTCTGGTCCTCAGGGGACACTCAAGTGTAAGAATCTGGAAAGCTATAGGAAGCTACTTCATTTGTCAAAAAGCTTTTTAAAGAAAATCTTCATGTCTGAATGGATAGCTCTGGAGAATGAAGCATTTTGTCTATCCACTAAATGGATAACATGCAGGAAGAGGCAATGCAAGTCTTTCCTTGCCTTCAACCTTGACCTGGAGGTCTGGTAACACTTTTAAGTGTCAGAGCGTCATTCTGCATGCCTATTCAGTTCTTGGCCTCTCTGTTGAGACTACCAGCAGGATACCAGTTGTAACGATGGTTTTTTGTGATGTGGACTAGGAAATGGCCTGAGGCTACCAACGCATTACACACTTCAGGCCCCTGAACATCAATGAGATGGTGACAAACTCTGGACACCATATACATGAGGGACATCAAACTATTGACTGGCTGTGAGCCAGCTGGTTTCCCTGAGTTTTATGTTCTTAATTGATTAATTATCCAAGAATGTAAAACTGTCCATGCAGAAAGTAGCATTTATCTGTTTAAACCTTAATGCAAATGGTATGTAGGCATCTCAAAGTACCCTTAATACATAAGCCAGTGTTAAATATTCTTATGCCAAAGGTGGTTAAAAATGCATTTTTATTGAATTATCAAGATGAGTCCTTGATATAAAACTCTCCACGAACGGGTTAAACTCAAGGTTTTTGCAAAAGACTCTTACGACATCTGATATAAGATGAGAGCTATGTGGGAACAATGACTTTGTGAAGCACCTGGAACACAAAGGGTTGGACTGTGCTTTTAAGCAATGCTTGTTGTAGCGGGCAATGCAGAGCTACTTGCAGCCCCAGTGGATTCTCTGGGAGGAATTGTTGTGTCTCAGGGATGGTGCCTAATAGCTTCCAAGCATTGAGGGGGAATACCCAGGCAGAGCCATCTTTTAGAATAGCACAGCCTACTCCTGCTACAGCTTCTGGCCTATTCCATGCGCTGCGGTGGAAGGTGTATTTCCCTATAACACCCTTCCCCCTTGCAGCAACATGCACGTTTGAAGGTGTTTTGAGGAAGCAATCCCTGCTCTTTCTGAGAGCAAGGACCACAATTGTGAGCAGCCTCTATGCAGTACATGCAACATGGGGGAGACTCTTCACACCACTCCCCCGATGCATGCTTTACAAGAGGGCATTACGTATAAGTGGGAGGGCTAGCATGCAACAGACTTACCAGACATGACATTCCTGCAGACATAGCTTCCACTGTCAAACAGTACGCAGAACTGTGTGTTCTAGCTGGAGTTCTGGAAGTGGCACTGTCTGTCTGAAGCTTTGTAAACATTGTTCCAGGTAAATGAGAATTGTATGCACACACTATTAGGGAATTATGCTGCAGGATGCTGAGCCCCCTCAGCTCCCATTATGTTTCACTAGGGGCCAGAGGATGCTCATAAGACACACTGGATAAAGATGAGCAAGAATATTCTGAATATTTGCATCACTCCTTCCTCTCTCTAACTCAACCAGACCACTCTGGAGGGAGGACAATAACTTCCTTGCACAGTAGCTGTAGTTCCAGTAAATATACAAACACATTCTCAATGAGTAAATGTTGGCTGGAACAGCAATGAAAACTCAGAAGCCCTCGTCACCATAGAAGAGTTCTTGAGACCACTAGTAATTGAAGAAAGTAAAGCTTGCCAGAGCATTCCGCTCAAAAAGGTTTTGTCTAGTAATGAATAGTGGGCACCATTATGCTCTCTCCCTCACCACCACCGCCAAAGCAGTGTAACTCCAGTAACTCCTGCTGTACCAGGGCATAAATGAGAACAAATTCAGACATGCTATTTTCATGTTGGAAATTTAAATTAATTTGAAAAACTCGCTTCTTAAATAAAAAGGAATACACATCCCCTAAAGTGAAAAAATACATGCAGCCTTCAAGTTCTGAAAACTTTGAAAAATTGTCTTCTGCCACTTTGCACGGAAGCAAAATGTAACTTCATCTATTCAGGCCCTAGACGTGTAGAACTAGATCCTCTTCTTTTATCTTTCAACCAGTGGAAAGACTAGACCAGTCAACTAACGGTGATGTCCATCTGTTGACTAGACATCCTAGGGTAGATCTTCAGCTAGTATAAATCAGCCTTGCTCCATTGGCTTCAATAAAATTATGCCCATTTGCACTATATAAAGACCTTGTCTATTTAATATGTGTGCTTGTTTAAAGCAATAACTGAAACTAAAAACAGGACCCTCGAGGTCTGAAGGCAGCAGTTCTGTCAGTCAGGAAAGCTGGAGGGGAACCTTCCCTTGAATAATTTAGAGAGAACTGTTCTAATCATATCATAGTTGGAAGTTGCTCATTGCAATATTGCATGCCAGTATGTGACTCTATTTTATAGTGTATTCTACAAATCAGATGTTGCTCTTAAGCAAAACTTATCAAAACATGGAAGAAAAAATCCCCTCCCCCCCAAAAAATGCCATTTGAAATTTCAATTAAAAGATTTCCCAGCTACCTTTTACACATGTGAAGAACTGCAACACATGAAAATTGGCAAGAAGTGAATATACAAAGTACATGGCAATATGTGCTTCCCATGTTAAAAAATCAGATCAAGCCCTTAGTGTTAAACCACTTCTTATAACCACTGCCTAATTTTTTTTACGTCACTTGGCCATGATTTTTATACAACCTCCAGAATGCTGTAAGTTAGCTGTTAAATATAACACTGCTGTAAAATTACTGTTGGAAATAAGTAATTTTTAGCATGGTGTTTGAGAAATAATATAATTCCTTAGCAGATGTTTGAAACTGCTTTTCAGCATCGTGTGTCAATTACTACCAATAGGCCAAGCTAACAATGGGAATTACATAAGTGGAAGAGTAACTACCATCATGCATTTAATTTATGTCTTAATGCCATTGTTTTCTCTCTTTCTCCAAGTAAAGTGCCTTCCAGGATGCACCTGTACAATTAATTTCCACGGATATGAAACTTTTTAAGAGTTTTTTCCTGCTGTGTAAACATTAGAGTTGCCTCAAGAGAAGAGGCTGAATTCTGATGTAAATGGTTTACCTTTCCTGACCTCTGGGTGGGGGAAATGAGGGTCAAATTGGGATTTAGTTCTTCTCTCCCCCCCCTCCCTTTCCTTACTTTCTTCAGTAATCCTGAAGGTACATGTCTTAGTTATGAGCTCAATCAGCCCTAAAAGACACAGTGCTCCACTGACTGGTGTGGACAGGGAATAGGGTCATGGGTCTGTTATCTCCTTTTGGGGTATTTTGTGCCACCCAGTCCCAGGTGTGTGTGAAAGAGCAAGAAATTCAACCTTGTGCAGAATCCATGTACCATATAAGTCCCACTTCAGCCCTATACTGAGATCTTAAGCAGTGCATAGGCCCTGCACTGGTACCTGCAAAGGGTTAAATATCATGTCAGAGTCTTGATTCATCAGCAAAAAGTTTGGCTTCTAAACCATGGCTCAGATTTTGGCCCACACATGCCAAAAGTTTTGAGAAATCTTGGGGTGGGGGGGGAATCAGGTACATAAGGTTAATGCAATTCACAAGTAGCTTTGACCTCTCTGACTAGCACTAACTCAGCAGATGACTACAGGTCTGGTTGACCTTGGCAGCAGTACAGGTCGTATTTTGACATGGCTGAACTGTTCTTGAACAATTTCTCCAGTGCACTGGGTACAAACAGTCTTTTCTTCAGCATCAGGCATGCATGTCTTATCTTTCTACCTATTCTTTTTTTAAAGAACCATAGCTATTGTAAGACATGCAAGGAAAAACCCACTCCCTGTTTATATTGTTCATTCTCCTGTGCCTCTGCTGTTCTATATAAAACAATAATGCTCCATAGATGCTTGTTTTTACTCATTTTGGGGTTGGTTAGTTTTAAAGGCATCCCCTTCATGTCTCTAGTACTGTACTACAGAATAGAGCATTAGGGCCTGATCCTGTGCTATTGACATGGATGGATGGTTTGCAGTTGATTGAGCTCAGTGGGAGAAGGATTTTTGTAGTTAATAGAGAATATTAATGCGCGTTGCACTCTTAAAACAGCAGTACATCTTTTGGGAGGAGAGATAATGGGGGGGAGAGATGATGGGGTGAATGAGAAAGAAGCCTTTTAATCTTCACAGCAGTAGGACTAGGTTGTTTCCTTGTTTTTTCTCTCAAAGTGCAAAACAGTAACAAAGGCAGTAGTTCTTCAGGCATCAATATGAAGAGCTGAATCAATTTTCTTTGCATGAATCCAGGCAATATCAGTGCCCTACTCTCCAGCAGAAGCAAAATACCAAGTCAATCGGATGTCAAACATAAATACTTTACCTATTCTGTCAATGGAATACCAATGATCACATGTAAAACCTGGATTCAAGCCCCATTGTGGAAAATGATTAATGCTAGGGTGCATATTTTAAAAAAAGATTATGATTTTTAAGGGCAATGCAGTGCACCACATACACCTGAAGACTATATCTGGGGACAAAAGGTAGGATTATTACTTTTAAATAAGCAGATCAGAATATGACTCATTGCCTTGCCTATTCTTCCTTTCCTTTCTTTTTCACCCACCTTCCCATTTCACAGATTTTTTGGGGTGAAGCAGATAAATTTCAGGTATTAAGCAGCCAAAAAGCATTATATCACAAGGCTTTTTATAACTTTATTGCTCCCTCTTTTGAAGTATTCCCTGATTTTGTCCTTGTCATGATTTTTAAGCTTTATAGCTAATTCCTGTGTCAGAGAGATAAAAAAAAAAGCGCATGTTACATGTATTTTAACTGTGCCAATTTAGGCCATGATTTAACAGTGTGTAATGTTACTTTTAATAATGATATCTGTGTAAGACAGCTATTTCTAGTCTAGAACATTAATCTGACATAAGAAATTAGCCAGTACAATTCTATTAGGATCTCCCTATTAAATTAAATGAAACCACTACGTAATGAATAATGTAATGTACTATGAAGCACAGTGGAAAGCATCCATGTTCTCACAGGTCCTGCAGAACAGGCATTCTGCACACAATCCCCACTGAAATCATTGGGAGTCAGGAGTAAGGATTGGAAAATCAGAAAAAGTTCAACAGTTTAATCCAAATTTTTCTAAATTACCCCAAATTTTCTATAATCTCACCAAGCTGCCTCCATCGCCTCGCCTCAGGCTTAAGCTTCTCCCTGACACCTGAGTCTGTCCTCTGCAGCAGTGAAGGGGTATGTGGCTTTCTAGTCACCCATGATACATTCAAGATCTGGCAGGAAGTCTCCTTGTGCTCCTTTGTGGTGGTGGAAAACCCAGTAGGCCAACTAGCATCTAAATCCCAGATCTCCTGGGGGGAATGTGACTGTCTACACAGGATTACATTACTCCCATTAAGAAAAGTGTATGTATCTCTGAGGCCAGAATTTGGCCTATAGAGTTAACATCAACTACATCTCTTTATTATTTTCCATAAAACAGTCTCTTTGGCTCAGATCCTGCAAAGAGTTACTCACGTGCTTATTTTTACACAGTGGGAGTAATCTCGTTTATTTCAATGGGCAAACAGTGCTTAAATTTAAGTCTTTGCAGGATTGGGGCATTTGCTTGTGTAAACGTTTCAAGGCAATAAGTCAGAGAGTAGATATAAAATAGATTCAAATAAATAGCCAGTTACACAATCCATCTGTGAGGAAAAAAAGAAGGAACAGTTTTACTCATGCTTAAAATGGGGCTTGAAAATACTTCTGCAATCTGGAGATTTTGGAAATTTGGTATTAGGATTTGGTTTAAAATAAATGTCAAGAAAAAGTTAGGTTGATTATAAAAGTGTCTAGGTCTTAATTCACCAGTGCCCAGAACAAACAGAAAACACAGGAGAATGGAATATTCCTATTCAATGTAAGTAATTAAGGGCTAGAATTTTGCAGGAGCAGAGACACAACAGGTGTGTTGTTGAACACACATGGGGTAGCAAAGAAAGAAGGCAAGGATGACAGTAATAGGAAAACACGTTTGACTATGTTAACTGTCTCTTTTGGAGGTTAAATAGGATTTATTTTTTTAAAAAAAGATTAGTTTGAGTGGGTTAGTTGTGTTGGGTGAAGATTATATGGCAGAGGTGACCTGGCACCTCATTATTCATTTCTAACTTTATTAGCTGGACTTTATAGAAACACACTTTCAACCTTCCCTCTTTCCTAATGGCCTTTTTGTGTGTTTCCCTGTTTTTAAATGAGTATAAACTATATTGGTGCGTAAAGCGTGTGGGAAGGGAGTTATGCTCTGTCAGATTGTGTGAGGCCCATTACAGAATGCCTTCTCTCCTGCCAACTTTAGCAAGAGCTTAGGAGAAGTTCTAACTGGGTAGGGAAATTGAGGTAGTGGATGAGGGAATGGGGGGAGATTTTTCCAAATGGAAAACTTTAAGTGCATAAAGTTTTACAGCTAGAGTATCTGAAGCTTTAAAAAACAGATCAGTTTTTTTTTCTAATATGGGTACAAGACTGAGCCTTCTTCATTCCATTACTATAGTTTTCGCCTGGGTAGCTGCACTGAATTCATTTTGAGTTACACTGGTATAAAACTGTTGTAGAGAAGTAGAAAACTGGGCCTTCTGCCTTTCCCTGTTTCCCTTTGATGCCTTCCCTTCTCCACTGAACTCCATCACCTCTTACATGAGGGAAATCTAAAGCCCTCATCAGTGTATTCCTTACTCCTGTATCCCTCCTATTTTGAGACCATGGAGCATGTTTCCATGCATCCCTTCCATATATCCCAATTTCCTTAACAGGTAGGCCTGTTACTCAGTTGGGGGAAGGAGGAAACAATAACAGAAAATATGGAAATGGCAGAAGTGCTAAATTACGTTTTTGTTTCAGTTTTCACCAAAAAGGTTAGTAGCAATTGGACATCTAACATAATGAATGCCAATCAAAATGACATAGGATCAGAGGCTAAAATAGTGAAAGAACAAGTTAAAAATTACTTAGACAAATTAGATTTCTTCAAGTCACCAGGGCCTGATGAAATGCATCCTAGAATACTCAAGCAACTGACTGAGGAGATATCTGAGCCATTAGTGATTATCTTTGGAAAGTCATGGAAGACAGGAGAGATTCCAGAGGACTGGAAAAGGGCAAACACAGTACCAATCTTTAAAAATGGGAATAAGGACAAGTCGGTGAATTACAGACCTATCATCTTAACTTCTGTACCCAAAAGATAATGGAGCAAATAGTTAAGCAATTAATTTGCAGACACCTAGAAGATAATAAGGTGATAAGTAACAGTTAGCATGGATTTGTCAAGAACAAATCATGCCAAACCAACCTAATAGTGTTCTTTGACAGGGTAACAAGCCTTGTGAATGGGGGGAAGTGGTAGATGTGGTATATCTTGACTTTAATAAGGTTTTTGATAGTGTCTCAGATGACCTCCTCATAAACAAACTAAGGAAATACAACCTAGAAGGAGTTACTACAAGGTGGGTGCATAACTGGTTGGAAAACAGTTCCCAGAGAGAAAAGGAGTACTTGTGGCACCTTAGAGACTAACCAATTTATTTGAGCATAAGCTTTCGTGAGCTACAGCTCACTTCATCGGATGCCCAGAGAGTAGTTATCAGTGGTTCACAGTCAAGCTGGAAGGACATAATGAATGTGGTCCTGCAGGGATCAGTTCTGTGTCTGGTTCTGTTCAATATCTTCATCAATGATTTAGCTAATGGCATAGAGAGTAAACTTAAAAAGTTTGCAGATGATCCACGCTGGGAGGGGTTGCAAGTGCTTTGGAGGATAGCTTTAAAATTCAAAATGATCTAGACCAGTGGTTCTCAAAGCCGGTCCACTGCTTGTGCAAGGAAAGCCCCTGGCGCACAGGACCAGTTTGTCTAGCTGTCGCGCCCACAGGTTCGGCCGATCGCGGCTCCCACTGGCCGCGGTTCACCGCTCCAGGCCAAAGTGGGCTGCGGGAAGCGGTGTGGGCCAAGGGACATGCTGGCTGCCCTTCCTGAAGCTCCCATTGGCCTGGAGCGGCGAACCACAGCCAGTGGCAGCCGCGATCGGCCGAACCTGTGGACGTGGTAGGTAAACAAACCGGTCCGGCGTGCCAGGGGCTTTCCCTGCACAAGCAGCCAACCGGCTTTGAGAACCACTGATCTGGACAAACTGGAGAAATGGTCTGATATAAATATAATGAAATTCAGTAAGGGCAAATGCAAAGTACTACACTTCGGAGTGTCCAGTTGTGGGCACCACATTTCAGGAAAGATGTGGACAAACTGAAGAAAGTCCAGAGAAGAGCAACAAAAATGAGGGAAGATTGAAAAAATTGAGTTTGTTTAGTCTGGAGAAGAGAAGACTTAGAGGGGACATGATAACAGTTTTCAACTATATAAAAGGTTGTTACAAGGACTAGGGAGGAAAATTGTTCTCCTTAATCTCTGAGAATAGGACAAGAAGCAATCAGCTTTAATTGTAGCAAAGGTGGTTTAGGATGGACATTAGGAAAAACTTCCTGTCAGGATGGTTAAGCTCTGGAATAAATTGCCTAGGGAGGTAGTGGAATCTCCATAATGGAGATTTTTAAGAACAGGTTAGACAAACACCTGCCAGGGATGGTCTAGATAATATTTAGTCCTGCCATGAGTGAAGGGGCTGGAGTAGATGATCTCTTGAGGTCCCTTCCAGTCCTATGATTCTCTGATACCCTGCCTATGTTGCTCCTAGTCTGTTTCCCTGTACTCCTTACACCCTCATCATATCATTTCCTGGACCCTTGCCTTCTTCTTCTTCAGTTCATGTCCATCAACTCAATAGTGACAATGGGGCTGAATGAAATCTTTCTACCGCTTTTTGTCTTGTATCAGCTTCATGGCTTCATTTATCCTTAATCCTTTTTGGTCTGTCAGTCTTGACCATGTATATACAACACATCCTTGGTCTTCCTCTATTTCTAGTTCCTTGTGCTCTGTTATGTGTTGCCATTTATGGTAACCTTTCTGAGTCCATTCTTGACACCTGTCTAAACTGTCACAGTTGTCTTTCTTGAATCTTCTGTAACAGAGTTATTTCTTGATCTAGCTGTTTTCTTTTCACTTCATTTTTTATTTTGTGCAATCTTGAAACATTCAGTATTCCCCTCAGACAGTCGTTTCTGCAGTCAATATTTTTCATTCCTCGACTCCTGCCTCTCTGTATTTCCTACCATGTCCTCTTAGCCCTGTCTCCTCGGATTCCGGTCAGCAGCTCATGTAGCAAAGCCTGGAGTCAGCAACAGGTACATTTTTATATTTTTTAATGTTCATATTATACAGATTTTTATGCTATAGCTCTCTTAGGCCAAGTCTACACAATAGACCCATAGGGTGTGAAAAATCCGTATCACTGAGCAATGTAGTTATACCGATCTAACCCCCAGTGTAGACAGCGCTGTGTCAACGGGAGAGCTTCTCCTCTTGACATAGCTACCTCTTCTTGGGGAGGTGGGTTAACTATGCCGACAGGAGAAGCTCTCCCATTGGCACAGTAGCATCTTCACTAAAGCGCTATAGTGGTACAGCTGCACCAGTGCAGCGGCGTCACTGTGGCGCTGTATGTGAAGACAAGCCCTTAGTAATCCCCTGTTCATTCTGATCTTCCCCCACACCTTCTCCTGGCAAGCACCCCCTTCCAAACAAACCAAATATCGAATGTGCTGAAAGGCACATCTCATAAACACCAAGAAAACAAACCACATTTAGATTCCACAGGCCATGCTATACTGGAAATACGAGACAAAAGCAAGGGCATTTTTTAAAAAATTAACTGAGACATTTTTGAAACATTTTAAATTCCTTTCCTGAATTTGCAGATTCCCTAGTAGAGTCTACTCACAGGAGCATAACACAGCAGGTCCCAGACTGGTTGTGGCCTGTTGGAACCAGAATAATACAATGTTAAATAATAATAAACAATGAGATGTGATACACACAATTCAAAGAGGAATTTTTGAGGGGGAGAGATTAGTTGGAGGGAGGGAGGGAGTGTAATATGGGCCTTGTAATGGATGCTAACTTCAGTTTTAACTGTGGAATGGATTCTGATGTTCCATTATAGTCCTCTAAAAACCTCTGTCACCTAATTGAGCAAAACTCCCATCGAGTTTTGCTTGATTAACAGCTGTAGACTTTGGCTCAATATCACTGTGATGAAAGATGCTAAGGCATTTAGGGTCAATCTAGGCAACATTGAACTCCACAGCGGTTGGCCCACAGATGCTCCCCAGCCACAGTGGTTGCTCTCTATTTGGAGAGGCAAGTATCTCCTCAAGCAGCTGCAGAATGTTGCATTAGGTATTCTGAAGGGCAAAAGCATAGACTGGCAGGCTTATATGGCAATTGAGCTGTTGGAAATGATGGTTAGGAGATTCAATGACCATAACATTTCCCTTCCTTTCAACAGAGCTGCAGTTTCAATGTCAAGGAGGTTTTGTTGTTGGCTGCTTCATTTTTTATTTGAGTGGGTTATTGGTTATTTGTGGGATTTGTGCATAAAAGTTATATGATATTTTGCACTGGATAAGGCCCTCTGTGCATCTGTCTAGATGACAAAAGAAACTGCTATTTTAAAATTGAGTTGGCTCACAGGATTTCAAACACCCCTTACTAGCTAGTGCAGATGCAGTTTAAACCCATTAAAACATGATCTGCTACCATGATTGTAAAGGTGATATATTGAGTCTATACTAGGTGCTATGGAGTGTTTGAAATAATGTTCCTTTAGACAGATCCTGTGTGTTTCACAATAATTAATACATAGATAACTTTCTAATCACACCATACAATTTAAAATTCTGCCTCAGAAATATGCTGCATGGAAAAGCTATAGTATTAATTCATGATTAAGGCTAAGTTTTAGTCACGGGTATTTTTAGTAAAAGTCACGGACAGGTCATGGGCAGTATACAAAAATTCATGGCCTGTGACCTGTCCGTGACTTTTACTGTATACCCCTGACTAAAACTTGCACTGGAGCTACCCGGGGGCACCATAGGTGCTGAGGGGAGGGCAGCCCGGGTGCTGGGGCGGGGGTGGGCGGGCAGCAGCACGCAGCCTGGGACCCCCACTGGTGCCAGGGGGGAGGGGTGTCAGGCAACGATGTGTGGCCCAGGACCCCCACTGGTACTGGGGGGGCATTGGTGGGGCCAGCAGGCTCCCTGCCTGTCTCCATGCCTCCCCTGCCAGCAGCAGCAGAGTTTGGCTGTGGGAGGGGTGAGGAGGTTGGGGCATGGGATGGGGTGAGGCAGGCTCTGGACGGTGCTTCCCTGAGAGGTTCCCTGGAAGTGGCGACATCCCCCTCACTCAGCTCCTAGGCAGAGGCGTGGCCAGGCAGCTCTGCATGCTGCCTCTGCCCAGAACACTGGCTTCACAACTCACATTGGCTGTGAACCACGGCCACCCTGCTGGTGGAGGCAGTGCACAGAGCTGCCTGGCCATGCCTCTGCCTAGGAGCTGAGTGAGGGGGATGTCACCGCTTCCAGGGAGTCCTCCAGGTAAGTGTTGCCCAGAGCCCACTTCACCCCATCACATGCCCCAACCCCCTGCCCTCTCCCACACCCAAACTCTGCTGCTGGGGGTAGGGGGTGCAGTGGGCTGAGACTGCCCCAGCAGTGGCTCATGTGACTGGCTTAGGGGCTGCCAGAGCTGCCCCTGAGCCAGGTGCACTGGCCGCTGCAAAAGTCACTGAAGTCACGGAATCCATGACTTTCGGGACCTCTGTGATAAACTTGCAGCATTATTCATGATGTTATTATCATGCACAACAGTCAGTTGGTATTATGCAGAACATATTCTGTGATCAGTTGGCCTTCTAAAAGTGTAAATACTGGATGCACTTCCATAATGAGCCCGAGCCATCTTTGCTTGTACAGGAACTCATGAAACATTTCTTTGTCTTGAAAAATCAAAGCAGAGTTTTTGTTCATGCAAAAAAGCAGTTATGACAATGAACTATGATAAAAACAACCCCACAACTCCTACTTAGACTCTGAATTTCAACAAAAAGTAAGTTTTAAATTCATCTCATTAGTGACGTGAACATGTAAGCTTTATGGTTTTTTAAAGAAGCGGTACAGTTTATGAATTGGCTGTAAACTAGCATTGTGGTTTTACTGAAGGCAGGTTGGGACGACAGGCTGAGACATCCTATGTAATGCTTTTTCTGCATCTTAAATGCTGTTCTGTATCAGTGTGAAATAGTTTATGCAAAGAAATGCAAACAACATATTTGCACATTTTTTCTGCTGGTATGCCACCATAATCTGTTATACATGCACTGCAGGCCAGATCCTGAAGTCCTTGTGCAATGTTACCACAGTCCAAACTCCCATTGACTTCATCGGCATTAGCATAGCATGGCTGAAGACTTCAGAAGTTAGCCCAGTAGAGAAGAATGGTGGTAGGATATGCAGGGCTGGTTCAGACAATGTTGCCAAACTTGTATCTTCAAAGGAAGCCTTGGGGTTCTATCTACCTCACCACGGTCAGGATGAAATGCTACAGTGATGTTTACTGTTTATGTTCTAGTGTCACATTTAGCAATGAATGAGCTCCTTCATGCTGACTGAAATCTCTGAGGGAATAATAATTTTATCCCCTCAGGTGGAATTTGGATCCCTTTATTATCGTCCTGACTAGAGGACATTGCAGATTCCCTCACCTCCTGTTTAAAATCCATTATTGCTCTCTCTTCCTCCTCAGATACAGGCACCAAAACATTTCCTGTCCCCTCACCTTCTCTCCAACCATCAGAGCAATTTGTGGGGTTTAGGGGTGGAGTGGCTAAAAGTGAGACACTGAATTTTAGGACTTAAAGCAGTGGCTGGGCTGCAAACAAATGGATTTCTTGGGGTTGGGGAGGCACACACATTGGTTTGATGCAATGCTGGGTTGAAGGGAAAGAACAAAGTTGTAGGAAATATCAGAGGGGTTTTTGTTTTGTTTATTCAATTACAAGTGTCTTAGAATATAATGGGTCAAATTAATTGTTCAAGTCATTGGAATTGCACCAGTGCTGAACTTTGCATCAACTATTTCCAGTCTGGATGGTGACTTTTAAAAGACGTGAATTTCTTTCCTTCTTCTTGGCATCTGTCCTAAAAATGTACAAGGGCCCTCCCTCCCTCTATCTATCTATAATTATAGACCTGTATCCAGATATAGATGGCGAAAATCAAGTGTAAAGGGAAATCTGTTGGTGTAAGTACATCTTCTTTTGGCTCTCTCAGGATGTATGTTACAAAAACTTAGGCTAGATCAACACTAGAAAATGTTTGCTGGCATAGTCATACCAGTAAACCTTCCTATCAGAGAGCAGTTTATACTGACAAAAAATGCGTTTACTGGTGTAGCTTATACCAATTTGGTATAAGCAAAATAAGGCATATGGCAAAAGTATTTTTATGCTGGTATAACCACATCTACACTAGGGTTAGAAATGTCACCAAATTTAAACACCCACAAATGACATTACTTTACTGGCATGCAGTGTAGTTGTAGTCATGTCAGTCCCAGGATACTAGAGAGACAAGGTGGGTAAGGCAATATCTTTTATTGGACCAACTTCTGTTGGTGAGAGAGACAGTACTGGCAAATGTTTCTAGAGCAGGGGTCCCCAAACTGGGTGGCACACACCCCTAGAGAGGTGTAGAGGAATGTCTGGGGGGGTAGCAGGGCCTAGGCTAGTCCTCACATGGGGGCTGGTGAGGGAGCACCACTCAGCCCTGCCCAGCACTGTCCCCAGCTCCCCCTGGCCACTGCTCCACCCCTGGCCTGGCCACAACTCCATTCCTGGCTCCAGGGGGGCATGGACACATTCCATTACTGATAAGGGGGAGCGTGAGAGGAAATGTTTGGGCACCACTGTTCTAGTGTATACCTGGTCAATGACTCACACCAGCTAGATAATGTGTAACTTTCCCATTTCTCATCCCTTTGATTTTGGCCCAGTGAGACTAAGGGGGTCTAAGTTGGTGTAAAAATTCTTAGCTTGAAGAGCTGAAAGAGAGCAGTACAGGAAGAAAGAGAATTAACTGGAGGGTATAAGAATGCATGTAGGTTACCCCCTACTTAGACTTGCATGTTCTTACACCTTCTTTTGGCTGCTCAGCATGTAAGTTACACCAGTTTAGACTATATCTCCTCACATAATGGGAAGCAGATAAAAATGGGCCTATGGAAGTATGAGAATAAAGTACTCTAATTTATATTCCCTGACAACTCCCCTCTGAATTTGTTCCACTATGTAACACGCTGAGTTGTTTAGAAGTAAGCCTAATTCTTTTTGTAAATTAAACAGAAACTGCTACTCAGCCTTAAATATTGTGTGACGAGATTCTACCCAATAATATACAATAATGTCACTTTTGCTTTAGTGTATTTAAAAGAAGAAAGAAAAGAAAGGGAGGGACGTGGAAATTACCATAGTACCTTTTGTGGTAACCTTACAGTACTTCTCTACCTGCCCCCAGAGAAATTCTATGCACTCAACTGTGTTTGATTTTACTGCTGTCCTTCATTGTAGAATTCGAAGAACTTTACTTCACTGCGTGTGTTGTTCATGAATTACAAGGTTACTGTTAAGTGTTGGTACAGAGTTGGGGGTAGGGAGGGGAGTAGACAGGATCCTTTTTGTTTTAAGGGGCACTTTTTTTTAACTATAAATCCACTCTGACATTTCTGACAGAGGAGCTACAACTGCGCCAATTGAAATGACTGATTATAACCATAATAGGACTCAGAATCATATCTGTCTTTCAAAAAAGCAAGTATGTTGAAATTTCCCAATGAGTGTTTAAATGTTTAAACTTTTACCAGTGCTTGAAAGGACTCTAGAATTTAGTGATGAAAAATGCCGATTTATATACTGGGCCCAATCTTGCATACCCATAACTGCAGAGAAGTTAATTGCAGTTCTAAATAGGGCTGGCCAGAAAACAAGAATTCCATTTCATGAAAAATTTTGAGGTTTAGAAATCTGTTTATGTTCCACATCAGAACAGAAATGAAACCTTGAGAAATGTTTTGTTTAAAAAACAATAGGGAGAGAGCAAGAGAGACATCCTTTCCAGAATAGCTAATAGTATGATGGTTAGGACGTAACTAGGCTATAGAGACCCAGGTTCAAATCTCTGCTCCCAGGCAGAGCAAGGACATGAAACTGAGCTTCCTGCATCCCAGGAACATACCTTAATCATCAGGCCATTGGCTATTCTTGTGCCCCTCTCTGTGCCTAGACATTCCATATTGGCCCTGAAAAACCTCCCAGACAAAATATTTTCTACAAAATATTTTGGTTTTGACAAAATGACCTTTTATTTACAGAAAAATGTTGTCAAATTTTTTTCAACCAGCACTAGTTCTGAATACACAGAGATGCAAGATTTCTTCCTACATAATCCTTTTCAGCTATTTACATTAATATGATGTTGGGATAGCATTAAGAATTCTTTACTTTTGAAATTCATCCCTTACAGAGGGATGGCAAAAGTCCTGGATACCACATAAGTCCTTAATATAGGAGAATTATGTGGGACTTAAGCAATGCATAGATCTTAGAGCCCCTGTGCAGGGTTGAATTTCACTCCATATGAATGTTCATTGGTATTAATTGATGTATAAAACTTAAACTGAAAAAAACTAAATTGCATCTCAGGTAGTAATTGTCCAGCAATTTCTTCTTTGTTTAGAAAAGAACTTTCCAATTATCATGGATTGTTTCTAAATGTTGAGCCCAATCAAATATTTGTGCAAATCACATTAGCTCCATAGACTTTAACATTTGCTCATTTACTTCAGATGAGGATTTTGACCCATTGTTGTCTAAAGACAAACCTTGTCATAAATGAATATTTAAAATACATGACATTTTAGTAGGTGGTGAATTTAGAGGAGCAGAGGTATGTATACATCTTCAGCTGGATAACTTCATTAATTTAAAATTAAAACTATAGCATTTTTTTCTGTGTACCAAATTCTGTTATTCCTTTTGTGCTCGTTATGTGAATTGAATTGCATAAAGGATCAGAATGAAGCAACATAGAAAGAAGTGTGTATATTAGTTCCAAAATGAAATTAAAATGGTCCTAACCAGCTGCCTGAACATGTGGCTTGGTTTAAAAAGCAGGGCACATGAAAATACAATAACTCAGTCGGAGGCATAACACAGATTTGGCTCATCTAGAAATCCCTTTGGTTTCTTTTTCTTTCATGTGTGATACTATTATTTATAATTCTAGTATTGTTTGCAGGTCTCTAACTATAATGTTTACTCCCAGGAATTGTTTTGTGATGTCTGATTGCCCCAAATCAAGGATGGCAAGATAACCTTGCCTTCAGCTAAAATCACTTGGTGTTTTTTTTAGCAGATGAAAAGCAATTATTGATAGAGTACACAAATCAAATATTTCTACCTTTATAACTAGGAAGTTGCATGTAGAAGGTCTAATTTTTGTTCATAATAATTTGCAGCAAAAACTCCATTCTTGGTAAACTTCATTATTTTGTTCAAATTTAAAACTTATGGGTTTTTCCTTCACCCGCTCCTACACACTATTAAAGTGTATTCACAGGGCCTAATGGAATAACAACTCTCTGGAGGATGGGGATGATCTCAGGAAAAAGTAGTTTCCACTTCACTTTTCTTTCTTTCTTTCTTTCTTTCTTTCTTTCTTTCTTTCTTTCTTTCTTTCTTTCTTTCTTTCTTTCTTTTATTCAAAATTTTAATCCAAATAGATTTTACTGGACATGTGGCTAATAGTAAGTAACCAGATAACCTCTGCAACCTGCTAGAGGTGTAATCACTCAACCACTTCCTTCTCACATATCCCTATATTCCCCCAAATATTCTGTGTATTGGCTAGAGATGGCTCTGAGCCAAATCTCTGGATCTAACACTCCCAGCTATACTGTGTGGAGAATCCAAAATCCAAGTTCAAAATGTACAGCTTGACTTCCTCAAAGTCCACCTTCATTTGGCTGGTAAAGATAGTACAATATAGGACTAACTGTCATTATTATAGATAGCTTTTATGTGTATAGAGATAATGTTGATACACTGGAAAGGCCATCTGTTCTTCCGTCTATGTTCTGATACTGGACTCATCAGAGCACTAACTGAGTGCCTCACAGAGTAAAACATTGAAAATGATGATTCAAGCCCATGCACTCAGACAATAGAATGTGCATGCTCATTTGTCATGGAGAAAAATGACATTTTCCATAATTGCCAAATGTGGCCTGTTGCAACTTGGAACCATTGTTCTAATCCTGGGAGAACTTGCAAGACATTATTACATTGTTAGAGGTGGGGGGAGGGAAGGCAGGAACCAGTTTCCATGTTCACAAAAACTTTCAAGAGTTTGAAATTTTTCCCCATCCTGAAAGGGGACAAAAAGAGTCAAAATCTCAAATTTTTATAAACTGAAAATCTGAAAAAAAAATATTGTTTCAGGTGAAAGGAAACATTTTGTTTTGATATTTAAAAATGTTTCATTTTTATTTAAAAAAGGCTTTTTTGTACTGTGATCAGTTTAATTTTCAAAACAGTCGTTTTTAACTGAAAAACTGGAATTTTCCATTTCATTTCAAGAATATTTTAAACTATTTAAAAAAAGCTGAGTCAAAAAATTTATCAAAACTGACTCTTTACCACAAAAAGTATTTCAGATTTTAAAAAATGAATAAAATATTCCCAACCAGCTATAATCATAACCACACTTCATAGGAACACATAATGGAAAGCCTGAAATCAACAGGTTCATATTGGTGCTTTTCTCTCCCTTCCCTTTTTCACCTTTGTCTTGTGGTTTGGTTTCCTTCTTTTCCTTTCAAGTTTGACACATGGATGGAATATCTTAGTTTGCCTGCAAATTAAAATATATATACCTGTATAACTGAGAATATATTTTATGCACTTACTAAGTGGATTCCTTTCTATATGGACAAAGACTACCTACATACTGATTGAAATTTATATTTTAATAGCTGTTTTAAAATATTCTTTTAATGATTGCGTGAGATTGATATTATGGCATTAGAAAGGCAAGAGAGTGTTAAAGTATTGTTTTAAGAAATAACTTGCATAAATATGAAATAATTATCTTTGGCTTTATTTGTGCTCTGGTCTATAACTTGATGGCAAACCAGTTTTTTTGTACCTTTTGGGCATTGCCGTGGTTACTGTCTTTAAAATAAATAAAAATATCAGCATTTGTGAACAGATGCAATTACCACAGATTTCCCCTACACATCATAAAGAAGATAACTGTAGTGACCATGTGGTAATGATTGGAAAATGCTGACTTTTAAAATGACTTCTACTTTGCGTATGGTATCTGAATAATTGATAGCATAAGCTAATCTAATGCCACTGTGAACTGCATAAAGCTTCAAGTGTTCCATCTGGTAGGTGGCCAAAGTTCAGTGTTGTATGTGTGCAAGCTAATCTTCCAAGTGACAAAGGGTAAAATTTTCAAAAGCGCCTATGTGTCTTTGGAGCCTCACTGAAAGTGAATGGTACTCAAGCATCTACATCACTAATGCACTTTTCAAAATGTTACCTGGAGTGCTTTGGGGTCCTTTGGATGAAAAGTACTATATAAATGTAAGATTTATTGTTACTGGTCTGTATATAATCTGTGTTGTGAGAGGAAACAAGCTATCAGTGCAAAAGTGTATGGAGTTATTAAAAAGAAAAGAAATGAATAAAGACAGGAAATGTGAGTCTCCAAAGATAGATATTGTAAAATGTAAGCAATCTCCATTACTGGATCTGTGCTCCCAGCACACAGCCTGACAGGACTCTCAGAGGTAAATGTCAAACAGTCTCATTGGTGTGCCATGCATGCTTATCTGCTGATGGGGTGCTGTACAATGGTCAGTACTTGCCTCCAACCTTCACTGCCTTTTTTATTGCTGATGAAGAAGGACCTCTCTGGCAGCTGTTGCTACAGTTTCTCCTTCCATCCCCCCTTCTGGTCTCTGACATTATTCTGCTGTTTTGTCAGCTAAATTTTCCTCTTGCCATTTTAAAAAAATGCTGTGAGATTCTTTGAGGCTTGGAAGACAAAGACTTCTGTTTTAAATAGCTTGTCTTTTTTATTTGAGTTTCCTTTATTAGCTGTTTCTCTTTATTTTCCATTTCACTGTTCAGAATGTCAGGTGAGTAGCCCATAATCATTAGGTCATACCTCAGATATGAACTGAAGCTCTATCTTATTGATGCCTGTGATCAGTGCTTCTGTTAGCCTGGGGCAAATCTTGTCACTTCTGGGTTTCAGGTCTGCTCAGAAATGTTTCCTTGAAACTTTGGGTCCCATTGGAGTTACATTAAGCATTGGCTGACCTACAAAACTACCTGTAGGTCTGACTCTAAGACTGTGTAGAAGGCGTGGAGGCAGAAATCTTCGAAAGTCATTTGAGTACTTCAGTTAAAAGTACATGATTGGAGTATTCGGCAACAGAGATGCTTGCTCCAGAGCATATCCAACTGCTTAGTCACTCAGTTGTACTTCAACGTTTTCATGTATATTCATAGATTAGAAGGCCAGAAGGGACCACTGTGATCATCTAGTCTGACCTTGTGTATAATGGAGGCTTTAGAACTTCCCTGAATTAATTGCATTTGAACTACAACATATCTTTTAGAAAAATATCCAGTCTTGATTTTAAAATTGTCAGTAATGGAGAATCCACCACAACCCGGCTAAGTTGTTCCAATGGCTAATTAATGTCAATGTTAAAAATTTGCACCTGAATTTGTTTAGCTTCAACATCCAGGCATTGAATTGTTTTATATCTTTCTCTGCTACATGAAAGAGACTGTTATCAAATATTGGTTCCACATGTAGGTACTTATAAACAATGATCAAATCACCCCTTAATCTTCTTTTTGTTAAACTAAATAGATTGAGCTCCTTGAATCTATCATTATAAAGCATGTTTTCCAGTCCTTTAATCATTCTTATGCCTCTTCTCTGAACTGTCTGCAGCTTACCAACATGCTTCTTGAATTGGTTCTAGACACAATATAAAGTAGCAGTTACACCAGTGCCGAATCCAGAGGTAATATAACCTCCCTGCTCCTATTAGAGATTCCCCTGTTTATACATTAAGGGATTTAATTAGCCCTATTGGCCACAGCGTCACACTGGAGCTCATGTGCAGCTGATTATCCACCAGGACCCCTAAAATTCTTCTTTAGAGTTCCCCATTCTGTAAGTATGGCCTACATTTTTTGTTTCTTGTATGTATAACTTTATATTTAGACACTTTAGTAAAATGTTTCATCATTGTATGATATAACTATATCATCTGTTTTCCCCCAAATATCGAATGCTCTCTTGGCTAATGGAAGGTTTTGTGTATTTTGGGGTCCATTTTTGCACTTCGCAAACATTAGCTAATTGTCATGATGGATCAAGTATTATCCCTACATGTTCCAGATTGGGAGAGTTAAGTGTCAGGAATGAAGCCCTGCATCTGAGACTGGGATTAGCTATGCTCAGTCTCCAGGCATATTAATGAACACAGGTGAGCTACAGCAAAA
Source organism: Lepidochelys kempii (assembly GCF_965140285.1). Classification (NCBI taxonomy): domain Eukaryota; kingdom Metazoa; phylum Chordata; order Testudines; family Cheloniidae; genus Lepidochelys; species Lepidochelys kempii. The sequence continues at coordinate 176,988,984 of NC_136380.1, forward strand.
TCACCTGATTGGCCAACGCACCTGATTGCCTGAGGGGAACAAGCAGGCATGCTTAAGCCCAGCAGCAGCAGGTGGCTGGCTGCTCAGTGCTTATGCCCACAGCTGTGAGTGCTCCTGTGCCTGCCTTGTTCCTGCCCTGCTCAGTTCCTGACTCTGGCACGTCATCCTAGTGTACAATCCAGACTAATGAATATCTGTGTCTCCCCTGCACTGTAACCTGGGGTGCCCTTTACACTGCTTTGCTTCTGTAGCCTCCAGCTTGGATTGCTCACAAACAGCCTCCAGCATACAAGTCACCCCAGCTGTGTCTGTCTGTGTGTGTGCTGCAGCCAGCCAACCACACCCTGGCTTTTACCAGCCTGGGTTATGCTGAAGGGTGACCCTAATGCACTCCCAGTCTTAGATTTTCCCCCAGAAATGTATGTCCTGTACTGCCCAGCCCTCTGCTGGACAATACAAGTTTATATAAAAATCAATTAGCTCTTTAATACAAATAATATGCACAGAACTTGCCACAAAAAATGGATTTCCCCAAACACTTCAATTTAAACACACTGGATTAGATAAAATAATGAAAAAGTTTGTTAGCTACAAACAGAGAGAGATTTCAAGAAAACACAAGTAATGAAGCATAAAAGTCAGAAATGGTTACAAGAAAATAAAGTTAAAATGCTACTGGTGTCTAACTTAAGCTTCTTCACCACAGACTTATGTCAGAATAACTACATCACTCAGCAGTGTGGAAAGTCAGTTATACAGACCTAACTCCCGGCATAGACCGAGCTGTGCTGATGGGAGGGCTTCTCCTGCCAGTGTAGCTACGGCCTCTCAAGAAAGTGAAGTACTTACGCCAATGGGAGAAGCTTTTCTGTTGATGTAGGTAGCATCTTCACTAAGCACTGCAGCTGCACTCCTGTATGTGTAGACAAGCCCTTAGCAAAATATATCGGATTCAAGCAAAGTTTCTCATCATATGCTTTTAGCAGCCTTACTGACCAAACTTCTTAGGTCAGGACCCCTTCTCCCAAAGTTCAGTGGATGCTTCCTTTGTCATATCTGGTGCTGTGAATGCGATGGGAAGGGGAGGGTGCCTTGGGGTGTTTGACCCTCCTTTTTTATAGTGTCAGTCCCCATCTTGAAAAACATTTCCTGATGAGAATCAGGACACAGAGTCTATATGGAAAGATGTTCCCTGCTGCTTTCTGCTCACCTGATTGAGTTTCATTTGTTTCCCTTTCTACATGATGACTTTGTTTAGTGCTTAAATGCAAATTAAGCAAAAAGCATATTTCTTTGTTTGAGACGGACACCTGTTTGCCAGCCTCAGTTTGGAACACATGCTAATAACACTACACAGTGGAATCTTATAACTTCACAGTGTTGCCACATGCATTTTATCAGGCTACTAATGACAAGCAAATGAGTTTTCAAATGATATCACACAAGGCATATTTTGCATAAAGATTATTAGAATAGTGTCTTAGGGTATGGACAAGGGTTCATACTGTCAGACTTTTGGCTCTGACCTGTGTCTCTCACTCCTGGTTTCTGGCTCTGACCCTCAGTGCTCTTCCTGGTTTCTGACCGCTTTTGTTCTGACCCCTAGGTCTGACCACCCATGCCCCAATCGCTGACACTAAGACAGAAAGATTAAATAATTTGGCCAAGGCCATAGAGAGTATCAGTGTGACAGCAAGGCTTAGAAAGGAGGAGACCCTTGTGATTTGTCCCAGGATGACCGCACATTGCTTTTCATGTTTTTCTGCTGCCTTGTTTCCAGAGGGATGAATCCCTGCAGCCATCAGCATTGCCATGAGCTTATCTGGGATTCTCCCCAAAATTGAGGGACTTGTGGCTATGGATCCAAAAGGTCAGTCCTGGGATCATTGGGTAGGGACACTGAATAACTCATAATCATTTGGAAGAATCAATTACAAATGTTCAGCTCTAGCAATTGGTTACACTTTCAGTGCTTGTGCTCTCTCTCTCTCTCTCTGTCCAAGTAAATGGCTAATAACTTAATTTAAAAAAGAACCAACCAAAAAAAATCCTGACATATCTAGGTCTCCCAAATCAGGGAGGCCCATGTGTGCAAGCATTGCAACCCCAAAGCTCAGTTCTGAAAGCTGCAGCACTGCTTGGTTAATGGCTATCCAAAGGGATAGGGAAGGGATTGATATGTTCACATATATTAAGTACAAGAGCTACATGCCTAGTAGATGAATGTGATTACTTAGCATTTCTTTTTCTGTTAGTGAAATTATGGGCTGCTGCTTTTTCATAGTAATTTGTCTGTGTCTAGCCAGTCATACAGTAGTCAAGGCAATGAAAATGAGGGAGTGGGATATTGCAGAGATCCTCATTATGATGCTGACATGCAGTGAAATGCATGTATCCAAGTACAACTCTCCTGTTAGACTGATCTTTGTCACTAATGGAAACCAGATGTACGTTGGAGGCATGTTCTCCTCTCCGATTGTACTAAAACCACCAAAAGAATACAGGAATATGTACTTGAGACTCAAAGTTCAAGGGACAAATGTTCACTGAGGTCAATGGTGTTAAAGTAGGGATGAATCTGTCCCTAATTTTGAATGTATAAAGTGGCAGTGGGACCACTGAGTATTATTGCTTTGCAAAGCTCTATATTTCTAAAAGCTTAGCATGGAAGATATACAAAGCATGGACCTGACATGTCTGAACAAGTTAACACTGATCCAAAACTAAGGGCATGGTTACACTTGCAGCTGTAGAGCGCTGGGAGTTAAACCAGCCTTCGGAGACCGTAGCGGGGAAAATGCTGCCGAGTGTTTACACTCTCAGCTGGAAGTGCACTGGTGTGGCCATATTAACAGCTCTTGCAATGCCACAAAGAGCAGTGCATTGTGATAGCTATCCTAGCATTCAAGTGGCTGCAACATGCTTTTCAATTGCTGGGGGTGGGGTGGAGTGTGACAGGGAGTGTGTTGTGTGTATGGGGGGGAGAAAGAGAGGGTTTAGGAGGAGCTGAGAGTGTGTCAGCATGCTGTCTTGTAAGTTCAGAACCTCCTCCCCCGCACCTCTCTCACACATTCACAGAAAGCAACATTCCACACTAATGGCTTGCTTTGTTCCAGAGCAGATAAGCATGCCAGCTGTCAGAAACAGAGCTTTGAAAGAGCATATCCGCATTCCTACAGCTGATTCCAAAACAATGACAAGAGTGGCCACTTGACTTAAAGGGACATTTCCTGAGGCTGATCAAAGCACAGTAATGCAACACCTCGTTCACACTGATCCTGGGGCGTTTCAACTGAGGCGCAACAAGCGTTATGCTTCTTGTGGAGGTGGGTTACCAAGAACGCTCCAGCTGCAGAGTCCAGGCGCTCTAAGTGCCTTGCCAGTGTGGATGGGTCGGAAGTTAGGGCGCCTGGGGCTGCTTTAATGCGCTCTAACTTGCAAATGTAACCATGCCCTAACATACTGGCAGCCAATGATCAAAAGCTTTGGCCTTCAGCACTGATGCTTCGCTTCATGCCTTATCACCTATATGGCTGCTTAGGGCTAAATTCTACCCTTTGATGTGAAGGCAGGCACTCATCAATGTGTGTCTTGTAAAATCTACTCTGCTCTCCTATGCCATTGGATGGGACTTAAGAGAGCTGGGTTCTAATTCTGACAATGTTATGGGCTGCCTGTGTGATAGTGGGCAAGTCACTTAATCTCTCTGAGCCTCTGTAAAATAGAGATACCACTTTTCAACCTCTTAGGTGTGCTATGAGCTTAAATTCATTAATGTTTGTAGGGTGGACAGATATTATGCTGATAAGCACAATCGAAATAAAGGATACAACTACATTGCAAGTGAAGATGTGATTGTAACATGAGTAGGCATTCACACCTCCCTTTAATCTAGCCAATGCAGGCAACAATAGTAGTGAAGTCATGGTGGCATACAGTTTACCACAGGCTACCCATCCCAGAAGGTTCCCAGGTTGCCCAACAGGCTTGTACTGGGGCAGCTAGCCCACACTGAAAAACATGCCATCATGGAGGGATAGCTCAGTGGTTTGAGCATTGGTCTGCTAAACCTAGGGTTGTGAGTTCAATCCTTGAGGGGGCCATTTAGGGGTCTGGGGCAAAAATTGGGGATAGCTCCTGCTTTGAGCAGGGGGTTGGACTAGCTGGCCTCCTGAGGTCCCTTCCAACCCTGATATTCTATGTCTTCAGTCCTATTGTTACCTGCATTATTATCAGACCTTGCTTTGGTGGGAAGGTAAACAAACCAAATCCTGCTCCCTCCTTTATGGCTGTGGATGATCTCAGATGCAGCAACATCAGTGCAATATGCACCACGACTGAGCGAGCCTGTACAGGGCTATATCTCTTGCGTGCTGAGGAAAGCATGTTTCTCTGCTGTGGAATTTAGGGGCAGGGAATTCCATGTCCGGAGAAGATTCCCTTCATGACGGCTATCACTGACTTACTATTAGTATTGTGCAATGTGCAAATTTCTGGATACAGAGAATAATAATCTGTGACTACTAAATAATCCTTTGATTTCCAGGTAAATAATTTAGTGCCTACCTTCTCATAAGGCCTGTGTGGAACTTAGATGAGGTCTCAGGGTTTCTGCCTGTTGGCATGGCTTGTATTTCAAGCACAAAAAGCAGTTCCCTACCAAATTAGTAATGTTGTGATTGATCCGTGGTTGATACAGCACCTCTCATGTTCGTTGTTTGCACATCTCAGTTCCTAAATGACCCTCTTGGATCTTCTACAGCATTTCTTTTCGGAGGCTCATTGGAATTATCACCTTACTACCCTTGAAAATGACCCCATCTATCACAGTAAGTTTATGTCTGCTTTTCCAATAGTCTTTTATAGTTGGACAGCAACTGCTTATTTCTTCAGGCTACCCTTTATCACTTCTTTAAAGATTCCCAACAATTCATCTTTCTATGTTTCCCCTGCAGCTCCACAGAGCCCCTAGCACTGGGACCTAGCATCACATTGCCACCAGCTTTAACCGCCGCTTCCGCCACATACATGGGCTCACCCAGGGAGCTCCCTCTGCCAGTGGGAGGGGAAAGTTGGGTCCTGGTGTTAGGAGCTCTGCAAGGCTGCAGTGACAGCAAGGCAGCTCATTACCCTTGACCACCCTGTCCCCTTGCCCCTGCTGGCCCCGGCTCATCCTGATGGATTCAGTGCTGGGGAGCTCCATCCCCAAGGGCACCCCAGCTTTTCTCCTCATAATTCAAGCACTGGTGACAAGTAAGGTTTGAGAGTAGATGTGGGTGAGTAATTCAGATCACTACAACCTGGCCTAGACAGGATTTAAGGTTCTGGTTAATCCATTTTTTGCCGACATTCTAGGAACATAATTACAATTTACTGCTGAGCTTCTTTCTAGTATAACCAACAAATGGTAGGCAAAGTAGAGTGCAGACTAGTACTCCAACACTTTTCACAGTGGAATAGTAGTTAAAAAGAGACACTATACACCAGACTCTCATCTGCTTTGCATCTTCGGTAGCCATTTACCTCTGTGCAAAGTGGGTATGAAATGTTATCATTCTAACCTGGTAGATATTTTACACACACTTGGCACAGATGCAAAAAATTATACAAGATGCAAAGCAGTGGAGAGTCAGGTCCAATAGCTTGAGTTCCTGCCTTTGGCAGCTTCTGTTAATTCACAGTGCTCATGTTAATACTGTTACAGCTTTGCCTTTTGATATTTTTTCTTCTTTTTAATAATTATTATTAATGTAATTACCTTCCTTTCTAGTCTACCTTCTGTCCCAGCCTGACCTCATCACTAAAGAAAAAATTATAGGTTGCTACTGTACCTGTTAAAGAAAAGACCCATCTAAAGGAAAGCTTCAGAAAATCTAATGATTACAGTCCTGGATAGCAAAGTATAAAAAGGAAAAAAAATCAACCCTTCAGAGAAGCTAAAGGCCTAGTAACAATAACACAGCAAGGCTAAAGAGTGATTTATTAATTAATAACATTCTAAAAGCATTTTTATAATGATCCCCAAATGAAACAAAGTTCAATAATAAAATGCTTTGGAAATCCAAATAATTAAGATACCCATTTACTGCATGTAATTATCGTCCAGCTTTCAGAGCTGACCTTTCAGCCATTTTCTTCATTTAGGCTGGGATGATTGGCAGAGGGGAGAGTTTGTGATTATGATCCACTCATTTTACTGGATTGAAATATCCTATAAGGCATAAAACCCACAAGTACTACGATTAAGAGAGCAAAATAATGCACCATAGTGTAGTGCACTGTATACTAAATCAACATACAACTGCTCATTTTTTTTAATGGATCCTGCAACCTTTACTTATCCAACAATTGGACGCTGTGAGCCAAATTGTCAGCTCCACTTTGTTTACTCTGCATCATGCAAGCAGCACACAATATACCCGCTACACCCAACTAGTAGAGCAATCCCCTTACATGGGGGAACTCCGCTGGCATAAGGTTTATGGAGAAGACGGAGCAATCCCGCCTCCTCTTCCATATATAGAGATGCAGGAGGCATAGCACTGAGGTGGAAGAGCTCAGCCTGCTATGTCTATCTTTCAATGGTGACCTTACACCAGTGGCTTAAAATAGAGCAAGTCCCCAGCTGCTCTAACTTCCCCTGAGCCCAGCTGGCACTGGATCCGGGAGTCTTAACCAGCTTCCTGTGGCCCCCCGCTCCCATTCACTGAGGCATTGCTCAGGAAAGGTAAAGAATCCAGCCCCATGTCAGTTTAGTGTTAATCATGAATTTAGAATTAATGTTTTCTTAAGACTGTATTCCGAGAATCTTTTCAGGATATTCAGCAAGATTTGTTTGGGATGGGTTTTTTTTCTTTTCAGGAGTTGTGGTTAAAAAAAAAAATTACTAACTTGAGTTTTGGAAGGTTGCATTAACAAATCTTTATACCACACCATCACATGTTCTCTCACTTGCTCTGTGCATGGTTGTTGGTGTCTTTATTTTATTTACTATTGTAATTTTTTCCCCATACCATATTGACATCTTGGGACCTTCCAGGGCTGGTTCTTCAGGAAGGCAGAATCTCCCCTTTCCCATGGTATAAAGCTCCTATTTCCGGATTTGCATGGGCACAAGAAAAGGCATGACATACTAATGTACAGTAAAGCTATTATTGGGATGGAGCTGAATCATACTCTAGCCTGGACCTCAGGCAGATAGAATTTTTGAAGTTGATCTTTTATTTTTAAATGGTGACTGTGTGAAGCTGCTTAAAAATTGGAACATAAGGAAAATCCCATGAAAAATGGATTAGTTGGCTAAAGGCGGGCGAGCTAGTCAAAGAGGCATAATAAATTAAGTGTTGCATGGTCCCACATCAAAGAACTATATGACAGAACCCTAATGCTGACCTGTCACATTGTTATATAACATATTATAAATGTATGAACAGAACATATTTGTGCAAGGTTTTGTTCAGCAGTGCATATTACATAGCTGATAATGCTTATCTTAAAGTTGTAATGCAAATATATCCAGTCAAAGTTTGCTCTGTGGCTTTGAATCAGTAAGAAATTCTGAGTACACAATCAGCTGTGCATTCTTTTGTTTGGTGTATAGTATGACTGGCAATTTTATCATCTTTTTTATTAAATTAGAAAAGTTGGAGGTAACATTTTATATTGTAGCATGATGTTCATTTCTGTGATGTGCACACAAGCATGATAGCATTGTTGAACCGACATGAAATGTGTTTAAAGAAGGGTGGTCCATTGTCTGGATGATAGTAGGCTCGTGCCTGGAGATGGTTATTGTTTTGCTTTTTTAGCATTTGCACTTTGAGGAAGTACTTGAACAATGTTAATTATATTACCAAAAGTTTGTGTGTGCGCGTGCGTCAGTGCACATAAACATACAACAAATTATGTTAGGGAATGTTAAGGTTGCAAAGGCAAGCAATCAAAAGTTAGGAAAACCCAGAATTAAGGTTGTCCTTGCTGTGGAGTGTGCCTGAGGGCTTTTGTGCCACAAGAGGGTAGAGCGGAGAGTGTGGAAAGGACAGAAAAGCCTGAGGCAGACACTTCCATTCAGTATGTTTCCTAATACCCTGCCTTCTACTTTTGGCCCAGTCAATGGAGAATTTAGCTACCCAACTCACAAGTTTCTACTAAGCATGTTAAAACACCAATTTTTAGGGCTAATATGGTCAAATATGGGTCAAATACTTGGTCAAATATGGGTTGATCTTCATGGGCAGCAAAAATGCAGCTTCTTGACAACCTTCCTATCAAATTTCAATTTTATGCCTCAAAGCATAGGAGTGCTAAAAGAAAAACAATATAGTAAAGAATTTTTTAACGTGCGCAAAATAATGTATTTTCTTTTAACCTCATCCTTGGAAATGTCTGCACTATTTTTGCTGAAATTTTTCAAAAAAATTCACCATGGGGAAGACAACCTGGCATCAAAAATTTCAGATTGACAAAATTATAGGCAACTAAAAACAGTGTCTTATCATAGAAAATGATAGGCAACCTACTATGGGCATCTGTGCCACCTGTAATACACACACACACACATATACTGTATTTATAATATGGAATGAATGCATCCGATGAAGTGAGCTGTAGCTCACGATAGCTTATGCTCAAATAAATTGGTTAGTCTCTAAGGTGCCACAAGTACTCCTTTTCTTTAAACTGATATAATTGTAATTTTAAAATAGCTGAATCTCTCTCAGAAATTTTAAGTCCAGTGCTGGAGTACAGCTAGTCCATTTTGAAAATCACAAAACCCATAAAGAGTGTGAGACAATCAGATGTCTACTTTTTTTTCAGTGCTTTGCATTTTATAGTGATTAATCGTATGTTAGCATTTATATGAAATAAATAAAAAGTCCTATAGAAAATGATGTTTAACTTGAATTAATCAAATCCAAAGGTAGAAATTAACTTTATTTGGTATTTGGCATATTAATAACAAATCATTTACTATTCACTCTTTCATCAAGGAATAGTGCCAACCTTGCCACAGTTTTGTGTTTGCACTAGTAGATGATGTTAACTGATTTAACTCTAGGTCAAATTTGAGTTTAGACACGTTAGCTCCTTCACATGCTGCTTAATTAAGGAAATGAATCTTCCAGGTCTCTGCTGTGGCTGTTGAGCTATTCAGTGACAATGAAGCCACATTCCTTCTTGAAGTCCTGTTGTTCTGGGGCCCTTTACAGAAACATGTAATAGTGCGGGCCAAAATTTTCCATGCAAATCCATTTTCTGCTGAAAAATGCAGATTCTTACCAAAGCAGCTACTTCCGTTCCAGATTATGACAGACTACCCTCCCCCCGCTACCCCCAACCAAACCATCCGACCACCCACCCACTTTTTTTCAGAGCATTTTAAGCTTGGCAGCTCATGTCATCTCCAAAAGCCGTTAGTGGATGCCACCTGTTGCTTCCCCTCTGTAAAGTATGTCTACACAGCCCGCAGCAGTAAACCTCCCACCCTAGGCCTACAGTTTCAGGCTAGCGGGGCTTGTGCTAGTGCTCTAAAATAGCTATGTAGACAGTTCTTTGAAGTCATGGCTGGAGCTCTGAAGCCTAAGATGGGGGGCAGGCTTCCGAGCCTGATCGCCAGTCTGAACCACCACTTCAAAGCGCTCTCTACACAGCTACATTTACAGCGTGAGCGTCAGCCCCAGTAGCCCAAGTCTGTGGACCCAGGCTGGGAGGCTTGCTTCTGTTCTCGGGACTGTGTAGACATACTTTACATCGAAGCTGCTACAGTCTCCTGGCTATAGTAAAGCCTATAAAGCAGCCTGTGAAGAGGAAGATGGAAGGCCTCAGAGATGGGAAGACCAGTCAGATACCCAAAGAAACAGAGCCTGTGTGGAGATAGGGGATGAGGAACTTCTCACCATTTTGAGGGCTGTTGTGCACCCTCATAGGCCCCATTTGTGGCTACCAGCTTCATATTGGAGCTTTCTACTGTGTGTGAGAAGGCCACAAGGCTCATTATATTTATCCCCATCTGTTGATCAACTAAGGGGAGACCCCAGCCTGTACCCAGGGATATCAGAGGGGCACCGCTGGACCAAGCACTCCAGAGCACCAAGATCAGGATTTGGGGTCTTAATGTGAATAGAGAAAATGAAGAGTCTTTCTGTTTGTATTCTATTGTATTTTTGCAACAGAAAGCACATCCACAGCTGTGGGGATGCAGCTGCTATGCTGACCTATTGCATAGAAGAGTCTGCTCCCTTTCTGAATGTTGTACTTCCTCCCTCGGTAGGGGACCATGTAAATAGCCACCCAACATTGTCCCCTTACAGAGGCATCAGAGAGGGCTGTTGCTGTTTCCTGCTGGATTGGGCCACAAGAAAAGAAGGTTGCATGGAATGGCTGACACCTTTGAAAAACAGGAGTGTGTTTTCACATCTCTATCTCTTTTGCATAACTCGTGATATCTGAATTAAGTTTCATGACATATTAACACTCTGGAGCTGACTTAATATACTGTGTTGTATAATACATTATGCATGACTTTTGTGCTATTTATCAGTTGTGCTGTGGTTTCATCAGCCACTGTCCTAAAAATGTCTTTTCCCATGATACAAATCTTAAATAATATTGAAACCAAATTCTGTTGGCTGTATTTAATTTTGCATTCTTCATCCTATTACAGAACCTCTAATTTGCTAAAACTATTCATGTTTCAGCCATACAGCTTTCTTCTGTCTCTCCTCCACGTACTTGTCACAAAGTCCCCATTCCACATCTTTCATATTGCACATATTCCCCTAGTTTTGTTGTGACGTTGCACTCTATGTGATTTTATGCAAGTATGCTGATGAGTGTGAATATAATGTAACTAAAATATGCTTCATGCAAAAGGTCTCTTGTAAGGTATCATTAAAAGCTTATAATTTACTGAGTGTGGTCATCCTATTTGTATAAATCTATCACTCTTGTATCTGAAACTAGAAATATGAAATATAACTCTGAGGGCCTATTGTAATTATGCAAAGTGTGGGCCATTAATGGTGGTTTGGAATCTTGATGGCTCCCATCAACCAGGACAATTGACTGTGGATGAGTCTGTTTGTAGGCAGGTCTTCCTGTGGGTCAGGCTGGGAGGAATGAAGGCTTGGGGGGGTCTTACAGTGACATGTGATCATGTCACCTGAACTGGAATCCATCTTTAACCTGGTGCTTTTCCATTGAGAAGGAGGGGGTGGGAACCCAGAGAGGGACAAAGGATTCCCACCTTATGCAAAAGAGATATAAGTGGCTGGAACAGAACAAAGTGAGGCAGCCATCATGAGGAATCCCCGAGCTACCACCTGAGCTGGAACAAGGGCTGTACCAGGGAAAAGGATTGTGCCCAGACTAGGAAGGTGTCCAATCTGTAAAGAAACTTATTGAAACATCTCTAAGAGTGAGATTTTATCTGTATTCAATTTTTATTACTGTACTAGACTTAGACTTGTGTGTTTTATTTTATTTCGCTTGGTAATTCACTTTGTTCTGTCTGTTACTACCTGGAACCACTTAAATCCTACTTTCTGTATTTAATAAAATCACTTTTTACTTATTAATTAACCCAGAGTATGTATTAATACCTGGAGGGGGGGGAGCAGCTGTGCATATCTCTCTATCAGTGTTATAGAGGGAGAACAATTTATGAGTTTAAACGTATTTATTTGGGGTTTGGACCCCATTGGGAGTTGGGCATCTGAGTGTCAAGGACAGGAACACTTCTGTAAGCTGCTTTCAGGTAAGCCTACAGCTGTTAGGGGACGTGCTTCAGACCTGGGTCTGGGTTTGCAGCAGGCTAGCGGCTCTGGCTCAAACCAGGCAGGGCACTGAAGTCCGAAGCTGACAGGGCAGGAAAGCAGGAGCAGAAGTAGTCTTGGCACATCAGTTGGCAACCCCAGGGGGTTTCTGTGATCCAACCCATCACAGTAATTTTTGTTTGTAACATAAGAGGTATTAAGATTTGGGATAACTTTGTCTGGGCATAATGTGCAAAAGAACAGTGCTTAAACATTAACATTTCTAACAACAATGCACTACAAAGAAATGTGGTTTTCATTTTTGCACATTCACAGTTAAAGCTTCTAAATATAGTTAAGATGTAACTGCTTAAGGGTTTTTAACCAGTATTTTATCTAAAAGGTCATGAAATCTGTAAATTGGTCTGACATTGCATTGGCAAATATGCAGTTAGAGATTTACTGGTATTAATATAACTGGTCTTAAGATAACTTAAACCCATTCTTTTTTGAAAATTAGGATCTTGTAACATATTAATTATGGACATTTCCCCAGTAATATTTCTATGAATGTGGGATTTCCGCTTCTAATTCTCAGTAGTGTTAACAGGAGTTATGCATGTAAATCCCTAGTGTAGCAGTGAGAGAACAGAGTTCTCTGCAATAACTTAAGCTTCATTTTTATATAAACAATATGTACTGGGCTATTAGAGAGTAAGGGTATGTCTATTCTTCAAACTGCAGGTGTAATTCCCAGCTCAAGGAGACATACCTATGCTATCTCTAGCACTCCACCACAGCATGAGCAGCAGGAGAGGATACTTGCCACCCAGGATGTACCTGTCTGAGAAGCTAGATGTACTCAGGCAACTAGCCTCTCCCACTACCATGGCTATGCTCTATTTTTAGCATGCTAGCCCAGTCAGAGCTAGTGCAGGTATGTCTGCTCGAGCAGGGAATTACACATTCAGCATGAGAATGTAGACATTCCCTAAGAAGAACCTGAGGGAGCTTAGGAAGTTATTTGGAAGAGTGCTTGGTGGTTCTGGAATAGAATCTCGCTGTATCTGTGCTGCATGTCTGTGTTTGCTAACAACATACAGAAATATTATAATAAATATATTCCTTAGAACTTCCTTTAGGTTTTTATTTTAAAAAGAAAAGAAGAAAAAGTAGCATTCTTCTTTAAACTGAATGCAATGTTGGGATATCTTTTTTGTTTGTTTTTTTAAAGACCCGTTGCATTGAGGAATTCTTGTATGAAGTAAATAGAACCGTACAACTCGGAATAGCACAATCCTTTTTGCTCCTGGTATTTATCCTAATGGTAAATCAATTTTAGCACCAAAAATTGTCCTGGAAAAGTCATCCTATTAAATTAGCAGCATAAAAGCTCTTCAGAGAAGAGACTGTTTGTATGTGTTTGTACAACTCCTATCCTGATTGGGACCTTTGAGCACTAGTGTTATACAAATATCCAACAATAACTATAACGTCCATCCTATATTGATGTAAGAGCACAAGGAGAGAGGCTGTGTCTAAGTTCCTTCTCCCACCAGTTTTATACCAGTGTCACTGAAATCAGTGGAATTACTGCTGACTTATAGTGTCAAATGAAACTAGTTATTAGGCCCACAGTCTCCAAGTTTCAGACATATTAATGTAATAGATTTAATAGATTTAAGGGTTGGAATGGATCATCATGATCATCTAGTCTGACTACCTGAATAACACAGGCTGGAGAATTTACTGTGTGATTCCCATCCAGCCTGCTTGAACCACAGCATATTTTTTTGGAAAGACATTCTGTCCTTGATTTTAAAACCTCCAAATACTGGAAAATTTACAGCATCCCTTGATAATCTGTTCCAGTGCCTCATTACCTTTACTCTTAGAACTTTCATCTTTTTTTCCAGTTTAAACTTTGCTGACGTCAGTGTCTAGCCATTGGATCTTGTTATCTTGTTAGCTACAATAGAACAGTTTCAACAGGAGAGGCTGAGGGAGCCTCACATCAGAATATCCCATAGCCAACTGGTTAGAGTACTCGCCTGAGAGGTGGCGGAGCCTTGTTCAAATTCCTTCTTCCCATCAGGGAAGGGGGGAACTTGGAGGGGGAACTTGAGCTGAGGGTCTCCCACATCTCAGGTGACCACCCTAACCCACTGGGAGGTCTGCCATGGACTCCTCCTCCTGCTCTTTTGTGTGAATGTGCTTGATGGGCCTTATCTGGTAGGCTTGCTCAGAGGCTTCCTTCTGAACTGGGCCCCACATGCAACTTTGGTGACTGAATGCCTATCTTCCCCAATTTGTGAATTGCTCTGTGGTTTAGGCATCTATGCCCCCAGAGTGGGGCAGCAGCACACATGGCCAGAGGTACTTGGGAAATTTTCCGGCCACCGCTTAGGTGCTGAGTGAGTTTAGGCATCACAGAGTTCAGCAGAAAGAAAAGGAGGACTTGTGGCACCTTAGAGACTAACCAATTTATTTGAGCATAAGCTTTCGTGAGCTACAGCTCACTTCATCGGATGCATACTGTGGAAAATACAGAAGATGTTTTTATGCAGACAAACCATGAAAAAATGGGTGTTTATCACTTCAAAAGGTTTTCTCTCCCCCCACCCCACTCTCCTGCTGGTAATAGCTTATCTAAAGTGATCACTCTCCTTACAATGTGTATGATAATCAAGGTGGGCTGTTTCCAGCACAAATCCAGGTTTTCTCCCCACGCCCCTCCCCCCCCCCCCCCCAAACCCATTCTCCTGTTTTGTGAATATCAGTGGAGCCTAAAACTGGGATTTACATCCTAACTCAGAGGTTTAGGCACCTATGTACTTTTGTGAATCTAGGCCTTTGATCCTAGAAGCATTACTTTGCATTTGGCTCTGTTAAAATCCATGATTGTGCCCAACTTACCAAGTGATCCAGATCACTCTGTATTACTGACCTGTCCACATACAAAGCAATCTGGATTGCTTGGTGAGTTGTGTGTAATCAAACAAATATTCATGTGTTGTACATGACCCAAACAATAAAAGGCATTATTGGTTAAAGCCAACCAAGAACTCAACCCAGAAATGAACTGAAAGCAGTACAGACTCTGGATCACTGCTGTCATATGTTTCAGATGATCCACTCTATTAAGTAAAGGGACAGCTAAATTCTACATAGATGTGTATTTCTTGCTGGTACCTTCTGTCTTAAGACTATCAGCTCTTTGGGGCAAGAAATCTATGCCTGTTCTGCTTGGAAAGAGAATAATATGCAGTAGATGTTACTAGAAGTAAGAATTAATAATAGCTTGATCTTGCAGTGATCTTTAGGGTGGTCCCACGTAAAGGGAAAGCAATCATTCTTGTGACAAAGGCATGGATAAATGTAATAAGGGCCCTTATGAACAGAAAAAGTCACAGTTTCCAAGTCAAACAAAAGAAAACAACAAATAAAACTCTTGCAGGCATCCCAGCCTGCTTTGCTGTTGTGAAAGGGCTAACGGAACTGTTCTCCATAGTTATATTAACAGAATACAAATAACTCCACAGTGAACATAAATCAAATTATAGAATTAGGTAGGAATTATGAGTCTTTCATATTATAAATCAATGACTTAAGCCTGGCAAACAAACAAATCAATTCAAATAAAAAAGCCACAGGCTTTTCCTCGGAGAACCTAACGAGCTGACCCACCTCATCTGATTAATTGTTTCCCAGTCCTAGCCTGCAGCCCAGATTCAGACAAGGGGATATCTCTCTTTATTCATAGTTTCTCTCCTATCCTCCTTCTGCAGCACTATGCTGCTTTCTTTTGGGTCTTTCCTTCGTCTTCCCTTTGTGAATCATTTTGTTCTATGATAGGGAAAGAACAGAAAATAGAAAAAGATGCCAGCCACCTTAGAACAGACAGGAAAGAAAAAGGTGAAAAATTCATACTAGTGTCTGTGGAGGAACAATTTTGAAGGGACAGTGTTGAGGGGATGTACAAAGGAGGTAACAATTTATGGAACTCTTCTTTCCAGGACACTATAACAAGCTCTGTAATATCTGAAGCCAAAGCCCAGATCAGGTGCTTACTTTACTCTGGCTATATTTAAAAGGCCTCCCTGGACACCCTCAATCCCCAGTCTTCTTTCTTTATTAATTTGGGCTTGAATAGGGACTGGGAGTGGCTGGCTCATTACAAAAGCAGCTTTGCCTCTCCTGGAATTGACACCTCCTCATCTATTATTGGGAGTGGATTACATCCACCCTGATCGAATTGGCTCTTTCAACACTGGTTCTCCACTTGTGAGGTAACTCCCTTCTCTTCATGTGTCATTATATAATGGCGGCATCTGTAATTTTCACTCCATGCATCTGAAGAAGTGGTTTTTTACCCACGAAAGCTTATGCCCAAATAAATCTGTTAGTCTTTAAGGTGCCACCAGACTCCTTGTTGTTCTGGGGGATACAGACTAACATGGCTACTCCCTGATACTAGTCCTCTTTGTAATTCTATTACTCTATATATACACACAATGCAAACATTCATTGATAGTATCTAGAATGCACATAAGGTGTGTTAGAAACTGTTTTGGGTTCCAAGTAACATATACACCCAAATACACAGGTCAGCTTTTACCAGGCTACCACAGTACAAGTAACCCAAATGTCTTATGTGGGTCAAATCCTGAATTCTTTACTCAGCTCTTATCAGACAGACTTGATCAAACTCTCACTGTAGTAAAGGGCCACCGGATATGGCCTTTTATGAAGACCACCCATAGTGACAGTATAAATGTATATTTTATGCTGTCCAGATTAGAATGCATTACTGTTAAATGCATGGAAGCCAAGCACTGACACTTCTGTCATTCGTAACAACAGCGAAGAGCTATAACTTGAGGCCCTTAAAGACTGCATACTACCCTTAATCATGAGTAAAGCAATTATGATGTCCTGTCCATAGTGTTGGGTGTTTTGTTATTAGGAAGGGAGTTAATATGCTAATGAGACGATGTAAAGTTAGCATGAGAATGCAAATGTTTGGGTCAAACTTCTGAACATGTGAACTAGATGTTTCCAGAAGCATTGGCAGACTCTGAATGATCTATGTGGTGCATCTAGTTAAAGTCCCTTCTCTAATGAAAAACTGAGTCTTCCTGAGGCATAATTTAAATTGGGTAATTACATTCTGCCAACTTTAAATGCCTCCTGTAGTGCCCATTAGATAGGTTCACTTTTTCTCCTAAAAATACGACAAACAAACCCCATTGTTGCAGGCCCAGAATGCCTACTATGTTCCATCCAGACATGATTTCTGTATATATAGTCTACAAAACTCTTTCAAGACCAAACATGTTATATTAAAATGCAGTTGTTATTATCATTAGTACTGGTCACAAAAACTGAACTCTTCAAGAAATTTTAAACAGCAAGTACCCACAATGCTCATGAAGATATATAAACATTAACACAGTTTTGTTATTTTTTGTTGTTTTTTAATAACTAATATCTATTCATCAAGTAAAAAAACATGCTTTAAATCTTCATAAACAAAGAACTCTACTTAAGGAGGAGATGTTAATAAGTAATCAAACAAAGAGCTCTGTTATAGAGATTAAATGCTCCCGTGTCTAAGTACAAAGTTCATGTTGCAAAGTGCAGCTGTTACTCTGCTCATAACCTTACAGCACCTTTAGAACCCTGGTTCAAAGTCTGTCTGTCTGCTTTCCTGTTACCAAGCTGACTAGGGCAAAGTCCAGGCCAGGTTCAAAGTTCAGTGTCTGAAGGCTTGCTGATTGTGTCTTTTGTGCAGAACTGACAAGTTTTAGATAAGCCATGAGCTGCTTATTTAAGATTATTAGTGCAAACAACTGAAAAGCTCCTATCTTATGTTCTTATACTTAAGGTTTGGTTACAGGAGTTAAATTTAAATGGGGCCACTTACTAATTTCAAAAAATATGCACATTATAATTGAGACTACTTTAAATAATATAGCCTACTTTAAATAATGCCTTTTGAAGGAATAGACTAGTAAAATAACACCTACGGGGAAATAAAGCCCATTTTAAATAAATCTCATTAGAGGAAAAATGAGCTAAAAGGATTAATTCTCTGTATGCAAAGAGATAGATTAGCACTGAAAGCTGACCTGTGAAAAATAGAGATGATCATTTATATGTTTTGTTTGTACCATAATAAAATGTGCTTTCATTTGTTAAACAAGACGGGGGTTGGAGGGTACATCAAGATACACTAATTTCTTACTTTCTTTTCTCCTTACAAGGCTTTGAATGGAGCTGACCCCATGTGTCTGTTTGAGGAGGGCTGAATATAAATCCCTCCAAAGTCCATCTGTGCTTCTGCTTTAACTGGCCAGTGGGGATCTGTGGCAACAGCAAAGACCATTCCACCACGTACTGGCTGTGAGCACGCTGCTTTTCTAGAGAGAGGACAAAGATTGATCCTCAGTCCAAATTTTGTGTGTGGCAGTTCCTTGTCACTACCACTGTCAGGGCGGTATAGTAAAATGCACACCATAAAACAATAAAGCCCTGAGAAATGAAACCCTAGTAAACAAAATGGTTATATTGATATATCTATTAGCAAAATGAAAAGGAGTACTTGTGGCACCCTAGAGACTAACACATTTATTTGTTACTGTATGTGTTTGTGTATTCAATGCAAGCAGTCTTGTTAAATGGAAATGGCAGTGTTTATCAAAGGCTGCATAGCTCATATTTACTTTTAAAAACGTAACAAATACCTGTGAAGATCCAGTGTTTTCATGGCAGCTGCTGGCTCAGAGTTTCCTTCATGGTGGCTGCCATCTTTCCTGTCAAGGTACTGTTAAGAACTGAGATAGACAGAGACTCTCACATTGATTTCATTTGGAAAAATGCTCCAACTTGAACCCATTTTAAAGTATACATTTTAACTTATGTTTAATTCTTCCATGTGGGTGTAAGTAGATTTGGTTGTTTAAAACTAGCTTTTTCTCTTTTTCTTCATAAGCAGGTGGAATCTATGAACAAGTTTGCCCTGTTCACTGATAGAACCCATGACCAGACCCCCAGGAAAACAGAGTTCCCCAGGAGCAAGGAGCACAGACTGCCAACAGCCCAACCAGGGACCCAGAATTGGGAGGCAAAGATCTAAATGTGGGTAAGGACAGCCAAAGTGGCAGTCCTGGTCAGAATTTAGAGCTATGCTTCCACTGGTAAAACTCCTGAAACAAGGCAGGAGCAGCACTACTTCCTGCCCTCCTCTGAGGCTAATCCCCTCTCTAGGGAGCAGTTTGGGTGCAGGGTGTGCACACAGAGATCTGAGAAAGCTGTACATCAAAGATACAACTTTTCTTGAGGACTTGTGTTCTTATGAAGAATTTTCCTTACCTGCACTTCCTCCCTCTCTCACACCTCTTCAAGGGCAAGGCCAGGAAAGAAGCTTCCCATCCAGCCAGCATCTCTCCCGATACTTTAATTCAAATGTCTCATTGACAATAACGAAGGAAGTTTCTCTGGCAGCTGTACTGAAAACTAACAAACAAGATTAGTACAAAATAGGATTGGCACACTGAAGTGAAGTAGCTTGTTCTATTACTCTTCTTGGGCATGGCCAAACTTGCAGATGTAGAGCACTGTGAGTTAAACCCGCCTTCATAGAGGCAGCAGGGAAAGCGCTGCAGTCTATCCACACTGACAGCTGACAGCACACTGGCGTGGCCACATTTGTGGCACTTGCAGTAGCATTGGGAGCGGTGCATTATGGGCAGCTATCCCAGCATGCAAGTGACTGCAACGTGCTTTTCAAATGGGGGTGGGGTGGGGTGGAGTGTGACAGGGAGTGTGTTGCGTGTATGTGGGGGGAGAGAGAGTGGGTTTTTGTGGTGCTGAGAGTGTGTCAGCATGCTGTCTTGTAAGTTCAGGCTCCCTTTCTCCCCCCGCCTCTCACTCACTCACTCACTCACTCAAAGCAAACAGTAAATGTTTGCTTTTTCTTGGAGCTGATAAGCACTGGGCTGTCAGAAATGGAGCTTTGAAAGGGCATTTCTGCATTCCTGCAGCCAATTTCACAACAATGACACGAGTGGCCACTTGACTTAAGGGAATTATAGGACATTTCCGGAGGCTGATCAGAGCACAGTAAAGCAACAACACCTCGTTCACACTGGCGCCGTGGTTCTCCAGTGGGGGTGCAGCAAACATTATTCCACTCGCCGAGGTGGAGTACCAGCAGCGCTGTAGCCGCAGAGTCAGAGCGTTCTACGTGCCTTGCCGATGTGGACGGGTAGTGAGCTAGTGCACCCGGGGCTCCATTATTGCGCTGTAACTTGCAAATGTACCCAAGTCCTTTGCTTGAGAAATCTTCTTCGTTGTTTTCAGTAAGATTTTCAAATTTGACCTCACCCATACCCCATACTGGAATTGGAGGGATAGACAGAGAGTATGGGCTTGTCTACAGAGACTTGTTTTGCCTTTTTAACTATGCTGGTATAGTTAAAGCAACACTGTTCCCCTCGCCCCCTCCAGAATGAATGTAGTTTTATTGGTAGAGAGGTGCTTATACTGGTATAGCTTATTACATTTTGGGAAATTAAATACCTTATCCTGGTATAAGGCCCCTTTACATCTGTATAGTTGTGTATTCACTTGGGCATTTACCTGATATAACTATGTTGGCAAAAATCACTCTCCTAACCAAAATAATTATACTGATAAAACTTTAAATGTAGACTAGGCTTTAGTGTGATAAAGTGGGAGTAATAAATGGGAGTAAAAGAGGCATATTATCTATATTTACTTACAATAGTGGATAACATTTTGTCTTTCAGTAAAAAAAAAAGTTAATTTAAACAAAATGATATTTACACACACAAACACTTTCATCCATGCATATACATACTTTTAAAACATATATTAAAATGTATCTAAAAGGAACATTCATATTTCAATGCTTTCCCCCAAATTAATGGAAGAGAGATTGTCTCCACTACAGTTAGTCAGTTCCCAGGGAAGATGGTAGCTCTTTTTCCAAGATAATAAATTAAGATGCAACTGCCTATTGTGACGGGGCAAGGCCAGATGGCTATAGAAAAATAGTGGGAGATAGATATATTAGCTCCAGGCTAAACAAATCCCTAGTACTAGGTTAAGTGAAATGGAAGCTGCTCCAGGTCAATTAAGACACCTGGGGCCAATTAAGAACTTTCCAGAAGGCAAGGAAAATGCTAGGTTGATTGGGATACCTGAAGCCAATCAGGGGCTGGCTGAAGCTAGTTAAAAGCCTCCCAGCCAGTCAGGTGGGTGTGCATGTCAGGAGCTGTGGGAGGAAGTTGTGCTGTTGGAGAGGCTGAGTAGTACACACCATATCAGGCACAAGGAAGGAGGCCCTGAGGTAAGGGTGAAGTGGAGCTTGAGGAAGTGAGGGCTGCTGTGGGGGAAGTAGCCCAGGGAATTGTACATGTCATGTTTCTAAAAGGTCAGCTACCATAGCTGATACTATTAAGGTCCCTGGGCTGGAGCCTGGAGTAGAGGGTGGGCTCGGGCTCCCCTCCAGCCCCCCGCCACCTTTGCCCACTGATTCGTCACTGAGACTGGGAGACAACAGAAACTGTGCAAGGAAGGATAACTTCTCCTCACCTCCCTTGCTGGCTTATGATGAAAATGGCTCAGACTGTGACCCTTGTCTCTAGAGAAAGAAGGGTTACGTGGAGGGTTACAGTGAGCCTCTGAGGCTAGCGAAATCTGCCAGGAAACGTGGAACCCACGGAGGCAAGGACAGAGCTTTGTCACACTATCCACAAGCAGGATTGTGACCTGAATATCTGATTTTTAATCCACATAATCAGAGGTCAGGTTTTCCCATTTTGCACTAGGTATTACAGTGTAATTTGACACGGCAGATTTTTATGACCAACGCCCTGATCCTGCAAAGAGATGCACTAGCATGGAACCTTTGCTCCTGCAGTGATCTTTTGACTACAACCAGACTCCATGCAGATGAATCCATATGCAGGAGCAGGGCGTTAGTTTGCAATACTTATAGAGATAGCACCTCATATTAAA
The DNA here is from genome assembly GCF_965140285.1 of Lepidochelys kempii. Lineage (NCBI taxonomy): Eukaryota > Metazoa > Chordata > Testudines > Cheloniidae > Lepidochelys > Lepidochelys kempii. The sequence continues at coordinate 177,010,784 of NC_136380.1, forward strand.
GATGTAGCTTTCATAATAATCTTACTATGGAGACAATGGTTGCAGCACCATAGTTAAGGTTGAGTCAGAAGGTTTCAGTGTTCTCAGAGCTTTAAAACTATGGTTTCTAAAAACCTCAGTGTAATGGCAAAAACCAAAATGTAGAATCTAAACCTTGAGCAATATTTGAATATTTCATGGTGCTTTGATGAAAAACTGAATTGATACAGAGAGAATGATGAGAGTTCTAAAATCACCACATTTGGCAATTTTTCACAGGCTAGTCATCATCTTTGTGTGTCTGCCCTTTAATATTCTGGAATCCCTCCTTTGTCTACAATGATGTTTCTCATGTGCTAATTGAGTTCATATCAGTTATGATTAGGTAGTATTTATCAACAGAACATTTGATAACTATGTAGCCATAACTTAATATTTGTGTGTCAAGCTCACCTAATGCATTAGATGACTGATCTACTGAAGTGAAGATAACCATCAAAGAGAGACTTCAATAATAGTTCTAGCATTGTTGCTGTAACCATGTCAGTCCAAGGATATTAGAGAGAAAAGGCGGGTGAGGTAATATCTTTTATTGGACCAATTTCTGTTGGTGAAAAAGACTATAAAAAGTAGTTCTTGTTTGCTAATATTTCCTTGCTTACGTGGATTGAGTTTAGACTCTTAATGCTATCTTAATGTAAGACTTTTCTGTGTGTTTGAAATTCCTATGAATATGTAATTTTTTATGTTGAGTGTATTCTTAGATCAAAAATAGTGTAGGAAAAACTGTGGTACACCTAATTCCTCCATTGTAGATGTTTATTCTCTGTGCAAAATTTGAACCATAGTTCTTCGTTATTTATATGAAAAATGAGTCGTTCCCTGTATGGACAGAATGAGAACAAAAAGGGAAAAATTAGGTGCACTGTGATTTTGTCAGTTTGAGAAGCTGTAGGGACTCAACTCTGTTACTGTGGCTAAAATTACATTTGCTTGAGTAGAATGTGTATTGTACATAAAAGTTTATAAATAATACATTCGAATTTAAAAAGGACTTAATATGACTTTATTCAAGTCAATCTCATATAGCACATAAGGTTAAATAATGTAATGTTAATGATGATAAACTATTTCATGTATTAGGTACACCTTGCTGAATGAGTGGGGGCACGATATAACACTTGTTATCATAAGTAAGTAACATAACAAAAAAGACTTTTAAAAAGCAACTTGGTTTAAGTATAACCGGATTGATTTGAACAGAACTGATCTGAAACCCAAGTGTTAGGTCAATGAGGTTTTGGTTTGTTTTTCAAAGTATCTATCCAATATTTGAAGCATGTGTTGTGTGCCTGGAATTTTGGCCTAAAATCTATGTTTTGTATGTGAGTAGATTTCTGTAGTCTGGAATATTATACTGATACAGGGCCAGACTGCAGTACCTTCACAGAACCTTATACCTCAAATAGTACCATTGAGATCAATAGTGGGGACTAGGGCATGGATGAATATGAGCTGGTTGAGGCTCTGTCTGGACAAGATAGATGTGATGCTGGGAGAAACATCTAGAAGAGATAGCAAAGATTATTTCTATCTCTAAGTTTGAGGGTGTTCACCTGCCACTGGTAATCTGAGTTTATCACGGGTAGCCAACTGCTATGTTTCGAAGATCAAGTGGCAGTGATCAAAAAGGTATTTTACTCTTTACACCTTGCCAGATGATATGGCCTTTTGTTTTCATTGTAGATCTTGCTACCATCATCATTGCCTTTGTCAATTCAAGACAAGACAATTGCCATGAGTTCTAGATGGGGCTACATCTTAAAACTATTTGGAACCTGGAACTGGCACAGACTTCAGCCATCTCCTTGGTAAGTGGGAGTTCTTATGGAGATGGTACAAGGGATGAGCTGATTATAATACATTTTATTTTTGTAATTTTAAATAATTGGCAGAGTGCTCGGAGCCTGTGTATGGATGCTTTTAAAAAATATCAAAGTTTGGCCCACAGTACAGATGGAATTTAGAATAGAAGAGACTGTTTCTTCTTTTTTTCACGTGAATATGCCTTATTCAGATAACTACAAATTTTAAAATGCACTGACCAAGATTAGATAGACTATTGCTTTCACTTTATTAGTCTCTATTGACCTAATCCTCCAAACACTGATGAGCATAAGTAACTCTGTTTCTGAGTTTTATCTGATTGAACTGAATGGTAACTCATGTGAGTAAAGGTACGTGTGTGTGTGTGTGTGTGTGTGTGCAGGACTGAGACCTAAGCTCTACAAGAAATAGCAGGGATCTGTCTGATACTATTTGTTTACCCCCTTTCAATACAGTAATGGGGTGTTTTGATTTTTTGTTTGGTTTTTAAGTTTTATTGTTGTTTCTGCACTCTGAATCTATTTGGATTTCTGGGCCTGCTGAGGGGTACACTGAAGAACTAAATGATGGCTGACTTGGCAACAGCAAAAAAAGGACATTTACTCAAATGCAATAAAGATAAGCAATAAGTTTCTGTGATGCATATAGTATATACCATGCTCTCTTGCCTGTTCTTTCTTCTCTCAGCAAAAACCCAACAACAAAGAAAGAAAAAAAAAAAGCACACGCAGCAATTTACCAAATTATTCAACCAGCTCACTTCCATCAAAATGTTCTAATATAGGCAGAGATATAATCTCAAAAACTTGGTGCATCCTTTCAGACCTACTTTTTAATTGTGGTGTTGGTGGCAGAGGGAAGATGATGACAAAGGGGCCTTATCTTGCATTCCTTGCACATCTCCACCTCCCACTGAACTCACTTGGGGTTCTTTGTATGTGCAAACAGTACAGGATTGGGCCCACCATGTTTAAACCTTTACATTTTCCCAGATAAGTTTAGCAGACTCTACTGAGTCAGCATCAAACAGACAAGAAAGTAATGTGTGTCTAAATTCGCATTCTTTAAATAATAATGGTAACTTTAAATAATAATGGTAATAATAATAAAGGGCAACAGATAGTGTTCAAATTTAAACTTCTTGTCCTCACTTGCAAGACCCTTCACAGCTCTGTGTCTCCCTATTTATATTCTCTCGTCTCCCGTCACATGGGGCCCCCCTTTTCATTCTTTTTTTACTGTCAATTTTAATGGCAGCAAAGTTAAATTAACAGTGTCTGCTGCTGAAAATCCTACCCTACATTTATAATGCACCCGCTTCTGCAGTGGAGAGTTGGCACCAACCAGCACAATGAAAAGCAGTGCGTGAGTAGAGGGGGTAGAACTTTAGCCAAATAAACCAAGACAAACCTCTTTTCTTGCAAAAAGTGCCAGGGGATTGTTAATGATCAGACGGAGTAGAGAGGACCTTGGTTTTTAAAGCCCGCATCTGAAAAACCCTTGTGCAGTAAATTGAAGCAAACTGTAGTGAGGGTAGTAATATTTTTATGCTAATAAATGTGTCATAAGTAATTCATCAACAAGAAGGTTGAATATAGTCTGAAGGAAGTCAGATAATATTTTCCTTTCACATATAAATCGGCTGAAGTCAGAGCAAAAATCTTATTAAAGATTTATCAGTTTTTTTTGGAGGGTGTGTGGAAGAGATATCTGTATATTTAAATTTTATAATGCACCCATCTCTGTGGTATCTGAGTTAGCCTGTGCCATTTAGAATACAGCCCATGGTAAGCGGAGGTACAGGGGCACGCTGCCATCCAGGGAGCATCAGAAGGCACTCTGCCTCAGGGAGGTACAGTACTTACTAGAGCACTACTACACTCTATTGCTCTAATAAGATCAGCCAGTCTTGGTGGCTAATGTGAAGGTGGATGGAGCCATGGCCATGCTTCCTCCTTTTCCCCCCATGCATCTCTGGAGAAACAGGCAGTCCCTGTCCTTCACAGCATGCAGGAACTAGAATTCTGTCTGGCTCTTGCATAGGGCACATAAGAAGGGAGAACGCTTCCCCTGCTCACTGTGCACCTACATAATGGCCAGCGGTCTCTGGCCTTCACACCCACTTTTGGTTGAAATGCTGTCCCCATTGACCTCAGTGGCAAAACTTCCAATTACACCAATGGGGCCAGAATTTCACCCTTTAATTTTTTGTTTCCAACTTCAGGAGCTACTGCAAATAACTTTCATCCTCTTCCGCTGTGTGCATCCAATAGTGTGGGTTAAAGTCCAGACTGACAATTTGGCACTGCTGTGCATAATTATACCATGAAACAGTCATCCAAAGGTCAGTGACTTGCCATAATTCTAGAAGTCTGAGCTGAGTGGAAAATAGATTTATTTGTTTTAATTTATTCTTGCTTTTAACAGATTTTGAAGGGGTGAGTTAGTAACCAAACCATTTTTATTTAAAAGTTGTTTCTTTGAATGTAGTGCTCATTAAAGATGCCAGATCAGCAACAGAGGATATGGAAGCCTTCTGTTTATCCATACGACAGGTACAGTACAGACAGGCATGTAGCCTTATACTTACAATATGACTTGGTGGTGAGGGATGGGGAAAATGGCTCATTTTCCATATCCATCCTGGAAAACTACTACAACTGCCAATATTCTGAGCAAGTCTGGCATCTTGTATTTGCATGTTATTTGATTACATCTTTTTACATATGCGCAACTCTTTCTTATCCCAGGAGCTTTGTACAGTACAGCCTTTCCCACTCAGTCTGAGGTCCTCAGTGGAGTATTCTTGTCAGTTTACATTCTCCTCAAAACCATGTCTCTCAGAGTGATGGAACAGGGCTCCCTTCAAAACCCAATTAGCTGATACTGCTACAAGACTGGCCACTGGCGTTGATACAGAAATGTGACACAATCCTTTAACCCAGAAACTGAGTGTGTGACCTCCAAAAACATTCTCTATCTCAGCTAATCTGGGAAGTGAAAAACTCAACCAAGTTCTCTCCTGTAGGAGCGCAAACTCCAGCCACAGGGCCATCAGGTCAGTTTTAATATTTTATTCTTTCATTTGTTCAATAATAAAATAACAAATGAGGTATGGACAGGCATACACCATCTGCAATACAAATGCTAATTTCTTAGTGCCAATACTTTGATGATTGTCAGAGATTTCTTTGTTTTCTGGACTTATTAACATTTTCCTTGATCACGACATATGACTTCTCCTTTATATTAGTTAAGTTGTGCATAATGGCATGTCTTCCATTGGGGAGATTATAGGTATATTTCAGCCTGAGCAGTGGATGAACAGATCTGTCAGTGTGTATAGAAATTTAAAAGTGCTGGCTACTCACCCAATGAGCTGTGCAGGTAAATATGATAATACTGGATGATTATGAACTTCCTTTTCAGAGGGTAAGCCATAAACATTACAGATGTACTATACACTTAGTCTCTTTTTTCCTCTTTAGGTTTATAATGACATTTCCCTACATGTGAAATAAAGACTATACAACATGCACTAACATCCAGAAAATAAAGTCAGTTGTTCTGTGGCTGAAACACACTAAACACAAAATAATAAGATTTAAAGTTAGAAGATATGAGCATAAAGGAAGTCATTGCAAGAAGAAAAAGTCTGAACTCAGGTGTGAAATGTATGTGAGAGGTTAGGTGGGGAAAGGGTCAGATTGCCTGGGCAGAAGATAATTGATGGACCACATTCTAAAATAAGCAGCTGATAATTATTCAAACAGCTAGAGGATGATAGAGAACCGGATAGTGATATGGGTTTGGGAAGAAATAAGATTGTTAAACAAAATGAAAAAGAAAATAGAAAAATAACAGGATCTACTTATTCTACTTTAATTTCCTTATTAAATTATTGCTCATGAAGAATTTCATGATAAAGAAATTCAGGTCAGTATTAAAGGAGATTCACAGAGTTATTTGTTGAAAGACACAGTAATGTGCATAGTACACTCATGATAGACCTTAGGTGTCAAGACATCACTTTTCCCAATTGTTTTCCAATCTGCCATACTTCTGTTTCAAAACATAAGTGATGACTGTCAATTCAGGAGGAAATGAAGAGTATTCCTAAACATGCATTAGAAGTTTCATAGAATCAGAGAAACGTAGGACTGGAAGGGACTTTGATAGTTCATCTAGTCCAGTCCTCTGCACAGAGGCAGGACTAAATATTATCTAGAGCAGTGTTTCTCAACTTTTTTGATACTAGGGACTGGCTTGCTGCCTTCCTTGTATAAACTGTTCTTAAAAACCTCTACTGACAGAAATTCCACAACCTCCCTAGGTAACTTGTTCCAGTGCTTAACCACCCTGACAGGAAGTTTTCTTCCTACTGTCTAACCTAAATCTCCCTTGCCAAAACTTAAGCCCATTGCTTCTTGTCCTGTCTGCCGTGGTTAAGGAGAACAATGATCCTTATAATCTTTTATGTACTTAAAAACGGTTATCATGTCCCCTCTTAGTCTTCTCTTCTCCAGACTAAACAAACCCATTTTTTCAATCTTTCCTTGGAGGTCATGTTTTCTAGATCTTTAATTATTGTTGTTGCTCTCCTCTGGACTTTCTCTAATTTGTCCACATCTTTCCCAAAGTGTGGTACCCAAAACTTGATACAGTACTCTAACTGAGGCCTTATCATTGTGAGTAGAGTGGAAGAATTATTTCTCCTGTCTTGCTTACAGCACTCCAGCTAATACATCACAGAGTGATATTCACTTTTTTTGCAACACTATTTCATTGTTGATGCATATTTAGTTTGTGATCCACTATAACCCCCAGATCCTTTTCTGCAGTGCTTCTTCCTAGGCAGTCATTTCTATTGTGTGTGTGTGTAACTGATTATTCCTTCTGAAGTGAAGTACTTTGCATTTGTCCTTATTGCATTTCATCCTGTTTATATCAGACCATTTTCTCCAGTTTCTCAAGAACATTTTGAATTCTAATCCTGTCCTCCAAAGGACTTGCAACCTCTCCCAGCTTGATATCATCCACAGACTTCATAAGTGTACTCTATGTCCTTATACAAATCATTGATGAAGCTATTGAATAGAAGCAGATGAAGGACAGATCCCTGCGGGACCGCACTCGATATGTCCTTCCAGCTTGATCATGAACCATTGATAACTACTTGAGTACAATAAATTTGTTACAGCCTGAAAGGGAACGACAAAGTCACTTCACGTGACCATCTTCTGGGGAACTAGATATGTGGAGCTTCCCATTTTAGGGCTTAATGCAAGAGCCATTGATGTCAAAGGGCTTTAGCTCTGGCCTTTATAGAATTGTGCAAACATGCTTGCAAAATATCGCTCTCTTTTTACTGGCAGTGTCTCTTACTGGAGAACCCTCATGGGCTCTTTTAAGATACTCTCCCATCCTTTGAACGAGACTAACCCTGAATGGGGATGTTTCTAGGATTCCTCTAACAATGATCAGATGTGATTCCATATAGGGTCATTGTTAGACCCTGATCATTGTTAGAGGAATCCTAGAAAGATCCCCATTCAGGGCTGATATAGCTATATATCAACTGATACAGATATTGGAAAAGGAAGTAAAGTATATTGCTGGGGCACTTTTCTCCCAGATCTGTCATGTATATAAATATCATTTCATCACTGTTTACTCAGACATCATTTAAGAGAAAGATATATTGAAATACTTAAACACCAGACTCAGATAATTTGGTATTTCATCAAAATGCTCCAATTTTAGAACTAGGATTCCATAGAAGAGGAGAGCCAAATTCTGACACCATTACTCAAGCTGAGCATCACCTAACTGCACCAAAAGCTTCACTGAAGTGACTGGAACTTTTGGGAAGTGAAATCCATGCAATATGACTAAGGGTATGCTGATTATTTGGCACTCGCAACTCAGGCCCATAGCTTTAAAGAACTTAAAGTGACCCTTACATCTGACCTTAAGATCATAGGAGTACTTCCAAAAGTGGTGGCTGAGACAAAATCCCAGCATATTGGTAGCCTTTACTTTCCACCTTGATAACAGAATCGCACAAAAACACTGGCGAGTTTTTCTGTGAAACTGCATTCTGACCCAAACCAGCATATCTCGGTGTCATTCTTGACTGCACACTGACCTTTCATGATCAGCTCAAGAAAGTAGCCTCTAAATCCAACACTCATATCAACATTATTCAAAAGTTAGCAGGAACAAGCTGGGGATTAACTGCCTCAGTGCTACTAACATTGGCCTTGGCCCTGATGTACTCAGTTGCAGAGTACTGTGCATTGGTGTAGACAAGAAGCTATCGTACCCAACCTGTGGATAGACAGCTGAATCAGACCATGACCAGGGACAGTGCCAGCCTCTTCCTGGTGGGGGGCTGAGGTGACCTAGAAAGAAATTTGGGAGGCTGCGCCTCCCCATCCATGAGGTACCGCCCCTCTCCATGTCCCCACCCCTGCTCCTCCTAAATTCTGGCCCCACCTTCTCCTCACCCCCTTCCCTCCCCCGAAGTCTTGCCCCCTGGCCGTGGCTGTTCCTCAGCTCCCCACTGCCCTTCGTCTGCTTGCCATTGGTAACACCCACCAGGGTGGGGGGACCTGACTCTGGGGCCAGCAGAGCCCTTGGGGAGCAGCGACCGCCAGGGGCGGGGCCCAGAAGCCCAGGCCAGAGTAGGTCAGTGGGGAGCCCTGCACTCTCCACCTGTCCTGAGCAGTGTATCCTGGCAGGCAAGGACGTGGGCTGGGGTGCTCTCGGGCCCTCTGTCCCCTCGCCCAGGCTTATTCCTGAACTGCTGCTGATGGCAGTGCTCCCACCTTCAGAGCTGGGTGTCTGGCCAGCAGCTGCCGCTTTCTCCACTCTGCCTTCAGAACTGGACAGCTGGACAGCAGTGGCAGCTATGGGGCGGGGGGGGAGGAGGAGGGCTAAGACAAATTTTGGGTTGATTACAGCCCCTGCAAGCTCCCACTAGCGCCACCTCTGCACATGACCACCTCATGTCTCTGGATCTGGCCAGGGAATGGAAAAGTGTCTGGACCTCATCTACCATTCCAAACAAGAACATTATTATTGAGTCAACAAGCCACCCTCCTGGTTTCAACCTGCCATGCAGACTTTGGACCCCATTGAACCACATCCAAACAAACCATGGAAGATACAGCTACTTGATGCTGAAGAGGAAAATTTTCATGCAACTATGATGAAAACATCCAAACCATTGAACACTTCATAATGCAGTGCCCCAAATATGGATTCAAGGGTGAATTGGATGATATCCACAATATCACAGAGGAGGCCTTGAAATAGCTTATGGACCTACCACGACATTTATAGAATGTTGCTCTGCAGATGCCATATGCACATGTGAGAGAGAGTAAAGGTATCAGAATCTGGTCCCTAGAAATTAAAGAAAGAGGAAATGCAACTCAGAAAGTCAGTCCCTTGCTAGAAGAATTGTTTCCTTCATTATAAGCCAAATTCTGATAGGTACGACCAAAAATGAGTAAACATAACTAAACAAATAGTCCTACTGACTACTCAGCGTAAGGTACGTCTAGTGAGAGTAAAGGAATCAGAATCTAGCCCTTTATTTGCTAGTGTTCGATGCACTCTAACTTTAGAGTTCTCAAGCAATGGAGCTTCTATTACTTTCCTTCAGAGATTATTTTTTATACACTAATAGCTCTCTCCCTCTCTGTTTGAGGTAGTTTTTCTTGATATATTTCTCTCTCTTAAATCTTCTCCTTTACTTCTAGATATATCACCTTCTCCCACTCTGGAAGTAATCCTTCTCATTCCTTGCTGTTTACCCCTTAAGGCAATTCTCATGCCACCTACATGTACTTAGCTGGTACACAGCCAAACTATATATATTTAGCTGTTTTAATTTTACCTCGTAAATCAATCACTGGTTCTAAATCAGTTTGATTTTTTTCTTAAAGCATCATTCAACATAAAAGCTGCATTAATTATGTGGTTTTAATGTATAAAAATGTTACATAATTAATTTTACTTTGAAAATTGTACAACTATGATTTTCTAGAGTAGTAGATACAAGATGACAGCATTAATCAAAGCGCTGTTACTCTGAATTGCCACCAGTAAAGCAATGGGCTCTTAAATGTGCAATTATTATAGAAAGAAACTGTATTCCTTGAGCAGATTTATTCTTTTATCAAATACTTTTTCAAAAGTTTTCACTTTGTTTTGCATTGCTTCACATTAATGGTAAAAAGCAAACTAAATTCATTCACTAAAATAATTAATGTAAAGGGACACCATAAAGCATTTTTAAAAATAATTTTTTTTGTTTTGTTTTTCACTGTAATAATCTTTATAAAGTTTCAAAATTAGTCTCTCTACTGATTTAGCCCTTTTTCTGTTGGCAAGACACCCTTCTTTTCTTCCTGGGACTGGTGCAGAAATGGAATTAGTAGCAGAACCTAGAAGAAAATGGAATTTTCTTGTTCTGCATCAATCCCATTTTCTTCTAGGTTCTGCTACTAATTCCATCTCTGCACCAATCCCAATCCCACTTTACTGTAGGCATATCTACACTTATCTCCGGAGGGATCAATCCAGTGGGGGTTGATTTATCATGTCTAGTGAAGACGTGATAAATCAACCACCAAGCACTCTCCTGTCGACTCTGGAACTCCACCAGAGCGAGAAGCATTGGCAGAGCCGATGTTATTTGTAATTCAAGTAGCTGAAGTTGCGTAATTTAGATCGATCCGTGCCCCCCTCAGGGTAGACCAGGCCTGAGTCTAGAGACAAGACAGAAAAAAAGGGAGAAGAAAAGGCTGAGGAAAAGTTCTCCTGAGTTCTAGTCCAATGCCTTACCTGCAAAACAATGCTTTTTCCCTAATCTGTTTTTATCCTCTTATCCATTTAATCTATCCACTCATATCTGTTTTTGAGAAAATTCAGCACTGCAAATTTTCTATTGTAAACATATACTATGTTTAACTAGGAGCACTATGCGTAAGTCAGTGAGTGGGATTTACTGAAAGTTAAAATAGTGAACATTACTATTAGGAATGCAACTATCATTTTATACAATGGTGTTTGTAGCTGTGTCAGTTCCAGGATGTTAGAGTGAGGTAATATCTTTTACTGGACCAACTTCTGTTGGTGAAAGAGTCAAGCTTTTTCAAGCTTACACTGAGCTCTTCTTCAGGTCTGCAAAACTTACTCAGAGTGTCACAGCTAAATACAAGAATGAACAGATTGTTTAGCATAAGTAATTAATATTTCAAGGGACTATTCAAGGTGAAATGGTTCATTAACACTTAGATACCACAGAATATGCTCATAGGAGAAAGTCCTGGATATATACCTTAATATACTCGAAACCGCCTTTGCTAAAGAAGGACACTTCACCAAGGAAGTTGATCATATCATGGTACAGGCCACCCAAATACCTTAAGTGAATCTGCTTCAATACAGAAATAACCCCCCTCTCTGACTTCACACCTCTAGTTGTCACCTACCATCCCACACTGGAAAGCATATGGGCCATTATCCAACAACTAACTCTATACTCGATGGGGACCTCAACCTGAAAAAAATATTTTCTGAACCCCTCTTCTGGCCTTCAGACAACCCCACCCAACCTCTCCAAGCTCATCATCAGAAGCAAGCTCCCCACAGACCAGGACACACCATAGGCACCGACTTTCTAATGTGCCTGGGGTGCTCCCCCTAGCTCTGTCCCAGGTCCCGCTCCTACTGCACCCCTTCCCCCAAGGCCCCACCGCTGCCTCTTCCTACCTCGTTCCACCCCCTTTTCCCCCAGTGTCTTCTGCATGTCGCTGAACAGCTGATCCACAGCAAGTGGCAGGTGCTCGGGGGGGCAGGAGGAGGCACTGATGGGGGGCTGTCAGTGGGTGCTAAGCATTTTTTTTCCCATGGGTGCAGATGCAAAACTTGCTGGCATATTTCCACTGCTACAGTGATCAACACCCCTATTACACAACTTTCAAGGTCCCTGGGTCCTACACATGCCTATCACAATCTGTGCACTAATTGCCCCAATAGCAACTATGTGGTGAAACCAGACAATCACTACACCCTCAAATGAACTCACACAGAAAATGATAAACACAAAAATACCCTGTCACCTGTGGGTGAACACTTTTCACAAAATGATCACTCTATATCTGATCTATAAGTACTCATTCTCAAAGGAAACCTGCATGACACTTTCAAAAGACGAGCCTGGCATCTTAAATTCATAACTTTTCAGTCCATGATTTTTACTTTCTAGCATAAAGACACTGGATTTATGATTTATTATAACAAGCTATAACTTACTAACAACCCCCCCCCCATACACACACACCCCCACACGCACTCCTGAGCTGTTTCTCCCTCCTCTTTAGTCCTTATGACTGAAGGGGCATTAATGAGCCCCTTCACCTTGAACAGTCCCTTGAAATATGTGTTAACTACTCAAGTTAAACAATCTGTTCTACCTTGTATTTAGATGTGACACTCTGAGCATGGCTATGGCTACACTACAGCCTATGTCGGCAAAACTGGTGTCGCTCAGTGGTGTGACTATTCCACCCCTCAGAGTGGCATAAACGTTACACTAATATAAGCCCCGCTTGTCGGTGGGAGAGCTTCTCCCACCAACACAGCTTCTGCTACTAGCAGAGATGGTTTTATTATACTGACGGGAGAGCTCTCTCCAATCGGCACAGATTGTCTTCACTGCATGTGCTGCAATGGCACAGCTTCCTGGGTGCAGCTGTGCTGCTCTAAATGTAGCCATGCCCTTAGGTCTACTTAATTTTTTAGTGTAGACTTGCCCTAAAGGATATTACCTCACCCACCTTGTCTATCATTTTAAACAGAGAACAAGGATCAGCTTACTACTGTCCTTTTATCATTCATCATGGGTGGCAGCCCTCATTGTTACATAACAGTGCATACATAGAGCCAGATAACCCACTCCTGCTGAAAAACCCTGGGAGGGGAACTAAACGGGGAGGAAAACTCCCCAAATTCCCTCATGGAGTTTTCCCCACATCACTCTGTCAGGATGGGGAGGCTAATCCCCTGCGTGTGACATAGGGCCCGTACTCTGTGTGTCTTGTCTGTGTGTAGGGAGACTGCTAGGGAAGAGGATCTGGTGACCTAGGGCCAATGCAGTCTCTGGGCCACTAACACCTCTCCATAGCTTCCTGTCAGTGTAGCTCCTACTGAACCATATTACCAGCTCTTTCTCAACAGCCTGCTAAATGGGGTGTTCCCCACTACAGAAAAGTATATGGGCCAGTGGTTCTATTCCTTTTTTCCCCCTGTTAGACAAACTGCTAAGGACTGGTAGGAGGGATGGTGTGCATCTCCTGTCCTGAACCTGCCATCCCCTTTCCTGGCCTGTTCAATTCCTGTCCCTTCCATTCACCCCAATGTGGGTCACTCTAAAGGGTCTGGGTGGAGGCAATGACACCACTTTGGAGTGATTAATTTCCATCACCTTCTTTCTTCCATCTGAGGAGGTGGAGAATCACATTTAGACCAGGGAGTCAAGCTCATAACTCTACATCTTACCCCAGCCAGAAGTTTTACTATACAAAAGATTAAACCCATGGATTTTATTCAGTTGCTTTTGGTCACAGTATGCATATACATCAAAATTAAAACACTCACATAATTCACTGGTTTAGTAAAAGGTAATCCCCTTTAATGTAAAATACAACCACTAAATGTTCTAATATAGCATACCTGCTATTTCACTGTGTATTTGTTTTAACTGAAGCTTACAACACAGTTGAATTTTATAGTACATGAAATTCAAAATCTGCTGCAGTTCCAAATTTATAAAATAACTTTTTACAGAATGTAGGCCTATTAATTTTACAGCCTAATTTCTGATTAGGTTTAACAGCACCTCTGACGAACTGCATAGAATCTACTCATTAAAAATGATGACTATTCAATTTCATCATTTTAAGTGTAATTAAACCCAGTATTGCCAAGTATGGTAATATCCTAGAAAAAAAATGAACCAACATTACAAAAACAACCCACTTAGGTATTTCTGTGTGGGAATATTGCACTTGCCATTTGTGGCGCTGATCACAATATCTTAATGCATTAAAGATTCTGTGGGCCTGATCCAAAGCAATTGAAGTAAGTGGAAAGATCCCCTTTTGACTTTGGATCAGGCTGACACGGGGATAACAGAAATCATTTTTATAGAACTATATAAAATCAATATTTTCACTGGCAACTATCAAATTTATAGAACTGGTTGGAAAAGTTTTGACAGAACCATTTTCCATTGGAAAATACAGCTCTGTTGAAAGAGAAATGCTTTGCGAAATTGCGCTGATTTGTGCCAAAATTTTATTTTGGAGAAAAACTGGGGGGTGGGGGGGAAGGGGAAGGGTTTGACAGTCTCTAAACATTCTGTTTTGATATTTTCAGAATAAAATGTTTCCATTTTTCATTTTGAAATGAGTTTTCATTTCAATGTTTTTCATTTTCTATTTTATATATTATAACATTTATAAAGTCATAATGGAAAAAAACATGTAGATTGATCTGAAATGAAAACATGTTCAGAATTTTCCATCCCAGAGATTTTTGAAATTCTCAAGTTTAATTCCAATTTGAGAGAAAGACACATTTTGAAATCTCAAAATCCTTCACATAAAATTACTGTCCTCCACACAGTTCTGTACATTTATGAGTGTGCATATATATATATAAGGCCTGATTATGAAGCCATTGCTTGCCTGAATATTCCAGTCAACTTAACTTTAATAAGAATGGCAGGATTGCCACAGACTTTAGAGACAGGATCAGACCTTTATGCAGTACCTTAGTTATTCTCGTGTCATGGCAGCAGCAAAATTTGTTGCCAGTGGACTGTCTCAAGGGAGAAAATTGCCAGTAACTTCTCCCTGAGAATTAACCTAAAAATGCATCTCTGGCTGTCCAGCCATTGGGATAATAATATGGTATGTTTCTGAAGAAAGGGGTCTGACTGAACTGTGTTGGTGGCACTAGAAGTCCCTGATGCCTGGTTCACTAAACAGAACTGGCAACTGACTCTGAAGATAAAAGTTCTTGACCTCTTTCCACGCTGGAGGAATGGAACTGAATTCCACTTATAAAAATATAAGGGAGGGAATAGCGTGATCTTGAATAACAGAGAAGCTTCCATGAAAGGCTTGCATGGAGGACAGGTCAGATGTGATACACCAGGGCTGAGTCTGGGGAATTTGTTGCGATTGGATAACATGTACATTTTCTACCACAAGGATGAAACAAAGTTCATCTGAAACTCCAGAGAAAAAACACATTATTCCCACTTAAGTGGTTAAAAACAAAGAATACAGATGTTTATTTTCACTCTTATAATTGACCTCCAAATAATGGCTACTGTAATTGATTTTCAAAGAGATTGGCACTCTGTCCTTTCTGGGGAAATGTATTTCATGCAAGACATTTGTCATTTCTCTGTTATTTTAATTCACAATCTTATCCTTCATTCTTTTCCTTGTGCAAGCAAATAGTAACTGTACTTTTAACCTGAGACTTCAAAGGTAAAAATGTTGTAAAAGGGTCCACATTTCTTTCTGCTCTCAGATCTCAGCCAAAGTCTTTGATCACCAAAGATGCTCAAAGATTGGGGCAACTTCTTAAGAATTGGGTTACTACATAGAAGTCTATTGAATATCCATGTTCATATTCAACATGGACCAGAATGAATCTTAACATTCATAAGTACTTTAATTTAATCACTAATAACAATTAAAGTGATAAAAGAAAAGGAGGACTTGTGGCACCTTAGAGACTAACCAATTTATTAGAGCATAAGCTTTCGTGAGCTACAGCTCACTGTAGCTCACGAAAGCTTATGCTCTAATAAATTGGTTAGTCTCTAAGGTGCCACAAGTCCTCCTTTTCTTTTTGCGAATACAGACTAACACGGCTGTTACTCTGAAACCTGTAATTAAAGTGATAGTCACTGCTTAAACTTTTTGCTTAGTACAATAAGACTGGTTCTCTCCCTCCATACTGTAGTTAATATTGTGTCGCTAAGAAAAAGTCTAGATTTTAGTGATTTTGAACTTTGCTGTAAAAAACTGTTCTTTTCAATCCAGAAATTAAAAGACAACAAAAGAAATATGCCATTTAAGTTACAGTATCAAAATACAACAAAATAGTTTTATATTTCTAAAATGAATTTTGTGTGTTCTTATTACTTAAAAGTAGCTTTCATTTTTTTAAGTGAAATTTTGTAGGGCACGATGTGAATTAGATACTTTCAATCTCTATCAATCTCTCTATGTGTACTTACAGTGTGGAAATCACTGGAATCAAAATGTGTTAATTTTCAGCATAACCCTGTCACGGGGTCCACAGACTAGTGCACTAGGGGCACCTCCTCCTGGCTGCTCAGGGTATTAGCTCCACTCACATCCAATGCCCCTTTCTGTCACTCATTCATGCAGCTTGGTGCCTCTCTCTCTCTCTGTAACTCTGGGTGCTCTCTCTTTGTGATTTGGCCCTCTGGCCAGGTCACTAAAGTCCTTTCCTTCTGGGGTAGGCAAGTCCTACTAGAATATCATCTTAGGCAGTCTGCTGCTCCACAGTCTGGTCTGTACAACTTTTCCAGTGGCTGGTAAGGGAACTCCAGGGCCACCCACTCTTCTGGGTTCAAGCCCAAGAACCCTACAACCACCAGCCAAGATCTGCACTGTCCCAAACCTTGCTACTGTTTCCCTGGGCTGCTCCTACTTTGCCTTTATCTGAATCTTTTCCCACCCTCCTCTGGATACACCCTTCCCTCAGGGCCAGAACCACAGGGCCTCTAATCTCCCCATAGTTTCTTCCTTTCCCATCTAAGCCTAGAAAGTGACTGCAGCCCCTTTCTGTTGCCAGCTTTGATTTTATCGTAGCCCTACCTGTTCCTTCTCAGCTGGGCTCAATTCCCAATCAGGAGTTGCTTGTCCAGTCTAATTTCCCTCTGAGGTGGCCTATCAAGTTAATTGGCCCTCTTCTCAGCCTCATTAACCCTTTTGAGGCTGATGTAGGCTAAACACCCTATCATAGCCCCCTGTAGGACCATATTCTAAACTTCAACTCCAGTGGGTTGTTGTTTCATAGTTTGTGTTTTTCTTCAGGAGTTTAAAGGAGCAGGAGGATTTGCTAGCCAGAGAAGTGCCATCTTTTAAAGAAAGGCCTACAGCAAACAGATTCTGAAAAGAGAGGAGTCTTGCAGAGTGTTCTGAATGAGACGAGACAGGAATTCATCTTGATTACCGGTGACTAAGGGTTCCCCAGCAGGGTGCCTCTCTCCATGAGAACCATCCTATGTATTGTCAGTTGTATCATATCTGTTGATTGCAATAGTGCTGGAGTTTTACAGAGAGAAAGATGGTCTTTTAGGTAGGTGGGACCTATCCCATTAAAGCTTCTGAAGAGGAAGACCAGGACCATGAACTGGACCATTACAAAATAGAGTCACAATTGTAAGCAGAGTACAGATGTGATGTGTTCTCATCCACCTGTTCTGCATAGGAGATATGTGTAAGTGTGTGGTAGACCATCTGGACCTTCTCTGTGGCTTCTTCCATCAGCCTCAGGGAGTGAGCATTGCAGTAGTCCACCCCTGAAGAGGCAAAGACCTAGTTCTCTCTGATCTGGTCTTGGTGCATGAGAAATGGGTTTAGTCTTTTAACCAGCTGGAGATGGAACTGTTTTTAGTAGCCACTGCTATAACCTGAGCATCTGTGTGCATCTGAGAATCAAGCTGACTGCATAAGCCTGACTCACCATCATGCAACTTTGTCATAAGACTGATGTAATAAAATGGTTAACCAGGGATAAGACTACACACCTTCCAAGCTATCAGTTGCCTTGGATTCTATAAGATATTAAAAATACTTCCCCCTAGCCACCAGCATCGTGTCTGTCTTACTTGGGCTAAGCTTGAGCCAGTGCTTATTTCTTTCAGAGACTGAGATAACTGGGTAATGTCATGATCTGTTTCAAATGAGAATTCTGTGTATGGATGTGTATAGCTGATATTTGAAAAAATAAACTCTAATTGAGTGAATGTTTGAAAATAGAGTCTTAGTGGTGTCTCCCAGGAGTCTGTACTGGGACCAGTCTTATTCAACATATTCATAAATGATCTGGGAAAAGTGGTAAACAGTGAGGTGGCAAAATTTGCAGATGACACAAAACAACTTAAGACAGTTAAGTCGCAGGCAGACTGCAAAGAGGTACAAAAGGATCTCTCAAAACTGAGTAACTGGGTAACAAAATGGCAGATGAAATTAAATGTTGAAAAATGCAAAGTGATGCACATTAGAAAACATAATCCATATAATACATATAAAATGACAGGGTCTAAATTAGCTGTTACCACTCAAGAAAGAAATCTTGGAGTCTGTGGATAGTGCTCTGAAAACATCCACTCAATGTGCAGCGGCTGTCAAAAAATCAAACAGAACGTTGGGAATCATTAAGGAAGTAATAGATAATAAGACAGAAAATATCATACTGCCTCTATAAAAATCCAAGGGCACTATTTCTTGAATATTGCTTGCAGATGTGGTCGCCCCATCTCAAAAAAGATATACTGGAATTGGAAAAGTTTCAGAAAAGGGCAACCAAAATTATTAGGGGTCTGGAACAGCTTCGGTATGAGGAGAGCTTAATAAGACTGGGACTTTCCAGCTTGGAAAAGAGATGACTAAGGGATGGATATGACTGGTGTGGAGAAAGTAAATAAGGAAGTGTTATTTACTCCTTCTCATAACACAAGACCTAGGGGTCACCAAATGAAATCAATAGGCAGTAGGTTTAAAACAAACAAAAGGAAGTATTTTTTCACACAAAGCACAGTCAGTCTGTGGAACTCTTTGCCAGAGGATGTTGTGAAGGCCAAGACCATAATAGAGTTAAAAAAAGAACTAGATACGTTCATGGAGCATCAGTCCATCAATGGCTATTAGCCAGGATGGCCAGGGATGGTGTCCCTAGCCTCTGTTTGCCAGAAGCTGGGAATAGGTGACAGGGGATGGATCACTTGATGATTACCTGTTCTGTTCATTCCCTTTGGGGCACCTGGCATTGGCCACTGTCAGAAGACAGGATACTAGGCCAGATGGACCTTTGTCCGCTGACCCAGTATGGCCGCTGTTATGTTCTTATTTATGTGGAGTACTTTTCTCCAGAGGTTTTGACACACAGACAAGTTAATTTTCCCATTTTCCACAGAGACTCATGATTTTGGGTGCCCTCTGGTATAATCCTGGGCAATTGCCTGGATATTCAAAGAAAATGGTAAATTCAAAAGGAATTGGATGAGACACTCTAATCCCACCGTCTCCCCCAAAACAACTAACAAATAAACATTCCTGATCCCTAAGATCTCAGGCAGGTTGCTATTGTCTGTTTCTTTTCACATTTATTTAGGTACTTAAATACGAATTTGGGAGCCTTAAATTTTAATTTATATTAATTAAATTAAATTAAAGCCTTTAGGCACTTAAATTTTGGTCTACTTTATTTTCATAAAAAAGAAATGTTAAATATATTATTTAAACCAACAAAATCAAGGAAAGTCAGTGCTGAGGGTGGAACACTCCTCAGCTCCATGCAACTGTAACTTAACACACCTTTTTGTAACTATATATTACAAACTTCATCAATCAATCAACAAGTCACGTGCCCTGTTTGGTGACACAACAAGGTGGACTGACAACTCTGTCACATATGGTAGTTTCGTTCATTCCATATGGTGTTAAATCACTTTGGCCCAGATTCTGATACCCTTACTCGCCTTGAATAGTACCTTACTTGGGAAGATTTCCCACTGATTTGATTAGGACTATCCAAAAGTTAAGGTGATAGGCAAGAGGAATTAGGGTATTGGAGAAACTGCCTATTTAAATCATTTATTTATTAATTTATTTATTTAGATTTATAATAGAGAGGCATGTTTACCCAAGGCTCTAGGTGCCCCTGCCATAAATTAAAAGAATCAAAATAAAATTAAACAGCAGCTTACCCCTGACAGCCAACAGAACCCAAACCCTGACAAAACATACAACTCCACGCAAAGACCCAGATCTAACCCACTTTCTTCAACAGCTAGCACATATGAGATGTATCTTGCAGTGCATCCTTAGGGTCAATGTGTGAAAAATGTACACAAAATATAGACTGCAGCTGAGAAAAAAATTGCGTAAAATAACAACTAATTTACCATATACAGAGCAAGAACTTATTCTGCAGTCATAGGGCATAAGAGCAGAAAGGTGCCTCCCGCTGTTCATATCATAGCTTTAAGAACTTAGAACAACGGTCATATAGGGCATAAGCCTGTTTTCATTGAAGTCAGTAGCAAAGTTCTCATTGACTTCAGTGGTGGCAGAATGTGACCCCTAATTAGTCTATCTTAATATAAAATCCAAGATACAACCAGCGCCCTCTCATGAAAGACTTTGTAGGTCATCAGCAATTATAGCTAACGTAGATCCCATGGGTAACAGATAACCAGTGTGTCGATGCCAAGATGTATAATGTATTTGTTTCTCTGCACAATATAGTGCCCTGGAAGCAGAATTGGGTATACAAGATGAAATATGATAAACAGTCTCATTGGCAGATCAGCAAGGCAGGCATTACAGTAATCTAGTCTAGGGAAGATAAAAGCATGAATGAGCAATATACAAAGCAAAATACTTTTATTTCAAGTAATAGGAGGCCTTAATCTTCTGAATGCAACACTAAAGGAGAGCTTGCAATCAAAAACCAAAACAAGGTTTTAACCGATGAACCTAAGTTGAATTTCACGGATGGGTTAAAAGTTCAAATGCCAGTCATAAACAACTCTGCTTTGTTTGATTTTAACTAAAGAAAATTGATGCTCATATAGGCTTTTATAGTCACCAACTTGTCAATATGGTAATAGCATAGTTTGAAATTGCACACATAGTTGACACATAGATCTGTGCCTTGTCGGCATAGAAATGAAAACCAATATCATACCAATGAATAATCCTGCATAAAGGCAGTTTACGAATGCTGAATAAGAGCAGGGCCAAAGTGGAACCCCGCGGAGCACAAGAAATAAGTGCACCAGCAAAAGGCCACAAATTACCTTTTGAAATATACTGCAGATAACTGTTGGATAAATATGATTCAAGCCAATTTAGGACTGTGGCAAACAGAAAGTCCCTCAGGCATTCAAGAAGAACATTGAGATCTAGCAAAATGAGAATGGATGGAGAATGAAAATCTGCCTTTAGGATTAGATTATTTCATTTATATTTTATTACGAATTTTAAACATACAAAGACAGAGCATATGGGATTTGATGCTACGCCCACTAAAATCAATGGCTGCTGTGAAATGAGATTAGGCCCATGCAGACTAAAATATCGTTCATTTAGGGACATCTATTTTTTCCACTATCATTATAGATAAAATTATGTGCATGTTTCATCTCTTACTTATTATGGCGCCAGCTCAGAGATAACACTTCTATTTACTACTACTCCTCTACCTGCTGATATTCTGGTCTTTATCATGGGGCAAATTTGAAGAGTATTGTAGTGAGGGAAGAGGAGGAAAGTAAAGAGAAAAATCAGTCCCAACCCAAATTAATGTGTTAAGTTTTTGATCTAATAGATTGTACCTGAATCCATAGACAAGATTATTTTCTGATCACTGAAAGCATATGTCTTTGGCAGGATCCTTTTCTTCTACCTAGTGTAAAGCTATAGGATGGTGTTTCTGCCCCAAAACATAAGCAGGTGTGTTTAGAGTATCACGGTCATTAACAGAAATCTCTGAGGCCCCCCACAATCAACAGCATAGATAGGCTGGATTTTTTTGCAATTAGAGTTTTCATAAAAATTTTGAATTTTGACAAAAAAAAATCACAAAATATTTTCATGAAAATTTCCCCTTCAACCACCCATTTTTCAACCAGGAAGGGATATAGTCGAAATTCTAAAGTTTTGATGATTTTTTGGTTCATATTTCAGTTAATGAAAAAAGAGGAAGGGGAATTTGCTATCTAGGAAGAACTCTTGTATGATCCAATGCGTAATTCTTCCCCTCCTTGCATCTGGGTGGTGCAAAATCTGGCCCTGGGGGAAGACAGCAGAATTTTCAGTGAGAGTGAGAATAGAAACAAAAAAGTATAAATTGTAGATAACCAGAAGTCTTTGTGTTTCAGATAGTAATTTGTACAGTTTTTTAATCATGTGAGTGTAAGAAGAATTCACTCGTTGAATCATGTTGGAGCCTCTGCTTCTGAAAAAAGAGTGCAGTCCAGTGTAATGAAGACCAATTAGCATGAAATTATAATTAATATTTACCTTGTCTCTTTCTTGTAAGAAATGAAGGAAACCTCCTAACAACTGGGGAGATAGTTCAAAAAACCATAAATATTTGTTGCAATAAAAACTGTGAATTTGCTTCAGTGGTATTTATGGACTCTTTCCCCAGCTTTCCTCAAACATTCATATGAGCAACTTTCTGTTTGTGGACCTAGAGACTGGTGGGAATACTCCTGCAGATTTTTTTTGTACACCAAAAGTGTTCATTTGGTGATTTTGAAGTTTTTTGCAGGCCTGGAAATCATCCAGTCAGGGAGAAGAAATAATATCATGTGATTTAAGTGATCAGTTAAACAGAATCTATAATTAATTACAAATGGCAAATAAGTGAAAAAATAGTTTGGGTGAATAGGTCATGAGCCATCCCTGAGCTGAAACATGTTAATTTAGGGACTGAAGCTAAGTGTGGTGAAGTCAATCAGCTCACAAATCATTTGTCAAATAATTCTGAACAATGAACAAATTAACAAGAGTTGGTCTTTTCATAAATAAATCACAAATAAAAAATGAATAATTATTTGTTGCAAACACATCATTCAGTTCTAAACTCTTCTATATCTCTTTGGCAACTAGACAGAGTCACCTGCCAAAGAAATAGAAGAAAGGTACTACTACTCTATGGGTATGTCTACACTATCTTTTTAAGTATGGAGGCATAGTTTGGGAGAATGATCCAAATCTTGCCGTCCTGCAAAAGGAAGTTAGCTATAGCCCATACTGGAATAAAACCAAATTTGAAATCTCAAAATCCTTTGTGAAATGGAATTACCATATTCTGCCCAACTCTACAGTTAAACAACTCTCTGCCACTGAGGCTTCTGTGTAGTGGATGCCATTTGGGCAGCAATGTGTATATTTAGGAGTATGTTTGAAGAACTTTGACAGGAGGACTGTGTGCTGTGAATCCAAAACCCTGACTGTCTACTGAAAATGTTCTCAAGTGTGTTTTGTTTTATTTCATTATACATCAGACAGAAAAAAGCTGCAATCTTTACAAAATTAAATTTAGAAATTCTAGACACAGCCTGCAACAGTTGAAGTTTATATTTGGAAATAAGTCACGTGCTTACTAAAGGGTTTTTAAAGCAAGAGTAATCTTGTGAAAGCAGTTCTTTGATAAGACAAACAGTATGAAAAATAGCAAGAGAAATTTCCCCACTCCTGTCAGAGGGACACACCCTGTATGAATACAACGGTTGCCTTCTGGTGAGTCAGACTACTATCCTGGTCCTGCCAGATTTATGTGATGTGCAAAATCACAGTCTTATGATCAACAATATCAAAGTCTGATTTGTCATGTATCTAACATTTACTAAGGCTATCTTCTCCTAATATAACTTGAATATTGAATGTTAATAAACCCACTGAGGGGTATTCCATTGGATCTGCTATCTATACCATGAATGTGATTATAAAATAAAAATAAATAAAATAACAAACGGGCAAACAAAAAAGCCACACATGGCCTATGTTGTCAGAACTGCCTAGTGATAGTGGGTGCTTCAGTTTTTGGGTGTCTAATTTAAGGCAACTTGAAGTGTTCTGTGCTTCTGATTTTCAAAATGTTGAGTACCCGACAATCTAAGGTAGCCAAAATCACTAGTTTTATGTATGTAGGGCCAGGTTTTCTTAAGTATTCCGCACCCACAATTGGGACGATATTTCAGAAGAGCTCAGCTCTCATTTAGGTATCCAAATGATATGTCCAGATTTTCAAAAGTACTCTGTGCAGTCAGTGCATGCAGGGTTTATGGGAGGTGTCAGCAATATTCAGGTAATACTGCATCTTATCTTCACTTCTAGTCTGTTTTCCTGCATTTGTCAGAGTTATTAATTGTAGGCTTTTGAAAACAAAATTATCTGTCGTCATCCCCATTCATCACTGGACAGGAAAACCTTATAGGTCTTAGCTTCAGCACTCAGCAGGCTCTGAGGTTTTGACTCCCACAAAATCCTTGGGAGAGAGGATCTCTTACTTTTCCACTCACTAGTTCTTTTCTTAAGGTCACAAGGCCTGGTCCTACAGACAGAGATATTTTACCACTAATTATTATGGCCCAGTCTTCTGAGATTGCTAGGTGCACTCATTCTCAATTATTCAGTGAAACTGTGAGTGTTCTGCACACACATGAACAGGCCCTACTTACTTTTTCTCAGGTGTTCTTGGATCCTCACACTTAATAATTCTCAATTCTTTTTTTGAGGAAAAACAAGCAGGGATATTAAAACACCAAAACTTTAGTTACTTTAATCTTAAATTTACCAATATAAGTGTTCAAAAGTCAGTAGAGAGAAAATGATTGTCCATGCAGGGATCGGCAACCTTTGGCACATGGCCCGCCAGGGTAAGCCCCCTGGCGGGCCAGGCCAGTTTGTTTACCCGCTGTGTCCTCAGGTTTGGCTGATCGCAGCTCCCACTGGCCGGTTCGCTGCTCCAGGCCAATGGGGGCTGCGGGAAGTGGCCCGGGCTGAGGGATGTGCTGGCCACCGCTTCCCGCAGCCCCCATTGGTCTGGAGCAGCGAACCGTGGTCAGTGGGAACTGCGATCGGCCGAACCTGCGGATGCAGCAGGTAAGCAAACAGGCCCGGCCCACCAGGGAGCTTACCCTGGCGGGCCGCGGGCCAAAGATTGCCGATCCCCAGTACATAGTAATAACTTGGCTGCATTGCACATATGTTATATTTTCTATTTCTGTTATTCCTTTAAAGGTGAACTGTCATATATAAATATATGTGTAGTTGAAGATATAACATAAAATATACACGATATGCAGCACAGCTGAGTAAACAGTTTCATAACATTCTCATTTCCTGAGTCAGAGCACTTAAATTAGGAACATTTATATTCATGTATTTTCTTGATTTAATATGTAATTAACATAGGTATATGTTATGAAATATTTACTTTCGGCATAGTTTATTTTCAAAGTTGAACACAGAGAACAACACTTAGTTTGTCCTTTCAATTAATTCCTAATGTTAATGTCTCAAACTTTATTCTTTTTATCGTTGGGCACTGGCTGCCAGCTTTCCTTATGTATAATTTGTACATAGTGTTCATTTTATTTTAGAACATACAGTTTCAACAACATGGTTTGTCTCACTTAAGGACCAATGCAAAGGGTTATCCAGATCAGATGATAGCCAGCCAACAAACTGATACTGTGAAACAATGGTGTTGTACTCTGATAACCACTAACTGTTTAGTCTGACAGAGGGCCAAATCCTTAGATTATTACTCAGTTTGTTCTCACTGATGTGAGTGACATCTTTGCCTGAGTAAACACTGAGGAAGACCAGGGTAAGGACAAAGTCCAACAAAGAATATGCATAGACTAAAGATGTTGCAGATGCAGTCATAAAAAACTGGAACATCTCCATATGTAGCAATACCATTAACCCGTGGATACCATGGTTTTTTTCACCCAGACTTTTATACCTGCTATACTGGTGCTCTCTGATGTCATCCCTGGAAGCAGTAACTCCAGACTATTTTGCTTCTGGGCATCACTTCACACTATCAATAATGGTGATATGTCAGTGTATTATAACATCATTCTTGGAAATACAACATTTTTCAGGAATTTTTCGGAGAGTGACTGCAGTAGTTTTACAAGTACGGGATGTATTCCCATGGGTAAAGACAGAAAACAAGTATTTACTACCCGGATATGTTGAAATTATTTAAGCTTATTTCTAAGGGATAATTATTTAAGCTTAATCAAGTAATGTTTGTCCAGCTCTTTGTGATTCTTACATGAAAGGTGTTACAGGGGCATGAAGTGTTATTATTTATTAATAAGGCTACGATTTAGTCATGGGTATTTTTAGTAAAAGTAAACAAAAATTTATGGCCTGTGACCTGTCCATGACTTATACTATAAACCTCCCTGATTAAAATTTGGAGGGGGGGCACCCTGGGAGACCTCTGCTTGTGAGGGAGCTGGGGCCTGCTGCTGGGGACGTCTGGAGGACCCACTGCTGTGGAGCTGCTAATAAGGGGGAGCTGGGGCGGCTCCAGCAGCTGAAGGCCGCTGAGCAGCGGCTGCTCTGGCTGGGACCACTGCTGGGGTCCACCGAGAGCGACTGCTCTGGCTGTCCCCGGGACAGCTGTTCTGGCAGTCCCCGGGGCCAGCTGCCCAGGGCTGCCCCAGCAGCAGCCGGTGTGGCTGACCCTGGGGCTGCTCCAGTAGCAGCTGGTGCGGCTCGCTGCAGGGCTGCCGGGGCTGGCTGCGGAGCTGCTCCAGCAGCGGCCGCTGTGGCTGTCCCCGGGGCCACCTGAGCAGCTGGCCCTGGAGCCAGTTGCTTGGGTGGCCCTGGGGTCAGCCACACTGGCCGCCGCAGAAGTACCTGGAGGTCATGGAAGTAACGGATTCCAAGACTTCCTTGACCTCTGTGACAAACACAGAGTCCTATTAATTATTTCCTGACACAAAAT
The DNA here is from genome assembly GCF_965140285.1 of Lepidochelys kempii. NCBI lineage: Eukaryota > Metazoa > Chordata > Testudines > Cheloniidae > Lepidochelys > Lepidochelys kempii. The sequence continues at coordinate 177,037,487 of NC_136380.1, forward strand.
ATAAGGACGAAATGGTAGTTCCTACTTAGGATGTAGGCATGCACACACGCACATACACACACATACACAAACATGCAAATAAACACAAACAAGTCTTAGTGTGTGAATCAAAACAGATACAGGCATGGACAAAACCAACCACATGTTGCAAGGCATATGATGCCTCCATGAGTTTATAGGGTACAGCTGGCTTCACATGTTTTTGTAATTGAAAAGGCTATAACATTTAGGTCCTTGGGTTATTACTCTTAGATCAAAGAGTCATGATATGAAGTCTACTTTTTAATCATCCAGAGATTTCTGATAATGAAATAGTGAGAAATATATTTTTAGAATAGCCCATCCAGCTGAAAGAGAAATTCCAGAAACATGGAAGACTATGAAAACAAAAGAAAGAAGAAAGAAGAGAGTAAATATTGGCAGGGACTTGAGGTGCTGAGGGTACCTCTCGTGGAATGACTTTTCTAGATAATGTTTGTAAAAAGGATTTGGTCTGAAAAGCAATGCCAATACGAATGTTAAAAGAATTCACAGAACTTCTGTAAATACACAAAGAGTTTTATAATTTTTCGGAAATATAACTTGGTTCACTTTTTGAAGACATTTTGAAGTTCATTTTTTGAAGTAGTCTATAATGGCACACACTTTTGATATTTTTTTACTTAGGTTTGATGACTCCCCTTTGCAAATACCCTTATATAAAGATCCAATTACCTTTCATTTGCAATTATTATAGACTTACTACTCACATGCACAAGGCAGTGTATGAACAATGGTATGTCTACACAGAAATTATCTCTCTGAACCAAATTCAGCCCCCAGTTACACCAGGGCAATTCCCACAGATTTAAGTTAATTATAGATATTACTACTGATTAGAAGATAGATTCTGATCTCCTTATTTGAGATATACGGATGACGAGCACTAGATAAGCGTCATGTGTTGTTATTATTATTATGTATTATTATTTAGGCAAAACTCTCATTAAGTCAGTGATCCAATATATAAGATAGGTTTCAGAGGAACAGCCGTGTTAGTCTGTATTCGCAAAAAGAAAAGGAGTACTTGTGGCACCTTAGAGACTAACCAATTTATTTGAGCATGAGCTTTCGTGAGCTACAGCTCACTTCATCAGATGTTTACCGTGGAAACTGCAGCAGACTTTATATACACACAGAAATCATGAAACAATACCTAATACAATACAATATAATATAATATTATAATACAATATATAAGATGTGTCAGTGTGATTTTCACCTGTGTACAGGCTGCAGTATTGGGTGATCTGATTTTCTAAGGGACCTTCCCAAAAGTGGATAATCTGACATATTGTATGAATTGAACTGGGCTGAATCAAGAATAGAATTTAATCATTTGTCCATGAACCTAACAAACTATTTTAGAATAAGAATTTCTGTGTAAATATATTTCTGTGAAGCCATCTAACTTCTCACGCATGCCACAAGCACAGTTTAAAGCTAGGCTAGCCTAATCCTGCTCCAGTTGAAGCTCATGGGAGTTTGGAAGTTTTGTAAGATTGCTTTTACAAATATACGGTCCATGTGGGAAAAGATGTTATCCATTTATGTATTTTATTTCAACATCAGACAGATAATCTTTTTCTAGTTGGAATTGTATTGTAGATTTGTTAACCATTTATGGAAGTAATTTTCCTAAGCATAAAGGTGATCAAATAGAAAGTTATGTATAAGTCAACAATTTTTAAACTGTTTTCACATAGCTAAATAGAAAGATCAAATTTGTACTTCAAGAATGTAAAAAATGCAATTACATTTTGATTTTCAAGGGGTTAGTAATACAGAGGCATGTTTGCTTTTGATCTATTTTGAAATTTCTGGTGAGAAATGTAATATGTAAGTAGAAATGGCTCACTGGCTTTGGCAAATATGAGTTTACACTTCACAAATGTTAAGCACAGTACCAACAACTTTCCAGTAAGTGCTTGTAATTCTGGGAAGCAATTCAACAGTAACTTCTGTAAATATATATGTCTTTCAAGAGCAATTCAAAAATAGTCTGCTTTCTAGCTGTCATAAAAAGTCTTGGACTTGTAGATGATTTGACAATGAAGAAGCCCCTTAAAGCAATAATTGAAAAAGTAGCCCTCTATCCTTCACATTGTCTGTAATGAAAAAAATGTATTTAGATTATCTACTGCGTGTGTACATCACACATGCACACATGTACACTGTCTATGTTGGGGAAATGAACACGTATTTGACTTTAGTTGAAGACAAGCTATAGAAAGAACCAATAAATATATACAAATAGCTTGATAAAATCTGGCAGACTGATTCATTTTTTCATTATGGGCTAGATTCTTCCACCTTTATGCATATGGCGTAGTACCTTATTTGGCAGCGTCATTTGAACTGCCCAATGAGAACTCAGTGTGAGTAAGGGTGTCAGAATCTAGCCCTGTATAAATACGATTTAAAATACTCAAAATAAACTGGTTTGTAAATGACAACACTACTTAATACAATCTCTGCTGACTGCGCCACATAAAAAGATGCTTTCCAAGCCCTGTTCATTTTATATTTTGCTAAAAGTCCTATTACAGAATATTTCAGATAAGCATTCTTACTATTGCTTGTTCACAGTTCCTCATTTTGTAGGTTCCTTCTCTATGCAAGACATTCCCTAAGGTTAAGAATGAAAAGGTAGCTACTACAGACATACTTGATTGAAATAGCTGGTAAATTGCTGCAGTAATGAGAAAATTCCCTTTCCTCTGGTTAGTCCAACTGCTTAGCACTGAAGCATTTTTCAGATAAAGAATTTTAAAGAAATTAAAAATTAAAGAGAATTTCTTTAAAATCACAAAGGGCCTGCACCCATGGAAATTAGTGGCAAAACTCTCTTGCAATGTTAGGCAAGATCAAGCCATAACATTAGTTTATGCTTCATAATACAGAGACTGATTTTACCGGCATTCTGATGTGCAAATGCAATGATGCTTTAGAAAATACTGGTGCCTCTTAAAAAATGTGGTTAAAAACACAAGATGAGGAAGTTCGCCAAATCTCTCATTGGCTTAAAAAAATAGGTCAATTAATACATTATTAGTTCTGCTAGTACACAATTCCTACATTCCAAAGTGCAAGAGATTTTGCTTAATATTTCAACATCCTGTTTCATTCATTAGTCTGTAGATTGAAATATTTGGCTTTAGCCATGTGCCCCTCTCTCTTTTGTTTTTTAAACTGGAATCCAGATGCTATTTGTATAGTTATATTATTAGATATGTCTGTTTATTTAAAAAAAAGTTTGAATATAGTCATTTGTTAGTTTCTTTGTGGTTTTTGTTTAAATGTGTATTTTGGGTCTGTTTTATCTCTAGAATGTTTGCCTGTGTTTTTGATGGTTATTTGCTTGTATGTAGTTGTGAATGTATTGTTTTCTTTCCTCCTTCAATACTTTGTTTTTAAAAAGGCAAACATTGTGTTGATTTAGAAAAGGCAAGGATTACCATGTTTTTTGCTGTGTGCATAAAAATCTTAAAGTGTGCTGCAAAGTACTTATAAACCCATTTGTTATGTTTGCAGACTCTAAGCACAAGCACTCTGTTTGTATAGATAGGATGTGACCAAGGTCAGACATTTTGTGGTTTTGCACATATATAAAACAAATAAAGCAGCAGCATATCCCATATCTATCTTCAACTTTTTTCCAAGAACGGCACTAGAATACCTGTAGCAAGAGAAATTAGACATTAGATTGTAATTCCTTGGGGGGCAGGGAAAGTGTCTTCTTCACATAGGTTTGGACAGCACTTCGCAAAATATTTGGTAGCCCTGAATAAGTTAAACACAAAGCTTTGCTCAACCTTAGCGATGAGCGTTACTACCACAGTACCCCTTCACTGAAATATTTGAACTAAAGGCAAAGATTCAAGGCCAATAACAAGAGTTTCGTCTAGCAGTGAAAATGCTGGTTCAGTGGGCAGGACTTGGGAAAGGAAGGACGCAGTTCTAATCTCCTGCGCTCCCTTCATCACTATTGTCAACTCTGGAGAATTTATAGAGCAACTCACCATATTTGTTTTCTTTCCTTCAATCCCAGCTTCTGAAGCCATGTGATTGGGGAACCCCAAAGTCTCAAAACCAAGAAGGCAACGAGAAAGAACCCCAAGTTTATTATTTTCTACAAACTCATTTGTTTTAACCAATCTGAGGGGGTTTGGGGGCCCTGGCTCCATGATTTTGGAGTGCTGGGGGTTGGCAGGACTGGCCCTTTCCAGTCTCACTCCCAGGGACGCCTTTCCTCTCTTTGGATGCTCGATTTCAGGCAAGATTTATTCCCTGGGAGCCATTTACCACCGTGTCCTATCATCTCCCTTACGCAAACAGAGCCAGCTTGCGCGGCAGCCCTGCTGAGCAGGAGGCAGGGGAAGTTCCCTGTCTCCGCCCCTCCCTCGCGGTGGCGGGAGGGGCCAGGAAAGGGTTAAGCAGAAACTTGGCAGAGGAGCTGAGCGGCATGGAGAGGGGAGGGACTGGGCTGCGCTCAGCTGGGTGGAGAGGGAGGGGAGGATGAAAGTCAGCCTCCCAGCCATTGCAGCAGAGCGAGCCAGGGCGGAGGGCGGGCAGCGAGCTGTGTGTGTGGATGCGCGCTGCCTGGCAGGGGAGGCTGCCCCGCTTGCCGTGCAGCCCAGGGAGGAGGCTCGCCCCCGGCCCCCACCCAGCAGCCCTCTGCCCTGGAAACGCTCCCCGGAGCCCGGCCCCAGCGAACGCGGCTCCGCGGGCGCCAGAGGGACGCGCAAGGCGCCTGCGGGCCGGAGGGGCGCCGGGCTGGCGGCAGGGGTGAGTGTCGGCACCGGCCCGCGGGGGGGGGGGGGGGGCTGGCCCGGGGCTGGGGGTGGCCCCGCCGCGCGGGGAGGGAGGCGGCTGGGAACAATGCCGGGGTGGCCGCGGAGCGGGCGCTGCTGCTGGCTGGGCGGGGAGGGATTGTTTCCGGTGACACCTTCCTTCCCCCCCCCCCCCTTTCTAGCTGCCTGCCCAAGCCTCGGGCGCGTGAGGAAAGCGAAAAGTTTGGCCCAAAATTGCGGCTTTGGGCGTAGCTGGGAGCGTGGCAAAGTTTGTGGCCGCCGCCGCCCCGCTTTTTCCTGCAACCTCCCTCCCCCCTTTCCCCCCCCCTCCGGCCTCTGCCAGGGTGCAGGGCTCCGGCAGCGCGAACTCCGTGCGCGGGGGCTGCACGTCCAGCAGCAACCCGGGGCTGCGTGGCTGCGGGGCGGGGAAACAAGCCCTGGGATCTAGAAGCGTTAGACCAGGTCCCCCAACCCCGCTGTCTCTCCCCCCCTCCATCGCCGCCTCTTGCTGCTTGCACGGCAGTAGGCAAGGCCATGCTTCCTTCTGCTTGCCCCTCTTGTTGTTCATTTCCCTCTCCCCGCCCCTTCCAAAGGCGCCCACAGTTTACTGTGGGTTAGGGATTCCCGCCGCCCCTCCCCACCGACCCCATCTGCTGTGTATGATACACAACTCTTCTCCCACCCCCGGCGCAAAAAGCTGCCTTCTCACCATTTACCTTCCATAACGTGCAGCCCCTGGGGGCATCTCTTTGCTTTTTAAGCTGAAGGTTTGTATTTCAGGACTTGTCACATATTTGGTGTCCCCAAAGCCCTTCAAGGTTGCCTTTTGTCCCCTACAAAATTATAGTGATTGAGGGTTTTCCTTACTTCTCTCAAATAGTAACAAAACTGAAACGTACAGAAATGTACTTTTGGGTCATAGGATAATAAATTAGACAAATAAATTAGATAATAAATTAGACAATCAGACTTCCCTGATGTGCACTATACTATGTTGCAAAAAGAAAAGGAGGACTTGTGGCACCTTAGAGACTGACATATTTATTTGAGCATAAGCTTTCATAGCTCACGAAAGCTTATGCTCAAATAAATGTGTTAGTTTCTAAGGTGCCACAAGTCCTCCTTTTCTTTTTGCAAATACAGACTAACAGGGCTGCTACTCTGAAACCTGTACTATGTTGTGTGGCTGTGTGGGGTACTCTTTGTCTCCCTTGAGTGTGGTGGTATGCATTATTATTATTATTATTTATTATTATTCTTTTTTAACTGAAAGCACCAGGGTGGTACTGGAAATCCTCGACACATGGAGATGATGTTCTAAGAACTGTGGAGTTTCTGACTTAGGGAATGATTCAGCGTTAGGGCAGCTGGTATGCAGTTAACTCGTTCTACTTATTACTCCTTTCACTCTTCTTGTGGCAAGATACCTTCTGCAAAAGAAAGTTCTATTTGAATTGTTTGATTCTGGGAATATTTTGTGGGTATTTGGGTGCTGTATTCAGTTGATGACACACTGGCCAGTTAATTTATACTGCCATGACTCAGTTAAATTCTATCAGATATATACATTTATTGAGTTTGTTCGCAAAGAATTGTAATACAGCACACAGAACTTGGTAAGGAAAAATGCAGTCACTTCTGAAAAGGGAGTGATCTGTCCTTGAATTTATGACACAAAGCCCACTTTTTTTTAAAATGTGCTCCAGTCAATTGCTGTCTTAAATGGTTGTTGGACTAGAGACTGGAATGTGACACATCAGTAAGCCATCTCACAAACAAAAGTTGTCAGAGGTGAGAATGTTTTGTGGTTAATCATCTGATTTAATGGCATTCAAGGGAAAACTTGCTGTAAAGTGAATTTTACAAACTTATTAAAACTGCAAATTTGCCAGAACTAGAGTTGACATCTCACGCAGTGAGCTCTCATGCAGGACACCTAAATTCAAAGCAAATACAAGAGTTCGCTGTCTGGCCCATTGCTGTGCTCTCAAACTTCTTGTTAACTTCTCAGCATTCTCTTGTACAGCCTGAGAGACAGAATTGAAATTGACATTTAACTGACAGGAGCGCTTGACTATAAGTTCAGCACACATACTTGTGTGCAAGTTTTGGTTGTGCAAGAGATAAACAGTGAACAGGCATTCAATAGTGAATGGGAACTCCTGCCTTTCTCTTGGACTGGCCTGCAATCCTTTATTATTATCATTATCTAATGAGGGCGAGATCCCCTGGTACATGTTGTTTTAGAGCATGAGTGCACTAAATACAAAGTGAAGTCAAATGCACAATATAATTAAACTGGCAAACCCAGGCGAATTACTTTTCTAGTTGTCTGAAGGGTTACGTATAATTATGACACATACAATGTTTTCAGAGGGAAATTTCTGTGGGTTTTTTTCTTTTTTGGTTGAAGGTGACTTTTTTAAAAAAAAATCAACATTTGGAGAGAAACAGATTTGATTTATTATGGTACTAAAAACAGTACTAGGTAAAGAAGTATTGGTGATGAGTGTCTTCATTTAGTTAGCTTGAATGACTTATTTAGATGTTGACTGTTATATGTTGTATCTATCATTCTTCAAATGACACCAAGGCAAAAATTGATTTAAAACAAGAGAGGTTTACTAAAGGTCATCAGAGTTCAAACCTGAGTGAACAGAAATACTGATCTTATTTCCCTTTAGTTTCTGCTTAATATGGGATCTGTTAAAACAAAGACACATGCCTGCTAGATAATGGCTTATCATATTGTCCTTGCAGAGAAAATTTGTTCTCTTTTTGCATAAGTAATGTAGTCTGACAAAAGAAGGCTTCTAGAAATTTTAATACCAGGCCAACATTAATACTGTCTTGCGTGACCTTCTCATAAACAACCTAAATGGAGCAACTGTAAGGTGGGTGCATAGCTTGGTTGGAAAATCATCCCCAGAGAGTAGTTACCAGTGGTTCACAGTCATGCTGGAAGGGCATACTGAGTGGGGTCCTGCAGGAATCCGTTCTGCATCTGGTTCTGTTAAATACCTTCATCAGTGATTTAGATAATGGCAGAGAGAGTACGCGTATAAAGTTTGTAGAGCATACGAAACTGGGAGGGGTTGAAAATCTTTGGAGGATCGGATTAAACTTTAAAATGATCTGGAGAAATGATCTGGTGTAAATAGGACGAAATTCAATAAGAACAAATGCAAAGTACTCCACTTAAGAAGGAACAGTCAGTTGCACGCATACAAAATGGGAAATGACTACCTAGGAAGGAGCACTGCAGAAAGGGATCTGGGGGTTACAGTGGATCACAAGCTACCTGAGAGTCAATAGCGTAACACTGTTGCAAAAAAAGCAAACATAATTCTCGGATGTATTAGCAGGAATGTTGTAAGCAAGACACGGGAAGTAATTCTTCTGCTCTACTCTGTGCTGATGAGGCCTCAGCTGGAGTATTGTGTCCAGTTTTGAGTGCCACATTTTAGGAAGGATGTGGACAAATTGAAGAAAGTCCAGAGAATAGTAACACAAATGATTAAAGGTCTAGAAAACGTGTCCTATGAGAGAAGATTGGAGGGAAAAAAAAGGGTTTGTTTCTTCTGGACAAGAGAAGACCGAGAGGGGACATAACCTTTTATGTACTTGAAAACTGTTACAAGAAGGAGGGAGGAAAAACTGTTCTCCTTAACCTCTGAGGGTAGGAGAAGAAGCAAAGGTCTTCAATTGCGGCAAGGATGGTTTATGTTGGACATTAGAAAAAGCTGTCTAACTGCCAGAGTGGTTATGCACTAGAATAAATTTCATAGGGAGGTTGTGGAATCTTCATAGTTTGAGCTCCATTTGTATTCATATGTATATGAACATATGTCTAAATTTTTCCCCAAGCAAGCCTATGGAACTGCATAGTAGCCCTGCCCAGGAAACATGCAGTTGTGGTTGCTCCAATCTCAAATAAACTATATTGGAAGTGTTGGTGGGGAAAGTATGGAGAAAGGCAACAAAAATGATTAGGGGGTATAGAACTACTTCCATTTGAGGACAGATTAAAAAGACTGGGGCTTTTCAGCTCAGAAAAGAGACCGGTAAGGGGGAATATGATAGAGGTCTATAAAATCATGACTGGTGTAAAGACAGTAAATAAGGAAGTGTTCTTTACCTCTTCACATAATACAAGAACCTTGGTTCATCCAAGGAAATTAATAGGCATCAGGATTAAAACAAAGAAAAGAAGGTACTTTGTCATACGACATACAGTCAACCTGTTGAACTCGTTGCCAGGAGATGTGAAGGCCAATATTATAACTGGGTTCAAAAAAGAATTAGGTAAGTTCGTGGAGGACAGGTCCATCAGTGGCTGTTTATTAGCCAAGATGGTCAGGGATGCAGCCCCATTCTCTGGGTGACCCTAGCCTCTGACTGCAGAAGCAGGGAGTGGATGACGGGGGATGGACTATTTGATGGTTGTCTGTTCTGTCCATTCCCTCTGAAGCACTTGGCTTTGGCTATTATTAGAAGACAAGATACTGGGCTAAATGAACCATTAGTCTGAACAGTATGGGTGTTCTTCTGTAGGTGCTTGACTCCTCACTGAAGGACTATCACTGGGAAGTCATCAGGATTACGCTCTGAGGCTGTTGACTTTGAACTACTGACCTACCCCTATGGAACAGTTATTTTTCTACAGCTGGCTGGGGAGGCTGAAGTATTCCAGTTGCACACATAAGGAGACAAGAGACTTTAAAAGCAGAGTACTGCTCTGTCCAGGTGGGCTGACCATTGCCATGTGTAATAAGGACATATTAGATAGAGGGCAAGAGATGCTGAAATGCTCATAGACCTCTGCCTCACAGAAGGGGCGAGACCAGACATGGGGAAAGTGCAGCTCAGGACCTTTGATTGTTTTCAAAAATCTGTAAATCTCAAGTGCTTTAACAGTGAAGTTATGGTGGTTAAGATAGTCCTTTTGCTAAGCCTGTGTTCCATGCTGTCCTCCCACATTGTTCCCAAATGAGTTAGAGTAGAAGCCCTGAAAGCCCTAGCCTGAGTGGAGCTCTGGGGGAGTGTGTGTAAGCAACTGGGGGGCTTGAGAGCTGTGAGACACTGGTTTTGGAGTCTAGGATGGCTGGACTGTGGAGTTCCATGTTTCAAGGAAGGGCATCAGATCAGCTGTGAGCCTGGGGCTGTGCCTTACAGACCCAAAGCTGGGAATGTTGATCAGACTTTGGCCAGCTCCAGTTGACCTAGAAGCATGCGAGAGGCCACTTGCAACTGACTGATAATACAGAGAGGTACTGGGCCAGGTTGTAACCCTATCAACCACTAATATTTTACAATCCTGAGACCAAGTGTCTAAATATAAATTAATCATTAATGACTGTGGGTTTAATAGGGAGTTATAGATGAGTGGAAAAATTACCTCTACTAGTTTCTAAGAGAACAGGTATAGTGTGAAATTTGAACAGGAGGGATAGAATATAAACCAACCAGAATAACTAAACAGATAGGAAAACTTTAATCAAGAAGGGAAAAACAAACACAAAGTTTGAGGCCAGTGTATGAAATATTTAGGGTAATATGAAGCTTTTGGTTTTAAAAACCAAAAATTTAAGGCCAAATTAAGACTTAGTTTCAGAAACTTTTTTATTGTACGTAACGCACATTTAATGATTACTTGATATTCCCTTAGTTTATTTGTTGTTGAAGGACATTTTGTTCTGTTTGAAAATACTGAATTTGAGAAGAACATCTTGAGATGGGGAGTCTGCGTTATATGTGAGAAGGAAATAGTCCTTCCTTATATTCTCATATGTAAGAAGGTCCTTGCTACAGGAAGAAACTGAATATAGCAACTGAAATTTCAAAGGAATGTCGTTGGTAGAGATGTATTTATTTATGGGAATCCCCACAGAAATGTGGACAGAACTATGGTACTTGGATTCCAGGAAATTTGAGAGAATGATATGATTTGGTGTTTTGTTGCCCCTCTTTTGGGTACCAGGCATCTAGGCTTCCGGGTTAAGGAAGTAGGATGCAAGCTAAGGATTTGTAAACATCGCAAACTAGGAAGGAGAAAGAGGTTCTGTCTTGCCTCTGGCCAAAGAAAGAAAGAAACCTTGTCTTCCGTTAGGTCCCAGCAACAATTTACATTCCAACCTATTTCTTTTATAAGGAGGGTGTTATTTAATTAGTGTGACCTTGAGAAAGACAACATGTTCTCAATTTTTATATGTATATTTTATTTCTAAATGTGTCTGTGTCTACAACAGAGGAAAAAGGAAAGTTTTTGTTCTAGACATAATCAGAATAAAGCCAGAAGCTGCCGCCTGTTTGGAAGAATGCCTGTCTTCTGTCGGAGATCAGTTCTTTGAAGTTGATCTTCCTGAACACGCGCGCGCACACACACAATCTTTCCTTGTGTGAAGTACTGTAGCCTAGTTTTCCTTAAACATATCTAGTTTGAGCAGGAGTGAAATTAAGTGAGATAAATGCATTTTATAAGCAAGTGCTTTGCTTTGTGTGTGGGGGTGTGTGTATTTGTTTGGTTTTTTGGCAAGGATTACATGAAACAAATAAAGGAAGATTTGGAAGGTTCCACAAAATATCTTATTGGATTTTTGTGTAAAAGTGTCTGGCCCATAGGAAGCACATAGTACTTCAGTTTCCTTTGACAACTGATTGGTACTAATGTTCCGTATTGTCTGTTTTTCAATGTCTATGTTAAGGTTTGTGGCTACTACCCTTTTTAATTTCAGAGCTGAAGAAATAATTGAAATGAACTTCTTTTGTGGATGAAGTGGGCTCCGATTCTCACAGAGATAGAAATGCATTTCTATCTGTGTTCTCCCAAGTGGTTGCCATATTCAGATCTTTCATTTTTTCTTTTCGACCGCCTGTAATTTTAAAACTGTCAAACTTAGTATTCCTGCAGAAACTATACACAACCCATCTTCCAATTCAAGGAGTTGTTCTTCCTAAAGCTTTTAACAGAATTTTGGCAAGTGTAGGAATTTCTTCCATCTTTCCAGAAGTATCAAAATGGAATTGCTTGTGCTCTTCTCTCTAAACTTTTGTAAACTTGAAGCCTCTTGTACATCCTTGAAAAAAATACAGCACAATCCTTAGCCACTGGCTTTTCTTGAAGCCAGCAGTATGTTACGGCATCAAAACGGTTTGCAGTTACATAGAAAGCTTAGCTTCTTTTGCTAGTTTTGTTTTATTTTGGTATACAAGAAACTTTTGATGTGATGGTGATGGCAATACAGAAGAAGACTGCTCAGATTTACAATAAAGAAAAAAAACTATTCAAGAAAACACCTTGCTGAGCGCTAAGATGGTCTCAAAAGACAAACGTCCTCTAAAGAAGCATTGCTTCCGCCTCCTGTCTTACCCCCTTTCCTCAATTTGTGAGTCATAATAGTCTGTGAGAAAGGTGGATGTTGTTACTGTGACTACATTAATAAGAATTAGTATTTGATCAAATTTGTACTCACTTGTCTGTCCTCCTTGCACTTTTAAGTTAAAATGAAGTGAAAAAGACTCAGAACCCCTGTTTTTTAATGCTTTTTGGCAGCATAGGCTAAACCCACCATTTACTTATTAATTTTTTTATTGTGACTCCAATGATAGCCTAATCTCTCTTCCTAATGAAAACAAAAAATGGAGACTCTCTTCTGTTTAGCGAGGCCAAATAACTTTTTGTTTATTTGGAGAAGCATGGAAAAATATTACCTGCTTTTGCCCAAAAGATTTACAGTATGGTGGTCCTAATAGATCCATCATTCCCTATGGATTTGGGTGGTAGCAGTGGTCCAGAGGGCATCCAGTTTATTTGTAGCTGGATGCTTTGACTGCTCTTCTCTTGGTCGATGACCCTTGTGGCATCTATCTGCAACTTTATTGCTCCTGGTTAGATAGCACTGTTACAGCCATCTTTAGAATTCCTTGGAAGTTCATCTGGAAGCATGCTTCTGTTGGTGGACATTACAGCTGGGTGTCACTGCAATAGAAGGAACTACTGTGTACACACAGCACAGATGCTCTGGTTTCTACACTAGCTACTTGTTCGCTTCAGGGTGCATTGAAGGTGTAGGTGATAACCAGTTCCTATGGCTTTTAAAGGTAATCTCAGAGTAGTAGTTAAAATTGATTAAAACAGAAGATGCACACAGAGCCCTTTTGGTCTATTAAGGCATGTTGGTAGTGATAGTTGTGGGAGCAGCAGATTTAAAATTACCTATAATGTGTATCACTTTTTAATCAAAATTCTTAGTTGCTCTAGTGACAAGCACTATAGAAGTTCTTTATTAAAAAACCCCAAACCTGGTTTGGTCCACCTCTAAACTTGAGGGTTTTATCATGTGTCCATTTAAGGAATGGTAGTGAGGGAAGTAGTTACAAAAGTGCTTGAGGTGGATCGTGATCTCACAGCTTTTCATGCCCGTGGATTTGTTTTAAGTCAACAAATTTCTCCAAACTAAAAGTCTTTTGTGTGTGGTGGTTTTTTGCCTGGTCTTTAGAATGTTTTGGGACATGCAATACGTTATATAAAGTAAAAGGTTCTGCTATGGACTGATATTTTCCTTGTTGCTATATTCATTTTAATAAGGGCACTTTTAGAAAACATGACCCCTGGTTATTTGTGCATATGAAATAAGTGTTAAGTCATAATCCTAGTATAGCAAGTCCAAGTTTAAAAAAAAAATCAAAGAGCTATTGTCTCTGAATCCAAAGTTCACTGTTTTACATAGATATTATAGTTTTTATGTTGAAGAAACACTGTCTGGGTAGTGGGGTAATACATTTTTCTGTATTTACTTCAAAAATGGTCCTGTCTGGGAGGTCTTACTTTCTGGAGTTCAAAGTTATGTTTATTTTGCTGACATAAACCATGCATTACGTGTAAATCTAACACACTCAGTGAAGCGTGTTAACTTTCCTAACAGTAAACCAATCCCTGGGTGCTGTGATAGACTGTTGTGCAGATACTCGTGTGTGTGTGTGTGGTTTTTTTTGTCTTCAGATCGAGCATGGAATTGTTCAGGAGAACTAATGTACCCTTGGGCTCCTGAAGGATAGGCTTTCCGGGTTGGAACATTCTGAAGGTAAATCTTTTCTTTGGGTTAACTATCTTTGACATCCGATGAAGTGAGGTGTAGTTCACGAAAGCTTATGCTCAAATAAATTTGTTAGTCTCTAAGGTGCCGCAAGTCCTCCTTTTCTTTTTATCTTGACAGTATCATTATTTAATTAAAAAAAAAAAGTGTCCGTTGGCTGACTCTCTACCATATACTTTTAATCTTAAAATGTTCTGTATAATTCTATCTATTTTTTGAAGTTAAAACTCGCCAAAGCAAGAAATGGAGAAGTTTTTATACAATGTATACCCAAGAGGCAGAAATAATACATTTTGGATGTTGCATTTTTTTGGTGTGGAACTGGCTAGTGGGCCCTAAGATCTTCCAGACTTGTTTGGGAGGTCATTCTTGGATAGGGAGGGATCCTGTTTTCTCACATTATAAGACTGAGAGGGGAAATAAAATACAAATTAAAAAATGATTTTTTTAACCTCCTATAAAATGAGCTCAACCCATAATATATGTAATACGAGACAGGTGAGCTTATATGGGAAGTGACTGGTATTTTAAAATGGTTAATGAATATTATCCTACTTATTGCAAATGGTTTGCAGACATTTAATGCCACTATCAGTTTGTCGATATATGCTAACTTTGTCTCCATTTCTCAAATCCTGTTTCCCTTTGGTATATTGGAATCATCCCTTTAGTCTTCTCCAAAGATTGCCTGCTTTATGGCCCAATGCTGAAAACACTTAAGCATGTGAATAACTTTAACCACTTGAGTATTGAATTCAGTAGCAGTATTTGCAGAATAAGGCCATTAATGAGCATGAAGAAAAATGAAATGATTGGGCAGGGAGTGGTTGCAGGGTAGTCTGTTTGTTTTATATTTAGTACTCTTAGGAGTGTTTACTTGGAAAGGACAATGTCAATGTCAAACCAACAAACAAAAAAGAAGCAGTAACAGAGCTGTACTCGGATTTTAAGACCACACTGAAAACTCAAAAGTACCTGGCTTATCAACTTCATAATTGTAATCAGTGTGGTTATAATAGATTCTTATTCTGATAAACCAATCCATGTACCACCTGACTGCAGCCCACATACTACCAGTAGTGGATGCACTACAGTTTGAGAACATCTGCACCTACACAGTATATTCAAGGATAATCGCCAGAAAATCTGCATCATGTTGTTAAACTTTAGATACTTGAGTTTCAGAATCCATTCAGTATCTTTGATTTTTGCAGTAGCTATCAGTCAGGATATATCTTCGCTTAGAATACTGCTGCTGTAGCACTTCAGTGTAGACACTCGCTACAGCGACAGGAGGGGTTCTTCTGTTACTAGTTAATCCACCTGCCTGAGTGGTGATAGCTTGATTAAGAAGAATGCTTCGGTAGACCTAGCGCTGTCTATACCAGGGGTTAGTTTGGATTAACTGTCACCCAGGAGTGTGGATTTTTCACACCTCTGAGAGACATAGCTGGGTTGACCTGACTTCTTTGGTGTGGACCTGGTCTCAGTCCATGATTCTTTAGTTTGTTACATTTAACCACTCAGAAGAGTGTAGAGGATGATCTCTTGACTTGCTCTCGTATTTCTTGGTAATCTTGGCAACACAAGGTTGTTGAAAAGTTAGTTATGACTTTTGCTGATCTCAGAACCACCGAGTTATAAAATTTACTATTAAAATACATGGGTTTAAGTGGCCACTTTAAATTTATGAATTACTATTGTCAACAGCAGATGTTCCTTATGCTGTATTGTGCTTAATAGAACTGTGGCTTTTGTGGAAATGAGTATTTGAATATATCACAAGTGGGTTGAAGGTTTTGTTCAAAGAGCTGTGCTTATCTTTTCTTTTTTTTAAGAAAGTGGTTGGTTGTGCAGCACAAAAATATATTTCCTTCATGGGTTCTAAAAGTCTGAATTGTAAATAAATGTTGTGCATTAAGTATATCAACTTGTCAAAAAAAGGTAGCTATTTGATAAAATTGAGGGAATATTTATTACCTGTTTATGCACAGCATATATCCTGATATGTTTAAAATTGCTTTTTCTCTGCCCATGCAGACCAATACAAATTTTGAGTTGGTGACCACATTCTGTATTGTGGTACAAACAGTCTTGTTATGGATGGTTTTTGTATTCAGCCTATTTCAATGCACAAGCTTGCATTACAAGTTGTTACAAACGGTTGTGCTGTATTCTGCCCTGAAACTACCTCTTGCATTAGAATCAGACATTTGTTCTTGTCGTTGGAATTGGTTTTTTGGATATCAGAGTTCTAGATCATTAGGGCAATTCCCAGAAGATCTTCTGAGTTCTTAAGCAAAAGTAATTTGCGTGTGGTAGGGAAGTACCAATCATCCTGCATACCAGAACAGATTTATTCCTTAAAGCAAGAGCTCTCAACCTGTGGGCTACAAGTTATGCTACTAAGTAAGAAAGGTGTCTATTCCCCTATTGCTGAAAGAGGGGTGAGCCCCAGATACATCTCAATCCTCTTTCCCACAACAGACCATCAAGGAATGTGACATGGAAAAGGTTGAGAATCCCTACCTTAAAGATATTGCAAGTGAATCATTTAAGGCTAGAGTCTACCAGTTGGGGTGAGTAGTATCTTACTCTGCAAGTAGTACAACAGATATCACTGAGGCCATTGAAGGAGGAAAGTATTACCCAATGTGAGCAAGGACGGACAGAACATTTGCCGTCAGTGAGGAGAAATTGACATCTTAAAAATAAAATAGTGATTTGTTTTACAGGCTTCAGTGATCATCCATACAATAATTTACCATCAGAGTGGATTATGCAGTTTAAAAAAAAATGCGTAGAATGGGCAGTTTGAGGAAGGATGGAGGGCGAGAGCAAACATTGCAGTATTTTTTATTTTAAAGTGATTTAGTGACACTTTTTTGTTCTAGGGAGCATACTATACTTCATTACAGAAGAAAAAGAAACTGTATTTTTCTGTGAATGCGGGTTAGTGTTTTTAGTTAGTGGTTATGCAGTACCTTCTAGGATTTAACCCTTACATCACTGCCATTTTCCATTTTGCCTGCTAAATGAATTTGATAATATGATGTCTATAACCTTCGGGTTAAGAAAAATGACCCTTATGCTTTCAGTAGCTTGGCATTTAATATTTTACAGCAAAGTTTTTAGTTTAACATATGTGAACTTGTACTGGATAGGGTTAATAGGCTAGAACAAAAGGTCAAAGCATAAGGCATTAGGCTTAATTAAGGGAGAGCAGGAGTGGCAGGAGTATGTGACAGTTAAATGGGTTTCCCACAGACTAATGTCGGTTACAGTGCAACCATGCCTCAATTTAAGTGGGTTATTTTGTGCAAAGGGCAACAGTGATTAGCAGTTTGACATGCCAGACATTTCTAGCCAATCCCATCTGTTTTAGAGGTTAAGAAAGCACACCTTTATGAGCTGATGGATTGAATTGTGTGCCTGTCTGGTAAAGATTAGAAGTCCAAGGCCAGTGCAGTAAATGTCAGTTGCTGAATATTGTACTTTCTTGGTGGTTCTTTGTTTTAACTGTAAAGTGTTTTGTAATAGGTATAACTGCTATTATAGTGTTATAAACATTGACTATAGAACAAGAAAAAAACTGCAGAGATTCTGAAGCAGGTGTCTTGAATTGAAATAGGTCAGGGTGTGGGCACATTTGTTTTTAAGTTTTATTTTAAATCTTGAGCTGTAATGCTTGTTCATTGTATAAAATCTTTTATATGAGTTACTTTGTTTCGACATGTGGTGCATGATTTTTCTTCACAACCATCACTTTTTTTTTTAAAAAATGTATTTGTCCAGTGGTTAATTGTCTCAGTAATAATCTTTCAGACACAAATTAAGCTGAATGTAAGGAGGTTCTCTACATTTAAAAATGTCTCTGACTTCACACTTAACTTCATAATACTCCCCTAAACCTCTCCACTTTGTTACTTGACCAGAATATAGATAGATAGCATGTGTGTGTTGTCGTCTTTTTTTTTTTTCTTTTTTTGCTATTACATTGCCTGCTCCTGTGGATCGCTTTCCCAACTGTGTCATAAGTCTGCTTACGAGCCTAAAATAAAATGAATGGTACAATAAGTCTGATTGTTTCTTGTCATCTTTATGACTTTCTGAAGTCAGGAAAGTAACATCACTATTGATATAAAACTATTAAATTGTTGAGGCAATAAAAGTATTTTTGATGTTCAGAGTTCATACATAGTGAAAAGTGGTTATCCTTCTTTAAAGTCACGCAGAGATCAGGTTATGCTGTAAGATATGAGATGTGGGTAGCTTCAAAACCAATGTAAAGCATGCTTTATACAAATAAGCACCCCACATTAAATCATTGACTATGAATGAGAGTCACGGTAACTTGTTGGTAGCTTTAATAATTTCTTAAAGGGAAATAATACAATGAAATATCTTTCTCTGTTTGATTAAGACTACCCTGGCTTAAAGTAAATGAATACTTAAAGTTTTGAGTTTTTAACTGGTTCCATTCCCTCAATTCCAGCTATGGTAGTTATGGCTGTACAAAAAAGGGAAACTAAATCACAGTATACATCCATTAATGCTCTGACTCTATCTGTTACAAAATTAGTCCATTTCCTAAAATTTTAGTTTCTAGCATCCCACAAACTAGTATAATTTTCTTACTGTCGTTCAGGTGGGAGGAAAGGGGGTGAATAAAATATTACTGATACATACCAATCTCTATTAATCTTGTGGAACTGTGTTCAGAGTATCTTTGGGGCATTTATAACTGATATGTAAAATGAGTTTTGCTTTATCACATACAAGGTGTCCTCATCTTAACTGAATTTGTGGTACCCCCTTCAGTTTTTTTTGAGGGAGAAATTCTTTCCTTTGACTTTTGGTTGAAAAACATGGAGATATTTTCACTGTCTTTTTTTAAGAGGGGTAAGACAGCATCATTATCTTGCAGTTAATTCAGTAACATGGAGCTGAAATGGGTGTATTCAGCATCTTGTTCTCCGTGGAATATCTATTGAAATTATTTGGATCTCATACATATTTACATGGAAAAAGCATCTTGCCCTTCTCTGTGGGGAGAGAGAAGGTGAACAAGCATAAATTTTATAATACTCATTGCTTCACTTGTACTAAATCATTCTTAAATTGCAGAAGGTTGGCTTGAGAGTTGTGTAAAAGTGCTTGGCTAGTAAACTAAAGCTGTATGGAGACATCTAATTTATTACTAAAAACCATTGTCAGCTTCAGGGAATTGATGTGCGGTTGCTAGATCTCAAATGCAATACTTGAGATTTTTATATTCTCACATTTTGTAAAATTTAAAATGCTTTTATAAAAGACAAAAATTGTAATTGTGCTACATTTCAGGTAATTTTATTGCTATTGATCACACCTAACACATTATTCAGTGCAAATATGATTGGGAATGGGATGGACTTGGTATCAGTCTTCTGCTGGTCCACAGAATAACATACTCTGTTCATACTACTTAGTGGTCACTGTTACAATCTTTACGATGCTGTTTGTATGTAATTTTGGTATTTCCTATAGTAAGTATAGCACAAATACTGTAGTAAATTGAATTAGGTAAAATAGTAAAGATTTTAATGACAACGGCTGTGCTGGATATTTTCTCTCCTTCAACCTCAGGGGTGACATATTGGGCCCCATTAAAGTCAATAGTAAAACTCCCTCTGATAGGATTTCACTCCTAAACCTAACACCACTTATGTGATCCATGAGCTACAATGGCATGAAGGTAATACAGTGCCTTTTCCTACTGCCTACATTACGAAATAAATCAGTGCAAAACATTCCCATTTCATATAACTGAAAATAGTGATGTGGTGTTGGTAACAATCACAGCACATTTGGCAACCAACATCATCTTGCTCTTAATATTCTCTGTGCTCTCAATTAGAACGTTATAAAATATTCATCTTGCTTACATTGGTCGTTACGCATTAAAAGCAATTTTAATTGTCCAGTGTCTCCCTTTTTGAATCCGATCTAAAAATTGGAAATATGGTGTTATACAGTTCAGCTTTTTAAAACGTTGTTCCTTACATGTAATTGATGAAAAGGCAGGCGCTTGTTGATATCATGGGCCCTAAATAATTGGTGAGAAGAGACTGCCACAGCCTGTTTGAGTAAACTGCCCCATGTGTGTATCTCTTCATTTTACTTTTTCCATACTCTATGACCTTGCAGTAATTGACTTCAGTCTGGAACAATTTCAAAGTCATGTAAATGTAATTAAGGTATTGCTTATCATCTTGCAGAGTTCAGAGGCAAGCTTATTGGCTAGAAAGGTTTGTTTACTTAAAATGGAAGGTCAAGCTAAAGTTAAACTTTTTTTGCATAAAATGGTTTTGTAATATTTTTATTTAGCTGCTAGAGAACGTAATGTTTGGAAAAGCAAATAATAGTTTTATTTGACCTCGGGGTGTTTGCTGAAGCTTGCTTTATTGAAGAAATTTATTTCCATTCCACAGTGTTTGTGGTATGTTGTCTTCATCTCCCATCCTCCAAAGAACTCTCCATTAAAGCTAGTGTCTTATGTCTCCACCTATCAGTACTGAAGGAAGTTCAAAAACAGCCAGTCATAATTAGTATAAATAGTCTAGTTAGCCCACTCTCTTCCTCTTTCTCTCCTTTCCTGGTGCTTGGATGTCAGGTTTTGGTAATCAAATAACCTCTTTTTTTTTTTTTGTCTTTTCCTCTCAGTCTAAGCAGAAAAGACAAGGAAAAATATAAAAACAGTTAAGTTACATAATTTAGTGACTTAATTCCCTTTCTCTTTCAGTCAACCCTCTGTTTCTTGGTCAGAGTAAGAAAAATGGCAGCTTCTTAGGCTTATTTCCCTTTCTTTTCTAGTCTGTTTGGTTTAAATACACTCAGTTCTTTCAGGTTTCAGAGTAACAGCCGTGTTAGTCTGTATTCACAAAAAGAAAAGGAGTACTTGTGGCACCTTAGAGACTAACCAATTTATTTGAGCATAAGCTTTCGTGAGCTACAGCTCACTTCATCGGATGCATGCCGTGGAAACTGCAGCAGACTTTATATATACACAGAGAATATGAAACAATACCTCCTCCCACCCCACTGTCCTGCTGGTAATAGCTTATCTAAAGTGATCATCAGGTGGGCCATTTCCAGCACAAATCCAGGTTTTCTCACCCTCCTCCCCCCCCCCCCCCCCACACACACATTCACTCTCCTGCTGGTGATAGCCCATCCAAAGTGACAACTCTTTACACAATGTGCATGACAATCAAGTTGGGCTATTTCCTGCACAAATCCAGGTTTTCTCACATCCCACCCCATACACACACACACTCACTCTCCTGCTGGTAATAGCTCATCCAAACTGACCACTCTCCAAGTTTAAATCCAAGTTAAACCAGAACATCTGGGGGGGGATTGGGTAGGAAAAAACAAGAGGACACAGGCTACCTTGCATAATGACTTAGCCACTCCAAGTCTCTATTTAAGCCTAAATTAATAGTATCCAATTTGCAAATGAATTCCAATTCAGCAGTTTCTCGCTGGAGTCTGGATTTGAAGTTTTTTTGTTTTAAGATAGCGACCTTCATGTCTGTGATTGCGTGACCAGAGAGATTGAAGTGTTCTCCGACTGGTTTATGAATGTTATAATTCTTGACATCTGATTTGTGTCCATTTATTCTTTTATGTAGAGACTGTCCAGTTTGACCAATGTACATGGCAGAGGGACATTGCTGGCACATGATGGCATATATCACATTGGTGGATGTGCAGGTGAACGAGCCTCTGATAGTGTGGCTGATGTTATTAGGCCCTGTGATGGTGTCCCCTGAATAGATATGTGGACACAGTTGGCAACGGGCTTTGTTGCAAGGATAAGTTCCTGGGTTAGTGTTTCTGTTGTGTGGTATGTGGTTGTTGGTGAGTATTTGCTTCAGGTTTCGGGGCTGTCTGTAGGCAAGGACTGGCCTGTCTCCCAAGATTTGTGAGAGTGCTGGGTCATCCTTTAGGATAGGTTGTAGATCCTTAATAATGCGTTGGAGGGGTTTTAGTTGGGGGCTGAAGGTGACGGCTAGTGGCGTTCTGTTATTTTCTTTGTTAGGCCTGTCCTGTAGTAGGTAACTTCTGGGAACTCTTCTGGCTCTATCAATCTGTTTCTTTACTTCTGCAGGTGGGTATTGTAGTTGTAAGAAAGCTTGACAGAGATCTTGTAGGTGTTTGTCTTTGTCTGAGGGGTTGGAGCAAATGCGGTTGTATCGCAGAGCTTGGCTGTAGAAGATGGATCGTGTGGTGTGGTCAGGGTGAAAGCTGGAGGCATGCAGGTAGGAATAGCGGTCAGTAGGTTTCCGGTATAGGGTGGTGTTTATGTGACCATTGTTTATTAGCACTGTAGTGTCCAGGAAGTGGATCTCTTGTGTGGACTGGACCAGGCTGAGGTTGGTGGTGGGATGGAAATTGTTGAAATCATGGTGGAATTCCTCAAGGGCTTCTTTTCCATGGTCCAGATGATGAAGATGTCATCAATATAGCGCAAGTAGAGTAGGGGCTTTAGGGGACGAGAGCTGAGGAAGCGTTGTTCTAAATCAGCCATAAAAATGTTGGCATACTGTGGGGCCATTCGGGTACCCACAGCAGTGCCGCTGATCTGAAGGTATACATTGTCCCCAAATGTGAAATAGTTATGGGTAAGGACAAAGTCACAAAGTTCAGCCACCAGGTTAGCCGTGACATTATCGGGGATAGTGTTCTTGACGGCTTGTAGTCCATCTTTGTGTGGAATGTTGGTGTAGAGGGCTTCTACATCCATAGTGGCCAGGATGGTGTTATCAGGAAGATAACCGATGGATTGAAGTTTCCTCAGGAAGTCAGTGGTGTCTCGAAGGTAGCTGGGAGTGCTGGTAGCGTAGGGCCTGAGGAAGGAGTCTACATAGCCAGACAATCCTGCTGTCAGGGTGCCAATGCCTGAGATGATGGGGCGCCCAGGATTTCCAGGTTTATGGATCTTGGGTAGTAGATAGAATATCCCAGGTCGGAGTTCCAGGGGTGTGTCTGTGTGGATTTGATCTTGTGCTTTCTCAGGAAGTTTCTTGAGCAAATGCTGTAGTTGCTTTTGGTAACTCTCAGTGGGATCATAGGGTAATGGCTTGTAGAAACTCGTGTTGGAGAGCTGCCGAGCAGCCTCTTGTTCATATTCCGACCTATTCATGATGACGACAGCACCTCCTTTGTCAGCCTTTTTGATTATGATGTCAGAGTTGTTTCTGAGGCTGTGGATGGCATTGTGTTCCGCATGGCTGAGGTTATGGGGCAAGTGATGCTGCTTTTCCACAATTTCAGCCCGTGCACGTCGGCGGAAGCACTCTATGTAGAAGTCCAGGCTGCTGTTTCGACCTTCAGGAGGAGTCCACCTAGAATCCCTCTTTCTGTAGTGTTGGTAGGGAGACCTCTGTGGATTAGTATGCTGTTCAGAGGTATTTTGGAAATATTCCTTGAGTCGGAGATGTCGAAAATAGGATTCTAGGTCACCACAGAACTGTATCATGTTCGTGGGGGTGGAGGGGCAGAAGGAGAGGCCCCGAGATAGAACAGCTGCTTCTGCTGGGCTGAGAGTATAGTTGGGCTGAGAGTATAGTTCTTTCACTTAGTCTTTTGGACTTGCTCATCAGTGCCACCCTAAGGATGAGTAGAGATTGCTTGAAGTCCTCTTGGCACTGGGGAAACTGATTACTTTCCAGGAACCACTGCAGAGATGGATGCTGGCTTCCCCCTTAGCCATTTGTTCAGTTTGGACTCTGGGCCTAACTCTCCACTGTCTTGCACCCTGTGTAGTCATTTACACCCAACCAGCGTGAGTTCAAAAACATTACCAAATCAGGATGGCAGCATTTTACAGTCCCTTTGCATTCAGTAGGCACAGGTTAAAATGATAACGCAAGGTATGAGGCATTGGAGAATCAGGCCCGTTGTCTCTAGAACTCAAGTTATCCTTGGAGTAAAATATCAAAAATGAAAGCTTGTCATGACCTTTTTGGTGGAGCTCTTGAACACAGATGCCATTATTTTCTTGCTCTCAAACCTTTCTATGAAGTAATTTCACAGGGTGTTATTTTGGAGAGCCCTGTTTCCATTTTTGAAGCCACCTTTCTAGGGACCCTTAGTGCCAAGAGATGTGATATGACCATTTCTCTCTTCTTCAAAGCAGCCTTATGAAGGCCTTGTCCTTGCATCTCCTTCTGTTCCATCTGCTAAATGTAGGACGTGGCTTAACCATTTCACAAAGGGGCATACTCTTGCTTTCTCAGACTTCAATGGATTAGTTTGTTTTGACACTAAACTTGAGCCATAGAGCAGGAGCTAACATATATGATGACCCAAAAAGCTTAGTCTCAGGCTATAATAATGATAGGGGGCTGAACCAGGTGTGTTACTCTGGTACTTGGCCCAAAAAACAGGGATGTCTTTTGATCCTGACTTCTAAATCATAAAATAATTGAATAACTTTATGGGGGGGAAAAAAAGGCTAGACTCTTATCTATTGCATTTATGCTTATGCTTTGTAAGTCTTAAAGTGCTTATCTGTATTCTCCCCATATGCCTGGGGCAAGGTCAAGATTCTAGGTCATGGGCGATAACAAAAATGCACAGGAACCCACAACCTGTCCCTGACTTTTACTAAAAATACCCTGGGGAGTGTGTGGATGAAAAACATAGCGTGGCCAGGGCTTGAAGCTGTTCTAGCCCCGCTGCTGCTCCTGTGGCTGGGGCTGACTGCTGCTGCTCCAGCCCCAGGGAGGCTGACCCAACCCCAGCTGTTGCTCCTGTGAGCTACAGGGCTGGCTGCCGGGCTGCTGCTCTAGGGCTGGCCACTGCTCTGGCAGCCTCAGGACTGGCCCAGTAGATGTCATGGAGATCCTGTAAAGTCACGGAATGTGTGACAGAATCATGTCCTTAACTATGATTCACAATTCTGATAGTTTTCAGATCTGCCGGGTCTTCCCAAATCTCTAGCTTCGGGGCTCCATTTTTCACCACAACCCTTCTCTACTGAATCATCCTCATGGGATGAGGGACTGCTTATTGAGATGGAGTCACTCTTAATAGGCACATGAGTGTTTCAGATAGTGGACAATTTTCTGACTGCTTAGGGTCATATTTTTAACGGGGTACAAAAGACGGAATTCCTAATCCTCTTCATGCTCCCTGTGGTTTGTTTAGGATTTATAATTGAGACAATGTTTTGGGTTAGCAGACTGAAGTTTCACGTGGGAAGAGTGCACTACTGCAGCCAACATATTCAGGGCCTTGACTATGCAAACACTGACTGTGTTTTGCCTTTATCTGAGTAAACTTCAGCATTAAAATAGCTGTGTGAGTCCAAGCTTCTTCAATTGCCCCTCATATGCCTTTGGGAAAACTGTTGCTTTGGGGCTTAACTTTCCTGGAGAAATCGGCATGCGCGCATCACAATTAGATACCAAGAGCACTGAAACTCTTCGCATTTCAGCTACATGACTCTTTTTTGGACATCAAAGGAAATTGTTGCTGTGCTTGTAAAAAGCGATTCAGAGCCTTAAGTCTCTCTTACTTGTTGGATTAAGGATTGTGTGAATTTAACATACAAACACTTTTGCCTGTCTGCTTCCTAAAGGTTATTTGTTGGCAAGGTGAAGTTGAGTCATAATATTGCCACTTCTAGGGCTGCTATTTTGAGCTAATCCTTGTTAGTTTATCAGTTATACTAACTGGACCAGCTGTTGTCTGAGGTGTTTTGGCAGAAAAATGCTTCAAGAGGCTACAAGAAAGTAAGCCCATTTCTGTTACAGGGCCTGATCCAATTCCTATCAAAGTTTGTGGGAAACTTAAGTTAATTTTAGTGGGCTTTAGATCAAATCCTTAAAGAAGGACTCATCACAGCTACTTTTTCAAAAGAAACTTCCTTTCTAGAAAAGCGGGGGGAGGGGAATATGGCAAGGAAGTATGATTTACCTGCAGTTTGTGTTATCCCATTTTTCTCCTACCCCGTTCTCCTGTGTATCTCCAAACATTAACCTCTTTTCAAATGTTAACCTGAATTTCTTTCAGTACTGAATGAGAAGGAAGTAGGTGGGGCTAATTCATATCCTCAGACCATTCTTGCTTCCTGGGAAGTGGAAAAACATCATAATAGCAGTGCTGCTTCCTTTAGAGGAGGAAGAACAGGACTCTCTGATCATTACAGTTACCACTAAGGAAATCTGTTTTAAGGTTGATACAGGTGAAACACTTCGGCAGAAATCAATGATCATGCAAATAGAAGCATTTCTCTCTCTGCCTCTTGCTATTAAAGCAATGTTTTGAAACATGCGGGAGGAAGTGGATCTGCAGGACAGAGAAGAGGAACGTGGGGAAAAAACTGTGACTCTGGATTCACCTTTGTCCGACTTAAAAAGATGCTTGAAAGTCATCAATGTCCATTTTTTGCTGCCCTTTCTGTGACTGTGGGAGAGTAGTTAGCACATGTGAGCTGCAAGCTCCTCTGTTTCTCCCACATGACTTAATTCAGCCATGAGATCCCGTCCCGCTTTGGGTAGCATGTCTAACTGTTCGAGACTGAGGAGAAACTTTCAAGGAGAAAAAAAGCACCTCCCTCCCCCACCTCTTCTTAAAAGAGAATATGCTGTGGAGGAGTTAGTGAACTCTATTAAGCTGTGGTGAACTGTAGCAAGAGGCGCCTTTGTTAGTGTTTCAGAAAAGAGACATAAAATGCAAAAGTGCCACTGTATGGTAGTTGCTGTGTTCCAGTATGAATTTATGGAGTGGGGAGAAGCTAAGAGAAAGGAATGGGATGGTATATTTTACTGGTGATGGGACTGGTAATTTGAAATGCACTGACTGTCTCCCTCAGCTTTAATGGATGAGGATTAATTTTTCAGTTCTTGGACAGCTATCCTGGTATCCCAGGGATGAAGATTCAAGCACATAACAATTTTTTCTCAAATCCTAATTTAGATTCTATATTTAAAACCTCTATCAAATGACCACATGCATGCTCATTAGGGAGAATTAGGGCATACTGCCACCTCATCCCATATTTGAAACTGTAGCGATAGTAAAGCTGACTTTGTGGAAACTTCAGAAAAACTTAACATGATGTTTGTCATTGCTCTTCATAGAGTATAAGGTATATTATTTTTATGGTTTTCATATAGTTTTCTAACGAGTAAGAGAATAGACCTCTTCAGGATTACAGAGGTCATTTAGCATAGATAAACTACTTGGCACTTTTGAAACAATTCTGCCAAAAGGAGTTTGTGTTTGAAGGCATTTCATGATTTGATGGATTAAATTAATTTTGTGTTCTTCAGAGATTCTTGAGAAACAAATACTTT
Organism: Lepidochelys kempii; assembly: GCF_965140285.1. Lineage (NCBI taxonomy): Eukaryota > Metazoa > Chordata > Testudines > Cheloniidae > Lepidochelys > Lepidochelys kempii. The sequence continues at coordinate 177,064,763 of NC_136380.1, forward strand.
ACTTTCCAGGACAGTATTTTTTCAGAATGTACAGCTTGGTGTATCTGTTAAAATAAAGCTAGTTCCTCCCTCCCCACCTTTTTATCTAAAGATCTTGTCAGTTACTAATATATAGTTTCTATGAAACTATAATTTATGTAGCTAAGGGCCAGATTCTTGGTGGGTGTAAATTAGCATCGCTTCATTGACTTCAGTTGACCTATAAAGGCACTGTCTATGTCCTTATTTATGCAAGAGTATTCCTACATCATATTCTGGTGCGCTTTTTTTTTTTTTTTTATTTCCAAGTGAGGCACCGAAATGGGGAAGAACATTGTATTGTCATGTCTGTCATTTTCAGGTTTTTTCTCCCCTGCTCACCTCATTCATAAGAGGGTTATGAGATTTATTTTTTTGGCATGTATGTATATGTATGGCAGCAGGTTTTTGAAAATCACTTGTATTTGCCAGATGTGCTGTTCACTCTTCAGAATTTGCTTATGTGTTTGGTTTGCATTAAGGAAAGGGTGGAGGGAAAATAAGTGAAAAATCAAGAACAATTTTAAATGCAGTTGTGTAATGGCTTTGTGGGGCTAGCATAGCAACCAGCAGGCAACTTGCCAGAAGGCAGCACGTGTTTTCATGCTGTTAGAACAGGGGTTTTCAAACTTCATTGCACTGTGACCCCCTTCTGACAACAAAAATTACTGCGTGACCCCAGGAGGGAGGACTGAAGCCTGAGCCTACTCAAACCCTGCACAGGGGGAGGGGGCGGCTGATTCCAAAGCCTGGTGGGGCCAAAACTGAAGCCCAAGGGCTTCTGCCCCAGGTGGGGAGCCTGTAACTGAGCCCCGCCATGCAGGGCTGAAGCCCTGGGGCTTGGGCTTTGGCCCCAGGCCACTGCAAGTCTCATGCCAGCCCTGGTGTCCCACTTTGGGGTCCCAACCCACAGTTTTGAGAACTGCTGTATTAGACTGATACTAAGGACTTTGACCATTCATGTGAGCTGTGAGGTCCATTCCCTCAGTATAAGTCAGTATACTACACTATTTTCTAGAGCTGGATCTTCAAATGATGTAAATCTGCATAACACCCTTGAAGTCAGTGGAGCTTCATGATTTACACCAGCTGAGCATCTATCCCCTGTATTTAATTTGAAGTATTCGTTGTGTATTTTTTAATTTACTGAAACACATTGGTCTTGGTGGTGCTGACTTATAAAAAGGAATAACATAAACAACTGGTCTACTGAGGGGCACTTATTACTGCTGTCACAGGAACATAAATGTGGGAGAAAAGTAGTATTTTGGTTTTAGTATGTTCCTGTGAGAGCAAGTGTTTTATTAAAGCAAGAGATTGTTTTGGTGAACTGTTTCAGTGTATTATAAAATAGACAGGTGTTCCTGCCTAGTAGTGGAGTAATGAGGTTAGAAGTAATGCCTTGGGGTAAAATATGGCTCTCTCAAGTTGGGTGTACTTGGAGACAGAGTGGTTCAGTGTGTCCCTTCTGTCTCCTTTCCCACAAGCAGGAGTGAATCATAACACTGCTTTCTGTGCTGAGTGCCTGGGGAGCTGCTGCACTGAACACACACTACACATCCAGGATGTGAAAAGCTGGCATCATCTGCCTGGGAACCTCTGCCTGAAATCAAAGGGACTCGACTTGCTCATGTTCTTAGGCGCTTTACTGAATTGGGACAATCATGCTTCCTTGTGTGCTGCAGATACTCCAGTCTACACTCCAGTGACAGTTCTAAGTTCTCCCGAGACATAATTTGCTCCTCTGCCATTTTTTGTGATGTAGATAAGTGTGTATATATATTCAGTTCAGTAGTACCTTACAAGGTGGGACAATTTACAGATTATTCAGTGTGAATAAGAGCGTCTGAATCTGTCGCTTTTATATACATCTTAAGACACGTTAGCAAAATTGAACATTCTAGCTAGTTGTATGCCACTGTCATTATGGAGTGGATCAAATGAAGCTTATTTGTGCCATCACTGAGTAGTCTCTTTTAATAAGATGTACAATACTAACACAACTCTGCTTCTATAAAAGCAGTGTAAAATGAATGTATGCAGCAACAATTTCTCTTCTGATTCATATGTACTCACCACAGGCTTTTAAGTACAGCACCTTTTTGTGATAAATTGAGGTGTGTGTTTAAAGATTATATACAGACAGGCTTTGATGTTTAAAACTGCCACCTTTTTGAGCTATATCAATTTTAAACATTTTTTAACACTGGTCAAAGCATCGTAGGTTGAAGTATATTCACTAGGGAGAAAACTGGCACCAGCTTTAGATCCTTAATATCCTAAAGCCTACGGTATGTTTGTTCTGTTGCAGGGCTGTTGTCAAGACTGGTTAACCTAGCCTTAGACCTACTAGCTTATGGGTATAGACAGATATGTTCACAATTTCTCCTATTTCTAAAATCTGCTTTAACAATACCTCTTTTTGTGTGTGTGCGTGTGCGCAAGGTAGCTATATATACAGAATGGTGCCTTCTGTGTCAGCAATCGTGTAATGGCATGAATACAGTAGGAAGATATGGGTCTCAGCCAGCATGTACTGCTTGGGTCTTGTGCACATGGTTGACTTTCTTTCCTTGCTGGATTTGGCATCTATTTTAATGTAAAATAGTTGGATATGAACACTTTGGAAAAATTTGAGGCTGACTGACTTCATTTCTTCCTTGCTTTCATGAATGGTGTCAACAGACACAGTAAAAAAAATCTGCAGCATGGGATTTGAGCTAGTTCCAGAAGACAATCTAAGGGAGAGACTTCAGAACATATTGGAGCACTTCTGTGTGTATACGTACGTGTGTGTGTGTGTGTGTGTGTGTGTGCGGGGGGAAGAGATGATGAATCCTGGAAAGACTCACTTCATTTTGATCTCTGAAACAGACCGGTATCCCTCTCAATTTGGGATGCAATATTGAATAAATGAGGGCCGGGGACACACTGTAATAACGAGGGATACACAGATTTATATATCTGAGGAAAATGGAACACTCCTTTTTCTTTAAATTTAACAATACACTTCCTATTTTAAATTATTATTTAGTATTATAGTAGTTTCAGGCCCGCCGACAGCAATTCTGAGCCCCAGGGCCATCCCTTATGGGACGCGGGTCCCGTGGCAGAAGTGACAAATTCATCACTTCTGGGACTGACTGCGTTGGCCAATCGCACCAGCCCGTGGGGCCGTGAGTGGTTGCTACCCCGCGTGTGCCTAGGAGCCCTGCAGCCTGCCTGGGCGGTTTAAAAGGGCCCAGGGCTCCCAGTCACCACCAACAGTGGCTGGGGGCCCTGGGCCCTTTTAAACTGCCCAGCCCCTGGGCAGTTTTTTCCCCCTTTGCTCCACCCTGTCAGCGGGTCTGAGTATGTGCTGTACAAACTCATAGTAGAAAAGAGTCCCTGCTCTAAAGAGTGTATAGTCCAAACAAACAAGAAAGGCAAAAGAGGAGGGTGTAGTAGTGGTATTAGTGGTGTTAGTAGTGTGTAGTAGTGGTATTCCTATTATACAGATGTGAAACTGAGGCACAGAGCTATTAAGTGATTTGCCCATGGTCCAGTGGCAACACTGTGAATTGAACCCAGATCTCCAGAGTCCCAGTCAAGTATCTTGACCACAGGAACAAATTTCCTCTTTATGCAGAGTTCATGATTTGACAGCTTCACGTGCTAACAACATGCAGGGTCAGAAGTTACTTAGTAGAGTACAGGGGAATAGAACCAGAGGAACTGGGTTGAAATTAGCAAAAAGGAATATTTAAGCAAAAATATCGGTGTCTTCCTAACAGTGCACTCCATGATACTCTGGATTAGATGCCAAGGAAAAGTGGCTGAAGCCTTTCCTAAGGGGTAGATAAGACTAGATGAGACCATATGTTAGACAGTACACTCCAGGAATTTTCTTCATTAGATGCAAAATAGAATAAAGGGTATTTTTCTTTTCTAATTTCCAAGAATATGAAGTGAACCAGGTAACCCTGGGTTTAAATTAAGGAAACAAAGACATTTTCTCTAGTTGGTTTCTAAATATAGGGTTGTGTGCTACTTTAATTTTACACTTGTCTATACCTTAGACTCCTTTACATGTAAGCAGAGCGGGTGTAAATAGGAGTCTAAAGTGGCATAAGCGGGGAGAGGTCTGATTTGTGCCAGTGTACTAGTCATTTCTGACTTTGACTCAAAATGTCAAGCAAACTGAATAATGTGAAATTAAAACTTTTGCCTGTTTTGGCAGACTCTCTACATTTGCAGAGGAAAGTTTGAAAGCTATGACTGAGTCATTTTCTGAATTAGGAATGACCTCCCAGGAGGCATGAGAGGAGTGACTCCTTGGCTATAATCAGCTGGCCCTTTTTTTTTTTTTTTTTTTTTGGACCCTTGAAGGGTGAGCCTGCAGACCAGATCACCGAGAGCAGCAGCAGGAAAAGAAAAAGCAGGTTCTTATAAATGAAGGAATACTCTTTTCTTAAAAGAGAGCTGGCTACCTCAATGTTATGAACAGTTGTGTTTTTTCTTTCCCTTGCCCCTCTTTTGCTGCTGGGTTTTATTTCAGCTGCTTGCAGGGGACTAATTAATCGCAAAGGAGTGGGGGAGAGGAAATCCTCAAGAATTTAGGTGAAATGGGACCAGAGCCACCCGGAGAATATTTGCAGTTCATGCTCTTGTACAAACCCTAATCTAGCCTATGGTGGTTCTTATTGGAAGTTTAGTTCCGGAGCCAGGCATGTAGAACTTGGGAAGCAGGACAAAATTTTATTTGTAGAAATTAAATCTGTATAGAAGTAGTCACTACAGTTAACACTTAGACCCAACTTTTAATTTAATTATTGTTGTATTAAAATGGAAATCTAAAAAGTGTTGTAGCACTTAACGAAGGATTATTTTGAATTACATAAATTCTTTAAAAAAAATAAACATATACAGTAATATATACTAAGTTCCAAAACACTGGAAAAATGTTCTGAAATTTTGAGCTATTTAAAAAAAGTAACTATCACAGCCATTTCATAACCTCCCCCCCCCCCCCCCCCCCAGTATTAGAAGGCACCAATCCATGTTATAGACTGTAAGACCCGTTTCTGTTTTTTTTTAAAGCTCTCCTTGTTAGAATTTCTGTCTAGTATATTGAGTTTTTTTATAAACAAGCCTTGGCAAAAGCAAGCTTGTCCGCTGTTTGTTTTTGTTTTTTGAGTAATTATTAAAATGCTCTGGACATAACTTAAAACTCTTTAGTCAATATAGTTTAATTTGCCTAGAAATACCAACATCAAGTTCTTCGACAAGTGGTTTAAAAGGTTGTCTAACTGTACTATAAGTACTGGAAATACTTTCATATTTTCTGCTGAAATGCTGCTTTGTAAATTGTTGCAGCAATACTCAGTGAATCTGAACAAAAATCCTTATTCCTCTTACAACAGTACAACATAAGAAATACTATTCTCTTCCCCCCCCCCCCTTCCTTTTGTGGTACAAGAACACCCATGACACACAAATTGGTGCTAAACAAGGGAACTGGCCATTTCATCAGAACCTTGGACTAAAGACCGAGGTTCACTGCAGATTACTGTATTGTGTAAGTATATGAACAAATACACAACAAAACAGCAAAAAAAAAAAAAAATCACAGAATGTATATTGTAAACTTTATTTTGCAGATAGTTTTAACTAAAACCTTCAAAGTAAATTGTAAGGTAAATATTATTTTCAAAAAGGGAAATTATAGTTAAGAGGATCCATTACAGCATCTCCGATTGAAACTGCTCAAAGGTGGTAAAATTCACCCTACACTAGCTGTGAAAAGATTTAATATGGGCCTGAAGGGCCAATTAACTTGCCACCTTGCACCTGGAGTGTGGGCCAAGAATAAAGATAAAGCCCAGCTGGGCGAGAGCACGGTTTGTTTCCATAAAGAGCTGGGTGAGCTTTGTTGTGGGGAGGAAAACCTGAGGAGTGGAGATTAGGAGTTCCTGCTCCCTGAAAAGCAGCCTAAAAGAAAGTTGAGAAGGAGAAAGGGGCAATGATGGGACAGGCTTCTCCAGGGGTAAGACCTACCAGGAAACTGCCTGAACCCCTCAGTGGGGGAGGAATGGGCCAGCCCCTGCATTGTAGGGTGGATTGAGGCATGGGACCGTCTGAAGGTGTGCCCCTGCTGCTTTGACGAGATGGCTGCCAACTGAGCCCAGCTGGACTAGAGGTTTGGTTTTTGTGTATTTTTGTTGGACTCTGATAAAAGACTGGCCCTGGAGGGGGGAGTACTCTCTGAAGTTGTCTGGGTGGAGTAGGCCAGAGGACAGTGGTGGGGAACTGAGGCACAGCTGCCCCAATGCCACATCTGGCCACAAGGGTTCATATTAAGACATCAGCCTAGCACAAGTTGGGGGGGGGGGGGGAAGCCACCAGGGTTTTTTTTTATGCTAATTAGAAACTGTGAATTAGTAAGGTTATGCTATAGCTTGCACAGCTTTCTTGTTAGAGGGAGAGACTGAGACTCACCTCCTTACTTACAATAATAACTTGAGAGCATATGAGTGAAAAGTGTGTATGTTTAAATTGAGGAATATGATGGAGTGTATTGCAGGTATAGTATTTTTGTGACCAATTGTGGGTGACGTACTATTTCTGTTTGAATACTTTATCTTGCATTACTTGGAAGCCAAGACAGTCTAAATGACAGTAGGGTTTTTGTTTTTGTTTTTTTCTTTTTTATTTTATGGAAACTGATGTTTTAGTTGCCTTCTGGTGTCTGTTAGCTTATTTAAAAAAGCAACATTTGACACCAGCAAGTATGTATTAAGTGTCACATTGTAAATTAGTCTCTCTCTCTCTCTCTCTCCTATTTTTAAAACTTGTTTAGTAGCTCAACCTTTTTTGATTATTTATATCAGATGCTAGACCTTAGGATCTCTGTATTGCATAAACAAATAATATTAAAACATGACAGATGTCTTTGGAATGAACATTGTACAGTGCTGCTGGTTTCACAGATGACCAAAATGGACATATCAACAGGCGCTTTCATATCTGTTGAATTACTGCTCTTAAATATGATTCACTTTTCAAATTGACAAAAATAATCTGAATATTTTTGCTTAAAGTAGTTTTTCCAACTTTAAACATGTTTACAAATGTACTTTTATTGAAATATAATGTCCATTTCATGATTATAAATTGGTTTTTAAAACTGTTATATTCAAAATTATATATCAACTGATTTTCAATAATGCTGTTTTGAGGCAAGTATAGCAATCAGTTTGTGTACTGGATATTAGTTCAGTGTTAATTGCTCAGGCTAATATATAGAACCACTGCAAGAAAAAAATTTTGTTTTATAGTAATACAAATGGACCCTCAACAATAGTGGTGTTGCAAGGAACTTCTGATATTACGTTTACACCATAATATAGCTGTATGTAATATTGAAAGTGATTTCCTGGCATTTGGACATGGGAAAAGCAGTAGGCTGCAACCAAACTTAAATGTAAGGAAAAATACTGATTGTTTTGGAAACCTTCCTTTTGTTATTGAGTAATCTTTTACTCTTTAATTATTAATCCAATCAATCAATCTCTCTCTCTCTCCTTTAAAATGCTCTTTCATGCTGCGAAGTCTCAAGAGTTTGAAGCTTCCCAATATTTGTTCTGATATCATTGGGCAATTGATTGATAAGCAAGTATTCTTGGAATTCTGGCTGTATTTTCTTCACAAGAACACATTCCGTGGCTTGCCATTCTGCTGTGACTATTGGCAGGAGTTGCAGGGGAAGATGTAATTGTATGAATAAACTAGCTCTCAGGATTTTTCCAGGAGCTCTCTTGAGAGTGTGTTTTGAGGCTTTCTTACAATTCTCTGTACTTAATTTGACCCAGATTCTGCCAGACTTATTCAGTGAGTGACCCCTTTTCGAATCACTGGGAATCCTGGGAAAATAATCCAGTACAAACAGTGATATTGGAATCTGGCCCTCTGTCACTTATCAGCCCAAGTCTAGGAATGGGGTTCATTAACTTTGAATTCTTTCATTTTTGCATTCGAAGAACGCTATTGTTTGTCTTACATAACTGTTAGAGAGCTTATTCCTTCACTCTCCCACTTCCCTGGTCCTTCTCACATGAACAGAGAGCAACAATACCCGAAGTCCGAAGGTGCAAACAATTTGATGTTTATTGGGGTGAACTTCCAGCAAGCTTAAATACAAGTTCCTTTTCCTTATTTCCGAATCCCAACTTACTTCCTGTTTGCCCCTAATTTATATAGTAATATTCTTAGCTATACCTTAACCAATCATTCTACTAAAATTTAACTAACCAATCCTAACATGTTGTAACATGATTATGTAACCAATTATATCCCACCACCTTAATTAGTTTACACCCAGCAAAATTAATTATACAGCAGACAGGAACAATCACAGAACCAGACAGAGATTATACAGACAAACAATAGCAAAGTGGGAACTATAATGGCAAGACAATACAGAAGTGAGGATTTCACATCCCAGTATTGATAAGTGAGTTCTTGCCAGACAGGATGCTATCAAACTAAGTTTTTCTTTTACATTTTCTAGGCACTTCCCTTTCTCTGGAGCTGATAAGCACTATCAGGACAGGATTAAATTCCTAACAGCCCAATAGCACCTTCTTTCCATGTGACTACTTTGGAATGTGAGGATGTGACCGGTCGCTTCCCAGCTTATGGCTGCCTCTGTCGCTTAGCCAAAGGCCTTAGCCTAAGAATGGGGCCCCAGACTGTCACAGTAAGAGAAAGACCTTACATTGGCAGACAGTGATTTTGATTCTTTCTTTTATACCTCTAACTAGCCAAGTGATAAAAATACGCCTAAATTCTTAAAGTACAGGCCTTTACAGACAGGCCTGAATATCTATATCCTAACAATAACCAATTTTCAATTTTTTTATCTACGCTTTCCTTTCTGCACAAGATTAAGTTGTTCTGAGGTATCTCTGGTATCGTCTGGATATTTTGGGCTTCCTTCAACCCCTTTCATGCTGGTATTTGCTCAAACAATGATGACAGCCTTAAAATACCCATTTGTTGGTTTCTCCCTCAAGATCTTTACACTTCCTTGTGTGCTGCCCAGCTCTTAAATAATCCATCAAGCCACTTCCTTCTCCTCTCAGATCCTCCTGCAAGACTTTTTGGTGTGATGACACTAACAAAACAGCCTTGCAACAATGGTTACCCTGTATAGCAGTCGGGGAGCGCTGATTTTATTTATTGAAAAAAGAAATTAACTTACAGGCTCAGGGTTTCAAATGATCTCATCCTTCTCTGGAGAGAAGGAATTGCCCCAAACCATTCTCTGTCAGATGGAGCTCCAGTGAGTGGGATTCTGAAACACTTTTAGTGATCTGTCTGGTGGAAGATTGAGGCAATTTGGCTTGTTCTTCTGTCAATATGAAGGCAACCTGCAGCTCTAGGTCTCATTTGCTTCAGAGCCAGATACTGCGAAGGGTGAGTCCATGCACTATGTAGACAAAATTGGTATGTGGGTGAGAGCAAACTGGTGAAACTGAAGATGCAGGTACTACTAGGAGGTTGGAGGAAAGGCTGTTTGGAGTGTAGTAGGGTGGTTTCTGCACCTGTAACTGAGGGTGTTTCATTTCACCTTTTTGCCTCAAGACTTCTGCACTCTGGGGTTGCTCTTGAACACCTTTCTGCTTCTGTAATTCCAGGAGTGTCCATGTCTAAGAATTTGCCTTATTCAATTTTCATTAGGCCAACTGTTTTCTTTAGGATACGGACTTTACTACAGCCCTTTGTGCCTTTTGTAACTTCCACATTGGACTACAGAAATGTGGTATTCTGAGAAGTCTTCAAGCTTAGCCTCGAAGTTTGACTAAGGGCTTGTCTATGCTTACCGTGCTGCAGCTACGGCTCTTAGTGAAGATGCTACCTATGCCAGTTGGAGAGTTTCTCCCATTGTTGTAGGTACGTTGACAGGAGAAGCCCTCCTGTTGATGTTGCACTGTCTACTCGGGGTTAGATCTGTATAACTATGTCTCATGGTATGGATTTTCTACACCTCAGAGTGACATAGTTATACCGACATAAGTTTGTAGCATAGATCAGGGTTCACGAAGAATGCAGCTGCCTGCCTCTTAAGTGGAGTTGTGTGATGTAAACATACAACTGCGGTTCTTCAACTGCTGCACTGGCTTCCTATCTGGTTCTGGGTGCTATTGGCCTTGGTCACTGCAGCCCGACATGGCTTTGACTCAGGCTGAACGAGTGGGCTGCCATTTTGATCCAGCATGAAAATTAATGTTGGTTGGGATGTTCGACCTGAATTGCCCTAGATTTTAATGTCAAGTAGCCTTTGGCAGGAAGTTCTCTGAAGGACTTTTGAATCTGGAAAGAGCTCCACAACTTGGCCTGACAGTCAGTTTGCTGACAGGGTGCAATGCCGGGCCCATCTCATTTCTTTGCCTAAAGAGATGAGGAATTGTTCTAGGGCTTGTTCGTTTCCTCTTTTTGCCTCTACAAAGAGGCAGGTTTGCATGGGTTTTTAGTTACTAAATTTTGGATCTGAGCCGTTTGGGACAACACATAGAATCATAGACTACCAGGTTGGAAGGGATCTCAGGAGGTCATCTAGTCCAACCCCCTGCTCAAAGCAGGACCAATCCCCAATTTTTGCCCGAGATCCCAAATGGCCCCCTCAAGGATTGAACTCACAACCCTGGGTTTAGCAGGCCAGTGCTCACACCACTGAGCTATCCCTCCCCCCACAACTAAAAATCCAACACAGGGAGGGGGAGAAACAAAAAGGGAGAAATGTGTGGTTTGATGTGGTATTTTTCTTTAATGTACGTTTGTTAAAACGAAAGCGACTTTTCTTTGGATAGAAGGGTGAATTTTATTACTACATGTATTTGGCTCATAGAGTTCAAGGTAAGAAGGGACCATCATGATCCTCTAGTCTGACCTCCTGCACATTGCAGCCCACAGAACGTCACCCACCCACTCCTATAGTGACCCTTTACACTCTGGCTGAGTTACTGAAGTCCTCACATCATGTTACAGAAAATCCACCATTTACCCTAGTTTAAACCTGCAAGTGACCTGTGCTGCAGAGGAAGGCAACCCTCCCTACCCCCCCGGGTTTCTGTCAGTCTGACCCAGGGAATATTCCTTCCCAACCTCAGATATGGCAATCAGTTAGACCCTGCGCATATGGGCAAGATCCACCAGCCAGACACCTGGGAAAGAATTCTCTGTAGTAACTCAGAGCCGACCTCATCAAATGTCCCATCTCTGGCTGTTAGAGATATTTGCTGCTGGCAGTCACAGATGGACTACATGCCACTTTAGCTACTTTCATTAGACCAGCAGTTCTCAAACTGTAGGTTGTGACCCTGTTTTAATGGGGTTGCCAGGGCTGGCTTAAACTTGCTGGGGTCTGGGGCCTAGCCCAAGCCCAAGGGCTTGAGCCCTGGGTGGCGTGGCTTAGGTTGCAGGCCCCCTATCTGGGGTTGAAGCCCTTGGGCTTCAGCTTAGAGACCCCCGCCCAGGGCGGTGGAATTTGGCTTTGGCCCCCCACCCAGGGCGGTGGGTCTTGGGTGGGCTCAGGCTTCGGTCCCCCCTCCTGGGGTCATGTTGTAATTTTTGTTGTCAGACGGGGATCACGGTGCAATGAAGTTTGAGAACCCCTGCATTATACCATTTTCTCAGTCTTGAAGCCAGTTAGTTTTTTTGCCTCCACTGCTCCTCTTGGAAAGCTGTTCCAGAACTTGACTTCTCTGATGGTTAGAAACCTTCATCTAATTTCAAGCCTAAACTTGTTGATGGCCAGTTTATATCCATTTGTTCTTATGTCCACGTTGGCATGTAGCTTAAATAACTCCTTTCCTTTCCTGGTATTTATCCCTCTGATGTATTTATAGAGAGCAAACTTCTCTCCCCTCAGCCTTCTTTGGTTAGGCTAAACAAGCCAAGCTGTTTGTCTCTTCTCATAAGGTAGGTTTTCCATTCCTCTGATCATCCTCCTAGTCCTTCTCTACACCTGTTCCAGTTTGAATTCATCTTTCTTAAACATGGGAGAGCAGAATTGCACACAGTATTCCAGATGAGGTCTCACCGTGCCTTGTATAATGGTACCAACACTACTTTTTCGAGTGATTGCTCATGTGTATTCCACAATAGGTGTGCGTGCTCGCCACATGCATCGGTGTCAAAGTTTTTCCTCTAGCAGTACCAGTGGGGGGGAGCGGCCCCCATGACCCCTGGTGCGGTATAAGAGAGAGCTGCATGCTTACCCCCACCCTCAGTTCCTTCTTGCCGACAGTGAAGGTGCATTGGAACTGCTCTGCTCCAGCTTTGCTGTAGCTCGTCCCCAGAATCGTTCGTTCATTCGTTCTTTCGTTCATTCGTTCAGCGTTAGTACCTGTAGTTAGTTAGCTGTTTAATTAGTTCGTGAGCCCGGGCCAGGGCATGCCCTGCACCCCGGGGTTTAAGTCGTGTGGCTCTTGTAGGCGTTCTATGCCAAGAAGTGACCCCCATACAGACTGTTTGTGCTGCTTGGGAGAAACCCATATCAGTGAAAGGTGCAAGATTTGCAAGTTGTTTAAGCCTCGGACCAAAAGAGAAAGGGACATTTAAGCTCTGGGCCATCCTGATGGAGTAGGCACTGACCCTGACCCTGACCCCGACCCCAGCACGCTGCTCCAAACCAGCACTGCAGTGTCAATACACAGTGACCCTCCAGTGTCATCGACTAGTTGGCACTGCTCCCCATCCAAGTCTGGGATGGAGGCTAGGTCCATATTGGGCTGTCCTCGATCCCCATTGGGCCCCAGGCTTCCGACTCACGTTGAGTGGAGTAGCCTGGCCCCTTCGAAACAGGCCTCTCTGGATGTCCAGATGCCGTCCATGTCTGTGCCTGGAGTGCCACTGATGTTGGCCCTGTGCTCCAGAGGTAAGCCGCCCCTGGGATCTCTGCAGTCGCCTGCGGCCCAGTATCAGTCTCTGTCGAGGGAACATTCTCGACGCCGATCACCGCCCAGCGATCACTCGGGGCAGAGTCCAGGTGGATTGCTCTTGACGCTGACCAGAGTGTCTGGCTGGGTTCTGTCCGGCCGGGACTCGCGGCACCACTTGTCCTCAAGGAGCAAATATTGGTGGGGCCACGGCAGGCCTCGTCTCGGAGAGAGTACCACGGTCAGTCACAGTGCGGTCGTCGACACCGTTCCTGCTCCAAGTCTCCGCTAAGACATCGCAGCCCCGGGCGTCGATCGCCGGCGTCTTGACCTCCAGTTTACTTCCTCCCCACCCAACCATCCCCCCCATCCCTCTTGGGGGGACCCCCTCATGAAGCTCTGCTTGAGCAGGAGGTGGGGCAGCTCCTAGAACTAGCAGCAATAGAGATGGTTCCTGAGGAGTTCATGGGCAAGGGGTATTACTCCTGTTATTTCCTTATCCCGAAGGCCAAAGGGGGGCTCAGGCCCATCCTGGACCTCTGAAGTCTGAACCAGTATATGGTGAAGCTCAAGTTCCTCATGGTCTCCCTGGATCCCGGGGCCTGGTATGCTGCCCTTGATCTACAGGATGCATACTTCCTCACATAGTTGAGGGGGCACAGGTGCTTCCTCCCATTTCGTGCTGGTACCGAATCATTACCAATTCAGTGTTCTCCCATTTGGTCTGTCAGCTGCCCCCATGGTGTTTACAAAATGCATGTCGGTGGTAGCAGCCTACCTCAGACGGCGGGCGGTCGAGATATTTCCCTATCTGGATGATTGTCTGGTCAAAGGTTTACCACCTGCAACAGGGAGGTGCAACACCTGTTGGTAAACAACACCAAGTCCACATTAGTCCCAGTCCAATGCATAGAGTTTATCGGGGCTCTCCTGGACGCAGTGTCGGCCAGGGCGCCTCTCCTGCCAGACAGATTCGAGACCCTGAAAGGTCTTATCGACTTGATCACAAGGTTTCAGGTGACGACAGCCAGAGTTTGCCTGCAACTCTTGGGTCACATGTTGGCATGCACATACGTGGTCCGTCACGCCAGACTCAGGGTGAGGCCCCTCCAGCTCTGGTTGGCCTCGAAGTTCTCCCAGGCTACAGACAGGATGGACAAGGTCCGCACTGTGCCGGACTCTGTGATCACCTCCCTGTGATGGTGGTAGCCTGGCAGCTACCAAACAACATGCTCCAACGGGTCCCATTCAGGGACAGGGCCCCATCGTTGGAGCTGGTGTCCGATGCATCGGACCTGGGTTGGGGGTCCCATGTGGGGAACTTTCAGACCCAAGGCCTGTGCTTGCCTCAAGACCTGACCCTACATATAAATGTCAAGGAGCTCAGGGAGGTACGGCTGGCGTTCATGGCCTTCCGCTCGCACCTGGAGGGCAAGGTAGTAAGGGTTCTCATGGACAACATGGCCTCTATGTTCAAAATCAACACGCAAGGCAGGGCCCGATCATCTGCCCTCTGCCACGAAGTCCTCAGGCGGTGGGACTTCTGTATGACCCACGACATCCACCTGAAGGCCTTCCACCTACTGGGCGCTCGGAACAGGAGGGCAGATTGCTTGAGCAGGGACTTTTCCTCACAACACGAGTGGTCCCTCCACCTGGAAGTGGCCCACCGGCTCTTTGAAGGTGGGGAACTCCCCAGGTGGACTTATTTGCGACTCAGCAGAACTAGCGATGCCCCCGGTTCTGCTCCAGGGAAGGCCTGGGGAGGGGCGCTGTCTTGGAGCGCTGCCTTTCTCATGTCCTTGTCAGGCTGGCTTCTCTATGCCTTTTCCCCCGTTCCCTCTAATCAGCAGGGTCCTAGAGAAGATAAAGATGGACAAGGCCTGGGTCCTCCTGATTGCCCCGGCGTGGCCCAGGCAGCATTAGTACGGGACCCTCGCAGGCGTGGTGGTAGCTCCTCCATGGCGTTTGCTGCTCTACCCGGACCCACTCTCTCTCAGGACCAGGGCCGCTTCCTCCATCCCAGCCTCAAGGTTCAACACGTCCTCCTCAAAAGTAGATGACCCTCCACTTGCCGCGCTTATTTGGCGAAGTGGTCCCGGTTCTCTAGGTGGGTGGCGGACCAGGGTGTCTCCCCAGTGGCCATCCTGATCCAGCTTATCCTTGATTATCCCCTCCATCTGAGGGCCCAGGGCCTGGCGCCCTCGTCCGTCAAGGTGCACCTGGTGGCCATATCGGCCTTCCATCCACCAGTGCAAGGGCACACGGTATTTTTCCATGCTGTGACTGGCCGGTTCCTTAAGGGTTTGGACCATCTTTTTCTATATTCTAGACCCCTAGTCCTGCAGACCTAAACCTGCTGGGGTCTGGGGCTCCTGTTTGAACCACTGGCCACGTGCTCCTGGTCTCTCCTCTTGTGGAAGGTGGCCTTCCTGGTTGCAATCATGTTGGCCAGGCGGGTCTTGGAGCTCAGGGCCCTGACTTCTGAGCTGCCGTACACGGTATTTCATACGGATAAGGTCCAGCTCTGCCCACACCCTGTGTTCCTCCGAAAGGTGGTCTCCGCCTACCACATGGGTCAGGACATTTTTCTACTAGTTCTCTGCCCCAAGCCTTTACACGTCCAGTGAGGAGCGCCATCTCCACACGCTCGATGTGTGGCGGACTCTGGCTTTCTACCTCGAGTGGACCAAACCATTCAGAAAGTCCTTGCAATTGTTCATCGCCTCAACTGAGTGCGTGAGGGGCCAGCCGATTTCCACTCAGTGGCTTTCTAATCGGATCACTTCATGCATCCGCTCCTGCTATGAGCTGCCGGGTGTCCCTCCGCCATCCATTGTCAGGGCACACTCGACTCGGGCACAGGCCTCGTCGGCTGCCTTCGTGGCCCATGTCCCCTTCCAGGACATATGTAGGGCCACCACATGGTCTTCAGTTCACACTTTCACCTCACACTATGTGATCGTCCCTCAAACCAGGGATGACACCAGGTTTGGCAGGGTTGTCCTCCATCCTGGGAATTTGTGAACTCCTACCCACCTCCAAAAGAAATAGCTTGGAATCACCCATTGTGGAATACACCATGAGCAATCACTCAAAGAAGAAAAGACAGTTACCTTTTCTGTAACTGGTGTTCTTTGAGATGTTGCTCATGTCTATTCCACATCCCATCCTCCTTCCCCTCTGTTGGAGTTGTCTGGCAAGAAGGAACTGAGGGTGGGGGGAGCGAGGAGCTCCCCCTATCCCGAGCCAGGCAGGCGCCTCTCCAGGGATCGCGGGGGGCACTGCCCTCCTCTTCTCCCCCTCCCTCCCCAACGGGTGCAGATAGGGCAAAAACTTCCGGCACACGTAGCAAGCATGCACACCTATTGTGGAATAGACATGAGCAACACATCTCGAAGAACAGCAGTTACGGAAAAGGTAACTGTCTTTTCCCTGCCTCTACTGGAAATACATTGCCTGATGCACCATAGGACTTCATTAACCTTTTCCATTGCCTCATCACATTAGTGGCTCATAGTCATCCTGTGATCAATCCATACATCTAAGTCTTTCTCCTTCTCTGTCTCCTCTAATGGATATGTGCCCAGTTAATAGAAAAAATTCTTGTTGTTAGTGCAAAGTCATGTATTTAGGGACTATTAAATTTTATCCCATTTCTTATTACTCCAGTTTACAAGTTTGTCCAGATCATCTTGTATGATATTCTGGTTCTCCTCCGTCTTGGCAAAACCTCCCAACTTTGTATCATCTGAAAAAGTTATTAGCATGCTCCTGCTTCTTGTGCCAAAGTCAGTAATAAAAATGTTAAATAAGATTGGTCCCAAGACTGATCCCTGAGGAACTCCACTCATAACCTCTCTCCATCCTGAGAGTTCACCTTTTCAGTTTGACCCATTTGTAGTTGCCCCTTTAACCAGTTCTTTATCCACCTTTCAATTCTCCTATTAATCCCAATGTTCTCCAATCAATTAATAGTTTCCCATATGGAACTGTATCAAATGCCTTACTGAAATCCAGGTAGATTAGATCTACTGCATTTTCTTTGTCTAAAAAATCAGTTATCTTCTCAAAGAAAGAGATCGGATTGGTCTGACATGATCTAACTTTTGTAAAATCATGTTGTGTTTTATCCTAGCTACCATTCACCTTTATCTTCTTAACTATTTTCTCTCTCAAAATTTGTTCCAAGACATTGCATACAATTGAGGTCAAACTAACAGGCCTGTAGCTTCCTGGGTCACTTCTCCTCCTCCTCCTCCTCCTCCTCCTTCTCCCCCCCCCTCCCCCACCACCCTTTTTCATAACAATAGGAGCTATATTAGCAATTCTTAGAACATCCGAGTTTACGGATTCATAGAAACCATTGCTATTGGGCTGCAACTTCATGTGCCAGTTCCTTCAATATTCTTGAATGGAGATTATCCGGGCCCCCCAGTTTAGTCCCATTAAACTGATTGAGTCTGACTTCCACCTTGGGTGTGGTAATTTCTACTTCCATATCCCCATTAGCCACCCCGCCGCTAACTTTAAGCTCTTAATTGCCTCAGTTTTGAATAAGTCTAAAGTATTTTGTTTAGGTGTTGGGTCATGCCTAGATTAGCTTTAATCTCCACCCCATCCTCAGTGCTTAACAAGGAAAGAAGAGGGGCCACTTTCTTTTTATTTGTATGGCTATAGAACCTTTTTTACTATCGGTTTTAATTCCCTTTGCAAGGGTCCAGCTCTGCCTGGCTATTGGCTGTTCTCACTTTATGCCTGCACTTTCTGACCTCCAAGAAGTAACTTGCCTTTCTGATCCATCTCATCGTCCATTCCTTGTAGGCTTTCTTTTAATCACCTGTTTGAGATGCTTGCTCATCTAGGTTGGTCTGCAACCCTTCCCTACAAATTTTTTTCCCCTTGCTTGGGACTCAGGCAAGTAATTTCAAAAAAGTAATTTCAAGCCGCCACCGCCTCATTCAGATCCTTGAATTTTTTCAATTCAGTCCACTTCCCTAACTAATGCCCTTAATTTTTTCAAGTTAGCCCTTTTGAAAGCAAGGACCCTAGTTCTAGATATATTTGTCTTTATCCTTCCATTTAGTTTGAACTGAATTAGCTCATGATGACTCAAACCAAGGTTATTCCCTACAACCAGTTCTTCTGAGGTCCTCACTACTACTCACCAATACCAGATCTAAAATGCCATCACCTCTTGTTGGTTTAGTGACTGATTTGTTTGGTGAAGAAATCTGTCGGTGATCACAGCCAGGAAAATCTGAGCCCTACTATTATTAGTAGCTCTTCTTCTGTAATCTGTATCAAAGTTTCCCATAATCACACAACTCCCAGTAGTTTTTATTTCACTAAAAACGTTAGAGGTGGCTATCCATATCCAAATCCAGATCTGGGGGTCTGTAGCATACCCTAAGCACTAGCCTGAAGAACCTCTATTAGCTTTCTTCCCCAAAGTGATTTTGACCCAAGCAGACTGTTATCCATTCCATCACTTCTAATTTCTTTAGTCTGCCTCATCCTTCATACCTTTAAAATTGCTGTCTGGGAGGTAAGGTGATGGAGTAGCATTGTATATGATCAGTTCAAATTTACATCCCCACAGTATTTTCTTTTTCAGCTTTGTGTGAGAGACTAAGGTTGCATGTGAGTCCTTGAGAGACACCTTCCTGCTGGGAAAGGAGGACTTTCAAACCATTAAAATATCTCCAGCTTCCTGAAAATTTAAGTAGCCTCCCCCGTTGGCTGAAAAGAATGTAATAGGCCTAAGTTGGCACTGAGGCCTGGTCTACACCTAAAATTTAGATCAACCTAGCTACATCACTCAGATGTGAAAAACTAACACCTTAATATAGTTAAGCTACTGTAAGCCCTGGTATAGACTCTGCTGGGTCAATGGAAGAATTAGTCAGAGAATAAAATGCTGCTTTGTTTAAGTCCCAGGAGCTTGTATCATCTTTAGAAAAATCAGTAAAGTCTGGGGAATGTTAGTAGTAATAAAAATGTTACATTTGAGTCGTAGCTGACACAATCTACTGAAGGTTTGTTGTGTCCTTGTGGGAACCTCCTCAATGTTACTGAAAACATACATAGACAATTTTTTTCTTTTAATTATTTCACTTATGTTTTGCTGATTTCCTTTGTACTAGCTCATGTAATACTATATAGCACTACACCTCTACCCCGATATAACGCAACCTGATATAACACGGGTTTGCATACAACGCAGTAAAGCTCCGACACGCTGCTCTGAGCAGCTTGTTAAGGGTGCCGGGCCGAGGGGTTGGATAAGGGGCAGAGGGTCTAGGGAGCAGTCATGGGCTCCCCCGAACAGGGTCTGGGAGGCAGGAGCAGTGGGGGGGCACTTTTGGGGGTCCCGCAGTCCCAGAGTGGCCCGGGAGATTAGTGGGAGGCTGGGAGCAGCCCACTCCGCTTCCCTAGCCCCGGCCCCAGCCCCATCGCTCGGGGGAGGGGGCTTGGGGGAAGAGATTCCCCCCCCCCCCGCCCCCAAACTCACCAACAGCGATGGAAGCGGAGCAGCCCGGCCCCAGCCCGCTCCACTCCACCAGCTCCCAGCCGTGGTGCTCCACTGCCCACCGCAGGTGAGTGCAGGACCTTTTCCCCAGCACCTCCTCCTGCTCTCCCCCTGACACGGCTGGGGCCGGGGCAATGAAAGCGGTGTGGGCTGGGGCCGCGTTGCTCCGCTTCCCGCTGCTGGTGAGTGCTGGGCAGGGGGTGTAGATAGGAGTCGGAGCAGACAGGGAGCAGGGGGGATGGGGTCCTAGGGGTGATTAGGGACGGGGGTCTCTGGAGGGGGAGGTCAGGGAACAAGGAACAGGGAGGGCCAAAGCACAATATAATGCAGTCTCACCTATAATGTGGTGAGATTTTTTTTGTTGTCTCTCAAGGACCGCGTTATATTGGGGTAGAGGTGTAGTTGGAATGGTAGTGAAAGTATGTAATTAAACCCTTTCATAATTAAACTAAGCCCCAACAAAGTTCAAGTAACATTGGCAGCCAGATTTTTATCTGGTAAAACAAGGCAATTCAGAGTTAACCTCAACTCTGTGCTTTTGGAATTTTAAGACCTAATGGTATACTAAATCATTAGTTCTCAAGCAAGGAGCTCTTTATCAAATTATTTGCCAAAATTCAGGACTCGTCCATATTTAATATAAATGTTCTGCTCGGCTTCTTCTGATCTTCAGCCTTACTGGTGTTGCAATAGGAGCTTGGGCTATGGCTGCTATAGCACTGGAGTTGCAAGTGCCAAGTGACCTGGGGCAAATAAATTTAGACCAGCTTACAAAATGTTGAGCACGGGGTTTACGCCTGGTGCCACTGAGAAGAGTGAATGACTTGAGGGGAAAAGGTGGCTAGGTTGCTTCAACAAATGATCATGCAAAGTGCTGTGTGCTCTGGCCTGACCTGACATGCATTTGATATGCCCCATTCCCTGATGGGGGAGTAGAGAAGCTAGCCTACCAAAAGCAGGTGGAGCTAGGGTTGCAGATCTTGGCCCTCAAAGTGAGTGTGTGTGTGTGTGTGTGTGTGGTCGGGGGAAATGGCATATTGGGTGTATTGTTACAGCATGGCTGCATTCTCTATTATATAACAGTATTTCAATTTGCTGTCTCTTAATTGCTCCTGCCTTTTTACCTTATCTCTCCCTGCACTTCACTTTCTTTCTTCATGTATTTTCTGGGTCTCTTTTTCACTTAATCTCTTTGGTCTATCTTCCCTCATGTTCTTTCAGTCCCTCGCTGTTTCCTTTCTGTCTTTTCCTTCCTCCTCCTGCTCTGTTTTAATTTAGCCACCAATCCCCACCCTCCATCTCTCCATCCTTTCTAGTACTTCACTTTTCTGATCAATCTATCATACCTCTGTTCCCCTGCATCTCCTCCAAAATCCATTCAGATCCAGCCTCTGCTCAGGACCAGCCCTCTTGGAAATTACTGGGAATATGATGGCACCTTTTGAGAGAACAAGCCACCCTCCTGAGGCTGTCTGAGGTTAGCACAAAAATGGAGGGTATAAACATGGCTGCTTGATGTGTGTTGTCAAAAAGACTGATAGAATGGCCTCCCAGCCTTGACTCCTTTCATGCAGCTCATTGCAAGGACAAAGGGGAGGAAGCTAGCTGGGGAACTTTCCTCTTTCTCCCAGCACAGAACAGGCAGAGGTGAGGATTTAAACTAAGATCGGCTCAGAAGCAGAGGGAGCTATAGGACTGGGGCAGAAGACCCCGGTTTAGGAACCCTTGGTTTAAATCCTTCAGTTTGGCGATAACTACACACTTGTCTGATGGGTTTGCTGTAAGGATAGAGGCTAGACGTGCTTCTGCAGATCCTTGCTTTTTGGAATTAAAATTAGATCCGTGTGTGTGTTTTGTGAGATTAATCTTTTTAACAATTGCAGTATAATACACTGTGTACATAACCGCTCCCCTCAATGCAAAAGTTTTGGTAGTTTTTTTTTTTAGGTTTAATATTAAAGATCTGACTTGCACTGACAAAAAGCAAAGCAATTATTAAAGTCCATCGTTAACTCAAAAAGTAATCTAAATGTCTCTGAACTCATGTAAACTCTGCTTCAGTCACCTTCCATGGTAGCTGATACCACGTTTATTACCTTTAGCATGAAAAAGTTTTGCCTAATTTACACGGAGTTTGTCATCAGTTTTTTTTTTTTTTTTTTTTCCCTCTCACCAGGAAAGAGAAGACTTTAAAGGTGATCTAGTAGCTTTTCAAAATTATTCAATGTCTCCTCCTTTCTTCCCCTCACCCCGCCCCCAT
This sequence comes from Lepidochelys kempii, assembly GCF_965140285.1. NCBI lineage: Eukaryota > Metazoa > Chordata > Testudines > Cheloniidae > Lepidochelys > Lepidochelys kempii. The sequence continues at coordinate 177,086,493 of NC_136380.1, forward strand.
TACATTTTCCTGAGATCAGGTATCCTTGTTCTATGTCAAAGGGCTTGTCTACTCTGGGGACATGTAGGAAACTGAATCCAAAACAACTAGAGATGTGAATTTAAAGTAGATCGAACTGCATTAAACCCCTGTGTGGGTACACACATTCAGAATTAAAGTGGCCTTAATAATGTTTCACTTAATTCACAGAAGTGAATTAATTAAATTTAAACCGAATTCATCTTTTGGTTGGTTTATCCCCGACCTACAGCTTTGTGTGTGTAAACCCACACCCAGAATTGGCTAAATTATGGTTTTGCCTATGTGTTGTTCTATGTCGAGGTTCTCAACCTTTTCCTTTGAGGCCCTGCAAACATGCTATAACAACTCCATGGCCCAGAAGAGCCACGGTAACTGGTTTTCTGTATATAGCAGCCAGGGCCAGCATTAAGGGTAGCAAGCAGGGCAATTGCCCAGGGTCCCATGCCATAGGAGGCATCGTGAAGCTAAGTTGCTCAGGCTTCTGCTTCAGCCCCAGCCCCAGGTGATGGGGATCAGGGCTCCACGCTTCAGCCCTATGCAGTGGGACTTCAGCTTTCTGCTCTGGGCCTCAGCAAGTCTAACACTGGTCCTGCTTGGTGGACCCCCCTAGGGTGATCAGATGTCCCAATTTTATAGGGACAGCCCTGATATTTGGGGCTTTTTCTTATATAGGTGCCTATTACCCCTCACCCTGTCCCAATTTTTCACATTTGCTGCTGCCTGGTCATCCTAACCCCCTGAAACCTGCTTGCGGCCCCCCAGGGGGCCCCGGACCCTGGTTGAGAAGCACTGTCCTATGTGTTTTTCATGCTTGCTTTTACATAAACTAGGAGCCTGATCCTGAACATAACTCCCTATAGAACTCCCCTTGAACTCTGGGGGAGGATAAATACTCCTTAAACCAATCACTTTTCAACTGATTGAGTCTTGTAAATTCCAACATTAACACAGTCCTCCTTGGAATTGCTGAACTTTCTTATAAGAAGGCTAATTGTCTCCAAATATGCAACCAGGGATTATATTGCTTTATAACATGTTATTCAAGAGGCAAAAACATTGATGGGGATACTATCAAGGATGCTAGGTCCCAAATTTGACTAACTGTAACTTTTCTTATCACTGTCTTGCAAAGTTCAGGTAAATGGTCAAGTTTGTCCTAGATAGTGTTTGTTTTTCAACATTTATTTTTGTGGAGGTGGGGGAAAGGTAAGTTATGAGCAGCCATGAACAACCCTTGACGTCAACAAATGGTAAAGCAAAACAGGCTGCTGCAACGACTGTGTCTAGTATGCTGTCTATGGCATCTTTCTTTTTGAAACACTACACGGGGTGCTCTGAGGGGTCCAGGATTGAAGCCTGAGTAGGGGGTAACAGCTGGTGAGATGGGATCAGTGAGGACACACATTGCCTGTGCGGTTGGGAGCAATCTTCAGGAAAGTTTAATACACTTCTTAACAACTCCACTGTCCCCTGTTACATGAGTCTCATGGACAAGTGTAGAATGGAAAGATCAGGCTAGCCTAGCATGAATTTAATAAAGCCACACCGCTGCAGGCCCTGAAACCAGACTGAAGACACATTGCCTGGGTTGTCATGTGCCTCCAGGGGACCACTGAGACCTGTGATGCTTGGGAGCTGAACTCCCTGCTTCTTTGGTAGAAGGGGCAAATCACCTACTGAAAGTAGGAAACTTGGAGGTGTACATGACAATATAGCCACTCCTGCTGCTGTTCTCATGGGGCTAGGTGATGTGAGCTGCCATATAAGTAAGTGTGTGTGTGTATAAATAAAAAGTATAGCTTAATAGTATTCCTTTAACATGCGCAACATTGCTTTATGTATTAAGAAAACAAGAAACGTTTAGTAATAGAAGAGAGACTAGCAGGATTAGAAAAATTAGGGTGAATAATTTTTTTGATGTGTAAGTAGGTGTTTTCACTGTAGCTATGGCAAAATTCTGGTCAACACAATTTGTATTGGAGTGGTAAACTTTTATGCCAATTTTGCAACGTTGATATAAACATATTTTGTAAGTATTCCATGTTGTCATAGTCTTCCAGTTTTTAGCATGAGTTTAGTTCTCATTGCACATCTGGTAGCTCATCTTCAAAGAAATTTTCTGGGCTAGCATTACTTTATATTGCAATTTCTAAAAAAATACTCTCCAGTTGCTTATCCATTAGAACCTTCCTGTTCTTTGAAATGGTTCTTGTTCTTATGTTCTTCTTTGCATTACTTGACTTCACGTTCTCCACTTAAGAAATGGGAGAATACCAGTATTTCATATGCTTAATAGTATTGTTTTTGTTGGCATTACGTAGTTATTTGCTTTTTAAGTGTTTTTGGGCTCAATCCTGTAAGCCCTTTCTCATGTAAAATTGAACCCAATGGTATTGATTTGAGTAGCGTTGTTCATGATCAAGCCCTATCCCTGTTCTGTATTATGGTTGCTTGGAATTTTTATTGAAATGGTTAGGTCTTAGCTTATCATTGGTAGGCATGTTTGGAAATATAGAGAAGATAGGAATTCTGACTTTGGCACAATCCATTTTATTAACATGAAGACTTCCTGACCTCAATTGAATTAATGTAACTACAAAAATTTGTTGTGAAGAAAATCTACTCACTGCATTTGTAAAGAGTTTACTACTAAAACAAAAAATAATTTTTATCTTTTTGATCAGATAAGTAACAATAAAAGGAATAAATCTACCAAAAGAGCATAAGATGACCATGTTAAGTTCTCTGGATACCCTAGGACTAGTAATATTATAGTACAATCTTTCTGCCTTTTTTTGTTCTAATTTTGAAAGAATCAAAGGTGTATGTTCTACATGTTAAGATGAGCTATAATAAAACATACATGGAAAATGTGGCAGCAATCCAAGGACATTAGTATGCATGCCTCCATCTAGCTGGATGGCAGCTAGCATTCATTCTCAACTTTCTGGTGAGTTCTAAGCAGTCAGCTTGGCTGGCATACGATCTCAGTGAACTGTACCTAATTTGAAGGATAAAAATTTGAATTTAAGGCCTTCAGTATACCAACTGAGAGAATTGGTTTATGAATATAAAACATGCAGTATAAGGTTTTTGTAGAAATAGTTTCTGGACACTACTTCCTCAAAGTTAGGGATATTTTGAATTTTATATTTGTCATGTTCAGGCACAAGGTCCACATTTTTGCAATAGATATATTATAGAAATTAAGAATGGGAAAGACTTGCTAGATTTTTATCTAGCAGTTATAACTGACTTTTTGGTTAAGTTTTTAGTTTTGGAATATCTATTAGTGCTTTTCCTTCATTTTTGCTTTTCCATCATTAGAGGCTTCAGATTTGTTTACTAATATGAGTAATTCTTTATAAATCTGTTAGGCTTTTATGCATGGTTTCTTTATCCTCCTTACTCTCACCCCCCCCCCCCCCCTTTCCATTTTAATGGGCATGATCCTGAGAGACCCATTATTTAACCAAGAGTTGAAGCCTTTCAGGGTCAGGCTTAATATTGGTCCAACTATTTTGTGGTATACAAGTTAAATGTACAGAATGGCAATTGCCAGGATCCATTTTCTATATCTTTTTGAAGATAATACTACATTTACTTTCTCTCAGTACTGTACCTCCTGATCAGCCATGATTTCTCAGAACTAATTCAGAGTGGCAATAAGATAGTGCAACAACAGAGTGATATTTTACCGCTTCTCTTGATGTGACTAGTGTTCTACAAACCATTTCTTCCATTATTAATTATGTAATGCAAAACATTGAATATTTTTGAGTGAGATTTTTTTTAATATTAGTATGGGTCTAATGCATACTTGGGAGTAGCAGAGGAAGGACTGATGTATCTGTCATGACTTTAATTTAGCCAGCTTTTCTGCAGTCGTATTCCTTTTAGTTTTTTTATGCCTGTGTTAATTATTGAATATTAGTCAACCATAAATGAAAGTAATTTGAACGTGACAGACTCCTGTAAATATTGTTAAATCAGTATGTACCAAAAGCACATTCAGCTGTTCTTCACCTGCTGAGTCAGTAGTTGAATCTTTCCCTGGTTCTCTGGAGGTGGCTGGTGTACAGCTTCGTGAGCCAGGGGAGTAAGGGGTAAGCTGTGCCCCCCCAGGGTGGTGATTGGCATTTCATCACTGCCAATGGTAATCCGCCAGTCAGGAAAGAAGGTTCCTGCTTGTAGCTTTCTGAACAGTCTTGTATTCTTATAAATGCATACATCATGCATCTTCTCTGACCAGCCAACATTGATGTCAGTGAAGTGTCCCTGGTGGTTCACCAGCGCTTGCTTAACCATAGCAACCATCTTTTGCTTAACCATCTTTTTTCTTTTGATGCACTATGTGACAAGGTGGTCTGGTGCTAAGAAGGGGGGTGTGTGCCATGTATTGTTCCACCACAATTTGGGACCCCTCTTGCTGCAAATCCATCCATTATGTCCTATATTTTGCTGAGAATCACAGTCCTCTGTAGCAGGAAACAATTAATGGCCCTACACACTTGCATTACATTGGCCCCCCATAGTGGATTTTCCAACTCCAAAATGATTTTCCATTGACCAGTAGCAATCTAGCAAGTTTCCACAGTGTGATCTCTGTAGTTGATTCCACTTGCTTCACCACTGTCAGTGCAGCTTTCATTGTGGTCCCCGTGCTGGAGGATTGGGGCAAGCTCAGCACCAGAACCAGGAATGTCGCCTTGCATATCTGAAGCTTTTCAGTCACCACTCATCATCCTATGCCTGCATTACGATGCAATCCCACCTGTCAGTGCTCATTTCTTGGGCCCTGAAGTGGCTTTCCACCATCTGCAGCCACCCGGTGAGCAGCACCATCAATTATGAATTGATTCTTGCTATGTTCCACAGCAATCTGCCCTCTTGGAAATTGTTACATTCACCACGTTTCTTCTTGTGGCTCTTCAAGTACCGGAGAATCGTGTGTTCTGTGCTTGCAACACTCCTGACAACAGTGCAGAACCATGCAGGCTCCATGCTTCTGTCAGAGATGGCAGACAGTGACAAGTCTCATGCGGGTTTGTTAGTTTTTGCTCCTGTGAAAATCTCATGTGCTAGAGATTGCATTATGTGGTGGAGAAAATTACAGTCCCAGTCACCCCTGCATGACTTAGTTCTGCCCACCATGCATTGCCAATACCTCCCAAAAGACAATGCACTGGACAGTGACGAGTTGCACACTGGGGTGCCTATCCGTGGTGTGCCGCACTGTACATTTAAACAAGCACTCCTTGTGAGCATGTGCACCACGATATAGAAGGAACCAAGTATGCATGTGCAGAAGTGATCTATGAATTGTGGTGGCTTTATGCTGACATAACTTGCATTGGAAAAAGTTGTAGTGTGGATATGCTATAACACCCCATATAGACAAGCCCTAAAGTGTTTCCTACAGATGGCTATGCTTCTATTACTAATCAGTGTGATGCAAGACAGCAGTAGTGCATTCGAAGAGCTGGGTATTGCAATCCTCAAAGAAGGAAAAACTACCGTATATACTTGTTCATAAGCTGAATATTTTTGGTTTAAAAAAAAAAGTGACATATCAAAGAGTGGGGGTCGGCTTATAAACGGGTCTACACCAAAATTTGATTTTAAACTCTATGAAATCATTGAACACCTAATACGTTGTCATTTTGTTTACCTGGAGCGTCTCATGGCATGGAGCCCTTCAGTTCCCTGTGGCCACGGTTTGCCATTCCCAGCCAATGGGAGCTGAGGGGCTCCATGCCTGCGGACACTCCAGGTAAACAAAACGTCCCGACCCGTCAGCAGCTTACCCTGATGGGCTAGGAGCCAAAGTTTGCCAACCCCTGAAATATAGGATCAGCTTATGAAAGGGTCATGCAGTTTTTACTATTTTTACCTATCCATCTTTGGCGGGGGGGTTGGCTTATAAACGAATGGGCTAATGAACGAGTATATATGGTATACTAAATTTAATCTTGCTGGCAATACTAATGACCTCCTAATAGGTTTTTTCCTTCTGTAATATATATGCTTTGATGATCTTCAGGACATGCTGCAAGGCCCACTGTAAAATTGTAACCATCTAAAGCAGTGGTTCCCAACCTTTCTTGTGGGAATAGCAATATGCTATTCCCACAAGACTGTGGCGGACGCTGGACACCCCGCCGCCGAAATGCTGCCGCTGAGAAGCGGCAGCGGCAAGAAGCGTCGCCGCCAAAATGCCGCCAGGGAATGGCAATGTTTCTCGGTGGCATTTCGGCAGTGGGGTGTCCTGTAGGCACACACAAATGCCCCAGCGGGCACCATGGTGCCCCCCGGGCACAGTGTTGGGGACCCCTGATGTAAAGGGAGTGAACTCTTCCTTATGTTTGCCCAAACGAAAGGGGAAAAGATTTGTTTGATGTTGAAGGATGTTTTTGCTGTGGCTGACATATCGGAGGAACATGAAAACAGTTAGTCCTTGCAAAAAATATCTACCTAATAGCATCATCTTCACTGCTTACAGGGATTATTTGCTGCTTGCTGATCTACTGTAAAATTAAAGTTTATATGATGGTCAGCTCACACATCTTAAAATGTTTTTCTCATTCTTGAACTTCAATGGCAATAGAGCAGTGAAGTTCTTCACAACTTGATGAATTTTCTCACTGACCGAGACTATCCCTTGAACGGTAGATGTCTGTCCTATCGCTGTAATCTGTTACTGAATACAAAATTGTGTAAGTTTCTTGAAGGTTTTAGTTACAGCACTTGAAAAAATGTCCTGAGCTTTAAGGAAGTTGTGCCAATTGCTATTTGAAGTGGGTTGTTTAGTCCAGAACAATGTCTGCATGTATTGTGGGGTGTGGTGTGGGTGGTTGTTTGTTTTTAAATCCTAACAGTTTCAGAAAATAATTTGTAATCACAAGCGCGCAACCCTTCTAGTAATACTTCTTCATACACACAGCTTTAGTGAAAGGTTAAAGAAAATATGACTTAAGAATGTTATTTTGAGATTATTCTTTATAAACCTTTTATTTTGGGGTTGAGGATCTACTTAACAGGGGTGGGCAAACTACAGGTCGCATCTAGCCCATCAGGCCTTTTAATTCGGTCCTCAAGCTCCCATCGGGGAGAGGGGTCAGGGTTGGTGGCTTGCTGCCTGTCTCCCGGAAGCAGCGGCATGTCCCACTCCAGCTCCAACATGTAGTGGCAGCCAGGGGGCTCTCCACACGCTGCACCCACCCCAAGTGCCGCCCCCGCAGCTCCCATTGGCCACTGCTCAGGCAGTCCCAGGGACAGCCCTGAGGAGCACCAGAGCAATGGTCTTGGAGGCTGCCCCGGGGCCAGCTGCACCAGCTGCTGCTCAGGCGGCTGGCTCCAGGGAAGCACCTGGTGCTGTGCCTTCACATAGGAACTGTTGGGGGGGGGCATGCCACTGCTTCTAGGAGCTGCAGGGGTGGCGCCTCTGGACGGGGCAGCGCACAGAGCCGCCTGGCTGCACCTCCGCATAGAGCGACATGATGCTGCTTCCAGGAGGTGCTTGAGGTAAGCACTGCCCTGAGTTGAGTGCATGCCCCCGCTCCCCCTCACACATACTCCAGCCCTGAACCCCCTCCCGAACTCCTCAGTCCCAGCCTGAAGCACCCTCCTGCACCCCAAACCCCTCATCTGCAGCCCCATACTAGAGCCCACACCCCCAGCCAGAGTTCTCACACCCCCTCCCCGGCACCTCAACCCCCTCCCATGCCTTGAATTCCTCACTTCTGGCCCTACCCCAAAGCCCACACTCCAACCCCCAATTTCATGAGCATTCATGGCCTGCCATACAATTTTTATACCCAGATGTGGCCCTCAGGTGAAAAAGTTTGCCCACCCCTATACTATAACAATGGTTGAACATCTTTGAGCACCTGTACCAGCTTGGTAGAGAAGACCTCAGATCTAGTAGGCAGCACCTAGTATGTCCCATTTAGTTCCCTAATTTGTATATAGCTTGGGCTGCTATAAATCTTTGTAAGACAAATACTTGAAGTAGTCCGATGTGTATTGTAAGCTAGAATATATGTCGCTGAATAGGAGGTGGACAACAGCAATGCAAGAAAGCCTAGAGTGGGGCTAATCATCAATGCCATGACCCCTCTTCCATTGTAATCAATTGTAACCTTTCAACTAACTGACTGCACTGAGAGTTGGATTGAGTCCTAACTACCAGCTTCTGCTCCCACTAAGATTCTCAATTATGTGAATGGAAGGAGGATTTGATTGGATATTGTATGGAGTGGAGGCTACATTTCCAGAACTAAGGTGAATATTAGATAAGTAACCACTTGTGTGTTTTGTGTTTTTTTTTTTAAGGTTGAATGAAGATGCCTAATAACGTTAAAATTCTTAGCTGTAGTTGGCTATGTGTAAGGCTGTGATTCTGTCATGGATTCCATGACTTTCCATGACCCCTGAGACTTTCACAGCTGCAATGGCCAGTTCGGCTGGTCCCAGGGCTGCCAGAGCAACTGGCCCCAGGGCCAGCTACTCAGGCACCCCGCGGCCAGCCACGCCAGACACTGCTCAGGCAGTCCTGGGGTGGCTGGCCCTGGGGAGTGCCTGAGTAACGGGTGCTCCCCGGGGCCAGTAGTCCCGGGACGAAGCAGGGGTCCCCGGGGCCTTGGAGCAGGTGTGGCTGGAGGCAATCAGCCCCCGCAGCCAGTGAAGGGTCTAGCAGTCAGCCCCAGGAGCTGCTAAGTTTTAGTCAGGGGTATTTATAGAGTAAAAGTCATGGCCAGGTCACTGGCTGTGAATTTTTGTTTATTGCCTATGACCTGTCCATGACTTTTACTAAAAATACCTGTGACTAAATCTTAGCCTTAGCTGTGTGCAGTTTAAATAATTTGGGTGTGAGATCCACTGACTCAGTATCGAGCTAACTAAGGACAAAGTTGCATGGCGGAATCAAGCCAAAAGCCCTTGAAACTTGCTTCAAACGGTTCAAAGTGCAAAATCAATAAAATAAGGGCAAGACCTTTTGCCTTTTAGATGCACTTTGGCACACTCTGCAAGAAAGAAGTTCATAATTTTGTTGAGTAAAAGCCATCGGCTGTCTGGAGATGAGCACTGGCACTACAAGCTTAAATTATTATATAATACAGGAATAGGAATGGCTAAAGATGAACTGAAGCGCATTTGAGGGAAAAATGACACCTGAATTCCCTAATGAATATTGTCACCAGGAATCACAGTAAACTCTTCAGTTACCATTTGGCACCTCTGTTGTTACTCCCATGCTTACCATACGCTGGACCTGTGGCATCGGTATTGCTGTTGATCGTTGCTGGAGCTGTGCACTCATGATTTATTGATTCACTATGCCTGTCCGGTTCTCAAGACTCTTACTTCTTATCCTAAAGGACATAGAATACCAAATTTAAAAAAATACATAAAACGGTCACCCACCAAACATTTCCAGTCTTTGCATTTCATGACTAAATAATTTTATCTCCATTCTGTATTCACTGGGCTTCTCTGTATTTTGCACAGGGACTATCTAGGGGGAATACATTACAGAAAGAAATCAAGTTACTTGGTTTTCAAAGGCAATTGCAAAGTATTGTAAAGACAACCATAGTAGACATAGTGAATGTTCAGGATTTAATGTTCCAGTTTCATAGATTCCCCGTTATAGTGATTATAGTGACACTAGTGTCCCACTGTATGGTGGGTATATGAGTAATAACAGCATGTCAGGTGTCCTCAGGGTAGCAATTTATTTCGGTCTTTTTAAAATGTAAGCTTGGGTAATGCAATTTAAGAAATTACTTTTCTTCAAGTTTCTGATATTCATTTGGGCAGTCAGGTACTGCTAAAACTATTTTTGATAGTTAATATTTAACAATCAGATGTTGGGTTTTTCTTTCCCAAAACCAGATCTTCTCTGTTACAAGGAGTGTGAGTGTGTGGGGGAGTGACAGAATTTTTTATTATTTTTTTTTTTTAAGTGGGAGAGACATCTATCATAGAGACTTGCAAGGTTTCATATTGCGAGACTTGCTGAGCAAGGCCTCATACAAGGGGCTGCAGGGGAGAGCAGAGCAAACACAATTTTAAAAGATGTTTTTCAATATTTCTTTAAAAAAAGTTTAGACATCTTTCTTAGATTTTTTTTTTTTTTTTTTTTTAAAAAGTGCATCTCTGCTGTGCACACAGCCAGAAAGCTATGCTTGTGAATATTTACAATGACCATGAGGAGAAACCCTTGACAGGTGGTGGTGCTTTTGTATTTTACTAACGTAAACCAGTGAAGCTATGTGAAGAATCTGCATTAAGGGTTAAGGCCCTGGTTTAGCAAAAAACTCAAGCACTTGCTTAACTGTAAGCTAGTAAGTCCTCATTGACACTTGTGGGAGTGCTCACCTACATACAGGTAAGCAAATGCTTAAGTCCTTGTATGAGCTGGAAACACATTCATTAATGTGTGCAAAGCTGCTATGATCATGAGGCCCGTGTAAGTAATTGTGAGGTCCATGTGTCTGTCTAATCAGCCAGTAAAGCCCTAAAAATGGTGATGCTAACTGTGGAGATGTAGCAACATGTGTAAGAAATGATTCAATTGAATATATCTCACCAGGGGGACACCATGAAAGCCCCAAGTGCAAATTTAAATCTGCCCTCTTCTGGCAAAACGCCTTTTTGGAGGTGGTTGGTGCAGTGGTTCTCAACCTATTTACCATTGTGGGCTACATCCTGTACTACCTGTATGGCCCTGAGGATGTCACATGGGCCGCAGCACTGTGCTGATTGGGCTGCAAGCAGCTCATGGGCTGCAGGTTGAGACCCGCTGGTGCAGACCCATGGGGCTCAGTAGGGGCCATGATTCAAACAATGTGTACATTTCTACTAACACTCTACCACCACCACCCCTCCACAAAAAAGGGTGGAGGGATGAGGGGCTACAAAAGCACATGGATGTTATCCAAAGACTTTAGCCCAGATAAGTTGCTTGTTTTAAATTGTTACGCTAAAGTCCAAATTCTGCTGTTTCTGTTAAAAATGCTTTTTCTTTTTCTATCTATTTCAAATGGTTCACAACTATCTTTACAACTTTTAATCAATAATGCTCTGTTTACTAAAAACAAATTCAAGCTTAAAGCAGCAACAATAACTGACATTACCTCTATTACTAAGGATTATGTGCATCCTCATAGTAGCTATTAAGTGTTTATTAGAAGTTTACTGTAAAAGCTTTCTGTGCTCATGCAGCTAAATAAGCTTGGTCTCTTATCCTTCAGTCATTTTTGGAGGTGTTTTGTTTCTATTGTCTGTAAGGCACATAATTAGAAAAGCTGATTTTTCTTTTTTGTAAAGCAAACCCCACCCCACCAAATTTATCACTGTTGTCTGCATTATGACTTTTAAAACCTGTGAAAGGATGTTTGATGGTGAGCAGCATGATGTGTGGCTGTTGTCTTTGTGGAAGACTAATATGCAGTGCTGAACTATGATAGTAAGAACAGTGTTTGAGACTGCACAGTGCAACAGGATCCATGTCATGGTCATAGTACAATTTTTAAATTGTTCATTTTTTGATAGGGCGGATCTCAAATGAGAGTGTGCAGTGGCTTACAAAGGGGAACTTTAGCTTTTATAGATTTAATTCTGTAGTTGGTAGAGTTCCAATTGAGAGGAGGATAAATTGTGATGAGTTCCACAATCCCTATCTCCTTTTTGGTTGATTAACTGGGGTGGGGGGAGAAAGGGGAGGGTGTTCATGTGTGTATTATAGACAGCACACACAATCATCCATGTTTAAAGAATGTTAAATGGCTGCAAAATCAAGAACTCAGCCATTAGAAAATGCCAGAATTAAGGATGATGCATGGATACACAATGATAGTCTTGCCTAATATCACAAAGGTGGGGGGAAGAACCAAGTGGATCAACAAGAATCCTACTTTCTGGAACAAGGTGTTCCTCTGCAGAGACAAAGCATGACAGATTTTAGGCCCAGTGACCGATTGCCTGACTTGGTACAGTTGTGATGGATAAATGTATCTGTATGGTTGAATTCCATGCATATGGGTGTAGAGTGCCACACCGTAACTCTTGGTATGTGCATATAGGTGCTGTATGTGTATGTAGGCATTCCACCTCTTGTTTGATGTTCTAAAGACATTCCGATTTTGGACGTTCTCACTGGAGTGCTAAAACTCCAGAATGAAGCTATTAACTTGCATTTTGTTTTCTGGCTCCTGGGTTTGGCATGACTACATTCTCTGTCAAACTTGGCAGCATCTGTTGCCTGACTTAAAAGCTTTAATTGCGTCTTTAACGCACCCTGTTCAGCCAGGTCATTGCAACACATTTTTGTTTTTGTTTTGAGGAGCTTCACAACACTTGGTGGCGATAGTCGGGGAACTAGTAAGATTTCTGCCTCCACTGTGTGTAGTTCAATTACATGAAGGAAAAATTTGGGAGGCCACTTATGCTGCACTACATTTCACTGCATACTTATGGTATAAAAGGCATCATAGTACTTTCTTCTAGAGGGACTTATAATACATAGACTTAAGGGATTCTCTCCTAGTCCCTGCCTAATGAATGTTAAAATAGAAAGATTACTAAAAAATGAAGTGTAGAAAACAGTCTTGCAATGGCAGTGAGATAGATTTAGACTTGATGACCCAGTAGTTCTTTTTCACCTGTGTTTGCTGCCTGTGTGTTCTTCTAATGCACAAAGGACACAGAAGGAGTTAATGCAGAAATTCAGTGGGCCTAATCCTTGGCTCTGGCCAAGCTGTGCTTTCTGCAGGGCCCTAAATGGGGAAGGGTTGCAAAGGCAATCTTATGCCACCATTTATTCCCCAATCTGGCCACAGTCACATGTCTGGGAAGTGCTCATGCCCAACTGCCAGTGATCCTTAGGGGCTCCTCTGACAGCAATGAATATAGTGGCACTTCACCCAAACAAAATAAGTACATTTGAAACTTGGGAGATCTATGAGGTGTTTCACACTGTGTAGCTTCCCTCTGTGGTGATAAATGTTGACAGTTCCTTCATATTTATCTGAAAACAGACTGTTGAAGTAGGCTGTTTTGTGAGAAGAGTTGTCATTCACAGGAGTGACCAATTGAGCCCATTTTAGCAGTAGATGGGTAGTGCTGTAACAGTTGTGATAGAATTGCCAAAGCAATATTATCTTTTCAGTAAACTTAAATATCTTTCTTGTCTATAGTAGAGCCAAGTACTTTAAAAGACAATGTACAATAGCAGATTAAATTAAACTGTAAGTGCATAGCCGGTGAAGAACTGGAGCACCCTCTGCTGTTAGTGGGCTCCTTTTCCAATTCTCCTTCCCCAAGGACTTGTCTGGCCTATACGTTGTAAATGTTAAAAGGCATTTCTAAAGTGTCATGGTGATTTCTCACAACTACGATGAGTCTGTTTTTGACCCAGCTTTACTTGTAATTTCCTACAACAGTTGTATTGTTACTGTTGACCAAATCAGCCATTGTAATGTGAGGTAGGTTATGTGGTTAAGCCATTTTTTTTCCATTTACATACACCAAAGTCCAGGTAGTTTTCTATCCGCTGATACAGAAAGCTGCCTTTTATTTATTTATTTTTTTGGGGGGTACCTAGAACATTTTTATTTCTTCAGATAAAAAATGAAGTAGAGGATTCTGTGCAGAAACACATCTCTGAATAATATGCTTCTTTTTAGTAAGAGTGTTGATAGTTCTTAAATGACACTGACAAATTCACTTGGTGAATACAACTCCTATTTGTCAGCCAATTGAAGGGAGCCATCAGCCAGATAACCTGGTGAAACTGAGGCAGGCTGACTGTTCTTGTCTACTCCAAGTACACTTCCCAGCTCTACCAGGCTTGTCACATGTAGACATCCCCTACTTGAGTGATTCCTTACTACCTTGCAAGTCCTTAAGTCTTAATCAGCCTTTCCCTGTATGTACTCAAATGCACAAGGTGGCTGAGAAGAAAAACATTTTTGTTGCATGCAGTTCACCTACTACCCACCTCCACCGTCCTTGTGGAAGGGGGCCTCTTTTCCCACTGTAAGAGAATCAGGCCCTTCATGACTATATAGGGTTGCCAGATTCTGAGGTGCTGAGCACCCTCTGCTCCCATTGAATTCTTAAGATTGGGCCCAGAGAGAATAAGATTGTTACTGCAGTGTCCTGTAATAAATATAAGAGCAGCAGAAAAATAACATAGTTCAGGTTTAAGGAGGGGGGAGGGGAATGCTGTGTAGTGGGGTTGCTGAATATTCACTGTTAATAACCGTACCATCCTTAGCGCATGCTTGCTTACATAATTTTGAAGGAATGCAGCTGGTTAAACTGTGTGCATCTGTTGCTTATTAAACTGTCTTTAGAATGCCTACACTACGATGCCTTCTGCATGAGAAGGGTTAAGAGGAGACAATATTCTGTCAAAGACCTTGGTTTTAATTTTGCCTCTCACACTGGCACAGATCCTGCTAAGAGCAGCCCAGATTAGTACGGAAAACCTTTGAAGAGATTTAAGATGTCCTTCAGCCAGTTTGAAGGTTTTGTCTTGCAAATCCAGTACAAGGGCGCCTGCAGGCATCTCGACCCTTGCTGTGCTGCTGATGCAGCTCAAGGTCACACTAACCCGCCCTGTGACATTCAACAACAAAATTATGCGGTGAAACTGCTTCAGCATTCAGCCAGCCAACCAACAACTTCCTCAGTTCCTCACTAAAGGAAGAAGTGTTCCTTTCTGTTTTTTGGCTTCGTGGATTTTTGCTGTAGGAAATAATCCAGGATTTCTGGTGTGTGTGATGACAAGGTCATTTCTTAATTAGAACACATGTAAAGAACAAAGCTAAATGGCTTCAAAACAGCTTTGTAGTTGATGGAGAGGATTTAAATTATTTAAAGAGAGAGTCACCCAAGTATGATGGAAACTGAATTCTAAAGACATTAACTCTTTCACTGCGCTGCGATTTCCATGTGTTACTCAAAAAGAAATGTCAAACTTCATGAGAAATATTCTAATTGCTATTAAATGAACATTATCCATCTATTTACAAATAAGACAATAATGTGCATATAATGATGATCTGTATCTGAACTATAAAAGTCAGGGAACTTATTTTCTTTTTACCCTGAAATGCTACTCATGGCTATAGAACAAGAGTATAAAACTTTTTCTGAAAGATCAGTGAATTCATTCCTGCTGCTGTATTATTCTTTTAACTGGTTCTCAGTGTATGTATATAAATGTTTTGACTTTTTGTGTTCAAAACTGTTAACTTAAGAAATTTGGACTAGTTCCCCTACCACTAAAAAATATTATGAAGGAGAAGCCCTGTGGAAGATATATTTGAGAGGAGGGAGAGAGTGCTCATTTGTAATATAAAAAAGAGCTAACTGCAGTTAAACTTAAAACTCAATTTTTTTGCACAATACATAACATGTCTTGGAATAGGAATTTTTTATTGGATTTTGTGTTTGGTCCAAAATACGTGTGCAAAATACTGATTCAGTACTGTTAACAGTGTGCTGGGGTGCTTTATATTGGTCATCAATATTTTTTCTGTCCTTTTTTTCTTTCTTCCTCCCTTCCTTAACCCCCTACTTTTTTTCCTTTTGACCGTAGGGTAGGAAATAGCTCAAAAGATAGTAAATTTTTGGGCTATAATGCTGTTGTAATAGACTTGAGAGGAGGAGAAGGAAAGGATGAGTATTTAGTGTCCTGTAGAGCCTGGCTTTCATGCACAGCTGCAAATTGCTGTCCTCTTAAACCACGAACTTAAGTTAGTTAGGCAGTTTACCAACTTTTTAAAAATATTATACATGAGGTAAGAAATTTTTTGCCAACAAACATGGAGTAACGTGACTGATAGCATTCTTTGTGCTTATACACAGTTGCTGCCTCAAGGAGAACTGAAATAAGGAGAAATATTTCCCCCTTAATCTGAAGTGTAACACAGTTGTTGACACTTCAAATAGAGATTTAAGGGCTTTCAAATGTAAATGAAATAACACATGGAGGATTTATAATTTGGATTGTTGTTCTGGTCTTTCTGGACAAACCTCCTCAATGTAGAATGTCAGATGCTGTGAACATTAAATGTCAGGCTGAAATTAACTCTTAGCATAGATAAATTGTGCTTGCTCTTGGTGGGGACCTCCCTATGAGAAGTGAAACTCAGCCTTTACCCAGATGAAAGGGTAAGAGTAGGAAATGCAACTTCTTTTCTTCTTGGGTTCCCTCCCCTCCCCCACCGCATTCTGCACTTGCTCTATGGCAGCAGGCATGTAAGAATAAAATGATGGAGGAAAACAGACTTCATGCAAGAAAAACGGATAGAAGAAAACTGATACACTGTGTAAAATCTGTACATTCTTGCCCTTGCCTGGGGTGTAGTATGCCCTTAACATTATGTGAGACCTAAGCTCACCTGCTAGTAACTTCTAATTTACTGTCCTAATTCATCGATTTGTTATCACTAATTGTACTTCATTTACTTCTGTGTAGTTTCCAGTACCTAAAGGGTTGAAAGGTTGCTGTAATTGGCACCCGCAGCTGCTCTTTCTTTTGACAGGGGATAATTTTGCAGCCTATGCTTTGTGTGACAGCTGCCTAATTGGGCATTCTCCCCTTGTAGCAAGCCTGCCTCCTCCAGCCTCCCTGCTGACAAATGGTGGTGGATTATAGATGAGGACATGCTGACCCATTCGACCTTGCTGAGACTGCGGGGAGGGGCCTCCTGCTACTTGAGGGAAGCTTTGGGTCATTTAAAGGACAAGGTCATGAGCCAGGTGGGGAAATGACATGATATCACATGACAATAGCCTGATGACACGGTCAGTATGTCAAGGACAAACTCATCTGTATTGATTATGCTTCTCTTTTTTTATATCTCATTGAAGCCACTGATGTTTCAAAAGTATTTTGTTAATTTTAAAGGTGGTAAAGTACCAAATGGTAACATCAGAGTTGTGTTTGAGTATTTTTACATTTATTTCTTCTTAATACAGATCCCACAGGAGAAGCAATATTCGTTAAGCCGTGTTAATAATGTTTTATAGTGGTGGCCTTGATGTATTTTATAAATGTGCGTACATACTCGGTTTTACTGCTAAAGAAATACCAAAAAGCAAATGCAGCTAGGCAAAATTAAAGGGGAAATAAACTGCTGTTAAATTTTAACATTTCTCTTTCCAGACTTTGTATGGTGGTGATTCAGTAATTTACAATGTGCGGATGTGCACACCCACGTATTTATAATAAAAATATTTGTTTATATATGTGTTCATATCATGTAGTGGTAAAATATTATAATAGTTTAAAAGAAAGGAAGGAAAGTAAAATAAACGAATGTTTAAAGGAGAACTTTTAAAGTAGCTTTAGGGCTATGTGACTAAGGTAATGCCATGCCCATTTTAAGGGAGTAATGCAATATCCAACTATGCCAGCCAATAAAAACCTATTAAATGATTTTGAAAATATGTTATGAGTACTGCTGACAATATTTGAGAGCATCTGGATGTTACTTTGCTATGCTAATAAACTTCAAGGTAAATGAACAGCTTGTTTGACTTTTGCAATGTTAGACAAAAGTGAAATTCTTATTCTTACATAGATAGATTGATTATGCTAAAAATTAAAGATAAATAGTTTAGAAAGAAAATTCCCCCAAAGTACATTAAATGTGTGTTAAACTTAATGGCATAATTCCATTTTATCTTCTTCAGAACAGTTTGCCATATACATTTTGTTTCTGAAACAGTCAGCCTTTCACTACAGAGAGCAGGGTTCACTAGTTCTCATTTCAAGGAAAACAAAATTGTTGTTGGATGCTCTTATGTCTAAATCTCATCAGTTCACCAGGATGTAATTTTACTCCCCTGAAGTAAAAAGCCGTCAGTGGTAAAGTGTGATGAATAGTTCACTCAAGTAGACGCGTCCGTGTGCATGTTTAATTCTGACCTTGCTATGCATGTGTTTAGCGCCTCTCAGTGCCTGAGTCAAGCCTGGTGGAGGTTTAATCCTGTGCCCTTGTACACGTATACTTGATTAGTAGTTGTGGTTATCTCAGCAGAAGACATTCCGCCCTCTTCCTTGTATTGGTCGGGACCCAGGCACTGGGGAGTCAAGTCAAAGGAGAAAGAAAAGAGATTTTTACATTAGCATTCTATGAAAGCCTTACTGTCTGCAGAACAAATTGATTGCTACAGTGTACCTGTGCTTGGCAATACTGCTGTGAAAGAAAGGTATGGTTGTAATCTGTTTTATTGTATTACGTATTGTGACACTCCAGGCATATTTAACATTCAGCTCTTTCTGTGGCACATGCTGTAAGCTTAAGTAAAGAACAAGAAATGAATGAATGAAAGTTTGTGAGAGCATTGAGTCTGCAGCTTTGTTTACTACAATCAACTAAGCCCATTCTAATAAGACAAATTTGCTGTGTACTTCACTGGTAACATAACCAGATTGATAACAAAAACTCACATATAGCGCTGAGTGACACAAATCTTTGTCACTGGTTGCAACATGCCTGCACAGATGCAATTCCAGGTTGAGGTTTTTTTAATATCCAAATGAATGGGGAAAAATCTAAGATGTGACTATTGATTTTGTTGTTCTAGTTAACTGCTGAGTATGGGTTCTCCCCCCCCCCCCTCCTTTTATTGAACTGGCCCAATGTATTGGTGCTGCAGAGGGAGGAAAAGCAAGAGGAATATATTATAGGGTATATGATACTGTTTAATATTATACTAGAGCAAGGCTTAGGAAAAAGTCTTGTGTAGTATTTGTGCTCTGTAGTTTATTTTCATTTGCATAGACATTTGTACCTTTTTTTTTTTTTTTAAATGTAGGTTAGTGCTGTTCATTTGCTATGTCAGTTACAGACTTTACCTAGTTGATTCTCTGGGTGTGGGGTTTTTTTTGTTTTTTTTTAGATGCTGTGCTGATGTCAATTGTATGTTTGATGGGAAGTGTAGAACAATCTGTTAAAAAGATTCAGGCTGCTTCATATTGAGCTGTACTCAGTGCTCCATTCTTAACATTGCTGAAGTTGTTTTATTAGTGATTGTTTGGATGTTTGTTTGTGGCCACATTTGAAGTATTTCTGCCCTTGTAATGCAAACAGTCTCAACCAGTTAAGTTTAGGACAGGTGGAAGACTTGTCCAGGACATTTAAATCTTGATGCAAACCCAATCTAATAACTTGATGGGGAAATGAAAATCTATCTTTGCTGATTTTTTTTTTTTTTTATCACTAGATACAAGTTATCAGAGAGAGGCTTTTAAAACTGTCCCTCTACACGTTGTTCCAGTAGATGACGACAAGTAAACAATCTGCTTTAAGGAAACCAGGGACCTAAAAGATGCCAAATGCTGAAGTATTGACATGCATTACAATAGTTACTTTCATCATATGGCCTTGTAGATTTAAGATTAACACTTTATAGATGTGCAATATGTTTATACAAGAGTACCCTTGAGTTTATATTTTACAGCTTGCAAAGAGTGTGAACGTAGCCTTATGGGTGTAAGTTATTTATCATATAGACCCTTTGAAAACTAAAAATTTCTTCAAGAGGCATGGACCTAGTGGCAATATGATGTGATGGTTTGTAATTAAGTGTGATGGTTTGTATTTAAGTAACACATAATGAAATTAAAACTATTTAGTCTAAACTAATTTATACAAGGAAAGTACTCTGTGAATGGGATGTTCTCTTTCCCAGCACCTTTTGTAGTCAATTTAAAGCAATAAAAAACATGTTTTGTAATAAAATAAAAAAACAGTTACACAGGTTCTTTACATTCAAACCATAAGTTAAAAGAAACTGACCAAATTTACAAGAGTTTTAAAAAATCAATATTTAATTACTACAACACCTTAGAATTGGTTAATTCTTACTTAAAGCTTATTCCATTCTGCAATGACTTTTAGCTATTTTTAACCAGTTATTGAAAAGCTGTTTTGCTTTGAGTTTGGAGGAATACATTTGTTAGACAAATACAGGGCAATAATACAGTATTTCAATGCAAATAACTTTCCTTCATAAATAAATCAACCTATGACTTTAAATAAATGATAGAGAAAAAGAAAATTTCAGATTAAAATCATGTCAGACCTTGAAAACTCTACCAGCAAAGATTTTTCTGACTATTCCAAATATATGTATCATTTATTTTATTTTATTTTTGGATAAGCACTGCTTTTGGTATAGTATATATTCTGTGTTCAAGAGGAAGGAAGATGTTTTTGTTTTTAAAGGCAAAAGCTTCCTTAGTGTTCATCACTTTTCATGCTAAATGACCTGTCATGGGATCCAGAACAATCTGTATGCTTAGGATGGGGTGTGGATTTGTTTTTTAATTGGAATGTAGGACTACATCTATAGAATTTAAACTTTCGATGTACAATATAATATGTTAATATGTTTGAAAACTATTTCCTTTTGCTGTTAATGTGGTGGGAAAACTTGGCCTGGAATGGATTTTGTGACTGTATCTTTTGCATCTGGGCTTTTTAAATCAAAGTGCTGATTTTACTGACTTTACAGGTTGCCAAGATCAGTAGTGAGTCCAGTGTGGACCTATCTAGTATAGCCTGCCCTTCAGATACATAAAGATATCTTTTAAAAATATGCAGAGTTGCCTGTAAATGCAGTATTCAATCATGGAAATGGAAGGGAGAGGTTTACAGTTCATGCATCTTCCAACGGGTGTTATGCATGCCCAAGTCAAGATTGTGAAACTTCTGTTCCCCATTTCCATCCCTTTCCCTTCTGTTACCATGTTTCAGCACAAAGAACAGAGGAAGTTGACCTGTTGCATAACTTTCCGAAGCAAATGGAAATGTGTGTAAACAATTAATATAATCTTGTTGTTGTGTCTGCAGCTGCTCAATTCACATTAATGCTAGAGGCAGTTGTGTAATTAATGTCCCCATGTACTGAACTGAGACTATTGCTAAAACTCTTTGGGGGAATTGTTGCATCTATTATGCTAGGTAATTCTTCCCTGAAAAATACAGGTGTTACAAATATTCTCTATTTTGAAACCTAGGGCCAGATTTTTAAGGCATGTAGGTGCCTAACTCCCACTGCAATTAATTCTCATATTGTTTGCCTTATTTCAAATTGTTGGATGCTGTATCCATTCTGAATTAACTAACTTTAGTTTAAACATAAAATTTATCATATTTGATCATGCAGTATGATCTGGATGGTGGGGAGCAAGCCTGGGGTCCTCTCTCATTTTATGGACTTAAACACACAAAATTTCTTAGTGTAGATTATCTGCAGGCTTTAGAGTTGTCAATTTTTGGTAGAACATATTCCTGGAGGTTTCATCACATGACATAATATTTAATTCCTGAGACTCCAGGACAATCCTGGAGAGTTGGCAACAGTAAAAGGCTTTTATGACAGTGGTAAAAACAACTGAGCTTTGTCTATACTTGTAGTTCCTGTGTTGCCCCACTGCTAAAAAATGATAAATTTTCTAGTGTAGACAAGGCCACATTGTGTAAATGGCCACAGACGCTTATGTTTGTATTTGTCTTTGTTTATGTATTATTATGAAAGCATTTGCAAATCTAGAAATAGCTTATTCTCTAAGTAGTAGTTTTGGTGCTTAAAGGATGCAAAAGTTCCAAACTATTTTTTTTTTCTTTACTCTCAATGTGCTTTTCTTCCATTTGAGCCATAATAAGTAATGACCGATAGCAGAACCAAAGTCTGGGGCTTCCCCTTCTCCTCTCCCATTCCGAAGTTTCTTCTGGTATTTGCTTTTTTTAAACCAGTGGCGTGCACTTGGTGCATTCCTTTCTAAATGTTTTCTTTCATTAAAGCGATAAAAGCCATGTAAGGGGCCTACAAATTCTACTTGTAAAGGGGTCCAGCAACAGAGACATTAAAACACTCTTCAGAAAATGCCACACTTTTTTTTTTTCAAGACCAAACAAGAATGTTTGTGTTGTTGAAGCCTGTTTTACCAATTTCTTTATCCATAGGTGAAGTTTTGCTAGAGTTTAATAAAACACACATTTAAAGTTAATATTGTTTGATTAAAAAATACAAATTCTTTCTATGCTTTGGCTTCCACGATACCCATGGGATGATTAATTTCTGAAGGTTAGATTCTGCTGCCCCGTCACAGAGTAGTATCTTTTTTCTCCCTGCTATCAGCCCCAGTGAAATCAATGGGCTCCTTACAGAGTGAGATACAACTTTGTGTGAGGAAGTGTTCCAGAACCTGGATCTGAATTAGCAAAGCTGTTAAATGTGAAGGAAAAAAATCAGGTAGTCTTATCATCTGGCTTCTTCAGATCAGGTCCCTTTCCACTATGGCCCATCAAGGCCTCCCCCATGTGCTTCTCCTCTGCCTAATCAAGCCACTCCCAGAAGCACTCCAGGTGATCCAGATCAAGTGGCGAGTAGAAGCCGTATGACCAATTTAAAAAAAAATGGATTTTTGTGGGAGGGAGTAACAAGTAACGTACGTGTGTGTGTGTGAGAGAGAGAGATTTATTCCAAAACTACAGGAATTCATTGCGTTTAGAAATTAGTCGGTATTGATACATAGTTCAGTAGGACTATGTGGAGCAAGACAGTGGACCAATGACTAGCTTCAAAATTCTGTCTTCTGAAGCTGTACTGCTGTCCCATCAGCTCTCACAAGCCAGGAACGCTTTGGGCCAGGTCCTTGCTTGGCCACGCTGAGCCAGGGTGGGAGAATCTCTGAGGGAAAATTAGGGTGCTGCAGGAAGTAGTGTCCCTGCCCCAGGATGTGGCCAATTCAGTATTGGACCAGTTGCCCTGCGTAGAGTTGTGCAGTATGCTACTGCTGTATATGCTGTCTGATGTGTAAAACCTAGATCTGGACTCTATTGGGTCATTAAAGACCCCCCATTGTTTGTTGTCAGATCAGGATATTTATTATAATGTCCTGGGTCTATTCCAAGTCATGTAACTGCAGTCTCCCCCTGCAATCCTGGATAGATGAGGAGATAAACTGTTATACACTATTTTCTGATACTAAACAGATGTGACGTTTTCACCCCGTATGCACCTATCAGTGGGGAGGAAGGATAGTCTTGTAATTAAAGTGCTTGACTGAAACTCAGTAGATCTGTGTCCCGTTCCCAAGTCTGCAACAGAGGTCATGGGTGACCTTGGGCCGGGCCGGTCGTTTTAATCTTCCTCTATCTCAGTTCCCCACCTGTAAAGTGGAGATAATAGCACTGCTCGACCTCAAAGGGTAGTTGTGGTGATATGTTCAGTGATGTTTGTGAAGCACTCTGATACTGCTGTGATGAGGACCATGTGTGTAGCTATTACTGTTTATTGGTAGTATCTGGAGACCCCAATCAGGGATCATGCCCAGACTGTCAGACTTTGTACAAATAAATTACAAAAAGACATTCCCTTGCTCACAGAGCCTACAATTTAAATATATGATGCAAGATAACCAGCTAATACAACACACTTAAGATAAGTGCATAAGATAAGAGTAAAACAATTGTGATCAGTGTCATAAGCAACGATCACAGCAGGGTTGTTTTGTTTTTGGATTTCTTTTGCAGAGAAAGAGACATACTGTATTATTGTCAAAATCTTTTTCTCATAGTTAAGGCTTTCTGGCATCACTTCACCTAAGTGGAGGAAAGTAACATCTTTTTTTCATGCCTCTTGTGCCTTCAGTTGAAGAGAAGTAGACTGCTAAGAATGTTCGAATTAATCTAGAGAATTTTTCTCAGTGTGTATGTTTACTCCTGTGGCTATCATTTGGCAAAGAAAATAATTTCATGGAAGAGTTGCAGGAAACTGCACTGGATGAACATTTTTTATAAATAGTAAGTAGAGGCTATCATATAAAGTTGAAGTTCCTTCTGTGTCCCACCATGGGATAACTTGAGAATAATGGAATCTGTTTGCAGTTCTGTATTTACATGTGCAGTTTCTCTGGTTGTGTCATCTGAGATGTATCACTGAGATTAAAGGTGGCTGAACCAACTTCACATGAAAAAAGCTAACTAGATAAAATTTGATCAAAATGGGCAGCAACTAATCACACAGTAGAGGAGAGAAGGAAAGGATTTACTGAAGAAGGGATTTATTGGCGTCACTAGATTTGTACAATGCTTATTTGCATATCCCAGTGCATCAATTTTATCATTCTTAGGGTTTGTTCTGGGAAGATTAACTTCAGTACAGCTTCCTTTCTTTTGATCATTCCATGCTATTAATGGCCACTACATATTACTGCACCCGGCAAGTGGCTCATTGTCCAGATGAGTTGGAACATTTTATCTATCCTCCCCATCAATGAAATCCTCTTTACAATAGTGGAGAAGGGAATCCTATACTATGAAGAGAGAGCCCAAAAACCATGCTGGTATTTCCTTATATCATCGACAAATCCTCCTTGAATATCTCCAGGGGCTTCATATCGTAGTGCATCAGTTTCAGGTTTCTTATCCTAGTTTACAGTATAAGCTCCACATAATTTTGCTTCCACTTACATCTTTGCCCTCACATTACACATGCTTCTTGCTGCTCCATCTTCTTCTCCTTCCTTCACTCATGACTTCATGCTCTTTATCACACTTTCCCATATACGTGGAATAGTATCTTTTCTCTCATCTTATAGTACCTTCTTTCTTCCTTCGTTCAAATGCCTCTTTGAAACCTATCGTGTAAGGAAAACCCTCCTCCCATCTTCCCTACTGCCAGACTGTTTGTTTCCTGAACTGTTGTCCCCATGACTTGTCTTAGTTTGTAAGCTCTTTGGAGCTGGAGACATATCTGTGTTCTGTAATGTGCTGTGTGAATTTATGGTGCTACAAAAAATTATTATAGTAATAATTAATGCCATTCTCTAGGGCTAGAGATCATTTGCAACACAGTTGTTCAAGGCAAATGTCAAAGGCAGAGAGACTTCTTCACATAAATCTGCCAGCATAAGAAAAGCCCAGGAGTACTTGCAGCAACTCTTGGTACACCAAATTGTTCAGCTTCAGAGAGGCTGTGACTGAAACACTGCCTATGTGAGCTAGGAGAGGAATACCAAGTCAACTTTGGGGGGGAAAAAGCCAGGCTTCCCCTCTTTTCTCTTCTCCCCCTCCCCCCACTACAGGTAGAGAAGAACAAAATTTTATTTTAAAGCTTCTTTTGCTCCCATAGCAAAAAGAGGGTCATTATAGCACATCCGGTTGAGTGACCACCTAGGGTCCTGCTTCCTGCATTACAGTGGGCCAGGTTCTGATCCCAGTTTTATATTGGAGTCAGTTCAGAGAAATAGAATTTATTTTAGTGGTGTTACGCTGGGGTAAATCTGTAGTAAATGAGGTCAGAATTGGAGCCAATGGCGGCTGCCTTCTCTCACTTAAAAAAAGTGGTGGAGTGGGGACTCCATTGAGTTAAAAGCCTTTTGTTTTGAGCCAGAAAGGTTAGTTCTGTTTATAGGATGATTAAGAGGCATATTGCAAAGCCTTCTCTATTACATTGAACCAGGGCCTAGTTTATATTTAACTAGATCCCTAGGGTGATTTCCTTTCTCTTCCTTTAAATCTCTCCTCAAAATTCACTTCTTTTTTTTCCATCTATAATCTCCACTTTGGCACCATTTGCTCTCATGATTGTTTTAAAAATTATATCAAACAACCCACTCTCAAAATAAAGTTCCTCTATAAGCAGTGTTTCCTTTCTTCCTCTAGCCTCTCCTCTGTTTGTAATCTCAGGAGTGAAAGTAAATTGGAATCGGAGGGGGAAATCTCAGAGGGGAAAATTTCACTATATTTTTAATAGCACTAACCAAAGAGGAGGGGAGAGATCTAATCCCCTTTATGTTAACCCCCCAGGGCATCTTCCTCTCCTCATCAACACTCACCATGTTCTGTTGCCCTTTTCATTGCATTATCAGTTTTAGTTTGTTGGGTTTTGGGAGGAAGGAACCATATGTGGCTTTTTATGTGTCTATGAAGCACTTTCTATCACTATGCTGTTTTTTAAACAATAAATAACATGTTCTCTCCAGATCCTTTCTTTGCAATAGGAAGGGACAAAAATCAGTCTATTCTAGGGGCTAGTCTTGTTCATGGACTTCATTTAATTATCAGAGGTCAGTCTGACAATATAGGTATGCGAGGTGCCTCACAGACACAAATTTGTTCTGAAATGTTAACAGTCTAAATGTATACATGACATGATGAGGGAGGGCAGCAAACAGTAAGGAAGGACAGGCAAGGAAGGACAAGCAATGTGTTAACACGTAGACTCATTTTCATCATTTTGGTTCAGTTGTGTGTTTCATTTGACTCATTTCTCTTGGGTATTGTGGGAAGGATATGAATGGGGAGAACACAGTGGCTTGGCAGGCTACTCTTAGGAGGCCATCCTTGTGCAAGGAAGGAGCATGTCATGGAAATTCTTGTAGGAGAGGTTTCTGTTGCAATGAAGTTGGCATTGGTGAAGCAAAGTGGGTGTAGGGAGAGGGCTGCGATAAGAGATGAAGTCATATATGTCAGTGGGCCAGAGTTACCCAGGCCCAGAAAGCTATTAAAGCAAGACATTAAAACTTGGTATGGTGGACCGGGGAAGCCAGTAAAGGGAATAAAAGAGTGTGTGGTGAGGTGAGATGTGATCAGAGCAAATGGTAAGAGATAAATTTAGCAGCTGCATTTGGGATGTGCTAGGGGAGGGCCCTGATGATACCAGTGAAGCCAGAGAAGAGCAGGTTGCAGTAACTTAGGCCATGCCTATGCTAGTTAGCTTGCAGTGGCACGCTGTACAGATGCAGCTGCGCCGCTGTAAGATCTCTCATGTAGCCACTCTGTGCTGATGGGAGAGAGCACTCCCATTGACATAATAGCTACTACTGCTCGTGGAGGTGGTTTTATGTTGGCAGAAGAGGCTCTCCAGCAGACATAGCGCTCTGCACACGATCACTTATGCCAGCGAAACTTATGTTAGTCAGGGTGGTAGTGGTGGGTTTTTTTTGTTTTGTTTGTTCACACCCCAAGCAACATGAGTTTTGCTGACATAAGTGGTGGTGTAGACATGGTCTCAGTCGGTAGGTGATAAAGGCATGCATAAAAGTCTTAACTATGGGGAAAAAACAGGATTCCATCTTGGAGATGGAGAAAGAAATGTCAAGTTAAGGAACAACCTGGACATGTGGCAGGGGATGGAGGAGTTGAAGATGACCCTCTGGTGATGAGTAGGTGACACTGGCTAGTAGTGATAATAAACAGTGACAGAGAAAGAAGTAGGGACAAACAGGTAGGATTTATCTTCACTGCCTCTCGTACTGAGCGTTCTGACTTTGATCTCATGAATGGACCACTTATACATCCAAATTAACTGGGCATGGGGGATTCTCTTCTAGTTAGTTATTGACACCTCAGTAAGGGCTAGGAAAGGTTCCCTTTCATTGAGCTAATACAAAATTAACAGAATTTCTTTCTCACTACTATAGAAATAATGGATGTTTCCTGTCCTGTCTTCACTTTCTACTTTTCTGATTTAGTTTGTTTTTTGTTCTAAAATAGATTTGACAAAGGTCTAGGGCTGTCTCCTTTAACATAGGAGTTTCTGCCATCAGGGTTCTGAAGAAAAAGTATGTTTCCTTCTCCTCCTTCTTCCTTGTTTTCTCAAGCAATGAGTGGTAACTTGATCCACTTCAGAGGTTTAGTCTTTGTCACTTTTGTACAAGGAGGGATCGGATGATAGTTCAAAGACTGAAATGGGATGAGAAGTGACCTTCGTTTCCTTAGAACACCAGAGTGCCAATGAGTACTAATAATTGTATTGTTGTGTTTTGGGGGCATGGACAGGTGCTCGTTAGGAACTGAACTGAGGATTTTTTTTGCAATACACAATTTTTTTTTTTCTGACTGTAGGTATAACTAGCCGCCTTCGGCACCCGTTTGATTGGACTGTACTTTGCCTGTCCAATATGAAGTGTATTTGTAATGACTCTGTTCTGTGAGCTTGGCTCTGGTTCTATAAGGCATGTTCTGTAACTGCATTAGCCCGAAAAGGGTTCTGCCTCCATTTGTATAGTAGTGAAACCATTCTCTTTTGAAAGGCATTGAAGGCAATCAACACAATAGTGAAACCTTCTGTGAAACCTCATAATAGCATCCACTAGTCACCTGTAGTCAGTGGAAGCGGGACCGAAATCCATTTATTAGTTTCATGTTCGTATTTTTGTAAGGAAAGTGAGACAAAAAGAAACAACAATTAGCATAATTCAGTAAGAGAACACCTGTATGTATGAAAGTTATCCATGTATCAGTACCATTGCATTACAGTGTATTGACTTAAAAACCTGAAGTCTCTCCACAATGGCGTGTTGACTTGGGAAACACCCATCATATGCACATTAAAAGAAAGGTGACTGTATCAAAAAGGACCTGGAGCAAGACCTTTGAGCCACGCTGGATCTCGGCACTGACAGATTAAGCTGAAAGTAAGATGCAGTCAGTTAGGCTGGGTGAGAGAGATGTGATTATGTTATACTGTAGGTAGTAATTTTATGCTTCATAATGCAAAGAAGTTGTGTGGTTTTTTTTAATTAAGTAAATTGCATTTATTTTTGTATCTTGGACCCTCTTATTTGTACTCTGCCTACTAATATCTGCTGGGATGACTCCTAACATTCCAAATCACAGTACAGCTTTCAGTCAGCCTTTTACAAAGAAAATAACTTTGGGTGTGTGTACACAGCGCCAAAAAAAACACAAAAAAAACCATGGCAGCTGAGTAGGGCTTGCTTTACAGGACTAAAAATAGCAGTGTAGATGTTCAGGCTCAGGTCTGAAACCTGGGGAGGGGGCAGGGTCTCACCGCCTGGACTCTAGCCCAAGACTGAACATCTACACTGCTGTTTTTAGCACCTTTGCATGAGCCCTACTCAGTTGACCGGGACTCTGATACTCATTGTCATGGTGGGTTGTTTTGGTTTTGGTTTTGGTTGGGGGTGTGTGTGTGTTTGTGTGTGTGTTGAATTTTATATGCAAATGTCCCTTCACCCACCCCCGCCCTCATTCACTCCAGATGGGGTAAGGAAGTGTGAATTATTGTCCTGAGGTCCAGAACTGACACATTTTGGTCTTAAATGGTCATTGAGTTTAAGATTTTAGGAATAATAGTAAGTGCTAGACCCACCTATACCATTACATTCAGGAGCTCACATTCCAGGATTTGAAGTATTATATACATTTGTTTCTTGGTCCCAATGGTTCATGAGATACCATAGCTTAAAAATATGACATGATTCACGTGAAAGATTTTTTGTTTTGTTTGTTTGTAAACCCTCATGGTATTAAAAACAAAAACCCTCACTGCAAGGCCTGAACATCATAAACTAAGGCAATGTGGTCAGATAGGTGGAGTGCTACAAATATAGTATCCATAAAACATTTTAAAACTTTATTTAAAAAAAAGAGGGAGGGGACTAAAGCAGTTTAAAATGTGGCATAAACAAAATAATTGAGAGCATATTATGGAATGAAGGTTTTATTGGCAGTGTTTGAGATGCCTGAATTACAAGTGACTTATGCAGGTCACCCCAAATGAGTGCCAGTAAAAGCTTTATACTAACACACATCATCCTATTTATAGAGCTAGATGTCTGTCTATATATAAACTGCTCCCAATCATGTCTAGGTTGACATCAAGTGAGCTGTATATGTGTTGGGTCGAAAGAAAAGCACAAGCTATACTCTTCCTCAAGCAGTTACGCATTATGAAAGCATCTGCACCCATCTCTCTCTCTCTCTCTCTCTCTCTCTCTCTCAATTTAAAAAAGTAAATGTCACATGACTTTGTTGCACAAGGCAATGTGTCTTTTATTTTTGTCTTTAAGTGTCAAAAGGTATGTCTATGAATGTGACCTATAAGCTAAATATTCTTTTGTTTGTTTTTTAAGCATTGAGAATGTAGAGGTTGGTGGATGGATGAATCGGTAGATGACTTTCATGGCTAACTATTTTCAGCAGTTTTAATAAGTTGCTACTGTGTTTAATCTGCTTATTGGCTCAACACTCAGCATTAAGGAGGCTGTCGCAGTACAGCAGTATTGACATTGTTATGAAAAGGTTATTGTGATTGTGTTCTACATAGACCTTGTGTTTAGTTGCTCACTTTTTTCATAGTGAGATATGTGGTGAATGCAGTTCATGAAGATGGATGTGCAAGTGGGGGGACTTCAGTGTGTGCAACTAAGCAGACTATCATTTTAATTTAGGTTTAGATTGTGGCATGGAAAAAAGTCCTGTCTCACAAGCAAAGACCCTTGCACCCATGTGGAGTCCCATAGAAGTCAGTGGAATTCCAGACTGAAACAGGATATTAGATCTTTTTGAATCTTGACTGTTGGATTTTTTTCCCCCAATGTTGGGCTTTAATGTATGTTGATTGACAGTTGTAGTTAGTGGAAAATGGTGGTAGAAGGCACTCTCCCCCCTTTTTTTGTTCAACATAAATTGTTCTTCCTCAGTTTTGTTAATTTTCCTCATAACAGTCCATATCAGATAAAACAGGCATACGGTATTGGTCTACAAAGATGGGGAACATCTTTTTGAAAATACAGTGTACGGAATGAATAAAATGTAGTGTTTCACTTGTAAGTTGACTTAAAAAACAAAACAAAAAACCAGGAGCTTTGAACAAATGCCAGCTGTTACATCAGTCCTGTTTTGTAATCTTTCTTGCTGATCTGTGACCTTGACCTTGTACTTGTACTTGTTTGTATGTCAAATCTATTTTAGGGATGGACAAACCATAGTTCAGTTTAATAGGCTTTATATTCCAACCTCACAGGATGTCCCACTGCAATATAAAAATTAAAGGAAGTTATTCCATTTCGGTTTTTTTCCTGACCGCTTATAGTCTTAAAATCATACCTTTGAAACTTGGTATGATTGACACAATAATAGGTTTTTGTTTTTGTTTTTTATTTGTGTAATCTGGAAGATATTTTCTAGACAGTGCATGCTTTTTGTTAGTCTTAAGAATGCTAAAACGCTTCAAAAAATTTTTTTTGTCTGTTTGATGATTGGATTCCCCTCTTTCCAGTAGAAGATGGTCTTTGTTACATACAAAACCTCTACAGCTCCCGAACATATTGGTTTGTTTTTGTTGTTACTTAAGTTTTGTATACGGCTAAGTTTTATGTTGGTTTTCAGATAGATGATACTTGTTCAATGTCCATTTAGACCCCCCAGTTCAGAAGTCCATCTCTATTCAGCAAAGTACTTGAGCACATGCTTAACTTTAGTATGTACTTAAATGGGACTTAAGCACATGCTTAAGTGCTTTGCAGGATTGAGGCTTTGGAACAAATGACTTTTGTTGTATGTACAGTGAAATTGTTGGAATGGTGGTGATCACCCGCTAATCCTTATTAACAAGCAGTGGTAGCCAAAAATTGTTGTTTGTGGGATTCTAATTAGCAAAATGTTGCCTTGACTTTTTTTTTTTACTTTGGGGGGAATGTTTTATGTGTGCACAACCATAAACTTTTTTCAGAGATCAGTAAGTGCCTATGTACTTTTTTGTTGTTTTATATAGTTTTAAATGAGTCCGAGTACCTGTCTGAACTTTCTTGACATTTAATGGAACAAGCAGTGAAGATAAATAGCCTTTTCTTGTTGCTTTGCAATTATTTTCTTGTTTTAGCATTCATGAAAGACAGATATAAAACATCCTGGTAAGAGCTATTTCCACAACTTTGTGACAGCATATCATCTTTTTGCTTAAAATGCTTGTCATTTTTATCAACATAAAATTTGAGGAATTACTTTAGAGTATGTCCTTGTGTTGAGCATTTACGATAGTTAAGCCCCAGCATCTTTCCCCACCCCTTCAATCATAGCTTTGTGGCAGTGAATATAGAATAACATTCTCTATTCATGTTAAAGTAGTGATTCAACTACTCGAAAAACATTATGATGCTATAGCTAGCTTGTGTTCATAAGTGAGGAGGTTGCAGCCTAGTTTTTGATGTTTTTAATATTATTTTATTTATTTATTTGATGTATTCATGTACAATATGTGTTACTTTTAAACTGTGCAAATAATATTTAGGATTCATGTTGTGAGCACTTCTCACATTCATTCTTGCACAGTTATGGTGGAGTTGCCATAACGTTCCTTACTGTATGTTGTTAGTCTCTGAAATTTTCCCGCTTAGTTTTATATGGCGTTGGCTTTCAGGTTGCATCTTTATTTCCAGTAAATAATATGACTTCTCTGGAGAAAAATCAATTTTACTTTGTAGTAGAGATTTTCTGCTAATGCAAATAGTTCCTGTCCCACTTGACAGAAATTGTACAAGGTCTTCTCCATGCTAAGCCATTTGTGGTTTGAGAAACTAATAGTACCAGTTAACATGGGGGCCATTGTTTAAAGATGGTGGTACGATATTGCAGTGGATTTTTCATTTTATCATGGTGGTAAAAGACAGGATCACTGAATTCTGCCCTATCTTGTTCCCATTAGTATGAAATGATGGCTTGTTTGTTTTTATTGTTCTAATCTGTTTTGAGGAAAACATTCAAGAAAATGACCCACATCAGAACATTAGTCTCAAAGTGGATGAACTGGTGTCACACTACCTTGGTTACTAAGCATTGTGTGCCTTGATGCACATGCATTTGATGATGATGATTTAAAGAAAAAGAAAGAAAAACCTACAACGGGAGGTTACTTTTCAATGTGAATGTCACCAACCATTTAAAGCTATTCCAGCAATTCCAATAGTGCTACTGAGAATTGTAAAACTTCCTGCAATAGAGAAATTGGCCACTATCTTTCTACAGCAGGTATGAGGTCAGAGTTCTGTGGAAACACATCATCTGTGAGTATTGATCAAACCTCAATGGCATGACTGTCCTGAGGAGAATATTGATTTCTTCACTGTATATGAATGAAGTTTCATTCTTTGGGTGTTGGCAAGTAAAATGCTGAATTGGTAATTAGTTGTCACAAGTTTAAGGACAATAAGAATCTGGTGAGATTTTTTTTTTCCATTTTAAATTTAAAATTAAATAAGTATCGAATAGGATTGGAAAAAAACAACCTCTCCATCCCTTTTTTGCCATCAGTCTTGTATTCAAGTGTGAATTAGACAGTTCCACTTTCAGCTGTCAGTCAATGATCAGTTGCATATTTCACTGTCGAGATTTGGTTTTCTATTTCCCTGCCGCCCCCGTGATCTCTTCTGTATTTTTCGGTATTCTTCAGTATGTTCTTCCTTACTTTTTCTTTTTTCTCCAATAGAAGCAGGTTGCTGACGGGGACAGTTCTAGGTGTCAAACACTCAATCCGACTTTGTGACTTAAATTATAGGTAGGGCTATTTCCCTTGACTGCCAGAATAATGGACAAGAGACTTTGCAAACGTATCAATTTCTAGATTAGAACATTACAGGTTAGAAGATCCTAGATTACTCGTATGGGCTTACTTTTCTTTAAATAGCCAGGCATAGGGTGACAATTGTGTTTATAAAATATAATAAAATGCATATTATTTAAACTACATATTATTTTCTTTATTTATACCTATGGCTAAGGGGTTTTAAGAGGTCCTGTGATACTTGTGTGTTGTTAAAGATGCTAAATTTAAACATATAGAAGAAGAGTACCTGATTCCACCAGTAGTATTTCCAAGGGGAAAGAATTGACTTTCTGAATGTGGAAGGCTTGTGACAGAAACTTTCTCTGATTTAATTTGTCTGTAGTTAGATGTGAGAGTTATACTAGTCAGCAACTCTGTAGGTTTATTCAAAATTTATAATAAATTCCTACTGCTTATCCTTCCAACTGAATTTCAGTCAAATCCTCCCCCACCCCATAGAAAGCCTTGGGAAAACAAATGAATGTAGGGCAATTTCCTAATGTCACTAACTCCAGGCTCTGAATGATCCATTGTGGGAACTGAGTGCCAAAACTGAGAATCCGTCCCTTCCTAACAAACTACTCCCATTTAAGCCAGGCGTTAGGTAGGACACCTGAGCTTATCACAGCTGTCATGATATCAGAAGGAGAAAGCCAGAACCCAGACCGTCTGGGACTTGGTAGGTCAAAACCAATGCCTCAGACTTTGCTCAGGTTTCAGAGTAACAGCCGTGTTAGTCTGTATTCGCAAAAAGAAAAGGAGTACTTGTGGCACCTTAGAGACTAACCAATTTATTTGAGCATGAGCTTTCGTGAGCTACAGCTCACTTCATCGGATGCATACCGTGGAAACTGCAGCAGACATTATATACACACAGAGATCATGAAACAATACTTCCTCCCACCCCACTGTCCTGCTGGTAATAGCTTATCTAAAGTGATCATCAAGTTGGGCCATTTCCAGCACAAATCCAGGTTTTCTCACCCTCCACCCCCCCACACACAAACTCACTCTCCTGTTGGTAATAGCCCATCCAAAGTGACAACTCTCTTCACAATGTGTATGATAATCAAGGTGGGCCATTTCCTGCACAAATCCAGGTTCCCTCACCCCCCTCCAAAAACCACACACACAAACTCACTCTCCTGCTGGTAATAGCTTATCCAAAGTGACCACTCTCCCTACAATGTGCATGATAATCAAGGTGGGCCATTTCCAGCACAAATCCAGGTTTTCTCACCCCCCTCCAAAAACCACACACACTTTGTTGCCAGCATGGATTGCAGGCAACAACTAAATGCTTCTAAGGTGTAGCCCCACATAGGGTGCCTTTCAGTAATATGTTGTAAAGAGGGTAAAAATTTGGATAACTTCTGATGAGGTCAGCAGCAGCGTAATTCACAGGTTCTAGTATGTGCCATCCCTCAGCATTTCCAGAACCTTAACTGGCTCAAGTTCACGCAGAGAAGACACTCTCTTTTTATTGCCCCAGAGTGACAACTGTGCTGCAGCAGAGAGAGACAGGTTGGTCTAGTTATTATCTGCAAAATAATTTGGAATTGTCTCCATAAGAAAACGCTCCATTCTGTTGCAAGATGCAGCAGAATAGAAGTTCTGACATCCACAGATTTCTGGATGTTGTGTTGGAAGTGAAGAGATAGGTAGAACCTAGAAAGGTTCAGAAATAGTCTGATTTAGTTTAGTGTGAGTATGACTTTGTTTTAAAAGTAAGTGTGTCTGTGTGTGAGAGAGAGACTGTATGTTAACTAAAAATTGGCTTAAATGTATGAACTGTACGTTTATATATGTGTAACTTGGTGACTAAGGTGGATTTGCCTCACCCAAGGATGACACATATGTATTCTCTAGGTTTGTGGATAGATGAACTATCCATTTAAACAGGTTTGAGATGGGTCAGTATTTTAATGGTGCGGGAGACACTAGAAGTGTTCCTTTCAGTAGATACAATTCACCTCAGAAAAGTGCTATGTCCCAGCAGTATATTTTGTGATGCAGGCAGGGCTTGGAATCAGCTGGTTTGTGGTAGTGCCAGGTATTGGCACCTCTCTCAGGCAGCTACCAAGGTTTCCAGAAACTCCATTTTCAACTTAAAAAAAAAAAAAAATCTTCTGGCTTTTATGATTGTGAAGAAAACTTCAAAAATGTTGACCATGTAATTAATGCAAATATGTCTACCTGAGTCTGCAGAGAGCCTAGAACAATAGAGGTGTGAACTGTGCCAGTCATCTCAGTGAGGTGTCCATGGATGATAATTGATTTAAATGTTAACTGTTTCATTCCTCATCTCAGAAGAAAGAGAAGGACCATCACAGATCTGCACAATTAGTCTACTGTGAATGAATGAAGTCTCACTTTGGTACCAGAAGTAAATGACATTTGAGAGATACTACCACTTATCTTTTCACTGGTTGTAAAGAAGCCAAGCCTAAAGAGCCCAGTGTTGCTCAGAGAGCTGTATGTTCATATTTTGAACCTCTCCACAAACTGTTGCTTGTAAGGTCTTTCCTTTTGATGGTTCACACAGGTGGAGCTAAATTTGTGGACAGTGTTTGGGAGAATACCACCCCCCACACACACTCACACTCTCACTCACACAATTTGACCCCTGGGTGCAGGAGATGTATTAATTCGGATGAAATGTAAAATCAGGGTCTTGACAGCTGTGGCTATTAAAGATCACAATGCTAGTCAAAAGGTATCTAATATACATGGTGTATCCTGTTGAGCTCTATAACTTGAGAAATACCATAAAGTATTGTAATAAATGAGGAAAATTAGTGTGTATATAACGTATACAGACCTGATGTTGCATTAACCTGTGGTCTGACCACAGTTCTCCCTTTTATCTTTACGCTGACTGGTTTCTGGTTCTTTTTCCTATCTATCCTGATCCTTCTTCCTGCCCCCACAGCACCCTCCCTATACATGCCTGCCCAGGCTTCTCACTCATTATGCAGAAGCACTCATATAGCTTTCCACCCTCTCTACCACCACCCCAGAGACAGGCAGGCTGTGGAAATGTAGGCCTGCCCCTTTCTGTATTACATGTCCTCCCAGAGGTCCTTATTGCCAGGGAAGTGACCCACTTGTGGATCCCTGGACTCGTAGAATTTCCCTGTGAAACTTGGGGGAAGGAGAGAGAGACATTGTCTCCTGGGAATCTGATCAAACTTGTCGTATGGGAGGAGGGGAAATTTTGTGGAGGCGGCCTATGTTCTGCTTCATCCGCCAGAGCAGTCATCCTTGTGCTGTTTCTCAGGTGTTGGGTTACTGCTACTGAATTTGATTGAACAGTCTGTCACTTTTGTTCTCACTGGCAAGAACATTTGTTGTGTTAGCCAGGAGTTTTGTGTTCATGTCAATTTTGTGTGACTGAAATATTGAACTGTTCACATGCTGTGATGAAATGGTACATTTTGACGACTCCTTGAGCAAGGATGTCCTCCGATCTGGAATTAGTTTTCTTGAGGATTATTTTAATTGATTATAAAGAACTAATGTGAGTATCTGGCCTGGTGTGTTCTAGTGTTTGAATACGGAAATATGCATGTGAGGGTACGGGGTTGGAGGGGGGAAGAGAAAGAGAAACCTATTCTACTCCCTTTTATGTTCAATAGCTTTTTTGTTATCAATATCAAGAATGTTTATGGGTTGATTTTAAATTAAAATGTGTTACGGTCCAAATTAATTTCAAGAACTGTGTGTAGCTTAATTTCATGTACCAGCCAGTTGTCAAACCTTCTCTTATACAGTATGATCTTAGCGTTATGAATTAATTCAACAAAACAATGAGAAGGTTTTATTCCTCTTCCACCATTTTGTCACCAGAGGGATCTCCCAGTGATACATATATAACACATAATGGCTTATCCCTTTTCTAGACTATGGATAATGATGATGTCTTATCGTTCTAGAATTCAAAGAGGCAAGTCTGAGCATGTCTATAAAGTCGTCCTACAAGCTGTCTAATATTTGCATGTTGCTATGATAAGGAAGGTGTTAAAGCAACCCACCTTCATTAAGCGGTTTCTGTGTTCTTGATGATCAATTCCTAATCCCCTTCTTTACTTCCTCATCCTTATTTATTTAAATTCACCTCTGTTGCTTCACATCTTTATTTCATTGTTACTTCATATTGAAAAGAAAAACAAAAACATTTGAAGGTGGTGAGCCTGGTTCTTCACTTGCATCCTTATGCAGTCATTTACATCTGCACAAAGTGAGTCCAAACCAAAATGGTAGTATTTTGAAAACATTTTGCAGAAGTGTAAATTACTGCATCATGCATAAAGTCACAGAGAATCAGGCCATGTATTGCCAGTAATGGTGGGGCACCCATCCAGTCCTGTGCAAAACGTACTGTTCAGGAAAGACTGGGTACAGCATTGGACTAGGACTCCTAAATTCTTTTCCCAGTCCTGCCACTTGCCTGTTGTGTGATCTTGGGTAAGTCTATTCACCTTTCTGCAACTCTCCTTTTAGATAGGTAGGAATGTTGGTCTGGTGGCTAAAACACTGGACTGGGATTTAAGAGACCTGGGTTCATATCTGGCTCAGCCAAGCTTCCTGTATGGCCTTTAGCAAGTCAGGTTAATTCACCTGTGCCTCAGCTAATTCATCCATACTTCAGAGTTGTTATGAAGACAAAATCCATGAATGATTGTGAGGTGCTCCAATGCTAAGGTGATATGGCCATATAAGTAGGCAGATAGATGAGAAATTGTGTTGTTTTTTTGCAAATGGGAGTCTAGCACAGCAGGACACTGAGGAACGAGAAGTTTTCGGTTTTGGGGTGGGGTGCTAAGAAAGGTAAGTCATAGATCCAGCTGATTGCTGCCCAAACTGACCCTTATAACTAGCAAGATTTTGAGGTTAATTGCACCTTCTATAGTTTTCCTTCCGAGGGTCCTGTCTGTTACTTTTTGCTAAATTGGTCTATTTGTGTGTTCCAAGGAATTGCATTTGAGTCCTAGAATTGGAAAGTGCAGTGGCCTGTGACAACATTAACTTGCTCTTTTCCCATCCATAGTTTGGATACCCACCCTCTTTATGAGAATTCCTGTAAGGATACTTCCAGCCATTGCAGATTTCTCTAGATTTATACTCCTCTGAGACATAGTAGAGGTGGAGAGGAGAGATCTCCATGTTACCCAGGCAAAGAATTCCAAGGAAGCACTATGAGAACAAATTTGACTACCCCTGAACAGGAGTAGCCCTTCAACTGGGATGATCTAGTCCAAAATAATTTACTTTCATTCTCTACCCCTTAGAAATTGTTAGTTTAAAATGCAATTCTGAGATAGTGATGATACTACAGTAGTTGCTAAAATGTCTGAATAGAAAAATGGCACAGGAATTAATTCTGGATTTGATTCATTGGACTGGAGATGCAATGTGCACATAGTGAACTAAATAGGAGAATGACCATTCTTTATGGTCTCAGATTAGGTTTTAAACTGCTGTTTAGAAATAGATTCATTCTTATAACTTTTCATTGTTTTAATGGGGTCTTGAAAGTTCCTTTGTCTCTAAAGTAGTGGTTTAACTTTTGAAAAGATGTTCTCAGAAGATTAATTACCTTTTTGGCTTCAGTGGTATCTTGTTATCAAAAGAGCCTAAAAGTATGTTTTAGTCACTTGATTTTATTTTCCCATCTTTTGAAATCACCAAAAGTATAGTCTCTGGTAGCAAATCTGTTGACACCTGAAAGTTATTGCTATGGTTCAGGGTAGGCGTACCTTTGTCCCCACCAACCAGTCTCCCCTGGGCACACTTTTCAAGTGACAGTCCCAGCACCTACTCTTCTCAGAGTGGAATCCTACAATTCACCCCTCTTGTATACTGCTGCTTCAAGTTACAGCACCTCTGTTTACCAACAGTTTTTCCTTAGCAGATCCAAGTAGGTTTACCCATTGCTTTTAAACTTTAGTCCTATCTAAAGCTTACCATTCCCTTCAAGATTTAGACAGGCTTAGCTACTCCCATGGACCTTCCTCCCTGCTTCTGAGGACTGGGATTCCCTCTGCTTTTCTGCAGCCTCTCCCTTTTCAGCTTCAGGGCTAAGACTTTTAACACCCCTCTCCTCTCTCCCCCCCTCCCCCCTTTGTTTCGTTTTCCCCACTTGGATTTCTCTTTCCACCCCACCCCTTTCCTTGGGTTACTAGCCAACCTGTTGACCAGAGAGAGCATAGTGGGGTTAAGAGGTCAAAGTAATTGACACCTGTTCTGTTTAAGCACAGGTGATTGGGCTATGTACAGCCCTTGATTTGGTTTCTGCAGATATGCAAAAACTACTCAGAACTGAGTTAACCCTTTTCACCCCTGTAGCCGATAGCATGATAGTAATCAAATAGAGGTGCACATCATATTCATAAAAAAATAATGTGGATAATCGCACTATACCCAAGAGAGAGTGAATTAATCTTTTGGATCTTGTTGCAATGGAAAGTATTATATTTTTAGTTCAGAGACAATACAATTGGTCTGTTTATCTGAATATTTGCTTAATTTATCCATTAGTTTGTCATAATATTTAACTACAGTATCTAACTCTAGAGGTGCATATATGTTAAGGATCCATTTCAGTAAGGTTACTGGTTTGTTCAAGGATAAACACATTCCTGAAGGTTTCTTTACTGTTTTCTACCTTTACCTCTTACAATCCTGCCTTTCTCTTTGCTGCTGTACGAAGCTTCTGTAATACTGTGTATTAATAACTTTATATATAATTATGAACTTTAAAAGAACTTTGTAAATCTCTCAACCCATATCTCCGATGTGTGTATCAATGCTGCTGATCTACCTTTGTGTATTAAATCTAAACCTGATCTCAATTTCCACATAGCCATAGTATTGAGCAGAGTGGAACAAAAATACATGAGACAAAGAGGCCTTTGAAATCTGCAGTTTTGAGACAAATACCTTTTAGATCCAGACCCAAAAAAGGCAACTAGCTACTCTGCTTCCCATCAGAAATATGAAAAGTGTATTTCATCCTCTGCACCTGACTTCGAGACCCAGCTTAACTCTCGACAGATTAGCTCAGCACATTTTATCT
The DNA here is from genome assembly GCF_965140285.1 of Lepidochelys kempii. Taxonomy (NCBI): domain Eukaryota; kingdom Metazoa; phylum Chordata; order Testudines; family Cheloniidae; genus Lepidochelys; species Lepidochelys kempii. Next base: position 177,126,982 of record NC_136380.1, read on the forward strand.
GTTATAAAAACATACACAGTGATTTACAATATTACATAATAACTGTTTCTTCACTTGCCCCAATTAATTGCCTTATTAAAAGAGCTGGTGAAGTCCTCATTCCTCATACTTCTACGTATTTTTTTCAGATTTAATCTTTAGCAAATGGCCACTTTGATCAATGTATCAGTTTCTCTAAATTATCAATTTCTCCTGCTGTGAGTAATTTTAAAAAAAATCACTTCTTGTGCAGTTTCTATGAGTAAACTAAACTGTCTACTATCACAGAGCTCTTATGCACCTGAGGGATTTGCATAAATACAATGTCTTTGTTTAATTACTCAGAGCTGGAGAGATTTGATTTAAATCAAGAATTGGCATAAAACATTAGCTAAAGTATTTAATTTAAAAGTTACCTGCAAAGGATTTCTTCAATGTTGCACTTTATTAGTTTGTATGATATCTGAAGAAGGTTTAAAAATATTTGGGTTTCCTCCCCCCATTTGTGTATGGGGTTTTTGTTTTTTCATCTCAAAAATATCAAGAACGTGTAGTCTTGTTTTCTCTGGTTTTGCTTAAGGTTCTCTTAAAAAGATCAGAATTTACAATAAGCATATTCTAATACCTTTAATTGGGGGCTGGGGGGAATGCAGAAATTTTAACAAAGGCCTTTCTCCAAAATGTTAACAATTAACAAAAACATCCTCAACTTTCACTCGCTTGATTTTGGCAATGACATTTCATTCATTCAGTCATCATAGAACCTTTCCAAGGCAAACAAAATCTGGATTCCTCCTTTTCTAATACCTTAAGTTTTACACTGTTCAGGTCATTTGTCCTGAAATACCAAAGCAGGGCTAACTTGGATTATCATAAGTCTTTAGGAATAGTTGGACTTGTGTGTTTAAACCATTCAAGGATGAATACAATTTTTCTAGTTGTAAAAGAAGTAAAATTATTTCTAAAAAGAATTCTCTTAGGCCAAATGCTGCCTTCAGAGTCTTCTGTGGACTCCTGATTCTCTTCTGAAATGTGCAAACACAGCAGGAGTAAACCATTTTTTCTCCCTGAATACACAGCATACCCAAATATTTGAAGAAATTAGCTTCCCACAGGGTGATCCACTGTGAGTCCTTTCTTGCCTTAAGTACAAACCACACCCCCTCTAGGTAGTCTTCACCACCACCATGCTTTATTATACTGTTCTAGCAGGCCACCGCCTGTAGTGCTATTTGCATATTTACAAGTCCTAGCCAGCTCTTCCACTTGCTTCTGGGAAAGGGAACAGTCTTAGCTGCAGCCAGCTCTACCTTCCTTCAGGCTCTCAGCGCCTCCTCCTTTCAGGGCTTCCTTCCTCCTTGTTTATCATGCTGGGGTTGCTTCCCCCTCTAATTAGCCCTTCAGCTGTATCTTCGCTTTTAACTGATCCTCTAATTAGGTCCCAGTTAGTTTTATATTGATGGGAATTTGAGTGACAGGGTTCTGAGTCAGCTCCTGACTCAGCACATCTATTACACAGCCTTAGTTTATTAGCATTGCATTTGCCAACTACTTGATGTTCCCATTAGGAACCCTGATTTTCAGGGACTGCTGATTTTAATTCACACTGAGGTGATATTTGGCAAGAGTCTGCCCCGGGGCTTATTGTTTGGGAGAAGCTGTAACATAGTAAACAGCATTTAGTTAGATGAATACAAACGTAGCATACTTATTTAGTACTCCTTTTCTTTTTGTGAATATAGACTAACACGGCTGCTACTCTGAAACCTTCTTTAGGTCTTGTTCATATCCTTGACTAAACGTAGAAACAACTGTAGTTAGTTCTGTTATAAAGTATGGGTAGTGTGTGTCTGTATCTCTGAGAGCAAAGCTGAGACTTCAGTAATCTTTAGATGACTTTAGACTTGATGATATTCTAAAAATGCTGGTGTGTAATTTTTTTATGACAGATTTGTAGGGATTCATTATACTGCTTGAAATATGAAAACTGAGGATTTGCACAGCCTGAGTATATAGGTTACAAAAAGTATGCATTTTTAACTGTTCTACTGACATTTCTAGAACTGTGGTGTCCCTTTAACCTATGTCTGTATCTCTTGGGTGTAATTCTGGTCACAGTATAATCAACAGCAAACCTTGTTCTTTAAACTTGAATTCACACTGCATTTATAGGAAGTCATAGAGCCTGATCAGTCTTCCGCTTACAACAGTTGACTTGCATTTGTTGAGCATTTGAGTTGTACGCTGGTATAACTTGAGAGAATAATCAGGCCTGTGCAGTGATCCCAACTGTTGCATTGTCCATACAGTAGCCATTCCCTTGGTGACCAGACTAATACAGTTAAGAACGGTAGACCTAAGAGGTTACTGAAAATGTCTCCCCTGATTCCAGTGCAAGTGCCGTTGCTGGGATTTCCAGAGAAGAATTTTATGATCTTCTACTTTCGCTGATGAAAGAATCAAATAGGCTTCTCTACATATTCAAATCAAGCTGAGAAATCAAGGGACACTTCCCTGGAAATTAATATAAAAGTAAAATGCCTCCAAATATCCATGCATGCAGAACTTGACCCCAGCCGCTTTTCTATTCCACCTCCAGTGTGACTGCTGCTAGTTGGGAGCAGTGAGGGGAGGTATTGAGAAGAGTGTAGTTGTCAGTATTCAGTGCAATGCAGGGATCTGTTGTGTTGTGCCCATTGATAATGGGAGGGGTGATATGCACCTCATGATCAGGCTTCTCAAACTGTGGTACATGTACCACTGGTGGTACGTGAGCTTGATGTTTCGTCTCTTTATTTAACAATATTTTTTTTTAAGAAGATGGTACTTGAACCAGTAAAGTTTGGGAGCCACAGCTCAGATTTCTGCTAGTTGGAGGGAGGCAGAGAATTGGCCACATGGATATTTAAGTATATGATGGATGTTAATGAAAGACTGAGGCAGACTATTTAGCATCAGGGAAAGGAGGGAAAGGATATTTAATTGGCACCTGGTCTGGGATGACAGCGATTATTTTATTTTTTTTACTTTTAAATCTCCAGTGTGTCATCTGTCTGCTGGGCAAATATGTAAAAAATGAAGCTACCTATTTAAAAACAAAAACAAACAAACAAAAAATCCAATATAGATTCAAAATGAAGGCTGTTAAGGTTAAGGCTTCCTTCTTCTGCCACTGATCCTCATTAAGAGTTAGTTTTATGTCATAATTTGACAGTGTGCAGGATATTCTGTGTAAGCTTTATTTGCTAAAAATAATAGAACTATGAAATATATGCCAACTTAATTTTTTTAAACTGTGAAGTTTTTAAATACATTGGGATTTTCCTTTGTGCTACTTTTTTTGTTTTGTGCCATAGAGTGCATACTTAGAGGTATATTCATGACCCTCTCTAATACCTGGGCACATGAGGGTTTGTGGTTTCCTCTACATTTTCATTCTTTAGGGTAATTTCAGGGATTTGCTTTATTTTAGGTGTAGGCTTTATATACTTTTTAGTTTTTTCTTTAATTTGGCTATTTATTACATGTGTTGCTAGTTACCCGCAATGATCTAGGAAATGGGACCTCACTTTTTTTTTTTTTTAAATGTCCTGTGCCATTTGAGTGTGTCTTATGTTCTAGATCTCTCCCTTGTATCTTTCCTGATCATTTTTATTTATCTTTGCTCTAGGAATTTGACATGCATGATGGAGGTGAAAAAGGATGAAAAACAAGCTGCTGTCCTGGACAAAGGTGAAGAAGATGAATGTTTAGTAGAACTTCATTACATTGGAACGATGTTCTAAGTAATTCTTCTGGACATCTTTCATAAATATTTTATATATCTACAGAGACTGATATGACTGAAAATTTGGCTCTTAAGCAATATATGCTGGAAGAAGCCTGCATGGAACGTAACATTTGTTTTAGTTCAGATTATGTGAAAAAATTATAGACTTCTACCTATTATTTATTAACCTTGCATCTCAATTCAGCCACACCAAACTCTAGTCTTTAAAGTGAATAGAAGCAGAGCCTTTGTGGATATTTTTATTGAACATGACTCATGGAGAAGAGCCTGGCTCTGAGATGCACCAGGATTCTGTTGTTCTAACTTACCTAGAGGGATTACTAATGCATCAGGCAGCGGGAGGCTCAGGTACTGCAGTTGACAAAAAGCCTACTGGGCATAGTGGAGAGGATCAAAACTTTAAGATTTCTGGAAATATATTTCCCAACTGTCAAAGTAATGGTCCAGTTCTTAACACACATACATATCAGGGATCTGGCATGTTGCATCTCAAAAAAGCAAGACTATTACAGTCTTCTGAAGACTGGAATGCAGCAAAGAGAAGGCGGTTGTCTGATTCCATTGTGGATTTGAATGGAAAAAAAGAAGCTTTGTTAGCTGGCATGGTTGAAAATGTGCCTAAAGGCAAACAGGATAGCACACTACTTGCCTCTTTGCTTCAGTCGTTCAGCTCTAGGCTGCAGAGTGTTGCTCTGTCACAACAGATTAGGCAGAGCCTCAAGGAGCAAGGGTATTCCCTCAGCCATGATTCTTTACAAGTGGAGAAAGATGTAAGGTGCTATGGTGTTGCAACTAGTCGCTTGAAGACTCTGCTGAAGAAAAGAAAAGCAAAAGATCAAAAGCTGGACACCACTCTGCCTGATGTAACAACGAACCTGCCTAAAGAGAGGTTTATAGAATCTCCACATACAGGGCAGAATGGACCCAAGGTGATGAATGAGCCTCTGTCATGTGCTGCAAGATTACAAGCAGTTGCAAGCATGGTAGAGAAAAGATCTAGTCCTACTGCTTCTCCTAAACCCAGCGTAGCTTGTAGTCAGCTAGCTTTACTTCTTTCAAGTGAAGCTCATTTGCAGCAGTATTCCAGGGAACATGCTTTAAAAGCACAAAATGCAAATCAGGTAGCAAGTGAGAGACTTGCTGCTATGGCGAGATTACAAGAAAGTGCCCAGAAAGACCTTGGCCATTTCAGTCTGTCAAAAGGAATGCCAAGCCATTTTAATGGTCAAATGAGATCATCAGCAAAAACAATAACTAGCCAGAGCAATATGGCACCATTTCAGAGCCCCATTGGAATCGTTCATTCTCCTCCCAAAAATGTAGGATACAAAAATACGTTGGAAAGAAACCATTTAAAACCATCTCCCAGCAACAGTTTGCTGTTACATCTTCTTAAAAGTCAGAATGCAACTAAACAAACAAAAGGGCATGAGCAGAATGAGAGGTCAGGTATTTTTGAGGACAGTAGCACACCAACTACTGTGGATGAGTATTCAGACAACAATCCTAGTTTTACAGAAGATGACAGCAGTGACGATGAAAGTTCCCATTCTAACTGTCTTCCTATAGATTTATCTTTCAAACAGAGGACAGACAAACAAGATTCTGGACAGCCTGCTTCTGTAGATAATCTGAGTCGGCCATTGTTTCATAATTGGGATCCAAAAATTCCATGTCTAGATAACAGTATGGAGAATAAAGAAGATAAAGACACTACTAAAGGTTCTAAACTGAATCCACATCAGAAAGTAACACTGCTTCAGTTATTACTTGGGCATAAGAGTGAAGATAAAGAGAAAAATACAGACTCTCAGGGACCACACAGTACAGCTGATGTGGCAACATTTACTGTACAAACTGGTAAGAGGACTCCTGTGACAGAAAGTTCCAGTGCAAATCGAAGAACTCCATTAAGCACTCCACCTTTGCTTATTTCTACAAAAGCAGACTCTCCTATAAATCTCTCCCACCAATCTTCTCTAACAGTCAAACATAATTCTCCACCATATGCTTGCAGCGTCCAGCCAGAGAGGTTAATGAATCCAGCATCTAAACATTTGATAGATCTTACAAAAAATAAAGAACTTAAAGGAACTAAAATGAACAGAAATGAAAGTGCACAAAATTCTGCAGCTTTCAGTGCCAGCAAGCTGTTGCAGAACTTAGCTCAATGTGGAATGCAGACTTCCATGTCAGGTGAAGAGCAAAGAACGAGCAAACAGCTGCTAACAGTAAATACAGATAAACCTATAGGGTTGATTGATAGATTGAATAGTCCTTTGCTCACAAATGTATCAGGTAAATTTGAAGAAAACAACAAAATATTCAATTGTCATCCTACACCCACTGAACAAGGACTTCCTAGTTCAGAAATAGAAAATCTCCTTGAAAGACGCACTGTCCTTCAGTTGCTTCTGGGAACCCCCAATAAAGGTAAAAGTGAAAAGAAAGAGAGGATGCTTTTAAAAGATGAAAGCTCACAAGAACAGGTGGATAAGGCTTTGAGTGAGCAAATATTGACTGTGAAAATAAAAACTGAACCTTGTGAAGAATCAGATGTTCCTCATAATCCAAATGCACAGCCAATAAGAGAGAGTAAGGGTAACACATTTCAAGGAATAGCTCGTTCAGTGCAGAGAAACACAGGTGCCTCTCCAGCATCTGAGGACTTGAAACCTGAGCCTCTTTCACATGAAGATTTTTCTTTTTCAAAAAATGGCTTGTTAAGTCGATTGCTGAGACAGAATCAAGATAGTTACCCCGTTGATGATCTGGACAGAAGTCACAGAAATAGTGAACTGACACTTCTAGACTCAAAGAGCCTTTGCACCATTCCTAAGAAGAGGAAATTTCATACTGAGTCTTCAGAAAGTCCATTAAAAAAGGTAAAAAGTAATGTGACTGATGCTTCAAACAATCACATGTCTCCTGCAGAGACATTGTATCGGCCTTTGCTTAACCAGCAAGAGCTGAAATTTAACAGAAGCGATCTTGAATTTAAATATACTGCAGGTCATGGTTCGAATAATGAAAGTGAAAATAGGAGTTGGTCTAGAGATAGTAAAGGCTTTAATGTGTTGAAACAACTGCTTCTCTCAGAAAACTCTGAGAGAGATTTTTCACAGCATAGGAATAATGCAGTAACAGAGGGCAAGAAGAAAGGAAACAAAAATAATGTAGCAAATAATAAACCCGAATGTAGCATTTCCTCAGTAAATGCATTAATGGGAAATCCTGTGCAACCAAACAGTTGTGTAGATCACAGGACATTTCAGTATCCAGTAGCAGTGAAGAGTCCTGCTAGTTCCCCCTTCTCTGAACATTTGGGATGTACAGTATCTAGACCTGAATCTGACCAATTTAGTGTTTGCCCCATACCCAGTGAAAAAGGCCCCATCAGATGGGTTATCACAGGAATGGACAAGGGTGAATATGAAAAAGACTCCCCAAGACTAACCAAAACCAATCCAATATTGTATTACATGTTACAGAAAGGAGGCAATTCTGTTAATAGCCAAGAAGCACATGATAAGGACATTTGGAGTGAACCTTCATTTACGGAAAATTCAACTCCTGTTACAATAAAGGAGGAGTTATTACCTGACACAGAACCTAAAATTCCTTTTCATAATTTAAGAAGCCCTTACAATAGCCATATGGGGAATAAGAGCTCCCATCAACACAATGTGAATGGAGAAGTGTATGGACTCTTGGAAAAGGTGCTAACAATCAAAAAAGAACCTGAGTGAAATATACAGCCAACACAATGAGTTTATAGTCAATGAGTTTGAATCTGTGTTAATAAAATTAAAAAAAAAGTATGAACTGGAATACTGTATAAATTGAGCATGATTTGAGAAAAGCATGGTCTTATTGAATCATATTTTCATTTGAGAAACTTTGTTTTTCTGGTGATATTTAAAAACATGTAGATATGTTTGCTTTACCGTAGATAGTCACAAGGAAACTGTGAGAGTTATAAGCTGTACAAGACACAATTCTGTATGCATCAAAGTAAGTTATGAATAGTCTGTGACTGAAGTCTTATTTGGAACAACAGGTATTTAGGTATAAAATAAAGTAAGCATACAGCCAAGGTGGTGGTAATGCATTCTGCTGCATTTCATTCTTTCCACGTAGTATATTCCCTTTTTTTTGGCGGTTTAAGCATAGAGACAGTGTAACCTTTGATATGTGTTTAATACGTTTTGTGAAACTTTAAGAATTTTTTTTAAGAAATGGAACAGTCCATCCAGGGTAGTAGTAGAGTAGAGATAGTAATCTGTCAGTGTTTAATTAATCAAATGCACTGAAATGTAATTTTTAGTGCTTCCAAATTTTGTGTTCTTATTATTTAATTATTTTTGTGATTATCCCCGAATTATGGTGTGGTGGGTTTTTTTTTTTTTCCCCCTTCCACTTGCTTTTGACTAGAACATTCTGCAGAACCCGGAGTAGTAGTCATATAAAATAGGGGTTATGATTAAAGATTGTTTTCTAGGTTTTCCTAGCATTTTATATAAAAAGCAGATTTTCATCTACACTGTTTTAAAAAAAAAATAAAAAAAGGTCTTTTTTTGGTCCACTTTTACCTGTTGCTTCCCCTGTCTTAAGCCAAGTCAACAGTCAATATTAAAGGGGTGGGAGGAGGTATTGTTTCATGGTCTCTGTGTATATAATGTCTTCTGCAGTTTCCACAGTATGCATCCGATGAAGTGAGCTGTAGCTCACGAAAGCTTATGCTCAAATAAATTGGTTAGTCTCTAAGGTGCCACAAGTCCTCCTTTTCTTTTTGCGAATACAGACTAACACGGCTGTTACTCTGAAACCAGTCAATATTAAGTTGACCCAATTATGTGTCTCAGGGGTGTGACAATTCCACACCCTTTGAGCAACACAGTTAAGATGACTTGACCTCCAGTGTAGACAGGACTAAGTCAGAGGAAGAATTCTTCCATCAATTTAGCTACCGCCTCTCACTGATGGGAGAACCCCTCCTGTCAGTGTAGGATGTGTCTACAATGCAGTTGTGCCACTAGGAGTTTAAATGCAGACGTATAAAGGGAAGGTAAAAAAGGCATCTTATAATTTTGGAATAAACAGACCCGTCTTCTGTGGCCAGAAAACTGCCATTGATACCAGTTTGTGAAACGCATAAGCAAAATGTTTTTTCAGCACCATGTTGCTTCCTGTTAAAAGAACAGTTATGGTATTTATAGAACACATATTCCATATTTCAGTGGAAATTGTGAGATAGTGGTGGAAAACATGGTGGGTCTTCCTGTAACTGCATATTCTGCAAATATTTATTACTCTGTGAGCAGCTGATCTGTGGTTAATACACTGGCCTTTCATCCCTGAAAACCTAGATTCAGAACAATTTGTTAGGTGTCACTGTGTGTGTGAAAATAAGATTGGTGGTTTTGTTCTATTCCATAGTGGATATCCTCTCAGAAATGGCCTGTCACCTCTGTTCCCCTGCCTCCACCCAACATTTTGTAATGTTGACAGCATTTTTTCAAAATCAGCCTTGGACTGTAGTAGTGGAGAGTTGTAGGTCAAAGCTGAGATACATTGAAAGCGTTGTGTGGGAAAAGCTGAGCAGCACGCTTTTCTAGTGGCACACATGAATGCCAAGAAGCACCAAACATTCATTGAAAAATGCAAAGAATTACCTCCCCCCACTCCTCCAAAACAAAAGTAACTGTATTAATAACCATAAGTACTGCTGAACCTAATTTATCCAATACTGGATCATGTTCTCAATAGCTGCTTATTTCATTGAAAATTCCCTATGTTATGAACAAAATCCTGGTACTATCTAGATAATCAAAGTTGTAGTGTGTTAGGGAACACAAATATTTAACAGTGCCCTATACAAAACATCCCACAAGGTATAGAGATTTATAGAGGGAATAAAAAATACATTTTTATGTTGTCCGGGCAAAGCTTAATATATGCTTGAGCTGTATGAAGGAGATATGTATTTTAAAACTTTCACATGAGTCTAATATTATTTTAAACTTCATTATCACTAGCCTGATTTCAGCTATGCAGTAAATTACAAAAAAAAAAGGTTTTTTTGTTTGTCTTTCATAGTTAACATTTATAATAAGTGGCCTGCATCCGATGAAGTGAGCTGTAGCTCACGAAAGCTCATGCTCAAATAAATTGGTTAGTCTCTAAGGTGCCACAAGTACTCCTTTTCTTTCTGCTAACAAATAAAATGTCATAGAAATTAACAAGGTAAACTATATTTTAGATTATTTCCATTGGAGTTGAATCTTTTTATATGAATCAGCCTGACATAAATATTAAAAAAAGACGGCATTTTGTTCCATCCATGAAACATGTCCCTTAAGAGTCTTAAGTGATCATTTTTCTTGAAATTACATGTATATAGCTATGAAACATAGAATAATAGATGGTCACTAGAATAAATACAATGATGTAGTTTACTTGAGGAGCACTGCGTACTTCATACACAGTAGGAGGCAGCTTGAATGTGAGTGAAGTAGATGTGATTGGAAAACTTCTGTCATAACAAAATTCTGATGAAAAATGGGGGAACATCAGACTTCGCTGTCTTCTAACCAACCCTAGCAAGAAGTGAGACAGAATCCCCTAGGGGGTGCTTACCTTGTATTTATTCTATGGTAGTCTATTGTTATTTATAATATATAGTTTTTAAACTTGTTTTCTAAAGCTTATGTGACATTTAAGTTAAAATGTTAACTGTTTTAACTGTTAACAATTTAGCTTTCCTTTTAGATGAGGTTAATGAAAGAGAACTAAAATTCTAAGACGTCAGTAAATTACAATACAGCATAATATAATTTTAGAACATGTTGATAGAAAAATCTCACCCATGGCAGAATTTGCAACGATCAGTAAGACCCTAGAAAAGAGGTGAGGGCACTCTTCTGGCACACAGTTCCTGCTAAACTGGTTACTTAATACTGTTTGGTTAGCCACTGGTGGATGGGGCAAAACTATTGTCCACTTTAGCTTCCCAAATACCAATGTGATTCTTGCCTAGCAACGAAAATTTTAAAGCCTGGTTTGCCCCTATCCATATTGGCAAGCTGAAACCAATTGGTTTCCAATTTCAACCAATTGGTTTTCAACCAATTGAAACTAAAAGGCCTGATAGCCCTCTCTGTTAGCTCTCACCCAGGAGTTACAGGGGAGGAGATCACTAAAATTCTTCTTATGGGTTTCTCTTCCTAATTGTTCCATCAAACAGCATGCAGGGGCAGGGTTTGCTTCACCAGCAATGGATTCTGAAGGATCAGTGATAGACTAAGATCATCCATACAGAGGCCTTGTGTTTCTGTGTTTCTGCACTTTCTCACAGCTCTATCCTTAGTAATCCTCAGCCCCATGACTAGTAGACCCTTTCTTCCAAGGCGTACGCAGTTGGTGGCTTTCCCCACTACCACTCCTCAAATAGAGGGTTCCCAATTGTGGGAGTGGGGGACAAAAGTGGGAGAGGAAGTGGTTGGGGTTGCAACTTGACCCTTATTCTTCAGACCTGCATGGAAGGAGCTTAAATTATCATACTATGGATGAGAATAGTAGTCTAGGAGGGGGTTGCAGGTTTGGTGAATACTGCTGTGGGACCTGACTAACAAAATCCAGGTTTGCAGCACCATGGAGGAAGAGGGGCTTGCACTGCAGCTAGATAAGAGTGTAGAATATGATAGCTGGGGTGGAGAGAGCCGAGAATTGCACTAAGTCTCAATGGGAAATGAGGTATGGAGGACTGAGGGCAGAATTGCTATTTCTGGTTTCTTTTCTGCCTCAGTTTTAGAAGCATAAACTGCTAAGGTGCATGTGACCATAGAAAGAATAAAGGTTAGGGAGGCTTCCACTGATATGACTAAACCATCATTTCAGGTGAAACAGTTTATGAAGATCAGAAGATTGAAATGGAATTCAGCCATATTTTTCACTTGTTTTAGCCATCTATTGTTTATAACACTTTAAAATGTTTAATTTACGATTAAAAAAAAAAGATATGAATGATTTAAAATTTCCCTGCTAAATGTTGTCAATAAAAGAGTATTACAGCTCTCATTGACGTCTGTGAAATATTACCAGTTTGTTCTCTGCAGCATTTTACAGAGGAGTAAACTGGTAAGTATATATTATATATATTTATATATGTAAATAAATTGACTTGTTAAACATATAATATGTTGAAATTGGTTTTTAAAAGGTGATGTAAATAGTGGTTTCCTTAATGAAAAATACATATTTTGTATTCTAATGGAAAGGAAAAAACCTTCTAATCTTGTTTTTGGTTATGTATATTCCATGTATAAGTGTAAATATGATCACATAGATTTAAAAACTTTTGCATGTAAGTATACAGTTGCAAGTCTGGAAGAATGTATAGAAAATACCTTTTATTTAAAGTTGTGATTACCTTCTGCATGAAAAGTGCATGGGGGACCCTGTGCATTGGCAAAAATGTCTTAAAGTCGGGTCAGTTCATCAAAACACACAACAGTATTCCATTTCTGGACATGACTTCTGTTGTGGTATTTTAGCTTTGTGAAAGAATGTGCTTCAAATCAAAAGGGTCTTGAAAAAAACCTCAAAAGTACTTTTAAAGCATAAAGAACTCACACAATTGTAATCGGTCATATACGTTTTCAACTCTATTTTAAATAATTGAAATATTGTACCAGGAGTATTTCACCATTTTAAAACAATGGAATGACGGTTCTCATTGCCATACATAAGAATTCTGGGGTTTACTGCAACCAAGTTTGTTGTGATGTGTTTTCAGTAATATAACTGGTCTCATTTTTTATTAGAAATTAATTTCTTCATGTGATGTCACAAACCTGTACATACTGCAGAGTGAAGTTTTTTTTAAATCTTTCAGTGTTTACTTCCTGCAGAAAATTTGAATAAATGAGAAAAATGCATTGTGTTGATGGTTTTTAAATCTACTTTACTATGTGTCCTTTCTGTTTTGAGTCTTCGTGGTCCAGTAGCACCACACTAGTAATGTAAACTTTCATCAGCCAAAAGTAACTGCAGGATTTCAAGGACCCCACATTTTCTTCAACAAAATATGCAGTAAGAAACCAATGAAAATTGGTGGAAATGAGTTAGTAAAACAGATAAGATTCAACATAATTTTTAATTCTGATATGTGTAAATGTCCTCCATAATTGTTACTGTGAACAGCAATAACTGAGGGGTGCAGAAGATTGTGTTCCACCACAGAATTTTAAGCAAGTACTAGAAGAACTTGTTCTTAAACGTACTGTATGTGGAGTTGCACAACTGCAGGAAAGTAATTCAGATTCAGTTTTAATTGATTATACACTTTCCTTGTCTGCACTGCCAGACAGGATGATAAATATCTGTTCATAAGATTCTGTCAGGAAACTTCATCTGGAAAGTATGACGCGATGGGGCGGGACAGATCCTTCTTCCATTGAAGTTGATACAAAACTCCATAGATTACAGTGCGGTCAGGCCCTTATTGCATGTAACGCCTTCTTGTTCTGAAGGATCCCAAAGCGCTTTGGTACCCTCACAGAGCTTCACTGGAGTCAGTAGTGTTACCAGGACATTAATTGAGCAGGTAGATAATTTTGCTGGCAAATTATGTGACCCTAATTGCGAATTTTTTTTTCAATTTTTGGAGTCTCTACAAGAAAATCTTAATTTCTTTGTACAATAACTGGGGTTAAACACACGAAACAAAAGGTGTCTGATGTTGAAGTAGGAAGAAACTGGAGATCAATAGGATTCTGAATGGGCATAGGTAGTCTATGCAGAGCTCTGTTGCTGGTTTGAACAAACATTTGGACTTGCTGAACAAAATGCTGCTAGCACTCGGTGATCAAAGAGAATATCTTTGATGATATCTACACCCCTACAAGTTTTCTCTTCCCTCCAAACACTTTTATCACACTGAACACTCCCACAGGGCTGTTTGTTTCTGGTAAAATATGCTCACCTTAAACCAGGCAGCAAGACCAAGGTTTTTTCCATGTGAAACTGTGATTCATTCAAGCTAAATGGTGGGGGAAAGCAAGTAGGGGCAGGATGTGGCCCTTCTTGTTGTTCTGACACTGACTGAGGCATCGGGTGGGGGGGGGGAGTCTGTAGGGGTAATATCCATCACTAACCTGTTTGTTTTTGACCATTATAAAAGTGTATCCCTTTGAAACAGTATTTAGAAGGTACAGTGTCAGGGCACAGAAGGTTTCCATGCTTGTTAATTCTCATACCACCAGCGAGAAAGCACAGTATGGACAGCGCCTGCTGCATCCAGCACCTGGTCGGCCATTGAGACTTTGAGTACCTTCAATTCATAGCTATTATTTCCAAATTTCTGAGTGGTTCCATGAGAAAAATAACTTTTCTAAATGCTAAACTAAAACTTCCCGGCAATTGTGCCCATTAGATAAGCTTTACGCTACAATTTGTGATCAAAGTTAGTATTCTTGGAGTATATGCTTCCAGTGTGAGTCACAGAATGAAGGGTGGTGATGGGAGGCCTTGGGATTGGGGGTACATCAGTCACCGTTCACTCTGAGGTGTTAGTTAATTTTTCGTCTGCTCTGATCTAATTATTTTGAACAGTTCCACAGAAAACCCCACAGGTGGTGATCACACCTAGTACTACTACTCAGGAAATTCTATGCCAGAAAAAAAGTGCACAAAATATTTTAAATTTCTGCAAATTCTATTTGTCAATAAATAAATCTCATCCCCCTTCACCCAGACCTGGGAGGAGTGCAGGGGAAGCTGAAGGGTGATCTCCCATCTCTGTGCAGCCAGTGGTCTGTGCTCCCAACAGCCATGCTGGAGCCCCCCCCGCTCCGCCCAGGACATGGGCTTAGTGGTGGGGCTTCACCCAACCCTGATACAGTGCAAGATCCAGGTCTGCCCCGGAAATGCCTTTGGGGCCCTGCCCTTCCGCACCAGGTGTGGATAGGCAGGCCAAGCCTGCCAGATCCAAGTGTGTGGAGGGGATCCAGGTGTGGGGTGAGAGGGTTCCATGTGGGGCAGTTGGGGTGTGGGTGGCTCTGTGGGGTTTGGGTGCGGGATGGGGATATCTGGATGCATTGGGGCTCGTTGGGGGATTCCAGGTTCAGGGGCAAGGGGACTCGGGGGCGGGGGGGTGTCCAGGTGAAAGTGTTTGGGGCTCAGCAGGAGGGTCTGGGTGTAGGGGATTAGTGGGGGCAGATAGGGGTGCTGGGGGAGTGGGGCATGGTGAATGGGGGTCCAGATGCTGCTGGTTGGGGGTCTGGGTGCAGAGGGCTCGTCAGGGTGGGGGTTGGAGTGCGGGTCTGGTTGAAGGGGGATGGGGTTTAGTGGGGGGGGGTTTCCACAGCAGGAAGTGAGACTCAATGGGGTGGGGGTTCAAGTGTGGGGACCTCAGTGGGGGGGATTTGGGTGTGGTAGGGACCGGATACATAGGGGAGCAGCTCCCCATATTATGATTCTTTCCCTCATGGCTGAGGAGTGATGGGGGTGGGAGGCGTGTGTGCAGAGCTCTCTGGTGAAACCAGGGAGGTTTCTGGGGGTGGGTCTGACCTGGGCCTGGCCGCTCCTTTTAGGGGAAGAGCAAGTCCCATCCACCGCAGCCAGGACTAGCATCTGAGCCTGGTACAGGGTGGGAGCCACCAGACAGGGCATCCTCAGCCCTGCCTTTTTCCCCTGCAGTGATTTACCTCTCCACCAGCTGCTCCAGGTGCCCAAAATGACACATCTGCATTGCTGAGGAGGGGCACATGACCACTTTTGCGGCTTACCTTTGTTTTCCCTTCAGAAAGTCATTTTTCTGCAGGGAAGCAAAGAAATCTGTGGGGGAGATGAATTCTGCACATGCGTAGTTGTGCAAAATTCCCCCAGGAGCATAGTACTCATGTATGGCCTCTGGGACATTCAGGTATCTGTCCTATTTATGTGGTTTCCTGATATTTGCCTGCCTGGGTCTCTGTGCCCACAGGAAGGTGACAGTCTCCAAGTTGTCAGCTTTTACAAATCATACTAGGACAGAGAGAGTGAGATGTGAACTTAGCATGGTGGCTGGAACAGTTTGTCCCGACACAAGCAGTCTTTGAAGTGTCATGACACACAAAGGTATTGCTTAGGATCTTGTGTATTTAGGAAACTTCCTGTTTTCATATTCCCTTTTTGCAACGTCAGCACAGAAAGCTGCTGTAAGTATAAGATATATATTTATTTTTTTAAAGGAGTGGGCTTTTTCTGTCTCTTCACGGACAGGTGTGCTTTTTGTAATGCCTTACTATATCACAGGTGACACAGGAGAGAAGCAGTGAAGTGTCCTTCCGTTGGTGGTAGGAAGTGGCAATTCTGAAGTTGGCAGCCTGGTAATGCACAGAAACTACAGCACTAGACTATGCTTTTTGAAAATCCCAGTGACCTGAGAGCTCAGGATTAGACTGCGTGCCTACCCAGTTTGGAGGGAGAAGAGTGAAAATATTTTAAAAGTACAGGTACCATCCATATTCTGCTCTTAAAAGTCCCTTTGTTTTCTGAGAATCCCATAATAGCCTTTTCCATCTTCTGCAAATAGCCCAGCATATGATTTCCCCAGATCACACAGGAAATCTGTTGCAAAGCCGAGAAGAGAAGACCGATTTCCTGAGTACTTGTGCAGTGCCTTTAACTACATGACCATCCTTCATCTTTGTGCGTGGATGCAAAATGAGTAGTTGGTGGTGCAACCACTCAGATCTAGGCCCACCTTTAATTTTGCAGGTACCATTTGTGCCCCAGATTACACAAATTAGCAGTAACTGAACTGAGATTTCATACCATCTCACCATAATTTGGTGCTGACCTAGCATTACCCCCCTCCAGATTCACAGCCATGACTTTGACTTTCTCATACAGAGGGGCTCTGGAGCCACAGGACAACATGCTGCAGTGTCATTGCTTCGCCATGTCGGCTACATTTCAAGGGGCTTTTTTGTCCCCCTTTGCTCTTCTATTCAGTGTAGCAATTTGGGAGTATCTGGCCCTTAGTGTTTGAATTAATACTTCATAATATTAAAGAACTAGCAACAGCCAGGAAGCCCGGGTAAAACTAAAACTCAGCGGGCCAGCTCCTCTGCTTGTGCGAAGTCAATGGAATTTACCCTGGTTTACACCAGCTGAAGAACCATCCACAGGTAAAAAATCCCTCAGTACTAAAAACTGGTTTATTTGTAAATAAGTTTGGAAACCTAAAAGGATTTGGGTCAGGTAATCCCTGCAGGTGGTGGTGTCTGTTTTATCCCAGTCAAAGCCAACTCAGACATTACTTTTTCCTCCACTCCTCTTGCTTTGAGTCCTCTCATCTAATTTTATAACTGTGTGGAAACCTGACCATACCACCTGAAGGGTAAAGAAAAAACATATCGTAATATAGTTTTTGTTGGACAAAAAAATGGTAGGGGAATGTTTCTTCGGAAAGGTACTGCATTATGCATGACTGCATGCCATACCTAGCATTCTCCAGCTGTAAGTATTAATAAGGCACTGTGATATGGCTGCCCACTGAGAAGAGAGGAGGTGACCTATAGCTGGGTCTGACCCTAGTATCTGTTTATATTTCAGGAAGCTGCATAGCAGGGCAGAAAGAAAGGAGTGTGGAGTGCAAATCCACACTTTTCTTAAACCAATGTTATCTTTTTTTTTTTTTTTTTTTTTTACAAAGGCCACTGGATAGAAAGCATTAGTTCAAGGAGAGAACATCAGAAAGGACATAAGACAAATAAGAGAGAGATGTGGTATTTTCTTTTTGAAGTCTACATCATTGATCAGAGATGAACTTAGAAGTTAGGGGAAACATGGAAGAAGATACAGGAAAAAAGCGCTCCTCAGTCAGTGGAGAGGACAACGGAAAGTGCTTAGTTTGGTGCCTTGTGCTAAAAGGGAAGAAATCAGAAGCAATGTTGACAAACATAAATTAGAGTAGGTTCAGACTTTTCCTGTGCTGCTCATAGCCTCCCATCTGGAAATCTAGCAATTGCAGGGCTTGCTGAAACTCAAATGTTTTCTTAATATTGTTTACTAGTTGTATTACCATAGTGCCTAGGATTCCCAGTCATGGAACAGGACCCTAGGGTGCTAGGCACTGTAATATTATTCAGTTGTGTTTTGAGTACACATTGAACACACGAACAAGAAGCTTTAGGGTAAAATCCTGACCCCTGAAGAAATAATTATCCGTGAAGAGGCAGCAGTGCCCGCACTGAATACACTCTTTAAAGGGTTGCCTGAAGTATAGGTAATTCACAACAGAACTTTCATTATTGTGTTTTCTCTTTATCTGCTTGGCATTTGGAAACTTTGTTCATTGTGGTAGAATTGCACTACTTTATTTTTTCTTCATCTCCCTCTGTCAGTGTATTGCAGAGGCATTGCTGTCTCTCCCTCTTCCTTCTGGTATACCAGATCTCCTGCTGTTTGTTTTATTTTTACAGTTTATGAAGTGTGCTTAGCCAAAAATGTATAGGCTAAGCACACTTACGCAAAATAGAACAGGCAACTAATTAGTACTTTAGGTAAAGTGACTCCTTGCTCAGAACTGCTCCATACCTCTCATTGCATTTCCTCCCCTTGCATCATCCGACAAATGCATGTGTAAGTAGAGGCGCCTGTCTACTGTGCTCTAAAGGTCAACAAACACTCTGAGCCTACACAAATAAAATTTGGCTTGTGAGCCATCACATGGTTCCCTAGCACACCTGTAACACACAACCTATTTACACACAAAATGGCTGCTGAAGTAGACCGGCATTTGCACCATTATTTAGAAGAGTTATTCTGAGCGAAGCTAACCATCCTGGGGTCCTCCCTGGTGCCTGTCTTCACTGATGCATTGCCATGGTTGATGGTAAGAGTTGGTATAATCCTAATGGCATTGGAGTCTGATCACTGTCTAGTTAGATGCTACTAGAAGAGCTTTACCTGTACAAATAGCTTTTCACAGACCTATCATTGCATATCATTTTACAAGCATCAACAACGCCATTGTTCAACTCCTTTAACAGCAAGGGTATTGCAGAAGGAGACTTCCTATGAGCGTGCCATCTGCTGGCCAAAAGCAGATGTCTGTGCACTGGTGCCTAGGAGGTACGGTTGCAGCCAAACTCTGATTGGGAACACCCTGGTGTATGACCTGGTGTCCAACAAACCTTGGCAGAAAGAAAAAGGTTGGGGCCTAAAGGTGCAATAGAATAAGGCCCAGGAACAGTAATGGGCTAGGGATGAATAAAGACTTCTTAGAGCTCACTGTTCAGCACAGTCAGCTATGCTGTTGCCCACTGTTAAGGATGATGAAGGGAGAAGACAAACAATGACTCCAATCCACTACATGGAATGAGGAGCCAGATCAGGAGCTTGGCAAAGACCATGCTGGGAGTGTGGGACCTCCTGAGCAGTCCCAAGATCAAGAGACAGTGACTCTGCTGGTTTGAGATGAGGAAGAATTGGGTGATGAGGTTATCTACATACTCTCTAGGCTGAGTATGTAGCTTTTTATTGCTATACAAACAGACGAGCTGGTTAAGCAGGCTCTGGTGCTGCAAAAAGAGTTTTCAGGGATCAAATGAATGTGGATAGTATTGTCTTGAAACTGGCAGATGCAACCTCACATGAGGGCAGTGGTCCCTGTTCACACCTGCCTCCACCGCTATTGCACGAGTGGCAGCTGTTGATCCCCTCCCTACCCACATGTATCATTTCTCTCAGCAACTCCCTTCTCGTAAGCAGCATGGGGTTCTGTTGCCAGGGAAGGTGGAAGTGCCTGGTACACAGTAAAATGACTGGCTGAGCCCTTCTTGGAATGGGGGACCGGTAAGGGAAATAATATAAAGTCAAACAGAAACCACAATATAAATATGTACACGGAGGAGTTTTTTAGTGCCAAAAACTGAGTGCTGTGGCCTAGGTATCACTATGAGACACATCCTGACTCCTGCTAAAGCTGTTTTTACCATTCTGGCACAAAGCCACATTACAACCAATTTACCCATAGGAGGAAGAATGGTCCAGTTGTGAGGGCACTCGTTTGGGACCTGGGAGACCCTGGTTCAGTTGCTGTCTCTGCCACAGACTTCCTGTGTTATCATGCGCAAGTCACAGCCTCCCTGTGCCTTACTTTCCCACCTGTAAAAGGGGGATAATAGCACTTCTCTGGTTCACAGGGGTGTCAGGGAAGTTAAATCAATTGCAGATTATGAGGTACTCAGATTCTATATTCATGGGGTCCATAAGTAACTCAGCTAGATAACAAAACAACTTGCTCTTCTACATCTGAATGAGGCCTGCTATAAAGCCAGCAAATTTGACCTTTTAAAATATTTAGACTAGATAAACCAACAACCTGTGGGGTGGGGGAATCCCAGGGTCACATTGCTGCTATGCGCTGGCAATCCCCAGATGACTAAACTGACTTCAGCAAGTAAGGAACCACAGAGCAAAAGAGAAACTCCAGAATTCTGGCCTCTTCTGCTTGCTGTCTCTGCATCTGTTACCTGATCATCTCTCTGCAATGCTGGCCCTATCTTGGTCATCTTGCCTGCAGTCAGACAGTGTGACTGGATTTAAAAAAAAAAAATACTGTTGAGAGGAAATCTTTTTAAAACATAAAACAATTAAATAAAATGAATTAAACAAGCTGGTTAAAAAAACAAACTGGGGATGGCTATAAGGAAGAAGAAGGTGAAGAAGTGTGAGAGGAAAGGGTTCTCCTCATTGGGGAATAAATTAAAATGGGGTCAAAGTGCTATTTTAAATTTTGACCTGGACCCTGTACAAACTGACTGCAGCCCTGATGATCACACAGCAGGTCTAATCCCTAGTTGGTTTGGGAATCCTCATGCCCCCGTATAGTGGAAATGCTCTATTTCTACTGTGCTAGTGGGAACCTGGTGAGGATTTCTTTCTTTCCTCAGTATGTTTTCCTCAGCCCTTTTACTTAGGCTTTGTTCCAGTTTTCAGGATTACAGTATATTTTTAGTCCTCTGTTTATCATCTGTGATATACTTATAGATAAAACAGGGCAAGCTAAACATGGGGCTTCCATCTAATACAGCCTCTTTTTACTTTTGTTGGATTAAGGCAGGACACTAAAACGATGTTTTTATTTTCTGAGATTATTTTTAGGGTTTAAAAAAGAAAGCTTGCTATGAAGAAAGTGAAAGTGCAGAACCTTTAAGAGACTGATTGTGTCCCCAGCTAACCTAGAACGGTCTGAAGTGTGTGAATTTATGTGGAAGGAATTTTTGTACACTGCAATATAATTTGTCTTTAAAGTCCATCATAAAAAGTTCAACATGTTACAAAGAGAAAAATGTGTGTACATGCACATCAGAGATCAGACCAATGACTATTATCAAAAAGGAAAAATTCAGTAAGAAAATGGACAGCAGAACAGCAGACATTTAAACCAGCAGTTGTGTAGAGTAAGTACTCTTGCAGGCTATAGCAGTTTTTTATTGAGTACCATCAGTGTGATTGGTGCCATACAAAAATATAAGGAGACATGCTTCAAGGAATTTGCAGCCTATTACAAACACAGAACAGTTCAGGCACATACAGTACATTAAGTGCTGGTACAACTTAGAGGTGGTGAAGGAATCTAGTAGAGGTCATTGTCAAAAGTTATTGTGAAAGAAACAAGTTAAAGGGGGAAAGTCACTGGAGGTGAAATTCTTTTGAAGGCTTAAGTGGAACTTAGATGGTGGACAGAGGCCTGGGACTGACCCCTCTGCAGGGGACGAATTTCATTCTTGGAGTATGAGAAGAGAGATGTCCCATCTGTAGAGCAGGTTTGATGAAGGGAGACTGGAAAGAGAGGAGTTTAGAATCAATTGCCCATTAAAGTGATGAGGGGGGTTTTATGATAGAATCTGAAAAGAAATGCCTTAGAGAGAGAGATCTGGATGGAACAACACAAGTAATAGAGCGTTCATCATATAAAGAAATGTACGAGCAAGAAACTGAATAATGAAACCTGAGAAGAATAAACTGAGTGAGTGGGTGAAAGAGCAAGAGGAGGTGAGAGAAATAGGGTGGAATAAGTTCAGAGGCAGCTTTGTAAAGTTAGTGAGCGATTATGAATGCGATTTGAAGTTAAGTTGGAAACAAAGGAAGATGATGGTGGTCTGATCCTTTGGATTAGTCTGACCAGAACATTTGGTACCCTATGCAATTCAGAAAACAGGGATTTATAAAATCATAAAAGGTAGAGTATACACAGTGAAACCAGCAGAAAAGAGATTTTTCAATTAAAAAGGAGTTCAGTATATATTCCCAGACAAGGGCATTTGCTAGTGTCAGCATACCACAGCTTTCTGGGTATATGTGTATATATACATAGCATATATACAAAACTTTCTTGGGGGAAGAGGGGGAGAGAATTTAAAAAAAAAAAGAGAAAATAAATTCCAGCTAGGTTTGTAAAACACAAACACCTCAGAGTATAGTTTGGGATCTCTAATAAAAAGTTGTGTTGCTAGAAGCTGACATTTGAGTCTAATGGGAGAGAGAAACCACAGAGATTCAAAGGAAATGTAGAGCTGTGTCCTAGATATTGTGGTCTAGGGTATCATGTAATGTCTGGATACAAGCAGCTTGTTAGTCCCGAGTGCTCTCTCCCTCAACCTCTACCACTCCTTTCAAAACCTGCAGCAACACTGCTCAGCTGTTAGGTTTTTGTCTGAGGCTGGACTCTGAATATCAGCCTCTGGATCTCCAAATGAGCAAGAGCTATGTAAAAATGAGCAGGCCTCTGTGGAGGAGATGATGCAGAGGCGTCAGGCACCATCTTGCTTGCCTTCTTTAACTGTCAGAGGAGCACAACCTTGTATGTGCAGCAGCGATGCATGCAATTCAATCCTGGCCCTTACTTTGTCAAAAAAGACAGCTGGCAATGTAGTCTTCTCTGAGCAAGTCAAAAAAAAAAAAAATAGCACTGGACTTTGCCTTAAGACAAACGTCTTTTGCGGAATTTACCATGAAAACTACCTGTAGGAGAGGGGAAAGAGATTGAAATTATGGGTGATATGGCTATGGTGAAGAAAGAAGCTTGGGACCACCAGGTTTTTAGGCTGACTTTGAATTACACAGTAGATGATCTTGAAATGTATTCCTGAAAGTCTACTATAGATGTTGTATGAATACCTGAAGGCATCAGTCTTGTTTTGATGCAGTTCAGCATAGGAACTCCTTAGTTTCCTAGTATTGCTATGTGCTCTTCAGGGCTTCAGACCTTCAGTGGGGCTCAAAATCTATAGATGGGAGGCTGATTAATCCTTTAAGAGATGGGGACTTCACCATTTCCCTTGGTAGTTTGTTTAAAGTCTTCAAATCAAGACTGCATGCCTTTGTGGAAGACGTGCTTTAGTCAGGCTTAAATTCTATGGCCTGTGTTATTCAGGTCAGACTAGATCTAGTGATCCTTTCTGGCCTCAAAGCCCATGAAACTGTGAACGCTCAGACCTTTTCATTTCCCTGCTGAAAGGAAATGCTCTCACTCGGCTATGATTTTTGTTTTTACTGGGTGAGACAGTCAGGGTCCAGAAACACAAGGCAAGAACAGGGGAGCTTGATCCCCCAAAGAATAGGGTTGGCAATTTTGGTTGGAGGTATTCCTGGAGGTTTCCTCATATGACATAATCTCTAATTAAAGATTAATCTGCAATTCCTGGAGACTCCAGGGCAATCCTGGAGGGTTGGCAACCCTACCAAAGAATGAGTCATCAAATCAACAGATTGCATACAATGTTGTTGTACTATAGAATGTACCCAGTAAGATCATCTATGAAAGCTTATGTTCAAACGTGATAATCAGTGTGTACACACACTGATTTTATGTAAATAGAGAACTGTGCTCATAAACTTCTGTTCCACCTCATAGCAGGGAGACCTCCCAAGCCAGGTGTTTACACAAAACAGGACTCAAGTAATGATCCATTGCACAACCCGGGGGAGGGGGGGAAGACGGGCCATTAGAGTTAATGGAAAGATATTGAGGCAACTGGGAATTTCCCCCACTCTGAATAACCACGAGCCACCATGACAGAAAAGGTGGGGGAAACGCTTTGAAAAGGAGGTTTGAGACTGAAGCTATCATCCAGAAACTGAGCGGGAAGCTTCGTGAATGTTGGATCCCCCCTACTGTTAGTAGGTATGCTGGGGAACAGTTCAAAGGCAATAGGTAACTTACATTAGAAGAGGGAATTTATCTAATACTTAAGTGTAAAGCCTGAGATTGCATATTTGTTTGTATTCTCTGTAACATATATTTGCTCTTCCTATTTCATCTTTCAATCTGTGGGTTTTCTGTTAAATACATTGTTTATTTTTACCCATGTAGGTCTCTAGTGTGCAAACTGTGTGGAATGTGTGTGCCAAAGTGAGCTGATAACTGAGGGGCTGGTTTCACACCTTCAGGTGTAATGAACCATGGGGGGAAAAGTCCAAGTGTCTGATAATTAGGAACTTGGGCAGGATGGATTTGGTGAGATGTGGAAAGGTGGTTAGGGAGGAAGGGAGTAACTAGGCTGCTGGAAGCAAGTTGAGAGTTGTGCTTGTGGGCAGGCTCCTGGTGTTAGGGATCTGAACAAAAGCTGCACAGCATAAAGACTCAAGGTGCAGGGCAGGCGGTAACAAACTCTTCAATGGTCTGGGTGGCTCCCAGAAGGTCACACGTTGTGTAACTAACTAAAAACTGGACTTACACAATAGCAGTAGCTTTTATACTTTGCAGACAAACTTCGCTGCTTTTCTGAGAGACTGCTCACAAACTCCTTTATTTATAGTCACTCATACTGAAAAACAGTGCAGCTGGCGATATAACTTGGTCAGATCATGCACTGGTCTTTCGAGGCCTGCTCTTGTACACTGACGTCAGTAGGCATTTACCATTGGCTTCAGTGCAGGATGAGGCCCTATATCTCTTAGCTCAGCAGCTCACAGCCTCTGCAGATTATATATGTATCTTTACTAAAATATACAGTATTTTTTGTCAAAATTAAAGGAGACAGTTAAAACATTTTAGATTGAATTATATGCGAGATATATATATTCACACCTCCTTTGAGAAATGCTCAAAGTGACCTTTGAAGTGAATGTCTCCTTTGCATCAACTTGGCAAAAGCTGTTTCGGGCAATGTTCACAGATCTGAAACACAAATTTTCACTTTGAAAAAAGTGCCAAAGTGAACTGCTGCCCTGCTATGTTACAAGAGTTTATTACTCTTAGGGGAAAGCTTAATAGTCTGTTAACTGAGAGAAGGCAGAAGATCTTCTACACGTGACTGTGCCGAATTATTAGGCAAATGGTAATAAAGTGAGTAAATGTCAGCTTGCATGTTAGAGTAAAATCTTGCAAAATACGATCGTTGCTTATTTGTGTGGCACCTACAGTGTTTTCGGGGTTGTACAGAACTCAGAAATATAGTTTCTGCTGCTAAGAGCTTATGGTGATAAAAACAGTTTACTACAGATGAGGGGATATCTAATGTTTCAGTGGGTTTTACAAGCAGTTCTACATTTCAGTGTACTCTCGCACAAGAAAACAGTAAAACTTTTTTTAACAAATATAGTTCAACTGCCAGCACTGAAGGGAGGGGAGAGTTCCAGTACGTCAGCTCCAATCCTGCAAGCTTCCCTGCACAGACAGGCCACTGAGCCCAGGTGGGAAAGCTTGCAATGTTGGGGCCTCAAAGTCAGATCTCCCCATCAGAGATATGACAAGCTACCCAAAATCTCCCTGCTGGTAAATGATCGGTCCAGATGGCTAGATCTGACTGAACACTAGCAGACTTTTAAAGATACAGCACACCTTTTGCCAACGTAGGTGTCTCAAGTTTGGCTTTTAAGTTTTATTTACTGATTATTATTGGCACTTTTATTAACAATGGTGTAATTTTTCAAAGGTGCTGCGTAATATTGGCTCCAGTTGAATTCAGTGGGAGTTGTAGTGGAAAGTGCAGTTAGGGTATGATTCAAAGCCCATTGAAGCCATCTTCAGTTGGTTCTGTATCAGATCCTAAATTCCCAGGTACATTCGTCTCTATCAAATACTGCTATCAAAACTCCAAAGAGCGGCTTCTCCAGTCCACTAGTTGCTTAAACCATCAGAGAATTCTTGAGACAATTCACTTCCTTTAGAAGTAACGTGCCCTGGCATAGAACTGGCAAAGGCAGCAGAACTCTCGCCCCTAGCAAAATGCCGATTTGCGAAAACCAAAACTTTTCATGGAAACATATTGTCTGAAATTTTTGGCTAGAAGGTTTCTCTGATCCAGAAGAGGATTCAGAGAGGAGCAAAAGAGACCCTAGAATAGCCTAGTGGCTATCGTACTCACCTGGGATGTGAGAGATCCATGGGCAAGATCTAAGTCAGGCAGAGCAGGGTTTCTAACACTCTAGCTGACTGCCTTAATCTCTGGGGGGGTGCAGGTGAGAGAGAGAGAGGGTGTTTGGTCCCAATTTGGACTGAAAACAAATTTCAAAGCCTCAATTTGTTTTCTGCCCAACCCTAGAAAGAATTAATTAATGCAGCCCGATAGAAATTTGCAAAGACCACATGAACTCTTCTTGAGCTATCACTGTGTGGTGGTACATTGCTGGGCTCTGTTTGGCCTCTTCTTCAACTGTTTGTTTGTCATTTGGTACAAGTATAAAGGGAAATGTGTGCATAACTTCCTTACTTTGCTCTCAGTTGTGCCTTTAAAGTTACTGACTTGCTTGCGGGGAAAGGGATGTGATTGTCAGCTGTAGAGGGGCCAGGGCCCTGCCTCCCTCTATCTCCTCCCCCACTCGCTTTGGCAGCATAATCGAAGAGCAGTCCTTGTATGCAGAGGGCTCAAAGGTGCAAATACTTGGGGTCCCTTCCCCTCTCTCGTGAACATGCCAAGGGCCTGACTGCAATCTGGCTCTTCCCAAATGAGCTCATTCTACTTGCATTACTTTGTTTGTTAGTTTTCTGCACCTATTATTCTTAATGGAAATATGTATATATAATTTCTGCTTCAGTCTTCCCCTGTGTAATTAAAAGTGTGATGCTTAAAATACAAACTGACCTTGTGATGTGTGTTTATACAACTTCCACTTGCTTTGCTATGCTCTTGAAATACAATTAGAGCCTTGAAACACTGTCATTTCTCTGGAAATAGATTCTGTCCCTACCACTCAGACTACCCACTATCCATCAAAGAGTCAATGGGCGGTACTAAAATCTTACGTCCGATACTGTGGTGACATCAAAGCCTGGATGGATAGGAAAAGCTAAGAAATTGCCCTGGTTGCATCTCCGAGCATTTAAAAGATTAAATTTGGCATCCAGGCTGCATATTTTTAATTCCATGTAAGTGAGCCCTCTTTCCTCTCTGCCTCCTACTTTCTCCCACAGGTGTGTGAGGGGAAAGTCACCAGTGTCCTGTAATGAGAGTACAGTATAGTGCAACAGTATAGAAGAATGTGCAGTTGCCCCTTTGGGGCCTGACTGAATACATTTGGGGCCCTGGATACATTCCAGTTGGAAGCAGACATTGGAGTTTAGTATTTTCTTTGCAGTTTCGTTTTATTTACAAAAACTGTATAGTCTCACGTGCAGAAGGAATCCTTGCAGGAAACCGCTTCTTTGGCTTACAGCACCCAGGGCACTCTGTCATCCTGCTCCCCCACCCCCAGAATGTCTCTGCAGCCTTCTTCCAGTGTCAGCCACTGTGCTTTCAGCTACTCCTTTTTTTTTTCTGGTGTCTCTTGCTCCTTGTGTGTCTTTTTCTGTATGTTCTCTTCTCTCTCCCCCCTCTTCCTCATGCCCCAAACACTAGGTCACAGTATCTCCACCACTGCATATTAGTCTTCTGGGGGCAGACTCCATGAGGGTTTCTTTCAGGTGTGGTCCCTTTAACCGTCTCTTACAACAGACTTGAATAAGGGACTCATTCACACATCAGCTCAAAGAGATTTTACCTTATCCCAGAACAAGATTCCTCCCAGCATGTACCAGTGTTGTTGCACAGGGTAGTCAGTTCAATTGGTGGCACGTTTGTTTTATTTCTCCCTCTAGATGGCATGCTAACTAAAGATAAAAACAGACTGAGCAGGCAAGCCCAGCTGGGCTTCCTCTAGTGGTGGGCTGCAGCATGACAGATGTGCCTGCCTCAGTTTCCACTTTCTTGCAGAGTCCCCAGTGACTGCACCCAAACTCTCCACACACATACATAGTCCTTACAGGGGTAACTTAAAACCAAAGTCCAATGCATGAAAATCATAACAAAAGTCCTACCCCCATAATCCGGAATTCCCCAGCACAGTCCAAACAATATGTTGTCTTCCAAGTCCCAACAGTCCCTCAAAGCACCAGGTACAGCTCCAGCATCTCTCACCATGCCTCATTCCAGGCTCTTCAGCTGGGGGGTACTTCATCCTGTTTCCTGCCTAGGTATGGTTCCAGCTCTTGCCTGGAGATACTCAACAGGATCACCCCATCATCATTCCTCAGTCATCTGACAGGTAGGGGATTCCCAGTGTCAGGGGAGAGGTGTCAGCCACACACTTCTGCACAAACACCCGCCCTTCCTCCTGTGGAGGAAGGGGGCCCAGCATTAATCCCCAAACTAAGCACCATCCTTAACAATAGAATACCTCTTTTATCTAACCTGGGCAAAGTCAGGAGTAGACCTACGTCAGGATCCGTAGCTGGAGTTACACAGACTCCCTGGTACAGCACACACACCCCTGGCCTGGAAAATAACTCCTTTCAAAGGGAGCAAACAACGGCCTGAATTCTGCAAGGGTCTGCTGACATGGGACTCATTGCAGGACCAGGGCCAAGGCATGCTTGATTTCTGTTTCACAAGAATGTGTAGTGGTCTGTGGGAGCTATGCTTTGAAAGATCAAACCTATTGTCTAATATCCCATTTTTCTCTAATTTGCGGTGCTGAGAGGCCCGTGGGAAGTTCCTCTGGTGGCTTCTTCAATGCCTGCAAATTCTCATAATTTTTAAAGCAAAAAAGCTGAAGCCTAAAGGGGCAACATGACATTAGTGTGGAAGGTTGTGTGTTCTAATAATGCTTTTTCTCCACTTATAATTCCCTAGTACGTTTTTATTATACAGTGCAGCTTTGCAATGTTTCCATAGATGACATGGAGTGTATCAAATGAAATTATTTTAGAGGGTGAACTTAAACTGTTAAGACAAAAAAAATTGAGCATTACACTTGCGAATGCTTTCAGGTCCCACATTTTTATACCTAGGTAAAACATGCTAAGCAATGAGTGATTAAGCAATAAAACTCACTAAGCAATGAGTGATTTTTATGAACCATATAAGGCCTGATTCTAAACTCACTACACTAGTATAAATTAGGTGTCTCTCTACAGAACCAGTGTAAATTAGATTATGCCCATGCACAAGTCCCATGGCACTGATGCTGCAATCAGAGCCCCATGGACATACCCTTGCACTTCTCTGAAGTCCTACTGAAGACAATTGAGCTCCATTCAGATGTTATTGTGAGTAGGCTAATTGTAGGATCAGAGCCTTTTTCATTGTATAGGTTTAAATCAATACATTCCCATTTTTCTATCTAATAGGTCCAGAGAAAGTGATTTTTAAGGATTTGTGTGGATTTCTGCATTGTAGCGTCTAGAAAGTGTTTAAGCTTTTTGACCATCTGCTATATTTCATTTTGTTTATACAGCACCTAGCAGAATGGGGCTCCTGACTGGAGATGCTACTGAAATAATAATAATAATCCCCATCCAATGAATTAATATTGCTTCTCTTTTCCACTCTCTTGGGCTCTTCTGTGAAGTGTGGGAAATTCCCTGTCTAAAGAGTACTTAGCCGAATGTAAGGGTCATGCATCCAAGTTTGGCTGCATCTATGTTTCAATCAGGCTCTCATCTGTTTTTAAGACAAGCAAATGCTTACAATGCAGACTACCACCTTCGCTTTTTTTGCTTTCTTTGTCAGACACGACCCATGGATGGTACAAAGTTATTTACCTGGTATTTCAACATTTCCCAAGAATGGATCCCCCAGATCTCTCCACCATTTTTATGCCTCCCTGAAGCTCACTGCTTGGGCTTAGCTGACTGCAGGCTTGCAGCTGACACTTACAAATGGAAAATAGATATGCCAAACAGCTGCTTAACAAAAAAGCAAACAAAGGCTCTCGGAAGAGGCACAGAGGCCGTGACTATAAATCTCCTCGGAGGAAAAATAGAAAATAAAGAAAAGGAAAATAGATATGCCTAAGAAGGAATGGTGATGTGGCAACTGCCCTGAGTATAGTGAATGTCGAGCATTCAGGCAAAGACGTAGAAAGCCCATCTGCTTGGCAGAAGTGTTCCAGCAAAGCAATGGGCTTTGGATCAGAGTGGATAAATATCACAATGTAAGAAAAAATGATAAATCAATTTTTAAAATTTGGATCAGATTTTTCTCTTACTTGTTGCTAATTCTTTACTTTCTTTCCATTTTATAGTCTCAAGTTGGGAAAGATGTTTTGTGCCTGTTTCTTTAAATAGTTTCCTAAGTGTGAGTAGAATTTCAGATTTTACAAATCTTATTTTCTACTAAAACATTTGCAATTAAAATTCTCATCTATGCTGAAAAAGACAAGTCCTGAGCCTGGACAACACAAACTCAAACACAAAATTGATGTTTGTTTATTAGATTTAAAATAAAACAGACACCTCTCTAAAGCACTAGGAGCGCTAACATCATTAATTATACAATCAATGCAATTAAGGGTTGTAGGCCTGGTTTAACATGAGTAATTGGACAGGGGCAAGGCCTCATTTCTTGGGAGACCGGATTAGGGAGGAAAATGAATCAGCTGTCTGGAAAAAGGGTATGTCTACACAGCAGCTGAATGCATCTCCCATGAGAGTATGGACCCAGAGCATCAGGTAGGTTTGTACTTGTGGAGCTAGGCTAGGTCCTACCACTCATCCCGCAGTGCCCATACTGTTACTTTTTGCTCACTAGCTCGAAGAGAGCTAGCACATATCTGACTACCCGAGTTGGAAGGCACACTCCTGCTGCAGTATAGACATAACCCTAAATTAAACCACAGCAGCATTAAACAAATCAGTTCCACAGTATCTCAGCCAGCCAGCTAGCCCTTTCATCATCTAGGAAGCACAACCTCCGCCCTCTCCAAAAGCCCTATCAAACAGCTATCTTTTGCAACAGGCCCAGAAAGTCATCAAATTCAGGCTGTATCACACCCAGGTAGGGAGCAAATTCTAGTGTCCTAGAGCTCACACACTCTGCCAGCCACTCCCTATCTTTTATAGTGAAGGGGATACAGTTTAAGTGCCGCAGCTCACCACAGCTGTGGCAGGATGGCAGGGGCTGAGGGCTCTGGGTCCCTCAGGATTTTATAACCAAATATTCTGTGCTATATTGGCAACCAACACCACTCTCCAATATATTGAGCATCCACAAGTCAAGAAAATTGAAATGCTTCAACCAGGCTATTCACCTGCATCAGGGTTTATAGTTTGAAGTCAACAGGATTTGTGATTAGAAATCACTTAGGTGAAGGGGAAAAAATCTCATTTTCTGATTCAAAATTTTTTTTGAAAATGCCCTCCTCAGATATCATAACTTTAGCCTATTTTTCAAAATGTCAGCTTGTGTGTATAAAGAGTTCACAATGTCTTTGTAAATGTATTGAAAGGTTAAATAACTTTTCACTGTTGATATGGGACCCATTTTATTCTGACGTTAAATATTTTTACACCACTCAGAGAAGTTTTTAATAAACCTACAATTTTAGCCTTCTTAGGCTATAACCATGCTTATTTTAGCTGGACTATTAATGTCAGTAATGCTAGCTACTTGCTTAAGGGTTTTCTGGGACAGGGCAAGTCAAGTTTAAGCTACTTTACTGGTAGTGGCATTAAAATATATAATTTACTTATCTATTAGAATTTAAAGTTGCCATAGCACAAATTTTCAAATTAGTTCGACAAAGCCTCAACCTGATTTCTGTCCAAGATATTTTTAAAATATCAAGGGATTTAAATGAATGATCCAAAATGTCTTGGTTTTAAGTTGCTCCACCCTGTTCTATATCAGGCCTACAGTGAGAGAAAAAATTCCAGTCCTGGGCACACGTGAACAACCAGTGAAGTACAGTTGCAAAATATCCACACAATCTTAGTGTTTACTGTAGATTGAGGAAAGAGACCAGTCTTGGGCTTTCCTGTGAGGTGCTGGTGCTAGGCAAGAGGGAGATGCCACAGAGAGTCAGAATACTAATTCTGATAGCCTATCTGCCTCTGCCACATTTTGTTAACTGCACTATATGACGATACATGCCAAGGAAAGGGTGTCTCCTGGAAGCATGCAAAACATGGTTATGGGAGGATGTAGGACATGCCACCTGATTTTATTAAAATTATTCATTATAGTTCTAGGTACCATCCTGTGGTCTGGACAACTAGGCCACACAAAATACCAACTAATAGGAAAGGACTGCATATAAATATAACCACCCCAGCCCTCAGCCTGCTCTCTCCTCAATAGCCTGAGAAAAGAGAGAGACGGCTTTGTAGAACTCCTAAAAGGTTGAGAAATACAGATTCTGACAGACCAAGGGAGGTGTGATTTCCAAAATGGAGAACTCCTCACAGAAAATGCCCTGCCAGTGGAGTCTTCCCATTTATCTAAGTTAGAGCATCTCAGATGAGTTCAGCAGTGGCAGTATCTCATGGAGAGTGGAGGTGAAGGCTTTATAGATTAAAACCCAGCACCTTGAATTCCACCCAGAAGATTACTGGAAGCCAAGGCAGATCTTTTAGTCCTGTTCTAGTGTGCTCCCATTGTGTAACTCCACTTAATAAGCTGGCCACAGCATTCAGCATTAGTTCTGAATGGTCTCAAGGTACCATGTAGAGCGCTTGACAGCAAGGGTTCTCAACTTTTTTCTTTCTGAGGCCCCCCAGACATGGTGTGAAAGCTTCACAGCCCACCTGTGCCGCCACAACTGGTTTTCTGCAGAGAAAAGCCAGGGCCGGCATTAAGGGGTAGCAAGCAGGATAGTTGCCTGGGGCCCCATGCCACAGGGAGCACTGTGTAGCTAAGTTGCTCAGGCTTCTGCTTCAGCTCCAGTTGGTGGAACTCAGGGCCTCGGGCTT
Organism: Lepidochelys kempii; assembly: GCF_965140285.1. Lineage (NCBI taxonomy): Eukaryota > Metazoa > Chordata > Testudines > Cheloniidae > Lepidochelys > Lepidochelys kempii. The sequence continues at coordinate 177,159,918 of NC_136380.1, forward strand.
CGGCCCCATACGATGGGGCTTTGGCTTTCTGCCCTGGGCTCCAGCAAGTCTAATTCTGGTCCTGCTTGGAAGGCCTCCTGAAACCTGCTTGCAGCCCTCCGGGGGTGACTAAGGAATGAATAATTGTGGCAAGGTGAGAAAAGGCTTGTCTTGCCAGGTGGAGATGAAAAAAAAGTGCTCTGATCACAAGCTGTTCCTGGGGCATTCAGGACCAGCCCAGCATCTACCAGCATTCCAGAGTTGCTCACCTCTTTTACAAATAGTGGTTTCGCTCCCTCAATGCAGGGGATCAGAAACAAGTTCTGCCAACTAATCTGTGTACTCCCGCCCCCCGCCCCCCAGCACAGAGATTATCTCAGTCTTATTTAGATTAAGTGACAACCAGCTAACTCTGACCTTAGCCCCAGATTCATTTAGGCACTAAAGGCTGTCTACATGGAGCAGTGATGCGCACTATGGGGTTTGTGTGTGATTTCTAAAGTTCATTGACCTGTTGTGCATTCACTGGTCCATGCAGACCTTGGTGGTGTGCACTAAAAGTTCCCTAGTGCACTTTACCATATTACTGTTTCAAACAGCACTACGTTAAGGTGCACTAAGGAACTTTTAGCGTGCATCACTAGGGTCTACATGGACCAGTTGGTGCACAACGTGTTAGTGCACTTTAGAAATCGACCCCCTCCAGCGCATTGCCACACCAGATAGACAAGCCCTACGTAATTTATTCTCCTGCTCTGGCTGGGTCAGATATGATGGAGTCGTAGAACTGCCATCTGTATAAATGCACTGCAGCCAATGTTACCTCATTAATCTTCCCATGCTTTGAACAAGAAGAAATCACCAACTAATACTACCAGTGTAGTTTCTACGCCATACCAGGTTGGCCAGGATCAAGGTAATTTGAAGAATCAAGAATCTGCCAAAATTGCCGGACATCAAACTTCTCCACAACAGGCCCTGAAATGGGACACAAATTGACAGCCAGTTTGTCAAGGTCAAGAGTTGGCTTCTTGAGCATGGGCCACAACATCTTATTTAAGAATTGTAGAGAAATGCTGATAATCTCAATGACCAATGGAGTCAGTACTTGGCCAGTAAGTAAGGACAAGGCTCCCACTCACAGACTAGCACAAAGCAGTCTAAGCACCTCCATAAACTCAGTGAATGATATAGGCTGAAACTCAACATAGTATGTCCTCTTAAGACATTGATCTTTTTCCATAACAGTCTGTAGCAAAGCCCAAATCTAAACAACTTTGTCTGCAAAGTAACATGAAAATTCCTTGCAAGAAAACTCGTGATAGCAGCTGGCATAATTCATAGAATAGAAGAGTCAAGAGACTGGGTTCACTCAGATTCTGCTTTGCCCCTGAGAAACTGAACAAGTACGTTAAAACAGAACATTTCTATTTCCTCACCAGGACTGAAATGTTTGCTGGGCTGAAAGAAGCCATATTTTTTAGCAAATTAAATGTGTTGGCAGGATTTTGGCAGATTCCCCTGGATGCGGAAAGCTCCTAGGTTTGCATTTTGAATGTGCTATTTGGCAGATATTCTTGAGGTTTCCTGTTGGAATATGTCTGGCAGTGGCAATAGCTGCGGATGCTAGACGGCCTCTCGGCGTGAAAGTGTACATTGGTGACACCCTAATCTGAGGCAGCAGAGCACAATCAGGAATGCTGGTGCAGAGCAGTGGAGAGTGTGAGAAAGAATCTTGCATTTGAACAAAGCCCAGGGTCAATTTCCAACAATGGAAACCATCTGCTTAGGAGAGAAATCAACAACAAAGCCAATTATGCATGATACTCCTAAGATTGGGACAATATTGAACATGCAGGTTGTGATGTCTCAGGTCTAGAGCCATCCTGGCTTCTACCCAATGTCTTTTGAAATGTAGTGGGTTGAGAAGCTTTTAAGACTGTTGCTCCTCTAAGGCACCACCGAAGGGAGACCTGATTGGAGGATCGCCTGGCTACACTGTTGGTCCAGCCACACTATTTAAGCGAGAAGGTGGCACAGGAAGTTTGTCTGAGTGACAAGGTGATTTCCTGTTGTGGCTGTATGGGAACCTGCTTGTGCCTGCCTCCTGCATCCACCCTTGTTCCTGATTCTTGCTCGGCTGCTGCCCCACCCTACCTTTGCTCTTGTTCCTACCATGCTCCTGCTCTGTGCTTGAGCCTTGCCTTTTCTCTAGTTCCTGCCCTTTTACCTTGCCTCCAGTCATCAGTTACCAGTCCTGGCTCTGACCTCAGCCATCATGTCTCCTCAACCAACTCTGGCAGTTAGTATTTGACCTTGGCTGTGACCCTCAGCTTCGATTCCTGGTTCTCACTCTGGCTTGACCCCTGGCGCTGGTAATTGGCAGTTGATTCTGGTGCTGACTGTTGGCTTTGTTACCCAACCTGGACTCCTGCTCTGACTACTAGGCAAGACTGCCTACATCCCAGCCCCTAACACAGATAAAAAGGAAAATAAGAGATAAATTCAGACCCACAGAGTTCATACCCAACTTTGCAGCAGGAACAAGATGCTGAAGAAGTCTGCACATTTATAAAAACATGGGCATTACCTAAGGCCACTACTTTCCAGTACATCCAGAAAGCTGTTGAAACAGCTAAAAGTCTGAGACCTGTTACTGCTGTAATAACATAGAAAGATGAGGTTAAATCACTATATTTGTTAGAATTTGTTCAGTCAGGGAAAAAAATAAATTAAAAAAAGGGTTAAGCTGCAACAGGAAGTTTTAAACATCCAATATGTAATAATAGCCACTGGAGTCAGTGGAAAATGACCCATTTTGTGATGGAAGTATTTGCTTTTTGAGACTGTGAACTATGTCTCAGACTGGGGCCAGGAAATAAAAGTTAGGTTTTGCTAGCACTCCAATGTGTCAGGTCCTTATTATACCACACATCCTGTGGGATGCTGTGCAGTGCCACACTTCCTGTTGGCTCTCTTATGCCCGTTGACAGGTACCAATTGCAGAGACAGCGAATACAGCCTGCCTGGTTTGCGGTAGAACCAGTGGTATGTTCATTAAAATGCCTCAGGGCTTGTCTACCTGTTGTGGTAATGCACTCTACAGGAGTGTGATTTCTAAAGCACAGTAATGTGTTGTACTTGAATTAGTCCATTTAGACCCAGCTGATGGTCTAAAGGATTCCTCAGTTCCTTAATGTAGTACTGTTTCAAACAGCACCATGTTAAAGCGTACCAGCAGGGTCTATCTAAAGAGACCAATTAATGTGCAACCCATTAGTGTGCTTTAGAATTCCCACCCACCATAGAATGCATTACCCTACCACGTAGGCAAAGTCTCAGCCATCTTTAAAATGACAAAGGTGGGGAGCTGAAGGATGAATAGGTGTCTGAGAGCCCTGGTTTGGACTGTGCCTTCCAAAGTTGTTCCTAAGGCGGTGCAAAAATGTGGCAGAATGCAGGGCTTTGGAGCGGAGCCCAGAGCTGGAGCGCAGAGCAGCTCCGGAGCAGTGGAGCTGCAGGTTTTTGCCTGGAGCTGGAGCGGAGCCGGAGCACAGCTCCAAAGCCCTGGCAGAACGGTCCAGTGTCTATCAGTTACAATCTATCCTGGTAGCAATCAGAAAACCATGCAGTAGGATCACTACTTCCTGACATGGATCTAATGCTATTAGTAAAAATAGATTTGTTAATATTAACAATTACTACTCAAAAGCAGCAACACTGACTGATTACTGATGCTGGCAATGGTGACTTTATTGGTTTGTTTTTAAAAAGGAGCTGTATTTTGTTTCATAAAGAAAGTAAAGCTAGGTTTCTGGCATGACAGAGAAATTTTCAGCTCCAAACAAGGAGATCAATTAAACAAAAGCAGGACAAAGTGGCACTATGTAGCCAGCTAGAGGCCTTAATCATTCCTGATAGAGCAGGGAATCATATACAGACTTTCACAGTGAATGACTCAGGTTGGTATTTAAATTTATTTGAAAAGAAATCAACCTCAAAATATAACAAGACTGGTGCAGTTTTCTAGGTTAGCTCTGCCGTATTTAGTGAGCTTCATTACATATTCAATGACATAAAACCAGGTGGCAGTTGACACACTAAACCAGTCTAAGCAGGTCACAGTCTGCTCCAATGTCAATCATTTGCCTAAGGTCAGGAAGTAAAACTAGGCCATGACTTCGTTTGTAAAAACATCAGACTTGTTTCTTATTAGTTATGTTCAACTCTTGCGTTAAAATGAGCTGGTCACACAACTCTGGTACACACAGTGTGATTCAGAGTATTTCTTAGACTGAATGCAAAGACAAGATTTGGCTGCTGCCCTCAGAGATATTTGCCTCTCCATTATTGGTTGTTGAAAGAATGCACCCAATAAGATTATTAGCTGACATTGCCTCCCCTCTCCCTCCATTAAAAATCATTTCAAATTTCAGTGCAGCTCTCTTAAATGAATTTATGTTGAAGGAATACATAGCAAAAGAACAAATTTCCTAGGCCAAATCCTCAGCTGGTGTAAATTAGCATAACTCTATTGACTTCAATTCAGCTATGCCAATTTACACCAGCTGAGGATCTGCCACCTCTATTTTCAAAAATAGTTTACAGTAACGTGACTAATTGCTGGAATGAAACTTTCCTATAAAAGTGACACCTGCAGGAACCACCTTAAAGGGACAACCGGTGAACAAATAGTCTTGCTAAAGAATTACATTTTCTGTGGAACAGTTTCACAGATTTAATGGATGTTCACTCTATAGACAGAACTTAATTGTACAAATCATACCAGTTTCATCCTCCTGGTTTCCTTTTTCCAGGAAAAAAAACAACAAAACTCCTTTGAGAAGGAGCCACTGTAGCCTGAAGCACTGAGAGTACATCTACACTGCAATAAAACACCTGCAGCCAGCCCAGGTCAGCTGACTTGTGCTTGCGGGGCTCAAGCTGCAGGGCTATAAAATAGCAGTGCAGACATCTGGCTGGAGCCTCAGCAGTCTGGCTGGAGCCCCCTCCCCTCCTCACGGAGTCTCAGATGCCAGATTCCAGCCCCAGCCTGAACATCGACACTTCAGTTTTCTGGCCCTGTAGCCTGAGTCAGCTGACACAGGGCAGCTGCGGGTGTTCGATTGCAATGTAGACATAAAGTGAGATGCAACTATGGCATTTTGCTTTGCTTGCAACTCCCCACTCAATTACAAGAGCTAGAAATGAAAAGCAAGGGGTTTGACTGTCTTCTCACACTAAAGAATGGGGTTACGTGGATGTGAAAGCAATCATAAGTGAGATGAAAATCAGGCCCAAGAGCTTTCAGTGTGAACTTGGCAAAGGCCTGCTCCCTTTTCCTTTACTGTTGTTCCACTTAAATTGGGTGACACCTAATCATTTCTGACTCTAAGGGTAGTTAACCTCTGGAATAGGCTTCTAAGGGAGGTTGTGGGATCCCCATCACTGCAGGTTTTTAAAAACAGGTTGAACAAACAGGGATGGTCTAGGTTTACTTGGTCCTGCCACAGCACAGGGGGCTGGACGAGATGACTTCTTGAAGTCTCTTGCAGCCCTACATTTCTATGAGTCTATGTCACTGATGCTTTCACCAGAGAGTTGAAATATTTTGGTAAGTAAAATATAGACAGCCACTGAATGAAGTGGAAATTCATTACAATCCTTTTAGATAAAAAGCTAAGGAACCATGATCACACGTCTTTTTATTCAGAATCATATTCCAGTTTTTAATCCCAGGCAGCTGTGTGGATCATCAACATTCCTAAAGGATCAGCAGTAAATTCAGTTACTGAGAAATGTTTCACCTGACAGAGAAAAGCTGAGTGGTGTGCATTACACGATTAGATGTTTGTTTATTGATTTCTGAGGAGTTATCTTATTATAGTTTTTTAATCCTACTAAGGCTTGCCTCACAGTTGTCTGAGAAAAACTTTGCGCTCATAAGGATCCCCTTCATCAAAGGAGCAACTTACTTGGGATTATGGTGAGTGGAGAGATTTAATATCTTGGATTTTTCATTACTTGAAATCTGAGATTAAAAATTGATTTGAGTCAAAATTAAATTGGCTTAAATCTACTCCCTTTTGAAAGAACCGAGAAAGGGAGAAAAAATCTGAAATTCAACCAAAATTTGTAGTATAGAATTCTCTGGAGCTTTGATGTGAAAGTTTTGCAAAGTAAGAACCACATTTTTCAAACTGCTGTGGGATAAAGTGGGGTTTAATGGTATCTTCCATCACTACTGTCCATGTCAGAGTTCTGTGTGCCTCAGTAAAGTGAGTAGTGGAAACAATTTCATTAATGACTGTAAAGTGCTTTGAGAGCTTCAGATAGAGGGCTCTGTAGAAATGCCAAATGCTGCTATCATTATTAAGCAGACAGAACTCCATTGGCTTCAGTGGATTTGCTGCTGTGATGTATGTAGCTGGTAGCTTCGATGGCAGATTGTTTTCTCATGCTGTGCCTTTAAATGTTGCAGGCATTTGCTTACCTACAGTTGCCATTTTGTGGAGGATAAATGATGCAGGATGTTAGAGGTGGCTCACATTGTGCAATCTAACAGAGAGTTTACTTTTTAGACATTTTCATTTTATTTCCCTTTAATTTAAACAGACAGACAAACAAACATTCAGGTTACCTGAATGGCTGGGTTTTTTGGGTGGAAAAACCTAAGAGCATCCATTCACACCAGTGGCTGAATTTGACCCCAAGTCTTTTCACCTTGGGCAGTAGCTTATTCTTCTTACATCCACCGTTGTGATACAACCACCGGATGCGTTTACTGCACCATGGGAAGAAGTGGCTGTATCCACAGAACTGAGGCAGTTTAAAGCTGTGTAAACAGGTTGGCCTTAGGGTAAAATTCCTGACTCATAATCTGTGGCTCTGGGAGGCGCAAATCAGAGTGAAACCACAGCAATTGTACTGCATAAGGGGGGTGGGCAGGAAGTGGAGAGACTAGGATGGGGAACTGTGGAAGTGGGTTTCTGGGTAGGATGCAGGAGTGTTGTTGGGGACTTGGCCAGGAGATACATGAACTGTGCAGATGGACTTGCCACAAACCAAGCACTAGGTGGGAATGGAGGGGCAGACTGTAATGGACTATGGCTATTGCTAAAGTACTGAGTGGTTTTGGGAGCCGGGCGGATGTGTTGAGATTGCCTGTGGATTTTAGGGAGGATTCTGTGTTGCCTAATATCTGTGTCGGTTTCATGCAAAGCACCTCTAATCAGGCTTTGCATAGAGGATGTGAATTATTGCTCAAACATTTTAACAGAATCTTGAATGTGTGTTGAGAATAATTGCTTATAAAGTGCTATTGAATGGGATGAAACAACATTTCCCACGCTCTCCAAAACTGGTTTTAAATTGTGCAGACATGTTTTATTCTCCTAAGTCCAGCTGTAAGAAAGCCCTTATACTTCTCTATTTCAACAGTGCTAAATATATGCTTGAGAATGACTACAAGTTCTTCAGAAAAAATACATGACTCCCATAAAAGGAAATTTACATTTAGTAATTGTATCAATATACTCTGCTTTTGCAAAACATTGCAGTGCTAAAATCTGTGCAATACAGTGCTAATACTCTTCATTAACTGGTTATATAAACTTACCAAAAAATTGTTGTGTTTTTACACTCCTAAATAAATTTCCAAAAGAGGCAGATGTTGGTTCTGGGAATATACAATGGGGGCAGTGAATCAGAATTCAAATAATTGCCCGAGTAGAGTGGTTGATGAATCATTTCTCTTTATTTCCTTTGGAGAAACCCTTCTCAGCAGTGCAAGGTTATATACTTTGGGATCATAGAGTAATTGTATCCCCAGAGCATATCAGTTCAGTTTATATGCAGAGCATCCTGGCATGTGTCATATGAATTCACTGGTCAAATGCTATCTAGTAGTGGCCTGCTTTAGCTTGGGTTACAATTGTGTAGCAAGTTCAAAACAGTGATCTTTGTTTTCATTTATAATTGATGGGTAGCACCATCTTTCATTGCTAGCCATAGGTTACCAAATCTTTGCCATGAAATCATACAGGTTTTGCAAATTTTATTTATATTGGTAATAGATATACCACTTTAATTAGCTCTGAAAGTGCCCTGCTGTGTCACATTTGCTGAAGACTATAGAAATTAATAATTTATTTCCATAGGACTCTCGGGAAGTGGGTGATCTTTTACTGTTTACATCAGCAAAGTTTATTCAGTAAAACTGAGTCCTCTAACTCTTTGTCATTGCAGTTCAGTGTAGGTATTGAGAACTGTGGGAAGTTTTCCTGGAATCTTTAATAAAAACTGAGTTTCATTAACAGAATGTCTCAAACTCTCTTTGCATCATTAGACTTACGGTACATACCTTATTGTGTTACGTGCATTTTCGATATTCAGCAATACTAACTAGGATGTAATGGAGGTTCACCTGCATATTTATTTTTTGAGATCACAGAATATTCAATCGGAGGTAGAGAATGCCTATTAAGTTATCTAGGGCCTGATCCAAAGCCCACTGAAGTCATTGGGCATGTTTGTGTTAGACACAGTCAACAGCAACAAACATAACTCAATTGTTTTTGGTTGGTTGTTTCAACCAACATGAAAACTCAATATGTGATTAATCAAAGAGAACTGGGTGTCTATGATAGACTAAATAAGAAGCAAATGGCATCAAAAGCATATCTAGAAAGGAAGTTACTCATAGGACATTCAAGAACTTGTTCAATTACAGTTCTGCATCTGTTTTGGGGAAATAAGAGAGGATTATGCCATAAGTGGATCATGGTAGGTCTGAGCATTTTCCTTCATTAACATCAGTTTCTGGAACTCTGGCAAATTAGTATGCTTGGAGGTCAGAGGATCAAATTGTGCATTCGACCATTGGCCCACGTAGGAGGCAGCAAGAAGGCATAGTACTCCTGTAGGACACCAGGAGGAGTCTTGTTTTAGGGAGGTATTGCTCCTCCTTGAGCAGCTCAGTGCTCAGAGGTATTGCCTGTACCCCTTAGTGCCTCTGGCCTACTCTCCAAGTCAGGCCAAACTGGACGACAAATGGACCAACCTGTCCTCTTTGGGGTCTTCAGATTTCATAAACAAAGTAAATGGATCTGTATAGATTTACTCCAGCAAAGGATCTGGGCCTCTGTTTTAAGAAACATACAAGATAATGACATTGGTGAGTCTCCCTTACTAAATGACCCATCTTTGCATGCTTTGAAAGTATCTCAGGATCTTTAAGACTGTTAATGTTTATAAGAACACCTTCCATGTGTGCTATCTGCATAGATAGTCTTAAAATATTATTTGTCAACAAATGTATTTTAAGGTGTTTCACACTATTTGTATGTGTATTCTCTGGGAGCCAAACATTTAATCATAGCCCATTGATTTCAGTGGAATGGTAATGTATGTTTACAGACACCCCTTAACCTCTTTAGTCTCTCAGTGTAGTCTACTTCAGACAATTGTAAAAATTAGTTTAACTGTAGATATTTAATGTCTCTTAAACCTCATTATGGAGGTGAGCATTGTGTTGTAATCATTGACATCTGTTGTTTACTCTGTTTTCCTTTATGCTAGACTTTCACTTTTAGAAGTCCTGAGTTCAAATCTGCTTTAGCTCACAAGTAAAGTTGACTGTGGGTTTTGCTGTAATCAGTAATCAATATCTGTTTAGAAAACGGGAAGTACTGGATCACTCAGAGATTTGCAATGGCAGAGCTGTGTGGGGAAGTTCTCTCTGCTATTATACTTGGCCCTAGTCAGTGGTATTAACTTTATATTTTGAGCACCCAAATTCACCTTTTTTTTTTTTTTTTTTGTAAAGTCAGCTGGTATTTTCTACCTGCATTTCTCTGTCATTCAGAATGTTGTATGGCTATTTTATGTCGTTACAGTCAAGTTCCCTTGAGGTGGGTTTTTTTTTAAACCTTGCTTCTGACATATTTTTATATACTAGAATGTATATTTTTCTTCTAAAAAATTGTGAAGTTTATCTTTTCATTGCTTGCCCACAGCAATTCTGGTAGAGACCAAGCAGCAGGTTGCGTGGAGGAGAACAGCAAGTGACACAGTTGTTGAGATGTAGAAAAAGTGCATAATGCTTTTGCTTGAAATATGGAACAAGGCTACTCTAAAGTGAATGTACAGCTAGATGCTCACCTGTGTCTATACTGAGGCACACATCCCTCTACAGAGAATGTACTTTGAGACAAACGGAAGGTGATATAATAGGCTGAGTCTTAACTTCAGGAGTGAACTCAATGGGAAAAATTCCAGTGACTTCAATACCGTCAGGATTTAACCCCAGATACATATTCTGGGATGATACATAGTTTCTTTATCCTTTCATTGTGCATTCCATTTCCTAAATTTCTCTTTTTCAGTATCTTATTTTTTAGCTACAGTATTCTGTGTGTTTCACTAGAGCAAGGACCATCATCCAATAGGACAGGATAATATAATCAAGCTAGTTCAATAAAAGATCATGTATTTGGGGGCTGGAACAAATACTTTATAGAGTGCTCTAGATTATTATTCATTTATTTTTAGCAAAACTAGCCATATAATATTTGACAAATGCAACTTGCATTTAGATAACCCCAACAAGGCTGTTTAATATCCTGGCTCATATACACCTTTGGAACACATCTGTTGATCCAGACATTTTTGGTATTGATCTTATAGTGGACCACAGGATTTAATATTTCAGTGCCTCTTGATAGCCTGACTGTTTTCTGGTACCATATGTAGGCCAGAAAAATAGACAAATTTTAAGAGCAGTTTGATTGCTTACTCAGCGTGATATGATCCCTCTGAATACTGCTGGGGAAGCAGTTAGGTTTGGGTTTTTTTGTTTTTAAGTAAATGTGGTTAGAGTGTACTGGCCTTTGCTGGAGGGATGGTCTATTGGGGAAACTGGGGGTAACAATGATCAGCAAAGGTCAGTAGAGTTGGCTGGGGAGAAAAGGCAAAATTGTTGGTGAAAATTTTCCCCAGATTTTCACCTGCTCTGGGATTTGGTCTGCTTAATTAAGGGAAATCAAGATGGATGGAGACCTCTTAGAGACTTTAAATTCCCCTTGCCTCTGGACCTTATTCTGTGCAAGTTTCCAACTGGAATAAATCTGTTTACCTTAACTAATGTGTGTGTCTGATTTCATTTTCAGGACTATGCCTTGGATCGTCACCATGGATCAGACCTGCTCGGGAGGGTGCTGTCAGGCAGATTGTTTTGATTTTTTTTTTTAATTAACATTCACCATTTCCACTTTAAATAGATAGTTCTAATTGTCTAATGCCACTCACTCCCTGTTGGCAATTCTTATTATTAGATGAAAATATTCTGTTGCTTCACATCCCATTGATTTCAGTGTCCAAAAGATCAGTCCCTAACACTCTGCCATCAATGCAGAGACTAAATGGGTAGCTATATTTTAAGTGGAGTGGCAGATTAATGGTCTGTCTTGTATTTTTCTTCTTGATGTTTATTGACTAGTTGTTTTTTATTGTGCTGGTTAAGCACCCACACAAAATAAACCAGTTGTTTTTATTTACAAACCAAATGTTGACAACATTTTTTAAAATTGCATTCCTTTAGCAATTCTTCTTGCAACTAACAATTAAAAGTCCTATTTATGGTAGCTAGGAATGGACTTTGCAATCTCACCTCATTTCCAATTGTTAAGTTGGAGGGGCTACTCCTGCAGATACCTTTCAACCTACAAGACTTCAGGAGTGAACTCAAAGGGAAAAATTCCAGTGAGTTCAATACCATCAGGATTTAACCCAGATCCATATTCTGGGATGATACATAGTTTCTTTATCCTTTCATTGTGCATGCCATTTCCTAAATTTCTCTTTTTCAGTATCTTATTTTTTAGCTACAATATTCTGTGTGTGTTTCACGAGAGCAAGGACCATCATCCAATAGGAGAGGATAATAATCACTTTATCACTAAAGGCACTATTAGCCTGATGCAAAGCACGTGGAAGTTAATGGAAATACTCCCATTGAGGATTCCTGTTTAGTTCAAGTAATCCAATCCTGCAATACAGGGAAAAATCAGATTCCAGGTTCTTAATTGCAGAACTCTGTAGCATTGTAGCTATATTGCTCTTTGAACCAAAAGAGCTTTGCATACAACGGTGTTTGCTTAGGATGTCACATTTGCATTTATGAAAGCATATCTTGTCTTATCACTGGTTTTACTTGCTGCAAGTTGCTCACATTGTAGCTAATCAGTGGCATAACAGTAATAGCTCGACTAGCAGAAATGGAAAAATACAAGCTAGGGAGAGGACACGATCATGGAAGAGTATCCACTGCAAAACTGTACCAGAAGGTGGATCAGACCAGACCTGGGTTAAGTCAGAATAATGAATGATGTATCTAAGAAATTGATTAGTCTGGCAGAGAGGAAATAAAGCCTGCAAGTATATTGCCCAAAAGATTAATAGTATTTTGTCAATTATTTAAATATATACTATGCTTGATCTTGTCAAATATAGTCAATAAATCAAGAAGTAATAATGAGAGAGTATCCTGGAATCCAGCTACAATATTAAAGCCTTTACATTGCCTTACAAAGACTGACAGACCTAACACTTTCTAAACCAAAATGGACTTTGTAAATAAACGTAATGAACTGTAGCAAAAACACTGAGAAAGGGTTCAGAGAAGCTAAATACAGAAGTTCAGAGGTAGATCACTAGCTGGAAAAGTCCCCAAGGAAGAAGTAGGAATGCTTTTAAGGGTGGGGAAAAAGAGCGATAACCATTTTTGGTTGAGGCTCAACTGGCAAAATTACAAAAGAGCATTAAGGACGGCTGTGATAACAGAGCCTAAATGCTGAAAACATGTTTTTTTTTTTAAATCAATACATGAATGAATGAATGAAAAAATAAATATTTGGCACTTCATATGTCTGGTAAATGCAAATCAGTGACTTCTGGATTATCTCTCCACTCATTCTGTTATGAATTATGTATGCATACGGTGATGCCATTGTCATGTAGGGAAGGCAATCAAATATTACTAATTTTTATCTCAGCTGGAAAAGGCATAGGGTCTAAAGGGATGAACCTCCTTATCAAATGCATCCATCCTCCCTTTCTTGCCTTAAGTGTACAGTAGGTGACACAGTTCGTTCTTATTCCTGTAAAAGGATTGAAGGATTTAAAGGCTAAAATCTACCGTGGACACGTGGGGATTTAAAGAAGGCACTTTCTTATTTGTAACACTGCCAAAAGAATATTGTGATGCCTTGGAAACATTGTTAGGTATTGATCTGAAAAATGATGGCACATACTCAGACCTAGTGAAAGGAATGGAGTCAGATTACCCAAATTTGTTTTAAAGACTTCAGTCATAGATCAATTCAGCATAAGAGTTTTTGCATATCTGAACAAATCAGGTGTCTTGCCCTTGTTGTTATAACAAACTGATCGTGAACCGTGAATGCTTAGTTTTTTGTATGATCTGTTTTTAAAAACAGTCATCTTTATAGTTTTTTAAATGACACACACATTTCCTCTTTTATATTTCATTCCTTTACTGTTCACTGATTGTTTTCTCCAAGGCACATTTACTGTGATTTTTAAGTTTAAACAATCGATCATTAGTGTCACAGATGATGACAGCCTTGGAATTAGTCACAGGGCTTCTCATGTGTTCCTTCTATTGTGCGTACGTGGATCTTTTCCTTTCTATGGCTCATGCTGCGTAACCTGCTTTCTCTCCTGAGCTACGTGTGCAGCAGTCCTTGTCTTTGTCTGCTACATGCACAGTAATCTCCTGCTAACGCAATAGCGCACACTAAGAGACTGATCCCTGTCACCTCCAAGATCAAGTGGCTTCCTGCATAATGCCACATGATGGGAGATTACATGATTAAAATGTATTTCAGACCCAGAACAGTTTTCTTGCTGTTTGTAAACCATTCAAGCCCTTCCCCTGAAGTCTGTGACATCATCTAAATCCCTCACTGGGACTACAACCTTATGCTCAGTTAGGCAGCATGTCTTTGTTCTTTGTTTTCTCCTTCTGCAGGTTTGCTGGTGATGTACATGCACTCTCACTGGCCATCGTTTCCCTTGTATGGTATCTTCTTAGCTCACCTGAGGAAAACCTTTTGCACTTACCTTCAGGGTTCTCAAAGCCCTTCGCAAACATGAATTAACACTCCTTTGTTACAGATGATTGAGTCTCATTTTATTTATTTTTATAAGTATCTTTATTAAGTTTGCATTTATGGTAATTAAAATCATTTAAGCAAAACAAATATTGGCAAATAAAGCACAGCAAATTAATACAATACCATTTGCAAATATGCAATACATATGTGGTTCTCTACAGGTTAAAAATATCTAGGTGATGGTCAAATAAACTTAAGTACTGAGAAGTTTCAGAGTAACAGCCGTGTTAGTCTGTATTCGCAAAAAGAAAAGGAGTACTTGTGGCACCTTAGAGACTAACCAATTTATTTGAGCATAAGCTTTCGTGAGCTACAGCTCACTTCATCGGATGCATACTGTGGAAACTGCAGAAGACATTATATACACAGAGACCATGAAACAATACTTCCTCCCACCCCACTCTCCTGCTGGTAATAGCCCATCCAAAGTGACCACTCTCTTTACAATGTGCATGATAATCAAGGTGGGCCATTTCCAGCACAAATCCGGGTTTTCTCACCCCCCCCCCCACACACACACACAAACTCACTCTCCTGCCTGGTATCTGTGTATATAAGATACCAGAGTAGGGGCAAAAGAATATTACAAGCTTCCAAAATTCAGTATCAGAACAACTGTACACACTTCACAGTCGAGGACACAAGAATAATACCATTTGGCTTCCACATGAAATCCTGGATGTTCATTCTTACTGAAGCAGAATGATTTAGATGAGAGAGCACTGGACTGGGACTCAGGAGACCTGGGGTCTGTTTCCTGCTGTGCTACACATCTGCTATGTGACTTCGGGAGTGTTGCTTTGCCACTTTGAACCTCAGTTTCCCCACCGATAAAGTGATGATAATAGTACTTAACTTTCTTAATAAAGTGATATTAGGTGTAAATGTAATAATATAGACTTAGAATACTTATCTTTTCACAATGAGCTAAGTGTTCTTGTTATATATGATGGGGTGTCATGCATTTTTCTTGCGGAATCATTCTGCTTTACAGTAACCACATTCAATAGTCTTTTCCCAAAGCCATTAAAACTATGGCTATGGAGATAGTGGAGTGATTCCCAGCTTGAGCATACATACTTGTGCTAGCTCTTATCAAGTTAGTGCGCTAAAAATAGTAGTATGGCCATTGTAGCCTGAGCAGCAGCAGCAAGCAGCAGCAGCATGGGCTAGCCATGCTGATCACAAACCTACCAAGACTCCATGGGCACGTATGTGGGGTGGCGAGCCCGTGCCACCATTCTCCGCTGCCTGTGCTTCCTGGCTACGCTGCTATTTTTAGCACACTGGCTTGGTGAGAGTGTGTCTAGTCAAGCCGGGAATCACACCCCTAGCTCCAAGTGGAGACGTAGCCAATGATTCTTCACTTTTTACTACTCAGTAGGATATTTCCAGTGGAGCTGTAGTTTTTGTGCCTTTAACCATTCCTGGATTGATAGAAATAGAATAGCCTTCCATTGCAGAGCTATTCTGTGCTTCGCTAGGAGGAGTGCAATATAGATAGATTTCTATTTGTGTGTGACTCTGTATCTTGTGTGAAGGTCATTAATGATATGGAGTAGGCATAGTTTTGGATCACCTGGGTTAAGCTTTGTTATCCAGGAAATGTGCTTAATAATTGCTTGTCAATAGGGTGCCTCATAGAGACACTGCTATACCACATATGTGAGTGCCAGTTTCTGTTTGGCACTCAACTGAGAAATCAGGTGACGTTACAAGGGATGGTGTAGATTCTTTGTGGGACTTTGTAAAAAGTTATGCAGCGTTTTTAATGTTATAAAGTTGAATTGAATGCTAGAACAAGAGGAAAATATTCAAAAGTGTCTAAGTGATTTTTTGAGCCTAAGTCCCATTTTTAAAAGTGATTTAGGCACTTAAGAGCTTCAATCTCATGGAAAATCAATAGGAGATAGGCTCTTGAGTCTTCCAAATTATTAGTCCTTCCAAATTACTTGGGTGCTTTTGAAAATTGTACCCCATACCACTTCCCCCTGTCATTATTTCCCAGTATCTAAGTCCATCATCCATCTACCTTTACTTCTAGAATCTGGTTTAGAAATAGTCTTATTGATCCAAGATAATGCATGTTTGTTGTACAGGGAGAAAATGAATGTATTTTCAACTACAGAATCATTTGTTTTGTTAAATTTAGGTTTTAAAGATGTAGTAGTGTATTTGGATGTAGTGTAAATAATTTATCCTAAGTGGTTATCAGAGGGGGATCAAAAGTGTAGAACTCTTTCTGCACTCTTCCTATAATTATAATTTTACTTTGCTGTTGCTTAAAAGCTATCTAGCCAAAAGACAATTATTCCTTTTCTGATACATAGCTATAAATAATTGAAGATCCTATCCTTTTAAAGACTGAGAGAGGTTAGCAGATTGAGCTGTGTTTAGATGTGCATATGATGTGTTAAAGCTTTTGCCCAGGCTTCCTTGTAAGTTTGTTCATATATCCTAGGGTGGAGATATAAATCAGAAGCATTTAAAGAGCATCATATAGTGAAATCTCAGTGATGAGGGTTTGTTCTGTTTACAGGCAGGTATAGACTGGGATCGTGGCAGGATCTAGCTTATTGGAGCTGTACTAAGTATAGTTGAAAGTTGGGAAGGACTAAGACCCCGTTCGCCATTCAGTGATGAGTATTACTGTCTTGAGCATTTAGCTGTACCATATGTGAAAACATGGCTATCCGATCCTCTTAAAATAGGCTTTGGGTGGGTCCGCTAGAAATATTAGCAAAACGTAACAGGACCAGATTTCCTGGTCTGCTAAGATTACCAGTTGCCACATGAGCTAGTGCTGGCATTCATTGGGCTCTTTTCATTATGGAGACTTTTAATCATAAATTCGTTCAGAAAGTAGATGTTCCCAGTTGGCACTTACTCCCCTTTGGAAAGCCCCAAAGTCCTATGTTATATTTTTCTTCACTTTAGATGGCAAAAATTGACCCAGAGAGTGAGGCGGGGGAGGAAGCAGGAGGGGGGGAGAGAGAGAGAGAGAGGTTAAGTGATTGGCTTCAGGTCACACAAGAAGTATGTGTCAGAGAATCTATCTCCAAACTCCCACTCCAAAGCTATCCCTCCTTTTTGTCTCCATTATAGAAGGTGCTTTTCAGCATTTTATCTGGCTCAGTGGTGTTCGGTAGTACAGCACGCTGGACATGAAAGGAACCTAAGTTCAAAACCTACTTTGAGATTCTAGCTCTCCATTCTAGAGGTCCATTGATTAACTTTTGGTAGTGGTACACAGGGAATTTGAACTGCATTGTTCTAAGAGCCTAATCCAGAAGCCACTGAATTCAGAGTAAAGGCTCCCATTAACTTCACTGGGCATTCGACTGAGCCTTGTGTGCCCCTGTGATTCAGAAGTGGATCGAAATTTTTCAATCTTTGAAAATAAAAAAAAAAACCTGCTACAAAAATGACACTTTTTTAAATGGGGTTTTGAAATTTTTCAGGATTTCAGTGACACTTTTCAATCAGCTCCACTCAGTTTTTCTAGAAGATTTGGCACATATATATTTTTGGTGCATGGGGAATGAGAAGTAAGTACTCAGTTGGTGGGAAGAGAAGCTAATGCCCCTGGATTAAAGGTGGAGACTTAATGTCAGGAGACCCCATATATGACCAAAAAATGTAAATTATAATTGCAGTTTTAAAGTGGTCGATACTTGGATTTGGGGTAAAATTGACTTAGGAGCCTGAGTCTCATTTTCAAAAAGATTTTAGGCATTTTAGGATCCTAAGCCTAAATCAATAAGATTTAGGCTTCTAAGTGCCTAACAGACAGATTGTCCAAGGTAGTTAGGTCTCTAAAGGTGCAGATAGTGGAATTTTCAAAAGCACCTAGGTGTCTATCACCATCTTTAGACACCTAAACACCTTTAAAAATCTGTCCTGAAGTAACTTTTGAAAATGGGACATAAGTGCTTTTGAAAATGTTACTCAATAACTGCAAAATATATATTTTTTAATTGTTGCAATGTAGCAGTCACTATAACTTTACGGTTTTCTTAGTATTAAGAATACGACTAATACTGCAGTGCGATGGAGTGTGCTACTCCTATAAAGGTCAATCAGGAACTCACAGCCTGGGTATAATGAAGGAGGCTCCCTACTCCACCTAAGACTCCTCTATTAAAACAGAAAGAGGAAGCTGTCTATGGGGCCAGAGACTAGAAGCTACACAACTAGCAAGGGGAGGTGATCTTTGGCCAGCTCCCTGAAGGTAAAGCCTTTGAACTGTTGTTCAAGTGCTCCTTTCATGGGACTTCATTAAAGGGAGTCATACTTACGTTAATTAGTGTGCTTGGCTTCCTCTTGCCCTGGTCTGAACAAGCAAATTTGTTGACGCCCAGTTGAGGAAAAGTAAGGCAAGGCATAGCCCCAGTACCACTCCTGGCCACAAGGGAATGTATGGGGTGGCCCACCTCTTTACATGCAGTAATGTTAATTAGTTAGAGAAAGCAATTGTAAGTATTTTAATGTAGGCTGCAGTACTTTCTCAGTTCAGACCATATACTAATATTTATAACTGAATTGTCTTAATGAATAAGACAACAGTGTTCATGGATCACGTAACCAAATATGCCAGGTGCGTCAAAGACTTAGGTAATTGCCAAGAAGAGGTTTTTGTGTAACTCTTAATCTTTAAATAAAAATGGGCATGAAGAGTAAATTAATGTTGAATTACAATGGAATTCCTATGCAGGTGTATGACATCCAAATTAATACCAAATGAGCCGCTCATGATTAATGTTAGTATGATGAACACCAAAGGAATTAATAAAGATTAGACCAATTATTATAAAGTGTCACCCAAAAGAAAGTTATTTGTAAGGAATGATGTAGTGTATGAAAAAAAAATCACAATACCCAAGTCCCCACTCCACTCCCCAAAAAGGCATGTTAACAGAATGATAAAGAGCTGAGTGAAATTGGAAAACTCACACTGAAGTGTTCTGGTCTGATCTTTTCTGGCAATCCGTGCATCTCCATTGCTCTGTGGATATTCTGTGTAACTTGACTGATACATGTGCTATATACAATATTATGCACAACCAACATTTGGAGAATGTGGGCCTGTGACAAGGCAGGCTCCTTTCCCACCCTGGCATCCCTTACAAACAATCTTAGATGTGTCTTGCTTGTCAGTATCTCTGTGCGTTTTATTAATGTTACCACCACCAAGTCTCTTTCACAATACCTGTGCAGCACCTCTGCCTGCAGTGTCCTTCAACCCTCAGCCCTTTCTCCAGGAAGAGGAAAATATCTCACCAGCCGGCGACCTAGCTTTTCGTGGGCTCTGCTAGCCCCTCCTCACTGTGCTTTTAACTAGCCTCCCCAGCCAGTGGGAAAATTAGCTCCTTAGCTTATCAACCTCCAGTCTGTTTAAGCAATTAAGTACTCTCCTCCATTAGGCCTTTCCTGATGGAGCTAATTAATGCTTAAGTGACCAGAGTACTGGGTCAGCTACTGGCTCCCAGCACTCTGTCACAGGGCCACAAGGGGCCTTTTCCCAAGGAATGTCCATAGTTTATAGATAAGGATTAATACATTCACATACGCTCTGAAATCCAGGTTAACTTTAACCATAAACTCAGGAGAAGTGGGAAAATATGCAGACCAGCTTCCTGCCCCTCTTTATTTTTGTTTGTTATAGGAAAACAAAATGTCTTGAATCTAGTTCTAGGATCTCCCTCTGTGTCTCTGTCTGTCTCTCTCTCAGAGGTGGATTGATTATAAATATCACAGATGATTCTTTTTAAATGTTAGTAAATTACAAGAATATTTCAGGCTAAGTCATATGAGAGACAGCTGACTGGATAAAGGGGCAAAACAGATTTTTTTTTTCAGCCAAAAGTACATGTATATGATGGAAAAGTTGACCAATGCTTAATCACAAGGGAGCTAGTGTGACTAGAATCTAGTATGGATTTCATCTTTATGATTCATTTGGAATTAATTGCAATAGCATGCTGTTTAAATACCTGAACCCTGAAATTTATAGTAAATTTATTCAATTGTTTTGTCAAAGAATATTTTGACTCATAAAGCTCAGAAATGTTGGAAAGAGCCAAATAATTAGTGGTTCAGAGGTGGCAAGGAAAAGAAAGAAGCACGGATCCTGCAAACACATATTCACAAGTTTAACTTTACTCACAGGAGTAGTCCAGTTGAAGGGACTGTCAGAAGCTGAAGTTTTTAATCATGTATGCTAGTGTCTGCAGGATGGGTTCTGTGGTGAAAAAAATCTTAATAAACTATGAGCTACTGGCTCCCAGTAAACTATGAGCAGGGGAAGAGAGAGTGCACAGCAGTATCATTACGGAAATAACTGTGAAATATTATTTTATCAAGTTAATAAGGACCCTCATTCAGAAAAGCATTTCTATTAAGACAAATACTTAAGCACGTGTTTAAATGCTTTCTTGAATTGGAACGTACTTAAGCATGTGCTTAAGTGCTTCCCGCAGTTGGGCCCAAAGTTAATAGTAATAATATAGTATCACCAGTGTGCTATAAGTGTCTGGGTCACAAGAAACATATGAAGAAACATATGTATGGTGGTGTAAGAGAAAACGAATCTAATAATAAATTGTATGATCATAAAACTTATGGGTCCTTGTCAAGGACCGGATCCCCTTGTACTAGGCATTGTAAAAACATAGAACAAAAAGACAGTCTTGAAGAGCTTACTGTCTAAATACACAAGACACAGTGTAGGGGAAGGGGTAGAACACACAGCAAAATGAACAATGTGATAGCATAGGGATCGGCAACCTTTGGCCCGCAGCCCACCAGGGTAAGCCCCCTGCTGGGCTGGGCCAGTTTGTTTTCCTGCCGCGTCCACAGGTTTGGCTGATTGGAGCTTTCACTGGCCGTGGTTCGCCACTCCAGGCCAACGGGGGCTGCAGGAAGCGGCTCAGGCTGAGGGATGTGCTGGCCACTGCTTCCCACAGCCCCCATTGGCTTGGAGAGGTGAACTGAGGCCAGTGGGAGCTGCCATCAGCTGAACCTGCAGAAGTGGCAGGTAAACAAACTGGCCCAGCCCACCAAGGGGCTTACCCTGGTGGGCTGCGTGCCAAAGGTTGCCGATCCCTGAGATAGCAGCAAACATGATGTTAGTTCCATTCTTTTTTCTTTTGCTTAGGAGGGGATCAGCTAAGGCAAAGGGAGAGAGGACATTGAAGAGGAGGAGAGTAGGTCTATGTCTACACTACTGCCTGTGTCGGCAAAACTTATGTCACTCGGGTGCGAATATTCCACCCCCTCCCCAGTGACATAAATTACACCAACATAAGCACTAGTGTGCAAAGCACAATGTCAGCAGGACAGCTTCTCCCACTGACTTAGCTTATGCTGCTTGCTGGGGTGTGTGTTTTCTTAATGCGGATGGCATAGTGCGTCTACACTAGCGCTGTATGTATGGACGTGGCCTAGGAGGAGTGATGCTGAGGTGACGAGACTGAGAGGGTTGGTGAAAACAGCCAATCAACAAAGGGCAGAGGAATACAGTCAAAACTCTAGAAAGTTCTCCAAAGGACCAAAGGTCCTTGCCCCTTCTGGCTGGAGTCTCTTGGGGTATGTCTACACTGAAGCTGGAAGTGTGTCTCCCAGGCCAGGACAGAGAGACATAGGCTAGCTCTACTCAAGCTAGCACACTAAAAACACCAGTGTGGACATTTAGGCACAGGCAATGGCACAGGTTAGCCACCCAAGTTTGTACCCAGAGGGCGGGGGGATTATACTTGCATGGCTAACCCATGCTGCTACCCAGGCCTCAATGTCCACATGTCATAGTCACAGTAAAATTGCCCTCCATGGGGTCTCCTCAGTAAGCACCACCATTGTATATCACGAACGCCTATATATGCATAAGCATGGGAAAGGATTTTGGGAGGGGTTGAAAGTGTGAGTGTGGAGCAAAAGGTTCCTTTGCAGGTTGTGAGAGGCCGAAGAGGGAGGAAGGGAATGGGTTAACTCGACACTCCAGCTAGGTCCGAAGATGAGATGCTGACTCCAGCCCAAGGCCACAGCACACAACCGACTCTCAGCTGCCTGCCAAGAAAGACGGGGGCCTGGATGCCAACCCCGACCAGCCATGAGAAAGGAGGATTCAGCTGAACAGAACTGCAGGGGCTGCGAAAACCAGTGAGACAGTGAAGGCCAGCAAGTGGGAAAACAGTCTCACGTCCCTGAAGCCAGTGTGTTTTGGGGAAAGCTGGGGAAGCCGTGGAAAGCTGGCTTGGACTGATAGAGCACGGGGGACAGAGGTCCCTGAACAAAATGCCCCCAAAAGACCCTAGGACTGAAAACCCTCCTGAGAGCTGAAGCAAATCCGAGATCAACAGCGGATCCTGGATGGCCTGTGCAGAGGACAGAACTCTTGTCCACCCTTCCCCCTCTTCTTTTGACATTACACCCAGGCTTGGCCAGCCTCAGGTTGTGCATGTGTGAGTATGAAAGTGGGTTAGGGCACAGGTACTAACGCTTTCTTTCTTCCCCTGAGTGACATGGGGAGCACCTAGCACTCACCGCTGTTATTTTATTAATAAAGCTTTAAAATTTAGTTACTTGGTGTGCTCCTTCATCTCCTCCCCTAACTATCCTGAGGCCTCAGCCTAATCACCTGATGCCTCAGGCAGATTGGTAACCTAAATCTGTCACATACACTGCTATTTTTAGTGCACTAACTTGAAACTTCAGTATAGCTAGAGCATGTCTGTGTACCCAGAGGCATACTGCCAGCTGCAGTGTAGATATACCTTGGCTGGCTCCTCTGCAACTTTCTCCCAAGTCCACATGGTGGTGGTGGTGGGGGGGGAGGGCAAACACCATCTAGATCCTAATTCCCCCAGCACATGGAATGGTCTCCCTTGCACTGTTCTGGGTCTAGGTGCATACTAGGAGGAGGAGTGGCTCTAGCTGGGCCCTATTTTCCCCACTCCTTCCTCGTTGCTGCAATCCCTGCGTTGGCTGTCTCTGCCACTAGCTAGTAGCACTGTGTGGTTGGAGGATGGTGACAGGATACCAGGGGGTTATATTGATACAAGTGAAGGAACAATTACTGATTCATAGTCTCCTGGATATTCCAGGACATAGCATTTCATCCAGTCACCCCTATACTGAGCCCAATAACTTGTGTATGACTAAAGCATACCTTCCAGAAGGGCATCCATCATTCTCTGATTTTTTTTTCTATCAAAGCCTTAGGGAAGAATTTAAAGTCCAAGTCCTGCAGTCTGATGTGGGCAGATTGCTGCTCTCATGCAGAGCCCTATTGACTACAATGGGACTCTGTGCCGGCATAGGGGTCCATGAAAATGGATCACATTGTAAGATCACAGTCTAAATTTGTGAAGGGTAATTTATAGTCTTGGGGAAACACAGCCAGAAACAAACTGAGACTGGCATTGAGCCCCACATAGCATTCATACTCTGAGTAACACAGCAACCTCTACATTTGTAAATATGAGCTCTACATATGGTGTTTGATCCTGATCACAATGGGAACTACAATGGTGAAAGAGCATAAAGTACAACAAGCTGAATTAATAATAAAGAGGAACAGGAATAAAGACCACAGTCCAATTGTACTATTATTGTAATATATTTTAAACATCATTTTTAAAAGCATAACTAAATATTAAACATAATAACAATAATTAATAATAATCCCTTACTTCTGCAATATCAACATTCCAAACAGTTGTGCGACTAATTTGCAATTAGGCTACACTGACCAAATTAAGTACTCTTTCTTTTCATGGACAGACTGCAATATCTTTAAATACGTTTGTTCAAAATTATCTGACATATTATTACTTGAATACGTTAAAATTCATGTGTGTTTTCTGCAAGTTTTTGATGGTCAGTGTTCATTATTGAAGCCATGTTTGGTTAAGTGTAATTAGTAAATTGCACGGTACTGCTTTTGTTCCCTGATTGGCCAGCTGCTTCTTACATGAAATACACATGCCTGTGTGAGTTTGAAAATTGTTTACCACAAAAATTAATGCCATTAAAACTTGATTGCCCAAATATTTGTAAGAAGTGAACTCAAAAGAACCCAACTGTGACTGGAGCAAATTTATTTAAAAATTTGAAGTCTAAGGGTATGTCTATACTACGAAATAGGTCGAATTTACAGAAGTCGTTTTTTTAGAAATCGGTTTTATATATTCGAGTGTGTTTGTCCCCACAGAAAATGCTCTAAGTGCATTAACTCGGCGGAGTGCTTCCACAGTACCGAGACTAGCGTCAACTTCCGGAGTGTTGCACTGTGGGTGGCTATCCCACAGTTCCCGCAGTCTCCGCTGCCCATTGGAATTCTGGGTTGAGATCCCAATGCCTGATGGGGCTAAAACATTGTCGCGGGTGGTTCTGGGTACATATCGTCAGGCCCCCCCCGTTCGTTCCCTCCCTCCCTCCGTGAAAGCAAGGGCAGACAATCGTTTTGCGCCTTTTTTCCTGAGTTACCTGTGCAGACGCCATACCAAGGCAAGCATGGAGCCCGCTCAGGTAACCGTCACCCTATATCTCCTGGGTGCTGGCAGACGTGGTACTGCATTGCTACACAGTAGTAGCAACCCATTGCCTTGTAGCAGCAGACGGTACAGTACAACTGGTAGCCGTCCTCGTCATGTCCAAGGTGCTCCATGGAGCGCCTGGGCAGACATGGGCGCAGGGACTAAATTTGGAGTGACTCGACCAGGTCATTCTCTTTAGTCCTGCAGTCAGTCCTATTGAACCGTCTTATGGTGAGCAGGCAGGCAATACGGATTGCTAGCAGTCCTATTACATCATCTTCTGCCGAGCAGCCATGAGATGTGGATGGCTTGCAGTCCTTCTGCACCGTCTGCTGCCAGCCAAAGATGTAAAAGATAGATGGAGTGGATCAAAACAAGAAATAGACCAGATTTGTTTTGTACTCATTTGCTTCCCCCCCACCCACATCTAGGGGACTCATTCCTCTAGGTCACACTGCAGTCACTCACAGAGAAGGTGCAGCAAGGTAAATCTAGCCATGTATCAATCAGAGGCCAGACTAACCTCATTGTTCCAATAAGAACAATAACTTAGGTGCACCATTTCTTATTGGAACCCTCTGTGAAGTCCTGCCTGAAATACTCCTTGATGTAAAGCCACCCCCTTTGTTGATTTTAGCTCCCTGAAGCCAACCCTGTAAGCCGTGTCGTCAGTCGCCCCTCCCTCCGTCAGAGCAATGGCAGACAATCGTTCCGCGCCTTTTCTCTGTGCGGACGCCATACCAAGGCAAGCATGGAGGCCGCTTAGCTCACTTTGGCAATTAGGAGCACATTAAATACCACACGTATTATCTAGCAGTATATGCAGCACCAGAACCTGGCAGAGCGATACTGGGCGAGGAGCCAACGTCAGCGCGGTCACGTGAGTAATCAGGACATGGACACAGATTTCTCTCAAAGCATGGGCCCTGCCAATGCATGCATCATGGTGCTAATGGGGCAGGTTCATGCTGTGGAACGCCGATTCTGGGCTCGGGAAACGAGCACAGACTGGTGGGACTGCATAGTGTTGCAGGTCTGGGACGATTCCCAGTGGCTGTGAAACTTTCAAATGCGTAGGGACACTTTCATGGAACTTTGTGACTTGCTTTCCCCTGCCCTGAAGCGCATGAATACCAAGATGAGAGCAGCCCTCACAGTTTAGAAGCGAGTGGCGATAGTCCTGTGGAAGCTTGCAACGTCAGACAGCTACCAGTCAGTTGGGAATCAATTTGGAGTGGGCAAATCTACTGTTGGAGCTGCTGTGATGCAAGTAGCCCACGCAATCAAAGATCTGCTGATATCAAGGGTAGTGACCCTGGGAAATGTGCAGGTCATAGTGGATGGCTTTGCTGCAATGGGATTCCCTAACTGGTGGGGCCACAGACGGAACCCATATCCCTATCTTGGCACCGGAGCACCAAGCCGGCGAGTACATAAACCGCAAGGGGTACTTTTCAATAATGCTGCAAGCACTGGTGGATCACAAGGGACATTTCACCAACATCAATGTGGGGTGGCTGGGAAAGGTGCATGATGCTCGCATCTTCAGGAACTCTGGTCTGTTTCAAAAGCTGCAGGAAGGGACTTTATTCCCAGACCAGAAAATAACTGTTGGGGATGTTGAAATGCCTATATGTATCCTTGGGGACCCAGCCTACCCCTTAATGCCATGGCTCATGAAGCCGTACACAGGCAGCCTGGACAGTAGTCAGGAGCTGTTCAACTACAGGCTGAGCAAGTGCAGAATGGTGGTAGAATGTGCATTTGGATGTTAAACTGCGCCAGCGCGCCTTTAACTGACTCGCTTAGACCTCAGCGAAACCAATATTCCCACTGTTATTACTGCTTGCTGTGTGCTCCACAATATCTGTGAGAGTAAGGGGGAGACGTTTATGGCAGGGTGGGAGGTTGAGGCAAATCACCTGGCTGCTGGTTATGCGCAGCCAGACACCAAGGCGGTTAGAAGAGCACAGGAGGGCGTGGTACGCATCAGAGAAGCTTTGAAAACCAGTTTCATGACTGGCCAGGCTACGGTGTGAAAGTTCTCTTTGTTTCTCCTTGATGAAACCCCCCGCCCCTTGGTTCACTCTACTTCCCTGCAAGCTAACCACCCGCCCCTCCTCCCTTTGATCACCGCTTGCAGAGGCAATAAAGTCATTGTTGCTTCACATTCATGCATTCTTTATTCATTCATCACACAAATGGGGAGACGACTACCAAGGTAGCCCAGGAGGGGTGGTGGAGGAGGGAAGGAAAATGCCACACAGCACTTTAAAATTTTACAACTTTAAAATTTATTGAATGCCAGCCTTCCTTTTTTTGGGCAATCCTCTGTGGCAGAGTGGCTGGTTGGCCGGTGGCCCCCCCACCACGTCCTTGGGCGTCTGGGTGTGGAGGCTATGGAACTTGGGGAGGAGGGCGGTTGGTTACACAGGGGCTGTAGTGGCAATCTGTGCTCCAGCTGCCTTTGCTGCAGCTCAACCATACACTGGAGCATGCTGGTTTGATCCTCCAGCAGCCTCAGCATTGAATCCTGCTTCCTCTCATCACGCTGCCGCCACATTTGAGCTTCAGCCCTCTCTTCAGCCAGCTACTTACTCTCTTCAGCCCGCCACCTCTCCTCCCGGTCATTTTGTGCTTTCCTGCAGTCTGACATTATTTGCCTCCACGCATTCGTCTGTGCTCTGTCAGTGTGGGAGGACAGCATGAGCTCAGAAAACATTTCATCACGAGTGCGTTTTTTTTCTTTCTAATCTTCACTAGCCTCTGGGAAGGAGAAGATCCTGTGATCACTGAAACACATGCAGCTGGTGGAGAAAAAAAAAGGGACAGCGGTATTTAAAAAGACACATTTTATAAAACAGTGGCTACACTTTTTCAGGGTAAACCTTGCTGTTAACATTACATACATAGCACATGTGCTTTCATTACAAGGTCGCATTTTGCCTCCCCCTACCGCGTGGCTACCCCCTCAACCCTCCCCCCTCCCCGTGGCTAACAGCGGGGAACATTTCTGTTCAGCCACAGGTAAACAGCCCAGCAGGAACGTGCTCCTCTGAGTGTCCCCTGAAGAAAAGCACCCTATTTCAACCAGATGACCATGAATGATATCTCACTCTCCTGAGGATAACACAGAGAGATAAAGAACGGATGTTGTTTGAACTCCAGCAAACATACACTGCAATGCTTTGTTGTACAATGATTCCCGAGTACGTGTTACTGGCCTGGAGTGGTAAAGCGTCCTACCATGGAGGACGCAATAAGGCTGCCCTCCCCAGAAACCTTTTGCAAAGGGAGTACATCCAGGAGAGCTGCGAATGCCAGGGCAAAGTAATCCTTTCACATGCTTGCTTTTAAACTATGTATAGTATTTTAAAAGGTACACTCACCGGAGGTCCCTTCTCCGCCTGCTGGGTCCAGGAGGCAGCCTTGGGTGGGTTCGGGGGGTACTGGCTCCAGGTCCAGGGTGAGAAACAGTTCCTGGCTGTTGGGAAAACCGGTTTCTCCGCTTGCTTGCTGTGAGCTATCTACAACCTCATCATCATCATTCTTCTTCTTCTTCTTCTTCTTCGTCCCCAAAACTTGCTTCCATGTTGCCTCCATCTCCATTGAAGGAGTCAAACAACACGGCTGGGGTAGTGGTGGCTGAACCCCCTAAAATGGCATGCAGCTCATCATAGAAGCAGCATGTTTGGGGCTCTGACCCGGAGCGGCCGTTCACCTCTCTGGTTTTCTGGTAGGCTTGCCTCAGATCCTTAAGTTTCACGCGGCATTGCTTCGGGTCCATGTTATGGCCTCTATCCTTCATGCCCTGGGAGATTTTGACAAAGGTTTTGGCATTTCAAAAACTGGAACGGAGTTCTGATAGCACGGATTCCTCTCCCCATACAGCGATCAGATCCCGTACCTCCCATTCAGTCCATGCTGGAGCTCTTTTGCGATTCTGGGACTCCATCATGGTCACCTCTGCTGATGAGCTCTGCATGGTCACCTGCAGCTTGCCACGCTGGCCAAACAGGAAATGAGATTAAAAAGTTTGCGGTTCTTTTCCTGTCTACCTGGCCAGTGCATCTGAGTTGAGAGTGTTGTCCAGAGCGGCCACAATGGAGCACTCTGGGATAGCTCCCGGAGGCCAATACTGTTGAATTGTGTCCACAGTACCCCAAATTCGACCCGGCAAGGCCGATTTAAGCGCTAATCTACTTGTCAGGAGTGGAGTAAGGAAATCGATTTTAAGAGCCCTTTAAGTCGAAATAAAGGGCTTCATCGTGTGGATGGCTGCAGGTTTACATCGATTTAACGCTGCTAAATTCAACCTAAAGTCCTAGTGTAGACCAGGGCTTAGGCCCTGATCCACCAAACCACTTAGTCTAGGCTTAATGTAAACCACATGAGTAGTTCCACTCATTTCAATAGATAAATACATTTTTAGTGCTTTCTGGATTGAGGACCTATTATCTACTGAAAATGGATACAATCTGATCAATTGGTATATTGTGTGTGTCTTTATTAAACTGTAGTCATTGCTAGAATTGGAATTGTGATCCTGTGGGAAATTCCAGTAATTTGACATTTGTTTTTTGTCCTCATTGGGATGAAAACAAAGTCAAAATTCTGAAATTTTTGGTGGAATGGAGGACAAAAAATTTGGATTCAGAAATGTTGAAATGGTTCATTTTGACATTTTAGATCAAAATAAAATATCTAGATATTCCCAAATCAAAACATTTCATGCTAGCTCAGTTTACCATTAATCTACCTCTGCCTAGGCTGCCACAGTGTCTCATGGGAATTGTTCTTTGGGTGCCTCATGCCCCCATTCTCATCTATGGGCTGGGTTCCCTAGTCAGACTATGTCTCCCATGATAAGCCATGCTCACATGCCTCCCATGATGTACTGCAAAAACTAAGAAAGGAGACTGCAGTGCATCATGGGAGTTTGAAACATTTCAGCAAAATCAAAATTTTCCTATTGAAAAACAATTGTGATGAAAAATTCCCAACCAGCTCTAGTTGCCATTGTTTGAAGGCACAGCATGAACTATGGCTTTCAATATAGAATTCATGCCGAAGATAGTCTGTTACAACAGCAGACAATGGCAACACATGGGCAGTGGCATGATAGACCACTCTTAAACACTGTATACCTCTGGAGAAGACAAGAAAGTAGAAGAGTGTTACAATCACACTTTAAGAAAAAATTTGCCTGTGATTTTCAAAGCCAGTATTTAGCTATAAAAAGTATTTAGCTATAAAAATGTTTATTTCCCTAAATGACTATGAAAATCTCAATTTTAAAAGTTTAAAAACATATTAAGTTACAGAATCATTTGGAAGCATGTATTTTAATACCAAGAGAAAGGCACTTTCTAGGATGCATTTCTAAAAATTAAATATTTCTTTAAAAATGATGAACAGAAGAAGTGTTCCCAGCGGCATCTGACTGTAGAGGCGGCTGAAAACAATAGTTGATTGGGCAGAATTTTTGAAGACTGCCATAGAACCTGTGTATTATACAGTGCTCAGCAATGAAATGGTTTGATTTTAAACCATCAAATGGCTGTGGATTTCCTTTCCAACTCACCACATCCACTGACCTTTGTAAAGACTGTTCTTTGTAAGCCTTTGAGATAGAGAACACACAGTATGTTGTGTTCTGTGTCATGTCAGTCATTATTCTCTCTTTGACATTACTTGCGTTCTTAAGTCAATATGTTCCAGATTAATGAGGCATTTGTTCTCAATCAAGAAGCTATTTAAGAATACACTTTTAATTTTAATGAGTTTTGTATGATTAATTATTTCCACATGACTTGCTCATATTTTTGGATAGTCAAAAGATGCAGGTTTTTTTTTTCATTGACTAGTGCCCAAATCTTGTGAATGTCGATGGTGGTTATGACCCAGTAATTCATGGAAGTGAATTGTCTTCAGACAAGGTTGTAAGAAATTTGCCTGTAACATTTTGCTGCAGTAACCTTCAATATTTATTGGTTGGTTGTAATGGAAAGAAATTGGTTGACACACAAGTGTGTTACAAAAATGTGGATTAAGTTGATTTATGTGTTTAAGAAGACTCCTTGTTTTACAAATAATCATCATCTCACAGTTGCTTGCCTCTGTACAAGAAAATGTACAGATTTCGTCGCTGTTCCTTACTTTACCTTTTGGTTTAATAAGTCTGTTCTTTTAAGTGAACTATCCCTTTAGAGGGAACTTTGTATGCTTGAATGTCCATGCCATCCAAAAGATGGGCCAAATTCCCCATCCAGTCCCCCCTCTCACGATCCTAGCTGAAAGAACAAAGGGATCAGTCCTTAGAAGCAATGGATCTCAGGGGTCCAATCTGGAGTCCATCTGGAGACCTCATAACTCTTCTTCTTACTTAGTCCCATGGGGACACAGCTTTTACAGGTGCTGCCATGAACTCTACTGGCGGCTGTTACCTCAGATTCTGCCCTTGTGGGGCGGGAGCTAATAAAGGAAGGGGAGATTCTGTCCCTCAAAATGTGAGCTAATGTAAGCCAGAGTCTGAATGAGTTTTCCCCTGTCATCTAGTGACAAACTGAGGGAAAAGCTTCAGGTGCAGACCGTATTGCATAAACATGCCTATTCTGCTTAGGTGTTCAGCAGATGGAGTTGCTTGGCCAAACTGATCAATTTTGGCTGTTTTGGGTTACAGTTCATTTTAAAATACAAGTAACTGAAATACTTCTCTGATGGATTGTATTTACTGAGGGACAACCTATCCGAAATTCTCAATAACTGAGGGACAGTCTACATCAGTGGTGGGTAACCCACAGCCTGTGGGCAACGCGGCCCATCAGAGTAATCTGCTGGCAGGCCGCGAGACAATTTGTTTATACTGACCGTCCGCAGGCACGGCCGCCCACAGCTCCCAGTGGCCACGGTTCACTGTTCCCGGCCAATGGGAGCTGCAGGAAGCCGCGGGCTGCAGGGACTTGCTGGCTGCCGCTTCTCGTAACTCCCATTGGCTGGGAATGGTGAACTACGGCCACTGGGAGCTGCGGGCAGCTGTGCCTGTGGACAGTCAGTGTAAACAAACTGTCTCATGGCCTGCCAGCAGATTACCCTGACAGGCTGTGTGCAGCCCTTGGGTCGCAGGTTGCTCAACGCTGGTCTACATTCATTGCTATATTTGCTTTCCACAAGCTACTCTTAATATAACTTTTTATCAGTGATGTACCCAAATATTTGGATGCTACTATTTTAACTGTATCACTACATTTATTAACCTTAATTTGGGATATTGCAGATTATGTAGTATATGTATTTTATTACTTTTAAACCAAACTTTGTACTTCTGGATAATTTAAGCATTATACCCAGATGTATAGACACTCTTTCCTTAACCTGTGTATTAGATCATTTTAACATTAGGTTTAATAAAAAATAAATAAATTTGAATGCAAGGTTAATGACATGTTGTCATCCTTATTGTATGAATAAAGGGCAGCAGAACTGTACTTAGCTTGCCCTTACAGAGAGTGGGTCACTAAACAGAAGCTCACTTGCTAACCAGGGGGCAGGGATGCCAAATCCAAGTGAAAATGAGAGGAGGTGGGTACAGGTGTTACTTCCTAATGTTGTGGACTCTGCTTGAAGAGTCCTGGGCACTATTTAACAGTCCCCTCTTCAGTGATTAAAGACAGAGCTGATTGGAGGCAACTGAGAGTCCTTGTTTCTGTTCAGTGATTACTGGAGGCTAAGCAGTAGATCTGGTATGGGAATAGTGTTGCAGGGAAATACAATGAAGAAGCGGCAGCATGGAGGTTCCCTGCTACCCAGTGGAATCACATGAGTGCATCTCTGAACTCTGGTCTTCACTAAGGACAACTAACTGCTGCAGCAGAGGCAAATGGGGGTGGTGTGTTTAAAGGAACTTTCATTCGTCAGACTTCCACGCTGCAAGGTGGGAAACTGAGGCAAAGGACACTGCCCTGTGTACTGTGAGGTTGGTGGTTGCCCATGATTACATGCTTTTTGAATTGTTGTGGTGGTGTTTTTCCAAATTAATGCTGGGTTCCCTTTCCCTTTTAATAAAAGTTTTCTTTTGTTATACACAGACTCAGTGCTGGTGAGTAAGGAAGCGTTGCCTCTTAAAGGTGCCCTGTGGTGGTGTTAGTTTTTCCAGATTAATGGATAGGTGCTTGAGCCAGTTCTGTTTTGTATTGTTAAGAGGAACCCCAGCTTAGAGATTCAATCCAGCCCTTGTTACTGCCAACTCCACCTGGCAGAAGGTTACACTAGATGTGAGGTCAACATTAACTTACTTGATAGCTTACATGAGATTGTCTGTCCTCTCTCATCTCTGGCCCACTCCTTTCCCCACTAACCCCTTCACGACAGAGAGGTTTCACATTGGTTATCCACATAAAGATTTATGGTATAGAGAAAGGGGTGGGATGGCTCTGCAGATATGGCCATCTCCCCTTTCGGATCCTGTTTGCCTGCATGTGCCAGACTTTTATCCTTTCATATGAAGACTGACAGGATCATCTGATGATATGATTATTCATTTTATTAAGTGGCTATCATCTATTAAAATAGTAATTATATGAATGTTACAGTAAAAGACCTCAAAGTGCTTGTTAGAGCTGCCTGTAGTTAGTGGTTATCTACTGGTTTCTGACTGAAACTTCATAAGTTTTATTTTAAATGTACTGTGGACATTAAAATACAATGTAGCTGGTTTTCATGGCTGTTTGCATTTTAGACTGACAGTGACAGCATTATGAGGAAGGAGCTATTTGTGTAAAGGAGTCCATTAGGCCTAATTTAGGGGCTATGCAAATCAAATCAGGTGCTATCAGTGAATAGCTTTTGGTAACATTTAACACTGCAATAGACTCCATGTCCTCTCTTCTCTTCCTCCCCTCACCCAAATGCATTGTGGGAAGATGTCCCTCCAGAAATGCAGTCAGACTACTTTGAATGTTCCTGGTATCTAAGGTGGCAATACGTTCCTCCAGGGCATAACAGGGCGGTGTCAGTGAAGTTTATAATAAAGGTGCCCAAGTGGCATATAAAAGATTCAGCAGATATTTAAAGGGGGGATCTCTGCTGAAACAAACCATAACACTTTAAAAATTGCAAAGAGCATGAAGATACCAAAGAAATTCACAAATGTGATGTACCACTCATTGTAGAAAATAACCTTTATAGTTGCTTGGATAGAGGCCAAATTCTGCTCGTAGCTGCCATTGAATTGAGAGTGTGCATGTGAAAGTGAGATGAAAATTTGGCTTACTGTGATCATAATGGGGAGGGGTAAAGAAACTATTTGAAGACCTGTTATGATGAGGTATACAAACCACACACTGGGCCCAAAGGGGTTAAAAGACAATACTGGCCCCAGGCAGCCCCGCTGCTCTAGACCTGCTAAGCATGCTGTGACTGGAGAAGCAGGGTAAAAGGAGCTCAGAAGCCCAGACAAAGGGCAGTAGATAGGCTGTAGGAAAGAGGAATCTTTCTC
This sequence comes from Lepidochelys kempii, assembly GCF_965140285.1. Taxonomy (NCBI): domain Eukaryota; kingdom Metazoa; phylum Chordata; order Testudines; family Cheloniidae; genus Lepidochelys; species Lepidochelys kempii. Next base: position 177,194,123 of record NC_136380.1, read on the forward strand.
CAGGAAGCCAGGCAGAAGAATGAGCTGAGAGGGGTCCACACAGCGGGTAAGGACCCTAAACATCTCTTCTCTAACTACCCCCTTGCAGAGTTCTTGCAGGGCCCTGTTCCTTTGGACTTTTTTGGTTGTAAGGTGATTCACTGTTTTTGACTATAGGGACATTGCATCAGAGTGAATGGATCTATATGTAGGAAGTAGCCAGGGAAGCAACTTAGATTCACTGCAGGGGGGACCCTGCCAGTGTCACTTTCCATAGGGTCCTGGGCTGGGACACAGTGCTGAGGGAGGGCCCAGATCCCTGTACAACACCCCTTTAAGGGGTGGGCAAACTACAGCCATTGGATCCGGCCCATGTGATTGCCACCCCTGTGGTGCCGCGGGCCCTGTGCCAGTCCTGGAAGGGGCTGGCACCATGTCCCTGCAGCCTCTGGTCGGGGGTGGGGGGGGCGCAGAGAGCTCCATGCGGAGCCTGAACCCCTCCTGCACCCCGCACCCCAACTCCCTGCTCTGAGCCCCCTGCTGCACCCCTCCTGCACCTGAACCCCATGCCCTGAGGCCCCTGCTTCACCTTGCACCCCTCCTGCACTCCAACCCCCTTCCCTGAGCCCCCTCGTACACTCCACACCCCTCGTCTGCCCCAACCCTTTCCCGCACACTGCACCCCCACACACACCCTGCACTCCCTCCCACACCCCAACCCCCTGCCCTGGCCCTGCATGCAATTTCCCCACCCAGATGTGACCCTCGGGCCAAAAACTCAGGCCCAGCCCTGGCCTCGACCCAGATATGGGAAGAAAACTGAAAATCCCCAGCTTAAGGTCAGGATCAAGGGGCTAGAAATCAAGAGCTCTGATCACTTGGTAACCTGGCCCTCCAAGCCCTTTATCACACCTGTATTTGAACTTTGTAGCTAAAATCCACTAGAAATTTTCACTACTAAAAAAAGAAAATCTCCAAGCATATACAGAACATGCAAATTACTTCATGAATGAAGTTTTTTTTATATAACAGGTCTAAATAACAAGTTGATTTCATAGCTCGAGGTTAGAATACAACAGAAGTCTGTTTAAGTGAGGGTGTTGCGTGAAAGGGCTATGGTATGGAAAAATTATGATGAAAGACAATGGTGCATATGTAGAAGGTGAGATCGGGTATACCGGTGTTAGGGAAGCAAAGACTAATTACAGAGTGGTTATTGTTGCACTGAAGGATCTACAAAAGCAGACTCCCTTTAAAATGATGATTTTAAGAGAGGGAGCTCCTCCAGTAATACGAAGTTATGCTCCCTATTACAACATACAAAAACATTTTGTCAAAATCGGATATAAACTTTATTTGCTCCATGTAGATATCCATTAACATACTGAACTTGTTGTGTGTGGGTACGTATTTGAATTTGAACCATGTTTGCTGAGAAAAGTCACATGGGAGTAGTTACATGATATTTTTTTGAAAAATGGTCAATAAGCCTACTTCCAGTTCTAATGAACCAGCAGACCCCAGATAGACATGTGCATAAGTCTGTTCAACACAAACGTGTCCTATGAGAACTCTGTAAGAATCAACTATGATGAAAATTGGATTAATGTGCATCTCCCTACACCCACCAAAATCTCCATTCACAACAAAATAAAATCTTCTGCATCCTTCTCCACTCAACACACTCAGATTCCAATCAACCAACCCCTGTAGGGAAAACCTGAGTGAATAAATAGCGATCTAAAGCTCAAAACTTCTGGTTCTGTTCAACAAAGTGAGGTTATGGTGTAAACTCTAGATGTTCTTTTTTATTGAAAATGCCCTGTCATTGGATCCATCAATTTTAACCAGGGAGCTGTTAGTTTGAGTACCTCACTTGATCTCAGCCTCTACTATATCACATGGGGTAGTTTCTGAGTTATGTACCCAACATATCCAAAATAAGGTTTTATCAGTCAAAACCAACACCTTGAACTTCATCAGTCACAAAGCACGAATGTAATATGTTCCCAGTGTGAGCTAAATATTTAGACGAACAAAGGTCATATTGAGTTAGACAACTGCATTATTCTTTGTTTGTACTGACAACTGTAACTGTAATCTGTGTTAAACTAGACAAATGATCAATTAACGTGTATTTCTTCCCAATGTCCCTTGGATAATGAATTGTTAAACTAAATTTAGACCAGAAAAATGAGAAAATCATTGCCCTGTGATTCCAGAACAAAGACTCTTAACCAAGGAAATTGGTGCAATTGGGTTATAAAAGTAGAGCAGCAGAAACCAAAAATGCTGACATGACAGAAAATTAAATTATTATTAGTTTTTTCTAAGAAGGCACAATATTAGGAAATTTACAATCTCCAGGAAATGTGCTGGTCTCCAAGGATGTCTTGCATGTCCTCATTAACATTTCATTAACATAATACAAGGTAAACATGTGAAGCTCATACATTTGCATTCGGAGACTCTAGGTTTGTTCAGATATCAAACTTGAGGACTGTGAAACCAGATAGGCAAAAACTGAAGAAAATGTTTGAATCAATTCTTAAAAAGTGAATTCTGAAAAAATACCTCTGCTACTGATATCAGAAATGACATTGCTTTCCAGCAAGATGGCTTCCATCACAAGACTCATAACCAAAACTAGAATTAAAAAAGAATGGTGGGCCAAATTCATTGCTGATGTTATTCCATTTACTTCAGTGATGTCAATCTGACTTCAATGGATTTACACCAGGGATTAATTGGGCCTTTATTTATAATTCTTTTGACTTTTCAAAGTACCTCTTATTATTATCTATCAGCAAGAGGCCTGACAGTAGAGAAGATTTAATTGATTATCACTTCAGGTCCCCACCTTCTCTCTGGTATATTATGTGGTGATGGTAAAGAATCAAAGTCCTCTTCTTTTACACTGTACAAGAAACTTTATTAGAATAAAGAAAACAGTATTGTCCCTAATGCTACTCTGTTTTTGTTAATGCTTCAATGTAAAGCACTGTCTAGAACCTTCCTTGCAGCCCCATTCCTGGTTGGTATCTTGCTACAGACTTACAGAAATAATGCATGTACACTTACACACTGTTTCTCAGATGTTGTAGTTGATACTTGAATCAGGATCCTCCTGTCAGGGCCAGGACATGGGCAGCCTGTATGCACAGGTCAGTTACCAAGTTGTGGTTAGGAGACAATTAATGGATGTGGGGTTAAGCTGTGTCAGGATACTAGGAAGTCAGGGTCAGGTGCCAAGTTGCAGACCGGAAGCAAGTGGAAGAGCTGGGGATGAGTTGGGGTCAGGAGCTGGAGTCTGGGGTTCACAGCAAGGCAAAGTCTGGAGCTGAAGCAAGCAGGCACGTGTTGTTCAGACAGCTCCCTGTGATGGCTTGCTGGTTTATATACCAGCATGAGTCACTCAGTGAACCACAGGAGCTGCCTACTCAGGCCGGGCTGGGCAGTACTTCCTGCACCATCTAGCTTCACAGGGCTCCCCAGCAGAAACCCTGCCTGAACTTCTGATGGAAGTGTTGGCAGCCTAGAACTGCCATGGTTCTAGTCACACAAGTTCTTACTTAATCCTCCCTCACCACAACTCCTTGTGGGGGTGCCAGTTCAGGCTTGTCAGGATGAGTCCTACATAACTCTGTCACCAGGTCGGGGGTGTGTACATGGGAAGCAGGTTCCCAGGTGTGCTCTTCAGGGCTATTGCCTGCCCAGTCCATGAGATAGCGCATGTGGCCACACGTCCATTGGGAATCGAGGATGGAATGCACTTCTTAGTCCTCATGACCCTGGATTTCAACCAGTGGAGACGGGGGTGTGGTTTAGTCAGGGCAGGGATTCTCAGTATAGGGCTTTAGAAAGGAAATATGAAATATTGCTTGTATTTTGGGGGACTGTGGAAGTTGTAATTTAAAGGTAACTGGCTTGCTCTGCTGCCATATCTGGAAGAGTCCCAGGAACTGGTGGTCCAGTTTCCGGGAGGGTCAACTAAGCTGGAGTTGCTTTGCAGTGAGCTGTGCCTTCTGGCCTGCTGGGAACACTGGAGCTTCCTGTCATTGATGTCTCTTGTAAGCCGCCTTCACGTCTTTTAGGTGGTTCTTGAGCTCCTCCTGGATGAGATGGATCTGTTGGACTCAGTCGGTGCTGGCTGGGTTCTGGGTAGCACCAGGTAGAACTTGTAATTCACAAAGAAGGGGCTCCAACCTGGAAAGGCATGGTCAGCATGGTTATAAGTAAACTGCATACAACAGGAGTGTGGACCAGTTATCCTGGTGATAGTTCACAGAACATCTCGGGTATTGTTCCTATAATTGGTTCACCCTTTCAGTTTGTCCATCTGTTTGGGGGTAGTATGTGGTGGAGGTGGATAGATGGATGTCCTGTACCCAGAGCACTTCACACCAAAAGTGAGAGGTAAACTGTAGGCCTCAGTCTGAAATTATGTTGTCTGAAATCTGTGAAGATGAACCACGGTTTGCACCAGCATTGTGTAGTAGTCTCAGCACAGGGCTGGCAAGTGCAGGAGATGAAATGAGCCATTTTAATAAGACGGTCCATGACCATTAAGACCCTACTGTGTGTCCATTGGATTCTGAGAGTTCCATAATGAAGTCAAGGGGGATGACCAAGGCCTAGCTGGAGTCTCCAGGGGAACTCAGGTGCCAAGGGATCTAAGGTGCCAAGGGCATCTTGGTGCAGTAGGTGAACAAGGCCCACCTTAACTGCATTTGGTTCAAAGTTCAGGCCTTGCAGAGGTACTCAAGGTTCTTATTGTTGGTAAGGACCTGCCCCAAGTGCAAAGCTCCCCAAGGTGGTGATGCCATTCTTCAAAAGCAGTTTTGATGACAAGTAGCATTTTGTCCACTATTTCTGTGGGGGTGAGTCTTTGAGAGTAGTATGCAAAAGGGTGTATAATGACTGAAGACTGAGTTTCTGCAAGAGTACTGGCCTGAAGGCCACTTTGGACACATCCATATAGATGATCAAGTATTGGTCCAGGATGTCCCTCAACATGCTTACAAAAGTTGAAACGTTGCAGGTGCATTGATTAAGCCAAACAGCATTACTAGGTATTCAAAATGCCCATATTGGGTACAAAAAGCCAGTCTTTCATTTGTCCTCGAGCCTTATGCGCACTAGATTGTATGCTCCCTGAAGATCTAGTTTAGTGATGATCCTGGCACTCAACAGGTGGTCCAACAATTCCAGGATGAGGGGCAGGTGGTATTGGTTATCATTCAGTGCATAATAGTTTATAAAGAGGCATACTGACACACTTTGTTTTTCACACAAAGAGGACTGGTGCTCCTGCTGGAGTTGAGTGGCCAAATGAAGCCCTTCTATGAGATTTTCCTGGATAAACATGCACAGTGCCTCCAGCTCTGGTTCAGATGTGTATATCCATCCATAGTGTTTATTGGACAGTGGGGGTAGTGAATCCATATTTTCCTTTAAAACACATCTAAGTAATCTTGGTACTTATTGAAGAGGCCAGGATTCTGGTCTGGAGCCTCCCCCTTCTGGTTATCCTCCACTGTCTGGGGCCTTACTTTCCAGGGTCTTATCTGGGGCTCTGAGTGTGGATCACTGAGGGAGGAATTGGTTGACTTGTTGGAGGCAAGATTTCTGGCAATATTTGCAGGGGAAGCTAATGCTCTTCTACTGCAAGAAAATACATGGGTCTTGCTGCTCCAATCAAGGATTGCCAATAATTACTGGAAAAAATGGTGAGTGGATCACATCAAAGCATATTATTTCCTGGTACCCTTCCACTACAGCCTCTAGGGGGATGGTATCTTGAGTCACCAGTCCCAATAATAGCAGCAACCCTTTAATAGTCTCTACTGGGTCTGGCATGGGTTTTGGCTAGAAAGGGATCAGAAGGGTTTGAGCTGCCTTGGCGCCTATAAAGTTGGTAGCAGCCTTGGAGTCTATCATCATCAGTTGCCTTCTGGAAGAGCTACAATCTCAGTGGCAATAGGAAATGTGGGGAGCCCTTCTGGTTTCTGGGTTGGATTCTACTTGGGGGTAGTTCTAGAACATAGAACTCTGGGGATGCCCAGGCTGTATCCCCCTATTGGATTTCAGCTGGTTTGTGTCTAGACCTCTTTCAAGCTGGGCAGGAGGCAAGGGTGCATCCTACAATAAAAACAGATTCAACTATCATCAGCATGTCAGCATTTGTTCTCCTTTGGGGTCAGACGTCTGCAATCCAGGTCCAGCATAGCTTCAGGACTTGTTCTATAGGCTTTGGTGTAATGGGAGGACATAAGGGTATTGGATTATCCCTTCTTTTCTTCTTCTGGTCATGGAGCCAAGAGTCAATGCACAGGGCAAGATCAATAAAGGTCTCTAGGTAGGAGGGCTTTTCATTGTGGGCTACCTCATCTTTTAGCTCCTCACTGAGTCCCCACCAGAACTGGTGTAGGAAATGGCAAGCCCTTGCCCTCGGTGAAGCTCCAGGAGAGCAGCCTCCACAGAGTGGATGTGATGTGGGTTGTCAAAGATCATCAAGAAGGCTTGCAGGAAGACGTCTGAGCAAGACAGCATTGGGCTGTTCTGCTCCAACAGGGAGAAACTTAGTTGAGTGTTTTACCAGCGAGGGAGGTTGACTACTAGTTTCACCTTTGTCTGGTCTGTGGGGTGCTTTCTGTGGTGGAGCAGGAAGAGCAGCTTGCATTGGTTCAAGTACCCCCAGTGTCAGAACTGTGGGGACAGAGGGATAGCATAGGGTCTATGCTTCGGCAGTGAGCTGCATCACTTGGGCCTGTGACCAGGCTAACTTCTTGGATAGGGTCTGTACTTGGGTCTGTAGCATGAGGTTCTCTGCCTGCCAATGGGTGACTGCAGGTCCCAGGCCCTCGGGGGCCGATTGATTGGAGGGAAGCCCACCTCTTCCATCTTCTATGGAGAGGTGGGATGTGGGGAGCCAAAGGGTCTGAGAAAACTCTCAAGACTGGGCTGTGGTTAGCCTCAGTGGGTAGTGCTCAGGTCAGTTACCAAGTTGCATTCAGGAGACAAGTAGCAGAGTTGGTGTCAAGCTGAGTCAGTATGCCAGGAAGTCAGGATCAGGCACCAAGCTGCAGACAGAAGGCAGTAGCAAAGTCGGGGTCAAACTTGGGTCAGAAGCCAGAGTCTGGGGTTTTCAGCAAGGCATGATCTGGAGTGGAAGGAAGCAAGCAGTCTATGTTGTGGCTCAGACAGCTCCCTGTGATGACTTCCTGATTTATACACTGGTATGGGCCAATCAGTTGGGCTGTGGGGAGCCACCACTCAGAACCTCCTGAGTGGTACTTCTTCAGTGGCTAGCTTCACAGGGTCTCCCAGACAAAACCCAATGTGACACATGGCTGGAGAGGGTTAAGCATCTTGCAGGCAGATTCAACCTTTAGGGACATAATCATGGATAACTGTTTGTGTTTTTGTGTGTTTATATATATATATTGTTAGAAGTTAACAATGTAATCAAACAGTCCCTGTCTATGCTGTATTCCGTTAATTCAGAGATCAAAAGGAAATTTTAACATTTAAATGAACTGTAAACATAGTGATATCACTGTATTCATCTCTTTTTAAAATGTATAGCAAATCACCTGCGAATGGAGGGAAACAGGCAATTGCCTTATGTTAATCCCTGTAGCTAATTACCATGATGCTTAGGAAATAGGTCTACTTCAAAGTCTCATGATTGCCTATTGTTTACCTAAGGACTCTGAGCTGTTAAAAGAAGGCCTGGAACTGTATAAAAACCCTTGGATCCTGATCCTTTTTATCTCAGAGCTGCTTGATGCTTTATGCAGGGGAAGCTTGAGTCATAAGACTCCAGTCCCATATGGATCACCCTGAATATGAACATTGGGCTATAACCTCTGGACTAATTCTGAAAGAACTCTTTGCAACTACAGAGCTCACCATCTCTATTATAAATCTGATCTTAGAACTGTACTCAAGTCTGTATGTATACTGATCTTTTAACCAATACACTCTCTCTCTTTTCTTTTTTAATAAATTTTAGTTTAGTTAATAAGGATGGGCTGTAAGCGTGTATTTGGGTAAGAGCTGAAATATTCATTAACCTGGAAGCTAATGTGTCTGATCCTTTGGGATTGGTAGAATTTACTGAAAATCTTATTCATCATGTAAGTAATTCTCATCATATCTGATTTGGGTGTCTGGGTGGAGGCCTGAGGCTGGGTTGCTTTAAGGGAACTGTATTGTTGGCTTCTGGGTAACCAGTAAGGTATAATAGAAACTGTCTGAGGCTGGCTTGGTAAATCTAAGTATTGGGATATCCACCAGCTTCGGGGATTGTCTGCCCCATTCTTTGCAGTTTGCCCAAATTAAGTAACTTCAGCATGGCTCCCCTGGGACTCCGATCACACCCATCTTGAGCTTCTGGTGGCAATGTGGAAATGTCAGCAGCCCAGGACCCCCATTCTCCTAAGTACTAGTCCTGCAGGTTCTTATGCTGCCTAATCTGTAGGTAACCTGTCTACCAGGTGAACTGAAAGGAGCATCTGTTTGACAAATGCACCAGGAATTGTACGCAGCTTGCTTTACAGTTACCTGGATTATTGGTTTAAGCAAAATGCGTGGAAACTTAGACTTCTATACCTTGTCTACCCTTGGAACTTTCACACTCTTTGTCTAGCACCACTAGACACACTAGTGTGAAGCAAACACATGATATGTCATGATGAAACCATATACAGCTGGTAAGTGTCTCTAGATTTCACATCAGTAGTTTAACACTCTTTTAAGAGCAATCAGTTCATTCAACTTCTTTATGTTCTTCTCAACTAAAGTGTGTGGTATAAATACTTTGCAAATCTTGGCTAATTGTAATTTCTACAGAACCCAACAAAACTATTGCTTGAAGGTGTAAATAAGATTGTTACTCTCCAGAGACAGGTTAAACAGGGAAGTGGTAAGAAAACCTGTGACTGATTTACACTTGATGCTTCCACCATTGATGCTACTAATGGGGCCGCATTGGTGCCAGGTAAACAGTACAAAAAGTCCTAGTAAAGACAATACCCTTCCTCCCATGAATACATACTTGGGGAAAAGACATTGCCAGTGAAAAGTAGGACAAATTCACAAATGCAGTTTGTTGCTGTTTAACAGATATATTTGGCCTTAGGGACGCATGTGGCTGCATTACTCTTCCAAAGTTCAAACTGAAGAGAAAATAGATTTTGACAATCACTTCAGATGTAAGTGATAACAGATCAAAGGACTTCCTTTTACTTCAGTATTTTCATCATTATGGAACTGAATCACTTTGGACTTTAGCTTGTGTTTGAAATCTTTACCTTTATAATAATTGAACTCTTTAAATGTAGCTCAGAGAACAAAGGTTTCTCTTTTACAGTTAAACTTTTAACCCTTCAGGTTGAATTGGTGGAGACTAGAGGAAAATCCACTGTGTTTTCACTGAACTTTTTACCCTTTGAAAAAAACAGAACAAGTTTAAAGTTCATAGAGTGAGAAAGAGGTCTCTACTGGGGATTACTGGTATTATTAACTTCCTGACCTCAGACAATTAAAAGGGAAGAGTGGAGGCAGTGTAGACTTTGACTCAACTTTGAACTTTTAACCTCTTGAGTAAAGTATTTAGTGTGGAAGGGGTATACACTGTAAACTCTCTCATTATCAACTTTCTTTAGACCTTGGACACACAAAATGTCACCAGTCATAATGTTAGGCCAAAGTTATACTTTGTTTTTTATGCTTCATTTCTATGGGTGTAACAGTTAAAACTGAAGGGAAGTATTGTTTAAGTAGAAATAATAAAGGCCACTATTTTCTAGGAAGTGGAACATACAGTCGGCAGACAAAAGGGAGAAGGAATCTTGAATCAGTCAGACTCTGCATTAGAGTTTAGTAATTCAAACTATGTTGCATTTTACCTCTGAGCAAAATTTTCTGTACAAAATAGAAGTATTTTATCTCTTTATTCAACAGCTTCACTGGGGTTTACTTCCTCAAGCATTAAACATGGTAATTCTCAGATGTCCAAGAGATTATAGATTTATTGACTAGGAAATAATCAGACAGGCAACATCAATAATTATAAATCACCTTTTCATATAGCTATGACTTCACAAGAGGAAGAAATAAAATGCCATTGGGATTGAGGAATACTTGGGAAAATATTTCATATATGATATGCTTATCTCAATTAGACAAAGATTCAGCTTTGGTAAACGCTGGCCGAGATGCTACTTACAATGAAATATTCTAGAGTACTCTGTGGGAAGCAGTAAAGGGTGTATTTAAACTAGCAATAGTGTTATTTGGGTGGAAATTACATTAGGCACTGTCAGGGGCTCACAACTTAATCCAGACCCAGATCATTGCCCTCAGCTGATTCAGTTAATGAATCTGGCCTACTGAGGGGCTAAAGACTCCAGGAGGATATTCTTAAACCCTGCAGCAGGGCTGGGGTCCTGGCTGCTCAGTAGCATCTGTAGCTATGTTTCTGGTTCTGCTTCCTGTCCCTTGTTCCTAGCTCTGACTCTTAGTTTCCTTCCCCTGGCTCCCTGTTCCTGGTTTCCATTCCTGGCTCCTGCCATTCTCCATCTGATACTCTGGCTCCAATCCTTGGCTCCTCATTCCTTTCTCTCAGCTTCGGTTCACTCCATGGGCTTGGTGATTCGGCTCCTGATTCAGTCTCTGGCCACAAGGCCTGTTCACCTCTGCTTCAACCAGTAGGCCAGCCTCCTACCATGCCATTAGGCAAGACAGTTCATGGCCTGGTCTTTACAAACACATAAAGGTATCTATAAAACAGCTTATCTGAAAAGGAATATAAAGAAGCTGGAATGAATGAATAATTGATGCTCTTAGGAGAGAGCTGCAAAACACTGAGGTGAAATCTAGAGTGAGTGACTTCCACTACACGTTTACAGCATGAGAAATGTAGGAAGGCAGATAAGCTACTAGTCTTCCAGTTCAGAAAGGAACGATAAGTAAGCACTAAATGCTATCACCATGCCAGAGTAGATGCCATCTTGGAGAAATTTCTTCTGTTCAGTTTAGAAGCTCTTCTGCATTAAGAATTAATTGTAACATCCATGTTTTTTTAGTTTAGACATAGAAACACAATAAAAAGGTCTTTTGGAAGCAGATGTACTAGAGCGTGAAATTGCTGTAGTAGGATTATTAGAAGATTAAAAAGAAGAAAAGTTTCTTGGTTGGTTGGATGTCCCAGTAAGTATTGATGGATGCAACTCAAAAACTTGGAATTAGGAAGCTCATTTGAACCCCTTAAGTAATGCTGATTGAATACTGAAAAAAATGTGCAAAGGTAATCTAAGTAAATGGGTTGACTTTGGTATTATTCATAGGATCATATTTCTTATTCAGAAGTATGTAGTTAACCAATGGGTATTTGTGAAAAGATTATTGAATCCCACAAGTTTTTCAAATTTTAGCACAAATGCTTACTCATCTGAAAAATAACACCAGAATTAAATGATTCTCTATTTATTAGTAGTTATTTGTTGTTATTTTACGGTTTAAAATCACTGTCATCCAAACAGGGAGTTCAGAGAATGTAGCCTTCATTACAAATCACACACACAATATACTGAATAGTCAGTGTATACAATTGGCTGAAGGTTGATCATCGAAACTGTTTGATAAATGCTTAACAAATTAATAGATATAAAACTTGATTTAAAACAGAAAAAAGGACTACCTTTGTAATTAGTATTATTCACAACCACTGATTTGACCACCACTGCTTCTTGAAAATGGGGCCAGAAATATCACAGGAAAAGGCTTTTATCAAAGAATGCTGATGTTTCCACTTCCAGACATGGTAAGAGAAACAGCCTTTGTCATAACTCATGATTAAGGTTACGTTTTAGTCACGGGTATTTTTAGTAAAAGTCATGGACAGGTCATAGGCAGTAACAAAAATTCATGGCCCATGACCTGTCCAGGACTTGTTCTATATACCCCTAACTAAAACTGGGTGCTCGGGGGGAGGGGGCGGCTTGCCTGGGGGCACCCAGGGGCACTGCAGCTGCTCTGGGGTGGGGGTGGGACCCCCGCTGCTGCTGGGGTGGGGTGAGGAGGTTGGCGGGGCTGGAAGGCTCCCTACCAGGCTCCACACAGCTCCCCGGAAGCAGCAACATGTCCCTCAGCTCCTAGGCAGAGGCATGGCCAGGGGGGCTCCTCGGGCTGTGCCCACTCTGCAGGGAATGACACAGCAATGGGAGCTGTGGGGATGGTGAGCTGTAGGGGTGGTGCCAGTGGGCAGAGGCAGCGCACAGAGCTGCCTCGCCATGCCTCTGCCTAGGGGCTCAGGGAGGGACATGTCGCCACTTCTGGAGAGCCCCTCCCCCCATCAGGTAAGCGCCGCCCAGAGCCCTAACCCCCCTCCCATGCTCTAACGCCTTGCCTCAGCCCAGAGCCTCCTCCCACACCCAAACTTCTGCTGCTGCTGGGGGTGTGCGGGCAGCGGCCCAAGACTGCCCCAGCAGCAGCCGGTGCGGCTAGTTCAGGGGCTGCCCGAGCTGTTCAGGCGGCCCCCAGGCCAGCTGCACCGACTGCTGCAGAAGTCACAGAGGTCCCGGAAAGTCACGGAATCCATGACCTCCGTGACAGACTTGCAGCCTTACTCGTGATACTTGTCTCTTCAGAAACTGGAAGGGAAAACAGTTTGTCTCAATATTTGGGTTTGGTTCAAGTTTAGTACTTCAAAGGTGTGAAAATTCTGGGCTGGGGTGGTTATTTTTCTGAATTAGTTTGCTAATTCCTATCAGCATAGTTGCTATGACGATGGGTATTGGATAAGAAGCTCAATCGGGCATCCATATCCGACATGCTCTTAAATCTAACTCTTGGTAAGGTGCCCTCTGGGTATGTTTAATGTGAATACTTTCCCAAGATGTGATGCTGAGTAATGAGAAAAAAGATTATACTGAAGCTTGATTTATGTGTGGCTTAAGTTTTTCCTCTTCAGGCACTGGAAAACTGGACATTTTTCTTTTGATATATTTTGTAGAGATCTAAATGCTGTTAATAAAAAATGGTGACAATCTGAATATTGTTACTATGTTATGCTCTAACATGTAATTATAATTGTCCAGGTGCTCCATTGTAGTGCTCCTGTATTTATACCAGCATAATCTGGACCTAAAGCTGGTTTAAGTGGTCTAGCAGAAAAAAGGGGTGTGAACAAAGGGAAAGTGCCTCTGCTAACCCAGTACTTGGCTGTATTTTTGGCCTCTTGTATCTGTTTAAAGCGCAACCTCAGGTTTTACTCGCTCTGTACAGTGGGACCACCCTGCACAAAGCAGCAGCAGGCTCAGTCTTTCCTACCATGATCATAAAAGCCTCCTTTGCACAGCACTGCCTCTAAACACTATTCAGCCACAACCCAGGATGTTCACTAAAGTTCTTAGGAAACGTGAAAAATGTAAATCATGCTCTTCTATGCTGATCCAGTGTGTTTTGTTATGTTTTTGTACCACCCAAGGAGCCTGACCAATGGCAGTGCTCTTGGCCAGTGAAAGAAGGCTCTTGTCTATCCTCCATATCCAAATGAATGGTGTGGTTCAAGCAGGAGTGTCTTTTCTGCCCAGCAAAGTAATTCATCATCTTTTGATTTTTTTTAAAATTGGTTTGGAAATTGAGATAGGAAGCGTGGAAAACAAGTATAGTGACCTGGAAAAATCATATCTCAGTAGTATTTATGTGGGCCGGCCAACTGACATAAAGTCTAGCTCATTCATCTTGTTCAAGGCTTCACATTCTGTGAGGCTGTGCTCGGGAAGATCCCTCTTGCGGAGAGGATGCAGGAGAGGCATTGGAGGGAACTGGAGGCCAGCTCTAAGCTCAGGAAAGCTGTGGTGTATGGTGCCAGCATTCAGCACTCCCCATATCCCCTAACCTGTGGTGTTGCCAATCAGCTACTGAATGGAGATTTTGGACCAAATCCTCAGCCACTGTATGACAGTAGAAGGCTGCCCTGGAAAACTGTATTCTATCCCTGCCTCTGCCATAGCGTTCCTAAATGATGCTGGGCAAGTGACTTACAGTAAACTGGTTATTAATTGTGTATCCCACATTTTCAGGGTGCCTGACTTCAGATCTTGGGGTCTGATCTGCAAAAGTGCTGAGCACTTAGTTGCAACTTAAGTCAATGGGAATATATAACCTACAGTATAATACTAAGGGACTCTCAAAAATCAGGTCTTCAGTGTTTCAAATTGGGCACCTAAAATTAGTGGTGCAAAGTTTGAAACGCCAAAGACCTGATTTTTTCAGAGCTTGTGCTCAAATAAATTTGTTCGTCTCTAAGGTGCCACAAGTACTCCTTTTCTTTTTATTAATGTTTGTGAAGCACTCAGATGCTATAGTGATGAACACCAAAGAAAAGTGCATGAAGAAATTAATATTTATGCCTTCAGAGCAGGATTTGAATAGTGTGCGGTAAATAAGGCCGAGGTCCACAGAGCGAAGAGGAAAATAAAATATTGAATAGTTGTTCATTGAGTGGACTTTTTCAAGCCTGTGCATTTAATGATGCAGGGGTCTTGTGACAAAAAATAGTATGTGATCCAGTAATTAAAGACTGTATCATAACTAGGGCTGCATGTTTGTCATGGAGGTCATGGAAGTCATTGATTCTGTGACTTTCCACAACCTCTGTGACTTCTGTGGGGGCCAGTGTGGCTGACCGCAGGTCTGCCTAAGCAGCTGGCTCTAAGGCCAGCTGCTCAGGAGGCTCCAGTGACAGCCACACCAGCCACTGCTGGAGTGGCTCTGCAGCCAGCTGCTGGGATGGCCCTGAAGCCAGCTCCACCAGCTGGAGTGGCCCCGGGCCCAGCTGCATGGGCCACTGCTCAGACAGCCCCAGGCAGCCAGCCCTAGGGACCACCTGAGCAGTGGCCAGTGTGGCTGGCCCTGGGGACCACCTGAGTAGCAGTCCCTGGGCAGCTGGTGCCATGGCTGGCCTTGGCACCCCCCAGAATCCCTCCCAAGCAGCGACCCCCTTAAGATTTAGTCAGGGGAATTTATAGTATAAGTCATGGAATTTTCCATTCCAGGCTCTGAAGTGACATGCACTCTAGTGGGCACAGACTCTCTTGCCCCTTCCCCCCAAGTATGACCTCTTCCATCCCATTCATGGTGTAGGCAAAAGATAAACGTCGCTGACACAAAGAATATGATCCTGCCAAATTTCAAGTCTCTCTTCCAAAACATGGAAGCACTATATCTTCTCAAAGAAAAGATTATCAGAGATTTTTAATATGAGCAAAACAATGTATTCATAAATGATCTGGAGAAAGGGGTAAACGGCGAGGTGGCAAAGTTTGCAGATGATACTAAACTGCTCAAGATAGTTAAGACCAAAGCAGACTGTGAAGAACTTCAAAAAGATCTCATAAAACTAAGTGATTGGGCAACAAAATGGCAAATTAAATTTAATGTGGATAAATGTAAAGTAATGCACATTGGAAAAAATAACCCTAACTATACATACAATATGATAGGTGCTAATTTAGCTACAACTAATCAGGAGAAAGATCTTGGAGTCATCGTGGATAGTTCTCTGAAGACGTCCACGCAGTGTGCAGCAGCAGTCAAAAAAGCAAATAGGATGTTAGGAATAATTGAAAAAGGGATAGAGAATAAGATGGAGAATACCTTTTGCCCTTATATAAATCCATGATATGTCCACATCTTGAATACTGCATACAGATGTGGTCCTCTCATCTCAAAAAAGATATACTGGCATTAGAAAAGGTTCAGAAAAGGGCAACTAAAATGATTAGGGGTTTGGAACGGGTCCCATATGAGGAGAGATTAAAGAGGCTAGGACTTTTCAGCTTGGAAAAGAGGAGACAAAGGGGGGATATGGTAGAGGTATAGAAAATCATGAGTGGTATGGAGAAAGTGAATAAGGAAAAGTGATTTACTTGTTCCCATAATATAAGAACTAGGGGCCACCAAATGAAATTAATGGGCAGCAGGTTTAAAACAAATAAAAGGAAGTTTTTCTTCACTCAGCGCATAGTCAACCTGTGGAACTCCTTGCCTGAGGAGGTTGTGAAGGCTAGGATTAGAACAGGGTTTAAAAGAGAACTGGATAAATTCATGGAGGTTAAGTCCATTAATGGCTATTAGCTAGGATGGGTAAGGAATGGTGTCCCTAGCCTCTGTTTGTCAGAGGGTGGAGATGGAGGGCAGGAGAGAGATCACTAGATCATTACCTGTTAGGTTCACTCTCTCTGGGGCACCTGGCATTGGCCACTGTCGGTAGACAGGATACTGGACTGGATGGACTTTTGGTCTGACCCCGTATGGCCATTCTTATGTTCTTATGTTATTTTTCCCTATTTCCCATTTCCTCATTCTCGGAAATGGCTGAATAGTTTTGCTAACATTTTTCAGAAACTTTCAGCCTGTGGCAGACAGCCAGCATAGAAAATTTCAGTCAGAACAGTTAAAGTTATAAGCAGCTGAAAACAGGGTCTTCTAATGGAATATGTTAGGCTACCTCAGTAATGGACAGTGCTATTAGCTCTGCTACTATATCTTGTCCATACACTTTTTTTATATACATGTTTATATAGTATATATGTGTGTATTGCGGAGCTACGTATATGAGAGAGTAGGTTGCAGATCAGTCCCTTAGGTCCTGAGCCAGGAAAGCACCGAGGCACCTGCTTTACATGCTGGAAGTTAAACATATGCTTAAGCACTTGTGCTGAATAGGGGTGCTTTCCTGTGTTAGATTCTAAGAGAGCCCCACTTGCCCTGTGCACAATTGTGACTGATGGGATAAGCTGGTGATCTTCTTCAGATATCCCCTAGATTTCAGTGTCTGTAGCTTAGTACTGGGCATTCTCAGGGGCTTTACCAGCTCTAGTTAATCCTCACAACCACCTTGTGACAATGGTAAATAACGTTGGGGCAGGACTGCATTGTCTTCTCTAGCTGGGCAGTGCACAGTATATTACGGGTTTCAGAGTAACAGCCGTGTTAGTCTGTATTTGCAAAAAGAAAAGGAGGACTTGTGGCACCTTAGAGACTAACCAATTTATTTGAGCATAAGCTTTCGTGAGCTACAGCATGAAGTGAGCTGTAGCTCACGAAAGCTTATGCTCAAATAAATTGGTTAGTCTCTAAGGTGCCACAAGTACTCCTTTTCTTTTTCAGGATATTACGGGCGCTACTGTGATACTGTACTAGTAATATATTACAGAGCCTACCACATACACTATGTAGGCTATGGCTGGAGAAAACCCTCTTTCCTTGACCCCTCATGGGAAGTGGTATTTTCTCGTCAGTAATGGATGACATCTTACTCTCCACTGGATAAATTACTGTACTGTATAAATGAGAGAACTTGGTAAGGCGTAGAAATACTGTATTTCTCATTCTCATGTCACTATTTCTTTCCTTATTAGTCAAAATAAGGTATTCCTTCCTCTCAGCAATGGGACTTGTTACAGAATATGAAGATCAAAGTATGTTCTTGCCTCATGCATCATCACTAATAAAAGACAGATAACAGAAAATATTACTCATGATTCTGGCTAAAAACACGTGAAGCAGAAAGAACATAGTTTGCCTTCTTTTTTCAAATACATTAATTTGAGCCTGTATGCTGTGAATCATTTTTTTAAAAAGTGTCCTGGCTATAAATTAAAAAATTACTGAATGGAAGTTATGGAGGAGATGAAATATGCCTAACCTGGGGTTCATTTTTACAAAATAGCTTTATGCTCCTGAGTCACTCGGAACACCATATTGTTTGCTGCTTGCGGTACAGATAAGTGCACAGCATCTTTCATCCAAAGGAATTCTTTTCCTCTTACATACGTCAATCTATCCACTAAGTGGGGCACTGGAATTTTTTCTTTTTCAGATGAGAAACAGGATCTTGCATATTAGTTTTACACTGAGCATCCTGAAAAATCTTCCAATGTGCCTCTTTCCTTGCTAGCTTGGGGACATACAGTGCTTGGGGACATATTCCCAAAACTTAGTATGGAGAATTCACAAATAATATTTAAAGAGTTATAGCAGTAAATGTCAAGGTTTTTTTAGGGCAACCACTATGTCTGGAATCGGCAGTGGTATAGGTTGATGTTTTCAAAGTATTTCAAGGAATTGTACTTCTTTGAAAATCTCTTGTTACTGGCCTGAATGTTGTCATAGCCGCTGCGTACCACTGCTCCAGTAGCACTTAACAGGACTTGTGGGTCCTCAGCATCTTTTCTAACGGGGCCCTATCTTTAATTTTTTCCATATTCTAGAAAAGTTAAATCAGACAAAACATTGGTCTTAATTTTCTAGTTTCTTTACACTTACCAGAAGCTCTGTTCAAAAGGCAGAATTAGACTTGTCTCTGTTGCAGACTTGCTACAATTAATTTATAAAATCTATATATTTATATAGTTACCCTCTTACAGAGGATTGCACAGGACTTAAATTATGTTATTTAAATGAAAGGGGAAAATTTAAGGGAGTAGTAAATTTCATAACGTCTCTGGATTTAAGTAAATTGATGTGAGCTTTTGAAAATCAGAGGAGATAGCATGGTCCAACAGTGAGTATAAGGAAACTGGATTCCATTGTAGACTGTGCCCCAGGCATGATGTATCTCAGCTTCTCCTTGTGTGAAATTTGGGGTTTATCCTTCTTAGTAAAGCACTTTCCGATCTATGGAAGAAAATCACTCTAAGTGCTAATTATTAGTATATAAGTCTTCAGAAAATTATCAATTGATAGACATAACATACACACACACACATTATATAATATGATGTTTCAAAATGTTCTTATTTACAATTATGCTGTCCCCTATAAGAATAAAAAACACACATTTAATTTCTATCACTGACATATTTAATGTAAACATTCTCCTGAGGAGGGAGAAGAAAATAATAATACAAAAAAGCCACAGGGGGAATGATTTGTTAATACCATGTTAAGCCTGCCTTTTCTTCCTCATATTCATGGACAAAGCATAGTATGTTTCCAGATCTCAAGTACATTGGCATCTTCTTCGGTTAGGGTAGCAAATCCTGATCCATAAAGTTCACAGTAGCACAGAAACAGAAACCTCTTCCAGGAATCTGAAGACTCCCTACTGTTAAGTTCAAATTTGTCCTCATCAGGAGTGTCACTACAATGGACTGAAGTTATTGTAAAGAATATCAGAGGACACTGACATAATCAGGTCAGCTTGAAATGCTTAAACAAGAGTGGGGTGGGGGGGGGGGAATGCCTAA
Source organism: Lepidochelys kempii (assembly GCF_965140285.1). Lineage (NCBI taxonomy): Eukaryota > Metazoa > Chordata > Testudines > Cheloniidae > Lepidochelys > Lepidochelys kempii. The sequence goes on from NC_136380.1 coordinate 177,213,367, forward strand.
AGAGAAGTGTATATCTCTTTGTCCTATACCTGGAAGACATGAATTGTAAAGCTTTTACTCTCACCTGTTTGTGTGGCATTTTTCTTCCCTTTTGTCTGTGAGGCAACATTTTCTGCACTGCAGCTTGACAGGCACAAGGGCATTTCAAACTGTCACTTGGTTCTTAGGCAAATCTTCCCTTTCGTGCAGTTATTATGGAAGGCAGATTTCCTTAGCAGGCTGCTTAGTGGCTAGGTACCCCCTATTGTGGACTGTCTGGCTGAGAGGAGAGGATTCTCTTTGCTTAGGTGTGCTTTGGGAGAAGGGAGGAACTGGAACTTGAAGGAATGCTGTACATTGCAGCATCAGCATCCAGAAAGCATGTACTGCTCCAGATTGGAAAACTGCTTGGAATTTGGTATTTCCATCTTCTGTCCCTACAGAAACATTTACAAGTAAACCATTTAAAAGGCTCCATGCCAAGCCCAACCTGAATAGAACCACACAATATAGAATACCATACATTTATTTGTACCTGGAGAAGACAAATACAGAATGGAAACTTGGACAGATCATCCATCAGACTTCTGCAAAAACATAGGCTCAAAACTTCATTCCACTTAGATGGCTTGGGAAAAGTGATACAAAATGGTCATATTAAATGGAGAAATCTCTCAGCAAGTTTGACTGTAGGGATAACAGAGCTAGAGTATGTAATATTGACAATATGACCATACTTTTAGCAAATATTAGTTGGTAAGGGTTCCTATGGGCTTGCACACTCATTACTACAATATGCAGCTGTGTTCATTTGTAGATATTTAACCACATGGCAAAGGGAAATGATCAGTTCTACACTACACATTTTGTCAATATGTTGCCACTACTGATGGGCAACAAATTCATTCTTTGAAGGTGAATTTTTCCCCATATGGAATACCAGAACAAGGCCTGTGTACCAATTAAGTGCCAAAGAAGCCCTCAAAATTGGCTAATTCACCCGCAGAAAATGGAAGGGAGCTAGGGATGAGTGTGAAAAAGCACATTTGTTTCATTAACCTCTGTATTTTGTATGAACTGCAGCAAAGCCAGCTCAAGCTGTCAGCTTGCGAGAGCTCACAAGTTAAATGAAGCTGGGCTAGCAGTATTGGGATGGCAGATCTCTAAGGAAAATCCAAGAGGTGTAAGCAGTGTTTATGGTGATTCATTTAGGTGCTGTCAGTCTTCCCTTTGAACCACTACTGAGCCAACTCCCCTTGTGGTGTTAAAGAGCTCTGTACTGCTCCAGTAGGTTTTGTGGATGAGGCATGAAAATGATGATTCACTAAAATCCCATGATGCTTTTGGCAAGAGCATGGGTATTTATTTACCTCTTTTCTGGCTAAATTCCACTGTGGGCAATTTGTGTATTCTGCCTACTTATACTCCCCTGGCAGTTTCAAACTAATATGGTATTCTTCTTTATTCTGTGCCCAAAGCCTTTGTCTAGTGTTGCAGTGTGCTGTTAAAGGCTGCCATGCTTTGCCCCAGGGCTGCATTTCAGTCTTAGGCAAAGAGATACCTACTATATCTACTATATAGTTTGTACAATAAGCTTGCAAAACCCTTTGTAGATTCAGCTGGATAAAAAGCACTGTGCAACTGTAAGATCTCCATTCTTGTTTTACTAAAGAGATGTCAAAATACATATTCCAGCATGTAACTGTCCAATGTAAAGAGTCTTGGTTTGTATGTTACTGAGCTTTGTGAAAAAAACAAAAATCCCCTCAGTGCTAGGCAAAAGATTATTATAGCATTCGGTAATTTTAAAAAAACAACAAAACCAAACCAAAATATCACTTTTATTTACATTCTTGCTGTACATAAGGTCAGCCTCCCCTACAAGAGAATGGGCCAAATCCATCCCTTCTCTGACTCCACTGACTCCAGCAGAGCTACATCAGGGATGACTTTGGCTCAACAAGTCTGTAGAATAGCTTAATCTTGACTTCACATTACAGAATAAACAAAAGTATCATGGGTGTAGTCTAGTTTCGCTTGCAGTTGATGGGAGTTTTGTCACTGACCTTAACCAGAGCAGGCATCGACTGTTTCTTTTTATTAATGCTATTTAATTTCAACATTTAATAAAAAATCTCTAAACCATAATATCTCAAAGGATGTTAATCACTGGGAGAAAAAACAATCAGGATAGCAATACATTTCATAGTTTAAACACATGATTTTCATTGCACTTCACTGCTCTGACCAAAATATAGACCCGTGCCACAAACACATCTAATTTATCAGTTCCTTTCTCAGGCCATCCTATTATCACCTCTTCACTAGTAGTTCTATTCCTTGCACTTTCTCCCACCATCCTTCTCCTAATCCCATACACGCTCTTCTTAACTTTCACTGAGGCCATGTCTACATTAAGTTTTGCTGCTTTAATTCTACTGCCCAACCTCCCCCCAGTAAAGAAGCTCTTACACCAATTACAGTCTTATCCAGTTAAGTGAATCACTTTATACTGGTGTAACTGGAATGTACCAGTATATTAGGGCTTTTACCAGAATAACCATGTTGGCAAAAAGTCATCATCCCTAACCATCAAAGTAAAATTTTAAGTGTAGACCAGACATGTGGGAAAGTTGCAGTGGGGGAGGTTTAGGTTGGATATTAGGAAAAACTTTTTCACTAGGAGAGTGGTGAAACACTGGAATGCGTTACCTAGGGAGGTGGTAGAATCTCCTTCCTTAGAAGTTTTTAAGGTCAGGCTTGACAAAGCCCTGGCTGGGATGATTTAATTGGGGATTGGTCCTGCTTTGAGCAGGGGGTTGGACTAGATGACCTTCTGAGGTCCCTTCCAACCCTGATATTCTATGATTCTATGAAATAGCAAGAAATGAGGGAACTCTGTGACACTTCTCAAAGAGGCGGAAATAATTTGTAAATGCCTTCCATGCAAACCAAAATCCACACTACCAAACTTTCTTCTTCCTTACAAATTCCCCATGAAGTACAGTATTCACCCCCGTCACACAATCAACTCTCTCCCCATCTCACTAATTAACCATAGCTCCACAAGATTAATGTTGACATGTAGCCATTGGACATCTTAAGTCAAGCAGAAAACCAATCCTAGTATTTTTCTTAAAATATTTGTTTTGCTTTCTTAGGCAAGTAGATTTAGTTTAAAAATTACTAACTAACTCTTCCCTCTGGAGAAAAATCTATATTGGCCTGTGGTCTCGAGACTGCTCTTGTTTTAACAAGACACAACAGCAAAGCAAATGAAAAAAAATCTGGGCCTCATTTAGATCCAGGCTGAATTGCACAGCTCTGACAGTGCAAAGGGCCCCGATTCATCTCCAGAGCATGTCCATCATTTGCACTGAATGAGGCAGAGGGTCCAGTGGAAAAAATAGTATGTGATTATGTCATTAAAGACTGTGTCATAATGAATACACATAAGGGGGCTGAATCGGGGTTGCACAAGCCAGCTTTAACTCTGGCACTTCTGAAGTTTTGAGAGTTTGACTTTGCAACCTTAATATTGCTTTTAACTAGTTATATGTGTGTAATATAATAAATACAGGATACACTGGGTGAAATCCCCCTGGTGCCCAGGGCTTGTGCAAAGACCTTATGTTCCACTGTGAGGTTGTGGAGTGGGGGCTGCACAGGGAGACATCTGCACCACTGTGTGGCAGTGTGATGGGACAAACTAGGCCCAGAGGCCCCCTGCTGAAGGCCTCGGGGTTCGGTCACACTCCTCCCAGGAAAGAAGCAGTGGAGAAGTCCTCCAAGCAGACTACAATGACGGCAGGAGCAGCCAATCAGAGCACAGGAGGGTCCTATAGAAAGGAGCTGCAGATCCAAAGACAGGAAGTTCCTTGCTGGAGATAGAGGAATACACATGGTGCTCCTGGCTGGCCACAGGCAACTGCAGCACCATGGATAGCTCGGTGCTAGTATGGACCAGGGGAGTGAAGAAGAGCTCCTGGTTGTCTGCTGGGCCGGAGCTTGGAAGAGCCCTGACCTCAGGGTGAGGCATTGGTGAAGGCTGCAGCCACAACAAAATGGTCCAAGGAGCTTAGACAGTTTTGCTAAAGGAACATGGTGGTGCCTGGCTACTATATTTAGGATCCCTGGGCTGGACCTGGAATAGTGGACTGCCCCCCGCCCCCATAGGCCAGTAGGGAAGGGCCTACAATTGGACAGTAGTAAACCACCAGAAGGGTACTGAACTGTTAGGAGGCCCAGCTGGAGAGCTGGGACCAGAACAGATTAAGAGGACGAAACCATTGCCTCCAGATAGGAAGCCCTGGGGGTATGGCCTGACACCTGGGCTGGGACTGTCTAAAGACACACCTGACCAGAAGGGGGTGCTTGTGAGAAGTCGTTTCCATACTGTTACAGGCACAATGCAGTGGGGGGAATGGACCAATACCTCCATATTTACATGTCTGTAACAATCCTCCAGCCCCATGCAAGCTGTGTGGAGGCCCTGGGTACACTATTTCAGCCCATAAGGTGCAACAGTAGTTGCTGGCGGCTTTGTTGCAGGCAGGTACCTGCTAGTTTGTATCATGAAGAGACCCTAGCCAGTTGTTGTAGGCATGATTCGAGAAATCTTTCCATTGACCTAAAGTATTTCATTTTGGGGAGTTACTGTAATGATCTGGGGACTCTTTCTGGACAATTTACAAATTATGACCACTGTAGGTATTGTTACCAAGATGAAAACCAGTTTGATTGTGGGGCCAGTTGTCTTTTCTGTCCTTTCAACTCCATGCTGGAACAAAATTCCAACAGGGGTATGGGCAAAGGCCTAACAATAGAAATAATTTAACATGCATTTTCAATCATTGAAATGTAATTGCTATAGACAATATGTTGGCTCCCAACCAGGAAAACTGATTTAGCAGAGGCGAGGTTGCCTGACAACAAAGTTGCTTGCCTGGGGCCTCTGGTCACCTATTGAGACTGACAAGGGAATCAGCTGACAGAAGATAATGGAAGATTATGAAAAATGGGAGAGCTGATCTATTCTGGGCCATTTTTTCTCTGCCTCAGGAAGAGCAACCAAACATCTAATTTTCATCTACCTCAAGAAGAAGGAGAAACAATTCAACATGAAAGGGCCTGATGAGGCAGAGGGCTTCATCTACCTAAACACATGGTTCCTTGTGGCCTTCCTCCACTTGACTCCTCCTGGCTCCTCCTACTCCAGCTTAGCACAATCCCTCCTGGAATCCCTTTGTTGGATCCCTTGTGTCTCCCCCTCTTTGGCGTGATCCCTCATTGCTCTTCCTTTCCTCCTCTCTATGATCGCTTGGGGATTCCTCTCCTCTCAGCATCATCCCTCCTGGCTCCTTTTCCTCCTCCTCAGCATGATCCTTCATGGCTTCTTCTGCTACTCATTGTCCCTGTGAGCCTTCCTGTTTTTTCCTTGTCCAGAATAACTCATGGATTTCCTCCTCCCCATGATCACTCTTGCCAACTCTGCCTCCATCCAATTCCTTGTGGTGGCTTCTCTGACTCTTCAAAATCCCTCATGCATCCATGTGCTCAATGTGATTTCTTGGGGAGCTGATCTTCTGTGCAACCCCACATGGATTCTCCTTCTCTGCCCTATTCCTCATGGTTCTTCCTACTCCCATATGCAGTCCCTTTCGGAGACTTCTCCTCACAATCCCTCTCACTCCCCTCTTCACTATCCCTGTCTTCTCTCCTCTCATACCTGCCTCTGCAGACCCCATGTAGTTTTTGAATGAACTTGCACCAGCTCTCCCCAAGCTCACCTACTTCTGGTGCTCCCAGAGGTCAAAATGTTATGGAACTGCCAGATTGCAATTGGGCATGAGCTCCTGATATAACAGCATTTTTACATCATCTGCCGTGATGAAATATGTGAGGGCCCCAACAGGGACCCCACTGGTCTTGAACACCTCCTCTTTCCCATTGCTTCAGTCAGTGCACGTTTAATCTTTGTAATATTGCAAAACACAGGATGGATGGGGCTCAATGAATGAGGCAGCTGCTCAATGGTATTTTTCTGTCCTCATCTTTCAGATCCCACAGAGATTGGATTGAACAGACTAGACTGTGAGGCTCTATCCCTTATTTCCTGTTCACCATTCAACCCTGGATTTGGTACAGAATTTTGGGAGCATTGTACAACTGAGGGACACTTTTTCCCTTCTCTCCCATCTGAGGGGGAAACATTTCCTCCCCTGTCAGCACTGATACATTGGTAGCCCAAGGCAGGGAGCTTAGTTTTTAACTCCCAAACCATTTGTGTCCCTGATGTAGCTGGTGTATCTCCTAATGAAAGTAATACCTTCCTGTAAAGGGACCTATTCATTCCAGATGCACTTATAGTTGGTCTGTGGAATTAGAATGGGGAGCCACATGAGGAGAAAGCTGTTGGTTACTCACGTAGTGGCTGTCTGCCTGTCTCTCTCTGTGACTTGGGGTGCTCCCTCTTTGTGACTCAGCCCTTCAAACAGGTGACTCTATATTCCCCACCTTATGGGGTAACAAAGTCCCACCAGACAAGCTGCCTGGATGCTGTTTCAGGCAGTCATCCATCCCAATTCTCCAGGTCCTGTGTCACTTTGCCAGTAGCTGGTAGGGGAACCCTGGCCCTTCCAGTACTCCAGGTTCCAGTCTAGGTCTATGACTAGAAATCTCAAATCTCAAATCCTGCTCAATCTCAGACCTGTTGCTGTTTCCCTGGGCTCCTTCAAACTCCACTTCTCTATCTCCTTAGCTATCTCTGGGTTCATCCCAGGAGCTTCCTCTGCCCCTGCTGGCTACTTCATCCCTCTAGGCCTTTTGTAAGACTTCCTAGTCCAGGACAGAACCCCAGGATTTACTCTCTCCTTGGATCACCTCCTTGTCCCTAGCCAGCTCCCTTTCCCTCTAGGTAGTGACTGTAGACCACCTCTCTGCAGCCCTCTTGCTCTCACTGTCTGGATTTATATTCCTATCCTAGATCCTCCCTCAGTGGGGTTTCATCTGCCATTAGGCCTTATCAAGTCCTGGTTCCCTTCCAGGTGCAGCATCTGGCCCATATTAACCCACTCAGGGCTTGTGTGTGGACACCCCATCACACTTCCCCAGAGGGAGTTCTCTACTGCCAGAGACTTCAAAGTCCATCCTATGTAAATATTACATAGGGAAAACTACACTGAAAGAATATTAAGAATATCTGACTGCTCTTAAGTTTGGAAGGTTAAGTACTCAAAAGTTAGGAAATGTGAATCCTTAATGCATACACAAGATTGCCAAATTAAGATAGTCTTTAATTACATGGTCATACATTTTTTTTTCCAGAGGACCCATTTCTCAGAGGATGAATCAAGGAGGCTATTGCCAACTTCATTTGTGGCAGAAGTCTGAAGGAGTACTAGATTAAGTAAAAATCTGGCTCCCTCTTGGTACTGCTAAGGATTGAAAGAAGTTTGGCAGATGGGTAGAAAATCTATAGCCCCTCCTCTTTCAGTGACACCCTTTCCTCAGAACAGTACATTAGTGTCTGGAGGAGTTGAGAGGAACCTTCTGGAGTAGGATCTCCCAGACCCAGGGTTTCAGGTACTCTTGGTATCCATTCCTTTCCATGTGGGGGTAACAGTGCTGACCTTCACAAAACTGCATTCATTAGAAATTCCCCATAGGTGGGGTTGAGAAAAATGCTCACAACAGGTCTCCTTGCTGCAGGTGATGAAAAATAAGTGGTTAGGAGCCCCACAAGGAAGGAGCTGCTGCTGAGACCCTCCATCCAGATAGAGAATGATCCTGATTTTTCTCTCTCCTGAGGGGCGGTTTCACTTTGTACAATTTCTCACATACTTGAGGTGTAGCGGTGACTCTGAATCCCCCATGCTGTGCAGCAGGAAGGCTTTGTGAAGACACCTGATCTAACCTATTTACTTCTGTTCAGAAGCAACATGGCAAGAAAGTCGTCTTTTTATTGTGTGGGCTGGGATGGCTTCACCACAGGCTGGGACCTTCAGTGCACCAGAGTATGTCCAGTGGTAACTAAAGTAATCTGACTGAGCAGTGTTGAGGACACACACTATCTGGGGGTTGCAACAGGATGGAATTGCATTTGGTCCATGCAATGGCCAGAAAAAATAGTAACACGTTTCTTCCTGATGTTCAGCTAATAGTAGCATGAATGACCTCCGCTCCTCCCAGCAGATCATTAAGTCCCAGAAAATTCCCTTTGTCTCCATCATTATTGCTTAATTATTTTCAGCTCTGTAATCCAAATTTGCAGTTTGACTCTCTGTTGATTCTAGCTGGTGTATCATAACCTTTACAGAACATGAAATGATATGCAGCCTTGACTCTCCTGCATGGTGAATAGGGCCTTCTTCTAAGCTTACAACACCAAGAAATAATAACCTGCCATTATTTTCCAGAAATTCTGGACCTGAACATTTAACATTACACTGATTTCATTCCCCTCCCTCCCACGCACCCTCTAATCTCTTTTAAAATTGCCAATGTTTATAACTCCAGACTGAATAATAAAAGTCCTATTTTGCAGCCAAATTATTATTCTTTAGGATGTTGGCAAAGTATGTTTTTCTTTAAGCATAACTCCGCAATGTAGCAAAACACTGCTTGTGTGGGTGTACATAAAACTGCCTGTAACAATAAATATACACCTACAGGGGAAAAAGATAATAAAAAGCTTGTTATGATATCAAAGATATAACAAGAGTCAATGCCTGGAAATTGAACCTGGACAAATTCAAGGTGCAAATTGTTGAGTGAGGGTAACTAACCAGTGAAAGAAGGTATAAAGGGATGTGATGGATCCCCTTTTTAAAATAAAGATTGGATAGCTTTCTAAAAGATATTGTCTACTTCAACTAGAATTTATTGGGTTTGATGGAGGAATCATTAAGTGATATGTTGGGGTCTGTGTTGTGCAAAAGGTCAGACTAAATGCCCATAATGGCCCTGTCTGGCCTTAAGATGTATGAATCCATGAATAAAAGATTGCTAGATAATGGCAGAGGTATATATGTCATAGTGGTGATCTGGCACCATAGAATATCAGTAATACTGGAAACCTAACACTACAAAACTTAAATCTGTTTCAAAACTTTTAGGCCCCATGGGCATGGGACATCTTCAAAAAATTCCCCACCCCATTACTACCATGAATTCAGCTTCACCTGCGTTACCAACTGTGGGAGTCATAGTATACACAATACCAGATCTCATCACTTGTGCCATCTAACTGTTCAGATTAGGTGTAAGCAATGAAGAGCTACAACAGCCATATATCACCTCAGGATTCTCCCATGCAGTAGGGAACTTCAAGAGGCTGGATCTACTTGTTGTTTGAACCACGAGAGCATGTACGTCTGGCCTACTGTTAGGGCAAGAAACAGGACAATACTGTTAAAAATAGTGTCCTGAAGTTGTCAGTCAACACAAATAAGCTCTCAAATTATCTTTTAAATAATTGGACTAGATTCTGCTCTCATTTACACTGTTTTCAGTGGCGTAACTTCTGCATAACACAAATGCAGATGCAATCAGAATGACTCAAAGGATATAAAGGAAAATTCAGTATTAAATGGACATTCTGCTTTTCTCCATGTCTTAGCCTGTGAGTGCTAGAAAAAACACTCTTCCAGCAAGTAATCTGATCAGATACATTTAATTCCGGTCTGCTGTTTATGCATCCAAACTGAATGCTTTTATTAAGGTAATTACTACATATGGCCTCGACCTGCATTACTGTTGGATTTAGAAACTTCCAAGTAAGTCAATAGAAGATATTTTGGTACACAAGAAATGCAGGATCAGGCCCACATATAGGTAAAAATATGACAAAATGTAAAGAAATTGTAACTGCCCCTCCCTGCACTCCCAGCATAGAAAATGATGAGTTTTTCCTAGGATCAAAGACAAATATCACACAATAATAATGTGAGAATACCAAATCCAGGAAAAAGGAGCCTCCTTTCTAGAAACAAGGCTAAAAATCACAGCCATAAGGAGGGAATTATACTGACATGATCTGAGCAGACAAAGGGAGTTCATTTTGTGACACATTTTGAGGAACATCCAGGGACATTTCTTGTGCCAAGTAGGGTTCACAGTTCAGTGAAAATTCCATCTTCTCCAGAGCATTAACTAGGGGAGGCAATGTGGTTTAGTAACTAGAAGAGCGAACAAAGGTGGTCCAGGGTTCAACTGCAGATAATTGTGCATAGAATTAGATGAACATCACTTATTGAAACCATGTTTAGTATTCTCCTCTAGCGGCTGGTCCACCCGCAAATAAGTTTACTACTGTCACTAACAGAGTTGCTCCTTTAATTCACCTGGTAAAGATCTATGATATAGGGCTGCATGTCCTAGATTCAAACCCTGCTGATCATCTGTACAAACTAGGGCAGGCATGTATATTTATTACTGTATGTCAAACAGCAAGATAGACTGGGATAGTAGAGCCCCTGTTCATGCCGTAAGCATGTTTTCTGACAGTGGGGAAATTATTCAGATTCAGACTGCTCAGTAATGGGCAAAGCTACCATAACAATTGTGTATTTGCAGTCTTCAGTGTAAAAGAATGTGTTGGCAAATAAAAATAAGCTAGTTGTATTTGCTTTTTATATTAGGAGGAAACCTTCTGTTCCCTCACTTAAACTGCAGCAGTTCCTGTCGGGGTTCTGATTAGAGAGAGGACTCTCAGAAGAAACAATCCAATAGGACACAAATTAGATCAAATATCCATAACAGAGATTCTTAGACTCTAACAGATTAGAGATCATTAGAAAGGATTATTAGATCATCTAGTCTGACCTCCTGTATCTCACAGGCCATTAAATTTCACCCAATTACCCTCTGTATTGAGCCTAATAACTTTTTGGGCTAAAACATCTCTTCCAGAAAGGCATCCAGTCCTGATCTGAGGATATCAAAAGATGGAGAATCTATCACTTCCCTTGGTTGCCTGTTTCAGTGGTTAATCACCCCCACTGTTAAAAATTTGTCCCCTATTTCTCATTTGAATTTGTCTGGTTTCAGCTTCCAGCCACTGGTTCTTGTTATGCATTTCTCCACTATATTAAAGACCCCTTTAATACCTGGTATTTTTATTTCTGAAGGCATGAATCCCGCTCAGTCTTCTTTTTGACAAGCTAAACAGATTGAGCTCTTTAAGTCTTGCACTGGAAGACTTTTCCCTATACTCCAGCAATTTTGTGGCTCTTTTTGGCATTCTCTCCAATTTTTCAACATCCCTTTTAAAATGTGGGCACCAGCACTGTAAGCAGTATTCCAGCACTAGTCTCACCAGTGCTCTACATACAGAGGTAAAAGAACCTCCATATTCCTACTCACCACTCCTCTGTTTATATGTCCAAAGACAGCATTAGCCCTTCCTGACACAGCATTGCACTGGACCCATATGTTGAACTACTTTTCAACAATGACTGCTAACATCTTTTCAGAGTCACTGCTTTCCAGGATATAGTTCCCCCATTCTGTAGGTGTGGCCTTATTCCTCTATCCTAAGGAATGGACTAATTGCTTAAAGTTATCACAGCTTTTATGCATTATATATCCGGGTGTATATCAAAAGAAATACCAATGTAGTGACTAGTTCTTCTGAGTCTCGCATTGGTGAGTTATTATTATATAACATAAGCTTGTTCTTGCTAAGTGGTATGGATGATGTAATTTGCATCATTATGGTAAAGTACAGCTTCTGTGCATTTGACTTTCTAAATCTTCTTAGAGAACTCCAGAATAGGCTGTTCGTCATATGTTTATTTAAACTGGTCCTTATGTAGGTTCTATAGAAGAATAGCTATTATAGTCATGTAGATTAATTTGCCTTGTATGGGATATGTAACACATTGCACGTTAGGGCCTAATCCTGCAAACCCTTGTGAGTATGGGTTTTGCAGGACAGTGCGCTTATTTTGCATTGTGTCTTCATACAAACTATAGCCAAAAATGCTCTTGAGAAGAAAATATCGCCTTCTGATCTTTCCATCTTCTGCTCTAAATCCCAAACTGCAGTTTGACAGCTGCAAGTAGTTAATATAGGAATCCATTATATGATTTTTACATGTACATAATAACACAATATTATTTAATTAGTTTTCTTATTTCTACAAATTTGCCTGAGAATAATACCTATATACCTTCCTTTTTCCTTTTCAAATTACAAAAGTCTGAGTTATTATGAAAACTGTATTCATTCTTTGTATTTTGCATAGGCATTTGACCTTGAATTCATGTATAATCCAAGCAATGTATTTAGGGATTGCTGCCAAGGTCTGGGTTTATTCCCTACAATTACAATTTTCTTTGCTGATATTAACTGTAGAGCCATCTATATCGATAGTCATTGAGGCTTTTCTTCACAAGGACTAAAATTCATCCTTCATGTAACTCTTTTTAAGCCAATGGATGTAGTTGCCCCATTAACTTTAGCCTGAGATAAAGTCAAGGGCAAAAGGATATTTTTATGCAAAGTAGCATCAGTGGAGATACACTACTAATCACTGAGGATTAGAAGGAGGATATCCTTGTTCTCATAGCATCTTCATGCAGTTTTCTCTCTCAGTTTTTAACAGAAGAGTATAAGGATTTTTTCCCTCCCATTCTCAGAGGAAATTGCAGTTTTATCTGTTATTGTGAAGTGATGTTATTGGAAATGCAAAAATATTTCCTGAATCTTACTATTTTTGAAAAGCAATTCTAGTTGAAAAGCAATTTTACATACTGCCCACAGGTAGAATGGTAGACTGTATGTTAACTTGTAAATGTTGCTGCTCCAGCTTGAAATACTATATTAATCTTTTGTGAATGACCTATATGTTTAAAAGGACAAGAAGACCAAAATTCCTGTATTTTTATGGTTAACTCCTGCTCATCTTACTCATATGAGTAGATTCCCTAGACATCAGTGAGACCACTTGTACATGTAGGGGAGCAGAGTTTCTTCTGGATGTCTTATATTTGTCTGCTCTTAAATTTCTTTGTACACTAAAATATTGTAATGCTGTTTGCCATAAAGTTTTCTCTGCTTAATTACACTCATCTGAGTTTTACTATCACTCTGAAACTACAAAGAATTTCCCCAATAAAATGTTTAATTGCCAATATTTTTATTGATCTTATCCCTGAAACTTAGAGATGCCTGTGAAAGGCTATGTGTTTATTCCATTTTTTCTTAAGACATTTTTTGTTCTTAACAGTAAATATATTGTACTGCACATACATATAAGAGTGTGTTGTCCTTTCATTCATAAAGAATTGCTGTTCATCATTATATTTAATTATAATGTTCTGAACTGAAATACATAGCCATTGGGAATATGAGTATTGATTAAAAACTAGGTTATGCTTCTGTTTAGTCTGTGGAAAGCTTCCCCCCACCCTCAATTACTGTGTGTAGGAGAGGTCAATCTAATTGCATTGCCAAACTAGGTTAAGAGAGAGTATTTATATTACTGAATTGCATGGTCGTCGTATCTTATTCAGAGGCAAAGAGAACTGAGGGTTTTTTCTCTCTAAATAGAGTACTTTAAGAGACTGTTCCTGGCATATAAGGTATCTTCATATTGTTTTCAAATTTAAATTGATCTTTGTAAAACACTTTTAAACAGTAGGCCATTTAAAGTAACAAGCAGATTGCTTACCTTCTATTTTAGGACCTATATTACTTGCACACCCCAAACTTGCCTTTAAGTAACATTGAAAGTCATTGGGGCTTAGATCCTCCAATTTCCATTGATTTCAGTGGAAGTTAGGCACCTAAATACTTTTGAGGATCTGGCCCTGAAAGTTTCAAGTGCACAAGGAATGAAGAAGGGGGCAAATAATGTGGATTTAATGGAAGGAGATATGTTACTGGTTGACATAGTTAAGGTGGTGCAGCAACCTATATAATTGCATCTGACAGCACTGTGACACCATTCTGAGTACCTCCTATGAGGAATGAGTGGTCTCAATTGCCATTGAGCTCAGTGGGCAATGGGAGCAATTTGTACATTGCGTGGATGGGCCCTACACAATGTCTGGTTTTGTTTTGTGTTACATTCTATGTGAGGGTCATTGCAGAGAGAAAATTAATTATAAAAATATGATTACACTAGTCTAAGAATAAAAAATATATTCAGGGTTGGATTTTCCAAAGCTCTCAGTGCTGGCCTTATTCCAGTCCGCACTGAAGTTAACGGTAAAACTCCTGTTGACTTTTATGGGAGCAGAGTTAGGCCTGCACTGAGTGCTTTTGAAAATCCTTCCATATTCATATTTGCAATTTATCTAATTTTAGATATACATTTCTGCATAACTGACGTGTCCATGGCTTTTATGTCAAAATGTAAAATGTATTTGCCTAATGAAAAGCATTACTATGTCTCAGAAGTGCCCCTATATACGCACACTGATGGGAACACTTGGCCTTTGACTTTTGGCTCAGAACATATCTGGGACAGGTGGGTATCTAGAATATCCACATGCAGGGCCACACAGAGGTTTGTGGGAGCCTTGGGGAAAATCTGAAGCTCAGCCCTTCCCCCCCTTCCTAAAAAACCAAGGGTGCAAAAATGTTGAGGGAAGGTTTGAGGGATGCTGCAATCTCACATGCCAGGTTGCAATGTCACACACTCAATTTGGCTCAGATGCTAGTCATGAGGTCACAATGTCGCTTGGTTTGAGGGCCCTCTCAAATAAGGAGCTTGGGGAAAACTTCCCTCCACCCTGGGTGGCCCTGTCCACATGCCATAATATCTTCTGGGAAATATACATTACAATAAAGACATGAAATAAAATAGCTATTTTGTTTACAAGTGCTCAGCTAGTGCTGGTTCTATGGTAGCCACTTGAAGGAAGGGACAAAATAAAATTGTGAAAAATGTGTCCTTCTCCTCTTTGAAAAATTCAGAAATTTGAACATTTCCAACCATCTCTTATAGTATGCCTAAACACTAAACTAAATTACGCGTTAGAATATTTGTAATAATAATAATTGTCAAGAAATGCTGACTATTACATTACAACAGCAAGGTATTAACTTCATTTACAATATATATTTATGGAATGAGTAGACTGAGGGACCTGCTTATGTAGAAGATAACAGCAAAACTCCCATATACCTAGGACTAGATTGTGCCAGTAGAAAGGTGACACATCCCCTTTAAATGCAGTAGGACCCAAGACCACCCAACCCCTGTTCCAAGTCACGGCCCCTTTAAGAACAGGTGTTCATGGGATCAGCAGGCCAACCTAGGAATGGGGTCCAGGTGCCTCAGTCAGGTGACTATAATGGTAAAAGACTGCACTGAGCTCAGTCACTGGAGTCTTTCTGGGTTTAGAGCAGAAGGCTAAAGAATCCTGCCAGAAATGAAGCATAGCCCCAGACAAGAAGGCTCTAGTTACCCTATTTGGGGGTGGGAATAAGGAATTGGAGCCCAAGACTGAGGGTTAGGGAGAGACTTCAGAGAGGGAAATGCAAGTAAAGAGAGAGTCCAGAAAGAGGAGCCCTTGGAATCAGTACTCTATAGCAGAGCACAAGGACAGCCAGGAAGGCTGATGGTTTAGGAAACCATGGGAAGGAGGAACGGGGGTGGGGGCAGACAACCTGGCTACTCTAGGAATCCCAGGGCTTGGTAGCCCATAGAAGCGGGTGGATGTGGGTTCCCTCTCTGTTGCCAGTTAGTGAGATGAGGCAGTGACCCTGCATATAAAGGGATGTCAGGATTGATTATAATCTGGGAGGGCTGACAATTGAGTTTGGGAAGGAAGAGCTGTGATTGAGGCAGAAAAATGAGAGAAGAAATACAGACCTGCTTGAAGGAAGGGCTGTGCCTGGGGTGGAAAGTTGTTGTTTATATTTGGATGTTAATAGCCTTAAAGGAGTGGATTTTTTGTGACTCAGCAGTGGGAGGAAGCCACCTGCATATAGGAGCTGTGCTAGAGGCTGGGAGAGTTACTACATCCATTGGTGATCTTCCAGAAAACACCATCCTGGCCACTATGGATGTAGAAGCCCTCTACACCAACATAACACACAAAGATAGACTACAAGCCACCAGGAACAGTATCCCCGATAATGGCACTGCTATGAGTACCCACATGGCCCCACAGTATGCCAACATTTTTATGGCTGACTTAGAACAACGCTTCCTCAGCTCTCGTCCCCTAATGTCCCTACTCTACTTGCGCTACATTGATGACACCTTCATCATCTGGAACCCCTCAGACAGAGACAAACACCTACAAGTTCTCTATCAAGCATTCTTACAACTACAATACCCACCTGCTGAATTGAAGAAACAGATTGACAGAGCCAGAAGAGTACTCAGAAGTTACCTACTACAGGACAGGCCCAACAAAGAAAGTAACAGAACACCATTAGCCGTCGCTTCAGTCCCCAACTAAAACCTCTCCAGCACATCATCAAGGATCTACAACCTATCCTGAAGGATGACCCATCACTCTCACAGATCTTGGGAGACAGGCCAGTCCTTGCCTACAGACAGCCCCCCAACCTGAAGCAAATACTCACCAGCAACCACACACCACACAACAGAACCAATAACCCAGGAACTTATTCTTGCAACAAAGCCCGTTGCCAACTGTGCCCACATATCTATTCAGGGGACACCATCACAGGGCCTAATAACATCAGCCACACTATCAGAGGCTCGTTCACCTGCACATCTACCAATGTGATATATGCCATCATGTGCCAGCAATGCCCCTCTGCCATGTAGATTGGCCAAACCGGACAGTCTCTACGTAAAAGAATAAATGGACACAAATCAGATCTCAAGAATTATAACATTCAAAAACCAGCCGGAGAACACTTCAATCTCTCTGTTCACTCGATTACAGACCTAAAAGTCGCAATTCTTCAACAAAAAAACTTCAGAAACAAACTCCAGCGAGAGAATGCTGAATTGGAATTAATTTGCAAACTGGACACCATTCAATTAGGCTTGAATATAGACTGGGAGTGGATGTGTCATTACACAAAGTAAAACTATTTCCCCATGCTTATTTTTTCCCACTACTGTTACTCACATCTTTTTGTCAACTGTTGGAAATGGGCCATCCTGATTATCACTACAAAAGGTTTTTTTCTCCTGCTGATAATAGCTCACCTTAACTGATCAGTCTCATTATAGTGGGTATGGCAACACCCATTTTTTCATGTTCTCTGTGTATATATATATATATCTTCCTACTGTATTTTCCACTGCATGCATCTGATGAAGTGGGCTTTAGCCCATGAAAGCTTATGCTCAAATAAATTTGTTAGTCTCTAA
The DNA here is from genome assembly GCF_965140285.1 of Lepidochelys kempii. NCBI lineage: Eukaryota > Metazoa > Chordata > Testudines > Cheloniidae > Lepidochelys > Lepidochelys kempii. The sequence continues at coordinate 177,230,658 of NC_136380.1, forward strand.
GGTGCCACAAGTACTCCTTGTTTATATTCATACTGAGGATAAAAAACTATATATATTTTCTGTTAACAAATTTGCCATTAATATTGTATTGCTCTGAAGTATTTCCAGAGTTTGTATCATCCAAAGGGGAATCTAGAAAATTTTCTCTGATGCCATGTGATAGGGTGTTTGCCTCACACTAGCCTAGAAGGGGCTAATGAGGCTGAGAAGGAGCCAGTTAACTGGATAGGCAACAGCTGAGGGGAAATAAATGGCCTAAGTAGTTCTCTGAATGATGATGGAGCCCGGCTGAGAAGTATAAAGCTGGGAAACTGGCAGCAGGAGGGGCTGCAGTGAGGGAGCCTGCAGACCCTCTTTACAGGGAGAGGGAAGGAAGGAAACCTAGGGGAAGAGAGTATAGGAAAAAGCTCAGGGAAAGGGCAGCAAGGTTTAAGATGGTGCAGACCTTGACTTCTGATTCAATATTCCCTGAGCTTGAATCCAGAGTTGAGGGCCTGGGGTCTCCTACCAGCCACTGGTGAAGTGGCACCATCTGGGAAGTGAATGGGAAGACTGCTTGAGGCAGTTTGTGTGGAAAGACTTTGATACACGGGAAGGTGGGGACTATGGTGACATGGTTAGAGGGCCAAGCCACAAAGAGAGTGCCCCTTGAGTCGTAGACAGGTAAGAGAGAGAGGCAATGGCTGCAGAGCAACTAGTGATAGAAAGGGGAGTTGGACCTAGAAAGAGTTAATCCCCAGAGCAAACAGGAGGAGGCACCATAGCGATGAGTGGTAGCCTGTGATATGCCAATAAAATAACTACTTAATTCTCTACAGAGTTCTTGATTTTTTGCAAAAGTGTGGGTAGGATTTTCAAAACTGCTTAAGTGAGTTAGGCTTCTCTGAAAATTTTATCCTCTGAAAATTTTAACCACAAGGACTAGCTTTCCTGTGTTAGTTTTAGACTGTGGGTTATAAGCAGAAGTCCCAATCATGCAAGTCAGTGAGGCTCTATGTGGATCCTGGGGTCTGCCCCATGGAACTTGTGGCTCGTTTGGGCCTAGTTTGGGTCCATCTTTGGTTTCAGGCATTAAGGCTGCAATTCAACAAGGTACTTAACCACCATGCTTAAAGATTATGCATCTTGCTGAATTGGAGTACAGTAGCTGGTACCCTTTGCCAGTTGTGATTCTTTTTCTAAGCACTTCAATATATCCCTCATCTCAATGTTACACAGTCTAAGTGTCCTGTTGTTCTGAAAATGCCTTATTAGTGATCCTGAAAATAATTGCATATTGGTAACTATTTTTCATGGTTATTTCTACATCCTTCTTTACTTCCAACTGAGAACCTCTGTAGTTGCTATGTTACATACTCGACTTTACTGGTATCCTGCAATGTTCTACAACACTCGTTTTTTACCTTGTGTGAAAATATATCTTAACTAAAGAAATAACATTTCTGTTCCTTTTTTAGTGATGTAAAGCAGAGCTGATAAAAAGATAGTACTGCACAAAGTTCCTTGGTTTATCTAGACTCCATCTCTTCTGGATCAAGTTTCCTTTCAGGTCTCTTACGCAGTTCATTGGTGCACAATGGAAAATTATGTTGCCATATAGCCTTATTTTCTCCTCTTAAATTTATTACCCTTACTAGGAATCAAATGTGCATTAGCTGTTATACATTTTTGCTATCAGTATCTGATTCATGTGTTTCCAGAGGTTTCCAAGTCTTTTGTTATTCAGTCTGGCTTGTGGTAATAATAATAGCCATTTTCTTTAAGAAACGATTATCTGGTGAATAGCCAACACAGTCATTACTGCACAGAACTATGAAGAAACATATTTGTTTCTGTTGAAGGCATTTTTGATACATTAAATAATCACTACCAAGTCCCAGATGCTTCTACTCAATATGATGGCCACAAAATACTTGCATCCATTATTCTGAAAAATCCTGGCACTGTAGTTTATCCTCAATATATCTGGTCAAACTCACTTGGTATTTGAATCTGTGGAGGTAGCTGTGCTGCACTTATCTTGTATTGCATTGTCCCTCAAACAGGAGCCAGGCATCAAGATGAATTTTTTCAGTCTTCATAAAGCAAGCTGAGGCAATCTCTGGGGAAACCAAACTACATCTCTCAAAGACACTTCTGAAGTATCATAGATATTAGTCTTTCAGCACTTGTATTGAAATACTCTTGTGTTATTGCTTCACTTGGGACAGATTTTCTTTCTTGGCTGAGCTTCTTCACTGCAGTACCACAAGAGCCCATCTGAAAGTTCTTTTATTTCTGGTGAAAGCTGACTTGTTCCTACTTACTATTTGCTATTGCCACAAACCCAGAGGCTGCTTATTTTAGTTTTTATTTTAGTCCTGGGGTGTGGAATAAGCCACCATAGCCATTTCTTCCCTGCTGTGCTTGGTTTTCTAATTTAGCTAATTAAAGTTTCTTGATTTAATTTACCATATGCAAGTTGTCATGTCCCAGGCTTTATCCTAATATCTGTTGATTCTGCTTTAGGTAAAGCATTCATAAAACTCTCAGGAGTCACGCATCTGGAGATCTGATATGTTCACAATGAACTTGGGTCCCTTTAAAAAAAACCCAGAGCATTGTGGTTAAAAGTAAGGGGGGAATTCAGGATGTTACTGTATATATGTTTGTTCACCAAGCTCTGAGTAAACAGCTTATTGTTTAAGATCCTGCCCCCAAACTAATTTCTGACACAACAGAGTTACATAAGGGCATATGGGTTGGTGCACCAAATACTTGTCCTTAACAAATTCTGGTGGAGCCTCCTCATGCCATCTTGTGTGCAATTCATAAACTGCATCCTGGGTTGTTCACTTTCAAGTCCAACTTCAAAACTGCCCGATTATTGCAGCTACTAATCCTTGCTAATTCTTCCTGCTTTTTCACTGCTAATTATTTGAACAAAGTACAAGTCCTTTCAAGCTAACAGTGAAGAGATGATGCTCTTCTTCCCCCACCTCTCCATTAAATTTCCTTTCTCATTTGTTGAGTTATTTCCAACTAGTCTTCCTAACACCATCTTCCCCTAGATGGTTTCCCTTCAAAACTGGCTTGTTTCTGAATAGGTTAATTAACCAAATAAGATCAGCAGGTGATTCCCCCTCTCCCACCCAGAGTGTGCTGAGGCTGGAAGTGTGGGGCACCACAAGCACTCCTTGTTCTTTTTACTGATACAGACTAACACAGCTACCACTCTGAATGCTAAAGAAAGTCTGTCAGTCTTTGGCTGTGTCAGAACTCTTATCAGCTACTGACAAAGGCAATGCTGAAGCTTTTTGTCAGATCTGTTCTTCAGAATCTCCATCAGTTCCTCTAGCCTCTTCTGAGCTACCCAGATTTGGCAGTGTTCCTTTTAATATTTCATGTCCCTGGACTTGTCTGGTCTTGAATCTTGTCCATTTCTTGGCAAGTTTCATTTTAAATATCTTGTAGCTGTTTTTCATGCTGCTGTTCCCTGTTTCAGGCCTTTGGGGTGAAAATAATATCAAAACAATATTTCCTCTCAAGCGGTGGGCTGGTTTTGATTTGTCGCTATTTCAACCTTCATCTAGTGCCTGAGATATTTTCACTGCATATTGTAGGTTGCATCATAAATGTACATGGTGCTTAAGGGAGGGCTAGTCCTGCAGCTGGTGTAAATCTGGATAGAACCATTGACAATCGTCTGGCTCAAGTTCTTTGCCCAGAAAAGCATTTGAATTTGGGGTATAAGTGGATATGCTTTTATACTGTCTATTATCACTGCTGCTGCTTGTCAAATGGGGATTGAGAGAATATTGTGAGAGGGGAACAGTTGGAGAATACCCTCCTCTGCCGCTAATCAGCCCCCGGCTCCTCTGGTTCATCTGCTGTCTACACTGATAGACAAAGGGTTTAAATAAGGCTGACTCTTTGTAATATTTCCACCTTTGTCTCTGAAATCCTTTTTTCTCGAGTAGGTGGCATGACCTAACATCCTTCCTTAAGTCTATCGAGCTGTCAGCTCACCAGCTTTAACTAGGCTTTGTTAGTCTTCCCTTCACTGCAGCTTGATTGTGAAATGTTTCTTATGCTCAGTAGCCAGGTTGTCTGACAATGGTTGTAGTTTAGGCAGTGTGGCTTGTATGCATTTCATTCAATTTGGGAGGAAAAAATGGAGAACAGTCAGGGTTCTACTCTATACAAATATTATGTTCTATTTACTGTAATAAAAATGATTGAATTATCATAACAAGCTCAGATATTTACCCTTTGCCAAGAATCCAGTTTTTGCTTAAGAAATCTGTCATGAATTGCCTTGCCTCGTCATTGAAGATTACCATTATAAGTATACTTGGCCCTGCCTCTGCACAGGGGGCTGGACTAGATGTCCTGTCCAGGTCCCTTCCAGCCAAACACTTCTGATTCTCTAAACTTCTGTCTATGCTTCCTTTTTAATCAATCAGCCTCATGCCTCTTTTCCCTTCTACAACTGAAGAGTGCTTGATTCGGAGGAGGAGAAAGAAGAGGACTAGGAAGGACCTGTTCAGCAAGCTCCTACAAGCCAGTGCTGTACTGGACCATGAACAAAGGGCTTGGAGGACGAATATGACTGACAGGCTCAGCATGACAAGTAGAGGGAAGTGCACCAGGCTAGAATGAGTCTTCTCAAGCAGCAAACCTAAATGCTGCAGACCCTGGTTGACCAACAGGCTCAAAAATCCTTGACTTTCCCACCCTTTGTAGTCCTTGAAAAACTACATGGTTACTGCTTCCTACAGCCCTCAACATACCATGTGGGATAACAGGCTGCATCCCTACCCTTACTACTCAATGACGGGACAGTAAGAAAAAACACAGCTTTACAGTCACTGACCTGAGAACTACAGTTAGTGACTATGTAGCCACAGCAAACGACATCTGTGCACTGAAATGGACAAATGTTTGCTGCCTTTCCAATTCTGAAGTTCTACTCGGTTAATTTAGGTGAAAAATTTGTATTAGAGTGTCTGGTTTTTTAATGTTGTTTCTGCACTGTCTCCCCCAGCCAATACAATTCTAGTGTTGGAGAATAAACTTATCTTTATTCATTCACGGAACATATTACAGAAAGGATAACAATACTCAAAGCAAACTGTATTTATAATTGTAAAGCAAGCATCACATAATTCATAGCTTTCAAAAAAACATCCACTCATATTTATAAAGGTACAATAAGCCCTATATCATTCTTAGCAGCACCCTAAGCTTTTGGTCCAGCCAACAGTCAAAAACAGCACATTAATGTGGTTGACCATTTAAAGTGCTTTTTCAAAGTTTTCCTCACCCACATAGCTCCACAATTGGTTCTTCTAATGGCCCTTGTGTCTCTCCATTCATCTTCAGCAGATAGCTGCTCTGCCTCTCATGCAGTGGCAGGTTTTCCCACTTTGCCTCACTGCTATTATGCAGGACACGACAGACAGCTATAATCATGGGGACAGGAGGGTTTGGCTGTTGGGGGAAAAGGGAGGAGGGCTTGTCTACACTGCACAGTAATGTGCTATGTGGTTATGAGACAATGCTATGTTAATACACAATAGGTAACTTTTAGTGCATGCTGGCAGGGTTTAGACAGGTCTGTTAGTGTGCAAGATGTTGGTGCTCTTTAGAAATCACACCCTGTAGAGTGTATTGCTGGGCTGTGTAGACAAGCCCTTAGTTTCATATTAATTCCGCTCTCCATGTTCCCAGTAAACCTCTGGCTACTTTTTGGTTGCCCTCCTATACAGGGGCCATTAGTAAATATGTGTAGGAAGCTACAGATAATTGTGTAGCTGAGGTGACTTTAGGCCTACGCTCACTGCAGTACAAGCGTCTCAGGGTATCATAGAATATCAGGGTTGGAAGGGACCTCAGGAGGTCATCTAGTCCAACCCACTGCTCAAAGCAGGACCAATCCCCAATTTTTGCCCCAGGTTCCTAAATGGCCCCCTCAAGATTAAACTCACCCCCTCACAGATTAAACTCTGGGTTTAGCAGGCCAATTCTCAGACCACTGAGCTATCCCTCCCCTATTTCCAGTTCAAATAGACATACCCACCCTACCCAACCAGAGTAGAATCCCAGCTCAGACCCTAGGTACATACTTGGGGCAGATAATTCATTGCACCACCGGTAGTTACACTTCTAGTTTTAGCATGCTAGCTGGATCAGAGTTAGTGCAGGCATGTCCAGAGGTGCTGACTTCCCCAGTTCGCAGGGGATACTCAACTCCCGCTCTGCCCCAGGCCTTGCCCCTACTCCATCCCTTCGCCCTGCCTCTTCCTGCCCCACCATACCTCTTCCCGCCCCCTCCACCCACCTCTTCCTGCCCCTGCTCCTCCCCCTCCCCCATAGCACCTCATACACGCCACTGAGGTGCTGGGAAGGAGGGGGAGGAGCTGATCGGCGGGGCTGCTGGTGGGTGGAAGGGCTGGAGGGGGAGAAGGAGGAGCTGATCCACAGGGCTGCTGGTGCATGGAAGGGCTGGAGGGGGAGAAGGAGGAGCTGATCTGCAGGGCTGATGGTGGGTGCTGAGCACCCATTATTTTTTTCTGTGGGTGCTCCAGCCCGGGAGCACCCACAGAGTTGGCACCTATGGGCATGTCTATTCACACTGGAAAGTACATCTTTCCACTCCACTGTAGACACAGCCTCAGACGCCACATGGATCTGATGTGTATGTGGGGGGAAGTGCTGACATAAGGCGGGATGCTCATTGGGATCCTTCGTGCAGGGAAAGATGGCAACACTAAACTGGAATGTCCATCGAGGCTCATATGTCTCTCTAATACAGTGGTTCTCAACCAGGGGTGTGCATATCCCTGGGGGTACGCAGAGTTCTTCCAGGGGGTACAGCAACTCACCCAGATAGTTGCCTAGTTTTACAACAGACTATACATAAAGCACTAGCAAAGTCAGTACAAACTAAAATTTCATACAGACAATGACTTGTTTATACTGCTCTATATACTATACCCTGAAATGTAAGTACAATATTTATATTTCAATTGATTTATTTTAGAGGGGGCCCAGGTTTCTAGGGACAGTGGACTGACTTATTCAAGATCACAGGGGAAGTCTGCGACAGAGCAAGGAATTTAATGTAGATATGTTACATGCTGGGCTAGTGTCCTAACCAATGGGAAATTCTTCCTTGTAATTTTAACAGCTGCCATCAGGGCTTCCCCAAGATTTGGGCCGATAATGAGAGCCAGTTCAGCTGGCTGGCAGCGCCTTTGGGGCGGGGGGCAGGGGATGATGGCAAAATGTTTTGCCACCCTGACCAAATGTATAAATAAATAAACACCAATAAAATAAGAATTCCAAGACCAGCCCTTTCCTAACATCTTCCTCCAAAGCCACCTGTGTCACCTCCTAAAATGACTTCCTCTTGTCTTTATCCGATTAAAATGGGAGTGGATGTGTGTTGAGTGAGGTGGGGAATGGAAAGGGCTTAAGGGGAATGTCAGTGCCACATAAATCCCTGTGGCACAACTGATGTCTGACAGGCTGCATAGGATTTGGGGCCTTACTCCTCATTTTTCACAGGAGATACAACTATTCATTCATTACAGAAAACTAGATGCATCTACTTTTGTAAATGTATCTGTTATAGCATTAAAACATTTCTAAACTACAGCAGATCTCATTTTGCAGCCATTCTAATCCCCAGCCTCTGTCTGTATTGAGTATGACAATAGGAGATATGGAAACGTCTTTTGTATTTGGCTTTGAAAGACTTTGATCAATAGGTTCCTTAACCATCAGTCCTACACATCAGGATTTTCACATGTTTGTTTTCCACGTGTGATTTACTTCAAGAGGTTTCAAATCTGTTCTTGGTATACTTTCTGACCTCGACTTTTGAACATCAAGGCCAAGCATTCAATCATTACCACATAAGTTCATACTCTTGACATACCACTAGTAATTGATCTCATCTCTCTATTATTATGTTAAGCCTATATGGATTTAGAAGGACGAAATCCTTCCTAATTAACCTCAACTTTTTGATAAGATTACACTCAAGATTGACATTGGCAGTTCACAATTTATCTAGATTTTAAGGAACACTTTATAAACTGTCAAGCTAGGGATTCAGACTTATTATAGAAATAGATTTTAAAACCCATCTATAAAATGCTGCAAACAAAAAAGAGTCTATAAGCAATTATAGCAATCATGGAAGATATGTTAAATAGAATCCCAGTAGGAACAGCTCTTGAATAAATAGCAAAGAATACGGAAGCACCCAAATGATAGATTATGGTTCATTGCATTTAATGTAAATTAAACTACAATGTAAATCAAAATACAAATACATAAATTAAACTAATGTAAATCAAAATACAAAATGAAAATCTCAGATAAAAATAAATGATGTTGAATGTAAGGGGGAAGACTGTGAGTGACTTTGAAATACTGATAGGATTCTTCTCTGCGTCTGTAAGGGCTGATCCTGAAGACATTAGGAATGGAAGGCACTCCGCACTTTGCAGGGTTGGGCTCTTAGGGCCAGATCTTCCACTGGTGTAAACTGGCATAGCGCCATTGACGTCAAGGAGGGATAATTTAGCACAAAGTGGATGGATCAATGCCAGTTCACACCTGCTGACAATCTGGCCCTAAACGCATTACTCAAATGACAATCCAATATATCCCTCAATGAATGTATGCTATTATTGTTCTGAGTAACCACAGTGCTGAAGGTATGAATGAGAGGGGGCTGTCCAGTTACTACACACATACAGTGTCAGATTGCTGTATGTCTTTATACTTAGCTCCCACAAAATGGAAAAGTGCTATTAGGAATGTGCCTAAAATACTTGAAACTTTGATATGATGTAGAAAAGGGGCTACAGGCACCAGGTGAAATAAACTGGATGGACACTTTTGCAACTGACTGTAAAAGAGGTACACCATCTAAACAGGAATAGTGATGAGGCTTGTTTTGTGAAAGGGGAGGGAAGTGAGATCAATTTCTTGACTGAGAAAGAGAAAGCGATGCGGACCAAATGGACATTTTAATGTAGTGCAATATTTCTATTTTAGATTGATTATTCTGACCTCCTTCATTTTATCTAAGTATGGTGCAGTAAATTGTTTTCTTCTGTGGCACTACTGGGGTTAGAACAAGGACTGGCAATCAGTAGGGCTGGCACTGACCGTCCCAGAAACGGCAGTAGTTAGTTTGTGAGTGGAGGAAGCAGATATTTAAAACTTTGTCTACATAGACGATAAGCAGAGCTGTTGATGGACAGTATTTGCAACATTACGGTCATATATTAGTGGACCTAAGGGGATCAGATACCATCTCTTCATTTCTGTTGCACTGGTAATTATATATGACAGTCTTATCATACAGTATTATCAACATTTAGAAAATATGTCATGGACATGGTGGTATGACATGAATCCATTAGTTCTACATTATATTAGTGAAAACAAAATGTTTAATGCAGCACAAATGATTGCTCTGTAACTCAAAAATGTGGAGTGAAAAAATGGCTAAGAGTAATTAAAATTAAGTTTTACAGCATATTGTAATTTACTAAAACAAACAAAACTTGCTGATTCAAAAATCCTATAATATATATAATGATTTTTTATATTTATTTAGAAAGTTTTAACAGATTTACAAATCATTGTCTTGTAAATATGAGGCAAAATAACAATAATTACAACAGTGAGCTTTGTTTAGAGAAACATTATACAGAAATATAGTAATCAGAGCTCTCTATTTAACTATGTTTCCATTTTACAGAGTGAGACTCTTCACACCCCCGAGGACATGTTGTTTCTAGTGATTTTATTAAACTAAGTGAAATGTCTGATTATACATTTATCTAATGAGGCATGTCTATTAAATGCCAATATTAAAAAACAAAAAAACAAACAAAAATGGTCTCATTGCTAGATTCTCTGTCTATTAAACTACTTATATGGTCCCCCTTCATTGTAATGTCTGGGTGCTTTGTGTGCTCTTTTAGCAAATGCTGGTTTTTGCTATTACAGCCACAATTAATTTAGTTTAGAAAACTAAGTACGTCGCTTTAGTGAACTATAAATCAATAGGAATAGGATTATGGGAAACCCATTCTCCTGGAAATACACGTATATATTTTATCTTCTTGAGTGCATAGCTCAATAACCAATGATGTCAACCCCTGCTCCTGAGTCTTATTTCTCATCAGATTCAAACTCCTCAAAGTTCTGTGCATTAATACCCCTGCCTCCCTCTTAGCTCTTACTATTCATGAAGAGCCAGATTTTGATACTCTTTCTCACATTGAGTATTCCCCCTTCCTTCTTGAGTATTCCCATTGATTTCAACATGCCAGATTGTGTTGCCTTTACCAATATTGGATAGCACCTTACACATCGATGAGTCCCACTAAGGGTAAGGTACTATTCATTGTGAACAAGGATGTAGCAGATTGACCTAGCAAGACTGTTTAAGGAATAAGGTACTACTTGTGTGACTGAGAGTATGCCTATGCTGCAATTAAACACCTGCGTCTGGCCTGTGTCAGCTGACTTGGGCTTGAGATAAGTGGATGTTTAACTGTGGTGTAGACGTTCGGGATCAGGCTGGAGCCCAACCTGTGGGACCCTCACTTTGTTCCAGAGCTGAGCCTCCAGTCTGAGCCCGAACATATACAATACAATTAAACAGCCCCTTAGCCTGAGTCCTGTAAGCCTGAGTCAGCTGACATACAACCTGGCCTTTAACTTGCACACTAGGCTCTGCCATCTCACCTCACAGACCCCTTCATCTTCTCCTGCTTGTGCTTCTTTGCCTTTGTTCATGTTCCTACTTCCACCTGGAACAGCCTCCCTCTTCCTGCCCAGCTTCTCCTTACGGTCCCTACTAAAATCTCATTCCTGTCCGATCACCTTCTACAACTGTCTGCCCTGATCTGCCATGCTTTGCTCTGGTCTCATTCCCCATTCAAAATGTTCCAGGATTAGTTGGATGGAAGCCATAGCACACTTAGTTTGCATTTCTGCTGCATCCCTTATCCCTGTCTTCTTTCTTTTTTGTTGTTCTTTTTTTTTTTTTTTTTTGTCTTCACAGTGCAAACTCTTCAGAGCAGACTCTGCCCTGTTATATGCCTATACTGTACCTTTACACTATGGGGCTGACTTTCAGTAGTGGCAAGCATCAATAATGGGAGTTGTAGATGCTTTGCAACTTTAGAAAATCAAGCCCAACATAAATAAATAATGAACAAAATCCTGAGTTCCTTACTCAGTGGGAGTGTTTCCCTTAAAAAAGACTTGAGTATTTAGTTCATTGGCTTTAATGGCAAATCCCAATCCCAATGCAGAAGTGCTGTGTAAAGAACAGCTATTAAATTGTACATTATTTTATCTATATTTCTTTCTTCCATGAAGCTTTGCTCCTGTTGTATCAGGGTATCAGGCTTTAAGACCTTGTGTAGAGATGCAGAGTTATTTTGCTGACTTGCTTTGGTATCAAGACATGCTGAATCTCATTAGCTCTAACGCAGGAAAATAAAAGGCTATTTCTCATTTTCAAATGAGAGAAGAACAGGTCAGTCACAGGGGAAGCACTAGATATAAAGAGTTTGGGAGGATATTTGGGCTAAGGTCAATGTGGAACTGTTTTCAAGTACACTGTCTTGGGCCTTTTTTTCTTAAGTCTCTGGAGCAACACAGCAATGAAAAACTCCAGCAGTGGGGTGAGTTTGGATAGGAACCTATTGTGTGTTTACACTGTATGGGGAAAGGGCAAGGACTTTACTTGTTTACAAAGTCCAGAGCTAGACATAAATTGCAGTGCTAGACATAAACAAAGTTATTAATCATGATAGAGAAATATAGCCTAGACAACCCTACTCTAAGGTATGGTTGGAAAAATGTAGTCAAAAAGTAGTTATCAGTGGTTCACAATCAAGCTAAAAATGCATATTGAGTGGGATCTTGCAGGGATTTGTCCTGTGTCCAGTTCTATTTAATAGCTTCATCAATTATTTGGAAAATGGCATACAGAATACACGTACAAAATTTGCAGATGATATCAACCTGGTAGGGATTGCAAGCACTTTGGAGGACAGGATTAGAATTTCAAAATGATCTCGCCAAACTGGAGAAATGGTCTGAAATAAATAGGATGAAAATCAATAAGGACAAAAGCAAAGTTCTGTACATAGAAAGGAATAATCAATTGCACAAATACAAAATGGGAAATGACTGCATAGGCAAGGGTACTACAGAAAAGGATCTGGGGGTTACAGCGGATCACAAACTACATCTGAGTCAACAATGTAATACTGTTGCAAAAAAAGTGAACATTGCTCTGGGATCTTTTAGCAGGAGTGTTGTAAGCAAGACAATAGAAGTAATTATTCCACTCTACTCAGCACTGATAAGGCCTCTGCTGGAGTATTGTATTCAGTTCTGGGCACCACACTTCATGAAAGATGAGGACAAACTGAAGAAAATCCAGAGGAGGTGACAGAAATGTGTAAAGGTCTACAAAACATGACCTAAGCGGAAAGAGTACAAAAATTGGGTTTAGTCTGGAGAAGAGAAGACTGGGGAAGCAGGAGGGACATAATAGTCTTCAAGTACTTGAAAGGTTGTTATGAGGAGGAAAGTGATAAATTGTACTCCTTAATCACTGAGGATAGAACAAGAAGCACTGGACCTAAATTGCAACAAGGGAGATTTAGGATAGGCATTAGGAAAAACTTCTTAAATGTCAGGGTAATTAGGCACTGGAACAAATTAGCTAGGGAGGTTGTGGAATCTCCATCACTGGAGGTTTTTAAGAACAGTTTAAACAAACACCTGTTGGGGATGGTCTAGATAATACTTAGTCCTGCCTCAGTGCAGAGAACCTATAAAGTTCCCTTCCACTCTTACATTTCTATGATTCTGTGTTTATTATGGTAGTGCCTAAGGGCCAGCCAAGAATGGGCCGCATTGTGCTAGGTGTCGTATTCTCTGTGGAATATCACTTTGTGTCACAGTCTGAAAGTTTGAATTTTTTGTTAGTAAGCACAGTTATGTAGTGTTAGGTAATTGCACCAAGTTCAGTATTATCAGCCTATTTTCTATTACAGAGAGAAGTGAGAGGAACACAGCAGTATTTTCCCCCATCTTTTTGAAATTAATTGGATCATCTCCAGATATTTCAATGATAGGTGTGGATGGAACTGGAAATTCTTCAGAAATAATGTGTACGAGCTGACTGTGGCTACACTTAGCTGACACATATTCAAAACATTTGACATGTTGGCATCAACTACTGATTTCTTTCAATGGATGGATTATTGTGGTATCTTTAAGATGACTGTTCTACCCGGTTGTTGTCTCCTGTGGATGTGCCCGTTTGACCTCCAAAGGGAATAGCTTGTAAACAGTTATAAGAACTTTCCTAGATTTGTTTAGCAGAGCCAAGAGGTCCACCAATAGCCTAGTCAGTGTTACAGATCTCTTCTAGTATAGACCTACTAAATTTTCTATATATAAAATTGCACTTTTGGACTTCCCATATGGGTGGATATTTGGTGAAAGGTTTTTGAAGTGTTCAGATGTGGAGGATTATTTTGCAAAGTCTCTGTCTTTGAGCAATGTCCTTGTTTTTGTTTCTTTAATCTGCTTCTTACTATAATTTGGAAAAACCATAAGATTTGATGTGGGGATAAAGCAACCATAAGGTTTTGACTCAGACATCTCTCTTTTGTCTTTTGAATAATTCATCTCCTTCTATAGTTACAGGCCCTGTCTTCCAGGGTGGGTTGTTAAAAGGGCAGTAAGTGTTGCAAAAGATTTACTGGAAAAATAATACATGATACTGGGCCCAATTAGAAAACATGCAACATTTTAGGTATCTTTAGACAAAGTGTTTCTTTCCATCGCTGTTTATGAAAGAGAACAAAATTGCTGTTTCGTATCCATTTTGGTATTTGATATATAAGACATCTCAAAGGAAATTTACATCAACTTATTATGACTTTATACCTCCCCTGTCAAATAATGGCCTTGAGCATGGAACAGAGACCTGAGAAAGAATTTGACAGAGAAGGAATAAAGCCAAGCAATTAATAATATTTATAACACTTCCTACATGCAATAACCTGTGATAAGCTTCTTTTTCTTACTTTGCTTACATTCACTGCAACTTAGTACATGAAGTCAGTCCAAATATGTGTATGAAAGAAATGTGGAAAGGACTTTGGGTTATAACTTACATGTTTAACATTTTTGGAGAGCAGGAAGTAATAAAGAATCAATATAATTTAAAGTGACCCAGGAATTCTTGTGTTAGTTGTTTTTTAGCACTTGGGCAAATATTGGTAACTTTTTTTTTCTAAAAGGAGGCATGTTTGCTTAAATAAGCTAATACTACAGAAAAAGAAATGTACAAAAGCTTTGACTACTACAGAATGAGATCCTTGATCAAAAGAATTAAATGGAGTTTTATTTATATGTATAATTTTCTAGCAAATATATAATTGATTAATGTTCCCACATAATAATGAAAAAAGTTATGTAATAGGAAAAGCTACAATTCAGGAGAATATCCCCAATTCTTTGACTTTGGTGTTTGATATGTATGTGTCAGAGCTTAGTTGGCTCTCTGAAGGAGTCAGGGACCCAGCCTACCCCTAATAGGCTCCACAAAGGGTAATGAGGCAACTCAGATTCACTTGGGAGTAGTTAACTTACTGAGCAACTCAGTTAAATAGGTAGGGAAGCAACTGGACATGATAAAAGGTTTAGGATCTCACTTAGCGGGAACACTCTGGAAGAGAAAGGCAGCTGGTAGAAGGATTGCAGAGAGAAGATTCCTCCAGCAGACTGGTGAGATGCTGTCTCAAAAGCCAACACTCGTAAGAAGGAGAAGCTGGGAAAGCCTACACAGGAGGAAGCTCAGTGACTGGAAAGGAATTGAGCAGGATGGGTTCTGGCTGTTTCAAGCCAGGGCCTTGAGCTGGAACCCAGTGGAGTGAGTGGGCTTGGTTTCCCCTATCTACTCCAGACAAGGCCTTACGAGAAGGCTTAAACGCAGGGTACCTTCGGCTGTGTAGCCCCCACAACAGTTACGCAAATTCCAACTGCCCATTATCCTGAAGGGGACTATTAAGTACCTGGCCAGAGGACTGGATGATGAACTTGATGAGTGTGGCAGCATGAGGGGATGGAATCAGATAGTGTAGCCTCACATCCTGCAACAAGGAGGTATTAACAGACAAAAGCCTCACATTACAATATGACTACTGAGACAGGTTCTAAATATCATGGGAAGGTTATAGACAAACATGTGCTTAGACCTTGAAGCTTACCAGGTGCTGAGCTTCTCCTGAGAAGGAGCCATGGGCCAGAACTTTAAGGGTGTTTAAGTGCCTAAAGATACAGATAGGCACCGAGTAGCTTCTAAAAAAATCTTACTAGGCAGCTAACTCCCAAACTAGGCACTTTCTATGGGGCTCCTTGTTAAGTAAAGTGCTACTTAGCAAAAGGCAACGGGAATATGGCACTAAGAACGGAATGTCTGATATGCAAAGTTGACATGCCATCTGAGATTACTGAATGAAGATGTGGTTTAGGGTGACGTTTCATACAGGTGAGGCTACTTATTTGTTAATTTGTAGTTCAGACAGAACACCTTAAGGAACATGCACTGGAGGGCACTTGGGCTGCCATTTTATTGGTTGCAGCAAGTGCTGTTAGGTACCAGCTGTTACTCTATGAAACATGCATTGTAAAACTTATTTGATGTTATTGATTCTTCTGTGAACTTGGCTGCCCCATCAATAAAGGGTGGGGGAAAGAAGTAAAAGAAAATAGGTGTCCTTGCTTCATCAAGTAACCTGAACAGTCTTGGGAAACAGCTCAGTACAAGAGCGGCAGCAGAGTTAAAGTTGTAACGTTGTTAGTATACTAATTTCAATAGCATTTGAATGAGGAGTCCATGCATCTCTGCTAGTCCACTGCACCTGCTGTGCAGCTGCTGTTTGGTTATGTTCCCCTGGAATAATAGGGTATACATATGGGATTCAGCAGCATAGCAGTTGTTAGAGCCAAACATATAGTACCTAGTTTAAAAGCCACTTTAAAAAATGGATCTATCTTTAGAAACTTTTTTTCATACTATTACACAGAATTGGTAGGTTCCTTAGGCACAATAAGGCTTGTGGAAACTGATCTGAGGCTGGTCACAGTGTGATTAGAACTGGTTCGTTCACTTCTGCAGAGAATCCACAATGAAGCAGAGAACCTTTCTGTGCTTCTCTTCATGATCCTGGTGGCCTACAAGATAAGGTCTGGCTGGATCCAGAATATGGAAAGCAGCCCCTTGGAGGGTATCTCTCTCCATGCTGCTTCTCTATTCACCCCCATCACCTGGTAGCACAGCTTCAGTGGGAATGATGCTTCCACTGGCTGAGTACTCCACAGCTGAAAGTAGCAAGTTTGGAAGGTGCTATCGAGAAGTTCAGTGTTTTCTGAGGTAGTATTAACTACTGAGGGGCTGGACAGGGCTGTTGAAAGATGCTGATCCCCAGCCTCTTTCCCACAGCCATTCCTGATGAAGCTTGATTCCCATGGTGTTTATGTGTAGTGATTTCTGTGAGGCCAGGTGAAGGAATTATGATGCCTTTTGGAAATACACTTCCTCTTCTGTGCTCCTTCAAATTGGATCCATGAGACTTTTATCGCCTCTGCCCCTCTTGGTAGAGGCAAAAATATGCCTCATTGCATCTTGGATGTAACAGAAAGCATGTTAAAGATGGGAATTACTCCTCTTTATATATCTTAAATAATTGGAGTTGAAATCCTCACTCAGATGCATGCATATGGCTCTTGTCAACTTCAGGGAGTGTTTCACATGCAACCAAAAGCAAAATTTGGCCCTTGAATGAATAGATCGTAATATGATTTAGAAAAAAATTGTCTGGAAATTACTAGGCAGCTACATCCAATCCAATGCAATCAGCCAAATGCTATCGCACATGAGTCCCAGACAGCCAAACAGCAAGGTATTGGCCCTCATGCCTCTCAGCCCAAGATCTGTACTTAATAAATGCTTCATCGCCCCCATCTTACTGTCAGTGGTTCACCCAGAGCTGGATTACCCAATAGGCAGACTAAGCACGTGCTTAGGGCACCAGCAAGGCAGGGGGCACCAAAAAAACTGAGATTTCATTTTTGAAAATGAGATGTGTGTCTCCCACAGATGGAAAACCAGTTGAACGATTTATAACATTCCTCAATTTGAAAAGCCACACTGGTGAAGAAATGGCAAATCAAGTACTGCATTATCTGTGCCAAGTTTGCAAAATAGATTTCTCAAAGTGCAGAGGTCAATCTTATGACAACGCTGCCAAAATGTCAGGGCGTTATCAAGGAATGCAGAAGAAGCTTTTAGAACAGAATAAATATGCCATCTTCATACCATGTTCTGCACACTCTCTCAATCTTGTTGACCGCAGTGCTGTTGATTGTCTGGTGGCAGTAAGTTTTTTCTCAACAGTCCAGTTACTTTATCATTTTTCTCTGCCTCAGCACACTGATGGGCAGTTCTTAAAACATATCTGGGCAGTGATCATGCGTTGAAATCTAATACTAATACTAATATTTCTAATGTTTCTCATACTCGCTGGGAGGCACGTGCAGTGGCAACAAGTGCAATTCTGGAGTCCTGCTCAAAGATTGTGGATGCATTAGAAAGTAGAGCCGAAGACCAATCACAAAAGGGAGAAACTATACGAGAGGCAGAAAACATTGCAAACAAGATGCAAGAACTAGAGTTTGTATTCATGTTGACCATGTGGAATGAAATTTTACAACACTTTTACCACACAAGTCAAGCTCTCCAAGAAAAAGAATTGGATTTGAAAACATGTGCAGACCTCTGTCAATCATTAGCAGACCACTTACACACTTTGAGGAATGATTTTGAAAGATTTGAAGACATATCAAAAGATATCTTGCCTGATACTAACTACAAAGAAGCCCAGTCCCACAAGTGAATCAGGAAAAAAACAAGCAAATGATAGCAGTGCAACAGAAACAGCATTGAATCCTAGAGACAAATTTTGCGTATCTACTTACTACGCTATAATTGGTACACTTGAAGCTCATATGAAGAGGAGAGGTGAAGTGTACAAAGACGTATCAAGTAGATTTTCTTTTCTAAATGATATGGACTTATCTGACAAACAATATTCACAAGGTTCCCGAAAGCTAGTTGACTCATACCCTGTTGACTTGAACATGAATCTCTGTGTAGAAGTATGGCAGTTCCACTGTTATATGCATGCAAAGTTTCATGAAACAGGAAAAATGAAATTCAGTCACACTGATCTGCATGACACAGTATTGAAAGACGGAATACAATGTGTATTTGCAAATGTAGCGATCACACTACGTATTTTTCTAACATTGATTATTACTAACTGCTCCGCAGAACGCTCTTTTTCTCAACTGAAAAGAATAAAAAACCCTCAGAGAACAACGTGTCAGGACAGACTTGATTCTCTTTCCCTATTGTGTATGGAAGCAGACATGCTTTGTCGAGTCAGCTTTGATGAATTTATCCAGAATTTTTAAATAAAAAAATCTAGAAAGAAGCTATTTTAATTTCAGCATACATGTAAGTTTTGTGTCATTTCAAAAAATAAAATTTTATTTTACGGTATAGTATTGTTTTTATTTTGAATTACATATCGGGGGGGGCACCATAATCTTTTCAGTGCTTAGGGCCTCTAAAGGTCTTAATCCGTCCCTGGTTCACCCTACCTGGTGTGCAGAAACAGAAAAGTGACTGTCAAGACACTGAAAGCCTAGTGTGAGCTTGCCTCATTTCCCCAGGTCACTGTATTAACTGCAGACTTGTGGAGAGTAACTCTGGGGGCAAAGTCACCCTTCTACTTGCTTTCAGACTCAGACAGGAAAATTCAATTGAAACCAAATTCCGTCTTTCCACTAATTATGTGAGTTCTAAGACTAACCTGAGCATCCTGCCTGTCTATAAAACACCAAGGACCCAGGTCCTCTTGAAAGACTTGATAGGGATGCCATCTGAAATAGTGATGAAGTTCACAAGACTCATGGCCTTGGGAGACTTCAGCATCCACACACATGCCTTTGATACAATAGCTCCAGCCCCTTAACCAAATTCTCCACCTTAGATTTTTTTCAAAGGCATTCTCTAGCTCCAAACATGCAACAAGGCATACTCTGCCGTGGATCCTCAGTTTCCTGGTATCCTGCATGTGGATGTAAGATATGCAAGAACTTTTCCTATTTTAGTCAAATGCTGCCTCCTTCAGGCACAGATAAGCACTCTTCCCTAAGGAAAGAAGGCATTCTACCAGGGACTGCTCCAAGTCGGGTAGCTTGGTCTTTCCCTGAACACTCTTGGGAATTGCCAGATTCTAAAACTTATAAAATTTACTTCTTCTAATCAATAATCATTACAAAAAAACAAGACTAGGCAAAGCATCTGTAATCCTGGTAGTACTATGTTAGTATTTCAGACTGTACTTCCTTTGTCATCTTTATGAACCTATCTACAGACCTGGAAGCACTGAGTTTTTTAACTGTCTTTTTCACCAAGATCCCCATCAATCACACGGATCTTAACAGACTTCATTTTACGGTCTAGAACCTGAGAGTCTGAGCCTTCAGCAACATGGATATTCCTGGGAAGTGGTCAGCTTTCTAAAAAATCTTAAACCTACCAGAACATACAAGAATATATGAGGGATTTGTTCCACTGTTACAAAGTCTGTTCCGAATGTTTGTAGGACAGAGTCATCAACTTCTAAATGGTGGCCTCTAAGGATATGTCTACACTGCATTGTAAACCTAGGTCTCTGGGATCCAGGATAAGGAATCAGTGTCTCCTAGCACAGTGGTTCTCAAAGCCGGTCCGCTGCTTGTGCAGGGAAAGCCCCTGGCGGGCCGGGCCGGACCGGACCGGACCGGTTTGTTTACCTGCCGTGTCCGCAGGTTCAGCTGATTGCGGCTCCCAGTGGCCGCGGTTTGCCACTCCAGGCCAATGGGTGCTGTGGGAAGGGTGGCCAGCATGTCCCTTGGCCCGAGCCTCTTCCCGCAGCCCCCATTGGCCTGGAGCGGTGAACCGCGGGCATTGGGAGCCTCGATCAGCCGAACCTGCGGACGTGGCTGGTAAACAAACTGGTCCAGCCTGGCAGGAGCTTTCCCTGAACAAGCAGCGGACCGGCTTTGAGAACCACTGTCCTAGCATGTGCTTGTGTCCACACTGCATTTTAAATCTGGGCTTACTCGTGCTGGACCTGGGTCTCACAGCCATGCTAACGTGTCCATACTGCACTATACAGACCTTCTGAGTTGGATTGATGGCTTGAGCTGTGTCCACACTGCAAAATGACAGGGCTTGGACCCAAATCACAGTGGGACTCAGACTTGGACTCACCCGTTCCCCTTAGTTGGGACCTAGAACCTGGGTTCTGAGTGCTTGCTGACATGAGTCAGACTGATTTGTGTGTGGATGTAGTGGGGTTTGGGTTTAGTGTGGAATGTAGACATACCCAAAGAGATTAAGTCTTGGTTAAAGATTAAATCCTCTGATCTCAGGGTTATTAATCCAAAATTTCTGGTATCACTCTTTGTCTATCATCTTCTGTTCTGCATATCCGTAACACAAGAGATATATGTATGCCCTCACACAATCTCCTCTAATGGAAACAGCAGTGTATTTGTTTTTTACTCCTTCCTCTAGCATCAACTACAGAAGTAAATGAGTTGGGAGCATCATCATTTAAAGAACCTGATCTTCAATCCTCCTTTAGAGGGCTTGATACTGCATCCACTGAAGTAACTGGAAAGCTCCTGCTGTCTTCACTGATAGCAACAGTCACTATGTGCAAATCCTGAATTTGTAAAAAGCCAAAATAGAAGACTTCTGATTCAACCACTGTGTTTCTTTACTTTTGCTCTAAGCCCAAATATCATTAAAAATCAAATGGGCTTTAAAATCTACCTGTACTGGGCCAAAGATTAGTGAAAGTCACATACCTTACTCTTCCTACATGAAGATCTTATAAAATACTTAGGTATCCAATATTAATTCTGTCAATGGATCAGATCAAACACATACCAAGCATAAAAAATATACTATAAGATATCTCTTGGAGGCAGCCAAATGCATTGTGCAAGGGGTTGCTCCAAGTCAGGGGCTGAGAAGCAGACAGATTTGCAGTTCTTTTACCAATGCTGTAAGACTGTCACCTTCTCAGCTGAAACTGTTTTGGGTGCTTCTTGCTGCTCTTGATCTAACTTAAACAAGCAAATAAAAATGCCTTTAAACATATGGATAAAGTACAGTTTCCATATTTGTTTCTCTTTCAAGGATTTATGTTGCCTTGAATTTTATGTTTACTTCTTCTCAGTGAAGTGGTTCTTACTGCTTTTTATTTCTGATAGTAATGTTCAGATCAGTGTCTACCCATGTAAAGATTTTAAAAAATTCCTTACCAGTTGTTTTAACTTATAATAACAGAGGGCCTCCCATGCTCTGGACAGATCACTTTAATCTAGAGAGTTCCTGATAAAATTAAATTCTATAAATTTATATTCTACAATGATTTTTATGAATGTTTTCTACTAGTTTATGTAGGTTCAGCTTTAAAGGATGTCTCTTGGGGTCAGTATGAAGAGTGGCAGCAGGGGGAGTTAGAACTCAAAGAAGGAAGGAAAGAATAAGATTCCTCCATTGTGGAACGAGCAAGAATAATGACCTGTGAATAATGTCCAGGCTGGTAGAAGCCTGCCATTATGAGAAATAAAAATTACAGTTAACTTTTCTCTTTCCTGGGTAAACACTTGTGTAAATAAAGACCCACTTGTTGCCTCTGATAATCTCAGCCCTTTCCACCAGATAACTTACAGGCAGCACCCTCCTGAAATGGGCTGTCATAACTTTGCAGGCTATTCTGGCAGTTAGCCGAGCATCTTGTTGGTAATTCCTCTCAGGTAGTGACCTTGGTAGGTTACAGAAGCATGCTATACTGACTTTACTAAGGTGTGCCCTTTATTGAGAATATGTTTAGTGCATGTGTTGGGTCTCTAATTAAAATGTTAAAATATGGTTCCAGGAGGAAGTTTAACAGACTATTATCTTTCCTACAATGAAGGAGGAGAGCACTAGTACTCTCTGAGTGAAGTGACTGCACATGTGGCATTTCGGTGTTGCATATTTAAAATATTCTCCACTAGAAACTTGTATATTAAGGGCTAGATTATACTACAGTAGCATTTGTCTGAGTGCTGTGTTGCAATAGCAAGCTATCACTTTAAGAGTGCGGTGGAGGTCCTGCTGGCAGGCAAGAGGACTCTGTGCCAAAGCACAAGATCTGAATCAAACAGGAAAGAACCAGCCTAGAAAATGGTGGGGTGAGTTGTGCCTCTCTGCCTTGAGGAGCAGCTTCTTTGTCTCGCTCTGTTTTTGGATTCTTGTATGTTCTGATTCTGAATTCTAAGCAATAAAGCAGCATTACATTACAACCTTCCAGCAAGTATATTTGTTTTCATCTAAATCCTGTGTACACCATGACTGTAATAGCACTGCTCTTCAGAGGATCAGACGAGAGAACAAATTTGAGTCACATTTCACCCTCTGCTCCCACCTTATTCCCTTCCAAGAGTAAGTTACTTCACCCCTTTTTGTAGAGTAGCTTGCCACCTCACCGAGCTTGGCCAGCTGCTCTGGCTGGTGAGTGAGGGGAGGTGGAGCCAAAGGGGTTTCCCATATCTCCACCCACTTGTGACGTAGGGAGCTAACAGGCAAGTAGCCATTACGTGCCCCAAAATGGCTGCAGGGACAATGTGAGCAGGGACCAGCAAAAAGCCTTACTTCCCTCTATTGCTCTGTGTAGACAAGTGAGAATTGTGACAATCTAGCCTGAAATGTATTCAGTTTTTAAGCCAAAGCAAGATATATTTTTTTTTCTGTCTGCCAGCTCAGTCTGGTATCTGAAACCCAAGCTGTTGATGCTGCTTCACTCTTAATTGTTGGTGTGAATCAGAAGTTGTCATGTTAGTGCTGCATAAGGTGAGAATACATCTTGCACAGCCACATGACGGCATTCTGGCTAAGCAGTGTGGAGAGTAGAAAACTATTGGTTTGTTAGTAGAACTAGTGTGAAATTACATTTTTTTTTTGGCTTTGTACTATTTTTTCCCACTGACTTTTATGGAAAAGATTCATACTAATGAAAATCACATTAACTTTTAAGCACCTTAGCATTCTCCAGTCCATCAGCCACATAAATGTTCAGATTGGGGGGGGGGGGGCGCAGCAGCAGTGAAGCTGTCAATGGTCTCCAAAGTTTAGGCCAAATTTTTCAGAAATGTGAGATACCTAGGCCTGGGTTTTGGAGGTGCTGATGCCAATGGATGCCCATCACTTTGAAAATCATATTCTAGATGTCTCATGTTGCTCTCCCACAAACTGGGAGACCCCCAAATTAGTGAACACTCTGTGCACCTACCCCAAATGTGTCAATCCAAAAAACCTCTTAGGCTTAGATTTATATAGACCTTTATAAATTTAGCCTTGAAGACTCTTTTCTTCCCAAGGTGGTTGGTGTTTGGCAAAAGGTCTCTTACTTTCCTCTGCTTAGTTCTTCGTTACCCTTTGTGGAGGGCTTCCAACACTATATTGGCTAGTGGGTGTCCTACAGCATCCTTCCTGTTGGTGCTATTAAAACACTCATACTTAAACTGATGTTACAGGAATCATTACTTTCTGTTGAGAGTTGTACTTCTGTATAGTATAGGTATGCCCCAGGCAATACACTTCACCAGTCATCCAGGAATTCAGAAACCTCCTGTAACACCCTTTTTAAAGCAGGTTACAGATCCCTCTTCTTCCTGGATTCCATCCAGAACAAGGACATTTTGGGACTTACAATACACAGAATTCCTCTGTTCTCAGCACAGTACAGTGTGGTGCTGGACCACTAACCTGCCTTAAGCCAGGACCAGCATTCTCTGTTAAACCTTCCAATAAAGCAAGTTGATGGTCACGTGCAGGAAGCATGAAATGCCCCTCCAGGAAATTTTGTTGTTTGTTTTATTTTTCCTCCCCCAAGGGAATCTTTTGAGACCCTCCAAAATTTTGAAACCCCACTCTGCCCTTGTGTTCTCCATCTTACCAGGCCCTCTAATGGGGTAGTCAATTATTTTTTGTTAAGGTTCAAATTTCTTGGTCAAGGTGTAGTCAAGGTCCAGATGCCAGAGAAAATAATAAGTAAATAAGATTTTAGGGTCTGTTCAAAAACATCCAGTGGTCCGGATTTGGCCCATGGTCTGCCTATTGACAGCCCCTGCCCTATGTTATGATGATCATCCCTCTGACTGAAAAATGTTCAGTGACTCTCTCCAGAACTCATTAAATTTAAAAGAGCCAGAGAGGCAATTGCCAGACAACATATGTTTCTCTCTTCCTTTTGAGGCTGTTATTTTTGCAGTCTCCTCATTAGAGCTGGGTGAAATTTTTCAGATAAATAGTTTATTTGACTGAAACGATTCACAAATTTGAGTTAAGTTTGACAACTTTTTGTTTTTCAACTTGGTTTTGAAATTTTGGCAGGATTTAATTTTTTTTTAAAGGGGGTGAAGAACAGTCACTTTTCATTCAGCCTGAAATGATATTTTTTCTATTTCATTGAGAACCCTCCTACACCCTTCCCCCTGCATTCTGTTTTGGGTCAGCCCAAAACTAAGTGTTTCTCTCTCCCTCGTCAATTTTTCAGTTTGGCCACCAAACCAAATACTGTAATTACTTATTCGCTCAGGTCTACTTCTCATCCTCTACCAGCCTAGGAACAAAGAGTAGACCTAAGTCCCAAATCCTAATGAGCACTCCCATGCCCTAATGATTTGAACTGTCACTAGACTGGCAGGCCAAACATCTCCTGGATATTTTCTGGGATGGGGACCTGATTGTGTCAGGCTTTACATAGTTAGGGGTTTGATTTGGGGCTTTTTTACCAAAAAACCCAACCCCAAACCATTTTTAATTTACAAAGCTGTCACTGATTTTAGAGCACAATTCAGTCAAATTACCAAATGTAACTGGGTATGTTTCTGAATAAAGGAAACCAGTAAATTTTCAGTGATTTCACCAGCAACATTATTCCCAGTTTTTTGTCAGTAAATTTATCAGCTGTGGCTTGAAACACAAATAGAGAAGATTAATTGAAGGCTAGGCAGTCATAGAGGAGTGCAGTTGTTACAGCTACATTAAACACTGCAGCTGCTACACATTTTTAAAGATTAATAAGAACTCTGTCTTTCTGCCATGAGTGACCATCCACCCCATCTTTCTGTTAAAAATCCTGCAAACACTATATATTTTTACATGTGCATTTTAGTAGCAGAAACAGTTGGCAGCTCTTGTTTTGAGAAATTAAGCTGCTCTTTCATGAGGGAACCCCAGAGTGCATTGAGCTGCAGAGCTGCAACTAAGCATTTTAGCTCCCAGAGCAAACAAGCATTTTTGCACCCCCTACAGTTTTTTTGTTGTTGTTGTTGTTTTTTCCAATCCCCGTGGCTTTGCACCTCTGGGCAGCAGCCCCATCCTGGTTACAGCCCTGTTGAGCTGTTGTTAAAGCTCATGAAAGTAAAGATTTGAAAATATCTCACTCAATTTTGTTGAATTAAAGTGACTTATATTTAAAGGAACCAAAGTGGAACAAGCCAACACTAAGAATTTGGGGTAGAGTCTACATATTGGGCCTACTAACCCCAAGAAGCTGGAGGAAGAGTGGGCAAATTGATCACACTTAGAAGACCCAAGAGGCAAAAGGGCTTTTAGCCAGCCTAGTAAGGTCCCAGAAAAAGATAGCATGCTATTTAAATCCTCTTTCTGACCCACAAGGTAGGAAGCAGCCTTGGCCTTTTAGAGGAAGTATTTATTTGAGGAGACAAATAAGTGGCATATATTGAGGACTGTGGTGGCATTGCAAGCTATCACTTCAAGGTCGGCGGGAGGAAGGGGTATTCCTGGTCCTGTGTGCAGGCTAGGGGGCTCTGTAGGGAAGTAGTAGTTAGTGTGTGGGCTGCAGCCATCCTGCCCAAAGTAGGTGGGGTGAGTTGCATCTCTTTGTTTTAGGGAGCAGCCTGCTTTGTGTGAGTACATTTTGGGTTTATTATTTTGAATCCAAGTGATCAAGTAGTGTTACGTTGTGTTTCAACCTTCTAACAAGAATGTTTGGGTTTTTTATCTAACTTCTGTGTGTATGCTGCAAACATAACAAAAGGGACATGGTCTGTTGGGAGGAGGTAAGGCAGTGTGGTTTTGGGAGGAACTTCTAATAGGTTCAGGAATTTATAAACTTTGGATAAACATTCAAGGTGATCTCCAAGCCAGTGGTAGTTCATGCAACACTGCTTATACAATGGATCAAATCTTGCAGTCCTTACTCAGTCAGCACTCCTATTGATTTCGCTGGGAATTTGGACTGTAGGGTTCAGCTCCACGTAAACTAAATACAGAAGTGAACTTAGCCTGTCTTACTGGGGCAGGGAACAATCAGTGATAGGCTAAATCCAGTGGGGAGGAAGGGAAGGGAGGGAATTGGAAAGTATTACTGCAGCATTCTGTTAACTTTTGGGAAAGTACTGCAGGGTGCATCTCTGTCACTAATGAAAGAGGGCTGCTGGGAATGCTAAGATATGTGAGGCACAGGGCATTTCTATGGGGATTTTGTCTTTTTATGTTTCCTTGCTGTTCTCACATATATAGGTGAGCAGGGATTTGCTGCTGCTTTGCTTTTTTCTTGGCTCAGGCTTGTTTTTAATTCAATATTTGTCAGGGCACATAGCCCCCAGGACAGGAACCTCTCTCAAAATTTGAAATGAACAGAGCAAGAACAAGTCAGGGAACAAGAGAAAAATTTTCTCTAACATCATAGAGGGTGTGGAGCAGGCAGTGCTCCATGGAGAAGCCCAAATGGGAGATAGTAATGGAGAGTTATATTTCTGAGGAAGAAGTTCCCAGTCTGTGGAGCATTTGCTGATCACATGATGCTGGTTCCACCCTCCTCACCTGTTCTTTCAGCTGTTAAATTACATTAATATCAGGAAGCATTACTCTTTCTTTTACTTTTCAATGCAAGTGATTGCTGTAGTTGTGACAGAGGTGCTGTGTGATCTCCAACGGAGAAGAGGTGCTCCATGCAGCTTTGAATGGCAGAGATGGTATTTCTGTTAAGGTGTCATACACTCTGTGATAAAAGTTTGGGAACCTCTGTAACAAGGGAAACTAAGGGGGCATCAGAGAAGACACTAGCTTTGAGGAGAGTGCCAGAGTAGCTGAGAGACCCCCAAAGCCCAGGAGAAACAGAGAAATACTGATCCTGGACCAGGAGATGCACTGGGAAGAAACAGTCCTGGATGACTTGGAAGAGGGGATCTCTGTGGACACACACATAGCCAAAAGGGAGGTTGATTAGTTTGGGAAGAGTTGGAAGATTATTGGAACAGTAGGGGTGAGCTGAAGAAAGCAACCAATTCATTCACTGTAGAAGCTAACTAGGAAGGAAGGAGATGAGTTTATAGCAGCCCAGGATGAGTGTGATGTGACTTGGAGAGAGATATGCCTTGAGTGTAAGGGAAATTGACCTAAAGCATGCCTGTTGGAGCTGAGAGACAAGATTGGAGAGTCCTTTGGATGAGGACTGGAACTGCTGGGGTTAGGTTTGAGGGGGAGCTTACACCTATTTACAATAGCTAGGAGTGCAGCCAATCTAGAGGGCTAGGAGCGTTGTGATTAAAATATGAAAGGGGCTTAGAGATGGAGAGAGTGAAAAACATAGGAAGGCTCTGAGAAGATCATGGCGAGACCTGATTTTTCTTTTTTCATACCACAACCCTCATCTGTGCAACAAGTACAGGAGGTGTGAAGAGGATGTGGCCAGGACATTCCTATGCCATCCTGATATCTGACTGCCATAAATTCCTATGTAGCTGTTGACAGACATTGAGATTCAGCATGGCCCTCAGGTGAGCCAACTTGGTGCTGTTTGCCCAAGAGTCAAGCAAATGCATAGGAACTTAAAGGTACCTTTGCACACCCCAAGCAGCCAGAGAGCTCTTTAGCTGCAGCTCAGGATCTGGGCCTTGGCCTTATATTTTATATTCTCCAGGCTGTTTCTTGTTTGCATCACTTATTAAAATGCTAATCTCTTCCCATTAAATCATTGCCCATCACTGCCCAAGTTAAAGCTTTTGGAAAAATTCAAATTGGAAATAAATCACAAATGTTTAACAGCGAGGGTGATTAACCACTGAAACAAACTACCAAGGGAAGTGATGGAGTCTCAGTCTCTTGATGGCTTCAAATCAAGGCTGGATGCCATTTTGGAAGATATACTCTAGTCCAGCACAAGTTGTTGGCTCAATACAGATGTAACTGGGTGAAATCCTATGGCTTGTGTTATAAAGAAGATCAGACTAGATGATCTAATGGTCCCTTCTGGCTTTAAATCTATGAATATGAACCTCCTGCAGCTCCGTGCGCACGTGTCTACTGTACGGATTGTTTTCAGTAACCCTAAAGTGATTGCTTGTTTCTGTTATTTAAGATATTTAATAAAATGTCCTGTCCTTCATACTTTTGGTTATTGAAGGGATTTAAAACTCTTAAATGTTGGGGGAGGGGGACCAAAATGTTGCCACTCTAAATTTCTCCTCAAATCCCCTGTTGACTGTAGGTGGCAGTGTCCTAAAGTTTTAATCTTTCAGACTGCTACATGTTGCCCAGGATGAGTCAAATGGCAGCATGTGTGGTCGTGAACGATGCATGTGAACAGGTAGGGTGAAGGGAGACAGAGAAAGGTCTTGAACGGTGGGTCCATCATACAAGTGTTCTTTGTGCTGAGCTTCCATTGAAGTTCATGGGAGTTCTGCACATGGAGCTTTTTCTAGGCATGAAATTGTATTTCTATCTTTACTAGATGCTCAGGAGTAAAAAGTGGTAATATGGTGAATCGTGATTTCTGCAAATTATGGGCACACCCCAAACTGACACTAGCAATTTATTTGAAGAGCTTCATGATTTATCTTCACAATCTAAAACAAATTCCATTCCACCAGATTTCTAATTGAATTGAAGTATTATCATTGGTTTATGCACAACTCCCAGTGACAACATTCAGCAAAGCTCAGAAAATACTGATACAATGGTGATTGGGAAGGGGGGGAGGACCTCTCTGTGAATGTTTGTTTGTTCACATTTTTAAGTGAATTTGGTGCATCATGCCAGTTCAGAGCTCACTTTTCACAGACATTGAAGCAAATGAGTTCCCTGGCAGGAAGGTTTGCAACTACAGGTCAGACTTGCAAGTATACTGGTCTGTAGTTGCAAGTATTCACACCAAAAATTTGATACTGAGGATGAGACTGTGAACTCTTTACTCATTTTGGTGAATAGCTCAGTGGGACAACACAGGTGAGTAACTGCTGCCCTCTGGGAGTAAGGGATTTTCCGACTAAATGAAAATAGAAACACAGAGAGAAACTTGGGACCAAATCCTTAGCTGGTGTAAATCATCATCGCTCCATTGAAATCATTGAGCTTACTCCTATTTACAGTAGATGAGCATCTGGCCCAATGTTTTGTCAAACACTGACACTGAAAATAATAACCCAAAGGAAAGCTAGCAGATTAGTAGCTCTGACAGAGAGTAATAGAGCTGGAAGAATAATTCAGAATGAATAATGTATGTGCTAAACGTTTCTTTTTTCTGTTCATTACTTTGTGAGTTGTCTGCTGAACAGATCACAACTTTCTCAAATGCATTCCTTATTTTAAATTATTTGCCAGATTGTTTCTGTAAATAATTCACAGCCTGTAGCTCATTTGCAAGCAGCACATTGCAAACACATCCTGTTCCATGAACAGATGAGTGTGTTTCCTAGAGCACGACTGTAAATCCCCTTCCCTCACAGGGACTACTCAGGTGAGTAACTGCTCACCAACACAAGTAAGAGATGTACATTAATTAATGGACTTGATCAACAGGTAACTTTTCTGAGGCCCCACTAATTGTAGCTTTTTTCACAGTGAAGAAGAGGGGAAGGGAAGGAAATTCAGCTGAAGCTGGGGAAATTAGCCAGTGACAGGCTTGCAGGAAGTTCTAGGAGGAGTTTTCCCAGCCAGGGATAGGGGAGCAGCACCTGGGAGCCCAAAATAACTAGGAAAAAAAGGAGAGAAGAAGTCTCCTCCCAAGTATCCCCATTCTCCCATCTCTCACCAGAGGGCAATGAGTTTCAATGCCTATTTTTTTAGGGCCTGATCTTGCCCCACTGAAGTCAATTGAAGCTTTACCGTTGACTTCAGTGGATGCAGGATCAAACCTTTAGAGATGATGGTGGCTGGTGTTCTATAAAAACCTCACTTAGCTTGATGCAGCAGACCTGATTCTTCTCACACTTACAGCAGTTTGACATGAATAGTTATTACTGATTTACATCAGTATAAGTGAGAAGAATCAGACCCAATATCTCCAAACAGTTGTGGTGGCTGATTTTAGAGCTAAGACATACTGGTACATCAGTGGAATCTCTGCAAGGCAGTATGCAGCCTACTCACTCACGGACTGCAAAAGGAGTGATGTGCATAGCCCTACCTCTGAACCTGGGGCCCTCTGCCACAGCAGCCAGACCCAGCCCTTCCTAATAAGGTGATGTCAATCTGATGAAAGACAAGATTTCTGTCAGTGATAACAGAGAATTTGAAGACCATGTCTGAAATCTGGGGTGTGATTCTCCAGCCCCTTCTCACATGAGTAAAGGTTGGAGAAATAGGACTTTAGCTTCTGAGGTCCCTTCCAACCCTGATATTCTATGATAAAATTTTTGGTGTGGTCTACTGTACTGTCTAGCCCACTCCATTTTTACTCTATTTTTTTCTGTCTATTTTCACTCCATGCATCTGAAGAAATGGGGTTTTTACCCACGAAAGCTTATGCTGAAATAAATTTGTTAGTCTTTAAGGTGCCACCGGACTCCTTGTTGTCTAGCTGAGTGGTTCTCAACCTATTACCACTGTGGGCTGCATTTGCAGCTCTCTGCATTATGTGGGCCACATCCGCACAATATGTGTATTATTACCTGTATGACCCTGAAATGTCACATGGACCACAGCTATGTGCTGATTGGGCTGCTGCAAGCAGCCCATGGGTTAAGAACCACTGTCTAGCCAGTCATATCAGCAGGGAAAACACAATTTAAGTAGGCTCTAGAGCTTGTTTTAAAACACAGCAGAAGTAGAAACACAGCCATTCCCCCTCGCAAAAGAGATGACCCCTGCTTGCTTTCACAGCTATGTTACAGATCAAACATATAAATATAAGATTTATAATACCTTTATTTGATTTTTTTTAAAACATAGCATTTATCTTCACAAGCTGGATGATCTCATAATATGAGTGGTACAGTGACAAGTGTGTATTGACAAGTCAGCCCTTAACAAGTGAAGATTAATGTGTCATTCTAAAACTAGGCTATTATGTGTGCTGCTTATACAAAAGAAGTATTACAAATGGAAAAAACTGGCTGCCAGCCAAAGCGCTGATGACACACACAATACTGAAATAAATAGCTGATGATGCACAAAGTGCTGAAAGATATGTTTATTCCAGCACCGCATCATCATCATCATGTTTATTTCAATGCTTTGGAACTGTTCAGTCAGTAACAGAACATCAATTGATAGGGGGAAATTCTGCCTATCCCATCCATCCCGCCCTTTGTAGTTTAAAAAAAAAACAAACAAAAAACCCCCCAAAAACCAAAACCCCAGTATATTTGTATACTGTACTGAGAAATGTGCTAACTCCTGTAGACATTATTTGAGCAAAACTCACTTCCAAAATAGTCTGCACAGCCAGATGCCAGGAAGTAGTGTTAGAATTAATAAGACTTAAACAACGAATCAGCATTAAAATCTTTCTCCACATTTTTTTTAGAACACCTTCCACGCCGGGATCTCAAAACAGCCATTTCAAGTATCCTAAACTTGTAAATTTTTAGAGGGTTTAATTTATTTGCACACAAAGTGGACAAAATTATCAGATTGACCCATACATTGATACTGCTATGGCAAAGCCATATTGCTTATACATATATTGTTAAACACCTGTGTCTGGCCTATATAATATTCGCTTCTCTCATCACTAAAATTCAGCCACTTTTGGAGCCAACAGCCAATGCACAGTAACATGACACAACAATATAGAACAGGAAGCGAAGACATAAGGGAGAATCCAGTTATAACTGCATTGGGCATGTGGTTGGACTGCATGTGGCTAGACTGCATGCAACTACCTGAATTGGAATTTGCCAAAGACACTGCAATCAAATCCTCAAGTGGTGTGAAAATTGCCATCGGATCTTTGATGACTACAAATGGTCAGGACCTTGTCTCTGATCTGAAATGGGATGAGAATAACACCCACAATCATTATTTTAAAAATGTGCAGGTGAGGGGGAGAGGGTGTACATTGTAATGACATCTGTGCACTCCTTTGAGAAGGTCCCATGCTCACCTTTCTCTCTATGGACAAATGGGCTCAGAGTGTTGCGGAAGCAATGCACACTTATCTCTGGAGCCTGGAAGGTAATGCCTTGCTTTTGAAAGACCTCATCTGGACATTGCTCAAGGTGGCACTGACAGACTTCAGAGGGGAATCACATCTAATCCTTTGTGGCTGCTGGGTGGGATATCAGGATGGAAGTTGGTTGAGGATGGTGAGGGAAAGCTTGTGGGGGAGGGAATCACATTCCTTTTAGTGTGGTGGTATTGTCATCACATCTTCTTAATGAAAATTGTGTGGAAGGGTCACTGAAAATCAGGTTAACCATATGTCAAGTGCAGGGTTTGTTAAGGATTGGAAATCAATTACAGAATAGATTTTTAGAATTCCATTGAAGAAAGTAATGAACGACATTTCAATAGAGAGAAAGTAATCTCAGATAAGCAACGGCTACAGTCAGCTTGGAAGTATGCTGAAGAGGTTTGAGAGGGGAAGTACAAGTGATGCAAAAACGCAGAAGAGGCACACGAAGGTGAAGTCTATTGTTTATGGCATTGAAGATTTCTTCAGCAGGCTTTCTGCAGGGGAATGCATGAAGGATTGGACCCAGTAAAAGTAAATTCCAAGACTGAACATGTTGGGGGTAAAGAACTGTTTAGGAGAAAAAAGCAGACAAAACTACTCCAACAACACTCCAAGCCCCAAAACAAATAAATTGTAGTAAATTCAAGAATGTTCAAGGAGTCATCATCAGTAGACAAATAGTCTTTTTTTAAAAAAAATGCCCCCATAGAATGGACAGCCAGAAGCTTGCAGATGGGATGTGGTTAAATTTTAACTCTCCTCCAAATCTAAAGGAGAAAGAGAGGGATGCCTTAACTTCTCTCCTAGATAAATCTTGATGGTGTCTTTCCCATTGCAAAATGAACTATTAACAAACTAATCATTCTGGCTGGCTTTCCCAATTCACTTGGGTGTGACACTTGTGCTCTTGGTTAAAATGAATAAAGAGGATTTAAAAAAAAACCAAAGAGCAGGATTATAGCATCAGTATGCAAATGGTGTGTTGCTTCAATATCATTACCAGGGTGTCCTGGATTCCAGACATCATGCATCTATAGGAATTTTTTCTATGTTCATACATGTATATTGGGACTGAATTAACTGTTGGCATTAGCAGATGCTTATTAAACCAGTGGTGTATTTTGCCTTGGGTTTCTATAGGTCATGGCAAGGAAATAAAATCAGTGACACAATAATGCACAGTATCTTTCACCTTTTGCATATGTGCCTTCAGATAAAGAGCAAACCATTGCTGGGCTCGGTCTAGTTTTCACAACTCAAAGCCCTTGCAGAATTTCTAATGTGCAGAGGGAATGTGGTGAAATGGAGGTAGAATAGGCAGTTGCCTAGAGAAGTAAAAATGTTTATGGCCAGACCAGGATATCGTTACTTTTGCTGAGTAGCATCTTTCTCCATATGCAATCCCATTATCTTCAGTGGGCCTAAACACAGGGTAAGAGGTGCTACACAGAAAGAGGTAGGATAGCAGAATCTGGCCCTTAGTGACTGTCGGTTGGCAGTTAGCTAATAGACAGTAGAGCTGTTACTCTGGGACTCAAAAGACTTGGCTCCATTTCCCTGCTCCCTCTCAGATTTCCGTGTCATCCGGCATAAGTCACTTAGTATATCTATGCCTCAGTTTCCCTGATGTACAATGCAGATAATAGCACTTTGCTACTCCACAGGGTTGTGGTAAGGAGAGATACATTAAAAACTGGGGTGGGGAGGAGCTCAGATAATATGGTAAGAGGCTATGTAAGTACCATAGATAGGTAGATGCCACTTGGCACCTCGGAAAACCTTAGGTAATAGAGAGACAAGGTGGTGCGGTAATA
Organism: Lepidochelys kempii; assembly: GCF_965140285.1. Classification (NCBI taxonomy): domain Eukaryota; kingdom Metazoa; phylum Chordata; order Testudines; family Cheloniidae; genus Lepidochelys; species Lepidochelys kempii. The sequence continues at coordinate 177,265,123 of NC_136380.1, forward strand.
TCTTTTATTGGACCAACTCTTGCTGGTGAGAGCTCTTGAGCTAAAACAGAGCTCTTCAGGTTTGGGAAAGGTACTCTGAGTATCACGGCTACATTCAAGGTGGAACAGAGAGAGAGGTAATATGTTGCAAGAGACCATTTAAATTGAAGTGGGCCATTAACATCTCCACAGTCACAGGACAAAAAAAAAGGGTTAGTGGGTTACAGTGTCTTTATTAATTCATGTTTTTTGGTGTCTAGTAGTGTTATGAACTTAAGCTCCCAGGCTCATCTTTTGAAGATGTTGTGCAGATTTCCTTTGAGGAGGAGCACTAAGAGATCAGCTGTAGAGTGATCAATTTATAAAAAGCATTCACCCACAGGTTTTTCTCTTTTTGTCATTTTTCCATGTGAGCGTGCAAGTGTAGTGAGTGTCTTGTTAACTCATAGTTCTTGTTGGGGCACTTAGTGCACCGGATGAGGTACTCCACATGTTGTGATAAGCATGTGTGGAATTAGGGTTTCCAATTATGGTTGGATGTATTCCTGGAGGTTTCATCACATGACATAATCTTTAATTAAAGATTAATCTTTAATTCCTGGAGACTCCAGGACAATTGTGGAGCACTGGCAACCCTATGTGGGACCCATGGATCTTGAAAGGTGTGTTGCTGTAGGTATCTTGGATAGATAATACAGAGAAGCTATTGGTAGGGAAGACTAGATGTGTCCTAGTTCGTCTATGGAAGTAAAATAAAGGATTCTACAGCCAGCACTGCTTGACTCTGATTTTCTTGGATTAAATCAGATTAACCCACTGTGGACTGCAGCCTCAGATCCAGACTTTCATTTCTTCTTATCTATCCAAAATGTGTGTAGCTCTTTCTTGAGCTGATTTGAGGTGTTGCTTCATTTGGTGCCTGCAACTGTGTGTACAGTCGCTGGCAGAGAAGGTGTTAAAGGAAGAGCCCGAGTTGTCTGTCCTGAGTGCAGCTGTGGGGAATTCATTCCCCTCTATATGCTAGGAGAGATGTGTTGTAGGGAGATGATTTGAGATTAGCAATGAGTTTTAAATCAGGAGGATCTTTAAGAAGAAAAGGATCTCTGAGAGGTGAACTTCAGGGAGAGGGATTTCCTCTTTCTTTCTTGCGGTTGGCTTATGTGAGATACATTTTTAGATTTTTACTGTGGACTTCACACAAGCCTGTTGTGCTTATGTTTTGACTCCTAAGCAGAGACGGACACATTTATTTTTCTGCTTTACCCGTAAGAACTCTCCAAGGGTCTGCCTGTGTGTGAAGAATCTTTTCTTGCTCTGAGCCATGTCTCAGAGTTTGCTTACAGTCATTTTGCTCTATATTTCAAGCAGCTTATTGGTAATGTCCATCATGTCCTACGAGGTCTGAAACCACAAACCTATCACTACTACTGGGTCTTGTGACTTTCCTCCTCACACAGTATGTTCATCTCAGCCCCATCAAATCTCAATTGATTTTGGATAACCCCCTCCTTATCTATCCATCTCTCATTCTGTTAGGTAGTTGCAATCTCCAACAGCTTGTCAGTAGGAACAATCTGTTCCCATCTCTCAAGTGACTTGCACTTCTCAAGGAGATAGCCCTCATAGGCTCCTTAACTTGAGCTAAAAAGGGCAAGTCTGATTAACCTCATCAGAACTGTAATTCACAAAACCCTGAATCATTTTGGTTGTTCTCTGTGACATTTACTTAATCTTCCATGTCTCCCCTAGTGTATGGTGACCACCACTGCCTTTAGTAGGTTCAACGTGATTTAATTAATGCAGTCAATATTTTGCTCTCTTAGGTAAAGTAGAAAACATACACTGTGGCGTGTATTGGGGGGCAGAGCGGGGGGAGATTAGTTGCATGATTGTTTTTCCATTCTGCCCACAATAAGCACTACAGGTAACTTTGGTTATCAGAATTTAATGGGGGATAGAATAATTTTGCGTGACTAAAAATTCTCTCAAATGTCCAAAGTCTAACTGTATTCAGTAGACACTCTTGTTTCACATGGGAAACATGACTCTTGTAGCAGGACTAATTCACAGAAAGGCTAAGCTCAGTGTTTCCCCAGTCAAACCAATTCTCTTTCTCTCAGGTGTACTGAAGATGGATAATGGATGACATGGTGTGGATATGAAGGCTTGACAGAAGGAAGTTTGCTATTTTCAAATGTAGCATCTTATTACCAAGACAATAATGTCTGGAGCTGAGCATAATTTAGAAATTGTACAGGTTTTCCTACATTAATTTCCATCCTATCATGTATTACCTCTAACACCCCAACACTAGGTCTTCATCTCTAATGATCAATGGCTTCAAGCAATGCCTCATTCGGATAGCACAGTAATTGTGATCAAGACATAAGTTCATTACATACTAGATTTAGAGCAACAAACTCATTTCACCTATGACCTAAACTGAATATGAACCCACCTCCTCTTAAGTGAAATGCTGATGTATAAGCCCATTGCCTAGGGATTTACAATGCACATTTTCAGAGCTTTAGTTGGAGTTTTAGATTTGAAACTCTGGAATTAGTTACTTGGAGAGCTGGTCAAAATGTTTTTGGAACTGTTTTCCATTGAAAAATACATTTTTTTCAAAAGTGAAAAGTTTAACAGAAACCTGTTGATTTTAACAAAGTTTTTGATTAGAAAAAAGTAGGAAATAAAATGTTTGGCACTTTATATTTTATTCAAACATTACATTTAATAATATATCATTTTAAAGGTTGAAAAAAATTATTAAACATTCTGATGCTCCTGAATCAAAAATTTTCAGAATTTTTGTTTCACAGGAAATTTCAAAATTTTAGCTTTTCATTCTGATGCTGAACTCTTTTTCTCAAAAATGTTGACATTTCTGATGGAAGGAAATTCCAGTTGCCAATCAGCTCTAGATACTTGGTTAGCTTTCTATGCATAGTGCTGAAAATTAACCTCTTATCATTAGGTGTTTGTCAGTGTATTTTAGGAAAGAGAGACCTTTTGTTTCAGTAAGTGGGAAGCCCATATGAAAGTGAAGCAACTAGTTGTGACTTTTTCAAACCTCCCTCCCCACGTGCTCAAGGCAAATATATGCTAGTCAGGCCTAGAAATACCTAATTCATATTTCTCAGTTAAAAACTTTTAATGCCCATGATTTGCTTCTTGCTTTCATTAGAAATCATACACATGCGACTCTCATGTTGGGCAAACAAAACAATAGAGGCCTCTCAAATGCATTTCCTTAATGTTCAATACATTTATTATTTTAATAGAAATAGCCGTTGATCATGTATTTGCTTTGTGGAGTTTCACTGCATATTTAAAATTGACATATTTGAGCACTTCACATTTATATGTTCATTGGGTCTATTCACTGAATAGGGCAAATAATCATTATATTTCACTGGCATGCTGGGTTTTAATTCATTTAACATTTTAATCTTTCATCAGTTTTTCATTTAAGAGGATTTTTCTGTATATACAGGATTTGTATAAATCTGTGTGCAGTAAATTTATTCTTTTAACAGTTTTATTCTTTCATCAGAAATTCATTTAAATGGATTCCACTGTATATCACATCCACTTCCAGTGCAGCTTTAGGTCAGGCTGTAATTGATGCAAAAGCAATCAGGTATTTAAAAAGATAGGAAATATCTGAAATTGGAGAGAGTTCCAAAAGCATGCCATTGTAAGGGCATGACATTCTTCAGATAAGAGAGGGGATCCAAAGCCTCACATGTTTGATCATTTGAATTTTTACTAAATTCAGGATCTACACTGACAAGCCTGGCACCTTTAAGGCAAAATTAAAGGGACATCATCAAATTAAAAGAACATATGACCATGTGAAAATGTACCTGCTGTTACAAGTATCCCCTAAAATGACTAGCACAGAAGGATTAAGGAAAAATATTTACTTCCATATTTTCAGTTTGTGTACCTTGTGGATTTGACAGCACTTTGGGTACAGTCAGCTTCGCTATTTTGTTGATAGTAGGTTGCGTCTCTGTCATGCATTGGTCTGGGTTGGACCTCTCCTGCATGCTCTTCTCTAGACCCCGCAAAAGGACATTTACCAGTAACAGCAGCAGAAAATAATGCTGCTGAAGAGGCCACAGACAAGACAACGTATACAGAGCAAAGAGAGGAGGGTTTGGAGAATTTTGGATGCAGTTCTCAAGCGTTCCCAAAACACAGGAAGGAAACAGAAAAAGACCTTATAGAAGTGAAAAGAAAAGGAGGACTTGTGGCACCTTAGAGACTAACCAATTTATTAGAGCATAAGCTTTCGTGAGCTACAGCTCACTTCCTCAGATGCATATCGTGGAAACTGCAGCAGGCTTTATATATACACAGAGAATATGAAACAATACCTATTCCCACCCCACTGTCCTGCTGGTAATAGCTTATCTAAAGTGATTTCCAGCACAAATCCAGGTTTTCTCACCCTCCACCCCCCCACACAAATTCACTCTCCTGCTGGTGATAGCCCATCCAAAGTGACAACTCTTTACACAATGTGCATGACAATCAAGCTGGGCTATTTCCTGCACAAATCCAGGTTCTCACATCCCCCCCACCCCCATACACACACAAACTCACTCTCCTGCTGGTAATAGCTCATCCAAACTGACCACTCTTCAAGTTAAAATCCAAGTTAAACCAGAACATCTGGGGGGGGGGGGTAGGAAAAAACAAGAGGAAACAGGCTACCTTGCATAATGACTTAGCCACTCCAAGTCTCTATTTAAGCCTAAATTAATAGTATCTAATTTGCAAATGAATTCCAATTCAGCAGTTTCTCGCTGGAGTCTGGATTTGAAGTTGTTTTGTTTTAAGATAGCGACCTTCCCACCACCAACCTCAGCCTGGTCCAGTCCACACAAGAGATCCACTTCCTGGACACTACAGTGCTAATAAACAATGGTCACATAAACACCACCCTATACCGGAAACCTACTGACCGCTATTCCTACCTGCATGCCTCCAGCTTTCACCCTGACCACACCACACGATCCATCGTCTACAGCCAAGCTCTGCGATACAACCGCATTTGCTCCAACCCCTCAGACAGAGACAAACACCTACAAGATCTCTGTCAAGCTTTCTTACAACTACAATACCCACCTGCAGAAGTAAAGAAACAGATTGATAGAGCCAGAAGAGTTCCCAGAAGTTACCTACTACAGGACAGGCCTAACAAAGAAAATAACAGAACACCACTAGCCGTCACCTTCAGCCCCCAACTAAAACCCCTCCAACGCATTATTAAGGATCTACAACCTATCCTAAAGGATGACCCAACACTCTCACAAATCTTGGGAGACAGGCCAGTCCTTGCCTACAGACAGCCCCGCAACCTGAAGCAAATACTCACCAACAACCACATACCGCACAACAGAACCACTAACCCAGGAACTTACCCTTGCAACAAAGCCCGTTGCCAACTGTGCCCACATATCTATTCAGGGGACACCATCACAGGGCCTAATAACATCAGCCACACTATCAGAGGCTCGTTCACCTGCACATCCACCAATGTGATATATGCCATCATGTGCCAGCAATGCCCCTCTGCCATGTACATTGGGCAAACTGGACAGTCTCTACGTAAAAGAATAAATGGACACAAATCAGATGTCAAGAATTATAACATTCATAAACCAGTCAGAGAACACTTCAATCTCTCTGGTCACGCGATCACAGACATGAAGGTCGCTATCTTAAAACAAAACAACTTCAAATCCAGACTCCAGCGAGAAACTGCTGAATTGGAATTCATTTGCAAATTAGATACTATTAATTTAGGCTTAAATAGAGACTTGGAGTGGCTAAGTCATTATGCAAGGTAGCCTGTTTCCTCTTGTTTTTTCCTACCCCCCCCCCCCAGATGTTCTGGTTTAACTTGGATTTTAACTTGAAGAGTGGTCAGTTTGGATGAGCTATTACCAGCAGGAGAGTGAGTTTGTGTGTGTATGGGGGTGGGGGGGATGTGAGAACCTGGATTTGTGCAGGAAATAGCCCAGCTTGATTGTCATGCACATTGTGTAAAGAGTTGTCACTTTGGATGGGCTATCACCAGCAGGAGAGTGAATTTGTGTGGGGGGGTGGAGGGTGAGAAAACCTGGATTTGTGCTGGAAATCACTTTAGATAAGCTATTACCAGCAGGACAGTGGGGTGGGAATAGGTATTGTTTCATATTCTCTGTGTATATATAAAGCCTGCTGCAGTTTCCACGATATGCATCTGAGGAAGTGAGCTGTAGCTCACGAAAGCTTATGCTCTAATAAATTGGTTAGTCTCTAAGGTGCCACAAGTCCTCCTTTTCTTTTTGCGAATACAGACTAACACGGCTGTTACTCTGAAACCTTATAGAAGTGAGTGTTCTGCTTTTTTTTTTTTTAAATGCCTTGAACACTATTTACAGGATGCTGTGACAGAAAACTGTTTTTTTTAAATAGTCAATTAAAAGAGAGTCAAATTAAGGGTCCTTTCAACTGTCAGAACTGAGGCCTTAATGAGTACAAGTTAAAACGTGGATATTTTTTATCTTGTTTTAAAATAGATATCCGCTAAATATTATGTTCTCTTTATTTTTTTAAAAAATGCTACTATGCTGGGACCTTGAAAGTCAAAATTTGGGCAAAGGGACATTTTTATAGCTGAGGTATCAATCCCTGCCAATATAGGTTTAGAATATAAATGGTGATTTAATTTCAACAATATACTTTGGTGAGCAATACCACCATAATAAGGATAGTTGGTCAGATTCACAAAAAGATAGACTGGGGGGACACGGGTGTTGGTTGGTTGTATTTTAACTAAAAATAAAAATGATTCTTTTATTTTTTTAAATGTATTGAAGAGTTTTCGTTATTACCAAATTCTATGTATTGAAAACCAACATTCAGTGTTAATAATGTGAAATCACATCAGATATGCACAATTTCAAGTGACTGCATACGCTTTGTGCAATGATCTGAGGGTTGATAGCACATGCTTTGAAGGCCAGAGCCATGGGTGTGGTCAGAAAGATCATATCAAAGGAGTAAAGGTAAAATAGATATGTTGAGCTAGACCGTGGACTGTTCTCTTTAATACCTGAATGCACCTATTTGAAAATCTGAAATAAAGCCTACTCTGTATGGCTGCATCTAATACCTCTTTATCCTCTTTTCCTTCCTACTCACTTACAGCAGTTCTCAGGTGTGTCTACTATCTTGACACATTTTCACATTGATCCTGATCTCTAGTGATAGCTGTCCACATCTTTCTTAGCTGTCCCTGCAGGCATGTTTCAGTAGCTTTTCCTGACTTCCTCAGTTCTGAAAGGCCCCTTGTTACCCTTTCTGTTTAATTTCTCCTTTCTCTCCAGGGGTCTCTCTTCTGTTCTGGATTCTGTCTTTACACACACAAACTTGTGAGGGAGTAAGTGTGCCTTGTGAGATGCTATAGACACTCAGTCCCCTGGCATGCGCCTCACAGATATCCAAACAGGAATTAATGCTTCTCTAGACCATGTTAACTGAAACTTGGGTCCCCTGCAGCTCCCCAGGCTCGGCCAGTCTGAAGGTCCAATCTCCTCATTTTCTGTGACCCTCCGCCCCCCCCCCCGCGCAAACTACACATGCAGCATCCAAAAGAAACTCCACACAGAGTTTCCTGAGTCCCCTGTTTCCTTCCTGCAGAAGAATACAATGTGGCCGAAGGTGACAGAGTGAAAAAGAAGAGATTATACTCCTTTAGGCTGTGAAGTAACTGTCTGGGAAGTAAAGAGACAGTTAGCTGTGACAAATTCGCCAGCAAGAAAAATAAAATAGCTATTTTAAAGTCTTGTGGGATCATGTAATCTAATTGGTGAAGAGGCTTTGTAGTTCCTATATATGCATTCATTAGGAAATGATAATGGTCACTTTTTTTGAAAGTCTGATTCCTTAGATGACTAAATAATGTTTGCACAGAAATATAGTTCTTCCTACACAGAATAAAGACGTTAAGGTTACACCTGTATTTGCAGTATTACCTAATCTATTTAAGACAAACTGGAAAGTTTTTAATAGCGCCCACTGCATATGGATTGAAAGCCTCTTTAATGGCAACCAGATTGTAGCTTTCATACAAACCAGTTTAAAAAAAGATTTGATGCATAGCTAAGAATTACTGTACCCTAGTGAAATTATATTTGTTCAAGCCTTGACCATTTTAGGCCAGATTCTGCCATACTCATCAATGTTGAGTAGTACCCTACTTCATAAGTAGCTTGTCAGCATAGGTCTGGGGGTCACAGTTGTGCCTTTGATAAGCAAAAGCAACACTCTGTACCTTTGTGAAATTCATTTACTTTTATTGTCATTTCATTTCCTATGCAAAACATATTTGATAATATGCAGGAAGTAGTTAGGGTTACTATCTTGACTGACCAGTATGGAACATATTTTCCTGGAAGAAAATTAGCCCATAAACTGTGCTATGTAGGATCTTAAGTAGCAATGGTTCTCTATTTTCTTGTGTAGTATTTCTATACTTTAACTCTGATGGATCTAAGATGCAATATGTATTACCAAGCAGAATTAGAGCAAAAATATAAGCAACAGAAGAAAATTATGCATTATTTCATACTTGCAACTCTATTGCTTGATGTCAGGTTATCTGTACATAGTCCAGTAATCTGCTTCTCAAACTGTCCTTAAATAGTGCATCCAATGTAAACTATTCTAAAAACAAAAGCAAAAACAAAAAACCAAAAAACCACACACACTTGTGAAAGATTAAAGGCTAATGGGGGCCAGTAGGGAGAACCCAAATCTTCAAAAAAATGCCACCTCTGAATAGTTGGTACAAAGGAAATGTTATACAGGTCTAATTTTAAGATCAATATGATCTAAATTTATCCTTGTAATTTTCTCTAATGTGGAATTTAAGTTTCTTAAATAAGTTTTCTGTCTTGCTTACACACTGACTCAGCTTGTTCCTACATAAAAGGGCAAGTACAACCATTTTCTTTTAAAATATAGGCCATTATAACAATTAGTTACCAGACTGCAAAGGAACTTGAAGGTTCCACAGTCTGAACAGAGCTGGAACAATACTTAATTTGAACATTTATTAATATTTTGGTTGGTCTTGCCAGCAAGGTAAGGATGAAATGTTAATTTACAGAACAAGTGGGAGTAGGGTTGCCAATCCTCCAGGATTGTGCTGGGTCTCCAGGAATTAAAGATTAATCTTTAATTAAAGATTATGTCATGTGATTAAAACCTCCAGGAATATGTCCAGCCAAAATTGGCAGCCCTAAGTGGGAGAGGGGATTTCTGTGATTTTTGTTTTTATATCTTCTAGAATAAATCAGACCATTTATTCCTTCAAATTAAAATACATATTTCTTGCAAATTAACAGTTCAGAGCAATCTGCATTTAACCTGATGGTGAGTGCTTCCTTTCCCCTTCTAAGAGGGTGCAGTGTCTATCATTTCACTGCTTTGAAAGTTCTAGCCTTAATCTGATGTGGTGTCACCATATGTCAGGGAGCTGGTTCCTTCAGCTTGCTGCACTCAATTTGTTCTTGACAACAAAGAAATTTGATTTTTATAATGAGGCGTAAATCATAGGCAAGGGTTGCCTATAATGGATTTCAGGAAAGTCAGGAGCAGAAGTGCAGTCATTTACATCAATGCTAGCTTATAATAGAGAGCTTCAGAGTAAAGGATACATACTCAATGGAGGGGGAATTCAGAGAAACACTGCATTGCTGGATATCATTTATACAACTAGGATATATGAAAGCTCCCATTGCTCTCATCTTCACCCACTGTAGTGTCACTGAGGCATGAGGGTATTGCATACCGAAATGCAGCTCAGCCCAGAGTCTGGATAAAAAGGGAATGATGAAGTAGGTGCAGGATGTCTCACTCTTCAGTACCCTGAGCTACATATTGGTTCCATTTAATTGTACCTTTAAATGAATTTGATTGAATGCGGGGGGGGGGGGAGGAGGGGAGAATGAATTATAAATAATGCTTGGAAAAGCTAAAAATACAGCTGATAGAACCTACCATCACAAACAGGAAAAGCCTATCAAAATATATTGGGATGTTTACACATCACTTTCCCTGCGGTGGATTAGCAGGCAGAAGGAAATCTTAAAACCACAGGGGAAAGGTTTAAATAGGATGAAGCAAAGATTAATGAATGATTAACAGTAATTTCACAAAGGTGGAGGGTAAGCCGCTCATTGTTCAGAATCTCACAAATGTGTTTTGAACGATTAACTAAATTTACTTGGCAAAAGTTTAATTAGGAATGCCACTAATTAACTGCAGTTATGCCTACCCTGATGCCGGGGAAGCATAGTATTAACTAGCTCCAAGAAATTCAATTCTTCTTCAGTGCACTTGAGGCTATACTTTTTGAGACTCAGCCCCATAGTGGGGAGGGGAGTTGGAAAGACAACATCCAAGCAGGAGCTCCTGGGGGCATTGTGGCAGGTACAATTCCTTTTGAGGGCTCTGGGGGTGTACATACCAAAGCTGCTTCTGCTGCAGCTTTCTATAGGGGCAACGTGCTTCACTCACATTTTCAACCAGCTCTGCTAGCCAGTTTGGCAGTGGGTAGGGCCATGGTTCTGCCTGCTTTGGTGAGGCTAGAGATTCTGCTCTCCTCAGATGTGAATGTGATTAGCACCCCATTTGGACTGGATTGTGTCTGGCCCCTTCACATGAACTCAAGACAGGAAATGCTCCTTTTACCTTATCCCTTTCGGGTCCTACCCCAGCCTGCTGCTCTTGTGCATCCAGGCAGGCCTACATGTAATCTGTCAGGGGCTGGTCTCGCTAATGTTTTCATGTGCAGTCTACTTCTTTAGAATTCTCTGTCCAACATGAGTACTGCAATTATGATACCCGTCAAGCACATTCATTCAAACTGCTGACACATGTAGTTTAATAACACTCTTTAAAAGAGAAAACAGTCATGTGATCATTTATACATCGAGCTGGTAGGAAAATAAGTATTTTCCACAAAATTCCTCATTAAAAGTATTTTGTGGGTTTTTTTAACGAAAAACTTATCAGAAAATTTTTCTTTAGAAGACAAAATCTAGGTCAAAATAAAAATGCCTGCCAGCTTTTCATATAATGCAGTGCATAGTTTCAGAACCAATCTATGGTCATCTGTATACTGTGTATCAGTGGTAAGGTCACAGTGATGTAGTATACAAACCCCACACACAGCATGGAAGGGATTAAGGCTAAGGCTATTTTGGGCTAGAGTAGCCCTGGCCTTCCTGCAAATAATGTTGGGTCTGGAGGAGTTAAAAGGAGGGAACTCCACTCAGATGGGGCCAATCCTGTGAAGGGAATGGGCTGTTGTGTCCCCTAGTTTCCAGAGACGTCTGTTAGCTAACAGAGCCTCTGTCCTCGCATAAAGGAGAATACGGATACCTTGGACTAAGAAGGGAAAAGAAACTGAGACTTACACTGGAGAGCCAGTGGATCCTGGGGTGTACTGTGATACTTCCAAGGCCTTCTGAAGTAAGAGAGGCCACCTGCAGGCTTGCTTTCTTTTCCTTTATGTTTTTTATTTAACCCTGTTTGCTGTCCCTGGACTGCTTTGTTTGTTTCACCTGGGAGTCTGAGAGGGAAAGAAACAGCCAGAGAGCTTCAGCTGGAAGACTGAGCACCAGCCCTGCTAGACTGACACACCCCTCAGCAGGAGTAATTGGACCTGCCTGCTTTCACTCCCACATAGCTCCTGAAGGGGGCGCTCTGCCAAAGATAGATTGATGACAGTTACACTCTGATAAGAATGCAAAGGGGAAAAGCTCTGATGCTACAGAGGTGTCTCTTTATTTCATGACATTCCATTCAGGTTTTGCTTAGATGTAAATTACCATTCCCCTTTTTTTCCTCTTTGCCTGCCTCAGAAGAAATGTGGCAGCTTGCCAAAATAACTGAACATTAGCATCCTAAAGAGCTGAGCCCATTATGCTGCCAGAGCAGCAGCAACAGCAAAGACTACACTGAGACTATCAGGAGCAGACATACCGTCTGAGAGGTTGGAAGAGAAAGGTGGCCCCCAATAATTCTTCCCCTCCTTGGACCAGCACAGCCCCCACAGCTGGGTAAGGCATGTTCCTTACGTTTTGTGGGGGTAGGGGAGAGAGAGCCAGACACCCCCCAGCACACAGCTCTAGTGGTGCTTGTATCAGGTGCGTATTCACAAGGGGGTCGATTGATGGTTGTGTGGACAATCTGAACTCTGACATTTCCTAACTGTCAAGTGCTTGACTTTGCAACCTTAATATCTTTTAACATATTTTTGTATACAATTTTAATTTAGACTACACAGAATAGTTAAATCAATCACAGTCATGTAGGTGCCAATTTTTGTGCAGCTGCATGTGTGACTTTTCTTATCAGTGAGAATAAGTTATTTCACACTCAGGTTCTCTTCACTCAACACCTGGCCCCAACTGCACACTAGGAGCAGGTGGGGTGGGGGAGAAGAAGGCAGGATCCTATTCTTTGGCGTCCTCAGAAACAGATGTGTGGTGGCAGGGGTCGGAGAAGGATAACAGGGTAGAGTTTGGGCCATCAGGGGCCTGGGGGGAGGGGCAGAAAGCTGGAGAGAGCCAGAGGCAGTCTGTGGGAATGAGGGAGCTGGTGGGAAGAAAACTGTCGGTGGAGTGAATGAGGGTAGGTAGTCAGGGAGGCGTTATGCTGAAGGGGGCAGAGACTATTCAGGACCTGGCCAAGGGGGCTCAAGTCATAAAAAGGACTAGACGAATGCAGAATTGGGCATGGTGACATGAAGGAGGAGGGAAGCAGGTTGGTATAGCTCCCCAACTTGCTACAAGGGGGTGCTAACCTAGAAAGTCCTCCTTATTCCAATGAGTGTCATGTGATATGCAGGATACTTGACAGCCCTGATTCCTTATTTCCTCAAATCCCATACATATGGCCTTACCATGCTGCTAATTTTTCAGCAGCCTGCCCTATGCCTTCAGTGAGCAACTTATTTCTGTGCTTCCTTGTCAAAACTGATCATTTGGTAAAAAACTCAGATGTATCAACTTCAAACTCCCATTTGTCTATTCATCTAATGGTGCACGCATATGACCTGTGATTTGTGGCTTTCCAGGTGTTATCCCAGCAACCATCAATTCCAATCAGAATCCCCTAATATCAGTGTTAAAAATTAAACTTGGTACCCTTATACTTTATTTCTTTGCAAATATAGATTTTTTAAAAAGGTTAATAATGGTGGGGTTTTTTTGTTCAAACTATACAGTGAAGACACTGTAAATCATATAATTGTGATTCCTTTATGTGAAGCTCTTCTAGAGTCAACGAGTCCTATTTTCAAATGTGGGTACTTAAAGTAAGGTGGCCAACTCTGAGATTTGATACCCCTTGGCTAGTATACTATTTAGGTTTTTGTACTGTGCTCCACACCATTATATTGGAGTGCCTTTCAGACTTAAATACAAGCATAATGATTAACACCCGTCAAGTGGAGTTCCTCTCCACTCCTTGGGAAAGAGATTGCATGTTCTCTTTGAGTAGCTGAGCTGCTCAGTTGTTGTTTGGAAGGCAAGTTTGAAGAAGTGTGCTCTGTATTTGGAGTAGGAAAATGGTGAGGTTTGAAGCACTTTGTAATTCCTGTGGGAGTGAGTCCCACAGTCTTGGGACAGCCCTCCAGGAAGCTTTATCTCTGTCATGAACTTATGAGCTTCACCTTTGCAGTAGACAATTTGGTTGTGTCTGAAGCTATGTTTACACTACGATTTATGTCGCTCAGGGATGTGAACAAGCCACCCCCGAGCAACATAAGTGACACCGACCTAAGCACCAGTGTGAATAGCACTATGTTGGTGGGTGAGCTTCTCACACCCACATAGCTACCGCTGTTCATTGAGGGTGGATTAATTAAGCTCTCTCCCATCAGCTTAGAGTGGCTACACTAGACAGCTTACAGTTGGTTCGGTTCAGCTATGCCCCTGTAAACTTTCCAGTATAGCCATAGCCTGAGGAGCAGAATTGTCAAGGTCTCAGAGTGATTTTAAATGAGCATAAATTGCATTGCTTTAATCCAGTTGGGTGGTGACAAAGACATGCATTACTGAGGCTAGGCCATCACCAGCAAGGATGAGACAAAAAGAAAAGGAGTACTTGTGGCACCTTAGAGACTAACCAATTTATTTGAGCATGAGCTTTCGTGAGCTACAGCTCACTTCATCAGATGTTTACCGTGGAAACTGCAGCAGACTTTATATACAGGATGAGACAGTCTTCTAGCTAGCTACAGGCGGTAGAACTAACAGATGCTGTTATGTGTGAGCTTAGTGAAGAATATCTTGTCTGGTGGAGTGTTCTGATGATTTGTGGGTACATGGCATAGACTGGTGAAGGTTGCATGGTGGCTGCAAACCCTTCAAAGGATCTTCCTCTGCATATAACTCCATGTTGTTAGGATTTAACTTTAACCAGGGGTTCCTCAGCCATATAGTGACCTCAGTGATGCACTGGGCTGGCTGGCTGGCTTTTTGCAGTGCTGTTGTAGGTTATATTTGATAACTGGCTCCTATAGCATTTTTACACAGATGTTGGGAAATGCCACTGTAAACAACACTTTATATCCGCCAAATGTACCTGTGCTTGATCTCATACCCATAGAAGTCAATGGGAGTCATTCTGTGGCCATCAGTTAATATTGGATCAGTCCCCTTATCCTTAGTGGTAGAACCACAGGCAAGATACACATATGACAAACCATGAAGAAATCCAGTGGAAAATCCAGGCTTCACTCACAGACAGAAAAGATCAGAAATGAGCCCTAAATGTGATTAAACAGGTTAATGGAGAAAATACACCAAGTGAACGTAATCTGCAACATGAAAGCTGAATTCAAGTCGAAGACAAAGGTGATAGGACATTGAAGGTACAATTAAAAGATTGCCTTCAGTTATATTTGTCAGTGTCTATTCCTGCATAAAAGTGGCTTGCAATTAATGGAAGATTAAAATTGAGTTAAACCTTGACACTGTGCATTGCCGATTTTCTGTAAACAAAGTAATTAGTTTGGCTTAGTTCTGTATTCTGAGCAACCTTTATGAAGCTCTGTTTTCGCACAAATCACCATCCATCTTTTAAATTCAGCAGTTTTATTTGGCCTGGCTTTCTCAAACATTTTACTTTTTTTACAGAGATTAAAAAAATATACTGTGGAGGAAAATTATCTAAGCTTTGAAAACATGAAATGATGTCTGCAGCAGTGCTCTGGAATGTAGTAATTCACTCTGCCAGCTCTGAAGCACAGATGGGAGAGTATAGAAAGAGGATTAAACTGCTTTCCATATCCTAAACTTTATCAGGGATAACACAGAAAACTGTGTCATTCATTACTCCCTGGGGAGTTCTTAAGTGTTAACAATTTATCTCGTTTATACATTATAAAAGCTAGAAAGTGTTAGCAATCACAGACTGCAACTGAAATGAAAGTCATAAGTTGCATTGCAAGCGTTTTACTTGTACAATTCCAAACAAAGAGCACAAACAGACTTTCCCACCTGACAATATGACTTCCAATAAATCTAGCAGCATGGACCCAAAAGGTGTTGGAAGAAAAGAGTTTAGGAAACATTTTCATTTACACAATACTGTAACAATATATTTAATGTATGTTTTAGAACCTTGGTTTATCAATGTTGGTTTTTGTTGCACAAAAAATAAAGAACAACAATAAGGGATTTGTAGAATATCCTATCATCCTTAGTTTGTGTGCATATAGCTTGCTTAACATTACAGGTAATTTCACAGGTGTGAATTTAAGGTGTGATCCAAACCCCATTTGAATCAAAGGGAAGATACCTGTTGATTTCAGTGGGCTTTGGGTCAGGTCAAAGAGAAATCTAGAAACCAAAACGATTGGGGGAAAAGAAATTACAGCCAACGTCTGCTTTGAATTCCTTGTTCCACCTTCATTTTTGTCCTAACTTGTACATTTTAATATTTTTCTAGATGATTCTATCTAATCTCTATATTTAGGTTTTGAAGTTTTTCAACCTCGCTAATTTTGCTTTGAGTCTTAGGTTTGTATGAATCCAAAATGATAATGAAAAACTCAGACGAAGCTGTCAAGTTTAGTCTGATTTATAATGAAACTGGTGAGCGGAGGCAGTTCTATCTATGGTATGACTATGTTTTGTAAATTTTGCAATGAAACCCAGCAATATCACATGGAATTTAATAAGGAAAAATGTCCATAGGAATGAAATAGGGTTCTGTAGATATTACTCTAAAAATGGGCATGGTTTAATGGAGAAGGTGCTCCTTTTTACAGATTTTTAAAACCAAGCTATAGCATGTAATAGAGAAGTATATCCTTGCTGTTGAATTCGATAAAGTGGCTTGAAAATACTATGGAAGCTATTCTCAGTCAAATTCTGTAGGATTTTTACATACAGATGATAGCTTTGGGAGAATTTTATACTGTAACCAGACAGCAAATACACTCTGTTGGTTTTTGCCTCATTTCAAGTTCCATTGCAAATGATTGGTACCAGATCTGCTTCTCACGGCTAACTCCTGTCCTGTTCACCTTTGCCATGTCCTGGTTCTAGAGACAGTTGAATCCAGCCCGCCCTCAACTGGTAGGACTAATACAAAATTAATGTATAGGATATCTTCTGTAGACTAGGCATATACAATTGGATATTTGCCATAATACATGGAACAGTAATTTTTGGCACTTATATTGTGTTGTTGTTTTTTATTTATTTTTTATTGTGTTGATCTCTATAGGCCCTTTACAATTAACTAAGCCTCAAGACACTGCATGTGAGATGATTCTGTACCCATTTTACACACGGTTAAGGTGATTGACAATGGGGGTGTGATCCTAATTTTTAAGTGTCCATTAACTTTAGGTGGCTTAATTTGGGGGTTTCCAGTTTGAGGCGCCTTCTAATAACTTGAAGTTGAGCACACAAACTTAGTGAACACTTTATAAAAAAATTGAGGTCTAAATGCTTGTCCAGTGTCACCCAATGAATCAGTATGAGCTAGAATAAACCCAGGTGCTGTAATAGCCAGTCCTCTGCACTAAGCTATACTTGCCTCCTCATACTGCCCTTTCAGTCTTTAAAATTCTCAGAACAAAAACTCCTCTTCTATGTCATGTGCATCACTGGCCTCCCACCCTGTATTGTTCTTCCCAGATTTGCCCCTGGATGGTTGTATCCATGTGTGGCTCTCCCCTGTTGTACATGGGGTGAAGGGTAATCAGCCAACTGCATTGTACCCTCGTCCCTGTGCCTAATTCCAACACTCAGGAAGGGTGCTCTGCTTCTCTTGCGCAAGTGCCAGAAGGAGGTAGGTACTAGGCAGCTGGGGACAGGGCAGGAGGGACCCACAGCATCCCCTCCTCTGATTCCCCAGAGCATAAACAGAAAAAATATCAGCCAATTAAAAATGATAATGAAAAAACAAATTATACATATTAAAATAAAATGCAGCACAAAATTATCCCCCTTCCCTCTTCTAGTGGAGCATTCAACTTGGTCCAGTGCTTAGGGACATTAGTTAAGGACTTGGAAGAGCTCTGTTCAAGTTCCCACTCAGCTACAAACTCCCTGTGTAACTTTGGCCAAGTCACTTAACCTCTCTGTGCCTCAGTTCCCCATCTCTAAAATGGGGATAATAGCACTTCACAGAGGGGGTTGTGAGGCTAAATATATTTTGAGTATGAGGTAGATAAGTACCTGAAATGGATTGTTTTTCCTGCTTTTAACAGAATCATCTTTAAACTCCTGGTTATATGCTATTCTTTGGGATGTGGATAACTCTGCTTCTGTAACACTCAACCAATATGTATGAATTTCATTAGTCCATTCTTGGTCTATGTGTGGAAGTTGGAAAGTTATTTTGGGACATTCCTATCTATACAGACAGTGTTTTCTTTTATGTGTTATTATAGTAACAGGTTTTCAGACCACATCTGGATTCAATAGATCTAGGGGAAATCTTGGCAGGTCCTTGGTTATCCTGGATAAAAATGTGATTGATTCCATGAACCCTACTTTGAAGAAATACAGTGATATAAGAGCAGAGGGGTGTGTCCTTCTTTGATGTGAAAATCTTTGATCTATGCTGTCTCAGCTGTCTGCAACTCTTTCAGATCTCTGGATGCCAGTCACAGTTCTCCTTCAAGTCACCTTATTTTCCCCCCTCTCTCCCTGAGTTAAACGAAGTCAGGGCATCTAGGTACAAGCTGCTGCGCAAACTTAGAAATAGCTATGCACAATCCCCTACGCCATCCATAACTCACTAGAACTATAACCATTACTTGTCGAATGAACCTTTTCTAGCAAAAGCAGAAGGATGCTGTGTTTTCAGGAACAGGTCTTTGACTGCATCTTCCACTTTCCAAGTTTTCCAGAATGCACTCTTGAGGAAATCATAGTAGTTTTGCAAAGTAAGTATTACAATATCTGCTGAAAACTGGTAAAAGTTTCAGGAATTGGCATTTCCAAAACAGCATGTTAAGATGGATTTTAAACAACTAATAGTTACTCTTCTGAGACAATTTGGCAGTCTAATGTGCCTTGAGAACTAATCTACAGCTAGGAAGCTTGTTCTCCATCTAAATAAATATGTACTGGTTTTCTGCCAAGGTCATTCTAGGACTACAGATGGCATCAACTCTAGCAGCTGGATAAGCCCTTGTTTGGTGAGAATGTTCAGATACTGACAGGTTTCAGAGTAGCAGCCGTGTTAGTCTGTATTCGCAAAAAGAAAAGGAGTACTTGTGGCACCTTAGAACTAACCAATTTATTTGAGCATAAGCTTTCGTGAGCTACAGCTCACTTCATCAGATGCATAAAGTGGAAAATACAGTGAGGAGATTTATATACACACAGACCATGAAAAAATACACATTGTAAGGAGAGTGATCACTTAAGATGAGCTATTACAAGCAGGAGAGTGGGTTGGGGGGAGATTTTACTGGTATCTGATCACCAGAATAAAACTTTTGGCTCTCCCATGTCATTTTAGAATAACACCATATCCTCTGTGTGTTCCCTGTGATGTTTCCTGGAAAAAAAATAGTCATCTTTCCCTTCGTCTAAGCCTCTTGTGAACAGATAACTCCCCCAATAAAGGCCAGTGAGTTCTCAAGAAGAAAGATATTGGTGGTCAAATTCTGCAGAGACATGCAATGGGGTAAGTGGGGTAAGAAGGAATATGAAAAGTAAAAAAAAATGACTGCAAGAAGTAATACATACAATAAAGTGAAAGTGCACATTCAGTTAGACAAAGAGGAGGGAGAGGGTGCTGGAGCAGAAAAAAGGGTCATGGCTAGCTGAAAAAGGAGGACATCTCAATCTGGAAACTCCACTATTCCCATGCAGATGGAATATAAATGGCTCAAAAATAAAGAAGCTCTCCTCTCTTTTGAAATGTACAAGTGCCCTAAAAGTCATCTACATAGTTGTAGATACAGGGTGAGATGCCTTAGGAGGAAGGCTTTATGTGATCGAATGGCAACTACATACACTTGAACACACTGACTAGTGTCTCTAAGGTGCCACAAGTACTCCTTTTCTTTTTGTGAATACAGACTAACACGGCTGCTACTCTGAAACCTGTCACTGCCCTCTAGTGGCTCGCTAAAAGAAGAAATATATTTTTGATTCCAGAAACATAGTTTCAGATATTACCAAAACCTGTATCAATTTAGAATCAGTTTGATCAAAATGCCATTGCTTTGCAAGATGTACTCAGTGATTCATCTTAGAAGATGCGGAGAATAACTCATCAGCAACATGAAGATCATCTAAAACTGCTGTGGCCTAAGGATATTGTGACTTGTGCTAAGAGAACAAGGGGACGTGTTTCCCTTTCTCCATCCCTTTTGGTTGTGGTACCATTGAAACCTGTGGGGCTGCATTCTAAGCTGATGTGAATCAGAATTAGGCCCTAGCTAACGCCTTTGTGTTGATTTCCATCAGCTGAGGATTTTTTCCTCCATTTACATCTTGGTTTTTTGTGACTGTTTCTTTTGGAAGCATTGCTCTACAAATTAAAGAGGAAAGTAAGGCTGGGGTGATGCCTAGAATAACAGCATATATAAGAAATAAATCAAGTTAATTATTCACAGAAAATCCTCTCACCACTTAAATGAGAGGCTTAAAAAGTTAGTAAAGAAGAACTGCATCCTTCATTTTGACTTACATAAGTAAACACGGTAAGACTCATACAATATTGATGTGAAAATTAAAACTCTAGTTAGGAATTCACAAATCAAAATATAAGGTTTGATTCTATTCTCACTTAACTGCTGTGATATCATTGGCTTTGATAGATACTCCTGATTCTCACAAGTGTGAGAGTAGAGTTGGGGCCCAAGAGCATAATAGTGTGCTCCTTAATGGGAAGAGGAGAACTTTGAGTCTTATTTTCACTTATGTCAGCATTTGGGGTGGGACTGGGTGGGCTTGACAACAGATGGCAGACACAGGTTATTTTTTTTAAAAAATAACCTGTTTCTCCTCAAATTATGCACATCTTCAAAAATGTGCCATATTTCTAATAAATGTTAGAGAAATCACAAACTAGACTTGATGGTCATGGGCTTGATTCAGTAATGGGCTTGATCCAAAACCCTAGACTCCTGTTGATTTTCAATTGGCTTTGGATCAGGCTCTAAATGAAGAGATGGACTAACAAGCCCTTAACGTATCTTCTTATATATAAAAGTAAATGTAAGCTTTCTTGCAAAGTGAATTGGAAAACCTGTGTAAGCCTTTCAAAACTCAAAATTCTGTTTGTTTTTTTAAAATGCTTTCTTGAGACCTTCATGGCTGCAGGCTGAGAAGGCAGAGTTGATTTTTTCAGAGCTGTCTCAGTCTGTGTCTGTTTAATAAAACTATCGTCTTAACACCGGGGGAGTGGGGAGCCAAAATGCCATCAAAAGAAAAAGGGAATGGGGGGAGGCGTATCCAAACTTTAAGTTTGTATGGAAAATGTTTGCAAAGCTGGCTGATTCTCCTGAATTTGCCAATCCATTACACAACAATAATACATGGACTGTGTGATGAAAAATACTAAATAGTAAGTACAGAAATCAATTCTGTTTAGTGAGGATTCAAATCCCTTTGAGTCTTTAAATTTTTTGTAAGGTTTTACGGAGGTGGGGGGTTGACATCTCTTCTATAAATGCACAAAACTACTGAGCATAGGGGATTTATTTAACCAGAAAACTTACATTATTGAGATTAGACATCTCGTTTTCAAGGTGCTCCTGGAAGATAATGACTTCCTTCCCCATAATTCACTGTAGACATCATTTTTGTCTGGTAGTGTATAAATGGGCCTGAAGGTGGAAGTTAGCAGTTTTCACTCTGTATTGCAAAACAGAATAAGGTAGCATTAAAAAAAGGGGGGGCCCAGTTACTGTGGATTTCAATTGTTTTGTGGGCAGACAATTTAGTCAATTAACTTTATTTATGAAATTTACACTTTTCCTGTTGCTGGGCTCTGATTGGATGATGGTCACCTCGATTATGAGGATGACATCGACAATCATCATTTGTACTAATGGGTGTACTCCATAGACCAACTGGGGAAGAGCAACATTTACTGCACTGGCCACAGAGCCATTTGCCTGGTTGTGTTGCTTGAGCTGCAGTTTGTTTCTACACCTGGTGTTGTGATTCCAGCTGCTCCATGTGATTCTTGTCAAAGTCGAGGCCAGCCACCCTGACAGTCTGGGATCATGCAACTTGATCAATCGCCAGTTGCTCAAAGGTCGAGTCAGAAATGTTTGTTTTGCGCAGATTTTGTTTCACAGTCTCGCTGAAGATTTCATCTGCACTCCCTGCTTACAATTGCCAGAGCTAAATTCAGAATATAAGACTTGTTTTGATAGTTGAGTCTCAGGCATTCAAATTACATGGCCAGTCCATTTAGTTCCTGTTGCTGGGGCTCTGATCTACTGTGTGGAGTTCCCGCTCGAGAACCTGAAATGCGCCCTTATGACTGTCACTGTGATAATCCAGCTAATATGCCAATTTAGTGTTGTGTTATGTGGGGAGAAAGGATATGATCACAGAATCATAAAATATAGAGAAGGGACATTAAGAGGTCATCAAGTCCAGACCTCCCTACTGAGGCAGGACCAAGTAAACCTAGATCACTCCTTACAGGTATTTGTCCAACCTGTTCTTAAAAACGTCCAATGATGAGGATTCCGCAACCTCCCTTGCAAGCCTTTTCTAAAACTTAACTACCTTTATACTCAAAAAGGCTTTCCTAATATCTGACCTAAATCTCTCTTGCTACAGATTAAACTCATTGCTTCTTGTCCGTGGACATGGAGAACAATTGAGCACCATCCTCTTTATATCGGCCCCTTAATGTATTTGAAGTTGATCAGATCCCATCTCAGTCTTTTTTTTCCCCCTCAAGACTAAACATGCCCAGATTTTTACCTTTTCCTCACAGGTCAGGTTTTCTAAACCTTTTCTCATTTTTGTTGCTCTCCTCTGGACTCTTTCCAATTCGTCTGCAGTGCTCCAACTGAGTATGATGTTTCATAGGGGAGTTAATTGAATTTTGATATGTTTGTGTAACTTCTGGATTATATTTGATTTCAGAGTAACTGATTGGTCTGTTTGTTTATTGGTGTCTCTTAAAGGGAGCATTTTTGAGCCACCTAATATGCTCACACACGGGAGGAAAGGGAGGTCAGGTGCTTCCATTCTCTGCTCTGTGGACTACCTGCATCGCTAGTCTGTGCAAGGAGCAGAGCAAATACCACTGGGTTGCTACTAGCCCCATCATGTAGATGTGTGGAGAGTGGATGGAATCCTGGCTTTGGCCCCGAATCCAGCAGTCAGTGCTGCAGAGTCAGTATGGAGTGGGAAATTACCTGTACCAGGGAAAGTCTGGCATAGTTTATTGGACCCACGGAATGAGGGAAAATTAGGGACTGAATTGTGATTCTGAGGGCAGGTGTACACTTAAAACGCTGCAGTGACTCAGCTTCAGTGAAGACACTATTATGCCAGCAGGAGAGCTTCTCCTGTCAGCATAGCTACTGCCTCTCATGAAGATGGATTAACGAGGTCGATGGGAGAAGCCCTTCCACCAACATAGCACTCTCCACATCGTGAGCTAGGTCAGTATAACTTTGTCACTCAGGGGTGACACTCAGGATGTTCTATGCCCCCGAGCGACATAGTTATACTGATGGATATTTGTAGTATAGACCTGGCCTGAGTCCCAGCTTGACCTTGACCACCTCCTGAGGTTGCATAGGCTACATGTTGCCCCTTACTCAGGGCAGATTGCAGGGTCCAAATGTAGCCCTAAAAATGCCAAGGATGCCTAGAGGTTTGGATGAGAAATCTTTTATTGTACAGGAGTAGAAACTTACTACAAACCCAATAAAGTACATTAATTGAGAGAAGCTGTTCTGGGTTATGGTGAGAGCAATGAAAGACTCACATTTCTTCAAAGTCTCTGTTCCCTCTGGGGAAAGACACTTAGACACAGAATAAAGAAAGAGAGAAGGAGAAAAAAGCAAAAAAAAAATCCATTTTTTTTCTTTTCTCACTCATATACAACTAGTAACCTCTCTCACTCCACTAGGTTCTCAGAATGAATCTAAATGCACGCTGCCATATTATGCACCTTTTGATTTATGGTTGTTATTGGTTTTTTTGTTTGCAACAATGTTTCCCCTCTTTTTTCTTAGAAGTCATGTAGCCCACTTCCCCCATCCTACATGAGTCTAGTCTGCTGCATGTTCACACACCAGCAGGGTAGCTTCTCGAGCAGCAACAGTGTAAGTGCTCAAAACTTCCTCCTTCTTCCTGAAGCCCATCTTGCTTAAATTAAAATGAGCTGTAATATATAGAGAGAAACAGTGCAGTGAATTCACGTAATTTAGCTGATGTAAACAGAATGACCACAAAAACAGTTGCAGAACCCAAGTCACAAACACACAACGTTTACGTCATAGCTTATTTTCATCTGATATCTACAGTATGGAAGAAAGAGTATGAAAAGTTTGAAATGGTGTTAGCTAAAGACCCAAATGTTTCAGTGCTTATCCAGTTTATCCTAAATGCTATGGTCTACCAGACTGGGTTCAAAAGGAAAGATTTTCAAAAGATTTCTCTCACAGTATTTTGGCCTGTACTCTAATGTGTCGCGGGGTACAGCTCAGAATGCCATGTCTGTCTATGCTTCTCATCACAGGCAAGTGGTCAGGGGTCATATCATCCTTATTTTTTCCTGAAGTCTGAGCATGGATTTTTGGCCCTTCTGTTTTTGGTCCTAGAGCAGGGGAGGGCAAACTACAGGCTGGATCCGGCCTGCCAGTCATTTTAATCCAGCCCTCAATCTCCCGCTGGGGAGCAGGGTCTGGGGCTTGCCCTGCTCCGGTGCTCCAGCTGGGGAGCAGGGTCAGGGGCTGCTCCACGCAGCTCCCGGAATCAGCAGCATGGCCCCACTACAGCTGGGAAGCAGGGTCGGGGGCCGCTCCACATGGCTCCCGGAAGCTGCAGCATGGCCCCCTCTGGCTCCTACGTGCTCCAATGGACCCCTCCGGTGCTCCAATGGGAGCTGCAGGGGCAGTGCCTGCCGATGGTGCAGCGTGCAGAGCTGCCTGGCTGCATCTCCACATAGGAGCCAGAGAAGGAACATGCCGCTGTGTCCGGGAGCCACTTGAGGTAAACACCACCTGGAGCCTGCACCCCCTCCCGGGCCCCAACCCGCTGCCCCATCCCTGATCTCCCTCCTGCCCTCCGAACCCCTCGATCTCAGTCCACAGCACCCTCCTACATCCCAAACTCCTCATTCCCAGCCTGCACCCCCAGCCAGAGCCCTCACCCCACCCCCATTCCCCAGCCTGGAGCCCCTTCCCGCATCCTGAACTCCTCATTTCTGGCCCCACCCTGGAGCCTGCACCCCCAACTAGAGCCCTCACCCCCTCCCGCACCCCAATCCCAATTTTGTGAGCATTAATGGCCCGCCATACAATTTCTATTTCCAGATGTGGCCCTCAGGCCACAATGTTTGTCCACACCTGTCCTAGAGAGAACCCAGAAGTATGGAGGTGGATGTAGGAGTGGGAGTTGGAGCAAAAAAAGTTAAATGAACTTTAGCAAAAAAATTGAGTTTGGGAGACAAGGTTCAAGAGTTTTCTATTTTATAAAGACTGGTTTGCATATTCTTAATGTAGAGTGTGGTTTTGCTGCTTTGACATATTTTTGCTGCTAATCACTCTCATTTCCCCATACCTACTATGGAAAAGCACAATATTTTCCTCCTGTCACTCTTTCTAATTAAATTTGATCTGCTAGGTTCTTTTTAGCTTTTGCAACCCCAAATTCTTTGTCAAAATAACTCTGTCCAGTGGTATCTAAGCAGGCCTGCTGATGATTTCACCTATACTACTCATCCTAACACACCACTATTGGCCTATTCTGGCTCATCATAATAATCATAGAAGCTAGTTCACAGCAATAGGCACTTCGGGCCTGGAGTCCTATAGATCATGAGACCTATAGTCTAGACCGACCATCAGATAATGACTCTTGCAGCTCATCAGATCAATGAATTAGCATATCTCTCAAATTTTGTCTTTTTTCCTAATAAGGGCATCCTAATATATTATGAATTCACAAATCTAGAATAGCAAGTTCAAGGTCTCAGTCCTTCTTTTCAAGGTGCTCAACAGCCTGCATCCAGCATATATCAAAGATCCCCTAAAGCTCTGGGATAAAGACTGTGACCAACAGCTCTGCTCCTCAAGCACAGTAGGACTTCCTGCCATAAGGGTACAACTCATCTGTGCAAGAACAGAACTTCTTCTTCAAGGAGTGTCCCTGTGGGTGCTCCACTTTAGGCATCTTGGCACCCTGTGCTTGTAATCAGAGATTCGTAGTAGCGGTGCCACGGTTAGCTGCGCATGCGCGGCAGCCGTCTCGCACCACTCCGAGTGGCCACTTAGTGCACGCAGCCAACCGCCCCCTCAGTTCCTTTTCTACCGTCTTAGGAATGAGTCAAAGCAACAGCAGCACTCATATATCTCATAGATTGCTTATATTTCCATCTTTATTTATCCTTTTTGCTGGTTTTCTTCCGTTTTCCCATCCTTATTTACCCATTTAAAGAAAATTATTTGTTTGCCCCCCCCCGCCACCAGCAGGTCTCTGCCAACGGTGACTGAACTATGACCGGTTTCAGAGTAACAGCCGTGTTAGTCTGTATTCGCAAAAAGAAAAGGAGGACTTGTGGCACCTTAGAGACTAACCAATTTATTTGAACATAAGCTTTCGTGAGCTACAGCTCCCTTCATCGGATGCACACTGTGGAAACTGCAGAAGACATTATATACACAGAGACCATGAAACAATATCTCCTCCCACCCCACTCTCCTGCTGGTAATAGCTTATCTAAAGTGATCACTCTCCTTACAATGTGCATGATAATCAAGGTGGGCCATTTCCAGCACAAATCCAGGTTTTCTCACCCTCCGCCCACCCCCCCCCACACACACACAAACTCACTCTCCTGCTGGTAATAGCCCATCCAAAGTGACCACTCTCTTTACAATGTGTATGATAATCAAGGTAGGCCATTTCCAGCACAAATCCAGGTTTTCTCACACACCCCCTTTTTTTTTCAAAACCCACACACACAAACTCACTATCCTGCTGTTAATAGCTTATCCAAAGTGACCACTCTCCTTACAATGTGTATGATAATCAAGGTGGGCCGTTTCCAGCATAAATCCAAGTTTAACCAGAACGTCGGGGGGTGGGGGGGGTAGGAAAAAACAAGGGGAAATAGGCTACCTTGCATAATGACTTAGCCACTCCCAGTCTCTATTTAAGCCTAAATTAATAGTATCCAATTTGCAAATGAATTCCAATTCAGCAGTTTCTCGCTGGAGTCTGGATTTGAAGTTTTGTGTTTTAAGATAGCGACCTTCATGTCTGCAATTGCGTGACCAGAGAGATTGAAGTGTTCTCTGACTGGTTTATGAATGTTATAATTCTTGACATCTGATTTGTGTCCATTTATTCTTTTACGTAGAGACTGTACAGTTTGCCCAATGTACATGGCAGAGGGGCATTGCTGGCACATGATGGCATATATCACATTGGTGGATGTGCAGGTGAACGAGCCTCTGATAGTGTGGCTGATGTTATTAGGCCCTGTGATGGCGTCCCCTGAATAGATATGTGGGCACTGTTGGCAACGGGCTTTGTTGCAAGGATAGGTTCCTGGGTTACTGGTTCTGTTGTGTGGTATGTGGTTGTTGGTGAGTATTTGCTTCAGGTTGGGGGTTGTCTGTAGGCAAGGACTGGCCTGTCCTCCAAGATTTGTGAGAGTGTTGGGTCATCCTTCAGGATAGGTTGTAGATCCTTAATAATGCGTTGGAGGGGTTTTAGTTGGGGGCTGAAGGTGACAGCTAGTGGCGTTCTGTTATTTTCTTTGTTAGGCCTGTCCTGTAGTAGGTGACTTCTGGGAACTCTTCTGGCTCTATCAATCTGTTTCTTGACTTCCGCAGGTGGGTATTGTAGTTGTAAGAATGCTTGATAGAAATCTTGTAGGTGTTTGTCTCTGTCTGAGGGGTTGGAGCAAATGTGGTTGTATCGCAGAGCTTGGCTGTAGACAATGGATTGTGTGGTGTGGTCAGGGTGAAAGCTGGAGGCACGTAGGTAGGAATAGCGGTCAGTAGGTTTCCGGTATAGGGTGGTGTTTATGTGACCATTGTTTACTAGCACTGTAGTGTCCAGGAAGTGGATCTCTTGTGTGGACTGGACCAGGCTGAGGTTGATGGTGGGATGGAAATTGTTGAAATCACGGTGGAATTCCTCAAGGGCTTCTTTTCCATGGGTCCAGATGATGAAGATGTCATCAATATAGTGCAAGTAGAGTAGGGGCGTTAGGGGACGAGAGCTGAGGAAGCGTTGTTCTAAATCAGCCATAAAAATGTTGGCATACTGTGGGGCCATGCGGGTACCCATAGAAGTGCCGCTGATCTGAAGGTATACATTGTCCCCAAATGTAAAATAGTTATGGGTAAGGACAAAGTCAGAAAGTTCAGCCACCAGGTTAGCCGTGACATTATCGGGGATAGTGTTCTTGACGGCTTGTAGTCCATCTTTGTGTGGAATGTTGGTGTAGAGGGCTTCTACATCCATAGTGGCCAAGATGGTGTTATCAGGAAGATCACCGATGGATTGTAGTTTCCTCAGGAAGTCAGTGGTGTCTCGAAGGTAGCTGGGAGTGCTGGTAGCGTAGGGCCTGAGGAGGGAGTCTACATAGCCAGACAATCCTGCTGTCAGGGTGCCAATGCCTGAGATGATGGGGCGCCCAGGATTTCCAGGTTTATGGATCTTAGGTAGTAGATAGAATATCCCAGGTCGGGGTTCCAGGGGTGTGTCTGTGCGGATTTGATCTTGTGCTTTTTCAGGAAGTTTCTTGAGCAAATGCTGTAGTTGCTTTTGGTAACTCTCAGTGGGATCATAGGGTAATGGCTTGTAGAAAGTGGTATTGGAGAGCTGCCGAGCAGCCTCTTTTTCATATTCCGACCTATTCATGATGACAACAGCACCTCCTTTGTCAGCCTTTTTGATTATGATGTCAGAGTTGTTTCTGAGGCTGTGGATGGCATTGTGTTCTGCACGGCTGAGGTTATGGGGCAAGTGATGCTGCTTTTCCACAATTTCAGCCCGTGCACATTGGCGGAAGCATTCTATGTAGAAGTCCAGTCTGCTGTTTCGACCTTCAGGAGGAGTCCACCTAGAATCCTTCTTTTTGTAATGTTGGTAGGGAGGCCTCTGTGGATTAGTATGTTGTTCAGAGGTATTTTGGAAATATTCCTTGAGTCGGAGATGTCGAAAATAGGATCCTAGGTCACCACAGAACTGTATCATGTTCGTGGGGGTGGAGGGGCAGAAGGAGAGGCCCCGAGATAGGACAGCTTCTTCTGCTGGGCTGAGAGTATAGTTGGATAGGTTAACAATATTGCTGGGTGGGTTGAGGGAACCATTGCTGTGGCCCCTTGCGGCATATAGTAGTTTAGAAAGTTTAGTGTCCTTTTTCTTTTGTAGAGAAGCAAAGTGTGCATTGTAAATGGCTTGTCTAGTTTTAGTAAATTCCAGCCACGAGGAAGTTTATGTGGAAGGTTGTTTTTTTATGAGAGTATCCAGTTCTGAGAGCTCATTCTTAATCTTTCCCTGTTTGCTGTAGAGGATGTTGATCAGATGATTCCGCAGTTTCTTTGAGAGCGTGTGGCACAAGCTGTCAGCATAGTCTGTGTGGTATGTAGATTGTAATGGATTTTTTACCTTCAGTCCTTTTGGTACGATGTCCATCTGTTTGCATTTGGAAAGGAAGATGATGTCTGTCTGTATCTGTACAAGTTTGTATCTATACAAGTTTTTATCTGTACAAGTTTGTATCTGTACAAGTCTCTACATAAAAGAATAAATGGACACAAATCAGATGTCAAGAATTATAACATTCATAAACCAGTCGGAGAACACTTCAATCTCTCTGGTCACGCAATCACAGACATGAAGGTCGCTATCTTAAAACAAAAAAACTTCAAATCCAGACTCCAGCGAGAAACTGCTGAATTGGAATTCATTTGCAAATTGGATACTATTAATTTAGGCTTAAATAGAGACTGGGAGTGGCTAAGTCATTATGCAAGGTAGCCTATTTCCCCTTGTTTTTTCCTAACCCACCCCCCGACGTTCTGGTTAAACTTGGATTTATGCTGGAAATGGCCCACCTTGATTATCATACACATTGTAAGGAGAGTGGTCAGTTTGGATGAGCTATTACGAGCAGGAGAGTGAGTTTGTGTTTGTATGGGGTGGGGGGTTGAGAAAACCTGGATTTGTGCTGGAAATGGCCCACCTTGATTATCATGCACATTGTAGGGAGAGTGGTCACTTTGGATAAGCTATTACGAGCAGGAGAGTGAGTTTGTGTGTGTGTGTTTTGGGGGCGGAAGGTGAGAAAACCTGGATTTGTGCTGGAAATGGCCCAACTTGATTATCATACACATTGTAAGGAGAGTGATCACTTTAGATAAGCTATCACCAGCAGGAGAGTGGGGTGGGAGGAGGTATTGTTTCATGGTCTCTGTGTGTATAATGTCTTCTGCAGTTTCCACGGCATGCATCCGATGAAGTGAGCTGTAGCTCACGAAAGCTCATGCTCAAATAAATTGGTTAGTCTCTAAGGTGCCACAAGTACTCCTTTTCTTTTTGCGAACTATGACCATTTCTATAGATCTGGACCTCCTCAGGCATGCCTGGTTCTCCTGCCTTTAAATGTTGCCTGACCTGCAGGCTATCTATTCCTATATTGGATGGTCGTGCTCAGTGCATCAGCTGTCTCAGGGAAACCCATATACCACAGAAGCATCCACATGGTAAGAAATTATCTGCCAGGACATTGAAAGCCCCGGGCCTTCCCCGGGGAAGCAGTCTCCTGGCGATAAATCTGCCCCGGTACCAACGGCACCGAGAACCTCGGACCGAGGGGCACCGGAAACATCCAGTACCAAGATGTCCCAAGGAGCCAAAGCACCGACACGTCCGGCTCTCACTCAGGTGCATGAGCTAAAGCTAAGCTCCCTAGTTTGGCACTGACAGTGCCAAAGAACACCTCGGCACCAGCTAGTGTAATGGTGCCACTTGCTGCATATACACAGCCTCACAAGACCTCAGCACCGTCAGAGCATACTATGCTGCCCTCCACGGCACTGAGCTTCCTGGTACTGCAACTCTTTACCAGACAGGCGGACCTGGCAATCTCCTCCATGCTGGGAACACACCTCTTTGGCACCAACGGTACCCCAGTCACCCCAGGACCGAGCCAAATAGGCACTCCTAGTGGATCTGGACCTCCACTATCTAATGATGAGGATGAAGAGGATGATTCAGGTCTTTATACCCCTCATCATTCCTCCCCGAAACCAGGACCCTCTCACCAACAACCACCTATGCAAGGGCACAGCTGGCAGGCACAACCATGGATACAATCACCCGTTGTTACGCCACCCAATTGGCCATACTGGGACCCGTTGGCAATCTATAGAGCCCAAAATCTTAACCCCCCTAGCCCACTAGCATCAAGGGCCACCCAGTCCCCTTCACCCATGAACCCACCACCATCAGAGGCCCAGGAGGAAGAGGGAGAGGAGCCAGAAGAGGCTCCTGAAGGTGACACACTGCCATCCAGCCATATTTCGTCCTCGTCCCCTGATGAAACAATTATGCCACCACCTCCCACCACAGAAGATGATTTCAAGTCCTTCCATGACTTATTCAAAAGAGTTGCAGAATCCCTGGTCATCTCTTTAGCAGAGCTGCCAAAGACCCAGCACAAACTTACTGACATCCTGCAGGCATTCCCATCAGCAAAGATAGCTCTGCCCATTAACGCTGCTCTCATGGATCCTGTAAAGATAATATGGCAGACACTGGCCACTTTCCCACCCTCCTGTAAATGTTCGGACAGAAAATATTATGTACCTGCGAAAGGGGCTGAGTTCTTATTTACTCACTTGGCTCTAAATTCACTGGTCATAGAGGCAGTAAACCAAAGCGGAAAACAGCACCAGTCAAAAACCACCCCTTATGACAAAGACTGGGAAAGGCTTGATCTCTTCGGATGCAAAGCTTATTCCTCACTGCAATTTCATATAGCAAACTACTCTGCTCTGTTGGCGAAATACACCTACAACTTGTTTAATAAAATGACATCCTTTATTGAACAAATGCTGAAGGAGTCAAGGGAACAATACAAAGCTACCGTTGCAGAGGGCTCCTTAATTGCCAAAATAGCACTGCAGGCCTCCTTTGGTTCTGCTGACATGGCAGCTCGTTCTATCGCCACATCCATGGTCATGTCTCAAGCACCATGGCTCCACCTCTCTGGATTTCCTAGAGAAGTACAAACCACAGTTGAGGACCTGCCCTTTGAGGGACAAAAACTATTTTGGAAACCACAGGTGCATCCCTACATACCTTTAAAGGACTCGAGGACTGCCTTGAAGACCTTCAGTATTTATGTCCCCCGCAAACAAGAAAAAACAGGGCAGATTTTATACCCAAAGATTCCGTCCCGCCCCATACTCCCAACCCCAGAGACAATACGATTAATGCTGCAAGCAAGATGCAGGCAGAACCAGGATCAACCTGCCTCATCTCAACCTTCAACCTATCAATTGTTTTGAAGTATTGGTCGAGGGCTCAAGACCTCTATTTTCTCCCAGGCCGAATTATCAGATGACCTCCAGATTATTTGGAGACCGCCTGCTACCACACTACCCAGTCTGGAACAACATCACTACAGACAAATGGGTGCTGGAAATCATCCAGAAGGGTTAATCTATCCCATTTATTTCTACTCCCCTTCCCACACATCTTCCCCATCCCTCTTCAGGGACCCCTCTCATGAGACCTTGTTGCAGCAGGAAATAATCATCTCCTGCCAGTAGGAGCTGTGGAAATAGTACCACTCCAACACAGGGGAAGAGGGTTTTCTTCCCATTATTTTCTCACACAGAAAAAGAACGGGGATTGGAGACCCATTCTGGACCTATGCAAACTCAACACATTTGTAAGGACGCAGCGCTTCAAAATGGTTACCCTGGCAACCATAATTCCAGCATTAGAGAAAGGAGATTGGCTCTCGTCCCTCGACCCACAGGATACCTACTTTCACGTCACCATTCATCCAGCACACCTCCTCCTCCACCTCCTCCCCTGAGCACCCCGTGTCCCTGCTCCTCCACCTCCTCCCAGCACTTGCCACCACCAAACAGCTGTAGCAAGCTCTGGGAGGGATGCGGGAGGAGCGGGAACGTGGCATGCTAAGGGGAGGAGGTGGGGAAGAGGCGAGGCCGGGGTGGGGATTTGGGAAAGGAGTTGGAATAGGGGCAGGGAGGGGGCAGAGTTGGGGCAGGGCAGGGGTGGAGGCAGGGCGGGGCTGGGGATAGGGGGAGGTCAAGCACCCGCCGTTGCCAGTAGGTGTCAGCACCTATGTGCCCAAGGTCACCCAGCAAACCACTGACTGGGCCAGGAATTGGGTACAAGTCTTTTGAGTCGCAATCCAGTGCTCTGTGCGCTAGAGTGTACTGTCTTGTACGCCTGTATATATGTAAATATGTAGATTAAGTGCCAGTAGATGGCACTCAAGAATATGCAGCATTGTTCCTCACTTTTGTAGTACATGTCTTGTTGTGCTCTGCAAGGGGCTTCTAGTGTGTAGCTCTTTACATGCACCTGTTAATTTTCCTCAGTTTCTAATGTTTAAAAAAAAACATGCAGGAAAAACCAATCAACCAACCTAGGGGGTTAATGGGAAGCCTTCCCAACCCTCTTTATGCATCACAAAGAAGCAAAAAGACCTTTTTGGGTCTGTCTTTTTGTTTTTGGAGGGGTTTGTAGTAGAAATTCAACTGTGAAATGTGTTGATCCACCAACTTTTGCAGCATAGAAAACTCACAGGGGACAGAATTAAACTGCAAAGAAGTGACCTAGACAGATATAGGTGGTCAGGGCTATGGGCAATGAGAGGGAAGTCTGGCATTTACAAATATAAAGTTTTCCCAATTCCACTTTCCCCCCCCATCAAATTAAAGTAAATTTCATCTTGTCTTTTTGTTACTGTCAGATTATTACTTGTTCATATAACCAAGCACTATAGTTGTCATTGGGGAGATGTGGAATGAGGGCTAGTAGGTTGGGAGGGAACAAGGTCCACAAGAGAATCTAATCTTAAATGATTCATACTAGGAAACGGTTTGAGAGCCATTGGGCTAGTTTCCTTCTTTCTTCCTTATTTTGCTGGAAGTCAGGTCAGTACCAACATGTGCTATTATAACTGAACTTCTCAAGTCAGTGGCACTATGTTAATTTACACCAGTTCGTGATATGGGCCATTGTCTTTCTCTCCTGTAAGATCACTCCTCCTCACCATTCTCTGTCATGGTGGACAGCACCAGTATCCCCTGTGACAAAGTTCCTGCTCTACCTTGGTGGGTCTTGCGCTTATTGGCAGATTTGCTCGCCTTGGAGCTTCATGGCAGCCCTCAGCTTGGCTGTTTTTCTGAACCCACAGTCCAGGTTGACTCCTCCTGTGTCTGACCAGGAGTTGGGAAGATTTGGGGGGAACCCGGGCCCACCCACTACTCTGGGTTCCAGCCCAGGGCCCTGTGGAATGCAGCTGTCTAGAGTGCCTCCTGGAACAGCTGTGCAACAGCTACTACTCCCTGGGCTACTTCCCCATGGCCTCCTCCCAACACCTTCTTTATCCTCACCATAGCACCTTCCTCCGGGTGTCTGATAATGCTTGTACACCTCAGTCCTCCAACAGTCCGCGTTCTCACTCTCAGCTCCTAGTGCCTCTTGCTCCCAGCTGCTCACACCATACCACAAACTGAAGTGAGCTCCTTTTTAAAACCCAGGTCCCCTGATTAGCCTGCCTTAATTGATTCTAGCAGCTTCTTGATTGGCTGTAGGTGTTCTAATCAGCCTGTCTTAATTGTTTCCAGAAGGTTCCTGATTGTTCTGGAACCTTCCCTGTTACCTTACCAGGGAAAAGGGACCTACTTAGCCTGGGGCTAATATATCTGCCTTCTATTACTCTCCTATAGCCATCTGACCCCCTAGTCACACAATCCATAACCAGAGTCCTTGACTCAGCCCTCTTTGACTTCCTCACTTCTAGTATTTTCTAATGGCAAAACTGATTATTTCAGTCTTAGTCTGCAACATCAAATTATTGACATGTTGGATTGATCTTGGGAACTTATTCCTTTGTATGTAGGTAAAAAATCAATTTCTTCTGAGTGATCCAATTCAAAATGAGAATAAATCTAGGCCCAGATTGCAAAGATAGGTTCCCAAATTTATGCACTTTTTATATTTAGGTCCCTAAATCTGAATTTAAGTATCCAACTTCAGACTACATTCCAACTACATTCAGAATTGTGGACTGCAGTGTGTAAATAACTGATATGTCAATTCACTGGCTGAATCAAAAGGGAAAAAAATGGTTTTGTGCTGAACAGAACACTTAGTTTGACCTGAAATAAAATTTTGTATTTTTAATGTTTTTAACCTTTTTTCTAATTACATAAAATGAAGTAAAATTCTAAATGAAAAGACATTTTGTTTAGAAAATGTCAGAACAAAACTTTTCAACTTTGGGGCTATTTTCCCCCAATTTTATTTATTTAGTCCAAAACAATTTGAGAAATTCAACTTTAATTCATGAAAAGTTTGTCAACATGAATCTGAATTTTTTGACCAAAACAACTTTTGGCTGAAAACTTTTATGCTGCTGTAGTCCACAGTAGTAAAGATGGCTGTTATTCTACCATTTTCTTGTATACAAAATAAACATTTTTGTAAAATTCCTGTTCTGAACTTTGTTTGCAGTGTTATTGTAGCCATGTTGGTCCCAAGATATTGGAGAGACAAGGTGGGTGAGGTAATATCCTTTATTGGACCAACTTTTGTTGGTGAAAGAGACAAGCTTTTGAGCTTACACAGAGCTCTTCTTCACATATTACGTCATCCACCTTGTCTCTCTTGTTGTATACTTGTCAAATAAATGAAGTAAATCCAGCATGCTTGCCTTTGAGTTCTTCATGTATTCTACTGCTTTTAGACAGAAGAAGCTTTATTTCCATTATGATGATAAACTAGATGGTAACAACAACCTGTAAAAGACTGTATTTTCCTAGTCCATCATAATCAGTCATGCCATGCTTTTGTTTTGTTGGTAAACATTGTTCATTAATTTGGGAACAGTGTGTGCAGGCAAGCCTGTCTCATTTGATAATGGGATCTGAATCCAGTGGATTATTGCAGGGGATTTTATCTTGCTGTAATCTCCAGGGTGAAATGTACAAACAGCTGGGAGGACAAGAAGGAGCATTGTGCGTCTGGAATTCCTTGAAACATTATTTTGGAGTGCTGGAGTTTAGCATCATATCAAAATGAATCTTTTCTGTTTTTCATTGGTAAGTCTACTTGCATTTTATATCTATTATTTGTTACTATATTACTGGTTTTGTAAACTGAACTGACACATGATCAGAACGAGGACAGATTAAAGTTATTGCGTAGAGCACTGTACATGGCATGTATCATAGAAAAAGCCCACTTAGGTGTGTGTGTATAAAAAGCTGAAGATAGGGAAATATGATTCAATTAAAATAAAATGTAAAGTAAATAAAAGTAGACATTTGGGAGCTTTCGAGGACACACTGCGTGCTGCCTATGATATATGTGAAACTTTGCAGTTTAGAAACTGAACTATTACATGTGGCAAATTTGACTCCAAAAAACTTTGGATGTTTCCTATTTGTATCTCAATTACAAAATAAATTAATGCTGTAATTTATTCTGTTGTTTCTGAGATGCTTCAAGGATACTGAGACCCATATTTTCTTGCTTATGAAGTACCACAAAACTTTTTCTAGCATGTTTCCCATTAGCAGAGCATTGTCAGTGCACAATCTGAGGCACTAAATTAGTCATATGGCTGCGTTCACTCAAGGATATAGAAGTTGATTTAAATCCTTTCCCCCCCTCTCATGCCTGCGGAGAACTGGTCAGAGTTAACAGGTAGAATCAGATTTGCAAAATCTATGGAGACTCCTTCTCTTTTCAGTGGTTTATCTTCCAGCGCCAAGACTGTATATTAATAGTGACAAATTTGTGTATTTGCTATAGTTCTTTAGTACACTACACCTGTCTACCAGTTTGTCTTCTCCTTTCCAGATATTTTAGTGTATGCGCAGAAAGAAAGAAAAAAATATTTTAAAGTGTATATGGTGCTTATAGTACAAGCATTAATGGTTCCATTTGTGTAAATTGTGGTTCCTTTTTGTTAAAGCTACTTCACTGCAGAATGCCCAGCATTGTTCAGTTTAAGGATTTATTTCTGCTTTGGGATTTTGAAAATAAAATGCAGCAGATTTTCAGGGCTTTTCTTCCCAGAGCCCCCTCAATGAACAGTAATAACTCTGTCAGAACCCAGTGATGCTTTTGGTCCCAGTTTAATATGAATAACTTTTCTGTTGGTCAAATTTAACACCTAAATGTATGTGCAAAATGGCAGTTTGGCCATCAAAGAAGCTTGAATTTGTGGCATTATGTAGGACTGTAACTGGCACAGTTACACCAGTCTTTTATCGTTACATTAGAGCAGTAGCTTGCGTTTGATGAAGTCCAGCTGTTAAGAAACTAGACTACCACGTGTTGTTGTCAGATGTAAAACAGGTGCACAGCCAAAAAGATGGGACTGTGTGGGTAAAGAGTGGGAGACCCAGTTTTTCCCCCAATTAAAATGACTTCCCCAACTAGTGCTGCTCTCATTGTGACTGAAACAGAAAATGCAATATAGCCTTCTTATGTGTGAAAGTCAGTGTTGCTATAGCTTCTTTATGAAATAGTTCATCTTGTTTAAAGTTTGATTCTAAGAAGTTGATCTACATTCTTTGCAGGGTCTCTATATGAGCTATTCTGAATACTGAGATAATCCTTTGAATAGTTGGCCAAACATCTTTGATCATATCAAAAACTGCATTCAGACAATGTATTGGTCACTAATCCAGATATGCCACTTCATAAAAACCAGGTCCATGTGCACTCATCTCTACTTGTCTGATGAAGTGCAATTCTTTGCTAAAATGGGATTGTCTGTCTTGAAAGTGGGTTATTGGTACAAATATGTCTGCTTCGCCACTTATACCCCAGCATTCAACTGAGTTTTGAAATGGAATATGGCAGTGTGGCAATTGTAGAAAGAAAAGGGCAGTGGCAAATGGGGTTAAGTTGTCAGGAAGAGACAAGTTTTCTCTCATGAGTCAAGGGGAAAATATGATTAAAGAATAGATTGGATGGGATTTTTAATGTTCCTTTTAAAAACTGAAGAAGCATCTTGCTGCATCACCACAAGACATATGTCATGTGGGATTTGTACAGCATTTCACAAAGGTGCTCCCTCTTTTCAGATTTGTTGGTTTGTTGGGGGTTTTTGTGCTAGAATAGCAAAAAATGCTTTTTTAAAAAAAACGGAGGGTTGACAGATTCTGATGTTGTACAGATTGGTGACTTCCAAAGCTTTGTTTAAAAAAAAAACAACTCATCTAAGTGGTCAAGCTTCTGGCAAACTGGGCACTGGTGGAAGGGGTGGGAATAATTCCAATCAATAGCTGCCTTCCCTCTCCCCATGAACTCACGGTTTTAGAGGATAACAGGAGGCACTACTTCCATATCAATGGGAGAAAGCTCTGACGTCAGAAAAATTAATTTTGGTAGCTCACCTAATAAATCACAGAATCCTGCAAAGTTGAGGAATAGTTAGACTTTGGGAGGTCTTGTCTTTGCAACAAAGCCCGTTGCCAACTGTGTCCACATATCTATTCAGGGGACACCATCATAGGGCCTAATTAGAAGGATCTAAACTACTACATACCACAAGGGGCCACCTCTGAACAGCATACTAACCCACAGCATACTAACCCTTGATCGTTTACCTGCACATCTACCAATGTGATATGTGCCAGCAATGCCCCTCTGCCATGTACATTGGCCAAACCAGACAGTCTCTAGGTAAAAGAATAAATGGACACAAATCAGACGTCAAGAATTATAACATTCAAAAACCAGTCGGAGAACACTTCAATCTCTCTGGTCACTCAATTACAGACCTAAAAGTCGCAATTCTTCAAAAAAAAACAAAAACAAAACGCTTCAAAAACAGACCCAATGAGACACTGCTGAATTGGAATTAATTTGCAAACTGGACACCATTACTTTCAGCTTGAATAAAGACTGGGAGTGGATGGGTCATTACACAAAGTAAAACTATTTCCCCATGTTTATTTCCCTCCCTACTGTTCCTCACATGTTCCTGTCAACTGCTGTAAATGGCCTACCTTGATTATGACTACAAAAGTTTTTTTTTTCTCTCCTGCTGGTAATAGCTCACCTTAAGTGATCACTCTGGTTAGAGTGTGTATGGTAACACCCATTGTTTCATGTTCTCTATGTATATAAATCTCCGCACTGTATTTTCCACTGAATGCATCCGATGAAGTGAGCTGTAGCTCACGAAAGCTTATGCTCAAATAAATTGGTTAGTCTCTAAGGTTCCACAAGTCCTCCTTTTCTTTTTGCGGATACAGGCCAACACAGCTGCTCCTCTGAAATACATCCTTTATGTCACAGACAGCAGCAGGAGTTAATGGGCAGGGAAGTGTCAAGAGGATCAGCTAATCTTCCTCTCCATAGCCCTGGTGTGGAGGGCACACATTAGGGCTGCCATGGCAGCTGCAGAATAGTTCTGCAGCCTGCCCTCCCATCCACAGGCATGGCCAGGCGAGCTATTCAGGCTGGGCACTGCACTGAGAATTTAAGCCAAATCAGATCCCTTACATGTCTGCCTCTATGTTCCGTATGGTAGCCAGTTAGCAGTAAGTTTTGCTGGTGAAACCTAAAGCTAAATAGAGTGGGGCAGTTTAATCATCTTGGTGATTTTTCAGAAACATAGAACTAGTTTTGCATATTATATCACACTTTGATTTGGAGAGGCAGAAGGCTGATAACATCACATCCAAATTATTGCATTTGTTCATCCTTTTATAACCTGAAATGTTTTGCAAACAGACCAAGGTTCCTATATGATAGACAAAGTGAAAATGAATATTACCATTATAAAGTGATGCGACTAATATGCTGCTAATTAAATTAGGTAAAGCTTCAGTACAGTAAAGTAAGAGAGTTTATGGGTAACAGAAATGCCCTAAACATGTAAATGCCTGTGTTAATATTGTGATGTGTTTAGAAATGAGTTGAATTTAAAAAACACTTCTTTCTGCATGGTAGAACCCCTTGAAAGAGTCAAAGGGACTTCTCCAGCAGACTGGAATAGTTTCTTGTCCTTCAGTGCATTGTCCTTCTCATTCACTCCTTGTTCTCATTAGTTGAATTTTGGCCAGCCACTGCACAGGAGCCTATGATTAAACCAAGAGTTGGACAACGAATGGACAGCCCTGCTGGACACTTTTGTTGTTGTTGTTGCATCTGCCCATACTGTGGTGATGGGTGTCATGTGAAAAGTAAAGAATCGCAGAAAATGTCACTCCTGATACTGAACAAGGATCTTTCTTGATGTAAACCCCAGAGCTAGAAGGCTCAGTAAATCTCTCTGCCCCCCCATAGGAGAAATGAGAAATGCTGGCTATGACAGGTTTAATGGACATATAAGAATTTCTCCCCAGTGCAACTCTGCACAGAGTTTTATGTTATTTGGAGTTGGTTTGTGTTCTGTTTTTTGGCAGTGATATTAAATGGTGCATATAAATGTATTTATGGAAGAGGGGAGAAATTTGACAGGTTATAGCCCGGAGAAAGTAGGTCACCCTGAACTGACCAGTAGTGAACTCTAATTAGGTTGTGAGCTCAAATTCAGCAAAAGGAGTAGGTCCTTACTTGGATTCTAGTAAGGCTCCTGGATTCTAGAATTTCTACACCCTGTTTGGAATTGATTCAGTGGGACTGGACCTATTAGCAGCTGAGCTAGTGAAGTTAACGCTGTGGATCCTGATAAGTCTGTCGTAGAACTGATGCAGCTGATTTTGCTGAACCTGGAGAGAGGCATAAGAGAGCCTGGTGGAGATGACTTTTTGGAACCAGATCTGGAAGCCCTAGATCAAAGTGGAACCCAGTGCTATGGACTTGGACTGGAGTAGACAGTGAGGAGAGTTACCTCCTGATGCCCACGTGACCTCCAACTGAGACAATACAGATTTGTGTGTGAGTGAGGATTATGTTCTGAATAAGACCTCTGGGTTCCGAACAAGGCATGTAAAGGAAGCCATGGGATTGGCCATGCCCCTTGTAATTTCCTTTTACTGTGTAAACAGATGCTTATCTTGTTTTCCTAAATAAAAACAATTGGCGGCTTCATGTACCCAAGGCTGCCCAGGTGCTTGTGAGTGGGAAGAACCACATCCAAAAGTAACCAAGGGGGTTAAAATTTATCCTGGGAATGGATAAGATTTAGGTGGGGGCTTGAGCCAATCACTTTATTTTAGAAAGTATCTTTATACAGCATTGAACCTGGCCCTTAGTACTGCTAATGACACCTGGCAGAACATCACCTAGACTAAGGAAAACAGTATTATCTCTAAAGCTACTCAGCCTTTGTCTGCATCACTACAGAGCTTCTGTCTAGAATCTTCCCCTCTCCTCCTCACTGGCTTCCCGCTACAGATTATTGAATGAAAAATTACACATATCCTTATAATCACACATCATGAAATGTTTGTATATAGGGTTTGGGGTGCGAGCAGATAGAATCCTTGCTGCTTTTCCTCACCTTGTGTGCTCACAGGGCTGGTCACATCCTAGTCCTAGCTGGGTTGTATGTCTTGCAGGGTCTTTATTCCAGTGGCAGTTTGTATCATGCCAGATGTTCTAACCTCAAATTTTCAGGCTCTATTAGAATTACTGTGGTTTAAAGAGGAAAAACTGTTTCTTTCTGAAATAGACACTTTTAAAAATCATTTATTTTAATACAAGCAGAGTGTGAATAATTTCTGTGTATTCCGGAATCAGATTTCCTTAACCCCAGAAGAGTTCATTTTCCTTTTAGTATGGACTTTTAAAAAACTATACTGCAATCTAACCAGTGTGCAGTCAGCTCTTTGTAGCAGTCCTCCTGCTTAGAAAACCCAGCCCTGTTATACAGACAAAACAGTTCTAATGCTAGCAAGGGACAAGCTCAGGTGAACTCATTTGCCCTTTAAGCCCACTACTAGCTTTTAGGAATGTAGCAAGCACATGTTGTTCTACTTAAGCCGTGTGCTACATTCCCAGAATTTATTAACTCATTAGTTCCTGGAATAGAATACTATGTAAAACATAAAGATAACCAAGTATTTATATGTTTAAAAGATGCTCCCTTAACTTTTAGCTTTGCTTTTCAAGGATGTATTGCCATGAGGCTATTAATGTTCAGTAGATAAGCACAGTACTTCTGACCTATGTGGATGCAAAGAATAATTCACTTGGCTTTGAACTGATGTATTACCAGCCAATAAAATTGTTCTTCTAATCCCAGGCAGACTTTACCTAAGGCTCAACATGCTTTCTAGTTCCAATCTGTAAAGCTTCTAAACATTAGCAATATGGCTTCAAATAACCTTCCCAGGGCCAGTCTTACCTAAAATGGCACCCTGGGTGAGGCTGGGGGTGGCGTTTGTCTGGGGACGGAGCTGGGGGCGGTGCGGGCCAAGAGGTGGATTGGAGGTGCAGGCAGAGCAGGGAGTGGAGGTGGACCATGGCTCTGAGGTGAACAGGACTTGGGGGGTGGAGCTGGGCAGGGGGCTGTTATTGTGACACATTCCTGATGGTGCACCCTTCTGACCACGGTGCCCTGGGTTGTTGCTTACATCAACCACCCCTAAGGCTGGTCCTGAACCTTCCTTTTGTATCAGAAGAATAAATGCTGCGGTGTAGTAATATCCAAGTTTATTTCATAATATTGGTGTTAAAACTATGAATTAGTTATTAGGGGCCAATTTCTAGTACCCTTAGTCAATTTATTCCTTGATTAATTCAAATCAGTGGGACAATTCATGGAGTAAATTTCTACTCAACATGAGTAAGGGTGACAGAAACGAAGCCCTAGGAAAATTGTACAGGAATAATCCGATGTAACCACTGTGAGGCAACGTGTTTTCAGAAAGGACCTTGTGTCTGACTACTGTTATGACTATACATAGTTTTGACTGTGAAATGTAACATTTCACTATGGCTGCAGTGCAGAGGAGACAGGAGGATTGAATACAGCCCTATGAAAAACCAGAGCTCAGCTTCGGTGTGTGCACCACTCCCGACTTGCCTTCCTGGAAGAACTCTCTATAATAACTGCTGCTGTAGACCACAACAGGCCACAACTGACCTGGAGATCCAAGGTGGGTGAGGTAATATCTCTTATCAGACCAACTTCTGTTGGTGATAGAGACAAGCTTTCAAACTACACAGGGAAAGGTACTCCCAGTATCACAGCAAAATTCATTATTCTGCTAGACACTAACAATCACGGCCTGAACGGAGACGCTGGATTTATGGCTTAATTACAACAATCTGTAACCCACTAACCCCCTTCTTTTTTTGTCTTATGACTGCAGAAATGTTAACAGGCCACTCTGCCTTGAATGGTCCCCCTTGCAATATGTTCTAAATACTTATGCTAAACAATCTCTTCCGCCTTGCATTTTGCTGTGATTATCGGAGTACTTTTCCCAGACCTGTAAAAGAGCTCTATGGGTATGTCTGTACAGCAGTGGTTCTCAAACTTTTGTACTGGTGACCCCTTTCACACAGCAAACTACGAGTGCTACTCCCCCCACCCGGCCATAAAATTAAAAACAATTTTTTTTTTATATTTAACACTATTATAAATAGTGGAGGCGAAGCAAGGCTTAGGGTTTGAGGCTGACAGCTCGCGATCCCCCAGGTAATAACCTTGTGACACCCTGAGGGTTCTGAACTCCAGTTTGAGAACCCCTGACTTGGGGTGATGGGGCTTGAGCTGCAGGGCTGTTTCATTGCTGGGTAGACTTCTGGGCTTGGGCTGGAGCCCAGGCTATAGACACGTGCAAGGTAGGAGGGTCCCAGAGCCTGGGCCCCAGCCTGAGCTTGGAAGGCTACACAGCAATGAAACAGCCCCACAGCC
The DNA here is from genome assembly GCF_965140285.1 of Lepidochelys kempii. Lineage (NCBI taxonomy): Eukaryota > Metazoa > Chordata > Testudines > Cheloniidae > Lepidochelys > Lepidochelys kempii. Next base: position 177,308,923 of record NC_136380.1, read on the forward strand.
CAAGCACTGCAAGCCTTTGCTTTGCTGTGTAGACATATCCTCAGTGACTCGAAAGCTTGACTCTCTCTCACCAATAGAAGTTGATTCAATAAAAGATATTACCTCTCCCACCTTGTCTCTTTTGTCTTCTGGGACCAACACAGCTACAACTACACTGCATACTAGAGATCCAAGGATGTCTCAACTTGCTCAAAATGTTTAGAAGGAATAAATGAAAGCAACCTCAGCAGGCACCAGTGCAGGTCACCTTAACTTCTGAGCAGGGAAAGACTAGATTGCCCACCACTATAATGACAAAGCGCTGAAGGGTTGATTGTTAGAATGTCTAGATGCTTAAAAGTCTATGGAACAAAAAAAAGAACACAGAGAGATGGCAGATGGAATAATGGCATTGAAGGCAGCAATTTCACAACGTCTTATCTGAAACAAAATCAGAATGATGTAAAAACAGGTCTACTGTAAAAAAGTGTGTTAGTAATTGCTATCAGAGAAACTGGAGATTGGTGAAAAAGAGCGCTAGCCTACTCTGATAGAGAGACGATCCCTGGCAAGAATCCCTGGCAAGAACAAGCCAGTGAACAAGAACAATGAATATACTATGATCCTCATAGCATTGAACTTGCAATAGTCATAGGTCATTTTTAACTTCTGAAAAAGGGTGTTGTCCATAAGGAGGTCAAGTGTAATTTCCGGACTGGAGGCCTATTGTTCTGTTAAGACAAAAATATTCATTGTTGAAAATATGAAGACTTTAATTTTATTTTCAATGAAGTGGACAGCCGTTCGTAACAATATTTGGTTATATCTAGAACAATAACATGCCATTGAGACATAGCTAACTGCCTTGCTTTGGAGTACACTGGGAAATCTGACCATTGGACTGTGGAAGCAGAAGACTTATGTTTCAGACTTTCATATTTGTAAAGGGATGTAAGGATAGCTACATACTGTTGTTGTTTTTATCTTGTTAGGTTTGGCTTACTGTTGAAAGTTCATTTTTTGATCATTTGATTGTGACTGAATAATCACAGATACATCTATTGGCAATTTTCATCTTCATTGTGTGTGTATGAAACCTTGCAGTACTTACTCAAAGGAACAGAGTTCACATTCTTAAGAGCGAGAACAGTATTTGGTTTTGCCAACTCTTACAATTTTGTTGTTGACTCTCAGCTATTGGATGTTTATCTTAAAGCTCTACATCCTGGTATCATGGGATTTTGCGACAATCTCAATTTATATTCAAAACCAAAAATGTGTCTAGCCTTGATAGTTTCAGAAATAAGCTTGAAAATGTGAAATCTAAAGGCTCAAAAGTCAGGATGCAAATATATTTTTAAAAAAAAAATCTTATGGTTTTTAAGCCAACCTCATGGTTTTCTGGGGGTCTGACCTATGATTGTTGAATGCTTGGGGTTTGCAAGGTACAGAAAAGAGCAACAAAAATTATTAGGGGTATGGAACAGCTTCCATATGAGGAGAGATTAAGAAGACTGAGACTTTTCAGCTCAGAAAAGCCACGACTAACGGGGTTGGTGGTGGTGGGGGGGATATGATATAGACCGCTATAAAATCATGATTGGTGTGGAGAAAGTAATAATGAAGTGTTATTTACTCCTACTCATAACACAAGAACTAGGGGTCACCAAAGGCAGCAGGTTTAAAACAAACAAAAGGAAGTATTTCTTCACATAACGTATAGTCAACCTGTGAAACTCTTTGCCGGAGGATGTTGTGAAGGCCAAGACTATAACAGGGTTCCAAAAAGAACTAGGTAAGTTCATGGATGATAGGTCCATCAATGGCTATGAGCCAGGATGGGCAGGGATGGTGTCCCTAGCCTCTGTTTGCCAGAAGCTGGGAATGGTGACAGTGGATGGATCACTTGGTGATTACCTGGTCTGTTCATTCCCTCTGGGGCACTTGGCATTGGCCACTGTGAGAAGACAGGATACTGGGCTAGATGGAGGTTTGGTCTGACCCAGTATGGCTGTTTTTATGTTGAATGCTTGGGCTTGGCAATACATTTTATTTTTCCCTTCAAGGAAAGCACTTAACCTTCTTCAGTAAAGGCCATTATCAGAATCCCCTTCCCTCTGTCTTTGTTCGCCGCTCTTTTCCGACAAATGAAAGAGAAATCTTTGCTTTTTTAAAATTCAGTATAATGGTTATTGATCCTTTTAAAATGGGAATTTCTGCTCAACCCTTTGCTTCATTTCCAGCTATGGAACCTGGTATTCAGTTTCCGCGGTGTCATGATCTGGGAAGCAAGTTCCAGCGTCCAGACATCATTTATTTTAAATTTGTTTATATATGCCACAAAAAAAAAAGTAATGGAAGTTTTGAAAGATGGTGTTCACCCTGGAGAAGCTCTGTGCTTTCACTGTATTTTATCCATCATAAAAGCTTCTGGCTTTCTTTTTCTGAGTGCATGTGTATAAATGCACAGCTAATGATATGTGCATCTCTGTATTTCAGGAAGGCTCCATGGACAGCTTGTATGAACCAGTCCAAGAGCACCAAGACTCCGATGAGACCATTAGCATTAGCAGCAGAGCTAGCACTCCACTGAGCCCCTATGTGAAATGTGGACCTCCAGACCGATCTCTGTCTTTGGTGAGTGAAAATAAGTGAAGTGCCCCATGCACTCTCCTCCAAACCATTATTTTTCTTGTCTGAGCTTTCCAACAGAGCCAGCGTTGTTGTCTCAGCCTCAAATTTTAAATATCTACACTCCTTGGAACCTACCAACATCCTACTAAGGTTTTTCTCAGACCTTCGTGCTTGTGAGATAGATGAAATGAGTGCTGTCCAGTCTTACAAATAGGACCCTAAAAACAGGTCCTGGGCTCTGTAGCACTTTGGACATGATCCAAATCCATTGAAGTCAATGGGAGTTCTTCCAGGGGTGTCAATGAGCCCTTTATAATTAAGTATCCATTATATAGAAGGACATGCAATATAACCACAGACTAAAACCATATACGAAGAGAGATTGAGAGGGGTCTATGGAAAAATTATTTTATGGGCAAAGTATGTGATTCCCATTTAGTAGTAAAAATAATTAAAGGTGGGGAAGGAACTATATGGTAAAATGAAAGGATTCACTGTATAATTAAAATGGAGAGCAGCAAGTTGAGCAAAAAAGGATTCCTTAAAGGGATGCTAAAGGAGGAAAAAAACAAATATTAACCCATTAACAAGGCTATATTTCTAACATACAGCATATTAAGATATGTACATTGGAATGAGTATGGATTCATAAAAAGATCACATGTGAGAAGTTTGCTAGAATCTTTGAGTTTTCTACTGTGTATTTCCAAAAGCACAGATCACCAGTGAACTAGGGAACAGACTGTAGCAGTATTTAGATTTCAATATAAGAATCACATGGTTAGAATTGGCCACAAAATTTCCATTAAAAAGTCAATGGAAAATGACTTAATGGAGATTTTCACACACACACACACAATCTGTTTTCATCAGCATCTTCCAGGTTTTCCAAAACCCTAAAAAATAAATAAATAATAAACCTGAAGCAAAATTTGAGCAAAAACGGAAAAAAAAGTTGAAAATTTTGTAGGGGGGAAATAATTTCTCAACCAGCTTTACGTATGGTACATTGATTTGCAAAGTCAGAAATGTTGGTATGTTAAGGAAGTCTTTTGGGATTGCAAATTAGCATGAGGTATAAATAACAAGAGAAAACTAATACAAACTAAGACTTTGGCATAGCAGAGAGGAGAGAGATAATAATAACAAAGTTGGAATTAGGCTCACTATTTACATGCTTTATGAAAGATGTGCCTTCTAAAATAGCTGCATTTATTAATGCTGTGAATCGGAAGACAGAAAATAGAACAGAGTGGAAAAAAATTCAGGTTCCCTTTGTGTAAGATTAGTGATTTTTATAGTTAAGCGTAGGAAAGAATCAGGTTAATATTCCCACTCTTGCGTTGTGGATAGAGTAGTTGTTTCTCTCCACCCCAAAGGTAGCTCCATTTTGGACAGGTTGACTAGTTAGTAAAGCATTCTTGGGTACACTAGGGATGAAAGACATGAGGTAAATGTAAACTGTTGCTATATATTTATTATGAATAAAATCAGGGTGACTGTAACCAGAGGCTTTCTGAAATTCAGCAAATCCACCAAATCTATTACCAGACCTGGATTATTTCTCCAATAAGCACACATGCAGTAAACTATTTGCACAATGCTTGGCTGTAAGATTAAAATAAAATATGTTGACTGTGTCCAGTATGAATCAACAGATGTTATTTTCAAACTGTGCATGACATTAGTATGAATATATTTCAGCTGCCTCTTGAAATTCAGGTCACTGTGCCACTGTGTGTGGCCAAGATTGAAGTCACAACAAAGGGTAGCCAAACAAGGGACATGATCCCGCAAAGAGTTAATCCTGCATGTATCCTACCTACCATTTGACAGTGGATTAGCATGGAAATTTGCAAGACTGGGCCTGAGGTTAGCAGTGATCTACGAATTGTGGAGACAGATTGGCCAGACTTAGTCTGTGGACCTAAGGTTAGCATTGCAGTAGGCAGTCTTCTCCACCCCCACCCACCTGGATCCATTTTCCATTCTTCTTCTCTTCTTTCTTGTTATCAATCTCAGCCCAGACTCTCTTCTAATTAAAATGAATTAGTGGTACTTTTCTCCCTTCATCCTGGCTTCTTCCAAAGACATTTGCATTGCATCTGGTGATTATGTGAAGGCAGAATGGCTCCAGTTTCACAGAGGGTCAACACCAGAAAATGCAGAAGGAGGTTGTTTACTGATAAAATCCATGACTCAATACCTTTTTAATCATTATAAGGGCCACAGGCTACTTGCAGCCTTAGTCCTGTTTTCCCACCTGACCAGCTGAGAGTCACCCCATCCCACTCCAGCTAGGGGATGCCAGCAGCAGTCAAAGAAGATTTAACCACATAATGACTCAAAGAGGAACCATTCCCTAACTGACTATCCAGTCTACCAACAAGTCATCATGCTTCCTGTACAACCAACCACTCGACCATCAGAGGCTGTGAGATGATGCAGCTTGTTGTTGTTTGAATTCCAACAGTGCCCAGAGGCCTAACCAAGTTTTGGGTTTGATAGCGCTAGGCACTGTACAAAGCTAAAGTAAGAGACAGTCCCTGCCTCGTGGGTTAAAAACACAAAACAAAGGGTTGGAGAAGGACATAACACATCAACAGAGGGAACAAGAGGGATTGTTTGCAAGTGCCAAGTATAGCTCATGATTATTTTTTAAATAATTTGGGGGTTTGGATATTTTGATTATATTTGTACGAATTTAGTATTTAGGGCAGGAAAGGTGAGGAAGGAAGGCATGAAGGGATTAGCTAACAGGAAAGGTAAAGGAGGGCAGGGGAAGCCTGGCTGCAAGCAGAAGCCATAGAAACAGATGGGGTGTTTTGGTGTTTGTGCGGGAGGGGACACCTAGGTAATGCCACAGGTATCATTGAGAAAGGCAGCAATTTTTCAGTGACCATCTTGTTAAAATTTGGGAGTACATTCCTTGCTAGGGACTGTAATGGAGAAGATGGGTGGAACTTAATTGTACAGAGGAATTTTCCTTTGCAAAGGGAGGCTTAGGTTTATCCAGACTTTCCATATCAGTGAAGCCTGGCACTGGTGAATATGGTGTCATTCTTTCCGCTGCTCTTTGTTTCTTATAAAGTGCCTTTTTTTAAGAGTAAAAGTAGACTTGCATGTGATTTTATAACCTATGGCAATTGAGAAAAGCCTTTACATTTCTGCTTTAAAAAGGAGTCCTTGAAATGTAAACACACTAAATAAATTGTTTGGATTTTTTTTGTTTCCCAAATAATATGTTGCCTTTTTTAATCCTTCAAGGTTGGTGTATTATTGGTATAATATATCATCAGGGCTATGACAAACATTTCTACTTAGTATTAATGTGTTTTGGTAATCTCTCCTTTCCTGCCTAACAATGCTCTCCCAATCATAAACACTATCTATCTGTGGCTTTGCAAAATAAATTGTGTTTAGAAAATCCACTCAAAGAATAAAGAGAAGTCAGAGCTGCTTGTGTGCAAGGAGGGAGAGTGCTGCTTTCATTTAGGGTTTATGCCAGCATAAACCTTTGCATAAGTACCTTGTGGCCAAAAATCTACTGGGTGATGACACTGCAAAGCAGATTTACTTATGCTGGTGGAGGGGTATAAGGGATCAGTACTCTCTGTACAAAGGACAGTGCTGGTTTGACAGATGGAGTGGCCAGAGCACTAAGAAGTGCGTTTTTGCAATTCCTCCTGTTGGCAGAGCTTCTGTGGAGCCCTGACGCAAATTAAAGCTGCTTCTACACCTGGTGAATGGAACATAGTAGTGGTATCCTCACCATCACAGGTGAATTACCTTTGAGGTGAATGGGGCTTGGCAGGCACAAGGAGGTATAATTTACACATCCCTCTGGCAGTTCTGCTGAATTTGACCCAAAGTGTTTCTTTCACTGTTCTTGTGATTTCATTTATCTTCCCAGGAGATTCATTAGACAGCACGCCTGTAGTAATATGTATATATTCATATAAAAATGCCATACAGATTATGAAGGACCTGATCTTTTGAGGTACGGAGCTCCCATGAAATGAAAGCAGTTAAAGGAACTCAACTTCTCACAGGATTGGACCCTAAGTTAGCTATTTGGGTGCTCTGTGCACATGTCCAGAAGAAGCATACCCGTGAGGTAAGATGCTGAGCATCCAGATGTTACAATTAAGTTTCCACTTTTGGCCTCTGAATGCAACTAGTGTGGTGTTTGAGAGTAATAACACCTTTTGAATATTATAGGACCCTGTCCATGGAGTCTGCCTATGAAAATAATATTGTTATGAAGGTCTGTTTTTATTCCCAATACCCAATGTCCTTCTACTATTATTAATTTATATTGTATAGGACAGTGTTTCCTTAACATTTTCAGGTTGGCAACCCCTTATTCGAGGTAAACTCTTTTTTTGACCTTCTTATGTTTTCTATATAAGTCAGAATAAAAAATGTATCAAAGATAACAATAAGCAGAAACATAACCTACATGTGTTTTGAGAAGTTGATGGAGAATACTTGTTCTTGAAGAGTAAGGGTGTATGCGGGGAAGAGGGGATCGAAATTTTCTTTGCTTTAGATTGGAAAAACATTTTCAATGCCCCATTGGTTGAGAAACACTGCTATCAGATAACATTACCACTGTACATAAGTGAAAACAGATCCCTGGAGACTGAAATCCTCTGTGTATGCCCAAAACAGATGGGCACAGAATAGAAACCTTTTATCTGAAAAAGGCGCAGAAATCAATTGACATTACGGAGTACAGCAAAGGTAAGAATGCAAGCTTCCCCTGTCTACCCTGTCAATGCACTTCAGGCTTGACCAGATGGAACCACTTCTATCACTAAGGTCATATCTACTCTAGAAAATGTTTAAATGTGATTGTGAAACATAGCTGTAGTCTAACCAGAGAAGAATCTAATTAATCAGATTCTAATAAACTGAGTATAATACTGTTGATTTATGCGCATGACCAGCAAAAATAATATGTACACAAGAGAACCAAGTTTTAGATGAGGCTTTATCTGCCAGTGTCTGCAAATAAATGGTTCTTTAAGACGGCTCTGGCATTTTATTTTTCGCCTCTACGGAAAAGAGAAAAAAAAAATTTGGTCACAACCATGTTACATAACCCTCTTTAAACATGATTATTCTTGTAATGTAATAATATTTCTGTCTCCATGTTCATTCAGTCTTTTCCCCCTCACCTGAGCCTGTTAGCCATGGTGCTAATTAGTGACAACCATGCTAATGTTTTTGGTCATACTGATACTTATGTTCTAGGAGCTGGACTTCACAAAGCAAATTCAAGATTAAAATTACTTTTCTTCATAGGTTTGTGCCCAGCTATAACATTGTAACATGTATGATATATAAACTCTTAATGTAATGAGGACACCTAACAGAGCTTATCCACTAGGTGGTACATCTATAGAGACAGTCACAACATCAAACTCTGTATTGAAACATTACAAAAGCACAAGAGTGAGAATTAAAGGATAGTGTGACAGTTGAACCTCTTCTGCCTTTTTCTCTTTCTCCCCTCCTCCCCCTTGATTCGGTGGGATTAAATCAGGCTGTCTTCATTATTTGACTAAATGAAAATAATCAACCTTCCTGACATAAAACTTTTGACTGAGCCAGACTAGAGAAACAGATGGGATTTACAGTTCATGTCCATTAGAAAATCCAAGATTTTAATCTGCAGAAATTGCACCAAAACATTGTGCACATTGCTTAGTGGGGTTTTTACAGCACACATAGATTCTCCACAAAAATCCATGCACAACGGTAATCAGAATAATCCACCATTTCAGCCCTCACCCACCCTTGTCACATATTTCAGTTTCCCTAAATGGAATATTTTAGAGCTGATTCACTTATGTTTCACCTCATTAAAATTCGGCATAGATAAAAATGCTGCTATATCAGTTAAAAAATTGCATAGTCACCAGGTATTAATGAGACATTTAAACAGCTTGTTGTGGGGGTTATTTTGTTTTGTTTTTTAAGGAATATTCAGTTCAGTAGTTAGCATCCAGCCATTATTTTTAGTTGTGTCACTGTGTTGGCTGCAGAATCAACATGGTTATTTATAAAATAGTCTCTGGAAATGGAAACTGAGATTAGTGATGACGATTTAGCTGTAAGGCCTGTGGAAAAAATGCAGCTAAGGCCTATGTGCTATGTGTAATCTTATTTGCTATTTCTAGCATGTGAGTTACTCATCTTGCAATTTATATGCAGCCATTAAGATTATTAACTGAGCCCATTTGTACTTCCCCCCCATTTTAAATTACATCACTCAGTTCCATTCTACGGGGTGCTCCCCTAAGCTTGATAACTTCTGAGCATTTTTACCTCTCTAGTGCTTTGTTTCAGGAGTCCATCTTTATTCAGCAATGCAGGTGCTTAACTGCATTGCTGAATAGGGAGGGACTTGTGCATGTGCTTAAGTGCCGTGCTGAACTGGGGCCTAGCAGAGCCCACATTATGTGTTATCCCTGCATGAACCTTCTTAAAAAGAGACGACCTGGAGTCAAAGTGTTTCTATTTGAGGGACCACCTCTCTCCGTACATTGCCCTGCTGCTGCAGCTGTGGCCAGAAGAAGAGCTTCATCTTGATGCCCTTCACTTTAAAAGACGGGGGTTGGTGGTAGAGCATTCTCCCTGAGAGGCTCTTCAGCTGTGAAACAAGAGTCCCCTTTCGGTAGGGAACAGACCCTCTGGGAACACTGCACGACGCATCTATTTGCACAGCTTGCTGCAAAGGTGGGCATTAGACAGGAATCAGTTTCGTAGATGGAGGGGAGTATTGTGTTCTGCTGGTTCTGTTTTTGTAATCTGTGGCAGGTGTGCCTAGAGCCTTTGATGGGCCCATTTTTTCTCTTTTGTATAAAGCTAAATACATTTAAAAAGTCACCTGAACCTTGTAAGAGTTAACTTCCCTCCCCCCCCCCGCCGTTTTTAAACCCTGCATAATTCTTTTCTTGTGGGAGTCTTGTCTGCCATAATAAGTGTTATGACTGTAGTTGTGCTGCCACATTCTGCCCCAGATGTGGAACTGTTGTGGCAAAACTTGTGGAGTTCCTCTGCTAATTGAAGCCACGTATGTGGTGTTTCAGGGGAAAGAGTTAGGGGCATATACCCATGCTTGCTTCCTTTGCAAACTTCTAAAGACCTACCCAGCCTATGAAGCATTCTGACTAGAATGCTCCCACATGGTTCTGTGTTCGTTTTGTATTGTGTTACGCTCCGTTGTACCTGCTGTGTCTTTCAACTGTAAGTGTGTCAGGGGAATGGCCTGCTAACTGTGCGGCTCTCTTCGCCGACTGCACAGCACTGGGCGCTGCAGCAATCAGAAGAACTGAAAGTTGTTTCAGTGTTATTTTGCATGTGTATGAATGGCAAAGGCGAAGGGGGCCTGAATGTCACTTACTGAGTTTCTTTTTCAGAAATGGTATCTGGCCACTGATGGGTAACTGAGGTTAAAGTGGGAGGGGATCATAATGGGTATCTTATCAGTATGACCCTACCAAATTCACAGCCCACTTTGGTCAATTTCATGCTCATGGGATTTTTAAAATGGTAAATTTCGTTATTTCAGCTATTTAAATGGGAAATTTCACAGTGTTGTAATTCTAGGGGTCCTGACTGAGAAAGGAGTTGTGGGGGTTTCCAATGTTATTGTAGGGGGGGGTTGTGATACTGCTACCCTTACTTCTGTGCTGCTCCTGGTGGCGGCGCTGCCTTCAGAGCTGGGCAGCTGGAGAGCGGCAACTGCTGGCCGGGAGCCCAGCTCTGAAGGCAGCAACGCAGAAGTGGCATGGTCTGGTATTGCCACTCTTACTTCTGTGCTGCTGGTGGCAGGGCGCTGCCTTCAGAGTTGGGTGTCTGGCCAACAGCCACCACTCTCCAGCCATTCAGCTCTGAAGGCAGCACAGAGGTAAGGGTGGCAATACTGCAACCCCCCCTAAAATAACCTTGCAATCCCCATGCAACTCCGTTTTGGGTCAGAACCCCCAATTTGAGAAATGCTGGTTTCCCCCATGAAATCTGTATAGTATAGGGTAAAAGCCCACAAAAGACCAAATTTCAGGGTCCGTGACGCATTTTTCACGGCCGAGAATTTGGTAGGGCCCTACTTATTAGTGATGAATCTGTTGTTCCGTATTACCAGTACCTTCTATGGCTTAGTGTCTTACTGTCATACCTGATCAGCTGATTTATTTCTTAAGCCCTTTGAGAATGTTTTCATCACAAAGACTTTTTTCATATATTTTCTGTCAGCTCGCAATTGCCAAGAATCTCTAGAGTTCCACACATTCGTCAGCTACTGACCATGATATGATAGACTGCCCAGTATATCAGAAAAGTGCCAAATAACTTATCAGTCTTTCAGAGTTATTGCCAGAAAAATCACAATTTATCATTATACCTTCGTTAATCTGCAATATTATAATTGGCATTGGATTTCAGAGGCATTAGGGAGAGAGCTAGTTGCCTAAACAGATCACCGCTCTCATCACAACTCTAGAGGAATCAAGCTGTGCCAGGTATTTAACTAGTAAGCATCAGAGGAACCCCCCTTTTTAAAAATTCAGTGGTTATAGTGTCCTCCTTTCAGAATTATTTAATGAAAGCATGTAAGAAAGGGCTTTATTCATAAAAAAATGCTTTGAGGTCATGTGTGCGAGGAATTTATGTACAAAACTCAGGGAGGATTGTACTTACTAGCCATGAATATTTCTGCATTTACAGGAATACACATTACAGCTTTTTTATAATACTGATTTAATTTATATAGTAAATAAAAATATAATATCTGCCTCAAATTTTTATCTTCAAATTTGTTTGTTTGATTTTAAATGAGACTCTGTTTTGAAAAGGGACTGTAAAAGTGACACCACGCAGTTTCCTACCGGCTCTCTCAAAGACTTCTCCATTGTATTTGCTTCATTTGCAAGTGAAAATATGCTGTTTCTAATTGCCAACCCTGCAAACTCTGGAATCTGAAAATCAAGTTATGTTCTTTGTGCCTCATATATCACCAATAATAAAGATTCTGCAATTAGAATATAGCCAGAAATCTTGCTCATATGCTGGTGAGAATCCAGCTCCCTTCCACAGCTGCATTGATTTTGCAGTGCAAACAATAATTATTTATTTTTGTTCCTAAAGTAAGCCAGTCTGACTCAGCCATGACAAGAAACAGGTCTGTTCAGTAAGTTGGTGCAATTTTTACATGGTCTTTTTCAGACCACTACCATACTTTAAGATAAGTTAAGAACCAGACTGACCATATCACAATCAATGGCAAATGGTGACGCTCACTGACAGATGTGAAGTGAGAAGGGGTGCAGATGTTGGCAGTGACCACCACCTTGTGACAGCCTCCATCAAGCTAAAACTGAGACGTGTGGGTCCACCAAACAAGGGACATAGATGTTATGATATTGACAAGCTAAAGTCCCCTGAAATGCAGAAAGCCTTTGTTCTGCAGTTAAAGAACAGGTTTCAAGCACTTGCAGACCTTGATGAAGAGAAGGGGAATGCGGATGAAGTGGGACAAAGTAACAGCAATTTATAAACAGAGCAGTGAAGCCTAGCTTCAGGCAGAAGAGAAAGAAGGAGTGGATTACACCCAGCACATGGAACACCATGGAAACCAGACGAGCCCTGAAGAAAAAAGTTTTAGACACAAAATCCCAGAAGCTAAAGGACAAATACGAGCAGTATAGCGAGGCATACCGGGAGGTCAAACGCCTTATGAGAGCAGATACAACCGCATTTGCTCCAACCCCTCAGACAGAGACAAACACCTACAAGATCTCTGTCAAGCTTTCTTACAACTACAATACCCACCTGCGGAAGTAAAGAAAAGTAAAGAAAAAGAAGAGCTGTGGAAGCCGAGCTGAAAAATGTGGGGCACAGCTGGGGAACTACTGAAAGATTTGCCAGAAACAGACAGGAGTAGAGGAGCTTCGTCACTGCCCTAAATGCCAGAGGTGTAATAGGAACATGATGATGATGATGATGTCCATACTTTAATATTTAGTCACTGTTGCAGTATGTCCAAAGAACATACCTGCAAAACCATGTAACCACATATAAACATCTAGGTAGATTTAAATAAACCGTTGTTGAAGCATAGATCTGAAATCACAAGACAAACATCTGTACCTACATTTTCATGTTCAGTGCCAATGGAGAATGAAGGAATGTTCTATGTCAGGCTGCTGGCTTTAAAATATGCAAATTTATTAATAATTCTTTAGAATTATAATACAATAAATTTTAACTAATATAATTAATTTCTGTATGGGTGGATAAATTGAAGTTTGGTGTAGTCTGACCAGCTAATTTCAAGTATTCTCAAAATATTCAGTTGGGATTAATCTTCCCTTATTTTCCAACAAGTGAATTAGGAGCCTCTCATGTTAATGTAGTCTCTCAGTTGACATCACAGCAAATAGATGGATTCTGGTTTACAAAGTTCTTTTTAGGACAGTTGACTGCAAAGGCAGAGCTGCAGTTCAGCTCGAGGCAGAAACCTCCTAAGGATTTGGAGGGCATTTTATCCTTAATAATATTGACCTAAGGTCTCTGACACCCAAACACAATTCTTCCATGAACATTATTGAAAAATCAAAATGTTTCGATATGTTACAGCAGTTGTTGGCACCATGCCTCCAAAGGAATCTCTCAGATACATTACTCTGTCAACCTCTCTGGATTTACTGTATATACGGGAGTGAGGGGGAGTAAACAGTTCTTTTTCAGAGTTTTGTCTACACCTCTATCAGAGACAGCAGCATAAAAGCATTACAATTAACACCTGTGAGCTTTCCCTAGTCTTTCATATAGCACTTTGTGTGGAACACAGTATCTTTTCCCGATAGGTACTGTGATGAAGTAGCAAATTTGGAACATTAAAAAAGGTAATCTTTTATCTGGTTAAATTCTAGATCTTGCCTGAGTTGAAAGTGCATTCGTTAATTCTCGTTTGTGATGTGGACTTCTGTGTGTTAGGATCTGAGCCTAATTTAATGAAGCCGTTTCTCTTAGCGCTATTGAACAGCCTCATAGGAGCATCCCAAGACTGAAATGTGCTTTAATCCACAGCACATGCATCTTAAATTGCATGCAGTATTTCAAAGCAAAGATTGAACATTGTTTAATGTTTTGATTTGTGCATTGCACCAGTGAACAAATCTCCAGATACATAAACATTCTTTTAAAAATGGCACATATAATAATCAAAATGCCAGGACATTAATAGAACCTTCTACTCCAGCTAATATAATCCCACACAATCTATATGAAAGCGTTCCCTTTTAACTCACCTTTCAAAAGAGACGTGAAAAGTGTGTAACAAAATATTTAATACATAAATTCCACATTTGGATTGCCCCCTCCTATAGTAAAACCCTTCAGAAGGTTAATATATTAAATGTCACGGATGAAACGCATAGATTCCATGGTGTTGATCAGAATATAAAAACATTGATGCCATTATATGAAGAAGGTTAAATGAAATAAAATAAAATGAAAGTATGGGGGGAAACAGCTGTAAAGTTATATATATATTACTTTTCTTCTTTAGGATGTATCACTGTGTGCCCAGTAGGAATAGGGTACATCACAGGAATTTTTACCTCATTTTGTGCTTCCAACACAGACATGAAATTGATTTATATTTCCAACATTCTAGATAAAGAGGTATCAAAATAATATTTTGATGAGAGATTCTGTTCTATCCTAGCTTGTCTTCTGTGGCCTTTCCTGAAGTTAAGCTTTAGTTCAAGACCAGGGTGGGTCCAACTAACTTAAAGAGTGAAGATTCACCCCAAGAGTTTCTTGTTGTCTTTTATGCACTGATTTTTCCATGCATGTAATAAGAGATGCCACAACTTGCATCTTTCTGCTCCCTTCTAAAGCCACATTCTATGGCAATTACTATATCCTCCTAACACATATGGTTATTTTGTACTTTTTAGGAGGATATTTCTAGGAATCACATTGTTCAGCAAATATGGCATTTGCTTGCTGATAAGGGTAATGCAGGCTGATTTTTCAGAGATGTTATACTTGGAAGTGTCAATTTCAGAGTCTTGTGCACTCAGTAGGAGGTGTATATGTTCAAGCCCCTGAAAACCAAGCCACCTAGAGTTTGACTACCTATCTTTCCCATTGTACAGTGACTCCCTAAGCTAAAATATTTAAGACTTTATATACTAGTATGTAATAAACACAAATAGAAAATAATCTGATAGCTCCTTTCATAACATGTTGTACGAAGAATATTATATGTAGATTAAACATTCTTCATTTTCACACCAGCTTTTCTGTCTTTTTAAAGGAATTTTCTGATTTTGAGAACACTCTGACAAGGAAGAAAAAGTAAGTTGAGATCATTTCAAGTTCTATACATTGTCAGTATTTTTGTCTGTGCCTCCTAGCTTGTCATTTTTATTATAAATTCTATGTGTATTATTAATAGTGTATCAATGATCTAACGGTACTGCAAGTTGGAAAGTGAGTCGCAAGCTCAAAATGCATTACTAAAGTTCTTTCACCATTGCTTGTTCATATGCATAAATCCTTCCTTCCAAAATAAAGGAACCAGGACGTCCAAAATCAAGTACAGTGAGTCCTTGTTAATCAGAACATGCCTGAACCATATGTCTGTTTTTTCTGAAAGATTTAAGTGGTAACCTAGTTTCTAGCATGTTTGTACCATTGACCCAATAATCTTCTGAAGGAGTTTTTTGGTTGTGTTTAATCCAAATAAAAAATTAGTTTGCAAAATGATTTGGATTAACTAGACTGTATTTTCTAAAGTATTCATGTGACAGCAGAATAGTTTGAGTATGTCGTATGTGAGCCAATGTTATGATTTGGGCTAATGCCCAGTAAGTACTAACAATATAGTGAGGAGCTAGTAGAGGAATTTACTGAAAATTCTTTGTTGGCTTAAGAATCCAGGTTATTGCATTGCTAAAGAGGTCTCTTTCAAATGAAATCTCATCTAATGGCACGTTTGAAGGAGAGCTCATCTGTCTGTCTATGACAGACATGAAAATCCATGGACTCCGTATGCATTTTTTGCTTTTTTTAAATGTAGACTCAAATAACTTCAGAATAAGTGTTGCCAACCAATATAGCTGAGAAATTCAGATACCAAAGTGTTCAAAGACAAAGGGAAAACTTCATGATGTTGGCCAAATGGTCTTACTCTACATCTGGTCAAATGCTAAGAATACTGATTTATAAGTGTGCTGTGATTTGTGAGGTCCTACTAGGTGCTGCTCAGTGTTCTGATAAGTACCATGTGAAAATGTTCACAAATTTCAAAGGTGTAATGCATTTTAGAATGAATGATTGTTCATATATTGCTACTGCATCGTTTGTGATTTTTGTTACTCCCATGTGGGTTGTCTACTTTAACTGTACTGGTACTTAAAGCGGTACAACCCTCCTAGCATGGGTGCAGTTATACTGGTATAAATGTGCTTTATGCCGTATAGATTATAGTGTACTGGAAAGGGAGTACTATATCAGTGTGTAAATCACCTTGATACTGGTAAACTGTGTCCACGACAGAGCTTTTACTGGTAATACTATTGCAGTAAAACAACACACCCCTAACTGTCATATGGTAGAACTTTGAAATGCAGACTAGGACAAGGTTAAATTTTTTCAGTAATTCGTATCACTGGATAGAAACAGTAACACATGACCCAGGTGATCAACAATACAATACAATAAAACAGTGAATGATCCAAGTCAAAACTTTGTGAACAACTCGCAATCTGGAAGTCCAGAAGTTTGGTCAATACTTATAAATAATTAGTAAGTAAGAAGAAAATCGATTAATTCAACCTAAAAAAGGTTAACTTTAGAATAAATATTATTTCATAATGAACAATTCAACCATCTTGATACTCAAATAATATCACCACAGATGGATCAGAAATTGTCTGTTTTATGTGGAACATTGTACAGCTCACAGATTACTAATTATGGGGGAGGTGGATAGGATGGAAAAAATTAATTCACAGGCTATCATCATATTGATTCGGAGTGATTTATTTTTTAAGTTGAACTTGGTATACACTTCTAATGATGATGGATAAAGCAAAATGACTGCAAATGAATGCATGTGGAAAGAATTAGTGAAGTATGTTGGTATATTAGTATCAAATACAGGTATACAAAAACTAGATAGGAGATTGAGGTGCAAAATTTGGACCCAGATTCTGGGCATCCTAAAGTCAGTTCTGTTCAGACCCAGGGTTTTGGTTCAGTCCATTAGCAAGGTAGCAAATTTAAGCTTCTAAAGGCCTACAGCTCTGGGATGATTCTGATAATCTCTAGGAAAAATATCACTTCCTGTCTTCTTGACAGACTGCTTAACTATACTATTGACATTTCTCCATTCCAGAAAGAGACTCCAAAAATAACGGTTAGCAAAACAAATATCTATAAACTTTCAAAGCTCCGTTATGGAGTGTGTGATTGTGTGTATGAAAAAAGCTGAGTAACTCCAGTTAAAACCAGTGGGAGTAGCACAGCTAAATCCATAGACACTACTTTGAAGAATTAGTCTGAAAATACCAGTATTTGAATAAATTCATTTTACTTGTTAACTCTAAATGGCAGCTAATGGTACATTTCTTTAATTTCTTTTAGAACCATCCAGAAGTCCATGTCTGAAAATGAAGCATTTGGTTAGTAACGTTTTAAACCATTTTCTGTATGTGCTAATTGCTCAAAGTCAAATTTGGTTAAGACTTAGTTTTGCTTTTCGTGATGTTGTAGCCCACCCACCCACCCCGCCGCCCCCAGCAAAGGAGGAAAAATGCATATAATAAAATCATAGAAATGTAGGGCTGGAGGGGAGCTCAAGAGGTCAGCTAGTCCATCCCCATCACAAGGCAGCTGCCCTTTATGGGGAGTTAGGGCCCAGTCTGCCTGTGACTGCCCGCTGAAGGTAACTGATTGCCCCAATGGCTGATGAGTAAACAAATCCCTGGACCTACTAATGGTTACCCAAGCTCAAGTTAAAGGAGAACTCCCAAGGGAGACAGAAAGCTTCGGAGGAGGGGAGCTCCCAGGAGGGCCTGAGCAGAGAGTCTATAGGGTGAGCTTTCTGGGGAACCCACCCGAATGGGGAGCCTATAAGAGGTGCTCCTACAGAGGGGAGCCTTATAAACAGAGGACTGCAGTTGGCAGGCATTCAAGAAGGCTGGGTGTCTCCTTGACACTGGCTGGAAGCCTGGGCTGGCAAGTAACACCCACTGTCCGTGGAGAAGAGTCCCAGTGGATAGACCTCTCCCAATTCCTGACTCCAGAAAAGGATCTTAATCTGGCAGAGGCAAGACAACTAACTTCAGGGGCAAAGACCAGAACCAAGAGACCCACCAGGGAAGAGCCTGGATAGAGGTGAGCAGCGGACTCAGGTGGGAGATAGATGGACTAAGAATGACCTCATCACCCAGCTAAAATGTTGGGATGAAAGTTTTTTTTTACACATTGACTTTTCTGTTAGCAAGTGCAGCCCTCCAAAAGGGGGTGCTCTTTAGTGTCTAACAGTCTGTACTTGTGATACTTGGGTTTTTTTCTCACACACAGTGAGGGCTAGACTGCAACACCACACCTGCCTACAAGGGGGAGCGCTGGGTCAGCTTGGAATGACAATACCCCCACACTGAGGCAGGCTTAAGTATACCCAGTCCATCCCTGGCAGGTGTTAGTCTCACCTGTTCATAAAAACCTCCGGTGGCAGGGATTCCCACAGCCTCCCTTGGTAATCTGTTTCAGTACTTAACCATCCTTACAGTTAGAAAGTTTTTCCTAATATCTAACCTAAATCTCCTTTGCTGCAGATTAAGCTGATTTCCACTTGTTCTGCCTTCAGGGGACATGGAGAACAATTGATCACCAGCCTCTTTATAATGACCCTTAACATATTTGAAGACTATCAGGTCCCCTCCACCCTCAGTCCTTTTTTCTCAAGACTAATCATATCCTGTCTTTTTAATCTCTCCTCTAGGTCAGGTTTTTAACCCTGTCACTTTTGTTGCTCTTCTCTAGAGTTTCTCCAATTTGCCCATATCTTTCTTAAAGCGTGGCACCCAAAACTGGTCACAGTGCTCCAGCTGAGGTCTCACCAGTGCCAAATAGGGTATTACCTCCTCTGTCTTACATACGTCACTCAAGTTAATACACCCCGGAATATTAACCTTTTTTAAAACTGCATCACATTGTTGACTCATATTCAATTTGTGATCCACTAAACCCCTGGATCCTCTTCAGCAGTACTACTGCCTTGCTAGTTATTCCCCATTTTGCAGTTGTGCATTTGATTTTTCCTTCCTAAATGGTAGTACTTTGCACTTATCTTTATTGAATTTCATATTGTTGATTTCAGACCAATTCTTCAGTTTATCAAGGTCATTTTAAATTCTAGTCCTATCTTCCAAAGTGCTTACAACTCCTGCCAGCTTGGTGTCATCTGCAGATTTTATAAACATACACTCCATTCCATTATCCAAGTCATTAATGGAAATATTGAATAGTACCAGACCCAGGACTGACCCCTGTCGGACCCCACTAGATCCACCCTACCAATAAGACAGCAAACGATGGATAGGTGCTCTTTCAGGGCTGATCTACACTACTGCTTAAGTCGATGTAACTTATGTTGCCCAAGGGAGTGAAAACGACATCCTTGGAATGACTTAAGTAACATCGACTTAAAGCGGTATCCACACTGCGCTGTCAGCGGGAGACGCTCGCCCGCCAACATAGCTTCCACCTCTCGCGGAAGTGGAGTAATTATGCCGATGGGGGAGCGCTCTCCCATTGGCATGACAGGTCTTCGCCAGACGCGCTGCACTGACGCAGCTGCGCCAATGTAGCACAGTAGTGTAGATATGCCCTGAGTGTGTTCTTTCTATCAGCTGTGCACCAACCTGCTCAGTAGTTTCATCTAAACCACCCTTCCTTAGTTTGCTTATGAAAATGTCATGTGGGACTATGTCAAAAGCCTTTCTAAAATTAAGATATATTCCCTCTACTGCTTCCCTGCATCCAGTTGGCTAGTAACTCTATGAGAGAAGAACATTAGGTTAGTCTGGTGTGAGTTATCCTTGACAAATCCATGTTGGCTACTACTTATCACCCTATTATCCTCTAGGTTCTTACAAATTGATTGTTTAATCATTTGTTCCAGTATCTTTCCAGGTATTGACGTTAGGATGACTTGTTTATAATTTCTTGAGTCTCTTTGCTCCTCTTTTTAAAGATAGGAACTATGTTTGCCCTTCTCCAGTCTGCTGGGACCTCACTTATCCTCTACGAGTTCTCAAGGATAATCACTAATGGTTCAGAGATTGCTTCAGTTAGTTCCTTACATATCAAGAATGAATTTCATCAGGTGCTGCTATCTTGAATACATCTAACTTATCTAAATATTATTTAACCTGTTCTTCCCCTATTTTAGCTTGTGTTCCTTCGCCTTTTTACTGATGTTAATTGAGTTAAGCATTTGGTCACAATTAACCTTTTTAGTGAAGACTGAAGCAAAATAGGCATTAAACATCTCCGCCTTCATGATGTCATCTGTTATTAGATCTCTTTTCCCTGCTAAGTGATGGACCTACACTTTCCTTTGTCTTTCTCTTGCTCCAAATGTATTTATAGAACCTCTTCTTATTGCATTATATATCCCATGCTAGGTGCAATTCATTTTATGCTGTAGTCTTTGAAAATTTGTAGTTATGTATTCAGGATTCTTTTTTTGTATCCTGACTGAATTAGGGATGAAGAATTGCTTAGCAGTGTCATAAATAATCCCCATTTCGAAACGTTCTACAGCCTCCCATATTTAATGTCCATTTTAGAACATATATGCTCATAGTTGACTTGATTCTGCAGCTTTACATAAGGAAAGCTTTTCTAAAAGGCAATGTTATTTGGACTACAGGATTCAGCTCCATATTTATAACAGATTCCTGTCATTTTCATGGAACCAATTAATACCTTCATAATGAAAATTCTCTGGGAATAGCAGGGTGAGGCCCAGTATATTGTAACAAGTCTGCGGCCATCTAGGAGCATCGTGGCTATCAATATGCTGCACACCGTGGCCACTTGGAAGCTTACCATGGGGAGGGAAGTGTGATTTTCTTGTTTCAAAAGCACTGGCCTTTCCCATTTGAGCTAATGTGGCATCTGTGTTAGGAGTATAGTGCCCAGGATACACATTTGGGCAGTTCTGATGCCATTCAAAAGGGAATAATGGTGCTTATATACACTAACTAGTTCATTACATTATAAATCTAAATAATATTTATATAAATCCTACACCAGAAAAAGATATCTGGAAAGCCACAGAATGCTGATGTCAAAGCCTTCAGACCAGAGGTTATAGTATTAAAACTAATTTAAATAATGTTTAAACAGTGTTACATGAGGCTGCAGGCAATGTCAATAGATGATGCATTTGAACTCTGCCACACTAAAATCCATCCATCAAATTTCCACTTTGGCAAAGCCATTTATTCATGTCCATGTTCTGAGCAGATGCTACAGTATACTGTTGAGCTTCTTTGATTTGCATTCTGAGAATATTGTATAGACTTTCCCGTTATTTCACAGATATGATATGAATGCAGGTGAATGTTTTCGATGCTTTTACTCTAGACAGGAAAAATGTGAATGGCGCACTTTGGCAGAATTCCAAGAAGCCTGCGAAAGATTCGTACATCAAAAGGCACTGTCAGCTTGAAGGTAATTGCTAAACGTATTTCAGCTGATTTTGCATTTTCCACAAAGTATTTTAAAGGGCACCTAGAAAATTTTCTCATTTTTCACCAATAATCTGTCTAAATAATTTGTCAAGCCGTCTTTGGATTTACATCCTCCATGAGAGAGAAAAAATGTAGCTTAAATAAGACAAAGTACAGACTCTAGGTGATATTCACCCTGTAGTCTATGGGTCACAGCATGTCCCCACCCCCAATGCAATGAATGGGGCCCAGTTCTGCAAACAGCTGAGTACGAGTGTAACGCCCTGCACAGGTCATCTAGAACTGTGAGTGGTTGCGTTACCACACTGCCATGGCAAGAGAGAGCTTTGCTGCTGCTAAGCTATGTTTCTTCTTCCTGACACTCCAGCTTGTCTGCCTTGCTAGCAAAATCTTCAGGAGTCTGCCAGTCCAAACCTTGTGTTGCAAATAACAATCAGTGAACCCCAATTCCTGAGTTCCCCAGAGTTCCTGCTGTGTCCAGTCCCTCTCACTGGACCCTCACAGAGGTTAAGCTCACAGCCTACAAAGAGACAGAACATATACCAGCCTGATAGATTAACTGAAAACCCACATCTTTTACAGCATGGAGATGGTTTTGTAACACAACAATAAGTTTTTAAACAAAGCACATAGGTTTAAGTGATTATAAATAAGAATAGAAGACACTGATACGGTTACAAGTAAAACAAAACACACTTTCTCGTGCCTAAAACTTAACTTCAGCAGGTTACAATCTTTGTCTAAACAGATTTCTCACCTATAGTCAGTGTGCAGAGACTTCAACCCCCCCTCAGCTGAAGGATCCATCTTTCTCAGATTACAAGAGCTCTGGCCTCTTGTGTCCCCGAGATGGTGGATGCCAAAATGGCTTTCTGCTTCTACTTACATTTCCCAAAGTCTATTGTCTCTGATTCAAGAGCCAGGAAGGCTTCCTGGGGGTGCAGGCTTCTCTGCTGTTGTGACTGTTAAGCAGTTTTCCCATCCCTCTTGTTTAGCTTGATGGCTTTGTTTAGCCTGTCGGCAGATGTACTTTTCATTGTTCTCTGCAATATTACCTGGCTCAATGTACATTGAAGACACAGGGAAACAGGCAAAACAACTTTCCTTTGTCTAGGACAGCCTGGGCTTATGCACAGCTTGCAAAATGCCTTTTAAGAACATTTTTTCCCCACACGCATTTATAGTTCTTTATACATCACACAATAATATTAATGGCCAGCTTGTCACCAGTTTGCATATGGTATCTTACATGACAGCTCATAGATTATGAGAACAGTGAGTTGGGGCAATGAGTATGTCAGGCCTAATGTGAGATATGGTATGGTTTGTCTTCTTTCAGTTGGCACTGGGGGCTTCCTGGGTCACAGTGGGTAACTTTACTTATGTGAGTAGCACCAGTGAAGTCAATGGGATACTTCACCCAATAAAGTCTATGGGCCATAGTTCTGTGGCATGGGGATAGACAGTTGTGATGTGTGCATGCAGTGGGACTCCACTTTCTCTATACCCAGCAGAACTGGGCTCTCCATAAGCCTTGGAAGTCAAAACGTGTTTGGTCTGTATGGGATTTAGAGATGGTAAATTATCACTCCTTCCCCTTACATCCTCTTTGCAAAAGGATAAGTTCTATGGATTGACTGATCAAGGTAGAATAACAAGGTTTAGGATTTTAAATGAAAACCTATTGCACCCATTTCTGCATTTTTGCAGGCAGTTCTGAGCACTGTTTGTAATATTTTAAAGTATGCAGCTACAGACTCCTCCTCATTCAGGCAAAATTCCCATTTCCTTTGGCTGGATTGTTTCTTGAGGGAGAGATTGCAGGGCAATGATCTTGTCATATTTCCTAACTGCAAGAATCCAGAGAAGGGCAACAAAGGTGGCTAGAGATACAGCAGGACCTAAAGTGGTCATTGTACAGTACTTAGCAAGCAGACTCCTGCAGCTCCACTCTGCTCTATGTCCGTGCTCTCTGTGCTTTTGTTCCACAGAATATCCTGTTGTTTCTCACTCAGCCAAACCTGGTATGCCCTGCTAGCTTCTTGATCCCCACTTATCTAGCTCCTTGGTGGAGGAGCTAGAGTAGAAGAACTTGTCACTTAAAAGCTCTAATTCTGTCTGTCTGACAGCTGGTTCTGCTCTAAGGACTTCTACCCTATATGCCATCAGAGAAGCACTCACAATCCCTACCTCCTTATCAAACGAAGTAGACATGGGGGAAAGGGCGTGTGAAAAAAAACAAATCCAATTTAAAATTTAATAGGTAAACTTGTGTTGCTGTGTTTGAAATCCCAGCTGCAGGTTTAATATAGGTTGGAAAATGTACCATGAAATGGTGCACTGGGCATGAGAACAGCCCTTTACAAACATAATTAAATATTATAGCATAAAACAACCAAACTATTTAGGGTAGTTTTTAGAGGCTTTTGTACTGGTCCATCTAAAGGGTACTTTCATTTTCCAGTATGAAATACCCCTGTATGTCGATTTAAGGCCCAGATCCTATGAACACTTAGGCACCTGCTTAACTTTAAGCATGTGAGTAACACATTGACTTTTACTCACATGTGTAAAGATAAGCACATGCTTGTAGGACCAGAGCTATAAAGCCCAATTTAAAACAAAACAAAAACCTACATTTAGTCTGTACAAAATCCCAGTGCTTTTGAGGGCATTTTGCATGGTAAGTAGTAAAATCAGTAGTGGGCAAGCTGTAGGGCTCGTCCAAAGAAGCTTAGGAAGAAATCAGGGAGTATATGATACAAGCCACTGTGTAGGAAGCAATGAAGCCTGGTGGAGTTCTCTAAGACAGAAAATTCTGATGGGATTTTTGAATTGATTTTTTATACTCTTTATTTTTTAAAAAAAGTAAAGAAAAAGTAAACCAAAAATAGTACATGGAGCAAGACATATACAGTTAATAATTTTACCATATTACCAGCATCAGAACAGAGAAATGCTAACGTACACATCTGTTCCTTCATGGCTCACGCTTTCTATTATGGTTCCATTTATAAATAGTTTCTTAGTACATGGTTAATAGAAGTTTTAATAAATAGTTAGTCAGTTGTCATACTCCAAAAGATCGCTGATCACCATGGTTTATTTACAGGGGTCGGCAACCTTTGAGAAGTGGTGTGCCAAGTCTTCATTAATTTAAGGTTTTGCATGCCAGTAATAAATTTTACATTTACAGGGCCCCCCCAACAGAACCCCAGACTGGCAGTGGGCTGAGCAGGGCCAGCGGCCAGGACCCGGTCTGGCAGGGGCTGCTGGACGGAACCCCAGACCAGCAATGGGCTGAGCAGCTCAGCGGGCTGCCGGTCTGGGGTTCCGTCTGCCACCCGCGCTGACGGTCTGGGGTCCTGGCCCCGGCGCTCATCCCGCTGCCGACCTGGATGGACGGAACCCCGGGTCGGCAGCAGGCTGAGCGGGTCTGGTGGCCGGGACCCAGGCTGGCAGCAGAGTGACACTAAAAATCAGCTCTCGAGCCGCAGGCTGCCGACCCCAACTATGTAATGTCTATGATACCTTCTATTGGAAGGTAGATCTACTGATGTGCTTATAGCAGTCTGTAACACACACTGTTCATGTCTGTAAATTATGACAGCTGATGTTTTATTAACTCTTTAAAAGCCCTATATAAATAAAACCTTAATAGAAAGTGTGGCTGTTTCATGTATTTAGCTTATTTCTTTTCTTTCTTTGTTTCAGAAAATTTGACTAAGTGTAAATTCTTGGTTAGGGAACAAACCTAAAAAAGTTGGGAAAGAATTGTCAAAACCTTGTATTCTGTACTGTGGGGCTGCCCCATTGTGTACCCTTTGAAAATAGATGTCTTGCTGCTAGATAGAGACTATGGTTATGAGTAGAGCTGGGCAAAAAAATTTCAGGACATAGATTAGTCACAGAAGAATGTCGTTTTGGATCAACCTAAAATGTTCTCCAATTCCGTGAACAATTTTCGCAAAATTAAAATGGGCGGGGGGAGGGAAGGGATATTCTGAAAACGTCAAAATATTTCATTTCAACATTTTTAAAACAAAACTTTTCACCTTTTTGTTTTGAAATTCATCTAGATTTGACACAAAAGAGGGGATTGTGGGGCTGGTAAAAAAAAAATACTCCAAACTGAAAGATTTTGTTTCACTTGAAACTTTTTTTTTCTGGTTTGGCCACTGAACCAAAAAATCAATTGTCCAGATCTAGTTATGAGGAGACTTTCTCCATAATTTGCCAGCTTGTTGGAGAGATTGGTTGGACTGCATAACACAGGCCTACTTAAGCATATGCATAATGTTTTGGAGGATCAGAGCCTAGGCTATTAGTAATAAAGGTAAGGATTATTTCTAAATTGGTGAGTTCTACACTCAGAGTACACCAAACAAAGCAAAGACATTTAGAAGAGGAAAGACTGATGTTGTATCAGATTCTGTTGTCCAAGGGATGGCAGCACATATGGTATGAAGATCATCCTCTGTTCTAAAATCCTCTTACCTAGACACAACACGGCAAGGTGAGGACAGCGTGCTAGTTTTAGCTCTGAATTTCCTTGGTTTCATTGATTTAAGCTAAACTCTTAAGTACCTGGAAAATAGAGCTGTATAGGCCTGTGTGACGAAGTGGGACTGTTCTTAATGTTTCCTCTGAATAGTGTGGGGGTGCCTCAGTTTTCCCTATGCAGTTTTTAGGGGGTGGGGTAAGGGTGTATGATCATTGCAGAGCCCTAGAGGGCAGGTGTGTGCAGGTGTCTGGACACAGAGGATGGCCGACACCCTGTTTCCTGGCAACTGATGGCCTGGTCCTTCCCCCTGCAAGGTGAGAGCTAAAGGTTTGGAGAACAAAGGAATCAGGTGACCTCCTGGCCCGGGAAAGGAGCAAAGCCCAGAGGAGGAGGGGCTGGAGGGAGTTTCAGTTTGGGGCTGGCTGGAGACATGGAGTGAAGGGCAGACGGGGTTGTCTGGCTCACTGCCCCCCAAAATGGACCCAGCTGAGGGGTCCGGTTCTCTGCACCTACAAGCTCTGTTTTAGACCATGTTCCTGTCGTCTAATAAACCTCTGTTTTACTGGCTGGCTGAGAGTCACATCTGACTGCAAAGTTGGGGTGCAGGACCCTCTGGCTTCCCCAGGAGCCCCGCCTGAGCAGACTCGCTGTGGGAAGCGCACGGCGGGGCAGAGGATGCTGAATGCTCTGAGGTCAGACCCAGGAAGGTGGAAGCTGTGTGAGCTGTGTGTCCTGAAGACAGGCTGCTCACAGAAAGGAGACTTCCCCAGAGTCCTGCCTGGCTTCATGGGGAGCAGTTCCAGAGCATCGCCCAGGGACTCCGTGACAATGACAGCGTGCTAGTTTTAGCTCTGAATTTCCTTGGTTTCATTGATTTAAGCTAAACTCTTAAGTACCTGGAAAATAGAGCTGTATAGGCCTGATCTAGAGAAATCAACGGGAGTCTTTTTGTTGCCTTCAGTGGACTTTGGACCACACTTCCTGACCACTTTCTGGGTGAAACACTTGCAAGCTGCATGGAAACTTTTTAAAAGCACCATAATAGAGACTCAATTTAAATGTAAACCCCAAATTAAAAAAAATAGTAAGAGAAAAAAAATTCCACCAGGGTTAAAAAACAGAGTAAAGAGGCAGTTAGAAACAAAAAAGACATCCTTTAAAAATTGTAAACCAAGTCCTCCTGGAGAAAATAGAAAGGAGCATAAACTCTAGCAAGTCAAGTGCAAAAGTTTAATTTGGCAGGCCAAAAAAGACTTTGAAGAACAACTAGCAAAAGACACACAAACTAACAGCAACACATTTTTTAAATACACCAGAAATGGGAAGCCTCCCAAATAATCAGTGGAGCCATTGGATGATTGAGGTGATACAGGAGCACCCAAGGAAGACAAGGCCACTGTGGAGCAGCTAAATGAATTCTTTGTATCAGTCTTCACTGCAGAGGATGGGAGATTCCGACACCTGATCCATTCTTTTTAGGTGACAAATCTGAGGCACTGTCTCAGATTGAGGTGTCAGTAGAGGAGGTTTTGGAACAAATTGATTAATTAAACAATAAGTCACCAGGACCAGATGGCATTTACCCCAGAGTTCTGAAGGAACTCAAATATGAAATTGCAGAACTACTAACTGTGGTATGTAATTATCCCTTAAATCAGCCTGTTTATTAGATGACTGAAGGATAGCTAATGTAAGGCCAATTTTTAAAAAAAGCTTCAGAGGTGATCCTGCCAATTACAGGCCAGTAAGCCTGACTTCAGTACCAAGCAAATTGGTTGAAGCTATAGTAAAGATCAGAATTATCACACACAGAGATGAACAAAATTTGTTGGGAAAGATTTAACATGGCTTTTGTAAAGGGAAATTGCGCCTCACCAATCTGTTAGAATTCTCAAGGGTGTCAGCAAACATGTGGACAAGGGTGATCCAGTGGATATAGTGTACTTGAACTTGCAGAAAACCTTTGACAAGGTCCCTCACCAAAGGCTTTTAAGCAAAATAAGCGGTCCTGGGATAAGGGGAAGGTCATCTCAGAGATCAATAACTGGTTAGAACAGTGGTTCCCAAACTTGTTCTGCTGCTTGTGCAGGGAAAGCCCTTGCTGGGCTGGGCCAGGCCAGTTTGTTTACCTGCTGCATGCGCAGGTTCAGCCGATCGCAGCTCCCAGTGGCATGGACCGAGAGATGTACTGGCCACTGCTTCCAGTAGCCCCCATTGGCCTGGAGCAGCTAACCGCGGCCAGTGGGAGCCGCAATCGGCCGAACTTGCAGACGCGGCAGGTAAACAAACTGACCCGGCCCGGCAGGGGCTTTCCCTGCACAAGCGGCTGAAAAAGTTTGGGACCTACTGGGTTAGAAGATAGGAAACGAAAGGTAGGGACAAATGGCCAGTTTTCACATTGGAGAGAAATAGCAGGGTTCCCCAGAATCTGTACTGGGACAAGTGCTGATCAACATATTCATAAATGATCTGGAAAAGGGGGTAAACAGTGAGGTGGCAAAGTTTGCAAATGATACAAAATTCCTTAAGATAGTTTCGTTCAAAGCTGACTGTGAAGGGCTACAAAGGGATCTCACAAAACTGGGTGACGAGGCAACAAAATGGCAGATGAAAGTCAGTGTTATAAATGCAAAGTAATGCACATATGAAAACATGATCTCAACTATATATAAAAAACCATGGGTTCTAAGTTAGTTGTTACCACTCAAAAAAGAGATCTCAGAGTCATTGGATAGTTCTCTGAAATCATCTGCTCAATGTACAGCACTAGTCAAAAAGCTAACAATATTAGGAACCTTTAGGAAAGGGATAGATACTCAGATGGAAAATATCATAATGCCACTATATAAATCCATGGTACACCCACACCTTGAATACTGCATGCAGTTCTGGTCACCTCAACTCAAAAAAGATACATTAGAAATGGAAAAAAGTATAGAGAAATGCAACCAAAATTATTAGGGGTATGGAAAAGCTTCCATATGAGGAGAGAGAGAAAAGACTGGGATTGTTCAGCTTGGAAAAGAGACGACTAGGGACGTGGGTGATATGAGAGATGTCTATATAATCGTGAATGGTGTGGAGAAAGTGAACAAGGAAGTGTTATTTATCCAGAGGTGAAAGTAAGCCGGTACGCCCCGGTACAGTGGCTGGAGCCCCAGGCCCTTTAAATAGCCCCCAGAGCCCCGGGCTGCTGCTGCTACCCTGGGAGGGGCACTTACCTTACAGGGTGGGCTGGGGCTGGCTCTGACCCCCTCAACTCCACCCCTTCCACCCTAGGCCCCGCCCCTTCTGGGGGCCAGAGCTGGCCCCAGAGTACCGGTAAGTCACTCGACCTACTTTCACCCCTGTATTTATCCCTTCACATAACACAAGAACCAGAGGTCACCCGAGGATATTAATAGGCAGAAGGTTTAAAACAAACAAAAGGAAGTACTTTGTCACACAATGGCAGAAGTATAACTGCATTCATAAAAGAATTAGATAAAGATTCGATTAGATAAATTTGTGGAGGATAGGTCCACCAATGGCTATTAGCCAAGGTGGTCAAGGAGGCAACCCCATCCTCTGTCCCTAAGCCTCTAACAGCCAGATGGGACCGGACAACAGGAAATGGATCACTCAATAATTGCACTGTTCTGTTCATTCCCTCTGAAGTATCTGGCTTTGGCCACTGTTGGAAAACAAGCTACTGAGATAGATGAACCACTGATCTGATCCAGTATGGCCATTCTTATGATATAGTTGCTCAATGTTTATGCAGTTTTTGTTTCTCCTTTCTACAAAATGCGTTTGACGTTCCCCTCTGGTGTTATCTGGACCAGTGATCTGCTAGGTCACTCCAATCCTTGACTCTGGAAGCCAGTCTTACCCTGCTCTGTTATGAGAACCCTCACTCCTGGGCTGTTCATTCACAGCCTCTGGCATGTAAGCTGCTCCTTGGATTGTGCAACCAAATGACACTAGCCAATATCTCCGGTCCCAGACACAACCCTAGGAACCTCTGTCTTGCAGTGTCCAGTTATGCCCGCTGGACACTGTAAGCTTATATGTGTTCATCATTTTAACAAAGAAATTGATATGTACTAGGCTTGTTATCCCAAGGGGAGACTCTGACATGCTTTAAACCAAACACACTGCTTCAGGTAGAATAAACAAACAAATTTATTAACTACAAAGATAGATATTAAGTGATAGGCAAAAGGTCAGAGTGGTTACCAAAATAAAATATAAGCATGCAGTCTAAACTCTCAACCCTATTAGACTGGGCAACATCTAGATTAAGCAGTTTTTCTCACCACACTGGATATTGTAGTCCTTAATATACAGTTTTTTTCCTTAAACCTGGGCCAATCTCCTCTGTTGGAGTCTTGTCTTCTTCTTCTTGCCACTCTGTCTGTCTGTATGTGTCCACTCTGTCTGTTTTATACCCTCAGTCCATATGCTTGGGGAGCACAAGTCCAGGCATGTCTGGGGGGCATTGCTGAGCCTCTCCAAGCAAGGCTGAGCAATTCCCCTGGTGTGGCCTCGTGCAGGTGAGTCATTGCATTGTAGCTCCCTTGCTGGACAACAGCTATTGATGGGTTGTTTGACACCCCACCCGGATGTTTCCTTGCTCTTGCCTCTGGGAAGCTAATATATGGCTGATTCCCCAACTTACAGCATGTTTTAGTGACCACCATACAACACAATTCTCATAACTTCATATGCATTAATGATACCCATATGTGAATAGATAAATGACTTTCAGTAGATCATAACATTTCCCATATACCTTACAAGGCATGCTTTACATGTAAGATCATGAACATACGAAAATGAGGAATATGGGGGTTACAGTATGCTCTCCCAGGGTATAGAATGTCACAATGGGGAAACAGGTTTTATAGGAATACTAAAGGCTAGCCTTTAAAGGAGGATCTTGGCAAGGAATGTGACAAGCAAACTATGCTTTTGTGATGAGCAGAGGAAGGGTAAAAGAGCCTGTTGATGGTTGGGCTAGCTGACCTACTAATCTGTGGTGTGGGAGGAGAACAGTGGCTGATACAGTGGGGAAAACAATAAGAAAAATATTTGTGGAGGAAATAATTACCAGTAAGTCATTTTGCTTCGGCCAGAACTGGTTTTTAAACAAACCAAAAGAGTTTCAATATTTTTGTAATATTCAGAAGGTGATGGCCATCTGGGAAAAATAAGGTAGTTAGAAATGTAGTGTTGAATTGAAGGGTAGAGTTTTTCTGATCTTCTCCACTGTCTGATGTACTATAGATTTTTTTTTGTACCCTTGTTAAATTCCCAAAGCATGCAAAAGGAATAGTGCACATTTTTGAAGTTGACAGTTGTTACAATGGAAGGGCTGGAGCCGAGAGGGATCAGGAAGTAAGGCTGCCAAATAAACAAAAATATCCCTTTCTGTCTCTGCAGTACAATTATTTCAAGGGAAGTCCCCTTCACACGGTGGTGAAAATCATTACAAGAAGATTTACAGTGCATCGCTATTGATCAAACTTTCATCCTAACAGAGATGATTGTTCAAGGTCTGCAAGTCAACTGCCTAATATGAACTTGTGCTAGATGTAACAAGTCATGCATAGTGGACAGCATAGAGTCCTCCACCCGTTTTGTGATCCACATTCAAGAACTTGACTTCAGAGTGCTCTGGATCAGGCCTTTCACATGGCTGTTTGTTTAGTCTCCATAAAAATGAATTCATCGGACTATTGATGCAACACATACATGAATATCAGAGATCAGGTAGCAGGGGTATTCTCAACTAGGCTGTTCACATGCTAGGCTCACTGGCTGCTTCTCCTAAAATGATCATCATTGTAACAGTTAATAATGTTGCCATTCAAAATGTCATTACTAGCATCAGAGAAAAAAACACTGGGAAAATGGAAGAAGTTCCCACCTCTCAGAGCTAATGGTTCTGATCCTCCTTTGCCCTGCGTTTTATGCAGTCATTTACTCCAAGACAAAGTGAGTCTAACATACTACCAAACCAGAGCAGTAGGTACATTGTGGCTAGCATTTACACAAATTGCTATGAGGCATATGTATGTTTCTTGCCAAAACAAGTGTGCATTTGGTGTATTCAGTGGACTGAGCAGGTCAATCTGTGTGTACAGGTCAGATCTGGCGACGCTTTGATTATAGATTTTACAGCGGTGAAATGGGGTACTGGCTGGGGACTATCTAACACTTGTTACTACTGATGGCTCTTTTTGTTGTTGTTGATGTCAAGTGATGTTATATTTTTTTTTCCATTGTATGCACCCAATAGTCCTTTGTTTAATGTGTGATTCAGCTTCCCAAAGTAACTATGTAAAAATAGCTATGAGAATAGCTTCTCATTTGGCAGATCTCCATCCTCTGTGTATTTAACCTTTCTGCTTACTCAGAATAATGATAGTAGTAATAACAAAGTAAGATTTTCCCTTATTTATCACTGAGGGCTCCACAGAACACACATCTTTTGAAGTGCAGCTGGATTTTTTTTCTGGTTTGTGTAGCCACAAACTGATTTACCTAGTTCCAGTTGCAGAGCCACCTGTTGTCTTTATGTCTGTGCAGCCACATCAAAGTCACTTGGCCTGAGGAATCTTGATTAATGGGAGTGGTACCTGAGCCACAGAGAACCCCGCCTGATTTTCAGCTCTTAGCCGACCTTCGGAGGGCTGCCAGTTAAGAAAAAAAAATATTCTAAATGAGGGAAAATCTGATGTGGAAATGATTGGGACACAAGTGTGTAGGGTGACCAGACAGAAAGTGTGAAAAATCAGGACAGAAAGTGGGTAATAGGTGCCTATATAAGAAAAAGTATTGAATATTGGAACTGTCCCTATAAAATCGGGATATCTGGTCACCCTACAAGTGTGGAACCCGAGAATGCCATTTTTACCAAGTCACTTCAGAGTAGAACTACACTTTAATCAGAGCTGGCAAAAGTATTGGCACTTGAATTGGCACTACCATTTTTCTTTGTTAACTTCAAAGAGTTCCCAGCAGACATTGCTACATCATATGAGCCATTTACATCCTGGATCCTGCAAACATTTAGATGGAGTTTATTATAAAAGATTACAGAAAAACATTCTACCAGCTTGTATGAGCTTTGGGATCTCTCCTTCCAGTGATGAACAAATTATTGGGAGAAAAGCAAGTTATGCTATTGACTATATATGTGTGAGCATATGTATAACCATACAGAGAAGGTAACCGTTACCCTGAAGCTTAATCTAAAAGTGAACTTTTAAAATGTCATGGCCTAAGAGGGAATGCTGAAAAATTGTGCACCAGATCTCTAAGGGGGGGAAAAAAAACCGAACACATTTGCCAGGGCAATCTGAGTGCGTTTGTTTGAAGAAAGTGGATCAGGTTTCAGGAAGGCTGTAGGTTGGTGGGACACCTGGAGCTCAGGACTGCAAGCCAGTGGTCAAGCTTCTACTGGACAAACCCAGAACTCTGAAGCACTACAGCTCTGCCTGCCTGTTGCATCACTCATTGCTAACAAAGCAGCCACTTTTGCAGAGCTCTAGCAAGAAGTCATCCACTATATGCAACCAACACACGTTTAGCTTGAGCCATCTCAATTTCCATAGAGGAGTTGCTGGCAGGATTTCTCTGTGTGAACTCTTTTACCTTGGAGCTTACTCTTTCCTTTGGCTTACATCATGGCAAGCTAGTAATCAGTGAAATAGTTAATGTCCTACCTGTCTATTTTCCCAGGGCCTTAGAGGACATGTAGGTTGAGTATCTACAAGAAGTACTGGTTATTTTTAAGATCTGATCTTTGGGTTGGTTAATCTCGGCTTCATGGGCACGGACATGCTGCTGGATTTGTAATTGGTTTGCATGGAACTTTTTATTGTTTATCCAAAGCACCTAGATCTTGGGCTAGATGCTTTTTATTTGTAGGTAAGTTAAAATAAGTATGACAAAACATAATGTGTTCCGTTAAACCTTTTGTTTAGGGGGGGAAATCAGTTACATAGGCAATGATACATGCGGAAAAATACTTAACTGTACTTAAGTGTAAAACAAAATATCATGGGCTGTGATTTACAAAATGTATCCCTAAAGCGAGGCTCACAAAATCCACATTTATATGCTTGAGTAAGTGGCTTGATTGTCAGAAGTGCAGTCCCTAAGGTCTTCTCAGTTTACAAAAAATCTTCTCTCATGTGAGCGCACACATTATTTTCTTAGGCTCTGATCTTGCCCTCACTTGCACATGTGAGTATCTTGATACACAGAAATGGTCCCATTCAACTCAGTCACAAACTTGAGGGTTTGCAGGATCTAGCTCTTATTTGGCTCACAGGAAAATACAATTAGATTCTAAACCGACATGGCCAGATTCTGACACCCTTACTCTGAATTCTCCCATTGCAGTCAATGAGTACTTGTTGTGTAAGATGCTACTCAGCAGGAATAAATGTGCCAAATTCTGGCCTACAATGAACAGAGCTTATCATGAGAAAAGACCAAAAAATCCGCAAAACATTCTCACCAGCATTTACAAACTTTGGGGTCTTTCTTCCCCATGATAAAGGTTTTTTTTAAAGCCTAATCCCACAGTCGGTGAAAATGGAGTCAACCATCTAGGACCCTGCTCCTGAACCATTAAAGTCAGTGGGAACTTTTCCATTGACTTTAATGAGAGTAGGCTCAAGCCATAGTTGTTCAAACAAATCACCTGCTCACCTATTGGCTATCACTAAACTCAAAGCTCATAGCCTTCCCATGTAAATGTCATGGCTCCCTGAAAAGAACGAAGTAGAAAGTTCAGACTTTTGAAAATACTTCTTTCAGTCCGAAGCAAAAATAGATCCTGGATTGCAAAAATCGTTTTTACTGAGGTCAATAATTTCAGTATAAATATTTCATACTCTGAAGCTGCAAAATAGTGACTGATGCTGCTTGGTAGGGTTTCTGAATTAGTAAACTGAGGAGTTAAGTACACACGAAACAACAAACATTAATGGATTTTATTTATGTAAGCTATTTTGCCAGTTTCCTCTTTAGTCTTCAAATCATCTTTATAATGCAATAAAGTGTGCATTTAAGTGATGTGAAATTAACTTTGGAGGGTCAAAAAATAGCTAAATACATTTAGCGAGTTTCAGACCTTATATTGCCTGGAAACAAGTAACACTATGGACTTCCTCATAATTATGTAGGTAAATGCCTTATCTTTTTCCAGAGCACAATGAAGATTTTCCTATTGCTGGTAGGATACACTTACTGCAAGGAAAAAAGATAGAAGAAACCACATGTCAGGTAAAAGAAATATGTTATCCATTCAGCATCTAATACTCTGTCCACAGAAGTAGCATATTTCCTATATCTATTTGATTTTATAATTGATGTGCATCTGTATTTGGGAAGTAGAATTTCAAGGAAGAATCAGATGATGATTTGTGTTACATACCACTTTCATTATGCAAACCATATGCATTTTAATGCTTTACAGACTTGTTTTTCAAAGTGACTAGGTATCTGTTAAATTAGTACATTGGAATTTTATCTGACAAGACCTATGCTAAGTGCTTAGAACAATCTGGTACTCTCCACATTGGTGTATGTGTCCTAATGCTTTCTGAATTTATATAAACATGTACTGTCTCTCCTGACACTCCTCTTCATAAGACTACATTAATTAGCCCACTAGTATGAGCAATTAAGGAAGTCTGACCCTTGGGCCTGCATAATAATAACATAAAAGTAGTTAATGACCTGTCATCAGCTGGTGCAAGGTGAGAAGCAGAGTAGCACAGGAGGAATAAGTGTAGCTAGTGTTGGCTCAGGAGTCACAAGAACGTTTTTTCCCCCACTTTTATTTCACTTCCAACCAAGAATTTCCCTTCCACTGTTTTCACTTAAAGGGCCAGATCCTCATTAGATGTACATTGGCTTAGCTCCCTTGACTTCAATGGAATTATGCCAGCTTGCACAAGCTTGAGGATCTGGCCCAAAATATTCCAAAGCATGTAACATAAGCAAGAACTTACAAACCTGTGATTTCAGTAGATTTCTTTTTTCATCACTGTATTGCATCTGAATGCCAACAATAAACACTGGAAGGCTCCTACGTGAGCTTTCTCCACTGTGAGTAAACCCTACAAGGAACAGTCCTGTTGGTTCTGGAATGCTACTCTTAAAAGGAACGAGCATCCTAGTTGCAATCTCCCACCCTGAGGGCAGCGGGGAAGGTACAAAGAGCAGGTCAGATATCACAGAGCACGTGCTCTGCTCAGCTCCCATGGTAGATCAGAGATGACACATTACAGTGAGTAGAAGTCAAGGTGTCATGGGAAGGAGAGGGAGATGGGTGACTGGAAAACTGCTTTGGTCCTGGCTTCAGAGCCCCTTCTGTGGCAATATTGTTGGCAGAGGGAGTGGGTCTTTATTCCAGCAGCTCCCACAAAAAGCAGGTATGGAGGGTGAGGGGATTGGCTCCTTTTCCCCTTAGTTTCTCTCTTGGCTTCCTGTTCTCTTCCTCCCTCTCTTGCTGCTAAGTATTAGGAAGCTTCCCTGGTCTCTGCTATCCCTCATCAGTGCCCCAGGATTTGGGGTGTGCTCCACAATTCTCCCTCTCCTCTTGTTCCCATCAGTTTGTGGGATCTATGGTGCTGTTTCCCTACCACAGAGGAGCAGCCACAGGGGTGTCTCTTGTTTCTTCATAACAGCCGTGTTAGTCTGTATTCGCAAAAAGAAAAGGAGTACTTGTGGCACCTTAGAGACTAACCAATTTATTTGAGCATAAGCTTTCGTGAGCTACAGCTTATACTCAAATAAATTGGTTAGTCTCTAAGGTGCCACAAGTACTCCTTTTCTTGTTTCTTCCTGGATGGATTCCTAGGGGCTCCTTCTCAGGCATCAGAACAAGAGAAAAGATTTATTTTTGCTTTGAGCCCAGGAGTCTCCTCGAGGTCTTTGAAACACCACAAAAAACTCTGGCCAACTACTTTAAAAATAGCCTCTAATTGGTCTGCCTCCATTTTTGTTTTGATCTCTCAAAGGAAGTTGGAGGGGCTGAGCACCTCTAAGTTTTGATGCTAGTTTGAGACCTGCAAGATGTGATTTTTTTTTCCAGAGGCTGATTTTGAAAATATTGGCCTTTTTATGGATTTCTTTTAGAAGAACACTTTTAGTGGACGCTTATTACCCCTGCCATCTGTGAGAGTGAGTGAGGCTCAGGGTAAAATTGATGTAATTGCCTTTTTAGGTCTCTGAAATGTTGTTCTCATAATTTTTCACTTCCACTTTCTGTCCAGGACCTGAACTGGAAGAGCCCAACATTGTGGGAATGGTGAATGGAATAAGCAAACATTTTATTATTTCTCTCTCAACTTTAAAAATAATCTAATGAACTTCTCTGAATGCTTTTAAAACTTAAACCCCTCCTCAGCATACAGCTTAATGCCTGATTTTATTCCAGGACTACATGTAAAGCCCTGAAAAAAGTGGCTTGCAAGGGAAATACAGTTTGAGGCTGAGCAGCATGAATGGCCCTGCAATAATTATAGCTTACTATAAAGAGTATCTCATGGAAGCTTTACTCTCAGCACTTATTTTCATATCCTTATACTTGTTTGTTCTTCTCTGGCAGCACTCACTTGGTGGCTCAAAGTGGTTGTAGCATATTGGGAAGGATATAAAATATGAAGTAATAGTCTTTGGGCTAATACATTTTCAAAAATGTTTCATGCCTCATTTCTCACATAAATTCTAAGGTTGCATTCAACCTTCAAAATGTCATTCATATTCATGAAGAAAAGAAGGCTAGCATTCATTACTTTCACTGATAAGCTATAAGAACTGTCAGGCTTGCCCACCAGGGACTGCATCAGTGTTTTCTCCATGATGTTCCTATCATGGGAACATTATAACCAGAGGAATCGTTTATGGACACATGATAAAAGCATGTGGTCTGTTCTTTTCTTACTTCATAGACCTCTGAGAATCCTTCTACTCCTTCTGCATTTTTAACCCTATTCAAACTCACACCCTCAAGGTTCTTCATTCTCACCCACTAGTCTTCCAGCTAAGGAGGCCTGACTGAGACACTCTTTGGGAATCTATTCGTCCCATTCCTACATCAGCTGGAGGAGTCATTGTTGAGAATAGTCTGGTGCTCTGTAGCATTCCCAACCCCTAACAGTCTGGAGAGTGGAGAATCAAGACCCGAGCATTCCAGCTGGCAATGTACAGCTCCGTCACTAGGTCAGTGGGCTAACCCCAGATTTGCTCATATATGCAATGATGCACCCAACATGTGATCGGCAGAAAGGGAAAATACTCTTAGTTCTGAGACAATCGATGAAATAAACACAACGCCAAATTGGCTTCTGACAGATCCAAAATGCTGAAGTGTCAGGATACAGTGTTTATACACACACAGTACAGCTTGGAGAGCTTGCATAGCTCTCACCGTTCTGTTTTACAACACTTGCTATTACATTCATGTTTTTTTCATATACTATCTATTGGGTTGTTTTCCCTTATGGTTAAGGTGATGACTTATGAACAGTGGATCCCACCTCGAGTTCACGGTCTGACTGAGCCCAGTAACAGTGAAATGGTGAGTTGTGATGAGAACTTTTGTATTTTTCCTCAGATGTGAGTGTTCTGCAAGAGTGGATAGGTTGACTATGATTTCTTTCACTGGATTTCTGATCCCAAAATTTTGAAAGCCCTCATTCCAGATCTACAGTATTAGTGACAGTCATTATATCCTTTATGGAAACAGAATTTCTAATTCCTGTTAGGTGTTCTTTCCTCATGGAACCACACATCTGTTGCTCCCACCATCAGCACTGCTTAGTTGGGCCAAATGGTAGGTTGAGGCTCAGGATTAAAATAGCAAGGTTGCTGAAAGGTCAGGGTTGAGTTTCATGAGCAGGTATGTGTGAAAGAATGTTTCTCAGTACTGCCTGCATCATTGCCGTAGTAACTTTCCTGAGCACTAAATTAACCCAATTTTCTTGATTTAAAAAATCAACATGTTTTGCGAATCAGTTCGACCATACAAATGCAGCAGCAAATGTTTTACCACAGCATAGAATTCACGTATTTATAGCCCATCTAGAAATGACATTGGAAACTACCAATACCTTCCAAAGAAATATTATAAAAATATTTCTCATAGTAAGATGATGATAATACTACAGACAGGAAGATAGGTTTATTCAGTCTCGTTATGTTTAGTTTGCATTTTTGCAAGGCTAATAACTGCTATGTAGTTGCATAGTTATTTGGGACCTGCAAACTAGTTTAGAAAATAATCACACAGGCCAGATTCTGCCATGCTTATGCATGCTGAGAAGTACCATGCTTCACAAGTAATCTGACTGAAACCAACATAGCTTCTCTCCAAATTAGGCGTTACTAAGAGTGAGTGAGGGTGTTAGGATCTGGCTGATAGTGCTGTTCACTTTTAATTCAAAATGCTGTTATATCACCAAATTAATCCTCCCAACAGCTCTGGGAGTAGAGCTGTCCACTGTATTTGTTGGGAATAATTTATTGTGCCAAATGTAGCCCTCTTTTCTGTTCACACATGTTTCATGAATAGACTTTTTAATGTTTCTAAATTTGTTATTCATTAGTGTTCAAACTGTGTATGCAAGTAAAATTCAGCTAATGGGTGGGTTGTTTACTTAGACTATTCATTACTTGTTATTTGTGGTGTGTGATTGCTCACCTAAATGACATAGTATTTCTGCATGACTAAAACTTGTTAAACTGGAGATTAATGAATATGCGTGTGTGCATAAAGGCTCTTTCTCAGAGGTATTTTTGGTGGGGAGAAAAAGCTATTCCCCAATGTTTGTGCGAACAAATACTCACCCTGAGGCACATTTGGGAACGGTGACTAGAAGGAGTCCCAAACGTGGTTGAAGTGAACAGCTGTTTGGAATTCAAACATCTGATTATGAACACTGTTTTTCAGTACTCACCCAGTGCTCTCTGTTAACTATTATCCTCATTTTAGGGAGGGAAAATGGAGAAAAGAGACTTCCTCAAGATCAGGTTGCATTATCATCAAAGCCAGTAGAACAAGTAGTTCTTGTCTCAGCAATCCTGAGCTGAGACTGCCTGGGGTGCTGATTCTTACTTAAAATAAGTACCCAGTAGAATCTTTGCCTTATACTGGAATCAAAACTTCAACATTTTTTTCACACCTTTACTTGGTGGTGGTGGCTGAGTGTTACAATGAAATGATAAAAAAACAGCCATGAGACTGCTGGTCTTGTATATTTGCCCACTCATCTGGAACAAGTAAGAACTAGAAATCTTACAGTATAGCCAACTCTCGTGAGATTCAGAGCTTCGGCAGCATAGTTAACTCCCGGTATAACTTGAGATTTACTCCTCACCCAACACCTGAGCACACGCAATAATCTCTAGCTTGAGTAAAGATCAAGCTAGCTGGTCCATCAGGGTGATGGGTTGGAGCTTGAATGCTGCCAAGATTCAAGCTAGTAATGCGGTAGGGACTCAACTTCAGTGTAATTTCGAGACTGAGACAATTCAGCTATGTTAGGATAAGCAGCCAAACATTTGGATTTGGATGCTTAGTCAAAGCAAAACTCCAGATCTTCTAAAGGCTCCCCTGCCACTAATAGATATTACAAGGTTATCTGTGTCCATACGAGATAGCTATTTTGTTTATTATTACTTTTAACTAACATTAGACACTCCCCAATAAGTGCTTTTTAAAAAACAAAAGAGGATTGCACTTTATCCATTAGTAAAATTATCTGAGTAGATTATGTGCCATTTTATCTTGCTGTCCCCTAAACATAAATCCCAGATCAGAACCCCAGATCAAAAATCCATGGGCCCGATTCTGCACTGCCCTTGTGTAGTCATTGACACCTGTGCAAAGTGAGTGCTTATCAGAGTTCTCCACTCATACACCAGTGTTAACACTCCCTCTGGCACATCCTTTGCAAAATAGATTCATGAGGTCCCAGACAGCGAGAGAATTAAATTCCATATTTCTACACTGTTGTGAACCAGAACCTGAATCTGAACATACTTGAGCTGTGGGGGCTTTGAAATCTGATTCAGAACTTGCCAAGTGTTTGAATTCGGCAAAAGACTTGCACTGAGAACTCAGGTCCAAAGTCTTTGACTTCTCACTGTATTTATCATGAGAGGCTCTAGGGCTGGGTTCTCAGCTGGAGTAAGCCAGCATAGTTCCACTGAAGTCCAGTGCTCGGGAGCTGGCTTCTAATGCCTATATTATATAGAATGTACAAATACTGAAACTCTTTTAATCTTTCAGACAGTGTTCTGATGAAATGTTTCTCTGAGTTATCCTTGGTTCAACACAATTTCTACTATTCTATTACATCTCAAGAGCCTGTTTAGTCTATAATTTTTTCTCCATTATATTTTTCAGTCCTTTAGCCCTGGCCATTTCTTATAAACTCCATGCAACTTGTGCACTGCAAGAGCTATAGTTTAGGTTGCAAATCAACTCTGATTAGAACTTGCTTGGGATTTAGTACTTTGTGGGTTTGCCAATGGCCACTATTTTCCAGCAGTGAAACAAAGTCACAATGCAGTACCTTCCTTAAAAACACCACTTGCCTTTCTGCTGTACATATACTGAGTGTTTATTTCTGCTTGCAGCACTTTCAGGGCTCAACACACCAATATCTGAACTGCTGACATCCACAGTGTGGAAATCTCTATTGACAAGCATTGTTAGGTTGATCTATTGAGCAGTATTTTTGAAATCGGAATTGAGTGTGTGTTGTGCCTCCTTTATGATGGATATTGTTGGATGCTACTCTGTACCACGTGGATGCTTGTGCTGCATAAGTGCCTCATTCCTTGCACCAAAGTGAGAGCTGAAGGCATGCCAAATCTCTCAAATTCAGTTTTTAAGTAACCTTAATTAGACTGTGTGCATTAATTAGACTGTGCTGGCAGAAATGATGCAGACCCGACCTCCTCTTCTGTCTTTGTCTTGGCGTGGAGGATTATGCATATGAGGAAGCAGGAAGGAACTTTGATGTGTGACTTAACTGGTGGGGAGAGTTCAGTAAGGTCTGTGAATTACTTGCTGATAACATCAGCATCGGCAATTAATCATTTGTAATATTATGGAAGAGGTGTTGATATATT
Organism: Lepidochelys kempii; assembly: GCF_965140285.1. Lineage (NCBI taxonomy): Eukaryota > Metazoa > Chordata > Testudines > Cheloniidae > Lepidochelys > Lepidochelys kempii. The sequence continues at coordinate 177,350,980 of NC_136380.1, forward strand.
AGACTAAATTCTCTGCTGGTGTAAATGGGAGGCACTCCACTGAAGTCCATGGAGCTAGATCCATTTACACCAGCAGAGAATGTGCATTTAATTAGAAGATCATAGTTAGCTTTGTGCCAAAAATCCACCATTGTAAAACACAACCATTTGCAGTTTTACTCCTTTTAGTTATTTGTTTGCTGGTTCCCACTGGAAGGCAGTTATCACAGGTGCCATTTGACCATGGAAACAGCTCGCTTGCTACTGAAATAGAGAATTTCTGCACCCAACTCCAAAGAGAAAGTCAATGTTGCAGCTGGGACTAGAACTCAGGAGTTCCTGGCTCTCTATATGCCCTATGTTTGATCCACTCTATGACTGCATTATATAATAATATAGCAATTTATATTCATAAATACTGTTTAAATCCAAACTCTCTAATAGTTACACACATAGAGATGTTACTCAATACTAGAAGCCTTTGGAACCCAAACTTCTGGAGGATTGTTTGTGCCTAATAGGGTATTGTAATTGTTTTGTGGTGATGGAAAATGCCCAGTAAAAGTCTTATTTTCTGGATGATTTGAATTTAAGCTAGGAAGAGAAGAAAGGCTCCACTTTAGGGAAACATCCCTATTCAGGAAAGCACTTAAGCACAAGTCCAATGGCTCAACAGAGTTGAGATGTAAGCACATGTTAAAAGTTGAGCACATGTTTAAGTGCTGCCCTGAATAGGGAAGGATTTTAAGCCCATCCTTAAATGCTTGCTTGAATTGTGGTTTCAAAAGCAAGTGCTTTTGCCTGGTGATATTCATCAGTTTTGTGGAGGTTTCCACACCCTTCGGTATCATCACATGTGATTTAAGGGCTCTGATATATGGGATCCACAAAGGTGAGCAGCACGCGCATGAATCTAGGGCTGATGGGTCTCCTGGCTTTCCTGTGAAGTTTTTTCTTGGGTTGCCCTCTTGTCATCACATATGTGACCTCAAACGTGCCACTCGAGACTCGCCTTCCAAAGCCATTGCGGAGATGATTAATCCTCATCTTGTTCACTGATCCAAAGTGCTTGACTATGATGCTGAACTTCCTTGCTTCTCAAAATAAACAATAGACCACCTGTGTAGTACATTATAATGTTTATTACTTATTCTCATTTTTATTTTGTGTTTCAATTAGGTTCCAGAATCAGACGATTATAAAGCTGAATCAATGGGAACATTAAAACGATTGCAGAAATTGGTCCGAACCAAGAAAGCCAGTATACATAGTATGGATGATGTCAAACATGTTTTGATACCTCTCAGTAAGTAAAGAACCATTTTAGTGTACTTGCATACATTTGGAAAATGTCACTTTACTGAAGAAAGCAATAAATTATCTTGCTTTGATCTATTTTTGAGTGCTTTCAGCAGATCACTGATCAGATTGTGTGGCCGTTCTTTGTCTAAAGTGAAAGCATTAGCATAGACCTATGGTGCATTTATGGATATGTCATTCAAAGTCTAGATGCTCTGTATCACACCTTAGATGCCATACCAAATGTCACTGCACTGCTATGATATCATAACAAAGGTGATACGTGGAACATTATTTCCCATTGCATCTGTTTATATTTAGTAATAAATACTGTTTCCTGCAACTGAAGAGGGGTTGGGGGGGTATCTTAAATAGCTGAGTAGAACACCCAGCTTGGGGCCATTGTGTTTTTTATGAAGTTTCACAGCTTTATCTCACATTTACATGAAGAAGGCAAAATGCACAGAAGAAAAGATGACGTTTATCAGTCCTTGAGTCAATGGCAGTCGGAGGTGCCAGAGAACACAACAATCTGTGGCACAAGAAGTAGGTTATTGTTGCAACACACCTGATTGCATCCCAATCCCAAACTTTGTATCCCAAAGTTGATGCCAAGCAGGTTTTCTAAAGCTGATGCTGAACCCAGGTTATTTTCAAGTGCTTTCACAAGATCAGATTGTGTAGCTGTTCTTTGTCTAAAGTGCAAGCATCGGTGTGGACATATGGTGTATTTATGTATAGGATTATTTTGAAACTAATCCCATCAAAATGAATTGAGACCATTTAATGAACTGCTGCCCCAGCTGAATCAGTGATGCTGTAAAACCACATGAGGAAATTCAGGGTTCAGCAGCTACTCTGAGATTTCCATGCATAGCCTATGAGTAGGTGAATTATTCAGGAAAATATTCTGGTCTCTGTCAATTTGTCTCCTAAACCAAACTCACACATTGTGTGAGTATTGCATCATAATGATGTTTGTATAATGAAGTCACCATATTCAATGCAGAAATTACCATTATAATGGCCCTCTGGAACCAGCAAAATTCTCCAGGCTTCTGAGGGAGCAGCAAGACATTTTATCAAATGGAAAATAAATCCTGCTTTGGACAGAGTCATTAACCTATTAATCAGTCTTTTCCATCTCTCTAATTGCCGTTATTCTTTGAGTTTACAGAGTTTTTGATTGCTTTCAGTATATACAACTCATTGGGCAGCATTTCAAATGGGAGCAAATACTCTGACTGCAAATGCAACAGGTTGTAAAAAGAAAATCTTTTACATTTTTAAAGATCCACCTCAAGACTCCTGTCTCTCTGAAGAGGAGGAGGAAGCACTGATTTCCTGCATGAAACTAACCAAGTCCCAGGAAAAGAAGGTCTGGAAAGACAATGCTAGGCGAAAGGAAGAAACTGATACTAAAGCAGATTTTATTTCTGCTTCTTTGGGAAGATCTTATACTTCCAGATTGAGCAATACAGGAAATATTTCCATCCATTCAGAAACTGAATTTCAGCTATGGAGTGACTGGAAGCCCTTTCCCAATAATCAGCTCTGCCCATGTGATTTCGTGATCTCAAAAATAGAAAAGTGGGAAAATTGTACTTCTTGTTCTCATCATCCGCATCTTACTTGCTCCGTCACTGATGTGGATCTTCCATATTCATGGGTAAGTGGTTTCCTTTACAATTAAATATGTCAGCAGTGGAAACTTATTGAACATCAATTTAAGAGTCGCTTGAATTTAGCACATGGTTATCAAAAGCAAAATAATGAGGGGGGAAATTCAAAAGGTCAAATTCAGATCTGATGTGAACAGATGAACTCCATTTGAGTTGCATCCACTTACACCAAGTGTGGATTTGGTCCAGGATATACAACTTGCAACAACATAAATACCAGTGGTGTAGTGTTTGAATATTTTACACCACCATGTGATCTACCAGGGTGTTTAAACTTAGGATCTTTCTATATGTCTGTACAACAGTATATTGGATTCTTCAGACAATCTCATACGGCGTGATCCAAAGCCCACTGAAGTCAATGGGAGCCTTTCTATTGACTTAATGGGCTTTGGGTCAGGCCTTTAGCAGTCACTGTAATGAGCTCCAGAATTCTATCCAGAGGACTATCAGCAAGCGGTGCAATTGCCAGCGGTCATGTTTGTGCCCTTTGTATCAGGAGGGACCTGATTTTGAGGAAACTTTTGTGGCTCTCAGGGATTCATGCAGCCAATGCTAGAGATGCAGAGTTTGATCTCCATTTGGAATAAGCTTTTTTTAAAAAAAGATTGTTTTAAGGGTTGTTTAAGGCTGCAAAGGCCCAGAGTGTGCCTGTATTGCACGGGGATGGAATGGTGCAGGGAGCCTTCCCTTCCCTTCACTGCTCAAATTTCAGCACCTGCACTTTCCACAGAGCAGGGATTGTTCCCTGCTAGCATCTACTGAGCTACTAGTTGCTGGAAGAGCTGCTGGGAAGAACCAGACGGTGGCCTCTAACCCTCACTGCACCATGCCCATTTACTCATATTGTACTCGGGGTAGAGTCTGGTTCTCAATGTGCAGTGAACACAGCCCTGCGGGAGCAGAGGCTGCTGCTGCCATCCGCTGATGCAGTGGCCAGAGGGACACCCAGGTAACTGAAATGTTAGATCAAAGACTTCAGCCTTGTTTTGGATTATATTGAAGACAATGTGAGGTTTTCTTTAATACATTTCTTGTTGGGAATGCTGTAGACATGCCTCACTTAATGTGAACATACCTGGAAACATCAGTGTCCTTTCAAAAAATTCTGTCTAGCTTTTCACACAAACACTGTGGTGGTGGTGGTATTCTTTACCCCAGTGAGATTTGTTCAGCCAGGGTCAAGGTCAAGTGCCAGCAAAAGTTGTTTTTGATTTCAGTTTTTGCGGGGGGGTTGTTATTGAGCCATCTGCTTTCTTAATTAATAGTTTTCTCCCTGATTTTAATTTATCTTTGTGGGCTTAGACTCTTTAGATTCAGATTATAGAAGAGAGTGAGACATCTCATTCTCTCCATCTGCATCCTACCAACTGGCTCAGAAAAAGATTACAAGGATTAGATTTTCGGTTTTGCTTTTCAAGAATTAATAGACTCCAGGAGTGGCTGTTTTGCATGTGAAGGGATCAGATTTAGGGGATGATGTGGAGGGCAATTTTGATGTAGATTTATCTATAACAGTAAAAATAGTGTATTTGAAAATATTGCCTTCAACCCAACTTATAGTTAAGGAGTTTTTATTTTATTGGCTTGGCTTGGCTAATATTCTCCGGCCTTTGGTCAAGTGTGAGGTGGAACAGACAGACTGAAGTAATTGTAGTCCTAAAATAGATGTGGTTGTGCCCTGCTTTAATGGGGCAAGAGGAGGGGAAGGGGAACACTCTACATGCAAGACTAAGTTTCCAGGACTCGTTTCAAATAAACATGCTGTCTCTGATCTAGTTTGGGGACAGGAGAGCACCTACATTTTAGGTTGGATGCAGTGTCATCCAACAACGCCTTGGATATGTATGCAAACTTGGGGACCTCAGCTTTACTTAAATCATGAATGGTTGGTGCCTAATTAAATAGTGGCCTTATTAGTCAGCATGAAAGACAGACATGAATCTCAATCTGACACCCTGCCTTCCTGAGAGATAATGAACAAAAAAACCGAGTGGAACCAAGACTAACTCACTCCAGGTCTTCTCTTCTGAGTACTTCTCCTGCATTGTCTCTTCCTACCCACTACCTCAAGTTTCAAAACTAAGTGCCCCTCTTCCCAATTCTTCTCATCCCCAATGCATGGCAACATGATTGTATCTTCTCAGCCATTTTAAGATGGCCTTCAAAGTGCTACAACTAGGTGCCAGAATAAGCAACTCTAGGACTGACTGCAAAGGGTACTCATCTGCTGTCACAGCAAATCTGTACCTCACTGACCCATTCTATCCACTGAGTTCTCTCACAACCACTAAATCATAGAGAAACCCCAACCACATGGAACCCCTCAGACTCCTCTAGCTAAACTTTCCCCTGCCCTTCCTAATTCAATCCATAGTAGAAGCATGCCTTCCTCCAATTCTTTCCTCTGTGGGTGTCAGAGAGAGAGAGAGAGAGAACTAGGATCTCATGTACTGTCTCCAGCTTTATTATTATATGAAGGCTTATGGAGGCTTATTATGTAGCATCGGAGCACTTTCAGATTTCAGTTCTGTAACAACGTAATATACAACCACATGGATGAATAGCTTCATTATCAGTCTATAGCTAAAGCACCATCTGTGCCTCTTCCACATGAATTAACTTAGACACAAAGTGTTTTTCTGCATTGTTTACCCATTGAAAATATAATGGGAAATAGAGCAAAATTTTGCTGGGGAAAACACATCACCTTTGTAGCTTTTTGGAATCTCAGATGGTTTCTGTGTGCAATTATTGATATCAGCGTGCGTCCCTGGAAAGATTCTATTCATAGAATCTATTATTCCTTCCTCCTTAAGCAAAAGTATAGTATATTGCAAAAATTAAAAGGTACCTATAGACACAGAAACTACTTTACTGCACGCAACACTACTTCAAAGTGTGTCGAGTACAGAAATGACTGTTACAGCCCAGTGTTAAACACTGTAATGTTAAGTATCAGCTGAAAAACAGGGTGGAAAAATGATCAGATGCCAGTTTAATAAGCACTTGACCTTTACGAGGGTGCTGGTTCCTTTTTTTTTTTGGTCTCTCGCTCTTTCTCAAGCGATTCCACCAGGAAAAGACTATGTCAATTGTTTGTGGCTTAGATTTTTCTGAACACTTTGTGAATTACTAGAAACTCTTCTTGTGCTATTTATAATTTTGAAATCTTGCTCTCCAGACAGGGAAATAGTGTATTTAGAAGTGTCACGTCCGGAAAGCAGTGATCATAGCACTAGGGCTAACCTCCAGTTGTTAAAAAAAACAAAAGTGTTTTTGTTTGGTATTTTTTAACATAGTCCCATACACTGTATTCAGTACAGGATAAAATAATTGCTTTACAAAATATGTTATACTATTTATTTATAGAAGTATTTTGATCTTGGACTTGGACAAAACAGTAGCCCAGGTATTTCTTTGAAGTATATCCTTCTAATGTCACACTTGCGCTACTAATATATTCTTGTATGGGTAACCTTTATAAGATACTGTAATGGACCATCATGTGGGGTGCTATCATGAGTATTGTGGTTTACCAAAAGTTTTCAGACAGCTGTGTGGCTAGCCTACTGTGACCGGGTCCCTGGGGTGAAACCTGGACTGTGGGACTGCTGAGCCCTCTATCCCACCAGCCTGGGCTGGCCCTCACACTGTGATGCTGATGTCACGTTACAAGCCTCTGGCAGGCACTGCACTTACACAGCCATCCACAGGCAGGGACATACCCTACTATGTCACATGAATGATCTCCCAGCCACTCATGAACCAACAATAAAGAGACACCAGGCAATCCCCCTCACTCCTCAGTCCCGCACTCCAGAACTGTATCATCTTGCACTGGTCAGAAGCCTGGCCAGTATAAGTTCATTACCCAGTCTGCCCCTCCCTCAATATGGAGAGGACACACACTAGCCTTTGTAAACTGAGCTGAGATTTCCCATGCACTTCAACCAAAAGACACTGTTTTAGGTAAAATATAAAACAAATTTATAAACTACAGAAAGATAGATTTTAAGTGATTATAAGTGGTAGGCTTAAAGGTCAAAGTTAGTTACCTTAGGAAATAAAAATAGAAACATGCATTCTAAATCCTAAACTCTTAGTCTAAGAAAGAGTTGAATTATACAGCTTTTCTCACCCTGACAGATGGTACAAGCAGGTTACAGTTTCTCAGTACACAGACTGGGACTCTTTTCCAGCCTGGGACCAAACTTAGATATTGTTACTATTTTATTATACTATTTACTATTTTATTATATGATTAATTTGAAGGGAAGCTTCTTCATATACTTTCCCCTTATACTATAGACTAAGTTTCTCAAAGTTTGAGGCTGCTTTCCCTCCTGTGCACCCCTGGCAACCTCTGGCCTTTCTTCTCCCACGACCAGTTCTACTGGTCACCACGGCCACTTTCCAGCATCTGTCCTGAGCCTTTGTTAGCAATACTATGTAGTTGCACAGCTGTTTCTCTGCTGACCTGCTTTCCTTCTCAGCCCTGCTCACAGCCACTACCTTGGCCTAGCTCTCCCAGTCTTCAGCTGCCATCATGCTTTTCTTCCTGGCTTCCCTCCCCTCTCTCTCTCCCCCCCGCCCAACACACACAAACACACACACACACTCACACACACTGCCTGCAGCAAGTTCTTGGCTGCTTCCTCCAGTTTTCTACTCACATTCTGGCATTGTCCCCTGTCTGTCACTGTTGTCCCTGATGCAAAACCTGTTTATGTATCACTACTGCTACAATGACCAGTGTCTCCCACAACACACCTTTCAAGATCCATGGGTCCTACACAAACCTATCACAACATCTGATGTACTAAATGCCCCAATAACAACTATGTGGGTGAAACCAGACAATCACTACACTCTCAAATGAACTCTCACAGAAAAATGATAAAAGGCAAAGACACCACATCACCTATGGATGAAGACTTCACAAAGTGATCACTCTGCATCTGACTTCTCAGTCCTCATCCTCAAAGGAAAGCTGCACAACACTTTCAAAAGACAAACCTGGGAGCTTAAATTCATAACTCTGTTAGACACTAAAAACCATGGACTAAAGAGAGACATTAGATTTATGGCTTATTACAACAATCTGCAACCCACTAAACACCAGGGTGCCATCTCCGCCCCTCCCCCCAACTTTATTTTCTCCTTTTCCCCCCTGTGACTGGAGAGGTGTTAATTGGCCACTTCACTTTGATTGGTCCCTTGAAATATGTGTTAACTACTTATGCTAAACAATTTGTTCCATCTTATATTTAGCTGCACTCTCAGGGTAAGTCTTCAATATCAACGTTAAAGCTCTGCCATAGCAGCGCTTTAACGTGGCTGTGTAGTCATGGCACCGGTCACTGTAATAAAACTCACCCCCCACGAGGGGCATAGCTCCCAGCACTCAGAGCACAGCCCCCAGCGCTGGTGCACTTCTACACTGCCACTTTACAGCGCTGAAACTTCCATCGCTCAGGGGGTGTTTTTTCACCCCCTGAGTGAGAAAGTTTCAGCGCTGTAAAGTGGCAGTGTAGGCAAGGCCTAAGTACATGTCCCAGACCTGAAGAAGGGCTTTGTGTAAATTGGAAAGCTTGTCAACACCAACAGACGTTGGTCCAATAAAAGATATTACCTTACCCTTCTTGTCTCCTTAATATCGTGGGACTGACACTATGACAGTGCATACTTACCGTTCCTGATCATCATGGTTCTTGTAGGTGCTGCCTATTAGTTAAGTTCTGATGTGGGCCCCTGGCTGTCTTGTGGTGACCAATGACGTGATCATTATCCTCCAGGTCATTGTAGCGGGTGCAGGGCATCCAGTAATGAACAGAGAAAAGAATATGCACTGTGCTGCAAAATTTATTTTAGGAAGTTGAAAGCTTCCAGTTCTGCTTTTTGGCTGTCTCAAGCCCAGGGGACATTTAAGAGAAAGATGTCTACATCATTGCAGACAAGTCAGTGTTTCCTGCTGAACAGAACTATGGTTTGTTTGTTTTTTTTTTTTATAGTTTTTTGGCTGTGCATTTTCATAAGGTACAGGGCCATCAAATTGGTTGGGTTTTTTTGTTTTTTGTTTTACTTCTTATCCCTGTTGATTGCTGTAGGCCTGCACATTGCTTCAAAAAGAATTCCAGATTAAATTTAGAATTTTTAATTGGCATGCACGTACCTGACATATTGGGAAATCTAAGAAGATCTTTTCTGAAATACACATTTTAAAACTGGGTAACTAAAGAGCTGGGTATTATTATAATAACTGTAGTTACCCCAATTTCAGTAAGTAGCTAATATTTCTGAGCTGTGGCTATTACTTATTTTTATTACAATAGCACCCAAAACATGCTAAACTCTACACAGGAAAAAGGGCCAGATTTTCAAGAGGTGTAAATCTGTGATTTCATAAGAGCTATGCTGATTTATACCAGCTGAGAATCTGGCCCACAGTCTCTGCCCAAATCATCTAAAAGACGCACAATCTGGTGAAGTGTGGTTGCCAGGGCTACAACAGAAAACAGTCAGGATGATGTTAGGTGTGTGTGTTGTGTTTTTGTGCCATGCTTATTTGACTGGGTTGTTTGTGGGTAGAAACTATCCCACTGTCCCTCTAGTTAGTTTTTGTCAATTCCTGACTAAAGCCTCTCTACAGACTCATAATGATAATTGTTTTTTATTCAAACCCACTAAAATCCTAGCTATACTCCCCCATTCCTCATGATCGCCCTCCTCATTCCCTCAACCCAGCATCTCACCCTGTGTCCTAGCCACAGAATTAAGTGACTAGTGCCTTCATGATGTCCTGGACTGCAGAATGTGATGGTGATCTGATGAGAGCAGGTGACATGGGCTAGAATGTCTATTGCACAATCCAAAGGCACATACAATTTGCCTGCTTTTGGATTTTGTTCCAAACTCAAAACACATCCGAGGTCTCTCAGAAATGTTATTAAGGTGTTCTAATCTTATGAGGGAATGGGGCTGATTTATGCCTAAATGTGGTGTCAGTTCCCTGTGCATTGTGCAGGATTTGCATGGTTTGGATACTTAAATGGATGAAAAATCAGGAGTTGTGACTGGTTCGGTTGGAGTTCGGGACTCCTTTAAACTTGAATCAGAAAATAAGGTGAACCCATTAGAATTGAAACCAAAGATCTGCATGAACCCAGCAAACAGAAACTACTGAGTTTCACATAGTTTTAATATTTCCAGTGCTTTGAAATCTGCAGCCCTTGATCTTGTTGCATATCGGTGTGTGTTTGTTTAAGAATATGTAGTAGCTGTAAGTTTATAAATGCTTTTTGGCTCGCTTCAGCAGAATACAGAAAATGAGTGCAAATCACCACTTAACATGCAAAGCCCAATGTACTCAGGCTCTGTGCCAGGAACTAAGTGGGTAATGGGGAGGGTGCAACTCACCCCACGATCCATGGGTGTGACACTGTGACATATCTCTGCAGACACTACTAAGCCCCTGGGGCTTGAATATCTGCTGAGTCCCCTCTACATCTCCAGTACAGTGATTTTGGCCACTTTTCTGCCTCGTCATTATGGGCCAGGCTGCATCATCTCCATTTGCGTTGGCCCATCTCCCTCTGTGGTTACGCTGTTCACACAGCCCCACTGTGAGATTTAGGGGATGTGGAAGACATGGCGCCCATCCCTCATCACCAGGGTGAATCTCACCTTATGGTTTTGGGTATTTTTAAATACCTTCCTGAGATTTTCCGAGCCACCTAGGGGAGTTAGACACATTATCCATTAATTTTAATGGCAGATATGTGTGTAAATGACTGAGGCTGGACCTTTTCTTTTACATTCCAGGACCATGTCTTTGAAATTTTGTATTGCTAGTGCTGCTAAAATAGAATTATAATTAAGAGATTGTATTTACAGTAAAAAGAAAAGGAGTCCTTGTGGCACCTTAGAGACTAACAAATGTATTTCAGCATAAGCTTTCATGAGCTGCAGCTCACTTCATTGGATGCATTCAGTCAGCTCTCTAACACCACTTTCTACAAGCCATTACCCTCTGATCCCACTGAGGGTTACCAAAAGAAACTACACCATTTGCTCAAGAAACTCCCTGAAAAAGCACAAGAACAAATCCGCACAGAAACACCCCTGGAACCCCAACCTGGGATATTCTATCTGCTACCCAAGATCCATAAATGTGGAAATCCTGGGCGCCCCATCATCTCAGGCATTGGCACCCTGACAGCAGGATTGGCTGGCTATGTAGACTCCCTCCTCAGGCCCTATGCTACCAGCACTCCCAGCTACCTTCGAGACACCACTGACTTCCTGAGGAAACTACAATCCATCGGTGATCTTCCTGATAACACCATCCTGGCCACTATGGATGTAGAAGCCCTCTACACCAACATTCCACACAAAGATGGACTACAAGCCATCAGGAACAGTATCCCCGATAATGTCACGGCAAACCTGGTGGCTGAATTTTGTGACTTTGTCCTCCCCCATAACTATTTCACATTTGGAGACAATGTATACCTACAAATCAGCGGCACTGCTATGGGTACCCGCATGGCCCCACAGTATGCCAACATTTTTATGGCTGACTTAGAACAACACTTCCTCAGCTCTCGTCCCCTAATGCGCCTACTCTACTTGCACTACATTGATGACATCTTCACCATCTGGACCCATAGAAAAGAAGCCCTTGAGGAATTCCACCATGATTTCAACAATTTCCATTCCACCATCAAGCTCAGCCTGGTCCAGTCCACACAAGAGATCCACTTCCTGGACACTACGGTGCTAATAAGCGATGGTCACATAAACACCACCCTATACCGGAAACCTACTGACCGCTATTCCTACCTACATGCCTCCAGCTTTCATCCAGACCACACCACATGATCCATTGTCTACAGCCAAGCTCTACGATACAACCGCATTTGCTCCAACCCCTCAGACAGAAACAAACACCTACAAGATCTCTATCAAGCATTCTTACAACTACAATACCCACCTGCTGAAGTGAAGAAACAGACTGACAGAGCCAGAAGAGTACCCAGAAGTCACCTACTACAGCACAGGCCCAACAAAGAAAATAAAAGAACGCCACTAGCCATCACCTTCAGCTCCCAACTAAAACCACTCCAATGCATTATCAAGGATCGACAACCTATCCTGAAGGACGACCCATCACTCTCACAGATCTAGGGAGACAGGCCAGTCCTTGCTTACAGACAGCCCTCCAACCTGAAGCAAATACTCACCAGCAACCACACACCACAAAACAAAAACACTAACTCAAGAACCTATCCTTGCAACAAAGCCCATTGCCAACTGTGTCCACATATCTATTCAGGGGACACCATCATAGGACCTAATCACATCAGCCACACTATCAGAGGCTTGTTCACCTGCACATCTACCAATGTGATATATGTCATCATGTGCCAGCAATGCCCCTCTGCCATGTACATTGGTCAAACTGGACAGTCTCTACATAAAAGTATAAATGGACACAAATCAGACGTCAAGAACTATAATATTAAAAAACCAGTTGGAGAACACTTCAGTCTCTTTGGTCACTCGATTACAGACCTAAAAGTTGCAATTCTTCAACAAAAAAACTTCAAAAACAGACTCCAACGAGAGACTGCTGAATTGGAATTAATTTGCAAACTGGATACAGTTAAGTTAGGCTTGAATAGAGACTGGGAGTGGATGGGTCATTACACAAAGTAAAATTATTTCCCCATGTTTATTCCCCCCTCAAGCTCCCGCTGTTCCTCAGATGTTCTTGTCAACTGCTGGAAATGGCCCACCTTGATTATCACTACAAAAGGTTCCCTCCCACCGCTATCCTGCTGGTAATAGCTCACCTTAAGTGATCACTCTCATTACAGTGTGTATGGTAACACCCATTGTTTCATGTTCTCTGTGTATATAAATCTTCCCACTGTATTTTCCACTGAATGCATCTGATGAAGTGAGCTGTAGCTCATGAAAGCTTATGCTCAAATAAATTTGTTAGTCTCTAAGGTGCCACAAGTCCTCCTTTTCTTTTTGTGAATGCAGACTAACACCGCTGCTACTCTGAAACCTGTATTTACAGTAAGTATTTTTTTAAATAAAACTGCTCATGTCAGTTGTACTGTTTCACTGACAGCTTGTTGTAAGGGAAAGTTCCTGTTTGCCTCTGTTGCCAGATCTGCTGGCTTTGTTTCATACATAGTTACTTGGTTCTCCTGAGCTACAGCTAGAAAGAAAGGGAAGTGATTCCTGAATTGCAGTCATGGGTCTATTGAAGGGAAATATAATAGTTGTGAGTGTTTTGTGGAAATTCAGCATTTCATGTGCTTGCTCTTTGTGAATGTTATGAAAATTTGCAATTAAAAAAAAAGATGAAGGACTGATACCTGCTGCATGAAGCATGATTGAGAGTCAAATTTTAATTAAACTAAGTGCAGCTGCTGACAAAGTACTGCCAATGGAATGTACAGCTTCCCCTTGGCATCTTCTAGAATTGTCAAAATGATGCACTGATGCATACGCAAAAGAAAATTAAATGTTGTCTGGCTAGTATTTTACATACGTATGCTATTATAATGCTGCCTTTCCCTGGATCATTTTCTGTTGTCAGTCTGGTATTTTATTAGTGACTTTTGGGGGATTTTTCAGAAGAACAATCTTTTTATGGTAGATCACCTCTCCTCTGATTTTGCAAAATGAAGCAGCTCTAAAGAACTACACGTCTATCTTTGGATGCTATGCTTTGCTATCACATTAAATTCCTAGTTTTGACCAATGAGCCCACACCGTTTAAGGCTTATCTTCCTATGGCAGCCTGTCTCTTTAGATACAGTTCACCTCTGTACAGTGGGCTTAACTGCTGCAACTTGTCCCTCTGCACAGGGGTAAATTTTAAATGTATGGCTTGACGTGACGCGAGGCCTATTACAGTCAGTGGCAAGTGATGCAGGATCTTAAGGTTCAGGCCTACAAAGTGCTGAAGATTCTGCCCCTGATTCAGTAAAGTACCTAAGCACTGATTCAGAAAAGCATTTAAGTATGTGTTTAAGTCCATCTTTATTCAGGACTACATTTAAGCATATGTTTAACTGTAAGCATGTCTTTAAGTCCCATTGGATCCTAGTTACTCTCTTTATTGGACTGATATTATTATGCTTTAAAATTTTGCCCTCAAGCCTATGGTTTAGGATAGGTGCTTCATAAATTGTATTGTGAATTGTGTTTCTCTTGCAGAACTAATGTACAAATGTAGGAGAAGTCACGTGATACCAATGCTGAGCAATGGTGTGAGAGGCGCAGAGAGGATTTCCAATGCCAGGATAAGTCAGGAACATTAGTGTAAGGGCACCAGTTTAATGGATATTGTGTAATTAATATGCATAAAGATCATAGAATCATAGAATAACAGAGTTGAAAGGGACCTCTGGAGGCCATCTAGTCCAACCCCCTGCCCAGAGCAGGACCAATCCCAACTAAATCATCCCAGCCAGGGCTTTGTCAAGCCTGACCTTAAAAACTTCTAAGGAAGTGGATTCCACTACCTCCCTAGGTAATGCATTCCAGTGTTTCACCACCCTCCTAATATCCAACCTAAATCTCCCCCACTGCAGCTTCAGACCATTACTCCTTGTCCTGTCATCTGCTATCATTGAGAATAGTCCAGATCCATCCTCTTTGGATCCACCTTTCAGGTAGTTAAAAGCAGCTATCAAATCCCCCCTCATTCTTTTCTTCCGTAGACTAAACAATCCCAGTTCCCTCAGCCTCTCCTCATAAGTCATGTGTTCCAGACCCCTAATCATTTTTGTTGCTCTTCGCTGGACTCTCTCCAATTTCTCCACATCCTTCTTGTAGTGTGGGGCCCAAAACTGGACACAGTACTCCAGATGAGGCATCACCAGTGTCGAATAGAGGGGAACGATCACGTCCCTCGATTTGCTGGCAATGCCCCTACTTATACATCCCAAAATGCCATTGGTCTTCTTGGCAACAAGGGCACACTGTTGACTCATATCCAGCTTCTCGTCCACTGTCATCCCTAGGTCCTTCTCTGCAGAACTGCTGCCTAGCCATTCGGTCCCTAGTCTGTAGCGGTGCATTGGATTCTTCCGTCCTAAGTGCAGGACTCTGCACTTGTCCTTGTTGAACCTCATCAGATTTCTTTTGGCCCAATCCTCCAATTTGTCTAGGTCCTTCTGTATCCTATCCCTACCCTCCAGCGTATCTACCACTCCTCCCAGTTTAGTGTCATCCGCAAACCTGCTGAGGGTGCAATCCACACCATCCTCCAGATCATTTATGAAGATATTGAACAAAACCGGCCCCAGGACCGACCCTTGGGGCACTCCGCTAGATACCGACTGCCAATTAGACATGGAGCCATTGATCACTACCCGTTGAGCCCGACAATCTAGCCAACTTTCTACCCACCCTGTAGTGCATCCATCCAGCCCATACTTCTTTAACTTGCTGACAAGAATACTGTGGGAGACCGTGTCAAAAGCTATGCTAAAGTCAAGGAATAATACATCCACTGCTTTCCCTTCATCCACAGAACCAGTTATCTCATCATAGAAGGCAATTAGATTAGTCAGGCATGACTTTCCCTTGGTGAATCCATGCTGACTGTTCCTGATCACTTTCCTCTTGTCTAAGTGCTTCAGAATTGATTCCTTGAGGACATGCTCCATGATTTTTCCGGGGACTGAGGTGAGGCTGACCGGCCTGTAGTTCCCAGGATCCTCCTTCTTCCCTTTTTTAAAGGTTGGCACTACATTAGCCTTTTTCCAGTTTTCTGGGACTTCCCCCGATCGCCATGAGTTTTCAAAGATAATGGCCAATGGCTCTGCAATCACATCTGCCAATTCCTTTAGCACTCTCGGATGCAACGCATCTGGCCCCATGGACTTGTGCAGGTCCAGGTTTTTCTAAATAGTCCCGAACCACTTCTTCCTTCACAGAGGGCTGGCCACCTCCTCCCCATGCAGTGCTGCCCAGTGCAGTAGTCTGGGAGCTGACTTTGTTCGTGAAGACATAGGCAAAAAAAGCATTGAGTACATTAGCTTTTTCCACATCCTCTGTCACTAGGTTGCCTCCCTCATTCAGTAAGGGGCCCACACTTTCCTTGGCTTTCTTCTTGTTGCCAACATACCTGAAGAAACCCTTCTTGTTACTCTTAACATCCCTCGCTAGCTGCAACTCCAGGTGTGATTTAGCCTTCCTGATTTCATTACTACATGCCCGAGCAATATTTATATACTCATCCCTGGTCATTTGTCCAGTCTTCCACTTCTTGTAAGCCTCTTTTTTGTGTTTAAGATCAGCAAGGATTTCACTGTTAAGCCAAGCTGGTCGCCTGCCATATTTACTATTCTTTCTACACATCGGGATGGTTTGTCCCTGTAACCTCAATAAGGATTCTTTAAAATACAGCCAGTTCTCCTAGACTCCTTTCCCCCTCATGTTATTCTCCCAGGGAATCTAGCCCATCGGTTCCCTGAGGGAGTCAAAGTCTGCTTTCTGAAGTCCAGGGTCCATATTCTGCTGCTTTCCTTTCTTCCTTGTGTCAGGATCCTGAACTCGACCATCTCATGGTCACTGCCTCCCAGGTTCCCATCCACTTTTGCTTCCCCTACTAATTCTTCCCGGTTTGTGAGCAGCAGGTCAAGAAGAGCTCCGCCCCTAGTTGGTTCCTCCAGCACTTGCACCAGGAAATTGTCCCCTACAGTTTCCAAAAACTTCCTGGATTGTCTGTGCACCGCTGTATTGCTCTCCCAGCAGATATCAGGATGATTGAAGTCGGCCATGAGAACCAGGGCGTACGATCTAGTAGCTTCTGCGAGTTGCCGGAAGAAAGCCTCGTCCACCTCATCCCCCTGGTCCGGTGGTCTATAGCAGACTCCCACCACGACATCACCCTTGTTGCTCAGGCTTCTAAACTTAATCCAGAGACTCTCAGGTTTTTCTGCAGTTTCATACTTGAGCTCTGAGCAGTCATACTGCTCCCTTACATACAGTGCAACTCCCCCACCTTTTCTGGCCTCCCTGTCCTTCCTGAACAGTTTATACCCATCCATGACAGTATTCCAGTCATGCGAGTTATCCCACCAAGTCTCTGTTATTCCAATCACATCATAATTCCCTGACTTTGCCAGGACCTCCAGTTCTCCCTGCTTGTTTCCCAGGCTTTGTGCATTTGTACATAGGCACTTGAGATAACCCGCTGATCACCCCTCGTTCTCAGTTCTCGCCCCTCCTCTCTCACACGCTCCTGCTCGTGCTTCCTCCCGGTATCCTGCTTCCCCACTTACCTCAGGGCTTTGGTCTCCTTCTAGTGATCTTCTAGTGAAAGAAGGATTGCTGTTCTGAGAACCTCCTAAGCCTGGACAAATTGAATTCCTAGTAGGGAAGGGTGAACTTGTTTTGTTTAATTTCTTAATGTAACTTGAATGCTGTTGGCTTTGCATTTGGTTTAGAAAGGGACAGAAAAATATCAACTGAAAAACAGTGCCAGGAAAGAGAATATCAAATTTGCTTTCTCTAATACATATGTAAGACAAATTGCAGATTTGTACACACAAATATTCACACTGGAAGTTTAATTACACTGTCATCCACTGTGAGAACAGGAGCGATAGTCTGTGATTAAACTGATCAATCATAACTAACCAAGGTAGCTCAAACTGCTAAAATTCAGAGAACAGTTGATCAAACAAATGTGTAGAAAAAATTCACTGAATACTGTTGAGGTTGAGGAAATAATAATCTGATTGCATATATTTCATGAGAAGAAGAGAAAACCAAATTAATCAGAAAATGTTGCAACTTCTTGTTGAACTTACAAATTAAGTTCAATTTTACACAACAAGAAGTAATGACAGCCAGTGAGTGGGGAAGGTTCTGATCATTTAAGATCATGTGCTAGGCTTTGTTTTAAGCATTTATTGGTTCTTATATTTAGATTTTCATGAGTAGTTTTTAATGCTTTTTTTTTTCATTTTATTAAAAGCCATCCTCGATCTAACATGAAATACTAAGAAAAATCCCTAGAAAAATGAATATTTCACACTTATATTACAGTAATACCCATTGGTCCCAACTATGATACTAACTGCTCCACAAACTCACAAGACAGTCCTTGCCTCAAAATGTTTACAGTTTAAGGCTCCAGTCTTGCAACTGGGTCTGTGCAGGTGGAAAAGATCAAAAGTATTCACTAATTTTGGGTGCCCAATTTGAGACACTTAGGGAGGATTTTTTTTTTCAGAGTACTTAGCATTACATAGCACTTTATGTTCAAAGTACCGCACCTATTGACTTCAATTGCAGCTGAGAATGCTCAGCACTTTTGCAAATTAAACCCAGAAATTAAGGAACGAACAATTAATGACCATCCTTGAAGACTTTGGTTCAAGTGAGTTGTCCAGAATCACCTAGGAACTCCGGCAGAAACAGGATTAGAAACTGGATTAGAATCCAGTTCTTCAGGGCAATATTCAAGTGCTTTACCACAAGACCAGTTGTCCAGTGGTTAGAGCACTAGCCTAGGACTCACAAGGCCTGGGCTCAATTTTCAGATATGCCACAAACTTCTTATGTGGCCTTGGGCAAGTCACTTCTTCTCTAGACCTCCATTGTCTTCTCTAGATCACCCGCGACAACGTTTTTGCCCCATCAGGCACTGGGAGCTCAACCCAGAATTCCAGTTGGAAGCAGAGACTGCGGGAACTGTGGGATAGCTACCCACAGTGCAACGCTCCAAAAGTCGATGCTAGGCTTGGTACTGTGGACGCACTCCACCGACTTAATGCACTTAGTGGGGACACACACAATCGACTGTATAAAATTGCTTTCTAAAAAATCGACTTCTATAAATTTGACCTAATTTCGTAGTGTAGACATACCCTGAGAGATGGATAGGAGGATGGGAAAGCAAGAAGGGGATACACAGGAGGGAGTATGGAAACAGGTGTGCAGGGGCAGAGCCACAAAAGTGGTGCAACAAGGGGAGGAGTGGAGTGAGGAAGCATTAAGGAACAGGAATCAGGACACATTACGAGAAATTGGAACCAAAAATAAAATCCCCGGATTGGTTATTGGGGATGCAGGATAGAGGCAGTCTGTGTTAATAGCTGCATCACTATCCCTTACTCAACAGAACGCACACACATTCTGAGTTAGTGTCCTAACTCATCCCTTCAAGGGATTTGACTCAACAACAATAACAAACCATAAACCTCAGCCTAAATGTCTTCTTTGAGTTTGGCTATCTCTAAGGCTTCCCTTCAGGACCCCTGTGTTTGCTCCCCAAATGCCTCTGGCCCAAAGAGACATTCCAGCCCCTATTATGCTCTTGATTAAGTTCACTGGGTCCACATGTTAACATGACTCAAAAGTGACTGTCCACATTTTGAATCCCACCCACCTGAAACTGCATGTGAGGGGAAAGAAGAAATACAATCTTCCATATAGGCCAAATGAAATCAAAGCTCTGCAAGAGACTCCGGAGAGTTTACTCCGTGAGCATTTAAAAAGCAGTTCTAATGTTGTGAGAGTATGGCAACTTGACATTCTGACATCGGTGAAGAAGTTCAGCATGAGATGTTGTCATAAATATAAAGGGAAGGGTAAACCCCTTTGAAATCCCTCCTGGCCAGGGGAAAGCTCCTCTCACCTGTAAAGGGTTAAGAAGCTAAAGGTAACCTCGCTGGCACCTGACCAAAATGACCAATGAGGAGACAAGATACTTTCAAAAGTTGGGAGGAGGGAGAGAAACAAAGGGTCTGTGGGTCTGTCTATATGCTGGTCTTTGTCGGGGATAGACCAGGAATGGAGTCTTAGAACTTTTAGTAAGTAATCTAGCTAGGTATGTGTTAGATTATGATTTCTTTAAATGGCTGAGAAAAGAATTGTGCTGAATAGAATAACTATTTCTATCTGTGTATCTTTTTTGTAACTTAAGGTTTTGCCTAGAGGGGTTCTCTGTTTTTGAATCTAATTACCCTGTAAGATATCTACCATCCTGATTTTACAGGGGGGATTTCTTTATTTCTATTTACTTCTATTTTTTATTAAAAGTCTTCTTGTAAAACACTGAATGCTTTTTCATTGTTCTCAGATCCAAGGGTTTGGGTCTGTGGTCACCTATGCAAATTGGTGAGGCTTTTTATCCAACATTTCCCAGGAAAGGGGGGGTGCAAGTGTTGGGAGGATTGTTCATTGTTCTTAAGATCCAAGGGTCTGGGTCTGTAGTCACCTAGGCAAATTGGTGAGGCTTTTTACCAAACCTTGTCCAGGAAGTGGGGTGCAAGGTTTTGGGAAGTATTTTGGGGGGAAGGACGCGTCCAAACAGCTCTTCCCCAGTAACCAGTATTAGTTTGGTGGTGGTAGCGGCCAGTCCAAGGACAACGGGTGGAATAGTTTGTACCTTGGGGGGAAGTTTTGACCTAAGCTGGTAAAGATAAGCTTAGGAGGTTTTTCATGCAGGTCCCCACATCTGTACCCTAGAGTTCAGAGTGGGGGAGGAACCTTGACAGATGCTTACTGGTAAAAGATGGCTCAAACGACAAAGAGTTTCCTGGCAGCAGGCTGTGCATTAGAGTTAATCAGAATTTACTTTTGTTGATCTTGATTCTAACCAGAGGTAGGCAGGCAAGCAACGTGATGTAGGTACCCTGAAAAATCCCCAACTACACTGCTGGTGCTTGTGCATTAAGCCGCTTTTCAAGCTGCAGAATGAAACATGCTATGTCTTGTGTATTAGATTAACAGTGAGCATCTGAACATTTTTTACTTTCATTTAAAATATTATCGTTGTTCTGTGGCTTTCCTACTGAGTATATATGCAGTGCATCAGCGCCTTGGGTCCTCATTCTTTCAAGATATTTGTAAAGACATTTCTGACAACCTGTGCAATAGCTCGTACAATTATAAACCAACTCTTGTCTAATCATGCAGTTTACCTAGATGAAAAATTCCTGTAGCTGATTAGTAATCCCAGAATTCACTAATGTAATCTACTGAGATATCCTAGACATGAACATGTGCGCTCTAGCTTTTAAAAGTACATCTATACTTAGCAGGTCTCTGCTGTACCTATGTTTACCTAAAGCCACACCAGAATCCCTCTGACAGATTGATTTGTTATCTGTCACACACACAGGAAGAAGTGATCTGCTTACAAATAATCACACAGGAAAACCACCAGTGACATACATTCATCTTTCAGAAATAGCAAGCGTGGAATCATTACTGGGAAGTTGGATCACCCTGTGGCTACGCACTTCAAAACACAAACCCACATCTCATTGACTTGGAATTTTCCCAGCAGGAAGGCTTAGATTCAAAGAAATAGGAAAAAAAGAGAAAAATTCTGGTCTATGCAGTTCGAAGCTGTAAAAAACGGTATTTGTGGAACATCCTGCAGCTGTTCTCTTTGAGAATCATTCCCTCATCATATTCTGTAGAATATCACCGGTGTTGGTTCTAAACTGACGTTGCATAAGAGTGGTTGACCTGGCCATCTAGTGCATGGGGCTACCATGTGGGGTCGAAGTTTGACATAGAATCTTATCATAGAATATCAGGGTTGGAAGGGACCTCAGGAGGTCATCTAGTCCAACCCCCTGCTCAAATCTTGATTCTTCACTCCACGCTTAGGCTAGCAGAGGTTGGGAGCATGCCAAGGCAGTGCTCCCTAGGTCAGGGATCAGTGTTCGTCCTGCTCTCCTGGTAGTGCCTACTATTTGCACTGGGAC
Organism: Lepidochelys kempii; assembly: GCF_965140285.1. Lineage (NCBI taxonomy): Eukaryota > Metazoa > Chordata > Testudines > Cheloniidae > Lepidochelys > Lepidochelys kempii. The sequence goes on from NC_136380.1 coordinate 177,372,704, forward strand.
CCTATCCTGAGATTCAGTAGAGGATTTGGGTCTTTTTTCTACCATACTGCATGCCAATGTCACTCGACTGACAAAGGATGAAACTGATGGCATTTCAGCCCTCTCCACTGAGACCAGAAATCTCTTCACGGGGTTTTGCATAGCGTGAGTGCAACAGAGTGGCACTCTATTCTGACTGTGACTTAAGCAAGTGAAATAGCTGCTTTCTCATTACTTCCTGTTGTTAAGACTAGGTATGTCAGTCAATAGACTGCATATAAAGACCAACATTTTCAAATGTGTCCATTTACTTTGGATGCCTAATCTGAGATATTAAGGGCCTGATTTTTTAAAGGGACTGAGTAGTCACAGCTCCTATTGAATTCACTATACCGCTTCACAAGTCATCGTATATTTTGTATGGGTTAAGACACTTCTTAATGTATCATCGGGTGGACAGGGTTTTCAACTCTTCTAATCAGATCTATAACATTAATGTTTGGGACAGCCACCCTTCCTTTGACACCTGTTTGAAATTAAAAGGCTATAAATCATAAAGAATGCTATTGTTACCCCACCTGTTGGTTTTCATTTCAAATGGAACCTCTTTTAAATGTACTGGTTTACTAAATTAAGTGCATTTAATGTTACCTTTGTTTGATTTTCTTCCTCCTTTGGCAGTTTCTAAAACTAATGTGTGTATCAACCTTTCAAGGACAAGAAGATAATCAGGTCAGCCTTCAAGCTGTTATAATTGTTCTGGTCTGTGAAAGAGGAAAATAAATTGATATGGATGAGTACTATATTTCTTGAAACGGCCCCTTTCTTCCTGTTTAACAATAAATATGCTAGAAAAAGGAAGCTCGTATTACTGTTCAGATGAGTTCCCATTTATTCATCATGAAGATTTTAACGGTGGACAAAATCGCATTCTAGTGATCAGTGCAGTCTGATTTCCTCCTAAAGTTTGCATACAGTTTAAAAGATTAAAGAGAAATGCAATACAATGCAATAATACATTTTTATAAAGAAAAATAATAGGTTTAATTACTACAAAACATGTAATTATGTAATTACTGAATTACCAGGGTAAGTTCAATACTTATGGTAATATGGTTTAAGCTAAATGGACTTTTTGATTGTTGTTATCTGATGTATGAGGATGGGAAATTTACCCCTCTGAGTCCTTTATTGTTGACACCAAACAAATCAGAGCTGAATTTGTCCCCTATCCTTTAAGTGGGTGCAACTCTGAATTTAAAATTTGTAAACAAAAGTCTTTTGTTAAGCTTGATCATGTATTTCACTGGAGTCCAGCTAACACACAGAATGACATTGCATGGTCTTCACAGAAATTCTACACCTTCCTAAGAAAACCTGCCTTTTGAAAGTCTGGAAAAGAACACTTCAGGCATCCATTTAGTTTCCCCATTTCGCTAGAATCTTTCATCATATATTATCAACCCACGCAACATACCAGCCACCCAAACTTAACATTGCCTCCTAAAATTTGCGTATGTAGACACAGTAGTTGGTATAACAAAATTAAATGGTAACTCATCTGAAAATTGATATCTGAGCTGTCTTAAATTGATTGTTAAACAGTAAGAAAGAGGACATTTGAGCAAATATAGTAACCACCCTTATCTAATTCCTCTCCTCATTTATGCATCAGAAACATTAGAAGTACTTTTACAGGAATAAGGGAAACGCAGCCCTAGACATGAGAGCTGTGCATCTCTTGCTGGGTTTTAACAAACGTTCTCCTTGGTTTCAGTTCACATGGTTTCTTGCCTTTTAATTTGTTTTAAGTTTCAGGTTCATTCAAACCCAGTTGTAAAAGGATGACAAATAAGAACAAAGCTGTGTCTTTTTTTTTAAGCTCTCTGCATTGCTTACGGAGTCACAAGATTTGTGAGGTTTTATTTGACCCAGAAGATGTTTGATGTGACCAGCTATCTCCAGTTTGTTATTAAAACAAAACCTAACCAAGTAATTAGCTAGGGCTAGTTGAAAATGTTCAAAATTTGTAATTTTGACAAATTTCATTATCAAAATTTTAACTACCTAAATTTCAATAAAAATTCTATTGGTTTTTTTTTTTGACCAGCTCTACAATTAAGTTTCAAAAAATCCATGCGTATCTATGTATACCAAAAAGCTTCATGTTGAGATTCTGTTGAAGGGATGTGTGGCCCAAAAGAGAGGTTTTTGTTCAGAACTGCTGGATTCTCTTACAACTTGCAACAGGAAATCAGCAGACTTTTGCATGGGTTCAAGTTTTACTGGGCAATGATTCGCAGTCCAGTCAGCTATCCCCGAGATACTGGAGCCTTGGGATTTCTGTTATTGTTCTGTCTTCTTGGCAAATTATGTTAAAATGAAAACATAAAATGAGATGTTGGTTTGGATACACTATGCCTTTTTTCTTTTTTAAGCATCTTAGCTGATTTTAAAGGGCTTAAAAAGGGGCCACTGGTTCCCAACCCCCCCCCCCCATGTCACTCTCTCCTGAACTTTTTATTTTCTTTCTTTTAGTCTATTGTCAGATTTGCTTGTCCCATCTCTTCCTTTCTTCATAGTATGTGTGATGGTGCTTCTGAGCAAGGGACTTGAAAGTGCTGCCTTAGGAAATCCAAATCCTGTGGAGAAAGGTTGAGAGGTTTCCCCACGCAAAAGGCAAAGGTAGCTGTGGGGATTTCTCCTCCTCTTCCTGCCCTCCAAAGCCCCATGTAGGTGCCTCTCTTCTCTCTGCAGCCGCTGAGATGGAGACCAGTTCCACATGGCCAAGAGGGAATGGGGGAGCTAGGGGAACAGCTGAGCCACACATCATGTTGCTTTTCAAATCTGTGGGGGAAAAATGTCACCTCAGCTTCAGAGCAGCAGTGACTCCCACTCTACACTGGGTCTGCTTGTATAGGAATGATACAAGTGGCAATGCCACAAGGCTGGGTGGGAAGACTGGGAGAGGCAGGCTCTCTTCATTATTATGAAAACCTAATGGTGATAGTGGTTGGAAGAGAACTCAGGAGTTCTTGGTTCCCAGGCCTGTGTTTATTTCTTTGGCTGGTGCTGCCTTGATGGTTGGTGTCTCTCCCCCGCCCCCATTACTCCTTCCCCCCTCCCTCTCCCCACAAGTCTAAAAAGGAGTGAAGTCACATCCTGACTAGAATAAGGAAGTACCATTCATCTGATGTGCATTCTGTATATCCTGCACTATTGCATTTAGTTTGGGTAAAGTCAGACAACTGCTCCTAATCTGGATAAATCTGAATTTTAAAATGTTGAAGAGAAAAACTTCCAATGTGTCGGATAAGGAGAAATGTCAAAAACCAAAGGTAAGAGACTGTTATATAATAAAAGAGATACTTAACAGTTTGCAGAGAGGGTACTTTTGATGCTTGAAAGGGTTGAGCATCAGTCACTCACTTAAAAATACCATGGGCAATGGTACAGGCTTTGTAGCATCTATGAAAAGGTTGAACAGGAAAATCTGAAATTAAATAACACACGATCGTGCCTCAGGAGCTTCTAATACACCGACCTGTGCTTCATTACTGTAGTCTCCTGGCTCAGTTTGTATACATTCAGTTTAGTGGCTTCAGTTTACGGAATCTTCAGTACAGAACAGCCATTCACACCGTAAAGGGACAGAGCAAAATGTGGAGGTGTCTGCTCAGAAGATTCCTGCTAGTGTTTGCCTAGTGGTGTTTGCCTGCTGAGGTGTTGCTGCTATTTTGACAATAGTCCCCTCTTCAACCTGTGATAAACCCAATGATCTAGCAGGAAAATGTGTGCCAGTGGTGAGGAGGGGTGACGGATTAGCAGGTGTGTTATTTTTTTCCCATTTAAACACAATTGCTGTTTCAGAATACTAAAGAAGGAGACAGCCCTTGGCAAACAATCTTTTAGTCAGCTGCTCTTTGCTGGAAATGTTTATACTTTCAGCCTGAAAAAATATGCTAAGTCAATGATAGTAGGTGACATTGTTCAACTTCTGCAGTCTGAAGTTGGAGGAGGGAGAGTAAAGGCACTTGTAGGATGTATGGGAATGTCCTGAGCTAGGAATTGAGCTTCAATTCCTGCCATTGGGTGCACCCTGGCCCTTCCCAAAGTAAAAAATCAAATATCTTCAGAAATACTTAACTTACCCCATGGGCTCAGGAATCACTGGCAGATATGAAACATGAGACAAAATCTGAAATATCTACCCTTTACTTCAATTTGGTGGTGTCAAAATTTTAGCAAAGGGCCCCTGTGAGCCAGGGTGGCCAGATAGCAAGTGTGAAAAATCAGGCTGAGGTGGGGGGTAATAGGTGCCTATATAAGGACAAAGCCCCAAATATCAGGACTATCCCTATAAAATCAGTACACCTGGTCACCCTACTGCAAGCCCCGGCCAACGTCTCACTGGTCTCAGCAGGATGCCCACTAACATGTAGAACTAACTCCCCATGGGATGGGAATATGCCTCAGCTTGTAACTCTCAGTCCTAAAAGATCACTGAAGACACTTGCTCATCAGAAGCATTTTCTGTTTTAATCACTGTTGGCCTTTCTGTGAGACACCCCCGGTTCTGTGGTCTGATTTAGGGACCATTGAGGTAAAGGAGAGTCTTTCCATGGATTTCAGTGAGCTCTGGATCAAGCCCTTCTTGATTCACATTTTGTTTCTATAGTTATATATTTTATGCTGTTAAATTATTGTGATGCATTTTATAGGCAGTGAATTAAAATAATGAACAGCTAGTTTTAAATAAATGGCACATGACTAAAAATAAAAAATGAGCATAAGAGAATCAGTTCCTTCTCATTTGTGGATGGTTTTGGTTTTCTTCTCAGAGATATTCATTAAGGGCCAAACATGACACCTTTTACTCCTGTGGAATGGTAACTTTCTGAACAAATAGTCCCATTGATTTCATTGGAGCTACTCCTGGATTCCACATGGCAAAGGATGGCAGAATCAGGCCCAAATTAAAATGTGGACCACTGAACAATGGCTCTTAGTGATCAATATAAATTAAATTAAACGGACACGTCCCTATTTCAGTTGACCCGTTCTGCTAAAGAGTTCCATGAACACCTATGCTGCTATACAAATAAATAAATAAACAGTGAACAAGCAAACAAGGAGTTGTAGCCTTAAATCACTTTAATGAGAATGAAGAGCCCATACCTTTAATTTCATTTTATTCTCCAAATCAAATGAATTTTATATTCTCATTTATACCAGAAGCTCAGTAATACCTAGTATAATTGTACTGTTCGTATGTATCACTTTGTCTGCGATAGTATGTAGTTCTAGAACTTCAGCCTGAAAACAGCTTGCTTGTTCTGGGTAAATCAGTCTGTATCCTTTTCTCATCACATTGGCACTCTGTTCTGGATGCATTTCACCCATCTTACACTCACTTTGGACTCTGATTACACCAGCTGCAAGGCAGAGAAGAATTAGGCCCCGTTGTGTGAATGTCTCTCAATGGGAGCATTTTTCTGAGCATCTGAGGATCATAGTATTAAGAATGGAAAAAGAACATACTAACTCTAAATCATTGTTTGTCATAGTGCATTTTGTAACTCTAAGCAAGAAAGTTACCTAATTTATTCAGTGAGCAGTTGGGAAATGTACAGCACGCAGAGCAATGGCTTATGACAAAATCTACAAAATTTCATAACCGATTTCCCTGGATAGCTTCCTGGTTACCATGCTTTACCCAGTCAGCAGTCTGTATCTGTTTATGCACATTACAGCCAGTCACTTTTGTCATCATTTACTTTTGCACATTAATTTACAAAATTTCCATTACAATTCCCTTTTCAAATCTTTATTTTAATACAAATGTATCATGCATGTGAGGTCCATGAATAATGTCTAATATATGGTATAGACTGAGATTGTTGAAGGGAAATCATGTGAGGATGGGGTTGGAAAGCCTTTTCTAAACAGTCAGCTGCTCCTGCACTTGGCTAATAGAGGTGGTTGGCCAAGCAAGTGCTCCATAGAGACTCTGGCAGCTGGCCCCCAACTTGTAGTGAGATGTACATCAGAAACAGATTGATAGAGCCAGAAGAGTTCCCAGAAGTCACCTACTACAGGACAGGCCTAACAAAGAAAATAACAGAACGCCACTAGCCATCACCTTCAGCCCCCAACTAAAACCCCTCCAACGCATTATTAAGGATCTACAACCTATCCTGAAGGATGACCCAACACTCTCACAAATCTTGGGAGACAGGCCAGTCCTTGCCTACAGACAGCCCCCCAACCTGAAGCAAATACTCACCAGCAACCACATACCACACAACAGAACCACTAATCCAGGAACCTATCCTTGCAACAAAGCCCGTTGCCAACTGTGCCCACATATCTATTCAGGGGATGCCATCACAGGGCCTAATAACATCAGCCACACTATCAGAGGCTCGTTCACCTGCACATCTACCAATGTGATATATGCCATCATGTGCCAGCAATGCCCCTCTGCCATGTACATTGGTCAAACTGGACAGTCTCTACGTAAAAGAATAAATGGACACAAATCAGATGTCAAGAATTATAATATTCATAAACCAGTCAGAGAACACTTCAATCTCTCTGGTCATGCGATTACAGACGTGAAAGTTGCTATATTACAACAAAAAAACTTCAAATCCAGACTCCAGCGAGAAACTGTTGAATTGGAATTCATTTGCAAATTGGATACAATTAACTTAGGCTTGAATAGAGACTGGGAGTGGCTAAGTCATTCTGCAAGGTAGCCTATTTCCCCTTGTTTTTTCCTACCCCCCCCCCAGACGTTCTTGTTAAACCCTGGATTTGTGCTGGAAATGGCCCACCTGGATTATCATACACATTGTAAGGAGAGTGATCACTTTAGATAAGCTATTACCAGCAGGAGAGTGGGGTGGGAGGAGGTATTTTTTCATGCTTTGTGTGTATATAAAAAGATCTTCTACACTTTCCACAGTATGCATCCGATGAAGTGAGCTGTAGCTCACGAAAGCTTATGCTCAAATAAATTGGTTAGTCTCTAAGGTGCCACAAGTACTCCTTTTCTTTTTGCGAATACAGACTAACACGGCTGTTACTCTGAAACCTATCAGGGTGTGTGTGTGGATAAGTGTTCACTATGAAAATGGTGATATTTCCTATTTGATAGCAATTAGGGTTGCTGTTCTCTGGGTTGTATAGAGGGGGTGCCTGTAGTACTGAAGCAACTTTAATTACCTTCCTACAGTCATAGGCCAGTGGTTTGAGCATTGGCCTGCTAAACCCAGGGTTGTGAGCTCAATCCTTGAGGGGGCCATTTGGGATCTGGGGCAAAAATTGGGGATTGGTCCTGCTTTGAGCAGGGGGTTGGAGTAGATGACCTCCTGAGGTCCCTTCCAACCCTGATATTCTATGATTCTATGAATAGCAAGCACTGTGTGTGTGTGTGTACATAATACACCCAGTCTATATATTCTATGTAATGTGAATGAACAGTCATGTTTTGAGCCAAAACTTCTCATATCTGGTCTCAAAGCTAAATGTTTTCTTTGAAAGTTTAAGAAAAACTTCTTCTCCCTCTTCTGCATTCTGTGACAGTTTTCTGCAAGTCTGCTTAGCAGGGCAATCGAATAGACCAGAGGAAGGGCCAGATCCACAGCTGATGTATACCAGTATAGCTGATGCATATCAATATAGCTGCATTAATATCAGTATAGCGAATGCATATCAGTATAGCTGCATTTACTTCCCTGGAGCTACACCATTATACATCAGCTGAGGACCTGGCCCAGAAACTTGATATTTTCTTCTTTAAAAACTGAAAGCTTAGAAAATTTCAGAATATTGCAGAATACAGAACAGAATGTGGAAGGACCCTACAGTTTGTGAGGTTCATTATATTTTTTTCATGCCCATACATATCTAATTTCTTTCTGTCTAAGTTCTTACATGGCTTCCTATCACTATGGTATCTGAGTCCATAATTAGAAGTGCATCTATCAAGACATATTTCTCTTACTCCCCACCCCCTTCTAGTCAGTGGGGACTGGACTTTGTTTATTTTGTAAAAAGAAAAGGAGTACTTGTGGCACCTTAGAGACTAACCAATTTATTTGAGCATGAGCTTTCGTGAGCTACAGCTCACTTCATCAGATGTTTCCACGGTAAACATCTGATGAAGTGAGCTGTAGCTCACGAAAGCTCATGCTCAAATAAATTGGTTAGTCTCTAAGGTGCCACAAGTACTCCTTTTCTTTTTGCGAATACAGACTAACACGGCTGTTCCTCTGAAACCTGTTTATTTTGTGTTGCTGTTGTTCTAAAATGTCACATTGTGGGCAGGTTAAGGCAAAGAAAAATGGTGGTTTGCATTTAGCTTTGAAAGCTTTGAGCTCTGTGGTCAAACTGATCTCTCTGAGAGTAAACTTCATGGGCTAGTTGTAGAGACAGCTCTGTCTCCTCTCCACACAAGTTTCAGCTACCGCCACAAAAGAGATTAATTTTAGGGCAGCTAGTGAGGAGGTGAGTGGATGCTCTTTACAGAATGTGTTTCAGTGACACAGTTTCAGATTTACATAAACTCTCCCACCAGCAACCCCTCTGCCTGTCCCTGGACAGGGAGAAAGTGCGTGGTATCACAAAGGGCTTTGTTTAGAGCCTGGACCCTGAAGTCAACAGGAGTCTTTCCACTGACCTCAGTGGGCTTTTGATCACTTCCTTTAAACTCTGCTATAATCTTAGTAGGCACCAACTGTCTGTGCTCTGAAGTGATTTGTCAGTCATTTAGAATAATAATTTTGATTCCCACCCCTCCCCACCCACAGACCCACTCTCTGCCAAACCTTGAAAAGGGGCTATTCACATGCAACTGGTCAGACTTCAGCTGTATTTGCTATCCTGGTGCAGGGGAAGGAAGGATAATTTCATCAGAATGCTTCTTCAGGACCTCACATTCCAATGCCATGCACCTTGTGCAGTCTCATATACTTGTGCAACATGAGCGTAAAATGCTAGCAGTGTTATTAGGCAGTCTTTTACATCCACTCTGTACTTGCTTTGCCCAGGTGTACATGACAGCACAAGGGGAAGATAGTGTGTATTCTGTACTGTAACATAGCTTATAAAGTGCACAGAACTGTAGATCATAACTAGTCCATCTCTTGTTTCTGCTTCTGAAATTTATACAGTTAGGTAGAGAATGAAGGGATTCCTCTTGCTTCCACTCCAATCTGAAGCAAGCCTTACCTTATACCCTTTCCTTTGGACTTGGCGGAAACAAGTTTTGTCTTATATATTTATTTAGGATTACAGCTGCTCCAGCTTTATGTTAAAGCTAGAAGACATTTTGTTGTTTCATTCTGTTTTCAAATATGCTTCACCTACATGGTGCATGAACCTCCACCTATACAAGGTGTGAGACCGTACAGAATCATGAAGAGTATATTTTCCCTGTTTATCTCAACATTTGTTCAAACTGCTTAATAAAGTCCCTCTGTGAGCTTCTTTGCAGGAAACACTGATATTATTAATTTTCAGAGCTCGAAAGGTACATATGAAATAACATGGCCAATCTGATGTGAGCTAAAATATTTCACCGTAAAGCTATTGTACTCTAGCACTATATCACGCCAATAGTTTCCTTCTTATACATTTTGTTGAAATCCTGGCCCCAGTGTAGTCAATGCCAGATATTTCAATGGGATCAGGATTTCATCCTTTATATGTGTTCTTGATGTAGAGAGTGATGCTGCAAACACTTACATAAATAAATTTGCCCACAGGAGTGGACTCATTACTCACATGACTAGTCCCGTAGAAGCTGAAATATTTATTTGCATAAGTGTTTGCAGGATCATGCCTGTAGTGTGGGCAGATGTTAAGCAAGCTTCCGGGTGCTGCTTTTTCTCCTATGGCGATTTGAGCAGCACTCCGTAAGGGGAATACTGATGAGAGAAAAGAAAACCCAAAATAAAGGTGCAATAAGTCTTAGCACCCAGAATAATTCAAGTCATAATTAGAACTTCATAGATACTAAGGTCAGAAGGAACCATTACGATCATCCAGTCCGACCTCCTGCACAACGCAGGCCACAGAATCTCACCCACCTACTCCTGCGAAAAACCTCTCACCTATGTCTGAGCTATTGAATCTGTAGACTAAGGTCTGCAGTGTAGAGATTGTTCAGAGTTAATGAATATTAACTAGGGTTTATCCTTGAGTAGTCGAAGCTCAGATTTTTAATGTTGGTTCAAAGATATAGCCTGATATGGTTGTGGAAATAGCAAGTTTTTATATGTTTTTTTCCAAAATTTCGAGTGCATAAATGAGCTCCTGCTCATGTCACGGATGCCAATTTTCACAACCATGACTGAAGTGGTGTTCGTTTTAATTTGCATTTCATTCTAACAGTGATGAGAGGTGATGAACTGATGATAAGCTGTTTTTGCCACAGTACCTGCTATGCAAATTTATGCTTGTAGGCAAAAGGGACACACAGTTCTGCCATTAAAGGTCTTTCCTGTGTTCCCTCTTGTGGAAAGACTTTGTCAAAATACATTTGAAATCTGTAAAGTAACCAGAAAGAGAGGATATCTGGGATGTAATTTTAAAGATTTGGTTTATAGTGGAAATACCTGTAGGCCTTATCAAAAGAGGCTCATGTAAAAAGTATGTTTGAAATAATGAAACGTATAAGTGTGCCTACAAAAGATTGCAGGTGACATTTCAGAGGGATATTTCCTATTTCTCTCAGGCTTTATAAAACCTAGAACAAGCTTAGAGGGAACCATTGGTGATTTTTTTTCTTGCTTGCATGGAAGGCTCCACAGCCAAAACCCTACTACTTTTATCTCTAATTTTTGTCAGTTATTGGTATAAGTACCATTTTTTCACTGCCAAGAGAGCATTTTTTTTTGCCTTTCATCAGAGGAATATTTAGCAAGTTGTTTTCCGTGATGTTTGTCCAGGAGCAAGATGGGCTTTGAAACCCTGAGGTGCTACTCTCTCCCCAAAGGGTAAGACTCTGATCCTATGATGAGATAATAAGGCCCCAGTATGTCCAACATCCCCATATGGATGCTCCAGTCAGAATTTAGGTGTGTTGAATGTTCATGTCACATGCCTGGATGCTCTAAAAGGGCCATATTTGAAAACTGGGTTCTCCATCAGACATACACATGTGCACACACTCATAAGCACAGGGGGGCAGATACTCAGCTGATGTAAAAGAGCTTGCTTTACTGAAGTCAATGGATGTACACCAGCTAAAGATCTGCCCCAATATCTGTTTTTCTTTCATTAATTGTATAGAGCATTTGACTAATTGCAATACTGTATTTTCAGGTAACACCAGATGCCTCTGAACCAAATGTGAATAAGGTGTCTGATTCCTGTAAAGTAATTACTTGAAAAAGGATTGTCTCTTTTGGGGAAGCAGTTGTGGCTTACAGTTTTTTGTATATGACAGCACTCTGCCAGTAATCTGTATCAGAATATTCATAGTTCAGTTATCAGACCTGAAGTAATTGATGGCCAAGTTTAAGCAAGCATGGAATGGTATGAATGAATTAGCCAAAGACACCATCCATTATTGTACATACTGATTTGTCATCATGAGCTGATAAAAATGTTTCATGACTATACTGTGCATTGTCTCTCTGCATTGGATCTACCCTCTTCAAGTCCAGAAGAGAAACTAGTGTGCGATAAGTAGTGTAACTCATATTCTGCTGTGCAGAGCTTGCTAGCACACAAGATGTTATCGTTTGCATTTGCTAGCTAGAAGTGAGTTAATTAAGATACTTCATTTTGGGCTCTGAATCCCCACGGACTAGGGGGAGAGTCTCCATGTGACTAATAGTGTTAATCCTCCTATATAATTGACTCAACTGGTATGAAACCCACTCCTGGGACTGTGACAGATTGTTTGGACTGGAATGACAGGTGAAACCAGTGGTAGCAAGTTGAATGGTTCTGGTCACTCTGTCCTCACATCATCTCCTTAACTGTGGTTTTTGAAAGTGGAGCGAAGAAGAGGAGGAAAGGACAGTGGGGCTGCTTTGGCTACTAATAGCAGTATTTTTGTTTTTATCAAACTGGCAACATCAGCATTTTTGCTGTGGACCAAGACATAGATGAGCTGATGTACATTCTCAAGGTTGTGTCAACAACACAGCAAAAAGTCTCTGAACAATTGGTAGTACAAAAATGAGTGAAGGCTATAGAAATACATGGCGGGGGGGTGGGGGGTGTTATAAGAGGTGGAAGGTTTATCACCAGATGCCAGATTGTCTCTCAGAGGGGCAACCTGGAATATTTCCCATTTCATTTACCTTTTCTCTTTCTTCATCTCTTCTTCCCTTCTAGAAGGATTATTATGAGTCTTCCTCCTCCTAAGATTGATCACTAAAGTTCAGAGTCTAGCAAAAATGCTGGAGATTTAAAGCTTCTGCTGTCACCAATGCTGCTGCTCTAGATGCTTATATTATTATACATAATATACCCCATCCTGCCAATTCTGTAGCTTTTGTTATCTCTGCATATTTCCTTGGTTTGTTCCATGGATGGGGAGAAAGAGGAAAGGGTGGTTGAATACAATATAATTTGACGATAAGAAGGGCTGGCCTTCACACATCATTCTCATTTGAATTGAAATGAAATATTTTTTTTAAAAGATCAGTTACCATCCTCTGACTAAACACCACTCCTAATATGTGGAACAGCTCCTTAGGGTGGGGTGTTGAGTCAGAGCCCACTCCTCTCCTCTAGCAGTGAATCTCCACTGCTGGGCGGGGTGTCACACCCAACATGGCACAGCCAGCCCAGCCCTCACTCTACGCTGAAGAAGAAATATGGAGGGACCTCCTGATGCCATACAGCATCACGTCACCTTTATGGAGAAGCCAAGCAACTCACCGCCTTTTCTTTCCAATCATGCCTGAGTCGCATTCTCATCTTCATGAGAATAACAAGGCAGTCCCACTCTCCCGTCCTGCACTGGTCTCACTTACAGCTTCATGAGATGACTGGATGGCCTGGTACCTATCTGGTGCTGCAGGAAGCAGCAATTCCCTCTATTGGGTCTTGCTGATCTCATTTAAAAGGTGTTCCAGGATTTATGCTTTGGAATACTGAATGGTAGGGTGAGATGATCCCAGAACATGGAATTCTATGTTGGATTTTTTTCTTTGAGGATTTCTTTTGCTTTCCTGAGCCTGAAAGATTATTGTAGGAGTGCCACCCGACAGAATGGTCATTGTTAAATGAAGGGAAAACTACAAACGAGACTGTTCCCTTTTCATTATGTTTGAGACAGAGATTATCACAGACAGTTATCCTGGGTAGTGAGATGAAGAAATCAACTTCACTTAGCAACAAAAAAAGTAAATGTGTGAAGCTGAGATGACAGGATGGTTGAGAGAGCTGAAGGAACTTGCTGGGTCAACTTCCTGCTGCTTTGCACCATATGTAGCCAGCTGCACCTGTGGAAAGTGGGTGTTAAGCTTTATCACTCCTGAATTGCATCCACTCTCCGCTGCTGAGCTGTTTCATTATGCAAAAGAGTGTTGCTCGCTGGCTCTGAGAGATGAGGTGTAAGGTAAAAAGGGGTGTAGCTGAGAGCCAAAAGGAGAAACAGTTAACAAAAATCTATACTGAACTGAGTGACTCAGAGCCTGGGTAAAGCTGGTGAAAGTGGCTAACTATTGCAACCATAAGGGGGGCTCTAATCACAAGTGCAAAGCTGGACTTTGCTGACATCCCCCAATGAGACATGCTCTTCTTCAAGCTCTCATCTCTGTAATTACTTCTTTTGTACAAGATTATTGCCTGTCGCACAGACAATGGCCTGTTTACCTGTTTGCATGTGTGCAATATTGGAAGACCATGGATGCAGCATACAAAAGTCACATAAGACTTGTGCAGACAGCAGATGTGAATGAGGAGAAAAAGAGACAATGCAGCTGAGCAAATTATTGGTTAGTAAATCAGTGTCCCCCCCACACCCAGCTAGTGCGTGGCAAGAGTGTGCAAGGGTCTTGCCAGGCGAATACCTTGGCGCTGCACTAGCACATGCTTTCGGGAACTTCGCAGTGTCTGTGCCGTGTGAGAGATTTCTCAGAAGGGCATTGGTTCTCTGCAGATTGCCCAGCAAGTGCTTTTGTAGCTGCTCTGCTCATTTTCACAAACAGACAAATAAGATCCTTTCTGCCCTCATGTTACACACCAAATTCCCTGAGCAGCAGTGACAGGATCGTCAGTTCAAGGCTTACAAGACCCCGGTGAGTGGCTGCAGCGGAGGTGAGAGACTGAACAGGAGTGTGTACAGTTACTAGACTCATAGCTTTGGCTCCACCCATTGCCCAAAAGAGCTCCTGTGTGTATCTGCGCAGTTCTGGTGTAAAAACTACTGGAGAGAATCAGGATGGTGTAACGAATTCAATTAGACTAGACTTCCTCGTGAGATTGCAGCTGTAGTACTTAGTCTATTACAAGCTGCCCAGAATCAAACCTATTGCATCTTTCATGCCAAGAAATGTTCCTAGGCAGTGCTAAATGACTAGGATGCTATTAGCTGGATGTTCTTTCTGAGCCTACTTAATGATCCAAAGCCTAACATGTACTCTATGAACTCCAGTTCCCAATGATCAGTTTTCAAAGTCCAAAGCCTGTGACCACGTGCATACAAGTACCACATACAATTAGTGTATCATTGAACCCTGTGCCATTTCAATGAAACATAATCTGGTCTTCACTATACAGTAGTCAAATATTAGCCTTCAGTAACAAAGTGTAGTCTTTTTTTTTCTTTTTTCTTTTTTTGGTTTGTTTCATCATTTTCATAGGTAAAATAATGAAAATTGATTGCCATATAGATTTGCGATAACTCTAACATTAACAGTGACTGATAATAAATATTGGTTCAAATCCTGCCCTCAAACCCATAAAAGTGGTTTCAGCTACTGTTGCTAAAGATTGATTAATAAAATTGTACTCAGTAAGTTTGAGTGGATATAATCAAAGAACAAATTTGTTGGTTGGATATATTTCAATATATCTTATCCTTCAGTTGTTTTAGGCTCTGATCTTTAAAGGAGCTCCATCCAAGCCCTGGGGTCTGATTGTGTAATGTTTTCTGCAGGATTGGGCCCTTCATTAGCAGTGACTAAAGTCTTTTGTTTGATTATGCTGAACAGTTACTTTTTGTGTCTCAATAAACAGGTTCTAATTACAGTTATTTATCATAACAGACTACTAACAAGTTTCCATTAATGCATAAGTTTCAAAACATACTATTAACAAATCAATTAACTTGGTATTCTCCTATACATTAAGTACCTTTACAGATTTACAATCTGCTTTAACAGCCAGCAGTGAACTAGAAACAGAGATCCAATAATATCTGAAATAAATTTCCCCACCTTGTCCCCAAAGATTGAAAGATCCCTGGATTCAAATAGACAAAGCCCTTAATCCTAGATTTTTTTTTCCAAGCACCAGTCTGCAACATCAGCACAAACTGCAACATCAGCACAGTGCTAGTGGCTTCCAAAATGTCTCCTCCAAAGATCCTAAGAAAAGATTTACTCATTCTTTGCTCATTCTTTACTCATTTAGGATCACGTATTGTATATTTGCCCCACGTAAAACTGTCACTCTCTTACTTTAAAAAAAAAGTTTAGGTTCAAGAATTCTGGTGGAGTTAGAGGCTGTCTGAGATGGGAATGTTTATAAGCTCTATGATATTAACTGCAGCACTCAACCTCAGGTGACATAAAGCATGCAAAAAAGAACTTTCTGTCAGTTTTATTATTTCTAAAAAGGTTCCCCTTGAAGGAGAAGAGTGACCTTGCTCTGCTGAGCTGACATATGCCACTGAATTAATAGCTAAGCTTTGCTGTAGGGAAGCTTGCAGAAACATTACAACTCCAGTGGCTGAGTTTGCTGTGAACATTAATCAGGTAAACCAAAATGATGCTTCAAACACTCATTTAAAAGTAATAAAAACTCTTCTTTTTTTTAACTTCCTTAGAATTAGCTTATTGTTGGTCATTACTTGTGGTCAAGGATATTGCTGCAGTAAAACCTAGCTGATTGGTTTTAAAAGTTTCTTCACTCTTCTAAAACTGAGCAAGCTTGGAGGACAGTCGCCTCTGACAGCGATGACTTGGGGTTACTATTTAATATCAATCCCCACTGGAAGCTTTAGCAGACGGAATTTTTTCTTGCAGCTTCCTTCACCATTAAACTATGTTTTGATAATAAGGGATGTAAAAACCTGATTGTGTTCTCAGTAAAGTCAATGGAGTTTTGCTACTGGCTGCGTTGGGAGAAGGATCAAGCCAATTTGTCCTGTGCATGAGTGATGTATAAAGTGTGCAAGGAGGTAATTAGGGGTAGCATGCAAAGTGGGGGGAATAAGTTGCTCTGGCCCTCCACCGCTCTTGAAAGCATCAAGAAATGATGTCACATATGTAGTATCATTCTGAGGCACAATTTTACTCACCTCTTCCTGTTGTGTACAGTTATATAGGTATTTAATGCCTCTAGTCTCAAAGGGCTCAATCCTAAAAACACTTAAGCGTGTGTGTAATTTTACTAACATGAGAAGTTGCATTGTAGGACCAGGGCCTAGATATGTTTTACATAAAACATTTTTTATGTTTTACATAAAACAATCCCACTAGATAAATAAGTTTAGGGAGGGTTTAAAAACCCAACAAGCTGGTTCTTTTAATATGTGAGGATATTTGAATTGCTCTGGATCGGGAGGGGAGGGTTGCGGGGGGAAGGAACTCACAGGAAAGAAGGAAGTTCATATTTAAGGATTAGGGACCAAAACCCGGATCCTCAAAGGTATTTAGGTGCCTAACTCCCCAGTGGCTTCTAATTCCCAATGGGAATTAGATACCTAAATAACCTTTGAGGATCTGGGAACTTAGGCACCAATACCATCAAGGATCTGAGCCGAAATCTGAAGTTCTTACCAAGTGTTTAACCAGTCTTTACTCAGGCAACATGTTCCTTGACTTCAGGAGACAATTTTGCAGAGGAAGGGGTTCAGGACCTGTCCCTGGATGTTTTTTGCACATGTCTAAATGAAGGGCGAAAAGGGTAATGGTGAGGTAGATGTGCCCATCATAGCAAGTCCTGAGCTGTCAGTTTCATAGCTCCTGTGAGTTGGTCACACATCCTTAACCTTCCTTTAATGACATTTTCCTTTTTGTGTTTTTGTGTGCTATTCAGAATAGTTTTTTAATGAAACAGCAGAGAAAGAATTGTCAGAATTCCATAATTATTGCAAATACATGGGGGTGCACTGCATACACAGTCTCAGCCAGACTGCCAGGTGTGCTCAGCAGATATAAGCGCCTGTTTTTCTGGATGGGAGCTGTGTGGTGCTATGTACTTTTCAAAATCTGCCTGTAGCCATACTACTTCTGAGATAATGTTGCTACAACAATTAGTGTTTTCTGGCCTCACAGATCTGTTATAACTTGTTTAAAACATTTTTTGCAAGGTGAAATTTGCTATTAGTTTAGTCTTTCCCATGTGCTTGGCATTAGCCTGTAGGAAGATGGACCCCAATCCTGCAAGCTCTTATGCCCCTGCTTAACTTTAGAAACATAAGAATCCCTGTTGAGTGAATGGAGTTGTTCACATGCATGTAGTAGTTGCAGGACCAAAGTCATAGACCAGTGATACTCAGACTGAGGCTTGGGAGCCACAAGTGGCGCTTTAATGTCTCTCCTGCAGCTCTTTGGATCTATGATATTAAAACACTGTGTGGTTTAATTATTAACACATCTAAGTTATTAACCAGTCAGGATGCTTTTACTATGTTATTAACCAGTTGTAGAATACTCAATCAGTCATTTTGTTGTGAGAATATATATTTATATATAGTAAATGAAACAATAAATGTAGACTACTATGGCTCTTTTAAATAATGTTGATCGCTAGTTTGGCTCCTGAGCCACTGAGGTCTGAATATAGACTCTAAACAACTGAAAAACAAAGATTTTAATAGAAACTCTGACAACAGTGCTACCAGGTGCTACATGTTTCACTGAACATTTTGGTGAAGGCTCTAGAGGCTTATGTGGGTGTTAGATAGACATGCTAATATAACAGCTGTTCAACATTTGCTTTAAAGAGCGATGTTTGCTGAGCTGTAGACGTGTTAAATATAATTAACACACAAATTTATACAGCTGTTTATTTTCTAGTGATTTTTCCATCATTAAAGTTAGTGTTTGCCCTGATGTTTCACAATGACAGCTTTGTTGAACAATCCCTGTCTTTCTTCCCTCAGCCTGCCACCCCCATGTGATCACTGAATACGAGAGCATACTGACAGAGTCTTATAGAGTAATTTTTAAACCAGTTAAAAAGCCATTTCAGTCGCTTGCCCTGTCTGAGTTAGCAAGAACAAGCTGTGTCATTTTTGTTGCTTTGCCTGGCAGGGTGCAAGATTTCACCATCTTTTGTTTTTTAAATGGACTAGAAAGTTATATTAATAATCAGATATTCTATATATGTAATTCATGTGTAAATGGATCAAATCCCTGAAGTATGGTGGGCCTTATGTTGCCTCTCCTAGCTCTTCTTTATACTTCTGATGGTTTCTGAATCAGATGTTCAAATTCTTATACTTTATACAGAAGTGAGAAACGTCTTCATACAGAACAGCCCTAAACTTAAAATATGGTATCTTGCTTTCAGGCCAGATAAAAAAACATTTCCTGTGATCTATTAAACAATGAAGATGGGCAGGCCAATAGTCATCTCTAGCTCTCTGTTTCATCTCCATAGTGACTGACACTGGATCCCTTCTTCTGAGGGACTAGAATTATCATGGAATGGATGTATTCAGCCCCAACCTATGTAGGTGAACCTTGCCCAGCTCTACTTATCTCCATTGACCAAGCAGACATATTCTATCCTTTTGGATCTTCAAGTGGCTTCTTTCTCGGCAGTGAGGAAAGAACAGGGACAATCTAGAGACACATTACAAAGGAACAATCCTTAGTGGGGGGTGAAGAAAAAAAGAAAAGAGAGAAAATATTGGGCCAGATCCTCAGCTGATGTAAATCAGTGTAGTTTGCTTGAAATCACTAATCATGCTGATTTCCACCAGCTGAGAATCTGGCCCCATTATCTGAAGTACGAACAGCCTGTCAAAGACCTGCAACAGTTACCTTAAGCAATTTATAGCTATACAGTATAAACTGTAGACAGGGGCCAAGTGAAAACTGGAGCTGAAAATGAGTGGAGGAATTTCAAACAGGGCGACATTTATCCCTGTGCAGAGAGCCAGGATGAAGCCTCTGCACCACTTAACTCCCACTTAAACACTATATTGAAAGGAACTTTGGTGATGCACAGAGATTGCGCTGGCATTCTATACTCGGGGCTGCTACTCAGCAGGAAGAAACTGTGAATGTCCGTTGGAGCTATGACTGGTCTGAATTTCACCCATAATGACTATTTACCAAGGCAACCACCACCACTTGTGGCACATAGGCTAGTTTTTGAGATACAGAAGACTCTGACTAATTTGTCATAAGAACTACCTGCTTTGTACTCTAATTAGGAAATATATAGTTTATGATAGGAAGACACAGTATCCCATAGATTTTAGTGTCTGTTGTTTTCCATTTGCACGCCAATCATTTTGGTTTGTTTTCTATTCTTTGCCCTTCTTTTAACCTTCATTGAAGATTTTAAGAATAGCTCGCAGGGAAGGAAAAATGTGATTAAAATAAAAATAAATATCTTTTCACCTCTTTAAAAGGGTTATTTAAAGAATCCCAAATTTCTGGGAATGAAAGGAGCAGCAGAAGATGGAAGAGTCATTAAAAACAATTTGATATGTTTTCCTTTTTGCTTTATATTTATTGGATACTCGAGCGCAAATGGAACGCAAGTCAGCAATGTTCCTTGGTGAATCTAAATAAATGATACAGGACCATTTGATCAGTCCTTCTGTGGAAAAATAAGGGTGTTTTTTCACATGCCTGCATTAGATTTCATTGTGCAAATTCACATTTGCTTAATGCACCCATCAGTAACTCCTGTGTGAATCCAGCCAGCAAAATCACTTAGTTTTATAAGATACTGGTATCAAAAATCAATGACATATTTTCATCTAGTAGATTTGCATTTGCTTTAAGAGCTTCCCTTAACCTGGAAATGAGGCCTACAGATTATGACTATGCCTTCACAAAATAGGTGTTCCCTGACACTAATGCGGTGACTGACAATACCAAAAGTAATAGCCTGTTCCCCTCCTAGCCCAGGGCTCCTAAATCTGCTTTTCTTTATCGGTATAATGGGGTTGAATACATTTTAAAAAGTGGTAGCTATTGATTACTTAATGGAAAAAGTTAGTATGGGAGAATTGCTGAAGCAGCCCTATTTAGTGCTCTTCTGTGCAACAAGACCATTATCTGGAATGGTGGAAATCATCTTGTAATCCTTATTAATATTTAATAGCTCTGAAGTAACACTGAAGTATACTACACAATAGCCTAAGGCGTCTGTCCAGATAGGATATAAGATTGTTTCAAGGCTCTAAAAAGAGTAACTGATTTCCCTGTGCTCAAGTTGTTTATGAGTAAGAGCAACAATAAACCCTTTTCCTCTGTTCTTTTTTAGACTATCTGAAGCACATCAGCACTTTAATATACAGTTGTTCCTAGTAGGCATCTTGAAATGATGGAATGCTACAGAAAGGTCACTGTATGTTTAGAGATCACTGCATGAGAATGTTTTATATTTTCCCAATATTGTTGTGAATCCCAACCTCCCTCTTTCCATCCCTCCCACTCTGCTGAGGGGCATATTTGGCAAGGCTGAGAAGTCAGTGAAAGGTGTTAATCCTGTCTAATAGACCCATAATCCTTGGGGCTATGTTTTATATCATACTATTGAGCTAACTCCTTGTCATATGCCAGGATATTGTTGATCTAGTAAATATAGAAGTTATTTCTGGGAGCTTTAAATAAAATTAAACTTCACAGACTAAACTGTCCTTTACCCAATTCTTAGTAGTTTTCTCCAACAGATTTTCTGATGGATTACAAGCAATTAAGATACACCACAAATAAAAAATAAATACCCTTTTTAAAATGACAAAGTCAGCA
Organism: Lepidochelys kempii; assembly: GCF_965140285.1. Classification (NCBI taxonomy): domain Eukaryota; kingdom Metazoa; phylum Chordata; order Testudines; family Cheloniidae; genus Lepidochelys; species Lepidochelys kempii. Next base: position 177,393,820 of record NC_136380.1, read on the forward strand.
GTTGAGTGAATGAATATATTCAAATATATTTCATGTAATAATTTTGTAAACCAAGCTAATTCCAGAACAATCAAAATGAAATAAATAAAAATAACCTAAAAAACAAGATGATATCAGGATAGAAGACTCAACAAATATATGCCACAGAATGCCTTCTGGGCACTAGAACCCTATTATAAACCGAGGATCAGTAAGAGACCAACCTCACATTACTGGTAGGGGTCACTCTGGCTGTAAACTTTTCACTGAAACAATATTTTGGTGAGGAAAAAAACCATCTTTTTTGAAAATTTCCACCAAAACACAGATTGTTTTCTGACCAACTCCAAAAAGAAGTAGTGTGTATGTGTTTGGGGACTAGGATTGGGCTATCAGGGAATTTTTAATCTGAATTGTGTAAAGGGTGAGCCTGATATTTTTTTTCTTTAGAAAAAAATGGAGATTTTAAGACCTTCTATTTTCCCATGGTTTTCCACTGTTACCGCTCTCCCCTCCCCTCGTCAACTATTTTTAGTTTAAAAGTGACTATATGAGAGAGAGAAGGGAGCTAAAATGGATAGTGACCCCATGATTTATGAGCAGGGACAGAATAAGATGGGGTCTTTCCTAGATGGAAATACCCAGAAGAGGTATATGTGTACACAGGGTAGTTGGTATAATTCTGGTGAGCGCCATCCTTATGATCACAGTTGCTGACGCTGAATGTCAACTTGTCACCCTGTACAACAGTCAGGAGTATGACAGTTTTACTGATGAGACTCTTAGAGGGCTAACTATACCCAGAAAAAGAGAGTATACAAATACAGAGAAGTAAACTGCAGCTCAGTAATTATGGGTAGAAAATGTACAGATCTGTATCATCACTCAGAAAATGACCATAAGGTTAAATTGTTACTCAGATCTCAACTCCAACAGAGTTGAATGCCATAAGAGCTTCAAATCCCCTGCTTTTAAGAACACTTCATGAAAGGACATGAGGGGTGTTCAGATAACGCAGAAATGGGCATGATATCCAGACATACGCAGCAAGGGTTAGTTCATCTGTCTAGTTCTTGTAAGGCACCCACCACTGTAGTATACGAGTACTTCACAAACATATGAATTTATCCTCATGGTAGCATTATCCCCATTTTATAAATCAAGCACTGTGGCATGACGAAAATAAGGATAGTATTTTCAAAGTCCTTTTCAAAAGGATGGTATTTTCAAATTCTGCTCCTTCTGAAGTAAATGAGAGTTTTCCCATTAACTTCATGTAAGCTGAGTTATACCAGTGTGGAACATTTTTGAAAATACCACCTGAAGGAGCATACCCAAGGTGACAAAGGGAGTTTGTGCCAGACCTAAATATTGAACACTGGGTTTCTGAATCCCAGTCTAGTACCTTAGTCACCCTTCATTTTGCTTACACATCACTCGAGGGAAACCTCAATCACTTCCAAAGCTTCCTCCTCAAAACTGCAATATATTCAGTATAAAAATATATTTGATGGAGAAGCCTTGGAAGCTCATGAGACTTCAGTAGGCTTGTGGACAAGGCCTAAAACATCACACCTGATAAAGCCTCCTATAACGTCATCTTAAAATTAAAGGAGCTAGAGAGAGACGGCCGGGGAGACCTGTTATAGTTGATGGGAGGGAAGTATGACAGGCATTTTAAATACCCGAGGCAGATGGAAGGAGAGAAGATCTGTTAGAATCACCAGATGGAAGAAAAAGAGGGAACAAGCAATCCATTAGGCAGGCTGAAGTCACAGTGAGGGAGGAATGGACAAGTGAATAAGAGCAATTCTTTAACCCAGAAGTTTTAAGATGTAGTTTCTGGAGCAGAATTCCAAAATGTACAATATTCATGCAGTTTGATATTTACTATTAAGCTTAGTGCATTTCCCTTCAAAATTATGCAAATAGAAGGTTTTGGATACCCAGATATGTACTGAGAAGGGCACACAAAGTATAAAAATAAAATAAAACAAGCAATAATCTTGTGAGTGTATTACAGATCATTTTTTTAAATTGTATATGTAACAGTAGAAATTAGAAGGGAGCAGCTCTTGACTTAGCTTTGAATAACTGTGAAAAACCTAAATTGATCCCTTAAAAGATACTGTTACAAGTCTAGAAACTCTGGCAGTTGATTTATTAGGTTCAGATTTTCAAAAGGAGCTTCTAACTTGAGTGTTTCAATTTTTGAATGATAAACATTAGACAGCTACCGGACCAGATTATCCTGTGTGCTCAGTACACTTGGCCACTCAGTGAAAGGATTCTGCCTGGAAATGGACAGAAGATAATTCTCTTGTTGGGAGGGAACTCCCCACTGCTGTAAAGCTGACATAGTCTTCAAAGTTAACTCCCATGTCAGCCTCATCCTCAGCATAGGATGTGTGTGGCAGCGATAAGGGGGCATGGCGGAGGCAAAGCAGAGCTTTTGACATGCCAGTTCTTCACACTTGTGCCAGTGGTACAAATTAGCGCAGCCCCCTTGGCTGCTGCAATGCCATGGCCAAGCAATACAGGCTTCGGGAGCTGCAACAGCTCCCTGATATCAACCCATCCCTGTACTGAGCAGAGCTCTGGCACAGGAGGGAAGTGAGTCCATGTGCCTTTAAAAATTGGGCTCCTAACTGAAAGGCTATTTTTGAAAAATGTGGAGTTTACTGATTACTCTGTTTGTTTCACTTGGTTTCATAATGTTCCCGCACAGAAATAAGCTTCAAGTTCTTTATTCAGAACTCTCTCTAAAGGGCCAATCCAATTCCCAGTGAAGTCAGTGAGAAGCTTTCCACTGACTCCAGTGGGAACTGAATCTAGTCCAAACTAAAGAGCCTTGAACAGTCTTCAGCTGTGGTTCCCAGTAGGAAGGATAAACTGTATAAAGTTAATTGAACAGCTACAGTAATAGAACTGGCATTCTCCAAAGCACCTACATTGTTTAATACTCAGTGCAAATGGCCTGCTTGGGATCTCCCTTACCCCAAGTGTAAATGACGATAACTCACTGAAGTCAATGTAAACTACGGATGTGAAACTGGTGTATGTGAGCTCCTATAATCATATGCATAACCTAATTCCATGCATTGTTAACAATGTCTTTGATTCAGATTGCTTTGTCTCCAGATATACACTCATACTTTGTCCCTGTAGGCTGTGTCTGTCTCTACTTAAAAATAGCATATTATGTTCCCTTCATAGGCAAAGAAATTTTAACATAAGAGATTGTATTTGTATTTGTCTTAATAATGAAAAAGAATATTGTCAATGGGCTCAATTTTTTTTGTTTATTTTGTCTTATAGCGCACAAGTAGTTTTGGAAACTTTGACCGTTTTAGGCACCATTCAGTATCAAAGCCAGATGATTCAGTTGAGGTTTGTATGTTGCAATAATCTACTTCTGTTACTCCCTCTCCCTGTGACTGTTGTGGAATATACTAGGGTTCAGTGGTGTAAAACATGCATTGGTGCGCACTTGCTCCCATGTGTGCTCCTGTTGAAATCAATGGGAACTACTTGTGTGACCGAGGGCTTAGCAACAAGAGTAAGGTTTGCACAATCAAGCCTTTAATATTTGGGTAGTGCAAAGGACAGGGTCATTTCTGTTTAAAAAAAAGAAAGGGCAGCAAGAACTCAGGAAAACCTACACTTCAGAGGGCTGCTTCCACAATAGTGGCTTTATGATAGCAGCCTGGAGATATGGCTTTCTGTCTTCAAGCGTGTTAGGTAAATTCCCACCACTCTCATTTGGATCAGGGACAATAAATAAGGTAAGCATAAATTGGTACAGCGTTTTCTATCTCCCATTTGTGAGCACTTAAGTGAAGTGCAAGCCTGTGATGTACATACAATTCCCCAGACAGTTCTAAAGCTAGAAGAACTGCTAATAATAACTTGCATGCACCTTACCTGAATCCAAAATATCTCTCTGCAGTCTCTCATTCCATTACATCGATTTTATTTTCATGAGTAATAATTGTTTTGGGTTTTTTTAAATTTCCAATTAGATATGTGAAGTGGAGACTGTAAGTGACATTGGAGATCTGGAACAAAATAAAATGGCAGGTAATGGAGGAAGTCTGGGAAAGAAGATGCGGGCCATTTCCCTAACCATGAAGAAAAAGATGGGTAAAAAGTACATCAAGGCACTCTCTGAGGACATGGTAACTGTGGTTCAAAAAATCTTTGGATTTGTATGATCAATTACATTAGAAATGTTGTGTGTGTTTGTTTCATTGTTTTTAGGTAGCATGTTATGAACTGGCATTGATGTACCAGAGTTCAAGTGTATATAACTTAGTGACACATATTGAATTAAAACAGTAGTTACCTCAATTATATATCAATTCTTTCCCTCCCCACCTTCCCTCCCCTGTGTACGCATATTCTTTCTCACACTCACGGACACACGCGTGCACACAATTTCACCCACTTGGGGTCCTGGATAGAGATGAGAGTTTTATACGATTGGGAAAGGGGAGATTTTGCTTTGCCAACAGTGAAAAGATTGTGTGCGTATCCATCCATGAATATGGCCATGCAAGTGAGGGGAAATCTCCTTAAACACTCCCCACTAACTGTCCATCTGTATACGGACCAGGAAAAATCTGATCCAAAATGAGGTACATAGAAATTACCATACTGACTCAGATCAGTGGTCCATTTAGTCTTGTATCCTGTCTCTGACCAAGGCCAATACTAGATGCTTCAGAAGAATTCTCACAGTGGACATTTATGAAATAATCTGCAAGCAGGAATTTTTCTTAACCCCTGTCAGGCTTATGTCCTGAAACATGAGGGTTTATATCCCTCATACATTTTTATCTTATCTAATGTAACTGCAGATATTCTTATTATATAAAAGAATAAATGCAAAATCATTTTTGAATCTAACTAAACCTTGTTCTTCCTTATCTTGTGGCAGTGAGTTCCACATTTTAATGACATACTGTGCATTAAAATGTATTTCCTTTGATTAGTTTTATATTTGAGTCTCATTTTCATTAGGTGAACAGTTTGTTTTTGTATTATGAGAAAGGATAAACAGGAGTGCCACATTTATTTCTGTGTAGTTAAATCAATTCTTCATACAAAAGAAACAGATGACACATGTACCATACAATCTTCTTTTCCCCTGTAACTAATATCATTCAGTGCTTCTCCACTGATTAACTAGTGCAGGGTACAATAGAATGGTGTAACTAGCATTCTCCCTGCTGGAAACCAATCCTTGATTTCTATGATTTGTGTAACGTGCATCTGCATGGGAAGAGGAAGTGAGTTTCTCGAGATTAGTCCCAAACCAGGGACCCTGAGCCCACTCCACAAATGTGCTATCACCTTTGCTCCACTCTATGAGCCAAATAACATATGTTTAACATTTTCCCTAGTTTGATGCAATATCCCAGAGGGCATATGACATCCAGGTTACATCAGCATGTCACGCTAAGTTCACACTATAATGCAATACTGTAAAGAACCAGCTTCCTTTGGAAATCATCATTGTTCCATTTCGCTATTACGTCTGCTTTAAATTAAGCGGTGACTGAAGCATGGGTCATACTTTCTAATCTTTGCAAACTCTATAAGCTATGCTTTGAGAGGTAGCATTTAATAATATAACCTCTAAGGTCCAGTACCCAGGCCTTAGATGATTTTGTGAGGGAAATGGACCTATGTTAATTTTGTAAACGCAGCATTTTTGTTATGAGACTTGAGCAGCCAACTCAGGGAGTGGGGTAGCTGATCATCCACATTCCCATCTGGAAGGTTGGCTCTGGAAAACCCTGACCTTGGTTCTAGCTGCAGTAGGCCAGTAGAGTCCAGGGTCTGGGAAAGCTCTTTGCAAGACACAGCAGTTGCAGCTAATGGTTCCCTTCCTGCTCCTATGAGCTTCCTGAGTATGTGGAAGAGGCAGCCTATTTGAATTTGGCCTCCGATGATTTTGTATTTGCCGCCCGAACTTCTAAAATTAGCAAAGATAACTTAAAAAACATGAAAGGTGAAAAACTTTGGGGTAGATTCTGGCCTCTGCTCTGGTGAGGCAAAACAGCCAGAAAGTCTCTTTTCTGGCTATCTAGGATTTCCCCTTGATAAGTTTCAGATGGATGTAAATGTCGTTGTGCCAGATTCACTACTGTTGTAGTTCCACAGAGATCAGGGATGAATTTAGCTGGCTGTCCTTTTCTGGAGGGCAGTCACTGGGGAAATTGAGCCACAGAGAGGGTAAGTGACATGTCGATGGTCACAGGGTGAGGAAGTTGTGGAGCTGGGAACTGAACCCTGAATTCCTGATTCCCAGCCCCATGGTGTAACCACGAAATGTGCTTCCTCCCTTGTAATGGTTGGTAGTGAAAGAAGCTTTCTTAAACTGCAAGTGTAATCATATTTTTTTTAAATCATTGTGGACGGGCAAAGCAAATGTGCACAAGATATTGCAAGTCAGCTGTTCATGTAAAATCTATTTCACTGCATCTAACCACTGATTTTTATTGCTGAAGAATGAAGAAGGAAAAGAAGGCTACTCGCATAGTGACCCTGGGGATGGCACACACACGGAGAAGGTCTGCTTAAAAGCCAGTGACTCCATGGACAGTCTCTATAGTTTGAATAGTGGCCAGAGCTCTTCTAGTAAGTACAAAAAATCATAGTCCTGTTCAGTCTCTTTCTTTATTATTTATTATTGAATACACCTCGAGTTGTTGGCCCTGGGGAACAGAAATTTGATAACGCAAGGATCTTCATTCTACCAGACAAAGCTACAAGAAGATCCAATGGCTGGATGTTAAAGCTGGACAAATTCAGATTGGAAGTAATGTGCAGTTTTTTAACCTTGAGGTTAATTAACCATTGGAACAATTTGCCAAGGCTTTTTCTGGATTCTTCACTGGCAATTTTTAAATCAGGATGTTTTTCTGAAAGATCTGCTCTAGCTCAAACAGGAGTTGATTCAGGGAAGTCATACAGCTTGTGTTATACAGGAGGTAAGAGGTACATTAGTACAGTGGTTCCTTCTGGCTTTACCATCTGTGAATCAGAGTTTGCCCTTTTTAGTAATTAGAGCCAAAATTTAACCCCACAATAATTAAACTTGAGCTTTTCAACAAGCCTGACATCCTGCCTATTGATACAACAGTCTTAAATGTCAGAGCTGGCCCTAGGCGTGTCGCTGCCATGGCCCCAGCACCTGTGGAGTGGTGTTTGCAGGGTCACTCACATACAAGCCTTCTCTTAGGCTGGCTGGGAACCCACTGCCCCCAGTCTGCAGATGGGTTGGCCAAAAGGGGGTACCCAGCCTGACTCTGCTGCTCTGGAGGAGGTGGGAGAACCCAGCCAACACAAAGGCAGCAGAGGACCAAGGTCTGCCTCCTTCCCAACCCACCAAAAATCTGCTACTCCCCCCACCAGGTAGCATAAGCTGGAGGTTTGGGGAGGCATATGGCTCTCCAGTTGGCCATGGGGTTCCTGTGTGGCAGCCTCCTGTAGGAGGCTATCTGCTGCCATGCTGTAAGCAAACTGCTCCCCAAGGATTCCGGACTGTACATGATGATGTTGCATTGATGTCACTGCATATATAATATGATCTGAGTGGGTTCCGTAGACATAGGCCATTTGTACTTAGTGATTATTCTGGCTCTGGGTTGTAGCTGTGCACTTGAACAACCACATCAAGTCAAATAATTTTTATGGTTGTTTTCTCTGATGTGATTTTTGCAAATTATATGGGAGTTTACTTCCACACACTGCTGCTCTTCTCTAAAAACATACTTGGATGGGATTTGGCAGAACTTGCTTCAATTTGCCTGACTTACTCTACTGATGTTTTTATTACTCAACTTGGATAAAATGACAGGTAGAAATGTAGATAAGATTACAATTTCCCGCTGTAATGCAGGTGGGTTGAGGTCCTAGTTTATAATATAATGAAATAAAGTAGTTTCTGCAGTATTTGTTTCAGTTTCTCTGAATAAACAGGACAAGTTCAGCAGATATAATTCCCTACATTGCAGTTTTAAAATACACATTATTAATCTGCAGAGGTAATATTTCAACAAGCTTATAAGTAAAATGAGTAGTCTATTAGCATCAGCATCATAAAGGATTATTGCACAGAATAAATTAAAGATCTCCAACTTATTTTGTTTAGCCTTTCATAGTATGTTTGATTATTGAATATATTTTTCTTGGAATGTGTTAAAACTTTCTGAGTACAGTCTTTTAATTCTGTGCTTTGCATATTAGCCTCTCCATTTCTATACAAAATTGAATATCCAGTAATTCAAGGAAGGGGATTTAAATCTTCATTCTCATCTTCATTAGGTGGAGTGACTAGCTGTTCAGATGGAACCAGCAACAGGGACAGCTTTAGACTTGATGATGAAGTCCCTTACACTGGACCATTCTGTGGACGAGCCAAAGTACACACTGACTTCACACCGAGTCCTTATGATAATGACTCTCTCAAAATCAAGGTGAGACCGTCATCAAAATTGCTTTGTGCAGTAGAGATATCTGAGACATTTGTTAGGTACGGGGTCTGTTCATTCATTTCTGACTTTTAAGGTATATGGCACTTTAAAACAGACACAGTCATTTTAGCAATACCTTTGTGCAGGGCTAGTTCATACAGAGTTGTCAAACCTACTATTGCAGGGACCCTGAGTCATGGGATTCCACCCTACCAAGAACCAGTTGAAATGTCAGCGTGTGATGTACTCCTCATACTCCAGCCCCATTTGGTGTGGAATAAGTGCTGCTTCACACTGACTGAGAGCTCTGTGGTGATAGTCTCCTGGGAAATCAGGATGATTCTTTAGCTTTCCAGGCTTAGCTGGCTCACAGGCTCACAGGCTCAGCCCTCATCCTCTTACACAGGAAACCTCCATCCTAAACCTCCTCCCGTAAACCACTTCAGAAGCACATACTCAAGCTATGGAAATATGCCACATTGCATTTCTCCCAATCCAGAGGGTATGACAGAGATGTTTGCAGCAAGTGAAGCTGGAGAAGGTTGCACGATGAGCTTTTGCATTGAGGTGGGCAGAACAACAGAATAGTATTACAAGGAGCCCACGCTTTACTTGACAAGGTGCTGTCCACCTACCATCTCTTCCAAAGCCTCCCTTCTCTCCACATTCTTAGTCATTGTTCACAATGCCACCATCTTCCCAGTCATTCAGATCTCTAATCGAAGCCACATTTTTGAGTTTGCCCCCTCATCCAGGGTGTATCCAGATCTAGATTCTGTCCATTTAAAATACTGCTCCCAAAATCATCTTTCTTAATTGTTGCTTTGATTGTTACCCCTGTAAGCTACTCTCCTTCTCCCCTGCATCAAATATAAGCTTCCTTCTGTCACCTTTAAACCACCACATGACATAGTCCTGCCCAGTTTATCTGTTACTCTATTGTATCCTCAACCTCTGCCTTTACTTGGTGATTGTTTTCACCACCAGTTAGTTCATTACTTCCCCAACCACCTAAGTGTTTTTTTTCCCCTTCAAATCAGCTATTTGGCGATCAAATGGCATAACATGAGGTCATGTACATTTTTCACTTTTAAGACAGCTTGTTTTAAAGTTGTGAGCTGTCTGCTGCTTGGGGCTGAAAACTTGTGAGTACAGGCCACAGAATTTCAGCACTGTTCAATCAAAACACAAACCCTAGCTCTGAGTTGGCTTTGAACCTCAGGCTGAACCTAATCTGGATCCAGATCCAAACCCCTTCCCAATATGTAGAAATTAGACCTTTCCAAAAACATGGTGTTTTCTCTTCCTGGGGCTGGGGGTAAACATTTCCATAGCTTTCATTTCATGTGGTTTCATACTTCTGAGTTTAGTGGTCAAACAAACTCAAAACCTGGTGAAACCCTGAACTTTGCATGATTGCAAAGCAAAACTATAATTTGGCTGAAATTTACTCAAAATGTTTGCAGAATTTATAACACTCATTGTAATAAATTGGGTCTCAATTTCAAGTTTGTAACAAAATCTCCAAACCCCAGATGGGTTTGGAGATTTGCTGCATATGCTTTGCAAACCACTGTTTGAAATACTGTGGTAAATTCTTATTTTAATACAAAATTATGCATATATATAATTTAACAATTAAGGTCTAGATTGTGTATTTATAAACTGCCCAGAATAAAGGAGTTTGCTCCTGGGACAGTGCATAGTTACGCTGTCCCAGGAGCAAACTGGGAAGAGAATTGTTACTCTAAGAGTATGTTTTTACTGAAGAGTTAGCTTGGGTGATCAGCACCTGAGTAAGCCTAGCCCAGGTGTGAGAGCCCTGACTGCAAAGGCTTATCTTTGTTACCGAGCCCTCACCGTTTCTCACTTGCTTATTGTTGTCTGGAGCATATCCCATGTTTTGTTTTGGGGGGTTTTTTTGTGCCAAGGTGTTCTGTGATTCTTTTTTATCAGTTGTGGGAGAACTTGTCTACCCTCTGGGGGAACTGTGGGAAAGGCATTGGAGGCCTATCAGCACTTGAGTGATTTAGCCTGAATCCTTGCCGCAAAGTGGGTGGGTTCCAGCTCAAGTTAAAGCAGAGCCTGGGTTCCAACCCCCACACAAAGATTTGTAAGCTAGTCTTGCTTAAAGCACTCCAGGTCAAGTTAGAGGTTTTTCTGTGTGAATGGTTTGGGGGCAGGGTAGGAACCTGGGCTAAAACCTGGGTAAGAGTCCAGGTTAACTGTGTAGAGGAGATATACCCTATGAATGCCCCCTTGCTCCTTGCCAAGACTCCACCCATTCTCTGTCCCTTCCTGCCCACTGTTGGCCCATCTGCATAGGAAGGAAAATAGTAGCTCCACGGAGGCTACTTCCCATCCCATATGTGCATTGTATTGCCCACACAAGCAAGAAAGGGGTCCTTTCTGCCCCCTATTCCTCTGCAAGAGTTTGTAGGGCCAGGGCCAATCTTGCCACGCATTACTCTGCAATTGTTTTCTGAAATTTTGTAAAGCAAGAAGTATTCCCTAGTTGTGGAAGGAGAGTTTCTTCACTCTCATTAATACTCCTGAGCATTGAAGTTGCTTCTGCTTGATGTCTGTTCTTGCTCCATTGAGGTAACAGGTTACATATCACAAATCATCTGCCTCAGATGTGGTGTGCCTTTTTTTTTCTCCAGAAAGGAGACATTATAGACATCATCTGCAAAACTCCCATGGGTATGTGGACAGGCATGCTGAATAACAAGGTGGGAAACTTCAAATTCATTTACGTCGATATTATTTTGGAAGCGGAAACTACACCTAGGAAGATAAAGGTGCACAGACGGAGCAAAAGGGCCAAACCTAAAACTCTGCAGGAACTTTTGGAACGGGTCCATCTTCAGGTCAGCAAACACATTTCCAGTTTTGCGTGGAGTGTTTTGTTTCTGTGCACTTGCTCTTATTTTTACATCACAGCCAGGGCCAAAATGGCAGGCTCTAGCAGCTCAGGAAATATCTTATCAGTAGCCCAGAAGATGCTACTTCCTTCCATTACCTAACTGGTGGGTATGTGGATGTGAGGGTGGTTGTTGGCAAAATGAGGCATGAGAGTGAATTAATCCTTCATTTAATATGCCTTTTTCTTAGTTGGTAAGGTCCTTGGGGAAGAGGCAGTCTTCTTTTGGTATAGATGTGTAGTGTGCCTAGTCCAATGGGCCTCAATTTCTGATGGGGTCTCTAGGTATTACTGCAATACAAATGATAAATAAGAATAATCACAACAATGTTATAGCACTGGTATTTGTGTGGGAATGAATCACTTCTCTCTGCAGGAATACACACACTTAGACACTGGGACAACACACACACAGTTGAGGGCACCAGGAGTAACAATGCATTAGTCCTACAGCCATCTACGTGGTTCTCTGCATGCTCCCTCTGGCTGGCACCAGTGTAAACAAAATACCCAGCCTGCTTATGGAGCTTTGGATTTACTCATCTCATCTTTACACGGAAGTGACACTATGTGCTGTAGCCTTGCTGTCTTTGTGCTCTCACTTTTACACAACAATTGCTCATCAGAAGTTTTCTTTGAATTAACACACAATCATTTTGCTGCTAAATTTCCCAGCCTGTAAAAGCACATTACCGAAAAAGAATCCCTTTGTGTACTTACCTTTTGGTTTATAACAGACTGGTACTTCATCTTCTTTATAACTGGAAAATGTTTTCTGGCTGGACTCAAATTGTTTTCTGGATACATAAAATTTGAATGCTGCTTCTTAGGCTGTTTTATCAATGGAATAATTATTGTGACTCAGACATAAAATAATAATGACGGTATTTATATGACACTGCTATTTCAAAGCAGTTTGCAAACCCTAATTAATCCTCAAAACTTCCTACTGCATGTTAGTGATGTAAATATTATTGGGTCAAAGGTATCCCTCACATCTGAATTTGGCCACTGATCTTCATTTTACAGATCAGGAACTTGAGATGCAGAGAGGTTGTGAATGGCCCAAGGTCACAGCCTGAGATGGCAGTGAGTTGAGACTAGAACACAGAAGCTCCTGGTTCCATCTCTAGACTTCGCTTACTCTTATAAAAGGAGAGGAAAAATATGCTCAGAAAGTATGTTACATTAAAATTAAAAAGGGGACACAAGCTACAAAGGTCAGACCCAAATCCAAACATTTACAAAGTTTAGGGGTGAATGAATCTGGAGTTTTGGTTTCTCCTATTTTGGTTTGTCCTGTTTGGGCCAGGCACTGAAATTTGGGGGAATTGGAATGAAGGGGTTTGGTTCAAGTCCATCTCAATGGAAACTCTCTCTCAGTGTCTTGAAATATTATTTTCCCCCCTGACCTGTTATTGAATCATATTCTTGGTTCTGTGTCAGTGTTGCCCTTCCAGGCAATCCAACTTTAATTTAACAATAACTAATTAGAAAATATAAAGGACAATAATGCACTTAATTTCATTCTGTGACCTTTAGAATGGCTTATTTTATGCAGTAGACACTAAGGAATGCCTGTTATGGGTATGCGCTGCAGTTTCCAGCAGTCCACTGACGAAAATGGAAAACCTTTAGTTTCCAACAGGAACACCACACAAAGACTTCTATGAAACAATTCTCATGTTCCTCAAATTAATATGGGAGTGTTACAGACACTGGGCCAGATCCTCAGGTGCTGTAAATCAGATTCAATGGAGATATTCTGATTTACACCAGCTGAGGATCTGGCCCTCTGGATAGCAGTAGATTAAACAATGTTGCAGTTCAGCTACATAAACCCAATCTGAATGTAAAGTATTAGTATATCTGAGGTACACTGAGACACATTGCAGGGTATCTCATGTTAGGGGCAGGACAAGGGCGGGAACACTAACTTGACAGCTCTCTTTAATACAAGCCCAGAGGCAATGTTACTGATTGAGAGACTTGGTGCTCCAGGAGTCATGATGACTTTTGTCTGCACTTCCGCCAAAAACATGAAAAAGAGAAATTGTGGTTATGTCTCTAACTGAACCTGCTAATTGCTTACTAAAGGAATTGTTTGCTTTTCCTTTTGTAGGAATACTCATCAACCCTCTTGCTAAATGGTTATGAGACTTTGGAGGATTTAAAAGAGCTACAGGAGAGCCATTTGATTGAACTAAATATTACAAACCCAGAAGACAGGGCAAGGTTACTCTCTGCAGTTGAGAATCTACAGGACTATGAAAGTAAGTGTGTAAACTTACATTCAATGTTATGTTCTCATTTTAATTGGAAACACAGACACATTTAAAATAATGGTGACTTCTGCTGAGGTCCACAAATTAGATTTTTTCCTCAAATAGGAAAAATTCCTGAAAAATTATCTCAGGTTTATCTCCAATTTAAGTTTGAACAGAGACTGGGAATGGCTCGGTCATTACACTAATTGAATCTATTTTCCCATGTTAAGTATCCTCACACCTTCATGTCAACTGTCCGAAATGGGGCATCTTGATTATCACTTCAAAAGTTTTTTTTCCCCTGCTGATAATAGTTCCTCTTAATTAATTAGCCTCTTACAGTTGGTATGGATACTTCCACCTTTTCATGTTCTCTGTATGTGTAAATATCTTCTTACTATATGTTCCATTCTATGCATCCGATGAAGTGGATTGTAGCCCACGAAAGCTTAGGCCCAAATAAATTGGTTAGTCTCTAAGGTGCCACAAGTCCTCCTGTTCTTTTTTCTGATACAGACTAACACGGCTGCTACTCTGAAACCAGTACATTTCTAGGTTGCTAACTGATCATGCTGCACATTCTGTATATTTTATCCTACACATTTTACATCAACAATTAACAAACAAAACAGGAACAGAAAATGCCAAGGTTATATTTTTACAAAGATTTTTTTATTGGTGCAAAGTATAAGTAATTTTAACACGTTTCTGTAGTCATGAAATACTGTTCCGGTATGGTGTAATTATGATTTACTGTTTTTAATACTGAAGCGATAGCAAGCATTGCAGGCAGCCTTAACTATCTAAACTCTTTAACAGTCAGACATCAGTTAGTCTTTTAATCACTTGATGTTCTTCATGTTCCCATGCCAGCAAAAGTGCAAGGATCAGGGAAGAGTGTCCTTAACCTGACACAGCCTTTTCATATTCTTTTCATTAAACCTTGATTAATTAATCTTTGCCATCCATGTGTGGTCCCTACCCTCTGCCAGCATGGGTTTATGCCATTGTTTTTCAGGCAGAATAGTATACTTGAGGATATTTGTGTAGAAGTTTAACAATTGAAATACTTGTAACTATTCTGTAAATAATAAGTCTTGTAATGTGTTCCTTGTTTCAAGGCTACTGATGATGTTGGAGTATTAGATCCATGGATGACATGAATAATTGCTTCACCTCAGCTGTGAATACATGAGTATTTCAGTTCAGTCAAACACTGTTCTCAAAAAGCAGAATAGTGAATGGGCCTCAATTTAAGCATGTGCTTAATTATAAAGCTTTTATTAAGTCCCAGAGATGTCAATAGGACTTATGTATGATTAACTTTAAGCACACATTCAAGGAAAATGCTTTCCTGAATCAGGAGCATGGTGATGAAGCTGACCTTAACTAATTGCCATAGCACGGTAGTATTTGTCAGCGGATTGATGAGGAGAGAAGTAATGTGCAAGGGTTGACATGACACTCTAAAGTACAAAGATGTTAAAAACTAAAATTGATACAACTGCATAGAGGAATATAAATAAGCCATTCGGTCAAGTAGTTAAAACAAAAGAAGGGGAGCCAAGATGATCTTGGGGTTAAGTCCAACCTAAGCATCTGACGCAACGTGTGACCTTGGCCAGTTCATTTGACCTCCTTGTGTTTCAGTCAATCCAACTGGAAAATTGGGTTGCAAAAACTGGACACCATTGTTATAACTGAACTTACATATATATGTGGTCATGAGCTGAAATCCTGGCCCCACTGATAGTCAATAGGAATTTTTCTAAAGCATACATTTAATTGTTTTCCTGAATCAGGGTTTTAGATTATAAACTCTTTTATGAAGGGACGTATCCTTTCAATAGTTCTGTAAAGTTCCATGCACATCTACAGACTCACCGAAATAGTGGTAGTAACAATAATTTCCAAGAGCTAACAAGTGGAAAAACCGCATATGCATCACAAATTCATTGTCAAAGACCTAAGGCCTAATATTTCTTCAATACTCTTAGTCTAATCCTATAGTTTAAAATAGTATTAAAACATTGGTTTTTGAACTGTGTGATGCAATAAGGTTATCGGGAGCCTCAAGGTGGGGTGCAGGGCTGGGACCAGCTGGGTGTCTGAACCAGGGCAGGGCAGCAGTGGAGAGAATGCACAGGGAGGGCACAACAAAAAGAAAAAGTTTGGAAAAAGTCTGTATTGGAATACGTGTCAAAATTCTGCATACTTGGACTCCTCTAACCTTATCTTAGATAGCTCTGACTGAAAGCTACATATCTGAAATGAAACGATTTACTGTAGAAAAAATAACACGCCTTCCATTTGTCGATCAGATAGTGAGGCCTGATGAATCTGCAACACTTAACAGTAGTTGATCTTTATCTATTCCTTTTCCTGTACAATGTATCCTTCACTGACATCCAGGTTAACCCTACAGACTTACCTTCAATGATAAAGAGCTTGACAGTGTATCCAGGTGGTTAAGAACAAGTAGGTGTAAAAGTCAAAAGTTAAAAATAAATATAGCTTTTGTTTGTGAAGTAGGAGAACTTGACATTTACCCTGAATCCATATATATTTATAATGCTCAATATTCTGTTGAGGCAGCTTTTGTATTTACTGCATGATAGTCAGAGTAGGCTGAAAATTTTCTATCAATTTTTTTCAGACAAAATTGGCCTGTTTTTCCTGAAGAAAATATTTGTTTTGTTTGAAACTTTCTGTTTTTTCAATGAAAAACAGAAAAATTAATATTTTTATTTTTTTCAGACAAGAAACACTGGAACATTTTCTAAATCTTCTTTTTCCACAGAAAATACCATTTTTTTGACCAGCAATAATGATATAGTTGTGACACTGAAGTTCAGTGCTCCACCACTTCAGAGTCCCATTCTGTCTTTGTAGTGATTTAGTTTTTAGCTTATTTATCTCAGATTGATTTTGCTACAGAAAAAGTGTGTGCATATACTCTGCTTTCTAGAAAGTTACAGAGTTTACCCAAGACTACCATATATTCACATCACACAATAATTCAAAGCCAGAGAAAAAAATGTATACATAGTCCTCTTACAGAAGTTTCAGCTCCTGCCATTTTTTGGTCCCAATGTGATATGTCATTGTGACACCATGATGGGAAGACACAAATGCAAAAAAAAAACCCCACAACAGATCCAGTTGTGCACAAGAAGTTATACTATTCAGATGAACATAGTTAAAAAGTCATCTTTAAATGAAAAGGAAACAAATAGGATGACCAAAAAAATGGAATTAAAAAAATCCAGCAATAACGTTCTCTTCCTGCTCACTTTAAGAAAGAAAGAAAGAAAGAAAAAGACAAAGCTTCCTCTTTCACCTCAATGATGTAACTTTTTTAGGTCACTGCTTGATGACTTTTTTAGGTCACTGCTTGATGGGACAGAGAGATGATTCTACAGAAGCTGATAAAAGCACTTGCAAGTGGTATTATAACTGATCACGGGATTACAGTTGAGGAATAGGAAGACATTCTGAGTTCAGCATCTAAGGAAGGGTTCATACAGTAACTTGCTGAATTCTGTAAGCACACAGTGACCAAGCAGACATGTTTTTTGCTGGCATTGGCTGAAATATAGCATGAGCTAATAGAAAAACTAGGTTAGGCATCACATATTTATCCTCAATTATTGTGATTAACCAATAATAATAATAATTAATAATGCTGATATAACTCCATTTAAGTAACTGGAGTTACTCCAGAAATTAACTTGGCCCAATATATTACCAAAAATTTTCCCTACAAAAAGAGGTGAAATTTCATATGACAAACCATCCTCTGTAAGGTGGGGAGAGGATGAAATAGTAACAGACACTGCCAAATCTGACCAAAGGTGCACCTTTTTAACAGTGAGGGTAGTTAACCATTAATTTTCATAGGGAAATGGTGGATTCTCCATCACTTGAAGTCTTTAAATTAAGAATGGATAGCTTTCTAAAAAGATAATCTGTACCTCAAAAGAGGTTATGGTCTTGATGCAGACGTGTTATGCAGGAGTTTCAGGGTAGATGATTACAATTCAAGCTGGTTGGAGATACTTTGATGGTACCATATTGTGTTAGAATACACAATTCTTTGAAAACTGAAATGCTTTGTGAAATCAGGTTGATTTTGCCAGAACTTTAGTTAGGAGAAAAGAAAAAGAAAAAAGTTCCAACAATGCCAAAGTGTCCAGTTTTTACATTTTTTTGGAATGAAATATTGTGATTGTTTTGAAATGACTATCTATGAATCTTCCTTGAATGCCTGCCTTTTCCAGGGAGGGTTTTGCATCCAAAGCCATAATTCTTCCTGGTGCAGCAGCAACGCACACTGTAAATATAATCTGGACCCCAGCCTCCTGGTAGACATACGGTAGATAAAACCATTCTGTAAATGCACATAATCTACTCTACTTCCAATACACAGGATGCATGTTCACTATAAAGCTGTCATCATTAGCAAATATATTAATTGAGAACAAAACTGATCTTTACATATAAGAATTTCAGAATAACTCTCTTATGACTATTCCTCTTTCCCCTTTTGCTCTACTGATGGCTTTGTTTGACTTGTATGTAAATGTGCTTTTCTTTGTCTTTGGTCGCACCTTACCTAATTTACATCAGAGACACAGACAAGTAGGCAGAACCACATTCCTTGTGTATCTTAATCCTGCTGACACATGTTTAGAACACAATTCTAGCACGTATTGATAAGCCTTTGTACACACCCCATGCATATGCCATGCAATGATTTTAAGACCAGTGTGTTACCAGTTCATATATGATACCTTATATGACAGCTTTTAGATACAGAGTGCCAACAGTGTGTTCGGTGTAGTATGTCAGGCCTGATATGAGTTGCTGATAGAGTAGTGAACCACCTCTGTGTCAAATATAAATCAAATTCATGGCATTTTGGTATGTTCAGTGAGATGCCAGGTTGGGATCAGTTGATGTTCTTCCTGTTGAGGCTGTATGTCTTTTTTCTATTCACTGGCAGATTATTCATTATAGCGCAAGTGCTAAATAAGGACAAATGTTTTGAAAGAAAAATTTGCTTCTGTTTAATTTTCAATGGCATGAATGGGGGGATTTTCAACGGCATGAATGGGAGTTGTGTGACTAAGTGCCCTTTGTGCCTTTGAAAATCTCTCTCGTCCTTTATTTATGTATGGCCAGATTTTCAGAAATGCTGAGCACCAGCAGCTCTCACTGAAAAGCTATGGTCCAGATTTTTAAAGGTATTTAGTCCTTGCTGCACTCAGCATTGCAAAGCCCAAGTCTCATTTTCAAAAGGGATTTTGAATTTCAATGAGATTTAGGCTCAGTGCCTAAGTCCCATTGAAATCCAAAGTGCCTAAGTCCCTTTTGAAAATGAGACTTAAGTGCCTAACCCAGTTAGGCTTTGCAATGCTGAGTACAGCAACACCTACACATCTTTAAAAATCTGATCCTTATTGCTTTTGAAAAGCTGGCCACTTCATTTTGCTACCAAAATGGGAACTGAGCTCTTTGGCAAATCTGGCCGTCTTTGTGGGCGCTTTTGAAAATCTTGCAGTTGTATGGCATGGTTAACATACCCAGTACTGTAAATAAATACACTAAGGCTTTGTCTGCACTGGCAAGTGAAGAATAAAACTTTTATCATTCAGAGGTGTTAAAAAAACACTCACACCCCAAAAGACAAGAGTTTTGTCGAGGAAAAGCACCGGGGTAAACAGCGCTTTGTCGTCAGGAGTGCTCTCCTGCCAACAAAGCTACCACTGCTCGCTGGGTGTGGAAGTTTTTTGTCGGCCGGAGAGCTCTCTCCACCAACAAACAGCAACTACACTGCGCATTTGTTAGCGGCACGGCTGTAGTGACACAGCTGTGTGCTAAAAGCTGCGTAGTGTAGACACAGCCTAAATCCAGCGGCTACACTACAGTACACATCAATCACAGAAGGTTGAGGGCACATTGAAAACTGGAACGTTAGATGATACTGAATTGGTCTTTAAAAGGGTTTTGAAAGTGAGGGAAGGGGAAGAGTCAGGCATATAGGCCCCAGCGTTGCAATGCACTTTGCACAAGCAGACCCTTGAACCAATACACAGTCCTTTTGTCTTCTTTGGGGTTCAGGTATCCACCTGTGAGCAATGTATTGCAGGATCGTGTTGATGTTGAGTGGGCTACAGTGGCTGTTGACATCCTGTAGCGATAACGATCAATCCTTTGATTTCTAAGGCTTCAATTTCTAACAGATATAAGGTACAGCGCTAATAGATCAGCAGTTTGCCAATTCAGTTTCTGCAGTGCTCCAAGAACAATCTTGTAATCATCTAAGTGTTGGTCAGGGGGGTTCATAACATTTTCATTTTCATTTTTTACAGCTGAACAAGAACATCAAAATGAGCAACAGACCCTGACCTTAAGGCCCGATCTCAGCTTTAACAAGTCAGAGGTAAATGACTGTCCGAGAGACTCTGGATGTTACATCTTATCGGAAAATTCAGATAATGGCAAAGAAGAGCTAGATACAGAAAACCTATCTGACGTGCTACAGACAATCACCATCACTGAGACCAACTGATATATGTGCTTTTCTGCAGCTTTGCAGACAGGACTATCAGATACGTTAAGCTAACTTGCTAGTATGGCAGCACAATAATAGGTTGCAAATATTCTCAACATCGAAAGCACTCTTAGGGTTTCCAGCTGAAGTACAATATTTTTGACTTTATTCAATATATGGACACTGTGTACCTGAATCTTGGTTGACGAAAATAATGTCCATACTTTCCTTGTTTATTAATTCTTGAACAGTTGACTGAAGGGAAAATAAATAACTGCTATATATATAGATATAGATATAAAATCATTTTCTATTAAAAGAACAGGGAGTTATTTTTAGGCATTGGCACATAGTTCTGGATATGTTATCTTCTGAAACATTCTGAAATATTGTAAATAGTGTACATATTTATTTTAAAAGCTAAATATTAATTATTGTCCTTTTTTATCTTCTGAGGAATGTTTCTCTGATATTTGTACAAAACAGACTTTTCACCAGTACACCAGCATAATAAAAAGGTGATTAGGGTTGATATTCTACAGTACTATGAAAAGTACTGGGTCTGACTCACATTTACATTAAAGCTGCTTTACACCACTCTGCTGTGTAATGTGGGCATAAAGGAAATTTCAGCCACTTGAAGGCCTCTTTACATTACCATGGTGCAAAGGGGCCTTAGTGTAAATGAGAATCCGGCCCTCTGTCTTCAGTAGCCTTTAGGAGCAACTTGCAGTTTGAATTTTGTACACATTTATCTTTTTATTACTATTTACAGTCTTTCTAAACATTGTGAAATGAAAGCGAGAGCTATTAGCAATTAACTGATATCCACAACTGAGCTTTCATTATTATTTTTGGTGAAACTCCTTCCTTGTGCGCTTAGCATGAAATTTGTCAGTAGAAATACTTGTTTGTATGCAAAAGCCAATAGCTAATACATTGGTATATATTATCAGTGTACTCCATACAACAGCTAATCATCATTTCCCCATGTATTTTACACTAGAATATACCTTTTATTTGCTTTTCCCTTCTTCTTGAAGTACTTCCTTTGACAATAAACAGAACTATGTGATTGAGACTCTTAAAAACTTTTTAATGTGGACACTAACTTTTCAAAGACTGTATGTTTATAATGGTAACATAATATATGAGACATCTACTGAGTATTTTTTATCATGCATAATCTGTATCAAATTAATGTAGTGACTTCCTCTCTCACCTGTTAGTCACACATTTTCATAAATTATATCTATGTTGAATAGTTTCCACTAGCTTGCTGACATTTTTTTAAAAATCACCCTTCAGAAGAGACCAAGTCTGGAAAGTTTCTCAAAAAGAGAATTTCCGAGGAAGTTATGAACAAGTGAAAATGGGAATTTACAATGAAAACTGTTTTGACAGCCTTCTCTCTACCTGTCACTAAATGCCATAGTGCAATGGGTGTGTTCATGTTGGCCTCAGAACCATAAGGTGTGGTTCTACTCTGAAAAGTTACTTTGTGAACACGGCATTGTGGGATTCCATACTCTCTGTATGTTAATGACTTCCATATCAAACATGCTGTGTTCACAAGGAGCAAGATAGGCTTAGGTTGTGTTTTCTTGTTAACTTCCAGGCCTGCAGACTGGAGCTGGCATCTGTATGTCAGGCTAAGTGGGTTCTCATATAACTACGGAAAAAGGATCTGCAATTAGAACTCACTTAACAAGCCTTTGATGATGCATGAGCCAAAATGGAATTTTTTTTTAGGGCATCTCTACACAGAAACTTGCACCAGCTTCACTAAATCAGTTTCCTAATGTATTTCTAATAAGTTATTTCAGTAAACATCTGTATACGGACACATACGGTACCGACATGAGCTAAATCAATGGTAGCAACTTTTGTTCCAGAGAAGCATGTTCAGGTGACAGCCAGGTAAGATCTCTAGGATAGCCTATGCGTGAGTGATTAGAGTCCACAAAGGCAGGCATATAGAGTGACACACATGTTCTGTGGGATATCTAATTGTATGGATTTATAGGAAGAGAGAGGACTCGTTTAATCAGTTACAGTGACACAGTTAGGTGTGGCTGTGTGTTTAGCAAAATATCCACCTGCCCGTTTTTTTACAGGAACCAACCCATGCACCAGATTCAGTTGATGGCAAGGGGGGTGGACAGTTATAATTGACAGACTGACTATTAGCCACTCATTAAAAGTGTGGATGTGAACTGTGTGTTTAGCTGTTTGTGTCCCAAACCAGTTAGAAACACAGTCAGTATCTGCCCAAATCGTTGTGTGTGCTGGAAAATGTGTCAAAGTAACTAAATTTATTTAAGCCATTTGCAACTTCCTGTGAAGGCTAAATGATTACATCTCACATTGAGAAATTTCCGCTCGCTCAAGCAATTCTGAGAAAAATGATGAGGAAATTGTACACCACAAAGCTTAAAAAAATCAGGTTACGGGCAACACGCATGTACAGCCTTCTTGCACCTCACAGCAATTCTGTTAATTGCCCTGAGCATGGATTAAACCTGGAGTCCTTACTCAAGCAATCGCCTATTGGCTTCAATGTTGTCTTGTCTAAATATGGCCTAGGTAAAAAATGAGCTGCCCCAGTGGTAGCAATGGTGAGAAATTTTAAGAAAAGACTTCTGTCAACTTGAGGAGGTTCCAAAGGCTGCCAGGAAGGTCGGGGGAGGGGAGCATGCTGTGGAGGCCCTCCCTTTCACTCCTTCGGGGCCGTTTTATGCTCTATTTCACTTATTGACGCCTCTGTGCCTCATAATTGAGGGAGTGTAGGATCCTCGGTCCTAGTCAGACAAAATGGGGAGCTCTACATTTCCCTTCATTGCAGGGTGTGTGGGAAGGAGCAAAACAAAGTAGAAATAGTTGAAGAGGCCCTGGATTTCACAGTGCAGAGTCATGGATGATACCAATGCAGAAGTCAGTGTTACTTTTAGCAGCATTGCCTTCTGCTCATCACTTTCCTCCGATCAAACGGGGAGAGAAGTATTTCACAGTCAGAGGAGTCAACAGAAACAGGACTTCTATGGGAGCTGTGCTTCTTAGGTGAAGGCTGGCCAGTGGCCACACAGCACCATAGAAGGAACCAACGTGTCACATAGAGGCCCTAAAAACCCACAGAGATTGGCCTGCACGACCTTGGAATCTGCTCCCTGACTTCTCCTTTTGTTATAAATCTCTTGAAACTCAATGGGCCTGATTTGCCAATGCTTGGTTCCGGGCACATTCAATTAGCCGTGTACAAAGTGGGTGTAAACCACTGTAGGCAGTGTAGGTGACTGCAGAATTCTGATCTAGGAGCATTTTCTTCTGACTTTGCCCAGGTGACTACACAAGGTACAAGATAGAGGAGAGTTTGTAATTCATCAATTCCCTCTCTTTTTTATGAGATGTAATATAAATGATTGGCTTTCAGTGATGTTCCAGAATGGGGCAAAGTTGACATAAAGAGCAAGCTGAGGTTTCCTTTAGTAATGTGTATTCATTTTAAAAAAAAGGGGGGGGGGAAGGGTTCCAAACAGGTTGCTGTGGTATTGTAGTCAGACTTGGGGACTGAAATGTAAACAATATTTGTGTATTGTGCAGCTATAATTATTGACTTAAGTGGATTTTGGAGCATGCCTTGTGCCCATGCTTCAAATAAGCACCTTTTCTGGGTGCTGGGAAAACTCAGAAAGAGAGAGAGGTAGTTGCTACACTGAGGAGCTCCTGGGATGTAGGGCTAGGACACCAGACTGAGAGCCAGAAGCTGAGTTCTATTCACAGCTCTGTCCTGGACTTGCTTCGTAACTTTCAACAAACCAGTTAGGGACAAATTTTCAAAAACTCTCTCTACTCTTCTTGCTCAGGTTTCGAGTTATCATTTTTAGATGCTGCTGGCCTGGCCTCAGAAGTGCTGAGTATATGTGTAGCTCCCACAGACTTCAGCTGCACTTGTGAGTTCTCAGCAGACTCTCTGAACATCAGGCACCCAAGCTTTTGAAAGCATAAACATGGTACTCTTCAAGTATGGTGCTCAACAGAACATTGTGCTTCAACCCTCTCTGCATTGTCTGCCATATCACATGAGAACAGTCCCATACTGGCTCCAAACACCATCTTAAATGCAGAGAGCTTTTTAAATATCTTCTCCACTAACATTGTACTTTACAGAGCACATGTGTAAATGGGAGGGCAACTCAAAGTTACTCAGGGCAGGACAGGAAAATCAGCTTTCTAGCAAAATGAAAAAAAGTCAAACCAAAGGACTCACGTTCCTTCATACAAATCTCTCCAACACACCACCTTACCATATCCTGAGTTGTCTCTAATGCTTCCCCTGTTTTGGAGGTTAATCACGAGCGTGTTTCCTAGAGCAGATATATTTAGTAAAATGAACAATATCAGGATAGCCTGCTACAGTAAATACCCACTTGGCTTGCTGTATTAATGAAAATTGAATTTATTATTTATTATTTTAGTATTAAATGTCAACAAGCTTTCTGAAGAAGCTAGACTATTAGTGTGACTGATGAAAGTGCTACCGTACGTTAGCAGTACAAACATGGCTACACGACATTTAGCCAACTCCTTAGTATTTTCTTTTGCTAAACAGTAACAGTACTGACTTTGCTCAATTGTAATGAACTAAAACATATGATCTGTCATTTTATGAAGGGTTTATGTCTTTTTCACTGATTATGGATGGAAAGCCATTGTGATTAGATCTGTGAACTAGCAAATGTCTGTCCCTTTGTTGCCTCCTGTCAAGGTTCCTCCCCCACTCTGAACTCTAGGGTACAGATGTGGGGACCTGCATGAAAAAACCTCCTAAGCTTATCTTTACCAGCTTAGGTCAAAACTTCCCCAAGGTACAAAATATTCCACCCGTTGTCCTTGGACTGGCCGCTACCACCACCAAACTAATACTGGTTACTGGGGAAGAGCTGTTTGGACGCATCTTTCCCCCCAAAATACTTCCCAAAACCCTGCACCCCACTTCCTGGACAAGGTTTGGTAAAAAGCCTCACCAATTTGCCTAGGTGACTACAGACCCAGACCCTTGGATCTTAAGAACAATGAACAATCTTCCCAACACTTGCACCCCCCCTTTCCTGGGAAATGTTGGATAAAAAGCCTCACCAATTTGCATAGGTGACCACAGACCCAAACCCTTGGATCTGAGAACAATGAAAAAGCATTCAGTTTTTTACAAGAAGACTTTTAATAAAAAATAGAAGTAAATAGAAATAAAGAAATCCCCCCTGTAAAATCAGGATGGTAGATATCTTACAGGGTAATTAGATTCAAAAACATAGAGAACCCCTCTAGGCAAAACCTTAAGTTACAAAAAAGATGCACAGACAGAAATAGTTATTCTATTCAGCACAATTCTTTTCTCAGCCATTTAAAGAAATCATAATCTAACACATACCTAGCTAGATTACTTACTAAAAGTTCTAAGACTCCATTCCTGGTCTACCCCCGACAAAGACCAGCATATAGACAGACCCACAGACCCTTTGTTTCTCTCCCTCCTCCCAGCTTTTGAAAGTATCTTGTCTCCTCATTGGCCATTTTGGTCAGGTGCCAGCGAGGTTACCTTTAGCTTCTTAACCCTTTACAGGTGAGAGGAGCTTTCCCCTGGCCAGGAGGGATTTCAAAGGGGTTTACCCTTCCCTTTATATTTATGACACCTCCCTTCAGCTGATACCAAACTGGAAAGACACTGGTTTTTACTTCCCTAACGCAGTCCAGTTCTCTGATTTTTTTATTTCTGTGTTTGGTTCCATCTGTGTTTTTACAGACGATCCCCATGGTGTGTAATACTATTGGGAGTCACAAGATGGAATTAGTACAGATAGTCTTACAATTACACGTAACTAGATATACAGGCAATTAGATGTTAGGAGAATTGCTACTGTTAAATGTGGTGCATTTCTTTCCAGAAACTAACCATATCATCAGTAAAGTTGATCCTCTCTGTCTGAGTCTATGACAGAAATTATATTTTGGATGTAGAACTGCTACCTACAGGGTATATTCATGCAAGGAGACAAAAACCATTACATGATGTCAAAAAACATTAGAAGGAGAATCTGCATTAGTAGGTAGTAGGGTGGTTAGCGAGGAAGCGGGTTGACTGTCTACCAGTGGAAAGAACCTGTGCTTTTTGCATCCTGACCTGTCAGTCAGACAGCCCACCTATGGGATCGGTGTTGACTCAGGCCCAGATCCTCCAAGTTAGGTTGGTCTCTGCAGCACCATATTTTAATACCATATGCTGGAGAATTCATTTATTGTTGAGGAATTGGCACCGAATTTCGATGATATTTGCCAAAAAAGCAAACAAATTTACAAGAGATATGATTCAACAATATAAGATTCTAGATATAACAGAGTTACTGTACCTCATAATTTCAAAAGCAAGTAGAGGGGGTTCATCTAATTAAAACCTATTCAACTGAAAATCCTATTTATATGAAACAGATGTTTGCCCTACCTATAATATCAACAAACTTCACATCAGTAACCAGCAATAAACAACAGAAAGATGCACAATGAACGTCAATTAATACAATATGATTTCAAATAACTTGCATTGTATGTTTATAGCTTTACTTCTATCCTGAGTATCCACTCTAAAGGTCAGTTAACCCCAATTTCTGCTAGCCAGCTTGTACCAGAACAAAAGCAGCATAGGATCCTTTTTTTTCACCAGCACATCAGCAATTCCAGCATTTGGTGATGAAGAAATTTTCAGTTATGGATCTTTCCTAAAAGTTTTAGACTGAGGAGGGTCTGGAGAAAGAAGGTACTGGCTGAAATTGCATAGGTATCTCTTGAAATGCCGCTGCATAAATCTTTTGAAAAGGTTTCATTATTCAGCCTAGAATCATATGGATTCAGAACAAGAAAGGGCTGTAGCATGTGTGCCTGAAAGGATAAAATTCATCCTAGTAAAGCTTCAGCTACGTACATTAGTCCAAGGCTATATTAGCATGTCTCTTGAAGTAGAAATCCTTACTGAAAATG
This sequence comes from Lepidochelys kempii, assembly GCF_965140285.1. Classification (NCBI taxonomy): domain Eukaryota; kingdom Metazoa; phylum Chordata; order Testudines; family Cheloniidae; genus Lepidochelys; species Lepidochelys kempii. The sequence continues at coordinate 177,421,057 of NC_136380.1, forward strand.
GCCTAGATGTTTTAAACACTCCAGTGGGGTTTTGTCCACCTCCACCACACCCCTTTTTGGCTGTAGAATGTCAATATTTTAAAGTCTGTCAGGTGCTTACATACTCTGTTTAATTAGGAAGACTTTTTACCAATGGTCTGGTGGCTATTGGAAGCACTCTTATGGAATTATGCACACATCACTAACTGAAAGGCCCATCAATGTTTTAGAAAGAATAGAAGCAAAGGCAGTTGGTTGATGTCTAAAGTATTGGTCTTTGGGAGAACACAGTATGCCAAGAACTTTAAATGCAGATATTTGTAATTACAATGATCAAAGACGCAGAAGAATCTAGGTCCCTTGTGCATAGGTGGAGATTTTGTTTCTTTGGACCTATCTATTTCTACCGGTCATTTTAAAGAGTTCTGCCTATTAGTACCCCTTACCTTGGGCCTGATCTAATGCCCATTAAAATCAATAGAAAAACTCCTGTTGGCTTAAATAGACATTGGATCAGACCCCTTAACCAACTGTTGGCATGTGATAGACTGTTGTTCCAGAATTCTGAAAAGAATGTGGAAAGTGAAGCTAGCAATATGTACCACTTTTATTAGCACAGCTTTGTTCCACAAACATGTTTCTTGTTCCCAAGTGTTTATGATCATGACACTACTCGGGCAATCCACATGGTTCTTCCCCTTCCCTAGACAGAACAGCTACTTAAAATGGGGTAATAGGGAACTCTCTACCTCCTCCATCTTCAGTGCTCTTTAGGAACTCTGAACCTCATGTAGTCAGTCAGCACTTTCCAGATTTTTAAAGGCATTTAGGTGCCGTAAATCCCTGGTGAGATTTTCAAAAGTCCATTGATTTCTATCCCACTAGATGCTGATCTACATCTCTCAATGCCTAAATACCTTTCAAAATCTTGCCCATGGTGCAATTTTCCTGATGCTGCTATTATTTACCCCCACAGAAATATAATACTCAACCCTGAAAAAACCTAGGCACAGACACTCAAAGTAGCCAAAAATATGTATTTATTTGGGGTGAAAGTCACCCCTGTGCAGAGGCTCAGCATGAGGCTTGTGCAACACTTGGGTCCCACTTCAAGCCTGGGCACTGAGTGGTGCATTAGCCTCTGTGTTAGACCTCACTGTTGCAGTAATTTTCATCCCAACCACTGGCAAATGGACCAGTAGCCAAGTACTAAATGATAATGTGTAGCTATCATTGCTCCTTGACTCTTCTTGATTCCTTGTTTAGCCCTTCCAAAGCTTTAATTATCATTGCCCTGCTACTGCAGATCTGAAAATCCAATACTTCTTTCAATTTGTAAGGGGAGATAAAGTAACAAAATAAAGAGCAGTTATTTTCATGCCTCAGAGAAATAATCATCAGCTGACCATTGGCATACACAGTTGAAATCCAGCTATATGGGATGAGCTGTTGTAATTTTCTCTCTTATCGCAGTATTTTTGTTTGTGGTTTTTCTGAGAAGCAAAACAGTTTAAAAGTGTTTTCAGTTGCTAAAAGACCTCTTAAACCATAAAATCATATTTCTGAACCTTGGAGTTATAGTTTCTGCATTATATAGTTGGAAATTAGATTCTTGGCTCCTACTAGCTGGAGATGAATGGCTATTCTGTACACACTGTGCTAGAAATGTCCTGCTGCTAATCCGTTTGTTTAATTTACAAAGGGGAAATCCAGCCTAAAAGCTATTGATTTGAGATTTGCTGAGTTGCTGTATTTCCTGAAACAGAAATATATTTAGTATGACTTCTTGCCCATTGAAAAACTTCTCAGTGAGACAAGTCTGTCCCCCCACAACAGATAGTAGGTGGAGGCAGGTATGCCTAATAAATCATGCCTTTTAGTCTGATAGTACTACAAGAAACATACCATCTGAGTAAGCCAACTTGGTGTAAGGTAATACTTCCTACAAGGCATCTTGAACATCGGGGTCTTGTGAAACAACATTTTGATTAGCTAAGTGAAAATGAATCACAAGTGTTGCCATAGAGTTATGCTACGATTTTATTCAAAGAACGATCAATTGGTTGCAGAGTGATGAAACATTAAACAAAAAAATCGATTCAAGACATTATATTCTTACAAGATTCCTAGATCCTCCACTCCAGGCCTTATAGTTTCCACAAGACTCGTCAGACACAGATGTTAATTACAAGAAAATGTTAATTGAGTGCATTAAATCAAGCATGCACGCTAGATCTGCTATCACAGCGGGAACTTCTTCTCTGAGAACTGACAGAGAAAGATTTTCTTCTCTCTCAAATGGCACAGCAGTACCATCATCCAGCCACTGGCAAGGTAACCAGTTCCATTTTAAATCTGTCCTGTCTACACCCTGTTGAAGTAATTCGGTTAATTGCAAACATCAGTCTTTGGAGAAATCTTTCATACCGCTTGGATGACTATCCTAGCATTCAAGCAGTGCCGTGGCACACTGCTGCCTGCTAGATCTGGATTAGATGTTATGTGGCAAATAGGCCGCTTAAGCACTGAGCATCTACGAAGCCCACACCATCACCTGGGCTTTTAAATGTCATAAATCACCTACAAAGAATGTATTCCATGCATGAATGGTAGCCAGAGCAGGCAGTGTTGCTATGGGGAGTAACTATCCAGGTTATGAACAGACAATGCAGAGACTATGACATTTTTTTTTCCAAAATATTTTTTCCATGTTAAAAACATTCCACTAACTAGTAAAGGGCAAGGAGAAGTCAGACAAAATATTAACTATGTCAACTGAGATTCAGTTCCTCTAGCCCTCATGCTATACAGAGTCCCGCATAAATTCCTGTTTTTTTACAGAAAAGGTTAACCTCCCACAATTTACTTACTCATGAAATATAAGGTAAACAAAAAGAAAAGGAGGACTAGTGGCACCTTACAGACTCACCAATTTATTTGAGCATAAGCTTTCGTGAGCTACGTTGCATCTGATGAAGTGAGCTGTAGCTCACGAAAGCTTATGCTCAAATAAATTGTTTAGTCTCTAAGGTGCCACAAGTCCTCCTTTTCTTTTTGCGAATACAGACTAACACGGCTGCTACTCTGAAAGGTGAACAAAGACACTGATCCAAATGATCCAGTATATTAAAAAATGCACTGAGCCAGGAAACGTTCAAAGTTCTGTTATAAATTATTTTTTAAGGGCTGGGATGGTAGGTGTAATCAATGTGCCAAATGGCTATTAACTGGAATAACAGGATTTTGGAGGAACTTTGTAGCTATCTGGGTTGATCTCCAGAAGACAGAGGTGCTGTCCCTCCCACTCAGCCTTACTTATTTATTTTTTTAAGGATTTATAAAGTAGCCTAGCTAAGAGCTAGGGAGCAGCTGAATAGCGAGCTTGACATGACCTGCTGCAAAGGTAGTAATAATGGAATGGATCAAAATATATCTGGATGGAGAATGGCAGGGAAAAAAATTGTTTGTTGACTTTATAATATATAAAGATGGTTTCTACGATTTTAATTCTTTTTTCTCTGCTTGTTTTGCAGAGATATTTTTAATATAAATATGAAATATTAAGCCCTGGATCTTCTCCTTTTCCTGGAGGACTTAGGCAATACCAGAGGCTTGAACTATGATATTACTGGAGTCTGAAACATAAGACATGCCTCTGGTTATGTGAAGAGCAGTGGGAACATGCTGAGTGTTAGGCCCTGAGAGCTGGCAAGGAGTTCCAAAGCATATGCCTAACTTTACTCACGTGAGTAGTTCTACTGAAGTCAATGGGATGAGTCACATAAATAAACTTAGGAATGTGCATAAGTCTTTGTAGGATCTGAACCTCAGACTCTGTAACTCAACATTGTTTGTATTTGTCCAGTTTCTACTGCAGTGAAAGACAACATGGCTTTCTTGCTCACTTCCTTGGTTTTGCACCAGTAGTAAAGATGTTAGTCAGCAGATGGTTGCATAGCTCTGGGGAATGTCTTAGTTAATTCGCAGTATGAGGATCTCATTAATTGCTTCTGGTAGAATCCACAAAATAATGAGCTTTGTCTTGTTTGTTTGTTTTGTTCTACTAAATTTATTAATGACAAGCATAATAGATTTTTTTTCTTCAACTGAAAGCTAGTTAGGGCCATATTCTCAGCTGGCACAGGCTTATTGTCTCAGAGTTACACCATCAGAGAATCTAGCCTTTAATCTGCAGGATGTTTCTTCCTAGAGGAATGGTTGCAAGCCCACTGAAGTCAGTTTAAATACTTCAATTGAATTCAACGGATTTTGCATGAAGCCCCAGATTATTATGATTTTAACATTAGTTTTAAACCAATTTATTGTCTCCTCTTCCATAATTTCCACTGCAAAGTGGTGACGGGTTCTTGAACTTTATTTATTATAGGATTATGGACAGAACTTTCCCTAGCAAAGCATAGTGTATATTTTTATGAGGAAGTGAAGCTTCGTAATAAGGGAAAAGGGAATCCCTAGACACTACAGAATCACAGCAGGATACAGTCCCTAGACAGTTTAAGTTCCATTTCATCAAAGTACTATGAGGCTTGATCCAGCACTTACTGAAGTGAATGGAAAGTCTCGATCATAGAGTGGGATGGACTTTTAAAGAAAATGGGCTTTTCCCCAACCTGTGACTAATCAGTTGCCTTCTAAGTGGTAAGATAAGAGGCCGAGAAGCAACTCTCTTAAAGGGGAGAATGGGGGGCTCTAAGGTCAGGAAAATGACATGGGGGAAGGGGGTTGCCACTGTACTTAGGGTGATCAGATAGCAAGTGTGAAAAATCCTCGGGGGGGGGCGTGGTGTGTATATATATATACATACATATGTATATATATGGCAAAGCCCCTACTATCGGGATGGTCCCAATAATATAGGACGTCTGGTCACTCTAACTGTACTAGCTAGGTGTGGCTGGGGATACCTGCTGTGTAGCTGGCAGCAACCCAAGCCCAAGCCCTCTGAGGCACAGACCTTAGGGGGCAGTAGGTTCCAGGACCTGGGTTACCTGTCTTGATTGATGCTGAGCTGTGTTTGAATGATAAATGCACTCCTTGGAAAAGGAAATGAAATATTGCCACCGGTGGGAGCGTCATTGACGCACTGGCTAGCAAGTTGGCTCTCCAATTTACATGAGTGGGGAAACTGAGGCAGAGTCTGGTGATGTGTTTGGGAGACCATGCTACAGTCTCCCATCAATTTCAGCGGAGCTGGATCAAGCTCTATTACCTTAGTTCTTGTTCCCATACTTTGGAGAGGATAACAAAGCTAACAAAGAAATTAAACTATTGAATCTCCCAGTGTGGGATCATTTACAGTCGATGTCCCGCTATGTCCCCCCAGAAAGGAGCTACATCTGCTATGTGTTTTGATGCTTTCTGCTCAGAGTATATGGAGCTTTTTGCCAAAGTGAGGAAATGTCATGGGATCCTACCCTGTCAAGCACAGAGTGATCTAGTTAAGGTGTCCCCAGGTCAAAGTCAGGAGGCGCTGAGCTGCTTGTCAGACACAATTCCTTGTATATTGTGACATCCATAACCAAAACTGGAGCTTAATCTTCTGTTTCTGGCAGCAGAGAGACTGGCCCTGGGATTGGTGTAATTTCTCTTTCCTTTGCTCAAGCATTTTGAAGTCGGTGGGAGTTTTACCTTTCGTAGTACTACATGGGCAGCCCCCAAGCAATAAAAGCTCTTGGCGGAATCTGCTGTATGTGATATAACAATGTGGTACATAATCACTATGTTTAACTTAGCTGATAATTCCCCCTGGGCCTGGCCCCTTCAGGAGATGACTCTTACTTGCTGTTTCAGTAGTTGTAGGGTCTAGAGTTCTGTATGCTTGTCCATTATGTTAAAGGTCCATTAAGTAGCATACTGATGCACTGACTGAACTGGAGAAATATAACAGTACGCGATGTTGGCTGCATTCCGCATGAGCTGTGTAAATAATCGGGGTGGGGAAATTCTTCACATAGCTCAGGAGGTCTGAGGGGGAAAAAGACTAGCCACATCACTGTAGCCAGGGATTCCTCAACACGAGGAAGCCCCGCCGATTGGTATCGCTAGCCCCGATGCAGAGGATGTGTCAGGAGAGAGGAGGAAGGAGATCGAGTGGGGAAGGGCCGTGAGGAGGAGTGCGCAGAGTTCAACGCTTTCTGGCTATGTTCAGCTGCAGATGGCTCCTTTGGGGCTGTTGCAAGTGCCACATGTTAGCACAGCTGCTCTAACCTGCACCAGGGCTGGGAGTCAGACAGAGAATTACAGAGCCATGACCAGCACCCTAACAGCATCCTGAGTCTGCTTCAACAAGCAGAAACTCAGCAAAGCAGCGATTTGGGCACAGTGCTAAAATTCCCCTTTACTGAGTTTGAAGGCTTGGAGGTGGGTGTGGTTTTTCACAGTCTGAGTTCTCCCTAGAAGTCTGCAACTGGGACTTCATGCAGAATTATTTCACTGAGCTGTTCAAGCTAAATGAATTGTCTTGGTGTTCTCATATAGAAGTGCACTTTTCCCGTGCTTTCCTGAGAATCTCAGAGTCCGATTCTGATCCCATTAAAGTCAAAGGGAGCCTTTTAAAGGGCAAGCTTTGGATCACCCCCTCCCCCCGCGAATACTTTAGAAACATGAAGAGTTCCACATAACACTCCTGTAAAATAAAGTATTATTATCCCCATCTTACAAATGAGGCACAGAGAGGCTACATGACTTGCCTAAAGCCACAAAGGAAGTCGATGTCAAGGCTGAGATTAGAACCTGACTCTCAGTTCCCTATTCTAACCTTTGGACCACAGACTATGGGCATGGCTACACTTGCAGATGTAGAACTCCCGGAGTTAAACCAGCCCTCAGAGCAGGGAAAGCGCTGCCATGTGTTCACACTGTCAGCTGCAAGCGCACTGGCATGGCCACATTTGCAGCATTTGCAGTGGCATTGGGAGCGGTGCATTATGCAGCTATCCCACAGAGCACCTCTTCCCATTCTGGTGCTATGGCTTGTGGGAAGTGGGGTGGGGGGCGGAGGGTATCCTGGGTCCTGTCGCAATGCCCCGTGATGCATCGCTTCACATCCCTGTGCTTCCATCCACATCTGGCGCCATCTTTCAATGGTTTTTATTCTGCACGCTCTGTCTTCCCTTTTGGTCTGCGGGAATGGAGCCCAAACTTGTGAGGAATATACTGATGGGTCTCGCCAGCATGTCGCAAATTGCAGTCGAGTTATTCCTTAAGTTACAAAGTGACAGTGAGGAGTCTGAGGATGATGTCGACATTCATAATGCATATGACATGAGATTGCTTGTGGCATTCACGGACATGCCCACCACAGTGGAATGCTGCTTTTGGGCTTGGGAAACAAGCACTGAGTGGTGGGATCACATCGTCATGCAAATCTGGGATGATAAGCAGTGGCTGCAGAACTTTCGGATGAGAAAAGCCACTTTCATGGGACTGTGTGCTGAGCTCGCCCCCACCCTGAGGCTCAAGGACATGAGATTGAGAGCTGCCCTACTGGTGGAGAAGCGCGTGGCTATTGCAATCTGCAAGCTGACAACTCCAGACAGCTACTGATTAGTCGCTAATCAGTTTGGACCATTGGAATAGTGTTCATGCAAGTGTGCAGGGCCATTTAATCACATCCTGCTCAGAAGAACCATAACTCTGGGCAACGTGCATGACATTGTGGCTGGCTTTGCACAAATGGGTTTCCCTAACTGCGGAGGGGCGATAGATGGGATGTATATTCCAATTCTGGCACCAGCACACCTAGCCTCCAAGTACATAAATCGGAAGGGGTATTTCTCACTGGTTCTCCAGGCACTTGTGGATCACCGTGGGCATTTCATGGACATTAATGCAGGCTGGTCTGGAAAGGTGCATGACACACACATCTTTCAGAATACAGGCCTGTTCAGGAAGCTGGAAACCGGGACTTTCTTCCCAAACCAGAAGATCACCGTAGGGGAAGTTGAAATGCCCACTGTGATCCTTGGAGACCCCGCTTACCCTTTAACGCCATGGCTCATGAAACCTTAAACAGGGAGCCTTGACCACAGCAAGGAGCGGTTCAACAACAGGCTGAGTCAGTTCAGAATGATAGTTGAGTATGCTTTTGGCCATTTAAAGGGCTGCTGGTGCTGCCTGTATGGGAAGTTGAACGTGGCCCTCTGACAACATCCCCACGGTTATAGCCACATGCTGTACCCTCCATAACATTTGTGAAGGGAAGGGTGAAAGTTTCACTCAGGCATGGACCACAGAGGTTCAACACCTGGAGGCTGAATTCAAACAGCCAGAGACCAGGGCTATTAGGGATGCCTTGAGGGAGCAATTCGATGCTGAAAGCCACCAGTAATGTTTGGTGCCCTGCACAGGAGTGAAGTGCAGTGGTTCCAATGCTAGTAGGCATCTGTGTTTGCTACGTATGATGCACTGACTTGCACTGCCTGTTGCTTTCCTGGGCTACGCTATCTTTTACTTAATGCAATAAAGAATGTTTGCAAAGCCAAAAAATTCATTTATTGAAAAAAACATAATGGCTGGGGAAACAGAAAGGGCATGACACATCTGTGCTGTGTGAGAGGAGGGAAAGGTGTGGGGTGGGGACTGGGACAATCACAGATTTGCGTATGTCCTGTTATCATATTCAGCCTTCCTGTCTAGAGTGCTGTGCAATGAGTGCTGGACTTCAGGCTGTCTAAAATGCATAGTGATGGGGGTTGAGTGCAGTAGGTAAGGGTCGTAGTTTGCAGGGCTGGGTGGTGAAGCTACAGGTGTTGGAGGCAGCTGGTGGCAATAAGAAACCGGATGTTAGGGGAAGTAGGTTGGTGGTGACATGGGGCAAAAGGGAAAGAGTTTTGGGACAAGGGCTGCCGGGGGGGAGGGCTGGGGGTGGAGGAGGGGCGCGGATCTGCTCCATCTGCAGTGCTATGAGCGCCTGCATCGAGTCCACTTGGCGCTCCATAATGCTTAGGAGCCACTCCGTGGTTTGTTGCTGGCGAGCCACATTCTCCTGGCAGAGCCTCCTTTTGGTCTCCTGCCACTCCTGTACTTTTTCATTTTTCGTAAGGGACTGCTGCATGACTTCATGCAGAAGGTCCTCCTTGCTTCTTCGTGGGTGCTTCCTGATTCTTTGCAGTCTTTCGGCTGTTGATAACAAGGACAGCTGGGATCTCAAGGTTGCATCTGTAAAGCCAAAATGCAACATTTAACAGAGGCAGCAATGTTCACACTAGACAGAGCAATGATTCGGTCTAACTTAAAGACAAGCACAGTGCACGCAATAGCAAAAAGTGCCCATCCCAAAGCGAGTGCACATAACCCACAAGAGCCCTGAAATGGTGAGTAAGCACAGGGGAAAGGGGGAACGATTGTTTCAGGGCCATACTGTCCTCTGGGGTTCTGTGCATGGGGGAGAGCCAACAGCTGCACGGGGACACTATACTCAACACTGTTCCCACATTTTCCACAGGATAAGTTTGTCCTGGAAGATATCTCGCTGCTGAGGGTGACCTGGGAAGCAAAGGAGGGTTTCTACTACAATGCGGCTTCTGCTCTGTCCCTTATGCAGCTTGACTGTGTGCAGCGATGGTCCCCCTGCCCCTCACAGCACAGTGGCGCGGACATGTTAGCCTGACTGGGCAAGAAGCACAGTAGCTCTGCCAAGGAACTTGCACAAGCGGACTGCCCAGCTTCTGCATGAGACCTTCGATGAGATTACTGAGGCCAATTACCGCGATGTGAGAGAGCACATCAACGCCCTATTCTGCATCTAGGCATGCATGCAGCCCTAACCCTTCTTTCTGCAACCCTCCTTGCCCCAAGAGCCTGCACCGAACAACTCCGTTCCCAAAATAAAAGCCGCTTACTGGGCACCTCCTAAGCTGTTTGTTCTTCCACAAGCACCGTCCGCTGCGACTGGCTACCTTCCTCCTGGCTTGAAAACAGCTCCTGGCTGCATGCATCTAGGGATGCCAGGCCATATTCTGGCTCCGGATCCCCCTCCTCCTCAGCACCCTCGCTCCCGCTTTCCTCCTTCTCCTGCCTTGTTGAACTCTGGGCTGCCATGGCCTCTGAAGTGTCCATGGTCCTCTTCGGAGTGGAGGTGGGATCGCCTCCAGTATCACGTCCAGCTCTTTGTAGAAATGGCACATCATGGGGGCAGCACCGGAGCGGTGGTTTGCCTCCTGCACTTTGTGGTAGGCATTCCGCAGCTCCTTCACTTTAACCCTGCACTGCACTGTGTCCTGGTCATAGCCCCTTTCCATCATGTCCCTTGATATCTGCCTGTAGGTATTGTTGCCGGCACAGAGTGCCCGAGGCAAGCAACAGCTGGGTTCGTTGCCCGGTATGCATCGCGCCAATGACCACAACGGGGTGGAGAAGCAGAGAGATTTATTTGGAGCTCCAAATAGGGCGCAGGGAGACTGAGCTGTCTCAAATCCTGCCGCAGTGCAGCAGATTCCAGTATACATTTTATACCTTTGCCTATTTCACTACACAAGCTTATGCAACCAATTACCTGTTGCCCCGTACAATACCGTAGCCAATCAGCTAAAGCAGCCAGTTGCGTTTTTCCTCAGTAGCATTGCCCAAGCCTTGCCTTATTTAGTCCTATTTGTTACTGGTTTTTGCTAAACATTTCTGCCTTATCTATCTGTTTCCCAGGCCGAAGCTGGCCTTGGCTGGCGAGCCGTGTGCAAACCTGTCTGTTTGTGTGCTAGCTTCCTCAGAGTTATGCAGGATCACAGAGGGTTCAAGGAGCAAAGGGGCCTTGGTTTATCCGGGCCTAGAGCAGGAGGGCACTCGTGGTCTTCCACCCTCCCAAGTTACCTAGTGTAGTGCCCAGTGTCCCCAACAGTATCGTAATTCCTACGGCTGGAGCGCAGCTGGGACTGGACAGCTTCCTCCCGCCAAACACTGATGAGATCCAGCACCTCACCATTGCTCCATACTGGGGATCGCCTGGCGCGTGGAGGCATGGTCACCTGGAAAGATTCGCTGAGAGCACTCCACACCTGGCTGAGCAAACACGAAGGGGAATTTCAAAATTCCCAGAGAATTTAAAGGGCAGGTCTGATAGTTGGTCACCTGAGGGCAGGGTAGTAGAGTTCAAAGTGATAACCAGAGTGGCTAAAACAGGCATTGTGGGACACTTCATGGAGGCTGATCAGAGCGCATTAATAGACCAGGGCGTCAATACTGGCACCATGGTACTCCAGCCAGGGCCCAGCAAGCTTTATGCTTCTTGTGGAGGTGGATTACCAGGGGAGCTCCAGCCGAGGAGTCCAGGAGCTCTACGTGCCTTGAAAGTGTGGACACTTCAAGAGTTAGGGCGCCCGGGGCTGATTTAATGTGCTCCAACTTGCAAGTGTAGCCAAGGCCTATAAAACCAAAGTCAAACGGCTAAATTCTGCTGCCAGTTACACTTGTGAATGTAGTGGGCCAAACACTAGCCTTGATTACACCAATGCAACACCTCTGAACTCAGGGATTTCAAGGAGATTTCACTGATTTAATCAAAGGTAGAATTTTAGCCTAAACTCTTTGGCATTACTAGTTCTAGGCTTCCTCAGCACTGTCTGACAAAGCTTACTCAAAGATTGTTGTACCCTGGTGCTGTACTGTAATACTGCTACTGGAAGGCAAGACTTGTGCAGCACTGTCAAAAAGCCTGACAGACTGGTAATTCTGGAAACTTGAGGGTACATAGGAAATGATCCCACAGCAAGTCATTCATATCACAGGCTCAAAATAATAACTGCCTTAAAAACAGATTTCTGAATTAAGACAAATACGTCCCACACTGGCTTGGGGGAATAGACATTGAATGTGAGGGTTTTTTCCCCTCTCTAATTTCTATGAGTCTATTAATTTCGCTCAGTAACATCATGGTTGTAGGTATCCAACTTCTTGCAAACCTTTTTCTCTCATCTGTTTTACTCTCCCTCCACATATCTCAAAGAGCTGCAGCAGACTCAGGAAAATAGATGACCCAATCACAACTGCTCACATCTCATCAGAGCTTGACTTTAGGTTGACCTTGAGACTGACAAGCCAAAAGGAACACTTGCACAGCTTTGCACTGCTAAACCTGAACTCAGTTAAAACAAAAACAAAAACAGACACAGACTGGCGAGGGCACAAAGGTTTTTGCTGTAGATATCCAGTCTAAAAGATGGCACTAGATGGAAAACAACACCTTAATTATAATATGCATTTGGAAACATGAATAGCTTTAGAAAAAAGCCTTAAAAGTTACTGATGTATATACCAGCTTTTTAATCAGAAATGAGACAAATTACTGTGGTTTACTGAGGCTATTTTCTTTTAGATTTTATGTGCTTTTTATTTTAAACGTATAGGAACTGATTCACTGAGGTGCACTGGCCAGCTAAACTGGATTTATGCCTGTTTTGCATCCCTGGAGTGGTACAAAGCAGCCAGAGTGTACTGGAACACCTGTCCTTAAAGTTCTGTGGGTGAACGAATGTCGTTGGAAAGTAAGGGACTAGGATCCCTGAGCCAGGAATCATGTGGTTAATACAAGCTTTCCTACACATAGGTAACTCTACTGTTGTGTCATTGAGTTGTCGCGCCTCTTGTGTAAATCCTGAGCTTTACTTGGGTGGAGCTAGCTGTGTGGCATTTTTGTTACGTGGACAAATAGGGATGAAACTGTCAAGCTCAGTGTCCTGTGTGAATTAAATTCCAGTTGAAATCACACTAAACATTCAAGGGAGGCTTCCAGCTCCTGTTAACTAAGTCACCCAGAGTTTGCACAGTCCTATCCAGTATTGTATATCAGATGAGTGCTGATCTCTATTAACTCCTTACAGCAGGGGTGGCCAACCTGTGGCTCCGGAGCCACATGTGACACTTCGGAAGTTAATATGCAGTTCCTTGTATAGGTACCGACTTCAGGGCTGGAGCTACCGGTGCCAACTTTCCAATGTGCCGGGGGGTGCTCACTGCTCAACCCCTGGCTCTGCCACAGGCCCTGCCCCCACCCACCCCTTTCTGCCCCCTCCGCTGAGCCTGCAGTGCCCTCACTCCACCCCCGAGCCTCCTGCATGCCATGAAACAGCTAATTGGAAGATGTGGGGAGGGAGCGGGAGGCACTGATCAGCGGGGCTGCTGGTGGGTGGGAGGCACTGGGAGCGGGAGCAGAGGGCAGCTGATGGGGGACTGCTGACGTCTTACTATGGCTCTTTGGCAATGTACATTGGTAAATTCTGGCTCCTTCTTAGGATCAGGTTGTCCACCCCACATTACAGGGAAGCTGTCCATTGTACAAATTCTGGCTCTTAGGGGCGTCCTGGTTGGCAAGAGAGAGACCAAAGGCTGAATATGCAATGACACTGAAGGTCCCTCCACAGGTACATGGGACAGGGGGTCTATAGTTTAAATGGCCCCTCCCATCAACCCTTTTTTTTTTTAATAAGGGAACTAGGATTCTTTTCTTTTCTTTTCTTTTCTTTTCTTTTCCCAAAAGCTTTACATTAAAAATGTCCTGCACCTCATGGGGTTATAATGGATGATAAGTTGCATATGAGTCAACAGCACTGTGCTCATGCAGAAAAGACAAATGCCACATTCGGTTTTGTTAATGGGAATATCATGTGCTAAACAAGCAAGATAATTATTCTGCTCTATTTAGTTCTGGTTAGGCCTCATTTGGGAAATTGCAATCATTTTTGGGCCCCACATTTTAAAACAGACAGAGAAATTGGAGAGAGTTCAGAGGAGAGCAACAAAAATGATTAAAGAGTTAATAAATAAGACCTCTGAGGAAAGGTTAAGAGAACTGAGCCTGTACAGTCTAGAGGAAAAAGGACTGACGGGAGGCATTACTGTCTACAAATATGTAAAAGGTTTTTATGCAAAGGACATTGGCCAATTATTCTCATTAGTGAACAAGGACAGAACGTGAAGTGATGGGTTTAAGATGCAGCAAGGGGAAATTTAGGTTTAGTATTAGGAAAATGTTATAGCTATTTGAAATGCTAGGCAATGGAACAAGTTAACAGAGAAGGTAGTGGAACTGCCATCACTGGAGAGCTACGAGGCTGCGATTAAACACTCAGCTGGCAGGTGTAGTTTAGGAACAATTACATTCAAAATCCTGCTTCAGAGCTGGAGCTGGATCAGATTGCAACACCACCAAATGTAAGGTATATAATGAATAGGCTGCCGCTATTTAATGAGGCTTTGTATGGGTTGTGCGTGTGTAAAGAACTTTACTTTTGTTCATACTCTATTCTGAAAGAAGCACGCTGTGTAGGCACAGTCCCCATCCTTGTCCTAGGTTCACCAAAGCAGCGCCCCATATAAGTGACCACCATCATAAAAAGAAAAGGAGTACTTGTGGCACCTTAGAGACTAACCAATTTATTTGAGCATGAGCTTTCGTGAGCTACAGCTCTCTTCATCGGATGCATACTGTGGAAACTGCAGAAGAGAAACTGCAGCAGGAGAGTGAGTTTGTGTGTGGGGGGGGGGGGATGAGAAAACCTGGATTTGTGCTGGAAATGGCCCACCTTGATTATCATGCACATTGTAGGGAGAGTGGTCGCTTTGGATGAGCTATTACCAGCAGGAGAGTGAGTTTGTGTGTGTGGTTTTTGGAGCGGGGTGGGGGGGGTGAGAAAACCTGGATTTGTGCTGGAAATGGCCCACCTTGATTATCATACACATTTTAAAGAGAGTGGTCACTTTGGATGGGCTATTACCAGCAGGAGAGTGAGTTTGTGTGTGGTGGGGGGGGGCAGAGGGTGAGAAAACCTGGATTTGTGCTGGAAATGGCCCAATTTGATGATCACTTTAGATAAGCTATTACCAGCAGGAGAGTGGGGTGGAAGGAGGTATTGTTTCATGGTCTCTGTGTATATATAATGTCTTCTGCAGTTTCCACAGTATGCATCCGATGAAGTGAGCTGTAGCTCACGAAAGCTCATGCTCAAATAAATTGGTTAGTCTCTAAGGTGCCACAAGTACACCTTTTCTTTTTGCGAATACAGACTAACACGGCTGTTACTCTGAAACCACCATCATAAAAGAGCAGTTTGGAAACTGCTCCAAGCTCCATGCAGACAGACATCTGCATCCACCCAAGTGACTTCAGAATGGCATCCAGTGACTCCAGATCTGGCACCATGTGAGCTTGGGGGGTCTGCCTGCAAGGAGCTCACTCCAGAACTGGGGTCTTGGTTTGTAAACAAAAGAATGCATGGTGAAAGGTACTGGGATCACACTACTGTGGCTCAAACATCCCCCACTGCAGAATCACTACTCTCTCATATTACCAAGAGTAGATCTTCTCCATCCAATGACTGGTTCCGCTGAGATTCAGTAACTTCAAAGGCACAATTGTGGAACTTGAACTGGTGCTAATGGAAGCCTAGGGTCTTCACTCCTAATGCATGCAGCATTTATTATTACAATAATGAATTGTTTTCCTCTCTGGGATATTATTTCTTTGCAGAACTGTGAGGAAAGGGAGAAAATGTTAACTTGGAATGGCCTAGCACTTGTGTATTCACTACCACACCTGCACTGCCCTACCTTTACTTAATAAAAACATCTATATAGTTTGAGCAACTTTACAAGCAACATAAAAAGTGATTGCTGTACATTAAAGGATAATCAGCTACCAATTTTTGTGGGGGATTTTTAAAAATGGCAGTGGTTTCTCTTATTAATACAAATCCAAACAAGAAATAATAAAAACCCTGGTCCCCTAGAACTCTGAGAGCTAGACCAATGATTTTGAAATTTGGTTCAAGTAACACAATTAGCTTCAGGCAGAGAGTTTATACCATTTAGCCTGGAGCAAATTTTTATGATCAAATTATAAACTCATTTTGGGGAAAATAAACAGTGAGAAGGAGGTTGTTTATAAAGAAAGTGCTAACCCAGCCATATAGCACTGGAAATGGTGATAATGTGGTAAAGGGCATGCACAACCTGCTAATTTGTTAATATACTGTAGTCACTTGGAAACATTCCTCTTCTTGCAGTAGGTCAGTGTTCTGCAAAGATTATCATCACTGAGACAGCTCTTTGCAATATTTTTTGAGGCTATCATAAAAGCAACCAAGAGGCATGTGCTGATAAAAGAACTGATTTGAAATGTCAGCCTCATGGAAAAAGGTGCCAGCAGAGCTGGCTTTCTCAGAGCAAGAGCGATTTTCCCGACCCCCTAAATCCAAGAGGATTAAAACTTGCTTGGCCAAGAAGCAAACCCTAAGGAAAAGAACTCCAAATGGCTGACAGAGCTGAGAAGCTCATAACCATAGCAATAAATTGTGTTACATAGAATTAATTACCTTTTTATTGAAAAACAAAAACAACAACAGCCACCTTCACAAAACTGTTTAGAGAACTGAATTTGATGGTCTCTGCCTTTCTTTGGGCTTACAGAATATAGGAATTGCCATACTGGGTCAGCTCACTGGTCCATTTAGGCCATGTCTCTTCTCATGACCAACAGTAGCCACTTCAGAGGAAGGTGCAAGACTCCTGAAGTAGGTAGTTGTGAGGGGATATGCACCCCACACCATTCTTGAAGGGGCGAAGGTAGCTCAGAAAGGGGTAATAAGCCTCATAGGCTGCACCTGCGGGGGCGATTTAGGTTTGATTGACATGCACTAATTGAAGATGGAGCCCATCTGGGCAAGAGTATGCAGGGCTTATATAAAGCCAGGCAGTGAGCCCCCAAAGGGTGCTAGAGTGTGGAAGTTTGCAATTGCTCTTGGGGCCTAGGATAGTGAGACGGTGAAAACCTAGGGGAAATAGAAGCCTTGAGATCTTGACCCTGAGGGAAGCAGTTTACCAAGAGGGGTGGTGGAGAAGAAAGCTGCAGAAAGAGGAGTAGGAAGAAGCCCAGGAAAACTACAGCAAGGGTTGAGATGGTGCAGACCTTGGCTGCTGATTGTAGTGTCCCTGGGCTGGAACCTGGAGTAGCAGGGAGGCCTTGATTCCCCTTCCAGCCACTGGCAGAGTGGCACAGTTTTGAATTGGCAAGACTGCCTGGAATGGCACCTGACCTGTGGGTCTGGTGAGACTTTGTTACCCCAAAAGGGGAAAACTGTATAGTGACCTGACCAGAAGGCTAAGCTAGTGAAGAAGTGATTTGACTCCTAGAGAGCAAGAGGGGCCCTGGCATAATCAAGTGACAGAAAGGGATGTCAGATTGCATAGAGGTAATCTCCAGATGTAGCCACAAGCGGGGGCAGTGGTGAGTAGAATTCCTGTTACTATAGTCATGGAATAAGCTGCCCTTAGGGAAAGTTTCTTTCTAACTCCCATTTGTTAGAAGTTGACTTATGCCCTGAATCAAGAAAGTTTATACTCTTTCCAAAACTCATTTCTATTCTTAATTTTCACTATAATAATGCTGGGTATTCTTGTTATCAATATAAATGGCCAAATCTGTGACACCAATAAAAGTT
Source organism: Lepidochelys kempii (assembly GCF_965140285.1). NCBI lineage: Eukaryota > Metazoa > Chordata > Testudines > Cheloniidae > Lepidochelys > Lepidochelys kempii. The sequence continues at coordinate 177,438,483 of NC_136380.1, forward strand.
AGTGTATTGTAGTGGGACAGATGTAGACAAATCTTCAGCTTACCAAATTTTGACAGACCCCATTGAGTTGTATTGCTGAAGCCCTTTATTTTGCAGGATAGAAACTGAAATGTAAAGAGGGAATGGCAGATGGACATAGGTTGCCTTCATAATAGACGTTCCAGCCATCCTTTCTAGTGTTCGGTCAGCACCAGAAATAGACAATGTATTAAGAACAAATTTAGTACCTTTATTAGTTAAACCCCTATCTACACTAATCATCAGCACTTTGTAGACATGACTTCAGTTTCTGAAACGTGCACACATTGGTGGTGGTGAATGGACCATGCAGAAGTGAAATGGATGTACTCAATGAAATGTATTTTCTTTGTTTCTACAACTGTTTATTTTAAATACTTGTAAATATTTAAAGCAATACCCTAAATATATCACTCATCTTGCAACACATTCAGTAGTAAATTATTGTAGCATAAACTAAGTTTGTATGCTGATGCAGAAGTATACATAAAATAGTTACATTTCTATAGCACTATTTTTCCAGAGGATCATCTTGGACGGGACACATTTAACAAGCAGGAATTTTCACTGCCTATTAGGATGAAAGGCAATAGATATTTTAGGCCTCATTCAAAGCCCATTGAAAACAATAAGAAGCAAAGCACTGCACGATAGCTCAGAATATGGCTTATTCACTGGAAACTGCAGGAGGAATTTTAATAAAGCAGAATGTATCCATCCAATTCTGAATTTGATCAGGATGCCATGAGACTTTTCATTGATAAGTAGTCAGGAGCTTGGCTTTAAATCTCAAGCAAAATATACCTCCTCTAGCTGCACAGTGCCCCCTGCTATCATGTTTCAGGAACAGATTCAGCTTTGACTATGAGGAAAGAGTGTCACCAACAGTACCTCCTAGGAATTCCTTGAAGACGTACCACTGAAATGCTTGAAACAATGCACATGAAAGTCAATGGAAAAACTCCCACTGACTTCAGTGGAATTTGGATCAGCTCTAAGTACTGAATCAGCCTGTCCCCACTTGCCTTGTGAGATCTAACAGGAACACAGCACAAAATGGTACAGCTGCATGTAGACAGTGAACTTATAATTCAAAACATGCAATGCTTTATTACAGAAGACTTAATTGCATAAACTTTATCTGATAGCCTGTTAGGCAATCCTGGGTGCAAGAGGCAATGTCCACCTATTGCACCAATGAAAAATTCATTCCAGGGCTGTTCTTTCTTTATAATTGTGTTTAATGTAGAGTACTTGAGTACTACATCAATTTAATATCTGATATGGCCTCTGTCAAGGTATTATATTCTAATCTTACAGGATAATGGACTCCAATCTAATAGGGCTTTTCCATATCTAACTCCTATGATCCTCTGTCCCTTTTGCCATTCAGATGGAACAGTGTCTGCTCAGATGGGAAAGCAGAATGCAATATTCAGACAGAATAATTTAAATAGCAGATTGAGAACATTTATTTTAGATTACAAAAATAAGATGGCCAGCACATATGGAAAAGCAGAATGGTGGCAAGAACTGGCTGAATCATTCGTGGATAATAAATTATCCAACAAATGTAGCCCTTTTCACGAACAGTCTGTGAATCAAACCTGATTTCTGTGAATGTATTTGCTATTTTTAAATATTTGTTGACTAGCTTAGACTGCAAAGCTCATTACTGGGTTCACCCTCTCCTTCAGAATGAGTTGGTAGGAAGAAAGGATTATTGGCCCACATGTCCTTCTAGGAGGGGTGGAAATGCAGTTCTACATTTAGCTTGTAGAGGGCTCTGTGATACTTATTGAACTGAAAAAAGTATTGACCTCCACAGAAAATCAGCCTTAGAGAAAGAAAATTGTGTGTGAGGGCCAGCCACAGGCTAAATGGAGGCAGATGCATGGGAGCTACCTCTGGAAGGAAGGCAGACTATGAGCTAGGCTGCTGAGTGAGAAGTTGAGACCTGAGCAGGCAAAGGGGCTGTGGCTGGCAGCAACAGAAAGAAGAAAAAGGTGGATCAGCCTGCAGGCAGGAGACACCCCCTTGGGGATGTTTTGAATGGGAAGGCTAAAGGTGGTGTACGCTGGTGGCCCTTGTCCAACTGGGGATAGAGAGACAGCCATGCCCAGGTTAGATTTCATTCATTTTCTCCAGGGCTCTGTTTGTTGTTTTCCCAGACAAAGCAAGAAAAGCATATAAAAATACTGCCACCAACAGTCTGGTTAGGCCTTCAGACTGGGGTCCCCTGGCTCTGGTAGCTACTGGGTAGGACCCTTTCTGACCCCTGTGGGCCTGCCTGTCAGCTGAGAGTGTGGGCCAATCATATGCTGGTCAGCTGATCCCCCAGCACCTGTCTCCTGGGCGTCTCTCTGGGTTAAGGTTGGCTGCTCCTGCCTCCTCCCTGTGGGGCTATTAAAGGAGCAGATGACCCTGTTACTGATGGCTTCATATGTTTGGGTTGAAAGAGGAGGCAGGGATAGGTAATATGTTTTTTTTGTTTAAAAGGGGGGTAGGGCTAGGTAGGTGTATCCTATGTATGATTTTCAAGCTTCAAAATATCAGGAATATCAGGTCTTGACTACCCTGTTTTTCCTGATAGAAGTTCTGAAGGCCAGAGAACGAGGGTGGGATAGTGACATCCTGACCTGCAGCTTTCTTGTCTTCTGACTCCTTCACAGAAAGGGCTTTCTCCTGTTTGTCACGCATTTGAACTCAAATGCATCAACATAAAGTTTTTTAAACAGGCCTCCTGCTTAGGGGCAAATTAATTCAGATTTCAGCCTACTGTAATGTCATTATCCCAATAGTTCTCCATAGACAACAAAGATATCTGGATTGCCCTTCTCTGGCTTTTAGGGACTGACAATTCAGGAAAAATAAATCAGCAAACTTGCCCCATATTCTCCTTGCCCATGCAAAGAAAGACAAAGCTAACAGATAGAAGGGCATTAAACTACTTAGCTTCAATAGCTGCCTGTAAGAATCAACTCAATGTTATTTATGGATGATCTACCCTAGGAGAGAAAGTTAGAGACAACATTTGACTATTTGAATCCCTTTCATATAGTATTTGGAATGATCAGGACACGCTAACCTCTTCCTAAATTCAAACTTTGTGTAATCAAGCACAACTATAATGACACAATGAGACACTGAAAACTACTAACTCTATCTATGCCTTGCATAGTCTAAAACTGTTGTATTCCTTCACATTTTTACAGATTATAATGGGGACTTAGATACACATCTTTCAATTCGAATAATGTAGCATCGCATGACAAGTCTTTATTCACTACTAATTGCTTTTGTTGAGATATATAAGAGAGATTTGCCACTCTGGAAACTGCTAAACAATATTCCATTTCACTATCTGTATATTTTATGGTATGTCTATACTGCAAGTGATGGTGTGATTGTAGTATGAGTGGTCATATCTATGCTAGCTTCAATGTAGCTAGGAGGGGTACAGCAACACAGATGCATTAGCATGTGCTAGCTGCCCCAGAAACTAGCCCCATAGGGAGTTCATAGTATCTAAATGTTGCCCAGGTTGGTGCTCTTGTGAAAACCGATTACTGTAGCACACACACCTACATATAATTTTAAATCTCTAAAGGAAGCAAAATAGTTTTCCAACCCAGTCGTGTCATAAGAGAAATGAGAGCTCAGTCCATGTTCCCAGATCAGCAGGGACATAGAGTGTCGTGAAGGAAGCATGCACAGCAGATGGAGGACAGGCAGCACCTTCTTTGTTGTCTGGCTCCTCTTTCAACAGAGTGAACGAGCAGTATTGATGGGCTTTGAAGGGAGCTTCGTCCAGCCTTCTTTATGGAAGCTGGGAGGGAGGATCACTGCAATATGGGTGAGGGAGGTACAGACAAAAACGTGGAGAATTGTCAGGCCTACAACTGGGGCTGTGAGCTTCCTCGAGAAGGGGGAAAAACAGAATAGTTGATATACTTCGGTTCTATTCACTTTTTGGGCCTGATCCAAAACTCATTGAACACAAAGGGTGTCTTTCTACTGGTAACAAATGCATGGACACAACACACCTAAAATAAATGCCCAGTGAGTTTATTATTATTTATTACAATCATGCCTAAAATATGCTGGGTATCTTGCAAATACAGAGGAAGGCACAATCCATGCTCTGAAGAACAAGTAAGTGTTTGATTTATGTTTCTTTATTACAAATTTTAAGGAGAAGAATGTCTATTTTTATCCCCATCGCTATCGTGTATTAATGATATTGCAGTAGGCCTCAGAGCCTCTAATCATGGGCCAAAGCCCCATTGTGCTAGGCTCTGTATAACCACAGAATGAACAAACTGTCCCTGCCCCCAAAGAGATTATTGGAAAAAGATTTCTGATAGCAAAGACACAAGCATACTGTTATATTTTTAACTGTATCTTCCCTTTGGTGAAAACATTTCAAAGCTTAAACTGTGTTGCTGTGCATTACTGCATATCTTGTAAAATCCACTCCTGTGCTCATGTGGGTGTATGCAGTAGCTTATTTTTCAAATAAGCAAGGGTATGCACTTGGATATCTGAAGAGCAGTACTGAGCCAAAAGGACAGGCTGCAAGGAGGTAAAGATGCAATTCAACTGACCAGTAAACAGCATGATCAATCAGGACAAAGGTAGGAAGTTTGGGGGTGACTTTTATTGTGTTGTGATTGCACGTTAAGAGTTGTTTCTATTTCTGTGGTTAGATTATTTTCAGATGTGTACAGCCTTTCTAAAAAGGCTCAAACTTTGCAGGATCTGTTTTCAACAAACTTTTCTCTAGGCTAAACAAACACTTGCTACTCACATGCCAGTGTATGTGGGAGTGATGCTGAGAAAAGGAGACATGCAGTAGCTCACATTTTTGCTTGTCTTGTAAGAATAAGCTGACTAACGTCGGAATGATTCCATCAGTAGTGTCAGAGTTTTAAGAACCCTCTCGGCTGTGCAACCCTTAGCACAGGCAATGGCTAATGCAAACTGGATGCCAGCTGACTAGAGGTTTCTGGGACAGTAAGAAGCAACACGAAGGACCTTGACTTATGCTGATGAGTTTGTTTTCATTTTATTGATCGAAATGAGGTTCATGCTATCATGATTTTTCTGCACCAACCCAGATGTTTGGTAAACATGGGAGACATTGTGAGGGATGCTGTCTGATGCCATCAGTTTCAAATAATCACACCCAGAGAGAGAGAAAAATTAACTGAGTTTATAAAAACCAGCATGGCACTTAAATTTCTTTTTAATTTTTGAATTAGGCATTGATTAACTCAATCCTGCCCCTGAATTATGCTAGATATTCAAATGTAGGGATGCCTCTGACCAGCAGAGACACATGGAGATTGAAGATCAACAGTAAATACCACTATGCTGTGACCCGCATTGTGTCTAAGGCAGTGGTTCCCAAACTTTAACAACTCATGAACCCCTTTCATGAAAATATCAAATCTTGTGAACCCCCTCCTAAAAATGAATATTTCCAGGGATTTTCTCCCTACCTGAGCATAAATTATAGAAACAGTGATCTTGGAAATAATTTGTTTATGACATGCTTATAAATAATAATGTAATAATAAATAGTGTGTAATAGTTACATTATTAATTTTATTACATTATGCAAATGGCAACACTCTTCCAAGATATCATTCTTGTAGCTCATATCACTTCAGTTAAGCCTCCTACATGTTTCATCAAGGAGTACCAGACATGAAACAGAATGAAGGTATTTAAGAAGCCAACTCAAATAAAGAGTTCCTCCCACAAGCATTCGGGTCTTGCGCAGTCCAGGCAAACAACGCATGACTACAACAAAGCTTAAACTTCTTCTGCCAAGAAGTCATGGTCATGGGGCTCAGGCTGCCGGTCCCCACGGGGCTCGGGCGGCCAGCCCCGGCACCTGGGGTCCCTAGGGATGGCTCTGTCCACCATTACAGAATTTTTTTCTGAGAACCCCCTGATACATTTTGCGAACACTCAAGGGTTCATGAACCCCAGTTTGGGAACCACTGGTCTAAGGCATAGGTGAAGACACAATTTCCACAGTATAGCAAAGAACAGTGGTTCTTAACCAAGGGTATGCATACCCTTGGGGGTACACAGAGGTGTTCCAGGGGGTACATCAACTCATCTAGATATTTGCCTAGTTTTATAACTAGCAAAGTTGTTACAAATTAAAATTTCAAATGGACAATGACTTGTTCATACTGCTCTATATACTGTACGCTGAAATTTAAGTACAATATTTATATCCCAATCAATTTTTTTTACAATTATATGGTAAAAATAAGAAAGTAAGCAAGATTTTAATAATAGTCAGCTATGACACTTTTGTGTTTTTATGTCTGACTTTGTAAGCAAGTAGCTTTTAAATTAGGTGAACTTGGGGGTACACAAAACAAATCAGACTCCTGAAAGGGGTACAGTAGTCTAGAAAGGTTGAGAACCACAGAAGACTAGCATTAGCATTGATTCTAATCTTTAAGAGTGGCAGAAGGTTGGTCTGGTGGTTGAGATGCTGGTGTGGTATTCAGCATACATGGGTTCAAGTCTTACCTCTTCCCGCAATCTTCCTGTATGCTCTTGGATGAGTTGCCTTATACCTCAGTTTCCCACCTTTATAAAAAGGGATAATATTTTTCTCTCAGCCTTTGTCTTTCTGGTCTATTTGTCCCTACCCCAAATTGTTTATAACCCAATCTGTTACTATGCATTTGTGCATAGCTTATAAAAAAGGGCCCTCTAAGCACAACTGTAATTGTAGTAAGAAGTTAAAATAATTAATTAAAATACCTTCTCTGTGCTAATGGAAAGACCAAGATCCCTCTCTTAAAGGCCAAAAATCCATTCAATGCACTGCCCATGGACTGTGCTCTAGATACCTCTAGGGAAGACGGTGAGGGAACAGCTGCAAAATAACTCCTCCCCATCCCATGCTGGGAGTCACATGGAAAAAAAACCCCACAACTGATTTTGCCCCTTACCAGAGCCAGGATTTCTTAACCTTGTGAGTGCTGCAAAGCCCATTTCCCACCCGCTTCCATTAAGGCCTACTGAGGGGAGCATAGATTGAGGTGAATATATTTATGGGCACTCTTTTGTCTGTTTGTTCTTTAATTGATAGGATAGATGCCCAGAGCACTGGATAAGTGCCTAGAAATGTGTTCTTAGAAAACTGAAGAGACAAATACAATAAACTAAATAAAGGGATGTGTTTTGATTGCACCACTGCAATGTGTGTGGGTCTGACATCTGTATGGATTTCACAGGCACAATTAACAGTATGAATGAGAAATTGCCCTCCTCGAAGACTCCAGTGTTCTTTGTTCATTTGACTTCAGATACTGCAGATCATGAAACCACCAGTCAGATTTTTTCCCTCTCTTGTGCTCTAGATTGTCTTCCCATTGACATCCAGACACTAATAATAAGCAACACTTATCTAGCATTTCACATTTTTCAAAGTGCTGTACAAACAATACCTAATACTTACAACACCTCTGTGAGGTAAGGAGGTATTATTATCCCTACTTCTAGAGATGGGGCACTGAGTCAAGGAGAACCTAAGTGACCACAGTAGGAGTCAGAACCAAGATGAAAATTCTGAACCACTACTCAACATTGCCGCTCACTAAAGTGGGCTTAATCATTTAGTTGAGCTCCTCCATGTGGTGGCTGTCTGTGCATTCTGCACCTTAGCACAACAAGACTTAGACCAGAACCCCAGTAGACAGTTCAGAGGCACTAGCTCTATTATTCAGTGTGCGGGGGGATTCTGTGCCATGGCAAACACACACACAGAATTCATGTCCCCTGCAGATTTTTTTTTCTCCGCAGAAAATACATTCTGCCGCAGAGGTGCTGCAGTTATGTCTTTTGCCCACTAATAGCTCACGAAAGCTTATGCTCAAATAAATTGGTTAGTCTCTAAGGTGCCACAAGTACTCCTTTTCTTTTTGCAATAGAGGGCAGTTGCTCACCAGTCATGACAGCCAATAGGGAGAGAGCAGAAGCTGCATTCCTCGTAGTGCCTTGCCTATGGGGCCAGATGAGGAAGCACATGTGAGGGAAACAGACAAAGTGGGACATACAAAACTACTGGGGGATCACAGACTGGGGTTCAGAAGGGCTAATGGGAGGGACAAACTGGGGCAGGGGCTGAATGGGAGTCAGGGTACAGGGCCACATGGGGATGGGGGAAGGGCACGGTGCAGTGACACATGGGGACAGGGGCAGATGGCAAGGGGTCAGCAGAGTCTGCATGGGGGAGGCGTCCCAGCTCCCTAACAATTCCCACCCCCCTCCCCAATAAAACCCCACAACTGTTCCATACTTCTCCCAACAACCCTCCAGGTTCACTCCCAGGCTTCTTCCTAGCAATTACTTTCCTCTCCCTCACCTCCTTTGTTACCCTGACTCCCCCAAGCCTTTGCACTGCTTCTGAAAGGGGTGGGAAATACGGTTCTGTGTTGTAGTTTAAATAAATTATTACTCTAAGTTCTGTATTAATATGCCTAGTAAGGAATCAATTTATCAAAAAAAATCTTCTGAATTTTTGTTGTCTGAATTGTTAGATATTTGTTGACAGGTATTTTGAAATCAATTACCAAAATAATTGAAACTGGAATGATTATGTTGAGTTATTTTGATGACAAAAATATGCAGTATTTTACAGAATTTTAAAATATTGTGCACAAATTTTTTTGGCGCAGAATTGCTTCAGGAGTTGCTCTATAAACTAAGTCAAAATGGAGCCTCCCATTGGCAAAGCCAGTAGGAGCTGTGATAGGCCCATCTAGCCAAATAAAGGCTCTTGGCCTCTTCCTTACATAGTAAAGTGACAAGGTGCATATTTAAAGCTCTTCATAGAAGATACAAACAGATTTAATAAGAGAATTATGAGATGCACCTATGTGAATTTACTGCCTCGGTGGAATGTTTACCTTTTATATTTTTATTGGATTATATGATATTGTTGTTTCTACAGTTTTATTTGTGAAAGGGACATCATGGATTTCATTGTTAACTTTGCGGGGTTCAGTGAAGTGGCTATAAGTTTAAGACAATTAAATATGGATAAAGACTGCAAAAGGTTATGTGCGCGTAAAATTTCTGCATATTCAGAAATGTCCCCCTTCAAGAAGCTTTAACAATACTGCATTATAGAGACACCTGCTGGACGATGATTGTAATAGCTTCAACTGTCTGAATGCAAATCCTCCCAGATACAGAGACCATTTCCAAAGATATCTCCTCTGTGTGGATAGTTGCTTTTTGATCAACTAAGCATTCATGGCATCCCTGATTGGGGACAGCCAGCCAAAAGGGGGGAAAAATCAGTAAACCATATTTTGGAACTTATAATTACAAAAATTCTGTGCTTAACATAAGACCTTGACCTTGTAAGCCCTCACTCACATAAGGGTAGTGTTACATGAGGGTACAGCTGTGGAAATAACTGATTTTTCCAGCTTGCTGGCTGTACCAACAAATTGGCCGGGGGGGACAGGACACAGAAGATTTAGTTTTAATTTGGGGCTTTTTTATGTTTCTAACTTTTTAAAAATACAATTGAAACATTTCTAAAGTCATTTTGAATTGAAAAATCAAAACATTGTTTTGATATTTTCGAAACAAGTTTTCAATTTTTCTGGATTTTTTTTTACCAATACAATTTCTTGAATCTGACACAAATTTTTAAATTATTTTGGTTGACCCAAATCTGAACATTTTGGTCAAAAAAAAAAAAAAGCTTTGAACAAAAAATTTCACCAAGAACTGCTCATGGGTATAGTCCAACTGAATGAATAAGGCTACTTTTGTAAATAAGGATTACTCATGTGACTAAGGTTTTGCAGGATTTGACCCATGTAGTGACTTTAATACAATCTCAATATATTTTCAGTTATAATTTTTACACCTAAATTCAAGGTCACACATTTTTCTAGACAGCTTGAAGCCAAACAGTTTTAACATGAAAAATCAAAAAATTGCTCTTTCCCAATCACATAAAGAAGGATAATTCTCAATGTCTTAACTTGATCAAGGCACTATCAGTGAAGTTCCAGTGTTTCTATATTTTTTAACATAGAATCTTACTGATAGGTGAGAACTTGTTTTTGTCTAGGTTAAAAACAGAGAGATTCCAGATTTCGGCACCTCAATAAATAGCCTGATTTCTGAGGTGTTTATCTCACACATTTCTTGGTTGGGTTCTCCAGCAGAGATGGGACCAAACTGTGTCTTAACTATCCTCCTGAACCATATGCTACAGCTCTGGATACTATATAGAAATAGCTGGTTAAAGCAGACAGAAACAGGAGGGAGGAGCTCTCACTGCACAAGCCAAGGAGGGAGAGCTATGGAAAAGCACTGCTCCTCCAAACCAAGGAGAAATGGGGGAGCTCTTCCTTTGAAGAGAGGGTGCTGCATTCCCCTGAGTTTCCTCCTTCCTTTAACACATGAATATTTCATAGTTCATGAACACAATTAAAATATGGCTGGGTCCCCTTGACAACGGAAGGCTGAACTGTGTGTTAAACATGTCAGGAGTCTGCAGTACTGTAATGGGGTTCCCACAACATGACAGGTTTTACTACAGAGTCCTGCTCCTCTTTGATGGGAAATTGCTTTAAAGCCAGCTAGTCAGATTTTACATTAATTCTTTTCTTCTTCAACCCACTTATAGACCAAAACATTTTTTCCACCACCTATCAAAACACAAGGGAAAAAACATTCTCGTCAAAGGAAATTAATCACTGCATAATTCTTGCAAAGGCTTTATATAGACTCCCGCCTGCATGAGTTGTAGCACTAATAAGCATAAATAAGCACTTGGTCATGAATAGGTAAATTATAGGCACAGTATTTCACTCCCACTGACATGTTGTCACAGGCCGGCTGGCTGTTTAAGGGGCCTTGGGTTAACTCCACCTGTGACTAATTAGCTGCCTCCCAGGAGAGATTGTGAGGCCATGGATGAGCTGATAGCTTGAGGATCACCTAGGCCTCATAAAAGCCAGTAAGAGCTGCAAGACATAAGAAAGCTCTTGTAGCAGTGGGTGTGTGTGAGAAAGAACCTAAATCACATATGAACCTCTGGAGTATAGTCCTGCATTCAGGCTTGCTTTGACTTGACTCAGGCCTGTGTGGTGTAATCCTGTAGAGAGTAAATAGGCCACTGCAGGAGACCCTTGGTCGGGGGGAAGGGGCATGACTGATACGTTAATTTTGTGTTAAATAGCTTTATTTTGGGGGGGGGGGGGAGTTTGGGGAAATGAAGCTCTGAAGAAAAGGGGACTGGAATGCTGTGGCTGGAGAGTGTCCTTTAGTGTGTAGGCTGAGTTAGCTTGCTGATTTACGCTATCCATTTCTAATCCCAAGAATGAAAACAGCAAACACTTACGTCTGAAAAGAAATGTCTTATACACAATTCCCTTTTTCCTCTCCCCGCACCATGCAATGTTGTGTGACAACAGTTTAGAGGACAAACAAGCACACGGGCACTAGAACTTTTACAGGCGTGTGGGGTTTCAAACAGGTCCACCTTATTACAACATTTGCTGGGCAGCAATGCTGTAATTATGAATGCAATACATTTTTTATTGCATTGCCCCTTTTTCATTTTCACTAAAACTCTTTTCCAAAACTCTTATTCTCTACAGAAAGGCGAATGAATAGGTAAAATTATTCCATCTGCTTTTTGAGTGTTGTGAGGGTGGAAAAAATGCTGTAAAAACTATCAGACCCTTTATTCCCTACCCAATAACTTAACAATGGCTGAGCTTTAAAACTTGGCATTTGAGGAGTCCATGGTAAGGTATTCATCTGTGATATATGAAAAATAATTTGATTGAATAAGCAATTGAAAAATCACATCTGAGCGCATGTGGGTGGCTGCTAGGATTTTTATTTTAAATGGAGATTAATGAGGTATTACACCTTCTCTGACATGCCATGGCACATTCTCTCTGGTCATTCTGACAGGCAAAGGACCAGCTGCTTGAGTAGTTTGCATGAGGGAGTTTGTAAATGGTTCACTGAAAAACCCATGTTCCATTATATCAGGAACAGGATGAAATCAACCATTATCATGGGCATGATGACCCATGTTTACACATCAGTAACAAGTAAATTGCGTTATTTGTTGCAGATGGGTAGTCAGACCCATGACCTACAAAACTATAAGTAGATTATATCTGAAAGCTATAAATCTAATGTGTTTCATGTACTGGATTTATGAGTGATGAGTTGATGACATGTTGACTTGTGAACTAATGTGAATGGGCCCCCTTCTACCACATACATATGAAATAAAGTTGTGTGTGTGTGTTTGTGTGTATATGGCCAAACTCTACAAAAAGGAGAAGCTGCCCTTAATGAGACACAGGAAAACACAAAAATGAGAAGAAGCAGGAATGAATGTACATTACACAATGCATATCTGTATAGTAGTTAAAGCAGTGTAACTTGTGTGTGTAGACCAGCCCAGTGCATGGTAAGCTCCAAGCAGTCAGTTTCTAAGTGTGAGTGTATGTGCATTGGAGGAGAAGTAGAAGCACTAGAGCTGCTTCAGGACTGGGCAAAGGCGACTGGCCTGGGGTTTCTCCCTATGTGCTTTTTGTTACCATCCGTGTTTCAGAAAACAGCATAAATGTACATTTTATAAATAAACTGAACGATGAACTATTTATTTTATAAATAAATAAATTGAACTTATTCCATGTCATCGGTTTCTGATCCAAATAGGAAAATGACCTAAGCCCCTGAAAATCTGCTGCTACTCACCAGAGATGCAACATTATCAATAAGTAAATAGTTTAACAAGAAGCAAAATTTGGATTTGATTTTGCTTCTTGTTAAACTATTTACTTAATTACTCAAAATTGGATTTGATTTTAACTAACTAGTTTTATTTTGCATTGCATAATATTATATATAGAAAAAGCTAAACAGGGCCAGTGGCGTGTGATTTCTAGGAATAGACTACAATTGGTGCCGCAGAAAGCATTAGCAGGGTTATTTGCAAAGTCCTGGGCAGAATTTTCACTCCTTGCACTAATGTCTTTTCACTCCTTGTGGATGACTTTTCCCCAGAAGTCGCCCCTCCCACAAGTTACAAATGCACAAAGGAGAGGAGTTGTGTGTATATGATTGTGTCAAAAAAGAATGTTTTTAATGTTGCAATGAGACATGAGAGCACTTTGGAGAAAGGTAACAAAAATGTGTATGAAAGTGCTAGGCAATCTTACGAAAACAGTTTCTGCTGTTTTCCTTAGAAGGCCTTGAGGGGTTCTGGAGCTTGTGAAAGGAGATATGTGTGAGATAATGAGCAGGGGCCCAAATCTCCCTGAGGCCTTCAGAAGCCCTGAATTTACCATCAGGATTTGAAGCCCTATAATGGGCCAAACCTAAACAACAGAACTGATCACCTGCCTCGCTAGAAGTGGGGGAAGACTTGCTAACTCTTGTGCTTTTGATCACAAGTCTTGCAGTATTTGGTTATCTTAAAGCCCCAGCTAGTGAAGTCAAGTGATGGTGAGAATCTTTGCTTTCATTCTGAAAAAGTAAATTTCTGGCCATTCTGGTTGCCATGAGATGTTTGACTGCCATGACCTGAATGAACCCTAAAAGCTCAGAAACCTAAAAAGCTCACAAATTTTATTTAAAAAACAATAAAACAAAACTCTGGTTTCATTTCAATAGGTTTAAGCCAATTTTGTGATTTTTTTTTTTTTTGAGGCCTGATTTATGAATCCTTGGAAGTTGGCAATAGTGTGGGCGGCAAGAGGGGAATTAAGACTCTGGAAATAGTGCTTGAAGAGGCTCAGTCTGCTCCCTGGCAACTTGTAATATTTATCACAGATTAGCCATATTTGGTGTTTTTTCTTCATGCCCTAGGTCCTGAAAACACAGAATTATATGAATTTCTATTCTCAGCTTTCCTAAACGTGTAGCCCTCCAGGTTGGGGATACAAACTGGAAAACGTGATCTCCACGTAGGGTTGCCACTTGTTCAGGTTTTACCTGGAGCATCCTTCTGGGTTTTCGCAAAAAGAAAAGGAGGACCTGTGGCATCTTAGAGACTAACTAATTTATTTGAACATAAGCTTTCCTGAGCTACAGCTCCCAACAATGTTTGAAAACCAGGCAAGCAATAAACCCAAAAAAACCCCCATTTTATTACCCGCCCTCCCCCCGTTTTATAACCAATCTGATGACGTTGGGGCCTGACCCATGCCTCGCAGCGGGGGTGGCCACAAGAGAGAATTGCTCGCAGTGCCCGGATAGAACGAATGAGACTACCCGCCCCAGCAGACACTGCGAGCCACGTCCCGGACCAGCGCCCTTTCATTGCGCGCATGCGCACTGGGACGCGGACGCTGGTTTTGATGACGTTCAAGGCGGGGACGCACCGTCGCTCACGCGACGGCTGCCGGGAGTTGTCGTTTCTATGGAGCCTGCGGCCGTGCAGCGGCGCTGGGCAGGGGGCGGCGAGCGGACTCCACCTCCCAGGGGGCCGCGCGGGCGGAGCGGGGGTTTCCAAACCTCTCCCTGGCAGAAAGGGAGCGTCAGCAAACGGCCCCGGGTGCGGAAGCCGGGCGGACAAGCGGCAGCTTGGAGCGGGCGGGCCCGAGCGCTGGGGCAATGGCCGGCGAGATGACGATGCTGGGTGAGTGAGCGGGGCTGGGGGCCGGGGCCGGGGCCGGTGCCAGCCCTGGGCGGAGGCGGGGGCGGCCCCGTCGGTCTCGGGGGCGGGGGGAAGAGTCCGGGCCCCCGGGCTCGGGAATGGGCCGCTGTGTGCCCGGGGGAGGTTCGCTGCGGGTCCCCGCTCTCGGCTCCCCCTTGGCCCCAGTGGGCGGCCTCGGGGGGCCTTCGCGGCAGGGAGGCTGGAGGCTGAGCTGCTCTGCCAGCCCCTCGCCTGCGGCCGGCGGGGGGGAGCTTGTAGGGCAGCAGCGGGCCCTATGTAGGAACGTGCACAAAGGAGCAGCAGAGTTGATGGGTGGAGAGCGGTAAATAGGGGTGTCCCCCATCTGGAAAAAGATAAATCGGAAAAGGTTCGGAAAAGGGCAACAAAAATGATTAGGTGTATGGAACAGCTGCCATAGGAGGAGAGATTAGTATGACTGGGACTTTTCAGGTTGGAAGAGAGATGACTTAAGGGGGAGATATGGGAGAGGTCTATAAAACCCTGACTGGTGTGGAGAAAGTAAATAAGGAAATATTATTTACTACTTCTCATAACACACGAACTAGAGGCCACCAAAGGAAATTGGTAGACAGCAGGTTTAAAACAAACAAAAGGAAGTATTTTTTCACGCAACGTACAGTCAACCTGTGGCTCTCCTTGCCCCAAGACTATAACAGGATTAAAAAAAGAACTAAGTAAATTAATGGAGGATAGGTTCATCAATGGTTGTGGGCAGGGATGTTGTCCCTAGCCTCTGTTTGCCAGAAGCTGGGAATGGTTGATGATTACCTGTTCTGTTCATTCCCTCTGGGGCATCTGGCATTGGCCAGTGTTGGAAGACAAGATACTGGGCTAGATGGGCCTTTGTTCTGACCCAGTACGGCCGTTCTTATGATAACCTTTTCCATCTGTCACAGGTTTGTTGCTGATCTCCTTCCTGGGGATCCATGTGGAGAGCCCAGTCTTAGTGCCTTAATGGTCAATAGATCCTGAACATGGCATGTTATGGGGTTAATAGTAACACTCAGGGTTTGTCTGCCTTTGACAGTTCACATGGATTAAGCTAGGGCAGAGGTGGGCAAATACGGCCCGTGGGCCACATCCGGCCTGGCCTTTGAGCTCCCGGACGGGGAGGCTAGCTCCCGGCCCCTCCCCTGTTGTCCCCCCTCCCCTGCAGCCACGCCGCTGAGCGGGCACTGCTCTGGCCCACCGCTATTGCTGGGCAGCACGGCTTGCGCCCTCCCAGGCTTTCCAATAAGCCTGTCCTGCCGCTCTGAGCGGTATGGTAAGGGAGCAGGGGGAAGGGAGGGTTGGATAAGGGACAGGGAGCAGTTGGATGGGATGCAGGTTTGGGGGCGGTCAGGAGACAGGGAGGGTTGGATGGGGGCGGGGAGTCCCGGGAGGGGGCGGTCAGGAGACAAGGAGCGGGGGGGGGGGGGTGTTGGATAGGGGGTGGGATCCCCGAGGGTCAGGGGACAAGGAGCGGGGGGGTTGGATGGATTGGGGATTCTGAGAGGGTGGATAGGGGGCAGGGGCCAGGCTGTTTGGGGAGGGACAGCCTTTCTTACATGGCCCTCCATGCTGTTTTGCAACTCCAATGTGGCCCTTGGGCCAAAAAGTTTGCCCACCCCTGAGCTAGGGTGTAAATTTAAAGCACAGTAGCTGTTTCTGGTTACCTTCATGTGTGGATTCTCATTTTGGAAAAAGGATGGCTTGTTCCTGTTTAGTTTAACCCAAGTGGGTAAGTCAGAAACAGTTCTGTGTAGACATGTCCGTAGTCTTAATTCTTGCCTAATCCTGCCGTCAGAGTGCTGACTGGTACAAAAGTCTGTTGTTCTAATTGTATTTTATTTATTTTGCTAAAAGCTCTTCCTTATTTCTGATCTGTTACTAGCGCTGAGCTTTCTTTTCATATGTAAATCTTCATGTAACTCTGGCCAGTCAGTTCACAAGGATTTGTATGTATTCCTGGTCATGACCTACATTTGGTTACAGCAGTATGGCTTCAACTTCAAAAGGTTCTCAAAGACTATTTTGTCTCGTGCTTTTGCCTGTGACATGTCAGAGATGTGGGACACTGAATTTGAACATATCTGCCATAAACTGTCAATATTTTCAAGTCTAGGCATGAAGCTTATCTTCTCAAATTGGCTTTTCCGGATACTTATGCCTGAATCATTTCTGTTTGTGACATATCCATTTGGTACAGGTCTTATACAGAATATCACTCCAAAATCATTCAAACACTCTTCTTCAGAAAAGAAGCATAACTGTAAAAATAAACAAACACACAATTCCTTTCCTATCTGTCAGAAATACATGTTAACATCATCTTTTCCCTGTGATCCTACCTTATTGCTCCTATCTTTAAATCCCTCCACTGATTCCACTTTGTGCAATTTATACAACGTACATTTCTTGTTCTTGCATTTGAGCCCAGGCCTTGACCCTACCCAGCTCTCATATTGGGTCTCTTCTCTTATCATGTATCTTGGCTTTGTCAACAGTTTCAGCCTCACCTCTCCCATCTCTATGCCATCTTCCATGCTGCCTTTTATGCTTAAAATAAAGTCCCAATACTAGAACATCAGGCTATTGCTCTCTGGAAGATATGACTAGTCTTTGACTGACATGGGAAGCTCATGTTTTGTATGTATATTTATATTGACAGTCTTCAAAATAAGCAGGAGAGCGAAATACAGAGATGTCATTTGAGCCATGGACTAGTAGCCAGGAACTCCTGGGATCTTACTCTGGCTATGTCATTGATTTGTTGTGTGACCTTGATCAATTCATTTAGCCTCTGCTTCGTTTTCAGTATCTGTAATGTAGGGATTATACTTACATACCTCACATAGAAGATGAGTATTTATTATTATTTGTAAATCACTTTGCAACATTATTTTGTTTTTTTGATTTACCATTCCTTTCTTTAAACTTTCACAAATCTTATGTCCTTGTCTGTTACACTTCAGTGGCTAGTAATTTGCCTGAATTGCCAGATGCAAGCTTGCTGCTGACTTCTGAGGAAATGAGACTAAGCACAAAGCAGTTTCACAATGTGATTTCACACTCTAATTTTACATCAGAGTAAATATATATATACTGAGTGGAATCAGTGGAGGGATTTATACACAGCAGAGTAATATCATGCTGGCTGAGTGATTCATGGCCATGAGTGTTACTTCAGGGTAGACTGTCAAAAACAGGGCAGAACACCCCAAACTGGTGGCATGTTCTATAATTAGATTTCATCAACTCAGTAACAAATATGAATTCCTGGGCCACTGTACTAGTCTTACTGTGGAGTGTCAGACCATCCCCTCGGGCTCTCCAGTCTATTTTGCCATCCACGCAAGCTGGATTTAGTGATAAATGGTCACTTACATAAAAATCACCAAATATTCAGGTTGCTTCCAGTCCCAAGAGACCGGTCAGCTACCCCTCATTATCTACCCTTTGATCTTACACTAAAGACAACACCTGTAGCCAGTCCCATAATAAACTATCTAAAGGCTTATTACCTAGGAAAAAGAAATAAGAAAGTTATTTACAGGTGCTACCAAGCAAGCAAGCATACCATATATGGTTGATAAAGATGACAGGGATAGGAATCTGTCAATTCAGTTTCAGGGCCCTGGAGATCTCTGCTTTAGTTAAGTGTCTCTGACCCAGTGAGAGTTCAAACAGAAAAGAAATGAAAAATTTTCTTGTAAACTTATTTTATCTTTTTCATTTGGCCCTACAGTCCATTTGAGAAGCTCCCTTGCATGTAGCATTTCCAAGGTGGGATAGGGCCTTTCGCCAGTCCTTTGTATTGTGATGTTTCTTAATGGCCTGTTTAATCTTGATAGGTTTTCTTAATGTACAGTGGGGGGAAGAGACACACAATTCCCGTGCCTGCGTTCACAAATTCAGAGCAAACATTTTCAAGGTTATAAAGTAAAACTTGTGTATTTCCCTACAGAATGGAATACAGATACTACAAGTGAGATTAATACGTGCAGCAATTTACAAGCATTTCATAGTCTAAACACTAAATATATTGTAATACTAATACCTCTTTTGAACAAAACCAACATACAGGTGAGCTGGTTTGGCTTCCAGCTACGAGTTTCAGTTCTTATGGCCTTGGCCAGAGCTGGCACTCAATTTACCACTGTCACAACTAGTATTATAGCTATGAAGAACTTCCAAATTTGTTTGGATGGATGCTCTGATACTGTCTTTTTATCGCTCTCACAGGTTCAGCTGTCTTGGCCCTGTTGTTGGCTGGTTACCTGGCACAACAGTATCTACCTATGCCTACACCAAAAGTGATTGGGATTGACCTTGGCACCACTTACTGCTCTGTTGGCGTGTTCCTTCCTGGCACAGGGCAGGTGAAAGTTATTTCAGATGAAAGTGGGCATAACAGCATACCAAGCATAGTGTCATTCACAGACACAGATGTGTACGTGGGATATGATGGCCTAGAACTAGCAGATTCTAATCCACAGAACACGGTATATGATGCCAAAAGATTCATAGGGAAAATCTTCACTCCAGAAGAGCTGAAAAATGAAAGTAGCAGATATCCATTTAAGGTAAACAGATAGCAATCTTTACCAATTCTATCCAAATTAGTTTTATATATATGGTGTTCAGAGGGAGCAGATCCAATTGCCTTTGTCTGGCAGGTTGATCATCAGGATGCAGAACCCTGAATGTAGCATTTCAGGAACAAAATATGGTCTTTGTGCTGGTGGGATCCAAACATAGAAATTGCAAAAATTTAAAATAAAGATAAAATAATAACATATATTGTACAGGTATTTATTCTTGATTAACTTTGCATTTGGCTATTATACCTATGTTATTTTTATACCTATGATACTGGACTGTTTTGAGGCATATGAGTTTGAGGCAGAGAGAAGTGGGATGGAACTTGAGCAAAACAACTGGTTTCACAGCAGAAGGAAAAATCTAAGAGAAGAGTATTTGGCAATGGGAGTTGCTATGTTGGCAAACGCCAAATTTGAATTTACTAGATGTGATGGTTTGTGGATACAGTACATACATGATCCTCTTCTGTTCTGAGCAGGAGGGTACTGAAACATGCAAGAATCTTCTCTCTGAAATGGAGCCTCCCTCTTTATTGAATACATTTATTTTTATTAATTCTAGTTTATACAACAAGAAATGCACTACAGGTAGAGAGTTTCTAGGGTACTAATCCTTTCCCCCCTCCTGTAGTTACTTGAGTATTAGCCTTGTTTTGTCACAACGCACAGAGTAGGACCTTATCTGCTGATACTGTATAAGATGTAAACCAAAATAGTGTTTTTCAGTAAACTTCAATTGAATTGTAAACATTATGTAATACACAGCTTTCATAGTTCTCAATGCATTTTTTCCATGATTATGGATAGCTAGTCTTTTACACTTACAATTTCCCAACTACCCTCAAGCATTCTTACAACTACAATACCCACCTGCTGAAGTGAAGAAACAGATTGACAGAGCCAGAAGAGTACCCAGAAGTCACCTACTACAGCACAGGCCCAACAAAGAAAAGAACAGAATGCCACTAGCCATCACCTTCAGCCCCCAACTAAAACCTCTCCAACACATCATCAAAGATCTATAACCTATCCTGAAGGACCCATCACTCTCACAGATCTTGGGAGACAGACCAGTCCTTGCTTACAGACAGCCCCCCAACCTGAAGCAAATACTCACAAGCAACCACACAACAGAACCACTAACCCAGAAACCTAGCCTTGCAACAGAGCCGTTGCCAGCTGTGTCCACATATCTATTCAGGGGACACCATCATAGGGCCTAATAACATCACCCACACTATCAGAGGCTCGTTCACCTGCACATCTACCAATGTGCTATATGCCATCATGTGCCAGCAATGCCCCTCTGCCATGTACATTGGTCAAACTGGACAGTCTCTACGTAAAAGAATAAATGGACACAAATCAGACGTCAAGAATTATAACGTTCAAAAACCAGTTGGAGAATGCTCCAATCTCTTTGGTCTCTCGATTACAGACCTAAAAGTTGCAATTCTTCCACAAAAAAAAACTTCAAAAACAGACTCCAAGGAGAGAATGCTGAACTGGAATTAATTTGCAAACTGGATACAATTAACTTAGGTTTGAATAAAGACTGGGAGTGGATGGGTCATTACACAAAGTAAAACTATTTCCCCATGTTTATTCCCCTCCTTTCCCCCCCCAAGTACTCCTTTTCATTGTTTGTCTTTTTTTATGCAGTTCATTTATAATTATAAATGGACCTGAAAGTAGCAGTTCTACAAACCTGTCTTTCAATAATGGTGAAACTAGCACAATAAAATACTTAACAATGGGTACTAAGTCAGGCATCGGAAATCATTCTCTTGTCTCTGCTAATAGTGGGTGCAGGGAGTCTGCATAAAATAAATCTTCAGTGGTACAGTAGCACTCAGCAACTCCTTTGATGTGGACTGAATAAGTACCTATATACATGCGTGTCTGCTGAGACGTCCTGTATAATTTCTGCTTTAGCAGTAGAGTAGACTTAGGGTTTGCCTCAAAAGAACTGTTTTCATTCCTTAGATGTGCTGTTGTGTAGGATTATTAATTCTGATGTGTGACCCGGCTTCTGGATTTTGACTCACTCGTCTATTTTGCCCAAATAGATCAAAGTACTGTAGGCACATTTTCTGGCAACTTGAATGCCTTCATGTCATATATCATTCATAATGGAAGGTAAAGAAAACTGGTTCAGATAGAATGTTTTAGGCTGGCAAAGCCACCACATAGTAGATTCTGGAGTAAGCAGGTATTCTACATATCCAAGTACAATTTCACTCATTCATTTTGTTTAATGAAAGATGGGCTGTGTTTCACACTTGTGGGTTTTGCTGTCTCTCTCTCCTCTCCCCCCCTCCCCCCTCAGATTTTCAGCAACAATGGAGCAGCTGAATTTTCAGTGACAACCAATGAAACATATAATGTCTCACCTGAGTATATTGGCTCTCAACTGCTATTGAAATTAAAGAGGATGGCAGAGGAGTACCTTGGCATGCCAGTTTCTAATGCTGTCATTTCAGTGCCAGCAGAGTTTGATGAAAGGCAACGGAACTATACTATTAAGGCAGCTAACCTTGCAGGTGATGCATCTTTCTTTCTGGTATTTTCCCCTCTACTCTTTGAATTACCCTGAGGTTTACTCATCTATACTAAGTTGTTTGTGAAATGTAGAATAGCAACAGAGAATCAGTGGCAATCACCAAGAACAGCAGGGAACTCTCAAATGATCTGAAGTGCTGTTGGCTAATGCAAGTACAGATAGCAGTGTGCCCAAGTATCACTAAAGGAAATAGGTTTTTTGGAAATTTTCAATTCGAGAAAATTATACAGGAAACTTCATGGGAATAAATCAGACTCAAAAACAAGATAACAAACCATCCCACCCCACCTCACCTCACCTCCTCTGAGAAAGCACACTGAGGTAACTGTTCAATCAGTTTTCATTCTGACAGACTGCTCTAGAAGTAAATTTAAGAATGATATTCCAAGTTTATCTTAAAAACAAAAAAATGAAAGCTATGGCAGATGTAGAATTCCCTGTGAACTTCTCTTAAATGTCTTATATTTTACTTCAATCTGAACAAAAATTGACACTATTTAATGGAATATTTTCATAGAGTTTCTGTTTAAACATACAGTAGATTCCACTTAATAGCAACCCAGATATAACAGCTTTGGTTCCCAACAAAATGTTGCTACTAACCAAATCATGTCCCATTGACGTTTCTTTCCTGGCTGCAGCGCAGCAAACCTGCCTGTGGACAGGAGGTAAGGGGCTGTGGCCTGGGAGAGGATGCTATGGGCAGGGCAGTAGCAGAGAGGGAGAGCTGTAGCCAGGATCCTGGCACTACGCAGCATCTCTCTCTGTGCTTTCTGGATTGTGTCCTGCCAGGGAACTGTACCCAGGGGAAGAAACGCTGGGAGATGCTGAGCCTTGGAGAGAAGAGGTCCTGTGCAGCTCTTTGGCCCCAGATAGAAAGCCCCAACTTTTGCACTGCAGCCCCTTTCTCTACTGCTACCCTGCCTGCAGGAGGTTTGCAGGGCTGCAGTGAGGAGGAGAGGTGCAGCTCAGTGCTTCCTTCTCTGGCTGCAGCCTTTCAAACCTGCATTCCACTCATTGGCAATTGTTGGACAATGCCAGATTCTATGATCATATTAGCCAGCTTTTTGCTGGCCACTGGGCTGGGTTACTAATAACTGTGTAGTACAATAGATTCCACTCATCAGTTGTGTGGAGAAAATGTTAACTTGTTTTGCTTTTTCAGGGTTGGAGATATTACGGGTAATTAACGAACCTACTGCTGCAGCTATGGCTTATGGTCTCCATAAAGTGGATGTGTTTAATGTTCTGGTAGTGGATTTGGGTGGAGGAACTTTGGATGTCTCATTATTGAATAAACAAGGAGGGATGTTTCTGACACGAGCGATGGCAGGTAAGGATAAGTCACCCTATACTTCAATAGAACATGTTGGTTTTTCTTAAGTTAAAAACTAGTTCTACATAATTTCAGTGGATACATGTAAAAAAATCACTTGTAAAGGGATGCTAAATTGACATGCTGAGATTGACATACCTTAGAACTTTAGGTGGCCTACTGGTCCCCTGAATGTTATTTCTACTCTCCATAATTCTAAAATTAGGTTTGCAACTGATTTTAATTAAGAGAAATTCTTCCATTCTTTGGCTGATTTTAACATAAGAAGCTGTGGTCTAATTTTCTGTCATTGTCACATTTGTGCACAGGTAACCTGAGCATTTGTGCGTTTACAATTACTGTGCTTGGAGCTAGTGGCGTTTCAAAGCATTCTACTACCTCCATCTGTCTGAGTCAAGGGGATTTGCCATATTATTGAAGGGTGCCTTAGAACAGTCCCCTTTTGTGCTACGCTGTAGTTCAGACATTAAGGGGTGGAGAGCTCACACACGGTCAACCCAGAAACAGGTTTTGTAACACAAATATGCCAAACTGATTGATTCATCACTTGGCAAAGAATTCTGGCAGCAATGCTTTGTAAACCTATGTAGTGAACACAAATTGCTTTGCAGATGACCTGGATTCAGACAGATCTGAGGCTGAGTACTATTGTTGATATTCCCGACTCAATGGGCTTTGACATCTGCTGCGCTGTCTAGTGAAAGCAAAAGAGTAATAAATGCAGTCAGCCATTTCAACATGGTTCTGTTGAACAGTATGAACTCCTTTTTTCAGTTGAAATAAAAAGATGGACTGAATATTTATGGGTATTGCACATTCCATTGGAAAACTCAAGAGGCCAATCTTATGAAGAGCAGGCATGGGTATCCGAAAACTGTTGGAAGGATGGTTAAGGTGGAACTAACACATTAGGAGGGAAATTGGGATGAGTGCACTATTCCACTACATACCTATAAAGCCTAGTATAGGATGGGTCCGTTACCAGAGCTTGAAGCTCACTGATCAAAGAGATGAAATAACTCCTACTGGGAATCAGCGTTTCCACAGGAAGAACTTGACAGAATAGATACCTTATGGCTCAAAAGTAGCCTTTATTGGTGCACATTAATGTCCCTTAGTATATGATTTTAATATGAAGGCTCTAAAATTCAATAAGTCCTTAACAAAGTTCAGCTCCAGGAGTTGAGGCACTAATCCTTCATGAGTTTCATCTTGCTGCTATTAGTGAAAATGTCTAATATGGGCAGAGATGTAGACAGTAACTAAGACTTGGAGTGTGAGTTGGGAATATGGAAAAGATTGACTTGCATAGTATCGCAGCAGGCTGCAAATATTTTCCATTTCAAATTTTACATTCTGCGAACCAAACCCCTTCCTAGTGTTCTTGTGGACTTTTTTTTTTTTTTTTTTTAAAGATACTTCCTCTAAAATCCCCAACCCCTTGCTTTTTCATTTATGCATATTGAAACAGAGAACCTGAGACCATTCTTGTCTTGTTTTGTGAATCACATTACAAACAAAATATCCCCAAGTGATTATACTTCTGATTGTGCCACTGACTGTTGGGACTATAGTTGTGAACGTTTCTTTTTCCCAGTCCCATGAGAATGTCCTGCACATGACATAAAGGGCATCTTTGTGCCTTCTGAAATACTGTGTGTGACCTGATATATTTTTGTATCTTAGGTAACAACAAACTTGGAGGACAGGACTTTAATCAGCGATTGCTGCAGTACTTGTATGACCAAATCTATCGAATGTATGGCTCGGTGCCCTCCAGAAAGGAAGAAATACATCGACTTAGGCAGGCTGTGGAAGCAGTCAAGTTAAATTTAACTCTACACAAGTCTTCTCCTGTCAGAGTCTCTCTTACTATGCCAGAAAGGAAGGACCTAAAAGCTGTTTCAGAAGGAGAACAGATAAAAAAAAAAAACGTAATTACAGCCAAATCTTCACAAATGGAAGACGGTATGATAAACCTTTTAAGGGATGACCTTTCACAAACACAGAGCCACACTGTGAAAGTTGTCTTTGAAACACAAATCTCAAGAAAACTATTTGAGGTGTTGAATGAGGACCTTTTTCAGAAGATCCTTGTGCCCATTGAGCAGGTGTTGAAGCAAGGACATCTACCCAAGACAGAAGTGGATGAGATTGTATTAGTAGGAGGCTCTACACGTATTCCCCGGATACGCAGAGTTATTCAAGAGTTCTTTGGAAAGGAACCCAACACCTCTGTGGATCCTGATTTGGCAGTGGTAATGGGTGTAGCTATCCAAGCTGGGATTGTTGGAGGGTCCTGGCCCCTCCAAGTCAGTGCTGTAGAAATTCCTAATAGGCATTTACGAAAAACTAACTTCAACTGAACTTCATTGTTCTTGTCACATTCCATTATTCACTGTTTCAAAAATCTACTCATGACCGTGCATAGACTTACCCAACAAACAGTGAAACCTAGTCTTAGCCATGTAATATATACCTTTTTAATTCTGTTCCATTTAAGTGTTGCTAGACCATTTATTGTGTGCTGGCTCTATCATGTTTTAAAGGTACTAGCAATTCAAAAATAATGGACACACACAACCCACCTCTGCTCCATTGGTTTGTCGTCTGGATGTGGGATGAAAACCTGAATTGATAGTTTTGAAAACCTGCTACTGCCAATAAAATGCACACATTTTCTTGCTAAATTTTATTAGCAGACCCTGAAAACTCGAAAGTGGAATGTAATCATGAGCTTGAACCTGTGGTGGAGATCGTATGTACTGTGAGATGAGGTGTAGCAGTATTAATGCAGACAGCTCAAATAATGTTCAGCTTAAATTTATTTATTAAACTGATTCAGTTGAGCACTTCAAAGCACCTTTCTAAATGCAATTTTCCTGTTTTGAATACTGTCTATTTGTCCACTTCACTTAAGATTCTTGTGCTGCTGTTTATAACAGCACAGTGTTATTGCTGAAACTATTTGTGGATTTGTCTCTTTTTAATGTAGACTTACTGCGGTCAAAAAAAATTAAGAATTTTTTTAGCTGTTTCATTCTGTTACGCTGGTGTCTGCTTTAAAATGCATTTTCCTAACAGATTCCTATGATTCAGTTTGTCATCAGCTAGAGAGGCTGCTGTGGTCCCTCTGATGTTTCTCCAGTGGGCAGACACCTGATAATACCATCATTACTGTAGTTCCTGCCATGCAGCCAAACGATTTTATAAAGCCAATTTTATATTAAATGAAAAAAGCACATTAGGCTCTGGAAGGGTCCCATTCAAGTTCTTCAGCCAGTACATCCCTACCATGAAATGCGTTGGTAGTCAACTAAGAGAATTGCTACAGCTTCTTTTTATTAACTTTCTCCCTAAAAATAAAATGAATCCCAACTATTTTTACCTGGTGCCTATCATGTTGGTGTCTACATGTTTTCAGGTTCCTGATGCTTGCGCCCACTCTGTGAAGTGGACATGGAGTGATAATTGTGAGGTGTAGTCTGGTAAAGAAAAACCATACAAGTAGCACAGGAACTGGGATGTAAATGTAGTAATATTGCAGCCTTTTGCTTTTGATAACGGTTTTGACTACTGGCGGGTTAATAAACACAAGGAGCAGAAGTTGACTCCTACAGTCTCAACTGTTGGAGGAAGGTTTTAAAGAAACTTGTCTAATTGTGTTCTTTTTGAAGGGATAAATTGAAATGCTGAATAGCCAAATGAACTCTCTTTTATATATGTTGTTTTATCCTTAGTCAACGAAGAGGGTATTATCACCTAACTAGATAACTAAGCAAAATTTGCTTAACAAATCTGAAATGAGTTGTATTTTAAATGTGAGATTTAATAGCAAAATATTTAAAATGAACAGTTATCTGCTACATTTTGAGACTTTTCAGTAATAGGCTTGCACTTAGTAGGGCAGACCCATTCCATCAAAATAGTGTGTTTTAAACTATTTTAAAGTGGCCTTGTCTCTGAATTTGTAAAGTATCTCAGATGATACTGCTGGTAGCTTTTGACCTGTAACCAAGGAAAACCAAGAAGCTTTCTGTGTGGAGAAAGAAAAATAGCAGAAATTCTTTGTTCTCAAGGGCCCTCGTGCCTGTGTTTATATGGGCCCTATTGCAACAAGAGGGGGAAATATTTTAATAAGTGGTTGTACAATTACAAAAATTAGCAGGGGTAGGTATGTAATTCTTGAAACTACCTTTTCTTTTTTTTTATACGAATGACAAACTTAAAGTTTGAAGTCCCTTCAAAGAAATAATGGACAAATATCAGTATGCAGTACAATTCTCTCAAATAATATGCAGATGCTATTTCAGGCCCTTCTTGTGCAAATACTTCTGTGTTTACTTTGCATAGATGCAGAACTCTCTGCAAGAATTAGGGCTTACCCTGCTGTAAGTCTTATTCATAGCTTTTTTTTTTTTTAAGGGTGTTAGAATTACAATTGGTCTTAAAATGCTAATTTTTGGTACTGTATTTTGGCACAAACCACTGAATTTTAAACAAAACAAAATATTGTACTTTGTATATTTTCCCCAGTGCACAACTTACTATCAAGGTCCTTCATTTAACTAAATGCCACTGTTTGTAGATTGGAGTTCTGTTTTTATGACTAGTCCTATTTAAATCTTGATGCCTGTAGCCCTATACCACCTAACTTTACTTAGACGAGTTTATGTAGCTGAGGTTCAAGGGAGTGCAGTCTTGGAAGTGGTGATGCCTCGTCAATATTTTAAAATCTTGTCAGTTTACAGGTTGACATGTATATCATCTGCATTCGGGGAAAATGTCATCCTTCAGAGATATTCATATACAGCCTTTTAAAATATGTTCTTAAATAAAGGTAACTGCATTTGGCCTGACAAACTTTTGTTTCTCTTTCCTTGGGACTTCATTTTAGTCTGAAGCATTGCTGTTAGAAATGAAGCAGAACTAAGGGCAGGGAGAAGGAAGTGCACCAGTGACCTACAAAAGGTGGTAATATGGGCTAGGAAAGTGAAGGAGCAGCTCTGAACAACTTGATTTATCTAGAATTGTTGTAACCCTTTTTATTAAATCAATAGTGACAAATACGGTCACTAGAAACATGCTGTAGAAATTCTGTATGGTGCAGATTTGGGCATTCCACAGACATTGTCCAATGAGGTTTCTAGAAAATGAAATCTAACTTTGCTGGATGTGGCCTCTTAGTAAAAATATTTAACCTTCTCAATATTACTGCAGGAGTATTTCTCCTCTGGAGCAGTGGTTCTCAACCAGGGATCCGGTGGCTTTGAGCAGGTTCCAGAGGGTCAGCCACCTGTGGCAGGCATTAGACTCACTAGAGCCCTGGGCAGAATGCCAAAGTTTTGCCAGGCAGGACTGCAAGGAATATTGCAGCGCCCTGAGCCCTACCACCTGGGGCTGAAGCCTGAGCAACTTAGCTTTGCGCTGTTCACTGGGCTGTAGGGCTCCAGGCAATTGTCCAGCTTGCTACCTCTTAACACTGGCCCTGGCTTTTATATACAGAAAAACAGTTGTTATGCCACATGTGGGCCGTGGAGTTTTTATAGCATTGTCACAGGGCGGCACAAGTTTCCTTCCCCTTGTTGCTGTGCCGGGGGCTTGGGCTGGCTAAAGAAAGGGTCTCAGATGTCTTTGGCAGGTGCTACACCTGTGTTCTTTTATTTACAGTGGCTGTACAGTCCCAATTCCCCAACACCTGTCCTTGCTCTGACCCCTCACTGGGTCCTCTGGCCTTTGAGGCTTGTATCAACCAGCAAAGACAGAGCTTCAGCCCTCCTATCTTCCTGCCTGGCTCACCTCCTTCCTGAGCTCTTCCCTGGGTTTATAAGCCTTCCCAGTCATCAACACACCTGGTTCCACTAGGCTCAGCAGATGGCACTGAGCCTGCCCTCAGTAGGGCCTGCAGCTGGGCTCCCTGCTAAGGGTCCTGGCCCATACACCCGGCCACCCTCCAGGAAAGCAGGGGGAAGCTGGCTCTTTAGCAGAGCACTCAAAGGTTTTATACCTCTGCCCTTCGACACACCTTCCCCATTTAATGAGCCACCAGGCTCAACCAGCCCTGGCCTCTTCTCAGCCAGACATATTGGCCCTTCAAAGGGGGTTCATTTACCACAGCTGTGGGTTCCTGCAGGTCCTCCCTGGGGTTCTTTAGGTGCTCCCCCCCCATCTCTACAGTAGGGGCAGGTCTCCTGCACATGGCCCTTAGCCTAACAAAGTCCAGTCTGAGTGTTTCCTTGTTGTCATTGTCCTCCTCCTCCTCCCCCCCCCCACCCCGGCCCTCTCTCTAGCATGGTTGGGTGCTTAGGTACCCTGACTCCAGGGTCAGCTGCAGGGCTCCACGTGCCTTGCCTTTCTTGGGCTCACAAGGGCTGCACTCCTGGCCCCCCTTCTGGGGGGGGGGGGGTCCTTCATTACCTCAAAACCAACATTTGGTGGTTTCTTCCCACTGCTGTCTAGGAGTTCTTGCTACTTTGGGGGGGGGGTCTACCAGCCCCCCATCTCCCTTCTCCTCCTTAATCAGGTTCTCCCTCCCACTTCATCAGGATTTCCCTTCCGACTTCCTGTCTTGCAAGAAGGGAGTCCCCAATTGCTTCCCAGCAGGACTGGGTAGGGTAACCTCTCCACTAATCCTACCTGCTACCACCAGAAGCATCCCTGAACCTCCAGGGGAACTCGGGCTATCTGGTAGCTCCAGGTATCTCCATAAACACACAGAAGGACTACCTTTAGCCCCGGAACCATCCAGCATGTCTTCAGCCTACCCTTACGCACCAGTGAGCAGGTGGAGGCGGAGTCCACCAAACCCTTTCGGGGCTTCCTCCCCACCAACACAGGTATTGTGTTTAAGGGCTGATTTCCTGGTCCCTCCCACTCCCCGGTCCACCCGCCCACACTCCATTTGAGGGCAGTCCTGTTTTTTATGGCCAGGGCACCCGCACTGCCAACAGGTCAGCTCACAGCTGCAGGTGGGCCCGGGGTCCGCCCCGCTCTTGGGTGCAGATTCCGGTGGACTCTGTCCAGGTCCTGCTCCCCTAATGGGCTTCACCACCCTTCTGGGTGCCTCCGCTTCAATGTACTCTTCTGTCAGCCAGACTGTATCCACTACGTAGGCCAGCTGATGTCGTCAGACCCAAATGCGTACTGGGTCCAGGAACTCCTGGAGAAATTGATCCAGGATCATTATCTCTTCTGTCTGGGCCGTGGGCCTCAGCTACCTAGTGGCCCAGTCAGTCAACTTCTGGGCAAATGCCCTGGGCCTCAGGCTCTCCATCCAGCAGGACGCCCAAAACTGCTGCCAGTACTTCTCGGTTGAGAGTCCAACCCTGTCCAAGATAGCAGCCTTCACAGTCGCATAGTCTTTGGCTTGGGTGTCTCCCAAAGCCATAAACGGCACATGGGCTTCACCTCCCAGGTACGGGGCTTGCGGCAAGGCCCAACTCAAACTCTCCCAGCCTGCTGCCGTAGCCACCCATTCAAATGTCCCCAGAAAGGTGTATGGGGCCCAGGGCCCCCATCCTGCTGTCTTGGTTCTGTCCCTGTTCGCCAGACTCACCACCCGCTGGAGGATCTGCTGTTGGGCCACCGACTGCTCCTTGATGAACTCTTGGAGGGCCTGATTTTTGTCCCCCGCCATGCTATCAGGGCCTGCCTTTCCGTCTGCTGGGACTGCTGCAGCTCCTGCACTGTAGTAACCAGCCATTTCAGGGTCTCCTCCATACGAGCAGCCACTGGTATCGATCGCTAGGAAGAATCCCGGACAAGCCCCCACTTGTCACAGGGCAGCACAAGTTTCCTTCTCCTTGTAGCTGCATCCTGTGCTTGGGCTGGCCAAAGAAAGGGTCTCAGATGTCTTTGGCAGGTGCTCCATCCGTGTTCTTTTATTTACAGTGGCTGTACAGTCCCAATTGTCCTCGCTCCGACCTCTCACTGGGTCCTCTGGCCTTTGAGGCTTGTATCAGCCAGCAAAGACAGAGCCTCAACCCTCCTATCTTCCTGCGCTCTTCCCTGGGTTTATAAGCCTTCCCAGTCATCAACCCACCTGGTTCCACTAGGCTGAGCAGATGGCACTGAGCCTGCCCTCAGTAGGGCCTGCAGCTGGGCTCCCTGCTAAGGAGCCTGGCCCATACACTCAGCCACCCTACAGGGAAGCAGGGGGAAGCTGGCTCTTTAGCAGGGCACCCAAAAGTTTTATACCTCTGCCCTACGACTAGCATGTTGGGGGGGGGGGGGGTGAGAATGCCTGATCTGGAGTCTTATTGACACCATGGCACTGCAAATGCATCACTGAGTGACAATTGAGAAAAGCAGACTTTTGGATGACCAATTTGAATGTGTATTAAATTGTATAGCTACTCTAATCAGTATTTAAAAGTTCCCTTTGAATGGCTTGTATTAGGGCGGCAACTAAAGGCATAGAATTAAAATACATATCCAACATGGGGGTGTGTGTGTGTTTTTTTTTAAAGTGAACAGGACTTTTCTTTCTGTTAAACTATCAATGGACTGATGGACATTTAATAGTGCAAAGAATAAAGCTTTAGGGTTAGAATAAAGGTGTTGTAAGGATTTTGATGTCTAAAGGCCAATCTGAACAGAAGACTTTGGGAAGCCTCACAGTAACCTCCTGCTGGGTCCCCCCGTTAAGCCCATCTATCAGAGCTGAATATCAAAAACTACATACACACCAAATATAAAAGCCAATAACAGTTTATTTAATTAAGAGAAGAGGAAGGGAGGAGAGGGGAATGGATTAACAACTCTGGAGACTTGAGATACCACTTACACACAGTCATACACTTAATGATATAGATAGATGTTTGTTTACGTGGAAGGTGGCAGGATCC
Organism: Lepidochelys kempii; assembly: GCF_965140285.1. Taxonomy (NCBI): domain Eukaryota; kingdom Metazoa; phylum Chordata; order Testudines; family Cheloniidae; genus Lepidochelys; species Lepidochelys kempii. The sequence continues at coordinate 177,470,542 of NC_136380.1, forward strand.
AGACGGCCGAAGCCAGCGATGGACTGATGAGCTCTGACCGTGGACAGCAAATGGAATGGACAGGTATGTATGTATCCCTATCTTAACTCCCACCCTATCCCGCTTTGTGTCGTCTGTGTGTGTAAGACTGAACTAACTACTCAGACTAGGTCCGTGCATGCCACTCTGCTTTCCCAAATAAAAGCATAAACAAACCCAAACCTATTAGTAAATAGCTATTGCAGGCCAATAGCTACTGCCAAGATGGTACTGCAGTGCGAGAGAGCTGGTCACTTGAACCTCTGACCACTTGAAAGCTCCAGAGACCAAGTGTGTGCCTAGCTCCTCCCCTCACACACTTTTATAGGGAGCTGTTGCTGGGCAAACCTAGTGTCTCGCCTCTGTGATTTCCCACCTTTTCTTGGTACCAAGGAACAAGAACCTGACACAAGATGGAGGTTACCTTGTCCTATTACCAAAATAAAATGACCCTTTAAGTTACAGATTTCAATAATTTGGCAGAAGTAAACGGGGTTTAAAACCAAAATTAACAGTGTATATATCATTAAAGATCCAGGTTTTTACACGGTATCAATTGCATATAATGCTTGTTGCCACATTTTCACAGGCCAATGAGAAATGAATAGTTTGCACCAGTTTTTTTTTATTATTATTATTATTAAACAAAGCATATCTGCGCTGTGGGTACACATGGAAATTGTCTGGACAAGGTTCAGTGCTGGTAGTTGGCTGAATGTTGTTTGTGGGTCCACTTCCTATGGAAAATGCTAGTGCTCCTTTTCTCTAAGCAGTAACCATCTATTGCTGCTGTGCATTGCAGCACTTACACTGAAATGATTCATAGTCTATCTGCGCTGGAGCCAAGGTTGTTTTGTGGGAGGGTGAGGCAGTACAACACAAAAAGCCTGACAGGTTGGAGGCAGAGATGCTTAACCATAGATGTTAGGTAATACATAATGAGACAAAAAGAAAAAGGAGGACTTGTGGCACCTTAGAGACTAACAAATTTATTTGAGCATAAGCTTTCGTGAGCTACATCGGATGAAGTGAGCTGTAGCTCACGAAAGCTTATGCTCAAATAAATTTGTTAGTCTCTAAGGTGCCACAAGTCCTCCTTTTTCTTTTTGTGGATACAGACTAACATGGCTGCTACTCTGAAAACTGACATAATGAGACAGTTATCACTCTTAAGTTAGTCTCATTAACCCCTTTTCATAAATGTAACTGATGTCCCAAACTAGGAGAATCTGATGTGTTTGGCTCTTCTGTGGTCCTTATTAGCAGCATATGAGCATTTCTCAGATACATGAATGTAGTCACTCATCTTGTAAGACAGAGTATTCTCATCTCACAGATGAGGAAATGACGACACAGAGAGAAACTGAGTTTCTCAAACTTACTAATGAAAAGTTTGGTAGAGTAAGCACTAAAACATATAACTTCTAACTCCAGTCCCTTAACCTCAAGGTAAGCTTTTCTCTTTGTCAAAGCCCTCCATCAGCATTTGGTGACCACCAGAGAGAAGCCTGCCCATGGTAAATCCTCTGCTCTTGTTCAGCATAAGGGAGAGAAAGGAAAGCAAAAATATTAAATGTCCTTCAGAGGAGACACATTGCAGGGCAGTTCCCTTTCAGCACAGTTCCCTTTCCCTTACCTTGTATCAATGATGGTTGGGTCTCTCTCTACAGGAGAGAATGCCAGCTACAGCATCATATCCTTCCCCTTCCTCAGTCAAGGTCTTTTAGAAAATAAATATTAGGGTGGGGGGTATCTTACTGTTATGAGACTCACACGTGATAGTTTTTCTACTACATTGCCTTCCTCCAGCAATGGACTACCTTTTTCTGTCCTCTGCTCCCTGGGGTCTTGTTAAGCAACATCTCTCACTTGTGATTTATTGCTACAAAAGACAAAAAGGACAAACTTTTTTTTTTTTTTTTCCAAATTGTTCAGTCTGTCTTTAAGGAATGTTAACACTGACCTGATATTTTCAAGGGAAATAAACCTTGTACCTTGTAGTGGCTGTACACCTCTTAATAACCCTGAGAAAATAGGTAATGTTCCACTTTGTCCCTAAGTCCTTAGCTTTAGAGAAGCATGGTACTTGTACATCACTTCCAGACTTCATTATTTATTTCTCACTGCAATATTTTCCATCTTATTGTTTGCTCAAACATCTTTGAACATGCTCTTGCAAACTAGCATCACTTGAGTTTAAAAATAATTCTTTCCACCTGGTTCATTTAAGTATGTAGCTTCTTTAGAAGGAAGATAAATTCTATAGAAACAATTGCCTTGTGTTAATATTAACTTCCCTGAGAAGTTAAATGCAAGTGTGTGCTGCAGAAGTGGGCAATTATGAACACCCGTGTTTAAACAGAAGTTTGTATGTTTATTTTTATTTTTTAAAAAGGCACTACCAAGAAAGGAACTAAAGGCCTCTTCCCTCCCTGGTTTCATTCTGTCATACTCAAGTTTCTAAATACCAAATAGGCCAGATTCTTGTAGCTGTCTTAATAGAACTCAGGACTAAATTCAGGTGAATGAAGGTGCACCCTCTTGCGCCAGCAGTGAATTGGGCCTACAGCTTGTAGAAGCAGCTGGGTTGAATTATGTCAACACCATCAATGATGTTTTACACACAAATAGCCTGATTGTTCATACGTAAAACAGAAGGCTGGTGCTTAACATAGATCTTTTGAAGAAGCTTAATTCTGAGATTATAGCCAGTTGACAATGTCACAAAAAAAATCTATTTTAAAAGCAGAATCGCTCACCTCATACAGAAGGCAAAGGCTTCAGCATGAAGTCTAATCTCTGCCAAAATTAATTTAGCTTCACCATAGCTACTCTATCCTATCTAATAGTTTGGTGCAAGCTCTAGCATATTAGTACATTTTAGGGAACTGTATTATATACAGCTGGCTATTATTGTCAGGGACAATACTGTACCTTTGAGATAAATTAAAAGTAGCAGGTAATGCCTGGGTCCTTCACTTACCCTTTTTTCCTGGGAGAGGCCCAAGCTACCACCAAAACAATGAAGCTGATGACTCTGCCAACATGACCAGAATGGTGGTTCTACTGGTGGATCTCCAATGGGAAGTACTGATCACTCTTCTCTGCTATTCCTTGTATGGCTGCTGTGACAGGGTGCCCGCCTCAATTTGATTACCAGGAGGCAGAGTGTTCAGTGCCTACTTGACCTCCTACAGCATTTATGCTATAGTAATGAAGCTGGGCTGGGGCCCAACGCCTAATCAGGCCCAGGAGAAAAATCAAGGAACTCTGTAAAAGTTGTTCCTCGGGTGGTACTATAGACCTTAAAGAGTACAGTTTTGGATAGAGGCTAGTTTGGTGTTGGACTAGGTGAACACCAATGTGCTCTAGCTCCACCTGGGTGCCTCTCAAGAAAATAAGGCAGGTAGGAGATGGTACATAAGATACAGGTACCCTGCTTCCACAGCTTAGATACCTCAAATGCATGCATAGGTTCTTATGGGGGAAGTAAAATGACTTCTCAAAGCAGAACTGTATTTGCTCCATGAATGTCTGAATTAGCGCAAAACACCATTTCATTTTTTTCTTGGGTATTCTTTAGTACGCATTGTATATTCTTATGGAAACTTTCTTCGCTTCCCTATATCTTTTCACCCAGTTTAACCGTAAAACAAGGCAACAAATTAGAACCATAACTTACAGTCCTTTATATACAGAAGAATATGCATTGTTAGCATTCCCATTAAATATGAAAAGAGGGTTCTATTGCCACGACTAGCACAAGAAAAGCTTGTACAAATGTGCTTTAAATATAAAATGAATATTTCCCAGAGGGATTTTCCTTTTAAGAATTCTGTCACAATTTGACTTGAGAATGCTCAGTTAGGTGGACAAAAATAAGTACTAATCGTTTAACTTGTCATTTATTTTAGGGTTTTCAAAGGCCATTTAAAAATATCTACCAAATATACCCCTAAAGAATTTTAAAAACATTCATGTACAGATTAAAGTCAGCACTGAACCCCTTATGTTCATAAAATGACAATTCTCAAATGAATTTTCACTAGCTCATTATTTATAACAGAGGATACTGGTTAAATCAGCATTATTTTCTAAATAATTTAAAACATACAAACTGATTCAACCAAAACAAGTGCTGAAGGTTCTGGAGTGTTAAGTAGTGTGGCTCACAAGCATTTATGTAGTCTCCAGATCATTTATTAAAGCAAAAGTCACTGTATGCTATGAAAAGCATAGCTTTATTATTTTGTAGTTCTAGTGAAAAGTATATAAAATATTTTAAAGAAGGTTGAAGAGTGTGCAATACAGATCATAACAGTAGCAACCATCAGCTTTTATCCTACCACATGTAAGAAATTTGTAGTGTTAAAACTACACAATTCCCCTAAACTGTGTGATCATTTTATAATTTCAAGGATACAATTAACCACACATCCCTAGAGCATTTCCTGCATTCGGAGTTCAGAATAACCAGCATTCTTGTCTTCACAAAAATAAGTTCATGAGTTATTTGTATCTTGTGTTATCCCAGCCTCAGCGACCATTTTCGAAAAAACTCCTTGCTGAAGTAATAAATTATGTGGGGTATCAAATTCTATAATTCTTCCAGAGCCCAGAACAAGCACTCTGCAATGCAAAAACAAAAAGGTGATGAGGAAAATTGAGCTATTTTTTTCAGCCATACTTTCCAGCCCTATGAAGGTGTGGATTAGGTAGATTTCCTTTAATATGTGAAAATCTCTTTGCAGTAGATAACTCAGAGATTCATGAAGCTGTGAACTCCTGCACAAAAAAAGTTTTTAGAAAATGAAAGTTTGCCTTGTCACCTTAAGTTCTAGAGTGCAATCAACTTTCTCTGGTAAATTAAACGGACTTGCTAGTAACTTGTGTTTGCAACTGGGATAAAATGGAGTTAAAAATTAATTCAGTAATTAGAATAGGAGAAACATTGTAGCACAAATATCAGTCTGTTTACTGTCAGTAACTACTACTAATATAAATATATATGTATTTCATGGTACCATAGATTATATGAGGAAAGTGTCAAGCCAGATCAGCTTTCATGCCTACCAACTTTGACAATGTCTAAATGAAACCACATGTTTTTTAAAACAATATTGAAACTTACCTTTCAGAATCCATGATAGTATGCAACCTGTGGGCTACAGTTAATACTGTGCAGTTGTGAAACTCCCTCCGGATGGTGGACTGCACTAGGTTATCGGTTTCCATGTCAACAGAGGCTGTTGCCTCATCTAAGATCAGAATTTTTGTCTTCCGTAGCAAAGCCCGGGCAAGACAGACAAGCTGCCTCTGCCCAACACTGTTAAACACATTTGAAAACGGTGTCATTTCAATAACTTTGCAAAAGCAATGCTGTGTTCCCACCCACAATAAATGCTAGATAATACCTTGATCAGGTTATTTTGTAGAGAGAAAGCAATGAGTAGGATAATTTTTCAATTGTTAGCAAAACCAGATGCTTACAATCTATTTTAGAGCATATCCCTGGTTCCATTTTCCAGATGGATGCATATTTGCATCCAGTTTCCACATGAACTTAATACCCAGTATTATATTCATGTCCTAATTTGGACATGGGATAAGTTTGAAAGAGACTGATACACAGCAGATGATTATTAAATTATGTATTTTACAAGGGTGGGAGTTGGTTCAGGATGAGAGTTTTAAAAACTCTTATGCTATCTTTGGAAGTGGCATGTCCCATTTTTTGCAGATGCATTCCAATTTATTAACTAACTTTCCATTTCTGCTCTGCTTTTTTAAATTTTGGATTGCCACTCTGCTGCTAAAAGCTTATCAAGCATTTATATAAATTTCTCAGATTTTTAGCAGACTGCAATGGCCTGACTCTTACACTCAGAAATTTTCTATCCTATAAAAAGTGTCACCTTCCTTGGCATATCTTTGAAATAACAAGGCACTGTAAAGAGAAACTAAACAGCTACTTAACTACACTAAGCAAATAATAGAAGATATAATACAGCGCAAACGATAAGTGTTCTCTTGGTTATATTTTGTTCCCTTTCTTTTTCTTCTTACTTTTTATATTGTTACTTTTCTCTCTGATTTCAATTATTCTGTTTGTGGCAGTCCTTTCCCTGCCTTGGACTATTTGCTCATTTCTCAAACACCTATAATAGATTTTAAGGCCAGAAAAGACCATCAGATCATCTGGTCTGACCTCTTGTGTAACCTGGCCATAAAATTTCACCCAGTTACTATTTAGCTAAGTGCCCACAAATTGCTTTACAAGAGTAATTCTATTTAGAATGAGGGAGTCACTTTTGTGACATGGAAAAATATTAGAATACTGTCATGTAGAATGTATTGAAGGAAAATCAAGTTAGCACACCAGAAGAGCTCCCTTGCCAGTAGATATTAAAAATTTTATACCTGAGATTTTCACCACCTTCTGAAATCTCATGAAGGAGTTTCTTTGGGAGTGACTGGACAAAATTCTTTAAGTCACACAACTCCACTGCCTCCCACAGCTCATGATCAGAATATTTTCCAAAGGGATCCAAGTTAGATTGAAGGGTCCCAGAGAACAAGACGGGGTCCTAAGAAATAATATAAAATGCCTAAGCAGTAGCATCACAAATCTTAAAAAAACAAAACAATGTTTTTCAACAAACACTCACAGGAATGTTAGGATTTTAATGAAGGTATTCTAGAAATAATACTTTTTAAAAGGCAAACTATAATATTTGAAATCTGAGTGAAAAGGCAAAACTAGCTATGCTCAAATTATTTAACACCACAAAGCCTAAAGGGGAGGGAGAGAGTGGTCTAGTCTATGTCTTTGGTAAATGAAAATACATATTCAAAAATATGTATTAAAAAAGAAGAATGTGTACAGTTAGCAAAGAACATTGTTTGTTTTTTAAAAAAAAATCTACTAGCTTTCTATAAATATATCCTGTGGGCCAGTTTTTTTAAACTGTGGGCCAGTTTTTTTAAAGATATTTGGGCACATAAAGAGGCAGATAGGCAAAAGCAGGTAAGTGCTATTGAAAATCCCAGTAGGTGTCTATCTGCATCTTTAGGAACTTAAACCTCTTAAGAATCTGGTTTTGTGCTTTTACATGACAAGGATTTAATATTCAATTGAAATCACCTACTATAAGGCTACTTTTGATTTTGCGATATGACCATTATTATTATTTGATTACATCCAAAGCTCTCTTTTCTTGGGGTATACCTGTTAATGAGTAACTTTGGAGTTTTCAATATTAGCCATAATTTCAGTAATAATATCCTGATTTATCTTTCCTCTGGTGAATTGGTACAAAATGGGGCCTTTCTTATAGTTACAGTTTCAGCCTTTGGGATTTAGAATTTCTTCACAGATATGCAATAGCTAATGTTTGAATGAAAGACAAGTGTCTATTCGGAAACAGATTTTACCTGTGGAATAATGTTAAGATTGCCACGTAGATCATGTAGTCCAATAGTTGATATATCAATTCCATCTATAATTATTTTGCCTCCGTCTCGCTCTATAATTCTAAACAAGCAATTTGTGAGTGTTGATTTACCAGCTCCTGTTCTTCCTACAATTCCAACCTGGAACAAGATATTAGCTTTAAAAGAAAAACTAATAATGGAGAGTTTAGTAAACTAATGCCTTCAATTTCTTTTTAGTGACTTTAAACACTGTAGATAGATATCATGAGTTATAAAAGAACACTGCCCCTTTGTCCATAGCTCAGTGGTTTAGGTCCCACCTCAGATTTTCCTTAACTCACTCACGCTTTGGTTGGGAATCATCATCAGGATCCTGACTATCCAGTTTTCTCTGGGGTAGGAGGGAATTCCCAAAGAAGTGTTTTCTGGTACCCACTCGAAAGCTAACATTCCCATCTGCTGGCATTGCAGCAGCACAGAAATTTAGGGCCAGATTGTGATCCCCTGGCTCACCACACGAGTAGTTCCTTTGGCCCATGACTTTGTTCATACTGTTTCTGGAGATAGACTAACCTAACTATGGTTGGTGCTCAAACAAGAAATAAAAGGATCTGTGTTAATACTGCCCTCATTAAAAACATAAGTAATAATTTACCATACATAAAAGACAAAAAAGAAAAATAAATGGCTGGAAAACATTTGTTTTCATGCACCTAAAATGGAGAGCAAAAGATTATTAAAAGTCATTTTACCAAAAAATTGGCTGCATAAGTTTCGTGTGAGGCACTCAACACTTGACAGGATTGGCTTCTAATTGGCATTACTAATCAAGCTACACTATAACTTGAAACTAAAGTCTGTCATTTAAAAGCCTTGGTCCAGATCTTCGGCTTCTGTAAATTAGAGGAGTCGTATTCAAGTCAGTTGAGCTACATCAATTTACACCATATGAGCATCTGTCCCCTTGTATCTAATGTTGCTATTAATAAAACTTAGATTAAAATATACTTTTCCCATTGGCTGCGCAACCATTTAGAAAATAGTTTCACAAATTCTAATAGCTTATTATTTACATACCCAGTAAGAATTATCCTAATTTGGACTCCTTCAGTTATGCTTTTATACATGAAATCTATTGAATGTAGAAAGTTAAGGAGCCAATTAAACTATTTTTGATTATTTCATATTATGTACAATACCTTCTCTTTACTGTGCGTTTGGAAGGAGACATCCTGTAGGGCCAAATCAAGACCTGTTCTATACCGAGCTTGGTAATTAATGAACTCTATTATTCCTTTACTGGGCCATCCCATCGGGGGCCTTTTAGACATTATCCAGGGGGCCTGAAATTAAATTAACATTGTTTTAGTGCACTGTTTTACATTTTTACAAGCCACTTAGAATACTTTATGCAACCCACTTATAGTTTTAAAAATACAAGTAAACACATGCTGATGACTCAGACTCAGTCCAATGCACTGAGAAGTCAGACAACTTCTTGGACATCAGGATTTTTAATTAAAAATACTTCACCAAATGCAGAGGCGTTGCATGATCCTCCTCAGTAACCAGACTCAGACAAAGATTGCACATATTCATTTAGAGAGCAACCTTGATTATTCTACCAACTCACAGGCCTGAGTTTTGAAAGAGACTCAGGCTTCCAAGGCCCTGGCTATTAATACTTTGTAATACATTCACTATTCTCAGCAAGTACAGCCTGCACCTTTCTAACAACTTTATTCATGTCTGCAATGCCACTTACTTTGAAAAAAATGCATAGGACACACTGTTCACACTATATCAGGAGTGAACCCATGCTAGTTAAGGTCAGGAATCACTTTGGCTTATTTGGCCCACTATGGGAAGTAGCAGTATTTGAGAATGACTGCCCTCGCTCTTGGAAGTCTGGAGCCCAAACCACTGAAGCCACCATAGAGGAGCTTAGACAGCACAGAGGAGAGGGACATTCTGTGAAGCCAGCCCTTCTTATACCTCAGCAGGTTTGTTCTCCTCTCATGGAAGCAGAGGGGAACACTCCAGCCTAGAACTGTGATAGGCAACTATTATTCTAGTTACAGTAATTCATCAAATATCCACTCCTACCTTGCAACTTTTGTATCAGCCTAGTAGCAAAGGTTTTGATGATGGCAGATATCTCATGCTCTGTAGTGAATGGAACATACCATGTATCATTGCACCACTGTATATTTCTGAATTTCAATCATCGGGTGTGATTGCAACTCATGTAGACATACCCAAAGAGCTGGATTAGCAGTGAAGCCGTGACAGCATGGCTTCTTCATGGGCTGTACAAACTCTCCTGGGTAATTACTCTGGCAACTACCCTGCACTGAAGTCCATGCTGCTGTGACTTCACTGCTCCAGTAGCCAAGCTAGCTAGCTAAACTGTCTCAGGTTCATCTACCTGAGCTGTCATCACACTCCGTGACTGTAGTATAGATATACCCACAGACAAATTCAGATAGTAGTTCATGATGAGACTTACATAAAATAAATCTTAAATCTCTATTTGTTTGTTTCTAACTACAATAGCTACCACAAAGTCTGATGTCAAGAAACTTATTGGTCAACATTAAAAATACAAAACTGTTCTGACCATTAGTGTGAAGAGAAAGTCAAATACATTAGCTCATGAATGTATCACACTTTGAGAATGTACGTATATTATTAATTATAAGACGCATTTGTATTAGTCAGTCAATTTATTTTCTTTTTATCAGTTAGCCACTAGCTTATACACATATATGAAATAGTATCCAACTACTAAGTTTATATTCAGTCTTCTAAAATGCTCACCTCTTTGTCCATTTTTTCATATTCACAAACTCTTTCAATGGAAACTCCATTAGTTTCAATTTCACATGCTTTACGCACCCAAAAATTCAGACTTTGAGTTATCTGAAAAAGATAAGATATATTCATGAGATGGTCTAGGTTTACCTGGTCCTGCCACAGCATAGTGGGCTGGACTTAATGTCTTCTTGAGGCCCCCTTCAACCCTACATTTCTATGATTCATTTCACAGAATGTATTAAAATTGTTTGGTCTTCGTAAACAGCATAATATATTTCAGAAATGTATTATGGATAGTAAGAAACAGCATCAAAACACAATATCAGCTGCTTAGATAGTTCCAGAAGATGCAGAGCACAAGTCAGGAGTTGGTATGCAAAGCTGGCTTTAAGCTTCCACTTTCACTGCATTTATCCCAGTGTTACTCCGAGCACTTCTTCCACCATTTGCTGTGTTAGAAAAACTAGGTCAGGATCAGTGTAGGGTACAGGGCACCCTGGCTATCACCTTTTCCCCAGTAACCAAGCTCCCCTTCTGTGTTACCCTGGCTGAAAGAGGAAGTGTAGGTTTATGAGCCTGTGTTGTATGTATACTGTTGCAGTATTCCCTTTACACTGGGACAATCCTCCCTGAGCCGCTTACACAAGTATCTTAGCAGCGAGACAAAAGCAGCTGCAGTGCACCTAGGGATCGGGTCCAGAGTATCTGCCAAATCACTTCTATCCTTAAGCACTGAGAAGCTATTTTTGCAAGTACTAGTGCTACCTAGTCCAGTATTGGCAAGTTAATGCAGTGGACACTAATTTTATACGTCAATTCTCACAGTTGCCATGTGATGGCTGCTCATTTACAGCAGTACAAAATTGGTCTATTTTAAACTGTTCTAAGACATTGTACATTATAGATCAGAACTAGAAATTAAACTTTAACAAAACTGGTCAGTGACACAATGGGTTAATAAACTAGCCATCCTAGGTTAAATTGTTGTTCTGAGGTAGGAATATTTAATGATGAACCTAAAGGCTTCTTAACACAAAAAAACAGCTATACTGAGAGCCCATATTTAACCAAATGTGTATAAGATTAAAAGTACAAAAAAAATTAACATTATTGAAAGCTAGTTTGTAATATACCTATCTGCAAAGACCTGAGTTCAGAGCTGTGATCCTCCAGTTAAGATGCCTGTGTTCTGGTGTTAAAGCATAAAAGAAATGACATACCCTTTCCTGTGCTGATGCAATCTGTTGCAGGGAAATCACAGAACATTGAATTCAGATCTTATCAGGTATAAAGTCTTGTGGTAGCCAGTATCATCTTCATGGGTATAGTGATATATGTCTATGGTACTTTACCCCAAAGAACATACATTCTTAATTTTAGACCACAGGATGAGTGAGAGAGAGCGGGAAAGTACACAGGTGATAGGACCAAACTGTCAAGATATTGTGGATGTGTGGGTTTTTAAAACTCTTTAAATCATAAGGGTTTATTGTCTCTCTAGCCATTAATCAACATAGGTCTAGCCCTCCTTATTAAAAGGGACATGCTTGTCAAATGTGGTCCCAATTATGCTACTTTTTTTTTCTTTTTTAATAAAATAGGCCAGTAGAAATGTTTCCATTAAATACTTCAATACCAATACAAAACTCATTTTTAAACCAACCTCTTCCTTGCAATGATGGCAACCTAAATATTTCAGCATTATGCTAGTGCACCAGAACTAGAAAGTACGCATCTGAAAACACGAGTGCAATTGACTAGACTACTTCCCTTCTCCAAGCTAGCAAAATACTAAAAGTAAGCCATGCAGTGTAGTAAGTTTAATATTTACAATTCTGTTTCAATATTCCAATATTTTGTTGTTGCATTTAAACCTATCAATATTTGAATTGTTAATAATACATAAACTTCCACAATTAGAGTAAATTCAAAGAAAAACACATAGTAGTGATAGTACATTCTGCTCAGTTACATCCATGAGATTAAAAATTGCACAGATGTAACTGTGCAGAATTTGGCCTACTAAATTTTACCCCAATCATTCTTGCCTTCCATATGAAATATTGTAGAAGCATCAAAACTATACCATAACTTACATTCAGTGCATATGATATGGATAAACCCACTGTAGAGGAATTAATTGTATTTCCAGCCAGCACTGCAAACAAGGCAGCAAAGAAAACCATCAGGTTTCCTAAAAACTCAAGCCTGACAGCCAACCACCTGTAGTCAATGTAGCCAGGGAAAAAAAAAAAAAAAGGATTTATCTAAAGAAATTTTATTATGGAACATTGATATAGTAAAATATCAACAATTATCTCTTATAGCACCTTTCATCAACATGCTTTACAAAGAAGGTAAGTATCATTATCTCCATTTTACAGATGGGGAAACTGAGGCACAGAGCAGGTAAGTGACTTGCCCAAGATTACCCAATAGGCCAGTGGCAGAGCTGGAACAGTCCAGTGCGCTGTCAGCTAGGCCAGACTTCTCCCCAATCCATATAAATAGACAGCAACTCCATAAGTAAGGCAGTTTATAATTCTCCTCTTCCAGCAGCTGTTAGTAGACTTCATTGTTGTAGAATATTCTCATCTCAGAGCAAGCATATCTATCTCCTATAAATTAATTGGATTCTTGCACACAGAGGACGACATACCCTATTGCTTAGATACAAACCAGGAAGCCAGTACTAAGAGTGCTGAACAAGTTACAGTGCTTACACACATTTTAGGATTATTTTAATCTCTTAACGAGCCTGCTCCCATCAAAGCTTATTATTTTAGCCACTGATCTAAACAGGATCAGGATTTGGCCCACTGTGCATAACTTCTATAAATTCTAGATCGTTAATACAGTACCTGTTTGAGATAACATTGTTGTAAAAGCAAACCAAGTTCTCATTCACCACATCTTTGTTTTGTCTAATGAATCTTTCTTGGTGTCCAAATGCTCGGATTGTAGAAAGTCCTAAGAGAGTTTCACTGAAGTGGGAGATCACAGGAGAATGTGATGCCCCAGCTAATCGTCGGATTTGTCGTGAACTAGCTATGTAGTATCGCTAAGGAAACAACACATACAAAAGAGGCAGATTCTAAGTTACTATAAGGGTTGGAAAAAAAGTTTCACACAGCTTTGAAACTTCAAGTACAATTTGTGGATTATTTTCATATCATAATAAAAAAACTCAAACAATTTTAGCACAAAACTTTTCAAAAATTTCTCTTTAATTCATAGGGGTGGACAATGTCTGTGCTTTATTGCAATAACCAGGCATGTAAACTACTGGGAGGGCTAGCAGTAAGAGTAGTGTCATTTCCAAAATTGCCATCACTCCTGTTGCAACATACACCCTCTGAAGAGATGAACTAAGTTTTACACTGGAATTTCCTGACTTATGTTCAAATGAAGGCCCCACCTTAAGTTTCATCAGTATAATTATGTATATTCTCAAATCTTGATCGCCTCTCTGCTCCCTCATTTATATCTATTAGCATATACATTATGCTACATTATGAACATGTCTGACATCAACAGAGCCTTGAGCGGAGATAGGGAAGCCGATGTTTCAAAGGACAGTTTTTCTGACACATTAAAACGACAGTTGAAATTTAGTTAAGGGATTTCTCTAAGTTCCTGTTCCTCAATGCTATAATTCATATCTGTGCTATGTATTTTCTTGAAGCAAGCTACAAATATCTGCATGTGTTGTCCCAGGGTAGCACACACCCTACTTCAGTTTTTGCTTTGACTCTCTGTCTTTCCATATCACATGCCCATTCTTTTGTCATACAATTTTATTGGTTTTCTTAGAGGGACTACAATATAATATCTTACAAGAGAAAAAAAGATGGGCAGGAAAGAATGGAAGTCACTAAAAAATACAGGCATTACCATGGTGGATAAAAATCAAGGATTTAAAAAAAAATCGTGTTTTTTTTAATTTAAATTGTTTTTTCTTGAAAATACTTTTTGAGGAAAAAACCTATCTAAAGATAGTTTTAATTAAAATACATGATAGCTCAAAGATATCTTATCATGGAACAGGGATTATAAATTCTAATTCTATAGTATGAGACAATATATTCATGTAATGTTTAAGAAAAGTTTTGTAAATGAGTTCCAATAGTTCATGGATTAGGGACCCAATCTTATGGGTTCCAGGGGCTTCTGTATAGATTATTTAGGTTAATCTTTCTATCTACCCAATGGGACTCAGGGCTAAGTCTAGAAGATACCATCACAGATGCTTAGTTTTGCAGTTCTCAAACTGTGTATTTGTGTCTCCAGAGATAACATGTTTGTTAACAGCAAAAATGTTTTAAAATAAATAAATAAATATATTGTCACGGTTCCTCCCCCACTCTGAACTCTAGGGTACAGATGTGGGGACCTGCATGAAAAACCTCCTAAGCTTATCTTTACCAGCTTAGGTCAAAACTTCCCCCCAAGGTACAAAATATTACACCTTGGACTGGCCGCTACCACCACCAAACTAATACTGGTTACTGGGGAAGAGCTGTTTGGACGCGTCCTTCCCCCCAAAATACTTCCCAAAACCTTGCACCCCACTTCCTGGACAAGGTTTGGTAAAAAGCCTCACCAATTTGCCTAGGTGACTACAGATCCAGACCCTTGGATCTTAAGAACACTGAACAATCCTCCCAACACTTGCACCCCCCTTTTCCTGGGAAATGTTGGATAAAAAGCCTCACCAATTTGCATAGGTGACCACAGACCCAAACCCTTGGATCTAGAACAATGAAAAAGCATTCAGTGTTTTACAAGAAGACTTTTAATAAAAAATAGAAGTAAATAGAAATAAAGAAATCCCCCCTGTAAAATCAGGATGGTAGATATCTTACAGGGTAATTAGATTCAAAACATAGAGAACCCCTCTAGGCAAAACCTTAAGTTACAAAAAAGATACACAGACAGAAATAGTTATTCTATTCAGCACAATTCTTTTCTCAGCCATTTAAAGAAATCATAATCTAACACATACCTAGCTAGATTACTTACTAAAAGTTCTAAGACTCCATTCCTGTTCTGTCCCTGGCCAAGACGACTACAGACAGACCCAGACCCTTTGTTTCTCTCCCTCCTCCCAGCTTTTGAAAGTATCTTGTCTCCTCATTGGTCATTTTGGTCAGGTGCCAGCGAGGTTACCTTTAGCTTCTTAACCCTTTACAGGTGAGAGGAGCTTTCCCCTGGCCAGGAGGGATTTCAAAGGGGTTTACCCTTCCCTTTATATTTATGATACGCCCCCCAAATCTCAGCTAGGGTGAAACACTGGCTGGGATTTCTTCCTGGAGCTCTAGGAAAACAGAGTTAATAAGACACATGCACCTCTAAATATACTACCAAGTACATAAAGACTAACAATATTTTCCACATCTCAAGGACAATTTTAACCAGTTGATTCTGGGAAACTTTCACGGGAGAGTGCATCAGCCACTTTGTTAGAAGCTCCTGAGATGTGTTGGATGTCGAAATCAAAATCTTGGAGAGCTAAACTCCACCGAAGAAGTTTTTTGTTAGTTTCTTTGACGGTGTGAAGCCACTTTAGTGCAGCATGGTCGGTTTGCAGGTGGAAACGCCGTCCCCAAACATATGGGCGTAGCTTTTCCAGAGCGTAGACAATGGCATAACATTCTTTTTCAGTGACTGACCAGTTGCTTTCCCTCTCAGACAGTTTTTTGCTGAGAAACACTACAGGGTGGAATTCTTGATCAGGTCCTTTCTGCATTAAAACTGCTCCCACACCACGCTCGGATGCATCTGTGGTTACTAGGAACGGTTTGTCAAAGTCTGGGGCCCTTAGGACAGGGTCAGACATGAGTGTCGCTTTAAGCTTGTTAAAGGCCTTCTGACACTTTCCGGTCCACTGAACAGCATTTGGCTGTTTCTTTTTGGTTAGGTCTGTCAGTGGGGCAGCGATTTGGCTGTAGTGCGGTACAAATCGTCTGTAATAACCGGCCAAGCCTAAGAAGGACTGAACCTGTTTCTTTGACTTTGGGACAGGCCACTTTTGGATAGCATCCACTTTGGCCTGTAGGGGGCTGATAGTTCCTTGACCCACCTGGTGTCCAAGGTAAGTCACTCTGTTTAGGCCTATTTGACACTTCTTAGCCTTAACAGTTAGTCCTGCCTCCCTTATGCGCTCAAGGACTTTTTGTAGATGTTCCAGGTGGTCTGCCCAGGAATCCGAAAATATGGCCACATCGTCAAGGTAGGCGACTGCATATTCTCCTAATCCCGCTAGGAGACCATCTACAAGTCTTTGGAAAGTGGCGGGTGCATTTCGCAGCCCGAAAGGGAGTACATTAAATTCATACAGCCCGAGATGTGTGATGAAGGCTGATCTTTCCTTGGCAGATTCATCTAGCGGTACCTGCCAGTACCCCTTGGTTAAGTCCAAGGTAGAGATGAACTGGGCCCGTCCCAGTTTCTCTAATAGTTCATCAGTGCATGGCATTGGATAGTTGTCTGGGCGAGTTACAGCATTTAGCTTACGGTAGTCCACGCAAAAACGTATTTCCCCATCTGGTTTGGGAACTAGAACCACTGGAGATGCCCATGCACTTTCAGAGGGGCGGATTACACCCATCTGTAACATATCCTGGATCTCCCGTTCTATAGCAGTTTTAGCTTGAGGAGACACCCGGTAAGGGTGGACCCTAATTGGGTGAGCATTACCTGTGTCAATGGAGTGGTATGCCCGTTCAGTCAGTCCTGGGGTGGCTGAGAACGTTGGCGCGTAGCTAGTGCACAGCTCCTGGATCTGCTGTCGCTGCATACGCCCAAGGGTCATGGAGAGGTTCACCTCTTCCACACCACCAGCACATTTCCCTTCGTAATAGACACCTTCAGGCCACTCAGCGTCGTCTCCTCCCTGGGCTGTAAACTGACAAACCTTTAATTCTCTGGAATAAAAGGGCTTTAGAGAATTAATATGATACACCTTAGGCTTTCGGTTGGAGGTGGGGAATGCTATGAGATAATTAACAGCTCCCAGGCGCTCCTGGACCACGAATGGCCCTTCCCACGATGCTTCCATTTTATGGGCCTGGAGCGCCTTTAAGACCATGACCTGGTCTCCTACTTTGAAGGAACGCTCTCTGGCATGTTTATCATACCAGGCTTTTTGCTCTTTTTGAGCATCCTGTAAGTTTTCTCTAGCAAGGGCTAAAGAGGTTCGGATGGTGTTTTGTAGGTTGGTTACAAAGTCCAGAATGTTAGTTCCTGGAGAAGGTGTAAATCCCTCCCATTGCTGCTTCACCAACTGCAATGGCCCCTTAACCTCACGGCCATATACAAGTTCAAATGGGGAAAACCCTAAATTGGGATGTGGTACAGCTCTGTAGGCAAAGAGCAACTGCTGCAATACTAGGTCCCAATCATTGGAGTGCTCATTTACGAATTTACGTATCATGGCCCCCAAAGTTCCATTAAACTTCTCCACCATGCCATTTGTTTGATGATGGTAAGGAGTGGCAACCAAGTGATTTACCCCATGAGCTTCCCAAAGGTTTTTCATAGTTCCTGCCAGGAAATTAGTCCCTGCATCTGTGAGGATGTCAGAGGGCCAACCTACCCTGGCAAAAATGTCTGCTAGTGCTTGGCACACACTTTTAGCCCTGGTGTTGCTTAGAGCTACTGCTTCCGGCCATCGGGTGGCAAAATCCATGAAAGTCAGTATGTACTGCTTTCCTCTGGGTGTCTTTTTCGGAAAAGGACCCAGAATATCCACAGCTACTCGCTGAAATGGAACTTCAATGATGGGGAGTGGCTGGAGAGGAGCTTTGACCTGGTCTTGGGGTTTTCCCACTCTTTGGCACACCTCACAAGACTGGACATAGGTAGAAACATCCTTGCCCATTCCCTCCCAGTGGAATGACCCCCCCAAACGGTCTTTGGTCCTGTTCACCCCAGCATGGCCACTAGGGTGATCATGGGCTAAGCTCAAGAGCTTGGCCCGGTATTTAGTTGGAACTACCAACTGTCTCTGAGGATGCCAGTCTTCCTGGTGTCCCCCAGAAAGAGTTTCCTTGTATAAAAGTCCTCTTTCTACAACAAACCTGGATCGATTAGAAGAGCTGAGAGGCGGTGGGTTGCTCCGTGCCGCCGTCCACGCTCTCTGGAGGCTTTCATCTGCTTCCTGTTCGGTCTGGAACTGTTCCCTTGATGCTGGAGACATCAGTTCCTCATTGGATTGGGGACATAGGCTTGGTCCCTCTGGAAGCGATATAGGGGATGGAGCTGTTTCTGTTGACTGTGAACCGCTCTCCGCTGGTGCACTATGTTGGGATTCAGGCTCCGGCTGAGCCTCTTGTGTAGGGTTATCGGCTGCTGCCAGTTCAGGTTCGGTGGGGCCCTCTGGTGTTGAGGTTGCAAGTACTGGATTCAGTGCTGGCACGGGGTCTGGTGTTGGTTGTTTGGCTGGTTCCGGTTCTGGGACTGGTTCCGTCTGGGTCTCTGGGACTGGATCCACTACTGCTGTTGCAGACATTGGCCTGGGGTCCGGGTCCATCACCTCTGACCGGGCCCTGATAGAAGTTTCCGGAACAGAGCTAGGCCTCACGGCTTGTTTAGCCTGGCTGCGGGTGACCGTTCCCACCCTCTTGGCCTGCTTCACGTGATTGGCCAAGTCTTCCCCCAACAGCATGGGGATGGGATAATCATCATAGACTGCAAAAGTCCACATTCCTGACCAGCCCTTGTACTGGACAGGCAACTTGGCTGTAGGCAAATTGAAAGAGTTGGACTTGAAGGGTTGAATCGTCACTTGGATCTCTGGGTTGATTAAATTGGGGTCCACTAAGGAAGCATGGATAGCTGACACTTGTGCTCCGGTGTCCCTCCACGCGGTGACCTTCTTCCCGCCCACACTCACAGTTTCCCTCCGCTCCAAGGGTATCTGGGAGGTATCTGGGCCTGTGGACCTCTGGTGTGATTCCGGTGCAATGAACTGTAATCTGTTGGGGTTCTTGGGGCAGTTGGCCTTTACATGCCCCAGCTCGTTACATTTAAAACATCGTCCAGCTGACGGGTCACCGGGGCGAGGTGGGTTGCTGGAGAACGGGGTGGTGGGACGATAAGGGGTCTGGAGGGTTCTTTGGGAGGTAGGTGGGGCTTTGGGCGGCCCCCGGTAATAGGGTGTGGTCTGGGGTGGTCCCTTCTGGTCTCCGCTCCAACTGCGACCAGTTTTCTTCTTCTCTGCCACCTCCACCCATCTGGCTCCAATCTCTCCTGCCTCGATTACAGTTTTGGGTTTCCCATCTAGGATGTATCTTTCTATTTCCTCAGGAACACCCTCTAAGAATTGTTCCATTTGCATTAGGAAGGGCAAATTTACTGGAGATTCAACACTTGCTCCTGATATCCAGGCATCCCAATGTTTCACAATGTGGTAGGCATGTCGGGTAAATGACATGTCTGGTTTCCACCCTAGGGCTCGGAACCTCCGACGAGACTGCTCGGGTGTTATCCCCATTCTGACTCTCGCCTTGGATTTAAACAGTTCATACTTGTTCATATGTTCTTTAGGCATTTCAGCTGCCACCTCAGCTAAGGGTCCACTGAGCTGCGGCCTCAGCTCTACCATGTATTGGTCAGTAGAGATGTTGTACCCAAGGCAGGCCCTTTCGAAGTTTTCTAAGAAGGCCTCAGTATCATCACCTGCCTTGTAGGTGGGGAACTTTCTGGGATGGGAAGTGGTACCTGGAGAAGGATTGCTAGGGTTTGTTGGTATATTCTGCTGGGCCTTTATCCTCTCCATCTCCTCCACATGCTTCCTCGCCTCCATTTCCCTCTTGTGGGCAGCCTCCTGTACCTCCTTCTCCAGCCGCATGAGTTCTATCTGTCTTTCATGTTCCCTTTGTTTTTCCTCAGCCTGAATTTTGGCTAATTCCAGCTGTAGTCGAGCCGAGGATTTGGCCATTCTAACCTCTCTGTTTTTAACTAACTTTACACCCGAGGTTTAGAAATAAACAAACAAAACTTGGCTGTAAAATTTTGCTGTGCTGGAATAGAATACCTATTCTCTGATAGTGATTGTCAGCCTACAGAAAAAGACAATTCCCTTGTCTCTGCTCTGGGCCCAAATTAAAGCAAAAAACCTCAAACTACTTGGGAACCTGCTTACCCAGCCCAAAGAAAAAAAAATTTCTTTTCAAACCTGTGCTCCTTGTAAAACAAAAAAAAAATCAAAATCCTAAAAAAAACCCTGCCACTTTTGTCTCCAGGCAAATGGGTAGAGCACACACCCCCTATTTACTTTTAGGAAGAAAAGAAAAAAAAACCTCTGGGTTGGAAGACTGTGAATTTCCCTGCAGGAGTTAAGTACCCTGCCTCCAGGCAAAGAAAACCTGCAATTCACAAGATAATCCCCTTTTGTCTCTGCTTGGCCACAAAGCAGAGAGAAACCAAGCTGCTTTCAGTTTCAAAGCTGCTTCTGGACTTCCTAAAAATTCCTTTTTAAAATCTGTATTTCTAGTTCAAAAAATCTCAACTGGATCTCAAAATGATTTCAGGTTAATCCCACCACTGTGCCACCATGTCACGGTTCCTCCCCCACTCTGAACTCTAGGGTACAGATGTGGGGACCTGCATGAAAAACCTCCTAAGCTTATCTTTACCAGCTTAGGTCAAAACTTCCCCCCAAGGTACAAAATATTACACCTTGGACTGGCCGCTACCACCACCAAACTAATACTGGTTACTGGGGAAGAGCTGTTTGGACGCGTCCTTCCCCCCAAAATACTTCCCAAAACCTTGCACCCCACTTCCTGGACAAGGTTTGGTAAAAAGCCTCACCAATTTGCCTAGGTGACTACAGATCCAGACCCTTGGATCTTAAGAACACTGAACAATCCTCCCAACACTTGCACCCCCCTTTTCCTGGGAAATGTTGGATAAAAAGCCTCACCAATTTGCATAGGTGACCACAGACCCAAACCCTTGGATCTGAGAACAATGAAAAAGCATTCAGTGTTTTACAAGAAGACTTTTAATAAAAAATAGAAGTAAATAGAAATAAAGAAATCCCCCCTGTAAAATCAGGATGGTAGATATCTTACAGGGTAATTAGATTCAAAACATAGAGAACCCCTCTAGGCAAAACCTTAAGTTACAAAAAAGATACACAGACAGAAATAGTTATTCTATTCAGCACAATTCTTTTCTCAGCCATTTAAAGAAATCATAATCTAACACATACCTAGCTAGATTACTTACTAAAAGTTCTAAGACTCCATTCCTGTTCTGTCCCTGGCCAAGACGACTACAGACAGACCCAGACCCTTTGTTTCTCTCCCTCCTCCCAGCTTTTGAAAGTATCTTGTCTCCTCATTGGTCATTTTGGTCAGGTGCCAGCGAGGTTACCTTTAGCTTCTTAACCCTTTACAGGTGAGAGGAGCTTTCCCCTGGCCAGGAGGGATTTCAAAGGGGTTTACCCTTCCCTTTATATTTATGACATATATAGATGTGAGAAATAACGGACCTCAACCCTATTGTCCCTCTGCAAATTTGTATACACAGAGTTAGTCCCTTACCTCTCTCTAAATGTGCAAAGTTTCATAAAGATCAACGAACAGAAGATTGTTGGGGGCAGAATAGAGCCTTCATTGATTTGAGATCTACTATACCATTCTCTCACTAGAGGGAAAACCTATAATGGCAGCAGGCCATAAAAGAGACCCAGTTTGGGTCTCATCTATCTCTGAGTTGTGAAGAATATGTATTAAGGTTGTAACAACCAACAAGAATGCACTTTTATATAGACATCCATGATTAAATCGAGTCTTCCTGACTAGTGATGTAAATCAAATCCACCCTGGGCATTACTGTAGGAAACAGTCAAAATGTATTTGACTACTCTGTATACTTGAGAGAAGCCGGAGGATATTTTTAGGAGTCAGCTTTAAAAAGTGTGTGTGTGGGCAGGGAGGCAAAGATTTGGGTGGCAGAATACTAAAATATAAGTTTTAGGTTTCTACTTTGACTTTTCAGGCAAGATTTGAAATTTACACCCAATTGTTTTAAACAATGCTTAATGATGATTTTGTTTTAGTCTCTCTCTCTCTCACACGGAAAATACATATCTCTTATTGTAAAAATTTAAGCAACTTACTTGGATAATAAAATACAGGTATCCAAGGGGAATAACTACCAGTATGAAGAGAGGTGAAGCAGATATGATTACTAGAATGGTTCCAATAACATCTAGTGTACAGTTTAACCAGGTCCGTAAATAGTAATGGAAGCGTAGATCAATGATAAACATGTCCTGTGATATTACACACAAAAATTAGTTTTAATGTCTCCTTACTAAAACTGTAGACATTTCTCAAGAAACTGTCCTTAGACTCTGAACTCCAACAACCCAAATCCTTTTACTGCAGCAAAAATTATTGGGGGAAAAGTTCTGGTGACATATGACAGACTAATTTAACATATTGTAGTCTGTCTATTACTACAAATAGATAGAATTACTCCCCTTTTCCCATCTGAACTTTGTTCAGTAGATGTTAGAGGCTTGTTGCTAAAATATCAGACTGTTCCATAGTTGGTGAGTATGCTCTAAAGCTTAACGCACTCAACTGAACTGCCACAGACAAATTCATAGTGGCAGCTATTGCTGCTTTCCCCTCTCAAAATACTATTAGGCAAGAGAAGGCATACAAGACTGGGAACCAGAAACCATGAATTCAACTCTCAACTTTTCTATTCACTCCTGTTATTTCTGTTCCTTTTATAATCTGTATTATTAATCAAGGCCTCATAACCCACTGAGAGGTTATAAAAGCTGGGAGCAAAACCCTGATTCTCAAAAGGCAGATCCAAGTCTCATTTACTTAGCCACACTGTCTTTCAGAAAGAAGCTACCAAATCTAAGTACATGGTTATGATGTCTGTTTCAGTGCAATATGCATCCTCCTTGGGTCCAGTCCACAGAAGATAGCAGCCTACCAGTAATTGCACATCATCCTTTAGCTCAAGTAGCAGATGTATATGGGCAGTGCTGAAGCTTGTGGGTTCAAACTATGTTTATGAGAGGAACGGGCAGCATTATAGTTATATGAAATAGAATTCTTTTGTTTTTAAAAAAACATAAGATGTTATATACAAAAAATAAACATTACAAATGTTAAGGTTGCAAAGTCATGCACTCAAAAGTTAAGAAAGGTCATTCCCTGAGCACTGTCCATTCTGTGCATTGAAAGAGGTATTGGGTGGGGATTGGGGGGATCCTAACTTTGAGAGCTTGAATTTCACACCTTAGTGTTCATTCAACATAGTTTGTCTGTAATCTTTTATATCAAGTAGCAATGCATTAGCAAGATATAAAAATTATAATCTTTTAATATCAGTGGGACATTTCACTTCATATTCTTTATGAAAATATGCTTATGATATGAATGACATAACTGAGATATACTTTATGCCAGATGGCGCATGTAAGATATAATTGGAAAGGTTATGATTTACTGAATGTGATTATCCAATTTGTATGCCAGTATCATTTCTGTATCTGAAGTTAGGAATATTAACTATGTATCTGTATTTCAAAATGTGTTACTTTGGGTGTCACCCCCAACCAGCCCTTCAGGTACAACAATGGAAAAGCCAGACAGGGCTAATGGGCCATTAGCAGAGACAATGAACTGTGAAAGAGCTTAGTCTTCCTGTGGATGCTCCAGACAGCCTATGAGTAATGGTTGCCACAGCCCTGCAGAGACATGAGGCTGAGTCACCTGGTACTGGACCCACCCCTTGTAATGCCAGTGTTCTTCCACTTGGAGACAAAGGGTTCCCGCCATACACAAGAGCTATATAAGGCAGGGGAGTGACATCATCATGTTTCTTCTCTGCCTCCGCACCCAGAGAGACACTGAAAAATGCCTGGAAGCAAGAACTAAACTTGGGGGAGAAGGGTTAAGCCTAAGCTGAAAGGGCATCTAGCTTGTGGGTAATAATATCTGAAGTCTCAAGCTACAGACCAGTGTAGCTACCTTTCAAGACTTTCTCTAATCTGCCGACAACAATATCTAGGGTGAGAAATTACTCTTTGTAACCAATTTCTTTAGTGAAACAAGCTTAGCTTGTGTGTTTTGTTTTATTTTCTTAGTAATCTGCTTTGTTCTGTCTGTCATCTCTTATATTCACTTAAAATCCACCTTCTGTAGTTAATAAACTTATTTCTCACTTATAATATAACCCAGTTTGTGCAATTCATAACTGAGGGGGGGATAAGAGGCTGTGCATACCTTCCTCCACAGAGGGAGGAGGAGGATTTCAAAATTTACCTTTGGGTCTGCACTCCAAGGGAGGTGGACACCTGAGTGCTGGGGCAAGTGCCTTAAGATGAGCCTTCCCAGAACTGATCTGAGTGTCTGTTTCATTCTGCAGTTGGGTGTGGCCCTGCCTGTGTGAGTGCTGGAGGAGACTTAATAGCCTGGCTCAGCAAGACAGGTAAAAGGGGTGCCCAGGCTAGCAAAACAGGCAGACTCAGTGGTATCTCAGCACATCAGATGGCATCCTAAGGGGGTAACTTGTCACAACCAGACTGAGCTCAACTCAGCTTAACACCTCAAGTTTGCAGGACTGTGCTCTGAGGTATGCACGCCCAGTGACCATGGGCAATAATATTAAAGGGCTTCAGTTGATAAAAGCTACTGGTGGTTTTTGCAGGAAAGTATTCTGTGGCATTTGTGAAGGCTTCTTTCTATACTGAAACTGATGTCTAGCATCTGGTATTACTCTTTGATTTTTAAAAGCATTAGATGGCATTAAAGTTGTAGTTCTTTGCAGTATATTTTCTAAAAAATGTGGACATGTTTTTCCTTTACCTTTGTGAATCTATTGATGATCTGACCTACTGGATTAGTTTCAAAATACTGGAGGGGAAGGTGCAGCACGTTGGCTAACATGTGATTATGCAATGTCCGAGAAGCACAGAGGGATCCCCGAGTAAGCACATATGCACCATAGCAGACCAGAAGACCTTAAGAATAAATGAATACATAAATAAATAAAATAATGACTGGTGGTTTTTTTCCTCTTCTAAACGGATTACACTTCAGCCTGGTAGGCCCACTATAAAGTTTTGTTTTACGTATGCATCTGTTCACATCTTACCCCTTCATAAGCAAGTCTAGCCTACCATTAGCAAGTGCGTATGATTCCTGTTAACACTAGCTGTGACATGGACACTGACATCTAACCTCACAAAAAATAGTAACACCTCATTAGCTAAAATGTGCACTTGTTCATACAACATTGACTTAGTTCCAAGGACAGTCATTTTACAAATTAGTCTAATCTGCCTTTTCAATAATTCCTTCACTTTACAGCTCCCTAGCTTGATCCTTTCTCCCTGCCACTCCCCTCGACCAAATGTGAAGTGATTCTATTCTGCTGCTATACACACCTCTGATTACAGAATTACCAATATAGTTTGTCTTTGTATTACCCCAATCTCCAGTCTCCATTACAGATTTAACAGAATGTAAAAGAACCCCAGGTAACTAAGCTTTGCAAATACAGAGAAAATAAAGTCTTGTATGCTTAGGCTTACCTTGTATGAATCCCAAAAGCCCATAGATACCCAGTTTGTTGTTTCTTAAGTGTTTCCACTCTGTGTGATCCTTATTTTTTTCTTCTTCTGCTGACCAGGTGCTAAGCCACAGATTTTGTCCTACGGCTACTGCATTTTGTCCCAAGTAAGCTGCTAGGGTTAGCCACACCCATAGCCATCCAAACGCTTGCAGGTATTTCAAAATAACTGACATTGACATCTAAATACAAGAAAAGCACAGGAGTTACTAAAAATGTCACCGTGAAAGACAAATTACAGTAAATGAACTGAATACACTAATTTCTTCAGACATTCATATAAATAATGAAATCTAATAATTTAATCACATGCAGTCATATTTTGGATCTCCAAAAATCTATTTTCCCCCTTATAATACAAATTTGTCAGCTGTACAGGGTGGGATACTTTTAATATATGCTACACACAACATTAAAAAGAACATTAAGATTACAAACTCAAGCCTAAAAATGTTAGGAAATGCCAGAATAAAGGTTGCTTAATCACCTATAACTTGCCCCCTTTCTTCAAATGCATCATAGTACAATAATTAATTACATGATCACATACTACTCTTTTCAATAGGACCCTAGTCTCATTCAAGTGCACAGGATTGATGATGCTTACTTAATAAGCAATTATTCATTATTAGTTTTCGTTTCACTAAACAATGTGTGCTGTTGACCTTATTTACTTCATGCTATTCAAACCCTACTCTGAATACAGAATTATGAATTTTTCTCATGGTCTTTCCTATAATGCTCGTCATTATAGTATCTGAGTACTACACAAATATTTATTAATTAATTTTGATGACACTCAGGGCATCATCTCCATTTTACAGACTGAAAGTTGAGGCACAGTAAGATTCAGCTCAAAAGCATCCAATCGTTTTCTGTGCCTAATTTGAGACATCTCAGACCTGATTTTCCAGACTACTTAACATGATTTTCAGAGGCTTATAACTTGACCAAATATGGGCAGATTTTCACAGTGATCGCAAAAAACAAATCCCTGACACAAAGGCCACCCTCTTGCCAAATTTCAAGCCCTGGCTCCAAAACATGGAGGCATTAGAACTTTTCAAAGAAGGGGTCACCAGAATTATTTTTAACACAGGCAAAACATGTTTTTCTCTAGCGCTGAGCTCAGAAACAGCTGAACTATTTGGCTGAATTTTTCCCAAAATATTCACCTTGAGGCAGGCACCTAGTATGGAAAATTTCAGCCCAAATGGTTAATGTTTGGCAAAGCTACCAATAACTGAAAACTGAGTCTTATAATGGGCAATGTCAGGAAATCTTAATCGGTGGCGCTACCAGCCCTGCCTATAATTACTTTAATACATTACATGTATATAGAAAACTACAAAGGTAATTTAGCTAATGCTTACACTGCCAGTAGCAACATTTTCTTTCTTCATTGAGAATGCTTTGGTTTGTTCAAAGGAAGAACTAAAAATAACAATTTTAAAATGTATTTTAATCGTAAATATGAAGTTAAACATCAAGAAAAACACATACACAGAATTAATCTTGAACAAAAAACAGTGAACTTAAAGGTCTGTGAATTCCTCTTCCTTGAAAATGCCACAGCGTATTTCCAAGCCCTTCCTTTTTATCATTAAAATGTTAGCGTATCCAGACACAATAACCACGATTGATGCAGTGTCTTAAGTGCACACAGTGCTTTACAAACTTGCAAATAGATATCCGCCCCTAGGAATTTACTCAGCTATCAAACAGAATATAGAGGCAATCTGATGTACACAAAAAAGCAAACCAAACCAATGTGAGAGAGCAGCATGAGTGCAAAGAAAAAACAAAGCCATATTCTTATGTTGCTTATGAACAGATGGAGATGATGCAAGAAGCCCCTCCCCTAGCCCAGATTTGCACCCAAATCTTGCACTGTGCACTCCCTAAGGCTGGACTAGTTCTAGTATCACATCAATTACCCTCCCCAAATCGGATCCTGGCTATGTACTACTTGCTTTCAGTACTCACCTGTTTTTCTGCCCCTGGAGCTCTTTTTGAGGCAGAGTATTGCCTTTTTGACTCTCTTTCTTTAAAGAAGACACTATAGTGAAAAAATGGAAAATACTTTTTTCGAGTCTTTATAGTTTGTTCAGACAGCTGCAATAATTAAGAAGCGAGGAATAAAAAGGAGAGAATGTAGGTGAAGTGGAAGTGGGGCTGCTCTATAACTATATATGAATACTGTATACTGACCTGGTTATTGGGATGTTTACTGTATGAATATGTTGGTTTAAATTAATATCAGTATCAGAGTTCAGGGCCAGCTGCACTTTTGACCCCCTCTTTAGCCTGAGTGAACCTTTTCAGGTGACAGACCCGTACCTTCACGTCTCAAAGAATGCAATCCTGCAATTTTTCCACTTTCAGAATAGTTTCCCAGGGTACAACACCCCTGTGTACTAACCCTAGTTACTCAGCAGACCCAGCTGTGTTCAACTACCTACAAGCCTTGTGCACTTCAGGATCCCTGTGACCAGTAGGTGAATACAGTGACTCCGAATAGCCTTTTCAAAACAGAAGTATTGTTTAAGCCCAATAGTAGGAACAAAGCATAAACAGAGAAATGGGGTTTTAACACAACAGATGGTCTACACATATATCTATCTTACCTAAAGGCATAAGTAGGACTATCTTAACCCAGACACCCTAACCTCTGAGGCCTGGTATTCAGTCTGGTCCCCGGCAGATTGCCTCTCCCCTCAGTTCTTCAGGGACTGTCCTTTTATCCACGCCAAAGTTGGGTGGATCCCCTGTCCTGTAGCTGCTAACCGGTCTGTTCAACTCAGCATGGTCAGAGGTAAAATTTGAAAGCAAATAACACCTGCATTGTCCTTTAAGTATCACTGTATGGGACTATCTGAAGCTATTGTCCATTTTCCTGCATATGTGCTGTTGACCCCTTGTAATCATGACAGAAAATGACATAACAATCTAACAGACCATACAATATTAATGAAATATAACAGCAGATCACATATCATTCACAAGCAGGCTGCAGGGAAAACAAGCAGGAAGCAGAACAATGGCATTAGAAAGTTACCTTTCTACCAACACTTAAGAGACGATGCAAGAGCCATTCACTTTGATGTCCTACCTCTCGCCCCCCACTAAGTCAACTGGACTAGTTTGTCAAAAAAGGTCAAACTTGGGAACACATGACTGAACTAGATGGAAAACGACACATTCCTTCAAGCAGGGGGAGACACAGTTAGAGGGAAACAGACTGACACCAAGACCGCAACAGTTACTGGGAACTGGTAAAGTGAGGCCTGCCTACTTGGCAAACCTCTAGGGGTGTGTGTGTGTGTATATATATATATATATACACACACACACACATATATACACACACACACAGACTGATATAATATATATATATATCTGTAATATGTCTGTATATCTATTTGTATATTCTATCTCTGTAATATATAGTAGTTGTTTTTTAAAGTTTGTGTGTTAATTATCTTTACTTACAGTTGCCAGGAGTGTCCCCTTTGAAGTTTGGCAATAATCTCTCTGTTGAATCTGGCCTATTTCATTATGCAAAAACTGATTTGCTTCCATCCCACTATTTTTCATAAATATATGATTACCCATAGAGGCCTTGCTAACCAAAAAACATGTCAATTTACACAGTAGCAGCATCATTTGCAATCTGAGAATACATTGTTTAACTAGTTTCAGAGTAGCAGCCATGTTAGCATAAGCTTTCGTGGGCTACAGCCCACTTCATCGGATGCATAGAATGGAACATATAGTAAGAAGATATAGATATATAGATATATAGATATATACACACACATACAGAGAAGGTGGAAGTTGCCATACAAACTGTGAGAAGCTAATTAATTAAGATGAGCTATTATCAGCAGGAGAAAAAAACTTTTGTAGTGATAATCAAAATGGCCCATTTAGACAGTTGACAAGGAGGTATGAGGATACTTAACATGGGGAAATAGATTCAATATGTGTAATGACCCAGCCACTCCCAGTCTCTATTCAAACCCAAGTTAATGGTATCTAGTTTGCATATTAATGCAAGCTCAGTAGTTTCTCCTTGGAGTCTGTTTTTGAGGCTTTTCTGTTGCAATATTGCCACCCTTAAATCTTTTACTACTATACAGAAATAGGAGATACAAAACAAGGAATTGTTTGTTTCTCAGCACTAGAGCAATACATTAAAAAAACCAAACAAACAATAAATTCAGAAACTTTCCATGTGAAATGTTTCCCAGCAACACTGAAAGAGTTGTCAGCTAGATAAAATGTTAAGCCTAAACATCCCTCTGAAAAGTGCAGGACACTTTCTTTGTATATTTGTGAGAGGAAGAGAAATGCTCTCAGGTTGACAATTCCTATGCCATACTTCTCCATAACATGTTCCACAAACTTATGGAAATGGAGGGGAGTTTCTAATGTAACACCATGTAGATTGGTGATGTACCAGCAGGTATTACTGTAATAACTAAAAATGACTATAAAAGTCAGAATTATTGAAGTGTCAGATACACCAAAATGAATCTTTGACTAAAGTCAATTAGGAGTTAACAGGACAAAAAAGCATAGGCAGAAAAATCATGGAACTATGTGGCAGTTTCCTGTTCCAGGAATTACTTATATTCACACAGGGCCTGGTCACAGGAGGGCCTTTAGGTGCCTGAAGTCAATGACTTATTATTCCAATAGTGCCTGAATTTTATTCCAGTTTATAACTTGGAATCTCAGTATCTAGACCTGCCTGAATTCAAACAAGTGATAGAAAGGTGAAAGCTTCTTTTACCAAATCCTTGTGCTATTCAATCCCCTAAAGGAAAAATATTTTCTTAGCAATTGATGTAGAAAGGTAAAACTAGGTTTTCGGAAAACATGGTATATTAAAAAATACTATATGTGCTCACTTTTCATTTGAGGTGTTTCTTCACTTTTATTTTCTGCACTGAAGACTTGAAGGAGCTCAGCAAAGTTAGGTCTTTCTGAGAGCAGCTCTTGGTAGGTCCCCATGTGCGCTATCCTGCCATCTTCCATTACAATTATAACGTCTGTCTGAGGCAGGAGTGTCAGGTTATGGGTCACTAAAATACGCGTCTGAAAAACACAAAACGTTTTATTTTTTACCATATGAAAATGAAGTGTATACTAACAGTACAAGGGAGTTTTTAAAAAAGGAGAGTTGCATATGGAATTGTCTTAGGAATTTATCTAGCTCCTTCTTTAAAGCAACCAAATAGATTTGAAGAAATTGTTACCATTGTTACATATTACAATAAACTAAGTAATGATCAAAGTACACATTATTATACTGCTGTTGCACACATGGTTCTTAAGGCATGTTGTATCAGCCTTACAAATAAAAATACTTTAGAATTAGGGAAGTGCTCATTTTTAATGATAACAGAAGATCATGAAAGCTCGAGTTTCTTGGTAAGAGTCCCTCTAAATACAACCTAGTACCATATCTATGTTGATAGCAGCCCTGTTCATCTTGTTTAGGCATCTGTCACTACTAGTGTTTTCAGTACTGGAACCTCCTTTTTCAGGTGTTTATTACCAATAAAGCAGGTGAAGAAGAGAAGGTTAAGAGGGAAGTAAAAAGAGGAACATCTCCACTTCCACCAATTCATGAATTCCATAGACATCAGCTAGCAGTAAATAATCTGCATAAATCAGTAATATTGTGGAAAGTTACTTTTCACCAAGATATTTGAATCTTTAACAAATTTTAGATGAGAAAACTCCATCCCCTGCCCACTCTTCCTCAGGGATTCCTTTGGTCACCAGAAAACCTTTTTGCCACTAACATTGGATGCAACTTCCTATCAAGTACATTTGGAAGTTGAATCTAGACAAATTCAAACTGGAAATAAGGTGCAAGTTTTTAATGGGGACAGGTTGTGGTATAACTAACCATTGGAACAACTTCCCAAGGGTTGTGGTGGATTCTCCATCATGAGCAGTTTTTTTAAAAGATATGTTGTAATTCAAATAGGAATTTTGGGGAAGTTCTATGGCCTGTGTCTGATGCAGGATAACTAGATGATCACAGTGGGTCCTTCTGGCCTTAGAACCTGTGAACCTTCAGCCCCCCTTTCAGCCAGGTGAAGGATCAATGGTGACCACAAGGCCCTTCCTCCCTCCTCACAGATAGAATCCACGGCACTCTTAAAATCTCTGTCAACTAACGAGCAAGGGCCAAGTTGGAAGCCGAAATATTATATGACTCTCTGAGACTGTATGGGTACATCTGTACTGCAATAAAAGACCCTCTTTGGCCGGTCAGCTGACTCGGGCTCAAGGGGCTAAAAAGTGCAGTGAAGACATTTGGGCTCAGGCTGGAGGCCAAGCTCTGAAACCGCACAAGGAAGATGGGGCTCAGAGCCTGGGCTCCAGCCCCAGCCCAAACTTTTACACTGTGCTTTTTATCCCTGAGGCCCGCGAGCCTGAGTTAGTTGCCCTGGATGCTGAAACTCGGTGCCACAGGTTTTTTATTGCAGTGTAGTTGTACCCTTTCACACTTCCAGGTCAGCCCAGGTTAAGTGTTAATTGTGTCTGTGTTCATAAGACTGCTTGATATGATTCAAATAGTATAATCAGCAGGGCTTCTTATTTAACAAGGTGCTCCCTCTTTTTACCATATATAACAAGCCCACTCAGACACGATTCAAGATTTTCAATTTGCCTGTTGTACTATGTGAAGACTGATTTATTTACCTTGTTTTTTAAGAGCCCTGAGGGCCCAATCAGCTTCTCAAAAAGATGCTTTCCAACATGTACATCTACAGCAGACAAGGGGTCATCCAGAAGATACAGGTCAGCATTGCTGTAAACAGCTCTAGCTAGACTCACTCTCTGCTTCTGCCCCACACTTATATTCACTCCCTAGGAAAATAAAAGCATTATTAGATCAAACCAGTCAAAAGAGATACACATGATTTACTAAAAAAGAAAAGGAGTACTTGTGGCACCTTAGAGACTAACAAATTTATTTGAGCATAAGCTTTCGTGAGCTACAGCTCACATCATCGGACGGAAGATACTGTCATTCTCAAGCAGCATGTCTAGCTCCTATCAGTTACACTATACCACTAAGTGAAAATAGACTGTGTAAATCACTTCAAGAGGAGATACCACATATGAAACATATTTGTGGTAGTTTTAATATATGTATATAATTTATTTTCCATTCTTCTTGAAGGTTATAGGGTTAAAAGTAATTGTTTACAGCTTAAAACTGCTGTTGTAAGTCAACCATAGAGCATGAAAGTAGGGACACAGCTTTACTTCAAAAGAGGAACTCTTTGGAAGTGGCTATAAATCCCCTTAGAGTTTTACAAATGTCCACTTAGCTTTATTTGAAAGAGTTTACAATTAAACTTTTCCATTCTGGTTCTCTCACTAACTTCCATACAGGAGCTCTAGCAAACTCCCAAGCTTAGGACTAGAAAAGGATATGAATGTATTTTATACAGTACATCTGCTTTGTGACAAACATACGTAACCTTTGAAAAAACAAGAGTGATTTGTGATAGGCGAAGTATCCGCGTGTTTGCGCACAAGCTGGGAAAAGGGGTAGAGAGGGGAGAGCAATATTATGGACAAGGGAGGGGGGTTTTCAGAAGCAACCAGCATTGGCCTAACTCTGTTCCCACTGATTTCATTTGGGGCAGAGTTAGGTCTTTCTAGTATTTTTCATGTTTAATGTCAATTAAACTACGTCTACACTAGAGAGGTTGCAGCGGCACAGCTGTAAGATCTCTCATGTAGTCTCTCTATGCTGACGGGAGAGAGCTCTCCGTTAACACAATTAATCCACCCTCAACATGTGGCAGTAGTTATGTTGGCAGGAGAAGTTCTCCTGCCGCCATAGCGCTGTGCACACTAGTGCTTATGCTGGCGTAATTTAGGTCACTCAGGGGAGTGGAATATTCACACCACTAAGTGACATAAATTTTGCTGAAGGCAATGTAGTGTAGACATAGCCTTAGCAAACTAAATGCATTTGGAAGACATTGTGAACTACAGCTCAGCTGAGTGACTGCATGTGATTTTTCAAGTTCTCACCCTTTCTCCAATCTCCGTTTGATCCCTATTTGGTAACTGCTCCAAATCTGGTAGTAGAGCGCAGGCTTCCAAAACCCTCTCATAATATGGCCTGTTCAGATCTGAGCCAAAGAGAATATTTTCTTGCAAAATGGAATTCTGCATCCAGGCCTGCTGGGAAACATAAGCCACTGAACCCTAAATAAAGAGAAAAGGCAACACTCTCATTTGGACAGTTCTACATGTGGTAAGATAGCATTTTAAGAACATCTGCTGTTCAAATTATATTTCAAAGTAAAGTCATTGGTTATTACTTCTAAAACATTAGCATAGTCAAACTGTTAGAATTCTAAAAAGTCAAATGTTCCAAACCAAGCTGTTGAAGATACTGGCTGAAATACTGTGCATGTTATGAGGGCATGTGCACACTATACTGTCACCCTTACACGAATTGAGTAAAATCTTACTCATTGAGTAGCCTCATTGAGAGCAATAGGACTTCTTGCATCCTAAGGTATTACTCAGTGCACTTAAAGGTAGCAAAACTGGACCTGTAGTTAGTACGTGGCAAATATAGGAAGATTATATTTTGGTTTAATTTGCGGTTTTTAATGTAAAGCCAGTTTTGAAGCATTGCTCAATTAGAACAACAAGGTGAAGTACTGCTTAATTCTGGAAACTCCTGTGGTTAGTTACACACTGCCTTTATGTACCACTGATGATCCAGCTAGATAAAAATGTCAACACTAGAAACTAACATGGTTTTATGGGACAGGAGTGATGATTTTAAAAGCTCCTGACTATATGATCATAGTGGATCCTTCTGACTTAAATGCATAAATCTATGAAAATCTATTAATTTTATTAAGAAATATGATGAGATTCATTGACATCATCCTCCACCCAATGAATCCATACTAACTCTTCAGTAGCTTACTCTATATCAGGAATTGGCAACCTTTGGCACGCGGCTCATCAGGGAAATCCGCTGACGGGCCAGGCTGGTTTGTTTACCTGCCGCATCTGCAGGTTCGGCCGATTGCAGCTCCCACTGGCAGTGGTTCACCATTCCAGGCCAAAGGGGGCTGCGGGAAGCAGCAGCCCCCACATCCCTCAGCCCACGCCACTTCCTGCAGCCCCCATTGGCCTGGAATGGCGAACCGCAGTCAGTGGGAGCTGCGATAGGCCAAACCTGCGGACGCTGCAGGTAAATAAACCGTCCCGGCCAGCCAGCGGATTTCCCTGACGGGCACGTGCCAAAGGCTGCCAATCCCTGCTCTATATAGTTCCCTGTCCCAAAGAGGCTCCCCCTCACTTTTGTTGTTGTTGTTTTTTATTTCCACTAAAATGTACTAAATTGATTCGCTTGCTGTAAATTAGCAAGAGACTTCAGACCCCTCTTTATTTAAACATTAGTGAAAGGCAATATGGTCTAGCGGATTTACATAGGAATGGAAGAAAGGGACTAACAAATTCTAATCTTACTCCAAAGTGACTCAAACTCAGGAGTTACTTGACAACTCTGCATTTATCAGTATTATGGTGATTGGTTAATTTATTTACAGTGTTTGGTATGATAAGTATTATTATTAGTGTGGGCTATGTTGAGAGGTTATCTTTCTGCTTAGCTGTTTTAGCCTAATATAAGCCTCTTTAAATTCTATTTTATTGTGATGGGCACTTGGACAATTTCCTCACTCTGTTCAACCACAGAAAGAGTTTATGCCAAGGGAGCTGTTATCATTGAGAGGGGCAGAATGAACTTCCTTCCATCTCTGTCCACAACTCACTTTCCCCCATTTAAATGTTTTCTCTCCTTTCTATGTGTAAGCCATTGTGAAATGGCTGACTATCTCCTGCAAAACTATATCACTGCTCCAAATGAGTTACGGTTGTATCACTCTTCTAAACCAGCCACTGTAGGATGTGTAGGCTTGATGCATGACCTTAATCCTAAGGATTTTTGCAATCAATAATTATAAATATAAATAATTATAGGTTTATGAAAACTAAATCATATTAGTTTTAGAGTAGGTGGCTGCGAATCAGTTAACTTGACAAGTAACATGAATGCCACCAAGCCATTTTTTCAAAGAATCCAATGGTCAGCATACTAAAAGAAATGCTTCCATTGTCAATATATTTTATTATATTCACAAATAAACCATCCTCTATAAAACAGTCATATTGTAATAATATAACTGTGGATACAAGAAACAAAATCAACTTTACTTTTCTCTGGACTGTTCCTTCAAACTTGTTCATTTCTCCAAGAATAGCAGAAAGGAGAGATGACTTTCCAGATCCAACCTGCCCCACCACAGCAACTAAAGAGCCTTCTGGGATCTTCATGTTCAAACTGGAAACATTTAGGAAGACAAACAACAGTAATCCTCTATAAACACTGTACTGTGTACAGAGTAGAATCCTCTTTAGTGGACACTAAACGGCAAAAATACAGCCTACTCCACTGTGACTGGGGAGGTGAATATTTCAGTTTGGATACCTGTGACTAGAGCATACTCTAGAACCCTGAAAAGCTATGGACTTAAGGAGACTGTAGTGTCTCTCTGCATGTTAAAAATTCACCATACACTATCAATTGCAGAATCAGGGCAACAGTGCAGTAGGAAGCCACCACACAGTACAAGATTAACAACAGTAAGAGACCATGTAAGTTCCGAAAGGAAAACAAAAACACCCTGTTTGATTTGTAGCTATTTTCACAAATGCTTTCAGGGGGCTCAGTGGTCCAGCTTGTGCAGCTGTGCGGAGGTACTGGGCCATCTTGTGCCTTCATGTCTCTGTTCTGGCTACCTGCATCATGAGTAGCAATGTGATAGGAGAAGACAGCTCTGGTCACATAGCAGTGCCAGCACCTCAGGAAGCATGCGCTGTTACGGGTTTATTCCATTCCCTGAGTAGTGGGGAGATCCGGAGGGATACTGTGGTCTGGGGAGTCAGTCTCCCACCTCGCTGTTCTGGGACATCACAACGTGCTGCACCTTGCACTAGGTGGACGGTTATGTCATGATCTATGTAAACTCCGCCTAGCAGAATGTGATGCCTGTACAGATTCTTGTTCAAAGTTACTTCACAAACCTTGATTCTTACTTATTTAAGATTGAAGGTCCAGTCTTCTCCCATCGGAAAGAAGCACCAATAAATCCCACAGCATGATCTGTTGCAATAAAGAGAAATCAACAATAAGTTACAGAGGCAGCCCCTCAGCTGATATTGCTGGTTAATCAATTTGTTTCTGCAGACATTGAATAACAACAACAGAAACAACAACAAAACCCTGCTTACTTCCACTGTAGTTTGTGTTGATGTCTTGAGGGTCGAGGTCTTCAGAATACAGAAAATCCTCTAAACGACCCAGAGAAACCTTTGTCTGTAGAATGCACAAACTTTTATGCTATTTGGTTTTTTAAGCAATACTTCATATATTCTAGATTACACCAAGAAACAAACATGTCTATTCATTTATTCTGAGATGGGAAATGAACAGAAAATGTTTTCCTTATGTACATTCATAAAGGTAGCTGAAGTTTTAGGCCAGTGGTCCCAAAACTGTGGGGCGCACCCTGTAGGGAGGCACAGAGGAACATTCCAGGAGGCAGTGTGGGACCTGGGCCAGCCCCCACAGGGAGCGGAGCGGGAGAGCCACCCAGCTCCGCTATGCCCCCATATCTGCTCCAGCCCCACTCCGAGCCTTGGCCCCATGCCCAGCCTCAGCTCCTGGCTGCAGCTCCAGCCCTCTCCCCAGCCTTGGACCCCAGCCAGGGCTCCATTCCCAGCCCCATCTCAGCTGCGGCCCCAGCCTCAGACCCCTTACCCCTGTCTATGTTCCCCCTCCCAAGCTGCAGCCCCACTCCCAGCCCCGGCTCTGGCAGGGGCACGGACAGGGTCAAGGAGGGGCGCAACCCTGAAAAGTTTGGAGACCACTGATTTAGGTGGACAGCAGTATTCACTTGAAACACTACACCCTGTTAGACAGCATTGATAATCGTGTCCCAGTGGGAAGTAGGCTCTGCTGACTCATGAAGGTTATGTCTTCACTGACAAAAAAAGGGTGCTTTAGCTATTATTCTACTGGAAAAACATAGTGGAGACAATGCACTTTAGTTTTATTTAAGGTAAATGAAGCAAAGTCAACCACATTGGGGTACAATGCTGACCTGCTAGCTACCAGCATTGGGGTACAATGCTGACCTGCTAGCTACCTTGTGGCAAACACTACGAGTGACTTGTTTCCACGCTCGTTAGTTATCTTGCTGTTTAAAAAACATCTGTGTGTCAGTGGAGACAAAGTCTGAGACAGGTTGTTTGTGGATTAGCTCTCCGGAAGAGAGAGGGAACATTTAGCATATAAACTGAGCAGTCCTAAGGCAGCAGCCATGCTTGGGGAGACTTAGCTCAATTTTGTTATACTACTGCTAATTTCTGGGTTAATAAAACCAAACCCCAGGAAGGGTTGAGTTCTGATTCAGCATAGTTTGTTGCCCATGTCTGACAGCAGGATGGAGAGGGCATCTGCTGACAATGGCCTTGCTACTTTCTTTACAAGAAACTGAACTACATATAGAAACAGTAGATAGAGCACAAGTAGAAATAGGAACAGTACTCATGCCACCTGCTGGTCATTCCTTATAATATGTTCACATACTTCAAAAGATAATGTACTCTGAAACCCCCTCCAATACCAGTGCCTCTCCCACCCCTCAAAGACATGAAAATTTCAACAAAATAAAACTAGAAATAATCAGGTGGCTTAACCTTAATCTTAAATAGATTAAACCACATGACACCCTGGAGATTAATAAAGGGCCATAAAGGTCATCCTTTTTTGACACCTATTTGCATTTGATTTAGATTTTACCTGGGCTACGGCAGAGATCACTGTTGGCAAATCAAACAAAGGCAGTCGCAAAATATTAAACAAAGAAATAGATGTAAAAACTTTAGTTGCAGTTAGTACATTCTCTTGATCCAGCAGAAAATACACTCCAAACGTAGCCAATGAGACCTTTAAAAAAAAAGAGGAGGGGAGGGGGTGATTATTTTTTCATTACTTTTCTCATCCTGCTTAGTTTTACTTTTCAATGATTCCTGCTACAAAAATATGATGGTAGCAATTAAGAGCTGGATGTTGACTACAGCTTAATGCAAACTGAAACACAAACTGTGCTACTATTCATGCATTAAAACGAACATACTTCTGTCTTTAGACTAAATACAAGCTCTTATATCTTGTGGTATAAAATTCCATTTCATACTTAAGTTTGTACACACATAATATTCCCATTGGATTTCAGTCTATTTGAAGGTCTCAATAGTTTCCATTTGTTGATTGGCACTTGTATCCCCACTGTCTGCTTTTTCCACAGTATATTGGCACTGTCATTTTAACAAGCAATTGCATGCCTACTGACATAAACAAATGAAGGTGTTTCTGTTAGAATGGGGCAGGAAACAGATTTTTGGTCCTGAATTGGGACAAAAAGTCCATCGCACATATTTATGGACTGACAGTGTGAGGAAACATTCCATTCAGCGCACATGAAACACTGTGTGTCAATTTTGACGATTTTCATTTTTAAATTTTATTTACTATAATTAGCTTGCATTTCAAAATGAAAAAAGTCATTTTGAACTAAAGAAAAGGACTTTTTTGTTTCAAAAATGTCAAAATGGGAAACTGGCAACTCTGAAATTTTTCCAATTTTTTTCCACAAGAAGTGTCAAAACTGTCCCTCTCCCATGAACAGGTTTTGTTTCAATGAATCGGCATTTTCTGAAGAAAAATATTTAAGTCGACAAATTCCCAACCAGCTCTAGTTTCAGCCTTACTAGAAGGTCATGAAGGATCACCTAGGTTTTACTATTCCTAAAAACATGTGACATTCTAATAAAGGTCAAATTCTCAGCAGCTGTAAATGGACAAAGCAACTGAAGTCAATGAAGCTGCAGCCAGATATAAAGCAACAAAGAATTTGGACATGTACGTTTTACACGAGTGCTCTGAAAATCAAGTTAACTAACCCAGGCATTTCACACAGAATGGATGTATTTTAAAGGCTTATGTTTTGTTAAAGATGATAAAAAGGAGAAAAAGATACTTCTCTACTTTTAAAAAAAAAAAGGAGGACTTTTGGCACCTTGAGACTAACAAATTTATTTGAGCATAAGCTTTTATGAGCTGTAGCTGTAGTTCACGAAAGCTTATGCTCAAATAAATTTGTTAGTCTCTAAGGTGCCACAAGTACTCCTTTTCTTTTTGCGGACACAGACTAACACAGCTGCTACTCTGAAACTTCTCTACTTTAGTTTGACAAAACAGGACTTATCCAGGTGAGGATCTGGCCCATACTTTCTCCTATTTATTGAAGTGATTAAGTCTGAAGGGCCAAATGCATTCCTAGTGTAACTCCACTGAAACGGAGTTGGGATGAAGTTGGCTAGAAGTCTTGTTATTTTTTTTTTTTTAACAGTTTTAGTTTCTTAAAATTCAGAACCTTACAGTTCAGTGGCAGGGAGGGGAGTGGCAGAGAGGAAGGGAAGGGAAGGGAAGGGAAGAGAGAGGAGGTTGCTAAAAACAAGGATTAAAAGCATCTTCCAAACTTTAAAAAGCAGAAAGGCATAATGATAACAGAGCTGGTCACCATATGACCACATGATTTTTCAACAGTGTTTACTTATATAATTAAATTGTATCATTTTCTTTCTTCTGCAGGAATTTAGGAAGGGATGAAATATGTTACTGAGGTAAATGCACAAATGTATTATGCAGTAACAGTTGCACTTCTGCAATTATTATTTAGTACTTTACAAATCATGCATCATAACATGGTTGTGATTTATAATACACAAATAAACATCAGTATCCCACTTTTACAAATGAAAATACTAGCAGAGAAGAGTTAAAAGATTGGCCTAAATTCATACAGTAAACTGGAATTAACCCATGAGTTTCTGACTCCCAGTTATGAATTCAATCTACTAACACATGGTCCCCCAATTTTCCAGCAGATGTAGGCTTTAGCTCAGAAGATCAGGTGTGCTGCAGAAATAAATGTGTTCACTTATGTTGTTTTTGGTACTTTACTATAGCAATTGCTTGTTATGTGTAGAGCCTTACCAAATTCATGGCCATGAAAAATGTGTCGCGGACCATGAAATCTAGTCTCCCCCTGTGAAATCTGGTCTTTTGTGTGTTTTTACCGTATACGATACAGATTTCACATGGGACACCAGAGTTTCTCAAATTGATGGTCCTGACTGAAAACGGAGTGGGTGTCACAAGGTTATTTTAGGAGTTTGTGGTATTGCCACCCTTATGTCTGCACTGCCTTCAGAGCTGGGTGGCTCGAGAGCAGCGGCTGTTTACCAGGTGCCCAGCTCTGAAGGCAGCGCCCTGCCAGCAGCAGCGCAGAAGTAAGGGTGACAAAACCATACCAGGCCACCCTTATTTCTGCACTGCTGCCTTCAGAGCTGGGCAGCCAGAGAGTGGCGGCTGCTGATTGAGGTCCCAGCTCTGCAGGCAGCAGTGCAGAAGTAAAAGTGTTGTACTATGTCATCCTTACTTCTGTGCTGCTACTGGCAGTGGCTCTGCTTTCAGAGCTGGGCATCTGGCCAAGAGCCGCTGCTCTCCGGCTGCCCAGCTCTGAAGACAGTGCAGACGTAAGGGTGGCAATAACCCCTACAATAATCTTGCGGAACCCTTCCCTCCCAAAACTCCTCTTTTGGGTGAGGACCCCTACAATTACAATACTGAAATTTCAGACTTAAATAGCTGAAATTATTAAATTTACATTTTTTAAAACCCTATCACTGTGAAATTGACCAAAATGGACCGTGAATTTGGTAGGGCCCTAGTTATGTGGCTTCAGAGGAGGGAAAAGAAAAATTCCTATCTGACTTCTGAATATAGCTATGCTATCAGTAGGTGTGGAAGCGTACTAAACAGATTGTGACTTTTGTGAATAACTGCGAGAAGCTTTATTTGCTATGTAGGGAGTTTGATGGGGGAACCTCTAACAGATGCTATCAACTTCAAGGAGTGTGTCGGAGGGAATTTAGCTTCTGTCCTTCTCAAGTATATTATCCAACACAGCCAGGCTTAAGTTGTCTCTATCTCACTCCGATGTAAGGAATCTTTTTTCACCCACAGAAAGTTATTCTTCTCAGAAGAACTAGAATGTGTACCTCTTTCCCCACCTCCACCCCAACCTTGTTTCCTTTTAAAAATCTGAGCATGGAAAAAAAGCAAAAACTTGTCTTAGATGCTTAATGGGGATATCAACAAGAATCAACGCTATTAAAAAAATAATGTGTGACTGTTTACATTACAGAAGGAGGGTCTTTGGATTAAGGGACTGGACTGGACTGAAGAGATCTGGATTTCATTCCTGGCTCTGCCACAGATTTCCTGTATGACCTTGGAAAAGTCACAATCTCTCTATGCCTCAATTCCCCTATGTAAAACGGGTATTATAATAATACTTCCAGACCTCACAGAGATATTGTGGTGATAAATTCATTAATGGTTGTGAGGCTGTCAGATACTCTGG
This sequence comes from Lepidochelys kempii, assembly GCF_965140285.1. Lineage (NCBI taxonomy): Eukaryota > Metazoa > Chordata > Testudines > Cheloniidae > Lepidochelys > Lepidochelys kempii. The sequence continues at coordinate 177,513,057 of NC_136380.1, forward strand.
TGTGAGTGATAGCTAGCTACAAAAATGGATATTGTTAAGTAACGCACCATAAAAGGGATACAGGTTAAAGTTAGCATGGAGAAAGTTGTCAGGTACCCAGATGACTTCAGAACATCTATTTCATGTTCTCGTATTTCCACAACCTTCTTCTGATATGAAGGTTCCCATGCATAAAGTTTAAGAATCTAAATACAAATAAACAGAAAATTACATCTTAGTAAATCAACAGCAGTGATTGTTAAAATGAGTTTAAATTCCAAAAATGTACCTGCAAATGTTGAACAATACAAAACTGTAAATATCCAACACTTGCATTTTCCAGTGGATAGCTTCTACAAATGAAATATTGTCCCAGCAAGACCCAATATAACCCAAAATGAGATTTGTTATGAAGAATGCTATAGTGTAGTCACCTTGAGCTCTATACATTTCACTGTGCTCCTGTTTTGGTGGATTACTTATTATTCCAGATTACTACTATCAGCATTCACCCCATGTACATTTTAGTTTATTAAATTTATTCACAGAGGTGCCACCATCTGACTTCATTGTAACCCTCTTCTATCACTTTCTGATGTGGGAAAAAATCAGCTTGGTAAGCTACACGCTTATGTCATTTTTCTGGTGCACAGCATGTTAGACTGATCATCTCCAGGTGGTGTGTCCAGACAATACTGTTATCTGATAAGGAAGTAAATTTAAAGTGTGGCCAAAGGACTCCTAAGGACACCTGAAAACATCCTTTACTATTGTCCAGAACACCAGACAGAAGAATTTACATATACAAGTAGGGCCTAACCCTTTAGCTATGTGAGTAGTTTAATTGAAGGAAGTATGCCCATAGAATCTGGAAAGAAACTCTTAGGATCCATCTACATGAAAGATACTATATAAGGTGGTATTATGAATGAAAAGAACACAAAATGCCCAAGGAAGAAGAGGTTTCAAGCTTTGTATTGGCAAATAGCTACCAGTCCATCATACTAGCACTTTCATGATAAAAATATTCTCTATCTTACTTGCAACCAAGAAGCAACATCTTAAAGAAAGTATTATATACATTTTATAGCAGCACCAATGTCTGTGGTTAGAAATCCACAAAACTTCAGAAAAATGCAGAACGAACTGTGAATAATTTGAAGTACTGGCTACTTCAATATTTAAAAATTGAAGAAGCATAAATAACAAATAGTTTTTCAGAAACAAGAACAAATTTGAAAAACTCAATTTTGTTCTTCAAGAAAAGTGAAGTTTAGTGAAGATTTCCAACCATCTAATGACAAACTATCTGTGCTGATTAAAAAATAAAACAAGAGAACATGATCAAAATATCATGGGTAATCTATATTTTATAATCACATCTCTTATTTTAATAATGCTTTAAAAATCCACTTTAAGTAGTTATATAACAGAATATATTTTCCCCTAAATTCTTCTTTCCTACATTATCAGTCGAAAGGTTCAGTGACAAAACCCTAGTTTTCTGAATAACATAGTCGTTCTTCTTTATTAGGGAGAGCAATGAAACTCATTAGCTGCTGGTATTACCTTTATTCCATGCAAGATTTCATTTAGTAGTTTCACTCGCTGATCTGTATTCTTCATTTGGCTTTTCTAGTTTAAAAAAGAGAGAGCAATGCTTACAATTTTTTAAAAAATATCAGAGATTCAAACATATTTTGTGTACTTCAAACAGTGAACACAGCTACTACTCTATTATTCGCAAAAAGAAAAGGAGTACTTGTGGCACCTTAGAGACTAACCAATTTATTTGAGCATAAGCTTTCGTGAGCTACAGCTCACTTCATCGGATGCATACTGTGGAAAGTGTAGAAGATCTTTTTATACACACAAAGCATGAAAAAATACCTCCCCCCACCCCACTCTCCTTACAATGCGTATGATAATCAAGGTGGGCCATTTCCAGCACAAATCCAGGGTTAAACAAGAATGTCTGATGGGGGGGGAGGGGTAGGAAAAAAAGAGGGGAAATAGGTTACCTTGCATAATGACTTAGCCACTCCCAGTCTCTATTCAAGCCTAAGTTAATTGTATCCAATTTGCAAGTGAATTCCAATTCAGCAGTCTCTCTGAATTTCAGCAGTCTCCCTGGATTTGTGCTGGAAATGGCCCACCTTGATTATCATACGCATTGTAAGGAGAGTGGTCACTTTAGATAAGCTATTACCAGCAGGAGAGTGGGGTGGGGGGAGGTATTTTTTCATGCTTTGTGTGTATAAAAAGATCATCTACACTTTCCACAGTATGCATCCGATGAAGTGAGCTGTAGCTCACGAAAGCTTATGCTCACGAAAGCTTATGCTCAAATAAATTGGTTAGTCTCTAAGGTGCCACAAGTACTCCTTTTCTTTTTGAGAATACAGACTAACACGGCTGTTACTCTGTACTCTATTATTGACTCTCTTGGAAAAAAATTCTTGTACTGTACACGTTACATTGTCAAATGTACTTCACATTTGGTATCTGACGTGTATATCATTTTATCATCATATGATAAAAGGATTGGTATGTCCTCTCTAATAGCACTTTTTCTTTAAAAAATATCATCTTGATTTTTTTGTAATACTTCCTGCAGCATGATTACAGTAATAACTGCATTTCTTAGATTCTAATTAAAAGCTTCCTAATTAGAGTTTCAGTTCTCAGTGTTCTAGAATTACAAAATAGATTAATCTTAACAATGCTTAAACATCTAAATTATGATTTATAAAAAAAATTGTGATGTTGATTCCTTAAAATCTTGAATAGATTATTCATTATATTTTTCCATGGAGTAGTAACCATTTGCAAATTGACTTTAATAGTCACTCACAAGGAGTCAAATCCTACTCACCTACCACATGTAAGTAGTCCCAAAAAACTGCTGAAACTATTTCTGTGACAAAAGCAAACAGAATTTGGCCCAGTCTGATTTGTGAGATGTGAAGGAATACTTAGGTTAAAGAGCATATTTTGAAAAAGTAATTCCTTTCCTCTGTTACTGACAACATCTTTGATGACTAAAACCTGATTTTTTAAAAAAATCCTCTCTTCTTACTACTTATGCTAGATTTAATTTGTGCATTTCACTCAATTCGCTCAATGAAAACATGCTAGTCAGTTTCACTTAACACCTTTCACACTCTGGTTATTAGGATACTTAGGCAGAACACTTTGGGTTGCAAACAGTGGCCAAGATCACTGCACTCGCCCTCACTGTTCTCCTTCTCCCTTCACATCACTGACAAGATCTGTATGGTGAGGGGAACTTCTGTGTAAAAATCTGCCCTCCCCTTCCTCCTGGTGGAGGTCAGCTGTGGCACTGTTTTCACAGACACATAGACCAGACCTCTCCACAAGTCCATGGCCCTCACTGCATAAGCAGCTAGAAACAGGGTATGCTGGGGAATACAAATAGCTTCCCTTATAGCCCTGTAAAGTTTCCTTGGAAAAGATAATAGTTTGGGCTGTTTTTATTCTTTCTGTGGATCATGGGCAGCTGTGGCCAAGGGAAGTCCATGATAAAAGGGTGCCAATGGAGCTGTGGTATCAGGGAGCCAGAGAGGGGTTGTGGAGGCAGGTTTCAGAGTGGGTCGTGCAGCCTTTTCTGAGTATTGGGGGGGCTAATCTGCCCCACACACACACACACCTCAATGGGATGGTGTGAGTCAGAGCATGAAAGTGAAATCTCTGAGAGGATCCTCACAAAGATATCTTTTCCCAGAATTACCTCCTGCACCTTTTACTACAGATCATGGCCAGATCATTTCATCTCTGCTGAGGAAGGTCACTTATTCCACTTCCCAACCCCCACTTAAATTAATTATAGTAATCATGGAAAGGTTTGTAAAAGCTTTTTTGTTAATTAAACCTAGATTTAGGGCCTAAATCAAACGTGTATTATTAATTTAAATGTATTGAATTACTGGCACACTCACTTCTGTGACTAACTCTTCTGGTCAGTATTTCACACTGTAAGCAGAGTGTCCGGTTTGTGGTGTTTATCTTTAGGCATATGATTTTTTTTTTTAAGACCTGCTCTTTACTGACAGAAGGGAAGCCATGTAACACCTATGTCAACATCCTCTGCTCCTGGGGATTAACACCCAAAAACGTATGGGCTACCTCTCCTATTTTCTTTTCCTTCTTCACCCCCAAACGAAAACTGTGAACAGGGAAAAGATATAGGCCCAAATCAGTTGCTGACTCAATAGTGCTTTGGGGACTAGATAGCAAGTGTGAAAAATCAGGAAAAAGGGTGGGGGGAAATAGGTGCCTATATAAGACAAAGCCCTGAATATTGGGACTATCCCTATAAAATCGGGACATCTGATCACGCTATTTAGTACTCCACATGGGTGCAGCAGTTGTAGGATTTGGACCTTTGGATTTTTGACTTCCATTTTATTTAATAACAAGCCCCTGAAAACACACCTTACTATTTTGTTGGTATTTTAGTCAGTTTTGTCCTAAAACCAGAAATCCTAACTATTGCCAGAAATTTGCTAACAGTGAGTTGAACAGGATGACTTGTGTGTAAAGTTAAGCACATGCATAAGTGTTTGTAGGATTATGGCCTATAACACTTCTACAGATACACAAAATCTCTTCAGTTTATTGTTTTTTGTTTATAGATAAAGTTTAGTGATCTAAATATTGATAGACGATATACCAAAAGCTCCCCCTCCAACAAAGGAATCTGGTTATTTTGTGCCTACATTAGTTTTACGTTCTTCTTTAAAAATCAGCTCTTCATTGTAACACCACAATTGTTTCCAGCATTAACATTTAGATTTCTTACCCTCAGCCGTTTCACTTTTGCAGCAACAAAAGCATTTATAGGTATAACCAAGACGAGCACTGCAACACCTGCTAGCACTGATGGGCCCAGTTCTTGCCAGAGAAAGACTATAGCCATCAGGATCTGAAAAGGTGCTGACCATAGAAGGTTGAGGTTTACAGTCAGTTCCATAAGTTGTTGAGCATCTGCTGACATCAAGTTAACAATGTCACCAGTTGTATATTTTCTCCGTGAAGAATTAGCTAAGCTTAAAGCCTGCAACAATAGCAAGAAACCAAAGTGTACGGTTACAAAATGAACTACCTTTCTTAAATATGTACTTTATTTTAAAGGTGTTTTCAAAGACCTGTCTTAGCCATAATAAAGTAACAGCTAAATTGCACTCAATGGATGAGATTCCCCGCACTGCTTTGGCCCCCGCATATGAGCTAAAGGGGCCAGAGTGGGGTAAAGGGGTTTTACAAGCCCTATATGAGGCCAAGAGAGAATACCCCCCAGTGCAGAAACCAAGGAAGACAGTTACAGGCTGTCTTAGGAGTGCAGCACAGAATCTCACCTAATGTTTGAGGCTAGTTTGAGTCTCCTGAAAGAGGAGGTTGTCTTTTGGACACATTAAATAGAGACAGTGAATTGTTTCAGCCCTTGCATCCTTCAGATTGTGCACAGTAAGTATAAGATGCACTGTGTAGCAACCCATGCACAGTCCTGCCTCATTCATTACACAGTAAATTTAAAAGGGGGAAAAAAGAAAACATCTTTGCCTCATTTGCTGTGCACTACAGTACAGTAAATACTTTGTAGCTCACAAACTCAACATAGACCAGCTATAGAGATATCTTCTCTCTCTCCAGAAAAGTTCTTGAGCTTTATTAGCACCTAAGCTTCCTTGCGCTGAATGAGACAGGGCCTACTACATGTATTAGCTATGCACACATTTACAGAGTTCATCTAAAACATCAGGTGAAAGTTACTTTTAAAAAAACACAACCGTTCCTAAACTATTGTGCATACTGCAACTTTCAAAGTAGCACTGCTGTGCCAAATCAAATCCAATTTTCACTGAAATGCTGAAGATCTCAACTTTTCTCCCCTACAGAGGAGATTTCCTGGCCAAAATTTCAACTTTCTGCTCCCACCACTTCAATGCTAGAGCAATTCAAGGAAAGGTTGCATAAGTAGTTTTTATTTTTTAAAAAGGCTAGGGATGGAGGGGAATTCAGCCTTCTTTTTGCTCAAAAATGGATGAATCATTTTTGTTCAAACTTACACACACACACACACACACAGCCCTCCACCTTTACACACAGACCAAGGCTGGAAACTTTCCAGTTTAAAAAAAAAAAAAAAAAGTGAGTTTCAGAGAACAGTAAGCAAGTGAAAAAGGGGGTAGCTCCCAATCCAGCAACTTGCCCTACCCTAGCAGACCCCTATATCTCCACGGATTCTGCACTGATGCAGAGCTTCCCCCATTTAGTTGTAAGATGGGACTCTTAGAATGGAAACATGCAATTTTAACTTCAGCTGTTGCTAGTGCTACAGTTATAGTTCAGGCACCTTTATTAATATTTTCATCAATCTACAACATCTTTGTTTTTGTAGCACTTCTTTTGTCTTTCAAAAGGGAGACATTTGCCCTTTTTGGAGATTAGCGGGTAATGTTAGAAGAAGCAGTTACCTTTCTGTATATCAGGCCAACAGCAGCAGTCTTAATTTTGACAGAGGTGAGCATATTGAAACGCTGGTATAACTGATGGACAAGTGTCTGCAAGACAACCACGACAAGAAGAGCAATGGCATAGCTGTATCCCTTCCAGCGTAAATCAGAGTCATTTTCATACAAAGTTATCATTTCCCTGCAAATGAAGGCATACAAAATTTTAAAATCTGTGCATTAATCAACAATATGCATCTGGCAAACGGTTTCAGTAAAACGGATACATTTACAATCTGTGTAGTTATTACATCCACTTTGCACAGGCCAAAATGAGTCTAAAACGTGCAAGACAGTGGAGAACCAAGATATTCAAAATGTGGGGAGGGGAGGCAAGAGAGAGTATTCGTCTGTGTGCTGCTTTGCTGCCTTTGAAACAATTCTCAAATGCCACAGAGGGGGACGTTGCTGCTGATTTCACTGGTAATGAAGCACAAATACAGGGTGGTTAAAAAAAGTCTACCATTTTTTGTTAGAAATATAGAATAAAAAAATCAGTATTTGCCAAATGAAAAGAGTAAAAAAAAATATCAGAAGTTAAAATTAAGTTTTGTTACTAGCCTGAAAATAGACTACCACTAACAAGTGACAGAGTAACAGCCATGTTAGTCTGTATTCGCAAAAAGAAAAGGAGTACTTGTGGCACCTTAGAGACTAACCAATTTATCTGAGCATGAGCTTTCGTGAGCTACAGCTCACTTCATCGGATGCATCCGATGAAGTGAGCTGTAGCTCACGAAAGCTCATGCTCAAATAAATTGGTTAGTCTCTAAGGTGCCACAAGTACTCCTTTTCTTTTTACTAACAAGTGAGTGTAATAAACAATGTAGAGTAGTTGACAGTGTCATTCTAACATTTCCTTTCAGACAATTGCAGATGTAGGTCTCAGCAAGGTTTATTTTTAGCAAAAATTGTTCCATAGCTGAGGGTGACAGCCGCAACAGTCTAAAGGTTAACACAATCACTTATGTTCATGAATTCTCTGACAACCAACCAGGTGAACAACCGTGTTAACCACCTTCCCTTTATTGATAAAAATCACTTCCTCCTCTCCCTTGGCAGAGTCATTTTCAGTCTTCAATTAAACCTGAATTGTAGTTATTATAATTTCACTGAACTTCCATGCTTTTGTGGCTGAGATGTAGGTTTTTCTTTTTTGTTCAAGCTGCTCCAGCAAACGAGAAAAATCTACATCTAAGCAACAAAAACCTGGAAATTCAGAGTTTTGACTCTGAATTTAAGCTAACACTTAATATGTACTTTTTGAGTTAGTCTGAGAATCAGCCTTCAATTAGCTTTGCATTTCATTTGTTTTTAGTTCTTGATTCAGATTCTAAATTTTGAAATTCTTAAACACAGATTGCACAGATGGGTTTTGCATTTGTCACAGTTCCTGGGCTAACTGCCCCTCTGATCCTCCTCTAAATACACTCCCTCTCAAGTCCCTAGTAGTTGCCTGCCTCTTAGGATGAACCACACAATTCTCCCACTCTCAGACCAGGCACTGTGCTGCAGTCCCTTGTGTATCAACCATGATTACCTTAGGATTGCCACCTTGATAATATTTAGAAACTGACCACTCCAGCAGGAGTGTCAGAACCTCCCTCACCCTGCCTCTTCCCCCAATCTCCTGCCCCATCTTTTCCCCTGATGTCCCACCCCCACTCCTCTTTTCCCCTCCCCCAGTCACTCGGTGCTTTTCCCCTCCCACCCCCCACCACCCAGGTCAGGAGGGACTCGCCTGTGAAGCCAGGGCTGGGAGCTGCAGCTGCCTGATGCAGATAGGGGGCCGCCGCAGCTGAGTAAGGGCTGGCGCGGGCAATGACCCAGTGACACCCCACCTCCCCCCCCTGCAATAACTGGACTTTGGGTGTCCAGTCAGTAGAGGTGACCAGACACTGTCAGGTTCCCTTTTCTACCAGACTTTCTGGTCGAAAGCCAGACACATGGCCACCCTAGATTGACTCAGTAGGTCTGATGTACGTCCAGACCCTACAATTCTGTTCCTTCCAAGAATAATGACAGTTGCAACCAGACAGCTTTTTTAAAGTGGAGTATTATTTATTAGAACAATAGATTTTTCTCTGAAATGTAATCATAAAAAAAGAAGAAAAAAAAAAGCCAGTCTACACTCTTGCCTGTCTGTCCCTAAAGCTTAGCACTCCATGGACATGGGGAAAGATCCAACTCTTTCAGATTCCTCCTCAAAGTCTCTGTCACTGTCAGCTTCTCTCCCCTTGGGCAGCACCTGACAATTAACTCTCACTTCCTCTCCAGAGAAGGACTTTGTAACTGGTTTGCAGTTTGTTGTAAAGAGGACACAGGATCATTGAGGGTAACATTTTGCCTCATTGTCTTTCAAGTGCCTGGATGTTCTTGTCTGGACAGCCATTGTGTTGCCTTCATGCACAGACCACGCTGAATTTTAACATTTTAAGCATATAATAAACATTCCACTACCTCCAATGTAAGTTAAATCAATTCTGACATTTAAGGAAATTCAAATAAATCCATACTAGTTACACAGTAACTTTACCTCACTGCCCAGGTCACATACAGCATTCATAAAATTGCTACATAACCGTATTCTTAGATCATTACATAGCAGTTCCATGATGGTCACAGCATTTTCACTTCAAGCATTTTTTAAAAAAAAGTTCCAATGACTTCATACCACAACTTGGTATATAACCTGAATTATGAAATTTTAAAAATATGATTCCTTAGCTTGAGCAAATACATTATTAGGGAACACTTACAGTTAATCATGCTAAGGAGTAAAGTACTGTTTATGGAGTAATTGTATCTGCTCTGATTAAGTCATATAGGGGCTGTTTACACAGCTGACCTGAAATCTACTTCAGAGTCAAAACCTTATGACAGGTTTCAGAGTAGCAGCCGTGTTAGTCTGTATCCTCAAAAAGAAAAGGAGTACTTGTGGCACCTTAGAGACTAACAAATTCATTTGAGCATAAACTTTCGTGAGCTACAGCTCACTTCACTGGATGCATGCAGTGGAAAATACAGTGGGGAGATTAATATACACAGAGAACATGAAACAAAGGGTGTTACCATACACACTGTAAGGAGAGTGATCAGGTAAGGTGAGCTCTTGTCAGCAGGAGAGCGGGGGTGGGGTGTGGGTAACCTTTTGTAGTGATAATCAAGGTGGGCCATTTCCAGTAGTTGACAAGAACATCTGAGGAACAGTGTGTGGGGGGGACATGGAGAAATAGTTTTACTTTGTGTAATGACCCATCCACTCCCAGTCTTTATTCAAGCCTAAGTTAATTGTATCCAGTTTGCAAATTAATTCCAATTCAGCAGTCTCTCATTGGAGTCTGTTTTTGAAGTTTTTTTGTTGAAGAATTGCCACTTTTAGGTCTGTAATCGCGTGACCAGAGAGACTGAAGTGTTCTCCAACTGGTTTTTGAATGTTCTAATTCTTGACGTCTGATTTGTTTGAGGAAAGACTCATGAGCCTCCTTTTGACACATGATGCGTGAAGCTGCTACGTACCGGATGTACATTTTTAAAACATACTTTGGTGACTAAAAGGTTTCCTTCATTTCCTCTTCCTCCCCACAATCTTCTGCATTTTTTAATAAGACATTTACTAGTTTTCTGTAATACAATAATGTTTCAGAGATACAGGTTGATAGGCCTGAGTTCAGGGGAAAATTTGGATAACTCCATGAGCCAACTCTCTTTGCTGGTGGTTTCTACCTTGTGTTTCTAGGAAAGGGAAACATTTGCCCCACCTCTCAGTAGATGAACCACTTTGAGTGTATTTGTATTTCCTTACTTTCTTCCTTCCCCCGTTGTGTGGAAAGGGATAATTTGCACCGTGATTTTCTATTTTTTTTTAGCTTTTGTAACTCAGGCTTCCCCCCAACACACACACTTTTAAATATTTCATTGTTTTCTTTAATATAGTAACATCTGATATTTCAATATCAATAGCAACATCATATTAGCCATGTAACACTGCAAAGAGAGAAATGCATCTCTGCTATCAATAGGGTTCATAATTCATAACTAATCCACATTTTCTTTGCCTTATTAGCTCCTTATTAGCTCCATTGATATTATATCAATGCAAGGCAGGAAGGAGCTCCCTAATTGGTAGTATTGATAGAATGCTATTTAGATCTACAGATGTAATAAACAATCAGCCAAATATTTAAGAAAATATGCATGAAGGAAATTACAAATTCAAACTAGAACTGTCAAACTGTGACTATCAATATTTGCATTTCAATAACTTCATGTGAACGGCTGCGTGCAATCTGCTAGGACATGGGCTGAGTGGAATTCAGTCAGAGACTCATTTCTCAATGACCTAACTTCTCAGTCTGTAAATATCAGAAGTATCTTTTGTTTATGTTGGTCACAAACTGGCATTAAAACATCCTTAGAGTAAGTTTGTTAATCCCTCAAAAATCTTATAAAAATATGTAATATGTGGATAATTTTAAGTTACAGAGACCTTTGCTCTAATAAACCTAGCCACTGAAAAGTTGTGTTAGCAGAACTAAATTTCTTGATATTGGGAATTGTTTAGCTTTATTATTATTGCTGTCCTGAACAAAAAATGGAGTACATTAAAAAAAAAAAAACTTACTTCATTATCTGTGGACTCATGAAGGCCAGAATATCAGCTGCAACTTTCAGAATGGCAACTTTAATCAATAAAAATCTAAACGTTTGCCACAGAGGGTAAAGTAGAGATGGTTTCTGGAAACTTGCTTTCTCTGATATCATCCCTTTGTCACAAGGAGCCTGTCAATTTACAAAAGAGACACACACAATAAAGACAAAGATTTTAACACAAAAATGCAGAGTGAACATTTCAGTCCCCAGAAAAATCATGGAGCAGGTCCTCAAGGAATCAATCCTGAAGCACTTACATGAGGGGAAAGTGATCAGGAACAGTCAGCATGGATTCACCAAGGGAAGGTCATGCCTGACTAATCTAATCACCTTCTATGATGAGATTACTGGTTCTGTGGATGAAGGGAAAGCAGTGGATGTGTTATTCCTCGACTTTAGCAAAGCTTTTGACACGGTCTCCCACAGTATTCTTGTCAGCAAGTTAAAGAAGTATGGGCTGGATGGATGCACTACAAGGTGGGTAGAAAGTTGGCTAGATTGTCGGGCTCAACGGGTAGTGATCAATGGCTCCATGTCTAATTGGCAGCCGGTATCTAGCGGAGTGCCCCAAGGGTCAGTCCTGGGGCCGGTTTTGTTCAATATCTTCATAAATGATCTGGAGGATGGTGTGGATTGCACTCTCAGCAAATTTGCAGATGATACTAAACTGGGAGGAGTGGTGGACACGCTGGAGGGCAGGGATAGGATACAGAGGGACCTAGACAAATTGGAGGATTGGGCCAAAAGAAATCTGATGAGGTTCAATAAGGATAAGTGCAGGGTCCTGCACTTAGGACGGAAGAACCCAATGCACCACTACAGACTAGGGACCAAATGGCTAGGCAGCAGTTCTGCGGAAAAGGACCTAGGGGTGACAGTGGACGAGAAGCTGGATATGAGTCAGCAGTGTGCCCTTGTTGCCAAGAAGGCCAATGGCATTTTGGGATGTATAAGTAGGGGCATAGCGAGCAGATCGAGGGACGTGATCGTCCCCCTCTATTCGACATTGGTGACGCCTCATCTGGAGTACTGTGTCCAGTTTTGGGCCCCACACTACAAGAAGGATGTGGATAAATTGGAAAGAGTCCAGCGAAGGGCAACAAAAATGATTAGGGGTCTGGAACACATGACTTATGAGGAGAGGCTGAGGGAACTGGGATTGTTTAGTCTGCAGAAGAGAAGAATGAGGGGGGATTTGATAGCTGCTTTCAACTACCTGAGAGGTGGTTCCAGAGAGGTGGTTCTAGACTATTCTCAGTGGTGGAAGAGGACAGGACAAGGAGCAATGGTCTCAAGTTGCAGTGGGGGAGGTTTAGGTTGGATATTAGGAAAAACTTTTTCACTAGGAGGGTGGTGAAACACTGGAATGCGTTGCCTACGGAGATGGTGGAATCTCCTTCCTTAGAAGTTTTTAAGGTCAGGCTTGACAAAGCCCTGGCTGGGATGATTTAATTGGGGATGAGTCCTGCTTTTGAGCAGGGGGTTGGACTAGATGACCTCCTGAGGTCCCTTCCAACCCTGATATTCTATGATTCTATGAGTGTCAACAAAGAGTGTCAATCTACAGCAACGGGCACACCTATAGTGCTGTGGAGCATACTTCTTCCAACTCAGTGAGGGGGACGGATAGTCTAAATTCTTTTTGCACAGAAATATTTCTATCTAGTAATCCTTTACAAAAGGGGGAATAAGGGTTCTGCAATCATCCTTCAGTATCACAAAAAGGCAATTTATTACCATGGGTAGGCCAACAACAGAAAAAGTCTTCCTCAAAAAATGATAGTTGGAACGTCCAAAAATCTGTTAGACATGTTGGAGGAAGCCTTTTGTACTGTATATAGATCTAGATAAGTAAGTGGCTTTTCAGTGTATCTTTTTGCTTTCCAGTGGGAATTGTAACAACTGCTATATTTAACAGGTTTCAGAGTAGCAGCCGTGTTAGTCTGTATTCGCAAAAAGAAAAGGAGTACTTGTGGCACCTTAGAGACTAACCAATTTATTTGAGCATGAGCTTTTGTGCGCTACAACTCACTTCATCAGATGCATTCCGATGAAGTGAGCTGTAGCTCACGAAAGCTTATGCTCAAATAAATTTGTTTGTCTCTAAGGTGCCACAAGTACTCCTTTTCTTTTTGTTATATTTAAGGTTGCCTAAGAATTTCTATTCTAATGGTGTGATGTTAGTTGCTAAATAGCTTTCTAAATCTTTACCTGGCACCCTGAAATTTTCCAAGTTAAGTCTCTAATCAAAAATGAATATTCTTATAAAGTCTGAGCAAAAACAAACCTACCCTTCTTGGGTATTACAAGAGTGAGGGGGTGAAGGCAGAGAGTTCCACAAATCAGCTGGGGTTAGAAAGATGGCATCCAGAAAAGAAATGGCCCTGTAAGGTCTGAAGCCTTTTGGAACATAACTCTGGGGCACAGCCCCAAGATCAGAGCTGCCAGACCTCAACACCCTGCCGACCATATCATGCAGAAGCCGGAGTCCCCTGATGATCTGATCTTGACTGGCCATCAAGAAAAGTTTGTCTGCCTTATTGGGAATGGTGAGCACTGTATGCTCCTAAGACTCTCAGGACAGAGGATCTTCATATAGACTTCCTAAGGTTATGGCAATCCTGCAGTGTAAGTCCATAATGTGAAACTTCAAAAAATAAACAAAAAACCCACAAACACCTATCATAAAACAACCCCCCAGGAAATTTCATTAAAACATTACACTGGAGCCTGCTCTACACTGCAGAATCTTACTTATGGTTGTAATACACCGGGCATCTACACATACCAGTGCTTGCAATGGTGCACAAGTGTTGCCAGAACCTTAGACAATTGCTTTTTGCTTAGAGCAGTGATTGTCAACCTTTTTTCATGTGTGGACCCCTAAATTTCAAATGGAGGTGTGGACCCCTTTGGAAATTCAAGCCGTAGTCCACGGACCCTTACCATAGAAGTCAGACTGAAAATTGGTTGAACATAGTTCAACTATAAATGTTGCATGTGCTCAGCACAGCAGTTAATGCAGCTTGAGAAAGGGCGCTGAACTGTGGGCATATATGGTAACGACACCACTTCCGGGCTTCGATCTGTTGGTGGGGGTATTCACATACTTTTGATTGATCAGAACAACAGAATGCCTTTTCTGGGAGCTGAAACATTTTATTTTCATAGTCATCTTTCCCGGACCCCTTTGACACAGTCTGCGGACCTCCAGGGACCCGCAGACCACAGGTTGAAAATCACTGGCTTAGAGCAAGACTCATTACCATTGCTAATGGGAGCTAAACATATACACTGAAGCACTTTTGTCTGGTACTCTGAACTAGTGCACCCATCAAGGGAGGGCAGACTATATGGAAATCTATGGGGTGCTTGTGAAGATATTTGATATAAATCATTGCAAGAATTTAATTAAGTTTTGACAAGGATTTTTCGGGATGCCTAATATAAATTTAGAAAAAGGTAAGGGTTAGTGATGTTACTTATTGCTATCACCGTTACCTTTAATCCTTTTGTTGCCTTTAAGAGTTCCTTCCTCCAATGCTTTTCAAAGTTGGGACATACAGTATATGGAGAGTCACTTTCATTCAATTCAAACAGGTCCTCTCTTTCCAATGGTTTCTTGTAGCCTAAAGTTATTATTCTGAAAGGAAAATACATACTTTAATAAGTGAACTATTACAAGAAACACAAAGCAGCCAAATCAAACAGGAATCCTAACTGAGAAGCTTTATACACATAATATAATACTTATAAATGAGCTCTACATTCACAATAATAAATAATGTATAATATAAAAGGCAAAATTGTGGAACCCACCTACAGTCAACTTGACTATACTGAAACTATAGTTATAGTAAACAAGGGCCCAATCCAAAATCCCCAGACCTGAACACCCTCAATGAGGAAAACCTGCACTTTAGCATTCACCTGTAGTTATGAAGTTAAGGAGAATAAAAATTTCTAGTTATTTCAACAGCAAATCTGGTTAGTGACTGCCCATTTATTATGATAATCTACACAGAAAATACAATGTGGAGTCCTTGTGGCACCTTAGAGACTAACAAATTTATTTGGGTATAAGCTTTCGTGGGCTAGAACCCACTTCATCAGATGCATAGAGTGGAAAATACAATAGCAGGTATAAATACACAGCACATGAAAATATGGGAGTTGCCTTACCAAGTGGGAGGTCAGTCTAACGAGACAATTCCATTAACAGTAGGATACCAAGGGAGGAAAAATCACTTTTGTAGTGGTAATGAGAGTGGCCCATTTCAAACAGTTGACAAGAAGGTGTGAGTAACAGTAGGGGGAAATTAGTACAGGAAAAAATTAGGTTTTGTAATGACCCAACCACTCCTAGTCTTTATTCAGGCCTAATTTGATGGTGTCCAGTTTGCAAATTAATTCCAGTTCTGCAGTTTCACATTGGAGTCTGTTCTTCTTTATAACAGGATTCCACCCTACTGTGACTCATCCTTAACCAGGGTACGCAGGGACAAACAGAAACTGGGTTTTAGTATAAGTCTACAATAAGCTTACAATAGATCTTGAGTTGTTTAAATTTGGGGCCATATTATACCCTTTGCTGTTAGATACAGAAGAGCTAAAATGGATGTAAATAATGGTCATAATCACTCTGAACCCACAGGAATCCCCCCCCCCCCCCAAGAACAATGAAAGGAACCTGTAGGTTTTGGGAGTATGAAAGGAACCTGTAGGTTTTGGGAGGGGGCAGAGCAACCAAATCTGCAAAAATTAATGCTGATGTCAAAGTCAATTAATTTTTTAAGAAAGTTCCAAAAGTTTGGAAAGCAACAGATATGAAACAACCAGATGTCACTGCATAGGTCTACCGGGGTCCCAACATGGCAAGATTAAGTCATTGCTTAGAGTCTCAACCCCTGGAGTCAGGTGGTAAGATCAGAATTTCACCATTCATTTTACAAAAAAAAAAAAAAGGTTCTAGGCCTCAGGGATTCAAAGAAAATTTTAAAATGTGACCTGAGTATAATGGTACCTGTCTGACTCAGGAGAGAACCTGAAACAATGCCTCTACGAGCAGTGAACTGCCCCACTGGTCTCAATTCTGAATCCTGGTGCTCCCCCAAAAGACAGAGGAGTCCACTGAAGGGCCCAATGTGGGTTGTGCCTAAAGCCCCAGATTGCCTTAATCTCATTCTGGAAGCATGATGAAATGTTATGAGTTAGTTATATAATAATCAGTTTGAGATTTCCCAGTTCAGACTGCAGAAGCCTAATATTACTTAATCCCTAAGTGTCCTTTACTGGAGAGACAAGGTGGGTGAGGCAATATCTTTTATTGGACCAACTTCTGTTAGTCAGAGACAAGCTTTCAAGCCACACAGAGCTCTTCTTCAGGTCTGGGAAAGGAACTCCTAGCATCACAGCAAAATTGCAAGGTGGAACAGATACAGACAAACAGCTTAAACTCCCTTATAGCTTTCCACACTCTCACACTAGAATCAACTTCCTGTTCACCATCATCATCTTAAACAATGGAACCATTCAGATAATCATATAAAAGAAACCCACAGACCATCACACCCACCTTCATAGATCCAGTAATCACCCCAAGCACACCAATAAATTTGTTATCTACAGCCAGGCACTCAGACACCACAGTGTTGGATCATATTAAAGAAGTTCTGTATTAAAATCACAAATGAGTTTGATTCCCCATAGTTTAAATTCCAGGGTATTACTAATTAAGAGGTCTCTTGGGTTTTGGTACTGGTTTTCTCCCTCTATGTGTGAAACTTGCAAGCTGCTAATTGCGTTAGTACATTCTAAGACAGAGTCTGTTCTCAAAGCAATTCACAGAGAGAGAGACTCAAAGCAATACTCTAACAACAGAAATAGCATCCAGAGATTCCCCGCCCTTTTGTTGTATTAACAATTGTGATTAAAATAGAGATATGTATGTGGATGGATGCGTGGTGTGGATAATAACTGAATGATCAGGGAGGTGCCAGCCTAAGAATCCAGTGTCCATCGGCTGAAGAAGGCATCAAGTGGAAATAACCAGAGGACCCCCGGAGGGCAGACTGGAATCCACCCAACAGCCTCAAGAATGGGAGAACCAAAGTGAGCTGTAGCTCACGAAAGCTTATGCTCAAATAAACTGGTTAGTCTCTAAGGTGCACAAGTACTCCTTTTCTTTTTGCGAATACAGACTAACACCGCTGTTACTCTGAAACCTGTCAAAGAACAAGATAACATCTAGCAGCACGGAGCCGTCAGGAATGTGCTATCTGCTGATTGATTCAGCAA
Organism: Lepidochelys kempii; assembly: GCF_965140285.1. Classification (NCBI taxonomy): domain Eukaryota; kingdom Metazoa; phylum Chordata; order Testudines; family Cheloniidae; genus Lepidochelys; species Lepidochelys kempii. The sequence continues at coordinate 177,530,519 of NC_136380.1, forward strand.
CAGCATGATGAAGCAATTCCCATAGACTGGCATAGGAAGAAATTCCTATAAAAATAGATTCTAAAAAGTGAGAACTTTGGGGTCTGATTCTGCAAACCAACTTCCAGGAGCATCAGATGAGCATCTGACAAGGCCCTGCTTCCCCCCCATGTCCAGGCCACCTGGCCAGTGGCTTGGCATGAGCAACTCTAAGGCTGGTAACTATGAGAACAACCTTGCAGAACCTGTGTGTGTGTTTGTATGAATGAATGTGTGAATAAATATGAGATTGAATGGAATGTTATAGCTATAACTAACTGCTTACTATGATTCTTTCTGTATTCACAATAAATGTGGTATTTTGCCTTTTTCCCTTTAATAAGATCCTGCTGGTTTTAATTTATTGGTATAACAACAGAATATGCTCACACGAGAAAGTTACTGATATACACCTTAACACACTTAAAATCGCCTCTGCCAAACAAGGACACTGCACCAGAGGAGTAGATCGCATCATGGAACAGGCCACCCAAATACCCTGAAAGAACCTGCTTCAATACAGAAATAAACCCCCCTCAGATTACACACCCCTAGTCATCACATATCACCCCACACTGGAACCCAGATTGTCTATCATCAAACAACTACAACCCATATTTGATGGGGATCCCATCCTGAAAGAAATCTTTCCTGAATGCCCCCACCTCTGGCTTTCAGATAAACCCCCAACTCAAGCTCATCATCAAAAGCAAACTCCCCACAGACCAGGACACACCAACTCAAAGCAGCACCAGATGTTGCCAGAACAGCAGATGCAAAACCTACAGACATAGCTCCACTGCTACAATGATCAACAACCCCAATAACACCCCTTTCAAGATCCCGGGATCCTACACATCCCTATCACAACATGCAGTGTACCTCATCCAGTGCACTAAATGCCCCAACAACAACTATGTGGGTGAAACCAGACAATCACTACACTCTCAAATGAACTAACACAGGAAAATGATAAAAGACAAAATCACCACCTCTGGATGAACACTTTTCACAAATTTCAGAGTAACAGCCGTGTTAGTCTGTATTCGCAAAAAGAAAAGGAGGACTTGTGGCACCTTAGAGACTAACCAATTTATTTGAGCATAAGCTTTCGTGATGAAGTGAGCTGTTGTAGCCAGACAGCCAGCCCCCCCCCTCTCAGACCAGCATTGCTGGAAACACAGGAGGAAGCAGGAACAGGGCACTTAACATATATTCCAGCACAGCCTTTGAAGCTGTGAAAGCACAGGTGTGCTGCTACAATGTGCCTCTGGGAACAGATACAACGATTAAGCTCACAGCAGGCAGAGGCCCTGTGACAGACATGGCTGTTAGCCCCTACTAAATAGCGTGATGCACACACACCAACATCCTAGTTGGGAAAATATTTACCCTGATAAAAGAAATGTCCAGTCGTCGACACTTATTGTTTCTCTCCTTTGCAAATGTAAACTACTCTTGTGAAAGCTGGCGTCACCCCGACAGACCAGCCTCAATTTGGCATAAGAAAGGAGAAAGAGAATAAAGGAGTACAGAGGTATAAGTAGGGGACCTACAGCACCATGATTTTTGAGTGCTTTTCACTATCTATCTGCTGGTCAGATAAGTGACAGCCTCCCAAGGCTTCTGCAGCTAAGAGGGTCCCTACGCCTTGTCCCTTATTCGTCTTTCCGCGGAATTGAGTGACCGATCCTGGCTTGGCACCGCTGGAATCGAGAGATGCAAGGAGGGTAAGAAGCACCCACACCTGATCTCCTATCTTTAGTGTACACATATTTTGAAATAGAGCTCTATACTTTGTTTTCTTTCTTTGGGATTGTGGCTTCAGTTTTGTAACTTGTTTGTATGTGTAACACCTCTACATTTAAATAAGTAGGCACTAGCAATTTTGTAACCACATGATTAGAATCTAGCTTAATAAATTTTGGTAACCATTTATGCATAAGCCTGACTTGTTTTCTCTGGTTTACTGTAAAGCAGCCAACACAATTAAAGAACCTCAGCCGTTTTGGCTCTAAAGCCTGGCCATTAGGTGAGAGTACTAAGAGCCTAGCGTTGAGTTGTGCCGCCTCCATGGGGCAAACTCTTGGGGCACCTGTCAGTCAATCCTGGCTGCCCGCTGCGAAGGAGCTCTGAGCTCTAGCAGTTAAAGTCACGGGTGTGGAGAGGCTCTTAGTGCTGCCATTGGGGCACCTGTCAGTCAGTATTGACTGCCCGCTGCGAAGGAGCTCTGAGCTCTAGCAGTTAAAGTCACGGGTGGTTAGGACCTTGGGGCATCCGTCAGCCTAGCCCGGGCTGCCCGCCGCGAAGGGACAGTGCGTCCTAGCGGTTAAAGTCACGGATGGTATAAACGGGCATAGCTGGCACCTCACCAAACATCCTTGGCCGTCGGCTAACAGAAATTGGCGTCACGAACAGGATTGTGATATAGGCTGCACTACAGTAACACAATGAAACCAGTCATGATAAACACCACAGAATTCCCTGAGCTAGAGAAAAGTTTGACCCAAGAGGGATGGGGAAATCCTCTGTGGAGCAAAGAACTGCTGGAGAAATATTGGGGAAAACCAGCAGAGATCTGGCAGCATTTCTGTAACTGGAGAACTGCCTGCAAGATGAAGAAAGGGAAAGGAAAAGGTGCTTGTATATGGCTGCTTACTAACGTTTGGCAAGCTGCCTGTAAGGATTATCATGGTCTGGCAATAGAATTTAATAGGCTGCAACAGGAAAGGGACACACTGCGCAAGGAATGCCAGAATTTAGATACCAGAGTAAGAACACTGAATAGGGATATGGAACATCTTCAGAAAAGATTACTTCCCTTAATTGAGAAAGAAGGGATAGAACGAAGGGAAAAGCTGGAGACTAAAACACGCAGTATCAACCGGGCTAAAGTTGAGACTGCTCTCTGGCTAGACCCTGAGGAATGGGATGGAGACATTTGGGATTCAGCAGATGAGTCCCCCTCCTCTGAGGAGGAAGGTCCCTCTGTAAAATTAAGACCAGCTATCACACATCACAAATCAGAAGAACATGAGGAAAATTTAAGTGGGGCAGAGCTGGATGAAGAAGGGGATGACAATTATCCATCCACCTCTTCAAAAACAAAGAAGGGAGGTAAAAAGGGAAAAGGGAGTAAAGCTCCAACACACTTTACCAAAATTATCACCCGCCAATATACTCCCATGGAGTTAAAAACAATCCAGGGAGATTTTGCTAAAAAGCCTGAGGAAGGTATAATAGAGTGGCTGGTCCGCCTCTGGGACACTGGGGGTGGATATATACGCCTGACAGCCCAAGAAACTGAGCGCCTTAACTTAGGTGCAGGAATATTCCTGGAACATTCAGAGGGGAACACCCCTAAAACACTTTGGTCTCTGGCTTGTCAATGGGCAAAAGGAATTTACCCAGCAGACCGAGATGAACCCACAGTAATGCACTGGACCAACATAGATGAGGTAAAAACAGCTCTATTAACTGTGGCTGTCATTAGCATGCTTGGTCAAAACCCTCAAGAGTTAGCCTATGAAAGCCCATGGGAGGGTCAGGTAGATGTAGATGATCTCAGACCCCTGCTTAAGGGAGTTCCGAGTAACCACAGGGCTATGGCACTGTCCCTTAGATCAGAAGCTGCAGCACATAACAGTACCTTTCGGGCACTGCTAAACCTTCTGGTGTCATACTTTAGAGAATTCGGAGACATCAGAGCACTGACAGGCAAAGCTAAGATGCGTTCCCTTCAGGGAAACAAGGGGACACCATCTAAAGGACATAAAAACAAGCGAGAGCCAACCCAGGAGGAAAAGGAGCTTAGAGCCAAGTTGTGGAGACAATGTCTGGCTTTAGGTTATCCCAGAGATGTGATAAATGGACTGCCCACAGAGCGGCTAAAATTATTAACCACCTTTAAAAGAGCTGACTGGGAGACAACTAATGTTACTCCCAGTGCACCTCTGCAGCTCTCTCCTCTTTCCCCACCTGCAGACACCCGGTATACTCCATTGCTGCAGCAACTGCAAGAGTTACCAGAGCAGGGAAACTAGCTTGCGGGGGCCAATCTCCTCTCCTAATAAACCAGCTTAAATCCAAAGAGGAGAAAACAACAGCAAAAGACCCCCGGATACATGTAACTGTAAATGACAAACACATTATTCCTTTCTTAATGGACACAGGGGCTCAAAGGTCCATGATTAAGCGAGAAAGTTTTCAGGGCTTGCCACCTACTGGCGGAAAGCAGGTACTTGTTACAGGGGTAAATGGCAGTACCATAACTTACCCATTAGTTAAGATAAAACTGGATATCCCATTGCAACCCCACCATCAGCCCCGAAAATATGAGGTGATTTTGGGCAATGCCAACATACTGGGCATGGACGTTTTAAGAGGAAAGAAGGGAAGGATTAATGGGGAAAGATGGGCTTTTGGAGTCAGTTCTGTTCCTCATGCCACCCACCTGGAAGAGGAAAACCCTCCCCACTATTCTGTAAACTTACTTAGCAGCGCGCCTGCTCTCCCGCCCTCAACAGTAACAAACACAAAGCAGTATAATGTCCCAGCTGAGGCCATAAGCCCTGTTACTGACCTGATCAAAGAATTGGAACAGCGAGGAATTTTAATTCGTACCCACTCTCCCTTTAATTCTCCTGTGTGGCCCATTAAGAAACCAAATGGCAAATGGAGACTCACTATAGACTATAGGAAGCTAAACAGTAACACTGGACCATTAACTGCAGCAGTCCCTAGCATAACAGATATTGTAAACACCATACAAACCTGGGATAAACCCTGGCTAGCAGCATTAGATGTAAAGGACATGTTCTTCATGGTCCCTTTGCAACCAGCTGACCAGGAAAGATTTGCTTTTACTTGGAAAGGTGTACAATACACTTTTACCCGAATGCCACAAGGGTTTAAACACTCACCCACTATTTGCCATGGGGCACTGGCAAAGGTCCTAGATGACCTTATACTGCCACACAATGTACAAACTGTGCAATACATTGATGACATCTTAATAGGTGGGAAAACCCCAGAAGAGGTACAGGAGGCTATGAATCAAATCAAAGGAGCACTAGAAGCCCTTAATTTAGAGTTACCAGCTGAGAAATGCCAAGGTCCCTCCCAAGAGATAAAATTCTTAGGTACTGTATGGATGGGAGGTAGGAGGTCTGTGCCTAATGACACTGTGCAAGAGCTAAATCAGGCACCCTCCCCTGAAAGTAAAGATCAATTGAGACAGATTTTGGGAACCCTGGGGTTTTGGAGAAAACATGTACCTGGCTTTGCCATTATAGCCAGACCATTGTACAATTTGTTAAAGAAAAGTGCTGCCTGGGAATGGGCTCCTGCCCATGAGGAAGCCCTCAGGCAACTGATAGGGGAGATACACACCTATCAGGCTCTGGGTCCCATACATCCTGAAGCCCCATTCCATTTGTACCTAACTGTGGGAGCCACTGGAATGTCTTATGCTCTCTGGCAAGAAAGTGACACTGCTCCCAGACGACCAATTCAGTTTGGTTCCAAGTCATGGCAAGGGTCACAGGCTAACTACACGCCTTATGAGAAGGTGCTTCTGGCAGCTTACACAGCCTTGAGAGAAACTGAGGAATTAACTCAGGATAAGGACATCACAATTCACACTCCTCTTCCAATCATTAAACCTATATTGGAAGGGAAAGAGTTACCACCTGGTGTAGCACAAAAGATGACTATCCAAAGATGGGCACTTTACATACACCACAGGGTAGGGAGTGCAGACACTGCACAAAACCCCACTATGATTCAGGAATCCCTATGGAAAGTAGGAATGCCTGATGAATACCGCCTGCCTCCACAGCAGTCTCCCATTAAGGATGCTGCCCCATTTGATCCTTCTAAGCCTGAGGGAGTATGGTTCACTGATGGCAGTGCCAGGCTGGTCAAAGGAAAATGGAAGGGAAAAGCTGCAGCAGTGCCTGCAGACACCTCTGCAGCGCCCCTAACTGCTGAAATTGATGGGTCAGCACAACTTGCAGAATTGGCTGCAATTAAACTGGCCTGTGAAGCAGGAGCCACCGCAGTATATACGGACTCCTATGCGGTATGGGCAGGTGCCACTCAGTGGATCACTAACTGGAAAAATAACCACTGGGAAATAGGAGGTAAACCAGTCTGGGGACTGGAATACTGGAAGTGGTTATATCAGCATGCCCTGCAACAACCCCTGTCTATAGGACATGTCTCAGCTCATCAGAGGAATAATACCCCAGCTGCACAGTTAAACAATTTAGCCGATGCAGCTGCCCAGCTCTTTACCACACAAGTAGAATGGGAATGCTTATATTCATGGTTACATGATAATTTAGGACACACAGGAAGTGATGAGTTAGTGCGGCAAGCACATATCAGGGGGTGGCCTATCACCCACAGACAGGCTAGAGACCTGGTGCAAGCCTGCACTATTTGTGCTGAGACTAGAAAACATACAGCAGAAGGACAAAGGTTTGCCAGGCTAAGAGATGGAAAAACACTATGGGCAACCTGGCAGGTCGACTATGTCGGACCACTGCCCACTACAAGGCAGAGGTGGAAATACATCTTGACTGGAGTAGAAATTGTTTCAGGGATTGGTTTTGCATATCCAACCCGATTGGCAACAGGGTTGTCCACAGTTATGGGACTAAACCGCTTAACAGCAATTGTCCCAATGCCTCAAGAAATCCAATCAGATAATGGTTCGCATTTTAAGAATAAACTTGTAAGGGAATGAACCCTTAACCATGGAGTCCAATGGACCTTCCACCTTCCATATCGACCTCAATCTAATGGCATGGTCGAGCGCTGGAATGGGTTTCTAAAGAATCACTTGAAGCCTACTGATGGCACATGGGGAGACAGACTGGACGAAGTGGTGCAGAGATTAAACAACAGACAGACTCCTACAGGAAGTCCAATCAGCAGGGGATTCTTCCCTACAGGGAAAGCTATCTCCCCTGCCAGAACACCACTGCACAGTTCCAAGTATGCTCCTGGAGATACTGTTGTGATTAAACACCCAGCCCTGGGAACCTTTACCTGCGTTTTGCACGCCTATAAAGAGAAAGGTGTATGGAGTGCCTTAAATGCTGATAAAAGGCTAATAACCATTACAGAGGCTTGGATCGCATCCAAGACCGGCTGACCATGTGATTTATTGCAGGAATGGTCCCATGGTTCCGAGCAACCTGCCAGCTAACCTGTCAGCAAAATGGACCATGCAGCAGACCTGTTTGATCACTAGAGACTACTATGGACTGTTGATATATTTGCCATTACTTATAATATCAGGTGTAATTTTTGCTTTTGGTTTTAAAATAAGTTTTTTTAGCTACAACACGACCCACCAGAGATATGTTCCTGCAAGCCCTCACGATCCTTCTGTTGGCTCCAGTCACCTTGGCAATACCAGAACATCCTCTTCGGGGAGCAATCCAAACCATCGCCTCAGCTGCTGGTGCTACAAATTGCTGGATGTGCACCTTGCTGGATTCAACCAATGGACTGGGACTTGAATTTGTACCACTACATGCAGTGGCTGAGAATGGACAAACCTCATGGATGCAATGGTTAGCTCAACACTTGGGATTCTCCCTCTCCCCGTTTTTACATTCGGTTGTGAATACTGTTTTAACCATTTTAATTATTGTAATTGTTTTTTGTGTAACTCTATGTATTATGAAGCGTTTGATTCAAACTGCTCTTTCCTCCACGCAAATCAGATACCTAGAGCTAAAAAGGGATCCTAACCAATTCCGCGAACCCTCATCCTCTAATTTGGTTGTTGGGTATTTCTAGATTTCCCCAAGGAGGGCAAGAGGTGCTGGCATCACAGCCACCTTGCAATCTGGGATGTAGTGTGGTGCATCAGGGGGTGGAATGTAGCCAGACAGCCAGCCCCCCCCTCTCAGACCAGCATTGCTGGAAACACAGGAGGAAGCAGGAACAGGGCACTTAACATATATTCCAGCACAGCCTTTGAAGCTGTGAAAGCACAGGTGTGCTGCTACAATGTGCCTCTGGGAACAGATACAACGATTAAGCTCACAGCAGGCAGAGGCCCTGTGACAGACATGGCTGTTAGCCCCTACTAAATAGCGTGATGCACACACACCAACATCCTAGTTGGGAAAATATTTACCCTGATAAAAGAAATGTCCAGTCGTCGACACTTATTGTTTCTCTCCTTTGCAAGTGTAAACTACTCTTGTGAAAGCTGGCGTCACCCCGACAGACCAGCCTCAATTTGGCATAAGAAAGGAGAAAGAGAATAAAGGAGTACAGAGGTATAAGTAGGGGACCTACAGCACCATGATTTTTGAGTGCTTTTCACTATCTATCTGCTGGTCAGATAAGTGACAGCCTCCCAAGGCTTCTGCAGCTAAGAGGGTCCCTACGCCTTGTCCCTTATTCGTCTTTCCGCGGAATTGAGTGACCGATCCTGGCTTGGCACCGCTGGAATCGAGAGATGCAAGGAGGGTAAGAAGCACCCACACCTGATCTCCTATCTTTAGTGTACACATATTTTGAAATAGAGCTCTATACTTTGTTTTCTTTCTTTGGGATTGTGGCTTCAGTTTTGTAACTTGTTTGTATGTGTAACATCTCTACATTTAAATAAGTAGGCACTAGCAATTTTGTAACCACATGATTAGAATCTAGCTTAATAAATTTTGGTAACCATTTATGCATAAGCCTGGCTTGTTTTCTCTGGTTTACTGTAAAGCAGCCAACACAATTAAAGAACCTCAGCCGTTTTGGCTCTAAAGCCTGGCCATTAGGTGAGAGTACTAAGAGCCTAGCGTTGAGTTGTGCCGCCTCCACGGGGCAAACTCTTGGGGCACCTGTCAGTCAATCCTGGCTGCCCGCTGCGAAGGAGCTCTGAGCTCTAGCAGTTAAAGTCACGGGTGTGGAGAGGCTCTTAGTGCTGCCATTGGGGCACCTGTCAGTCAGTATTGACTGCCCGCTGCGAAGGAGCTCTGAGCTCTAGCAGTTAAAGTCACGGGTGGTTAGGACCTTGGGGCATCCGTCAGCCTAGCCCGGGCTGCCCACCGCGAAGGGACAGTGCGTCCTAGCGGTTAAAGTCACGGATGGTATAAACGGGCATAGCTGGCACCTCACCAAACATCCTTGGCCGTCGGCTAACAGCTGTAGCTCACGAAAGCTTATGCTCAAATAAATTAGTTAGTCTCTAAGGTGCCACAAGTACTCCTTTTCTTTTTACTTTTCACAAAACGACATTTGACCTCTCAGTTCCCATCCTTAAAGGAAAGCTCCACAACACTTTCAAAAGATGAGCCTGGGAGCTTAAATTCATTACTCTGCTAGGCACAAAAAATAATGGACTGATCAGACACGCTGGATTTATGGCTTATTACGGGGTGGCCCAACTGTGGCTCATGAGCTGCATGCAGTTCTTTTACAGTTAAAGTGCGGCTTTCGGAGACCTCCACTCCCCCTCATCCCATTCTCCACCTACCAGGCCCGGGGGGTGGAGGCGGGGGGGCGAGGAGGGAAAGGGGAAGCTCTGGAACTCTGCTTTGCAGTGGAGTGGTGGGGTAGGGGCTTCTGCCCAGTGAGGAGAGGGATGTTGGGGCTTCAGCCCCACAGGGCACACCTGCTGGGGCTTGGGGCTTCAGCAGGAGCAGGGCCAAGTGAGCTGGAAACATGCCAGGGGTGGAGAGGGGGCTCCAGCTTGCTCGGATGGTCCCTGGCAGCTGGGGTGACAGCGGGCTGCCCCCCACTTAGGCTCTGCTGCCAGGGACAGGGGCCGAGTGAGCCAGAATCCCCCCTGTACTTCCCGGCATGTTCGGCTCCTGTCCCTGGCAGCAGAGTCAGAGCAAGGTGTAGCCTCCCAGCCAGGCTCTCTCTGGCAGAAATGGCTCCGTCCCACTCCCCACCTGGCTGCCAGAGAGAGTAGATGAATATGCTGGTGGGGAGATGTAGGGAGAGAAGGACAGAGCTTCCCCCCGCAGGTAACCTGGTGCGGGGGAGACTGTCAGCCCTGGACTGGGCGCAGGGTGGGAAGTCACTGGGCAGAGGAGACATGTGGGGCGGTCATGTGTCCTCCCCTTTAGATTGTGCCCCACCAGTATGGGGAGGCACAAGTCATCTATGCCCACCTTGTCTCTCTAATATCCTGGGACCAAGAAGGCTGCAACTACACTTTACTGGAGAGTAATACATGATTTATTTAGAACGTTATCTAATAAAACAACATTTTAAATAAGTCTTTTAGAGCTCTCCAAAAAGGACACTTAAGTTTAAATAATATTGATTGCAACAAGTTGTGTAGTATTTATGTTACAGAAATCCTAAGGAGCTCCCTCAAGGAGATTATAGCATATATGCGTGTATACAGAGCACATGGATAACCTTTTCCATCACCAAGTTTTGCACAGACAGACAAGAAAATCAAAACCTTAAACAAAATTTGAACCTTTCTATTTTTGAAGAAAGTTGTGATCTTAATATTCATAAGTCAATGTCTGTAATAAAAGTGATGAGTTCTAAATGTTATGCAAATTGTGCGAGAACTGGAAACTTTAACTTGCAACACTACTGTATTCAAGACCATGGATTAAATCCTGGGTCCACTGAAATCAATGACAAAACTCTAACTTTAATGGAGTTAGGTTTTCACCATATAATGTGAAAGTTTGAAAATTAGGCTAAGCAAAAAAGAATCAGATACTAAAGTTTAAGAATATTACAATAGTAATGTAGAACAAAGCAAAAAACAGCTGTTACTTGTAAACTGACTTTAATAATATTTTTAATATTTCTCTTTCTCAGGACTATAGGCTTACACTATACACTTACGTGCCTCACTGTTTATTTTGACTGACAGTATTTCCAGACTAAGCACGTGATGTAGAAGAAGTGCTAATAATGAGTAATGGTCAGGAGACAAAACGTGAAATTGCTTGAAATATCCTACAGAATGTTAAATGACAATAGGCAGTCCAACCTAAAGTAGCTGAGCTTTCTGTTCATACGAAGGTATGCTATACCTAAGGAGGAGAGGGGTTTTTAATCACTTGTTTAAATGACATGACTTGGAGGGAAGGAGAGAACATACATTAAAGAAGAATACACAGAAAATTAGTCATAACTGATCAACAGGGTTACTTGACTAATCTTCTGTAGGTCACACCAAAATATTTACTCTGGTAATTGTATTACCACACACAACACTGGGAAACATACATGTGTATTTTCTAATGAAGGGGATCTTGTGCATAGCTCCCACTGACTTAGAGCATTTTATAATTGTTAATTAAAGTGCTAAACATTATCTGTTTGTTATTAGTAAGAATCAGGCAATCTAAAACATTAGTATGTGCCTAGAACTACAGGACCAGTACATTAGGAAGTAACTGTTAAGAAGTGACTTGTAGGAATTGCAAACTGTGGCTTTAGAACACTGTTTTAATAGCACACTCATTCTGGATTAAAATGCAAGGTTGCATAAAGGGATGGAATGCATGTATGACTTGTGCCTAAACCAACTGAGCATAAGCACTAATAAATAACTTTAATTCTCACCTGCTATACCAGGAATATGTTATCTTACTGAAGAAGGAAGCATTTTCTTCAGGACTGCATTTCTATTAATAAAAATAAACCAAACACAATTCATGTTATTTGAAAGGCAGAGGAAAATGAATCTGTACTTCACATTTTTCCTTAGAAACTTAAGCATTAAGAGAACCATTCTCCCCTGGATCAATGTTAATGTGAGTTAAATTTATATATCTCAGATAATAAACTCCAAGTCCAGTACACAAAGTTGTAACTAAAAATAAATTTTCTTCATATTTAATATTCCAGTGATATAACCTATATTTTCTAGGTAACACAGAAAACCTAGACCTAAATACTAGAATTTACTGCTATGATTTTCTCCTCATCATGATCAAGTGCCACAACTATCTCCCTTCTCTCTTTAACACAGAAGACACATGGAATGAGAGAGAGGTTTAAGGCTACTTGATTCAATGGGCACAACTCATCTCCAGTGGAAAGTGGATGTAAAATGCTACCATTTTACATTGATCTGGTAGTGGTTTTTTACCCACTTTGCACTGATGTAAACAACTACAGCAACAGTGAATCAGGCCTAACATAAGTAAAACTACCTTAAAATTTCTAAAACTAAAAATTGTTGCCTTACTATTTGGCCAACTAAACTATCAGGGGAAAATAAATTAAACATCATCTAGTAAAAAAAAGGCATTACTCACCAGTTTATCAAATAATAAATGAAAGATTTAAGAATCTAACTAGAAATAAATTATATAATTGCTCAGATAAATGTGTACAGATATAGTGTGTCCTCCTGGTTAACAAAAAGAAGCTCCACATTTAGTGTAAAGGCTACATTTAGTTGCAAATCAACATGTTTTAATGGTTACCAACCAATGAGGAAACAACCTTTCTTTAGGAAAATAACTAAAAAATACCAATGCAAAACAAGATTAAAATCAGTTACTTAAATGAAGATTTCTTTCTTGCTGATTTAAATTATGATTAAAATCTGTGAATGGATGTTCATCCCTTGCCTCCCCATTAATTCAAAGGGTGTATGTCGGGACAAGTTTACAGCACTGTCTCAGACTAGTCACTCACATTTTCACTTCCTGACACTGACCCTATTTAAAAGCATTAATCTAAAATCTAATCAATCTAAAAGTACTTTTAGATATTACACCTGTTCCAGAGTTCCCCTGCCAATCTTTCTGCTTTTAGAAGCACATTTTCCTATTTTAGTATTTTTCACTGTATTAAAGCCTCAAAACAATGGGAATCACTATTTTTGCAGTTATAATAATATTTGGTATTACTTTCACTGCTAGTTATTAAAAAATCTGATTTTTGTTCAGTTTTATTATACAGCTTTACCATCTTGTTACATAGACTGGTTTCCCATTCCTAGCTCATGGAGGTGCTCTTCAATGAGCCAAGTGATATGGTGACTGAGCAACAAGATACCTTTTAAGTCCTATGACTTGTTTTGAATTTTTAAAATTAGGGAATTTTTCCAATTTGGAGAATGAGGAGAGGGAAATCTGAAGTGAAGGCACTTTCTGATGATGATGTTGATGATTAAGAAAATGTTTCTTTGCTAATTTTTAATTTGTAGTATATACAGACCCTTAATGGGGTTGACTGAGTCTCCAAAGTTGCAGTCCAATCAAGAAAATCATTGCTCAATTGAAAATTTCTAAAAATATTTTATCCAGAGGCAACAGCACTTTTTACTAAGGATACAGGACATATTTTGAGTGCAGATGTTACCATAACACTAATGATACAGTGTCATCATCAAGGTAGATTGACTTAAATCATAGATTTTAATCATAATTTAAATCAGCAAGAAAGAAATCTTCATTTAAATAACTGATTTTAATCTTGTTTTGCATTGGTATTTTTTAGTTATTTTCCTAAAGAAAGGTTGCTTCTCATTAACCATTAAAACATGTTGATTTGCAACTAAATATAGCCTTTACACTAAATTTGGAGCTTCTTTTTGTTAACCAGGAGGACACACTATATCTATACACATTTATCTGAGCAATTATATAATTTAATTTATTTTTATTTAGATTCTTAAATCTTTCATTTATTATTTGATAAACTGGTGAGTGATGCCTTTTTTTTTTTTTTACTGGATGATGTTAATTTTTTTTCCGTATGTGACTTGTGTCAAGCTGGAAATTCAAATTTAATCAGAAATGCACAAAAATGCACCATTTAAAATGTTTCAGTTGTTAAATAAAATTACCTTAACTGTGCTGGATAAATAAGAAAAAAGTTTATCACAGTTTATCAAAACATGCTTGCCATTTAAAACTAAATGATTTCTTAAACAATCAAACAAAGTAGTATCTGTAGTCAGTGAATTGAACTGACCACATCCTTCAAGATTTTAGAACCACTAAATCTCATCCTCATGCATTTAGTTTTTATTCAAAGACTGGAAGAGGAAAACAGGCCTTCCATTTTCCCAACTGGTTTCTTAACTTTTTAAGTGAACTAGTCATTGAACTTAACAGGTTGATTAAAGTGAAATAAGGAAAATGTACTCTTTGCCCCTGAAAATAAAAAAGCAACTGCTGTCAAAAGCTGGTTAGCTTCACAAACTCTGGTTGCAGGTGCTTATCCAGTGACTTACATCCTGCCAATGGTTTGGTTTTCTTTACAATTTGGCAGCCAACAGATATTGCTTATTTTTTTAATTTAATTTAAATTATTGTAATGTATTATAATATGTTTTTTAGGCCATAACACATGCATTAATTTCACACCAGTCTCTCACTTTGATCCAAACTACAGCCTGCAAATCCTTTTACATGTGTACCACTCAGGCCCTGATACTGTAATTCTAATCTAAGAGCATAAACGGCTGGTTTTTTTTTTTTCTCATATTAAAATATCAACTCAGGTCCCATTGTGTTAGGCACTGTTCAAATATGTAGTGAGAGACCATCTCTGCCGAAAAGGCTTACAATTATACAGACAACACAGAAAAGGAATGGGAAGGGAAAGATAAGCACAGAAACAAAGCGTCCTCTTGTTGGTTTCTCTTACTCTGAAATCAGTTTACATTCTGTTCATGGAATTTTACTTATTCTAATACTAGCCTGAGGGAGGCACAAAAGAGAATGTAAAGGAGAGGAAAAAAATGCATAGGACAGGGAGAATCCTAAAAAGAGTGATAGCAGGAAAGATTTACCAAAGTGGAGGAAGCAGGAAGTGCAAGGTTCCTAGCATGTTTTTGTTTTGTTTTTTTAGGGGTCAGGGGTGTAAACCGGGGAGGGATGTTACAAGACCTCCCAAAGAAAGGTGATGTGAGACTCACTTGGAGTTATCCGAGTGAAGGGAGCGAGATGTGCAAGATACCTCGGATAAACAACGGCCAGAAGAAAGGGGATGCGAGACTCACTGGGACCTGACACAGTCCTGACCCCTATTTCCAAGACGGTATATTTACCTAACGTCACATTTTAAAGAGCCCTCAGAAGACTGCCCCTATCCCGCAATCACCTTCCTCCCCCCTAATCCTTTAACTCTTGATTAGGACCTTTTTACTTCCGCGCACCGCCCCTCCCTGGTTTTGCCTCATATAACGACCAGGTTTCCATTAAAAAAACAAGGGGACCAAGAAGCCCGGGATCCTGCCCCCAGCAGTGATCGCATGGAACTGCTCCGGGGAAACCGCTGGACCGAGCCCCACCAAGCCAGCCATTAGGTGACTTTAGCCTGGGCCAGGCTCAGACCTGGTGCAGGCAGCGGGAGCGGCGGGTCTGTGCGCTGTACACGGCTGGCGGGGGAGCGACCGGAGGGGGCCCAGCACAGGCCAGGCGGCCCTAGCACAAGCGCCCCTGTCCGCCGCCCGCCGCCACGCCCCATCCCTGCCGGGCTGCACGGGCAGAGCGGGGCTCAGTCCCCAGCCGGGCTCTCCACGCAACCGTCGCGCCCGGCGGCTGCGGCCCGGACCCCTCGCCAACCCAGCGGGGCCGGGTTACCTTCTGGCTGAGCGGAGGGAGGAGCTCGTAGGAGCCGCCCCCTCGCCCGCGCAGGGCGGCCGGCATGATCCGAGCGCGTCCTGCAGCCCCGCGGGGCGCCTGCCGTCAGGGGCTCCGCAGCCGCTCGGGGTGGCTCTGGATGCGGGGCAGGGCGGTAGTAGCAGCCGCCAGGGCTTGGCTGAGTGACAGCCAAGGGGCACCCAGTGCCGAGGGCAGCTCCGGGAGCCTGGGAGGAGCTGGCCCGTAGGCACCACCCACCTCCGCGTCTTGGCCCCAGCCCAGGCGCAAGGCCGTCGCCGCACTCTGCCCGCAAGCGGCGGCAGGGTCGGGTCACGGGGGTGGGAAGCAACCCCCGCCTGTTCCTGCGTCCCCGGGGCTTAGAGGCAGAGGCCAGAGCCCCTTGGAGGGAATGGGAGCGCTGCGCGTTAGCAGCGGGTGCCCCTGCCCAGAGCCGCGTGCTGGCTGACTGCGCGGGGGCGAGCACAGGCAGGGGTTCGGGGCTAACATCCCCCCTGGAGGCTTTTCGAGGTAGCGGTCCCGGCTCCAAGAGCAGGGCTCTCCGGTTGCGTTAAAGAGAAGGGCTTTTTATTGGACGCTGTGGGACACAGGTTAGGCTGGGGTCGCAGCTGACCGCCAGGGCAGGGTTTCCTCCTGCTCATGTTCGCCTTTCAGGCTTTCCCAGGGCCTAATTCTGACCCCCTGCTTTTTTGTGTGGACTAGTATCTTATTCCCCAGTCTCACTGGGACTCCTTGCACACTAAGGGACTTACTACTCAAGGTTGGGAAGGGTGGCAGAAGTACGCCTGTAATACCTCTAATGGCTCCTTCAGCGTGTGCTTTGGAGGATCCTCCCCATTCTCCCTCTAAATTTTTTGGGGGCAGGGAGAGATTCACCAGGGACGCTCCTTGGTCCCCTTATCTTTGGGTAATCTAATCAGCAAACATAAATTCCACTACCAGCAGCGTGCTGAAAACTAACAGATCTACCTCTCTACTCCGGGCTGTCTTCTTCTATCCAAACTAAAATCTCAGCTTATCTCTCATATCTCCTTGGGGATGCTTAGTGTTCAGCTCAAGCTCAGCATAGCTGAAACAGAGTATTACTT
Source organism: Lepidochelys kempii (assembly GCF_965140285.1). NCBI lineage: Eukaryota > Metazoa > Chordata > Testudines > Cheloniidae > Lepidochelys > Lepidochelys kempii. The sequence continues at coordinate 177,547,191 of NC_136380.1, forward strand.
TTTCTGTCAAGCCTTCCGCCATCTTCTTTCTCAATTACTGTAGCCAACACCACCATCCTGTCAGTTACTCAGACCTGTAACCTGGGTGCCATTTTCAACTCGGACCTCGCTCTAGATCCTCACACCCCTGCCACATGTAAAACATCTAAGATACTACCGTTCATCCACACAGCTAAATCACTTGTTCAAGCTTTCATCATCTCCCGTCTTGATCACTGGTGCATTTTCACTGGCCTTGACAAATACAACTTGCCCTACTCATGTCCATTCAGACTGCTGCTGCTGCAAAGATCATTTTCCTAGCCTGTCACTTTGATCATGTCACCCCTCTCTTTGAATCCCTCCACTGGCTCCCCCTTTTGTATCACATCAAACAAGCTGCTTGTCTTCACTTTCCCCACCCTATCATCTCTCATTCACTATCAAGATGACAATCACACCTCCAGTCAGCCCATGATGCCAGCCTATGCTGCTCACTTGTTAAATTTTCTAACATGTACCTTTGTGCTTTCTCTCATGCTGCCCCTTGTGCTTAGGAGAAGCTCCCCATAAACATTGGCAAACCAACCTCCTTGTCCCACTTCCGATTCCTCCTTAGAGCTCTCCTTTGCTACAAAAAACTCGACAATGTTGGAGTGCTGAGACCACTGCCGGTCATGCTGTGCAATATTTTCTCCTTGTACTCCCCGTCTGGACTCCCCCATGTGTATTCTCTTGTCTTATACTTAGATTGTAGGCTCTTTGGGTAAAGGACCATCTTTTGTTCTGTTTGTACAACACCTAGCACAATGGGATCCTAATCCATAACTGGAGCTATTAGGCTCGACACTAAAATAAATAATAATGTATTCCTCCATGCTGGAACCCTTTACTTAACTGCTGCCTGCTGTCACCTGTCACAGAGCATAGGCTGCTCTAAAATGACAGAAAGGGCTTTGATACAGAGACCTTGGGCCCAACTTTCTGATCTTATGAGCAGTATGTGGTTTAAAACCTGAGGGGCCGAAGGTGGGGACAAAGTTGGCCTTATGAGACTTGAGAATAGTTTTATCTCATAAAGCTCTTCAAAATGTTTGCATGCTATTGGCTCTCTGCAAACAAGTAACAATAACAGCATGCTAGCTTGCACACAAATGAACAAGCTGAGTAATAATGGTCACTAGCTGGTAGTATTGCAGTCTCGGGAGACTGAAGTTACCCAGGCCCAATGCATTAGCTGATTGCAATTCCATTTTTAGAACCACCTGAAAATAAAATAAAGCTGTCCACGATCTTGGTCTTCACAGATATGGATAACTGGAATCTGATCCAAGTCGTGCCCTCCTCCAGCTCCAAGCTCTGCCCTTAATCCCCTGCATGTTCCCCTACCTCATTGGATCTCCCTTTAGACCCATCCTTCCATGCCCCCCCCCACTCTCCTATCCCATTCCACTTTTAAAAGTTTGAAAATGTAAAGATTTATGGGCATGATTCTCAGTTACACTAAGGCCCTTTTATCCCATCCTGACAATGCAGAAAGGCCAAAGTGGGTGTAAGTTACATTTACACTCCCTTTAAGGTCCAGTAACATTCCCAGAGTTATGTAAACAGGTCTTAGTATAAATGAAAATCAGGCCCCTATACCTATAAATATGCATAGATGGTTCATGTTTCCTTAACTAGTGACTTCCTAGATTTTTAGTAATTGTGTTTGATGAGAAACATAATTGAGTAAACTTAAATGTAAACCAAGATAATTTTTGGAGTAGGAATTTTTCCAGTCTATGAATTATGACTCAAGACAGAACTGTTTAATCTTAAGTAATGTTCTCTCCACTTAACCAAGATAAGTGAAGTTATACTTTGCACACAGTGTTTTGTGCTGGACGCAGTGTTTTCCTTATGTGTATACTAAATAAGATATAATGGAAATTTTCTGCTTTACAATACATATAATGCACTGACTCAAACAGTTCTCAAACAGAATTCTTTCCCCTACTTCATTGATTCTAACAATCCTAAATGCAGATTGTGTAGCATACACAGCTCAAGGACACAGAATAGTTGTATTAATTTTCCATTGGGTCTATCTTGTCTGGAAGTAGCATATCTGGTAGTTCTGGTTAAACGGACATTGGCAGGTTACAGGTAGCATCCTTAAAAAACAAGTTTACTTACCGGTGATATATGATAAAATAGAAATATTTACAACTCTCAATTTTCTCTTCATCTATACTGTTTACTCTTTCCATCTCATTCAATTTGGGTACTAGAAATAATCAATTCTAATCAAGTTGAAAATGGTTTCTTTGCATTAATAAAATGTTACACTATTTGCTTCACAAACAATCCAAAGTGATATTTACATCTAAATGAACTGGGTCAATTAAAAAGAGAAGATTAAAAAAAACTAATAGTAATAGAAATATTAACAGTCTACATTGAGCCTAAACTTTTTGTAACAGAAAAATTTCAAAGCAAAGTCATCCTTTCCACTCAATAGGATTATAGTATTATTTCTGTTGCCCTTTTCTTGCACAAAACCACAGCACTGTACATTTCTGTTTGTTACTGTAATGAGTTATACTTTGTTGCAAATATAAGCAAGGCAGTGAAAAATAGGAAAATTATTTCTTCTTGCATTATTCTGATTTTTCACAGTTTTGTGACAGTGATGTTTTCCCTTTGGTAAATAGTGGAATAGTTGTCTTCTTTTCATACAATTGCTGTAGTAATTCACTTGTCTTGCTGTTGGGTTAGAAATTAGCATTCCAGTAAAAGATTAAAAGCTACTCACAGAGGCAATAACAACACGTAGGTGACCTTTTGACCCATTGACACAAAGCTTGCATTCCTGATTTTAAAGCAAGCAAATAATATACCGAAAGATAAATTTATGGAAGGGTGACATCCCTTTTGTGGGTGCAAATCACACCCACAAAATGTGCATATAATCTTAATTATTAGTACATATAAGTAACCATGGGCACAAATCACATAGCTACAAGTGAAATGACTCAGATTTCCGCCCCAAATTATTTCGCAAGTCTTAACAGTACCAATAACTATGGAAGGCCAGATCTTAGCCCAGCTGAAAATATACCCTTGGTCTAGGAAAATTAAATCAAAGCAGATTCTGACACCTGAAAAAATCTGTTACCGTTTTTGATACTTTAGCCCAGGGATTGGCAACCTTTGACAGGCGGCCCATCAGGGAAATCCGCTCGCGGGCCGGGACTGTTTGTTTGCCTGCAGTGTCTGCAGGTTTGGCCGACTGCAGCTCCCACTGGCCGCGGTTTGCCATTCCAGGCCAAAGGGGGCTGCAGGAAGCGGCGTGGCCCGAGGGATGTGCTGATCATTTATACTTGTCTGATCCCTGCCTTAGTCCAAAATAGAGCTAGGATATGAAATCCTGAATCTTTAATACTGCTCAGCTTGAACAATTCTTGTAAAGCTACCCTACAGATTTCTTACTCCAACTCACATCTGTAATACTCTTGCTGACTAAAGTTGAAAACTTCATGTATTAGTGGAATAATAGGTGTCATTGCTTCATGAAAAAATAAGGGAAACAAAAGTGCTTTTGTCCTTTATTAGGAAAAGTTCAACTTTTACAATACTTTTCCTATACCTTTTTTAGAAGGATTTCTTCCTCCAAATATGTTAACTGCAATGTCAGGATACTTTATACATACTACATTTCAAAAATAATAGTCATGAACCTTGTGAATCCATTTTTGTAAAGTGCAAAAATGAGAGACGCTCACTCTCAAATAAAAAGAACAAATAAAAGTGCAATTAAAAAAAACCTGAACTCAGTCACACAGTATTAGTGCCTTTTTTTCTTGACTTTACACTTCCGGTATTTTTGGCCATGTTCTCTTTGTTTTTTTCTGTCATTTTCCATGCTACTGTCACTATCACTAGTTTGCTGCTCTCTTTTTCTTTTACAAGCATTTTCATTAGCCAGGTATGATTCACAGTCGCTCAGCTGTGGAGGAACCCACTCAAAAGAGCTTTGCCCAGCTTTAAAATCCTCAACAGGATTCATATAGGGTGGCATGGGCAAAACTGAAGATGGTGGTGGAGTCATCTGATAGTAAGGAAGCTGCTGTTCCATTGGACTGTAAACAGCATACTGCTGTGTTAAAAAATGGTTCATCTGAAAAAACAAAAACTCAGTTATTAGTAGGGCTGTCAAAGGACTAAAAAATCACAATTAATTGAGAGATTAAAAAAACAGTTACAATTAATCAGTTTTAATTGCACTGTTAAACAAGAGAATACCAATTTAAATTTATTATAAATATTTGTTGTTTTTCCATTTTCAAATATATTGATTTCAATTACTACACAGAATACAAAGTGCACAGTGTTCACATTATAGTATTAGTTTTGATTACATATATTTTCACTGTAAAAAAGGTTAAAAAAAGTCCGTGCTTCAACTTGTAGATTGCATTAAGGGGCATACTAATGTTTAGCATATCTGGCATGTAAATACCTTGCAACACTGGCTACAACAATGCCATGTAAATGCCTGGTCTCACTTTTAGGTGACATTGTAAATAAGAAGCAGGCAGGATTATCTCCCATAAATGTAAACAAACTTGTTTGTCTTAGCGATTGGCTGAACAAGAAGTAGGGCTGAGTGGACTTGTAGGCTCTACAGTTTTACCTTATTTTGGTTTTGCATGCATTTATGTAAAAATTCTACATTTGTAAGTTGCACTTTCATGATAAAGAGATTAAACTATAGTACTCGTATGAGATGAACTGAAAAATACTATTTTTCTTTTTTACAGTGCAAATTTTGTAATAAAAAATAATATATAGTGAGGACCATACCCTTTCAATTCTGTGTTGTAAATGAAATCAGTATATTTGAAAATGTAGAAAAATATCCAAAACCATTTATAATAAATTTAAATTGGTATTCTACTGTTTAACAGTATGATTAAAACTGTGATTAATCGTGACTACTTTTTATCTAGTTAATTTGTTTTGTGTTAATTGCTTGAGTTAACTGCAATAAATTGATAGCCTTGCATATTAGACTAAGTTCTAACAAGACAAATCTTAATTTTGCATGCATCACTGCATCTATAATGAAAATGTTAGCACCATTTTACAACTATAAGTTATTACCTTATATCATGCTTTTCCATCTTCACAGAGCTACAAAAATATTAAGTAGTTCTATACCTTTGTAGGATACTTTAATATCTCCATTTTACAGACAGGAAAATTAAAGAAAATGTTAGACCCAATGCGTCAGATTCTCTGTTCTAGATAAGCAGGAACAGGGATGGCAATACAAATTATAAGTGTGTGTGTGCGTGCGTGCACATGCTGGGGGAAAGGGCTTGGGGCAGAAAACTGGTTTTATGTCATCTTTGTGCCTTCCCAAATTCTAACTTTGGCCTTTGACTAAGTTAGGGCATCTCCAGTTTATGCCTGGGGCAGTTGTGACAGCTGGACTGCAGTGATGTTTCATCCACACTCTCCTAGCTATACTTTCAGCACACCTAGTGCTTCTCCAGATGAGACAGGAGAAGTATTCCCTAGTTTAGCAGATCCACTGTCTTTAATATTGGCAGCCTAATTGAACCACAGGGCAACACAGAATCCAGCCCACAATGTTTGCTGCCTAAAGTTGGGCACTAAAATCCATATCCAGGCAGCAAAATAAGCAACCTTATTTTTCAGAAGAATGGGGCTCCCTCAATTTGAGAGAGCCAATGTCAGAGCAGGATTAAAATTTTGGACTGGTAGCCAGGCACTCAAATTCTGATCAGGCTTCCATTTTAATGTGTTACACAAGCACCATGTCAGAAAACAAAATATCCAATTTTTATACTCCCTGGTATGCTAAGAATTTGTAACTACCATCCAGACATACCTCTGTTATTTGGACATGGTGACTAGAAATTCAGAAACTATACTCTTTAATACATGAATTCTGTTGTCTTTCATTTCACACAAGTCATTTTGCTTTAATGGAAGGATCAACTATTAACCATATTTGTAACATTTAAGAAAACTTACCATCTTTTGAAAGACTGAATATTCCTGAGATAAACTATTGTTCATTGGAAAAGGAGTAATGGGAAATGGAGGACTGCCATAAGGCTCTTGATTCCTGTGAAAACAATCATAAATACGTGAAGACGACTCTTATCAAAGATTCCTTTTTAAAAAAAAAATCAGTTATCTGAATTTTGGGGATATCACATGCAGCCGACTAGATGGATGATATGTTAAAACAGGAGTTTATTCAGCTTTTAACAGCTGAAGCTCCATGACAAAATTGTGTCAACTAAAGGAACTAGAAGAGAGGATTCAGCAAAGGACTGTTCCTGAAGGCCTGTTCTCAAAGTCAACTGAAGTCCATGGAAAGACTTACATAGACTCTAAAGGACATTGGATCAAGCCCTGAGAGCTTAATTTCCCTTAACAGTTCTGCCAGAGTTTTAAACAAAAGTGTTGAATATCTAGGCTGCATTTTCAGAGGTAAGCTCCACTATGATGATTTATGTTTTTATATTCTTATGTCATTTGTACATGTACACTTTTATACTTTCTTGTGAAAGAAACAAGGCATGTAAAATTCATTCTGTCTGGTTATTTTGGATTGACATAGTATCCATTCTAAACACCCAAATGTTTAAAGTAATAGGATCCAGGCCCAAACACAGTGATCTAAAAACCAAGCTTGCTGACCTGCGACTAGGCAGAAGTAACATGGTCCCCAACAGCTTGACTAGCTAGCAGGAATGGAGTCAAAATACACTACAACTGTTTATATATGTGGTATATACATACTGATCTCAGATTCTAGTATGGATTACAACTTTTAAAATACCAGATGTTTCATACCAAAAGGCCCCCACCCCTAATATAATACAGTAGAACCTCAGAGTTAACAAACACCTTGGAATGGAGGCTCTTTGTAACTTTGAAATGTTTGTAACTCAGAACAAAAGATTATGGTTCAAAAGTTTACAACTGAACATTGACTTAATACAGCTTTACTATGCAGAATAAAAATGGTTCTTTTTTTTTTAGTAGTTTACATTTAACACAGTACTGTACTGTATTTGTTGTTGTTTCTGATGCTGCCTGATTGTGTACTTCCAGTTCCAAATGAGATGTGTGGTTGACTGGTCAGTTCGTAACTCTGGTATACATAACTCTGAGATTATACTGTAGAACCATTCAGGGTCTGGCACAGAATCAGAGAGACTGAGAATTCCATGCACCATCAATCCCAGGCACAGCAACATATACTGTATGTGTGGGGCCAAAAATAATATATTATGACCATCATTTTACAGGGTGAAATTTATTCTATTAGGTATTTGTTTCCTTGAAATACTTATAAAATGATCCTGGGTATTAAAGTGTCTCTTGCTTTACTTCTATAAAGGCCTACTGCTGTTTCCACATACTACAATGTACGTAGGACTGGGCCCTCAGTACTTTAAAAATACATGTGGGGGTTTTTTTTGGTGAAAGCTAATTCAACTCCTTCTTCTCACCCACTGATTGTATTATCCCACTAGGCAGATTTCAATTAAGTGTTAAATAAAATTTTAATTAAAATAATGCAAAATCTTGAACACTTTGCAATGATATTTTTACAGATCTTCTCCATTACCTATATGTTGGTGAATATATGTCAACCCAGTTCTCAGAACCTTGACTAGGGCTGTTTAACTCTGGTGAGTGGGAACTCCCTGTAAACAAAATAAAAATGGTAACATTTATTCTGTTTCATATGAAGACTATTACCTTAACTGGTTAAAAATAAATAAACTGTCCTAAATCAGTTGTGGGAGACACAAAGTTGGGTATATTTTTTTTATACCAAGCACTTGTAGATGTAAGACACCATTCTACAGCAGGTTAAAGTTCCAGAGCCTGATTGTGACCGCATGAAAACATTAGCGGAATATTCATGTGACCCCACTTATTACAGTGGAGTTACTTCTGATTTAACAGTGGTTTAACTGAAAGCAGAACCTGGCCCACTTTGTTGTAGAAGGTATTTTCTTAACTCATGGGTAAGTTTTTCAAAAGTGGCTAAGAGACTCAGGAGCTTAAGTCCCTTTTCAAAAGAGATGTAGGCACTTAGAAGCCTAAATCTCATTGAAAGTCAATGGGACTTAAGCTCCTAAAGCATTCAGGCACTTTTTGAAAATGTTAACTTATGCCAACAGAACTCTTTTGATCTAGGACTCCTATTTTGAATGTAAATTTTTTTTTATCCCATTAGTTTCAATAGACTAGAAATCCTATAGCTTTTATTTAGTACACAACATAAATTATTACCATAGTATATTTACATAATCCCAAAATGTTTAAATAATATTAAGGATTTGACTTAAAGGGACACACTTTCAACAAGTAAGATTCACTTTTTCTTCTCCACTTTTTGTAAATACTCTTAGTACAAGAGCTTGAAAATTAGATTTCTCTTTCTTTTTGCCAAATGTTTATTTTCTCTTTCCTGTGCTCTTTGTGGGGCTAAACAAATATTTTGTTTAATTTACAGTCAACTTCACCACAGCTTTCAGAATAGTTTTACTCTAGTACTAAAGAGCCTGGACATTCTGCTCTTAAAGTGGACTGTGTTGGTTGTTTCTTTTTGGTGACTCACTCAGAAGATGACTCAGTGACAGATTTTGAGTTTTCTAGAAAGAAATATAACATATGCAGAACATTCTCTGTAACAAATTTTAATAAATTGATTATTTTTTGAAATAAACTGCTGGAAAGTGTTCTTTTCATCTTAAAGTACAATCTGAAATGTCATTCTTAACTCATCGTTGGGGTAGTTCTCGGACTGAGACTGAGGGGATATGGAAATCAAATCCTGATCTCACAGAAGTCAATGGCAAACTTCATTGGGACCAATCCAAGTACCCATGCACCGATGAAAAAAATATGGGAAAAGGGTAGGAAGGAGAAATCACATCTAGTACAGTACTTCAGCACACTTTTCTTGTTGGTTAGGCTGGCAGGCCATTATTGAGATATAAAGAAAATTAATAACACATTATAATTATATATCACGTATATAGTTATATTTCACTGTGATATTAAAAGGAAATTATCATTTTCTATTTTGAAAGCAGTTACCTATGTATCTTACTGCATTCTCCCTCCAAATTATTAAATTTGTCAATTTGAATGTCAAGTTTATTTTCTACCATTTATGATAGACTGACTTTCCATTCACAATGAATTGTATCTGACAGAATTAAGTAATAAATGATTTTACTGTGTAAAATACTTTTATATTCTGTATGATTAAATGACCAGCAAAGACTGTATCTACATTAGCAAACTTCATAGCTGTAACACACCAATGGTGCAGCTTCACTAATGGTAAGGAACAGTATATGCTGTAGTGTCAACAGGATGCCCGGGCTAATACGTCAATATTTGTTTTGTAAATGTTTAAACTGAAATTCTTTTCAGACATGTTAGTGGAATCTACTAGTCACAAGTTTTACAAAAGTTTGAGTTTTATTTTCTTAAACACAGAATTAAAATTTGAACCCAATTTGATAGTACCCTTTTAATCACATTATTTTCCATCTCAAAAAAAAAAAAAAGTAAAAACAAGCACATCCCTTTTTTGCCTCAGAAAAAAACTTGGCATGCAAACATGATTAAATACTTTACTGTAAACATTCTCAGCCAAGTTCTGCTTTCAGTTACACTGGTGCAAATTCAGGGTGATTCTACTGTCTCCAGATTTACATTGGTGTGATCAGAATTTTTTGCCATCTTGTTGTCCTCTCTGATACCTTACAAGTTATGTTCTGAATCCCCGGCCTTCCTTCCTTACTAAACTTAAAAACACAAATATTTTATCTCAAAAACTCTATATGAATACGGACAATTTCTTCCTAAGAGAACAGATTGTGCTTTGTTCACTTGTAACCCACTTCTCAAAAAGACTACAGCAAATCAAGAATTTGCATGTCGCACAGCTACTAAATCCATTCTGCAATGACAGAGCAGAGCTAGAATTTCACATTAAAGGAAAACTAAAGTTAATTCAATAGTTTGGGAATTACTAAACCTACCAAATCGATACTGTACTTTAATTGGTCTTCCATATAAACGGATTCCATTCAGCAGAGCTATAGCATAAGGCACTGATTCTGTGTGTTTAAAGCAGACAAATCCAAAAGACTTGGGTTTTCCTTCTTTGTCTTTACATATTGTCACATTGGTTAATGGTCCAGCCTGCAAGAAACTTACATTATTTTCTCATAAATCCTTAGTAGAGATTAGCTTTTAATTCTGTTTTGAATTTTTATTTCATTCATGAATATTTATTAATGGTCAGACCTAAACAAAATGCAAGCATGTGCTATTTAAGATTCCCTACATCATTCCAACTATGCACATCATTTTTTACTGACTGCATCCATACAGCTCCAGACCTGGGGCTCTTGCAAGTAAAGGTCAGCTGTGCACCTGTTTGAAAGTAACAAAACATCTAATTGATGTGTGCTTATCACTGGTCCTGATCACCCCACTCACACTTTCTCTATCTTTTTAAATTATAAATTATTTGTGGCAGAAACACCAGCTTGCACAATCCAAATAGAAACATTTGGGTGCTGCTAGTGCAATTCAAATAGTGAGTAATACCAGCTACATATAACTAGGTACCCATCCATGTTGGAGCTTGCATAAGTTCAGGTAACAAGTAGCATTATTATTCAATAATTATTGAATTATTATTATTCAATCAGCTACTTTAAAAAAAAAGACTGTGGTAGGAATAGCAAACTTGGGTATGTGGCTCCACTGTTATCTGTAATTAAAACAATACCAAAAAAAATCAGTTTTCACTGGAACATTGCCTACCTGTCATCACAAATATGTAACAAAGAAAAACCAGGGACACTGACAAACATTAGGGATACACTGTAGCTTATTAAGCATGAGGCCCACATGTCTCCATAGAGAAGGGATCCACCTCTGTGCCATTTGTTTCAGTAGCGGGTAAGCATTTTTTTTTTAGAAGAACCAAGTTCAAAGTGATCATGCTTCAAGAAATGCTGATTATTGCACTTCAAATAAGTAGTAGTTTTCATAATACAGCATCCAAGACAATTGGCCTTCAGTACAAAAGAGAAGAATGAACTAGTATTTTAGTCACTGAATCAGCATTTCCTCCTCAGATATGCGTCACTTCTAAAATGTGATTTGGCAGAATGAGAGGAAATGGCAAGAGGAGCCCTCCTACCACAAACCAGGAATGCTTAAGAGTGGTCACACTACAGTTGGCTCATTTGTAGCAGGGACACATACGTAATTCCACTGCTCTCTTGGATTGGTAAAATTTCTGTTCAGTTCACTAGGTGGGGTCATGAAGCAACTAACTGGATGTCCAAATTATTGTTGTACAGCCACTAGACTTTTGGTCTTAAATGAGTGGCTTGCTTGTTGGAAGTACTGATGATGAAATGAAGTTTCAGATAAGAGCCAAAAAACCCATCAAAATCATGTACTACTTTAGGCCAGGTAGCATGCTGTGTGCCTGGCTTTTCAGCAATTGTTAACCTGCTGTTCCTGCACAAACTGCCAGAGGCTTATATTGCCACGTATATGCACAGGTTAAATGGAGAACACTAGAGCACAAAGGAAAATAAAATCAATCTTCGGTTTTCTGTATTTCTACTTAATGTACTACTCAGCATTTTAGATGATCATTAGCAAAACGCAAAATCAGAATTTGTCTGTCTAGGGAACCGATCCTTTTGATTCATGGTGCTGAGCTGACAGTCATGTTATCCACTCCATATTATCACACTGAAGACATTAAGGATCCTCATTAAGGACATTAGGGATTCTGGATTAATGTACTCTGATAGCAAGGCATTGTTGCCAGGTATCTATGAATTGGGACTAGATTAAATAAGATGACTGCACACACTTCTTTCTGAAAATAAAGTAAAAAAAAAATGATTTTTTTTTCAGAAGAAAATGGAGAATACAAAAGATGAAGGTAAATATGAAGGAACAAAAATAATGTACCATTTTTTTTTCTAATTCTATCGCTGCAGAATGATGATCAAGATAGGCAGAAGGTTCAGTTCACGCTATCCTGTGCAGGGAGTCTTCAGAAAGGTGATCTTGCATGATCAAACATCTTGAAGTATTTGGTTTTTAAAGGAAACCACATTTCAAAGTAATGGCAAATCATCCACCAACTTTTTCAACTCTGCTTTATTTTTTCCAGAGTTGTTTGAATCTCGAAGCAATTTTTTTTTCCTAATCTGCAAGTTTCCTACAGGTATCCAGTCTGCTGCTCAGGATTTGTCTAATGCAGATGATCTGGTTCTTCAAGAACTAGTAGTAACAAACCATGTGCTCTGATGTTCAGTCTTTTATACGTAGATCTTCCTGTTTATAAATAAAAAATAATTTTGTGCTGAGCAAAGTTACATAAACGAATAGTTATAAAAACGAAAAGAGAATCAATTTTATAGTTGTTCTTTCTATTTAATGTGGTAAGAGAAAACACTATGATACGGGAAAAAAGGTTTAGGAACTAAAGCCTTCGGAGTGTTTTTGGACTATGAGGTGCTACCATACTGAATTCTACAGTCTCCATGAGAGAGGGGAGGACAGCACTTCTGTGGAGCACATCCGGCCACAATAAAAATAAGAGTAAAGGAGCATGTATGGGGGAAGAAAGGAGAATAAGGAAGAAGGAAAGACCTGCTTGGACTCCTGAGGAGGTGTATGACGGAAGCTACAGCTAATAGGTATACACTGTTAGCCAGGATCAGCTGATCAGGGTAGCTCATATACAAGATTCATTTCAGGGTGAAGGACTGCATGTTGGGAGTTTCATCCTATTTTTATTTCACTGGGACAGCATGATGGACTGTCTCACCAGGGAGCATGAGTAGTATAACATGGTTTAAATGTAGGGAGCAAGAACCAGAATGGCTGCTAAGGGGAGATGAGATGGATGCTTTTTTTCACCCCCATCTCTGGAAAAAGCTAATTCAAGGATTATGAAGTGGCAGAGGCAATAACAAAGGGTCGAACCTCCTAAAGTAAAAAAAAGTCTAGGCCTTGATGCTTTCTTCTATAATTGGCCTTTGTTTATTGTCAGTGAGGGGAACCCTGATGACAGTGAATTTCTGATGTGAACACTACACACATGTGCACACACTCACACACACAGATAGCAGAAACTGATCCCTACCTCAACATTTAAAAGGTAACCGGCAGGAATTTGCATACATAAGCACCAAAAACATTTGAGAGAGAAAATTTAGACATCATGCTTCTCACTGGGAATGGATCACATGCCTCTCCTCCCTGTACTAGTTCCTACAAATCGGGGTAGCCTAAGTGTGTCCAAGGACCCAGAAGCAACCAAAGGACTACTGTTACCAACTCTTACAAATTCAATGTGTCTTGCAATAGTAGGTCTTCTTAATGCCCCAGTTTCTGAAGGCAGGTGATTACACGAGAATCTTAGCTTTCTCTTAACCTTTTGTGTTTTTGTACCTTTCTAACCTTTTCTGGTACAGAGAAATGCTGGAAAACATGACCCAAATGAATCAAAACCCAGAAAGCAAATAAAAAAACAAAAAGTTTATTAAAGTCACGTGATTTGGGGGCCAGATTTACAATTTTTGAACGTTGGAGGCTGAGAATACCAGACTAGACAACGGGACAGCTTGGCCACCCTCCTCATAGACACAGGGTGGAGAGCTAAGGGAGCCAGCACCCTCAACCCCAGCCTGGGGGACAGAACAGGACACGGACCCTGTACAGGGGGGAGTGACTTCTTCAGCCTGCTCCGCTGGACGCGGGTGGGAGCCCGGCAACGCCAGGCAACACGAGGGGCAGCTCCGGTACTGACTGCAGCCCCCCACAGACACCCCAACCTGCCCCAGCCAGGGGCCCTTCCATTCCACCAAGCCCACCTCCCACCTCCCCAGGATAAGCCCCGCCCCCGGGCCCGGCCCCCACATTCCACCCGCCTCGCTCCCACCAAGCCCCGCCCCCACCTTCCACAGGCCCCACCCCCGGGCCATCCCCCACCTTCCACAGGCCCCGCCCCTGGGGCCATGATCTCACAGTCTGCCTCCCTGGATCCGCCCAGGCCCCGCATTCCACAGGCCTTGCTCCTACCAAGTCCCACCGCCCATTCCACCTCTTTGACCCCACCCCCTTCCCAGGCCCCGCCCCCACCTGCCCACTCATTCCACTCGCCCGCCCCCTTGCCAGGCCACGCCCCCGGCCGGCACCTGCAGGAAGAGCTCGTAGAGAATCTCCTCCCGCACGCGGCTCTCCAGGTTCCCTACGAACAGGGTCCGGTCCGGCTCCCCCGCCCGCCCCGGCGCGGACATGGCGGCCCAGCAGGGCGTCAGTCAGTCAACGCCAACACTCCATCAGCGCGAGCACGGGGCGGGGGGAAGACGGAGTGAACACGCACGACCGTCCGTAAAGCACCGGCCACCCGCCTCAGTAGCACGACAGGCAGGCGGGAGTGCTTTACCGCAGTTGCTAGGAGACGAGTGCCGCGCCTGGCGGCCGCCGGAACCTTGCGTTTTCGGGCTCGGCGTCCTAGCAACCCTCGCGCGGGCAGGGGCGGAGCTTCGCAGTTTCCAACCCCGCCTCCTGAGGTGGCAGGGAACCAACTGGAGACACAGTCGCAGCCTCTCCCCCATCTCGCCTCAAGGGCAACCGCCCCGCCCGCTCAGCGCCTGCGCAAAGGCCCCCGACCCCCGGGGCCTGGCGCTGCCCTCCCCGCTGCCGTGCGCAGTCCCCAAGCAGCGCTGCAGCCTGGGCCCAGCGAGGCCAAGAGGCCGCTAGGATTGGGCTGGAGAGCAGATCGTGTTGTGTGTCCTCTTCCAGGAAGTTGATTCATAACATTCATAAACCAGTCGGAGAACACGTCAATCTCTCTGGTCACGCGATCACAGACATGAAGGTCGCTCTCTTACAACAGCAAAACTTCAAATCCAGACTCCAGGGAGAAACTGCTGAATTGGGTACTATTAACTCAGGCTTAAAGAGAGACTGGGAGTGGCTAAGTCATTATGCAAGGTAGCCTATTTCCCCTTGTATTTTCCTACCCCAGACGTTCTTGTTAAAACCTGGATTTTTGCTGGAAATGGCCCACCTGGATTATCATACACATTGTAGGGAGAGTGGTCACTTTGGATAAGCTATTACCAGCAGGAGAGTGGGGTGGGAGGAGGTATTGTTTCATGGTCTCTGTGTATATAATGTCTTCTGCAGTTTCCACAGTACGCATCCGATGAAGTGAGCTGTAGCTCACGAAAGCTTGTGCTCAAATAAATTGGTTAGTCTCTAAGGTGCCACAAGTACTCCTTTACTCTTCCAGGAAGGCAGCCAGCCCAAACTGGCAATTGTCTGTGGGCCACAGGCAGCCTGAGACCACCTCCCCCCTTCTTCCTGCTGCAGAAGGGGTCCCCATGGGGAAATCGCAGGCTCAGCTCCATGAAAGGAAGCAAGTGGTGCCCAGAGACTTGTTACTTTTGAATATGCTTGTCACCAAGTTGCATTAGTTGTCGTTTACTTGGTGGCCTTGGTACTGCAGCCCCGTGCTCCCAGTGGGACCTCTCGGGGTGTAAGCACCCCCTGAAAATGAAAAACAGCCTGTGCTTGACTTGCCATCATGTGGCTCAACTAGATATTATAAAAAGAACAGGAATACTTGTGGCACCTTAGAGACTAACAAATTTATTTGAGCATGAGCTTTCGTGAGCGACAGCTCACTTCATCGGATGCATTCAGTGGAAAATACAGTGGGGAGATTTATATACACAGAGAACATGAAACAATGGGTGTTACCATACACACTGTAACTAGAGTGATCACTTAAGGTGAGCTATTACCAGCAGGAGAGCGGGGAGGTTAGGGGGGTAACCTTTTGTCGTGATAATCAAGGTGGGCCATTTCCAGTAGTTGACAAGAACATCTGAGGAACAGTGGGGGGGTGGGACATGGAGAAATAGTTTTACTTTGTGTAATGACCCATCCACTCCCAGTCTTTATTCAAGCCAAAGTTAATTGTATCCAGTTTGCAAATTAATTCCAATTCAGCAGTCTCTCGTTGGAGTCTGTTTTTGAAGTTTTTTTGTTGAAGTGCCACTTTTAGGTCTGTAATCAAGTGACCAAAGAGATTGAAGTGTTCTCCGACTGGTTCTCAGACATCAAGAATTATAACATTCAAAAACCAGGCGGGGCCCAATGAGGTCTCCAAGGGGAGCTCAGAAACGACCCAGTCACGCCAGCAAAAGAACTGATGCCAGGGTAGGAAGTGGCCCAGGGAGCAGGTGCCCACCCTCCTAGGCTGCATACTTTGACATATTGTTTCACTGGGCCCTGGGCTGGAACCCGCTGGAGTAGGGAGGGCCTGGGTTTTCCTACCCTGTCTACTGACTCACCATCGGGCAATACAGCTGCAAGCAGTACTGACTCTCGCTGTTGGGCAACACAGTCCAGAGTATCTCCACCACATGATACTGCTGGCCTCGGACTCAAAACACCCCCTAACACAGTAGAGGAACACAAAGCCAGCCCAGATACTCTTGGTCTCTCGCTAGTCCATGAGGAATGGGCCCCATATCTTGTTCTGGAAAGAACATCACAAAATCACATCTATCCAATGGAACAATTGTGAAGGAATCTTTGCAAGGAAAACATCACTCAGATTTACTCTGCCTTTTTCTACTCCTGTGGGTTTTGCAACTGGGAAGGGTAATGAGGTCATAATTGACTAAGTCTCACAACACCTCTGTGAGGGTGTAAGTATTATTCTGTTTTACACATGGGGAAGCTGGCACACATTGAAGTTAAGTGATATGAGTGACTCTCAATTAGGGTGACCAGATGCCCCGATTTTATGGGGACCATCCCAACAGTTGGGGCTTTGTTTTATATAGGCTCCTATTACCCCGCACCCCATCCCAATTTTTCACACTTGCTGTCTGGTCACCCTACTCTCAATAACACAGCAAACCAGCGATGGAATCAGAAATACAAGTCAAGAGTTCTGACTACCAGTTCTGTCCTCTATAAAATATTCCCCACTCCCTCTGTGAGTTAAGATTAGAGGGAGAATCCTTGGGAAAATCACAAAGTCAAATCAATCCCTAAGAATGCAATGGCTTTCTTTCTAGTCCTTACAGAGGAACAATTTTATAGCCAAAATGTGGTTTTGCTGCAAGTTGCTTTTGCCCATCTCAGCATCTTCTATTTCCACACTCTGCAGACCACCAGATGTATAACAGACGATCAAAAACAACCACATAGCCTGTCTTCCTTGGCATTTCATCTGAGCAGAGAGGGCAAGCAAAGTAATGTACAATTACTTCCACTCCTCCCTAAATTCCACATATCTGGCATAGCCACCAGTAACGTACCACATCAACTACTCACAAGGTATAGACCCATGATAGTCCAGTAGTTCCCAAGGAGAGAGAAGGAAAGGCAACTGATGATTAGAAAAAAACACAAAAATAACTCTGAAGGAATGGAATATGCATCACCAATTTAAGTGAGTAAATAGGAGGAGTCATGCATTGCAAAAGCTTAAACATTGGTTTTTGCCCTTTGCAAATTAACTTCCTTCTCTTCACCACACCTGTTTTATCAGTGACGTTTAATTGTCAGATCATAGTGAAAGCTAGTACACTATAAGGAAATACTAAAATCTTCTCCATTCAGTTGTGGATGTTACGTGTTGCTTTTCACCTTTTCCATATGTTGAAGCTGTTTCTATTCATCCTTTTGACGTGCTGGGTGAGATCAGGTAAGAGAGCCACTAAAAGTTCCTCTTGACTTTTTCCAGGCAAAGCAGACTAACTTTTCTAACTGCAAAATGACATGTAGATTAAACCTTCTGAATCACGATTAATGTAACAAACAATTAGTCAGGTGAACTTGACTGATTTGAAAGTAGCACAAAGGTTTTCAGTGTAAGGTAAATAAAGAAAAAACATGATACTTTATCTCCTGCATTTTTGTACACAAACAGAAGTATGTGCACTTTGTATTGTGGAAGTGTATGAGAACTGTAAAATAGTTTTTGCAAAATAGTTTTAAGCATAATCTGAAATTATTCAGCATTAATTTACTAGGTATAAAGAATTTCAAAGTATATTTTACAAATGTATGAATTAGTTATTTTTATGTACACTGTCATTTGTTTATTAAAGCCCTTCCAATCAAAATGTGTGTTTTTGTTGGTTCTCTCTGTCCTAGCCTCAAAAGCCACTAAGTGAAGACAAATATAAAAGAAATTTTACAAATTTAAATGGAAAAGGGTGAAATGATATATATTTATTGGAATAACTACAACTGCCCAGCTGATATTTATAATTTTTGCATCTGACAAAAGAGCATATTTGAATATTCTCATGAGGGTGTATAAAAAGCAATGTTAGTTATACAAACATTTTAGTTATACAACTGTTAGTTATACGTTGCATTGCCCTCATTAGCACTACAAAAGTAATTTTCCCTCTCTTGATATTCACTCCTTCTTGTCAACTGTTGAGAATAGGCCACTTCCACCTGAATTGAATTGGCCTCCTTAGCACTGACCCCCCACTTGGTAATGCAACTCCCATCTTTTCATGTGCTGAATATATATACCGCTTACTGTATTTTTCACTCCATGCATCTGATGAAATGGGTTTTACCCCACGAAAGCTTATGCCCAAATAAAATTGTTAATCTCTAAGGTGCCACAAGGACTCCCCATTGTTTTTGGTGATACAGACTAACATGGCTACCACTCTGAAACCTGAAACCAATAAATGTTGCCTCAAAAATGTGTGAAATCAAATTTGCAAAGCTTCCAGTTTGCTTAATAATTTACTGCTGAACGGTCTCAAATTATTTCTAAACATTTCAAATCCATTTGAGTTTTCATCTATTCCACAATATAAAGTATGCAGAAGTGTAGAAAGCAGATGCATTGTCCTTTTTCCTGTATTTACTTTTCAGTGAACAACTTTTGTACTCATTTCATACTTGAAAGTAAACATCTGAGATACGTTTAACTCATATGTAGCATACTTTTCAGCTAATAGGTTTCACTCATCTTTGATATCTCCACAGTATGCATCCGATGAAGTGAGCTGTAGCTCACGAAAGCTTATGCTCAAATAAATTGGTTATTCTTTAAGGTGCCACAAGTACTCCTTTTCTTTTTGCGAATACAGACTAACACGGCTGTTACTCTGAATCCAACAGGATAGGCTTTTGTGTTTCCATTGATCTGAATCTGATCTCACTTACATTGGTTTCATGCCCATGTAATTCCATTGACTTGAATGGACTTATTCCTGATTTACACTGATGTAAGTGAGAGAATTGAGCTTCATGTGTAGAAATCAAAATAGTCCCATTAATATCAAGGAACATTTCAATATTTAACATATCTCATTGTAATTCACTATACAGGTTTGAGAAATACACGGTAATAATAATAATCTTATCTAATTGTAAGATAGTGATATCCATTTTGGATTTTCTAGAGGAAGAACAGCTGTTTCATAGTACACTGAGGAAAAATGTTGTACAGTTTAGCTGTGAATCTGAATATTTAAAATGCAATTAGATGTCTAAATAATTTTTTTTTTTTTTACTGAAACTGTCTCCAACGTGTAGTTGTGGGTGTGTGAGTGGCATGTGTGAGAGAGAATTTCTGTTTTAGTTTTCTCACCTTACCTAACATTGACATGATTTGAAAACCAGAAATTAAATTTGACAGATGATAACTTTTCAGGATCTTGCCAATGTAAGACATTGAAATAGGACCTTTTGATGTTGTTAGTATAAAGATCAAATTAATTGCATCTGAATCTGAACTGTTCTTGAATTTCAGAGTTCCTCACTTTACTAAGATTCACTGTATACAAGTCTATTAAAGATTATAGCCAGACGTGTCTTCTTTTATTAGTTATCTGATTTAGTGAGTCATATTAGTCCACAAAGATGTAACCTGTTAAATAATAACTGCAAATTATTTAAAACTAAAATAAAACATTTAACACTTTTATTCAGAAAAAAATTGGTATTGAATTTTAAAAGTCAGAAATTCCAAATATGTAATAATTATGGTTACAATAATTTCTAATGAGGTGACTGCATGAATGAGCAAGAGAAATATTGTGCCTTTCCAGATGATAGAGCAGGAAGACTCAGGACTTTTTGTATCCTGCTCTGTCACCTTATTTTGGTTTTCACTAACCCTGCATATATCCACTATTCTTTGCAACGTCGAGTCTATTTCTTGCAGTAACCTTGCTTTGGCCTGGTTATCAATGATTCCACAAATAATTTGACCTCTAATTATTCCATCTGTTAATTGTTGAAATTCACACGATTTATCTTGGTTATGTAGATTTGGAACATAGTGTTCAGTGATCTCACCTGTCAGTTGGTTTCTTGATTAAAACAATATAAAGGACCTTTTCAAGTGACATTCTTATGTGGATCACAGTATTCTTGATTTTAAAAAAACCAAACCTTTGTCAGCTAGTTTGTAATCCTCTTCATGCTTCCACCGCAATGCACTATGGATATCCAGGGCCTCTGGACCTGCCATGTGTAGCTGTGTGGGTGATTTAACCAGGTCCACTTTCTCTGTAATGCCACTTGGTTCCAGAGAAATGTGAAAGTGCTGCAACCACTTCCTCCAATCTCTGCCAGATTCCCTTTTATTTTTTTGCCTATTTATAGAATCCTCAGTAAACTGAAAACTTAGTTTAAATAAGCTTACAAGAAAAACTACCATTTAGGAACAGAGTAGTTACTATTCCTCTTCCTACTTCAACTTTCCAAAAGAAATTGACAGTTTGTATTTTTATACTTTGTTTTATATAAAGAGGCATATGACAGGAAAAACCGAGGAAGGTTTGTAAAAATATTGGGGGCCTAACCTTCAGTTGGGTAAATCAGCTTTGAAGTCCATGTAGCTGTGTTGATTTACGATAGTTGGGGATCTGGCCCCAGGTTTGTGTCACAGAGTTGGAATAAGCATAGGCTTTAGATGAGTTCAGTGAACCCAGCAAAGCTGAGGACAAAGTGAAGGTGCTAAACCAACTAGTTTGTGTTTGTTGGGGAGGAAATAAGTTATTCAAAATGCTAGAATAAATGGAAGTACTTCACCCTTTGTGGACAATTAGAGAAAGAAAGAGTGTAGACGAATGGCCTTTTACAGAGTCTAACTGATCAAACAATTGTCTAACATTTTTATATTTTTCAGATACAGAACAAAAATGTGAAGAGTTCACAGATCTTAGCATACACAATGCTTTAGCTGGGACAGATCTAAAAGTGAAACTGCTCTTGTATACAAGGACAAACCAAAACTGTTCCGAGAGTCTCAGTGAATATAATACAACAGCATCTACATATCTGGATGTGACCAAGAAAACTGTCTTTGTAGTCCATGGCTTCAGACTAACAGGCTCTACACCAATATGGCTGAATGACATAAAAGAACTTCTGCTGTCTTTAGAGGACGTTAACCTCATTATAGTAGATTGGAACAGGGGTGCTACAACTATAATTTATCCTAATGCTGTCCACAACAGCAGAGGAGTTGCAGAAATCTTGAAGAAATACATTGACCAGATGTTGGTAAGGTAGACATTTACCCTGGAGGTGAATTATTTAAAATAGCATAGCTTTGGGTAGTAAAAAAAAAAAAGTGTTCAAAATATAGTGGTCTCAGAAAGAACACAATAAATACCATACTTTGAAATGTCTGTACCAAAATGCTTACATTAGTGACTGCATGAAGTTATCACTGCATCACTTACATATCTTTGTTCTCACATCTGCTCCCACTGACGTCAAAAGGGGTTTTGGCACTTTATTTCAATGGAACTGAGGTTATATTTGAATCACTTTGTCAGCAAGGAGTTTCAGCTGCATTAAGCAAAGAGCTGCTATCTCAGAGGAGAAAGGTCATGTGAAGGATATGCAAAACTCTAGACCATTACATTGCTAAAAATTGTTGCATCAGGTACTCCTTTAAGTGCTAAATGAGGTTCAAAGAAAGCCCACTTATGAATATTACTTATATGGAATGTTTATCAGAAATCATTGATACAAGGCAGTTAAAAAACAGTTCTCCATTGTACAAAATATTTTATATACCTCCCAGTGCTAACAGGAGCAGCTAAAACAATTGTTGATGAATAAAAGTCTGAGCCAGAGCCCACAAAGTTGGTGGAAAGACCCACCGATGTATTTCACTAGGTTTTGGATCAGTACTTAATTAAATGGACCAAAATAATTTAAAGTCTCATTTATTCAATTATCAATGTTATTGTCTGAAATTCTTCCATCCCCATCACTTCCCATCCTGAGCATTCTCAGAAAGTTTGAAGATTCTGTAACAAGAAAATATCTGCACAAATGTTAACAGAGAAAAAAAGTGGGTTGTGGTAAGAAGAGAGGACAGAAGATATGGCACACCACATGGCCTCTGGGATCAGCTAATGCTGACTGGGTTGCACTAGCTAATTTACAAAAATATGGTGGAAAACTGACATAAGACTAAAATAATTATAAGAATGTAGGCACAGTCCCATACTGGGGTAGACAGGACTACATATTGCATAATCCCAGATCCCTGATGCAGACTACTGCTTCCGATGAAGTGGGGTTTAGCCCACGAAAGCTAATGCTCAAATAAATTTGTTTGTCTCTAAGGTGCCACAAGTCCTCCTCGTTCTTTTTGCTGATACAGACTAACACGGCTGCCACTCTGAAACCAGGAAGCAAGTAGGCTACCTAGTGGAACAGTGGCTGCACCACATGCACTGAGCAGATCTTGCTCTGCTACAACTTGTGTTACAGTAAAATGTTCACAAGGGGGATAAAAAGTAGGGGTAAAGATGTTAAGGCCCAGGACTCCAAACGTCATATTGACAAAATGATTGTTATGCAGCCATTTAGTTGTTAATTCACCTCCAGACCAGGAATAATATATCATACCTCTAGGACTGATTGAGAGAAGTTCTCAATCCCATGGCCTTGCAGGCTCTAGATCTGCTGGTATTGCCTCTGAGTCCTGGAATAGCTTTTTTTTTTTTTTAAAGTCTCCTACTGAATGTGGTAAGCATTGCCTCCTCTCAGGAGTTCCTACAGATGTAGCCTTGCTGAACTGGCCATGTGATATCAGAGCTTCTTAGTAGTATTTTTTTAATTGTATTGGGATGGGGTCAGGGTTGCTTTTAGCTGACGGTTTTAGGAGTTCACCTTTCTAGAGAATCTGATAACACTCTGTCTCTTCTTCAAAAATAAATCAATGAGATAGCCTGGAAGAAAGGTTACCAGCCTCCTTCTTACATTTTTATAACTACTGTACAGTATAACTAGTTAATAAAGAAGACACTTAAAATCCATCATTTTTAAAAGTCAGAAACCCCCCCTAAAGTTTTAAGGAAAAGTAAATAGTAAAACTTAGTTTACTGAAGTCTATTCAGCTAACCATATTGTAAACCTTATGGTTAACATTTGTATAACCCATAATCACGCCTTTTTTTTTTTTTTACTGACAGGCAGTTGGAGCTTCTCTTGACTCTATTTATATGATTGGAGTTAGCCTTGGGGCTCATATAGCTGGATTTGTTGGAGAGATGTATAACGGTAAACTTGGCAGAATTACAGGTAAGACTTTTAAATCTGCCACCCCCATTCTAGTTTATCTTCCATCATTGTCTGAGTTAGCTGCATACCATATGGGTGCCAGCGTTGAAAAATCAACACATACGTCACGATTAAATTATTTAGTAAGACAATGGATCAAATGCATCCTTGATGTAAATCCAGAGATTAATTTGACCCAATATAACAGTAGCATAAACAGTATTTAGAAATATGTTAAATTTTTTTTTTAATCCACTACAAAAATTCAGCCTAGGATTTAAGTCACTTTGGGGAAAAAAAAAATTGTGACCAAAATGTTCAAACCTACCGGACTAAAGTTAGAATCCTAAATGGGAGTTGCAAGTGCCTAGCACTCTCGCAGATCAGGCCACTTGCTTTAGAGGAGCTTAAATATGGATTTACAAACCTAATTTTAGGCCTTAGGGCCTGATCAAGCATTGTATGTATTTCAGCATTCCTGTTGACTTCAGTGGGAGGTTTGGATGCATGTTAATATCAGTGGAATATGGGTGCATAAAAATACAGCATGGAGACCCTACATTTGAGGGATTTGTGGCAGAGATGAACAAAGCTAAGCCATTTAATTCACCAAGTTTCAAGAAACTAGCTTCTTCTGTTTTGATCCTTGGGTGTTCACACCTGTCATTCTCTGAATTTCAGATTCACAAATACTAAATTTCAAATGAAAACTCAGTCAAAACCTGACTAGTTTCACCTGGTTTTGCACTAAAACTGTTTAACCACAAATTTCAGATAATTTCAATACAAACCTATAAATGGGGCATGGCTCGTTTGGAACCAGGACCACTGCAAATGTTATACCATGTGCTTTTGGTGTCACTGTCTGGAATTTTTTGCCTGAAATACCCCACTCACTTAGCAGACATTGTTTCTGTTGGGAAAGAATAAAGTGGTTCTACTGACTCAGAACCATGGTGTAGATCAGTGGTTCTCAAACTAGGGCCTCCACTTGTTCAGGGAAAGCTGCTGGCAGGCCAGACCGGTTTGTTTACCTGCTGCATCTGCAGGTTCGGCTGATCGTGGCTCCCACTGGCCGTGGTTTGCCACTCCAGTCCAATGGGGGCTGCGGAAAGGGCGGCCAGCACATCCCTCGGCTTGCGCAGTTTCCCGCAGCCCCCATTGGCCTGGAGCGGCAAACTGCGGCCAGTGGGAGCTGCGATTGGCTGAACCTGCGGCCGCGGCAGGTAAACAAATCCGGCCCAGCCCGCCAGGGACTTTCCCTGAACAAGCAGCGGCCCTAGTTTGAGAACCACTGGTGTCGGTGGCTTGTTACTCCCCTAGATAAAAGTGAGGTGGGAGTGGCTCTTTGGGTGGAGAGAATCTAGGATGTGGACTGAGCAGCCCTGTAGTAGGAACCCTAGGAGATACTAAGTCTGGAGTGAAGGCTTGAACTGCATTGTTAATTTATTAATATAGACAAACCCAGAAAGGGATGAGTCTTTGTGCGTGAACTATGTGTTAAAGTAGATTGTCAAGGCATCTATTCAAACATGGGTGTTGGCGGGATCTCACAAGAAATTTTTTGAGGTCTCAGAGTGCAGCCTGTTATACCACCTGTTATACCCATAAAATAAAAACCAGCAGGATCTTATTAAAGGGACAAGGCAAAATGCCTTGTTTATTGTAAATAGAATAATAAAAAGAAATATATATAAAACTCACACTGTTGTATTGTTACTTATTCCTTACTTAACTATATTTTCATTCATTCATTCATTCATACCAGTTCTGCATAGGGGTTATAGTTACCAGCCTAGAAGTTGCTCGTGACAGAGTACTGGCCAGGTAGCCTGTACACGAGAGTGGAGCCGAGTCCGTGTCAGATGCGCATCCGATGCTCCTGAAGTGTAGTGGCAGAACTGGAGACTCAAAGTTCTCACTTTCTAGAGTCCATTTTTATAGGAATTCCTTCCTATGCCAGTCTATGGGAATTGCTTCATCATGCTGTTGCTGAATCAATCAGCAGATAGCACATTCCTGACTGCTCCGTGCTGCTAGATGTTATCTTGTTCTTTGGTTCTCCCATTCTTGAGGCTGTTGGGTGGATTCCAGTCTGCCCTCCGGGGGGGTCCTCTGGTTATTTCCACTTGACACCTTCTTCAGCCGATGGACACTGGATTCTTAGGCTGGCACCTCCCTGATCATTCAGTTATTATCCACACCAAGCATCCATCCACATACATCCTCTATCTCTATTTTAATCACAATTGTTAGTACAACAAAAGGGCGGGGAGTCTCTGGGTGCTGTTTCTGTTGTTACAGAGTATTGCTCTGAGTCTCTCTCTGTGTGAATTGCTTTGAGAACAGACTCTGTCTTAGAATGTACTAACGCAATTAGCAGCTTGCAAGTTTCACACAGAGGGAGAGAAAAGTACCAAAACCCAAGAGACCTCTTAATTAGTAATACCCTGGAATTTAAACTATGGGGAATCAAATTCATTTGTGATTTTAATACAGAACTTCTTTAATATGATCCAACACACCAACTCTTGCTGGTGGCCACTGACAATTTTTCCTAAAATATTTAATTAACTTAAGGAAAAACAGATAAATATGGACATATACACATCCAAATCATTGTAATTTATTTATGTAAGTTTTTATTGCATACTCAGTAATAATAATGTACAGTTGTCTTATTTTTTACTGGACCCAAACAGAATAGAAACAAATAATGTACTTTGCATATTCTTGTCTTTTGTTGTTGTTGTTGTTTCTTTTGTTTTTTTGATTGCCTTATTTTTTAGACTTGCTAGTAAGTAAGTCTGTTTCTATGAAAAGTGATATTTGTAGATTTATTAACACTGCTTCCCCCCACCCCCGCATCACCACCCAGGAGGCTGTGGCCACACAAAAAGCCTCTGGTGGCTGCATGCAGCCATGGTGGCCACATTTGAGAAAAAATTAGATTAAAAATTATTATTGAAATAGAGCCCTAGAAAAATAATGCCCACATGATCCTTCTTTTCTTTCAGGTCTTGACCCAGCTGGCCCTTTATTCAGTGGGAAACCACCAAGTGAGAGATTGGATCATACAGATGCACAGTTTGTTGATGTCATTCATACTGATATGGATGGTAATGACATAGCTTATACTTTCCTGTTTGAGTTTAGGAGGAAATATACAACCTGGAATGCAGAAGTAGGAAAGAGGAGGGGAGAAAGTCAATTAGGAGCATCCAAGTAATGTTGTTCTGGTTCATACTGATAAACAGGAGCAGTTCTGAGTTGTTGCTATCGAAGGGTCTGATCCCATTGTACTCAATGGGAGTCTTTCCATTGACTTCAGTGGCATTAAATAAGTCCCTATGTGCCTGTTCAAACTGAAAATGGAATATGGCCTTTTACTAATGATATTTAGAGATGAAGGGCCCAATCCTTCTTTTCTTATATGAAGGGTTTGGTTGTCATCAATTGGACTATTTTGAGCGACCTAAGGGTTTCAGCTCTAGATCCAAAACTAATTAGTATCAGGACTTTTTTAATTTAAAAAATCAACAAAGGTGTAGGTTGATTCCCTCCCACACAACTCTCCTTTTGTTCATGGGACACTGAGAAGTAGACTATTTTCCAGTAATTTATGTCTATATTGTTCCAGTAAATGCACTTTGAAGGAAGAAGAATTCATGCAGTCTCCCCAGGATATCAAAATATGTGTAAATGTAATGGGTCAATTCACACTGTGTTCTTTGTAGGTTCTCTTAGTTAAGCATTAAGATAATTTGTACAATACTCACATCATGTCCATACACATACGAGAATTGTGAACACTTTAATACCACAGGACCAAATTCTTCTGTCAGATAGGCAACTACCACTCCTTTTGACTTCTGTGGAGGATGGACTTTAACTGAGGATGGATTTAGAGCCATTATTGAGAATCCTGAGCAGAACCACATTAGTGTAATGCTGAAATCAAGATTTTTATTATACAAAAATCAAGAAAGTCAGTTAGGATTCCCACAGCACCATAAGTCTGCCAAAGAATAATTAGTTCTGATGATTTTTAAAAGCACAGAAAATCTTGCATCTCTGTGCTTTGGTCATATGTATCACAATAAGGTCTCTCAATAATAATATTAACAGTTAACATTAATGTATTGACTTACATATTAAGGCATATTAAAACATTAATCTTTAAAACACCTTGATGTTGTAAACAAAGCTCATATGCAGTAAAATGAATAAGTATAGTAGAACCTTAGCGTTATGAACACCTCAGGAATGGAGGTTGTTTGTAACTCTGAAATGTTTGTAAATCTGAAGAAAATGTTATGGTTGTTCTTTCAAAAGTTTATAACTGAACATCGAGTTAATACAGCTTCGAAACCTTACTATGCAGAAGAAAACCAACTTTCCCTTTATATTTTTAGTAGTTTACTTTTAACTTCTTTTTTTTTTTTTGACTCTGCCGCTGCCTGACTGTGTACTTTCAATTTCAAATGAAGTGTGTGGTTGACCAGTCAGTTCAGAACTCTGGTGTTCATAACTCTGCGGTTTTACTGTATATATGTATGTTTAAGGTATATGGATCTAATCCAAAGCCCACTAAAATCAGTGAGAGTCTTTGGGGGGGATAGGAAGACTGGAAAGCAGTTCCTTTCCATTCTGCTACATTGTATTGTAGTCTGCTAGTTTATCTCAGGGTTCAGTGTTGTGAGCATAGAATGAAAAACCCTAATTAAACTAACATGGGTGCAGAATTTTGATTGCTGAGGCGAACCAGAGCTCTGAATTTCCTGACCTTTGTGCAATTAAATCTCAGCCACAACACTACGTAAACATAGGGCTCTAGTCTTCTTTTATTCCATGCATGGCAATCTCATTGGTGTCAATGGGAGTTGTCAAGGCTGATTCCCCAGTCTGGTACTTCGAGTGCAGAAGATGGGGGCCCGCAAGGATTCTAAAAATTAATACTGACCAGTCCGGGCTTGTGTTAAACTCTCAAGGATACAGCTTCTCTCTGATCTTGGATGGGTAGATGCTGCTACCACCCAACTGCAAACAAAATCCTTTTTGGAACCCAGGGAAGGAGCACTTGGGAATTCCTTCCTGTGGAGTACTCTCAAGCCCTTTCGCCCCCCCTCCCCTCCAGGGAAGAGGTGAGAAAGAAAACAAAGGAAATCAGCCATTGCCACCAACTAATTAAACAACATATGCACAAACCTGTTAGGACACAAAAATCCAAACCTGTTCTTTAAAAAAAGGTAAATTTTATTAAAAACAAAAAAGAAAGAAAATACACTTGGAATTTAGGCTTTTTGCTAGATTAAAAAAAAACAATTAGAAGGATTAAGCATCAAGATAGCTCTCTTGAGGTCCAGTTTAAAGGTTACAAGCAAAATAAAAGCACCTGGGGTTAGCACAAAAGAGTCCACAAGCCATAAAGAAATAAAAGAGATAAACCTAATCACATCTTCCTGGGCATTTTCTGACCTACTTACATATCTGGGGTTTCAAATGAGTAGTTTTTAGGTATGATCTTGTGATTTTCATACCTGGCCCACAGCTTTTTACAGCATAGCTCCAGCCCTGTCTCTGCTCTGTCCCCTCTCTTCAGAGAACAACCACAGACAGACAAAGGGGAAATTTTTTCCCAATTTTAAGAAGTTCTAGCCTTCCCATTGGCTATTTTGGTCAGGTGCCCACTCTCTTCCTTTTACCTATGGACTTTTTTTAAACTCTTTACAGGTAAAGCAAGTAGAGAACAGCTACTAACAGGGATTTTATAGCTAACTGGCTGGCTGGATGTCCATAAAAGGGAGCTACACCCTCCTTTATTTATCACAGGAGTACTGTGCAAATATCTGATTAGAATATAGCCCACTGATTTTTGCATATCATTACTTTTGTTTTTAGAGAAAATAACATGATTAGAAGAAAAAAAAAGAGTGCAACTAGAAAAAAGGAACATATTCAGAGGGGTAGCCGTGTTAGTTTGTATCAGCAAAACCAAGGAGGAGTCCTTGTGGCACCTTAGAAACTAACAAATTTATTTGGGCATAAGCTTTTGTGGTTATTTATTAGTGTTATTTAAAGCTCATGCCCAAATAAATTTGTTAGTCTCTTAGGTGACACAAGGACTCCTCCTTGTTTTTGTGGAACATATTTAGTTTATCTCAATAGGAGAGGTATGTACAGAACAATAGGAAAATAAGCTCCAGAAACTTTTATTTACCTTGAAGCCTTATTAAACATTATTGTGCAATTATAAATTATAATTTGAAAAATCCATTGATGTACTTTATTACCTCAGATGTTTTTACTTTAGTTTTCGGCTACAGGAAACCTTTAGGAAATATTGATTTCTATCCAAATGGAGGAGAAGATCAGCCTGGCTGTCCACAAACACCGTTTAGTGGTAAATAAAGATATGTTCATCTTAATTCAGAAAAGAGCATGGCAGAAGATGTATACAGTTACTCAACTAAGGTTTGGTAAGGCAAAACTGAACTCAGGGGGGTTTGCATGTGTAAGCAGTGTCAGGATGAGCTCCACCCTGACATCTGGTGGTGAGGTGTGGCAAGTTGGGGAAAAGAACTTCAGGGGCCGATCTCATTTGCATAGGCACACCCACCCCGCCTAGAATGAGGCCATAGCTGCCCAAATGGTCACTTTGGCTGCTGTGGGATCCCCAGTGTCTCTGTTATTGGGGCAGGAAGAATAAATTGTTATTACCCTGATTATGGGAACTGTGCTTGGAACTGTACTTGGCCTTTTGTTATGATGGAGGGACTCACCATCAACTAAGTAGCACTCGCTAGGCAAGGGTCATAGGTTTTAAAACTCTGTGAATTGAGAGAGGTTGGGGACAAGTATTAATACTTGGTGGTATGGGCCCCTTGGTGAGGGCCTTACATGCTAATAGCACTTCCTCCACTCTCCACTGTGGAATATCAGAGCTAATTTTGATTCCATTAGGAGTCTAGTTACAGGCTGCTGAGCTCACTTTGGTCTAATGGTGCACCAGCACTGAGGCTCCCCTACTACAAGCTGAATTCACCAAAGAGCTGAACTGACTAAGAGCTGAAATCACTGAGCGTTGTGTTAAGTAGGGGGGGAGCCTGAAGATATATTGTAGAGCAGTTTGCGGGACAGCTGGAGTGCCTTGTGGACAGGCTGGTGGAGCAGTTCGTAGGACGGCGGGAGCTACTGGTGGGACACGGAGCAGTTTGTGGACCGGCTGGTGGAGCAGTTTGTGGGACGGCGGGAGCTGCTTGTGGGCCACGGAGCGGAGCGGAGCTGAGCAAAGGAGTTTGTGGGGCGGCTGGCGGAGTGGCTGGCGGAGCGAAGCGAATGCCTATGGAGCTGTGGGGCAGTCAGCTTCAGATCATGTAAGGTGCCTCTTACCCCCGTCCCATCTCCACCCAGGTTGGGAGGTAAATCTCCGCAGATAAACTTTCGAACTCTGGGGCTGCCCTGACCAGGGACAGAGACTTTTGGGTCATTGGACTTTTGGGACTTTGGGTGATTTGGGGTTGCTGGACTCAAGAATCAAAGGGAAAGGGGCATGCCCCAATTTGCTTGGGGTGGGGTTTTTTTGCTCATGGGTTGTGTTATGAATCCTGTTGGTGGTGTTTCCCCAACATAATGCCACATTGTTTCCCTCTGTTATTAAAAGGCTTTTTGCTACACTCAGACTATGTGCTTGCGAGAGGGGAAGTATTGCCTCTTGGAGGCACCCAGAGGGGTGGTATATATTTGTCCCAGGTCACTGGGTGGGGGCTCAAGCCGGTTTGCATTGTGTTATTGGAATGAATCCCCTAGATATTGAACCCGGCCCTTGTTGCTGCCAACTCTGACGGGCAGAAGGGTTACACATGTATAGAACTGTTCGGATGGCTGAGCCCAGTGTATTCTTTTTCTTTCCCACTCTGCTATTGGATGAATGAGAATTAGTCCATGCACACTGCTACCTAGAGTTTGACGAAAAAGCTCTCTGTGAGCAGATAGAAGAGGCTTCTCAGACCAAAATACCTGCTGTATCTTATTACTTACCATATATACGTGTGTGTAAGATGCTTGCTATCTTTGTATATGTAGTCATGACAGGGGAGGAATGAGAGGCTGGGGGTCCAGCAGTTGTACAACATCCTTCTCTCAAGGAGTTTACATGGAAAAGGTGATATAGTATTACAGGCTGCAGCTGTATTGCCTTTCCACAGACCCCTTCTGCAGTGGGGACCGCCCATTAAGAGGGATGTCTGTTGGGCAGCTGTGACCAGGAAGAGTTCCTGGTAGAATGGCTACAGCAGAGCCCCACTGCCAAGGGCCATGTGGAACCACAAGGGGCCAGAACTGCTGTGGTGGGCCCTGTGTGGATGGCTCTGGATGCTTGAGAATCCCTTAGGATTCCCAGACATCTGCAGTGTTATGGAAAAGTCCTACAGCCTAGTTTTTGGGGAGAGAGGAATTTTGCCCCTGTGACAAGTTTCAATTGGTCCACTGAGCCGCTAGGGGGCGATGGAGAGCTAGGGTCCCACAGGCAGGCCTTAGTCACACCTTTCGGGTGCTGGGGAATTAGCAGAAAAGGTATGCCGGCACAAGTCTGTAGCGCGCCCCTCGGGCAGGGGAGCGCTGATACGGGTTTGTAGCGTGCGATTCTGCTACCCAAGGCAGGTTGGCTGGGGTAGGGGAACGCAGGCCCACCCAACTCCACTGCGTTCCAGCCCAGGGCCCTGGCAGTGGCGGGAGGCGAAGGTCCCGCCGCTGGGTCAGCAGGGAACCTTCCACGCCCGCTGACCGAATACACCCACCCCATGGTGCAGTTCTGCCCCTGGACTACTTCCTACCCGGTCTCTCAAGCGGGCCTCTCTGGTCCCTCCAGCTCGTCCGGGTATTCAGCTGCTGGCAGCTCCAGCTCCCCCTCTGTGTCGGGCTCTCGCTGGCCCTGGTTACAGCCGGGCCCCTCCAGGTCCTCCGGGTACTCAGTGGCTGGCAGTTCTGGTCGCCACAGGCCTTCCTCCCGGTCAGGTTCCTCCTGGCCCAGGGCCTCCCCTGGGTCGGCAGCAGGGTCTGGAGGGAGCAGCCAGCAGCCTGTGTCTGTCTCCCTCCCTGATGCTCTTCTCACTGGGCAAAGGGCCCTGCCCTTTGTACTTCTGTCCCACCCCTCCCCTTCCAGGGATTGGTATAAACTTGGTCTGGCTCCGCCCACTCAGGCTGAGAGGGTGGCTCTTTACCCTCTGCTTCGGAGGGAAGCCACCCTGGCTCCCTACATACCCCACCCCTCAAATCCAGCTCCCGACCTTCGGAGCTGGCGTCTTCACCCTCTCCGAGGCAGGATAGGAAATCCGCATTGGCATTGTCCCGTTCCGCCCGATTGTGAATCGTGAAGGCATAGGGCTGCAGAGCTAGATACCACCGCATCAGCCTGGGATTATTGTCCTTCATCTTATTAAGCCACTTCAGGGGTGCGTGGTCTGTAACCAGTATAAAGGGGGCACCGAGGATGTAGTAGCAGAGAGCATCGACTGCCCACTTAAGTGCTAGGGCCTCCTTCTCCACGATGGAGTAGTTCCGTTCTCTGGGGAACAGCTTCCGACTGAGGTAAACAATAGGGTGTTCCTCCCCATCCACCTCCTGTGAGAGGACTGCCCCAAGGCCTACACCTGAGGCATCAATCTGAACGATGAAGTCACAATGGAAGTCAGGGCTGAAGAGTACTGGATTGCTACACAGCCGCTCTTTGATAGTTCGAAAGGCCGTCTCGCACTCATCGGACCAATGCACCCGGCGGGGGCTGTGCTTGGTCAGGAGCTCCGTTAGCGGGGCTGTAACGCTTGCAAAGTGGGGTACAAACCACCGGTAATAACCAGCTAAGCCCAAGAATTGACGCACCTGCCTCTTTGTGGTCGGCGCCGGATATTCCTGGAGTGCTTGGACTTTCCTGATGAGGGGGCGGGTCCGTCCCCAGCCCAAGGTGTACCCCAGGTAAGTGGTTTCCTCCCACCCAATTCGACATTTTTTTGGATTGGCCGTAAACCTGGCTGCGCGGAGGTCCCGGAGGACTAACACGACTTGGTTAAGATGTTCCTCCCAGTTATTGCCATAGATGACCATATTGTCCAGGTAGGCCGCAACGTATTTCGTGTGTGGTTGCAACAAATGCTGGAAGGTTGCCGGGGCCCCATGGAGGCCAAAAGGCATCCGGGTGAAATGGTACAACCCTGAAGGGCAAACGTGGTCTTCTCCTTGGACCTGGGATTCAAGGGGATCTGCCAGTACCCCTTGGTGAGTTCTAAAGTGGTGATATAACAGGCCTCCCTGAGCTGGTCAAGGAGCTCATTGACTCGGGGCATCGGATAGGCGTCAAATTTTGAAATGGCGTTTACCCTTCAGAAGTCAATGCAAAACTGCCGGCTCCCATCTGGCTTTGGTACGAGGACGACGGGACTCCGCCACTCGCTCTGGGAGCGCTCAATCACACCCAGATCCAACATCGCCTGGACTGTCTCCTCTACAGCCTCCCACATTCACCTAGGCAATGGCCGGGTTGTCTCTCGGGCCACCACCCTGGGTTCAGTCTGGATCACATGGAAGGTGAGCATAGTCCGCCTGGGTTTCGTGGTGAAAGTCTTGGGGAATGCCCTTACTAAGCAGAGTGCCTGTTCTTGCTGCTCGACTGTGAGTGTCTCTGCTAGCTGGGGCTCACCATTATCCGACTCCTTGGGCGGTTGGGGCCCCAAGTCTGGTTTGGGGGGGTACGGGGCAACTAGGAGTCCTTCCCAATCCTGCCAGGGTTTTAAGAGGTTTACATGATAAATCTGTTTTTCCTTATAGCGACCAGGTTGCCGAATTTCGTAGGTGACAGGCCCTACCCGGCAGAGGACCTCATACGGACCCTGCCAGTGGGCAAAAAGCTTGATTCCTCCAAGGGGAGCAGGAGTATTTGGTCCCCTGGCACAAATGATGGAGTCTGGGCACCCCGATTGTAGTGCTGCTCCTGGGCTCTTTGGACTGTGTTTAAGTTCTCCCTCGCGAGCTCGCCCACCCGCACCAGCCGCCCCTGCAGTTGTAAGAAGTATTTTAAGAGACCCTGTGTTGCGGACGGGTTGTGTTCCCAAGTCTCCTTCAAGAGGTCCAACACCCCGCGGGGTCGCCGCCCATAGAGAAGCTCAAATGGGGAGAACTTCGTGGACGCCTGTGGGACTTCTCAAATTGCCAGTAGTAAAGGAGGGAGCAGCTGGTCCCACTGGCGGAGGTCCTGGGTGGGGAAACGCCGCAACATTCCCTTCAGGGTCTGGTTAACCAGTTAACCAGATAAACCGTTCAACCAGTCAGTCAGTCTGGGGATGGTAGACCAAGGTCTGCAATTTCTTAATCCCCAATATGGCACATACCTGACGGACCAGCTTAGAAGTGAAGTTGATCTCCCGTGGGAGGCCCACCCTTGCGAAGATCTTCACAAGCTCCGCAGCGATAGTGCGGGCGGTGATACTTCTTAAGGGGACGGCCTTGGGGAAGCAGGTGGCATAGTCCATTAGGACAAGGATGTATTGATGGCCTGCCTTACGTTTTGGAAAAGGCCCGACCAGGTCCATTGCTACCCGCTCAAATGGTACACCTACGACTGGTAAAGGGACCAGGGGGTCCTTCTGTACCCCTGCCGGGGCTGCATGTTGGCAGTCCAGGCACGACACACAGTAATCCTTCACCTCACGGTGGACGCCGGGCCAGAAGAACCTGGCCAGGACCCTGGCCACAGTTTTTTCCTGCCCTAAATGGCCTGCAGCCAGG
Source organism: Lepidochelys kempii (assembly GCF_965140285.1). NCBI lineage: Eukaryota > Metazoa > Chordata > Testudines > Cheloniidae > Lepidochelys > Lepidochelys kempii. The sequence continues at coordinate 177,582,648 of NC_136380.1, forward strand.
ATGTCATGTGCAAGCTTCAGGACAGCCCAACAATGAATGCGGGGAACCACGAGTTGGGTCCGGACCTCTTGGGTCTGGGGGTCTCGGTCAAGGTGGTAGAGCTGCTCGTGGTTGAGTTCAAACCTAGGCCATTGGGTGGTGCGCCGCGCCTCCACGACCTCACCATCCACCCGGGCCAGCTGCTCATAGGCAAACCGGAGCGTAGGGTCTTCCCTTTGATCTCGGCTAAAGTCCACCAGGTCAGGAGGGGGACCAGCCATTGCCAGGCCATCCTGCCCAGGGGTGGGACCTTGGTCAGCTCCTGGGTCGGACCTCGAGTCGGGTCCTGTCTTCCTCTCAGGCGGAGCTCCCTTGAACACCTCTTTGGTGGGTAGGGGTTGGAGCACCTCTATGAAGTCTGGCCAGTCGTGGCCCAGAATCACTGGATAGGCGAGGGATGACGCCACTGCCACGTTCATTAACTGAGTTGCTCCGTTCACTGTGATGGGGACCTGAACTGTGGGGTACGATTTTACGTCTCCGTGGATGCACTGAATCCGTACTTCCCCAATGGTCCGCTCGGTGTCCGAGAAGAGCTCCTGGTGGACAAGGGTCTGCCCACAGCCTGAATCAACTAGACCAACCACGTGGATCCCAGCGACTTCCATGGGAGCTGTCAGTTTGGCCACAGAGGGCGGACGGGCCCGTCGCTCCCCGGTGCACACCAGGCCAAAGTTGCAGTCCATCGTAGGACAGCCCCATTGCAGATGACCGTACTTGCCACATCGAAAGCAAGGTCCCGGCCGCGTGGGTACACCGGTGGGGCTGCAGACTTGGCTGGGGCCCAGTGGTTGGGTTAAGCATCTAGGGGCGGAGCGCGGTGAGGACTCGGGGCGTTGGGGAAAATCGGTCCTGCCGCCATATGGTCGTCAGGTATGGTGGGGTGCATTGGTTTGGGAGGTGGGCCCCCCTCCTTTCAAGTTTCTGTGCATTGGATTCAGGGTTTGGGGGGCAGGCGGCCGGTCCTATCAGGGCCTCTGCCTCGAGAAAGTCCTCCATAAGCCCGACGGCTGTGCTCAGACTTTGTGGCCGGTGCCGCAACACCCAAGCCCTCCCCTGGGTCGGGTGGATGTACACAAATTGTTCGAGGATGACCTGTTCAGTCACCTCAGCTGCTGTTCGACGCTTGGGTTGTAGCCATTGGCTACCTGCGTCCTTCAATTCCTGGGCCATGGCCCGGGGTCTGGTGCCCGGTGGGTAGACCTTTTCCCGAAACCTTCGCTGAAAAGTCTCAGGGGTAATGTTGAAGGCATCCGAGATAGCCGTTTTCACTCGAGCATAAATGCGGGCCTCATCATCTGGGAGCCCACGGTAAGCCTTCTGGGCCAGCCCCGTCAGGTATGGGCGAGGAGGGTCGCCCATTGGTCAGGTGCTGGGCCCCCAGGGTTTGAAGTAACTGCTGCTGGTGGGCACCCAGCTGCTGTACGAGTTGGTGCTGCTGCTGTTGCTGGCTCTCAGCCAGGAACTTGATAAGCCTTTCCATCTCCATCTTTCCAGTAGGGGAGCTTCAGAGGCCCCCTCGTGCTAACCCCTTGCTGCAGGGATAGGGATCACTGCCCGCATTCTCCACCACTTGTGACAAGTTTCAATCGGTCCTCCGAGCCGCTAGGGGGCGATGGAGAACTAGGGTCCCACAGGCAGGCCTTAGTCACACCTTTTGGGCGCTGGGGAATTAGCAGAAAAGGTGTGCCGGCCGGAGTCCGTAGCGCGCCCCTCAAGCCCTGGGGCGCGCCGGCACGAGTCTGCAGCATGCCCCTTAGGCAGGGGAGCGCTGGCACGAGTCTGTAGCGTGCGATTCTGCTACCCAAGGCAGGTTGGCCAGGGTAGGGGAACGCAGCCCCACCCAACTCCACTGCGTTCCAGCCCAGGGCCCTGACAGTGGCGGGAGGCGAAGGTCCTGCCGCTGGGTCAGTGGGGGGCCATCCGCGCCCCGCTGACCAAATACACCCACCCCCCGGTGCAGTTCTACCCGTGGACTACTTCCTACCCGGTCTCTCAATCAGGCCTCTCTGGTCCCTCCAGCTCGTCCGGGTATTCAGCTGCTGGCAGCTCCAGCTCCCCCTCTGTGTTGGTCTCACACTGGCCTGGGTTACAGCCTGATCCCTCCAGGTCCTCTGGGTACTCAGCGGCTGGCAGTCCTGGTCGCTACAGGCCTTCCTCCCGGTCAGGTTCCTCCTGGCCCAGGGCCTGCCCTGGGTCGGCAGCAGGATCACAAGGGAGCAGCCTGTGTCTGTCTCCCTCCCTGGTGCTCTCTTCACTGGACAAAGGGCCCCGCCCTTTGTACTTCTGTCCCACCCCTCCCCTTCCGGGGATTGGCGTAAGCTTGGTCTGGCCCCGCCCACTCAGGCTGAGAGGGTGGCTCTTTACCCTCTGCTTCGGAGGGAAGCCACCCTGGCTCCCTACAGCCCCCCAGAAGAACAGCATGGGGGAAATCTTGATGAGGAGATGCTCCCAGAAGGTCTTTCTCCCTGAGCTCCCTCCCATGGGAGGGACAATTTGACTTGGGCCCATGTTTAATCCCAATAACTCTGTAAATTTTGCAAGAGGGCTCTCTACAATACTTTTTCTATGTACATTGCCCCCTTGTTCAGCAATTGTATACTCTCGCTCCTCCTCAATTCCTCATCTTTTATTTTTGGATAGGTATAAATCCATTCCTCACCTTTGAAAGCTAGTTGCCAAATAAACCATAAGTCAATCTTCTCCCTCTGACTGATTAAAAAAAGGCAAAACCCTGAGCAGTAGGGAATAATGTAGTCATTAGAAAGAACTGAAATGGGATTATTTTGTTGTGTGTCTAATATTGTTTCTCTTTAGGAATAGATAATTCAGTGTATATTCCTTGCATATTTAATTTTTCTTTTTTAATTAAAGGATCTCAGTTTGTTAAATGTGACCATCAGAGATCTGTTTTATTGTTCCTGTCATCCCTGAGAGGGAGTTGCAACATAACAACATACCCTTGTGATTCATACTTGGATTATAAGAATGGAAAATGTGCCAACTGTGAAGCTTTTCAACCAATGCCTTGTCCAGTACTGGGTAAGAGTTACATGATGGTGTCTGTTTTTTCAGCTGGAAGAGCCAAATAATGTATTGGTGACTTTTTCATAGCAGTCTCTTAATTGAAAATAGTTGTTTCTCAGGTATCTTAGACTTTGTCTCCATATTGCAGCCTGCTGTAAATATTACTGGAGACATTGATAGGATCTGTTTCAGAGTAACAGCCGTGTTAGTCTGTATTCGCAAAAAGAAAAGGAGTACTTGTGGCACCTTAGAGACTAACCAATTTATTTGAGCATGAGCTTTCGTGAGCTACAGCTCACTTCATCGGATGCATACCGTGGAAACTGCAGCAGACTTTATATACACACAGAGATCATAAAACAATACCTCCTCCCACCCCACTGTCCTGCTGGTAATAGCTTATCTAAAGTGATCATCAAGTTGGGCCATTTCCAGCACAAATCCAGGGTTTCTCACCCTCCACCCCCCCCCCCCCCACACACACACAAACTCACTCTCCTGCTGGTAATAGCCCATCCAAAGTGACAACTCTCTACACAATGTGATAATCAAGGTGGGCCATTTCCTGCACAAATCCAGGTTCTCTCACCCCATCACCCCCCTCCAAAAACACACACACACAAACTCACTATCCTGCTGGTAATAGCTCATCCAAAGTGACCACTCTCCCTACAATGTGCATGATATTTTATTTGAGCATGAGCTTTCGTGAGCTAGGATCTGTGGAAGAGGGTTGCTTGCAGAACTACCTAGCATCTAAAAATAATCTAAAGTTTTAATGCTATGACTGCTTTTTTAAAGGCCTCTAAATTCATTGCAGGGGTTAAATCCATATAAACTGTCTTCACTGGGCTTTCTAGTCCAAAACAGAGGCAGGCAACAAAAATAATTAGAATCATGTAGAAATTTAAGGTTAGGGAGAGATTGAAAAGATTGGGACAGTTTCATTTAGAGAGGAGATGAATAAGAGGGGCATGATGGAAATATGCAAAATAATGAATGGTAAAGAAGTTAAATCAGGAATGCCCATGTACCCTCTTTCATAGCACAAGAATAAGGAGACAATCAATGAGACTAACTGGCAAAAAATTAAAAAATGGGTAAAATGGAAATACTTTTTACATTGAGTCCAAGAGTTTAGTAGGATTCAGAGTGGATTAAACATTTATAAAATAAAATATCCACAAATATATTACACAGGATAAAAACCCCAACATTCTTAGGAAGCATATCAACCCTTATAATTCAGTGATAAGCTAATTGATCATTTATGGGAAGAATAGGAAGAAACTTTACCTATGGAACTTTTCCTTAGTTGTTCAGTAGGAAGGAGGTTTCTTACATCTTCCTCTGAAGTAGTTGATAATGGCCACTTTTGGAATAAGATACTAGCAAGATGGTCCCCTGCTTTAATCCAGAATGACAATTCTTATGATCTTAGTATAGCAGGAGAAGTATGTTAAGTGGCCTACCGAAGACTGAAAGGATATATATTATCTGTTGGACTGGTTGGATGATTTCTATGTTTTCCAAATCAGTTTTCTTTCCCAGTTAATGCACTGAAAAATTAAGATAAAATGTATAACCTTCAGTAATTTTCTCTTTTGTATTTGTTGCTATTTTGCTTAATAATGTAATGTTGAATTTATAAAATTTGGATTTCAGGTTATTTTGCTGATAAATGGAAAAACTATTTAATCCAAAAAGACCCTCTCGAGACAAAGGCTTATTTTGATACCTCAGGCCAAGAACCGTTCTGCAGTAAGTGACTGACCATGCACTACTTTTTTACACTTACCAAACTTGTCACTGATTATTAACTGATCCAGAAAAGATGACATGTTCTTGATTAAATTTTTGAACATTGTTACTATATGACTTGTAAAATACTATAATAAAAAGAATCTAAACCATCAGTTAAGTGTCAGTATATAGAATGGGGAAAGGAGAGGGATGATCTGGCCAGAATAGTAAACAATGAGTGAGCTGAACAGGAAAGAGAAAGAAATGCGGCTGCACTGGATAATGGGGAAAGATGGACTGTCAGGAGGGAAAGGGGAGCCAGAGAGCTAGGCTAGTTAGTTAGAGAGGAGAGGCTGGGTGATAGAACTTGCTTGGGTGGGAAAGGAAGGAAACATGGCTGTACTGTACATATACAGTAATAAGCAAAACACATGTAGCGGAACAAGAAGCCCTGACATAACTGGGCACAGTAAAGTACTAATAAGCAAGAACCAACAGAGAAATTAGACCAATAAATCAGTCAGGAGAGCAGAGTAATTACTGAGTGAAGCCTATGGTAATCCCTAGGAATTTGAAAAGGAAACGGGTTACTGAGGAAACAAATAACCAAGAGAGACTACGAAATAAACAAAAGAGATCAATCAAACTAAAAACCTAAGACACACATAGGGAAAACAAACTTAACACATTTATATAAAGTGAGACTTGTTTTTTGAGCAAAGAATATTAAAAAAACAAAATAAACAAAACAGTTTTAATTGAATTTAGTGCTTAAAAAAAGTATAACAGCCCCAAATAGTTTCTTTTCCTCTGATTATCCACACAACAGGTACTGCATTGGCAGCAACAATGCAGTCCAATTTCCTCCAACATTCTGGCAATATACCTCAACTATTTTCTGGAAGTTTTACTTCTAGAGGTGACATGGTTGCTTTACAACATTCTCATTCATTCTCTCTGGAGGCTGCCAACAAAGATGGCAGTTAGAGTCTGGCCTCTCATTCCTTTGTCAGGCAGAGCTCCCACTGAAGTGAATAGAGTTTTGGCTGAGCAATGGAATACAGGATCAAACTCTTAATACCAGTAGTGCTGGTTGTTTTGTGATGTGCATCTGTAATGAGGTATCCTGGCCCTTTAGGCCTAGAGGAGGCCAGAAAACCCTGTTGCAGGGACACTGGAACTAGAAAAGGAGCAGGTTGTGGTCAAAGCCAGAAGAGAGAGGAAGGAGTCCCAGGATGTTAGTAGTTGGATGGGGAAAACCCAGGACACTAAGGGTCTGGAATCAGGAGCCCTATGGTATAGAGTGGGACAGAGCGCCCCTGTCTCACCACAGACCCAGAGGAGCTCTCAGTAGGACAGCAGTATATATGCTGCCACCTCCCTCAGACGCTTGCAGCAGAGACGCTGGCAGGAGAAGGAAGTCAAAGCTAGAAGGCTGAGCTCCTAGTAGGAAAGACTGCAAGTGGCAGACTGATGAGGAAACAGACTGAGATAGAGGAAGAGCTCCAAATATGGTAAAAGAGCCAGAACAGAGTATGAACTTTTGGGTAGTGGTGAATGGTTTTATTCGTGGGGTTCTGAAGACTGTTGTTGGAATGTTTTTGTTAGTAAACAGGCCCCAAAGGGAGAGTGGGATTAGCCACAAAAAAGACTGGGTAAAGTTCATAAGGGGTTCAGAAGAGGGGAGAGAGAAACAGAGATGGAAAACAACCTTTGGGCCCGAGGGGGTGCTTAGGAGGTGACCAGTCCAGTGACAGGACCATTTCCTTCTAAGAACTGGGGGAAGCCACTGGCTCTATTCACATAACTCCGAATAGCCATCATATGGAAACTACTTTAATTAATAGCCTCTAGCTCTGATTTGAACTAGTAACCCAGAGAGAGATAATGAGTCATCATCCTCATCCAATGAGTATTTTTAATAGGGAGAGAACAGGAATTATATTCATGATGTTAAGTTCAATCTTTGAATCTTATTATTTTCTGTTTCTATTTTGCAGTGTATTACTACTTTGTGGATTTTATTACTTGGAACAAAAGCATTAGGAGAGGTTTCATTAGAATTAAAATAACAGACAATGCTGGAAACACAACAGAATCAAAAATGAATAGGTAAGTCATATTTTACTCAACAGGTTTTGTATCTTTTATTTATCTAAAGTTGCCTTACCTTGCAGCAGAATCTACTTAAAAAAGAAGAAGAAGAAAACCATTAAAAGTTCTGTTAATGCAAGTGCTGAGTTGGGTAAATATAGGACAGTCTTATGTAGTAGAGGATCATTTGAGGTTTGTTCTGTTTTCAGATAAAAATGAAAAGCCATACTATGTCTAGAAACTTATCATGGTCCCTTTCACTGACAGATCTAAAATAAAAATGGATGCCACTATCATATAGAGTCAAAATAGTCCCAGAATAGTGAATTAACACATTGAGGCAGTGACTGCTTACCAGTTACATTAAAAAGTTACTGAGTAAACTGTTTGTAGCAGTCAGTTCAATAGCAAGCTGTTTATTATTGAAAGTAAAAAATGTTCTTAAAGAGTATTTACCATTATACATGCAACAACAGTGCTGAATTAAGGTATCAGCAGCTCAGATTTGTCTTGGCTTTCATAGATTTGTTAGAACCTGAAGACATTTTCATGTAATATGTGTATATAGGCTTTTTTCTCCTGCTATCTACATAGGTGTAAACTGGGAGTAACGTTGTTGAAGTCGGTGGAGTGACACTCATAAAACTAGTAAAAAGAAAAGGAGTACTTGTGGCACCTTAGAGACTAACAAATTTATTTGAGCATAAGCTTTTGTGAGCTACAGCTCACTTCATCGGATGCATGCCGTGGAAAAGCTAGTGTGAGCTCAGAATTATGTCCTATATAAGTGACTTATATTTACATATCTTATGTCTGACACTTATATAGTGTTTTCTCATCCAAAAATTGCAATGAACTTTATAAACATTAATTACTTTAATCTCTCAAGGTAGGTAAATAATTATTATATTCTCCATTTTGAAGGGGAGGAAACAGAAGCACAGAAATTATGATCCTGCTGTTCAGAATCACAGAGCATACACAAAAATGTACTAATATGTACCTAATTTGTGTGCACAATTGCCATGATAACATACATAAATTTATAATTGTACACCTAATGGCAAGTGAGACATGTAATTAGCCATTTTGTGTATGTAATTTTACAGTTTGTATGCTCAGCTGTAGAAGTTGTCTATACATAGTAGGTACACCATGGGATATGTTTTATTGCAAGTGTAATTGCACATACCTGGTTTTGAAATTTAGTCCCTAAAAGAGTTGCCAAATGTCTTGCAGAAGTCTTTAGCAGAGGCAGAGGCAGAATAAAATCTAGGGGCCAGATTCTGGCTTTGGCTGCTCTGTACAGTGCATAGAGTATTAAGGGTGTGTGCATATTAAAAGGTGGTTTAAAGATCCTATTGCACCTCTGTGCAGGGTTGATAACCATGGACTAGGTTAAAGCAGCCTAAGGGATGCTCTAATGTACACCAATGAAAACTGACTCACTGATAACTGATAACTCAGCCAGGGATCAGCATGGGACAGTGACATCTCGGTCATATCTCCTCTGGCCATACCTCTTTTTCTGATCCCTTTGCTAGCTCTGTCCCACAGGAGAATCCTCCTTTACACTGGGGTGGTGGTCCCTGGTCAGTTACAGCAGGGTAAGAGCCAGTTTACACATGTAGTGTGGTGTAAAGTAGATACATGTACCAGGGAATCTGGATTCAGATCTCCAGACTCCCAGTTCTGAACTTAACCACAAGTCAAGACATCTTACCAAGATTATTTTTTTAATAACAGTGGATCTGAGTCAGACAACAATGTATTATACTTTCTCTCTAGTGAAGCTACTACATTTCAGCAGTATAGACAAGCCAGTATCTTTGTTGGATTTTATGAGGATTTTGACAAAATATCAAGAATTTCCTTGACTTATTCTACAAGGACTCTAATTGGCCCAAAATATAAGCTCAGGATTCTCCGAATGAGGCTAAGATCTATTACAAATCCAGCAAGGTAAGTGGATGGTTAATAAAAAGGATACTTGAAGATTAGATTGTTTGAGGTGTTTCTGGAAAAATATTCATTGTGCTGCTTGTGAAAATTTGTGTATAATGCATAGTTCTAAATACAAGCATATTGTTGTCACAACAAATTATATCCTTGTCTAAGACATAATTCATCCTGTGAAACAGTTGATTTGTGCATAAATATTAAATACACACTCCATGTGTTAAGCATACATCCATTGTATATGCAAGTTCTGTGTACATGCTGCTTACTTTGGCAGGATACTGCCATCCTTATGCAAGCAGTCACAATTAGTTCAGAGGGACCACTCCTGTGAGTGAGTATGACCTGCATTTCTAAAGTTTGCAAGATTCAACCCTCTTCTGTAACAGACATTTTAAAACATTATTTCAGCATTTTTCTATCCTCAGCAGTTCTGTATATAGATTTTCTCACATGCACATACAGAACAAAAACCTGTTGATTTCAATGTATCTCCATGTGTGAGTAAGCAAATAGGGTTTGCCCCTGTTAGGATTCTACAGTACAAGAGCAAAACATGTATGCTATGCTTACTGACACTGATAAGTATGTATGATTTCAGTTTTAATGCTTAAATGTTATTTCCTAAGCTCCTTTAACTATTAATGTATTAATCAGTTCATAAAGTTGACAGTATCCCAGTAGCCATTCTTAAAAGCTTCACAGATAACTGTACAGACACCATAACATTTAAACTTTGCCTTTCCGTCTTGTGAGAACAAACCATTCACTACAATGTTGGTAGGAGAATTTTACTTCACAATTTATCCTGCATTTAATGTAGCAACATTTTTGCATTTTAATGTATTCTGCACACAAATGCCAAGTGCAGCAAAGGCAGAATTTCAAACAAAATCTAATGAGTTCTGACTCTAACAGAATGAGTACTGAATGGAAAATATATACCATTGGAATTATGAGTCACTGACAAAAGTAGACTATTATGAATTAATAACAGTCCTAAATAACATGCAGCTAAGAAGTCAGAACCTTGCTAATTTACTTGGAATCCCATGGCAAATTACGCTGTGCTGTTTTTGTTCTGTGCCTCACAGGGTATGTCTACACTGCAATTAGACATCTGTGGTTGGCCTGTGCCAGTTGATTTGGGCTCGTGGAGCTCAGGCTAAGGGGCTGTTTAATTGTGGTGTGCCCAAGCTCTAGGACCCTGGGAGGTGGGAGGATTCCAAAGCTTGGGCTGCAGCCCAACCCCATACATATACACCGCAATTAAACAACACCTTGGCTTGAGTCCCATGAGCCCTAGTAGCTGGTCTGGGCCAGCATGGTTGTCTAATTGCAGCATAGACATACCTTTATAGGCACAAAACAAACCTTGCAGCCCACGAAAAGTAGGGACAAAGATAGCTTTAAGCCCCCTTTGTACCCTCCCAATTCTGTGCTGATCTGAGGGCTGAACCCTGGGTGTAACAGCATACCTATGCTGCCTGCGGGTAGCGCTGGCTGTCCTGAACCACTCTAAGACACAGCACTATGGCCCTTCTCCAGCCCCTAGCATGCCCACAGAGTGGATCTTGTGGGGCAGTTTGTGGCAGCGTAACCCAATTAGCGTGCTGGGGGAATTCTCCCATGGCTGGCTCTGGGGCTTTTGGAGCCTGGTATGGTATCACAACAGCATATGGAGGCTCTAGTGGGGACCAGAATTGCTAGTATTCTGCAGATGCATGGTATGCACAGAGGGCCAAGCCACTCTTTATCCCCAGTAGAGCTGACTGCCTGTGTGAGGAGTTGTAAGCTGCACTCCTTAAAAGAGTATGTCAGTGGGTTTGCTGCCTCTGGGTGCACCAAAGCTCTCCAGCCACCCAAAGCAGAATACCCTCGCTGCTCTTCTAGGGACAGTGTATACTGAGAAATGAGATGTAATCTGGGATTTTTAATGCACTGTAGCAGGGGCCACATGGAATGTTACTATGCAGCAAAATGGTGCAATATAGATTGATACCTTGCCTTGCCACTCAGTAATTTGCAATGTAGACAAGCCCTTAGGCTCCTAAGTCATCTAGGCACTTTTGAAAATTTTACCCTAGAACTCAGAATTCCGACTCCTAGACAATTTTTTCAGTACTAAACTATGCTGCCTCCTGCAACAAACTAGTACCACGACTATATCAAATAACGCAACTTTCTATTTCATCAGCAGCTTCGGGGAAATAAAATATGTCAAACAATATCTTGCACCATATAAAAAGAATAATGGGTATTGAAGATGAGAGTCATTTCCTGTGCACAGGTAGCAAGACAAAATGTGAAGCATGTAAGCAAAGAAATAGACAAGAAAAAATGTTTTGAGGTGCTGGCTGTCCCATGAAATTTCCAATTAAGATTTCATTTAGTGAGATTTTGAGGAGGAGGAGAGAGAGGGGATGGGCAAAATAATTCTTATTTTCTTTATGGATTTCCAGTGGCTCTGTTTCTAAAGAACTGTCTACAAAGCTTTTGTACCACTTCAGCTATACCTGTTTGAAACCAGTATAGCTAAAGGTGTACAACTCTCTAAAGTGGACATAGTTATATTGGTAGACAGGTGCTTATACTGGTACAGCGTACTCCCATAAATTTAGGGGATAAACTATACAGGTATGAGGCACTCTTATAGCAGCATAACTAACTGTATCCACACATGAGATTGTACTGATAGAACTATTTTGGTAAAAAAACCACCTAACTGAAATAATTAAATCCCTACAAAAACTGTGTAGACCAGCCCTAATTAGACTCTACTCTCAATAGAGCTAGAATAGGGGTGGGCAAACTTTTTGGCCCAAGGGCCACATCTGGGTGGGGAAATTGCTTGCAGGGCCATGAACGTAGGGCTGGGGCAGGGGGTTGGGTTGTGGGAGGGAGTGTGGGGTGCAGGAGGGGGTTCCGGGCAAGGGGTTGGGGCAGAGGAGTGGTGTGGGGTGTTTGAGGGGGCTCAGGGAAGGGGGTTTGGGAGCAGGAGGGGTGCGGTGCAGCAGGGGGCTCAGCGCAGGGGGTTGGGGTACAGGAGGGATGCAGCAGGGGGTTGGGGTGCAGGAAGGATGTGGGGTGCAGCAGGGGGTTGGGGTGATGGAAGGGGTTGGGGTGCGGGCTCCAGTACGGCACCGCTTACGTGGAGCAGCTCCGGGGTTGCAGCGGCATGCACCAGGGCCAGAGCAGGCTCCCTTTCTGCCTGCCTGCCTGCCCTGGCCCCGGCCCCATGCTGCTCCAGGAATCGGCCAGTACCACGTCCCTGCGGCCCCTGAGGGGAGGGGAGGCAAAAGGCTCCGTGGGCTGCTCTTGCCTGTGGGTACCACCCGTGAAGCTCCCATTGCCCGTGGTTCCCCATTCCTGGCCAATGGGAACTTCGGGGGAGGTACCCACAGGAAAGAGCAGCCCGCAGAGCCTTCTGCCTCCCCTGCGCCCTGGGCTGCAGGAACGAGGTGCTGCAGGTCGCTTCCTGGCACAGTGCGGTGCCCGCGGCGCTACGGGGATGGCAATCCAGCAGGCCGGATCCAAAGACCTAAGGGGCCGGATCCGGCCCGCGGGCCGTAGTTTGCCCACCCCTGAGCTAGAATGATTTTACTTAAAAGCATTTACAGTGAGAGAGACTCTAAGACCTAAATTAATGTTGTAAATACTTTTCTATCCAACAATCATAAAACGAGTACCATTTCATAAGGTTTATCAGCATCCAAGTTTTTTTTTTAAATTATTGCTTAATCTGGTAGAGTAGGCAGGCCATAAATAGACTGCCCAATCTCAGTCTTGCCTTGTGTTCTTATTTGTGGACTGCCAGAAGCTGGGGCTGGACTACAGGAGAGGGATCATTGGACAAATTGCCCATTCCTTTCATTCCCATTCATTCTGGTCCCTGAACTGGCCACTATCGGAAGACAGGAATACTAGCTAAATGGGTGATTGGTCTGACCCAGTATGGCCATTCTTATGTTCTTGTTCATGCTTGGAACTCCCATTAATTTTACTATGAGTTGCACATGGTCTATTATTTTAATGTTAGGATTCAATACTGTCCTGTTTTCAGATGCATATAGCTTGGCAGTGAAAGAATTATATCATCTCCTTCCCCACCCTCCAAAAATATGTTGTGTTTTTAAGTACAATGTAAACAAAACAAAAAACAAACCAAACGGAGGAGCAGTACAGGAGCCAGCAAACAGCTGAAAACAAGAGAGTCTGAATTGAGCTCTGTTGAAGGAGAAGGGAGGCAAGCCCCTGTTCCTTAGGGACAGTGGGTGAATGAGTTCTTCAGAGATAGCTTGCGGCTTCTTTGCCGATTTCTTTTCTGTTTTCAGGTTGCAGAGGCTGGTAGGGGGCAGCGTGCTGTGAGAGAAGCAGAGTCTTGGATCACAGTAGAGCCGTGATTAGGTGGGCTATAATGGCAGCCAAGCAGCCAGCCGGGGACACAGGAACCAGCAATCAGAGTTGAAAACAGAGGAGTTTGAGGGGAGAACTGTTGGAAGGGAAGGGAAGCAAGTCCCTGTTCCTTAGAAGCCATGAGTGAGTTCTTGAGAGTTTGTTTGCTGTTTGCAGAGACTGACAGGAGGCAGTGTGCTGTAAGATAAGCAGAGCCTTAGCCCACAGGGGAGCACTGATTATTGGGCTTATTAAGGCAATCAGTCAGCGGTGCAGAAGCTGCAGCACAATAGCCAGCAAACAGAGCTGAAAACAGGGGAGTTTGCGTGAGAGTTTGTAAGGGGAGTTTGTGGGAGTGAGTATGGTTGTTGTTTTAATTTGTGGAGTGTTTTTTCCCCTTGACAGGGGCTTAGGTGTGATGGCTATCACAGTGACAGAGGCAGCAGTGGTAGTGACCTAAGGAATGGAAGAGGCAATTAAAATGACTGGATGTGGAGCCTGTGAGATGTACATTATCCTGGAGTGAGTACCTGAAAGGTGCTTTGTATGAAGTGCTGCCTGATAGGGTTGACGGAAGAGAAGAGTCGAGGTTTGGAGATGCAGGTAGAAACTATGGTTGAGCTTCGAAGGTGATTTGAGCACATGATAGAGGGAAGGCAAGAGAAGGCTGAAGGGAAAACTCAAGACTTATAGATGTAAGATGGACTGGAGAACTGTTGGGGTAGACTGCTGGATGAGGAAAGTGGTCAGTGGAAGCATGTGACTATCAGAACCAGGCAGAGGAGAACACCTGCTACTGAAGGTGAAATAGAGCAGAGGAACAGGTTTGCTGAATTGGGAAATGAAGGGGTGCAGCAGGCAGTAACAGAAGTAGGAGGGTAAGGAAGAAGAGAAGAGGGGCTAGTCATACAGGAAGAGACAGTGGAGATAGCCAGTTTGGAGACCCAGAAGGATAGAGAATGACGCGCATAAGATTGCAAGTGAGAACAAAAAACAGAAAGAACAGAAGGAGGAAGGCTGGTGCACTGCACCATCACAAGAAAGAAGCAGCTCTATGTGATTGTGGACTCTCTTCCAGAAATGGACAGGCCTGTCACCAGAGCTGATCCAGAGAACAGAAGAGTGTACTGTCGGCCAGGAGTTAAGGTACAGCATGTGGGCCTGAGGCTGGAGAGGATCCTATTGGGAGCAGGAAAGAATCCACTGATGTTCACATATGAAGGACAAAATGATACTGCTAGCTTCTTGCTAGAATGCATCAAGGGAGACTGTGCCAGGTTGGGGAAGATGCTTAAAATAAATGAAGGTTCAGATAATTGTCAGTGGGGTTCTGCTTGTCCCTAGAAGAGAAGAACTGAGGTGAGACAAGATTATGATGATCAACAGATGATGCAGGCAGTGGTGCTATAAGGAGGACTTTGCCTCCCAGTGGTTGAACATCCCATTCACAAACAGAGGACTGTTCTCATGGGATGGATTCCACCTGAGTAGGGATGGAAATAGAATTCTGGGATGGAGGCTGGCACAAATGATTCAAAGAGCTTTAAACTAGGAATTTGGGGAAGATGGTTAGGAGATATTCATGTAATCTCAATGCCTGATTTTAATATTGAGTAGGAGGAAAAATCAAGTAAGAGGATAGAGCAATGGAGAAAGGAATGACAGATGGTAAGAGAATGGACATCAAGAGGAAAGATAGTGTCATTGGTATTACTGGCAGTAGAATTATTGTACCTAATCAGACAAGGAAGCTGGATGAAACCAAGCAGAAACTACTAAGATGTTTGTATACCAATGCAAGGTATCTGAGTAACAAAATGAAGGAACTAGAAATACTGGTGCAGGATGTGAAACTAGGTATTATAGAGATAACAAACATGATGGAATTGTTGTCTTGACTGGAACACAGATATTGAAGGGTATGTGCAGGTCAGGAAAGACAGAAATAAAGGTAAAGGTGATGGAGTAGCATTATATATTAATGATGAGGTAGACTAAAGAAATTAGAAGTGATGTAATGGATAAAATGCAGTCTGTTTGGGTCAAAATCACGTTGGGGAAGAAAGAGGTCCCACTGGGATAGTGCTTGGGGTATGCTACAGACCCCCAGAATACAATTTGGGAATGGATAGAGACCTCTAATATTTTTAATGAAATAAATACTACTGGGAATTGTGTGATTATGGGAGACTTTAATTTCCCAGATATAGATTGGAGGATAAGTTCTACTAATAATGGTAGGGCCCATGTATGCCTGGATGTGATAGCTGACAGCTTTCTTCACCAAATAGTCACTGAACCAAAAAGAGGTGATGCCATTTTAGATTTAGGATTGGTAAGTAGCCAGACCTCATTGAATAACTGGTTATAGAGGAGAACGTTAGTTTGAGAGATCATGAGCTAATTCCATTTAAACTAAATAGAAGGATAAAGAAAAATAGGTCTGAAATGAGGGTCCTTAATTTCAAAAGGGCAAACTTTTTTTTAAAAATAAGGGAATTAGTTAGGGAAGTGGACTAGACTGAAGAAACCAAGGATCTGAATATGAAGGATGCTTGGAATTAATTTCTGCAACTGTGACTGAACATATCTGAAGCCTACATCCCAAGGAAGGGAAAAATATTCATAGGGAAGGGTTGAAGACCAAACCAGATAAGCAAGCATCTCAGACTGGTTATTTAGAAAAAGCAGAAAGCCTAAAAGAAATGGAGCATCGGATGGATTAGCAAGGAAAGCTATCTTTTGGAGGTCACTAAGTGTAGGGTAAAAGTGAGACCTGTCAAAAACCAAGTAGAGCTGGACCTTGCATAGGAAATTAAAACTAACAGTAAAAGGTTCGTTAGCCATATAAATAAAAAGAAAACAAGGAAAGAAGTGGTACTGCTAAGCACTGAGGATGGATGGAGATTAAAGATAATCTAGGAATAGCCCAACACCTAAACAAGTATTTTGCCTCAGTTTTTAATAATGGTAATCAGAAGTTTAGCAGAGTGGCTAATGGAAATGAGGGTATGGAAGTAGAAATTACCACATCAAAGGTGGAAGTCAAACTCAAACAGCTCAATGGAACCAAACTGCAGGACCCCAGATAATTTATATCCTAGAATATTAAAGCAACTGGCACATGATATTGCAAAGCCAATAGCAAAGATTTTTAATGAATCCATAAACTTGGGGGTCATACCTATGATTGGAGAATTGCTAATATACTACCTATTTTTAAGAAAGGGGGAAAAAAGTGATCCAGGAAGCTACAGTCTAGTTAGTTTGACCTCAGTTGTATGCAAGGTCTTAGAACAAATTTTGAAAGTGAGACTAGTTAAGGACATAGAGGTAACTGGGATAAAATACAACATGGTTTTACAGAAGGTAGATCTCGCCAGGCCAACCTGAGCTCTTTCTTTGAGAAGACAACTGATTTTTTTTTAAGACAAATAAAATGCAGTAGATCTTATTTACTTGGATTTCAATAACTTCCACACTGGGGAAATTAGTTAAATTGGAGAAGATGGGGATTAATATGAGAATTGAAAGGTGGATAAGGAACTGGTTAAAGGGGAGACTACACTGTGTCATATTGAAAGGTGACCTGTCAGGCCTGAGGAAGGTTACTAGGGACATTCCTTAGGGACTGATCTTGGAATCAACCTTATTATTCGTTCATGACCTTGGCACAAAAATTGGGAGTGTGCTAATAAAATTTGCAAATAGCACAAAGTTGGAGGTATTGCCAATACAGAGGAAGAATGGAACATCATAGAAGATCTGAATGACATTGAAAACTAGAGTAATAGAAATGGGATGAAATTTAATAGTGCAAAGTCATGCAATTGGGGACTAACAACAAGAATTTTCACGATAAGCTGGGGTGTATCAGTTGGAAGCCACAGAGGAGAAAGACCTGGGTGTTTGGGTCAATCACAGGATGACTATGAGCTGCCAGTGCTATGTGGCCATGAAAAAAAGCCAATTCAATCGTATGCTGCATCAGGTGAAGTATGTCCAGTAGAGGTAAGGAAGTTATTACCATTATACAAGGAACTGGTGAGACCTCATCTGGAATACTGTGTGTAGTTCTGGTCTCCCATGTTTAAGAAATATTAATTCACACTGGAACAGATGCAGAGAAGGGCAATGAGGATGATCAGAGGAATGGAAAACCTACTTTATGGGAGGAGACTCAAGGAGCGTGACTTTTTTAGCCTAACCAAACAAAGACTGAGAGGAGATATGATTGCTCTCTATAAATAGAGATGGATAAATAGCAGGGAGGGAGAGGAGTTATTTAAGCTATGCGCCGATGTGAACAGAAGAACAAATGGATATAAAGTGGCCATCAACAAGTTTAGGCTTGAAATTGGATGAAGGATTTTAACCATCAGAGCAGTAAAGTTCTGGAACAGCCTTCCAAGGGGAGCAGTGGGGGCAAAAATCTAACTGGTGTTGATACATTTATGGAGGAGATAGCATGACAAGACTGCCTACAATGGCATGTTGCCCATCTGCAACTGCTTGTAGCAAATGTCCCATGGCCAGAGATGGGACACTGGATGGAGAGGGCTCTGAGTTACTGCAATGACTTCTTTCCCAATGACTTATCTGGCTGGTGGGTCTTGCTGACATGCTCAGGGTCTAACTGATTGTCCTATTTGGGCTTGAGAAGGAATTTTCCCCTGGGTCAGATTGGCAGAGGCCCTGGGGGGGTTTTGCCTTCCACTGCAACATGGGGCAAGGTTCACTTGCAGGATTAAACTAGAGTAAATGGTGGATTCTCTGTAACTTGAAGTCTTTAAATCATGCTTTGAGGATTTCAATAACTCAGCTAGAGTTTATGAGTCTATTACAGGAGTGGATGGGCAAGGTTCTGTGTTCTGCAACGTTCAGGTCAGACTAGAAGATCATGATGGTCCCTTCTGGCCTTAAAGTCCGAGTCTGAAATTTCAAAATAATTTTAATACAGATTTTATGATGCCTTTATTTGCTGTAATTACATAATTGCTCATGGTAATTCCAAAAATACCTCTAATTAGAGTGACTACACATTCACTTCATGTAGTTAGACAATTATAATTACATAAATATGCCATAATCAGAAAGGTCTGAAATGTTCATACAGCAAAAGATTAGATTAAGAAAAGGGCACAGGTGCAGGGGGAGACCTATGGTGCTATGCTAATAGCAGACAGTTGTAGTCCAGGATATATCATAGATGGGACAGTTGTCACCTGGACTGATCCACACAGATAGTGTATGAACCTGGGTGTTCCCTGGGGCCACACCCAATTTTCAGGACTCTTCACCTGATCTCTCTGGTGAAGAGATCAAACTCCAAAATGAAGCTTGCAGTGTTGTCCGTGTACTGTTTTCTCTCCCATGGATAAGAAATATATCTTTAGGAGGTAAAAATTCCACTGATGGAATGGCAGGTCACATTGGAAGAAATGCCTATATTCACACATTTCTCTTAATTCAGCATTTGGTCCAGTATTGTACTACTCTGTGCTAGTACCTACTATCTTCAGGTACATTAAAATTACAGCACTATATGATTACAAGGCATATACTCATCTACCCCAATATAATGCGATCCGCTAGAATGCAAATTCAGAGATAATGTGGTAAAGCATTTCCCCTCTTCCCCCCCTCACTCCCAGGCTTGCACAAGCCTGGGAGGGAGGAGAAGTGGAGGAGCAGCAAGTTCAGGGGAGGAGGCGGAGCAGTGGTGAGCTGGGACGGGGAGGGGTGTGTGGGGGAGGTCCACAGCAAGTAACGGGGGGGGGGGGCGCAAAGCAACCGCTCACCAGCTCAGCTCTGCCTCCTCCCCCAAGCGCACCACTGCTCTGCTTCTCCCCGCTCCCTCCCAGGCTTGCCATGCCAAACAGCTGATTTGCGGCAAGCCTTGGAGGGAGAGAGGGAGAGGGAGAAGCAGAATGGCAACGGCACACTTGGGGGAGGAGGCAGAGCTGGAGCAGAGGTGAGCTGGGTTGGGGAGCTGCTGGTGGGTGCTCTGCACCCACCAATTTTTCTCCATGGGTGCTCCTGGAGCACCCATGGAGTTGGCGCCTATGGCGGCAGCATATCTGGCTCTGACACGCTGCTCTGAGTGGGGTGTAAGGGGGCTGGGCTGGGGGTTGGATAAGGGGCAGAGGGTCTTGTGGGGTGGTCAGGGGACAGGGAGGGTTGGGGGTTCTGAGGGGTCAGTCGGGGGCAGGAAGTAGGTGGGGGTTGGATGGGGGTGGGCCCAGGCTGTTTGGGGAGGCACGGCCTTCGCTACCCAGCCCTCCATAGCAAGTTTGATATAACGTGGTTCCACCTATAATGCGGTAAGATTTTTTGGCTCCAGAGGACCACGTTATATTGGGGTAGAGGTGTACAAAGTAAACCTTGATATAGATGTACATAATGATTTGTTGTTGCAGCTTGGCCTGGAAGCTGTTCCATGAGTTCTTTGAAGGTCTCATGTGAGGAGCTCTAGATGAATAAATGCTCAAGGCTCCAGCAGTAATATGCAGGAATTGCTTCTCTCCTGTTCCACAGAAAATTAAAGCATTATTAAAAAGATATGCTTTAGCTCACCTAGAAGTTATGGCTTTGATGTAGAAACTACTGGGTGAAATTCTGCAGAACACAGCTCATAGGAGGTTAGGCAAAATCAGAGGGAACCACTATATCTATAAACTCTATTCATTTGTCTTCCCTAGGGATTGAGTAGGGCCCAAGCTTGCTGTTCTGTACAACATATGGTAAACCACTGTCCCTTTACTCAGATAGGTGGAGCTATAGCTGACTTGAAAACCTCACTTATAAATAATGAAATAACCAAAGAGGCTGTACATCTTTTCCC
Organism: Lepidochelys kempii; assembly: GCF_965140285.1. Lineage (NCBI taxonomy): Eukaryota > Metazoa > Chordata > Testudines > Cheloniidae > Lepidochelys > Lepidochelys kempii. The sequence goes on from NC_136380.1 coordinate 177,602,749, forward strand.
ATTTCTTTCTCTTCTCCATGTCATCCCCTAAAATCCATCCTACTATGGGACTGGATTGATTAATTCACAGCTTTGCCTAAATGGCATAGAGGGCAGTGCATAGCCACACTGCCCCAAAGGGAGCACCAGTATATAGATGCTGCTGTAACACTCCTTTGTGGGATAGTTTCTTACCCCACACACATCCAGCCCCTTCTATCCAGCTCTGCTTACTCATGCATGAGGGGCAGGGCCATGGCCTCTTTCCTACCTTTGTGGGGCACTGTGTGCTCCTCCATGGCTCTTATGTGGGTTTCACATAGCGAGAGGGTTCTTATGTCCTCCTTACCCTATTGCACACCCATGCTGGGGCAAGGCAGAATCTGGTACTACAATATTGTAAGAATTTTGACTTCTTAATGTTGATGTGCCAAATTGACCCACCACCATCTACATAAAACCTTCTCCAATAGGCAGCCATTGCAACAAGAAAAAGGAGGAAATGCGACGACTTGGTTTTGCATTGCTCCATTCACTTATAACAGCCACATCCCTTCCTTAGGAGAATGTTAAGGAAGGATTACATCACACATATCTGCTAACCAGCCCCAGCTAGAAAGATATCTTTGTACCTCTGTGGGCAGGGGAACAATATTCAACCCTAATTGTTTCCTAGGAATTAGGTATTCTGTACCAGAGCCAGTCATTCCAAGAGGATAGTTTGAACGAAGACTAAATCCACCCCAGGCTGAATGACAACGCCTATCTTTATTGGTCAGACTGGCAGGACATTCTTACTCTTTCCCTACAGCACTACTCAGCTTATTACCCAAGGAACAAGGACTAAACAGAGACAAAAAGACTTATCCCCTTGTCCTGAGCATATTTTCTTAAAAGTGGTAAATGCCACCAACTTAATCATTCATATACTACAGTATTTTGAATGTGAATTAAAAATAGAAAATTATTTTATACTGAGAGCGTGTTCTCTCCCCTTGTCTATTTATGCAGGCTGCAGATGTGCAGATACGATTTTGTACTTCTGGAAAACATCGAAACAACCTTCAAGCCTATTCCATGCCAAGAGAGGGACAAGTAAAGAGAACCTCTGCTAACTTGCTTTCCTTCTGTAGACAATATCACGTTTAATTCTTTCTTAGGACGAAGGCCTGCAGTGAGGAGGGAAATGAGTCAAAACAGGCTCAGTTTCTGAAGTTGGAATGATAATCTTCATTGCTTCCTTTGGGTATTGTAGAGTGAAGTTCAACAACCAGTTCAGTCAAATTTTGAAAACATATGTATGATGGCAGAACACATACAATGATCTATTAGCCATTGTTTGTAAGTAGCAAGAATACTCCAGGAGTACTCTGAATTAAATATAACTATCTGTGCTGATCATGGCAAATTAGTTGTCATGTAATATAAATGTAATTATTTTTTTTATAATTTTTCATATTAAGACAATTATCTCTGAATTTAATATGCAACACTGATTATATACAAACCAAATATACAGCAATTATGGACTATTATATTCACTGAATAAATAATTTGTATTTATTTTGTTATGTGATGCTTCTATTTTTGGAAACCAGAACAGTTGATATTTGTGCAAATATATGTAAATTTGCTGTTTAAAGCAATTCTCTGATCTCCAGTGTCTTCTGTAGGTGACTAGTATTACAAATCTTTAAGTGTTTGTCTATTAATGGGAATGGACAAGAGATTGGCATGCAGGTTTGAAGACATTGGAATGTCTGCTTATGGCTTGTGTTATACAGAAAGTCAGACTGGATGATCACAGAGTCTTGGAATCTATGAAGCTTTGAATATACTTACAGAGAAATTGTGTGGCATTAGGAATGGTGTCTACAATTACCAGATTTTACTGCTAGGTGGTATGAAATAGGTATAGAACTCTGCACATACACAGCAGTCTGTCTAGAAATCTGTTGTACCCATGCCCGTAATGCTCACTGAATGCCTATGTATAACTGCTGCCTTTTCTATTATTGTGTAGCTCCAGTTTTGCAGAGTGCTTGAAAGACATTAGATTAAATTTAGAAATATTGTAATGAAATATTTTTATTCACTTGATCTTAAAACATAACTATAAGCAAAATAGAAGTTATGTTTTAACAGTAATGGAAGAGTCTAACCATCAGAAAACAGATATGTTCCAAGAGTGAATTTAGGATCTTTAATTAGGCAATATATTGCAGTAATGCCAAAGGGACCTAATTAGCACTTACTTGTAGTATGTACTTCACATTGTGTTTTAGCCATATGCTAAGTGGTTTGGGAGGTTTAATGCAGTGTTTATGTTTAGCACTTACTAATTCACAGGAAGAGAAAATTGATAAATATGACAGTTTATTGCAACTCAATTTCTGATGTCAATTAATTTCAATGAAATTAATCCAAATATAATCTGATTTAGCTGAATCCATGTTTTCTTCTAACTAGAACATTTCAAAAAAATATCATGATGAAAATATAGGGAGAAACCCATTCTAAATTGACTAGGCAATGGAGTCAGTAAAGGAAAGATTAAATATACTGAAGATATTCTAATAGTTATATCACTATTATTTAACAGTGTCTTGAAGTATGCTAGTTTAAGAACAATTTTCACACAGACATGTGAGTAACTTTGCACACATGAACTATCTCACTCATTGCCAGGGGATGTGGTGAAGGCCAAAAATATAACGAGTTCAAAAAATAATTAGAAAAGTTCATGGAGGACGGGTCCATTAATGGCTAGTAGCCAAGATGGTCAGGGATGCAACCCCATGCTCCAGGTGTCCCTAGCCTCTGACTGACAGAATCTGGGAGTGGATGACAGGCGATGGATCACTTGAGAATTGCCTGTTCTGTTCATTGCCTCTGAAGCACCTGACTTTGGCCACTGTCAGAAGACAGAATACTGGGCTGGATGGACCATTGGTCTGACCCACTATGGCCATTCTTATGTTCTTATCAATGGGACTACTCACCTGAGTAAAATTTAAGCATATGTGTAAACGTTTGTAGGATTGGGCCTAAATTCAAATGCAATTAGATAGGTTAAAAAAGGCTGAAGGGGGGTTTGATTTTCAAGGAAAAGTAAGCCCATTTAGAAACATCTCTTCTCTTGCAGCCCAGGTATTTTAAGAATAGGGTCATAGGTTACTTTTAGGAGGGGTGTTAATTATGACAGAATAATTAACAATCACATAAGACTTCTTTTTGATAGCCATAGGTTCAGACATAAGAAAAGCAGGTGAGCATTTAAATGTATGAGTTAAACCACTGATAACCAATTTTTTAAAATTACAGTATAACTTACAACTTTGAAAGTCTACTGCCTATCTCATGCATTTAAAAAATGAGACACTTTCTGTGTTTTAAGCTATATTATCAGATTGGACTGCCTTCTGATAAGTATATGTAAAATGGCAGCTCGTTTAGAGGAACACCAATTGCCCTCACAATTCTGGAGATATTGAAATAGAGATACACTTCTTTAAAAGAAAAGAAATTATAGTGCCAATAGCTGCTCTCTTCACTAACAAGTAGTCCCAATGATTGCAGTGGGATTGCTCATGTGAGTAAGGAATGTGTGATTTGATCCAATGTATAAACTTACATATTATGTAAGAGAACCAGTAACTGCAACTTTATGCTTTAAAGAGAAAACATTAACTGTTTCAGGGTCAAATTCAGCTCCTAGAACCCTATCGGGCCATGACTTCCATGCAGGTGGACTCAATATGAGGAATTAATTGCAGGAACTGGTGTCTAGCTTGTACTGTGTATCTTTGAAAACTAGAAAATAGTGTACATTTGAGGAGCAGTACCATGATGGAAATATGTAGATAGACCAGATAGACCTGCCTGACCCCAAAATGGCAACTCTCTAGAGCCTACTTAGGTGATGTCTCGGGGGGGGGCTTGGTGATTATATTGTGTTTAATGATTTGACTGGACCAATTATGTTTCTGTGATCTGCATAGTCACATATAAATTACTCACTGTTCTCTCATTTCCAACTCAGAGTACCTTAGCCACACTCTTGCTTAATTACCTTATCTTTTCTCTGTTTCTTGTAAAGTCTTGAATATGTGCAGAGGCAAAATGCCTGTACATATATTGCCAATAAGCTGTACAGAAAGGTTGAAAGAGAAAAGGTTAGTGGTTGTGGTGGTACTAACAAAATAAATTTTAGAAGAATTAAAACTGTTGTCAGAAGAGGGCAGCCTTTTCACATAAATTGTAAACAAAACAACAAGGAAAAACGTGCCTTCAAATAATTTCTCTCATTGGGGTTTCATGTGCCACTAACAAATCACCATGGAAAAGAGACTACATCAAATACAAGACTGACTAAACAAGCTTAATTATTTCTTGCACTACTTGATCTTCAGTGGATGAGATTGTTTGCTTTGTAACATTTTTACTTTTTTTGTTGTACACAGAAAAGATTAAAATTGGCTACAAGGTGAGTGAGGGAAATACCTTAGTTCACCTGTTAGTTCCCGCCCCCCCCTAAAATGAAAGGCAAAGATGTTTTTCAGAATCTGATAGTACGTCTTGGTCTTAAGTGTAAAGTGTACTTGCTCTGTTTAAATGGTGATCACCTTTATGGGAGATGTTCTCACAATAAAAGCTTAATGTTGCAGAGAGCCTATAGGTTAGTTTCAGCTGAGTTAAGAGCTAAAAAAGCATTACCAGAGGAGTAAGCACACAGTGCTGTATTCCTCTTATACTTTCATCAGAGGAATCTGTTTCCATATGTATTCCATATAAAATATGTAGCCATGAAAGCTGTCATATTAAACTCAAATGTGTACCATGATTTGTGAACTATCAGTATTGTAGTATAAATTGACCATATGTCTACAAGTAAGTTGCACCCATAGCCATCCCATAATCTTTCCTATAGTAACCAATGTACTGCAAAGGGGAGAATGCACAAGAAAACTAAAATTAGGATGAAAAACAAACCATATGAGATCTGGTGCAGACAGTTGTATAGTTTTTTTATTGCTGTTGCCTTTTGTTTTGAAAGACCTGTATATAATGTATTTATGGCTCCACCACTTGTGAGTAATGAGATCCTCAACAAGTCATGGTGCAATCCATGAAACAATGTAGCCACCTAAGTCCCTTTGTGTTGTGCCACTGTGATCCAAGATACTCCTGCTTAGCTGCTGCCTCATACTGTATGGACATAACTCAGTGACTAACTTTCTGTTGTAAAAGTTCCCTAGATGCCTAAGGTTTAGACCCTGGGGCATGCATGCTGCTGCCTCCCTCTAGATGCCCAGGTACCCATTTTCTGCCTATGCCGTGGGGCAATTCACAAACTAGGGGAAGATAGGTGCTTATCCACCTCACTTGTGTGTGGGGCCTGATCTGGTAAGTGGCCTTTGAGCACACCTACTGGATCAGATCCCATTCAAAATCTGGCTGGAAGAAAAGGTGTTGGTGATGCCCACATTATAACTTTTAGCCCAGTGTTAGAGCAAACTCTTGAGATGTGGGAGATGCAAGTTCAATTCACCCTTCTTTGTGAGGGTGTGAGGATATTTGCACAGGAGGCTATGGGGATATTCTAATGTAGAGCTCCCTCAATCTCTCCTGCAAAAGTTGTTCCACTGTGGATAAATAATAAAAGAATGATGGGAGCAGGGGAACTGGATCCATGATCTCCCACCTCCTGGCTGGTTGACCTAGCCACTGGACTACAGTCATTCTCTCTCTCCCCCACCTCCTCCCTCCCAGGACTATTAAAGTATTTATTCACAATGGAACAGTCACTGAGCCATAAAGAGAGCATCTCCCATTGGCTAAGTTAGGCAGCTGGCTGTCTGCCTAGTGTGCTGGCTTTGGCTGATTGTGTTCTAAGGCCTATCTCTCTCCATGCATTGTGTAGAAAGCATAGGTGCCTAACTCATGCTTTGAGGATCACAGTATTGTTCATATGATTTTTTCCAGGCACCTAAAAGCTAGGCATTGTGATGCTTAGCCTTGTAACACCTAAATCTTTTTTGTTGATCCCATCTCTCTGCCTATCTATTTGTGTTTTTATAATGTCACCCATCACTGTGATGTCTAAGCATCTTCCATCAAAAGTAAACACTGGCACAATATTTATCCACAGCTGTATCAACAGCTATCAGTATTGGGGAAGTGCAAGCTCATTCTTATGATGTAAGAACTGCTCATCACCCAAACCTTTTCCCCAAGACTTGAGTTTAACTGAACTCAAAGGGATAGATCCTCAGCTGATATAAATCTGTATAGCTGCTTGGACATCTGTTGAACCAGTTTATACCAGCTGAGGAACTGGCCCAGAATGTTTGAGGTTCTTAAATTCTTTGAGATGGACTCACCCCTGTAAGAGATCCAAAGTGGTCTGTAGTGTGATGTAATTGTGGAGTTATGGATGATGATTCATTTAACTCCAACCAGTATGTAAATGGAGGGATTGGAACCACTCTCAGAAGCTGAGAGAAATAGAGTCTTGGACAAAAAGATCCTGCAGGAAAAGATTTGGAAATAGATGGAAAAAGCTTGAAGAAAACTTAGGTGGAAATTTATGTTGTGGTGTCATTAGTTAGGTTACCAATAAAGCCAAATCCCAGGAAGGGTGTAAATAAAGACTATATACTAAGTCTATATACTCTGTTTAGAGCCAAAAATCTTTAGTAAATTAGATTCTATAGGATTTTGAAACAATGCAGTCCAAATATTATGTAATTCCCGGTAGAAGTGATTCAGGGAGCATTATGAAATTGGGACTGTGAGGATGAAGTGATTTTAAAGTTGAATAGCACTGGTTACCGGGTCATTGTCACATTTAGGTTTTGATACCATTAATGTGAATTTATTGAATTTAGTTTAGGATGAATCCATTTTACATATTTTCACTTTGTACAGAGCAGTAATATAACTGGATGGGGTGTCTGTTAATACTGTACCCTAATTCACCTTGCAGAATTACTGAAATTTTTGGAAGGAAAACATTCCATACATCTATTCATAATTTCTGCTTCATGTGGCCTTAGGAGGACCTTCTAATAGGGACAGTTGAATTATTTTTTATAACGGGGTTGTGTAGTTAGGGAAGGTGTGTCTGAGTCATGAGGTAATGTCTGGGTTTGGCTGCCTATGCATCCTAAGGAAAAAGTCAGAGAATCAGGCAGCCAAAAAAAGTTAACAGATGTATGTGAACCAAAATACAGGAGTCTTATTCTTATTTCAGTTAAACCTGTGTAAATCAGGAATAACTCCACTGAAGACAATGGAGTTGTACTAATGTAAAACCAGTGTAAGCAAGGAAAGTATGAGACATCAGATTTGGGCTTGTCTATACTTAAAACACTGTGGGTCTTCAGTGTAGACACTACCTATGCCAACGGGAGTAATCCACCTCCCCAAGAGATGGTAGATGGTTAACAGAAGAATTCTTCCGTCAACCTAGTGCTGGTCTACACCAGGGCTTAGTTTGGTACAGCTATGTCACTTGGATTTTTCATCCCCCCAAGACACGTAGCTATACCAAAGGAAATTCCTATGGTACAGTAGGCCATAGGTTCATTCAGATCTAGGTTTGAGGCTGCAAACTTATCTCAGAATGGCTTACATTGGAATGCCCGATCTGAGCACCCCAAACTCTCCTAAAGTTTGCCTGTTGATCTGAAGTATAACTCTCAGATTTGAGATTTTGGTTTTGATCCCTAAAAAGATTCAAAAGTTGGATCCAGACCTGTGGTTTGATGAAGCCCATCTCCATTTAACTGGGTTTATAGGTCCAGATGCAGGAAAACACTTGTGTATTTAAAGTCCATAGAATTTAGACACATTTTTAAGGTTAAGCATGTATCTATACTTAAATATGTGCATAATCCATCCCAAAATCAGTACAGCACATTTTTTTTGCAGAATTTGAACCTTAATGCTCAAAACCATCACAAAAGTTAGTGTCTCAGACTTCTGTATGCTGGGTTATTTGTTTCTCATCTGGAAACAACAACATGGGTTTGTGTAGCATGCTGAAGAAGCATATAGGCTTTGCCAATCCTCCCTCACACTGGTCCCTGTGCCAAGTTCAGTTATGTCAGAGGTATGAATCTAGTCTCTAGATTCCTTCCTTTAGGCAACTCTTGGGTAAAGGCTGACAGCTAACCTTACCATGGCATACGGCTCATCAGTGGGGAGCATTCTGTGTCTTTAGCTGGGATACAAGGGCAAACACTTACCCTTATGAAATGTGGCATGCGGTCTTTATTGTATAAGCAGAGCAGATGAGACTTCAGTTTTTAAGTTCTTATCTAAAAGAATCTCTTGATAGTAAATTTACTATCCAGATGATTTTCCTCAGAAGTGTAGAGAGCTGAGTGAACCTTGTACAAGACTTGTACTTGTGGTTCTAGGGGGGCTGTGGCATTTTACATAGATATTGTATTTAAAGGGTGTTATGTTTTGAATGTTTCTGTGAGAATCCATTCCCAATGCTCTCACTGGCAGAAACATGCGAGATACTGGCAGATCTCCATCACTGAAGAGACAAATGCGAACTAATCTGGATATTTTCCATAAACAATTTGACTCCTCCTGACTGAGATCTGTCTCCTTTTCCTTCCATTACCAGACATCTGAACTAGGTTGTACCGGAGGCAGTAAACTCAGATTGACATACTGACCCAATAAAAGCTTCAGTCTCCTGCTGGGTACAATTACCTATTGTAAGGGGTACTGAGGCTAGCCTTGATTCTTTATGCACACAAGTAAATAAAAACTGTGCTAGTTGCTCCCATTTTTTAATCTTTCTTTTTGAATGATTAAAAAGTGCCAGAAAACTGTTCAGTCACTAAATTCCTAGGTCTTCCTTTGAAATCACTCAAGGAGTGAGAAAGATAGCATATTTACAGTCATTTGTGAAACTAGAACCATATTTTGAACAGAAATAATAATGAACACATAGGGCCAGATTTTCAGCCAGTGTAATTTTGTATAGTCCTATTAAAGACAATAGAGCTATGCCAATTTACAGCAGCTGGGGATCTGGCCCGAATACTGTAAAAATATCCTTCCTGTGGTCTTCTGAATCCAACTCCATTGCTCCTTGCTGGCACTGTTATGCTTTTTCATTTGAAAACCTGCATTTTAGTTTTAATAAATGTAATAAATTGAGAGATAAGTATATCACTGGATCAAATTTGTACTACGTTACTAGTGATTACGAGTTGCGGGGCATCACACAGCCATTCAGTAGCCTATGTGAAAAGAGTCTGGTGGTCTTCATTACTTAAGTTCCCAGTCAAAAGTATCCATTAAATAAATTCCAATAGGTACTAATCTTGTTGGCAGCCTTCCAGAGGCCAAGGATCAAATGGGAATGGAAACTAGACTGTACATGTTACACCATGTACTGAAATATTTCTTCCAGGTCAGAACTGAAGGACTTTGGTCGTGTGGGGTCTGAGGAAGCTAATGCTGACAATCCCCATACTATACTTGTTCTGTGGAGAGCCAGAGAATTTCATTCTAAAGTTGTTATATACAGTACCATTCACAAACACTAAGGGCTTGATCCAAAGCCCATTTAAATCAATGGAAAGACTCCCACTGACTACGTGTGGCTTTGGATCATTACTACATTCACAAAAAGAAAGATTATGTCAATATCAAAGTCAAATCCAAAACCAATGAGGGGGGAAAAAAAAATCTATAAACACTTACAAACCCAGACAGCAAAGTTAATGACATTTGGAAAACTCAATCCATTATAAAAATAAAGCTCATTTATCTACAAGACCATAAACATTATATGTAATTTCTGGTTCATGAAAGATTTTCAGAAAGCAGCTGTGCTTCACAGCATACATATTATTAGAAAAAGGATACAAGACTGTAAAAGATAATCTTGGAGTGATTCTTTACATGAAGATGGTTTTTGCCTACAGCATTAATCTTGGCATTTCTAAAATATAGCTGTGATGAATCCTGTGAACCTGCTAATTAATATGACTCTTTTCCTCATAGATTTCATTAACCTAAACTTTTCTGGTTTCCTGTAGATTGATTGTATGGGCGCCTGTTTTTAACCTTTGCATGATAGCTCCTAATGTTATAATTCCTTTATTCCCAAAAGCAAAAGGACAATAATAACTTATATAGGTAATTCAAAGTGAGTTATGCATAATTTATACTGATTAATATTGTATAGTATCGCATTTGCCTTTTTCTGTAACTATACTGAAGATTTTTTTAATAGCAAAGAAATAATGATTAATGATATTAAATCTGCATCTTTTCAAGAAGTAGTTATAAACACAAAGAAACATTTCATTTATGCTTCCTTAAACAATACACAGTAGGATATTGATCACTCACCCATTGGAGGTTTAATATCAGCATGCAAAGTGTTTAAAAATACATTATTGATTTGTTTAGATCTCTCAGTTGATTACATTTTTATCATAATTTGTCTACCCTTTTTATTTTCAGAAGGGAGAGACGAGTTAAATAGTCCTTTAAAACTACTGTATTTCATGCTGATGTAGATAAAGGAGCAATATACTCCTCTTTACAATGACTAACTTTTTATGCCAAGCACCCCTAATTTTTTATAATGTTTCCAATGTTTAAGGTAACATTGTCCAAAACCTTTTAATAGTGTTCCATGTAGATGCTTGAAATTGAAAAGAATATTTCTTTTCCATTTATGGTGACACAAGCATTTAGGGCATGATCCTGCAAGGTGCTGGGTGGAACTGAGCTCTGTTGGCTCCCACTGTTAATATCAGTGGGAGGTGAAGGCACACAACAGCACTACCCAGAAGGTGATCAGCAGTTCTCAGGACTGGGCTCTCAGTGCCCCCTTTTATTTGGTGTTCAAAACCAAGGAAGTTCATGTTTATCTCTGCCTTGTTTTCTTCCATGTTGTCAATATTGCTAATGCCATCACTGCAGTTTTGTGAATTTGCATTCCCTCTGTGGCTTGGCTAGCTAATTCTGCTAGAGCAAAAATAGTCCCTTGAGGGCCCTCATGCTGGGACTGGATGAAATTGGTGAAGGACTTTTCACTAAATAATCAGACATACAGAAGTTCACTCTTCCCCCCACCCCCATGTGCTTTTTAAAAGTCAGACTTCTGTGCAGGATCTAAAACCTGACAGATCCAGGACTGAATATTACCCATTCTAGGGCCTGATCCTGCACTGTGAAAAACAATGGAAGTTTTGCCATTGACTTAGGCCATGTCTACATTCAACTAGTTAGATTAAAGCTAACTCAAGCAACAAAAGCAGCAAAACTGAGGGAACATGGGTGGAGGCATGAGCTAGTCCGTACCAGGGGTCCTGGGCTGGCAAGCCTAGCCCAGCCTACCATGGCTTCACTGCAGTTGTGCTGCATTAATTTGCCCAATGATAGTATAGACATTACCTGTCACAGATGGAGGGTAACTGCACCTGTATTCCCCTCTCCGTGGTCCCTTGAAGACACCCACTTACAGGTTTCTGGTTCCCAGTTGTCACCTCTCCTGCGCAGGAATCTATGTCTCACTCCCTGCTGACTGGGTTTTTAAGGCTGCAGAGCTCCCTGATCTACACCAGGAGATATCATATCATATCGCCAGGAAACCAATCTGTCAAAAAGGCCAGCACCTGTGCTTTGCTTTCTCTCCAAAGGCTATGAACAGTGTGTTGCCAGCAGTTACAAATTACTACACAGGTGTGGCTAAGCAAACACATTTAATCTTAAGGTAAAACATTACAGAGAAATCCTATAAAATCAGTAAAAGAACCAACACGTGTGGAAAAGCTTGCCAGAGCTCACTCCCAGCTCTAACATAGGGCTCTGCTAGGCGTCAATCCTTCAAACCCTGCAACTAGGTTTTCTCTGTGGCTACAAGTTCATATCAGTCTTTACATCACAAATCAGAACAAAGGTCTTGAGTCAGTTTAAGCTTGGGCTGTTTATCCAAAAGTCTTTTCTTTGTCTGTTAGTCTCTGGAGAATCCAGTTTGAAATAGAATATGCATGCCTTCCTGGAAAGCAGTATCTCTCCGGTGGTGTTATAACCTGAATGATTTGTCTTAATCATCTCTTACTATTTTCACTTCCTAGAAGAACTGTGATAATCCTCCACCCTATGGAGTGGCCCCCATTAGTACATAAACCATTCATGCGCTTAATACAATATGGTTTCCCAAATATATTGCAAAAAGTTGCCTTAACTATCTCCCTTACTGGGTGCAGGACTGAGGCCTTAACTTGGTGGGAATAATGCAGAAGAGAATTCCACATCTGAGGGAAAGGAAGGAAACATTCCTGTGACAAGTGACTTTTATTTTTTAAATGATAGTTGTTTGAATCAGAGATTTGAAATGTTAGAATAAAATCTGGGGATGACAGATGAGTGGGTGGAAGATTGGTTCATCAAAGGTTCATGATAAACATTTGTCATATATATGTGTGTTAGCAAACAGGCATGTCATGGTGAACAAGACTCTCAACAAAGTGCGTCTAAGGCAAATGTAAGTTGCAGATACCTCTCTTTGGCTTTGCCTACATTAGCACTTTTGTTGGCAAAACTTTTGTTGGCCAGGGGTGTGAAAATAACACCCTCTTGACTGATATAAGTTTCATCGACAAAGGTGCCAGTGCGGAGAGCGCTATAGCCAGGGGTGAAAGTAAGTTAGAGGACTTACCGGTACGCTGGAGTCCTGAGCAGGGGCATGGCCTCAACCGGAAGAGGCAGGGCCTTATATCCCCAGGCCCTTTAAATCTTGATTTAAAGGGCCAGGGCTCCAGCTGCGGTAGTGGCGGCTGGGAGCCCGGGCCCTTTAAATCACCCCTGAGCTACCAGCTGCAGAGCCTGCTGGGAGCCTCAGGGTTCGAAAGCAATTTAAAGGGCCCAGGGCTCCAGCTGCTGCTACCGCAGGGGAGCCCCGGGGCCTTTAAATCACTGAGGAGCCCTGGGGGCTCCCGGCTGCCACCGCTACCCCAGGGCTCTAGGCTCTGGCAGAGCTTTAAAGGGCCTGGGGCTCCACTGTGGTAGCGGCTGCCGGAGCTCCAAGCCTTTTAAATCCCTGCCTGAGCCCTGCTGCCCGAGCCCTGGGGTAGCGGTGGCTGGGCTCCATCGGGGATTTAAAGGGCCCCGGGGCTCCAGCCGCCGCTACCGCCCCAGCCCTTTAAATGCCCGCTGGAGCCCCACCACCGCTACCCCAGGGCTTTGGCAGCAGGGCTCCAGCAGGGATTTAAAGGGCCGGGGCAGTAGTGGTGACTGGAGTTCCGGGGCTCTTTAAATCCCCACCAGAGCCCCCACACCCCTACCCCAGGGCTCGGACAGCAAGGCTCAGGTGGGGATTTAAAGGGCTCGGGGCTCCAGCCGCCGCTACCGCCTCGGCCCTTTAAATCCCCTCCGGAGTCCCGCCGCCGCTACCCTAGGGCTCGGGCAGCAGGGCTCAGGCCGGGATTTAAAGGGCCCCGTTGGGCGTAGCAGCGGCTGGAGCTCCGGGGCCCTTTAAATCCCCGCCAGAGCCCCACCACCACTACCACAGGGCTTTAAATTGCCCTCTCTGAAAGCTGGTCCTGGTATGGCGCACCTGCTCTTACCGGTACGCCGTACTGGGGCGTACCGGCTTACTTTCACCTCTGGCTATAGCGATGGAAGAGCTTCTCCCACTGACCTATCTATCGCCACTCATTGGGGGTGGTTTAATTATGCCAGCGGGAGACATCTCTTCCACTGGCATAGAACAGCTACACAGGAGACCTTATAGCAGCGCAGCTGAGGCAGGACAGCTATGCCGCTGTAAAGTCCATAGTGTAGATGTAGTCTTAGACAGACACTCGCTATTTAAAATGTTCAGATTATACCAAGGCAGTGAGCTAAACTAGACTTTTAATTTTAAACAACTGGCTATCTGTGTGCATGGAATGCTCTTGCCCACATTTGTCCCAGATGCTGTTTCTTTTGTGGAGTGCCCTGTTCACCATGAAATGTTTGTACAATGAATTTCTTCACAGTCAGAGGGACTCAGAGTTTTTCTAATCTGAGATAAGTAATCTTTCAGGTATCTAGCTGTGCACATCACTCTTTGAATTCATGATATTTTTCAGCATGCAGATGGCTGAGTATTTATTTGGTTTCCCTGTTTTAATATTTATTTTGTTATTTCCTCTCAGAATGTTCTGGCTTCATTAGTGTTTATTATTTAGCTCTCTACTAATTATAGGCTTGCATAATTGAAAAGCTTATGTTTTTAATGCCTATTATGTGTTTATTCGACAGTTCTTTATTAATTTTTCCAGTATGCTTTCACATTGTAATCACTCCAGAGAATATTTTCAAAAGTACTGTTAATATCTTTTAACTTGTTAAGGATGACACTTACATTTTGTTCTCCCTATAGCTTTTATTCCATAGCTTTTTTTCTGTAGCAATTTTGAAAAAATGGAATTAAAATGGTAGAGAAGCAAAAAAGAGTAAGTGAGCCAGTAATTATCTACATTATGTGCTTATGTTGTGAAATGTTCTATCATGAGCATAATAGCGTCTTTGCAAATTTGTAGCATGAGTGCCTCATCTGTAAAATGTATTAAGGTAACAAAAATTGGACTGAACAAGTCATCTTGTGACAGTTAGGATCTGCTCCGTGCAAGTCTTCAAAGTCTCATCTGTTTAGTTCACTGATGAAAAAAGGATTTACTGTTTTCAGTACTTCAGAGATAATTTAGACGTAGTTGAGTAAACTGTATTCAATAATCTGTCGGTCTATTTTAGGCAGGGGTCAGATTTGGGGGGGAAAAGGGGGCAAGCTCTGCTGACAGGCTCTTCCAAGCTCTGCCCACAATATAAGCTCCAGTAAGGCCAGAATGAATGCCACTCACAGTTCAAAATGTTCAACACAGGAAGAAGTATGACACTTGGTTCCTTGAGTTGTGGCTCTCCCCCTTGAGTTGTGGCAGTGCGGGCTGAACATACCCATGGTCTGTGCTGGGCTGCTGGGGCTAGGCTGTGTCTTTATTGGGGAAAATAATAAGCGTTGGTATCTCCCCACTGCCACCCACTTGTGGCACCAAAACGAGATGTCAGTTGTGTAGACTGTGCACATCTGTGACCCTCCCTTTCCTTCCCTACATGAGAAATGAATAGATTTACAGGGCTAACATTGAAACGATCACAGTGGGCATCTGGATTAGTACCTAACTAAGGTAAATGGGGCACTTCACAGCTCTCAGATTCTCTGTGGACTCATCAGTTACATTTATCCACTTGTTTACTGTTTCATTTGCAACCATAACAAATAGAGACTTGCTAAACCCACTACAGGAACTTCATGGGTCAGAAAGGTTGTGCCGGGGGGAATCCAGAGCACAGTGGTTCTATGTGGGGGTATTTCTATTGCAAAATCTCTTTTGGCATTCATGCTGCTGGAAAGAGTATTAATTTTCCTCCCTGGTTTCCACGTCCCTTGCCCTGCAACAGGAGAGGTAGTGCACAGCTGCATGAGTCCCGTGAAGAGTATGACTAGATTCTTAAGGGAGCCATGCTGCCATGGGAAGAGTAAGTCATCCCCAGCTAAGATCTGAGAATTATGTCATTTGATTTATCTTGCAGATATTTGTGATTTGTAGAGTTTGCTAGCTATTCTACCTCCCCACTGTGCAGGGTGCAGGCTTCTTCTTGCAGGCCAGGATGCTATGCTACTAGCACAGGCCACAGCAGACCTGCTTCCTCTCTAGTATATATTTCCTCCTCCACAGCCAGCATCCTCTCAAATCATCATATCCCCAACCGGACTCTGCCCAACTGGCAAGTATCCTGTATTTTTGCCTGGGTAGGCCAAAGATCTCAGCATCTGAAGCATACTTTGCCCTGAGAAAAGTTCCATTAAAATGAACTGAAGTTTTGTCTCCATAAAGAAGCATGGAAAAGGGTCTTATCTAACTGCTGTAGAATACAATTTCTTTTGAAAAAATCAATACACAAAGGTATTAACAGTCATTCTTATTTTTTAACCTTCCTGAGCTGAATTTCTCCACAGCAGATTTTTTTTAACTTTAAAATAAAGCTCACAATTTTCATTCTTCAGTTATCAGAGATGCATTAGGGGGATTTTAATTTTTGGGGGGCGGGGAGGGAAGTGAAATAAAAATTCTTTGAAATGAGAGCCCTTTTTATCTTTCTAAAGGTGTGTGCCATGTAAAAAAAACCAAAAGGATTAGGAAATATAAAACAGATTCCAAGAGACTGATCATTATAATCAGGTTTCCTGAAGCTGAAGTGGTAAAATTATCAGTGCAAGTGGTGGTTAGCTCTGATTACAGCCACTTGCATTAAGAATTCATAAGCAGCACATTTTATGAACAAGAATAATTTAACCAGGCAAGTTCAAAGCAGCGATAATGCATTTGATTCTTTGAGTTTATGTGATCTTATTACAGCTAGTAGAATTCACATGTTTTAATCAAAGATTGTTTAGGCCAGAGACCAGGGAAATGGATGATCAAGAATGCTGCAGAGCTGAAGAAGAGTTCAGAATTTGGGAGCAAAGGAAAAATACCTAACCATGGGAGTGATCACTTCTTCCTCAGGAAAACCCTGCAGATGGGCTGGGAGAGAGGAAAACTCAGCAAGGTTCCCCATGTGGAGTTCCCCCCAAATTGTTCTCTTCTCCCAAAACAGGGGAAGAATCAAGAGAATCTCTAGGAGGCGAGGGCCATCTATGAAGAGGACCTGTATCTCTGCACCACATGTAGGCCACTCACCCTCCCTCTGGCTCCTGGATAACTCTGATGGTACCAGGCAGCCAGAATTTCCTTTGCTGGTGGCTGCCCCTGAACCTCCTCAAATGGGGTAGTTGGCTTCACAGCACAGAGGAAGGCCATGGAAAAGCTAATATAGTTTAAAATTTTATTCATTTTCAGGGTATTCTCCTGTGGACCTTGTGCATCTCCTCAGGCTCTGGTTCTCTAGACTGCATGATACCTGGACCATCAAGGAATTCTTTCAAGAGGAGAGGGGAAATGGTGCTGCAGAGGAGGGACTCCCCTTAGCAGGGCTGCAGCTAGATATTTACTGTCTTAAATAGATCCAAGCCTCCTCCCTGAAGGTTGTCCTGGCTGGTAGGGAGGGTGAGTCCAACTCAAAATCATGTTGGTGAGGCAGCCCTGTTCTTCACAACTGCTGCTGTTCCCTGGCTGGAAGGAATGCTGCGGCTTCCAGATCGGGTCTGGATAGGGGTGGGAGTGGTTGGGCACAGCCACCTCTGAAAATTCAGCTACCTATGTGGGCTACCCCTAAGGCTGACCCTGTCCCAGATACCCTCTGCACGCAAAGGGAGTGGTCACAATGTGTATCTAAGTGGCTGAACCTAACCTTTGGGTTTATTGTGTTGTTTGTAGTTTCATTCATGACAGTACATAAATAGGGAAGGAGTCTTCCATAGGAGGATGGATGGTCCAGTGGGTAGGTCACTGGCCTACTAATGAGAAGATCTGGGCTCTAGTCTCTATTTTGTCACAGGCTTCCTGTGGGACCTTGGGAAAGACAATTAGTCTCTCTGACCTGGACCCATAAAGGGATGTAAGTGTTGCAATGCTCAGCATCAAGAGTGCCTAACTTGTTAGGAACCTAAAAAATTCTAAGAACAACACTGTGATCCATAAAGTCTTCTTTTTTCAAGACTAAACATGTCTAGTTTTTTTAACCTTTACTCATAGGTCAGGTTTTATAAACCTTTTATCATTTTTGTATCTCTCCTCTGGACTCTTTCCAATTTGTCCACATCTTTCCTAAAGTGTGGTGCCCAGAATTGGACACAGTACTCCAGCTGGGGCCTCACTAGTGCTTAGTAGAGCAGGAAAATTACCCCTATGTCTTACATACAACACTCTTTTACTGGTCATTTGTTAACAGAAACAAACTCCAGGGTGAGGATCAATTATGCGAGGTGTGTGGACTGTTTTTTGGAGAAGGTGGGAAAGATAGCTGCATGCATTTGCCTTGAAGAATTCCTCAGAATAGGAAGAATTGACTTCAGTGGGACTTTTGATGAAGTAAGAACTACAAAATTTATCCTTGATGGAAAATGAGTGAAGTTTCAAAAAAGTAGAATGGATTCAAGCTTGACTAGCAATTGATAGATTCTTTCCTGAGCCAGAGGTCCTTGGTCTGGCAGAGTGGGAGTTAGAGGGACTCACAAAGGTAGTTATGGCTCCCTGTTCCTTAGAGCTGCCATCACTGTTGTAGGATCCTTAACAGACCCTGCATCACTGGATGATTGGTACAGAGGAAATTTTCTCTGCCTTGCCACCCAACATGCCCCTTCTATCCCCTGATATGCCCTCTATACAGAAAATGAGGATGGCCAGAGATGAAGCCCGGCAGAGCCTTCACTTCTAGCACAGGAATTCTGTGCTAGGAATTTGTGGACAGATAATAGCCTGTTCATGCCAGATGAGTGGTACAAAGGAGCTATAATACACAAGAGTTTGGCTTTTGGAATTATTATGTATAGAATACATGGCTGGCTCTCAGTGAGAGGAAGCCTAATGTAGGAAGCTGTAAGTTTTGGGGGAGCATATCTGACAGGGTAATGTTGCATGGGATCGTCAGGCATCCTGGATATTTCACACAGGAAGTCTGCAAGGGAAAAAATTATCCTCCCTGGTCTAGGGGGCATTTACAATGTATTTGTGGGGGAGATAAATGTTTTCAGAGGAGAGTGCTTTGGAGCAAGACTCTTTTTGAGAAACGTGTGCATGTGTGGAGGCACTGCACATGGTAGCAGAAAGACACGTGCTGGAATTGGGGGGCCAGAGCCCACAATCTTGTTGCACCTGGCAGAGGAAAGGTAAGAAAGTGCTGCCTCCAGAATAAAAGGCCTTTGCTATAAGAGAACTACTAGGACAGACAAACTCAACAGTCTGCCCCCCCCCACCCCGCCTTTGTTCTTACAGCTATAGTATGAGCTGATTTGTAATCACTAACTCACGTAATTAATATGCAGTTGTATTTTATGTATTGTGTAGTGGAAATAATAACCTGGAGCTCAGTTCCCTTCTTTCAGTGATGTAACTCCATGGACTTCAGCAGAGTTATTTCTGATTTACACTCGTGTAAATGGGAGGGGCATCAGGCTCATGGGTATTTCCACATCAGAAAAGAAAGTGATATCAATTAATTCAGCAGCACTGGGTTAGAAGGATAGTTGTTTATTGACTATCTCAGGTAGTTAAATGTTGTTGTAATAGCAAGAAGACTATCATTAAAATGCTTATAAGTATAAGAAAGGAAGAGTATAGGTTTAATAGCCAAATAAAATTGCTAAGTCAATACAGTTACACTGATGTAACAAGGATCAAAATTGCCTCACTACTTGTTTCCCCACTATATATGTCATTGTTTATTTTCCAGCAAATAGCCTCACTTGTGAGTTTTGTCTGGTAATTTCACACGGATATATTCAGCCTCCCTCTTCTTGCTAGGTAGCTGGTAGATCATGCAACTTCTAAAAGCTCTTTTTTCTTAGTACTTCCAAGCAGAGAAAGATAGTAGCTATCCAGGTGATATACAGTTCTCTAAATTCAAGGCATCTATAGCCTGTGAGAAATGTTTATCTACTAGCATAATGAATCAATGCACTAATGTCAAGGCTAGTATATCACAAGACGTAAGTGTAGTATATAGCAACAATCTGGCTTTGAGTTCTGACA
The DNA here is from genome assembly GCF_965140285.1 of Lepidochelys kempii. NCBI lineage: Eukaryota > Metazoa > Chordata > Testudines > Cheloniidae > Lepidochelys > Lepidochelys kempii. The sequence continues at coordinate 177,622,452 of NC_136380.1, forward strand.
AAGATTTAACTGCTGAGAGTCAAACAATCAGTGGTAGTATTTTTATAGCATGTTAGCATTCCAAATACATTCATCAAGGGAAGATTTTTTCTTTTCTCTGTAAAATGTGTATCTGGAAAGAAAAAACAATGTCTGTGCCATTGCTTCATACAATATTTGGAGTTTCAGACGTAGATTAAACCATTATGTATTACATGTTTGGTTCATATTCTGATGGCTCTGGTAGTGCAGTCCTGATGCAAGGAAGTTCTCAATTAAGTCAATAGGAACGTTGTATGACCAAGGGCTACAGGATTTTGTTTGATAAGTATGACAGCACCCAGATGTTTAAATCACTGCATATAATAACATATAAATATAGGGCAGGAGGGGATTGTCTGTGAAGGGCTGTAGCTGAGCCATTGTGCCTGGTTCATAATTGACTTATTTTTTGCTTAAGATTATTATTATTTTTCAAATAATTTCATGTTAAGCTTCTGTTAATGGGTGCTCAGCACAGAACAAATAAGTCTGAAAAACAAAAACATGTTGAACTGCTATGCAAAATAATATCCTAATGAAACCTGACACTTTCCACAGATGTACGCAAATATAAATGTGGCTTTTGTGTTTTAAATTTAAATTCTTAGAAATCTCTCATTTTAATGAGCAAGGGTCTTTTAGACTTTAATGATATAATCGTAGACTTTCACACAGTACACTACTAATTTGTAGTGAGTCTTTGAAGTGTAAATTATACATTTCCCACCAATTAGTGCAAAGGATGGGAAACATCAATTCACACTACGAATAAAATATGATTCCAGTTTGTCACAAGAAGAAAGGTTTTAAATTTGCAAGTTTCATCCACTAGATAGGGTGTTAATGAATTATATATTTTATCCAGATGGATATGTGAATTTCTTTTCAACTTGGTTACAGCACAACTACTAGAAAAAATAGCGAGGTTAGTCTCCTTGCTGTGATTTCTTAAAGTTCTTTTCCAGCTTCTGCTGCAGAAGACCTTATCTAAAGTTTGTTGCAGTCTATGGAATATTCCCTGGACTTTGTATCAGAGTTCATATGGCCCAGTGCTGCAAGGTACTGAGGCCCAGATCTTCAAAGGTATTGAGGGCCGAATTCCCATCGATTCGGAGTTGTGGGTGTTCGGCACTTCTAAGGACCCAGCCAATATGGTTTCCCTTAAGAAACATTAAGCAATATTTAATAAATTACACAACACTCTTTGAATTTTTCTATATGAGTGTGCTTTTCTTTTGCTGTTATCAAGCCTGATCCTGTACCGCTGGAGTCAATGGGAATTTAGTTATTGTCTTCATGGGAGCAGAATCAGGGCTATGTGTAGCATGACTAGCATGAGTTTGACATCCTAAATACTGAAGCATTTTAGTAAACAATTATGAATTAAAGATATCACAGCCCATCAAAATATCTTGTATATTAAGAACTCAAAGTATTGATGTAACATCAGGGATGCTGCTTTACAATCAAGGGCAGCCCAGTTTCTCCTATTAACATAATAGAAGATCTAAAATATGAATCTTTTCATAGTAGTGCGACATTGCTCTTCTGTCCTTTCCAGTACCATGTGAATGTTAAGTATCTACAAATAGAAAAATGACAATACTTTTCATTTGCATAGTACCTTCTCATGTCAGGATATTTGATAAACATTAATTCTCATATCAGATTTTCTCTTTGGGGTATGTTATGTAAATAAATATTATTCAAAAACAAAAATGTGTTAAGATGGAGTTAAGGTTCAGAGTACATATTGGTAACTTACAGGTAAACAACATTACAGGGATATTGTAATTACCCCAGAATCAAGCATAAGAACATAAGAATGGCCATAATGGGCCAGACCAAAGGTCCATCTTGCCCAGTATCCTATCTTCCGTACCTGCCAATACCAGGTGCCCCAGAGGGAATGAACAGTTAATCATCAAGTGACCCATTCCCTGTTGCTCATTCCCAGCTTCTGGCAAACAGAGTCTAGGGACACCATCCATGCCCATCCTGGCTAATAGCCATTGATGGACCAGTTCTCCATGAATGTATCAAGTTCTTTTTTGAACCCTGTTATAGTCTTGGCCTTCACAATGTCAGCATTATGAACTAGGAAATTCAGAGTTAAGGTTATATTTAAAAAGTATACAAACATGTTATGGTGTGCACATGTGTAATTAAGAAACCCCAAAAATCTTAGTCCTGCCTTTTTCTGAACTATTATAATTAAAAAGACAAGGTGGGTGAGGTAATATCATATTGGACCAACTTCTGTTGATGAGAGAGAAAATCTTGTAAGGCAATTTAGTGGTTGTAATTCCAGATTAGATTAAGCTAATTTTTAAAGACACAGACTTTTTCTTCATATTTGTCCCTCTGGCCGTTAATTTGCAGTTGACGTATTGTTTTAGAAGGCTGTGTTACAGACACTGCAGCTGTGTGAAAACAAGGCTCAGTGCCTGATTCCCAATATCTCTGCACTCAGCTTCTGCCTCAATGTGCAGTGGATCTGAGGCATCAGCCCCATTGGGAGCCTTGCAATCACTGATTCCCAAACTAGTATGTAGCCATGATACCTTTAAGGAGCAGAGATAGTTGCACCAAATAATCTAAAAGTGAGAACTTTTGACACATGTCCAGTCTCCCCCATACAACTGACTCATTACAACAAATAGAATTGTCACATGCAAATTAACTGTAGAGGATGGGTGGTGACTGATGAAGTTAATTCTGATGCCACAATATACATATTTAGGATCCACTGTACTGCTGACTTGATCCTGTCTGTAGCCTATATATTTGTAACAATTAGATACATCAGTCATTAATAACTTAGCTTAGTTACAACATAACTTCTTCAACTGTAGCCTATATACAAAATTTTAATGAATTTTAATTATATGGGAAGTTTGATGAGTCTCTATTACTATGATCATTTGGGAGAGAGAAGAAAGAGATAGATGGTGAATTTCTTAATTGAACCATTTTTAACTGTACTCAAAAAGTAATTAATGGATTTACTTGTAAATTTTCAGAAAATTCATTCTCTGCTCAAGGATTATCTCGTATAACTTATTGGGGTGGGAAGAGTAGGGAGATATTTTGTATCTCTTTTATACATAACAGAGTCTGGCTTCCTGGTTTGGGTGCAAAATGGAACTCAACTCTAACTACGGAGCAATGACCCATACTTCCATAATTACTTGGGAAGGGTCCAGATTGGTATCTCATATCTGAACCAGACCAACCTTGAGTAAATCAACATGTGGCTTCCTGTCTCAGGCTTATCACTGTGCTGTGCCCAAACTGGCATTCCTCCAGACACTTGCAGAGTTTGAATCTGGATCCAAACTTCAAGGCTCAGACATACATCTGATGAGCCTGAGCCATTTTACAAACGGGAAACTGAGGCACAGAGGTTGCCATTTTCCCCAGTCTGTGGAATAAGTCAGTGGGACAAATTCCACAAGCTGTTACAGCAGCATAAATGTAGAGCACTTCACTGATGTCAATGGGCAACTGCAGATTTATGCTGTTGTTATTAAGAGATGACTTAACTGAAATGTTTTCCCCAAATCTCTGTGCTCCGGTTTCTAAGTCAGTTAATGGGCTAGTAATAATTATTTACTTCACAGGATTGTTGTGACAATTAACTGTGTACAGTCCTAAAACTCACCAAATGCACATATCAACTGGGGTTTTGAGGGCTGCTAGGAGGGTTATTTGAATAATTGTTCCCTGCAAAACTCTTGCATGAGAGGAAAGTGATCAGGAACAGCCAGCATGGATTCACCAAGGGAAGGTCATGCCTGACTAATCTAATCGCCTTTTATGATGAGATTACTGGTTCTGTGGATGAAGGGAAAGCAGTGGATGTATTGTTTCTTGACTTTAGCAAAACCTTTGACACGATCTCCCACAATATTCTTGTCAGCAAGTTAAGGAAGTATGGGCTGGATGAATGCACTATAAGGTGGGTAGAAAGCTGGCTAGATTGTCGGGCTCAACGGGTAGTGATCAATGGCTCCATGTCTAGTTGGCAGCCGGTATCAAGTGTAGTGCCCCAAGGGTCGGTCCTGGGGCCGGTTTTGTTCAATATCTTCATAAATGATCTGGAGGATGGTGTGGATTGCACTCTCAGCAAATTTGCGGATGATACTAAACTGGGAGGAGTGGTAGATACGCTGGAGGGGAGGGATAGGATACAGAAGGACCTAGACAAATTGGAGGATTGGGCCAAAAGAAATCTGATGAGGTTCAATAAGGATAAGTGCAGGGTCCTGCACTTAGGATGGAAGAACCCAATGCACAGCTACAGACTAGGGACCGAATGGCTAGGCAGCAGTTGTGCGGAAAAGGACCTAGGGGTGACAGTGGACGAGAAGCTGGATATGAGTCAGCAGTGTGCCCTTGTTGCCAAGAAGGCCAATGGCATTTTGGGATGTATAAGTAGGGGCATAGCGAGCAGATCGAGGGACGTGATCGTTCCCCTCTATTCGACATTGGTGAGGCCTCATCTGGAGTACTGTGTCCAGTTTTGGGCCCCACACTACAAGAAGGATGTGGATAAATTGGAGAGAGTCCAGCGAAGGGGAACAAAAATGATTAGGGGTCTGGAACACATGACTTATGAGGAGAGGCTGAGGGAGCTGGGATTGTTTAGCCTGCAGAAGAGAAGAATGAGGGGGGATTTGATAGCTGCTTTCAACTACCTGAAAGGGGGTTCCAAAGAGGATGGCTCTAGACTGTTCTCAATGGTAGCAGATGACAGAACGAGGAGTAATGGTCTCAAGTTGCAGTGGGGGAGGTTTAGATTGGATTTTAGGAAAAACTTTTTCACTAAGAGGGTGGTGAAACACTGGAATGCGTTACCTAGGGAGGTGGTAGAATCTCCTTCCTTAGAGGTTTTTAAGGTCAGGCTTGACAAAGCCCTGGCTGGGATGATTTAACTGGGAATTGGTCCTGCTTCGAGCAGGGGGTTGGACTAGATGACCTTCTGGGGTCCCTTCCAACCCTGATATTCTATGATTCTATGATTCTATGATTCTTCTAAATGTTGCAAATAACCACAAGCAGAGGGATCCACTTTTCCTGCAGCACAAAGTTTGTGTGCATTGAGGGGGGCAGCGGAAGAAACTTAATGGCCCCCACACAACTACCCAACTTTATGTAAAGTGAGTTAAAGTTTCAGGTGTATGCCAAATAATCCTCTTACTAGCCTTCTCCAGATCCTAAAATATGTAATCATGGTAGACAGGAAGAGGGGGGAAGAGGACAAGAAAAAGTTATTTTGCAGGCTCTCCCAAAATCACTTAGTGCTGACTCTGATGTGGAGTTGTTGAAAAAATACTAATGGATAAAACAACTAATCAGTGTTAAGGCTGTGATTCTCTCGTGGAGGTAATGGAAATCACTGATTCCGTGACTTTCTGCGACCTCCATGACGTCCGCAGTATCCGGTGCGGCTGGCTCTGGGGAGCGCCCGGCTCTGGGGAGCGCCCAAGCAGTGGTCCTGGGGTGGCTCTGAGAGTCAACCCCCAGCACTGGAGCAGGACCCCCTAGAGCAGTGGGGGTCCAGAAGGAGAGATTTAGTTATGGGTATTTTTGGTAAAAGTCATGGACAGGTCACGGGTTGTGAATTTTTATTTATTGCCTGTGACCTGTCCATGACTTTTACCAAAAATACCCGTGATTAAATCTTAGCCTTAATCAGTGTGCACATAGCTCTAGTATTAAAATACTTTTACTGTGACAAATATCACTATTATACCAAATTCCAATATACCAAAAATATTCCACTAATTTACCTAATAAATGTTCTACTTAAAAGTCTGTTGCTGTGTTTCTGACTTTATTTGCCTGCAATTTATCAGATTTATAGAAATGACTGACTGCTCTGCTTTATAAAAATCACCTACAGCACATGAATTCATAATAGTTGCTCTGTGCATCTCTTAAAATGCCATGTAAACATGTATATTATGGACATAATTGCTTATAATGGATTTATTGTAGTCTATTGTGCCATTAAGTAGTTATAAACTCTGTATTAATAAGCAATGACATTAATTCATTACTGTCATGGCTGTTATTTCTTCAATGAATCTGTTTTCCTCTCCAGATGTCTACATAATTGCCATAGATATTAATGGAAATTTTACAGAGAAGGGATATAACCCTTTCACCCTTACAGATTCATTCTTGATCTCTGGTATAAGGTTGTCTACCAACACATACCTTGTAAATTGAGCTTCTGGGTTTGGACTCACATTGCTCAACTTATAGTACAAGATAAAGGGCATGATATCACCTGCCTCTGTTACTAAGACCAGGATGAAACTGTAGATCCTAAAAATGCTGGTGTGCATGTTAAATACACCTCTTATGAGTATGTAGCACAAATAATTATGAGACAAGGGCTTGCCAATATTTTTTCAAAAAATGTATTCATAGGTCATTTTAAGCAGGCACTTTCAATGCTGGCTTGAAAGTGTATCTTTGCAAATATACGATTTATTTTTCCCAGTACCTGAAGGATAATAAACTAAGTTTGATACTCTGCAGATTTGGAATTGTAATGAGAAGCGTAAACACATCAAATGAAAGTAGAAAAAATGCAGTAAAGTCTGCAACAACCTTAAAATACAACATATTGCCAATGAGCTGAAATTGGAGTCCCTAAACTAGATCATACTGGGTTTGTAACTTATTGAATACTAATTTCTCACTGCAGATGTACTGATACATTTCAATGCATTGATAGACAAAATCAAAACAATTTTATCCAACTGTAGGCACCCCTGAACTTTGGTGGTTTAGGTAAATTGGAACCCAAATTCAAACCACCCTTGGGATAGGTTTTGCTAAACTAAAATCAGTTGACTTTTGCCAAGCTCCATTTCAAAATCATTGCTACAAATTTAAAATTTTACCTAATTGTTTTAAAGCTTTCCACATTTGAATCACTCTTCACCACTTCTCTACAAATTCATTTAGCATACACAAGGCACTGAAAAGCCTGTTCACTTAGGGTATGTCTACACTGCAATGTAAGGCCAGGGTTAGTAGGTATGAAGTCTCCAGACCCTGGGTGTACAAGCCCAGAGCTTCAGCATCTACGCTGCATACCAACCCTAGATTTAGAATTTCTGGACCTGGGCCCCAACGCAGGGTTCCAGTGTCCACACTCCAGTGTTCAGACCTGAGTCAAGCCATATCGCAGGTTCCTAGTGCCTTCCCCAGCTGTTTCTGCTCTAGCCCTGGTTTGTGGTGCAGTGTGGGAAACTTGACTCTCCACCCTGCACTTTACAGGAAGCTGTTGCTCTCTGCCAAGTTCCCAGCAGATCCTGCCGAGCCATTTTTTGTGTTGGCATGGCTTGGCATACTAAAAGGGAGGCAATATAACATTCTTATTTTAGACACCCTAGCACATCTCTGTGAGAATGTGCGAGTTTCTAGAAAAAAAATTAAAATGCTTGTTTCACTGTTTGCACTTCCCAGTCTCCATTTTGATTCCAAGTGCTGATGATGGGATGAAATCAGGGCATGGGTGTGCAATCTGCCATTTGAGGATACATGTTGCTGCCTGCGGTTTGCAATAAATTTAGTTTCGGGTAATAAACCAGAAATCCTTCCCATCCCTGTATTAATAACAAACACAGAGCCAGAAACTTACCAGGCTCAGGAGCTACTTCTGCCTCTTGTGTTTCTGGTGCCGGTTCTGTGGTGGGCAGCTACCCTAGGGGGCATCGGAAAGTTTTTCCTAATAGGGACCCAGAATGTGCTACAGCTGCTCTAGCTGCAAAGATGCCTGATGAACCGGTTCAAGTACAAGAGTCACTTCAGCGGTCTGTACTGCCACTTGCTGGCTCCCCTCTGCTCCTATACTGGATTCATGGGAGAGAAAGTTGCCATCTCAACTGACCAGATTGCTGAGAAGTTCAGTACTTGGTGCAGTACCCAGCACTCGTTCAAACTCCTCATAAAAGGGACAGGGTAGTGGCAAGGTCCCAGAGGTGTGGTTCTCATCCTTGGCTTTCCGGTGGTGATTCTTGAGACACTTAATTAGTTCTCTGAAGTGGCCCCTGGTTCGGTGAATCCGCAACACTGCTAGCTGCTTTGCTATTAGCTGGTGCATGTGGTCATTACTGGAGTTCTTGCTAAAATAAAACTGCTCGCTTTGTACCAGAGATATACCAAAATCTGGCTGTGCTCCCAAGATCAGCCAGCACTGCACAATTGGCAAAGGACTCGTTCATGTTGGTGGCCATTAGAAATGCAAGAGAAGGCTCACTCTGTGTGTAGCTCAGCAGTCAAAACAAAATAGAAGGGTTAAATGCAGAGCAGTTGTACTTGAACAAGGGGGGTTGTTTCCATTTCCTGGGAATCAATTGGCTGGTCTTGGGATAGAAATGACAAAATACACTGTCCAATGGGATTGTGAGATAACATTGGCAGACTCGTAGGACCCAGCTCTGGGGGGACCTGGGCCTGAGCTGCATCCACATTGCCAAATAACATCAGTGGGTTTGGGCCTGGGCCATTGTGGGCTCGAACCCTCTACCCCTGTGGCATCCAGGTCTGATTTAGGCAGAACTGTGTGTAGATGGAAGGAAGGTTTAGGTTTGAGCCTTAGTCTGAGTCCAGACTTATGTTTCTGTGTTGATATACCTTTATATGCTTAATACTAACCTTATTACATACAATATGTGTCATAACAGCACAGTTAACTGCACCTCTGCTTCCTCCATAGCCTGTTGAAGAGCACACCTTAAAGTCTCAGGCCTCCAGTTGTCCCGTCTCTCTGGGCAGGGACATGTGTCCATTTCCCTCCAGATGGCGTTTAGGCTTTCAGACTACGTAATTCACTGTACTTAGCCTAGAAGGTCTGACCTTAGTCCAGTGTCTGCAGTTTGCTGACTCTCAAGGACTAATGACAGTGGTTGGGTGATCACCCAGTTTTCATAAAGATCAATACATTTATTTAGGAAAAAACACTGGAGAGAAAACAAAACATAAAACAATAAATGGTCTATACACATGCTTAGCTTACCAGATATCACCCATTTTCCACAAGGAGATGCTCGTAGGTTCTCAAAGTCCTTTGAACCCTTCCAGCAAGTTTTTGCCCCCCTGGTTACAATTTCATATCATATGAATTTCATTTCATATCAATTTTCATATCATATTGCATGAGGGTCCCTCAATCAGACTGGCTTCTGGGCCCCTTGAAGCCTGTCTGAACCAGTATATACCTCCCCCCCCCATGAGGTAGTACTTCTCCCAAGTTATTTACATATCCAGAGATTTGCAGTAACTAAACTCCACTGCTTTTTAGTTCCTGGAGGAAGATCTGTAACTCTCCTCGATAGAGCCAGAATACAATCTTAGCTCACAAAGATACATATAACTTTATAGATACTGAAGTTTATAGATATTCTATATATGTGTGGCATCTGACATCATCTCAATATATTAGTCTTTTAAATTTTCCACGCTTCCAAGGTCTCTTATCTATCCCAATATGATACTTCAGTTTCTCAAGTAATTGCTTGCATAAAAGCCTATGGATTACATTTGACATGAAATCAGGGTAAAGTTTTGGACACTCCAAAAAAGTTGTAGCATAGTAGTATCCCCTTAAATTTGTAATGTCTGCTACCCATTGGCATAGCTAGGGGTCTGATCCTGCAAAGTGTCCAGTGAGGGTGAAGAGCAGGATCAGGTCTCAAATGTCTACATTTTTACTCACATTGATGTAAATTTCTGGACCTCTAACTTCTGACTTCCAGAGATGGCATTTCAACGAAGTTAATAATATCTCTGACTCCAAGTGTGGCAAGGGCATGATGTGTGTGTTTGTCATCTTTTTAATTTGGTGGGACCAATGGCTAATGATGGTCAGGACTTTAGAATTCTGTGGCAGCTTCTGCCACTAACACACTTTTTGACTTTGGGCAAATCACTTAACATCCCTGAGCTTCAGTTTCCCCACCTGTAAAGTGGGATGGTAGATCTGAGTTGTTGTGAAGCTTGATTCCTTAACGTTTATAAAGTGTTGAGATGATCGGGCAAAATGCACTGTGCAAGTGTAAAGTTTTACTATTCATTGAAGTGAAATTGTTGTTTTCTGTTTGTTAGTGAAAAATCTGACCCAGAGATGACCCATGCCTGCTGATAGTGGTGGCTTCAACAGTGTTACTGAGCATGCTCAGTACAAGCCAAGCAGTAAATCTGGGGGGTGGAACGTGACCCTGCATGTCTCCAGACATGTCACTTCTGATTTGACCAAAGTATCTTTTATCTCTGAATCACTAGAATGTAGCTTTACTTGGAGTACAGTGTTCTAGAAGCTCTAAATATACCTCTTCATGAAAGCTGCTTGATTCAAAGCATGGATTCTGTATTTTAGCAAAATGGCAAACTGGTAACTGAAGCAAAAGGATGGAAAATAGGACAACAGATCTGAATAATAGTTGGTGACAGAGATTATAGCTAACAATCTTAATAATATAGTAGAGGTATATTCCTTTATATAAGCACATATCTCTGGTTATGCACTACTTTTGGATATATCTGATATACACTATTTAAAACCAATTGTCGTTTAATATTTGGAACTGAATAGAACTGAAGGAATACATTTCTTTTGGAGCCCTGCTGGCTCTCATCCCCTGATATCTCTTAGTCCATAATTTGGTCAGTGTAAAAGAATAAGTTTGACACCACTAGGAAAAGAGTTTTTAAATTGGTGTACAGGAAGGACAGGCAGGGCAGAAAAGGTGGGGGAGTAGCACTGTATGTAAGGGAGCAGTATGACTGCTCAGAGATCCGGTACGAAACTGCAGAAAAACCTGAGTGTCTCTGGATTAAGTTTAGAAGTGTGTGCAACAAGAGTGATGTAGTGGTAGGAGTCTGCTATAGACCACCGGACCAGGGGGATGAGGTAGATGAGGCTTTCTTCCGGCAGCTCACGGAAGCTACTAGATCGCATGCCCTGATTCTCATGGGTGACTTTAATTTTCCTGATATCTGCTGGGAGAGCAATACAGCGGTGCATAGACAATCCAGGAAGTTTTTGGAAAGCGTAGGGGACAATTTCCTGGCGCAAGTACTAGAGGAGCCAAATAGGGGGGGCGCTTTTCTTGACTTGCTGCTCACAAACCGGGTAGAATTAGTGGGGGAAGCAAAAGTGGATGGGAATCTGGGAGGCAGTGACCATGAGTTGGTTGAGTTCAGGATCCTGACGCAGGGAAGAAAGGTAAGCAGCAGGATACGGGCCCTGGACTTCAGGAAAGCAGACTTCGACTCCCTCAGGGAACGGATGGCCAGGATCCCCTGGGGGACTAACTTGAAGGGGAAAGGAGTCCAGGAGAGCTGGCTGTATTTCAAGGAATCCCTGTTGAGGTTACAGGGACAAACTATCCCAATGAGTCGAAAGAATAGTAAATATGGCAGGCGACCAGCTTGGCTTAATGGTGAAATCCTAGCGGATCTTAAACATAAAAAAGAAGCTTACAAGAAGTGGAAGGTTGGACTTACGACCAGGGAAGAGTATAAAAATATTGCTCGGGCATGTAGGAATGATATCAGGAGGGCCAAATCGCACCTGGAGCTGCAGCTAGCCAGAGATGTCAAGAATAACAAGAAAGGTTTCTTCAGGTATGTTGGCAACAAGAAGAAAGCCAAGGAATGTGTGGGCCCCTTACTGAATGAGGGAGGCAACCTAGTGACAGAGGATGTGGAAAAAGCTAATGTACTCAATGCTTTTTTTGCCTCTGTTTTCACTAACAAGGTCAGCTCCCAGACTGCAGCGCTGGGCATCACAAAATGGGGAAGAGATGGCCAGCCCTCTGTGGAGATAGAGGTGGTTAGGGACTATTTAGAAAAGCTGGACGTGCACAAGTCCATGGGGCCGGACGAGTTGCATCCGAGAGTGCTGAAGGAATTGGCGGCTGTGATTGCAGAGCCATTGGCCATTATCTTTGAAAACTCGTGGCGAACCGGGGAAGTCCCGGATGACTGGAAAAAGGCTAATGTAGTGCCAATCTTTAAAAAAGGGAAGAAGGAGGATCCTGGGAACTACAGGCCAGTCAGCCTCACCTCAGTCCCTGGAAAAATCATGGAGCAGGTCCTCAAAGAATCAATCCTGAAGCACTTGCATGAGAGGAAAGTGATCAGGAACAGCCAGCATGGATTCACCAAGGGAAGGTCATGCCTGACTAATCTAATCGCCTTTTATGATGAGATTACTGGTTCTGTGGATGAAGGGAAAGCAGTGGATGTATTGTTTCTTGACTTTAGCAAAGCTTTTGACATGGTCTCCCATAGTATTCTTGTCAGCAAGTTAAGGAAGTATGGGCTGGATGAATGCACTATAAGGTGAGTAGAAAGCTGGCTAGATTGTCGGGCTCAACGGGTAGTGATCAATGGCTCCATGTCTAGTTGGCAGCCGGTATCAAGTGGAGTGCCCCAAGGGTCGGTCCTGGGGCCGGTTTTGTTCAATATCTTCATAAATGATCTGGAGGATGGTGTGGATTGCACTCTCAGCAAATTTGCGGATGATACTAAACTGGGAGGAGTGGTAGATACGCTGGAGGGGAGGGATAGGATACAGAAGGACCTAGACAAATTGGAGGATTGGGCCAAAAGAAATCTGATGAGGTTCAATAAGGATAAGTGCAGGGTCCTGCACTTAGGATGGAAGAACCCAATGCACAGCTACAGACTAGGGACCGAATGGCTAGGCAGCAGTTGTGCGGAAAAGGACCTAGGGGTGACAGTGGACGAGAAGCTGGATATGAGTCAGCAGTGTGCCCTTGTTGCCAAGAAGGCCAATGGCATTTTGGGATGTATAAGTAGAGGCATAGCGAGCAGATCGAGGGACGTGATCGTTCCCCTCTATTCGACATTGGTGAGGCCTCATCTGGAGTACTGTGTCCAGTTTTGGGCCCCACACTACAAGAAGGATGTGGATAAATTGGAGAGAGTCCAGCGAAGGGGAACAAAAATGATTAGGGAACTGGAACACATGACTTATGAGGAGAGGCTGAGGGAGCTGGGATTGTTTAGCCTGCAGAAGAGAAGAATGAGGGGGGATTTGATAGCTGCTTTCAACTACCTGAAAGGGGGTTCCAAAGAGGATGGCTCTAGACTTCTCAATGGTAGCAGATGACAGAACGAGGAGTAATGGTCTCAAGTTGCAGTGGGGGAGGTTTAGATTGGATATTAGGAAAAACTTTTTCACTAAGAGGGTGGTGAAACACTGGAATGCGTTACCTAGGGAGGTGGTAGAATCTCCTTCCTTAGAGGTTTTTAAGGTCGGGCTTGACAAAGCCCTGGCTGGGATGATTTAACTGGGAATAGGTCCTGCTTCGAGCCGGGGGTTGGACTAGATGACCTTCTGGGGTCCCTTCCAACCCTGATATTCTATGATTCTATGATACAGTTTAGTCTCCTGTAGTTTCTACCTTTTTTGCTTCCTTATCTTTTCCCTCTTCCTCTAAACTTCAAACAAGTGAATCACTAGAACACTATTTCAGAGGAAGTGCATTTTCTTCTTTTCTTTTCTTTTCTTTTCTTTTCTTTTCTTTTCTTTTCTTTTCAAGTAATTCTTTAAACTGGAGGTTGCCAAGCTGGGTCAGATTCTCATTTACCCTAAGTCCCCTTTACATTGCTCTTGTGTTTACACCCACTTAAAACTACTTTATTCTGCCAGAGCAATATAAAGGGGATTTAATGCAAATGAGAATCTGAACCTTTGTTTTTATCTCTACTGATTTTCTACCTAGACCTTTACACAGGTGGCTTTCAAAATATCATCTTTAACTCCTGCATAATGGTAGCCAATTACATAAGTGGGCCTTTGGGTACATATATATTCAGGCAATAGATAAAACGGATTATCTAGACAGACAAAATGTGCCTTTTTTGTTTTGTGTGGCCTGGCAGCTGCAGCAATAGGCTGAGTAGACATAGATGTGTTTCTTTGTTCTGATTGGAGTGAGTAGTGGGTTGGTGCCTGAGCAGGTGGAATGAGCTTAGAGAACCTATATTTGACCCTGTGTTAGATGTCAAAATGTCATGGTCAAATGAACTAATATTGAATACAAAAGTACTAGAGCAGAGTGGAGAAGCAACAAATCTCTCTTGCTAATTCAATGGCAGGGGCAGCCGTGGCAAAAAGGACAGAGAGGCTGTCATTTAGGACTACAAGTGGCATCCATTGTCTGTGTAATGCCAGCAGCTGCCAGCATCTTATTGCCAAGAAGAAGCAACAGCTTTTGCACCTGACAGCATGTGTAGTAACATCAAGAACAGCAACAGCTTTACTTCTGTCAGTTTGTTTTAGGGAAACAGGCCTGAGCACAACAAGTTAGTGCCTTTACTATTGCCAGTTGTTTTTGGGTTAACAGGTTAAGTTTAGATGTAGCATTCTTAAATGATCCACTTGCCACTGATGCCATTGTAGTAGGTGATGGTCATTTACTGAACTGTTTAGTAGTGTTACATATGCTAGCTAATCTAGTTGCACTTCCTGCAAATGGGTTTAGCCCATTCTGCTTCACTCACTGGTGTTATCAGCTGCTCTCACAATTCTAACCTTCACTTTTGCTATCAAAAATGGACCAATGACATGCAGAGGATGAGTCTTTGGGTGCTCATTGTTAACATCCATAATATCTCCTTAAGAATATAGTAAGAGCAAATAAGTACTGGGGTGGGAGGACAATTTAAGTTTGTCTAGTGCTAGCTCACCAAGGATTGTTTCTGATAGACTATGGTTTGTCAATCTGAGTTTTCCACACTAAAACTCCAGTGATAGTCTGGCACATAGGTAATAGACACACTTGGTACGGAATGAATAGTTCTTTCAGTTATAAAATTTCTTCATGCCAGTAACCTCAGTTGACTGCATCTTTAACAATGATTATGAATGTAGGTGTCCAGAATATGGTCTCTCACTACAGCACAGACCCCTCAGTGGTAGTTCTCCCCCTGTACGTCCCTCCACCAGGTGGTGCTGAATGAGTGCCATTTTGCATTTTACAGGAAGGCTTACACATAGTTTTCAGCATGCTCATGCTACCAAATATGTGAAATTGGCTGTCTCTGGTGTGTTCTTCCCGTTTGCATTATGCTCATATTTAGCTTTTATTTATATTAAAAAGAGACATGCACCCAAGCAAATCAACCCTGGTATGCATTTCTATATCAGAATGAGAATCACATAAATTCAGGCATATTTTTGGAGCCAAATATCAAAACCCCTGCAAAGACTTCTATTTAGCTAAGAGAGCCATGTGATCCTGTCTAATCTAATTTCAGAGTTCCAGCTGCACTGAGGTCAAGGAGAATGAGGTGAGAGAAGGAAAAAACAGCAGAAAGAAGGAAGCCATTAACTAATTGGAGGAAAAAAGGTGTCCATCCTATGGTCAGAGAGAAACCCTGATTAAAATCAGTGAAGGAGATTGCTGAAAAGTTATTGGAGAAAGGAGAGAAGGCTGCTTTCTCAAGCCCTTTGCTGTGAAAGGAAAGGTTAGAGAAACTGACAGGGCCTAAGGAGGAGATGTTTCCTTGAGAAAGGGGAAAGAGAATGGCAGATTTGAGAGAGCTGTTGGAATTGTCAGAGGAAGAGATGGTGTTGACAGTGGTGGTAATGGGGGGAGAATTACCAATGATAGGAGAGGGAAGGAGGCTGAGAAGGTAGCTTGCTTAATCGAGTGGCTGATCTCAGGATCAGGGACAAGAGAGGGCTCAGAGGAAAAGAACATATTAATGTGGGGATATGGTGGTACCAGGGTGTATTTCTATAGATATACTACTGTGAGGTGTTAGGGCTCATACAGACTTTGAGGAGCCCCCTGTTTAGATTCTGCTACCAAATGATGGGAAGGTTAGTATGAAGTCTCTGCCTCACTGCGTGTCTGAATCATTCCCAACACAGGCATATACTATATGTCACCACAAGTGGCAATGTATTCTCCATCTCTCTACATTAGATTACTAAACAATATATCAGAAAAGTGAGGCCATTATTTTATTAAGAGGTTCCATAAAAGGTCCCCCTGTGACACTCCCTATGTGCTAGCTATAGAAGTGCTCAATGAGGAGAGGGACCAGGACTAGGGAATCTACTACTCTGTATTCCTGTTTAAAAGAAACCTGATAACAAAAGAAAAGAACAAAATCTCTGGGCAACAAACTTACACTAGCCTGTGCTTCGCCGGAAATAGATATACTTTTTTCTCCCTGAAAAAATATACTGAGGATATAGTTGTATATTACAGGGTTCAAACTGAAATGGCTGAGGAGGAGGAGTAGCTTCCTCCATGATGCTTGCTGCTGCAAGCAACTGGGTGAGGAAGTAGAGAAGGTGAAAAGCAGTACATTGCCCTGCCTCCACTCATTTTCTGGCTGGAGTAGTTGGCTAGGTACACAGTGTGGTGAGAGCAAAGGGGCAGCAGGGGAGGAATGATGACTTTCTGAGTCACACAGTTTGTTCTCTGGTTTGCTCCTTTGGTGGTGCAGTTAAGCTCTGCACTCTACTCTTCTACTGGGAAGACTATAAAGTCACAATCTAGCCCTAAGGAAACAGATCAGCTGGACACAATGCAAGTGAGTGAGGTCACCCAAACAAGTGAAAAGACAATAAGAGGATGGCGTTTTTGTTGCAACACGTTCACAAAGTTTGTCACTTCACTGAGACTTTCAAAGGAGTAGAGTTTGCAAGACATAAAAAGTGTAAATGTTGTGTGCGGGGATGCTCCGCCACATCTGAGCTTGGCTCAGCACAGGTGAGTGGGGGCCATGATGGTTGGCTACACCATGTTTGAACTTCCCTGTGGCTGCTTCATCCCTCAATGTAAATCAGAGCAGGCTCGGGCCACTCTAAATTCTGCCATCTTGTAATGGCCCACTAGGGGCTGTTGCTGGAGTGTAGTTTGTTCTTGATATAGTCCGTAATGGTTCTTACACACTGTCATAAATATAAAGGGAAGGGTAAACCCCTTTGAAATCCCTCCTGGCCAGGGGAAAGCTCCTCTCACCTGTAAAGGGTTAAGAAGCTAAAGGTAACCTCGCTGGCACCTGACCAAAATGACCAATGAGGAGACAAGATACTGTCAAAAGCTGGGAGGAGGGAGAGAAACAAAGGGTCTGTGTGTCTGTCTATATTCTGTCTTTGTCGGGGATAGACCAGGAATGGAGTCTTAGAACTTTTAGTAAGTTATCTAGCTAGGTACATGTTAGATTATGATTTCTTTAAATGGCTGAGAAAAGTACTGTGCTGAATAGAATAACTATTTCTGTCTGTGTATCTTTTTTGTAACTTAAGGTTTTGCCTAGAGGGGTTCTCTATGTTTTTGAATCTAATTACCCTGTAAGGTATCTACCATCCTGATTTTACAGGGGGGATTTCTTTATTTCTATTTACTACTATTTTTATTAAAAGTCTTCTTGTAAGAAAACTGAATGCTTTTTCATTGTTCTCAGATCCAAGGGTTTGGGTCTGTGGTCACCTATGCAAATTGGTGAGGCTTTTTATCCAACATTTCCCAGGAAAGGGGGGGTGCAAGTGTTGGGAGGATTGTTCATTGTTCTTAAGATCCAAGGATCTGGGTCTGTAGTACCTAGGCAAATTGGTGAGGCTTTTTACCAATCCTTGTCCAGGAAGTGGGGTGGAAGGTTTTGGGAAGTATTTTGGGGGGAAGGACGCGTCCAAACAGCTCTTCCCCAGTAACCAGTATTAGTTTGGTGGTGGCCAATCCAAGCGGCCAATCCAAGGACAAAGGGTGGAATATTTTGTACCTTGGGGAAGTTTTGACCTAAGCTGGTAAAGATAAGCTTAGGAGGTTTTTCATGCGGGTCCCCACATCTGTACCCTAGAGTTCAGAGTGGGGGAGGAACCTTGACACACACCAAGGGAACACCTAGCTGTCCATTGATTACAGCTGCAAAGATCCTCTGTGCTTCTGTGGGCACTCGAGGTTTCCAGGCAATGGAGACTCAAGCCCAAAGCGATTTAACATGATTTTACGTGTGTTCCAGGGGTCATTGAATCTCTTTTAGTACAAAAAGGGGAAAAATTAGCAGGAGAAAAATTGCTGAGAAGAGGCAATCTGCAACTTACACATGACTGTCCTCCTCAGAAGTGCACTGCTGGGCCTGTCCGTAGGAAGGAGGAAGGGAAAGGGGCATAGATCTGAAGCATGCCCATCTACCTGCTGAAAAAACCACCCACACTCTTCTCAGCCCAGACCCTAGAGATTGGGATAGAAATGAATTTGAGGGTCCAGCCATGGAATGTGAGCCTCCATCATACCTACCCACTCTTGGAAATGAAAATGCAGTGAAATCTGAATATAACCAGGACAGTGAACAGCCATATTGTGAGAAATAAATTGAAATATTTCAAGTGCTAGCAGTTTGTGATGACACCTTCAGCTCTCTAAGATGTCTTCATAACTATGGCTACCATGCTTGGGCTGCAACTGCTTTGTTTTACATGGCTGGTGTTTCTCCACATTCTCATCCTCCAGCTAAAGCACACATGTGGTTATTAAATACAGATGGGCCTGATTCTTATTTCCACTAAGGGTCATTTACACAGCCAGAGTAGGCTAAAGGGTCCTTAGTGTAAATGAAAACCAGACCCAGATATGTGTATCCTTTTTCATAGGTGTGATTGTTTTACTTCTGTTTTTAAATTAAATTTAGCTGATTTCAGCTCTGAATGTCTGAATATCTTGTTTTTTTGCTTTAATGATGAATTTTTAATGAAAAAGGCATCTGACAAATGTGAAGGTTACTGTATTAAATATCAACTTTCTTTGATTCAGAACATGACAGTTGTTTTTAATTTGTGGTGGTTTAGCAGGTAAGAAGGGACATATCCCATATAATGAAGAAAAATAATGTTCCAAACTGCTATTTAATGTTAAGTAAGATGTTTCTTCCACCAGGATAACATAATGTGGGTGCAGTCAATACATCAGATATCAGAAAATGTTATGGACTGGGATGTTATTTTTCACTCTATTAATAGAAATTGGATATTTCCACTGGTATTGTTTGCCATACACAAGCTATTAGACTTTCTGGAGTATACATCCAACTATTCCTATGGTACTTTCTTCAAAGCAACCTAGTGATTTATTCTATTTGTCAGTCACATACAAAGTATTCTGGTACATGTGACTCTCTTGAATCCTATTCCCTAACTTCCTGTTGCCATTGATTTTTTACATGTGTGTCAGATTTTTCAGAGTTAGCCTTTTTGCGTCTTTCTTTATCTAGTGTTTGTAACAAGGAAAGCTGCAGAAATCACTTGAGGTTGTAGAAAAGGATAAAACCAATAACCGTATTTCTCTATTTCCAAGTATCATTCAATTTTCAAAAGTGTGCTAATGATGTTCTAGTACATCTAATAACAAAATAACAGTAGCTGAGACTTTTGAATATATAGTTTGAGATTTTCTGTTATCTTAATCAGGAGAAAGGTTGGTAAAACTCATAGAAACTCATCACTTCTTTTGGTTTAGATATTTTTCTTCTGTTTAGTTATAATGCTTTTCTCCTATTGAATATCGTTTATAATGTTGAATTAATTTTCTTTCTACACTACAGACAGGCCGATGGTGTGCAAAATATGGACTGAAATATCACACTTAAATTTTGTATATAGTAGATGAGCTCAAGCAATTGCAGATCTCTATGGGCTGAAGTCAATTACAGATATTTCCTGGTTTCCAAGGTTTAGAAGCCCACACAAATACGCCAGAGCCTCATAAATTGGCTCCATATCCACCTACATAAGCCAGTTAGAAACTCATTATTTTTCTTCATTGAATGCGAAGCTGTGGAAAGATGTAGAGCAGCTATGTTCCCTGCTAAAACTCTATCAGAGATGATTATGTACAGGACTTAGTCCAAAATTTTGTTCCCCTTAATAAGGTTAACCCTGATTTAGTGAAATCACTCACCAGCCTGGGAGGTAGGCAAATATCACTTTCATTTTTCAAATGGAGTAACTGAGCCGCAGACCAGTAAAGTGACTTGCCGCATGTGGCATAGGAAGTTATCTGGGATGTTGGCTGTACTGCCATTTGAGACATGGCTGGGAGGAGAATAGAAGGTGGGTACGAATTAAAGCTGTCAGTCAAGGTGCCCACTGAATGACCTTTATGGACTGAGGCATGCGCAAAAGGGTCTTCTCAGGTGCGGAGTTGGTAACAATGTTGCAGTTATGAGAGACTACACTGAGTAGGTTGAAATGTCATGTATGGTCATGAGGCACTTGTTAACCAGTCATATCAATGGTTATCTCTGTGACAGTGCATGTAAATGTTATCTGGACCCTGGCTGGTTAATAAAGTTCTATTATTAGTAGCTATAACCTGTAAGATCCTGTGCATGAGTTGGAGTTAACCGCTGGCCAGGTTGCCCTATTATGACTCTGGCTGTTCAACAGAGCTCCAGTGTCTATAGTTGCACATCCAGAATAAAAACTATTGTGTAAATAGTTACCAAAGATTCTAGAGTTGAGTTTCTCGGGCCGGGAAGGTAGCAGGAGCAAACCCAAAGGAGCACTACTGCCTGAGAATGGAAAAGCTCAGTAGTGCCCAACACCAGACATCACAATAAGAAAGACAAGACCTCAAGGATGTGGTTTAAGAAGGCTGCAACTTTGTTAATTAACACATCCTGGAACTGTCCAGCAATAATTTGTCCAGTGCAGGTCACCCTTCCTTTGTAATCTGTTCACATAGAGTTCTGCTGTCAGCTCCTCATGTCTGCTCCACATGGTCCCAGCACTATTTGTGGGACCCACCCTCCCTCGTGTGAGGGGGAAGGGGATGGGGAAGAGGGGATTGTCTCCTGGCTGTGCCAGACATAAGGAGCCCCAACTCCTTTCCCTGCTTCTTCAGAAGATTGCAATGAGGTGGATAAACCACAGCCTGGAGAGTGCAGAAACAACTCTGGGTCCAGGAAGCCCTGCCCCAGCAGACCTGCTGGACATGTTCCAGTTGGAGGAGGGATTTAAAAGGGAGTCACTCCTGCACAGCAGGGTGGCAGGTGGAGAGAGGCAGACCTGCACTCGCTGCTGCAAAGAGACTATGCCAGGAAGGCATTCCTGTGGGGACGTCTGCTACATGGAGCTGACACTCCCTACACTGCTGAGACCCATGGACCAGGTCACCAGGGACAACTACCAGCCACAGTGTGCCCCCAAAGGTTCAGGGTAGAGCAGTAGGAACAGGAACATGGGAGAGTGTTAGTTAGGGAGAGTGGTAGTGGACTCCTGTATTATGGTGCTCAAGAGATCCTTAGGTCAGAACCCAGTGAAATTAGGGGGCCTGGTTCCCCTACCCCAGAAGTGCTAGGTGGGGCTGCTGACACGGACTGCAACCATAAGAAGGGGCTGCTACCATGCACTGCAACAGCTAGGCAGAGACGATCACTCCACTCACAGAGATGTTTCCTTCTGATTCACTTCCAGTTCCAGTTTATCAGGGAGTCAGACTCCCTATTGAACAAAGAGCTGAACTGGGCACGTGCCACAGGGAGGCACCAACAATTTGCTTAACTGCCTCCTCCTCTCTCCCCTGATGGATTCCTAGATAGTGAACCATATTTTTCCTCCACTGCCCCAGATAAAGTCTCTCCCCACCTCCAATATTTGAGGCCTTAGGAAGGGAGGCATTTGTGGCACAGCTGGGACAGAACCCAAATCCATGTGACAGAGACATGTCTTATCCTTTGGAGCACCATGGAGCATTACAGGGCCAGCTCATCAGTTGGTAGAAGTCAGCACAGCTCATTGACTTCAGTGGAACTATTCCAATTTACACCAGCGGAAGACCTGGCCTGTAGCTTCTGACTATTTATTCTCAGTTACTGAAACATTAAAATTAAAGACTTTTTTGGGGTCGGGGGAGGGGGAGCAAGAAGGAATAACACTTTTCTAAATGCCATTGTTCAAAAGGCACAAAAACATAAAAGCATTCTTAATATATTCAAAAGAAAACCTGATTGTGCTGAGTCAGTTTTTTTACTTTTCAACCAAAGCATTTGAAAGCATTAGAAGAGAGGGAGACACTTTATCGTCTTCCTGGAAATAAGACTCACCCAACCATTAAAATGCTTTTACTGGAAAAAATTTTGTGTGTGTGTGTGTGTGTGTTAATTCTTCAGCCTCAACTTCAGGTCTATAAGATTTGCTTTTTGGAGTGAGAGCCCATTTTGCCTTACGAGCCTACTGTGATCACAGGAATGCCACTGCAGCAACTCCTATCAGGCAAATGGCACTTTTTGCTACTGCTCTCTTTCTAACAGTTGAACTAAATGCCCAGATTCAAAATATAAACAGAAATAATTGTAACAACATTTATTTTCAGAGATGATCTTAAGCCCCAAAAATTGGGTATGGATTTTGCCTACTTCCCTGCAACTCCCCAGAAAGGTGATTGCTTTTGGGGTCTAAGCTTGCATCAAAGAGATGACTCACATGGATAAAATTATTTGTTTCTAAAGCTGTAATGCTTTGACATGGCTTCAGGGGAATAAGCTATACTGACATAAGGTATCTTTATACCTGCATAACTGCATCCAAACTAGGGGTTGTACCAGTATAACTATTTTAGCAAAAATCACACCCTTAACCAACACAATTGTATCAGCACAAAAACTGTGTACTGACCAGGCCTAGTTTTGTGCAGTTTTGGGCCCTGGTACATACAGACAGGGGCTAACCACAACATTTTGAACTTGCTACATTTGCATATTGTGGGGTTGTTCAGCACCAAGAGTCTGGTTAAGAACTGACCCCAAAGCTGGTAGTTTTAAAACTAATAAAGACATATATCTTACTAACAAACACTTTCAAAGCAATGTAAACAATGTATAATGGGTTTTTTTTGAAGTTCTTGCAGTTTATTTTGTGGTTTCATTTTACATTTGGAATTAGAGCCAAAGTCAGACTATTTCAGCAATCTACAATCAACAGCTGAAAGAAAAGGAGTACTTGTGACGCCTTAAAGACTAACCAATTTATTTGAGCATAAGCTTTCGTGAGCTACAGCTCACTTTATTGGATGCATACAGCTGCTAACTGTAATTTCCTTGAATACAAACTCAACTTTTAAAAAAATCCAATGTCCATTTACTCTAAATGTTTCTCTGATGGATGTTTTGTCCATGACCCTCTGATAGCTCCCCCCCCCCCCCATAACTCAATTGGATGAAGTCGTGTGTTGTTGTAATAATCAATGGTGATATAAAATCAATTTCAGATTAGTCTGGCATTATGAAATTGAGATGGTGTATCAGATTCTACAAATCTAAGAACTTAACCTTGCACACCAGGAGACCTATGAGGTGTTTTTCACCTAACAGCATAATTATATTAGTAATTAGGCAATAGTGTTACTAGTAGATTTACTGTGTTTGATATGATTCATTTCAATTGCCCTCTCAAAGTCTTTTCTGTTAATTTTGACTATTTTGAAAAAGACAGACAAATGCCACAGATAAATTCCTAGTTTATTATAACAAAAATACATTATTTTTATCGATACGTTTGGTAAATACATTTACTTTGTGAATCATTCTCTTCATTTATTATGTAAGGGGAACAGGATGTCCTTCACAATGGCCCTCTTCACTGGGGCAGTAGAATGCAAGGCTTTGCACATTTTTATGTTGGTTGTTTAGTGTCAGTTTGGATTTTAGAAAACAAGCATCTCAAAACTGGCATAACAGTTTCAGTAACGATTTGTTAGTATTTCCTCAAAAGTTTCTTGATGGATATTGCTCTTTACAACACCACATGGCCAATGCCTTCCAAAATTGATGGGATAAAATTCTGCACCTATTGAAGTCAATGGCAAAACTATAACTGATTTCAGTGGAGCCAGATTTTCACCCAGGGAGCCTAGATTATACAGTGTTGACAGAGATAGGATTCTGCTGAATTGTTGAATGGGAAGACGTTGCTGCTGAATTTGCGCTCCCGTCTCTTTGACAGATTTTTGACCATTTGAATGGGATTTCTGCTCCTTTTTACCCCTCAGTAGTAATAATTAGAATATCCTGAAGAAACTGTCAAACAAACAGCAATTTACAATAGACCCCTGGCAGCGCTTGAGGGGCGATTATTATAGGAATCTTTTTATAAAGGCTTCTACAGCTAAAATAAAAGGGAATGATGTGGCTCATAATTTTTATGCAACAAAGAGGTATTTTCTTCCTGATTTGAACAATCAACTATTGCTCATCTTTATTCTTATGCTCTCTGTTACAGGCAGTTGATTTTACTTGCATCATCTGGAACAGCCTTAAAAACTGCAACAACCACCAATTCACAGACAGCAACATGGTTGTGCCACAAGAGTGGGACTGGCTAAATTTTGGTCTCCTTTCCTTCTGATTCATGCATTTTCCATTTTGCCTTGCTTCAGAGGGGAAGTGGGTGTCTACATTTTAATTAGTTGCATCTTTGCAGCTACATTATTTAAGCACTACTAAAAAGAATTGCATGACATCCTATTGCAACTAATGTTTTGGGATTACGGAGGGGAATGTGACCCCAGAAAATGATCTCTGGAGAATATATAAAATATGGAATAATTTGGTGCATTTTTTCTAGAATACTCTAATTCCAGCTCCTGTTTGAAGGATGAAACTAATATGATGCTTCCTTATTTCTAAACCAATTGCTCCCTGTCATCCCCTCTAGCACGAATCATTTCCCTTCAAGTTTGCATCTACTCTCTTCACTTGGCTTGTTTCATTGGTGCTCAGAGCCCCAGTACCTGCTTAGATTGTTATAGACTCATTACAGTTCTTCCAAAACCAGGTTAATGCTATGGGTTGTTTTTTGAGTAGCATTCTTAACATGGCCACCAGTCCGTCTAACCATTTATCAAGTGTCTATCACAGTAGCCTCTCTATGTATTGTATGTCTATTAGGAAACATTAACTCTGTCACTAGAGGATAAGCTTGAACATGCAAAAAGCTCTGTAATGTACACAAGGTGCAGCCTGTTGACATTACATCATGTGCCTTGTTATATTACAAACCAATTAAGTAATCTGAGTGATAAGTGTATGCACAAATCACATCATTTACAAAACCCAAACACTTAAAAGTAAACAAATTAATAATTAAGAACATCATGAAATTTACACTGGCCACACAATAAATACTGTATTCTTATAAAGTTCATTTATCTGCTTAGATTGAAAGCTTTTTGGAGCAGGGACCACTTTTTTGTTCCATGTTTGTACAATGGTTAGCACAATGGTGCCCCTAGATGCAAATACAGTATAAATAGTAATAATATGTAAAATAATGTGTATTTTATCACAACATAGTAATCCTAGTTTTGATCTAAAATGACTACTACTCATTCATCAGTAATTTCAAACTACAAGTATAACATAAAATCCTTTTGAATTGAGTGACTTCTGATTAAGTAGTCTTTCCCTACTAGAGCAAAACTGGCAGCAATTCAAGCAGAGGAAGACCCAAAGATTGTCTCCTCTAGAAACTGCTCTACATCCACAGATTCTGAAAACTCAGTCCAGAAGAGAATAACCGTACCTGCACAGTAATATGATAACTCTTCACAATAAAAAAATAGTTGACTATGCTATAGAATAGAGAAACCAAAGAGTTTCTCACTACCATAAACAGGACAACTAGCTGGGAATTTGTAAATGGCACGTGGAAGCAAAGAAACACTTCTTGCACAGCCACAGCTTGAGATTTCATACATTGTTTGTTGCCATTGGTTAACCCCAGTTCATGACTTTTGCCACCAGCACTCTAGCCATCTTCCTCCATGCTTCAGCTCTCATGCCATCTGTATACCAAGGTGACCTGTGAATATGAAGCCAAGGCAGACATGATTTGGGAGTTACAATATTGTTAATCATGGATTTGTATTGGACATGCTCCACAAGGCAAATCAATAGGAAGGTCTGTGACATCATCCACACATGTGACCAGACTCATTGGCACACAAGAGGGTCTGCTGCACTCAAGCTGTTTTGGGGACAACTTGCATGAAAGAGATAACTGTTTTATTGATGAACATGCCCAGCAAACTCTTCCAAAGATCATATTCTGTAAATAAACTATTTTTAAAATTAGGTTACTAAATACCATCCTGGGATTTTAAGGTCTCTTCTCAATTTTTGCTCCATTCTATAATATGCTATAAAATAAAAGCATTTTTTCTAAATAAATGCATTATCTAGGAGGAGAGAAGCTTATTTTTTAAATGAACTTTAGACTGCAGAATACAGGAAAAATTGTGAGGAGACCCTGAAATAGTGGATATTTTCTCCTTCTACTTGTCATAAACTCTTGTAACTTAATAGATCTATTTTTTGAGCATTTTGCTATGTGTATAAATATGATATTTCCAGTCATCCACATGGAAATTAAAAAGTTCAGCTGTCAGAGAACAAGTAGTTAATTGCATCATTTTTCTCTATTACACTCTTTTTTCCCTCCTCCTTGTTTAATTGACTTCTACTTCAAGAAAGTTCCTCAAAACTGTTTACATTTCAATTTCTCTCTCTCTCTTTCTGTGTAAAAGAGAGAACTGAAAAACTATATGATACTTTATCATGCCCTTTGACAGGTTCACACATATTTATGATCAGTTTAGCAAGTGGATTTACCTGTTTTTTAATCACAAAGATCACAATTTATCCTTTATCACTATGACTTGTGTTTGTGTGCGATATGTATAGAACAATTGTGCTAAATTCTGGAGCCATATTACAAAATATATTTATTATTCACCTTGACTCCACCATTCTCATTAATTTATGTTCTCCAAACATTACTTTTAATGTTTCTATCCTCAGAACTCTTTCAACAACCAGTATGTTTTTGTTTGGATTAACAATTGATAGAGAACAGTTATTTCTTCATCCAGAAATGTGGAATTTCTCTTCCAATGTTACTTAGTCATTTTCTGGTAGGGGCAATATTTGGTTAATGACTGGTTTAACATCCAATAGCCCATGAATCATTTGGGCTAAAAATAGGTACTCGACGCCATAGGAAAGTTGGAAATGTTGTTTGCTGGGGTTTACAAATCCTGCATCTCAGCCCCAACCCCAAACCCCTTCAATTTTGGGACCCTAAGAATGTCAAGGCTAATCTCATCTTGCTTATTCTTAGAATGAAAGTCTCTGGTCCTTTTAATTGCAAAGAGAGCCTTAAACCATAAATTGAGTTTTAGGATGGAAAGTTTGCCATGGTGACTTTTTTCATGATACTCATCTAGCCATCATACAGCCACCACCTACCATTAAACTTTGTGGCCCATGAAAATCACAATAGCATCTTCATGAATTTTTGGTGGTACCTTAAACCATATTATTTCAGGTTTGGGTGACTGAGCATGATTAAGGATGCTACAGTTGGTGATCAGCCACTGAGCCACTTCTCTGCTGCGCAGCCAGTACGGTCATTGGGCCCAAAGAGAGGAGCAAGGCATCAAATAGTCTGAGGAGAAATCTAGTCTATCAGACTAAGCATAGCTCTAGACTCCTGTGGGAGCATGGCTCAGTTCCTGTAGCACCTTTGGCTCAGTTTCCCTATGTGTAAAATAAGGTTAATAATACTTATGTGCCTTACAATGTTATTTAGATAATCAGTTAGGTAATGATTGTATATCACAATATAACTTCTGAGTATTATTAGTAGAAAACTTTTAATGGTTCACCATTCACCCCTGGTGGATCAATGGTTAGAAGCTAATAATGGTTGGATGCTAAAGTTAGCCTAGAAATAAGGCACATTTTTTAACAGTAAAGCTAATTAACCATTGGAATAATTTATCTAGGTATGTGGTGGATCCTCTCTCACTTGAAGATTTTATATGCTCTAGCTCAGTGGGTGAAGTAATATCTTTTATTGGACCAACTTCTGTTGGTGAGACTGACAAGCTTTCGAGCCACACAGGGTTCTTCCTCAATTCTGGAAAAGGTACTGAGGGTGTCACAGCTAATACAAGATCAGAAAGAAAGTTCAGTATAGGTTTCAGAGTGGTAGCCATGTTAGTCTGTATCAGCAAAAGGAACGAGGAGTACTTGTGGCACCTCAGCCCTGGTCTACACTAGGAGTTGAGGTTGAATTTAGCAGCATTAAATTGATTTAACCCTGCATCCGTCCACACGACAAAGCCCTTTTTTTCGACTTAAAGGGCTCTTAAAATTGATTTCCTTACTCCACCCCCGACAAGGGGATTAGCGCTAAAATCGGCCTTGCCCGGTCAAATTTGGGGTACTGTGGATGCAATTAGACGGTATTGGCCTCCGGGAGCTATCCCAGAGTGCTCCATTGTGACCGCCTTGGACAGCACTCTCAACTCAGATGCACTGGCCAGGTAGACAGGAAAAGGCTTGTGAACTTTTGAATTTCATTTCCTGTTTGGCCAGCGTGGCAAGCTGCAGGTGAGTGCAGAGCTCATCAGCAGAGGTGACCATGATGGAGTCCCAGACTCGCAAAAGAGCTCCAGCATGGACTGAATGGGAGGTATGGGATCTGATTGCTGTATGGGGAGAGGAATCCGTGCTATCAGAACTCCATTCCAGTTTTCGAAATGCCAAAACCTTTGTCAAAATCTCCCAGGGCATGAAGGACAGAGGCCATAACAGGGACCCGAAGCAGTGCTGCGTGAAACTTAAGGAGCTGAGGCAAGCCTACCAGAAAACCAGAAAGGCAAATGGCTGCTCCGGGTCAGAGCCCCAAACATGCCGCTTCTATGATGAGCTGCATGCCATTTGAGGGGGTTCAGCCACAACTACCCCAACCGTGTTGTTTGACTCCTTCAGTGGAGATGGAGGCAACATGGAAGCAGGTTTTGGGGATGAGGAAGATGATGATGATGAGGTTGTAGATAGCTCACAGCAAGCAAGCAGAGAAACCGGTTTTCCCGACAGCGAGGAACTGTTTCTCACCCTGGACCTGAAGCCAGTACCCCCTGAACCCACCCCCCGAACCCACCCAAGGCTGCCTCCCGGACCTGCCAGGTGGAGAAGGGACCTCTGGTGAGTGTACCTTTTTCAGTAGTATACATGGTTTAAAAGCAAGCGTGTTTAATGATTAATTTGTCCTGGCATTCGCGGCCAGTACAGCTACTGGAAAAGTCTGTTAACGTGTCTGGGGATGGAGTGGAAATCCTCCAGGGACATCTCCATAAAGCTCTCCTGGATGTACTCCCAAAGCCTTTTCAAAAGGTTTCTGGGAAGGGCAGCCTTATTCCGTCCACCATGGTAGGACACTTTACCACGCCAGGCCAGTAGCACGTAGTTGGGAATCATTGCAGAACAAAGCATTGCAGTGTATATTTGCTGGAATTCAAACAACATCCATTCTTTATCATTCATGGTCACCTGGTTGAAATAGGGTGCTTTTCTTAAGGGGACATTCAGAGGTGGCCGTTCCTGCAGGGCTGTTTGCCTGTGGCTGAACAGAAATGTTCCCCGCTGTTAGCCACGGGGAGGGGGGTGAGGGGAGGGGCTTGCCACGTGGTGGAGGGAGGCAAAATGTGACCTTGTAATGACAGCACATGTGCTATATATGTAATGTTAACAGCAAGGTTTACCGTGAAAGCGTGTACCCATTGTTCTATAAAATATGCCTTTTTAAATACCACTGTCCCTTTTTTTTTCTCCACCAGCTGCATGTGTTTCAAGGATCACAGGATCTTCTCCTTCCCAAAGGCTAGCGAAGATTAGAAGGCAAAAAAAAAAGCACTCGCGATGAAATGTTTTCTGAGCTCATGCTGTCCTCCCACACTGATAGAGCACAGACGAATGCATGGAGGCAAACAATGTTAGAGTGCAGGAAAGCACAAAATGACCGGGAGGAGAGTTGGCAGGCTGAAGAGAGTAAGTGGCAGGCTGAAGAGAGGGCTGAAGCTGAAAGATGGTGGCAGCATGATGAGGGGAGGCAGGATTCAATGCTGAGGCTGCTGGAAGATCAAACTAATATGCTCCAGCGTATGGTTGAGCTTCAGGAAAAGCAGCTTGAGCACAGACCACCGCTACAGTCCCTGTGTAACCAACCACCCTCCTCCCCAAGTTCCATAGCCTCCTCACCCAGACACCCAAGAACACGGTGCGGGGGCCTCCGGCAACCCAGCCACTCTACCCCAGAGGATTGCCCAAGCAACAGAAGGTTGGCATGCAATAAGTTTTAAAGTTTTAAACTTTTAAAGTGCTTTGTAGTCTTGTCCTTCCCTCCTCCTCCACCCCTCCTGGTGCTTCTGTCCTCCACCACCCCACCCGGGCTACCTTGGCAGTTATCCCCCTATTTGTGTGATGAATTAATAAAGAATGTATGAATGTGAAGCAACAATGAGTTTATTGTCTCTGCGAGTAGTGATTGAAGGGAGGAGGGGAGGGTGGTTAGCTTACAGGGAAGTACAGTGAACCAAGGCAGGCGGGGGGCTCATCAAGGAGAAACAAACAGAACTTTCACACTGTAGCCTGGCCAGTCATGAAACTGGTTTTCAAAGCTTCTCTGATGTGCACCACGCCCTCCTGTGCTCTTCTAACCACCCTGGTGTCTGGCTGTGCATAACCAGCAGCGAGGCAATTTGCCTCAACCTCCCACCCCGCCATAAACGTCTCCCCCTTACTCTCACAGATATTGTGGAGTGCACAGCAAGCAGTAATAACAGTGGGAATATTGGTTTCGCTGAGGTCTAACCGAGTAAGTAAACTGCGCCAGCGTGCTTTTAAACGTCCAAATGCACATTCTACCACCATTCTGCACTTGCTCAGCCTGTAGTTGAACAGCTCCTGACTACTGTCCAGGCTGCCTGTGTACGGCTTCATGAGCCATGGCATTAAGGGGTAGGCTGGATCCCCAAGGATACATACAGGCATTTCAACATCCCTAACTGTTATTTTCTGGTCTGGGAATAAAGTCCCTTCCTGCAGCTTTTGAAACAGACCAGAGTTCCTGAAGATGCGAGCGTCATGTAGCTTTCCCAGCCATCCCACACTGATGTTGGTGAAATGTCCCTTGTGATCCACCAGAGCTTGCAGCATTATTGAAAAGTACCCCTTGAGGTTTATGTACTCGCCGACTTGGTGCTCCGGTGCCAAGATAGGGATATGAGTTCCGTCTGTGGCCCCACCACAGTTAGGGAATCCAATTGCAGCAAAGCCATCTACTATGACCTGCACATTTCCCAGAGTCACTACCCTTCATATCAGCAGATTTTTGATTGCGTTGGCTACTTACATCACAGCAGCCCCCACAGTAGATTTGCCCACTCCAAATTGATTCCCAACTGACTGGTAGCTGTCTGTCATTGCAAGCTTCCACAGGGCTATTGCCACTCACTTCTCAACTGTGAGGGCTGCTCTCATCTTGGTATTCTTGCACCTCAGGGCAGGGGAAAGCAAGTCACAAAGTTCCATGAAAGTGCCCTTATGCATGCAAAAGTTTCACAACCACTGGGAATCGTCCCAGACCTGCAACACTATGCTGTCCCACCAGTCTTTTTTTCCTCCTGCTGATAATAGCCCACCTTAATTGATTCATCTCATTAGAGTTGGTATGGCAAAAGCCATTTTTTCATGTTCTCTGTATATATATATATATATATATATATATATATATATATCTTCCTACTGTGTTTTCCACTGCATGCATCTGATGAAGTAGGGTTTAGCCCACAAAAGCTTATGCCCAAATAGTTTAGCATAGGTAGTCAACACATATTCTAAGGAATCATTCAAGGTGAAGTGGCCCATTAAGAACCCTGTAATCATAGGACAAAAGGGGGCTTGGGGGATAGAAGGTTACAGATTGTTGTAATAAACAATAAATCCACATAATTGTTATTGGGGACATTTAGTGCACTACAAAGCAATTTAAATAAAAATAATTTAGTGCATCATAATAACTGTATGGGTGACACCAGACAATCACTATGCTCTTGAATGAACTCAAATGGGGAAATGATAAAAGCAAAAACACCACATCATCTGTGGGTGAACACTTTTCACAAAGCGCGTACTCTAAATTCAACCTCTCAGTCCTCATCCTCAAAGGAAAGCTGCATAACACTTTCAAAAGACAAGCCTGGGAACTTAAATGCATAATTTTCAAAGACACTAAAAATCACCATCTTAATACACTGGATTTATGGTTTATTATAACAATCTGTAACCCACTAACCCCTTCTTTTGTCCTGTAACTGCAGGGGTGTTAATGGGCCACATCACCTTGTATGGACCCTTAAATATGTGCTAACCACCTCACCTAAAGTATCAGTTCAATCTTGCATTTAGCTCTGACACTCTGAGTACCTTTCCAGACCTGAAAAACAGTTCTGTGTAGCTCTAAAGCTTGTCTCTCTCACCAACAGAAGTTGGTCCACTAAAACATATTACCTCACTTGCCTTGTCTTTCTAATATCCTGGGACCCACAGGGCTACAACAGCACTGCCTGCTCTAGTTCAAACAGAAGTTATGACTGGACCTGGTGGAGAAATTACAGGATGAGATTCTGTGGTCTGTATTATGTGTGAGGTCAGAGTATATAGTCATAAGGGTCCCTTCTGGCCTTAAAAGTCTATCAATCAACCATAACATTTTCTCATCACAGCTCAGAAGTTTCTTTTTTTGTTACTTTAATATTTTGTAATTCCCAAGGGGCCCTGGTTTTGCTGGGGTCTTACATGGTTGCTGTCCGGTGCTGAAAAGTTGGTGCTTTTTCTCACTTCTTTACGAAAGGCTGTTTCAGTGATGTTACTTTCAGCCTTGATTCCACGAATACATCTATTATGCAAGATTTCTTAAGTGAGATCATTAAATAAAATTAACCCCTCCCTTCAGTTTTATCACTGTCCGAAGCCCATATAAACTGATACTCTCCCCCTCCCCACAAAGTGGCTGACATTAAGACTGCACTAACTGCATTGTTTAATGAACTATTGACTTAAGATGTACTCTGTGAGTGTAAGTACCATTGAATTTCAGACGGATCTGTCAGCTACCCCACCTGGCAGCACGCTGCACTAATAAACTTCCCCATATAAACTTCAAGCTGAAATAAATTACCGCTAATTTCCTCCTATCATTTCACAATATTCCCCGGCTAATCAGCTCCTGAATGTGCAGAATCAGCGCAGCCAGCTCGGATCTCGCTAATTGACAGACTCCCAGCGCAAACCATCCTGGGGCGTTCGGGCACCTTCCAAAGTTCTCCAAAGCACAGCTGGTCAGGGGGGCTGCCTGATTGCTCCTGCTCCGACTAGGTCCTTGCAGAGCCCGCCGCCTTGGCGGGCAGGAGAAAGCAGCGCTGCTGTGGGAGAGGGGAGGAGGCTACTCTGCACGAAGGCGGCTCTCCCAAGCTGCCCCCTTCTGAATGCCGGGCATTTCCTTAATAACCCCCCCCCCACACACACACACACACACAAAACCCGGCGGGAGAGTCTCCCATTCGCTCACTGAAAGGCAAAGCGATCTCCTGCCTCCCAAGAGGCGGGAGGGACTTTTCAAAGCCTGGGAGGCTTCTCCTCAGACAGCCAGGCTTGGCGGGGCTGCGCACCCCCTGCTCTGCCCGGCCCCCCCCCCGCCCCCAGGTGAGCAGTGGCAGGAGCCCCGCAAGCGGGCGGCGGGGTCTGGCTGGAGCGGGGCGGGCTCCTGCTCGGGAAGGCAGCGCCCCGCAGACCGCGCCGCCCCTCTCCTCCCCTCGGGTAGCAGCAGCAGGAGCGGCGGCGGCGGCGCCCGCTTCTCACCCCCCGCCGCCCTCTCTCTTGGAGGGGCCGGGGCACGCGGACAAGCCGAGGTGAGGCCCTGGGGGGGGGGCGATGGACGGAGCCCAGCCCCGCGTGTGGGGGGGCAGGCTGGGGGAGCCCGCCAGCCGGCGGACGTGCGCTGCGGGCGGGTGGCAGGTGTGGTGGGGCTGCGGGGAGGGCGATGGAGCTGAAGCAACTTGAAGGCAGCGCCCGGAAAGGTGAGAGGCGATCGGCGATGCCTTTGCTACCCCTGCCCCCGCGGCCCCGAGAGCCGAGTTAAGGGTCGCTCAGCGCAGCACTCCGGCACGGGTGGGCAGGAGAGACCGAGGGGGGGAGATGTTCTGCCCGGGGCAGGGCTTGTTGGTTTGCAGGGGGGACTCTTTTTTTTTTTCTTTTTGCAAAACAATTTTTCTGTTTCGGGCAACTGATTGCTCAGCCTTGTAGGTTGCCAATTGCTCAAGACTCCCCCGCTGCCTCCTTGAAGGGAGGAGAGAGCATTAGTTGAGCCAGTCTCTGAGATGTGGCAATCTCGTTTGGATGCTGTAGGGTGCTCTCATAGAATGTCAGGGTTGGAAGGGACCTCAGGAAGTCATCTAGTCCGACCCCCTGCTCAAAGCATGACCTATCCCCCAATTTTTGCCCCAGATCCCTAAATAACCCCCTCAAGGATTGAACTTACAACCCTGGGTTTAGCAGACCAATGCTCAAACCACTGAACTATCCCTCTCACTCCCTTTTACCCTTAGTGCATTGCTCCAAACTGTTACCTTCCCTCCAGTAACTTGCAAAACTTCCCCCTTTGAAAGATAAGCCATTGGGGTGATAGCAAGGCATCGGGGGCTGCTTTGCGGGGGAGGGGAAAGGAAATTTTAATGTCCAGGATTTTTCTTGAATAGTCAGGCTGTTGTCTGTCCAGAGCCTTTAGTCCTGATTGCGGAATGCAATGAGGGAACTGGTGGAGAAGTTGCTGGAGGGAAATGATTAAAAAAATTGTACACACATTTCTGTCCTCTTTGCTGTACAATTGCATTTTGTTTCCATTTCAAATGAGTCTGTAGTCCCCTTAAATTTCCAAACCAAAACTAATGAAAGAATTCATAAAGAGACGGTGTTTAAAAAGTATACAGGGATTTTATTAATTTATCTTAGTTTAGGTACAGTTTCATGGTTTTTAAAAAAGTGTCAAACAGTGGCATTTCAAGTTATGGATTACAATATACAAAACAGATTATCACATAATAGGTATTAGAGTGTAGCATGCAAGCTGGAATAGCAGATCTAGTTTATTAAGCCATGGCTAGCATAAAATGTTCAATTATGTTGATACTAATGGTAAGAAAAAGTTAGGTGGTAAAAACACAATTGTAATTAGTGTTGAGAAAAGTAATATACTAGTAAAGAATTTTGATAGTACCACTGTAAATGCACGTTTACATATATATATATATATATATTCAGGTCTTGCTATTGACCTGCTATTAACACAGCAGCAGGCCCTTCATTTTAAATGTACATGATTTTGGCCAAAATTTTTCCTATTGATCAACTAACTCTTTCAAAGGACAAAAAGAGAAACAGCTGTCATATATATAAATGTATAGCTGAAGAATGCAAGGGCAAGAAAGGACATTTATACTCAAGATTCCAC
The DNA here is from genome assembly GCF_965140285.1 of Lepidochelys kempii. Taxonomy (NCBI): domain Eukaryota; kingdom Metazoa; phylum Chordata; order Testudines; family Cheloniidae; genus Lepidochelys; species Lepidochelys kempii. The sequence continues at coordinate 177,657,895 of NC_136380.1, forward strand.
ACAAGTATGTAGTTTATTATTACTACTTATTGGATACTTTAAAAAAAGACAGGACTGCAGCATTAGCCTCTTTGTTTTAAAATATTGGGTCAGATCCTCACTGATTCTAAAGCAGATGAGCAGCATTGACAATACTCACTTGGTGAGAATCTGCCCATTATTTTAAAAGTTAAAGAATTTTCTTTATTAAAGGAAATGGGATTTTTTTCCTGGGTGAAGAATGTGATACTGGGCAATTACTCCAGATTTGAATTTACAGCACATGTGATTGATTAATTAAAAAGTTGTTGGTGATTGTTTCGTCCTTCATTCCTTTATTACTATTATTAGATAATTATAACAAATCATTGGGGAATTGGATGTTACATAATTCTCTTTATACACTATTACAGAAACAGTGATGACAAATGTACAGGTGGTTGTATTACTAGGGTAGTTGCTGCACAAAGTAAGCTTGGGAAATAAGAACTTTTATGTAAACGCAAATGGAATTTGTTGACTAAAAATTATACATATACACAAATCTTTAACATTTATACTATATATTTGGCTGTAGATATCTCTTATCTGGTAAGACTATTAGCTCATATGCAATTTAGTTTTGGCACTGTTAAGTGGAAAACAAGACAATGATCTTGTCAGATAAGAAATCTACAGCCATATGTATAAATGCTTCTTTTCACTCTTGAGGTAACATTTGTCCCTATGCAGAGGACTGGCACATGGCCAATGTATCACTTAAGACCTCAAAATAAGGTTTAAGTGGGACTTCAATGGTGCACAGGCTTTGTGCTGCTTCGTTGCATAGGTGCGAATTTCAGTATTACTGTGCAGAATTGGCATGTTACTCCAATATTGTTTAAGTAACTCTTTGGGAGAAAATTTGCTCTATCATCAGCATAAACGTAGAGTATCTCTATTTAAGTCACTAGAGGTACTCCAGATTAACACTGTACAGAATTTGGCCCCTTAGTGCTAAAATATGTATTGAATACATCAAATTCATTGGGAAAACTCAGTCTATAGCAAGTTATATGAATGAATGTTGAGGGGAAAAAAGAATTCAATTGGTTGAAAGTGTGGATTTGTTTTATCATATTGAGCCAAATTCATCAAAATGTGACATAACAATCAGGCAAGGTTAGATTTAATTGGTGACCTTTCGGAGGTTCAAGTCTTAGATGTGGTATTGCTCCTTCCTTTTGTCCTTCATTGACCTCTTTGTGATGCTGAAACAAATACAGCTTTTCAAAGGTGAGAGATCCTCATATTCTTCCATGACTGGCAATTACAATTTTCCTAACATAACTGAAAAATTGGAAGGCTAGGTTTTTGTTTAGAGAGTACTTTGAACTGGTGTTTTTCTTTCTCAGTGAACTGAGCAGTGGAAAAAGGCTTTGTCTGATGTGAGTTCCCTTAGAAGATTTAGATTGTTCTGTGAAGTAGCTGATCTGAATGATCTTAGGGAATTGACATGAGACTAAACCTTTATCCATGGTTCAGCTCCCTGAAAAAGCTGAAGAAAACTCTCAGCTCTAGGGCTTTCCCTTAAGACTTTGAAGGCTGAATGCCTGTTACAGTGGGAGCTGAAAATGACAAGGAGAGTGTAAGGGTCCCTTGTGAAATACTATTGTGGGAGGCCGGAGATTGTGTCTACACCTGGGAAACAACAGGATCCTACATATTTAATGATGTGTTTTTCTGAGTGTGATCACAGTTTGTAGTTAGTCTCTTTGATCTTCTGCTTTTTGGTTTTATTTTATCTTTTAAAAGAAAGAAACAAAACCCAACCCAATAAAACCCAAACAAACAGCCATAGAAACCTTTGCTTTCCCCATCCTCTTCTAAAAATTTGGCCAGGGCCTAGATTAGGCAATATGAAGTTATGGACCAATGATAGGTTGAAGATTTCATATCTCACAGCTCATCATAGTCAGAAATGGGAACTTTATACCTCCAAAATGTCAAGAATCATCTCTGAATTAGATGTTTTTAGCCCTGGTAGATCATAAGAGATCTCTCCTTTACATCATGATATTGTTATGCAGAAAAACATTATTTAAAGCAATTTTTAGAAGTTTCTCAAATTTATTAGCTATCGTGTTTCTTACCCCCAGCAGGCCCAGACAGCTGAATTCTGGGGACTCAGTCCATATTGACCGAGGGGTATAAAGGTAGTCAATAAAATATTGAAACACACTAAACTATTTCCATAACTCTTTTCACTTTTCTGTTAAATATTCAGAAAACATAGTGAAGTTGTCTAAAGTTTTTATTGGCATGTGTTCGGGATGACCTACCTAATTTACCTATGCTTTTCTGACTCAGAGGCTATTCCAAGGTCATGCCAATACAAAATTATGTTCGCTTATATCCAGTTCTGAAATTTCCAAATGTTGCATTATCACTCTTATCTGGAAACAATAACACTGCAGGATTTTAAAGATACAATTTACATAGAGCATATGTCATGGTTATGTTTTGTAGCAAATATGTTTCAAAATTAGATACCCTTCTCAAGCAAATGTAGCAATAAAACAATTCTTATTTGTTGTCCTATTTTTTTAAAACAATACTTTTTTCTGTGTTGTAAATTGGAGGACTCTCATCTTAAGAATTCCTTTTCTGTTATCAAAACCATTATTTAGTGTGAAATGCCGTTTTGATTGATTTACTGCAAATTAATTTTTGCTGCCCTATATGTTTCTCCCTCATTTTTCTTTAAATTATGTTGTAAAATAAAGTGATGTGTTTTAGTGGTTGTTGTGAAGAGAGCATTGTCCTTCTTACTCCCTCATCTGTCAGAAAGAAACCATGAAGAAAAGTGTAAATTAACGTTGTCTGATCACACTAGTGAGACTGATCTTTAAATCCATAATTTTTTTCAGGAAAATAGCTAATTAGTTCCTGCAATTGGTCAAATTTCAGAAGGAAGTAAAAATCTATATATCTGCAGATTATGTTGTTGTTTCTTTATTTTTTAAATGGCACTGTTGTATATGCTATATATTTCATTTTCTGGATTTGTGTGTACGAATGATAGAAAGTCTACTTTTTCCTCAAAAAGATGTTTGCATGTTTAAAAAATATCATGCAGTTTGTAAAATAGTACCTATATAGAATACTATAGGTCTGATTCTCAGTTATACTAAGGCCCTTTATATAGCTCTGGCAACATAAAGAGGACTCAGAGTGGGTGGAAACAGCTCCTTGACAATGCAGAGAGACTCCCCAGCCAGTATAGTACTGGTGAAAGAGCTCTGGACCAACCCTGCTTTCAAACTCCAGTGATTCAAAGATCCCAAGGCTGGAAGGGACCCATTATGAAGATCTGCTCTGACTTCTTGTATAACACAGGCCATAGAATTTCCCCAAAATAGTTCCTAGAGCATATCCAATCTTGGTTTTGAAGTTGCCAATAATGGAGAATCCATCACACCCGTTGGCAAGCTGGTCCAATGGTTGATTACCTTAATGGTTTAAAAAATATGCCTTTTTTCAGAATGAATTTGTCTATCTTCAGCTTCCAGCTATTGGATGGTGTTATACCTTTCTTTGCTATATTGAAGAGCCCATTATCAGATGTCTGTTCCCCATATTGGTCCTTTTAAGCTGTGATGAAGTCACTTCTTAACCTTCTCTTTGTTAAGCTCAATAGCTTGAGCTCCTTGAGTCTATCACTATAAGATGTTTTCTAGTCCTTTAATTATTCTGGTTACTCTTCTCTCTACCATTTCCAATTTTTCAGCATCCTTTTGGAACTGTCAGCACCAGACAGAATTGGACACAGTATTTCAAAGTAATTCAGTAGTTACAAAAGTTGTACCACTTGTAAATACAGAGGTGAAATTATTTTTCTATTCTTACTCGAGATTCCCCTGTTTATGCATCCCAGGATCTCATCAGTTCTTTTGACGACAGTGTCGCATTGGGAGCTCATGTTCAGTTGATTATCTACCATGGCCTCCAAATCTTTTTCAGAGACACTGCTTCCAAGGATAGAATCTCCGATCTTGCAAGTATGGCCTACATTCTTTGTTCCTTGATATATACATTTTACATTTAGTCATATTAAAATGCATCTTGTCTGCTTGCACCCAGTTTACCAAGCAATCAAGATCAGTGGTTAGACTACTCTGGTGGGCCGCATGTGGCCCATGGGCTGCAGGTTGCCCATCACTGATCTAGGTTGCTCTGAATCAGTGACTTGTGCTCTTCAATATTTACCACTCTAATTTTTGTGTTATCTGTAGACTTTATCAGTGATGATTTTGTTTTCTTCCAGGTTATTAATAAAGGTGTTAAGTAATGTACCAAGAAGGGATCCCTGCAGAGATAGTCTAGTTTTTTAATTAAAATGTCGTGTGGTATCAAGTCAAACACCTTACTGAAGTATAAATATATTATGTCAATGCTATTACTTTTATCAACCAACCTTGTAATAGCATCAAAATATCATATTAGTTTGACAGGATCTATTTTCCATAAACCCGTGTTGATTTGCATTAATTACATTACCCTCCTTTAGCTCTTAATTAATCAAGTCCTGTATTAGCCACTTCATTATCTTGTCCAGATTGATGTCAGGCTGACAGGGATATAATTACCCAGGTCATCCCATTTACTCTTTTTAAAAATTGTCACATTTGCTTTCTAAGGTTGCTCTAACTTGTGCTCTTCTTCTTTGTGGACTCAAGAAGTGGAGAACAGCTACACTATAGGGAACTCTATCCTTGGAAGCAATAACTCTGAAAAATATGTGGGGGGGTCATGGTGAATAATCAGCAGACCATAAGCTCCAGTGCAACCATGTTGCTAAAAGAGCTAATGCTCTTTTGGATCCTTGGATGCATAAACAGGGAAATCTCAAGGAGTATAGAAGTTATAGTAGCTTATATTTGCAACAAGTACCTTTTTTTGCAATCATTGAAATATTGTTCAGATCTGGACCCCACAATTCAAGTAGAATGTTGATAAATTAGAGACAGGAGCTATAAGAATGATTAACGGATTAGAAATCACGCCTTATAGTGAGGGACTCAAGGAGCTCAATCTCTTGAGTCTAACAAAGAGAAGGTTAAGGGGTGACTTAATTACAGTCTATAAGTACCTACACAGGGAACACATAATTATTAATGTGCTCTTCAGTGTAATAGAGAAAGGTATAACAATCAAATGGCTGGATGCTGAAGCTAGAAAATTTCAGACTGGAAATAAGGCACAATTTTTTAAAAGAATAATAGGCCATTGACTCAATTTATTAAGATAAGTGGTGAATTCTCCATCACTGACCATTTTAAAATCAAGATTGGATGTTTTTCTAAAAGATCTGCTCTAGGAATTATTTTGTGGAAGTTCTATGACCTGTGTTATACAGGAAGTCAGACTAGATGATCCCAATGGTCCCTTCTGGTCTTGGAAGCTATGAACCCTGAGGTTTCTCTGATTTACACCAGAGGCCGGACAGGCCCTGAATGTGCCAGAATATGATGTGGCAACTGAGAATCAGGCCTGCATGTTTTACTGAAGTTAATAAAATTAACTTTTTTTGTACCAGAGATGGGCTGAGAACAAGACACCTGACCTCCACAGGTACCATCAAAATACTTTAGCATAGTTCGGGAGTGCCTCATAGCATGTACTTTTTTTTTTAAAGTATGCATCTGTTATCTGTGACATCACAGCCAGTATGCAATCAGTTGTAGGACTGGGGAATTTATCAATAATAAAACACAGAAAAAAGAGTAGGGGAAAGAGACACAATGTTAAAGCAAAGCATAAAAACCATAATGTTGACCAAATGTCTTATTTTTATTATTTTTGTTGATCCCCCCTTCATTTGTGTTTCTATTAGAAGGTAATGTAAGAACTTACTTTTCAATATTTTTGTTTTGTATGTTTTTTTGGTTTTTGTGTGTGTGTTTGGGTACATTTTAATTGAAATTCCTCATCCTATTCTGTAATTGTGTGTTTACTCATCTCTTGATTTTTTTTCCTGTGAGTGTGTGTGTGTGTGTGGTTTTCTCCTACCCTATTCTTATTTTCCACGTTACAGCTCCTCTAGGATGAGGAATGTGATATATAAAGCAAGTTGTTAGGTGGCTAAGTTTAGAGTGTGTCTTGTTAGTGCCAAGTTTTGATGGATTCCTGTTTTCATGGTACAGAGGTATATAACAACTTCCAGCTCTTCACAGCATACAACTCTTCACAGCAGAGCATACATCTCTTATTCAATCTACAAGTTTGACTGGAGAATTCCTTGCTATATCTGGTCACAATGACATCCAGTGGAAGAATGGTCACAAACACATTCTCTGCATTGTGTAATACACATGAGGCACTGCAAGGGACATCTTAGCAAATGGACAGAAGCTGTCCCTTCAAGCAGTCAGGAGTGTGATTGGTGGGACAGAGGAGGTGAAAAGAACCTCTCCAAATAGTAGCTGGGAATGAAGGGCGAGCATAAGAGATAGTTGTGCTATAAATATTATCTTTGTGTTGAAATAATGGCATTGTCACAGCACGTGGGGTCAGGTGTTCTCAGTTATTCCGAACAAAGTTGTAGAGAGACACTACATCTGACAAATGTGTGGATTATTTTGTGATTAAGACATTTCTTCATAAATCACTGGATACCATGTTAAAGTGGACACCTAATTGATTTTGTAGGTATTTCTACATCTCATGAGGCTAATATTAAAATATTTTGAAGCAGATGTATTTGTGCATCATTCCTTCCTTATATCATTTTCACACTGCTTTAGACAAACTGCATGTTCTGAAAAATATCCGGTGCCAAATTCTGTACTGATGTAGGCAATGTCCAAAAGTATTTTCAAGACTTCATGTCTAACCTTCAAATATTTTATCAGGTGTTTGCAGAGTGATAGTTTTAAACATATGAATGTAATTCAACACAACTTTTTCTGTGTGATGGCCTCCTATTTCAGAAATGTTAGCATGGCACTCCTATTAATCATCATAAAGATAATTCATGAAAAACCCAAAATAAGTATCCAAGTTCTCTGATAATTGTGATTGATTTACAGCATATGGAACCATTATTATCACTCACCAACTTCAAGAATTTCAGTGCTCACATTTTCTCCCTTGTAGGCACCATTTACTTGTTCAGAGTGACCAACAGTTCATGAAAAATGTATTATTCCTCTACTCACTCTTCATTCTTCATATTGTATTGACAGCAGTCAGTTGTCTGAGATTTCTTAATGCATCATAACTTTCTCTTGCTGTATGAGATACCAGATTAAAACAAAACAAATGGTTTTAAGCACCAGGAGCTGATTATATTGATTTTGAACTATTAATGCAAAAGTAGATTGTGTGAATGATTGCACTTAGGAAACCCAAGCTTACTGGTCACACTTTAATTTACTCCTTGCTTTTGTTTTTTCTCCTGTCAGTAACATGCTTAGGCCAAAAAAATCAGAGGAGTGCAAAACTTGTAGAATTAAAGCTGCAAGCAGATAAAACACCAGTTGTTTTAGGTCTTGCTACAAAACTGAAGCACTGGGCAGATCCAGCAAGGTTTGCAAATACTTTGAATGAACTTGGAACAAGTTTTCAGTGATAGGAAGAAAGCTTATAGTTTGCTGTAAGAAAATTTTAATTCAAAACTTAGCCATTGTGAGATTTATTTTAAATGTGAAATTCAAAACGCATGTTTCTAAAGAGAAAAGTTTTGCAAGAAAATGGTTGCAAAAATCTGAGTTTTTCACAGCTGGTTATTACAAATCTAACCAATACATGGTGTTGTAGTTTGTGGTATGTTAGTCACATATGAGTGTTGTGGGTTTTTTGTTTGTTTGTTTTTTTAAAAGGAAAGATGGAGTTCTATACATTTGCTGTTGACAATCAACCATGTTTTATTTTCATTCTCTCCCCCGAAATGGACATATCTAACTTTCTGTAGCCAACTCTTGCTATTTTATCATGAGTCTTGAGATACTTGGTATTTTTCTTAAACCCCCAGGACTTGGATTCATGGGATACATGAGAATCTCAGCTGTCAAAAGTCAGTTTCTGGCCATCATGGTTGTTGGAGAAAAGCTTGAAACCATGAATGTTCAAAATGTTCAAAGCTGGATGCCCAATTTTAGGTTCCCAAATATATATTTGGGATATCTATAGTATAGGTGGGTTTCTTTATTTCATGTTAATTTTTATTTTAACTAAGTGTTGTAGGTGCCTAGTGTGTCTGAAATGTGTCCTTTTTGGTTTTAAATCTCTGAAGAAATAAAAATATTTAGACACCTATTTTGAAATAAGTTGGCCTTTGTGCAGATATCACTAGTACAGTAGCTATCGTATAGCTGTAGGTTTTTTTTGTTTCATATATCAATCTATTATTTCATTTACATCTGTAAACAATCTGATGTTAAAGAGCAATTGTAATCACAAAAATAAGGAAGTCTGGCAACTTTGTGTTTTTATGTCACATTTAAATTGGAGAGTATAGAAGAATCAGTGACTACTTGAATTCTGCAAGGTTCTTGGAGCAGATTTTAGCCCCTAGTAAATTACTGCATTAATCATTGAACATATTGTTGAATAATCATTAATTACTAAGCGATGTTCTTAATCACAGTTAAATGTGTTTTAGAAAGTTTGTAATTACTATATATAATTTTATGGCTGACCTATTTAACTCTGAGAGAACCAGTACAAACTACAGAGTACTAGACTGTAGTTTCACCATAAACTTTTCCCTAAGCATCAAGATTCAGAGAGTTCCCTCTAGGAAAGTAATCTATGCATGCTGAATACCAAGTGCAACTGCACTGGATGCCATCCTGCTGATCCACTCCATACTCACCTATGTGAACACTGGAATAGTGGTTCCATGAAGGCTACTGTCCCTCTTGTGCTGTGATCCACTATGGTATTCCTAGTGCAGGGTAGTAAGGAGATACCAGATGCTCTCTTACCAGTGTGTGTACACAACTATGGTTACAACTGTGCCCAAAGTGACTGATGTGGCTTTCTAAAGGGCACAAGTTACGTACAAGGACCCATTCAGTTAAGTTCCATATGCTAACTGGGAAACTTAAAATGACATATGGAATTTCACTACAGAAAATTTCATTTATTTGTGTTAAGGATCTGCCTTGAGTCCATAACAACCACCATCACTACCAAAATGAAAGCAATTGGATGCTCTGGCTTGGAATCCTGCTGTAATGGCAATAAAAGCACAATGCAGTGAAAAAGGGATGGTCAAGCCAAACTTGCCTTGCTTTTGTGGGTTTAAATCAGAAGAACCTTAGCATTACTGTTGGTACGTATGGTAAATAAGGTCTTGACCTTGCAATGAGCTCTTCATGGGTAAATACCTGCTCCCCCAGAGAGCTCATTGGAGGATCAGGACCTCAAATTGCAATATCTTTCATCTGGTCATGCACTAAAAGGAGGGAAGCAAAAATACAAATAAAAAAATCAGTGAGATAAATCTCTTGCGAGGCAAAGTCAAAATCAACACCAAAGTAATATTTTTAATTCAGATAATTATTTTTTAAAGACTTGGGGACGGAATCTTCCTTCATTTTAGAATTTGTATTGTGTGCTTGCAAATGTCTAACATTGACATGAATGTCTAACATTGACATTCCCTCAGGCATCAATGTTTTCTCATTATAACCTTCAAAATGTTTTGAAGATCTGATTTTGATTTTTTTTAAACAGTACATTATTTTTGGATGACTTGGGTAATGCTGCACAGCCCTGATATGTGACAGAAAATCCTGTTTGTGAATACCGTTTAAAGGAGGATTCACTTGGATGGCAAATTGTGGTGGCTGCCACTTCCTGATAGCTACTGACCAGTAGAACAGATTGCTGGGAGTTTTAAAGGACAAAGGGTAGAAGGCAAAATCTGTTCTGAACCTGTGACTTAGATATTCTTTCTCACCAGTTTAGTGTGTTAAATTTAACAGTGTGTTGAATATTGACCTTTTTCTTTCTATGGTAGAATTACCCTGCTTCTATTGTGGTTCAATAATATGCCTTTCCTGTACTATGCATTGATGCAAATTTAAAATAAGAAGGGCTTAAAAGAGACTACTCAGGAGGGAGATGGCTTTATGTTTTCTGAACCAGGATACAAGTAACTCCCACAGTGCAGAATACAGAATCTGTCACCAAACACAGATGGGGATTTTGCTTGCGTGATTTGCAGTTTCTAGTCATGAGAATTAATAGCACTACCTGGTGCAGCAATCTGCACCAGAGGATGTGACCTCAGATTTTAATAGGGATAGCAGTCCAGGAACCGTGTTTGGGGTCCTACAGGAAGGTCTAGAGATGTTCAGGTTCTTGGAGTGACCAGGTAGCTATTTATCCACAAAGATTATCTGTTTATATTTAGTTATATCTTGCCTACTATAAATATCATTTGAATTTTCTTTTTTTCAACCACCTGTTAATCAGGATTCACAGGCAAATGTAAGCCAGACACAAGCTATGACTTTAATAACTTAGCCTTCCTCCCTGTTTTTGTCCACTTTCCTTCTCTCACATACCAGGTACATACATACTTGCTTTAACAAACTTCTCGGGATCCAAGCCTTTTGTTGGTTAGAGCCAGGGGTTTGTTATAGCAAAAGGACAATAAAAAACAACAGTAAACTTCTGGAGTAAGTTAATTAAGTTGCCTTGGATAAAGGCTTTTAATTAATTATTAATAATAAAAATAAAGCTAGGAGTTGGTCATGGTAGTCACCGATTCTGTGATTTTTTTTTTTTAAATTTTTTTGTGTGATCTCTGTAACTTCAGCCTCAGATGGCAGCATTGTCAGCCCCCTCACACTGGTGGGGCTGTGGCTCTGGGCCGTCAGCCCCCTCACACTGGTGGGGCTGTGGCTCTGGGCCATCAGCCCCTCACACTGGTGGGGCTGTGGCTTTGGCTTGATCCCGGGTGGCAGGAGGTGGGGTGGGGGCCCACTCCTCAGTTTCTGCCTGAGGGCTCAACCTGTGATGCTGGATAAAAATTGTGCATATGTGTGATTTTTTTTTTTTTTTTACAGTACTGTACTGTAGTTAGGATCCATGGACTGGGTTCATTATAGCAAAAAGTTGATAATAATGAAGGGCATTATAGTGAGGGTGTATTGTATTTAATTGGGTCTAGTATGGGGTTACATAGCTCCCACTATATAATCAATAACGCATTGTAGATCTTCAGCCTAATCCTTAGAACTTGGCTCACTTCTGAATCCTCTTGCCCTACCCCACCATGAAGGGGATAAAGGATACCAAGGGGGACTTTGCTCTGTGAAGACTTCAGCTCTCCTCTTTTGCTTACAGGCCAAAGTTCTCCCTGCCATGTCTGGGAGCTGACCCTTTTAGCCTTTATCTTTACTGGACACAGGTCGTAAGTTACCATGAACTAAACATTCTTACATTACCTCCTAAAATTGGAATTCCAGGTCTCACTCCTTTTAATCTAAGATGGCTTCCACAATGCTCCAAGGAAAGCAAAAATCCCTTCTGACCCTGCTAATATGGCCCAATAGGGAAAAAATCCTTCTTGATACTGAGAACAGGTGATTGGTCAGACCCACAGTCTTTTCTTTTTGCGGATACAGACTAACACAGCTGCTACTCTGCTTCCTATTAGAGTATCACATAGTCCAATGGTTAGGGAACTTATCAGAGAAGTAGGAGAACCCCTATGGGTAGAGGGGGGAATTGAACCAGGGTCTTTTGTATCTTGGGTGAATATGTGAAACACCAGGCTAAAGACAAGGGAGGCCAGCTCTTGACTATTTTGTGTGGTTAGATATGCTCAGAGCATGCCTACAGGATCAGGCCCAATAAGCAAAATAGGCAGGGGAATGCTTGTCTCCATCTGGTTTGAGGATTGTGCTGGGGCTGAGGCATGAGATGTGCACTGCTGCCTCATATGCCTATTTCCCGAGGCAGAAACAGAGATGCCTGGGAAACTTTTACAGCAGAAATGTAGGTGACCAATGGGTTTAGGCACCTAGAGGGTTCAGTGGCATCCTTGTAGGAATTTAGGTGTCTAAGCCCCTTTGGGCCCATTTCTTTTGTGCTTTCATGAGAAGGCAATTATGGTATGAAATCACTCTTATCTCTCCCTATTCAATACAATTAGATTTAAATGATAAAGATAGAGAAAAATAGAATGGAAATTCAAAAGAATCTATAATAAATGTTACAACAAAGTATAAAAGACACATAAATATGCAGCATACTCACATATCTAGTTTATTGGCCACGTGCCTAGGGTAAATTTGTAAAGTGATGGCTCAGAACAAATGAAAGCAAAATGTATTGTAAAACAAAAACATATTAGCAGCAGAAAGAGTATATAAATGTTGGTTACGATTGCCCACCAATCAAAGTAACTCCAGACTGCAGGGGCCAAATTCAGTCTCACATAGGTAGTTCAGCTCCCATAAATTTTAATGAGTTGTGTCAATTACACCAGGTTTCAGGTTATCAATCTGAAGAAAAGAAGGATCAAAAGGTTTTGTCTAACATAGATACTTCAGTAGAGCTCCTGCCTGAGGTGAATCCCAAATTTGTTGCAATCTTTGACTGGTTGCACCTATGACTTAAATTATCTACAGCTGAACAAACTGTGTCTGACTAGCAGGAAGTGTCTGAAAGATTCAGGTTTTCTTACATATATATGTACAGTTGTTCTCGATCAGCCAACCTACAGAAAAGGAAGTGGTATTTTCTTCTTAGGTATGATATGGCTAATTTTGTAAATTAGAAAAAAAGTGAAACAAACAAAATTAGGCATTTTTCATTTCATGGGAAAACATATTAGCCTTTCTTCCAAGCTGAAGTTGTACTAATGCCATACTCACAATCATATTTCATTGCTCACTTATCCAGTTTACCTTTTACTTTGGGAATTTTTTAAAGAAAGTTTCCTTTCTGCTTCAGGGAAGACAAAATTCTATAGAGGTTCAGGGAAACACAGGCAGTTAATTATCTCTTATACCTGTATTGCAGTTCTTCTTCCCCCTTCCCCCCCAATATGTAAAAGAACTTCTGCCGAGCTCAGAGAAACCTTAAAAAATATAATGGAATGCTCCCAAAGTGTTAAAGAGAGTCTTAATATTTAGTGATTCCTTAATCAAAAAAGGGTTACAAGAAACCCAGTTCTCTGCAATACTGTCTCTTGAGAGCTCATCTTCATCAGCTAACTAAAATGGAAGAATAGAATATTTCTTAAACAGACTGACCTGTTGTACTCACTAAAAAGTCACTATTTTTGTTAAATTAACATAGTTGCTCTGGACTGCTGGCTGTGCTAAATTTCTGTAATTGTTAATCAGACAGAAGTAATGTATCAGGAATAATCAACCAGTAGACAGGTAATACATAAAGTAATAGCACAGTAAATAGGCTTCATTGTCTACTCTATCAGTGCAATTGTATGTAATTATAAAAATGTTTGACTAAAGTAAAAAGCTTTCTGCATGTATTGTGAAAAGCATGGTTTAGGATTAAAAAGAAGTAAACTTTTTTGGGTTTGGAGTCAGATTCTCCATTGATACATTATGCTCATAAATACAATTTCAGTAACTTGATGGTGGTAACACATTTTTTTTAAGCTCAGAAAAATGGTACCCTTCTATATAAGGGTCAGTATTCAGTCGTATCTGCTGACTTTAGACATATCTACTTCTGTTAGTTGCCATGTCCTCTTTTTCCTACGCTGCCAAATCCATTACACTGTACTTGAAGAGTTCATTGTTGGAATGTGTGACCATATGTAATAGTCTTTTATGATCCTTGATACTTGACATTTGATTACTCATATTATTATCTTTACATAGCTATAAATATACTAGTGATCAAAAACTACCCAGCCCTCTTACATAATTCAGGCACAGTAGATAAATCTATTTCCTTTAAAAAGAGATCGAGGCCGAGGGAAGCCCTATTTTGAATTTAACCCTGGGCTTTAGTTTGCTGCCTTTGCCTTGCAAGAATCTTTTGAAGGAAGTGTGGCAAACTTGAGAAACTCCTCCCCAGCCCATCTAAGTTTCCCTTCTGATCTGTCTCTCAATTCCACAAACTTTGTTTTTGGTTTTATAATTTGATATGTCAATAAGCAGAGTGCTCTTTGAATTCTGACGATACAGTTCAAACACATTATGAATGAGTAGAATAGAAAATGATGTAACCAGAAAGTGGTGCACATTATTTATTTAAATTCATGTTGGTGACTCTGTTAAAAAAAATGTGTCATACATGGATATGAATGAAGAAGTAGTAGGCATTTGGAACTAGAATGAAGCCCAGTATTTATGATAGCACAGCAAATCAGTAAGCCATGTTACCATTACTAGGCATTGGGTCCAGAGTGCAGCATGGAGGAATAGTCTATATGAAAGGACAGTATGCCAAGTCTCACCCCAGGACTTTCACTGTACTGTAGCAGTGTTCTCATAGGACATTATGGTGAGGCAAGCTTGTGTGCTGTAGATTCGCATCCTGGCTTGCCATGCAGTAAATTGCTATGTAGACCTTTGCATGCTGCTCTAGTTATCCCACAGATCCCTGATGCTTTTATACCTGCCCCTAGCCTAAACTGCATCTTCACTGGTTGAACACAGCAGGAAGAAAGTGCAGTTCAGGTCACACGTCAAAATATGTATCAGGCTTTGACTTGTTTGATTCCTTTTTCTATTGTGTATTACAGAGATGTGGACCTGTGAGCTTCCCTCTTATTTTTTTTTCTCCTACAAACTAATACTTCACACTTCCAATCTGCTTACACCACCTCATTGATGTCCACATGTGAAACATATGTTTTAAAAATATTTATCATATTTAATAAAATGTAGACATTGATTCCTATGCAGTTTCTAGAAGTAATTTTAATGATTTCAGGTTTTTGATATTTATAGTAAAACTGGCATGGATGCAGATAACATGAAAATTCAGCATTTTTGAAATGCAAGCTTTCTGTAGATAAAGGAAAATTGAAAATTATCTTTACTTCTATTCATTAAAATCCCAAAGCAGGTAAATAACTAATTAAACACCATCTGTTTGCTTACACTGCACTAATAAAAATGAATCTACCCTTCTATCTCTAAAACCAATTCTTTGCCAATTTTTTTAACAGAACACTACTTCTGTGAATTTGTAGTAATAAAAAGTACCTTGGGTATTTACAGAGCTTTGTGCCTTTGGACAATGATTTCAGTAGTCTGTTCTTCCCACAAATTCCTTTTTCCCTCAATACTTGCAGCATTTCCATGTTTTTTGTTATCCCTCAGCAATGCAGCCAATGCATTAAGGTGTAGGAAGGAGCTGCCAGGTGATAGCCAGAGAAAGTGCTATTTTGCTTACAGACCAGCAGTGCTACTTGAGGATATGTGACAATTTCTCAGAGAATTCAGGACTTGTTGTCCCTTTCTCTAGGGTAACTTGCTGGAGCTAAAGTATGTGTCAGCGCCCGGACACTACAGGCTCTTAGCCCTCCAAACAATCTCCTCAAAAGTTCTGCCAGCCTTTATTTTGCCTGCCAGGTTAACTTTGTGTGCACCTTAAAAGCATTCCCCTATAGCAGTGGTGGGCAACCTGCGGCCCATGTGGGACACATCAGGGTAATCTGATTGCGGGCCGCAAGACATTTTTCTGGCATTGACTGTCCACAGGCATGGTCCCCCATAGCTCCCATTGGCTGTGGTTCGCCGTTTCTGGGAAATGGGACATGCTGGCTGCCGCTTCCCACAGCTCCCATTAGCCAGGAAGGTGAACCGCGGCCACTGGGAGCTGCGGGGGACCATGCCTGCGGACGGTCAACATCAGCGAAATGTCTCGCGGCCCGTAATCAGTTTACCCTGATGGGCCGCAGGTTGCCCACCACTGCCCTACAGTACCCAGCCTCTGTCACTGGACACTCACAAAAATCACCAAGGACCCTGTCTCCAAAGAGCCAGTAGTCACAGCAGCCTGCTAGACCAGCTGAGGATTCACACTTTAATATATTGCACTTATGTGAACTTATAGTAAAACCATGAATAAGTTTATTAAAAAAGAACAGAGATTTAGGTGATACTAAGCAAAGATAATAGAAGCAGAAAATGATTACAAATAAATAGTCCAGAAAACCTTTGAAAAGTATTCTTGCTGTTTGTTCCTCAGAGTGCTGGCTCCATGTCCCCTTTTCTCATTCTCTTGTTAATTTGCTTTTCCTTCCTCCTTGCTTGTTCACTTCATATGCAAATGTAATTTCCTTTTTCTTTAGCCTACTTTGCTGTGTTTACATTCAAGACCAGGGGTCAGCAACCTGTGGCACAGGTGCCAAAGGGGGCTTGCGAGCCAATTTTTACTGGCACGCTGCTGCCAGCCTGGGTCCTAGCCACTGGCTCAGCTCGCTGCCTGCCTGGGTGAACAGAACCCCAGGCTGGCAGCAGGCTGAGCGGGGCCGGCACCCAGGACCCTGGCTGGCAGGAGCCGGCAGATGGAACCCCAGACCGTCAGTGGGCTGAGCGGCTCAGCCCGCTGACGGTCTGGGGTTTTGTCCGCCGGCCCCGCTCAGCCTGCTGATGGTCTGGAGTTCCAGCTGCTGGCCCCTTGCCAGCTGGGGTCTCGGCCGCCAGCCCTGCTCAGCCCACTGACGGCCTGAGTGAATGGAACCGCAGGCCGGCAGTGGCTGCGCTGGGCTGGCGGCCAGGTCCCCAGCTGGCAAGAGCTGGTGGAACCCCAAACTGGCAGTGGGTGAGCTGCTGCCAGTCTGGGGTTCTGTCCACCACCCAGCACAGCCCGCTGCCGGCCCCTTGCCAGCCGGGGTCCCGGCCTTCGGCCCTGCTCAGCCTGCTGCTGGCCTGGGATACCGATCGCAGGCCCCGCTCAGCTCGCTGCTGGTCTGGGGTTCCAGCCGCCTGGCCTCCTGCCAGTTGGGGTCCAGGCCTCTGGCCCTGCTCAGACCTCCTGCCGGCTTGGGGTACCAGCAGCCAGCCCAGGGCTCTGCTCCTGGCCTGGGCCCAGCGCTCTGCAGCCCTTATAAAAAATTACACTACAATTAGCTTAAAAACTTAAACTTAAAACTTTATATATTACAGTAATCATTAAAAATGTATAATGTTAATAAATACATAGGTTTGATGAAACAAAATAGTTGTACTTATGTACCTGTGCTTAATTTGTGTTTTCGGTGATTTACCTTCTAAAAAAATCTCGCATGTCTTGCACCCCCAGAAAGGGCATCTCGCACCCCCAGGGAGTGCGTGCACCCCAGGTTAAGAACCACTGCACTAAACTGATAAGATCTGCCTTTTAATTTAATTTTAAATGAAGCTTCTTAAACATTTTAAAAACCTTGTTTATTTTACATGCAATAGTTTAGTTATAATATAGACTCATAGAGAGAGACCTTCTAAAAATGTTAAAATGTATTACCGGCACACACAACCTTAAATTAGAGTGAATAAATGAAAACGTGGCACACCAATTCTGAAAGGTTGCCGACCCCTGACCTAGGCAGACGGGCAAATTGATATTCCTTTGTCTGGGACAAAACCATGCTGGTTTGAGCATATTTTTGGTACACAGACCTACAACTTAATTGTTTCCTGTAGATACATCACATGATTATGATGACCAATATGATAGAAATGTTCATCTGATAGTTTATATGACATTCTTTATAGAAAAATCCCATGACAGCAATGTGTTAGATATAGTGAGTTTGTTAGGAATGATAGAAGTTGCTGTTACATGACAGTGAAACCTTTGCCAATGGGCATTGAGCAGCTCTTAGGATCACACAGGGTAATGTGGCAAGATGACAAAACTTATGAGTTAATAAAAACTAATCAAAACAGGGTTGTCTCTCCATCCTGGGATATCTGATCACCATAACTAACTTCAGAGCATCAAATGTTAACCCTGAAAGAGCTACATGTGTTTCATGAAGAAGCACATCTGATTCTGGGCCAAGTGGTTGGATCACTGATACATATGATTAAATGGTAACTCTGTATATGTTTCAGAAGATCACAGTCTATATTGGTTGGTAGCACTGTGGGCTTACTGGCTACCCAATCCTCGCTGTAGATGTCAGCTGAAATCTTGGTTCATGTCTGTAATGGGGTACAACCTGGAACTGTGGGACTGCTGTGTCCCCTTAACTCTCCAGCCTGGCCTGTTCCTCACAATACTTTGCTAGTGACAAGCAGCAAACCCCTCCAGGTGCTGTTATCACTTAGTCAACATTCAGGGACACATCCAGCTAAATTGCATGAATGCTCTTGAACCATACACAGGGAAATACCAGAAAATACCCCCACTTGGCACCCTAGAAATGGACTGCCTTACACTGCTCAAGACATTCTCCTGAGCAATACTAGCTCATTAATTAGCCTGCCACTTCATCAAAGGATAGTGAACATGCACCAGCCTTTGTAATCTGAGCAGATTCCCCATCTCACTGGTAAGGATAAAACATTAAAATAAGTTTATTAACTACAGAAACATAGATTTTTAAGTGATTATAAGTGGTAGGTCAGAGGGTCAGAGATAGTTATCTAAGAAAATAAAAAGTAAATACATTCTAAACCCTAAACTTTCAGACTAAGCAAGATTTTAATCAAACAGCTTTTCTCACTGCATTGCACATTGCAGACAGTTCTTAATAAACAGGCTGAATTTTCTTTTCAGCCTGGGTCCAATCTCCTCAGTTTGAAGTCTTTGTGTTCCTAGCATTCTTGTTGCCTTCAGAGTAGGTGGGGGAGGAGGGACCTGTTCTCATGATGCCACTGTTCCTTATTTTAGATTCCTTTGGACATGAACTGAGAAGGTACTGGCCCAGGCATGACCTGGCAAGCCTTGCTGAGTCACAGAGTTGAGCAATCCTCATTGTGCAGTACCTGTGCAAATGCCTCTTTTTGAATTGTAAATATTTTGTTTATAATTCCCTTACTGGTCAATCATCAATTAAGACCCGCCTGGGTGTGGGTCACCACCTTTGTTGCCACTGAGGAGCCTGCAGTAAACATCTCCCAGTCTCACATCATTGTTCAGTAACAACCATATAGCAAACTCTCATTTATTTTGAGTAAAAATCATAATCATACTGTATTGTACAGTAATATCTAAGACTATGAATCCTCAATACAGTCAGCTATCACACAGTCCTTTATGAATTACAGATTCTACAATTAATGCACATTGTATGTGTAGAGGTTTTTTTTTAAGTTCGTGAAACTATGTCAAATCCATTTTGGGAAAAAAAAAAATAAAAAACCCAAATCCACATCCAGGCACCTCAGAATAGCTTTATTGAAGGGCTACTGGTTGTTCAGATATTTATACTGCCCTAATAGTCTCTGGAACTGTGACTACTCTGTCTTTATAGAACAGAATTACCATTGCATTTTAAAAATATTTCTGTTGGTTTTTAGATACAGAAATTAGTTTGGAGATGTAGTGGTGGGGAAAAATAATTAATTTCTAATATATATATCAGTGAGTTACAGAGAGAATGAATTGGTCTCAGATTTGTTTTCCTGAGTAGCTCTTGCACATGTATAAAATGAAAATGAGGTTCAGAGATTAAGTTTAAGCTAAAATTCACAATTTGGAAAGACTTATGTAAACGTTGTTGTTTGTGTGTGTTTTGCAATTAGGGGAGAACACAAGGCTACAGTCATGGGAGAGGGGAAATGTGAGGAAATTGCTGCCAAATTTAGGCAAGTGCCCTATGCACCCTGTAGCATGTTAGAGCTAAGTCTTACCACAAAACTTTGTGTGACAGTGTTACGCTCAGTAATGTGACAAAAAGGGTATTGTACAACATGGAATTATTTTGTAATAATAATATTCAGTTATTTTGTAACAATTCTAAAAATTAATTGTAAGTGAAAATCCAGCTAATGTCTGTTTATGATTATGGTAACAAGAATGTTATGCTTGTGAGCTGTAGCAGCTCTGAAGAGGGAAGTCTGGCAGGGGAAGATGGGTCAGGGGCTTTTCTGAAGCACTATCTTGGGAGAGGGCAGAAAGGCTCAGTGAGGTAGAGGTTGCCATCCAGGCTCTCAAACTCTGTGTGAGCCAAAGTAAAATATTTATTTATTTGTCTGGCCACTTGGTTCCATTTTGTACAAGGTCATAAGCATAGTTTTATGAAAGTCATGAAGAGAGAGACTTTTTTGTTACAGATGAATATTTATGAAAGCTGGTTGATATATTAATCCTAGCTAGACTTATTCCTGAAAAGGTTGATTGCCCTCCCTTCCCCCATTCCCCCTGTATTTCCAAAGACCTGTAATTATACAGATATAATAATCTCTCTTTTCATAGTGTCTAATAATGCAATGGCTGGAGGACAAGAGAGCATCAGAGTAATTGTGTGGACATGTTGGATATTAACGGTAATTCTGATGGTATGGAGTCACCAGGCCAGTGGACAAGGGCAAGGTAAGTTCTGATGTTTTCTTTCTGATAATCAACTGTTTATTGATGACTGAAACAATGTGGAGGTGGGGGCAGGACATCTGGTTACTTGAGAAGTTTGTCATTATTTTGTACTGTGCGTATTTTGACTATTATTAACTAGAGCTGATTGGAAAATGTGGGGCGGGTGGGTAAGGAGGAGTTTCTATGGAAAACTTTGACTTTTTGGTGAAAAATCAAAATCCAAACACTTCGAATTTGAAAAGCTGTCTACAGTGCCTCAAGCTCTCATTTTCCTCTATAGCTCAGGCTATCTCTGATTAGCCTGAATATCCCATAGTATACCGCAGACTCACCTCTTGGTGAGGGGAGGTGGTATATAATGGGAGTTGCATGGTCATGGTGCATAATTGGAGACAAAATATGGCTGGGGAGCTTGGCCCATAGTGGAGAATGGGGATATGAGGCAACTAAATTACAAGTCCTCTCCTACGTACCACAGCAGCATAGCCAAAGCAAATTATTTTGTGTTTGGCTATTTTTTTTGATAAAAAAATAAAATATTCCATGGAAAACATGCACTTTTAGTGATAACTTCTGTTTACTCAAAAAAAAAAAAGAAAAATAATTTTGATGAGAAAATTTTGATCAGTGAAGTTGCTAACTGTTCAACTTTTTTTATGAAAATGGCTGGTTTACATTTTTCAAACATTTTGCTCATATTTAAGTCTTTAGTCATGTATGATTCTGGGAAACACTTCAGATTGTTTCAGCTCTGAAGTTACTGGATGTAATGTTACTGTGATGTAAACTGTTTGAAGAAAGGTGAAAACTACTCAAGTGCTTTACAGATTAAAAAGCACATGTTGCATTTTCAGTCTGAAACCTGAATATGAAGTCAGATATGTTAAGTTTACTGTGGCTTAATTGTTTTTGTCAATGATACTGTAAGCAATATGAAATGTAATATTCAAGTTATCTAAAGAGCACCAACCTCACTTTCAGATAACTCTGTCATTTTGCATATGTGTTTGGTTTATTTTCTTGAAAGTTTCTCCATTTCTGCCTTGAAGGATAATCTCTGTTGATGATTTTGAGATAACTGAAAAAAGGAAGGGAGAGAAAAGCTTGTAATTTTTGTGTGTGAAACCGTGAATATTTTTACACCCTGGGAGTAAGTGATAATTTATGAGGCATTGAAGTAAAGGGGAAAAGTGAATAGAAATTCCTTTTGTGAGATATGCTAAGCTTACTTTGATAAATTAGTATTACAGAGGAGCTGCAAGATTATCATGTCCTCAATTTACTCAGCTAACAGGAAAAAAAAGGTGTAGTTTTTCAACAAAAGATTTTCTTTGTCCTATTGTGATTAATAACAGTAAATAATGCTGTTGACTAAAATGTGTACCTGTAATGTCTGCTCTGATAATTGTGGGGTAGTGGTTTGGAGGTGGGGTTAGATTTTTTTTGGCTGTTGGAATGGTCATTGTATTTAATGTATAGTTTGATACCAGTTGTGAGTTTGAAAATCTAGATCTGAAATCTGAGTATAAATAAAATTTGTGTTGCATTTTCCCAAATAGTGCACTGATCCTGCAGATACTTACATAACTGTGCAAAGAAGTTTAGCACCTGTGGAACTGTTTGAAAGATTGGGGCCCAAAGGCCTAATCCAAAATCCATAGTAGTAAGTGGAAATGTACCACTTATTTTAATAGGTTTTGGATCAGTCCAATATGAACAGCTACAGCAGATCTCTAGGTGTGATTTCATATACTGAAGTTTTTTGACTGATGAAAACTGTTTCTATACAGAGATGATTTTATTTTTTTAGCTATTTGAAGTAAACTTGTGAAAACAAAGTTTTAATAAATGCACTGTTACTTTCACTTTGGTTGCAATGTGTGGCTGGGAAAATACATCTATTTTGAAAATTATACTGATTATGTATTGTATGCAAAAATGACCTGCAACAAGTCTGGTAAAATATTTTTATCCTATTCAATGACTTAACACCTGTGTGATGAACATTTTGATACTATTTATGAATGAAGGAAAAGTACAAAAAATTAATGTGTAAACATGTATTTTTAATACCAGGGCTATTTGTCTGACAATGTATTAAACATTACTTAGTCTCCTATAACTATTCTGTCTTCCTTGACAGAAAAAGGCCATATATTTTGTAAATGACATAAAACAATGTAGTCAAATACATTAATCCATTATTTTCACAAATTCTGTTGCAAATCATATTAAGATTAACAAGATTGTTACATGGTTCATGGATAACCATAAGTAGGGTCAAATATGTATAATATAATCAAGTTGAATGTATTTCAGTTTTGGCAGAATTGATGAGCTCTGTGAGGACTGAGGTTTACCATATGTCTTTAGTTTAGATACTTTCTAGTATGTGTTAACATTTGCCACTGCTACCAATGACTACATGAAATTTAAAGTGACTAAGAAGTTTGTTTTTAATTCACTGGCAATGTAGAGATACATTAAAACCTAGGGGCAATAATCTTTAGAGTAAATATCCAGCAGACTTTTATGGATGATTCAAATACTGTGTCTGAATGGAAATTTTGTAACTGATTTGAGTTACAGTAACACATCCTGCAATCCCCTAATGTTTTCACTTAAAAATAATTTGAAGAAATTAATATGCTCGGCAGAAAGAATGGAGTCTTTATGGAGTCTAATTATAGATGTTTATTATTCACAGGACTCATGATCATACTTCATTTATCCCCATTAATCATGGCCAAAAAGTAATTTCTAAAGTCATGAGTTAATTTAAAAAATAAAATGAGGGCCACTGGTTCATAACTTGCACTAGTTTTTATTTATTTTAATTGCTCTGTTGTATAAACATTATAAAACATGTCGTCTAGTTCAGCAAAGAGTTTCTAATCTTGACAGCTAAAAGGAACCACGACGTCATGTTATTCTAACTAGCATCTTGCTCTTCTATTCCCAAAACTCCTACTTAAACAGTTAAAGCTAAGGCATAATTCATCTTTTGAAACATTGGAGTTACAAGTTAATGCTTTATAGTATTTGAAAGATGGCACACTAAGTTCTTCTAGATGTCATAAGGCACTGTTTTCTAGGTCTAGTGGTTCTCAAGATAGTGGCTGGTAAAATCCTATTGGACTCAAAATGGAAACAAATGCTATGTTTATTAGAATGATGTAATCTCAGTACTAGCCCTTGTGGATTGCAAGATATTAAACTTGAAAATAGTTTACTGATTCCTCAGCCCAACACAGTCTTTTCACCACTTCTCCAGAAGTGAATATGGCAGACTCCATGGACCAGGGTGCCTTTTTAAATCTCTAGTTCCCCCAAATACATATTGTTTGGACATCAGCCTGTGAAACACTAATTCAGCCTCTTTGTGCCTATGCTTTATGATACAGTCTTTAATTACACGATCACTTACTGTTGCTTTTCCACAGGACCCCTGCATCATTCGGTGCACAGACTGGCCTCACAAGCAGGCCAAATTAAGGTTGCATCAGCAACTGTCAATCTGGCATTTCCTAGTTTTTGAGTGCTTGACTTTGCAAATAAAATAATGTTCTTTCAACATAATTTTTGTATAGAATATAGATACAGTGTACAGGTAGATATTTTTATTTAAAAATATATACAGCAGCCATACACTTTCAGTCTGAATGTAATGTCTTAAACTTAGATGAAGGGAAATGGTAAGATATGAATAAACAGAAGTAAATTTCCGTGAGTTTTTGCTCTAACAAGCTACATCAACTGTATCTTACAAAATGGCAACTGCAGCTGCAAACGGGAGACTCCTAGAAAATTAAAGCTGCAATATAGAAAAAGCAAATTGATTTACAGAGCTGCAAAGATGATACACTGATGAGAGGTATGCTAGATAATATAAATTTGGGGAAGGCTTAGTACAATTAACCAGATATGAATGGGACTAGACAGAGCAGTGAGGGACTTATTCAGTGACCTTGCAAGTCAAAGCCACATTGATTTGCTTGTAAGTGTTTAGACTTTTGAGGGCAATAAAGTTTATTTTTCTCACTTCAAGAGCCAGATTCTACTTATCCTTTACTACTCTCCTCACATTGCAGACTGTGTAAAGAGCCTGTCCCTTTTGCATTGACCATTAAAAAAACAGACAGAATTATAGTCGGAGACTGCTCCCAAAATTCTCCCACAGTGGTGCATGTCGCCTCAAACTGTTGTAGGCTAGGGAGAGCTATGACTCCAGTACTTCCATGCGTTGGCCATGTGGAGGGGAAGAGTGTGTTATGTCCCTTTTTAATGGGATAAAGCAGTTTGTGCATTTCCCTCCATACTAGGAGGTCCAGGAAACCTTCTGAGATCACAAAGGCTGCTTAAGGGAACTGAGGCGCCAAATCTCCTAGTTTTGAAAATCTCAATCTTTGCCTTAATTAAATACAAGAGTTCTCAAAAATGTTACAGCAGCTGACGAATATATATATATATTCAAGTATTTTAATGTAATCCATA
Organism: Lepidochelys kempii; assembly: GCF_965140285.1. NCBI lineage: Eukaryota > Metazoa > Chordata > Testudines > Cheloniidae > Lepidochelys > Lepidochelys kempii. Next base: position 177,682,822 of record NC_136380.1, read on the forward strand.
TGGATATAAATTACTTCACATACTAGTCTGAAGAAAGGGTTCTGAAATTAATGTGCATTTCAGATATTTTTAACAAAGATTTTAGGAAAGAAGCATAAGTCTCTATGTATGAGGACAGTAGGATGTTGGGAGCAGTTATTAATTTCTCAGCAGTTGTGTGCCAGCTTCTGCTGCTATAGAAACAGTTTTGATGACCATCTAGTAGCAAGAAATTAAGTTTATAACTGGTCAATCATTTACCTAGTGCACAAGGATCTTTTAAAATACGAGGAACATTCAGTGAACTGAAACACGTTCTGATTTAGGTTATCATTTTTTGTTAGACACAACTAGTCACTTTTGTGAACAAGCAAAGACTATGTTAGTATACATAAAATTACTTAAGGAACAGTCCTTATACAGATCATGTAACTGCAACTATAAAACTTTGGTAAAATCTGATAATTAGTAAAAGGGTACCAGAAATACCAAATGTGTAGCCTTGGAGGAATTGTCATATTTGTTAACTATAACAGGCACATTCTTTGTTTTGTGAAATATAATAAAAATACAATTAATAAAATTAACGTCAATTGCAGTATGGCTCTTTCCAATGTCCATATGCCTGACATGCTGTATGTTGGGGTTATCTTATACTATGTGCCGGGCTTTCCCACAACTGCTTTTGTTTTTGATTTGGATTATGCAGAGAACTTATTTATGGGTTCACTCTGCCCACCACAGAAGATTAAAATCTAGAAGAGATTGTTAAATCTTAATTCTAGGTTTCAAGAAGCCAGACTTAAATCTGGTGTCAATGCTGAAAGTCCCAAGAAGGCTTGTTTGCTACCAGCTCATTTCACTTTGAAAAAGACACCTTTGGTTAATTAAGATGTGTTATTTAATAGAGCTCATCTGAAATTTGGACACTTTTCAATGAAACAGCTAATATTTACAAAAAATGGAAAATAATTCATCAAATGTTCACAATTTCTCCCCTGGTTTTAAACCAACTCTCTTATTTAGTTTTGCTAGTTGTTTCACTTGTGATACATAGAATGGTTGGTGTTCTACAACTAAGATTTCTATATGAAATTATTCATAACAGTTACTACTTGGTGTAAAGCACATCTCAGCATTCAGGCATAATACTGGCTTTAGATAGTCAAATGCCAAAAACTTAACTAACAACACAGAATTAATGTTACAGCCCCCAGCAATAAACTTTGTCTTTTGTGCACTTCCACAGTGTACAAACACATATTTCTTGTTTCAAAGTGATTGTCAGTATCATATTTAGATTATAAAGGATGGGAGGAGAAAGTGTGGCATAGAGAGTAGACATGGCTTGACGAAGGTCATGCAACGGGTAAATGACAGAGCTGGGAAGAAAAGCCAGATTTCTTTACGCTCAGTCCAGACCCACATCTTGTAGACCATTCTGCTTCTCAAAAGGGGAACTGGGCTTCATCAATAATATGGTGTCATTGCTGACCATTCCTGTAGAAAGAAGGCCTTAGTGATACAGTATCAGCACATAAATCTGTGGCTTGTTTTCTGAAGCAATAGAACATAATCTTGTACTTAACCTTTGCCTCTTACATTATGCAGACTTTTATTAATGAATGACAATGGTGTTTTGCAAAGAGTAGAATTTTTCAAGTGTTTGACCTTAAGTACTTCAAGTTAGCAAGCACTTCAGTGTATTTGCTAAAGATTAATAACAAATACTGCCTTTTTGAGAGACATTTGTCATCAACAGAACTACCCCATTTCCAGTAATATTAGGCAAAAAAACCTAAGTAAACTATTGGGTTTCTTGTCAGGATGTTTTGTCCTTAAGTAAGCCCACATTTCCCTCCATCTCTGCCCCTCCCACACCATGGGGGATGTATATGGAAAAGATAAGTGCACAAGCTGTGTCGCATTTGCCAAAATGGCACCTATGATATGCAACTACATGTATCTTGTTGGAATTTTGTTGAACTCCTACATGAATATGGAATTATAGGCACAAAAATTCTTGTTTTCAATCAGTCACATCTCTATTTTTCATTTATTCTTTATGCAAACATGGGCACTGTTCAAGTTAATACCCCATACACATATAATATTTCTTTAAAATTCATCTTCATTGACTTTCATAAGGAAAAAAGTAACATAAGCATGCAGACATTTTTTCCATTGTATTGCCAACAATTAGAAAACAATCATAAAGTGTTACAGATGTTCTCAAAATTAGCAAATTAAACCAACACCTCAACAAATAGCGTATTTAAACATAATTTTTACTGAGCATATTATAAAGTAATTACAAAGAATTAGCACAAAATGAACATCCTTCCTAACACAGCTCATATAAAATATTAATATTAACTAGAAGTATCTAATTATAAATAGCATGAGACTAATATGTACTGTACAGAGGTGTGCAGATATTATAGTGACAGATAAGGAACCAAAATAGATAATACATTTGATGTTAGAAGCATTACGATGGATTGAAAATTCCTGTTAAAACTGAGTGTAGCTTCATTAAATCCTGAGTGTAATAAACAGATAATTTAGGGTTTTCCTATGAACATTCTGTATTTAATTCTGAGATGGTTTCCACTCTTTTGGTAGAGTAGTTGTTTGCTTATCTTGTATATATGATTGTATTTTCCTGTTTTAGCGTCTTAATATTTCCTTTATATGCCATTTTATATTCTAATAATTTACATCCAGGAAAATGTATTTTTCCCTATAGTAGAATTACTCAGACTTTCAACCCTGATTTTTGTGTGGGATTCAGGATTCTGTGTAAACCTCACAGGTAAATCTACAAGAAGACACTGCCTAAACCCAGGCTTTTGGCTTGAGACTTTGGGAGAGTAGTCTATGCCCTCATGGCTTACCATGAATCAATCGCTGTGGGTGACATGGCTGCTGAAATTGAAATATAATATGGAAAATTATGATGATGAATAGTTTGGCTTATGGGGAAGAGAGAGAGGTCCCATTTGTGAAGGCAGTAAGTAAAACAATTATTTACTTGCTGAAAACCAACACTTTTTAGGTAGGGGCTATATTTTATTTTTTTTTAATTCTTTTTCTTTGTAAAGTAAATTTTTCACCCAAATGGCAGAGGGAAGCTGCCATTTTCTATTGTAGGCAGGATTTTTGAATGGAAATGATCTGAGGTTGTTTGATTAAATTTTTATATTAAAGGATACAGAGGAAGCCTCGTTTATCCATAACATCATTTTCCCTGTGAGATACTGTGAGAGAGACTCTTCTATCTCAGGAGAGGGTAATATGGGAAATCCACATTTTATTTGCATTAGAAGTACCTCTGTTTATCTGCAATAAAATTAATTTCATTGAGGTTTCTTAGTGTATGTAACAGAACTGAACCAAAACTTACACTTATTTTTTCAACATACGGGGATTTGTGTTTCACATAGTGTGGAGTAGGGAGAATGCTGCAACTGTGAGGGGCTGATTTAAAAAAAAATATTTTGAGTTTTGGACTGGCAAGGACACAGAGCTCCAAAGCAACCTCCCCTGCTTTGTCCTCATTGCTGTTCTCTCCCCACGATAGACCTTACTTACTGTTTTACATGCTCAGCAACCTGCAAAACATGTTCGTATCTCACATGCAGCAATATATCTCAGTAACTTTCTCCTCCTTTACCACTTTTTTCAGGGGTTGCTGAGTGGCTACTCTGCATTCTTGATGTGTGGAGAAGGCCTTCTGCTCCCGTTATCCTGTCAAAGATCTTGTGGAGTGCAGAAAACCATTTGCTTGCACAGTGGGCAACTAAGGTGTAGGAAACAGTACCAGTTGACTAAAACTGGGATCTAAAAGATCACCATGTTACAGTTCTATACACAAAGAGCAACCATATCTTCTCGATGTGAATGATTGATTTTAGCTGAAGGGGAATCAACAAAACAAGAGATAACAAAAGTAAGGTCTCCATGGGACACTGCACACCATGAATCCCTTCAACAAGTTGAAGCAACTGTATGTCACAAAACAATGGTTAGTCCTGAAGACAAATGGCTTTGACAAAGATGCCTTTATTTGCTGTGTGTTGCTCCTGTATGCCAGTTACGTGGCTAAATATATCACCTGAGAACCACTTAGAATCAGCTGTGAAGCATCCAGCTGTGTGCGTGTGGGATTCCTGCTACTCATGACGCTAACTTGTATTGGCCAGTGGATCAAACCTTTCAGTGGCTTCAGGCTTCCTACCACTCAGGAGGCAGATTCACAATTCTGTTTAGTAAATAACTTTTGCTTCCAGTTCCATAACTGAATAAGACATGTGCATCTTCTATAATGGCAGGTATAGGCCCTCTGGGGACAAAATCATTCCAATCTCCTCTAATTGCCACCTTTCCAAAGGCAGGAAAGCAACCAGTGGAAGTTTACTGAGTATAACTGCTTCCTTCTGTGTGGTCTGATTATCAAAGAAAGGAAGACAGTTAAGTTCACCCAAAAACCAGGCAGGAAAGGCAATGGTTCATTGTATTCCCCTAATAAAAGGGATAATTGTGAGAATGAGGTTGTGTTTGAGAGAGACCTTCAAGGAGATGATTACCATAAGTGGTAGGAAAAATTGTCAAATTCCAGACTTTCAAAGTTGGTTCCCTTTTGCACGGTTCAAAACAGACTATTTTTTTGGTTTTGTTTTTCGTTCAACTATTTTATCAATATTTTTATTGAACCTGTCAGGAAAGCTGTTGAGGTAATGATCTAAACCTAACATTTTGGTAAATGAAAAAACTGAGTAATAGTTTTGTTTTGATTAAAAATTTTAGAAAAATATATGATGGAATATGGAATACTGTGTTATATTTTAATGTCGACACTTAAAAAAATGACCAACTGAAAAACACTAAGTATGTTTCAAGGTCTGGAAAATGTCTTGTGGAGGGAGACTAAAGCTCAACCTATTTAGTTTAACAAAGAGAAGGTTATCTCTTTGTGTGAATATTTGCACTTATTTAAAATGTGTATTTATCCTTGTGCATGACTGTATGTAGGCATCTGGTAGGGGCTAACTTTTTCAGATTTTGCACAGATATTTAGCATGTGAGTTTTGAAAACTTTACCTTGTTTAGTGGGCATGACATAAGAATAATCACTACATAATAGACAAAGGCAGTAAATAAAATTACCCTATATTCATTCATTGCCTTTTTGGTCTACATGAAAAGTTTGCTTAAAATTAGTTCACAATGGACTAATTTGTTCACATTTGTTCACATCACAAAAACTACTGCCACGTTTTGTACTAATTGGAATCTTGGGGGTGTACATCTCAGTAGGTAGGTTTTGGATTGAAATGATGATAGAGTGGCGTTATTCTCTTGTTGATAGAGGGACTCACTACAGGGGTTGAGGTACTTTGGGACAGTGTGGAGAGACTTACAGTATTTCTTCCTGTTATGTAGTTATCTAGTCTGTGGCTAAAAAGAAGTCTTTGGTGTCTAGGCCTGTAAAATTAGGGCTTTCACAAAAAGTAAATTACACATAAAAGAGCGAGGAAAAGAGCCTTTACCCAATACGGATTTTTTTTGAAAACTACAATGTTATTAGACATCATTCAAAGTAAATCTCTCTTTTTTTCCACTTTAAAAAACGTTATGGCTTTCTCTGGTTCCAACGAAATGTATGAGCCTCAGATCTGTTCTTGGCAGTCACTGTGGTATTACTCAGGAAAGTTTCATAGAAATAAGAAAAATTGGCACTAAAGAGAATGATACAATGTATGCAGTATAAAACATTTTAATCCTGGCATCTGTACAAGTTCTAAGTGTACTAATGTAAATTTATTGAAATACAGCTTGGCATTTTATTTATATTCCATTTTAATTGAATGCAGTTCAGGAGCTGGCATTTATACATTTTAAAAAAACTTACCATACCATAGTGATCTTGGCAAGTTGAATGGACTATTTAAAAGGATACTCTTGCATCAAGTTTAAACAAATTTCCGTGATGCATTACTTAAAATTTAAAGAACTTAGAAAATACGACTTCCCTTCTCTCTCTTTCTGTCTTATATGTGCTTTTTTGCATCTTCATCTTGGTAAATTATGAAAACCAATAAAGTCAGTTTCACTTTCTTTATAGTCACTTTCAACTAGATGTGCAAATTAATTTATAGTGGTTAATAGCTTTTTAATGAAGCTGGTCATCTTAGAAAGTGAAAGAGGAGACATATTTTGCCTTACCCTAACAGAGCTATGATTTCCTTAAAACTTTAGGAAGATGAGAACTCAGGAGGGTGTATGAACTTTCAGCCTACATGGCTGCTAAATATAAAGATCTATAGGTCAAGGTCTGTGGAGATCCAAATAACCACAGTTACACATCACACTCCCTCACAGGTTGGTTTCATGATAGAGAGAAAGGAAATCAATGCAGAATCTGAGTATTTTTAAACATTTAGTATAAATCATTCATCTCATCTTGTGCTCCCTCTGTTCCTGAGTGGAGGGAAGGCATTTGATCAGGTGGAATTGGAATATTAGTTTTGTATATGAAAACTGTGAAATGCTGGCCCACTAGCAATTAAATGGATAAGACAGCAGTTGGTCCTGAATAAAGCATCAATCTTCCTTGTTGGAATAAAATCCCAATCCTTAGACTGTCGAAGGTTACCAAACAGGTTTGACCATTGTCACTATGATTTTTTTGTAGTGGCGTTGATTCTGCAAGAGCTCCAGTTGGGAAAAAAATACATTTCTGGTACAGGGACAACTCCCTCTAGAAACTCCCTGTTAGCGGATCCTGGTCCCTTGCTTACTGCTTTATAAAGCCCTGGCCTCCTTGATAGCCCCGCCCCCTGACTAAGGCTCAGCCAATGAACAGAGGCTTCTAGATTTCAAACCTTGTTTAGAAGCTCACAGCTTCCAACTGTTGGCCACAGCACATTGTCCTTCAAACAGACAGACAGACAAACACAAGCTCAGCACCCAGCACGTAACCCCCCCACACACAAACACACTACAGACAGCCACTTACCCCAAGGGTCCTGTATTTGCTTCTCCTTCACCTGGAGAACTCCCTCTCGAAACTCCCTGTTAGCGGCCCCTGTTTGCAAAAAACCTTCTGTTTGCTCTACTTAGTATGATGTTTTTAGATGGGCATCCCCTTGAAATCAGTGAAATATTGGGGTTTACCTAGTACTTCTACTAGCAGATGAGATGCATGTCCAAGTGAAGATTCCCAATAGCTACAATCCTAGAACCTTAAAATCCAGTAGGGAATCTCTTGACCTTCCAAGTGATTTCCATTAAGCGATATGGAGTCCCTACCGAACTGTACTCCAGTTTGACCACCTAGGGTTGGTCACCTTTAAATTAAAATGCCTTCTATACTGCAAGAAAAATGTTTTAATTTCTACCTTTAAATTCTATGGATTAAAGCATCTAGAATACAAAACTGATTTTTTAAAAATAAAACAAAGTTCTACTATCACATGGTTATACTATCACATACACAATGCAATTTTAATCAGAGGTAATTAAATTAACAATATTTGTAAAGGTTAGTGGCTTCATTTTTTCAAAGGAAGTGAGCCTCTGCAACTCAATTAAATTTTTACATATTTTGTTCATTAACTTATGCACTCATGACAAGCATGAATGCATTTAACCCCATGCTTACTTTTAATATATGATTAAATCCATCCTTATTTGCAAAGCAGTTAAATATGTGCTTAAGATCTATTCAGGATTCAAGCATGTTCTTAAAATAAGTGTGCTTAAGTGCTTTGCTGAATTGAGATCTTACGTGAGTGCCATTTTGCTGGACATCCTGTATACTGTATATGCACACAGTACCAAAGGTATTGTAATTAAATAAACCTATTCATGTCAATTTATTTTCTGTGTAAATATATTAGATGTGGCTGTTGCTATTTTTTAAAAATGTTATTCTGAAGTATAAATATTTCTCACTGCCTGATTATTAAACACAGTTCTGTACATGTGCTGGTGAGTATTGTGTACATTGCTGCATTCCTACCTTGCAGGGATGAACAATGCTATTAATTCAGCTGCTTGATTTGCCTTTTATTCTTCCTTACTTTAGAAGTAGTTCTTCCGTCTGCCCACCATTTGTGAAAAGCTAAATTTATGGCCTGTGTTTTCCAGCTGAAGATACATGGGTCTTAAAGTATATATGTGATGATGAGCATCACGCATGTGGAAACCATGTGACTGAACAACGGGATGATATAGCTTTATGTGAGCACACTATTAGTGTGGCTAATTTTCACTGATGTATTGTTTATTTTTAAATTTAGAAGACAAGTCTTCCTTTATCAGGTATATTCTTTTTCCAGATATGTAATCAGTTAGTTTTGAAAAGGTTGACCACAGTCGTTTCCCATTGCCCCGTCCTCACAACCTGGAACATGTCCTCCAGATGCACTCTGAGTGAAAAGTAGGAGCTTGAAACTCTATGCCTTCCTCCGTGGTCATCTCATAAATACCATTCTTCTAGCTAAAAATCTATTGCACAGGTTTCCTTTCAAACCCTATCCGCAGAGCTGTCCTTACAGTCTGTTAAAGAGAAATTGTATGTTTCTGAAGTGCTGTCATGCTCAAAAGAGGATATTGAGCACATTACTTCCTCAGCACTTGCTAGCTCTGAGGAGCAAGAAACCAAATATTGTATTGAATCCCAGTCTCCTGCAATTCAGGGAGAACTATTAATGCTGAGCCACCTTAGAACATCTCTTTGACATAGGGTATATTAACAGTTATGTTTGTATTTCTATTACTAAAATGGTTGAGGACATGCTGAGCAAGCTCTTGAGTTACTGCTGTGGCTATTTAGCTGTTAGAACACGTGATTCTAGCAGATGGCGTGCTAGCAAGTAACCCACTCTAATTAGAATCTGTGGTGAAATCTAGCAAAGGTTTGTAATGGTGAGAAGTCATCTATGCACTTTAAAGGCACCAGTCTTTGCACACTGTAAAAGGATTAAAAGAAATCAATCCAATTCCTCCTGCTGCTTAGTTTTTGCTGTGAGAAAACAAAGAAAAAATAGACCTTTACATCATAGCACTTGCTTTTGGGAAGCTAACTATAAAGTAACAATGAGTTTGATCCTAAGACCAGCTGAGTGTGTAGAAATCACTAACATCGGTAGAAAATACGAGCATTCTGTGTAACAAGATGAGGTCCAAAGTTAGGCACGTTTTGTAATAAAAGTTCACAATGTATAGTAATACCTGAAATACCAAGGGAATCTAATGCTTTTCTTGGGTTTCTGGAAGTGGCAGTTAATTTTACATTGTATTATAAATGCATGCCTCATTATGAGTACTCCTTTTAAAAAATAATCAATCTCTGTCAGCCCCACTTCTGTTTAGGGGCTGCCTGGGGAAGACTACCAGGGTCTACGTCCTTTCCCGTCCAGTTACTTCAACTTAGTTTCTTAGCTTCAGGCTAACTCATTGGCTGCCCTCCTGGAACCTTCTGTCTGGTTGTTTTTGGGCTTAAGATCGGCTAGTAGAACATTTGTTAAATCCAGCGTGATTCCAACAAAGCCACTCATGTGTTGGAGTAAAGGGATGGATTATTTCACCCACTGTGTGAACTATATGAAATTGTTGTTACCTCTAGTACTGTTCACTAATGGATTGCAGACTTTCCCCCCCTTTTTATAGGAAAGCTGATACAGTAGCTGGGTGTGTTATTACTATAAAGGCTGAAGTTTGGAGTATTGGCAGGAAAATTATTATAAGACATTTGGCAATAAAATTGGGAGGGTGCAGGGAGTGTGTTTCTTTCGGTGGAGATTAGGGACTTTGGTGCTGTGGAACAGTGAAGTCAATCATTAGCAGAGACAGGATCAGTCTGAGGCTATTCTAACCTTTATGAAGGTGTACAATCAATTTCCTTAGGTCAGACTTTGGTAAGACTCCTGGTCCACAAAAATTGGTCTGAAGAGTGTATTTTGATTATCAACTGGAACAAGACTGGCTGCAGGCATCCCTTACTACAAGAAATCTTTGTATCTCATCCCGCTGAGTTTTACACTTAGTGAAATTGGGACCTCTGCCATTTTTTATTTTTTTTCAGTTGCAGTGCAAATATCTCTCATGTGTCATTATTGGCTGTTGCAAAACAAGAGATAAGTTTTGATTATTTGAATTCTGTGACTCAGTTTGTTCTTAGTTCTGAGTTCACTTTAGTGTAACAGTATCTTGCCTTAGTTTTAAAGTGAATGTTTAACTTTTCAGTGTATAGTGACAACATGAATTTTAATGACCTTTACTTATACATCTGCTGAAATAAAATGAATATGCAATATTAACATTTAGATTCCACTAATTCTGAAGCCCCCAGCATGTTTTGGGCTTCATTGTGGTAAACACTGCAAAAATATCAGAATGCATCGTCCTGCCCCCCAAAGCTTACAGTCTTTATGGAGAATCCAGAAGGAAAAAAACCAGCAATACAAATTGTTAAACTGGCCCAGAACCATTCTATACAGTCACTGCTCAATTGTGAACAGACCCAGTTGGTAGGTCCCACAAGATTCTGGGCCAACTGGGTCTGTATATGCTCTAATCACTGTTTCTAGTTATAGTTTCCTAGGGCACGCTCCTGGGCTCAGACTTCTCATCTGACACACTTCCTTGGGGTGGGGTGAGGTGCCGCTGCCTGGCTGACTTGAAACCAGTGTCTTAGACCGCTTAAGAGCCCTCCACTCACTTACCCAGACTCCCTTAGAGCACCACCTACCCTGTGGACACTACTGGGCTTTTAGTTTAACTGCTTCAGGAACAGAATAGCAGGAAAAAAAGGACCACAGGCATAGTAAAGGAATTTCTTATGCCTATTTTATAGCACTTGAGAGTTACAGATTGTGGAAAACATCAAAAATCTTGACACACACCCCTTTCCTAATTTTGTCTCACCCCTTCTGTGAGTCTGAGGTTTGTCTGCATTTCAGAATGGATGGAGTCCCTCCTCCCCTCTCTTTCAAGTCATTCTTATGTGGCAGTGATTGCTTCCCCCTGCATAGGGCAGAACCCCACACTTACAAATTGCTGTAACCCCCATTTGGAGTTTGCCAGCTCTGGGAGCTACAGACTAAGCCTCTAAGGGTTGTACTTACAGAACTGCAATTACAATAGCTACCTGAGCTCTCTGACACCATTTCTCAGCCTGCTTGGAATCTGGGGTGAAGACAGACTGGTGCAGAAACTCTTACTGAGGCAAATAGGGAGGCTTCTGCATGGATCTGGGCAGTAGTCTGATGGGCCAATGATGAGCTAGGGCCACTCAGAGTGGGGCAGCCTAACTCAGAGACCAAGAGACAATTTTTGAGCTTTGAGTTTGGAATGGAAGCTGAGAGAAAAGCAGAACAGCTCAGGGAGTCTTTGAACTACTGTGGGAAAGTTTCATGGATCAGGCAGTTCCAGCCCTGTGGAAACCAGCATTTGAAGTGGCAGAGATCTGACCCAGTGCTGGCTACTGAGGGCCAGACATGACTTCTACAAGACTCCAGACCAGGGCAGAGATGCTGGAACAATTTGTATAGTGGCAGAGCCACTGAACCAAACTGTAAACCTGGTATAAGATGGAAACCACTTCCACTAGTTCCAGCCTATAGACAGAGAGCCTATGAGTTTGGTAGGAACCAGGAGAGGTCCCTTCCTCACCCTCACCCAGTGATGAAGACACAGTAAAGGGACCCCTTTTATTTAATGCCTGACAACAATGATAGAACTCATCTCAGGACTCCATCTCAGTGTACCATTTGCCTGGGAAGGTACCAGAAAGGGAGATGGGGCTTGGGAAGAATTGTGAGTGTTGAAAGGTGGGGAATAATTTATTATTTTTAGTAAAATTAACCCTAATCCTTTCCTTCCACAGATCCCATTTCCATATTCCCAGAAAAGCCTCCCTTTGTTATACTGTTAACTTTTGGATCTCTCATTTGTTTGCTGGGGTTTGTGTTGATGTGCTTTGTTGTGTCCTGGGTTTTAAAGTTTCTGTATTTTGTAGCATTATTCATTTTTTCAAGTGATAGCACCCATTGTATCTTAAGCCCAGTGAGGAGTTACCTTGTATGGAGGCACAAGGCACTGGAAAAAGAACCCAGGACCCAACACATGCAAGGAGACGGGACAAGCCCCTCCAAGCAAGCACTGAAAAAGAGGCTTGAGCCACACCGTGGGGAGAAGGGCTACACTGAGAAGCTTGAGACTCGCCAGTCACACTTGCACCCTTCCTGTGGGCCCCTGCACAGAGAGACTATCGTTCCTTAGAGTGGACCAGTAATGGAGACAAAGTTGTTAGCCCTAGATTAAAGTCTTGATGGCTCTCAGTGACATTCTTTCACCCTAACAAGGAGCAGCTGTCTGGGTTCCTTCAAACAAGCCCAGTCTTGTGCTCAACACATTACAAAATAGAATTAATAATTTTATACCGATAACCACTATGTCACCTCTTAAATCTTTTATTTTGGATTTTGATATTCCCAAGCCAATTGTTCATGTGCCCTTTGATGCTGCTCTAGTTTTAAAAAAAATTTGTCTAAACTCCTTTCCTATTATTATTGCCATTTTTTGTTTTATTTAATTTCTGTGTTCTCAGTTGTCAATGCGTTTCCTCTCAGGGGCATTTCAGACTATAATCAGAATCAACCTCCACTTTTCCTACCTGACACTGAACAGTTCAGTACAATTAGCAGTTCTGATGATGGCTGGCATTTCTGAAATCAGCCTGAATTTGTGCGTGAATGCTCCTTCTGCCCCATTGCTGCTGTTATTCCACGATATGCCATTCCCAGAGGAGACCATGTTGGTGGATTCCTGCTGGCGTATTCTGGGGAAGGAGGGAGGTGCCCTAGTGACCAGAAAGACTATTGGATTGAATGAAGTGTATAGTTGTCTCTCTTTCTGTGCTACATATGATAGTACAATCTATGTTCAGCACATTGAGAGTGAAATGGATCTCTTTAGCCTTCATCACATCAAGATATTTAAAAAAAACTGAGTTAATGTTTAATTCCTAATGTATGTTTTGCATTTAGAAGAAAGTAGCTGCTTCATATTTGGAGTTGGAGAACCTACTATCTCAATTTATATACTGAAGTTAGGTAAAGACTCAACTTCAAGTGTTTTGGCATTCGGCCAACTGAGCATTACTGTCACATTTGATTCTTTATTAGGCACCATAAATGGATATTGGAGGTCAGAGAAAACAAGATCTGGCCTAAATATGAGATTAATTTTTATAAATTAAATGGGTTTACACCAAGTTTTGACTTGTTTACCTTCAATTAGATGCTGTATAGTGCAACATAATTTGTGATGGTCTCTACCAAAATCTACACAGAGGCTGTGTACTAACAAATGAAAATATTAGTAATTTGATCAGTAATTTGAGTTCATTATTACAGTATTCTCTAATTCAGAAGTTTCTGATTGAAATGATGAATGATTGCCATCCAGTTCATTTAACTCTACTTTTATTCATGTTCAACTCTGCATTGCTGTAATTTGCCGGTCAGTCACACACTGCACTTTTAAAACCCTTGCAGAATGACTTGCTGAGTGCTTTTTTCTTCCTTTCTATTATTCAAGGTGCCCAGAAGGATTTCCTGTCTTCTAGAATTCTAACTAAATCTATGGCCATGCCAGCAAGAATTCAAAGGGTATTTTGTCTGTAATCTTCGGTCTGGAGGAGAACTCTTTTGACAATAGAATCCAGACATCCTAACTCCCAATCTTCTATTGCAAACACTAGATCAAGCTCTTTTATAACCATTCTGCCCTAATAGTTCCCATGATCATATGAAACAAATGCTGTGGCAGAAATCTGAAGGAGTGTATGTGGAGCGAAGAGGAGAGAAATATCATAATTGATTTGGTTTATTTGTTGCTTTATATCCAAGCTCTGTTGGGCAGGGTGGAGGTAGGGAAAAGCATCAAATCTTGTATCATGAAATATTGTATTTGAGTCAAAGCCGAAAAGGATTTTACCATAATTAGAAAACAATGTAGAGTGTACTAGGTGACAATTTAATCATGGATTTTATTATTTTTTTTAAATAGAGGCTTTTTTAATCAACTCTTCTCACTGCTAGCCATATCAGTCTTGTAAAGATGGATTGATATGCTTTTGATAGGAAAGCCAAATTTCTTCCTTTTGTTCATGTCTTTGCCTGGAAAATGCATCCACATTAAGCTCACCCACTATAGATCTACGGTATAAGTTTAACATAAAGAGGTTTTACTTATTCATTAATCAATTTTGAAAGGACCGCAAAAATATTTTGACTGTTTTATTTATATGATATGTTAGTGACTTATGGCTTTAGATTTTGTTTGGATATCTGAGAGATGCTATCTTCAGTTATCTGGCCCATAAATGGCAGGTTTTTCTTTCAAGTAAATCTGATTTCCTAGTCGCTATAGCAAATAACACTCTTGTGAGACTTGGCATGTTGTCACCAGCAAAAGAAATTAACACACATGTTAAATCCTTGTTTGCCAGATATAACATTTTTAAAGGTAATACTTATTCATTGAAATTAGGGAAGTCTTTTTCATTTGCCAAGTTTTTTTTCCATAAAAAGACTCAGTGTAATGTCTGTCAAATTAATGGCTTATTTGTAGTAAATTGCATCAAAGGCGTGACTGGTAGCATAAAAAAAATACTGTTGTAATGATCAAAATTAGAAGAAATTGTATAGAAGTATTTGACATCCATATTAGTAAAAAAGAGTTCATTGTTAATATTACTATGAAAACTAAAGTGATTAAAATTGTAATGTTTCTCATCTGATTAATATATTCTGTTTCATGCAAAATACACATACAAATGTACCATATACAGTATATTAAAGTGTGTGTGTTTATATATGTAATATATAGATACAAGACATGATGGCAGAGTATAAATATTTTATCAATGTGAGTACGGGAAGGGTGTATTACTCATTGACTAGTGAAGCCACAAGTGATTTATGCATAAGCTGTCTGGTATTTGGGCTTCATTAACTTAATTTTCCAGGGTTTATTTTTAGCAATTTTTGAAATTATGTAGACTCCAGTAATGGGGGCTTTTTCTTTGTGTATATACTGTAATGAGTGATCTCTTTATTATGTTCCGTAGTGCACTTTAACACAGTACTGTTTCAAACAGCACTACATTAAAACACAGTAGGGAACCTTTAGTGCACACTAGCAGGGTACCCACACACCAATTAAAACACATCACATTAGTGCTGTGCTAATTAGTGCTTTAGAAATCATGCACTGTAGACCATATTACTGCTCCATGTAGAAAAGCCTGTAGATACTAGTAACCTTTTCTGGTGTTTATTGGAAAAACATCAATTTTGATTTGTTTATATCAGGGCTGTTTGTTGGTTAAAACCTAAAATCAGAAGCCACAGTTATGCAAGTAAAGGACTTGGTTGTGTCTTGTTGGCATTGCACTATAAGAAGCTCTAAGAGGCATCATATCTAGGCTGTTCAAGGCATGTCAAGGGTGCAAGCCTGCTGCTCAATTGCTTAACTTACTGGAATTACATAAATGGAAAGTGAAGTAAAATCAAAATTAGGTTCAAAATAATTTCCTCAGTTAAAATGACAAAAATGTAATAATATTTTGCATCTCTATTAACTTGTATCAATAACTGGTATGCAACACCTGTTATAGATATTCGTTGTTAAAGGTAACTTTGTACTGTATATGAAGAGTTTCAAGTAAAAGGCCACACAAAAGCATGTTGATAGAAATGATAACTATAGGGTGTGTGCCGTGAACTGTACATTACATAAAATAGGTTGGTCCAACAGAAATGGAGCCCTGAATTTTAATTGTGGAATTCTCTGAAAGGAAACTCCGCAACAGGAACATTAATTTTGCAAGTTAAAGAAATGCTATAAAGCATATTTGCTCTACCACCTTTCATGAATAATTCAGAAATCAGAACTGCAATTTTCAGACTTTTCTAGAACACACAGACATTTATTCACCTTTCATCCCTTTCAAAAATCCAATCAGGTTAAGAGCATTTTAATGCACCTCTAATATGTACATTACCCAGAAATCTGGATTAAAGGAGAAAAGAGGTTCTTGTGACCATCATAAGTGATGTTCAAGGGTTACTATGGGAATGATAGAATTAGTTTCATTTAGCGTGCACTTTGATTGAAATACTTTCCAGTTTAAAAACAGATGCTCCACAGAGCACCTCAGACGCTAGAAAGGTTACACACAGTACATTTCTACCCCCCTATAGAGACAGTTAAGTCAAACTGAATCATTTTGCCATTAGTATTCATGAAGAGACTGGCTCAGCCTCTTTTTTTCATGATTTGTGTGTATAAAAACAAACATCTTCTGTATTTTCCACAGTATGCAACCGATGAAGTGAGCTGTAGCTCATGAAAGTTTATGCTCAAATAAATTGGTTAGTCTCTAAGGTGCCACAAGTACTCCTTTCCTCTTTGTGTGAACTTTTGGATTTATAATAATTTTACCAATGAGCAGGGCTGGGCGACTCTGCAGTGTCCATTCATATGCATTGTGATTGCTACTGATTTTTATATGTAAGGTGCTCAGATACTACAGTGATGGGCAACAGGATAGAACCCTAAAATAGATTTATGAATGTGACTCTGCAGGTCTTGGTTCACAGTGAACTCACTCATACTAGTTCATATCAGCCCTTTTGCCCCCAATACCCCAAATGAACACAGTCATTGTATGGACCCCTATTCACCATGAATGATTTAGGGGTTGAAAGAGGATATGTCGATATTACCTGTGTAATAAATCTTGTAGGGGCACTACCTGCCCCTACAGTTGAGTGAAGGATCTGCAGACGGCAGAGAAGGGAGGATTTTACCCTTTTTGCTTCCTATGGAGGGATGTGTCTGGTGGAAGCCTGCAAAGATACAAAATGGAGTGAGTGGCCAGCGGATGGCCCAAAACAGCTTGGAGAATAAAAAGTGTTTGAAAGTCAAAAGAGATGACTGATTCCAGTAATTTAGTGTATTTAGATATTAAGTTGGAGATGAACTGCAAAGCTAATTGAACAGAGTTATATCAAAAAGTCTGTCTCTGCTAACTGGCCTCTGGCATTCATTTTCCTTTTATTTCTTTTCTCTCTGAAATGCTGTGATTGCTGGCTAGATAAACAAATCCCAGGATGCACTGTTCTAACTTTATTGTTACTAGTTCATCTGACCTATGAAAGAGCAAAATAAATTCAAAAAATCATAATAAAAATTACTCCTGTTCTGTCATTTCAGTAGCAGGTCCCTCTTAAATGCTGGGTTTTCCAAGATTTATTCTAGAACACTCATGAGAGAATACTAGTAAAAAAACGTGTAAAACAAACCACAAAAGCCGAGATGTATTTCACAAAACCTTCTTTTCTATGTTAAAATCTGTACACATTGGTTTATTTTTAAGCTTCTGACATTATTGGCTATCACTTTTTTCATAACTATATAGAAGTAGAATTAGTTGAAGAATTGATCTAAGCTCTCTCAAAAATTTTATCTCTTTTTTTTCTTTAACTATTTTTGAATCGTTTAGACCAGCTCTGACTAACAGTGATTTTTAAGACATCGTTGAACCACTTACTTTTGACTGCCAATTGGATTTATGATTAATTTCTTCTTTTAAAACATGGTTAGATTTTTAACTCACTCTTATTGTTCAATGAAGAAAGTCTAAAGTTTATGAATATTTCTTGTAATATCTAATTATTTCAATAAAATAGTCTCATTGTTTCCTAAACACCAGAATTGAGTGTAAAGAATTCTATAACTACTCATGGATATTTGGACTTCTTTTTAATTTCAGCTGGAGATAAACTATTCTATCACTTCCCTGGAGCAAACTTACTTTAGACGGCGTGAGTCCTGGGTTCTATGGGAGCCTCTCTAGTGACTGCAGTGGGCTCTGGATCAGGCACCGAGTATATTTAAGCTTGCTTAAGTCATTGTAGGTCTACTACATTTGATGGAGAAATTAAGAGGAGAGGTTTATGGCCTGTGTTATACAGGGGGTCAAACTAGATTTTTGTACTGGGCCCTTCTGGTCTTAAAGGGCGATCAACAGGTTATCTCAAGTGCTTATATACAAATGCACAAAGCCTTGGAAACAAGCAGGGAGAACTGGAGGTCCTGGTGATGTCAAGGAACTATCACGTGATCAGAATAACAGAGACTTGGTGGGATAACTCACATGACTGGAGTACTGTCATGGATGGTTATAAACTGTTCAGGAAGGACAGGCAGGGCAGAAAAGGTGGGGGAGTAGCACTGTATGTAAGGGAGCAGTATGACTGCTCAGAGATCCGGTACGAAACTGCAGAAAAACCTGAGTGTCTCTGGATTAAGTTAAGAAGTGTGTGCAACAAGAGTGATGTAGTGGTGGGAGTCTGCTATAGACCACCAGACCAGGGGGATGAGGTAGATGAGGCTTTCTTCTGGCAGCTCACGGAAGCTACTAGATCGCATGCCCTGATTCTCATGGGTGACTTTAATTTTCCTGATAGCTGCTGGGAGAGCAATACAGCGGTGCATAGACAATCCAGGAAGTTTTTGGAAAGCGTAGGGGACAATTTCCTGGCGCAAGTGCTAGAGGAGCCAACTGGGGGGGGCGCTTTTCTTGACCTGCTGCTCACAAACTGGGTAGAATTAGTGGGGGAAGCAAAAGTGGATGGGAATCTGGGAGGCAGTGAGCATGAGTTGGTTGAGTTCAGGATCCTGACGCAGGGAAGAAAGGTAAGCAGCAGGATACGGACCCTGGACTTCAGGAAAGCAGACTTCGACTCCCTCAGGGAACGGATGGCCAGGATCCCCTGGGGGACTAACTTGAAGGGGAAAGGAGTCCAGGAGAGCTGGCTGTATTTCAAGGAATCCCTGTTGAGGTTACAGGGACAAACCATCCCAATGAGTCGAAAGAATAGTAAATATGGCAGGCGACCAGCTTGGCTTAATGGTGAAATCCTAGCGGATCTTAAACATAAAAAAAGCTTACAAGAAGTGGAAGGTTGGACATATGACCAGGGAAGAGTATAAAAATATTGCTCGGGCATGTAGGAATGATATCAGGAGGGCCAAATCGCACCTGGAGCTGCAGCTAGCCAGAGATGTTAAGAGTAACAAGAAGGGTTTCTTCAGGTATGTTTGCAACAAGAAGAAAGCCAAGGAAACTGTGGGCCCCTTACTGAATGAGGGAGGCAACCTAGTGACAGAGGATGTGGAAAAAGCTAACGTACTCAATGCTTTTTTTGCCTCTGTTTTCACTAACAAGGTCAGCTCCCAGACTGCTGCGCTGGGCATCACAAAATGGGGAAGAGATGGCCAGCCCTCTGTGGAGATAGAGGTGGTTAGGGACTATTTAGAAAAGCTGGACGTGCACAAGTCCATGGGGCCGGACGAGTTGCATCCGAGAGTGCTGAAGGAATTGGCGGCTGTGATTGCAGAGCCATTGGCCATTATCTTTGAAAACTCGTGGCGAACGGGGGAAGTCCCGGATGACTGGAAAAAGGCTAATGTAGTGCCAATCTTTAAAAAAGGGAAGAAGGAGGTATCCTGGGAACTACAGGCCAGTCAGCCTCACCTCAGTCCCTGGAAAAATCATGGAGCAGGTCCTCAAAGAATCAATCCTGAAGCACTTGCATAAGAGGAAAGTGATCAGGAACAGCCAGCATGGATTCACCAAGGGAAGGTCATGCCTGACTAATCTAATCACCTTTTATGATGAGATTACTGGTTCTGTGGATGAAGGGAAAGCAGTGGATGTATTGTTTCTTGACTTTAGCAAAGCTTTTGACACTGTCTCCCACAGTATTCTTGTCAGCAAGTTAAGGAAGTATGGGCTGGATGAATGCACTATAAGGTGAGTAGAAAGCTGGCTAGATTGTCGGGCTCAACGGGTAGTGATCAATGGCTCCATGTCTAGTTGGCAGCCGGTATCAAGTGGAGTGCCCCAAGGGTTGGTCCTGGGGCCGGTTTTGTTCAATATCTTCATAAATGATCTGGAGGATGGTGTGGATTGCACTCTCAGCAAATTTGCGGATGATACTAAACTGGGAGGAGTGGTAGATACGCTGGAGGGGAGGGATAGGATACAGAAGGACCTAGACAAATTGGAGGATTGGGCCAAAAGAAATCTGATGAGGTTCAATAAGGATAAGTGCAGGGTCCTGCACTTAGGATGGAAGAACCCAATGCACAGCTACAGACTAGGGACCGAATGGCTAGGCAGCAGTTGTGCGGAAAAGGACCTAGGGGTGACAGTGGACGAGAAGCTGGATATGAGTCAGCAGTGTGCCCTTGTTGCCAAGAAGGCCAATGGCATTTTGGGATGTATAAGTAGGGGCATAGCGAGCAGATCGAGGGACGTGATCGTTCCCCTCTATTCGACATTGGTGAGGCCTCATCTGGAGTACTGTGTCCAGTTTTGGGCCCCACACTACAAGAAGGATGTGGATAAATTGGAGAGAGTCCAGCGACGGGCAACAAAAATGATTAGGGGTCTGGAACACATGACTTATGAGGAGAGGCTGAGGGAGCTGGGATTGTTTAGCCTGCAGAAGAGAAGAATGAGGGGGGATTTGATAGCTGCTTTCAACTACCTGAGAGGGGGTTCCAAAGAGGATGGCTCTAGACTGTTCTCAATGGTAGCAGATGACAGAACGAGGAGTAATGGTCTCAAGTTGCAGTGGGGGAGGTTTAGATTGGATATTAGGAAAAACTTTTTCACTAAGAGGGTGGTGAAACACTGGAATGCGTTACCTAGGGAGGTGGTAGAATCTCCTTCCTTAGAGGTTTTTAAGGTCAGGCTTGTCAAAGCCCTGGCTGGGATGATTTAACTGGGAATTGGCCCTGCTTCGAGCAGGGGGTTGGACTAGATGACCTTCTGGGGTCCCTTCCAACCCTGATATTCTATGATTCTATGAAAGTATATGCATCTAGAATTTTAAAGAGGAAATATGATTTGTTTCTGTGGTGTAAATTTGGGATAGCCAAATTATTCATGAGTGAAATACAGCAAGAGATTTATTCAGATTATCTCCAATGAGTGCTAATAATACCTTTGCACCACAGCACAACATCAGTATTCTGTACATGCCCTATGTTTTACAGGAAAATTTTTTGTAAAAATGTTTTACAGAGTTCAGAAAAAAATAATTGGGATTGTTTCATACCCTCTGCCTATCCAGTCCTGGTTCCTTTAATACTATAGGTCCAAGAGCATACCCCTTGGAGGGAGAGAGAAATTATAGCATACTTCCCTCCCTCTCTCTCCCTCTCTCTCTCTCTCTCATTGTGCTTAGGTCTAAAGATCCACTGCAATGGGTACTTCAGTCTTCTTTGCAATTTAGGGGTGGAACCAAACCTGTTAGTCCCCTAGAAGCAATTGCTACTGTTTGTAGTTCCTTCCTGATTTTTCTGCCTCACCAGCAGCTCAGTCAGTCCTTCCTGCTGCTGAGCTTTGAGGAAGGCCATTCCCAACATTTCCAATTAAAATTTCTAACAATTCAGCTTAACATCTGTCTAATTCCCAGCCATGTCACAGGGCTGCATTTGCCCTCTGTGGAGATTGAGCGGGAAGCAGAGCTGAGGGATCAAAGGCATTTTCAGTAGCGGCTGCCCCTGCAGCCTTTAGGGGGAGAGCTAGGCAGAGAAAGCCAGAGGCAAAAGTAGAGGTCTAAGTCACTTCACTACGACTTTACTTTTCACTTTACTAGCGAGTGTCTCATTGGGGAACTTGGATAGCATTGGGGGCAGGCCCCTCACAGACCTATCTGGGTGGGGTTACCTCTCCCACCCTTCACCAGGCAGGAAAATGAGCCTGGCAGGTTTGGAAGAGTTGGCTTCAAGGAAAGCAGCATCCTTCCCCTAACTTCATGAGTGGAGTGATGCCAGATGGTTCTGCCTCAGTGCAGAGGACTGGATCAGATGACCTCTCAAGTACTACGTTTCTAAGATTTTGTGGACAATACCATCTACGTCCCTAGAGCATGCACCAGCAGCCACGCTCCTCTTTGAGGAGATCAGCTGCTTCCTCCTCATTTGCCTCTCCCTGGCCTAAGAATAGTGGGCCTGGAACACGACAGACACTGCCAGTGCCAGAGAGTGCAACAAGGGCCTTCATGCCCAGCTCCGCCCTGCCTGCTGCCATCTCTCTAACAGACATCCTAAGGATCCCCTACTCACCTACTCCTATCCCAACTGGGGTCTCCAGTGGAAACAGACTCATGAGGCAGTGGCTCCCACGCAGTAGTGAGGGGAAGAGACTCTGAGTCCAACCTTGAACTCTGAAGCACTACAGACTCTGGAGCCCAGGTTCCTTTTAATGATATAGGTCCAAGAGTCCTGAACTCTGGAGCTCCACAAGGGCCTTAGGGAGGGGAAGAGGTGACAAATAAGCTCAGCTTGTTAGTGACATGGATAGGGCCCTACCAAATTCACGGTCCATTTTGGTCAATTTCACGGTCATAGGATTTTAAAAATCACAAATTTCTGATTTCAGCTATTTTAATCTGAAATTTCACAGTGCTGTAATTGTAGGGGTCCTGACCCAAAAATGATTTGTGGGCAGGTCCCACAGTTATTATAGGAGGGCTTGTGGTACTATTACCCTTACTTCTGCACTGTGGCTGGCAGGGGCACTGCCTTCAGAACTGGGCAGCTGCAGAGCAGCAGCTGCTGGCCAGGAGCCCAGCTCTGAAGGCATAGCCACCACCAGCATCAATGCAGAAAAAGGATGGCATGGTATGGTATTGTCACCCTTACTTCTGCACTGCTGCCTGCAGAGCTGGGCCCTCACTCAGCAGCTGCTACTTTCCAGTTGCCCAGTTAAGAAGGCAGCAGCACAGAAGTAAGGGTGGCATGGTATGGTATTGCCACCCTTACTTCTGCACTGCTGCTGGCGGGCTGCTACCTTCAGAGCTGGGTGCCCGGCAAACATCTGCTGCTCTCCGGCAACCCAGCTCTGAAGGCAGCGCAGAAGTAAGGGTGGCAATACCATGACCCCCTAAAATAACCTTGTGAATCCCCTGCAACTCCCTTTTCAGTCAGGACCTGCAATTTGAGAAATGTTGGTCTCCCCTATGAAATCTGTGTAGTATAGGGTAAAAGAACACAAAAGACCAGTTTTTACGGGGGAGATCAGATTTCATGGTCCGTGATGCATTTTTCATGGCTGTGAATTTGGTAGGGCCCTAGATGTGGAGATTGGGCCTGATTAACCTAGAATGGGACCATCCGTTGTCTTCATCTCACAAAGGAGCTCTATTTAAACAAACAAAAAAATCAATCCTCCATCCAGCAACAGACAGACTGCAAATGGATACTTTGATGAAGTGATGATCTCTTTCACAGATCCTAAAAAGTCAGCAAATAGAATATATTCTACTGTCTGATACAAAGTCCAGAGTTTAACTACACTGTGGTACCAGGATTTTAATCAAAATTAAAATATGGGTCCAGGGGCTACCTTTATGTCTAAATTGTTTTTTTTCCCCCACACTGAATTTTTGAGAGAGGAATCAGTGTAGTGTACTTTTATTGATTTACTAAAAATAAGCAAACAAATATGAAACAAATATAAGTTTAAGTGAAGTACCTCACCAACTAATTTACTTCCAGTTTCCCAATACGAATGAAATATCACACAATTAAATGATCAAATTAGGGTTCCAACTGACATTCAATCAGTAAATCAATGGTTCAATTTATCTGGCTTGCCAATTAGCACAACGAGTAATTAAATTCATTTATAAAGTTAATAAGAATTACTTTGATACGTCACAGGAAAGGCTTTCTTCCTTACCTTTCTTTTTAATCTAATCAATTGGGCAAAGAGTCTACTACATACAGAAGCTGACTCTTGCCATTATTTTAAACTCTTAGAATGATTTCTTTATAGCTTCCCATTCTGATGTTCCATCTTCTCTTTCTCTGATCATACAACCTATGATCAATTTACTTAGCTTATTCCCTTTCTCACACTAATATAGCAAATGTATCTTTTTGATATTTATACACAGATGTGGAAGTGATTCTTAAATCAGGCATTTAGCAGCTTTTGAATAACATACTTCTAACACAAACTACCATATTTCCTAAAATTAAATAAAAATAACATTTGGGGATTTTTAGTGTCTGCCTGGGAAATGATTAGTGCCACACACCCACTCTACTCTCTTTTCTGGAATGTTGGAGAATTCAGACATCTGAATTCTGTACAAAAGCACTCTCTCGTCATTGTCATCTCTGATTCACCTGGTTGGGCTTAGTGGAGAATTAGTTCTGATGCAAAAACGAGCTTGTTTTGCATGTGGGGAAGTATTCTTTTCTCTCTCTCTCTCTCAATTGCAGCTTCAGACTTGGCTTAGCTGATGGTCAGGGTCTTTCACTTTCTCTGGATGGCTGAATCAGAAGAAGGGAGCAGGATAAATAACTCCAGGTGGTGTTAGTGCAAAAGAGTTCCTAGCTTTCCTTCCACATGGTTAATCTTTTGTAGGGTTCAGTGTCTCCTTGCTTCACCCCCAGGACCCTGCTTGTCCAATTAGAAATAGTGGCATGTTGGCTATAGCTCATTGTGGACCAGTAATTTGGTATCTCAATCTCAGGTCATAGTAGAAGATTGTGCATGCAAATGTCCACCTCAGACCTCAGTTTGTTGCTGACCACAAACTGGTGTCCTCTTCATAAGCTGGGTATGTGAGAAGCCCATATGAGAAGGAGCTGGTAACAAATTTCCACCTAGGCCAGACATAAGTGTCTCTTAATTGTTTAAATTAACTTTACTTTGCTTCAGTCTTCTCACAAAAAATGTGTGACTGGATGACTAGTGAACTTACCACAGACAATAAAGGGGAAAGGATGCAGATTGGGATATGTAAAGAACACATCAGAAATCTTCTGACCAATGTGAAAGAATTCAAATCAGTGAGGCTGGATGCTATTCACCTCTGGGTACTAAAGGAATTAGCTGAAGAAATCTTGGAGCCCCAGCAATAATATTTCCAAAGTCATGGATAACCGGAGAAGTCCTGGAGGACCAGAGAAGGGCTAATGTAGTGCCCATCTCTAAAAAAGGGGATAATGAGGAGCCAGGGAACTATAGACAAGTCAGTCTGATTTCGATACCTGGGATGCTACTAGAGCAATGTATAAAACATTCAGTTTGCAAATACCTGTCCTATACATGCCCTGATGAGGTGTGAACTGCCTCTCTGCTCTTGGAGAGTTTTTGCCTGGGCCTGTTTTAAGCCACGAGGACACATTTTCAGCCTCATAACTATATACATGAAATTACAACCTATAATATTACTGTAACAACAATGCTCAGTGCATCATGAGCCTTCCAAAGACACCCGACATGACAAACTTTGCATTGGATAACACACAAACACCTACAAGATCTCTATCAAGCATTCTTACAACTACAATACCCATCTGCTGAAGTGAAGAAACAGATTGACAGAGCCAGAAGAGTACCCAGAAGTCATCTACTACAGGACAGGCGCAACAAAGAAAAGAACAGAACGCCACTAGCCATCACCTTCAGCCCCCAACTAAAACCTCTCCAACGCATCATCAGGGATCTACAACCTATCCTGAAGGACGACCCATCACTCTCACAGATCTTGGGAGACAGGCCAGTCCTTGCTTACAGACAGCCCCCCAACCTGAAACAAATACTCACCAGCAACCACACACCACACAACAGAGCCACTAACCCAGGAACCTAGCCTTGCAACAAAGCCCGTTGCCAACTGTGTCCACACATCTATTCAGGGGACACCATCATAAGGCCTAATCACATCAGCAACACTATCAGAGGCTCGTTCACCTGCAATGTGATATATGCTATCATGTGCCAGCAATGCCCCTCTGCCATGTACATTGGTCAGACTGGACAGTCTCTACGTAAAAGAATAAAAGGACACAAATCAGACGTCAAGAATTATAACATTCAAAAACCAGTTGGAGAACACTTCAATCTCTCTGGTCACTTGATTACAGACCTAAAAGTTGCAATTCTTCAACAAAAAAACTTCAAAAACAGACTCCAACGAGAGACTGCTGAATTGGAATTAATTTGCCAACTGGATACAATTAATTTAGGCTTGAATAGAGACTGGGAGTGGATGGGTCATTACACAAAGTAAAACTATTTCCCCATGTTTATTCCTCCCCTCCACCCTCCACTGTTCCTCAGACGTTCTTGTCAACTGCTGGAAATGGCCCACCTTGATTATCACTACAAAAAGTCTCTCCCCCTCCCCGCTCTCCTGCTGGTAATAGCTCACCTTAAGCGATCACTCTGGTTACAGTGTGTATGGTAACACCCATTGTTTCATGTTCTCTATGTATATTAATCTCCCCACTGTATTTTCCACTGAATGCATCCGATGAAGTGAGCTGTAGCTCATGAAAGCTTATGCTCAAATAAATTTGTTAGTCTCTAAGGTGTCACAAGTACTTCTTTTCTTTTTGTGAATACAGACTAACACGGCTGCTACTTTGAAAGAAATTTCAGTGTCTGGTTTTGTCATTTTAATGAAATTGGACTTTTTTTTTGTTTCTTTAAGGTACATAGAAAGATGGAAACTTTTAGTGAAAACTAAGAATTTGTTTAAAAGACTCAAGACCTATAAGAATTTTTTTACACCACATAGCAGTAGCAGATATTTCAAAATGTGCTGTTGCACATGAGTAAGATTGCAAACAGAAAGTGAAGAAATTGTATACTATTGTGAATTGGCTTGCCTTGCTTTCTGACATGTCTTTTTCATCTTACAGCTTCATTGCTTTCATCATTTGTTGCTCTTTGTATTTTGTTAAGAGATTTTATTTTGTGCGTATTTTATTTTTATAGGTCAAAGAGAAAATGGGTTTCATCTTTTTTAGTAAATAGTTCACACAAGCATACATTATCTTTCTGAGTTATGAGTTATCAGATTTTGGATAGTATTTGGTTTGAATATTGTTGTAATTCAGATCTTTGTTTTTAGATACCAAACCCTTTTTTTCTAACTGCTTTCTGTGTTTGCATATTTATCAAAATGGAACAAAATGTATGCTTGATATCCTCCAGTTGTATTACTCAGGTTTTTCTTTACAATTCTATTTTAGCTCATCCCAGAAATCTCCCAACTATTCTCTCCAGTTACATATTTTGTTTAAAAAACAAATAAAAAGAAATCTTTTAAATAACGTAAACAATGGATAAACCCAAGACAATGAAAATGTGTGTAGAGACAGATCCATGGATTTATTCTCTCTCTGGCACGTGCTAATCTCCAGAAGTTCCCTCATTTGTAATTGTGGCCACCCATGAAGAAAATAAAATGAATGAATTCTCATCTTTGTAAGAGGTGGAGTACATAATACAGTGTTTGCCACACTGAATCAGAGCAATGGTCTCTGTAGTCCAGGATCCCATAACTGACCATGCCCAGTACCAGGTGTTTTATAGAAAGGTACAAAATACCTATAATGGACAGTTATATAACTGCTCATTTGTTATGAAAAATTCATAGGAAATGTTTAGTAACCAGATGAGAGCTAAATTTAAGGGGCTATAAAAGTGGCAGGTGCAAGACTCCTATTACTTATTTGCATTATTGTAGCTAATTTGAGATGCTGCTCCTGACAGTTGTCCTGTTTTTGATAAGCTCTTGGATGATCTTTCACTTCCCTTGCATCTACCCTCCCCCAGTTACCATTTCAAGGGTTCAAACTCTTTATTGCCCACAATGGTCCTTCCATGCAGTTTACTCTAGGTGAGAGGTATACTTGTCTGTTGAGGAAATATGGCTTTCTTCAGCCACACACATTTCTCATAAAAATCCTCCATAACCACTAATACCAATTAATTTTAGGGAAGTAGCCAAAGCTACAAAAAGGAGCTAGGGAGCACAGACATAGTCCAGCATCATTATGAAGCACTCAAATGACTTAGAATATTTGTCAATTGTGCTGGATTGGAGTCCCGTAGACTGTCTTGTGAATAAGATAAAATTAGGCTGCTGTTGTCATAGATCTATAGCCCCATCTGCTTTAGAGCAGATTTGTGAGAGATAGGTTCCTTTTATTTGTATGTGGAAATAAATCCTTACAGGGAATTTGCATAGATTTTAAAATAAATAAATAGATTACTTTTTTATTTGTCTTCAATTGCATAAAACATCTGAGGCTCCACTAGTACTAACAAAGAAGCTTACTTTTATATTCTGTAAAATAAACTTGAAGGGGACGAAAGTGAAAGAGGGACTTCATCGTCTGCTCTTTGTAATACATATTTCAGATAATAAAATTTCATGTCTTCTCTAAGTTTTTGGTATAGATTCCAGTGAGTTTATAGAGCATCTAGATGAATTAATCCCTTTTGAATTTCAGATGGCATCTGAGCTGGTAACAGAAGGTGCAAGGGATTAATATCTCACTGCAAAACAACAGTTTGAGCAGGTGGTACTTGATGCTATTACACATATAGGTCACTTGGGAGAGTACTTAGTCACTGAACTGAATATTAATTAGGACAGCTTTCTTAGCCAATTTTTTTAAACGAAACATTTCTTAGAAAAAAAAATGATCAAAACCCAAGAGATTTATCTTAATTGAAGAGTAGTTGCAGGTTTTTAGAAAGAAAACTTGCTACATTCACACTAACTTTTAGGGATGGAGTATTTGTAGGATAAATTCTGGCCTAACTTCAAATGTATCTTCAGACTTGCATCTGAAGAAGTGAGGTTTTTACCAACGAAAGCTTATGCTCAAATATATCTGTTAGTCTTTAAGGTGCCACCGGACTCCTTGTTGTTTTTGTGGGTACAGACTAACATGGCTACCCCCTGATACTTGACTTCAAATGTGATCCTTCTCTGAAGCCAAGACTTAAGACTTGGACTTAAGACTGAAAAAATATAGATAAACTGATCTCCACACATACTTCCTCTTTCCAACAAATCAGCTACTTTTCTGAAGTAGTTCTCTAGACTTCATAATATCTCTGCTGGAATCTGTGCCAGCAGTCTGCTTGCTGTCTTCCAAAATCATGTTCCAGAGCTTCTCTGTGGGTAGGGAAAAGGTATGCATAGCCCTGGAGTCTGTGGCCTAGAAAGCTTTGGAAGAAATATTTGATTACAGTCAGCCAGAGTCTTCGACTGTTTGCACAGCAGCACCGGTTGCCTTAAACACATCTCGGCTTTTTTTCCCCTGAATTGACTTTCTATTGAGTAGGATCCAATTCAAGATCTCTGTCGTGCTATTTAAAGGCTTTCCTGGGAATGGCTCAAGTTACCTAAGGAAGGTCTCTGCAACATTAACCTTCTAAGATAGCTACATTTGAGTGGAAAACTGAAACTGTGGGCCAAAAATGGGAGGCTTGTGAGTGCAGGAAATAGAATTTCCATAGAAGCTGGATCTAGAACTAACTAGTAAAGGAGATTAGTGACTGCTAACCTCAGTATGTTGGGTTCTAAATACAAAACTCATCTCTGTGACTTATCTTTCCCACAATAGCTTCTATACACATATATACACTAATCTAGAAACTATTCAAGAATTTACTCTTATAGCTGAGTAAATGTTTGAGAGGCTCTGATACTATGGTAATGAGATATCAATATTATTAATCGCTATTCACACCAGTCCCACGAAGATGTATTCAGTCTTTCCAAACTCTGAAACCTAGCAAAGCAACACACAACCCTTCCCCCATTGAGACTGTTAACCCTGTCTTTTTGACTTTTCCATTAGATTGTTTGTTTGAATTTGGAACAATATTTCAGCTTTGCTTCTCTCTTCCAACAATGCAATTGCATCTTATTTTTATAATGAAATTGAAATTAACCCTTACTTGAAACCTCTTTCAAGAAAGTCCAATGTTTAATAATAAAAATAAAATCCACTTAAAACCAAAAGATTTATTTATTCTAAATTTGCATATGGCTATTCTTGTGTAGCTGTTGAATCTTTTTGATGCCTTGTTTAGCAACCGATGATGACATATTGTAGCTATACTGCAGTTTTGACCTCTTTCCAATTGGGAATCAGTCCAAAACTTTCTATTACATTATCACTACTACTGTATGATTAAGTGTGCAAATATATAATGCAATGGACCACAGTAAATCTCTGATGCAGCTGTTCTCAAGCTTTTCAGAGGCTGAATATAGTAGATGATTAAAAGCTATTGATGAAATTGGGGACTTGCAAAATCACATAAATGTAGAGCTGGAATGGACTGTAGCCTTTTATTTATTTAGAATAGATTTGGTGATGTTATCTTATACCACCATGGCATCAGCTCTAGTTGCTAAAGTTTCAAGCTCAACAGAGTGAAAGTCATCTCTGCTGTTTCTCTTAGATTTAGAGACTCTAGGAACATACAAAGACCAAGAATAGTGACCATACATACAACCGCAAAGTCAAAGTCTAGTCTGTACTACAAATTTTACCCAAGCATATAAGTCCCACGAATACCCAAGGATAGATTTTTCACCAACTGATCATCAGTAGTGGGATAGTTCCTGCTAGGAAATATTTTTACTCAGTCAGAGAAACGTCTTTTATATTGTAATTCTTATTACACCCTCTTTTTCTTATCTTTACTTCCATATCCCATGAATATTGGGATGCACCATTTTTTCATAGGTTGCTCACAGTTCCTCTTGCTGGTATTAGCATTTACGCACATCTACCCTGTGGTCAGGACAAGCACTTTCAAGATGTTACAATAAGGTATCTCGTGCTCTTGAACAATACATTGCAGTTGATTTTCCACATCACCTATTGACACATTTTTACAATAGTCTTATGATCTTTACTGGCATAGTTATTCTTCAGTCACCTACTTATGTCAAGCATTCTTAAGCCTATGGCCTAGTACGGCTAAGCTGAAATCTTACAGGCTTCAGCCTGTAGGCCTTGTATGTCAGACATGCTTTACTTATATACCTAAAGCATACTCATCACTCCTAAATACTTACTGATCTTATACTTCTATAATCCTACAACTTAAATCTATTTAGCATACACTGATTATATATGATGAGGATTGGCAACCTTTGGCATGCGGCCCATCAGGGAAATCTGCTGGCGGGCCGGAATGGTTTGTTTACCTGCAGCGTCCACAGGTTCGGCCGATAGCAGTTTCCACTGGGTGCGGTTCACCATTCCAAGCCAGTGAGGGAAGTGGTGGCCAGCACATCCCTCGGCCCACGCTGCTTCCCGCAGCCATTTCTGAGAATGAGATTGGGAGACAAATACATTAGACCATGTTTTAAAAAAAAAAATCTGGTGTGTTTTAAGAAGCTTTAGCTAAGCTTTCGAGCAGGGTATTGAAATTTGTCTGGGAGGCAGCCTTTGTGTCAGGGATGTATATACCTTTTGCCATTCCTGTGAAAATCTTCCCCAAACTGCCCAAGTGATAAAACTTTGAAAAATCAGTTTGCACATGTTCATTCGAGACTTAGTAGAACTTTGCAACTAAAATCTCCAAAGATTCTATGCACACTGAGCGTGCAGCAGGGGCTGCAGGGGGATGAACAGCACTTCCCTGTAATTGAAATTCTCAGCTGCTCTGGGATGTGCCAGGTCTGGGCACCAAGTTGGGACTATTTGTCCTGTACACTCAGTGCCCACCCACTGACCCCCAGACAGTATGGAGGAGGAAGCCACTTAAATCAAATGCAGATGGAACGAGAGCCAGAAGATTAGGAATAGAGGCTGACAGAGGTGGGGAGAAGAGGGTAAACTGGGACTGCAGTTTAGGGGAGACTCGGACAGACTGAGACAAAGAGCTGGTGTCAGGGGGTCACTAATGGTAACAAGGAACCTGGGCTTGTGGATGATTGGAGGCAGAGGTGTGGTGAAAGCCGAGAAAGACAAAATCAGACAAGAAGGTG
Source organism: Lepidochelys kempii (assembly GCF_965140285.1). Classification (NCBI taxonomy): domain Eukaryota; kingdom Metazoa; phylum Chordata; order Testudines; family Cheloniidae; genus Lepidochelys; species Lepidochelys kempii. The sequence continues at coordinate 177,714,735 of NC_136380.1, forward strand.
GGAGAGGGAAGAGTGGGATAGGGAGCCTGTAGGGAAAAACTAGGACTTATTGGGTGAAGAAACTGGGACTGGGATGAGAAGCCTGAGAAGTGCAGACTGCAACTGGCTAGGTGAGGAGAATGGGCATAGGAAGGGTACAGTAAATGCTATGCATATCCCTATAAATATAGACGGTTAGGCTGACTTCTAATGCAAGAAGAGCCTTGAGAATGAAAATGCTTGAAGCAGAAATCATAAAAATGTATTCTCCTTGGTGTTCATCTAGATATTGTCTTAGGAAGAGTGAGTGCTAGCCACTTAGAAAAATATATAATTAGCTTAGGATGACTGCCAAGACCTAATAGTTCTTCTAAAATATGCAGAGCTTCATAGGTAATGAATTGTTTTTCATAATTCTAAGCATTGACATTCATGTTTCATGAATCAGAACTAGCATTACATTGATTAAAGACACTAAATCTTACAATCATCAGGGTCAAAATAATTTTTTTAAGAGAAAAACAGCTTCCTTAGAGATTGGGATGTTTTTAGCATATTCTAGATTTATTGAATAATATATTAAAGATACATGTTGGAGAAACAAACTTTAATGATAAAGGAAGTAGACTTTATTTCAAGAACTAGACTCAGTAAACAGTACGAGTTAATATCTCTTTAACAGATTTTACTAGACAATTGTCGTGCAAAGTTAAATGTGCTTCATTCTGTAACCAGTGACTAAATCATCCCTTGTAAATTATACTACCTGATCAAATAAATTATTAAAAATTCCCAACCCTGTGATTTGCTGAGAACCTCTTGTGAATTTGACCACTTCGTTCAGTTTCATTGTGGTTAAAGGGAGTAAATCCTACATCATGTACAGTACAAATACAATTCTTTGTGTAAAATGAACATATCTCTGTATAGAATGTGTTTATAAAGTTGGCCAGGCAGGTGATATGGAAGAGAAGAGTTGCTCAGAGTTCACTGTTGCTAACTAATTGCAAGTTCTTGATGCTGCTGTTGCCACTGCTTAATAGAAAACTGTATTCATCAGGTTTAAACTAATTCCTGATGATGCAGGACAGTACCAATTGCACCTATCTGCACCAGAAGGGCCACTGTATCCTTGCAATGATTGAACTCAGGACTCCCCAGTGCTCTAGTTTCCTGCTCTGGTCAGACTTGTGTGATCTTACTTACCAAGTTACTTAGCTTTCCTGTGCCTCAATTCTCAATCTGTAAAATGGAGATTGCCCTATGTCAGAGCAGATGTGTGAGGATAGATACAGTAAAGGTTGTGAAGCACTCAGATAATACTGTGATAAGGCCCATATAAGTATCTTAGATAGGAAATACACAGTTGGGGAGGGTCTGCAGTATTTGTGTCACTGCAGTAATGGGAGGAGATGCTTTGTTTTGGCTGGGACTTCATAGTAGTCTTGCAGGTTGAGTGTACTCAAGGATGAACTGAATTGGAACATTGTGTTCATGTAGCCATTGAGGGTCCGTGGGAATGGATTTTTTGCTGTCAGGGGTAACCCAAGGACCACTTGTAGTATTCTTTTAGTTTTTGAATGTAATGTTACAAATTGTACAAGAGAGTACACTTATAAAGTCTGCGGACGATACCAAGCAGGGAGGAGTTGCAAGTGCTTTGAAGGATATGATTAAAATTCAAAATGATCTGGACAAACTGGAGAAATGGTCTGAAGGAAATAGGATGAAATGGGGGGGGGGGAGGGATAGCTCAGTGGTTTGAGCATTGGCCTGCTAAACCCAGGGTTGTGAGTTCAATTCTTGAGGGGGCCATTTGGGGATCTGGGACAAAAATTGGTGATTGGTCCTGCTTTGAGCAGGGGGTTGGACTAGATGACCTCCTGAGGTCCCTTCCAACCCTGATATTCTATGATTCAATAAGGACAAATGCAAAGTACTCCATTTAGGAAAGAACAATTAGTTGCATACATACAAAATGGAAAATGACTGCCTAGGAAGGAGTACTGCGGAAAGGAATCGGGGGGGTCATAGTGGACCACAAGCTAAATATGAGTTAACAGTGTAACACTGTTGCAAAAACCATGAACATCATTCTGGGATGTATTAGCAGGAGTGTTGTAAGCAAGACATGAGAAGTAATTTTTCTGCTCTACTCTGTGCTGATTAGGCCTCAATTGGAGTATTGTGTCCAGTTCTGGGTGCCACATTTCAGGAAGGAAGAAGGAAGCTGAAGAGTCCAGAGAAGAGTAACAAAAATTATTAAAAGTCTACAAAACATGACCTATGAGGGAAGATTGAAAAAAGTGGGTTTGTTTAGTCTGGAAAAGAGAAGACTGAGGGGGAACATGATGCCAGTTTTCAAGTATGTGAAAGGTTGTTACAAGAAGACGGGAGAAAAAATTGTTTTTCTTAACCTCTGAAGATAGGACTAGAAGCAATGGGCTTAAACTGAAGCAAGGGAGGTTTAGGTTGGACATTAGAAAAAATTCCTAGTTGTCAGGGTGGTTAAGCACTGGAATAAATTGACTAGGGAGGTTGTGGAATCTCCATCATTTAGAGATTCTTAAGAGCAGGTTAGACAAACAGGAATGGTCTAGATTATACTTAGTTCTGCCATGAGGCAGAGGACTGGACTAGATGACCTCTCAGTCCTATGATTTCTATGAAATACTCTAGTGCCAACACAGAAAAGAAGACATTTATTTTTTCTGGTATGTAGAAGTGAGCTCTCTTTTGTTTGGTCCAAACTTTATCAAATGTCTCACTCTACAGTAGGGAATAAACTAGAGGTTCATGAAGGATCTGTTAGGTAAATGGGCCCAAGGAAGGGGTGTCACTAGCTTTGACGGAATGTGTGAACCTCTCCATGACCCGTGGGCATATGCAGTGACAGCAGATCAAGAAGCTGTGCACTAGCTACGTGCCGACATTCTCAGCCACCCCAGGACTGACTGAACGGGCATACCACTCCACACAGGTAATGCTCACCCAATTAAAGTCCAACCTTACCGGGTGTCTCCTCAAGCTAAAACTGCTACAGAATGGGAGATCCAGGATATGCTACAGATGGGTGTAATCTGCCCCTCTGGCAGTGCATGGGCATCTCCAGTGGTTCTAGTTCCCAGACTAGATGGAGAGATATGTTTTTGCATGGACTACCATAAGCTAAATGCTGTAACTCACCCAGACAACTATCCAATGCCATGCACAGATGAACTATTAGAGAAACTGGGACGGGCCCAGTATCTCTACCTTGGACTTAACCAAGGGGTACTGGTAGGTACCGCTAGATGAATCCACCAAGGAAAGGTCAGCCTTCACCACACATGTCAGGCTGTGTGAATTTAATGTACTCCCTTTCGGGCTGCGGAATGCACCCGCCACCTTCCAAAGATTTGTAGATGGTCTCCTAGAGGGATTAGGAGAATATGCAATCGCCTACCTTGACGATGTGGCTATATTTTCGGATGCCTGGGCAGAACACCTGGAACATCTAAAAAATGTCTTTGAGTGCATAAGGGAGGCAGGACTAACTGTTAAGGCTAAGTGTCAAATAGGCCTAAACAGAGTGACTTACCTTGGACACCAGGTGGGTCAAGGAACTATCAATCCCCTACAGGCCAAAGTGGATGCTATCCAAAAGTAGCCTGTCCCAAAGTCAAAGAAACAGGTCCAATCCTTAGGCTTGGCCGGATATTACAGGAGATTTGTACCGCACTACAGCCAAATCGCCACCCCACTGACAGACCTAACTGAAAAGAAACAGCCAAATGCTGTTCAGTGGACCGAAGTGTGTCAGAAGGGCTTTAACCAGCTTAAAACGACACTCACGTCTGACCCTGTACTAAGGGCCCCAGACTTTGACAAACCCTTCCTAGTAACCACAGATGCGTCTGAGCATGGTGTGGGAGCAGTTTTAATGCAGGAAGGACTGGATCAAGAATTCCACCCTGTAGTGTTTCTCAGCAAGAAGCTGTCAGAGGGAAAGCAACTGGTCAGTCAGTGAAAAAGAATGTTATGCTATTGTCTACACTCTGGAAAACTATACCCATACATTCGGGGATGGCGTTTCCACCTGCAAACAGACCATGCTGCGCTACAGTGGCTTCATACTGCCACGGGAAATAACAAAAAACTTATTCGGTGGAGTTTAGCTCTCCAAGATTTTGATTTCGACATACAACACATCTCAGGAGCTTCTAACAAAGTGGCTGATGCACTCTCCCATGCAAGTTTCCCAGAATCAACTGGTTAAAATCATCCTTGAGATGTGAAAAATATTGTTAGTCTTTATATACTTGGTAGTATATTTAGAGGTGCATGTGTCTTATTAACTCTGTTTTCTCCTAGAGCTCCAGGAAGAAATCACAGCCAGCGTTTCACCCTATCTGTGATTTGGGGGGCATGTCATAAATAAAGGGAAGGGTAAACATCTTTAAATCCCTCCTGGCCAGAGGAAAAACCCTTTCACCTGTAAAGGGTTAAGAAGCTAAGATAACCTCGCTGGCACCTGACCAAAATGAACAATGAGGAGACAAGATACTTTCAAAGCTGGGGGGGGGAGGGGCAAAGGGTTCTCTCTGTCTGTGTGTTGCTTTTGCCGGGACCAGAGCAGGAATGCAGGTCAGAACTCCTGGAAAGTGTTAATAAGCAATATAGTTAGATGTGCGTTAGATTCTGTTTTGTTTAAATGGCTGATAAAATAAGCTGTGCTGAATGGAATATATATTCCTGTTTTTGTGTCTTTTTGTAACTTAAGGTTTTGCCTAGAGGGATTCTCTATGTTTTGAATCTGATTACCCTGTAAGGTATTTACCATCCTGATTTTACAGAGGCGATTCTTTTATTTTAATTAAAATTCTTCTTTTAAGAACCTGATTGGTTTTTCATTGTTCTTAAGATCCAAGGGTTTGGGTCTGTGTTCACCTATGCAAATTGGTGAGGATTTTTATCAAGCCTTCCCCAGGAAAGTGGGTGTAGGGCTTGGGGGATTCTGGGGGGAAAGACGTTTCCAGGTGGGCTTTTTCCCTGTTATTTTTGTTAGACACTTGGTGGTGACAGAAATAAGGTCCAGGGACAAAAGGTAAAATAGTTTTTACCTTGGGGAAGTTTTAACCTAAGCTGGTAAAAATAAGCTTTAGGGGGTTTTTCATGCAGGCCCCCACATCTGTACCCTAGAGTTCAGAGTGGGGAAGGAACCTTGACACAGCCTTTCTACAGGAAATACCTTCTGGCTCTGGCAGCTCTAATCTCCTGCCAATCTCATTTCGCCAGGCAGTCCTATCTCACCAAATTGGTTCATTCTGTCTGTTTCTTTCTCTGATCCTTTATAGCCCCAAGTGCTGTGCTGTTCTGGCAGATAGGCTCTGGACCAACCTAATTTAAAGGGGCGAGCCACACTGTGACAGGCCATTAGTTTTTGTTCCATTATTAATTGTCCCCCATGTCCTCCACCTACCTGATGCACAAGCTGTTCCTACACTGCGATACCCCTAGTGACTGAAATTGATAGTCTCCTTCTCAGTCTGTAAAGTTGCTCTGAGGTTTTTGAGATAGGATGCCTTTGAAGTTCCCAGTTTGAAGTGAGAGACTCAGGTTAGCCTTGGACCTGATGGTGATGTGCTGTAGTACCTACTGAGCGGACTCCTCAAGTTAATATTTTCAGCCTTTGTAAATCAGGCAGAAGCAGTCTAGTTTTGCTGTTCAGAAGACTGAATTGCTGATATAAAAGGTTGCTTGAACCTGTGTGTTATTTGGCAAGCTTCTCTGCCCACTGAGTCAAAGAGGTAGGCTTTAATATTCTTAGTAGAATTACTTATGGGGAGAGTGGAAATTTAACTTTTTTATGTTTTATTATGCTTAGCTCTTCTGTATAATAGCTCAGAATAGCATGAACAAGAGAGGGCAGAGGAAAGCAGCGGTATATGAATTGCTAGAACTAGGGAAGAACACTTGAGCAGCACAGAGGTGGGGAACTTTATGCCTATTTAATAACAGAATATATCCATTAGTACACAAGGAATAGGAAAACACTTTATATTCTGCTTTTTCTCTAAGTAATGTTATCTTTGGACGACTAGATTTGACATAGCCATAAGGCAGGGGTTGGCAAACGACTGCCCGTGGGCCTGATCCGGCCCCTCGGGGCTTTGGATCTGGCCCGCGGGATTGCCACCGTCACGGGCTCTGTGCCGCTCCAGGAAGCGGCCATACCACGTCCCTGCAGCCTGTGGGGGTGGGGCGGCAGAGAGCTCCGCATGCTGCTCTTGCCTGTGGGTTTGAAATGGGTTTCTGCGGCCAATGGGAGCTTCAGGGGAGGTACCCCACAGGCGAGGAAAACACGCAGAGCCCTGTGCCCTCCCCTCGCCCAGGGGCCGCGCAGGGACGTGGTGCCATCCTCTTCCTGGAGTGGCGCAGTGCGGGGCCAGGACAAGCATGCAGGGAGCCTGCCCTGATCCTGGTGCACGCCGCTGCCACCCCGGAGCCACTGTAGGTAAGCAGCGCTGGGCCGGAGTCTGAACCCCTCCTGTACCCCGCACCCCAACTCCCTGCCCTGAGCCCCCTGCCGCACCCCACACCCCTCCTGCACCCAACCCACTGCCCGAGAGCCCTCCTGCACTCAGCCCCCTGACTGGAGCCCCCTCCTGCACTCCACACCCCTCCTGAAGCCTAACCCCCTTCCGTGAGCCCCCTCATACACACTGCACCCCTCCTCTGCCCCAACCCCTTGCCCTAAGCCCTGCACACCGCACACCCTCCCACACCCCGCACTCTGCCCCCACAATCCAACCCCTGCCCTGCAAGCAATTTCCCCACCCAGATGTGGCCCTCGGGCCAAAAAGTTTGTCCACCCCTGCCACAAGGTATGCCAATCCTCATATCCTGTGAATCGGACTGATATTAAGGATCTGAAGCAGGGAAAGAAAACAGAAAACCAAAAAGAGTTAACTGCATCTAGTACAATTACTAAATTGCTTACACTACCTAAAAATGTGGAACACATTACTTGTGCCTTTAGAATGTGGTGTAGTTCACTGCTGCTGTGAATCTCGGGTTCCCAGGCAAGTGAGAAAAATTTACCTGTAAGTACTATGGATATTACTATTCTTTTGACCAGCTCTACCTCAAACCTACTGCTGCCCTCTGTTTTTAGCTTTTCAATTATCTATTTGATTTCAGGATCTCTTCTGAAAGTGTTAGGATTTGGGGTTTTATTTTGCCAACTCCAGATCTAACCACTAGATGGAGCCATTTCATTTTGCTTAATGCAGTCTGGCAAACTAAATTGCAGCACCTGAATGAAATAACCATTCAGTCACAAAAAAAAGCTTTTATTAAATAGTTATACTACCATTAATATGTAATCTAAAATATATCAGAAGTTAGAGGAGAACGTTTAGAGTAGAAAAATACCTGCATGTTTACAATTTGCTTGGATTAATACATAAGGGAGGAAAAAATGTAATTTGTTTTCTATAACCTGTTAGTCCAGTTACTTTATTTAAATAGATTAAAAAAATTATGAAGGTATCGAATTCCAGGTTGCATCAGGGTTACATGCAGAAATATTATCCACACTGTATGAGCATCAGCAGATCATTTCTCTGCAGTCTGACCATTGTTTTCCTGAGTCTAATGCTTGCATGCCTTATAGCACAAAGTTCTTATGTGAGATGAAAGTGGTAGCAATTCTTAAAAAGTCATGCTTCAACTACTCTGTCAAACAGAAATGTCTGAAACCTCTGAATGTAATTAGAGGGGCCATTTCTTGTGTTCAGAAGTCAATTTAGTCCAGAGGTAGTGGACTTGATTCTGCATTGCCTTTTACCTTGCATCTTCGTGGCCAAAACAGGACTGAAGTGGAGGAACTCCAGAGCTGGAAAGCACAAGTCTCTCTGCAGTTTGAGCTAAAGAACTAGACTCTGTAGATTGGGGTTTTAACAGACTTTTATCCTCTGTGTCTCTGATACAGATAGTACCAACATAATGAATACTGACCAGTGAGTTATGTAGTAACTTATACTTGTGCTAGGCTGGAATAAAATGCTACATTTCTCTGTTTTGCCCATGTGTAAATAACTTAGCAGGGTGGCAGACATTTTCTAGGGCTTAACTTTTTTGTAGATTAAAATAAGGTAATGTAACAATTCTCAGAGAACTCCTGTTCTCTGTCAGTTTTTATTTTCTTTTGTTTTTCTAATTTCTCTTTCTCCATTTTTTTCGTTGTCTCCTTTTATTTACTTTTGCTCCTGTGTTGGTTTTCCTTTTATTTTATTTCCTCTGTTTTTCTTTTCTGGTTGGTATGCCTCTATTTTTTAGGATCATACTATCCTAGGCCGTTTCATTCTGCAGCTGTTTGCTTGTATAAAACCACTTGGTACTTGAGCAAAGTGCTACTTCTGCTGTACTGCAGATGACACTGCATAACAGCATGCTGCTCCTTGACACACACACACACTCTCTCTCCCACTCTCCCCCCACTATACCTGGGGTTCAATAATCACAGTAGTGCACTTAGTGAGCATAGTGGAACCGTCACACATTACTTCAATAGCACTTCCTATCTAAGCAATAGCGATGTTCTATTTTTGTCTGTTAGGAATATAGAGAAAACTAAAAGGGAAAAATAAGGACAGTGAATTTCAGCTGAGAATATTGCCAGAATGTGTGAAGTGCTTGGTGAAATCGGATGGAATAAAGCAATATAGGAGAAGAACACAGAGGGGAAATAGAAAGTGTTCAAAGATAGATTAAAGGCTGCCCGCGGGTTATGCGTGTCATATAGCAATAAATACAGTATGTGTGGAAGAAAAAAAGGCCAAGGTCGATGAACAAGTACATACAAAATGCAATCACGGATAAGAAAAAGGAATGAGAGAGTTATAAAACATGAGGTACAAGGTAGGGCTGGGAAGAATACAGAATGAAGTTGAGAGAGTATAAAAATTGATAAAAGCGAAGGTGGAGGATGTCTTAACCTTTTGAGCAATCTTCTTTTCAAGTGCAAAGGGAACAGCATGCAGTCAGTGAAGTATCTCTGAGGTGGCAAGAGTAATTTATAGATGGAAGAAAAAGACATTACTAAACTACTTTAATTCTTTGCCTTCATATTCAAACAGGAGAATGGAGAGGACAGATGCGAGAAACGGCCATAAATGTGTCAGGGGAAAAGAAAGAAATAGTAAAAAGAAATAGGATCATGCCAGAGCACGTGATGGAGAAATTAAAATGGATGAAGACTGAGACAATTTAAGGACCAAAGGGACTCATTTGAGAATCCAAAAGGAAATTGAAAAAGGATTAGGGGAACCATTAGCAGATATTTAAAATCACTTCAGAAACTGGGGAAACTCCAAAGGAGTGTAAGCAGAGTTTACACAAGGCTGTCATTAGCCTTCCTCTAAGAAGGGCTGTAGAGAACTTTAGGAAAAAGGAGACATGGAAGCTTGTGTTGAAAACTACTGGAAGAGCAAATCAGGCATGAAAGAGGAAAACACCCAGAAAATTTATAACTTAAATGTAAGAGTAATTATAAATAATCTTAACATGGGATGTTATGCTTAACAAATCTGTTAGGCTGTAAATGACTTCTATATTTTTAATATAGAAAATTGTGAAGTCACCTATATGTATGCTTTCTGGGTCAGGGGCTGTCATTTGCTATATATTGACTCCGTGGCACAACAGAACCCCAAACTGGTTGAGGCCTGTAGGCCATTGTACAACATCCATGATAAATTATTCAAATGCCTGAGGCGTCAGTCATTCCTCAGGTTTGGTCTACACTTTCAAATTAGATTGGACAACGTAGCTAGGTCAGAGCTGTGAAAAATTGCATGCCCTGAGTGCCATAGTTAGGTTGATCTAACCTCCAGTGTAGACATGACTAGATCCACAGAAGATTTCTTTAGACCTAGCTATCACTTCTTAGAGATGTGGATTAACTACATCTATGGAAAATCTGCTGATGTAGGAAGAGTCTGTGCTATGGCGTTACAGCAGCACTGCCATAGCTGTGCCTCTGTAGCACCTGTAGTGTAAACATGGCCTTAGTGGGCAGTGAGGAAGGAAAGTTACATAAATACAGGGGAAAATATCAAAACCTTCTGGATATTCCGGATTGGCTCTAGAGACTCCTCTGAAATACATAGGGTATGTTTCCACTTCAAAGAAAAGCCCGTGGTACTGAGTCTCAGAGCTGGGGTCAACTGACTAGGGCTCCCTAGGCTCAGGCTGTGAAGATGTTCCTGCTCTGAAATCTGCTCTGGCCTCATAGCCCCCAGTCTATCGAGCCTGAGTCAGTTGACCCAACTCTGAGATTTGGTGCCATGGGTCTTTCTTTACAGTGTAGATGTATCCGTAGACTCTCAAAAAGGCAAGGGTGAGTGTCTCCATGGCCTGTTGGTATTCACAGATGGGTACTAAGTGGTTTGCACATGTGGAGGTAAAGAGACATGGGCACTCGGGGTATAGACAACCTTTTTATTTGTGGGGGCTAAAAAGTTGAGTTAAAAAATAAAATAGCTTAATTATATTCAACAGCTATCTAATTGTTGTAGCAGGGACAGCCCCATATAACTCACTTTGTTTTCTTCAGCCAAGGATGGGTACAGTGCTCTGATCATCTTGGCTTCTTGAAGTCTCTCTCTTTTCCCCCAGGGTTTCAGCTGGTTCTTGGTAACAGGGGTCAGGTTGAAGGTCTCCCCCTATAGCTTCTATATTCCCTAGCTGTGAAATGGCTCCACAAGCAGTGTGTTCTCTTGTGAAGAGGAAATCCATGTGCTGGGTGAGGCTCACCCGTCTGTGCTTCTGCTTTCTGCAGCCAAGCTGGCCATTTCCTTTTTCATCTCAGAGGCTACTGATCCTCTTTGTCTGTGCACTAGGACTTTTTGATATCCTCAGTCTAGGGAGGCCTGGGATAGTTCCAGCTGATTGTCCTTCCTCTGGGGCTGACTCCAATTGGCCCTTCTCTTTTCCCTCCCCCCTGCTCCCCAACTTCACTACTTCAGGAATTTCTCTGAATGTCAGCTGTTTTCTGAACTGATCTTTCTGTTATGTGACAGCTGGCTCACAGATGAAACTGAGTAATCAGTCAATCATGGTTGAAATCACAACTATACATCTGAAGAACGTAACAAATACAAGTTCAAGACATTTGGAGTTACGTGGGTTTCAAGTTCTAAATAATTTTGTAACTTCTCCAAATCTTGATTGAATACTGGACACTGTAAAAATAAATGGACGTCAGAGAAAATGAACTTGTAAAATTCCTTTGCTGAATTTAATTAACTGGGTTCACCTGTCCCTATTCACATTTTCTTGTAAAAACTCTTTTTTCGAAGCTCAGGCATAAGATTTCAGAATTAAGAAGCATGAGAAAGGAACAACCTACACTTGATCTGTTCATTGCACTGGAGAAGAATCGCTTTTATCTCGCTTCTATATTTTACTTATGTAATACCCTGGGTTCCTCTCACCCAGACAGACTGACAATGAAAAGACTACTAGCAAGATGGCAGTGGGAGGCCTTTTGACCCCCATGCATGATGGGACCCTGGTCAGAATCTGCAAAGAGGACAGCCAAGAATCACAAGCTCCTTGAGGTCTGGCCTTTGTGAGCAAAACTAAGAAATATGTTCTGGTAACAGACATGACTTCAGTTTTATGTAATGTATTAAAGGAAAAAATATTTGCCTCAAAAATGAAATATTTGGCACTGGCTTATTCAGTATGTTGAATGTAAATTTCCTTAGCTATTTTCTAAGTTGTATTTTTTTAGGTTGTTTTCCTGTCAGTGTGTGTGTGTGTGGTGGTGATGGAGAGGCTGATTAATGATGCTGCTAAACATTAGCAGTAAAACATTTTGATATAATTTTACAGAAAAGTGAGGAAGTAATATGGTCCATTTAAAAATGATATGAACTTAACATTGGTTGAGTTATACTCTAATTATTTTAACCAGTGCTTGACGATGTTAATAGAAGATGAAATAAATTCAACTGGAAGAACATGAACAGATTAATGATCTAATCCCCATTATGCCCCACTCTAGCATGTGAGCTATTCAGCAACAGGAAGCACTCCCTTCTAATGCTGATCTGTTAACTTCTGTCTAAACAGTGTGAACATTAAACTAATACTGTAAAATGAAGTGCAAATTGAATATTAGTGTGTATTGTATCTTGATGTAGTACAATGTATATTGCATATTTTGACATTTAACTTTTCATATGAAAAATTTTTCATTGAAAAATGGCCTTTCATTTTTAAAAATAACTGAACATCTTCCAAAATGAAGTTTACTGATTTTTCAACATTAATTTCAATTTTTTTTAATCCATGGAAAATTGTTCTTGGTAAGAAAAAAAATTTGTAGTTTTTGGTCAAAACTCTGTGGAAAAATCCCCCTCCAAGTCCATTTTGAACAAAAATAGAAAAGTCTTTTTCCTATCCCCGCCCCCAACCAGCTCTACTATACAAATCTGTTTCAATACAAAAACTATGTTAAAAGAAGGATATGGTTGCAACGTGAAGCACTCCTAAGTTTGAAAGTGACTGTGCAACCTTAACTATGCCTTCTTTTTTGTATGTACTGTGGCAGAGCTCCAACCTTGTCCCCATGGGTTTCACGCTTCCAGGCAGTTTATGCTAGTTTCAGAGGCTCACTGCAACCCTCCACGTAGCCCTTCTCTCTCCAGGGCCAGGGATACAGTCTCCTGAGCCCTTTTCATCATAAGCCAGCAGTGGAGGTTGGTGAGAGAATTCCCACAGTCTCCGTTGCTCCTACAGCCTCATGCCAAAACAGTTTAGCCTCCTGTCCTGACAGGGGCCTGTTTTCCCCTCCCAGGAGGTGTTTCTGTAGTGGTGGGTTGGGGGGAACCCGGGCCTGCACTCTACTTTGGGTTCTGGCCCAGGGACCCTAATGGTAGCAGCTGTTGGCAGCCAACCTTTCACTGCTAGAGTTGCTAGATTTCCCTGGGCCACTTCCCCACAGCTCTCCTGCTTCTCTTACCTTAGGGCTCCCTTACCAATGACTTGAGGGTGTCTTCATTAACCAGCCCTTCAGCTGCACTTCATCTCCTCTAGCTCCTCTGTGCCTGACTGGCGTGAGCCCTTCTATATTATCAGAGGGGCCTTAGAGACAGGTGGTCACATTGGCTTAATGGCCTCACCTGACTCTTTGCAGGATAATTGGAGTCAGGTGTTCTCATTAGCCTGGAGCAGCCCCTTCTCTGGTCAGTCAGGGACCAGAAAACTGTTCATCCAGTGGCCAGTATATCTGCCTTCTGCCACTCTTCTGTATCCAACTGGCCTGGTCTATCACATGTCCCTCCCCTTGCTCAACACCAAGGGGATGGGCAGCTTGGGATGCCAGACAGTGTATGCCTGATAAGCCATCGGCATTGCCATGGCGACTCCCTGCTGTATGCAGAACTGGAAAGGTTGGAGGAATAAGAACCACCTGGTTACTCGTGTTCTTTTCCTTGTTCCGTTGCACCCATTGAAGAGGGGCATGGTCAGTCACAAGGATAAATCTGCACCCCAGCAGGTAATTAACGTGACATTTCCATGGCCCATTTTACAGTGAGACACTCAGAATATTAGGGTTGGAAAGGATGTCAGGAGGTCATCTAGTCCAACCCCCTGCTCAAAGCAGGGCCAATCCCCAATTTTTGCCCCAGATCCCTAAATGGCCCCCTCAAGGACTGAACTCTCAATCCTGGGTTTAGCAGGCCAATGCTCAAACCACTGAGCTATCCCTCCCTGCCCCACTCTCTCTCTACCACTGTGTATTTTCTGTTCCCTCGGAAGGAGTTTCCTACTGAGGTAGAGAATTGGGTGTTCCTCTTCCCCAACCATCTGCGACAGGACAGCCCCTAACCGCACCTCAGATGCATCTGTCTCTAGGATGAATTCCTTGGTGAAATTCGGGGCTAACAATGTGGGGTTACTGCAGAGGGCAGTCCGTAGGTCTGTGAATGCCCTCTCCGCTACATCGGACCATCTGACTGGATCAGAACCATGGGCCTTCACTAAGTCCGTTAGGCTCGTGGCAAAATGGGGGATGAAATGCCAGTAATACCCCACCACCTAGTAATGCTCGGATCTGCTTCTTACGACTCTATTGTGGCCAATTTTGGATGGCCTCTAACTCATTCAGTTGGGGTTTTACCAGACTTTTTCCTATCATGTAGCCAAGATATTTGGCCTCCGTGACCCCTATGGCACACTTAACAGGGTTTGCCATAAGGCCAGCGCACCTGAAGGTATCCAGGACCGCCCCCACTTTTTCCAAGTTGGTATCCCAGTCTGGGATATGAATTACCATGTCATCCAAGTAGGCCACAGCATAACTGGCATGGAGGCGTAATAACTTGTCCATGAGGTGCTGAAAGGTAGCTGGGGCCCCCATGCAGTCCAAAAGAGAGGACTGTATATTGGAAAAGACCCTCTGGTGTAGAACACACCATCTTTTCCTTTGCATCTTCAGCTAGGGGAATCTGCTAGTACCCCTTTGTCAAGTACCAGGCATTTCACAGACGGTCCACTAGTTCATCTATGAGGGGTATAGGGTAGGCATCAAACTGGGATATCTCGTTTAGTCAACAGAAGTTATTGCAGAACCTTGTGGTGCCAATCAGGTTTGGGCACCACCACTATTGGGCTGGATCACTGACTGTGGGATTCTTCAGTGATCCCCATCTCCAGCATTTTCCTGACTTCTGCTTTTATTTCCTCCCTTTTGGCTGCTGGCACCTGGTAGGGCCTCATAGTTACTCTGGCCCCAGGGTTTGTGATGATGTGGCAATATGTCCCAGTTGTGCGACCCGGCTTTGTCGAGAATACGTCTTGACCTTGGGTGATCATCTCAGTTACCTCTTTCTTCTAGGCTGTCGTTAGATCAGGAGACACCCTCACCTGTTCAGGATTTTTGTTCCCTGGGTGCAGCTTTTCTTGAGCCACTGTGCATGCCTCTCGTGCATGTCAGGGTTTCAGAAGGTTGACGTGGTATATCTGCTCTAGTTTTCGACGTCCTGGTTGTCACACCTTGTAATTTACTTCCCCTATGGGTTCGACTATTTCATAGGTCCCTTGCCACTGGGCCAACAGCTTACTTTTGGCTGTGGGTACCAGTACCATTACTCTGTCATTGGGTTGAAACTGATGAACCTTGGCTTGACAGTTGTAGTAGGTTCTCTGGGCCTCTTGGGCCTTCTCTAGGTGCTCCCTCACTATGGGAGTGACCCGGGCTATCCGATCCCTCATCCAGAGCACATGATCTATTACATTCTTCCCCTCACTGGGTTCCCTCTCCCAAATTTCCTTGGCTATGTCCAGGATGCCTCAGGGGTTATGTCCATACAACAGCTCAAAGGGGGAGAATCCAGTGGAAGCTTGAGGTTCGCCATCAGTGAGGTCCATGAGGTACAGTAGTAGGTTGTCCCAATCTTTCCCATTCTTGCTTACCACCTTTCTTATCATGGCCTTGAGGGTCCAATTAAATCTTTCCACCAGACCATCGGTTTATGGATGGTAAACCGAGGTCCGCAGGGTCTGGACATGGAGCAGGGAACAGATGTCCTTCATCAACTTAGACATGAATGGTGTTCCCTGGTCTGAAGATTTTTTTTGGTAACCCTACCCGGGCAAAGATTGCCACTAAGTCTTTGGCAATGCTCTTGGAAGCTGTGTTTCATAAGGGGACAGCTTCTGGGTACCTGGTTGCATAGTCTAGGATAAGCACATACTGGTGGCCTTGGGACATTTTCTCTAGCTGCCCCACAAGAACCATGGTAATCCTTTCGAATGGAACTTCGATGATCGGCAGGGGTACCAGAGGAGCTCTTAGATGTGGATGAGGGCTGTACAGTTGGCATTTAGAGCAAGAGGCACAGTACCGCCGGATGTCTTCATGTACCCCTGGCCAGAAGAACCTGTGTATGATTCATGCCTGGGTTTTCTGCACTCCCAGGTGACCTCCAAAAAGGTGACTGTGAGCGAGGCTTAATATTGCCTTCTGGTGTTTCCAGGGTACTAAGAGCTGGTGTACCTCTTGCTCCTGCATTTGCACGACACAGTATAGGAGATTCCTCTTGATCACAAAATAAGGCCCTGGCCCCCGGGCCTTTCCCTCTTTAGGTACCCCACCTATCTCAGCCACCTCCTTCCTGGCATTCTCGTACCTTGGGTCTTCGACCTGGTCCTGTCCAAAAGTCTGTCTCCTGAGGCTTATCAGCCTGAACTCTGAGGGATCTGTCTCTGCCGTCTCAGCTGGCTCCATGAGGTTGGGGTTGGAAGTGGTCTCTGACCCCTCCTCCGTCTCGGGCCCTCCCCTTCAGTTGCCCATGTACGTCAGCCTACAAAGGTGGCCCTCTGTCCTTGTGTCAGGATTTGGGTACCCAAGGCCTTGGCTGCCCTTCTTTCTCTCTTGGTCTTCCTGCCTTTCCCTGGGACAGGGAATAACTCCTGGGACATTTCTGCGAAAAATGGGAGGTGTCATTCTGCCGCAGAAGCCTCCTGAAGTTCGGGGAGCACCTCTCCCTCCAATTCCTCCTGTGGGAGCAAGTTTCCAAACCCAGGGAATTCTCTACCTATGAGCACAGAGTATGGGAGGTTTAGGACTACCCCTGCTTTCACCCTGGTGACATTTCCCTGAATTTCAATTTTCACTGGTATGATGGGGTAGTAACTAACAGTCCCATGGACACAGGTTACCCCTGTACACTTAGCCTGCATTAACTGGCTGCGCTTCACTGATTTACCCAAAATTAGGGCAATAGCACTCCCTGAGTCTACGAGTCCATGGTTTCTACCCCATTCAGCTTTACCTGCCTTGTATATTTATGTGGGGTGACTGCAACACCTACAATATTGAGGAGGCTGCATGGGTCTTCCCTGTCCCCCAGGTTACACTGCATGGACTCTACGACATTGGGGCACTGGGTCGCTATTTGCCCCAACCTTCCCACACCCGTAACACTTATAATACTAGTCACGCCCCTCTCACATGGGTTAGAGGGTTTAGTCCCAGGGTCGTCCCCCCCACTCAGGCCTTTTCCTTCCTTCTGGGTTCCCTGCTGGTTTTTGGTCCCCCTCTTCTTCCACCTAGGACTCCCTGGGGATTTGGCTGCCCAACCTTCCAGGGTCAGGGTCAAGGTCAAGTGTTTGCTTCATGAGGGGCCTTCCTTGGGGAGTTGGGTCAATTCCCTGGCTGTCATCCAACTTTCCACCAATGTGATCATTTCATCGTCGGTGGACGGATCATTCTGGCATACTCATTTTCGGAGATCAGTCCCCGCATGTAATGGTCCATTACCAAAGTCTCCAAAATCTCCTCTGGGCTGCATGCCTTGGACCATAGCCACTTCCGAGCGAGGTGTCTGAGGTCGAATAGTTGGGACCTCCGAGGTTTATTCTCCCTGTATTTCCACTCCTGGAACCTCTGGGCCCGTACCGCTGCTGTCATCCCTGATCTTGCTAGCATCTCTGCCCTCAGCTGGGAATAGTCAGCGACATACTCAGTGGGCAGATCAAAGTAGGCTTTCTGGGCTTCTCCACACAAAAGAGGGGCGAGAATGCTGCTCCTGGGGCCATGCCTTACGCTGAACAGACCTTTCAAATGAGAGGAGATATGCCTCTACATCATCCTCTGCTGTCATCTTTGGCAGACAACCTATGGCCCTCAGGGTTTGGGTCCCATCGGGCCCCCTGGCCTGGGTGGTGAGGATCTTCAGCTGGTCCATTACCTCACACAGGAGGGCTCTATCTTGGGTCACCTGGCTCATTAATAATTGGTTGGTTTCCTGCTATAGCCCCATGCACTCCCATTGAGCCATCACCTGAGCCCAGGTTGCTTCCTGCTGGGCCACCAGGGCTTGCACCAGCTCTCTCACCACCTCCTCCATTGTGGTACAAACAAAAAAACAACACCAAAAACCTTAGTGCACTTTTTTTAAAACCTCTTTGTTCCACCACACTGTGAACAATCACATATCTCACTGCTCACACCAGTTGTGGCAGAGGACCATTCTTGTCCCCATGGGTTCCACGCTTCCAGGCAGTTTAAGCTAGTTTCAGAGGCTCACTGCAACCCTCCACATAGCCCTTCTGTCTCTAGGGCCAGGGATACAGTCTCCTGAGCCCAAAACAGTTTAGCCTCCTGCCTTGACAGGGGCCTGTTTTCCCCTCCCAGGAAGTGTTTCTGTAGTGGTGGGTTGGGGGGAACCCAAGCCTACCCTCTATTCCAGGTTCCAGTCCAGGGACCCTAATGATAGCAGCTGTTGGCAGCCAACCTTTTACTGCCACAGTTGCAACACTTCCCTGGGCCACTTCCCCACAGCTCTCCTCTTTCTCCCTTCTTCACCCTTACCAATGACTTGAGGGTGTCTTCATTAACCAGACCTTCAGCCACACTTCCTCTCCCTGGCTCCTCTCTGCCTGACTGGAGTGAGCTCTTTTATATTATCAGAGGGGCCTTAATTAGAGTCAGGTGGTCACATTAACTTAATAGCCTCACCTAACTCTTTGCAGGTTAATTGGAGTCAGATGTTCTCATTAGCATGGAGCAGCCCCTGCTCTGGTCAGTCAGGGAACAGAAACCTGCTCATCCAGTAGCCCTGCCTTTGGCTCCTCTGCTGAACCTGACTGGCCTGGAGGAAGACTGCTGCTCCTGTTGCTAGGCCTTAGGCCCTTGCTGCTGCCGCCACTGCCCCTGCCGCTCTCCTGGCCGGGCTGGACGCCATCTCCCCTACCTGGTTGCTGGCCAGCTGCTGGACCCCCCCACCCTCGGGTGCTGTTGCTACTGCTCCAACTACAGCCCCTTGGGGGGGGCTGCTGGCCCGCTTCCCAGAGTGGGGGGAGTGAGGGACCCCTACCCTAGCCGTTGCTGCTACCGCTGCTGTGAATACCACCACCACCACCATCAACACCACCTGTGAGGGGTCCTCTCTGCCTGCCTGGCCACCGGGCTGCTGCCTGGAGCAGCTGCTGCTGCCCTTGTTGCCGCCTGAGCGCTGCCGGACCCCGAAGGAGGAGGGGACGAGGCCATCTGCTGCTGGGGGAGCGCACAAGGACTCTGCAGACCACTGTGGAGGGGACTTGAAAGCTGAGTAACTTTCAGACTGTGCTTTTGTGGTGGGGGTTTTGACTGTGTTTGTGGGGACACAGGGGGTGTGGCCTGGAGCCTGCCCCCTAGTCCATCAGTGTGTCCCCCCCCGCAGCCACCACCACCACCGTCAGCGCTGCCCCCTCCACCACCCCCAGTGGACACTCGCCATCTGCCTCAAGCTCCTGCATCTGGGATTCCGCTGCTTGCTTGGCCTACTGCCCCCTTTTACCACCTTTGGGGCCTGCAGCAGCAGCCAGCCCGCACTGACCTTTTTTTGCAAGCGCAAGTGGGCGCACGTGCCCCCCGCCCCATACTGGACTGACCCCCTTCAGCAGCCCCCAGCTTTGTCCCTGGCTCCCTGCCCCATTTTCCCCTTGTAGCCTTTCTGCCCTCCCCTTTACCCCAGCACCTCGCTGGCTTCAGTTTGTTTGCCTGCCCCGCCCTTCTCCCTCTGCAGCCCTTGCTTGTTTGCCCCGCCCTTGCCTCTGAAGTCAGCCCCTAGGTTCCCTGTCGTGCCTCCAGCCTGGTTCTCCCCCCTCGCCATGTGATACCTCTGCCCTGATTAGGACCCTTATTCAGTGCACCCATGCCCCCTCCCATGCGCTTGCGCCCTTCCCCTGTTTGAGTTTGCCCCGATCTCACTGCACTCCCCGAATGTTGTTATGACTCCCCTCCCCTAGTGCAGCTAGAGGAGCCGGTTTTCTACTCTGAGTCGGTGACTGTCCCCCACAACCCCTTGAAAGCCCCCCTGTCCAGCCCATCCCCTTTGGCGCCCTCCTCCCCTGCCTGCAGCCTAGCGGGGAGGAGTGGTTGACCTGCCTCCCCTTTTCCCTCCTCTTTCTGGTGTCCTTCCCTCCCTCCCTGATCATTATGGTGGGGGATACGATGGGTGGGGCCCCTCCAGCAGCCCTAGATACCCCTCCCCTGCCTGCCCCTCCGTCACCCCCCCCAAGCCTCTACCTCAGCCGCTGCTGCCAAACCACCTGTCACCGCCCCCACCAGGGCGCCGGCAGCGGCGGGCACCGGGGTGACCTCCGTTGGTGCCACGTCCCTCCCCCCCTTAGATTCTGGGGGAGCCCCCCCAGCCGGCGGGAAGGGCCAGGGTAGGAAGAAGGGGAAGGGCCCTGCCAAAAAGTCCAGACCCTCCATGGCAGGGACTGCCCTCACTGCCGCGGCCCCGCTACCGGCCACGGCCTCCCTCCCCGCTGCTCCTTCCACCAGCTCTGCAGGTGTCCCTCCCCCGGCCCCCAGGGCGTACGCCCAGGTGGCGGCAGCCCCCCGCCTACCATTACGTCATCTCTCCCGCCCGCCGCCTCCGCTACCAGCTATAGTGGCCGGAGCCCCTTTCCCACCATGACCAGGAAGCACGGCGTCCGTTGCCTCCTGGTGCCCACCTCGCCCCACGTGGAGACGTACGTGCGGGCGTTGGCGAGGGCAGTGGGGCCCACGGCCATTGTGGCGGCCTCCAAAATGTAAGGAAGGTGGTCTTCTTCCTGGCATTGGAGGCCACCGCCTAGGAGGCAGTAGAGAAGGGCCTGGTGGTGGGGGGCGTGTTCGTCCCCCTCGAGCCGCTGGACGACCTGGGTGTCTGCCTGGTCCTGACTTCTGTCCCTCCCTTCCTTCCCAATGCTGCCCTATTACCTGCCCTCTCTACCCTGGGGAAGCCCATCTCTGTTTTGAGCCCTCTCTCCTTGGGCTGCAAGGACCCTGCCCTCCATCATGTCCTCTCGTTCCGCTGGCAAGTGCAGCTGCAACTGCCACCAGTGGCGCGTGACTGAGAGGCGCTTGAGGGGTCCTTTTTGATCCCCTACCAGGGAGCCCACTACCGGGTGCATTATTCCACGGGGGAGGCCTGGTGCTACCTCTGCTGGGCGATGGGGCACGTCCGGAGGGACTGCCCCTTGGCCCGGCAAGGAGAGGCATCCGGGACCCCCGAGCCCCGGCAGGGTGCTGGCCATGTCATCGCCGGCGCCCCTGGCTGCCCGGCGCCCGAAGCCGCCCCTCCTCCCACTCAGTCCATCACTGCTCCCGCTCGGGACCAAGGGGGGCTCCCCCAGCATGTACAGATGAGCGGGAGAGCCCCGCCTTTGCTGCCTGCAATTTGGCGGGGCCCCCAGAGGAGGGTGCGGCAGGGATACCGCCAAGCGTGGGAGAGGGCCTGCCCCAGGGGGACTCTTACCTCCCTTATTCTGCCCCACCACTGTCTCCCACGGTCCCTGAGCCATCGTCCTTGCCCCCTGACCCGATCCCTGTTAGCCGGCCCCCCGATGATGCTATGGAGGGCTGGGCCCTAGTCCAGGGGAAGCAGGGCAAGTGGAAGGCTCGAGCTCCGCTACTTTCCACCGATGCAGAAGCCCCCCGGAAGACCAGAAGGGGGGGCGCTGATGCCGAGCCCTCTGCCTTGCCCACGGGTGCATACCATCCCCTGGTGCCGGCTGGGGAAAACGTGGTAGCACGGGAGGGCAGTACCGTCCCTCCCTTAGAGTCCCATCCCTCCAAGAACCCCAATGGAGCCCCACCTGCCCCGTTACCATCCGCAACCCCCGTGAGCCTCGGGGCGAGTGTCACTCCGGGCACTAGCGGGGAGACCTCCGGGGTGGCGGAAGGAGAGCTCCCCTCCATATACAAGAAGATTGAGGCCCTGGGTCTGACCCCAGTCACCCAGGGGGAGGATGACCCTCTGCTAGCGGGCCTCGATCTGAGCGACCTCACCCCGGCCCCGCCTTCCCCATGTCCCCTTCCCCTAACCGCTACCTTTGCTTCCACCTCCGAGGATTCCCAGGGCTCCTCCATCTGCCCGGCCGTGGGTGGCACCTCGCTGTTAGCCGCCAAGTCCACCGAGGCAACCGCTGGTGCGCTGCGGCTGGGACCCGAGCCCCACGGGTTGCCCCTTGAGGGTGTGGGGCGACTGACCTCCTTCCCGGGCGGGGACCCCACTGACGGTGCTGTGGCTACTCTGCCGGCCGTCATGCCAGAGCCCAGCATCGTGGCGGGCCCCCTGCCCCACCCCCACCTCCAAGAGCCTGATCGAGAGGGGCCATTTTCCAACGGCTTGGCTCCTGGGGCCCAGGATCCTACCTTTGCCCCTCTCCCTGGCTCTGCACCCAACCCCTGCCTTGCCCTTACTCTGAATCCCTGCTCTGCCCCGATGTCAACCCCTCTCCTGTCCCCCCCACCTCCCGTGCTATCATTGCAGCCCCTGGGGCCATCATCTCCTTGCTCCTAGAGGATAGCCCCCAGGGAGCGGCTTCTGTATTCCCCAGTCCCGACTCACTAGGGGCTGCTACCTTTCCTCCGCCGCCCCCACTCGAGCCAGGGTTTGAGGGGGGCTGCGTGGCGCCAGCCCATCGGGCGCCACGTCGGGGGTCTGCCCCTTGCCTGCCCGTTTCGGTGGGCCACAGGGCTGTGTCAGTAGTCCCTCTGGAGGACAGCCGGGGGCCAGTGGCCCCGGCCCCCCCCACGCTATGGGAGGAGCTGCAGGAGTTCCTTGAGGACGTCCGGGGCTCCCGTAATAAGGTGCAGCTTGCCCTGCAGCGATGGGGGAATTTCCATCTCATCCTCCGGGCCGCGAGGGCCCTCATGGGGGAGGGTAAAAGGACCAGGAAGCAGGCTGCCACGACTTACCAGCGGGTCCGCCTCTTCCGTGACTCCCTAATTACCTACAGGGTAGGTCACGGATTGTTGCGCGGCCCGTTGGGAACCGCGAGCGTCCCTGCCAGTGAGGATCCCCCCCAGCCCTCCTCATGGAACCTCTTACCATCATCACGTTAAACACCTGGGGCTGTAGGATGGGTCTCCGCAGGTGCCAGGTGCTCTCCTTCCTTCGGGGGGGGGGGTACTCTGTGATTTTCCTGCAGGAGACCCATACGGATCTGGCCGCCAAAGCTAACTGGTGGCTGGAATGGGGGGACAGGGTCTACTTTAGCCATCTCACAGTTCGTACGGCTGGAGTGGTGACCCTGTTCTCCCCCAACCTACGGCCCGAGGTGCTGGGGGTCGCCGAGGCTCTGCCGGGCCTCCTGCTGCATCTCCGGGTCCATTTGGAGGGGCTCGTGGTCAATCTTGTCAACGTCTATGCCCTGACATTGGGCCCAGAGCGGCTACATTTCTTTCAGCAGGCGTCCGCCTTCCTCGGCACTTTGGATCCTCACGAGTGCCTGGTCCTGGGCGGGGACTTTAATACAACCCTTGAGGAGCGGGACCGCTTGGGGACTGAGCAGTGCCCGGCCGCCGCGGACATCCTCTGGGAGATAGTCGACCATCACTCCCTGGTGGACGTCTGGCGCGACCACCACCCGGACGATGCCTCGATGTTCACATTTGTCCGGGTGGAGGCCCGTCGGTCGCGCTACTCCCGGTTGGACCGCATCTATTTATCACGTTTCCATCTTTCACAGGCCCACTCCTCCAGCATCCGGCCGGCCCCATTCTCCAATCATCACCTGGCCACCGTGACGGTCTCTCTCTGTGCAGAGAAGCCGGGGCCGGCCTATTGGCATTTTAATAACAGCTTGCTGGAGGACGTGGGCTTCGTGGCGTCCTTCCGGGAGTTCTGGTTGGCCTGGCGAGGGCAGCGGCATGCCTTTCCCTCGGCGTGGTGGTGGTGGGACCTAGGGCTCTTCTGCCATGACTACACCGGGGGCGCCAGCCGACAGAGGGATGCGGCGATAGGGCAGCTGGAACGGGAGGTCTTAGAGCTGGAGAGGCATCTGGCCGCCAGCCCCAAGGATCCATCCCTCTGCAGGGCGTGCCGGGAGAAGCGGGAGGAGCTCCGGGCCCTCGAGGACCATCGGGCCCGGGGTGCTTTTGTTCGATCCCGCATCCGCCTCCTTCGGGAGATGGATCGCAGCTCCCGCTTCTTCTACGCCCTGGAGAAAAAGAGGGGGCCAAGAAGCATGTCACCTGCCTCCTCTCAGAGGATGGTACCCCCCTCACGGATCTGGTGGAGATGTGCGGGAGGGCCAGGGCCTTCAACGCAGGCCTTTTCTCCCCGGATCCGACCGATCCTAATGCTTGCAGAGTGCTCTGGGACAAACTCCCGATGGTCAGCGCAGGCGACCGAGACCGGCTAGAGCTGCCTCTCACTCTGGCCGAGTTCTTGGAAGCCCTCCGCCGCATGCCCACCGATAAATCTCCGGGCATGGACAGGCTGACCGTGGAGTTCTACCGCGCGTTCTGGGACGTCCTTGGCCCAGACTTAGTTACTGTCTGGGCCGAGTCTTTGCAAAGCGGGGTCCTCCTTCTTTCGTGCTGGCGAGCCGTGCTCGCCTTATTGCCAAAGAAGGGGGACCTTCGCGATTTACGAAATTGGCATCCCGTCTTGCTCCACAGCACGGACTACAAGGTCGTAGCGAAAGCCATCTCGCTGTGGCTAGGGTCCGTGCTGGCGGATGTGATCCACCCAGACCAGACCTACGCCGTCCCGGGCCGCACTATCTTCGACAACCTATATCTGGTCCGGGACCTTTTGGAACTCGGGTGTAGGGACAGTCTGTCATTCGCCTTCCTGTCCCTGGATCAGGAGAAGGCGTTCGACAGGGTGGATCACGGGTATCTCCTGAGCACTCTGTGAGCATTTGGCTTCGGACCCCAGTTTGTGGGTTTTCTCCAGGTGCTGTACGCCTCCGCAGAGGCGTGTCTGGTCAGGCTCAACTGGACCCTGACCGAACCAGTCAGCTTTGGGCGAGGAGTACGGCAGGGGTGCCCCCTCTTAGGTCAGCTGTACGCTCTGGCGATCGAGCCCTTCCTCTGTTTCCTCCGCAGGAGGTTGATAGGGTTGGCGCTGCGGGAGCCGGAGCTGCGGCTGGTCCTGTTGGCGTACGCCGACGATGTGCTCCTCGTTGTCCAGGACCCCGGCGACTTGGCGCGGGTGGAGGCTTGCCAGGATGTATACTCGGCAGCCTCCTCCGTCCGGCTCAGCTGGGTCAAGAGCTCGGCTTGGTGGTAGGGGACTGACGGCAGGCGAGCTCTCTCCCACCTCTGTTTCAAGCCATTCGGTGGAGCGCGGGTCCGCTGCTGTATCTCGGCATTTACCTTTCTGCCACGCATCCATCTCCGCTGGAGAACTGGCATGGTTTAGAGAGCAGGGTGGTAGAGCGGCTCCGGAGATGGACAGGACTGCTCCGGTGTCTGTCCTTTCAAGGGCGGGCACTGGTGCTCAATCAACTAGTCCTGTCCATGCTCTGGTACCGGCTCAACACCCTGGTTCCGGCCCCGGATTTCCTGGCCAACCTCCGGAAGTTGATTCTGGAGTTCTTCTGGTCAGGACTGCACTGGGTCTCTGCAGGGGTTCTCCATCCTCCCCTGGAGGAGGGAGGGCAGGGCCTGAAGTGTCTCCACACTCAGGTCCATGTCTTCCGCCTCCAGGCCCTGCAGAGGCTCCTTTATGGGGCAGGTAGTCCGGCATGGAGCATATTGGCGCATGCCTTCCTGCGCCGCTTCCGAGGGCTCCGATATGACCGGCAGCGACTTTATCTACATCCAAGTGGTCTTCCGCGAGACCTCTCCAGGCTGCCAGTCTTCTACCAGGACCTCCTCTGGACCTGGAAACTGTTCACAGCGACCAGGTCCGTGGCGGCCTCCGTGGGGGAAGATCTCCTCGCGGAGCCCCTGCTACTCAACTCCCAGCTCTGTGTGCAGGTGGCGGAGTCCCCCTCGGTGCGCCAGAGGTTGGTCCTGGCAGAAGTCACCAAAGTCGGAGACCTCCTGGACTACAACCGGGGAGACTGGCTGGATCCCCTGACACTCGCTCAGCGCATGGGGCTCTCCAGACCTCGTACTGCCCTGTGCGTACTTCAGGAGGTGAGGGCCGCTTTGCTGCCCGCTGCTCGGGTCTACCTTGACCGGGTCCTAAGGGAGGGCGTGCCCCGCCCACCCTCCACCCCAGGCCCTCCGGACCTTTTCATCGAGTCCCTGCCTCGTGGACCCAACCGACCCCCCCCGCCCCTTCACCATGAGCCGGCTACGCGAGCTGCAGCTGGTCCAGTTCCAGACCACACCAAGGAAACATCTATACACGCTCATGCTCCAAACCCTTCACGTCCTCACCCTCGCATCCCGCCCTGACGCAAAGTGGCGGGATCTCCTGCCACCTCTAGAGAGTGAGGAGCCCCGGTGGGCCAGCCTATATTCCACCTTGGTCCCGAGGCCCACCAGGGATATCAGTTGGCGGCTCCTTCACGGGGCTGTGAGCAGGGGCATGTACTTGGCGCGGTTCACCCCAATCCTGGACACCTGCCCCTTTTGTGACGTGAGGGAAACCCTGGCGCACGTCTACCTGGAGTGCACCAGGCTGCAGCCCCTATTCCGGCTCCTCACGAATATTTTGTTAAGGTTTTGGTTGCACTTTTCCCCTCACCTCCTTATCTATGCACTCCCTGTCCATGGCCCCACTAAGTCGCGGGACCTCCTGGTCAACCTCTTCAGCCAGGGCCAGGAGGTGGCCATCTATAAAACCAGGGTGAGGAGGTTGGCCGATGGAGTCCACAGTATGCATCCGATGAAGTGAGCTCACAAAAGCTTATGCTCAAATAAATTGGTTAGTCTCCAAGGTGCCACAAGAACTCCTTTTCTTTTTGTGAATACAGACTAACATGGCTGTTACTCTGAAATCTGTCTCCTGTGACTGTGCAGCCTATTTCTGATCCTCCGTCCGTTCACACCTCCAGGCAGAGTTCCTCTGGGCGGCGTCCACTGGCTCCCTTGATGCCTTCAAGGAGCAGTGGGTGCTGTATGGGGTTCTCTGCTCGGTGTCCCCGTCCGGTTCCCTTTGTTTGACACTCCTGTCCCTGTTATTTCATTAGTTGTCCCCTGTAATTATTTGGTTTTCCAGGTCCTGTGGACCCCCTCTTAGGCTGGGCGGGGGGAGATCCTTTAGCAGTAGGTGGGTCCGCCCACTTTCTGGATCCCAATAAGGCTACTTTGCTGTACCCGACTGGCCTGAGTCTATCACAGTACATTGTCAATGTTGTTTATATGATCACAAGCTCTTTCTCAAATAATACAATATCAGAATCATACTCTTTTTATACTACTTTAGTTAAACAAGTAGATCTGTAAACATAACGTAAAAAACTAGTATTCCCAAAGTTTAAAGAGAAATAATTTCATATCTTTCATAATTAGGGTTTATTTTTATAGTCTTCTTACTACTTTTGTTTACTTCCCATGTTTCCCATTGCAGAAAAACCTTTCTGCCTCACCCTCTCTCTTTCCACTCTCCTCGAATTAACTTATTCACACAATGGGAGGGAAATTGAATCAATCTGAGGTCCATTTTGCACCTCATTGTGTGATCTCTGCGGAAGCATCTCCGCTGTCTCTTTCCCCTGTCTCTCTCTAACCCACTGCCCTTTCATTTGTGTACACAGGCTCCATTCAAACAAACACCTGTCAGGGATGGTGTAAGTATACTTAATCCTGCCTTAGCATGGGTGAAGGGACTCACTAGTTGTTGACCTCTTGAGGTCCCTTCCAGCTCTTTCATTTCTACAATTCTATGATCCTATTCAGCAAGCACAGGGAGTTAAATACAAAGGGACCTGGCTTTCTAGGAACAATATGAAGGAGAGTGGATGTGGACATGGATTCTTTCATACAGGTTTTACACTTACACTATTTTCTTTTCCAAACTCAGTCCCCACCCAGATACTGCCTACTTTTCTCAGCCCCTGCACTCCAGCGCCAACCCAGCAGATCCAGTGGGAAGCAAAGAGAAGCCGGATAGCTTACCAGGCTCCTCAGCTTTCTGGCTGGCTGGTTACGCAGGCTCTCTTGGTTTCCATCTCTCTTCCCGGCAGGCTGCCTGGCTCCAGAGCTGGTTGGCTACATGCTTCCCAACTTCTTTGGCTGGCTGGTGGGCTTTCTGGCTCCATGGACTTGCCAGCTTTCTGGACTCTCTAGCTGTATGCCTGGGGACTATGCAGCTCCCTATCTGGCGCCAGATAGTCTGGGAAGCCCTTGTCTAGGGCACTATTTCAATACAATCTAGCAGAGGGTCCCTGGGGAAGTAGGAGAGGGGAGGTTGGGGAAGAGCTGTGGGAAGGAGAGGGGAGGTCCCTTTGCCTCATTATAGCTGGTCAAAAACTTTCCTGGCTGCAGAGCTCCTTAGGCTCCCCAACTGCCTGCCTGATAGACCACTACAATGCCTGGGAAGCAGGGCAGCCCATCAAATGGGAAGCCAGGCAGTGCAGGATTCGGGACATTTTTCCTAGCTCTAGTGGGTGTCAAAAGAAAGCTCTCTCCCCCACACCCCTGCAGACACATGTGCTCCCCCCCTTCTTTCTCTTTTTGTCCTTAAGGCATATTGAGGGTGCTTGGAATTTAATGCAGATACTGCACAGAGCACTTTAGTCCAGGGAACATTCAGAGACCTTAGGTAAAACTGACCAAGGTCACAGAATATGCAAAAAAATACATTTTTTCCCCATCTTTAATATATTTATAAAGAAAAAAACAGTCAACATTTCCAACAAACATCTAAAGGCACTTTCTTGACCCACTGTGACTATCTGCCTCCCAAATTTGATCTTTTTAATCCTTTCCTCACAGACATTAAAGCTTTGCAAAAAAAAATGGTAGCAAGAATTTTTTTTTATAATGGGGAAATATATTTTTCAATCAATCATCTCTCAAAAATGGCTAGCACTTTTTGTCCCAAACCTTAAAAAAAAAAAAAAAAAAAAAAAAAAGTCAGCCCCATAAGGAAAGGAATCATGCCAAATTTTAACAGAAATGATGGCATATTGACAAAGATACAGCTTTCTACAATGAGGCTTCTAATGGAAGAGATTAGGTATCCTTAACTATAGGCATCACTGTGGAGCTGAGCGGGAAACTGTTTTTCCATCCTGCAAAACTTTTGGAGATTTAAAACAATTTCTCATTTCACACTGGGACAAAGCAGGCCCCCCCCCTTTTTTTTTCTTTTGCTAAAAAAAAAAAAAACAGCAGGAGAGAGATGTTGGAGATTCAAGTTCATGATCCGAATCATGAATCTGATTCCCTCACTCTCTTGCACGTGCACTCGTACTTTCAGGCCAATTTCTGGTCCGTGAAAGAAAGTTTAATCAGAATTCATACCATTCCACAAAAAGTGTTGGGTTTCAACCAGTGGCCATTTTCCAACAACCACCGAAAGCTTTGTTGGAAAATTCTCAGAGATCTAGTCATTATGCATCCCACCTATAATTATTCAGATTCAAAGCTCATTATTGGTTTTCACAAATTGCTCTTAATAATAAAATGTGGAAGAAAGTCACTTAAGGCCTGTTGCAATGGACCTTGCCTTTCAGCATTCAGCTATGGCTGATGTCTGAGTTTTCTTCTTTAATGTATGTATAATCACATACAAAAGGTTACATACACATACTAAAGTTCCAAAAACAAAGTCTCCCCTCACGGAGTCTGGTTTCTTAACCTATGAAATGTCCCAACACTTACTAGAAACCAATCCTGTCCACACATTCTCTTCAGGCTTCTGCAACCCTACATTAAGGTCTGTGAATATCCCCTTCCACTCTTTCAGGGGTTCATTCTTTAGAACAGGCATTGTAGGCATCTGGAGAGCTCCTGCAGGTCTCCCTGTGGCGAGACTAGCAAGTGCTCCTTCCGTGTTCTTTCCGACATTTCTTTCTAGACTGAGAAAACGGCTTGTCTTTTTTTCCACTTCCTCACTTTGCAGAAGACCTTTATTCTAGTTTACAAATCTAATGGAATCTGCACTGCAAGTACCAGAATTCCCTTGCTCTGAGAGGAAAATCAGGTTCCGGTCAGCACTGAATCTCCAGATCTCTTAAAGTCCCAGCTCATTCTGTGACCTGGCCAGATTCTTACCATTCTTACTCGCATACTAAGTAGTACCTTACTATGCAAGTAGTTACATTTAAACTAATGGAACAATTTACAGAGAGAGAGAGAGAGACTATTTAATGATAGGTAAGGGGAGAAGAAACTGACCTGATGGTACCAAACAAAATGTTTGTGTTGCTTTAAAAAAAAAAAATCAAGCATCCTACTTAGCGGGAAAAAATTAAAAAAGAAAAAATGCCCACATAGCAAAAATGTTGTGACTTACCCATGCTATACATGGAGTGTAGTTTAGTTCTTAAATATTTGAAAACTGTGTGGTGATCTACCAGAAGCATTAGTGTGCACTTCATACTTCAGCTCATCAGTCATCTATCACTTTTTTAGGATGCTTTTTTTTAAGATGGTTCATTGGTAAGTTTGTCTAAATATTTGGAATTTTGTAGACCTTAGTGCTTTTTCTGTGGTAGTCTGACCCTTGATTCTCAAACTTTTAAATTCCTAGGTAAATGGTTGCCAAGGACTGATGAACACAGACATTTCAGTAACAGTCTTATGTTAAACTGACTGATTAAACTCATTCTGTGTATTTTCTGTCATGTAATGCCCTTAGGACAGTTCAGAGGTTCAAATCAGAGTTGAAGATGAACTGATCCCAGTGAAACTCTACACATTGTCTGTTTTGTGTATCTCAGAGACAGAGGTTTCTTAGTAATTCTTATAAAGTGAAAAACTATGGCTGTAGAACATATTATCAAATTACTTGTATTTTTGCTTTATGGATGAAAAGACAAGCAAAAAATATTATACTGAAAGGGCTTGATTATAATCTCATGTACAGGTGTGTATGCTGTACATATAGAAAATTTGCTTCCCTAACAGATGTTTAGAAGTACACAATATGTGTCTGCATCTCTGAACTGATCCTAAAAGGAGAAACAGCCAATGACAGGAATTCAGACTGGAATTTTCAAAGGAGCCCAAGGGAAATGAATTTGAGAGGGATTTAGCGACCTAGCTCCTTTGAAAATACTAGTCTTAAACTTTAAAAATATATTGCATTTGTCAGTAGCAGCAAGTCTGGGAGTAGCCAGATATTGGAAATTAAGATGTAGTAATCGCTACTCTCTGCTAGATAGGAAAATAGAAGTTGGCATGTCAGGTCAAATGAATAATCCATCTAGTCTGGTATTTTGTTTCCAACAATATCCTATCAGGTTGCTTCAGAAGGTGTATGGAACCCTGTAAGGGAATAACCTGCCAAAAGGGGAAAGATTTCATTTTCATGTCATATCCATTACAAATTGGCTTATCTGAAACAAGAGTGATTATATCTCATCCAAAACTTGTGTGTTGTTTTTTGTTTTTCCATTTTTACTATTGTAACTCTGGATGCTTACCTGGTGTCCCATTTTTAGGTTAGGGAAATATGATTGCCCTAACTATCCTTATAGTTAGAAATGTTTCCCTAATATTTGATCTAAATCTCCCTAGCCGCAGATTAAGCTCATTACTATTTGTCCTATCTTTGATGGATATGGAGAACAATTGTTCTCCCATCCTTTTCATAACACCCCCTAACATATTTGAAGACTGTTATTAGATTCCCCCCTCAGTCTTTTCTCAACGTTTGTTGAACACATAGCAGTGGAAAAAATTGCAAAAGATGGGTTGATGGAAATGCCCATCTGTATTGATTGACGATTGACCAAGCACTACATTAACAACAATTGAATTAGGCCAGAAATATGGAATATGAATTGCTTCTGATCATGATTTTAAATTCAAATTAGGTAGTTTTTCGTTAAGTTATGAATTGCTTTGTAACAAACCTGTGCTGCAGCTATTGTCATCACCTGTTAAACTACTAGCCTCCAGCATCAAAGGCTTTCATCATTTGAGTTGCAGGAGAATCATTGCTGGCTGTAGTAATTTTTCCAGCATTTAAGCTCTCAAAGAGTTTGGCAGCATGTAGGGGGTGAAATGAGTGGATGCACAAAGGAGATAGTATTACTTGTCTAAATTACTGACATGTATGTGTGCTCTTAAGGATGTGGTAAGGCAGCAAATCTTGCAAAATATCTGAATGTATATAGTATGCAATAATGTAAAACCATAGCAAAATAAAATATAGACATACCTCAGTGCATAAAGCACTGGACTTGGTCTATGAAAGATGATAGACCACTTTACACTCTAATCTGTGTCCCACAGAGTTGAGACTATTGTCCCTTTTACTAAAAATAACTGCAAAGTCAAAAGGATTTTGAGTGTGTCTTAATTTTTATGTACAAAATTTTCAAATATTGGAGCCTAAAATAAAGAACATAAATAAGTTACCTGATTTTCAAAAGTGCTGTGATGACTCTACTCTTTCCCTTGCCTATTCAGGGTTCTGGCTTGAAAAATACAACCTAGCCCTTAAATACATTCATACTTGATATTTAAAGTAGTCTAAAGCCTTTAGTTGCAGCTGAGCAGAGAATAAAAATTCTGTTTTGTAACAAATTTGAGATTTCAGCCAAACCTCTTAAATGTTTTTGTGAAATGGGACTGTGTTAAAACATCTGGTTTCAGATCCAAAGGTTTAGTTTTCAATTCATCTCTCTCTCTTTTTCTGACTGTTACCCCTGGACCTCAGAAACTTTACTATTGAGAACGTAGTTGAGACTGATACATTTCCATTAAATGTTTGAGCTTCAAAAAAGCATGTTTCAATGAACAAAATGTTTAGTTGAAAATATGCCAACCGTCTCTACTCAAAATCTCCACTCAAAATCTCACTGTTAGTTATCATGGAAACTGACAAACTTTAAATGTTATGCAGTGTTGTTGTAGCCATGTTGGTCCCAGGATATTAGAGAGACAAGGTGAGTGAGGTAATATCTTTTATTGGACCAACTTCTGTTGGTGAGAGAGACAAGCTTTGAGTGTTCTTAGGTCTCGGAAGTGTAAGCTCAAAATCTTGCCTCTCACCTTCAGAAGTTGGTCCAATAAAAATATTACCTCACCCACCTTGTCTCTCTAAACTTCAAATAATAAATTAGGGGATTTGTTGTTGCATGGTCAGATCACATTATTTAATCATACATTTTTATTTTTGAGCAATGTATTATAAAGGTAGCAAAGAGAAATGACACTTGTATATTTAAGTATTTAGACAGATTCTGTGTGAAAACAGTTGTTCATAATGAAAGTATTATTTCTCAGAAATAGGGGTCATAAAGGCAGTTATAGGATACTATAAAAGAGCAATTTATTTTTCACTTGATAATGTAAGATACACTAGGGTAATACTAAATAAAATGCACTGAATTTGGTAGTATACTTACTGTATGCTTAGATGATTATGTTCATTAACCTCTTCCAAATACCATCTCTAGTTTGCGGGCTACCTTTATTACAATAATAAGTGATAAAGGCCACTATTCGTATTACAAAAGGAATAGTGGTCCACTGTCCTTTTCTTTTCCAAACCATTATTTCAGTGGACTATATATTCGTTAAGAATTAAATTCATCTTGTTCAGAGAGCTAGCACAAGGCCTATGAACCACTTAAGTTCCACTTCAGCCATATTTTGAGGTTTTATTGAATAAGGTGCACCTAAATTAGTCACCTGACAGTAGTGTAGAGAGGCTCTGTTCTACCCTATTTGTTTATACTTCCAAAAACCATAAAAACTTTTTATAGAAAATCAAGTTTACACGGATAAGGAATCAGAAGGCAGGAATTGCCAAATCTAAGGCTGTGTATACACAGCCTCAAACTTCCACCCTTGTGCATGCATGCATCAAGATATATTCTTTATTATGTGATCACAAAGTATTTTTCTAATAATAAAATGTAATATTATTGCAACCTAATTACATATTTGTAGTACCTTGAAGACATGATGATCGGATGCATTGTATTTTCATTTCTAGTAAATTCATTTTAAAAATGACAGAAGTCGTAGTTATAAGAGTAATCTCTGTTATATAGATGGGCGGATGTCACAGACCCACAAGATCAGTTCTGCTTTCCTTTTCTTGGAGAAACCCCTTTAGTGTTCCTGACCCATGAGGAGTGCCACTCTTCCTTCAGGGTAGGTCTCACAGCCTCCTAGACTCAAGCTCCTTGGCTCCAGCACTCCTGTTTCACACCATGAGCTCTGCCCAGCAAATCTAATTGAAATAGACTCCTGGTCCTGTACTTGTATGCTCTTCAGAGATTAATGCACCAGAGCAAATATTTGCAATGACACCCAAGCAGTGTTTGCATTTGCAAAACAGATTAGTATTTATTAGTCAACTGGAACACAGCAGTGGGAGGCCTTAGGTTAGCATAGAGAAATAAAGGTTAAAGCATAGTCCGTTTTGATCAAGCTAGAGCAAACCACCAGCCAAACCATAGTGGATTCCATCTCCAGCTCTGTCTTGTTCTGACTCCTTAATCAGTCTCAGGAATGAGCAGCCAGCTTCCTCCAGAACCAGGAGCTAGTCCCTTCCACTCCCTTGTTCTACAGGCATGGCTTGGGTCTCTGCTCAGCTTCCCTGCTGAGAAGTTTCATTTGATCAGTTGTTGAGACTTCCTATTGTGTGGTAGATATTTTTGAAGTAATGTCATCTAAAGCAGTAGTTCTTCCCTTCCAGCTGCCTAAATGATGTATATTCCTTATACCTCAGACATTTTTCTAGGCTCATGGACCACAAATAAATATTCCATGTGTGGAGTTGCACACTTAGGGCTAATTTATGGCTTGTATACCACTACACTGTATAGGAAGCAGTGCAGAATTGCAGTGCCACAGGAGGAACACAGAGGAGATCATCTAAGGCAGATGTTATCTCCTGGTGTGATGGTGAAGAGGAGAGCACTTTGCATCAGCTATTAGGCTTTGACAATCTTCCCCCAACCCCTCACACACAGTGTTCTTGCCCCCTTCCATGGGCCAGTGCACAGAGAAAGGAAAAGTAATGATTCTGGATTCTTCCTGTCTCTCTCTTTCTTTAGAATCTAATTTCTCAGGGGGAAAAGGGGAAAGCAGGAGTGAGCCATCTACGTGCTCCCCAGAGCCCAGGGATACTCTTATAGAACCCTGCAAGGTAGAGAAAAGGGGGCACACCTTTTTGTACAGCCCCCCTTTTCTTCAGGCAACACACAGCCATCGCAACCTGGGCCTTTCTGTTTTTTTTCTTTAAAAAGGAAAAGCAGACCTTTCCTTATATCCATATATTTTAAAGGAGCTATAATTTGTGATCATACACAGATGCTTGGACACAATCATGTAGTTTACATGCTTCAAAATCTGATGAAGGCTCAGCTAATTTATTAGTTCAGAATAATAAAATACACAATGCAGAAGAATCAATGTACATGGAGGGATAAAAACTCAGAATACAGTTCACAATGTCAGCTAATTATTTTAGGGATACATTAATAATGTATTCTATTGCAGTATTTTTGTTGCTGTTTCCCAATGCATAGTACCTTATTCACAGTCTAAAATAGGAGACAAGCTAAGAAAATGTTTTAGCTTTTAAAAGCAAGGAATCTTCATAACAAGGTAGATCAAAATCCAAATTCCAGATGTATAATTTATTATTAGAAATTCATTTTAGGAAAACATGGTGTTGGCCAATCCTAAATTCAGTCACAGGTCACATGAGACTATTTTGACATTCAGAATGGTCCTCAACATGGTAAGCTTTCAGGGTGACATTTAAATGGAACTTTTTAGAAATATATCACGTTCTCAGGAAAGTACTGCAGAGTAGTGCAGATTTATAGAGCTGGGAGCCTATTATGCAGAACTGTAGATCACCGCTGTCTACGAATGAGACTAGCTTTTTGCTAATATTCCCCAAGTGTCCTTTGTCTTCTCCTTTCCTTGTTGAAGTAACAATTCAATTTGATAGGTTTTTTATATTTTGCTGGAAACACTAAAGCTCTCTCTTTACTTTAATCACTTTGTCCATCCACTGACTATTTTTTCCTTTAACTATTGCTTCCATTTAAGTGGCGTGTTTGCTTCAGCCAGTGAAATCAACAGTGTAAATATAATAATGTAATTAAGAGCTGAATAATACATTTCAATATACATTTTCCATATGCCTGAATACTGTATTTATACAAAAATACATCAATGAAAAGTAACTTCAGGAGTGTGATATTACTTTGTAGAATGCACTGTTATCCTGAGACAAATGTACTGTTCAGAAAGTGGAAAACTATAAAAAGAAATGTATCAAATGCCTGTAGGTACTTGTGTGTCAAATTTTGTGAAATGACTGTTATAAAACATTTACATAATGCTGAAAATGTACATGGCATTTTATGTAACAGAGATAATAACCCTTTCTAGCATTGTAAAAGTGTACAGTCCCAGATAAATGTCCATTCTATTAAAAGAAATCTGTGCCAGCCTAGGACTTCTTGCTTATCACTAGACTGCATTCTGCATCTATTCTGAACCTCACAGTGACAGCAGCAGTAGAGTTCAGATCTTCCTGTTCTGAGGGCACAAGCACCTGAAACTTGAGCTTACGGAGAATCTCTAGGTCAGACTGTGCTCCCCCCCACACTTGATTCATGGGTGGGTCACCCTCCTTCTGGATGGAAGGGAGATTTAACTGTCTATGTAGCACCATCCCTGATCTTCCCTAAACCTGGAAAAGTCCTCTCCCCATAGGTGCTGAAAGTAGGGGTGCTGTGGGTGCTTCCCACCACACTCCCTGGCTTGAAGCAATTTCCATTATATACAAGTTTTATAGTTTGGTTCAATGGCTCTCAGCACCCCCACTACAAAAAATGTTCCAGAGCCCCTGCATCTCTCTGCAGTCTGAGATTTGTTCAGGAGATGGAGGCAAAGATTGGCTGAGCCAGGCCAAGGGGCAGGCAATCATCACCATTCCCACCTTGTGGAATGTTCAGAAAAGGTTCAGGAAATGCCAGGATAAGCTATATTACTGTTCTGTATAGCTACTTTGAAGCCATGGAGCAGTCTGTTATAGTATGGATCCTATGGGATTTTGGGTCAATTTTCCATGGAGAGGCACCTCCTCCCCCTTTCCCTATGGGTGTGGATAGATGTAATTTTCTTGCAGGAAGTCACCTTCTGAGTCATTTAATGTAGGAGAGGACAGTCTGGCCTCTTTTAAACACTAAATGTAGGATCTGTGGCTCATAGATGAACAATCAGGATTCCATCCAGTAGAGGGCAGCAGTGTACACATAAGAAACAACTTACTACAGTATTGTTAAGCCTTTTGAACTCTAGTAGATAGCCAATGTTTGGGGCCCTGCAGGTTGTTTCTATTAAGAGGAGAAATTGATGATGGAGTCAGGTATCTTTGAAGCAATCCTGTTTATTTAAAGAATGTACAAAGTCCTGTTTCCTGAACAAATTTGGAATCAAATAATACAGGATGGTTTATTTACTCACAGCTCCAAGCCTCTTTGAGCCTGTACTCAGCCCCAAAGCTCTCTCTATGGTTGTCTCAAGGCCACTCCCCTAGTGCTTGTTCAGGCTGTGTTTGGAGATTCTTTGCTGTCTGTATGCTTCTCTGGTGGTTTCCCCTCATCCTCTTCTCTCCCCAGACAGACACAAATCCACCAAACCACACCCAGTGAAAGCCCTCTGCCAACATAGTTCTAACAGCTGAGTGGATGTAGGTGTTCCTTTGGGCAATGACATGTGCCCGTGGTTTTTGTTTGAGGCCCCTGTTTTTTCTTAAATTTATCCTGAATGCAGGGTGGCTGAGACTGACTGAGGTTTAACCCAAGCTATAACAGTATAAAGCAGTCCAAAGATAAATGATGTTACTGTGCCATAGCAATAGCATTGCAATAGACTCAAGTACCACATTTAGTTGTTTATCACTAGAATCATATGAGACCTTACACGGTGCACAATGTTTTGTTATTATAAATCAATTATCTCCTCCTTAAAACAGAAAAGCTGTCTTCACTGAAACAGTTCTGTAAATTTTTATAGCAACCCTTTAAAAATCTATTAACTGGTTGGGAAGCATCTGTTAAAAGGAAAATTCATTTCCCCCCATCATTCAGACTCAGCTTGAATATTAACTGCTTAACAATAGGGAATCATAATCTCACAGTGGGGAGAAGTTATGTAGGAATTATTTGGAAATGATCAAATGTGACTACACCCATCTTCTGGGCCTACACATCAGGATTCTACAGAAATCTGCAAGCCAAAAGATGCAAACATGTGAGAGTATTAGAAGTGAGAAAAGAAGTCACGGCATGACGCCATGCACACCTGGCTCTGGGAGTGCTAGAAGCAGCTGCCTGAACAGATCCAATGAAGGAGAGAAGAGAGGCACCATGGAGCTGGGCAGCTCTAAGCTGTTGCCCGGCTTGCACACCAGGTCTGCTAGCAGAGTAACTGGGAACAGCCCCTTTGAGGCATGCGCAGCTGACGTGTGATCTTAGCAGCATGCCCTTTACACCAAGGTCTGGAGCAACAGCCCCACTTGTGGCTCTAAGCACAGAAGAACGTGGGGGATGTGACCGGGTAGACAAACCTTGCCCTGGTCTGGCAGGTGTGGACATGCAGCCAGATGCTCTGTTAGTACCCCTACCCCCACCCCCGGTGCACCTGGACTGGCTGCTAGGCCTAGCTGCAGGACTCCAGAGTCCAGGACTGCAGAGTCCAGCAAAGGGCAACAAAAATGATTAGGGGGCTGGAGCACATGACTTACGAGGAGAGGCTGAGGGAAGTGGACTGCTTTAGTCTGCAGAAGAGAAGAATGAGGGGGGATTTGATAGCTGCTTTCAACGACCTGAAAGGGGGTTCCAAAGATGATGGATCTAGACTATTCTCTGTGGTAGCAGATGACAGAACGAGGAGTAATGGTCTCAAGTTGCAGTGGGGCAGATTTAGGTTGGATATTAGGAAAAACTTTTTCACTAGGAGGGTGGTGAAGCACTGGAATGCGTTACCTAGGGAGGTGGTGGAATCTCGTTCCTTAGAGGTTTTTAAAGTCAGGCTTGACAAAGCCCTGGCTGGGATGATTTAACTGGGAATTGGCCCTGCTTCGAGCAGGGGGTTGGACTAGATGATCTCTTGAGATCCCTTCCAACCCTGATATTCTATGATTCTATGATTCTATGAAGGCAGCTAATCTATTGGGCAGTGGTCTATCAACTGATTGCATGTGTAACTGTCCTTAATACCTTGGGAAAATATATTTCTAATCTATCAGGCAAAAGTTATTCAGAATTAAACTGAATCAGTGCTCATCACAGTATCTTGTTTCTTGAATGGAGGGAATGTGACATACTTTGAGCACCTTCTGGAAGAATTGTGCATTTCAGTGGACATGAGTGAAGCCCAGGAACCATTTGTAACTGTTGACTGTATTAATCTAGAATCCCACATCCCAGAACAATAAAGGGTCAAATCCTGCCATTGGCTCATGCAGGACTCTCATTGATTTTAAGGAGTAATGGGATTTGTACAGTAAGTCAGGGGAATTAAACATAGATATCAAAGGGCAGAATTTAGCACTAACAAGTTTGCTTCTCTTGCCTCCATGTAAGTGTATTTCAACAGCAAATTTTGAAGAATTCAGATTGAAGATGGCACATGTGAAGAATTGCATTAATATTATCTAAGAAATTACAGGGCATCATTCATTAAGCCTTGTTTATTACCAAAATATATAATGGATAGAGTTGGTCAGTAATTTTCCAGCTGGATGACTTTCAGATGGAAAATGCAATTTCTGCAAAATTGATATTTTTTTCTTTGTTGAACTGACCTGAAATATTTAGTTCAGAATCAGTTCAATAAAACTTTCAACTGTTTCCCTTTTAGCTCATTGCCTTCTGGGAGGTGTAGTTTGGACCCCCATTCTCACCTACAGGCTGAGATCCCTGAGGTCTACATGTCCCATAATGCAATGTGCTGCATCATGGGAATCACATCTCTGGGTGCATCATGGAAGACGTAGGCCAGCCAGGAAGCCCGGCCCATAGGTGAGAATGGGATCTTCAGGTTCCCAAGCTAAAACTTGTATAAGACAATACACTGCAATGGGAAAACATTTTTTAACGTTGACTGACTTGGAACAAAGTGTTTTGGGTCAATTCAGCAAACCAAAATGAAATTTTGATTTGGAATATCAAAATGAAATGTTTCACATTGATATTTTGGACTGAATTTTTATTAGAATCTCTGTTCTCTGTAAAATTTTGTGAGTTTAAGTTTTTGCCCCAGTTTGGGATAAAAACAATGGCTGAAATGTTGGAATTTATGCTCTGTGGGGCTGCTTCCTACTACTTCAATGGCTAGATTTCTTTTTTTCCAGTTTAGGGAGAGGGCATAGAATGCTGCTGTTGCTTTTGAGAAAATGAGTTGAAATAGCTTCTGCTAGGTATTCCAGTCACAAAGGGGCAGGGAGTTCAGACAAATCAGGGAACCAGAACTAACCCTATGTGACTTTTGTGAACCAAGTAACCTAGCTCAAAATTTAACAAAGCAATGTGAAGAATTGTAAGAATTATCAGTAATCATAGTAGTAAAAATAAATTCACAAAAGTGGAATGAAGTTTTATTTAAAAAAAGGAAATCTGAATTGCAAATTTGTTCCAATGTGAACACTGCTCTGTGAACTTGAAAACAAGTATTTTGTTTTATGAAAACATGATTTTCCCCTGCAATAATTATATTGTACATTTTACAGAATATGAGAGGGAAATTGCAGTTGAACTCTGGCCTATTTCTACATTTTTCTCATTTATCATCAAGCATTAGAATCATAGAATCATAGAATATCAGGGTTGGAAGGGACCCCAGAAGGTCATCTAGTCCAACCCCCTGCTCGAAGCAGGACCAATTCCCAGTTAAATCATCCCAGCCAGGGCTTTGTCAAGCCTGACCTTAAAAACCTCTAAGGAAGGAGATTCTACCATCTCCCTAGGTAACGCATTCCAGTGTTTCACCACCCTCTTAGTGAAAAAGTTTTTCCTAATGTCCAATCTAAACCTCCCCCACTGCAACTTGAGACCATTACTCCTCGTTCTGTCATCTGCTACCATTGAGAACAGTCTAGAGCCATCCTCTTTGGAACCCCCTTTCAGGTAGTTGAAAGCAGCTATCAAATCCCCCCTCATTCTTCTCTTCTGCAGGCTAAACAATCCCAGCTCCCTCAGCCTCTCCTCATAACTCATGTGTTCCAGTCCCCTAATCATTTTTGTTCCCCTTCGCTGGACTCTCTCCAATTTATCCACATCCTTCTTGAAGTGTGGGGCCCAAAACTGGACACAGTACTCCAGATGAGGCCTCACCAATGTCGAATAGAGGGGAACGATCATGTCCCTCGATCTGCTCGCTATGCCCCTACTTATACATCCCAAAATGCCATTGGCCTTCTTGGCAACAAGGGCACACTGCTGACTCATATCCAGCTTCTCGTCCACTGTCACCCCTAGGTCCTTTTCCGCACAACTGCTGCCTAGCCATTCGGTCCCTAGTCTGTAGCTGTGCATTGGGTTCTTCCTTCCTAAGTGCAGGACCCTGCACTTATCCTTATTGAACCTCATCAGATTTCTTTTGGCCCAATCCTCCAATTTGTCTAGGTCCTTCTGTATCCTATCCCTCCCCTCCAGCGTATCTACCACTCCTCCCAGTTTAGTATCATCCGCAAATTTGCTGAGAGTGCAATCCACACCATCCTCCAGATCATTTATGAAGATATTGAACAAAACCGGCCCCAGGACCGACCCTTGGGGCACTCCACTTGATACCGGCTGCCAACTAGACATGGAGCCATTGATCACTACCCGTTGAGCCCGACAATCTAGCCAGCTTTCTACCCACCTTATAGTGCATTCATCCAGCCCATACTTCCTTAACTTGCTGACAAGAATACGGTGGGAGACCGTGTCAAAAGCTTTGCTAAAGTCAAGAAACAATACATCCACTGCTTTCCCTTCATCCACAGAACCAGTAATCTCATCATAAAAGGCGATTAGATTAGTCAGGCATGACCTTCCCTTGGTGAATCCATGCTGGCTGTTCCTGATCACTTTCCTCTTATGCAAGTGCTTCAGGATTGATTCTTTGAGGACCTGCTCCATGATTTTTCCAGGGACATTGCAACCACTGTCACCATTCTAGATTATTCTGCAGGACTAGAAATCTTTCTTGGATATCAATTTCACAGCAATTAATCATCAAATATGCAGGCAATTATCTGGCACCAGAAACTTTTCTGCATACATTTTTAGTATCTATTTCTGTACAGATTCCATTTAATAAAAGCTCTCCTTTATCTCCGAAGTAGCCACCTGTACATAACTAATAAGTACTGTTGCTTAGTGGTTTGAGAAAGATTTCCTATCTATATAATGGGGAATGCTGGTAGAACAAGTCAAAACTTTCAAACCATAAAAAACATTGTGTGACCATAGTATATTAAATAATCTCATAGGCCGAGTTAAGATTCTAAATTGTAGAATTCTGTTCATCTGTTTGACTTCACCAAAGTAAAAAGCAATAGAAATCTTAAAATAGGTTTAGTAATCTGCAGGGTTAGACAATATTTTCCAGTTAATTAATTCATAATTAGAATCCTGTTTACTGGTCTTCCACTGCATCACTTACTTTTTATGCCCTGATTTTTATTGTTATTGTCCTCTGCATGTTGGAGAAGTATATTTACCGTAGTTTAATTAACTTTCTCACAGAATAGCATAATTGGAGCTACACCTTGGTAAAGCTGAGGGTCAATGCACCTTCTGTCTGACTGGGGGATTTAAAAGCTTCCAGTTGATAAAAAAAGCATGGCAGGCTATCCAGCCATTAACCTGATTTCAGC
Organism: Lepidochelys kempii; assembly: GCF_965140285.1. Lineage (NCBI taxonomy): Eukaryota > Metazoa > Chordata > Testudines > Cheloniidae > Lepidochelys > Lepidochelys kempii. Next base: position 177,757,460 of record NC_136380.1, read on the forward strand.
TAAAAGAAATCTGCTAATGCTTGCACATTTCCAAAGTATACTTGTGAGTTTGAAAAGCTCATCACTTTCTCCTTTCTATGCAAATTTCTTAAAATTATGTGAAGCACTGATATTGAGTGATGAAGAGAATATGTAATGCTTGGCTGGATTAGATATGGAGATGACACCTGTTACATTTGTTTTAATGAAGGAATGGAAGTATCTCTCAACACTTCATTATTTTATTAATGATCTATATTCTCAGCAAAAACTTTACAAATGTAATATGGGAGAATTTCATGTGCTAGACTACACAGACATGCTGCAGAAGGAAACTTGTGTAGTTATTCAGGGGATTGTCATACTCTTGTTAACCTTTTCTCATCCCTACAGTATTCTGAATTTTGTATACCCCTGCTTTAGAAAACTAAGATGGAAAAAATGGTTCTGGAAGAGGCCATCAGAGTAGCTTTTTAAAAAATGTTGACTATTATAAAGACTCCATTATAAAGTAAACAAAATGAGATGTATGGAACCTGCATTGATTAGTTAGCTATCTTTTTACCAGTTACATTGGGTCTGGGACCATTCATTCTAGCCACATACATGTTGAGCAATGTGAAGATTGGAAAATGTCAGCTAAGAATTTACATTACAAACTCCTGAAATTTGTTTAGAATTTTGATATTTTTGTCCCCTTTTGAGATTTACAGTCTTGCTGCTGACACCAGTGTTGCCCCTCTGCTGAGTGGTAACCATATTCCAGGAACTTGAGATGAACTTCCCAGTGAAGAAGCCAGGGGTGTCAGTCTGGGAATATTATAAGTGTAACTTGCTCTATTTATATCTGTGTATGTGTGTGCACACAGGGTGGTCATTGAACAGAGGTGGTCATGAACAGCATGCAGGTAGCCTCTTCTTTCAGAAAACTCAGCTTAGCACTATGACGATTTGGGGGAAACCTACCAGAAAAACTTAAGAATTTAGCTTGATATTATGAAAATTGCTGTTTCATTGACTAGCCCAGTGTAAATATGGAGTCCACCATAGACTGATAGGGCTGTGTCACACCACTCCCAGACAAGTACAGTTGGAAGGAGGTAGTCATTAGAACTCAGTGAGCACCTGCTCAGATTGAAATACCTTGGAACAATAAGATAGCTGACGCCAGGGGCTAGGGTTTGGAGGATGGAAAATTACCAGCAGAAGGACAAAAGAACTAGGTGTTGGTAATGGAATACATAAACTTGAGGGACACTCAGAGCAAGACAGGAAGCTTTGGGCAGGAAAGTGATATAGAGCCAGGCATGTTTTCATAGCAGGGGAGGCTCCGTTTATATGCAGGACCAACTAAGGTAAAAGCAAATTGACCTGGAGAGAGGTTCCATGATAGAGAAGACAAACCATGTGCTGCAGGAGGAGGACCCTGTATGGCCCCAGAGAACTCTGACCCCAGCCCAAATAATGCTTTGGAATGGTGAAGAAAATGAGGAAGGACAATGTGTTTAGGTTTTTAAAAATGTTTCCATTGATTTGTATATTTCTCATGAGATTAAAGAGCAGTGGTGGTTTAGAATCCTGTGCAAAGTCTTACAGTCTGTCTTGTGTTATACCTATCACATACCCTGGAAGAGTTAACTTGTAGACTCAGAACTCTCTCATGTCTGGTGTTCTGGGACAAAGTGAGTTTAACCTATGGGGTAGTGTGAGTGGTCAGCACTTGTAAGGGGGGCTATGCAGTTCACCATGGGATCCAAGGTCTTGGGGTCGGGGGGCGGCTAGATAGAGGATCTGTATTCTGAGACCTGGTGCAGTGCCTGGGCTCTGGTGTTGATGAGCTGGTGGTCCGTTCTGCCCTTACATTCTATGATTATGTTCAGACTCAAGAAGAGGCTTAAAGTACCCTGCCATAACAAAATGCATCTTTACTGGATAATAAACCTGGAACTAGTTAAATACAAATGTTCATTCCATAGTTTTGCTATGCCTAACAAAACAACAACTATCAATAATAGCTTTTAAGTTTATAATTTCACCCCCATAGAGTGCCCCATTTTTATTTTCTTATTTGACTCTGTAATTAAAAACACATTTTTACAGAAAACTTGTGAAATTGAACTGGGATACATTTTCAATAATTGCAGGTAGTTCAGGGAAGCAAGAAGAATATGTTTTAGCCAGAAATAATGGGAGAACTGGCAGGACTGATAAAAATAGACTGATAATGGCCAAAACAGGGATAATGAAACTATTTACATCTTTCAGGGAAGGTGGGGGGAAACTGGTGCTGGAGAGGAAATAAAGTAATTGTTGTGCTTGAGGCAATGTGTGGGGATAAATTATTGTGGTGCAGGAAATAGCAACTAGAGTAAATAAGAGAGAGCCAAACAAAGAGAGCAAAATCTTCATCCCATTGAAGTCAATGGTAAATTTCCCATTGACTTTAGTGGGTCAAGGATTTTGTCCAGACAGCCATCCACCATGACACTAGACTTCTAACTTTCTAACAATAACTTGTCATTCAGTTACACTAAGAATATTAAATGATCTCTTATGAAACAGTCTTACAGAATTCTAGTGAAGTTATATCCCTGAATTTTACAGTATTATATCCCTACAATGCAATTCTGTAGGGTGATTCTGAAATAAAACCAACAGAACAACAACAATAAAACTTCAAGATCCTTTTCTACTAAGTTCCCTGAGTTTTTTAGAATAATTTCTATACAACCCTCTTTGTTTAGTCCCTGTTAAATTCTCTAGAACTTTTTCCTTGAGAATGAATTTGCATTTACTAAGAGTTACTACAGGGTGGCAGCATAAAAGTAAAATTGCAGCATGTGAATTTGTGAGTGAGTTGGAGGTTGGGCCTATTGCTGATTGTACTTTGTGGTGCAAGGGAGGAAGTGCAGGGTGCTTGTGTATGGGAATATGGTGCAATTATGTTTTTATGTATTAAATTGTATTAGATTTAACAGTGTACATTAATAAATCCTTATCTCTGTTTCCAGATAGGATCTAGGGATGCAGGCAGAGCAACCTACATCAGGTAAACATGAGGTGTTGTTCAATAAGGTGTTTTTTCCATTTTATTTGGTCTGAGTTAGTAAGCCCTACCAGGCCTTATTCTCAAGGAGACTTCATGTTAAGTGACAAAATCTTTCTTCTGGCATTTCCTTGTAAAGAGTTGGATACTCTGATGAAAACATCCCAGAAACAAGACTGTGGGAAGCCCTTGAAATAAACAGAAACAAAGCACTAACAGTAGCAATAAAGGGGAAGTGGGACAAAGTCCCTCAACTGATAGTTTAAATATGTTCCTTTGACACCCACAGCATTTTTCAGGATTCTAATTAATTAATTAATTCTAATTAATTAATTCTAATTAAACAGAGAATAAGTTGTTTTAGAAATTTTATAACAGTGTATTGTAGTTTGTGCTCTTCATTTCAACATCTCAGTTAATTTCTAATCTGGTCAAACAGTTTGCTGCAAATAAAGTATTAATCTGATTTGGCATCTTTTCTGTTCATGGCTGACTTTTATATTTGATTAATATTTTAAAACCGTGTATGACTATGGGTTTCTCAGAATGTTTATACCGAATTCTTTCAGTATTTGCAACATGCTTATAAAAATATCTATCATATCCTCCTCTAGGGGTTGGTTCACAGAAGATACAGCCTACTACTGCTGCTAGCTAACTGACATACTCCTTTTAGCTCAGGTGGATGAGATCTGAGATTTGGTACTGAAGGTCCAAACCCTGCTGATGACCATATAATGGTTTTGTTATGTATTCATTAACTGGAATTCAGTTTGTGTGATTGGTTGGTTATGTAAATCACGTGATGTGGTTTCAGTTCCTTTACTGGATGACATAATGTTTAAAAAACAGAAACAGTTCCTGAATAAATCAGTAAAATATTGGACTTCTCAGAGAGACGATGAGGAGCAGTTTATGGCAAGAGACTTAGCAGATAAGTAGGCCTGGAAATTTTAGGACCTTATTACATCTTGTAAAGAGAATAGAAGATTTATGTAGAACCCAGATCTAAAAAGAAGCTGCTCAGGCCTTGCTGAGGAAGAAAGATATATATGTTAGATGTAAAGTCTGCTATATAGCAAATACATTCACTGTGTTTTTCTTGAGATAGTCACATCAAATAATTGTGTGTGTGTTAGGGTGATGAGATAGCAAGTGTAAAAAATTGGGACACAGGGTGGGGAGCAATAGGTGCCTATATAAGACAAAACCCCGAATATCCGGACTGTTTTTATAAAATCAGGACATCTGATTACCCTAGTGTGTATGTGTATTATATAACCATATAAAATGCATATAAAAATAAACTTCTTCCTAAACCGTTGAACATGTGTTACCCTGTATTACTGGAAAAATGAACAAAAAAAGGGTAATGAACATGGTTGGATCAAATTGCTGGTCTGATTTAGTGAATGTGTTTGCATACTCTTTTCCCCACTATTTGCCCAGTCCAATTGTTTTATTCTTTATTTTATTAGGTCTCCATAGTCAAAACTTATGACCACTCTAGAGTGCAGTGTGTAGCCTTCTCAATACTATCGTGTAGATCAGGGGGCAGAACAGCTAAGGAACAATGGTCCCACAAGATCATTACTTTCAAAGAAAAAGAGCTAAATTCAACCCAAGATTTTCATGGTCTTAAACCAGGGATGAAATATGTTAGAGAGCTTATTCCTTCACTCTCCCACTTCCCTGGTCCTTCTCGCATGAACAGAGAGCAACAATACCTGAAGTCCGAAGGTGCAAACAATTCAATGTTTATTGGGGTGAACTTCCAGCAAGCTTAAATCCAAGTTCCTTTTTCCTTATTTTCGAATCCCAACTTACTTCCTGTTTGCCCCTAATTTATATAGTAATATTCTTAGCTATACCTTAACCAATCATTCTACTGAAATTTAACTAACCAATCCTAACATATTGTAACATGATTAACTAACCAGTTATATCCCACCACCTTAATTAGTTTACACCCAGCAAAATTAATTATACAGCAGACAGAAACAATCACAGAACTAGACAGAGACCATGCCAATAAACAATAGCAAAGAGGAAACTATAATGACAAAACAATACAGAAGTGAGGATTTCACAACTACATCTATAAAGACATAAGGGTTTCCCAGCTGTGTCTATTGATAAGTGAGTTCTTACCAGACAGAAAACTATCAACCTAAATTTCCTTTTACATCTTCTAGGCTCTTCCCTTTCTCTGGAGGTGATCGATCAGATCACCTTCCTAACAGCCCCATATTGACTAGTTTGGAATGTGAGGATGTGACCGTTCGCTTCCCAGCTTATGGCTGCCTCTGCTGTTTAGCCAAAGCATTGGCCTAAGAACAGGGCCTCAGACTGTCACAGCGAGAGAAGGCCCTTACACAGATTCTTTCTTGTATACCTCTATTACTAGCTAAATGATAAACATATACCTACATTCTTAGAGTATAGGCCTTTACAGACAGGCCTGAATATCTATATCCTAACACTCCACCCCTTTTTTTTTTTTTTTTTTTTTTGGGATCCTCCTGCCCAGGTATGCCTGGAAAAGCATAGAACATATGGCGACACACTTTCTGATAGGGCCAGGCATCAAGGTGGAAGGTGTCGATGCGCCATCTGTCCCACTGCCCCTTGTGTAGTACCATGCCCTGCACCTTCTCTCGTACGGGCATACTACACCTATTCCAATTAGTGTTCCAGACTTCCCAGTATAGTGGGCCCAAGAAGGTTGGGTCTGGGTTGTCTAGTACACTGCGGGGGGGGGCTTACTACATTACTTATAGGGTATAATTAGTGGCTGTTCTCTACAGGGTTCTGCCCCCCTTGATCGTTTCCATATGCAATGTAACACACATATAGTTAACAATACACCAGCTGCTATGATAATCCACAGCAACACTGAGAGTCCTGACCACTGCAGTATGGTCCAACATCCTGGCCACCACCAAAAACACTGCTTCTCCTCCTTTGATAAGGTTAAAATTTTGTCAGTGCCATCCTGTAGTGTGTTTTGTAAGTGTGTCCAACTGTTGGCGCTTGCAGCAAGTTGCTCTTGTAATCTTTGTGTACTTTTGTCCATATTGTGTGTCCATTGAATATCCACAGTGAAATTTGGTATTGTCCAAACCAATTCAACTGCTTGGTATGGTATGGGGTAGTAGGTGCCGGTTCGATTGTTTACAACGATTAAGTCCACTGATCCATTGGTGCACCATAATCCAAGTGGCAGTGTATAGAAGTTCATAATTTGGTCATACACTGGAAGGATTTTGCCTCTAGTGTTATATTGCAGGATTGCATACATTCCCAACAGAATACACCATACCCCATATACATTACCCCTAAATGCTCCCCCTTTGCAATAGGCCATTGATCCTGCTCCTCCAGGAGAGGGGCACATCCATATTCCTCCTCTGGATATACAACTGCTTAATGTGATGACAGTCCAATTTACCCCATTCCATCCCCTCCCACCTATTTCCTAGTGGCTCCCAATGCGCTCCCCCTTCCCTACTTACTCCCATAGGGTTCAAGGGAGCCACCTTATTTGCATTTCCTTCCCATGGTATCATAGTAACAATTACACAAGAACTGTCCCCACAGGTCGGGGATGTTATTTTCCAGGTAGATGGGTATGTTTTTGCAATTGTGGATAAATATGGGCTAGCCTCCCGATTTAATACTGAAGGTCATTGTTCTGACCAAGCATCTCTTAACATTATTAACTGAGCATTTTGAATACCTATACACACTTCTCCCCGTGTTAGTCTTCTGAAGCCATCCCCTACCCATGTCAGCAGGTCCCCTGCCCAATGAGTTAACTGCAAGTCCTCTACTGCTGTCCTCCACCCTGTGGCAACTGCTGATAGTTGCTGTGCCATTAATTCATTAATTTGTTGTTGAAGTTTCACATTTTGGCTTACTAATTGTTTGGTTACCCACTCGTCCATGTCCACAGATTCCATGTACCCAGCATAGTGTTCCCCGCTGCCCACAATCCCCTTTTCCGACAACGATTCCAGGTGTGTCCCCTCACCCATCCATTGAATTGTTGTTTCAATCCTTTTATGTACATACTACAATTAGGATGAATTTGGTCCACCCACCGTTCCTTGGGGTGTACCACCCATGTAATAGAGTGAAAGGACACATTAAAAAGTGCTGGCTGCACCTGCTCCCACAATGGCTCCCATACATGTGCTCATCGGGGAATATTCTCGGCTCCAGGCTGTGGCCACTTTAAATTTGGATTCTTCCAACCTTCCATATCACCTATAGGGTTACTTTCTGTAAAATGGTTAACTCATCGTACACCCAGCATCCCAAAGGGGATTTTACGCCTAATGTAATATGTACATAACAATCACACCTTCGGGGATTATCTTCCACGGAAGTACCATTGTGGTTACATATGGTAACATCACACCCTAAATGTGGGGCCCTGTTTTCCCAAGAGAGTTCATTTGCTCCAGGAGACCAGAGGGTTATATTCTTTGGACCCTCTGTAACAAACCACATAGCTGGGTAACTGTGTTTTCCACTATCGTTAATCATGGCAGCACCCAGGGAGTACCATGCGATATTTCCTGATAAATTTGATATTCTCCACCTGGTTGGGATTCCCCCATCTAATCCATAAACCATATACCGACACTGCCATATTCCTGTTGGAGTATTAGTGGTACATCTTTCTATGGGGAGATTCTCATAGTCTTCATTAGCTTTATTACCACAGGTTGCATGTGTAGCCATCCATGTGTTTCCTCCTTTTGACACTTCACATTGTGGGATCTGAATAGAATTTGTAAATGTGACAATTGTGATTAGCACTAGTAATTGTTCCATCCAGGGCCAGGGAATTTTCATCCTTTTCGAATTAACCTGTAATACACACACAACAAAATTTACACGTTCCCTTTCCCAATCCCCTGTTTGTACCTTTTTATTTGCGTGCAGTGAACCCACTACCGTCCTCCATTCTCTGTACCCAGTAATAGCAGACTGGGCCATAATTGGTCAAGGACAAGATAGGGGCCCTTCCATTTAGGAGCTGGGAATGGATGGAGTTGACCTGGAATCTTGTACATCACTAGATCTCCCACCATGGGTAGATTACTCTCCCCAGGCAGGTCATATCATGCTTTGACTCTTACTGCTCCTTGCTCATGTAGCCAGGCCACCTCCTGCTGTACTTGTTTTACATGTTCGATTAGAGTTAAAATCCATTCTTGTGTTAAGCCGTGTGTAGTGACTTCCCCAGGTGCTGGGGTAAGTAGATTTTCCCACCGTTCCATGGGCCTTCCCATGAGAGCTTCATATGGAGAAAATCCTGTGCCCTTTGATTCTCGGGCCCTTATTCTCATTAAGACAAAAGGCAGTAACTGTGACCAGTTTTTTCCTCCCATTTCCACTCCCTTTCTTAGCTCAGTTTTAATGGTGTGGTTCATGCATTCCACCTGCCCTGCAGCCTGGGGGTGATAAGCAATATGGAACAACTGTGTGATTCCAGTGAGGGCCGATAGCTCCCGTGACAGATCTGACCGAAAAGCAGCTCCTTGGTCTGAGTCAATCACCTTTGGGACCCACCAGCGAGTGAATACCTCATTTACCAGTATTTCAGCAGTTACCCGGGCAGTTTGAAACTTTGTGGGGAAAGCTTCCACCCATCTGCTGAAAGCATCCACTACCACCAACATGAATCAGTTTTTCCTGTGATCTGGTGGTAGGGGTCCTGTGTAGTCAATTTGTATTCTTTCCCGTGGTCCCCTTGGGGCTTGTCTCATTAATTCTCCCCTTAGCACCTTGTGAGGTGGGCTGTGCCTGGCACAGTCCAAACAATGTTCCAGATGTGATTTTAAATCAGCTGCCATTCCTGGCCACCAGCACAACCTTTATAAAGGTCCCAGTGCCTCCTCAAACCCGGGGTGTCCCCCTGCCAAGCTTCCATGCACCCAGCTTAAGAAAGCCATCCGACTTCCCTGAGGGAACAACATTACTGGTCCCTCAGTTGTTAAGACACACCAAATCCCTTCCATTAGTTCCACCTTTGGCACATGCCTGTCCCCAGGTTTCATGATGCCTTCCAGTCCTGGGTCAGATTCTTGCAACTCTCGAATTCGCCCTCCCCGATCTGTATCCACCCCGCTTCTTGTTTACACTGCTACAGGCACACTCTCTTCTGGCTCCCAGGGCCATGGGGGTGCCTCTGTCGCAGCCCACTTGGCCTCTACATCGGCCAGATTATTTCCTTTGCTTTGGGGTCCTGTTTTCTTGTGTGCCTTTACCTTTACCACATTGATCCGTTTAAAACAGTGACTCAGCTCCTCCACTCGCTTCCAGCAGGTAGCATGCTTGGTTGTGGAGCCGTCTGTTGCCCTGAAATGATTATCTGCCCACCATCTCAGCATTAATGTGGCACCACGAAATACATAATCTGAATCTACCACCACCCAACATTCTGGCTCAAATTTGGGATCCACTTCATTTAAAGCTGTTAGCAAGGCTGCCAGTTCTGCCTCCTGAGCTGACCTTGCTTCTAGTGAGAAACCAATGGTGCTGACTGTCTCATTGCCTCTGATTCCCACAACAGCTAAGCCTGCAGTTTTCTGTCCCCCTTGATACCTACAACTTCCATCCAAAAACCATACCAGAGTCCCCTCCTTTACCTGATTGGGGTTAGCCGCCCGAAACACCTGATGTTGGGTTTTACCTGGGTTGGTTTCACATTGGTGTGGGGTGCCAGCCAGATGTAATCTAGCTACCCAGACTATGGGTTCCTTTAACCCTTCTGCTTTAATGTTTTCTGCCTGTAGAGCCAGCAACCATTTGGCAATATGCTGCCCACCTCACTTGTCCCTGTAAGATAGTGTGCATGTTTAACAGTCGCAGGGGGTCATGATGAGATCGGACTATTACTTTCTGCATTCCCATGAGGTATTTGGATTTCCCTACCCCCCAGTAGGAGCACAACAGCACCTTTTCACACCATCCATACTTCTGTTCCACAGCACTCAAAAGTCGAGAGGCAAAGGCCACAGGTCGGTCCTTTGCTCCATACTCCTGTGTTAATGCACAACCAATGGTAGTGTCTGATACCAAAGGGTACAGATAAAAGAATTTCTCCCGATCCGGGGAGGCCAGCACTGGAGCACTGGCCAGGTTTTCCTTTAGCACTCTCACTGCCTCAGTACACTCTTCTGACGATCCCCAAATTGAGGCTTGGGTTAGGTCAAATAGAGGCTGGGCTATTTCTGCATAATTGGCCACAAAATTCCTGCAAAATCCAGTTAGACCCAGAAAACTTTGCAAGCTTTTAACATCCGTAGGCAGTGGCAGGGATTGGATCAGTTGTACTCGTCCCTTATCGATTTCCCTTCCCATCTGAGACACTTCCACTCCTAAGTAAGTCACTCTTGTCTGTCCCATCTGAGCCTTTTTTCCCATTGACCTTCAATCCTGCTCTTGCCAAAGCTTGCAGGACCTGCTTGGTTAGTTCCCTGTCTTCTTCCTCTGTCCCTGACATTAGCAACAGGTCGTCTACATATTGTATGCACCTTGCTGAATATACCCCCTCCAGAGCCTGTGTCATGTATCTGTGAAAAATTGCAGGGGAGTCTCTATATCCCTGGGGTAGGACTGTCCAGCAAAATTGTCTACCCTCCCATGTGAATGCAGTTTTATACTGACACGAGGCAGCGACCAAAACCCATTAACTATGTCCAAAACAGTGAAAATTCGGAATTGGGGTCTAATACGGGCCAACATTTCAGGGTACGCTGCCACCACTGAGGCTGGTGAATTGGCCAGAGCATTTAGTGCCCCGTAATCCCCAGTGAGGCGCCAGGTACCATTTGGCTTTCTCACTGGCCACACAGCAGCATTACAAGGGGATGCAACTGCCTGAATAATCCCCTCTGTTCCAACTCCCCAATAGTTGCCCCACCTCTGCCAATGCCTCCTGAGGAATAGGATACTGTTTCTGTGGGGGAGGGTCCTCTCCCTCCATCAGTACCTCCATGCTGCGCCTACCACAATCCAGGTTATCCTTCGCCCACACAGGGATGTGTTCCCACCCAGCCGGGGGTGGTGGGAGGTCATGTGCCGCTTTAATGGTCATAGTGGCTATCCCCATGGGAATGGTATAGCCCTGGCCGTCCTGCGTTTGCCCCAGTAAACACACCCAATTGGCTAAATCTAGTACAAGTCCCAGTTTGTGTAAATCTCCTGCCCCCAACAGATTAAGCATATCATTACAAGTGTCTATCAAAAAATCCCTCATGGGACTCCCTTCAATTGCCCCCTGGAGCGTAGGGCGACCAGATGCATCCCGTCCTAAACAGAGAACATGGACAGGACGCCTCCCAGGGCACCACTAAGTTGCAGCACCCACCTCTGTCCCTCCCACTGGTTCACAGGGGGACCGGGGGTCCTGGCACCGAACACATTCCTGTCTCCACACAAAATTGTGTGTCTGGCATTTCAGGCAGTCCCACTCCCTTGGCCTCCGGGGCCACTTTCCCCCTGATCTGGTAAGATCCTGGGTAGTCAGTTTAGCCTGCAGTCTCTGGATCTGTTGCTCTATAGTTGCCCGCTCGTCCCTGGCTACCCCCCCAAAACCACGAACTCTCCCTCTACCTCCTCCTTTCCAGGCTGACCCACCCCTTTCCAGCTTGTACTGATCCCCCGCAGTAATAGTATGGACTGGCTCTTCCCCCTGATGCATCTGCCTCTACACATCTGCCAGTTCCAGAAACTGGGGTAGCTGATTGGGAGCAAGTTCAGGGTGCTGCAACCTTAAATGCCCCATGAACTGCGGATCGCTCAGCTCCAACCATTTCTCCAGCAATTCCACACCCCTACGCTGCTCCACACCCCCACCAGGTCCCGGTGCCCCTGCTTGGGGCATCACCCATGGACCGTCCAGGGGATCCACCCAGTACCATGCCCATGCCTGTATGCGATTAAGTGTATCCCACCCTGTTTCCCCAGGGATTCGCTTCATCTTATTCATCCCTGCAGTACGAGAGTACACCCCAAACAACTGTTTTGCCACCTGTCCGGGGATTAGAAATGGGTGTGCCACTCCTGCCACATTGATTCCCAAGGTACCTCATCCCAAAAGACTATGCCATAACATCACCTGGTCCTCACGAGTTAGACCCTCCATCTCCCTGCCCACCTCCACTAGCCACAGCACAAACTGATCCCAATCATTCCGGGGTACCTTTCCCAAACGGCCCAGTACTGCCTCCCGGTCCTTCAGGGACAAGGGTAGATTTCTGCCTGTTCTACTACTTGTGGGGCATGGTCCCCCCAACCCCACAATCGGGGCCACTATTCCTGCCTCCTGCAGTTCCTCCCGGGTAGCCTCTCTCGCAGGGGCTGTAACTGTGGATCACCGGTTTACAACATCCACTGGCAGTGGTAGGTACAGTGATTTTTCAGGGTAGGGTGGTGGAGGTGTCTCCTTCAGTTCCATTAGTGGGGCGGATGGTTTGGGCTCCCCAACTCCATTGCCCCCATGTTTACAATGATACAATTCCTCCTCTAAGTCTCCTACTCTCCCCAGCAGTTCGTCCCTCTCTCTCCGGATTGCCTCACAAGACTCTTCTGTCTGTGCAGCATCCCGTGCCTTCAAATCCGCTACCTCCACTGCTAACACAGATTTTTCTGTTAAAATCTGTTGCTTATCCACAATCCCCTCCAAATCCTTAATGTGTTGGAGGAGATCAGCTTCCCTTTTTACCCAGTATGCCATCCCAGCACACAAACCTTGTAATACCATTCCCTTTTTCCTACACTCCTTTCCCTTGGGGTCTCCCAAAACCTCTCTCATCTCCTTCTCAATCTCATCCCAGGTGAACCCCTGCACCTGGTATGGGCTCTGATTCTTCCTTATCCATTTGTTCAAAAAATCCGTTACCCCAGCTTGCCAGAACCTGCAACTACCATCACAAGAGTTCGCCATACCCCCTCCAAGCAGCTGAGCGGACTGTTGGGGAGGGGGACTTACAGGCTGCCACTCACCTATCCAATGCGATGTACCCAAGTCCTGGCACCAAGATGTTAGAGAGCTTATTCCTTCTGAAATACATCCTAAAACATTGGTAAATACAGGATAAGCCTGTGCTTAACTGTTGCAGCAGTTTTCATGTCACTTCTGAATTTCTTCCCTACATGGCAGGAGAGAATTATATTTGTACTATAAGGCAGGCCAATCCACAACTAGGCTTCTTCCTAAAAATTTTATTATTAGGCCTATCTTTCATTCTTTTACCTAGTATTTTTAGCTTAGATTTGGATTTTTGCTTTTTGTGTGGATTTGAATGTGTAGGCTTCCCCTTTAAGGTTATGACAGCCAGTGCAGAAGTCACAATTTATTACTTGGCTTTTACACAAATGTGACATGATCTCATTAAATTTCTGCCATGGGATTTTATCACTTTAATAATTCGTTGCAATATTTATAGAATACTATGATGAATTATATTGGATTTATCATATTATCCAATAAATAATATGACAAACAATAAATCAGTCACATTCAAAAAGTATTACAATTATGCTTCGTAACATTTCAGATCCAAGTATGATGAGCACTGTATTGAAAACAGGAAGGATTTAGCTGACAAGCTTTCACAGTAAACTGTTGTGATTCTCTCTTAATGAAATTGCAGTAGGTATGGTATCAGAGTTCACAACTTGGCTTTGTTACTAGAGATGGCTTTCCACATGGTCTGTTTTTTCCATGTCAGAATGGTTATTTAGGAAGAATAGTGAGGATGCAAAAAATTACTACCTGAGCAGCTTTTATGTAAAATATGATTACATATTTGATATGATTTTAATTCAGTGATGTCTTAACCCTTCATTTTGTTTAGAGCTGATAATTTAGTGATGATAATCCCTTTTGTAGAAGTATGGGTAGGAATCTGTGTTTAATTCTTCATTGTGTCTGAATAACCTTCCAAAGGGATCAGGGAATTACTTGATGTTCAAAAATAGGTACACATACAAGGCACTGAGATGAGGTAGGGATAATATGAAATATAGGTATTCCAGTGCACTTATAATTATGCATCTATAGCTGAAAGTAATAAGAGGGTTCATGCCATAGTTGTAAAATAAGGTGAAATGAAAAGTTTAAATGAATGATAAAAGCAGTCATAGGTTAACTTTTAATGCTACAGGCTATTAATTTTGTTACTTAAAGCATGCTCTGTATATCTTTATATAGCTTTTACTTAGATACTAAGTTCCTCAAGGTAGGAACTTTGGCTACTTCTAATTATAAAGTGCCTTGCAAAATGGAGTCTTAGTTGAATTTGGGGCCTCTGCTCATTACTGTAACACAAAAACAACTACACAGACAAATTCAGACTAAAAATAAAGATACAATTTTTAACAGTGAGCATATTTAATAGAGCCAAGGGAAAATTGGAATTTGGGGGCCAAATTGGGTTGAAACATTTTTTCCCTACATTTTTGATCAAAACGAAACATTTTTGACATCGCCAAACTGAAACATTTCATTTCAGTTTGTTGAAATGGACTGACATTTTATTTCAAGTCAGTTCAGCATTAAACTGTATTTGCCTTTGGTGCTACTGTGCCTCATGCATGCATGACACGATGGCCTGCAATAGCAGGAGACGGACTTGATGCCCCAGGAGTTCCCTTCCAGGCCTATGTGTGGTGTCCCCATTTTTTCCTGGGGCTCCACCAGACTACATCTCCATGATGCACCTGCAGTCAGTTGGCTCCCTTGCTGTACCACATGTCAGAGGGGAAAGGTCATTTGGCCAAAGAGCACCAGTTAAAGAGGAGAATGAGGACATGAGACACGCAAACTGCAACTCCCATGAAGCACCATAGGCAGAGGCAGTTAAATATCAAACTGACTTGAAACCAAACACTGTGGTTTAGTACAACAAACATTCATGGAAGATAGGTCAATGGCTATTACTCTATGCTCTGGGAACCCCTAAACCTCTTTGTGTCCCCAGAAGCTGGCACTGAACAATAGGGGAAGGATCACTTGATAAATTGCCCTGTTTTGGTCACTCACTCTGAAGCATCTGGCACTGGCCACTGTGTTAGAAGACAGGATACTGGGTTAGATGTACCACTGGTCAGAACTGTCATGGCTATTTGTATGTTCTTATTTTAGTCAGGAGTAGATTTGGTTTCCTCTTACTTTGTGTTGAAATGTAAATTGGCAATGATTATTGTTTGCACTTCTGTAACATTTTTTAATCTGGAGATCTCAGTGAACATGATCAACAAATATTAATTAAGCTATACAACATACCAGGGAGATTTCCTCCCATTTTCCAGAGGCAGAAACTGAAATACAATAGCATAATGTGAATTGCTGGAAGTAACACAGTGAGTTTGTTGCATTGCTTGGAATAGAGACCATATCTCCTGACTTTTGGTCCTATGCTTCAGTAACAAGCTTATTCTTCCCCTTTCTCCCGCTAAGGCCCTGCTTCAGGAAAGTATCCGTATTCAGGATAACACTTAAACACTAACACTTACATCATGTGGAATTTAAAAGCATAATGACAATTCAGTAGGAGTTCAAGTGCTTTCCTACATCAGGGCCTAAATTAGTAGTTAGTTCACTGGTTTAGGAAAAGTAAAAATCCTCAAGCTTTTACCTTTTTCTTACAAACTCCAGAATGTTAAATAGTCCTTCTCATAGTCCTTTTGTGATAGGGCGTTCAGTGGCCGGGCAGTCTAGTGGCTAGATCATTGGGTGGGGCTCCTTTTCCCTCAGTTCTCCCAGCTGTGGGGGGGGGGAGGAGGAGAGGGGTTCAGGATGCTTTCCTGGGCTGCTCCCTATGCAAGTCTTTAAGTTTGGGGCATGGCCCCAGTAGTCCAGTTTCCTCGCAGTTGGGGCTTAGCTGTAGGTTCCCCTTAGCAGGGAAAGTCTTAGCAGGGGAAAACTTACTTGTTTCCCATGGCTGCGTGGCTGGCAGGGTGCCAGTCTGTGCATTCAGGCAGGCAAACAGAGATCTCCTGCCTCTTCGCCAGTCAGCCCCTGACCAAGCCAGGCTCTCTTCTTTTCTCCCTCCTCAAGGTCTGGCATTAGCTGCAGGTATAATGGGGTGGGGGTTACCTGAACCCTCAGGTTTTCTTTAACCCCTGATGTGCCAGGCAGCAGTCTCTCTGCTCCTTCACACATTCCACACCTCATGACCCTATTTGGGGTCTGCCCTCCCTTCAACTGCCCTCCACCATCCCGGGAGAAGAAGTCTGCATTTAGATGGGCTCTCCCAGCCCGGTGTTGGATGCAGAAGAAGAAGAGTTAGAGGGAAAGGTACCACCTCATGATTCTGGGGTTTGTATCCTTCACAGCATGCAGCCAGCAAAGAGGGGCATGGTCAGTAACTAGGGTAAAGTGTGTGCCTAGAAGATAATAATGGAGTGAGTCCTCAGCCCATTTTACCGCCAAGGCTTCCTTCTTGATTACGGAGTAGGCCTTCCTCCTAGTGAACAGCTTTCTACTAATGTAGAGGATGAGGTGTTCATCGCCTCCCACTACCAGTGATAGAACGGCTCCTAGGCCAATGTCCGAGGCATCCGTCTGTAACAAGAACTCCTTAGTGAAGTCTGGGCCATACAAGACAGATTCCCAACAGAGCTGGGCTTTCACAGTTTGAAATGCCTCCTCACAGGCTCTAGTCCACTGGATCCTTTTAGGACTCTCATTCTTGAGGAAGTCAGTAAGCGAGGCTGCAATGGAGGAGATCCCTGGGATAAAGTGGCGGTAGTAACTGGCCAGTCCTAGAAACCAGCATACTTGCTTTTTTGAGGAAGGAGGGGGCACAGCTGGAGGGCCTGGACTTTGCCAATCAAGGGTCGGACGGTGCCTTTTCCTAATGTGTATTTGTGGTAGGTGGCGTTCACCATCAGGCTGGCCTCTTTGAGGGACTGTAGCACTGCGGTCACATGTTTTAAGTGGTTTGGCCAGTCGCAACTATAAATCACCACGTCATCAGTAAGCAGCTGTATACTGACTTTGGGGGTAGAGAATGCGATCCATTAGTCACTGAAATGTGGCAGGGTTACCATGCAAACCGAAGGGCATGTTCTGGAATTCGAAGAGCCTGAAGAGGGTGGAGAAAGCTATCTTTTCCTTGGATTTGGGTGTGAGGGGGGATCTGCCAATATTCCTTTGTTAAGTCCAGGTTGGTGATATACTCCAGCATTCCTAGCCAGTCGAGCAGCTCATCAACATGTAGCATTGGATATGCATCAAACTTTGATACTGCATTGACCTTGCAGAAGTCAATGCAAAAGCGGGTACTTCCATCAGATTTTGGGACTAGTACCACAGGGCTTTTCCAGTCACTGAAAGACTCCTCAGTCACCCCCAATGCTAGCATTGACTGGAGTTCCTGATACACGGTCTCTCTTAGTTTCTGGGGAAGGGGCCGAGGGTTTTTCCTGACCTTAACTCCTGGTTCCGTCTGTGTATGGTGGGCTGTCAAGTGAGTCTGGCCTGGTTGGGTTGAAAAGAATGAAGAGAATGCAGGGATCAGTTACTGCACCTGATTTCTCTGCTCTAGGGTAAGATTGTCTCCAATCTTGACCCCTCCTGGAGTTGAAGCTTCAGTGACCTGGGGGCCTAGTTCAGGCTCTGGTGGGTAGGGAGCTATTAGTAAGCCTTCCTGGGCTTTCTGTGGTTTTAAAGGTTCGCATGGTAGATTTGTGTACCTTACCTTTGTTGGGTTGCTTGATCTCATAGTTCACTGGTCCTACATGCTGGATCACCTCATACAGCCCTTGCCAGCAGGCGAGGAGCTTTGACTTAGAGCTGGGCAGCAGCAACAGTACCCGATCACCAGGATGAAATTCCCAGAGACACGCCCATTTATTGTAGGTAGCCTCTTGGGTTTCATGGACATGGAGTAGGTTCTCCCTGGCAAAGGAGCCTAAAGCTTTGAGTCTCTCCCGCAGGTTCAGGACATATTGTACCACATTGTTGGCTTGGAATGGTTGTTCCGTCCACATTTCTTGAATTATATCCCAAATCCCTCGGGGTTGCCTTCCCTATAAAAGCTCAAACGGCAAAAAGCTAGTGGAGGACTCGGGAACCTCCTGGACCATGAACATATAACATGATGGTGCCTTGAGTTGGGCTGGGATTAGGCATCACTGTACATACCAGGGTCTGTGCACTCTGAGTCGACTAGCCCCACTACTTCTCTTCCATTCACCCGCAGCGGGATGGTCAGCTTTGCAGGTTCCCAAAGGTGTACTCGCAGAGTCCAGATCTTCCCAAAGCTACTCCTCCTGAAGGTCGAGACAGCAGACTGGACTTCTACATAGAGTGCTTCTGCTGACATGCACGGGCTGAAATTGTGGAAAAGCAGCATCACTTGCCCCACAACCTCAGCCGTGCAGAACACAACGCCATCCACAGCCTCAGAAACAACTCTGACATCATAATCAAAAAGGCTGACAAAGGAGGTGCTGTCGTCATCATGAATAGGTCGGAATATGAACAAGAGGCTGCTCGGCAGCTCTCCAACACCACTTTCTACAAGCCATTACCCTCTGATCCCACTGAGAGTTACCAAAAGAAACAACAGCATTTGCTCAAGAAACTCCCTGAAAAAGCACAAGATCAAATCCGCACAGACACACCCCTGGAACCCCGACCTGGGATATTCTATCTACTACCCAAGATCCATAAACCTGGAAATCCTGGGCGCCCCATCATCTCAGGCATTGGCACCCTGACAGCAGGATTGTCTGGCTATGTAGACTCCCTCCTCAGGCCCTACGCTACCAGCACTCCCAGCTACCTTCGAGACACCACTGACTTCCTCAGGAAACTACAATCCATCGGTGATCTTCCTGATAACACCATCCTGGCCACTATGGATGTAGAAGCCCTCTACACCAACATTCCACACAAAGATGGACTACAAGCCGTCAAGAACACTATCCCCGATAATGTCATGGCTAACCTGGTGGCTGAACTCTGTGACTTTGTCCTTACCCATAACTATTTTACATTTGGGGACAATGTATACCTTCAAATCAGCGGCACTGCTATGGGTACCCGCATGGCCCCACAGTATGCCAACATTTTTATGGCTGATTTAGAACAACGCTTCCTCAGCTCTCATCCCCTAACACCCCTACTCTACTTGTGCTATATTGATGACATTTTCATCATCTGGACCCATGGAAAAGAAGCCCTTGAGGAATTTCACCATGATTTCAACAATTTCAATCCCACTATCAACCTCAGCCTGGTCCAGTCCACACAAGAGATCCACTTCAGTGCTAATAAACGATGGTCACATAAACACCACCCTATACCGGAAACCTACTGACCGCTATTCCTACCTACATGCCTCCAGCTTTCACCCTGACCACACCACACGATCCATTGTCTACAGCCAAGCTCTGCGATACAACCGCATTTGCTCCAATCCCTCAGACAGAGACAAACACCTACAAGATCTCTATCAAGCATTCTTACAACTACAATACCCACCTACGGAAGTGAAGAAACAGATTGATAGAGCCAGAAGAGTTCCCAGAAGTCACCTACTACAGGACAGGCCTAACAAAGAAAATAACAGAACGCCACTAGCCGTCACCTTCAGCCTCCAACTAAAACCCCTCCAATGCATTATTAATGATCTACAACCTATCCTGAAGGATGACCCAACACTCTCACAAACCTTGGGAGACAGGCCAGTCCTTGCCTACAGACAGCCCTCCAACCTGAAGCAAATACTCACCAGCAACCACATACCACACAACAGAACCACTAACCCAGGAACCTATCCTTGCAACAAAGCCCGTTGCCAACTGTGCCCACATATCTATTCAGGGGACACCATCATAAGGCCTAATCACATCAGCCACACTATCAGAGGCTCATTCACCTGCACATCCACCAATGTGATATATGCCATCATGTGCCAGCAATGCCCCTCTGCCATGTACATTGGTCAGACTGGACAGTCTCTACGTAAAAGAATAAATGGACACAAATCAGATGTCAAGAATTATAACATTCATAAACCAGTCGGAGAACACTTCAATCTCTCTGGTCACACGATTACAGACATGAAAGTTGCGATATTACAATAAAAAAACTTCAAATCCAGACTCCAGCGAGAAACTGCTGAATTGGAATTCATTTGCAAATTGGATACAATTAACTTAGGCTTGAATAGAGACTGGGAGTGGCTAAGTCATTATGCAAGGTAACCTATTTCCCCTTGTTTTTTCCTACCCCACCCCCCTCCTCAGACGTTCTTGTTAAACCCTGAATTTGTGCTGGAAATGGCCCACCTCGATTATCATACACATTGTAAGGAGAGTGATCACTTTAGATAAGCTATTACCAGCAGGAGAGTGGGGTGGGGGGGGAGAGAAAACCTTTTGTAGTGGTAAACACCCATTTTTTCATGCTTTGTGTGTATAAAAAGATCTTCTATACTTTCCACAGTATGCATCCGATGAAGTGAGCTGTAGCTCACGAAAGCTTATGCTAAAATAAATTGGTTAGTCTCTAAGGTGCTACAAGTACTCCTTTTCTTATTCCATGTACAGACAGTCTCTGAACCAGTATCCAAAACTGCCACACATGAAACACTAATCCTGATTTTGGGTGGTGCGTGGGGTTTCCTCCCTGGGTACTTGGGTGGCCTGGTCACAATGGGTCTCCCCGAGTTCTGGGCCAAGCAAGGGCCCTTTCTGGGTCTCCTGAACAGGGGTGCGGGTAAACGGCTCTGGGCCTCTGAGTTGGGGCAGCCTGGTACCTCTGAATCCACGAGCCCTCCAGAGCCTGGGTAGTGGGGGAGGATGCCGACATTCCTCACAATCCTGGGATCTGTGGGTGGATCTGTTCTTTAGGGACCCAGGACTCTTGTTCCAGTCGACCCCGAAGAGGGTGTCATCACAGGAGACTTGGTAGCTAGGTAGTTCTCCATTAGTTGAATGGTGTCTGTCATGGTGTCAGGGTGATGCTGCAACACCCATTCTCTTCCCACAGGGGGTAGGATCTAGACAAAATGCTCTAGTGGGACCCGCTCAGTGACCTGTGAGCCTGTCTTTGCCTCTGGATTGAGCCATCTCCAGCATGAGTCACGCAGCTTTTGGGCACCTAAGTGGGATTGGGACCCCAACAGGTATTGCTCTGCCAGCAAGCGTTGCCGGAACGTTTCCTCCGAAATATCTAGGGCATCAAGGATTACTGCCTTGACCTGGGCATAGCCCTGGTCTGCAGTGGGGTCTAGCTAGAGCACGATATGCGGTCTTTGTGCTATCCCGGTTAGGTACAGGGCCAGCACTGCCACTCATTGTTCTTGGGGCCACCATGGATACCTGCTCAAAAGTTTCTAAGAAAGCCTCTGGGTCATCATCAGGCCCCATTTGGTGAGCCTGATTGGAGCGGGGTTAGGCAGTTCTGCTGCAGGTCACAATATGGAGGCCACTTACTGGACTAGTGGCTGCTGTTGGGTTGCCAGTCTGCAAGTGATCTGTTGCTGCTGCATGGCCATCTGCTGCAGGAGTTGCTGCTGCTGCTGCTGTTGATGGTGGGTGGTTTGCTCGGCCACTCATTTCAGCAGCGGTTCCATTTCCATTCAAGGGTTTGCTCTCTCACGGGTTTTTGTGCGTGTGTGTGTGTAATTCCCTTCAGCAGGGACTAGGGCTCATGTCCGCATTCTTCACCATTTGTGATAGGGCCGGGCAGCCTAGTGGCTAGATCGTTGGGTAGGGTGGCTGTAGGGGGACCTGACATCTCCTTTTCTCTTAGTTCCTGGCCCAGGGTGTTGTGCTGCTCACATCTCTAAGTAGTGGAGCTGGATCTTTCTCCCAGCCATGAGGGGGGTATTTAGGATGCTTTCCTGGGCTGCTCCCTATGCAAGTCCTTAAGTTTGGGGCATAGCCCCAGTAGTCCAGTTTCCCGTAGTTGGGGCTTAGCTGTAGGTTTTCCTTAGCAGGGGAAGTCTTAGCAGAAGGAGACTTACTCGTTTCCCGCAGCTGTGTGGCTGGCAGGGTGCCAGTCTGTGCATTCAGGCAGGCAAACAGAAAGCTTCTTCACCAGTCAACCCCTGACCGACCCAGGCTCCCTTCTTTTCTCTCTCCTCCAGGCCTGGCATTAGCTGCAGGTATAACTGGGCAGGGCTAGCTGAACCCACTGGTTTCCTTTAACCCCTGATGTGACAGGCAGCAGTCTCTCTTCCCCTTCACACCCAGTATACTGGAATGCGGGGGTAGACACATCAGTGTCTAGGCCACTCCCTGGAAAGTGCTGAATTGGGAATAAGTGTGTATAATGAATTGGTTGCCTATTCACAGTCTTCCAAGAGAATCCACTGGTTGTGACTCCAAAGATTGAAATAGGGAGGTAGCTAGGTATGTTGGGTTAAACTGAGAAGTATTGGAAGGGAAGCAGCCCATGCTTGATAGGGAAATCCTATTAGATTACAATAATTTGGATTAATACTTTAGTTTTTGGATATTTGTTGTATCCAAAAGTTTCTAATACATCCTCCATGATCTCTTTCTCTTCCATCAAGTCATACAGGCTTCTTGTTTTTCATAGAGTAATCGTATCAGAGACACACAATCTACTAAACCCCTGAATCAAGCCATATAGCTAAGTCAAGTCATTGTAGTTACATGACAACAATCCATACATTCCTTCTACTCAGTATATTATAATTTGATTTGGCAAACATATTTGACTAGATGAGGACATGATGTATCTCAGATGAGGATCTGGCAGTGATCTAAAGTGTCTGTCACCTCCAGGTTAGAAATTGTAAGTCTTTGTATCCAGGACTGAAGATAGAGACATAACAAAAAATCTGCCAATTCCTTCTGGCTTCCAAAGCAAAGGGGAGTGCTGATTAGTTCTGGAAGAACCTAGAGGAGGGTCACCACAACATATTGGTAAATAAAAAACTCTCAGGATACTATCTTGGATGACTGCACTCTTCCTTAAAATTGAGCAGATTTAGGACTTAAGTTTAAGGGAGGGAAATAAATCCTCCACTACATAGCTCTCCTATCTAGATCTTGGCAAATGTAATTTAAAACTTTCCTTCAAGGTGCGTTGGAGGCAATTAACTCAATAACTTTTGCTAACTTTCTATGCCTTTTCTCTTCCAGGTCCCTGAAGGTTCTTCATTGTAAATTTAAAGACAATAACCACACATTTTAACATAGGAGAGACAAAAATTACCAAAAATACCATAGTGGGTAGGATTTTCAGTTGTGCTCAACTGGTTTAGGAGTACAGACTGGGTAGGATTTTCAGAAGTCCCTGAGTGACTTAGGAACACAAGTCCCATTGATTTAAGGGAACTTGTGCTCCTGAATTACTCAGGGACTTCTGAAAATCCTACCCAGTATCTCTCAGTTACCAGTGCATAATAAACCTGCCAGCGTTTTTATGGTTGATTAGTAGCTAGCTTATTACCCTTGGGATTCCCAGAGTATCACTTGTAGTAATTAAGTAATAGGAGAAGAGCTTAATCTCTTACAATTTGCCTATAAGAAAATGATCATGTTTGCCTGCTTTTGCTGCTCTTTTGAGATTAGGAAATTAAAACATTTTAGTGTAAGTTTAGATCTGTAGTCTTGTCTTGAAGAAAAAAGTTCATAAACTGCAGAAGGAAAATTGTGGCAAAATTAGTAGCAAACTGCCATATCATTAGAAGAAAGAACAGGAGTACTTGTGGCACTTTAGAGACTAACAAATGTATTAGAGCATAAGCTTTCGTGGACTACAGCCCACTTCATCGGATGCATAGAATGGAACATATAGTAAGAAGATATATATATATATATATACACACACATGCAGAGAAGGTGGAAGTTGCCATACAAACTGTAAGAGGCTAATTAATTAAGATGAGCTATTATCAGCAGGAGAAAAAAAATTTTGTAGTGATAATCAAGATGGCCCATTTAGACAGTTGACAAGAAGGTGTGAGGATACTTAACATGGAGAAATAGATTCAATATGTGTAATGACCCAGCCACTCCCAGTCTCTATTCAAGCCCAAGTTAATGGTATCTAGTTTGCATATTAATTCAAGCTCAGCAGTTTCTCATTAGAGTCTGTTTCTGAAGCTTTTCTGTTGCAAAATTGCCACCTTTAAGTCTGTCACTGAGTGATTAGAGAGTTAAAATGTTCTCCTACTGGTTTTTGAAAGTTATGATTCCTGATGTCAGATTTGTGTCCATTTATTCTTTTGCGTAGAGACTGCTGTCCGGTTTGGCCAATGTCCATGGCAGAGGGGCATTGCTGGCACATGATGGCATATATCACATTGGTAGATGTGCAGGTGAATGAGCCCCTAATGGCATGGCTAATGTGATTAGGTTCTATGATGGTGTCACTTGAATAAATATGTGGACAGAGTTGGCATCGGTTTTGTTGCAATGATAGGTTCCTGAGTTAGTGTTTTTGTTGTGTGGTGTGTGGTTGCTGGTGAGTATTTGCTTCAGGTTGTGGGGCTGTCTGTAAGCGAGGACTGGTCTGTCTCCCAAGATCTGTGAGAGTGAGGGATCATTTTTCAGGACTGGTTCTAAATCTTTGATGATGCACTGGAGAGGTTTTAGTTGGGGGCTGAAGGTGACAGCTAGTGGTGTTCTTTTATTTTCTTTGTTGGGCCTGTCCTGTAATAGGTGACTTCTGGGTACTCTTCTGGCTCTGTCAATCTGTTTTTTCACTTCAGCAGTGGGTATTGTAGTTTTAAGAATGCTTGATAGAGATGTTGTAGGTGTTTGACTCTGTCTGAGGGATTGGAGCAAATGTGCTTGTATCTTAGAGCTTGGCTGTAGAAAATGGATCGTGTGGTGTGGTCTGGATGAAAGCTGGAGGCATGTAGGTAAGTATAGCAGTCAGTAGGTTTCCGGTATAGGGTGGTGTTTATGTGACTATCGCTTCTTAGTAAATGGACCGCTTCTGTGGATTGGTCTACGCTGAAGTTGATGGTGGGAAGGAAATTGTTGAAATCATGGTGAAATTCCTCAAGGGCTTCTTTTCCATGGGTCCAGATGATGAAGATGTCATCAATGTAGCGCAAGTAGAGTAGGGGCGTTTGGGGACGAGAGCTGAGGAAGCGTTGTTCTAAGTCAGTCATAAAAATGTTGGCATACCGTGGGGCCATGCAGGTACCCATAGCAGTGCCACTGACTTGAAGGTATATATTGTCCCCAAATGTGAAATAGTTGTGGGTGAGGACAAAGTCACAAAGGTCAGCCACCAGGTTTGCTGTGACATTATCGGGGATACTGTTCCTGATAGCTTGTAGTCCATCTTTGTGTGGAACGTGGAATATCATTAGAGAGAATTATCAGCATCCTCTGAGTCTGTTTTTTTCCATGTCCACAGGGTCTGCTAATTGTCTTGGTTTTCTGCAAGCAAGATTTAGATTAGATATTAGGAAAATATTACCTACAGTAGCTGTGAAAACTCTGTCGTTGGAGGTTTTTAAGAACAGATAAGGCAAACACCTGTCAGTCAAGGTCCAGATATACTTATTCCTGCTTTCGGATGTGGGACAGGACTAGACTTCTTGAGGTCCCTTCTTGCCTTACATTTCTGTGACTTCTAAGATGAAGCGGAATTGCTGCTAAGTCATACTAGTTGGTAGGTTCAGTTCACTCCAACTAGGGTATAAAAGGGTTATCTCAGGGGCCCAAGAAAGTAGGATCTATGATACAAAGATTCGGCAGTAGAAGAAGAATTCTATCAACAGCCAAACTTTGGAAAAGAGCTTAGGCTGAGATTTATTCCTGTGATTTGTATTACAGTGGTGGCTAGGGGGCCCACAGTGCAAGGCTCTGTATAAACACCAGTTAAGACAAAGTCCTTGGCCCAAAGAGCTTACTTTCTAAACAGATAAGACAGACAACAGGTGGGATAAAGGAACTATTATGTACAGGTGGGGAATTGAGGCATAAAGATATTAAGGAATTTGTTCCCGGTCACAAGGGAAGTCTGTGGCAGAGCTGGAATCTGAACACAAATATTCTAATCCTCAATCGAGTGCCTAAACTCACCCAGTATTAAGTAACATGATCATCCTCATATGGACCATCTTTTGTAACATTGTGCTCGGGAGCTGGTGATTGGGATTGAATATCCACTGATGAGGACTTGTCCAGGACACAATTACACTTTCATTACTGTTATGGGAGGCAGCACTAGGTGGCACTGTTGCACGTAATCTTCCAAATTCTTTTTGTTAGCATATAAGCATATTTTTGTTCTTGAGATGACATGATGTGGTATTGTTAGTTAGAGGTCATTTAAGTTTTTGTGTAATGGGAGAGAGAGCTCTGGGAGCAGCCGCAGAATTTCCTTTGTTCCCTGGGCTGTGCTTAGAGTCCATTCTTGAGGCAGAGTTGCTCCCTGGGATCAGTGCACTGGGGTTGGGCTGAGATTCCTGGTCCAAGAGATTGTCCAGCAAGCTATTGGACCATCCCAATTCAGCATTGTGTACATATGTGAATAAATCAAGTTACACCTAGAATATACCCAGATTCCACATCACTGAATTTTTCTTCACTGTGAAGTCAACCAGCAAGGCCTTGGACATCTGTTACCACTCAGCAGAGGGCTGACACTGGTTTCAGAATATGTCAGAAGAAAGGGCAACACTGTACATGATACAGAAAGGGATATGTAATGTTTATAGTTCAGTAGTAAGTTTGGGCATAGAATCTGTTTAGTCTGCTAATTTGGTTACTGTCTGTGTATAGTTGCATCTTTTAGATTTATAGTTTCCAGTTATAATGTATAGAAATTTAGCTATATTGGATCTGTATGTAACATAATGATTAATGTGTAATAATTTGATCCTTGGGAAAAAGCCCACTTAACAGGAGAGAGTGTATCATAGAACAGTGGTTGGACTGAAGCTGAAATTGTATTATTTTACTGGTGTCCCTTCCCATTTAGAGGGAACAAGGGCAACTCTTTATTCCAAACAAGGAATTTTTTGACTTACTGTATCAGCATCATGAGAGATTACTTAACCAGAGTGTGTTACAAAAATGAGAAGAGATGAATTGGGGTGGTTAGAGGGAGTACTTGGTGGAAAAAGGCTGGATTTAGATGTGTTTAAAAAAAGGGGGAATGGAAAATAAAGAGAAACTGATAACAGCATAAGTATAGAGGAGCATGGAAAATGAACCCGAACTACGTTTAAATTTAATCTGATGGAGAACTTTTTATAGAGGGAAATCTTACAGATTATTAAAGATGTCTAAAATACATCTTGCACCGTAGATCTTACACCTGTGAAATTTCATTTGATGGATAAATTATTCTGGGCAGGAGACCAAAAGGAAGTTGGCAAGTGACAGCCATATGACAAGAGAATAAGAATTTATTGTAGCCAAAAGGACGCAGATCCAAATTAAAAAAAAATATCATGAGTAATAATCTTGTTAGCTTCCCCTTATTAGAAGTGAACCAATTTTTGAAACACCTGTTGAGGTTAACAATTTAATTTAATCTTCTGGGGATGATATTTTTCAGTGATGAATAATACATCTGTGTAGATGGCTGGAATGAAGTTTTTCATTAATCTGTTACTTGAGGTTAAAGTACATTAATTTCAGAACTCTTATCAAAAAAACATGTGTAGTTGAGTTTGATTTAATGATTGAGAGAAAAGAGGGAGATAAGTTCCAGAAATAATGAGTATGATATATAAGATCTAAAACTAGAGCTAAAAGTCCAAATATGAGGAAGGACAACCAATAGCCTGCACTGAATTTGATAAAATGAATAAAGAATATGAGAACAGTTAGTCCAGTGGATAAGGGTAGATTTTTATTAATACCACAAGCTCTTATAATCATCCCATTGTTTCCAAATTCTTGCAAGAATATGAGCAGTTAAAAATGCAGAAAGTCAAAAAGAGAAAAGAAGTGACACAATCATTAACTGATAAAAGGAAATCAGAGATGTCAAAGACCTAGTAGATCTTGTGGCCAATGCCAGGATTGGTCTCTATGGTATACTTCCTAATGTTGCCCAGTTCTGCTTTATATATCCTGAGCAATAGGCATTCCATTACTGCTCTTGGAACGCTTGGTTCATTTAATGGGTTTGACTGACAAAATTCTCCCTGTGTTGTATGCCATGTTGTGTCTGTGTGGTCCCAGGATATTAGAGACAAGGTGGGCAAGGTAATGTCTTTTATTGGACCAACTTCCGTTGGTGAGAGACTCAAGCTTATGCAGAGCTCTTGTTTTTAGAAGCTCGAAAGCTTCTGTTTCTCACCACAGAAGTTGGTCCAATAAAATATGTTACCTCACCCACCTTGTTGCTCTTTCAAACAGCAGTCTAGCTCTTTGTATTCTCAACCCGGTGACAATTACATTATTGGTAATAACAGTAAAATGGTATAGTACTCATTCAGCTTGGCAAAATAACATTTCCAGGCAACTCTCTCAAATTGAAATGGGCTTGTTTCCTGTTTATTTAGGGGTTGCGTATTTTTCTTAGATAAACAATAAGGGTGACTCCAATACAAACCAGGCTTGCTCCAGAATTTTTTCAATATTAAAACATTGTTATAAAATCTCATCTATGATAAAATAATTAAATAACCCTAAGGGCATAATAGGAAAATATTTTAAACTCCTCTTCTTAGTTAAAACAATTCTCCTGCCTCCTACATAAGAAGAAATTTTGTTAACAGCTCCGACTTTTTAAAAATGACCAGAATATAAAATACTTTGAATTCCATCTGATTCCAAAATATGGAAAATTGCCAGGTTTCCATAATCTTATTTGCTTCACAAATTGATTGAAGTACTTATATTCAGTGGAAGGGACAAATCTCACAACTACCTTAGAATGAGTGGACAGTGAGTTTAAGTATAAAATGATTGCTGATGAACAAACTGTTCATCACTAATGCTGCTCAGTGGCATCTGAACATACATTCTGCCTTGGTTTGTCCTGGGCTGAAGAATTCACAATATGAACGTTTTAAAGTCTCTCATGCCTTCATCTTGAGATCTACCATTTGCTTTTTCTCTTACATGTCTTACATTCGATATGGCTGTAAGCATCTTACTTGTTCTTCATGCATGGGGGTGGGCATGTGGTCTCTTCCAAGGTGAGTACCCATTTGTTCATGGTTATTTAGTGGGAAGCGTTCATGAAGTAAACAACCAGTTACCCTCACATGTGAGCCCAAATATGTGACTTATATAATGGATGCGAGTTCCAGTGGTCCAACGAATGAGAAACCTGAGGTCTTAAACCCTAGACTCAGGCATTGCGCAGCCTGTGGTCCTTTCTCTTACGTAGACTCCAACACTGATGACCACTTATTGTATGCTGGTATAACATAAAGAAGGCAAATCGTAAAGTACTATAAAGACATTTCACTGTGTGTGCATCCTTTTTATAGGGGAATACTCCATTTACACATTGTCAGATAAAATTTAGATAGTAATTATAAGTGCCTAACCCACATAAAGTTTTTTATGCAGGCTATACAATTTTATTACAGAAATTGCATTATACTTAATGACTGATGACCTTATCTTACTGCACTAATGTTTTTTTCATTAAAATTAAACATCCTGTTAGATAGGCAGGAACTAGAAAGAATGGCAGAAATGGGGAAAAGTTCACAATATACCATGTGCAGCAGCTGTCTTTAATGGGGGCAGGGAGAAAGCTAGTAATGCGCCTTTTTCAATTTATTACTTTGTCAGATTGGAAAATTTAAACTGTAATTAAATGGATGGGAGCTACTGGTACATTGTCATTTTACAGCATAGACGGCTTCAACTGCTGAGCTACTGTACCTGCTTTGGTAACTTACAGCTGTTGCTTGGTCTATATGCAAGCTTTTACATGTGGGATATATTAATCCTCAAGGCAGATTATTGAATGCATTTCCAGACATCAGAACAGCTAATATTTCTTTTGTCATGTCCAGCCTACTCCTGTTTGCTACAACGTTATCTCTGTTGTTAGAGATATCTTATTTATATTAAATGATGATTATTAAGAAGTTAACATTTTATATGGAAAGTTTCCTGTTTCACTTAAAATAATGAAAGTGGGAAATTGTCAATAGCAGGACGATCATTGCAAAAACAATTAATTTGATATAAATTTTTTTGATAGAGATAACAAGTACAGCAGTGCTTAAGGCTAAAATTTCAGTAATATACATTACAAATTTCAGGTGGCTCTACATGTTTTACATATAAATTATTATGATTATTATTACTATTTTGGTAGTGCTTAGCAGTGCCAGCTGGATCAAGGCCAAATTGTGATATTCACTTTACTAACATGGAGGAAAAGATGACTGTGCCACAATGAGGTTTCAGTCCAATTTCTCTGCTGACAAAGGTCCTGATCTTAGTGTGCCTTATTGCTCGGGGTAGCAAGTATTCAGCATCTCCTATGATCTGTTCCAAATTCTTTGTCCTTGTAAGTTTACATCTACTGGCCACATTGGGTGTTGTGCAGTGGTGGCATGCTGTCTCAGAAGGAATTCCCTGTGGAATTGTTCCTTCATTGTCCATGTGGTAAATACTCTTCTGAATCAGCTCAGGATCTTACAGCTACTATGATATCTATGGGACTTGTCATGCTCTGGATATGTTTTTTTTTTTTTTAATTTGGCTAAGATCAAGCTTTTGTCATGGACCAACCACAACCTTCTTTGTGTTTGGACTTGACATGCACCTGTCCTTCTGAAGTAAAGGGCCTGTTTTAACACTCATCCCTCAGAGGCTAATACAAATAGGTATGCTTACAAAAGACACTGAAGAAGAACCTTGTCCATCTGGCCTCTCTATTGATGGGCTTGGTGGAACTTTACATTCTCTTGCACTGCACTATTAATAGTATATAGATGGAAGAGATCCAGAGCATCTCTGGCTGTGGTGTCCTTCCAAACTGGACCACTTGCTGCAAAAAGAGCTTTTGTAGCCATAAACTGCTTTTGTGCGAGAGGCAAAGGAAATCCTCTGTGCTTTCTACCATTGTTCTGCAAAGTCTCAACTGAACTGTTCTGAGTGGCTGACGGTCATTAATCTAGGCTGCCTCCACTTGGGATGGAATTGTATTTCTTGCTCTGAGGAATCTTCATGTTATTTTCCAGATGATTTGCTTGAATCTGAGTAGAGCTGTTTGCCATAGTATTGGTAAGAGAAATTGTACATTTTTCTCTAGATGAGTTTTGATTTATCTCACTTACTGAAGTTCTGGAGGTTTCGAGGAAGCTACAGCCAACAGTCTGTAAGGTCATACCATGTGACTATCAGCCTGGGGTGCAATAACTGAGTGTACAGTGGAAAGTGTTGTGTTTTTTGTGTAAGAAGTAACAGGTTCAAATTCCATTTAATCTGTTGCATAGGTGGTAAATAAGGGGAGTACTGGGACAGCTTCTGGTGAAGATTCAGTTCTTGGTTTTAGGACGTATTAGGAGTGGGCCAGTTATCAACCTGTTTCCACTCTCTATTACGTTTTTTATTGAAAACATGGTTGAAAAGTCCCTTGTGGCTAGACATTTTGTCTTGGATTTTTTCATCCCTGGTCAGTGTGACTTCAAGCCCGGGCATGGTAAAAATATGTATTAGTTATGTTAGTTGATTTCCTGGGGATTGATGAAGACAAAGTGTCTGTGTCAACTCTTTTATAACTTATTCTTTCAGCTTGGTAAAGTTTTGGTGACATTTCCGTATCCCTCTCAGGGATTGACGGTCATTTTGGAGTGGCTCTACTCTCCCCCACCCCCGAGACACTCAAGGCATTGTGCCAGATCAGTGTTTCCCAAACTTGGAACGCTGCTTGTTCAGGGAAAGCCCCTGGCGGGCCAGGCTGGTTTGTTTACCTGTCGCGTCTGCAGGTTCGGCTGATAGCGGCTCCCACTGGCTGCAGTTTGCCGCTCCAGGCCAACGGGGGCTGCGGCAAGAGGTGCGGGCCGAGGGACATTATATAAAAGATGGAAAACTGCTTATTTCATGTGAGAGTCAATTCAGGCAGACCCAGAAGTTCAACCATACCAAAAGTGTAAGGGAATTCTAGGATAATTCCAAAACAAATAAGGTGATGTTCGTTTTGCAATACCAGCTAATCTATGCCCTGCAATCCATGTGTATAAATGACAGAGAAATAGAGTTAAGTAAGGATTCACTGGTGGGCTAGCAAGTGACAAAACCCAAACCGTGGATATGAGTGTTAGTAGTAGCTTAAAGGGAGTTGAAGCAGCACTAACATTTCCCATGCATTGCCTCCTTGGCCATTCTCTTGGGGCTTGTATGCATTCCACGAATGGATGCTATGAGCTGCTAAGGGAGTCATCAGCTTTAGCCCACCAAGCAGCACTTTTCTATAGTTGTTGATCATCCCTTGTGCTTGGACTGTGCACCATATAGTGAAACCATCTCAGTTCCACCATTTTATTTGTTTAAAAGAAATATTAATAGTCATGTACTGTGCTGGCTCTGAGGGCTGGGATGGTGTGATAGTGGGAGGGCTCTCATTGTTATAGTCTGATGTTGGTGACGGAGGGAAGAGCTCATGTCCCAAATTGTTGAGATGCTGAGGATTCCCCTATCCCCAGTTTGCAGGAGCTGGTGGGGGTGGTGTGTCTGCTTCTACTCTCCACCCACTGCAGTTATTAGATTTTGTTTGGGATTGGGAGATATTCATCCCTCTAGGTCATGTCCTCTTTTTATTCCCTCCCCCCACCCCCTCCACCCCTACTCCTGTGCTTCAATCCATTCTAAATCTATTAGACGTGGAAAGGATTTTGGACTGTAGCCAGTGGTGAGCTGGAGCTGGTTTGCACCGGTTCACTAGAACCGGTTGTTACATTTAGAAGCCCTTTTAGAACCGGTTGTCCCGCGAGGGAGAACCAGTTCGAAAAGGGCTTCTAAATATAACAACCGGCCAAAAGTGGCGCCTTAGGCACCAACTCCATGTGTGCTCCGGGGCTGGAGCACCCATGGGGAAAATTTGATGGGGCAGAGCACCCATCAGCAGCTCCCTGACCCGCCCCACCCCGCGCCCGGCCCCAGCTCACCTCCGCTCCACCTCCACCTCCACTCCTGAACGCGCCACCCCGGTCTGCTTCTCCGCCTCCACCCCCTGCCAGCTTCCCGCGAAGCAGCTGTTCGCGCGGGAAGCCAGGGGGCTGAGAAGCGGGTGGCGGCTTCATGCTCAGGCCCAGGGAGGTGGAGCGGAGCTGAGCTGGGGCGGGGGGGGTGCAGGGAGGGCCGCCAGCGCTGCAGCATGTAACCTGAGGGGGGGGTGTACAGGGGAACCGCTCCCCGCCGCAGTTCACCTCCGCCTCCCTCGGCCTGAGTGCAAAGCCACCGCCTGCTTCTCAGCTCTCCCAGGCTTCCCGCGCGAACAGCTGATTCGCGGGAAGCCGGGGGAGGAGGCGAAGAAGCAGAGCGGGACAGTGCGTTCAGGGGAGGAGGTGAAGGCAGAGCAGAGGTGAGCTGGGGCTGGGCGCGGGGTGCGGAGCTGCCGGTGGGTGCTCTGCACCCACCAAATTTTCCCCGTGGGTGTTCCAGCCCCAGAGCACACATGGAGTCGGCGCCTAAGGTGCCACTTTTGATGTGATTGGTGGGGGGAGCAGCCGCTCCCCCTGCTTCCCCCCTACCTATGCTCCCCCGCCCCTAGGAGCCAGAGGGACCTGCCGGATGCTTCCTGGGAGCTGCCCCAGATAAGCCCCGCCGGTACTCCGCACCTCGCCCCCCAACAGGTCCCTCTGGCTCTTAGGGGTAGGGTGGACACCCACTACAGTGGCCCACAAGACCTGACTTACCCCCAGAAATGGGCAGGAGGGGAGGGGGGTGGATGGGGCAGGAGTCCGGGGGGGGGGCGTCAAGGAACACAGGGGGTTGGATGGTGCAGGAGTCCCCGGGTGGCAGGGGTGGGCCATGACCCCCTCGTGGGGTGAGGAGGGAACTGGTTGTTAAGATTTTGGCAGCTCATCCCTGACTGTAGCTAGTGGCACCCCACCTCTACCAAAGATAGGAAAAAGCTCCAGTGCTTCATTGGCTATTAAAGCACCCTACTGAGTGCTGTGAAGATATTGGAGGTAGTGTTTTTCTAACCAGTATGATGTATAAACCCTTTGACTGTCTTCTTTTAGTCCTTTGCTTCACATTTAATTAACAAATGGTTGCACTGCTTAAATAAAACCCAACCGACTGCCACTAGATAACACGTAAGTGCTGGGGGAGCTTCTGATGTCTGTGTGAGTAATGTATGTGAGGGCATTGATTTCAGACACTTGGGAGTCAGTGGGTTGATTTTCAACCTCTAAACATATTGGTGGCAGGACCAGGAGTGTCTCTTTTTCCAGAGTGTTATAGCGTTATGAGAATCCATGAAGAGATTAATTTACCCGAGCAGTATAGCTCTGGCAAAGGTTTTGCTGTTATTTAATATCATTTTCATAGTTCACTAGGTCCAGTGCTCTTTTAAGTGTGAAAAGTTCATAGTATGTCCCATTGAAGGTGTTTTTCAAAGAATGCATGTGTATAGTGGTATATAGGCTGGTAATTTTGTCTACGTTCTTGTCTACCTTTTGGTTTAGTGAACAGGATTTTGTCAAAAGGTTTGTAAAAACCTTTGCTAAAGGCAGGACTGGAAACTGCAGATTACAAAACATTCCTGAAGAATTGGGCCAGCCATTTCAGCAGTTCACTTTCAGTTGTCCTTTTATATACCTTTAGTAGATTGCATTTTTGCATTTTCCAGAGGGTTGTTAGACAACAAAAATTAGGTGAGGGTTAAAAAGCCATTCACATTTTCCCACCTATTATTATTATTCCATCAAGGTACTCATTATTCCTTCACCCTTCCCATGGGTTAACATGTCTTAGTTTGTGAATTCTGGCAGCTGAAAGAATAACACTCAGCTTGGGAATCCAACTTGGCAATCTAATCCATAGTACTAAGCCTTGAACTGTATTTATAAATTTAATTCAGGTATTCAAAAGGTGCCCTCAACTTAGAGAGTGTAAATATGAGAATTTCCTCTCTCAAAGTGCTGGGAACACCAAATAACTAGATCTTCAGACATTGTAACTTGCTGGTCTTCCCTTTATCCTGCTGTTGAATTTTCACTCTTTCCAGCTCCCTGTGCGTGGGCTTCCAAAATCCTTTCCTCTTTGAAGAACTGGGTTCTCCTCTGTATATCTTCCTGTCCAGGCAGGACATTTAGCACTTTCTTAGGCTAGCAGTGGCTGAAGCAGGTCCCAGTGCCAACTTCTGAAATTTCACCACTAATGCACATCTATATGTATGGAAAAAAGGCAATGAAATCACTCAGGTGAGGCTAAACCATCAAAAAAACCCAAAAAGCAGAGTCCTGAACAATATGGTAAGAGTTCTTTTCTTGCTTCAGGAAGACCGGGATACATTCAAGCTATCAAACAAGCTTGTCTAGCCGAGCTTGGTACATCGTGGAAACCCAAGAATGAAAATCAAATAAAGAAAATCTTTGGTCAGTGTACAGGGATCTGGTTCCTGCCCCCAGCGGACCTCTTTGCTGCCCAGTCCAAAAAGATAATTGCCAAGTCTGGCTCCTGACCCTTGTATTCTCAGGCCACAAAGGTAGATGAATTGTTGTTTACCTAGCCAGGTCTTTTAGTTTATGGTTTTCTCTGTCCCCTCTGATTGCCAAAGAGATGAGGATGACAAGCTAGCACTCAGCAGAGATAATGATAAACCAATATTGGCCAAAGCCTCCATAGATTACTTCAGATGTCTATTTGCCAGCCCTGGATTCTGCCAACATTTCAAGATCAGTTACCGTGGTGCACTCACTTATCCAGACCTTCAGTGTCTGAGACTTAGCCCTTGGAACCTGAGTGGTTATATCCCCTACACCAGGACCTAGTGGATTTCTGTCTCAAATGCAGAAAGTTTTTAATCAGTTATGCTTAGAAGGAGCGTTGGAGAATATGAGCTTCTTGGCGCGTATGGAGGCGGTAATTCCTTTACATGCCTCTACCAGAGACATCTGGAAACTCTAACTACACAACTTCTGTTTGGGCCCAAAACCAAAGTTTTTATAAATGTCGTTCTTGTCCCTGGGAGCAATGTGGCTTATCCTTTCAAATTCCAACCTTCTGCTTCACCTGCACTGTCTCTGTTTTTAACAGCAGCTTCCCTTTATAGACCTGCATTCAGAAAATCCATCAAGCAGCAATGCCTAAGCTTGGTTCTTGTAATCCTCACCAAGCTTCCCTTTGAGCCGAAGGGAAGCATCCCTTTAATTTCTCACACTCAAGATGGCCTTCCTCTTAACAATCACTTTAGCAAAAAGGGGTCAGCAAGTTGGTGGCACTAGCTGTGAAACCCATATTTCCTGACGAGGTAAATCCCTTAGGCTGGGCCTGAAGTTTGTTCCTCCTAAGTGGCGTTTTTTATTCATTTTTGAGGACCTATAAAAGGATGCAAAGCCCCCAAATACATTGTTCCAAGTAGATAGTTACATATTTCTCAGGCCTACAAATTGTTGCATAAAGAACTTCTTGTAGCACTTAATGCTCATTTGACCAGGCCCATGGCTATCTCATGGACAGAGCAACACAGGGCATTTTCCAATAAGATTTGCCAGGCTTCAGCACAATCTTTCAAGAAAGGACTATAAGATAGGCATTTTAGTGGTGTTTCATGTGCCTTTTGGGAAGGCGGGTCCTCTAAAGGTCCTTCCCTTAGTCTTCTGCAGTAAAGACTTAGGTACAAAAAAGAAATAAAATGTTTATACTGTATTTCCCACTTTACTTTTGCTGCAGGGTGTTTGTTACTGTTTGCTAATTTTCATTAGTATTGAACAAAAGAACAAGTGGATGTCCACGTGAGAGAGAGAGAGAATTCATTTTCATTACCTGTAATTTTATCTTCTCCAAAGGTATACCTCATACTCAATTAGAATCCATGCTGCGTTTATATAAAGGTTGTTTCAAGCTTTAATGACTTGAAGGGGTATGAGAATAACACTTCTGGTTTGGTAGGATAGGATCTGAAGAGTGAGAGAGAGAAAATGTTTTTTAAAAAACATTTCAGTGGTTTTTTTTTTTAAATGTGTTCCTGCCTGGGGAAATTTATTTGGAAGTGCTTTTCCAGCATAGCTGCTAATCCATTATGTCACCTCACCTACTGCGGTATTTGTGGGAGCTGAATATGGTTGTAGTACCTCAAGCCTGCCAGCAGGGGAAACAGACATTCAGTTTGGAGGGAAAATACAGAGGTTTTCTTATGTCTATTTCTGATACATGGGATAAGATGGTAAGTCAGACAGTACTGGAGAGTAATGAAATGACAGGCACCCACTTACAGAAGATAAAATTACAAGTAAGGAAGCTAATATTACCTTTTCTGATTTACAAAAAGAAAAGGAGTACTTGTGGCACCTTACAGTCTCTAAGGTGCAATGAGTCCTCCTTTTCTTTTTGTGGATACAGACTAACCCGGCTGCTACTCTGAAACTTTTCTGATTTGTAAATGCTAAATAAAAAAAGTAGTAGGATGTTTTACCCGAAATAGACTTTGCTGTAAAGGGTTCAAAACAATAGTGAAAAAATACCGTAGTGAACATCTTAAAATAATTGTTACTTCTGATTGCTACCATATACAGGACTATTCATGGGAAACAAAGAGGATCCATCTGAAATTTAATGTAAAACAAGTGCTGACTGAATTTACTGTAGCAGAAGTAAAATTTAAATTTGCTGAATTACATTTTATTTCTCTACATTTAGAATCTTAAACATCTTTTTACAAGTTTACTACTTTTGAAAAATAACTGAGCATATTGGACAGCTATGGGTAATAAGAACAAATGGAGAATGACAGCAGAAGAAATAGATCCTGTAGTACTGATACGGTCTTTTATTATGGAAACAGTAAATTGAGTATCAGTCACAATGCTCAGAATTGAGGCACTATTTGATTCTAGATTATAACTATAGGGGGAGCCTGTACTCCATCTGCAGAAACATGGCCTATTGTGCATTGAACATAGAAGAAATATGTGTACTTCTACTGGATTGACACCCTGACCCCCCTGGGTGACATACAGACTTATGTAGTTGGAAGGCTTAGATGACATTAATCATTCAACCACAAATTGAGTTTCAAACTTCAGTAGTATTTGTCTATCTTTCTGCAAATACAGCATTCTTGAATACATAATTGTTTCAAATGTTTGCTGGGCTTTGAGAGAAAAGGGAAGCACAGTAGAGACGGAATAATATACTGCAAACAAAAAAACTCCTTGCCCAGTTTGATGTGCTTTATTTTTACATGAACCATTTTATTTTTTTTCTTCTAGTTGTAAATACTTTTATTTCTATGGGGGATTCTGATTAATTCCATTAGTGGCTTTCACACTTTCCAGCTTAGAACCCACAATAAGTTTGCATATAGAGAAAAAAGGCATTGAAAAGAATATTGAGATACTCGGCCTGCTATTTAGTGACTAATAAGAAGTCAATAAAATAAGCTATATGCATCAAGAAAATGGAGCATATTTACTGCATGCCTATGACTTGTTAGTGATTATCTGGTGAATGGTTTTGCATTTTTTAAGAATGTACTTTTCATATAAATACAGTAGCCAGATTCACCCCAAAGTTTATATTAGTAATAGTAGGCAAATATGGTGTTGGAATCTACAACCTTCCCATGTGCTCATGGGCGAACAAAGGCTGGTTCACCTTTAAAAATGGAGTGGTATGGGCCACGATGGTTGACAGATGTACTGCCTCAGGCTATAGTAGTAATATCTGAAAATATTTATTGGTGTCAGGCCTATTTGCTAAAATGTTAAAATGACCATTTGTTTTCTTAAACTTTGTATTGTAGTTTAGACAACTAAGTATAACATCAGTTGGAGGTAAAGAACAGAACTGCAAATATACAGATTAAGCCTGGGTCAAATCACTATGTCATATACATAGTTAATTAGCAAATTTAACAGTGATTCTTGCTAAAAAAGGAAACACCTTTTTTATAGCACAGTGGGTTAAATGTTAAACTAAATTAGAGGAAAACTTAAGTATTGCCTTATTAAGGCCCATGCACGTTCTCCTAATGCCTTTAGCTGGGTACACTGCCATCTTAAAACAACTACTAGGACTTATAAAGAAAGGGGGGAAAGAAACAGTCCAGTGCAGGTTATTCTGTAAATAACCAGTCCAGTGCAGGTTATTCTGTATTGGTTCACAGTTCAGTGGTGGCAGAAAGCTTGGCAAACAGGAGTTAGGATCCAAAATGTCCCTTGAATGTGGAAATGATTGAAATATCATAGTATTAGTCATACCTTGTGTGTGTTCTCCAAGAATGAAAAAAAGAGAAAAGACATATCTAGAGAGAGCAGGCAGTGAAACATGTACACATTTTATGTGTCATTTTAAGGGATTTCCTTTGTTTAGTTGGAATAAAGCTATATGAAGTGGCATCATTTTAAGGAGCACATAATCTGTGGGAATTAATGACTGATTTTCAGTTTGAGAATAACTGGGGTTTTTTTACAAAAAAAAAAGCTTCTTAATGTAAGCTGTAATGACTACAAATTGTTGTTTTAAATGCTAAGTTTGTGGGTTCATTATTTTTTGTGCATTAAATAATTATTTTAATAAAAGTCCAGAGTTCGTGTTCTGTTGTGAAAGCTGTTACCTTCCAGCGGTAGGCATATATCTCTTAGTCTAGAGGGGAAAGTGAACAACATCTCATATTTCTCTAAGGCACTTATGAAAGCATTAATTTCCTTCTGCTGTCTTGATGGAACTCCACTGCTGTGGGGCAAGTTAATACAAAATGATCACATTTTCACTCATAATCAATATAACTGTGTGACACTAGGCATCTATTTTTCACTCCAAAATCCCGTAAAACAGAATGATGTGTGGATTTTCTTCAAAGGGGGTCCTTTCAAGAAAGCAGAGATGGAAATAGCCTTCTTAGCAAGTGACTGAGGCACTTCATTATTACCACAGTTCCCTGACAGCACTGACAGATCTGAATGTGCTGGGTTTTTCTTCTCCTACCTGTCTCAATGGATAATTTGAATACCGGTCATTTTATTTAAGTAACAAGCTATGTATCAACTTAGGGTCTCTTTAATTTATTTAATCCTTGTACTTCTTCTATTATTAATTCTTTGCCTTCTAAACACCTCTGCTGCTAAGAACAAAAAAGTATCTATTGGGCCAGTTGGGTTTCACTAGCACAGTGGTTCCCAAACTTGTTCCGCCGCTTGTGCAGGGAAAGCCCCTGGCCGGCCGGGCCAGTTTGTTTACCTGCCACGTCCACAGGTTCGGCCGATCGTGGCTCCCACTGGCCGTGGTTCGCTGCTCCAGGCTCATGGGAACTGTGGGAAGTGGCTCAGGTCGAGGGACATACTGGCCACCGCTTCCAGCAGCTCCCATTGGCCTGGAGCAGCGAACCACAGCCACTGGGAGCCACGATCGGCTGAACCTGCGGACGCGGCAGGTAAACAAACCAGCCCGGCCCCCCAGGGGCTTTCCCTGCACAAGCAGCGGAACAAGTTTGGGAACCACTGTACTAGTGAATTATCATTTATTTAGAAGAGTGCATTTTCCTTTCTTTGGCCTTGTCTACACTATCGGCGTAAATCGACCTACGTTATGCTATTCCAGCTACGTGAATAATGTAACTGGAGTTGATGTAGCTTAGGTCGTCTTACCATGGTGTCTTCAGATGGTCTCCTGTTGAGTTACTGTACTCCTTTTGGGGAGTTGGAGTCCTGGAGTCTACTAAAGAGCGTTCTGCCATTGATTTAGCGGGTCTCCATCGATTGCAGAAGCGTTGATCTCCCTGGGAGTGAAGACAAGCCCAAATGTCATAAAGACACAAGTAAGAGAGAGCAACACATATAAATGCTAAATAAGACTACTACTCAAATTTTATTATTTTAAACTTTTCAAATTACCATAAGAGTTGAAATTGTAATATTCACATAGTAATGTAATGTAAAGAGGGCAAACCAATGATAAGCAAATGCTATGAGGATTTCTACCATGCCTCTTACACAAGAGGGACACTTGTGCAAATATTTATGGGCAATCACAACATTTCCTTTGCACTACATTTCCAGAGGCAGAACTTCCAATGATTTGAATGCAGCCTGATCCAGCAGTACTTGTTTCTTCTGTTCAGTTTATGTAAGGTTTTTACTCTTTCTTGACTTAGCATCTGCACAATATCTTGAGAAACTTCATTAAATATATGAATAGGTGTGCAGGTCCAAAGGCTTGCAGAGATAGCAGACGGGCAAGAAAAAACTCACAATTTACAGGTATTCTCTTAACTAAATTATTTTGAAACCTTCCAAGTAGGACAGAATAGCTAAAACTTTTCCAAAGCAGAATTAACTTGTAGTATGTGGCCACAAAAGACATGTTTTTCAATGCTTTCTGTAAGTAATTCCATTCTTAGGGAACAGTGAAGGCTCCAGCTGATTATTCTAATGATGACGTGAAGATTCAGAATTGTTAATTTTTTAAATCTCCCAATCCAAGCAATTGAATCAACAGGAGAGAATTCAGAGGCAATATCTTTTCAGGCAACAAATATGTCAGCTTGTGACATGGATGCATTTTCCCCACTTTCCGTTAATCCCATAAATTTCTGTGCACTACCTGCTGACATAGACTGCCTCTGTGACAGAATATCATGTAGAGAGAACATTTTGTGTAACTAACAATCATCATGCTGGTAAGAAATGGAATCTGCTCTATCATTGTCTTCCTATGTGATGATGGCAAAGTTAATTAGTCTCTCTCTGTCTTGGTTCCCCATGTTTTTAAACTCGAAAACTAAAATATTTCTGCCAAAAAGCAAAATTCTTATTTTTTGATGAATTGGGACCTATTTTGTTGTTTTTATGCTTCTCTGGCCAATTTTATGTTTAGTTAAAAGCATGTTTCAGTTTTTTGTCTTTTATGAAGTAATATAATAAGTTGCTTAAAAAAACTAAACATCTCCAAATTAAAAATCTGAAAATTACAGATGTTCAGGTTTTGAAATAATCTCTACCATTTTATTTTCTTTATATAGGAGGAAAGCAATATTGTCTTAAATACAATTTTTTGCAAACAGTAGACTTAATTATATAAAAAGTCTGCTGGCAAATGTGATATGAAACCCTTTATAAATAGCAAACCTGAGTTTAGAAATGCTGAAAACTGCTTTATAAAACTGATTTTACTTAACATTTACTTCTTGATTGTCCATATTGCCTCATGATCTTTCTCTGCTTGCTTCACATAATTATTAAAGGAGAGAACAGATTTCAGCCAAGAGAGATTTGACACCTGAGACCCATTTGAGAGGAAGAGCTTTGCCCTCTGTAAAGTTTTACAGCAATGAGGGGAATCATTATTTTACCCCACTGGGCATGGGTCTGACAGTGGTCCATAGTATTTAAATGTCACTGAAAGGTTTTGTAATTTTAGCAGATGGATTTGACCTCTGAGGGAATGCCTACACTGCAATTAGATACCCATGGCTGGAGTGGGTTCATAGGGGTTGGGCTGTTTAATTGTGGTATAGACATGTAGGAGCCCAGCCTTTAGGACCCTGTGAGGTGGGAGGGTCCCAGAGCACATGCTGCAACCAGAGCCGAAACATCTACACTGCAGTTAAACAGTCCCTTACCCCGAACCCCGCAAGCTCAAGTCAGCTGGTTTTTAATTGCAGCGTAGACTTAGCCAATAGGTTTTTAATTGCAGCGTAGACTTACCCAACTAGCATCCTGAGGAGATAGTTGACTACCAAGATGTCATTTGCTAAGACTTCTAAACCTACTAATCACTGCCATTTCTATTCCTTGTCCAATTTGAAACCTGAATGATTGGTGACTAAAAATTTGAAGGATGTATTGGATGCTCTTAGAGCTAAATACTCGCCATGTTCTCAATAATCTTTCTCCCAAAAGGAAGGGCACAGCCAGTGAGAGCGGTGGTTGAGTTTCCTGATCAAAGGCTGAAATGTTACATATTTGAGTTGCTGGCAGCTTGTGCTTCCTTAGGGGGACATTAATGACCCCTGCCAAGGGATTCCCCCATTGGTTTTCATCAGTCATAAGGGGTATGAATCTGATTTACAGTTTGTTAAATCCTTCAGTGTACCAAGAACCTGCAACTGGGAATTAACTACATTAATTTTGGGAAGATGTTATGATTATTTACTTCTGCCTAGACGCTATGGTCATCATTCCAGAGAGACAATCCTAGATCTGATCTGTCTAAACTGTGGAGTGGTTTTTGAAATTTCTTATCAAGAAACTGTTGACTCTGAAACTGGCAGCACACATCCTGAATAGATCAGAGAGCATCTCTAGTGGTTTGGTTCTTGTGTAACACTCCACTCATTCACTTACCTGTAGGAATAAGGATCTGGTGGATACTAGTACAGCACATGCTACAGTGACCCTGTCCAGTGAGATGAGGTACCGAGTCCATGGCACATGGTTGGTAGGGAGAAAATGTCAGTTGGGGGAGTCTCCAGATGTGGTATAAATGAAGAGCTTGGTTGATACGAACTTTGGGAAAAGGTGGTGGATTGGTTTTGCACTACACTGTGACCTGCTGGTCCAGCTACTGTCTTGGACTTAGATAATTCTGGACTGTCCTGCTGATCTTGTTTCAGAGTAACAGCCGTGTTAGTCTGTATTCGCAAAAAGAAAAGGAGTACTTGTGGCACCTTAGAGACTAACCAATTTATTTGAGCATAAGCTTTCATGAGCTACAGCTCACTTCATCGGATGCATACTGTGGAAAGTGTAGAAGATCTTATTATATACACACAAAGCATGAAAAAATACCTCCTCCCACCCCACTCTCCTGCTGGTAATAGCTTATCTAAAGTGATCACTCTCCTTACAATGTGTATGATAATTAAGTTGGGCCATTTCCAACACAAATCCAGGTTCCCCCCCCACACACATACAAACTCATTCTCCTGCTGGTAATAGCTTATCCAAAGTGACCACTCTCCTTACATTGAGTATGATAATCAAGGTGGGCCATTTCCAGCACAAATCCAGGGTTTAACAAGAACGTCTTGCGGGGGAAGTAGGAAAAAACAAGGGGAAATAGGCTACCTTGCCTAATGACTAAGCCACTCCCAGTCTCTAGTCAAGCCTAAGTTAATTGTATCCAATTTGCAAATGAATCCCAATTCAGCAGTTTCTCGCTGGAGTCTGGATTTGAAGTTTTTTTTTGTTGTAAAATAGCTACTTTCATGTCTGTAATCGCGTGACCAGAGAGATTGAAGTGTTTGACCAATGGACAGTCTCTACGTAAAAGAGTAAATGGACACAAATCAGATGTCAAGAATTATAACATTCATAAACCAGTTGGAGAACACTTCAATCTCTCTGGTCACGCGATTACAGACATGAAAGTCGCTATTTTACAACAAAAAAACTTCAAATCCAGACTCCAGCAAGAAACTGCTGAATTGGAATTCATTTGCAAATTGGATACAATTAACTTAGGCTTGACTAGAGACTGGGAGTGGCTTAGTCATTATGCAAGGTAGCCTATTTCCCCTTGTTTTTTCCTACCCCCCACGCCCAGACGTTCTTGTTAAACCCTGGATTTGTGCTGGAAATGGCCCACCTTGATTATCATACACATTGTAAGGAGAGTGGTCACTTTGGATAAGCTATTACCAGCAGGAGAGTGAGTTTGTGTGTGTGTGTGTGGGGGGGGGTGAGAAAACCTGGATTTGTGCTGGAAATGGCCCAACTTGATTATCATACACATTGTAAGGAGAGTGATCACTTTAGATAAGCTATTACCAGCAGGAGAGTGGGGTGGGAGGAGGTATTTTTTCATGCTTTGTGTGTATATAATAAGATCTTCTACACTTTCC
Organism: Lepidochelys kempii; assembly: GCF_965140285.1. NCBI lineage: Eukaryota > Metazoa > Chordata > Testudines > Cheloniidae > Lepidochelys > Lepidochelys kempii. The sequence continues at coordinate 177,802,405 of NC_136380.1, forward strand.
ACAGTATGCATCCGATGAAGTGAGCTGTAGCTCATGAAAGCTTATGCTCAAATAAATTGGTTAGTCTCTAAGGTGCCACAAGTACTCCTTTTCTTTCTGCTGATCTTGGTGATTTGAGAGGGTAAGGAAGCTACTCTTCCCACAGAGAGTCACAAGGATTGTTGAGCAGTGGGTTTTTTGTTTCTGCCAATATATTGCTGTATTTTTTCCCCACAATGGATTCTAAGTTAATGGTTGAAATGTTATAATCTTGATAATTTTTTAAAGAATCCCCATATCCTCTTTCTTTTAGTTCAATATGTATTATCATTTTTTTTATTAGTGTTCATTTGTCACGTTGGCTCACCGTTCATATTAGTCAGACGAATTGTTAAAAGCAGGATGGATTTTCTCCCTAATGGGGCAAATATAGTAGTTCATATATTAGGCTGTATTTGGACCTCTCGTGTATTATCAGAGACTGTGGCAGAGGACACCTATCTCTTAATTTTTCCCTCACAGTCATGTCATATAGGAATATAAAAACTACACATGTTGTAGATAGATTTATTTTCTGACCTTTCCCAGCCATGCTCTGGCATCTTCCACACTCCATTAATCTGTCAAAAAATGTTGGTAAACCATGGCAATCAGGGAAGACAATGTAGCCTAGTTGTAGCTACAATAAAGTGGGTGCATAACGGATTGGAAAGCCGTTCCCAGAGAGTTGTTATCAAAGGTTCACAGCCAAGCTGGAAGAGCATATTGAGTGGGGTACCACAGGGATCAATCCTGAGTTTGGTTCTGTTCAATATTTTCATAAATGATTTAGATAATGGCATAAAGTACACATATAAAGTTTGTGGACAATACCAAGCTTTGAGGGGTTGCTGGTACTTTAGAGGATAGGATTAAAATTCAAAATGATCTGGACAAACTGGAGAAATGGTCTGAAGTAAATAGGATGAATGTTCAATACGGACAAATGCAAAGTACTCCACTTAGGGAGGAACAGCCAATTGCACAAATACAAGATGGGAAATGACTGCCTAGGAAGGAGTACTGTGGAAAGGGATTTGGGGGTTTATAGTGGATCGTAAGCTAAATATGAGTCAACAATATAACACTGTTGCAAAAAAAAAAAAAGAAAGAAAATATCATTCTGGGATGTATTAGCAGGAATGTTGTAAGCAAGACACAAGAAGTAATTCTTCCACTCTACTTTGTGCTGATTAGGCCTCAACTGGAATACTGTGTCCAGTTCTGGGCACCACATTTCAGGAAAGACATGGACAAATTGCAGAAAGTTCAGAGAAGAGCAACAAAAATAATTAAAGGTCTAGAAAATATGACCTATGAGGGAAGATTGAAAAAATTGGGTTTGTTTTGGCTGGAGAAGAGAAGACAGAAGGGGGACATAAGAGTTTTCAAGTACATAAAAGGTTGTTACAAGGAGGAGGGTGAAAAATTGTTCTCATTAACCTCTGAGGCTTGGATAAGAAGCAATGGGCTTAAATTGCAGCAAGGGAGGTTTAGGTTGGACATTAGGAAAAACTTCCTAATTGTCAGGATAGTTAAGAACTGGAACAAATCACCTTTGGAGAGGGGACTGGGTAATTTCAATCCCAGAATAATGAAAATATTGACACATGAGATTGCTAGTGAGATGAACAGATTTATTAAAACCTATCTGAGAATAGTACCATGTGACTGGAGAATAGCTAATGTTGTATCTATATTTAAAAAAAAAAGGAAAAAAAGAAGTGATCTAGGCAACATCAGACCTGGATAGACCTGACCTCGCTAGTATGCAAGACTCGGGAAAGAATTGTGAAGAAAAAAATAATTAAATTCATGGAGGTAAATGGAAAAGGGGATGTAGTGCAACATGGGTTTACCAAAGGTGGGTCATTCCAGACTAACCTGATTTCTTTCTTTGAGAAAATAACTGCGTTTTTAGATAAGGAAAATGCGGTACATCTAATACACCTGGATTTCAGTAAAGCATTTGGCATGGTTCCATATAGGAAATTATTAGTTAAATTAGAGAAAATGGGGATTAGTACAAGAATTGTAAGGTGGACAAGGAGCTGGCTAAAGGGAAGAAGGAATTGGGTTGTGCTGAAAGGTGAACTATTAGACTGAAGGGAGGTTGCCAGTGGAGTTACTCAAATACTGGTCTCAGGATGGTCTAGAGATAACACTTAGTTCTGCCAGGAGTGCAGGGGACTGCACTAGATGACCTCTTAAGGTCCCTTCTTGTCTTATGATTCTATGATTATCCAACATTTCTGTTAGTGACCTTGGCACAAAAGGTAGATGCGTGCTAGTGAAATGTGCTGGTGATATGAACTTTGGAGGTATTGTCAATGCAGAGGAGGATCGGAATATTACACAGGAAGGTCTGGATGACCTTGAAGACTGGAGTGACAGAAATGAAAAGAAATTCAATATTACAAAGTGCAATGTCAGACAGTTAAGGTCTAATAGTAAGAGTTTCTGCTACTAGGTGAGGGTTAATCAGAAGTGATGGAGCAGGAGAGAGAGCTAGATGTGTGGGCTGATCACAGGATGACTGAGCAACCAATGTGTTGCAGCTGTGAAAAAGACAAATGCAATTATTGGATGTATCAGGTGAATCATTTCCAATAGTAATAGAGAAATATTAATGCTATTGTACAAGGCACTGATAAGACTTTATCTGGAATACTGTGAACAATTCTGGTCACCCATTTTCAAAAAGATTAATTCAAATTTGGAACTTGTGAAGAGAAAAGTTACTAGGATGACCAGAGGAATGGAGGACCTATCTTAGAGAGGAGCCTGGACATGATTGCTCTGTATAAGTACATTAAGGGGGTAAATACCAGGGAGGGTAAAATGAAAAGGTCAGTGTTGGCACAAGAACAAATGGGTATAAACTGGTCGTGAACAAATTCATGCTGAAAATTAGAAGAAAGTTACTAACTATCAGAGGGGTGAGGTTGTGGAACAACCTCCCAGTAAGAGTTGTGGGTGCAAACAAAATAATTGGGTTTTGAGACAGAGTTGGACATATTTACTAGAGGGATTGTACGATGGAGTGGCTTGTGATGGTGGGCGGCAGGGCTTGACAACCTGGGGGTCCCTTGCAGTTTGTTTTATGCTTCTAAAGCTCATACTTCAAGGCTTTATCATGTTACCCGCAGGGGTGAGAAATGGATTTCTCCCCTCTTCCACCGCCATGGTATTTTTTGTCTCCTTCCTCTGAAGCATCACAGATGCCCACAGCTGGAGATGGGACATGGGATGGGGTAGGCCAGTGTTCTGAGGAAGTACAGAGCATTCTCTCACAGTTAGCTGGCTGGTTCTTATTCACATGCTCATGGTCTGATTGCTATACGTAAGGTTTGGAAGGACTTTCCCCCTCAGGTCAGATTGGCAGTGACTTTGGGTTTGTTTGTTGATTTGTTTGTTTTTTCATTCCTCTTCAGTTTGTGGGTGCATGTCACTTGTTCGTATTATTTGGGTATATCGCACTTAATTAATTCCCTGCCATTGCAGGGGCCTTCAGTGATGGTGCACCTCAGTCCCTCCTATCCTTGGCCTGTGACACATAATAGTTTAGTCTCCTGTGGGCTGTAGTATTTTGTATAGAGAAAATGTCCCTTAAAATCCTTCTGAGCGCCACACCTTCCTTAATTTTTTTTAATGCATCCATGTTTGTGTATTAGCCATGATCTGAAATAGCTTTATTGGATTTGTGGGAGATTCGGGATTTTGGAGAATGTAGAGGTTCTTTCTTAATTCTGCTCCTCTCTGCCCCCACTCCCACCTCTCTCTCAAAAAATTAGGAGCTAGTTTTTCTAACTTGTTTTGGTAACTAAGATCCTGGTCCTGGAATACCTACAGTATCTGTATCCTTGTCTTTTGGATGAATTAGTGTTATAAATCACAGTTTTTAAGTTTAATCTTTCACTAGCAACAGATATTTCTCCTCTTCTGTAGTTTACAGTGTATCACTCTATAAATAAGGGAATAAATAACTGGTTTCTGATTTACAAAGCATGTGCCATGCAATATGAAAATATATCAATTTTAATTCTATTCTCAATGTGACCCTGTAGCAAATGATAATGTAAGTAAAATAGAAATAAATATATAATGCTGTACCTGATGAAAAATTATGTTTTAAGAGCATCTGCATGATTTACAGTTTTACACTGTCCAATGACGTATGTTCCCCATGTTTGTTTTGAATCTAATATGTAGTCATTGCATAGTCTTGTAAATAAATCCAATGGATACTGCTGTCATCTGGTGGTCATGTTGTAGAATTACAGTTTTGCTCTAAAACTAGAGCTGAAGTTCCCTTTAGATATAAGCATGCAGGGCAGAGTTTTCAGTGGTCAACCACTTCATTTGGGGCCAGATTTCCAGGGGAGCTCAGCTTCCAGTAAGGTGCCTAAATAATATTCAGATTTTCAGAAGTGATCAGCATTCAATCGCTCCCAATATGACACAACAGATTTTCAAAAGAGCTCAACATCCAACATGAGGAGCTCTTTTGAAAATCTGCCACTTATTTTAGTGCTTGAATTTTTAACGGTAGGGTGCAATAGCAATCTGAATGTGTAATACATGAAAATACATCCTTAGGAAGTTTCTGTAGCTTCATGGTCCTATCCAGGTTCTGGATATTGGATCACATCCCTAGGGCAAAGCAATTCTTATATTATTTATCTTTTCACAATTATTTATCTTTTCACACAAACTGATTGCTCCACTGTAGAACCTTTCATTATTTCTGACTGTGCTTATGTTGTTCCCCCTTTTGAGCTATGGGAAGGATCTTCTGGAAGCTTGTTGCTTTAAAACAATTAGTGTTTGGTTGCCAAGATTGGCTTGCAGGGTGGGAGGACTGAGTTTCCTTGTTATTAGAGCCAGGGGAATAATGGATTTGTTATGTGACCAGTTCACAGGTAGTTCTGAAAAATAATAATAATAAAAAATTGGTTTGGATTGAACCAAATCCAAAAATTGGAAAAAAAATTCAGCAAATTGAAAAAAAATGCATTTTGGGTAGAATGAAGCATGTTCAGTTTGACGTGAAACAGATTTTTTTCAGGCACTTGTAAAGGGCCAGGGAAGGAGAGTAAGAATGACTCTACAGAAGAGTAGTTAGAGCACTCACCTAGAATGTGGGAGACCCAAGTGCTCCAAGGACTTTTTCACTAGTTATAAAAAGTGGAACAGCTTCAACAGGAGAAGCTGAGCAAGATCAGCCCCAGAGTACCCTACAGCAGAGTGGTTAAGGTACTCTTCTGAAACATGGGAAACCCAAGTTCAAATTCCATTTCCACATCAAGCAGAAGTGGGACTATAACCACTGAGCTATAAGGTTTATAAGAAAGGCCTCTTCCACTGTTGTCTGAATGCCATTTGAGTCTTGGGGGAAAAAATGGTCAAAACTATTTGGCAAATTCATCTAAAATTTGTGAATAGTTTTAGGTCAAGAAAAACAGTGTGTTTCAGTGAATAAACTATTTGTCAGAAAAATTTGACCCAGTTCTACTTGTTATCTCTCTGTCCTGTGTTCTTTTCTTTCCCCCCCCTTTTTTAGATCAAGTGGTGTTCTGCCTTCCCCTCAGAGTTAATTTCAAAGCTAAACATGAATTTTCATATTAATGAAACCATGATTGAACTGACTTTGTCTAGAGACCATTACTTTACAAGAGAGAGTTTCATACTCCGGACGTATAGTGGGTGTTTAAGTGTTACCCATCTCAAATTCTGCTGTTTCTTGTTAAGTGCACACTAAGTTTTTTGATCAGATAGTATGTTCAGAGTTGCAAAAGTAGCATTGCTGTTGGACTCTTTAGTTTCCACATTGATTGTTGCAGTTGCATTTTATTTAATTTTCTAGTTTTAGCAAAGAAAAATATAAAAAAGAGTGCACACAAGTTAGTAAGAAAAAACTATATTCTTTGTTAAGCTATTTTCTTTACTAACTTATGTTGTTAAATCAGAGATAAACACGCTTATTACATTATGTAACCTTTCAGTACCACAAATTCAGACTTTTGAACACAAAACTAGAACTCAGAAGTTAAACTGATATTATTATTATTTTTAACTTCATGGATCAGATTCAGGAGTTTTGAAAATGGAGATAATACTATTGATTCAGGGTTCCAGCTAGTTTGTTTCCAACTCTGTAGGCACAAAAACCCTTGCGGTACCACTCTAGAATTGAGCATTGCGTCAGTGTGCAACTCCTCAGCGGCAGGTATATGCACAAAATTTGAAACTGATGGAGTTTTCACTAAGTCTGCTTAAAAAAGATGTGCTGATGTTGCAATGAGAGAGAGAGAGAGAAGTGAAATTTGTTACAGTGCATAGTCTCTGCTGTAGGTATTATAGCAAAGGCAATTTGATTTGAGCAGCTTCAGTGGGTATGTCTTGTATGTATGCAAAAGCTAAATTGGATAGTATATAACTTCACTATTTTCTTTTTTCATGTTTTTAGCAAGGTGACTGGTAAGGTAGCTAATGCAATAAGTACTAGGAAAGTTAGAGGGAATGTTGGGGAGGAAAGAGGATGAAGAAAGAAAGAAAGAAAACAAGGTAATGGAGAACTGTTAAACTTGGTGAGTTTGATTAAATAAAGAAACCAATTTAATCCCACTGGTGGCTTCTTTGCTTTAGTCCAAATTCCAGAAGCTTGTTGTCACTAAACAGTAGCCCCAGGCCAAAACTGAAGTTTTAAAGTTACTGTTTTGGAGTAATTGGACCACAATAAAAGATCAGAAGAAAATTATTTAAATAACATGCATGGAAAAGTAGTTTTTTGTGGTTGCTAAACTTAAAAAATTCTGGGGAGAGTTTGCTCAAACTTTCCCTCTCTTCCCAGCGTGAGAGCGGGACTGACAAATGCCTGACACCAATCATATAAAGTTTGGTCCCAAAAAGAAACTTTTCCAGAAATTTACTTGCAGCTGAAAATACAGGTTCAGAGAGGTTTGTCGTACTCCATCTTTAGTATTGTACTGCAACTGACTGTGCTAAAACATAGTAATGTGTAAATGTATTAGACTAATAAGTTTTGCTTTGTATTTTGCAGTTTAAGAATCTTTCAGTTTAATTTATTTTAAAAATGTAACCACTTAAATAAACACAATTAATGAATGGTTATTTCTGTCAAGGTTGGATGGGTTACATTGTTCCATGATGCTTACTACTGAGGTATATGTAATATGTATATGTAGGTCTCTCTCAAGTGCAACTTCCTGTTAAGTACATTGGGTCAGGTGCAAATATGAATTGTCACATGGAATAGTGATATCATAGCACTAAAAGTAAAAAAGATAATTGTACAAGAGTGGTAGCCCCTAATATATCTATATGGCCATACAGGAAAATTGCTAATCATTTAGAATTAGTCCACCCTGTGGAGAGGGTCCGATAAAGCCTTCGCACTTACAATAGGGCTTGATAGGCACATACACACTCTGTGAACAAGTGAATTTCATTGATAGAGTTTTCTGCTACAATACGTCAGGTGACCCTTGGTCTTCTAGATTGTGAGTTCTTTGTGGCAAGGGCTGTCTTCCTATAAGTTTGGACAGTGCTTATTATATCTGGGATGCAGCTGTCTAGTCAATAATCCACATGAAACAATAAAGTTCACCACAAACAGATATTATGAGAAAGTGATCATGACAGAAATTGAACTATTCACTTTGATCATCTTTATTCTTTGCCTACCTTATTCTGTGTCAGATACAGTATCATCTTCACTTACTGCTGTTAATTGCCTTGGACTACACCTTTAGGTGTGGGCACTGTTCACCTGTTCACAGAGGTTCCCAGCCTCCACTGAAACTCCATACACATGAGATGAGATACTGGCAGATAAACTCTTTGTGAAAGAGTTTAAACACAGTTTACTGCCTAAAGATAAAAGAAAAGGAGTACTTGTGGCACCTTAGAGGCTAACAAATTTATTTGAGCATAAGCTTTCGTGAGCTACAGCTCACTTCATCGGATAAGATAAGAACTCAACTAAACTCTTCACAAATCAATATTAAATTTTAGACCATGTTTTATTTAAAAACAACAACTTCAGCCTATGCAGCATGATGGCTACCCTAAAATCAATCTTAGAACAAGACAACCAGAGGGATGACTAATATCTGAAATTGATGTGGAAAGACTGACCTAAGGATGGAAGATGGAAGTACAGATCTGGAATGTTGTGAAGTGAGGCATTGATGTGTTAAACAGCCAAGTGAATGGTGTTTGCCTGGTACCAGTGGGGCTGGTGCTTTAAAGTCATACTTGTTGAAATGGTGCTGGAACTATGAAGAGCTGAGAAGCCATTATGAATCAGAATGTATTGTTGCATATTCTTGCAAGATGATGTCCTTTCTGGAAAACAGTTGCTTCATTTATTAAGAAAATAAGGAAAAACAATATTCTTCTATAGTGTGTAAAGACTTTTTAAAGGGGAGCAGAGGGAAGTGGAGTCTGGGAAACTAACTGGGATGCAGTGGCCCCTTTAGCATTCTGGACTTAACCTCACTGAACAAATATTGGATTTGCTTAATTTAAGACAGGAGAGAATTTGAATAGTAACTAAGAAGGTGTATAGTGGGAGGAGTTACAAATATGGAGCAATATTTCTACAGAGATGTTAAAGATTACAGGCATAATGCCTGATAAATGTAAAGCAGTGATTACAATGATGGGTAATAAGGAAAGTAGTGGAGACAAAAATATTAAAAATGATCATAATCTTTTCTAATTTACATCTAGTCTTTTTGAATCAGTAATAAGCTAATTGCCTCAGCCTAGTGATGAGTCCTGTGCTGCTGGAAATCCTGTCTTTCAGATGAAAGGTGGAGCTGAGCTCTTGACCATGTATAGATATTAAAGATTCTATAACATTTTGTGAGAGTAGGCATGATGTTGCTGGTGTTGAGGCCAAATTAAAACAAGAGTGATTACATTCTGATTACCTAGTACAGTCTTTCTTCATGTCCTACCTATCGTCTACTGTATAATGTTATGCACTGCTAAATAGTTGCCTAGTTTCACCACAAAGATAGCTGCATTTCATTAAGAGATGAAGTAAGTGATATAGTGTCTAGTAATTCCTTGGAAAGCACTTCATGGTAATTTGGGATGAAAAGTGCTACATAAATTTGAAGTACAGTACTCTTACAAACTTTACATTCTGACTTTTGTGGTTAGATGTTGTTAATGTGATATCACCTAAATTTAATATAGGGAAACCTGAGGAATACTGAAGTAACATTTAGTTACAAAAGCAACTGAAATTTGATTAAGTATGACCACCACACTATTTACCAGTCATAATCTCCTTTGTGGTAGAGAAGAGATGAGACTCAGATGTTGTAAATACAGAGGATTCTTTCATGACAATGCTGGGCAGATGCCAAACCTGTATCTCCTTGACCCTGTGTCCCCCATAGGTCCTGATCCAGCACCCACTGAAATCAATAGGAGTCATTCCATTGACATCATTGGGTTTTGGATTAGGCTACTGAGGAAAACAGCTAGTTTTCCTCAACAGGCAGAGCTTATATGGGAACACTACGTCTTGGCCTGGATTTCAGCAATCATAGAATGGACTGCTGAGTACACTTGACCTATAATCCAAAATGTTACATCCTGAAGTGGTTGAAGTACTCTTGCTGTGGGAACCTTTACTTTTTAATTTCCTAACTTGTAGACATATAAACTCTCACATTTAATGTTGCATTAACATCTTTGTATTTAATTTTCTTCTTCAGATAAAGTTTTTATTTATATATGTCTAAACATGAGCTCTTAGTTCCACTGTATACTGAAGTGTACACTGGGTTAAGGAATAATTACTTAGACAAATGTATAGATGTGTCTGTCATTGCCCCAAACCCGCAAACAATTTGTAGTTCATGAACTAATGTGTTTGTATACTACCAGCAGATCACATTCGTAACAGCTGGAATGATTAAAACACCTAAACATAAGTGGCCAGATTCAGACCTGATGTGGCTGAGTGAATATCTTTGTAACTTAATGGAATTTCACATGCATGCACCCAGGTCTGAACTGAGCCCATGGTGCCTTCCATTTTTAACTCTATATGCTCTTCTCAATAACAATTGCAGACATGTTGTCTGATTGCACTCTTGCATTTGTTATTTCGTTTACCTTGTGGTGTGCATAATTGACTAATGATGCCTGTAATCTGCCACTGTGATTAACTAATTAAAAACTGTAAAGTATTCCAGATCAAATTTATGCAAAAAAACCCCAGCAAGTTTTTACTGATTTCTTGAAATCAAAGGTAATTTCCATGTGTATCTCTTTATTCAATACACAAATGAACTAAAAAAAAAATCATGTTTTAAAAGTAAATGAAATCTTCAAACAAAGTGGCTTAATCAACAAAAATGGGAGAAATTATATAGACTTCTTCCCCCCATAAGATGGAGTATGGCATTAAAAAGACAGGTTTCAGAGTAGCAGCCGTGTTAGTCTGTAATCGCAAAATGAAAAAGGACTTGTGGCACCTTAGAGACTAACAAATTTATTTGAGCATAAGCTTTCGTGAGCTACAGCTCACTTCATCGGATGCATTCAGTGGAAAATACAGTGGGGAGATTTATATACACAGAGAACATGAAACAATGGGTGTTACCATACACACTGTGACCAGAGTGATCACTTAAGGTGAGCTTTACCAGCAGGAGAGCGGGGGGGCGGGGAGAGAGGGGGGAATTTTGCAGCGATAATCAAGGTGGGCCATTTCCAGCAGTTGACAAGAATGTCTGAGGAACAGTGGAGGGGGGGAAAAACATGGGGAAATAGTTTTACTTTGTGTAATGACCCAAATTAATTCCAATTCAGCAGTCTCTCATTGGAGTCTGTTTTTGAAGTTTGCCACTTTTAGGTCTGTAATCGAGTGACCAGAGAGATTGAAGTGTTCTCCAACTGGTTTTTGAATGTTATAATTCTTGACGTCTGATTTGTGTCCATTTATTCTTTTACGTAGGGATTGTCCAGTTTCATCAATGTACATGGCAGAGGGGCATTGCTGGCATATGATGGCATATATCGGATTGGTAGATGTGCAGGTGAATGAGCCTCTGATAGTGTGGCTGATGTGATTAGGCCCTATGATGGTGTCCCCTGAATAGATATGTGGACACAGTTGGCAACGGGCTTTGTTGCAAGGATAGGTTCCTGGGTTAGTGATTCTGTTGTGTGGTGTGTGCTGCTGGTGAGTATTTGCTTCAGGTTAGGGGGCTGTCTGTAAGCAAGGACTGGCCTGTCTCCCAAGATCTGTGAGAGTGATGAGTCAGCCTTCAGGATAGCCTGTAGATCCTTGATGATGCATTGGAGAGACTTTAGTTGGGGGCTGAAGGTGATGGAAAGTGGCGTTCTGTTATTTTCTTTGTTGGGCCTGTCCTGTAGTAGGTGACTTCTGGTAACATTCAAAAACCAGTTGGAGAACACTTCAATCTCTCTGGTCACTCGATTACAGACCTAAAAGTGCAATACTTCAACAAAAAAACTTCAGAAACAGACTCCAACGAGAGACTGCTGAATTGGAATTAATTTGCAAACTGCATACAATTAACTTAGGCTTGAATAGAGACTGGGAGTGGATGGGTCATTACACAAAGTAAAACTATTTCCCCATGTTTATCTCCCCCCACCCCCACTGTTCCTCAGATGTTCTTGTCAACTGCTGGAAATGGCCCACCTTGATTATCACTACAAAAGGTTCCCCTCCCGCCCCCCTGCTCTCCTGCTGGTAATAGCTCACCTTAAGTGATCACTCTGGTGACAGCGTGTATGGTAACACCCATTGTTTCATGTTCTCATAGAATCATAGAATCATAGAATATCAGGGTTGGAAGGGACCTCAGGAGGTCATCTAGTCCAACCCCCTGCTCAAAGCAGGACCAATCCCCAACTAAATCATCCCAGCCAGGGCTTTGTCAAGCCTGACCTTAAAAATATCTAAGGAAGGAGATTCCACCACCTCCCTAGGTAACGTATTCCAGTGTTTCACCACCCTCCTTGTGAAAAAGTTTTCCTAATATCCAACCTAAACCTCCCCCACTGCAACTTGAGACCATTATTCCTTGTTCTGTCATCAGCTACCACTGAGAACTGTCTAGATCCATCCTCTTTGGAACCCCCTTTCAGGTAGTTGAAAGCAGTTATCAAATCCCCCCTCATTCTTCTCTTCTGCAGACTAAACAATCCCAGTTCCCTCAGCCTCTCCTCATAAGTCATGTGTTCCAGTCCCCTAATCATTTTTGTTGCCCTCCGCTGGACGTTTTCCAATTTTTCCACATCCTTCTCATAGTGTGGGGCCCAAAACTGGACACAGTACTCCAGATGAGGCCTCACCAATGTTGAATAGAGGGGAACGATCACGTCCCTCGATCTGCTGGCAATGCCCCTACATATACAGCCCAAAATGCCATTGGCCTTCTTGGCAACAAGGGCACACTGTTGACTCATATCCAGCTTCTCGTCCACTGTAACCCCTTGGTCCTTTTCTGCAGAACTGCTGCCAAGCCATTCGGTCCCTAGCCTGTAGCGGTGCATGGGGTTCTTCCATCCTAAGTGCAGGACTCTGCACTTGTCCTTGTTGAACCTCATCAGATTTCTTTTGGCCCAATCCTCTAATTTGTCTAGGTCCTATCCCTACCCTCCAGTGTATCTACCTCTCTATGTATATAAATCTCCCCACTGTATTTTCCACTGAATGCATCCGATGAAGTGAGCTGAAGCTCACAAAAGCTTATGCTCAAATAAATTTGTTAGTCTCTAAGGTGCCACAAGACTCCTTTTCTTTTTATTAGAAAGACAGAAGTAAGAAAACCCCAGCACAATACTATGTTGAGGGTCCAAGAATGTTCCATACTTTTAAATCACTTTGTTGGAGGTGCTCAACTTATATCATATTCTTGGAAAAAATATCTTCTCAAGAATAAGGAGAATCTTTTTTTATAGAATTGCAATGTATTCCATTGGCAGAAAAGTGTATGCTTCTAATTATATAAGATTTTATGAACTGTAGACTAATAAGTACTAGCAGCTCTTTAAATTACAGGTTACTGATATTTTCTATAGTATGTAACCTTTAATGTTCTGAGAATTAAACTTGTCTATTTGATCCTGTTTACATTAACTGTATAGTTATGTGCTCCTGTATTTTTAATTTTTTTTTGGGAAAAAATCTTAGTCTGTTTATATAGTTTGCATTCTACTAAGGGACACATCTGTGGGAGGAAAACAATAATCACAGTTTTGTGAGGCATGGTTTTTGAGTATACATTAGAATTGGTCCTACATTTGTCCTGCAGATAATTTCAATATGGGATGAAAACAAAAGGTCTTCCTGTATCAGGAATAAAAATCACAATAGAAAAATTTGTCGCAAAATGAAAAGTTCTGAAAAATGTTGTTTGAAAATGTCGAAAATTCTGAAAACTTTGAATTTTAAAAGTTTAATTTCAGTTTCTCAAACTGAATAGAAACATTTAATTTTGGCTTGGTTTGCTATTGAGCTAGGTCTGCCTGAGCTGCCTGCAGTGCCTCATGGGAGTTGTAGTTCATGCCTCCATTGTCCTCTGTGTCAGGCTCCCTAGCTGGACTGCCTCTCCTATGATGCCTGGTAGTAACAGGAGTCCTATGATGCACAGCGGCAGTTCAGACAGTGGGGGATGGTGGGGGGGTGGGGGTGAGGCACCATGGGAAACATAATCCATCCACAAAACCCAGTCCACAGAAGACAATGAGTACCATGAAAAACATGTGGGGGTTATAGTGTATCACAAATTGAATATGAGCCAACAATGTGATACAGTTGCAAAAAAGGGCAAATATTCTGAGGTATATTAACAGGAGTGTTGTATATAATACATGGGATAGTCCTGTGCCAATCTGCTTTGTGCTTATTAGGCCTCAGTGGGAATATTGTGTCCAATTTTGGGCACCACAGTTTAGGAAGTATGTGGACAAATTGGAGAGTCAAGAGGAGAGCAATAAAAGTGATAAAGGGTTTAGAAAGCTTGACCTATGAGGAAAGGTAGAAAAAACTGTGCACGTTTAGTCTTGAGAAAGAAGACTGAGGGGGGGACCGAATAAGTCTTCAAATATGTTAAGAAATGTTTAAAAAAGGACTGTGATCAATTCTTCTCCATGTCCACTCTAGGTTGGACAAGAAGTAATGGCCTTAATCAGCAGCAAGGGAGATTTAGGTGAGGTATTAAGAAAAACTTCCTTACTGTTAAGTACTGGAATGGTACTGGGAGCAGAGATGGGGGGATGAAGCACTGATGGTAAAGCAGCCTTGTTACAGACGTTACAAGTTCATAGAAACTTAGGGCTTGTCTACATTACCTGCAGGATCAACGGGCAGCGATCGATCCAGCGGGGGTTGATTTATCGCATCTAGTGTAGACACGATAAATCGACAGCTGAGTGCTCTCTCATTGACTCTGGTACTCCACCAGACTGACAGGTGCAGGCAGAGTCGACAGGGGAGCGTCAGCTGTTGACTCACCACAGTGAAGACACTGTGGTGAGTAGATCTAAGTATGTCGACTTCAGCTACGTTATTCATGTAGCTGAAGTTGAGTAACTTAGATCAATCCCCCCGCCTCCGCCCCTCCCCCCCCCGTGTAGATCAGGCCTTAGTATATTCAAGTTAAATATTAAAGCACAATTCAAATGTAATAGACCTCCATCGAGCCTCATTTAATAAAAAGCTGTATTCCTTTACTTGTAGATTATAGCAGGATCAAGTAGTATTGTCCAAAAGTATAAAAAGGAGCATTTATAGTATACTGTCTGAACTATTTCGAAGTAATGATGTTTGCCATAAAACCTTCAGGGTAACTCCATGTCCTATCTAACACAGTAAGTGAATGACACTATTAGGAACTGAAACAATACTGTGACATAAGAAAAATTACTGCACTAATTGGCACTGCATTTACAGGCTTCATATTGATACTTTAAGTTCTCATTGTTCCTTTAGCAGTTATGTTACACGTCTTTTGATGAATCGTATTTCTATTCAGAATTGGCAGATAAAGCTCTGTTTAATTTAATGGCTGTATTATGCACTTTAGGTTAACACCAATATAAAAGGGTCAACTCAACAATAACCCTAATAGAAAACAAATAAAAATAATACTCTCTTATGGAAATAGACTGATTAAATATTCATATCTGTGTGCTTACAGATATGAAAAGTATGTGAAAATTGTGCGTGCAACAAATTATGTGTAGTTACCATTAAATACAAAGATAATCTTTTAAAGATTTAAGCAATTGTTAATGGACAGTATGTATTCTCAAGACAATTGAAATGCATTTAAAAAAATGTACTGGATAGCTGACCAGCTATTTGATTAACTAATTCAAAACTTTCCCATCTGGCATGCCATCCTCACCCCCCTATGACTAGGTTCCCCTCTGAAATGCTCTCCAAAAAGCCCTCCCACACTTCCTACAGCCAGCAACCCCCAAACTTCTCTCCCCATCCAGGTACCCAGTCCCCTCTGAGCCCCCCCCCCCCAGCTAGGGACCTGTCACCCTTAGATAAAGAATTAATGAATGTCAGTCAGTAGGGGGTTTATGGGGAAAAAAGATCCTGTCAAACTAACTAGATATATTTTTTATGAGATTGCAAGTTTGGTAGATAAAGGTAATAGTGTTGACGTAATATGCTTAGACTTTTGTAAGGCATTTGACTTTATACTGCACAGTATTTTAATTTAAAAAAACTAGAATGATATAAAATTAACATGGCACACATTAAATGAATTTAAACTGGCTAGCTGATAGGTCTCAAAATGTAATTTATAAATGGAGAATCATCATCAAGCGAGTGTGTTTCCAGTGGGTCCCACAGGGATCAGTTCTTGGCCCAGTGCTATTTAACATTTTTATCAATGAACTGGAAGAAAACATAAAATTATCACCGATAAAGTTTTCAGATGACAAAATTTGGGGGAGTGGTAAATAATGAAGGTCACTGATTTAGAGTGATCAGTAATCTCATTCTCCCTCCCCCTAATATGTAGCATTTAATAGATGATTTGATGTTTTACATATATAAGATACTGCATTGCGCAGGGTAGTATACTACTATCTGCTTAGTGTGTGAGGTATGCAAGGTATGTAAAAGTCAGTGATGAATTAAACCTTTCTTTTGCTCTTCATTGAAATTTTTTTTTTTTAAAAAGGTTTTTATACACACACCCGTTAGTCTTCTCTACCTTTGGTAAAGGTAATTATTTTAAAAAAAAATATTACACCAATTTAGCCTGGTATTTCTGCTAAATGGACAAAACTTCAGGTATATGTGAGCACGGGTTGGACAGTGTTCAAGTAAACCAATAATATCTAGTTGGTCATAATCAGCATTCTGCATATTCTGCAGTATAGTGGGACCAAATTCTTCAGCTACAACTCCTAAACCCCACAGTAACCACTGGGAAGAAAAAGGGTGAAAAAGAGAATGTGGAGGATTTCTGACCAGACTACCAACCCTGATTGGAAAACATGAAAAACATTAGGTTACTTATGATATTCCTGTAGCTTTAATACCTAAAAATGGTTCTTAAGATTCAGGAAAAAGAGGTTATAGGATTGTACATTTCTGCTGCTACTTTAGATGCAGGTATGAAAATCTGATTTTTATTAAATGGTTTTGTAAAAAAAGATTTTGGTGTATTGTTACAATTTGTCAGGAATGTTTCCCTGGACAAATGTTAAAATAAATTATTTTTTAAAAATTGTGCAACTGTGCTTGTAGACAGATATTTGATGACAGAATTCCTGTCAAAGATATTGAAGATGGTGCTTTTTTAATTCTTCCAAGCAATGTATATGTAAGTGTCAAGGTTCCTCCCCCACTCTGAACTCTAGGGTACAGATGTGGGGACCTGCATGAAAAACCTCCTAAGCTTATCTTTACCAGCTTAGGTCAAAACTTCCCCAAGGTACAAAATATTACACCTTGGACAGGCCGCTACCACCACCAAACTAATACTGGTTACTGGGGAAGAGCTGTTTGGACGCGTCCTTCCCCCCAAAATACTTCCCAAAACCTTGCACCCCACTTCCTGGACAAGGTTTGGTAAAAAGCCTCACCAATTTGCCTAGGTGACTACAGACCCAGACCCTTGGATCTTAAGAACAATGAACAATCCTCCCAACACTTGCACCCCCCCTTTCCTGGGAAATGTTGGATAAAAAGCCTCACCAATTTGCATAGGTGACCACAAACCCAAACCCTTGGATCTGAGAACAATGAAAAAGCATTCAGTGTTTTACAAGAAGACTTTTAATAAAAAATAGAAGTAAATAGAAATAAAGAAATCCCCCCTGTAAAATCAGGATGGTATATATCTTACAGGGTAATTAGATTCAAAAACATAGAGAACCCCTCTAGGCAAAACCTTAAGTTACAAAAAAGATACACAGACAGAAATAGTTATTCTATTCAGCACAATTCTTTTCTCAGCCATTTAAAGAAATCATAATCTAACACATACCTAGCTAGATTACTTACTAAAAGTTCTAAGACTCCATTCCTGTTCTGTCCCCGGCCAAGACGACTACAGACAGACACAGACCCTTTGTTTCTCTCCCTCCTCCCAGCTTTTGAAAGTAGCTTGTCTCCTCATTGGTCATTTTGGTCAGGTGCCAGCGAGGTTACCTTTAGCTTCTTAACCCTTTACAGGTGAGAGGAGCTTTCCCCTGGCCAGGAGGGATTTCAAAGGGGTTTACCCTTCCCTTTATATTTATGACACGCCCCCCAAATCTCAGCTAGGGTGAAACACTGGCTGGGATTTCTTCCTGGAGCTCTAGGAAAACAGAGTTAATAAGACACATGCATCTCTAAATATACTACCAAGTACATAAAGACTAACAATATTTTCCACATCTCAAGGACGATTTTAACCAGTTGATTCTGGGAAACTTTCATGGGAGAGTGCATCAGCCACTTTGTTAGAAGCTCCTGAGATGTGTTGGATGTCGAAATCAAAATCTTGGAGAGCTAAACTCCACCAAAGAAGTTTTTTGTTAGTTTCTTTGACAGTGTGAAGCCACTTTAGTGCAGCATGGTCGGTTTGCAGGTGGAAACGCCGTCCCCAAACATATGGGCGTAGCTTTTCCAGAGCGTAGACAATGGCATAACATTCTTTTTCAGTGACTGACCAGTTGCTTTCCCTCTCAGACAGTTTTTTGCTGAGAAACACTACAGGGTGGAATTCTTGATCAGGTCCTTTCTGCATTAAAACTGCTCCCACACCACGCTCGGATGCATCTGTGGTTACTAGGAACGGTTTGTCAAAGTCTGGGGCCCTTAGTACAGGGTCAGACATGAGTGTTGCTTTAAGCTTGTTAAAGGCCTTCTGACACTTTCCGGTCCACTGAACAGCATTTGGCTGTTTCTTTTTGGTTAGGTCTGTCAGTGGGGCAGCGATTTGGCTGTTGTGCGGTACAAATCGTCTGTAATAACCGGCCAAGCCTAAGAAGGATTGAACCTGTTTCTTTGACTTTGGGACAGGCCACTTTTGGATAGCATCCACTTTGGCCTGTAGGGGGCTGATAGTTCCTTGACCCACCTGGTGTCCAAGGTAAGTCACTCTGTTTAGGCCTATTTGACACTTCTTAGCCTTAACAGTTAGTCCTGCCTCCCTTATGCGCTCAAGGACTTTTTGTAGATGTTCCAGGTGGTCTGCCCAGGAATCCGAAAATATGGCCACATCGTCAAGGTAGGCGACTGCATATTCTCCTAATCCCGCTAGGAGACCATCTACAAGTCTTTGGAAAGTGGCGGGTGCATTTCGCAGCCCGAAAGGGAGTACATTAAATTCATACAGCCCGAGATGTGTGATGAAGGCTGACCTTTCCTTGGCAGATTCATCTAGCGGTACCTGCCAGTACCCCTTGGTTAAGTCCAAGGTAGAGATGAACTGGGCCCTTCCCAGTTTCTCTAATAGTTCATCTGTGCGTGGCATGGGATAGTTGTCTGGGCGAGTTACAGCATTTAGCTTACGGTAGTCCACGCAAAAACGTATTTCCCCATCTGGTTTGGGAACTAGAACCACTGGAGATGCCCATGCACTTTCAGAGGGGCGGATTACACCCATCTGTAACATATCCTGGATCTCCCGTTCTATAGCAGTTTTAGCTTGAGGAGACACCCGGTAAGGGTGGACCCTAATTGGGTGAGCATTACCTGTGTCAATGGAGTGGTATGCCCGTTCAGTCAGTCCTGGGGTGGCTGAGAACGTTGGCGCGTAGCTAGTGCACAGCTCCTGGATCTGCTGTCGCTGCATACGCCCAAGGGTCATGGAGAGGTTCACCTCTTCCACACCACCAGCACATTTCCCTTCGTAGTAGACACCTTCAGGCCACTCAGCGTCGTCTCCTCCCTGGGCTGTAAACTGACAAACCTTTAATTCTCTGGAATAAAAGGGCTTTAGAGAATTAATATGATACACCTTAGGCTTTCGGTTGGAGGTGGGGAATGCTATGAGATAATTAACAGCTCCCAGGCGCTCCTGGACCACGAATGGCCCTTCCCACGATGCTTCCATTTTATGGGCCTGGAGCGCCTTTAAGACCATGACCTGGTCTCCTACTTTGAAGGAACGCTCTCTGGCATGTTTATCATACCAGGCTTTTTGCTCTTTTTGAGCATCCTGTAAGTTTTCTCTAGCAAGGGCTAAAGAGGTTCGGAGGGTGTTTTGTAGGTTGGTTACAAAGTCCAGAATGTTAGTTCCTGGAGAAGGTGTAAATCCCTCCCATTGCTGCTTCACCAACTGCAATGGCCCCTTAACCTCACGGCCATATACAAGTTCAAATGGGGAAAACCCTAAACTGGGATGTGGTACAGCTCTGTAGGCAAAGAGCAACTGCTGCAATACTAGGTCCCAATCATTGGAGTGCTCATTTACGAATTTACGTATCATGGCCCCCAAAGTTCCATTAAACTTCTCCACCATGCCATTTGTTTGATGATGGTAAGGAGTGGCAACCAAGTGATTTACCCCATGAGCTTCCCAAAGGTTTTTCATAGTTCCTGCCAGGAAATTAGTCCCTGCATCTGTGAGGATGTCGGAGGGCCAACCTACCCTGGCAAAAATGTCTGCTAGTGCCTGGCACACACTTTTAGCCCTGGTGTTGCTTAGAGCTACTGCTTCCGGCCATCGGGTGGCAAAATCCATGAAAGTCAGTATGTACTGCTTTCCTCTGGGTGTCTTTTTCGGAAAAGGACCCAGAATATCCACAGCTACTCGCTGAAATGGAACTTCAATGATGGGGAGTGGCTGGAGAGGAGCTTTGACCTGGTCTTGGGGTTTTCCCACTCTTTGGCACACCTCACAAGACTGGACATAGGTAGAAACATCCTTGCCCATTCCCTCCCAGTGGAATGACCCCCCCAAACGGTCTTTGGTCCTGTTCACCCCAGCATGGCCACTAGGGTGATCATGGGCTAAGCTCAAGAGCTTGGCCCGGTATTTAGTTGGAACTACCAACTGTCTCTGAGGATGCCAGTCTTCCTGGTGTCCCCCAGAAAGAGTTTCCTTGTATAAAAGTCCTCTTTCTACAACAAACCTGGATCGATTAGAAGAGCTGAGAGGCGGTGGGTTGCTCCGTGCCGCCGTCCACGCTCTCTGGAGGCTTTCATCTGCTTCCTGTTCGGTCTGGAACTGTTCCCTTGATGCTGGAGACATCAGTTCCTCATTGGATTGGGGACATAGGCTTGGTCCCTCTGGAAGCGATATAGGGGATGGAGCTGTTTCTGTTGACTGTGAACCGCTCTCCGCTGGTGCACTATGTTGGGATTCAGGCTCCGGCTGAGCCTCTTGTGTAGGGTTATCGGCTGCTGCCAGTTCAGGTTCGGTGGGGCCCTCTGGTGTTGAGGTTGCAAGTACTGGATTCAGTGCTGGCACGGGGTCTGGTGTTGGTTGTTTGGCTGGTTCCGGTTCTGGGACTGGTTCCGTCTGGGTCTCTGGGACTGGATCCACTACTGCTGTTGCAGACATTGGCCTGGGGTCCGGGTCCATCACCTCTGACCGGGCCCTGATAGAAGTTTCCGGAACAGAGCTAGGCCTCACGGCTTGTTTAGCCTGGCTGCGGGTGACCGTTCCCACCCTCTTGGCCTGCTTCACGTGATTGGCCAAGTCTTCCCCCAACAGCATGGGGATGGGATAATCATCATAGACTGCAAAAGTCCACATTCCTGACCAGCCCTTGTACTGGACAGGCAACTTGGCTGTAGGCAAATTGAAAGAGTTGGACTTGAAGGGTTGAATCGTCACTTGGATCTCTGGGTTGATTAAATTGGGGTCCACTAAGGAAGCATGGATAGCTGACACTTGTGCTCCGGTGTCCCTCCACGCGGTGACCTTCTTCCCGCCCACACTCACAGTTTCCCTCCGCTCCAAGGGTATCTGGGAGGTATCTGGGCCTGTGGACCTCTGGTGTGATTCCGGTGCAATGAACTGTAATCTGTTGGGGTTCTTGGGGCAGTTGGCCTTTACATGCCCCAGCTCGTTACATTTAAAACATCGTCCAGCTGACGGGTCACCGGGGCGAGGTGGGTTGCTGGAGAACGGGGTGGTGGGACGATAAGGGGTCTGGAGGGTTCTTTGGGAGGTAGGTGGGGCTTTGGGCGGCCCCCGGTAATAGGGTGTGGTCTGGGGTGGTCCCTTCTGGTCTCCGCTCCAACTGCGACCAGTTTTCTTCTTCTCTGCCACCTCCACCCATCTGGCTCCAATCTCTCCTGCCTCGATTACAGTTTTGGGTTTCCCATCTAGGATGTATCTTTCTATTTCCTCAGGAACACCCTCTAAGAATTGTTCCATTTGCATTAGGAAGGGCAAATTTACTGGAGATTCAACACTTGCTCCTGATATCCAGGCATCCCAATGTTTTACAATGTGGTAGGCATGTCGGGTAAATGACATGTCTGGTTTCCACCTTGGGGCTCTGAACCTCCGACGAGACTGCTCGGGTGTTATCCCCATTCTGACTCTCGCCTTGGATTTAAACAGTTCATACTTGTTCATGTGTTCTTTAGGCATTTCAGCTGCCACCTCAGCTAAGGGTCCACTGAGCTGCGGCCTCAGCTCTACCATGTATTGGTCAGTAGAGATGTTGTACCCAAGGCAGGCCCTTTCGAAGTTTTCTAAGAAGGCCTCAGTATCATCACCTGCCTTGTAGGTGGGGAACTTTCTGGGATGGGAAGTGGTACCTGGAGAAGGATTGCTAGGGTTTGTTGGTATATTCTGCTGGGCCTTTATCCTCTCCATCTCCTCCACATGCTTCCTCTCTTTTTCCTTCTCCTCCTCCTTCAGCCGCATGAGTTCTATCTGTCTTTCATGTTCCCTTTGTTTTTCCTCAGCCTGAAATTTGGCTAATTCCAGCTGTAGTCGAGCTGAGGATTTGGCCATTCTAACCTCTCTGTTTTTAACTAACTTTACACCCGAGGTTTAGAAATAAACAAACAAAACTTGGCTGTAAAATTTTGCTGTGCTGGAATAGAATACCTATTCTCTGATAGTGATTGTCAGCCTACAGAAAAAGACAATTCCCTTGTCTCTGCTCTGGGCCCAAATTAAAGCAAAAAACCTCCAACTACTTGGAAACCTGCTTACCCAGCCCAAAGAAGAAAAAAAATTTCTTTTCAAACCTGTGCTCCTTGTAAAACAAAAAAAAAAATCAAAATCCTAAAAAAAACCCTGCCACTTTTGTCTCCAGGCAAATGGGTAGAGCACACACCCCCTATTTACTTTTAGGAAGAAAAGAAAAAGAAAAAAAAAACCTCTGGGTTGGAAGACTGTGAATTTCCCTGCAGGAGTTAAGTACCCTGCCTCCAGGCAAAGAAAACCTGCAATTCACAAGATAATCCCCTTTTGTCTCTGCTTGGCCACAAAGCAGAGAGAAACCAAGCTGCTTTCAGTTTCAAAGCTGCCTTCTGGACTTCCTAAAAATTCCTTTTTAAAATCTGTATTTCTAGTTCAAAAAATCTCAACTGGATCTCAAAATGATTTCAGGTTAATCCCACCACTGTGCCACCATGTCAAGGTTCCTCCCCCACTCTGAACTCTAGGGTACAGATGTGGGGACCTGCATGAAAAACCTCCTAAGCTTATCTTTACCAGCTTAGGTCAAAACTTCCCCAAGGTACAAAATATTACACCTTGGACAGGCCGCTACCACCACCAAACTAATACTGGTTACTGGGGAAGAGCTGTTTGGACGCGTCCTTCCCCCCAAAATACTTCCCAAAACCTTGCACCCCACTTCCTGGACAAGGTTTGGTAAAAAGCCTCACCAATTTGCCTAGGTGACTACAGACCCAGACCCTTGGATCTTAAGAACAATGAACAATCCTCCCAACACTTGCACCCCCCCTTTCCTGGGAAATGTTGGATAAAAAGCCTCACCAATTTGCATAGGTGACCACAAACCCAAACCCTTGGATCTGAGAACAATGAAAAAGCATTCAGTGTTTTACAAGAAGACTTTTAATAAAAAATAGAAGTAAATAGAAATAAAGAAATCCCCCCTGTAAAATCAGGATGGTATATATCTTACAGGGTAATTAGATTCAAAAACATAGAGAACCCCTCTAGGCAAAACCTTAAGTTACAAAAAAGATACACAGACAGAAATAGTTATTCTATTCAGCACAATTCTTTTCTCAGCCATTTAAAGAAATCATAATCTAACACATACCTAGCTAGATTACTTACTAAAAGTTCTAAGACTCCATTCCTGTTCTGTCCCCGGCCAAGACGACTACAGACAGACACAGACCCTTTGTTTCTCTCCCTCCTCCCAGCTTTTGAAAGTAGCTTGTCTCCTCATTGGTCATTTTGGTCAGGTGCCAGCGAGGTTACCTTTAGCTTCTTAACCCTTTACAGGTGAGAGGAGCTTTCCCCTGGCCAGGAGGGATTTCAAAGGGGTTTACCCTTCCCTTTATATTTATGACAGTAAGCTAAAAGCTAAAAATACTGAGAGTGACTTAATTTTTTAAAGGATGCTTTATGTGTAGCTATAGCTTTTAAAAGCACTTCATTCATGATTAGAGTGCACCGGTTTTAACAACTACATTTAAAAAAACAAGACACAAAATGAAATCTGGGGAATTTAAAGTTTTGCTCCTTAGGAGCTGATCTTTCAGAAACTGCAGATACTTGCCATTCAAACTCTATAGCCTTCAAAGCTATTATAACCAAGAAAATTTGTGATTTTTTTCAGGAGACATTTTGTGATGACAGGGGCCAAAAAAAAGTCATATTAGGCATCACCATTGCACCTTCTCCAAAGTCATCTATTCTGCCTAGAATAATATCAGAGGAAGCAGTGGGTGAAATCATAGCCAATGGGAGCTTTGCCATTGAGTTCAGATTTCATCCAATGTCCTGAAAAATGCTGCAAAAACGTTGAAAAAGCGACTGTGTACCTGGCACTGTGAAGTTCCATGTCTGACTCCATGATTTCCTTAGTGTTTCAGTCTACAAGCAAAAAGTTTTTAATTCTAACTGTGAGCCCAGCAAATTCACTGTAGGATTTGAAAATCAAACTAATCTTTTTCGCCTTGTGCATTGTCTCTAATGTTAAATATTTCTGCAAGACAAATTCTATATTTGCTTGCATTTGTGTAAGCTACATTGTGTTCAGAAGAGGTTGAGCAGATGTGAGGGCAGAATTTTGCCTCGGAATTGAAATTAATGTAGTAATTCTGATGGTGCCCAAACTAGAGTCGAAAATCCAGCTCATGCTCTTATAGCTGTGTGGGTTACCAGTACCTGCCAGCTGAGATGGGAGTGAGAGAATAGAACAACATAATTTTATCACTAAAATACACAGGTAGGATTCTAAGTACAGGCTGCAATCTGTTGAATAAGAAGGTGCCATCCTTACATGCTATCTATAGGGGGGAAGTGTGTCCTAATGGATAGAGCACTGGACTGGGAGTTGGTAAACCTGGGTTCTATTTTCTGTTCTGCCACTGACCTGCAGTCAAATCTTGGGCAAGTCACTTCACCTAGCTGTGTCTCAGTTTCCAATCTGTAAAATGGAGATCCTGACAATGGCATCTTCCTTTGTATCATTTTGAGCTCTATAAATGAAAAGTGCTATTAAAGAGCCAAGTGATAGTATTTTAATATAATATCACTTTTCAGAGTACAGCTACCATTTCATCAAAAACAAGACAAGTGAATTCCTGATTCTCTTAAGAAGCCTAGGCAGCCTATTTTAATTTAATTTATACCAAAAACAAAACAAAACAAAAACAACACAAATGAAATATCCTAGAACTCTAAACTAGCTAGTTTCTTAATTGTTTGGAAAATATGTTATGTCTATGACAATCTTTTGTCATGTGTTTGCAGTGACTTTCTTTCTTAATTTGTGGCTCTTTGAGTAGTATAGACATCCCAAACATCTAGGAGTAAAAGTAATCTTGACTACACAGTGCAATAACACCTATACATATCCAGAGAAAAAAGTCTATTGCCAACCTGGAGTTAAGGTTGAGAATCAGTAGAAATAGTTTGAAAATTTACAGGAATGTTGTAATTATCTCTACTACTAAGCATTACAAACCAAGGAAATTAGGGATTAAAGTTCAACTAAAAATAAATCCAAATGTGGTAAATTATGGAAATGCACCCAAACAATCTTAATGCTGCCCTGTAGAGATAGTATGCAATGAGGAAACAATGTAATGTTTGTGGTCACAGATTAGATAAAACTGATTTTTATAGACACTACCTTTTAAACTCATTTTTCCCCTTCAGCACATCTTTCTATGGAATGTACAGTTCCAAGCACATCAGCGTTCAGATTCTTGATTGGTACCTTGAGGCACTGCTAAAGTACAAATAATTAATAACTATAATAATTAATTTAACACTACTAAATTATTGCCAGGCATAACAAGTTCTGCCGCAATGTTAATTTTGTGCAAACTGCAGTTATAAAGATTTTAATGGTGATTATGATATACTGAACATATGAAGAGAAATATTTAGTAACATTATTTGTTGATAACAGTAAAATATGAGTTTCTAAATTGTTCAAATTGTCTATACTAAGAAACTAGAATTCAATGGAAAAAGGAGGAGAATGGTAAAATTATAGAAGCACATTCATGAGCTTGGAAGCAGTAGGCTGAGATTCCAGACAAAAGATTACCAGAAGTTTTGGGGATATTTGGTCTCTATTTTTGTATTTGTATGATGTCCTTAGATAGTTACTGCAAATTGTAAATATAGCTAGTACATATGAGTGCATACGCTGGGTATATTTTGTTTGTTTGTAGTTCCTAAATGATTTAGGTCAGCCAAACCCTTACAAGCAAGTGACATTCCCATCCTGCTTTGAATAGTATACATACACTGTAAACTTCTTCCTCTTCTGTGGCATTTTTTTCTCCAAGTCTGACCATTTCTAAATTTTCCTTGCAGGACTTTCCTTGTCCAAGGCCCTAGCTTCCTTTATCCAAAACAGAATCTCCAAACCCCCTCTTACATCCTGGTTGAATCTATCGTGATACAATGGCCAGCATGACTCTGCAGTAATTACTCAACATCTTTATGCAATGCTCTAGCCAGTGCCACCTGAATTTAGGGTCACTCAGCACTGGAGATCTGCATGTCCTATAGCGTACAAACCTGGACCATCCCTCTTACTCCTATAGAGAGCTGGATGAATAAAAGATTGTTTGTGTGTTTGTTTGGGGCTCTTTGGGGGGTGGGGATTTGCTGGAAATTCTGGGGGAGAAGAAAATCATTTTGGGTACAATGAAACGTTTTGTTTGACCTGAAGCAAAAACTTTTGTTTCAATTTTAAGCATTTTAATATTTACAAAAATAAATTAAAGGGCATGTCCAAACGAAGTCATTTCAAATAAAATAAAGTAACCATTTTGTTTCAAAAATATCAAAATGAAACTTTTCAATTTTCAGGGTATTTGTTAGGGTTTTTTACTTTTACCAAAACAAGCTGGCAAAATGGACATGAATTAACAAAATGTTTTGATGTTGCCAAATCTGCTTTTTCTTACCCAAAAATGTTTTAGTCAAAATTTTGTGTCCTGTACTTTACTTTTCTCTGCTTTTATGGCCAACTCCTGGTCTCATAGAATCCAATATCAAATCTCCCATTGATTTCAACAGGACTGGGATTTGTTCCTCTTAAAACAAATAGCCATCTTTTTAAAACAGAAAAATAATAGATTGACTTTTAGTATATGCTTATACCCATCCTTTTAATTTCAGAATGGTTTGCCAACATATCACTGCCATACCTGTCACAACCCTTGTAATGTTATTGGCTTCTGAGTCTGAGAATGATTTTGCAGCCAGAGGAATCTGACAGTGATTACAAGCCTAGTGATACCTCCACTGTGCAGAAAATTGTTATTGATAGTGGTGAAGATAAACTAAAGCCTGATTAAGGAGAAGCAGCCTGACCAGGAAATGATAGGAGAGGTGACATCCATTTTTAAATGGCAAAACCAGTGCACACTGGTGGAACCCTCATTCTCCCCTGCAAATTTCAGTATTGATATTTTTTCTCCTCAGTTTTCTGAAAAAAAATGTATCAAAAATCAGTGTGACAGAGCATGGGACCAATTATGAATCTCATCTGTAACGTATAAATAGCTCCTTACAGACCATAAATGAACATACAGGGTGGGGATAGTACAATAAATGTGAATGGTTAAAAATCCCAAATATTTCTGTATACTTCTCCATCCTACTTATGTCACCATCACTCCTCCCTCCCCCCACCCCCACCCACACTCCTGTTGTGATTCCTTTTATTACACTGAGTTCTGTATTTTTTCCCAGGGTTTAGCTGAAGTCTAATTTGGCGTTTCAAAATTTCCATGCATATTGATTTCCCATTTCAGCAAAGGTATGTCCTTAGACAAGACATTTCCATAAGTCAGCCACCCATGATGTTCATGGGAAAATTAGTATGTCCAATATGAAATCAAAATTGACATTTTTTTTGTGGAGCTAAAGTATGCAGCGTGGTGTAATAGGGAGTCTTTCAAGTTGTTGAGTGCCAAATTAATTTTATCCCCAAATTACTGACAATTTATAGTCTAGAAAATAAGGAATGATAGGCCAGATATTAATAACTGTCTAAATGCCACCAGGGAGGTGATTCCCTCCTGTAGACACATGGGGTTCTTTGCTGTGCCTTAGATGACACTATGAGTAAAATGCACAAAATAATCACAATTATTAGCTATTAATATTTTGCTAGTAAAAAAAAAGTAAAAATGGAACAATTGTTACATCAGTTAAAATCTTTTCTGTATGCCTTTCTGTGGAAAGCTTTTAAGCGAGAGCACATGTTTAAGAGTTGGCCTGCCTCTGGAGGGGGCATTCTTTTCTTGGGAAATTAAAACTGAACTATATTATTCCCCAAAATGAGTACTGAGTCCTGTCTTTGTGTATATAGATTATTGATGGCCAACTCTAGTCAGAGCAAAACATCAGGCCCTGTCAAGGTTCCTTCCCCATTCTGAACGTTAGGGTACAGATGTGGGGGCCTGCATGAAAACCTCCTAATCTTACTTTTACCAGCGTAGGTTAAAACTTCCCCAAGGTACAAACTATTTTACCCTTTGCCCTTGGACTTTCGCTGCCACCACCAAACATCTAACACCCGTATTATTATTATTAGGAAAGAGTTAGTTTGGAAACATCTTCCCACAAAAATCCTCCCAGATCTTACTCCCTTTTTTCTGGAGAAGGTTTGATAAAAATCCTCACCAATTTGCACAGGTGACCACAGACGCAAACCCTTGGATCTCAAGAACAATGAAAAAAGCATTCAGTTTCTTAAAAGAAGAATTTTAATAGAAGAAAAAGTAAAAAAGAATCACCTCTGTAAAATCAGGATGGTAAATACCTTACAGGATAATTAGATTCAGAACATAGAGAATCCCTCTAGGCAAAACCTTAAATTACAAAAAGACACAAAAACAGGAATATCCATTCCATTCAGCACAGCTTATTTTCGCAGCCATTTAAACAAACAGAATCTAACGCATATCTAACTAGATTACTTACTAAGTTCTAAGACTCCGTTCCTGTTCTGTCCCCGGCAAAAGCATCACACACACAGACCCAGACCCTTTGTTTCTCCCCGCCTCCGGCTTTGAAAGTATCTTGTCTCCTCATTGGTTATTGTGGTCAGGTGCCAGCGAGGTTATCCTAGCTTCTTAACCCTTTACAGGTGAAAGAGTTTTTCCTCTGGCCAGGAGGGATTTTAAAGGTGTTTACCCTTCCCTTTATATTTATGACAGGCCCATAGAGCCCTAAGGGAAATGTTCTTCTCTATTGTAATGTGTTGGTTAATGATAAATAATATGCTGTCATATTGCAGGTGTGCGCAGTAAAGGGGTCTATTAAAAATAGAAAAAATATCCTGCCACATTCTAATCCGTGATTTAGAATAGAAACTTTGTATCCACCTGACTATTTGGAATATGTACAATTTTTACTAGTTTTCAGTAACTGGAATGGGCCTGTCACTTCTGGATTTTCAGAAAATCATGCAAAATCTTGTCTTGAAAAACTCAAAAATTCGAAGTTGCAAAAGTGGAAATAGTTGCACAGTTTGCTAAATAGCACAGACTGATTTTGGTAAAGAAAGGTAATCTCTTTCCTATGTAGGAAATTAGAGCTTATTTAAGTAGTACACAGAGATCTAAGTTGGCTATGATGACAACTTACAGCCAGACCTCTGTCACCAAAAGAGCTTTGATAATTGCCATTTTTGTACAACATATAGAAAGGAACAGAGGAGAAAATTATGCACATTATCACAGTTATGTTTGCAATGTGTAAACTAGTTTTAAGAAGGTCAGGGGCATCATTGCCCATAATCAGACTTGTCTCTGGTTTATTACCAAAGCTGGGCCATAGGTACTGTCCTTCAGTTTGAGTTTGTTGAAAATACACCAGAAACATTTTTTTTCCTAGCATGATTCTCCAAAATGACATTAAATAGATCACTACACCTGTCATTTTTATCTAGTTAAAAATAACCCTTATCTTGTAGAATAATAATCCTCAGTTTTTTCCAGATTTAACAAAGCAAGACTCATAAGGAACTATTTAGTTGGTGGGTAGGTATACAAGCAGTTATTTAGATATGCTTTGTTGATTATATAGCCGTTGGGCTTGAGGGCTGAGACCTTTTAAGTGAGATTCCCTCTCTTTCTCTTACCTTCCAGACAGTAAGTGATATAAAGTGAATGATGTGAAATAAATAAAGTGCTGTTCATCCTTCAGAGAGAACAGATAAATCTTTACCCTCAGCTCCGTTGACATTATTTCAGTACTATAGTAAACATGTTTTCAATTTCAAAATTTACTTTAGGGAAGCCTTTAGCTGCATGGACATCCAAAATAATTAGATATAGTGTCTAATGAAAGCTGGTTTACAAACCTATTCTTCCAGGGGAGAAAGCAGTGCATCTGTAAGTGTATGCATAGCAAATATTTGTGAAGAGTTTGTTTGACCTGAAATATTCCTTCCATCATTATGTTTCTAAATAGCTAGGCAATATAATTAAGCAACCACCTGTCTCTGGGGTTTATGGATTGCTCTTGCCTCAATAAGGTTTGTGGTGTCAAGCTTTCAAGTAATTTTTTCTTTTTTAAATGTGATATTTGCATGGGTCCTACCGGATGGAAATTACAGTAAAACACATTCATGGACATCTGTGTCAGTGAATGAAGGATAGTTGCACAATGTTTAAGATCAGTGTTTTACCACAGTATAGGTTTGATATCTGATGTGTGTCCATAGTGTATGCTGCGCTGGCACAGGGGTGTACGTGAAGGTTTATTTCATTTGTAACTAATATGATCCTTTCAGGACTCTGTGTATTTCAGTATAGGAATCCACCTTGCCATATATTTTTGAAAATCAATTACTGAAAAGAGCAGTCTGGCGAGGAAAGTTAAGAAGGCAACAGGAAAAATTACCACGAATGACTGGTTTCAGAGTAGCAGCCATGTTAATCTGTATTCACAAAAAGAAAAGGAGGACTTGTGGCACCTTAGAGACTATCACATTTATTTGAGCACAAGCTTTCGTGAGCTACAGCTCACTTGCATCTGATGAAGTGAGCTGTAGCTCACGAAAGCTTGTGGTCAAATACATTTGTTAGTCTCTAAGGTGCCACAAGTCCTCCTTTTCTTTTTGCGGACACAGCTGCTCCTCTGAAACCTGTATCAGAAGAGTGATTGAGAAAGTTCTAATTTAAAAGAACTCCCCCATCCTCCGGCCTCAGTCTTATTTTTCACATGGGCACCTGACTGGCTTCTGGATCACCAGCGACTGCATATACTTAAAAAAGACTTTTTTGTGTTAGAAACAGATGAACAAAATCACAATATTTGCTTTGGGGTAGAATAGAAATTACTGGGTGTTAGAGTTCAACAGCAATAAAACTTAAAGCTGATCTGCTTAGTCCTCAGTAGTGTTGAGATATTGGAAAAATTATTTGTGAACATTTATTCAGATAAAAATTGCATTAACATTCATAAATCTTTTTTTTCCCCGGTGAACATTAGAGTGTTGTTCTAAGGGATGTTCACAGAAAGTAGTAAATATTGGTCCATGTTGGGGATGTTTGTGTTGCATGAATTCTTTAACTTCTTCTTTTGTTTGTACAAGTTTCATCCTTTCCAGCAAGGAGCAGAAAAAATTTCATATGACTTAGGTGACCAAATGCATCACAAATCTATGAATAGTCTAAGTGAATAGTTTGAACAGCCCATCAGCTGGAATATGTTTGCATAAAGTGTTTGTTGAAGAATGAAGAAATTCATAAAAATCAGTCTGTTTGCATGGAATTCACAAACAGAAAAAAAAACAATAAATCAAGTTATTGATTAGGTCCTTTGAAAGGTGATGGGCATGGTGTAAGATTCTAAATAGTTGTTACTACCTCTCACCCTGAAATTAAAGGGAGAGAAGGTGATTATGTTACACATTTTATGATTCTGCTGTCTTTGTGTGTTTCATACCTCGTACAGTAGCCCTGCTTCTGGGCTGCTGCTTTGAAAAACTAATCTACAGTATATTTCTCTGGTGCACAAAATAAATTCTAGCTTGAACTGATCAGCATTCTGTGCTCACTTTTTGTTTGTCATTGTTTTCATATTACAAGAGGAAAAATAAATTGTGCAGAAGATTAGATCAGAATTTGATGATTTCTGACTTGTGTTGCCTCAGAAAGAGGAATTACACCTCTTGTGGCTTAACTGCTTGAGTACTGTAGGACACACACATCCTACCAAATTTTATCTGTGTATAAGAACCCTTTTGAGAAGCATCATTTGGGAAGGCTTTAATTAGAAATTGAGACTAATGTTTATGAGGAGCATTACAAAATACATGATAGAGTAAATAACTGAAACTTATTTATGGGCATGGCAAAAAGCCAAATTCAATTCAATGGAAATCCTTCAATTGACTACAAAGAGCTCTGCATCAAATATTTTTCAACTAAATTTGATAAATCTGTTCAAGTTTTTAAACCTTCTTGATTATTTCTTTTGTACAAGGAAGAACAAGTGATTTTGATGGTATCTCTCCTTTTCAATGGTATTCCATCCGGTTGGGCAGAGAAACATAATATTTATGTATTCAGTTATTTTTTGGGGGAAAGATAATTGATGAAGTCCCTTTCCATCTGGAGAAGCCAGTTATTAAAGCAGTGTAGAGTGTTCAGTTGATTCTGAAAGTGTGCCTTTCAAGAGGTGGGATTTCTGTTCTCTTTATTTTACATCTGTTTTTACATTTAATATGATTTATTTGAAATATGTAATTGATTAGACAAAACTGGGATTAAAATCTGCCTTCAGCACATGCTTGCAATCCCACTAAGGATAGAGGGTTTGCCTGCTCTTGAATATCACAGCAGTGGGCATCTTAGAAATTATTAGACAGAGTTGTTCCATTGTTCCTGGCATCTGCAACTTGTATTTTTGATCTTGATTGTTTTTTGTACTTTTAAGAGGTTGTAAGAGAATTAGGACTCTAAAACAAAGGGAAAGTATTAAGCAACCTCAGTTTCAAATTCTCAAGTTTACTCTGATTACGTTGTAACTGATATTGAGACAAGATGGGGTATAAGATATACTCAAACATCCAAACAGCTTGACTATAAGATTAGAAAAATAGGATAAAAAGTAGTACAACAGGAGGAGTGTAGAATGCAGTGGGTTTTATTTGTATTTATTTAATCTTCTTTTCCATTTCTGGTTTTGTAGTTTCAGCCCTTAAGTTTCCTGAGCAAATCCAAAACTTGAAGGGAAGCTAGCTAAATACACTTTGCTTGTTTTGGGATCTAAAGCACCCAAGACTGCTGAATTTTGCATGCTTCCTACCTGAAACCACAACCTGGTCGATGTTCACTTGACACTAAGTCCAGTTTGCAAATTTTTGAGTGAACTTGGTTTGGGGTTTCATTATAGAAGTTGTATTTAGAGTTGGCCAAACTTCATTTTGTATAGTGTTATCCATACAAAATGCATCACAAAATGCTTTATAGAATTAAATAAGTACAAGGTTCATAGGAAAATGAGAGAGAAACTAAGGTGTAAGCAAAGAAAAATGAGTAATGCACATGAGATTTGAATGAAGATGGAATGCCAATCAGGTGGATAGATAGGTAGGGAAAGGTGATCACAAATGCAGGAACTGCAGAGGGAGGAAGCTTTTGTACTATCAGTAATCGGACTCTTTGGAGGAAGGTCTAGGAGACTGGTAGTATATAAACAGGAAGGAGGAGAAGGGACAGACAAGGCAGTTCAGGTAGGTTGGAGAAAGTCCAAGATGGCCTTTAAGAACAAGGAGGACAATTTTGATTTACCTCTCTAAAAATGAACTCCAGATGGGTTGGCTGAGGAGAGATTTAGTATAGTCTTTCTATGAGGGAGAAGTCTGGCAACTGAACATGCTGGAGTCTTGGGGCCTGATCCCAAGCTTCCCTTTGTCAATGGAAAGATTCATGTTGAGTTCACTGAGCTATGAATCAGGCCCTTGGAGGTCTTAGAATAGGAATAGCACAGAGGAAGGCAAGTTTTGATATGAAACACCTTCCTATGTCTGGTCAAAGCATTACTACTAGGTTTTGAGACAGAAGAGAAAAGTAGACCTGACAGGAAAATAGCAAATTAGCTGAAGCTTGGAACTAGTTTCTTGGGACAAACTTTGAGATCTTAGATTGAAAATTCTGTTTTGTAAACTAGTATTCCAACAGGCTTAAAATTAAGACCAGGAGACTACAGGAAAGGATACTGCTAAGAGAAGAACATAATTTGATGTTTAAAGAGGGCATAAAACTCTTTGAGGTGCATATTGCAGCTCTAATTAAACATAATGTCAGGATAAGGGACCTGCAACTGCTGTCAGCTGAAGTGTTCTTCCTTCAAGGTCAAGTGGGAGATGATTTTTTTTTTGAGGAGGAGGAAGTGCTGAAAGACCAGGGTTCTATTATCAGTGTGCCATGTATGAGTGAGAGATCTAGCAATTGTCCACCTGCAGCATGTGGACTTATTAAAATATGCCTACTGTGTTTACTTTTTTGTCTGTCTCTCATGAACAGCTGTGATAGATAGAAGTGAATCAGATTTTCATCACACATGGCAAGACCTACACAGGAGGAGGAGAGGGGGTGGGGATGGAGGGCTGGCGGGTAATCCACTTTCTACACCCTACGATACCAGTCTTTCCAGCATTCTGGATCATACAAAAGGCGTTGTGGCGTTGCTGGATGTGCAGATGGTTGAAAAATGTACAACAACAGTTATTTTTGTGACAGCTTCAAAATATTTCAACTAGCTCCAACTGATTGATCAGCAGATTTAAGCTATTTTTGGAGGAGAAGTGTGAGAGTGCTTTCCAAAGTCTGGGGACTTTATGAGCAGTCTTCCAATAGTTCCTTCTCTGTATGTACCAACGGAGCTTCAGCTTGAGTGCATCTGATGACCCCAATGTACAGCAGTATTGCATGGGGAGTGAGTTTGTGTCTCAGATGGGAAGGTCTCAGGCTATTTAGAAGAACAAATTAGGGATTTGGGGGGGTCAAGGTTTTGTGGGTCCTGAAGAAGGAAGCTGGTTGTTGATAGGCTATTTTTGTGATGAGTGAGGCCAGATGGTTTGCTACTGTTACTTTTTATCTCCAGTGGTTTTTATTAAAGGATATTAAAAAGGAGGATTTTGGTGTGAGGGTGGGGGAGGGACAGGGAGGAATTTTTAAATAAAATCCATTCTTTGTTATAAATTAAAAATTTTGGAAAGTTGCAACCAGCTCTAACTGTTGAATGAAAATGAATGAAAGCAGTCTCTTTTTATATATGTTGAAATAGAAATCAGTAAATAAAACACAATGCACTCCTAGAGACTAGCCTGAAATATTTTTATATCTAAACTAGAAACTTAAGGTCTATCTTTACCAACATAATACATGTACAGCCAAATCAGTTTTATAGTACCTTTTGTGAGTCGAAAAAGGTGGTTATATTATCTGGAAATACACTATAAACAATAAATCGTTTTTCTGATGCCAACGCTGCAGAATTTCTCTTCAGCAGGATACTGGCCTGGGAACTTGAAAAATTAAGTCTCACTCCCACCTATGACTTATCTTGATATAATTTAGGAGTTGGCCTGTGTCCACATATCTGGAGGCTTATATTATTTTCAAGTTTAGTACATATATCCTTCTTCTGTAACTGAAGCTCTCTGCTTTTGGGTACCATATTAGATTGTTAGTCTTGTTACCTACTAGCTTATACTTCAGAAATTTAAAATTTAGAAGTCTTTCTTAATTAATATTTTTGAAACTTGGGAGCTTTTGATACAAATTATTTTGATTTCAGTGTCTGACTATAAAGATAATAGCATTTCCAATTTAACACTCATCAAGGTCCTGAGCTATTCCTCAGAACCTCATAATCTGAGCTTCTGATGTAAAATGACGCCTGTGTTTTCTTTTCCTAAAGCTGATGGAAGTCCAGTAAAAATAATGTGTACCTGAGGGGATCTTTCAATTGACAATACTACTTTGCTTATTACACCTGGGTAAACAGATTTACTTATTCAGCTGGAATTAGCGCCAAATGTAAACTACAGGAGAATGTTTTGGCAAGAAATGAGGCTTGCCATCTGATTTCCAATGAAGATTTGAGATGAAACAATGTGTAATCGCTTAATCTTGTTAAATGTAGCACAAAACACTAAGTGTATTAGAGCGTGCATTTAAATGATAACAAACCCTGCTGTTAGAGCTAATAGAAAACAGCTCTTTCCCCATTCACCAGCCATTCTCAGAAAGGATTCCTTTCTATTTCAGAGCAATTTACTCTGATTTCTTATAGTTGACCACAGTATGTTTTTTTTATATGCACTTTTAATTGTTTGTTTTTCTTCACTGATGGGTAACAGTCACCATATTTATTGGCATAAGAATTGTGAGGAAAATACTCTAATGTATTACAGTTGTCTTCAAGTCCTACACATACATTTCACTAATAACATCAAGAATGAAGTGTTTAAACGAGCACACTCTTATTATGATATGGATTTACATTCCATTGTGCTTAACTTTTTGAATTGGTTTTAATGGACAATTTTCTTATACTTTTTAAAGCAGGTATGAAGTGTTGCATTTCACTGACAAACGCTGGTGGGTAAGACTACTGAAGAGACAACTGTGCAAGTATTTGGGAGTCATAAAAGGTTTATTTCCTCTGTATTTAACAAATTAATATAGGGTTTAATCACCAGCAATTCTATTAAAAAGTAATAGCCTATTTGTGACACGCCCCGGCGTACAACCTGGGACTGTAGAATTGCTGAGCCCTCTTAACTCTGTAGCCCAGAGTACCTCTCACATTGCTCTGCTAGTGGCAAAGCAGATGCTTCAGGCTTTGGTCTCTCATGGCCATTAAGATGTGAAGGTATACCCAAAGTTACATGAAGGCTCTCACAGCTACTCATGAACTGTATGGAGGTAGACACTCACAAATTTCCCCAGCCCCAGTGGTGCACTGCAGAAATGTGCATCTTATGCTGCTCAAGACCCCCTTGATCAGAGTAAGCTCATTCATTAGTTTGTCATATCATCAAAAGGTACGAATATGCACTAGCCTTTGTAACCTGAGTAGGTTTTCCAAACTTCAATCAAAAACCCACTGGCTTAGATAAAACATTAAAATAAGTTTACGAACTACAGAAAGATAAATTTTAAGAGATTATAAGTGGTATAAGCATAGAAGTTCAGAATTGGTTATAAAAGTAAATAAAAGATAAAAACAGC
This sequence comes from Lepidochelys kempii, assembly GCF_965140285.1. NCBI lineage: Eukaryota > Metazoa > Chordata > Testudines > Cheloniidae > Lepidochelys > Lepidochelys kempii. Next base: position 177,839,810 of record NC_136380.1, read on the forward strand.
AAGCTATTCCCTAGCCTGATGAAATTTGTCAAATTTGAAGCAATAAGATTTCTCTCTTCAAAAACCTACAACAATCTGTTCTAACTGGAAAGCTTTTCCAGTTAGGACCACTGCCCCCAATTCAAATGTTTCTTTGTCTTCTATTGTCCCTTATTTATATTCTCCTTCTTGCTTTCAGAAATACGCCCACCCCTAATATCTTTCTTAGATGCAGTGAGATGCTCAGTACCCTTGAGTCCCACTGATTTCAATTTGCCTTAAATTGTGCAGGAACTGTCTCAACTTACATAAGTGGGTGATGCAATAAATCTCTATGCATTATCCTGAAAATGCATCTCAGTTACAGTAACTAGCTATTACTTGGACTGAGCTGTAATTGATTTTTCCCTGCTATTCAGAAATAAAATGTTATAAACTGACTTGTTTTGATATTCTAAATATTATCTTTAATAAAGTCTGAATTAAGGCTAATTTCAAACTTGGGTGTCTTGAATTAGACATGCAAATACATATGTAGGGACCCAAAATTGTCAGCCTGAGTGGCTGTTTGCATATAGAACCTCTGAAAATCAGGCTATTTTTAGTTTGGTGCCAAAGTGTGGCTCAAAGAGCTCAATTTTAGACATCCATGTTTGAAAAGTTTTGGCAATAAATATTTCATGTTTGTATTTCTTTTTAATTAGCTCATGATAGTTGTATGTATTTTCTGGTGTTTCACCAGATTGTAATTCACACTATATATTCATTACCACATAGCCTCTTGATTATAGTGGTGATCCTTATTCCATAATAAATATCTCTTCATTGCAGAAAACTCTCCACAATTTAGCATAGCTCAGCAGTGGTAAGATGCAGATGACACAAAGCAGGTTGGGAGAGTGGTATTTGCAAACACTTTGGAGGATATAGACAAAACTCAAAAGGTATTGATAAATTGGAGAACTTGGCTACAAACAACAATATAAAATTCAACAAAGACAAATGTAAGGTGCTACATTTAGGGAAGAAAAATCAAATGCACAAATACAGAATCGGGGTAACTGGCTTGGCAACAGCACTGCTGAGAAGGGATGGGAGTCGTTGTGGATCACAATCTCAGCATGAGTCAACAGTTTGATGCATTTGCTTTTTTTGCAAAAGCAATTTTAGGTTATGTTAACAGAGGCATAGCATGCAAGTCACGGGAGGTGATAATACCACTCTATTCAGCACCAGTTGGGCCTCAGCTGGAGTACTCTGTCCAATTTTGATCACCACTGTATAGAAAGGATGCAGAGAAGCTGGAAAGACTCCAGAGGCAAGTGATGAAGATAAACAAAGGGATGGAATGCAAGCCATCTGAGCAAAGCTGAAGGAACTGGGTATGTTTAATCTGGAAAAGAGGAGATTAAGAGGTGACATAATAGTGGTCTTCAAATATTTGAAAGGCTGCCACAAATAAGATGGAGAAAAGTTGTTCTCTCTTGCCACAGATGGCAGGACAAGAGGCAATGGGTTCAAACTACTGCGTAGCAGATTTAGATTAAATCTCAAAAAAAGCTTCCTAACTGAAAGAACAGTAGGACAATGGAACAGACTGTCTTGAGAGGTTGTGGAAGCTTCTTCACTGGAGGTTTTCAAAAGGAGACTGGATAGCCATCTGTCTTGAGTGACTTAGACACAACAAATCCTGCATCTTGGCAGGGGGTTAGACTAGATGATCCTTGTGGTCCCTTCTAACCCCATGGTTCTATATTTCTATGACTGCACTGCTTAGAGAGTGACACTTCAAAAGCAGCAGATGTGTGGCATATTAAGACTCAGTTGCACGAAAAGAGCCACACTGAGGAAGACTGTGCAGTGCGTGTGCACACACCGTTTAGTTCTGCCAGCCTCTGACTAGAGCAAATCCAAAGAAAAATTACGTAATTGCTATACCGAGAGAGAATTGCTTAGATATTAAGAATGAGATCCTTGTTCATAATGAAGAATCCAAAAATAGATGCAAAAACACAGTCAATGTGTGAGGAAAAAGGCAAGAAAGAAAATAGGTTACAACGTTTTAATCATTTAATTATTATAGCTGCTTTGAATTAGATTGTCTGTAAGAAATGGATGAGAGTAAATTAGAGCTGTGCACTAGAGATCTGACCACTAGGACAGAGGAAGCCTCTGCAGACATGTATGGAAAAACACAGGTGTTCCATGGAACTTTTGCCTTTCCCATTAGGTTCGTGCCTTGTAATGGCAAGTTCAAATTACCCATTTTTACATCTATGGAGTACAAAGTATTTTCCAGTCAGAGCTAAAATGGCAATTTTTCTCTGCTGGCAAGAGACTCAGTTAAAAAAAAAAGGAAAAATCTCACCTTTTAATCAAGGTAGCAAATATTTACACTCTCAGATCAACCACCTCTCAAGGTTCTTACCTGTTGAAGATGCAAAATCTTAAAAAAAAAAAAAAAAAAAAATTCAGTAGGCTTCCCTATTCCCCAAGATAAGGAAATTTCAGATAAAGGGGCCAAACGAAGTGGTAGAATCTTTTAATGCAGCTTTGTAAATGTGTTATGTTTTTGATGGTGGAATCTGCTTGGTGTAACAAGTGGTCAGTGGCAATAGTCATTAATCACTCTCTTGGCACGAAACCAACCATCTGCTCACTAGGTTTTGACTTGCCAAGGCAAATATAGTCATCCCTGAACCAGTTTCCAACAGCACAGGGCAACTGTACAGCCACTCTCTTTAAATGGGTCTTCTCTAACAACTCGCAATGTAGATGCTGTCAACTAACGACTATGTCACATATCCTAACTTACTTCAATGGCAGGCTACCGGTTTGTGGTTAGTTGTTTGGCTGTTTGTATGTGTTCCCTCTGTGTGCTGCCCCAGCCCTGGGCAGTCAGCTGACCTGGCATACCTCGAGCGAACCACTCTATGACAAGATCCGTTAAGGGACGAAGGAACCCAGCCAGATTTATTGTCGACAAAGCATGGTACTACTATCCCACAGACACTACTGGATCACTAATACATGTATGCCTGTAACAATGGACCAACTCAGTGAACGGCGGAACTTTCCGTTCCTCCCTACGCCAGACAAAGATACTTCCTCTGAGATACATCTTTATAACCCGATACAAACAAGTTAGTACTGCCTCTCTGACATAGTTAGTTATTGCTCTCTGACGTGGCTAGTCATCACCCATCACCTTGTACATGTTGGTTCAATCAAAACATCTCTATTACGAACTGTCATCCTGACCTTATCTTTTAGGAGGGGTCAGTGTGTTCCTGTTATTCTTGGAGGATGTTTTTGTACCATCCTTGATATTGGGATGTTCTGGAACCACTTGATATCAGGATGTGTTTGGTGTATACTCTGTGACTACTTAGGAATGTGTATTTCTGCAATATCAGTTCTGTTCTTGCCAGATTCTGTGAGCAGGTAATGCCCCATACCAGGCATCTGATACAAGGGCTTATGTCTCAGATTCTCTTCCCACTACACAGCTCTTCACTTGACTGATGACGATGCTATCAAATGACTGTGCATACATCAATATACTAGGTTCTAACTGCAAAATCTTTATTGTTGGTGACGCTCTGCTAGAGGGAGCCCAGCTTGACTTTCAGTTTCCAGGGTGAGTAGTGACTCTGGCAGTTGGCAAAACTATCATTTGATATGGGAGCTACTGAAGGACAAACAAACATGAAACCCCATAACACCATTTTTACTGAGGCTTTTCAGTTTCACACTTTATCTTTTTTAAGCAAAATTTCTGAGACTTACTGAAACCCAACAAGTTCCCATAAAAATGTATAGTCCAGTGGTTAGCAGCACAAGCTTAGGATGTGGGAAAACCAGGTTCAATTCCCTATTCTGCCACAGACTTCTTATCTGAGCTGGGCAACTCACTTAATGAACTGAGGCATAAAGAGGCTAAATGTAAAAATGAGGATAATGCTACTTACCTAAATCACACAGGTGTTGTGAAGCCAAATATTGTGAAGTGCTACAGAAGAGCTAAGTATTTGAATTATTTCACATCTACACAACTTGTCATGTGAAAATCAGCTTGGGGAAAAAAAGAAAAACAAATAATTTCCCCCCACCTGTAGTTACTATTCACTTTCATATTTTTGGTGGCAACTTCTCTCTATCCTATGTATCAATCACCTGACACAACTCCATGCTTGGCAAAACCTTCTGAGATGAGAACATTCTGGTCTGCTTGTCATTATCTAGACAGCAGGGAGTCCATGGTGAATGCGTAAATTCTTCATGAATACCTTGCATTTTCTCCTTTATCATCCTTTCAGAGGACTTTGATAGTTATTGATCACCACCTTCAAAAGCTAACCCTGACTCTCTTCAAAACAGGTATTTGTCCTAGAGCAATAAGATATCCTTGCTCCCTTACTTTTCCATTGGAAGTGAAGTGCCCCATATGCCCAGCATTGTAAGTACATGTGGGCTTAGGAAGAAAGAATGAGTACAGGATTTGGGTTCAGAACCACATTTAGGTACCAAACAAGACATTACAAATTTATTTTTATTCTTATAATGAACTGGAATTAAAAATTTGAAGATGATCTTGGGAAGGCATCTAGAAGACAGGCAAACTGGCGGGTGGTTGAAGAGGTCTGCATATAGAGGCAAGTCACTGTTTTCATGGATTTTGGCCAGAAGCATGATGGAGGCCCCCTCATGGCAAATATGGGGCAATGCTATGTTTCTAAGTATTGGCAGTCACAGCAACAAAGTCCCGGTAATGGTGCACATAGCTTAGAACTTTGTTAGCAATTCTGATGATGAGTGGGTCAAAAAATAATCCACCTGCCACTTCCAAGGTTCTGGTAGCTCTAGAGGGCTAATAGGAATGTAAGATATTTTTTGCTTCTTAAAGTACACAGATGTTGTTTGTATATATGTAAATAGTTAATGGAGATGGAATCAGAATATGCTGCTCAAGAATATATAGAATAATTCCTGGTTTTGAATGACTATTCAAACTTGTTCATGCACTGCAAATGGCTTCCTTTGTTTATTGACATATTGGCTTTTAAAAGCCATGACCCTAAATACACACACAAGAAGCCATTCTGTTTAGTAAGAAGGTGCCCATTTTATATAGTCACCTGTCCAATGATAACCATGCTTTATAAACAAGCACATTTCTGTGGTTTTTTTTACAAGAGAAGCAGGTATTTGAGTGAAAGAATGTGGGAAATTATTAACTGCTATGTTGTGAAGCATGCAACAGAAGTAATAAAGGGAAAGAACAGACTCAGTAGCATTAGCAGCTCTCAAAGCAAGAACACTTCAGATAGATGCAATGGCAAAGAGAGTAGGACGAGGTACCTACCATTTTAACCTTACTATTGTCTTACAGGATACTGAAAAAAAAAACAGATTTGAAATAAAGGTTTCATACACAAACATATACCTTAGTGCAGAAGAGACTGTAAACAACCAAAATAGTTATCCAATCACTATTACCAATCTGGAAGGAAGAGAGATATAAAGAAACTTGGAAAGTAAAACAGACTATTAAGCAACAAATTTGTGTGTTTGGGTCCTCCTGCCCTGCCCGTCCTGTACCCCTTCCTGAAGGAAAACCACACGTGTGAGCCACACATAACATCGAGACATCACTGACAAAATGGATAGCCCTCTTGGCAAGATTAATGCTCCCTCTGCCACCAGTTTTTAAAACTAAAAATGAAGTAATAAAATAAGAAATATAACAGGTATAAAGAGAAGTTGGGCCTCTTCTGATTGCCCATTCATCTCTATGCGAAAATATAATGCACAGTGAGATCTGTTAGTCTTATCAGCCCTGCAGGGAAAATTTACAACATTACATTTAGTAAATAAATAGGTGAGAGAAAAAAGAGACTCTTGATTATGACCTCCCATCCCCTGGTCACTATACTCTTATATGTACTTTTACCTTACCCCAAAAGTTATTTAGCTTCTTACTCCCAGACTGGCCTCTTAAAGGTATGGTGTTTAGCTGGAGATATTAGATGGCTCAGGGGATTGGTAGTAGGATATGATGCTTTTTCATATATAGGTAACTTTAAAAAAAAATCCAGTATAGGTCAAGACCATTCAAAAGTTTTGGCCATTTGATGGGTGTTGGGTACTCTCATTTTTGTTTCTGGTGGTCAAATGTTCACATCACAAAACCACTATCACCACAATAAGCTGCAAGTGGTACTCTTGTGGGTATCATGAATAGACAGGCAAAAGACTCAGTGGACTTGGAGGCTCAGCTGTTTTCTGATTTTTAGAGGTGGCAATGTTATACATATTTTGTTCCATGGCTGTCAATCCAGCACCTTTCATGAACCCTAAAATTTCCCTTAAAATAAAATAAAATAATTAATATGTTTAATTAAAAATAATATGTTTGGTAAAAACTAAAATGATTCAAATCCCAAAATGTCCAGTGCTTTCACTTTTAAGGACATATACCATAGTTTCACATTCCTCCTTAATGTGACTTAAACATTCTATGGTTCAGATTCACAGGCTAATGCAACAGGGTAACCCTACGGTGAAATGTTCTGTACTTTTCATGTTCTGCAGGTAATTAGCTATTGCACTTTAGTTCATTACTTCATAGGTGATAAATTACCTTGGGAAAAAATGCTTTTAAACAGTTTGACAAGTTTAATTAATCTATTAAAACTTTGACTCTTGGATAAATTTGCAAGAAACATCCTCCTGTTTCAAGGGCATCTCAGAAATTAGAACTACACAGAAAGGGAGGGAGGGGAGAGTTACTCCATAAGTAACAAACTATGTTAGTGATTTAATTAAAATATATATTGTACTGAAAAAAAAATCTCAAACCTGGGTATTTATGTTTTATGTACCTGTCATAGCCCTGGACAAGCTTCTGTTCCTGGACCCTCACAGCTGCTGTGTTTGAACCCACAGACTGGTTTGATGTGCTTTTAAACTCCCTCTAGTTACTGGGTAAGCTCCTGCACTCTCTCTGGCCTTTCTGGCACACTTAGTGGGTACAAGCTGTCTGGTACCCCTCTCCTGGCAGGGGGCCCTTTGGCCCAGCTGCTCCCAGGGCTGGTACTGATCCCCTAAAACTCTCCAGTAGCTTAAACACAGCCTTTCCCAGAGCTCCATCATTGTGGGCACTCTGGTTAATAATTTACCCCTTCAGGGATATGTGATAATTGAAGCCAATAGACACAGACTTTGCAGAAGGGTTTCTAAACAATCATTAACTGCCTCTCCAAAACGGACTTCCAGTCCCCTTTGTCAGGTGATGCCCTGCTTAGCCTCAAAACCCCAGTCAGGTGATCTGTTGCTTGGTCACAATCAAATGACCCTCCATTATTAGCTCTCTACTAGACGCAAGTGTAACCCACACACCTGGGTGTGGTGTTCTGTCCCCTCTAGTGGCACCAAGACCACTTAAAGAGAGAGAGTTAAATGAGTCTGCTCTACCGCCTTAGCCAAGAGCCAGTTGACTTTTAGTTCATGCAGTAGAGGCTCATGCAGTAAGCTCCAGAGGTCCCTGGTTCTATCCTGCCCAATGATAACTGGTGTTCATTGGTGTTGTATAAGAATAGAGGCTACAGAGCCAATTGGAAGGCACAGAACAGTCTTATAATCAAAACAGTGCTCAGAGAACAAAAATGGAGTTTGCAGTTTGATATGGATACTCACTGAATTCATAATATGAAGCAGAATTTGTAAGTTGTACATAGCTAGTTTCCCCCAAATCATCACAGTAACAAGTAGTACAAAAAAAAAAAAAGCTAATCTATACATGTTGTCCATGTGAACCGCTGGGCAGTTTAGCAGCCCAGGTAGTACAATGTGCACAAACGCTCAAGTCCAAGTTCCATGGCCCTTTTGTCAGGGAGTATTTTATCAAATTACACACACACAACTATGTTGAAAGAACATGATTAAGGCAGGGACTCAAAAATTAGGAAATGTAGAGGTAAGGTTGGCCTTAATTTGACCTCTTTGAACATATGCATTGTAATTAAGGTTAAGATTTTGTCACAGTTATTTTTAGTAAAAGTCACGGACAAGTTGGGAGCAATAAATAAAAATTCACGGAAGCCTGCAACCCATCTCTGACTTTTACTAAAAATAATGGGGGAGGACCTGAAGGGAGAAATGACTGAAGCCAAAGGCCCGTGAAGGGGACGAGATGAGAACCCAAGCACGCGCTGCAGGATGGGGACTCTGGTTACAGCCCCCATGAGGGCTGAAAGCTCTGGGGCTGGCGGCTCGGAGCTCCAGGGCCTCTGCTGCCTGTGGCAGCTGACAGCCCCAGGCACGGTGTCAAAGCTGAAAGGAAAATGTTACAGAGTTCTCTCAAGTCATGGAATCCATGATCTTCATGACAAAATCTTATCCTTAATTATTATATAGTCTATGACTACATGATCTCACATTGTTTTTTTTCTATAGGACTCCTGTCTCATCCGTAGAATGGACAATAATAATTTAATGGCCAGCTATTCAGTATTAAGTTTTCTCCTCACTGTGAAATATGTCACCCCAGGCGTTATATATTTAAAACCTGCTCTTGAGCCTTAATTTCCTCATGGAACTTTTCTGTGATGCTCATGGTTACAGTATTTAAGTGATTCATAAACAATAATTATTTCCACTCACTCTCTCTGAGGCGAGGGAGTGGTAATATCATTTTCCAGATGGGGAACTAGTACAGAGAGGTTAAGGTCAAAAGTATCCCCTGGGTTTTGGTGCCCAATTTGAGACACCTAGGGTCTGAGTTTTTCATAGTACTTACCACTGGATATCACTTTATATGTTCAAACCACAGCTCCCACTGCCTTTAGCCACAGCTGGGAGTACTCAGCACTTCTTCTTCGAGTGCTGTCTCTGTGGGTGTTCCACTCCAGGTGACAGTGTGTCCCGGCGCCATTGATCGGAGATCTTTGGTAGCAGTGCCTGGTCGGGATGCATGCTCTCAGCTGCTGTCTCGTGGTCTTGTTAGAGTCTGCCTGAGCGTGCGCCCCGCTCAGTTCCTTCTTAACCGTCCTCGGCTGAAGATGGACTCAGGGCAGTGCTGATCCTCTTCCCTGGTCTCTGAAGGAAACAATTACAAAGAATATAGAAATAGTTTAGTTAGTAACATCCCAGTTGTTTCCCATCCCTTAGAATAGTTACTTGTTTTTGTTTTTTTTTTTAAAAAAAAAACACCTTTTTGCCTCAAGCTTGTCTCCTGCAGAGGCACTTTCCCCCGGCATTCCTAGTTCAATAATGCCAGGGGCTTCAGGATTCAAGAAATGTGCTTCCTATCAGGACTCTATGCCAAGGTCTGATGGACACTCACGTTGCGTGAAGTGCCTCCACAAGACACATGTCCCTGTTAAGTGTGTCTATTGCACGAGCCTCAAAACCAGGGCTCGTAGTAACAGGGAACTGCAGCTGAAAATGCTTCTCATGCAGAAATCTCTGCAGCCACCTCTGGAGATGGGCACTGTCAAACCCTCTCCCTCACGCTCCCCGGCCAGGTCTGAACCAATTGGGAGCATGGATTCACCCTCTCAGGCAGAGAGGCAAGAAGCCCAACTGTCTCCAAGCAGAGACTTTCACAAGGGTAAATGGTCTCCAACAAGATCCTTATCGTCAGTGCTGTCAGTGCCGAAGGCAGGTGCCTCTAACTGTCCCGCCACCTCAGTCACAGCTCTCATGGAATGCAGAGGCAGGGACCCGACTTCCCAGGCAGGGAAGATCTCCTTGGCACCGGCCCCTTCGGCACCAAAAATAGACCTGGTGCTGACAAGAAAAATAGACCCGGTGCTGACAAGAACGTCGGCACTGAGCCTGCCTCACATAGCAGCAGCGGACCTCCTGCAGGGTGCATACAAGAGACCTGTGGCACCGGGAAAAGCCAAGCAAAAGTCTGTGCACGCCTCTGAGCATGGATTGCGCACAGTGGAGCCAGACCGTAGGGAACAGCAACAACAGTTCCTAAATCAAGACGACTTTTCAGTGGCACCTGAGCCTAACTCGCCGCTCCTGGACACACAGTGCTTACTCTTTGACCAGCCGCTGTCCCCACCTGACCTGGCCACCTTTACTGACAGTGAGCCTGATATGCAGCAACAGCAGGAGTTCTCCCCACCTGCCTCTCCTCCTCCACTGGAATCTTTTACACTTCAAATCACGGCGAACAACCACCAGCCTAAGTTTCCCTACTTCGCCCCCCCGTGGCCGGCACCTAACTTTTCTTATTCGATGCCTTGGCCTCATTGGTACCCTTGGCCAGCTCCTACTGCCACTCGCCCTCATGCTTTTTCCATCAGACCACAAGCTCCTTCTGTGCTCCATCTCCAGCTCCATCTACTTCTAGAGCTCCTGAACCCCCCTTGGAAGACATGGGCCAGGGACCATATCCTGATTCGCGAACCCCAACTCTCCATCATCACTACCACACAACAGATTCCTCACTGTCATACACCTCATACACACGCTCTCTGTTCATCCCAGGATACAGGCAAGAATTTGCCTACAGCTCCTTGGCCACATGGCAGCCACCACCTTCGTGGTGAAGAACGCCAGGCTGCACATGAGATGTCTTCAGGGCTGGCCCAACTCCAGCTACAAACCCAGCAGGCACAGCCTCTGTATGCTGCTAACTCCTCCAGTGAACATACTAGCTTCCCTACAATGGTGGACCCTGCATGGGCGTTCCCTTCCAACAACAATCCGCCCACTCATGCTCACCACAGACGCTTCCCTAATTGGCTGGGGAGCGCATCTGGGGGGACACATGGCACAAAGCTGCTGGTCTGCACCAGAGACGCATCTACACATAAACCTCCTAGAGCTCAGAGCAGTGAGACAAGCCTGCCTTCACTTTCTTCCTCTCATAAAGAACAAATCTATCTGGGTCCTAACAGACAATATAGCATGTATGTTTTACATCAACAGACAGGGGGGAGCATGATCGCACTCCCTATGCATGGAGGTCATCCAGTTATGGAACTGGTGCATACAACACCACATACAAATTATTGCATCATACCTACCCAGCTGTCACAACACTACCGCTGATACACTCAGCAGATATTTCTCTAAAGTACATGAGTGGGAATTGCACCCCATAATACTACAACAGCTCTTCTCCCAGTGGGGCACCCCACCAATAGACCTCTTTGCCACAACCCAGAATCGCAAATGTCACCTATTTTGCTCCAGAACGGGATTCGGGACTGCATCCCTAGGACACGTGTTCCTCATCCCGTGGAAAAACTTTCTCAAGTACTCCTTTCCACTAATCCCTCTGATACACAGGGTCCTGTGCAAGATCAGAGACGACAAGGCCCAGGTCATACTCATTGCCCCAGCCTGGCCAAGACAGATATGGTATCCTTACCTGCTCCACATGTCTGCCCATCCTCCACGGACTCTCCCCAACAGACCAGATCTACTTTCTCAGGACAACAGATGAATTCTTTACCCTCAGCTCCAGAAACTCCACCTGATAGCGTGGTACCTTCATGGTTCCAGACCCATGAATTAGCCTGTTCTGAGTAAGTCCGATATGTCCTCCTGCATAGTAGAAAAGACTCCACTCGTGAAACTTACCTGCAGAAGTGGAAGCGCTTTTCCCTGTGGTGCTCAAACAAACACTTATCACCCCATATCGTGACCCTCCCTAACATCCTAGACTACCTCCTGAAACTAAAACAGGATGGACTCTCACTCAGCTCCATCAGGGTACATCTAGCAGCCCTTTACCACCTTCCATGATTCGTTAAACGGCTATTCACTCTTTGCCCACACCACCATAAAATGCTTCCTCACAGGCCTACAAAATCATTACCCCAAGATTTATCCATTGGCAGCTGCATGGAATCTCAATCTCCCTCTTCGTGGTCCTATGAAACCTCCATTCGAGCCCTTAGCTACCTCATCTCTTCTTCATGTGTCCATGAAGGTAGCTTTCTTGGTTGCTATAACATCAGCAAGGAGGGTAGGGGAAATAAGCGCCCTGATGGCCTACCCTCCCTACACAACCTTTCTCTAAAGACAAAGTTACCTTGTGACCACACCCTAAATTTCTCCCTAAGGTAGTGTCCACCTTAACTAACCAATATAATTACCTATATTCTATCCCAAACCTCATGAGACTCCACACGAGGCGACTCTACACACCCTTGACGTCAGACAAGCAATTGCCTTCTACTTAGACAGGACTGAACCATTTCTTAAGTCCTCGCAATTATTTGTCTCCACTGCCAAGAGTTCAAAAGGTGCAGCCATTTCTAAACAACAACTTTCCAAGTGGATCTCTGACTGCATCAGATCCTGTTACCGCATTCAGAATGCTCAATCGCCTGAAGGCATCAGAACTCATTCTACTCAAGCCATGTCAACATCTGTTGCCTTCCTTCATAATGTACCCATTCCTGCTATCTGTAAGGCGGCCACGTGGTCATCCGAATACACATTTACTAAACACTATGCTATCATGCAGGATACCATGGCAGACACCATAATAGGCCATAAAGTACTGTCTACAGTACTCACTGCTGCAACTCCAAAGTCCCACCAGCCTTAGTGGGTACTGCTTCACATTCACCTGGAGTGGAGCACCCACAGGGGCAGCACTCGAAGAAGAGAAAGTTACTCACCTTGCAGTAACTGAGGTTCTTCGAGATGTGTGTCCCTGTGGGTGCTCCACTCCCCGCCCTCCTCTGCTATGGAGTACAATTCTGACTTCTCCATGGTAGAGAAGGAACCTAGGGGGGGCGCGGGACGCATGCGCTCAGGCAGACTCTAACGAGACTGCAAGACAGCAGCTGAGCATGTGTGTCCCGACCAGGCACTGCTACTGAAGATCTTGATCAATGGCTCCAGGACACACTCTCACCTGGAGTGAAGCACCCTCAGGGACACATATCTCGAAGAACCTCAGTTACTGAAAGGTGAGTAACTTTCTCTTCTGCAAAGCCAGCCCTAGGGTCTCAAGTTTCAAGACACCCAGAAGATGAAGAACATACAATTAATGATCACCTGAAAATAGTTTGGACTAAATGACTTGACTAGCATTTCATAGGAATTGTGTGGCCATTGCAGGGATGGAATCCAGTTTCCAGTGAAGTACTCAACAGCCGTTAAACACAAGACCGTGCTTTCTCTTCCTGAAATCTGGTACCTCATTCAATGCACAATGCACAGTTTCTGCAACATCTCCTTCCTTACACAAACCTGATTCATCCCCAGAGCGAGGTGTGTATGTGATAGTATGTGATCGTGAAAATAAACACTATCATCATGCACACACACAAGGGGAGTGGGTGGGAATTAAGGTGGCACAGGCAACCTTAATAATGGCATTTCCTAACTGTTGAGTGCTAGATTTTGCAACCTCAATATGTTCTCTTAATGTATGTGTTTTTGTGTGCAACTTCCTAGCTTCTTAAAATAAGCAAACTGGAAAAAAAAATCCCCAGAAATGAACTCCCACATCGTTCATTAGCAGGGTTGGAACTATTAGATCCACGGTACAGACCTCTGCCACTTGCACTAATGGAGTAACTGATAGCAATAGTAGGTCATCATTCTCTATGTGGACCAGCTTTAGAGGGGAATGAGACAAACTTTGCCAGTGTGATTCATAGATATTTGCTGAAAGCATTATGAGACTCTCAGGAATCCTGAGTTTCATTCTTGGCTCAGGAAGGGAATGGTCTTCTGCCTTGTCCCCTCCAGCCTGTTCTTGCCCTGCTCCTCTCTTTTCCATGCCCCGGGCTCTTCATCTCAGTCCCATTCTCCTCAGCTAGCCTATCCCAGTCTACCTGCCTCTCAGTCTCTTTGCCAGCCATTCTCAATTCCCCACTTCACATACCCCTCAGCCTATCAGTCCCTGTCTCCTGGCCCAGCCAATCCCACATTTCCCCTCAAGATTTGAAAGTCATCTCCTCTGCAGTTGATTCAGGTGGCTTCCTCCTCCCTGTTGCCTGGGCTCAGGTTTATTTTTTTTTTGTGGGGGGAAGAGTGATATTTGAGAAGTTCAAAGAAGAGGCTCCCTGCTTTCAGTTCCGGTGCCCAGCTTGGTCTAGCCCCCAAGTTACAGAATTACAGTTGCAGGGAATGTCCTGTTCAGCATTCTGCACCCACATGGGGGTACCAGAAAGAAAAAGTCAAAGAGAAAATAACCTGAATTTAACATGAGCAAACAATTAATTTTTCCCTAGCCATGTTCTTGGAAAGGGCTGAAGTATTTTGACTGAAGTTTTCCAAATAAGTTCAGCCTGAGGCAGACACACAGCTTGGAAAAAGTTGGCCCAATATTTAAAGTCTGACAAAATTTTATAAGCAACAAAAAGTGTGTGTGTGTGGGAGGGGAGTGTTGGACAACCTAAATAATAGGCAGTGCTACCAGCCCTCTTTGCCATGACAGAAGATGCACAAGGCTCAAAGTAATATAAAATGCTTGGCAACAGAGACTTTCTTGCTTTTCACAAGGTGGGGAAGGTGTGATGGAGGCATCGTTCCCCACCCTGGGCCACTCTTAGATACTATGGAGAGTTCCTTCCCTGCCAGTGGGTGTCTCCTGGCTGTTCCTACTGCCAAAGAGCCCGGAAGCCTTTTATATGACTTCTGTAGCCACATGTTCACTCCTGCTTGTGTATCCTTTAACGACAGCTCCCATGTTAAAGGGCTCAAGAGCCATAATATGCACACAGGCACTACTTACACATGTACATACACAAAGATCTGTCTGTCCAGTTTTAATTGTGACTGTGCAAAATATTTAGCAAACTAATATACACGTTCTGATTATAATGTGATTCTGAATAAACTGTACACAGGAAGAAAGTGTAACCCAGAAAACTCCCTAGCCTCACCCTGAGGTAGCCCAGAAGCAGCCAGCTTTCACATAAATAAATAAATAAATTAAACACCAGTCCAAATACTTATGGTAAATTCAGCGGCGTTTCTAAAAGAGAGTATATTGTAGATCTTCACATATATATCTTTTAGGAAAAAGCAGTGGGAGAAAGTCTGGTATAACTCAGTGGGTTGTAGTATACCTCACATCATGTTCGTAACCGATGTCTTGGAAAAAATAATTAAAGAATATTTAGAAATTGTGAGATAACATAACAAACATGTTATTTAAGCATGCCATGTTGAGATGAATGCGGCAGGAAGACAAATGTAAGAAAATAAAGCCCTGAATACTCTACAGCAGTGGTAGAGTATTTTTTTCTGGGGACGCAGATGAAGAAAATTGTTGATGCCCGTGACCCAATGGAGCTGGGGATGAGGGGTTTGGGGGGTGGGAGAGGGCTCTGGGCTGGGGCAGGGGTTGGAGTGTGGAAGGGGGTCATGGCTCTGGGCTGGGGGTTCAGGATCTGGCATGGGGCCAGTGATGAGGGGTTTGGGGTACAGGAAGGGGTTCCAGGTTTGCGGGGGGCTCAGGGCTGGGGCAGGGGGTTGGGGTGTGGGAGGGGTTCAGGGCTCTGGGCTGGGGCCAGGGATTAGGGATTTGGGGTGAAGGGGGGCTCAGGGCTGGGGCAGGGGGTTGGGGTGCAGGAGGGGGTCAGGGTTCTGGGATGGGGGATGCAGGCTCTGGGGTGGGGCTGGAGATGAGGGGTTTGGGGTCCAGGAAGGGGTTCCAGGTTTGTCCAGGGGTTCAGGGCTGGGGCAGGGGATTGGGGTGCAGGGATGAGTCACGGACTTACTTCTGGCGGCTCCCAGGCAGCGGCGCAGCCGGAGTGCAGAGGCAGGTGGCCAGCAGCAGGTCTGGCTCCTAAGTGGAGGCGTGTGACTCTCGCCCGCAGGCACTGCCCCCGTCCCAGTTCCCATTGGCTGGGTCCTGGCCAATGGGAGTGCGGAGCCAGTGCTTGGGGCGGGAGCAGCACGCGGAACCCCGTGCCCCTCCTGCCTAGGAGCCAGACCCACTGCTGGCCACTTCCGGGGCACAGCGTGGTGTCAGAAAAGGTAGGCACCAGCCTGCCTTAGCTGGGCAGCACCGCCGATGGGACTTTTTACATTGGGTCAGCAGTGCTGACCAGAGCAAGGCGACCCAGTGCCTTACATGCCATGACCCAGTAGTGGGTTGCAACCCAAAGTTTGAAAAACACTGCTCTACAGTCTGCCTCATCTAAATTCTCTATCAAAGCCTCTGGTAGAACTCTGATGTGCTGCCTCGAATTCAGCAAATACCACAGCCATGGAATCACAGAATATAAGCACTTAGAAAGTTTTGTAATGACCAAGCAGAATTAACCACATTAAGACATCATTACTGCTAGGGATATTAATACTCCGTTACAACATTATTGTACCCCATATTCCACACTGAAGACATGGAGATTGCAATGTGGCTATGGATTGGGGTTGTTCAAATATAATGCAAAGTTTTACACCCCAACAAAACAAAAAAAAGCCATGTCTTCCTCATTTGTACAGTCTATCCTCTTCACATTTTCATTGTGACAGTTTTGACCCTGAGAGCTGCTGAGAACTGTCAGTGGAAGCTGCATGTGCTCAGCATCTCACAGGCCCTTGGTGAAGCTACTCTTAGTATGCTACTACTTGGATCGTTCTGAGGTCATACAATACATATGGACTAGCAAGGCACTGGGAAGACAATGCAGATAAGCATAGAATCATAGGCTGAGAAGGGTCATCTAGTCTAACCCACTGCCAAGATGCACAATGTGTCTAAACCAACCAGGACAGATGGCTATCTAGCCTCCTTTTGAAAACCTCCGGTGAAGGAGTCTTAGTTTATATGTTATATTTCAATTTTACTAAAATTTTCACACATATTTTCATTTACATTCTTTATTAAGGTAAAGAACAGAGTCTTTTACTGGGAGTTCATTGTGGACCATTGTGCAGGTTAGGTTGCTAAAGCAGCAATAAACTCTAGCACAGCATATATAATTATAGGCCCTGCTTTTCCAGTAACTTACAATAGTGTAAGTGGACAATCAGGCCCATCGTATTTTTGCAATATAAGTCTCCCCTTTGTTTTGGTTTTCAGACATTGTGAGACAAATCATCAGTTGGTGTAAATCTGTATGGCTCTAATGCAATTACACGGATTTACATCAGTTGCCAGATGCCAGGAGATTTTTATCAGACATCTAGGAGAATACATCTTTCCTGAATGTGTAAACACATCTCATCTCAACCACACACACACACACACGCAGATGCACAAACACATCCTTTGGCAGATTTTTCTGTGAGATGATGTGTTTGCTCTTTTTTTTTAAACTGATGTTTTGAGTCACTTCAACTTCATGACTCAAAGAGAAGACCAAATAAAGCAGTAAAACAACTACATACATGAAATAACGAATGACACAAATTTCACTCCTCCCCCACAAATTGCTCCAATAATCACAAGATGAGCAAAACTAAAATATTTAAAATGTATATGTACAAAAATGTAATTAACTGGCATCAATCCATGTTGCAAATATCAGCACACAATAAAAAATACCAAATATGCATAGAAACAGTTTTTTTTTCCAAACAAAATATTGTTACTATCCATTTTTCTTGTGTGAGAAGCCACTTGGTAAAAGTGGGCTTTTAAAATAGTTATTTTAATACGGTGTGATATAGAGCTCTATTTAAGCAATAGACAAAGGGCATATTGATTTTACTAGTAAAGCTGAACTAGGTTATTTTGCTTCCACCAGTACTTAAGGGTTCTAAATTTCATATCTGTCAATCTTTCTTTGCAGTACTTGTCAATGTTTTCTAGATAAATATGTCCTTTAGGATTATTTTTTTCAAAAATGAACATAATACAATCATATTAAATATTCCTATAAGTGAAGATCTATTAGTGTTCAGCAAGAGGGTAGCCAAATCCATTTAATAGAAACATATAAACCTGGATAATAGCATCCAGGAGTGCTATAAAGTTAAAATCATCAGACACTGCAACAGGATTGTGAAATGTGGTAGTCAATCAAGGATTTTGTGGAGTTTAAAATGATATGAAGCAAAGAATTTAAAATGCAGAAGAGTATGCTACCATGCAGTTGCAGAAGAGAGAGCTGAGTGCAAATACTTAATAAACATATTTTGGGCAGTTTTGCTTGATCTGTTAGTTAAAAGGTGTTCCAGGCCACGCAGCAGAATGAAATAACTTATAACAGAAATAATCATAGGAAAAATAGTAATATATCTTATAAATTTTTCATCTTCCCCATTAAATTGTTAAAGTGATTTAATATTTTTTAAGTTACCACTTTTGATAAATTAACTTATATGAAGACAAACCAAAAGCTAGAAACCATGGGATTAGGCTCCCAATTTATCATTATATTCAGTGTAAATCCTAGAAAATCTTTAGTTGATCCAAGGTTTCGGCAGGAATCTGGAGGGGAATTTCCCAGGGAATTACACTGACCTCCAGGGACCACTTCTGGAGTTGAGAAGGGAGTTTATTCTTTGTGGTGTTTTTGCTCAGACTGCCAACAAGGGTACCAGGTATGGTAGCTGTGTGATCTCTTCACAGACCACTAATTCATTTCACATGCGCCACCAAACAGCTGCCAGAAGGTAGAAACACTCAATCACTATCAATTTAGCTGCTTTCAAACTGGAAATCTTCAGGTGAAGGGCTCTGTACTTTATTACTATGTCCCTCCATCCAATTGACTAAGTCTCTACATTTCTATTAAAGGTCAAATTTATTTATGCTCCTACCTTTGCTTCATATTTTCATTGTATATTTGCCAACTGTGCCATTTGGCTAGGACTAGATTCAAGTCCAGTGGCAAAGAGAAGTGTCTGCAGTCCTCCATGTAAGGCGCCATGCTGGGGAAATAGAGTTGCCTTGCATGTGGATGAAGCTTTACCTCAAGAAAACAAATACAAATGATAGTATCATCCTTCAATCAGGTTATTTTGTTTGTGATAAAGGATCACAAGGATGAGGCTTCACAAGGATGAGGCCATCTCCCCACATTCAGGTAAACACCAAATTTCTGCATGTTTATCCAAATCTTTTGAAGCTCTGAATGAATAAGTGACTGACATTAAAATAGTTTAAAATTGACCACAGTTCACATGCAGCCTCCTAACAGCCCCTAAACTACCAACTTATTTAGAAAATTGTCCCACCTATATTATTTTCCTGCTATATTTTACTTGCATTACAGAACACATTTCCAAACTGGACAAACTGGAGAAATGGTCTGAAGTAAACTGAATGAAATTCAATAAGGAGAAATGCAAAGTACTCTACTTAGGAAAGAACAATCAATTGCACACACACACAATGGGAAATGACCGCTAGGAAGGAGTACTGTGGAAAGGGATCTGGGAGTCATAGTGGATTGCAAGCTAAATGTGAGCCAACAGTGTAACACCATTGCAAAAAAAGCGAACATCATTCTGGGATGTATTAGCAGGAGTGTTGTAAGCAAGACTTGAGAAATAATTCTTTTGGTCTACTCTGCTCTGATTAGGCCTCAACTGAAGTATTGTGTCCAGTTCTGGGCTCCACATTTCAGGAAAGATTTGCACAAATTGGAGAAAGTCCAGAGAAGAGCAACAAAAATGATTAAAGGTCTAGAAAACATGACCTATGATTGAACGATTGAAAAAAATGGGTTTGTTTAGTCTGGGAAAGAGAAAACTGAGATATGCCATGATAACAGTTTTCAAGTACATAAAAGGTTGTTACAAGTAGTAGAAAAATTGTTCTTCTTAACCTTTGATGATAGGACAAGAAGCAATGGGCTTAAACTGCAGCAAGGGAGGTTTAGGTTGGACATTAGGAGAAACTTCCTAACTGTCAGAGTGGTTAAGCACTGGAATAAATTGACTAGGGAGGTTGTGGAATCTCCATCATTGGAGATTTTTAAGAGCAGGTGTCATAAATATAAAGGGAAGGGTAAACCCCTTTGAAATCCCTCCTGGCCAGGGGAAAGCTCCTCTCACCTGTAAAGGGTTAAGAAGCTAAAGGTAACCTTACTGGCACCTGACCAAAATGACCAATGAGGAGACAAGATACTTTCAAAAGCTGGGAGGAGGGAGAGAAACAAAGGGTCTGTGTGTCTGTCTATATGCTGGTTTCTGCAGGGGATAGACCAGGAATGGAGTCTTAGAACTTTTAGTAAGTAATCTAGCTAGGTATGTGTTAAATTATGATTTCTTTAAATGGCTGAGAAAAGAATTGTGCTGAATAGAATAACTATTTCTGTCTGTGTATCTTTTTTGTAACTTAAGGTTTTGCTTAGAGGGGTTCTCTATGTTTTGAATCTAATTACCCTGTAAGATATCTACCATCCTGATTTTACAGGGGGGATTTCTTTATTTCTATTTACTTCTATTTTTTATTAAAAGCCTTCTTGTAAAAAACTGAATGCTTTTTCATTGTTCTCAGATCCAAGGGTTTGGGTCTGTGGTCACCTATGCAAATTGGTGAGGCTTTTTATCCAACATTTCCCAGGAAAGGGGGGGTGCAAGTGTTGGGAGGATTGTTCATTGCTCTTAAGATCCAAGGGTCTGGGTCTGTAGTCACCTAGGCAAATTGGTGAGGCTTTTTACCAAACCTTGTCCAGGAAGTGGGGTGCAGGGTTTTGGGAAGTAGTTTGGGGGGAAAGACGCGTCCAAACAGCTCTTCCCCAGTAACCAGTATTAGTTTGGTGGTGGTAGCGGCCAGTCCAAGGACAACGGGTGGAATATTTTGTACCTTGGGGAAGTTTTGACCTAAGCTGGTAAAGATAAGCTTAGGAGGTTTTTCATGCAGGTCCCCACATCTGTACCCTAGAGTTCGGAGTGGGGGAGGAACCTTGACAGCAGGTTAGACAAACACCTGTCAGGGATGGTCTAGATCAGAGATCAGCAACCTTTGGAACGTGACCTGCCAGGGTAAGCCCCCTGGCCGGCCGGGTAAGTTTGTTTACCTGCCGAGTCCGCAGGTTCGGCTGATCGCAGCTCCCACTGACGGCGGTTCACCGCTCCAGGCCAATGGGGCGGTGGGAAGCAGCACAGGGGGAAGCAGGGCCGTGGGATGTGCTGGCCCTGGTCTAGATAATACTTAGTCCTGCCATGAGTGCAGGGGACTGGACTAGATGACCTCTCAAGGTCCCTTCGAGTTCTATGATTATAGTATGAATCAGTTAAGCTTATTCATAAAACTCATTTAAAAACATATTATAGGTGTTCTTACAGTAGATAAGAATGTATTGATGGCAAATGTCTTATTCTGCTAGAAAACTCAAAATAGGAGGCATTTTGTTTTCAGGGGTGGTGCTTGACTATCCTTTGAGGCAACTTGTGCCCCCCGCATAAATGGTAATCTAAAACTATCTTCTGATGTTTCTGTTGATTAGCTGGTAGATTTTGCTGCATTTTTTCTGTGGAAGCTGCATTCATTTTAGACTTCCTGAGAATTCTTCATCTGTTTGTGATACAAAGGAGGCCTTGGGGGAAGGGGACACTAGAAGCAGACTTGTGTATACTGTTGTTGTGGGTAGAGAAGACTGTAAAAAGGGTGAGTGAGAGAGGGAGAGAACCTCAGTATATTCTCCCATGGAAATTACTCTCCTATCAGTGTATTCTACTGACAGCCAACCACATCTAGTGGTTTAGCTACAGACTAGGTTTTTCTGTGTCCCCAGGTCTCCTGCACCCCAGATTACATCACTGAGAGCAGTGGAGGATAATCTTTCAACAGTGGACTGAAAGAAACAAACTGTAATGAACTCTTAAAACACACTTAAGTGTGCAGTTATAGTGAGGACTGTGAGAATGGTCTGAGTATAAATATCAACCTAGGTGCAGTAAAGCTAAGCTCAAGTTGCAGTGGGGGAGGTTTAGGTTGGATATTAGGAAAAACTTTTTCACTAGGAGGGTGGTGAAACACTGGAATGCGTTACCTAGGGAGATGGTAGAATCTCCTTCCTTAGAAGTTTTTAAGGTCAGGCTTGACAAAGCCCTGGCTGGGATGATTTAATTGGGGATCGGTCCTGCTTTGAGGAGGGGGTTGGACTAGATGACCTCCTGAGGTCCCTTCCAACCCTGATATTCTATGATTCTATGATCTTCAGTGATGTAAGTTCAGGTCTAACACACAAGAATGCAGTCAAAATTGTCTTTGAGAAAGCAGCTCAAAAATAAATGAAAGAAAATGGTTATAATTAGGCTGGGGAAAATGGGGGAAAGTTCATACTCATTTCAGCTGAATGGCATTGCTTTTGACCACAGTTATGACAAAAATATGAACATGTTGAAAATAAAACTGCACGTGGTTTCTCACTTCAGTTTAAGATTATGTAGATCCATTTTTTTTTTCGTTCTTCATATCAACAGTAGAATCCAGATATGAATGTGGACATCTCCATGCTGTCCCCTGCCAATCTAATCATAATCATTTTCTTTCATTTTTTTTCTGATTAATGCATACCTGTAGAAATAATGGATGTAACAATGGTTGTACAATATGTGCTCTAAAGCAGTGGTTCTCAAACTAGGGCCGCTGCTTGTTCAGGGTAAGCCCCTGGAGGGCCGGGCTGGTTTGTTTACCTGCTGCATCTGCAGGTTTGGCCGATCGCAGGTCCCACTGGCTGCGGTTCACTGCTCCAGGCCAATGGGGGCTGCAGGAAGGGCGGCCAGCACATCCCTCGGCCCGCACCGCTTCCCGCAGCCCCCATTGGCCTGGAGCGGTGAACCGCAGCCAGTAGGAGCTGCGATGGGCCGAACCTGCAGATGCGGTAGGTAAACAAATCGGCCCGGTCTGCCAGGGGCTTTCCCTGAACAAGCGGAGGCCCGAGTTTGAGAACCACTGCTCTAAAGGATGGTTTAGAATTTCTAAGCATCAGGTTCAAAATCCTTAGATTGTCTGAAATCACACATTTGAATTCTGATAGGTTTGATTCCTGGCATGCTTCTGCTATCCTTGCATTGATTTCCATTCGCTTGACTCTTCTCTGTCTCTGAAGCAGACAAATTGATTTTGATGGCATATGAATGTTTGTCAAAGGAGGGGATGCTCAGGAAAGTTCAGGTGAATCAACTAAAGGTGTGAAGTCAATGCTGTCCCTAGACCCTGCATCCCCTTCCAGCCACTCACTAAGACTTCCATGAAGGGAATCCAAATCTCTGTTACTCTGGATTCCCAAATATTTTAGGCCCCTGAAACCTGAACGGAGACCAGTGTCTCCCCCAAACCCAGTGTCCCTTGGTATGCTCAGTGTGCAGAACATCTATCTGACACCCCCTTGTGAGAGCTGGAACCCAGCTGCCTAATGCCTCTGGGTACAGCGGTGACCTCTCAAATTCTCTTGTGCTTAAATGCACCTTCTCCCAGAACTCCACCCCAAAGGTGTGAAGCTTCTGTTACTCTCTCAGGAGCATGCAGAAGCTGTGAAGCAGTTAAGATATGTGCACTTAGCACAGAGTCTAATACATTAGTGCTTTTACACTTAATCACACAAAGCACAAGACCATAGAGATCATACAAAATAATAAACACTAACTGCATTTCCCTACATCAGTTTCTTCACTACTCCAGGGCATTCTTTCACCTGGGGTCACAGTCCAGAGTACTTCTTTTTTAGTGCATGGCTCATGGGCGACCACATGCTGGGTGCTTCTCTTTTACGGACTGGAGGAAAACGTACACCCACACCTCCTGAGCAGACCAGCGTCTGCCCTTTTAAAATTTTTAGATCCCTGTGTCAGCTAATATCCCTGTTCACGTCCTCCTGGTAAACAGACCCCTGCCAAGGTGACCTCCCCACTGTTTAAACCAGTTTTTCTGGGCAGGGACCAGTCTTTTGTCTAGAGTGAGTAGATTTCTAATAGTTGTGTACTTGATGAGCTAGTCTCTATTGCTGTTCTTTTGCCACCAGCCTTTGGAATCTCAACCCAACATGGAGGCAAACAGACCATAAGGCAAAAGGCTGCTCATTCAAAATGGAGTTTTCAGCCAAACACAGATACATATAATCTCACACCAAATTCATAAATTGTATATTCCTCTGAAGTTACAGAAAACTAAGGCTACTTTACTACTCAGTGAGACCATCCATGGAGTGAGAGGTTTAATGCACTTTAACTTAGATGCATTAACTTTAGTTGAGTCACCTTAACTTTCCTGACTGTTACCGTGTAGACACAGCCTGGGATTGTTTATCTGAGAACCTAAAAGTGTGTTTTTCTTTTCATGTGTGGACATGAAAAATCCAACATCATTCTTCATAAAAGAAAGGATTTGGCCTGGATTACATTGTAAAATGACTTCTCACTCTACTATTGTGCACTGTGTTTTGCACAGGTTGTTTGCTGCCCCAAACCCCATGCCAAAAGATAGTGGCATTTTATGTATATGGTGTGTGGAGAACTCCGAATCCTTCATCATGAAAGACACTATATAACAAAAAATGTGGCTATTTGTTCAACACTTAAAATTAGCAGGCATAACATTTGCTAGCATGTAAGTTTCTTACTCTAAATGTTTGAATGCATGCACATCTATAGAGCTGTGTGATTCTCTGCAGTAGATGATATCATCTGCTTTCCATATTCTCATTTTTGAGAGAAACAGGGGTCACATCTCTTATGCTTGGGGGCAGAATTTTCCCTCCCAAGTCAGAATGTCACAGAGGTTAAAAGCTAGCCAGCATGAGAAGAACCACTAATAAAAAATGTGTATATCAGTCTTTAACCTTTTCTAAACACAGCAGTCTGGTCTTAAATACTTTTCTGAAAGAATACATTGAAATTCATGTTATCTGAAAGATGGAAAGTATTTGAAATGTAATTAACAAAAACGTAAATCTAATACCACCAAAAATAGTTGATTGATGTAAATACATATAAATATTGCTCTTCAAATAACTTAAAAATGTAAGGATTTCAGAATAAATGCAAGACATTCAAATAATATCAATATTTAAGTGTAGTGGGTGGTACCACTATCTCAAGGAAGTTTATGGTATATTTTATCATCTATCTAAAAACTTATTTGCCCCCATCACTGAAATATCTGAAATTGCAGGGGTTCTTACTAAAACATTTATGGTCTACTTCAATTGGGAAGCTAAATATTAAGAGCTAGATTCTAATTCTTACTGTGTGCCTAAGCAAGTGAGCAAAAGGGTGTAACAGGGCCACTCAGTCCCCTACGTTGGCTACTGGACCTTGGGTTAAGACCCATAGGAGCAAGTGAGACTAGTTTCCTGCTAGCTTCCTCCACGGAGCAGGTGGGCAGGAAGGGACAGAGGTAGGCAGGGGCTTGACTCTACCTCTCCGCTCACTGGCCAGAGCAGCTTAGAGCCAGCACAGGAAAGAAGACTAAGTGAAATGTAATATCTTACCGCTGGTGTAGGCCAGTAGTAAATTATTTTTCTTGATTCTCTCAAGGACAGAGGCTGGGAGGATTAAGGCACTTCTAGGATCTTTTAAATAGAGCTGTCTGGAAAATGTTTTATTTTTCTGCAGAAACGCTGAACTTTACATGGAAAATTCAACAACTGGAAACTTTCAGCTGAAAATCAAAAGTTGCCCTTGGGAAAATCAGATGAAAATATTTTGGTTTGCCAAACCAAATCAAACCATTTAATTTCAGGTCAGTTTTATCCTTAAACAGTGTTTGCCTGAGCTGCTGCAGTAGTAGTTCATAGGAGTTGTAGTTCAGCCTTCATTGGCTCCCTGCCCAAGCTAGGTCTGTTGTGGTGCACCGTAATCTCCCCTTTTGCTGACCCATTGCAGTACATCATGGGAGTCAAAGGGTTGTGGTGCATCATGGGATGTAGTCTGGCTGGGGAGTCTGACCCCCAGCCTTCCATGCCTGCTTCCTGCCAAGTCCTTGCTCCAGCCCTAGTCTCTGCCTATCTCTGAACTCCTGATACCTAATGCCTGGTTCTGACCTCTGACTTGTCTTCTGATCCCAATTACAGTTCTGTCCTTTGGTCCTGTTCTGAGTCCTGGCTCTGATCATAGGCTTGCCTCCTGACCATGACTCTGGTTCTCCCCTCTGATTCTGCTCTGACCACTAGGTCATATTGCCTATATCCTGGTGTGTGACACCTATTACCATTCACCACAGTTTCTCTCTTTCTCTCTCTCTCTCTCCACGCACACACACACACACACACACACACACTTGCATGGGTGTATCTGTGCAATCCTAGCTGGGAAAAGTGCATTTAAATAACTAAATGAGGGTAGAAGCTGGGTTCTGTAATACTAATGGATAACTGTAGCTGCTGATCAGACAGGAAGAATCTTAAAGGAGTTGAACAAATGTTAATGTTTTAGAAAGGAGATTATTACAGTTTGATCTCCTTAATCAGGTAGTAGGAGACTTTGCAGAGATAAGTGTTAAAGTAATAATGATGGGGAAAAAATCAACTGGTGCTCAGTAGGTGAAAGTAACTTAAGGGATTTACTGGTTAGCAGAGCCAGGGTCCTGAGCAAGAGGGGCGGGGGGGGGGGGAGAGGAGATGCTCAGCCGGAAGGGGCGGGGCCCCAGGAAGAAGGGGCGAGGCCTTTAAATCCCCAGGCCCTTTAAATCACCACCACTACCCCAGGGCTCCGGCTGCGGTAGCAGCGACCGAGCATCCCAGGCCCTTTAAATCACTGCCAGAGCCCCATGGTAGCAGTAGCTTCGGTGGGGGCCAGAAGCCCTGGGGCTCTGGCAGTGATTTAAAGGGCTGAGGCTCCCAGCCGCCGTTGCTACCCCAGGGCTCCGGCAGCGGGGCTCTGGCAGCAATTTAAAGGGGCAGGGGCCATGGCCACTGCCAGGAGCCCAGGGCCCTTTAAATTGCTGGCCTGAGGAAGCTGCCCCTTGCCGGTACGGTTGGCTGTGTACTGGCTCTTGCCAGTACGCCGTACTGGACCGTACCAGCTTCCTTTCACCTCTGTTGGTGCTGCAGAAATCTCTGTGGTGCCATCTAGGAGACCACGACTGTGTCCCCAGGATTCACATGTATTGGGAGTGTAGTGGAGGTATTAAATATGTGCTTCACAGTGAGTAAATGGAGGCATGGAAGGCTTAACTACCTCGAGGTCTTACACATGGTTTAATCTAGAAGTTTTCAAATGGGAAGAGAATGTTGAACGTTCTAGGGAAACATGGTGAGCCGTCTAATAAATCAGTAATTAGAGTAGAGTAAATGGAAGAGCAAGTGCCAGGTCACAAGATGCTTCCTCAAATTTGGCCCATCTGACCGCTTGTCCATCAGGGCCAAATAGAGTGGGATTGTGACCCTGTGTCACAATCTCTCACTGACTGACACTGACAGCACTAACACAGGTAAAAGGTCTCTTTACCATTTGATCTGCATTTTGAGAAATTTTCTGCTTATCTCCTAAACAAACACATTAGCAATGCTAGGTGACAGTATGTTTCTTGCTATTGTTCAAAAAGAAAAGGTTAAGGTGGGCATGATTCAAAAAGGTTGAGAACCCCTGATTCAATCAGAACACCAAGTGCTTGTTGTTGGGTACAGATAAAAGATGCTAGTTACAAATAATGCTATAGTTGCACCTATGACATATTGATTCTGAAAGAGAGAGAGCTTTTCCTGAGAATCACAAATTCCAAGGCAAGAAGGGCCCATTGTGATCACCTAGTCTGACTTCCTATATAATACAGGAACTGTATAATACAGTTCACAAAATAATTCATAGAACATCTCTTTTAGAAAAACATCCAATCTTGGTTTAAAAATTGTCAGTGATGAAGAATCCACCACAAACCTTGGTAAATTGTTCCAACGGTTAATTACTTTCACTGTTTAAAAATGTATGCCTTATTTCTAATCTGAATTTGTCTAACATCAACTTCCAGCCATTGGGTCATGTTATACTTTTTTCGCTGCTAGATTGAAGAGCTTGTTACTAAAATATTTGTTCCTCATGTTGGTACTTACTGACTGTAATTGTCACCCCTTCACCTTCTCTTTGTTATGCTAAATAAACTGAACTCCTTGAGTGTGTCACTGTAAGGCATGTTTCCTGAACCTTGAAACATTCTCATGGCTCTTCTCTGAATCCTCTTCAATTTATCAACATCCTTCTTAAATTGTGGACATCAGAACTGGATACAGTTATATTAGCAGCATTTGCAGTGGGAAATACAGAAGTAAAATATCCTCTCTATTCCTACTCGAGATTCCCTTGTTTATGCATCCAAGGATCGCATTAGTACTTTTGGCCATCAATTCAGCTGATTAGCCATCATAATCTCCAAATCTTTTTCAGTCATTGCTTTCCAGGATAGAGTCCCTCATCCTGTAAGTATGGCCTGCATTCTTTGTTCTTAGATGGATACATTTACATTTAGCCACATTAGAACACATTATTTCCTTGCATCCAGTTTATGAAGAGATCCATATCGCTCTGAATCATTGACAGGTCTTGTTAATTATTTACCACTCCTCATCCATTTTTGTGGCATCTGCAAATTTTATCAGTGATGATTTCCATGTTTGATTGTAGGGTAATGAGGACATTTTTTAAACAACACGGCTTTCTTCCTTGGATGTGGGATTGTGGCTTTTTGGCCTCCCAGTTATCATTTATGTTTTTCTGATTATATTCTTCCTTCCTTCTTTCCAGCAGATTTGGCTCATAATTATTTTAAGCTTTGTGAAACTGGCCATTTTAAAATTCCAAGTATATATATCACTGGTGTGGAATTTATTCTGTTATCACATTAAAATGTGATCAAATCAGGATCACTTGTACCTAACTTACCAGTAATTTTTAGTTCTGTGATCAGATCCTCTTTATCTGTCAAGACAAGGTCTAATATAGAATTCTCCTGAGTTGGATGCAACACTTTTTGAGTTAGGAAATTGTCATCTGTAACACTTAGAAATTCAAATGATGTTTCAGTACTGGCAGCATATGTCACTCAAATTGAAATCCCCTGTGATCACACAGCTTTTGTTTCCTATGCATTATAGATAGGTGTGGAAGGAGCCAGTCATCCTGTTCCCTAGTGTGATTTGGTGGCCTGTAGCAGACTCAACTAATACCCCATCTTGTGCTTTATCTGTTAGGACATTGATCCATAAGCATTCAAAATTATTTTCTTCCAAGTTAGTGACTTGGAAACAAGTAATGCCATTTTTTACATAAAGTGCCACTTCCCCCTCCCCTTTTGCCCACTTGATCCTTCCTAAATAGGTTATAACCATTGATTTTAATATTCCAATCATGGGAATCATCCCACCATGTTTCTGTAATACCAACTGATCAAGTTTATGCTTGTAAATGAGCAATTCCTCTTGTTTGTCCCAAGGCTCCTAGCATTGGTATACAGGTAATTAAAACATTTCTTCTCTTCATGTCCTTTGTTTCCTTGATGAATTTTGTTCATAACATCTCAATTTTTTGCAGAGTGCTTATATCTTCCCTCTTTTTACCCTCCCCCTTTTGCTTTTAGTTTTACATCCTCCTGACTATTCTAGTCAGCCTGTCTCTGAGAAGATTATTCCCCTTTATACTAAGGTAGAAGTCATTGAAACTACACAGCCCACTCTCCCCAAAGAAGTGGACCTGTGTTCCTTAAAACCAAAACCTTCCATCCTACACCACTTATCTAACCAGTGGTTCACTTCCAGAATCTTCTGTCTTCCTTTGCTTGTGGAACAGGAAGGATCTCAGAGAAGGTGGCTTGGACATTCTTCTTCAGCACACTTCCAAGTTTCCAGAAGTCATTAGTGCCAATCTGAACCATCAACAACGAATCCTTTTTATATTGACTTCAATAGCTTACCCAATTTTAGCATGACATCTTGTGTCTTGGCAACACAAGGAATGCAGCACACTATCCTGTTGTCCACCTGTCCTTTGCAGAATTTTTTTTCTATTTTTCTGAATATTGACTCTCGACAAGGATTGTTTGTCTTCCTTGATTGGTTGGATGAAATATGGAGCTGCCCAAGAGAACTGCTTCTGAGTAGGCTGGTGATGATTTCTAGCTTGCTCATTCCATGGTGTCACTTTTCTGTGCATAACACTAGGTAAACATTTTGTTAAGGATATCCCCGTGGATAATTTGCAATTCTACATAATACAGAAGGAAACATTATGTTCACGTCTGGGGTTAAGGGACATGGTCTCACATCACTCCAGAGACCTCTCTGAAGGATTATTTCACTGTAGTTAACAGTACTGTCAACCCCAAGCATTCAAAACTCATGACACTGGCTTAAAATTCATGAGATTATTAAAAAATAAATACATTTTAGGTTCATTTTATTTGTCTTCTGATTTCTGAGCCTTTAGGATGCACCCAGGTCACATTTTCAGCTTCTCTCTACACCCAGGAAGGCAAGAAACTTTTTTTTTTTTAAATAAAAGCTGAGATTCTAACCTAATAACATGAATTCAGGAGATGGTGCTTTGTGAAAAATATCAAATATTGCCAGACTTGAAATTAAACTGCTAAAGCTGGCAACACTGAGTTAAATTATAGGAGAATTTATCGGTACATAGATATAAGGAAGATTAATTTTTGATAGAATCCTTTCCAGGGATTAAATATATCACAGCATTGTGCCATAATTTTCTTTTTGCAACTGCTCCATAAACTTCTCTGAGCAAAAATCCATGTTTGTATTCAAAATTATCGTTTTATCTAACCTAAGAGAACTCCACATCAACTTCCTCTGCTGGATTCTACAGATTCTGAGCAGCAGTGTCCTTGCTGTGATTTGAAAGGTGTATGCATTTATGCTTTCAGAGAAAAAGGCAACAGTTAAAAGAAGAAGCTATGTTTTATGTTCTTTCAAACTCATCTGCACACCATGTGCTTGTTGTTCAGATGAGTACAGTCTTCTGTATTTCACAACTCACCTACCTTGTTCTCAAACTCCATTCTTCAAAAATAAAAAAAGCTTATGTCAGTTATCCCTGCTGACTTTCATTAGGAAACAGCAGTTACCTTCCCCCCACCTTTTCTTGGCATTTAATATTACTTTTAAATTCCCCTATAAAAATGGAACACCTTTTTTCCTTCCTTTGTTCATGTCTCCTGAAATGACTGGTCATTCAGATAATGATTTTTTTAAAAATTCAGTTGTTACTGAATATCAGTTTCAGAAGTTTTGCTTGTGTTTAGACAGATCTTGCACAACAGGGACTGATCAAAACTCAAAGTCATCCCATAAGAAATAGCACAACAAGTAGAATTGTGTCAAATTACCCAGAAACAATTTGGATAGATGGCAAACAGGGCTGCCTGCTGGTTTGTGAACAGTGTAGGTAATTTGGCACTCAGCTGTCTCTATTTGCTTCAATAAATTGTAGGGTACTTAGCACCCTACTAATCTGTTATCCATCTGTCTATATTTCTCTGCACTGTCAGTGTCTGACAGTAGCTCTGCCTCATCTTATCTATGTGTGTCTTTCACTCAGGGCTGGCTGGCAAACCTTTACAAAGATTGTTGTTTTGGGACCTGGGGTTTACAATTTACCTATCAAACAGTGCATCTGCATGGTCTAATCAAAAACTGAGGTGATAATGAATAAAACATAGTGAATCAAATGTATCTAAAAATATAGTTCAGCAACATATGAAAATAAATCAGTGATAAGCTCTCACAATGTGACTGCAAGAATGCTCAAATCATGTAATTTTCAATCAACAGCCTCATAAACAAGGTGTTACAAAATTCTACCCAAGTCTGTGAAGTCCAAATAGTGCTTATTCAGTGCTACTCAATTGCTGTCCTTAGACTGGAATTACAGTTCCGTTTGAACAGGAGTGAAGTGTGTGGGCGTGGGGGATGGGTGGGAGGAGAATATAGTACAAAACAGCATTGTGAACAAAATGTTAAAGTAGGTTATTATAAATTATGCTGTTTTTTTGAATAGGAGAGATGAGTTGGTCCTTTATGGTCCAATTTACGAATGAGGGAAGAAAACCATCACAACTCTCCCTTAATGAGGATCATTTCAGATTGTGGGGCTATGTTCTGGTCACCCAGTCCTGAGCCAGTATTGTACAGTTTATATTCCCCGTGTAGAGCATGCACACTGTTCCATCAGGCAACTCCAGTATTGCTGTTCACATGTAGATACTTTTGGAAATGAGAAGTATTTCTGGTAGAGATGGTTAAATAATGTTAATTTTGAATTTAGCTCCTTTTCTAGTCAGTAAATCATTTTGCAAATTGACTCATATGCTTTTTAAACATATTAGTTATTTGTATATAGGTGAAAATAGTTTGGACTGATAATTTTCATACTGTGAGTTCTTTGGAAATTATTCACGTAGGCTGTTCGCTATTTGTTATTTATACTGGGTGGCTAATCAACTAACTCCCATGCTTTCATTTCTGCTTCTTGATTGGATGAGTGCAACATTTTAGATGGGAGAATAGTAAATAATATATAACTGATAGGAATTTTAGGACTTTATAACAATTTTAGTCTAAAATTCTTGAAACTTTTTGGATTCACAGACATGTTCATGATTACCCAGTCATTGTATAAATATCATAAAGAAATAATAATATGACCCTATGACTCAATGAACTAAGCTTGATAGGATTTTTTTTTTAAAAAATATCCACAAACTGGGAATGGAAACTGGGAGAGGTTTTTTTTGTTGTTTTTTAAAACTAATTTGACCACTCTGTTTTCTAGGGTTAGATGTCAATTCTGTTTTTCCCCCATCAGTGTGTAATTCTCCTTTCTCTCAGGGATAATATAATCATAACGGCTGGACATCCATTAGTGGGCACACTTTCACCATTTGAAGCTGGAGCTAAAACTTTTTCAGTAGTAGCAGCTCTAGTGGAACCTTGACTAAGATATGCTGTTTTTCTATTTCCTTTGCAAAAAAAAATGCAATTATATATTAAAGGATGGGGTAAGAGGAAAATAGCAAATACCGATAATAGGGATGGTAGGCAGAAAAGGAAGGTAGAGACATAAGAAAAAAAAATATTGTACCAGAAATGACAACTCACAGGACTTACACATAAGAATTGCTGCGTTTAGAAAAGCCAGTTCAGGCTCTGGGAAATAGCAGATGTGATAGGGCAGGGAAAATCCATGTTGTAAAATGAGGGAGGTACAGAGAGAAACTATGTTTTATTATTAGAAGTGTGACTTCAATTAAACAATGCTCAGTTACACCACCTTAGGATCTGATCCAGTGATAGCATCCCTATTTTACAGATAGTGGAGGCATAGAAAGGTTAAACGACTTGCCCAAATGTACCTGGTTGAGCCAATGAGGAAACAGAAACCCAGTCAGATGACCCGACCCCTGCCCCAGTATTGTGATAATTCATGCACTAATAGAAATTGTTCATTCTATTTTTTTCCTCCTCGTGTGCTATTTTATGGATTCCAATGTGTGCTTTGGTCCTTATAGGATAATGATATATATAATAAACCAGGAAATGTTTTAGTAGTGCCCCAAAAGTTTGTAACTAGAACCCTGTGTTTTTCACAAATGTGAAATAAAATGAAAAACTTAACTCTCAGTTATGGCTCCTATCCTGCAGGACAGGAGTCCCCATTCTGGGCATTGGAACATAGTGCGTGGGGTCATAGCACCACTTTGGGTAAAACGAAATAAAATGAATGTGGGGGGCACAGGGGCGTATAGGAAGGTAATGGGAGTGCATTTTTTTTAAAAATTAATTTTATTGAGCTCTGTCTATAACATTCACAAAAATTAAGTGCTAAGAAAGTTGTTTGCAACAATGTATTTTTTCCTATTTTTATGATAGGCTAGAAGATGTGGGTTAGGCAGTAAGGAGACTACCATGTCTACACTATGAAATTAGGTCGAATTTCCAGGTTTTGTAGAAAGCGTTTTTATACAGTCGATTGTATGTGTCCCCACACAAATGCTCTAAGTGCATTTAGTCAGCGGAGTGACAGTACTGAGGCAACCGTCGACTTCCAGAGCTTTGCACTGTCGGTAGCTATCCCACAGTTCCTGCAGCCTCTGCCGCCCCTTTGAATTCTGGGTAGAAATCCCAATGCCTGATGGGGCAAAAACATTGTCACGGGTGGTTCTGGGTACATATCGTCAGGCCCCCCTTTCCTCCTTCCCTCCGTGAAAGCAATGGCAGACAATTGTTTCGTGCCTTTTTTCCTGGGTTTCCTGGAAAGCATGGAGGCCATTCAACTCACCGTCACCGTATGTCTCCTGGGTGTTGGCAGGCGCGGTACTGCATTGCTACACAGTAGCCGCTCATTGCCTTTTGGCAGCAGACAGTGCAGTATGACTGGTAGCCATCATCGACGTACTCCAAGGTTCTCTTTTAACCGACCTCAATGAGGTCGGGGCTCCTGGGCAAACATGGGAGTGACTCAGCCAGGTCATTACCCTTTTAAGTTTCATCTTATGGCGGTTCAGTCCTACTGCACCGTCTTTTAATGAGCAGCCAGGAGACGACAATGGCCAGCAGTCATACTGCACAGTCTGCTGCCAGCAAGATGTATAAAGATAGATGAAGTGGATCAAAACAAGAAATAGACCAGATTTATTTTGTATTCATTTTCTCCTCCCTGCCTCTGTGAAATCAGTGGCCTGCTAAACCCAGGGTTTTGAGTTCTATACTTGAGGGGGCCATTCTGTTTCTCCTTGATGCAAAGCCACCCTCTTTGTTGATTTTAATTTCCTGTAAGCCAACCCTGTAAGCCATGTTGTCAGTCGCCCCTCCCTCCATCAGAGCAATGGCAGACAATCGTTTCGCGTCCTTTTCCCTGGATTACCATAGCACAGCAAGCATGGAGCCCATTCAGCTCACCGCAGCAGTTATGACCATTGTAAACACCTCGCGCATTATCGTGCAGTTTATGCAGAACCAGCACTGAGAAACCAGGCGAGGAGGCGATGACAGCATGGTGATGAGGACATGAACACACAATTCTCTAAAACTGCGGTCCCCAGCAATTTGGAGATCATGGTGTTACCTGGGCAGGCTCCTGCTGTGGAACGCTGATTTTGGGCCCGGGAAACAAGCACTGACTGGTGGGACCGCACAGTGTTGCAGGTTTGGGATGATTCCCAGTGGCTCTGAAACTTTCCCATGCATAAGGGCACTTTTATGGAATGTTGTGACTTGCTTTCCCCTGCCCTGAAGCACAAGAATACCAAGATGAGAGCAGCCCTCACAGTTCACAAGCGAGTGGCAATAGCCCTGTGGAAGCTTGCAAAGCCAGACTGCTACCGGTCAGTCGGTAATCAATTTGGAGTGGGCAAATCTACTGTGGAAGTTGCTGTGATGCAAGTAGCCAATGCAATCATTGAGCTGCTGCTATCAAAGTTAGTGACTCTGGGAAATGTGCAGGTCATACTAGATGGCTTTGCTGTGGTGGGGCTATAGACGGAACACATATCCCTATCTTGGGACCAGACCACCAGGGCAGCCAGTACATAAACAGCAAGGGGTACTTTTCAGTCATGCTGCAAGCAC
Organism: Lepidochelys kempii; assembly: GCF_965140285.1. Classification (NCBI taxonomy): domain Eukaryota; kingdom Metazoa; phylum Chordata; order Testudines; family Cheloniidae; genus Lepidochelys; species Lepidochelys kempii. Next base: position 177,875,206 of record NC_136380.1, read on the forward strand.
TGGTGGATCACAAGGGACGTTTCACTGACATCAACGTGGGATGGCCAGGAAAGGTTCATGACGCTCACGTCTTCAGGAACTCTGGTCTGTTTAAATGGCTGCAGGAAGGGATTTACTTCCCAGACAAGAAAATAACTGTTGGGGATGTTGAAATGCCTATAGTTATCCTTGGGGACCCAGCCTACCCCTTAATGCCCTGGCTCATGAAGCCGTACACAGGCACCCTGGACAGTAGTAAGGAGCTGTTCAACTATAGGCTGAGCAAGTGCAGAATGGTGGTAGAGTGTTCATTTGGACATTTAAAGGGTCGCTGGTGCAGTTTACTGACTTGGTCAGACCTCAACGAAACCAATATTTGCATTGTTATTGCTGCTTGCTGTGTGCTCCACAATCTCTGTGAGAGTAAGGGGGAGACGTTTATGGTGGGGTGGGAGGTTGATGCAAATCGCCTGGCCGCTGAATATGTGCAGCCGGACACCAGGGCAGTTAGAACAGCACAGCAGCAAGCGCTGTGCATCAGAGAAGCTTTGAAAAGCAGTTTCATGACTGGCCAGAGTACTGTGTGACACTTCTGTTTTTCTCCTTGATGAAAACCTGCCCCCTTGGTTGCCTCTAAATTTCCTGTAAGCCACACACACACCCCTTCAATCACAGCTTGCTTGCAAAGGAAATAAAGTCACTATTGTTTAAAAAAAATGTATTCTTTATTATTTGATTATAAAAATAGGGTGATAACTCACAAGGTAGCCCGGGTGGGGTGAGGGAGGAGGGAAGGAAAAGCCCACTTTAAAACTTCTTGAATGACAGCCTTCTGTTGCTTGGGCTGTCCACGGGGTGGAGTGGTTGGGTGCCCGGAGCCTCCCTCCCTGTGTTCTTGGGCATCTGGGTGAAGAGGCTATGGAACTTGGGGAGGAGGGAGGGCGGTTAAACAGGGGCTGCAGCGGCAGTCTGTGATCCTGCTGCTGTTCATGAACCTTCACCAGACACCGGAGCATGTCCGTTTGATCCCGCAGTAACCCCAGCATTCCCTCATACCTCCTCTGATCTTCCTGCCGCCACCTCTCCTCACGTTCATTGGCCACTTTCCTGTACTCTGCCATTGTGTCCCTCCACACAGCTCCGTCAGTGCCCGATGACTGCATGAGCTCAGAGAACATGTCATTGCACATGGTGTTTTTTTTCAGCGCCTTATCTGAGATAGCCTTTGGGATGGAGGAGGGAGGCTTGAAACATTTTCAGCTGCTGGAGGAAAAAAAAGGAAGTGAAGTATTTTAAAAGATACATTTTACAGAACAATGGCTGTATTCTTTCATGGTGAACAACACTATTCACATTACATAGCACATGTGATTTTGGTACCAGGTTGCATTTTGCATCTTTTATATTGAGTGCCTGCAGCTTTGGGTTAGAGATCACACACGCAGTGCCGGGCAACAGAATTCGGCTTGCAGGCAGCCATGGTAAGCCATAGTCTTTCGGCTTCTGCAACCTTCATAACAGCAGCACCCTCATCTCCCATACCAAGCAAAGCATGTTGAGTTGGCCATTTAGTGCTGCGGTTTTCCTCTTAACGTGCAGCAGCAGAAACCAAATACCAGAAACTGCCATATTCCCTTTCCTACAATGCTTCTGCCTCTGCATAGCATCTCTAGGAGCAGGAGATCATTACCCCTTCACAGCATTCCATTTCATGAAACTGGAACTTCTACAGGAAGCCAGGAAAATGATTGACAAGAGATTCACTGTGCAATAAGATCTCCAATTTCCATGTTTCTGGCCACTTCTTCAAGGACTCTCTTGAGAACTATGAACCTCTTTTAAATAAATATTGACATGCTAATTTGAAAAGTAATAAAGTTTCCTACCTTCCTACAGTATGTAGCAATAAAAATGAAGTATGTGTTTTTCACTATTACTTTAATGGCTGAAACTAAAGCTAAAACAGTAGATAGTTAGATTTTACAAGCATTTTAAATTATATTACTCAGCAATTATTGGCAACTTGGAGTCCAAGCTTGCAATTATCTCGTGCTTTAAATTATCTAAAATCAATATATAGGTACTTTAAATCTTAGAATAGTATGCATTTAATCTGAACACTACAAATTTCTTTCAGTTGACACCCGATTATTATTTGTCTAGTAAAGGCAGCTATTTAGGAGATATTTTCAGATGATCACATAATTTTAATAGAATTTAAAAAGTCTGTGTATGTGTGTTTTTGTTTTTTAAACAAGCCTGGGTTTGAATCCTTTCGTAGAGAGAAAATGAAGGCACCTTAGTATTTTGGCTTCTCTGTGAATGTGATATCTAAGATGGCTGCTGATAGTAAGCAGAATATATGGATATCCTCCAAATACCAACTAACCAGAATCTCATGCATAATGTTTTAATGCTCTACTAATTCTAGAAAATTGAGGTCTAACCATGAACCCATGCACTTGCGAGCAGACTTTGGTGACTCTCTTTCCCTGTTTCTCATTTTGTGTAAAGCAACTGAACAATTAGAGAGTAAAGTATTATGAATCCTAACTTTTCTCTTGGTGTCTTTGTATTTATTCTCTTATCTTTCTAAAGATTAACTATGAATATCTTTTTTATTTTGGCATTATCTTACTAATAGATGAGTATTTAATAGCCTTAGGCTATGTCTGCATGAGCACTTTTGTTGGCAAAATTTTGTTGGTCAGGGGTGTGAAAAAACCACGCCCTGATCAACATAAGTTTCACTGACAGAAGTGCCTGTGTGGACAGTGCTGCGTCAGGAGACACTTTTCCACTGACATAGCTACCGCTCCTCTTTGGGGATGGTTTAATTATGCCGATGGGAGAGCTCTCTTCTGTCAGCATAGAGCAGCTACCCAGGATATCTTACAGTGGCACGGCTACAGAGGTACAGCTGTGTCTCTGTAGGGTCTGTAGTGTAGACATAGCCTGACTCTCAACATTCCAGTGCTTTGTGTCTGTGTGAGGGAACAAAAAGCTCCAGAACTCGATACACCATCAATAATCTGTCTTTTGATATTTAATTTTGCTGTGGTCTCTGTCTCCTCAGGGCTGTATCCAAAGTCCACTGGAGTGGGCTTTGGGTCAGGCCCTTACTCCAGTTCGGCGATCCATTACTATATGTACTTTACATTGCTCCTCTAAGATTTGAAGGTGGCATAATTGGCTCAAAACACAGTCCTCCAGTCAATAAGTTAAATCTTCCCTTTCACAGCCATCAATTTTATGTTAAGGGTATAGTGTGCTAATTAATTTGAGGCCCCAGGGAGGAGTTAATGAGGGACAACCATAATGAGTAGAGAGAGGCAGGACCTGTAATGGCTAGGAAGACAAGTTGAAGCTGGGTGGCTTGAAGGAACATATCCTCAGGAGTCTCAGTGGCTCCTCAAACCCTGCCAGTACATACTGCCTCTCCTTGAGGCAGAAATAAATGAAAATAGCTTTTCTCTGAGAAATGCGGTAGGACCTCTGGGATGGGGAAAAGCTTATGCCTTTCACAAAGGGGGAGCAGTTATTCCCCAGACAGTAGTTAAAGATCAAAATGCTGGAGTGCTCTGCCATGTTGTTTCCAACATGGATATGAGGAGGAGGGAGGGGTTGTCCATTCAGCAAATGCAAACTTAGCTGATCACTCTGCAGTCCTGCTACTTTAGATTATCAAGTAGAAAGAATTGTCACACATGAGCTACTTCATACTCCAGTACAGGGCAGTGCTATGCCTACAGAGTCAATAGATTATACTTCTACAGGGCGATGAGAATAACACAATGAACTATCCCAATCTCCTTGCTGGTGTATACAGGTTTTAAAAGAACAAAATTTCCAAAAGATAAAAATATATCTATTTCTAAATTCAAGAGCACATTTTTAGTAAGAAAAGTGCTTTCTGAAGTAATGTAGATACTCATGATACATAAAGACAGGTTTCAGAGTAGCAGCCGTGTTAGTCTGTGTCCGCAAAAAGAACAGGAGTACTTGTGGCACCTTAGAGACTAACAAATGTATTTGAGCATAAGCTTTCGTGGGCTACAGTCCACTTCATTGGATGCATAGAATGGAACGTATAGTAAGAAGATATATATGTATACATGCATACAGAGAACCTGAAAAGGTGGAGTAAGAGGCTACTTAATTAAGATGGGTTTCAGAGTAACAGCCGTGTTAGTCTGTATTCGCAAAAAGAAAAGGAGGACTTGTGGCACCTTAGAGACTAACCAATTTATTAGAGCATAAGCTTTCGTGAGCTACAGCTCACTTCCTCAGATGCATCTGAGGAAGTGAGCTGTAGCTCACGAAAGCTTATGCTCTAATAAATTGGTTAGTCTCTAAGGTGCCACAAGTCCTCCTTTTCTTTTTTTAATTAAGATGAGCTATTATTAGCAGGAGAAAAAAACTTTTGTAGTGATAATCAAGATGGCCCATTTAGACAGTTGATAAGAAGGTGTGAGGATACTTAACATGGGAAATAGATTCAATATGTGTAATGACCCAGCTACTCCCAGTCCCTATTCAAACCCAAGTTAATGGTATCTAGTTTGCATATTAATTCAAGCTCAGCAGTTTCTCATTGGAGACTATTTTTGGAGCTTTTCTGTTGCAAAATTGCCACCTTTAAATCTGTCACTGAGTGGCCAGAGAGGTTGAAGTGTTCTCCTACCGGTTTTTGAATGTTATAATTCCTGATGTCAGATTTGTGTCCATTTATTCTCTGTATGTATGTATGTATCTATCTATCTTCTTATTATATGTTCCATTCTATGCATCCGAGCCAGAAGCAGGAGAGGGATTGGGGGTGGAGCCTGGGCCTGGCTGTTTCGGGAGGCTCAGCCTCCCCCCGGCCTATGATACCCACCGCCCATGATGTGGGCACATCAATATTCAATTCATAATGCTCCTGTGTGTATAGATTTTTCATTAAATTGCATTTTTCTGCTGAGGTACAACACAGTCCATTTCACTTTAGGTTCCCTCCAAGGATAGCATACAGTGCCTAGCATTGAGATGAGTTTATGAGCAGCATGTTGAGAGCAATTAACATTGGAATTGACGCTAGATCAAGATAATAGGTGATTATACTATTTAACAACTGTTAAGTGGTGTTAATGGTTAGGTGTAGACCACAGGCCCAATATATTATTTACATACATGTGGAATTCAGTATGCATATACACTGAACAAAATTAAATGGATAATTAGAAATTACTTACCACTGAAAATGTGTGTTGGTTTAGAAAAGCATCTGATGCTATACAGTAGATGAAGATCTAAATTGTATTTAACTGAACCACTAATTATCTGAAAGACATTCAGGGCCCTTTGGAGTATTTTATAAATGAGATTTGACTTATTAGCCAGCTGTCTTCTCCTTGTCCATCTGATTGAGGAGCTGCAGTCCTGCTTCTCAGTCCTCCTCCTCCTTCCTCTGAACCAGACCCATCAGACTTGTAATGAGAGCTGAGTGAAAACCAGAATTTGTTCTGTGGGAAATTCCGATATTTAGAAGTTTGTTTTCATCTCAAATTGGGACAAAAAGTCAAAACGTATTTTTTTTTGTAAAACAAAAAGTTCAAAAATGTCAAAATGAAATGTTTCCACATTTCCTGATTCAAAATGGTTCATGTGCTGAACTGAATTGAAATGTTCCATATTGAGTCAGTCCCAGTTAAACGGTACCTGTATAAAGCACTGCAATGTCTCATGCGAGTTGTAGTTCAGATGCCTCATGCTCTCATTGTTCCCTGTGGGCCAGGTTCTTTGGCTAGACTGTATCTCCCATGATGCATTCAATGACACAGAGGGGAGACTGCAGTGCATCAAAGGAGATATGATGACCAAGGAGTCCTGCCCATACGCAAGAATGGGGGCATAAAGCACCCAAACTAGATCTCCCATGAGGCATTGTGGCGCCTTATTTCAGCAAAATTGAACATTTCCCATGGAATCTGTATTCTATAATGAGCTATGAGGATGATGCAGAGACAGGGAACTTTTTATGCCACTCTATCAACAGCTGAACATCAAAACATTACAAATATTCTCACCAGACCTCTGAGAGAGGTACGTTGGCTGAACCATATTCTTCCTGAAAGTTACCAGAATCATAACTGATGCAGAATCCTATTTGTCTTTGAGGGCAGACCAATAAAAATAGGTCCCCTCCCCTCGGGGAGACATGCAGCCATCAGTGAGCTTGGGTCTTGAATGCTAGTCCACTGTATGCTTAGGAGCTAGGCAGTTCCAAACCTGCCACCTAGTGACTTTCTGATAGCTGCCAGAATACAAGCTGAACTGACAGAGGACTCCAGTCCTGCAATATGATTGGTGGAACACTGAGGGTCCTGAGTAGTTTCCAGGTCCTTTAAAATCAATCACAGAAACAGGAAGTTGTCCATGCAACTGTGTTCCCCCTGATTAGGACTGTTTCTCTCACATTACTTGCTCCTACCACCTGACTCTGATCTCCTGGTAACCTGAGCCTGCTTGCCTCTTGATGCCTCACTCTCCTTTTGCCCTCTGGCCTGTCTCAGACTCTGAACTCCTGGTATCTGACCCAGCTGACCTCTGACTCTTGCTCTGACCACTAGTTCAGACTGCCTATGTCCCAGTTGTGAAAGCATCCTAGCTTATAAAAGAAACAGATACTTCAAAGTCTGTGATAAGAGTATTACCTCCATACAAAGTCCAGGCCAAAGCCCAGGACCTGGGTGTGCACTGCTATGTCTAATGAACTAGTAGCATAGGGCAGTCATATGATTATCATGGTGGCCGTGACATCTTGAGCTATCTAGAAAGTTATAATTTTAATGGACACTAAAGTAACTGAGAACAGTCTTGGGGACTCCAACGTCACTGTGCAGAGGAATATGATGTCAAGTAGAGATCCTGAGAATTAGACTTTTCAGATGTCTGTTTACCAACATGAATCCCATTTTATAACCCTGTTCTAAAACACATGTGAATTAATCCTGCTTTGGAGTGAAGGACTCCAACATCTGAGACTAGATCCAACTAGAAAAGATGTACTAGCTCCCCAGCCTTTTTGTCAAATCGTGATGAATTTAATTAAAACATCAGGAGTAAACAGGGTTAAATGTCATCCTTTTGGGCCTTGGTCATGTACGGAAAAAGGAAAATTCTTGACTGACTCTGTGTGCTACCATTGGCTTAAGTGGGGTTGCAGAATTCAGCTCAATGTAATTAGCTTCACCCTCTGCAAGCCACAGGGGCCTAAAGGTATCACAAATGCCCAGTGTTGTATTCTCTCCTTGCAGCCCCTGATACGGAGGGTCCTGGGGCATCACAAGGGCAAGAGGGAGAGTTTCCATAGTACTGAGTGATATAGCCATACTAGGATGCGGAACAGCTTTAGACAGGTGAGAGGCTGTTATAATTTAGGTCAGTCCCAGAGGCTTCTCTAACATATGGTAGAATCTGCACCAGCATCTCGAGCAGGTAAATCAGGACAAGCCCCTTTTGCTTCCCTCCTCCTGAGGTGAAGCACTGAATATAACCCAGTGAATATGCATTAAATAGTATGCATAGAAGTTTGTTCCCTATCTATCGGCCGACACCCACAGCACTGAAGAAGAGATTCCAGATCAGACTACTGAGACTAAGAAGCACCTTACAATCAGGGAACATCTCTCAACAAGGTCTAATCCTGCCAAGTATCCGCGTGACCATCACAAGCTAAGGTTTGTTGTGTGCCCAGCAAAAAGGAGACAAGCCCCTATAACCAGTGCTCCTCCCCACCTATCCACCCAATCAGACGCCATATCCCTATTTTATACAGTGTATAAAGTCAAGTACCACATGGAACAACAGAAGAAATAGGGAAGTGTCTTACAGACTTTCAAAGATTCTTAGAGAATTCACCTCACGTTGCAGGAGTGTCAGAGCTTTCCTGTGTAATTTTTCTGAAGATGATCTCAGAATTGATGAGAAGTCAATTGGAAATACTGTGGAAAGCTACCAAGACTTTTCTATTTGAGCTGCTTAATGTTCTTTTTTCTTATTGTTTCTACTTTTTGGACTTCCTTTTGTATTCTGTGGGTAATAGATTTTAGAACCTGTAGCCATACAATTTAAGAGCTAACTAATTTTTGTTCACCCATCCAGAGATACTGCTTTCTCCCAAGCTTCCTTTACAGTTGTGTTAAATAGAAAGTTGGCCAGAATTATGTACTTTTTTCCTGCTGAAGCAATCTCAACTGAATAGTTAGCTATCCATTGAGCATAGACAATATCCTAAGAGATCCTTATCTGAACCCAGCACTGATGGGCCATCAGTCTAGATTGGTGGCACTGAACAACAGAAAATGTGAATGATCCAATATAATTTCACTTTTTATAGTAACTCTCAGGGTACAGTATACGTGTTTAGAGTTCAGGTCACAACACTTTCCATCTGTTAATTCTATGTTATTAAGATTTGGATTTCTCAAGAAAACAGATGGGTATTAACTTTGACAGGTGTTCACAGTGAGCATTCTTAACTTTAAATGCTGAACTGGTACAGCTTGAAGTTTTCCGTGGTGTAAAGAGAATTAGTACTTTAAGAGATGTGTGGATAGAGAACAATGTTAGGTTGTGAGCAGTTCACAGAAAATTCAATTATACATCAATGTCTATGGACCTTTGCAGTGCAATAAGCGACTGATACAAGAAAGATTTAAAGGGACATAGTTTCTTTCCAACTACTATATTTTATAGCTTGTCAATACTATGCATACCAAGAATCTGACCCAAATATACTGCAATGGATGAATGTGGAGCAATAGGGAAATATTCATGGCTTGGTGACTCTTTAAATTGTTTTTGTATAGGTCAGCATACGTCTGCTCCTTTAAATGAAAAGCATGAGAATATGGATTTCCTTTCTGTGCAATTTTACTCATGTTTTGAAAAAAAGGGGTATTTATTTCAGTTAACAATTGTGAAATTCTGTATATAATGGTAAGGAAAGTATCAATAACTAATACTTTGAAAAGGCTTTTTGGATGGTCATAAACTTACATAAGTGATGTCCAATGTACTTTGATTTAAAATAACTGAATGTAGGCTATGATTTTATATATTTGGAGAAGTGCGAAGTCTATAATTTTTCAGCCTGATTTTATGTTGAATGGTATTCGTCTAAAAATACCAGTTAGTAATGCAATAGAATCAGACTAATTCACACACACAATATCTCTCCACTTCTCATCAAAGATTAAAGAAGGCAGTGCTGTAGCGAGATCTCATTGGTACGACCTTATTACTTTACAAAATTTCAGCACATTTACGAGTATTCAATGAAGTAATATAAATAGTTAAAACTAACATACACTGAGCAAATGAACAAAGCACATTCTGTGACCCAGGGATTTCCTTGTTTGTTCACTTACTAATATGCAAATTTTATGTGATTATATACAAACTCAAAAATATAAGGCAAGATCACATCTTTGCTTACTCCCCTTTGTGCACTACAGACCCTAAGGCTCACAGCATGGGTGAGAGAACAGTCTCTGTAGGACCTCTACTGTCCCTCCCATGCAGATGGGTTGGGAGAGGGTGAGTAGGGGAGGTGATTGAACACAGCATTGACTCCCCTCCTGCCCAAAAGAAAAGCTCACTAGTGCAACTGAACCAGACAAGAGGGGAACATAAATGGCTACTGGTCCAGTCCATTAGCAAATTAATTTCTTCCTGGAGCAAAGCGGGAAGCACAGTTCCTCTTGGAACCACAATTTGTTTCCTGGTATGTGCCAGGTGTTGGTACCTGTAGGCTTGGCAGGATTCAATTTACATTGATACATGTCCGTAAATGTTGATTTCAGATGACACACTGAAATCAATGAGAAAAAAAAAATCCATCAGTAAGAATTAGCACAAGCACAGCCTCCCATTTGCACCTTGCACCTGCGGGGATCAGGTGGCTGGCCCCGCAGCAGTTCAGAGAACCATCTGCAGCCCCACTGTCATGGGAGAGAGCAAGTGGGAATGTGACAGCAAAGCTGTGGAGGGCTCCCTGTATGACCTTAAGGCCAATGATACCAATCTCTGCAAGGAAGTGGTATCGTGAAGACTGCAGTCCCAGCAGGGGCAGTGTAGAAACCCCCAGCCCAGGGCCACAAGGAGGAGGACAAGACCCCAGCCACAGCCACCTGCTGCTTCAATGCTCCTATCTGGGGACAGAGCCTTTCAGCAGTGGGATGGCTTCCCCCACAGCTGGGGGCTTTCCTCCTCCTTGCAAGCCTGGCCTAAGAGTCTCTACTCTGCCCCATCAGGACCGCAGCCTTCCCTGAACTTTGCTCCTGCAGGCACTGAGGGTCAGCAGCCCCATGGCCGTGCAAGGAGCCTTCTGCAGCTCCACTGTCATGGCCCAGATCACTCCCTCATCAGCCAGGAGTATGGGAACTGTCCCCAAGAAGGGACTGTTCAGCAGCACCCTACAGGTGGGGCTCATTCTCCTCGTAGTCTTGTGTTCCGCCAAGCCAGGACTGCAGCCTCCCCTGCACCTTGTGCCTGGGTATCTGTGGCCCCATGCAGCCCCACTGTCATTGCGGGAAAGCCTACAGTCCCACTATCAATGTTGCCCCAACCGTAATCCCAATCCTACCTCCCCTCCCCAATTTTCTGCATGTGTAAAAATAAAAATAATTAAAAAATAAAAAATTGATATGCATAATCAAAATTGTGCACACACAAAAAATCAAATTCTGCCAAACCTAGGTACCTCTTAATCAAGGAGCAGACTGTGATAGAACGATCTAGACCATAATAATAATTCTTTTGCTATGGCTAAAAGAATGCAACATTCTGTAAGAGAACATATAACATACCAGTGCTCATATTTATATATATTTAAGCTATGAAATATGAATGAAAGCACATTAGCAGTAGAATAACATATAAAAAATTCTTCAAGAACCCAGTTTGCAAAGCTATGTATTAGCAGTTAAAGAAAAATAATAATGGCTTGGTGTGGTATAAAAGTTTCATTGGCAGGAGTTTTAGATATCTACATTTCTCATGGGAGGCAAATGCACAAATTGAGTTTTGTAGGTTATTCTTCATGGGACACACATTTATATATATTAGAAGATTTTATTTCTGCTTAAAAATGCAGGCTTATTAATATCATTAGTTCAATGTACATGGCTAAAAGGAAGAGAAATTACAGGCAAGTGTTGTCCATCTCATTGGAAAGACAGAAGTCTGCACCATTTCAATGGCATAACTTTCTTGTTCCTGGATCTGCGGTATCATAGAATGTCAACCTGTTGTTGATCCAGGAACTGAACATAGCCAATCCTGAGCCTTGTACTTATGTATTATGGAGAGGACAGTTCCATATTTGCAGGAAAGAAGTACATATTTCTGTGGCAAGTTGATATTTTTGTTTTAATGGCAGCTGTTTGAAGCGGCTTATGGGATGTTGTGTTAGAAAAGAAGGAGGGAGTCGGATTAGTGGGAAGAAGGCAGGTGAGGAAAGGTGCAGTTTCTCACAAGGTTCTACAGTTTACCACCTGTATTTTACATTTTATTATATGAATTTTACAACCATATATATGATTCTTTTGGATTTGCTTGCTTGTTTGTTTTTTATGTTTTTTACCTTTAAATAACGTGGGTGTGCATGCGTGTATGTGTGTAAGTGTGTGTGTGAGAGAGAGAGAGAGACAGAGAGAGAGAGAGAGAGAATCAACTCAATAGAGTATTATGCTACTTGTTGTAAGGTAACTTTAAAGCCAAAAGAAAACTAAGATGTCTCTGAAATTACTGCACTCTACTTATTTTCCAAGTGAGTTGTTTTCTTGCTAGGCTACCTAAACAGTTATATACTGGGGGAAAAGAATCACAAAAAATCTATTTCCCTCTAGTCAACTGAACAATAGAATTATGTTCACAGGAGTAAATACCTTTAAATTGTTGAGCAATGCAGTTGATGTCACCTATTACGAACAAGAGAGATTTAGTCCAAGGGGCAGGAGCACTCTTCTGTAGGTCAAATAATATGTCTGACAGCAGAATCAAAGCAAAGACAGTTTCAAGGGGTTGATGGGGCAATGCTAAGACAAATTTTCATTGCAATGAATGAGGATTTATTTATCTTATTCCATCAGCAGTAGGAGCTGGTTACTTAATTCTATGCATGCTGAGCCATGCTGATTTGATATAAATTAGCATAGCATTACTGAAATGAATGGTGCTGTGCTGATATACAGTAGTTGAGGATCTGGCCCACTGTGCTGAAAAGGATCCTTTCTGTGTGCCACCACTGTAATTGTATTGGCCTAATACTGCTATTTTAAACAAATGTTAGGTAAATCCTTAAACTGCCAAGTTAGCAGAGGATGAGAGAGAGAGAAAGAGAGAGAGAGAGGTGTCATTTTTTCACAAAGCAATTTTTCAGATTATTTACACAGATCACTCAGACTTGTGATAAAACATTATTAAACTATTGCTCTAATAAGCACCACAGGGTGTGCTTTAGTATGGTACTGGTGTATGCCTCAGGTGCACTCTGTCTAGGCTGACTGTTTTTCGACTGTAGGAATGAAATTCTCCCCTCTGCTTTTACACCTACATAAAATGGGCCCTAACAGACTCCTATCTACTCAGGGTAAGATTCCCCCAGGGCAGGAATTGCAGAAGATAGCAGTCAGGCTGCCTTGCTAGCAACAGTGCTGCTATTGGGAGGCGGAGCTGCATGATGCAGTGTTGAGACTTATAGGGCAGGTAAGGGAAGCTGCTATAATTTGGATGGGCTCTCAGGGCTGTTAAAGTTAGCCCCTAGAGCAACCTAGGATTCTGAGGGCACAAAAGGTGGTATAAGGCTACCACAATCCCCTCTTCTCTGGGCTGTCCAAATCTCAACTTTTGTCTTTAATTTTACTTTAAGTTCTTCACCTTCATAGTGATTTATTCATATATTCTTCCAGTTGGAAAACTAGTTCCTGCTAAAAGAATAAGAGTAGGGAAAAGGCTTTTGTGGGATATGGAGCTATAGAAAATGTACAGACTGTAAGGATCATTGTACCCTTAAATTCTAGAACATTGGTTGTGGCAGAGATCATGAGTCTTGTTAGTTAAAGGTAGTAGCTAGAGTTTGAGATCAAACTCAAGAATGTGTTGGGACTTGTAAACAAAGAATCCACTCACAGTGCTAACTCTTACTATTTTCATTGTTAATTTTTTTCTTGCGGTTCTTGTTCTGATCCACTTTAGTCATTGTAGTTAATTTAAAAGCCATTGCTAGTTGTTTGATTGTAAGGGTTTTAAATATCTTTTCTCAACTAAAAATAAGGTTTTTTTTAAATTCCTTTCTCTCTTGTATTAAAATTTTTCTTTACAGATGGTTAAAATTTTTTATTCAAAATTCTTTTTTTTCTGATGGAAAAGTGGCCTTTTTTTGAAACTGGCAGACTTTTCAGAAAACTGTTTTTCTAATTCTAGTTTTAATTTTTGGAATCAGTTTAATTTCAGTTATTTTTGCCCTTCACTATTTTTTTTCCTGTTTTTGTTTTTACCGCTAAATAAAAAAGGAATGGCATGCAAGTTTTTTTGGGGGGAATCACGTTCTTTTATTTTTTCCTTCAATTTTTCCTTTTGTTATTTTCCCCAACTTTTGAAAAGACAAAAGAGAAAACTAAAGGACCCACCCCTCCCCAAACCTGCACACCTGCATATCATTAATATTTATTGAAAGATCAAAAAGGTAATTGGTGGTGGGAGAAGAGGCAGGGAATCCTAAAATTTCTTAATTAAAAAAAATTACCAAGTAATTTTAAATAATGAAAAATCATTCCATTTGTGAATGAAAATTACTTCAAAATCTCAAATTTTATGCATTTGTTTTTCCTTTTTTGCCCAGCTCAGTTCTGTTTCTTGCCTCCCTCTTTCTGTCCTACAGACGCTCAGGTACTCTGTCACCTAACAATCACTTTCAAATTACTTTCTGTTGTTAAAAATCACAAAGGAAAGGGAAAAAAAGCAGTTCCCAGTTTAACTTTTCCACTAGAAAGGGAGTTAAAAGTGATTGAAAGGACCACAAACTTTTCTTGGGAAAGGGATGGTACAAACTTCCATTCCCCCCCCCGCCCCCACCTTGAACTCCTCATTCACTGGTCCACCTCCACAAGGATCTGACCTTTATGTCCACCATTAAATTTCCAGAGTTACCCACTGAACATAAAGGGCAAAGGGATTTTTTTTTGGGGGGGGGGCGGTTAAGTGTGTGGGACTTGGTGCAGGGGAGTGGCTAACCCCCCCTTCCCTACCAAAACAACCTCCCCCCCACAGAGTTAGGTGGTAAAAGATAATGAATTGCTTTAAATAAAGTACTTCATGCTAGGGAAAGTAGTGGGTGGGGCTACTACTACAAAAATGTAATATAGGTCAATTAATATGAGACCCCATGCTCACTGGACTTTAGATTCATTTTTACAGTAGACTTTTTGAGGAAGAAAATACTAAAATTTAAATAATATGCTGGCCTGTTCTTGTCACTGTTACAAGGTGATTTAATATTTTTTTTTAATTTTATTATTTTCAACAACCTGGATGACTTGCATTCCCTTCTCCTTATTTTCTCTTTTCCTTGATGCAGCATTTCATACAACAAGGTTTCTCGACAAACATTTTATTTTTCTTCAGATAATATTGTGGGTATTTATCTTCAATATTGCCAAATGTGTGTTTTTGTCTCTATTGTTGATTATATTGTTATTCATTACAGAAAATAAGCTTTTTTAAGAAGTCATTTATATTTATGAAAAATAGTCCATGGAGCCAAATTTTCAGTTGGCTTCAATCTATGTTCTAAATATTTGCAGGCAGATTCTACTGCCATCCCATTTATACCAACAAACCCCACGTTTCCAACTAGAAAGGGGCACCTAACCATGAAAATGAAGAAGACAGAAAGGCAGTTCAAAAGGAATTACAATAAATCATGCTGATTTAGATTGTATGTTGGCACGACTGTTCATTTTCCAAAGATGGGAGAAAGGAAGAACCTCAGAGTTTTGTGGTTGATGTATATGGAAAATCTTTCTTCTCTGAGGCTGAGCTATATGAATGTCATAGAAAAAGCATGTTAATGTTTCTGAGAAACCAAAATTATCTTAGAAACTCGGAGAAAATATAACTGGAGGATGCCAGCTTTTTGGCTTTGATTCTGCAAAGACTTACACCCATGCTTACTTCTACACACTGTGAGTAGTCCCATGGGAATCAATGGGATAACTCAGGGTGTAATGTTAAGCCTGGGTATAAGTGTTTTCAGAACCTCAGGAACTTGGGTAGTACCAGTTAAATAATTCCATGAGCAATTTGCAAATAAATTCTGTGAGTCAATTCACTGACAATTGTTTTATCATATTACTTGTTGTGTGAGGAGTAGGATGATATGAAAATGTTCATAAATCTTGAAAGTGAACAAAAAATATTGTTATCTAATGAACGAGTAAAAATGTGAGGTAAGCAACCAATCAAACCCATAACTAGTAGAAGTTAAACAATTTGTAAACAACCCATAGATTCCCACTTGTTCATATTTTGCATAGTAGAAATTGGAATTGGTTTGCAAACAACTCACAAAGAGGGTGGGGAAAGAGGCATATTTTGGTTGCATTAAGAATTTGATGAGCTCTATTTTTGGAAGTGCTAATGTTGTAAACAGGGTCACTGAAGAAGGAAAAGAGTAACCAGAGTTAAATCTCGTGGTCCTGAGTAATGTTATAAACACTAGCTATAGTGGTAGATCAAAAGAGAAAGTTTCATGATATCTTTCTGATAAAAGTAATAGATGACTTATACATTTTTACATACATATGTTATAAAATGAGTCTTGCTCTTTGGTAATAACATTACTCCAAGAACAGAATTTCAAAGGAAACATATATAGGGTAGTGTCTTCCTTGACTTTTGGCTGAGGACTAATGCTTTACTGGGCAGCACCACAAAGAAGTGCATGGACAGTGTCACATACTAAACACCAGCCTTCACCTGGAAATCTATTATTAATGTTAACATGTCATGTTAGAATATCATATGCTGAGATTCCATGGCAGGAGGTTCCAAAATGGCTTTGCCTGGAATCATGACACTTTAAAAGTGTGTGTGTGTGTGTGTGAGAACGAGGGGGAAATAGGAGAAGAAAGCAGGAACAAAAATTAAATCCACTGCATTGGTAAAATGACATAGGAGGATAACAACAACATAAGGGTAAACAGGGAATCATCATTGTGTGAGTGTGTTTCTAATGGGGTCCCACAAGGATAGGCTGTGCACTATTTAAGCTTTTTGTCAATGACCTGGAAGAAAACATAAAATCATCACTGATAAAGTTTGCAGATGACACAAAAATTGGGGGAGTGATAAATAATGATGAGGACAAGTCAGTGATATAGAGAAATCTGGGATCAAGCAAACAATAAGCATTTTAATATGGCTACATGTAAATGTACCCTTTAGGAACAAAGGATGTGGCCATATTTACAGGATAGGGGACTCTATCCTGGGAAATAGTGACTCTGAAAAATATTTGGGATCCATGGTGGATAATCAGCTGAACATGAACTCCCAATGCAACACTGAAGCCAAAAAGACTAATGCAGTCCTTGGATGCATAAACAGGGGAAACTTGAATAGGAATAGAGAAGTTATTTTAAATCAGTGGTTCTCAAACTTTTGTACTGGTGACCCCTTTCACATAGCAAGCTTCTGAGTGCAACCCTCCTTTATAAATTAAATACACTTTTTTATACATTTAATACCATTATAAATGCTGGAGGCAAAGCAGGGTTTGGGGTAGAGGCTGACAACTCGCGACCCCCATGTAATAACTTTGCGCCCCCCTGAGGGGTCCTGACCCCCAGTTTGAGAACCCCTGTTTTAAATCTTTATCTGGCACTAGAGTGAATGCTCCTGGAGTACGGTTTCCAGTTCCCTTCCTCTCATACCCATCCTCACAGTAGGTCAGTGGGAGTTAGTGCTAGTGTGAATAGAAGTGTATTCACAGTAGCATGCATAGTGGCAGCAGAAGCATGGTTTAGGTGTGGCATTCAGGCAAGTTTGTGCTTGGCATGGCTAATTAATTGTATTTTATTAACTAATTACCATTGAAACAAGGAGTATCTGTGCAAACAATGGAGAACCAATTTCAAATCAATGATCGGAAATGCTTAGTTTTCTTTTAAAAGTAATTTAAGGAGCCTAGATGACATAGTTATTGGCACAGTAGTTATTCTGAAAGAGGAAATAAAATCCTTAGTTTGTTAAAGAAGAAAACATTAGTATTTGCTAAAATCACAGGTGCGTGAGAAAAAATGTCATCAAGAAATATCAGAAGAAGTATGTTGTCCTTGATCCTCCCCTGCATTAGGGCCACTCTGTGCTTCTCCACCAGTGCACAGCAGCTCTACGAAGATGGTGTAGCTATCCATGGGAGGATCATCACAAGGGGATCCCTGGTGACATAGAACCTTTGCCCCAATGCCAATACTTTCCCTTGTTACCACCATTAGGGCTTTACTGAAGCTCCCCTGTGCCCTAGCTATCTTAAAGACCCCTATGGGGCTGATGGCAGGTGATAAAAATTACGGTTTTTAATAGAGCTGTTGATTAGTTACAATAAACTCACGTGATTAACTCAAAAAATTAATCATGATTAAAAAATTAATCGAGATTAATCGCACTGTTAAGCAATAGAATACAAATTGAAATTTATTAAATATTTTGGATGTTTTTCTACATTTTCAAATATATCGATTTCAATTACAACACAGAATACAAAGTGTGCAGTGTTCACTTTACATTATTTTTTATTACAAATATTTGCACTGTAAAAACAAAAGAAATAGTATTTTTCAATTCACCTCATACAAGTACTGTAGTGCAATCTCTTTATCATGAAAGTGCAACCTACAAATGTAGGGTTTTTTTGTTACATAATTTCACTCAAAAACAAAACAATGTCAAACTTTAGAGTCTACAAGTCCACTCAGTCCTACTTCTTGTTCAGCCAATTGCTAAGAGAAACAAGTTTGTTTACATTTATGGGAAATAATGCTGCCCACTTCTTAATTACAATGTCACCTGAAAGTGAGAACAGGCATTTGCATGGCACTGTTATAGCTGGCATTGCAAGATATTTACATGCCAGATGCGCTAAAGATTTATATGCCTCTTCATGCTTCGGCTATCATTCCAGAGGACATGCTTCCATGTTGATGATGCTCATTAAAAAAATAATGTGTTAATTAAATTTGTGACTGAACTCCTTGGATGAGAACTGTTTGTCTCCTGCTGTTTTACCCATATTTTGCCACATATTTTATATTATTGCAGTCTCGGATGATGACCTGCCACATGTTCATTTTAAGAACACTTTCACTGCAGATTTGACAAAACACAAAGAAGATACCAATGTGAAATTTCTGAAGATAGTTACAGCACTCGACCCAAGATTTACGAATCTGAAGTGCCTTCCAAAATCTGAGAGGGATGTGCTGTGGAGCATGCTTTCAGAAGTCCTAAAAGAGCAACACTCTGATGCAGAAACTACAGAACCCAAACCACCAAAAAAGAAAATCAGCCTTCTGCTGGTAGCATCTGACATGCATTGGTCTACACTGCTTTGGATCATTATCGAGCAGAACCCATCAGCAGCATGGACGCATGTCCTCTGGAATGGTGGCAACAAGGGAATCTTTAGCGCATCTGGCATGTAAATATCTTGCGAGACGCCGGCTACAATAGTGCCATTCAAACACTTGTTTTCACTTTCAGGTGGCATTGTAAACAAGAAGCAGGCAGCATTATCTTCTGCAAAGGTAAACAAACTTCTTTGTCTGAGCGATTGGCTGGACAAGTAGGACTGATTGGACTTGTAGGCTCTAAAGTTTTACATTGTTTCATTTTTGAATGCAGGTTATTTTTTGTACATAATTCTACATTTGTAAGTTGAACTTTCATGATAAAGAGATTGTACCACAGTACTTGTATAAGGTGAATTGAAAAATCTCTCTTTTGTTTTAACAGTGCAAATATTTGTAATCAAAAATAAATATAAAGTGAGCAGTGTACACTTTGTATTCTGTGTTGTAATTGAAATGAACATATCTGAAAATGTAGAAAGCATCCACAAATATTTTTTAAAATGGTAATCTATTATTGTTTAACAGCGCGATTAATTGCAATTAATTTTTTTAATTGCTTGACAGCCCTAGTTTTTAATGTACCTTGGGGATAAATGACTCTGTGATATTTGCACTTACCCGCTTGAGCTGTAGCATGAACTCCTCGGGCCTTGTCTGGTATAGCTTTGCTGGTATAGCTCAACCAGCAGAGTCCCCAAGTGTAGATGCAGTGTATGCTGACAGAAGGAGTTTTTCTAAAACATTCTTCTGTTGGTATAGTTGCACCAATTGCTAGGGGTGTTGCCGACATAGCTATATCTGCTAGCATGAGCGGGTATTGTTACACCTTTGACTGACATAGCTATGCCGATAAAACTTTGTAGTATAAACCTGGCCATCTGAGGTGAAATCCAGGGCTGCTGCTTCTAATGTGGAGCTGATCTGAAGTGTATAATGCTTGAATTACATACGTAAGCAAAACCTTACTATATTGTTGGAGTGCGAAGTTATTTTCTTTTTCATTAATTACTCAAATTTAATCACAGCTATCAGAGAGAGAGGGGGAAAAAGTGTTGAATTTTAGTCCCCACAATACAGCACCATATTGAGGAAGTAGAGAGGGTATGTGGGCGGTCTCGTAAAATAAAGAGTAAGAAAGCATGTTTTATAGAGATTATTGCACATCTTCTGAGAGAATTACACTTTGGGTATGTCTACACAGCCACAAAAAATCCACAGCTCCAAGTCTCAGAGCCTGTGCTTCAGCCTGAGCAGGAATGTTTACATATTTTTAGCCACACAGTCCAAGCCCTATGAGCCTCAGTTAACTGACCTGGGCTCTGAGACTCAGTTCTATCAGTTTTTCTATTTAGTGTAGATGTACCCACAAACAACAACTGAATGCTAATTTGCACTTTGAGAGGGTTGGAAGGCATGTCTCAAGTAGTCCCTAAAAATCTATGTATCTAAGAAAATAAAATTAATCAATTACAAGAGAATGCAATTTTATTCAAAACTATACTCAACTAAAGATCACGAGAATGAAATCCGCTAGTAAATGGGGCATGCTTCTTTTTAAAAAAAACAATCCCTTAATTGCTATTGTAAAGGTTAGTTAAATATTTTTCTGCTTTATTCTGTTCTCAGATTAACTATATTCAGACTGATAATAATTGTGTGGCCTCATTAATATAGTTAATGAATTGTTTTTACTGTTAAGATGCTCAATACAGCCTACACCTAACATCATAAATATTTAATCAAACATTGATCTCAATCAGTGGCTCCAAACATCAGTCAATGAAACTTGATCAATGCTGGTAATTTCTGTGCATGCTATCAGTTATTTGTTGAATTTAATTAAAGGCATTTTATCTACGAAATCTCCAACAGCAGACTCTGCTCTTCTTCCCCTTAATTGAAAGAGCTCTAAGCTCTGCTCTATCATACCACCTACCTGTACATAATCCTGTACGTTACCAATTCAACTACTTCTTCAAAAAAGGAGTTGTGCTCTTCTATAGCAGAACCACCTTTCACAGAGCACACTGTCAACTAACTGCTGAATACAAAGAAAACCAATTCTGGGCCCTGGGAATTTGGAGAATAGGAAATTCAGCAACATCTTTGATCCTGAAATCTAAATACAACAACCCCTCTGTCCCCAAAATCCCAATTGTAAGAGAGAAGATGCTTCCTAAAAAGACCATAGCACAATTATTGCTACAGTAACTCCTCACTTAATGTTGTAGTTATGGTCCTGAAAAATGCTACTTTAAGCGAAACAATGTTAAGTGAATCCAATTTCCCCATAAGAATTAATGTAAATGGGGGGGGAGGGTTAGGTTCCAGGGAATTTTTTTTCGCCAGACAAAAAACATTATATCATATACAGTATAAGTTTTAAATAATTTTAAACAAACTATTTAATACTGTACTCACCAATGATGACTGTGAAGCTTGGTTGAGGCGGGGCGTAGTGGGGTCAGGGCATGGGGGCTTGCCCCACTCCACTTGTTGTTAAATGTAATAGAAACCAGTGAGGATCCAAGAACAAGTCAAATACATGAGAATAAGAGACAGGATAGCATGTTGCTTACTTCCAACCTTGAATGCACAGGGCATGTCACCCCAAAAACTAAGCCCTGTGTGTGTATTCATATGGTCTGTGAAGTGAAGGACGGAGGGAACCTAAAAGCCCTAATTGTCTGTAGACCTCCTGATGGGGATGCTGTAAACTTTTTTAAAGGATTAATTGGTCTGCTGCTAGGATCCACATCATTCTTAGTGATTTTGACATCCGTCTTGACAATTCAGCTAAAACATTTTCACTTAAGGGGGTTTTCTGTGTAACAAGTATCCAAGGAGAATATACTAATCCAGTCTAACCAACTTTAGGAAAAGCTGCAAGACCCTTTTCTTTGATTTAAACTCTCCCACCACAATCAAACTAATAATTAAACTATAGATTGGTATAGATTAAAAAACATCAAACAGAGCAAAGAAGAGAAAAACAAAGAAAACTATCCACTAGGGACCTTGCTATGCAGATTGAATACCCCTGAGAAACATTTATGCACTATGGTGTTCTAGAAAATGCTAAGATAGATATTTTAATAAATCAAAGTACTCAAAACTAAACATTAAAATGTATTATACAACAATATGCTTATGGCATGGTGTTAATACAAAATTTAGATTTTTATGAAATTGTTAATAATATAAATATCATATGGCAGGATCACCTACGTTCCCCATGGAACAAGTTGTGAGATAGAAGGAACTTTTTGGAGTTTTTGGTCATGCTGATTGCAAGTAGGATATAGATTTGGGAGGAAGCATGGTTTCCAACTCCATGGATCTTAGAAATCAATGGGGTAGGGAACCCCAGATATACAGAAGTTGCATTCACTGTTTGTGCTTTAGTCTTCCATCTTGTGTACCTCTATTGCTTGGGTTTCCAGCAACAGCAGCCACAGAAGGCAATCTGCTAGAGTTATTGCTTCTTCAAGTAAGATTAACTGCTATTGCAATATAAGTGTGACTATCTCAGGTGCCAGAAGGAGATAGCACCCTGGAGTGAAGTTGGTCCCCAGTTATATACTCACCCTTCCCTTTGCTTTCTCTCCAACACTTTGTGGAACCTGTTTCCTTTTGCACTCCAGCACAGATGCTTCTTCAGGGCTGAGGTGGAAGGAGAAACAGTGCCACAGAAGTGGGGTCTGGTTGAGGAGTAACCTCATAACATGCTGGTGAATTAAAACTCCCAGGAACAATGCACCAGCCTGGTCACTTGCATCATCACTGCAACGATGTTGCTGAGCGCCAGCTTTGTAGACTTCTGTTAAATCGAGGTTTTAACTTTTGGAGTTTAATGAAGTTTGTTTACCATCATATTCAGCATACATGCAAATGCCACAATCTCATAATGTCAAAAGTCATGCACATTAAAAACAAAACAAACAAGCAAAAATTGAAAATGATGGAATCCAAATCTTCTGGGACAAAAATAGAGCCTATGCACAGCTAGTCTGCAAACAGAGACTAATGGATTGTGCATAAACTAAAAGTGAAATGGACTATTTTTGCTGTATAAACACTAACCATTGTAATGCAATGAAGCTGTGTAATACTGGCATAACAAACTGCAGTGTGTGCAGAAAATATGTGTGCAGAATTTTTAAAGTTTTAATTTAGAGGCTTTTGACTCATTGCATGTATTGCATGTATTGAAGTTGTATTTTAGCATTAGTTCAAGATTTTACTTTCTCATTGTTTACAAATTTAAACTATTACAGAAAACTCTTCTAAATAGTTTAGTGTGGAAGCTTCAATAGTTGAAGCATTATGCTTTCTGACAATTTTTATGCCTTTACATTTTCCTAGTCACTCTGGGATTTAACTGCATGTGCGAACAAGAGAGAACCATGTCTCCTTCCCCCCTGCCCCAATTCCCAAAGAAGGAACTTGTATTCCTTTCTTTCAAAAGGTCACTAATCATTGTCAAGGCCCTGCATTCCTGAAAGTCGATCCATGGGGAAAAAATGACAGACCTAGGTTTGTAACAACATCCTGCCTGTTCTGCATCATTACGATGTGAAATTGTTTCAGGGACACCGGTGAACGCAGTTCTAGATAGAGAGAGAGGTTTCCCCTGCATCATCTTCAATAAGTATTTAGTTTGTTCCATTTTAAAAGGGGTGAAAATAGAAGACTCAGATGCTTGGTGTTGAAGAAATGTTTCCTAAAATGTTTTCTTAACTTTATGTAGCTGAAGTTTTGTCCTGTTCCTGAGGTCATTCAGAGCTGAAATTTTCTGCTAAGAATAATTTAAAATTTGTTCACCTGTACTTGGGGAAAAAAAGTTCTAAGTTTTCTTTCTCTAGCTTATATTCATGGGCGAGTCTGCCCCTGTAATACTACACTGATTTTGCTCCTCATTATCAGGAAAGTATTTACGAGTTGAAGAGAATTTTGGAAAAGTGGAACAAAAAAAGGAGACCTTCTTTCATGGATGATTTAAAATTTTTCAGTTTTATTTCTGATTTGAAATTAAACCAAATTTTGAAATCCTTTGTGAAGTGGAATTTCCATTCTCTGTATAGTCCTAATGTTGAGGTATAGAAATGCAGTCAGGCACCCAAGCAGCCGCCATCACCTCCACTCACAAATATTTTCATAGAGAGAGTAGGTAATCCACCCCATGCTATTAAATTGTTCACGATTTAGTAAAAAGCCTAAAATTGGTAGTGATATCATGCAATGTTCTTATTTGTAATGCATTTTAGCGATTGTTCCAGATAAGATTAAAATGATTTTTTTCCAAGTCAACCTGAGGGAAAGGGAAAGCCTAGGAATGGACTACAGGCAGGAAGGAATTCTAGTTACATACCTGGAATCTGTGCATTGCAGACTGTTGGCTGTTTGTTGACTATTTGTATTATTTAGTTACAGGGTGTTTAAATCTTAATCATACTTGGCAGCATGTGCTGCTGATGCTGGCTTCTACAGTGACCATTTGCCCCCTCTCACTATGACTTCCATACAAATGCATGCATACAAAATCAGAGCTTTAAGGTGGCATTTGCACTTCATGATTTTTGAGTGCTTTATTTGTGCAACCTTAATGTATTTTTTGTATGGCATAACAGTTGGTTGGTTGCTGTTACCAGACAAAAAATATTGCTAAAAGAAACAGTATGGGGTATTAGACCATGCAATTATTTGAAAAGCAATAGCATTTTTTCCTCAAGTTAATATAATACATACATGAGAGGAATATGTTTAGGGTGTTGTTTGTTTTTGCCATAATGGTAGACCAAAATAATATTTTTAAAAGTATCCTTTCATTTGGTCCAAGAGTATTTTGCCCAGAAAATGTGTAGTATATCTTTTTCCTTGAACAGGATACTGCTTTGCAATTCATCTGACCTTCTTTCTGTTTTCCATCTACATACATTAAATGAATGACTCTCAGTTTTGCAGCTGAGGGAAGCACAACTTTGAATGAAAAATGTTGCCATTAAAAGAGTGGGAACAAATTGCATAAATTACAAATGATCTTCAGAAGCAGCGATGTACTAGCAAGTTACCCTGATTATACATGAATGTTTCTTTGCTATCAATCCAGAAAAATATCCTGGCATCCGATGAAGTGAGCTGTAGCTCACAAAAGCTTATGCTCAAATAAATTGGTTAGTCTCTAAGGTGCCACAAGTCCTCCTTTTCTTTTTGTGAATACAGACTAACACGGCTGCTACTCTGAAACCTGGCAACCTATGAAACTCACTGAGATACTGATCTCTTTGTAGAAAAATACAATTTGAAATGGACTGTGAAGTTATGGACATTACATAATACTTTAAGGGAAATTATTTGGCTTAATTTCTGAGGTTATAATGCTAATTAAAAAAAACCAGAAATTTGGTACTTCGTTTTCTACTCTCCTAAAGTTTGTCTTTTATTATAATTTGTGTACAAGTACAATGCAAAGAAAAGGTCTTTTCCTGCCATTCTCATCAGACACAACTGGCACAAGGTTTATATTAGCTGTACTTGTTTGAGGACTGTGTATCAAGTTTTCAATAAAATGTCTCTGTCGCCTGGCCTTGATCCAGAAAAGCACGTAAGTGCGTGCTTAACTTTAGGCACATGAGTAGTCCTGTGACTTCTTAACATGCTTGAAATTAAGCACTTGCTTAAGTACTTTACTGGCTCCAGACCACTGAGTGCTAATGCAGTCATGTGTTGTGAGGAGAGTATTACCCAAGGTAAATAGGTTTCAGTCATGAATAAGGTTAGTTCTTTTATCTTGTGTTTGTGTGCAGTGATCACTCATAAAGCCTCATTCAGGGACTATAATTTAGTAACATTGTCATACAAAATGGTAATTTTTTGACTTTTCAGACTCAATTTTAATATGTCAAGCATACCAAATCCCACAAGTGATAGGCACTCATTATTCCAGGTGGTATTTTAGTTTATCAAATCATTCCATATTGCCGCTTACAACAAAAGTAGTCTCTTTCCCCACACAATTTTGAATTTTCTTCTTTTAGAAATTATTTTTCTGAAAGAATTATTAATTCTTAATTATATTTCTGAAATAATGATTTCAGAATTATTATTATTCGATAAAATCTCTTGCTCTTCTAAAGTGGCAGTGCCCAGACAGCGTAAACTAAGCTATTCCCCACACCCCCACTCAGCCTCTTTATTCTAAGAGTAAATGCTTCAGAGTAAAGTTTGCCAGTTCTTACTTAGGAAGCTGCAGCTTAGCTCAGGAAAACAAGAGCTCCCATTTTCAGCTTGTTTACCAACATGACTTTGCAAATCGCACCTGTATGACAGCGCAGGCTTCCAGCTACTAGTTGTAAAGGTATGAAACATAATTTTATTGCTGCAAGTTATATTCAGCATGAGGCTGGAGACTCCTACAGGAGGGATAAACTTACAGCCATTACAGATACTGCTTTGGTATCCTATCAATCTTGGTGGAAATTAACGAACTTGACTTCAGTGGGTGCGGAGACATATGAGTACATTTGAAAACCAGGCCATGTATTAAGGTGCTTGACAAGTACGAAAGTGAAAATAATGGTTGTATCTGTGAAACTCTGAACACACTGAAGTGTTTACAGTAGACGTTTGAGCCCTAAACCTGATTTACTCTACTGATAGAACCCACACTGTGTTCTATTCTAATGGTCCTCTCCACTGGTCTGCTCTTTTTGTGTACACAGAGTCATTGTGGCTTATTTTATTTATATAGACACACCCATACATACACACACACACATATCTAAGGAGACTGTGGAATGGTTGTCACTGAAGGTCTTTAAGGACAGGTTAGACAAACACCTGTCACAGATGGTCTAGACCAGTGGTTCCCAAACTTGTTCCGCTGCTTGTGCAGGGAAAGCCCCTGGAGGGCCAGGCCACTTTGTTTACCTGCTGAGTCCGCAGGTTCGGCCAATTGCGGCTCCCAGTGGCCGTGGTTCGCTGCTCCAGGCCAATGGGAGCTGCTGGACGTGGCGGCCAGTACGTCCCTCGGCCCATGACGCTTCCAGCAGCTCACGTTGGCCTGGAACAGTGAACCGCGGCCACTGGGAGCCGCAACTGGCTGAACCTGCAGTTGTGGTAGGTAAACAAACTGGCCTGGCTCGCCAGGGGCTTTCCCTGCAGACGGGGCAGAACAAGTTTGGGAACAATACTTAGGCCTGTCTTTGTGCAGAAAGCTGGACTAGCTGGCATATCAGGGTCCCTTCCAGTCCTGCAGTGCCAGCTCAACTACAGGAGAGTGACAGAGTGACCTCAGTTCTATTTCTTATTGTACAACATCAACAAAATTGTTTACTAAGTCCCAGTCAGTTACACTAAGTTAATGAGTTGAAGGCAATGGGGTTGCATGAGTGTCAATGATGGTATCATATGGCCTCCAGAACTTTTATTATTGTATGATGATGTAAGAGAACCGTGAATTCATCTTGATTCTCAGGCTGTAGGCTGAGTTTGTTGGGCTGGCATGTAGGAAAAACATATTTTTATTGGAAAATGAGCACATCTGATATGGAAATCATTGGGAGACAATGACCATGAACTCATGATGATGTTTTTACTGAGTAACTTTTAAGAGTCTAACTACAATTTAATTAAAGGATTTTAATGTGTTTGGAAATGAGTGAAGACCCACAGTCACAGAAGTTGTGAAAAGTTTAAGAGAAATGCTGACAAGCCTGAAGTTCTAAACACAGCTCCTTGCTAAAGTTCTGCAAGTTGTCAGAATTGCTTCTCTTTTAGTGTCATAGACTCATAGACTTTTATGCCAGAAGGGACCATCATGTCTGACCTTCTGCACATCATAGGCCACAGAAACTCATCCACCCCTTCTTATAATAGACCCAGAACCTCTGGTTGAGTTACAGAAGTCCAGAAATCATGATTTAAAGACTTCAAGTTACAGAGAATCCACCGTTTACTCTAGTTTAAACGAGCTAGTGACCTATTCTCCATCCTGCAGAGGAAGATGACAAACACCTAGGCCCTCTGCCAATTTGACCTGGGTGAAAATTCTTCCCTGACTTCAAATATGGCTCTCAGTTGAACCCTGAGCATGTTGGCAAGACCTGCCAGCCATGGCAAAGAATGGGAAAGAATTCTCTGCAGTAACTCAGAGCGCTCCCCATTTCTGACCATTGAGGATTTTTGGTAGTAGCAGTTTGCAGATGGGCCACATACCAATGTGGGTAATCTCATCCTACCATCCCTTCCATAAAATTATCAAGCTCAATGTTAAAGCCAGTTAGGTTTTTGGCCCCCATTTCTCCCTTTGGAAGGCAGTTCCAGAACTTCATTCCCCTGATGGTTAGAAATCTTAGTCTAATGTCAAACCTACATTTATTGATGGCCAGTTTATATCCATTTATTCTTGTGTCAACATTGGCACTTAATTTAAATAACTCCTCTCCCTCTCTGGTGTTTATCCCTCAGATGTATTTATAGAGAGCAATCATATCTCCCCTCAGCCTTTATTTGATTAGTCTAAGCAAGCCAAGCTCCTTGTATCTCCTGTCAAAAGGTAGGTTTTCTATTCCTCTGATTATCCTAGTGGCTGTTCTCTGCACCTGTTCCAATTTGATCTTTCTTAAACATGGGAGACCAGAATTGCACACAGTATTCCAGATGAGGTCTCACCAGTGCCTTGCATAATGGTACTAACACTTCCCTGTCTCTATTGGAAATACTTCACCTGATGCATTAGCCTTTTTCAGGGCCTCATTACATTGGCGGCTTATAGCCATCTTGTGATTGAACAATATACCTAGGTCTTTCTCCTCCTCTGTCGCTTAAAGCTGATACATCCTCAGTTTATAGCAAAAATTCTTGTTGTTAACCCCTAAATGCATGATCTTGCACTTAGCACTATTAAATTTCATCCCATTTCTATTTCTCCAGCTTTCAAGATCCTCCAGAACTTCTTGTATGATATTCCAGTCCTCCTCCAAATTGGCAATACAGGTGCTCCCTGGGTTACACAAGACCCAACTTATGCAAATTTGCACTTATGGAAAAAGTTCCATAAGCCAGAAATAGGATTTTCGAGTTGTAGAAATTTTTGTATAACGTACAGGTATACGTTTCCAACTTACGCAAAATTCAAGTTACTCAAGGCTTTCTGGAATGGAACGATTGCGTAAGTCGGGGGGCATCTGTACCTCCCAACTTTGTGTCATCTGCCAATTTTATTAGCACATTCCCACTTTTTGTGCTAAGGTCATGAACAAAAATATTAAATAAGATTAGTCCCAAGAATGATCCCTGAGGAACTCTACTAGTTACCGCCCTCTAGCCTGAGATTTCCACCTTTCAGCATGACCTATTATAGTGTCTCCTTTAACCAGTTCCTTATCCACCTTTCAATTCTCATATTAATCCCCATCGTCTCCAATTTAACCAATAATTTCCCATATGGAACTGTATCAAATGCTTTACTGAAGTCTAGATAGATTAGATGTGCTACATTTCCTTTGTCTAAAAAATCTGTTATCTTCTCACAGAAAGGGCTAAGTTGGTCTGACATGATCTACCTCAGGGGTGGCCAACCTGAGCCTGAGAAGGAGCCAGAATTTATCAATGAACATTGCCAAAGAGCCACAGTAATACATTAGCAGCCCCCCATCTGCTACCCCCGTCCAGCCCCCAGCACCTCCCGCCCACCGGCAGCCCCGCCAATCAGCGCTGCCCCTTCCCTCCCCATGCCTCCCGCCCTCCACAATCAGCTGTTTTGCAGTGTGCAGAAGGTTCTGGTGGGGAGAGGGAAGGGACAGGGGCCTTGAGGGAAGGGGTGGAGTGGTGGCAGGACCTGAGGCAGAGCAGGGGGTTGAGCAGTGAGCACGTCACAGCACATTGGAAAGTTAGCAGCTGTAGCTCCAGCCTTGGAGTTAGCGCCTGTGCAAGGAGCCGCATATTCACCTCTGAAGAGCCGCATGCAGAGCACAGGTTGGCCACCCCGATCTGCGTTTTGTAAAACCATGTTGTATTATAGCTCTATGTCCTTAACTTTTTCTTTCAAAATTTATTCCAACACTTTGCATGCAACTGAGGTCAAACTAACGAGCCTGTAGTTTCCAGGATCACTTTTTTCCCTTTCTTAAAAATAGGTACTATATTAGCAATTCTCCAGTCATAGGGTACAACCCCCTGAGTTAACAAATTTATTAAAAATCCTTGCTATTGGGCTTGCAACTTCATATGCCAGTTACTTTAACATTCTATGATATAGATTATCTGGGCCCCCCGATTTGGTCCCATTAAGTTATTTGAGTTTGACTTCCACCTTGGGTGTGGTAATTTCTACTTCCATATCCTCATTTCCATTAGCCACCCTCCCACTATCCCTAAATTCCTCGTTACCCTTATCAAAAACTGAGGTAAAGTATTCATTTATGTGCTGGGTCATGCCTAGATTATCTTTAATCTCCACCCCATTCTCAACGTTTTACAGTCCCACTTCTTCTTTCCTTGTTTTCTTTTTGTTTACATGGCTATAGAACCTTTTATTACTGGTTTTAATTTCCTTTGCAAGGTCCAACTCTGCTTGACTTTTGGCAGTTCTCACTTTATCGCTACACTTTCTGACCTCCAAGAAGTAGCTTTCCTTCATGATCCACCCCATCGTCCATTCCTTGTAGGCTTTATTTTAATCACCTCGTTGATATGCTTGCTTATCCAGTTTGGTGTGCAGCCCTTCCCTATGAATTTCCCCACCCCCCATGCTTGGGATGCAGGCTTCAGATAGTTTCTGCAACTGTGACACTTCTCTAACTAATTCCCTAAATTTTTTAAAGTTTGTCCTTTTGAAATCAAGGACCCTCAGTTACAGACCTATTTTTGTTTAAGAACATAAGAACAGCCATATCCCACCATGTTTCTGTTATCCCTATAATATCTGGTTTCAATTCCTGCACCGGGAGTCCTAGTTCCTCCATTTTGTCACCTAGGCTCCTCGCATTGGCAAACAGAAATTAGTTGTTTCTGCTTAGCTTCACCCAGATTCCTTGCCTGATTAGGTACAGTCATTCTACTGCCAGTATCACCTACGTAACTGTTAGTGTCATTGGTATTGGCACCATCTTTCCTCTTGATGTCCATTTTCCTACCCTCTGTTGGTTGTTTCTCCGCTGCTGTATCCTCTCTTACTTGATTTTCCTCCTGCTCAATTTTTGAATCAGGCATGATGATTACATGAGCATCTCCCAGCTGTCTCCCCTGAATCTGTAGTCATTTGTCTACCATGCACAAAACAGTAATAATACTATGCACAACTTATTAAAAAACAAACAAACACACAAAATCACCCAAACCCCAGGCACCTACAAAAGAAGAGGTTGTGTTTTCACCCACCTGTTTTTCTCCCAGTAATAAAATACAGTAACTCCTCACTTAATGTTGTCCTGGTTAATGTTGTTTCCTTGTTATGTTGCTGACCTATTTGGGAACATGCTCATTTAAAGTTGCACAATGCTCCCTTATAATGTCGTCATTTGGTTGCTGCCTGCTTTGTCCACAGCTTGCAGGATTCTCTGGAAGAACAGCCCCTCCTTGTGGGGATTAGAACTGGGGGGGGGGTCCCCCCATCAACTCCCCTAAATTCCCTGTAAGGTATGTGGCTCAGCAGCTACCCAGCAGCAGTTCAGCTGTCCCTCTCCCACCCCCCACCCCCGCTGTGCTGCTCCTGCCCTGCCCTCTGCATTGGAGCTGCTCCTAGGAGCCTCCTGCTTGCTGTGGGAAGGGTGCAGATATCAGGATGTAGGGTGACCAGATGTCCCAATTTTATAGGGACAGCCCCCATATTTGGGGCTTTGGGAGGGAGGGAGCTTGTTGGAAGCTGTTGCTTTCTGTCTGAACTGTCTGATCTGCTTAAAAGGGCAATGTACTTGAAGTGGGGTCAGCACACTTAAAGGGGCAATGCACATCTCTCTCTCTCACACTCATGCATGCACCCCCCAGCACTTTGGAAAGTCAGCACCTGTGCAGCCATGCATGTGCTGTCAGGAGGGAGTGGTGCTCTTGAGCTGGATAGTGTGGGCTCATCATCATGTTCAGTTTTTGCAGGGAAGTGTTTGCAGCTACTGCCCTGCATCTATTGTGTTTTCTCCCGCCTGCCTCAGTCCATGCTGCCTTGAAGAGCGTGAGGCTACATTAACAACAGCGTATTAAGCCTTGAGGGCTCAGCCAAGTGCTAGTTCATCATTTAGCAGCAAGGTATTCCCGGGGAAATATTCCACTCTCTTACTCCACCACCTCAACCAAACTTTACAGTCATTCATTGCTGTGTACAGTATTAACCATTTTGTTTGAAATTGTTTAAAATTTATACTGTATATGCATATAATGTGTTTTGTCTGGTGAAAAAAATTCCCTGAAACCTAGCCCCCTCTATTTACATTCATTCTTATGGGGAAATTGGATTAGCTTAACACCGTTTCGCATAAAGTCACATTTTTCAGGAACATAACTACAATGTTAAGTGTGGAGTTACTGTAACAATCTCCTGGATACCAAATCTCTCCTTACCAGTCAATAGCAAAAACATGGAGAATTTTGGCTTTCCACTGGTATTGCCGGATTGCAGCTGATGCTAGCGATGTCTCTTGAATGGCCTGACACATTTACTAGGCAGAAGGGGCACTCGGAGTGAGAGATGTAGAGCCAGCTATGTTAGTTTTTGACATTAACTGGGGACTCCATTACATAAAGAGAATATTCAGTGGCCCTTTAACTATTTTTGCCGCACCAAAGCAAAAGTGGACAGGATGCATCCCACTGTATCTGAGTTATTCACAATAGATGAAATGCACATTTGGATTTATGATCAGTTTGAATATCTACATCTGAACTTGCCTAACTTTGTATTGGTATGCTGCTGAAATTCTCTTTTCTTTTTTCCACCCAATTTTTTCTTAAATTTGTTTGTCTGTTTGGTTTCCTGATTTGTACGATAGTTTTAAAAAGTCCAGTGGTAAATATTGTATGCTTTTATTAATGCAATTAATCTTTAATATATTGAGTCAAGATATCCCTCGGGAAATATAACTGAAGAGCTAAAATACTATGTTCATATAAAAGAAATATTGGAATTACATTTCTGTCATTTAAAATTTAACACTGCATCATTCCTCTTAAACTTTATTAAAGTGATGAATAGAAAGTAAAAGTAATATTTACAACATTTTAAATCTGACAGGTTCAAAGATTGTGAATTCTAATGAATTTCTTTAATTAAAGGATTGATTACTTGTGCCTTTTTACAGTAAATTAATTAAACTTTTATTTCAGATGCATGCAAAAAGGTAATTCATAACTAAAGGATCTAGGAAACATAGGAAATATAGAATCTGGCATAGGTACTGTACACTAATCTTGCACTGATATTGTGAAATTTGCAAATGAGCTCTACAATCTAAAATATTATCAAAGATAGCCTTGTGAAATAAAATATCCATTGCTAACTGTGGAACATGTAAAAATGTTTAGTCTGAATCTAGAAC
Source organism: Lepidochelys kempii (assembly GCF_965140285.1). Lineage (NCBI taxonomy): Eukaryota > Metazoa > Chordata > Testudines > Cheloniidae > Lepidochelys > Lepidochelys kempii. The sequence goes on from NC_136380.1 coordinate 177,908,390, forward strand.
CACATTCTGCCTATTATGCTTGTATTAGCCCTTGCTGCATGAGCACATAATCATATTCAAGTTACCATTTCTCCTCCCTCATCTTATGATAACATTATTATAGGATTTCTAATATTAGTTATAAATTTATTGGGACAGGGATCACATTGTCTTCCTATTTTAGGAAGAATCTAGCAGACCTTTGAGTGCCATTAGAAATATTAAAAACAATTATTTTATAGATGAAATATCTGTGGATTTCTGTGAAGAACCCAGTGGAAATCATGTTGTAGCTTGCCTTTTTAGCATTCATTGGTCCATACGGAGATTCTGCTAAGCTTATTTTCTTATAAGGAAACAAAGTTAGAAGGTACTGTATATGCTGTGGCAAATTGCCGGCACAACTATGATGGGTCTCGCAGTTTCTCTTCTTGTCTGGGGGCTCAGGGCACCATTTCTTGCCCCTGAACTGGGGTATTAACTGCCCCACTAGTGTCCTAGAGGAGGGGAGTGGAGGGGGAGGGACCCGGGCCCACCCTCTTCTCCAGGTCCCAGCCCAGGGACCCTAGGGATAGCGGTAAACCACTAGGACTAGTGGTTCCTTCCCCTGGGCTACTTTCCTCTCCTGCCCTTCAGCTTGTGGGGCTTCCTGCCCTCCCTCTGCACAAATCAGGTGTCCCTTTACCTACGGTGTTGGTCTTCTTAGCCCACTGCAGCACTTCTCTAAACTCTCCTCTGCTTCCCTCCAAACTGCTCTCTGCTCCAGCACCAATCCACTCTGCTTCAACTCCTCCTCTTGTCTGATTGAAGCAGGGGGGGTTTATGATGTGACTGGCTTCAGGTGGTTTAATTAATTTACAGCAAACTTTCTTCCCTCTACAGAGAATAAGGCTCCCTTCTAACACTCTCCTGCTGCCCTCTAGCCAGGCTGTATGACTGTCACGGTTCCTCCCCCACTCTGAACTCTAGGGTACAGATGTGGGGACCTGCATGAAAAACCTCCTAAGCTTATCTTTACCAGCTTAGGTCAAAACTTCCCCAAGGTACAAAATATTACCCCCGTTATCCTTGGACTGGCCGCTACCACCACCAAACTAATACTGGTTATTGGGGAAGAGCTGTTTGGACGCGTCCTTCCCCCCAAAATACTTCCCAAAACCTTGCACCCCACTTCCTGGACAAGGTTTGGTAAAAAGCCTCACCAATTTGCATAGGTGACCACAGACCCAAACCCTTGGATCTGAAAACAATGAAAAAGCATTCAGTGTTTTACAAGAAGACTTTTAATAAAAAATAGAAGTAAATAGAAATAAAGAAATCCCCCCTGTAAAATCAGGATGGTAGATATCTTACAGGGTAATTAGATTCAAAAACATAGAGAACCCCTTTAGGCAAAACCTTAAGTTACAAAAAAGATACACAGACAGAAATAGTTATTCTATTCAGCACAATTCTTTTCTCAGCCATTTAAAGAAATCATAATCTAACACATACCTAGCTAGATTACTTTACTAAAAGTTCTAAGACTCCATTCCTGTTCTGTCCCCAGCCAAGACGACTACAGACAGACACAGACCCTTTGTTTCTCTCCCTCCTCCCAGCTTTTGAAAGTATCTTGTCTCCTCATTGGTCATTTTGGTCAGGTGCCAGCGAGGTTACCTTTAGCTTCTTAACCCTTTACAGGTGAGAGGAGCTTTCCCCTGGCCAGGAGGGATTTCAAAGGGGTTTACCCTTCCCTTTATATTTATGACACGCCCCCCAAATCTCAGCTAGGGTGAAACACTGGCTGGGATTTCTTCCTGGAGCTCTAGGAAAACAGAGTTAATAAGACACATGCATCTCTAAATATACTACCAAGTACATAAAGACTAACAATATTTTCCACATCTCAAGGACGATTTTAACCAGTTGATTCTGGGAAACTTTCATGGGAGAGTGCATCAGCCACTTTGTTAGAAGCTCCTGAGATGTGTTGGATGTCGAAATCAAAATCTTGGAGAGCTAAACTCCACCGAAGAAGTTTTTTGTTAGTTTCTTTGACGGTGTGAAGCCACTTTAGTGCAGCATGGTCGGTTTGCAGGTGGAAATGCCGTCCCCAAACATATGGGCGTAGCTTTTCCAGAGCGTAGACAATGGCATAACATTCTTTTTCAGTGACTGACAAGTTGCTTTCCCTCTCAGACAGTTTTTTGCTGAGAAACACTACAGGGTGGAATTCTTGATCAAGTCCTTTCTGCATTAAAACTGCTCCCACACCACGCTCGGATGCATCTGTGGTTACTAGGAACGGTTTGTCAAAGTCTGGGGCCCTTAGGACAGGGTCAGACATGAGTGTCGCTTTAAGCTTGTTAAAGGCCTTCTGACACTTTCCGGTCCACTGAACAGCATTTGGCTGTTTCTTTTTGGTTAGGTCTGTCAGTGGGGCAGCGATTTGGCTGTAGTGCGGTACAAATCGTCTGTAATAACCGGCCAAGCCTAAGAAGGATTGAACCTGTTTCTTTGACTTTGGGACAGGCCACTTTTGGATAGCATCCACTTTGGCCTGTAGGGGGCTGATAGTTCCTTGACCCACCTGGTGTCCAAGGTAAGTCACTCTGTTTAGGCCTATTTGACACTTCTTAGCCTTAACAGTTAGTCCTGCCTCCCTTATGCGCTCAAGGACTTTTTGTAGATGTTCCAGGTGGTCTGCCCAGGAATCTGAAAATATGGCCACATCGTCAAGGTAGGCGACTGCATATTCTCCTAATCCCGCTAGGAGACCATCTACAAGTCTTTGGAAAGTGGCGGGTGCATTTCGCAGCCCGAAAGGGAGTACATTAAATTCATACAGCCCGAGATGTGTGATGAAGGCTGACCTTTCCTTGGCAGATTCATCTAGCGGTACCTGCCAGTACCCCTTGGTTAAGTCCAAGGTAGGTTCCCAGTTTCTCTAATAGTTCATCTGTGCGTGGCATGGGATAGTTGTCTGGGCGAGTTACAGCATTTAGCTTACGGTAGTCCACGCAAAAACGTATTTCCCCATCTGGTTTGGGAACTAGAACCACTGGAGATGCCCATGCACTTTCAGAGGGGCGGATTACACCCATCTGTAACATATCCTGGATCTCCCGTTCTATAGCAGTTTTAGCTTGAGGAGACACCCGGTAAGGTTGGACCCTAATTGGGTGAGCATTACCTGTGTCAATGGAGTGGTATGCCCGTTCAGTCAGTCCTGGGGTGGCTGAGAACGTTGGCGCGTAGCTAGTGCACAGCTCCTGGATCTGCTGTCGCTGCATACGCCCAAGGGTCATGGAGAGGTTCACCTCTTCCACACCACCAGCACATTTCCCTTCGTAGTAGACACCTTCAGGCCACTCAGCGTCGTCTCCTCCCTGGGCTGTAAACTGACAAACCTTTAATTCTCTGGAATAAAAGGGCTTTAGAGAATTAATATGATACACCTTAGGCTTTCGGTTGGAGGTGGGGAATGCTATGAGATAATTAACAGCTCCCAGGCGCTCCTGGACCACGAATGGCCCTTCCCACGATGCTTCCATTTTATGGGCCTGGAGCGCCTTTAAGACCATGACCTGGTCTCCTACTTTGAAGGAACGCTCTCTGGCATGTTTATCATACCAGGCTTTTTGCTCTTTTTGAGCATCCTGTAAGTTTTCTCTAGCAAGGGCTAAAGAGGTTCGGAGGGTGTTTTGAAGGTTGGTTACAAAGTCCAGAATGTTAGTTCCTGGAGAAGGTGTAAATCCCTCCCATTGCTGCTTCACCAACTGCAATGGCCCCTTAACCTCACGGCCATATACAAGTTCAAATGGGGAAAACCCTAAACTGGGATGTGGTACAGCTCTGTAGGCAAAGAGCAACTGCTGCAATACTAGGTCCCAATCATTGGAGTGCTCATTTACGAATTTACGTATCATGGCCCCCAAAGTTCCATTAAACTTCTCCACCATGCCATTTGTTTGATGATGGTAAGGAGTGGCAACCAAGTGATTTACCCCATGAGCTTCCCAAAGGTTTTTCATAGTTCCTGCCAGGAAATTAGTCCCTGCATCTGTGAGGATGTCGGAGGGCCAACCTACCCTGGCAAAAATGTCTGCTAGTGCCTGGCACACACTTTTAGCCCTGGTGTTGCTTAGAGCTACTGCTTCCGGCCATCGGGTGGCAAAATCCATGAAAGTCAGTATGTACTGCTTTCCTCTGGGTGTCTTTTTCGGAAAAGGACCCAGAATATCCACAGCTACTCGCTGAAATGGAACTTCAATGATGGGGAGTGGCTGGAGAGGAGCTTTGACCTGGTCTTGGGGTTTTCCCACTCTTTGGCACACCTCACAAGACTGGACATAGGTAGAAACATCCTTGCCCATTCCCTCCCAGTGGAATGACCCCCCCAAACGGTCTTTGGTCCTGTTCACCCCAGCATGGCCACTAGGGTGATCATGGGCTAAGCTCAAGAGCTTGGCCCGGTATTTAGTTGGAACTACCAACTGTCTCTGAGGATGCCAGTCTTCCTGGTGTCCCCCAGAAAGAGTTTCCTTGTATAAAAGTCCTCTTTCTACAACAAACCTGGATCGATTAGAAGAGCTGAGAGGCGGTGGGTTGCTCCGTGCCGCTGTCCAAGCTCTCTGGAGGCTTTCATCTGCTTCCTGTTCGGTCTGGAACTGTTCCCTTGATGCTGGAGACATCAGTTCCTCATGGGATTGTGGACCTAGGCTTGGTCCCTCTGGAAGCGATATAGGGGATGGAGCTGTTTCTGTTGACTGTGAACCGCTCTCCGCTGGTGCACTATGTTGGGATTCAGGCTCCGGCTGAGCCTCTTGTGTAGGGTTATCGGCTGCTGCCAGTTCAGGTTCGGTGGGGCCCTCTGGTGTTGAGGTTGCAAGTACTGGATTCAGTGCTGACACGAGGTCTGGTGTTGGTCCAGAAAATGATAGTGATTGTCAGCCTACAGAAAAAGACAATTCCCTTGTCTCTGCTCTGGGCCCAAATTAAAGCAAAAAACCTCCAACTACTTGGAAACCTGCTTACCCAGCCCAAAGAAAAAAAAATTTCTTTTCAAACCTGTGCTCCTTGTAAAACAAAAAAAAATCAAAATCCTAAAAAAAACCCTGCCACTTTTGTTTCCAGGCAAATGGGTAGAGCACACACCCCCTATTTACTTTTAGGAAGAAAAGAAAAAAAAAACCTCTGGGTTGGAAGACTGTGAATTTCCCTGCAGGAGTTAAGTACCCTGCCTCCAGGCAAAGAAAACCTGCAATTCACAAGATAATCCCCTTTTGTCTCTGCTTGGCCACAAAGCAGAGAGAAACCAAGCTGCTTTCAGTTTCAAAGCTGCTTTCTGGACTTCCTAAAAATTCCTTTTTAAAATCTGTATTTCTAGTTCAAAAAATCTCAACTGGATCTCAAAATGATTTCAGGTTAATCCCACCACTGTGCCACCATGTCACGGTTCCTCCCCCACTCTGAACTCTAGGGTACAGATGTGGGGACCTGCATGAAAAACCTCCTAAGCTTATCTTTACCAGCTTAGGTCAAAACTTCCCCAAGGTACAAAATATTACCCCCGTTATCCTTGGACTGGCCGCTACCACCACCAAACTAATACTGGTTACTGGGGAAGAGCTGTTTGGACGCGTCCTTCCCCCCAAAATACTTCCCAAAACCTTGCACCCCACTTCCTGGACAAGGTTTGGTAAAAAGCCTCACCAATTTGCATAGGTGACCACAGACCCAAACCCTTGGATCTGAAAACAATGAAAAAGCATTCAGTGTTTTACAAGAAGACTTTTAATAAAAAATAGAAGTAAATAGAAATAAAGAAATCCCCCCTGTAAAATCAGGATGGTAGATATCTTACAGGGTAATTAGATTCAAAAACATAGAGAACCCCTCTAGGCAAAACCTTAAGTTACAAAAAAGATACACAGACAGAAATAGTTATTCTATTCAGCACAATTCTTTTCTCAGCCATTTAAAGAAATCATAATCTAACACATACCTAGCTAGATTACTTACTAAAAGTTCTAAGACTCCATTCCTGTTCTGTCCCCGGCCAAGACGACTACAGACAGACACAGACCCTTTGTTTCTCTCCCTCCTCCCAGCTTTTGAAAGTATCTTGTCTCCTCATTGGTCATTTTGGTCAGGTGCCAGCGAGGTTACCTTTAGCTTCTTAACCCTTTACAGGTGAGAGGAGCTTTCCCCTGGCCAGGAGGGATTTCAAAGGGGTTTACCCTTCCCTTTATATTTATGACAATGACAATGCCATATATACTTTATGGGTCTATTTTTGAATTTACATATATTTGTACACATCAGGAGTAACTCAATGAATTTTTCTCTTTGGGACTTCCTCTGTTTTCCCTCCTAGTTTCTATTTCTTTGTAGAGATACTTCATCTTATTTTATATCTTGGTTGAAGCTAACAAGCTACAGCTACTAGCATAACTCCGTGGAAATTACATTGCATCTTTATCCATGTTTTTAACATCTGAACTAAGGACGATTCAACAAAGGAGTCCTATATTCCAAAATATAGTCCTACTTCCTGTTCCAGGCTACTGTTGGAGAGAGGTGAATGAATCTTGCAATTCTCTGTTAATTTTCACAAGCAAGGTTGTAGAAAACAATCCAAATACTTTTCCCCTTGCAACAAAGTTTTTTTTCAGTGTTGATCTAGATTGGTTAGAGATACCACAATGCAACCATGTCAGACAGCAGTACTTTAGCATCTTATCTCCAAGGTAGGGAGAAACAATTCAATATGGATGAATAATTTGGCAATAATATTCTAGAAGATATGTCATATCAGGAAATGCAATATAATTTTTTTGTGAGATGGTAGCCAAGAGTACTAATTCCTGTTAATTTTGTGATGGCGTGTCCATAGAAAAAATGGTCTAAGGCAACTTCCAATTTATTTCATATAACTAAAATCTTCTGTTATGTGTCCTTCCCTTCCATACCACTTATTTCATCCCTCATGATCACTTCTTATATTTGTCTCATTTGCCTCACTGTAATCTCTTTGGGGCAGGAACTATGACTTTTTCGTTTCTGGAAGGTGATGTACAAATTTATGACAGGTTTCAGAGTTGCAGCCATGTTAGTCTGTGTCCTCAAAAAGAAAAGGAGGCCTTGTGGCACCTTAGAGACTAACCAATTTATTTGAGCATAAGCTTTCATGAGCTACAGCTCACTTCATCGGATGCACAAGTTTATGGTATTCTCTGTATGTTAATTAAAATGTTTAGTTTATATCAGCAAACACCAGTGTGAAAGCACATATATATATATAGCAGTTTTGTTAGTGACACCATGTCTTTCTTCTTTTAAGGCCTGAACTGACACCTAAAGAATTCAATAGGAGTCTTTCCATTGACTCCAATGGATCAGGCTCTTCAAGCCAATATCAAAACATCAGAATCCATTTTAATGACGCATTATGCTTTCAAAAACCCATTTTGGCCAAAATCTCCCTTTTTAAGGGAGTTCTTTGGATCAGAAATAAAATTCTGAGCTATTGCAGGACATGATACTATTTTATGTGTTTCAAATAAGGTAACCTCCTTTAAGATGCTTATCAGAGCAGATTTCACCAAAGTAGATTTGTAATATAATATAGCTCTTACTATAGCTGAGATTTCAAATGTCTATTGTGGCTGCGTTGTGAAAGCAGTCTCTCATAAGTTTAGATATTTACAGAGAAATCTAAAAGTAATTTTGACCTTGATATTTTTGTTAACTACATGTAGTTAACTACACGATCTTACATGATGCAGTTACTCTCAAATCAGTCTCAACTACAGGGGGTAAAAGTAATGGTCAATCATCTCTGAGGAAGAATGATTGCATGAATACCCGACTTGTAAAATTTAATGGCTTTTCTTTTTATAATGTTATATCATTAGCTTTAGTAGATTAGGACAACTTTGATAATAGAATTGTTCATGATTAAATTTTCATGTGTGAATCAACGTGCAAAAAGATTAGAAGACTATTTAAGAGGTGCTACCGCTGTCAGACCATATCAATAAAGCCTGTAAGATGGTGAGCAACAAAAGCACTGATTAAACACCACTATCATATTATTGTATTAGCTATAGCAAAATGTAAAAAGAAATAAATTACATATTTTAACAGCTCACTTAAAACCTCTGAAACTTTCACTACTTCATTTTTTTCTTTAAACTGCTAATACAAGTGGATCATGGTTAATGCATCTAGAAATAATCTTTGAAAGGTGTTATTACATGCCTTTTACTCAAAATTGAGTATAAGATTAAACTTTCAAATCATAAAGAACTTTTTTTCCATCTGTGCATATTAACCTTTGTGTGACATGAGATTTTTAAAATTCTAATTTAGTTTTACAATAATAAATTTTGTGATCTGCTGGGAGGGGTTAATTTTGGGCCCAATAGTACAGTCCAATGAAGTCGCTGAGAAATTTTGGCGGCACAGAAAATGCAGGCTCATTCCCATTGTGTGCCGCCCTAATGCAAGCTTCTTTAGTATTAACTAAAAAATCTAGAGTTATGTTATAATAGGACCCTGTTCTACAAACACATAAGTACATGCATAATTTTACTCACAATTATACTTTATCCGTCTTTTTAATATTAAGCTATTTATGGAAGGGAATTACAAATTGCATTTATGAAAATAATGCAACAATGGACATAATACATCTTTTTCTGAGCAACTAAGGCCCTAATCCTGCAAATACTAATTCATGTGCGTAATTTTAATTTGTGAATAGTCTCACTTGGGGTGCATAAAATTAAACACATGAATAATTGCAGGATTAGGGCCTTAGTTGCTCAGGAAAAGATGCATTGTGTCCATTGTAGAATTATTTTCATGACTGCAGTTTGCAATTTCCTTCCATTAATAGATTAATATTAAAAAGATGGATAATTGGTGTAATTCTATTGTAAATATTTATGTTTTTCCTGAAAACTTTCCATTTACTGTGTTTCCCTTTGGTTAAACAATGTTGAAAGCTCAGATTTAATAGAAGTGGTTTTGGAAGAACTGAATCCTGATTTAAATATCTTGCAGAGTTTTTTGACAGCAAGATCAGCTTTTAGAAATACCTGTGGTACCAAAACCAGTCCAAATCAGCTCCCAATGAAATTGATTTAGCAAATTCTGCTTCAAAAAGGATTAGATTACTTTAGTAACACAACATTCATAATAGAGTGGTTTATTTTAATAATAATTCAAACATATTTGAATAATGTGGAGTCATTCTTTAGGCAGCAAATTAGCGTTTTTTTCAAAGGGCACTGGTGTATTTCCAGTGTCTGAGATCGGAAGGCACGGGTTCTAACAGCTGTGAGGCAGTAAATAAAATATTGACTGGTTTGTTGTTTCATTTAATTTGTAATGATCTCAAATACTTTTGAAGTGCTGGACAAGGCATTTGGCACAATCAAGTTGTGTTATTTCTTGTAACGCTAGGAAATGAGAAAAATCGCACTATGGCAAGAACATAAAACATTTATTGTAGTTTTTCAAAACTAATGAACAAACATATTGTGCTATAAGAATTTAGTGTCTCACAATTTTGTGCTTAACTTTTTTCTTTGACTTAGCTGAAACATATATATGTGTCCAATATTAAATTATGTATGAGGTTTTTTTTACATGTTCCTTTGGTTCAGTGGTATGAACTTGGTTACTGAAATGCTTATTGAGTTATAAAAGACATTTTAAAAATAGCTTGCCTATTAGTATGGTGGCCAGGTGTTTCCTTGGTATGCAAAGGCTTGGGTTCAGGATTGCACTTGAGTATTTCATTTCCTGAATCATGAAATCTTGTACACAGGATAGATTTAGTCCACAATCAGGTTCCCATTGAAGTCAAGGATGTTTTGCCATGCACTTCAATGGAAGTGGAATCAGACCCTAATAGAATTCAAATATCAGAAAAGCATGAGTAAAAAGGAGTCAGTCATCCATGTACTCAGCTCTGCCTGAGGGAGGGTGTTGCATTTTGCATTAAACAGAGTATTTGCCCATGTTTAACTTTCTGAAATGCAGAACACAAATAACAAATAAGAAAGAATGAGGAAAAGACTATTTCTCCTCACCTCAAGTTCTAGAGTCATCCTGCTGGAATAGCAATACTTGCATATTTCCCCCTTTCCCATTGGTGTTAGGAGAGACACAAAAGCCAATCCTGGTTAGTGTAACTGTGATACCATGTGTAGAATTCTATTACAAAGGAATAATAATTATAAAGGGATCTTACAAAATTGGGTGACTGGGCAAGAAAATGGCAGATGAAATTCACTGTTGATAAATGCAAAGTAATGCATGTTGGAAAACATCATCCCAACCATACATACAATGTGATGGGGTCTAAATTACCACTTGAGAATAAGATCTTGTAGTCATTGTGGATAGTTCTCTGAAAACATCTGCTCAGTGTGCGGCAGTCAAAAAAGCAAACAGAATGTTAGGAATCATTAGGAAAGAGATAGACAATAAGACAGAAAATATCATAATGCCAATATATAAACCCATGGTATACCCACACCTTCAATATTGTGTGCAGTTTTGATCGCACCATCTCAAAAATATATTAGATGGAAAAAGTACAGAGATGGTCAACCAAAATGAGTAGGGGTATGGAACAGCTTCCATATGAGGAGAGATTAAAAAGACTGGAACTGTTCATCTTCGAAAAGAGATGAATAAGAGGGGATATGATAGAGGTCTACACAATCATGAATGGTGTGGAGAAAAGGAGTAAGGAAATGTTATTTATCCCTCCACACAAGAACCAGGGGTGACTCAATGAAATTAATAGGCAGCAGGTTTAAAACAGATAAGGAGGTACTTCTTCACACAATGCGCAGTCAACTTGTGGAACTCATTGTTAGGGTTTGTAGTTATAACTGGGCTAAAAAGGAATTAGATAAGTTGGTGGAGGATAGGTCCATCAGTAGCTATTAGCCAAGATGGGCAGAGGCACATCCTCATGCTCTGGGTCTCCCTAAACCTCTGTGTGCCAGAAGCTGGGGCTGTACAATAGGGTCTGAATAAATCAATAATTGCCCTCTTCTGCTCATTCCCTCTGAAGCATCTGGCAATGGCCACTGTCAAAAACAGGATACTGAGCTAGATGGATCATTGGGCTGACCCAGTATGGCCATTATTATGTTCTTCAGAAACACAAACTGAAGTTGTTGGGTTTTTTTCAAATTTTCCTCATTTTGACTATTTCATAGACATCAAATCAAATGTTATGGTTTCACATCTTATCTAGAAATGATACTAATAACAATCTTTAAAAGGGAAAACAAATTTAACTAAAAAAAAGCTCCATAATTATTTGTGCTCATGTATAACTGTATATAAATATATTTTATAGGGCTGTCTTTTGATCTGGCATTTCTAGTATTACATACAAATGAGAGCAAATGTATGTAACTCCACATGCACTGAAAGGGAATAAAAACCTTTAGAGCAGGGTCGGATGAAAGTGTACTAGATAGAAGACTATGGCTAGTTTTGTAACTGAAGTTAAAATATGGGGCAAAATTTGAGTTCAGTTCTCAGCTCTGCTACAGACTTCCTGCCTGACCGTGGGTAAATCACTTAAACTCTGAACTTCAGGTTTTTCGTCTGTCAACTAGGAATAATATCTATCAGATTTTTTACGAGAAGGATTACTATTAATTTGTATTGCAGTAGTGCACAAATGCCCCAACCAGATTTGGGGTCCCCTTGTGGTAGGTACTGTATAAATAGACAGAAAGATATTATCTTATCTCATTGGTGCTTGGGATACACTTTGAGATCCTTGGATATTAAGTGCCATAGAAGTGTGACATATTATTTTTATTAAGAAAGTTCTGCATGTGAAATCACATTCTGTAAAAAATGATCACCATGAAACTTCTAATAGGAAACTCTTTCATAAGACTGTTAAGGGATCATTTTCAAGTATCCTCAATGTTTCCATTTGTTCAACTTTCAGTGAAAGACTAATTGCTAATAAGTGATCGATTTTTATTTATTTGTTTTACTGGTTCTTTCCGTGTTCATCTGTAGTAGGTTTCATTTGGTATCATTTTGATTCTTTATGTACTGGATTGTAACTTCAGAATCTGGCATGTGTTATGTTTGTGTGATACAAAAATAAAAAAGAGCACCTGTCAAAGGCTCTAGAACTCCTGCCATAAATAACAAAAGCAAATAAAATGTAACTATCAACAAAACAGAAAGTTCCTCTTCCCTTCCTGAGCCAAATCCGATCCCCCTCAAAGCCCATGTCTGCAGCAGCCCTAGCAATACAACCATCCCAGGAGCACAGCAGAGAACAAATTGTGACTCAGAAAACCACAGTTCCTGACCTCCTTTCTCGATCTGGAGAGAAGTAAGTTACTTTACTCCTTTTTCTTGAAGCCGCTGACTCCTTACTTTAGCCACTACCCCCTACTCTGGACGGTGAGTGGGGGCAGGATATACATAGCTAAGACTCACCAATTCATTATCCTCTTGCTCACTGCACGAAGCATTGGGTGAGTAGCCTGTGCTTTCTTCACTGCAGCTTGAGTCACATTTAGTCTCCTTTATGGCTGAGTAAGAGATACGTGACAATCTAAGTCCCATATGGATTTTCTTTATTGTTATGAAGAACTAAATGATTCCCATTGAAACTTGGTCTGTTGGTTCTCTTCACTTGGAACAGTGCTTGTTAAGTGGTATATCAGACAGGTATATTCTCTATATATTTTTAAATATTGTACATTTGCTATAAGACTTCAGTTAGGAAAACAACCTAATACAATATAACACCTATAGCTTTTAGCTGCTACAGCTCAGTATATTACCTTACATTCTTTCTTTCTCTTCATTGAGTTATTATAATAAAGGTTACTAGCCCTCGCCCAGATCGTCAGGTGTAGTATCAGTTAGCATAACTCTCTTGATGTCACTAGAACTATGCTGATTTACACCAGCCTTGCATCTGGCCCCTCACTGAAACTCCATTTATTTTTAAAATAGTGAATTCTAATACAAACTTCTGGTAGTCTGAACTGATTTCTCAAACAAATTCTGAATTTTATTTTATTGCATTTTGAAACTTTACTCCAAGGTTCCACCTTTCTTCTAGTAGCAGGCAAAAAATGCAATTTTTACCAGCCTTAATACTATTGTTAACTTTGAGGTTGCTGCTAAAGAAAATTTGTTTTAGATTCAGTTTGCCTCAAAATATTAAATTCAGAAAGAGTGTAATGCATTCTTCTAACCATTTTAATATTTGATTGGTTATGATGACAACTAAACTGTCATCACTAAAGATTCAGTGAAGTCATTTCTATTGTAATGAAGTTTTGGCTCATTACTGGGTACCTTATACAATCTGAAGAGAAACCTGAGTATGTCACCACCTCTGGGCTGGAGGGAGAAACGGAATCGAGCCAATGGAAAACACTGTTAGTTACACAGTGCACCATCCATAGTTTTTAACCATCAGAGGAGAGAAGTTTTGGAATAGCCTTCCAAGGGAAGCAGGGGGGCAAAAGATCTGTCTGGCTTTAAGATTAAACTCGATAAGTTTATGGAGGAGATGGTATGATGGGATAACATGGTTTTGGTAATTAAATATTCATGGTAAATAGGCCCAATGGCCTGTGATGGGCTATTAGATGGGGTGAGATCTGAGTTACCAGGAAAGAATTTTCTGTAGTATCTGGCTGATGAATCTTGCCCATATGCTCAGGGTTTAGCTGATTGCCATATTTGGGGTCGGGAAGGAATTTTCCTCCAGGGCAGATTGGAAGAGGCCCTGGAGGTTTTTCGCCTTCCTCTGTAGCATGGGGTACGGGTCACTTGCTGGAGGATTCTCTGCTCCTTGAAGTCTTTAAACTACGATTTGAGGACTTCAATAGCACAGATATAGGTGTGAGGTTTTTTTTTGTAGGAGTGGTGGGTGAAATTCTGTGGCCTGCGTTGTGCAGGAGGTCAGACTCGATGATCATAATGATCCCTTCTGACCTAAATATCTATGAATCTATGAATCCAGCCAGGAGAGGGCTCCATAATTCCCAAAGTCCAGCTAAACGAAGTAATATCCTGGAGTCATGGGGTGCAGGTTCAGGACAGAGCCAGAGGCTGTGTGGAAACAGGCAAAGCAGCCTGGGATCTGTCTGTGGCAGGAAGGGCTGTCCGGCCAACAAAAAATATGTTTCATAAAAAATTTTGAGATGTTGACATTTGAGTTCATTCTGCATCAGGTTGAAACTGAGAAGAACTTTTGAAAATGTTCATGAAAAAAGAGAGAGAAGGCAATAGTCCAGTGCAATAACCTGGTTCACAGCAGGGATTTGAACATCTTAGGTGAATAGTCTAACCACTGAGCTATTAACTATTTGAGGGGGAGGCATCTCATCCTCCCCTCAGTTTTGTCCATAAATTCCATCTTGGACCTGACAAACTTTCCAGATAAAATTTTCATAGAAACTGGTAAGTTTCCACACAAAAATTATGGTTTGGAAGAACTGGTATTTTCTGATGAAAAAAATGTTTTCATCAGAGCACAAGCTCTGATTGGCCGCAAACACTCTGTTGCTGACAGGAGGCCAGCAGTAGCACAAAGAAGATAAAGCACAGTGGCTTGCAGGCAGGAGGACAGTGTTAAGGAGTTACAAGACTCTTGCCTTTATATATTTATATTGGACTGCCCTTAGAGTTAGGAATTGTTGCATTGATCTTTTTTTGTAATTGTTGTGCTTAGGGTATTTGCACCTTTTATTTTCACCGGCATTAGCAAAATAACACTCTATTATTTGAAATGCATGCGTGTTTATGGGAACACACCAAGGGCTAGAAACCTGTAGAGTGCTTACAACACCTATAGCACTCACCGCCAAACTCATGGCACATAAAGATTGCTATCAGACATCCAGAAAGGGGTAGTGTACCACGGAACGTATAGCAACACCCTGCAGAGGGAGTCAATTATAATATTTCCTTAATGGAAGTGATCAAACTTTTGTGAAGCTGCAAACTGGAAAAATGTGAGCTGTGTTGTATTGATTTGGCTTCAGGGTATCTAGTGCTTATCCTTGTCTGGCTCTCATTGACTGGAATTGATACTGCTGTCTATGTTCGACACATCCTAAAACATGCAGTGATCTGATCATAACTAAAGAAATCATCCCTCAGATTTTGTGATTTAAAATAAATCAGATTAAGGCTGCTTTACTTCTGAATAAGAGTGTCAACATAGGGGAGTTAGTGTGGTTTACTAGTCCACTTTAAATTCACACTTTCAGTTAATTTAGATTAACCTATATAGACAAACTCTCACCGTGAGAGACTTACAAACATTAGTGAACCACCTAATCTCCCCTTTCCAAGCAAGCTAATCATTCCCACCCTGAGACTGGCCCTGGCAATTTGGCACATTGCCTCTTTCTCCATGACCATGACCTCCAATTGGGAGTCCCTTTGTGGCTGCTGCTCCATCATTCCAGTTGAAATGGTGACCAGTGGCCCTTAGCACATCCTACGCCTGATCCAAATCTTACTGAAAGTCAGTGTGAGTCTTTCCATTGACTTCAATGGGCTTTGGATCAGGTCCCTTATGCAGAAAATCTTGGTAACTGGATCTTCATAAGCACAGATCCAGTGGTATTCTCCCCAGCCATTCACCAAAGCTCCATTGCTAGTACATAGGAGAAATTATGCAGCTCATATCCTTAGACAGCAGGAATTCTCAAACACCTGTCAATTTCATGCTGGGTTACTAGAGCTTCTGGGCGCACAGGATTTTGCAATGGCTTGTTGGATTGGGTTGAGTTTTCTGTGTTCTTTAAAACTTCACTATCAATGTAATTAACATTACAAGTATAAAATGGCGTACAAACATTATATTGCATGTATATTTACCCCTAATAATGGCATGAATATGTTGCCATTAATTCCCTGTGAACTTGCCTACAGTATTGCCTACAGCCAATTTCTTGGATGATTCATAATTTATAATGTGAGACACTGCTGCAAGTTAAATTTAGCTAAATTTTTGCAGGATCTATTTTAAATATGCTAATTTGCATACATCCATTTTTTTTCCCCCTGAAAGGATACAAAATCCTGGATGTTGAATTATGTTAGTCACTTAAATCTCTTGAACGGTAATCTCATAATCTTGTGGACAATAGCTGTGCATTCAATTTATTACTTCACAGGTTAGCATTCCTTTTAAGTATTCAGGTTGGATTCTTTTTTCAATCCTAAAAATTGGGTTGCTCCACGTAAAATGCACAAGTAGTAAGAGCCACATTTTTTTGGGTGTGCATAAGTGTGTGAGGGAGAGAAAGAGAGCACGCACACACCATACAAAGACATTTGTTAGTGACACCAAATTATGGCTGACATAAAAAACACTGGATTTTTTGCTCAGTTTCTAGCACAGGATGTTTTCTGCTGTTGATCAAACCATTGTCATAATATCTATTAGATTGCCTAGTGCTCACCTTGCAATGCTCTATTAGTCAAAATATCTCTTTGTCCATGTATTCAAATGAACTGTAGAGGTTATTAACTTGCCCTTGGAGAAAAGATTTCGTTTTCTAGGGCAAATGCTTTTATAAATTCTGTGTGTGACAGTTTTATTACATATTGTAAATAGAATATTCTGCCAGATTTTTATGACAGCCATCACTAACTCATTCAGACCTTATTACTTTTCAACCCTTCATGTACCTTGAATATTCCTTTTAAAAAATCTTTAACATGCCTGTTTTTGGACACTGTACTTTTTACAGTTCTCTGGCCAGCTGCATTCACAAACAATTCTTTAGAACATTTTATCTTACAGTTAAACACTATATTTTAGAAGAAACTAGGCTGTAATATAATTTGATGTAGGCAGACATTAATTTGGTTCTGCATTTATAGCCATAGACTCATTTACGTTTTTGCAGTCACTAGTAGCGTTGAATATAATGGTTTCTGTGCTCAGCTGCATATCTATGCTGGGATCCACTAGCTGTAACCAAATGCGTGTTCTTGTAAAGTACTGTTGTTGTTGGTTTAATTCTATAGTTCATGTTTCAAAATAGTATACCTGCTTTATTGCAGTAAAAAGGACAAATGAATCTGGCTTGTTTGCATGTTAAGAACTATACAATCATATGTCATCTTTTTTCTGTATGTCAAAACCTTGTGAGGAAATTCCATATTTTTATCAATTTATTTCCTTGGTTCACAGGCTGCTCTCAAATAAACAAATAAAGTTGGTTTGAATAACATGTTGTTTATTTTTGTATTAGCATCCAAAGGGAGAAAGCCCTCATTCTGCAGGGCACTGTACACGTACAAATAAAAAAGGCAATTCTTATCTCAGTCTTCACTGGTTATCTCTCAATGTGTGTTAAGATTGCAAAAATGGTTTTGGGTGAGATAAGATAACAATGAAGGGAATCAATTTCCAAAATCATCTAAGTGATGCAGGAGTCTAAATCTCCCTGATTTTCAATGGACCTTAAGCTCCTAAGTGACTTAGGCACTTCTGAAAAATTTACCTGAAATAGTAATTTTTTTAGTATACTAAACAGCAACCACAGCACACTTACTGGCTAACCATTGTCAGGAGTTGTGTACCTATCATGGCAAAAGCAAAAACAGTTGAAGCCAATGGAGCTAGACCAGTTAGCACTAGCTGATAAACTTGTCCAATGAGTAGAGCTGACTAACTGTTTAGAGACAGTTCAGTGCTTGGGAACCAAGTTTGAATTCTGAATTCCCTGTTGAGCTGTCAGTCCTTATGTTGGTTGTTGGGGGAAGGAAAACATTTGCTTTGATTGCCAACACCTTCTGGCTGACAAAATTATTGCCCTAGAATAAGCCAGTTCTGGTTGGTCCTAACTTTTGAGTGCTCGATTAGCAACTCTGTTGTTCTCCTAACATCATTTTTTTGGATGTAATGGAAAAAAAGAAACATTATATCATGTGCAATCATATTGACCTCCTTTCCACTATGTTCATCATCAGGGTTGGGATATTCAGATCCACAGCACAGTCCTCTATCACGGGAGGATTTAGTTGTCAAACTCTAAAAAGTCTCTTCTGAATATGTTCAAACAGAGATTTTTTTTTAGAGGTTTATACCCCCCACCAAATTTCAAGTCCTTGCTCCACAGCATGGAAGTGCTGGGCCTTAACAAATTGGTTGTAAGAATGTTTTCAATGTGGACAAAATAATATATTTTTCTCTAACCTCATTCTGAGAAATAGCTAAAACTTTCCAGAAAAAAAAATCAGACTTAGGCAGACACCCGGCATGGACAATTTCAGCTAAATGGTTTAACATTGGCATAGTTGTATTCAACTGAAAACAGGGTCTAATGATGGACACTTTATCTATAAAAAGAAAAGGAGGACTTGTGGCACCTTAGAGACTAACCAATTTATTTGAGCATAAGCTTTCGTGAGCTACAGCTCACTTCATCGGATGCATGCCGTGGAAACTGCAGCAGACTTTATATATACACAGAGAATATGAACCAATACCTCCTCCCACCCCACTGTCCTGCTGGTAATAGCTTATCTAAAGTGATCATCAGGTGGGCCATTTCCAGCACAAATCCAGGTTTTCTCACCCTCCACCCCCCCCCACACAAACTCACTCTCCTGCTGGTGATAGCCCATCCAAAGGCATCATTGTAATACAGACACCTGTAACAATTAGACTAATTTTTGTAATGTGCCTATTTATAAGTTCAGCTAAGAAGAAAGTTCCTTGTTTTAAACACTGTAATTTGTGAACCTACTTAATCAAGCTAGTAGAACACTTTCAGAGAGTGTTATATAAATACAATGCTATTATAAATAACTGAAAGTTATTTTCACCACCACTGCTAAGTTGGGTAAGAATGTGGCAGACCAAGTGAAAAGTTTTCAAAGCGAACATGGTTCTGTAGAATGGCCGTGCATTCACTACAGCTTCTTTTTCCCCTTGCATTTGTCATGTTGATGTTAGTCTGATGCTCATTTGAAGTCATACTCACTTCCCTTTATTTTCAGTCCAAAATCTTCCAGAGTCTCTAACATGGCATCTACGGTCTCTCAAATGCATTTCCAATTATTTTGTCAGTGATCAAATAATTGTCTAATCTGCTCTATTTAACTAGGCATATATACTTTGCTTATCAATTTGGTACCTGAGTACCCTGTCTTATTATATAATTCCAAGAAGCATGATGTTAGGTTATCCTCAGCTTTTGTTGAAACTGGTAGGTTGAAGTTTTAAAATTTGTTTTTAGTAGTGTTGGTTTTTAAAATGTAACTCTGGCTAAATGGCTCTTTGTGTCCTTCTGCTACTGGGCCACAAATAGGTTTAGGAGCCTTCTACTGGAACAAAGACACACTTGGCCATTATGTCACGTATATTATTACTGAGGAAGTGCTGATCACTGTGCCATAGCTAAGGTTATGTTGAGTTTTGCGTTCAACCTCTTCATTATATATGAAAAATACAGTATATCCTCACCTAAATTACAGCATTTGCTTTTTAAGTATAGAATGAATGTTCTGAGACCGGACAAGTAAATCTGTTAGATTGATGTTGTTTTTAAAATAAATTTAGCACTCTGTCTCAATTTTTTTTTCGTTTGTACTCAAATTACCACAATAAAGAAATAAAACAAATTCTTCAAGCTTCCCATCTAGTTAAAATTCACTGAACTCCTGAGCCTAAGCTACATTTGAAGATTTTTTTATCATTATCGGTAAAATTTCCCATTTCACTTCATAACTGAAAATTTCTTCAAGTGGTGCTTAAGAATAAAATTAAAGGCATTTATGAAGAACTGCCCTATTTCAAAATGGCTCCCATATCCTGTTGTCTGCAATGGGATGGAGGCCACAGGCTGTCATTAGCAAAGATGGCCACTGTCTCCATTAATCTGCTCTTCCCCATGCCCCTTCTCCATGAGAACATACTACCTTGCTACTTTGCTAATATTTTCCCTCAAGGTAGTTTGACTTCACTCCTATTGCACAGCCATTCTGCAAGCTGGTAAGTCTTTGAGGTCTCTGAAACATTTTATGCATGAGTTTCTGCTGACATTTACATAAACTTACCTGTACCTTGATGACATGAGTTAAAATTCAATGAATGAGTCTTTAAAAAGTGTAATAAAATCTGCGATTACAAATCCAAAAAAGCCTTGATCATAGTTATATGATAATTGCATGGGGTTGCTACAGCGACCACTTGTTTGCACACATTTTGGGGGAAAAAACAGTCTTATTTTTACTATTTTATCTGTTACTGAAGTATGCTAATAGTGACAACTTTAATTTTCTGCCAGCCCAGTTGTATTTCCTTCGAACAGGCTCTACTTAAGGTGCAGTCACGGACTTCTTTACTACAGGTGTTTTCACCTGCTGTAGTCTACATTTATAGGCATAAACAACAAGGAGTCCGGTGGCACCTTAAAGACTAACGGATTTATTTGGGCATAAGCTTTCCTGGGTAAAAAACACACTTCTTCAGATCCATGGGGTGAAAATTACAGGTGCAGGCATTATATAAATGACACATGAAGAGAAGGGAGTTACCTCACAAGTGGAGAACCCAGTGTTGACAGGGCCAATTTGATCAGGGTGGATGTAGTCCACTCCCAATAATGGATGAGGAGGTTTCAATTCCAGGAGAGGCAAAGCTGCTTTTGTAATGAGCCAGCCACTCCCAGCCCACATTCAAGCCCAAATTAATGGTGTTAAATTTGCAAATGAATTGTAGTTCTTCAGTTTCTCTTTGAAACCTGTTTTTGAAATTTTTTTGTTGAAGGATGGCTACTTTTAAATCTGTTATTGAGTGTCCAGGGAGATTGAAGTGTTCTCCTACTGGCTTTTGTATGTTACCATTCCTGATGTCCGATTTGTGTCCATTTATTCTTTTACATAGGGACTGTCCGGTTTGGCCAATGTACATGGCAGAGGGGCATTGCTGGCACATGATGGCATATATAACATTAGTAGATGTGCAGGTGAATGACCCTCTGATTGTGTGGCTGATGTGGCTGGGTCCTCTGATGGTGTCGCTAGAGTAGATATGGGGAAAGAGTAGGCAACGAGGTTTGCTACAGGGATTGGTTCCTGGGTTAGTGTTTCTGTAGTGTGGTGTGTAGTTGCTGGTGAGTATTTGCTTCAGGTTGGGGGGGCTGTCTGTAAGCAAGGACTGGCTGCCTTCCAAGGTCTGTAAAAGTGAGGGATCGTTTTCCAGGATAGGTTGTAGATAGCTGATAATATGCTGGAGAAGTTTTAGCTGGGGGCTGTATTTATAGGCATAGTATTTTCTCCCAAATACATTTAGACTGTTGTCCCAGTAACATTCATTATCATAATTATTAATTGCTAAGTGTCATCAGTGTGCTCTATGACACACAAGAAAGTATAGTTGCTTTAGAGAGGAGTCTGCAATGTATGCCAAATGAACTGCACCTTACCAACTTCCTTATATATCTTTAGGTTTAATAGTTTTATTTCACCATGTACACTTTCACCTTTATTCAGTGTGGGCTCCAAAAATGTCTCTGGACTCATCATCTATTACTCATATGTAATTTAGAATGAATTTCTCTGTTCCCAATATGTCTCATTTACTTAGGTTTTTTTTTTCTTTCCTTATTGGTCTGGTTGGTGTTATGTATCAGTTAGAGATGTAACTAGTAAAGTAATGTAGAAAAATTGCCTCCCACAGAGCCCAAGAAACTTTTACTGCAGATGTATTGGTTTTTCTGGTACAGTGTACACTTCTGATCATGTCATACACAAATGACGGGCTAAATCCTACAATCCTAATTTAAAACTAGATTGTACCATCTTGACACTTCCCTATATTAAGAGTAGTATTGAATTTGCATTATCCCAGGAATAACACTGGAGGTTTCCTACCTGAGATAGATCTTACATTTTGGAGCTCTTTGTTGATTGGGAGTACACAAACTGCTACAAACCTTTTAAGGACTGCACTACCACATATGGCTGGCCAGCTCAGTCAGCTGGTAATACACACGGAGAAAAACTATAGCTCTGTCTACAATTTGTCCTTCCTTGTCCATTTCAAGATGTTGTGTGCCCCAGAAGGAGAGGTTAGGAAGTGGGGTGTACACTCCTCTGAATGCAGGGACTGAAGTTCTGTCCAGGCCTTATGAGACTAGAGCAAGAGGGTGATGGGGAGATGAAAACCCAGGAAGAATCTGACCTTTAGTGTGTACAGATAGGAGTTGAGAGGGTAAATACTGGATATCTCTTATTAGTACTACTTGTCCAAGCTTGCAAGCCAATGTGTCACAGAATCATAGAAATGTAGGAATGAAAGGGACCTTGAGAGGTCACCTAGCCCAGCCCCCTGAGCCGAGGTAGAACCAGTTATACCTAGATGATCACCAACAGTGATTTGTCTAAACCTGTTCTTAAAAACATCCAATGATGGGTGTCAAAGTTCAGGATAACTGCTTGTGTATTTCCCCTTCATAGTCCTCTTCAGCACCCACTCTGGGCTCCTGGTTCATCAGTCAT
The DNA here is from genome assembly GCF_965140285.1 of Lepidochelys kempii. NCBI lineage: Eukaryota > Metazoa > Chordata > Testudines > Cheloniidae > Lepidochelys > Lepidochelys kempii. Next base: position 177,930,914 of record NC_136380.1, read on the forward strand.
TGCCTCTCTTGGGTGGAGACCCACATCTGTCTTCCTCCTGACTAGGGTTTTTCCAGGGTTCACAGTTCCCTGCCTATCCTGTGACATCCCCAGCAAGCCAGACTGCCTAAACAGACCAGCATCTATGCTTTACTTTCTCTCCGAAGGCACAAATGCCAGTAGTTATAAGTTATCACTCACTCTTTATAAGCAATCACATTTATTTGTAAGGTAAAAACATTACAGAGAAAACATTAAAAACAATAAAACATCTTATATACCTGCTAAAAGCTTAACATAGGTCATCCATCAGTCTTATGGAGCCTCAGTAGGCTAATGTCTTTCCAAACCTTCCCAGGAAGGGTTGGGTCCCCCACCCCAGGCAGAAGGTCTTATCTGTTTGCTAGGTCAGAAAGAAGGCCCTGAGTCACTTTAAACTTGACTATTTATCCAGAAGTCCTTTATTTCTCTGTTGGTCTCTGGAGAATCCAGTCTGAATTAGTCTATGTGAGCCTCTCCAGGTGGGGGTACTACTCTGGAGGTATTAAAACCTGAGTGAATTGGCCTAATCATCCCCTACTGTTCTTAGTTCCTGGAGGAACTGCAGTCATCCTCCCCCATGGAATTACATACAAGCTATGGCTCAGAATGATACATAAATTTAATACAGTGAGATCTCCCAAAGATTGCAGGTAATTGCCATATCTGTCGGAAGGAGATTCCACAACTTCCTCTGGGAGCCTCTTCAAGAGCTTAACTATTCTTATAGTTAGAACGTTTTCCATAATATCTAACCTAAAGTTCCTTTCTTTCAGATTAAGCTGATTACTTCTTGTCTTACTTTCAGAGGACCTGGAGAACAACTAATAATCATCCTCTTTATAACAGCGCTTAATATATTTGAAGATTGGTGGGGGACCTGATAATCTTCTTTTCTCAAAATTAAACATACCCTGTCTTTTAACTTTTCCTCATAGGTCAGTTTTTCCTAAACCATTTATCATTTTTGTAGCTCTCCTCTGGACTCTTTCCAGTTTGTCCACATCTTTCCTAAAGTGTAGCACACAGAAATGGATGCAGTGCTGCTTACATGACACTCCTGTTAATATGCCCTAGAATATTAGCCTTTTTCACAACTACATCACATTGTTGGCTCATATTCAATTTATGATCTACTCTAACTTCCAGATCCTTTTCAGCAGTACTACCGCCTAAGCAGTTAGTTCCCATTTTGCATTTATGCATTTGATGTTTCCTTGTTAGCACAGTACTTTGCACTTGCCATTATTAAATTTCATCTTGTTGATTTCAGACCAACTCTCAAATTTATCAAGGTTGTTTTGAATTCTAGTCCTGTCCTCCAAAGTATTTGTAACCTGCTCCATCTTAGTGTCATCCTCAGATTTTATAAGCATATTCTCTACTCCATTATCCAAGTCTCTAATGAAAATATTGACTAGTACAGAACTGACCCTGTGGGACCCCACTAGATATATCCACACAGTTTCACAGTGAACCATTGATAATTACTCTTTGAGTATGATGTTTCAACCAGTTGTGCAGCCACAGCATGATAATTTAATCTAGACACCATTTCCCTAGTTTACTTATGAGAATGTCATATGGACTGTGTCAAAGGCCTGACTAAAATCAAGATATAGCATGTCTATAGCTTCACCCCATCCACTAGCCCAATAATCCTGCCAAAAAAGGAAATTAGGTTGGTTTGGTGTGATTTGTTCTTAACAAATCCATGTTAGCTATTACTTATAACCCTATCTTCTTCTAGGTGCTTACAAATTGATTGTTTTATAATTTGTTCCAGTATCTTTCCAGGTATTAAGGTAAAATCGATAGTTTATATTTCCCTGGGTACTCTTTCTTCCTTTTCTTAAATGTAGGTACTGTGTTTGCCCTTCTCTGGTCCTCTGGGACCTAATCCATTCTCCATTAGTTCTTAAAGATAATTGCTAATTGTTCCAAAATTGCTTCAACTGATTCCTTAAGTACCTGAGGATGATTATTATCAGACCCTGCTTACTTGAATATATCCAACTTAAATGAATATTCTTTAACCTAATCTTTTCCTATTCTGGTTTGTGTTCCTTCCCCCTTGATATTATTATTAATTTCTGTTAAATTAATAATAATTAATTCTGTTATTATCTAATAATAATTAATAATAAATTCTGTTAAAGTATCTGGCCACCATTAACCTTTTTTAGTGAAGACTGAAGCAAAATAGACAGTAAGCACCTCGAGCATCTTGATGTCATCTGTTATTAGCTCTCCTTCCTTGCTAAGTAGTGGACCCACACTTTCCTTAGTCTTTCTTTTCGACCTAATGTACTTATAGAACCTCTTCTTATTGCTTTTTATGTCCCTTGCTAGGTGAAATTCATTTTGTGCCTTAGTCTTTCTGATTTTGTCCCTACATATTTGTGCTATTCTTTTGTGCTCATCCTTAGCAATTTTTCCATGTTTTATAGGATTCCTTTATTTTTTTTAGTCATTAAAGGGCTCCTGATGGAGCCATATTGGCTTTTTAATATTCTTCCTATCTTTTCTTTGTGTTGTGATAGTTTGCAGTTGTGCCTTTAATATTGTCTCGAAGAAACTACCAACTCTACTGACCTTTTTTCCCTTACATTTTTGTCCCATAAGACCTTACCTGCTGATTCTTTTTTTAAGTTCATTGTTCCTATCCTGGTGCGGTCACTCCTTTTCCTTAAAATCATGAAGTCTACCATTTCATGATCATTTTCATCAAAATTGTCTTCTATCTTCAGATTTGCAAGCATGTGTTTGTTACTTTTCTTTTTAGGAACACTCTTAAACTGTCGTGGTCATAAACAACAACTCTGAACTTGGATTTTCAAAGAAGCATAATGAAATTAGTCCTCCAACTCTCATCAACTTAAATGGGTGACTGGGTGCTCAACTTCCTTTGGCCCCTTTGAAAACTCCAGCCTATGTTTTTATCTCCCAGACCCATAACTAGCAATGAGATCAGGGCAACAAATGCCAGTTTCAGAGTACAGGGTAGTTAAGCAGCCTTACATTTAAAAACAAACAAACACAACCTTTACAAATTTATTATTTTTTCTAACTCTTGTATAAAGAAAATATTTTTCTTTTGTCTAAATTTCTAGTACTGTGATATCTTGGGGTAGACTGTGTAGCTTTGTTATGTCATTTAGCATAATTGGACATGACATGGTGCAACATGATATATGGTTCCTGAGAATAATAAAGCACAATGCATAACAGCGGACATTTGCAAATTCCAAGCATCGCAAGCAGAAAATAGCCAATTTAGAATCCAGCACATCCACATCTTGATTTTTACTCTAATTATGTTATAAAAAAACCAAACAAACTTAATTCACTATAGCACTCTGAAGTAGTTGGCAATTATTCTTTTTAGACTAAAACATTACCTTTAGGCAACAAGAACTTAGCTTCTTCATACATCAACATGTTATTGTGTTAATGTCCCTATTATTCTCCCATTTTGACTGACACTGCTAATTACAGATGCTCTTGAATTTAATGTGATTTTCTGGCTGACAGTGACCATTCCAAAAGGGGCAGTTTGATAAATGTGAACAACTCAGCTAAAAGAGATATTGAACATTTAAACACCAGCTTCATTTTCTCCAGCATAATATCCAAACATATTTTCCACTACAAAGTCCTTTCTATAATACCTGTAAAACAATTTTAGAGGGTGTGGTTATCCTAAAATAATCACATTCATGAGGGATTAGAGACAATCTGCTCATAAAAATGCATAAACAAACTACAAGGTTCACAGAGAACAAGGTGGGAGGGCATTGCTAAACCTGTACTTCCTTGGGATCTGATAATTTTAATTATAAATAATACATTTGTAGTTTAATTGCAATAACTGATGTGAGTGGTAGATAAATTATATATAAATGGATCTTTTTAGTCCACAGAATAAAATATTAACCCATTTATGGACAAGAGAAAAGCAATTTATAATGCAGTGTACTTGGAACCAAAACTAATCAGTGATAACTCAGGTACTGTACGGCATATTAATATAATTGTGAAAAGAAGGCAACTATGTAGACTGAATGTCACTATATAATTTTAACATACACTCATTTCACAAAGTTAACACTTAGCATAGAACATTTATTGAAAAAAGACATTTTTATCAACTATTTTATTAATTTGAACTATGGTAGAATAAATGATGGCACTTAGCCTTTTGAGAGCAGAAAGTGTCTTCTGTAGTCATGCTTCACTCTGCTCTTGAATGTCTTGTTTAAAATCAGAGTGACACATACTGAGGCATATTACTGCTAAATGAGGCTTTTGTATCTTAATGTCCTCAGTAATACAAAATAATAATTCAGTAACATTGGTGTGGTATGGTATTGTGTATCAGTATTTCTCAACCAGTTGTGTGTGTGTGTCTGTGGTGGGGTCATAGCAGTGTAATTTCTGTCAGGAGATGAGGCACCTTCATTTTGCCTGAAGAGGCTCCATAAGTGGGCCTCCATGAAAAGCCTGTTGCTGGAGGGGAAGTTATCTAGTAATCTCTGTACAGCCAAAGATTTCTCCCAGTGGGGAACAGCAGGCCATTCCTTTGCTCCCTAAAGCTCTGTTGCTGTCCTGGTAGTAGGCCTACCTACATAATTAGATTGTAAGCTCTCATGGAAGGGGCTGTCTGTTGCTCTTTGTAACTGCCTGGCACAGTGTGGCCCCAATCTTGGTTGGTTCATAGGGACTACCATAGCATAACAGCACCCATTAGTCTTTTAAAGTGATATTATGAATAGGCTAAGGGTGATCCTTCATAGAAGAATATTCATGCAGAGCCTCTCACCCAAAGCCTGCTTTTGATGTAAGAAAAGAGAAAACATTTCCTAAAACGTTTTTCTCTTCCAGCTTCTCTGTGAATCTACTCTACTTCCAGACCTGCTTCCACTAGATTTTTCCTTCCTTCAATTTACTACTCTATAAATCCACGCAGTCCTGACCTGTGAATGGAGACTTGAACCTCATGCATTCAGTAGAGCAGACTAGTATACCTTCTGTATTGGGCTTACAGGCATGCATATAATATAATATAATATAAATCTTAAAATAGTTCTCTCAGTGGGAGGAGAAAACCAAATCAATTTCTTTAAATAGAACTCAGATGAATTGCCACTGGCTTAAATGCCCTGGGGTTGAGGAGCCAGGTATTAAGCCATTGCTAGATACTTGCAGTTTTCCTTTGTTCTTAGTATGGCTTGTCTTACTATTGAATGCATATGATAGGCCTTACCATTTTAATTTACAAAGAGACTTGAGAAGTCTTTTTTATGCATAAAGTAGTTTCATGGATTTCAGTGGGAGTTAACTTTGCATAGGGAGAGAGGTTAAGCCTACTCCATGTATTTAATATTAGTTAAGTTCAATGTTACCAGTCTGTTAAAGACTGATCTTGAGATGTGCCAAGTGCCTGCTGGGTATCTCTGGGCACCTTCAACTAGTATTGACTTCAAACAGGGTTGAAGATGCTCAGAATTTTACATGACTGGTTCCTTATATTCACCATAGCTTGTTCAAACTCTTATTGCTTTCTTGTCTGGCATTCCACTCATGAGTGAGTGCTCAGGTCAGCAGGTATATATTGCTCTTCCCTTGCCGTCCCAATATTGTCACATGAGATTATAATCAGCTGTACAGTAGCCACAAATTTTTTCTTGTATTTTATTGTACTAAAAATAAAGCATCCTGAAGCAGTGTGTGCTCTTTTACAATTGTGATGGCAAATAACATTCAGGATTACACTATATCATCATCCCTATAAAAATTATTAATTTTTTCTTTAAAATGAATTCTTCAGCTATTTTGTGTCTCTTGTGTCCACCTCCCCCAAACATCAGACCAATCAGATTTTACTGGCAATATTGGCAGAGAGGTAATATTAAAGTTACATGAACGGATATATTCAGATATGGAGGATGAGATTCTGAGCTGTATCTCTAAGAGGCACACCAGTGTATCTCTAAGAGGGGAAGGTGTTCAGCTGAGGCAGCTTTAAGCTCTGAGGTCCCTGTGCAAGTGAGGCAGATCCCCAGGTCTGTCTAAATTATGTTAGGCTCCCCGAGCTGCCTTATTGGATGCAGCACTGCCCAGAATCAACACAGTTTGTATTGTGGCTTCTCCTCCAATATGCCACTCTTTCCCTCTAGCAATCCTGCCAGATCCCCTCTGGATCTTCTCTGGGCTTGCAATCCAATCTCTGAAATAACATAACATATGACCTTGCTATGCTAATGAACAACATAGAGGTTGTATCTACAGACACACAAATATATACTGTTTCACAGATTTGCTAGAGTCCCAATTACCTGTTGGAATTGAGCATATTAATTTCTAAAATATTACTTACAATAAAAAGACCCATTTCTGAGTAGCTAGCTCCAATAGTGAGCTGTAGGGTCATCCATTAGAAACTAAGGCACAGATCTGAACTTGGGCGGAGCAAGGGTCTGCCAGCACAGATCAGGTTGCATGATCTTGGCCTTAAACATTTGTTATTCATTGATATCACCTAGATAACTGCGGAGTTATCAGGTAATTCAACCTACATAGTACCCAGAAGCGTTAACTGTTTGGTGTGACCCCCCAATTCAACTGCTTGAGTGGCTTGATCATTGTCTTGCTGGCATTTGATACTATTATGAATAACATGGAGAAACCTAAGGCAAAGCGCCAAGTATTTAAGCATTCTACCTGCTTATAGAAATGCATTTCTTAAGCAATTTTTTTAAAAAAAGTACACCAGTGATGATTGATAATATTTTCATGTAAATCACAGGATTAGTCATGAGATCATAGAATATCAGGGTTGGAAGGGATCTCAGGAGGTCAGCTAGTCCAACCCCCTGCTCAAAGCAGGACCAATCCCCAACTAAATCATCCCAGCCAAGGTTTTGTTAAGCCTGACCTTAAAAACTTCTCAGGAAGGAGATTCCACCACCTCCCTAGGTAATGCATTCCAGTGTTTCACCACCCTCCTAGTGAAAAAGTTTTTCCTAATATCCAACCTAAGCCTCCCCCACTGCAACTTGAGACCATTACTCCTTGTTCTGTCATCTGCTACCACTGAGAACAGTCTAGATCCATCCTTTTTGGAACCCCCTTTCAGGTAGTTGAAAGCAGCTATCAAATCCCCACTCATTCTTCTCTTCCGCAGACTAAACAATCCCAGTTCCCTCAGCCACTCCTCATAAGTCATGTGTTCCCGTCCCCTAATCATTTTTGTTGCCCTCTGCTGGACGTTTTCCAATTTTTCCACATCCTTCTCGTAGTGTGGGGCCCAAAACTGGACACAGTACTGCAGATGAGGCCTCACCAATGTCGAATAGAGAGGAACGATCACGTCCCTCGATCTACTGGCAATGCCCCTACTTATACATCCAAAATGCCATTGGCCTTCTTGGCAGCAACAGCACACTGTTGACTCATAACTCACCCACTGTGTTATAACTCAGTTTACTCAATGGGACAAAAAGATTGATTATCATGGCAAAATACAGAATGTATGAATTCACCATGTATCATAGTTGTGCTGTTGATTTGTTAAATTCTCTTTGAAAGAACCTCTGGAACTCCTTACAATAGATTAGGATACACGATGATGCCGATCATACTTCTTTTTTTAAACTCTGTTTTCTACTTTGTGAATTACTTAAAGTGGCAGGAGATATTTAGGAAGAAAAATCTCTACCAGCTGCAGGGAGGGGTCAAAGGAAATATATAATTACTGCTGAATTAATTGGCAAATATTACTGTATATACAGACATCTAGTATTCACTTTAGGGGATTATTAGGGCAAACCAAGTGACAGATAGAAGGCAAGTACTTGAACAGCTAGACTTTTTGTATACAGTATTCTATGTTACTGAGCCTACCCTTTTATTTCTCAAATATTTAATTTCTGCAGAAATGAACACTCAATTTTTATCTTTAGGAATTAGAGAAATAAAAGTAAATGTTAAAAGACAGGTAAACGAGATAAACAATTGCATATCCAGACATAAAAACAATGTTCAGACATAGTACGACCTTATGGAAAATTAGAGATATCATTCATTTTTCAGTTCCAAAAGTGGTGGATGAAAACAGCCCTATAACAAATGTATATTGCATCAAGAGAAGCTACTTTCTTCAGGCTTCAAATTGTGAGCAACCACTTATCATTATAACCCCCATTTTGCTCCATCTAACTCCATTCAAACAAAATGAATCCACCAGAATTAAGTTTCTCATGTGTAGTTTTCAGAAAAAGGAGAACTTTTTTAATTTAATTTTTGCAGTTAGTTGGATACGTTGATAGTGGGCTATGACTGCTTGAAAAATCAGATAAGTTTACTTTTGGAAATCTTTCCTAATGTTTTGTTCTAGCCTCATTGTGCAAGAGCAGCGTATTCATTTTATTTAAATTTCATAAATTGTATTGTTTTCCACTAAGTTGTGCCTTTTCATGTTTTGTGAGAATTAAGTAGGTTAATTTTGAAGTTAATCCAACTCTTATCCAGATGCATAAGAAATCAATGGCAGTGTGTGGTCGATGTACAAATCTCAGACTTGCTGGGGAGGAATAAAAAAACTGCTCTGGGCCAAATCAGATCCATCCTGCTGCACCTGCAAGGAGTGCTGTCAGGCCCCGAGGAGGGCTTAAAAGGGGGAGAACCAGCTCAGCTGGTGTTAAAGCTAGGAGGAGAGCATATCTTTAGTCCTTAGCTCCAGAAAAAAGTTTGGCTAAGAGCAGGGATCGCTTGAACAAAGGCTGCCATCTGAGGGAAAGTTGGGGCTGATGTAGATTGGTTACTTTGGGCCTATTAGCAGTGGACACTCATGTAGCCTGCTAGAAGCTCCTTGAAGGAAAGGTAAACCTGCTGTGGCCCTGTTAGTTTGTGCGGGTTTATTCTTTTGGATTTCTGATAGCTCTGGAAGAGGTGTACGCAACTAGACATCTGTCTCCTCTGTGCCTGGATCCTTGCTGTTGACTGCCTGGGTCTGAGGACCAGAGGCTGCAGTGAGTTTAGGGCTCTGTGTTGCACCAAGGAGGCTGTGTGGGAGACCAACCCTGTGGCAAGGCTCTGAAGTCCACAAATTGTATCAAATGGCATTTAAGAAGGCTGCAGTAGCAAACTGTGCATTTCCTAAAGTTCAGAGGCCTGATTTTTGTATTGTCTTGTGTAATCATTTACACCAGAGCAAAGTGAATATAAAATAGTGCCATTCAGATTGTTCTTTGTACTAGTGTAAATGATTACATGAGGAATAGGGTAATGGAAAATTAAGCCCCTTATCTATATTGATAGGATGTATGGGTTGTAGATGTTCTCCAGGGGAAGCGCTAAGAGTGGGAACCTCAGGAACTCTTGGGAAAGTGGAGAGTTATGCATAGCAGGTGTCTTTGTGGAGGTTATAGCTACTGCAAGAAATTGGATGGCATTTGAAACCATCAGGGAATTCTGCAGAAGTTAGAAGATGAGCAGTGACTCTGGCTAGTGATTTACAATGCATTAATACTCCACAAATTCATTCAATTTGTTGAAAGTAATAATGCCCATCAAAATTTTCTTAGGGCTTAAAAAACCAGGAAATTCCTAGACAATTATCTTCACCTTAAAAACATTTAGATTGTAAATGATGTGACAAAGTCAGACATGACAGCGTAAGAATGTGGAGGAAGGCAGAAATCTCAGCCCCAGAATGGTGAAGGCCCTTTTCCCTGTGAACTGAAAAGTGGTAACCTCTGGTTAATTAGACACACCTGAGTCCAAGCAAGGGTTGCTGATGACCTTTAAAAATCCCTCTTTTTGTGAGCCATAAGAAGAAAGGATGAGAAACAAGCTGGAGAAGGGGTAATGACTGCAGGGAGATAAGGCTTCTCACAGGTAGAAGTCTATTGTCTTCCCTATATGAGAAATAATCAAGTTTAGTTTCCCCAATACTAATTTCTCCCTACTGTTATTCATACCTTCTTGTCAACTGTCTGTAATGGGCCACTCTTACTACTACAAAAGTTATTTTTCCTCCCTTGGTATCCTGCTGTTGATTGATTTAACTTGTTAGACTGACCTCACACTTGGTAAAACAATCCCTCATCCTTTCATGTATTTATACCTGCTCCTGTATTTTCACTCCATGCATCCGATGAAGTGGGTTCTAGCCCACGAAAGCTTATACCCAAATAAATTTGTTAGTCTCTGAGGTGCCACAAGGACGCCTCGTTTTTGCTGATACAGACTAACATGGCTACCACTCTGAAAAGTTTACTTTTGTTTGGCAAGAAGCTGGCACCAAGAAGCTAGTGTAATGAGGCAATGCCTGGGGTGGGGGGCAAGGTGTATTTGTGATAACTTGAGGTGGTTTTTTGAAGGGGGGGTTCTCTTCTCTTTTCTCGTTTAAAAATACTCAGGCCTATCCTGAGTCCTACCCTCTAAATATTGAAAGAAATCAACCAAAGCCAAGAATTAAAAACCTCCATAGTAGGAGTGATTTACTCCAGGCTCCTTCCTCTCCCCACCTTCACTGCCAGAGGGAGAACTGCAGAGGTTAAGGAGATGCCTGGCCACAGTGTATATAATAAGTAGTAAAATCCCTTTGTAAATCTTATGTACAGAACATCTAGGAAATTCAAAGTTAAGATTACACTTAAATTGAAAAATCAGGAAAAGCAAACTTAGGCTTTAATTCAATAAAGCACTTAAGTGCATTCCCTTCTTTAAGCCTGTGAGTAGTTCCATTGAAGGGTGGCTTTATTAATGAACACACACAAACCACATCCCCAAATATTGCCTTTTAAAGAACACCTTTTAAAATACTTTCACAAACTTGTATTTGGTTTTCAAAGTAATGATTTATTTTTCACTCAATACCATGGATGTGATTTATTGCCTGTTTCACAGAAGGAATGAAACTGAAATTGCTAAAGGCAGTTGTATGCAAAGCAGAGAGTGAGAATCTGAGGAATGATTCCATGGACAAAGGGAAAGCCTCAAGGGCCACATCAGAAAATTCTGACTTTGCATATATAGTTCCTTACATGCAAAAAGTTCTACGTTTGCACATGCAGAGTAGGTGTTGGCACTCATGACTACTCAATTTATGGTGAAAATATAGGTTTACTTCCATTTTTGTATGAGTAAATAAATTTGGGCCTGATCTAAAGCCAATAGGAGTATTTCTGTTAACTTTCATAGGCTTGATTCAGGCCCTGTGGGTCTGAATCTGATTGATTTTCATGCAAGTGTAACGTCATGGACCCTGATATACCTTAGTCAGGTATTTGAGAACTCCCATGCTGTAGAGGAGTACCTGGCTGTGGAAGGGTCATCATAGCGGGGTCTATACATCTCCTATGCCCAGTTTAGGTGGCATGACAGGAGAAAGGCAGTATGACTTGGGCAGTATTATGCTACTCCGCTGCTAGAGTGGCCTCCAGGGAGCTTTTGTAGTGAAGCACAAGATGCACTCAAGTACAGATTCCTTTCCATTCCCCACAGATCCCGCACGAAGTAGAGCTCACCCAGATTGGAGAATTCAGACCATGGACTTTAGTTGCTACTCCTCATTCAGACCCCTGTGAGTGAAATCAGAGTCAATTTCTTAGCATGCATGACTAGGCTAAATTTTAAAGACCATATTCAGGCTCCTCTCAGAACTTGACATGTCAGCTCTGTCTGAAGTGTGCCGGAGCACATGTGTCATGTAAATAGATATGTCTGGATACTAACATATTGTTTTGTTTGTCATATGGATGAGACAACATGGTTATGGAACCTCACGAGGGAAATAAGTTAGAGCTTAGGCCATTCCCATCCCAACTATAAATAGTATTTTTAGAAAAACCTGCTAGACTTGGGATGTGAAGAAGCCCCTAGCCATCAGCAGGTGCATAGTTAAAGCCTTCTGTTCAGGGTTGAGAACAACATTCCTAACAATTCGAATGGTAAACGCTTGTGTACTATGCTATTCACTTTTAAGGTCACTTTACTTGAGGTACTTCTAGAAAGAAATGTAAACCAGAGCCACTTTGGGAATTTTCAATGCTGAAGAAAAGCTTGAAGTATTATTGGCAATTCAAAATGCATCAGAGGTCTAGATCATGTTAAAAATAACATCCAGATTTTCAAAGTACATTGTGTTTGTACCTTTAATTTAACTGTACACAACTATTTTAGGTACTTGACCTGTATATTCATACATTCAAATACCTGATATTTGATCACCCACATGCATGTCAGGTATTTGCATGAATATATTAGGTGCACACAGTCATGTGTGTAAATGCATGCAGACTTGTTTTAACATCTTGGCCTTAGAGAACAGCTTTTTCTGCTTTCTTGGGTGGTTGCTGCTGTGCCTGGCTGTCTTGAGGTTCTGGTACATTACACTGCCATGATAAATTATAACCCTTCCTGATTATTCACCCGGGTCCTTGAAGCGAAACCACTAAATGATCACTCTTCTTCCTACTATGTCCCGGTGATGCAACCTTACTCTGCTCTAAGCAGGAGTCTCACTATAAATTGTTTTATTCATCCATGAATACTATGCCACCTCCACTGAGTACTCAATGCAGGAAAATCAGGTTGAAAGATAAAATTTTTGTTTGAGACTAGAAATGCTAAAAAGCATGCCTGGTTGAAACCCAGTGATTTTCATTTTTATTTAGCATACACTATTTCACATAACTTGTCTGCTCACCACTTTTTACTACAATTCTTTATGGAGTTGTGTAGTATTGTTAATTGTTAAGAGAAAAAAATGTGGCTCCATTCCAAAGAGTGCCTAGTGGTAGGGTTTTAAGTTAGTCTCTCAATGATTTCCCTGTGAAGCCTTCAGTCCTCAAATAAAAAGATGATTCTAACAGCATGCACTGCAGACTCAGGTTGGGATAATAAGTCTAGCTGCATATGATGGGGCAGCTGCCCCTCACTGGTAGGTAAGGGGTTAAAGCCACCCTGGGGAGCCTGCATGGAAGGCAGCCAACAAGGAAGGCTTATAGTGCCAGCCAATCAGGGGAAGCTTTATTGGAACAGCCAATCAGGGCCAGGCTGGCCCATATAAGAAGGGGCTGCTGTGCAGAACAATGGAATCACTCCCTGAAGGATGAGGGAGGAGGGCTGCCTGCTTAGAAGGTGGGAGCACCATGTACAGAGCAGTGTTGGGCAGGGTCAGAAGAGTAGGAGAATGCTCCAGGCTGATGGCTGCTAGACTAAGGTTTTGTTACAAGCTAGCGAGAGATGTCAAGAGTAACAAAAAGGGTTTCTTCAGGTATGTTGGCAACAAGAAGAAAGCCAAGGAAAGTGTGGGCCCCTTAAAGAATGAGGGAGGCAACCTAATGACAGAGGATGTGGAAAAAGCTAATGTACTCAATGCTTTTTTTGCCTCTGTCTTCACTAACAAGGTCAGCTCCCAGACTGCTGTGCTGGGCATCACAACATGGGGAATAGATGGCCAGCCCTCTGTGGAGAAAGAGGTGGTTAGGAACTATTTAGAAAAGCTGGACGTGCACAAGTCCATGGGGCCGGACGAGTTGCATCCGAGAGTGCTAAAGGAATTGGCGGCTGTGATTGCAGAGCCATTGACCATTATCTTTGAAAATTCGTGGTGAACGGGGGAAGTCCCGGATGACTGGAAAAAAGCTAATGTAGTGCCAATCTTTAAAAAAGGGAAGAAGGAGGATCCTGGAAACTACAGGCCAGTCAGCCTCACCTCAGTCCCCGGAAAAATCATGGAGCAGGTCCTCAAAGAATAAATCCTGAAGCACTTACATGAGAGGAAAGTGATCAGGAACAGTCAGCATGGATTCACCAAGGGAAGGTCATGCCTGACTAATCTAATCGCCTTCTATGATGAGATTACTGGTTCTGTGGATGAAGGGAAAGCAGTGGATGTATTGTTTCTTGACTTTAGCAAAGCTTTTGACACAGTCTCCCACAGTATTCTTGTCAGCAAGTTAAAGAAGTATGGGCTGGATGAATGCACTATAAGGTGTGTAGAAAGTTGGCTAGATTGTCGGGCTTAACGGGTAGTGATCAATGGCTCCATGTCTAGTTGGCAGCCGGTGTCAAGTGGAGTGCCCCAAGGGTCGGTCCTGGGGCCGGTTTTGTTCAATATCTTCATAAATGATCTGGAGGATGGTGTGGATTGCACTCTCAGCAAATTTGCGGATGATACTAAACTGGGAGGAATGGTAGATACGCTGGAGGGCAGGGATAGGATACAGAGGGACCTAGACAAATTGGAGGATTGGGCCAAAAGAAATCTGATGAGGTTCAATAAGGATAAGTGCAGGGTCCTGCACTTAGGACGGAAGAATCCAATGCACAGCTACAGACTAGGGACCGAATGGCTAGGCAGCAGTTGTGCGGAAAAGGACCTAGGGGTGACAGTGGACGAGAAGCTGGATATGAGTCAGCAGTGTGCCCTTGTTGCCAAGAAGGCCAATGGCATTTGGGGATGTATAAGTAGGGGCATAGCGAGCAGATCGAGGGACGTGATCGTTCCCCTCTATTCGACATTGGTGAGGCCTCATCTGGAGTACTGTGTCCAATTTTGGGCCACACACAACAAGAAGGATGTGGATAAACTGGAGAGAGTCCAGCGAAGGGCAACAAAAATGATTAGGGGTCTGGAACACATGACTTATGAGGAGAGGCTGAGGGAACTGGGATTGTTTAGTCTGCAGAAGAGAAGAATGAGGGGGGATTTGATAGCTGCTTTCAACTACCTGAGAGGTGGTTCCAGAGAGGATGGTTCTAGACTATTCTCAGTGGTAGATGAGGACAAGACAAGGAGTAATGGTCTCAAGTTGCAGTGGGGGAGGTTTAGGTTGGATATTAGGAAAAACATTTTCACTAGGAGGGTGGTGAAACACTGGAATGCGTTACCTAGGGAGGTGGTAGAATCTCCTTCCTGAGAAGTTTTTAAGGTCAGGCTTGACAAAGCCCTGGCTGGGATGATTTAATTGGGGATTGGTCCTGCTTTGAGCAGGGGGTTGGACTAGATGACCTCCTGAGGTCCCTTCCAACCCTGATATTCTATGATTCTAAGGGCAGAGAAGGAGCTAGGGCTGTGAGGAAGTGGTGGAGACTGCAGAGTTGGAGGAAGGGCAGCATGTGGCTTCTGACTATAGGGTCCCTGGGTCAGGACCAAGAGTATCAGGCTGTCCCAGGTCCCACCCTCCCTCCCTTGACCCCACTTGCCAATAAGGAGAGTGGCCGGTATCCAGACTGCAGTTTGCCCCTGAGGCGAGAGGCTGGACCTTGGACTGCAGTTGACTGCTGAGGCAAGTGGTGGGACTAAGGACTGCCTGTTCCCCAGAAGTGGGGAGATACTGGAGTGGGGACACAGCTGGAGGACCATGCCCAGAAGGTGATGCTGCAGTCTAGGGAGTGACATGGATCCAAACAGAGAAGACAGTAGTGACAGCAGGCATGACACCACTAGCTGAAGGTGGAATCACTCCCTTTGATGTGGTGCTCACGTTCGTGATGGGAAGGGCCCTTCGTGGGCCAGCATCCTGACCGCAGGGGCGTCCGGTGTTCAGGAGGATTGAGTCCCTCTTCCTTTTCGCATACACGGATCCTGGGGCTGATTGGGACTTCCCTCCTTGGGGCGGCCTGGGTGCGTGCCCGGCCCTCTGTGCCGTGGGGCCATCTGGCCGAGATCTCTGCCGTGCGAGGTCAAGCGGCTCCGGCAGTCCACCCAGGGGTCTGAAAACCCAGGGAGCCATGAGGCTCAGCAGGGCTAAACACAGTTGCGAGAGCAAGCAGGGATGTGTTGTGGTCCCCCGCCGTGCCCGACAGTCCCTCTCCATGCACACCCTGCGGCGCGGGCCACGGGAGGTGGAGTGGCTGTCGGCATCGGTGAGACCCTTGTACTGTGGGGAGGGATAGCTCAGTGGTTTGAGCATTGGCCTGCTAAACCCAGGGTTGTGAGTTCAATCCTTGAGGGGGCCATTTAGGGATCTGGGGCAAAAATTGGGGATTGGTCCTGCTTTCAGCAGGGGGTTGGACTAGGTGACCTCCTGAGGTCCTTTCCAACCCTGATATTTTATGATTCTAAGGTCGACTGGAAGGGACTAAAGCTAATTCCTAGGACAGCCAGCAGGAGGCGCCACAGTGGTGAGTTACACTGCATTTTCTGTTTTATGCGATGAAGTGAGCTGTAGCTCATGAAAGCTTATGCTCAAATAAATTGGTTAGTCTCTAAGGTGCCACAAGTACTCCTTTTCTTTTTGCAAATTCAGACTAACATGGCTGTTACTCTGAAACCACCTTTAATAAAGATTCTGCAGGCCAAATTTCTCCCTCATTTACATCAGCACAACCTCCTCCCCCTCCCCATGCCCACAAATTCTTGCTTCTTTTACACCTTCTGACTTTAGTTGTAATCCAGTGGGGTTGATCTGGGTATGACTGATTTTCCCCATGGGACTAGAATTTAGTTAACAATGCTGTGAATGATGTGTAAAACATATTAAAATATTTCATTTTCTTGTGATAGTGTTGGCTGAGCAGTGCAAAGAGGAGTAAAACATTAAACCATTTGTCATTAAAGGCAGCGGACATGACTGAATACATAGAGGGAACACATCTGTTGAGAATGAGTGCTATTTAATTATATTTTGGAGTAGAAGATGATATGGCTTTATCCTAATCCATAAATAAAAGGAGACAGAAGAAGTTGATAGCTGAACATATCCTTAATTAACATTTACTATTGCACAATTGCAAACAAAAACAATTTGAAAACGTAAATGCCAATATAGAACAGGTATTTTAAATATGACCAAATATATTAGGTTAATATAAATTTGTGTAGTGTTAATGTTTCAGATAGATGTTATTTACACAACGTTGCCTTGCTGCCTTGAAATAACATTGAGTGTTTAGCATTAAAACAGTCCATTGTTTTATTGTAATGGGCAGAAAATAGGGAGATGAGCTGGTGTGGTTCAGTTTTCAGCTTGCTTGCTATAGTGTAAACTTGTAGTTGAGAATATGGCAAACAAAGCACAACCACCATCATTCTTTTAAAAATGAGCTGTCTTTCAAATGAAAATGACTCCTGTATTAAGTAATGCAAGTGTGATAGTGTCCTCAATCTGATTCACTGCATGTGTATTTGGTCATTGTTTATACTCTTCCCTGGTAGTACAGTGTTCCAGCCAACAAGCCTGATCTTTCATTTGTGCTCTCCACAAGTCAAATTTAGAGACTAATCTTAGAATCACTACTGCATTGTATTTCAAGGATGTTCCTTTAAAAGGGAAATTAACTGATGATGTTGCTTATTCTTGATTTAATGTCTTACACTATTTACTTTGAAGTGACTGGGAGCTTTGCCATTGACTTCAATGGTGGTGGGATCAGACCCTGATGTGGAACCTTTTTCAAATTCAGTAGTACTACAAAAAACACAAACTACATATACGTTCTTTTTTCTTTGCAGTACTGAAAGCATGATAGGAACTTTAGAGAACAATAAAAAAGTAGTCATCCCACCTCTTAAAAGGTGGTGGGGTTGGGGAGGAGGGCAGAGCCCTGGTATCTTTAATAACTACAGGTAGTCAGGATCTCATTGTTTCATGTGACCTGAAATATGGTGATTCCAACAATATGCCCTCTGCAACAGCAGTGGTTCAATACTCTAAGGAAAATTTACACCTGTTGTCACTATCACCACTTCAAGAAATAAAGTAGGTGCTTCTGGATCTTTCTACCCAAGCACTGACTGTTTAGTTTGTGATTTCTAATGAGAATGCAGACTACCAGCAGTACCTTGATTAAATCTAGCAGGGAAATGGATTGTGATTTAATTTGCCTTTTCTATCCATAATATCTTCCAATAAGTACTTTTCATCAGTAGATCTCATCAATAAGTTCAATTTCTGTGGACCAAATTCAGAGATACTTACTTGATTTTGACTTAGGCAAATCTCCGAAGGGCTCAATGGTTATTTTGTGTTGTTGGAAAAGTGAGAAACTTGGAATAAAGAACTCAGAATAAGAATTTGGCTTTGTAATATATGTAAAACAATGAGAATTTTCTATTAATGTTTTTCAACTACAGTCTCCAAATTGGAGTCTCCAAGTGTTAATCCAAGATTGTTTTGGGCATGGAGTTTCTCAAAAACCTACAAAATAGATCCCACCCCCCCTTCTTTTACAGTAGAAAGATCAGGTTTCAGTACTATCATTGTGAGTAGCAAACCAGAGGGGGCACAAACAGGTTGAGGGGTCAGGACCACTCTCCCTTTATGGCTAAGTCTGAGACTCTTCAAACATTTTTTCTATTAAATATAGTCATGATATGGAAAAAGTTGAGAACAATGCACCAATATAAGCAACTTTTGTTTCTGTAAAAGTGATCTAAAAAATTAACACAGCAGTTGTGAGGAACACTAAGAGAATGGTCTGACTGGGTCTCAGAGCAGGCTAAAAAACTGAGAAGCATATGAAGTGGGCTTGAAGTGGGTAGGTTGCTGGCACATAGATTGTTTTAACAGGCTATGCGTCCCAACCTTTCTTGTGTGGCCACCCTTAAAAAAAAAAAAAACCCTCCCAAACTAACCATGAATAAATCTCCATTGCTGGGAAATGCTAAATTTTTAAGCCATGGTATTCAGGATTGCATGAAGAAATAAGGAGTGTTTTTCAGGTAGGTGTCAGTGTATAGGAATAGGTGAAAGCAGAATGAACCCTTGAGATCATCAGAAACTTCATCCAGAAGGGTGGAGGAGAAATGGGAGTATCAAAGAAGCTGATTGAGCACTTGTAAAAAGAAACCCTCTTAGGGAGATATGATTTTATCCTGTGTATATAATGCTCCTTGTTAAGTAATGAGGATCTTAAGTTCTAGTGTAGCCACGCGCAGACTCACCAGCAGCGCTCCTGCTGGTTGTCCTTGGGAATTAGCATTCCAGCCTCCAGTGCACCCTCTTCAGGCCAGTGTCTCGTCTTTCTGCTGGCTCCCATGTTCCTCCCAGGAGCTCAGTACCCCTTTCACTGGGAGCTGCCTCCTGGCAGTACCCTACAGTTCTGGATCTCCCCCTCCCAGGGGAACCCCCACCCACTATCCCTACCTCGCCTCAGTCATAGGCTCCTGCCAGTCATAGAATCATAGAATATCAGGGTTGGAAGGGACCCCTGAAGGTCATCTAGTCCAACCCCCTGCTTGAAGCAGGACCAATTCCCAGTTAAATCATCCCAGCCAGGGCTTTGTCAAGCCTGACCTTAAAAACCTCTAAGGAAGGAGATTCTACCACCTCCCTAGGTAACGCATTCCAGTGTTTCACCACCCTCTTAGTGAAAAAGTTTTTCCTAATATCCAATCTAAACCTCCCCCACTGCAACTTGAGACCATTACTCCTCGTTCTGTCATCTGCTACCATTGAGAACAGTCTAGAGCCATCCTATTTGGAACCCCCTTTCAGGTAGTTGAAAGCAGCTATCAAATCCCCCCTCATTCTTCTCTTCTGCAGGCTAAACAATCCCAGCTCCCTCAGCCTCTCCTCAGAAGTCATGTGTTCTAGACCCCTAATCATTTTTGTTGCCCTTCGCTGGACTCTCTCCAATTTATCCACATCCTTCTTGTAGTGTGGGGCCCAAAACTGGACACAGTACTCCAGATGAGGCCTCACCAATGTCGAATAGAGGGGAACGATCACGACCCTCGATCTGCTCGCTATGCCCCTACTTATACATCCCCAAATGCCATTGGCTTTCTTGGCAACAAGGGCACACTGCTGACTCATATCCAGCTTCTCGTCCACTGTCACCCCTAGGTCCTTTTCCGCAGAACTGCTGCCTAGCCATTCGGTCCCTAGTCTGTAGCGGTGCATTGGATTCTTCCATCCTAAGTGCAGGACCCTGCACTTATCCTTATTGAACCTCATCAGATTTCTTTTGGCCCAATCCTCCAATTTGTCTAGGTCCTTCTGTATCCTATCCCTCCCCTCCAGCGTATCTACCACTCCTCCCAGTTTAGTATCATCCGCAAATTTGCTGAGAGTGCAATCCACACCATCCTCCAGATCATTTATGAAGATATTGAACAAAACTGGCCCCAGGACCAACCCTTGGGGCACTCCACTTGATACCGGCTGCCAACTAGACATGGAGCCATTGATCACTACCCCTTGAGCCCGACAATCTAGCCAGCTTTCTACCCACCTTATAGTGCATTCATCCAGCCCATACTTCCTTAACTTGCTGACAAGAATACTGTGGGAGACCGTGTCAAAAGCTTTGCCAAAGTCAAGAAACAATACATCCACTGCTTTCCCTTCATCCACAGAACCAGTAATCTCATCATAAAAGGCGATTAGATTAGTCAGGCATGACCTTCCCTTGGTGAATCCATGCTGGCTGTTCCTGATCGCTTTCCTCTCATGTAAGTGCTTCAGGATTTATTCTTTGAGGACCTGCTCCATGATTTTTCCGGGGACTGAGGTGAGGCTGACTGGCCTGTAGTTCCCAGGATCCTCCTTCTTCCCTTTTTTAAAGATTGGCACTACATTAGCCTTTTTCCAGTCATCCGGGACTTCCCCCGTTCGCTATGAGTTTTCAAAGATAATGGCCAATGGCTCTGCAATCACAGCCGCCAATTCCTTCAGCACTCTCGGATGCAACTCGTCTGGCCCCATGGACTTGTGCATGTCCAGTCACCAGCTAGCTCCCGCGCCCGGGATAGACTGCATTATGAGCCACTCATCACAGGCAAGGTTGGGTTTGGATCTGCTGCCTCTGCCTACCCATGGCTGCTCTGCAACCCCCATACCTAATAGACCTTACCAGGCCCACAGCCTGGGGCTTTCCTAGGCCGGAGCTCCCAGGCTCCCTTGGTCTTTCCCTAGCCCTGCTCCAAACTAGGTCCTCTATTCAGGTCGCTGCAGCCAAGTCCCTCCCTCTCAGAGCTAGAGAGAGAGTGTTCTTCTGAGCCTAGCTTCCCTGGCTTTTATAGGGCCTGCTGGGTCTGTTTGGGGAGTGGCCCCCAGCTGTGGCTACTCTACCAGTCAGCCCAGCTCTTCCCCTGCCCCAGACCTCCTCCAGGGCTATCTTAAACCCCTCTGGGCCCGAGCAGGTGTCCACCCTACTACACCAAGTTAGTGTCCTACTTGTAGCAAGTACCATGGCTTGTTATTAGTGATGGAACCAGTCGCCGAAAAGCTCAATATGAGATTTGTGTAACAAGGAGCAGAGTACAGACTGATTGACTCTCTGTTTCCTTCTAGTGGCTGGTCCACATGCAAGCTAAGAACTTGTTACCTACTTAAGTTAATGAGTTTATTTCTTTGGCTCAACTGGGTAGGGGCTTCTGCTTTTGAAGCTGAAGATCCTGGGTTCTCTCTCTGTTGACCCCTTTGAAGTAAATGACAAAATTCACATTGACTGGAGTGGAACCACATTTTCATCCATGGTGTTTGTTTATAAGTGGCATGGCTCTATCACATTTTCTTCCATGAATCCCACACTCATAAATCAGTATGTCTTTGTTGCTTTTTTCTACTTATTTTTGTACACACAAAACAGGTCTTAACAATATAATTTTTTTGTTGGCTTGATATAATATGCCAACTACTTCCCAAACATTGTAAGTAGCTTTTGTTATCCCTCTTGTCAAGTATCATTCTATTTAGAGTATCTAATTTATGCAATACTTCTTTATAAATCATAGGCTATCTCTTCCCATTTGTAAATGGCAGGTTACGTTTTGCCACCATGGAGACAAAACCGCTTCTGTTTGATGACATTTTGATGCTTTTTTCCTGTGAAGAAAACCAAGTGTGACACTTCCTCCCTCAGCATTTCACGCTTAGTTCTGGGTGAGCTTTCCATATCACTGTGGTGATCCATGTCATGCCCCACTCCATGTGTAACTGTAAAATTATCCCCACACTTCTTTCATGAACACTCAACTGAAGTTGCATTGCCTTTTTTCCTCCTAGCTAGTCAAGAATGCATGTTCTGTGGTGTTGTAAAGTAATGCATGGTGGTCTTTCCCTTTCTGGTGACTTATGACCATATCCTGTGACTCCTCTTTACCAAGTCTACTCCTCAGAAAAACTAAGAAAAATAAATGGGCAGGTGCATTAAAAAATAGATTACAAAGTGATAGTATAATATGTGAATGGTGCCATAAAAGTTAATTTTTAAGGCTAATTTGCTAAATTGAAATATAATAAAGTTTTAAAGACATTTTAAATTAAACATTGAGTAACATTTCATTTAAAATGTGCACACTTACTTTTAAACAAAACTATTGAATGTGAAATTGTTTGTAATGCTATAGAACTACTTGTTTTCAAAAATAGAATTAACATTCAATATCATGTATTATGTAGAACTAACAACTGTGTTGTGTAAATCAGCTTCTGTACTAAATGACTGGAGGGTAGATAATGTGCCGCCAGTTTTTAAAAAGGGCTCCAAAGGTGATGCTGGCAACTAAAGGCCAGTATGAATGATTTCAGTACAGGGCAAACTGATTGAAATTATAGTAAAAAATAGAATTGCGAGACACATAGATGAACATAAGTTTTTGGGGAAGAGTCAACATGGTTTTTGTAAAGGGAAATCATGCCTCACCAATCTACTAGAATTCTTTGAGGGGATCAACAAGCATGTGGACAAGGGGGATCCAGTGGATACAGTGTACTTAGATTTTCAGAAAGCCTTTGACAAGGTCCCCCACCAAAGGCTCTTAAGCAAAGTAAGCTGTCATGGGATAAAAGGGAAGGTCCTCTGATGGGCTGATAACTGGTTAAAAGATAGGAAACAAAGGGTAGGAATAAACGGTCAATTTTCAGAATGGAGATAGGTAAATAGTGGTGTCCTCCAGGAGTCTATACTGTGACCAGTATTGTTCAACATATTTATAAATGATCTGGAAAAAGGGGTAAACTGTGAGGTGGCAAAATTTGTAGCTGATACAAAACTACTCAAGAGAGTTAAGTCCAAAGCAGACCACGAAGAGCTACAAAGTTCTTACAAAACCGGGTGATTGGGCAACAAAATGGCAGATTAAATTCACCGTTGATAAATGCAAAGTAATCCACATTAGAAAACATAATCCCAACTATACATATAAAATGATGGGATTTAAATTAGCTATTACCACTCTAGAGAGATCTTGGAGTTGTGGCTAGTTCTCTGAAAACATCCACTCAATGTGTAGTGGCAGTCAATAAAGCGAACAGAATGTTGGGAATCATTAAGCGATAGACAATAAGACAGGAAATACCATATTGCCTCTCAATAATTTCATGGTATGCCCACATCTTGAATACTGCGTGCAGGTGTTGTTGCCTCATCTTGAAAAGATATATTGGAATTGGAAAAGGATCAGAAAAGGGCAACAAAAATTATTAGGGGTATGGAACAGCTTACATTTGAAGAGAGATTAATAACATTGGGACTTCTCAGCTTGGAAAAGAGATGACTAAGGCGGGGATCTGATAGAGGTCTATAAAATCATGACGGATGTGGTGACAGTAAATAAGGAGGTGTTATTTACTCCTTCTCATAACACAAGAACTAGGGGTCACCAAATGAAATTAATAGGTAGTAGGTTTAAAACAAAAAAAGGAAGTGTTTCTTTATACAACGCACAGTCAACCTGTGGAACTCTTTGCCAGAGGATATTGTGAAGGCCAAGACTACAACAGGGTTCAAAAAAGAACTAGATAAATTCATGGAGGATAGGTCCATCAATGGCTGCTAGTCACGACGGACAAGTATGGTGTCCCTAGCCTCTATTTGCCAGAAGTTGGAAATAGGTGACAGGGAATAGATAACTTTATGATTAGCTGTTCTGTTCATTCCCTTTGGGGCACCTGGCACTGTCCACTGTCAGAAGACAGAATACTGGGCTACATGGAGCTTTGGTCTGACCCAGTATGACCATTCTTATGTCTTATCTGTATTCTTTTTTAAACCAATACAGGTCTATTTTATTTATATAATTAAATCTATTAAGAAATACATATCTAGCATGAATTGGGAGAAAACATTTAAAAGTAAAATTGACAAAATTACAAAAGTCAAAATTAGTAACCATCATTTCTGATAAACTTAACTGTACTATTGACCTGTAACATGGAAAGAACTTAGATCTATATTTATAAACTAGAAAGTGATTTAGTATAATAATGAGCATTGCCACTAACATACATGAACAGAGAATGATTTAAGTTATACAGAAGTTTATCATTAACAATAGTCTAATAAATTCCCATTTTCAAACTGATGTAATATTATCCACATGTAAGAAAAGTAGTTACATCATCTTCTCCTAATTATGCTACCTAGCAATTATACAAATTTGTTTGTACTGTTGTTCTGTAATCAGAGTACTTCTATAAAACATAGCTTATCAATTATCCACGATAGGGTGGAGATGGTCTTCTGAAATTTACCATAAAAAAGAGTTAAACTATAGGTAACCCTTGGGGACTGGATTGTAATTATGATGGTCAGGGCTGTAGTTCTCTCATTGTCAATCACTGCAATGGAACAGTAATTGCTCCTCCAGGATTCTTACAATGGAAGATGTGTCACAGATTGATGGAAAATCAACTATAGGCTGCCCAGGCATTGTACAGCTGTGGAAGATGGATGTACAGTTTGTAGTTGCAAGTGGAATGTGGAAATTTAAAAAGGCCCAACATTTATTTGCTGTGTGTATGCGCGTGTGTAATAGAGAGAGAGAGAAGAATTTGCTAACAAAGATTCTGCTCCTGTCTGAGGCTAACAAAAATCCTAAGAAAACCCTTATAGGGTTTTAGTACAGGTACAAAGCAGAAATTGGACAATATTAGGCTGGTAGCTAAAGAGGATTTTTTAAAACACAGAACCAAAGAAAAAGAACTTTTCAGTTGAAAACATTCTAATTTCAAATTAACATTTTAGAGCTTTCCCGGACAATCTAGGTTTTGATTCTGCAAGATATCCATGAAAGCAAACTCCTGAATCCCTGCAGTGTCTTACTGAACTCATGGGGGCTTGGTGTTGACATGGGGTCTGCCGAAATGGTTCTCCTTGCAGGATTGGAGCCTAGGTTCTTTCAACTGAAGCAACAAAGCTTCTCTAGCCAGCTGGACAAAGTAGGCAGTAACATAAAGTTACTTCAACAGCTGATGTTGTGGTAGAGCATTGGAGTGGTACTCAGGAGGTTTGGCTTCTGTTTCCAGCTCAGCCATAGATTTCCCATGTGACTGTAGCCAAATCCCTTAATCTGTGCTTCAGGTTCCTCCTCTCTAAAATGAGGGTAAACTTTTCTTCCTCGAAGAGGTATTGTAAAGATAAATTCATTAATGTTTGTGAAAAGCTCAGATGTTTCAGTGATTGGGTCCATTTTAGAACCTGGATGGATAGGCTTCACTATCCCAGGACAAGTTCCACCCATTTATAAAAGGTAAGATGTATTAAAGGCTAGTGAATTAAGCAGACAGATCCTTTGAGGAAGAACATTAGCACAAAGGAGCACGACAGATAAGCAGAGGAAAGACGACTCACTGCTCATAGGAGAAGGTGGTTCTGGATCTCTGGGATCAACAGTCTACTGTTTTACAACTAGCATAACTAGGTTAGCTGCATCTTCCCAAGTGGAGAAAAACTATGCAAGAGTATCAGGGTGCAGGCAATCTAAAACTAACTGTCAAGTTCGCTGCTTATTTGCCATCACATGCAACTGGTGGAGTCAATGGGTGCTTTTGTGGAAGGCAAAAGAGGAACAGGTTGAAGAAAGCAAGGGTACGATTTTTCATTGGTAACAGAAGTAAATGTAATGAAACATCCTAGCACACTTATACATAGTAACAGGGAATAATATTTGAAAACTTCCATAATCAAGGAGTTTGTCCCTGAGTGTGTATGTGCCCATCTCCACAGTTAGGAGAATGACAGGACCCAGTCATGCCATGGTTGTCCCTTAACCTAGCTAAGATATACTCCCTATTTGTAATTGAAGACCAGACCTTCACCAGGGTATATATCTGGCTAAAGGGTATATAAAGCCCATCTGCCTAACATCCCAGAAGCATGGTTTATTCTTTTCTAAAGCACTATTGTAGTCAGTCATTCCTGGGGAGCAGCTGTATATATATGAGCTTTAACCCAATCACAGAGAGATAGTTGGTCCAAACTATATTACAAATTTTAATCATATTCTAAATGAGTGTGCTGGTTTAATTGTTGTAATGGGCTCTCCTGAATTAATGATTAAACAAAGTGATTTAATCAAAATAAAATTTCACAAGCGCCCTGACGCCATTTTTACAAGGAGCTCTACTTGCGATATATGCAGAACAGATGATTAAGGGTAGAAAGAGCTTTTGTAATTTTGTAAGCATATAAGAATAGCTCCCCTCAGTTTCAAGTTTATCATGATTATTTTGGAAAAAGAAAAAAAATCATTAATGAAGTTGAATATATAGAATGTTTTTATTTATGTTTATATCTGTATAAAAGCACCCCGTGAGAACACATTTTATAATAGTTTTTCTTTTATGAAATGTTTCACAGAATCCATTCAAAATTGGGTGGCGCCTTTAGTACAATTTCACAGCAAGTAGAGCAAAAGCACATCTCATGCCCAGACATGTAATTATTTGGATGGGTTTTACTTCCGTAGTCTCACTCTGCTGGAATGGACTGCATATGTATATGTCTTTGTACATGCTGTAGACAAATCAGGTTTGAATATCTAATTTCATTTTCTTTAATATATGACTCTCTTTCAAGTGGATTGATCTGAAATTAATGGAAGGATATGTAATCTGTTATAGACAAGTGATCAGATACTGGAATTGGTAAATAAAAAAGTAGTATACACTCACGAATATCTTGCACATTACTTGAAGTCAAACATTCAACAAAATGGGATGAGAGGGATATCAATCACCCAAGAAAAAAAGTAAAAATTCATCCTGGGAATAACTTTATGGGGTAACTCCAAATGAATTTGGCCCCAGAATAATAATGAGCTAAGAAGAAATGTAGGCACAGCATTTGATTCAAATTAAGGGAAACATACAGATGATCTATTTCAGTCACAGTTTTGTTTCCCTGCAGGCTGAAAGTACTAAAAGCCTGTCCTAAGCAAGACTTGATTGCAGTTTGTGTATGTAGGCTTCTGTTGTGTTTCTTTCCTTTTAATTTATCCATATCTGTTCAAAATTGGTGCCCCATCACAGTGGGACTGCACACATGAGTAAAATTAAGTATGTTCGTAAATACAGGATGGGGGCTATTTTCTGCTTTACATCCTGTAAATAAAGATGACTAGCATAGTTTAATCCTACATCTAATCCTACTTGGTTGCTCTCTTGAAAAGTCAAGAGCCTATTCTTGAGTTCAGAGTTTTCTGATATCACAGAAGTTGTGGCAATATCCCAATTTTAACTATATATGCTTTTTCTCAGTACCCACTTCCCCAGTAAAAGCCATGCACTGGAAACTTCATGGTCTAAATAGTAAATTGGTTATTAAATTGAATCTAGCATTTTTGAAAAGGAAGGCATGTTTTGTTTGATAGGCAAAACAAAAGTTTGAGCTTTAAAGCAATTGTAACATAGTGGATTAAAGACGGTCAGTATAATTAGATAAACAAAGACTCCCTAACATCTGTTCTCAAGAGTGTACTAAAAAGACAGCCACTTCTTGTTTGGGGATAGCTGAAGCTATATTGACATCCATTATGCAGGACCATTACATGGTCCTCATCTCACTCTGACTACACTCATCTGGCAAAGCTGCTTTGACCCCATGCATTTCTTCCTGCTGTCTTTTGAGAAAATCTGCTTCTCCTGTTCATTATTTCTGCTTACTGTATGGAACCTTTTGTAGAATGGGACAAGAAGGAATATACAAGGGAAAATAAAATACTGGTAATCATGTTTGTTATCATCTTCTGTCCTGCTTCTTATATGACCATTGGTTGTCTATACATACATACACATGCTCATTTATATATTTCCTGTAATTCTCTTTGCTTTTCATTTGCTTTTTAAATGATTGAAGGGGGAGGAGACAGAGCATGGCTCTTAACCACTCTATCTTTTTGTATCTTGCTTCCTGTCTGGTGGAATTATGTTTATATTATAGAAGCTTGTTCTGTTGTGTGGCTGAAATGAGAGGATTCTGATAAAATAATTATGGGTATATAATTTCCTTATTTAAAAAGAAAGAGGTATAACACTCCCCTATGTTCTGAAAATCTGAAGACAAACTTATAGAACAAGAATGCAAGGGGATGCAAATTAGCAATGCAAATTGTACTATTTAATGCTTTTGTATTAGATCTCCAATTACTTTAAAACTGTTAATTAAGATACACAACCACGCTGTGAAAGTTTATAATATACATAAACCATACAGCATCTTTACTGTAGCAGTATAAGATATAAATGTGTGTTTGTTAAATAACCAGTCTATATATCAAAAACAGACACAAACAAGGAAAACCACCTTCACTATTTTAAGCCATCAAGCCTCATACCTAACCTCTCCATAGTCCCCATGCAGAAGACCACTCAAAGTTGCCATCCTCAAAGAGCGCATTGATCAGGGGGAACTTGTATTCAGACTGACTTATTTATTCAGACTTGTAGGCTTGATTGGCCAACTGTAGGTAAGGTGTCTTCTCCCAGAAAGTAAACAGCAGGGAGACAAAAAAAGAATTGGAGGTGCAGGATGACATAAGGGGGGTGGAGGTGACCAAACATACAGATACAGAAGTTGGAGATCTAAACCCTCTATTTTCATTAGGCCTATGGCTTCAGTTTACCTTAATCCAGCTCTTCAAAGAGATCTATTTTCCCATGTCCTCAGCATTTACAAAAATAACTTTGACTTTCTAATTGCAATGTACTTCCTCTCGTCAGCAAGAGCAGAAGGAGAGAGCTAATATGCAAGAAATAGAGATTGATGTCATTAAATAGTCTCAAAACCATGATTTGAGCAAACTCTCATACAGGCCCCCCAAAGTTTTAGGATTTGCTACACAGGGAAGTTAATTTGGATTAAGGTAGGATGTGAATTTAAAGCAGAATACATATTCCAGATTAACTCTGTGAGGGAATGGATTTATTCTGGAATGAGTGCTTTATTCTAAATTATCTTCATCCACATCTGAAATGGATTATGCTAATTTGGATTAAAGCTTTTTTTTTTTTTTGGAATAAGAGCGTCCCAACACAGAGTTAACTCCCCTTGTAGAGAAGCCGTAAGGAAAGATTATTTTCTCTTTCTAAGAAGAAATGGCAGAGTGTGCCAGAGGACAGGAGAGGAAAAGGAAATCTATTTTACCACCCTTGGGGGTTCTTAATAAATCAGGTATTGATATATGGATAGAAGAGACTGCTTGCTTGCCAATATTGCCAACTCAAAACATTCAAAAATCATGATATTTTAAGAATTAATAAACGTTGGGCTTTTTTTATTTGCCTTCTAGTCTTTCAGCCTTTCCAAGCATTGTTTGGCAGCCATGAGGGCTTAAATTGACTTAAAGCCTCTCCTCTTCCCCCCATTTCCCTATGCAAGAATATGAATTTTTTCCTGTAAATCACATGGCTTCAGGCCCTAGAGCTTTAAGAAAAAAGCCAAATATCACAAGAATGGGCAACTAGGTTTCCCTTAGCTCACTTCACTTCATCGGATGGATGCAGTGGCATCCGATGAAGTGAGGTGTAGTTCACGAAAGCTTATGATCAAATAAATTTGTTAGTCTCTAAGGTGCCCCAAGTCCTCCTTTTCTTAACAACTTGACTGCCATTAGTGCAGCTGCAGCATTGTAAGTGTAGACAGGCCCTGAATGAGATGCATTGGGATAGGGAGACAAATCAGGAGACTGATTCTGAACAGCTGGTGGGAAGCTCTGCATTTTTTAAGTGGTAACATAGAAATTGGAGGTGAGTGTCTTTTTTTCTAAACCTGCAAAAATCAGAAGGCAGCTAAATTACACAATGCTGTTGGAGATTTTTTAAACTAAGGTTTTAAGCCAATTTCATTACTTTAATAGGTGGGTGGTATGGAGAGTAAGAGTGCCTGACTCAGTCTTCGAATGCTTGTGTTTGGCGGTTATTTTAACAATCCGTGGTCTAGTTTTCAGGGCAGTATTGTTGACATAGTTGCCTTTTTTCAATAATATTGGGGGGGGGTGGAAATTGGAGAAAAGATAATTTTAGAAACAAATTATGAGACTGGGAATTAGGAAATGGGCTAAGGAGAAAATTCATAATAGAAGCAGCAGTTTAGTGCCTCTTCAGCATAGACACTGATCTTATTTCTTGGCAACCAAGAGCCATAAATACCAGCCTTGATATAACAGATTTTGCATGTCGCCTGACAAGATGTCTGTAACTTGGTAATTAATGCACAAAGGGATGAAAGAGTACAGTATATCAAAATGCATGTTTTCTGTTTACATGCAAATGTTACACCTTTAACCAGCCCATGAAAATATTTGTTTCCCCACCAAGTTTCCCATTTTTGAAGGTGGAGAAAAGGTTGGTAGAGCCATAATATTTTCTGGTTTGAGGCCCAGGTTCATTTTTTTTTTAAAGTTTACTTTTTTCACTGGTTATATTAGCTGTTCATGATTGCCTCTGCTAGTCAAAGCACAATTATTTATTTGAACAAACGAGCAAAATGTCCAGTTTATAATCCTATTTTAATGTTGCATTGACATTGCACCATGTCCCCGTTAAAAATGTGATATCTTCAGGGAATTTGTGGCTATCATTGCTTTATCATTCTAAGGACATTGATTTTTTTTATTTATATAGATCTACAGTACCGGGTTTGTGGCTCACTAGCTTACTATTAAATGATCATGTGGAAATAACTAAATGCCAAGCTGTAGGCAAATTTAAGCTACAGGGCATACTTAAGTAGATGCTGGACGTCTCCGGACTCTGTTTATTTCAAGCAGTCAGAATGTGATCATCTTTCTCTGTATAATCTTTTAGGAAAATCAGAATAGTCATGCTGAATGATCTTGTCTTTACTGATCCAGCTTTGGCAACATATTTGGGACAGTGACATTCTTAAATATGAACAGACATCATGTGGTTTAGGGTACGTGTATTATTTCTATAAAAATATAAACAAATATTAAGTCAGGGAGTCTGAAAGTTTGTTCTCCCGTAATGCTTTAAGATCATATAGATAGGGAGAATCAGAATATACAATACTATGTTTTTTTTCTATATGAGAAACAGATTACTAATATTGCTGATGACTTATCTTTCCTGCTGTTTACTCTCTCAAAAAATCACAGGCTTGTAGTTTTCCATCTAATAAATATTTCAGACAATGCTGTGAATAATTAGTGCAGCAAAGATTAAATTCTATTTCAAAGGCACAAGGTGAACTAAAGCATTAGTGAAGTGCAGTTAAGTATTGAACATTTATACACTGTAAAGCAGGAAATCTCCACACAATAGAGATTAATACTGTGTGTGCATACTGTATTGTTCTGAGCCCTTAACATTCTGAACTGGGACTGTGGCAGTCATTATCTCTCACAGGTTTCTTGGTGATTTTCAAGCCCAGCTTTACCTACCCAAGTGGCAGTGACACCAGCTTTCACTGAAGCCTTATTACTCTTAAAAGAGCAATTTGGTTGGTTGCACGGCTGTTAGGATCAGACACTCAGGCTTAAAGCTGTCAGTACAACTGATTCTCATCTTTTTTCACAATCCTGACATCTTTTTCTCTTTTCTCCTGGACACAAGCATTACTGTTTTTATCATTTTCAATCAAGCTCACGCTGAAAGCTGAGGAATATATTCCCACTGAAACCAAAGTGAGGAGCAGAAATTATTTTATAGCTACTATATAGTGGCAGCAGGACTGGCTGCATGTTGTGTGGGAGAAACTGGATCAGTGAGAAATGTGTGGCTTTCCTCAGGGCTACATCATTGAGGTATTACTTCAACGTCTAAGGATGGCAAAACAACTATTTGCTGTGATTTTTCAGTGATTAATGGCTCCTCCTTAAGCAAACGGTGTGTGGAAAGTGGGAGAGAAGATGTAACAAATTTTATGAAAATAACTTGTGGAAATGTTATCATCAGTGAAATGGGGGGAAATTACTATGCTTGAACTTCTTTTCATTTTGATGTTGTTCTTCTCTGGACCAACGCTGAGCAAGCTAAGTAGGACCAAAAGCAAACACTGGAAGGGCGGTAAGTGATAAAAGTTTTTATAATGAATGTCTGGGAGAGATTTGAAAAGCCAGGGTTAATGTTGAGCTAAAGGAAACAAAGCTGTTTTGCATGCTTAAGATTTTAGGTTGTCACTTGGATTTGAGATAGAATATGAAAGCAAAGAAGGGAATTTAATTTGTTTGCTTGTTAGTTTGTTTATATATAGCATTTATTTCCTAGAGGAATTATAGTTATTTACTATATAAATAGCAAAAGTTCACTTAAGGCCCTGGAATGTCAGGAATAGTTTTTCATATAAAAATATACAGGTAAATTAGAAACCACTGTTTTCAAGATTGTGAGAATATTAAGATTGTTGTTTTCATTATGGAAACCTGGGGCCAGAAGCTTATAGCTTTTACTGCAGGTAACTCTGCTTGCTATCTAGAGGTTACATTATTTGAAAAAGCGAAAAAGAGGGGGAAAATAAACTCAACCTGTTTTGAGTGCAGAATTCTTAGTATATTTTGTGTAATGATTAGACAGACTTTTCTTTAGAGAACATTAATGTTATAAAATGCAGTGCCAGAATCAGTGATTGGCTGGCTGACTATATTGGTGTTGATGTGTTAATAAAGATAAAGTGTATTAACTTTATTGAAAAAAATCTGCTGTGCTAAAAAACACTTATGGTTTTTAAAGGCTGCAATTCATTTTCTTCAACTGATGGAAACTGCAAAGATTTACCCTGTATATTTTGTGAACAGTTCACTAAATATGCCATTTTGTAAAGTTCACTTTGTTTTGCTTCCCTTGCATGACATTTGTTTATGGAAAACTTGGGTTATCAAGGTCTGATAATCAAATGGCCCAGTAAGCATAAATGATGTTGTATAAATATTTGGACCAAGGGACTATAGATGCTGGATAGGATGTTTTTTTTCCCTCCAGGTCTTTCTTGATATTGTTGATTGGATGCACCCTAGGAATTTTCTTTCTTACAAGTACTGCCACAGCATGATGTGTGCATCTCAGCTTTAATAGCACTTTCAGTTTTCCTCTTTTGACAGTGTTGTGATCTGAGGTTAAAAAGTAGCATCAATATTAAAAAGAAGTTTTAATAATGTATCACAACATCTCAGCAGGAGACTTTTGCCCCTCCCTCCCTACTATAGTTCCCTTTGTTGCATTAAAGCATTACAAATCTTCCACCTACTATACCTTCAAGGGAAAAGTTCCAGCAGGCACTTAAGCTGGGCTGTTAAGGCAAAGGTGGCCAGAACAGCATATCTGCAAATTATTTTCTGTTCCTGTAAATCCCATTATCACACTACTCATATCTCACAGTGCTGTTACTGGTCCTCTTTTTTGCAAATTACAAACTGTTTATTTATTCTGTGCTGCATGATCTCTTCTCAGAGGCATATGATTCAGGCATATATGTTACTATCAACTTCTCGAAATTTCAAAAAATTATCTTTTTATGGTCCAATCTCCTTTTTATTTTTATTACTTTAAATGAAACTGGCAAATGAGAAGTGCATCAGTCCAATCTCTTAGCCCTTAACCAAAGGAACCAGATCCTGAAAACTTAGATATTTACTGAAGAAGTTAGGTGGCAGGTTGAAAATAACCCCACACATGACTGTTGAGTAATACTGTTACCTTGTTTTGTATGTTTATAAGAAAAGAAACTTAACTGTTTCAAGCAGACAAAGTTGCTTAAGAATTTCTTCTGAAAAGAGACAAAAGCAAGTTTTTTTTAAAAAAAAATGATCTCTAACGAGACTAACAGTAAGTGTGGTATATTTGCCGTATGGTAGTATTTTAATTCAGAGTCTGTGCAGTATTGTTACTAATTAAAGAACTGTTTGTTTTGATGGCTACATAGACATTTAAGGGAAAGTTTTCAGTTTACCACCCGTTATAATATGTGTGTTCTAGAGTATGCATTGTTAGTTCCAAAATAATTTTTTGTTGTCAAAACAAAAACATAATGTTGGTATCCATTTTTGTAAGTAGGAGCAAGCAGTGAAAGTCAACCTCTGTTTATACTTTGACTTCAATATTTTCTTCAGCATACATATGGAACTAGAGATGGTGAGGAATTTTTCAGTGAAAAATGTTTTTTTCAGAAAATGCTGATTTTTTTTTTCAAAACCAAAATTTTTCACCATAACTTATTGGTTTCCATGCAACTTTCACTGGGAAGGTTTCTCAGGTCCATGATGGAATTCTGGTTAAAATGAGAGAGAGAGAGAGAGAGAGAGAGAGAGAGAGAATGTCTGACTCCAGAGTACCCTACGGGTAAGGACACTCCCCTGAGCTTTGTGAGACTATTTAAGTCTATGCTCTGAGAGGGAACAAGGACTTGAACCTGGGTTCCCTGGACTACTAGCTGTTTTGATGTGGGTTGCTCTCTTGTGGGTTGTTAGGGTTTTTTTCCACAAAAGTTTTTGAAAGGTCTTGGTTTTGTTCCAATGTGGAATGAAAACAAACTTAGAGTTTTTTGTGGAATGGATTCTCCTTTTCTGGCCAGCCTACCAGAAACTTTCACTGGTGGGTAATGGGATTTGTGCTCAGAGACACTGTTATGCTTATAAGAAGCACACAGAAACTTTTTCAGGGGAAAAGGCAATATGCCACATTTATTGGAGATACAACAGTTAGCATATGAATTCAATCATACACACACACACACACGTGCACACACTCCTGCCAGTCAATGTTGTAGTTACCAGTCCAGAGTCCGGATCAATGTAGTGGCCAGCTAGGTTGATCACGGGTAGGGAGGAGCCAGGTTCTGTTAGTCGTGACACAATGCTCCAGGGAAGTCTTGGCAGGACGAACCCAAAGTTTCATGGTAAGGCCCCCTGTTTATATTGTGATTTTCCTTCATTGAGACCAATGAGTTTTGCACCATCATGCTGTAATTAATTGTTGTTTGACAAGTGCTTTTTTTCTTAAAATGTTCTTCTTATTTTTTATTTTGTTTTTTTATTAAGTATCTCAGGGCGTTATCCCATGCTGGTTTTGATCACAGCTGTCTTGTCCCCATTAATAGGTGCCTGTCTTATCTTAAGAGTCGTCAATCTGCCTCCTTTTACATTTCAACAGGGGCGTGTTGCAATCTCTTGGTGCCCTTATGTTTGTCCTTGGTTCCTTCCTAGAACATCTGGTCCAGTAATGGCCTTCATACTTATCTTCTAACACACACGTTCCTCATTCATACATTAAACACGATTGATTTACACAAAGCATTTGAACAGGATCATCAAATTAAAATGCAAAAGAAAACAATCATTGCATTATTTTATTTATTTCAAAATGCTAAACCTACAACAAAGTAGTGACCCTAAACGTCTGTCACTGTCTTGAGATCAGCTCAGACACAAATTCTGGCTAATGCATCTTTACCAATGGCCCATTAGGCCATTCCTTCCTGCTTTCAGAAGGGATGGCTGGAAAAATATTGTCAAATCATACACCAATACATTTAATACATGCTACATTATTCTTTATCCTTCATTCTAAATTATACAAAATACAAACATAAAATCCTACTACTACGACCTGAAGTAGTAATATAATAAATTCTGATTAGATTTCTATTTTACCAGTGAAAGAGTGACCCTACAACACCATTACTGGAGCTTGTTGGAGAGTAGACCCCAAAATAGAAACTGGGATTTCCAAAGTATCTCAAGGGAGTGAGGCACCCAGCTTCCAATTCCTAGCCACAGTGTCCATAAAATAAATATATATGATGCAGTATGTATACATCTGGAGAAATAAAGGGCATATCCTAAGCTAGGGTAAATCAGCAGAGCTCTGCTGAAGTCAATGGCTACAATGATTTACACTAGTGGAGGAACTGGCCCATACAATTGACCCTATCCTACAATTGTAATTGCAAAGTGGACTTTTGCATCCTCATGGAGCAGCACTGACTTCAATGGGGCTCTGTGCACCCTGGATCCATTTGTGGGAGTACATTTGTACTTGAGTACTTTTGTAATAAATTGTCAGAAGTATAGTGAATGGAGAACTCTGAGGACCTTAATTAAAGTCAAATGAAAATCTCCAATAATACATTTTTTAAATTAAACTTTTTTAACAGATTTTTCATATTCTCAAATAAAAGAACTTCATCTCCTGTTACAGGAGGAGGGACAATATGGCAGTTTTCATTTTAGCTTTTCAGGCCAAGTGAAGACTACTGATGTTGTAAAACTCTCCATTTGAGCCAAAACTGAACTTTTTCACCAAAATTCCAATCCCTGGTAAGCCATTCTTTAGAGAGCTTGCTGAATAGCATTACATGGTTCTTTTTTTCTCAGCAAAACATTTGTATATTGTAATCCTTTAGGGACTTATTGCTCCAAATGTTGAACACCCACAGTTCTCACTGAAGTCAAAGGAGCTTTGGTGCTCAGCATCTCTGAAAATCACACCTATAGTCAACAACGATTGAACCTAGTGATGCTAAATAATAGTCCACATTTATTACTGATTTAGTTCCTATCAAATCAGTAAACTTATGCCAGGTGGTGAAATTGGCCCACAGTGTTATTGGGAGAAATATAAGGAAAACAAATTGTATTTTCCAGGTGCTTATATTTTGGTATCTTGGAAAACCTTTAAAAAATGCATTGCAGTGTGGTGTTTAAAAGTGTTTAGCTCCGGTGCTCTGGGATTTAGAAGCTAGTGTTCAAGATAAGCTGAAGCCTAAAAGTAAAACCTGGAATTACAAATCACCTGGATTTTCTTTTTCTTTCTGAGCCAAGATAACAAATTATGATTCAAATTTTTAAGAAGGATTTATAACTTGGAGAACAAAAATCTGTGAGAAGACAATTAAATCCCCTTTGTAGTTTATCTTAAATCGGGAAGTAGATTTCAAGCTTGCAAATACCTATCCCCTCCTGAATTCATTTTTCACAGTGCTTTGGAATGCTAATACACATTATAAGGGGAAAGTATTTAATGTCTGAAAGCACATAGACATTTCTTCATATGCATGTGGAAGTGTTCTTTAGATGTTCATTGAAACTATCAGGACAGTGATGGAGTGTTAATGGAATGGTGTTCCCATGCATTGTCTTTGGGAATCCCCTGAAAAAGTGTTGGGTAATTTGACAATAAGGTATCCATGAATGATGAAAATTATTGTGCTGCTTGAGACAATAACACCTTTACCGATCTCTAGTGATATCAGAGCTAGAAGGACATCTGTGAATTATAGTATGGTGGTGAGAAAAGTTACTTTGATAGTTATTGCCAAAAGGTTCATTTCTATAGGACCTCAGCCCTGTTCAGGACCTACGTGGTCCAGCTCAAATACCACACATTATTGTTCAGAGACTACTTTCTATGGTAACTACATATTACCTCAGTTGGAAACAATATTAGCTATGGGGAAAATAGAATTATGCCTAATTTGTTATCTCACAATAATTATGGACCGAACTTGCATCTTCACTACAAAGCTGTGTGACAAATCTTTATGGAAGCAGAGATAGAGAGAAAGCCCAGAGACTAGTAAGGAAATATCATACTTATTGGCACATATTAACAGTTTGTATTTATTAAACCCAATTTGCTCTTCCAGCTTTATAAAATAGCGTAATGCATTTTGCCCTTTTGTGTATGTCTGTACTGCAATAAAACACCCATGACTGGCCCATGTCAGCTGACTTGGGCTTCTCAGGCTCAGGCTGTGGGCTATAAAATTGCAGGGTAGGTGTTCAGGCTTGGGTGGGAACCTGTGCTTTGGGACTCTCCCCTGTCACAAGGTCCCAGAGCTCAAACTTCAGCCTAAGCCTGAATGTCTACACTGCAATTTATAGCCAAACAGCCTGAACCCCACAAGCTCAAATCAGCTGACACAGGCCAGCCGTGGTATTTTATGGCAGTGTAGACCTACCCGCTATGTCTAAGAGGGACTGAGATAGTAATCTTTCATGCCTAAATCAAGTTTTTATCATACAAGTGCAACAGAATCATATTTCAACTGCTGTTTCAGGTCACATTATAGTTAAATTTATGACAAAAGATACATAGAGTTTGTGAGAGTCCTAATAGTATCACTTATGAGGAATTAATTTTAAGGAGGAGAAAAATGCCTACATTATTGTTTGAATGTAATTATAGAGTGTGACTCTTTCAGGCTGTCTGCAGACTGATCAGCATATTATTCATGTCAAATAGAGCATATTACTCATGCTAAGCGATAACATCCATTCCATTTATATATATGGTGCTGACCCAAAGATCAGCTGATGAAAGGAAAACATAAAAGGTTCAGATTTTCAGAAGTGGTAAAAACCCACAAATCCCTAAAAAGTCCTTGGAAGTTCATTAACTTTGAAAATTAGGCTACTTGTATTTAGGTGCTTAAGTACGGATCTAGGAGCCAAACTTGTTTGAAAAATTGGGCCTGCAATTTTAGTCTAAAAGTACAGAAAGTGATAGATGTGGCTCTTTCAAATACCGAGGAAGTCTGAAAAAGCCAATCAGTGTGCATGTTTAAAAGAAAATATGAATGTTTGTTTGAGCATTTGAGACTGTGTAATGGTTTGTTTTTTTAAGTTCACTTTTTCTCTTTAGGGTTCAGATCCAAGGCAGTTGGGTGCACACAGCAGAGCCCTGTATCCTCATAGAGTCTCATTGAAGTCTCATCTGTCCTCATATTAAAAACTCCTTAACCAAAGTTATATTTGTAAACCTGAGAAAATTTTTAATTCAGGAATATAAGGAATTCATTACAGGGAAATAAATATGGATAAAGGGGTTTTGGAATAGTTATGAAGTATCACCCACATTACAGAATTAGCAGGCAAAAACAAACTCTCTTAATTAGGTCTACAAATAGAATGAACACATGAAATTGCCTGCTAAATGGGGTAAGAGCACATATCAGAAATTCAAAATGATGAAACCTGTACACATACCAGAGTAAGAGCTAAGAAAGAGCCACACTTGTTTTGGCTTTCCCTTTCTAGTAATATTCAAAGATAATGATGTTGGCTGTTAAATAGCATTGATTTTAAGTGCTAACACTTGAAAGCATGATCTAAAGAGTACTTAGAGTACATTGTCTCTTTTGAGAGACATTATTAAACTCCTTCAGAAAACATCTTTGCTTAATGCCTTCAAAAAAAGCAAGAGATAAAGTGAGAGGACAGGAACTTTGGACAGATCATTTGATTTTGGAAAGTGAGACTCAAAACTGCCAATAATGAAAAGCTGTTGGTATGTTAACATTCCTGTTCATGAAGACTGTGTCAGCACATCCATTATAAACTACATTTGTTTTCCAGAGGGTTACAACTTAGTCATATAAACTTGTTTAAGGCTGAAATCTGTTAGAAGCAGATTTCATGTTACCAGTTTTAAAACACAAACCTTTAACCTTCAATTAGTTGAGTTTTAAAACAAATATTGGAATGCTTGTATGAGTTGAAATGAGAAATGGCTTTTAATCGGGTAGAGGGAGCCACATAGTTCAGCAACAGCAGCAAAATCTTTTTAAAAAGCATTTTTTTCTCTCCCCCAGCCTTTGCTCTTGAAGATCACAGTGAAAAGAAACTAAAAAATAAAATCTTAGCTTGGGCTGAACTGGAATCATTTTATGCCCACTTTTCAGAGGTACTGAGCACCTGCAGCCTTTGTTGACTTCAGTCAGGTTTGTGAATGCTCAAAATAATTATTCTCAACACTTCTCAAAACAATGTCCTTAAAATGTCTGTGTGAAGCTCTAATTTCTTTAGAGCTCCTGTTTCCTCTGAGTGTCAGGGAGCTGTGTTTGGAGAGTATCCTGCCTTTCCATGAGGCTTAGTCTATGTGCAGTTTTTCTACTGATATAACTACGCTGGTTAAGAGTGTGATTTTTTTAAACTGACATACTTACACCAGCACAACCCCTATTTTGGGTGCAGTTATAGAACTATAAAGGTGCTTTACACCAGTATAGCTTATTCCCTTTTATGTACA
The DNA here is from genome assembly GCF_965140285.1 of Lepidochelys kempii. Taxonomy (NCBI): domain Eukaryota; kingdom Metazoa; phylum Chordata; order Testudines; family Cheloniidae; genus Lepidochelys; species Lepidochelys kempii. The sequence goes on from NC_136380.1 coordinate 177,971,098, forward strand.
TGAATAAACTGTATCAGAATAGGCATATTGTACATGAAGTTTGTGCTGCCTTAACTATACCAGTATAGTTAAAGTGGCATAATTTCCTTGTGTAGTCAAGACCAGTGTGTTTGACTATATTTTCAGTTCCCATCCCTGTGAACCTCTGAGATCTGTGAGTAAGAACTACTCATTGGTTACTGGAGATTAAGGAAGTGCTCTTCACCTTGTCCCAGACTTCATATTTAAAAAGAAATGATGGTCCATATTAGCAGCAACTCCTGTAAAAGCTGTTTTTATAAATCTAAATCCCTCTGATTTGCATATAATCCAACCTTTAACTGTAGAAAGTTGACTTTTGTGTGTATGTAATTTTGCTTATGGTCTTTTGAAATCTATTAATTCCATTTGAGAAGGTTTAGAGGTCAATCAAATAAAAAAAATGAACAAGTTACAAAGCTATACAAGGTTGTGGGCCTGGCTTTATCTGAAGTAAAATTATTCATCAAGGCATGGCACAAGAAGAAAACCCATGGAAAAGAAAAAAAATATCCATCTCTGAAATGTATAATTAGTCAGTTTCCCTCACTTATATCCCACAATAATCCCATTCCAAAAATGTTTAACCCTCTTACTACAATGACTCAGAGACAATCATCTGTGTGATTGTGAAGTGGAAGAAAACAATAAATTTGGTGGCCAACATTTGTTTGGGTAGCTAATTGAGTGGCCTGAGTTTTAAAAGTGAAAGATACTCATTGAATTCAATGGAAGCTGCTGCATACTTAGCACTTTTGAAATTTAGGCCAATTATTTTGGTCCTCAAGTATGGAATTATAAAAGAAAAGTTACCAAAGTGTGGGAGGTTTCCTTTCTATCAAAAGACTTTGTATACTTGTTCGGTGTTTTTAGAAGCCACAGGCCCTTTGATACTCTCTGATTTCTTGAGAAGAATCAGGTAGAGTCTTATTGGCTAACCATTTCCCTCAGTGTACTTTTCCATACTAGGGTAAGTTATGACAAATGGGTTAGTGTGTACAATCTGTACAAACCTAAAAATCAGCTTGTTATCCAAATAGAACACTCCTCCAAACTCTGAGTTAAAGCACTTGTATAACATCATCAGTAAAGATAATGGATAGTTTCATTGCCTGTGTTTAACTGGGAAGAGTTCACTGATGTATTAGTATGTATACTTGGTATAGCTGCTGATATTAGCAACTAGGGCCTAATTCTCCTCTCACACTGGTGTAAATCGGGACTGCATTAAATCGAATTATGCCAGTGTAAAACTGGCATAAGTGAGAAGAGAATCAGACCTCCAGAGTCCTGTCCTATGCTACCATATATCTGGTAGTCAGCCTGGACACTCAGAAAGAGAGAGATTAATCTGGAGATGGGAGCCTCTTGAAGGCACAAGGTAATATTCTGTAATATTTGATGAAGAAAGGAAAAAAGATTTCTAATGTATATTGAAGAATTATAGACTATGTCAATGCAGAGCCCACAAGACTTAAAGATCTTCTCTTGACCATCAAATATAGATAGCATTGTCTTTTGTAATGAGACTCTCAATGTGCATGTCCAGTCACTTACCACCTCAAATTTACCGAGGAGTTTTAATGTGTGAGTTTATACTAATAGGACTGATAGGCTAGATTGAAATGGGTTTGATGTAGCATTTTTATCTGCTCATTCAGTGATCCATAAAGATAAGGATTTACATAATAACCAGAACATTTCTAAATGAGTTATTGACTCCTACAGTGTCAAAAATCCACTTAATTCAACTGTTTTCAAAGTGTGTGTGTGTGTGTGTGTGTAATGTCATTTCACAAGATACCAAAGACTAAATATTTCATGAAATAAATAAATAAATAAAACCCTACATTAAAAAAAAAATAAAGTTACAGAATAGAATAAATAGAAAAACAATCTAGCAAAAAAAAGAGGAAATTTCTAATGTTTGAAATTTTTCATTTTTGTATTTTCCCCTCTTTACTTCCTTCTTTTCCTTGCCTTTTTTTCTTATTCCCTCTGAGTAATAAAATGATTGGTGTCCAGAGGTTGTGTTCTTTTTCTTTTTTAACCTTTCTCTGTGCTAATGTGTAATTTTTCAAAACTACTATAACTTTTCAAAAGTTAGAGTAGCAAAACAGTGGGGATCTACAGTATTTATTGAAAAATCAATTAATGTTAATGCATATGCATGGACATTGTCGGGAGTATAGAACCCCCTGATTTATACTTTGATCTTAACATTGGTCGTTTTACCTTTTTTCATAGCAGCATGGCTATGGCCAGGATTTAATACTCATGTTGTGTAGAATATTACTACATAAGAGGTCTTATTAACTTCAGTGGACTAGATGGGGGTAAAATTCTATTCAGCATGTTAGAATCTGGCCCTCAGTGAGTATCAACTTTAACTTTGAATGCCTCTCTTATTTCTTACTTTGTGTCACAGCCTAAGTGGTGTTTGAACAGTTTCTTTCCTTTGGAATTAATTGTCTTCTCATTTATAAGGTACATTTTACAAATTATCATCCTCATAAACTGTTCATTAGGGAGTTCTTAATCTCTTTTAATCAAACAGCTTAAGTAAACTTACATTAATACTAACTGCATTAAAACACATACAGTACTATACACCAATACAATATTTGTATATTTCATTTTTCATTCTTTTTTTTTTCCATGTAGGTCGCTGGGCAGCAGTGTCTAAGTGATCTCTTACCTGAAATTAATCATATAGACTCAGTATTATGGACCTTGAGGAAAATATAATAAAATGCAGTTTTGACACTATGATTTGCTTAATTTATACTCCTGTGGAAAATCTGCTTTAATATTTTGCCCTATTCTCTTATCTTTGTGCACTTTGATGGTAGAGATAAGAACTGTTTGGACTAACATAGAGTAAGAGCCAACTGACATGATAACTGATAAGTGTATTTTTCATTAACAGTTCCAAAGAATGTGTATAGGTTTTCAGTTATTCTCCAATATTTGTACCCAGTTCATAAAGTTACTTACAGCTAAGTCTGAATTAACTATATTAGACAAGCACATATGTGCTATTTAAAAATACAGCTCATATAGAGCAGGCTATATGTGCTGAGAACATAGCATAATATCATGTACTCTGCATGCAGATTTGATTGATCTATGTTGCTCATTTCGATTCCTTTTCTAAACAGTGAACTTGGTAATTTCATTTTACAGATAATGTAGTCTGAGAACCTCAGTCAGTTTGCCAGTAGACATTTTTTGATTCATGGCAAGGGCAGTTGCTAGCTTCTCAATGTATTTGTTTATATCTCCAAAATGAGAAGTACTGCAATGGTTGGAACATTACATGGTACACAACTTTTGTAAATAGGCCAGATCTACATGCACAGAAAAAGAGCCATGATCACAGCATGAACTTTTTCTGCATTGAGTATGTATTTGGATGGGAAGCAGTGGAGGGCTGCCTTATGAACACCCTATGGGTTTGTCTTCACTGATGGTGTTGCAATCGATGCAGCAGGTATCGATTTAGCAGGTCTAGTGAAGACCCACCAAATCTATGGCAGCGTGCTCTCTGGTTGATTCGGTACTCCAGCTCCTCAAGAAGAGTAAGGTAAGTCGACCAGAGAGCACAGTTGGCACAGCACAGTGAAGACACCGGGGTAAATCGACCTAAATTACGCTACTCCAGCTATGTGAAACTTAGGTCCAGAAATGTTGCAATAGAGGTATTAAGAAGTGTGTGGACATAATTCACGTTTCAGGATGCACCTGCAGTTGAACCTATTCACTTCTCATACTCCATACAAAGATTACTCCAACTCCTGACAGGAATAATCTTGTATGAGGATATTGTGCATGGGACAATGGCCTGCCAGAATATGGGTGATTACTACTGCTGTTTTTACAGGACCAAGTTGCAACCAATAATTATTTTACTTAATCTTCCTTTGAGTTAGTCTTAAAGATGAATACAGATATTGTGACTATATTAAATTTCTACTAGGAACAGACAGTTAGCCTGTTGAAATTACATAAAATATGCCTCTTTGCATTGATTAGATTAGAGAAAACTATTTTTGTATAGTCCTATGGGATTTATATTTTTCTAAAATATGCAGTGAGAAATAATAAAAAGAAATGATGACCAGACATAGCTTCAATTGCTTGGCAGGATAGAATTTTTTACTCCTGTGTAGCATATAAAAGTTTAAATTCAGAAATAACTTTAAACTTTAAATTTTTTATGCATGCCATTGCCTTCATGGTTTCTAGTGCGTCTAATCATGCCTGTCTTGTTGCCAGGACAATGACACTAAAATGGGCTGAAAACAGCATCCTTTCACGTTGCATTAACGCATACTGAACAGCACTCCGCTTTGTGCATTTTGAACTCTCTGCAATAAAAGTTTTAAGAGATAAGAAGCTTTTTCTATTTCAGGGTCACCATTAGTCTGAATAATGCATAAACATGGGAAAAGGTTTGAAGTTCTACTGAGGATCACAGTGTAGCATCAATTAAATTATACATCATTATCACAGCTGCCAACCCCAGTGCGGGATTTTAGCCCCCTATCTCACTAAATGTTCTATGTAGCTGTCTTGTCCAATTCTTTTTTTCAAAGCTACAACAGTGCTCTTTCACAAATGTAGTTTAAAGAAGAAATTAGAGGGTGAAGTTTGGTTGATCAAGAAAGAACTTTGAAGTGTCAACAGTCAAACACCAAGGAAGGGGGGAAAAAGGTCAATTCTCCAGCCTTAAAAAACACAAGGGAAAAATCAAACACTATTAAGTCATGACATTATTATGTTATTTTTGAAGTAGGCTGTATGCACTACCTCTGTCAGCTGAGTGGTTTGCACTGTAGTTCCTATCTTGAGTTAATAATTAAACCTTTTGTTAAAGCAGAAATGTAATGGCTATTTTGCCTATCATCTCAAAAATATATATTGTAAGAGTTGTAATTAAAAAACCACATCTACTACATTACCAATCTTCTTCTTTCATATGGCCTGGGTAGGTTGCAACAACTACAAATTAATATCTAAGTTTGATAGCCCGCCCATTGCAGCAGCAGTGAGCTGGTGAATGTCCTTCAGGCCCTTGGCAAAAGAATGAAGGGGACATTCAAATATGATGTGCTCTATTGTTTGTACCTGATGAGCACAGTTGCATATAGGTGTTTGCTTCACTTTCCATTTAAAGAGGGTTTGTCCACATCTCCTATGAGATGTCCTGATGCGATTCAATCTGCACCAGTCTTTCCAACGTTAACCAAAAAACAGTGGTTCCTCAACAGAATCAACAATGAGCTGTTTGTTTTGAGCGGTCGAAGTAGTCCATGTGATTCTCCATTGAGCCTCAGCATCAAAGTTGGGTGTAAGGATCTTGATACGGTTCCATGGGGGGTTGTGGGATTTTAATCTAATCTTTGGCAGGTTCTGTAGGTCTTGGTGAAGTGGGATCCTTGTATTTGCATTGCATGATTAAGAAAGTGAGATGTCTGAGCAGCTTTTCTAATCTTCTAAACTGTGGAGGCTGGATGTGTGATAGGACCAGGAGCCAGAATCTAACTGGAATAGATTTGAGTGTCCCCGACACTATGCGCATAGCATTATTGAGTTGAGTGTCAAGGAGTTTAGTGTGATTGCTATGAGACCACACTGGTGCACAATAGTAAACTGCAGAATATACCAAGGCAATTGTTGCAGTTCATAAGGTCCATGGACCGGAGCCCCGTGATGTTCTGGCCAATTTTATGATAAGCGTGACATGAGACATGACTTTATTATGGGTGTGTAGTGGGCCGGCTGCCCCACTCCCATGCCAGATTGGGTTACAGCAGGCCAGAGCAGCTGCACAAGGCAGCAGCCAATCAGGGAAGGCTTGCTAGAGAGCCAGTCAGGGCTGAGCAAGAGGCAGCCAATCAGGGCCAGGCTAGGCCCTATATAAAGGCTGCCCAGGGAGAGGCAGTCAGTCTCTCCCAGACTTTCAAAGGGGGGAAGGTCTGTCTCCTGAGCGAGGAGACCAGCACCTGGGACAGCGCAGCACTGGGCAGGCTTGGGGGAGCGGAAGGGAACTCCAGCCCGGTACCTGCCAGGCTGCAGGCCCTGATAGAAGGGCCCACAAGGTGCAAAGGGGCCGAAGGGGAAGCGGCCCAGGGAGGAGAGGCAGAAAAGGGGAGTGAAGGAGGGCAGGGAGGCTGCTGCGAGAGGGTCCCAGGGCCGGGACCCAGAGTAGAGGGCGGTCCTGAACCCCCCCCGGCCCTTGTATTACACCCAACCATTAGAAGTGGCCATAGCAGACTGCACCCGACCCCTGACAGAAAGAATTAGACTTTGGGGGTGTGGTTGGCCACTGCAGCTGGGGTGAAGTGGAAAGACTGCTGTTAACACCCCCATACACACGCCCCGGAAGGGGGTGAGCATGGACTAGGGGGCACTGCTGTAGGGCAGTGTCTTGAAGAGCACGCCATGAGAAGGGAGCAACACAGGTCCAGATGCCAACAGAGGGTGAGAGATGGATAGGACACCACCAGCAGAGGGTGCTCTGTAATGGACAGAGCTAATTCCCAGACATGCCAGCGGGAGGCACTGTGGTGGTGAGTCCTGACCCCATCACAGGGTGTTCTCGAGGTGTTGTCGAAAGGTCAAATTCCTATCCAGTGTAATGCCAAAATACTTTGGATTAGCTTCGTAGCTGACGCTCTCACCACAGAACTGAACATCAAGTTTGGTATGAGCCATTTTATTGTTCGGATGTTTTTTTTGGATTAGGCCTAAATTTCCAGCATTGGAAATAATCAGCCATTGTGCTAAGATCTCAGGTTAGGGTTCCTCTGATGGTATGGAGACTTGTATGCTGAACAGCTAGGGCAATATCATCTGCATACATGAATTTCCTTGACTCTGTCACTGGTATATCTGCTGTGTATAGATTAAAAAATATTGGGGCCAGGAATGAGCCCTGAGGGATGCCCAAGTTAACAGTTCTTGGTCTACTGATCTGGCCATTAAGGTGTACCTTAAAGCGGCGGTCCCTAGTCATTGCCACCAAGAGCCGAATTGTTCACCGGCAGTGAATGATGTGGGAGACCTTGAGGAGGAGGCCCTGTCTCCAGACAGTGTAATATGCAACAAGGACAATTCCTGTCTTCAACTTACATTGGAATCCTGCCTCAATGTGGCTGGTAAGTGAAGCTACTTAGTCACAGCAGTTCCTCTTTGGGCAAAATCCTGTCTGCTTCACTTGGAGGATCTCTTCGATGATATTAGATAGACGGTGGAGCAGCACCCATTCCATGAGCTTCTTGGTGGTTGAGAGGAGCAGATGGGGTGGTAGCTGGCTGCGTCCTCTTTTCATATTCCCTCAGGAGAGACTCAGATTCTTTTGTCCAGCAGGGGGTGAAAGCCGTGTGGTGACCACACAGGATGTACTTCTAAGCAGTTGATTTTAGGATGTTTGTAAAACGACCAAAGTTTCTAGGTATGGGTTCGAGCCGTGGGATCCAAGATTCTGTTTCTGAAGTGTAGATGGTCCAGTCAGCCTTGCGGAAATTCCAACACGGTTTTGGCACAGACTGCAGAAGAGGCAATTCCAGGCCAATCTGGAGAATGATTGGGTGATGTTGGCTATGCGGGAAGTGACTCAGGATGGTTCTTATTGTGGCCAGTGGGACACTTGTGCTCATTACGGGTCACAACACACAAGTCAGGGTTGTGATCTGTTGTCCATCTTGCAGACCAAAAAGATCCAGATTGCTTGGGATCATAGAGCAGGTGGAGGTCTTCCAGGGAGGCCCATTCTGTGATCTGCTCCCCAGCTGTGTCATTTGATCAGTAACCCCAGTCTTTGTGATGGCTGCTAAAGTCCCTAAGTACATGGCCAGATGAGGAAGAGAAGGTAAGATGGGATCAGGCCACATGATGTTAGGTGGCTTGTATATGTTTACTATAGTGTCCCTAATTTTAACCACGTTGATCTCTCTTCCACTGGTTGACGATGCATCCAAAACTTCCACATCCTCTAATCCATTTAGCATGTACACTGCTAGCCCATGTTTTGGATGGTTGACAGCAGCGATTTTGGTATAGCCATAGATTTTATGTCTGGCAGCTTTGTCGTCTTCTTTCACATGTGTTTCCTGGAGGGCCACAGTATCAATGTGATGGCTTTGAGGGTCCTCAAGAGGTAATCCGCTTTTTCCCTGGACATCCCTTCTACATTAAGGTGGTATATTGGGAGGACTGGCTGAACTGTTTTTTTTTTTGGTCCTGGAAAGGGTGGTTTGAGGAAGTATAATCATTGCTATGTTTACTGGGAGGTCGGTAAATAACGTCCAGTAACCAATTGATGACACTGGTATGTTGGTGGATTTGCAAAGAGCACTGAAAACACCAGCACTTAATAGAAGCACCACATGAAGTTTGTCATCTTGCTCCCACATTACCAATTAATTATTCCCACACTCTTCCCTACTGAAATGTAATGGCTACCTAATATGGGGTGATCTTTAGAAATGTCCCCATAGATAAAACTGATTTTGCAGGTCAGCGTGGACAGAACGACCGTCTGTTTTGTTCATCTGTGCTTTAGGTTTCATGTAAACTTTTCACAATGGCTTACCATACTGGAGAAATGACTTTTCAGTGGGATAGAGTATGAAACAGTGTTGTACAGCCATCATTGTACAAGTCAGCTAGTTATCACTTCAGTAGCAGCTTCAGCATAAATCTGAGATATAAAGAACTATTACCTAATACTTAGAAAAATCATTATCACAGTTTTTTCAAATTAATGTAATAACATCTAAAAGGTGATTAGAAATGTTTTGATTAAATGGCAGTGCAAGTCTGAATAATATAAATAATTAATTTGCCTAATAGTGTTATTAGTTTGCTGGCCTACTAAATAGTCCCTTTTGAATAGCCACATGTAGAAGGGGGAAGTCAAGATGTAGTACTTAACAATTTTTGTGTAGAATACTTAGAATTATATTCTGCCATTGATTTCAATGGGGAGGTTAGCATACAGATCAATGACATGTTATATCACTTAAAGGGTAGTAATGACTTGATCTGTGAAACCAAATAGACAGGATGTACTGAGGGGTTTATATATTAAGTTAGAAAACTCAACATTTAAAAATTTACTCTTTTATTTAGGCTATTTATAATCACTGCAGAAAGAAGCATGAAAAGGAAATGTAAAAGACTGTGCAGTGATTGCATACATGAGACTCATGGGGGAAAAATTTTCTAGCTTGTGTGCTGCCTTTTATATAAGGTAAAACTGATCCCGTGCTGCTTCAAACCATAGGGGAAGCTGGATACTGACTAGCCAATAGTAGTAGCCCAAGAATCAGTCCTCTTTGTATTCATATCAGTCTGTACAACTAACAAGACAAAGACCTGGCCCATGGTTGCATTTTTCATTAGCTCTCCTGTTAAGTTAACTTTGTGCAACAGAGTCTCAAAATGTTCAGAATTGGGGTTAGTTTGGATAAGAATCAAACTATAAAGCTTATCAAAATCTGCTGAGCTTGCAAGCTTGGGCTGGAAATCTCTCAAGTCAATGTGTTTACAGGAAATTTCTTTCTGACTCTTTAGGTCCTGGTCATGGATGAGAAAACTGCATGGACAGATATTTTATCATGTAATTCATTCATTTTTTGTTTGTCGAATATGAGAAACAGTTTGAGATTCAGATTTCTTAATTCCCTGAAAGCCAAGCAGGATACAGCACAGTCTCTAAGTTCCATTTCCCAGCTTCTTAACAGTTGCCTCATCCACTTTATATTTTCACTCTGACTGCATTTTCAGTCTTCAAGTTAGAACTTTGCTCCCTCACTAGTGCTCTCAAGACAAGTTTGTGACATTTTGTACCATCTGTGTGCAAATAAGAGGGTATTCATTTGACTATTCTGATTAGCTTCTGAACCGTTCTCTTACAGTTCCTTCTCATATTTCACTCTCTAATTGCACAAAAAATGCTCCCTAGGTCATGCTTTGTGCTTTAAATATACAAATGGATTATATAGACAAATAAACCCCAAGCCTTGTAGGTTACGATACTAACCTAGTACAATATGTCACCTACATAAGAACCTTGAAGCCATAGAAAAAATTAATTTTTCACTGATCAAAATTACTATGCATATTTATCTATTGATATGAAAAGGGGAGCAGTAGAAACCATTTTTCACAGCTTTTATACCAGCTCTTTTTCAAATACACTGGAAAAATTGTCTGTTCTCCAATACATATGGCCTCTGAATCTGCCAATATACTACTACCTACTCATATCATTGTGGGCCATAAATGTTGGATAGATAGGGAACTGTGGCTTGAGCATTTGAAATAGTCAATGGGATACTGCTGAAGTACACCGAGAGTACAGTGGCAAATAACCTAAGGAATTTTGTGGATGTGAATCATGATTAAGATCCATATGTGCTGATGTTACCTGGGGTTCTTTCAACCCAAAGCTCTTGGTAACTTTTATTCTGTGTGAGGTGGTGTCAGGAAATAAATCAGGGGAGACACGGCTGTCCGACTGATAGATGGCTGGCACAAACTGGACAACACAAGTGTGCTTTCACTTAAAGCTAAACTTTACTTAGTTTCAAGCACTTATACACAGGTCTGCAAGAGGTTAGTAAAACACCCCCAACCCTTGATAATTACCAAAGCTGAGCATGGCTCTCGAGTGGCACAGCGGCAGCCCGTCTGCCACTGGGAAACACAAGATGCATCCAGAGAGAGAGTCCAGTCCTGAAGAGTCCCCCTACCTCAAACTTCTCCCCCTTATTTATACATTAGTAATAGAATGACATGCCCCTTAAAGAAAACTTGTTAAGCAAGCAGTTCCAATGGGCAAGCAAGAGGCTCCTGATTATCGATTAACCAGGTGTGGGTTTTTCTAGAATTCGCAGCCTTGAGGCCCCAGTAGACATTCCTGGGGCACATCCTGATCTTCTAAGATGCATGTATCAGCAACTTCAACACAATTCTTATCAGGAAGGACGGGGGCGGGGGGGGGCGACAAAAAGCTGCTCTTTCTGTGGCACCCAAAAACGCCCCTCCCCTCCTGCCTTGGTTAAGCTAAGCCTGCAGACTTGGCTAATTTACAGCCTGCTGACTTGGCTGCTTTTAGCAATAAGCCATAGTGATTTCAGGCAGTTTGCTGGTTTGCCAAAGTCTCCCCGTACACTGAGTTGCTTAAGCCTGAAGAGCACCCAAGGCTAGCACTCACAGAAACCTAATTTTGGTTGAACAGAGTCCTTAGATACATTGTGATATTGTAAAATACCAAGTGTCTTTGACCTGTCAGTGAAAAAGGAGCTTGGGCTTCGTAACAAATGGAACAGTGATGTATATTTGGAAGCTTCATGACATATTAAAGTAGTTTATGAGGCACAGTTTGTTTTGGTGGTCTGCTCTGATTGATGGCATGTTATCTGCCACTGATTCATCTGTTGTGGTATTTCTGTAATAAATTTTCGTTGCTAGACAGTGCTAAATGTGTTCCATCTAAATCATTCGTTACTTATAACAAGTTTCAGTGTATATGAATCAAAGGTTATTTATACTTGCTTTCAAAAGAATTTATCATTTTGAAGCAGCTCTATCACTTCAAATGGGATAAGGGAGTGAATACGTGTTTTGAACCTCTAGGTAATATATACTGGAAATTGTAAAAAGAAGTTAAGGAGTGTGCAATCTTACTTAAAAAGTTAATCTATATTTTTCATCCTTTTATTTCATCTGATCTGACTCATCTATGTGAATAAACTATTTTGAATAAGTAATACCTAAAACAATTGTAGTTTAAAAGATGATGAAAAGGTTGTGAAGGACAAGATGCTTCTATGTTTGCCCAAAAACTATGGTGCTTTGGAGAAACCACGTCAGTATCATTTTTTGGTGTGTAAAATTTCCACTTAGGTTTATATAATCATTAAATAACCAGCTGATCAGAAAACAATACAAAACGTATGTTCTACCTATGTGGGATTTTTCACAAACTTCAAAAGTACAGAATACGTTGTTTTTTCTCTGAGCAAACTCTGCGCTTCAAGCTTCCTTTTGCTTGCTATAATATGAGACACAAATAAAGAAGAGTGAGTCACAGGTGAAAGGAAAATAGCTATATATATTTTCCCCAGCAAACAGAGGTGTCTGGAGGGTCAGTAATATTAGGTTACTTTTTATTTTATATGAACTGAGGTTCCCTTCTATAAGCATTTGGAAATGGCGGGAGGCAGGGGAAGGATTTTTAAATAAATATTTATTTAGGAGTGAGGAGTCTAGTAAAATATAGCTAGAATGCTTCTTTGGGCACTTATCAGCAAATGGCCTTTTGGATATTGAGCTTTTGCCAGAACTAGAATTTGAATGCTTTTTTCCCTGTTTTCTGTGTGCTAAACTTTAAAATTAGATATAAAACTCAAGACAGTGTATCTGATCTGGATTACTCCTATACTGCTATTTAATTTTCTTTTGTGTAAAGTACCTGGTGTGCATTAGAAGCAAAGTTTTGAAATTTTATTCATAGTAGCAGTATGCACTAAAATAGCACCTAGGTTTTGTCTACACTGCAATAAAACACCTGTGACTGGCCTGTTAGCTGATTCAGGCTTGGGCTGTGGGGCCATAACATTGCAGTGTAGACATTTGAGCATAGGCTGGAGTCTGGGCTCTTGGACCCTCCCCACTCACAGGATCCCAGAGCCCAGGCTTCAACTGACATGGGCTAGCCCGTGGGTGTTTCACTGCCATGTAGAGACATACCCTTGTAGGGACCAAGTGAAATTGGGTCCCCATTATGCTGAGTGCTGTACCATAGTGAAAGTCCCTGCTCCAGAGAAGTTACAGCCTACATAGGCGAGGCAGACAAAGGGTGGAAGAGAAAACACAGGCACTGAGAGGTGAAGTGGCTTGCCGAAACTCACAAAGTAGGGCAGAGTCAGTGCCAGAAGTATAACCTGGGTTTTCTGACTCTCAGTTCAGTGCCCTGTCTAGTAGACCACCCACTTACAAACATATACAGTACACATTGGTACACTTGGTATCTGTTTACAATCTTTGGAAATGGCAAACATGTTGTCTTCATCGTCAAGGAAGAGCGAAAGCATTAAGTCCTCTTACTCTTAAGTTTGCTCTGGTGGGATAGTCCTATTTCTCTGCTTCCATCTGTGTTCTGTCTCTTATCCTAAGCTCAGAGCACATCAGTACCACTCAAGGCGGAACACATTGCAGGGTGCTTAATAAAATTTGAAATTTATTTCAATTTAGTAGCAGGGAATAATCAATGTCTAATACATAAATCTTCAGAGACCTCATTTGACAAGAGAAAACAGTTCAAGATCTTCTACTGCTTAAAGCTCACGAACAAAGATTATGTGGTGATAGATGGGAGTTAAGTTTTTTGCTTTGCCTGAGACCTCTCTTTTCTATTTCTTTCCATATCCTTTCAGTTATAAATCCTTGCTGCTCTCTCTCTCCCTTTTTCTCCTTTTCAAATAGCTGTGGTAATGCATACACATGTGATTAGCCTGAATTTTTTTCCCCGTCCACTTCTCAAAACCTTGGTTGCTGCTAGTTGAATTTTGTAATATTATAGGATACTCTTGATAGACAAATATATTCTCCATGGTATATCTCTTTTTAGAACTGATTATTCCATCAAGTTCATGGAAGCTCTAAGTTTATGAATAAAAAATGTTTCTCATCCACTGCCAAAAATGTTTTTTTTACTTCTGTATCCAGAAAGATAATTAGGTTTATAATATGTCTTGCAGCTGCTGTAAAAAACAAACAAAAGATTTTTGGGGTTTTTTTGGTATTGTCTGACCTGAGCTTTGCTTAAAATTTTTAGCTCATCATACTTTTAACATATTGGCTGTAGAGGCCTGTAGCTACCTCACTAACTAGCTGGTGATGTGAACCTTTCTCTGATGTAGTAAGTATTCATAGTACAGTAATCTCATTGTATTAGGCACTGTACAAACACATAATGAGAGAAAGACCCTTCCCCCAAAAGCTTACAATCTAAATAGACAAGACGGCAACGGCTAAAAGGGAAACAGGCAGAAGTGAATTGACTTGCGTTATGGTCACACAGCAAGTCAGTGTCAAAACCAGCCACAGAACCCAGGTCTCCTGAGTTCCAATCCAGCAGCCTTTCCACTAGCCCACAGCACCTCTGTACATACTTCCATTTCTATATCTGTCTTCCCTCCCCTTTCTTCTATTGCTCAGTGATTGTATCTGTTGCTTTGCTCAGATGCTGCTTCCATGTGTGGTTATTTTTCAAATGGGTTGATAGAGTTGGTGCTCCTGGGTAACTAGTCATTTTTCTTTCAGCTGGCAACTTTCCTACACAAGTATTATTGCTGTCCATAGAATTTAGTGAGAGGGAGAAAAAAAATTCATACTAAGGATCAAAGGTCTCTTTTAGGCTTCCTGAAAATGACAAATAATATTCAAGGTGTCTATGAGAAAGCAACAACCTCTTCTTTCTCATAGACACCTTGACCATTACCACATAGTGACCATTACTACAGAGCAGGGGAGGGCAAATTTTTTGGCCTTAGGGCCACATTAGGCTTCCAAAAGTGTATGGAGCATACTAAATTTCTCTCCATAGGAACGTGCTACTGCGGCCGTCCTAGTACTCTGAGTGGCATGGTGAGGGGGGGGTTGGATAAAGGGCGGGGGGTCCCCAGAGGCGGCAGTCAGGGGACAAGGAGCAGGGGGGCAGTCAAGGGGTGGTAAGTGGGAGGCAGTGGATAGGGGGTGGGGGCCAGGCTGTCTGGGGAGGCACAGCCTTCCCTATCTGGGTGTTGTGAATTAAATTGCTCCCCATAGGAATGTGCTACTTACTTACAGCTGCTAGTCCTGGTGCTCTGTAAGTAGCACATTCCTATGGTGAGCAATTTAAGCACTGCATCCCAGCAGCTCTCACAGCCATGCTGCCTGGCAGGAGCTTGCAGCCCTGCTAGCCAGAGCGCTGGCGACACGGCAAGCTGAGGCTGTGGGGCAGGGGCTGGGGGCTAACCTTCCCGGCCGGGAACTCAAGGGCTGGGCAGGACAGTCCCACGGGCCAGATGTGGCGCGCGGGCTGTAGTTTGCCCACCTCTGCTACAGAGGTTACCATCACAAAGAAAGCATCATATTGAGAGTCAGGCCGTTCATTCTGATCCCTGCTATTTCCTGATGGAATCTTTTCTGAGACTGGGTTTTATGAACTTAGATTCATTAAATAGGTGGTATGTAACCCCAGTGTCTACAAGTTTCTACTTTATATCCACTCTTTTTATCTTGATGCCTATGAAATCTTCCATTTTTTTCACCCTCAAAGCTTATCCTTTTTGCTGACTATTATGATATTTTGTTAAATCCAAAAATTAAACTTAATTGTCCTGTCAGGTAGTCATTTTACCCAATGTACAAATGAGGAAACTGAGGCATTGAGAAGTTAGATTTGCCAGATAGAGTTGGGAATAGAGAAAAGGAATCTTCTCTCCCTTTTTGTTGTTGTTGTTGCAAGCCCACACTTCCTTGTCTTTGTATAACAGTAATGTCAAATTGACCTTTCTTATGATGACTTTGCACCACCGCTAGTACCATTGTTTCTCCTTTGCCAAAATATAGCTTATTCCTGAATGGGCTTCTGATACAGAGGAAACTGGAGATTGATCCACTGAAGACAGAGGAGGACAGGAAGAGTGGCACCTACAAAGGACAAGGAATAGATGACATATCTGCAGCCAGCTTAGGCCCTGACTGTTCCTTTTCCATTTTCCACATTCTAAGCTTTTATTTTCTCACTTCTTGATTTGTCTCTTTCTTCCTTGATTCTTCTCCATTAACCTACACAAAGAATGGAAAATAAGTGGTGAGGGAGCAGTATTTGTTATGTCTTTGTGTTTACTATCTTAACCTCATGCTCCCATTGTCATGTTTTAACACAAGAACAACTACCTACAGCTCAAGCTGGGTGAAATTTTTTGACTATAACTTTTTGGGAGGGCAAAAAATGCACATTTGGCCACACTCAAACATTTCACAGTTCTGCCACATTGCTTCAGTAGGGAAGAGTGATAGAGTAATTAATTGGTAATGCAGTAAATGTGTTTTTTAATTACAACTCTTAATTAATTTTAATAAATAAATATATAGGGGGAGGGAGGGATGGATGGATGATGGGTAAAATAAACACTTGGCCTTCTCAACGTATGTCATTTTTGAATATAGGACTTCACCCCCAAGTCATTAAGGCATTTTTGTAAATTTGACACTTATGGTTTTATTAGGTAAGCTACAGAAGTTTATCATAAAATATCAGGGTTGGAAGGGACCTCAGGAGGTCATCTAGTCCAACCCCCTGCTCAAAGTAGGACCAATCCCAAACTAAATCATCCCAGCCAGGGCTTTGTCAAGCCTGAGCTTAAAAACTTCTAAGGAAGGAGATTCCACCACCTCCCTAGGTAACGCATTCCAATGTTTCACCAAGCTCTTAGTGAAAACGTTTTTCCTAATATCCAACCTAAACCTCCCCCACTGCAACTTGAGACCATTACTCCTTGTTCTGTCATCCGCTACCACTGAGAACACTCTAGATCCATCCTCTTTGGAACCCCCTTTCAGGTAGTTGAAAGCAGCTATCAAATCCCCCCTCATTCTTCTCTCCCACAGACTAAACAATCCCAGTTCCCTCAGCCTCTCCTCATTAGTCATGTGTTCCAGTCCCCTAATCATTTTTGTTGCCCTCCGCTGGACTCTTTCCAATTTTTCCACATCCTTCTTGTAGTGTGGGGCCCAAAACTGGACACAGTACTCCAGATGAGGCCTCACTAATGTCGAATAGAGGGGAGAGATCATATCCCTCAATCTGCTGGCAATGCCCCTATGTATATATCCCAAAACGCCACGGGCCTTCTTGGCAACAACGGCACACTGTTGACTCATATCCAGCTTCTCATCCACTGTAACCTCTAGGTCCTTTTCTACAGAACTGCTGCCTAGCTATTTGGTCCCTAGTCTGTAGCGGTGTATGGGATTCTTCCGTCCTAAGTGCAGGACTCTGCACTTGTCCTTGCTGAACCTCATCAGATTTCTTTTGGCCCAATCCTCTAATTTGTCTAGGGCCCTCTGTATCCTATCCTTGCCCTCCAGCGTATCTACCTCTCCTCCCAGTTTAGTGTCATCTGCAAACTTGCTGAGGGTGCAATCCACACCATCGTCCAGATCATTAATGAAGATATTGAACAAAACCAGCCCCAGGACTGACCTTTGGGGCACTCCACTTGATACCGACTGCCAACTAGACATGGAGCCATTGATCACTACCCGTTGAGCCTGACAATCTAGCCAACTTACTATCCACCTTACAGTCCATTCATCCAGCCCATACTTCTTTAACTTGCTGACAAGAATACTGTGGGAGACCATGTCAAAAGCTTTGCTAAAGTCAATGAGCAACACATCCACTGCTTTCCCCTTATCCACAGAGCCAGTTATCTCATCATAGAAGGCAATTAGATTAATCAGGCATGACTTGCCCTTGGTGAATCCATGCTGACTGTTCCTGATCACTTTCCTCTCCTCTAAGTGCTTCAGAATTGATTCCTTGAGGACCTGCTCCATGATTTTTCCAGGGACTGAGGTGAGGCTGACTGGTCTGTAGTTCCCCAGATCCCCCTTCTTCCCTTTTTTAAAGCTGAACACTACATTAGCCTTTTTCCAGTCGTCTGGGACCTCCCCCGATGGCCATGAGTTTTCAAAGATAATGGCCAATGGCTCTGCAATCAAATCCGCCAACTCCTTTAGCACTTTTGGATGCAGTGCATCCGGCCCCATGGACATGTGCTCATCCAGCTTTTCTAAAAAGTCCCGAACCACTTCTTTTTTCACAGAGGGCTGTCACCTCCTCCCCATGCTGTGCTGCCTAGTGCAGTAATCTGGGAGCTGACCTTGTTAGTGAAGACAGAGACAAAAAAAGCATTGAGTACATTAGCTTTTTCCACATCCTCTGTCACTAGGTTGCCTCCCTCATTCAGTAAGGGCCCACACTTTCCTTGACTTCCTTCTTGTTGCTAACATACCTGAGGAAACCCTTCTTGTTACTCTTAACATCTCTTGCTAGCTGCATCTCCAGGTGTGATTTGGCCTTCCTGATTTCACTCCTGCGTGCCCGAACAATATTTTTATACTCTTCCCTGGTTGTTTGTCCAATCTTCCACTTCTTGTAAGCTTCTTTTTTGTGTTTAAGATCAGAAAGTTAAACCAAGCTGGTCGCCTGCCATATTTACTATTCTTTCTACACATCAGGATGGTTTGTCCCTGTAACCTCAATAAGGATTCTTTAAAATACAGCCAGCTCTCCTGGACTTCTTTCCCCCCCATGTTATTCTCCCAGGAGATCCTGCCCATCAGTTCTCTGAGGTTGTCAAACTCTGCTTTTCTGAAGTCCAGGGTCCATATTCTGCTGCTCTCCTTTCTTCCCTGTGTCAGGATCCTGAACTCGACCATCTCATGGTCACTGCCTCCCAGGTTCCCATCCACTTTTGCTTCCCCTACTAATTCTTCCCAGTTTGTGAGCAGCAGGTCAAGAAGAGTTCTGCCCCTAGTTGGTTCCTCCAGCACTTGCACCAGGAAATTGTTCCCTACACTTTCCAAAAACTTCCTGGATTGTCTGTGCACTGCTGTATTGCTCTCCCAGCAGATATCAGGGTGATTGAAGTCTCCCATAAGAACCAGGGCCTGCGATCTAGTAACTTCCGTTAGTTGCCAGAAGAAAGCCTCGTCCACCTCATCCCCTTGGTCTGGTGGTCTATAGCAGACTCCCACCATGACATCACCCTTGTTGCTCATGCTTCTAAACTTAATCCAGAGACACTCAGGTTTTTCTGCAGTTTCATACCGGAGCTCTGAGCAGTCATACTGCTTTCTTACATACAATGCAACTCCCCCACCTTTTCTGCTCTGCCTATGCTTCCTGAACAGTTTATATCCATCCATGACAGTACTCCAGTCATGTGAGTTATCCCACCAAGTCTCTGTTATTCCAATCACATCATAATTCCTTGACGTGCCAGGACTTTCAGTTCTCTCTGCTTGTTTCCAAGGCTTCTTGCATTTGTGTATAGGCGCTTGAGATAACTTGCTGTTTGTCCTGCTTTCTTAGTATGAGGCAGGAGCCCTCCCCTTTCGTGCTCTCCTGCTTGTGCTTCCTCCCGGTATCCTGCTTCCCCACTTACCTCAGGGCTTTACTTTCCTTCCCCCGGTGAACCTAGTTTCAAGCCCTACTCACTAGGTTAGCCAGCCTGCTTGCGAAGATGCTCTTCCCTCTTTTTGTTAGGTGGAGCCCATCTCTGCCTGGCACTCCTCCTTCTTGGAACACCATCCAATGGTCAAAGAATCCAGAGCCTTCTCTCTGACACCACCTGCATAGCCATTCGTTGACTTCCACAATTCAACAGTCTCTACCGAGGCCTTTTCCTTCCACGGGGAGGATGGACGAGAACACCACTTGCGCCTCAAACTCCTTCATCCTTCTTCCCAGAGCCATGTAGTCTGCAGTGATCTGCTCAAGGTCGTTCTTGGCAGTATCATTGGTGCCCATGTGGAGAAACAGGAAGGGGTAGCGTTCCGAGGGCTTGATGAGTCTCGGCAGTCTCTCCGTCACATCGTGAATCCTAGCTCCTGGCAAGCAGCAGACTTCTCAGTTTTCCCGGTTGGGGCGGCAGATAGATGACTCAGTCCCCTTGAGGAGAGAGTCCCTGACCACCACCACCCGCCTCCTCCTCTTGGGAGGGGTGGTCATGGAACCCCCATCCCTAGGACAGTGCATTTCTTACCTTCAGGCAGAGTCTCCTTCTGTTCCCTTCCCTCAGATGTATCATCCAGTCCACTCTCCACATTAGTACCTGTGGAGAAAACATTTTCTAAGTATATAAGAACTCTAAAATGTGTGTAAAAACAACTTTGAAGAGCTTTTGCAATCTATCAATTTAGTAATTTGAATTCTAGAACTTTCCCCCCATTAAATGTATGTTTACACTCCAGAGCCACTGGTTTTTACAAGATACAAATCTTGCATTGGAATCATAGAAATGTAGGACTGGAAAGGACCTTGATAGGTCATCTAGTCCAATTCCCTTCACTGAGGCAGGACTAAATATTGTCTAGACCAGTGGTTCCCAGACTTTTTCTGCTGCTTGTGCAGGGAAAGCCCCTAGCGGGCCGGGCTGGTTTGTTTACCTGTCACGTCCGCAGGTTCGGCCGATCGTGGCTCCTACTGGCCGTGGTTCGCTGCTTCAGGCCAATGGGAGCTGCTGGAAGTGGTGGCCAGTACATCCATTGGCCCCACGCCACTTCCAGCAGCTCCCATTGGCCTGAAACAGCGAACCGCGGCCACTAGGAGCCACGATCGGCCGAACCTGCGGACGCGACAGGTAAACAAACCGGCCCGGACCGCTAGGGGCTTTCCTTGCACAAGCGGCGGAACAAGTTTGGAAATCACTGGTCAAGACCATCCCTGATAGGTGTTTGTCTAGCCTGTTATTAAAACCCTCCAATGATGGAGATTCCACAACTTCCATAGGTAATTTGTTTCAGTGCTTAACTACCCTTGCAGTTAGGAAGCTTTTCCTGAAGCTTAACCTAAATCTCCCTTACTGCAATTTAGGCCCATTATTTCTTATCATGACATCAGTGGCGAAGAATAATTTATCACCCTTCTCTTTATAATAACCATGTATATACCTGAAGACTATCATCATGTTCCCTTCAGTCTTCTCTTCTCCATGCTAATCAAATCCAGTTTTTTCAATCTTTCCTTGTAGGTCATGTTTTCTAGATCTTTAATCACTTTTGTTACTATCCTCTGGACTTTCTTCAATTTGTCCACATCTTTACTGAAGTGTGGTACCCAGAGCTGGACACAATATTCCAGTTGAGACCTTATCAGTGCTGAGTGGAGTGAAAAAAAATTGTCTTGTGTCTTGTTTACAACAATCCTGCTAATGCATCCCAGAATGATGTTCACTTTTTTTTGCAGCGGTATTACCCTGTTGATTCAAATTTAGTTTGTGATCCACTATATCCCTCAGATCCTTCTTTGCAGTCTCCTTCCTAGGCAGTCATTTCTCATTTTATACTTGTGCAATTGATTATTTCTTCCTAAGTGTAGTACTTCTCATTTGTCCTTATGGAATCTGATCCTATTTATTTCAGACCGTTTCTCCAGTTTATCAAGGTCATTTTGAATTCTAATCCTGTCCTCCAAAGTGCATGTATATACCTCCCCATCTTGGTGTAGTCCATAGACTTATAAGTATACTCTGTGTCATTATCCAAACAATTGATGAAGATATCGAATAGAACCAGAATCATGATAGGTCCCTGTGGGACCCCACTTGATATGCTTGGTTGTGAACCATTGATAACTACTCTCTGAGTACACTTCTCTAACCAGTATTATTGCTATGTTATTTTTCCAACACAGATTCACCATCACCACCATCACCACCTGTGATTTGGATGGTTTAGTAAGTTGTTTAAAAAGAGCCTATCCACGTCACCTCTTCTTCCTGTTTAAGTGGTGTTATGGGATATACCAGGTCCTTTGAGGCTGCCCTGCTGAAGGCCAACCCCAGGAAAGGAGCAGTGAAGGTGGGTCCTCCATGCCTACCTAGAAAGGCTGCAGGGAAGCAGCCAATCTGAACTCAGCAGTCTCAGTTAATGGGACTGAAGGCCCCAGAAAGAGCCAGCCATTTGTTGACTTTGGTACCCCAGAAGGGGTTCATTCATGCACTGAAGACCAGCCTGATGATGGCAACAGCCAACAGGGGGATCCAGAAAAAAGGAAAGAGTGCAGGATTGCACCTGGCTGACAAGAGGCACAGGTCTACAGTAGACCCCTACAATGACATCACTCTTGTTTTTTACCCCTTTTTTTCTTACCCAGAGACTTTCAACGTCTGCCTCCCACTTTTTCCCAACCTCAGCATGAGTGTATACATCTTTGCTATACAAAGCAACACCTCCTCCCTTTTCTCCCTACCTGTCTTTCCTGAACAATCCGTATATTTTTGTAAGAATATTGCAGTCATGTGAATTATCCCATCAAGTTTCTGTGATGTCAGTTATGTTGTAATTGTTCACTAGTATTTCTTGTTCTTCCTTCTTATTCCCCATATGAATTGTACTAGCATACAGACATGTAAGATGTTGATTAGATATTCCCTCACATCTCCTTTTTCCCTGCTGTGATTGCCCATGTGCCCCCAGATGCCAACCCTTCACACAGTTCTCTGTTTTAGATTTACCTATGGCCTTTTGTCTCCTGCCCCCATCAAACATAGTTTAAAGTCTGCCGCATTAGGATAGCCAGGCTGTATTTGAAGATATTCTTTACCATCCTTTATTAGTGGACCCCATCTCTGCTCAGTAGTCTTTCTCAGAACAGCATCCCATGGTCGAGGAAGCTGAAGCTTTCCTAGTGACACCATTCACACAACTATGCATTCATTTTCAGAATATACCCAAGTATGTGTTAATATAATCCACCAGGTAAAAAGTCCATAAATAGTTATTTACTCAATATCTTGTAATGCCTCAAAGGCAGTCATTAGTCTTTCAGTGTGAACTCTAATACACTTAAATGAAGGTTTTCATTTCTATATATATATATATTTTTTTTGGACACATGCACATACAAAATCCATATCTGAATATCTTAAGATATTACCAACAGCAAGGAAATATGAAGTTACAACTGGCATTTTAATCCAGTACAACTATTTTGTGTGCAGGTGTTAAACGGGCCTAAACTCAGAACCTGAGGTTGTATATCGAACAATATTTGCTTTTATACTCAATTGCAAGTGTTAGAGGAGAGCTAAATTCCCAGTTACACTGGTGCATACCTGTCTCCAACAAAATGGAGTTAGTATGGATTTATATCGCTGTGAGAGCAGCATTTGATCTGAAAGTCAGTTTGATTTTAAATGTCTTTGCTTTATGTAAACACAATATGCATCACTTTCATTAAACATACAGACTAAAAACACTGAGCTAGATCCTCATCTGGTGAAAATCAGCATGAGCTATGTCTCTTTATATTAGCTGAATATCTATCCATTATCTTTAAAAATTAAAATAATCAACCTCAGTAATTAACTGAGATTTGTGGGTTTCATTGCTTTTGTTTTATATCTCATTGTATAAAATAGTGTCATGCATATTCACCCAACATTATTAAAAGTATTGTTCACCTATTGCTACCCAATCTGTAGTACAGACAGTATTGTTATAAACCATTTGTTTCAGGTTCTATTAGAAATTCATCCAATTAGAAAAATAATAATTAAAAGGAGCAGGGATGTGTGTCAAAATATAATTGCAAATTCCAAAGAAAGGAAATTATATAGTAAGGTTGGCAGTCATTCTTATTAGGTAGCACAAGGACAGAGGGTGAAAAATTCAAAGATGAGTGAAATACCAGAGAATATCATTCTAATAACAGTGTTCATTCTAGCCTGCTGTGCTTTTGGTCTCCCACAGCGTTTAGCCAAGTTTCTTCCTCTTTTCTTCAAAGTTGCTGTGTAACCTTGTGAGAAAGTTTAGCTCGTCTCTTTGGAGACCTCTCAGAAGTTTTTAATTTATCCAGCAAATTTGGCCAATAGTGTCTACGACTCTTTTAAAAACTGAAATAAAATGGTAGTTGTGAATCAGATAAATGTAAAAATAAAATTAACATTGGAGGATCCAATTATTCTTATATCACCTTATGCTATAGTTCATGTAATTTAAACAATGCCAGGCCTCAGCCAGCACACATTATAGAAGGAGTAATTAACCCATAGTAAGACAAAGAATATGGAGGAGTGAAGGGGGAGCAGTGGTTCATGTCCACAATCAGTCATGGATATAAATCTGATTGTAGACACAGCCTTACAGAGGGATTTCTCTTTCCTCCTACACTTACAAAAAGCAATCTCTCTTGTACAATTCTCACCATGACATCTATCGGTGACTAAACAATGTAGGAGGCCAGGTGCTTTTGACCCAATGTCACAAATACCATCAGGAAAAGAATAAAAGAAAAATAAAACATTTAGAGATGGACTTAAAAAAAAACACACAAACTCAACAGTGGGTCTATTTTCAGAACAACTTGAAAATAAGGTTTTAAGCTGCACTGTATTTTTCTGATTTTATTTTATTTTACATCCCACCGGAGGAATAAAGTATGTAGCTGCTGTTTTAAATATACAGTCAGCATTACATTTTGAGGAAAAACTGAGTAAAAAATTAACTTCCTCTGATCCTAAGGAATCTGCGCTGCAGACATTCTGGTTCCTCTGGCAGAGTAGTACCACAACCATAGAAAACATAGTCTTGGAGGAAACATTCCAGTCTAAGCATGCAATCCTTATAGCATCTGTCTCAACTCCACTCCAGACTGACATCTGCTGGAGAAAAGGGATCTGATACTTCACTTTGTGACACAATGAGCACCACTGGATTCCAGTGGAAAAACTGGGATTGCAAAATAGGGAATCCGTCCCTAACTGACCCATCAAAAATTCATTTAGCTCTGCCACTGATGTCATCACCCTGACTGCCTTCTCTAATGGGTGGTTAATAGGGAGCTGGCTGGCAGCTTGTTTTTGCATTTTTGCATATACCATACATTTGATAAAGCTAATGGGCCCAATGTGGACGTTAGCAGTTAAGTATGTTATCTAGATTTGGGACAAACCCTGAAGGGTTTTGGTCCCATAAATAAAAATTAGACCATAAATAGATTTTGGCAGCCTGTGGCATATATAATCCTGCATCCATAAATTAAGTGCTATTTGAAGGGAGACTGTATCCAGATTCTCTAATCAATCTGAAATTCCAAAAAGGAACATATTGTCATGAATAAGTACAGAAATATGAGATACTTTGTATTGATCCCAGCCCCCTAGTCAAATTACAATGTGGGTAATTACATTCAGCCTATATAACATTGTCGTTTCAACTGCATATGGTATTCGTCACCTTACTTCCAGAACCTTGTTGTTATATAGTATTCCCTGAAGTGAATGGCAGCTGTTTTCCACTGCTGTTGTTTGTGTTTCAGTGATGGAAAAGTGATCTTTTTCAGAATTATTTGCAACCTCAGACACCGAATAAGGCAGGGGTGGCCAAGCTCTGGCTCCGGATCCACATGCGGCTCTTCAAAAGTTAATATGCGGCTCCTTGTATAGGAACCGACTCTGGTGCTGGAGCTACCAGCGCCAACTTTTCAGTGTGCCGGGGGGTGCTCACTGCTTAACCCCTGGCTCTGCTGCAGGCCCAGCCGTTACACCACCCCTGAGCCTGCCATGCCCTCTCTCCTCCCCCTTCTCTTCCCCCTCCAAGCCTCCTACATGCCTTGAAACAGCTGACTGGGAGGTACAGGGAGGGAGAGGGAGGTGCTGATTGGTGGGCCCGCCGGTGGGCAGGAGGCACTGGGAGCAGGGGGGGAAGTTGATGGGGGGCTGCTGACATATTATTGTGGCTCTTTGGCAGTATACATTGGTAAATTCTGACTCCTTCTCAGTCTCAGGCTGGCCACCCCTGGAATAAGGGGATGGTTAGTTGCAAATTCCATTGGATTAAACTCTGATGTTGTTTTGTGGCTGCTGTGCCCCCGTATATGGATTTTTCCACAAGAGGGTTTGACTAAGCCCATAGTAGTCTTGTTGCTAATTACTAAACATAGCTTTTCTACAGCTCTGTAAAAGTATATCACATACTTTACTCATTCTGCTGCACAAGATTAGAGGGCAAGCATTCAAATGGATGCAGGAACAAGCTTTTTTTATTGGTGTCAGGGTTCAGTTTTGAAAATCAAGGTCACAAAATGAAGCATAAGATGTTCATGAAAAACTGAAGAGTTTTAAGCCTAAAAAGGATCATGGAAAGTTGCTGGGAACAAAAGTGAAATATTAATTTACTTTCCTAGTCTATTTTCTCTTATATAGTGCCCTGAACTGCTAGCCAGTTCCGTAAATAATAGATTTTTGGAATGCAAAATTGTAAATTTCAGCACTCCAGGGTTGCTAGTGACACTTGTATTATGAATACACATTGTCTCCCCCAAAGCTCAAATGAGAGAGTGAATCTGGAGCTGCTGACTAGCTGTGTGCACATGAAAGGGAATCTTCTCTTTCCTATATATAGGGCTAGGACTGTGTGTGAGAGCTGGTACTTGTGACTCTGTGTGTTCCCTTTCTCCCCTTGCCTGAGGCTTTAATGTAGTTGAAGAAAGCCGGTTATGTCCTCCATCAGGCCTAGAATCAGCAAGCATAGAGCAGGAAGCTGTAGGAGACTCTTTGTTTATTCCCATTAGGCCTGGAGGAAAATGTACTAGAATTAGCCCCTGCAGGAGAGCTTTCCCAACTTTCTGAAGACCTGTGGGAAAGGTCAGAAGCTGGTAAGTGGAGAGGTTTTCTTTCCTTCCCCAGGTCCAGGGAGACCCTCTGATGAGAGGAAGAGGGAAATGGTGCAGTGCCTTGAGTGATGGTCTTTCCTGCCTTTCAGCAGGCCTGATACACTAGACTTTGAGCACTTTGTCTGTTGAAATGTATTTTGGTTTCAGGTGAGGTAGGGGGAAAGTTCTTCAAGACATAAAGTAATCCCTGCTTGGAAAGCTAGCAGGATGCATCTGACACCCCTGAAACCTCTGGAATACTGCAGTGCCAAGAGTTGTCTGTCTGATGCTGGAATCAGGGGAAAAACTCTTTCAATTACTCAAATCTCCCAGCATGACCACAAATATCAGGAGAGGGAATGTTTTGCTCATAGCCAGGTGGGACATGATGTTACCTCTTTCATTGCTCTTTTGTTTTTGGCACCACCCTTTAACGGTAGTGACTTCCTTTCCCACCAATTGTCAAACTTCCTCAGATACGCATTCAAGCCAACGCATATTCCTGTGAATACAGGGCAAGCTTATTGTATTTCCATCTTTGAACATCCGGGAAACATTGTCGAGAGTAAAATCTGTTAGGCTGCAAGGGGAAGTGGTAAAAGTCAATCACCTGAGTTATATAAAACTAGACTGGACAAAGCACTAGAACAGTGCTTTCCCGCACCACTTCCCGCAGGCCCCATTGGCCAGGCACTGTGAACCACGGCCAGTGGGAGCCACGATCGGCCGAACCTGTGGATGCGGCAGGTAAACAAACTGGCCGGGCCCGCCAGGGGCTTTCCCTGAACAGGCGGTGTCCCAAGTTTCGGAAACACTGCACTAGAACATGGATAGCATTTCTGATGTCTTCAGTCAGAGGAATAGGAAGTCCACTTCATATTTGAGGGGCCCATAATTTTGGAATGTTCTGTCTTTATTCTCATTTGGTCATAAGAAACAATTACACAAACGGTTGGCTGTTTAAACTCACAGTTTCACATCATATTGGTTAAATATGTCATGTACTGCAGTGCTGGTGAATATGATCTATTTTAAAAGTCTCATTCCTATATTCAGTTTGTGCTTTGTGTAAAACAGTGCTTACATTTTTACATGAGTTCTGCTGAATACCTATCTCAGTGATAGTGTACACATGCTTGAAACAATAACTGCTGTTTTAGACGAGTTCTTATTAAAAACAAAATGTATATGTGAAATTAACTTGCACACAGTTTAAATCTTCAAAAATTGCACTTCCTTTAGATGATTAACACTTAATTGCATTTTTATAAATGGCAGTCAAAATGCTATAATACAGAGGTTTTCAACCATGGGTTTCAACCATGGTCTGTGGACCATGGCTAAGGGGTCCACAAAAGGTTATGGTTACCATGGAACAGTGGTTTGAATAGTACCTTAATGCACAAGTGTTCCCACTGATTCCAATGGTTATTTGCAAAGTGAGGTACTGCTCAACCTGGGGGTCTGCAGATTATGCCTAAGATTTCCAAAGGGGTCTGCACTTCCATTCAAAAAATTGTGGGGGTCTGCAAATGAAAAAAGGTTGAAATCCCTGCTATAGTACAAGTACAGTTATAGAATCATTGATGGCAGCTACTTGTTGTGACCATAAAGGAATAATTCATTTCTGCTTTGATTTTAGGAAAATATTATGTAAAACCCTTAATACATTTCAGTCCTAATTTTCTTCGGCATGCTATGTGTTTAGGTATGTTGATAGTATGAAGATGACTTATATAGGAACCTATGTCAACAACAATGGGAAACTTTATTTTTAATAAATATTATTTTTAATACTTAATGGACATACAAAGTGCTATAGGGTCCTTGCACTAAATCTAATGCAGACACATGCAGTATTAAAAATAAAAATACATTTACACAGTATCTTTTATCAGAGAATCTCAAAAAGTTTTACAAAATAGGGAAATTGTTTTCCCAATCTTACATATGAAGTAACTGTAGGAAAGAGTTCAAGGGCCTGATGTTCAGAGGTGCTGAGCACCCACAGCTCTTTGCTATTCCCAGTTCTCTTTACATTCCAGCCACAGCCCATTTCAATTTCTGCTGAGTGCCAGTCTAGCCCCTATTTCAATCAACGGGGATTCTGCTGTTGACTTCAAAGGGAGCAGGTTCAGACCCTTAGTCATCTAGAAAAGACCCTGACCCTATTTTTTAATGTAAATTAACTCCCTGAGTTTCCTGTTGAACTGGATGACACCTAGGAATGGTATTCGGCTGTGGTATAGATTTCAGAGTAGCAGCCGTGTTAGTCTGTATTCGCAAAAAGAAAAGGAGTACTTGTGGCACCTTAGCGACTAACAAATTTATTTGAGCATAAGCTTTCGTGAGCTATAGCTCACTTCATCAGATGCATTCAGTGGAAAAGAATGGTATAAACTGTCATAACTTTGATCAAAGTCAAATTAACTAAACTGGAACATGTTCAGAAGTTGCAAGGGGAAAATACATTGTGTAATTATGGAATTATATTTACTGAATTCAAATAGGTTGTGAGATTAATTTTCAATTTCTTAAAGCTTTTTTAAATACTGTTTCACTATTTGTTGCATGGATATAGACACACTAGAACCTTTCAAATACTTCTAGACTATCTCGAGGATTCCAGAACGCTTAATAAAAAGAAAAGGAGTACTTGTGGCACCTTAGAGTCTAACCAATTTATTTGAGCATAAGCTTTCGTGAGCTACAGCTCACTTCATCACCATCGGACCACGTTCTGATTCCCATCCTCAGGTTGAGCAGTATCTCACTTTAAAAATAATCATTGGAATCAGTGGGAATACTTGTGCATTAAGGCACTACTCAACCTAAATAAAGGAAATAGAATCTGGCCCTTAATGACTTCAGATATTTTAACTTAATATTATAATAAAATGGATGATTAAATATTGGAAAAGGCCTGGTATGTGATAAGAAGCACATTTTGCTGTTTACAATAAACTGGATATTTCTGCAATTTAATGCGCTATATGTAGAGAAGTGTTTGTGATTGGAAATACTAGATTTGATGTTGATGTGTAAAATTAGTCCTAAAATTCCATATTTTTAATTTCCCATATATCTGTGCTTTTGCTTACTTACTCTCTATCTACGTCTTCAGCACTGTTTTATATAGTCATCTTTGTTCAAATATTATTTTTAGGTTCTTTCTCAGCTCTTCTTTCCTTTCTGTTACCTTTTTTTTCTGCTAGGATTCTCCATAGAGATTGGTCTTCCATTCGTTATTTATTCTCCACACATATACCTTTTTCCAATTATATTTCTTTAATTTTTCTTTCTTTATGCTCTCTTTACCTCATATTATTTCCTTTTGATTTACTGCCCTTCCTGTCTTTATTCCCTGCCTCATCACACTTTTGCTTTTGTGTTTTTCTCTTCTCACAGATTATAGGATTTTTATTTATTTATTTAGTGTTATAAAAGGCATTGCTGTTGTAGCCTTTCTTTTTCAGCTTAGTTCTCTAAATTGCCACTTCTCTGCTTTTAGATCTCATTCAGATTTTTTAAAAGTCTTAAAGCAGATTTGGGAGAGAAATGATTCAGAAACTAGGTGGACAAAATCACTGTTATTTAAGAAAGAAATGATTTGCTGACATGTCTGCACCTCCAGATTCCTCTAAACTAGTACAGCCATTGGTAAGTTATATGATTGCTCATACATTTCATGGCATGTGTCTGGAAAATTAAATAATGCTTCTTTTTACCCCTTGACTCACCATGTATTTCCACAGTTTTTATTCTTTTATTATAAGTGTAAAACATGAAGGGGGAAAATTTGCCATTGCATTCATGAAGTCAATAGGAATCTTGTGTATATGTGATTGCAAAATTTGGAGGAATTTTTGCTTGTGTAGGGTATGCTTTTATGATGGATACATGATTTGAATAAAGGAGTGCACAACAACTTGTATTTCTTTACCATTTGCAGGGGCCTGATTTTAAGTAGTGACATTGAGTGCTCAGCTGATCTGAGTGTCAGGACCCATATGTTTCAGATATTGGTGTGTGTATAGCTTGCAGGTCATTTTATATCTGACTAAAACTGCAGCCTGTTTACTTTTATGAAAGCTGTCACTAGTCTAAATCCAGAGGTGAAAACAACAACCATATGGGCCGAATATAACTTCTTCAAGGTTGCAACTGAAGAAGTGTTTCTTTACCTACAAAAGCTTATGCCCAAATAAATCTGTTAGTCTTCAAGACTTCAAGACTTCAGACTCCTGTAGTTTTTGTGGATACAGACAAACACGGCTACCTCCTGATACTTGACTTCAAGGTTCATGGCATTGCATAAATGATGAATTTGGCCCTCTGTAACTGGGAAAAACCTGAATATGAGCACAGTAGATGGTCGATTCTTGGATGTATTTCCAGTAGTATAAATTCTAGAAATAAGTCCAAACCGGCCCACATTTACAAAGTGACATAATATAAAATCTCTTTATCCAATCTTTGGACTCTGGAATTCCTGCATTCACCACACTGACTATGCTTTATCCATTATTGTTTTTTACAGTTCTGCTGAAGCACGGAGTCATGGTATATTTGCTCCCTATGATGGGGAAATGTTGTTGTTCTTAATTTAAAGCATGTCAGTTGTAGCCAGATACTATGACTATGTTTGCTTATAAATGCTTATCATTATAAAAAAGAGCTGTATATAACAGGTGTACAATTCCACTGGATGAATAGAGTATCTATTGGTTGCATAGGCTAGTCTCTGAGATAAACCACTTATACTGAAAGATTTCTGAGTACCTCTAGGGTGTTCTACTTGTTCCGCCAAGTTTAATGATTTTACAGTGTGTTACATAGATTCAGTAGAAAACTGATGCATCCTATGACTAAATCTGTTCTTTATCTCAATTTCTGGTTTTGGTACTGCCTGTCTACACATGGAGTTTTGAGCTTATTTGTGGAATAGAAATTAAAGTGTCAAAACATCAAGGGTACAAGTGCTGCTAGAAGAAAAGAAAAGAATTTTCAAGTATCCCTATTTATTCAGAAGATTAATTAGCAATTATCATGGGAGACCATTTGTCCCTTATCCTTCCCTCCCCTCACAGGGCAAAATAATTCAACCAAGTGAGTAAAAGGCATGCCAGCAAGATACTGGGAAAATACTCTTTACCGTCTGCTATATATATATCTACCTTGGAGATGGAGGTATAATTTTCAGCTTGGGTAGAAATATGTGCACTAGCTTTGATCAAGCTAGCATGCTAAAAATAACAATGTTGTTGGGGTGTTGGGATGGGCTAGCTACCCTGAATACTATAAATATGTACCCAAGGCAGCTAACCAATCCTGCTGCAATGGCTACACTGCTATCTTTAGTGCAGTAGCTCAATCAAAGCAAGTGTGGATAGATCTATCCAAGCTGGAAATTACACCTTCTGCTCCAGGGCAGACATACCCTTAGAGGAAAGGCATGATTTCTATTCTAAGAAATCTTAAGCCTAAACAGTTTTGACTCCTAAAACAGTGGTTCTCAACATCTGATATACTGCAACCCCTCTTTTTATACCAATGCCATTGGGACACCTCTCCCATCTAGCTGGGACAGTCTTCTCATTTAGCAGTATGGGAAAGGCATGGGGGCTGGACTTCCCTGGGGTTGAAAACCGTTTTGTAATAATTCAATTTGAAGCCACAGTTGTTGACCTTCACCAGCACCAATACCAAGTAGTTATTCAAGTGAACAGGCCATTTTAAAATTTCTTCCTATGTTTCCTGATATTTCGTAATCCCTGGTTCAGTTGAAATTTTGTGTGAAGTTAGATGACTCAACTATTGCTTAACCAAGAGTTTTGTCTGCTTCAAGAACAGTCGTGTTTAAACTGACATCTGAAGTGTAATCCTCCATTTTTTCTGAGTGACATCTCATCTGATCCTAGAACCAGTGAACTTTATGGAGACTACAAGTGTTTTTCACCTATCAGACCCCATATTCTCTTAGTGCCTCTGGCTAGTACTGTCTGTGACTTTCCTTAAGGTACATATAAAGAGAGGAAAACAAGAGATTAGTAAAAGGGAATGTGTTCCAACTTCTCTGTGCTCCTCAGAACTTGGTTAGTTCTACCCTGGTGGGAATTCTCCCAGTGGGGGAAACTCACAGGTGGCAAAGTCAACAGATGTGAATTCTGAGCCAGCTGATGCCAACACTACCACAGTATGTGGGGCATGTTGGAGGATAAAGAAGGCATATTTGTGGTGTGGCGGAACAGCTCTGTTTTGCCATTTCTCCAAAGTTATGTGGCCCTGTAAGGATCATGGTCAGGTCTGGAGGAGCTGTGGCTTGAGAATCAGGGAGCTGTATGCCTCCTGTCTCCTCTCCCTCTTTCTCAAGCATCAAGAGGGCCTCGTCACAAGAGAGAACCTGGTCAGAAATTTATTATCTGAGCGTAAACAGCATTGGAGGGGTAGTGTACTTTGGGGAAATTCTTTGTTCCCATATTTTAGGCATCCTTTCTCTTAAGCTTCAATTTTTTTCAGTAAGGCACTGTTTTACCTTGATAGGAAACAGCAGTTTTAACTTTTAATGGACATCTAGAATTGGATAGGGGCTGCCAGTGCAGAACATGGTTCATTAATAAATTACTGACATATGCATTAGCAAAGTAATACACATGTTTGAAAAGCAGTTTCAGTACAGTACCTATACCATGATGTGTTTGAATCACTGAGACCTTTGAAATGTGTAATGAACAAAGTACCACTAAATAGTATGAAAATTACTTTTTTCACCATGCAATCTACTCCGTACAGAGTTTGAAAAGGAAATCCTGAATCTCTTCTTTAACATATAATTTTGGTATCTAAAAACAGCATTTGGGATTAGCAGGCTTGTCAGAAAAACAAGGCTTTAGATGTTCAGCAAAAACCAACAATCCACCCCCAGCTTTTCAACTGTGTCAGGCGTTATTTGAATCTACACAGCTGCTGTCAGATAAAGGAATAGGAAATGCAATGAAAGGGAAAGATATTATTTTTGGGACTTGAGCTGAAAATAAAGTGATCACCTAACCTGTTTTACATAACGTAATATACATGCTCTGAAAATGGATCGTTGTATACTTAGATCTAGCACTTAAGTTTTTGCTAATTGTCTACTCTATTAGTCAAGATGGTAACAAGGTTTCTTGGAACCTATTCCTTTCTTCTGATTTATTCATATTATCAAAGATAAACACACACACACACACTAAGCAGAGTCACAATGAGCTCTACCCTGACATGTGGTGGTGAGCTGTGGAAAAGGACTTCAGGGGCTGATCTTATTTGCATGGGCACACCCACCGTGCTTAGCATGATGGATTGCTTCCCCAAATGGTCACTTTGGCTGCTGTGGGATCCCCAGTCTCTTTGTTATTGGGGCAGAAGTAATAGAGGATTGTTATCCTGGTTATGTGAAACGAGGACAGTAGAACTGTACTTAGCATTTTATGATGGAGGGACTTGCCTTCAACTAAGTAGCACTCACTAGGCAAAGGACATGGGTTCCAAAACCCAGTGAATTGAGAGAGGCTGGGGACAGGTTATGTGTACCTGGTAGTGTGGGTGCCTTCTGAGGACTATAGACACTCCATTGACCCCTTTCTCTCTCCACTGTGTAATAACAGAGCTAATTTTGGCTCCATTAGGAGTCTTGTTACATGCTTGTTACCTGATGCCTAGGTCTAAGCATTAGACCTGCTTTAGGCTCGTGGTGCCCCAGCACTGAGGCTCCCCTACTACCAGCTAAAAATCACTCAGAGCTGAACTCACTAAAGAGCTGAAGTTACTCAGAGCTGAGATCACTGAGAGCTGTGTTAAGGCAGGTGATGGGGGGGACTGAAGACAAGTCGGTGAGCGGCCAGCAGGATGGTTAGTGTTGAGAGCAGAGCGGATAGCCGGGCGGTTGGCGGAGAGGAGCGGAGAGTAGGATGGCTAGCGGAGAGGTCCGGAAAGCGGAGTGGAGAGGATAGCAGGGTGGCTGGCGGAGAGGAGCAGCCAGCAGGATGGCTGGTGGAGAGGTGCAGCTGGCGGTGAAGAGTGCAGCAGAACCCCATGGAGAGGCGCGGCACTCGGCCATTGACCCGAGCAGCGGAGCATGTAAGACGCCCCCCATACCTCCCTCCACTTCCACCCAGGCTGGGAGGTAAACTCTGCAGATGAACTTCTGAACTCTGGGGGGGCTGCACTGACCAAGGACAGAAACTGTGGGGGTGACTATAGGGTTGCTGGCCCCTGAGGGAAAAAAGACACTGCCAAACTTACTTGGGGTGGGTCTTTTGTCATGGTTGGTGTTATGAATCCTGTTGGTGGTGTTTCCCCAACATAATGCTGCATTGTTTCCCTCCTTCATTAAAAGGCTTTTGGTACACTCAGACTCTGTGCTTGTGAGAGGGGAAGTATTGCCTCTTAGAGGTGCCCGGGGGGTGGTATGTAATTGTCCCACGTCACTGGGTAGGGGCTTGAGCCGGTTTTGCACTGTGTTATTGAAACAGAACCCCTACATACTGAATCTGGCCCTTGTTGCTGCCAACTCTGACAGGCAGAAGGGTTACATATATATATAAATATAAAACTTTTGTCCAAAAACTTCCTAAAAATGCTTTATTGTTTAGTATGGGAAGGGGGATATACATTACCTAATTGATACTACAGGGAGGGAGAGTTTTATGGAGGTAGAATATAACTACCCACATTGAAATGTGACCAGGGGATGCTGAAGTTATAATAAATAATAATAATCTTCTTAATAGCAAGTCCTCACCTCTGGGATCCACCTCCTACCATATCTAAGTCTGGTCACACTTGGAAATCAGTGTATGATGCACCTTTTTGGCCACTTTGTTTGTTTGTTTTTGTTTTTTTTGCTAACCCCATGCTCTCTATCTCTGTTTTTCAGATACCTGCAAGGTGTTACATGTTCCCTTTTGGCCCTTAAAGTTGTAGTGTTGGGGATGAGGAGAGTGCACTAAAATTAAATGTTTGTTTCACTTAGAATTTTTTTATATGTATCTAGGTCATGTCAAGTGCATCAAAATACTATGATTTATTAATTATTAATACTATGTATTAAGAATTAATTCTCTTATTTAATAAATACTCTTCTTTAATGCCATTGGGTGCCACTGGATCTTTTAGTGTCCACAAATGGTCAGGCTTAAAATTGGCTTAAAATCTCTTTCAAAAGATGCCTTCTTCAACAACAAACAACAATAATTCATACACCACGTGGGTTTTCTTTGGTTGCCCCCCCAAGAATTGAGCAAGGTCAGCTTTAGTTAGGGCTTGTCTATATGGGGTGTTACTGCAGGTCAAAGTGTGAATCTACAGCCACACAGTAACGTCCTGTGTGAACATTGCTACAGTGCACTAAAAGTTTTGTAGTGTGCTTTGACTTATTCCCATTTCAAACAGCAGTAAATCAAAGTGCACTACAGAACTTTTAGTGTGCAGTAGTAGTGCCCACAAGGGATGTTACTATGTGGCAAGCTAGTGCACTATAGATTGACACCCTGGCCTGAGGCACAGTAAAATTCTCTGTAGACGTTTTTGAAATCACAGATTGAGGTGTTATCGCTTCAGGCTTCCAAACAATGATAAATGGGGAAGCACATGTATGTAAAAATCTGAAACAAGTGGGAGAATATCAGCTTGGTATCAACATTAACGTGGCTCATTTATCCGTGGTCTAAAATGTCACTAACTTCCAGCTTTTACTTGGCCTTTTGTCACAGAAATATAGTAACCTCCTCACTATTGAGGCCACAGGTAAGGTCCCCATCACCTACTTCTGTCCCAATATCTGCTATCACATCAATCTCTCTCCACTCATGAGAGGTCCCTACTCATAATATCCTGGGGAAATGACATAATAAAGCTTTTTGCATTAGGGTTCCATTTTCAGTAATTCTACTACCTAAAGTCTTAAGTCCCTGGAGTGGTGGTAACACAATACATTTTTGCAAATACAAAACCTACTCTTGGTGATACTGGTTACAATCATATGTTTTTAAAAGGATTAATCATTTAATTACATATGCCAATTGAGTCTTTGGCTATGGTACTAGAGTGCAGACTTCAGTAGTGAGCTCTTTATAACTCTTTGAGTGCCCCTCAAAATAGGCACTAACATAAAACCTGCTAATACAGGGGTGGGCAAACTTTTTGGCCCGAGGGCCACGCCGAGGTTGCGAAACAGTATGGAGGACCGAGTAGGGAAGGCTGTGCCTCCGCAAACAGCCTGGCCCCCGTCCCCTATCCCCTCCCACTTCCCGCCCCCCTCAGAACCACTGACCCATCCAACCACCTGGCTCCTTGTCCCCTGACCGCCCCCTCCCGGCACCCACTTCCCCAACCGCTATCCACACCCCTGCCCCCTGACAGGCGCCCCGGGACCCCCACCCCATCCAACTCCCCCTTGTCCTCTGACCGCCCCCCCCTCCCGGGACCCCCATTCTTAACTGCCCCCCCAGGACCCCACCCCCTATCCAACCCGCCCTACTACCTGTCTCCTGACCGCCCCCCCCCCCCGAACCTCCACTCCATCCAACCGCCCCCTGTCTGCCCTCTGGGACCTCCTGCCCCTTACCCAACCCTCCCTCCCTCCCCCCGGCCCCTTACCTTGCCACTCAGAGCTGCAGGACAGGCTTATTTGAAAGGTTGGAAGGTGGGCGCTGTGCTGCCTGCAAGGTGACGTGGCTGCAGGTGAAGGGGGGACAAAGGGGGGGAAGGGGCCGGGGCTCAGGGGCTGGGCAGGATGGTTCCACGGGCTGGATGTGGCCCGCGGGCTGTAGTTTGCCCATCTCTGTGCTAATACATTGAGCTTTCTGGCTGCCATAAATGCTGACAGAAGTTCCTTTACAATAGACATATGTGTAGCTAATTCTGGAAGACATAGTTAAGCAGATAATGATAAACAATACAGTCATATTTTTTCTGTAGCTGGCTAAAATTGATTTCCAAGTAAACTAAAAAGGACTCCCCATTTGGATGTGGATCATATTACCAACAATGGGTCTGTTAGCATTACGTGTTTCCTCTTACCTATCTTCTTCTCTTCTATTTCCATCTCATTTGGGTCTTTATAGCCTTCAAACATGATATAATAAAGGGCTTCCTTTCCTAGGAAATGAAGTGGGAATGTATGCATTACAATATATGAGTACCTCTCTGTGTATAACTAGTCCTTGAAATATTTGTCATGCTGTTTCTCTATATTTAATAATTAAAAGGCCAAGAAAATTATTTATAAAGAAGAGTTCTCTCTAGCCTACCAGATCTTTGTACCTAGAGTTGATCTAATGTTTTTTTTTTAAAGGTTCAACAGTATTTTTATAAAAAGAAGCACCAACTTTGGTCGCCAGGATTTCTGGCATCATGTTGTTTGTTATTCACAAATATTAGGATAGTTGGCTTGTATATAACTTGAACAAAATTTGTCTATCCTTGTTTCCTTTTTCTTCACCTCTGTACTTTGATTGTGAGCTCCTTGGAGGAGGGACCACCCTTTTTTCTGTGTCTGGACAGCCTTTCTCTCTCACATACTGGGTGCTATCCTAAATTCATCATCATCATTCTTGAAAATATTTATGAATTTCTATATTTTCACAAATTTTAGTACAAATGCTTATCTGAAAACTCATCTCACCAGTGCATTATTCATGAATTATTATCTGTCTATTTAAAACGTGCAGTTATTCAACCAAGAAGCAGGAACTATACAATGTGATTTAAGTGACCAAATCCTATCATATAATGAATACTAAATAGTTGTTCATGAATAGCATATATGTTGAAAATTATTTATCAAGGTTGTGCAGCAAGTACTAACAAATAATGAATACATTAAAAGAAAAATCAGGATTCTTTGTCAACAATTTGCTTAATAAGAAAAGGGCTAATTTCATAAATATATTTCATAGCAAATATATATTTCATAGCTCTCTTGATAATGTTCCAAAAAGTAAAATGAAAAAAGTAAAATGATCACAATTTGAGCATGTTGGAGAAATGATCTTTTCAGTAAGTAAAGTTAAACTAATGCATTTTTCACTATATGAGTAAACAGTGAAACAGGATGTTGATTGCAAATATCATATATCTCATCATGTACCAGTTGGTATGGGTTCCATTTATTTTCCAGTACTTTTATCCTTACTGTTAAACAGATAACTTTGCTGTCTTTGTTTTCTATTAATTTCTAATGTGTGTATTTTCAAGTATGGACTAAATACATTTTGCAAGCAAATTGAAAAGCATTTTTACTCTGACCCTTCCATTTGTATTTAGAGAACAGGGCCCCTATTCAATGAGAAATCCATAGGAATAAAATCAGAAACTAATTACTTTACTTCTGCTTCTGTATGACCTTACCATTATGGGATTTCATCTTTCAGTGTTAAACAAAACCTCTCCAGGAACCATACAAGTCTCACAGTATCTAAATCTTTTTTTTTTTTTTTTTTTGGTTGTGGGCAGGTGATTGAAACCCAGTGTGAGTTATAATATACTTTGCACTTCTCTGGCATCTTCTATCCAAAGATCTGAGCATGTTACACATGCTACCAAAGTAGGCTTCATAACAAGTCGACTTGGGTAAATAATGGATTTGCTGAGAATTCTGAAAAATCAAGAAAGTTTCATTTGGCGTTTACATAAAATAAATATTGTTTTTATTTTATTTGATGAATTGCAAGGTCAAAAATTTCAAGTTGGGTTGACATGAAACTTTTTTTTTTTAAATCTGTTGAAATTTTTTGTTTCCATTTTAACAAAAGCAAAAGGGAGGATTAGATTCACAAAACATCTGGGAGGAGAGTGATGAGGATGACCACTCCCTTGTCATTCACCTTGGAAATTCATAGACATTCATAATGACAATGAATAGTCATTTGTTCAGGGAAGGTGAATGAGAATGATTCTATAACATTTTGGATATATCATTCATCCAAGATGTGGGAGACCCAAGTTTGAGTCCTTGCTCCAGTGTATACATACAGCAGAACAACTTCAACAGAAGAAATTGAGAAAGACCCATACTACAATATCTTATAGCCCAGTGGCCAGGTTGCTGTTCTCCTGCACTGTAGAAGACCTAAGCTCAAATCCTTTCTCTTCAGGTGGTGGGAGGGGAATTGAACTGTGGTCTGCCGCATCTTGGGTATGTTCCCTAACCACTGGGCTAAAAGTTATAAAGGAGTTGTTCTGCTCTTCCTACAGCCATTTTGTGAATCTAGTCCTCCTTCACACATACTATCTTAAATTTCTGCATTTTTTTTAATTTTGTATTCAGCGAGCTCAACACAAATTTGCAAATTGTTTCAGATCAACTGAAAATGCATTTTTGGTGAATGAATATTCACCAAAAAAAATTTCACTCGGCCCTAATAACTGTTTAAGGTAAGTATTATTATGATCCTCATTTCATAGATGAAGAAACTAAGTCAGAGAGAAACTAAGTTACTTGCCAAAAGTCACGTAGCACATCAGTGGCAAAAACAAGAAAACAAAACCAGATTCAATGGCCCATGCTTTGATAGCTGTATTGTTCTCCTTTTGAGATTTAAATGCTCTCATCAGAAAGTGTTGACATTATTTAAGATTAGCAAATCATTGGTGTATATTCTGTATATACGTATTGTAATATTTCAGTAACAGATAAAGCTCACTTCTGTTGCAGGGGAGAATTTCTTACACTGCTACTTTTGCCATTTTCATAACTTGTTTTCCAGGAATATATTCTGAGTTTGATCAGGTTCATGGTCATGTCATGCTCCACAAGACCTGCTCTGAGAAAATAAATGGAGTTCATATAAGTTACTTTCAATAACTATGGAGTGAATACTGAGGAAATATAATTTCATGATTCCATTTAAAATGTGCATTAAGCCATGTTAACTAGTTTGCAGAATGTTTGAGGTACTTGAAAAGGAGAATGTAAAGACCTGATTTTGCTCTCTCACACCAGTGTAAATCATGAGTAATTATAATTGTCAAAAGAAATATGCTTGTCTAAATTTAGTGTAAATTAGAGCAGCATGAAACATTGTGTTTTATATACTTATTAAGATGTTATACCAGCAGGGAGTTTGCTCCATCATATATATTTACTTTGTTCATGCTGTATGTGGGTTTTTGTGTGTGTGTGTGTATTATAAGTAGAACTGGTAACAATATCTATAGATATGGTTGCCTCTAACACTATCTATTCCACCCATGGCAGAGCTGGGCATACATCCCAAGTGCTTAATAGCACAGACACATATCTTATCCTCTTAGTTCTGCTGACTTTCAGACTCAATGTGCCAAGTCTCTGTGTTGGTTGTACTATCTGTAACCAGTAGATTACACTCATTTCCAGAGCTAGGAATATAAACCAGAAATCCAGATTCCCTACATTTTTGTCATTGCTGCCAAACTACTGCTGTAAGCCAATGCAA
Source organism: Lepidochelys kempii (assembly GCF_965140285.1). NCBI lineage: Eukaryota > Metazoa > Chordata > Testudines > Cheloniidae > Lepidochelys > Lepidochelys kempii. The sequence goes on from NC_136380.1 coordinate 178,012,021, forward strand.
AAAAAGTGTATGTTGCAGCCCCCTTTAGTGACTGATCTACATACAGGATAACTGATACTTCCAGTTACTCTTTCAGTTCAAATGCCAGAGGTCTATCTACTGACCCCTGAAAGTAACCAGTTCAGGGGGTAAGCATGGTTCTATATGATGAAGTTCTGTTTGGTTATTTTATTTATAGTTAGTTTTTTTTTAAAGTAGGGTTTTTTGGGGCAGGGGGAAGAATCAGTTTAAAAAGAACATTACTCAAACACTGAAAAGTTAAGAAATGATAGAATTAAAGTTGCCCGTGAAACCATATTCTGTCTCCTTGTGCATAGGGATTATAATGTAGACTTTAATTACATGATCACATACTGTTCCTAGTGGAGTGAGGATTGTGTGTCCATCTTTCCACACAAGCAGACTTTTTCAATACTGGGGATATACCAGTGGAACCCAAGCAGTGAATCTGTCCCCCTCCCTCCTCCCGCATACTTTAAACATGCTTATAAGATATATTTATATTAACATATGTGGTCATCCAAGCAAAGGATTTCTAACACTTTATGTATTAATGCAAACAACCTACATTATAAGAATGTTAAGGTGACTAAGTCAAGCACTCAAAAGTCAGAAAATGCCAGAATTAAGGTTGCCCGTGTAACTTTAATTAGGCCTCCTTTTGCCTATGAATTATGAGACAGTCTTTTAATTACACAGTCACAATCTACATTCTCCATCTTTCTTTGGTGATGAATTGAGATTGGGTAGTGAAAGAGACTGTTGCCTGTGGCATATGGTGAATGAGGCAGGGGGGGTTGCAGGAAGAAAGAGGGAGGTCTCATGGTTAAGGCAGTTGAATTTGAAAATTGGATTCTGTCCCTGACTCTGCCACAGAGTTCCTGTGTGATGATGGACAAGTCACTTAGACCAAACTTGTTACTGATGGTTGCTAATTGTGTGTGCCTCAATTTGTGGTTGCTCAGTTTGAAACTCTGGGGTCTGATTTGTGGATATACTGTGTGCTCACAGTTGCAACTGAAGTCAGTGGGAGCTTTGCTTTGAACATATCAAATACTGCACAATGGTAAGTACTCTTGAAAAAAAAAAACAGGTCTTGGATATCTCAAATTGGGCACCCAAAATTGATGGATACAAACATTAAGATCAAAAGTATTACTTCAGTGCTCCATCTGGAAAATGGGATAATACCAACCTCTCACCTCATAGATATGGTGTGAAAAATAGTCATTCATATTTGTGTGATACTCAGATCCTGTAGTGATGAGCAACACGGAAAACCCTGTGAGGAGATGAATAGTTCTGTCTTCAGGGTAGGGTTTGAATAATGTGCATTAAATAAGGCCTGGGGCCACACATTGAACAACAGGGAGAAAACAAAATATTGAATAAATGCTCATTAAGTGAGCACCATTCATTCTGTGCACTGAATGAAGCAGGATTCCTGAAGAAAAAATAGAATGTAACCATGTTATAAGAATGTATCATAATGTATACACACACACAAGGGGGGATAAATTAAAGTTGCAGAGGCAGCCTTAATTCTGGCAGGTCCTAACTTTTGAGAGCTTGACTGTGTGAAGAGATTCCCCGGGATACAACCTGGAACTGTGGGACTGCTGTGCCCCCTTAACTCTCGAGCCTGGCTGTCTCTCACAGCGCTTTGCCAGTGACAACCTGCAAACCCTTCCAGGTGCTGTGATCACTCATCCATCAGCATGTGGAGGCCCACACCCAGTAAAATTGCATGAAAGCTCCCTGAGTCACTCATGAATTATACAGAGAGAGGCACCAGCCAATCACCCCAGTCCCCAGCCTTACACCCCTGAAATATACCGTCTTACACAGCTCAAGACTCCCTTGGACAGTGCAAGATCATTAATTAGTTCGCCACTTTGACAAACGGAAGTGGATGTGCAACAGCCCTTGTCAACCTGAGCTGAGATTCCCCAAGTACTTCAATCAAAATCACACTGTTTTATGTAAAATATAAAACAGATTTATTAACTACAGAAAGATAGATTTTAGTGATTATAAGTACCAGGCATAGAGATCAAAGTTGATTACATAAGAAATAAAAATAAGATTCCAGTCTAAATTCTAACTTTAATAGACTAAGCAAGATTTGAGTCAAACTCCTTTTCTCACCCTAACAGATGTTACAGGCAGCTCACAGTCCTTAATACACAGGCTGTATCCCCTTTCAGCCTGGGACCAATTTCCCCAGTTCAAGGTTTTTGTCTTCCAGAGGATCTTGAGATGGGGAGGAGAGAAGCCAAGTGATGATGTCACTGTCCCTCTTTTATACTTTCTTCCAGCTGCTAGAAAGATCCTTGATGTGTCCTGTGGTCTAGATAGCCCTCATTGCATACATGCCCTCTGGGATGGCCATTGGGAGAGTGGATTCCCCTTAATATCCCACCAACACATGTCTGGCTGGTTCTAATGTAAATCTGTCTTACTAGGTGCTCCTTTGTTGCCACTGAAAGGCTGGCTGTGGGAGTTTCACAACCTCACAACATATTTCAGTAACATACACATAGCAATACTTCATAACGTCACATATAGTAATAGTACAAAGAATTCAACAGGATATTAATATTCAACAGACCATGACTTCTCAAATGATACCTCACTAGGCATACTTTGTACAAAACATATCATAATCATATCACAGTGGTGAATATGGGGATTCCAGGGTGCTATTTTGAGGTACAGAGTGTCACAGACTGCCACCTTAATAATGTTGTTTAAGATAGATTTTTGTGTGTACATACACAATAGCAAAATCTGATATTTGAAGACCAGACTTCCAAAAACTTTGGAAACATCATTGGAACAATGTTAAAATTCATAAAAAGAGAAGTAATGGATTACATTGAAATTTATTCCCTCACATTTTACACACAAAATGATATCCCTTGCATGACCGCAATCCTTTTTCACAGCAGTTTACTACTCCTGGGTCTCAGAGATTCATGAGCGGTGCAGGGCTTGTGAAAATAAGATTCCTATATTGTTCAGTAGCAGCTGTTAAAAGAAAAGAAGTGGTGGGCTGTATTAAAAAATATAGAATGGAAAAGCATTTTGACGCTTCCCATTATCCCTTTCATGTAACACAAATAAATAGATGTTAGTGCTTTTGCTTTGTGACCGTGAAGTCTGTGGAGGATCTTCACATAACCCAATGAAACCATGAGATTTGACATGTCAATTTTCTGAGGGAAAATGAGAAGTGCATAGAAAATCTACTTTTATCTGTTATGAATTTGCCTTTCTGTCTGTTTATTTCTTCTGTTTGTTCTAAAAGTTGTCAGATTGGGGAGAAGATCCTAAGTTCTTGATTGTAATGAATTTTTCATTAGTTATAGACTTTTCTACATTTGAATATTTCTAACTTTGCTGAAGTAACTGAATTGGTGCCAGATAGTCCTTGCCCTAAAAACCTTATATATATTTTTCAGTACTGCATCTACATAAGAAATAAATTATTGGTAAACCAAAGACCTATGTATAGCTTGGAAATGTCATGGTTTTACCCACCTTTTGTTTCATAACATTCATGTGTATCAAGTGCATAGTTTAGTTAAGAGACTCAGAGATAAGACACAAATGAAAAGTGTTTCTGCAAATCGCTTCAGCTTACTAACGCAACACAACCAGGTGTCAGAATGGGGTGGGGAAGGTAAGCGTTCTCAGCTTTAACTCTACCCACAATCCCAGAATGGTGGGTATTTCTGCTTTTAAAAAAATCAGTGGTGAAATATTTATTTTGTATAAGTACCTTCTCAGGGAGAAATACCTGGTCTCTTTAAACAGTCTCTTTAATCTTGTGGGGAAAGGCATAACAAGAACCAATGGCTGGAAGTAAAAGACAGACAAATTGAAATTAGTAATAAGGCACACATTTTTCAAGAATGAGGCTGGGCAACCATTGGAACAAATTACAAAGGAAAATGGTCTCCATTTCTTGATATCTTCAAATCAAAACTGGAAGGCTTTCTGGAAGATATTGGTCTCAATACATGGGTAACAGGATGAAATTATATGGCCTGGCTTATGCAGATCTCAAACTAGATGATCTAATGGTCCCTTCTGGACTTAAATCTATTAATATTACAGCTGAGAAAATAGTTTAGAGTTCACACCCTACTGAGCTGAATGGAGCAACTCACACTGTTCGTAGGCTTATTTCAGTCTGTCTGCAGAGCCAATATGTCACCATTATAGGGTTCATAGTCAAAATGCATTGTTCATAATTATGAGTGTGTGTGTGTGTGTTTATATATAAATTGCCTACCTAGAGAATTAGATTGTTGCATATCACAAATGCAAACAAAGGAGGAGAGTTGCAAATGTGAAAATGGCAGTTAAGTGCACAATTTTCTTTGAAAGTCAATAGGAGTTGTCTTACCCCATTTACACTTTTTAAACATTTCCTTAAAATAAATAAATATATCTAAGGGCTAGAAATGGTAAACTGTATTTTGAAATAAAAGGTTACATTCTGCAGAGAAATTCTATAGCCACTGGAGATGAGCTGTTGCTCAGCACCCCCGCACACTAAATACCCTTCAATCTGACCACTTAGTATGTCTGTATATTTGGAAAGTGTCTTGTACTTTTTGGGCACTACCTCAATCTCAATGAATAACAATACTTAGTAGACTTCATGCATAGTGCACAATGTTTTATAGAGAGCATCTCATTTGTAAGCTTAAAGAGAAAAGGAAGGTTTTAAGATTCATAGTATTAGGGCTAGAAAAGGCCATTCAAGTCCTCCAGTTTGATCCAATTTCCTTCATTTGGCAGGACTACTCCCTATATCATTCCCATGACTGTTTTACATAATCTGCTTTTGAATTAGTGGGCATGATATAGGGAGTTGTTTTGCCAAAAGCAGAGAGTCAGATCAATCTATAGGACTTCAGTGGCCCTTTTTAGACCTGCCATCTATAAATCTTTAAAATTTCCTTTTTAGTTTTTGATTGATTCTTTTTTTTTCTCTCTCTCTCTCTTCAATATCAAGGATATTATACACTGCATTACGTTTTAGCATTTTGTATATGGAGTGTTGTAGCAACAATTTGATATGCACCTGTACATTTCTCAGTCTGTGAGATCGATTTATTTTCTTTCTTGTGTCAATGGACTTTATGTTGACATAATAAAGGTAAATATTTTAGAATGCTTGCAGCTAAAGGTATACCAAGCTTTCTCTAATACTTCAATTTTCTAATGTCAGACCTGTTACATAGGTTTGTTTATGCTAAGGTGGTTGTGCTTAAAGGAGCTGGTATTCTTTGAGACAACATGGGCATCCAGGAAATAATGGATATAAAAGATCGCTCCATGACACTTGTCACCAGGAGTGATTGGTGATCGGCTGAAGTTTAATGAGGCTGGAGTTCAGAAGTTAAAAATCTTGCCCCAGCTTTTCAACAGCCAGTCTAACCTTTGAGCTTGGGTTAGACAGACATCTGCTCCAGCTTTGGAAGATTTAGTCATCATGGGACTGAAGTTAGCCTAGAGGCTTAATTTGGAGAGAGTCCTGCTCCAGTGTTGGAAGGTTTAGATAGAGGGGGACTAAACTTGCCTTGGGAGAATTGCTTAGGCAGGGGCCTGTTCCAGCCTTGAAAAACTGTCTTGATCCTGGAGACCTGGCAGAGGCTGTGAGCTTGGAAATATTTTTCTTCAGGCTATAGAAAAGCTTGTTCTAACTCGGGGGATTTTCAACTGGGAGCTAAATTTTTACAAGCTAACTGTGGGAATTTTTATAATTTTAAAATTATTCTAGGTCCTACAGGACGTAAAATTACAAGAACATTTTTAATGCTTCTGAGTCTTTTCTGATTCCCCCCCTCCCCCACCTTCACAGCATTTGCGTCTACAACCCACAGTTCACATGGTAGATAGCTATGTGACAATAAGTGGTTACTTTTCTATGTAGCTATATAAATCCCAATTGCTGATAAGACTAAAAAAGGCCAGGGTGCTGGAACTAGGAGTGATAGGGGTGCATCAGCACCCCCTGGCTTGAAGTGATTTCCATCATATACAGGGTTTACAGTTTTGTTCAATGGCTTTCAGCACCCCCACTATACAAATTGTTCCAACACCACTGGCAAAATGACAATTTTTCTATAGTGAGGTGATTACGGATAATCTGTTACTGGACAGTGATGGAAGCGGGGAAGAGGTGCTTGATAAAAGCCTAATTGTGGGTCAAGGATATATTTCAATTCAGGAATGATCACCATTATGCATTCCTCCGCACCTAGAATCATAGAAATTCTTAAAAGAAAGGATGTCCTATAGATGTGTGGGGGAATGGCATTGAAAAAATAGAACTGCACTTGAGTGCTAAGACTCATTAGGTTATTGTGATATTAGACAGAGTCTGAGTGTTTTTCACATTGTTCATGTTTGAGAGGAGTGTTGAAGCCTGATCAGTGCTCTCTATAGGGGTGTGGCATGGGGGAATTGGAAAGGGAGGGTAGTTCGTAGGGGAGACCATGATATATCATTCTTTCTTGGGGGGAACAATGGGTGAACTTTGTGGATACCAGGCTAATATCTTTGTACTTCTTTCAAGAGAGTAGTGTTAGATTCTTATCACTGTGCAAGAGCTTCTCGGTGGAAAAGACCATTCTTAAGGCAGGTTGTTGCTATGTGTGTGTTCACTTCAGCCAGCTCTTCTTTAAAATAGATAAGAAAATAACACTTGATATGTTCACAGAAGAGGTTTTCAGTAACTTCACAGTATTAATCAAATAGTCAGATGAGAGATACTTAATTGTCTTCTTGCAGGCATTTTTGCCTTTTACAATGGTGCCATGACAATTGGTTGTTTCACAAGTGTTTCACTTTCAGAACTAGAGTACTGCACATAAGAAAATTGTGGAAGATCTAAAATTGTTACTGAATGTTGCCTGCAGAAACTTGATGAGATCTAAGAGGGATACTGAGATGAAGGGATTCACCTAATAACGTACTATTCTTTCTAATGCCCGCTTTCCCATCTTATTGGTTGCCGAGCATTCTCTTGGGATTATTTTTACTTTTTCTTTTACACTAAAGTGGGTTCTCTCCCTGGTCATGATCCACAGCCAACTTGAGTCAATATACACCTTTCTGTTGACTTCAGTGGGCTTTTGATGAGGTCTCCCAAGAAACTAAAGTTCACAATGGCTTTACTATCCTATTGTCTAACACTTTCATGACAGAGAGTAGCCATCAATAACATCCAGAAGGCACTATAAACTTGTGCACATCACAGTGTAAATGGTGAAACTCAACATGTTGTTAATGGAATCTCTTTGCTAATATGTCAGGTGGCTTCGAGAATGGTTACGTCAGTCAGGAAATCCTTGAGTATGGCACTCGATACTGGTATCAGTTTGATAAGTATTAGCAGCACACTATTTCTTAGTTAGTTTGTTAGTCTCTGAGGTGCTACAAGTACTCCTCTGCTATTCCTAATGGCTTTCTAAAAGCCTCCAAGTCTGAGTAAATAAACCTTGAAAATCACTATTCATTCAGAGCTATTTTTTTTGGCTCTTGGTTTTTTTTTACTGCACCTAGCAAAGTGTCAGGGGTGGTAGTAGATGGAATAAGACTTATGCACACAAAAAAACTTTTTAAAACAAGGAGAAACTAAATTCCTCACAGGGTCTGCTTAATATGTCTATAGTGTTTCCCAGTGCAGGGCATTTGAGACACACATTTAAAAAAACAATAAAGCACACATATTTTAAAGATGGGTTCATAGACAGAAGAGAGCATTCACATTAGAGCAATTCTCCCATTAGAGATATTTACACTGGAATGTGTAAATTAGTCTAATTCATTTGTGGTGGGAGCTCTGAAGTCATGAGCAATATGTAACTGATTATGAAGAGCAACCTTTTTGTTTATTTACTTAGGTCTTTATTAAATATATAACAAATAACTGTAACAGCTTAAAGACCTGATTCTGTAAGATACCAAGTGCGCTGAATTCCTGCTGAACTTGGTGAAAGTTGAGGATACTAGCAGAAATCTGGCCCTGAGTGCAGTTTGTTCCCTTATGTTTCTCTTTTGCCTTTCAACGTTTCTCAGATGGAGTTACGTATGAAAAATTGATGGACGAATGTGGTTCACAGCAAGTTTTTCTGTTGTAACCTTGTGAAAATTGTCCAGGTGGGAAGTTTTGGTTTGATTAGATGAACAAATGGCACACACTCTGTAAATAGCTTGAGCACCTGGAAGGTATTCATTGCACAACAATTGCCTGTGGTTTGCATGCTGTGGCAAAAATGTGGGGCCTGGGTGCCGAAGTTGGGTTATGTAAATAGAAATGTCCTGATTCGCAGAGGGTGCTGATCAGTGGGAGTCCCTGGGAGCTGCAAGTTCACAGCACCTTTGAAAATCAAATGCCTAACCATAGATTTAGGATCTGATTTAAAAGTCACCTAAGTGACTCAGGAGAACAAGTTCCTTTAAAAAGCAGTAGGAAATGTGCTCTTAAGTGGCTTAAACAATTAAGGGTAAATTTTTCAGAAGTGTCTAAATTTGGACGCCAAGGTCTGTAAATTTGAAAATTTAGCCTTGGATTTTAAGAAGAGAGTTTTACGAGGTATGGACCTTATCTCAACATTTTATATTGTATTCTATAACATTATATAAATCACAATCATAGTCAAGCAAAATGTTCACTTATTGAAATGAAGTGAAATGAACCCTAACTTGCTCCTGAAAATTTCATTAAAATCTATACATTTGCACAAATCATTTTTAGTTTGTTGCATCGGCATTCCTGGTGGAAAATTATTCCCTTTAAAAATTTTCAACCAGCTCTAATATTTCCTTTTCAAAATACTATTCCTTACCATTTGAAAAGCTACCCTTTTCTTTTTACTGAAAGTGCTAGAGTAGAAAAGGAGTACTTGTGGCACCTTAGAGACTAACCAATTTATTTGAGCATGAGCTTTTGTGAGCTACAGCTCACTTCATCGGATGCATACCGTGGAAACTGCAGCAGACTTTATATATACACACAGAGAATATAAAACAATACCTCCTCCCACCCCACTGTCCTGCTGGTAATAGCTTATCTAAAGTGATCATCAGGTTGGGTCATTTCCAGCACAAATCCAGGTTTTCTCACCCTCCACCCCCCCATCACAAATTCACTAAGAGTTGTCACTTTGGATGGGCTATCACCAGCAGGAGAGTGAATTTGTGTGTGGGGGGGTGGAGGGTGAGAAAACCTGGATTTGTGCTGGAAATGGCCCAACCTGATGATCACTTTAGATAAGCTATTACCAGCAGGACAGTGGGGTGGGAGGAGGTATTGTTTCATATTCTCTGTGTGTATATATAAAGTCTGCTGCAGTTTCCACGGTATGCATCCGATGAAGTGAGCTGTAGCTCATGAAAGCTCATGCTCAAATAAATTGGTTAGTCTCTAAGGTGCCACAAGTACTCCTTTTCTTTTTGCGAATACAGACTAACACGGCTGTTACTCTGAAACCTGCTAGAGTAGAGTTTCAAAGGCACAAATCTCACTTAGGCATTTAAATTCCCTTCAGAAGTCAGTAATATTTGGCTATAAGGACAGCTAGGTAGATTTTGAAAGTAACAGGCTCAATCCTTAGCATTTAAAACAAGGGTTCACCCAGTACCCAGGAACATATTGTTTAACTTGAAATCTGATGGATACAAAAGTATGAAGTATTCATGTATTTGACCCTACAATACATACACTATTTACAAAAAACAAAACAAAACAATCTACTTTTGAATGTAATTATAAGAATAAGAATCATGTATTAATACTGTGTCTTCATACAAGTTTACTTAGGGTTACTTAGCCATTTCTCTTCCATTAAAAATGAATAAATGGCAATTTAGTGAATTTCCAGTAATCTAACATTAATAGCCCCTGGGAAATGTTATTTCTAACATTGCTGGCTGCATTTGATTCTTGCTAATTCCTGAGTGCTTATCAGCATAATAAAGCATCATATGACTTTAATTCTCAATACCTTTTTGGTTTAGGTTTTCAAATGGTGAGATATGATCTTGGACTCTTCAATTCAGTGTTCCTGATAGAAGGGAGAGTCCATCATTCATTTGAATTGTATGTGTCTGATCGTGCAAAGTGCTGAGTGCCTCCTGCACTGTACTGAGCTCCGTTAGTACCCAATAAAGGGATCAGGCCTTAAAATAGCTTTGCCCTTAATCAGTATCCCAGTTTGTAGTTCTTTCTTCTCAGTAAATAAGCCTGCATGGAGAGGCACTGATTACTGCTTACTTCTGTAGGAGATTTTTCATTCTCCCTTGCTTGACTATTTCTTTTGTTTCTATTTCCTTCAGAGTTTTAGGCTACAATTTTCAAATTTTGAGTGTCTAAAGTTAGGCACCCTAAATCCATATTTGGGCACCTAAATACAAGCCGACTGATTTTTCAGCTAAGCTCTTGCAGATGGAGCTGAACTCAATGGGAAATGTGGGTGCCGATCACCTCTGAAAATCAGCTCACTTGTATTTAGATGCTTACAAATGGATTTCAGTTTGTAACTGTCGACACTCATGTTGGAAAATATTATTCTTAATCTGCTCTGCTTGTTCTTTGCATGGAACAACTTCCTAATAATGTACATGAAGCCTCTAAAGCTCTATATATTCCAACTATTCCATACACTCCACTTATTATGATCACCCACACATGCAATGCAAAACCAAAGATATTGTTCCATGTTGAACCAACTTTTGCTCTTGTTGAAACACCATTCAAAAAGTCAAAACATTTCACTTCAACATTTTCTAAATAAACATTTTGACTTTTTGATTTGAAATTTCCTTCCATTTTTTATGAATTTTATTTAAAAAAAAATTAAAATATTAAATATTTGGAATGGAAAGAAGATGTTTTCTTTGACCTGAAATAACAATTCCCAACTTCTTGATCTGCTGAAAAGTTCAAAAATATTCATTGTCGAGTTGATCCAAAACAATTTTTTTAATTGTCAGTGAACCAAAAAAATACATCTCTTGCCCAGATCTACTCCTTGCACACAAGATTTATCATGTTTTTGAGGGAGACCCATGTGAAAACACTGGCACAACATCAGCTTCCATCTTCAGTTCAGTGAATCTGATACCTTTACCAAGTCGTAAATACAACTTTAAAATAAATGCACACTACACAGTATAAATTATTTTAATTTACGGGGACTAATTAACTGGAATTTTCAAGGCAATTGATGGTTTCAAGGCAAAAGAGTGGTTATGATCTCATAAACTTCACATATTTGGCTGAGAAGTCTGGGTGTCTTGTCTTGAATGGCAAATGTTTGTCAGTTGCCAGTATCCTAATTCTAGCAAATCCCAACAATTGACATTTAAGTTGCTGTTGGAGGAAGTGAGTGAGGAGAATTTGAGTAGGATGGGTAACTTGGCGCATTTGGTATATCCCAGCATATCTCACGCTTCTGGGAAGCATGATCCTGGGTATAGGGCACAAGGAAAGCAAAGTACGCTGCATACAGAAATATTGCTAAAATAAAAGACTGCTTGCCTGCACTAAATGAGAATAACTGACCTGAAAACCGAAGACCAAATACTGCACTTTGTGTACTGTGTATAAGTTTTCACTGGAGAATATGAGTTTTCAAACTGTCAGAGAAATTTCTGTTCAGGATATTCCCAGAGGAGCCAGTGGTTTAAACTTAGACTTCATGATGGCACTGACTACAGCTGAACTGGCAGATGTCAGAGCATGTGACAAGAGAGACCAGGCAGAACTGCAGGAGAGCATCACTTATAAGGCACAGAAAGAGGCTAGATTATCTGTTTACAAAAAAAATAGAATAGAAATAGATCCGAGAATCAAAGTTGTGTACATAATTTCTGTATTAGACAGAATTTGATGTATTATATTAAACTACTTTCAAGAAGGATTAATTCAATGTATAAAATGCTTCTTTTTCCTGATGATTTATAAAACTATCTCTGAATAAACAATCTGTACCGAGGAAAGAAAAAAAAGTTAAAACAAATTCACCAGATACTTCCTTACTTTGCTTACTAGAGTGCTACTTGAGCCTCATTGCACACTGCTTTGTTTGCTACTGGATAGAGTCAGATCTGCTAATTGGTTTATAGGGAGCATGTAAGAGTCTGTTCAATAAAGAAAAAAAACACATGAGCAAATCCTTAGGGAAAATCATGATGACACAACATACGTCTAGACTGAAAGGACTGAAAATGCAAGCAAGTTTAAAATGTATGATATATAATTCATGACTAAGAAATCTGTAAAGTTTAAGAGGAATGACTGAATCATAATAAATTACTTCAGTGTGTTCATCACATTGAAATTAAGGGTATAGAGTTAGACTGAAGGACTCAACATGACAATTCTAGTTCTCATTCCAGCATCTTCTCATTTTAAAATAGTAAACATAAACTTCTTAATTCAAGATTTAGAGCCGGATCATCCAACCCTGATTTGTGTGATTAATCCCAAAGTACTAAATGGGACTACTCACATGAATAAAGTTTGCTGGATTGAGGCTTTATATAAAAATATTTTTATCTGCAGTGGAAAAATTGACATATTCTTAAATTCAGAATTATAAATTTACAATTAGTGATGCAGAATTCAATGCCAGGGAAATTTGCAGCAATGGGGAAAATAAATAAGGGAACAGTAGCAATTTATGTAGCAAATGGTCTTTTTGAGACCTAAAGGCAATTGCAGCCATAACTCATGAACAAAATGATTTTTTCTACATATAACAGATGAAAAAGTAGTATATCTGTATACTGTATGTGATCTAGCTAAATACTGGGAATTGTTTCTGTTGTGTAGTTGTTTGTTCACTAAGTAACTTTGGATAACTTTTGTTATCTTTTTTTTAATGTCCTTTTGACCTTTGCATATCATGTCCTGAAGGCTCATATCAGGGTTTTGTAAACATAGGTCTAGAATTTGTAATGTTCAGTTTTCTTGTTAATTAGAGACCACATCCCTTTCCTGGGTATCCTTTCCTGATGCTGAGACCCCCCCTCAACAAAATAGGACAGCCTACTGGAGACATTTATAGAATGTTTATTGCCATACTTACCTAAGTCCCGGTTCTTGGTAACATGTTATAATACTCTACAAAAATCATCATGAATTCCTAATACTGCAACCATTTTGGTTTATCTGAAATAGAAAAATAAACACTGTTGCTTATCATGGGACCAGTTCAACATAAGAACAGCCATACTGGGTCAGACCAAAGGTCCATCTAGCCCAGTATCCTCTCTTCCAACAGTGGCCATGCTAGGTGCTCCAGAGGGAATAAACAGAACAAGTAATCTTCAAATGATCCATCTCCTGTCGCCCATTCCCAGCTTCTGGCAAACAGAGGCCAGGGACACCATCTCTGCCTTTCTTGGCTAATAGTCATTGAGGGACCTATCCTCCATGAATTTATCTAGTTCCTTTTTGAACCCAGTTATAGTTTGGGCCTTCACAATATCCTCTGGCAAAGAGTTCCACAGGTTGGCTGTGTGTTGTGTGAAGAAATATTTCCTTTTGTTTGTTTTAAACCTGCTGCCTATTAATTTCATTTGTTAATCCCTGGTTCTTGTGTTATGAGAAGGAGTAAATAACACTTCCTTATTTACATTCTCCACACCAATCATGATTGCATAGACCTCTATCATATCCCCCCTTAGTTGTCTCTTTTCCAAGCTGAAAAGTCCCAGTCTTATTAATCTCTCCTGATATGGAAGCTCTTCTGTACTCCTAATCATTTTTGTTGCTCTTTTCTGTACAGATAGAAGCTCTCTTAAATGTATGTTGTAAACATTTTTCAAAGCCTCAATTCCTTTGTTCCTAAAATATCACATAAATACAGTAAATGTGCAGCATTGAAGTCAGTGAGAGTTTTGCCCTTTACCTCTAAAGAGTAGATTGGTATTTGGTTATTCTTCACATTATTTGTGGTTGGAAAAATCATAGACTAGGGTGCTGCTAGAGAGGCTTCTTGTGTGGTGTGTGCAGGAAGATGCAAACTTGAATCTTGCAGGTGTCATATATGGGCTTTTAGCTCTCCCTCTCCAGTTGCCAGAAGAGGAATCTAAACACTAAACATAACCACAGAAAAGGGCAAATAACTCCAGAATTTTTAATAATTCTATTTACTGAATTTGTCCAACCACAACCATACATTAGGGTATATATCAATGTAACAACAGGTGTTATAATAAAAACTACTAGGGCACCTTTCCTTGTAAAGCAATAAATCCCCACTAAAAAGTTATAAGAAAAAGAGCAAGAGTAGGTATTAAAATCAAAATCTCACTCTCTTTCTGAGTCACCAGTGGTTCTACTTGATTAGCAGAAAATTTGCATTTTCACACAACTCATAAATCTCTGACAAAGTCCATCCTAGTCTATCTTGGTCCTGGTAGTCTGGCACTCTTTTCTTAGTTTTTCTACAGATCTTCCTTTAAAAAACAAAAAGGGTGGGGGCGGGGGTGATTCAGACCAGGGCAGAAATTGGCCATTTTTTTGTACTTCATAGAAAATAGTGTGGAACAACTACAAAAGTTTTATAGTTTAAATAACTTCCCTCATCAATATTTGGATGCTTTATCAAACACTTAACTAAACATTCTGAAGTCCTCATCTACCTCTCCATTTTTTCTAATTTCATCTACTGTCTCTCTCTTCTCCAAACCAAAGTAAATCATTTACCTTTCCTCAGACTGTACTTACCCTCAGATCCTCCACATTGACTCCACTTCCTAATACAGTCAGCAATAAGCACACAGAAAATAACAGAGACAATCTTAATATGGAGCTCTCTGGTGTGTGTGTTACACCTGGCATATCTGTATTACTGGAAGTGTCTAATTTAACTGCATGTATAATACCTACTTAAGAGAAAAGTGTCACCATCCTATTATAGGTGCAAGAAGCCCACGAACAATGGTGCAGTTGCAGTTCTACAGCACTGGAAGGAAAGGATTCTACTAACTAAAGAGGTCAGACTGTCGGACATCACTTCAGATACCCCTGTTTACAAAACAGCATTGGGATGATTTGGGGACAGCAGCCAGTGGATCTGCAATTATGCATATGTATGAGAAATCTTGTGGAGAGGCCTCACCGGGGTCTCACCCCTACAGCAGGAAGTGAGCTGATATAATGGCTCTTTCACCATTCTACACCCTGTCCACTGGCTGTTGGGCATGGATTTTAAACCCTCATCTCTTGGTATACCTCCATGCAAGGGCCATTTAGTTAAGCTTTGCCCCTGTGTGTGCAGTATTTCACAATACGCTAGTATACAGTATAACTGTGCATACAGTTTATTAATGTAGTAGCGATCATATAGTAACTGTAGTTTCTGAGCTTTTAGAATTACACACCATGTCTGTAGGACTGCAAATCAGTCACACTGACCCAATTACGAGCAAGAAGGAGGTTTCAGTGGAAAACAGCAGTGAAACATGCTAAAAGCTCTATGATGAAGTACATAAATACTTAATAACTTGGGGTAAAGGCTTCTGTTTTCCCAGAGAAAGCAAAAGCTTCTGGTTTTAAGCCTGAAGTTTCCAATATTATTTTCCAAGGTTTGCTCAAATTACCAAAGATTAACTGGGCACGCACTGAATAGTGTAAGCTAGTATTCAATTTTATTTTAGAGAGGCAGTGTGGTTATTTAATACTACTTTCTTCCAGCAATGATAAAGTGGGAGAGACCCACTGGTTGAGATTTAGGATATTAATAAACTATAAAAAAGGTTATATCGTGGATATTGACTAACCATTTATTAAGAATCATTTTCTCCCACAATGCCACTTACTCTGTGTACCATGCATCCAATGTTTGCTTTTGAATCTTAGGTTTATATTATTGTAAATAAAGTTGTCATAAATATAAAGGGAATGGTAAACCCCTTTGAAATCCCTCCTGGCCAGGGGAAAGCTCCTCTCACCTGTAAAGGGTTAAGAAGCTAAAGGTAACCTCGCTGGCACCTGACCAAAATGACCAATGAGGAGACAAGATACTTTCAAAAGCTGGGAGGAGGGAGAGAAACAAAGGGTCTGTGTGTCTGTCTATAGTCTGTCTTTGCCGGGGATAGACCAGGAATGGAGTCTTAGAACTTTTAGTAAGTAATCTAGCTAGGTATGTGTTAGATTATGATTTCTTTAAATGGCTGAGAAAAGAATTGTGCTGAATAGAATAACTATTTCTATCTGTGTATCTTCTTTGTAACTTAAGGTTTTGCCTAGAGGGGTTCTCTATGTTTTTGAATCTAATTACCCTGTAAGATATCTACCATCCTGATTTTACAGGGCGGGATTTCTTCATTTCTATTTACTTCTATTTTTATTAAAAGTCTTCTTGTAAGAAACTGAATGCTTTTTCATTGTTCTCAGATCCAAGGGTTTGGGTCTGTGGTCACCTATGCAAATTGGTGAGGCTTTTTATCCAACATTTCCCAGGAAAGGGGGGGTACAAGTGTTGGGAGGATTGTTCATTGTTCTTAAGAGCCAAGGGTCTGGGTCTGTAGTCACCTAGGCAAATTGGTGAGGCTTTTTACCAAACCTTGTCCAGGAAGTGAGGTGCAAGGTTTTGGGAAGTATTTTGGGGGGAAGGACGCATCCAAACAGCTCTTCCCCAGTAACCAGTATTAGTTTGGTGGTGGTAGCGGCCAGTCCAAGGACAACGGGTGGAATATTTTGTACCTTGGGGGAAGTTTTGACCTAAGCTGGTAAAGATAAGCTTAGGAGGTTTTTCATGCAGGTCCCCACATCTGTACCCTAGAGTTCAGAGTCGGGGAGGAACCTTGACAAAAGTATAGTCTAGTATGCCTTTTTCTTTCTATTTATCTTATTTATAAAAGTAATCAATTATTTCTTAAGGCAGGGATATTTTCTGTTTTGAAGATTCAGAAGACATGTACAAATAGGAACAGTAGAGGAATCTTTTAAAGGAGAGCCTTGGCATTAATCTCTTTTTCCTTTCTCTTCTGTCACTGTATATAAAATAAAAATATAGATATATTAAAATAGATGTACTTCGTATCAGGAGACCATATCAGGAGAATAAGACCCTGCATGCAAAATTTAGTTTCATTTTTCATGGGTTCAAAGGTTAAGAGAAAATGTCTCCTATGGTTCAGAATATTTCTTGTCTTTTAAAGACTGCTGTACTGCTTGCAGTCTAATTTATATACACCTTTTCTTCTCTTGACAATTGCATGAATCCGTACAATCCAGGTCAATAATGGCCAGGAAAGCTTCCATCACAGAAAGTGGGGCTTATCTCTATGGAAGAAAAAATGATCCAGTCCACAGACCCTGAAGATACACTAGGGCAGACACTCCCTGGGACAGAGTCTGTAGCTTCTGCAGCAGTTCTTCTTGTCCTAAATTTCTATTCTGCATCCAGGAACTCCTCAGCCAACACCTGCCCTGGAAACCCCTCTTCAAACCAGTCCTAGACTAGAGGACAGGGAGACCTCCAAACAAAAAAGTAATACAGACACCTGTTATTTGTGATGGGTAAAATGAGGGAACAATGCATGCTCTTCTCTGGCCCTCCTCTGCCCTACATACTTTCACATCCCCAGACATACAGGGAGCACTCCACAGTGTCAGGTGTGGGTATGATTGGGGTTTTGGAGGTGCTGACTTTCCTTCCATGTGGACAAAAGGAAGTCTGAGTACAGCAATGGAGACCTCTTTGTCTTCTTCTGTTCTGAACTCCTCAAGCTCTACTGACTGCAACACCTCCACAGCTTGCCCACACTAGAGCGCAAGCCAAGCCCAACATCTTTTCAGAACTGACCTTTACAGAAGTTCCCTGGACACAGCCTGGTTAATTGCAGTGAAAGAATTCCTGGCATGATTTACCTGCTTCTCCCATGATGCAGTGCACTTTGCATAGGCTTGTTGCGGTCAGCCCCATTGCAAACACATAAGGCTCACTGGTGGTGTGTTTACAGCTCTGTAGTCAGAAGATAATGGAAGGGTTAATGCTGACTCACTGAGGTGTTGCAGGTTTCAGAGTAGCAGCCGTGTTAGTCTGTATCCGCAAAAAGGAAAGGAGGACTTGTGGCACCTTAGGGATGAACAAATTTATTTGAGCATAAGCTTTTGTGAGAAGTGAGCTGTAGCTCACAAAAGCTTATGCTCAAATAAATTTGTTCGTCTCTAAGGTGCCACAAGTCCTCCTTTTCTTCTTTGAGCTGCTGCAGTGCGCCAAAGGAACTTGATTCCATTTTCTCTGGAGTTGACTGGAGAGTCTTGGGATAGAGACGACAAAGGAAGTTGGCCTATGGCATTGTGGGATACTTTTTAGAGGATTCCCAGGATCTGAGTCAAGAGTGGCTGCATCTACACTGCAAAACAATAAGGCTTGAATCATGGGACATGGCTTGATTAGGATTAGGACTTAGACTGCAGCCCTACAGGGTCCTGGGTTCCTGAGTCCAAGCCCTGGGCTAGCGCTATTTGTGCATAGACGGAAGAGTTAGGCTTGAGTCTCATCCCAGGTTTACATTTCAGTGTACACATATCCTGAGAGTAAAGGTGGGTTGTTTCCTTCTCACCTATTATCACCAATAATACAGGTTCTGCAGGCCACATTGGTTCTTCAGTTTCAGTTAGAGTGACCAAGTGTCCGGTTTTCGACTGGAAGACCTGCTAAAAGAGGGACCCTGGCAACTCCGGTTAGCATAGCCAACCAGGCTGTTAAAAGTCCGGTTGGTGGCGCTAAGGGAGGTTAGTCCCTACCTGTCCTGGAGGGCACCGCACTGTACGTGCCCCGGAAGCAGCCAGCAGGTCCGGCTCCTAGGCCTGGGGACCACAGGGCTCCACAAGCTGCCCCCACCCTGAGCACCGGCTTCACACTCCCATTGGTTCCTGGCCAATGGGAGCTGGGTGGGGGTGCCTGCAGGTGAGAGCAGCGTGTGGAGCCTCCTGCCCCCCCCCCCCGCCTAGGAGCTGGACCTGAGGGCTACTTCCAGGGCACGCGCAGCGCAGTGACAGGATAGGCAAGCAGTCTGCCTTAGTCTGCACTGCTGACCAGGAGCCAGTGTAAGCCCGATCCCCCTACCCCAGTCCTGAGCCCCCACAAACCTGGAGCACCCTCCTGCATCCCAAACCCTTGCCCCAGCCCAGAGTTCCCTCCCACACCCTGAATCCCTCATCCCCGACCCTACCCCAGAGCCTGTACCCCCAGCCCAGAGCCCTCACCCCTTCCTGCACCCCAAGCCCCTGCCTCAACCCACAGCCACTTTCCACACTCTGAATCCCTTGGCCCCGATCCCCAGCCTGGAGCCCCATCCTGCACCTCAAACCCCTCATCCCTGGCCCCACCCCAGAGCCAGCACCCCCAGAGCAGAGCTCTCACCCCCTCCCACACACCAACCCCCTGCCTCAAGCCGCAGCCACCTCCCACACTCCAAATCCCTCACCCCCTGGCTGGAGCCCCCTCCAAACCCCTCATCCCCAGAGCCCACACCCCTTCCCATACCCCAACTCCCTGCTTCAGCCCGGAGCCCCCTCCTACACCCTGAACCCCCCATTTCAGGCCCCACCATGGAGCCCATACCCCTAGTCAGAGCCCTCACCCCCTCCCACATCTCAACCCCCTGCCCCAGCCCCATGAAAGTCAGTGAGGGTGGGGGAGAGTGAGCCTCTGTGGGAGGGGGAATATAGTGAGCAGGAGGTGAGGCCTTGGGGAGGAGATGCAGCTAGAGTATTCGGTTTTGTGTGACTAGAAAGTTGGCAACCCTAGTTTCAGCTCTATAACCCACTGCCTTTTCAGAATTTCTGACTCTGGGCCCTGAACACCTTGATGACTTGCATGTATAAGTGAAACATGATGGAGCCCTTAATTTATTGTTTTGGGAGAGTTATTTTAAGTTATTTAAGACCAGATCCAAAGCTCCTTGAAATCAATGGCTTTTGTGTCAAGCCCTTAATCGTGGAACTGGAGAGTAATGGAAGAGTCATAGGTTTAGAAGGATGGTCCAGTGTTTGGGGAGCTAACCTGGGATGCCACAGTTCTCCTTTGTGACCTTGGGCAAGTCACTTAGACCAAGATCCTCAAAGTTATTTAGGCATGTAGCTCCCACTGAAATGAAACCAGTGGGAGATTGATGCCTCACTACTTTTGAGCATCTGGATCTTGGTCTCTCTGAGTCTCAGTTGACAATCTGCAAAATGGGGATAGTAGCACTTCCCTACCTCACTGAGTCCACAGATGTTATGAGGGTAACTGCATTAAAAAACAGAGGTGCTCATAAACTGTGGTTATGAGGGCAATATAAATAGGATACATAGAAATTACCCTGCATGATATTTTAACTTCATAGAACTTTAATGAAAATGTAAAATACATTAAACATTTCTGAATATATTAATATTCCTTTGTTTTTCAGCCATCTTTTTAAATGGTGAGCAAAGCATTGCAAACAGATTAACATATTTTAATGCTAGAAGCATCCACTATGATAATCTTTTCTGTTCTCCTGTATAAGACAGGACATAGAATTATACCAAGGTGATTCCTCCATCAAGCCCAATAACTAGTTGAACTAGAGCATATCTTTTAGAGAAGCATTTAATCTTAATATAAAGACTTCAAGTATGCTTTGCAACATTTCCTATTTCTTTCAACATGGAAACCCATCACTTCAATATAGGACATAAGATGACTTATGAGGAGAGGCTGAGGCAACTGGGATTGTTTAGTCTGCAGAAGAGAAGAATGAGGGGGGATTTGATAGCTGCTTTCAACTACCTGAGAGGTGGTTCCAGAGAGGATGGTTCTAGACTATTCTCAGTGGTAGAAGAGGACAGGACAAGGAGTAATGGTCTCAAGTTGCAGTGGGGGAGGTTTAGGTTGGATATTAGGAAAAACTTTTTCACTAGGAAGGTGGTGAAACACTGGAATGCGTTACCTAGGGAGGTGGTAGAATCTCCTTCCTTAGAAGTTTTTAAGGTCAGGCTTGACAAAGCCCTGGCTGGGATGATTTAATTGGGGATTGGTCCTGCTTTGAGCAGGGGGTTGGACTAGATGACCTCCTGAGGTCCCTTCCAACCCTGATATTCTATGATTCTATGATTCCCCATAAGTAAGTAAGTAAATCTGTTTATGTGCTTAAATAGTCACTCACACAACCTTGCTTCACTTCCTTTTTTTGCTTCATCGTTTTGGGGCATACAGTCAACATTACATGGCACTGCTTTGGGATGCTGCAATGTATTTAACTGCAGTTAATCTTCAAGCCAGTGAGCAACTTTTTTTGTGTGCACAACCTGGGGGCTTCATTTTAAAAAGTTAGTCATTTAAAAGACTTAGTCCTATAAGTCAGTGGAACACATCTTTAACAGTTACTAAGCATGTTGGAAAGACATATAATTGCCTGTACAGATTTTTCTGATTTATCAGCTTTTCTTTTACCTAAAACACTGACATTTTCCTTCATGTTATTGTCTCTTCCAATCTACCTTGGACAGATGTAACTGAAGAAAAACAATAACATGAAGCTGATGGCTGCTTTCATGAAAAGACAAAAACAGATCTTTTTTCTATAAGCCCTAGGTTTTCTGTCTTCAAAGGAATCACTACATGGAGAGAAGAGAAGTTTCTCTCCACATCTTACATAATAATCAAGAACCATATTCAGATATTCAGTTGAAATCTAAATGTTAATAATTGAATTCATTTTTTTAGATGCTCACTAAATTGCAGCTTTTCTCCATAATTTTGTTAGGAAGATTTAAAACAAAAATGACTGAATGCTCATTAAATATGTTTTCATTTCTGCATAGGTTTATACCTAATTAGCAAGAATATCCATTGCATTAATAATGCAAATCTTAATTACATGTTAGAAAATTGATGTTACCTCCTCTAAGCCAGTGGTTCTCAAAGCTGGTCCGCCGCTTCTGCAGGGAAAGTCCCTGGGCCGGTGCTGCTTCCCGTAGCTCCCATTGGCCTGGAGCGGCAAACCACGGCCAGTGGGAGCTGCGATTGGCTGAACCTGCGGACGCGGCTGGTAAACAAACTGGCCCGGCCCGGCCCGGCCCGGCCCGGCCCGCCGGGGCTTTCCCTGAACAAGCAGGAGGCCGGCTTTGAGAATCACTGCTCTAAGCTAAATTATTGCATAGGCTTTCTCTAGAGCAAGTTTATTTGAGTAGCAATCTCTTGAGAATCTCCAGTTTTGTGTTGTAGATTTTCCACAGCTATGTGGTTTATGAACTCATTTTTTGTGCAAGGGTGAATAATAAACTAATTATTAATCATAATAATTAATAAACTATAATAAATAATAATAAACTAATTAAATTAATAATGAATGCTGTTTAGACACCTGTACAAATCTTTTTATTTG
Source organism: Lepidochelys kempii (assembly GCF_965140285.1). Lineage (NCBI taxonomy): Eukaryota > Metazoa > Chordata > Testudines > Cheloniidae > Lepidochelys > Lepidochelys kempii. Next base: position 178,034,425 of record NC_136380.1, read on the forward strand.
GAAAGGCGATGGAGCTTATGCTTATTAATAACTCTAGAAATAAATTTCTTAACCATTATACACTGACAAACATTTCATTCTCCCTTTCCTTTTCTTATTAGAAAAATGAGAAACATGCATGTGTACAAATTAAGGTGAGAGTAAAAGCTTGAAAACCCTATTAATACTTCCTAATTTTAGGCTATTTGGATTGTAGACTTTTCTTATTAAACATCCAGTCTAACATGTAAGAACCTGTTCAACAATATTAGAAATAACCTATTTTCTTTCCTTATTAATCATTATTGCACATGCTTTGAAGTGCCTGTTGGTGTACTACCTGAAAGTTTTCATTATTTTTCTACAACTATTTTCTAACCAAACTCTTTGCTACCTGGAAGGGAAAAAAAAAAAGACTTCTGGCTTATATACATGATATTGATCCTCAGGCCTATCAGCCTAGATCTTTCATTACAAGCATTACTTCATTTTGAAAAATAGACCAAAGTAAAGTGTTAAAGAGAAAGAATTCTGGCTTCCTCACTTTTACCTTAGTTGCTGCAGAATGACTATGATGTTACATTAAATCTTTATTAAGCGCTGAAAGATTTATTGATAAAAATTCCCATATAAGAGCTAGGTATTACTATTTTTTGTTATTGGAAAGAACAATTAGAATGTGAAACCCCTATGAATAAAAGTTTCATTGGGGAATTTCATTAAAATGAATTCTAAATGGGACAATGTCAAGTTTTGTCCGTCATGTGTTTTGATAGAAAAGTGGTATTTGTGACATGGTGGGTGACTTTGCAGATAGCTGTGTACAGCAAACAACCCTTTGTGACAAGTAGGAGCAAATTTACTCTGAAATGAGATTTTGCGAAGCACTGGAGGACCTAGCAAATAATTCACAATGTTTCGTTTATTTGATGAATTTCACTTCCCTCTGCTTGTGAAATCACTAGTACCAGTTGATAATCCTCTCTAATTAATTTGTTCAAAATTATTTGCCAATTTTATGGAAATAAAAATCTTGCTATCATGCTTGCATGCAGGTCATTGTAAGACGTCTGTATTTGAATTTTGAGCTGTTCTCACAGGACGCAGGTTGTATGGCACCATTATGTTTCTTGACTGCATGTGGGTATCTCCTAAGAATATTGGTTCTTCTGTGAAGTTTCATGATTTTCAAACTGAAAATTCACTTTTTGCTAATATTTTCCCATATTTGTGAAATCAATGGGAGTTAGGCACCTAACCTATTCAGGTGCCTTTCTGAATCCCACTGGGCACCTATCTTCATCCTTAGGTGCCTAAATACCTTTGAAATCTGGCCCCGTGCTCTTTTTGGTGCTGTTTCCTTAAGTAGTCAGTGCCCTGATGCTGTTGTGAAAATGCTTATCTGGGCAAAGAACAAAGTTAATAGAGAATCTTAACTGTAGTAGATCATTGAAAAATGGAGTTAAGCACTTTTCTGGACTAAATGAGTCCACAGTGAGTCTGAGAATATGAGTAGTTGCTTGTTGTGCTCCCAAAACTGGGATGATTTGAATATTTGAATGATTGAACCCCAACTTTTGAAAGCACATAGCTAAGAGCAGTTATGGTTCTCCACAGAGATGTGTGATGAGAACTGGTGAATACGGTTCCAGTTCCATCTCTAATAGCAGGAGCAAACCACGAAGATTTTCAGTAGTGAGTTTTTTCAGTCCTTTAGGGTAGGATTTTGAAAAAGTGCTCAGTGCTGACCTAATTCTGCTCTTGTTGTCTTCAGTGGGAGCAGAGTCAGGCCAATACTGGGCAATTTTGAAAATTGTGCCCTTACGTTTTTTATTTTTTCTAATGTACAAACACGTTTCAATGTATTAAGAAGAGAAGGTAATTTTTTTTAAAGCAATTAAATCAGCTTAAATAAATGAAGTTGATTTGCTATGCAGTGGTGGAGAGAGTTCTCAAACTGAGTTTCTCTCTCATATTGAAGGATACGAAACATATGTTATATAATTGCACTGAGGCAATATGAGGTAATCATGATTTTTCTACTTGTGATTTAATGAAATGTTCACTGGCAAAATGTCAAATCTCCATTTAAAGTGAAACACTGAAATGTGTAAAGCTTATAGAAATTTAAAACTACACAGATTTCTCATTAAAAGCTTATTGATTTAACTTAATTTAGTTTAATTACTATGTAATACTTTAAAACTTAAAAGTGATGAGTTTGGAAGAATGCAATGTATTGCACAGTGGTAAAAATGTCAAATGCTTTTTGTTTTGTTTTTTAAAAGAAGACTTACTAATGTCACTGGCTGTTTCATGACCCTCTGCAGCCTTGCTTCAGTATATTGCGTACAGGGCTTATAAAACAGTATCCTATAACAGAACATCAGCAGGTTGTGGCAGACTTTATTTTAATCCAGGCAATAAAAGAAATCCATGGTGGTGCGCAACAGTTTCACTAGTACTTAGATACAACTTGGTAAGCAATAGCACTATAGTAATGTTATTAATAGTCATAGAAATACCAGGTGAGTGGATGGGTGAACCGGTCTAAATAAAATGTCACTATTTCTAAGCAGTCATGTCAGGAAGATTTGGATACTGATCTCAGGGATTTTAACTGCATTGGCTTTAATGAAGCTTACACCACTTTAAAATCAGGATTAAGTGAGATAAGAATTAGCCCTCAAGACTGGATGATTCCATTGATAGCTAGGAGAGAAGTTAGTGAACACAGGCTGATGATTAATACATGACACATGATGACATACTAATCTATTTTATTTTCAATCTTTGAACTGATACTGAATATCAAAAATATAGCAAATCACAGATATTCAAGTGCAAAACACAAACGAGTCTGGAAACCTGATGTGTTCAGATTAGAAATAGGCAAAGCCAAGACTTTGTTTTGGTTGTGCAAAACTCATACCTTGTTTGTATGTTTTATACTTAGAATACGCCATAGAGTGTTGTATTACAACCATGGTGCTGAGTTGGCAGAGGTACAAAGCTAATTCAACAGCTGTACAGGTGACTTTTTTTTATAATGGTAACAAGTTCATTTTTTTCCCAATGAAAGTGTCTCACAGAGACACGTTGTCTTCCTTGCATTTAGTGTTGTATTTATTCATCTCCCCTCCCTCCCCCCATGCTTCAGATTTGAAAATTTTGCCACTTCGGATTTTCCTACTATTTTGTAAAGTGAACAGTTACTGAGGTAGGATTGGTCTGAAAGACATGATGATAAGTTGGAGTTCAGCACCCAGTTGGGGATTTCCATTAGTAATGGAACATAAAATATCTTAAATCTTCAATTTTAGTATTTTAGGACTCCGGGCATATATATAAAAACTGAGATTTTTCAAAACCAGCTCAGAGATTTGGATGCCCAGTTATGGAATTCAGCACTCAACTGTGAGGATGGTGGTGCATCAGGGCCGTTGTTGGGACCTCAGAGGATCAGTACTACCTTTCACAAGCTGTCTTTTAGTGTCGCTTCAGGTGATATATACACTGGAGAGCAGGGGTTTACGTTTGAAAGAAATCTATAGATAAACAGAAGGAATGAAAACTATCAGATGCAGTAAGAAAGAATAAATGCTTTTTTTTATTTTTGAGGCTCAAATCTTGGTCCTATTGATGACAATGGCAAAGGCCTCATTGACTATCTTGGGAGCAGATTTGGTCCAAACAGAATATGTGATTTTTTTATTAAATTCTATGGGACAAATCTTGCTCTCCATAGAAAACTGGTGGGCAGAGAATTATCTACAGAAAATTCTGTGAGGTCAGAGTACAAGAATTTCTGCTGCATCCTCTGAAATAAGGGATGGTTTATAAATTCCTATTGAGAACTTGGCGAGGATCCAAGCTCCAGAGAGCCTGAGGACTGTAGGTAAATCCAATGCAATGGGTTATGTTCACAACATACACAGAAAGAAGTTAGATAAAAACAAATACTCTTGCTTGAAGATTTCAGGGTAACACTACTTTATTTCTTAGAAATCAAAATGATAACACGCAAGAACTCAAAACCAGACAGAAACAAAGCAGGATTCTCCCTAAAGCAGAGAGGCACAACTCACTACACCTTACTATAGGCTGGCTGGTTGCTGACCCAGCTTGCAGGCTTCCCAGGAAACCCCCCTGAAATGTCAAGTGTCAGTGTACAGTTTTAGCACAGTTTAATAATAATACACCATACTAAAGAGCTCCTCGTGCTGCTCCTCTGGCTGGTATGTGGTGAGGCCTGCCACTCAGGTGTCATGGTTAGAAATTAACACTTTACTTTCTAATGCCAGTCAAACGACCAGAATGGGTAGTACTCTTGTCACCTAGCTACTCTTCTAATATAGCTCCTGCATAAGTGGTTCACCAGCTGGCCTTCTTTCCTGTGCCGAGGCAAGTCTCCCTCTCTTAGGGCTGTTGCAAGCCTAGAGAGGCAGTTGCTTTTTTGGAGCAGCATTACCTCTCGGATGGATATTCAGTAGAATATGCCCAAGTCTCCAGGAGACACACTACAAAGATTGCGGCAGCTCCCCTAGCCCTGCCCCTTCCAAAGCAACAAAGCAATGGGTTAGGTCAGGGACAAACAGGAACATGCAGCAGAACTACTGCACCACACCTTCCAGGATCCTTGTCCAGTTATATACTCATCTGGTCTATTCCGTTAGCTGTACTGGAGGAGCACATTTATGATAAAGATATAGATTTATTTTAAATAGCTGTAAACAGTGTACAAATTAAAATGATTTCTACTTGTGAAGTACATCCATAAAATGCATAATATTTATAAAAATAAATTAATCAGACAAAATACTCTGGGTCATCACATTAAGCCAAAGTTTACATTAGAGAAATTAAGTGTTGTCAGCACTTGAAATGTATTTTACACAATTAACATTTCTATTTATAACTCCCAGATGGAAGTGGTGAATACAATCCAATAAATTAAGTGTTGCATGTGGTTAATCTATTGCATTTTCTTCCCAAAAGACTGAAAGTCAACTTCTCAAATATAGATTGTTCAGTGGTTTCAATTAGATTTGCACCTACTTATGCCAGGGCTGCATTTGGCCCACAATCCTGACTTTCCATTTATTTTCTTTCATTTTGCAGCGGTCAATTTACATTCAAAAATAGATTAAATGAAGCTCAATACAGTGGCTCAAAATTAATCATGGTATGCACTGTTCAGGGGGGATGGAAATCTCAGTGCCATTCTAGAGGATGCCAGATTCAAGATTTCTAGGCTTCATCCTGTAAACTTGAAATAGAAGTGGGATACAGAGTGCAAATGATGCAGTGTTTTGAAGAAAGCACTCTCCTTATGCTCGGCACATTTCAGGTGATTGTCTGGAATGGCTGAGTCACGATCAATGTTTCACTTCACTGTGTGGTGTCTAATACGTCCAGTTGTGAGCACTATCCTTTACCTTCTACTGTGCAGTCTTCATTTGTGGGCATTTTTGATTCTTCCTTTCATCCCTGGTGACTGTCTTTTGAACTAGGCAGCAATCTCTCTCCCTTCCCTTATACAGAATTTGGTAGCCAAGTGTCCCTAGAGCAAGTTTTTTTCTGCTTTAATCTTTATGATAAGGGGTTTTGCACACATTGGAAAGAAAGCTTGATCACTAAAAATGTTCCTTGGAAGATTGTTAGAGACTTGTTGTATTTAAAGGGAAGGTTAAACAGAGGAGTTTTTTTCTTTTCCAGCAGCCTGTACTGCATTCCTGTTGTGCTATCAGTGTAGAAGCAAGAAGCATGATTTTCTTAGTCCAAATTTCTAAAAGACTTTGAATTGTGATTCTACTTTCTCCAGTACTATCTCAGCAAAATTAAAGCATCTTGCCTTCTGCCTCACCCCACACAATAACACCTGCCTGAACCCCGGGATGGGTAGCATTCTGTCCAGGGCCAGCAACATATTTGCTGTGCATAAAAAAGATAGCCCTAGAAATGGGAATTTTCTACCAATAAGTGGCCAGATTTTCAAAAGTACTGACCACTTGAGAACAGCAGGAACTGCTCAGTGCTGAGGAATTTTGATCTCTCCCTTATAATCCAGTACATATTTCCAAACAAACTTTGTTCAGGTGAAGTTAAAACTGGGAGTATCTCTCAGTAACTAAACAATTACATTTTAAAAAATTACAGGAATGCTGTAGTTAGCAAGACCATAAAAAAAGACAAGGCAACTCAGAGTTAAGGTTAAACTTGAACGGAAGCCAAACATTAAAAATAAATCAGGGACCCAAATTAACTTAACTCTGCCCCCTTTGAGGTTCTAGCCACCCATCTTTCCTTCTTTGGAGATGAGTATGGAAACATGGACCAAAGAATATTGGTTTTGTACTTGATTTCATGATATTTCATCACCATGGTACCCTTTCACCTTTTCATGTAAGCACTAGGTTTGCATATGCTGTCTCTGTGCCTGTGACACTTCAAAAATAGGCTGGAATCTGGTGCTGTGAGATGGTTCCAAATACCCTCTGAAGCTAAAGGGAGATCCAAGTACTCAACCCCCTGACAATCGAGCCATTGGGCATGGGTTGGAAACCTTACTTTTAGGCACCTACTTTTGAAAAAGTTGGCTTCAAGTTTTATGGTGTCATTTTTACAATGTCCTCTCTGTGTACCACACGTGTTTTGAAGACAGTCACGTTACAGGAAACCTGAAGAACTGAGATAATGAGTAGTTCAGTTTTGCATAGGTAGTGTTTCATATCATTTTGAGGGTAAACAGATTTTGGTTCTGACTCCTTTTTAGACCTGTGAAGGGGCTTCTCAGTAATCATGCAATGACTGTAACCTTGGGAATGGCTATTTACATACATCTCTTGACCTCATAATGGCAAATATTAGTACACCTACTCTCCCTCCACTGTAGATTATACTGATCGGCATAGGAATACGTGTAAAGGGCTATCGCCACCTGGTATATAGGTGCAACAATAACACATTTCTGGAGCTAATGGGTATCTGCAGCTCAAGTAAATTGGCGTGACTCCATTGACTCAATTAGAGATCACTTGATTTATACCGAGTGGGAATACTGGAGTCAACAGAGTTCTGCTGATCTGCCACCAGTTAAGAATCTGACGATTAGACACAGTTCTTGAGATGACAGCACTTATATCAAAAAAGCAATGGTTCACATGGTGATGAAGTATCCCTCCTATAGTGCACCTATTTGGGCTGGCAAAATTGAGCAGTGATAAAAATTTGGCCCCATAATTTGAAATGAATGAATTAGACCAGTTACAACAATGATCCATTAGGCACGTGGAGGCAGAAACGGGCTATGGAGAATCCAGGGAGGTGAGGTTGTTGGGTGACTCCATCACCTATCTGTCATGTGATGTGTGTGTGACAAATATATATATATAAAATTTGTCATTTCCCTAAATCTGGCTGGATGAACTGTGAGTAAGGTGGGAAAGAGGGGTAGGAAAGCTCATGGAAAAATGGGAAATCACAACTGACTGAATGTCACTGGGCTCAGTGGTTTGGGTAGGTGCCGCAGGCATACTAGCAGGTAACTGATGCTTCCCTCAGGAAAGTCACTTAACCTGTCTGTATCTCAGTTTCCACATTTGTAAAATACATCCATAAAATTCCCAATCCATTTGTAAGCTTATATTTTTGGCCTCACAACTTCCTGCAGCAGTGAGTTCCACAGTTTAATTATATATTGTGTGAAAATGTATTTCCTTAGTTAAGTTTTGAATATTCTATATTTTAATTCTGTTGAATAGCTCTTTGTTTTTGTGTTATGAAACAGGCGGAACAGAAGTTCTCTAGACTAATTTACTTTCTCTAGACCATTAATATTTCATACTCTTTTCTTACATGACAATCCCAGTCTTTTGAATCTTTTCATATGAAAATTTTTCCAGGCCCTATATCATTCTAATGCTCTCTCTCTTTAATCCCTGCTACTTAATCAATGACCTTTTTGTGATGGGGTAGCCAGTACTGCACACAGAATTCCAGATGAGACTGCACAGTTGATTATATAAAAAACATTATAATGTTCTCCACATTATTCACCTTCCCATTCCTTCTACAACCTAGCATTTGGTTTGCTTCTTTGAACACAGCTGCACATAAAGTTGAAGTCTTCATTGAGTTTTCTACAGTGATATCCAGGACCCTTTCCTATGCTGATACAGTTAATTTAGAACCCTGTAAGGTGGACATGTAGTTTTAATTTTTCCCCTCCTGTGAGCTAGTAACAGGGATTTTATAGCTAACTGGCTGGCTGGGTATCCAAAAAAAGGGAGCTACCCCCACCCCCTTCATTTATCACACCTCCAATGTGCATTACTTTGTATTTATTGGAATTGAACTTCATTTGCCCATTCCCCTAGTTGGTTTAGTCTCTATGAAGTTCCTCATAGTCCTATCCAGTGCTGATTAATCTAAATAACTTTGTGTCATCTGCAAATTCTGCTACCTCATTATTCATCCCCTTTTGCAGATCATTAATAAATATATTAACACTGAACTTAATACAGAATTTTGAGTATTCCCCTCTTAACTTTTTCTATTATGAAAATTGGCCATTTAATCCTGTTGTTTGCTTTCTGTCTCCTAGCCAATTTTTGATCCATGACATATGCTTTTCCTCTTACATCATTAAAATTTATCTTATGTGGCTAAGCCTCTTGTGTGGGACTTTGTCAAGGGTCTTTTGGAAGTCTAGGTAAATTATGTCAACCAGTTCTCCTTTATCCACCACCATGTATTTGCAATTTGACCCACTTGGGAAGATGAATCAGACAGGAAAGAGTTACACCCAGTGCTATTAATAAAGACCAACCACTGTCTGAATGTATCTTCAAGCACCATAACTGAAAGTGGAACTTCCCAGATCACTTTAAATTAAATTGATTAATAATACATCATGTTAAAATGAATTTTTCATGGTTTGGGAGCTAATGTTCTCAATTATTTAGCAATGCAAAATGTAGGAAATTCGCATACAAACAGTATGCAGGAGTTGATCCGTGAAACCTTCCTTTACAAACAAAATAATAAATAGGCTGTTTTTATTTTTTGTAGTTTTTTTGTTTCATTTTTTTGGAGTCCTTTATCATGCTGAAACCTTGTTGTTTTTTTTCTGTTCTAAAAACATTTATCACCAAAAAAACAAACAAACAAAAAAACCAGGCCAAACACAAAGAGTGAAAAACCCTTACTACTTACCAAGAAAATATATTAATTAACTAGAAAATATTCTAAATTTTCTCACAATTGAAGTGTGTTTTATGCTGGTATAAATCTGCTCCTTTAATTGTAAATTTCATAGTTTTCCATTATCACTCTAGGTTCTGAAGTAGAACTGAAAGATATGGCGGTATCCTTTGAAAATCTTTGGGTGCTTAACTTCCAGTATTGATACTGTACCTTTTAGTGTATTCTCTGAAGCATTAGTCACCATAGGAAGTAATATCTAAACATTTTATTATTTAATAGCATATAGAATCTAATGCAATGTATCATTTGGACCATGTGTCATGTTTTGGAAACTAAACGATCCTTGATCCTCAACATACGTGGCAAAATATATACTTTTTTTTTAAAACCACATAAACTCAATTTGGATTAAAAAAATGTCATGCTACTTCAAATGTGAACAATCAGTGGACTTGATTCTGATCTCACTTACGCCAGGGTAAATCTGGAGTTACCCTCCATCAAGTTAAAGCATTGAGGAACTGTGAGAAAAGAACTAAATCCATTGTGTTTTTTTACTTTACTGATTGTCATTCTTCATAAGCTCATCAGTCCAGAAATTAAGAGCTGAACACCTATAACTCTCATTGACAACAAGTGGTCAGCAGGTGTGCAGTAATTTTCAGGACTGGTCCATAAAAATCCAGACATGGGAAAGACCTGGGAGGTCATCTAAAACATGTTCCTGCTAATGCAGGGTAGTTCCTTCCAGTATATTTTCTAGGCTCTGATCCTGCGCTCATTTTATGTACAGAACTCCCATTGACTTCAATGGGAGTTGTGAATATAGAGTGCTAGCAAGAGTGCTCCTGCAACCCCAGTGTGGCACTCAGTGCAGTTTTTAATGTCTCAGGAGCTCAGGAGAGGGTGCTTCCACTTATTCTATTGACAGACTATTGAACAGCTTCACGGGTGGTAGCTTATTTTTCTAACAGTCTAAATGACTTTTAAATTTCATACATAATACACAGGGAAGGCCTGAGTCTATCACTTTTATTCGTGTTGAGTAACACCTTGCTACATGAGTAATTCTAATGAGATCACTGGGACTGTTGGTGTGGTAAAGTATTATATGATGGCTAATCCTGCAAATTGTTCTATATGGGAAGACTCCTTTGCTAGTGCAGAGCCCCATTAAAGTCAGTGGATTTACATGGGAGTTCAGGGGTCCACTTGTGGAACTAGATGCAGCTTCAGGGCCAAGGCATGGCAGAAATACTGTGTATGTAAAATAATTGCTTCTCATACTAAAATAAGCTGATTCTCAATGTTTTTGTCATTTCCCCCCTTTCCTAAAAAAATCAAGGAATGATATTCAAGAGAATTCACTACACCTGAGCTACTTACTGTATTTTCTGTATACCACTGTGTTGTTTTGCCATCCAGAAGCTGCCATGTTCACAACCATATATCAGTATAAATGGATTTTGTTTGTTTGTTAGTTCTCTGAGAATTGTGAAGTTATTTGGGAGATGGGCAACTTTGGCAAAATCTGCTTAAATTCCAGAAGGTATATTTATGGTTTTTTGCATACAGAATTAGTGAGGATTGATACTGGTTACAGAAAGTGTGACTTTCTCTGAAAAGGGGAAGACAGGAAGACCCCTGGTACAGTAACTTATCCTATGTGACCCTTATGCAACACAAAGGGTTGATGGAGAAATTATTACTAATGGTATCCTTTTTACTTTAGCAAATGAATTAATTTGCCTCAGAAGTGTTTGATGGCAAATTATTAGCCATGGCCTTGTATCTGAAGCACAGGAATGACACTTAGGAGGTTTGGATTCTATTACTGGCTCTGTTTCTGGTTTCCTGAATGGCCAAATGAAATTGACTATGTCATTCTTCACTTCAATTTCCTTTTGCAAAATGGGGATAAACTAAGATGGTTGATCATCCTCCAAGGGGTGTTTTAAGGCTTCAGTTATTAACGTGCAGAAAGCCCTGCAAGATCTTTGATGGAAAATAAGTGCAAAGTTAGTTTTTGGTTATCTATGAGATGGTATCCATGTTGAATGAAGATATTCAAAGAGGCCAGCAAAAGCACATTCAAAACAACACACAAAGGGGCTCTACTGAGTATTATTTTGTGGGGGTGAAAGTAAAATATGAGAAAAAGCTGAAACATCAAAGTTAGATTTTTGGTGGGTGAGTGTTGTTGTCTTCTAGACAAACTTGTAAGCAGTGAAGTATTTTATGTGTGTTTTCTCTCTCAGTATCTAATATATAAAGGAGCAAATACTTTTCTATTTCAACACCTCACACATTGACTAGGCATATTATATAGCAAACAAAATTTAGTATATGATGAGATATCAAAATAACCTTGTGAGTAACTGTTCTCCATAGGGTGTTTGGATCCTATCTATTTAAGGTACCTAGATGGTCTCCATTATCACAGTTTCTGAACTCCCCACAATCTAATGGATTTATCCTCTCCATAATGTTATAAGGTAGGGAAGTGTTGTTATATCCATTTTAGAGGTGGACAATTTAGGCACAGAGAGATTAAATTACTTGCCCAAGATCCCACAGGAAATCTGTGGAGGAACATGGACCTTGATCTTCTGAGTTCCAGACCAGCACTCTAGCCCCTGGACTATCTTTCATCTCATCATATCTATCTTCCTTCTTCCTCTTATGTTTCACTAACATGTTACAACTGCTTTGTCCTCTTCTATATGCCAAATAATCTTGACTATATTATAGCTTAGTCCCAAACTTGGGGTGGGGGGTGGCGGAAATAAATCACAATAGAGAGAACTAGCCACACTTAGAATTTATCTTGGAGAAGACCTGTATGTTTGATAATGTTAGTCAGACTTCTGTTGGAAGTGTATGACAGAGCAGCCATTTCTCTTTTGTCAGTATGAACATTTCTTGGAAAATTGTAAACCAAGAGAAGCCTTCCTGGAGAAGAGCATGGAGTCAGAACTGAGAAACCAGGGGCATTACTGAACACTACCAAAAATGATGTAACCTTTTCCTAGGGCCCTGACAGCCATGCACCTTAAAACAAAGCCAGAGAATATAAGAACTGGAGTATGATGATTCAAGGGTGAATTGGGCCTCTCCATAACCTTTAATCAAGGGTGCATGATGGAGTCATCGGAAATCTTTATTACAAGGTGTCTTTTCCAAGTTTCAAAGCCAGGTGACCTTTAAGCAAAATCTTAGTTAAGCAAAGTGATTAATGTACTATGTTCATGGTATAATCAAATGCATTATTTATTATAAATGGGGATTAAAAATAAATAAACTTAAACGGTAATGCAGCCTTTTAAAATAGACAAACAAGATGATTCTGTTATATTTATAGTTCTACTTGTTAGGTTTAGAACAATAAATATCTACCACATAACCATTGAGAATATACTTGCGGGAGGGGGGAGAGCTGGTGCTTATGAGAACCCTGTATGAAGAAAGATTATATTAAATTACTCAGAAATACAATAATATGTATTATCTTTCTGTAGAACCAACGGTGTGTTGCAACACAAAGTATAAACCATTAACTCCTAAGGTGTAACTATTCACTGTGATTCAGCCACACAAATCCTGTTAAAGAAAGTGGGCATCACACAGCTAAATCCCTGTAAATTGCAATGAACAGTTACCACTAGTGTCTTGTGATGATCTTAATAGTGGGGCCGACATTTCGTAGTCATTGTAGTTCCGCTGGTTGTAATGGACTCATTCATTGTTAATGTGGTTGTAATGCAGTATTAAAAGACCTGTTGCAGAATGAGCAAGAAAAGGACTTTGCAGTGGAAATACTTCAGTTAGTGTCAGATCAATAGTTTCTCTGCTGTGCTCTGCAATATTATTATAGAGGATGTTAAAGGATACTCATCGTGCATCTTCAGCAAACACACAGGCAAATAGATATTGTGAACAGATGACATTGAAGCCATGTTTGAATCCTTAATTTTCCACATGAAAACATTAAAATCATAATACATTACTATAGATCATTATCATAGAATCATAGAATATCAGGGTTGGAAGGGACCTCAGGAGGTCATCTAGTCCAACCCCCTGCTCAAAGCAGGACCAATCCCTAATTAAATCATCCCAGCCAGGGCTTTGTCAAGCCTGACCTTAAAAACTTCTAAGGAAGGAGATTCTACCACCTCCCTAGGTAACTTCTAAGGAAGGAGATTCTACCACCTCCCTAGGTAGAATTATCTATCATCATTACCGTTACAGGGGCCAAATTCTAGCTTTGGTAGTAGGCATAAGGCTCCAGGTGACTAGAATGGAAGCTGTGTGTGGGCATTGAAAGGCAGAGTTTGAACTTTGGAATATATCTGTTTACACTATTGTCATCCATCTTGATGCAACCCAACATCATATTAGCCTTTCATGCTGCTATATAAATTTAAGGTCTGTCTGTACATTCCAGATGATTTTCCTATGCCCTATTAACTAATTCAATGCAGTTTTAATATTTGCCCTTTCTACTTACCTTGGCAATTATTCCAACCTAACTGCATCATTTTTAATTAACAGCATCACTTTTAATTAATTCCTAGTGAAACTCCTTTTACTTCAAGCAACTTCAAAAGGATGACACATTAAAGAGGTCAGTTAAATTTTATATCCCACTTCAGCGTACCCAGATGTTTGTGATGTTTTCTTCTTTCCAGTGGTATTATCTTTCCCCTCATTCCCTAATATGCAGTGTAGTTTTGCACTACTATCTATTCAGGCCTGTGTCTAGAGGCCCCTCATGTTTTTCTTCTTGTGTACCAAAGATACAATAGCTCTAAAGAAAGTTCCAAGCAACACTCTCTCAGATGCTGCCAGTTAACTAATTAAAACCATTATCTTTATCCCTACCCGACTTATTTGGTCTTTTTAAGATGTTTTCAGATTTTTTGATTTTTGGAGCCTCAGTAAATATCCTTCTGGGCATAGAGGTTATTGTCCAGAGCTTCCTGTAGAAGGCTCTCCTTTGAGCTTTCCCACTTACTTGGTCCCTTTAGGCATTAAGATGTATTTTCTTTTTTTAATCATTTGGACGAGTTGGTAGAACATTAGTTAAATTTACTACAACAGAGCCTATGCTGGTATCAGTAGAACTACTACTAGCTGAGGATCTGGCCCTTTTGTCTGATCTTTAGGTGGAAACAATCCATTTCAGGCACGTCAGAGACACTCTGCACATTTCACCGATGAAGAACTCTGTTTTTCTCTTTTCATTTTTAGTTTGCAGGCTGTTGACTATGACTATGGTCTTCTGGATTTAAGACTGACTAATTGATGAAGTTGTTGCGTGAACCCCATGAAAAAAAAGTTTGTTTCCTTGATCCTAAGAAAGAAAGGAACACAATTTCGTTCTCCTTTACCCTTTTTCTTTACTTTTTCCCAGTAATGCTGTGACAGAGAAAACTGGCTGTTTCAGAATAGCAATCTTTTCAGTTTTACCCATATTGGGATAAGATGGATGAAGATCTACTATTACAATTTTCTCAACTCTAAGCTCCAACACACGACTTGAGTACTTCCTTCTATGTAATCAGTGTATTGAAAAGTACAGTGTCCTATTCATTTAAATTCTTTAAATGGGCCAGATCCTCAGCTGCTTTAATTCCACATCGCTGCATAGAAGTCAGTCCTGCAACAACTACAGCCCCCATTCTGCAAGATGCTGAACATCACTGAAGTCAATGACTGTGGTTGCTAGAGAAGTGGATGAATAGGTCACAGAAGTAGCATTGGTGTTAAAATGAGAGGGGGGTGGAGAAGGGAAACATAATAAGACACAAGATCAGCTAAGCAGGGAGGAGCAGAATTGTGCAGTGCCTTGAAGATGAAGAACATAAATTTAAACATGATATGCTGGAGAAGGCTCAGGGAGTAAATGGATCCAAAAGGAGGTGGTGGGGGAGAGGGTGAAATGACCCAGGGAGATGACTTTAGCAGATGCATTTTTCTATGGAATGAAGAGCAACTGACCTAACAAGGCATTGTTTCTGCACTGGTCACTGGAGACTATTCAGTAGAAATGTTGTGCTCTGAAAGGTCATATTTGGTTTCTGCACACTCGACTGTGCAGCAGAAACTCAGCTGATCCGCAGAACGCATTGAAACTGAAGAGCATAGGTCCCACTTGCAGAAAGCCAAAACATATATAGACATCTTTATAATAGATTTATTTTCTTCCTTTCTTGAAAAGTCAGAGCCAAAAATCTGACTTAGATTGCTGCAATCTTTTTTAAAGCAACACTTCCTTTTGTGACCGGCGAGGGTTGTGGTGAGTGAAAAGTGAATCTTGGTCAGGTTATAAACAAATCTCTCATTTAGCACATTTCAGTGACTGGCACTAATTTTTTCATCTTTGCAGCTCAGGTAGTTTTTGTACTTGAGCAGCAAGATGGTCTGACGAGCACCACCTGACCAAAGACAGCAGCAGCAGCCTGAAGAAGATTGAGGGGCTTGGGGCAGAAAGCGTACATGTACCCCCACATTGTAACGTATGGCTTGGATATAGGGGACAAAGTAATGTACCCCATCCTAAAGTAATCTGTTCATTGGAATGGGAAAGTATCATCTGGACTTGGACATGGGTTGGTTGACAGATGCTGAAGCCAGCTGTTGCTGAGTTCCCTCATTGTCCCCTGTAAGTACAGCAACCCTTTAGAGCACAGGACAGACAGATAAAAGTATATATTTTTAAAAAGTATTGTTCAGATCTTCACTGCATGTAATTCAGCATAGCTCCACTGAAGTCAATCCAGCGTCATTGATTTACATCAACTAGTGTTGTAGTGCATCTGTTTAATGAAAGATTTTTCAAAAATCTGTATTTCAAAGTATTCCATAACAATAAATTAAATATGAAACCATTTTTGTCTGTCATTGCATCTAGGTGCTGCTATATGTAATCCTGTAAGTATCCACCATGGTAACTAAAAACGTAAGTCACTCTAGATTTTAAATTCAGGAAATTTGAGCTGGTATAGCAATGTTATATCCCTGTAACTTTAAAAGTTAAACATTCTGCAAAAGCTGCTCTTTCAACATTCCTGGACAGAAAACATGCCCAAACATTGACTCACATCCTTGTTCTCTTTCATGTTGCAGAGACCAAAAAAATATAGCTAAATACATTTTAAATGTATTTTAAATAGAAAGCAGATGGGAAAAAATATAGTATCTGTGCTGGTGGTAGATCATGTGATTTTATGCACCGAGTTGGTGTACATTGTGTTAGCCTGTCCCGGAGACTCCAAGAAAACTGAGGACCAATGGAACATTCTTCCTAATGGACTTGATATTTTGGTGGTCAATAGGTTACTCTCTTCTCTCATCTTTCCTAGTTGTTGAGGGGTGACAGGTCTTTCTCGCCAATGATTGGTTGGGAGAAGCGATGACTTTCATATCTTCCCCTTCATATCTCCTCAGTATTTGAGGGCTGTGATCCTCTCGCTCCCTCTACCAAGGCCTTATCTAGATTAAATAACAAGTCATGTTTAAAAATATATTAGCTAACACATTTCAGCTAATACTTTTTTAAACACAAGTGTATTCAGGGTTTAATATCGTAAAATGTGAAGCTGGTCATGGCTAGGTTTCCCAGTAGGGTCAAGTATAATTCACTGAATCATTTTAAAAGATGGCAGGTTTCAGAGTAGCAGCCGTGTTAGTCTGTATCCACAAAAAGAAAAGGAGGACTTGTGGCACCTTAGAGACTAACAAATTTATTTGAGCATAAGCTTTTGTGAGCTACAGCATCCGATGAAGTGAGCTGTAGCTCACAAAAAACTTATGCTCAAATAAATTTGTTAGTCTCTGAGGTGCCACAAGTACTCCTTTTCATTTTAAAATATATTATCCTGTTTGCACTCAGTTCAAAAATATGTTAGCTAATAGACTAGACTTGACCCAAGAGCGTTCTAATGTTTAAAATGCATTTTTGGTAAAACACAGGATGATGATGATCAAACAAGGAAGCAGAGTGCTTGATAATGTTCAGTGATAGTGAACAACACCTCCATTTTCTTCACAGAAAGTACTTTAGCAAGGTTCCAGCATACCCTTATGTTACTACTAGCTAGAATTCAGAGAGTCATGGCAGGGCTTAAATTCAGCCAGAGCCATCCAGAGTAAAGCTCTGGTAAATATTTTCAAACCCATGGGAGCCCTGGTGAGTCCCATGAGGCTGAAATCCTGAGCCCCGGGGTGCTCTGCAAGGCAGAAACCCCAAGCCCTGATGCCTCACCCCCTGCAGGGCTAAAGTCCTGAGACACCCTGCCCTGCAGCTGAAGCCTGGAGCCCTGAATGGAGGGGCATGGGGGGAAAGGCTTACTCTTTCAGTTCAAATGTCACATTAGGCTTTTCATGGAGTCAGGCCCAAGTGTCCACTGGTCTTCAATTAAAAACAAACATACAAAACAAAGCCTGGTGATAGTATGTTGGAAAAAAATATGTAGTTTCTGGGAATTAGGAGAATTTACATTGCCATTTTAGGCTCTCTAATGCTAGTTTGTCTAGTCATCAGCTGGCTAAAACCAATAAAAGTAACTCATAGCTAATTGTCCTTTTTCATTGAAAGAATATGTTATATGGCTATGAAAAATAAGGGAAAGGCTGCGGAAAAAAGCTTTTATAGAATCATAAGCCTGGAAGGGAACTGAAGAGATCATCTAGCCAAGTCTCTTTTGCACTCATGACAGGACCAAGTATTATCTAGACCATCCCTGGTATACACAATGTGTGATGGAATTATTTTTATTTATGAGCTGCAATGTTAGATGAGTTCATTTAGATTATTAATCAATAAGATGTCAAATAATCAAGCTCAACTGGTTTTATTAAATCATATTGCTCTAACTACAGACAAAATAGCACAACAAAAAGTTGATATTCATCAATCCAGGGTCCAGAGGCTGCAGCTCAAGCTGATCTGAACAGGTTCTATAGGTTTTATAGGCCATTTGTTAATTTTTCCTATAATCCATGGTTAGCTACACAACTGTAATCATTATCCAGTCACCATCCAATATCACCCTTGTGGCCATCAGTTGAAACAGCATAGGTTCAGAACATTTAAGTTGATGCAATTAATTCTAATTAATTATCTGTTTATCAATCTACCAATATGTGTTAAACGTGTGTCTTTGTAATATTGTGATATGCCATAAGATGCAATAGACTACAAAATTTTTGTTTTTGTTTATTTCTTTGTTTTGTTTTTTAACTGGATAATTATGTGTGTGTGTGTGCATGTGTGTAAATAAGTGAAAAAAATTTAACGGTGCTTGTGACGGGGTGGCCCTGTTTGTCCGCCCCATTGCCCCAGTTTGGGATGGGTACATTCCGTCACCCAGTCAACAGGATTCTCTGTTAGAACAGGTAATTGCAGCACGGTGAACTCTGGACCACTGGCGGGCTTAGCAAACAAACCATCTGTAACTCCTGAGCCTCCAGGCTGGGGTCAACAACAACAATTGGAGTTCTTGCCTGCTGGGCAGGACAGAATGATGATCAGTCCATAGCCCCCAGGTGGAGCTGGGTAAACAAATAGTATATCGCCCCTAAGCCTCCTGGCTGGGGCAGGCAGTAGCAACTGGGGTTCTGGGCCTCTGAGTGGGGAAGAACAACAATCCGTCTGTAGCCCCGGAGCTGGGCAGGGCAAACAAACAGTCTGTGGCCCCTGAGCCTCCAGGCTGAGGCTGAGAGCAAACAACAGTCATGCCGAGTGGCCCGTGGGGTGCAGCAGGGGAACCCAGCCCAACCCGTTCCCCTGGGTTCCGACCCAGGGCCTTATGAAGCCAGGCACTTCCCCGTTAAGGGTTTAGGGATTGGCTTCTACTATATCCCCTGGGACTCTTCCTACCACAAATTGCATCCCAGGCATCTCCTCGGCTGGTGGTGCCTTGGCGTCCCTGTCAGTCTCTGCAGTTGGCAAATCCGGGTCCATGGGCTCTGCTGCTTGGAGCATCACCAGGACCTCTGCAGGAGCCTGCAGTACACGTCCTTCCTCCTTCTCAGCCAGCCCTGAATGAGCTGGGCTGCCTCCTTTTACCTGGCTCTTCCACCTGGAGCATGCGCAGCGGGGGAAAGGGGCATGATTGGTCCATCCCGAGGTGGATACATACTGTCACTCTGCTAAATTCTGTCATTGTCTCTTTCTCTGATTTTTTCCATTGTGTGCAACTGGGGGTATTGCTAGAATGAGCAGAGGCAGCTTTACAATAAAAAATTGTTTGAGAGCAGGTCTTTAAAATAACCTGCTTGAGCAGGTGGCTGGTATAGAAAAGGATGTGATTGGAAAGGCAGAGTGTTAATAAGAGTCTTGGTATTTGTAAATAGATAATGCTGGATTTTTCTGAGCTGGAGTGTTTGTCGTTGTTTAAGAGATTTCTTATCCAGTCTCCTAATTAACAGGCAATTAAATTCATATAAAAAAAGTCTCTGTCCAGAAAACAGCTGGGCTGGGCCAACATAGAGATTGAACCTGTACAAGAGGTATCCTTGCCTTGAGCACAGTAGAAACCAGATGTGGATCCACCCATGTTGCTTGTTCTCCACCAAACAATAGGAATTTGAGTGTGTGAATATGTAATTACATAAACCCAAAGCCTCTCTCTAGTGTGCAGTTTAGCTTGGCTCTCTAACTCCTGAAGAACAGAATTGTATCAGTTCTGATGTATGAAAATGACTCACCCATACTGTTGGAGGAGAGGGCAGCATTTTCCTAATAATTACAACCACTATGAATTTCTCAGGATACAAAGTACATCAGGCAATACAAAACAAGAAGTTGAGCTGGCAAAATAAGTAATTGTGAATTAATTCACAGCATAGTTTAGAGTAGTTATAAAAATAAAAGAACCTGAGTATGCATTAAAATATTTTTAAATAAATGTCCCAAGTGGGAGTGGACATACAGGGAAGTTTTATCTTTTTAGAGAAGCAGATATTTGAGAAAGTTGATTAGTTAGTAATTTGGTCTGTACCAGGCAATTCTACTAATTACTGTGCTTATGTGACACAGGTTCTGTTCTGTACTGAAAGATTCGGAGCAGCATCCAAGTTATCACTAAATCTTATTACCAGAAAGATCCTGGAAGACAAGAAAAGAAAACAGATCACAGCAGCAATCATGAACAGGAAGCTGACAGGATTTGTAATAGGATGTTCTGCCCCTTAAAGACCCGGGGACCTGGGACCAGCATGTTCTGAGGCACAAAGCCTCTTTACAAATGGGTGTTTGAGCCTGGTAGATGGGATTATCAGACACAGCTGGGGAGGGGTGAGGTGATTGTCTGGCTATGCCGAAAGAATGACAGGAGACTTAGATATGGCTTTAATCAGGCCACAACTAGACAGATGTCTGGGAGTAACCCGGTGGATAAAAAATGTGCAGTGCAGGTGCAAAATTTATGTTCCTCCAGCAGCTTCACTGCCGGGACCTTACCAATTCCAGCCAATTTTTGAGGCGGGGGCTTCCACAGCTACCCCCCTATTTATCCAGGTCCCTCCAGCCATTCCCTTGCTGGGACCTTACCAATTCCAACCAATTCCGGGGGGGGGGGGGGCTTTCACTAGATTTCCCCCCACCCTTCATCCAGGTCCCTCCAGCAATTTTCTTGCTGGGACCAGGTCCGTCCAGCAATTCCCTTGCCAGGATCTTACTGATCACGCCCTCCCATAGGAGGGGGTTAAGGTGGACTATAATGATGGGGGGGTTGGCTCCCTGCTTTACCAATCATTGGAGTTCCCAACTGTCCCCAGCTTGCTCAGTTACCAAGCACCTCTCCTTAATTCCTTTTCCAAGCCATTTTTCATTCTTTTGTGCCTTAATTTATGGAGTACCTGCACTGAACATCTGCCACAAGGAGGCGCCAGCCATTAGGTTGGCTGCCTCCCCCTGACACCCATTCGGGTTCCCAGACATCTCTAAATGGTCTTTTGTCTGCAGCTCTACTGGGGATAAAAGACCCATTTTCCCATGTGTTATCATTGAGGGGCACCCGCAGCTGCATTGTCCTTGACCCGGTAGTGCAAAAACCTCCCTTTTTAAACTCCCTTGCGGGTAGTGCCCGCGGTATGTGCTGCGTTTCACCGCTAACCACTGTTGCAAGCTCACGAAATCAGTGAAACTGGAAACGAAACAAGGCATCTGCTATGCCATTATCCATGCCCGGCACGTGCTTGAAAGAAAAACAGATATTGAAGGTTAAGCACTGTAGAACAAACGCCCTTACCAACCTCATAGCCCTGTGCGATCTGGAAGTTTGGCGACTGATAACCTGTACCACTGCCATATTGTCGCACCAGAAGCACACCCTTATATTAACCAGTTCCAATCCCCAAATAACCACCACAACTAAAATGGGGAAAAATTCCAAGAAAATCATGTCACGCACAAACCCGTTTTGTGTCCCAGGCAGGCTATTTTGTGCACACCATTTGCCTTGATAAAAAACACCCCAAGACCTACACCCTCTGCTGCATATGAGTGGATTTTTAACACCCCCCCATTGTAATAACCATTGCTCCCTCCATAATGATACCCCCTTAAGTCAACCCAGAAAACTTTTCCACACCCTCAAGTGTTCCTTCATTTGTCTAGTGATTGGTATGTAATGATGTGACCTGGCTATACCGGCTGTTGCTGCTGCCCGCTATTCAGGTGCCCCAAAATAGATTGCAATTTTTGTAGCCTGAGTTTTTTTGGCCCCCAATACTCTCTGGAGCAACCCTGATAGCTCCTGAAGTTTATTCTGAGGGAGCCAAGATACACCCTCCCTGGTGTTTAGCTGAATGCCCAGGTAGGTCAATGTAGTGGAAGGGCCTTATGTTTTCTCCTCCGCTAGGGGTTCCCCCAACTATTTAGCCAGGGCCTGAAATGTGTCCATCTACAAACAAAAACATTATTGCACTACTTGGTTTAGTCCCGCTGACTGCACCACTGCCCAGTGCAACATTGTACTGAATTTCTGAAAAGCTGCACAGGATACTGAACAGCCCATGGGCATAGACTTGTCAAAATATAATTGCCGGCAGTAGTTGTCTCGCAAACATGCCTGTATCTACAGGGGTTGCGAAAACAACCACCATCATTAAATGCCCAGCAAATAATATTATGTGCTAGGGGCCCCTCCCAAGCTTGTTGCGGTATGAACAAACCCCTAGCACCCTTGGCGTCATCCACTGCAACCACAGTGTGTGATGCCACCTTATCCAGGTTTGTGTTGCTGCCCTTAATTGAAACTGTTAATTATAATTAAACCAGGACATGCTCCCCCAAACATATTGTGTGCCCGCCTAATTATATCCATATACTTAACCAATGCAGGGCTCCTCTGTGGGTAGGCCTATTCTATAACCCCCAGATAGATGAGGAAGGCAGCCTCCCATTAGTCTCATCTCCTAGGCACCCTTGGCCTCTTTGTCAGTTCACTATTTTGCTTGCCTTGCCCACGTTTACTGTCTGTCACACCTCCCTGCGCACTAGGGATAATATATCCACGTATTCACCTCTCAGGATTTTATATTTAGTTGTACTGAGTAGGTGAACTCCCATCGGGTCAGCCATCCTGGCATAACCATACTCAGGACTGCATGGAGGGAGTCCTGCTCCCCCAGAGATCCCCCGGGAGTCTCTACTCTTTCCCATGAGGTTACATGCCCTGATGGCCGATGAATCCTCATGTGCCCAGGGGCTTCGTTTCCAACCCAGGCTTCGCTACCCTTGCCGGAGGCCTGCCCCAGTGCTGCTGCCCAAACTTGAGCCCATGCTGGGCCTGCCCTGTGACCCCCGTGCATACTCTGCATACCTAGCTGCCTGAAGCTGCTGTAGCAAATGCAAATTAGCATGCAACAGCTGTGTAATACCATCAGTGCCCACAATGAAGGTGCGGCTTCTGGACCTCCCACTCCTGGACCCAGAGTATTTACTACCCCCATAGGCTTACTCCTGTCCCCCTCAGGTGAAGTCACTTAGTGACTGGTTGAGCACAGTCCCTGCCACTGTCGCCCCTTGCCAGGCTGGAAGGCTGGATACCACCTCAGCCATCCATGCCCCCAACCCCTGTGTGGTTCAGATCACACTCACCCCTGGGATCAGCATTACCACCATCCCTTGTGTTCAGTGGAAGAGAACATCCTGGTTCTGGGTGACCTTGTGCCCTTTGGAAGCCCTGTAATGCTGTGGAGAAAACCTCAGAAACAACTTCCCTGAGCATTTGCTGCACAGCTCCGCTGACTACCCCATTAATGCCCACAGCCTGCCCCCTTGCACGCGTGGACGCGTCCCCTCGGTCATGTCCCTTCCTCAGTCCATGAGGCTGACCTGGGTTATGCCTTGGGTTATTAAACACACTACCCTGGCATTAGCGGCCCCCGTACTTGTGAGCCCCCCTTGCTCCTGCTGCAATACTGTCTGCCTTGGGTCCCCTTCCAGCCCTTGGTCTGCACTGGGACTGCCCTGCACTGCCGCTGCTACCTCTGCTTGTCCCAGCCTCTGCATGTCCCCTTTCCAGCAAAGGTACAGGCACCTGAGCAGCAACCTGCTCACAGCCAAAAAACAAAAAGGAATTGCAGCCTCATGCATCCACTTGCGGCACGGCTAGTACATGAAACAGTTAAATTCCCTTGCCTCCATCCCTTCTTCCTCCCCCGCCACACTAAAGCACCTCAGATGCTGACTAGCCTCCCTTGCAAATTCACCCTTCCTGATTGCAGCTTCCAGCCTGCCTGTGAGTGGAAGTACCTGGGCCGGGGGACGCTAGTTCCCCTTCTTTCCACTGTCCCCTTTCTGTGTAATTTGCCTCTGCCTGCCCTTCCCTGTCTCTGCGGCCGGGGGGGAACAGCTCCCTGTTTTCCCGAGCTCACCCTTCTCCATGCCCCTGAAGCCATGCTGATTCCTGTTTGCTGCTTTTCTGGAGCCATGCTGCTTCACATGCTGGCTTCCACGTGGTTCTTCAGCAAGCCATTTGTGGCAGGCCCTGAAGCAGTGGACTCCCAGGCAGATGGCTTTGTTTTGGGGAATAGTTTTGTTGTATGTTTGACTTGTAAGCAGTGTCAGGATGAGCTCCACCCTGACATCTGGTGGTGAGGTGTGGCAAGTTGTGGAAAAGAACTTCAGGGGCCGATCTCATTTGCATAGGCACACCCACCACGCCTAGAATGAGACCATAGCTGCCCAAATGGTCACTTTGGCTGCTGTGGGATCCCCAGTGTCTCTGTTATTGGGGCAGGAAGAATAAATTGTTATTACCCTGATTATGGGAACTGTGCTTGGAACTGTACGTGGCCTTTTGTTATGATGGAGGGATTCACCATCAACTAAGTAGCACTCGCTAGGCAAGGGTCATGGGTTCCAAAACTGTGTGAACGGAGAGAGGCTGGGGATAAGTATTAATACTTGGTGGCATGGGCCCCTTGGTGAGGGCCTTACATGCTGATTGCACTTCCTCCTCTCTCCACTGTGGAATATCAGAGCTAATTTTGGTTTCATTAGAAGTCTAGTTATAGGCTGCTGAGCTCACTTTGGGCTGACAGTGCACCAGCACTGGGGCTCCCCTACTATAAGCTGAATTCACCTAAGAGCTGAAATCACTGAGTGTTGTGTTAAGTAGTGGGGGAGCCTGAAGATATATTGTGGAGCAGTTTGCGGGACGGCTGGTGAAGCAGTTTGACGCGGAGCAGTGTGTGGATGGCAGGAGCTGCTTGTGGGCCGTGGAGCTGAGTGAAGGAGTTCGTGGGGCGGCTGGCGGAGCGGAGCGGAGCGAAGGAGTTCGTGGGGCAGCTGGTGGAGCGGAGCGCAGCTGAGCGAAGGAGTTCGTGGGGCGGCTGGCGGAGCGGAGCGCAGCTGAGCGAAGGAGTTTGTGGGGCGGCTGGCGGAGTGGAGCGCCACTATGGAGCTATGGGGTGGTCAGCTTCAGATCACATAAGGTGCCTCTTACCCCTGTCCCATTTCCACCCAGGTTGGGAGGTAAAGCTCCGCAGATAAACTTTCGAACTCTGGGGCTGCCCTGACCAGGGACAGAGACTTTTGGGGCATTGGACTTTTGGGACTTTGGGTGATTTGGGGTTGCTGGACTCAAGAACCAAAGGGAAAAGGGCATGCCCCAATTTGCCTGGGGTGGGGTTGTTTTTGCTCATGGGTTGTGTTATGAATCCTGTTGGTGGTGTTTCCCCAACATAATGCCACATTGTTTCTCTCTGTTATTAAAAGACTTTTGCTACACTCAGACTATGTGCTTGCGAGAGGGGAAGTATTGCCTCTTGGAGGCGCCCAGCGGGGGTGGTATATATTTGTCCCAGGTCACTGGGTGGGGGCTCGAGCCAGTTTGCATTGTGTTATTGGAATGGAACCCCTAGATATTGAACCGGCCCTTGTTGCTGCCAACTCTGACGGGCAGAAGGGTTACAGACTAATAAATGAAGCCCAGGAAAAAGGGCCTGATTCATATGCTGGGAGGTGGTGTTAGTCCTTCATCAGCTGGAAGCCAGGCTGGAAACCTGCAGGGTTCATCTTATAATGAAAGATTCAAAGAGCTAAATATATGCATCCTGGCCAAGACATGACAAAGTGGTCGGCTTATGATAAGAGACTATAACTATTTAAAGGGTATAAACAGGGATGGATTTCCAATTGGGCACAGTAGGCACATGCCTAGGGGTGCCATCATTCTAGGGGCACTTAAAAGTGGGTTAAAAGTTTTATTTTTTACAGAAAACACAAAGATCAGCTGTCGGCAGGGGAGGCACTGAAGATGCTGTGCTAGGGGCGTGTAAGGTTTAAATTCAGCCCTGGGTATAAACACCAAGAAGAAAAAAGAATTACTTATTGTATACCAAGAGGTTATTAGTAGGAATAATGGCATAAAATTAAGAACTGAATAATATAGGGTGAATATCAATAAGAACTTTCTGACAAGTAGAAGTATTAGGCTCTGGGATAGTCTCCCAAGGGAAGTGGTGGCAGCCCCATCACTGTGGCATCTAAAATTAAACTGCATAAAATGCTGGAAAATTCACCGTATGGAACAATCCTTTGTTGGAAGGGAGATGGATGAAATGACCCAATAGTCGTTTCCATCTCTAAAATATCATTATATCTGTAGTTTTCTCAGCATATCTCTAACATTTGTTGACTTCAGTAGCATTACACCTGAAATAAATTCAGCTGTTTTATCCAATAGATGCATGCATTTGAAAAGGTGTGTGTTGGCAAAGAAAAAAAACATCCTCAAAGTCTGCTATATCCTTTTGTCCATGCCAGTGCTGAGATCTATTTATATGTCTGCATGTAACTTTATTCAGCATGGAGTACAATGTATATTATTCCAGTGGTTATGGGGACTGATTGATGGATGTGACGTCATTTATTATGCACATTACAGATGAAATCACTAGATTTACTGTATTGATGTATACAGTTCTACAGATCCTTTGTTGGAGTGATCACAGTACACATTGTATAAGTATATGTTTATAGTACAAGCCATTACATTTTAATAAAGGCACAAAATGGAGTTACTAATTGGTAGCTGGTTGAAAAGTTTTTAATAAGACATTTTTAGTAGAAAAACATTGGTTTTGATGAAAATGTTGTCACAAAGATTTACTCAGATCCATGCTGGAATTTCTTGTGTGTGTGTGTGTGTGACACAGAGAGAGAGAGAGAGAGAGAGAGACTTTTGTAGAGGTGCAATTGAGTACCTATTTTAACTTTTCTATAGATGACTTGGCAATAGTGATTTCAACAGTTGTAACTATTCATTTTGATTTATTTAGGTGAGATGCACTCCCTTGGTCGCCACTGAGGGGAAAGTCTTATTGTATGTACTGGCAATGACGCAAGCCACTCAGTCCTGAATTTACCAGGAAGAGTGAAGTTGGCCAGCATGTCTGGGTGTGGCTTTCTGAGTTGGTAGAGCCTATTTACTGTATCTGATGAGCAGCCCCACCTGTGCAAATTATAGCTGTCTTACCCTCATTGAGGTATCAGTGGAGGGATACTTGCCCTCTCCTGGTGCTTACTTGCTCTTTTGGAAAAACAGCTCTGATTAATACTTGTATTTTGGTAGTTCCTAGAGGCCTCAAGATTAGGGACCTATTGTGCTAGTCATTGTACCCACACAAAATAAGATAATCCCTGCCTCAAAAACCTTAGTAGATAAGACAGACAAAGGAAGGAGGGGGGACAAAAGAGCTACACCAGAGCTGGAAGGTATAATTTCCAGCTCGAATAGACATACCTGTGCTAGCTCTTAGTGAGCTAGTACACTAAAAAAAGAAGTTTAGCCACTGTAAATATCTGAAACTCTAGATATATACTCTAGCAGCATGGTTCTACTTTTGTTTTTAGCAGGCTAGCTTGTTTACCACTAGCGCATCATTATCTGCTCGAGCTGGAAATTACACCTTCCAGCTCTGGAATAGACATACCCATAGAGACGTGCAGTTTAGTGGCAGAACCAGGTATGGAACCCAAGTTCCAGATCTGTGCCTTATTTGCTAGGCCACACTGCCTCTATTTTCCTGTTATAGGGGAGTGCAAACTGCCCCCATTGTGTGATGAATCAAGCCCTCTTATCTATTAGCATGTTTCAAAGCAATTTTTTTTTCACAGAAAAAGGGTCCAAGTTCAACTAAATTAGCAAGTGCTGTTCTGTGGTTTTGGGTGCTTACTCCTTCTGATAGATTCTCTTGCGTTAAATACTGTTTGTCAAGAATGAAGCATTTTTATTTCATATATGGATCCATTCCTACTCCCATGAAGTCAATAGGAGCAGGAGAGGGCATTATGTTTTCTAATTTTACCAGTTGCTGCTATTGATGTCAGTTGGTTTTTAATGACAACTTCTGACTGCAGTTAATCATTTATTTAATGCTTGGACTCTAGTCTGTTGTCAAGTGGTGAAGTGTACATTACCTTGAAGGTGAAATGAGAGCATAACAGAGAACAGAGTGCCATTTGACTTGTACTGAATAGTAGTCCCAAGAGACTATTCCTTTAAAGACAGCAGTCAAATTTCACAACTGTAGGTTGGATTGTTAATCATCATTCTAATGAACTCATTCTAAGTGCATGTCAAACTGTATTGTAAAGAGCATTTTCATAGACCAGAAATCTCCACAGAGCAGATTGCTTTTTGCTGGATTATGTCATGTTCTTGAAGAATTTTGCCACACATCCAAAGGAGGTATAACCCCCTCTCAGTAAGTACGTGTATTTTGTACTGATTGTAAAGCAAATTAAACACACAGACACACTGTGAGGGAAATGTACCTCAAAGATGCCGTTTTCAGAATCTATTTCTGCTCAAACTAGGAAAGTTGAAATTGGCCCTGTCCCCTGTAGTCTGGCTATAATTGGGTTTTATTCTGCTAATTTAATCAATGTGCTGGAAATCAGTGTGATTCTAAAATAAGTGTGAAAAATGTCTTTGATGTATAGTTGTCTGCACCTCTTAATCTATTAAAGATCAGATCTATGAAACTTGGTTGTCTATACAGCTGAAATAGAGAAAGGCAATGCAGAAAATTGGAGTGTAACATTGAGTAGTGATGAGAAATTTTAATACGCCTTAGTGACTTTGTTTAGAGAGGCATTTGATATATTGGATGATTAGCCAAAGGTCTTTGGGCTGGAAATTTGATGTGGCAATTCCAAAAAAGCAATCTTTGTTTTGAGACTTCTAGAACATTTTACTTCTGGTCAGATCTGAAAAACAAGTGCAATTTGGAGGAAGCATTCCCTTGGCTAGGGTTAGGGTTATAGGAAATAGGCCTTCCCGATCTATGATTAGGGTTATTTGAGGTAGGCCTCCCTGGGCTAGAGTTAGGGTTCAAGGAGATAGGAATCCCCTGGCTAGCTTTAGAGTTCTAGAAGGTTGAAGACATCACAGTAGGTTGAGGTTGGTAGGGGGTTGGTATTTTCAGACTAGGATTAGCACTGGAGGTAGGAAACCATGGGTGGGTTAGAGTTAGGGTTCTTGGAGATAGGACTCCCAGGGCTAAGACTAGCAGTGTGGGAGGTAGGCCTTCCTGGGGAAAAGTTAGAGTGCTGGAAGGTAGGACTCCTTGAGCTATGTTTGGGGTTCTAGAAGATGACTCCCTGACCTATACTTAGGGTTCTAGGAGGTAGGTGGGTTAGGGTAAGGGTTCTTGGAGTTTGGACTACCCAGGCTAGAGTGAGGGCTGTAGGAGGTAGACCTTCCCAGACTAAGGTTAGAGTTCCAGAAGGTAGGCTTCCATGAGCTAGGGTCAGGGTTCCAAGATGGTAGGGCTCCCTGAGTTAAGATAAAGATTTCATGAGGTAGGACTCCCAGGGCTGGAGTTAGAGTTCTAGAAGGGTGGTCTTCTCAAGCTAGCTTAGGGTTCCAGAAGGTAGAAGTCCCTTAGTTAGCACTCGGGTCTTAGGAGTTTGGTGAACCTCCATTAGGTTGACAGTTTTAGAAGGTTGTTATTGCATGACAAGGGTTAGGAATTTAGGGGTAGGAATCCATGGACTGAGGTTAAGTTGTAGGAGGTAGACATTGGTGAAGTAGGGTTAGGTTTCTAAGTAGTGGACCAACTCGGGTTATTTGTAGGGCTGGAAGAGGTAGGTTTCTTTGGAATAGGGATATAACAGGTTATTTCATGCTACAGTTAGGGTTATCGGACATAGCCTTTCCTAAACAGCACTTAGGGTTCCAGGGCCTTGGCATCTCCCATCTAGGATTACTGGAAAAGTGCTCCCTAGGCTAGGGTTAGAGCTCCTCAAGGTAGGACTCCCACTGCTAGGGTTAAATTTATAGGAGATTGGCCTCCCTGGGCTAGGGTTAGGGGCAGAGAAGGTAAATATCTGTGGACTGGGATTAGGGTTGGTTTAGGTTTGAAGGTGGTAGAGCAATTTGGGTTAGTGGTAGGGTTGTAAGAGGTAGGCTTCTACAATTTAGGGATAGTGTCTCAGGATTTAGGCCTCCTTGATATAGGGGTAGGATTCATAGAAATAGGACTCCCATGGCTCAGGTGAGGAATATACAAATAGGACTCCATATACTGGAGGTAGGGTTATAGGAGGTAAGACTGCCAGGGCTAAGGTTAATGATATAGGATGTAGGACTTCCTGGGAAAGAGTTAGGATTCTAGGAGGTAAGACTCACTGAGCTCAGGTTAGAGTTTTAGGAGGTAGGTTTCACTGGGTGAGAATAAGGGGTTTTTGGAGGTAGGACTCCCCAGGCTAGGGTTGGGTTATTTGGAGGTAGGCATCCCATGGTTGTGGTTAGGTTTCAAGGAGGTAGGTGACCCCTCATTAAGGTTAGGGTGGTAGGCTGAGATTCTCAGGCTAGGATTAGGATTGGAGAAGGTAGAAATTCCTAGGCTGGGTTTACAGTTTTAGAAGTTAGATATTTGTGAAGTAGGGTGAAGTTTGAATGTGATAGACCAACTCAAGTTAGTGGTTGCTGAACTAGGGTTAGGGATGGAGGAAATAGGCATCAATAGGCTGGGGTTAAGGTTGTTAAGAGGTCCAGATCCCCAAACTAAGATTAGTTTTGTAGGTGGTACGCCAACTCTGGCTAATAGTAGGCATGTAAGAGGTCAGTATCTCTGGGTTATGGTTGTAAAAGATAGACTACTTCGGGCTAGGGTTGCAGGAGGTAGGTCTCCACGAGCTAGAATTAGGTTTATGATAGGTGGCCTTTCCTGACCAATAGTTAGGGTTCCATGGCATAGGCTTCCACAGTCTAGGGTTAGGGTTTCAGGGCATAATTCTCCCTAAACTGGGATTAGAGTTTTTGGAGCTAGGTCTTCCTGAGCTAGGATTAGGAGTTATTCTTCCCCGAGCAACAGTTAGGGATCCCAGGACTAGGGTTATGGTTTCTGCAGGTAGAAGTGCTTGGATTAGGGAAAGGGCTTTTCTAGTTAGGACTACCACTGCTAGAGTTAGAGTTAAAGGAGGTTGGTCTCCCCGAGCTACGTTAAGTGATTGGGGAGGTAAGTATCTGTGAACTGGGATTTCAATTGTAAGAGGTAAACATCACCAAACTTGGTTTAAGTTTGTAGGTGTAGAGCAACTCAGGTTAGTGGCGGGGTTGTAAGAGGTAGGTTTCTTTGGGTTATGGTTGTAAGAGATAGCATATTTTTTCCTCAGGATATGCTTGTAGGTGGTAGGCTTCTCTAAGATAGGGTTAGGCTTCTAGGAGTTAATCTGCCATGAGCAACAGTTAGGCTTCGAGGAAGTAGGCATCCCCAGGTTAGGGTTTCTAGAGGAAGGACTCCCATGACTAGAATGAGGGATACAGGAGGTTGTTGTACACATGCTAGGGTTAGGATTCTAGAAGATGGGACTCCCAGGGCTAAGGTTAGCAATGTAGAATGTAGGCCTTCTCATGTAGGGGTTGTGTACTAAGATGTAGGTGTCGTTGGGCTAGGGTTAAGATTTTAGGAGGTAGGTGTCCTTGGGTTAGGGTTTTTGGAGATAGGAGTCCCTGGGCTAGGGTGAGGGTTCTAGAAGATTGGCATCCCTGAGCTACAGAAAGACATGCAGGAGGTAGGACTCCCCAGGACAAGGTTAGGGTTCCAGGAGGTAGGTCTCCCCAGGCCAGAGTTTGGGTTCCAGGAGTTAGGCCTCCACTGGCTAAGGTTAAGGTTCAGGAGGAAGGAATCCCCTGGTTAGGGTTAGGTTTCCAGGAGGTTGGTGAGCCCTCATATTGTTTAGGGTTGTAGGAGTTTGATATTGCCAGGCTAGGGTCAGGAATGGAGGAGGTAGGTATCAATGGGCTGGGATTAGGGTTGTAGGAGATAGATACTCCTGCAATAGGATTATATTTGTAGGTGGTAGACCAACTTGGGTTAGTGGTAGATTTGTGAAAGGTAGTTTTCTTTGGAATAGGGTTTTAAGAGGTTGAGTGTTTCATGCTGGGGTTACTGTTATAGGAGGTAACTTTTCCCAAGTAACAGTTACGGTTCCAGGGCATAGGGATCTTGGATCTTGGAGTAGTGTTGCAGGAGATAATCCTTTCTGGGATAGAGTTAGGGACATTGGAGGTATGACTCTCTGGGCTGGGTTCAGGTTTTTCGAGGGTGGACTTCCTTAGCAGGTTCTTGGAAGCAGGACTCCCATGGCTTGGGGTAGGCTAGTAGGAAATAGGTTTTCCCAGGTTGGGGAAGTAATATAAGAACTAGGGCTTGATGTGCTGTTGTTAGGATTCTAGGATATAGGCTTCCCCATTCTAGGAATAGGATTGTTGAAGGTAGGACTTCCTTAGATAGGGTTAGATTTTCAGGAGGTTAGACTCTCTGAGCGAGGTTTCGGTTTCTAGGACATAGGAGTCCCATAGGATCTGGGTTCTTGGAAGTAGGACTCCCTGGGGTAAGATTAGGGCTTTTAGAGGTACTGTAGTACTCCCACTGTTAGGGTTAAAGTTATAGGAGTTCCCCTGCCCGGGCTAGGATAAGGGATGGAGGATATATAAGTATCTATAGACTGGGTGATATATGAGTATCTATAGACTGGAATAAGGGTTGTAGGAGGCAGACATTCTCAAAGTAGGGTTAGGCTTGTAGGTGGTAGACCAACTCAGGATAGTGATTGGGTTGCAAGAGATGCTTGTTTGGATTATGATTTTTAAGAGGTAAGATTCTTCGGTCTGGGCATATGCTTGTGGGAGGTATGCCTCCCTGAGATAGGGTTAAGGATGGAGGAGGTAGGACTCACTGGGCTAGTGTTTGGATTGTAGGAGCTAAGCATCCTCTTTTTAGAATTAGGGATGGAAGAGGTAGGAATCCATTGGCTGGATTTAGGGTTGTAGGAGGTAGATATCCCCCTGTTAGGTTAGGTTTGTAGGTGGTCGACTAACTAAGGATAATGGTAGGGTTTTATGAGGTAAATTTCTTCAGATTTAGGTTGTAAGAGGTAGACTACTTGGGGATAGGGATAGGGTTGCAGGAGGGAAACCCCCCACAGCTAGGGTAAGGGATATAGGATATAGGTGTCCATATGCTGAGATCACAGTTTTTCGAGATAGGACTCCCAGAGCTAAAGTTAGCAATGTAGCAGATACGCCTTCCTGGGGAAGGGTTAGTTTTCTAGGAGGTAAGACTCCTTGATCTAGGGTTATAGTTCTAGGAGATAATTGTCCCCAGATTAGGTTTAGGGTTCTTGGAAGTACGTGTCCCTAGGCTAGGGTTAGGGTTATGGGAGGTAGGCCTTCCTAGGCTGTGATTAAGGTTACAGGAGGTAGAACTCTCTGGGTTAGGGTTCCAGCAGACAGACCACCCAGGGCTATGGTTAAGGTTCCAGAAGGTAGGAATTCCTTGGCTAGTGTTAGGATTGTAGGAGGTTGCTGACCCCACATTAGATTTAGTGTTTTAGGAGGCTGATATTGCCGGACTACAGTCAGGAGGAGGTAGGAATCCCTGGGCTGGAGTTAGGGTGGTAGGACACAGACATTCCCGAAGAAGGAATTGTATGTAGTAGGTTTGTATGTAGTAGACCAACTCGGGTTAGTTATAGGGTTGTAGGATGTAGGTTTCTTTCGATTAGGTTTGTAACAGGTAGGGAATTTCGTGCTAGGGTTAGAGTTATAGGAAGGAGCCTTTCCAAAGCCATAGATAGTGTTCCAGGGCATAGGCATCACTGTTCTAGGGTTAGTGTTCCAGAGGTTTATGGGTCTATTACGAGAGTAGATGGTTGATGTTCTGTGGCCTGCAGAATGCAGGAAGTCAGCCTTAGATGATCATGACGGTCTCTTCTGGCCTTAAAGTCTATGAGTCTTCCCATTTACCCCATATGCTATTTTTAAAATTACTTATATGTAAAGATTATTCTAATGTTTTGAAATGAAAAAATATTTTACAGCAGGGAAACTAATGAGCATATAAATAATCTGTGGTAGGCACTGAAGTTTGTGTCACTGAAGTGCATGGAGGAGGAATAAGTTTATGCCTCTGTTGTTACTTTTGTACAGCATACTGGTTGTCTCAAATGACTGGCAAGGACTGAATGAAAGCATTGTCTGAGCTACTTGCTTTTTAAAGGAAAGGTTGAGCTACTATAGTGTTGCTCAGATATAGTGGTGGTGGGTGCTATATAAAAGCCTTTAAAGATGAACAGATTTGGTGCCCAATTCTTCTCTTGGTTACATTAACATAGCATCTCTGACTTCAATGGAGTTGCACTGGAATAAATGAAAGAAGAACTTGGCTCTTTGAAATCAAGCACAGTTCACAAAACAATTGTACAGTGTCTTAAAGCTCCTCAGTAGTGCTTGTTCTTCTTGGTAATTGAAAGTTTATCTTGGGAGGCGAAGTGTACTAGTTATAAGCGCTAAGATTTTTCAGAACAGAATGTTTGTTAAGTGCATCAAACTTGAGCAGAGGTTAGGATCTCAGTATGAAGAAGAAATTTGTAGCAATCCTTCGTCATATAAACTATTATAGTTTATCTTTTCTGGTGGCATTTTTTTTTCTCTCCAGAAGAACAAGCTAATAGGACAACTACATTATTTGAGTTGTTCATTTATTTGCAAGTTGTACTTTAACATTTGTAATACCATTGTACAAAATTTTATGTTCTCTCTTCTATGTGATTCTTATCTTAGCCAACATATACTATAAGCAAACTGCAATTAAGATGAAAAGCATACTGAATAATGTATATTTCAGCACATGTGCAGAGGAATACAGCAGTTATCAAGAAAATATATAGATGGATGTTTCTAATTTTAATGGTGTCTTTGA
The DNA here is from genome assembly GCF_965140285.1 of Lepidochelys kempii. Taxonomy (NCBI): domain Eukaryota; kingdom Metazoa; phylum Chordata; order Testudines; family Cheloniidae; genus Lepidochelys; species Lepidochelys kempii. Next base: position 178,069,348 of record NC_136380.1, read on the forward strand.
GCAAGTAACATTTCGACTGTTCATCAGATTGAAGGGCCATCATTTTAATATAGTCTTCTTTATACTATCACAGTCTTTCCAATCCATTTCACAAGCAAATTGTCCATTGTTAGAAAGATATTGTTTCATTGGTTTGGTACATCACTGACACACTATTAACCTTCAAATGTTATGCCTATAATTGACATACAGGGAAAGAATCAAATCAAGACACTTTCACTTAGTTTTGTTGTCTAGAAGACATACATTAAATAAAGTGTTTTAATTTGACTGAGAACAGACAGATGACCTGGTACTCATATTTTACAGAAATATCATTTGCAGGGAATTTTAAAAGATGCCAGTGTTGGAAAGGATTTTTCCTTTGGTCTGATTTTCTCAAATACACTAACAAATGTATGCTAAACTTATGCACTAACTAACCTGTGTGTTAGCCTGTGGTGGAAAAAATGATATTCAGATATGCTGGCTGTAATACTAATTCACTTCAATAAGGATCATTGCTTGCCTTGGTGAAACTGCACAGGCTAGGTACTGTCATTTCCATCACATTCTTTCATAAGTTAAATTAAATATTAATTTAAGCACTAGTAATATCCCCATTCATTATAGCAAAAGTGGCTGCTATTGTTATCGGGATAAAGCATGTTTAATTTAAAGTGTATTTAGGCTTTCTAAAAGGTACATCTCTGTTCAAATAAAAACTGTATAATCCAATTACCCAATCCATTGTAAGAATTGATTTGATTGTTTTATTTTTTAGGAATCAGAGTCTTTCTAAGATCCATAGAGAGGAAATTGTGCATTGTGGTGATTAGAGAAACTAGCTTTAACACAGAACTACCCCTCCCCAAATATTTTTTCTCAGTGGTTTTCCATGTTTTTAGTCTAATATTAGAGTGAAAGGTGATTTTTTTCTTACATTTTCTTGGTTTAATTTTTTAGTGAATATCACAGTTTTTCTAGCCTTCTAGTCTGCTACCTGATCTGCACAGGCATATATCTGAATGGGGACTTCGCTCATTCTGCACTGGTTAGTGAGGATGATTTGCCTCTTCTGGGGTTCCTCACCTTCTTTCTCCCCCCCGACAATAAAAAAAAGACCCTTCCATAAATTTACTGCTGTTGGTTATCCCCCTACCTCCCTTCTCTCTGTAATAATGTGATCACTGGGAAGACATTTCTCCCCCAGCTTCTTATGGCAGGAGAGCCTCCCTTTCTCCTCCTGCCTACCTCTAGCTATTGGCTAGCCTAGGCTCCATGCCGGTAGCTCTCCTCCTAAGGCTTTTCTGCTGATGTGTGCTGCATTCAAGCCTGAATGTGGGCATGTGAACAAACAGCTGGGGAAGGTGAAGCTGTTCAGAAGTCAGGCCAGAAAAAGAGTTTTTATCAGGTAGGGCACGGTAGAATATGAATCCAAGCCTCCTGTGCTAGAGACCCTCCATTTTCAAATAGTGCTTTTCTAGTGGCTCCCCCATTCCTTGAAACCAACCCTCAAGTGATCCCAGACTGGGGATTAATTAGTTACGAAATTGTTACAGAAAGTCTGTGGTGGCCTGAAGCATTTACATGATAGGTTCTTCCTCATATAGGTACATACTGAGTTTTGGTGTGTTTTTTTTTGGGGGGGGGGTTAAAGAGTAACACAGAGAGAAGGAGTTTTCAATACTACATAACTATTGTAACTGTCAACATTTTTAAATGGGGTGTGGGGGTGTGGCATGAAGCATCTGAAGGGTACCTAAACCCAGATAGTGGGTTGCTGTTGACTTATACAGTTCTGTTTAATCTGAGTTATTTATATACTTCCAAAGGAAACTCTTATAAAAATTTATATTGCTAGCTCTCAGTTAAATATTTATGTAAGTTTGTAAAACTGTTTCAGCTGGTAAGCAAGCTACCTGTTATAATATGAGAGAACAAAGAACCTTGAAAGGCATCAAATTAAGGTCACAGGTCAGCACTGAGGCAAAATAGAGCTGAGCTACCAAATGATTTCCTGTTATTAAGCCAATAAATCAGGGAGATGTTGATAGATGCAAGCACTGGGGCAGTGTGTCAACCTCATGAAAAAATTGTTTAACAGATTCAGGTGATCAGTGCTGTCAGAGTTCTGTATGTAAAAAATAAGATGACAGATAAAGCTGTGAGAAGATGACAGTGAAGATTATTACATGCATCAAAGACACACACACACACACACACACACACACGCCACAAAATTTTAGCTCTATCCTAAGAGGAAAGGAGTAACAAATGAATAAATAAAATCATGTGTCTATCCACTTGTGTCCCTTGAAAAAGAGCATGAGTGAGAGAGGAGGCTAATGGATTTTCAGAGTGAATGCAACCTGCTGCATAAGCTCTGATTGAAAAGCTCTGACGGGGAAGAAAATAGATAATGGGGTTATTGAATTATTAATGGTCTTTATGAAAGTGGTCTAATTAGATCTAAAAAGGTGTCACTTTTTACTAATGGGATGATGAAAACAAAGATAATCCATCACAAGTTATCATGAAAGAAATTCTGTAAATAATAAGGACCATTCATGGCTGTATTTACCTTCTGGAAGCATTGTTTTTTGAACATACTATATATAGCAACAAAACCTACACTTTTTGTTTTTTTTTTAATGACATAAGCGGAGAGGGACTTTGGGGCCTGTGACAGCTGTGACCATGGGTTTCTGCAGTTTGAAGGGACCTAGAAATGTAAGAGGGAATCTCAATCTCCATTTTAAAAAATGTAACTGTCTAACCATTTTTTTTGGTAACATAAATCAGTGGAAACTGAACATTTGGATTCAAAGCCCGTTCAATTTTTCATACAGATCACAGGTTATTCATAATATCATCCAGGGATGTCCTTTGGGTCCATGAAAGCCATGGCCAAGGAACCTTTGATCTCATTTGATTGGAAGACCTCCAAATCAGCTTGTAGCTGAGGGGAAATACCATTCCAGCTACTGCTGCAAGCAGTAGGTCCACTGCAAGCTCCACACCAGTTGACTACCTGCAGCTGTGACCTCTCCTCTGCTGTTCATGCTCTGTGATTCCTGACCACTAGGAGGAGCAGTTCTAATATTGGTAATTGGAGCAGGGTGTAGTCACAGTGGATTAAGCAAGGGATTGAGAATCAAGTATTCTATCATTTTCATCCCTGCTCTAGCTCCGATTCCTTCATGACTTTGATCAAAGTACGTAATCTTTTTGTTGAAGTTACCCTCTCTGGTTCAGCACACCCAGCTGGGCTTCATTTGTACAGCTGGAGTACAGAGAGGGATGAGAGGTAACTAAAGATTATACCCACCCACATTCTTCAAAATAAAATAATGTAGTTAGGTTTAATATGCATGCATGCCAAAGAATCATCTCACTGTTACTGTTCATAGTGAGCAAGGTGAACAAGCAGAAAAAAAGTATTTTCCTCTGCAATTTCCAAGAACAATGGTGTACATAAACTTTATAGACAAAAAAACAAAAAGAGATGCTGAGAGCCAATGGAATGGATGTGCTTAAAAGATTCTTCTCTTTTGACAGATTCCTTATACATTTAGTCCATAATTTTCCAAAGTAGCTGATTTTGAGTGTCTCAGATGGGCTCCCAAAAACTGAGATAGCCCAAAATCAATGACCACTTTGGAAAATGTTGGCCAGATTGGGGAATACAACTGCAATCAGCAGAAATTATCACAAAGGATGGAGTATATAAATTGATCTAATAGTGTGTCTAATGTACTTGACACAAATACACCTTGCTCAAGTTAGCCTTGCCTTCTCTTTTAAATTCAGAGTAGGCTAGATTCAACAGACTTTATATAGTCAAAATAATCATTAGAGAATTGGCTCAACAAAACCTATCTTATTGAAGTGTGAGAGAGAAACAAAAATAGGGAGTACAGGTAAAAAGACAACTGTAGTAAAGGCAAAAAGTTAAATGCCCACCTCTTCTACTTCACAGTCACCCACACAAACAATCATGAAATATTACAGTGCTCCTAAAATCCTGTTGTCATCAGTGTTTGTGTGGTACAGCCAACTTGAAATAAATGTAGTATTTGCATAATAACCCCATGCCTTGTTATGAGAGGATGTCCCCACCCCCTCTTCATGCAATTTACCTATCCCATATGCAGCAAGTGGAATTTCTACAGGCATTATTCACACAATTACCACTGCTGAGGTGCTAATACTGTTTGTGGTGTACTCCTGGAATGGCATTTTGTGGTGTGTATGCATAAGCTGTTCCATCACACATCTGTCATCCAGCTGTGTCTTCCATCTGTTGCACAATGGTCTTCGGCTATTTAAGGCACAGTCTATTTTCTTTTCATTTTCTAAAGAAAAAACCCAATAAGAATGGGTAGATAGAATCAATTTGTAAATATTATACATACCCATAAAATATTGCTTCCCTTGCAACCTTGTATAAATGTACAAGCATCATAGATCTGTTTGTGCAGTTAATAATTTCAAGAAATTTTGTGCATCAGGAAACTGCATAAATACTGCATAACAGTACCATTTGATACACTGAGGTAATGATTTGTTTTTGTGAGTTCTAGAGTTATACCATAAGGTATTATTTGTTTTATTAAGCCCCATGATCTTTGCAGCAGAAATGTGCAAACCTGGGGCCATGGAAGTTAGGATTAACCTACAGTTCCATGGCCTGTTTCCCCTAGTTCTACAGAAGCTCCTCTGCTCCAGTTCTGTGAGGTTGTGTTTCCACAGGTTGGGAAACAGCATGTGAGGGCAGAATGGAGCACATTGGATTATTTTTCTCTAGTTTCTTGGTGATATTTATTGGCTTCTTAAAACCATGACACATTTTGGTTTATATTTTAATCTCTGCTCAAAAATGTATAAAATAAATAGAGAATAAATGAAATATACTGGGGAAAGTTGCATAGCACCCCACCATATTGTATTAAAAATCTCTCTGGCCAGTGCTTTGTACTTTCAGCACTGAGTTCTCTTACAAAATGGTTGAGTCATGAATTACCTGATTTCTGGGACATACAAAGTCATGTAATTATGCTTCCAGTGTAACCTTGACTTTACACATAATATGATCCTAATCTAGGCCAACATTATCTAAAGGACGATTATAGTGGACCTTTTTCACTATTACCGTAAGGCCCCTTTATGACACACTGGCAGCATGAAGCGGTTGGAAATTGCCTCTTGATCAGGGTGCGGAAGTGGTGCACTGGCTTTGCTACCTGGGGTTCTTTCAACCCAAAGCTCTTGGTAACTTTTTCTCTGTGTGAGGTGGTGTCAGGAAATAAATCAGGGGAGACACGGGCGTCCGACCAATAGATGGCTGGCACAAACGGGACAACACAAGAGTGCTTTCACTTAAAGCTAAATTTTACTTAGTCTCAAGCACTTATACACATGTCTGCAACAGGTTAGTAAAACACCCCCAACCCTTGATAATTACCAAAGCTGAGTGTGGCTCTCGAGTGGCACAGTGGCAGCCCGTCTGCCAGTGGGAAACACAAGATGCATCCAGAGGGAGAGTCCAGTCCTGAAGAGTCCCACCACCTCAAACTTTTCCCCCTTATTTATACATTAGTAATAGAATGACATGTCCCTTAAAAAAAACTTGTTAAGCAAGCAGTTCCAATGGGCAAGCAAGAGGCTCCTTCTGATTATCGATTAACCAGGTGTGGGTTTTTCCAGAGTTTGCAGCCTTGAGGCCCCAGTAGACATTCCTGGGGCACATCCTGCTCTTCTAAGATGCAAGTATCAGCAAGGTCAACACAATTCTTATCAGGAAGGATGAGGGGTCAAGCTGCCCTTTCTGTGGCACCCAACCCCCTGCCCCCCCCCCCCTCCCCCAGCTCCTGCCTTGGTTGAGCTAAGCCTGCTGACTTGGCTAATTTACAGCCTGCTGACTTGGCTGCTTTTAGCAATAATCCATAGTGGTTTCAGGCACTTTACCGGTTTGCCAAAGTGTCCCCGTACAGCTTGTGCAGAGGTTGTGTAAAGGTTCTATCCACAACCTCTAGTGTAGGTGGGGGGAAGGATCAGAAGCATATAGGGGGTGTGGCTATGGTACACTGCAATACAGCAATTCCTCACTTCCCATAAAGGATTCTGGAAAGAAGACCATATTTACATTATGGACTGGTCATGAAGGGAGAATGAAGGGAGCACGAAAGCTGCTTAAAGCCAGGCATCCCTGCCCAAAGAGCGGGGACAGAGCAACTGAGGACCAGGCCCAGCATGCTGAAACATCAAGGTCATGAAACATAATCCAAAAGGATTAGAATTGAGCCTGACTTAGAATTCAATAACCTTTAGGAGCAGTTCAGAACTCTAACTGGGATTTGGATCCTAATTTTGCAAAAGGCAAACTAACAGTATAGACCAAACCAAATAATTATAATGATCCAAAGCCCAGATGAAAGCTTAGAGGTATTCAAAATCTGTATCTAAATTTTATTATTTGTACCTATATTTGATGTTCCATAATGGAGCATCCCCCCCAAAAAAAAGATTTTCTGGAAATGACACCCATCACAAAAGTGTCATGTAATTCTTCTGCCAGGCCATTTGTCAAGTCATGTCTACTGTCAGAGGGAGGTAAAGTTTTGAAAGAACACTATGCTTTGTAGCATTCTATGGCATATGGTATTGGATATGCATGTCAGTAAACTAAAAGGCATTTCACACACCTGCTTTTCAGCTGTAACATGCTATTTGTCATGAAAGGCAGTGGTTGTTTTATTTTTGATAAACAATTTCCATCCTTCACATGTAGGGTTCAAAGCAGATAGCAGGAAACTTTTGTTCATTATAGAATTATGTGGTTTCAAAATATGATGCTAAATAGATTATTATAAACACTTTGAGCCTGATTCTCATTTTACACTAAAGCCCCTTGTACTTCCCAAGAAATGAAGAGGCCTTAACATAGGTGTAAATTATTCACATCCTTTTAAGAGCATGAAATATTGAGAGTAGGATTATATCTGGAACTAAATCATCCAGATACTGTTTCAAATTTATGCAGTGTGCTTGAATGCTAACATTTGGCTTGGGAATGTGTGCTAAAATGTGCCTAGATACCATGGTGCACTAGAACTATATAGCTAGCTGGATATATGTATTTTCTATCTAATCTTATCTATCTCCCTCCTGGCTCCACATGTAAGGAGCTGCTGCATGTCAGTTTTGCCACCTAAAGGCTGAAATTTCTTGGTTCTTTTTCGAGTTTTAAACTGGTTCCAGCAAGAGTAAATTTGACCTAACCCCTGCCTTTCATGTACTTCCGTGGTGTACAGCAGGGTACACAAGTTGTTCCCTCCATTGCAAGTATGTGTGGGCCCGTGCAAGTAGGGTTAAGTGCAAGGCATGGTTCTCCACACAGAGTGGAATAAAGTTGAAAACTTTTTGCATTATCACTCCCTAACTCACAGGTGTCTGGGGTATATAAGAAAGAGTTGGAGCATGAGCAGAGATTGGGTGCAACTGAGACACAGACTTATGTATATACAAGGTATGTATAAGACTAACAAAACACTTAACTACACATTCCCTTGTTAAGCCTAACCCCTGCTATTAGACAGGAGTGATTTGGTGGCTCCATAATAGTACTCATAAATGCAGAATGGAGTTCCAATATGCTCTCTTTCCTGCTCCTTTCTTTTTACCTTGAGCTTATATGTGCAGCTCTACAAACCTGCGCTGTGCGGGATTAACACCTCAGTGCAATGTACTAAAAGGCACCACGGAACTGATCATAGAATCATAGAATCATAGAATATCAGGGTTGGAAGGGACCCCTGAAGGTCATCTAGTCCAACCCCCTGCTCGAAGCAGGACTAATTCCCAGTTAAATCATCCCAGCCAGGGCTTTGTCAAGCCTGACCTTAAAAACCTCTAAGGAAGGAGATTCTACCACCTCCCTAGGTAACGCATTCCAGTGTTTCACCACCCTCTTAGGGAAAAAGTTTTTCCTAATATCCAATCTAAACCTCCCCCACTGCAACTTGAGACCATTACTCCTCGTTCTGTCATCTGCTACCATTGAGAACAGTCTAGAGCCATCCTCTTTGGAACCCCCTTTCAGGTAGTTGAAAGCAGCTATCAAATCCCCCCTCATTCTTCTCTTCTGCAGGCTAAACAATCCCAGCTCCCTCAGCCTCTCCTCAGAAGTCATGTGTTCTAGACCCCTAATCATTTTTGTTGCCCTTCGCTGGACTCTCTCCAATTTATCCACATCCTTCTTGTAGTGTGGGGCCCAAAACTGGACACAGTACTCCAGATGAGGCCTCACCAATGTCGAATAGAGGGGAACGATCACGTCCCTCGATCTGCTCGCTATGCCCCTACTTATACATCTCAAAATGCCATTGGCCTTCTTGGCAACAAGGGCACACTGCTGACTCATATCCAGCTTCTCGTCCACTGTCACCCCTAGGTCCTTTTCCGCACAACTGCTGCCTAGCCATTCGGTCCCTAGTCTGTAGCGGTACATTGGATTCTTCCATCCTAAGTGCAGGACCCTGCACTTATCCTTATTGAACCTCATCAGATTTCTTTTGGCCCAATCCTCCAATTTGTCTAAGTCCTTCTGTATCCTATCCCTCCCCTCCAGCGTATCTACCACTCCTCCCAGTTTAGTATCATCCGCAAATTTGCTGAGAGTGCAATCCACACCATCCTCCAGATCATTTATGAAGATATTGAACAAAACCGGCCCCAGGACCGACCCTTGGGGCACTACACTTGATAACGGCTGCCAACTAGACATGGAGCCATTGATCACTACCCGTTGAGCCCGACAATCTAGCCAGCTTTCTACCCACCTTATAGTGCATTCATCCAGCCCATACTTCCTTAACTTGCTGACAAGAATACTGTGGGAGACCGTGTCAAAAGCTTTGCTAAAGTCAAGAAACAATACATCCACTGCTTTCCCTTCATCCACAGAACCAGTAATCTCATCATAAAAGGCAATTAGATTAGTCAGGCATGACCTTCCCTTGGTGAATCCATGCTGGCTGTTCCTGATCACTTTCCTCTCATGCAAGTGCTTCAGGATTGATTCTTTGAGGACCTGCTCCATGATTTTTCCAGGTTTCAGAGTAACAGCCGTGTTAGTCTGTATTCACAAAAAGAAAAGGAGTACTTTTGGCACCTTAGAGACTAACCAATTTATTTGAGCATAAGCTTTCGTGAACTACAGCTCACTTCATCGGATGCATACCGTGGAAACTGCAGCAGACTTTATATACGCACAGAGAATATGAAACAATACCTCCTCCCACCCCACTCTCCTGCTGGTAATAGCTTATCTAAAGTGATCATCAGGTGGGCCATTTCCAGCACAAATCCAGGTTTCCTCCACCCCCCCACACAAATTCACTCTCCTGCTGGTGATAGCCCATCCAAAGTGACAACTCTTTACACAATGTGCATGACAATCAAGTTGGGCTATTTCCTGCACAAATCCAGGTTTTCTCACATCCCCCCCACCCCCATACACACACAAACTCACTCTCCTGCTGGTAATAGCTCATCCAAACTGGCCACTCTCCAAGTTTAAATCCAAGTTAAACCAGAACATCTGGGGGGGTGGGTAGGAAAAAACAAGAGGACACAGGCTATCTTGCATAATGACTTAGCCACTCCCAGTCTCTATTTAAGCCTAAATTAATAGTATCCAATTTGCAAATGAATTCCAATTCAGCAGTTTCTCGCTGGAGTCTGGATTTGAAGTTTTTTTGTTTTAAGATAGCGACCTTCATGTCTGTGATTGCGTGACCAGAGAGATTGAAGTGTTCTCCGACTGGTTTATGAATGTTATAATTCTTGACATCTGATTTGTGTCCATTTATTCTTTTACGTAGAGACTGTCCAGTTTGACCAATGTACATGGCAGAGGGGCATTGCTGGCACATGATGGCATATATCACATTGGTGGATGTGCAGGTGAACGAGCCTCTGATAGTGTGGCTGATGTTATTAGGCCCTGTGATGGTGTCCCCTGAATAGATATGTGGGCACAGTTGGCAACGGGCTTTGTTGCAAGGATAAGTTCCTGGGTTAGTGGTTCTGTTGTGTGGTATGTGGTTGTTGGTGAGTATTTGCTTCAGGTTGCGGGGCTGTCTGTAGGCAAGGACTGGCCTGTCTCCCAAGATTTGTGAGAGTGCTGGGTCATCCTTTAGGATAGGTTGTAGATCCTTAATAATGCGTTAGAGGGGTTTTAGTTGGGGGCTGAAGGTGACGGCTAGTGGCGTTCTGTTATTTTCTTTGTTAGGCCTGTCCTGTAGTAGGTAACTTCTGGGAACTCTTCTGGCTCTATCAATCTGTTTCTTTACTTCTGCAGGTGGGTATTGTAGTTGTAAGAAAGCTTGACAGAGATCTTGTAGGTGTTTGTCTCTGTCTGAGGGGTTGGAGCAAATGCGGTTGTATCGCAGAGCTTGGCTGTAGACGATGGATCGTGTGGTGTGGTCAGGGTGAAAGCTGGAGGCATGCAGGTAGGAATAGCGGTCAGTAGGTTTCCGGTATAGGGTGGTGTTTATGTGACCATTGTTTATTAGCACTGTAGTGTCCAGGAAGTGGATCTCTTGTGTGGACTGGACCAGGCTGAGGTTGGTGGTGGGATGGAAATTGTTGAAATCATGGTGGAATTCTTCAAGGGCTTCTTTTCCATGGGTCCAGATGATGAAGATGTCATCAATATAGCGCAAGTGGAGTAGGGGCTTTAGGGGATGAGAGCTGAGGAAGCGTTGTTCTAAATCAGCCATAAAAATGTTGGCATACTGTGGGGCCATGCGGGTACCCATAGCAGTGCCGCTGATCTGAAGGTATACATTGTCCCCAAATGTGAAATAGTTATGGGTAAGGACAAAGTCACAAAGTTCAGCCACCAGGTTAGCCGTGACATTATCGGGGATAGTGTTCTTGACGGCTTGTAGCCCATCTTTGTGTGGAATGTTGGTGTAGAGGGCTTCTACATCCATAGTGGCCAGGATGGTGTTATTAGGAAGATCACCGATGGATTGAAGTTTCCTCAGGAAGTCAGTGGTGATTTTTCCAGGGACTGAGGTGAGGCTGACTGGCCTGTAGTTCCCTGGATCCTCCTTCTTCCCTTTTTTAAAGATTGGCACTACATTAGCCTTTTTCCAGTCATCCGGGACTTCCCCCGTTCGCCACGAGTTTTCAAAGATAATGGCCAATGGCTCTGCAATCACAGCTGCCAATTCCTTCAGCACTCTCGGATGCAACTCGTCCGGCCCCATGGACTTGTGCACGTCCAGCTTTTCTAAATAGTCCCTAACCACCTCTATCTCCACAGAGGGCTGGCCATCTCTTCCCCATTTTGTGATGCCCAGCGCAGCAGTCTGGGAGCTGACCTTGTTAGTGAAAACAGAGGCAAAAAAAGCATTGAGTACATTAGCTTTTTCCACATCCTCTGTCACTAGGTTGCCTCCCTCATTCAGTAAGGGGCCCACACTTTCCTTGGCTTTCTTCTTGTTGCCAACATACCTGAAGAAACCCTTCTTGTTACTCTTAACATCTCTGGCTAGCTGCAGCTCCAGGTGCGATTTGGCCCTCCTGATATCATTCCTACATGCCCAAGCAATATTTTTATACTCTTCCCTGGTCATATGTCCAACCTTCCACTTCTTGTAAGCTTCTTTTTTATGTTTAAGATCCGCTAGGATTTCACCATTAAGCCAAGCTGGTCGCCTGCCATATTTACTATTCTTTCGACTCATCGGGATGGTTTGTCCCTGTAACCTCAACAGGGATTCCTTGAAATACAGCCAGCTCTCCTGGACTCCTTTCCCCTTCAAGTTAGTCCCCCAGGGGATCCTGGCCATCCATTCCCTGAGGGAGTCGAAGTCTGCTTTCCTGAAGTCCGGGGTCCGTATCCTGCTGCTTACCTTTCTTCCCTGCGTCAGGATCCTGAACTCAACCAACTCATGGTCACTGCCTCCCAGATTCCCATCCACTTTTGCTTCCCCCACTAATTCTACCCGGTTTGTAAGCAGCAGGTCAAGAAAAGCGCCCCCCCCCCTAGTTGGCTCCTCTAGTACTTGCGCCAGGAAATTGTCCCCTACGCTTTCCAAAAACTTCCTGGATTGTCTATGCACCGCTGTATTGCTCTCCCAGCAGATATCAGGAAAATTAAAGTCACCCATGAGAATCAGGGCATGCGATCTAGTAGCTTCTGTGAGCTGCCGGAAGAAAACCTCATCTACCTCATCCCCTGGTCCGGTGGTCTATAGCAGACTCCCACCACTACATCACTCTTGTTGCACACACTTCTAAACTTAATCCAGAGACACTCAGGTTTTTCTACAGTTTCGTACTGGAGCTCTGAGCAGTCATACTGCTCCCTTACATACAGTGCTACTCCCCCACCTTTTCTGCCCTGCCTGTCCTTCCTGAACAGTTTATAACCATCCATGACAGTACTCCAGTCATGTGAGTTATCCCACCAAGTCTCTGTTATTCCGATCACGTGATAGTTCCTTGACATCACCAGGACCTCCAGTTCTCCCTGCTTGTTACCAAGGCTTTGTGCATTTGTATATAAGCACTTGAGATAACCTGTTGATCCTCTGTTGATACCAATCAAAATAGCTCCATTGATTTGGTTATGGACCCATGTTGTAAATAGTTAGCTCTTGTCTATCAGAAAACAGTTTTTAGGATGTGGGGAAAATCTCGGTTATTCAGTTGTATGGTACAGTATAGTACAAGGTGTAATTGTGTGCTGTGCCTCTTGGAGTCTGTGCAGCCCAGGAGGAGACAGAGGCTTAGGTTGCTGTAAGACAGTGGTGGGCAATCTGCGGCCCATCAAGGTAATCCTCTGGCGGCTGCCAGACAGTGTTTACATTTGCACGGCTGCCTGCAGCTCCCAGTGGCCGCGGTTCACCATTCCCATCCAATGGGATGTGCGGGAAGTGGAGAAGGCCACAAGGACGTGCTGGCCTGCGGGCTGCATGTTGCCCACCACTGCTACAAGATCAGTGTGACCCCTGGTGCAATTTAACCAGTCTTGGAGGGCTGTCTAAGTTACAGCAAACTGTTCCAGTATCTTCTCAGTGCTATGTGCTGTGACCTCACTACAGCCCATTGATGATATGTCCTTCCAACCCCTGGATTTGCCCCCCCCCCCGCACCATGTTTCCCCTATGCCTGAGCTTGTAAGGGGCCCATTGTAAGGCCGCTACAGTGTCTGTGCCAGGAGAATTCTGGTCGTTTTACAATGCTGCAGCAGTATACAGGGGCTGGACAAGCCAGAGAATCTCTCCCATACTTCAGTGAAGTCCTTCATATTAGATCTACCTTAAAAATCCCCCTATGTGAGGCTGTTATAATGATCAGATCTATAAGATGGTGTAGCTATAACATGATTTCTTTAGCTAACAAATGTGGAATCACCACTGTTTTTTTTTATTATTATTTTTAAGAAACAGCTTTTTGATTTGGCTGGTTCTTTAAAGCTGGTGAGAGCTTCAAAAGTGAAGTGCTGGAAATGGCAAATTCCAATGAATTATAAATGCACTGAGAAATCTTTAAATCTCTTTACCTTGTTAAATCTAGACTGACCATTTATTTTGAGTCTTAATTCTTCCACTATTTAATCTGAAAACTGTCAACTGCAGTGAAAACTTTCCCAGGATTTTGGTTAAAGTACAGTACACTCAGGAGTATATAAAAAGGCAAATAATACTGGACAACTCCTTGGATTTGTGCTCAGATAATGTAAACAGAATAGTTTTTGTTAAAATTTTTTTTCTTAGAAGTTTATGATCCCGAATCATTAACAGAGCATGGGCGTGATTCTCCACTGCTTCACAACCTGTGTGGTCATTTCCATATGTAGCTTTCCTGATTCAGTAGTATTTTACATACTTTGAATAGGTGAAATTGACCATATGAGCAGAACTGAGAGAAAAATTGATTTTTCAGTTTGGTCACTGAACCTAATATTCCAAAACACAATTTGGTATGGGTTGAACTAACTAAAGTCATCATAAGAATTTTAGAACACCTTGCAATGTTTATAGAGTCCTTTTGCAGATTAGTGCCCAAAACTTTAGACATTAGCATGCCCACAAAATCCTTAGTTATCATTAAAAGAAAAGGAGTACTTGTGGCACCTTAGAGACTAACCAATTTATTTGAGCATAAGCTTTCATGACCTACAGCTCACTTCATCAGATGCACTTCATCCGACAAAGTGAGCTGTAGCTCACGAAAGCTTATGCTCAGATAAATTGGTTAGTCTCTAAGGTGCCACAAGTACTCCTTTTCTTTTTGCGAATACAGACTAACACGGCTGTTACTCTGAAACCTGTTAGTTATCATTATACTTACCCACTAGGATGTAAATAATCTTTAGTTTAGCATTTTGAGGTGCTTTTCACACGCCAAAAATTGGTGATTTTTTTGTTTTGTTTTAAAGTTTGGAAGGTCTGATCCAAAGCACACTGAAATCAACATGTCTATTTTTCAGTTTACCTTTTTTTATCGAAATTTGGATTTTCAGTTAACCAAGGATTTTTGGTGGAAAGCACCCTGCTTTTCTCAATTGATTTTATTTTATTTTATTAATTTTTTTAAAAGAAAACTGAAAGCAAAAATTTTAAAGCCAAGCACTGGAAAACATTTTTTTCTTTTTCGGTTTCCATTCGTTTTTTGTTGTTTGTTTGTTTTTTACAAACTGAAAATTTCTGCTGAAAATTCCAATAAAAATATTTTCCCCATTTTCATTTAAATTTTCTACCAGGGGCAGGGGAGGGGGATATACATACTCCAACAAGCTGTAGGTCTGAACAATGTTGACCCAGTATAAGATTCCAACAGCAGTTTCATAATTATATGAAAGGCCTCAAGTGAGTAGGATTTTGGGTTGTTTTTTGTTTGATCGGGAAAGGAGTGGGTGAAAGAGGGATTGGCAATGACGGAGATTTGAATTTTGGGCACCCATCACTAAGTGTGCAGAATGATTTATGCTGAAGAACTTGTTGCTGTGAGAAGGGGTTTAGGAGGACTGTGGAGGGTTAAGTACAGAAAGTGGGAGGATGGTCAAGTCAAGTTGGGTGTCTGGAAAAGTTTTGGCAGCTAACTGTAGGCTGGTTGGTAATTTGGGTTATTGTGTGGGCCAAATCCTGAGGTCCTTGTTCAGTGTTTAATTAGTCCTGTCTCAGGCACACACAAAAAATCATTGATGTTTCAAATTTAGTGGGAGCTGCGAGTACATAATACCTATGACAATCAGGTGACAAACAATGGATTTAAGTGCCTAATTCTGTGTTGATATTGTCTTTACTCTGTATGTGATATGCATATATTAGGCCCTGATGCTGCCATGTATAATGTGTGGGTGGATTGCTGAGCCGGTGTGATTCACATTACTGGACTATACTTACTTAGACTATAAGCTCCTTGGAGGCTAGGAACTTGTCTTATAAAGTTTTATAAATATTTATACAATAATAATTAGGGATTTTTTTCATGGTAAAATATGTATGTTTTGAAAAATATATTGTAAAAGATTTGTTAACAAAAAATAAATTGAAGATCCATATTATAATGGCATTAAGACACGCCAGGTTGTGTTTTATTGGTCAGTTGGGTGGCTGAAGGCACTCAGACTTCTTTTGAGTATTATAGTAATTGACCACTTAAATATACTTTGCTATGACTTAATGCTATTAAATAGTTTTATATTCAATAAATGAGCACAGATTAAAATGTAAGTGTTTTACCACTAAAAAAATCCTATTCTGTTAACAATTTGCTCTAAGTATCCAAGCGAAAATACCTTGGATCAATTAATCTCATAAATTATATATCATATATTTCATATCAGATATTATTTCTTTTTAATCATCCATATCCCACACAATCTTCTCCTTGTTCTCTCTTACATACAGTTGTTAAAATTTAGCGTTGACATAACTCCAGTGGCCAATATGCCCTCATCTGTTTTCAGAGATATGAAAGAAACAGGGTCAGCAATTAATGTCAGTGGTTTCAAACTGTGTTCTATGAAGCTCTGGGTGGTCCATGAAGAGCTGTTGGTGTCTGATGGTTATTTTCAGCTGGTAAATCAAAATAAACAAAGCTAAAATGCATAAAATGCTTCTCTAATATAACTTTTTCCAGTACACAATTGCTGTGGTTACCATTAAAATCCTATTCAATCACCAATGGGAGAGGAGGAGGTCCAAGTGATTGTGAATGGGGGAGAGTAGATGGGTCAATAAGGCAATCTGTTAAGATGTGAACCCACACCATGAAAAAGTCTGAGAAACTTGTTTAGGTTAGATAGTTCTTAGTTTCCCTTAGAAACAAGATGATAAAGTTCTCATTATAAAATTTCACAGTGGATCTACCATACAGCTGACAATGTAACCAGGAATATTGTGGTATTTGTATATGGAATATACACACTTTTTATTACTGGAGTTAAGTTTATGGTCTATTGTAAGTGCTACCTTTATAAAAGTAAAAGTCTTTCAATGACTCATTCAGTCATGTTTGTGGCTTAGTTGTTACTATGCTGACCAAGGTGGTTTGGGTCCCCAATCAGAAATTATATTCATATGCAATTGCAACACTATGGAGATGGTTAGACATTAAACTAGACTCTCTTTAAGATCATATTTAAGATCATGGATTGCCTAGGAGAAATTTAGAGAGACAAGGTGGGTGAGGTAATATCTTTTATTGGACCAACTTCTATTGGTCAGAGAGACAAGAAAGTTAAAAAGCCAAAGAGGTTATTTGAAAAGAGATGGGAGAATAACCACAATGTCCGGGCCAACGTTCTCTCACTCAGTAAAGCTGGTGTGCTTGTGTATTTGATTACACATTTGATGCCTTAATTGGTAATTCATTAGAATCATGGGTTAAAATATGGCAGAAAAGATTATAAATAAGATAGGAGACACCTAGATTAGAAGATAATAGAGGAGCATGGAGAGGAAAAGAAGAAAATTAAATTAAGATGAACCAAGAGGGTAGCTTATTGAGTTTATAAAGCAACCTTTATCCAGAAGCCCGAATACTCTCCAAACGTTGTCTTCACTGTCTGAAACTACTTAAATGCTTAAATTTAAGCATGTCCTTATGTGCTTTGCTTAATCAGGGCTTAAAGAGTCAAGGGATGGCAATAAAACCCTGGAGGCCTACAGTTACTCACAATAATCTGTTACTCCCAATCATCTGTTGTCACAGTACTATGGGAAGGCTAATAGTAATGTGGTAGCTAATGTTTGAAAGGTGATATATATTTACATCAGCTATACAATAGATTTTCAAATTTTCTGATTTACTCCAAATGACTTTAAGGCAAATTTAGAACCATGACATTTTCTCCTTTGGTTCTGAATTGGGGTATCTCTTCAGTTTACAAGCATCTTCTACTCTGCCTCACTCCATAAATTAGAATGGATCACTAATGGTTGTGCTTACACTTGTCACTAGCAATATTTCAGGGGCAGATAGTCTTGTTTAAAATTAATTTCTTTTCTGCTAATATTCTCTAATATTTGCTTAAAATTTTGCTGTTTAGGCAAACATTCCTGACATTAACTTCACTCACCAGAACATCTGAGAAGAACAAACAAAAAAGAGATGTAAAGCCAAACAAACCCATATTTTTAATTACTTAAGCTAATATTTCAAGATGATTTTCTGAGATTATTCACACAGCTCTGCCTGTGTGTGTGGCAGAGTACCAGCATGAGCAGTTTGAATACAGGAACTAGCAATCCATAATATTAACAGAGGAATGGTTTTCCAATTTTCTTTTATTACGTTCAGTGTCCTTGGTCTACCGCTGGACTAAATGATTTCTTGCTTTATCAAAGAGTCAGTTGATCTCTTGGTCAGCAACTTCTGGGATCTTTGGTTAGTATAGCACACAGAAGGGTTTCTAAATGGTTCATGAAAGGTTCCCACTTGGTTATGCAGATCATGAGATGGCTAACCAGATTTTTATTTGCTATCTTATTATATTTTATTTGCAATGGGAGGTTGTGTTGTTTGATGGATAGACACTGGACTGGGTTGTTGGGAACCTTGGGCAAGTCACTTAATCTTTCTCTGCCTTGGTTTCCCTATCTGTAGAATGAAGATAATGAGACTGACCTCCTTTGTAAAGTCCTTTGAGATCCACTGATGATAAAGGCTAGGATTATAATAATATCAATATCCAACAGAAAACTAGCTAGTATTGCATCAGGCAAATTAAAAGCAATGGGCCTGAAGCATCTTAGGGTATGTCTACACTACCCGTTGGATTGGCGGGCAGCGATCATTCCAGTGTGTCTGTGGGAGGTCTAGTCTAGACATGATAAATCGATCCCTGAGAGCTCTCCTGTCAACTCCTGTAGTCCACCGCCACAAGAGGCGCAGACGGAATCGATGGGGAACAGCAACAGTCTACTCACCACCGTGAAGACACCACGGTAAGTCGATCTCAGTACGAACACTTCAGGTACGTTATTCACATAGCTGAAGTTGCGTAACTTAGATCGATTCCTGCCCCCCTCCCACCATTGTAGACCATGGTTTAGTTATTAACCCACAAAGCCTCATACACTCTAGGTAATAAGCAAGTATTCATGTCTAAAATTGCCAGTATACTTATAAATGCAACCCTTGTTGGGAGTTTCATTGGGAGTAATACTTTTAACACACTCCCTCAATTGCACTTGCAGTGTTAGGCTTTGGTCCAAACTACTTTGAAAAAATACTTCTTTTCTATTTCAAAACAACCCTATACCCATTTTGTTTGTTTGTTTTTCACTGCTCTCCAGAGTAATCAATCTGTAGATGAAGTAGTGTCTTTCTAAAGGAGATCAAGGAACTGGGCAAATATGTTGACTGGGTATTCTATTTGGATATATTACAGGACATCACACATATTTATGTGCTGTACCTTCTGTTCCTGAGGGGTTGAGCAAGTGATACAACCATCAAACGGCTTCTGATATCTTAGTCAATGGAAGAAAAATATTATCTGCAAACATGCTACTAAATTTATGGTTCATTGAAAGTGACAGATGGATGAAAGAGTGAATAAAAATGATGTAGAATATGCATCATTACAGGAATTTATAGCATTTCATCTTGTGTATGCAAATGCAAGTAATGCTTCTGTGCTGTAGATGATCCAGTTGCTAATCTTGAATCATAAAGTATTATTGTTAAGGCATGCCCATAGATGGGAACAAATAAAATTCTAGTTGGTGTAACAGTGTGCTCAATTTTTGAACTAAAGTTTTTAAATGCCTTTACATAAAACATGTTGCTTTATTGTTGCTTTTATCTTCTAAGTTCAATAACGTACAGGATTTTTTTTGTATTTTACTTTTAATACTGCCTAAGAGAAAGGAGGAGGAGGAAGAAGCTGACAGTATTGTGAAACTGACTTGAAAGTTAAAGTCTTTCTAATGACTGGTCTTGTCATTGATAAATCTTTTTTTTTCTTTTCTACTCTCTGATGCATTTCATGGTAATTTGGAACAAGTTTCAGAAGTTTTACAATAATAAATACAGCTCTGCTAAAAGGATACATTATACAAGCAATAATTTAAAACTACTCATGACATCAATTATATTTTGTCATGATGAAATATATAACACATTATACTTGATCAGCACAATGAAGAGAGACATTCCAGAATCATAAAGGTGGAAAGCAAAATGGTTTTTCCTCTTCCTAATGGCTTTAATTGCAGGATACAATAGAATCAGGTTGCTCCTTTATTTAAAAATTCATTTTATCAACTGTCTATAACCTGTCACATGATGCCTAGTGCATGACAGTTATATCATCCTATCCAGTTCCACCTCAACAGATTTGTGACAATATACTGTCTGATTGTTTTGGTTTTTTTTTTTTTTTTTTTTTTTTTATTTCTCAGTCCAGAAATGTGTAAGTTCTGCATACTGCAGCTTTACTGAATGCTCTCTAAACTCCATTATGAACAAGAATCAGTCACCTCTATAGATACTATGCTATGATTTATAAACAATTATACATCAGTGACCTCATGGTAAAAACACAGCTATCCAAATATAAGCATTATAATAATGCATTAGTATTATCATATTGAATGTCTGTATATATACAGAATGGATGTGTGTATGTATGTGTAACATCGACAGACCCCGATCGTCAGCAGGTGAGATCGAACCTGGGGCCTCTGGAGCTTAGTGCATGAGCCTCTGCTGCATGAGCTAAAAGCCACCTGGCTATTAGCTAAGGCTGTAGCAGATTCATTAATCTCTAAGTGGTCTTGGTACCACTACATGAGACAGAGCACCACACCCAGGTGCAGGTGTGTGGGTTACATATGCACATGCATTATATCCATATTTTGGAAAGTGCTGGGCTCTACTCCCTGAGCACACCTGATGAATTTTCACTATATGTATGCATACAACTAACATAGACATGCACACACACACACACGTCTGAAAATGCATATGACGTATGTGTACTGTGTATCCTGTACTATAATGCAAAAATGTAACTTAATAAAACACTAAGGGCCAAATTACCTTATGGCTGCCCTGGGTGGGTGTGCTGGAGTTGCGGGAGAGGGCGGAGGGAGATGACTTCTTCTCTAGCCTACACATACAATGGGCAATCGTAAGTAAAATGGATGCACCAAATGGATTTAGGGTAATTCATTCTACTGGGTAATATTTTCAAAACCTTCTGAGTCACTTAGGAGTTTAAAATCCATTTTCAAAAGTGTCCAAAATCACTTTGGTGCCTAAGTTGCATTGACTTTGAAAGTCAGGAGGACTGAGGCTCATTAGTGGCTTAGGCACTTTTAATAATGTTAGCCACTGGCAATATGGGGTACTTGGGTGGCAGCAAAGCCAGGTCTCCTCCCAATCCAATTTGGGTAGCTCCACTGGAGGAAGTTCTGGCTTTTGCAAACGCTAATCTATCATGCCTCTGCAGCATATGTGGAGGAAGAAAAGGAGTACTTGTGGCACCTTAGAGACTAACCAATTTATTTGAGCATGAGCTTTCGTGAGCTACAGCTCACTTCATCAGATGCATACCGTGGAAACTGCAGCAGACTTTATATACACACAGAGATCATAAAACAATATCTCCTCCCACCCCACTGTCCTGCTGGTAATAGCTTATCTAAAGTGATCTTCAAGTTGGGCCATTTCCAGCACAAATCCAGGTTTTCTCACCCTCCACCCCCCCACACACACAAACTCACTCTCCTGCTGGTAATAGCCCATCCAAGGTGACAACTCTCTACACAATGTGCATGATAACCAAGGTGGGCCATTTCCTGCACAAATCCAGGTTCTCTCACCCCCATCCAGCAGGATAGTGAGTTTGTGTGTGTGGTTTTTGGAGGGGAGTGAGGGGGTGAGAGAACCTGGATTTGTGCAGGAAATGGCCCACCTTGATTATCATGCACATTGTGTAGAGAGTTATCACTTTGGATGGGCTATTACCAGCAGGAGAGTGAGTTTGTGTGTGGGGGGGTGGAGGGTGAGAAAACCTGGATTTGTGCTGGAAATGGCCCAACTTGAAGATCACTTTAGATAAGCTATTACCAGCAGGACGGTGGGGTGGGAGGAGGTATTGTTTTATGATCTCTGAGTGTATATAAAGTCTGCTGCAGTTTCCACGGTATGCATCCGATGCAGTGAGCTGTAGCTCACGAAAGCTCATGCTCAAATAAATTGGTTAGTCTCTAAGGTGCCACAAGTACTCCTTTTCTTTTTGCGAATACAGACTAACACGGCTGTTACTCTGAAACCTGTGGAGGAAGAGTACTTTTGAATGTCTCAATGCCTCCAGGCGCTGGCCTGCAGGAAGTGCACATCTCCTTTTCCCTAGCTATGCTCTGGCTACAATGATCCATAAATGAGCCTCAGAAGAACACAGTTAAAAACACAGAAAATGGTATAACAAACACTGGCAGATACAGTTACATGGTTGGACCAATTGCTCTCCAAGATGAGGGCTATTAGAGCACTTTCATCAATGTTACAGTGCTGTGGCTGGGAAGGAATGGGGACCAGCATGGCACAATGATCTACTGTATAATATGATAACAGATAGAAAATAATGTCAAACAAAGGAGAATGACATCAGTTCCCTAGCAGAATACATGGTAGGAATAAACAAGGCGATAAACTTCCTGTCTATGTGGTTATGAAAGAGTAAACAAGATAGTGTCCTAAATGTGTTATCTATGACTCTGGTCTCAATCAAATGATATAGATATTAGTTCTGTAATAAGGTTACAGGCATGATAAAAGGCATTCTTGGAGACCAGTTACCCTGAGACAGAGAGAGATTTTGTAATGTGATGAAGAAATCTAAAATGTAAACTAATGTCAAATAGAAGAAATGTAATTAGTTTGGCATCTACAAAACAGGGATATTATACAAGGCAATAGTCTTGAGACGTGTATGGCCTTTGATCTTTGTCAGAACCTGTGTTGCCTATATTTCCCTGGTATGACTGGAAATAATCAAAATCAATGGGAAGCCATAGTGACTCTGAAAAATACATTTGTTCCCAGATATATGAATAATGAATAATCATCAATTCTCAGGACGTATAATTACTTTTTTGAGAGAGAGATAGCAAAAGGTTCATCTAACAAGTTTGCAGAGAACAACTTAATTACAGCTTTTCCTTCAGAAAAACAGTCACAATGGCATTAATTGACCCCAGTGATTGAACTTTTTATATAAGCTTAGCCAGTCAGGGAACCTGGAACGCTGGAATGAAGATTGACCAATCCCAAGTAACCCAGAATGAAACCTGAATATACACACAAAAACATTTATAATATTTTTCATGAGCATCCAGAGAGGGGAAAAATTCCATGATCAACTTCAGCAATGTGTTGACTAACATAAAAACTTTATTTACCCCAGGGTGAAGCTGGTCTATTGCATTGGTGAATCAAGTCCTACATTTTTGCAATATCACTATAGATTTAGAAAGCTGGATATTTTCATTTTTCTTTTTGGATTCACTAGAAATATTTTTCCACAATTCTAAAATATAACCAAAAGCCAAGATCCCATCTCTGTGAACATGATGGCATAGGCAACCATATATATATATATATTGGGTCATACTTTATCTTAAAGTTCCATTTATGTATAGTTTTAAAAGGTTTAATAAATGAAGTTTAATAAATGATAGATGTTTTAATAAATTATTAATCAGTTGTTATAGAGTATGACAGGTCAAACGTTTACTTTATTACTAACATAATAATTAATAACACTTTCTACCAATGTGCTTATTACCATCTCTAGTACACGGTACTCCTGTCTGTAACATGCTTATTCATGTACTAATAAGTTATTAATTCTTTGTAAACCATTTCTGAAAGGAACCTTAATTTAAAGCGTGATCAAATTTTATGTCTTGGGTCCACTTTTAATATAAAGCATATAGAATCTTACTTCATTTGCTGTACTCATGGAACCAAATTTGATGTTGACTTGCACCCTATTCAATTAAGTTAGAACAGAGTTTGGCAACTATATATATATATTACATATATATTTGGCAAATATATATATAATATATTATTATATATTTATATTTATATATATATATAATCCTATATATAGGATAGTACATACCACAGGCAGCAAATGCCATTAAGTATAGGAAATGCCTAAAATGCTGCATTAATACTAATTAATTTCATATAGTAAATGTGAACATTGTAATGATGTCTACTGCACAGAATAGTTGGAGAAGTATGTTTTTTGTTACCCACCACTGGTTTAGACCTCTTTAATTTCTATTAGCAGTGGACTTTACGTAGTATACTGTAATGCTGAGCAGAACTTCTATATTTTATGAATGAATATATTAAAGTGAGGAAGAGATTTTAAATTGAAGATTTCACTACATACTACTAAAATCACAACCAATCTATTAACAGTTACTCTAAGAGTTTATTTTGTAGTCCCCTTCAATAGAAGGGAGGACAAATATTTTCACTTCAATAAAAAGTGTATCAATTAGAGGATTTCTCGGGAATATATTTTGGTGTCTTCCAGGAAAGAAAAAAACAGTAAAAATAATAGGAACCTGATGCAGTGTCCACTAAAGTCAATGGCAGCCCTTCTGTTACTTCAGTGGGGTTTGAATTAGTCCCCTAATAAACAGTGTTTTAGAATAACATATAGAACTTTTGTTATGTTTAAAAATCAGTGTTCTGGGATTTTTTTTCTTTTTCTTACTAATAAAAATGGTTTGAGACCATTATGGTGCCAGTTCCAAGTGCCAATTTTGGGGCTAACTTCAAACTTTTCTTTTTTATTCTTGATGAAAAGAAGCCAAGGGTGGAATGTTTAATGCAAAGTTTAATGTGCTCGCTCACAGGTCCATTTTTGTAGAAAGAAGTGGTGCTTTTAAATAACTAAGCCAAATTTTCAATCAGGCCTCAGTGCATTTCACCTTTAAGGGGGCACATGTTTTACCCACACAACTGCCCCAAATTTTGTTATGCCTGCAAATTACTTTTGAGTACAAATTGGTCCCATATCAGGTAGTTATTTATCTAACTAGTAATAGTGGGTCAAAAAAATACGGGTATAACTTTTGGGTTCGTGTTGTGCTCCTTAAAAGGTAGGCTGGGTTTTGGAAAATAACCCTTAATCTATTTTTTTCCTCTAGTTCCATATGCAGAATAACTTGCAATAAAAGAGAGCCATCTCCTCAGTAAATCATCATTATGCCAACCAGAGCTAAGAGTGCTCCGGATCTCTGCAAAACTGACTGCTTACTGAGGTGCCTCTTTATGTATTTATATGTCTAACTTGAGGTGCCTTTGCTTGAAAATGTCCTTGTGTAAAATGTTGACAGGATTTTTTTTCTGTATTTTGCTGCGCTTGCAAAACTCCCAAATAGTGTGTAGCATTACTGGCAATTTATCTAAATGTTTTGTTTTTCACAGTGAGTATGAAAGCTACATTACTCCCTGGAGTGTCTTTCTCTGACCTTCTTGTTTTCATCTCTTACGACCTTACATGCATTATTTTACTGTGGCCTGTCACACACACAGACACACACTATACAAATTGCATTACAACGTCCTTGACACCTAGAAAGAAACAATTTACAAACTACTACTCGGTGGGAGAATGATAACTGTGTACAAATATTTGAAAGGAGTACAGAACAAGGAGGGAGAAAAATTGTTTAGAGTGCTATAAAAAATTCTGACAAAGAGTGATGGGATAAAATTGAGCAAAGGAGAATAGAGTCTGAACATAGGAAACTTTTTCTAACAGTGAGTTCCAGTAGACTGTGGAGCCGTTGCCCAGGGAACAGGGTGTAAACCCCATTGCTTGAATAATTTAAAATTAGAGAAGTGTCCAACCCCCAAATTTGGATCTAGACTTCAAATGCTCAAAATGGGGAGGATTTGGATCTAGGATACTGGTTTAAAAACATATCTCTGATTAACAGTGGAATGCATAAAGCACTAGAATATATATTCTCAGGAAGAGTACTGAACTGGCTCCTGAAAGATGGATGAATTGATGTCCTAGGCCTTTCCCTCAGTAACTGCTGTGATGTTTTTCCCCTACCCTGCTTATGATGCTGCTCATGGACATACACTTTCCTCTCCCCTTTACCTCTAAAATAGCTTGACACATTTTCACTGGCTTTTAATTCCCTTTTGTGACATTCACTATCCCTAACACTTTAAAACCATTTCTACTTTTAGTATGAAAATTTTCCTTTCAGTCAATGGACAAAATTCTGTGTTGAAGTACATACATACCTACAGCCTCATTAGCTCCAATGGGATTGCATGCAGTACAAGTAAGCACATAACTGTTGTCTGTCTCCAATTTTTTTGGTAGCATACTCTTGCCCCGTTGGTTCGAGTGGTGAGCCAATATTCTGGGCCTTTCCAGGTTGTTCCTGTTAGGATGATAAATGGATGATACGAGTCAGATATATTCTTTAGTGCACCTTTGCATATTTACAATGTACACAAAATCCTGTTTCCCTGAACAAAGTAGAAACAACAGCAGGCAATTTCCTTGCTCATGATTGAAACACTTTCTTGGAGTCACCATGTTACGCCCCTGCTTCAGTGAGAGGGAGCCTTTCTTGTGGTAGCTGGGTGTCAGCTCCCTTGTGCTGCCAGCCCTTGAGCCGGTCAAGCATTTTCCTCAAGACTCTGCCAGTTCTACTTTGCCTTTCAGGTAAATAGTTGAGGTACCCCAATCCCTGAATGTGTCAAAAGCATCCCCCTGTAGTGTTCAGTCCCTGTCACAGGACACTCACAGTAATTACCAGCTTCGCTACTCCCAGCTTGTTTGATTCAACTGAGTATCAGCTCCAAAATAATAACACAGCTCTGTAATCTATTTATAGTGAAAACAAATGTAAGTTTATTAACAAAGGTAAAAATGTAAGAGATAGCAAGGATAATGAGAACAGGTTACAAATAAAAGAAAATGTGTAACATACTTCTACTAGATTTCAGAGTAGCAGCCATGTTAGTCTGTATCCGCAAAAAGAAAAGGAGTACTTGTGGCACCTTAGAGACTAACCAATTTATTTGACCATAAGCTTTCGTGAGCTACAGCTCACTTCATCGGATGCATTCTACTAAACTAAGCCTTTACTTTAACAGGCTAACCTTATCTAAAGCAATTTCTCACCTAAGTGTTTTCTTGCAGTATTTCAAGGGAGGATGGTTAAGATCCTGTTTTTCTGGCTATAACCACATTGGCCAGTTACCACCTCAAGTGCAGGATAAAAGAAGTATCCTTGTGCTTCCCTCTTATGCCCAAAGTCAATTGTTTTGTCACCAAAGTTAGGTGACTCCCTGTAGTTTCCTGCCTAGGGTGCTGGCTCCAAGGTGTCTTCATGTTCCCATACTCCTGTTTGTTTCACATCCCCTTGGACCTTTTTTTCCTCTTGAATTTCACATGTAAATGGGGCCTCCTTGGTGTTGGCTTCACAATGTTTAATTTATATATGAACTGAGGCAGGTGATTCCACATCCCTTTGTCTGGCAAAACCAATTTGTCAATCTGCCTGGGACCTAGATTCTACAACATATCTTCAATACATACAACTTCTTAAATATCACCAGTACTTACATCACTAAAAGGTTATGAGAATCAGTAATACGTAAGCTTCCATTAGACATCTCACACAACCGTTTTTGGATAAGTACTATGAAAGCAGTGTGTTAAGGGTAGTGAATTTTAGACTTGATAGGAGTTGCTGTTCCAGAAAAGTGAACCCTTTGCCAGATGGCACTGAGGGATTCTTAGGATCACAACAATTTCCAAGCCTGTCTCTCCAGTGAATTCTGTGCCCCAAGGAGCTCTGTGTCTCTGCTTCTTCTTTCTTACAGCTATGCTCTTGATGGTTTCTCTTACTTTGAGCTGGCTTTCTACCTCTAGCAGCTTGCCAAAGAAACCGTGACCTCTGCATTTGTAATAAGGGAAGCACCCAGTCCACATGCTTACCTTCTCATCAGGCCATTGCCAGGGGAGGTTCCTTCTACTGTTTCCAGCTATCACCATGTAAAATGGGCTTGCTCCCTCCATTTAGCATGAAAGGAAGGTGCTTAACATACCCATTGGCTTTAATCAGCTCTGTGATTGTCTTTAGATCAAAGTCCAAACTGATAGCAATAATTAACATCTTCCAGTATAACAGGAGCCTCGGATTCTCTTATGGCATGATCCAAAGTTGCTATTAAAGTCAATGGGAACTGTTCCTTTCACTTCAGCAGAGTTTGGGTTAGCCCTGCCTGGTCTGCACTACAAACTTATGTTGGTATAACTACATTGCTCAGGGGTGTGAAAAAATCCACATCCCTGAACAACGTAGTTATACTGACCTAACCCCAAAGTGAAGACAGCACTATGTCAACAGGAGGGCTTATCCTGTCAACATAGCTACTCCCTCTTGGGAAGGTAGAATACCTATGCCGAGGAGAGAAGCTCTTCTGTCAGCCTAGGTAGCACCTTTACTGAGCCCTACAGTGGTGCAGCTACAAGTGTAGACAAGGCCTTACAATCTTAATGACTTTTTCAAATTCCAGAGGCTGATACAAAATTATTATATCCAGAGTGCATTAAGCATTTGCATGAGCTCTCCTGGACATTCCTGTGGTCCATACAACTTATTTCCATTTCTTAGTCACTGCCACAACATCTTTGTTTTTACAGCATAGTTTTAAAATATCTTTCTGCCTTTCTACACTACAAAGTTTTGACTATAAAAGGCAGCCTTTGTCGACAAACCACTGGATGCGTACACACTGTGATGTGATTTTTGGCAGCAAAAATGCTTTGTTTTGGTGACAAAATAAAACCACCCCGACAAGAGACATAAAGCTTTTTGTGCAAAATTTTTGTTGACAAAGTGCCAGTGTGGACACTACGCCTGATTTTATCACTTTAACTGGCCTCCAGGTGGTGTTCCACAATGCCCATCATGACCACTCTGGTCAGCAGTTTGAACTCCACTGCCCTGCAGACAGATAAACAACCATCCGCCCCTCCTCCCTAGAAGGAATTTTTGAAATTCCATTTTCTGTTTGCTCAGTGAGGAGAGGTTTCATCGCATCTTTCCAGGTGACTATGGCAGCTTATCACAGCAAATGCTCTCCTGCTTGGACCATTGTGGAGCTGCTGGATCCGCTCAGTATATGGGGAGAGGAGGCCGTGCAGTCCCAGTTGCGCTTGAGCCATAGGAATTTTGATACCTATGGGCACATTTCTTGAGGTTTGTGCAAAAAGGGCTATGATGGGGACACACTGTAGTGCAGAGTGAAGATAAAGCAGCAGAGGCATGTGTACTGTAAGGTGAGGGAAGCAAACTGTCACTCCAGTGCTGCAGCTAAGACCTGCTGGTTCTATAAGGAACTGGATTCTATTCTCAGTGGCAACCCCACCTCCACCACCAAGAGCCCCATGGATACTTCAGCAGGCCTAGAGGTGGCAGAAAGACAAAGTCATTGAGGAAGAGGTGGAGTCAGATGACAACGTGGAGCTCCCGGTGGGGCGGGCAGCCAGGAACCGTTCACCTCTCTGGAGGTGTCTAGTCAGTCTCAGCAGTTGCTCTCCAGCGAGCAAGAAGCAGGAGAGAAGAAGCCTGGTAAGTGGCTGTGGTCTGTGTAGCGTGGAGGTGGGTTCAGGGTATAAAAATGTAAGGCTGGCTGTGTTTCTGTGAGCTGGACATTTCTCTGTTTAGCTAATCAGTCTGGGTGTTGATGCACACCGAGATCTCACAGGAATCCTCCAGAAATATCTCTAGGAAAGTTTCCGGGAGGTACTCAGTAATCCTCTGCCAAAGATTCCTTGGCAGAGCTGCTTTGTTCCTTGCCCCATTGTAGGAAATTTTCCCTTGCCATTCACCAATCACTTGTTCAGGAACAAAAGTGGCACACAGGCGAGCAGCATAGGTTCCAGGGCAGAAGCCACAAGCGTGTAGTAGATGTACCCTCATTTCCCTGCTTACCCTCAGCAGTGAGATATTTGCTACAATGTCCCCTGCCTGCGGAAAAGTGTGGGAGAATTTTAGAATTTTTTCCCTGGTCGGCTGCACTGCAACCCTTGCAGAGGGCTCTTTTCCCCATGTAGAGTGCCCCCTCCCAAAGCCAACACTCACCATCCTTTGGGTGTTTGCAGAGATGTGTGCTTGCCCAAGGGTCAGTGAGAAAGTGATTGTTATGTTACAAAAGGTGTATTTTACTGAAATGTTTCAATGTGGTGCGTGAATTTAACAGTCATGCTTCTGTGCACTGTTTCGTCTGCTTTGCCAGATGTGGCCTTCAGAAACACCACACGCACACTGTCCGAGCATCTCCACCAGATAAGAAAGCGTCCAAGATGGAGCAAAGAAGACATGTTCTGGGAGGTACTGCACTTATCCAATGCAGAGAAAAGGGAACACAAGGATGGAGGGAAGCCGAATGTCAGGACAGAAAAGAGAACCAGGAGTTTAAGGATGCTACTGAGTGGATGATTAAAGTAACGGAGGAGCAAACGCAGATGCTGAAGTCCTTAATAATGTTGCAGTCCTTAAGACTGAGCAGATATGTGCCCGCCCTCCCCTGCAGTACATTCAGAGCTCTTTTCCGTGCCCCCCAAACTCCACCCGCACAGTCCTTTCCACCTTCTGGGACTTCTCGGTTTCCCTCCACCTCCTCAGACAACTTTCAAAATGATAGCTGGACCTACACACAGCTCTGAAAGTCTTCCCTTCCCTGATACCTCCTTTCCTACCAAACATCTTTGTGTGTGTTTCTTGTTTTTGGTTTTGTTTTTGTTTTTATTGTGCAATAAAAACAAAGTTTTTGAAGCCATCTTTATGTGTTTCCTACAAACTGAGATAGCAGGCACTACCAATACATATGCAGGCAATTTAATCATTTGCTTACTGTAATGTAAATCCCAAAATGTCACCATTGCTTCCTAGGAAAACTACATGTAATGTAACATTGCAGCACCAGTCACAGAGAGACATTACTAGTTGTCACTTTCAAAATGTTGCCTCAAAGCCTTCCTGATTTGAATTGTCCCCCCTTTGGGGCCCTCTGATAGCCCTAGTATCTAGCTGCTCAAAATCAGCAGCCAAGTTGTCTGCCTCAACACTTCACCCATGAGCAAACCTTTCCCTTAGCTTCAAAAAGATGATGCAACGTACAACACGTGACTATGACCATGGGAATGGTCCAAATGGGCCAAAGACACATTCCACTGTCATCCGGCAGCTACTCAGTTTGTTGTTGAACTGTTCCTTACTGTTGTCCAGATTTCCTGGGCAAGGTTTCATGAGCCAAGGCTGTAAGGAGTACTCCGGGTCTCCCAGGATCACTGTGTGCATTTCAACATCCCCCACTGTAATTGTCTGGACTGGAAAGAGAGTCCCCGCTTGTAGCTTTCTATACAGGCTAGTGTTCCTGAAGGTGCATGCATCAGGCACTCTCCCGGACCACCCCGTATTGATGTCAGTGAAATGTCCACAGTGATCCACAAGCACCTGTGACACCGTGGAGAAGTACCCCTTCCTACTGATGACCTCTGTCGCACAGTGGTCTGCTGCCAAAACTGGAATATGTGTGTCATCTATCGCCCCCCACAGTTAGGGAAACCCATTTCTGCAAAGCAGTCCACTATTTCACGTACATTTCCCAGTATCACGGTCCTTCGTAGAAAGATGCGATTAACTGCCCTGCACACATGCATTAACACAGCCCGAATGGTCGACTTCCCGACTCCAAATTTATTTGCGACCAACCGGTAGCAGTCTGGAGTTGCCAGCTTCCACACAGTGATTGACACACTCTTCTCTACCGAGAGGGCAGCTCTCATTCTGGTGTCCTTGTACCACAGTGCTGGGGTGAGCTCCGCACACAGTTCCAGGAAGGTGGCTTTCTGCATCTGCCACTGCTGATCATCCCACACCTGCATGACAATACGATCCCACCATTCAATGTTTGTTTCCGGAGCCCAAAAGCAACGGTCCACCTTCTGCAGCTGTTCTGTGAATGCCAAAAGCCAGTGGCTGCGAGAAAGTGTTTAAATTGACCATCCGCAGCCATGGCTGTCTGCAGCTCCCCGTGGCCAGGGTTCACCATTCCCAGCCAATGGGAGCTGTGGGAAGTGGTGCAGGCCACAGGGACGTGCTGGCAGCCGCTTCCCGCAGCATCTCATTGGCCGAGAATGGTGAACCGTGGCTACTGGGAGCTGCAGGAGGCCGTGCCTGTGGACAGTCAATGTAAACACAGTGTCGTAGCTCCCAAATGGATTACCCTGATGGGCCACAGGTTGCCCTCCAGTGCCAAAAGCAACCTAAAGTTGCTCCAATCCATATCACACAACATATTAGGCAACCGGGAGTCTTCTTCAGTTACCAACTTTGCGATTAACTTCACTGCCATCTGCGATGTCTTCATGACAGTTATCAGAGCATATGAGAGCAGTAAGGGATCCATCCCTTCTCACAAAGATGTCGGGGTGCACAGCAAAATGCAGTGAAAGAAAGCCAGAGGCCGATGGAATGCTGGGACAGAAAGCAATGCATCATGGGATATTGTGCCCGGTCCCAAGATGTGCCGTGATCCACTCTGCCTTCCCACAAGACCTAGCATCAGAAGGTGTTGAGCTGGTCTGTGGGATAGGTACCCACAGTGCACTGCTCACACTGTCAATGTGAGTGCCTCTGTTGATAGAGGAAGTGAGTATAAACATGCAATACTGATTTTTATTAAATAGCAATTTTTGAGTGTCAACAAATCTGTAGTGTAGACAAGGCCTTAACGTAGTGGTTACTGTTGATTTATGTAACACAAGAGAGTGATGACTTTGTCATGGCTGAGATGAGTACAGTTAAGAAATGAGAGCAGATTCAATAGCTGTGTTTGCCATGTTGTCTTTTAGGCCTGTATTTGAAATAATTCAGCACCTGTTTAACTTCAGGCAAGTGTTTATGCCCTATTGATATCATGCTTAAATTTAAACATGTGCTTAAGTGCTTTGCTGAAAAGGGATGGACCTAACTATGGGTTTTAAATGTTTTTCTGAATTGGGGTCTTACAGAGGAAACTGAAGGACTTGGCAAACTTTTTTTTTCTCCTTATATTTAACTAGCTCACCAGTGTTTTCACAACCATCTCTCTCTCTCTCTCTCATTTTCCTCTTCATTGTATACTTCCTTTCCATTAGTTTCTAACCCACTTTCGCTTCTTCAATAGCATTATGTAGTTTTTATACTTAATGTGCTCCAGTGATGGAAATAGGGAGGGAGCAGGAATTCCCTTGGTATTTTTAAGGGATGTAAAGAACTAATATTTAAATATTGGGGGCTTTACACTGAATAATGTGTAAAAAGTGGTCATTGAGACACAATCTGGAAGGCTTTTGGTTCCTATGCCACTTGTGGTTTCCACTATCTTTTATGTTGCCAGGAAGGATGCTGTCTCCTTTGAATGAAATGATGTGCAACATTTAAAATACAGATCAGCTGGCACTGTGATTTTTATACAGCACTCATGAGTGACATGAACATGCTGATATCTGGAGTGTTTCCCAGGTAGGCAGATATTATAGGAGGCTCTGTGGCTCCCTGCAGGTAATTTGCCGGCTGTCTCATTTCTGAAACTTTGTCAAATCCAGATTCTGTATTACTGCTTGCAAAATGTGATGGTGCTGTAATTGCTGAATGATTTCTAATATACACAAAAGAGCAAGGTGGCAGGAATAGCTTTATGTGCTAATTATTCTCTATATTGAGCATTCTGTGATGGGACTACAGAGTTTACTTTTTATTGAAGCCTGATTGATATTAATTCCATTTAAATAGGGAAGTGTGTAAATGCACATTTCAGGGAGGGGACCTATGTCCTATATGTTTGTAAGAATACAGTCAGATAGCCCTTGGCAGATCACTATCTAAACCCTGGTTATATTATACAAAACTTTGAAATGGTAAATAAGAACATGCTAAACCATTGATAAATTCCATGCCAAGAAAAATTTGCAGAAGTAGTTCTACATGCCATACAAAACATATGGATGCTTTTGATATCCTTTCAAAATATTGTTGAATCAAAAACTTTTATGGTCAAAGCATCTGCACCATTTCCTTTTCCTCTAGTATAATCCAAGCAAATAAAAAAAAAACATTTATGGGGAAAATAACTAGTTTTACAGTAATGTCTAAATGAAAAAAATGCTATTGAAAAATAGTTCTGTAAAGATGCCACAGGGAGAAAAGCTGTTACAATTCTGCAGTTTATAAAAGACATTTTTGACCCTAAGGATGCTCCAAAGAACTTTTTTCCCCCCATCAATTCTCAATGTGAATTTCAAAAGTTGCAAGCTCTAAAACAGATGTATTGTTTTTCAGGCTTACATCAAGGTTAATGCAATACAGCCTATGCAGGGTATTCAAATGTTTTCCCTTTTATTTAAAATAATAACATTTTGTAGCACTTTTATCTTCAAAATGCTTTACAAGCCTTAACTAATTAATACTCAGGGTACCTGAATTTCTGCCTTTACTATACTGAAATACGGAAGTGAAGTCACTTGGCCAAGTGGAGGGAATATGGGATGGAGTTGGGAGGGAATGAAATCAGAGCAGGTAGTCTGTTTTTCCCACAAGTACTTTCACACATTCTCCCTTATTTCTGCCAACACACATGAAAAAAATTCCCATCCAAACCTGTAAGGCCATCACTTCATCGTCTTTTGAATTCTTCCTTAAAACAACATAAACTAGGCTGATGGCCACCTGCAATTAATAGTAATAATAATAAGTAGAATACCTAGCTCTTTTCATCTATAGCTCTCAAAGTCCTTACCAGTAAGTCAGTATCATGACTATCAAGACTATTAATTTATGCAAACACTCCTATCTTTACTGTTTCTCTGCCCCTCAACCCACTAGCCTGTTTATCCATCTGTTGTACCTAAACTGTGAGCATTCTTGGGAGGGACTGTCTTTGGGTTTTGCACAAACAGGGGCCCTGATTCCTAACTGGGGCCTCCAAGTGCTACCACAGTATATGATGCTAATTCACTTATGCCCTGCCTACTCAGCATCACTTTGTCCGTACTAGACTTTTCCCTTAAAATTACCCACTGTTCCAATTACTAGTGTAGCCCCACCTGTTGTAGGAATGGGAGGAGCATTGCATTGATGTGAACAAGTGCTGTAGCTAGTGACTTCCTGATGCATTTAGGTGGTGTGTAAATGCCAGCAGCTGCTGGCACGTTTTTACACTGGCACTCCCGCGGTTCCTTCCACCAGTGCTAGCAAATGTTGGAAATTTTCAGAAAAAAGCTAAAATTGATAAAGTCCTAGATAAAGCACTGTACTCAGATTGTGACATTCTCATCTCATCAACAACTTGTACCAAACAAACAAAATTGAGTTACTTCCACACTGGAGGGATTTTGTTTGTCATTTCCCACCCACAGTCCTAGTTCATCTTGTAGACTAAGCTGCTGCTCGCCATGGAGAGCCTGTTGCAAAAGTAATGAGATTAAATGGCTGTTCCCAAAGGTAGAATTTAAGACCTGGTTATGGAAATAGCAAACAAGAGACAGGCCAAGCAAGGATCTGATGCAGAAAGAGATTTTATAAAAGAGATTTTTGAATGATAATGTAACAGAACTGGTTGCTTCCTGTTAATGTGCCAGTCATGGTAATTAAGCAATATGCAATTCAGTTGGACAATTAGTTCATTTGCTAACTGATGGGACTAGCGAAAGAGCTTGAGGTGTTGTTCAGAGTGCTTTTCCCAAAGGAGACTGGCATGTTTTCATAGAAGCTTTGTATTCTTGCCACTTAAATGGTAATTATTTAAGTTTTTGCATCCCAGATAGACTGACATCTTGAAACTTTGGACTTAGGGAAAAATAAATAATGAAGGAAAGTGTGTTTTTAAATGGTGATTTTACCAGACACCTTTATTTCATTGTGTGTTTCAATAGTTGTTTCATATATTCAAGGTTTTCTAAAAAGGGTCACTTTGTAATTTATGCATGAAGGCGAAATCATTTGTTCTTAAATCTCTGTATAGGTTATTACAGACTCAGCCATCCCTTGTTGGAAATGCTTTTTGTATATTTCTGCCAATAATGGCATATACTTTTTTTTGCCATGGATTTAAATTGCTTTATATCTGTCTAGAATTGTTAGCTCAGGATTTAATCATAATTGGGTTGGCTTTATTAATTGCTTTATATTTGCTGTCATTACTTATCATGTGAGATTAGCTAGTTTGTGATCTGTTGAAATAAATCCTGGGCCAGGGTGCAACCCCTTATACAAACTAGGTGATGTGGCACACTTTAAAAAATATCGACACCTAAATGTTTCAAGTATCTAAGTGTAATGCTACCAAACAGCCTTCATACAGTTACACTCCTGTTTCTTTATAATTTCAGTAATAAAGACTATGCATTTGAGAATCCTCCTTCTTGCTATCTACTCCAGTTTAGCTAGAGGTTACTTTACCATTCCATTTGGATACAGATGTTTAGGCCACTTATATTGATATGTAACAAAGTTGATGGCTGCAATATGACATAAGCCTCTAGACTGCAGACGGATGGAGCCATTATGTTTTCATCAGTATAGGTGAGAGTCTGGGACTGAGTGGGAGAAAGAGAGATGGAGGGAGAGGGTTAGAAGCTGGCATCTGGAGCAAAGAGAGAGAAACAATAACATTAGGAGACCAGTCAGAGGACATTGTGCAGATCACTGGGAGGTGGGGAAAGGGAAAGGCTAGCAGTTCTGTGAGGGTATGCAAAAGAAACAGATGCAGAGACAGAGATGAAGGAGAAAGAGTGAGCAAGGAAATGAGCATGGTGATATGCCTTGAAGCAGAGAAGGTTTCCTTTAATGATGCCTGAAAATCAGAAGAGAGAGAGAGAACC
Source organism: Lepidochelys kempii (assembly GCF_965140285.1). Classification (NCBI taxonomy): domain Eukaryota; kingdom Metazoa; phylum Chordata; order Testudines; family Cheloniidae; genus Lepidochelys; species Lepidochelys kempii. Next base: position 178,105,805 of record NC_136380.1, read on the forward strand.
AAGGGCAAGCAGCACCACCCAGGATTTTAGCTTGAGTAACATTTAAGCTGGGAGCACCAGTTAGAGATATTCAGGTAAAGGGGTGCTAATTATTTTTACGTATTTTTTTCCAAGCCTCAAGATCTGAAGGAATCAACATTTTGCTCCTTGTATCTTCTCTAAATTCTTCTGAAAATCATTGGAAATCTTTCACCTTCATAACATCTGTGACCAGTTCTGCCATGCCCAGCTGGCTCTTGCACTCCTCCCAGTGCACACACACCACCCCAGAAAGATGACTCTAACATTACTTTATAGTAGAAAAGGTTTGAATACTGCTTATTATTGACAACTCCGGCCTGCCCTCTCCTACACCCCAAAATGCAGAGCAATACGTTAATTGCATAACCCTACTAAGGCCCAATCCTTCAAGTGAGCCAAAATCTTTTGTCCATACAGAACCCCATTGTCTTCAATGGGGCATCACAAGGGCCCAACTGCACAGAGCTCATTGCAGGATCAGGACCTAAGTACCAAATTCTGCATACACTTATATGTGCAAGTAGTCCCATTGTAGCAAATGGGATTACTCATGGGAGTAAGGATTTATGGGGTCAAATCCTATGTTAAAAGATGCTTCCAGTGGTTTTTCAACCACCTTGCCCATCCTTTCTCTGCTATTTTAATAACATTCTCTAGAAGGGGCACTTGGCTATGTTATCTCTTCTACACAGACTATAATTAGGATTAGCTGAAGTGTTTTACTTAATTTTACAGTAGTTCTTGTATACAGCACTCATATCTTAAATATAATTAACACTGGATAGCTCCCATTAGTGTTTTTAAGCTCTTAAAATATACCATAATGGCCACAGCTAAAGTTGTCATTAAAGGGCCATGGATATTTATTATGCTCATAAAGTAGATACTTTGCTACAGAAAAATATATAGTTGGGTTCCGTTTAGAAAGCAGTAAAGACAGCAGCATTAGTTATGGCACCCTTGGGATTAAAGGATTGCTTTAAGTTGGTCCCATTCTTACTCCATTCAGAAGCCAATCGGGCAGTCTAAAAGCAGGTGAGAAATCATTTGCATTGCACAGCATAATTCTGATTAGCTGAGTTACGTTTTTTTTTAAACCATTAGTTGTTTCTGTAGATGCTCTACACTATATCCTGTTGTCGAGTATTTTGGTTTAATTGCTGAGTATTTCATAGTTTAGTTTTATTATATTTCATCTTACTTGCTATGTTGTTTTTAGGCCATTATAAAATGAAAATCATTTTATAACCTCTTCTTCATTATACTTTGGGAAAGAGTCCAGATGTGTTATTAATACACTGATATCACAAAATGATTTTGCTTCCACTCTTGTGAAGTGTCTTTTCTCATGGCCACGGCTTCTTTTTCTCCCTCTCAGTGATTGTATTATACAGAGACTTCATCCGTCACATTTTTGAATTTGCAGTAATGTGCAGCTCTCTCACTTTCATTGCTCCTTCCCTACATAAGAAATCTTTCTTGCCAACCTAAGGTCAGGGATACATTTTAGTCATAGTCCAACTGTTGGAACAAAACATGAACCAGTTATAGCAGTAAACAATTATCACTGAAATGAGATAACAATTTAATGGTCTTGCATGATTAATGTCATAAATAAATTCTTTATGACATAGAATTGAAAGACAGTGTTATGAATGTATAATGGAAAGTCAACAGAATATCTCACCTTTTGATTTGTTTCTAAGGAAACAGGCCTTGCAATCAGGGCTTTCTAATGATCAGGGACTCATAAAAGTACCATATACTGTCCTTCATAAATTAAAATTCCAAAGGTACATTCATGTGTATTTTTGGCCTTAATACCCATTATGCATGCAAGAGATTAGTCCAGTTAATAGCATCCATTTTCATTTTTGCGATCCAAGGCCAGCATTTCCAAATGTGGGTTCCTAAATTCAGGTACTGCCATCTACAGCTAAACATCTAAATAAGTGACCTAATCTTTCTAAATGCTAAGTACCCACAGCTCTTGCTGACTTCAAGGGTCGTAAGTCAGTGTTCTGCATCTCTGAAAATCAGGCCACTTAGTTTGAAGTACCCAAATATGAATTTAACACACTGATTTTCAAAAACAGGAGTATGACGTTAGGATCCTAAAATCAGATGGAAACACTTTAAAAAGTGCCCACAATTTAAAAAGTCAATTTGATCTGAAATCAGTAGAAGCTATTTAGTGCCTAGAATTTTTTAAAATCATGACACTATTTTAAGGTGGCTATATATATTAGGGAGCTCATGTTTGGATTCATGTTTTTAGAAATCTAGGGCCTGGTGTCCAATATATGCAACAAAGTTTGAAAATATTGGCCCCTGCTCATATAATTATTTATGCATTTTTCAAGACCTTGTATAACTTTGAGAAGCTTCATGGAAAGAATAGTTGATATTCCAATGTATCTCCTCTTATCTTTTCCAAACATTTAATCATTTTGCTTTAATAGAATGTGTGGCCCATTTGGAGCAAAGAATTGCAATATGTATAAGGTGAAATGTTCAAGCTGGGTTGTAAACTAATGGTAGTATAGTGTATCTATTAATGATTATTGAGTGCATGCATGCAATAAAGTTTTTATTAAGGGGTTAATGTTGCACATTATGTACTATTTCCCTTAGCCAGGTGTCATGCTGTCTAGAATACCTCACAACTGTGAGTGGCTACCTCAGGGCAGACTATCAAAAAACAGGGCAGTCACCCCAAATTGGTGGTATGTTCTATAATTAGATTTCACCAAGTCAGTAACAACTGTGAACTCCTGGATCACTGTACCAGTCTCACCATGGAGTCAGAGACAGTCTCCTTGGACTCTCGAGTCTATCTTGCCACCCAGACAAACTGGACTTTGTGATAAAAGGTTACTTAAAGCTAAAATCACACTACATCAGGTTTCTCTCAGACCCAAGAGACCGGTCACTTACCCCAGATCAATTGGTACTCCAGATCTGACACCAAAGACAATGCTGGCAGCCAATTCTATAGTAAACTAACTACAGGTTTATTGGTGAAGAAAAAGAGTTATTGAGAGATTAAAGCAGGTAAAATATATGTACAGATGAGTCACAGTCTATAATTCCAAAAGGTAGCAGAGATGTAGTAATTTGCCAGTTTCCCAAGAGTCTCTCGGGGCTACCCAGAATAACTCAGGGGATCTCCAACTTCTCATTCAGTTATTCTGCCCTGTTAGAATCCAAACAGTCCAGAGAAAAAGGCTCTTTCTTTGAATACATATTTATATATTCTCACAGAAGACAGTCTCTCTACCCCCAAGGACTCTTCCTTTGTTGACTATGAGTGAGGAATGCACTTAGTCTTCTGACCTCCAGTCATCCTGCATAATGGCCACTTGCTTTGAAATTAGCATTTTTTGTTAAAGTCCTTAAGTTCTTCATTAGCATTTCACAAGATTTCTTTGATGGGTTATTTAGTTATAGGGATATACACAATGCACATGTTTGCTATTACATGATAACAGGAACAGATAAGTGAAAACAATACAAATAACATTCCTCTAGTTTTCATGAAGTTTAAACATCTGAATACACACTTATACATTAAACACTTTGATCTGTACGAACACACAAGTGAATTGACCTGAATACATCTGGCCAGCCAGCGTTTCACCACATTAAGGTTATTAGTGCATAAAGCCTCAATGTATGTATCCAGAAATAAGGTATTTAATATGTCAGTCTATTTTGATATCAAGTTTCCTACTATCACTTAGGAAGAAATGGCTGTAGGTAAAGCAAGAATAAGGCTTCAAAACACTCCTAAGACTGCATTATAAGAGGGGATCTGCACATCGTGGGATAGACTGCTATAGGCTTTGTAAAATTTCCTATTATTTTGAAAATATTTTCTATAAACTAGGGCTGTCAAGCGATTAAAATAATTAATCACAATTAATCATACAATTAAAACAATTAATCATGATTAATCATGTTAAACAATAATAGAATACCATTTATTTAAATATTTTGGATGTTTTCTACATTTTCAAATATTGATTTCAATTACAACACAGAATACAAAGTGTACAGTGCTCACTTTATATTTATTATTGATTGCAAATATTTGCACTATAAAAACAGACTAGTATTTTTCAATTCACCTAATACAAGTACTGTAGTGCAATCTCTTTATCCTTAAAATTGAACTTACTAATGTAGAATTATGTATAAAAAATAACTGCATTCAAAAATAAAACAAAGTAAAACTTTAGAGCCTACATGTCCACTCACTCCTACTTCAGCCAATCACTCAGACAAACAAGTTTGTTTACATTTGCAGGAGATAATGCTGCCCACTTCTTGTTTACAATGTCACCTGAAAGTAAGAACAGACATTTGCATGGCACTGTCCTAGCTTCAGAGTAGCAGCCATGTTAGTCTGTATTCGCAAAAAGGAAAGGAATACTTGTGGCACCTTAGAGACTAACAAATTTATTTGATGCATCCGAGGGAGTAAGCTGTAGCTCATGAAAGCTTATGCTCAAATAAATTTGTTAGTCTCTAAGGTGCCACAAGTACTCCTTTCCTGTTGTAGCTGTGGTTGCAAGATATTTACGTGCCAGATGCACTAAAGATTCATGTGTCCCTTCATAGTTCAACCACCATTGCAGAGAACATGCTGAAATCAATATATTTCAAACTGTAGAAAAACATCCAAAAATATTTCATAAATTTCAATTAGTATTCTATTGTTTAACAGTGTGATTAATCACAATTATTTTTTTTTAGTTAATCACCTGAGTTAACTGCAATTAATCGACAGGCCTACTATAAACATACATACTTTTTTTTCATAAAGTATCACTGTGTATTGTTGTACAATTTACAAGTGTAATGGTGCCTGTGTGGCCATGTGCCTGTTCACTAACTCACTGTACTCAATGGAAAGCTGACTTCTGTGGGCTTCCGTGGGCTTCCCTGACTTCCGTGGGCCTTGGAGCAAGCTCCAGCAGCACCAGTCTGGCATGTTTGTTCTTTCACAGTGCTCAGTCTGCTCTATGCCTTGCCACTAAAGTGCCCTGCTCTGTCTGATGCATGTGTATTACGCAGCGTTCCGGGTGCTGACAAGGAAGGACTGCTGATGTAGATACTCTGCACTAAGCTGTTGTTGGTGAAATGTTCATAGCAATGCTTTTCTTTTTTGAAATTTGCTAGATTTCAGGTTTGTAAAATGTCCACAGAATCAGATTGATGTTTAAGAATTTTGAATAATAGGGTTTGTTTTATATTGGTATCACTAAACATTTTCACGTGACAGTTTTGATGGGGTGGATCATTTATGATTGATCATATTGCATTGGATCTAGTTCTGTCATTAGCTGAGCCGAACCCTGTGAGATTAGAAGTGGTCATTGGGACTTCTCAGACAGCACAACTGCCTTTTATGACCCCTCTCTGAGACATTTAGACGCAAAAGCCTGAGAAGAAATGTCAGTGCATGCTGTATTACTTATTTGTGTTGCAGTGCAGGGCAAGTTACCGAGGGTGCAATCTGGATAGTTGAACAGCTGTCATCCCTTAATTCTGTAGCCTGGGGTGGCTTTTACAGTGCTTTGCTGTCAGAACATCTACTCCTGGCCTGTTCACACAGCCTTCAGCAAGCAAAATCAATCCCAGCTCTGTCACATGAATGCGCTGACCAGTCATTCATGAATTATATACAGGGCAAAAGCCACAAATTCCTAGTCCCAGCCTTGTCCCTCAGAATATGCACCCTGTGCTACTCAGTACCCTCCTGAACAATACAAGTTCATAGAAAGACTGTCATTTCATCAAAGGAAAATACACCAGCCTTGTTATCCCAAATGGAGTTTCCCCACACATTTTAACACAAACACACTGGTTAAAGTAAAACAATAGGATAAGTTTATTAACTACAGACATAGATTGTAAATGATTACAAGTAATGGTGCATTAAAGTCAGGATTGATTATGAAAGAAATAAAAGATAAAACAAGCTACTATCTAACTTAACAAGTATCAGAGGGGTAGCCAAGTTAGTCTATATCCACAAAAACAACGAGAAGTCTGGTGACACCTTAAAGACTAACAGATTTATTAGGACATAAGCTTTCGTGAAACACTTCTTCAGATGCATGGAGTGAAAATTACAGAAACAGGCATAAATATATATTGGTACATGAAGAGAAGGGAGTTATCCTGTAACTGGAGAACCAATGTTGAAGGCCAATTCAGTCAGGGTGGATGCGGTCCACTCCCAATAATTGATGAGGAGGTGTCAATACCAAGAGAGAAAAATTGCTTTTGTAGTCAGCCAGCCATTCCCAGTCCCTATTCAAACCCAAATTGATGGTGTTAAGTTTGCAAATGAATTGTAATTCAGCAGTTTCTCTTTGAAGTCTGTTTTTGAAGGGTTTTTTTTGTTGAAGGATGGCTACTTTTAAATCTGTTATTGAGTGTCGAGGGAGATTGAAGTGTTCTCCTACTGGTTTTTGAATGTTACCATTCCTGATGTCTGATTTGTGTCTATTTATCCCTTTACGTAGAGACTGTCCGGTTTGGCCAATGTACATGGCAGAGGGTCATTCTGGCACAAGATGGCATATATCACATTAGTAGATGTGCAGGTGAATGAGGCTCTGATGGTGTGGCTGGCGTGGTTGGGTCCTGTGATGGTGTTGCGAGAGTAGATATAGGGACAGAGAAGGCTTTGTTTGTTACAGGGATTGGTTCCTGGGTTTGTGTTTCTGTGCTGTGGTGTGTAGTTGCTGGTGGGTATTTGCGTCAGGTTGGGGGGCTGTCTGTAAGTGAGGATTGGCCTGCCTCCCAAGACCTGCAAGAGTGGGGGATCATTTTCCAGGATAGGTAGTAGAACACTGATGATGCACTGGAGAGGTTTTAGCTGGGGGCTGTACGTGATGGCTAGTTGTGTTCTGTTATTTTCCTTGCTGGGCCTGTCTTGTAGTAGGTGATTTTTGGGTACCCGTCTTGCTCTGTCAATCTGTTTCCTCACTTCCCCAGGTGGGTATTGTAGTTGTAAGAATGCTTGATAGAGATCTTGTAGGTGTTTGTCTCTGTCTGAGGGATTGGAGCAAATGTAATTTTATCTTAGGGCTTGGCTGTAGACAATGGATCATGTGATGTGTCCTGGATGGAAGCTGGAGGCATGTAGGTAAGTATAGCGGTCAGTAGGTTTCCAGTATAGGGTGGTGATTATATCACCATCACTTATTTGCACTGTAATGTCCAGGAAATGGACCACTTGTGTGGACTGGTCCAGGCTGAGGTTGATGGTGGGGTGGAGATTTGAAATCCAGGTGGAATTCTTCAAGGGACTCCTTCCTGTGTGTCCATATGATGAAAATGGCATCAATGTAGCATAAGTAGCAGAGGGGCATTAGGGGACGAGAGCTGAGGAAGCATTGTTCTAAGTCAGTCATAAAAATGTTGCCATACTATGGGGCCATGCAGGTACCCATAGCAGTGCCGCTGACTTGAAGGTATACATTGTCCCCAAATCTGAAATGGTTGTGTGAGGACAAAGTCACAAAGCTCAGCCACCAGGTGTGCTGTGGCCTCATCAGGGATACTGTTCCTGACAGCTTGTAGTCCATCCTCATGTGGAATATTGGTGTAAAGAGCTTCTACATCCATGGTGCCCAGGATGGTGTTTTCAGGAAGATCACTGATGCATTATAGTTTCCTCAGGAAGTCAGTGGTGTCTTGAAGATAGCTAGGAGTGGTGGTAGCATAGGGTCTAAGGAGAGAGTCCAAATAGCCAGATAATCCTGTTGTAAGAGTGTCGATGCCTGAGAAGATGGGGTGTCCAGGATTTCCAGGTTTATGGATCTTGGGTAGCAGATAAAATACCCCTGGTCAGGGCTCTAGTGCTGTGTCTTTGTAGATTTGTTCCCATGCTATAGCAGGGAATTTCTTGAGCAGATAGTGTCATTTCTTTTGGTACTCCTTAGTGGGATCAGAGGATAGTGGCCTGTAGAATGTGGTTTTGGAGAGTTGTCTGGCAGCCTCCTGTTCATAATCCAACCTGTTCATGATGACTACAGCACCTCCTTTGTCAGCCCTTTTGATTATAATGTCAGAGTTGTTTCTGAGGCTGTGGATGGTGTTGCGTTCTGTATAGCTGAGGTGTAGACAAGTGATGAGGCAAGTGATGCTGTTTGTTCATAATTTCAGCCTGTGCATGTCTGTGGAAGCACTTTATGTAGAAGTCCAGTCTGTCATTTCAACTGTCAGAATCCACACAGAATTCTTCTTCTTGTAGTGTTGGTAGGAGGGTTCCTGTAGGTCAGTGTGCTACTCAGTGGTGTCTTGAAAATATTCCTTGAGTCGGAGACGGAGCAAGGCTTCCAGATCACTGCAGAACTGTATCATGTACATCTGGGTGGGGGGGCAGAAAGAGAGTCCCCGAGATAGGACAGACTCTTCTGCCGGGCTAAGTGTGTGGTTGGATATATTAGCAATATTGTTGGGTAAGTTAAGGGTACCACTGTTGTAGCCCCCTGTGGCATATAGATGTTTAGAGAGTTTGCTATCCTTTTTCCTCTGTAGAGAAATAAAGTGTGTGTTGTAAATGGCTTGTCTTGTTTTTGTAAAGTCCCACCATGTGGACGTTTGTGTGGAACGTTGGTTTTGTATGAGAATCTCCAGTTTTGAGAGCTTATTCTTGATCTTCTCCTGTTTGCTGTACAGGATGCTGATCAGGTGGTTCCTCAGTTTCTTTGAAAGTGTGTGGCACAATCTCCGTAGTCGGTGCAGAATGTTGATTGCAATGGATTTTTTACCTTTAGTCCATTTGATTTGATGTCCATATGTTTGCACATGGATAGGAGGATGACATCTGTCTGTATCTGTGCAAGTTTTCTTCATGAAGTTGATGGATTTCCACTTCATACGGCTAAATTCAGTGTTTTGCATGGTACCAGTTATCAAAGGGGTAGCCGTGTTAGTCTGTATCCACAAAAACAATGAGGAGTCAGTTAACAAGCTAACTGAATTTAAAAGCAAAAGGTTTTGTCTAACCATAAGCTACAGCAATCTTTACTAGCTGAAAACCTTTCCAGTCAGGACCACCAGCCCTCCCCTACTTCCTGATGCTTTCTTTGTCTTTCAAGCCTGGTAGCTGCCATGAGTAGAGATGCAGGAAGAGAGGCAAGTTGGAGGCCACTGTTTCATTCTTATACCACTCCCCTCTCTTAGATTACCCCTAGCTGGGGTGCAGGCAACAAGTAGTCTCTTGTGGACATCCATGGGGATGAAATGAAAATGTTCACACCTTTCCCCTGCCAGAGAACGGCCACTTAAGCAGGTGATAGCCCTTTAGCATCTGGATGGAGTGCCAGTGTGTCTTTGTCTCTGAAAACTGGTTTGGGCCTGCTTTTCTTAACCTTGGAGCATGTTATAACAATGTTATAAAATAGAGTCTGGTAACTTTACATATAATGTTTCCACACACATTTTACCAGGACAATAATGTTCAGCAGATTATGACTTTTCAAATGATACCTCACAAGGCATACCTTGTGCAAAATTTATCATAGTCTTGCAAAAGTGGTGAACATAATGGTATAGACTGTCACACCACTGTGAGCCATTTAGGGGAAGAATCTTGAGACATGTCAGTGCATGCCATATTATTTATTTATTTGTGTTGCAGTGCAGGACAAGTAGTGTGGCCTACTGAATAGGATACTGGACTGGAACTCAGGACTCTTAGACCTTCATTCCCCACTCTGTCACTGGCCTGATGGGTGACCTTCAACAAGTCATTTCACCTCTCTGTCTCCCCTTCTGTAACAAAGGGACAATGATACTGACCCACTTTGTAAAGTGCCTTGAGATCCACTGTGGAAAAGTTGTGTATAAGAGGTAGGTGGTATTATTGCAATAGCACCTAGAGGCCTCAACAGAGATCAGGGGCCTTGTCATGGGGTGTCTACCCCACACATGGGCTGAAGGGGTTAAGGTGGCTAGGTGAACGAATTAACCACCTAGGCTGCACCTAAAGGAGAAGCCAGGGAGCAAGGACTAATTAGAGATGAGGCTCAGCAGGACAGGAACAGGAGGGGCCTGAAAAAGAACAGTACCTGAGAACAGAAGGTGGTTGCAGTCACTCTCAGGGTGAGAGAAGATAAGGTAGGAAGTAGCTTGTGATACAGCTGTAAGGGATAGGACTGTGTAGCCCTTGACTGCTTCTTTTAAGGTCCCTGGACTGGAACCCATTGTAGAGGGTGGGCCTCGGTTCACCTACCAGCCACTGAGGAAGTGGCACTGTTAAGGGGACGTGAAATAGAAGACTTCTGGGGACAGTGGGTCCTGAGAGACTGATGCACGCAATTTCTCTGGAAGGGGAAAACCACATTGACCTGGCTGGAGGACCAAGGCATGAAGCAGAAGGGGGCGAGACTGAGACAGTGACAGAGTGCATTTGCAAGAAGGGGCATCAGCCAGACACAGCTAATCCCCAGACATGGCCAGAAGCAGGCCCCCCTACAGGTGAGTAGAGCATCCTGTGACAGGCCTCCTGTGCGAGGCTCGGTACAAATGCAAAGTGTGAGACAGCCTCTTCCCCAAAGAGATTACTGTCTAAATAAAAAGGACAAATGGTGGGAGGGGAAATGGAGGCACAGAGAGATGAAACTACTACCCAAGGTCCCTAAGCAGATCCAGGAAGAGAGCCCAGCTATTCTGATGCCTAATTCAGTACCCTATTCACTAGACTGTGCTGTCTCCCTCCTCTGTGCAGCTCAGAACTCCTTCCTGATGCAGTATAGGGAGACAGCTGTGTATCACATCCGCCATAGATCATCCAATTTTCAAAGGGTGTGGTGGCTCCGACAACTGTTATAATAAATGAACATTATCAGGGCAGGGACAGCCAAAGGGTCTGTTTGATGCAGTGGATTATTTGGGAACACAAGGTGGACTTCCTCCACCTGAGCTCAGATGAATTTTATAAAATGCAAACCACATGATTACATTTGAGATTCTCCCATCAATGTTCATGTTTATTTATTTATAGACCATAAGCCAGCTTCTTGGTCCTGCTATAGCACCAGTCCAGTGGTGTGAAGGGCCATAAGATTAGCTCAACTAGCCAGTTGAGGAGAAATCCCCAGCTGGTTTAGGGTTGGTGTAAGCAATATGTAATGGATATGGCAGGGTAACAGGAGGCAGGACAAGTGCTCTCTTACTCTCCAGGTATCCCCAGTTGCTGGAATGGCCACTTGGGACCATGGGCAGACACACATGTAGAGCAGCCTGAATCCTCTCAAGTACATGGAGGAGAGGGATTGATGTGGGGAGATGCAAAGGTGTCTAAAAAGCTACCTTTCTTCAATTCCAATCTGCTTTATTGGTCCTGGTTATTTGTATGGTGAGGCTGGCATTCTGAACAAAATAAAGATGAAAAATACACCTGTAGCATACATGAGAAAAGATGCCACAAATCCACTGAAATGGCAGAAGGAATTGGCATAGCTGTATAGCCCTAGTCACTTAAAAAAATCCAGCCAAACAAATTTTAAAAACCCTCAAATTAATTTCATGAATATAAACCAATGAAACCTTTACCTAGTTTGTCCTCAGACCATGGATGTGCCTGCCTTCTAAAATGTCCCAGGATTTTTAATTGGAACCAATTCAGCGGGGTGTGTCCAGAGGCAAGATCTTTTGGTAGACAGACAATACATTATATACCAATGGTATTTAAGAGGTTCAAACCCTAGATTAACTAAACAAATCACTGAGATGTTTGATACTTTAATCATTTTTTTTAGCCCTAAGGAGAGTTGTAATTATTACATTACATAGTTGACAGTAATCATAGTCATATTGTACTGGTAATTTTCTCTCTTTTCTTTTCTTTTTGCTTTTTTTTTTTTTTTTTTGCTGGTTGTGCTTGGGCATTTCTTAAAGATTTCTCAGAAGTAAAATAGAGACCTATAAAAAAAAAGGTTAATGGATCATTTATAACTAGCACCATTGAAGCTTTCCTTCTTAAAAGAGAAAAAATAGGAATACCTATAACTCTATTTATAGCCTACCATTAGGAAATAAAACACATAAATATAACCACAGTATAACAAAAAAGGTTTATAGCCTACCCCTTATCTAGAGTGTTATATAAGGGAGACAGTGTTTTATCATTCTATTTTCATTTATTAGGTCATGACTAGAGCTAGTCAGAAATTGCCAAATATTTTTTTTGGACAGAAAATGTGGTTTCTGCAAAATTGAAATGTGTGGGTAAATGTTGATTTTTGCCAAAATACATCCTCAATGCACCAACCACTTTGTTTAGTTGTGATGGAAGGTGTTATTAATATGTTAATGGAGAGACTGGAAAGCTAGATGCTGGGCTTTGAGGATGGTGCTGCTGCCATGTAGTATCCCTTACACAGGTTGGTTATTAAGGGCCTGATCCTGTGCCCATTGAAGTCAGTGACAAAACTCCTATTGATTTCATTGGTGCAGAGTCACACCTGAGTTTCTGGGCTCCATGAAAGCCAGACCCCCTGTGCTGGACAGCTGGCTTCCCAGTCTTGCATAGCTCCCCTAGGGGTTTGGCCTGTCCAGAGAGCTGCCTGCCTGGGGAAGTTGGGCATTCCACAGAGTAAGCCAAAAAATTCTGTTTCCATTCTTTCAAAATGTATTTTTTCAGTCTTTAGCACCTCGGCCATTTAAATTTTTTTGACCTGTTGTCCTTATTAAAAGGCAGGAAGGAAAGACTGTTTCTGACAACTCTAGGTATGAGCTTCGTTCCCTGTTGCAGTTTCTCTAGCACTGCATGTGAGGCAGCCATTTTATCAACTATAGCCTTGCAGGAAAATAATAGACTCTTTGTAACAGTTTATGCAGATTTTCCATCACACTGCAGACAGTGTACATCATCATCTCATTCCATTCTTCTTCTTACAGTTGGAAGTCAGAAGCTCTTTCTTTCTTGTCCCTATGGCTCATTTTATTAATATTCAAACTACGTGAGTCTAATTGTAATCCCTTTCCTTTGAGAGTCAAGGAATAAAACTGATTCTAAATCAGTCATTCTACGAGTTTGTCTTACATTGTTTGGCCACAGGAAAAAAAAAAAAAACACCCGAAAGCTAGGTGCAAGGAGAAACCAATAAATTACTTCCAGTTTCTTAAATTATTCAATGTAATAAAATCTCCAGGCTTAAAAAGGTTAATATAATATTTTATGCAATCTAAAGCCCCTACTAAGGGGCTTTACCAGTTATTTATATGCACCAGAGCAAGAATTTCAGTAATTAGGGTGACTAGAGTTACCTTATGTTTTATCCTTATTTTCTCTTCCATATATAAAGTCCATGTGTGAAGTTCTGGCTCCATTGAAGAAGATGGCAAAGCTCCCGTTGACTTCAGTGGGAACAGGATTTCACTCCATACCTCTAGTACTGCCATAATGAAGGAACGTTGTTTAAGGAGGGGATTTGCAAAAATGCTCAGTGTTGGCCTAACTCTCCTCCTATTGATTTTAGTGGGGAGGAGCAGAGTTAGGCCAACACTGAAGCCTTTTTGAAATATTGTCCTAAGTATATATTATCTGTTCCTGGCCAATGAAAGAATATAGGAATATTTAAATTATACACTCTCTTCTTGCATCTGAATCTAATGAAGGTCATGTTTTCCATTATTTCAGCTGCAGTTCTTAAGTTTGCTCCCTGATCATATTAATTAAAATTTGGGAATCCAATACCTCCCGTTTTTGTGACTATATAGAATAAATACATGTAAAATTTTCCCTTTAATTCACAGTTCTTAACAGATTCATAAGAATCTTTTAGCAGTGTGTTCTTGCTTGTTTGTTTTAAATTATAAAAATCTTAAGCACTGAGGACAGATGAAAAACATAAGGCAGCCAATTCTGATATATAGCTAGAGCATGTTATAGTACCTATAGCACCTCTCCCTAAAAAGGAGAATGAAGACAACCCAGGGAATTGCAGAACAATCAGCTAACTTTAGTACCCAGATTAGATAATGGAGCAAATAATCAATTTGTAAGCACTTAGAAGAAAAGCAGGTAATAAGTAACAGTCAACATGGATTTGTCAAAAACAAATCACGTCAAACCAACCTAATATCCTTCTTTGACAGTATAACAAGCATTGTGGATAGAGGGGAGGCAGTAGAGATAAAGTGATATCTCTAGTTAGTAAGGTTTTTGGTACTGTCTCACATGGCCTTCTCATACGCAAACCTAGAGAAATGTAGCTTAGACAAACCTTCTATAAGATGGATGTACAACTGGCAGGAAAACCATACTCAGAGAATAGTTATCAATGGCCCAGAATTTGAGCTGGAAGAGAATATCAAGTGGGGTGCCACAAGGATCTGTCCTGGGTCTGGTTCTATTCAGTATCTTCATTAAATTATTTGGATAATGGCATAGATAGTACACTTATAAGGTTTGTGGATAATACCAAGCAGGGATGGGTTACAAATGCTTTGGAGGATAGGTTTAAAATTCAAAAATGAACTAGACAAACTGGAGAAATGGTCTTAACTAAATAGAATGAAATTCAGTAAGGACAAATGCAAAGTACGCCACTTAGGGAGGAACAGCCAATTGCACAAATACAAAACAGCAAATGACTGCCTACAAAGGAGTACTGCAGAAAGGATCTGGGGATTACAGTGGATCACAAGCTAAATACGGGTCAACAATGTAGTACTGTTGCAAAAAAAAGCAAACATCGTTTGGGATGTATTAGAACGAGAGTTGTAAGCAAGACACAAGTAGTAATTCTTCCACTCTACTCAGCACTGATAAGGCCTCAACTGGGGTATTGTGTCCAGTTTTGGGCACTACACTTCAGGAAAGTTGTGGACAAACTGGCAAAAGTCCAGAGGAGAGCAAGGTTTAGAAAATGTGACCTATGGAGAAACATGGGAAACATTGGGCTTGATATATAAGCTGATATATTGGTGACAATTTTTGTTCAGTCAAAACCCCATTATTCTCTTGAATAACAGTCTTGATGGAAAATTTTCAACCAGCCCTATGTATATTCCATCATTTACCAAACTAACTTACATGGGCTTTATTTTAGGCTCCAGTTGGGATCGTGAGAGGCAGAGGAGGAGGCAAGGAATTTGGGTGCCTAACTCCCTTTGGTTCCTTTGACAATTCCTGCATCTGGCTTCCTCCTGTATGTTTTGCGTGAGAGAAAGGCAGTTAACCTTGTAAACTGAGTTTGTTGTATCAATTACATATGCACATAAAGAAAAGGAGTACTTGTGGCTCTTTAGAGACTAACAAATTTATTAAGGTGCGACAAGTACTCCTTTTCTTTTTGCGGATACAGACTAACACGGCTGCTACTCTGAAACCTGTCAATATGCACATACGTAACTTATTTTTGTGGGTGCCTTTCAGAAATTATATGAAGTTTTGTGATTCGTAGTTACTTGCCTCTTTAGTGTAAGAAATACCTTTTTTTAATATTTTAATTTGACTGTAAACCTGGCCAAAGCTAGCTTAGCTCCTGATGGGCTGTAACTACCAAAGATAAAGGTTGTATAAAATTTACATACAGTAATATGCCATCCCTATACAGCGAGCACCAACATTAGAATCTTGTTTTAGCACTGCATCTGTAGAAAAGTGGAACTAATAAGACACATATGTTGGTGACTCCAATTATGGATAAAATGTGGATCTTCAGTTTCCCCTTGGTAAGTGCTTCTACCAAGAGGAAGATACATTGGAATCCATTACTATCCTATACTGCACTCTCCTTTTTCCTGTCATAGACCCAACATCTATAGCAGGGGTCGGCAACCTTTGGCACACAGCCCATCAAGGAAATCTGCTGGCAGACCGGGACGGTTTCTTTACTTGCAGCATCCACACGTTCGGCCGATCGCAGCTCCGACTGGCCACAGTTCACCTTCCAGGTCAATGGGGGCCACAGGAAGCGGCATGGGCCAGGGGATGTGCTGGCTGCCATCTCTTGCAGCCCCCATTGGCCTGGAACGGTGAACCGCAGCCAATGGGAGCTGCGACTGGCCGAACCTGCGGATGCTGCAGGTACACAAACTGTCCCGGCCCGCCAGTGAATTTCCCTGACAGGCCGCGTGCCAAAGGTTGCTGATCCCTGATCTATAGTAAAGAGTCCAAAACGAACTAACCATGAGGACTAAAATCATATATTCTGCATGAAAGTGTCACAAATGAAAATATGCTCATATTCTCCAATAGAAAGTTTAATCTACCCATTTGCCCACTATTTCAAGTGGCACAAATTGAGCCCTGTATCACAATCCCAGCAAGGGCAGTCACGGGCAAGAGTCACAGCAGGGGAAAACCTGCGGCTGGGAGTAGCAGAGGAGTTTGTCGTCGGATGCCAAGCCAGGGTTGATATCAAGGGTCAGAATCAGGTTTCAGGGTCCAAGTCAGGAAGTCAAGTTCAGATCAAGCCGAGGTCAGAGCTACCAAGTCAGATAACGGGAATAGTCATGGTAGCTACGGGTTGCTTACTAGGTGCTTGGGTTTATATAGGGCAGGGAGCCAATCAGGAACCGTGATGTTGCAGTGTGTGAAACCCTTGAGGAAGAACTTCCCATGATCTGTGTCCACCGCAGGTCGTGGGAAGTGGAGGATAAGCTGGTGGAAGCCTGGCAACGTCAGCTGCCTGGTAGCTCTGCGGGCTTATGTTCTAGACCTGAGAGGCCTTACATGTTGTATAGCATGATTAATATGTTCAGCATAGTTTTCAGGAGCAAAGAATAAACAATTCTTGCTAGATGCAGTATCACTTTTTTACGATTATAAAATGTTGGACCAGTATTTCTAATGCATTAGAGCAGCTTTGTATTGCTCTGCCAGAAGACATCTGCACTAAAGCTGGCTATCTGGCCAAAATATTATCCTTGGGTAGTGCAAAGAGATTTAGAAAGAAGGTGTCAGATAAAGTGATTTCACAGTAAGTAGTATGGTATAAATAAGTAAGTAGATAATTATATAGACAGAGATAGCAAGCATGGATGGTTGAGGCAGTTGCTTTATCTTAGGCTGGCCTATTAATTCCTTTTCTTGCTGTAACCCCAAGCTTCTGCTCTCTCAAGATATATTTACATTGCAGCTGGAGGTATGTGTTTGTTTAATGAGATTTATACAAGCTACATAAAAAAAAGTCCAACCCAGGTCTGTGCACCCTTGACAAACCCTTAAAAATCCAGTTCAAACATAAGACTCAACAACTGATAAGCTGAGAACATTACCCTGTCACAGTGTGTATAACACTGTTATCTCTTGCTAGGGCTTTTCAGTAAATGCTTGCACCTCTTAAGAACTGGATTATGACTTGATGTCTGGCCAATTCTGTGATCAGAGCAAACATCCATTTTGATAAAAGTGACCCTCAGATTATATGTACAAATAAGAAATCTCGAATCTGGAATTTAGATTACTTTTGTGTCTATTAGTAACCCTTTTAATTTGGGCTTGCCATAGATAAATGTTTAAGGCACAGGCAGATTTAGCATGATCCATACAACTGCAGGACTGAGTTGTCATTAAAGACTTCATTGAAATTGCAGAGCACCGTTGTATACAGCAGACACTGAATGTGCAGGAGAGGCTGCCCATAGCCAAAGTAAACATACATTTGTGTTCTTGCCACAGAATTTATTTACTGTGTCAATCATGGCAAATCTTTCATTCTGTCAAATTAGACCGTCCCTCCGGCAGGTCACAATAGCTTTGGCAGACATTATCAATATTTTTAAAAGGTCATCCATCAGACAGTGCATGTTGTAGGTAATGAGTGAGGAGGGAAAGAAGACTGTTTTGTACGCTGAGAGAAGCAAAAATGCAATAAAGATCTGACGTACCCTAAATACGAGAGTTTGATTTACCACATTCTGCACTCGTCACCATCTGCACAATTCTAATCTTGCAAAATAACACTATCTTTCTGTAATTCAAATCAATGGGAGTTTTGTTACAGACTTCAATGGGACCAGGGTTAGTTTCTTATTCAGGAAGAAGGAAATCCAAAAATTGGAGCATTTTAGAAGAAAATATATTATATATATATATTTAGAAGTGTTTATTCAAATATGTAGCTTTAGTTGAAAGAATACACATTTATTTATCTGGAAGAGATCCAGTTATTTTAGCTTTTGTTTGCTTTAAACTGTTGTGGTGGTGGAAAAACTGTATTGTACATCTGCTAGAAGAGCACATACTTTTATTGTTTATAGAGCAGCAACATGTGCATGGTGCTTTATAGATTAATGACACCAGGTATGGGTCTCAAAGAGCTTACAGTTTAAATTTGAGAATTTGGCTTTACATAATAATCAGCTCTTTTAATTTACCGTATTTTTTAAATGTTATAATTAAACCACTCTTTTGAAGCATACATAATCAAGAATAAAATATAACAAGAATCACTTCTTTATCTTCCATTTAAAGATTATCATTCACTGAATGTAGGAAGTGCATATTCTTATTTTCCTTTCCTGGAAAATGACACACCACTCTGACCTTAACAAAAGGGTTCTCTTCTTTTGGTGTACTGCAGACAAAGACAATTCATAAGTTCTGGGGTATATGAAAAAGTGGAAGCCCTGTTTAGGTCTGACTTTTCTAGCCATTTTAGGAAAGACATGTCTTTTCTATTATGGTGTTGAGCAAACTATATCTGAAATTGGTAACACTGTGAGAAAGGACAAGGTGGGTCCTAGGTTTTGTGAGGATCTAAGGAAAGTATGGAAGACCTTGTCTGGCTAACATCGTATTTACTAACTGAATTCCCACCAAAATTTCCAAGACACTCTCACATATAGGCTCGACAGTCGTGCTCTATTGAAAATGTCTTTAAGATATAATGACCCCTGCTTGTGTTTGGGAGAGTCCATGGTCCCTAGTGACTCTTGATATGAACCAGGAAGCCTGGGGATACAGACAAAGTAAGGTTTTAAGACTGGGGAGGGAAAGGATAATGTGGAAATTCATCAGGGTATGTCTACACTACGAAATTAGGTCGATTTTATAGAAGTCGATTTTTAGTAATCGATTTTATACAGTCAATTGTATATGTCCCCACTAAGTGCATTAAGTCGGCAGAGTGTGTCCTCAATACCATAGCTAGCATCGACTTACGGAGCGGTGCACTGTGGGTAGCTATCCCACAGTTCCCGCAGTCCCCACTGCCCATTGGAATTCTGGGTTAAGCTTGCAATGCCTGACAGGGCAAAAACATTGTCGCGGGTGGTTTTGGGTAGATGTCGTCAGTCGCTCCTCCCTACCTCCCTCTCTCCATGAAAGCAATAGAGACAATCGTTTCACACCTCTTTTCCTGGGTTACCCATGCAGATGTCATACCATGGCAAGCAGGAAGCCCGCTCAGCTCACCACTGCTGTTGTGAGCATTGTAAACACCTCGCACATTATCCTGGGGTATGTGCAGAACCGGGCTAAGAGATGCCAGCACGAGGACGATTGTGATGAGGACATGAACACAGATGTTCCTGAAAGCACGGGCTGTGGAAATTGGGACATTATGGTGGCAGTGGGACTGGTTGATACAGTGGAATGCAGATTCTGGGCCTGGAAAACAAGCACAGATTGGTGGGATCGCATAGTGTTGCAGGGATGATTCACCGTGGCTACGAAACTTCCGCATACATAAGGCCACTTTTCTTGAACTTTGTGAGTTGCTTTCCCCCACCTTGAAGTGCAGGAATACCAAGATGAGAGCTGCCTGACAGTTGAGAAGCGAGTGGCGATAGCCCTATGGAAGCTTGCAACACCTGACTGCTACCGGTCAGTCGGGAATCAATTTACAGTGGGCAACTCTATTGTGGGGACTGCTGTGATCCAAGTAGCTAAAGCAATCACTGACTCTCTGCTATCAAGGGTAGTGACTCTGGGAAATGTTCAGGTCATACTGGATGGCTTTGCTGCAATGGGGTTCCCTAACTGTGGTGGGGAGATAGATGGAACGCATATCCCTATCTTGGCACCAGACCACCTTGCCAACCAGTACGTAAACCACAAGGGGTACTTCTCAATGTTGCTGTGAGCACTGGTGGATCACTAGGGACATTTTACTGACACAAACATGGGATGGCTGGGAAAGGTGCATGACGCTCACATCTTTAGGTTTTCTGGGCTGTTCAAGCAGTTGCAAGAAGGGACTTACTTCCCAGACCAGAAAATTACCATGGGGGATGTTGAAATGCCAATAGTTATCCTTGGGGAATGCAGCCTACCCCTTACTCTCATGGCTCATGAAGCTGTACACAGGCAGCCTGGACAGTAGTAAGGAGCAGTTCAACTATAGGCTGAGCAAGTGTAGAATGTGCCTTTGGTTGTTTAAAAGCTCGCTGGTGCTGTTTGCTGACTAGGTTATACCTCAGTGCAACCAACATTCCCATTGTTATTGCTGCTTGCTGTGTGCTCCATAATATCTGTGAAAGTAAGGGGGAGACATTTATGGCGGGAGGTTGAGGCAAATCACCTGGCGGCTGATTAGAAGAGCACAGCTAGGCATGCTGCACATCAGAGAGGCTTTGAAAACCAGTTTCATGACTGACCAGGCTACCATGTGACAGTTGTATGTGTTTCTCCTTGCTGCAAACCTGCCCCCTTTGTTGATTTTAATTCCCTGTAAGCCAACCACACTCCCCCCTTCAATCACAGCTGGCAAAGGAAATAAAGTATCTATTATTTTGAAACCATGCATTCTTTCTTTATTAATTTTTAAAAAAAGTAAGATAATTGACAAGATAGTCTGGGTGGGGTGGGGTGCGGGAGGAGGCAAGGACAAGGCCACATTGCTTATTGTAGCCACACTACAAATCAAAACTGTTTGAATGACAGCCTTCTGTTGCTTGGGCCATCCTCTGGAATGGAGTGGCTGGGTGACCGGAGCCTCCCCCGCCCCTGCATTCTTGGGCATCTGGGTGATGAGGATGTGGAACTTGGGGAAGAGGGCAGGCAGTTATACAATGGATGCAGCAGGAGGCCTGTGCTCTTGTTGGCTTTCCTGCAGCTCCAACAGACACTTCATCATGTCCTTTTGCTCCTCCATTAGCCTCAGCATTGCCTCCTGCCTCTGCTCTTCGCGATCACTTAATGCTTTCCTGGCCTCTGCCACTGAATGCCTCCATGCATCAAGCTGTGCCCTATCAGTGCATGAGCTTGGAAAACATGTCATTGCGAGTGTGTTTTTTCATCTTCTAGTCTGCGATAACCTCAGTGACGGAGATGATAGGGGAGCATAGAAACATTTACACTTTGGGGGAGATAAAAAGGGAGAGTAAAATTTAAGATGATACATTTCTGAGAACAAAAGGGAGACACTTTCACAGTGAATCAAGCAATTCACAGCAGACAGCACATGTGCCTTAGGTTCAAGGTCACATTTTGCCTTTTATATTGAGCGCCTGCCAGTATGGTGACACATCACAAATGGCTGGGCAACAGAATTTAGTTTTCAGGCAGCCATGGTAAGCCTTTTGGTATGTAGGGTTGGTTTCTTACGCCTTTATAACGTGGGAATGGTTTCAAACTGCAGCGCCATCCTTTCCCGTAGCAAGCAACGGCAGTTGGGTTTCACACTTAAAAGGAGGGGTTGCTGTTTTTGGGTGGGACCTCCCCCACACCACCGCGTGTCTATTCTCTGGGATGATCCCTCCCCCCGCCACTTGGCTATTCTCCAGGATAATCCCTTTTGCCAAACACAAACAACCCATCATGAACGGGGTGCTTTTACTGTTCCCTTACCAAAATTCCCCTATTTCAACCAGGTGACCATGAATGATATCATTCTCCTGAAGCTAACACAGAAAGATATAGACCGAATGTGGCTTGAATGACCAAAACCCAGGACCATTTACTGCCATGCTTTGTGCTGCAATGATTCCAGGCTACTTGCTACTGGCTTGGCATGGTAAAGTGTCCTACCATGGAGGACGAAATAAGGCAACCCTTCCCAGAAACCTTCTGCAAAGGTCTTCAGAGTACCTCCAGGAGAGCTTCATGGAGATGTCCCTGGAGGATTCCCGCTCCATCCCCAGACACGTTAACAGACTTTTCCAGTAGCTGTACTGGCCGCGAATGCATCCCAATTCTTCAGGGCAAATCAAACATTATTGCTTTTAAACCCTGTATTGTAGTTACAAATGTGCACTCACCAGAGCTGCTTTCTCTGGCTTCAGGGTTGGGGATCTGGCCTTGGGAGGGTATTATCTCCAGGGTGATGAAAAGGTCCTGGCTGCTGGGGAGAATGGATTCACTGCTTGCCTGCTGCGCATTCTCCTCCTCCTCCTCTTCCTCATCCACAAAATCCTCCTCTCTGTTGCGTAAGACTCCCCCCTTGCAGGTGTCCACGGACAGTGGTGAGGTAGTGGTAGGGTCCCCCCCTAGAATGCCATGCAGCTGATCATAGAAGCGGCATGTATGGGGCTCTGAACCAGAGCGACCGTTTGCCTCCTTTGTCTTTTGGTAGGCTTGCCTGAGCAACTTAACTTTCACTCTGCACTGCTGTGTGTCCCTGTTGTAGTCCCTCTTCACCATGCCCTGGGCGATTTTGGCATATATATTAGCATTTCTTCTTTTTGATCGGAGTTCAGCCTGCACAGATTCTGATTGCTGTATGGGGAGAAGAATCAGATCCAGTGTCTCCCTTTTGGTCCATGCTGGAGCTCATTTGCGATTCTGGGGGGACTGCATGGTCACCTGTGCTGCTGAGCTCACCACACTAACCAAACAGGAAATGAAATTTAAAATTTCCCAGGGCTTTTCCTGTGTAACTAGCTAGTGTATTGGAGTTCAAATTGCTGTCCAGAGCCATTACATTGGCGCACTCTGGGATAGCTCCCAGAGGCCAATACCGTCAAATTGCATCTGCACTACCCCAAATTCGACCCAGGAAGGTCAATTTTAGTGCTACTCCCCTCGCTGGGGAGAAGTACAGAAGTCGAATTTAAGAGCCCTTTAGATTGACAGAACAGGGTTGGTTGTGTAGACTCATTCATTTTAAAATCGACCTAATGCGGCTAAATTCGACCTGACCCTGTAGTGAAGACCAAGGCTCAATCTCTGCCATGGTCATTGGTGCAAGAGGCAGAATGTATCACTCACAGCAGATCTGGGTATGAACAGACCTTGGAAGAGTGGGCAGACCCATGTGCCAGTGCTAAGGTGGTTACTGACCAAGTATTTTAATGTATAAGTTTGTTTTAAGATACAGTGATGGTTTTCATGAACAAAGAGTAGTCCCCATGGCAGCATGCTGATTGTTCTCATGTAATGGGGATGAAGTGCCTCAGCACAATTTGCTTATGCTTAGATTCTTTACTAACATCCAAAATTCTGTGCTCCCCATTTCCTTTGGTTTTGGCACTGTTTCATACTGGGGGCCTGATCTAAAGCCCCTTGAATATTTCCATTGAACTCAGTAGGCTTTGGGTCAACCTTTGTCAGGGAGGAGAGGATAAACACTGGATCATCATATGCTAACATACAGAAAACCAATTTTAATTCCAAAAAGATGAAATTATTTGAGCAGAAAGTGAAAGTAATTAAATAGCACTAGTTGTTCCCAGGCACTAGAATGCTGAAGAGGAATTTAAAAGACCCATTCAGATTTGGGATTGAAGCAATACCATATTGATCATTCTCATGGATTTACCCTCCATTCTGCCATTAATGGAGAGTGAAATTCAGCTAGCACTGATCAATATATAAGTCTTTGTTCATGAAGAGAGACTATATGGTGTTAGTGTTACATATTAGAGGTAATGCTACCATCACTCTCTCATGAAAATAAGCTAGCATACCAGAAGTCTGGTTAAGGACAGAAAACAAAGAGCAGGAGTAAACTGTCTGTTTTCAACAAGGCAAAACATTGGCTATGGTGTAATATTAGGATTAGTGTTATTCACATTAATGATCAGAAGAAGGGGGTGAACAGTGAGATGCAGATGACACAAAATTATTAAGGCTTGTCAAAAATAGAGAACCCTGTGAGGAACTTCAGTGGGACAGACTAAAGCTAGGTGAATGGGCACCATGATGAAGTGTTTCAGAGTAACAGCCGTGTTAGTCTGTATTCGCAAAAAGAAAAGTAGTACTTGTGGCACCTTAGAGACTAACCAATTTATTTGAGCATAAGCTTTCATGAGCTACAGCTCACTTCATCGGATGTACACTGTGGAAAGTGTAGAAGATCTTTTTATATACACACAAAGCATGAAAAAATACCTCCTCCCACCCCACTCTCCTGCTGGTAATAGCTTATCTAAAGTGATCACTCTCCTTACAGTGTGTATGATAATCAAGTTGGGCCATTTCCAGCACAAATCCAGGTTTTCTCTCTACCCCCCCCCCCCCCCCACACACACACACAAACCCACTCTCCTGCTGGTAATAGCTTATCTAAAGTGACCACATAACAGAACCACACAACAGAACCACTAATCCAGGAACCTATCCTTGCAACAAAGCCCGTTGCCAACTGTGCCCACATATCTATTCAGGGGACGCCATCACAGGGCCTAATAACATCAGCCACACTATCAGAGGCTCGTTCACCTGCACTTCCACCAATGTGATATATGCCATCATGTGCCAGCAATGCCCCTCTGCCATGTACATTGGGCAAACTGGACAGTCTCTACGTAAAAGAATAAATGGACACAAATCATATGTCAAGAATTATAACATTCATAAACTAGTCGGAGAACACTTCAATCTCTCTGGTCACGCGATTACAGACATGAAAGTTGTGATATTACAACAAAAAACTTCAAATCCAGACTCCAGCGAGAAACGGTTGAATTGGAATTCATTTGCAAATTGGGTACAATTAACTTAGGCTTGAATAGAGACTGGGAATGGCTAAGTCATTATGCAAGGTAACCTATTTCCCCTTGTTTTTTCCTACCCCCCTCTCCTCCTCAGACGTTCTTGTTAAACCCTGGATTTGAGCTGGAAATGGCCCACCTTGATTATCATACACATTGTAAGGAGAATGGTCACTTTAGATAAGCTATTACCAGCAGGAGAGTGGGTTTGTGTGTGGGGGGTGGGGGTGGGGGTAGAGAGAAAACCTGGATTTGTGCTGGAAATGGCCCAACTTGATTATCATACACATTGTAAGGAGAGTGATCACTTTAGATAAGCTATTACCAGCAGGAGAGTGGGGTGGGAGGAGGTATTTTTTCATGCTTTGTGTGTATATAAAAAGATCTTCTACACTTTCCACAGTATGCATCCGATGAAGTGAGCTGTAGCTCACGAAAGCTTATGCTCAAATAAAGTGGTTAGTCTCTAAGGTGCCACAAGTACTCCTTATGATGAAGTGTAAAACTCACTGTTGACAAATGTAAGATAATGCGCATTGGAAGGAACAACTTAAATTACATGGTCATGCATTTTACTTGGTTCTAAATTAACTGGTTTCAGAGTAGCAGCTGTGTTAGTCTGTATCCGCAAAAAGAACAGGAGTACTTGTGGCACCTTAGAGACTAACAAATTAATTGATCAGGAAAAATGACCTTGGTGGTGTACTGGAAGAAAGATGCATGTAATAAAGCATTCTAATGGTAAATATCATAACGATCAGATTTTTAATAAAAGTTCACAATCAATTATACATTATAATAAGCATACACAAGAGTAACTTTCTATGCGTTCTGTGTATCAGGTGCAAATATATTTTCTACAGCATTAAAAGGTTTTCCTTCAAGCGATATCATGGTCACTATCTTCAGTCTTGCAGTGTTTAGTAGTGTCATCCAGTCAATCATTCTAGACATGTACTTCATTTCCCCTTTTCAGGGAGTTCTGAAGCAGTGTGGTGTCACTTGTGTTTTACCCCAGAACTTGCTGCATTTCAGTTGACGAATCTGTTTTGCTGAAACCTAATAGGCATGGAGCAGTTCCTGTCTTTGTAACTAAATGTTCCCTAGTGCACTCTCTTTTGAACACTCCTCAAATGACCGCGTGCACCTTTTACTGCAATCACTGTATTCTGCTGCCACAGATGATGATTTCTGAAGAACTTTTGCTTAACGATTAAGTCAACTTTCTCAAATGTAAGCCCTGCCAAAGTCGTTCTGTCACAAATGTGGTTGAAGCTGCAGATGCTAGCTAATTAGAATTGTTCAGGGTACCTTAAATTTAATTTTTTGAAAGGGTCTTGAATTCTGCGTCCAAGGAGGCTTCTTATATTTCCATTATTAATATGGTTTTCAATTATATAGAAGAACCTGAGTCTTGCGTGAATCTTCCAGCTGATCATTTCATAAAATTCCCAGGGTGTTTACTTTTTATTTATGCATATATTTCTATGAGAAGTATATAAGGTATTTATTTATATGGAGATCATTGTATATTAAATTTTGAACAGCTCTCAAAAGCCTTCATATTTAACTCAGGGTGTCATATCTCCTTATTCAACATACTGTTTATGATTTGCTCTTCTATTCAGAGTAGTGTCTTCTTTTAAGACTGTGCTTAAGGCCAAATATTTCTCATGTTAAAGATGGAAGCCTATAATAACTTCCATAATACTGTACTTCCGGATCAAGAAGGTAAGAATTTTATCAAAGGAAACTACTGTACATTTTTGATCTGTGCATACTAGAATTTAATCTGGTTTCAAATGGGAAATTTAAATTAATAAAATGAAAAATACATTTTTGGATGCAGTATCAGCTTTATATATTTGGAACTGCTCAGTTTGGTCATAATGCTATAAATTAACCACAGTGGGTTGTAAAAGGGCTGCAATCAATAAGGCAGCATATTATCTATGATACTTATAATTACCCTGACACTAGTACTAACGCTTTGGTTTAACCAGTGCATATTAACAAAATGTGCTAACAGGACATCTCATTATCATCCTAATTTCTGCTGTGGAATTTTATTGGAAAATCATGCTACTCATCTGAACTGCCACAACAGCAGCATTATCCCTAGGGCGTTTTTTTTTTTCGTATCAAGGTTAATTTAAAGTGATTAGCATAAGCACTACAGATGTTGCTATGGGGATAGGAACCTCACATCTACTATGATGGACATCATATGATTGCTGTTACAGCTCCGGTATGATTGGATTATTTGTTTTAATGCCATGTGAAACAAGTCACGTGGTAAAGATCAGAATCTTCCTAATAGCATTTCATATTCCTGAAATCAATCACCTTTTCTGTTTCTTGGTGATAAAAATGCCTGAACAGTGCACAGGCAGATGTACTTGGTTTTTATTGTTGTTTGTATATGATTATCTCTTGCTTGGTAAACTCTACTGTTATGTGAGTTTGAAAGACATCAAGTTGAAACCAAATTTAAAAAAAAATACTGGACAATTACGATTAAGATTTTAGATAAAATTTGAATTCATCGCAAAATGTTGGAATAAATTAAATGAGACAGGATTTCAGGGAAATAGATTTGAATGAATGTGTACACATGCACTAAGCCCATTAGGTGGGAAATCTGCCACTGAGCTGAATGGGTTTTGGATCAAGTCCTTAAAGCTACTGCCATTGAGTTCCCCATTCTCAGTCTGAACCAAAAGAGTACTTTCTAATCTGGAAGTACTCATAGAGAGAAGGGGAAAAGCTCTTCCTGTAAACACAAGAAGGGCAGTGATTTAAAATATAGAAATACGATGTAGTTTCTCAGCAATGTAAATTTTAATTTACTTCTTAATGACCTCTTACAACCATAACTATTGCCATTAGCAGTGTCACACTGGTGGTGCTTTTAGTGGCTATTTTTTATGGACTTGTGTGTCTGTCTGTCTTCCCCATTCTAATTTTTCAGGTTGAACCACAAACATTTCATTGTGAAAACTACTGTGACTACTCGCTGTATTTTCTGGGAGATCATTTTATTTCATTAATAAAATGACTTAGTTTTGTGCATATCAATATAATTCTACATGTTGTGTGGTTACATTGAGAAAAAATAAATAAAATGACATTATCTGAGCATGTTTGGAATGCCAGAGAATATTTTAAGTTTATAAGGTTGTTTTGTGCTTGAACATTAATTCCCACAACTCCCACTTCTGCTCCTTTCATATAGCTCCTTTCACAGTTAACATATCTCAGAGCACTTAGTAATTAGAATGTGATATTGTTATACTCTAACGATGCATGACTGGCAATTTTGGCAGTTGTTGTGTTCATCCATAGCTTACCAAAGCCGCCTTCCGAGGAAATGGGTTTGTTCAGAATGCCAGTGTTAGCCAATTTGCTGATATTATAACTTTCTCTTTTCATTTGGGTCTTTAACTGCCAGGGCAGGGTAGGAGTTCAGTGTGATGAGTCATTCAAAAGACAGGATTCCCCCCACTGAGCAGTCATATCAGCAATGTGTCCTAGCGCAGATCATTGTACGGATTTTGTCTCTGACTTACCAGCTCACAGGCAAGTGCAGTAATAAATGAGCCAGCCTTCTTTCTTTTTTTAATAGAATATAAGCACACTTTTTAAAAGGCAAAATGCTACCAAATCAGAATTGCCCTCTCCCTCTGGGGTTTTCACTCACTATCTAAGGAGTAAATGACGACACCTAGTGAAAGGGCTGTTGTCATACTCATTAAGGCATGGAGAGCTTCTATTTATCATTTACTTTCTTTTTATTTAAATATTACATAATTCTAACACAACAGCAACCAGAACCTGGTGCTGACTGCAGTTCTCCACGGTCCTGGGACATACCTTCAGAAACATTTACTCTCTGAATCCATATCCTTACATAACAATTGCAGCTGATCCACACACAAGGCAGTGAAGAAACAGATCCATGATCTGTTTTACCTCCTAAGACTCCTAAGAGTTGAAGATCTTGTGTTTCTCACACACATTTGATAAACCTTTAACATAGAGAGTTGCATTCTTTGCATTGCTTTAGGGTTCAGCGTCACCAACAGTAAACACAGAGCACTAACCTCATGTCTTGGTATGGAAGAAAAGAAGGAACCATTTTTCAAAATATTTAATTTTACATTTATTCACTTCTCACTGTTCATGTATAATTTATTATTGATACAGGATCTAAAGCAATTTTTAAGCATTTCAATTAACTTTTAACCATAAACAGGATAATATTCTACCCCTCTTTCAATGAGATGTACTTTGAGCATGATTCATCTTTGTACTAGTCCAGTTTTTACCCCTTTCTCCCCTCCTTCCCCCCCCCCCCCGTGGAATTCCATTTAATGGAGTTATATCAGCAACCTAGTGGTGAATCAGGCCCCTTGTATTGAAACAAAATATGGGTACTAGGGATAGCAGTTTTCATAAGAATACAGTAAACATTTGGGAAGTTTTACATTAAAGGGGCAAAATTCGGAGACCTATTTTTATTAATGAAGTTTTTATTGGTGAACACATTCAGAAATATAAATATGAACCCGATCTTTTCAGCTTTGAAAAGATTTAATTTTGTTTGCACTTTTGAGTCTCTGTGCACTTCTGGTTGTTGCTGGAAGGATAAATACAATAAACTGATTCCACAAGAGAGATTATTTTTTGAATTAGTTCAGACCTAGCCAGATCCAAGATCAAAAGGAGATCTTGTAACAAAATCATTCTTTCTTTCAGTTAAGTTTCCTGTGCCCCGCTTTGCTGCCATATATACATTTTATATTTTAGCACAAACATTTGTAATGAGTAAAAAATGCTTATGTAAATCTTTCTTAGGGCATGTCTACACTTGCCATTTAAAGCTGAAAAGTCCCTTTTTGCATAAAAATCATGGGAGTGTCTATACTTGCCAATGGCTTCTGAGTTTCACCACAAAAAGAAAACCACCTCCACGAGACAGCTCTTACTGGTGAAGCTTTTGCGGTGATGTGCAAGTGAAGACATGTTCTTCCTGTTCACACAGGTTTTAGCCTCCTGAGGATATTCCACAGTGCCTAGATGCGCACTCTCGCCAGCAGGCAGGTAAACAGACATCCACCCCTCCCCCTGTAGAACTTGGAAACTCCCCTTCCTGTTTTCTTGGCAAGTGCTCACTTATCATCTGGCCAGGTGACAATGCCTGCTCCATGCAGCAAAGGATCCCCTGCTTGGAGCAATGCTGAGCTACTGGAGCTGATCAGTGTTTGGGGAGTGTTTGTACAGAGACCCAGGGTGCCCCATGATCACCCCTCCCCCAGGGTGACCAGATGTCCCAATTTTATAGGGACAGTCTCGATATTTGGGGCTTTGTGTTACACAGGCGCCTATTACCCTCCACCCCGTGTCCCAATTTTTCATACTTGCTGTCTGGTCACCCTACCCCCCACCCTCTTCCCATAAGACCCATTGTCAAAATGGAGAGAGCTGCACTGTGGGATAGCTGCCCTAGAGCGCTGCTCTCATCAGCGATGGAAGTGCTGTTAATGTAAATACTCTCTGATGCCTGAGGAATTAAGTGAGTACACAAACCAGCACTTTACTTTCACCGGTTCCCTATCACTAGTGAAATTTACAGCTCAAAAACTTTGCAAGTATAGACATACCCTTAGCTTCCTATATCTTGATTTTTTTGTTTCACTTCTCATTATACTACTTATGAGCCAATATTCTATTGAAATAAGACTTTTGTAACCCCCTTAGGTTTGTAAAAGCAAGGTTTTATGGAATGATTAATAGCTGATTTATGTTTTTAAAAAGCAGCTCTGATCCTATGAAGAACTTAAGGTTGGACAGCTTATTGGTAAACTTCTATTATGATTTATTTAGTCATTTCTTTGTACTGTAGCTGCACTGTGGGGAATTTTAGAAAATATTACGGAACTGGAAAGTCATACCCTGACACATCTTGAAGCAAATTTACAGGATTGTGAACTGCAAATCTAATGTCAGTAGTTTCAGAACTGGCAGGTGGTCTCCATTTAATTTTAGCAGAACTGACAAGACCCAGTTGTCTTCTGTAAAGAGCCCTCTGTTTAACTTTGAATGTATTAAATGCCAAATTCTCAGTGGGTGCCAGCTGAGGATCTGGGCCAAAATATATAGCTTGTTTAATTTCTTCAGCTAAATGGACAAAAGACCAAATTGTGTTCTTCCTACTCCCACAAGGAGACCTGTTGTTTTCAGTTGAACTATTTGCATGAGTGAGGTGAATGCAGTTTGGTCAATGTGGTTTCATGAATATTCAAAAATATTTTCAGGAAACTGGAATTAATCTAAGAACGCGATTTTTAAAAGCATGCAGCATTGTCTCAGTTCTGCTTCCATGAAATCCAATGGAAGTTTGACCTTAACGTCAATGGGAGCAATTAGGCCAGCACTGAGTCCCACTTTAAATACATTATTGCCAGTCAACATGGTTAAAATTTGATTTTATCAAGCATAATGTCTCTCGCTGGAGAGACTGAATTTTTCCTACATTACAGGACTTTTCAACATGTTTTGACATATGTGCATTGCCTTGGGATTTGGGGTTAGCATTAGAATAATCAGATTTTGTGACAACAGCAGATTGATTGCATCTACACTGAGCTTTACAGAGGTATTTACAATAGCAATGGTAAATTGGGCAGGGGCATGTGAGCTTTCAAAGCTGAATTCTGGGAAAAGAGGTATGGATGAGTCACCCTAATAGCACATGCCAAACAGAACTTTTCTATTATTGTGAATAGCCCGAATGAAGACTTTAGAACCTTCTTCAGCTTTTAGGAGTTGACTAGTTTGTCACAGCTCACACTCAACTATGGAAGGAGTGTGATAGGGTGTCCATGCCACACCAGGCAGAGCAAGTTAAATTAGGTTAATGAACCTGATAGGCTGCACCTTGGGGAGAACCAGAGCATGAAAGGCTGACGATGGAGCCCAGCTGAGATGGAACAAGCAGGGCTGGTATAAAGACAGGAGGTTGGCAGCAGAAAGGGGCTGCAGGGGAAGTAGTCTGCATCACTCCCTGGGAGAATGGAGTTTGGGCTGGTAAACTTGGAGAGTGGGGAGCCAGAAGATGTAGGAAGGACTCCAGGGACATAGGAACAGTATCTGGGAGCAAGCAAAGCATAACTGCTAGACATAGGGTTTGTGGACTGGAACATGGAGTAAAGGGAGTGTCCGGATTCCTCTACCAGCCACTGGGCCAGTAGCATAGACTGAGCAGCTAAAGGAAGACTGCCATTTTGGAGAGACTTTTATAATCCCGGAAAGGGAAAACACTTACTCATGCAAACAGTCCTGAAGAAGGACAGCGGGATTAGGGCCACAGTTCTGCTTTTAATATTACAGTCCCAAATGAAGCTGTTAGTGGCTTACCCTATTTCCATTTATGAAGAAG
Source organism: Lepidochelys kempii (assembly GCF_965140285.1). Classification (NCBI taxonomy): domain Eukaryota; kingdom Metazoa; phylum Chordata; order Testudines; family Cheloniidae; genus Lepidochelys; species Lepidochelys kempii. Next base: position 178,138,122 of record NC_136380.1, read on the forward strand.
AGAATTTATTAGGATTCTCTCTCCAAATTTCCTATTACTAAATTACACATGAAAGTGTGTGTGTGTATGTGATGATCCCTCCCCCCGCCCCCACTCACACTTTCCTTAGATACCATTTGTTTCCCAAAAGAAATTACATTATCAGCTTGATAAAGGCTCCTGGTAATTTTGTTAAGAAATTTTACGAAAAGAGCAGAGTAGCTTAACAACCTAAGAGAATTGTCTATGAAGTCTACTGCACTCCAGAGAGCAATATTACCCATTAGGAATTCTAACCACTGTAATTAGCAGCAAGTTTCCCTATCTATGTATGTTAAGGGAATTCAGCTTCAGTTTGTTTCCTGCCTGATATATGAAGAAAAGTGTAGGGAAAAAAATCTGCATGACCTTGCATTACTGATTCTGTATGGTTGGAATAAGCAGCATTAGCTGTACTGACAAGAAGCAAAAGCAAAGTGAATAAGTTAAATTCTGCTCTTATTTAGAACCTGTGCTACCTTATTAAATCAATGGAGAGGTTTGAATGGTAATTCAGAGAAGAATTTGGCCCTTAAAATGTGCATATAGACATGTAATATCCTGATGGGTGAATTGTCAGTTTAGGGACAAGGTTGTTTTAAAAACAAATGATACGCAGAGTCCAGGTTCATAGCTACCATGCTAACAAAACTACTATAACTTCAGTGAGTTTTAAGTACCTGCAGTATCAGATCCTGTGTAGCTAAATATTATTATATGCCTGTGATAGATATGGCAATTTCCTGCAATCCTTGAAAACCCTACTGACTTAAGTTTGCATATCTTTGGAGTCCATTTTTGTTAAATGCAGAGGCTATTTACTATTGTGAGCCCTGGGAAGTGTTATGAAATTCAAAGGACCGTATTGAACAATGGGCCAGACAAGAATGGACTTTTGGAAACTCGGGGGGAGGACGGATGAATTCCCATCTACAGTTATGAAAAAGCCCAGCTCTGAAGAGGGGACCATTCCTGTTCCCAGATTCTGAAGATCAAAGGTCCACTCTGTATAAAGGAAAGACTAACTCATTCATCGGTGTGCTTGTTCTGAGCTAAAGCTAGTGTGAACTTGTAACCGTAGAAAAAACCCTTTGTGGGGCTTGAAGCATAGACTTCTACCAGTTCCCTTGCTGGAGTTGGGGGTGATGTCTGGTAAGCGTATTAGCATGTGTATAGATCATTTTATTGTTTTTAATGTTTTCTCAGTAATGTGCTTGCTTAGGAAAAGCTGTCAGGTAATCCATAACTGCTGGCAATTAGATTGTTCATAGCCTCTGAACAGTAAGCAAAGTGCAGATGCTCACCTGCTTAGGCAGGCTGACTTCCACCGGGGAATAATATAGTGTCTAGTGGGAGCTGTGCAGCCTGGAAAAACCCTACGCAGGTAGGAGGTAGAAAGACGCAGGTCTCCACGCAAGAGAAGTGACAGCTCAGAGGCAGAAGGCTAAAGGTGGGTGCCCGTGCTGGACAACGGGTGTGGCGGGAGGGAATACAGATGCAGATTACCTGAACAGTGACAATACCAACAGAAGAGTATTGGGAAATCATGTGAGGGAGATGGTTAGTAATATGCATGTTGATTAAAAATTGACATTATTACATGCCACAATTGTTCCCAATAGCTGTGGGACCAGTTCCTTATTACTGAAAGGAAATCATATAAAGATTGGGCTGAAATAAAATAATATACATGTTCTTAGAATACTAAATCTGAATGCTAACACAATAAATAGTCATAGAGTTTAAGGTCTGAAAAGGACCATTGGTCTGACCTGCACAACACAGCCTATTAAACACCACCAAGTTACCCCGGTATTAAGTCCAATAACCTTGGTTAAACTAAAGCATTACAGCCCTCAGGAGCCTAAGCTATTGTATGCTACAGTTAGAGAATAGGAGGGACTGAAGTGCACCAATGCCTGAGGCTCCTGCAATGCCAGAGAATTGATTTGGGGAGAGATATGCAGATAAATAATTCCTCCTGGTATGTTTACATTTTCTGATTTCTTGTGTCTTTTAAAAAATAAGTTACTAATATTACGAATTCAGTGTCTACATTTTTATGTTGCACCTTCAACATATTTTATTTTACCTTAAATGTTAACTGTACTTCATGTGTTATGTTGTGCTAGTCATTGAAGAATGGAGGGTCACATGTTCACTCTGACTTAAAAGGAAGGTGAAAAGTAAATTTTAAGCTGTTTGTACAGAGATACTTATCTGTTCATTTTTAAAAAAGTATGAGAATATGTCACAATTTCATATGTTTTCTATTACTTTTTTTGTTGAAAAGATGCTATTACGTGTGTGAAATTAATTTATAATAATTAAGCCTATACAAACCACTTTGAATGAAATAAGAATTGATCACAACCTACATGGAAAAATTGGAACTTAACCTTTTCTGAAGTTCCAAAAATATTTAATTAATATTTTCCCCCATATTTTTCATTTTCATGAGCCTTAATGCTTCCAAGTTCAAGACATGCTGTGAAGTAGAAGTGCAGAAATATTGCCAGAGACTGTTCTTATTTTATTTCTAGCCTGAACAGTGGCAGAAAGTACCAGAAATCTCACAAAAAAGTGCATTCTCACAACGTTTTCAACCAGTAGTCAGATGGTTTGTATAATGAAACTTTTGTGTAGTCAGCTGTATAATAATTTATTTGTACTTAAAACATTGGATCCAAAGCCTGTTCAAGTCAATGGAAAGACTTCCTGTCTTTCTGCTGATGATCTCAAAGTACTTTACTGAAGAGGCTTAATTCTATAAAGTAGGAAGCTAGGTGACAAGAACCAGAGTTCTGAACCCTTTAAGTAGAAATGAACCAAAATAAAACTCTGGTTATACATATCTGCACAAATTGAGGAGCAAAAGGCTATTTGTTACTATTTGATTTTTAACCTGAATCTGAATTTTATAACTTTTCCCTATTCTTGTAATGGGCATAACCACAATGCTATATCTTAGCATATTTTATCTTAATTTTGTATTTGAGTGAAATTAAAAACCAGATCCAAATTTGGCAGCTTAGGTTCAGCCTCCACTTTGAGGTTCAGCCACCACTAATTTAACTAACAACTAAGCTAAAGCTACATTTTGAATTATGAAAAAAAATTTACCCTTACCTCCTCCTGCAATCCTTCTTCCTCCTGGGTGGTACCAACAACAGTGGCAGAATGTACAACAGCAATCAACAACTTACCATACAGTCTATCATGCACATATCTTAAACTACCTAATACTTAAAACAGCAAAGCAAAGAGGAATGTTTTAGATTTGGCGTTTCATTTTGCACATTAAAACCAAGCATTTAATTACTTTGGTGTCAAAAGCTTTACTATTACTACAGTAATTTGCATATTTTTTGTTGTGCACCCAAGGTAATTTCAGCCTATATTAAAACACTTCTCTTAAAGGCCTTGGCTCTCCTGAGAAGAAAAATATGATGAAGACCATAATCAGCACTTTTTGATGTGTACACAGAAGAAAAACTAGAGTGTCTGATCTTTGACAAAGTATCCCTTGGATGTTAACGTTCCACCTGACCTTTATTTTCTTCATATTTATGTTGCTTATAAATTTTTAAAGAAGATGGCAGTCATCATGCCATGGGGAAGGCACAAAGATGAAAAATGTAATTCAGAATAACATGCCATAATTAGCAGATAATAAATTACCAATGGCTATGTTGAACCTGCAGCTTCTCTGAAAGAGACTGCAGAATGTAGTGTGCTGAAAAAAGAATATAATGAGCAAAGAAAAAGTATCTTTACCTGATATTCCCCTTCACCCCACTTCTCATGGTGTTATCTCATGGAAACCATCTGTATTAATCCAATCCCATGGTTAAACATATCTCAAATGCTGAAATTCAGGGCATGCTGTAGTGAGCCCCCCTATTTTTTAACGCTCCTGGAAGAAGCTGAGGGCATGGGATTTTGGGTGGAGAGGGACAGAGGTTGCTGCTTTTTCTGTCATCTGTTATTTTGTAGAGGACAGATGGTGTATTTTCATTTATTGTGGAATTTAATTACTTTTAGGGAGCCTAAATTACATGTTTAATATGGGCAATTATTTTTATTATATCAGCTAAAAATGATAGAAGTCGTAAGTAAATAAATGGTTTCTTTTAATTTTCTTTAACCCAGTTTTCCTTATTTCTATTTTTCTTATATATTTTACTAACTAGCACCACTGTGCTACCTTCTGTTTGACTTATGGAACAGATAACTAACTAACATTAATTAGTGCCATTGATTTGAATGTAAGTATTTGCTTTGAAAGAGTAGTGTATATGATAGACTCCTCCACAGGACAGACATGGCCAAACTATTCTATAAGTCTATCCTTTACCTACTGCAGAAAATAGAGTTTATAGGGGCTGCATTGGACTGTACCCAAGCCAGGGCAATCCTCCCAGAGTCAAGATTCCAATCTATTTGATTCATATGATCATGACAGCCCAAAACTGTGTGAGGTGTCAGGGGAATATGGCCTTGTGCACACATGTAGTACAGCACGTTAGGCTGCACCTCAGACTCCTTCAGACATGGCTTGCCTCAGCATATTTGCCAAGCCATCTGCACTTGGACACTGTGCTCATGGTATTTTTGCAGATTTTAATTTCTTGAATTGATGGTTGAATCTTCTCAATGTTTGTGCGGGTATTCCCTTCCTCCTCCCTCAACCATTGATGACTCCGGTTTCGGGTGGGAAGCTCTCGGATGGGAAGCTCACTTGTGGCCCTTCCAAACTCAGGGTCTTTGGTTCTCGACTCAGCTCGCCCTTCATATGAATATCCATGGGTGACTTTTCTTTAGCTACAAAGAGAACTGTAATGAGGCCATTAAAAATGTAGAGTATATTCTTGTTAAATCAAAGGGAAGCAAACTACTCTATATGCAACCCTAATATTTTTTCCTAATATACAAAAATGGAGAGAAATAGGGTGTCTATAACCAAAACCAGAAGTGCTAAATATGGTCTGCAAGAAAACACCTTCTGCATCAACCAATGGAGGAGATTAGCTGTAGAGTGGAGTACTTGTACATTAGTTGTAGAAAGGAGTACAAATTGATTTCAATAGAACTATAATTATTTATCCCAGTCACAGATCTGCCCCTCCCTATCCATTCCACCCTTGGCTTTGGTAGTGTTACTGCCATCATAGATATAATTTGCAATGGTGACTTTTGTGATGTGAATATATGTCTTCTATGAACTAGACCAAGTTCACTAAATGATTTCAGATGGACAACCAAACAGCAATCAGAAATTACTTTTGTTAAGTACTTCCATGGACTGGATTTGAACCAGTGACCTAGAGGGAAAAGGCACCCATTCCAATATGTAAAATCTTGTAAAAAAAAAAAAAAAGACAACAAACATTCTCAACTAAGCAAATATTTTGGCAAAGAAAACTCTTGTTTTGGGCCTATGACTTTATTTTCCATTTGGAATTTGTTCCTAAGTTCTAAGTAGTGTAATATAAATATGTATATCAGTACCAAACATTAAGAAACCCATTTTCAAAAATAAGCATCTAGAGTCTGAAACTCAAATCTCCAGGGCAACAATATACAGATGTGGAAAACATTGATGCTGGCACTTTTAAAAATATTTTAGTAAAGTATATTGGGTTTTCTACAGCAGGTAGCAAATCATGAAAGTACTAAAACCCAACTATCTTAAAACTAATTTATTAAAAGAGTGTTATCTTCAGACGTATCAATGAAAAAATTAAATCAACTACTTTAAAATGTATTAAACTAATTTATTTTACTGCACACAGCAGGAGAAAATCTGTATAAAGCTGCCAGTGATAACAAATAAAAACACACCACAGCAGGGAAGAGAAGAAATAGAGACACAAAAAGATTGAAAGCAGTCCATCATAAAGAGTACTGTGTGGAATGTGACAGCTCCAGTCAAAATAGGTGTTCCCTTAAAATAATATGTGCATGTTTTCATGAAAACTGTTTTCATTTGGATTCAGCAATCATATCACATATTTAAACATGCTAATGCATGAAGATCAGTTTGTTTTTTAACTCCTTGAACATTTTTCAGAGAGTCATTTGTACAGCAGCTTTTATGCAAACAAAAACCACAACAGCATTGGGCAAAACCCTATCCTGAGATACATTCCGTGCAACCCTACTGATTTCTGTGAAGTTACAAGTCAAAGCAAAAAAAAAAAAAAAAAAATCTGGCTTTCTAGGATCAAACTCTGGAGTACTCATTTGAGTGAAATCCCCATTGTTTTCAAAGGGAGTTTTTACCAAGTTAAGACTGCAAGATTTGGCCTGTAAGGCAAACACGTTGGCAGGACTGCTCCCATGCAGCAGGAGGTATTAGAGTGCAGAGTAGCGCATACATTCCTGAAGAATAGTGGTTTTCTACCAGAAAGAACTTTCTCTTAGAGAAAGGGTTTGGCTGCTTAAAAAAGGGGAAGGGAGGGCTTGGGGAAATATGCCTTTCAAATATTTTTCTAAAATGTTGACATGTTTGGTGTGCACATGTGAGTGCGTGCACCCTTTTAGCACAATAAGCAAGCAGTGGAAAAATGAATTAGATCCTTCTGTATTTCAACAGATTCTACTACTTTTTTAACACTAATCATAGAAGTATAGGACTAGAAGGGACCTCAACAGATCATCTGTCCAGTCCTCTGCGCTCAAGGTAGGACTACATAATAACTAGACCATTCCTGACAGGTGTTTTTCTAACCTGTTCTTAAAAACCTCCAATGATAGAGATTCCACAACCTCCCTAGGCAATTTGTTCCAGTGCTTAACCATCTTGATAGGAAGTTTTTCCTAATGTCCAACGTAAACTTCCCTTGCTGCAATTTAAGCCCATTGCTTCTTATCCTAGCCTCAGAGGTTAAGGAGAACAATTTTTCACCTTCCTCCTTATAATCACCATTATGTTCTTGAAAACTGTCTTTCTTCAGTCTTCTCTTCTCCAGACTAAACAAACCTATTTTTTTCAATCTTTCCTCTTAGATCCTGTTTTCTAGACCTTTAATCATTTTTCTTCATTTCCTCTGGACTTTCTCCAATTTGTTCACATCTTTCCTGAAATGTGGCACCCAGAACTGGGCACAATACTCCAGCTGAGGCCTTATCAGCACAGAGTAGATTGGAAGAATTACTTGCTTACAACACTCCTGCTAATACATCCCAGAATGATGTTCGCTTTTTTTTGCAATAGTGTTACACTGTTGACTCATATTTAGCTTGTGATCCACTATAACTCTCAGGTTCCTTTCTGCAATACTCCTTCCTAGGCAGTCATTTACTATTTTGTATTTTTGCAATTGATTATTCCTTCCAAAGTGAAGTACTTTGATTTGTCCTTATTAAATTTCATCCAATTTACTTCAGACCATTTCTCCAGTTTGTCCAGTTCATTTTGAATTTTAATTCTATCCTCCAAAATACTTGCAACCCCTCCCAAGCGTGTCATCCACACATGTTTTAAGCGTAATCTTTATACCATTATCTAAATCATACACAGCCTCCCTGTCCCCTGACAGCCCCCCAGGAACTCCTGCCCCATCCACCACACCCTGCTCCCTGTCCCCTGACCACACCCAGACCCCCCCATCCCTTACTGCCCCTGCCGCCCCAACCAACCCGCCCCCTCGGTCACATTCCTGACTGCCTCCCCTCAACCCCTGCCCCATCCAACCCCCCCCCCCCCTCATTCCTGACTGGCCCCCCGGGAACCCTGCCCCATCCAACTCCCATTCCCTGCCCTCTGACTACCCCAGCCCCTAACTGCTCTCTGGGCATGGTTTTCCAATGAGTTATGCACCTTATAGTAACATCATCTAGCCTGTATTCTGTAGTTTCTTTATGAGGTCATGTGACACATTATTAAAAGCCTTACTAAAAATCATGATATACCACATCTACAGCTTCCTCCCTATCCACAAGGCTTGTTAGCCTGTCAAAGAAATCTCGTAGGTTGGTTTGACACAGTTTGTTCTTGACAAATCCATGGTGACTATTAATTATTATCTTATTATCTTCTAGATGTTCACAATCAGATTGCTTGATTATTTGCTCCATTATCTTTCCAGGTACTGAAGTTAAGCTGGCTGGTCCGTAATTTCCTGGATTGTCCTTATTCCCCTTTTTATAGATTGGCACTATATTTGTCCTCTTACAGACTTCTGGAATCTCTCCTATTTTCCATGAGTTTTTGAAGATAATCGCTAATGGCTCAGATATCACCTTAGTCAGCTCCTTGAGTATTCTAGGAGGTATTTCATCAGTCTCTGCTGACTTGAAGACATCTAACTTGTCTAAGTAATTTTTAACTTGTTCTTTCCCTATTTTAACCTCAGACCCTACCTCATTTTCACTGGCATTCACTATATTAGAGGTCCAATTGTTATTAACTTTTGTGGTGAAAACTGAAACAAAAATGTAATTTACCTCTTCTGTCACTTCCACATTTTGTGTTATTGTCTTCCCCCTTCCCCTTCATTGAGTAATAGGCCTACCCTGTCCTTGGTTTTCCTCTTGCTTCTAATGTATTTTTAGAATGTTTTCTTGTTACCCATTATGTCTCTAGCTAGTTTAATCTCATTTTGTGCCTTGACCTTGCTAATTTTGTCCCTGCATGTGTCTTTTTTTATATTTATCCTTCATAATTTGCTTAGCTTCCACTTTTTGTAGAACTTTTTTTTTTTTTTTGAGTTTCAGATCACTTAAGATGTCCTGGTTAAGCAAGCCGTGCTGCTATTATAGGAAAAATAACAAAGGGAATAAAAAACGCATTGGCAAGAGGAAGCAGAGAGTTACGATTAATGACATAAACTCAAATAAGAAGTCACAAATGGTAATACCACAGGGATTAGTTTTAGGGCCACTAGCGTTTCTTATAAATGACTTAGAAGAGGGGATCAAAAGCAGAATATCAATTTGCTGGTGACATGAAATGAGTTTAAGATCAAACAATCCAAATGACATTGGAAGAATTCAATAGGATTTGTACAGATTAGGGAGCTAGGATATGAGAGAGAGAAATATATGCTACGTATATAACAAATGGGAATACATGACATTGATACATTTTGTCACTTTGGGTCTAAATAATGTAACTTGTAAAATGTCATATTCCCTTCATCTATTTTTCAAATGAACTTTATATTGCTTTATACTGTCTTCATCTCACCTAACTTATATGCATAATAAACTGGTTTGTGTCTGTGAGGTAATTGTTTCATAATGCAACATATTTATTGGTAAATGTACATGGTTGTGAAATTCATGTGACCCTATATGAAATTAATTACCCTGGGGGAAATACAGTTCCCACCCCAAACTATACCTAGGCACCTAACAGCCAAAAGGCTGCTGCCCAGTGAAGATCTGCTGCTGAGGGAGAATGAAATACATGGATTCCACATCTCCTGTTCATATGGGCCTAATCAACCCCAGTGAGCAATGAGTGCTGTGATAGGATGACTAGTGAGTTGCAATTCCATGGACCCCATTTACCCATTATCTCATTTTCCCCTCAACCGCTCCCTGCCATGGATCAGTGTGTGACATTTGTGGGTGCTACTGCAGGCTTTACAAAATATCTGCTGTTACTCTTCTGTAGTCTGGGGAGGACCCTTCCCTTCCCCCCCCCCCCGCCTCCCACCACTTCCTTCAATGCCAAAGCAGAGGGAGAGGGTCAACATTTTGTTCTTTGTTCATTACATGATCATAGGTGTATAATGCTATCAGTTTTTGATCTGTGTAAATGTTATTGTTTAGAATCATTTTATTATTTGCAAGGCAGAAACTATGTAATCATGGTGTTACAACTGTCCATGTAATTGACTGGGATACTTACCAAGTAGTTGCAGAGTAATTATCTGGTGGTTTTATCTTCCAAACCAGAGTGAAACTGGGATCTAATAATTGCAAGCTACATGTGACATGGTGTCCACCAAATCCTTTGATGTCACAGGAAAATAAGGACTTGCAGTTCAGGCCCTGGTCCTGCAAACACACACACACTTAACTTTAAGCATGTGAGTAACCCCAATGAAGTCAGTGGAAGTACTCATATGTTTAGTTAAGCACTTGCATAAGTGTTTACAAGATCAGAATCTTACAAGTTGGGAACCAACCTGATTTGGAAGAATCAATAATGTTCTTTTTGCTGTTGGCTAACAAATTCCATGCTTTTGCTTTTTTTCCATGTTGGCCTGTCTCCTCTCCCAAGCTACCAATTGCAAGACAAGGGCTAATTAATTTTCTATATTTCTTTTAGCAAAGAATAAAAACTTTTTTTCTTTTCTCCTACCCCTCCTTGATCCCTCCTAATTTACTGGTCTGGTGTGAGTGCAGGACTGGAAGAGCTAATGAAGCATAAGCAGAGAATGAGAAGTACATAATGAGAAGTACATTTTATATTTAAAATTCTTGAGTTAGAGGCTTCCCTGAGTTCATGAAAAGCCTTCAAATTAGGATTATTGGAAGATAGTGACCTAGCTACGGGTCTGATGATAAGGAATTAGGGTATGTAATATTTTCTAATGTTTGCAGATACGCATTGAAAAGATAGATTAACCTTGAGTCAGTCACTGTGGAAAATATGATTCCGTGGATAAAAGTTTAAATATCATGGGCTCTAACTTCAGGAGTCATGGGGGGTGGCTGAGAGGAGTTAAATGAGATCTTTTATAAGTGTACAGTCTATTCTGAAATCCTGTGTTTCTTTTAAATGCAGGGCAAGAAATGAGCTGCTATGCAGTTTCAGCAGGGTAGTATTCCCTAGAGCAACAATTCTCAACCAGGGGTCAAAGGCCCCCGCAGGTGTGGGGGCATGAGCAGGTTTCAAGGGTGTGCCAAGCAGGGGCAGCATTAGATTCATTGGGGCCCAGGTCAAAAAGCTAAAGCCCCTCTGCCCTGAGCCCCTCCACCTGGGGCTGAAGCCAAAGCCTAAGAAACTTAGCTTTGCAGGGCCCCAGGCAATTCCCCTGTTTGCTACCCCCTAATGCCAGCCCTGGCTTTTATATGCAGAAAAACAGTTGTTGTGGCACCGGTGGGCTTTGGCATTTTTATAGCATATTGGGAGGGCCTCAGAAAGAAAAGGGTTGAGAACCCCTGCCCTAGATGGCTCCTCATTGTGTAGAATTAGCTAGGGAATATGTCTTCAGGTTGTGTGCCATTTTGTAGAGCTGACTGTGCATCAGGTCCCCAGTCCACACCCTGCTCCCTCTGTGTTTCTTGGCATGGGGTTTTCTGGGAAACTGTTCCTCCTGTATATCACCTGCCAAAGAATCCCTAGAGTCTTCCATACCCCCCCTGACATCTGGAAGGTGGGTTCCCAAGTTCTACTTCTGATTGCTCATCCAACTTTCATGTTTTGGGGAAGTAGGTGGTTGAGACTGCAGCCCACCCAACCTGAATGTCTGTTTTTCCTAGGGAAGGGAGACCTCTAGAACTTTCCTCAAAATCTACTTCCCCTCACACCTAGTATTTGTTTCACTAAGCTACGGGAATCTGACAGTGTGGGGGTTTAATGTGTGTTATTGCTTGTTAGCAAGCTTGAAGGAGGAAAAAGAAAAGACATGGACCTTCTCTGGGTGTTTGGGATTTGGACTGAGGGTAGGAGGTAAATCATGGGGTTGTGATTCAGTCTTGATGAGTGATTCTGAGGCGGTAGTAACTGGAGGAGAGAAACTCGGACTTGCTGTAAAGGAGGTAGGGCTATGGGGATGGAATTTGGACTGGAGTATACAAGAATATGCTGAGAGTCCAAAACAGTGTTTGATGAAGATTGAGGCACTATTTGGACCTGTAGTGTTTGATAACTGAAATGCTGGGTGCCGACTGTGCCAACTGGGAGAGGGCCAGGGTGCATAAGGGAATGGAAAAAACTTGCAGCCAGAGGGAACAGGGGATAGACTGGAGAACAGCACCATCACTAGGAAAAGGCAGGTCTATGTGATTGGGGACTCTTTACTGAGAAGAATAGATAGGCCTGTAACCAGAGCTGATCCAGAAAATAGGAGGGTGTGCTGTCTTCCAGGTGCTAAGATACGGGATGTAGACCTGAGGTTAAAAAGGATTCTAAAGGGAGCGGGAAAGAATCCCCTAATTATCCTTCATGTGGGAACAAATGATACGGCTAGATTCTCGCTGGAAAGTATTAAGGGAGACTATGCTAGGCTGGGGATGACGCTTAAGGAAATTGAGGCTCAGGTGATCTTTAGTGGGATTCTGCCTGTTCCTAGAGAAGGGCAACAAAGGTGTGACAAGATTATGACTATCAATAGATGGCTTAGGCAGTGGTGCTATAAGGAGGGCTTTGGGATGTATGGCCATTGGGAGGCATTCATGGATAGAGGACAGTTCTCTCGGGATGGACTTCATCTGAGTAGGGAAGGAAATAGACTTCTAGGATGGAGGCTGGCACAACTGATTAAGAGAGCTTTAAACTAGGAATTTGGGGGAGATGGTTGGGAGATGTCCAGGTAATCTCCACGCCAGAATTTAGCATAGAGTGGAAAGAAAATGAAGTAAGAGTGGATACAGCTGTAGGTAGGAGGAAGGGCAGTGTAGATACAAGTCTAATAGGTTATACTGGTAGTAAAATAACCGTGCCTAATAGGGTACAGAATGTGAGTGAGGCCAAACAGCAAAAATTAAGATGTTTGTACACTAATGCAAGGAGCCTAGGTAACAAAATGGAGGAACTAGAGTTACTGGTGCAGGAAGTGAAACCAGATATTATAGGTATAACAGAGACCTGGTGGAATAGTAGTCATGACTGGGCTACAGGTATTGAAGGGTATGCGCTGTTTAGGAAAGACTGAAATAAAGGTAAAGGTGGTGGAGTAGCACTGTATATCAATGATGAGATAGAATGTAAAGAAATAAGAAGCGATGAAATGGATATGACTGAGTCTGTCTGGGCAATAATTAAATTGGGGAAGAAAACTATTAGAGCCTCCCCTGGGATAGTGCTTGGGGTGTGCTATAGACCGCCGCGATCTAATTTGGATATGGATAGAGCCCTTTTTAATGTTTTTAATAAAGTAAATACTAATGGAAACTGTGTGATCATGGGAGACTTTAACTTCCCAGATATAGACTGGAGGACGAGTGCTAGTAATAATAATAGGGCTCAGATTTTCCTAGATGCGATAGCTGATGGATTCCTTCAACAAGTAGTTGCTGAACCGACTAGAGGGGATGCCATTTTAGATTTGGTCTTGGCAAGTAATGAGGATCTCATAGAGGAAATGGTTGTAGGGGATAATCTTGGCTCAAGTGATCATGAGCTAATTCAGTTCAAATTGAATGGAAGGATTAACAAAAATAAATCTGCAACTAGGGTTTTTGATTTCAAAAGGGCTGACTTTCAAAAATTAAGGAAATTAGTTAGGGAAGTGGATTGGACTGAAGAATTTATGGGTTTAAAGGTAGAGGAGGCCTGGGATTATTTTAAATTAAAGCTGCAGAAGCTATCGGAAGCCTGCATCCCAAGAAAGGGGAAAAAATTCATAGGCAGGAGTTGTAGACCAAGCTGGATGAGCAAGCATCTTAGAGAGGTAATTAAGAAAAAGCAGAAAGCATATAGGGAGTGGAAGAAGGGAGGGATCAGTAAGGAAAGCTACCTTATTGAGGTCAGAATATGTAGGGCTAAAGTGAGACAGGCTAAAAGTCAAGTAGAGTTGGACCTTGCAAAGGGAATTAAAACCAATAGTAAAAGGTTTTATAGTCATATAAATAGGAAGAAAACAAAGAAAGAAGTGGGACCGCTAAAAACTGAGGATGGAGTGGAGGTCAAGGATAATCTAGGCATGGCCCAATATCTAAACAAATACTTTGCCTCAGTCTTTAATAAGACTAAAGAGGATCTTAGGGATAATGGTAGCATGATAAATGGGAATGAGGATATGGAGGTAGACATCACCATATCTGAGGTAGAAGCGAAACTCAAACAGCTTAATGGGACTAAATCGGGGGGCCCAGATAATCTTCATCCAAGAATATTAAAAGAATTGGCACAAGAAATTGCAAGCCCATTAGCAAGAATTTTTAATGAATCTGTAAACTCAGGGGTTGTACCGTATGATTGGAGAATTGCTAACATAGTTCCTATTTTTAAGAAAGGGAAAAAAAGTGATCCAAGTAATTATAGGCCTGTTAGTTTGACATCTGTAGTATGCAAGGTCTTGGAAAAAATTTTGAAGGAGAAGGTAGTTAAGGACATTGAAGTCAATGGTAAATGGGACAAAATACAACATGGTTTTACAAAAGGTAGATCGTGCCAAACCAACCTGATCTCCTTCTTTGAGAGAGTAACAGATTTTTTAGATAAAGGAAACACAGTGGATCTAATTTACTTAGATTTTAGTAAGGCGTTTGATACTGTGCCACATGGGGAATTATTAGTTAAATTGGATAAGATGGGCATCAATAGGAAAATTGAAAGGTGGATAGGGAATTGGTTAAAGGGGAGACTACAACGGGTCCTACTGAAAGGTGAACTGTCAAGTTGGAGGGAGGTTACCAGTGGAGTTCCTCAAGGATCAGTTTTGGGACCAATCTTATTTAATCTTTTTATTACTGACCTGGGCACAAAAAGTGGGAGTGTGCTAATAAAGTTTGCAGATGATACAAAGCTGGGAGGTATTGCTAATTTAGAGAAGGACAGGGATACCCTACAGGAGGATCTGGATGACCTTGTAAACTGGAGTAATAGTAATAGGATGAAATTTAATAGTGAGAAGTGTAAGGTCATGCATTTAGGGATTAATAACAAGAATTTTAGTTATAAGCTAGGGACGCATCAACTAGAAGTAACGGAGGAGGAAAAGGACCTTGGAGTATTGGTTGATCATAGGATGACTATGAGCTGCCAATGTGATATGGCTGTGAAAAAAGCTAATGTCATCTTGGGATGCATCAGGAGAGGTATTTCCAGTAGGGATAAGGAGGTTTTAGTACCGTTATATAAGGCACTGGTGAGACCTCACCTGGAATACTGTGTGCAGTTCTGGTCTCCCATGTTTAAGAAGGATGAATTCAAACTGGAACAGGTACAGAGAAGGGCTACTAGGATGATCTGAGGAATGGAAAACTTGTCTTATGAAAGGAGACTCAGGGAGCTTGGCTTGTTTAGCCTAACTAAAAGAAGGTTGAGGGGAGATATGATTGCTCTCTATAAATATATCAGAGGGATAAATACCAGAGAGGGAGAGGAATTATTTAAACTCAGTACCAATGTGGACACAAGAACAAATGGATATAAACTGGCCACTAGGAAATTTAGATTAGAAATTAGACGAAGGTTTCTAACCATCAGAGGAGTGAAGTTTTGGAATAGCCTTCCGAGGGAAGTAGTGGGGGCAAAAGATCTATCTTGCTTTAAGATTAAACTCGATAAGTTTATGGAGGAGATGGTATGATGGGATAACATGGTTTTGGTAATTAAATATTCATGGTAAATAGGCCCAATGGCCTGTGATGGGTTTTTAGATGGGGTAAGATCCAAGTTACCCGGGAAAGAATTTTCTGTAGTATCTGGCTGATGAATCTTGCCCATATGCTCAGGGTTTAGCTGATCGCCATATTTGGGGTCGGGAAGGAATTTTCCTCCAGGGCAGATTGGAAGGCCCTGGAGGTTTTTCGCCTTCCTCTGTAGCATGGGGCACGGGTCACTTGCTGGAGGATTCTCTGCTCCTTGAGGTCTTCAAACTACAATTTGAGGACTTCAATAGCACAGATATAGGTGTGAGGTCTTTTTTAGGAGTGGTGGGTGAAATTCTGTGGCCTGCATTGTGCAGGGGGTCGGACTGGATGATCATAATGGTCCCTTCTGACCTAAATATCTATGAATCTATAAGAGTTACAGGGATACCCTGGATCTGGCATGTACATGCTAATCATTAAGAGGGACATATAAGGTCCCTACTGAAAACCTGTGTCACACTGGTCATCATGATCTTTGCTAAATGTGTGTGTAGATAATATGTAAGGAGATGTGTATATGTGGATGCACACACTGGGAATTATGTTCTTAAAGCCTTGCAGTTAAAGGCAGGTCACCCAGAGATGGTATGCCGTAAGACAGGTTCCCCTAGACAGGAATTAGGAGACCATCATCTCACTTGTTGTGTAATGTGTGTCTTACAATATAAGTCCATTTCCATACTGAGTTAAATGCTAATGAAGAGCTTGCAGGGACTTCGGGAGAAGAAATTAACAGGAAGAGATGAACAGAGGGAGCAGGAACCCTTTTACAGGTAATGAACTGATCTAGTATATCTAGGGGTGCAGAAAGATGTCCTGGCATCCTTCATCGGGGGATACAAGCTGCCACAGAGCTTGGTGTTATGAAAAGAGAGTCTCAGCCATCCAGGTTGAAAAACACAGTGAAGAGGATTTGGGGTAAGCAGTACGTTATCAGACAAAAGGGCATCTTGTTAGTTAAATTTAGGTTTTAGAATATGTCCTATGCTTTTATTTTATATGTAATCTTGGGTTTCCAATATTTCTGCTTGTTATTGTTGAATAACAAAATTCCTTGCTAAATAAACTTACACTTGCTTTCTCTATTAACAAATCTATGTGCTGGATCCGATGGTATAACTGATACGCTGTGGTGTACTGTTCCTCTGGGAACAGAGGATCTGGAAATTCGGAGAGTATCTAATGGCCTGGGGGCTGGGCTCTCCAGGGAAATGCTCAGAAGACTCAGGGGGTTGGAGTGTTTCAAATATTTATCTGAAGATGGATAGCAGGGCCTGCATGGGCTGTGAGATGTTTGTGTTGCTTGAGGCTGGTGGAATCAGGGTGCTGACCCCTGGCAAGCACAGACATGGCTTCCTCATGGCAAGATGCATCACAACCGTGATTACCCCCAGGAAGCATCATACCAGAAGGTCTAAAGGGTGGAGTAAAAACAAGACTTGAAGCAAGAAGGTTAACATTTTTGAGGGGGTGAATGTAGATGTGTGTGAGTGGAAGATGCAAGATAATGATCCACCTGGCCCCTGGCGTGAGAGGATCAGGAGCATAACATGATTAGTTATTTGGCATTAGTATGGTACAGGTCTCACATAGCAGTTACAGTGTTACATATATCCTGTTAAATACAGTGTTTCTGGTTCACATCTAGCATACTATAGCTCAGTCTTCCATGTAACGACTGATTTATCAGTGACACAATGTTGTCACCATCATCTATTTGAAGAGACAAGCCTCAAGAATGTGATCACATATATCAGGGGTGGCTGAATGTACTGACCCTCTGAGCTGCATGCAATAATTTTCAGCAGTTCAAGAGCAGGCCTGCATGCTGGGCTTCTGCCCCATGCAGGAGGTGCTTGCTGGGGTCAGGGCTTCTGCCCCATGCAGGAGGCACCTGCCCACTCCTGATGAAGCCCTGAGCCTTGCAGGCCTGCCCTGCTTCTGCTAAAGTCCTGAGCCTTGACAGGTGCTCCCCATGGGACTGAAGCCCTGAGACACCCCCCACCCTGGGCAGAAGCCCCTAGCCCCACCACCCCACTGCAGGGCAAAAGCCCCGAGCTTTCCCCTCCCCTCCCAGTCTGGTAGGTGGAGAATGGGGGGTCAAGGGGAGCTCTGCAAGACACACTTTAACTGTCAAAGAGCTGCATGTGGTTCGTGAGTCGCGGTTTGGCCAAGCCTGACATATAATCTTCAAGTCCAATAAAAGTATTCAGTTTTAATCTAATTTTATTAGCTCTGTAGAACATCCCTGTATATTGCTGAAGCACACACAGTATTAGAATGCATGTATGTTGGCATTATACTGGAACATAGTTTCATGATGCTAGGTAAACTGTAAACAGGAAGAGAGATCAAAGACTGTCAGTTTTACTATGACACTGTATGCAACTCTACTCTGTGAATCTTGTGAAATCCAAAGGCAGATGTTCTGTTGCTGGGTTCTGTCGTAAGTTTTCTGCAGGCTGGAGGAAAAAGGGGAAGATTTATCATTCGTGGAAAGTGAAAGGGTATTTCCCATTTAGGATTGCTTTTCCTCTCAGACAAAAAGGGTACTGAACAAAAGTCATCCCTTGTGTAACTCAGTTGACATTTGGATAATAGAAATGAATTAAGTCTATTCAATCCAAGTGAAGTTATCACACAGATTTCTACAAATAAGATAAACACACACTTTACAAATAAGGAGGAGCAAGGAAACCATTGTTTTTTTTTCCTCTAAGTGTGAGGTAAGCAGTAAAGTGTAAATGTGTAAAGGAAACTTCCACCAAAACCGTGAAGAAGTGCTGGAATTCAGGAATAAACATTACAGTGAATGGTTGTCTGAGAATACATTGCAGAATATAGAAGAAAGTTATAAAATTAAACTGAAAGTAGGGCAAGCAAAAACAAGAACACAGAAACAGCGACTCCAGGAGGAAGTCACAAAGAACAAAGTGCCACAAAGAACAAAGAGGTCAAAGAAAGTGCCAGTGTAACACTGACAAATCCTGGTCGTCATCAGGCAGGATCGAACTGGGGACCTCTGAAGCTTAGTGCATGAGCTTCTGCTGCATGAGCTAAAAACCAGCTGACTGTTAGCTAAGGCTGTAGAGCAGACTTATTTTATCTTTCCCTAAGTGGTCTTAGTGCCACTAGATGGGACAGAACACCACACCCAGGAGGTGTGGGGGTTACACCAGGAAAGACCAATAATATTTCAGAGACAAAATGGCAACAGATGCACAGATTGCTGCAGCACAAATTGACATGAAGACACTGTACAATATCACTAGACAGTGGTCAGGAAAAGGAGTAAACAACATATTATTCCAAAGCACTGAGGGTAATTTAACAACAAAAACATCAGAACAATTAAATATATGGAGGCAATACTTTAGTCAAGTACTGAATGGTGAGCCAATAATCAACCCCTCCAAACCTTATTTATCTAAATGGCAAGTTTTGATAAACACCTGATCCTCAAAGTGAGGCTGACAGAAAAAAAATCACTAAGAGCTTTGGAGGATGACAAAACAGAAACTGATAGGAGAGAAAATTATGGAATGAAAATGGGGATGGCCAGGACACACACAGAGGAAAGAACCAAACAACATAACAAGACCTGTTGTGGACTGAAATCCCCAGGGCAAGAAGTGATGAGGTAGACCAAAAACAATTTGGAAATGCCCAACAGAAGCAAAACTAAAAGCTGTCAAAATGACATGGGAAGAAGCTAAGTCTGCAGCAAGAGACTGCCAAAGAGGCAAGACGATGGTGAAGGCTTTATGTTCTGCATGGACTAAAGAGGCATAAGTCAAACAGTAAAATCCATACTTTATTGTGATTTTAGTGTGAGATTTCATTTGTGCTCAGCTATGAAGAATAGGATGCTACAAATACTGCCTCACCTGCAAAACATCCTTTTTATGGCCAGTTAAAAATCTGGATTTCTTCCACAATGTTGTACCAATCTATGAGGTTGCGAGAGCACTTGGGATATATTCCAGTTTTCTGATGTGTCTCCTTTCTGACCTTTGTGTTTGTTACCCGTGACTTCTATTTTGTCAAAGTAACACTCAGGCCTCTGGTCTCCCATTGTGAGAAGGTCTTAATTTTACAGCTGAGGTTGTTGTAGTAGAGTGGATGCTTTTTAGAAATAGTTATTTTGATTTTTCTATAGGAGTTGTATGAATGATTTATTTATCACTTAGTGTATAAGGAGTCCATTGCCTATAAGATTCGGGACAGGTGGAAAAGTCACTGTGAATGTTTATAACTTGAGGCCCCAATCCTGTCCTGCGTTCCATGCGTGGACAGACCTCTGCACCACCAAGTCAACTGAAGTCAGTGGAGCTCTGCATGGAGTCCATTACAGAAACAGAATTTAACTGAGATAATTCATGAGTGGATAGGTCTTTTATAATCAATGTATTTCAGTGGCCAAATTTCACAACAGGTCATCTGCTTTTTTTCTTGTGCTGGGTCACCCTCCAGAAGAAGGTGTTATATGAATTACATTCATGAGGATTTTAAATACTCTCTTATTACAATTTGTAAAAATCCAGGATGCACAATAACTGGAAAATAGCACTAAGCCTGACTTGTTAGAATTGTTGAGCTTCCACAACTCCATCCAAAACCAATGGCAGTTGTGAGTTCACAACACTACTGAAAATTAGCCCTGAGATTTTCAGTCCTACTCTGAGAATTTTTTTTTTTTTGCTGAGATTAGTAAATGCATTTAAATATTAAAGATTCACCTTTACCATTTCACTTAACCCTGCAAGGTAGTAAAGTTTCAATGGGACTGCTTGCATGTGTCAGACAAGCAGCCTAAGGCATATGTTCTATATTTGGAGAAGCACCACTATTAAATGGCATTACCACAGAGAGTTCTTCCAAGGGGGATCCAGAACTGCTTTACAAACCTCAATGAATTTTCAGCATGCCACTGTGTAGTAAGCTAATATCCCCATTATAAAGATGTGGAAACGGAGGCACAGAAAGATTACGTAACTTGCCCAAGGACACAGGAAGTTTGTAACAGGCTGGAATGGAACCCAGATTTCTAGATATTTTTTCACTGCAGTATCTTAGCCACATGATCATCCATTCTTTCTCTTAGAGAAGATTAGCCTACATGCTGTAGCATGACATTTGAGTAACTTTATATGATTATGTAGCTTGGAAGTATCCTGAAATGATCAAATCATTTTTAGGAATCTACCTGCAGTTAGTTTTGATGACCTTCAAGGTCCCTTCCCAGTTTTCATGAGTATTTACTAATGTTTCAATGTCAGTTCCAAATTATTGCAAAATGTAAGAACTTTAAATTTTCTGTGATGAAATAATATGCCAAAAGCCAGCAGCAACAAACAAACAAACAAACCCCTGTTTCTACTTGATCTTTTATTCAAAACTGTCCATCTCTTTACATTTTCCTGCCATTTTCAGTGTACAACTTTTCAGTGCCACTTATCAGTTAAAATAAGGTAGCATGTTACAACATACAAAGTTGTGCCATAACTTGACATGAGTCCACAAAACCTGCTGCAATGTGTTAGAAAAACAATTTTTTAAAATAGGTTCCTAGGATTTTTAAAGATGATTACATAACAACCCACATGGTTCACCCCTTATTTGTGTCTGCTTTGGGACTGGAGTTCATAAAGGTGCTCAAGGGAATAATTTGCCTGTGAAATCCCTAGTGCTGGCTAGAGTGGAGAAAGGGTGAATAACTTTAGTATAACCTGTTCTGTTACCATAGGGAGCAATCCTGCATTGGGACTAGATGACCCAATAGGTATTTTTCGCTATAATTTCAGTGTAGTTTATATTGATTTTCCAGTCCACTGTTTTCTTACCTTAGTTGCAGGTGGTTTTGCCCCTCAAGTTTGTAAGAGTTGTTCTGTCAAAAAACAAACAGAAATTTACCTTCAGTAAGACAAGTTCAATTTCTATGGACTAAGTGATGTCTACAGTTTGTCTTTGGGGAGTGTTACAGGCTGTTTGGTATGGCAGCTGGATGTACCAAGAAAAAGGAATTTGCGCCACCTGTGTTGATCCTGTTGGAAAAAAGTTTCCTGTCTCCAGAATCCAAATGTATGTCACCTGGGATTTTTTTTTTTTTTTTGTTCAGCAGTTCAGGGTTAGGACCAATATCACCTCAGAAACTAAGTTGCAAAATTCTATCAGATATTTCTAGAAGCCTTTTTTGTTTCCTGTCCCCCCCCCCAACTTCATGGTATCCTTTTGCATTTTATTTTTCCCTGTCGGTGTTTGCACTAAAACATCTGGGTCATGACACAGAGTTGAAAACATGGGCATATGGACATGGGAATATCTGTTTAGTGGAAAAGGAGAAGCACCCTAGCCTTGCTTCTTTCTCCCCAACCCTGGGACATGGGTAAGGGAAGACCCAATGCAAACACTGGTCTCTTGCTAGCCCTGTGGCAGGCTATCATGTCGGCCCCTTTGTTGTCCCTGTTCCTTTCTTAGCCCTATGTTGTGGATGAGGAATGGAGTCCATGTTGTTGATTTGCCAATTCTGGGGAGGGGTTGGGGAGATGGTTCCTACCATTATGTTGCTTCTTGTGCATTCCCTTGGTCTGTTTGCTTAGAGCATAAGAAAACAAGTTGTGAATCTTGTGAAAAAATAAATATGTTTTGCAAAATGTATGTCGGTTGGAGGTGTTTGAAAGTGCTATGGGGAGCAATATTAAAGCAAAATGTTTTTAAAATGTGATATTTTAAATCTGATGCTGAGATTTATTGATCATTATAGTTAGCCTGTGAAATTGCTGTACAAAGATTAACTAAATAACCATCACGATAATAGTGCTGTGAGGTACATTGGTTGGTAAATATTATTCCCATTGTACAAATGAAGGAACCTGAAGCAAAACACTTGTCTTATGCAAGGTTACTGAGGAAGCCAATGGCAGAGCAGAGATTAGAGCTGAGTTCCAGACTACCAGTCCTGTGCTTCACCAATAGTCCATACTGCCTCTGTAAATGAGGTAAGGAAACATATTTGCCTTGCCTCCTCAAACTCCCTGCAGTCTCTCTGCTAGGTTTATATCCCTTTTTTCTAGGGGAATAAGATGCCTGCTGGCTGTTCACCTTGATAAATCAGCCAGAGTTTCCTGCAGGGAGGGAGGAAAACACTGACAAGCTTAAACTCTCAGCAGCTGTGGAGCCTTTGGCTATTGGAGACAGAGTTTTAACTCCTGGCTTGCCTAGTGCCATACAGGATTCGTCTGCTCTGTCACAGGGGACTGGATCAGCTTTTTTTTCTTCTGATTAGAATTCTCTTCTGCACCCTTTTAGCAGATATATATAGGGTCCATCTCCCCTAGGGGTGAGGGAAATAAGAACCTACCCAATGCACCATGCAACACTCACACTGAACCTGAATTTAGCCATTTTTTACTTGAGATAACTTGACCTGAAAATGATGTTTCTTTCTCATGTACTTCTGTGTTCTTCTTCAAGTAGATGTGGATATGTATTACACTTAGGTGTGTACATGCCCAGTGTGCCAGATCCAAAGAGTTTTACCTAGCAATACCCACAAAGGGGTGGCACTCTCTCCTCCTGGCAGTGGTCCCTCCCCGGCTATATGAGGTGCCACCGCCCTGACCGCCCCACCCTCAGTTCCTCATCATTGCCCATGGCTGGAATCAGAGCTCTGTGTGAGTTTAGTCTCACAACCCCACATTTCTGAAAGGGCTTCTCTGTTTGCATTCTCCGGTCCATGAACTGGTTCTCTTTTGGGACTTAAACATGGTTCTAGCTTCTCTAATGGGTCCTACATTCAAGCCCCTGGCGTTCTGTCCACTGCCCCTCCTGTGTCATAAAACTGTATTCCTGATAGCTATCACATCTGCAAAGAGTGACTTGCAGGCCTTCACGGCCCTGTGTGAATTGCAGACTCTTATGGCTGAGCCGCCTTGCACTCAGTTCTCCAAGGACAAGGTGACGCTACAACTACACCCAAAGCTTTTGTCCACCATGGGGGTCTCAGTTTCATGTGAGTCACGCAGAGTATTTACCTGAGCTGCACGCTTCCCCAGAGGAACAGCATCTCCACACCCTTGATGTCAGGTGATGTCTAGCCTTTTATTTAGACAGGACTAAACCATTTTGTGCTTTGCCTTGCCTATTCATGTCATATGAAGATCACGTGAAGAAGCAAGCAGTCTCTGCACAGACCATCTCTAGATAGATAACATCCTGTAGCAAGACTGTGTATGAGATCACTTTAGCTAAGCCTCCTCAGTGGATATGGGTTCACTCCACAAGCGTGCAAGTGACATTGATAGCATTCCTCAACATGACATTTCCATTCTGAACATTGGTAGGGCGGCCATGTGGTCATCCATCCATCCACTTATGGACCATTATGCTATTACAGTTTCAAGAGTGGACACAAGCCTTAGAAGGGCAGTCCTGCAATCCCTATTACAGTAGACTCCAAGCCCCACCTCCGGATTGGAGTACTGCTCATGAGTCACCTAAGTGGAATACCCATCTGTATGTCCTTGAAGAAACAGTTATTTACTTTAACTGTGGTTCTTCGAGATGTGATAGAAATGTGTGTTCCATGACCTGCCGTCCATCCTCTCTGCATCAGAGTCTCCTCTTAAGGGCATTCATTGCGAAAGAAATTAAGGTGATTGGAGCGGCACTGTCTCATGTAGCCAGAAGAGGGGCCATAGCCATGAGTAAAGCTAAGATTTAGTCATGCATATTTTTAGTAAAAGTCATGGACAGGTTACAGGCAATAAACAAAAATTCATGGCCTGTAACCTGTCCATGACTTTTACTATAAATACCCATTACTAAATCTCTGCGCCTGGGCCCTGCTGGTCTTGGGGGACCCTGCTCCAACAGTGGGAGCTGACTGCCCCTGAAGGCCTGCTGCTCCAAGGCCCTGGGGGCCCCTCTCCCAACAGCCTCAGGGGGGCCACCTCTGGGACTGCTGCTGCTTGGATGGTCCCTGGGGCTGCCCTGGCGATCAATGCTGGGACACTCACCGGGGGCCACTGCCCAGGACTGCTGCTGCTTGTGCGGTTCCTGGAACTAGCCACACCAGCTGCTACTTGGGCACGCCCCAGGGACAGCTGGCCGGGACCCATCCAGCAGTGGCTGGAGCAGCTGGCTGCAGGATGCCAGAGCACGAGTGCCGCCCCTCTACAGATCCTGCTAGGCGAAAGTCTCTGGCTCCAATGTGCTGGGCACACCTAAGTGGAATACAGGTATTCATCTCATCTTGAAGAATCACAGTTACAGTAAGTAACCATTTCTTTCTGGGCCTGAGTTACCTCTTGCTTCCTCAGAAATCAATGGACATACAGCATTGCAAAACCAGCGTGAGATCAGAATCAGGCCCTTTGTTTCCATTTGGGAACAGAAATGTCAAAATTTTGAGGAGGGTGGAAATGCCACATGAACAGCCCTGAAAAGGTAATGATCATTATTATTTACTTATGTGTTTATGGTAATTCCCACATTGTGGTAGGTACTTTCCAGATATTAAAGGAAGGATAGTCCCTGCAGCTGCCCTCAGGAGCTTGCAATCTAAGGACAAAAGCTATGGAAGCTCTTTTTTCATGTTTTACAAGCTTACTTGATTTTGAGGATTTGGATAAAGTTTGAATTAGAGATGGACGATAAACACACACCCAATGTCAGGATAATTCTGTACATTTGAGAAAGTTCTGATCAGGATCCTATACAAATCCAAACTTTGTGGCTCGAACCTACCTCTACAACAGGCCAAAGGAGAGCCCTAAATCTGAACAATTTTATGGAAGTTCAGAGCTAGATCAAAGCAGGTGTTTTGGGTTCACCTCCAATACTGATGTTTATCTAAATTTAACTTCAGAACCTTTTGAGATTTGCTCATTACTAGAATCCATGATCTGCACATTCCCATGGAAATCTACATATAGGTCTGTTACTGTTTTGGTATCAGAAACCTGATTGCTTGGATATTTGATCAGGGAAATTCATTTTATTCCCCTCTAACTCAATTATCTTTTCCCCAGGCAGAATGTTTGCTTAATGCATTGACCCATGCAACCCAGGCCATGTCTTCAATACAAACTTAGGTTGACCTAACCTACATAAGCATACAGCCACCACAGTTATTAAATCATTTGTGTGTGAACACACTTGGCTCCTTTTTTCGGCAGTGCGTGTCCTCACCAGGAGCACTTATATCAATTTGTATTGTCAGTGTGGGGCATTGTGGTAAGGCTCATGAAAGCCAGTAACAGTCAACCTAAGCAATGTAGTGTCTACACTGACCCTGCATCAACCTAATTACATTGAGCATGACTCTACACTGCTTAGATACTACATTAGCGCTTACGTCACCGGGAGCCAAATTTAAGTGAAGACAGTTCCACAGCTAGGTTGATGCAAGGCAGCTTGTGTTGAACCAACCCTGTAGCATAGACCATGCCCCAATTTCTGCCTCCCTCCTCCCAGTGCCACCCCTTATCAAAGGTCTCTTAATGGCTGTTGCTTACATAGGTAGCAAATTGCCTTGAACTCCTGTTAAACATTTACTCATGTAAAACAACGGGGGCCACATCCTAAACTAGTTTAACTCAGTGTAGCATCTCTGATGCCAGTGGAGCTGTGCTGATTTACACCAGCTGAAGATTTGGCCCATGCTTTGTAGGAAATTGTGAATATTTGCCACTTTTAAAATGAGGCTGAAGAAAGGAAAATACCATCTTTACTGAACTGGATTTTAATTTAGGACATAATCGAGGAAGTGATTCTCATCAATAATTTAAATTCCAATTTGTTTCCACAAATGAAGCAGAACGTGAATACCAAGTCTTCATCAGGGCTTCATGGTCTCAGTGAGCTAACAGATGAGGAAACCCCCCTCAGTGAAGTGATGTGTGTATGTTTTATCGTAAAGAAAGCTAATCTGTGCTCCTTGTTTACCAAGGCAGCTGCTGACTGAACCTGTGGTTTTGAATCTGCAATTTTTGCACTTGACTTTCTGTTAAAACCAAGCATTTTTATTGTCTGTGCTGACCACCTGCAGTATTTTAAGATGTTTAACATAACACTATTAAGTAATTTTTATAGCTTGAATTTTGTTTTTTTAGTATCTGTATTAAAAGTTTGCAGATATTTCTCTCCCTATCCATTTTGTCCTTTTCTATTTACTAAGCCATTGATTTTAGTTCCCCCTATGTTTCTTAATAAGGGTTTTGCCAGCATTTCTTTCTTTACTTCTTTGTGTACCATTGTGATTGATAGCTGGGAAGAATATTCAAGGTTGTGAAATTTACTATGGAAAAAGCAATCTAATACAAAATAATGAATTCTGGAGTGGAAAAATAATCAGTGATAAAAAATCTAATTCTTTTTAGAATTTGTTTTCCTTCTGAACAGTGTTTGAATTTAGCTATCAGATCAAGGGGTGCCAATTTTCATTTAGCCTGAACTCCCTTTAGCAAAGCTTATCTCCAATATGTGTACATCTGTTTACGTGTAGAGCTCCATCAACGTACATGGCACTTTACAGATAAATACAAAGCTTCCTGATCCTACTTTGAGCCCAGCAGTGTAAGGGAACCACAAGAGCCCTTAGGAGAATTCCCCTGTCATAGGCACAGTTTGCAGTTTTAGGTTACCCTTCCTTGCATCCACTGGCATGACGGCAGTGTGGTTGGGGCAGGAAGGAAGTGGATGAGTTCTAGCAAGGCTCTTAATAGTAATCCATAGGAGCTATGGAGAAGCTACCCAAGAAGCAGCACTGGGGGCCATTCTAACTGCCTGAAAAGGGGATCAGCCATATAACATAATAATTATTTTCCATTTCTAGTATGATTCTGTGCTTTGATTTATTGGATCACAGCCTTGGCAGGCTCTGGCATAATACCAGTAATGGTCATGGTTGTATGTTTCACAATAAGGACTGTAGTCATACAGGTAGAGTTCAATTACTATTCACGTTCAGAAGAGGAATGCTAAGAAAACCAACTGAAAATGATTCCCATTATTTTCTGAAAATGTATGCCTTAACGTAGTCTATAACTTATCAGTCATTGTAATCTGATGGCATTACCCCTGACTACAGAAGTTACTGTCACTTAGTTAATTCCTATGTGAAGTCAGCAGAAGGCACATTAGACAAAGGCTTGTGTTTATGTAGGTATAATATTTTCTATAATAAAGGCCATTATTTTGTGGTTTGAACACTAGTTGGCCATAACAGTGTTACTTGTATCTTTTCGGAGATGCTATACAGAATTTGGGCCTGATTCTCCACTCTTGCACCATGTACAATCACTTACATCTGTGCAAAATCAGTATGAGTAGAGAATTCTGAATCATGGTGTTTTACACCAACTTCCACAGGTATAAATGATGGCACAAAGGGAAAGATCAAGATAAATCAAGTCCATTTGGCTATAAAGCCTTATTCTGGGCACTTCAGTAATAGAGAGATGGAGAGCAGTTGTAAGGAATTCAAGTGCCTGTTGAAATTGACATATGGGGGGAAAATAAAATTACTGCCTAAATGATAACTGCAGGCAAGTTACTGAAGTTTATGAATGCCAAGGAAGGAAAAGAATAGTTTCAAACAAGGGAAAACTAACAAGAGTGTTAGCGAAGTAGTGAAAAATGCATTGCTTGAGACATTTAAAACGGTCTTACACTCAATGTTAAAAATAGACTGGAGGAAAATATTTCTGTAGGGGAGACTACTTAAATCAAAGAGAGATGAAGTAACCTCAGAAATTTCTTCCATCTCTAACAACTAGAGTATGATTATAGGGTTACCTCTTTTTAACTTACTAGAGAGTATATACGCATCCAGTACAGTAGTGTAATGGAGCACAAACTCACCACCGCAGCACCTCCTGCCAGTCGCTCTGGGAATTAGCTCTTTCCTAGCCATGGAGCGCCCTCTATGGGTGGTGTCCCACCCATTGCCTGCTCATTTGTGCCGTCTGGGACCCTCGTTGCTCCCTGGCTTGTGGCGTCCTCTTCTGGACACAGCCCTCCGGCAGTGCGCCTGCTCTATTCCACCTCCTTCCAGGGGTATCAGCTGTCCTCAGTCTGCAACTGCCTTCGTGGCCACCTGTCACCCCAAAGTCTAGTTCCTTGCCTCAGAGACAAGGCACAGTCTATCAGTCACCCTCCTCCATGGTAAGGTGTGGTGTAAGTGGGGAGGGATGGACCCAGGCCCACCCACTACTCTGGGTCCTGATCCAGGGACCCTCTGGCTACAGTCATGTCCTGCCCTCCTTCTCTGCCCTCTACTGCTCATGCCCCTTTGGCCCTTGCACCTTCTCGGCCCTTTCTTTCAGGGGCCTCAGCCTAGCACGTATCAGGCTGGACTTTCCCTCTGCTCCCCTGAGTCTGCCCACTGGTGCTCTATCTAAGGTGCTATCCTTGGGAGCCAGTCCTCCTCCCTCACTTGTCAGGGAGAGACTCCTGTCTCTTCTGCCTTTATATAGGGCCCAGTCTGGCCCTGATTGGCTGGGTTCTGTGCAGCCTCTCCAAGGGCTGCTATTAACCCTTTGTCTGCCAAAGTGGGGCAACTGCCCCACTACAAGTAGTAAATGAGAGAAATACAATTTCTTTCATTCCTGTTGAATGTGTTTTAATTATACTGCATTATTAAGCAGGATATGGAGCTGAAGTCTGCTGACTTTTTCTCCTACAGGTTTCTCCTATTCTTTCCCTCCAATCACTGCTTCCCTTGTAGCCTGAGTTCTTGAAGTAAAACTGGCTGAAAAATGAAAGCAAGTTACAGGAAAAAGTTCAAAATTGTTTTTATTTTGAGTGGCTCAAAGTGGCCCCATTATTCTTTTATTAATATGATTGTTTGAAGTTTTGAGATGAATTGGTCTTGGCCAGAACACATGACATATCATGCTGCTGTTGTTGTATATATGTGTGCCCATTTCAGGGTCAGTAAGCCTTTCTCCAGGTACATGAGGGAATATGACCTGATAATTATAAATTGCTACTCTTACTTGATAATAGTTGGTATCATTTTATCTCTGCAAAGCACTGGTATACAGGCAAATACTATAATCTAGCCAAAAAAAAAAAAAAAAAAGGAGAGAGAGATAATGTTAGAAATTGAATGAAATTACCATGACTAATAGTCACAGCCTTGAATGGGGGCCAGCGCAGAAAGACCATGTACTCAGGGTACTTCAGGGCGGGATTGTGCCTCCCTGAGCTTCCCAGTGAACAGGATGGCTCTGTTAAAGTATTGTGCAGCCAGCTACACCTGGTCCTTTCAAAGTATCGGTGTCAAGGAAGGGAGAGAACTATGGCCCTGACTCTCTTACTGCAATGTGTTTCTCCAGGGACGTGTTAAGGAAACAGTCTTCATGCCTTCCCAAAGGCAATGGTCCCTAGCTCTTGCACAGGATACAAAAAGAGAGGGAAATACTCCTTGTGTGATCCCCCTACCACGCTGGTTTCTGAAACAAAAGCCAGTAAGAATCTAGCCCTATGTAAATTACACAGGAGATTTTGCCACTTAGTCAACATTTTGATGACAAAGCCTTTGTAGCAGTTATGTATTTTCCATTCCCTTAGTAGGTATTATATTAGTTTGGCTTGGTATACACTTAAAATTTACATTGACATAGCTATGGCACTCACCCCTCACCCCACCCACCGAGAGCCATGCTGACCTCACCTACAGTTTAGATGCAGCTGGGTCAATGGCAGAATGCTTTAGTTGGCCTAGCTACAATTATTCAGAGAGAATTTCTGTGCACACTAAAGGGTTATGCTGGCATAGCTATGTCACTATAGTCCCCAGTGGGGATGTGGCCTTTGTGTGCTTAATATTTTATATTCCTAAATTTGAATGGTCCAAACTACCAAAACAGTTCCCTTAACTTTAAATGAGGATAAAACTAAACTGCCAATAGCAATGGCAAATCAAAATGGACCAAATTCAAATTATTTTTAATGGGTAATAGAAACGTAATTCTTTCAGGAAAAAATATTAATAAAATATATTTTAATGCAGGACCAGGATGGTCTCTCAGGTGCAAGTATTTCATGTAAAAAATTTTAAGATGAGTAAAAATATGTAGTCAAGCCTTTTTATGACTCAGCTTTGACTAGTTAAGTCTACATAGTATATGTATTTTAGTTTAGAGATTAAAGGCCAGATCCTCTTTTTGGTTAAATCTGTTTCCCTTTGTTGGCTAATGAATTTACACTGGATGAAGATCTGGCCCTAAACTTAAAATATGTTGTTTAAATTAGTAAATATAATCCCACATTTAGGGCCATAAGCTCATATGCATGAATACAGGTGTAGATTTTATTTTTATAATTTCTGCTTTATACCCAGTAGACCATAAATGCTCAATAGCTCTTATGATAAAGGTTTCAAACTAGGACATCTGATAAGTTGGTACTGCTGACTGGAAAGAAGTGTGAGGACCGCAAAGGGTGCAGGAAGAGGAGAAAGATGGTGGGAAATATGGACAGGGCTTTCTCCATCTCTACCTCCGTTACCAGTTAATAAGAATACCAGACCACAATAGTCTGGAGAGAGGATGGTTTTGCAGTAGAGGCACAGGACTGGAACTTGAGAGATCTCGGTTCAGCTCCCAGCTCTGCCAATATGACCTTGGGTAAATGACCAACAAAAGGGATCATCCACCTCTGAAGTGAGTGTGCTAACTACAAGGCACTAGAGTCATCCTAATTTATTCTCTGTCTCCATTAATACTGAATTATTCAATTATTTAATTGAAGTGGAACAACTTCAGTAGGGGGGAGTGAGGGAAACCCACATCCTATAGCCTAGCATCTAGGACTGTCACATTTAAAGTGGCAGATCAAGCAGGGGGTCTCCCAGTCCCAGGTGAATTGCCTAACCATTAGGTTAAAGGTTTTAAGGAAGCTCCTCTCCCACCCATCCCTGACTGTTTTGGTGGCGTTAGGAAGCCTTTGAGTTTGCGATTTAGGTGTCTGAACACCTGTGTTTACCCTGGTTCATGAATCGCTCGGTGGCTTAGGCTGGAGTTAGGCTCCCAGGTGCTTAGAATGAGGCAGCAGTGTGCATGCTTAGAGGCAGAAACATCAGTGCCTACGTAACTTTTGCCACAAACATTCTGGCTCTAAGTGAGTTTAGGCACCTACAAGGTTAGGCAATGGGAGTTTTGTGGTTTGCAATGTTGGCTAATAGGACTTAGGACCTAAGTACTTCTGTGGATCCCCTTGTTAATCTCCTGTGCTAGGATGACCATACATCCTGGTTTGGCTGAGACGGTCCTTTTTTTAACCCCTATCCCAGCCGTCCCAACGTTTTTTTGCAAAAGTGGGCGTTTGTCCTGTTTGATCGTGCCAACCTGATCAGTTTGTCTGTCTTGTCTATTTAGACTGGAAGTTCTTCAGGGCTGTCTGTCACTGTGTTTGAGAAACTTTTTTTTTCAGCTTGTTGATGTTTGTACACACTGCTGATACCGTATAATGTTTGTTAGAAGTAATCATTTTTTGTCTCTACCCTCCCTTTCTGTAAAAATAAATCATGATCCAGACTGCAAAACAAAACATGAAATGCTTTTCTAAAGCTGTGCAATACTGCATGATTGCAGACAGTTGTCACTGGCTAAGTAGAATAAATGCTATCATTGGTTTCTGAAGGAAGTTAAGTTGGAACCTGTCCAGTCACCAACCTCATGCAAAAGCTCAAACCTTTCAAATCCCTAGTTGATATTACATGCTGACATACTATATAGGTGCAGAATTTGACAGATCTAATAAAGCTATTTAAATGTATAATTATTGAAATTACCCATATTCCCTTGGTTTAATGGTGTTCACTAAATTGGCATGCATAATTTATGCCATTATTGCTGTCAACCATCAATCCAACTGTGAGACAGCAACATATAAACTAAATGACAGAATAAAGCATTTAGGAGTTTATTCAGAAGAAGATCATCATAAACGATGGCATGGAAAATTATCATGTTTTTATCAGTCTCTGCATGATGAACTGTATTATGGTCTATGGAATGCTATTTGTGGCATTATTGTATAAACCTCTTTGATAAACAATTTAGAAGACAATAACTATAGTACTTTGCAAAGAGACACCGGGGCAGGATTTGTAGTACAAGTCAGGGTTTCAGTGTTACTATTCCTTCTCCCCCCACACACACCCTTTTTTTTTGTTATTAGTTAAAATTTCAGTCTCCATTCAAATGTCAGTCATTTTACAGGGAAATTGAATCTTAAAATTTTACATATTCATGTCTTATGTGAATCCAATAAGAAATACACTAAGCAAACAAAATCCCAGCTACTATCCTGTTGATTTAGAATAAAAATTAAGATATTTTATATTATACATATAAGCCAAAAATTGCTTTTTAAAAAAACCCTGTCCTTCACACATCTGAACAGTGATCTGCATCCATTTCCATAGCTTGAAGTTGCTTTAGAATTCACAGTATTAATCAAAATGCCAGAGCACACTATAGAAGGATTAAAATGACCAAATCTCATTACACAGGGCTTGCTACACTGTGATATTTGTTATGTTTACATTTCTAAATTGAGACTCCTCTAAACAAAAACTACCATGTGACGTTGTAAATTTATTTTACAAGGTGATTACAGTGAAATGAGGAAACCTACAAATGGAAACTAAGGAGAAACGTCTGAGTTATTTTTGGTTCATCACAGTGAATCATTGAATCATTTTAAATGTTCTGGGAAGGAAAGGGATCTGCCTTTAGTTTGATATTTCCTATGTAACATTCCAATATTGAAAGCATTTCAGAACAAGGAACTTCTCCAAGGTCTTTTTCCCCCCAGAGCTCCTAGACATATATATATACACAATGTTGAAATACAGTAATTTGTGTACATCTCTTTAGAGGAAAAACTGAAATTAAATATGTATACTAAAGTAAAGAAATATATTTGTACGATCAGTTACAATATACTACCATGGTATTCCCACATCTTTTGTCTTAAGACTAATGTGTTAGAACAGTGATTTCTAGAAGACAATAACTATAAATCTTATTATATATGAGAAACAATGATAACAATAATAAACTAATTGTTGAAATGAAAGTTTTAAATAGGAAGCAAACAACTAATAAAATTAATGTTAATTGGTGAACTCGAAACTAAACTACATCCTTTTCCATTGATATTCTCCTTATTTGTGAAACACACTGGACTGGAAGTGGCCAACACTCCATAAAATCATTTGACCTGGAAGGACAGACAATGTTAACAAGGAGTTGCCTTCATATTATCAGAAAACTCTTACAACTCTTTGAAACGCTATAGGTGGATCTCTTCATGCATAATGATAATTGAACTACAGGGGAAACATAGCCCTGTGACTACTATACAAATCTGTGCACCCACAACAGATGCACAAGACAGTGCCGTAAACCAATTTTACAATGAACATCAAACAAATATTTCACAAACCCCATCTAGAGATCAAGGGGAAAGGAGGAATAGGATTAAAAAGTGAGTGAGGCAATAGATTGATAGTTCAGGGTGAAGCAAGAATTTGTTTATAAAAAACAGCAGTTCAGCAGAGCCAAGTCCATAAAGAAACATGGATTTCTAACAAGGGTACCACAAAATATATGGTCGACTTCATCTTAAGAAGACAATGCTGGAAAACATATGAGACTGCAAGGTCTCTAAACAGTCTAAACAAAAACTCGGGCCATCAGGCAGTGATTGCTACAGTCAGGTCAGAATTAACACTGCAACATTTGCAAAAGAAGACAAGACTTTATAGTGCCAAATCTCAGAGTACAGACACTGCAGTGTCCATTCAGAACACCATCAGTGGCTTCTTTGCCCCATTTTAGATCTAGAGGACACAACAATAGAACAAGTCTGGCAGAGGCAAAAGACATCATTCATGCCATGAACAAGGAGGTTTCAGGGATGCAGTCATATCCAAAAAGGAAAGACTGGGTGACACCAGAGGTTGAAAACCTATTAAGAAGAAAAAAGGAAACATATCAAGAACGTTTGAAAGCTGAAGATTGTATTTGCCCTAGTGGAAAAACAGACGGATCAAAAGGAATAAAAATTCCGCTAAAAAAAGCAAAGAAAAACTGGCTCAAGAGAGAGAAGGTGAACAGCTTGAAAAACATTTTCCAAAAAGTAATGCAAGAGTCCTTTTTCAGAAAGTTACTATCAAAGAAGTTAGCACATGCAACAAATCAGCTATGAGATGTTCAGGGAACCACTGACAATGGGAGCTGGCACCTATGGGTGAGAACAGCACGTAGAGCCTCCTGCCCCCCCCCCACCCCGCCTAGGAGCTGGACCTGTTGCTGCTTCTTGAGTGCAGCGCACTGCCAGAACAGGCAGGGAGCCTGCCATAGCCCCGCTGCACCACTGGCTGGGAACTGCCTGAGGTAAGCCCATGCCCCACGCGGAGCTCCTGCCCCAGCCCCGAGCGCCTGCCCAAACCTGGAGCCTCCTCCTGCACCCCAAACACCTCATCCTAGCCCTGCCCTACCCCAGAGCCCGTACCCCCTCCCGCCCCAAGCCCCTGCCTCAACCTGCAGCCCCCTCTCACATTCTGAATCCTTCAGCCGCACCCCCAGCCTGGAGCCCCCTCCTGCATCACAAACCCCTCTTCCCAAGCAGAGCACTCAGACAGAGCCCTCACCCCCTCCTGCACCCCAAA
Source organism: Lepidochelys kempii (assembly GCF_965140285.1). Taxonomy (NCBI): domain Eukaryota; kingdom Metazoa; phylum Chordata; order Testudines; family Cheloniidae; genus Lepidochelys; species Lepidochelys kempii. The sequence goes on from NC_136380.1 coordinate 178,173,331, forward strand.
CCCCTGCCCCAGCCCAGTGAAAGTGAGTGAGGGTGGAGGAGAAAAAGCCACTGAGGGAGGGGGAATGTAGTGAGCAGGGGTGAGGCCTCAGAGAAGGGGTGGGGCCTCAGTGAATGGGCGGGGCTAGGGTTTTTGGTTTTGTGCTATTAGAAAGTTGTCAACCCTAGCTAAGTCACCATCTGAGACTGCTATAACATGAAATATATGGCAAAATGTGGCTAAAATAGAGCAGGGGACATATAATTCTCCCCCAAGGAGTTGAGTCACAGATTTAATTAACGCATTTTTTAATAAGCATCATTATCATGGAAGCATGTCCTCTGGAATGGTGGCCAAAGCATGAAGTGGCATACGAATGTTTAGCATATCTGGCACATAAATACCTTGTGATGACAGCTAAAAAAGTGCTATGCAAGTGTCTGTTCTCACTTTCAGGTGACATTGTAAACAAGAAGCAGGCAGCATTATCTCCTGTAAATGTAAACAAACTTGTTTGTCTGAGCAATTGGCTGAACAAGAAATAGGACTGAGTGGACTTGTAGGCTCTGAAGTTTTACATTGTACTCAAAAACAAAACAGTTATGTAACGAAAAAAATCTATATTTGTAAGTTGCACTTTCACGGCAAAGAGATTGCACTACAGTACTTGTTTGAGGTGTATTGAAAAATACTGTTTCTTTTGTTTATCATTTTTACAGTGCAGATAGTTGTAATCAAAAATAATATCCACTCTGATTTCAGTTACAACACAGAATATATATGAAAACGTAGAAAAAAGCATCCAAAATATTTAATAAATTTCAATTAATATTCTATTGTTTAATAGTGCGATTAAAACTGATTAATCACGATTAATTTATTTAATCATGATTAATTTTTGAGTTAATTGCATGAGTTAACTGCTATTAACTGACAGCCCTAATTCTACTCAATTAACAGAGAAGCTCTATGGAAAGTACTCAAGTGGTATGGTTTTAGCTGTAAACTGATTCAAATATTGCTGAGTCTGTACAACATATCTTGGCATGCCGTAAGAATCAATGGTGAGCTGACAGTGGTTTGGTTTGAAGTGAAAACTGATGTCAAACAGGGCTGTTTACTCAGTCTAATACTTTTTCTCTATGCTTAGAAAACATCTCACCCAACTCCCTTGACAACATTGATGGAGGCTGCATGATTACTTTGACTTTGCACATTATATTGTAATAATGCCTACAGAGCAGTACAGCCAAGAAGCAGCAACCAGTTAGTACACAACAGCCAGAGAATGGGGATTAAGAATCAATGAACAAATGACCAGGCTAATGGTAATATAAAAAAAAATCAAGAAACTGGCTAAACTAGTCGTTAATGGTGTAGATGTTGAACAAGTACAGAGCTTCCACTTCTTGGTTCCATCATAATATCTTCTATGAAGATGTCATCGAAAAGCAGATAGCTACTGCCATCATAAAGTTTACATGCCTGACTAAAAACGTTTGGAACTTTAAATCAGTGTCCGTAACAGCTAAAATCAGATTTGGGTACAATACAACACTTATTGTACCCAAATTTCTTTACAGTTTTGAAACATGGGTACTGACAAAGCATCTGGAGCAAAAGCTGCAAACATCTGAAATGAGGTGGCTGCACCATATTTTAGGCATGACATAGAAAGGATAGACTAAGAAACAATGACATCCATACAAGATCGAAAGTGCAGCGTGTGACTACAGTCATCAAAAAGAGCTATATACAATGGTTTGGCCATGTTGCTAGAACAACCTCAGAGTGACTGCCTAAATTGTTCTCTATGGAAAAGTGCATGGTGATAGACACTGTCAGTGTCCGAGGAGAGAGTGGTATAGCAAAATATATAAAACTATTCAGAGTCCCCTACTAGGCTTACATGGCAGCGTAAAACAAATGTAGATGGAATCTGCTCATAACGTCAGCCCTACCCAACCTTGGAAAAAGGAGGACGACTATGATGATGATAAAATTGATTCAGATGAACAGGCATTCATTAAAAATATACTTTGACCTTATCTGTACATTTCTACAGCTGAACAGTTGCTCACATCTAGTCACTACCCATCAAACTGAGCAATGGCAGTACCTTTTCAAGACATTAAAATTGTTCTTTTGGCTACATGTAATAGGAGCAAAATAGCTTTCCTTTTGCAGCTTTTGGCTTTAGTCATAGATAGATTACGTAGATTGGCCAATGACCTGAAGAAGGACACAGACATATTCAAAACATGTCTAAGAACCAAAGGCATCAATCCACATGTGAGAGCAATCATAGAATAAATGCATTTAAGGTGCCAGGATCCTGATTGCACCTTAAATGAGGAGAGGATAATGCTTACATACTAAGTAATCTGAATAGGTAATTGGATATGCAGTTAGTAACCTTGAAATGTATAAACACCTAACCTATGAGTTATAAGTGGCAATAGCTAATGATCAGCACATGAAATTGCTAATGTTTTCCAGAAATTAACTGTTTTTAGTTTCTAAGATTTTGCCAGTCTCAGTGATAAAATGAATGTTTCAAGACTTATTTGAATTTCAAAAAGGCTAAAACAGCATTGTATTTGAATACTGCTTTGAACAGGTAGGGCTTACAGCACCATATTCATCCAGTCCTGAAAAATAAAAGAAATATATTAAAAGTATAAATACTGCAGAGCAATAGATTAGTGCCTTTATGCACAACCCTGAGTAAGAAATGGTGTGAAGGTGCACTTTCTCCAGAGGGAAAGCCAAGAGAGTAGGTAGCGTCTAAAAATAGCATTGTGGCTGCAACAGCATGGGCTAGCTACCAGGGCCGGATTTCCAATTAGGCACAGTAGGCACGTGCCTAGGGGCACCTAAAAGTGGGTTAAATGTTAAAAAAGGTAATACATCTCCCCTGTGGGCAGCCAAGGTCCTGGTGTGGATTGGTGGCCACCCAGCTTGTGGAGCTGGAGCAGTGTGAGCGTCCGAGTCAGCCTGCCTGAGGGCGCTGTGAGCTGGGACTGGGCAGGGCGGCTGCTGAAGGTGCTGGGAGCATCCCAGCCCCTACTCAGTCTCGACCGGTCCACAGCCTCCACCCCATGCTGGAGAGGGTGAAGGAGGGGCATGTCCAGCATACCATTCACTTGCACAGGCAGCGCTGGCACATGGCTGGCGTGCCAGGCTGTGGGAGGGATGGAAGACACCGGGGGACTGCGCGCTACAGGGAGAGGTTCAGTCCCCCATCCTTGCACCTAGCCTAGGGTGGGTGGGCTGCACCCTGGATTGGGCTGGAAGCACCATGTGTGGAGGAGGGTCTTGTGCTTTCCAGGGAGGCTGTGTTTATATTTTTCATCCTTTAGTTTTTTTTACGGAAAACAGGGGGGCGCTGAAGATGCTGTGCCTAGGGACATATAAGGTGTAAATCTGGCCCTGCTAGCCACCTAAGTAGAATTCCACCCTACCTTCTGGATACATATTTGGGTGGTTACCCCAATCCACTGCCCATGCCATCACAACCACACTGTTATTTTTGGGTGCTAGCTTGACCAGAGCTAGTGTGTGTGTCTGCCTCTGCTGGAAATTACACCTCCCAGCTGCTTTGTAGACATACCATAAGACAATGGTTCTCAACCTTTCCAGACTGCTGGACCTCTTTCAGGAGTCTGATTTGTCTTACGTACCCCCAAGTTTCACCTCACTTAAAATGTACTTGCTTACCAAATCAGACATAAAAATACAAGTGTCACAGCACACTATTACTGAAAAATTGCTGACTTTCTCATTTTTACCATATAATTATAAAATAAATTGACTAGAATATAAATATTGTCCTTACATTTCAGTGTATAGACCAGTGTTGTAAAACGAGGCAAATATCTAGGTAAGTTGATGTATCCCCTGGAAGACCTCTGCATACCCCCGGTTGAGAACAACGGGCATAAGAGACACCCTTCTGAGACAAAATTCTTCTAGTCCTCCCTTCTTTCCAGCCTTACATCTTCCTTGCTACTGCTCTTAAATGGGTCCAATATACACCCACCCTGTGCATGTGCCCAGGTCCACTGGCCAGAATAAGGTAGAAATTCTGTTGCTCTTGCATTCTGAGAACGCCTATTGCACTCTAAACTAAACTTCCATTGGTATGTTCAACCTTACATCCAGGGATACTATTTGGGGGAACTGTGGGGGAGAGGACATATGCACCATCCCCATTTTCCCCCCGGCCCCAGGTTTTTGAACTTGCTTCAAGTTACATAGGCCACAGAGCCAGGGGAGGCCAGGGCCTGGCTGCTTTTAAACTGTGGTTCTATACTAAGTCAGTATGGCTGTGGCTGGAGTGGTCCAGAGCATTGCTCCAGCTGCATGGTCACAAGACCACTGATATTTGAATAGACACCCCCCCGTATAGCTGGAGGGGCAGAAAGGTCAAGTTGCAGTGTGTCACTTTGAGACCTGGTGGATAGGGTCTGAACTCCCCTCAAATTTGGCTTGGCTGTTCCATATGTCGAAATGGAATGGCAGCCAGGCCAAATGGTGTGGCATGCAGGGATTCTGTTCCTGTATGAAGGAGCACAAGGGAGTCCATGGAAAACTTGATTCCTGGTGGTACCAGCTCATGCACTGTGTGAGTAAGAGATGAGAGAGACAAGGTCACCGAAGAGAGGTGGGGAGGGAGGGTATGAGTGAACACCAAAAAGGTATCCCAGCGGTGGAAGGCAGGGACCAGAATTTTTAGATACACCCCACACAAGAAATATCTGAATTGACACCACAGCTTATCTCTGCCTCTTGAACATATGTAATCAGTTACTATTTTTAAAATTATATAATGGAACAGATTGGTTCAAACAGATTGGTTACATTGGTGGAAAATGAGATATGCAGGTAGATGTCAGCATATTTTTGTCTACAATCTCTGGCATCTCATTTCTCTCTAAGGGATTTCATGTAGACAGTAAAGAAGTTAGGAGACAGATATTGGTGGCATTCTGCAGGTAGAGGCTTTTGGGAAAGAGGAGCCATTGCCTATTTCTAGTCTCTGTATCCTGTTGAAAAGGCTTAATTAAAATCACTGTAGTGCTGTGTTTCAGAGTAACAGCCGTGTTAGTCTGTATTCGCAAAAAGAAAAGGAGTACTTGTGGCACCTTAGAGACTAACCAATTTATTTGAGCATGAGCTTTCGTGAGCTACAGCTCACTTCATCAGATGTATGCCGTGGAAACTGCAGCAGACTTTATATATACACAGAGAATATGAAAAAATACCTCCTCCCACCCCATTGTCCAGCTGGTAATAGCTTATCTAAAGTGATCATCAGGTGGGCCATTTCCAGCACAAATCCAGGTTTTCTCACCCTCCACCCCCCCACACAAATTCACTCTCCTGCTGGTGATAGCCCATCCAAAGTGACAACTCTTTACACAATGTGCATGATAATAAAGTTGGGCCATTTCCTGCACAAATCCAGGTAGTGCTGTGCTGTCTACTCCAGTTATGTCATGTAAGCAGAATGAGTATTGTGCTATGACCTTTGTCAGTGCCCAAGAGGAAGTTATCCAGGGTTTTTTAATGGGTATGTCTACATTGCAATGTAAGTCCAGGGTTAGTGAGACTTAAGTCTGCAGACCCTGGGTTTGCAAGCCCAAGGGGTGAGTGTTGTCCCTGCATCTTAAACCTATGCTGAGAATTTCTGCATGGGCCCCAGCCTGGGGCTCCATCATCCACATTGCAGTACTCAGACCCACGTCAACACCATATTCCAGGCTTCCTAGCACCCCATCACCCAAAGCTGTGGCTTCTCTAGCCCCAGTTTTTAGTGCAGTTTTGAAAAACTTGACGGTCTACCCTGTATATTACAGAAAGCTGTCACAGCCTGCAAAGTTCCAAATGTCCTGCTGAGCTGTCTTTTGGGTCTGTACATTCTGGCATCCGGAGCTAGCAACATGGAGGAATCACCATTTGAAGAGCTTCTTTTACTTGCACTTCCACTTCTGTTTCTGTAAACAGGCAGAACATCTATGAGATGCTGGTGGACATTCCATTGGTGGCTTCTGACCCATGAAAGGACCTGATGGAAGAGGAGGGAGGACACAGGTGTGGAAGAATCAAATGGATGCTGCTGCTTGTGACTCCTGGTGTAGCTGCTGATGACCCCTATGTAGATTGGCACTTCTGGAGTGTGTTTGTAGGGGTCACATCAACATGCAGACCTAGCATCAGAAAATTTGCAGGAAGAAAGCTACATTTCTAGAGCTTTGTGAGCAGCTTGCCCCATCATGACACACACAAGGGCAACCATAACAATCCAGAAGCGGGTTGCTATAAACCATCTAGATGCTGGCTACCCCAGTTTGCTACAGGTCCATTCTTAAGAAGCTTGGCATCAGAAAGTCAACCATGGGTAAAGTGGTTGCAAAGGTTTCTGAGGCAATCAGGCATGTGATTTACCCAGAGGTGCTGGGCATAAACAATATCCCTGAAGTAATTGCTGGCTTTGAGAGAATAGGGTTTCCAAACTCTGCTAGGGCCATTGATGGGACTTCTCCTCAAGGAGTACAGGAGTGCTTATACCATAAAGCTACTATTCCATTATCATGTAGGCACTTATGTACCACAGAGTCTGATTTATGGAAGTCAGCAAGGGCTGTATTGGAAAAGTTCATGATGCTAGGACAGGCAACACTACTCCAACCAAATGACATTGTTATAAATGGAGTTAGTGTCCCCACTGTTATCTTGGGAGACTCCATGTATACTCCCTTTTGCCTTGGTTTATGAAACCGTACCCTGTTCTCAGAGGGCTTAGCAAAAGAAGATTTAATTACATGCTCAGTAGGTGTAGAATGGTGGCTGAATGTGCATTTGGCAGTCTGAAATACCACTGGCACAGTTTACAGACACGTTTGCATGCCTGTGTCTTCAGTACTGTTTTCATTATTGTGGCTTGCTGTGCTCTTCTCTGTGAAGCCAAAGGTAAGCCATTTGCACCCAAATGGAGCTATAACAATAATGGATTGCTGAACCAGTACCTACAGCCAGAAAAAACATCGAGGAGTCCTTGTGGCATCTTAGAGACTAACAAATTTATTTGGGCTTAAGCTATCATGGGCTAAAACCCACGTAATCAAATGCATGGAGTGAAAAATACAGTAAGCAGACTCCTTTTTTATGTTTTTACGTTTTATGTACTCGCCGGCTTGGTGCTCCGGTGCCAAGATAGGGATATGGGTTCGTCTATGGCTCCATGACAGTTAGGGAATCCCATATGACAGCCCATGAAAAGATAGGAGTTGCCTTACTAAGTGCGGGGGTCAGTGCTAATGAGGCCAATTCAATGAAGGTGGAAGTGGCCTATTCTTAACAGTTGACAAGAAGGGGTGAATATCAACAGAGGGAAAATTACTTTTGTAGTGCTAACAAGGCCAATGCAATCAAAGTGGATGTCGCCCATTTCCAACAGTTGACAAGAAGGTGTGAGTACCAGCAGAAGGAAAATTACTTTTTGTTGTGACCCATCTCCTCCCAGTCTTTATTCAGGCCTAATTTGATGGTGTCCAGTTTGTAAATTAATTCCAGTTCTACAGTTTCTTGTTGAAGTCTGTTTTTGAAGATTTTTTGTTGAAGAATTGTCACTTTTAAGTCTGTTACTGAGTGTCCAGAGAGATTGAAGTGCTCTCCTACTTGTTTTTTGAATGTTGCAATTCTTGAAGCCTGATTTGTGTTCATTTATTCTTTTGCATAGAGACGGTCTGGTTTGGCCAATGTACATGGCAGAGGGGCTTTGCTGGCATATGATGGCATAGATCACGTTGGTAGATATGCAGGTGAATGAGCCCCTGATAGTGTGGCTGATGTGATTAGGTCCTATGATGGTGTCCCCTGAATAAATATGTGGACACAGTTGGCAACGGGCTTTGTTGCAAGGATAGGTTCTTGGGTTAGTGTTTCTGTTGTGTGGTGTGTAGTTGCTGGTAAGTATTTGCTTCAGGTTGGGGGGCTGTCTGTAAGTGAGGACTGGCCTGTCTCCCAGGGTCTGTGAGAGTGAGGGATCATCCTTCGGGATAGGTTGTAGATCCTTGATGATGCACTGGAGAGGTTTTAGTTGGGGGCTGTGGGTGACGGCTAGTGGCATTGTCTTACTTTCTTTGTTGGGCCTGTCCTGTAGTAGGTGACTTCTGGGTACCCTTCTGGCTCTGTCAATCTATTTCTTCACTTCACCAAGTGGGTATTGTAGTTTTAAGAATGCTTGATAGAGAACTTGTAGGTGTTTGTGTCTGTCTGAGGGATTGGAGCAAATGCGGCTGTATCTTAGAGCTTGGTTGTAGACCAAGGATCATGTGCTGTGGTCTGGATGAAAGCTGGAGGCATGTAGGTAAGTATAGCAGTCAGTAGGTTTCTGGTATAGGGTGAGGTTTATGTGACCATCACTTATTTGGGCTTTAGTGTCCAGGGAGTGGATCTTGTCTGGACTGGTCCAGGCTGAGGTTGATCGTGTGGTGGAAACTGTTGAAATCCTGGTGGAATTCCTCAAGGGCCTCCTTACCATGGGTCCAGATGATGAAGATGTCTTCAATGTAGCACAAGTAGAGTATGGGTGCTAGGGGATGAGAGCTGAGGAAGCGTTGTTCGCTTATGCCCAAATAAATCTGTTAGTCTCTAAGGTGCCACAAGAACTCCTCATTGTTTTTGCTGATACAGATTAACACGGCTTCCATTCTGAAACCTACAGCCAGAAAGTGCACCTATCACAATTGGAGCAGCATGTACCCAGTCAACACAAATCAGGGGTGGACTTGCATGGGCCAATGGAAGAGAGAGAATAGTATGTTTATTTACTGTACAAAAATATTTATAAAGTAATGTCACAACAGGCACTGAAATGTGAGGGTGGATTGTGATGCATTATAATTATGAATGACATGACTGCTTACAAAGTGTGGGTGGAGAATTGATGTCCATGCTGTGACAAAGTGGCATAGACAGAAAGGTCTAGAGAGAAGTTTGGAGTGGCAAGATGTTCAGAGGGGATATGACATAGGGCCTTTCCCAAAAAATTGTCAGACTTGGCCAGTAGGTGGCTGAGGCCAGATGACAAAGGAATTGGGGATATCATGGACTCTTCTTGGGGAGACTCTATAGCAATCACTCAAAAGTCGCTAAGGTTTGGGTGCAGAGACACCAACCTGCTACATTAGAAGCTACCATGAAACTCACTGAAAAATATGTGGAGGTGGACATCCCTAATAAGCCAGCTTGTCCATTTAGAGGACCTACTGGTGATAAAGATTCCAGAGAAGGAGAAAAAGCAAGGAGACCCCACCCATGTGTTCATTGATCAGGAGAGACTGGGTAAAGCCCTACTGGATGGTACCAGGGGAGAGTTTAAAACTATTGCATATTCATGGGAAGGAGAAAATCTGCCCAATGGCCAGAGTACCTCTGGAGATTCAGGGAACATTTATATTAAAGCAGGTTGGGGTGATCAGGACCTTGCCCCAACCATTATTATGCACAACAGATTAGAGCCTTTTTCCTTTGGAGAAGGGAAGAATTGTCCAGAGACTGAAATGGCCAGCAGAAGCAGGGCCAGAGCGAGCATATACGGTGTCAAGGAATAGGTCTAGATGCTAAAGCGGTCCTAGGGAAAGAAGAAATGGGACTTGCTGGATGGGACACAAGCCAAGAACCCAAGGACTTGGGAGAAGACCTGAAGATAGAGGAGAATAAAAAGGGGGGAAAATAGAACATGATTTAGTGGAGAAAGAAGGCATAAGGGGATGTAAACAGGATGACAACCAGAAGGGTCCTGAGCAAGAACAATTGGGGTAGAAGTCTGAAGTAACCTGGATGAGATAGGAGAAAGGGAGACCTTACAAGCAGTATAGGAGTCCAATGGGGTAAAGGGTTGCCACTGCCAAGAGGATAGGTGGGCAGAAACAGAAGTTTAGGGGTTACACCCTCCTTCAGAGTACACCTTTTGTGGGTGGAGGATGGAAGTGACCTCCACAGAAGTGCCAGCGAGCCAGCTGAAAGAAATTCTGTCCGTGAGAGGGGATGGTAGCCTCCAGAGAAGTCAATCTCGAGGAGGAGAAGCACCCCAGTAGGAAAACAAAAGGTGGGGAGATATGTGACAGTGTTAATAGTCTAAGGCTGACTCACCACTGAGTGCAATTAGCAAGTGTCCCCAAATGGAGGGAATAATTGTTTAAGGACTGGATAATTAACCAATTAACAAGGTGAGTCATCTTGTCAGGTGAGAACAGTCACCAGAGATAGAAAGAGGAAGGAGGGGAAAAGCAAGAGAAGCCCAAGCTCTCAGGGAAGTGAGATCTCTTCCTCCTCTCACCCTGTGCCTAAGGAGAAGGTAAAAACCTTATGTTGTGGAGGGATAAGAACTTGTATAGCACAAGAGAAAAAAAACACACTCACTGTTGAACTTCTCACTGGTGTGCATGAGGACTTTTGCAGCAAGGACTCCAGCGTGAGGGAGCCCCACCTGTGATACGTGTTGTTGTTATGAATAATAGGACGGATTATGAAATGGGAGTTGGTGATGAGTGGCAAAAACTGTGGATTTACGATAGGACTTAGTGTAGAGAAATGTATTGAGAAATAGTGTTTGCATAGAACTTCCCAGTTGTCCCTTCTGTGTTTACCTTTATTATTTGAAATACACTTTATATGATGTGATGCAATGATAGTAATGCAATTTCTTAATAAAATAAGAACCTTATATATTAGAAAAGCACAATATTAAACCATTTTCAGGCAGGCCAGCCACCGGTAGCATGTCAAAACACCAGTAATAAACCAACACCAAAACATTTAACAAAAACAAAGTGTGTGAGCAATGAAACCACTTCCAAACAGTATGCCCCCTACAGTTGCGCATCCCATGGCCATCCTCCCATCCTCATTCTCCTTTCTGTTCCCTCCATATTTAGCATGCACTGGGCACTCCTGCAAGAGGTCTACAGGGAAGAGTGGGTCAGCATGGGGGTGCAGGTATGCAGGGGGGAGGGGCCTCCAGGAGGGTGGAGGACTGCATGGGGGGTAGACTTGTCCTCTCCAGATGTTAAGTCACAATTACACGAAACACCCAACCATGGAATTGGGAGGGAAATCAGAACATGATGTGGGTGCAACACAAGCCTGTACGCTGGTGGCCATAAGCATAAGCAGCCTCTTAACTAGGTTTTTCTGATAGGTCCTATCTTCCTCTCTCAGCCAATGTTCCTGCTCTAGAAACTGCACTGCAAGCCTGTCCTTGGAGCTGAAAATTGGTCCTCTTGCTCTGCAGCCTGTCTGTGCCTTTCTATTTGCTGTGAATCCTTCTCCCTCTGGTACTGCACTTGCCTTTTGGCTCTATCCAGAATGTCCACCATGTGTTCATCACAGAAATGCTTCCATTTGGATGAGTCCATGATCCCAGGGACCTGCCAGAGTGGGCCTATGCTGCCAAGGTGGAAGGACCAGGAAAGCTTGAAGGACCATCAGAGCACGAAAGGCATAAAAGCAGACATCAAACAGGGCATTATTGTTTCAGTGCTTCATAACTGGTTCAGTGCATCCCTAGGCCTCGTGAAATCTAAGACCAAAAAATGATACTTTGTAAAACTGAGCTTCAATATATTCCAAGAGGGATGCCTGAGCTCCCAGATGCTCCTTGGACAAATCTCAGTTAATTACAATGAAAAGACTACACAGATAATGGTAAGTTACAATTTAATTATTTTCTGGTTTGTTTGCTTAAAAATTGCAGAGCTCTTTGGCCTTTATTTGGCTCCCCCGACCATATTTTATTACATATGTCTTGCCTATACTTTCAGGCAGTCCGCATTCTTGAGAAAATAACAATCCTAGTGGCTCCAGAATGGGAGATATTATTCCAAGCTGCTGCTGGCTAGCTGGCTATGTACACCACAAAGATTTTCAAATTTATTGTGACAGAGCAGCACACCTACAAGTGGAGTGGGCTGGTGACCTACAGATGTGGGCCTGGAAAATACCTCCTTCGAAATTTGACTACCAATGGGGAGTTCCTACTACAGGAAAAGTTTGCAGCTGTCAGTACCCAAGATTGGGTCAAAATTAATTGGTGAATCAACCAGATGCTGCATTAGTATCCACATGAATGACTACCATATGGCTCCTGATGTAGGCTGCTCTGAACACATCTACCCAGGGACTACATGCAAACACACATGATAATACAGGCTTTCAAAGAACTAAACAGCCAGCCCATCCCTCCCCTGGAACCTTTCTGGACTGCATACAACCCCTGGCCATACTCCAGACATGGATTTGATCACCCAGGGACTATATTTAGGCTTCCACCACCACATCACACAGTTTTCTATTTTCAGGTTGTTATGTTGTGGTATACCCAATTTGTACTGCATGGTCTACTAAAAGGGAAGGCAATATAAGTTTCTTACATTAAACAGCCTGACACATCCCTGCAAAAATATGCGAGTTTCTAGTAAAAAGTTAATTGTAAAAGCTTGTTTCACTGTTGTTTACGCTTCCTATTCTCTAGTTTGAATATCATTTTGTGGGGGACAGGTGATGTCTGGATGCTGGCATGCAATCTGCCACTAGCAGATAAATGCTGCTGCTCATGGCTTGTAATAAACTCTGCATTGGATTGTAAACCAGAAATTCCTCCCATCCCTGTATTTATAACAACAAACATGGAACCAGAAACTTACCAGCTCAGGGACTACTTCTACATCTTGTTTTGGATTTTGGCTCAATAGTGGGCAGCTCTTCCAAGTAGGGACCTAGAATGTGCTGTAGCTGCTGTGGTAGAAAAGCCTTCTCAGGAATCAATTTGAGTACAAGTCACTTTGGCAGCCTGATCCTAGCACCTGCTAGTTCCTCTCCAGTCCTATACTGGATTCATGGGAGAGACGGTCACCATCCCAGATGACCAGACTGTTGTGAAGAATTGCTGGCTCTGTGCTCAATACAGTACCCAAACACAAGAAAGGGTTCACTCTGCATGCAGCTCAGTGGTTAGAACAAAATAGAAGGGTTAAACGCAGAACATCTGTACTTGAACCAGGGAGGGGTGCTTCCATTTCCTGGGAGTTGATTGAGCAGTCTTGGGATCAAAAGGACAAATTCCCACGGATTGTGGTATACTGTTGGTGCACTCTCAGAACCCCAGTATTGGGGTCCTGGGCCCAAGCTGTGTCCACACTGCAAAATTATGAGAGTTTGAACCCAAGTCCCTGTGGGGCCTGGGCCCGAGCCTAAATTAGACTGAATTGTGTGTGGACAGAAGGGGACGTGGGCTTGAGTCTGAGCCAGGATTTATGCTGCAGTGTAGACATACCCTTCAGAGCTATCTCCATGACAGGAGCTAATCTGAAGCCTGAGTATATGGCATCGTGACCCAGATGTCATGAGTTACTAGAACATGCTTTGTGATGGGGTGTGTACCCTGTGCAATGCAGAGCATAAATTAGGTTAATTAACCTGATAATCTGCAGCTGGAGGACAGTCACGGAATGAAAGGTTGATTGATGATGGAGCCCAGCTGAGAAGAAACAGGTGGGCCTGGTATAAAGCCAGTTGGATGAAAGGATGTGTGTTTGGTGCTATGGACTTAAGTAGTGTGTAGGTGCTCCCTAGGAGGAGGGAGTTTGGACTGATAAACTGTGATGGGGGAGAGCCAGCAGATGTAGGAAGGAGTCTTGATAAAAGGCAACAAGCTCTAGGTGAAAGCAGACTACGGTTGCTAGACGTAGTGTTCTGGGACCAAAATCCAGAGCAGAGGGCAGGCCCAGGTTCCCCTACCAGCCACTGGGGAAGTGGCACACACTGGGTAGTGGAGCAGAAGACTGCCTGGGACAATTGTATGATAGGACTTTGCTATTCTGGAAGGGGAGGGCTATAGTGACTTGGCCGGAGATCCAAAACTCAGAGATAGAGAGCACCTCGAATCAGAGAGAGACTGAGATGGGGGGCAGGCAGCAGGACATGTGAACAAGCTGGAAGGGGACATTGGAAAGAGTTAATCCCCTGAACAGATAGGAGGAAGCACCCTAGTGGTGAGTGGGCTCTGTGACAGATTGTCACTACTTTCTCAATCATTTTACCTAGGAATAGGATGTTAGGGGAATAGTTGGAGAGGTGTGTGTTTTCTGCAACAAGTGTGTTTGGGGGGGGGGGGGGGGCAGGCAGATCAGGTGCACTTACTGCACTTTTCTGGAAGGTTCTAGGGTTGGCAGGTTTAGCTTCTCTGGAGGAGGTATGGATTATTTCTGTAATCATTCTGCATAGTTCTTCACCAGCCAGAAGAGCATAGATCTGTTTTGCAGATGATGGCTCAAATAGTCAGGCTTTCTTAAGCTTCATTGTGCTGTGGGGCATTGGTGGGAGGTACCAATGACATCTGGTCCAGTATAGCTGCCTTTTGCTTCTGAAAAATAGTGAATATATTAATACTATTGAAAATTGCCTTGGGTCCACAATAGTTAAATATTAGTATGAAGCACCATAACATGTAGAAGAGAGGATTCAGGAATTCCATTATGTGAACTTTGACCTACCCTGAAGTGTCTCCTCAGGGTAGTAGCCTTTAGTGGGCCATGGAGAAAGTAAGTATTGTAGTACATGGGCAATGTCATCTGTGACAGAAAGAAGCTCCAGCCTGTGGGGGTACTGTCTCTCTAAGGTGTGCTTTGGGCCCATTAGCAACCAAACTACCGTGGTCACTGTCTAGATACAGGTGAAGCTGAACTAGTTAGAGCTATATCTCTGTGCTTTTATAGCTCCTTTCCTCTGAGGATCTCAAATCACTTCCTGTAATATTAATTTCCTATGCACTCTGTTAGAAATTTTGTTCATTTTAGCATGCAATGTAGAGTAACTGCTCTTACATCAACACACTCTTCTACCCACTCCAAATGGACCCCTCCCCCCCCAATGGCACTGTGCTAGCTCAGAAGATTATCTGCGGCTTGGAGGGGAAGGGGGAGCATGCTGCATTGGGTCCTCTCTCTTTTGCCTAGTTCAGGGGCTGTTTTGCTCTTTAAAACTTTTTTACTCTGGTCTACTAGTAACCGATAAGGGTCACATAGGGCCCAAAGACACACTATGACAGGAGTGGGCAAACTACGGCCTGTGGGCTGCGTCCGGCCCTTCAGACATTTTAATCTGGCCCTTGAGCTCCTGCCAGGGAACGGGGTCCGGGGCTTGCCCTGATCTGTGCAGCTCTCAGAAGCAGTGGTCTGTCCCCCCTCCAGCTCCTAAGCATAGGAGCAGCCGGGTGGCTTTGATGCACACTGCCTCATCCACAGGCACCATCCCTGCAGCTCCTATTGGCCAGGAACCGTGGCCAATGGGAGCAGCAGAGCGGTATTCGCGGATGGAACAGGGCGCAGAGCCGCCTGGCTGTGCCTCCATGTAGGAGCTGGAGGGAGGACATGCTGTTGCTTCCAAGAGCTGCTTGAAGTAAGTGCTGCCCGGAGCCTGCACCCAACCCCCTGCCAGAGCCCTGATCCCCCTCAGTCCTGGTCCAAACCACTCTCCTGCACCTCCAACCCCTCATCCCAAGCCCCACCCCAGAGCCTGCACCCCCCAGCCAGAGCCCTCATCTCCTCCTGCCCTCCAACCCCCCATTTCATGAGCATTCATGGCCCACCATACAATTTCCATACCCAGATGTGGCCCTATGGCCAAAAAGTTTGCCCACCCCTGCACTATGATCTTGCTTGAATAACCAAGAGAAAACAGTGTCCCCTAAAGTTTGAAGGTGAGATAGAAAAGAACATGTATATCTTAATGTGCATATTCAAAATTATCCTTAAGGGGATTACAATTTTATCATGAGCTCCAATGGAGTCTAATTATCTTCTACCAATGTGGCACAGAAACAATACCAATCAGTTTAAGACCAAACTGAGTAAACTGAGAAAGGATCTGTAACTAAAATATTCAGATAAGCTAGAGCTTCCAGTGACTTAGGCTGGATTGTGAAAGGTATTTGGGGAACTAAAGATGTAGTTAGGCACCAAACTTGCAAAGGGGTTTTATCTATTAGGTGACTAACTCCCATTGAAATTAGTGCCTATCTGTACCTTTAGGCACCTAAATATCTTTGAAAATCTGGCTCCTTGTTACCACTAGTAACTCCAGGGATATGAAAGGGAAGAAGTATCAGTAAGAGACCTAGAGTTTAGGAAGTGTGAAAGGAGTAATAAAATGCTGAGATCCTGAAATGTGAACCACTATATTTTTAATGTATCCATGGTGAACAGTGAAACATATGCATGCATAATGAAACAGGCAAGTCCTCAAGGCTTTACAACAGTTCTATAATGTATCATGGACTGGAAAGCTTTATTTTAGTAATCCAGTTAAAGATGAAATATTAATCTCTCTAACTTTTGGTACCAAATCTTTTTGTTTCCCAACAATGGGATAAAATCTTGAATTTACCCCAGCCTCAAAGAATTTGGGTCCAATTCAGGATTATTGTGGGGGGTTGATTTTGCAAAACAAAATTTGAGCAATTAGATCTGGCAAAACCAGGACCCCACTTGTCATATACATAAATACATCCTGCTTACTTTACTCATGCTACAAGGTATGCAATGGGCTGCTCACTTGAATAAAGCAAGCAGAATGTGATTTCTATACAGGGTCACACCTTCAGCTAATGCTTAGCCATGGTGAGGGCAGCTGAAGAAAGGTGTGTGTGTGTGTGTGTGCACAAAGATGTCCTTTGCACCCACCCACGGCCATCTGGCTACTGGGTGGATCTGAGGCATGAAGGCTTCTCTAATTTACACTAGCTGTCAAAGGTCCCAGCAGCTATTCCAGCATCTGGGGATCCCCAAGAAACAGGGACATATTGCCCATGTCTCCTTCCTCCTGGCCACTGTAGGAGCTATTATGGTGGCTGGATATCACTTGCTCCCCCCGACCCCCCATAGGGGAATTCTGCAGTGGCAGGTTAGGCCAGCTTAGGGCAGATTTGTGCTGCCAGAGTAGCACAAAGACATCTTAACACTGAGAAGGATCTGGCTCTCATTATCTCATTCTCCTCTCATATTGCTGGTGCAAATCCAGAGTAATGCCATTCAAGTCAGTGGGTCTACACCACTGTAAATCCAGCCTAAGTGAGAAAAGAATCAGGCCTGCTGTATAAGAAAAACAAACGGATATCAGCTGAAGAATTTACCAAAGTCAGACTCATCTGTACTGAATTTCTCACACTAGCTCTTAAGATGACTGTGAGTGTAGCAGAGCTGGGATTCTCTCCTCTCTGCGCACCCCACAGTGAAGTTTCCTAGAATGCTGACTCTTAAAGTCACATCCACATAATTTCAATATGTAAATAATTACCCCCATGTTTTCCCTCACTCAGGGAAGCTTTAAAATCCATATTTAAAATGAACGTGCAGCTTGTTAACATCCCAAACATACCTGTGCTGCCCTGCCTCTTTAAATGGCCAGCTGTCAAGTTGGGCCAGTGCCTTAGGAAACAGCATGCCATTGCAGCTGTTATGGACAAGTGGGGAAAATATTACACAGATACTCTTATTTCTTTTGAAAAAGGAAAATACATGGCTTATGAGAGGCTCTGAGGTGAAAAGGGAAGACAATCTCTAGGGAAATTAATGAAGTTAGAGGCTGTTTGGCCATTAGAAAGAAGTGAAAGGCATTTTTGCTCTTTACACGAGTCAGATTTTCTATTGATCAGATTATGTTGCTGACTCTTATTTTGCCCTGTTTCCTCAGAGCTATGGGGCTCCCTATGGTACTATTTCTCCCCTCGCCCCCCCAAACTCAATTGGGAACAAATGGCCATTCTATGGTATCATGTAAAGGAAAATCTATCTTCAGACTAAACCTAAAGATTCCTAAAATTAATTTGGAGCCAAGGAAAATATTAGTGTTTACTTATTTTGCTGTCTGGATTACTACCTGTCGTCATAATGAACTGTGGCACTGAAATATGTTTGTCTTCATGAGCTTTTTTGAAACACAAAAGGGAGTCCAAATTTGATCTGTTTTTAAAATCTGAGGTAGAAAAGTGTTGTCCTTGGGAAGTTTGAGATGTTGCATGTGGAATACCTTCTTAAAAGTAAAGTAAACTCTCTCTTCCTCCTTCCACTTTGCACCCCCTCCCCAAAAAAAAAAGAGATGCACTTACTCCTTTCTTTGCTGTGCTAAGCAACAACTCCTGTCTACATTTCATGGTCATGGAGAGAAACATCTCTGAATTTTCACAGAATTTGAGAAGCCTGCTTAGATGTTTACTCCCTGCAATACAGGGAGACTGATCTGTGTGTGGAGCAATGGAGGGGGGTGAGTGGAGCAGGAGAATTGGCCTACCTTGATCTACTGGTCATTATCCCCAGGGAAGCAGGATTAAAGGAACACTGGGAAGTGGCTCAATAACCCAGATTTTGCTAGGGTTCCCCATCTTCTCTCTCCCTCCCCCCCTCCCCCCCCCGCAGTCTCAGATCCTTAGTGGTGACTGCAGGGTAGCTCTTCTGCTGCTTTGTGATCTGTGGACGAGAAGATTCCTTCCCCGCTAAGCTTCATCAAATGCCATTTGCCATGGGCATTAGTGGGATAACTAACCTCAAATGTTTGCCCTGGCCTCTGCCTGAAAAAGCATGGCTTCAATATGGGCCTGATCCTCAGCTAGTGTAAATTGGTATAGCTCAACTGAAGTCAGAGCTGTGCTGATTTAAATCAACTAAGGGTTTGATCCAAAGTTTTCAAACACCCATTCATCCTCTGTAAGGTCTTATTTAGTGATCTTTGGGGTTAGCACTGGGCAAGTGACTTTGCTCTGTGTAAGGTGATTTTACAATGATTTTGTTATACTCCATATGCAATGATTTTTAGCTGTCTCCCTGCAGCTAATGTTAATGAAAACTGTGTGGCTAAATCAATGGGCTCTGTTTTTAATACCCATCCATAAAGTCTCAGTGAGCTCTGGGATTTTGGCATGGCATTGTATCATTATTAATTACTCACCAATGAAGTGTGGCATAGGATAAGTGCCAAATAATCAAAGGCACTTATGTTTTCAAAGTAGAAACCAATTATTTCATCTAAAGACCAACACAATATCTGGTAATTGGTCTACCAAATCTTCTATAGACCAGATATCTTGGAATCTGAAATAGTGAACGTTACATATTTATCTGTTATTTATCATGTCTCGAAGTATTTCTAATACATAATTTTACATCCCTTATAATATTATAGAGGATTAGATAAATTTTAAGAAAAATGTGGTTTTGGAATTGCTTGTAAAATTACTGAGATTGCGTATGAATTTCTGCAAGCAGCTACTGTGATTAAATGTGCAATTGTGCAAATATTTGTTCTGAAAATGTAAATCACTGTTTTTCAGATAATGTTGAATCAATTTTTTGCTAGTCAGCAAAAAAATTTGGAACTTTTGACAGCTGCTATAGAAACCATAGTTACAAATATGCACTTTCTACTGTTCAAACACTCTTTGAATATGTAGATGATAATAGTGACTCAGTACCCCAGTATTGGTCTATTACTTTGTTTAAAACTAGCACATTTCTAGGTCATCTGCCAATGCAATATTTCCTCCTTTTGTTAAGACTAATAATAAATTAATTTATACCATAACTATATTTAAAGTATGCTTCTACTCTAAAAGTAACTAGGAAAAATGGCATAGTTTTACTCCAGAAATCTGCTCTCTGCATTTATTCAGTATAACTTCAGTTTATATGACATTTTTACAACTTTTACACCTTCAGAGAAAACAGAGATCTGTGAGAAAGAACTGTCTGTTCTGGTTTGGGCATTGTACATCTACCTATTAGTCTATTCTACATTTTTTTTAAAATAGACAATATAATACCACTAACACAGGATTTAGGTGACCCTTATGTAACTTCCGTTGACCTGTGCTGCTTATAGATTTGCAATAGTCTTTATTAGTTATTTCTATTTTATTTTAGTGCCTCCAGTATGCTCAGAATTTTATGAAAAAAGCCCCCAAAACAAAACATTGACCATCTTGAGTAGACAAAGTGTAGGGTCCTGATTCAGGAGAACATTTGTATTCGACAGCACTTAAGCCCACATTGATTTTTTTTTCCTGACTAGGGTTGGATTTTAGCACATGTGCTGAAGTTAAACATATGCCTAAGTGATTTACTGATTTGCGGGGGGGGGGGGGGGAACACGCTTATGTAGGAAATCTGGTGTTATCTCTAAGTCTTGAGCAACTCAGTAGGGATGCTAATGGTCTTCATATCCCATTGACTTCAGTGGAAGCTGAGGATGTTCTGCACATTGCGGAATTGAGCTCTTAGTGATTAGGTATTTAGGAGCCCTTCTCCAGCATTCACTGAAATCAATGGCAATATTCCAAGTGACAAGCCGTGCAGGATCAGAACCTAAGATCTCATTCCATTAATGAACCATAGTTCTCAAGAAAAAAAATTATCCTACCAACAAATGAATACTTAAAATAGGCAAAATTAAGAATTCCAAGTGGAAAAAAAGACTCTTGTATCACAGCTTCTCCAGATTTCATTCATGATTCTTCTTACTATACAGTGTCTGCCTTGCATTAGAACACAGCATAATCTCTGATCTGCTATGTTCTCTTTGCTACTTTATGGTGAGAGGTTTTTTAAAAATATATATAATTATCTTATTGGGTTTTTTTTTAAGTCACAACGTGGTTTGCCCACTTTCTCTGCACAGAAGGTTTGTTAGGAACATTTATTTGTTTCACCAGATAGCATTCTGTGCAACATTTGGATCATTTCAGTAACTAACGTTTTTGTTTTATCAACAATGGTTTAATTTGACATGCTGCATAATGCATGTGCAATAACAGTGCCATGTTTGATGGATAAATGCCTAAGAGAAATTCAAATTGGCTAATAAATAAAATTGAATTTAGGTATCCCATTCAATTTAAGCAAACTTGTCATGGATCATTAACTGTACTAACTAATGCCTTGTTTATATCGATGCATATATAATTTGAAACCTTTTTGAGGGATTATAGTTTGAAATTGCCAAGTATTTGAGCCCATTATTGACAAGGATTATTAATGCTTCTTTGTGGGTGGGCAAGTTGCCAGCACCACTTAAGCAGCAGTTAGAACATGTCTTTGGACACTGGTAACCTTTATGTCCTATCTTGAGACTGAGAATATTTATGTCCTGTCTTCCTTTGCTGGTGAAGGTTATTGAAGAGGAGGGGATGGAGCAGGTCCAGTTACACCTTGTATAATCAGGGTGTTACACACAGAGATGTATACCTGTAAAGACTGTGACTTTGAGATGATGCAAATGATATCATGTCCTTGTCACAGTTCCCTGGATAACTGCACCTTTGAACTCCTCCTGGTCTCTTCGGCCTTACTGAATTCCAGGAGGTAGATGTGTGCAATGCCTCCTACACCTAAAGGCCCCTCCCTGAACCTTAGGAGAAAAGCTACTGGACCAGGGGTTCAGCTGAGTATGGGGGACAACTAAAGAATAACAGAGTCAAGAGTGGGGCACATAGGTTCAAAATTAGGGATCCAGCTGGTCTCTTTGGAGTCCACAACCACTTCAGGTGTCAGGCCTCCAGCCATCAGCTCCATTGTGGTAGAATCATGTGATTCTCCCACTCAGACCAGATTTTAGGCTGTGCAATCCCTTGTTGCTAACCATGACTTACCTCAGCAGGCCTTACTTATGTTCAGCACCTGCAGTTCTGTTTGCTCTAGGTTAATACAGTGAACAGACAGCCTACTTAAAAGCATTTCAGAGCAGAAAGGTCTTAAAACAATAAACGGACAATATAGGGGTCTAGCTCACCAAGTATCTATCCATCTTCCACATCGGGATCCTGGTAGGTCTAAGCCTCCTATAGATTCTCCAGGACTGCCACTAAGTCTTTCAATTGCTTGCTTCTCTTCCCTGTTTAAAAAAACACACATTCTCCCTACCCAAGCTAGATTTTCCTCTTTGAGGTTTTCCCCCGATCTGGCTCCCTCTTATGTTCCCCTCCCCTTATCTCTAATTTCCTACTATGCCCCTGTGATGGGACAGAGTGGCCCCGCACTGGTACTGCAGGGGTTAACCTTTCCTTCCTTCCTGGCAGAGGAGGCCCCGCCACGGAAGCCCTGCTGGGCATGCTCCAACTGGAGACTAGGTATAAAAGCCTGCAAAGGTGCTCCGTCTGGGCTGACCACTGGAGGAAGAGGCGGCACACCGCCAGCTCCTGAGGAGGGCCAGCCAAGCCGGGACGCACCTGGACTCCCAGACGGAGGTCTGGACAGGAGGGGACGGACCGGAGGACTCCCCCACCCCGGAGTGGAGAACACGATGTTGAGGGTAGGAAGTGACCCAGGGGAACTTTAGAGACAAGCAGCCTTAAATCTGCACCGACACTTGGCGTGTTGTGGGCAGATCCCCGCCGAGCTAAGCGCAAGTGGGAACCTCGCCAGTAGGTGAGTCCTGGGTTGGGACCCGGTGGAGAGGGCGGGCCTGGATCCCCCGACCACTCCGACCATGGGATACACTTCCCTGCCTGAGAGGGGGAGGGCTATGGACTCTGGCCAGTGGGCCACACTGCCTGATATGCAGGGTGAGCTATATGGACTCTGGCCATTGAGCCATGCTGCCCTGATACTCAGGATAAGCTATATGGGCTTTGGCCATTGGGCCATGCTGCCCTGATACTTGGGGCACGACACATGGACGTGAATCATTAGGTCCCGCTACCCCGACCAAGGGGTGAGCACGGGGAAACCGGCCATTGGGATGCCCTTAAAGGGACGGGCATGGGAACTTAAGAGTGGCGAGGCCCCGATACCCCATGCACCCCTGCCACAGCCCCCTTCAAATTTTCATCTGATCCTGCTCTTCCCAATACCCTCCCCTGCTACTTCTGGTTCCCTACATCATCCCCTTTAAGTAATCCCCTGTCCCCCCCCCCCCTTTTAAATTTTCCCAATCCCGTTGGCTTGGCTATCTCCTAGACCTCCCTCATCTGTCCTTCCACATCCTCCTTCTGATTTTATCCCTTTCCCCCTCTCCTTTCATTCCCCCATTTAGTTTTCCCCCTCTTCTATATCTAGTGCATGGTCCCCAGTATAGCAACAGTCATAGAGACATGGCTAAAGCAAAGCCCCGTATCACTCTGCTTAGTGCTGCTCTTTATATGCATAGCCACCAACCTGCTATAATCAAGGAGGAGTCAGTGGTGATATTCTTACGGTGGGAGAGGGGGGAGGGCACGTTGTCTTCTCTAGGTCTCTAATCATATAAACCCTTCCTAGGGGCTGTCTACCAGGTATCTGCAGCTGTCCCAGTGAAGAAAATGCGGCAACTGCTTAAGCACTTCAGGGGTCCCCCAGAATTCAGATTCTCCCAGCCATATTGGGTGACTTAACTGCTCTGCGGCACGTAGGAGTGCTGGAAAGAGAGAGCCCTTGATTGTCTAGCTCAGTTGCATAACATGGGCCAGGGTTACAAAAGATGGATAATTCTATCACTGGGTGAAATGTCTACTATCACATCTTGTCTCTCCTTCCCACCCACTCACAAACATACACACCTTTTTTTTTTTGGGGGGGGGGGCGCGGAGGAGGAGGAAAATGAAAGTAAAACATTATCAACCAAAGCCAATATCTGTAGACTGAATTGGACCTTGTGTATAGTCTTGGTTTTTGCTCTTTTTTTTTATATTACAGCTTATAGCTGTGGCAGCAAAACTTATATGGCCCATAACATGTAGTTCCGTATACTGAATGTCTGTGCAGTACAGTATATTTACAGCTTGATTGTTTTTAATAATGCATTTGATTACAGTTGTCAGTTGATATTTTTCATGATGGAACCATAATGTTTGGCTGCTAATGATATTAAATTGTTTGATTTTTTTCTAATTTTAATGTCTTTCTCTGCAAAATGGGTGTTAATATTTGTGATAGTGAAAATGGAAATTAAGGATCTTGTTGTGATGCAATAGTACTATTATGAATATTTCTTAGTCTGTTTGAGAGTTATGAAGGATTTTTATTTATAAGACACTACAAAGATTACAGTAAGATACTTAAGCTACTCTGAAAAGTGGGGGAAAGGAAAAATACTTTACTGACTTGAACTCTCTGGATATTGAGAGTCATACCCCCTGACTTTACTGACAAAAGTAAGTTTTGATTCTTATTCATCCTGCAGAGCTAGCGTACCTATGTAAGAGTGAACTAGATTCAGTATGTTCTTGTGTATAAGAAGTTTTTTACAAAGTTCCAATTACAGTACCTTGCTGACTTGGTATAACCCCAGTGATGGAATTGGGAGTTGCACAGGTGTGGCTAAGGGAAAAAATTGGCTTGCAGAATTTAATTCCTAGGCTCAGTTTGCAGGGCTGGCAGTAAGAAAATATTTATAAGTAAAGATTTTTTTTTCCTATGGAGGTTACTGAGAGACAATAAAAACGGAGCCCTCCACTCCTACAGAGCAGAATTGTACTGGGGAAGGGGAGAAGAACACACACACACCACCACCGAAGTTCAAGCTATAGTGTCCTGATTCTGCTCCCATGGCAGTCACTCAATTAGAACTGGTTGGGAATTTTCTGATAAAATGTTTTGCCATCTGAAAGTGCCAATTTGTCAAAACCAGAACTTTTGACAGAAGCATACTGGTTTTGATGAAGATTTAGTCAGGAAAGTTTCTCAGGTCCAGAATAGAATTTCTGGTCAAAACCAGAGAGAGGGGGCCCCATCTCCAAATTGCTAACAGCCCAATGCTTTAAATCAAGCATAGTGGGGACTTGAATGTGGGGCATGATTCTGTGCAGCTTTGTGAGTGCCAGTTTTATGTTAGTGCCACTCCATTGATTTCAACAGAGGTACATCCATTTTACACCAGTGTAAGACAGTGTAGAATCATGGTCATGATATGGAATAGGAAGGTCATGAGTGAAGTTGGGTAAAAGCAAGAATAAAAACAACCCTTCGCTTTCAGCCAAGGGTCATTTACTTTGAATGTCAGCACTTTTTGGATTAGATAGCATATCTGTTTGTATTTGTATAATGGATTCCTTATCCGGATTGAGGCCTTTGGGTGCTAATGTAATATAAAAAATGAAAATAATGAAGCCAAAATAATGAAGTTGCCTGAAATTTGGCAGGCACTTCATGCATAGGTGCAGTAGAGGCTTTCAGGGGAAAAAAAGCAGTAAGATATCACATCTAATTTGATATGTAATGGAACAAAAAAGGTATAGTCAAAACTCATATTTCAGAGTAAATGCATTCTGAAGTTAAAAAAACTAAAACACAGCTTAATTTTACATGAATAACAAAGGTATAATACTATGGAGATGTCAACACAAGCAGATCGGTGCTTCCACAAATGTTAACTATTGCAGTGCCATATGGATGTTTTCTTTGCCTTCAGAGAAGTCATTTCTTCATGAAAATGCACCATAGTATGTAAACCCTAAGCATGCATCAAGTCTAATGAACCTTTGCCCTCAAAAGAAGTAGCAAGCACTAGTCAGTACAGCAGAATAGTCTTCTTTGTCATTCTGTAACACAGGTGTTTTGTGAACTATAGCTGCTCCCCCGGTGTTGTGTACACAATGGGCAGCAGAATGGATTGGGTAATTCAATCTCTGCCTTCCTCAATTCTAAAGGCTTCTCTTATAGTAAAAAAGGCTCATTTCACAGTGTGAGAACTGTGCCTTATTTTATTCTGAACAAATTAGAATATATTGAAAGTCTTCTCTGAAATTTGTCAAAATTAGGTAGCATTCAGTCACAGCAACAGTAGTTTTTCAAAATTAGCTTGCAGTTTAGAAGCTAGATATTTCATCCACCGATTACGGTGTCTTGTTAGATTTTAGAAAACCAGCTGTGAAGATAATGAAATTCTCTTTAATCTGTCCATCACAGAACATCTTTGTTATGATTAGGCATTTGGTTTTGCTGCTAATGGCAGACCAAGGTCATACACCCCACAATGTTAAAATAAGGCTGAGATAGAGACCCACAGAAGTGAAGAAATTCTAAGCTTCTCCCTCACAGCAACACTTATAGAACTGAACCTGTAGATTAATACTCAGCTAATTTTTTCATAGATGCTTGGATGTGCAAGGTGAAACAGTTTAGTCCATGTCATGATATGACTTCAATTGCAACTAAAACTCTGAAAAGCGAATCTGTAAAATTCACAAGAGTTTATGGCTGTTATGCATCAATAATGCCAGATCAAATTTGCTTCGTTTATAAATATTGTATTTTCTAACTCCCAGGTCTACAAATTCAGTCTGGGATCTTAGTTCAGGTGAGGTTCTTTCTGGTTGGACCATCATCCCCCCGGCTCTGGTTGGAACCTAAGCTGATACTGAAGAAGGAACACAATGCATTTCTCATTCCATGACTTTATTGACTCTTCAAGGTGAACAGCGTTAAAAAGCAGGGCATTTATTTTTTGTCAGTAAAGTTGGTTATGTATCGGGTAATGTTTTTTTAAATGCCACCTTTTACTTAGTCACTTTCTGACCACAATGACACATTTAAATTTGTTAGAATCAGCTGTTCATGACATTTATCGCATGGCACCTTCCCTGCCTACTTCAGAGGATTAAAATGTGGCCTCAAGAAAAAAGCAATTTGGAGGTGGAGTGAGAATATCTAGATTGATAGTGGTGGAGTATGAAAGAGAAGTCATTCTAAATCTAAAGGACAAGGAAGTCCAATAGAAGAAAAATGGACAGCATGGAAAAAGGGGATCTAGAAACTTTCAGGAAAATACAGCAGAAAGAGCCTGGGAGCCATCAGAGAGGAATAGATAAAGCTAAAAATTCCTTCTTCTAAAACTGGTTGGCAAACTATGACAGTTGTGACCTTCCTCTTGATACAGGTGGAGCCTAGCACGGGATATAGTCTCGTTGAAGTTAGGGCTCTGCACAGGTATGGGGTTCTGTCTCCTGAATTCTGCTGCAGGCGCTGACCTTAGTGAAGACTAATTAGCTAATGTTCATAATGAACTTTGAAGATGAAAATTGCAAAGCATTAATGGTACGATTTCCAAAGATACTGAAGTCTGTGTTTGCCTAGGTGGGTACTTATATGGCCATCATCATCACTGTATCTGAATATCTGGAACCTGTGGATGCTCAACACCTCTGAAAATCAGTCCAAAAGTTTGTGAGGGACATTAGTCTTATTGTATTCATGAAGTGTGAGCAAATATACAGCTGCTTGTGTCAGCGATGGAGATTAAATATCTTAATCCAAGCGCTAAAACTGGGACTTGGGTGAGAGAATCCCTTGATTTCTAACGGTGGATCATGGTAATAAAGTCATCCCAGGAATGGTGGGAGTAGAGTTGTGTAAAGAATAGATTCTATTGTTTGTTATCAATTCCAAAAAAATAAAATCAATTTTGGTCAAACTAACAAAAAGAACCAAACACTTGGTGCATTGAACAGCTGACCCCCTTCCCCCTCCCACCCCAATTTTGGGTCAAATTAATCTTTTTGTTTTGACAAAAATCAGAATATTTTGGTTTTCACCATTTTAAAAACAAATCAAAACATTTAATAAAACTAAAGGAAATTTTGAGTTATTTTGAACTGAAACACTATTTTCAGATTTTTTTTACTAAAGTAATTTGATGTAACTGACATGAATTCGTGAAATGTTTGTGTCACTGAATCTGCTTATTTCACAAAAAAGTGCTTCTGCCATGAAAAGTGTGTGTGTGTGTGTGTGTGTGTATGTGTGTGTGTGTGTGTGTGTGTATATATATATATATATATATATATATAATATCCCCCAGCTCTCGGTGGGAATGAAACAGTTAGTTAATTGTGGAAGTATGGAACTTTCCTTCAGAGGAATTGGCTCTAAATGAATCAGAACTAGTATCCAGATGAAAAAACTTATAAATATTAGCTGAGTACAGTCTGATGACAAAACTCCTTTGGATTTAGGGCAAAAGGCTTTAATGAACAGAGATGTTCATTAGGAGTGCTGCTTCCAAGGATGGGAGCATTTTCTTCCTCTTCTGGGACAATGACTATTTGATTTTTTTTTGGGGGGGGGGGGGGGGGTTGGGGGAGATATATGCTGCCACTGGTTGATTCAGCGGGCTGCCAACTATGCAGCTGCAGGAGGTCTGTCATTGGTGGTCCCAGCAATATTAGTGTGGTGTTTACTGCTTTTGCTCCCATGCCACATGGAGAAGCATGAGTGAACTGCTTCATGCCAATTGATAGCTGTATATTGCTGTCTCCATTTCAGCCATTGCTGAGAGAGAGTGCCATCCTACTGCTTACCTGCAACCTACAATCTCCATATATTATTCCCCTAAGACTAGCCACACCAGTGTTGGAGAGACAATCTGTTTCCTGCCCAGCATTGCCTTTGTCACTAAGCATCTCCACATACACTGTGTCATATCATAACAATGTGTTGTTTGTGTTGGACAATGAAGAGAGTCCCACTCTGTACCTTGGGGAGTGCAGCTGGGGGTCCAACTGAATGACTTTGCAGAAGAACCCTGCTTTGTTGGCGCTGATACTTCCAGTAACTGCTGCTTCCTACATATCTCTTAGCTTCCAGAACCTGTCTTCTATATTTCTGGCAGTAAAACACTACAATTTAGTATCTACTTTAAGGAAAGCAAATGTAAGGTATTTTTTTCTTTTATTACTACCCTATTTCTTGGTACCTTGTTGCATATAATGAGGCTGGATTAAATTATCTAATTTTAAGAAAATAAATTCAGTTAACTTTCCATAAGCAGCCAAGAATTTCAAAGAATGAAAACCTGTCCAGACTTTGTCTCATGAATCAACAAAATTGGACTGGAAACTTGTTCATGAAATTAGGTTAGCAGGGACCTATCTGGTTACCCAGATATGTGCTATCGGTATAGTAAGTGGACCTCACAAACACTAATTGATGGCTCCTAACAATATTTCTGTCTCACAGATCTGTCATCTCCTCCATTCTACAGAAGGGGAACTGAGGCGGGATACACAATGGGGAATGAGGTGCCTAACTGCTACTTTAGGTGCTACAGCCAATATTTAGGCACCAGTGGCATTCAAATACTCCTGCTCAGCTTCTGCCTAACCCCGTGGAAGCCTGCCTTATTCCACCATTAACATACCCAAGGACCCTAAAGTCAAGTGGCTCAGCATAGGTATAGCCAGCTACATCCTGACACAGCTTGATACTGACCTGTCTTACATCAAACCTTCAGTAGGATTAATAATCTGGCTGTTCCTCCTCAGCTATCTTCCTTGGGGAGTGATTTGGAAGGCGTGCACAGACCATGTTTATAGCCACACACAAAACACCAGCCGGAGGAGGAGGAGGTGCCCCCTTTATAACCATTGTCCCATTTTTGCAGCACTTACACAGGATGTGGGAGACCTGGTCCAAATACTTACTCTGCCAGGCTTGAACCCACATTTCCCTTGTGCGTTCCCCAACCATTGGGCTATACAGCCATATATTTCTCTCACAATATTTAATTATTTATACAAAGTGGAGCCGGAGAGATTGAAACACCCACCCCAGCTAACCCCAGAACCCTCTAGTTAGGGCCCTACCCCAGGAGCTGGGAGACCCATTTCAAAATTCTATTTGAGGGAGACAGGATTTAAGCCTGGGTCTTTGGTATCCCAGTGGTCAGGGTACTCACCTGTGCTAAAAGGTACAATAGGACAGCAGCAATGACATTATGACCACTATTTTTCAAGAAAAACAGCTGACCTGGTTTAGGCACCTAATGTCAGGAGAGGGTTCTCTGCTATGAACATGGAGTGGAGCTTAGTACCTAAACCCTGTGAGGCTTTGTCCACACCCCTCTCCTCAGCAATTCTTATTGGCTAGATTAGGCAGCTCCTTTCTCAAGGTGCTGGCTTTTGTTAATCCAACTCTTAGTCACCTTAACTCTGCCCAGGCATTGCACAGGGACCCTAAGCACCTATTCAGGCTTTGTTAATTTGCTAAAAGTTAGGCATTGCAACAATAAGAATGGCAGCAGCTGAGAAATTGTCTTGCCCAAGTTCTTATGAGAAGATTGTGGCAAAGACAGGAATTGATTCCATTTCTTCAGTCCCAGTCCAATGTGTTGACTACAAGAACATTTACAGGCCTTTCTGCTTACAGTTGGGATGGAAATACCAGAGGAAAAAAATATCCTGTATTATTACAGCACTTTAGTTTCTGGCCAGACCATGACATATATAGACATGTGAAAATGAAAACTGAAGGAGGTGGGATCTGGAGTGTTTTTAACTTCAAGGTTGAGGGTGAATTTTTAGCAAAGATCCAGGATAGTTGTATCAATTTGCTCTCATCTCACAGGTGCAAACCCTGATGTGTTGCCATTGCAAAAACAAACTGGAAAAATTCTCAAGTGTTATAAAGGAAGAGAAAGTAAGCCTAGAAGAGTCAGCATAATGTTAGAACAAACAGGTTATAAACAATATATATAATATATCTTCCTTGTACAGAAGACTTTTATCCCATTGTTTTGGAGGCCTTTGACCTTCATTTTATTTTTTTCTTTTGGATGATCTTTCTAACTTCAGATGAGTACCCCACTGACTGACATGGCTGCTAATTGAGGTAATGGAGGAGAACTGTGAAGTTCTGAGTATAGTCTCCTCCATGGGGTTGTAATATTAAAGTTATCGTCTAGCTCCAAGAAGAACATTATCATTATAAAGTAACACATCATTAAAGAAAGCTCCATGAAGAACATTATCATTATGTGATAACACACATCATTAGACAGTATCTGTAACTGCACAGCCCATTGAAGAGAGTATATTCATAATGTTACAGCTCTCTAGGTCTCTCTAAGTCACCATGGCCATATCAGTTGGGGATAGTCTGTTTATGTCTTTGGGAGTCCTCTCGGCACCACTTTTTGATCACCAGTTGATCTATATGAGGAGCTGCACTGAGAAAAGCCACTGGGCTGACTTTTGATCTCACTTACTTTTGGTTTTACACTAATGTAACACCACTGCTTTTTCTAGCATTACTACTTATTTACACTGATATTAGAATAGCACTATCTGTGCTGTGATAGCAGAACACAGGGATTGATATGGTAGACACCAGCTATTTGTATATGGATTCCAAATTAGTCATATACTCCATAGCTATAAAGCAAAACAGGCCCACGGTGGATACATAGTACTGAAGTCACAGAACTAATCCATGATTGACTGGAATAGATACAGTACACCTGATTCTTTTTTCACTTATATAGTGTAATGAGAGAAACTCCACTGAAGTCAATGGAGTCACTCAGATGTAAAACAGGTATGGGGAGAAAATCAGACCCAGTATTTTAAAAGATTGCATAGTTGTATTACAATATGAAAGTACAGGGGAACATAATATTGTAAATGTTTATATTAGTCACTGATTTAGTATTGCAGGCATGGTTTCGATATGCTACATTATTTAGCAGTTTTTTTACTGCTTTTTCTTTGTTACATTAAAATACTATTTCTATTCTGTGGGCTGATAGAACGAACTATTCTTTAATACACGGTGGGAGTACACCTTTGTATAACTTATAAAAGTATAAATTTTTGCTCTTGGAAAAGGAGACAAATACCTTAATATTTTCTACATTGGATATATGTTAATCAGTCAAGACATGTATTCTTTGCACCTGCTTGGATGCTGAACAAAATTCTTAGAAGAAGATGAGAGAAATGTTTTCCTATAATAGACTTGTGAGGGGAACTAAGCTCCTATTCTGTAACATACTTGTCATAGCCAGTAGAGGGTGCATTTTCCATAGTTCAGGACAATTCAAATGAATTCTAATTAAGTATGCAAGTACAACTAAATTACAGTAAATATATAATAACTAAAGTAACAGTTAGGAAAGCAGGGCTGAAACTACTAATAATTATTCCAGGCACCGAGTTTTAAATTATTCACTATTAACATTTTGATAACCAGATACTGACTGACATCTGTCCTGGTTTCTCCAATGGCTTAAAAATGTCACACATTCATAGCATGCTTTGAATAACTGAATATAATATTCATAGACTAGTTAGTGAATTTTGCAGTGTGACAGTAATGACCTATGGCTATTCTGGCATTTTCTGATTCTTCAATTCAAATGAGATACTAAAATAATTTAGCACTGTCCTGCATCTTCTTTAACAAACTTGCACTATATAAATTGCACTATACAAATATTGATTGATTTGGGTTGGATATATAGAAAAGAAATTCATTAAAAAAACAAGAATATCTTGATGAGTAGATCCAAAAAGTTCCTGTTAACAGGAAACACAGCATGTACAAACCTAGTGTGAAATTTGTTTGAGGTTGCAAAATTGAGAAATCTTTCAAACTCAGGATGACTGAAATAAAGAACATACTGCTACATAACTCCTTCCATCACACTGTCTTAAGTGTGACCTATTATTGGAGTGTCCATGAAAAGCTCTAAACTCTATAGAATCCCCACCGTGATACACCCTATATGTATTTGGAGGGGACAAGTGAGAGTGAGTTGGGTACTGAGGGTGCACAGGCTTCAGGACACCTACAAATACTTTAGAGTGGAAAGGAACGTTAATGGTGCTTGCACAGCCCAGAGTTCTTAAGCAGCGACCTATTCACCCCTCCCTGCTTTTTGGGAGTGACACTACAGAATCCTTGAATATGTGGCGGCAGGAATCCAAAGAAGGCTGTTCTGGGGAAGTGGATGTCTGAAGTATGGTACCATTCTCATGCTACAGAACACTTACAGATCAAGTCCAAAGCCTCTTCTGCACTGGATAAACAGGCTACACATGTGTGTCCCTTAAGAAACCCACTCACCTTCTAAGGACAAGAACTATGGACTTAATACTTGGCCCTGTGTGTGTGTTGTCATTTACTTTGTTGCAATTAGGGCATGTGATACTCTTGTAAGGGTTTATTTGGGAAAGGTGGCTTTCTGAAATAACTAGTGTCACATCCTTTAGGAAATAAGCCAATGAGGGTTTGTTCTGATGATGTAATTCTAATATTGCATTTTAATAACTGAGTTTGCTTTTACTTGTTATCCTAAAGTTGTGGAAATGGAGAGTCTTTTGGAAATGGAAAGTTTTGGAAATGGAATCTTTTGAAAGCCCCTTGCCCTAAGCTTTCTCCCTGTAACTTTTTTGAGAACATAGATGAATGATTGGATTTGTGGGCACTGCACCGAAGAAATTTACTTCTCTGTTGCATTAATCTCTAAACCACAACTAGAACAATGTTTCTTCTAAGATCTAACTGCCTAGGCATGCAATTTAACATAATGTGCAAGCTTAACTGTATTTGTGCCATCTGTTGACTCCCAATAGCATTATATTCTTCTACCAGCATGGTTCTTTTAAGCACCAATTAAACTGATATTTTTTTTTCATTTCTGCCAGATGTCTAAACAATTAACAGAGTTGCCAACTCTCATGATATCATATGTCTTACAGATTTGGTCTTTTCCTCAAAGCCCCAGCTCCTGGAGTCATGTGACCACAGGAGAATCTCAGCTTTCATTTATAAGAAAAGTGAGTTTCTACCTCGCACAGTTGCAGAGAAAACTTGAAAATGTGAATCCCAAAGGTTCTCAAACAGAAAACTAAAATAAAAAAACATGATTTTTAAGCTAATCATGACTATTTTAGGCCTGACTTATTATATTTGAATTCTTGGGGTCGGAAATCCTGAATTAAGCTCACAATTTGGACTCTAAATCTTTATTTACTAAACATGAACGTGTTAACTTTGAAGCCCCTTCAGATTTCATTTCCCACAAATCTTAGTTTCACTGTGTCAGGGCTTCATTAATTTTTTTGTATTCCTTAGTCAAACTCACCTTGCTCAATCTTACCAACACTACCCATCCCTCAGAAGGGCAATCTATCTCTGGGCAGAAGGTCTTTGTACTTTGCCTCTGATGCTCAAAACACTTGCACCCATGCTTACCTTAGATTAGTTTCATTTATTTCAACAAAGCTACTTACAATAGTATCATTAAGTACATGTGTAACTGATTGCAGGATCATAGCCCTAATTAGGTGACTTAAGGGACGCAGTTGAAACACAGACTTTGGGGATGACCCTCTACACAGGGTTGGAATCCATCCAGAGAAAGTGCAGCAGGCTAGTGATTGTCTTTCCCAAAATTGGAAATAGTAGTCCTCTGTAGTTGAATATGCTGTGAAATACTTTTCTACAGTTCATAAGATGTGTTCTTGGCTTTCTGTATGGGAAGTGCTTAGCTCCAATTCATTCTGAAGCTCCATAAGTGATATGCAATGGCACCATATTGAAATGCAATTTAAAAATCAGATCAAAATAATTGATTTTTCATAGACAGAACTCAGTTTGTCAATGAGTTACGTTCCTTTCAAAGCCAGCAGAAATGTAATGTGCCAATAAAATACACAGAAAGCTCATAAAAAACTTTACCAGTTTTAATTTTTTACATTTGTTTTGGCCTCCTCTTATGTTCAAATGTTTTATTTCCTTCCAAGAAACAATGCCAAAAGGGAATGTTGTCTAAAGCAAGGCTTCCAATCAACCCTCCAAAAATTTATGGACAAAATACCAGACTTTTTTTTCTTCATATACCCAGATTTTAATGACTGTCTCATTGAAAAATAATAATACTTCAAACTATAATTTTAAGCAGATGTATTATAACATAGAAGATTTATTTTCCTATGACTATAACTTTTTATTAAATCACTAGTAGCATATTATGGACAAGAATATAGATACATACACACACTCTGATAGCCCAGTTTTCCCTCTTATTTTATTTTTTAATAGCCTCTGTCAATTCACAGCTTGGCAACCACAGTCAACTATAAAAGAGACAGGTCTTTTATTAAATAACTATGACTGTAATAATGTAACTGTGGCCTGGCCTGACATGAGTGAATATGGAGGGAGGCCCCATTTATTGTAAGATAGAATTTGGGAGGTAAACAGATCATTAGGTTAAAAAGACAGAACATCTGGATCAGCTAAGATAAGAGGGAGGACACCCAGGGAACCATTTACTACAAACAAGATAACAATGAACAAGATAAGGTATAGAGAAATGGTAAAGAGGAGGTCGAGCATGGACAGTGGATGCTGCATAGCAATTGGTCCTTGGAAAGTAACCAAGCCAGCCAAAAATGTCTGGTGTGTAATGTGTATATAAAGGGCTGTGTGACTTGGGGCTATGATGTACCCTGCATCTATCCTCCCTGACTTTGAGCCTGATGAACTCATTGTAGCATTGCTATATGCCAAATAAAGATACCTGAATGACAAAGTCTAGAGTTGAACTGAGTTCTTGGGAAGCCGAGTAGAAAGAGATCTCAGAGGGAATCCCAACAAATAAAGGTGACCACTGGGATATGACCTCAGACAGCTAGAATCTTAAATCCTGATCCTGTAAGTACTAAGCCCCCAGACTTGCAAATGACTCTGCTCAGAGCCCCATTGACTTCAGCTGGTCTCCACATGTGTGCAGGATGTGTGTGGGGGGATATGTGTGTGTGTTCAATTACAGGATTGTGGTCCAAAAACTCCTGCATAAAATTAAACATGTGACTAGCATTTGCAGAATCATGGCCACAGTCCCCGTGTTATTCACCTGACATATCAGTCTGATTATCCAATTAGGGATAGAAATTGCATGCTTATCCATAATGAGATACTGGATCTGTGAACAGTGGTCTAATGAGCATGCTTTATTGTACCAGTGTGTTATTTCCACTGAAGAAGCAAGATAAGCTAATGTTTAGAATTAGTTTCCAAATATTTTAATCAGAAAGATGAGAGCTAAATCCTTTTTTGGTTTACCATTTTTTTTTGGTTGATTGGTTGTTCATTTGCTTGTTTACTAGTTGGTGGGTGTATTTTAGGATTTGTTGTTGTTGTTGTTTAATTTGATAGTTTTGATTTCTTGCTCTTGATTCTGTTTCTAAAAAGAAACAAAAACCCAAAGGATTGGATTAAATGAATATGTTATAATAAACTCTAACAAGTCACAATGAATGTTTTTTAACACTGTTTTGAAATCTTACTGTGTAAGTTACATAAATCTAAAAGATTTGTATATTTTGGATAATTTTGTACTCTAAATACAGGTTGTGATCATGTATCTGGAACATTACGTTAATGGGCCAAGAAAAATAGACTGGCTAAGGACAGAAACAGTGGTTGCCAAGAGATGTTTTTAAATAAGTATCTCAACAAAGGTGCATCTAAGCACAAATTCTAAACCCAATGACCAGCTTTGACACATGATTGAAACCCAAGAGGATAGGTAGCCTGTGAGGATCTGGCTCCATGATCCATCATTCTTCCAAAACTTCCATCTAGACTACAAGAGAGGATGTCCCAAGGTTTTCTCAGGCTTTCACTCCTGTGCCGCAGAACCACATAGTTTTGTTCCTTTCAGACTCCATGGATTTGTCTACAGGGGGACACTCAGGAAAGTTAAGGCAAATCACTGTTTGAAGAAGACTATGAACTAGAGAACTATTGTTTTTAATTTAAAGTCCCACATATGCATGGTTCTGACATGTGTTGCCACTGCAGCTGCTACAGTATTTTCACACCAGCTCATCCTTTCCCATGGTAATTCTGAGAAATAATGCAAACTGGAGGTGACAGTTTTTGCTAGTCTGCCATCTATGTAACATCATATGCAGATATGTACGATCATCTGTATTCGTTGCCAGTGTAGCTTATTCATTCGTACTGGAGAGAGCCACTCATTTGGATTGATAATACGAGCCCTGTGTAAGATAGTGTTAATTCTCTGAGAGCCATATCACCTAGCTCACTGGACTCAGAAAGCTGGAATGGGTGCAATTAAGGGCAGAATTTAACCTGTAAAATAAAGTGCCACAAACAAAAAAAAAAATAGAATTTGTATTTACAAAAGAAACCCCCAAAGCACTCAAGTTCCAGTTTTATAGTATTCAAACACAAAAAAGGCATCTATTTGTAAAGGACTTTACAATACTATTGTTCTGTGACTTGGCAGCCAGCTACCGCAAGGCACTGCCGTTATTGTTGATGCTGCTGAAAATCCAGGATAGAGTGATGTTGAAAAGACCAAATCCATTGTACTTAAGCTTCAGAAAAAACAGCCATTAAGAAATTACCTTTGGATTAAAGTACTCAAAAGTGACCTTTTTAATACTGATATTTAAAAATGTGCATCCCATTATGATCTCATAACAGGGTCTATAGACCCCTATTGAAAGCCCAAGATTAAAGCTAGTCCGGAATTTTCAGACTAAATAATTTTTCATCTGAAAATGTCAATTTGTCAGACCCAAAACATTTTGAGAGAACATATCAGTTTTGATTAGATTTTCATTGGGAAAAGTTTCTAAGGTCCAGGATGGAAATTCTGGTAAAAAATTAGAGAGCCACCAACCCCTCTCGGAATAGTTAATAGACCAGGGTTTAGGGCACTCACCTGGGAAGTGGAAGACTCAGTTTCAAGTCCCTTTTCTACCTGATTAAGAGCAGGGACTTGATCCTATATCTCTTACTCCCCAGGTGAGTGCCCTGACCACTGAGCTGGTGCCGATTCTGGGATGGGGAATTTGAGGGTTCTAGCTCTCATTTTTCAAGATACTCAATCAAAAGCTCTCAATTTTGTCCCAGTGCAGAACAGGAAATTGTGTTTTAGAAATCACTATTTTTTGTGGGATGGGTAAACTTTCTTGTCCTGTTGTATCCAAGACCCAAGTCAAGTAGCAATGCTGAGAATTGGGCAAATAAGGGGAAGACAAACATTAAAGCAGCTCTGCATTAGCCACTCCAGCCCCATAGAATAACCTTGACAGTCCTTTCTGTGATAGCCCCACAGGTAGGAAGAATGGAGGATCTATGCAACAGCTCTGTTCCCAAACCACCCACAACAACTATACCAGGGAGGTGGCAGCAATCAGCCCCTCTCCCATCTACTTTCCTCTTACACAAACACGCTAGTTTAGTTGTTAATTTCCATTCCTAGATATAGAAAGGGCTGAGGAAGGGGCTGGATTTGCCTTAGTGAATGAACAAACTAACTGCTATATGTAAATTCTCAATAAAGGCACTAATGACCTAATATTCAGCAGTACTAAGCATCCATAAATCATACTGAGATCAATGGGAGCACCACATGCTTACACCCTTTGAAAATAAATGATCAAATATTTAATCCTTCAATGTTGCATTAACAGTATGTTCTAGAAATACAAGTGAAACATGCCACACAGGGGTTAAAAAAGAGCTTGGAAACAACCCATCTTTGGGTAAATGGGAGATGAGTTGCAAACAACAGATTTATACCCAGAAGCAGGTAACAGATGTTCCTTGGATGGCATATACAGGAATTTCTACACAGTCTTCTTGTTTGGGTTGGGAGAGAGGTTGTTTTTAAATTTTATTTTATTACTTTTGTCTTTAAAAATAAAGTTTGCAACTGTGTCATTCCAGTTTTCTGCTAGAGTCACTGCACTGAAACCCACTGTGTGACACTGGAGTGATGGACAATGGAGAATCAAGCCCACACTACTAAAAGGAGTATGAGCCGCTTTGGATATATACCATTATGCCCTCTAGCTGAAATATCAGAAGTTATCTGAAGTGTTGCTACATTCTTAAGTACAATCTTTAAGCTGTGAAAGGCACAGCATGACTAGGAACTACTGAAACTGGTGAGAGAAGCCAATGGGTCTGTTCAATGCCATACAGACTATTCCACAAAGAAATAAGGTGACCATATTTCCCTGTGCTGAATACAGGACACCTGGTAAAATTACTCTTATTCAAGCGAGTTCAATGGCAATCAATCAGAACTATGCAGTACAAATGTTCAAATTAACATCAAGTTGGCTGAGCCCCTGTTAAAAACAAATGCTGCGTAATTAGATTCTTCTTATCGTTAAGGTTTAGGGCTCACATGGGGAGAGGTGACACGCACACTCCTGTCCACCTCTCTCACATGGGAGAGTGACAAACCAACAAACCTGACCCTCCCTGCCCATCACTCTCTGCCCTCCATGCCTGGCTGGGCCCCTGGGACGGTGCCATCTCTCCTGCTAATTGACGCTGTCTCTTCCCGAGGCAACACCTGTGTGTGTGTGTTGGGGTGGGGAGGGGAAACATGCAGGGTCACATGCCCCTCCTCGCCAGATTTCTGCCAGAATTCACACCAGAACGTGGCCAGCAGCAGCCTTTTGGCACTATGCAGGAGTGCGGGAAGGGATGACCTGGCCCATGTCTTTGTAGAGCTCATCTCTTCTAACTCTCCCCCACACACCCATGGCTGGAGGAAGCTTGTCCCTTCCTGCCCGTACAGTGTCAAAAGGCAGCTAACACCTCCAGGGTGCTGCTGGCCACTGACATAGTCCAGCCGCCTCCTGTCCCCCGGCTAAAGTGCAGACAGGAAGGGGTTAAGCCTAACAGTGCATTGTGCACCAGGGCCCAGGGAACCTGACTGCAGGTTCTTCAGCAAACCCTACCTGACAGGTGGCTCAGCAGGGGAGGGTGCCTAGGGGACAGAGCAGCCCCATGCTCCCTGGGAGAAGGACCCAGTGCAGTGGGGAGCAGGTGTGAAGAGGGTACTGTGGAGCCTGCAGGGTCAGGGTGGGAACAGGCCCCTGCCACTCCAGAGCTTAGCTGAGGGGCAGAGAAGCTTCCCCGTGCCAGCACTGTGCAAAGCTTTAGCACATGTAGGGCTTGGCTCCTACTGGCCAGAGGGTCTTGGGTTTTCCTGGGTTGCTGGCCCAGCCAGAGGCAGTGGAGGAAGGAAGGAGCCTGCCGGCCAGGCTGTTGGTGAACTGAGCCTTCTGACCAGAGGCTGCTTCTCCGCACAGTGCTGGGAGCTGGAAGCAGCCTGATGGTGGAGATAGGGAGGAGCAGCAGGGTTGGGGGATGGGGCAAAGCAGGGAGAGGACAGTGAGAGAGGGAGCCAATGGGTGGGCAGCAATGGTGACACATAACCAGCTGCTGCCTGGTGCTTGCCCACACACACCAGCCACCGCAGCCTGCAGCACGTAGCCAATGCTGGCTGGAAACAGGATGTGGGGCGGAGCCCTGCTCGGCCAAGAGCAGGCATGCAGCGGTGCTGCACTAACAGACCAGCAGGGGGAGCAGCCGGCCCTGTGCAGTGCATCTTTCCCTTGCCACCAGCCTTGTACACCCACCCCCATCGTCAGCCACTGGAGCCTCACCTACTGCTGGTAGGCAGGTGGTTGCCAATCAGGGATCCGGCCAGCAACAGGACTTGCCAGTATTGTGTGGGGGAGACAGAAAATATGGGACAATTTGCCCGTTTTTGAGAAAAGGTCAGGACACCTGCAGGAGAGCTTAAATACGAGACTGTCTCTTTAAAAACAGGATGTCTGGTCATCCTACAGAGAAAGAGACTAAACGCTGTGGTCTTCTGTGCTGTCAGGGGTATGCTGAGTGTGAGATGGTCCTATTTGCTCTAGAGCTCAGCTCACAAAGGAGCAGTTTCCTTCTAATATACTGTGTGCTTATTTTTTAGTCGGCAGGAGACTTGATATGCCTTGTGTCTTTTCTGTACTTAAATATTAAATACTCACCTGGGAGGATCTGCCTAATAAGCCAGAGCCAGGATGTACTATGGTCACAGAAGGGTAAGCGTCTAGTCAGACATGGCAAATTACCTTGCAGAATCAGAAACAAAGTAAGTGATTAAGAGCCATATGCTGCTCCCATCTACCCCCAAGTCCATATGGGAAACTCCTGCTGTCAACGAATGTGGATGAAAAGCAGTTTACCACTGCATGTGGCTGAAGAGCAGTATATGGGATTCAATCTTTGTTCCTAGTACTCTCTAGCTCCATGCCCAGTAAGTTAGGGGCTGAGTAGGCTTTAAAGATGTATATTAAGAAGTTTGGAGGTGTCTATTTCACCTTCCATCTGACTCCAGGACTTTTCAAATAACTGCCTATTAGTTTGAGATATAGAACAAAGGGGCCAGATATTCCACATATATACAAGACACTGCCTGTCCCATTAGAAAAAGCCAAGTTGAAAATAATATAGAAGACATGACTATGAATAAAAATATTGAATAGGGTAAGCAATGTCTTTGTGACTAAAGTAACAGGCCTTTTGGTGCTCCTTCGACAGGACACTGAAACCCTGCTCTCCTCCTCTCCCCTCAGGTCACCAGTTAGAGGCTGCTTTGGCAGGGATCAAATGACAATATTATACCTAGTTCCACAATTTCCTTTTTTGTGGGGGTGAATATTTTTTTAGTCTTGGAAGAAATCCTGTGGTGTTTGTTATTCTGATGATGCAGCTTATTTTGGGGGAGCTGTGGAAAGTAGTTCAGTACTTTGCTCTAAGCCTAGAATCAGTTCTGGGGACAGAGTTGCCCCCTGGAAACTGGTCATTGGTGTTTGGGGGATTGCTCATATGCTGTTCATGATAACTTTTGTTCCAAGACTTATTACTCCTGGCGAAATTCTGTGCCACTGCATATCCCGCAGAATTTTTATGTTTGTTACCGAAAATATATTCCACCCAAGAAGTGCTGCAGTTCTGCCTTTTGTCCACCAGAAGTTGCTGTGGCATCAGAACAGCCAGAAGCATGAACCCAGCCTGCTGTTCTGGTGCCACAGAGGCCTCTGGTGGACAAAAGGCAGAACTGAATCACTTCTGGGGCAGAATGTATTTGCTGTTGCGGGAGGGGGGAATTCTGTGCTTGCACAGTGATGCAGAATTCTCCCAGAAGTAGAAGTTCATCACAGTACCCTGCCCACAGAGCCAGGTTAGGACAGACAGAGTGAAGCACATGGGGCTGCTGGGAGAGGTGACAGATGGGGTTCAGAATAGGTAGTGTGGGGGGACAGACTGGGGCATGGAGTCAGGAGCTTGTGGGGTAACAGCATTGAGACAGGGACTGAATGGGAGTGGGGGTGCAAGGCCACATCGGGGGAAGGGGAAAGGGAGCTGCAGGGACCTATGGGAATGGGGGGTGTGGGGACAGGGGTACATATGTCTGACTGAATGGGAGAGGCTTGGAGTCAGCATAGGGGAGGCTTCTCAAGTCCCTCACAATCCCACCCCTCACTTTCCCCCAAAAAACCTGTTCCATACTTCTCCCACCCACACCTAGCAACCCTCCAGGTTCACTCCAGGCTTTTTCCCTGTCCTGGCTCCCCCAGGCCTTTGTACTGCTTCTGACAGGTGCAGAAAATAGTTATATATTGTAATTTAAGGGAATTACTAAAAGTTCTGTATTAATATGCCCAGTAAGGAATCTATTTGTCAAAAAAAATTACCAGAATACTTTTGTCTGTATTGTTACAGACATACTTGCTGACAGATATTTTGAAATAAATTGCCAAAATAATTGAAACTGGCATGATGATATTCTGTTATTTTGACAAATAAAATATGTAGAATTTTAAAATATTGTGCACATAATTTTTAATTGTTTGGAGCAGAATTTCCCCAGGAGTAAATACGTACGTT
Organism: Lepidochelys kempii; assembly: GCF_965140285.1. NCBI lineage: Eukaryota > Metazoa > Chordata > Testudines > Cheloniidae > Lepidochelys > Lepidochelys kempii. The sequence continues at coordinate 178,215,843 of NC_136380.1, forward strand.
TGTAAGTAAAATAAGTTGCACTAACAATATATTCAGTTTCTACATCACCAATTTTTGCCTCTAACAAGAAGCAACCTGGAAGGTGCTGGTATTTGCTATTGCTTGGCAGAGTGTTTGAGAGAGTTCAGAAGTAGCTGAGGGACTGACTTAGTTGGGAGTTAATTAGGCATGTTCAGAGGAGAGAGAAAAGAGATGGGTGCTGAGCAGACTACAGGCCTGGAAACTGGGAAAATACAGGGGCTACCTTTTCTGAGTTTATTACTGGTAAAACTGCATGTCAGGAATGCAGCTGGAGACTTTTGCCAAGTTGCTTTCAATTTGGGTATAAGAAGAACTCTTATAATAAACCATCAGTAGAGAGGATTTGTATTCACACCTGATTGTCTAGTGAGTTTCTTTCTCCCACCATTCTGCTCTGGTCCTGCAAGAGTCTTATTTTATAGTATATTTTACAAGTAATGTTCTTAAGATTACATAGCAGTTATCACCGACTCCAAGTCAGATACCAAGTCTTATTTGCCAAGAAGAGGAAAGTAAGTATGGGACTGTACTAGGGCCAATGCTCACACAGCTGGACAGAGACTGAACAGGAGTGTCATCTGAACTAGGTTCAGGTACTTGTGATTACTTCAGGTCCTGAGAGGAATCTGGGAGTTATCCACAGAATCTCTGCCCCACTGTCTGGCGTAGACAATATTTCACCTCAGGGCAGAGCTGAGGAAACAGTAGAGGATCTTGAAACACTTGCATGGAAGGGTACAGATACGTTCTGACAAAGCTTTATCGCAGTTTGAATTCCACCAGTGTTATGACAACATACTCCGGCTTCATCAGTTAAGTGCAGCCTTATTACTGTGGCACTATGTGATTAAATCACCAGAAATTTTACTTTACTCCCCCCTCTAACCCCCCTCCGAGTTTATTTTCAGTTCATTATGGTTGTACGAGCTACAGTAGTTACAAGCTTCCTCTTATTAATGCTTCTTACCTATTTTTTTAAAAAAGCAAGATTGTCAGGAATCTTTTTTTTTTTTTGCACCTGGCTCAGACTGAAAGTTTTCTTTCCGTGAATAGTAATTCATATCTGCATCAGTTACCTACTGACTTGCTAACCAATTATGATGTTCCCATGTAAAAGCATCAAATGAAAAGTACTGAGATGAATTTTGCTCTTAACTCATAATTTCCCAGTGACTTTAGCATGCACATGTATAGTTACTTGTTCTCTATTATGACATCAGTGGCTGATGATTCAGGAAGGAGAAGCCTAATATGTTGTCAGTCCACACCCTGTATCTTTAAATAAAACAAAGTAAAACAAAAATGACCACTCCTAGTATTCTTACTAGCACAGTTATAGGAAATCACTGAGGAGCAAGTTTAAAGAATGTACAAAATATGATCTATAGTACAGGTGGCTGAATTATTTGTTGTGAATACTTTTAATTGCACATTTTAGCCCTTTCTGTTCACGATATTAGGGACTTACAACCCTCATCACCACAGTATCTGAGCCTCTCACAATTTTTAATATATTTGTTCTTACAACACTCCTGGGTGAGACAGTACTATTTTCCCCCTTGTACAGAAAGGGAACTCAGACAGAGATTAAGCGACTTGCCCAAGGTCACTCAGGAAGCTTGTGGCAGAGCTTTGTTTTCAGAAAGGGGCATTTGAAAGAACAAGGATTTTGCAACTGTTCATGTGAACAAAATCATTCCCACAAATATTCAAGGACAGCAACCGATGAGGGTCACTGACATTAGCCATTCAGAAATCAAATGAATGTTCAGCATGCTGAGCATAGTGTGATTTTCACCAAACGACTTCCCTAACCTAACCTAACATGCATAATTGTCCTGTGACTGATCAGCTAGTAAATTCTGAATTCAGGTCCTGCCCTTTCATTCTGTGTAGGAGCAGACTGTGGATGCTCATGGTAAATAGTGCCTTTTACATACATAAGGACACATTTTCAAAGGCTCCTCAACCCACCTTCTCTGTGTGTTTTGTGTGTTTTCTCCTCCTCCCCCCTCCTTTCATTTAATTTCATTTCCTTTTTTTTTCTGGTTTATTTTTGCAAGAGCATGTTTAAATCAGATAGTTGTATTCTAATTGAATGATGTGATGCACAAAAATAGCAGCTGCAATTCAAAAATTTGGACCATGCTACATAGTAGTTACTATGACATAATTTGAGTGGAAGAAGGTCAAGATCCACCTCTTAATGAAGCACTTGGAGATCCTTATATAAAAAAGAACTATAAAAGTGCAATGCATGATTATTACTATCTTTTAAAATAAAAACATATATGGATTTCTATTAAGGTGGCTATCCAGATTTATTGACCGGAGAGGTAAATATTGACTGAAACTAATCAAAGGTCAATAGTTGTCTTGCAGGACAAATAAATCTGTATGTTCCTTGAAACATGAAGTCATTGGACCAGATTCACCAATGCATGGTCTGGTTCTAAACCTGCTGTAGCTGACCTAGGGCACAGATCCAACAAAGGGGTTTCTACATCCCCTTCCCCAGAACAAGCATGGCCAAGCCAATCCTCAGCAGAAGCTCTTCTTATCTGGGTATGTTTGCAACCAGCAAAACTGAAATCACTCTCAGGGTATTCTAACCCCATAAATGGCAGCATGATCAGCAGAGTGCAAAGTTAAGATTCACTTATGTATACACAGACACACATAGTCCTGATTTGTACTCCGTTCAGATCAGGCAACCCTCTGACCTGGCCCAGTACATGTGGTGTTATCCATTGAAAGCTTTTAGCAAACACATGAGGAAAACAAAATAGGGCCCTGAATTTCTTTAGTGTAAAAGTTGTTCCCAGCAAACAAATATTTTATAAAAGAGAGATTTTGTGCAGAGGGAAAAATGTCCTGCACTGGAGGCAAGTAGGTTGATTCATATTGCCATGGACATTAATGGGAAGAGGAGTTTAGCCCTTAGTGTCTCATGTCCCTCTCTTTCTTTCACATGTATTTCAATGGGATCAGAATTAGGCCCCAACTCATCCTAGAAGTGTGCAAATAAAAAGAACCAATATAGTAACTCAGTGCTCTCAAATTAGTAAATGTTTTCTGAATTGAGAGTATTGATTGAATGGTGAGATTTATGTGGGGGGATTAATTTGTCCCACAGAGATTTCAGAATTTAGCTTACCTTCCGTTTCCCAGGAGATTTGATTGTGTGTGTGTAAGTGTAAGTGTAATTAATGTTTGCCTTTGTCCCATTTCTTACCTCTTCTTACTGAGCCCTCAGTTCCAGGCTTACTTATATTCATTCATTTTGATGCCTAATGTTGTGTGAGTACACAGTGACCGAAAGGGCAGAAGGAGCCAGTCCAACCACTTTGTATTCCCGTTTGACTTCAGACATAAGTTCAGTCCTTGCACTCCCACTCAGGTAGAAGGTCCAGTGCCAGGTTGCCAGCAGCAATGCCAGGCAGCCCACAGAGCAGGAAGGAGTGAGGAGATGATAGGGTCATTATCCTGTTCCTTGTTGCACCAGCCATCAGATTTTGGGTTGGCCTGGGAGCAGCACACACATTGCTTCTTGTTAAAGGTTGTAGCAGTATCAATCCCCCTGACAGCTGATACAGCATGATGCATCCTCTCACTCTTCCATAGCATGGGAAATGGCTTAAAGCCATGATATAGTCAGCAGTATTTACTCAGGTTATTTTAAAAATGATTTTAAAGTCATAGTACACTGCAGAGAATTAGCATTAAAAGGTATACTGATAACTTGCTTGTTACCTTTTCAACAACCATTGATATTTGCGAGGCATAACTAATATGAAGAATGTATGAGGGGGCCCAGATCCTACCAGCAAACAAATTACATTATAAAAGATACAGGGGAAAATAATCATTAAAAAATGAATAGTCCTAAATATATATACATGGTTTACAATATATTTCTCAGCGTTTCTCAAAATAATCTCTTCCACAGCTGGCTGAATATTGCAGCATAGCACTCAGGCTTTTTTGTTTGGTTGGTTGGTTTTGGCTTTTGCACAAACATCCACACAGTGTTTTTGTTTGGATGACTGGAAAATGGCTCTTCTTTATGCAATATTCATAGGCCGTGCCAATAAGTGTATTTGTGTGCAAATATGAGTGCTCACTAATTGTGCTGGAAGTGCTTGTCCTTTATGAAATGTGTCATCGAATCAGGAAGCAGAAACATGGGTGATCAAACATGGGTAGCTGATAAACAAAGACAAAACCAAAGCAATTTGTTCACAAACATTTCAGAGGCCAAAAAATGGAAGTATTGAGGTCTGATTTCAGGCTCTCCTAAACCACTTCAACAACATATTTGAGCTTTAAAATGATCACAACAGGCTGGAGAATTGCCCACATTCAGTAGTTGCATAACACCAATGTAAATGAGTTGAGCATTGCCCAACTCATATCTCCAAGCATAGAGGAGTGCTAAGGATAGGGCAGAGTAGAAAGGGACAGTAGTGGGGGTTGAGGCAGCAGCTGGGAGTAAGCACGCAGGGCAGCAGAATCGGGGAGGGCAAAAGGGGCTAGTGTCCCATAATGGAAATTTTGTGAGGGCTCCGCCCCTGCATAACTCAAGTATACTAGGTGTGGAGGTGAGAGTAGAATCCAGAGGGGTTGGAATGGGCCGGAGAGCAGGTAGGAACACCTGGGACCCTCCTTCTCAGCCTGTAGCTGGTTGCCTTCTGCCAGTTCTCCGTACTTCCCCTCACTCCGCCTCCACCTGGCTCCTCCCCGCTTCACATGGAGCTGCCTTTGCCCCATGCAGAGCTATACTGCTTAGCACTATAGAGAATTCTGGGCAGCAGACTAACCAATAGACAGTCCAGGTAAGGCTGTAATAAGAGAGCAGGGCAGCAGTAGGCTCTACAGCAGCCCGGAATCTGGACAATGTTAAGGTGTGTCCCACTTCAGCTGGACTACTCCAGGGCTTAAAGTTAAGCATGTGTTTAAGTGCTTTGCTAGATCAGGACCTAAGTTACTTAAAAAGCAAGTATGATTGTAAATAATTCAGAATAAAAAAAGGACTTAATCAGAACATTAAATGAGCCAGAAAGAATATAATTTATTCTCAACAAATTTTTTTTTAAAATAGTGGTACTCTCTGCACATTTCAGAAAAGTAACAAAACAAGAAATCAGCGCAATCGTATTTCTAGTGCTCCATGAAGTTACTCACATAGTCGGACTGACTGGACACTATTAGATGCTTCTTGTATGAGACTGTGAGCTGACCGTTTTTGACTATATATACATATATATATAAAGATAAAACCTGAATGTAAGTAATTTCACAGCCTCATCTGAAAATCCTGATTTTATAAAGATCACCCAAATCTCTCAGCAAATGATTTCCAAAAATTAAAAGAAAAAATGTCACTAATGAGCCCTGCAGAAGATCGAAAACATAATCACGTAAGTTCAAAAGGGGGAAATTAAGTCCTAGACTTATGTGCCATGTTAGCAAGTTTATCTGCAGAAATCATTAATAATAAAATACATCATGATAGACAGGCACTAATGTGATAAAGTTGCTGAAAACACAGTGAAAACCCACTAATGTTATGTTGTTCTACATCAGTAGAGGCTTTAGGCTGCTGAGCTCTGTTCTGAATTTATTTGACAGAATTAGTAGCTTGGGCATCTGTAAGAAAGAGGTCATTTTCATCATTTACAGTGTGCTAAAGCGGTAATTTTGCTGAAAATATCAGGAATGAAACTCAAAAACATGCATCCACATCTGGCCAGCAAATAGAGAAATGTACTAATTTTTAAGGTCTAGGAACAATTCTAAAAATTACTATAACCTTTTATTCAACTAAAATTAAATGTCTAAATTTTCCATAGCCTGAAAGTATTACTGCCTAATCAGTCATGTCATTTTGTAATAAGCAGGTCACAGCATGTCAGTTACAGAACAACATACCCATAGGATGCAAATAAAAGATTAGAAACAAATAAACACACAGACAAAAAATACAGACAAATTAACAAAAAACTTAACTCCACTCTCAATAGGCTATTTAAAGTTATGCCCACCTTTTCAAATGAGAAAAACACTAGCAGTTAGTTAGCAATACCCAGCTTTTTAAAAAATGGTAAATTAATAGAGAAAGATAGCTGAAGCTGATAGTTTGGCAGCATTCAAACAAACAATGAACATCTTCTGGTCAGTGTATCTGAGACTTTGGGGTGGGGGATTTCTCTGCTGCCATTCCTATCAACAGAAAGTTTATCAGTAACCTAAATGAGAGCAGAGTTAGCCCACAATGAAACATATTTGAAAATGCTACCATTTGATTATAGCAAGTTCATAATTCAAGGCCCATTTTATGTCTTTTCCTCAGATAACACAGGGCTTGATTATCATCTCTCCTATTGTGTGGAGAGAGGAGCCAGTTTAGGAACATCTAGGATCAGGGTGGGAAGCACAAAAGAGGGGAAGAAAACTGGCTCTCTGGCATTATCTCCCTTTCCCTCATCCAACAGAACTCCACTGTGGGGTTGGAGCTTTAAAAGGTGTCAAGGAGCTGGGTAAGGGAAGGGTCATCCTGAGGCATCTTTCCCCCACCCCCACCCTTACCCTAAAGGGGATTGTGATGCATAAGATAATGTAATGCATAAGATAATGTGGAGCCAATCAGCATTTGCTTATGTCTTATTTATTGCTCCTCTACTCATGGAAAACTTCTCTGCAAATAGGGTTTGAAAGTAGCAGCCAGTAATGAGAGCATGATGTGGGGGGAAAGGGGCCCAGAAAGCTGATTAGATGCACTGGAACTAGGCACTGATATCCCCATTCTCCACAACTATTCTAAAAGCTGCACAGATCTTGGGACCTCCACAGGTTTTGGAGAACCCAAATTCCTAGCTTGTTTGTAACTGGAGGCAAATCTTCTCCAACCGGATAATTCTGAGGAGTTTTAGTCAAATTTGTGGAGCTTCCAGTAGGATTTATCCTCTTCATGGAGCTATCCACAGAGAGAGATAATATGGTAATTGCTCCCAGTTTTTATCTATAGCCCTGCTCTGTCCCCTTCATAAATATCTCCCAGTCCTCACCATGCTGCCTCTGCTGACCAACTGGCTCCTGAATTTTAGCCTCTTCTCTCATGTTATCCCCTCTCTCCTTCCTCATATACCTTACATTTATCAGCAAGGTGTGTATGCCGAAGGAATCAATCCTATACTCAAAAAGAAAAGGAGTACTTGTGGCACCTTAGAGACTAACCAATTTATTTGAGCATGAGCTTTCGTGAGCTACAGCTCACTTCATCAGATGTTTACCGTGAAAACTGCAGCAGACTTTATATACACACAGAAATCATGAAACAATACCTCCTCCCACCCCACTGTCCTGCTGGTAATAGCTTATCTAAAGTGATCAACAGGTGGGCCATTTCCAGCACAAATCCAGGTTTTCTCACCCTCCACCCCCCCACACAAATTCACTCTCCTGCTGGTGCTAGCCCATCCAAAGTGACAACTTGTCACTTTGGATGGGCTAGCACCAGCAGGAGAGTGAATTTGTGTGGGGGGGTGGAGGGTGAGAAAACCTGGATTTGTGCTGGAAATGGCCCACCTGTTGATCACTTTAGATAAGCTATTACCAGCAGGACAGTGGGGTGGGAGGAGGTATTGTTTCATGATTTCTGTGTGTATATAAAGTCTGCTGCAGTTTTCACGGTAAACATCTGATGAAGTGAGCTGTAGCTCACGAAAGCTCATGCTCAAATAAATTGGTTAGTCTCTAAGGTGCCACAAGTACTCCTTTTCTTTTTGCGAATACAGACTAACACGGCTGTTCCTCTGAATCCTATACTCTTAATCCTAAACTTGATTCTTCCTTCAACTGGTCTGTTCTTTCATAGAATCATAGAATATCAGGCTTGGAAGGGACCTCAGGAGGTCATCTAGTCCAAACCCTGCTCAAAGCAGGACCAGTCCCCAATTTCTGCCCCAGATCCCTAAATGGCCCCCTCAAGGATTGAACTCACAACCCAGGGTTTAGCAGGCCAATGCTCAAACCACTGAGTTATCCCTCCCCCCTTTTTATTATTTACGCCTTGATCCTGAAAACATTTATTCCCCTGCCTACATTTATTCACTTCAGTAATACCAGTGACTTGCATGGTAGTTTTACACAATTAAGAATATCAGAAGTTGACTCTCTATCTCAGTCTTTTAAAAATAAAAAATAGAGTCCAATATGAGGCAGGTTGTTCAGTAAGCAATCTGAGAAAAGGAAGCTAGCAACAACCACTGCTGATCTTTCAAGAGTTAAAAAAAAAAAAAAGGTAAATAGAATTTATGCCTGTCTAGGGCCTGATTAAACTTCAATTCAAACTTGTCCTGACCAGAAAATAAATTGCCTATGGATCCTGAACAAGGTTTTTCACAAACTACAAAAATGTGTATGTGTACAGAAGTATGATTTATGAAAGTATTGATTTCTTTGTTAAATAATGAATTACATGTCCTACCACTATATTATTTATCAAATTTTTTGTCACATAATTAAATTGTCACATAATGGATTGCAACTATATAGATTCATTAAATATTAAAACCTACATGTGATGCTGCTCACCTTTTCTTTGGCTAACTACATATTTCCTCTGTTCTTTTCCATTAAGGTCAATAATAGCTGCTCTCTACCCTTATCATAAAAGCTGTGGTAACTGCTTGCCAAGGTTGGAAATCTTATAGCAAGCAAGCCCCTAAATCTTGTAAGATTATGTATTTTTAGCCTGTGAGTTGGCTTTTCAGCATGATCTTGAGCCTGCCTAATCAGCATTTAATCTTACTGGCTCAGGAAACTTTTTGCCACCGAATCAGTTATTCCATCAAGTGTTTCCAGGTGCCAAAGTGAGCAAGGCTGCTGATGAGTAAGGGAATGATCAGAATGAGATCAGTGTTTCTCATTCTGTAGAGGATTAGTCTTCTTCGAGTAGTGTCTCTCTGGATGCTCCACTGTAGGGGCACTTGCATCCCTGTGCTGCTGATTGGAGAACTTTAGTAGCAGTGTTGGTACGCACATGCGCTGTGCCTCCTCATGCTCTGCCACCAGGCTTACCAGCATTGCGCAGGTGAAGCTTCCTCAGTTCCTTCTCAACCATCCCTAGCTAGAGCTATTAGCTATGGGTTTGTTGGATCATTAACTCTATCATTCAAACTTAACGAGTCACTAATCTTTCTTTATGTGTTAGTTTAGCATTTCCTTTGATTTCCTTAAAAAAGCTATCTACTTCTTCCCTTCTCTGGTGACTACCCCAGTGTGGGGTATGCCCAGTTCAACGGGATTTTTTTGTGACGGGTATAACTCCACTTCTGGGGTGCCACCTGATGTACTGGGGTTTCACTGAGTCCCTCCTGTTCCACCAGTCTGGATTCCCTCTCCGTGTTTTGCTGAATTAGATTTTCCAGCCTCTTGCCACACACATACAGAGGTAGGGCCATACCCAGCGACAGACACAGACTGAAGTCAGCTCTGTGTGAGAGGATGCACCCAACACTGACGTGCACACACCTTTTGTGTGCCAGAATAATACTGTCTTGCACTGTATAAAAAGATCTACACAGCACAAGCTCATAAAGAGTACCCTCTCCCTCAATGTTAAGAGAGATACGCACAACTTCTTGCCCCCCCCCCGAGTTAGAAATTGCACAAACTGAGTTTAATAATAAACAAAACAAATTTATTAACTATAAAAGGCAGATTTTAAGTGATTATTAGTGATAGCAAAACAGAAGAAAGCAGATTACTGAGCAAATAAAACAAAACATGCGTACTAAGATCTTAAAGAGATAAGCATAAGATCTTAAAGAGACTGGTTTCAAGAAGTAATTTCTCACCCTAAATGTTATTTTAGGTAAGTTTCAGTAGCTTAGAATTCCAGTTATTTCTTCTTACAGATTGGACCCCTGTGTCAGTCTGGACTAACCTCTGCCTTTCCCTTCAGGTTAGTTCCTTTCTCCCTTCAGGTTTTTTCAGCAGTCCTTCTTCTTGGGTAGGCATGGAGGAGAGTTCAGATTAACCTCCTCCCCAGCATTAAAAAGGATTTACCTAAGGCAGGAAATTTTGGTTTGATCCCCATCCCCCTACAAAGGAAAAGTACCAGCAGTGTCCAAGATGGTATTTTGTGTCAGGTGACAGGATCACCTGACCAGTTAGTGTCACAGCTACATCCCAGGATGCCTCTCAGGAATGAGAGAGATTAGTATCTTCACTGTCTTATTGGTTCTTCCTAATGGCCCATCAAGGCTGTGATGGCCAGTTGTCTGATGGGTATCTCCCAAATATACATACGGTTATAATTGTAACATAGTCAATATTCCTAACTTTAGACACAGAAATGATACATGCATACACATTGGGTAATCACATTCAGTAAATCATAACCTTTCCAAAGATACCTTACAAGACCCATCTTGCATAAAATATATATTTGGCCATATTCATATCATAACCATATTTCTATGAAGAATATGGGGTGTAACGTCACAAAGTGCCTCCCATCTAAAGAGGCCACCCCTGTAAGGTACGAACATTCTGATTATGTCCATTGCCTCGGGGAAAACCACATGCCCCAGAAGTGTATTGTTTTTGTTAGCAGCTGAAGCCGTGATCTCGAAAGGACAAAGAGCTCAGACTTAAACTTCTTATAATGGAGGCAACTCTCCAGCCTCCTTGAGATCCATGTCAGGATTCACCGAGAAGATGGGAATCTTCACCAGAGCCCTCCATATCCAAAGGCGATGAACCTAAAGTCATGAGGCACTCATATAAAGCTTCAAAAGAGAGCTGTGAGTCCCCAGAGCAAGCCCTGAACCAGCCAGAAAAGGTCCCCAGCACATTCAATATCATTGGTACAGATAGCACTGAAACCACCCAAATGTGGTACCCAGAGCTCACACGGTACTGTCCCAATGGAACATGTTGATACACCTAAAGACCCAATGGGCGCAGGCACCAAAGCAATGGTACCCACTGGGAGAGATAAGGACAAAGACAATGCTTTGGGGAAGGCCTCCCTGCTACGGGCAACAACCTTGGTACTATTAACAATACGCCACACAATGTTGCAGTATTTAACCTGTCCTACAACACTGATCCTATCGGTACCATCATCTCTGCACCGGCAGCCACCACTGGTACCAACTTCCATGGCACAAAAGGATTTTAGATACTCGGAAGACCTTACAGTGCATGGTGTACCAGAGTCTCTGTTACTTGGTACCAGGGCTTCGATACCCACTTTACCCTGAACTCGAGAATCTCTGCTGGCATCATGCCATGCACCTTCTGACAGTGGCCAATGCCAGATGCTTCAGAAGGAATGAACACATGATCCATCCCTTGTCTCCCATTCCCAGCATCCGGCAAACTGAGGATAGGGACACTTCAGAGCATGGTTTTTCATCCCTGCCCATCCTGGGTAATAGCCATTGATGGACATATCCTCCATTAACTTACCCATTTCTTTTTTTAATCCTGTTATAGTCTTGGCCTTCACATCCTCTGACAAAGAGTTCCACAGGTTTACTGTGTGTTCTGTGAAGAAATACTTCCTTTTGTTTGTTTTAAACCTGCTGCCTATTAATTTCATTTGGTGATCCCTAGTTCTTGTGTTATGAGAAGGAGAAAATAACACTTACCTATTTACTTTCTCCACCCCAGTCATGATTTTATAGACCTCTATCATATCCCCCTTTACTCGTCTCTTTTCCAAGCTGAAAAGTCCCAGTCTTTTTAATTTATCCTCATATGGAAGCTGTTCCATACGTCTTCCATACAACCTTCCTATGAAAGGACACATTAGTTCCTGCAGCCTCTCACCTGGCCCTAGCTTCTGCTAATATAAAATCTTTCAGGATTTGGAGCACATGGTGCACTCTGGGAAGCATATCTCTAATGAGAGGGGGATTTGAATTTATTGGTGACAGTGGCCCAGCAAGAGGCCTGTTCATTGGAGATTAGGCAGGACCAGAAACCTATTTTGGATAGAAGAAAGGAAAGGACTAGGGAGCAGCTCAGGAATTTATTGGGAATTTGCAAAAAGAAACTGAACTCCTGATGTTTAATCAACCTGAATCACTTAACCTTTTGAGATTTGCCCTTTACTAACATTTGTACCTACTCTGCTGTAGAACAAAATTAAAGGTCCTTTGTGTTAAAGACTGGAAGATTAAATGAATGATGTGACTCTCTAAATGTTCTGCAGCTGGTTTTACTCCCAATAGTTCCCTTGGAACACAAATTGTGAGTAGTGCTAACCTGCAATTGCTATTCAATTCAGTTGGAGTTGCCAGACTCTCAGGATTTCATCCGAAATTCTTCCACTTTAATGAGCTTAATAGTCTCTGTGTAATCTGTTTAGAGTGAAAAGAAAAGGAGTACTTGTGGCACCTTAGAGACTAACCAATTTATTTGAGCATGAGCTTTCGTGAGCTACAGCTCACTTCATCGGATGCATCACGAAAGCTCATGCTCAAATAAATTGGTTAGTCTCTAAGGTGCCACAAGTACTCCTTTTCTTTTCACTCTAAACAGATTACACAGAGACTATTAAACTCATTAAAGTGGAAGAATTTTGGATGAAATCCTGAATTTCGGATGAAATCGGATGAAATCCACATCATTCATTTAATCTCCTTTTCTTTTTGCGAATACAGACTAACACGGCTGTTACTCTGAAACCTGTTTAGAGTGGTTAGGTACTGCAGTGGTGGAAATATCATCCTAACACATTTCCTCATGGCTTTTTGAACAAGCCTATGAAAACCATTTCTTGTGGCCTCATGGAAATCAACCAAGCTGTTGCACCGTGAACTGCAGTGAACAAGGGTTGCTTCTATGAACACAAGGTGAGTAATGAGATGAAAAAGCACTGTAATCTGTTTCAAGGGCTCTTAAGAACAAATATGTTTTTCCCTAATTATTTAACATATATAGCTCACATCCTCTACCTGTATTTTACTGTTTCAGCTTTGTTTTATTCCTGTTTAAAAATGGAAGCAATTCTCATGCTACAGTACTGATTTAGTTAGTGTTCTTTGAGTGCTTGCTCATGACGATTCCATTCTAGATATGTGCAGGCCCACATGCATAGTCATCAGAGATTTTTGCCTTAGTGTTGTTTGTAGCGTTGGCGGCGACACCCTCTGGAGTACCATGCTCATGCGTTGGTATATTAGGTGCCGCCAGCCCTATGCCCTCTCAGTTCCTTCTTACCTCCCAGGATGGTTGGTCCCAGCATCTTTCCCCTTGCCTCCCAAGTGGATATAGGTTTTCTCTCTACTCCTCATGATTGTTCTTTTGTATATAGTTGTTTATATTAGTTAATTAATAAGTAGGTGTTAAGTACTGACAGTTAGGAAGTTAAAGTCCCAGCAGGGGATTTAGCCCTGGGATGTGGCATGGCCTGGTCCCTGGGTTAATCCTTGTTCTGTCTGTGACAGTCCTATGTCTGTTAGGGACCCCCCACAGCAGCTGCCCCAACTGCTTGGGAGAGTCACGCATCAAGGACAAGTGTCATATCTGCAAAAACTTTTGTTCCAGAACTTAAAAAGGGTGCAGTATTTGTCTAAGGGCCCTCCTCATAGAGGCTGCACTTCGTCGGGGGCCAGAGCCTTCCCGCTCCAACTCTATGCCCAGTACCTCAGCGTTGGTAAGAAATGCACCACTGGGACTGGGGCCTGCCTGGCACCGCTCCCTTTCGCTGGTGTCGAAGAAGCACCTTAAGAAACAAGGCTCCCCAGCACTGAGCAAGGCAGCATAAAGGGCGCTGGGCAAAGGACTCAGTTAGAGCTGCTCTCCCATTCCAGATCCCAAGGGGGTGCCTCTCCTGCTACACCCCTCAGCCTGCCCACGGATCCTCCTCTGACACCTGGGAGTGGTGGGGCACCCGGGCATTTGGTAGGACCGTTGACCTCCGAGGCAGCCAGGGACCAAAGAGCCCTCCTGGTGCCAAGTACGGCATCAGACTCAGCTAAGGCTCCCCACTCAAAGGGCAAGCCAGCCATCAGACACCCCTGCCCCCTTAGGGGGTAGCCAAGCACCATCGGTCTCTGGAGTTGAGGCAGCGATCCTCATCTCTGTAGCTGAGATTGCCAACCGCTTGACTCATGTCTCCCGCTAGATGGCCCAGGTCACTGGCACTACACTCATGGTTTGCCAGCGGCAAGCATCAGTCTCCGTACACCCATCACTGATCATTTTCCCTCCAGCCAACGCCTCAGCACAGATCTCCCTCAGTACATCTTTCTCCGGTTCAGGACAGAACCCATTCATGGCACTGATCTCCCTGCCCCTGGCACCAGTATTCAGAGAGGCAGCGGTGCCCCTATTTGAGGCATCACTCTCCTATGGCTATTGTCAGCTGCCAGACTAAATCCTCCACAGCCCCACCCTGGTCACTGGAAAGGGACTCATGTGGGTCAGAGCTGGACTTCAGCACCTTGCCAAGACATCAGCAGACCATATGGGCACTCGAGGATGCCTTGACTCCGTTGGTGCCCTTCTCACACCATCCCTCCCTCACCGCCTCCAAGAAACAAACCCCAGCACTGATGGCACCGGGCTTGGTGTGCAGAGTGGAATTGGAGATTGGGATAGAGGAGCAGGTGCCCACCCCGAAAGAACCCTCCCACCCAGGGGACAGTGCCCCAGGACCTCCCCAGGTGGTCCAATAGTCCTCATTGCCAGATGAGGCAGTAGCGGGGCCCTCGCAGGCCAGTTCACCAATGACTTTAAGGAGCCTCAAGCCTTACTTAGAAGGGTGGCTTCAAACTTGGGTGTAGAAGTGGAGGAAATGGCAGAGCAACCTGACTCTCTGTTCAATGTGCTTATGGCGGCATCCCCCCCGTGGGTCATGCTGCTGGTACATGAAGGGGTTCTCAAGATCACCAAGGCCCTCTTGCAAACCCTGTGCTCCATCCCTCCCACGTCCAAGTGGGCTGAAAAGAAGTAATTTGTCCCTGCCAAAGGGTTTGAATACCTCTCTACCCCGAGTCGCTGGTCGTAACTGGGGCCAACAAAAGGGACAGGCAGGCGCAAACCAATTCTACCCTAAAAAATAAAGACACCAAGAGGCTGGGCCTTTTCAGGAGGAAAGTTTATTTGACGGCCAGCATCCCATTTTGGGTGTCTAACCACCAGGCTTTATTAGGGAGATGCAGTTTAATCTGTGGGTCTGCCTCAAAAACTGTAAGGACTCTCTTCCCCAAGACTTGGCCCAAGAGTTCTCCACCATTGTGGACGAGGGTACCACTATGGTGAGAAACTCCCTCCAGATGGCCTGAGATGCGGCCAATTTGGCAGCCACGGTCATCGCATTGGCCGTGGTGATGAGGCACAATTCCTGGCTCCAGACTGGGCCTATCTCAGGCAATGCAGTCCTCCATCCAAGACCTCCCATTTGATGGGAGTGGGCTTTTCTCTGAGCAAACAGATGCGAGGCTGCTAAGGCTCAAAGACACTCAAGCTACCTTCTGCTTGCTGGGTCTACATACGCCACAGATGGCAAGGAAACAGTTTATGCCACATCTACTTCCTAGGCCTTGGCCTTCTCGACTGGGCTTCTCTAGAAGGGACAGAGACACGAGTTTTAGTCATTGCCACCCCTCCACTTCCCATTCACCTGCTCAGCCTGGCCTGGCAAAACACGATGGGGGTCAGAAGCACTCGTTTTGAGGATGCGTTTGAGATCAACACACAAGTCAACTTCCTGGATCCATCTTGCTCTTTTCTCAACTGCCTATGGCCCTACCATTCAGGCTGGTCATGAGTGACCTTGGACTGCTGGTGCTCAGCATTATATCTACACCCTGCAATTCTTGGCCACCCCCCCTCATCCCTCTTCAAGGAGGTTTCTCATGAGCAACTCCTTGTTCAGGAGGTCGAGAATCTCCTGCACCTGGGGGCAGTGGAGGAGGTTGCTCAGGAAATGAGGGGGAAAGGGTTTTACTCCCATTATTTCCTAATGCCAAAAGCAAAAGGGGGCCTAAGACCCATTCTGGACCTGCAGCACCTCAACAAATATCTCAAGAAGTTAAAGTTTCGCATGGCCTCCCTGGCCTCCATCATTCCCTCCCTGGATCCTGGAGACTAATACACCATCCTCAACTTGAAGAATGCTTATTTTCATAGCTACATCATCAGAGGGTGCAGATGGTTCCTCTGTTTTTATGGTGGGTTGGCATCATTTCCAATTAACAGCGCTGCCCTTTGGATTCTCATCAGCCCCATGGGTGTTCATAAAATGCATGGCACCAGTGGCCACTTATCTGAGCCTTCGAGGTATTCAGGTCTATCCATATCTCGATGATTGGGTCATCAAAGGCAGATCTAAGGATCAGGTACAAAGGATCCTCGATCTGGTACCTGCCACCTGCCACGACCTGGGTCTGTTAATAAACTAAAAGAAATTGACCCTAATACCGATGCAACAGATAGAGTTCATAGGGGTGGCCCTCAAATCCACGTGAGAAGAGCCTTCCTTCTGGAGGCCCGTTTCCAAGCCATGTCAGACCTGATTTCTCATGTAAGGGGTCACCTGCTCACCATCACTGGCACTTGCTGAGGTTGTAGGCCACATGACAACATGTACTTACATGGTCTGTCATGCCTGGCTCCATCTCCAGCCCCTGCAAACATGGTTGGTGTTGGTCTACATCCCCAACAGGTATAACCTAGACCGGATAGTCAGGGTGCCAGATCACATACAGCCATCCCTGGAATGGTGATTGGGCCCTGGATCAGTGTTGGCAGGTGTTCCCTTTGTGGCTCCATCCCCATCGCTGACTCTGGTCTCCAATGCCTTGGACCTGGGCTGGGGAGCCCACATGGGCAAGCTCAGTATGCAAGATCACTGCTCATGGGACAATTGCTCCCTCCACATAAACATCAGAGAGCTCAAAAGCAGTTTGCTTGGCCTGGCAAGCTTTACTGCCCCCACCTGGAGGGCAAGGTGGTACAGGTCCTGATGATGGACAATACCGCCTCGATGTTTTACAGCAGCAAGCAGGGCGGATCCAGGTTGTCAGCCTTTGGTGAGAAGCACTCCATCTCTGGGACTTCTGTGTGCAGCATGCCATTCATCTGGTGGCTGTGTACCTTCCTGGGGCCAGGAATGCGTTAGCAGATCACCTCAGCAGGGCTTTCTCTTCTCGTCCTGAGTTGTCACTCCATCTGGAGGCAGTCAGTGTGATCTTTGAAAGGTAGGGAACTCCCCAGGTAGACTTGTTTGCATCACACCAGAACAGGAAGAGCCATGTGTTTTGCTCGATTTGGGAGATAGATGGGCTCCCTGTCAGACGCCTTTTTGCTCCCATAGTTGGGGGGCTCTGATGTACGCCTTCCCACTGGTGCCGCTAATCCACAAGGACCTTATGAAAATTAAACAGGACAAGGCGAAGGTAATCCTGATAGTCCCAGCTTGGCCTTGTCAGCACTGGTTTGGCATGCTGTCGGATCTCTTGGTGGCCATCCTGCTGCAGCTGCCTTTCTGACCGGATCTGCTGTCCCAAAACTACGGCAGTCTTCTGCACCCAAACTTGGCGGCACTGCACCACACTGCCTATATGTGTCATGGTTGAATGCGGAAGAACAGGAGTGCTTGGCCTGTGTCCAACAAGTCTTGTTGGGCAACAGAAAGCCCTCCACCAGGGCGATCTACAAGGCCAAATGGAAAAGGTTTACATGCTGGGCCTCAGATCAGGGTATCTGGCCTCAACAGGCTCCGAGCCCAGCTCCATAGATACTGCTTGTGAGTCATCTAGAATAGATGAGCAAGCACTTGGAAAAGAAAAACTATTATCTACCCTTCGTAACTGTTCTTTGAGATGTGTTGCTCATGTCCATTCATTACCCGACCTCCTGCCTCTCTGTTGGAGTTGCTGGCAAGAAGGACCTGAGAAGGTGTAGGGCCAGTGGCACCTAATATAGTGATGCATGAGTTGTGGCAATCCAGAGGGCACCTTGCCAACCTTACAGAAACCACTAAGGTAAAAATTTCCAATGATCGTGCACGTGGGCATGCACACACCTAGAACGGAATGGGCATGAGTAACATATTACAAAGAACAACAGTTACAAATGGTAGGTAACCATTTAATGGTCTTGATCCATCAGTTACTTTGCTGCTAAATGAACATTAGAGTTGAGTTTATTGTGCATTTAGGGCCAAATCCTCATGTGCAGCATCCAACCCAAGTATCTAAGCTTGGTGCTGGGCAGATGTGAAGGGAGGGGGACATTTTCCTTCTGTCACAAGATCTAAAGCCATTCTGTGGAGGCTGCTTGACTGAAGTAGACCTCTGGGGGAGGGGGGGAGGGGAAGGAGCCTCTGATTCTGGACCCTCCCCATCTGTGGGCAGCTCCCATTCTGTCCCCACACATGCCCTTTGCCCCCGATAAACTTTCCTGGAGCGGAGCTCTGTACCATACAGGGGATGCATACCCCTTAACACCTCTACAGCCCTGTCTTCATTTTGAGTTGAGGTGTGATTGATTCCCCGTTCACGAGACGTATTCAGGCTAGATCTCATCGAGCTAGTATGACAAAGATAATAGTATAGCTGTGGGAGCACTGGCAGCGGTGAGCAGTGACACAGGCTAGCAATGCTGAATACAAACTCTCCTGAACTCCATGGATATGTGCTGTGGGTGGCTAGCCCGTGTCACTGCTGCCTGCACAGCTGTGGCTACACTACTGTTTTTAGCACACTAGCTTATTGTGTTTTTAGCACACCCCAGTTCATAGTGTAGACATAGCCTCCCTTGCACAGTCAGACTGTCAACTGCTCAGAAGCAAAAGCAAGATTAGTCCCTTGATTGGAAGTGAAAAATGCCAGGATATATGTGCTACCCTAACAGCCTTGTGAACAGTGTGCCCTTTATTGAGATGAGCATATCTAATTTGTACATTCTGGCATAATTTTTATTCTATGGGTGAGAATGTAACTAGAAAGACAAGTAATGTGTGCAATAGAAAACTCTTAGCACATATTCCCCCCCCCAAGTTAATCTAGGAAATTTCCTTGACTATAAATTTTCCCCTTGTCTCATCGTTTGAAAAATTATGGAATAGTATATGGTCATAGATAATTTAGAGTGTTGCCTCACACTTCCTACGTGTGAATCAACCTGTTATGCAAAATCTGACACTTTTGATTAGCCCAGAGATGCCAATGTGAGACTAGTGATATTTTATTAATCATTGTGTTTTCAAATTTCTCTTATTATAAAATGCTACAAGAAAACTTGCAAAAAAACATTGGGTATGAAATAACACTTGTGTAGATGTGTCTCAAATGCATAAAAGGTACATCCTGATCAGTTTGTGCTATTTTATTTTTAAAGCAGTTTCCAAAGTAGATTCATGTTGCGAGTCCAAAAATCTGCCTGCAGAAATACAGTTTAAACAGCAGTATCCTGTATGCTATGCATGAATTATTTTGCTGAATGAAGAACTGGTAAAGGAGCCTATAACTAATTATAATAAAGATCACAAGCAAAATGCACTTTTTTATCATCTGGGAATTTTTATTTTAACTTAACTAGGATGCTTGTGAAATGTGTTGGATAAACAGCCTTAGGCGAACATTTTCAAAAGCATCCACGCATTTTGGATGCCTCAGTTTTCAGTTGTCAAACTTGACACTCAAGGGACTGATTTTCATAATTGCTGAATCCTACAACTGCAACTGAAGTCAATGGCAGCTACAAAATACTCAGAGCTCGAGCTGGTCGAGAAACTTTTTGATGAAACTTTTTGTTTTGTTTGAAAATGCAAATTCATTGAAACCAAAACTTTTTGTGGAAAAGTATTGGTTTCAATTAAACTTGTAACAGGAAGGTTTCTCAGGCCTAGGGTGGAATTTCTGGTCAGTGAGAGAGATGAGAAAAGCTAGTCACCTGGTGATTGATTACAGTGGTCACATGGGATGGAGGAGACCTAGGTTTAAGTCCCTTCTCTGAATCAGGTAGAGCAGGGGCCTCCCCCCACATGCCATGTGAGTGCCCTAACCACTGTGTATTAGCTATTCTGGGGTGGGTAATGTCTCTCACTGTCTTTTCTCTCTTCCTCTTCTCCCCCTAACATCTCCTGCCCGCCAAAAAAATAATCAGAAGTTCTTAGTTTTATTCCAATGCAGAGTGACAATAAATATCAAAACCTCAATATTTTTTCCTGCTAGCTCTACTCTACCTCTAAACCTTACCTTAGACCTTAGTCCATCCCATGCTTTGCTGCACATTGGGCTACAGGACCTCTAAAATACAGGCCTAATTGTATGGTAGGGAGCCAAAAATCAAGGTATCTAAAATTAGTGAGCACTTTTAATAAGATTAGCCACAGAGACAAATATCTTTGATTCATCAGTACAGCAGGGGCAGCTGTATGAAAGCTTCCCCATGTGCTAGTATCAATGTGCTTCCTTCTGTGTCAAGGAAACAACTTCTGGGAATGAAAGATAGTTCAGTTTCCATGCCTTTGGACTCTTTACCAATTTCGGTGATGATTTTTGTGATATGGAAATCAGTCCATTATCAAGTTAATTGAAACCATGAAGTCTGTCATAAATATAAAGGGAAGGGTAAACCCCTTTGAAATCCCTCCTGGCCAGGGGAAAGCTCCTCTCACCTGTAAAGGGTTAAGAAGCTAAAGGTAACCTCGCTGGCACCTGACCAAAATGACCAATGAGGAGACAAGATACTTTCAAAAGCTGGGAGGAGGGAGAGAAACAAAGGGTCTGTGTCTGTCTGTAGTCGTCTTGGCCGGGGATAGACCAGGAATGGAGTCTTAGAACTTTTAGTAAGTAATCTAGCTAGGTATGTGTTAGATTATGATTTCTTTAAATGGCTGAGAAAAGAATTGTGCTGAATAGAATAACTATTTCTGTCTGTGTATCTTTTTTGTAACTTAAGGTTTTGCCTAGAGGGGTTCTCTATGTTTTTGAATCTAATTACCCTGTAAGATATCTACCATCCTGATTTTACAGGGGGGATTTCTTTATTTCTATTTACTTCTATTTTTTATTAAAAGTCTTCTTGTAAAACACTGAATGCTTTTTCATTGTTCTCAGATCCAAGGGTTTGGGTCTGTGGTCACCTATGCAAATTGGTGAGGCTTTTTATCCAACATTTCCCAGGAAAGGGGGGGTACAAGTGTTGGGAGGATTGTTCATTGTTCTTAAGATCCAAGGGTCTGGGTCTGTAGTCACCTAGGCAAATTGGTGAGGCTTTTTACCAAACCTTGTCCAGGAAGTGGGGTGGAAGGTTTTGGGAAGTATTTTGGGGGGAAAGACGTGTCCAAACAGCTCTTCCCCAGTAACCAGTATTAGTTTGGTAGTGGTAGCGGCCAATCCAAGGACAACGGGTGGAATATTTTGTACCTTGGGGAAGTTTTGACCTAAGCTGGTAAAGATAAGCTTAGGAGGTTTTTCATGCAGGTCCCCACATCTGTACCCTAGAGTTCAGAGTGGGGGAGGAACCTTGACAAAGTCCATGAAGACATTATGGCTGTTTGGTGACTTAAGATAACTAATGATTTGTCACTACCACCAGGAGCTACAGTGATGGCCTTAAATCTGTGAATCCTATGTATCTGCAGCACAAATACCCAACCCACTACACATAATGTGATCCAGGATTCCTTGCCCGATATCACATCTGACTTCAGTAATATCAGTTTGAGGCAGCTATTCCCTAGTTGCCATCCCTGACCTTTCATTTGGAATATCCTGCTTTGGTCCCACAACCTGGCATCATAGTCCATTCAAGGAAAGCATCACCAGATACAGTGAAGTCTAACTTGTGAAGGAGAACAGCCAACCGTAATTGGTGAGGGAGACAGTAAGTAGGTGGTTGAAGCAGGAGGGAGGGAAGTGGATACATGAGGGTGAAAGAATCAGATTATGGGTAGGGAAAATAATTGGGCCCCATGCATGTCTGCATATAAGTCAATAAGTCTAAATATGAACAAAAACTGTTTTGGTTTTCTTATCTTCTCTCTGACTTTTTTTCTTTCCCGTCTTGTGATATCAATGTGCCCCAGAATAGCAGAATATATAACTATAGAGTTTGCACTGCAATTTGTGTTTCCAGGTTTTTCATAGTCAGGGAGGATAGCTCAGTGGTTTGAGCATTGGCCTCCTAAATCCAGCGTTGTGAGTTCAATCCTTGAGGGGGCCATTTCAGGATCTGGGGCAAAAATTGGGGATTGGTCCTGCTTTGAGCAGGGGGTTGGAGTAGATGACCTCCTGAGGTCCCTTCCAACTCTGATATTCTATGAATACCTTTTCCCTGGTTTCTTTTTTAGCAATCTTGGTGAAAACGGACCCTATTAGGTAATGTAATGAATCCTTGGCTGGTAATTAGTAGGACAAGAGTGCCTGACAAAATCTTGTTCATTCAGGTAAAAACGGTAGCAGTTGTTTCCAGCCCATCATGTCTTACTGACAAGCATGGGATTTAGAGTCTTGGCTTCAGATTAGCTTTCTGATTTAAAAGTCTACCAAAATAATAGATTGTCAAGATATAACTATGGGCTAGATTTTGCTTTTAGTCCAGTGTAGGAGACAGTGCATTGGTGAACCAAGCTCAGAGCAGCACAGGGAAGGAAGCATGATTCTCCAAGAAGCATGATTCTCTCCTCATGCTTTCACTTTGCTGTTCTAGCTCCAGAGAGGTAGTAATTTGTTGCTGGTCCATACCAGCAACAAATGACTTCCCATTCGTCACCAGCTCAGCTCTGCTGGCAGATGCTTCAGGAATGGAGGACAATGTGTAGAGTGTATGGCATTTTGTCTTGTCATAGTCAATTTAGCTCATTAAATACAAAAAAAGTCTTAAACTTATATAGCATCTTTCCTCCTGAAGGTTCCCAAAATACTTCACAGATTATGGAACCGATCCAATGCCCACTGAAGTCAGTGAAAAGACTCTCATTGACTTCACTGGGTTTTGGATCAGACTTTATGAGCTATATTCTTTTCTCAGATTTTGCACAAGGTTTCTAAAGATTCCATCATTTGTGGGGCCAGCTGGTCCCAAGTATCTCTCTCTGGGCCCCAGGAAATTTACAGATTTTGAATTTTTGTAATCAATCATGCTCTGGAATTTCTTTGTTGAAGCCCCATATTCAAAAGGCGTTGTTCTCCCACAAAGTGGAGAACATTTGTCAGTTTGTGTGACATTAACTCTGGATTTTCATTATGGATTGATCCAAATAGATGTATTCTGAGCCTGCGTTGGGTACAACTTCGCAGTTGTTCCTTATCATGTCTTTTTCTTTATTCTTCAAAGGGCACATTTTATGTTGTGATGCACTGATGGTAATAAACTTTTTAAAATAAAAATAAAAGCATTTGTTTGACCATGGCTGCTAATGCAAAAAAACATATTGAAGCATGGGGAGGGGGGGGGAGAGGGATAGCTCAGTGGTTTGAGCATTGGCCTGTGAGTTATGAGTTCAGTGAGTTTGGGTTGTGAGTTCAGTCCTTGAGGGGGCCATTTAGGAACCTGGGGCAAAAATTGGGGATTGGTCCTGCTTTGAGCAGGGGGTTGGGCTAGATGACCTCTTGAGGTCCCTTCCAACCCTGATATTCTATGATTGTCAGGCAGGTCAGCTGCCATTACAACACTAAAACACCAGTGATAAATCAACACCAAAAGCAGTAATAAAATAAGAGTGCATGACAAAAACAGTGCAATATAGGGAAGCCAGTGCAAACTCAAACACATTCCCTATTTTTGCATGTCCCCTCTCCAACACGCACTACACATTTTTTTGGTCTTCTAACTCAGCTGTGGAATAACCGTTTTTAAATTAAGAATGATGTAGAAGGAAAACACACACACACACACACATCATGTTCCTTAAGAATTGTATGGATTTCCAGCCTACCACATATAGAGCTGATGTGTGGAAATAATGGTTTTCAGTAATTAAATTCAGTATTTCAAGGGTTCACATAGATATGCTAATAATGCCATTAATCTTCTCTTTATATATGTAAATCTGCAGCCCAGATGTTGCATCATTTGCAAATCTTGCAATTAAAACATTTTATAACTTGCAGTTATGCAAAGGGGCAGCAGACTGTAAAATGGGTAAAATCACTTGGCTACATTACCATGGCAACACACTGATCTTCATTCAATTAGTTACAACTGAAAATCCAGCTATTAATTATAATGGTCAAAAATGGATGTAATCTGAATCTCCCTTTACCTTCTTAATATGGACATTTCTCACTCATCGTAAGTCTTTGACTGCAAGAGGAAAGGATCCAAACCTGAAACACTGAAAGTGATAGTGCTTAAATGCTGATGGAGGGTGGGGAAGGGGAGGGGAGATAGTTAAGTAATCTCATTTATCAGCTGCATTCAAGATATTTTTTAACTTGTAGTCTAAAGCACTCTGTCAGGCAAGCTTCAAAGTGAATATTCATTATTGCTCATTTTAGCTATTGAACTCTCTACATTATGTGTGTCAGCAATTATCTCTCACTTTAGAAAGCCACTGTTAATTAGGGCCAAACTAATCTCCATGGGACCCTTGAAACACATAGATGCCTTCCTTTGCCAGAGTTCTACATTTTGCAGCAACAAAGTTATCATTTTCTTGGCAGGGCATCAAAGAAAAGTTGTCTGTTAATTACAGAAGACACTTGCATACTGACCCAAGAACAGTCCTAGTACAGTAAACTCCAGAAGTATAGTAAATAGAGGTGGATCAAGATTTTATTAAATTAGGTTAAAGATCAACAGTCTCACCAGAATTTATTTTGCTTACGCTAATAAATGTAATGTTTGACACTGTGACATATTAAAATGTTGTTCATAGAGTCATAGATTCATAGACACTAAGGTCAGAAAGGACCATTATGATCATCTAGTCTGACCTCCTGCACAATGCAGGCCACAGAATCTCACCTACCCACTCCTGCGAAAAACCTCACCTATACCTGAGATATTGAAGTCCTCAAATCGTGGTTTAAAGACTTCAAGGAGCAGAGAATCCTCCAGCAAGCGACCCGTGCCCCATGCTACAGAGGAGGGTGAAAAACCTCCAGGGCCTCTTCCAATCTGCCCTGGAGGAAAATTCCTTCCCAACCCCAAATATGGCGATCAGCTAAACCCTGATTATTGTTGATTATCTGAAATTTCCTAACTAAGTATTTCAGCTAATTAGTGATTATAAAAGAGAGAGGAATTCCATTCAGCACTTTTTTTTATTCAGATAAAACAGGTTGAAAAACCATATTCAGTATTTGTCTAATCTATGTTGATTGACATTTCAGAGATATCTGTTTATACCTTGGAATTTATTTACTGGATATTTCCTGTTTGTAATTAGCACAATAATTAATTCATGATTGAAGAGGGAGAGTGAACAGGACTGCCTGGTGCAGGGAAAGGAGTTTGGAAGTTTTCTGACAGGACACAATATTGTGTGTTAGCTGGCTTTAAAGCCCATTGAAACAAATGGGAATATTGCAAGCAGCTTCAATGGGCTTTGGTGTCAGCCAAACTCTCACCTGTGGAAGGTATATGTGTGGCTATATAATACAGATATTATGGTGCCCAGTACCCGCACAGATGTATCAAGGCGGGGAAAGTATAAATTTGTATCTAGGGCCGGTTTAATGCAACAATTTAGTGCACATATTGGTGTGGTATAAAATCTTCATTTACATGAGTCCATTTCAAGTAGCAAAATTACAAGTCAGTTGAGCCAATGAAACTTTTAAATGTCCAGTCACTATCATATATTTAATTTATGCAACATATTTTAGAGAGAAGCCATTTTAAAAAATGTACCTTACAGATCTGAAGGGCTTTTATTGATATTATTTTACTATCCTTTCACCTCTAAACCATGCTTTCGTATCAAGTTAAATTTTATAATAACCTTTAGAGAGTTTAAATGTCTTAATCACATCCCATCTTAACCAACTGCTCAAGTTTAAGTAAACCAGTTTTATCAATTTCTCCTGATGTAAACCTTCCTTGGTGTTCATCATCTTAATTTTCTACTTGCTTAAATAAAAATATGACCTCTGTTGGAAGTTCAGAGGTCTGAGATGTCCCTGTAGAGCAGAGTGCAATTGAGGAGATTTAAGGTACAAAATAATGGCCAGATCTTGCACCTGTTACTCACATGAAAAATGCTTTTATATTACTTTCTTCTTCTTCCTCTTATCCTAACATCGGGGTTGGATAATCATACAAGCATCCACCATCATCACCTGTCTGAGGTGGCTCTAAGGTCCACATTCTTACCATCTTATTTGATGCAATGTATCCACTGATTCTTTGGCTTTCCTCAGGGTTTCTTTCCTACCACCTTCTGCTGCCATGCTCTCTTCACCAGGTCCTCTTCATTCATGCTCAGTATGTGTTTGAACCAGGAAAGTCAGGCTTCCTGGATTTTGTCAGCCACATCACAGATTTTGACTTCCATATTAATGCTTTCATTTCAAAATCTGTCCCTTCATGTAACTGTTTTCATTGTGTGAAGATGTCTCATTTCAAACATCTGTAGGCACTGAACCTGCCATCTCTTTAGTGCCCAGGCACCATACACCATTGCAGGGTGCAGCATTGTTCTATGCAGTTGGGCTTTCAGTCTCAGTGGCATACACTTATCATACACAACACCTGAGATGTTATTCCACACTCTTTCAACACTCCCCAGTCTGCACTGTATCTCATGTTCAAGCTTGTCATCGCCGGAGACCCAGCTCCCCAGGTGAGGATTTGAGCTGCAGTGGGACTCTGAGGCTTGGGATGAGTTTCCCTAACCAAAGGAATTACGTAACCATCCTTACACAAACAGCATGCAAGCATTTCCCCCGCCTTGGGTTTTACAACCAAATACATTTGTCAAGGGTATGGTGAGGGCTAGATTGTACCATTTGCACAAAACACTAGGTAGGGAGCAGGGCAGAGCCACTCTCCCTGTCGGGAGCACTAAGAGAGGGAGCTTCAGGAGGCACAATATTTCCTATTGCACATTTGGTATGTTTACACTGGAAAATAAAAAAAGGTTTGTTCTTCACTTGGGTTAAAACAGCAGTGAAGACATGCCAACTCATCTTTTAACTGAGTTCAACTCCAGACTCCACTACATGCTTTAATTTGAGTTGCTAACCTGAGTTAGAAGCCAAGTGGTAGCTAACCCCAGTTAAGAACACACCCTTTGGAAACGTAGACATATCCATAGTGGCTATAAAGATGGTGTAGATCTCTCCCTATGGTGCACAGGCTGCTTTCTGTTAGCTGCTGGGAAGGCATATCCATGATCTTACGTTATCCTTTCTCAATGATTCACATCCTAGAGGGAGCAAAAACTGAGCAGTTTCTGGTCCCCTATTGTGATTGACCCTTATGTGGGCAGTGCCAGAGAGGATATGGGGATCTCCTTGCACGGCCTCCCCTCTTGTATAACCACCCAAGGGCAGACCACAGTCTACCCCTTACATATTCTGTAATTTACAGTGGTTTTTAGAAGAATTTTTGCATAGGTGCAGCCTGCCTGCAAATAGAATCAGATCTACATAACTAGAAATGTTTAAGTACAATCTGTTCCTAAATAATGCAGAATATTATATTATGATGCTGCATACACACACAATGGTCCTTTTTTTATAAATTAATTATGATCTAAAACCTAAATTATAACATAGCTAAAATGGGACTAAGAAAGTCCAACCTTGTTAGGAAAGGTTGGCTCACAGTGACCCAAATGTCTGACCCGATATTGCTCTCATGGCTAGTAGTCACCCTACAGGCATTATCAAAGAAATTTAAAGTGCTACACATTTAATTCATAGTGACAGAATTAGAACATTAGTAAACTTGGCTATCTGGGCACTGCAGTAAAGTATGTGGAGCATTAAGGCTCTGAAAGTTTAAGAAGCAATAAATTGCAGGTTAATTTTGGGGTACATTATAAGCACATGGAAAATGCTTTTTTTAAAAAAGTTGCTACTATGTTATGATACCAGGTTTTCTGAAGCTTTGACATTGAAGCATCTAAAGAGAATCTTGAAAACAAACATGGGGAATAAAAATGGTGCCTGGCGTACCTAATGCTCCCTGCTAGATCAAACTGCCATGATATTACTTTGATCATCAGTAGACAGAGTTTAGTCCCATCAATAGTTTGCTGACCTGTGCTGTGATAACATTTCCATCTCCCAAGTACACAGTATGTGACATTTTGCAAATACATTTAACAGGGAAAAACTGACACTTATCCTGCTTGTTGGTGCATGCTGGACAGTGCCAAGCATATTGATTGAGCAGCAAACTCTCTTCTACTGAGTGATTGCCATCGTTGACATCAGCGGTCTTTGAACTGCACGGTATCTCAGTCTAGTGAGATCAATCAAGTCTCAGCAATACAAACACAGACCAATAAAATGGAACAATAAAAAGGCTTTTGAGATTGCCTTGGCACAAGTAGATCTCCACAAAAGGGCAAAATTCTGCTGTGGGCTCAGTGACGAATTTAGTTGTCTTCTTTGTAGAGTAGCATTTCATTGTATGAGATAATAAAAGCTTTGAGAGCAGGTAGCATAATAATTTCTCTAACCATCATTTGCCTAAGGTCAGGCCTAAAGGCCAAAGTTCAAATTACTAATTTTTTTGGTCATGCAGAATAAATGTATTAATTTCTTGAGCAGAGCCTAAGGCTCAGTGAACTAGTCATCCTAAATAATATTTCATTACAAATTTAGCTCCCATTTTGATTTACAAATCATTTGAGAGCTGATTCCAATTTTCTCTGAATTTATTAATTATTCCTGTCATTAGTAATCACCAAAAAGTTTGGATTAATGATACTGAGACTGTGATTTAATTACCAGCTCTTCACGTAAGCTATCTACTAGCTATCATTTGGACTATGTGGTTGTTGATTTAAGTTGTAGTCTGCTCCCTGATTTGATGATTGACACTTACTAGTCATTAGCATGAAGTCTTAAGTAGTAACTAGTAATGTACTCCTGGTATGTGTATGCAGATGAATAATTATAATGATTTGTGCTAGAATTCAAAATGATGGCTGTCTGAATTATCACAAACAATGAGTAGTATGACACTAAACTCAGAACTTTTGTTCAAAAATATTTCTTGCCTATTTGTTCATGATTTGATGAGCTCCAACAGTTTCTTTTATATATACAATATACATATTTAACTCCTGAAAAGTGCTTATCTTCTAATTCAGCCGCAATTAGCACTTTACATGCATCTTCATTTGTGTCTTCTCTTCCAAAATCCAGTCTTCCATACCAGACTCTTACTGGGCATAGCCCTTCCTCTTGGGGTCTGTATTCTTGATTATCTTTAGCCTTTCTCTTGAGCCCAGTGTCCATCCCTCCCAGCCCCTAATCTGCCCCTTCTAGTCCCTTGTCGATGGGGTGTCTGTTTCATCTCCCACGTTAGCAGCACAGCATGAACCCACACTCACCTTCCAACATGCATTCTAGTCCTGACACCCTAAACAACTGGGCTATCTGCCTTCCCTGTAACCCTACAGTGTCTTTCCTTTCCAGGACCTCTTTTTATATATTCAGCCTAGCCCTAGATCTCCACACTGGCCTATTACTGGCTGTTCTCCCAATCTTTAATTGAGCATTCATTCCTAGGCCTGCTTTCCCTGCAGTTTCTCTCCTGAATACCCACAGTTTGCCTTCCTATATCCAAGATGGCCTTATTCTTAGTCACATGCTACTGTTCCATGATCCTTGTACTGTCATTATTTCTATCTGGAAGGCAGGGTACTGCTCTCACAGATGAGACTGAGGCCACTGTCGCTAGGCCTGTTATCCCTCAGTGGCAAGGTTGTTGCTTTTATTTAATTTGGGGTGGGGGGAAGGGAGGGGGTATGACAGAGGACCATGTTAAAGAGAATCAGCAGCTTGAATTTTGTACCAGTTGTGTCAAAGCAAAGCAACAGACAACATGGCCCTACAGGAAGTAGGATTCAAACGCACACAGTCTCACACCCATTGGAACTTGAGTTCAAAGCCATAACCATTCAGCCATTCTGATGAGCATCCAAGGCAAACTCCCTGAAAGGGCCAGTTCACCATTATAATACATAATGGAACCCTTAAAAAGAAATGGCATTCAAAAGCAAGATGGAGACATGTCCCCAATTTGGCACAGATGGCTTAATCAATGCTACCAAATTTACAAGTGCAGTGGACTCCCTTATAGCTAATGCACCATATCAGAAATGTAGAGGGAGAGGAGGAAAGGAAATGCAAAATTATTTCATGAACTTATGTTCCCATTTTTAGATAGGAAAAAAAAAAAGTAAATATAAATGATATTTCAATCTCTCACTTACTCCTCTACGGACAGACTGAAATGGTAGAAATTTCTTTAGCACTTATGCTAGTAGTGTGAGGTACAAACTGCTTTGTGTAGTACCTTGGGCAAAAACATGCAGCAACTTCTGGACATGGTGCCTACTGGCCCCCCCACTGAATGAAACTACAGCTTTCCCATGTTTGGCATGGTGCAACTCTTTGAGGTAGTTTGTGGGAATGAAAGTCACACACTTTAATCTTGGGCCTAGAAGATGGTAGTCTAACTGAGTGGCTTCACAAGGGTCCCAGATCTATTTGAACCAGACCAGAAAAGGGTTGGATGGTTAGGCTTAAAATAGTACATCAGATACAACATGTACACACACTCACACATATACACAGAGACAGTGGTGCCAACTTTCCAATGTGCCGGGGGGTCCTTGCCCCCTGCTCTGCCCCAGGCTCTGCCCCTACTCCACCCAACCCTGCCTCTTCTTGTCCTGTTCTGCCCCCACCCCCGAGTGCCCCTTGCCCTCTGTCAAGGTTCCTCCCCCACTCTGAACTCTAGGGTACAGATGTGGGGACCTGCATGAAAAACCTCCTAAGCTTATCTTTACCAGCTTAGGTCAAAACTTCCCCAAGGTACAAAATATTCCACCCGTTGTCCTTGGATTGGCCGCTACCACTACCAAACTAATACTGGTTACTGGGGAAGAGCTGTTTGGACACGTCTTTCCCCCCAAAATACTTCCCAAAACCTTCCACCCCACTTCCTGGACAAGGTTTGGTAAAAAGCCTCACCAATTTGCCTAGGTGACTACAGACCCAGACCCTTGGATCTTAAGAACAATGAACAATCCTCCCAACACTTGTACCCCCCCTTTCCTGGGAAATGTTGGATAAAAAGCCTCACCAATTTGCATAGGTGACCACAGACCCAAACCCTTGGATCTGAGAACAATGAAAAAGCATTCAGTTTTCTTACAAGAAGACTTTTAATAAAAAAGAGAAGTAAGTAGAAATAAAGAAATCCCCCCTGTAAAATCAGGATGGTAGATATCTTACAGGGTAATTAGATTCAAAAACATAGAGAACCCCTCTAGGCAAAACCTTAAGTTACAAATAAGATATTCTATTCAGCACAGTTCTTTTCTCAGCCATTTAAAGAAATCATAATCTAACACATACCTAGCTAGATTACTTACTAAAAGTTCTAAGACTCCATTCCTGGTCTATCCCCAGCAAAGACCCAGCATACAGACAGACACAGACCCTTTGTTTCTCTCCCTCCTCCCAGCTTTTGAAAGTATCTTGTCTCCTCATTGGTCATTTTGGTCAGGTGCCAGCAAGGTTACCTTTAGCTTCTTAACCCTTTACAGGTGAGAGGAGCTTTCCCCTGGCCAGGAGGCATTTCAAAGGGGTTTACCCTTCCCTTTATATTTATGACACCCTCACTCCTCCTCTTATCCTTCAGTGCCTCCTGCATGCTGCAGAACAGCTGATTGCAGTGGGCAGGAGGTGCTAGGGGAGAAGGAGGGACTGATAAGGGGGTCTGCCGGTGGGTGCTTAGCCTATGATCTGAACTTCACAGCTTGGCCTGTGTGAACCAAACTGGATCTCTGAATCCAACCATCCACCAAATGAAAGGGAACACTAAATTTGGATCCCAATTTTCATTTAATGACTCTGGTTTTCACTAATGTAAACAAGCTACCCTGGCTCGAAAATGTTGGTCTGAACTTGTGAAATTCCATCATGTAGCAACCACATACCCAAGAGCTATTTAAGACACTTAGAGCCCTGTTTGAGACTTAAGGATTGTGTTAAAATATCAAGGAGAGTTCAACTTTGATTAACAGAAACATACATATTTAATCAAATTCACAGATTGCTAGAAGTGTATAGGTATTAAACTTTCGAAAATATTCTTACTGTAGGGAGTAACCTAACAGGAACCTTCTGCAAATTCTTCTCTCTAATATATATTGTCCTTCTCTGTCTCAGAGTTTATGCAACTTCTGTGAAAATTATCTTTTTAACCATGGTATTAGAAAGTATCCTTTATCAAACAGATTTTATAGGAGAGGTAAAGTCAAATAATGTGTATGTTAAGATGAATGTACAAAAATCACTGCTTAGATATTGTGGTGTTGGATGCTATAGAAAAATGTTAGCAAATATTTCTTTCAAGTATAGTCAGTTACTATTATATTACCAGTAAAAGCTGCTGCTTTTTAATCAAACAATGACATTTCTTTAATAGCAAGGTCAACTTCAGCTCTCCAGGAATCTGATTAATGGCAAAGTTACATATCATCCCCTGTACAAAGTACCGTATAAGTTCTCAGTACTGGATCAGATGCCTTACTGGCCAAGTGATGGGTTCATCTTACAAAAAATAGATTCACTCACAAAGACAAAACTGTATGCAAATATATTTAAAATATAAATCAATTAAAAAAAATTCTCAATGAGGGTCACTGTACCAAGACTTCAGCAAGTGACATTGGATTTTACTACATTAATTAAAGTTCAGGAATAAAGTACAATTGACATCTTAACCCATCTCTCATAAATTTCACCAAAGGTAAAAGGAGGATAAATGCACTTCCATCAGCATTAATTCTATAAGGCAAAAAAGAGAGAGATCCATATAGAAACACTTTACATTCTTTACTTCCACTAGAAATTTACAACACTAATTGCTGGCATCAGACATTTCCTTATTGTCAGTGACGAGAACTTTCCCCCTTGGCACATTCAGACAGTCTTTAAAAAAAAAAGAGAGAGAGAGAGAGAGAGAGAGAGAATGTTATTGAACACTGGCCTTGCAGTTATTGCTCCGAGATATCATAGATATGAGAAAGTCAGGAACAGGTTTTTGATCCACTGGCTAAGAACACTGTGAAGGCAGCATACTCCACCTCTAAAGCATGATGTCACTCTACAGTTCATGTAGCACTTAAATACCATAGAGGCAGCGGCAACTAAGATTCACAAATACAGGTAGAAAAAAGCAGAATTTCTTTGATTTGTTTGTTGAGTCATGGATTCGGAAATACGTGTGCAATATATTTTCTCGTTAACCTCCAGGGTCTGTCTGCACAGCAATGAGACACCCGCGGCCGGCGCCAGCCAACTGAAGCTCAAGCTGCAGGGCTGTTTCATTGCTGTATACGTTTCCAGGCTAGCGCTGGAGGTGGTGCCCGGTGCCAGCTGTGGGTTTTACTTTGCTGTGTAGACAGACCCTTCGTCATTCTAAAAAAAATGTAATGGCCAACTTCTGCCCTTACACAGGTTTGGTGCTTCCATTAAAGTTGTGCCTGTTTATCTGAGGGCAGAATTTGGCTCTAAAGTTGCTGGTAAGGCATCCAGCATAGAAATGAGTCTGTGGAAAGTGTAGGGCCAGCATGACTAGCCCTATGACCCCTCCAAAGGAGCTACCTGATGCAAGATTGTGCTGGTTTCATTGTTGGGGGAGGGAAGTTTGGCTAGGCCATTGCTATGCCCTGACTGTTCTCAAGTACTAGAATGGACCGTTGGGATATTGGCAGCTGGGTGCAAAGTGTACATTCCTTGGCATCTGAATGAAATATCATTGCTCTGAAAGGAGACAGCAGCTTTCAATTCTTCCTGGGAATCCACAGTCCATATTTCCTGTGCTTTAGCCTGGGCTTCTTTCTGACTGCCACCCACGCTCTCTCAGGTCCAGGGTGGGAATAATAGAAGTTTTATACTATTGCACATCCCAACCCATGGCAGGCTTCAATTGCCAGGGGCTGTAGCCTTCGTCCTGCTGGTGGAAATCAGCAAGTAGCTCCCTGGCCCAGCTGGAATAGTTTTAGTATAAGGTATCTTCTGAAAAATGCAGCGGATTTATAAATTAGATAATGTCATATAAATCCAGCAACAGATTTATACAATTCTATCATTTTTGTTTTCATTTAAAGATTATGCCAATTAGTCCTAAACAAAATGTTTCACTTTCCACAGGACATTCATTTTGCTCTTTTAAAATATTGGTTGCTCAACAAAAGCTAATATTAGATGCAGCAGCATCTGTTTTTTCAGTTTTGCTTTCATCTAATTTTACAGCTGGATTGTCTGAGCCACAAGAAGGTCAAGTGATTTGCCCCTGTTCTGCCTATGAATTTATGCCATATGTCTGACAAAACAGAGCCTGTATGTTTGCCAGAAGTATGGTGCACATTTAAACCTATAGTTAAAGTAATGTCACTTGTTTTTTTTTCTTGGAAAATATAATTATTTAAATGATTTCATATTGTGCTAAGTTAAGGATATAAATGAATATCACTAATTTCTCACTACACTCTTAACCAGGGCTTTTGGAAATAAAGGTGTTTTTTCCTCTGCTCTTTCACAGGAAAAAAATTGATTCAATTTCCCCTAGGACATTTTGAAATAAAATGAAATAAAACAAATAATTTAATTTCAAATTTCCCATGGAAAATTGAATTGAAACCAAGTGTCAAAATGGCATGACCATTTTCAGTTCATTTCAACTTGAAATAATGTTTTGGTTTTGGGTTCTTTTACACTTTCATGTGCCTTTCCCCCCCCTTTTAACTTTTTCCTTTGAAAAAAGTAAAAATAAAGTGTGAGAAAGAAGGGAAACCCCCATTTTCACACCTCTTTTCTGTTTTACAACTGGGAAAAAGTTGGAAAACAGAAAGAAATTGTGGGAAAGAGCTTGGAAAAGCTGTTTGCAGAGAAAGAACATATCCAAACCTCTCTGTTCCTCAGTTTACTTATCTATAAAATAAGTTTAATACTGAGCTACCTCTCAGGTTTATTGTGAGGCTTTAATGTTAGGATAACACTTCAAAATCCAAAGCCTACTGAGGTTAATGGTAATCTTTCTGTTTATTTCAGTGGGTAGAAGATCAGGCCCTTTGTACATGCAAACTATGAAATATTATTATGTGGGCAAGTGCAAAGCATCTCAGTTGTGTAGACATCATTGTGTGACTTGAGTGTAGATTACATTTGTTTATGCATTTCATTTGTGGCTAGAAGCAGATGCACTGTTTGGTGAAACTATTTATTCAACCATTTCCTCTGTTTTTCTGTTATGAATTGTTTGCCAACAGATTTCAATTTTTAAAATGTGTTTTGTGTTCAAAATGACTTGACTGTTTATATTTAAGCACTTGGAATGTTTGCTAAATGTTATAGTGGGCACAATGGAAAAGTTTGCTTTGGTTCTATAGACATGATCAGTTCCAGCAATACTCTTTATAATTAAAATGTGGAATACTGCTAAAGCCAATAATATTTCTGGAACCAGAATGATATTAAGTGCACCCAGAGTGTTTGTTACTATTGCTGGGTGATGTTTCACCTTATCAACTGTGGAACAAAATCAATGCCATGTAACTAAGTGCAACTTAAGTAATAAGATGTTTGTGTGTGGTGGTAATGGGATGGGGGTGTTGATCAACTCATACAGTATGTTTTTCTCAGTAAGAACCTGAAGGAAGTTTGTGTACTTAATTGGAGGATAAGGTGTGCCCAAGCTGGGGTCATACATAGTGTCACTAGGTTGATTTTGTTAATTCTTCTCAGGAAGTTTCAATGTGTGTTGTTGGGAAGAAATTCAACTAGTCTGAGGAACTTGCTTCCTTGAGTCCTGAAAGGTTTAGCAAAGGCAGCTCTGTGGCTCAACCTGTATATCACATCTTGATTGCTTTGATGATCAACTCTAAAGTTTCATCAAGCTGTTGACATCTACATTGATATTACTGTTTCTACAGAACATATTAATTCTATCTCTGCTCTGAAATTTCATCTGGCTCCTATTGTAAAATGAATTTTCCAGTTAGTTAAGGTTAACTCAGAAGATATGGGGTCAGTTTGCTGGGTCAAGGAAATATCTTGTAGATTCCATGTATATGGGAGCAGAGCGTGGGCTAATACTTGGAAGGGTCTCTGTTTTAGTCATTTTAGACCATGTAAGCACATTTTTGAACAGTACTCATAATGGTCTTTCCTCATCTCCAAAATATTTGTAAGTTATGACCACCCAAGAGTGCAGCTAGTGCTGAATGTAAGCTCCAAGGTTTATGCACATGAAAGCTGGTGATGTTTTTGTGCCACAAGTTTCACTTGCCACTGTTCAGTCAGTCAGTAAAATTTCCATCCTTCTAGAAGTGGCTAAGATCTGTATTTTATTCCTTCTAAACGCATTTCACTAAAGCAACGTTAGAGCAGAAGACTGCATATAACTAGCTGGTACAGGCACCTCATACTGTGGCATCGGCTGAGTCAGTCTCAGGAACTCAGGCACAAACTGAAATGTGTCTTGTCAAAATCTGCTGCAGGATTCTTACCATCATAATGGTAACATATATCCATATGTCTAAGGTCAGAATCAGGCTTATCGTTGCCAACTGGAAGTGGATGGCAGCTCAGCAGGAAAGTGCATAATGGCAGAGACTCAGCTTAGTGGGGACAACTGGGCATGATATGCAAATTTGCGGAGTAAATTGGTACTTGAAAGCTGCACCTTTATAGTAAAGAGGTCAGGAAATTTCACAACTTAAAGGGAGAAAGAGTGGAAACCACAATGTGTATTTAATATATATGTGATAGGGTGTTCAGCTAACATCAGCCCTGAAGGGGTTAAGGTGGCCCAAAAGGGGTCAGTTAACCTTCACAGTTGCATCTGTTCCCGTGAATTTGTAAATACTAATTGCTGATGAAGTCCAGCTGAGAAAGGACACAATGGCAGGAAGTTTGTAGCTGCTGGGAAAGAGACTGGGAACAGAGAAGCGGAAACCTGGGGTGGGGTGAGGGTGGAAATAAGCCCTCAAATCCTAGTCCTGAAAGAAAGGTCAACCACAGAGAAGCTGTAAGGAAAGAAAGCCTGAGAAGACAGAGTAGGAAGAAGCCCAGGGAAATAGTAGCAAGGAAGGGACAACTCTACAGTTCTTGACTGCTGTTTATAGAGTGTCTGGGTTGGAACCTAATGTAGAGGGAGGATCTGGGTTCAGATTCCCTAAAGCCACTGGGAAGTAGTCCAGGACTGTTGGAGGTGCCACCTGGACAGCTGGTCCAGTGAGACTTTGATAACCTGAAAGGAAGGACTATATAGTGACCTAGTTGGACGGCTGAGTCACGAGAGGGAGTGCTGTGAATTATGGGCAGGTCGATCACTACAGTAATGGAGTTCCCATCAGCAAGGGGTGCCATATGGGGAAAGAGCCACGTGCCATGTCTGGCCAGAAGGAGGTGCTCTTGCAGTGAGTGAACCCTGTTAAAATAATTTTTTATAACCTGTGGTTCCTTGCTAAAAACTTGCAATAGTAATATGTTTTATATTAATATGGGCACAGCGGCCCAAATGCAACATATTCTGTCTGCTATGTGAAAGATATACCATGTGGACACTTTAAGGATTTCCTTATGTTGCTAAAATATTTTAGAACTTTTGTGATGAGGCACAGCTTGTCTGGGAGGTTGTTTTCTGTGGTCATGGGAAGTCACAGAGTATTGATGAATAGTACTGCTCATTTAGGCTGTAACTCAATACAAAATTTATTTAGCATGTTGGGGCCTAGCACAAAAGGGTGCTGGTCCATGGCTGGGGCTCCTGGGTGCTACCAGGATACAAATACATAAATTAATAATATTTAACTTTGGGGAAAATATTGAGTAGGTCACTGTCATGGAAATCAGAACCCAACCTATGATGAAACCTGATTTGTGATGACTAAACTACTCTTCTAATCCAATCTTCTAAATGAAAACGAATAAGGATTTTTGGGTTGGGTTTTTTTCCTGCGGGCAGAGGGAGTTGGTGTGCTTCAGACTCTTTGACTGCCCTTGCTATTGCTATTTTTTTCTTTTCCTGGGTACCCTAGGCTATCCTGTTATGTGTGACATTACAACCATCATCAAATCCATTTTCAAGTCCTTGCATCATTGCCAGAGTCTAAATTCCTTGATTGTGACAAAATAATCCAACGCAGAATGAAGTTTCAAGGAAAATAAAATCCTTCATAACCTTTAGTGGTCTTCATTTTATTGGCATGGCCCTGAGACCAGTGATATCTCCTTTTTGTGACAGCTAAGTCTGCATTGGCACTTGTCAGAAGCCCTAGGAGTTAGACACACATCTCTTTATATTTACTTTTTAAAATAGATTTTTGTATCTAAAATACATGCAAGAAGAGAGTTAATATTCCATCACCAGTATAGTTCATTCACCGTAACATTGTCTTTAACGTGTTTTACTCACTCTCTGAAGATTTGCAAAGGGGTTGGATGTCGCTGGGAAGGATGGAGAAGGATTACATGAGGTTTTTCAATTGTGGGGTTAGGAGAGCAGACTGGTAGTGTTTGTTATTCATGCGGGGGATGTAGAAAGTTCTGGAACCTGAAAAAAGGAAACCTGAGTCAGTGCAATCTCTAAGTCATCTCCAGCACCATATCCAAGTACCACTGAGGAGTCTACAGGTTTTTCCCATTGGGAAATGGTTAGACTGTAACATGGGTGATGTATAATAATGGTGCATTTTAGAACACATAATCTGAAAAAAAATACTATCTGTTAAGTACTTCATGAAAATAACTTGTTTATAGAAAATGTATGAGTGCCTATCTTGCCATGGAATGGGGGGCTTGGTATGGTCTGATCTTGCTTTCATCTTTGTACAGCTATAAATTAAGGGCACTTCTAAACATGCCCTTTAGTCTTTTGATGTGATAAAGTCACTGCTGCTTTAGCGTTTCATACTGGAGCATGAATTATGCAGTCTGGGCACTAGAAATGCCGCAAACAGGCTACATCTGAAAGTGCTAATTTAACAGCTGTGATCTGGAATGAAAGTCTATCTATTTTGATCATTTTTTCCTGGTAGGAGTGGGGAACAGAGAGGTTCAGTGCTCTGATAGGAAAATAACCACAATCAGACTTCTTGTCACTGGAGGGTGTGGAAGCATTTAGCTACTACTGAGAGGGGTCAGGCTGAGAACTGGTCAAAAAGAGATTTCTGGGGTGGGTGGACTGTTCCCTCATTATCAGGGGTGTGTTAGTTAGTAATCCGTATTCTAGAAGACAGTCTTTTACAGCAGACATCCTGGAGTTTTCAGAGAGTCCAGTGAAATAGCACATGTTCTGATTTCAGTCACTTTCGTATGTATCGCTGCAGACATGGATTCTATTGTTTGGTCACGTTACTCTCCTGTGAGACAACATATTTTATTGAATGCAATAAGTTAATTAACCCTGATATCACTGACCTGCCTCTGTCAATGAGAAAGCCGGAAGTCTGACACTGTTTTATATTTTATAGGGCTCTTATGAGAACTGCAATGGCATCCTACTTAACAATCCTTATTATCTACTGGAACAAATGCTGAAAATGGGACCATTTTCTATCCCCTTTAGCCCTAGATTTAACATAGATTTTTCAGAACTGCTACGACATTTAGAAATGGGAATTCATGGTTCATTTGTAGATTTGCATATTATGTGAAGTGTATATTACATTCTCCCCCTTTGCCCCCACCCCGCATTTTCTAGCTCTGCAGATTAAAACTGTGCTTTATATTACTGTATTTCAAAGATGCATATGAAAGCAAGCTGCCAAAATGTTAAAAGCTCCGACCTAAATTTGGAAAGAATTAGCTTTTGTTGCTATGGAAACCTACTGTACTTCCCTCACTCTTAAAGTATACAAATTACAAAGTGATTAAAAAAAAAATAGCACTATTAGTCCACTTGGTGGGGCAGGAGGCACTAGAAATAACTATGTAATCTTGGTATGCGATATTGCTGTGTTTACAACATAATTACATGGAAAAAGCTTCTTGTCAGTTTCTTATTTCATCCTAATCTTTTCCCCCATAGGTTCACATTTGTTTGCATTGTAAAAATCAGCAATTCCACATAAATAAGTTGTTTAGTAATTATTTTCCTTTTCTTAGCCGTCAGTAAGGCTGTGCATTAATCTAGAGAACTTTATTTTTATTTCTTTGCCTTTCTAAAGTTTGAAATGAAACCCACATCTCAGCACGTTTTCAGTCACATAGATTAGAGAGGTGGAGTTTTATGTTGCATTAGATGGTATTCTGAGCTTCTGTCAATGTCTGAACATCAGCTTTTCTAGGGTGTCCCCTTTTTACTTCATGGTAAAGTGCTTTGTTTATTGTAACACTTGTAATTGTAAAAGTAATTGCAACATGCTTGACAATTAGGCTTTCCTCACTTGAGGAGCTGAGGGGCTTGGGAAGGAGAGAGGGTGTTCCATATTCTTTACTTCCTTCATAAACCTTCTTACTAATCCTTTAATATGCTGTTGGCAGCTTGAGTGTGAGAATTTGTTTTAGGTTATTAGGTGGGAAAATACATGGTTACTTAAGTCTTTGAATTGATGTTCTAAAAGTATGCAAAAATACTGGCCTTGGATCTTTACATATGATGATTTAATTATGGCTACCATGCTGCCCTCCAAGTGCAACGCAGGTAAAGATAGGCAGAACTGTGCTGTCATTTTTCAGGGGTTTGTGCCGACATTTTTGTCAGTTTCAGTGTGTGCAGATTTCCACATAAGATCTGTTTTGAGTTTCAAGCTGAAATGAATATAAATTTAAACTGGAAACTGCAGTTTCACTTAGTTTGCCAGTGAAACCATACACACTTCAGATCATTTTGAAGTAAACCCATGAGTCAGTCCACCAGGCTAGCTTGAAAACTTCTGAAACATTTATTATTAAATTATTAATTATTATTATTATTCAAATGCTGATACTCTTTTTTTATTAGCAATGAGAGCTTCCCTGCCCCATACAGAGAATAAGAGAGAACTTGCTAAGACACCCAGGCAAGCATCTTAACATAAAATGTTGGGGGTGGATGTTCTATCACTTCACCAAAATAGCATTGAGAGGGAGAGGGCATCTCACTGATGTGGGTTAGTGCTCATCATCTTTTTGAAAAACCTACTCTGCCTTCTGAGTTTTTGAGGAAACCTGAAAGCAGCCTGGTTTCCAGTTGGTTTCTAGCTTCATTGTAAAGGTTTAGCACAGCTCATGCTGCATCAATGGTCTCATCATGTTCTTTCACAGAGCACCTTTTTCAACAGCCAAACAAGGAAGATAGTATGGTCATGACTAACTTCAGAGCCATATCAAATACTATGGTAAAGTAGTAGTAATGTCCTAAGCTCAGTGCTTAATTTGTGCCAGGGTTTGCCAGGGCTGAGCCCCGGTATCTCTAGGCGTGGCAGTTCATAGCCTCAGCATCTCAGAGCTTGCTGCATCAGTTATGAGGATTAAAAAATTGCTTGAGCCCTGGCACCATTTGCATTACAAATTAAGCACTGCCTTAAGGTGATTCTGATGTATTCCCCTCCTGTTGCCTTTTTAAAGGTTCACATTTTACCTGGTTTGCACCTGTTTCGCTTAACTCTCCACTAAAGAAATACCAGATTGTCTGGATAGCACAATGGGGCTCACCTCCTAAATTAGGGTTCCTAAATATCACAGTTATATAATTAATAATAAGATTGGTGCTCAGATTCTACAGTAATGATACTCTAGAAATCCTAAAACAGATCCTGCTTCTCACCATTCTGCAACACCACTGTCAACATACCAGCCGTGCCCTCCTGAATGTTCCTCGGTGCCCCTTTGGTGGGGGGCATATCCTACAGATTTGGGACCTCTGCTCTAGGTGTAATTAATTTTGGTCTGGAAGAGGATATGTCTATTTAATTACTTAAAGAACAAGGATTTATTTTTAAATTCTTTGCATAAAGTTACTTTCTGTTCAAAAGGTCATAGTTTTAAAGGAATAACTCATCCCTTCTCTTCACAATATGAAACGTCAAAGGCCTCACAAAATTATCTATGTGCAGTTGCCCACAAAAGTAACTCTTGGAAGAAATGCTACTTTCATAAATTCTTAGTGGAAATGTGCTCAGAGACTGAAGAGTAAACAAGTAGTAAAATTACTCTTGAGGATGTGCGTGATTCGAATGGCTAAATAATCTGCCCTACGCATGGTGAGCTTTTTCTGTGTTTATGATGTCTCACAGCCCTGGAAAAGCTCCCTCTGCTGGCCCCTTGCTTGATTGCTGTTTTGGTTGCACCTCACTGAGCCCTGGGTGCTTTCAATTTCCAGAGTCCATGTACTGCCTTTGGCTGGGTATTTCTGTGTGTATTCTCGGGGGGACAGGGCCTCTGTTTAGCACCCCCTTTTGAGAGTTTAGACTCCACAGTCCACCT
Organism: Lepidochelys kempii; assembly: GCF_965140285.1. Taxonomy (NCBI): domain Eukaryota; kingdom Metazoa; phylum Chordata; order Testudines; family Cheloniidae; genus Lepidochelys; species Lepidochelys kempii. The sequence goes on from NC_136380.1 coordinate 178,258,454, forward strand.
GCCTCGCCCCTGGGATTAGTGCCGATCCCCAGTAGCTCAAGAATGTGCTCTGGGGTTTACAGTTTGCATCATTAGACAGATAGTCGTAGCACATAACAGACACAAGTAGATTCAGACAAAAATAATAGAGTATGTGTATGCATTTCCTTGTCTCTGTTTCCTTGCCACTCTGGAACATTCTTTGGGCTTTGGTCAGAGTGTTCTGGAGTGTCCTGAATCCCTCTTCGAGCAGCTCCATTAATCACAGATTTCAGAGTAACAGCCGTGTTAGTCTGTATTCGCAAAAAGAAAAGGAGGACTTGTGGCACCTTAGAGACTAACCAATTTATTTGAGCATGAGCTTTCGTGAGCTACAGCTCACTTCATCGGATGCATACCATGAGCTGTAGCTCACGAAAGCTCATGCTCAAATAAACTGGTTAGTCTCTAAGGTGCCACAAGTACTCCTTTTCTTTTTATTAATCACAGAGTCTCTCTTAACACTGCAGTCAGTGCCCTTCTGCTTGCTCCCCAACAAAGACCGGTGAGAGATGGTCTTTTATAGCTTCCCATCCTCAATTGTCAGGTGACCCGCTGATCAATCTCATCAGGTCAACAGAGTCCCTTACCAGGTGATCCGTTGCTTAGTTAACTGTCTCCTGGAGTTCCGATCTGTGACTGCCAACGGTACACCATTTCAGTGGACAAAGTTTAAAGACCCTGTATTGTCAGCTCGGAGATGCAAGAATTTCTCCTCTTAATTCCTGTGGGCTTCAGTTCAATATGGAGGCAAAAGACAGTGAAGAAGGCAAAAAAGCTCCATGTTCAAAATATTTGCACAGATACATAGAAAGTTCCCAATATCAACCAGAATTCACTAACTACATAGACAGATTCCCCCAAATTATTAGTTATTAATCTGTCTCTATCTATACAATATATGCACTCCATCTATGTTGGTGTTGTGTGGGAAATTACTGTTGACCTGACCCCATTCCATTCTGCGTCAAGATCTATGCACTATACGCAACATATGCAAGAGCGGTAATGCAAGAGGCTTACAGGTCTGCATCCTGTAAGACCTGGCTTAAGCTAAGAGAATTTATGTATGCAGGGCTGTGGCATTTGACCCAGATAATGGACTAGGCCAATCTCTAGCTAGAAAAAGAGCCAAAGGGCCTAAAGCCCCTAACTGTCCATTATATGCACCCTCCACCCTGCAAAAGTCCCTAGACAAAACACTGCCACAAGCAAACCACAGATCTTGATAATAACAAAGTGCGTCAGCACAATACTAATTATGAAACTGTTCTATTTTATCTCCTTATAAGGTTTTATTAAAAATGCTTGAGTGGTAAAAATAAGGAAATGTATCATTTACCTTGGATTTGAAACCTATATAAGACTGGTATTATAGGAGCAGGAGGGCGAGAGAGAGACCAGGGTGGCACCTGTGTGTGACCATCTCTGTCTCCCAGTCCCTGCATGCTTGTATTCAATAAAAGACCTCAGGCTGTTTGAACCAAACAGATGGTGTGACTCGTTTTCCACAACAGTGTGGTAGCCATGTGGTAATTGCAAAGCCATTTCATAAAAGCCATGTGCCTTAGATAAATAGGTGAGATGGTCAATCTGCCTATGTCTTATTCTGACACTGACATTACATGCCAATAAAAGGATTCCATAATACTGATGATGAATACGTTACAAGTTTACAAGAAGCGAGGGTGGGGTGACTAGTGAATTTCTGGGGGCAGTCTTCAGATGTGTTGAGCACCTCTAGCTGTTAAAGTGCCCCCCCAAATTGCCATAGAAAATTGAGCCACCCCAAATCACTAGACACTTCTGAAAAGCTTGGCCCTTGGAAATACATTCATTATTAATAATAATATTAATATATTATGGTAGCTTCTAGGAGATCCAGTCATGAAGCAGAACCCCATTATGCTGGACACTATACAAACACAGAACAAAGACAGCCACTACCCCAAAGTGTTTACAATTAAGGTTATCCCTGCAATGTTACCTGTGGGATTTCCTGTCTTTTGAGCGCTTCACTTAAGTCTTAATAGTCTCTAACTCAGATGTTTTGATAGAATAAAATGTACATACTTAATAAGTCAAATACCATTGCTAATATTACTAGTAGCACCTACAAATATAATGTGCTACCTCTACTAGTGAAGAAAGGAGAGTGACTGGAGCACCTGTATAGTGACAGATGCGCCATCTTCCCACCCTCAAAACCAGGCTATGCCCAGAGTACCCTTGTAGATTTCTGTTCTGTGGTGCATGGTTCCTCACAGCCCAGGCAGGTTCCTGGGTTGCCAGACCCTGTCAAACAGAACCACACATCTTAGGGGATATCTGTGCGGTATTTTCTCCAGTGTTAATGAAATCAAGCACAGTTGGATTTTTGTGTTTGTTTGTTTGTTATACAAACAAGAATATGTAGCATCTAGGCTTTCTTAGATGCTGTGTCTTCTCTCCACTCTTTTAGTACCTTCTTTAAAAAATAAGGAAGAAACTGAATTTCAGCCTGTAGAAAAACTGAAATTTTACCCTGGCTGCATCTGTGTTAGATTTTATTGAAGCAGATCTTCCAATAACAAAATCACTTCCGCCTTGTCCTACTCAACAGCTACCAAATTATTATGGCCTATTATTTTGACAACCAAAACCATTTATGATTATTGTACTGTCACAAGAAAATACAGAAGCAATTATATTATCAAAAAATTCAGTGTCTGCAAAATAAGTCAGGTAAGTAGATGAAGGAAAAACTAAGATAATTTCCATTTTAATTAATGTGGTAAAGGCTTACATCTACAGAATGGATATCTTCTATAGTGTCATTTGTAACTACTTGAAAAGATAATTGTTAATTTCATGTTTACATAACTATCCTTTCCTGAGCAGACCTGGGTGAATTATTCACAGCAAACAAGTTATTTGATAATTTAACCTTTTCTTTCTCTTTAAGAATATCTATTAAAGAGACCTTGATTTTTGCTATTTTGTTTGAAATTATTTGGTTAAAAACATATTTCTGGCTGTAGATTGCTCTCAAACTATTTTTCATGACATCTTTTATGGAAATGGGACTATATAAATGCCTAGATTCTTAATAACACAACACAAATAGTAAACCATAGGTCACCTATGTCAAACAGGAACATTTCTTCTCCCAAAGAGATGCAAACCACTGGCTTCAAGACATATGCCAACATCTAACTTACAGCAGTTAGGCAGAAGCTGGCAGGCTATTCCATTAAACTGCTTAAACTGCATAGTTATGCCTAACTAGATGGATCATTTGTCTGATCCAATATGCCAATTCCTGTGACCTCTTCAAAGAAATAACAAACTGAGTTAAATTTTTGTCATTGCTGGGTTCATCTACTGTACCATATATATTTATGGATACAAGATTTTAATGTAGTGCTGTATTAGCTTGTCTATAATAGGAGCTAGTTCACTTTAAAATGACAACAGATATCCGAATAATGAGGATACAGAAATTTTAAAAAAGGGGTCAGGTGGCAAAATCTGAAAAAAACCATGAAGCAGTATGTCCATCTTCACTTTTCTCCATTAACGTGAGAATATTATTCCCATCCAACCTCTGTGATATAAAATTCCTACATCTTTCTTATGCTTTGTGTTGCAGTAACTAATGCTCTCTTCACAATACTAGGCCGGATCCTCAGCTTGTTTAAATCAACATGACTCCATAGAGTTCAATGAAACTAAGTTGATTTACATTTTTTGAATCAGATATTTTCAGAGGGAATACCTGGACAACTCAAAATAGCTCAGTGAAATTTAGAACACTCCCAGATCATCAATTTCAGACCAGTTATTTTTGGTGGAGAAAATTTCTGTACCCTAACTTGCAATAAAATATGTCTAATTATAAAGGTGTTCCCTTCCCACCCCTCACCCTCAGCCTCCCCCACCCCAAATGGCAAGAAAGAGTTGACAACAAAATACTGGGCTCAGAACAGTTTCTGGTAATATTTTAGTCCTATTACATACAACAGGTTAGTGTTTGGAAACTCAGGGAAATCCAAAGGGGAGCTATGGCAGAGTGATTTAAACTTCCAGTACTTCTTCAAGTGATGTACCTCTGGGTGCTCCACTGTAGATGCAGCAATGTCCCCTGCACCTGGGATCAGAGATCTTCACCAGCAGTGTCCGTTGGAACACATATGCACCTCCCCCATCTCGTGCCCTGAGTGGGATGTATATATAGCGTCATGTGGTCCAATTGCCCCACAGTTCCTTATCTACCACTTTTGGTCTGGGACGGAATCTTCAGCAGAACCCACTTCTCCTTTTTTACCCATTAGATAGTGCCTTATCTGTTAATTTTAATGTAGTTTCATACTTTCTTCTTTCTGTGTCTCCGCAAGTTTCTTTTCTCCCATCCCACTCCAAATTCCTTATGTGACAGGGTTGGGCAAGATGGCTACAGGAGAGTGATAGAAGGCAGATATATTAGCCCCACATTAAGCAGGTCCCTTTCCCCTGGGTAAGGTAACAGGGGCGGTTCCAGAACAATCAGGAATTTTCTGGAACCAATTAAGGCAGGCAGGCTAAGTAGGACACCTGGAGCCAATTAAGAAGCTGCTAGAATCCATTAAGACAGGCAGGCTAATCAGGGCACCTGGTTTAAAAAGGACCTCATTTGAGTCAGTGAGGGGCACGCAAGGAGCTGAGAGTGAGAGGGCATGCTGCTGGAGGACTGAGGAGTACAAACACTGTCTGGCATCAGGAGGAAAGTCCTGTGGTAAGGATACAGAAGGTGTTGGGAGGAGGCCGTGGGGAAGTAGCCCAGGGACTTGTAGCTTTCATAAAGGTGTTACACGAAACGCTATAGACAGCTGTGAACCACAGTGCCCTGGGCTGGAACCCAGAGTACAGGGTGGGCCCAAGTTCCCCTCATCCCCCCAACTCCCTATTGGATACAGGAGGAGTTGACCTGGACTGTGGGTCCCACCAGAGGGGAAGGTCCCTGGCCTGTCCCCTGACTTACCAGGTGGATCAGCAGAGACTGCGGTGATTGTTCTCCTTCCTTTTCCCCATGCTGGCCAGTGATGAGGTTAGCTGAGTGAATGGCAGGTTTGAGCCACTGAAAAAAGTGGCCAAACTGAGGACTGCCGTGAATCTCTGAGGTGAGCAAATGGATGCCAATACCAACCTCAATCCACCCATCATGACAGAGACTGGAAACAATTGGATTTATTCGGATGCAAGGCTTATTCATCCGCCATGCTCCAATTTCACATATCTAATTATGAGATTCTCATGGCCAAGTATAACTAACTCAACTATTCTAAAGTGCAGGAACTCTGCCAAGATCTTCATGAAGGCAAAGAAGAACTTCAGTTACTCTTATCTGAGGGACACCTCTTGGTGTACACAGCTATGCAAGCCTCTTTAGCCAGCGGATCCCACTGCTTATTCCGTAATAACTGCCATAGTCATGAGGGCATCATGATTGCACCTCTTTGGACTTGTGAAGGAGATACAAGGCACTGTGGAGGATCTACCCTTTGGGGGCCCCAAATCATTCGCTGAGCATACAGGTGAATCACTACACTCCCTTAAAGACTCCCAAGCTACTCTCCACTCTCTTGACATTTACACACCAGCGCCAAAGAGGCAACAGGTAAAATACCCTCTTCCCACATGATCCTGACCACCGCAATAAACTCTCTGGCAGCACTATGACACTCAGGACCAGCACCAGAAGCCCCCTATCAAATACACACAGGTGCCTCCTTAAGGGGTAACCTTTCACGCACCTTCAGCCAAATAACAATTTTGAAGGTGTGGTTGAGGCCCTGAAATGCCTCCCCCTCTTACAGCTACACCAACTGTCTTTGACATCTCAGCAGTTTGACAACCAATTATCCCTGCCCTTTCCATCATAGAGGCTAATTACCCCAGACCAGTGGGTCCTAGAGATCATCAGAGAAGGATACTCCATCCCTTTCCTATCTATGTTGCTCCACCTGAAAGCCTAGCTCCTTCATGGTTCCAGGATTTGGAAATAATCTGTTTGGAAGAAGTTAAACAGGTACCCTTGAATAGCAGATGCAACACAACTAGACACACTTACCACCACAAATGGACTAGATTCCAATGCTTGTGTGCCTCCCATCAGATTGATGCAATGAGCGCTCCATTACCACTTGTCCTGGACTATATTTTACACCTTAAATTATCAGGATTATCCACTAGCTCTATCTGAGTGCATTTGGCAGCCATCACAACCTTTCACTGCCACATAGATGGCTATTCTGTCTTCACACACCCACTCATGAAATGTTTCCTGAAGGGTCTCCAAAATCTTTCTCCTGACATATGGGAACCACCCTATCCTGGGATGCCAGTCTTGTCCTACTATCTCTTACTACACCTCTCTTCGAACCAATGGTAACATGCTTCTATGTTCACTTATCTATGAAAATAGCATTTCTTGTCACTTTTACTTCTGCCTGATGTGTCAGCAAAATTGGAGCCCATATGGTATATCCCCTGTACACATCTTTTCATAAAGACAAAGTTACATTATGCCCACATTCCAAATTTTTACCCAAGATACCATCCTCTTTCCATCTCAATCAACCTGTCCATGTCCCTGACTTCTCTCTGAAGCCTCACAACAACCAACAGGAAGCAGCACCACACACCTTGGATGTCAGACAAGCATTAGCTTTCTACCTGGACAGAATGAAGCCTTTTTCAAAAAATCACCACACTTATTCCTTGCAGCCGGAAGATCCAAGGGCACAGCCAACTCTAAGCAATGCTCTTCCAAGTGAATCTTGCAATGTATACATCTGTCCTACCAACTACACAGTCGACAACCTCCTTCTGGAATTAGAGCACATTCCACCTGCTCAATCTCCATCTCCATTGCTGTTCTCAATAATGCCCTGATTTGCTGACATTTGCAAGTGGTCACATGGACATCGGTGGACACTTTTTCCTGTCACTATACCATTACTCACAACGGCACAGCAGATACTTTCCTAGTACATATTGCCCTATCATCGGCAGTAAATATTGCTCCAAAGCCCCAGCCTTCCTATTAGGGGCTCTGCTTTCTAGTCACTTACAGTGGAGCACTTGACAAAGAAATGGTTACTCACCCTGTGCAGTAACTGACATTCTTCAAGATGCACATTGCTATGCATCCCACCCACCTCCCCTCTGCTTTGGAGCTGAAACATAAGCTCTGTGGCAGAGAATGAACCGGGGGATAGGGGGAGGCGATTGGACCGCACAGCACTATATATACCTCCCACTCATGGTATGAGACGGGGGAAGAGCGCATGTGCGGTCAGAAGGGCATTGCTGATGATGATCTCCAATCCCAGGCACACAGGACGCTGCCACACCTACAGTGAAGCACCCATAATGGACACTCTCCTCGAAGAACCTCACTTTACTACACAGGGTGAGTAACCTTCTCATATCTGTTCTTCTAATTTATATCTTCAATCCAAAAAGATTGATCAGGTTTCTTTGTGTTACTCTGTCTTTGTACATGGGATATTATATGGACTTCAAATGATATTTGCAAGAAACTAGCTAATGAGAAATAACATCTGCAGCAATGGCTTGTTTTCTCTGAGATAAAGAAACCTTTATGCCTTCTTTTTCATCTATTTACAGGAGTTTATGAAATTGTTCAAACCTGAATTAGGACCACAAGGCCATTCTTCCAAAGGAAGAGCAGTTCACACAGCATTTTGGGTCCCTTCAGAAAGATCACTGAATGAACATGCAGTATTACTGCTTAATTTGAACGGCTTGAACTTGTTTATATCCTGGGTGAGGCAAAACTAAGGCCTAAGTTCACCTGCCGTGCCTATGCCTGACCTCAAGGGTGCACCCAGGTAACCGCCACGCCACTACAAAGTTTTAGAAAGAAAAGTAGTGTTCATTGTATGAGCTGAGTATCTGGCAAGAGTTTACCATGGGGGTGGGAGGGAAGGGTCTGTGGGATTTCACTATGAAAGGAGAAACGAACCCGTTGCTTTTTAGAGATGTATCTGTTTATGCCTTCCCAAAGAATGTCATAAATAATACAGACATACAAACTGCTGTATGTAACATGATTCTCATTTCCTTCCATCACTGAAATACTATTACCTCTATGTTGGAAAACAGCAGCTTTTTAGAAACACCTAGCATACTATGCAACAGTTTACACAAGAGGTAAAGAATACCATATTCAGCTGAAACTGTAGGGGGAGATTAGGTACTGCAAACAGAATGTAATTACAAAAATTGGAATTTGGCCAGGTCCTCAGGATTAAGCTCTCACAACACTGTTAATGACCATAAGGGGTCATTAGCCCAGTTGTGCTTCCTATCTGAAAGAAAGTATCTCCTATAGCACAATGCTCCCTAACATCAAACTTGCTGTTTAGTCTAAATTTTGTCATATCGCTTTGTGGTCCACATAAAAGTTTGTTTTATGAACCAGCTAAATGTTTATCTAATGAGTGGCACTAACTACATAATTATCACAAATATTTTCTCTTCTATTAGAAAAGATGTTTATGAAGTGTGCAGATAAGAATTTTGGCAAAGCTTGATACTTTCTGTGTAAAAAGTCCCCTGTAGACTCAGAACTGATTGAACTATTTTTGCTTTCTCACTGGTTAACCCTAAAATACTGAATTGCCTGTTTAACTTCAAGATTGTTTTAAAATCCTGGATTTAACTACTGTAGATCTTGCATATCCGAGTAAGGTCACACAGTAAGGGTCGAAGTATGTCTTTGGCAAAGATCTACAAAATGACAAATCCAGTACTTCAGTAAAATGAAGTTAGGATATTTCCTTACTTCCTATCATTCTTACAATATCTAACTTAAGAATGGACTAATCTTACTTCATCTTTGCTAGTGTTCCAATCTCTGTCACTCGAATGGGAAATCCACATTTTTAACCTTCAAATATCTTGTGAAAGACTGTAAATATACTGGACTATGCTGACCTTTTCAGTATACTATATGTTGATTGGTTAGCCATTCCACCTCTCCGCCACAGGTTAATGAGGCTGTAAATAGGAAGAACTGAAATGGCAAGCCAATCAAAAAGGTCAAAGTAGTAGAGCACACCACTACAGCTGACAAAATATATGAGGCATTAAAATTTGGATACCTCATTCTTAGTGACAAAGACTGTAATGAGAATAGAAAACCGGAGCCCCATGAATCCATTCACATCAAAAAGAATGTAATGTGGATGAGAAATTATGCAGGCTTGGGCCAATTGTGTTCTAGGATTAAAAATTAAACCCGCATGATACTTCTCAAGTACCTTCTCGTAGAGACTATGCTATACTCCTAGCTCTGGTACTACATGTCTTTGTGTTCTTGTCATCATTTGCATGAAATCCACAACCACATCAGCTAATATACTGTCATTTTTGAAAGGGGGAAAAAAACCTGCTCAAGTTTTATTAGAGAGAATGAATATATGCTCCAGAACAATGCTAAAGTATACTCTGTCAAATAACATAACTGAATGGAATATTACCAAATTGTGCTGGTGTGGTATTTGCAAACACATTCATTCAATATCAATGTTAAGTGAATAAAAAGATTAGTTGAAAAGCATGCAGAAATACAGTGAGATTATTATTCAGTATAACTGCTTCTTAACTCGAGGTTGCTGTATCTGTACTCAAACCATTGTTAATTACAATTGCATCACCAAATTTTATCACTGGATGCGACCATAAAATTATGGAACTCCACTGAAAGCAAATGAAGTCATCAAAGCAAAGATTAAAGATGCTACTTTTAATTCTGTCCTGTAATAACCACACCATTCTCTGACTGTTCATTATTGAAGTTTATACTGTGGTGACACTTCCTGGTAGTGTGGATATTACAGAAGTATTGTAATCCTCCTTACTGCAAAGCCTTGTCTGAGTTCTGTTCAGCTACCCACGCCAGTTTAATAGTGCAGACTGTTAGTTTGTAATCTATATTCCCAAGTAATTTTAAATATACCCATATGAACTGCCGGTGCTATACCTAAACCAAATATAGGTGCTGTAGGGCACCTTGGTAACAAGGTCAGTAGAGGGAAGGAGAAGGGGGTAATTTAATCACACAGGCCTTAAAAACAGTAGTGAGAGAGTACTCAGAGTGATCTCTTCAGTACATCCATCTCTGAGTGCACTGCTTCAACTTTATGGGATGTGAAAATTTCCTGTAAAAACAAAAATACTCACTTCAGCCAAGAATAACTTACAGTAGCTTGCATCATTGCTGTGTCTTATTTATATTAGCTGTATTGCTCTGAGCTTACTGCATGGGCACATAGCGGAATGATAAATGAAATAGCTGCTCTTTATCCTGAAGCAGCCCTACAGTTTCAAAATGTGCTAAAACATGTCTTCCATTGGAATTCCTCACTGAAATGGCTGAGTTATAGGGAAGTGTGCCAAGAGGTGCCTTCTGCTGCGCTTTATCACTGCCTATAATCCAACTGTCTGAAACGGCGCCAAGCCAATTAGCTAGTTCAGTGCTTGTTATATCAAGAGCCCAAATAAGCCAAGAGGTCACACGTAGTATCAGAGAAAAGCCTTTGCATTTGTCTGTCTGTTCGTGGGGCCACACACAACTCCCATGTGGGCCAAATCCTAATTAATGCCTCCACTTAAACTTGTACAAAAAAACATTTTGGAATGTCCACCATTTAAAAAGTGCATTTTTTAAATAGTTCAGGTGAGAATACCAGTGAAGCATATGCAGAGAGTAGCTCTGCTTGACATGGGTATTATTTAATTTTGTTTTTATGAAGAGTATCTATATATTATATAGCTCAGAAAAGTCCTTACTTGGTTTTGCTCGATATTTGAGGGCCTGAGAAAAAACTATTTAAATAGGATCATAACATTACTGTATTCTTATTTATTATCTGAGGCACAGGTTCTAGTCAGGATGTGTTAAGTGATGTGTAAATACATAGGAAGATACTTACAATCTTTTTTAAGCCCAGGTGCAATAAGGGAGTGTAACAAACAAAAGGAAGGAAAGAGAAGGGTAGTAATGGTGATAAGAGGAAGGAAGGAGGATAGTAATAGTAATAAGATTTTATTATATATATATACACACACACACACACACATACAGTTTGATAGGCTAATATTATTACATTTGACTGCTGCTTCACTTTGTGCAACAATGTGGATAACTCTGGCTCATGTGCATGTTCTGTATAGTCTTTAACTATTTCTATTGCAGGGATCAGCAACCTTTGGCACCCGACCCACCAGGGTAAGCCTCCTGGTGGGCCGGGCCAGTTTGTTTACCTGCTGTGTCTACAGGTTCAGCTAATCGCAGCTCCCACTGGCCGCAGTTTGAGCTGCGATCGGCTGAACCTGCAGATGTGGCATTAAACAAACCGGACTGGCCTGCCAGGGGGCTTACCCTGGTGGGCTGCATGCCAAAGGTTGCCGATCCCTGCTATATCAGGTCATTTATGTGTGGCGTAAGGGGAAGGTTTGGGCCCAATGGAAAAATGAGAGGAGAGAATGGAGGGATGGAGTGGGTAGAAGAGAAGGGAGGTCAGGATAATGAGAGCAGGAGGTACAGTGAAGCAGAGTAAGTTATATAACTGTAAAAATCAATAAAGTTTTATTGATTGCAGAATGGAGGAATCTAGGTTTTGAGGGAAATTCATTTTCTGAGATCCAGAGGAATGTCCACTCTGCAGGCTGTGAAGGAGTCCCTCCCACCCTCTTCTCAGTGCTAGAAGCCAAATGGGGAAGGCACTTGGTGATGGAGATGGTCACCCATTGCAACCTGGTGTCCTTGAATGGATCCCCCGTGCATTTGGTTGAGGTAGAGGTGGCAGAATGAAGAAGTCTTTCAGTTCCTACCTCCCCTGTCGGGGCTTCTAGAGTTCTGGGGACTTTTGAGCTGTATTCCATATGCCTGGTACTGGTGGCCATGGAAACTGGGGGATATTTCCAGTGGTGCCAGTATGCAGAGGAGGTGCTAGCCCATTGGGGGCCCTAAACAGGAATATTTTGCCCCTCTCCCCCACCACACACACACAATACATACTAAAAAAGTGAATAGTGGGCCCCCTTGAGCTGTTCAGGGCTCTAAGAAATTGCTTAGTCTGCTTATGCTTAGTGCCTGCACTGCCAGTTGAAGGGTAAGGAGGTGAATAAGATAGTCCGGATGTTCTTGCCTCTCCTGTCATGAGTGATGCTGAGGATGGGGCATGAGGAAACAGGCACACATAGAATGCTAGGTAGGGTGTTACATAGTAACGTGGAGCAGTATATTGAGGGATTGCATCTGTGCTTTTGTCTTAGACCAGTTCCTGTATTGCGTCCTCTTTGCTTCTAAATCATGGCACAATGAGAGTATTTCCTCCTCCTGCTGAATTGTATGCTGCCACCTGGCTTCCATTCATTTTATTTATAGATACATTAGCCTCTTCCCTTGGCTCTACATTGTTCCATGATAAATAAGGTATTAGTAGAAGAATTGATGGAGAGTCAGGATACTGGGAATCAAGGACAAATAGCATTATATCCAAGAGAATCCACAGAGCGATGCATAGTTTAGGGACTGCTACATTTGAATGTCATCATCTCCTACCTCCCTTATGGATCAAAGAAAATAGGGAAATATCAGAATGCCTGTAAGCCCTGCATGTGTTAAAATAGACAAAAAGAAGGAAACAAACCTTTAAATCTCAGTCAGGTGACCTTGCTGTGCACCTGCTATGCTGTTCCTCAGTTAACTTGCCATTAAAATCCATGGATATTAGGACATATCTGTCCATTTCAGCTGGAGTTATAAGAGGTTTTAAGCAGCAGTAAATAGTTATCTTGCCTTTTTGTGCCTAGACAGTCAAATTCCCATGGTGGATGAGAGTTCTCTAGGTTCTGCAATAAACAAAACAACAGAGTAAAAACCACAATATGGAGTATTTTATTTTATTTTATTTTATTGGTGTGGCTTGTAACAATCTTTTATACTAATTTTTTTTTTTACTTTTGCTGAAGAAGGAAAAAAAAATGAAAACCATAGACCATATCTTTAATTTCCTCTGTTTGCTTTGATTTCAGTTCTCTTCATTTCTCTCAATGTTCTCATACTTCAAGGCTGCTTTATGATGTACCAAAGTCAGGTTAACTCCGAATCAGTGCAGTATGTACTGAAACAAAGAGACCTGAATAGATGAAAAATCCTGTGCTTTGACATATGGTACATTATCAGTAGGCCCACAGGAGCAATTAAATTCCTTCATGTCCATGGTACTGAAGTATGTTTTAGAGTACATGAAAAAGATGGTGCATTTTATAGATTTTGATGGCTTGGTTTGTAGTCTATACGCATTTATAGCACATATACTGAAATGTACGTGTCACTGAAATATATTAGTGTATCATTATGTATTGCTATTAGCAATCTCTTGCAACGGCAACTCAAAAAGTCCTTTTAACTTTACCACTGCAATGCCATTATAAAATGTTACATATAAATAAAACTTAATGATGGAGCAAAGCTTGGCCAGAGACCAGATGGGTTTGTAATTAAAACTGTTCAACATATTTACAACAATATGCAAAACAATTTTAAACAATGAGATTTACTCTTCTGGTTAAGAACTCTAAAATGCACCCAATTTTATAGACAGCTTTGCTAAGGTATTCACTTAAAAAAACTGACTCATTTCTGTGCAAAAATGGATGAGTAGTGAATTGATGCAAAAATCGTATGTCGCTGATTTGCGGGTTAGCTAAATAATGGGAAATGAAATGGCAAAAACATTCTTGCAAAATTCTGTGGTCTGTGTGTGTCTGTGTGTCTCTGTGTGTGTATGTACATACACATACAGAGAGAGAGAGAGAGAGAGAGAGATGTTATTTTGACTGTATTAGACCCATTGAGAATTTTCATAGCTTTTAAAAACTGGTCTGCATGACTTGTTTGAATACGTGTATATTCGAGTTGGCCCATATTCGTTCCATCTACTGTTCTTGGGTGACCAGTGTTGAAATGTAAATACCAACACTGGATACCTATACAATTCATTGATTGCCACTTATTATCCAGTATAAATATTTTGATGTATTCAATAGGTTTAGAAATAACTGGTTCATGTATGCTTTAAAAAGCCAAAAAATAAGGCACAGTTTACTATAGGAGTCACTAGGGAGGTGGTGATGTTTCATGGATAAGTACTGGACTGGGAACCCAGCAAACTGAATTCTTCTCCCAGCTTTGCCAACAGTTTGCTGGCTAACAATGGGTAAATTGCATAACTTGAACATCAGTGTACCCATCTGTAAAATGGGGATAACTCCTTTTAAAAAGTGCCTTATCTCCTTTCATGTATATCTGAAAAGCATTATATAAGAGCCAAGTATAGTAATACTAGTATAATAAAAGCATTACCCAAAAAGAAGTCCGTGGAAGTCCTTGAACAAGCTCTGGATTTTGTATAAGCATATGCTTTTTAACCAGCTCTAATTGTGACTTGAAAAGAGTTCTCTTTGTCATGTACCTTGGAAAAGATCAGAACAAAAGGTTTAAAACCTTTCTAAGAAACTTTTAACTATCAGTTTTGACTACAAAGTACAAGGCAATTCTGCAGGACTGAGATTCCTTAAAATATGGGGCTTTGGAAGTCTCGTCACATAGGGCATTTGAATACCTCATTCCCATTTAAAATGAATGAGAATTCGATGTACAAATCTACTAGGTGGCTTTGAAAATCTCAGCTAAAGTCTTTTACTTCTTCCTCTCGGAAAAGTGAGACTGCACTCTAGAATATGCATTTTGCCACTCACCTCTGCTTTTCTCCTGCAGCCTCTAACACAGCAGAAGATAATGTAATCAGCACTTGACTGTGCATCCTACGGACCATGGAGACAAGGAAATGAATCATCTTTTTTCTGAAAGGCAAAGTTCAGAGACTTCACTAGGCAAACTCATAAGATTAAAGTCTGGAAGGTACAGCCAGATTCAAGAGGGCTAGTACAACACTGTGGTGGGGTGGAGAGGGAGTAGGTTACTGTGGAAGTGGAGCCTTTGTACTAGGAGAGCAAGTGAAATCTTCCTCCTAGAGAAGAACCTTTTCAAGTATGTGGGACTGTCTTGCTGAAACCTACTTTGTGTTGAAATCTTAAATTGTGGAGAAGGAAAGTAGCTTTAACCTAGAAACATGTTACGCAAAATTCTTATTGAAAGAAGCCTCACATAAATTTTGTAAAGTGAGTTTGTTGGAACTAAAAACTGCTAACTATGGGTTTTCATGGCTTCCGGTGAGATTATAGTATCAAAACAGACCAGTTTTCAGAGTAGCAGCCATGTTAGTCTGTATCCGCAAAAAGAAAAGGAGTACTTGTACAAGTACTCCTTTTCTTAAAACAGACCAGAACCATCTTAATAATGAAAGAAGCTGTCCATATGCAAAATGTTGGCTCTTACTTTGACTGGATAATTTTGTTTGGGGGCATGGTTGCCATCCTCTTTTTGGCTGTAACTTTTCTGGCTGCAGTTATCAATTCAGTCAGCATTAGAGCTGAGCAAAATCTTTCAGACAGAACATTTTTCTATTTGAAAATACAAAACCAAAATGTCCCATGGGAAACTGATTTTGAAAGTGCTGTTCTGGGAAATAAAGCATTTCAATACATCAAAATGGAGCGTTTTCCAAACTTTTCCAAGACTTTTCCAAAGAAAATGCTTCATTTTCAAATGACATTTTGTTGGATTCTATATTCTCCTAAATTTAAAGTCAAAATCAAAACAAAGTTTGACCAGAATTATTATTTTCTTGTTTCATTTCATGGAAAATTTCAAAAAAAATTGTGTTCATTCCAATTTAGAATTAAAAATTTCTACAGCTCACTTCATCAGATGCTGTAGCTCACGAAAGCTTATGCTCAAATAAATTTGTTAGTCTCTAAGGTGCCACAAGTCCTCCTTTTCTTTTTGCAACTTCATTCAGTTACACAAATGAAGCATTGCTTTTAGGAAAATTCTCACAGCTAATAGAAAAGGTGCAAGCACAGTCAAAATGGAACCATTTTCAGAATTGCTGAAATGTTTGCAAATTTGTCAGTATTCACCCCATTCTCATGGAGATCTTTCATGAGCAGTATCGGCCCAAAGGTAATTTTTATTATTAAATTCTAGGCGATGGTTTTCTAGTTGAATCTCAGACATATTCTTGGCTTTGCTGTATATAATTGTGCCCCTGTGATTAGCGTATCTTATGAGTATTAAGAAAACAAAGATTGCTAGACAGCAAGCCCAGATAATGATATGAAGTAGTAGTTTACATAACCAAATATCTACAGGTTTCAGAGAAAATGTAATGTTTTTATTACAAATACAGACTTAAATATACGGTTTTTAAAATTGAATAGTATAAGCTTCATAGTGGACTGACTCCATAAAGGAGTCAAAGGCAAACTAATTTGGTTATTAGCATGTGCATGAGGTGATCCTGCTCCACTCATTCAGAAAATAGGAATTAAGATGATTTGACAGCCCTCCAATTTTGCTTTCAATGCTATTGATTCCTCTCATCAAAGCTGTGCTTTTCTGTGCTCGATCTTGCAAAAGGGACTGATGGGTACACTCAATCTAATCACATTTCATTGTACATTCTCTGCATGTAATAATAATCTTGACTATCCCGATCAATTTTGACCCAGTTTCCTCTCACAGGATGCAACTCAATGATTGCTGTCTAGTTTTTATTTTTTTAAGGAACATGATTTGATCCATTTTTTCTAAAGAAATATCTATCAAATACAGTAACCTTTTCTGCTTTCCCATACTTTTGTTTCATTTCTTTTTGTAAAAAACAGGGCTTGATCTTCATAGGGTCTGTGGTTATTACATGGTGTATAATGAGGGTGATTTTTGTAATGACACTCAAAGCACTTAATGTGTTCAAGACGCCTTCTTGAATGAACAGTTCAATACAAATAGCTCCATACAGTGTGCTGTTCAACATAACAGGCAAATGAAAAGAGCTGATTACATAATTTTGGTGGGAAATATTGCCATGCACCTGAATATTTTCTGTAATGATCTAATAAAAGGATCATTATTTAACAGAGAACTTTGTAATGCGATTAATCCCACCTTTTGTATTTGTTCATAGAAATTAGAGATGAAAAAGACCAACCAGTCCATTCCCTGCTGGTGCTGTTGTTGTGCCTGTTTAAAAGCCCAGCTTACTGTTGCAAATCTGTACCAGCGATGTGGCAATACTGGGCTTGCCTATATAGTAGGTTTTATTGTACACTCCTTGCCTGATTCTTATATTTACAGGGATTTCCACTGTGCAGTATAAGGGCTGTAAACCTTTGAGGGGGAAGGGAGACAAATTCTGTGGTCAGATCTCTCAGGTTGATGTATGTGCATAATAATGCCCCTGTGGAGCTGGAAGAGTTGGTCCAGGATTAAAGAGCTGAGATTTAGAACTAAGCTTCATTTAGCATACAATGAAATAACTCTCAAATGACATGCATGTGTTAAGTAATTTAAATCCATTAATACAGTTAAGTGAAGTCCAGTTAAACATATTGATGGTGTAAACATGAGAACAGGAGTTGACTCTTCTAGGGCATTTGTACATTGGGAGAAAATGTATGTTGTTGTGCAGACAAATGCTTCCATGTGTGTGTGAGAGAGAACTAGGCTCCTATTTATCTTCAAAATGAAATACCTGTAGTCTGACCAGAAAAAATAACAGCCAAATAATTCTTTGCCTTCCAGAAAACATACTTCCTCTGTACCAAAAAATGTAACCTTGCTGAGAAAAAAACTATCTATCTTCTGCATAATACTAATACCAAACCAAGATTTTGAGGTTTTGGCAGCTTATACTGGCCTCAGTAGCAAAAAAAACCTGGACATATTATTTTCTGAATTTTCCCCAGATGTAGACAGCACAATAGGAAGAAGGGGGGTAGGAGGGCAGAGTCACTCCTTCATAGGATTTACAATTTTGCTCTTAACCATATGTATATTAAAATGAGGTATTCTAAATATTCATAATAAAATCCTAACTGTGTCTTAAATGTTTTTCATAATTAAAGTCATATAAAAAAAACGCTTCTTTAGGGGCCAATCTAGGTTCGGATTCAGCCTCCTTAGTTCTATTATACCTGGCTTTCTTCTAATTGTGCTGAGAAAGGAATTTGGTCCATTGTCTCTGATGGTAGTTGCGTGGCTGAATCACTGTCTACTGCTTTGAAAATACAAAGATAAGTTTTAAAAGGCTGTCTGTAGTTTTTATTTGTAGATTTTTCTCTGAAAGGCCATTGGAGACTATAGCTAGACTTGATATCATGTTAAAAGGACTCGCAAAAAAATCATAGACCACATAGTGCAACTTACAGTTGGTTCCCTCCGTGCCTTATGCAAACTATAATCAGGAAACATGTCTGCTACATGTGACCCAATAATAACTACTACGTATTGATCGGGCAAAAATGGCTCAGGCCCAGACTTTTAAAGATATTTAGGCATTGCTGCACTCAGCATGGCAACACCTAACTGATTTAAAAGTCTAAATCTCATTTTCAAAAGTGTTCTAGGCACTTCTGAGCCAAATTCAATTGGACTGTAAGCACTTTAGAGCCTAAGTCCTATTGAAAGTCAATGGGAAGTAAACTCTTAAATGCTTAAAGTAACTTTTGAATATCTTGCTTTTTGTTCTTATAAATAGAGCTGGCTTTTAAAAAAGTGAAAAATGTTGTGGGTTGTTTTGGGGTTTTTTTACGGGGGGAAGGTTGGTCAAAAATAAAAAGGGTGGTCCTGGTTTGTTTTTTTAAATACCTTTCATTTAAAAATCAGCCCTTTTTCCCCCCTCAAAAGATCAAAACGTAGAAAATTTAAACTATTTCTCATTATTAATGTCTCTCTTTGAGCTCTGTGTAGAACAAGTAAACAAGTTTTAGTACTGCTAATGACATCTCAAGGGATTGTGGAGTGTCACCGTCTGGAAAAGCAAGCTTGTTTTTGATGGGAGGGTTTGACAATATTCACTAAGCTGTAATGAAAGATATAATGAAACTAGCTTGGGAAGCCAGTCCAGTGATGAGCCACCTTCTCTGGGCTTAAATGTATTTCAGTGCTCCTATTCATCTATCTACTGAATGTGGGCACCCTGCATGGTCTGACAGATATCCTGTCCTTGCCAGGTAGCTGTTGCTTTTAGGCATTAGCTGCCAAAACAATTCATAGATTAATGAGCAAACAGTCATAAATTAAAGTAAAGTCTTTCCACTTGCACTGAAAATGCAACATCTCTGGGATGTTTAAATGCTGTAAAATGTCTTAATTTGTTCAAACACTTGCACAATTATTGATATAGACAGATGCATAATACACAGACTACAAGCATCTAAATTAGCTTTAAGGGAGATTAATACCATAAACTAGAAAAATATTCCCAAGGAGGAAATTAGTTTGACACTTTATTATGACTTCAACAAAAGATTAGCAAATGTGTCTTTAATATTACACTTGGAAAAGTGTAGGGATAATGGATGGCGTAAGCACAGGGAAAGGAAAATCATAGACCTGTTTTGCTCCCAAGGGTTCCCAAGTTAAGAAATCACTTGTCACCCTGAATAAATCATTACATGTATTGGGTTTTTTTCCAACATTTTTAATTACAGTTGGCATTCCTGAGTCTACTGCTGGAGGCAGCCATCTCGCTGAAGAACTCTATCCTTTGTGACATTCTCAGTGAGGGAGCAGAGTTGAATTGACCCTAGGCCAGTTTCCAACCTGCTCCAGAATGTTTTGCGGGTGGAAGGAGGGGTACCCCTTTAAGGTTATATATTTTAAAAGTTAAACATCTAGCTCCAGATTCACTGAAACTGGCACAGGGGGATTGTAAATTATGCCTCCATGCTCAGCCTGGTTCTCTATGCATCAGTGGGATTTACTCCAGGTCAAGGAAGGGTCTCTGCTGCTGCCCTCTTATGGCAGGCTTAGTTTACAACTAGGTATCCTGTCAGCAGCGATTAGTGAGGGGACTTGCTGGAAAAGTATGGTCCCCCAGTCTTTGTGTCCAGGTCTCTTGCCTGTTCAACAGGGGTGCTGGAACAATGTTTATAGTAGTGAGCCATTGAACCAAACTGTAAATCCTGTATATAATGGAAACCACTTCAAGTCAGGGGGTGAAGCAGCACCCCCCCACACACACACCTCTAGTTCCAGCAACCATGTTGGTTAACACTGCTCACTACTTTGGATGCTTTAGCTCCCCATGACTCACCTCTAGCAAGAGGTTCTTGCCACTGCAACCTCATCCCCTGCTGAACTTCTGCATGAAAGGGCATTATTGTAAATAGGTGTGTGCTTGAAAAAGCCAATGTAAAACTGGGCTATATTTACCCCTTTGTTAGTGTCAAGCCATTCTCTAAGCAGACAACTTGGTTTACAGTCCCTTCCACGGCATGTCAGATGACATCTCTGATCAGTAACATGACTCCCTCTAGCTCTAGACTCAAAAATGCCACTTGCAATTAAATATCCATTTCACATCTTATTCATGGTGATAAGTAAGCACCTTCTTACCTTGTGAATTGTTAGATGGATTGAGAGGTGGGTGTGGTTCTCTTTTAAACTTAAAAAAGCCCCTCCAAATCAAGAGGGAAAAGGTAACTGTACATCTCATTAATGTGTTGAGTTGTTGAGCATGATCTTTAAACAAAATATATATCTCAATAGGTTCATACAGGATAGAGTGGATGATATCAATATTTTTTTAAAAAAAATATGAAAACATGAACCTTTTACATATTTTAAAACTAGAAAGATTTGGCTTATTCTAGGTTATAGCTTTTAAATTATTCTATCAAATGACACCTTGGCAACATTCATACTCTTCTTGGTGTAAAGCATTTTAGCATGAAACTAGGTTTGCAAGCATGTATGCCCATCTATGTCCCTTACTCATTCTCTCTTTTTATAGCATACTCCATTTTAGATTCTTGATGATGATGTTTAATAGACTTTCTGACAATAATAATTAGGATAGTGGATGAGCAGTATCAAATATCAATAAAATCTCTTTCCTTGTGATAACACTATCATCCAGTAGGGATAGTCCACTTAAAACATTGATCTTTAACTGCCTCCCATCTTACACAATAAACAAACTGCATTTAGTTTTCTGCTACTCTCCTTTATTTTAAGTAGCAAATTAGGATTGATTGGATATATTTTTAGCATTTTAGGAAAACTATAGGAAAAGATCCACACCTTCTTTGCATCGTGCCGTTCATTATTAAGATTTTCTTGACTTCATTTCTTTATTTACAGTTGCTAACTTTCTTGGGATCAAAACATTCATATAATATATGTAAAACAAGACAATACTGTGCCTGGAAGCATGTGAGACTTATACATGGCTCATTACACTTTGTGGGGAACAACTGGACCTCAAGGTCATGGTCAAAAATGCTGTTAGGCTCCTAACTGTCCTTTTTAGCACTGACATAAAAGAAAAGCATAACATGATATTCAACTGAATGTTATACTTGCAAACCAATTTTAATGTCACCATCAATGTTTCTTCTTTGTCTTCATCTAAGTCTGGTGGACCCCTCTGTGACAAGTTTCCCACCGGGTGCCACTTGGAACTGGGGTACCAATGAGCCCACCTGAGCCACGAGCCTAGGTTCCTGTTACACTTTTCTGGTGAGGCAAGCCACTCAAGCCCTCCCTCAGGCTTCAGACTGAGCTTTACCAGCACACACAGGTATGGACACACCCTGCCACAGTTTCATATAGATGCTGAGATGAGCTTTGCATGGGAAAGCTCAGCTAAGGAACTGACCAGATACTTAAGTGCAACCACCCCGGAGTGCAAACCCAGAATTATACCATCTTGCACTGCAGAGAACTATACAGTGTAAGCTCATTGAAATTTGCCCCCTCCCTCAATGTGGAGGAAGATATGCACAGCTCCCCTCCACCGATCATGACTGTCACAAACTGGTTTTAGAGAAAACAAAAACAAGTTTAGTAGCTACAAACAACAGATCTTAAGCAATTATAAGGGATAGCAAACAGATCAAAGCAGATTACCTAGCAAATGAAACAAACACGCAAACAAAGCTTAATATATGAAAGAAATTGGTTAAAACTAGCCAATTCTCACCCTAATTGTTGTTTTAGGCATATTGCAGAGATTCTTGAAGGCAAGCTGCTCTTGCTTGCAGCTAAAAACTCCAGGTATTTCTTCCACAGACTAGACACCCTCTAGCCCGGGTTCAATCCTTTCTTCCCCAGTTCAGGTTTAGGCGTTTATAGCAGTAATCTTGGGTGGGGATTCAGTGAAGAACCAACCATGATTATGTCACTCTCCTGCCTTAAATAGGTTTTACATATGGTGGGAACACTTTGTCTACCAGCCCTCTCCCTCCCCCTCGGTCAGTGGAAAAGTACTAATTTTATCATGGAGTCCAGTATCAGGTGACGTTATCACATGACCCTCCAGCCACAACTCAAAGTGTATTTGCAGCATCCACAGGAAGGTGGGAGATTAGCATCTTCAAAGACCTATTGTTCTCCCTAATGGTCCATTGACTTGTTCCCAGCTAGCTAGCTACACTGATTGCATTCTGTCTAGTGGACATTTCCCATGTGTAAACACAATTGTAATTGATACATAGTCAATATTCCTAACTTCAGATACAGAAATGATACATGCATACAAAAAAGATAATCATATTCAATAAATCATAACCTTTCATAACCTAATGTTTCCTCACATGCCTTAACTTGCATAAATATATGATAATTATGCCATACCCATATCTTAACAATATCTCTGTGAAGAATATGGGGGAGGAGTGTCACACCCTCATCTCTAAATGATTTCCTCCCGCCTTCATGCCTGTCAACCTCAAAGCCACACATCACAGCCACCACCTTACTAGCTAATGAGACCTAGATAAGTCTTGTCCCTTTTGGCATATCAACACCATTCCTCAAAAAGTTTCCTCTTCTAGAGGCTCCATTCCCTGCAGACCTAAGAAGCAAAAGTGAAGAGCAAAAAAACCAAACTAGTATATTAGACCTACATCACCATGCTGGCCCCAACATTTCAACTGTTCTTTTTGTGTATTCTTTGGCTACAAGACTATATATTAGCAGATTTTCATTTTAGTGTTCCATTATATTACCACTTCCTTTATGGCTAAGTTTAATTAGTACCACAAAGTAATTGCAGTCAGATGCTGCCAACTTTTCTTTCCCACAGAAGTACTCTTTGTAAACTTTTCTAAACTATACTATGTGGTGAACTTGGGATGAAGTGGACCCTGGTGAATCCTTCTGCTAACTAACAGAAACAAATTAAATTCTAGTTAGCCAGAAAATTGTCCCTTATGGTTCTCACATTATTACCACATGGTCTTTTCAAGCGGGGGAAGTTTGTTATAAAATATAATCATAGATGTAAGAAATGGCATCTTGGGTCATCAGATCTATTTCTTTGCCAATGGAAGATTGCTACCTACATGCAGCATCCAGTGCACTATATAGTAACGTGTCTATTTATCTACATATCTATTTATCAGCCTGTAGCATAAATCAGTTTTCTTGAAATGTTTTAGCTGAGGAATGAGTCATCTGTGTGTAGTGTGCAGGGTTTAGAGTTAAGCCCTACTGTGTTATAGCGATATCTGACCATCAGTTTAGGAAGCGCTGATTGTCTTTAAAGGCTTCAATTACCACAGCTCATTCTGACATGGAGCTAAAAATGTTTATCTTAAAATAGACTGTCAAAACTTTAAGATGGGGACTTCAAATCATGTCAGCAAATGAGAAGGGGGAAAACATACAAAAGGAATTTGACAGGCTAAATTGTGCAACCTAAATCAGAACACTATTAAAGATAGCTAGAGGTGGAAGGTGGGCTACATGCTGACTGAGGTAATAAAAGGAATAACACATTTTATGAGTGAAGAGATTAATAATGTAATAGATGACTATTATGAAGGGTTGTCAGCTTTACCTAAGGGGATACTTGCCCCAGATATCAAACAGTACAGACACGGACAACTCTATTTTTCCCATGATTTATAATATTGAAAACAACCTTTGGAAAAACAAATCTCTATATACAAAATAGAGATTGGAAAATGCAGATATTAACTAGAAGTGTGCATATTGATTTTGGAAAGAGACTGTCTTACCTTCACCTCCTGCTAAGGTTATTCCTGAGTTTTGGCAGGGACTTGGTCAGAAACTCAGCAGGAATCCCAAGTTAAAAAGTGGAAACCACCTTTGGCATTTCAGCTTTATTTACTGATTATTTTCCCTCGTGTAACTAAAATTAAACATGAAGTAGTGAAATCTCTGGACACATTCTCTTCATGCAGATTAACACTCTGTAATCTACAATCAAACAATATATCCCCCAAACAAAACAATATAAATCTGGCAGTTCTTCTGCCTCCATAGTTCCCTGTCCTGTCTTATAGAGGCACACTCAATCCTGTGCAGGAGCTGGTGCAGAAATGGAAGGGAAGCAACTTTCACCTCACCTATTCAGGGGCTGCCATAAGATGCTGATTCACCACTGGGTCAGGCAAAGACAGCCTTGAGGATGCCATAATTTACATCCCTATCTAGTAGCCCCTATAAGGTTTGAATTGCCAGAGTGCAGATGCTTTTCAGTGTCCACCATGATAGCCCTCCATTTTCACTCCAATCTTGCCCTGTCTTGGTATGTCTCCTGTACCAGTGTGTGAGTCCACTTCCTTAGGAAACAATCATTGGCTTGGTGCCTTTTGCACAAGTGTCTTGTGTCAGTGTTCACTTTGGAGGCACACACTTTCCTAGTGGGCAAAAAGGAAAAGTAGTATAAAGATTAATTGGGTTCCTAGTCCACAAACTGGGATTTTCCCCTCTAAAAGGAGCTTGGCTCCTTTAAAATTTGAATCAATGTAGGCTCAGTTGGGCCAGATTATTTCAGGAAGCTGGAATGTAACTCACAAATCTCTCTCAGTAGGCCTCTCACTAAGAGCACTGCTAAATAGATCACATCAGGACTGTGGGGCCCCAGTAATCAGTAAAACCATTATACTCAGAATATCCTGTAATGCCGTTTTGCAATATGTTTTCTTAGAAAAATATAACTGCGAAAATGACCATTTATTCTTCAATTGGGTTTTATTCTGATTTAACAACTTTTTTACCCTTTCATGAATATTGGTTAAAACTGAAAGAAACACGATTGTTATCAATGAGGAATGTTTGACTCATTCTGAGCTATTATCATGCACAAAAAGAGAGATGACAGCCTAATTTAAAATCTTCTGCTGTGCATCTTCTCCTACTCAGTGGCATGTAAGCTCCTTTATTCAGAATTCATGTCACACAATGTCACATACCTGTTCAGTAGAAGACCAGGGAGCCCTCTGAGCGTGGAAAAAAGGGTCAGTTTAGATAGATATCAGGGTCACATCACTTCTTGGTTTCTTTATAATGAAGCATTAGAGCTACTTTAGTTTATACCTGTTTCAGAATCATCTAGACATGATTGATTAATAAACCATAAACATACTTGTAGTTTTTCAGGAAGAATGTACTAAATGGTTAAACAAAAGTACCCTGCCCTTTGAAGCTAATACTATCGACAGCTCACTTTTAATTTGGCCTCCATCTGAAGAAAATCTTTTGGAACTAAAATCCGTTCAGACATCGGTAGGTTTACTGATACCATATAAACAGGTTTATATTGAGTTGAAGTGTAAGGGGTGACTTTCACACTATTTAGTGGCTCTGAGTAACAGCCATCATTTTAATTAGAAATGGGTCCTAACCAAAACCATATCTTGCCTGCTCCTCTACCACCACAAATTGATGGAAATAATTTCAAAATCTAGATCTGAATTTTGTGGCTCAGGTCCATCTCTAATTTTGTATTTTGTTTACAAATATTAGTGGAAACAGATCACATATGTCTAATTTAAGATGAGAACTGACGGTGGTAAGGACTAAAGGCGTATCAAAATTGCCTGCATAATTGTGTACAGAAATGTGCTTGCAATTGGACATACAGTTACTAATTACACATGCCAGTACTTATTTCCACATTCAAACTGATTGATTGGACATCACTGGCCATTAGCGCACACAATCACAGCCACTGTACTCACAGTTTTGAAAATAGGGCCCTCTACATGTGTCTGATTTTATGGAAGCATCTTAAAATAGATGTGAAATGTAAAAGAATCTGTCAGATACCGTTGATCATCTTTGAAAGAGAATGTGTCATTAACAGAACAACTGTAAGTCTATCTTCTTCCACAGTTGAATATGTTGCTTACATTGTGAGTATTTAAATGTATAAACACCTTAAGAATAATCTGTGTACATATGTACACTGCAGATGAAACCAAAATAGTTCTGTAGAAATGTAATAGGATTTTATGGAAATAATGCTAAAACCCTATATCATTCAATAAAATGTAATTTGTTTTTTGAACGCTATCATAAAATTCTGTAGCAAGGACGTATAGTTTTCTATGTAATACGGTTATATTTGGCTGGAATTTCCCCCAACCCCATGGAAAATTTAGATTTTTTTTTTAAATCAATAAAAAGCTTTCAGCTGAAAATCAAAAACTTGGATTTGGAAATGTCACTGCAATGCATAATGGGGAACTGTAGTTTGGGTGCCTCGAGCTCCCATTCTCCTTATGGGCTCACCTCTCTGGCTGACTACATCTTCATGATGCCCTTCGGTCTCCCCTCTTGTGTCACCACAGTCCATCATGAGAGTCTCCAGCCATTTTGCATCAGTTTTTGGTTCTTTTTCAGCGAAGTCACAATTTTCTATAGAAAGCAGACACTTTTCACACACAAAGTTGTTTATCGAAAATGCAATTTCCCATCCAAAACAGTCCTAAATATGATTTTTAAAACAGATAGTGACTTTGTTCCATTCCCCCACCCCCTCTAATTCTCCTCACTCTTGCTGGCTGACATAGGCACCATTGCCAGTGGTCACACAACTCAACAGCTTGATCTGCGACAGAAACATTACTGTTGGCTTCCTGTCTTAGAAACAAGTGGAATCACTTAACAAGCTGAAGAAGGTCCAGAGCAGCCTCTTCCAGACCACAGTTTCCTGCCCAATAGACAGAATGCTGGTGAAACAACCCCAGACTGACTGTTCTACTGTACTGCTGAACCCTGTATCCATCTACTACTTTTATTCACCATTACAATCAGATCCTGAACCTTTTCTATAAATGTTGCTGTTTGCAGTCTCATCTTTCGTATCCAGGCAAAACGTACTGCAAGCCACTAGTGCTGATCTGTAATACATGGAAAGAATAATTTTGTAAGGAGCTAAGGTTAGCATTGTTCTTATTCACCTACTAGCCTGGCCAAAGGGAAGCTCTTCTTTGACTCACCTAATGGAGTTGCTTCCTACAGATGCTGAAAGTTCCACTGTGTGTGTGTGTGTGTGTGTGTCAGCTTTGGTAATATACAAAATGCGTGAAGGGTAAGATCAACCAGATGTGGCTTCACAGTCAACAAGATTACGGCATTTTGCCATAGCTTGGTGTTGGAGGGGTGAACTACAGTATCCTTCATACACTCTTGGGGAGGAATAATTCCTTTTTGGATTCCCTGGCATGCATGGGAAATGTGCAGGATGCAGAAATAAAACTTTCTAGAATATCAGCATAGGCATGATTCAAACTGCTGGATTTCTCTGTTAGGAGACTAATAACAAAAACTAAGCTGGAAAATTAGACAAAGCATTATTCTCGTTCCTTTCCTACATTGGGGATCACTTCGCTGTTTTAAGTGTATTTCTCTGTAATGTAAAAGACGTAGTACTCTTTGAATGAACATCACTTGCACACCTGTTTTCACCATTTGCAGTGCTCATTCTGTTTCTCTACTCAGACAGCTAGTGTGGGGTGCAGTAGATCACTTACTTAGGCTTCTGAATTCTTTCTTCTTTGAGAGGAAGAATGGGTCTGGACTTCTGATTATGCACCAGAGAGCTGAAAGTACACGAGAAGGTCCAGCTATCTTAAACTAAAAAATTAAGACACAAAGCCTCTGACCCTGATTTTATTCTGATATACATCTGGATTAAATAACTGCAATCGGTGGTGTGATATCACAGTTAGGATCCTGTATTCTGTCTTCTAGCCGCCTACTAGCATAGCTCAATATAATATCTTAAACAAAGATTATGATCAGAATATCACAACATACAATTTTAACTAGGGAATGTTCATTTTTGTATTTTTGGGGGGTGGGAGGGTTTGTTTTGTTTTTTTACTGTCAGTCCATTTTTTTTTATCTTAAGTTAATTGTAATTACTTTTTGTAAGCCTGACTCATTATTGCTCTTCTTGTCTCTAAGTACATGTCCCACAATTTTATAAGACAAGCAGATTTATATATCCTTTGCTTTAACTTGAGGTTACTCTTCCTAAGCTTTAAAACACAGTTATTGGGACAATGGGAGTAGAAAATTAAATATAATGTAGCCACTTCCCAAAAATACTAAAAGAAAACAATTTAGAGAACTTAGGTCACTCTTAGCACTTGCTGCTATACAAGAAAAATAGAAAGGTCAATTTACTGGCAGTGACTGTAGAGTTCTATTTATGACTGCACCTTCACGAAGGAAAATGGTGTATTCTTACTTCCAATTAGCTAACTAGAGATAAAATTCTAGTCAAGACAAAGTTTGTAATCTGTGTTAGTTGAAATCTGTCTAATAATTTAAGGTAAAATCTTAATTTGAACTAAGAAAATACCTTTGGCCGTGCTGGAAGAAAACCAGGAGGTGATGGTAGTTTAATTAGGCCGCAATTTTATTCATTTAAAATATCTGGGAATACCCAGCAATAAATTGTACAGTGTAGGTCATTGTTATTACCTTATTCATTTCCACCTATTTGGGAGGGTTATTATCAGTCATCACCCTTCTCAACCTGGTCCTAGCCAGCCCATTGTTGGGACTCTGCTAGTCTCCCCTTGTATGAGGGTTAAGGTGGCTGGAAAAGGAGGGAGGTTGGCTCCCTGCTGTACCAGATATTAGCGGCCCCAAACCCCTCTTCCTCAGTGCTCTTAAGGGATACTTTCCTTTAAATCCCCTTCCAGTCCATTTTATCTGAACACTGTGTCCCTTCCGTCATGAGTATCTGCACTGCACAGCTGCTCCTTTTTTTTAAAGTCACGTAGTTAAGACATTTTAACTTAACCCCCTTGCCCATCCCACTGGGTCCCTGACTTGCTGTGGGGAAGGTGAAACAATCCACCCTGCCTTTCCCAAACTGGGAGTGAGGGGGGAAAGTCTTTCCCACCCCCAAGGGAAAAAAGGTGACTAGCATAATGCCCATAGCAGATCACAAAGAAACCCTGTTTCCAAGGGTGGATGTTGCCAGCCCAACCCCAGTGAGAGGGCTATTCGGACACTGCCTAAGGTATAACCTCTCTGTTCCTGGTCACCTGCCGCCAGTTTCAAAGGAAGCCCTTATAGGAGCAATAACCCACTTTTCTGTCAGCCAGCCAAAGGATTCACTGCACATAGCTGAAGTGGGGGTCGGGGGGGGGGCATGTTTTTCCTAGGCAGGACCCAAAAAAGGATCCACTAAAGCCTTCATACTGATTAAAATCAAAGGAGTTACTCTCATGGTTTCAGTGAAGCACATGAGTAAGTGGTTTTGTAGATCAGGGCCAACATATCCCCACCAAGTCAGCTAATATGCTGGCACTTCAGACTCTGACCATTTCTACATGTAAAAAGTCTCCCCTGTACTTAAAATTCCACCTTGTGCTTTCAGATGGAATTGTCATAAGAAGCTGTTTATTGGAGGTGGCTCCCGAGTTGCCTCCGTCGACCCCTAGGGCTGCATCTATGACTCTTTCCTAGTTATTAGTTCCATGAATATTAAGATTAAACATTGTGATGTGTATGTACATTATATTGTTGTCCAAACAGAGATTAGCCTTACCCAGAATCAAAACCCCCTCTCCCTTTCCCCTTTAAATACATCCTCATGTGGCTGCATCATGGCAGCCACAGAGTGATTGGGTCAGCCTTTCTCTGGACCCTGCCATTGCTTCTGCTTGATTATCCAGAAGGCTTATGGTGAGTGATGTGAAGCAACCTCCGTTTCTCTGACCTGGTGCCACAGTCATCATTAACAGCATGTAGACTATCTTCTGTCTGTGAATGAATGAATGATTTTTCCTTCTTCCTGTGCACCCTCTGCCACAACAGTCAATTGGTGGATCACTAAAGTATGCAAACCCGTGCATCTGTATACCAGATAAGCACAGGGGTGTGTGCACCTGCTGATCAGTTTCTAGAGCATGCTGGCAGGTTGGTTGAATTAAGAGAACAATCCATTAGAGAAAGTGCCCACAACATAATTAAGAAGCATTTTTCCTCACTATCTCTTCTCTTACATCCATGTCTGTGTTTTGCTTTCATGTTATAACTCTGGTTTGAATGATAAACATTTCATCCACCTAGCGCTGTCAGGGGCAAGTATTGCCACTTTACCCTCTGTTAAATAAGGCAATTAACTATTTAAATGTATTTGTACAAATACTTAGGTTAAGTTGCATTATAGTACCTGGCTAGCTCTGAAAAGGAAGTTGTTTGATTTATTTGTATTAAAACTGATTTGGTTTTATGTAGCTGTCATTCTACCTCTGCTGATATGTTAAGCCTCTTCAAAATAAAATGCACTTTGTGGATTGGAGAGCCATTAGAAGAATGTTAATAGGAAATGATAAAGCACAGCTCATACAAAACCCCTTGAGTACTTGCCTCTAATGTTTCTGCTTTAGCAGCTACAGATTGAAAAGTGCTCAGATTAAACTATAGGCAGGTATAATGAGCTAAAACCTCTTGTAACTTAAATCTGAAAACCTTTTTAAAAGGGTAATATTGCTAAAGTTAGGATAGCTTAATTGTTGATCATTTCTAAATTAAAAGTCACCAGTTAAACTCATCTGGTTCCAAGTATTAAAAGAAGCACATGATGGGGAGGAGGTAGATATAATGAAATGCTAAGTCATTTTGAAGAAATATTCTGAACTATACTTACTGCTGTTGTTGCAAGTGGGGCACAAGTTCTTTGATGTCCCACTTTTAAGGGGGGAAAATACTATTTAAAGATGTTCAGACTTGGTAAAATTGGTTCAGTTTGTCTTGACACAAAGTTTGATGACTTTGCATCTATAACAATGAAAGATATTACGCTTATATCTCCAAAATAATTGAAAATATAATCCTCTTAAAATTTAAAGTAAGTGGAAAAGGAAGATCCAAGCATAGAAGCATAATACTTCTAATCCTTTTCTGGAAGCTGGAAAGTTACCTCGCTAATAATTAAACATTTTCAGAAATTAACTAGTAATATAACTTTAATGATATAGTTAATTTTTAAATAGAGCAGATGTGTTCTGACATTTATTGAAACCATTGTACTTTACAGAGAGTTTAGTTATTAACAGTGATTTGCTTATGATTTGTGCCTGCATTTACCAATAGCATTTTAATGTTTCTAAAGAAAGAAATTGACACTTGAATCTCTTCTCATATTTAGTATTTTCTTCCTTTGGGGTTGTATGACTTTTTTAAATTTAAATGTTTCCAGGAGGCCTTTAAATATTTCTGCATTTTTAATGAAATTATCCCAGAAAGAAAGAGCAATCTGGAAAAACAGCGAGTTGGGTTTTTTTGGTGTTTTTTTTAAACTAGAGGATCAGACTTCGCGAATGAGCCATTTCCCAACTTCAGGTCACTGCAAATTGCTCATTTGGCATTGAGGCCAGATTCTGCTTAGCTTTATGTGTTGTGATTAGTCCTCTTCGGGGACTACTTGCAGTGAGTAAAGTTAGGCACGTGTGTAAGTCTTTCAAGGATTGGTTTCTTACCCCAGGATAAATAATCAGTTATTTAAGAATTATTGTATTGTTTCTGAACTAAAACTTCCAACAGTTTTTGCTTTGTTTTTAATGAGAATGTGATAGGTAAAATAAATAAGTAAATAAAAATAAGTCAGAGTAACATTGCCCCTGGTGTTAACAGCATCTCAGAGCTGAGTAAAGAAAGAAACTTGATTTGAGATGCAGGATAAATTCTTTCTTTGTCTAGAGAACTTGATTAAGTGCAAACTGATCTGGTGGATGATGGCTTTCTCTGCCTTGTCAGAGTAGTTGAGCCCAGGGACTGCATGGCCCAAGGGACTAGTAATAGAATATATGTCCTTTCACTTTGAGGTCACCAGTTCAAGTCTAACCCCTGTCTGTAATGACAAACACTTGTTACTCTCTGGGATGGGAAATTCTTACCTGTTGGTGAACTTTTGACAATCTGTAATTGAATTTAAAAGCAACTTTCCACACACTCCTCCAGCGTGTGGAGTTTTTTTCTCCTCTTATGTACAGTGATCAGTCATCCACATTAGGCATTCTGAATCACAGGAAAACATATGTATTTCCCTTTTCTACATCTTGCCTTTGTTTCTCTTTGCAATCAGATTTATCTTCATACTGGTGACTGGCAGATACCAGACAAAGGAGACTTTCATTAGTTCCAATCCAACAACGAATTTATCATTTACAGTCAGGAGCCAGACATTTTCCTCATTTGAATTTTTTTGGAGGATACTTATACCCATATACAACACAAAAAATGGTAGCAGTTTGTGTTCCTGGATATCACACCTCCTAGCTGGATATTGATATTCCTAAACAAAAGGCTGGCCAATTTAGGAATTGGGTTCTGAATACAGTTTTCTCCTCTCATCCCTGTGTATATTAATATATAGACCAGTGACTCTAATCTAGGAGAGGCACCATTCCAGTGTTTCCCTCTGTGGTTCTTTCCTCTCTGTCCTATCTCTCATGTCCTCTATAGGATTTCCTTCGTACTTACAGCATGCCTTACAACCATTGCTTATGGCTCCTTGTTAGTCAGACTTCCACTACTGTCTTTAACAGTTATCTGTCCCATATAATTTAAGCATGAATAGGCTGAAGGTGTTCTAGTTAACTTTATCTTATGCAAACGCTCATAAGAATGAGGTCACAGAAGATCAATAAAACAAATGCAAAATTACCCAGAATTATTGTAGCCCAATACACAATCTGGAGGGTCTTATTGGCTACTTTAGCCCTTCACCCCCCCCCCCCGTCTCAGTGCACAAGAGTAGGATATTAGCCATGCAGTTCTACATTTTAAAATGGACAATTGTAAGTGTTTTGGAAAAGGGATCTTCTTTTTTGTTGTCTGTACAGTGCCTGGCACCATAGGGTTTTGGTCCATGACTGCGGCTCTTAGGTGCCTTCAGTTGGTTGCTGTTGTCTGAGACACTGCCTCCCTTATTTCAAAAGTCTTGTCTACATGAATATTAGTTCATGGCAAGCTGGGGTGTGAATCTACCCTACACTAGCCTGCTGTGGAGAAACAGTCTGTGAAGATCCTGCTGATGTACCTTGACAGTTCATTAATGTGCTTTGATCTAGTCCTGTTTCAAAGAGGACTAGATCAAAGTGCATTAATGAACTGTCAAAGCACATTAGCAGAGTCCACATGGACAGTTACTCCACAGCAGAATAGTGGGGTGTAGATTCACACCCCAACATGCCATGAATAATTGTTCATGTAGACAAGCCCTTAGTCAATGGTGCATACCAATATTACCTAGTCTCCTAGAAGCAAAATTGTGATAGGTTACTGGATGGGAAAGGGGCACCTGTTCCAACCCCCCCAGAGTGAACACCCCCACTGGAAAAGTACAAATAACATACAAAAGTACATATAACGAAGGGAGATATTTATTTACAGAGGGATGAGA
The DNA here is from genome assembly GCF_965140285.1 of Lepidochelys kempii. Lineage (NCBI taxonomy): Eukaryota > Metazoa > Chordata > Testudines > Cheloniidae > Lepidochelys > Lepidochelys kempii. The sequence continues at coordinate 178,292,344 of NC_136380.1, forward strand.
GGAGAAAAACAACAAGGGGAAATGTAGGGAGAGCAGTAGAACAGGGTTGAATCCAAACCAAGGCCCCACAGGCCCAGTGGTAGCACAGTCTGAAAGGGCAAACACTGAGCAATGTGTCTGCATACAGAGTTCAGGAGTCCTGAACAGAGTTCCAGTTCAATGGTGAGTCTTGGGCGCTCCTAGTCATCTTCGGCGCCAGTGAACTTTCCCCAACAAACCCCTCCGGTGCCCTCTTCTGCCGCTCTCTGCAAAGCTACACAGAGTGACAACCTCCCTACTTAACTAACTATCAGCCTCTCTCCTTATTCCCAATGCAGAGTCACAAGCCCCAGTACTCACAGCTCCATGCAGCTCTGGGCAGCAGTGATACTAGGTCCAGCTCCAGCCTGTCCTTCTCAGGCAATTCCTCCCTGGCACAGTGCTCCTCCTGGCTCCTGTCCTGGGGTGTCCCGATTGGCTGCCCTGTCCTTCCCAGACTTCACGCAGGTTCTCTCTCCTTCACTTTGTCCAGAGCCTCCCGGGTGCAGCCCTTCTCCCCCCAGGCTCGAGAGCCACACGCCTAAGTTTCCCTCCTTTCTCTCACTGCTCCCCCTCCCCAATAGGAAAAAGATTTAAAGGGACCATGCTCTCTAAACCCCAAGGGGTTACATATGTATCGTTCTTGTATCGGAAGCTAGAAATATAAAGTACAACTCTGGGGTCCTATTGTAATTATGCAAAGTGTGGGCCACTGATGGTGGTTTAGAATCTTGATGACTCCCATTGACTAGGACAATTGGTTGTAAATGGCTTTGTTTACTTTCAAGCCGTCCTGTGTTCCAGTAAGCCAGCCCAGGAAGAATGGAGGCTAGGAGTCTCACAGGACATGTGACCATGTCACATGACACTGAAATCCATCTTAAACCTGGTGCTTTTCCATTTAGAAGGAGGGGTGAGGATCCAGAGAGACAAAAGATTCCGACCTTATGCCAAAGCTATAAAAGGGGGTGGAAGGAAACAAAGGGGGCTTCCAGTCATGCGAAATCCCCTAGTTACCACCTGAGCTGGAACTAACAAGGACTGTATCAGGGGAAAGGATTGGGCAGACTAGGAAGGAGTCTAGTCTGTGAAAGAAGCTTATTGGAACATTTCTTAGGGTGAGATTTTACTTGTAAACAGTTTCTTAATGTATTAGGCTTAGATTTGCGTGTTTTTGCTTTATTTTACTTGGTAATTTACTTTGTTCTGTCTCTTATTATTTGAAACCACTTAAATCCTACTTTTTATACTTAATAAAATCACTTTTGTTTATTAATGAACCCAGAGTGAGTGATTAATACCTGGTGGAGCAAACAGCGGTGTATATCTCTCTATCAGTGTTATAGAGGGTGGACAATTTATGAGTTTACCCTGTATAAGCTTTATAAAGAGTAAAATGTATTTATTTGGGGTCTGAATCCCATTGGGAGCTGGGTGTCTGGGTACTGGAAATAGGTGACCTGCTGAGCAGTTTTTGGTTAAAGCCTGCAGGTTTTGGGGGCATGGACCAGACCTGGGTCTGTGTTGCAGCAAGCTAACATGTATCTGACTCAACAAGGCAAAGGTCTGTGGTCCCAAGCCGGCAGGAAAAACAGGGTCAGAGGTAATCTCAGCACGTCAGGTGACAGTCCAAAGGGGGTCTCTGTGACCGAACCCATCACACCACCAAAAGCCCATTTCTCTAATGGGGTTCAGGAAACGGGCTTTCTCTCCATTTTCTTTATATATCCTAAGTCTGTCTCTCCCTGGCTGTCTATCAAGGTCTTCCACAGGAATCCTTCAGTCAGTGGTCCAACTGGGAGTGTTCATTATACTGTGTAAGCCTAATAAGATTCATGATACAGAATCAAACAAAAGTGGTTTTGAAACAGCTGGTTTATGGGCCAAGCCCCTAAGTCTGAAACACCCAAAGTCTCTGAAACAGTAGGGCTGACTCAGTCCTTCTAGGATTGCATGTAACTTATGGTCTGAGTTTTGTGGGTGGAGAGCTCTCTGTGAACATTACATAAAGTGCCACAGCACTGTCAATTGTGCAGAAGCTTGTGTGTGTGTGTTTGACCAAACATTTCTCTCCCATCAGCTTCCTGTGTGCCAAGTGCCCACATGACATCTGTTCTCACATTGCAGAAGTGATTGCATTTCAGGGGTGCCAGTAGTGCTCATTGGGGAATGTATAACCTCCTCTTCCCGGGCCCACCTCCTCCAGAAAGAAAGGCTTTGCTTTCCTTTTGTTTCAGCTGGAATCCTACAAGATCTGAACCATGTGTTTATTTACCTTTCCAAGGAAGGCTGAAAATATTTGATGTTGGTAAACTGTTGCAAGACAACTATTACCAATTTCTTTGTTTGTACAACACCACTGACTTCAGAGCAGAACCAGCAGAGAATTTGACCCAAAACAAAATTTTGGCAAGTCTGCAAGTACATAAACACTTGCCTGTGTGCATTCACAACAATAAACTAGATTTGTAAAATAAGGAAATGCTTTATCTGTGAGCCTGACAAACCTTACAGGTAACTGCAGACCCAAGCTCATATTATTAAGACATCTGGAGGTGTCCCTTCTGAATCTCTGGCAAACTCCTCTGCATTTCTGAGAAAGTCACTAACCTGCCATCCAGCTGGCACCATGGCTTTGTTACTGTAAAAAAAAGGGAAAAAAAAAGAAAAAAAAGAGCCTCTGATCCTATTATTAACATGCATATTCAATGGAGACTGAATGGGTTGTTCAGTTCCAAACAATAGGAGGTGGGTAGATTAAAGTTTTAGAACTGTAAAAACATCTTTCTCTGTGCTGTCTCGTTCAGCAATATGAACCTTGTAATATTTGACATCCATCACAACATTTCCAGTAGTTGCTACTCTGCTACTTAGACCAAATCCCAAATTCAGGTCTGCAGACTGTAATTTGGAGGTGTTAAATGACTATAATGTGGAAAGTATCTGATGATGTATTATGCTTTAGAATAATAAAACTACTAAAAATTGCAGCCTGGAGAAATACATCAAATCTATAATTAGCTGTGTTTGCAGGATTTGCTCTAAGAACATTATATTGTTTAATCCAGACCTTCCTTTCTCTTTTGTTCTTACTCAGGCTCTTAGAAAAAAGGATCAAGCATTCAGTGATGTTTTTGCACTTAGTCCCATTCCTACCTCTTTTCTTTCTTTTTCCTTCTCACTGTCGCATAATGAATCTCCTGGCCTTGGGTTTTGCCTCATATTCAGCAGCAAGGACAGAGACCCTAATGCAGAGGACTCATTGTGATTGTTCCATTTCATTAGCTGCAGTTCTTGCCTTTGGAGCAGATAGAAAACCCTCCTGGCTTGGCAAAATACTCGCTGCTTTAAAAAAAATAATTAAATAGGTTGGTCTTCATTGCTAAATGGGAATGATCCAGTTTCAAGAATAAGCATCCTGGTGGAATGGAAAGAGCTTTCTGGCATACATGTATTGTTCCTTTTTATTATTTTTCTTCTTTACTAGAAAAATGCCATGCTCAATTGGGATCAAAGAGGATTTTTTTTTCCTTGCTATTTTCCATTTCACAGAGTATCTCACCCTCCAACTCATTGCCAGTCTAGGGGTTGTTTTCCTCAATCATCCAAAAAGACACTTTCTGCAGAGTGATTCAAGACACACTTTCCCCTCACCTTCAAAGGCTGACTGCATTGTCTCAGGTCTTTCCAGCCCAAGGACTCTTGAGACAAGTGATAGGCGAACCTTCAAAGTTTCAAAACTTGAGTTTGCTCCAGGTAGGTCAAGAAGGTGACCTTGTACATAGTACAAAGTTGGTGACCATCTTGTCAACTGTCTAAGTGGGCCATCTTAATTATCACTATAAAAGTTTTTTTCTCCTGCTGATAATAGCTCATCTTAACTAATTAGCTTCTCACAGTTTGTATGGCAACTTCCACCTTCTCTGTATGTATATATATATATCTTCTTACTATATGTTCCATTCTATGCATCCGATGATGTGGGCTGTAGCCCACAAAAGCTTATGCTCTAATCAATTTGTTCATCTCTAAGGTGCCACAAGTACTCCTGTTCTTTTAACAGAAGTTGTGTAGGTTGATCTGAGTCTTTACATCATTTTAATCTGTGGTGGTTCTTAAATTAGAATTTGAACGTCCAGCCCATCTGAATAAAAAAGAATGTATTTTGGAATAGTCCTAATAACTCATATGATAATAGAAGTCTACATTTATAAAATAGAATATATATTCCTTTCTAAGATCTTTTGATTTGTACAAGATACTATTTCATGGATGCTTGCATTAAGGCTGCACATTACTGTAAGTGAAATGTAGGTTGACAGAATGTACTGGCAAGGTAACAAACGCACGCATTAAGGTCTGTCTCTACCTAAGAACCAAAAGGCATTGTCTAGCACATTTTAGTCACTTTTATTGAAAACATATTTTACTAGCAGTTTGCTTGGAGATGAGTGTTCTTTGAAATGACACAGACTATTTGGCTTAACACAGATGGATTCAGCAAAGCATGAACAGACACTCTGAACTTTGGCTCCTTTAGGTCTTTGCTGCATTACCCATCATTCATTGAGAGGAGGTTACAATTGTTTATATATTTTAGGTGTCTCAGTAATACCCATACAAACCAGAAGTTCAGTGTGCACAATTCCTTTAGCATCTATCTTTACTGTATATACTGATTTGATGTATGAACTATCAAAATGGTAACTAAGTTTAGGGAAACTCATAATACAGACTCATAATACAGATAAAGCACTTCCAACATAAGCAGAATTAATTATACAAAAACAAAATCCTGCTCCAAGCAGAACTTCCTATAACCTAAGACAGAAAAGGAGATGAAGACATGAAGGCCACGAAGTCAGCTAGGGCCCTTGCTATGCAAATTTCAATTTTGCTAGGTGGCACTCAGGTCGTAGAAATGGAAATTTGTTATGAAGACCTAAGATAGCTGAAGACATTAGTTTGTCACTTCTCAAATTTTGCAGCTTGTGATTTTAGCCACGCGGATGCAACTCTGAACAAGTGTAGGAGTTTGTGTGTTGACTAGGTGCATTAAAAAGCACTTTATTGTTTGATTGTAAAAAAGAACTAGATAAATTAATGGAGTATAGGTTCATCAATGGCTACTAGCCAGGATGGGCAGGGAGGGTGTCCCTAGCCTTTGTTTGCCAGAAGCTGGGAATGGGTGACAGGGAATGGATCACATGATGATTACCTGTTCCATTCATTCTCTCTGGGGTACCTGGCATTGGCCACTGTCAGAAAACAAGATACTGGGCTAGATGGACCTTTGGTCTGACCCAATATGGCCATTGTTATGGTAAGGGAAGTGGTTAAGTCTAAGCTGAAGTGTGTATGAACACTGAAATTAAAGGAGGGGGGAGAAGATAGGAACGTAATGGTGTTTGCAGTCTTAAACCAGTGATATAACTCTCCTAACTTCATTTCATAAATTAAAGAACTCTACACACACAGGCTGACATAGGCCTGTGCATTTAGGGGGCTTTTCAAGGTCTGGGGAATCCTTCCGGGCTCACTTGTGATAGCAGAACCTATGGCCAATGTACTCTCTTTCCATGGTGAAAGATTGCTAGTAGCTACTACTGCTCCTCCACAGGCCCCAGAAGCCAGTAATGCTAGTGGGAGCCTTTGTATTACTGCTCCATAGCTTGCAGAGGGTATATGCCACTCAAGTGGTGACATCTTTTCAGTAGGGGAGCTGCACCAGCTCTGCTGGGCCAGGGCCCTGGAGGTATGGCTATACTGCAGCTGTGAACAAGTCTCCAAGTCCAGATACACAGACTTGGTCTACCAGGGCTTGAGTTATCACACTAATAGCAATGTGGATGTTGCAGCTCAGTTGGTAGCTTGAAAAAACATGCAGGAGCAAGCAGAATTTAATGTGAAATTCAGTTAGTGCTGATGTATAGGGCTGGGCAAAGTTTTTCAGACAACTTTTTGGGTGATAAATGCAGATTCAGTGATACTGAATGAATTGTGAATTCATATCAGGCTCATTTAATTGTTTTGGTGTATAGTTTTTAGCATTTTATTTGACCCAAAATGATTTTTTGTTACTTTTGATTTTCTTAAAGTTCAGGGGAAAAAATCATTTTTGGTTCAACCCAAAATGACTTTTTAATTTTTTTTCCAGAAATTGCCGGCAAATCAAAAAAATAATTATTCACACAGCTCCACTTATGTACATATGATTTAATATTACCAGCTTGTTGGGGTTTTGCAGGGTTTTCTCAGCAAGTCACTCTACTTTGACTGTCCTACTGGATACACAGGTACTAACACATTCTTTTTGACACTACTATCATATTGTCCTAACGGGTGAAAGCAAGTCTCACTGATACACAATTATCAAGAGAAGGAGGCTTCACCATCTAAAATGTGGACAGATTGCTAATAGGCATGGGGAGACCTTCTGGAATTCATGTAAATGAATGTCTCTTTGTTCTGTCATTCTTTCCTCTTGTATTAGAAGGACCAAGAACTGCAATATTTGACTTCAGTCATAGAATCATAAAATTAGAGATGGAAAAGACTTATTAGATAAACAATTATATATTAAAAACAAAACAAAACAATGAGGGGTCCGGTGGCACCTTAAAGACTCACAGATTTATTTGGGCATAAGCTTTCACGGGTAAAAAACCTTTCTTTTTGTGGATACAGACTAACAGAGCTACCCCTCTGATACATTATATATTGTTTCAAATACAGGATTTGTTTGCTACATTCCCCTTCAGTGTTCTGTCATAAAAATCTACAGCTCCTAAGCAATGGGGCTCCAGAACTTTCCTTAGGATATTATTGTACAACAAACTAGACCTCACTGTCAGGAAGTTTTTCTTTTCATTATTGTTCATATTATGATAGCGCCTAGAGATCCCAACTAAGACCAGGCATGATTTACTTCAGCCTACATTTTCCACTCAAAAATTAAATCTTCCCGTTCCTACTATTTAAACCTCACTTCTAAGGAGCTGATGATGCAAGAAGCTGTGCACCTTATGAGGGTTACTATGTACCCTCAACTGCCTTAAGTCTCAGCAACTTGCAGGATTGGGACCTACATAATTCTTCTCTCTCTAAGAAGCTAACACTCTTAAAATATATGTAGACTGTCCTTTAGCAAGTGTTAGGCACTACTCAAATGCAATGAGGCTCCACTTCCTTACAAAAATTAATCCTGATGTATTCTGGATCTACCTTTCTTAAATTAGATTTTAATCTTGTCAGCATGCAAGAACATTTTATAAATATCAGTATGCCAGTAGAATGTTTTATATATTATCAGCTTTTAAAGCCTTTGTATTCTGACAGCTTGTCAGAATATTACAGTAGCTGATAATTATTCACAAGCAGTTAAGCAGGTTATTGCCTACAGCACTAAGGGAGAAAATAACACTTAACTTAGCCCAACATCCAGCTAGTTATCATCACTTTGTGTACAAGCATTAACCCATTCAGTTCTGAGTTCCAACGCAGGGTCACCCACAGCACTTCTTGGTCAGTTCCTCTGCTGTTTTGATCACTTTATTACAGTGGAATATTACCCCTGTTCTGAGCCAGGAAGACTGTAATTAATGGCCCAAATATACACACAGTTTCTTCTCATGAGTATTCCCATGCCATGATATGGGGGTCTGCATATGAGTAAAGATTTGCAGGATTGTGGGCCATTTGAAAATAAACAAGAAAGGTTAATTCAGTACATAGCTGTTGCTTCAGTTCTGAACTTATGCTCTTCTATGATAGCAAGGACCTGCAACTGAAGATGCATCTCATGCCTGAAGTGTAAAACCAAGTTCCTGAAATCTGATGCTCATTAAGAGGCCAGAGTCTGCCCCTTCCCTCATATTGAAAGCAGTGGAACTACTCAAGGAGTAAGACACTACTCAATTAAGGGTGGCAAAATCTAGCCCTACATTCCAGGCATGGGTAATTGCATTTGTCCTCATTAAATTCCTACTCTAGTTTTGATTTAATACATAATTGTTCTTCATTTCATGTCTGAAACTGTTGTGTAGTGTTTCTGGGTTCTGTGTAACAGCTTTCATGCTTCCCCCAAGGGATAGCTGCATTTCACTGGCATGTGAATTGACTCTTATACGTAAAGTTTGAACGGGACTCTAGCTAGCCAAGCAGAAAAGTTAACATTGTAAGGAGGCAAGAATAAATAAATGCTGAAGCATCCAGAGATCCTGTCCTAGAAATGTGATGTCAAATGTAATTTCCTGTATTTTAGCAGGTTCTAAGGCATTAAATACATTTTCTTCTTCATTCACCCACAAAGTTATTGACCCATCTTCTCAGTCCTGCAGAAACTACTCTAACCAAATCCATATAAACCTCAGCCATAGACAAACATTTTTGATCACTCCAGTCAGATCATGCATCTGGCTCTGCAACCTTGACTATACCCTCCAGGACTCCTTTCACAATAGACTCCTATCACCTAAACCCAACCTACCTACTTACTCCCTAGTTAGAAATGCCAGGTTCAACCATCAATCTGCTCCCCCAGCTCAAAATAACTCTTGCTCCTTCCATAGCCCATCCTTCAGCTACTTACAAATGCTCAGCCAATTGAACATTTCCCCCCAGTCATCTTCCCTCTGCAATCCCGGCTCCTTCACCAGGTTGCCACTATCTGACCATCCCTGATTCAGCTGAGAAACCCAGATCTCTTGGTTCTTTCCAGCACATTCTATGTCCCTCCAATGCTTCCTTCCTTTGAACCTATTGGCTTGGTTCACCAACAATATCATTCCCATCACACACACACAAGCACAAAGACCAACAGACCCAGCCCCCTTACTCTGCCTACAATGCTGTCTAGCTTTCTCCTCCTTTTTGTTCCAAGCTGACCGCATCCAATATCCCTGACCTGAATATAAGCCTCTCCAATCAGATTTCTTCAACACCAGGCTCAGCAGACCTAGTACAGCTCTACTCCCTTAAAATAAATATGCCACTTTCCTCAAGCCTGATTCCTTTCCCCACTGCTTGTATTTCCCTGGTTGACCAAGAGCAGAGATGGGTAAAAGGGACACTTTGAGAGGCCAAGGGTCAGTGAACATTTAAGAGAAAGGAGAGTGGTACAGTAAAATCTGTGTTATCCAGCACTTTACCAACCAGAGAGCTCTAGAAACTGGCATTTCTGATCTATATTAAAAGTCCGGTTGGCACTGGGCCGGCAGGCTCCCTACCTGGCTCTCCATGGCTTCCTGGAAGCGGCAACATGCCCCTTCTGCTCCTAGGTGAAGGAAAGGACAGGGGGGCTCCATGCGCTGCCTCTGCCCCTCCCCAAGCGCTGTATCCGCAGATCCCAATGCCCAGGAACCGTGGCCAATGGGAGCTGCAGTGGCGGCGCCTGCAGGTGGAGGCAGCGTGTACAGCCACCTGGCCATGCCTAGGAGCAGCAGGGAGATGTCGCTGCTTGCAGGGACGTGTCTGAAGTGAGTACCACCCAGATCTGGCTCCCCAAAACCCCTTCTGTGCCCTGACCCCCGCCCCAAGCCCTCACTCTAAACCCCTGCCCCAAGCCCCCTCCCGCAACCAAACTCCCTCCCTCCATTGGTAAGTATAACTCTTAGTTAACTGGAATTTTTGACTAACCTTCACTCCCCCACACCCATTTCCCCAACATGTTGGAAAAAAAAGCTTTTACTGTATATGTAAATACAGAGGTCTGGAAAGAGTGGGGAGAATCACTCAGGGGCAGTAGCTGCTAGAGGCAGGCAGCAGGTTAGAGACACTGGAGAGGGGGTGGAACAGGCTAGCAAGGAGGCAAAAGAAGAAGGTTTTGGAGATGCTGTTCCAGGGCATTGCCCAACACTTGCAATTTCATAGGCAGTCTTGCAATATATGGTTTTTTTCTTTAAGCCCCAATTCTCAGATTCATGTGATTGCATTACAATCTCAGCTTTCTTACATGTTTCTATCCTTCATATTTGCTTGAATACATGACTTGAGTGCATATTCCAGTTTCATAAACCAGAAGGCAAATAGGGCAGAGCCTAGATAGATCATTATATATTTTTAATTTCATTTTTTTTTCTGGGGCCTGACTCATTGTTTTTGAAGGTTTAGGCTTGGTAATGCTGTGTACAGGGTGGGCTGGGTGGTGCACAGAGTTCAGGACACTGGAGTACACAGAGCAGTGCTTCAGCAAGGCAGACAGTTGTGCTGCTATACATAACTGTAGACTTGAGTAGCTGACAGGGGAAGGCAGTTGGAGGTGGAGTGGGAAGGCAACATCTCCAACTCCCTCCCCACAGCAAACACCCTGGGTTGAATACATATTTAAGTTTATAAAGTGCTCCAGGATCCTTGGAGATGAAAGGTGCTATATATATGCATGCTGTTATTTGCCAAATACAATTATCTCTGATGTTATCTGTTTACTCCTTTTAATTTCAGATAATTTAAGGACTTTGGCTGGAATCACAGTACAGCATAGAGACAGGTTTCAGAGTAGCAGCCGTGTTAGTCTGTATTCGCAAAAAGAAAAGGAGTCTTGTGGCACCTTAGAGACTAACAAATTTATTTGAGCATAAGTTTTCGTGAGCTACAGCTCACTTCATCGGATGCATTCAGTGGAAAATACAGTGGGGAGATTTATATACATAGAGAACATGAAACAATGGGTGTTACCATACACACTGTAAGGAGAGTGATCACTTAAGGTGATCTATTACCAGCAGGAGAGCCGGGGGGGGGGGAAGCCTCCCCACTCCTCCCACTCCTCAAAATAAACCTTTGATATGCACAATCTATCCCTTATTCAGAATAATCTAGTGGCAGAAAATACCAAGGCTATCTGCAAATGTTATATGGGCATTCGGTACAAAGATTCAGATAAATTTTTTAGCCATCGGGTGTTTACTGAGTGCCATGAATATTGGAGATTACAATTTTGTTAGCTATTGATGATATTAAAATTATGTTGTCGGTATGTTGTCTGTATGTATATGTGTGCTACTGTGAAACTTTATTTTACTGCGAAAGTTTTCTTTTTTAAGACACTATATAAAAGCAGAAAAAACTCCTTGATAAGTGTCACTGGATGGGGCCACACTGAAATTGCAAACTGCAATCCCAAAAACTGGTGTTTATTCTCATAATTAGATTCACCAACTCAGCAACACAACAGCTTCTGCAATACCTTACTGGTTACCCAGAAGACAAAAATACAGCTCCCTTAAAGCAACCCAGCCTTAGGCTCCCACCCAGACAGCCAAGTCAAATATGAGGAGGCTTACTGAAAATCTTATTCATCATAAATAAAGTTCTACCAATCCCAGTAGATCAGACACATTATCCACCAGGTCAATGAATATTTCAGATCTTACGCAAATACATGCCTACAGCCAATTCTTATTAACTAAACTAAGATTTTTTTTTAAAAAAAATGAGAGTATTGTGGTTTAAAAGATCATTATGCATACAGATATGAATAGCATTCTTAGGTCAGTTTTATAGTAGAGATGGGAGAGCAGCTGAGTTGCAAAAAGTTCTTTCCAGAATCAGTTCTTCAGGTTATAGTACAAATACGCACTCCATATATAGATATTGTTCAAATGCTTCCATAAGAAGTTGCAGGGTAATCGAGACTGGCACTGGTCTTGCGACTCAAGCATCCCCTGACCAAGTTTAAGCAGATCTGAGCTGACAGTATCAGGTCCTAGAGTTCTTTTATAGATTTCTGGCAGGCTATTCTAGCCTCTTGACAGCATGACAATACAACAGGCATTGCTTGAATGAAGAATAGGTAATGCATTGTGGCTTTGAAGTAAAACCTCCTATTTCCTATGTATACACAGGTAATTAATTAGTTGCATTCATCAGCTTAAGGAAACTAGCCATTAAACAGTTCATAGACAGTTTAGTACAAACCTGAAAGAGAAATATAGACAATGATATTATTACACCTAAGTTTCCTCTAAATGTTAGTATTCCCTTTTGATCTCTGAATCAATAGAATATAATAACAGACAAGAATTGTCTGGTTACATTGTTTACCTCTAACAAGATATAGATAAACACCAACAAATACGAACACTATCTTTGTCTAATTCTTTAACAGTACAAGTCTACATTTCAAAGCTCTCATCTATCTAACATGGCTTTGTTAGCTATTTATAAGGAATAACCCTAATTATCATTTGCATACTTTACTAATATGTCTTTAAAGATTGAATTTGGGTCATTTAGCCTTCTAGTTGCTTAACCCTTTTCTGGCTCATTGTCACAATAAGGAAGAACAGGAGCTTAGGGCTAGTTCATAGAGCATCAAATTTTGTATTGGCCTTGCTCAGCTAAGCAAGAGTGAAAGGATTTGCAAACAGCTACTGCAAGAGCAAGGAAAGGGTCAGGACCATGACTCTGTCTCACCTCTGCATCACCCTGCAGGGTGAGGCGAGTGGGCTTGGTTGATACAAAGTGAACATTTGTGCATATTTCCCATGTGCAGAAAGCAGCACCAGAGGTGAGTGTATCTCAGGCAAGCTCTATTAGTGCACCTCCAGGGAAGGGATGGCTCTGCACTGCTCCCTTGAGCTAATGGGGCTCCACTCTAAGTGTCTTTGCATTCCTGAGCCAAAGATAGGAGATTTTTGGTAGCAGTATCCATTTGGGCCACACATGCCCTCTCCCTGTCTCACCACAATTTAGTCTGATGAGGACTGGGTTTTGGTTAGTGTTGGGGTTTAAGGCTGATTCAAGCCTAGATTCTGTTTGATTTGGATTCAATGGCACCGACATCCTGAAAAATATTCTTGGTCTAAAATCTTATGATCAGCTTTTCTTGCAAGTTTTCTGCTATCATGAATGTTGAAAAGAAGTCCCTTGACCTGGAACAAAAATAGTAGAGTCTGGATCATATCTGGGGATTCAAAGGCAATGAATATCTCTATTTGGCCTGTCCCCAAGACACACTACATTGTATGAATAGCAGGAGTGAATAGCAGGAATCTCCACGCCATGGTAAATTATGCAAATTGGTGGTGGTGCACAGCAGTGAAATAGTCAATAAAGAGACCCTCTAAAGAATTCCTTGTTCTGGAAAGCTCCAATAATTACATGAGACATCTGTGACAGTAACATTAAAATGATTTGTCAAAACATCAAAATATAGAAAGCTCCAATTAACTGGAACAATAATTTACTGTGCATCTGACAAGCAACTTGGAAAAAGAAGCCTATGCGCAAATATGCTGAGAAACATATTAGAAAAAATGTGCCCATCTATACTGCCTATGATATAATAATCAGATCCTTTGCTTGTTTGATATGATCATTTGGGAATCAGTTCTGATGACAAGTTTCAGATATATGCAGGTACTTATCAGGTAAAGCATCTCAATCCCCAGGTTCAACAAATAAAATTACCCTGGAAAATAATGGAGCCAAACATAAATACAGCTCATGGTTATTGTGGTTTTGAAGCTGCACCCCCCAATTCCAGGGGAAAGAAACTTGAACAGGTAGAAAATGTTGGCAAAATGATATGATTTGAATCTCAAAGACAAAGTATATTAATTTCAACTTGGGTATTTCAGTGATTGCACAGAAATAGTGTTGCAGGATGTCTTCCTAGTCTTGTCCATTCTCTCTTTGCAAATGCAAGTTGCATGTCATAAACTAGTAATTACTAGGATTAAAATGAATTTTAGTTTACAGAAAATGTGCTATTTGAATGCAGAATGTAGAGGACAAGAGAAAACATTGACAGTTGTAAAGACATACATATGTGCTGTTCTCTTGACCTGTGGTGTTCATGGATTTTAAACTCCAACTGCTGTAAAATGTATAATTGTAAAAAGTATCTGGATTAGCTCCTGATTCATGTATAAAGTAAATTGTTCACTAGCTGCCATAGAGGGCCAGATTTTGCCACTTTTATTCGTACTTAGTGTATGATCAGTGGTATAAAATACTACTTAATCTGATTAAGGATGGCAGAATCTGGCCCAAAGTAAGGTGTGTTATGATAAGCAGATCTGGTAGCATTTCCTATAGTTAAGGTGCCCTGACACTTCTCATGATAAGACCTGAAGACTTTGCCAAATTTAGAAGTTCAGGCTAAAATTTCCCATGCTGGGTATCTGCATCAGATTTTTTTTTTTTTTTAAGTTTCTAGAAACAAAATGGTCCAGCCTTTTCTAAAACAAGGTTAGGGAAAAATATGTTTTGCCCATGTTAACTCTTTTTTGCAGCTGTTTCCATGAGAATCTCTTCCCCCACCCTTTGGAACAAGGGCTTGAAATATGGCAGAGGGAGGGTGATGTCCTTGTGTCAGGAATGTGCCTTTTGCTGTTCCCATGGAAAAAACATCTGCATCTGATCAAGTGATAAGCCTTTGGAAAATGTCAATTCACATATACTCTGTAGAAACTTCTTGTTCAGTTTGGCAGCTAAATTCTGAAGATTCCATCTGTGGTGAGTATACTTCAGCCCTGGGCTTCAGAGGCTAAGTACTGCTCCAGGCAGCTGTGGGCCAGACTCAAATGTAGAGGGGGCAAGGGCTAGATCTGGGGGGTAGCGAGGGAGTAGCGTGGAGGGAATAAATTGTGATGGGGATACTGGGAATCAGAGCTGGAGGAGGTGGGACCAGTGGCAGAAAGGTACTAGAAGCCAGTTGTGGAGGGGGGGAGACTGGGAACTAGGGGGGAAGACTGAGATCAGAATTTCATAGAGGGAGGGAGAGAGACTGGGACTGGCTGGATAAAGAGACTGGGACTAGCATGAGGAGCCCAAGGTTTGGGGGAGACCAAGTAGGACTGGCTGGGCAAGGAAACTACCTCCTACATTGGACAACCCTGATTCATTCCCAGAGCACCATCCATCCTGTGCACTGAATGAGGCAGGGATCCTGTGGAAAAATAAAATGGGATTATGTTAATAAAGATTGTATCATCATGCATAATTCAAACGTGCCCAATTAAGGTCTCACAGGCAGCTTTAATTCTGGCATTTCCTAACTTCTGAGTGCGTGATTTGGCAATCATAATGTTCTTTTAATGCCATTTTTAATGTGTGTAATATATGACAGCCAAATAAAGAAAAGTAATGTCCTAGGCCTCAATTCTGCAAGTTGCAATATGTGGGCAGTTTGCTGCACTACATGTCGCCCCATTGACCTCATTTAGGCTCCATGCTGGCACAGCATTCCATGTACATGTTGTCAGTTGAAGGATTGGGACCTTATTTTCTACTTTCAAGTTGTCTTTTTGGTCCGATGACAAGGCAAATAAATATAAACCAGTGTATCTGAACACCATATTCGGATTTGACTATAAGCATCTATTTTATCTTTCTATGAAAGAGAATCCTGATTCTTTTCTTCCAACTACTATTGGCTAATCTTCAGTGAATGCTTAAAAGTTTTCTTTAATTTTTTGACATTCAGACTTGTGTTTGTCTCTTTCAACTCTTCTGCAGCACTTTTCCATTCCTCATATTCCATAAAGCTCCTAGAGTTGTGTGAAAAGACTCATCAAATGTAATGCAATTTGTCTTTCATCTTACTGTTCCCCATTACTCATAAGTGATGCATGCAGGCAAGTTTTGGTCGCTTACTCTTTAATATTTCTTATTTTTATGATGCACAGAGCTATGTGATAGACTCAAAGTTGTCATTATGATACATTTATCTGCATTGAACTGTCTTTGCCATCTATTAATCTTTTAAATGTTCAGAGTCTTTCTGTATCTGATTATAGACTTCTCCATTATTTACTGTTAAATATCCTCTTTATTTGATTAGCACAGCTTTTATCCTGTTTTTGCTACCATCTATCTTTTTATCTTTTGAGCCACATCTTTGGGTATTCCTTGACTCTCGTAGTTTGGCTACTGTCACTGGCATTAACTTTAAATAGAAAACTTTTACTTTAAAAACCCTAGCTGAAGTTTATCGCATTAGAAATTGTGCAGCTCTTTTTCTTGCCAATCAGGATCACAAGAAAAGATGCTAATATTAATTTCCATCCTGCTGACAATCCATCAAGATCAGCTTTTTATCTTTCTAGAGGGATTTATTTGGGGACCAGTAATTTCTCAGAAATACCTTTAGAGGTGTATTATCCAAGAAAATGTTCAGTTAAGTTTTGCAACTTATTTGTATATTTCACCATCGAATACCGAATATCAAGTTAGCAGAAATGTTTATTGCACTGACAGCCCTAGCAGCTGCAGTTTTGGATTGGGTAATTTGTTTAGATATTAAAACCCAAAGCCAAAACTGATTGCTTAGAATTAGGCTCTTAAATCCATATTTATGTATCCTAGTAAATGAGGCTTGATGGGTTTTTTTTTTTGACTTCTCATGGCTAAAACAAAGAATTGCAAATCATCAATCGAAGCAGCTATGACTTTGCAATAAAGGTGAGTCAGACTTACTGTTAATGTTATCTACCTAAAAATAATTCAAGATTTAATTAGGGGGCAGATCAAGATGGGGAATTCCAAAGGAGGAATCTTAAGCAAAAGTCTGTAGCTCAGGATGAAAGGTTATATGTCTAATGTATATGCAAGCCAGGGTTAGAGATAACCTCCAAACCTGGAAATGGAGATGTGGTTTAATACTATGTCTCAGATAAGAGTAATAAATAGAAGGAACCAGCTGTTACAATATTGTTTCCTGCAATGACCAACCAACCTCTGTGTTTGAAATCTGTCTGCTCTTCATATTCTTAACAGTAATGCCCCCAAAGTGGAGTGTGCCTGGGATCAGGAAATGAAAATAGAAACTCCCCAAAAAGATGAATGAAAGGCCTGTCAGTGATGTCATTACACTAGCAACTGTCTTGGGAATATATAATATCTACCTTTGCTGCCTTCTCCAATTACAAGAGTGGTCAAAGTTGCCTTTTCACATGTAAATTTCTTTTTCCCTCCATTTGCCCACCAAAATCCCACATGTGTTCTAATAATGAATTAAACACTGCCTATGAATTCCTACCTACAATTATCATCGTTTGACTATTTTATACAGTAGTACCCCAGAGTTAAAAACACCAGAGTTACGAACTGACTGATCAACCACAGACCTCATTTGGAACTGGAAGACGCAATCAGGCATCAGCAGAGACCTTAAAAAAAAAAAGACAAATACAGTACAGTGCTGTGTTAAGCATAAACTACTAAAATATTAAGGGAAAGTTTTAAAATAAAATTTGACAAAGTAAGGAAACTGTTTCGTGCTTGTTTGATTTAAATTAAGATGGTTAAAAGCAGCATTTTTCTTCTGCATAATAAAGTTTCAAAGCTGTATTAAGTCAATGTTCAGGTGTAAACTTTTGAAAGAACAACTATAATGTTTATTCAGAGTTACGAATATTTCAGAGTTATAAACAACTTCCATTTCCAAGGTGCTTATAACTCTGAGGTTCTACTGTACTTGACATAATGCCACAATGGATCATAAATGCACTCAAGTGTAAATGGAGTCACAGAACCTCTTCATTGGGATAGATAACTATTGCTGTTAACCATGGCAGGATTTAAAATGTGGTGCCAACAATCTTAGTACAGGGACTTAATTTCTCCAAAGGGAGCCTTGTTGTTTGTGCTTGCACAGATTCACATTGGTTTCAAAAGGACGCCACTGCTGGATCAGGTCCTTAAATAACTTGGGAATATAGGAACTGACTTAATGCTCACTGAAGCCAATGGAAAGATCTCCTTCAAGTTCTGTGGGTATGAATTAACACCAGAGATACCAGGTAAACTATGGCTTTTCTGATACTCCATGCCATTTCATCCAGAAACTAGTAACTGAACTGCCCTATTTTATGCTGTAGTTCGTTTTAGTAAGTAACAAACTGACTGGCACTAGTCATACACAATTTTGGGATACAAATGTATATCCTATGGGGATAGATTGTCAGCTGATGTAAATTGTCATAGCTCCACTGAAGCCCATGGCATTATGACAACACATGCCCACTGATGATCTGCTCCTATATCTTGAGTTTCCAACTAACATTCAAACGCAACAGAAATACATATTTTTTATTTTCCCAGCTCTCCCTAGTACCCCAATTGCTGCTAGCTTCCCTTATAACAAAGAAATGTATTTAAAGAAGAAACTATGTCATCAGGAGAGTTAGATGAATAATTTTCATTGAATTTTATAACGTTTTTAAAATAACTTATTTGACAATTGTTTTGTCATTATTCACCCAGCTTCATAGTGGTTTATTTTTCACAATATCTTAAGTGAATAAATTACCTGAATTTTGCAAAGTTTTTTTAATACAAAACCAGACAAATAATTTTCTATTTGTCACTTTGCTCTAATCATGTTGAAAGTTGTGCTGTCAGGATTATGAACATGGTAGCCAGGCACAATGGTTCCTGACACAATGCCTAAATGAATATACTGAAAATGTCCTTGTGCCTCAGTCATCTAATTAACACAGTCCTCAGGTCAGAAGATGATTATTTACCAAGTGACAATTTAGCAGGCTAGAAATACTTGTTTGTACTAAAACTAGAACAGGAGTCCTTCTGCTTAATTTTTAGGGTATAAACAATCCTCTTAAGCTCATGTCTGATGACTTTCCTATAGGTGTTTTGTCTCAGTTGAAAAAACAGCGTTCTATAATGTAAGGTGTTTCATCATTCACTGTGCATTGTTGCATTATGAAAATGGGGTGTTTTTTTTGCCATAAAGGCCACACAAATATGCCTAATGTTTATTGTACAGTACATGTATTAACCAAAGTAGCCATGAAGAAAATATGTTTCGAGAACAGAACGAACCAAAATCATCAGGAATGAACATTAATGGAAGACTGGGGAAGAGGAGAAAAAAGCTAACTGATGTGCTGGTAAACATGACCAAATCATGTATCGATTTACAAATCATATATATATATATAAATATTTAAATATATATATATATATATAAATCTTTAAAACAAGTACTTTTAGTAGGAGAAAAATTTGAAGTAGTATTTTTAAAGAAAACAATCTCAAGTACAATGTTTTCTGGTGACCTCCTTTTGTTTAAATTATTCTCTCTTGCTACTCTGTATAGGACTGCAATAGTAACACATGCTCGTGGTGTTGAGGTAGGTGCAGGGAGAAACCGAGGCTGACCTATTGACTGGATTCTAGGGAGAGACTTAGTCATTTTGCATGATCTAGGTCCAAATGCTCTGAAATTCTGAGTGTTCTTAATGTAAACCAGATTATGTACTATAAATATTGGGGGTGTGGTGTGGAGAAATGGAAAATCCAAGCCTGCAATCCAGTTTTTTGTTGATGTATAGGATCTGGGCATGACAGAATTATGTACACAAAATATCACAATATCACAAATGTTGTGTGTTTCATCCATATAAGTTAGTGTGTCTTACATGCAAAAAGGAGTGAAGAGACTGAACAAAGGATCATTTTGTTTTCAAGGAGAGTAAACATAAATGTCTTACTACAGATTAAAATATAGTGTGGGAAGTGGCAGCATTGTCTTCATTTGTTACATTCCTCTGGAAGGTGCATTAATAAGGTTAAGAGACTGATCCATATTAATAGTAAAATAGAGTACATTTCCATTGTTACACTGTATAATTCCATTTTGTAATGGCATACATTTTGTTCATCATGAGATAAATATGTATAAAAGGTATTTCAAAGATGGCTTTTGCAACAGGTTTCAAAGCCTAATACTTCAATTTTATATCATAAAGGATTTTTAAATCTTCTGGAAAGATATTTGAAAACCAAGATAGAAGGCTTTTGTGTAACTCCCTAGGGAGTGGGAGGTGGGGAGAGAATCTGCTCCAATATTCAGTTTAGATATTTAAATATTTTGAGACTAGTTTGTATTTTATGGATATTTTCGTAAATATTAAGCTATTTCATTCACTTGAATACAAGTTACACCTTGAAACGACAAGATAGTGGAAATGATTAAATTATGTGATTTATAAAAATGTTCTATAGCCATTCATAGTTGGAATTTATTGCACTTTCAATTATGCTTGAAAGGTTTTAATACATGGTATCTCTATTACATATAGAAATAAGTACACAATATATAGAAATGGAAATAATTTGATAATAGTTAAGCTATTTAGTGAGCTTTGATCTTGAAAGATTGTCATTTACATTCAGTATACACTGATCAATGTATATTCCCAGAAGAAATCAGAAAACAAAAATAAATGCATACTCCTCACAGAAGAAAGTAACAGCTTATTTTAACTGGTTTACTACATCCAAATGCTAGTTTAGACATTAAAATGTAGCCTCTGAATAACCTTTGAAAGCATTACAAGTATTTTCACTCATATTTGCAGCCAATAAGGTGATATATTGCCAAACTGTGGCAGCTGAGGTTTAATGTAGCCAGACTGTTTTGACTAACACAAGAGGAATAAACCAAAGAAATCACAATTGTAATATGGTATGTTTGCTTTATTGTGTTTTTTGTTTCATGCCAAGTACAGTCTGTAATCAGCGTTTATTTGTCTAAAATTGCAGTTAGTTGATATGCATGGTACAACCTTGGGCCTTGCTCCTGCAATTGACTGCACAGGCAAAGCTCAGCAGCCCCGTAACCCGCTAAAGTAATTGAGGAGCCAGATGGGTGCAAAGTTCCGGCGATGGTATTAAGGTTATTGCAAGGCCAGGGCCCCAGTAAGTTTACCTGGAGGATTTACAGTATCATGAAATAGCGACCACTATTGTTTCGTTTTAATGTCATTGACTAGTGCTGCTTTAGAATTATACCTATCACTGCTATAATGATATAGCGTCTGTTTATTTTAAACCCACAGTTTCTAGACTTATCAGCTACAATGGGACAATTCTCGGATTAAACTGTAAATGCTGCAGTATATTTTTTCTCACTATTTTCCCCTAAAACCTTTTTGATGAAGTTTGAAGTAATAATTCATAAGCACATCAGTTTGAGACTTTTGCTCTTCTGTTAGAAGTGGGGGAAAATCCATACCAAACTTAATGCTTAGGTTTTGAAATAAAAAAAAAGCTTTTAAATTTTCTGGCAGTCTAACTAGGGTAAACTTGAATATAAAGCTGTTTACAACAAGGCTGTTGTAAACTCATAATCTTTAAAATTTCAACAGGTGTGTGTGTGGAGTGGGGGTGGGGGTAATGTAATAAAAAATGTGTGCAATGGTCTCATTTAACAGTTGTTCAGTTGTCGGGGATTGGTCTTGCTTTGAGCACGGGTTTGGACTAGATGACCTCCTGAGGTCCCTTCCAACCCTGATATTCTATGATTCTATGATTCTATGATTCCTGGTTCCACATCCCCCTATAAAGTATAAAGAATCTCTCTCCAAACCTGTGGAATCTTTCAAATGGAACAAAACCGAAGTACTTCCATAAGCCAGGAGTTGTTTGTATTTGTCAATACAATAATATCTAAATGGCTTTCACACTTAACTGGTGGCCAGTTGGTATTCACCTGTCTTGCGTAAGAGTATTCACTGTCGTATTGGCTCTTTCAGATTCTTAGTTCAAAGGTGTCCAGGTTACAAAAAGGGCACTTGTCACCATTATTGATCATCTCTGTCCAAAGGGTAATCTCAATTTGGAAACTGACTATATTCTAATGACTACAGATTGTCTCTGTAATTTAGGGTTGAGACGCATGAATGCGGCTTTGGTTCAGGTCTACTTCTGGTTGTATGAACAAGTAGAGAAATAGTTTTCTTAGTATTAAACTGGCATTTTCACCAACAATGATTCGCTATACAATTGTTTCGTTTTTCCATATAGTAGTTGTGGAATTAGGCTAAGGATACATTTTGTACATACAGTCTGAAAGTTAGTAAATAGTTTTACTATTTGTCTGTCACTCCCAGGTCCCATCTTCAACTATATGATTGTGGATATATGTAGCACACATATGCTAGTTGTGATAAAATAATCTTTCCCCCTTTAATCTTTTAAAGATTTAGGGTAGTATTCAGTATAAGAACTCAGTCCTTTGTGTTTTACAGTTGTATCCTATTCAACAGTATCTTCTAGACAGTAAATGGTAATCTAAAATCTGTGAGGCAGAAACAAGTAGTAATATTTCACAGTTACTGCCCACTTTATCCTTGCTTTATGTGCCTGCATGTACCAACTTATTGGAAATGAGTAGGATCCTGAATGATGCTTAGGGAAAACTGTCCAATAATTTATCTAATAAATATTCACATCAAGTTTTCTTATAGTTGTAATTAAGACTGCTATTCATATTACATGGAATAGTTTACTAGCTGAATCCTGGGCATAATTATTTTTCAGACAGTGGAAATGTTTCCATGTCTGCGAGATGGTATTTGAGTCACTACATGATTATTATCTTGTTATTAAAATAGGTTTATAGGACTGGATCCTCGATTGGTGCACAAAGTGGCATAGATCCATTGTAGTCAGGGAAGCTACACATGTTTAAACCAGCTGAGGGTTGAGCCCATCATGTAAATTTTTCTGTTCCTGGTACTTACAAAAAGAATAAAGTTCTTAATCTTTCATATATTATTTGAAAGAAAGGAATAGCACTCACAGTATTACTTTGACCTTTACAATACTCTGTAATTTGATTTGCTGAACTCCCATTGTCATCTTTCACAGATTCAACAACCTGCATGATAGCAGAGAACAGGGACAGTATCCCAAAGTACAGAATGTTTAAAAGAGGGGTTATCAGGACAAATTTTTTGGTGGTCTCAGAGTGTGGCCACGAAGTCTTGCTGGTGGCCACTCTCACACATTTTCCTAAAATGCTTAATTAGCTTTAGGAAAAACAAATAAATATGCACATATACATGCCAAATCATTGTAATTTATTTACTGCTAGCTAGTAAGTCTGTTGTGAAAACTGATATTAACAAATATACAAGTATCACTTTTCACAGCAGACTTACTCAGCAGCGGCAAGCCTGGGGACAAATTAAGCCCTGGATTGGGGGTGGGAGGAGGAGGGTCGGGTGAGACTGCGGGGGCCATGAGAAATGAGGGTGGGGGAGGCAGTGGGGGGGCTGGAGCCCAAAGCCCTGTGGCCAGAGTCTGCCACCCAGCTACCCCAGGGCTGAAGCCCAAAGCCTGAACCCCACTGCCCAAGGGAAGGTGGGGAACTCACCGGCTGCCTGGTCCTCCAGCATTGTGCCCCAGGTGTCTCCACAGGCCCAGCCACTGCTGGAGGCTCCAGCAATCAACACCAAGGTGGTGCATCCAGGAGCAACAGGGAGGGGCTGCTACTCCCCCCCTCCAATAACAGCCCAGGAGGCTGTGGCCACAAGAAAAGCCCTTGGCGGCTGCATGCAGCCACAGTGGCCGCATTTGAGAAATGCTGGTTTAAAGGATATTGTAATACAACCTGCACTACAGCTTCCAGTGCGTATCACAAGTGAGGTTTGCCATAGCATCGTGAGGTTTCATTCTTCTGACAACAATTGGAACACGGATTGAGTATAGCACACCATGAATCCATTTTCCATGAACTTAACAACAATGAGAAATTTCAGAGTAGCAGCCGTGTTAGTCTGTATTCGCAAAAAGAAAAGGAGTACTTGTGGCACCTTAGAGACTAACCAATTTATTTGAGCATAAGCTTATGCTCAAATAAATTGGTTAGTCTCTAAGGTGCCACAAGTACTCCTTTTCTTTTAACAATGAGAAATGTAACAAACTTAACCCTTTCGTATTCTCCATTTGGGTTTTATCCTAACTGGGGAAATGCAAACGTGTTGTTACAGCACAGATAGGCAGAAATGTGTACCCTCATATGGAATCATAGCAGTGATTTTTCAAGAAATGTGCATCCACATATCTCTATAGCCTTGTTGATGGTATGAGGTGTTTAATGTTTTGAGGAGAGGGTAATGGTGAGCTCACATGGAAAACTTACATTGACAAAGGCTACTCACCTAAGGGTTTATTTGTAGTGTTAGCATTGTAGCATTATTATTATTTTTTATTGTGATGCTCAACCTTTGAGGCCCACTGTGCTTGACACTGTAGAGTCACATAGTAAGTCCCTGTCTGTAAAGGCTTAAAATTTAAACCAGTTTGTGTCAAGCATATGGCGTGCAAGACAGATCCAGCCCCCAAGGACTGTTTGCTTGGGGGGTCCCCTGCTCATCTCATGCACCATTAAGTTTTTGCTCTGCAGCTCAATGGGCCAGAGAGAGCAGGACCTGGAGCTGGAGGAGGTGAAGCTAAGGAGGGTGCTCCTATCTCGGAACAGGGAATTTAGCAGCAGCATTTTGAAGAGGATCAGCAGCTATCCCACAAAATAACATTGTAGCCAGGTTCAGGAGAGGCTGCTACCGAGCATCTTTTCCCCACTTCCCTGCTACCATCAACACTGAGCCTGCAGAACTAGGGGCCCCTGTTTTATGCTCATCTTTGCTGCAGCTGCTGGGGTTCATGAGATGAGATTACAGGGGGCTGCTCCTTCTGTACAGGAACCCCACTCACAAATGATTAGAGCTTGTGGTGTAAAAGGGGGATGTATTTTTTCTCCACTCATGCCCAAAGTTCGGAAGAAACCTTGTATGGAAAATTTCCATCTATTTGGAAATGTTATGAGTGACTCTAAGCAGAGACTGAGCATTGAAATGCCTAAACAACCTTAACTAAAGTTAAAGTATACCATAGACATGCATATTTCAAAGTAAGGAATTGGAACCATTGTGTAACCAGCATTTATTGCCCTGTCTGGGGTAGATCCTCAGCTGGTGTATATTGCAATAACTGCACAAACACCAATGGAGCTATGACTGTTTAACCCAGGTGAGGATCTGTCCCCGTTTTGTTTTCCTTTTCGTTTAAGGAACGTACAAAACATTCAAACAAAAGGTTAGCAACTGGCTCTCATTCAAAGAATACTACTCCAACTCAAACATAAATTTAAAGGCTTTTTTCTAAGCTCTGATCTATACTAGGAGTTGAGGTCGAATTTAGCAGCATTACATTGATTTAACCCTGCACCCGTCCACACGATGAAGCCCTTTTTTTCGACTTAAAGGGCTCTTAAAATCAATTTCCTTACTCCACCCCCGACAAGGGGATTAGTGCTGAAATCGGCCTCACTGGGTCGAATTTGGGGTACTGTGGACACAATTAGACGGTATTGGCCTCTGGGAGCTATCCCAGAGTGCTCCATTGTGACCGCTCTGGACAGCACTCTCAACTCAGATGTACTGGCCAGGTAGACAGGAAAAGGACCGTGAACTTTTGAATTTCAATTTCCTGTTTGGCCAGAGTGGCAAGCTGCAGGTGACCATGCAGAGCTCATCAGCAGAGGTGACCATGATGGAGTCCCAGAATCGCAAAAGAGCTCCAGCATGGACCAAATGGGAGGTACGGGATCTGATCTCTGTATGGGGAGAGGAATCCGTGCTATGAGAACTACGTTCCAGTTTTCGAAATGCCAAAACATTTGTCAAAATCTCCCAGGGCATGAAGGACAGAGGCCATAACAGGGACCCGAAGCAGTGCCGCGTGAAACTTAAGGAGCTGAGGCAAGCCTACCAGAAAACCAGAGAGGCAAAATGGCCGCTCTGGGTCAGAGCCCAAAACATGCCACTTCTATGATGAGCTGCATGCCATTTTAGGGGGTTCAGCCACCACTACCCCAGCCGTGTTGTTTGACTCCTTCAATGGAGATGGAGGCAACATGGAAGCAGGTTTTGGGGACAAGGAAGATGATGATGATGAGGTTGTAGATAGCTCACAGCAAGCAAGCAGAGAAACCGGTTTTCCTGACAGCCTGGAACTGTTTCTCACCCTGGACCTGGAGCCAGTATCCCCGAACCCACCCAAGGCTGCCTCCCAGACCCGCCAGGCGGAGAAGGAACCTCTGGTGAGTGTACCTTTTAAAATACTATACATGGTTTAAAAGCAAGCATGTTTAATGATTAATTTGCCCTGGCATTTGCAGCTATCCTGGATGTATTCCCAAAGCCTTTGCAAAAGGTTTCTGGGGAGGGCAGCCTTATTCCACCCACCATGGTAGTACACTTTACCACTCCAGGCCAGTACCATGTACTCGGGAATCATTGCAGAACAAAGCATTGCAGTGTATGTTTGCTGGTGTTCAAACAACATCCCTTCTTTATCTCTCTGTGTTATCCTCAGGAGAGTGATATCATTCATGGTCGCCTGGTTGAAATAGGGTGCTTTTCTTAAGGGGACATTCAGAGGTGCCCATTCCTGCTGGGCTGTTTGCCTGTGGCTGAACAGAAATGTTCCCTGCTGTTAGCCATGGGAGGGGGGTGGAGGGTGGAGGGTCTAGCCACATGCTGGCGGGAGGCAAAATGCGACCTTGGAAAGAAAGCACATGTGCTATGTATGTAATGTTAACAGCAAGGTTTACCGCGAAAGAGTGTACCCATTGTTCTATAAAATGTGTCTTTTTAAATACCACTGTCCCTTTTTTTTTGCCACCAGCTGCATCACAGGATCACAGGATCTTCTCCTTCCCAGAGGCTAGGGAAGATTAGAAGGTGAAAAAAACGCACTCACAATGAAATGTTCTCTGAGCTCATGCTGTCCTCCCACACTGATAGAGTACAGACGAATGCGTGGAGGCAGACAATGTCAGAGTGCAGGAAAGCACAAAATGACCAGAAGGAGAGGTGGCGGGCTGAGGAGAGTAAGTGGCGGGCTGATGCTGAAAGGTGGCGGCAGCGTGATGAGAGGAGGCAGGAGTCAATGCTGAGGCTGCTGGAGGATCAAACTAGAATCATAGAATCATAGAATATCAGGGTTGGAAGGGACCCCAGAAGGTCATCTAGTCCAACCCCCTGCTCAAAGCAGGACCAATTCCCAGTTAAATCATCCCAGCCAGGGCTTTGTCAAGCCTGACCTTAAAAACCTCTAAGGAAGGAGATTCTACCACCTCCCTAGGTAACGCATTCCAGTGTTTCACCACCCTCTTAGTGAAAAAGTTTTTCCTAATATCCAATCTAAACCTCCCCCACTGCAACTTGAGACCATTACTCCTCGTTCTGTCATCTGCTACCATTGAGAACAGTCTAGAGCCATCCTCTTTGGAACCCCCTTTCAGGTAGTTGAAAGCAGCTATCAAATCCCCCCTCATTCTTCTCTTCTGCAGGCTAAACAATCCCAGCTCCCTCAGCCTCTCCTCATAACTCATGTGTTCCAGTCCCCTAATCATTTTTGTTGCCCTTCGCTGGACTCTCTCCAATTTATCCACATCCTTCTTGAAGTGTGGGGCCCAAAACTGGACACAGTACTCCAGATGAGGCCTCACCAATGTCGAATAGAGGGGAACGATCACGTCCCTCGATCTGCTCGCTATGCCCCTACTTATACATCCCAAAATGCCATTGGCCTTCTTGGCAACAAGGGCACACTGCTGACTCATATCCAGCTTCTCGTCCACTGTCACCCCTAGGTCCTTTTCTGCAGAACTGCTGCCTAGCCATTCGGTCCCTAGTCTGTAGCTGTGCATTGGGTTCTTCCGTCCTAAGTGCAGGACCCTGCACTTATCCTTATTGAACCTCATCAGATTCCTTTTGGCCCAATCTTCCAATTGGTCTAGGTCCTTCTGTATCCTATCCCTCCCCTCCAGCGTATCTACCACTCCTCCCAGTTTAGTATCATCCGCAAATTTGCTGAGAGTGCAATCCACACCATCCTCCAGATCATTTATGAAGATATTGAATAAAACCGGCCCCAGGACCGACCCCTGGGGCACTCCACTTGATACCGGCTGCCAACTAGACATGGAGCCATTGATCACTACCCGTTGAGCCCGACAATTTAGCCAGCTTTCTACCCACCTTATGGTGCATTCATCCAGCCCATACTTCCTTAACTTGCTGACAAGAATACTATGGGAGACCGTGTCAAAAGCTTTGCTAAAGTCAAGAAACAATACATCCACTGCTTTCCCTTCATCCACAGAACCAGTAATCTCATCATAAAAGGCGATTAGATTAGTCAGGCATGACCTTCCCTTGGTGAATCCATGCTGGCTGTTCCTGATCACTTTCCTCTCATGCAAGTGCTTCAGGATTGATTCTTTGAGGACCTGCTCCATGATTTTTCCAGGGACTGAGGTGAGGCTGACTGGCCTGTAGTTCCCAGGATCTTCCTTCTTCCCTTTTTTAAAGATTGGCACTACATTAGCCTTTTTCCAGTCATCCGGGACTTCCCCGGTTCGCCACGAGTTTTCAAAGATAATGGCCAGTGGCTCTGCAATCACAGCCGCCAATTCCTTCAGCACTCTCGGATGCAACTCGTCCGGCCCCATGGACTTGTGCACGTCCAGCTTTTCTAAATAGTCCCTAACCGCCTCTATCTCCACAGAGGGCTGGCCATCTCTTCCGCATTTTGTGATGCCCAGCTAATATGCTCCAGCGTATGGTTGAGCTGCAGAAAAGGCAGCAGGAGCACAGACCGCCGCTACAGCCCCTGTGTAACCAACCACCCTCCTCCCCAAGTTCCATAGCCTCCTCACCCAGACGCCCAAGAACGCAGTGGGGGGGCCTTCGGCCACCCAGCCACTCCACCCCAGAGGATTGCCCAAGCAACAGAAGGCTGGCATTCAATAAGTTTTAAAGTTTTAAACTTTTAAAGTGCTGTGTGGCTTTGTTCTTCCCTCCTCCACCACCTCTCCTGGTGCTTCTCTCCTCCATCACCCCTCCTGGGCTACCTTGATAGTTATCCCCCTATTTGTGTGATGAATTAATAAAGAATGAATGAATGTGAAGGAACAATGACTTTATTGCCTCTGCAAGCGGTGATCAAAGGGAGGAGGGAAGGGTGGAAGCTTACAGGGAAGCAGAGTGAACCAAGGGGTGGGGTTTTTCATCAAGGAGATACAAACAGAACTTTCACACTGTAGCCTGGCCAGTCATGAAAATGGTTTTCAAAGCTTCTCTGATGCCCACCAAACCCTCCTGTGCTCTTCTAACTGCCCTGGCATCTGGCTGTGCATAACCAGCAGCCAAGCGATTTGCCTCAAATTCCCACCCCGCCATAAACGTCTCCCCCTTACTCTCACAGATATTGTGGAGCACACAGCAAGCAGTAATAACAGTGGGAATATTGGTTTCTCTGAGGTCTAACCAAGTCAGTAAACTGCGCCAGCGCACCTTTAAACATCCAAATGCACATTCTACCACCATTCTGCACTTGCTCAGCCTGTAGTTGAACAGCTCCTGACTACTGTCCAGGCTGCCTGTGTACGGCTTCATGAGCCATGGCATTAAGGGGTAGGCTGGATCCCCAAGGATACATACAGGCATTTCAACATCCCCAACTGTTATTTTCTGGTCTGGGAATAAAGTCCCTTCCTGCAGCTTTTGAAACAGACCAGAGTTCCTGAAGATGCGAGCATCATGTAGCTTTCCCAGCCATCCCACGTTGATGTTGGTGAAACGTCCCTTGTGATCCACCAGAGCTTGCAGCACTATTGAAAATACCCCTTGCGGTTTATGTACTCGGCGGCTTGGTGCTCCGGTGCCAAGATAGGGATATGAGTTCCGTCTATGGCCCCACCACAGTTAGGGAATCCCATTGCAGCAAAGCCATCCACTATGACCTGCACATTTCCCAGGGTCACTACCCTTGATATCAGCAGATCTTTGATTGCGTGGGCTACTTGCATCACAGCAGCCCCAATAGTAGATTTGCCCACTCCAAATTGATTCCCGACTGACCGGTAGCTGTCTGGTGTTTCAAGATTCCACAGGGCTATTGCCATTTGCTTCTCAACTGTGAGGGCTGCTCTCATCTTGGTCTTCTTGCACCTCAGGGCAGGGGAAAGCAAGTCACAAAGTTCCATGAAAGTGCCCTTATGCATGCAAAAGTTTTGCAGCCACTAGGAATTGTCCCAGACCTGCAACGCTATGCGGTCCCACCAGTGTGTGCTTGTTTCCCGAGCCCAGGATCGGCATTCCACCGCATGAACCTGCCCCATTAGCACCATGATGCCCACATTGCCAGGGCCCATGCTTTGAGAGATGCGTGTGTCCATGTCCTCATCACTCTCGTCACCGTGCTGACGTCGTCTACTTGCCTGGTTTCGCTTTGCCAGGTTCTGGTGCTGCATATACTGCTGGACCATTTGCGTGGTGTTTAATGTGCTCCTAATTGCCAAAGTGAGCTGAGCAAGCTCCATGCTTGCCATGGTATGGCGTCTGCACGATTGTCTGCCATTGCCCTGATGGAGGGAGGGGCGACTGATGACATGGCTTTCAAGGTTGGCTTACAGGGAATTAAAATCAACAAAGGGGGTGGCTTTGTGAGAAACTGAATGGCCCCCTCAAAACCTCAAGGATAGAACTCAAAACTGGGTTTAGCAGGCCGTTGATTTCATGGAGGGAGGGAGGAGAAAATGAACACAAAAGAAATCTGGTCTATTACTTGTTTTGAGCCACTTCATCTATCTTTATACATCTTGCTGGCAGTAGGCTGTGCAGTATGACCACTAGCCATCATCATCTCCTGAGTGCTTGGCAGAAGGCGGTGCAGTATGACTGCTGGTCATCATCTTCTGCTGGCTGCTGATTAAATGACAGTGCACTGCCAGTAGGACTCAATCGCCATGAGACGAAATTTAAAAGGGAAATGACCTGGCTGAGTCAGTCCCATGTTTGCCCAGGCACCCCTGACCTCATCGAGGTCAGTTAAAAGAGCACCCAGGACTACGTCGACGACAGCTACCAGTCATACTGCACTGTCTGCTGCCAAAAGGCAATGAACTGCTGCTTGTGGAGCAATGCAGTACCGCGTCTGCCAGCGCCCAGGAGACATACGGTGACGGTTACCTGAGCGGGCTCCATGCTTGCCATGGTATGGCATCTGCACAGGTAACTCAAGAAAAAAGGCACAAAACAATTGTCTGCCCTTGCTTTCACAGAAGGAGGGAGGGAAAGGGGGCCTGATGATATGTATCCAGAACCACCCACGACAATGTTTTAGCCCCATCAGGCACTGGGATTTCTACCCAGAATTCAAATGGGCCGCAGAGACTTCGGGAACTGTGGGATAGCTACCCACAGTGCAACGCTCCGGAAGTCAACGGTTGTCTTGGTACTGTGGACATACTCCGCCGACTACATGCACTTAGAGCATTTGTGAGGGAAAAACACAATCGACTGTATAAAAATGCTTTCTACAAAACCGACTTCTATAAATTCGACCTAATTTTGTAGTGTAGACATACCCTAGGATTACGCTGGAAGCATGCAATCCTAAAGTAACAGGATGAACATCAGCCAAGTAAGATTCCTGTCATTTATTTCATAAAATATTTGTACAAAGTACATTAAGGAACAGATGACTTTGATATTAATGTGCCCAATGCACTAATAGAGTAGGCTGTCTTTACAGGAGTATTCTTGGTAGTCAGGGAATTGAAAGTGTTTGAGGAAGAAACTAAACCATAGTGAAGTTCAGCTGAACTGCAGTACATCACATATGGAAATATAAGTTTACAGAGACATGGGGATATAGTCTCATTTCAGTTTTATTGGATTTACAAGTGTTTCTTGCTGTGATAAGAACAGCAAAATAATACAGCACATGATTTTAAAGGTTTCCAATAAACATGATTTAATACCAAACAGTATTTATATGTGAGGTCTGCCCAGCTTTTGAAAACAAAATGCTTATATGAATAAAGTCTTTATACTGACAAGTATAATAGCTTGACAAATAAATGCACTTCACTTATATTTCCAGTGCTACTAGTTGAGCTTGAAATTGTTGGTAAGGCTAACTCAGTGAGT
The DNA here is from genome assembly GCF_965140285.1 of Lepidochelys kempii. NCBI lineage: Eukaryota > Metazoa > Chordata > Testudines > Cheloniidae > Lepidochelys > Lepidochelys kempii. The sequence goes on from NC_136380.1 coordinate 178,324,122, forward strand.
GAAAACCTGGGAGCTGAGAGAAATCACAAATAGCTTACACAGCGAAATATATGTCTAAGATTTTTAAACAGTAAGAACCTGCAGCTGGGCTCCTAAATCTGTATTTGACTTTCCAAATGCTGAGCACTCAACCCCTACTATTGACCTCACTGGGTTTGAAAAGTAGGCCACTTGTTCAGGGTTGTAACAGTGACTCAGCTTAACTTTAGGCTCTTATTTTTTTGTAAATTTTGGCCTGTATCAATAAAAAGCATTGAGGGCTACAATTATATAAGGAGGGTCGCCATAGCAGTGATGTCTTAATAAGTTCCTAATAATATCTCTGTCAATACTAATGCCAAACAGGATGAGAATGAAAAAGAGGAAAGAATTTTAAGGAATTCCCTGCCCCCTCTGAACATCCCCACCCCCCACCCATTTGACACTCTGTACCTTGGGGGAACCCCTGCAACCCTATGTTCATCCTTATACTATGATTGTGTCGTGTGTCTTCGGAAGGCTAATGATGCACTGAGTATTGTTGTTATAGTGATGTTATAGTTATGTTATAGGTTGTATTTTCATGTATATAGTTATGAGGCTGAAAATGTGTCCTCATGGCTTAAAACAAGCTCAGGCAAAAAATCTCCAGGAGCAGAGGGGAAGTTTACACCTCATCAGGGCATGTATGGGACAAACCCAGCCCAGCCTCACAGGAACAAAGGACACTGGCCTAGGCAGTAACAAAGGATCTGTTGGATGCTCGAGTGAGTCACTTCCCTTTGTCAGTTTGGGTACAATGAGGTAATGCTCACCTGACTCTGAGGGGTGGGGGGGAGCAAAGCCATGATGGAAGAAAGAACATGATAAAAGGGAGAGACGTTTGCCATCCTCTCTCTCTCTTCCATCTCCATCTACAGACATCACCACCAAGCGACTGAAGCACTGATCAAAGGGGAAAGCCTGGCTGAAGGACAACCAGTCAGCCTGTGGTGAGCAGCATCTAAGTTTGTAATGGCACTGAAAGTGTTAAGATCAGCTTAGAATGTGTTTTGCTTTTCTTTCATTTGACCAAATCTGACTGGTTGAGCTGTGACTTACAAACACTTAAAATCTATCTTTTGTAGTTAATAAATTTGTTTGTTTATTCTACCTGAAGCAGTGTGTTTGGTTCGAAGCATGTCAGACTCCCCTTGGAATGACAAGCCTGGTACACATCAATGTCTGTGTTAAATTGATGAACTCATATAAGCTTGCAGCTTCGAGCAGATATAACTGGACACTGCAAGGGGGAGGTTCCTAGGGTTGTGTCTGGGACTGGAGATATTGGCTAGTGTCACTCACTTGCACAATCCAAGTAGCAGCTGGCCAAAAGTGCTCACTCACGTACTGGGAGCAGCTTACATGCTAAAGGTTGTGTGTGAACAGCTCGGGAGTGCAGGTTCTCACAGCAGAGCAGGGTAAGGCTGGCTCCCAGAGTTGAAGATTGGAGTGACCTAGCAGATCACCAGTCCAGATAACACCAGGGGAACATCACAACCCCCAACACTGCTTGGACTGACTGAATTAATGCAAGCCAACAACCAGTTCTTTGTTAACGCAACAAGGACTTTGATGAAAAAAGCAAAGGCAGGAGCAAGACAAATACTAATGATTATGGACACATGGACAGGTAACAGCTTGTATTGTTGGTGTGACACCAGGATTTCCAGAAGTACAGAAAGAATATCCCTCTCCTAGATTGTTTAACACATCTGTCATAAAGCTGTATTGTCATTTATTGTCCTTTCATTGGTTTTTGGGAGTGTTTAATCTCCCTGTTTGTTTCTCACCCCTGTATTCCGTAAGACATTTGCTGAGTTTAAGGGAAGGTGCTGTGCTGCTCTGGTTCAAATACATGACCAGGAGTTCAGAATCCTGAGCTCTATTTCTGCCATTAATTTTGTTGTGTGATCTTGGACAAGTCATTTATACCATCTCCTCTCCCACACACCATAGAAGGTGCTGAGCATCCTCAGGTCACTTTGATTTTCATTGGAACTGAGTGCTCAACATCTTCTGAAAAAAACAGGCCTTAATGCTTCAGCTTATTCATATGTACAATAGATGAGGTGTTTACTTACTTCAAATAGACATTGAATCTTAAATTGTACTGTGATGTAATCTGCAGTCCTCAGAGGAAGGTGGCACATAGGTGCCAAGTATTATAATCAGTTATTATTAAGCTCCCCACTTGGGAAAGTGGGAAATTAGGCTCAAATAATTTTTCCTTAAATAGTTGCAAAATACTGGAGCCTACTAGCTTATGTTTTTTTCTATATACAACCATGGAGAATGCAAAGAGCCCTTATTCACTCCTGTCTTACTCTGGCGTCAATGAAAATACTCATGTGGTTAAGTTATTCACGTGGGGATCAGACCCTAAACTCAAGAGTACATTTCATGGTAAATTCACAAACAAAACAAAACTGGAATTTGCTAAATGAGTTTTTATATGAATTATTAGTTTGTTCTAATTTTTATTATTGGACTGACCAAAATCAAATGGCGTAATATATATAATAAAAATATTTTGTTCAGTTTCTTGAAGTAAAACTGCTCTGTCCTAACTTTTGTGGAGATTTTGCTTCTCTTGCATTAAGGGAGGCAGTTGCAAACAAGTAATGGAGACATTAAATATCATTCCAGTATATAATGTTGATATCTGAAATTTGCAATGCCTTCGTTAGTGTTAACATCATATACAGTACAATTCTATTCCCTGAATGTATTGCTTGTGGGCATACTCAAATCACAAATTTTGAAATATTCTTCTGCTGATATATTAGAATATTTTCCTCAAGTTTGCTGTTTTAAAAATGTTGCTAGAATATTCACAGGAAAAAAAATTGCATACGTAAATGCCCCTCCTTGTCCCAGCAGAGGTGAAGTTAGGTCAGACCGGCAAGGAGGTGACCAACTCCTGGGATATGGAGGAGAGAATACATGTCTAGACATGTTGGAACTGAACTCCTGCTTGTGCCTCAAAGTGCAGGTGGAATTGTGCATGGGAGAGGGGCTTCTCTGCCTACTATTGGCCAGTCAGGTGCATTAGGGGAGTTTATGGCCCACCCTCTTAATTTAAAGCTTCACAGGAATCCAGGGGTCATCTTGCTGGATTGCTGCCCTTCCCACCCTCCCTATAGTTGCAGTGTATCGAGCTGTTTCTTTCTTTCTTTTTTCTTGCAGCACTTTGGAGGCCCAGCTTAGGTTTAATGGAGTAAGAATAGGAATTCTAATGTTAGGAGGTAATTTTGGAATGTTAGTTGATTGCAGCTTGTGGCTGATGTCCAGTTCAGTTAAAGGCTCAAAGGGCCAGCTGCCAGAGGAAAATGAGGCTCAGAATATGGTGAGTGGAGCTGTAATTCAGGGATCCGTTGGTGCCAACATGCAGAGGTCATGGGGTATGAATAGGGTTCTACAGGGATCCTTCACCAAGAAGGCAATCTGACAGAGTGCTTGTCTCATGAAAGGGATTAATTAGGTCTAGACTCTAGAATGCATGTAATGATTTTATTTGATATGTAACCATTTGTTTCCAATACTTCTACTTGCTATGACTTGAATCTCTGTGCTTTGCTAAATAAACTTACACTTGATTTCATTATAAACCTATTTAAGTGCTATGTGCTAAGTATAGCAGTGATCTCAGGGGGATCTGGTAATTTGGGGTATACTATTTCTTTGGAAGAGCAAATCTGTGAATGCTGCAAGTGTCCAGTGGACCAGGAGCAGGACACTCTAGGGAGATGCTCAAAGGTTGGGATGTTTCAATCGCTAACCTGTAGAGTGATAGCAGGTCCTGCGAGGCCTAGAGGGGAGTGCTTGTGTTGCCTGTGGCTGGTGGAGTTGGGGAGCTGACCCATGGCAGGCACCAACCAGGCTTCCTTACACTAAAGGGAGGTGATAGCTAGATGCCTCAACCCTGTTTACCTCTGAGAAGCATTGCAGTATTTTTGGTCCATAAAGAGAAGGAGGGACTTGGTACCCCTCTGGTACCCTTTATCATCCCCTCTCACAGGGGAAGGGCAAAAGGATTCAGAAGTGAGCTGAGTCCAAGAGATTAGACTGAAGAATGTTTACTCAAGCTCCTGATTATATGGTAGGAGCCCTGAACCTTGCACTGGGCCCAATTAAATACCTTGTTTGTGAGTGGGGAGGGAGGGCAGTGCTCCCTGCCATTTTTAAGGTAATAATGTTGCATCCATCCCTGTGTCTATCTTTCATTCACCTCCATGCCCTGATCAGTTTGGTGTTTTTATTTGAACAAGTATTAATAAATTATTTATCGGGTGTTCGTTCGTATTTAAAATCTAAGTAATCCGAAAACGCAAAGCCAAAAAGACTGTTTCTAGGAAACTGTGCCAAATGGCGAAATGTAAAATGGGCTAACATAGGTGCATTTTATTATGCATCATTTTTATTACCTGCACACAGGCGGTATTATCCTCCCTTTATATCATAGGAGTGTCTCACTTATTGCTTGTGTAACAATGACTGCTATAACAAATGGGTGAGAATAACAGTGCCATCTGCTGGCTTTGTTAATAAAATTCTGTCTCCCGGTCACCTGGTTAATCCACCACACTTAGATCAAAAGATCACAGCATCATAAATTTCCGTATTGTTTTACGTATAATCAAAATAGTCGAGTTATAGCATCATTTTTGCAATAGTAGTATTAACATCATACATGTTATATGTACAATTAAATGCTGGAACATATAAATTCCAGTCCTGCAAACATGATGTTAACGCATGCTTAACTTTAGCGTACAGTGCTACTACTCCTGGTATTAAGCATGTGCGTGTTTTTAGATTGGGCCATAATGCATAAAAAACAGTCAGTCTTTGTTGCACTTTTAAAAAAAACAACAAGGAGCTATTTTTTACCTAAAACTATTACTACAGTAATAAAAAATTAGGCTCTAACCCTCAAAGATTTACCTATGTGTTTATATACACTGTGAATAGTTTCACTGAAGTCAATGAGGAACCATAGATTATTTTATTTACTGTAACTATATTTTCTAAATTTACATTCCTGTGTACGAGCACACTATCTTTAAAGATTCAGAAACCACATGTAGAGGGTTAAACTTAATTTCCTTTGTATCAATAATCTTACCAACTTGATGCAATTTTTAACTCAATTACTGTTTTAAAAAGCATTTCTTAATATTAAAATTCAATAAGATGTATTGTTTAGCAGAACTGATCAAAATATTTTGGATAACGTTATTTTTCCTTCAGAAAAATGCTGTTATGTCCAAACCAAAACTTCCCATAGGATGTGTTGATTTCAACAAAACTTTGTTTTGGAAAAAAATACTGTTTGGGGCATTTTTTGAATGTAATGTTCAGATTTTGTTTCAAAAACACTTTTATTCCTTCAATCTTAATTTATAAGCATGAAACAAATTAAAATGTCAGATTCTACCCAATGTTTCGATTGAGCCAAAATAAAAATCAATCAAATTTCATGTTGTGGGAAATTTCTAAATTCTTTGTCATTCTTGTTTGGAAATAAACAAATGTCAAAATCAGACTTGTCCATGACATCAGAATTATGGTTCCCACACAGCTCCAATGTGTAAATTAGGTGTTCCTGGGAAAAGTTTAAACAGTGGCATCTCCTTTTGGGTGCCAAGTGGAGGAAACTGTGAGTCTGATTTTCAGAAGTGCTGAGCACCCACAACTCCCACTGGAAGTTATTAGGAGCTCTGTTTAGATCTTTGAAAATACCATAGTATCTAGCTTCCAGTTTGAACATATTCCTTATTCAATCCAAGTATTTTTCCATAATATACTATGTTTTTGTTTCTCAACACATGTTTATTGAAATGTGAAATTCACCCTGAGCCTGAACTTTTATTAAAACCAAAAGTCTCAAAGATTTTTGGACACCCTATGACTTATTTTTCTTTCAGTTTTAATTGACATTTATGTGTTTGGTCAACTGACAAGATGCTTGAAAAAGATTAGCTACTTAGCTATCAGGAAGATCATGTTTCTACACATATCATTGCTTCAACACACTCCAGTCATTTTAATGAGACACATTCTTTAGAATTGGCAAGCAGTACCTCAGGACCCAGAGCCTCACTCTGAGGTATTTTCATAATGTCACAGAGTTTTGTTATAATCCTTGCTAGCTGGCACCATTTGGTACATGCTTCCCTGCAGGCTATTTCTAATCCCATTACTGTGGAAGTGACTCAGTTTGTAGCCTTTTTAGCACATTTGAAGGAACATCTGAGAGACACTTTGGTCTCCATCACAAATGTCTGCATTTATCTACTGTTTCCAGCTGTGTTTCGCTCAAATCCAGTGAGAATATTCAATTTTAAAGGTAAAGGGTAGATAAAGCAAATTAAACATGTTCACCTTGATAATTAGGAATGCAGTAACTGAGGGAAAGCTGCCAGAAGAGTTCCATACTTTTCAAACTGTAGTGTAGATGTTGTATTAATCTATGATATTTGTTTTTTAAATCTAGCATTTAAAAAGAAATCAAATGGACTCTGTATAAACTCCAAAAGCCCCTTGCAATATTCACTCTAGATTTTGTTGAAATTTATAATTGATGTGTCCTTGTCATTGTTTACATTTTTTTTTTAACAAAGATTAGGTCACTTCAGTATTTATTTGAATTAAATATACAGAGGGGTTGAAATCCCAAAACATTCCAAAGCTTTAGTGAAGTGTGTATTAGAATCCAAACTTTGTAACTTGGGCCCAGCTCTAGTTTTAGAGCATGAGATTTTATCAGCCTAAAATAACTAATAAAAAGCAGTCTGTTTACATCCAACCAATGGAATAATTAGAGTCCAACAGGAGAATTCGGTCAGTTTTTTGTTCACCCCTCTTCCATTTCTGTGTGTCAGTGGATCATGCTCTGTTTTTAATTCCTGATTATATTTACTCTATAAAACCATGGTATGTGAAGGATAGGGAATACAAAGGCTCCCAAACTATAAATCACACAGATATTCTTAAATACTTGGAATCAAGGATGGGTCACAGATCCAGTCAAAACAAATAGAGGATTATAGCATCACCCGTGCAGGGACAGAGCTACTTAGAAAAGCCATTCTGCCGATACCCTCTGAACCAAACCCTGCAGGATCTGTATTGTTTAACACACACATCCAGAAGCCTCTTCTTTCTCTGCTACAAATTTATTGCAAAATCCATACCTGGGCCTGTGCATCTTTACTCCGTAACAAAGGAGCACAATGTTCCAAGGTTTTTTTCCATAGGATAGAGTAAGATAAGTGCCTCATGACAGTCTGCCCATGCTGATCAGTATGCAGCTGCATTTAGCGCTCAAAGCTGTCTGTCATATCTAGTGCTAACAATGCATACCACATTCAGATGGAGGAGAAGAAGTGATCTCTCCCCGCACCCACCACACACACTTCAAAAAACAGAACCTCAATTATTTGGTGGGGTTTGCTGGAGATCACTAAGTAGTACATGCCTTCTTTTGGCAATGTGTTTTTAGAGAGATCGGGTATAAGTAGATGCATCTGGGACATGACCCCTACTGCACCAGCACTCTGTTGTACACTAATGAGTAACATGGGAAATCAAACATGTGCAGGTGGAAAGTGGCCTTTTGTTTGTACTGGCTCCATAAAATAGCTTGATAATAAAAACCTTTGTCAAACACAAATTCCTGCTGTACATGGAAAGCCTAATTGTACCTAATGTATATTAGTAGAGACATTGTTCCAGAACAGTTAAACCTAGTCCAAGCGTGACACACAGGAGTCTGGCCATTAAGTTTATAATGTTAGCCTGGTTTGCAGCACTTTTTAATAGACTAAGGACACGTTTTCACTCATTCAGGTAGGGATAATCAGTGCAGATCTATGCTTGTTTTCTGGTGCTATAGCATTTTCCAGGGTGTGGCAGCAGCAGCATTCTGAAATGGATGAGAATAACAGAATTCTAGTAGGTTTCAGAGTAACAGCTGTGTTAGTCTGTATTCGCAAAAAGAAAAGGAGTTTGGACATTACTAGAATTCTCAAAAAGAAAAGGAGTACTTGTGGCACCTTAGAGACTAACCAATTTATTTGAGCATGAGCTTTCGTGAGCTACAGCTCAGCATCTGATGAAGTGAGCTGTAGCTCACGAAAGCTCATGCTCAAATAAATTGGTTAGTCTCTAAGGTGCCACAAGTACTCCTTTTCTTTTTGAGAATTCTAGTCATGTCCAAACTGGTATTACCAATCAGAACATTGTTGTTTGCTGGGCTTTGCTACACAGAGACTTCCAAAAGCCTTCTTTGCAGACACGTGCTCTTAGGAAATAGATACCTATGGTAACTTACAACAGAGGGATCACCGTGTCTACAGTTGGAATGCAGCACTCTCTGAGTTATAAACAACATATTGTTTAACAGTGCAAAGTAACTACATATTACAGTGTGTCACAAAATCAAAAAAATATGGTCTTGAGCTGAAACTGTAGGGGGGGGGTTAGGTAGACAGAATAAAATGTTTTCCATCGAAGTACGGACCTGGCTTATCCCTGCTTAACTTTTATTTGACTGTTAATTATATCAGACCTATCATCATACTAATTGTATGTATAAGCATGATATCTAATGGCATCAAGGCACGAAGTTGTGTGACTGCAGATTCACATACATAACCAGTTTAGAGGTAAGCAGAAAAATGATCTTTGATGTATCAATATATTTTCCTTAAAAAAAACTAGACAATTGAAATTTGTGAATAAAACATAAAAGGGAGGAAAGAGAAGGGAGGCGTAACACTCAGAAGGAATATTGTACACTAGTGTATATAGACTTTTTTGAGTTAATGGGGTGTTTTACACATAAGTGGTTGAATACCAGAGTTCTTTTTTATTTCTACTACTCTGTCTCTTTAAGGCTTAGAACTCAACCAATGGGACAACAGCACACAGCTCTGGTGAGGAAAATATGGTCGCAACATGGGGTCGAGCTTCTGCCAGGCAATTCAACAATGGACTGTGAGCTCTGTTGCTAGATTCTTCAAAGGGCAATAAAAATGATTATGGGTATGGAACAGCTTCCATATGAGGAGATATATATATATGTTTTTGTTCTTCCAAAGTGAAATTTTCTCAATCATTGGCTCCTACAAAAATTTTGGAATCTGCGATCTTTCATCCCAATTCAGGATGAAGACTCTTTTTTTCTTGGGAGGAAGAATGTTTGTCAGTCAGTTCTCCTTACCCGTCTGTTGCCTCCTCTGTGGTGCAGTGATCTTCTCTCTCTCCTAGCTGCTATTTCACAGACAACATAACTGAGAGCTTGCACAAGGTCACATCAGGAAGAGCTAGGAATAGACTTATCTCTCTAACAATAAAGATCTAAGGTCATGTCTGCACTGACCACAGTTTGGATTATGGGAATGTGAATATGAGTGTACATCAAAGTGTGCTAAGAGGTAAACTAAAAGCTTCCTAATTTGCATTAACATAGTCCTCTTCAAACAGGACAACATTAATGTAAAGCAGGACCCTTTTCATTCACATCTACAGCATCCACATAGAGGAGTTATAGGGCAGCAATTTGGTGTGTGCTGCTATTCACATCCTTGTTGTCCAAACGCAGGGCCATGCTGACGAGCCCTCAGTCTTGTTTACTTGGTCACACAATCTCAGAAAAAATGTGCAACTCAGGTGCCAAGAATCCTACCTAGCTCATCAGGGATTAAAAATTGTTTCCATATGATGGGTATGACTGTATGGCAATCACGGGGTAGACATATGTGGCTAGCTTTATCCACCATACCATGGCTAAAAACAGAAGTGTAGATGTAGCAGTGCGGGATTCAGCACAGCAGTACAAGCACTTGAGACCTTCAGTACATACTCACATTGCTAGTCCATGCTGAAGCCCGTCACACCATGTCTACACTACTATTTGAATGTCTACCCAGGTGGGATGGGGTGTTCACCCCCCCACCCCCCAGCTATGAAAGGGTTAATGTAGATTGAGATGGGGCTTATTAACCTGATAGGCCACAACTGAGAGGAATCAGGTGCCTAAGCAATCCCCTGACTCAGGGAGGGAGCCCAGCTGGGGAGGAATGAGCTGTGTTAGATGTATTAAGACAGAAAACTGGAAGCAGAAGGGGCTGCTAGGAGAATCTGTAGTCATTCCCTGGGAGAAGGAAGGAGTGTTTGCAGGTTGTAGGGACAGGTAGCCTGCAGTTATTCCTGAGGAGGGAGTTGTTAGGCTGGTAAACAAAGAGGATGGGGAGAGCCCAATAGGTGGGAAAGGCAGCAAGCAGACCTTGGCTGCTAATTAGAGGGTCCCTGAGCTGGAACCCAGATTAGAAGGCAGACCTGGGTTTCTCTGCCAGTCATGGAGGATGTGGGGTAGTGAGTGAGAGGACTACTGAAGATGGAGAAACTGGCAATGAGGCAGTGAATGGAAAGGCTGTCCAAGATTGCTGAAGAAAGACTTTTTGATCCTCTGCAAGGGGAAAACATGTATAGTGACCTGGCTGGAGAACTGAGTCATGAAGAGACAGTAGTAGTTCAGTGAGCTGGAAGGGCTGCAGACCGAGAGAGAGAAAGCATGCAATCATGGAAAGGGGTATTATTGCCCTTGCAAAGCTAATCCCCCGAATGGCCAGGAGGAGGTTCCACCTGTGGTGAGTTGAGCACCATGTCACAGCATGCTGCAAAGGCACCTGGGCTTGCAGTATGGACATATCCTAAATGAGAGAATTATGGTGAATCCTAGTTGCAGCTCCTAAATCACAATATAAGCTTTTCAGAGCAGGGCCTATTTCTGACTATATATTTTCAGTGCCCCCAGTTGGGCCCTGACTTCAGTTGGCCCTGCTAGTGAGAGCTTTAGTATTGGGGACCAACATTGCTTCACTAAATTTGTGAGATGTCACTGCTGTTTCACAGCTTTAAGAGTGAGCAGGATGAAGTAAAAAATCAGAGGAGAGTCTCTCTCTCACTCACACACCCATTTTTAGAGAGAGAATGTGTATAACTTTAAATCTTATGCTGTGGGAGCTGATCTCATGAGTTTTGGGGTCTGATTTGGTTTTTGAACTCCTGCAGTTGGCAATACTGTGTAATGCTCTTGTTAGATTTGAAGGAGGCGTTCTATTCTAAACCCCTATTTTTCATTCCCTTATAACATTTTTTTTTAAATGAGGGAGTTGTCATTCCCCATGTTGAGCTTAAATCTGTACACAAAGGGGGTGAGTGGTGTTTTTTGCTATCCTAATATTTAATTTCTCCCTGTACGTACAAAGTGCTCTTATTGCTACTGCCTATTTTGTATCTGATTTGTGCATAAATTAAGGCTTTTAGGGTAATATTATGGAATGGAGTCAGTGGATACTGCCCCTTGCCATGTTACATGAGTTTTTATCTTTGTCCCCCTGATACACATCATATAATTGGGGCTTTGTTTTTAAAGCATATATGTGTGTCACATCTTGATTACGTTGTGATTAAAAGAAAACTGAATCTCTCATAAAAACTTAACCAAATGCAGCCTCTCAAATACTTCATTCTGGAAGGAACCTGGCAGAAAACTGGAAGAGTGTCTGGGGGTGGGGCTTCTAAATTCCCCTGGAAGCAAATGGCAGTGTGGAGAAATTGGAATAGGTAAAATATTCTACGCTTTTGTATGTGGCACAAGCCCAGAGGTGTTTAGGGTCTACAAAATAGTAGAGATCATCAAGGGGACTGCCAACTGCTGTAAAAAAAAAAAAAAAAAAATCAAAGCCACTTTCCTACCTGAAAGAAGGGCACACACAAAACACACACTATCTTACAAGCTACTGGCTGTCCAGTGAGACCACTGAACATTGTTACAGAATAAAGCTGAACAAAATTGAACTTGTCCAGTTCTCAGATGGATTAACTTGAGACAGAATTAGGACTTGTCTATGTGATGGGGCAATGTGTGCTCTGGGGTGTGATTTCTAAAGCATACGAATGTGTTTTGTATTAACTGGTCTGTGTAGTCTCTGCTAGTGCTAGTTAAAAATTCACTAGTGCACTAAACCCTATAATGAACTATATATAAAATGCCACTAATGCTTCATTACACCTTGTTTGTTTTGAGATTAAGCCTGACAAACAAGATAACTATTAAAAGAGAGGTTCTCGGCTCCTGAGAAGTAAAATGTTTCAAGCTTAAAAACATGCTGTCAGCACTATGTTCTCTCCAAGTCTGTTTAGAATGTTGAGTCCATTTTTCTGTTAAAATGCAGGGATATTTTCATTTTTTCACGCAACTGTTCAAATATATTTTAAGTCCTATTTTATCATAAACATTAAGAATGAGGCAAAATGCTTATTGCTAACTTCAGCAGGGGAAGCCTCAGGTGGACATTACCATAAGATGTCACTGTGGTAGATGGGGAAAACTGTCTGAGTTGAGAGATTTAACAGTCACATCCCTGAATGCATGTGTTGTGTTGCATTATTGGAATCAATATGGGACAATTTTGCCATGACTTGAGGGGTTGCAAGATAGGGCCCTTGATACTAAAGATGTGTGCTGTAAATCATATAGAAAATACTTTATAGATCTAAAATACAATTTAGAACATCAGAAAAGAGAACAGGCTTACATAGTGATAGAGCAGGTTTTGCTTCTATGGAAGAGGTAATAAATGGTAGTTAAGGGGGAATTGTTGTGAAAAGACAGTGGCACACGTGGTGGTGTACTTTCTGGATCCTATTGATGCTGATGCTTAAAGAATGTTGTCAACAGGGCTGTCAGTTGAACTCCTGCTACTGCACTGTGTAAGGGCCAGATCTATCAAATACATGAGCTCCTACTAGCAATTGCTGAGTGTACTCACCAGAAGGTAGTTGAGAGAACTTGGCACCTTTATCAAAGACATTTAGCAATTCATACGATCTGCACGTTAATAAATTTCCTCCTCACTTTACTTTTATAGAAAAATATATCTCCCAATTATTAAAGATGGCAATGATTATGTAAAAATGATGGCATGCTGCTCTTATTAATATCTAATTATTGTATATCAGATTTCAGAGCACTTTACAAAGGAGCGAAGTATCATTATCCCCATTTTACAGATTGGGAAAATTGAGGCACAGAGGCAAAGTGGTTTGCCCAACCAGCAGGTAAATGGTAAAGCTGAGATTAGAACCTATGTGTCTTAATACCCAGTTGAGTATCCTATCCTGTAGGAAATACTACCTCACCTATTAGGTTTTAATATAACTTTTATGTTTTAAACATCTGTCAGCTCTTGACTTTATACCAGCAATTTCAAAGTAATGGTTCTTCAGAAATTACAGGAGTCAAGCACTCATAGAAAGAAAAGGAGTACTTGTGGCACCTTAGAGACTAACCAAAATTGATTAGTCTCTAAATGCTCAAATAAATTGGTTAGTCTCTAAGGTGCCCCAAGTACTCCTTTTCTTTTTGAGAATACAGACTAACATGGCTGGTACTCTGAAACCAAGCACTCATAGAGTAAATGGAATCCCCTGTCTTCAAATAATCATTGAATGGGAATACTGATGTGCAAGATACTGAATTTCTTCATCGCAGATAAATCAGGCAGCTCTTGCCAGGCTGAGGAATCCAACTTCAGGTATGAAAGAGTTAATAAGGACTTTATCATTAAGTGTAAAAAGATAAGGAGTACTAGTGGCACCTTGGAGACTAACCAATGTATTTGAGCATAAGCTTTCGTGAGCTACAGCTCACTTCATCGGATGCTCAAATAAATTGGTTAGTCTCTAAGGTGCCAAAAGTACTCCTTTTCTTTTTAGTTTTACTTTGTGTAATGACCCATCCATTCCCAGTCTCTATTCAAGCCTAAGTTACTTGTATCCAGTTTGCAAATTAATTCCAATTCAGCAGTCTCTCATTGGAGACTGGTTTTGAAGTCTTTTTGTTTTAATATTGTGACCTTTCATTAAGTGTATTTGCTTTCAGACTTTTTTTTTTTAATGACAAGTACTTATGCAAATGAACTGTTAATACTCATCCAGCCAGAGGTGATTAAGTGTCTTCTAGGCTAGCAGGAGATTTCACCCAGCAGGGGCTATTTGGAACTCGTAAAAGGCAAAGGCTTAAATAACTTTCTTGTGACTTCAGGGGTTACCAGGACTTCTGCTGTAGTTAAGACAGATATTGCTGCATTATCCCTGAGGAGGTCATAGCTTTAGTCACCAGGCAAGTCTTTTAACCTGTACACATTTTTAAGGTGAATAAGAGCACAGAAACCAATCTGAGTGATATGTTGGCATTAAATAGATAGAAATAATGAGAGGACCTAAGGGATCCTCTAGTGGAATATGTAATTAAGTAAACTAGAACCAGGAGGGAAAAAAAATGAAGGAATCATACAGACAGCCTCCTGAATTAGATTGTGTGCAATTATAATACCTATAAAATACATGTTCTCAAGTACGTTTACTAATCAAAAATATATACAAACATATACTATAAGAAGTAACAGGATTTAGGTCTAATAAAGGAAAAAGAGAAAGGTAGGTGGTGGTTCCTGAGTCTTCAGGCATAGTGAGAGATTTTATCCTGAACTGCATAATGGAGGGATCAGTAGACACTGGGATCCCTTTTTTTTTAAACTGTAAAGCCACAGTAGCTCCTCCTACAGTCATAACACTTGACTGTTGTGTATCCTTTTTGTTAAAGTGAATACCACTGGAAGATAATACAAGCAAAGAGTTTCACCCTCCTTTTCCCGTCCCTATCTCTGATGCCTTGAAAAGCTGCTCCTTACTGGATGAATCGCTGCCAGGGAGACTTTGAGCTTTAGGGGAGATAAAACAAAACTGTGGCTGAATGGAACACTAATGTTTGAGGGGCTTTTGGAAAATAGAGGCTTCATATTGCTTTAAAATATGAAATTGTTTGAAATTTTTTCCAGAAGTATTCAGCTCCACTCCTAATTTTAAAGCCACTTTATAATTTTTTTCCCAGACAAATGAATTTCATTACAAGTCTTATGGATACAGTGAACTTTGAAGGAAAATGCCACTCTGATTAGTTTCGGAGTAGCAGCCGTGTTAGTCTGTATTCGCAAAAAGAAAAGGAGGATTTCAGCGCCACTGAATGCATCTGATGAAGTGAGCTGTAGCTCCCAAAAGCTTATGCTGAAATAAATTTGTTCGTCTCTAAGGTGCCACAAGTCCTCTGATTAGTATCCGGTTTACATCATTGACTATGATTCTATAAACAGTTGTATGGGCAAATGATTTGGAGCCTCAAGGGTAAAAAGCCAGTAGTTGTTACCAATTGCTACTCAGTCTGGTGGTCTTAGCTGAGGAGAAAAGGATCCAGCTGTTTGAGGTTTTCTGATGCAAAATTCCTTCCTAATAAACTCCGTCTTATGCTTATACTCACGTTTTATACCTTTATTTATTTTTTTTGGGTGGGCTTGGGGAAATGAAAGGATTAGCAGTATCATGCCTCTGACTCAGTAAGTTAATTAAAGGCTGTGAGTATAAAATGGAACAATGAATTATTTAGTGGATAACAAACATGGTATCTCATTCCAGTGATTGGCATTCCAAGTCCGTTTTTAGTTCTGGAACGTGTACATTACTATTTCGGCATAATACTAGAAAATATAAATGTTTGTAAACATGTTTTCACCTGAATCTTAGCTAACATTTCCCATGTTCTGTGCTTTCCTAAATTGCAGCCACAGTCTATTTTTTTTAATATTTATGTGAAATTGAGGAGGAGAGAAGTGTTGTTTATCGAAAATATAAAGTCTGTAAGAAGAGCTAGTACTTAACCCAAACCCAGAATTGCAACGCAGTCAAAGTTTGGAGATACTTGAGTTGTAAAATGGAATCTGTTCAGGTTTTGCAAATCACCACTGTCTTCATGTGTCAAAGCAAACCCAGATTCACTTCCCAAATTTCGTGGAATGTGAATGTTTGCTGTCACATTTACCAAGTGTTTTTGTGGCTGTGGTTTTTTTTTTTTTTTTCCTCTGCTACATTTAGGCTGTTCCTGCAAGCTGTTCCAAGTGTTGAACCTTTGTGATGTGATGTGCAAATTCATACGGACTTCAGTGGTGCTTTATATGTACATACCCATGTAGAACACCTTGACGTTTTGGAGCTTTATCTATTTTTGTGTCAAACATATTTTTGACCTTTCTCTCAACTGCTTACTTGAGCTTCTTTACCACCCCATGAATTGAAAGCAATTTAAATTGGCAAGGCTGTCTATGATCAACCTCTGTTCTTGACGCTATAGTTAGAAAGTATTCTAGAGTGTGTCATTCTTTTAATTAGAGCCAAAGGAAATGATTACTCTATCACCAGTAATGACTGATATCCTTCAGTATAAAACCAGATCCAATGCATCTTTGCTGATGCTGGCTTGGCAACACAATTGAAAACTAAATTTGTATCACTGAGACCTAGGGGTAAAAAAAAAAAGTGCCCAAGTGATGTGCAGTCTAAATACAACTTAAGTTTCAGTGAGAGTCAGTTCATAAGTACAAAAGCAAAAAAATCCTCAAAGGTCGTCAGGTGTGTGAATTGGTGTCAGTACAATGGTGTCCCCTCTGGCCAGGTATGTCATGGCAACTGAGCTCATTCAGGCTGGTAGGGGTGTTAGTCTATTCTTGGTGCCGACATATCTGAAAACCCTCTCTGCTCTTATGTCTATCAAGGGATTGATAGGGGAACCGAGACCTGCCAACTCCACTGGGTTCCAGCTCAGGGTCTTTAAGCTAGATAAGCTGAATCAAAGTTCACCAACTCCAGCTGTACCCTGAGCTCTTCCTACCGCATCTCGTCTGCTAGTCTTTCTGCAGTGTTGTCCCGACCCTGAGCAGCATTTCAGAAGCCTGCTGGAAGGAGGTGGGTTTTCTTGTTTTCCCCCTCCAGCCTGCTCACTCCTCTGGTAGCTACCCCACCTCTCTGCCTCCTAGTCCTCTTACCCTTTCAGCACCTTGAAAGGGCCTGCTTTTCAGAAAAAAACTTGCACGCCCCGCCCTCTAAAAACTGAGCCTTTTAAGTTATCTCAGCTGAGCACCTGAAATCACTAGTCACTTCTGAAAACATAAGCCTCCAGACCGAAGAATTTTCACGGTGCCAAAATTGTTTGATTCTTGCAGTGGCTTCACAGGCTGGCTGATCCTTTAAGGCAAGTCCGGCTCAGTGCTTATGTACACTTGCAGCGCTGCAGCTGCATCAGGGCAGCTGTGCCTTTGTAGTACTTGGTGAAGATCTACCTATGCTGATAGCTATTGCCTCTTGGCAGGAGAAGCTCTTCTATTGACGTAGCATTGTCTACACCAGGAGTTTGGTCAGTATAACTGTGTGGCTTAGCAGTGTGATTTTTTTTTCCACACCCCTGAGCAACGTAGTTATACCATATAAGTTTCTAGTATAGCCCAGGGTTCAGATTTGCCTGACCCAGTAGCTCTTCCCCAGCTGTACATAATGCGGAAACTTAATTATAACTGACTGGGGGTGATCAGAGATTACATAAATAGAGTAGATAACACAGAGAAGGTAGGAAGTTTTCGTATCTGGAAAGGGCCTGCCAAAGGTTGGAGAGGAAAAGGCTGCCTGGAGTGAAATGTTTTGTGTTCTGTTGTAGCTGCGTGAAGCACATCTTTCCTTTCAGAAAGAAGGAGGGCATCGAGAGAGTGGACATGGAGACAAGCCTAGGCAGACCCACAGAGAGCAGTTACCATAGTCTTTTCTATACTATCCATGGTATAGGGAGTCTAGATGCCTAACCTAGGGCTGTGCATTCCATTAGGCAGCAAGGCACCTAAAGTTGGGCATTTCAACATTCATCACAGAATGGGAGGACTGTATTTTTTAAATAACTGTTAGAGGGGAAACTGAGGACTGAGCCCAGGTAAAACAATTGAAGTACTGAGGAGCTGTGGCCAGGGGCAAGGGAGTGGAATGAATAGACCAGCAATAGAATTAGTTGAAATGCTGGAAATTTAAGGTAAATTTCGTAAGGTAATTACGAAAACCACAGAGCCTTCCTGGTGAGGGGGGCTGTGGGTGTGCGCTTTTGTCTGCAGAGGGCATGCCTGGCCTCCTGCAGGGTGTTTTGATGATAGTCCGGATGACTATGCTCTAGCAAGAGCTCTTTGTGTTGATTTAACAGACCTCTGAAGGATTTTTGCATAATGATTTCTACTTGATAGGAAGAGGTGATAGGAATCCAATTATTAGTCATGGAGGGAAATATAAGTGGATAAATTACTCATAATTTATCCATCCACTTAAGAATTAAAGTGTGTGTGTGGGGGGGGGGTACTATCCTCCTATTCTTAAATATTTTAGTTATGATAAGCAACAGAAGTCAGTATCAAACCAAGTGCATTAATTTTAGTTGAAATGAGGAAAGAGAATGTCCAGCACTATGATATTTAACAGTGTTGTTTTTGCTAATTTTGTAATATGACTTAGTTTTTCTATACTCTACTTCAGCATAACTAATTGTTTTTATAGGACTCTGTTTCCATTTGTCTGTTTGACACCTGGATTCCATTTACTTTTGACACCTTTTTTATATGGGATTTTTTTATGCTTAATTCATACATAAGTCCTTTTTGTGCTAAACCATATTTCGTGTTTGCTGTAGCACCTTGCAGTTGGTCTTCTGGCTTAGCTATAGTCCAGTTAGCAGCATACAGACAGTATGAAGTAAGTTTTTTATGGGCCATACTATTGCATTGTTACACTGATTGTAAATTCTGGGTAACACCAATGCAATTACTGGTTAATTTGTGTAAGTGTTGAGTATCTGCCTTTGTGGTTTTTAAGATTCCAAGTCCAGTATTTGGAGCTGCATTTTGCTATAACATGGATGTAATTCTTGTTTCAGTTAATAGAAGGTTCACCACCTGCAACTGAAGCAGAAATTGATGCACTGGGCCAACTTCATTAAGTTCAATAGAATTACAGTTGGGATGAAGTTACACCAGCGATATGACCCTTAAAAATGCAAATCAAATTACTTATTTATATATCTAACTTACTGTAAGATCTGCATGAACCTTAGTTTGACTATAAGGATTTACCTCTCTAACTTAAAACAACAAATCATTTAAAATGACTGCCTAATTTAAGGCATTTTTAGAACTTTTTTTTTTTTTAAAAAGGCTACTTTTTCTGCTTACAGCTCAGTACCTGCAATAAAATTGTAGGAACTATGGCACTGAGTCCAAATTATATCATTTTATATGTTTTACTCAATGGCATCTATAAATCAGATAGTTACTGTTTGAAAGCCTCCAGGCTTTTGCAGATCCCATTCTTAGGCACCTAACTCTCCACATGCATTGTAAAGGGTAGTCAACAGACAGGACTGTAGGCCAAATCTTGATCGCCAGATGCTTTTGAATGGATCCTAAAATCTTTATTTACTTATCCATGTTGTTTTTCTCTGGAATCTGGATCTTGACTTTACAGTTACCAAGAAATTTGGACCTTGACAAAAAATAGACTATCCGTGGTATAGGGAGTCTAGATGCCTAACCTAGGGCTGTGCATTCCATTAGGCAGCAAGGCACCTAAAGTTGGGCATTTCAATGGAGTCTTTCAGAGTAGCAGCCGTGTTAGTCTGTATTCACAAAAAGAAAAGCATCTTATCTGAGCATAAGCTTTCGTGAGCTACAGCTCACTTCATCAGATGCAAATAAATTGGTTAGTCTCTAAGGTGCCACAAGTACTCCTTTTCTTTTTTCAATGGAGTCTAAATGCCTAACCACATAACCAAGTGCTGAAAGAGCTTTCATGTTCCAATAGGTATAGCGTACAATCCTCTTCCTGATAGACGTACCTAGAAAAAATCAATCAGGACAGAAATGGGTAAGTGTCCTGTGAACCTGAAAGCTCTAATATGATGGTGGCACTGCTATTTTCAGCATTATGAAGAGTTTTATTAAATTGCAAACACTTTTAGCAAAGAAACTTTCTGCCTGGACTGAGTAATGTTAAGCATTCTGCACTTACTACTTTGCTTCACAAGCAAAGCTCCACTTCGCCTTTGTGACCTACAGATATAGTTTTCTATTTTTTGTTGTTGTTCCATGAGCCTACAAATACAATAGGCTAGCAGCATTAGCTGCATGATATTATGCTCCAAGTATGCCTCAAATACATGTACTGACGCTTGGGTCAGGGCAAAAATATTTTGACTGTTGGTTTCAGTTGTAGACATATGTAAATTCTGTTCATGGTTGACTGTTAAAATTAATTGACATAAGACCAGAACTTGGCTGAGAAATTTATTTTAACTATAAATGGGAATGCCACATAATTTAATGCACTGCATTGACTTCATGGTTTCTCTGCTGTGACCAGGTAGCTATCTTTATTAGGTAACATAAGAAAACAACCACCTCTGTCTGTGTAGTCTGGAACTGGTGGCAGTACACATGAATGGAAGATAAGATTCTAGGTTTTCCTATATCTAGCTGTGCCTTATTTCATCTGAACTCTTCCCCTTATTAAACCGGAGACTTTCAGTTGACTGTGCCAGACCTATCCCTACACCACTGAGGTCAATAGAGATCTGTGTGGGTGCCATCAAATGTGGGATCAAGATTCTACTTTGGATGTTAGGTAGGTAATGCAACTTTACAGTCCAGGGTTTCTTATGTAAATGGATTTAAAATCCTCTCTATGCTATTAGACTCCATCTTTCATTCCTGCCACTTGTATAAGCCCCCCCCCCCCTTGAAAAATATTCCCCACTCATTACCTAGCACGTAGCCTAAAAAGAAATTCAAGTTCTAGTACCAGGAAGAAGTTCAAATGTTACTAACAAAGGAGCTGCATAACATGATATTTTTGGTACAAATTATAGACTGATCCGAGAGAGACAAAAGCAAGACGGGAGAATAAAGCCTTCAAATGGAGGTTCCCCCACCCCAACCCCAGGGCATTTCTTGGAGTAATTACATTACAATGCCAATTTTTATTAGTAAAGTAACATGGAAAATAGATAACCTTATATTCTTGGCTAGAGAATCTCATTTTGATACCCCCTCCCCTTAAATGAGTAATAAAACACCTCTGATAGTAATAAACCATTTTTCTTTGACATTTCATGATAACTGTAACAACAAATAAAAAGGGAACTTCAAAGATTGCTTCCCTCAAAAGCTCTCTAAAATCCATTTGAATAAAATGCATGACTTTAACAAAGGTGATGTTGAAAATGTCATAGAAATAAATTAATGGTCCATTTCTCTTGCTTCATATTGTCTATATTTTATTCATAATTTATTCTACAGCACATACTGCATGTTGATTGAAGGAAATATTAAATCCAGCTGAGCTTTAGGCAATTTTTAAAGGAATGAATATAATTATACATGTTAATAGACTTGAATCTGCTTTTATTTGGCTGTGTCTGTCATATAACAGATCACTAAGATTTGCCTTTTATACCTATTAATCTTTCATGAAGACATCAGAAGCTACCATTCTATATCTGTACCCACTTTTTAGTGCTTCTGTAATGACTTTTGAGTTAGCCACCAGGGCTTAGAGTGAACTTATACTGGCCAAAATGCTGTATCACTTTTGTGTTGGTCCTATCTGTTTCTGCAGAATTAAAGCTTTTTCTAAATACAAAAATGAACCAAATTTTATAGCCCCTCTGGTTATGAAGAAACCAATCTGAATGAGAACTGATGAAATCTTGAATCTGAAGCAGTAACTTTGAGAGATGAGCTCTGCATCTATCAGTCTCAACTGGATATTAATTCTGAAGACTAATGACTATAGATGTCAACATTAACTATTTCACCATGGATCATTTTAGCAGAAATATTCAGCAACTCTTGGTTTATTGATATAATTTGTGGTGGTTGGAGCTAGAGTCAAGTATCTTCATTCCCCTCTCAGCTCATGAAAGCTTATGCTCAAATAAATTTGTTAGTCTCTAAGGTGCCACAAGTCCTCCTTTTCTTTTTGCGAATACAGACTAACACAGCTGCTGCTCTGAAACCAAAACTTTTAGTAATCCTACCTTTTACTGTAATACCACCTGCAAACTTCCACTAAGACAGCCTCAGTGAGGACTGAAAGACTTAGTCCAGTATTATACCTGAAAATACCGTTTATTCCTTTTAAAAGTAATGTTTCTGAGTAAATCATATAAGCATCTGTTATGTGATAGGACCTTATGTACTCAAAACATGGTCACATATGCAATTTAGAATATTGCATGGTAATCCCTATAAATAAGCACATTCAAACATTGTTACACTTACAGATTCTTCTACTAGTCTGCACTGCGCATACGAACTTTGGGCCTGTTTTTTCAAATGGCTACTCCTGCCATATATAGTTACTGAAGAACAGAGTTCCATTAAATTTAATGGAACTACACAGCTCGATAACACTTGACCCATTCTCCTATGTTGCTGTCCCCTAATGCCAGTCCTCCCTGCTCATCCATCCCTCCAACACATGCATCCAAATTTCTATTTTCTCTTCAGTCATGTTTCCCATAGCAATGGTAGCCAGTTGTGCAAGTCTGGATAAAATGGGATTCCTGGAGTTTCAATCTGTGTGGAGAAGGAGGTGTTTTGAGCTGAGAGTGTCGTGGTGGTGGGTGTAGCCTCTTAAGGACTGAGTTCTTAGCCTACAAATGCACTTCCTTTTATCCCAGGAAGGGTTTATCAACACTGTTGGTGTGGAGTGGAAGAATGGTGAGAGCTCCTAGCTCTTCCTATCCAGGCTTATTAGATGGTCTCTCCCCCACCCCTTTACATAGCTCTCCCACTTTGAGACTGGGATGAAACATTCCCCAGAGGGCCCCAGTCTGTGAGGTCACTATAAAACAATGGATCAATGTGGGGAAATGCTATGTATTTATTAATTGTGATTTGTTCTGAATACCAGTGACTTTACTTTTCTCCAACCCTTGGCCAAGTCTTTGTTTTTATCTTGTCTTCCTTCCTCTCATTTCTCAATTTCCTCTAATCATTTCTTTCTGAGAATGCTCCCTGTCTAAATTCCTGTACCTAATTCTCCTAATCTCTACCCCAGGTACTTGTGATTTTAAGTGTGTAATGGCGAAAAGTATTTACACTACTAGTTATGTGTTTGTTACCGTAACACCTTGTCAAGGCTGATTCCCCACTTTAAGTGCAGAAGGTGGGGGCCTGCAAGGATTCTAAAAATTAATACTGGCCACTCCAGGCTTGTATTAAACTCCCAAGGGTACAGCTTCTCTTACCTTGGGTGGTGGCAGCATCTATCCATCCAAGTGTGCACGCAACAACAACCAAAAAAAAAAAAAAAAAAAAACCCTTTGGACCCACGAAGGTGCACTTGAGAATTCCTCCCTGTGGGGTACCCTCAAGCCCTTTCACCCCCACCCCCTCTAGGGAAGAGCTGAGAAAGAAAACAAAGCAAATCCACTTTTGCCACAAGCTAATTAAACATATGCACAAACCCAATCCTATTCTTAAAAAAGGTAAATTTTATTAAAAACAAAAAGAAAGAATATACATTTGGAACTTAGGCTATTACTAGATTTAAAAAGAGCAAATATAATCAGCATCAAGAATGGCTTTCTTGAGGTCCAGCTTAATGGTTACAAGGAAAGCAAAAGCATTTGGGGGTTAGCTTGTGAACTCCTCTGTGCTATAAAGAAATAAGGGAGAAACCTAATTGCATCTTCTTAGACGTTCCCAGATCTACTTACATATCTGGGGTTTCAGATAAGTATTTCCTAGGTCTGGTTTGATTTTTTTCATATCTGGTTTAAAGCATCTTACAGCATTGCTGCTGTGTCTCCTCTCTCCGGAGAACAACAGAAAGACAAAAGGAAAGTCTCTTCCCCCCCCACGCATTTTAAAAAGTTCTAGCCCTCCCATTGGTTCTCTTGGTCTGGTGCCCACTCCCTTCTTTTTAACCCTTTACAGATAAAGCAAGTAGAGAACAGTTACTAACAGGGATTTTGTAGTTAGCTGGCTGGATGGCTGGGTACCCATAAAAGGGAGTTTACCTCCCTCTCCCACCCTTTCATTTATCACACACCTGGGGGCCACAACTGGAATTAGTGCCCCAATGAGCTACCATGTCCATACACATAAAGGCAGTCTGTCTCACTAAATGCTTTTTCAAGATAAATGGCAGGGGAAATAGAGAAGTGACTTGCCAAACTTCTGCACCATCTTTAAAGAAAGAATGCAGTGGGATCAGGGGTGTTTTTGAATCTTGCTGCCATTAAATGGGGCTTCGTAAAGCAGGACTTGATGACAGTTGTGTACACAATTTAGTTCTTCAACAATTTCACCTACATTCCATCACATCTGTGAGGTACTGAGCTAGTATATGAAGCTGTATGAAATGGCTCAATATTCCCTCTGAATATGTAATTAATGCTTAATGACTTACCTTAAAATCCACGTTCTGCTTTGCCTTATTTATGTGGATTATGGGACTGAATGGGGTGCAAAATTTTCAATATTCTTTTTGTACTGACAAGACCCACCTTCTTCATCCTCACCTTTTTCCATTACAAATTGTTCTGGAGTGTTTGAGGGGGATGTTGTGTTTTTAGCCAAGTCAATAACCTTATCATAACTAGAGCAGTTTGAAAGCCTTTTGGTTTTTGGGTTGTTGTGTATGCATGTGTATATATAACCTTTTTCTGTCTTCAAATATTGTTTGGTTGAATCCAAAATGTGATTTTTGACAAGCATCTTGCTGGGAAGAGATCTCAGGTTCAATACTTCAGGAAGAGGCGTGTTGAGGAGAAGAGACACAGTCAGCCCACCCCTTGCCCCAGTAGCCTTGTGATTAGGGCACTTGCATTAAATGTCAGAGCCCCGGGTTCCAGTCTCCACTTTGCCTGATTTGCAGCTTGAGCCTAAGCCTGGGGTTTCCCACATCTCAAGTAGGTGCACTAACCACCAAGCCATAGTCAGTGTGTCCATTTTATTTCAAGGAAAAAGTTTTGAAAGGTGTAACTTTTTTTTTTTGTCCTGGTGCAGAAGGAAAACAAATTTGCAGACTTAAACATTTTCCATGTAACAACAGAATTCTCTCTTTTTTTTGGTCAGCCCTAATCATAACTCCCCCTCCCCCTCACCCCTTTTTTAAAAATACCCGAACAATACAAACACCAAAAAGCAAAATTGCAGTAAAAATGGTGCTGTGATAGTTTCTAAGGTGGTTATCTAGTTCTCTGAACAAGATCAGCCTTGTAACTTATTCACTAGAGAATATATTGCCTTATAAGAGTGCACTCGAAGTAGTGTTGCTTAAATAACTAGACTATCAGTGAATAGTAAAATATATTGATGATGCCTTTTGGAAAAAGCTAATAAATCCTATCTTTAGTGTAAATACTATTCTGAAAGTTAGCTTTTCAGTTAAGTCTATTTAATTTTCATTTTGCAGTTCAAACTTCTGTACAACTTATTTGCAGTAACAAAAGATACTGACAGGTTTCAATGTGGTAGCCGTGTTAGTCTGTATCAGCAAAAATAACAAGGAGTCCTTGTGGCACCTTAGAGACTAACAAATTTATTAGGGCATAAGCTAAATAAGCTAATTTAGTATTAATAATTACAGTTCTGCAGTTTCTCATTGGAGTCGGCTTTTGCCACTTAAAAGCACTGACATACCCCCCCCCCCCCGCACTTCGTAAGGTAACTCCCATCTTAAGTTGCCTTGGTAAGGCAACTTAAAAGTGGCAATTCTTCAACAAAAAAACTTCAAAAACAGACTGCAACAAACTGCAGAACTGGAATTAATTTGCAAACTGGACACCATCTAATTAGGCCTGAATAAAGACTGGGAGTGGATGGGTCACTACAAAAACTAATTTTCCCCCTGCTGATACTCTCACCTTTTAGCCAACTGTTTGAAATGGGCCACCTTGATTACATTGAACTCATTAGCACTACAAAAGTGATTCCCCCCCCCTTCTTGTCAACTGTTGACAATAGCCCACTTCCTCCTTAATTTAATTGGCTCATTAGCACTGACCCCCTGCTTGGTAAGGCATTTCCCATCTTTTCATATGCTGTGTATTTATACCTCTCTACTGTATTTTCCACTCCATGCATCTGATGAAGTGGGTTTTAGCCCACAAAAGCTTATGCCCAGATAAATTTGTTAGTCTCTCAGGGTATTTCTACTCTACGAAATTAGGTCAAATTATTTATAGAAGTCAATTTTTTTAGAAAGTGATTTTATACAGTAAATTGTGTGTGTGTCCCCACTAAGTGCATTAAGTCGGTAGAGTGTGTCCACAGTACCAAGGCTTGTGTCGACTTTCAGAGTGTTGCACTGTGGGTAGCTATCCCACAGTTCCCACAGTCTCCGCCACCCATTGGAATTCTGGGCTAAGCTCCCAATGCCTGATGGGGCGCAAACATTGTCGCGGGTGGTTTTCGGGTACGTTGTCAGACGCCCCTTCCTCCATGAAAACAATGACAGACAATCGTTTCGTGCCTTTTTCCCATGCAGGTGCCATACTGCATTCAGCAGATGGTGCAGTAGGACTGCTAACCATTGTTGAATGACCACTTCCACTGCCACTCTGCTCTCCTGATGCTTAGAGGACCTACAAGGTGGATTCAAAGCATCTGGAGAGCAGAGTGGCAGCGGAAGCAGTGGAGGACATCATATAGAGGACCTACAAGGTGGATTCAATATGATGTCCTCCACTGCTTCCGTTGCCACTCTGCTCTCCCAGTGGTCTCACAGGGCCGCTTTCGCTGCAACTGTGCTCGGCTGTTGTCTCGCCATAACACGGCAAGTGTGCAGCCCACTCAGCTGTTGTGTCCTGGCAGCAGACAGTGCAGTAGGTCTGCAACACTGGTAATCCAAGCACTGCTTCCCCTACAACTCTGATCTACTACAGATGCCATACCACAGCTCTGTTTCTCCTTGATGAAAACCTGCCCCCCATCCCTTGGTTTACTCTACTTCCCTGTAAGCCAACCACCCTCCCCTTCCCCCTTCAATCACCACTTGCAGAGGCAATAAAGTCATTATTGCTTCAAATTCATGCATTCTTTATTAATTTGTCCCACAGATAGGGGGATAACTGCCAAGGTAGCCCGGGAGGGGTGAGGGAGGAGGGAAGGACAAGGCCACACTGCACTTCAAAACTTATTGAATGCCAGCCTTCTGTTGCTTGAGCGGCCCTCTGGGGTGGAGTGGCTGGGTGCCCAGAGCATGCCCCTTCCCCACCCTACACACACATTCTTGGGCCTCTGGGTGAGGAGGTTATGGAACTTGTGGAGAAGGGCAGTTGGTTACACAGGGGCTGCAATGGCGGTCTGTACTTCAACCATACCCCGGAGCATATCAGTTTGATCCTCCAGTAGCCTCAGCATTGCATCCTGTCTCCTTTCATCACGCTGCCCCTACCTTTCCTCTAGATCCCACCACCTCTCCTGTTGCTCCTGCCACTTGTCCTCTCATGTGTCCCTCCTGTCCTCACATTCATTTTGTGCTTTCCTGGACTCTGCCATTGTCTCCCTCCACACATTCTGCTGGGCTCTTTCAGTTTGGGTGGACTGCATGAGCTCAGAGAACATTTCATCATGAGTGCGGTTTTTTTCACCTTCTTTTCTGCGCTAGCCTCTGGGGCAGAGATGCTAGTCGCAGCATTGAAACATTTGCAACTGCAGGAGGAAAAAAAGGGAGATTGGCTATTTAAAAGGAGGGGCTGATATTTTCAGGTTAAAGTGCAGCACAAACCCAACTAACCCCCCTCTCCCCCACACACACTTCTCTGGGATTATCGCTTCACCCTTCCCCCCACCACATGGCTAACAACGGGGATGATTTCTTTTCAGCCATAGGCAAACAGCCCAGCAGGAAGGGCCACCTCTGAATGTCCCCTTAATAAAATTCCCCTATTTCAACCAGGTGACCACGAATGATATCACTCTCCTGAGGATAACACAGAGATAAAGAACGGATGTTGCTTGAATGCCAACAAACACCATGACCACACGCTGCCATGCTTTCTTATGCAATGATTCCAGATTATGTGCTACTGGCCTGGCATGGTAAAGTGTCCTACCATGGAGGATGCAATAAGGCTGCCCTCCCCAGAAACCTTTTGCAAAGGCTTTGGGAGTACGTCCAGGACTGCTTCATTGAGATGTCCCTAGAGCATTTCCACTCCATCCCCAGACACATTAACAGACTTTTCCAGTAGTTGTACTGGCCACAAATGCATCCCAAGTCTTTAGGGCAAATTTAATCATTAAACACTATTATATTTACAAAGGTACACCCACCAGAGGTGCCTTCTCCACCTTCAAGGTCCAGGAGCCAGGATTGGGAGGGTACTGTCTCCAGGGTGATAAACAGTTCCTGGCTGTCGGGGAGAATGGTTTCTCAGCTTGCCTGGTGTGTGCTATCTTCAACCTCCCCCTTCCTCATCTTCCTCATCTTCCTCATCCCTGTTGCATGAGACTCCCTTGCAGGAGTCCACATGCAGGTGTGGGGTAGTTGTAGTTGTTGCCAAGAAGGCCAATGGCATTTTGGGATGTATAAGTAGGGGCATAGCGAGCAGATCGAGGGACGTGACCGTTCCCCTCTATTCGACATTGGTGAGGCCTCATCTGGAGTACTGTGTCCAGTTTTGGGCCCCACACTTCAAGAAGGATGTGGATAAATTGGAGAGAGTCCAGCGAAGGGCAACAAAAATGATTAGGGGACTGGAACACATGAGTTATGAGGAGAGGCTGAGGGAGCTGGGATTGTTTAGCCTGCAGAAGAGAAGAATGAGGGGGGATTTGATAGCTGCTTTCAACTACCTGAAAGGGGGTTCCAAAGAGGATGGCTCTAGACTGTTCTCAATGGTAGCAGATGACAGAACGAGGAGTAATGGTCTCAAGTTGCAGTGGGGAAGGTTTAGATTGGATATTAGGAAAAACTTTTTCACTAAGAGGGTGGTGAAACACTGGAATGCGTTACCTGGGAGGTGGTAGAATCTCCTTCCTTAGAGGTTTTTAAGGTCAGGCTTGACAAAGCCCTGGCTGGGATGATTTAACTGGGAATTGGTCCTGCTTTGAGCAGGGGGTTGGACTAGATGACCTTCTGGGGTCCCTTCCAACCCTGATATTCTATGATTCTAGGGGCACAGCCTAGAATTGCATGCAGCTCATAATAGAAGCAGTATGTCTGGGCTCTGACCCCAAGTGGGCGTTTGCCCCTTGGGTTTTTTCGTAGGCTTGCCTGAGCTCCTTAAATTTCAAGTGGCACTGCTGCGGGTCTGCCCTTGGAGATTTTTTTTCCACAAATATTTTGGCATTTCGTCTTTTGGTACAGAGTTCTGATAGCACGGATTCATCTCCCCGTACAGCGATCAGATCCAGTATCTCCTGTTTGGTCCATGCTGGAGCTCTTTTCCGATTCTGGGACTCCATGTTCACCTCTGCTGATGACATCTTCACGGACACCTGTGCTGATCAGCTTGCTGTGCTGGCCAAACAGGAAATGAAATTCAAAAGTTCGAGGGGCTTTTCTTGTCTACCTGGCCAGTGAATCTGAGTTGAGAGTGCTGTCCAGAGCGGTCACACTGGAGCATTGTGGGATAGCTCCCGGAGGCCAATACTGTTGAATTGTATCCACACTAACCCAAATTCGACCCGGCGATGTCTATTTCCGCACTAATCCCCTCGTCAGGGAGGAATACAGAAATCTATTTTAAGAGCCTATTAAGTCGACAAAAATGGCTTCGTTGTGTGGACGGGTGCAGGGTTAAATTGGTCTAACGCTGCTAAATTAGACCTAAACTCGTAGCATAGACCAGGGCTAAGGTGCCAAAAGGATGCCTTTTTTTTTTTTTTTAAAGATACTGAGCTGCCTTTCTAAAGATACTTTCACCAGCAGTCCTTAAGTCTTTGTATAGTGGTGCTAAAGTGGACCAAGTAGTCTAATATCAGTTTTTTTTCTTTGAGATCATATTTGCACATTGTCTGTCTCATGGCAGATCAAAATGTTTGAGAGGCACAGAAAAAGAAAGCAGGAATAAAAATGAAGGAAAATAATACTGTACACTAGAATAAGGTTATTTGATGGTGTAACTACTTTAACATGCAATATATACCTGTATATATCTTCATTTCTTTTTAAAAGTCAGATATTAGTGACACTGGGACTTTATATAATTTTATATAAAAATAGTTATACTACTAGGTACATTAGCAGACAGTGGACGTCAAATAAGTCTATTTTAAACTTGCTCTTCTACAGTCCCTCTGCTTCTCACTGAAAAATGTTGTTTTTTTGGAAAACCTCTCAAGTTCCATTTCAAGTAAGCTCCACTCTGATGTTGTTTTGGCAATGCTTTGTGGAACGTATTGCATGAATAAAATAAGAATATTTTAAGTCCTAAAGGCAATTGTACCCAAAGGTCTCAGGCTTGAACAACTGCATACTCTTAGTATCTTAACAGCACAATAACCAAAAATACACTTCAGGCTAAATAATAGCAGCAGCAGGGTATGGCCAACTACTGTGCTATGTCTTTCTGAGGATGCTGTCTTAAATAGAAAATGGCCTAATTTCTTCTTGAATTTTCATTGTCTAATAGTTTTGGTCTTGAGTTGCTAATGTATCATATGCATATTCATGGTATTTACATACAGGATAACATGGTACCATTCTTAAGAAAAGGTTTGCCTTTTAGATGGGTGTGTTAGCTTACGCATTTATTCATATTTATATTTTTCTGGATATATGCATATATGTCTGAACTGGGATTTTCATACCAACTGATGGCAGCCTTAAGTAGCCACCCTTTAGTTCATGGTGTATCCAAAAACTTCCAATTCTGCTTCATTTCACCTGAAATGCCACAAGGATGAGATCTCAGCCTAAGTTGAGATGAACTGAAAATTTATAAGTTTAAGATTCCAGTGATATCTTATCTTAACCTGAATTCTAGCCTATCATTGAGTTGGATTAATACCGCACCCTCTGATCTTCTGGATACAGACAAATTTTCAGCCTACATGCAAAAACTAAAGCTTCCTTTGCTAATTCTCATCTCTGGGTATAGCGTCAGTATTCTCTACCTACAAATATGAAGTTAGTATCCCAGAAATACTAACTAATAGAATAGACACTTCCCCATATCTCTCCTGACTTCCACATTAATTTACAATGAAACCCAGAGGTGGGTGCATAATGAATATGGGAAAATGATCTCATAAATAGGAAATGTATATTGTTCCATTCAAAACTTTAAGATAATTTAATATATTTTGAGTACTTGCTGCTCCATTTTTTTGGGGTGAGCTTAATCTTGCATTTCTAGAACACTTCTGATTTCAAGTTAGCACAAGTATATTAATACTATGAAACATACATTTCTCTTAATTGAAAGCTATTTTAAAAAGTGGAGAGAAAATTGAAATCAACATAGGTAAAATATGTTCAGTAAGAATGTAATGTACAAACACAGATATTCTTCAAGATGTACATACTATCAGAGGGGTAGCCATGTTTTTGTGGATACACACTAATAAGGAGTCTGGTGGTACCTTAAAGACTAACAGATTTATTTGGGTATAAGCTTTCATGGATTAAAAGCCCCACTCCTTCAGATGCATGGAGTGAAAATTACAGATACAGGCATAAATATATATTTGCACATGTAAAGTAACTCACTTCTGTTCAAGTGGAGAACCAATGTTGAAGGCCAATTTAGTCAGGGTGGATGTAGTCCACTCCCAATAATTGAGGAGGAGGTGTCAATACCGAGATAGGGGAAATTGCTTTTGTAGTGAGCCAACATTCTCAGTCCCTATTCAAGCCCAGGTTGGTGGTGGTAAGTTTGCAAATGAATTGTAGCTCTGCAGTTTCTCTTTGAAGTCTGTTTTTGAAGTTTTTCTGTTGAAGGATGGCTACTTTAAAATCTGTTGAGTGTCCAGGGAGATTGAAGTGTTCTCCAACTGGCTTTTGTATATTACTATTCCTGATGTTGATTTGTGTCCATTTATCCTTTTACATAGACTGTCTGGTTTGGCCAATGTACATGGCAGAGAGGTGTTGCTGGCACATATCACATTAGTAGATATGCAGTTGAATGAGCCTCGGCTGGTGTGGTTGGGTCCTATGATGAAGTTGCTAGAGTAGATATGGGGACAGAGAAGGCAACAAGGTTTGTTACAGGGATTGGATTCTGGATTAGTGTTTCTGTGATGTGGTGCGTAGTTGCTGGTAAGTATTTGCTTCAGGTAGGGGGGCTGTCTGTACACGAGGATTGGCCTGCTTCCCAAGGCCTGAGAGAGTGGGGGATTGTTTCCAATATGATTCACATTAAAAATGTACTTTTATGAGCTCCTCTGTGTAGGCAGTTAAGGAAGAGATGCTTATCAAATCTGTATTGAGAGAATTATATGTCTGTGTCAAGGTTCCTTCCCCACTCTGAACTCTAGGGTACAGATGTTGGGACCTGCATGAAAGACCCCCTAAGCTTATTCTTACCAGCTTAGGTTTAAAAATTTCCCCAAGGTACAAACTTTTTGCCTTGTCCTTGAACGGTATGCTGCCACCACCAAGCAATTTAAACAAAGAACAGGGAAAGAGACCACTTGGAGACATCTTCCACCAAAATATCCCCCCAAGCCCTACACCCCCTTTCCTGTGGAAGGCTTGATAATATCTATACCAATTGATACAGGTGAACACAGACCCAAACCCTTGGATCTTAAGAATAATGAAAACTCAATCAGGTTCTTAAAAGAAAAATTTTATTGAAAGAAAAGGTTAAAAGACTCACCTCTGTAAAATCAAGATGGTAAATACTTTACATGGTAATCAGATTCAAAACATAGAGAATCCCTCTAGGCAAAACCTTAAATTACAAAAAGACACAAAAACAGCAATACACATTCCCTCCAGCATAGCGAATTTTACAAGCCAAAAAACAAAAGGAAATCTAATGCACTTTCTAGCTACTTTACTTACTAACTGTACAGGAGTTGGAAGGCTTGCATCTTTGATCTGTTCCCGGCAAAGGTATCACACAGACAGACAAACAAAAGCCTCCCCCCTCACCCCCCCCGATTTGAAAGTATCTTGTCCCCTCATTGGTCATTTTGGGTCAGGTGCCAGAGAGGTTACCTTAACTACTTAACCCTTTATAGGTGAAAGGATTTTGCCTCTGGCCAGGAGGGATTTTATAGCACTGTATACAGAAAGGTGGTAACCCTTCCCTTTATATTTGACAGTCTGAATCTTAATGTTGTAGCTACTTTGTGATTTCTGAAGAAGTGGAGTGGGTAAAGTCTGCAGATTACACTTTGTAAATGAACTAGGGATGACAAGTGAACATTGACACTACTCTGTCAATATAGCAGAGGTGCCGTAGATATCACACATGTTGGAATTTTATGCTTTTTTTTAGCTTATTTTAAGAGGGAAAACTGGAAATTAAATATCAAATGGAGATGATTAGCATTGGGAAATTGAAACACATACGTACACACACATACATGCTTTTATTTCTTCCATTGCTCTGTGGGCAACTGCTTTATTTATTTGGCACCCAAATTTACTATTTTTAAAGGACCTAGACTCTATATTTACATCATTGGCTCAATTCACGTTTGCTCATCTCCAATTTTGAGATTCACTATGTTGGCAAGTGAAGTTATCAACTGTTATCAACCATACGAGCTGAAATTCTGATGCCTTTGAAATCCATGAATTTTTCCAATTAACTTCACTGAAGTCAGGATCTCACCTAGCATCTTTAAAAAGCTTTTCTTATGTGACTCTGATGCAAAAAACAATTATGCTAATCCTCTTCCCATACTATATATCCTACATGTTGTTTATATCCACCTAAATTCAGTTTGCTATTTTTGTGACCTGAAAATTCTATAACTTCTATAGGAACTTTTAATAATTAAAAACCTTCTAACTTAAGAGTTGTAAAATGAAGAAATACTAGAGCATGCTCTTGAAATTCCCCTTTCCTGAGCTCTTGGATTGAAACCTGATCACTTGGATGTGTGTTCCCCCCCCTTACGGCCCCCGCAAAAAAGAAACAAATCCCAAACAAACACAAGGAATGGGACTATGGCTGAAGGGAATTCACCTATAGGTTTAATGAATACTCTTAGGTAACTGAGGTACCAACATAGTTCTACACACATTCTAATAAACAGAATTGTACATTTTTCTGGGTGATAGCTTTTAAAAATATTTCAAGGATCTGAGGGCAATAGCCATAAAACATTTCCCAGGGGAAAACAGCACATCATTGAGGGTGATATGCACATTCAAAGAATATAACTTCCCTGCTTTAGGGCAACTTCCTTCTCCTTCCCCCAGTTGCTTTTTTGCTTTGGAACAATCACAGTGTTCAGACTGGGTTATGTATTGTGTTGACTGGGGTTTTTAATCCCTTTCAGATTTTTCCACAAATTTCTTATGTTTGTAATGATTTAAACACAATTCCTTCCCAATCCCAATTTGACAGTCCAATCAATATGGGCAGAGCCTTGTCCCTGTTTAGTGCCCTACTGGATTTGGCTGGGCTCTGAATGTGTGTTAGTTTCTACCCACATGGATCTGATTGTAGGATCAGTGCCATGAACATTTCTATACCTAAACTTTCATTCATTGATTAGTTTTGACTTCCCAATGGGATGCAGCCAGTGACAACTGATCATGGTATTACAAGGAGTGGGTCTAGAGAAAGAGGTTCAAATTTCAGGAGTGATTTAATCTGGGGTGACATCAGGGGGTAGATTCACAAGAGAACTTGGCTGCCTAAATACCAGAATCAGGCCCCACTGATTCACAAAACCTCTATGCAGCTGCACCTGAACCCTGAAAGGTCTACACTCAGTACCTAAATTTTTGCAGTAAAAGTTCCCTAGATACCTATACTTCTACCTCTGATCTGCACATTGCGGCCGCACACCAGGCTTCCAAATGCCTAAGCTCCAGAGTGATGCATGAACTGGGATAAGAGGGGCATTTTCCCCCACCTAACCCAGCTGTGGGGCTGATCCAGTACGCATAGTCAGACTGTGCTTATTGGATTGGATCCTTATAGGCAAATGGCTTGGGGTAGGCTTATATAAAATGGCTTGGGGTAGGCTGGGGGCAGGGGAGAGGGAAATAATACTCAAGTATGAGTGATACCGTGGCTGCAGGGGTAGAGCAGTCGGCTGGTAGGTGAAAGACCTAGGGTCTAGTTCCCATGCTCCAATGACTCTTTAATGACAGTCAAAAAGCTTTCTCAAGAGAGACTGAGGGAGCCCTACTTCCCAGTAGCTAGTGCACTCACCTGAGAAGTGGCAGATGGCTGTTCAAATCCCTCCTACCTCTCAGCTGGAGGGGAGTACATGAACTGCGTGGTCTCCTACATCCCAGCTGAGTATCATGGCCACATGGCTAAAAGTTATGAGGGAGGTGGTCCTCTTACCCTGTGCCACCCCTCTGCTTCTTGGTAAAACAGCATAGGTGACTAACACCAAGAAAGGGTTGACAGCTGAGAATCCCAAGCAGAGGGAGGTGCCTCCTTGCAGCCTAGATTTGGACATCTATCTCTGAGAGGTATGGGGCTTAGCACACACCCCTTAACTTGACATCTCTCATTGGTTAGCTTAGGCAAGGAGCTCCCTAGCATTTTGGCCTTTTTGAGTCCCATACTGAGGCTCCTATTGCTCCCCACTCATTTCATAGGGAGCCTACACAGAGCCAAATGCAGACTTTGTGAATCCCAGTGGTTTTTCTAGGCACTGAAAAGTTAGGGGTGGTGATTCTGAATGTTAGAGGGCTTTCCCTTCACCCTGTCCCCTGGTTCTTGTCATGTAGACAGAAAGCAGAAGACCAGAAGTCTGAAGTGCAAGCAATTAAATGTTTATTGGGGTTAGTTCCAAGCAAACATATCCACAGCTCTACATGCTGGCAGACTCTGTTTCCCAGTGTTCCGTTCCCAGCTCTGACGGTGCAGAGCCTTTATCCTGTGTCCCCCTTCCCAGCTCTGATGACAGCGCCTTGACTGTGTCTCTGTTCCCCATTCCCCAATTTCCCATTCTCATTTCCTGTTCCCCCTCCTCCTTCTTAGCAGGCCCACATATACCTGCAATGCACACCCCTTCCTCATACCCCTTCCCACTTATGGTCATGTTGCGTTTGGGAGGGTCATGAGTTGGGGTCTTCATCCCACCTCTTTTTTGTATCCCATAGGAGTAAGGAGTGATGTTGTTGTACTGTGGTCAGGGACAGGCATTTCTTTAGTCTTTTAGTGTTTTATACCTTCCCCACTCAAGCCCCCTTTGCCCCTCCCTACTTGTTGCTTGATTTTTAACTTGAGAAAGGGGTTTAGGCAATCTTAAAGTGTGCTCTCGAGTAACACTTTAACTGCTTTTATCTGTTCCCATTGTACTAACAAACCCATCTGACTAGGCAGAAGCAACATCAGTGTCTTTGTCCTTTGTTTACACACATTAGTATAAGAGTATCAAAAAGTCAAACCCAAAATTCTATCCCAGGCTAACAAACAGACCTATATACCAATACCGAACGTCACCACATGTAAGTTCCTTTTTGAAGCTAGCCTACGGAGGTTAAGAATCCAAGCTAGTGGCCAAGCTGCTACTGAATAAAAACCGTTCTCTTAGCATCTACCACTGGCCTCTATGCATGCTCACTAAATATCCTTTATTCAACTCTGTCTCATTGCCTGTCTGCTGCATCATTTACTGCTAACAAAGCAGTTGCCTTCTTGGCCTGAGATTATCAGATATAAATGTTTGTGCTCTTCCCTATTAGGAGGGCAATAGTTCAAATCTACTTTTGGTCAAGTGACTACTTCTAAACAATCAGATTATTGGGGGGAAAAATCCAAAGAGTTCATGCTCTTTATTCTGTACACATTACAATATTTCTCAGAAAAGTGAGATTAATCAAAAAGTTATGAAAGAAACACCTGTCATATTTCCATAAACCAGTAGCTCTCCTCTGGGTTTGCAACAGTTGAGGAAAGTTTTGAAGGAACATAGGGAATCCGTGAGTAAAGACCTCAACACAGCTTGAATTTTTAAATATGACAGTTTCTTATGAATATGCAGCAACACAAGTAATTTTTATTTTGAAGGCAGAAGTGCAATGTCAACAGATGAAAGCTAAAAGACAGCCAAAGAGATGGTAAAGTTGTATGTAGAAATCAGTGGTCACTTTGGTTTTCACCTACATTTGTTTTCAAGGAGAATAAAATGGTCTGGGCTTCTTTCATATATTATTTACTACTTTTAGACTGAAGAGATCTCTATCTTGAAGGGCCAAACAAGAGAATGCAAGGCATTAAAAAGTAGGAAATATATTGTGTTAATTGCTTCAACTGTTCTTCCAGATGGATCTGTCTTAGATATTTCCTTTGATTCCTCTTCTTCAGTGGAAAATTTCCCTGGTACACTGCTTTTCAAAAATATAATACCTTACAACTGACTCAAGTTAAATATCAGTTGGTAAGATTCCTTTTATTGACTACTATTTGACATTTTCTACAGACCGTTCCATTTTTATTCTTGGGAATAGAAATCAATGGACTTGTTAGTGTCCTTGATATATATATTTTAAATGGTGTTATACATGTGTAACCCATGTACTATTTCATACTTGATCTTCACTATAGTTCTGCGTTACATAATCTTAACAGCATTGTTGTTCGCTCCATCTGTAACTAAAATAATAAAATCCTGAAGGTTTAGACTAGATTTTGAGATGACCAAGACACACTCAATGGCTTGTATTTCTAAGCCTCCAAAATGTTCTATTTTGCAAACACCTCAGTTTCCTGTGCTGTCAAACAGCTCCAGTTTCCGGTTAATGGTCCATGTTGGACTGTTTTTCTAAATCAATCCCAGATGCTGAAATGTCTTCTTGGATTTCTAGAAATCCCAGGTGACTAAAATTCATTAAATCACATTTGGATAACTTTGGTCTCTTATCAGCACAGCTGAATGAATACTAAAAATCCATTTAATATATTTCAGTTTTTTAAGCTTTTCTTGGTAGCAACCAGTTTTTTGTTTTTCTTTCTACAAATATATTTTAGCAATCCTGCTGGAGGTTAGTGACAGGAGCTTTTTTGTTTTGGTTTTTTTTATGGTGAACAATAAATGAATATTCTCAAATATGCATAGAAAATTAATTCTGAATATTTTCCCATGTTCCAAATCATACTCCTTTAATTAAGGAACAAAAACATACTATGTGGTTTACATGGATAATTAATGCTGACTAATGTAGCTCACCTCAGAGTATAATCTCTGTGCTATATATACTTACTTGAAAGTATTCAACATAAGCATGTCATATTCAACTTGCAAACACAAGCTTGCTGAATCAAATGCCCCAAATTGTTACTTAAATTCTAATGTCTTGTACTGGTAAATTATTTGCAGATGCCTTAAAGATAACACCATATTCATATTGATCTTAGTAGTAGTATGTACTTCGTGCTTCTGGTTGAACTAACTGAGCTGACATTCTATTAAACTAAGATATAGCATGAGTGATTCAAAGCCTGTTGACATCAAAATGATTCTTTCCATTGACTTCAGAATGCTGTGGATAAGACCCTAAATGCTTTAACATTGAAAATTTGTTAAGAGACTTTTTGGTATGAATTTTGAGGAGGGTGGTTACGCTTAAAGAAGTCAGGTGCCATCTCTTCCAGGCTTCCTCTGTTTTTTCTACATTAGCTAGAAGAATCACTTTATTATGAAATGCAACATTTACCAGCAATATTAAGTGTTCATAGGCAGTTAATCTAGCTTTTTTAAACAGATTTAATTTTTAACAATTTTTTTAAGTCTTATGTTATGCACCAAAAATTTCCCTTTGGCTTTCCATGGATGTAGTATAATGCATTCTCGCTTTGACCTATTTGCATAAGAGAATTGATTTCTAGATTCCATAAACACTCCTTGAAATCAACAGGAGGTTTAGTTACCCAGTAAATGGAAGGTTGGACTCTTAACCATCAAATTTTGTCTTGTAATTGTGGATGGTGAAGGATTTAATATCCACAATAGATTATAGTATTAATACTAAATGATGATAGATGCATTCTGATCTAATAAAATTTAACTTTAAAATAACAGGATTGCTGGAAAAAGAGTGAACCATTGAAAAATCACCTTGTTAGATATAAATACTTAATAGTCACTATTATAATGAAATAAAAAGTGGTGGTTGTAAGGTCAAGTGTGAGAAGGAAGGAGTTGAAAGATAATGCGGCCCCTTCAATATAACATAACAGCCTCATAGAGGAAAAGTCTCATAAGCTTGATAAATATTCAGTGTTTGTGTATAATGCAAAATGGAATCTGATGAATGAAATGTCATGGCAAAATCACTTTAATCAATAATGGAATGTGACATTATTCAGACCATGGTAATATGTCTTCCTCTTATTCTTTCAAAGGTGTTTGGTTTTTTTTTCTCCAAATGGCTTTTTAAGGTTTAACTTGAGATTGGTTATGCAAATGTAACGTGTTACTATACTTCAGTGCAACCTTTCTTACATGCTGCTAAAAATATTGAATGTGTAATGCTACTATTTTCGATGTAAACCTACAAACACAGATTTAGTACTAGAAGTTGTATGCATTTTCTCTGGGTACTTTAGCAAGCAAATTGTACTTTGAGTGAATGTTGTTTACCCAAAATCTAGGTGCTTTCAAATACAAAATAAGAACTAGATTTTGTTTAAATGTCCTGTAAACTGGTGGGAGGGGAATTACATTTAACCAAATATTTGTTACACCTCCTAATAGGAAAATATTTGTTTGGATACTGCAGTAAATTTTGTGTGTAAATTAAATATTACTGCAAGATTTACTTTAGCAAAGACAATCAAATGGGATATTTATTTTTCTTCTATTGTCTTGTGTAGTGCTGATTTTTGCGGTGGCCATACAAATTTAATGTTTTGTTGTTTTTTAGTGTAATGATGATCCAAATAGCTTGCCTCTCCTATGGAACTTTTTTATCTGAGGATTTCAAGGTACATTGAGAACATCTGAAGTTTCTAGAAACTAGATCAGGCTTTCTCATGAGTTCTTCTGGGTATTGAGTAGTCCTCAACAAGTGTAGCTCTCCTTTCCCTGCTGCCCCCCCCAACCCTCCAGTAGTTTAGTACTTCCAGCCAAAAGAAGAGAGAAAGTGTTTAAGAATAGTGAAAACTAACCATGCTTTTGGAACCTTAGGAAGCTTAGAGTTTGGTTTCTGGACAAAGGTTTGAGTCAACTTGAAATTGCCCGTTGGCAATCCTTAGTTTATACAGTTACACTTTCACTTCATCCAGACATGAAGGAATAATATAAAAATATCTATGCAAATAAAACTCCTGTTGTCATGGGTTTTATTTAAAGTCTATATATTAACATTTTCTATGAATATCACACACGTTTATATTGGAAAGCTTCTGGCAAAGAAAACTCTCTCCTCCTGTGTGGTATGGTTTTTAAACTGTTCTGCTTTTTATAACAATCTTATCTATATTTATCTTTTTGTCTGTTTCTTAGTAGCTTATTATCTTTGGCAATGCTTGAATTGATTTTTACCTCAGCACCATAGCAAGGACTGAATATAGAATGTATTAATATCGTGTGTGTTTGTTTGGATCAATTTGATTTAATGCCATCCATATCATTAACATTTTTCAAAAATATTTGCTAGTTATTGATCTTTTACAGAATCCATTGCATTGAGTGTGTTGATGCTTTATAATTGTTTGGTCATAAATTAACTACAATTGCTTGATATAGCCTAAAAGGCTAAGTACAAATGAAGCCAACTAATGGTTTGATTGAGGGACCCAGGAGAACAAAACCCAGGGAAGGATTTTAGATAGAAGGCTACAACTTTAACTTTAACTTGAGCTAATCCCTGCCTCTTCCAAAATACTAGGCATTTCTTTGAGTCCAAAGTGCTGTTTAAATGTCTCCCTGCTATATAACCATAATGTAGGGGACTGACTCCATCTAGCCTTATCCCTAGGACTCAGCCCACTTCAGAATCCTATCACCTTTCAGCTGTGATGAGTGCATGTGACAAGAACCTCAGTCTGTGAAGACTTGCGGTTCCCATTCTTTCTCCAGGCTAATGGAATCTACCCGTTTTCTCTGTTTCATGTTTATCCCTTGAAGCTGGGGTTATCACCTGCACTGGGTGCACACAAAATGCAAGTTCTGACAAAATAACAAACTTGATTAAAAACTACAGCTGGCCAAAACTCATGGTTTTTGTTCACGGGGAAACTTCAGATTTTCAGAAGTTGGGTTCATTTCACATCAGAACAAAACCAAACTTGTTAAATTTCAAAGCAAGTTGAAAATTTTTGTTTCAGAGATAGCAAAACATGGTGGTGGTTTAATTTGGGGGACATTTTTGACAGTTTGGCGGCTGCTATACACTGAGTGGGCAACCCTGGGAGTCTGCATACAGGGCTGTGGCTTGTTCTGGGGTTCTCAGGCTCCTTGCAATGGAGCTGGGAGTGTTATGCCACTAGAGCTGGGGCTCCTGGTGCTTTCATTTCCAAGCAGGGATCCTGGAAGCCCTCACATGGTGGTTGGTGCTCCACAGCCCCATCCAGAACTAGGGTTCTCGGGGCTTCCGCTTCTCATTGTATGACGGGAAGCCTGACAGAGCTGTGAGCCTGAAACCACAGGAGACCCAGCTCCTGCTCCATAGTGGGGAGCCTATCAGCCCCCAGGGACTCAGGTCCTGCAAGGTTGCCAGAGGTTGGCAGGCACCCTGGCATAGAGCTGTCAGCCATTGGACGCTGGCAGGTTTCAGCCAAAGTCTTGCCAAATCAGCATTTTCAAGCAAAACTAAGTGTTTTTTTTTTCTGGAAAACTTCTGACTCGCTCTACTTCTAACTCCAGCTTCAAGGGAAATATTCCTTCCTGATAGGATGCCAACAACTGGTGATTGGTCAGACCCACAATATTCTGGAGTCTCAGTTTAAATTAGACTTCCATTCTTGGATAGGGAAGCTGGACCAGCAACTGCAAAAGTAATGTGGCTCCATGCTTGAGGGCTTCACACACAAGAAAGGGAGGGGTGAGAGAGACCATCAATTCTCTCCTGCCTCCATCCCACTCCAGTGTGATCTGAGAGGGTTAAGTCCCCACAGCAGTCAAGGTTTCCCCTATTTTTTTCTCTCCTTTCAGGGCCCATGGTGTGGTCTTCCCCTACCAATCCAATCAAACATTTCTCCCGCAGCTGGTTCAATGGAATGGTGTCATTCTTTGGCCTCACATTTTTGCGTCTTTCAGTAACAACACGTAATACCCTTAAGTAGGGTGACCAGATGTCCTGTTTTTATAGGGACAGTCCTGTTTTTTGGAACTTTTCCTTATATAGACGCCTACTACCCCAATCCCATTTTTTTCACAGTTGCTATCTGGTCACCCTACACTTAAGCATACACAAAGTAAAATTCCAGTGTAGAGGTGTTCAGCATTACTGTATCCCATAGGGGCTCTGTGTAATGTTAGCTGGCTAACAGAAAAATTACAGTATCTATGCCATGGGAAATCTGATGTCTAGGGGGGAGGGATAACTCAGTGGTTTGAGCATTGGCCTGCTAAACCCAGGGTTGTGAGTTCAATCCTTGAGGGGGCCATTTAGAAAATTGGTAAAAATTGGGGATTGGCCCTGCTTTGAGCAGGGGGTTGCACTAGATGATCTCCTGAGGTCCCTTCTAGCCCTGATATTCTATGAAATTCATAAAACACTCCCTGGATTCTCCAGGTTGTGCCAACACGATGGCTTGAAAAAAAAGAAACCTGATGTCTACAAATGCCTTGCTCTTAAAACTTACTCTGAGTTTTCTGATTTAAGTATGAACAATTTGATTTGTATAGCTTTATATTTAGTGTTCACAGAACAGTTTAGTCTGAGATCTTAAACTGAAGTGCTCTGCCACAAAAGAGGTACAACAAAAAGCAACACCAATACAAGCTTCCTCACACTACTGTTACCAATCTGCCTCAATCCTGACCTGCAAGATCTACCACTCTAGAAACCAGAGAAGTCTTCTGTCTCCAAACTTCATCCACTCTTTGCTTACTCTGCTGGGACTACTAACAAGATTTTAATTTTCATAGATTCCAAGGCCAGAAGGGACCACTGTGATAATCTAATCTGGTTTCTTGTGGTCATGTCTTTTCGTGATGAGTATTTATCCCAAACCTAGCAATATTCAAATGCCATCTCCCACTCATAAATCCCCCTGCTGATAATGAGCATGTTAACCCATTTCAGCCTCACATGTGTCTTTCTTTTTGTTAATTTATTAAACATGCATAGTCTACTGAGGACCACTGCATCTGCCAGAGTGTCCGTGGTTAATAGCATCACACCAGGCATCATGTTGTGAAGTCCCAGATATGGCTCAATCCTGCAAATCCACAAATTTCTGGGGAGGTTCTGTGAGCCGCATCAGGTATGAATGTGCATCAATAGGGAGTCTGAGAGACTAGTGTGTTCTGTTTCTCACCATTCTGGTGACATGGTGGAAAAGCATGAAATGCCACTCTTTTAATATAGATTGAAGGAAGGTCAGATGTCTGAGACTGACCTCTTGTCAATGTCAAACCACTTTTATGCTCAGGACTTGGCACTGACAACACATATAGAATATGTCTAGCTGCTCTAACTCTGCCTATAAGAGGGTCCCTGTAGCATATAGCAATACAGGTAAAATGGGAAGATGGCATCAGTGGGCAAAGAATCTCTCAGCCAGTGTGGCAACTACAGACTGATCTCATTGTTATTGGTCCAAGTCTTCGCTCACAATGCTGCTTGATAGGATGCAGCCACTTCTTAACAGACTTCATAGTGTGCAGCAATCAGATTGCATTGTTGGATGGCTGGCAATGAACACTGTACTCTTCTGACTGAGCTGCACTAAGAATCTAACCACCTGCTTCATGTGGCATCTATTGACCTCAAAGCAGCTTTTCATAGACTAGAATATCAGGGTTGGAAGGGACCTTAGGAGATCATCTAGTCCAACCCCCTGCTCAAAGCAGGACCAATCCCCAATTTTTGACCCAGATTCCTAAATGGCCCCCTCAAGGATTGAACTCACAACCCTGGGTTTAGCAGGCCAATGCTCAAACCAGAGTTGACAGGTCAGCACTTTGGCTTGTGGTGAAAGGAGTTGGCATTCCACATGTTCTGCTCAATCTGGGTGCAATCTTCACACTTCACACTGGTGAGAGTGCATGTTGTCTCGTGGCTCCCCACTGTGTTTCTACAGAATCTCGGG
The DNA here is from genome assembly GCF_965140285.1 of Lepidochelys kempii. Classification (NCBI taxonomy): domain Eukaryota; kingdom Metazoa; phylum Chordata; order Testudines; family Cheloniidae; genus Lepidochelys; species Lepidochelys kempii. Next base: position 178,368,439 of record NC_136380.1, read on the forward strand.
TGCATGGCAGGAATGCATTTTCACCCTGGCATTATTCTGTCGAGCTATCAGCTGGATATTAGAACTGGCTGCTCCATACATCAGAATCAAGATGGGTTAAGAACTGGCCATTAACCAAGACTACACTGACAACACTGTCCTGCTTGTGGAGAAGTCAGAGAATTTCAGCCCTGAACTCCAAAATGTCACCCATGCTATAGTGTTGAACATTTCATGGCAGAAGACCAAGGTCCACAACCTTGGAGCTGGGCCACCAGAAGCCGCAGTAAAGGTGGGATCACATGTGGCAGAGACCACTGAAGAGTTCAACTACTTACAATGCAAGCGAAGTTCAACTAGTCACAGCAAGCCAGATGTTCTTCGGCAAATGGCTCTTCCCCTTACAGCATGAGGTCCATGTCTTGTTTATGAATGCATAAACCTCTCTGGGCTGAGACAAAGTTCAGGATCTTTTTGTTAATTGAATCCCCCAGTATCTGTGTGTAGCTGGTTCATCTGCTGCCCGTTGATAAATCTGTCTGAGTCTCCTCAGGCAATTGGCTCCCAGACCTAGATCTCGAAAGGGATTTTGGTTCCTAACTGCTACTTTAGGTATCATGTTGAAAACCTAGATCCTCAAAACTCTTGCTCAGCTGCTGCCTAATGCTTTAGTTGGCTGAATTCCCCAGATGCTTAAGTTTCCTCCAGTAAAGTCCCCTAAGCACCTAAACATCTACCACTGAGCATAACCTCCATAAGTCGTGTTGCCTGACACCTAATTTATGCCTAAGCCCAGTAGGATGCTTAAATTAGGTTTAACCCACACACCTCCTGGGCAGACATGCCAAGCCCGAGGAAAAAACTGCAGAATTTGGGCTTGTTTTTGGTTGTTGGCTAGTTTTTGGCTTGTAGCTTGTTGCTTTTTTTGATCAGCCCCTGGCAAGGGGGGGGCAAGCGGGGTAGACGGGGGAGAGAGTTAAGGGTGCAGTGGGCCCACCACAGTCCCAGACTGCATGCTGGGGGGGGGGGGTCTAGTCACATAGTTCTTAGGGACTGACTTGTTTTGACCTTGTTTTGAAATGGGATTAGCTTTATTTTTGGCTTATTGTGAAAGTCAGGGTGCTTATTTACCAAATTAAAGTTGGCAACTGTGCTACTGGGTGTCATGTTCTGTCCCATCTAGTGGCACAGAGACCACTTAGAGAGATTGAGTCTGCCCTACAGCCTTAGCTACGGGCCATATGACTTTTGGCTCATGCACTAAGCTCCAGAGGCCTTAGGTTCGATCCTGTCCAATGACGACTGGGGTCTGTCTGTGCTACATAGGCATTTTCCCCACTTATCTTGCCTGCAGAACCTGATATGGCAGGCATTCTTGGAGACCATTTAACAAAATGGGCCCTGCACAAAATGAAGACGGTGATGCCATATCCTATTATAAAGCTTATCCCAGTGGTTAAAGCACTTGCCAAGGAAGGATGTGGGAGATCAAATCTCCACTCTGCCTGAGGTGAAGCAGGGATCTGAAAACATGTCATCTTTCAGAAGAGTGGCCTAACTCTGGACTATAGGATGTTCTGGAGTGGTCTCTATCAGTCTCTTCTGTTTAAGCCAGTCCACTATGTATACATGAATAGTGATTGAGCCAGAGACTGACTAACCAAGACACTACAGACTAGTAGTCAGGGCCCTCACCTAGGAGGTGGGAGACATGGGTTTAAGTCCCTATTCCACATCAGACAGAGGAGAAATTTGAACTTGTCTACCACATGCTGTGTGAGTGCTCTGGTTTACAGGGCACTACCTTCTCAAATGCTCATGTGAGAGCTTAGGTGCCTAACTCAGGGCTGTGAATCCTGAGTAGCAGGAGGCACCTCCCTCTGGCCAAGACTTAAGCACCCAACTGTCTTGAAGGGGCAGGGTATTAAGCCACACTCCCCTCCTCTCTCTTTTATATAGAGTTAACTTGGTGGTTTCCCCACTTCAGCATGCAGGCTTTAGTGGATCCCATTCTTAGGCTCCCAACTCTCCCTATAGGGAGCCTGGATGCTCAGCTTGGGACTGTGGATTCCACTAAGTTGCAGGGCACTTAGACATTACAAAACTGAGCCTGGCCACCCCTTCCCCGCCCCACTCCGCCCCAAATATGGTATTGCGCACCTCAACTAATGACAGCCGGAGAAACTGGGGAATCTGCTGCTCTGGAGTTACTCATCCATCTGCTGAGTTAATTCTTCAGCTCTTTAGGGGCATCAGGAGGTGTGTGTAGTGATGGCAAAAAAGCATACTCCACAGGTCAACGGGAAGGGGAAAACCTTGGTGCAGAGTTCCCCCCATCAGGGATTGTTGGGGTGGGTTTCATGTTCATGAACTGAAAGAAGAACCACCAAGTCATTTCACATAGGCTACATAGGATACCCAGCAGATAAAGAGCATGAATCAAGAGCCTAACATTTCATAGTCCGTTAATTTTCTCCTATTCTTTGTTGTGCAGATCATATACCACAAGGCAACACAGAAGGGATGTAGAGCGAGTTATGACAGTGATCCAGTCAGCACTTTTGAAGGGCAAATTTCTTCCTTTTCTTCCCCTTGTGCCTCCCCCCAGTGGTGCTTTCAGCAGTGTTACATGATGCTTAAAAATCTAAAGTGTTTCATATGGCCTGTGGGACACCCTCAGATGATGTTCTAGCAGTTTGATGTTTCTACTGGAATTGAGTATGTATTTTCCCTACAGTGAGTCCTATTAGTCAATGATAGGGTTTAATTTCCTCCATTCCGTTATACCTGGGTGGGCCCTGAAGAAACCAAATAATTCAACTTAGATCAGGCTGTGGCACCACAAGAAGGCAAATATAATAGCACTCTTTCCCCTGTCATCAAAGTCTGTTAAAATCCTTTTTGTCCTTGTACTACCCTGGTGACCTTCCAAAAAACAGAACACATTGCCACTTTTGCCATGATAAATTGATAGGGTGTTCTCAGTATTTTTCAGTGTGTTAGCTAAAGGGAATGCTATAAATATGGAGGTAACCAATAACTATCTAAGGCAAAAGTTGTACAATGGTCACTCTAATATTTGCTACATTTATCAAGTCCTGGTTTCCAATGTCATTCCACCTGCTGAAAGCTAGTTTGGGGTGTGTCAGTCCTATGAGAAAGAGAATCCATCTTTATATAGAAAAGTATTAAATGAACGAAAACTTTAGGAAAATGTAGAACATGTAAATGGAATTGAAATTACGGTGACTTTTTAAATTACTCCCCAATCCAGTGGAGAATTTCTTCAAAGCAAACTACAGTTCAACAACAAAATTCTGAAACAAGTCAGTTGATTCCAGCTACCTTTCAAGGATTGCTACTGTGTTCATAAATGTGTTTAAATATCTTGCTGGCTGACTTCCAATCAGCCAGCTCAGACTTAACAAGTGTTCTGAAATTTTTGCTATTAAATGTTGATTGTCTTTATTCAAGTGGAGGTGGCCATTCAGATATGCTGTTGAACTGGGAATCTTCTAGCCTTACAACAAAGCCCTTAATCTGGAAAGATGTATTACGATTATCTTCTGTTTTCTAGCTCAAACACAATCAGTCAGCACTGTATCAGGGCTTTTAATGGAAACTAATGGCACTTTTGGCATAAAATAGCAGACTTAATTAGACTAAGCAAGGCATGCAGAATTCTAATGTGTTTAACTGCTAGTCTGCCATTTTACTGATCTGAAATCACACACTTCACAAAAGCCTTATTATACAGAGCAGTTGAAGATTCTTTTCAAATTCATTGTGTAAGTTTTCATCTGCTGTGAAAAGATTGACTTCTTAAGGAGATATTATGGTGTAGAATTATGGCTAACCACAACTACTGCTAGAATATTTATGAGATAAGTAATGTCTAATTCCTTATCCACTGAATAAATTGCTTTAATTTTAAAACACTGGTCAGTTATATATGAGCTTTTTGCTGAATCTAGACGAAGTAGCAGTTCTGGTTTTGAAGCTGAATAAATATTCAAGTGAAACATAAAGCATGAATTTATGGTATACTGTTGGCAATGCAGTTTTAATTTTCCATATATATTGCTTTTTTTAACATGGAGAGTATGTGATCTAAAACAAAATCATAGAACTGTTTTTTGAGCAAAAGATTTGCTACTTGCTACAAAGATATTTAATCTGCTGCTGCCCTTAAGTGTGTTTGCAAAGATGTGCCACAGTGATCATTGTGTGATGGGGGACACATTTTGTAAGCCAATGATGTTTAAATCTTAAAGGTTTAACTTCAATTATTTGACATGATGAAGAGCCCAATTTGTCTTGGTGACCCTCAATGTTGTTGTTGGTATTATGTCATCCAACTCAGTTTTTCAAAACACAGGAATATTTATAACACACTGTGGTAGCACCAGGGGCTCTGGACTTTGGCTTGGGGCCCCACTGTGCTAGTCACTTTAAAAATACATATCAAAAAGATGTCCCCAGCCCTAATGTAGACCAGTGTTTAGTCACGTGCTCTCAGTGATATTTTAACAGCACAAGCTGCCAGTTCACCTTTCCCACACGCCCCAGTCCAACAGGCAAGCATATTTGAATTCTTCAGTAAAGTCAACATCACACTTTTTTTTTTTTTTTTGACAGTCCAAGAGTAGGTTCATAAGCAGCAAAAGGCAGAATGGTGAATATCAGGCCATATGCTATTGCTGCTTGCTTCTGGACAGTTAGTATTTGGTCTGGGCTATACATTAACTGTATGTGGAACCCCAAAAGGCTGACTTGCAGGAAACATTGTATCTAACCTAAAGCTGCAATGAATGCACTTAAAAAAATCTATTAAGTTGGTAGCCGCTCTCTTAAAATGCTACTGATTTCTTTCTCAATCATCCACTTAATTTGAACTGAAGGATGAGCCGAGGAATTAGCAAAATTTTCTTTTCCAAACTGATTGTGTGTCTCTGCCTGAGAGAGAGAGAGTGAGTAAGGTATGGGATTAGAAGCTAGAATGGCCTTCTGGTTCAAGCAGTGCCAGATACTTCCTATGTAACCTTGAGGTTACTCCTTTAGTGTCTCTGTCAAACCTTTTTTGGGTGGTTTTGTTTTTTTTGTTTTGAACCCAGACTACTATGGACACACAGAACAGCCAAAAAAATGTATATACTCTACAGGTGTGATGTTGCACTCCATATGCTTTATGAAAATATGCTTATGAATTTGAATATAATGTAACTGGAATATGCTTTATGAAAAAGGTCTCTTGTAAGGTATCATTACGAAGCTTATCTACTGAGTGTGTTCATCCTATTTGTTTGCATATATTTGTAAGTCTGGAGTTAGGAGAATAAGATATAAACTTGTATCACTGATGTAAACATGTTAAGTGGAAGACATTAAGGGTGCTTCAGAATCAGTGACCTGTGAATGGGTTTGTTTACTTGCAAGCCTTCCTATGTATGTGTCTTCCAGCTACTAGGTAATGAAGAAGGAAGTCTTAGTGATGTGATCATGTCACCTGAACTGGAATCCCTCTTAAACCTGGTGCTTTTCCATTTAGAAAGAGGGATGGGAATCCGGACACACCCACTGGAGGGGGTGGAGCAGGACAAAGGGGGCCAGTCATGAAGGAACCCCTAGTTACCACCTTTAGATGGCTGCTAGAACTAACAAGGACTGTACCGGGGAAAGGATTGGGCCCAGACTCTGAAGAAGTCTAGTCTGTGGAAGAAGCTTATTTGAACATCTCTGAGGGTGAGGTATTACTTGTAATCAGTTTCTTAATGTATTAGGCTTAGATTTGCATGTTTTTGCTTTATTTTGCTTGGTAACTTACTTTGTTTTGTCATCACTTGAAACCACTTAAATCCTATTTTTATACTTAATAAAATCACTTGTTTATTAATGAACCCAGAGTAAATGATCAATATCTGGGGGGAGCAAACAGCTGTGCTTATCTCTCTATCAGTGTTACAGAGGGTGGACAATTTATGAGTTTACCCTGTATAAGCTTTACACAGAGTAAAACTGATTTTATTTGGGGTTTGGATCCCACTAGGAGCTGGGTGTCTGGGTGCTGGAGAGGTAACCTGCTGAGCTGTTTTTTGGTTAAAGTCTGCAGCTTTGGGGGTGTGGCCCAGACCCTCGGTCTGTGTTGCAGCAGGCTAGCATGTGTCTGGCTCAACAAGGCAGGGTTCTGGAGTCCCAAACTGGAAGGGAAAATGGGCTCAGAGGTAATTTCAGCCTGTCAGGTGACAATTCCAAGGGGGTCTCTGTGACTGAACCCATCATCAAAACATCTTTGAGCTGGGAAATGTGTTCTAGCTCCATGGGGAGCTATAGTTTTCTGAGGAAACTACTGGAGCTGATAAATGCAAGTCCCTAGGAAGCAAGTCTGGAGAAGCTTCATCCCATGGGGGAAGTTGAAAATACTAGTTTGACCTGGTCCAAGAGGGCTGAAACAGTAACTGAAAACTGTATAAAGTGTCCACTCTGATATAGGAAAGCAGGTCACTCTCTCACTTGATCTAAGAAATGGTGTAAGATTGTGACCAAGAGGGACAGGCCCTATAAGAGAACCTGAAGCACTTGGAAACTTCCCAGGGCCTCCAAATAGAAGACCAATTTACTTTCAGGATGTAGTTCAGACAAAAGCTTTGTCTGATTGTGTCTAATAACCTTATGTTTAATTATTACATGTGTAATACAGATGTTTTAATTACTGCAGTGAGGGATTGGGGAAGCCAGTCTGGTTTTAAAAAAAACTTTATCTCTTCAAAATTAGTAAATTAGGCATGTATTGTTTTTAAGATATGCTTTTCTCTGTAATGCTCTTGTTCGGAGTAACCAGAACTCTTCCTTATGAAAGCTGGCCGGTCACCGGTTGACCATGTCATTACCTTTTGGAAAATAGGACTGCAGGTGTTTTGAACTAGTCAGACCTACTGAGGGAACCACAGTAAGTTGCAGGAGTCTGGAGTGAGTGGACTGTGGGATCCTGCTCTGAACACAGCAATAGCTGGAGGCCCAAGACTTAAGTGGGGGTTTCCTCAAGGAAGCCACAAAGAGGTGAGAAGTGCTGTTACCTCAGGAAGTATACTTGACATAGGTTACTTATGAAAATAACTGATCTAAATTTCAAATTTTCAATATTTAAAAACTTGAAAAATAAACAATGTTTGTTCGTGAACATTTCCTCACATTTTTCAAACAGCTATAGAACTGTTTGTTTCAATTCTTGTGGGGGGGGGAAGGAGTAACTTAAGAGAAGGGAAAAAGCTTTCCTATTTCTCACCTGTATTTGTGAGACTAAACAAATTATTTTGTAAAACACCTTGAAACACTCAAAGTGGAAACTGGTATATAGAGATTTCTTAATCTTTACAGACAACCTCGTTGCTTTACTTTCTCCCTCACATTTTGTTTTATGGCACTTGATATGTAAAGCTTATGACAATCTTTGGTCCATTCCGCAGCAGTAACTTGTCTGGGTAGGAAGCACCCAGTTGGACATTATTTTGAGATATGAAGTAAATGTTTGAGGATTATGATTTGTTTTTTGGTTTTTTTACTAACTAATATTTCTGAAGAAGGGGATGGAGACACATCAAATACCTTCATAACCCTAGTGAGCTCTGGTGTTTTCAGCTTTTAGGTGAAAGCCTGTATTTATATTTGATATAAGAACAAAATAGAGACAGATATTTTAAAGAATGGGAGCCTTTAGACAGTAACTTTGCTTTGTTTTAATCCTGATGACCTGGAATACCAGATCAGGGAAAGGATACATAGGCAATTCCCAATTAAACTGCAAGCCCTTCAGAACCTTAACTGGTGATATTTTCTATAGAATTAATCATCCCAAGGTGGGAGACCGCTTTAATTTCAGGGTGTAATACAGACAGAAGCATTCGGATTGCATTTTATAATCTCATGTCTAGTTCTTACATTTATAATACAGATGTCTTAATTCAAGATGTGAGGATTTAAGGGAGCCAGTCTGGCAAGGCAACTTTTTTCTCCCCTGTTGAAAACAACTCCAAAAGTGAGTCCTTTGAGAGCTTAACAAAAATCAGTGAGGAACTTATAAGAGAGGGGAATATGAGGGCATGAAAAGTGGTCTTCAAAATAGCCCAGAAGTGGAGTTGTATGCTAGTTGTGGTTGTCTTTGTTTTTTGGAATTGTGAGAGGCTTGAGCTCTCAAGAAAAGCATATTTGCATTTCGTCACTTGCTCCTGCTGCTTCCAAGAATATTGAAGATGATATAGAAAACTACTGCCCTTGCCATTTCTGGTAAGTTAATGTCCCAATGCTTGAAACTATTCTACCATTTGTCTAGATAGAACTGTACATGCTCCCATTATCTTAGCTTTGAAAGATAAGTCTACAGGGTGGAAAACGTAAAGATGCACATGTGTGGCGCATAAAACATCCGTGACAGTGATGTCATCCTGAATGTGAACACTTTGGCACATGAGTCTGGGGAAGAGCTAGAATCTCAGGGTAGATTAGTGGTGTAAGAGAGATAAATATTTCAAAGTTCTAAAACCACTAAGGCCTGGTCTACACTGGGGAAGGAGGGGGGAAAAATCTATCTAAGTTACGCAACTTCAGCTACGTACTTAGATCTACTCACTGCAGTGTCTTCGCTGCAGTGAGTTGACAGCTGATGCTTCTCTATTGACTCCTCCTGCGCTTCTCGCTCCAGTGGAGTACTGGAGTCGATGGGAGAGCAATCGGCGGTCGATTTATCATGTCTAGTATAGACATGATAAATCGACCCCTCCTGGATTGATTGCTGCCCATCCATCCTGCGGGTAATTTAGACAAGTTCTGAGACATCAGTCTGTAATTGTTTTTTGTGGAGGGTTACCATGTTAGAGTGCACTGGAGAACGTACAAGTGAAGCTACAAAGAATGACCAGCATCAAATTTCATCTTTAAAAAAAAACAAACAAACCCCAACAACACTTGGGGCAGATCCACACCTAGTTCAAATTGTTAGAGCTCCACTGAAGTCACTGGGTACATCAGCTGAGGATCTCCCCATGGAATTTTTTTTTTTAAACTTGAGTTCCTACTCTATAAAACCAGTCCTCCCAGACCAAATCTCAAAAAATCTCCCTGTTCTAATTGTACAAACAGGATTAGCTACAAAATTTCATTTCACCAAAAAAATCAGAGGTTTCAAAACTAGCTTTTTTAAAGAAAAAATGTTGCATCAAAAATTCATCGACCAGATCTAGATAACTAACCCTAGATTTGGAGGGTTGATCTACTCAGAACAGAGCCTTGAAACTGCAAGCAAATGCTGATAGAAGTAATCAACTTCTCTACACCATTCTTTTCAGCTGGGGGAATATTTGAAATAATGAATCCTGCTCTCTCTCAATGCATCACTGTGGATTCCTCTACTCCTTCGAAAGCCCTGCTCACAAGAACAGAGCAGGTGGCTAGAGCCCAAGTGTCGGCTCAGTTCCTTTTTGTGCTGAAATATACTAAAAGTTTGTAGATTTAATTGTCATTGCCCATTTTTAAGACCATGAGAGAAAATAGATTTTAGTTCTAAATGTCTCTGGGGAAAACTAAGTACTATTTAAACTTTTTTTTTGGGGGGGGGAGGGGAGAGTCAATCTAAAACTCTTCTCTTTTAAGCTTAAAGGGCTTCTATTTCCCAGAAGTATCCATAACATGAGGAGCCATTCTCTCCCTAATTAGTTGGTCAAGCATCTTAGAAATGAGAGCTGGTAAAGATTTTATACATTAATATCTTTGCCTGATAATGGGTTAAAGTAGCAATAAATGTCTTACTCCAGCTCCAAAAATGCTAATTCTACAGCAGAGGACCCAACAACTAGGACCAATAAGTTGTTATTTAAGACTTGATTGCATTAAACCTCAGTTCCTGGCATATTTTTTCAAGACAAGTCAACAATTCCAGTATGTACAACATTGGACAATGCAACTTTGGACTGGGACTTGCCACTGAACACTTTATACACCTTCTTGCAACTCGCTGCTTTTTTCTGGGTCCAATTTAAAGCTCTGGTCCTATCTTCAAGGCCTTCAGTGGTCTTGGACCAGGCTTCCTTAAAGACTCTTTCTTGACTTGCAGTCCCCAAAAGACCAGGGCATTCATGGGGGCCTTTCAACTGGAAGTACATAAGTGAATATTTGAAGAGCTGGAGACTTAGGCTTCTTGTTGCTGGATCCTGCACAGAGCCATCATTTACTGGAGGATATCAGAATGAATTCTAGTCTGGTGTCTGTACAGCCCAGTGCAATACCCACTTTTTTTTTTTTTTTTTTTGCAGAAGCCTTCCCAGAATATCTATTTACTGATACGTTTCTTTCTACATATATGCATTCATGACCACCTGTATTTGAACACCTCAAACTCTAATGGACCAAGTGAGGTTCGGAAATAATATTCCCTTTCTACACGTAGGAAACTAAGCCATCGAAATTAGGAGGTTATTGGCCCAAGAAGCATTTAATAGAGACAAGGATTGAACCCAGATTTCCTACCTCCCAGTCTAGATTCTGAAACATGACCAACCTTCCTCAAAATTCATGTTTAAGGAAACACTGTGGGATGGTAGCACTGGAGTCCATTTTGATGATACTGTTGTGGCTTGGGTTACACCTTGTTGATATGGGGTGGGAACAATGGCTGTATTTCATTCAGGATGAATGCCAAAAGGTGACTGAAACAATAGCAGTAGCAGCTCAAACAGAGATTTCTGTCAAAAACAAGTGCCAACCCAAGTGCCTTAGGGAGAGTCTCCCTTTCAAAGATGTAGTGACAGATATATCTAGCAGACAAGTCACACTTTCCAGGAAGTCCAAGAGTTAGATTTAGTTGTCAATAGTAGCCATTACTCTTGTTTCTTTTAATTAGCATTAATTATTTTATAAGAGTTTTTACAGCAATTTTACATATCCTAATGTAATATTTTGATTTAATTCTGTCAGAGTATACATTTAATTCTAGTTGTCAACACAAGTAGGTAGAGACTAAATAAGGAAACTATTGCAATAATGTGAGTTTAATTTGTATCAGTTAGCTTTATTTCTCAGTCTACTTTCATTTCCCCCCTGCCTTCTGCATTTTGTTTCCAAATTATAAGAGGGTACTTCTAGGTTTTGTCTACACTGGACTCTCGTCAGCAAAACTTTTGTCATTCAGGGGTGGGGGGGAAAAAAACCAACCCTGAATGACAAAAGTTTTGCTGATGAAAAGAGCCAGTGTGAACAGCGCTCTGTTGGCAGGAGAGCTCTCTCCCACCAACAAACAGCAGCTACACTGCGTGTCTTCTAGCGGCACGGCTGTAGGGGCACAGCTGTGTTGCTAAAAGGTGCTTCGTGTAGACACAGCCTTAGTATACGACATAGCAATTATATCTTCGAATCCTAAAGACAAAGGCTAGTTTTACTTCATGATCAGATGAATGTGATGCAGCATTTTATTTCGAATCTGGATTAGAAAACAGGGAATACTAAAACAGAAGTCTGATCAGCAGCCTTCTGTTGAAGGCTAGAAGTGTGTGTTCTGTAACTCGGCTTTCATCATTCCTGATCCAGAACACTTAAACAGACTTTCAGGTTCAGATTTTCAAGCTGGCAATGCCAACAGGATATTAATACCGTTAGACTAGTGTTTCTCAACATTTTTGGTTCCAGGGACCCGCTTGCTGCCTTCCTAAACTGTGTGGGGACCAGTGCTAGTCCATAGACCAGTCACAGAAAAACTTTGACCTTAGACAACCATGCTAGCAGGAATCCATTCTGCAAATTGATATATACAAGTGTGAGGAGTGTCCATATTGGGGGGGGGGGTGGGAAATCACACTGTTCACGACAGCCGTTGTATGTGGTTTTGCCACAAGCTAAAAGGCAGTTTTTCATCTAAGTACATTCATCACTACTGGGAGCACTAACTGCAACTTAAAGGGTAAACTTCATTCATGGTGTGCGTTTGGTTGATGAACATATTTAGAGTTAAACAGAACCTCATGTACATAAGTGCGCACATGTTTCAAGCTCATAAGGTTTGCAGAAACTTCCACTGTAGTCAGGGACACATTGACCTTCTGTGAAGCAGCTGCAAATCCTCTTGAAGCTAAATTTCAACTAAATGAACTCCTGTTATGTGTGAGGGCTAAATGATTGTGAGCTCCTGCAGGCTTTGGAGATGTCAATAGCTGTTGTGGGCATTTTGTAGTAAATGCTTCAGAAAAAGCTGAGAGCAAAACTAAAACGTTGGAAGATTCTTAAAATCACTCAATATCTGAGGGGTGGCAAACGAGAAGGGGGATCGTTCTGTTTCTCTTGCAACACTTTACCCTATCAGAAAGGCCCTGAAGAACACGGTCAAGTACCATCTATTTCATCATGCTTTTTTTAAATAACTACAGACTTGAGCACACGTTTCAATGTTTGCTAAATTGTGCCCTATAAAAGTACATCTGCACAGCAGCTGGGAGTTGTAATTCCCAGTTTGTGTAAATGGGCTAGTACTACTTTGACCGAACACTTAAAAATAGCAGTGTGGATGCAGCAACATGGGCAGTGGCTGGGGCTAGCTATCTGCCTGCCTACATACCCAGAGTGTCACTCAAGTGGCCTGCTGCCCATCCCACTGTACCCACATGCTGCTATCATTAGGTGCTAGCTCAGGCAGAGTTAACCTGTATGTCTACACAAGCAAGGCATTACACCTCCCAGCTGCTGTTTAGGTAAAGCCTTGGAGGCCATTTGCAGGGAGCAGTGCTGTTGGGTCTTGTAGCACTCCTTTTGCCAGGGCTTTACAGGAGCATCATAAAGGGACCTCACCTCAGCCCACATTTGGGGCCTAAACTTGAGCTTTATGAAGCTTTAATTTTCCACTATTCAAGTTTTAAAACATGAAAAGCCTCAATTCATCCTTACCTAGGCTTTTTATGACTAAAACCTCATGTCACAGTTCAAACTAAATTTGGAAGGTAAATGACAGCTTTATTTATTTTTATAAAATTTATTACAATTTTCATGAAGGCTGGACAGACGCATTTACCTGCTATGAAAACTGCTAGATTGCTATGTTTACTTCTCTTTGCACCATAGGATTATGCTGCACTAGTTCTCACTTGCAATATTTTTCAGTCTCAACTTGAAATTAACCTGCTGTATGTAAATATCTCATTGAAATACATACACTCCTCCATTTAATGAAAAATATCAGCTCTCTTGGTTCATTGATAGACCATCATGTTCTAGACTCCTCATATTCTGCTCACTGATAAGAACGCCCACTGATTAATTTTATTAACCTTCCCTTTGAATCCTTTTTAAATTAAAATTAAATGCCAAAAGAAATGGTATTTAAAACTATTGTTCTAGTTCTTGCTGATGCTGATTTTACTGATATGTAGGATGGGCACTATGCCAAATACTTTCTTCCAGTATGCTGTTAAAACAACATTGCATGATGCTTGAAATTCTTAGTCTAAGAGAGAATTTATTTAACTGGAATTCTCCTATAAAAAGGCATTTAGTTTTCATTAGAAGTACAAATCATTTTGTGTCCTTTTAGGAATAGAATTGGTTCAGGATTCAGTATTTCATGTTAAAAGTAGGTGGTACTATTATCACTGCCAATCAGTATATTTCAATGAATTACTTCACATTTCAGTGCAAAGGTTTCCCTTTGATGGAATATGCACACACGTTAGAATGCTTTTCAATTATGAATGATAAAAATTGCCAGTTAAGGCAAACAATGTTTAGATTTAGATTCCAACTCATAGACCTGGTCTGGAATTTTGTCAATGATTTTTTGGCGTTTGTTTTCTTATACGTAATGTACCCAAGCCTGATAGATGATGTATTGTTTCGTGTTTCCGTTGGAGCCCAGGCGTGAACACTTACACATGTGAGTTTTTGTCTTCAAAGAGTAGGGGCTGATTTGTCCCTCTACTTAGATGTTTATATTCAGCATCTGGAATCTTTCCTTTGCTCTATTTGTGGATCAGATCATTCTCTCCCATCTCCCAGGTCTACAGATGCCTGAGAATTAAAACTGTTAATATTACTTCTTTAAACTCTATTCTGTTTCCGGCCCATTGTTCCTACAATTGAAGTAGCATACACAATTGTGAAGGAGTGACCTACTCTTTTAAGGGGCAGGCTGGGGCCTGCAACCAAAACAATCTGGGTGTAATCAAGAAGGCCTCCTGCCCAACCCTGAGGCTGGATTTTTTTAAACAAAAGACAGCTCTCTCACACTGCAGGAAACTACTTTGTGTGAGCCAGGGACTTTGTTTCATTAATCTGGGCAGGGCCGGTTCTCAGTTTCCATTATTGGAGGAGAGTGCATTTTGGGGGCCCTGGTTTTTTTTTTTTTTTTTTTTTTTACATTTATAAAATAAAACTTCCAGTTGCCCACGGGCTACTTAAACCCCCTATAAAATCTTAGCTTTTAATAGTTTTAAGTAAAATTTGTCTACTGTAAATATGTTGTCCTTGTCACTTCAACTGTTTAACACTGGATAACTTTGTACAAGTTTTGACCTTTCTGACAATGATTTACAGCCTCTTAGACTTTTTTGGCTTATGTGGTTGTGCCAGACTGCCAGGCCTAATTCTGGGATCTCTGAACTAGGGCCTTAGTAACATTGTTGAAAGACTGCTCCTTCCCTGAAAAGATCTTAAAGGGGACATATATTAGTTTAGTTTATTTTGGCTTCCCCTTCCTCAGATAATTTTTAACCAGCTAGAGGGGAGCCATGCTTTAAAAGAAAAAAGATTAAACACCATGTTTGCCAGTGAATTGAGGTTTTATACACACAACTAAAGCTTTGTGGTGTGTGGCTTCTTTTATGAAAACTATAGAAAGGTTGGGTGATACATCCAATGATATAATCTCACTTTTTAGGTAGTGGTCTCTTAAGTTTAACCTATAAAAGCTAAAATACAGCTTTGCAGATAAGCTGGGGGAAGCAAGTCTCAAATACCCAGCACTTGGTTTCATAGAGCACATTCATTTTCTTTAACGTGGAAGCCCAATAGTGCCTTAGTTCTCATGTTGTCTGAACAGCTTAGAGGCCACTGAATGTTATGTGACTTCAGGATGTTCTGGCTAGGAACAAATCTGGTGCTTTGAAGTAGAATTGCTTGTAAGGGACAGGTGTCTAATGCTGTCAAAACACTGTGTTTTAGGTCTTCCCGGAGGTCTTTTTCATTCTGCTTTCATTGGGTTGAAGTCAAAGATAATTCTTGCAGGGAAGCTGGTAGACATTTGAGGCAAATGACCATTCCACCTGTCAAGGTTCCTCCCCCACTCTGAACTCTAGGGTACAGATGTGGGGACCTGCATGAAAAACCTCCTAAGCTTATCTTTACCAGCTTAGGTCAAACTTCCCCAAGGTAACAAATATTACCCCCGTTATCCTTGGAATGGCCGCTACCACCACCAAACTAATACTGGTTACTGGGGAAGAGCTGTTTGGACGCGTCCTTCCCCCCAAAATACTTCCCAAAACCTTGCACCCCACTTCCTGGACAAGGTTTGGTAAAAAGCCTCACCAATTTGCATAGGTGACCACAGACCCAGACCCTTGGATCTTAAGAACAATGAACAATCCTCCCAACACTTGCACCCCCCCTTTCCTGGGAAATGTTGGATAAAAAGCCTCACCAATTTGCATAGGTGACCACAAACCCAAACCCTTGGATCTGAGAACAATGAAAAAGCATTCAGTGTTTTACAAGAAGACTTTTAATAAAAAATAGAAGTAAATAGAAATAAAGAAATCCCCCCTGTAAAATCAGGATGGTATATATCTTACAGGGTAATTAGATTAAAAAACATAGAGAACCCCTCTAGGCAAAACCTTAAGTTACAAAAAAGATACACAGACAGAAATAGTTATTCTATTCAGCACAATTCTTTTCTCAGCCATTTAAAGAAATCATAATCTAACACATACCTAGCTAGATTACTTACTAAAAGTTCTAAGACTCCATTCCTGTTCTGTCCCCGGCCAAGACGACTACAGACAGACACAGACCCTTTGTTTCTCTCCCTCCTCCCAGCTTTTGAAAGTATCTTGTCTCCTCATTGGTCATTTTGGTCAGGTGCCAGCGAGGTTACCTTTAGCTTCTTAACCCTTTACAGGTGAGAGGAGCTTTCCCCTGGCCAGGAGGGATTTCAAAGGGGTTTACCCTTCCCTTTATATTTATGACACGCCCCCCAAATCTCAGCTAGGGTGAAACACTGGCTGGGATTTCTTCCTGGAGCTCTAGGAAAACAGAGTTAATAAGACACATGCATCTCTAAATATACTACCAAGTACATAAAGACTAACAATATTTTCCACATCTCAAGGACGATTTTAACCAGTTGATTCTGGGAAACTTTCACGGGAGAGTGCATCAGCCACTTTGTTAGAAGCTCCTGAGATGTGTTGGATGTCGAAATCAAAATCTTGGAGAGCTAAACTCCACCGAAGAAGTTTTTTGTTAGTTTCTTTGACGGTGTGAAGCCACTTTATTGCAGCATGGTCGGTTTGCAGGTGGAAACGCCGTCCCCAAACATATGGGCGTAGCTTTTCCAGAGCGTAGACAATGGCATAACATTCTTTTTCAGTGACTGACCAGTTGCTTTCCCTCTCAGACAGTTTTTTGCTGAGAAACACTACAGGGTGGAATTCTTGATCAGGTCCTTTCTGCATTAAAACTGCTCCCACACCACGCTCGGATGCATCTGTGGTTACTAGGAACGGTTTGTCAAAGTCTGGGGCCCTTAGTACAGGGTCAGACATGAGTGTCGCTTTAAGCTTGTTAAAGGCCTTCTGACACTTTCCGGTCCACTGAACAGCATTTGGCTGTTTCTTTTTGGTTAGGTCTGTCAGTGGGGCAGCAATTTGGCTGTAGTGCGGTACAAATCGTCTGTAATAACCGGCCAAGCCTAAGAAGGATTGAACCTGTTTCTTTGACTTTGGGACAGGCCACTTTTGGATAGCATCCACTTTGGCCTGTAGGGGGCTGATAGTTCCTTGACCCACC
Organism: Lepidochelys kempii; assembly: GCF_965140285.1. Classification (NCBI taxonomy): domain Eukaryota; kingdom Metazoa; phylum Chordata; order Testudines; family Cheloniidae; genus Lepidochelys; species Lepidochelys kempii. The sequence continues at coordinate 178,385,452 of NC_136380.1, forward strand.
TGGTGTCCAAGGTAAGTCACTCTGTTTAGGCCTATTTGACACTTCTTAGCCTTAACAGTTAGTCCTGCCTCCCTTATGCGCTCAAGGACTTTTTGTAGATGTTCCAGGTGGTCTGCCCAGGAATCCGAAAATATGGCCACATCGTCAAGGTAGGCGACTGCATATTCTCCTAATCCCGCTAGGAGACCATCTACAAGTCTTTGGAAAGTGGCGGGTGCATTTCGCAGCCCGAAAGGGAGTACATTAAATTCATACAGCCCGAGATGTGTGATGAAGGCTGACCTTTCCTTGGCAGATTCATCTAGCGGTACCTGCCAGTACCCCTTGGTTAAGTCCAAGGTAGAGATGAACTGGGCCCTTCCCAGTTTCTCTAATAGTTCATCTGTGCGTGGCATGGGATAGTTGTCTGGGCGAGTTACAGCATTTAGCTTACGGTAGTCCACGCAAAAACGTATTTCCCCATCTGGTTTGGGAACTAGAACCACTGGAGATGCCCATGCACTTTCAGAGGGGCGGATTACACCCATCTGTAACATATCCTGGATCTCCCGTTCTATAGCAGTTTTAGCTTGAGGAGACACCCGGTAAGGTTGGACCCTAATTGGGTGAGCATTACCTGTGTCAATGGAGTGGTATGCCCGTTCAGTCAGTCCTGGGGTGGCTGAGAACGTTGGCGCGTAGCTAGTGCACAGCTCCTGGATCTGCTGTCGCTGCATACGCCCAAGGGTCATGGAGAGGTTCACCTCTTCCACACCACCAGCACATTTCCCTTCGTAGTAGACACCTTCAGGCCACTCAGCGTCGTCTCCTCCCTGGGCTGTAAACTGACAAACCTTTAATTCTCTGGAATAAAAGGGCTTTAGAGAATTAATATGATACACCTTAGGCTTTCGGTTGGAGGTGGGGAATGCTATGAGATAATTAACAGCTCCCAGGCGCTCCTGGACCACGAATGGCCCTTCCCACGATGCTTCCATTTTATGGGCCTGGAGCGCCTTTAAGACCATGACCTGGTCTCCTACTTTGAAGGAACGCTCTCTGGCATGTTTATCATACCAGGCTTTTTGCTCTTTTTGAGCATCCTGTAAGTTTTCTCTAGCAAGGGCTAAAGAGGTTCGGAGGGTGTTTTGTAGGTTGGTTACAAAGTCCAGAATGTTAGTTCCTGGAGAAGGTGTAAATCCCTCCCATTGCTGCTTCACCAACTGCAATGGCCCCTTAACCTCACGGCCATATACAAGTTCAAATGGGGAAAACCCTAAACTGGGATGTGGTACAGCTCTGTAGGCAAAGAGCAACTGCTGCAATACTAGGTCCCAGTCATTGGAGTGCTCATTTACGTATCATGGCCCCCAAAGTTCCATTAAACTTCTCCACCATGCCATTTGTTTGATGATGGTAAGGAGTGGCAACCAAGTGATTTACCCCATGAGCTTCCCAAAGGTTTTTCATAGTTCCTGCCAGGAAATTAGTCCCTGCATCTGTGAGGATGTCGGAGGGCCAACCTACCCTGGCAAAAATGTCTGCTAGTGCCTGGCACACACTTTTAGCCCTGGTGTTGCTTAGAGCTACTGCTTCCGGCCATCGGGTGGCAAAATCCATGAAAGTCAGTATGTACTGCTTTCCTCTGGGTGTCTTTTTCGGAAAAGGACCCAGAATATCCACAGCTACTCGCTGAAATGGAACTTCAATGATGGGGAGTGGCTGGAGAGGAGCTTTGACCTGGTCTTGGGGTTTTCCCACTCTTTGGCACACCTCACAAGACTGGACATAGGTAGAAACATCCTTGTCCATTCCCTCCCAGTGGAATGACCCCCCCAAACGGTCTTTGGTCCTGTTCACCCCAGCATGGCCACTAGGGTGATCATGGGCTAAGCTCAAGAGCTTGGCCCGGTATTTAGTTGGAACTACCAACTGTCTCTGAGGATGCCAGTCTTCCTGGTGTCCCCCAGAAAGAGTTTCCTTGTATAAAAGTCCTCTTTCTACAACAAACCTGGATCGATTAGAAGAGCTGAGAGGCGGTGGGTTGCTCCGTGCCGCCGTCCAAGCTCTCTGGAGGCTTTCATCTGCTTCCTGTTCGGTCTGGAACTGTTCCCTTGATGCTGGAGACATCAGTTCCTCATGGGATTGTGGACCTAGGCTTGGTCCCTCTGGAAGCGATATAGGGGATGGAGCTGTTTCTGTTGACTGTGAACCGCTCTCCGCTGGTGCACTATGTTGGGATTCAGGCTCCGGCTGAGCCTCTTGTGTAGGGTTATCGGCTGCTGCCAGTTCAGGTTCGGTGGGGCCCTCTGGTGTTGAGGTTGCAAGTACTGGATTCAGTGCTGACACGGGGTCTGGTGTTGGTTGTTTGGCTGGTTCCGGTTCTGGGACTGGTTCCGTCTGGGTCTCTGGGACTGGATCCACTACTGCTGTTGCAGACATTGGCCTGGGGTCCAGGTCCATCACCTCTGACTGGGTCCTGATAGAAGTTTCCGGAACAGAGCTAGGCCTCACGGCTTGTTTAGCCTGGTTGCGGGTGACCATTCCCACCCTCTTGGCCTGCTTCACATGATTGGCCAAGTCTTCCCCCAACAGCATGGGGATGGGATAATCATCATAGACTGCAAAAGTCCACATTCCTGACCAGCCCTTGTACTGGACAGGCAACTTGGCTGTAGGCAAATTGAAAGAGTTGGACTTGAAGGGTTGAATCGTCACTTGGATCTCTGGGTTGATTAAATTGGGGTCCACTAAGGAAGCATGGATAGCTGACACTTGTGCTCCGGTGTCCCTCCACGCGGTGACCTTCTTCCCACCCACACTCACAGTTTCCCTCCGCTCCAAGGGTATCTGGGAGGTATCTGGGCCTGTGGACCTCTGGTGTGATTCCGGTGCAATGAACTGTAATCTGTTGGGGTTCTTGGGGCAGTTGGCCTTTACAAGCCCCAGCTCGTTACACTTAAAACATCGTCCAGCTGACGGGTCACTGGGGCGAGGAGGGTTGCTGGAGAACGGGGTGGTGGGACGATAAGGGGTCTGGAGGGTTCTTTGGGAGGTAGGTGGGGCTTTGGGCGGCCCCCGGTAATAGGGTGTGGTCTGGGGTGGTCCCTTCTGGTCTCCGCTCCAACTGCGACCAGTTTTCTTCTTCTCTGCCACCTCCACCCATCTGGCTCCAATCTCTCCTGCCTCAATTACAGTTTTGGGTTTCCCATCTAGGATGTATCTTTCTATTTCCTCAGGAACACCCTCTAAGACTTGTTCCATTTGCATTAGGAAGGGCAAATTTACTGGAGATTCAACACTTGCTCCTGATATACAGGCATCCCAATGTTTTACAATGTGGTAGGCATGTCGGGTAAATGACATGTCTGGTTTCCACCTTAGGGCTCTGAACCTCCGACGAGACTGCTCGGGTGTTATCCCCATTCTGACTCTCGCCTTGGATTTAAACAGTTCATACTTGTTCATGTGTTCTTTAGGCATTTCAGCTGCCACCTCAGCTAAGGGTCCACTGAGCTGCGGCCTCAGCTCTACCATGTATTGGTCAGTAGAGATGTTGTACCCAAGGCAGGCCCTTTCGAAGTTTTCTAAGAAGGCCTCAGTATCATCACCTGCCTTGTAGGTGGGGAACTTTCTGGGATGGGAAGTGGTACCTCGAGAAGGATTGCTAGGGTTTGTTGGTATATTCTGCTGGGCCTTTATCCTCTCCATCTCCTCCACATGCTTCCTCTCTTTTTCCTTCTCCTCCCCCTTCAGCCGCATGAGTTCTATCTGTCTTTCATGTTCCCTTTGTTTTTCCTCAGCCTGAAATTTGGCTAATTCCAGCTGTAGTCGAGCTGAGGATTTGGCCATTCTAACCTCTCTGTTTTTAACTAACTTTACACCCGAGGTTTGGAAATAAACAAACAAAACTTGGCTGTAAAATTTTGCTGTGCTGGAATAGAATACCTATTCTCTGATAGTGATTGTCAGCCTACAGAAAAAGACAATTCCCTTGTCTCTGCTCTGGGCCCAAATTAAAGCAAAAAACCTCCAACTACTTGGAAACCTGCTTACCCAGCCCAAAGAAGAAAAAAAATTTCTTTTCAAACCTGTGCTCCTTGTAAAACAAAAAAAAAAAATCAAAATCCTAAAAAAAAACCCTGCCACTTTTGTCTCCAGGCAAATGGGTAGAGCACACACCCCCTATTTACTTTTAGGAAGAAAAGAAAAAAAAAAAAACCTCTGGGTTGGAAGACTGTGAATTTCCCTGCAGGAGTTAAGTACCCTGCCTCCAGGCAAAGAAAACCTGCAATTCACAAGATAATCCCCTTTTGTCTCTGCTTGGCCACAAAGCAGAGAGAAACCAAGCTGCTTTCAGTTTCAAAGCTGCCTTCTGGACTTCCTAAAAATTCCTTTTTAAAATCTGTATTTCTAGTTCAAAAAATCTCAACTGGATCTCAAAATGATTTCAGGTTAATCCCACCACTGTGCCACCATGTCAAGGTTCCTCCCCCACTCTGAACTCTAGGGTACAGATGTGGGGACCTGCATGAAAAACCTCCTAAGCTTATCTTTACCAGCTTAGGTCAAACTTCCCCAAGGTAACAAATATTACCCCCGTTATCCTTGGAATGGCCGCTACCACCACCAAACTAATACTGGTTACTGGGGAAGAGCTGTTTGGACGCGTCCTTCCCCCCAAAATACTTCCCAAAACCTTGCACCCCACTTCCTGGACAAGGTTTGGTAAAAAGCCTCACCAATTTGCATAGGTGACCACAGACCCAGACCCTTGGATCTTAAGAACAATGAACAATCCTCCCAACACTTGCACCCCCCCTTTCCTGGGAAATGTTGGATAAAAAGCCTCACCAATTTGCATAGGTGACCACAAACCCAAACCCTTGGATCTGAGAACAATGAAAAAGCATTCAGTGTTTTACAAGAAGACTTTTAATAAAAAATAGAAGTAAATAGAAATAAAGAAATCCCCCCTGTAAAATCAGGATGGTATATATCTTACAGGGTAATTAGATTAAAAAACATAGAGAACCCCTCTAGGCAAAACCTTAAGTTACAAAAAAGATACACAGACAGAAATAGTTATTCTATTCAGCACAATTCTTTTCTCAGCCATTTAAAGAAATCATAATCTAACACATACCTAGCTAGATTACTTACTAAAAGTTCTAAGACTCCATTCCTGTTCTGTCCCCGGCCAAGACGACTACAGACAGACACAGACCCTTTGTTTCTCTCCCTCCTCCCAGCTTTTGAAAGTATCTTGTCTCCTCATTGGTCATTTTGGTCAGGTGCCAGCGAGGTTACCTTTAGCTTCTTAACCCTTTACAGGTGAGAGGAGCTTTCCCCTGGCCAGGAGGGATTTCAAAGGGGTTTACCCTTCCCTTTATATTTATGACACCACTGTAGAGACCATTGGGTGACAGCTGACAGAACAGGAGCTGTTTAGCTAGAAGGTATAGCTCTTCAACTTGAATTTGAACAATTTGATGTTTTTGGTCACTCAGAGATGGTTAATTTTAATGACTTGCAGTTTTTCAATCTTGTGAGTGAGGGGCCATGTTTCAGTCCCATAGGTCAGGATACTGACTGCCAAAACATTGCACAGCCTTAGCTTACTCTTTCTGCTTATCAAAATGCTTGGTTTGATGAAGCTCCCCATTACTAATTTTTATGGTTTTTTGCGAGAAGGCTTCTGATTCTTTCTTGATGCCGCCCAACTTATCCACAATAAAACCTGTAGCATGTTAAAAGTCATTGACCAGAAGAATATTGGTTTTGCCCCAGTTAATTTTCAGACTGATTTTTGCTGCTGACCTTTCTCAGGTTTTAAGTGCCACAACCTGTTTGTCCATTAATTCAACTAGCACTGTATTACTAGCAAAAACAATGTCTGTAAGATTGTCATCCAGACATACTCCTAAAATGCATTTACTTGTCTGGGACTTACACCGGGACTAATGCCAGCTTGCCATGGTGGTCTTTCTTCTTAAGCTATTAGCAGCTCAAGCCAACAAGATGGAAGCAAAAGGTTTCTCCTGAACAGCTAGAAGAGTAATGCTACAGTAGTTGGAACAGTGTTTGCTGTCTTTGCATTTCCACAGCAGGAAAATAATCCCATTTTTGAGTTGTCTGTGCAGCCACAAAATAAAAGCTCATCCATGCTTTCAGCTCCATAGGAATTCCACAGTTTTCTGCCTCCTTTCCTTTAGGCTAATTTATGGCTCAATGGATTTTGATGATAGTGAATTTGCTAAGACCATTTTGTGGCCAACGTATAGCGGTCCAAGTATTAGTGTCCAAAGAAATTTGGGATGCATTCAGCAGCTGGTTGAAATGCTCATTGCAGAGTGACCTGTACTGGACTTCTGTATTGATTTTAGCTGACCAGGGTGAATGACTATTCTTGTCAGGTCATGCAAATGTTTATGTAAGGAGGAGATATTATTCCTGGCAGAAGCTTTGTTGAGTGTGGAAACTTTGGCTTTCATAAAAGGTTTGATCAGTGTATGTTTGGTTTTTTGTTTTTTATTGTTTGGTTTTTTTGCAAGCACCGTTTTCTCATATCCAGAGCACCCAATCACATAAGAGATTTGCGTATTCTTTCCTTGCCTCACCTTTTAAGATGGGTTTCACTGAAACCAGTCACTGATACCTTTTAACCTGGACATTTCTCTGAGGAGCTCCTGTTTCAAGTATTCCTTATTCAAGGTTACCATGTACCATGTTCTGATACGTGAAAGACCCCTATTCATGAGAGAAACCCAATTTGAGACCAGATAAAAATTAATCTGATGTGAACATATTTGTGGCTTTCCATAATATTTGGTTTCTGATCATGCTGAAGGTTATTTAATTAATGTATTATAGTGCTTTACAGAAAGATACTGTTTGTGTGAAGTATTGGTGAAATGTGTATTATCATACTTTCAAGACCCCAAGTATTTTCATATTTTGTGTGGCACAATCTTTGAGGATTTTTTTTAAAGGATTTGATAAAATTAACTTTTTTGAGGAAAAAAAAAACTGGTAATTTTTTTGAGAATATCTTCACTTATTTTCAAGTTGAATTTACTGAACATATCCAGTATCTGACCTTAAAAGTTGATATCTCATCTTTCTTGGTTTGTTTTTCTTTCCTATTTAAGAATCTTGTTGTTGCGGATTAAACTAATCACACTTGTATTTCCTTTCTAAAAAGGAAACTGGATCATTAAGAGAATACTATTAAAAAAAAAAAAGTTGGCCGGGGGAAGGGAGGGGAATGAAGGAATCTAATTTATATACACCCATTTCTGTGTATGCATATGCATTTCTAAAAGGGCCAAACAACGAATGTTGGTTTAAAATAAAATATTACTCTTGGCCTAACACTTGGTTTGTTAAATTCTAGCCTAAAGTAAATTTTTGTGCTTGAGTTATAAACCTATGAAACCAGAGATTTTCAATGAAAATTAAGGTACTTAATTGTAGAAATACTACTAGATACCACCATAATATTTTTATTAGGATAAACAATGAACAAAATTCATTCTCAGCTTACTATAATAATGTAGGTTTCAGAGTAACAGCCGTGTTAGTCTGTATTCGCAAAAAGAAAAGGAGTACTTGTGGCACCTTAGAGACTAACCAATTTATTAGAGCATAAGCTTTCATGAGCTACAGCTCACTTCCTCAGATGCATATCGTGGAAACTGCAGCAGGCTTTATATATACACAGAGAATATGAAACAATACCTATTCCCACCCCACTGTCCTGCTGGTAATAGCTTATCTAAAGTGATCATCAGGTGGGCCATTTCCAGCACAAATCCAGGTTTTCTCACCCTCCACCCCCCCACACAAATTCACTCTCCTGCTGGTGATAGCCCATCCAAAGTGACAACTCTTTACACAATGTGCATGACAATCAAGTTGGGCTATTTCCTGCACAAATCCAGGTTTTCTCGTATGGGGGTGGGGGGGATGTGAGAGAACCTGGATTTGTGCAGGAAATAGCCCAACTTGATTGTCATGCACATTGTGTAAAGAGTTGTCACTTTGGATGGGCTATCACCAGCAGGAGAGTGAATGTGTGTGGGGGGGTGGAGGGTGAGAAAACCTGGATTTGTGCTGGAAATGGCCCACCTGATGATCACTTTAGATAAGCTATTACCAGCAGGACAGTGGGGTGGGAATAGGTATTGTTTCATATTCTCTGTGTATATATAAAGCCTGCTGCAGTTTCCACGATATGCATCTGAGGAAGTGAGCTGTAGCTCACGAAAGCTTATGCTCTAATAAATTGGTTAGTCTCTAAGGTGCCACAAGTACTCCTTATAATAATGTAAACACTGATGATGACTTTAAGGGTGGGGATTATAGTAGCAAAGGAAGAAATGTACTGAATGAATGAAGTGTTTCCAAATTACCCAGTGTCCAATATAATGTAATTTTTAACTTTTTAAATATTATTTATATGAAGACCCCATTACTGAAATTGACTGCAAGTACAGCCCTGTGCCTGCCTGGAGCCTCATTGAAGAGTAGATACTAGGGCATGTCTAGTTTCAGGACTGGGCCCTCAAATTCAAAAAATGTCTCTGGAACTCACTATATAGAAAATAGGCAAATATCTTTTTTTTTATTCTGTTTACTTTTCTTTAGTTTAGCATTTGAACAATTAATAAATCTCATTCTTTTATTTTTGCATAATTAAAACATCTAACTGCTATGGCAGTAGATCCTATATGTAATCCACATTAGTTTATATACTTTTTTTTAGTAAAAGCCCATAAAATACTTTTGGGATCCATCTGCATGAAAGGTATTATAAATATAAAACATTGCTATAAGCTCATTACTCCATGCAGATGTCCAGTTAAGACTGAAACTTTCAAAACCTGGCTGACTCACTCTTTAGATGAAATGTATATTGCACTTTAATATTAGTGTCTGCTCTCACGCAGAAAACTACAATTGAAATCAATGGGATAGCCAGAGTTTATTCTGAGGGGACCAGAACTTCTATAATACAGGGGAAATCCATAGTTTGTTCTTATCCACTAGGGAAGCTGAGCAGGTTTTGAAACTAGTGAGGAATAGCTGGTGACAAGGAATAACTCTTAAGGTTAGTATTTTTGTGTCTCAAAACCACTGAAAATCCTTTCAGGCCTTCACGTGGTGGTGGAATTTCTTTGAGAGGTCATCCAAACTTTCCTATTACACATGCAAGATGACAAGTCTTGACCACCTCATCCTAATATTTACAATCCTGATAGAACATTGATTAGCATTATATGCTGGATAAGGAACTGATCCTGTGCCGCCTTGGCAATGGTAGTGAATGGTGCTAAGCACGGTCTAGTAGACACTGAACATCTAGCAGGTCCTGCCACCCTAAATCAGTAATACAAATACATTTTTTTCTTCCATTCCAAATCATGCTGTATAGTATACAAAAAGGAACATCTTATTTACAGATATTTTTTATCATGCACTTAGTATTGTGATAAATCTTTTCAGAAAGAAACCAACTTCAAGAAGTATGTGTAGAGTAATGTTATGTAATAGCCTGGGAACTTCATTGAGGGCCTTTTGTAGAAGCAGAAACTCTGTGCTATTTCTCAGGAAAACTTCTAGAAACTGTGAAAGCTTTTTGCCTATGCATGATTCTGAAAGAACTTTTTTGTTGTTGCAAAGCAATACAGTACAATGAATAGAACCTGACTGATGTACATACCTTATCTGTTTAACCGTTATACACTGTGATCTGTCCAGCAGTAATAGTGAACAAAGTGGACTGGATAGCTATATATAGCTAGAATTGTAACATGTTCATCTAGCATAAGAATAAAGGAATTAGTGAGTTGACTGTCAGTGCCTTTATTGACTATATTAGGGACTGAAAATTACACTGGTCAGAAGACTTGCTGTATTCATCCATTAATCAGGTCCATAAACCACTGCTAGACTGAGGGACTAATGGTAGTTTTGTTGTCTGATGTAACATCCTAGCTAGTAGCAAATTGTGTATGCCGGTGAAAAGCATGGAATCTCTCATTCTTAATACTACACAACATTTATATCGAGTCCAGACCTCTAATAAAATATATAGAACTTTAAAATATCACTTTTCTTTCTTGTCTACAACTCCATTCCAATGTGATGTTAGTGATGAACTGTGAAAGGATCAAACCAGTGTTTGTATCTCTTTGGTTTTTTTTTTTTTAATTTTTACCTTGTAAAATGTGTCTATCATGCATTATAGGTACATGCCTTTAGGATGTCTTTTCCCCCCAAGTCGTTTGGGAAAGGGATAAGTCCTGTGGTTTGGGGGTTCAATGGGTATTTATGTATATGGTGAACAGTTTTTTTTTTCTTTATTGTATTTTCATTTGGTACTTTGATGAATGGCATGGATCTGCAACTCAGACATTATGAAATTTTTCTTGTCCAAAGCTTCTGTTCAGACTAGTACAAAATTAAGTTTCAATTCAAGAGAAATGGTTAATAGCTGAGTTGCAGATCTTTAGCTACAGATAATCCATAAGAGACTTAAAAATACCTACTTGAAAGAGAAATCAATTGGTTATAGAAGTGCAAAAACTAAAAACAATTTTTCTCACAACTTTTTGATTTCAATTTCTTCCATTTCTGGAGCTCTTAGTCTACAGAAATGATGATTTGGGGGAGAAAAACCCTTTGGGTCTTGGGGAGAAGGAAATAATGACCACCTACTTTTTGTTAAGAAATTCACATTTAATTGCACTTCAGTGTAAACATAATGAGGGTTTGAAGCACTTGTGTTTACCATGCATGCATGGTAGCCAAATCATCGGTGGCTTTGAGTTCCTTAGTATTCATTTTAGGTGATAGACTGTAATTGCTCTTAAGAGAGATTAAATTCATTGTGACAAATTTCACACCTATATAAAAACAGCCAGGCTCTCCTCTTCACCTTGTTTGCTACTGGGTGGGGGAAACCATCACTTTTGCTGCCAGCACAACTACAATATCTCCGAATTACAACAGCTGCTTGGTCAAAAGTTGACCTACACTTTGCAATATAACTTTGCTATCAATCAAAATGTTGATCCATATAGCCACACTCACTCATTACAGAGACCTTGGGAAAAGGTAGGACAGCTGCTATAATAAAGAACTGGAGGAAATAAGCTAAAGTGCTACAAGCAGGGCCTACTTTTGCATCTATATAGTAGGCCTTTAGAGTTAATGTGATCACTTTTTTCTAATCAATGAAAGCTGAGTCCTACTAATCAGCTAAACTCCATTTTTGTGGAGAGAGAGCAGGTGAAATGGCAAGGGAAGGAGTCGGGGAAGTATAGGGATGCTAAGGTTCCCTGAAAAGAAGTCTGAATCTAGGAAATCATATAAACTGGTAAGGGGGAAAGGGAGGATAAATTACCAAAGTTTCTAAAACTTCTTCTGGAAATAGAGTAAGAGATGAATGTTCCTCTTATGGCATCATCTTGCCTTTTCCTTATTAGGCACATACTAAATATCCCTCCTTGGAGATGCATCAATTCTTATTTCATCCTGTCTTTTTGGTACCCTCCCCCACGGTGTGAGTAATGTCACAGGAAAAAATAAAGGGGCCAAGTGGAACACCACTGACCTCACTAAATTACCCTTGAGCAGTGCTAATGCTCTTGAAAGAAAAAGTAGCTGCCTACTGTAGCAAGGATGGAGAGTTAAACAAATCACTGGGAGTAGGAGTAGCTTGGTGTGGGAAGCTTTCACCACCACTTCATTGAATATATTAGTAGACGGCAGAGTTGGTAGACCAGCTTCTGATGCTGACTCTGCCATAGATTTGGGTTTGAACCTAGGCAAAGAGTTGAAAGTGATTTGACTAAGTAGAGGCTTTTTGTCAGGATAAAGGTATGTAACACATTTGTGATAAGCTTGATGGCTGAGAGTAGTAATATATTGAGTATTTTGTTAGGATCTTCATCACTAAGGAGCAGTAACTAACAGTGCAATATAACAGAACTAATATAATTTAGTGTAAGATATTTTCTTTTGAGGAGAAATGCAGTATTCTGTTTTTGAAACCAAATATGAGTGGGGGAAAATATCATGATAGGGAGAATTTTTAAAATAACTTAGAGTAGATTCAGGAAGCATCCCACTGGGGAATAGACCTACATTTTCCATAAATTAATAGTCACTGTCCATAGTTCAGATAAGGTGCTGCATGCAAGATAACACAGTCCTCAAGAGCTACTAGTAAAGAAATGCTCGGAATGTAATTCCATAGAGCAAAGCACCAAAGTGGTGATTTTTTTAAAATTTCCTGGCTGATGCTACTTTTCCCCCTTATGACACTCAAATATAAAAATTCATGGTGGAGTGTCAGATTCTGGCCTCAACCCAGATTCTTTTATGTTATTCACACAGCACAAAAGGGCTGGAAAGCTGAAAATTCCCTGGGTAAGGTGGGATCCTCTGCTGGTAAAAAGCCAGAGATGGGTGACTCTACCTCCCTCTCCTTGGCTTTTATGAATGTGTTGGCGGTGGGTTGGATGGTCAGAGCCTTCTGTGCTCCAGCAATGCCCAGTGGTATGGCACACAGCCTCCTCATTGTGTAGAGCAGCTCTGAGGCTGCTCTTAATTAGACTTGGGATAAGGCCAGTGGTAATGTGGAATAGGACTAGAGAACCATAAACGTTAGGACAGTCTCTTCTCATGAGATGGTGTAATTTCACAAACCAAGTAGATGCAGATAACTATAAAAAAAAATCTTGTCTTTTTTGTTTTTTATATGAACCCCCCAAAAAGCCACCACTGACCTCTCAGGAGCATTGAGAGAAAATTTGATGAAAGCTAGGCCTGTCAGGCCAGAACACAAAATTAGAACCAGTGTTATCTGAACAGTATGTTGACTTGCTCAAACTTATTGTTATAGATAATATTCTCTACAGAGTTAGGGTAAAACTTCTATTGATTTCAGTGAGGCCAGGATCTACTGCTTGTTGTTAAGAACTAACAAATATTGTTTGGGTCAACCTCCCCCCCCACAAAAAAAAATCATCTCACAACATAAATTAGTGTTTTCCACAAATCACTGGCTGAATTTTTTTTAAACAGGAAACTAACAAGTAGCGCTGGTTTAACTTTCCATTGAAACTTTTTTGACATTGTTTTCAATTGAACTACTTGTTGGGGGGGATGGGAGGGGAAGGAATCTTTTTTTTAACTGAAAGTTAATTTTTCAAAGCAAAAGACTCAAATTGCAAAGTTTCAATTCGAAAATGCCATGGCAGTGCCTCAAAGGAGTTGTAGTTTGGCTGCCTAATGCCTCCATTCTCCCGTATGGGCTAGGTTCCCCTACTGGACTACATCTCTCATAATATACTGTGGCCAGTGACTCCTGTGATGCACCATGGCATCTCAGAAAGACAGTGTTATATCGGGGAGATTTTTTTGGCTGAAAACTTTTTTACTTTTTCTATGGAAAGAATAACGCGTTTTCAGCAAGAAAAAATCCCTTTTCTAACCAGCTCAAATAATTGACGAACAAGGAATTTGCATATTTTTCTCAGTAAATATTTATTGGTGTTTTCAGACTTCCAAAATATTAATGGATACTCTCAGCCATCTGAATACTCAGAAATTGTAATAATTTATTATGCTGCACCCCAACTCCATTTTGCAACTTGGAGGATAGAGAGGGAGAGCTACTTGCTAGGAATTGTATAAGACCGCACTAGTCCCTTAGAACATTCCGGGGGATCAAGTAGCAGCATTCCATCTTGGTCCAGTACAGTAGTAGGGCCATAAAGATACTTGCTCTATTGTAGCAGTCATCAGATGCAATACAGGGTGTGACAGGTTTTCCCCAGGGTGCCACCTGGAACTGAGTGCCACTGAGCCCTCTGACTCACCAGCCTTACCTCCCTCTCACACTTTTGTACTTCCGATCCCGCCCATTGACTTCCAGCTGGAGGGTTGAGGGGCGTCGCTCCTCCCACCAGGGTTCAATGAGGGGCTCCTCCCGCTCCAGGTCTGTGGGTGGCCAATCCACCCCACTAAAAGAGGCTACAGCCAAAATAACCACAGCTTCCCAGTGCTAGGACCCAAAACTGTACTGTCCTGCGCTGGTCAAAACCCCAACCAGTATGAATTTATTATGAAGTTCGCCTCACCCTCAATGTGAAGAGGAAATGCAACACCCCTCCCCCTTGAGTTAAGATTTCCAAGCACTTTACTCCAAATTTACTGGATTAGATTAAAACATGAAATAAGTTTAAGTGATTGTAAGTGATCACAAACAGATCAAAGCAGATTCCTTGGTAAATAAACGCAAACTAAGCCTAAAATATTAGAAAGATAGGATATCAATTAGCAAATTTTCACCCTGGCTGATGATACAAGCAGGCTTACAGATTCTCAAGGACCAAGGTGCACTTCCTTTGCAGCTTGGGATCCTCAGGTTTTCATATACAGGCTAAAAATCCCTTTAGTCTGGGTCCAGCACTTCCCCCAGTTCAGTCTCTGTTCCTCAGGTATTTCAGGAGTCTTTCTGTGTGAGAAGTGAAGAACAACCGATGATGTGACTCCCTGCCTTATACAGCTTTAGCATATGGGGGAAAAAAACTCTCTTTTAAACTTGGTTCCCAGACCAGTTTGTGGAAAAATACAGACATCCAGAATCATGTGGCCTGATCACATGCCCTTGCATACCTTGCTGACTCATAGCAGCCGTTACTTACAGGCTGTCTGCAGCATTCTCAGAAAGGCTCACCAGGTGTGGAATAAGCTTCTCTGAAGGCCTATTGTTTTTCCTAATGGCCTATTACCTTGAATAGGCTCTTCACAGCCAGCTATCTAGACTGGAAGCATTTTGCCTACTGGGTGTTGCCCAGGTTTGAAATACAGATACATAGTCAATACTCATAACTTCTGTCAAGGTTCCTCCCCCACTCTGAACTCTAGGGTACAGATGTGGGGACTTGCATGAAAAACCTCCTAAGCTTATCTTTACCAGCTTAGGTCAAAACTTCCCCAAGGTACAAAATATTCCACCCGTTGTCCTTGGACTGGCCGCTACCACCACCAAACTAATACTGGTTACTGGGGAAGAGCTGTTTGGACGCGTCCTTCCCCCCAAAATACTTCCCAAAACCCTGCACCCCACTTCCTGGACAAGGTTTGGTAAAAAGCCTCACCAATTTGCCTAGGTGACTACAGACCCAGACCCTTGGATCTGAGAACAATGAAAAAGCATTCAGTTTCTTACAAGAAGACTTTTAATAAAAATAGAAGTAAATAGAAATGAAGAAATCCCCCCTGTAAAATCAGGATGGTAGATATCTTACAGGGTAATTAGATTCAAAAACATAGGGAACCCCTCTAGGCAAAACCTTAAGTTACAAAAAAAAATACACAGACAGAAATAGTTATTCTATTCAGCACAATCCTTTTCTCAGCCATTTAAAGAAATCATAATCTAACACATACCTAGCTAGATTACTTACTAAAAGTTCTAAGACTCCATTCCTGGTCTATCCCGGGCAGAAACCAGCATATAGACAGACACACAGACCCTTTGTTTCTCTCCCTCCTCCCAGCTTTTGAAAGTATCTTGTCTCCTCATTGGTCATTTTGGTCAGGTGCCAGCAAGGTTACTTTAGCTTCTTAACCCTTTACAGGTGAGAGGAGCTTTCCCCTGGCCAGGAGGGATTTCAAAGGGGTTTACCCTTCCCTTTATATTTATGACAACTTCAGATACAAAAATGATACATACAAATAGTATAATCCTATTAAGCAAATCATAACTTTTCAAATGACACCCCACGTGACCCATCTTGTACTAAATACATCATAATTATGCCATCATGATATCACTGTGAAGAATACGGGGGGCAGTGTCACAGGGGGAAAGCTGTTCCAAAAGTGTACTGTTCCTTAGCAGGCATGGTTTCTGAGTGACAGCACAAGAACTTGTTGGGAGCTCTTAGTTACTCCTGCAAATAGTCTAACAGGTGACGCAGAGAGAGAGTGTTTTTATGCTTATACAGCCCTTGAGAGTCCAATGTGCCACTCTCTTGACCCAGCCAAAGGACACTCGATTTTGAGGAATGTTTGTTCACATCTGTTACGATCTGTTTAAATTTGTAAGAATAAAATGTTGGAAGTGTGTGGGGTAGTTTTGTTCTAAAAACTTTGGTTCACCGCATACACTTTTAAATTTTTCTTCCATGTGCCTTGTGATGTGAATGCATAGGAAAATGTACAGGGACTCTGGAAGATCGTTATAGTCAGCTCTGATAAGGGTTCAGACTGAAAATAATGTCTCACGTTTTAGGGGGCCACAGGGGTGCCAGTATCGGCAGCAGCTTCTTTTGTTCCCTCTTATTTAACCAACACTCTACGTCCTTGGCTGTCAGAAACAACCTAGTGATCTTCTTGTGGAAGAATTTTACAATTAATTCAGCAAAACCAAAGGGGCTAAAAAGACTCAGTGGACAAGAACTCCTGGAAAACATTTGTATGAAATATTCCTGTTACAGAGCTGTCTGGGAAAGGATCTGTAAGTAGTACTTTAACTGTGTTCTGTTCTAACAGATTGCAGAACAGCAATCTGTCTGCTTTTTTCATTTTGTATTAGGAAGTGCAAAGGAAGTCAATACCTCAAAGGGTAAATACTACCACAGGCTTCATATGTCTCTTTTTATAATCATTAACTGTATAGGTAATGACCCATATAAAAATCTATCCCATTATTTGTCATTTAAATGAAATAAATTAATTTATTCCCTGAGTGACTAAGGCTACAAAAAATTCAGTTTGTTTCTCAGACAAGGTATATGCTTCCTCTTCTCTTTTCTCTTTTCTCTTTCTGTTTCTAATGCACGAAACAAAATTGCCACTTACTGTTTCCCAAATGGGCCATGGATCTGAGGTCAAAATTAAAACTATTCCTCCCACATATAGCTTAAATAAATAAGTCTTGTGGCTACACCTGGATTAGACTATGAACTGAAAGGCTGAGATCCAAGATAAACAGTAGATTCTCTGCCTTCACTAGACATTTAGTTGAATAAGCAAAATATGTAACTTACAAACAAAAAATAACTTGGCAACTACTTTGGTTGCATCAGATGAAGTGTGTAAGGGGTTTTTTTTGGGGGGGAGGGGACAATTCTGCATTGATTTGTATGGGTGCTCTGCTGGGCCTGTGTGCAGTCCTGTTGATTTGATTGCAGATTAATGTAGGTGCAGCAGTCCAGATGAATGGATCAGAATGCAGGATCTAGGCCTGACAGTGGAAGATCAGCAGGTCTGGTGCCTTGTCTTGGTACATATTGCTAAAATGCCTAATTATGTTGGGGTGAATATATATATATAATGCATTCATTTACTTTTTTTCCCCAGAAAATAATTTTTCCCCTAAGCTCAAAAGCCATCTTTAAAGGTACAGTGCCTTTTAAACATTCTTTCTGCCCAACACATTTTCTTTCACAAGGTAAAACTTGCATGTTTAGGGGTTAACGCAGGACATGCCAAAACATCCTACAGAACGAACAAACAAAAAAATAATCAGCTATCCGCATACATACACGGATGCTGTTTCCTCCGTAAACAGCAGGAGGTGTTACATCTGGAAGTGTAATTTAACGAAACAAGTAGTTAAGCTATATTTAAATTGTAAGGAGCAAAGATTTATTGCATTTCTGTGCCTTTAGAAATGGACATGCTGCATTTTAGCAGAACAGTTGTTAGTAGTAGTATTTATTTTGGCTTAATAGTCTTTATTACTTCCCTAAATAGCCAAACATGTGGACTGTATAGATCAAATTTGAACAATTCTCATCAATACCAGTAGGAGATGCATGGAAAGTAGTTTGCATCAAGTTGTGATTATATCCCTCATATTTTAAAACAGTTGCTTTTTAAAACTTTGCTTTCATGTGGTGAATTTTGTTGAAGGTTTTCTAGGGAGAATTGCACTTTGCATTGAGCTTTGTTTTGTTAAAATAAATGTTTTAATGAAATCATTTTTAAATTATTTGCAGTGAATTGTTGTCAGATCATAAAGTGTTCGATAAAGGTTAATTCTTGCTTTCTTTGAAAGAATTGAAGAATGCCACAATGGGGCCGTTGGTATGAACGATGAGTGTTCAAAATGGCAGCCAGTGAGATCCTGCTTTCTAATCCTGGCCCAGGAACTAATATAATGAGAGAACAAATCCATCAATCTTAGGGTATAACTATAATGAAATTAAAAGCCCACAGTGGCCCGTGTCAGCTAACTCAGGCTTGCAAGTCTTGGGCTTCCGGGCATTTTAATTGTGATGCAGATGTTGAGGCTTGGGCTGGAGCCTGAGGTCTAGGACCCTGTGAGGTGGGAGGGTCCAAGAGCTCCAGCTGCAGGGCGAGCCCAAATGTCTGCTCTGCAATTAAAACAGCCCCTTAGCCCCAGTCCAGGGAGCCCAAGTCAGCTGGCCTGGGGCAGCCACGGATGTCTAATTGCACTGTAGACATACCTTTTGAGTCCAACTGTTTTTAATATGGATAAAATGAGCCCAGTAAAGGCAAATGTAGAGGCTTGATATAGAAAATTATTAGGTGAAGTTCTTTGGCCTGTTATATAGGAGCTCAGATAAGATGATCATGTGGTCCCTTCTTCCCTTGAAATCTAAGATACTAAATCTAAACTTCCCATCGCAATATTACAACAAAAAGACTTCAAAAACAGACTCCAACGAGAGACTGCTGAATTGGAATCAATTTGCAAACTGGATACAATTAACTTTAGGCTTGAATAGAGACTGGGAGTGGATGGGTCATTACACAAAGTAAAACTATTTCCCCATGTTTATTTCCCCCCACTCCACCCTCCACTGTTCCTCAGACGTTCTTGTCAACTGCTGGAAATGGCCCACCTTGATTATCACTACAAAAGGTTTTCTCCCCCCTGCTCTCCTGCTGGTAATAGCTCATCTTAAGTGATCACTCTCCTTACAGTGTGTGATAACACCCATTTTTTCATGTTCTGTGTGTATATAAATCTCCTCACTGCATTTTCCACTGAATGCATCTGATGAAGTGAGTTGTAGCTCACGAAAGCTTATGCTCAAATAAATTGATTAGTCTCTGAGGTGCCACTAGTACTCCTTTTCTTTTCACACTGTAATAATATCCTCTTTCCTTTGCCTTAGTTCATCCAGTCATGTTTCCAATTCCAGTTGTCTACCAACTCCTTCTGGATGTTACCTCATCTGCCTGAGCATCAATACTAATTTAAAGTAAGAAATATAAGGTGCAATTCTCACTCACTGTAGTTGGTAGAAGTTTGCCCCGGCTCTGTTTGGGCCAGGATTTCAATTTGCTGATTAATTAAACCATACTCTTATCATGGGTCTTCTCCAAAGCACACTGAAGTCCTTGAAAGTCATTCCATTGACTCAAGAGGGCTTTGGGTCAGGACCCAAGTGCACAGATTTTCATATTCCTTCAATATATTCAGTTTATAAAAGTAAGACTGTAGCTGGTATAAAATCGCAAGTATGATCTTAGCACTACATTGATGAAAGCACAGTAAATTAATGTATAATGCATGTTAGCTTCTAGTAGGCTTATTCAAGGGAAGACTTGAAGTAACTTCATTGGTCATAGTCTACTTACAGTTCTGTTAGAACTGTGCAATTACTAGAATATATCAATCCTTGTGGGTTAGCCCTGAAGTCCTTTCTCAGTACCTGTTTTCTGTGTCGGGGGGAGAGCCCTATACATTTCATATTAACAAGGTATTTCACTCTTATTTCGTTATTAGCAAGATAATGAGATTAGGGTCTTGTTGAAGTAGTTTCCAGTATTTGACTCTTTGCTGCAAGCCAGTTAAAATGGCTCAGTATCAGCTTTAATTCAAACATGTACCTTCTTTGGTGAAAGATGTATATATTTTTATGAATAAAATGGTTGCAAAATTTTATCTAGGGTAAGTTCCACATGTTGTTGTCTTATATTTCATTACCTCTTGACATTTCCCTTAAAAGTGCATAACTAGTTTAATGGAGGACACATTATAGGCTTCTCGTATATCACAGTATGGAAAAGCACAGATTGTTTAGTTTGGGGCACTTCGTGGAACTAGAATATTCAAATTCTCCCTATCAGCAGTACACTTGTCTCCACTTGTCCACAGAGGGAGTCAAAGAACAACATATGCAAATCCCAGTTTGGAAAAAAAAATAAAAAGGTTAAGAGGGGGACATGATAGCAGTCTAAATGAAACAGACTGCCTAGGGAGGTTGTGGAAGCTCCTTCGTTGGAGGCCCTCAAAAGGACTCTGTATAGCCATCTGTCTTGGATGGTTTAAACACAACAAATCCTGCCTCTTGGAAAGTTAGGCTAGATGATGCTTCTGGTTCCTTGTGACCCTGTGATTCTATGTCAGCAACCGGTAGGAACTCCTCTATAGCACTTTCTAGAGGCTAAGTGAGAGAACTGAAAATCTCTCTTGTTCCCATAAAACTTCTAACTCAGGGCTTACAACAGTAACCCATCTCTTTAAAATTATGCATAATCTGAAATATTGCATACCCCTCAGTTTCATTTGGTCTGGACCTGAAATCAAGTGGGGTTATGCTTTTATGAAACTTGCTGGTTTCTCTTTGAACGGTTTTATGCTAACAATTTCTGTGGTTTTTGGACTATGTGGATTTGTAGCCCCCAAGTTTCACTTAGAGATTTGGGTCTCTAAAGAAAAAAAGCACATACATCCACGGAAGTTCACCAGATTTTGTGTTGGAATTATGGTTTGGATGCAGAGTTGCATCTCTGCCAAGGTTCATTCTAAATCAGAACAATGATCCCTTTAGTCGTCCAAGAAACATGATCTGTTGAAATTTGTAATGAACCTGAAACACATGGTGAGTTTGAAATGGATTTGAGTTTTGTTGGGAACATTTCACACAACTTAGTTATTCTATATTTATATCCAGTTTATCTTAAGTTCTAGTACTTTTGAATTGATTTTATTTTTTATACAGTGCTTCCTCATATTCAATGAAGTACTCAAATACAGAAATGTTATCAAAATACTATTTTGATACTGCAGAAAACACTTGAAGTAAGAGTGTGACTAGACTGCTCGGAAATTTATCTGTAGCTCACGAAAGCTTATGCTCAAATTGATTAGTCTCTAAGGTGCCACAAGTACTCCTTTTCTTTTAGTGTGACTTCTGATCTTCCCCTGCTCTATGCTTACATAGTTAATGTTGCTAGGCAACAGTTGCTTCATGCTAAAAAATACAATAAATTATGTGTTGCTGGACTTATTGCCCTGCAATATGTGAATTTACAATGGTGCCTTTGGGTTTTTAAGACGTAGGAAATTCGTCATTCAATCTTAATATTTTTAGAGACCAAGCTTCCTTTGCTGATGTATGTTTGTGTTTTGCACAGATAAAAATAATTTAA
This sequence comes from Lepidochelys kempii, assembly GCF_965140285.1. Taxonomy (NCBI): domain Eukaryota; kingdom Metazoa; phylum Chordata; order Testudines; family Cheloniidae; genus Lepidochelys; species Lepidochelys kempii. Next base: position 178,406,866 of record NC_136380.1, read on the forward strand.
ATGTTTCTCCTGTTCCATTGCAACTGTTCCATGTACTACTCTGTGGCTTTTGGGAAATAGTCTGAAAGTATCATCAGTGTTCTTATGAAAAATAAGAATTGGTATTTTTTTCTGGTTTGTATATCCCATTTGATATATTTTAATTGACAGAAATACTTACATTTACATTTTAATAAGATTCATCCACACAGTTATAATTTTGGTTATTTAAAAAAAAATCCCACTCTGAGCAAAGACTTGCTGTAAGAGATGTCAAGCAGGGCCAATGTGTATGTTCCCAAACTTGATTTGAATCCGCTTACACTTCTAAATTATAAAACGAAGTTGTGAGACATCCACTCAAGTGTTAAATTTTGCATCAAGCAAGATTAATACATTCAGATTGTCTCCCTGGTTATTACCGTGAAGCTGAAGTGGGAGACAGTCAATAATAGCATGGTTCCCATCAGCAGAGGTGGGAAGCAGTCAAGTTGGTTGTGTGTAGATGAAGGTACACGGCTCAAGGAGGCCTCTCCTTCTTGTAGCGTTTTGTCACTGTTTCAGGGTAACTACACCTGAATATCCTCCCTCCCTGATCCATTTCAGGAGTGCCCAGCCAGGTTTCCAGCTATCACTTGTCTCTGGGCAGGGAAGGACCCTTGTGGCACTCCTTTCTTACTGGTCATGTTGAGGCTGCACAGCCTCCTGCCATACACTGTGATATCCCCAACAAACGAGTCTAACAGCCAGCGCTTGTGTGTTGCTTTCTCTCCAAAGGCCATGAACAGTGTATTCTCAGCAGTTACAAGTTACCATGCAGCACTTTCTGAGCAGAATACATTTATTTTTAAGGCAAAACTTTATAGAGGAAAGCTTTGAGCAGGGGGTTGGACTAGATGACCTCCTGAGGTCCCTTCCAACCCTGATATTCTATGATAGAAACAAACAATAAAAGTTCCTATATGCCTACTGAAAGCTTACCTGAGGTCACCCTTAACTGTAATGTTCAGGCTCTGGTAGGTTTCAGCCTTTCAGCAAAAGTTGGTTCTCCGGTGACCCAAGGAATCTGCCAAGTTCTTGAATCAAAAAGGAGATTGTAAGTGATGTGGTTTAAATTCAGCCTTTTATACCAAAACCCCTTTCTTGGTCTGATCTCTGGAAACCCAGAATTAGTATATGCAAACCACCCAAGGGGGTGTATTTCTCTGGCGTGGTTTTTATAGTTTCAGCAACTTGCTTTATTCCCCCCCCCACACACACACACACCAGTTTTCAGTTCCTGGAGAAGCTGTGGTAATCCTCCCGCAGCTGTCAGAACCATCCCTACGGTATGGCAAATCGGGACGACTGTTCCAGCCCCTGCACTTTCGGGGGGAGCATGGGAGGTGAATGAACCGCTGGCTGGGGGGAGGCTAGCCCCCAGCCCTGCCCCTTGCACCCCAGGGAGAGCGCGCCAGGAGGGAGAGTGCGCAGCAGCACCGCTGCAACCTCCCCAGCCCCGGGAAGGCAGGCGGCATGGCCCCAGCCCCCTGGAGCCCAGCAGCACCGCTGAAGTGGGGTGGTGAGGAGGGGCTGCGCCTGGCTGTTTGGGGAGGCACAGTTTCCACTGCCTGGCGTAATCAGTCCTGGAAGTGACAAATTTGTCACTGCTGCTCCAGGCCCCACACCCACCTAGGGATGGCGCTGCTTGGGGTAGAACACAGTCATGCACAAACCTTTTCCTCAATTTTTAATATAATTGTCCCCAAAACACTGCATGGGGTAACAATATCTGTTAGTGTTTTTCCTGTCCCCTGTGTAGGGCTCTCCCATATAAGGAGGAAAATACGATTTGAGTTAGGTATCGGAAACCACAAACACTTAACCATCAGAAGGAGAATAAGCCAGTGGTTTCCTTTTAAAAATGCAAATGTGCGGATTATACGTGTCCATTTCCTTTCCATCACAGAAATAAGATGTGATTCTTCATGACTCACTTGGGCCAGATGACATTTTAATATGATCAGCCCAACAGGAAACACAAGCCAAAGGCCCAGATTCTGACAGCCTTACTTAATCTAATACCTTATTCTGTAGATAGTATTCAATTTGACTACACAGTAAAAATATATTTATTGAATTCTGACATTTTAATGATCACCCAGACCAGTAAGGGGCTTTGTTACTGCCTGTCCTGTAACTATGGGGTGCTTTAATGATACCAATGTCCTTGACACCAATAACCTGCCCACAATCACAAGGTTTTACCCTGATTTCCACCTAGTTACTCTTTGCAAAGTGATACCAGCAGAGCGTCCTGTCCTGAGACTCCCAAATTTGTCCTTCCTGAGCTCTTAACTATGAGACACTCTCTGAATTTTCGCCTTTGGTATGTCATCCCCAAAGGTGTGAAACCACTCCCACTTCCCAGATACCAGCTTACTTTGGCCCCCATACTCCAGCTAGTTTGTGTAACCCTCCTTGGGATAAAAGCAGGGTTTATTTAATAGAAAAAACACAGATTCAAAGATAAAATAGTAAGACAGAGCAAACCTATAAGTTGCACAGGAAATATAAAGATGCAACCTCAGGCTTTATGCTTGCACATTACACAAAATTTCCTCGTCTAAGTTACATATTGCTTTTTGAACAGCTTCTCAGCATACTCCAAACTATAGTAAACATCCAGCATTTCAGACAGCTTCCCACCTAGAAGCTGTCCCCCAGGGTATGTCTACACTGCAATTAGACATCCATGGTTGGTCCATGCCAGCTGACTTGTGGTTCACGGGGCTCAGGCTTAGGGGCTGTTTAATTGTGGTGTAGATGATTGGGCTGGAACCTGAGCTCTTGGACTTTTCCATCTTGCAGGGTCCCAGAGATTGGTCTCCAGCCTGAGCCCAAATGTCCACACTAACTAAACAGAGTCAGCTGGCAGGGCCAGCTGTGGATGTCTCATTGCACTGTGAGTGTAGATATACCCTCAGTTTCTAGATGACTTTCACTTCAAGTACCACCCATTGTAAAAGGGTTTGCAGGATTTTTTTTCTTCAGTCACTATAGAGATTCAAAGTGGGGAAATCCCCAGTTGTCTCAATGTCTTTCTATTAACTTGAATGGCCCATCCTTCTCTTTCTCTGGGTTGTACAATGGATTGTTACTTGAGTCTGGTTTTGTGTTAACAACAGGCTGGGGAGATGTTTCTCCCTGTCTGATCACATGTTGTCCTGCTGTGAGGTGGTGCTGATGACTTGGTAAAAGCTGAATGACCTCTAGGTGTTTTTGGTTCTGTCATGTGGGTTGAAATACATTAGAAGTCATTGTTTAATTTCAATGATTTGGTTAAACTCACTTTATCATTTCATCAAGTTGATGGATTTTTTTCATTGACCTCTACAATACAAACATTGGGCTTGTTGATAAGGAGTTGAATTAGCATTTCAAAGAGGTCAGATTCACTCTCACCCCCCAAAACCTTGCTGCTATTTTAGTTGGGATGTTTGTTAGCCTTTTATGAAATTAGGTACCCTAATGAAATTAAGGAAAATTCTTCAAAAGAGAAGCTAATGTCTAGTTTAAGATAACATACAAGCCCTTCCTACCAATTGTTCATGATGGGTTTTCTAAAAGCTAGCTGTAAATTTTGGGAAACAATATAAATAAACATTAGTAGGGCTGTCAAGCAATTAAAAAGATTAATCACACAATTAAACAGTAATAGAATACCATTTATTTAAATATTTTGGATGTTTTCTACATTTTCAGTTACCACATATAATACAAAGTGTAGAGTGCTCACTTCATATTTTTGATTACAAGGATTTGCACTGTAAAAATCAAAAATTGAAAAATACTATTTCTCCTCATAAAGTACTGTAGTTCAATTTTTTTGTCATGAAAGTTGAACTTACAAATTCTGTACAAAAAACCTGCATTCAAAAATAAACAATGTAAAATTTTAGAGCCTGCAAGTCCATTCAGTCTGTCTTAACACACAATCTTTTTAACGAGCGTCATCCGTATGGAAGCATGTCCTCTGGAATGGTGGCCAAAGAGGCACCAGAATGTCTAGTGTATCTGGCACATAAATACCTCGCAATGCCAGCTATGAAAGTGCCATGCAAATACCTGTTCTCACTTTCTGGTGACGTTTTAAATAAGAGGGCCGCACTATCTCCTATAAATGTAAACAAACTTGTTTGTCTGAGCGATTGGCTGAATAGGACTTATAGGCAAGAAATAGGACTTAGTGGACTTATAGACTCTGAAGGCTTACATGGTTTTGTTTGGGCGCATAGTTATGTAACAAACAAAATCCACATTTGTAAGTTACACTTTCAGGACAAAGAGAATGCAGGGCAGTACTTGTATGCGGTGAATTGAAAAATACTGTTTCTTTTGTTTATAATTTTTACAATGCAAATATTTATAATAAAAAATAATATACACTTTGACTTCAATTACAATAGAATGCAATATATATTAAAATGTAGAAAACCATCCAAAAATATTTAATACACTTCAATTGGTATTTCTGTTTAACAGTGCAATTAATCGATTTTTTTAAAATCATGATTTTTTTAAATTAATCGCATGCGTTAACTGTGATCAATCGACAGCCCTAAAAATTAGTAGTGCTAAAGAAATATACTGGAATTCAGAATGATTACTACTTAGAAAATTGTCTAATTTCAGTAAAGTATCTTATTGATATTTGATTCTATATTTATCTTAGTGTTTGCAGAATTCAGTATAGGGAAGTAAAGAGAAATAGGCTGATACTGCAATAATTTTATTTTGAGGTAAAATTGGCAAGTTTAAGTGACAGCTGGACAGTGTGAAGTCTTCTGATGCTTACATTTTAATCACTTTGTTTCTGGCAAGTTTGAGTTAATAAAAAAAATAGAGATCCAAATAATTATCCAAGGACCTGCTGGGTGTTTAAAATTCAGATGGAAATCGGCAAGCTTTGCCACGTATTAGTGAATAGAACAGCAAGGTTCTGTTGTGTGTTGTAGCAGAACACAGGTTTAGAGCCTCCAGCAGCAGAAAGTCAGTCTGGGGTTCACTGGTGCACACTTCCTGATATCTGTGCTTCACCAGGATGGTTAGACCTGATCACATAGTGCGGCCCACAAAATTGGTGGAATTGGGCAATGGGGTGGAGGTGGGGTTCGTTCCCAGTGGCAGGAATTCTGTTGTAGGAGTGAGTGTCTCCAGTTTGCTTCAGAAGTTCTCTCTTGAAGGTAGCATATGTGCTGTTGGAACCATCTGGCGCCTTCTGAATATAACTTGTACAACTATAAATAACCACATGCAAATGTGCTGTCTTTCAGAAACGTGTGTTCCTCAAATTATTTAAGATAAATTATTTCTTCTACTCTTTCCAAGTGCTTCTGCTATGCAGTCCTGTTCTTTCATTAATATTCTTATGAATTATTGGAGAAAAAGAAGCGATCATTATGAGCTCTAAGAAGCAAAAAAAATAACAATAAAATTGGAAAACTGAAAAATCCCTTTGGGCACATGAAATCAGTGACTTCAGGTTTGTTTTTGTTTTTTCTTCAGTATGTTTCAGCATCTGAAGTAGCCATTTCAAGTCTCTCACTGTGATGAACTACCGTTTTCATACTGTAGTACATCAAAGCACACTATGGAACTTTTTAGTGCACAGTAGCAAGGTCCACATGGCCATTTAGTATGTGGCAGGCTAGTGTGCTATACATTCACACTCTGGCTTGCTGCTCGCTAAATTGCCATGCGGACAGGCCCTAAGAGATTGGTTCTGATCTCGAATCTGTACATGCATGGCATCAAAAATAGAATACACTTAGGGTTTGTCCACATGAACACTTAGTTCATGGCAAGCCAGGGTGTGAATCTGCTGCCCTAACCTGCCATGCACGAACTGTCTCTGTGGACTCTGCTGGCACGCACTACAAGTTCTATAGCGCACTCTTCACCTATTCGCGTTTGCTCCGCCCTGCTTTAAAGTGAACCACACAACTTGCAGTGCACATCAGCAGGGCCCACACGGACAGTGTGCAGATGGCAAGTGCATTGTACATTCACATCCAGCTTGCCGTGAGCTAAGTGTTCTTGAATACAAGCTGTAGAGTCTGAAAGGCTAGGGCCAGCCTGAACCCTGACCTCTTTTTCTGTGGAAGATCTATTTCCAGAAAAGAGCCTGATCCTGCAACTCTTGCTCACCTACGTAGTCATTATATACCTAATAGAACTAGTGATTTTGGGACTCGTCACATAGCCATGGCTACTTTTATGTGAAGAGAGGCTGCTGTGTCAAGTCCTTAATTCAGTTTAATAATGGAGCTGTTTTTAAAGATAATGAAAATGGGCCATGGTTTTATTTTTTACAGTACCTTTTTGTTTTGGTTTTTTAAGTTAGTGCGCTAAGTTAAGTGAAAAATACCGCGCTCAGAGACCTCTTTTAGACTAATGACTTTTCATGGAGGATTTTATATCCATAATGAATGGGTTGCATCCATCTACAGTACACAACTTCTTTATATACATGACAGCTATTTCCTGGTCAATACTCTTCATCTAATAAGTACTATACAAATACCATTTCATTCAATAGAGGAACATTCTTCAGTTCTACCTTTTCAGAAGTGATGTGGGGAATCAATTATTTTTATATAACTGTATAATTGTTAGTCTGCATTTCAATTAAGTAAAAGGCCTCTCCCATTGTCTTCTAAGATTACCACAGTTGAAAAGCCAACATAAGATACGCTTCAATGAGATACCAGTTATGTTCCTATTTGTAATGGCCATGTTTTAGTTTACTGTTAAGCTATGAGTAACTTCAAAGTTTCAAAAGAATTTAATCTTGTCACTTTTAAGAGTCTATCCAAGATCCACCTTTCTGTGCAGGCTTATGTGGAATAGCTGTGAGATCAAGGTAGGGATGGATAGTTTTTGCCACCATGGGAAGAAAATGTGATGCCTCATTTCCATGTTGTGCGCCTATGCTTCAATTCAGCAAGGTACTTAAATACATGCCTAGCTTCAAGTATGTAAGTAGTCCCTGTTTACTTCAATGGCAATACTCACCTGTTAAGATAGGCATGTTGCTGAACGGGGAACATAGGAAACTACAGCGTGAAGTTCATTAGAAATGGTTAAGATTAGCATTTCAGCCAAAGATTATTTATTCCTCACAAATGCTAAATTACTATTTTTAGTTTGATATCTGGTGTTAGTAGCTGTAATAATAAAACAAAAAAGTCAGCACGTACACTCAAAGTTAAAAATGCCTGTCATTACAGAAACACGGGTTAGAGAGCGGGTGCGCGCACACACGCTATATCTTCACAGCACAGTTAGCTTGAGTTATAACTAACTCTCTTCCCATCCACGTGCAAAAATGTCACATTCAAGTTAAGTGGTGCTTTAAATTTAAGCTGAAGCTATGGCTATGATACAGTTCAAGTTGGGTTATAAGTTATGTCACTCTGGTTTGAATTAGCCACCCTCCTGAGTGACATAACTTATGCCAATTTAAGTACCCGTGTGGACCGCACTGTCAGTGGGAGGGCGTCTCTTGCCAACACAGCTACCACCGCTCGGGGGGCGGGGCGGGGGCCTGGAGTAATTAAGTAGCTGGGAGAGCTCTCTCCTGTCAGCTTAGAGCACCTCCACAGAACTCACAGTGGCACCCCTGTACACTCTCTAGTGAAGCCATCGCCTCTGATGGCTCGTCACTATAGGTTTGGGCTGAAACATAAGCTAGTAATGCAATGGGGATGCAACACCAGCTGAAGTTACAACTCATCCATAGCTAATCCAATCACTGTGTGTAACAGAGTCTTGTGAGAGTGTCCACGCTTCAAAGCTAGAGCTAGGTTAGCTTGAGTGCAATTAACTTGACTGTGCTAACTTGAACTGTATTGCATAAGATGTATTTCCGATATAGCATACTAGTGTGAGTCTGCTTTTTCAATATGCTTTTGTTAACAAACATCAGAAATTAACTCTTAGATTCATTGATATCGTATTTACCCAAAATGTCTTCATATAGTACATTCGTACCCTTCACTTAAGGGCTCTCTTCAGTTACCATTGCAAGGCCCCCAATCTTGCAAAGAATTGTTCATGTGTCCCACTGAAGTCAAATAAAGTTAACACATGTGTAACTCTTTGCAGGTTCAGGGCCTTAGTTTGTATATATGGCTGCTTCTTCTCTTTTATCTCTTGGATTTGTTAATTGTCCTATAACGGAGTCAGAATTTGTGAGATACTAAATAGGATTTTTTTTGTCCACTAGGCATGAAGTTGTATGAAAATGCTATGCTGATTGCTGCAAAGGATATTTATGAGGAGGTCCTTCTGTATCAAACTTAAAACATTTATACTGATTTGGGATTTAGCCAAAAAAAGCTGTCTTCAGAATTTTACAAACATACATTAATTTAAATGAGTTCTAAGTATCAAAACTTCTGTAACAAAGTAAATCTCCAAATAACAATGATCTTTGTATGGCCGTATGTTGGTAACTTTGATCTGAAGCCATGCGTTAGCAATAGTTTATTGTGGGAAGAATGTAAAGTTCAGAAGCAGTTCTGAGCTGTAGATTTAATATAATTAAATGTCTGGAATTCAGGTTTTTTTTGGTTTTTGTTATTTTTAAGCCTCAGCTTATCTACACAAAATAAATATCTCAACTTTTTTAAAAAAAGTTTACTTCTGCCTCTTCATTTAACTTACTCAGAGATATCTCTGAATACTATGCTGTATAATTCTACCTATCTGAGTCCTGCCCATACCACTTTGGGTCAAAGGGCCCTGACAAGGAGCAGAATCAATGTGATTTGGCTTTGTTTGGAGCAAGGGAGGATACATGGCACTTGCAAAGGGGTCCTTGCACTCTGCATGCCATGGACCATAGAGCTCATATGGGCTCTGTGCATCCCATTATGAAGAGGAAGTTACATGTATTGAGGAAGGATCAGTGGCTCTGCAATTACAGAACCATTGGCCATTCCCTGCGTGTGTCCATGAGGCAATGGTTACCAAGGGGTACATAACCAGAATGAAGGCAACTGCTGCACCAAAATCTTGGTGCATCTCTGCAACCACTTTGTAAAGGGGCCTTTCCAGTTGGCCATAGTGAAGCGTCCATGAGCATATCTTAGATACTCATGCAACACAACTGCAAGCCTTAGGCGGTGTATTCAATTTGTGTATTCAATTTGTTGATATCTTCAAATAATCTTTAAGTATGATGGGGCAGTTTTTTTTCCTTGCAAATCTATGTTGTTGTATGTTGACATCATAATAATGGAGCTTGCTGTAAATGGAATGCCTGGAACCAATTCAAGAGCCTCGAGATATATTGTCAGGAGCTTGCATGTTCAAACGTACTTGAGAGGCCTGTGCTACCAAATGGTAGATGCTAACTCTCAATCATAGTACATCTGACTCGCTTTCTTCTTAGTGTACTGGGTTTCAGTCTTGCAGATGTGATGACTGCCATCTAGGCAGACAATGAGGGACTGAACTGGGGACATCCAGAGCTAAAACCATGGGTGTCAACATCTTGAATCAAAAAGCCAGGCTCTCAACAGATGTGTTGGAGAATCACATCTTTTATAGATAAGGTATATAGGGAGACAGGACATCCACTGATCAGTGGATTACATGAAAATCTAAGCTTTACTTTTTCAGTAGCTTTGGCATCACTGCTTTCAGAACATTGTGTTTGTGCAAGGCAATACATTGCTTATTCATGAGATTTAAGATCTCTAAGCTCCCAGCATCTTCTCTCCTTCCTTTGATATTGGTAGCAACTGAGGGCACTCAGTACACTTTGTTGTCTTGTCTGTTTTAAAGCATGTCCCAGATTCTCAGTGGCATTTATGGGGATGTACCCTGGATGCACTTAAGTGCTCAGAGCAAGGGCTAGCTAGATTGCCACTGCCACTCTCCCTTAGCCCTCTTCCCATGGTCCTATGTATTCGTTACATTGTTCATTTTGTCAAAGCCCTTTGGTTTCGTTCACTAAAAATCTGTATACCATTTGAACATAAAATTCAAATTTATATTAAATGCTGCCTCCCCCCACCCCACATTTGTTTGCTCATTTTTAATTGCACTGATGTTGAATATTCAGATCTGACTCCTTTTCTGTTGGTTTTTTTTTTAGTGTGTGGGATGGATGTTCTATTTGTTTCATAAATTACTCGTAAAACTCTTTTTATAAAGATAATAAAATGGCCTAGAGGTTTTTCATGTTGGATCATGTTTTTAATTACACCCTCTTTTCCTCCTGGGGCTCTCTTTCTAATATTCGTAGCCTACAATTACTGCTCATATTCCTATTGTATGGTGCTGTATTACAGCAGTGACCAAAGAGCCATGGCAATTCAAAGTAATGACATCTACTAGCCAGGATGAATAAGTATTTACAGTGTCCCTGTTGGATCTACCAAATTAATTTCTTTGTCCCAGTTTTCTTAAATGCGTGTTAACTCTCTGGCCACCTGAAGACACTTCTGGGCAGCTAAGCCACTGGAAATGATAATGAGCTGGCTAAAGGCATGTACATCTCAAGAATCCTTCCCAACCAGAGCTTTTGTTTTGTTGTCACCCTGTCCTCTACCTTCCATAATATATGTGCTTTAGGTCTCAACACCCTCCTATTAACACCTCTGTTCCCACCCACCTACACTGTTCATGTACTGTTTCAATTCCTACTTACTTAAAATATGACAGATCTCAGAATTATCTGATATTTGCATCCTAAAAAAAGTCACACTAAATATGGTTCAATACATTTTGTTTTTTTAAAATATTCCAAAGCCCCCAATTTAAGGTAAAAATACTTATCATGATTGACGGCAATATAACGTGCATCCCTTTCATGCTATTTGCCAGCTAACATCCCTTACATGATGCTGAGGATTCACTCCAATATCAAAACCATTTCTAGATTCAATTTAAAAAGCACTAGATTATTAGAAGAAAAAGGTATGCTCTTCTCCATATTCCACATGCTTTGTTGCCATATCAAACACTTCAGCACACTAGTTAGTAATTGAATATGCTACATAATTTCATTGAACTTTATAATTGGAAATTAACAAAAGCACTTAAAGTCCATATAACTATATTTATATTTTAACTTGGAACAGCTACTGAAAGAGTAGGTATTCATCAATTCACCTTGAACCTTGCAGAATGCTATATTAATTACTAAATGGCACACGTGCACATTTTGTCTGTCTTATCCATAAGAGAGAATTCATCTGATAGTAAGAATGGAACTACTGTCTTTGAAGCATTGTGACCAGTGTGATTTCCCTCCTGATGTTTTAAATCACTAGAATGTCCATACCACAACCTCTGTTTCATTCCCTGTTGAAAGTGCTCTATTTTTTTCTATTTTTAACATTTCTGCTTATTTTGATTTAACCTCGTATTCCTGTTACTTCTCAGTTTAATGAACACTTACAACCTATTTCCTTATTGTAAGGGACCACAACAAAGTCCTACCCATATGGAACAAGCCTGCTTTTCAGATTAATTGCATCTTTTGCTTGCTTAAATTCTGACATAATGAAACTGGCTTAGTCTAAAGTGTGGGATGGAGTGGAGAGTATGCCTCCTTCGTTTTGTTTTTAGTTCAGAAACCTATCTTTCTTCCTCTTCTATTTTTGGAGCTTAGTAACACATTTTAATAATCATAATAAATCTACAAGCTGGCTTGTGAAGTGACTTTATCACAAAGAACATATGGATCATTGTGAAATACCTCCTTGAATTTCTGTGGGTGTGAATTCATCTAGAGTTGTACCTATTCTGTGCATTACAAAAATAATTCTTCTGTTCAGTGTGAAGTTTAATTTTTAAACAAATTAATGTAAAGGAAAACTTTTTTTTAGTTTTGTAACTTTTCACACGCCACTCTCAAGATCAAATTTATGCAGATCACTTTGTAAAGAATCTATGCCTCCCTCCTGGTTTTATGGGCTTACTTTATTTGTGGGTGGTGAGCATAGTTAAGTACAGTGGAGTGTAAAATTATGTGCAAAAAGAAATGTAAGTTGACTACTAGGAAAGAAATTATCATTCCTGTTTATAAAATGGTATCTACAATCTAACCTTTTACTTTTCAGGCTTTCTTCACCAACACACACATTTTCACTTATGTACAAAAGCCCTTTTGTCTATGTGCCACTTTAGCTGTTGATTAATTATTGATTTCTCTTGAGTCACAATATTCATGATGCTGCTAAAGAACAAAATTCTTTATTTTATTTTTCAAAACGAGTGTTACTCTGTGTGGAATTCCTTGTTTCTCCCTGACATTATCAAAATGATACTGGACAGGAAAATAACTATAATTAAAAGACTAACTCTGGCTTGCATCCAAATGGAATACTCTTGTGAAATATCAGATAAAGCATTGAAGTAAGCAAGAAGAAGCCCTGTAGGTGAAACATTATTTATAATATAAAAGTTTTCTTCTTTAATAATATTGGGTGCAGAAATATTTCTAGTAAAATACTTTGTATTTCTGTTAAGCTTTTACCTTATCTCAGACAGCCTTTCAAAAATTAATCAGGCCTTATAAACCTCTTGTGAGCAAAACAATTGACGATCACCTCTTTTTTACAGAATTTGTAAACTTGAGAGGAGAGAAGTTCAGGCTAAAAATTTTTCAACTTGAGAGTCTAAATGTAGACATGTAAATATAAGTGAGATATGGAAAATATTTATACGGACTTTGGCTTCCAAATTTAAAAATTGTGGCTTAAATAATTCAGTATTTTCTATAGTCAATTTGTTGTTCTGATGTAATTTTCTCAGGTTGTCCATGAATAGATCATGACCAAAAATTTCAAAAGAGACAAGTGGTTTTTCACTGCCTTAGTCTGTGACTGCCCAACTTGGGAACATATTCAGGAGATGGGTATTAAATCCATTTTTTGAAAATCTGGCCCCTTTATGTTGTAGCAAGTTGGGCATTTAAAGATTGAGCTGTCCAAAATTGCTAGTCACTCCAGAAATTCTAGGTCCAGCAGATTTTTTTACTACTTTTGCAGTGAATTGATTTCATGACCGTAATGGCCCAATGAGAAGTTTAACTATTTGAAGCTAGGTACTATCTTAAGTGTTCAGTATTCATAATAACAGTGAGAGCTTAGTGATTTTTTTTAATAGTATAATTTTTGTTTTCTGAATGTTCAATGTAAGGTAAGCACTCTGGTACAAATGTGCTGGTTTGCACATAAGCACGCATATTCATAAAATATAAGCTCCAGCCTTGTGTGAGAGAGAAACTGATCACACCAACATTAACAGAAAAGTTAGGAAAAAAGAGGTATAAACGTGGTCTGATTTTTTGAATGGCAATTCAGATTTACCAACAGCTTCACAAATACTGTTTCTAGCTATTCCCTGAGCTCCAGTCTAAAAATACCAGTCAGTGGAAAAGCCAGGGAGCGAACTCAGGAATCCTAGACTGCAGTCATGTATGGTAGCCTCTCATTTAATGTTTGGAACAAGTCCAAAACTAATCAGAGATGCATGAGAGATTTGTGAGATTGTGTGCAGACAACTGTAGAACTTTGTGTTGCATAGTAAACCATGATTAGCTTAATTAGCACAAACAATATATTAATACAGCAGTTGCCATACTAGATCAAAGCCTGTGGTCTATCTAGTACAATATCTTGGGTCCGTCAGTGGCCAATACCAGATGCGTTGGAGGAAGGTTTAAGAACTCCACAGTTGCAGATTTGGGGGGCGGGGAAATCTCCTCCCATGTCTCTAATAGAGACTGCTTTAAGCACTGAATCACAAGGGTTTAATATTCCTTCCAAATTTTTGTTAGCACTAATTATGATAACTCTGGATGTTGCAATCTTTAAATGTCCAATCCCTTTTTTGAATTTCGTTAAGTTCTTCACCTCAATGATGTCCTTCATCAATTGATTACACAGTCTGACATGTTGTTGTATGAAAAAAAATTCTTTTCAGTTTTGAATTTATCACCTTTAATTGCATTGAATGTCCTCTTGTTCTTGTATCAGTTGAGTTTTGTGAGGGAAGTCACCAAAATTCCTTGACTTGCTTAAGTCCAAACTCATTTATATCACTTTTGGACTGTATACATCCCTCTTTGTTCATAGTCCAGGTGTATGGGAAGCAAATACAAGACCCAGAAGTGACCTTAGTTTAAATGAGAATTGTGGAATAGTTTAAAAAGAAGCTCCTGAATTATTACATGTACATGATAATGTGAAAATCAGACCCCTAATGGACAACATCTTTAAAATATTGTTTTGGTGAAGAAGGAGGTGCTATTTGATGTCTGCAAATGGAATGCAACTTTTCCCTGTACTGAACTTCATAAATGTTTTCACAGAAATTAAGTAAACTGTTTGACAATCAATTGCATGATAAGATTTTAGAGTAGGATTGTTTGTTTAAACTGCAAATAGCATGCAAGCTTATTGGCATAAATGGGAAAAATCTGTTGAAATAATTATCATGGGTTGATCACAAATGCTTCACATGTCCTTACAGATGGATGATAAATACTGATTCTTTGGGGAGCACTTATTTTTCTTAATCTTTTGCATTGGGGGAAAAAAAACAGAATGAGAATTTATATTAAAGGTGTCCTTCCTGTCTCCCTCTCCCCTTTGAATCTCACTCAAACTTGAGTTTCCATTCTTGGAAAGTAAAGTACCTGTTAGGCTTTACACTTCTTGATGGAGTTAGACCAGCAGTTATCAAACTCTGGGTTGGGACCTCAAAGTGGGCGGCAACTCCTTTTCAATGGGATCGCCAGGGCTGGTGTTAGATTTGCTGGGTTCTGGGAGTGAAGCCCAAGCCCCACTGCCTGGGGCCAAAGCCCAATGGCTTCAGCTGAGGGTGGCAAAGCTCAGATTACAGGTCTGCTGCCTGGGGCTGAAGCCCTTTGGGCTTCAGCTTTGGTCTCCCTGCCTGGGGCAGTGGGGTGCAGGTTTTGGCTTTGCCCCCCTCCTTCCCTGGATGCCCAGGCCAGCATGGCTAAGGCAAACTCAGGCTTTGGTCCCCCTCCTGGGGTTGTGTAGTAATTTTTGTGGTTAGAAGAGGAATGCAGTGCTAAGAAGTTTGAGAACCCTTATGTTAGACTATTTCTTTAGCTTTTATATTATGAAGATGTTTGGAAAAGTGACTGTAGAACTGAGAATTAGGACCCAAATGTGGAACTTTGCTCACCAGCGTGAGCACTTACCCTTACACGGAGTCTCATGGAGTTCATGGAGCTATAGACATGAGTAAGGGCTCACCAATATGAGTAAGTATTCCATAATCAGAATAGTTCTAAAGACTGCTCTTTGAACACCAACCCTAGCGCAAACTAAGCAACATCCCAAAGTTTAGCACTAGCTAAGTGGTTTCAGCTATGTACAGTATTATAAAGCAAAGTTGCATTCCTCCTCTGAGCCACATGTTGCAAATTTGTACTTAATGAGTTTTCATTCTAGGTATCCTGGGTTCAGTCAGTGGTTGTTTATACTGGCAGTGTCTTGGAATCTTTCTTACCCCAGACTTTGTTTAACATAACTTCGTCAGGAATCTGTTTGTTTTTGGTTATTTCCAGCTTTATGCAAGACTGTGTGTAGCCTTCTTGATTCTACTTTATCTGAGCTGAGCTGCAGTTTTTCAGTCCCAGTTCTGTTCTCAGCAAGTTGACTTTTGTTTGATCATGGTTTCAGGGAACAGCTCTCATTGCAAACAGTGCAGTGGATTGGCATGCTAGGAATAAGGAGGATGAATTAAAATCAAAACATTATTTCTCTTGGCTGTCTATGAATTATTTCACTTCTGTGATTTTCCCCCTCACCCCCCAGTTCATATATAAATTTAAATTAAAATGAGACCAACATGAATTATTTTGAACTGGAGCCTTGCGTCTTCAGAGTCCATTTCATTGACACAAAAGGGGGCAGTTTTATGGTGACCCACAGAAGATACTTTCTTTACACACACAGCTCTTAATGAGCCCATAAAAGGAGATGTTGCTTCAGCATTTGCCTGAAACATAAGCTGCTGCTTCATTTTATTTCCTTTTTCCTTCTCCCAAATTAGTGACACATTTCAAGTAGAAGTTCAACGGTGAATGAGGAAGTATTCATCCCTCATGTTACAGAACAAGTGACATCCAGCTGACTCTTTTTTGTATTAGGGTAGTGAAGGCTCTTTCCTGGTAACTTTGTCTATTGCAAATGCACCATCTTCAAGACTCTTACAGTAAGGGCTGAGGTAGAGCTTTCTGCACTGAAGTTGGGCGTCTGCTGCAAATATGCATCTGGATCCAGATTTAGAACCTACTAAAATGAGGAGGCATTTGGTGGGTCCACGATTTTGTTTTATCCCCTTGTAGAGTTAGGGGTCAAGTATGGTGTCATAAATATAAAGGGAAGGGTAAACACCTTTAAAATCCCTCCTGGCCAGAGGAAATACCCTTTCACCTGTAAAGGGTTAAGAAGCTAGGATAACCTCACTGGCACCTGACCACAATGACCAATGAGGAGACAAGGTACTTTCAAAAGCTGGGGGGAGGGAGAAACAAAGCCTCTCTCTCTGTCTGTGTGACGCTTTTGCCGGGAACACAGGAGGAATGGAGTCTTAGAACTTAGTAAGTAATCTAGCTAGATATGCGTTAGATTCTGTTTGTTTAAATGGCTGAGAAAATAAGCTGTGCTGAATGGAGTGGATATTCCTGTTTTTGTGTCTTTTTGTAATTTAAGGTTTTGCCCAGAGGGATTCTCTGTTTTGGATCTAATTACCCTTTAAGCTATTTACCATCCTGATTTTACAGAGGTGATTTTTATTTTTTCTTCTATTAAAATTCTTCTTTTAAGAAACTGAATGCTTTTTCATTGTTCTTAAGATCCAAGGGTGTGGGTCTGTGTTCACCTATGCAAATTGGTGAGGATATTTATCAAACCTTCCCCAGGAAAGGGGGGGTAATGTTCGGGAGGATTTTTTTGGGGGAAAGACCTTTCCAAACGGACTCTTTCCTAATAAAATAATACCGGTTAGACATTTGGTGGTGGCAGCGAAAGTCCAAGGGCAAAAGTAAAATAGTTTGTACCCTGGGGAAGTTTTAACCTAAGCTGGTAAAGATAAGCTTAGGAGGTTTTCATGCAGGTCTCCACATCTGTACCCTAAAGTTCAGAGTGGGGAAGGAACCTTGACATATGGTATTGGAATCCAGATTGAATTATTGAACCAACCACAAATTCCTCACAAGAAAATAGGAGTGTTCACTGCTAATGATGCAAAGTAATTAGTGGAGGTGTGTTCCCCATTTTCACAAATTAAATGATCCCCACTGTTGCTTGGATTTATGCTACAAACAGTACTTCACTCATAAGGATCCCTCATACCGCCGTGGCAAACACTTTTTTGCCTTGGCCAAACAAATAATTCAATTGTGGTGCTACTGAGATGAGGGGCTGGGAGAGAGGGGAGGCGGATTTGGCTGTGCTCTGTCACCTCAGTTGAGGACATTAAGCCAGTTGTATTAAGGGGAGACTGAAAAAAATTAACTTCAAACAGCCACACTCAGATCAATTCCCTGGCTTCTCCCCTGCCATTCCCAATATTTCCAGCAGCCTGGGTACTTTGAGTGTGCTCCGGTGTGGGAAATAACATTAAAGTGGAAGGTCCTCACTCAAAGACACTGAAGAAGAATGAGGGGGGATTTGATAGCTGCTTTCAACTACCTGAAAGGGGGTTCCAAAGAGGATGGCTCTAGACTGTTCTCAATGGTAGCAGATGACAGAACGAGGAGTAATGGTCTCAAGTTGCAGTGGGGGAGGTTTAGATTGGATATTAGGAAAAACTTTTTCACTAAGAGGGTGGTGAAACACTGGAATGCGTTACCTAGGGAGGTGGTAGAATCTCCTTCCTTAGAGGTTTTTAAGGTCAGGCTTGACAAAGCCCTGGCTGGGATGATTTAACTGGGAATTGGTCCTGCTTTGAGCAGGGGGTTGGACTAGATGACCTTCAGGGGTCCCTTCCAACCCTGATATTCTATGATTCTAAGTCAGTCTCAATGCTCTGAAACCATAGGTGCTGACTCTGGGGGTAAAATGGTGCAGGGGGGGGAAATGGTGGGTACTGAGCAGCAACCAGTAGCCCTCCATCAGCTCCTCCCCAACCCCCAGTGCCTCTCATCCACTGGCAGGCCCCGCGGATCAGCGCCTCCCCTTCCCTCCCTGTGCCTCCTGCCACCTGTGAACAGCTGTTCTGAGGGGTGCAGGAAGCTGGGGGGAGGAGCAAGGCACACTTGGTGGAGGGGGTGGAACTGGATGGAAAGAGGTGGGGTGGGGCCTTAGGGGAAAGGATGAGTGGGGCAGGGCCTGGGATAGATCCAGGGGTGGAGCATCCCCAGGTGCTTTGAAAAGTCAGCGCCTGTGTCTGAAACCACTCCCAGTGAAATCAGTCAGGACTCCAGTGCAGTGTGTGTCACCAGGGCTTCAGCACTTCCTGAATCTGACCTCAGAGTGTTCAGCACCCCAGTTCACAGTGAGCTTCCTGCAGTGAGTCTGCTTGGATGGGACAGCTGAGGAAGCCTTGCACTCCCCCAAAGGGCCTTCGCAGTCAGCAGTGACTCTGAGCCAGCACTGTAAAACAGAAGGGTTTATTAGTCGATGGGAACACAGCACTAGACCAGATCTTGTTAGTACAGAAAGCAGGAAGTTACAGCAAATTCCATCTTGGGGAGATACAGAGTCCTGGGCTCTACCCCTGAGTCCCGAAGCAGGAGACTAACCGGTTCCCACCAGCCTCAGTCATACCCAGATGCCCTGCCTCCAGGATTTGTGTCTTTCCTGGGTAAACAGGTTGTGACGGGTTCGGTCACCGGAGGTGCTGATATTACCTCTAAGTCTGTTTTCCACTGCCAGCTTGGGACTCCAGAACCCTTCCTTGTTGAGCCAGACATGCTAGTCTGCTGCAACACAGACCCAGGTCTGGTCCATGCCCCCGAAGCTGCAGGCTTTAACCAAAAACTGCTCAGCAAGTCACCTGTCTCCAGCACCCAGACACCCAGTTTCCAATGGGATCCAACCCCCAAATAAATCAGTTTTACTCTGTATAAAGCTTATACAGGGTAAACTCATAAATTGACCGCCCTGTATAACACTGATAGAGAGAGATCACAGCTGTTTGCTCCTCTAGGTACTAATCACTTACTCTGGGTAAATTAATAAAATCACTTTTATTAAGTATAAAAAGTAGGATTTAAGTGGTTTCAAGTAACATACAGACCAAAGTAAGGTACCAAGCAAAATAAAATAAAACACGCAAGTCTAAGCCTAATGCATTAAGAAACTGAATACAGGTAAATGTCACCCTTTCAGATGTTCCAATAAGCTTCTTTCACAGAGTAGACTCCTTTCTAGTCTGGGTCCAATCCGTTCCCTTGGTACAGTTCTTGTTTCTGCTGAGGTGGTAACTAGGGGATTTCCCATGACTGGCAGCCCTCTTTGTTCTGTTCCACCCCCTCTCATAAATTTGGCACAAGGTGGGAATCTTGTCTCTCTGGGTCCCCACCTCTCCTTCTAAATGGAAAAACACCAGGTTTAAGATGGACTCCAGTACCAGGTGACATGGTCACATGTCCTGTGAGACCCCAAGCCTCCATTAAGTGAGCTGTAGCTCACGAAAGCTTATGCTCTAATAAATTGGTTAGTCTCTTAGGTGCCACAAGTACTCCTTTTCTTTTTGTGAATACAGACTAACACGGCTGTTACTCTGAAATCTTTCTGGACTGACTCAGGAACACAGGAAGGCTTACAAGTCAACAGAGCCATTTACAACCAATTGTTCTAGTTAATGGGAGCCATCAAGATCCTAAGCCACCATTAATGTCCCACACTTTGCATAATTACAATAGGACTTCAGAGTAATACTTCATGCTCCTAGCTTCAGATCCAAGAATGATACGTTCATACAAATAGGATGAACACACTCAGGAGATTATAAGCTTTTTAATGATATCTTATCAGAGACCTTTTATATAAAGCATATTCCAGTTAATTATATTCACATTTATAAGCATATTTTCATAAAACATATGGAGTGCAATGTCACACAGGTCACCTGCTCTCTTTGTTCTTCAAAACCTTCGGCTTGCTCTTTGCAGAGGAGAGGGCCAGGATACAATGTGTCAGTCATTCTCTGTGCTCAGGCATCCAGGCCGCAGTCCCAGCTGCCCTCTAGGGGTTTCTGCAACAATCACAAGCCCTTAATTCAACACCTAGATATGTGAGAAATACATAGGGGAAAACTGAAATGCACACAGTATTCAGAGAAAACATTATGAACATTCTCACTTCATCACACAGTGTTAGTCTTTCTCCTCCTAACTACTAGGACTTGAGTAGAAGGAGGGCAATCCTCTATATTCCACTTGATGCTCATCTTTCCAATCAACTTCTTGAGTAGCCACCATTTCACCACCCTCAACCACTTCAAGTTCTTCTCTATAAATGGCTGGACCTGCTCCCTAGCCTCTCTGACTTTGACACATGCTTCCCTATCTGGTCATCCATGGTCCCTATTCTTTGGGCTCTGTTAGGTTTTATAAACTTAAAGATAAGTTCTCAGGCAGCAACTGTGTGGTTTGCAGGTAGATATTCCTAGTAGGCAGGTAGCCAGTGCTAAACAAATGATGTGGCCCCTGCTTCGCTACAACTGGTTATAGCCACTCCATGTTAAAGCTCTTCCTTATGTATTTGAGTGGAATGGCTGTTGTGGAAGGTGCTAATGGGTCTGACGCTATTCCTGATGAGTATGGCTTAATCCTGTAAAAAAGTCAGTGATAGCTTCAGAAGATTGATTCAAATGTGTGGCTCTCACTAGATGGTGCTGCGGTTAAAGGAAACATTTACTTATTGTAATATTTGTTTTATTGATCACAACAGTGTACATAGTTATGATAACCTAGGATAAGGTAGGGTTTTACTTACTCTCTCCCCCTTTAAAATCCTTACAGTCCTGTCCTCTGGGATGTTCCCATCAAATATGGATACCTTTTATTCCATGCTCCCCTACCTTCACTGAACACATCTTTGTAGCCTTTCTTTAAAGGAGAGGGTGCGAGTACCATCAAAATAGTAACTTAATTTTTTAAATTGTTGCACACACACAAGAATCCGCCACCCTCTGCTAAACAAGACACTAAAAGCTCTAAGAGAATTTCCTTTCCTAAATCCTCTTCCCATTTATTTGTGTAATTACAGTTGTCTTCCATATTCATTTTAATAAGTTTAGCGTATAGTCATAAAATTATGCCTTTAGTGCTTCTAGAATTTATCGCCTTGTCAGTCTGGAACTGGTCTAGTGAATCCCTCTATTTTCAGAGGGGGGGTGAAATGTTTAAATTGTATATAAGTAAATATTGGCATCTTATCAACATTGTGCAATATACTTGCATCATCACTTTCTCCCCTTTAATTAACAGGCTAGGAAAAAATAGAGAAGTTTCCCCCCACTCCTCATTTTTATAAGAATTGAGATCAGTGTTGCCTAGAGGAAGTTGAGATTATATCTAATTGTTATTCTTCTAAAAGCTTGGCACATGTTTCTATTGCAAGTGTGGTTTGTTTGTTTGTTTTTTGGTTTATTTAAAGAATGTAATATATGGGAATATGATCACTTTTACCCATATGATTCTAGCCATCCAGGTTAGTGATATCATGTCCATATTCTCATATATAAGTCTTTTCCTTATAGGCACACTATGTGCCTAATCCTTTAATTGTTGCAAATGGGAGGTAATATGCCCTACTATATTTTATCAGGTGTTTTTGTCCAACAGAATCAGAACCAGATTCTGAACTGGTATAAACTGGCATAGCTACGTTGATCTTTTTGCTAATTCACACAAGATGAGAAACTAGCTCTGTGTTTTTCATAGTAAATATATTTGAACACTTATGTCAAGTACTAGTATTTAAGATTTTGCTACAATTGGCACCAAAAGCCTGTGACTTCTCTTTACATTCCTAATACAAAGCATAGGGATGAGGAGGTCCATCATTCTCATTTAAAATCTCCTCTCATTGCACAACTTGGTTTTCTAGACTTGCATTTATTCACAAATACCATATTTTCTGATAGATTGAGTGTGTGCAAAATGTTCCATGGCCGCTGGAAATATGATCAATGATGAGGGTGGTCTTCCTGGTACCTCTCTGGAGGTCAATGGGTTCTGAGTAACTTATTAAATTTGTCATAATCTATAAGGTTTTATGAAGAGATGTCACTCCCCGCCCCCCCACACACACACCCCATATGTACACATTGAAAGGATTCTAGAAACAGATAGCTTGGATCTTTAAAGAAAACAGAATTTTTTTAAGATGCTGGTAACTGGAACAACGTGGTCTGTGTACTGATTTAATTCCATGATGGGGAAGGGGAGAATCCTGGCTCCACTGAAGTAAAGGGAAGTTTTGCCTTTGACTTCAGTAAGCCTTGGATTTCATCCTAGGAATTTCTTTTCCAAGATCCTCAGCCTGGATTTGTTAAAACTGTCAACCAAACAGTTTAATTATATCTGTGTAAAACATAATTTTAGTTCAGTATAAAACAGCTTAAGATGGAATTCCATAAACTTACTGTTACACTTGAAAGCTGAAAGTACCTGAGAGTTAAAAGTGAGACTGATAGCCATGACTCAAAGTTCTTAAAGTTCAAGTTTAAGGACGTTCATATACTATGGAATGTTTGTTAACCATGTATCTGTGTGGTAATTTTAAATTTAAATCTTAATATAATAGGTTACAATATGCAAAGAGGCTATTACCATATATACATCATTTTCCCAGGCAGTAAATGAGGGGATTCCAGAAAGACTTTTACTACCTCTTAGTGTAGGACTTTATCCAGGAAAAATACTCTGTGCTGCAACTTGAGAACTCTCATTCCTGCTGAAATAAATACATTTCCTCTTGTAAAACTCAGAGTCACTTACATCAGGTCAGATAAAGAATAAGATGATTCCCAAACTAGTTACAGAAGAGAAATGTAATAAGTCACTTTTTGCCAGTGTCAAATATGGGCTATAAATTGGAGAAAATTATTTTTCCCTTAATGTATCCAACTGGATCAGATTTCTCAAATGAAATCCATTTTCTGTCTGTAAAATCAATTGAAAATAGCTTGTGCTGATTTTGGCAGACTCTTCTGATTATATGGGGATTGGCTCAACCAGTCCAGGCATAATAGAGAAATATCATGTGACTTGCCAAATCCTGACCTATGAGCACAAAGATTGGAACTTAACTGCCATTGACCTTAGCCTGAAAAAGTTCAGTTACCCAGTGAGCAAAATAGTTCAGAAAAAGCTTTGAGTCAGTTCAGGCACAAAATTGAAGCAAGCTACTACTAATTTAAGAATAGTCTCAACTTTAATGAGAACTAATTTTGAGTACTATTATTTTTGAGATACAGCCTATATAAACTCAGTAGTGATGAGAATTAGACAAAAAGTCAATGTTCATTGATGAGCTTATATACTTAGAAAATGACCTACACAAGCCTATTTAATCTGGCATATCACCAATTCCTTAAAATGTTTTCTGCCTCAGAATCCTGAAATCCTTTTTGCTTACCTGGTTTCTTGGAGCAGAAGTGAATCTGATAGAATCCATTCAATTTCAGCGTATCTTCTATGAATAAATTGGCCAAATGCCTTTGGGCTTATTCTGAGATGGACTTAAGGATCCAGAAAAATGTGTGCAGTGGATGGGAGGTGGTGGAGGAAATGTGGTGTGTGTTTGTTTGTTTTGCACGGTATCTAGAAAGCTCTTTTAAAAAAAAAATCTATGCTTTTAGCTTTAGTTAGTCTTCAGTATACAGCTTATGAGTCAAGCCTAGACTACTTATATTATTTCTAAAGTTTTAGTTTATTTTTCATTATAGAAGGATACACTAGGCCTTCTCAGATCTATAAAAGTGCACTGGTTAGAAAAATCTTAGGTTCTCTTGCAGTCAGACATGTTATTTCAGTGGTAGAAAAACAAAGCATGAGGATACATGGCATGTGCCAATAGGGTATGTGGGTGCATCCTTAGATGACAGATACAGTAGGGCATGTTTTCAATGTCTTCTGTGGGGAATTAAGTGTCCAGGATTCATTAATAGGGATTACACACCATCAGTATCTGCTCATGTACTATGGAGAATACACAGCACTCCTCTGTCTTAAAGTGGTTGGGAGGTGGGTGAAGTAATGGCATTACAAATGGAGACTTATCTCACAATTAAAATGGATTTATGGAAGCCTCAAATAAGGGCTGCTTAGCAGGCTTAAAATGGAAACTTTGATAACTGACAGCCAAATTTTATAATGGTAAGATTATATGGTATCTAGGGGCTGGACCCTTGCTGTGTAGCAGTCTTTAGGAATCTGGTTTGCCTTGAGTTTTTTAGACAGAGAAACATTTCTCCCCTCTCCATCTTTCATATATGATGTCTATAGCTATATGAAGTCAATAACTGAATTGTCACTGACTACTTCTCTGAAGCCAAAAAGCATAAAAGAGAAAAATAATAATTTCCAATTGCCCTATATGATCTGGTCTATAAGTTGTTCAGGCACTTCCTTGTTAAATACAACCCACTTCCTTCATCAACTCTCAAACAGGAAAATCCACTGGAATAACTGATAAGGAATATTTAATTTCAAGTCAAACTTCATTCTATTATGTCTTCTGCAAGAATATAGCTTCTAAACATATAGTAATAAATGAAGTTAGCTGGTCTCATGGGGGTAGTAGATCAGTGTTTTGAAATCAGCTCAAACTGAAATACAAGTAATGTATGTGGAGCTATTGGTCAGAAAATCAAAATATTCTACAATTGTGATATAAAAGAATTACTTTAGGCCCAGCAGGAAAGAAGAATAAAAAAAGCAGAAGAAACGCAACATGCCCATCTAAGGGAGATGCTCCACAACATAGGAACTCATCCTATATATACTTATTTGTCTCTTCCTTTTAAAATATATCTCCTTTGAGATGGCACAGTTTTGGGGGGCTTTTTTCTTTGAAAATCCAGTAACAATGTTTCACTGTAGGTGATGTGCCTTTCTGTGAGAAATTCTAAGACATGTTTATGAGGGAGGCCAACCTACATGATCAAAATGATCCCAACTGGCCTTTAAAATTTTAGAATTCACCCTCCACTTTTGCTGTTCTGATATTCAAAAACTGTATGGCACCTGAAATGCAGTGTAAAGTGAAGATAATTTATTTCATTCATGTTCATGGTGCCGCCACTAAAATTACAATAAATTAATTTGCTTCACTCAAATTCTTTTTCACAGAAGAGAATTTCAAGTCTGCTCTACTGTATACTTCCATATTATCAGTCACTTCTTAAGATAACATTTCACTTCTCTGGACTGGTATTTTTGCTGTAAGACTTGGTGGGGGGAAATGAAATGACTTGTTATAATAAAGCTTCTGATTAGAAATGAAAGCATGGCTTTGATCTAAAGTTGCATGCCACTGAATATGTGGTATGATCATGTTCTAAGAATATATCTGGAATTCTATTCAAATTTAAGTGAAAGTACTTGTGTGCTTCATAGTTCACTCTGAAATAACCATTTTCTTTGAACATGCAGGTTGTCAGCAGTTTAGTAGAACTGTGTGCATGTTGCTCTGTCCAGAAGTTCATACAGCCAATAACTGATTTGCTCTTTAGACAATTGTCTACCTTGCTATAGCTAAATCTGTTTTTCCAACTTGTATCTTTACTTAACTTTTTTTTTCTGTTTTCTCACACTGAAACCTTAAATAATAACTCAGGATGGTGGTTTTAATCTTTTTCTTCTTTCTCTGTATTTTTATTAAATAGGAAATATTGAAGTGGATAGTATTTATAAATGACTTTTTTTCTGGTTCTCTTTCTTTGGAGTCTCCTTTCAGAATCTGCCTTCCTTTGCTGTAAACAGTGAAAAGGTTGCAGACTGTGTGGTGTAATTAGTTTAAAAACCTGTGGGGCCTGACTCTTCACTGCATTGCATCTTGTGTAGCCCTTTGTACTTGCAAAAAGTGGGTGTAAATTGCCATCACCGTGATTGGAGAATTCTGCGTTGGTGGTATTTAACATACTCTCTTTTTCACTCACTTTCTATGGGGTAAAAGACTGCACAAAATGCAAGGAGGTGGAGAATGAGACTTGATGTTCAGAACATCTATTTTAATGGAGAACTGAAGGAACAACATAAAAATATAAATGGTTCAAATTTTGACCTCAACTTTGGGGGCTTAGAGGGTAGGATTTAACTCAATGCTCCTATTACTGTTTCTGAATTGCAACAACATACATTTTCAGAAGGGATGAACTCAGTGTATTCATCTATCATGGGCAGCACTTCCCAACAGTTAGCACATAGTGGGATCTGAGTTACTGCACTATTTCCCTGTATCCAAAAGATGCAATGCCTGTTATCTCTGCCACTGTGGCTAAATCCTAACGTTTTAATGGCAGCTACTGCAATTTTTATGCATTGCTTCTGTTACCAGTCAAGTGTTGTCTCTTTTTTTGATTGCCTTGAACTTGAAAAAAGATGCTATCATGTATCAAGAAACTATTTTTGTCATGCCTTATACATTAGATATTTAAAATTATTAAAGCTGCTTTGTGGGATATCAAGCTCAGTCTCCTGTACTTGTATGTGAAATAGCAAAGTTAGCTTTTAAAACACTTTTATAATTTCTCCCCTACTACAAAATTTAAATAAAATTGACGAATTATAATGATGCTGAACAATCTGACACTATTTAGTTTTTACTATATGTAGCTTGACCATTATATTCAAAATGATAGTGTTATGAATGTGAAGACAGTCTAGTCAACTGCATGGCTGACCATCTTAATGTGTTTTTAGTATTTCTTAAATCTATTACTAGATATGATTTTTTCATTAATAGTATATTTGTGTTAAAATAATACAATGTGCATTAGACACATGCACTTCAAAGAACATACAGTTGTACAACTTAAGTGCTTCATTTTCATGCTGGAAAAATAGCTTTAACCATCTGAGTAAGTGTGCAAAATTCATATTTAGATTTCAAACTTATCGGTATATTTGTTGTGAACACAAATAAAAACTGCAGTGTCAAAAACTGCTCCTACAGATGTTGCAGGAAAACAAATGTCAGACATTTGAGTCTCAGCTGTAGCTGAACAGAACAGGACACAGACATCCTCTCTAAATGAAAGAGAAGTATCACATAAAAGGGATGTCACAAAACAAAACACAAATAGAAGCATGAACAGCTAATTGCTGTACATTCCATACAACTAGCAATTAAATCAGCAGTGAATTTGCTGTCGATTTCAATTGAAAGGGAACATCCTGATAATCTTTACAATATGTAACCTATCATGTAATAAATATATTTATTTTCATGGAAAATTAGTTTTAAAATTCTTTCAAAAAGCTGTGATTCCTCTGTAATTATTTGTACCTCACAAACGCTCATTATTTTGGCATACCACTTGAAGGGTACAAATGCTAAAAGCAAATTTGTCAACAAATGCTGCCTAAGATTTGCAAGATTCCAGTTGACATTCTGGTGTGATAGTTGCCGTTGAAAATGGCATTTTTCCCTCCCTCTTTCTACCATTTGAAATTCAAAATCATAACTCTTTGCCAGCCAAGCAGAAGTTCATTTTCAATGAGATGTATGGACATTTGTCCACGTGACTCCCATTGAGCTCAGTGGGAGTTATATGGCTAAATTTACTCACTGAAAATGTCCGACATCCTACATCCCAGAGCTTTCTAAAACAGTTTCTTTATTATGATTTATATTGGTAGAAGTATTAGCTTCTGTATTAAATTCTGATGATTTCTGATTCTCTGCTGAAGAGCATGATGCCCCTCTTCCCCTTCTGCCCCCCACAGTCAGTTGTTCTACAACTGTTGCATTTTTGAACGATGGACCTCAGACACATCAGAGCTGTGTTTGACACACCTAGGAGTGGGGAGAATAGGTTGTTTTAACAACTAGATTTTTGGGATGCTGTAACTCATCAGCACATAGCATCTTTCAGGGAGCCATATAGCCATCCAAGATCATTAACACTGCCTCGGTATCCCCCTATCCCTACATATTCCCCACCTTAGAATGTCTCCTACAACAGGAGAAACTTCAGCTGCTGCCTTAAGGTAGCTTTAAGTCACATTTTCCTTACCTAGGGCCTGAGGATTTAGCCTGATATTTTTAGTGGGGTCGTAAAAGTGTAAGTTCTAACTCTGGCTTAAAGGATTGAAAACCACAATACATGCAATAAGTATGTCACTTTGTTTGCAGTTATTGGGGTTAGAAACTTCAGACTTCCCTTCTCTATCCTTTTAATTCTAGGATTCATTTAAAGAACTGCACACTGGAGACCATTTGCTGTGCACAACTCATCCTCTTATTGGGTCTAAAAAACCTGTGCAGAATTCCGCATATTCTTGAGTGCCATCTACTGGCATACTTAATATTAGCTATTTACATATATGCAAACATGTCTCTTTTCCAGAGCACTTTTCTCGCAGACCGCTTTTTTTTTTGTTTATGCCACAAGATGCACCTCTGAAAAGGTACCTTTACTACTTATTTATTTAGAAAATACTAACAGGTCTATAAAGCTTTGATTCTATAAACTATCAGAAGCAAAACAATGATCATTGCAACAGTGAGCTTTGTTTAGAGACATCAGATGTGTCTTTAACAGGGTTTCCCCATGTTGGCGTGAGCACCATTACAACACCTCTGGCAAGCCATTTCTAGTGATTATACTTAAGAAACTAGGCATGTCTATGAAGTGTTAAGTGGAAAAAATTGGACAGGTGTGCTGGTTTATTTGTCCTCTATTTTGTAGGATATGTAATTGGCGTATCATTTCTCTACAGCTGTACTATTTTTTCTTTTCCATTGAAAGATGATCGGTATAAGCCACCTTTTAAGCACTAAATGAATGGTGCAAAGAGAAACATCTATTTGTAATTGGCACTGCTGCTGCCAGTTTCCACAAACTGCAGCTTCAGGAACTCCATGACTGCTTCTCAGGGCAAATGAAAGGTACTGCTGCACAAGGCTAGATCTAACCTTCTATGCCTTTGTCTTAATTGCACTCCCCTCCTTCCACATCCTACTAGTAGAGATAATTGTTCCTCATTGCTACTAGGGGCCCAATCTTGCATAATTACTCATGTAAATGTCCTATCGCCTTCAAGGATAATTACTGTAAGTGTTGCAAGATCAGGATCAGTGGACAAACTTTGGGAACTCAATGTGCATGTGTAACGAGTTGTGTGACATCTTCCCAGTCAATATATCCTCCCCTTTGGTTTAGCAGGATGGCCTAAATTGAATGGAGAGACCTAGAGTCCATACCTATAGTAGTGTTGGAACATAGCCACCTGTGTGAAGTAATGCAACTCTATAACTAATATACTTAATATGCCATGGCTAGCCTGACACACTAACATGGCTCTTGGCTGAGAAATGAAGTATGAGGTCTCACCCTTCCAGTAAAAGACAAGATATTCTCCACAGGAGAGAGCCTAATTATACAGGAAGTATTACATTATGCTTGGACTGGAGATAAAAATCCTGCTTCTGCAAATGTCTAAGCTCTTGATTCCTGAAAATTAATGCTGTGGTTAGGGATGAGAAAACCCTGACACATTAGGATTAGCAGCGTTCAGGAGAGCTTGTTTGTATGACCTGTGACTAGCTGCATCCTTTCTATAAACATTACAGTATTCATACAATCCATGAAATATTTACCTTTTAGGGTGGATAGCTGAGCCAATTCTGTTATTCTGGATATGACCCTTTGCTGTACCTTTCTATCAGTATAATCGGATCTCTGGGAGGGAAGAATGGTAGCAGTGGTGGTTGTAGATGCAATTTTGTTTGTATCGAAGTTAAAATGGATACGCAAATAATGCATAGGTCTTAATGCAATATGAAATATATAACATTAAAAGATATTTCAGACCAATAGGCTGCTTACTAGAAACTTACATTTTAGTACTTACGAGGCAATAAACGGCAAAAAAGACATTCTTAGTCCAATTTTGGAATACATCTTCTGGCTGACCTGTGACATATTAAAATTAGGGTTGTTGATTAATCACAGTTAACTCATGGGATTAATTCAAAAATGAATTTTGATTAAAAAAATCAGTTTTAATCGCATTGTTAAACAATAGAATACCAATTGAAATTTATTAAATCTTTGTGGATTTTTTCTACATTTTCAAATATACCTATTTCAATTACAACACAGAATACAAAGTGCTTACTTTATATTTTTATAACAAATATTTGCATAAAAGTGATAAAAGAAATATTATTTTTCAATTCACCTCATGCAAGTACTGTGGTGTGATCTCTTTATCATGAAAGTGTAACTTACAAACGTAGATTTTTGTTGTTGTTGTTAAGGTTAATTCCCCACTTTGGCACTTTGAGTGCAGAAGATGGGGGCCCGCAAGCATTCTGAAAAATAATACTGGCCACTCCAGGCTTGTATTTAAACTCCCACGGTTACAGCTTTTTTTCTGACCTTGGATTGGTAGATGCTGCCACCACGCAAGTGCAAAACCCCTTTGAGAGCCCAGGAAAGCACATTTGGGTATTCCTTCCTGTAGGGTACCCTCAAGCCCTTTCACCCTTCCCCACAGCTCCGGAGAAGAGCTGAGAAAGAAAAGGAGGGGGGAGAGCTGTTGGCACCAACTAATTAAACAACATGTGCACAAACCACTTAAGACACACAAATCCAATCCTGTTTTTAAAAAGAGTAAATTTGATTAATTTTTAAAAAAAGAGAGACAGTACCTCTGGGAACTCAGGCTATTGCTAGATTTTAAAAGAGCAACTACAAGAATTAAGCACTAAGAATAGCTTTCTTGAGGTCCATCTTAAAGGTTAAAAGCAAGACAAAAGCACCTGGGATTAACAGAGGAATCCACAAGCCATAACGAAATAAAAGGAATAAACCTAATCATGTCTTCCTAGGCATTTCTTGATCTACTTACATATCTGGGGTTTTAAATAAGTAGTTTCTAGGTATGATTCCCGCACTGCTTCCCTGCACCGCGGGAAGCGACATGGGCCGAGGGATGTGATGGCCGCTGCTTCCCGCAGCCCCCATTGGCCTGGAGCGGTGAACCACGGCCAGTGGGAGCTGCGATTGGCCAAATCTGCTGATGCGGCAGGTAAACAAACTGGCCTGGCCCGGCCCGCCAGGGGGCTTGGCCGGGCCTGCCAGGGGGCTTGCCCTGGCGGTCAGGTGCCAAAGGTTGCCGATCCCTGTCTTACAGCATAGCTGCTGTCCTCTTTAATGCTCCCCAGAAGAACAACAACAGACAGACGAAAGGGAAGTCTTTGTTTCAATTTTAAAAAGTTCTAGCCTTCCCATTGGCTCTTTTGGCCAGGTACCCGCTCACTTCCTTTTACCTATGTATAGCAGTGAGACTTTTTAACCCTTTACAGGTAGAGCAATTAGAGGGATTTTATAGCTGCTGGCTGGCTGGGTGCCCAAAAAAGGGAGCTACACCCACTTCATCTATCACAGTTACATAACTGCATTCAAAAACATAACCATGTAAAACTTTAAAGCCTACAGGTCCACTCAGTCCTACTTCTTGTGCAGCCAACCATGAAGAGAAACAAGTTTGTTTACATTTATAGGAGATATTTATTTGCAGTGTCACCTGAAAGTGAGAACAGGCATTCACATGGCACTGTTGTAGCTGGTGTCCCAAGATATTTACATGCCAGATGCACTAAAGCACCTTTTCATGCTTTGGCCACCCTTCCAGAGGACATGCTTATGTGCTGATGATGCTCATTTAAAAAAATGTGTTTTAATTAAATTTGTGACTGAACTCCTTGGGGGGGAATTAGGTTAAGGCAACTCATGAAGATGTTGCAATAGAATAGGATTTCTGTGTTTTATGACCTTGGACAGTAACAATCTTTTCTGGGAGGCTTTCCACTGGGGGGGCCATCTCTGGCAAGGCTTAGCTCTTCAATGGTTGTTTCATCATGGAGTTGGTTCATAACAGGCAGGCTTTTGATGGTTTCATCTGTAATAATATTTTCACAAAAATAAAGCTTAAAATAGCGTTCTACCCAGTGAGCCATCTGCTTGGTGCAGTTGAGTGTTTCCCCTGTTGTTGATTTCAATGGGGATGTTGTCTTTGAAGTTGGACCCAAGGCTTTCTTGATCCCATCATACATGTTTCTGATGTTGCCTGCATCAGCTGCTACATGGATGCTTTCACATAAGTGCAGCCAGTAGTCATTGGTGCAGTATTGAGCACCTTGGTTCCTAACACTCTCAATGCTTGTAGGCTTTTTACATTTGGGTCTCTCTTGTAGTTTGTTTGGGCTGTGCATTTTGTCTGTCTGACTGGTATCAACACACTGGAATATGCATCAAACCAGTCGGTCTTTTTTTTTTTTTCCTTCTTCCCAAATACTGACAGATCTGCATCGTAGATTGTGTTCTTCAGTTGCAACCACTTCAGCTGGGTGCTTGTGGCACAATCACTGGTGTCAAGAGCTGCTTGTAGTATGTTCTTGTAATGCTGTGACTTCTTGGTCCGCTATGGCACTAACGTTAATACAAGGACATCCTTTTATCCTTTTGCTTTAGATCTGTGTGTGTGTGTGTGTGTGTGTGTGTGTGTGTGTTTGTAGTCTGACCTTGCTGTGACACAGACCACTCTCTGGTATACAATCAGCACTTTGATAACTGCGAGTAATGAAGCTTATGTTAAGATTGGTATGCCTCATGATAAGATCCAGTTGGTGCCAGTGGCCAGATCTGGGATGTTTCCAAGATTCTTTGTGTTGTGCCTTTCTCTGGAAGAATGAGTTTGTTACATGGAGGTCGTAATATGAACAGAATTCTAGCAGTTTGACCATTTTCATTCATCTTACCAGTTCCATGTTGACCAAGACAGTTGGTCCATGCTTAACTATCAGCTCCCATCCTTGCATTTAAGTCCCCTAGCAGGAAAACATATTCATGTTTCAGAATCTTGCTGATGGTTGGTGTTCAACAGGTCTTAGAACTGGGCCTTGATGTCTGAAGACAAGAAGAATGTTGGGGCATGTGCACTTACAAGGTTGACTGGACCCTCAGATATGAACAAGTGTAGTGCCAACATTCTCTTATCCATTTGTAGGTGGCTCAAGCATCCCCAGAAGTGAGTTCTTGATGGTGAATCCCACTCTGTGTTCTCGTGTTTCTTCTGCATTTTTCCCTTCTCAGAAAAATCTCTAGTCTTTTTTTCTTTGAGAGATCCGCTTGATGCTAGCCATGTTTCTTGGAGGGATGCAATATCCACATTGTCGTTTCAGCTAGTCATTGATCATGGCAGTTTTGTGTGCATCGTTGATCTTCTGAAGGTCCTCCGATAATCCAGGTCTCATTGGATAATAGGTATAGACAATATGTTAAATTGATATGTCTGATTGTTTCTTACCTACTAACTTCATTTAGAGATGGGTTTATAGTATTTCTCAGTGTAGCATTGATAGTCTCACAAATAATTGGGCAGATCCTCAGCTGGCATAAGTTGTCATAGCTTTATTGAAGTCAATGAGGCTATGCCAATTTACACTGGCTCAGGAAATACCCCAATGAATTTATACTCAGAACATCTTTGTGAGGTAGGGAAGTATATCTTGATTTGTACTGATGGGAGAGCAGAGATACACTGACCTTGTGGCAAAACAGTAGCAAAACCTAGACTTCTGGATTCCCAGTCCTGTGCTTTAATGACAAGATCCTCCTCCTTCCACAGCAGCATATTTGTTGTTGCTTTCTTTGTTGATGGTACTTAGAAATACTGGATTGTAGGTGCTATCTCATCCTCAACTGGCTTCAATTTACTGAGACTGTAAGCTTTAATATCGCCTCTCAAGAGTGAGTGTTATGGTTTACTGTAAGTATAGCAACTCTTTTTTTGTTTTCCTAGAAATAATACCAAAAAGTCGCTTGCTTAGCAGATGAGATATTATCAGTATGCATATTATTTTGTCTGACTACCAATGGCAGTAAAAGATGTGTTTTGCTGAAAGATTGTTAATGGATTTTGCATTTTGTGGTAACCATTTTCTAAATTTCTGACTCGGAGATGTTTAAACAAATGTCTAAAGTGTGATATGAAAATGAAAAGTTATGAGCAGTGTTCAAAAATAATTGGGAATCAAGTTTAGACTTTTTAGACAGATTTGTAACTGCACGTGCACAGAGGGTGTATATGCACAAGTGACTAAAACTGACCATATGTTGTAATGCAGAAACGTAAAGCACATGTGGTTTTTATAACTGGGTTATTCAACTCCATTATGTAAGATTAGGCATCCTGCACATTTCTACCAATTTGGGAGTGCGGAGGAGTGTAATATTGCTCTGAAATTCCACTGCCCTTGGGAGTATAACATTGCCTTTTACTGGATGGAATGTCCAGTCTGCTCAAGCATTTCTTCTTTTGTTGTCCTTGACTCCTCCCTCCCCAAATAAGATATAATATATAGAGGTGTTTTCCTTGGAGCCATAAATTCCCTGCAACCCTGTCTAGGCTGTATGTGTGCATAATTTCCTTAATGACCAAGATGTCTTTGTATGCAGTAGTGCATTTATTATAATCCGACTCAAATATACTGTTTTTGCTTGATTTCTCTTCCCTCCATCCCATAAACAGTCCATAACTCACTATACTGCTTTTACAGTCCTGGCCCATCAAGGTTGCTCCATCTTGCACGAGATTTAGTGCAGTTCAGATTGAAATCCACTGAATAACATGAACTCCTTTTAATTTAAAAAAAAATGCTGCTTTTCTGCAGGATAGGGAAAAGTCTTAAATGGTCAAGATTGTAAATAACATGGATAATTTTATTAATATTTGATTAATTTTAAAATGCACTAATCACAAGTCTTTTTTTAATAAAAGAAGAAAAATTAAAATGATGATGGACTAGAAACATACCACTTGTCTTAAAAGCAAACAAAAGGCCCAATCATATCTCCAAAATCTCTCCCAGGAAACCCTGAGAAAATAGACAGGCTTCAGTTTGCATAAAGGGGAGAATTTTGGGAGTTCTGCATTTATCTTGAAAGTAGCAATCAGATTCAATTATTTCTGTTAGTGCTCCATGCAGGAGCTAGGATATGCTTCTTTACACAAACAAACCAGGTACAAAGAGGTCTGGGGGGTTTTAGGAACATCTATAGGTACTTAAAATTCATTCAGCTTGGGTAATTTATTGAAGACTTATCAGCTTTTACAGCTGGATGGATTATATATATATATGTCAATTTAATATGCTTAGATGAATGCTCTTTTTTAAAAAATTTTCTTTAACCGTGCTGCAGACTTTTGAGTAGCTATATCATGCCCTGAGTTTGTTTAGAAAAAAGTTCAAGATTAGTCACTTTCCCAAATGTTGGTGTGCTACGATTTCATAATCTGAAAATTCTTACACCGATTCGGTTTACTTTGTGAATTGGGGTAGGTTATTACTTTATATAACATAATGAGAAAATGTTGCTTTTTAGTTATATAACCAGGAATATTTCCAGGAATATGATGATTTGACCAGTTTTCATAAATTTTCAATGATGTAGGTGTCCTCATCTTGCTGGGGTGGGGGAGGAAATTGAGCATTTTAAACAAGAAGGCTTGCCAGATATGTAGAAACTGACATTTTAATTTGAGAACCCAATCTACATCCTTTAATGTCCTCAAGATGCTTCATGTTTACTCTTAGATATAATTGAAGAATAGTAATACATGTTGTATTAAGAGCAAAGGATCAACTAAGGTGAAAACAACTGTTCTAAATCTGCAAGAAAAACTAGCAGATGCAATCAATGATATGAGTAGAATAGTTGTATCCTCTGCATGAGAATTGAAAATAGGTGGCTTAGCTGCGTATCAAAGACAAGACATATCAAGGCAATATCTGTGGCACAACAGACAGGCTGCTCTTGATGTTCTGTAGATAGAGAGAAGGACAGAAGGCAGGAAATTAAAATAAGAATTTACATGTCTGTGTGGTGGAGAACAGGGTGTTGAACATATCTGAAGGCTACTCAAGGAACATTATTCTTGGACATTTGTACTTGGT
Organism: Lepidochelys kempii; assembly: GCF_965140285.1. NCBI lineage: Eukaryota > Metazoa > Chordata > Testudines > Cheloniidae > Lepidochelys > Lepidochelys kempii. Next base: position 178,443,033 of record NC_136380.1, read on the forward strand.
AATTTCAAATGTCCCCATCACTCTCTGGCCATTTAAAAATATATTTGAAGTGGATATGACCAGCACAGATTCTCTCACACATCTGTAATAAGATACTTGCTACTTTTGTAGTAGTGGTGTCCAGGCCTACATAAGGATTTCTACACAGAGCGACAAAGGCACTCAGTGAAGATGTGGTCGTGATCTGTAAATGCATATTTCTTTTTAATCCTTTAGATCAGTGGTTCTCAAACTGGGGCTGCCGCTTGTTCAGAGAGAGCCCCTGGCAGGCCAGGCCAGTTTGCTTACATGCCATGTCCGCGGGTTTGGCCGATCGTGGCTCCCACTGACCGCAGTTCGCCGCTCCAGGCCAATGGGGGCTGTGGGAAGGCGGCCATCATATCCCTTGGCCCGCGCCGCTTCCCACAGCACCCATTGGCCTGGAGCGGTGAACTGCGGACAGCAGGAGCCGTGATCAGCTGAACTTGCAGACGTGGCAAGTAAACAAACCAGCCCAGCCCACCAGGGACTTTCCCTGAACAAGCGGCGGCCCTAGTTTGAGAACCACTGCTTTAGACAGCTCTACTTTCTCCCTGAAAGTTTGTTCAATTATGAAGTGCTGTTAGGTTTCCCCTTTCAAAACAGGTGAATTTTAGAAATCTGTCCCTATTTCTTTGAGTATAGGCCTACATTTCAAAAAATGACTGGTGATTGATTTTTACATGAATGCCTCAGCCTGAGACATCTTAAAGGATCCCGATTTTCAGGAAGTGTGGATTACCCACCCTCTGAAAATCAGGACTTATTAATGTGTTTCAGGTTGGCCACCCAAAATCACTAATTTTGTTCTGAGTGTGCCACAGCTGCAAAATCTAGCTTTTATTTTTTTTTCCTCTCCAACTATCATTGTAATATTTGAATACAAAAGTGGACCTCTGTGAAGCATTCATCAGAATGTCTTCCTTTTTTCTGACCACAGCTGTGTGCAGTTTCTGTTCTGTTCAAGTTCTTGTACCATACCCATCAATGTTCAGGCATCAGACTAACAATGCAGACTATGGTCAGATAAATCTTATTTGTCATTCAATTATTGAAAAGATTGACAATTATAAACCAACACTCTGAACACCTACAGTGCAGTAAATGATAAAAACAATCCCTCTGTCATATCTGAAATACGTAGAATTAAGAACACATGCTATTTAAATAACAATGATCATTCTTGTTATCTATACAAATCCATAATTAAATATAGGAGTTGAGTATCCAAAATAATGTTTAATAGTAATGTATTGATTAAAGACTGACAGAGGAAAAATAAGCATTAAGGTATTGTTTGTTAGCAGATATTCTTGGAAATCATGAATCCTTGTGAAAATAAATTTGATTGTCTTGGCATTTTAATAGTTCTGGTATAGTAACGGATGAAAATTTGATTTGTTATCTTAACTGGCTTTCATTGTCTTACTCATATTTTCCTGTCTTGTTGGATTATACCATAAGGGAGGGAGAGTGAGAGCCTTGCATTTCTCAGCAGTGATGCCTTGCTAGCTGACTGTAGGGTTCTCAAAAGAATATTGCACACTGGTCTTGTTTCTGGAAGTAACATGGTCTCTAGAACATTCAATGTTTATGCCCAGATAGAGGCACAAAAACAAGTTCAAATAGAAATGTCACTCTTCCATCTCGGAATGTTCCCTCCAGGTCAGACTTGAGGCGTAGTGACAGAGCAGGCAGCATGAGGACTATTGTCCATGCAGCATCTGTCCTGTGGATAGAGGCTGTTAGTTGCCTGGACTGACAACAGAACTAGATTTACTTTAAAAGCTCTTGTTCAATCTCACTCTAAAGTGCCAGTATTTTCTATGTTTCGTAGGTATGAGTTTTCTTTCTAAGAACTAATACAGTTCAAAAATAGATGTTTACATTTAATGGGAGGGAGAAAACATTGAGGTACTTCAACTATTGCTTCAGGCCTCTTTTCATTTTTACCTTCTTTCCTGCAACAGAAATAAAAAGGACACTACTGAGTTAAAATTTACCCCTGTGCAGAGGGCCAGCAACAACAACCAACTCATTTATTTTATATGGTCTTTTAAACTGGGAATGTCAATATTCATTTTCCTTTACAAAAGTAAATTCCCATCCCTATTCATGTCTATTGGCCTGTTTAGTTAGATTTCTCCAGTACTGCTCCCTGCCCTGTTGACCTGCTACTTGTACAATCCTTCCTTAAATGCATATTGTTGTGAAGTGTGAGTTATCATGTAGACTAGTTTTCATAGCGTGTGAATCATCTTTTGTAGAAAATGACAGGGATTGGAAAAGTCAACCGTACTGGCAATGCGTGCTATACACTTAACCAAAACAAGGGACAGCTCCACTATAGGAAGCAAATGTCCCCTTTTACTGTAAAGGAAAATATAGGATTTTCAAGTATTTTTGGTGAATTTGCAAAGAATTTAAAGGGATGATAGTCAACAAATCTAGTAATTAAAAAAAAAAGTTCTTAAAAGCAGCTTCAAATTCTGAATTTCACTGGCAATATCTGTAGTTTCCTATTTTTTTCCAATTATTTACTCTCCTCTTTTTGCTCACCACTTATGGGGTGCAGAATGCTTCCCTTCCCCCTATGCGTGTAGCCAAACAGGTCTGTTGGGTGATAGTTTATAGATGAAACAATTGTTGGTTTGTTGATAGCAAATGCATAAGTGGTAGTATAAAGATGAGAGAGGGTTCAAAGCACAAGGCAGGAAGATGAGCAGATGTAGAAGTTTTTGGTTTTGGTTTTGGGTTTTTCTTAAGTCAAAAGGGCTTGGCTAAAATGTGTGTGATGTTTCGCTATTAAGAAGCTCCAGGGTCAGAGTATGGAGTTAGGAAAATCCTCCTGATAGACTAGCACGAGAGAAGCAGCCATTCTGTAGGAATGCAGTGTCCTCAACAGCACGACAACTGCACTGATGGCTGTTCCTGAGGCCCCAGGTTGTAGTCTTTTGTCACATGCCTGACTACCTCACAGACAGCCTAGCAATTCAAAGTAAGGTAGTCTCTCATCAGATTGAGTAAGGAGGAAACAGCGCCATGTACTACTCCACTCCCCACCCAGTTGCTTGTTGGTGTTGGTGGGGATTACTGGTGTAGCCCTTGTGTTCCTGGTGTGCTAGTTGTACTGAACACTGCTAAGGGAATGTGGGGATCCTTATTTCAACCTATGCTCCTACTTGGGTATAGGCTCAGGACCAAGTCTGGCCCTTTTCAATAAGGATTGTTTTCCTCACCCTTCACAAATGAAAAGGAAGAGATGAAGTTGTATGAAACAATAATATAGTTCCTGATTCAAGCAGGCACAAAACTTAAGGTAGGAGTTGGCACATTTCCTCCATTCTTTCAAAAAGTGGCTGAAAAATCCTATAGTTGAGAGCTGATTTTGCATAGTTTGCTTAGACAATGAGCACATATGGTAAGCGTGCCATTGCATATCATTCTTCTATTACAGTATTTCATTAGTTGTATCTATGTGTGACAGTGTATGATAGTGAAATAAAAATCCAATGTTCAGTTTTTTATAAATCTGACACAGGGTTTTTGGCACACTTTTGGAAAAGATTTTAGAAGGGGATTCTTGGAATTAGTTTTTTAAGCATGTAAATCTTAAAATATTACTGTCTCATGGCAAATGGACAAACAGTGCAATAAAGAATAAGCATTTAAATGACTGATGATATTGACTGTCATGGCAAATTGGGATATTTTCCTATTGCTAAAATATATTCTCATGGGAAATGAATGCTTCCGTTTTAATGTTAAATCACTGTACATTTATTTAATTTTGTTTAGATGACTTAATGCTTCCATTAGTTAGGCTGGGACCTGAGACCAAGCTCCAATTCCCTGCTCTACCACAGGCTTCCAGTATGATCTTGGACAAATAAATTAGAGTAAAATTCCAAAGTCAATGGGAATTTTTTCTTTTGACTTTAATGGGGCCAGATTTCCCCCTTAGCTTCTCTGTTTCTGAGCTCTAGAGCTACTTGGGAATGTTTTGCCGAAATGGTTTTCCATTGGAAAAAAATGACAATTCACCAACTTTTTTTTTCTGCAAAAGGGGCAGTTTCAATTAAACTTCCATCTAAAATGTTTCTCAAGTCCAAGATGAGATTCTCGCTGGAGACCGAGCGAGAGAGACACCAACCCACACCCACCAAAACTTGGTAGTTACAGCATTCATCTGGGATATAGGAAACATGGGAGGATGAGTTTCAAGTCTCTGTTCTGCCTGATTTAGAGCATAGACTTCAATCCAGGTCTCCTACATCTGAGGGGAGTGCCCTAACCACTGTGCTATTGGCTATTTTGGGATGTTGAAATCTATTGGTCTCTCCATTAGGACCCAGTAGGAGCTATTCCTCTTGGTAAAAAATTAATCTTTATTGGGTCTGAACTAACCTGACTCTATAGCCCAGCTGTTGGGACACTCCCCTGGCATCTGGGAGCCTGGGGTTCAAGTCTCTGCTCCCATGAATAGTCATCCTGCTGCAGAACAGAAATCTTTTCAAAACTGAGGAAAATCTCACAAGATTGGAAAACAGTTTCCTGCCCATTCCCATTCTGTTCCCATCTGTAAAATGTGAGGAAATAACATCCCTGGGAAGTAGGGAAATGCTTTAAGAATAAATGCATAAAAAGATTGTGAGGTACTCAGATACTACATTAATGGGGGCTATAAAAGTACCTGAGATAAACTGAGATTGCAAAATCATGACAGCAGTGCAGTACCAACCCTTGTATTCAACTTTTATCAATAACGGTAAAGTAAAGAGGGGTAATTTTTATTTCATTCATTCCTCAGATTTTATAAACTGGTCTCATGAATTCACACAGAGTAATAAAGGAACCCATCTTGCATCTATGCATCTTCCCTACATATGCCATTACAAAAGAAACTTTTAGTTAAGAAGTTGCCATGTAAACACACAACAATAGGTTTCTGGAGCATAACTCACAAGGGCAAAACTTGAGATCACACTTGCCAGACTAAATATCATCCTGTTTCTTCCTCTAATCTAATGTGAGAAGAGAAAGGAAAGGGAAGTATTTTCTGCTAAGAACCCTTTGCTACAGCTACCTTCTGTTGCTAAAAACTGACAGCATGTGTTAAATTATCCAGTAGGTTGGAGAATACTGTAAAACTGAATCCAATAAAATGGAAAACAGGCTTCACAAGGGATTAATCAGTGAAGGGGACCAATCTTAATCTGAGAAGCAAAGAATATGGCAAAAAAATTCATAAAGCAGTAAATTACAGAAAATGCCCAGTGTAGTCTGTGAGAAAGGTATAATACAGATAGTTAGTTAGAATTTTTAAGTGTAGTGAGGAAGTGCTTCATACATGTTGAATAAATTTAAGTATCCCACTCCACATATGTGCACATGCATAGGGTGTTTCTTTAATCTTGGTATAAAGAAAAGGAGTACTTGTGGCACCTTAGAGACTAACCAATTTATTAGAGCATAAGCTTTCGTGAGCTACAGCTCACTTCCTCAGATGCATATCGTGGAAACTGCAGCAGGCTTTATATATACACAGAGAATATGAAACAATACCTATTCCCACCCCACTGTCCTGCTGGTAATAGCTTATCTAAAGTGATCATCAGGTGGGTATTATACAATAAACAATAAACAATATTATACAATAAACAATATACATATAAATTGTATAATATAATAATATAAATTATTGTATAAATTATACAATAAACAATAGGTATTGTTTCATATTCTCTGTGTATATATATAAAGCCTGCTGCAGTTTCCACGATATGCATCTGAGGAAGTGAGCTGTAGCTCACGAAAGTTTATGCTCTAATAAATTGGTTAGTCTCTAAGGTGCCACAAGTACTCCTTTTCTTTTTGCGAATACAGACTAACACGGCTGTTACTCTGAAATCTTGGTATAGTGTATTATGGTTTCATTCCTAATTACAGGAGAAACAACTGCTTTTGTTTCTGTAACTTGTTATTAAAAACCAGTTTATATAGTGCCTGCAGGAAGTAATTCATGGAGAATATAGGCAGTGTATAAATCAGTGCAAGCTTTAAACTCTTTCAGCAGGCATTGCAGTGGAATAAAACATTGAGAGCGCAATGAAACAGAACTATCAGGTTAATAATTTCCCATTCTTACTCTCTCAATTCAATTGTTTGTTTTCCTTTTGAGGTATCTGAATGATTTGGCAGTAAGATTGAAAATCCTGTTCAGGACAAGCAATATTTATTTCAGTCAAAACAATCTCCAGTCAGTCCTCAGTCCACAATAAGACACCAGTTTTCAGATGTTTTGAAAAAGTTAATTTATTTTTTACATACCTCTAGTATTTGCTGGAGAAAGCTGGCTTTATTGGAAGCAAGAAGTATTGGCATATATACAATACACCCTCTCTTGGAAACTATTTCCAGTCTATGCCCCAAGTCCTGCAAGCTACTCCTTCAACCTGACCCTTATGAGTGCACACAGCCCCATTGATTTTAGTAGGGTGGCATTTGGATGAAAGGGATAAATTTGTAAGATTAGGGACTAATTTTGCACTAAGGCTATTAATAGAATCTGGAGAATATTTTGCATTTCACCAATCTTTATAATAACCATTGCCATGAAAACTTTGGCTCCAGTCTTACAAACACTTAATCATATTAATTCAATGTATGCACTGTGAATTCTCCCATTGGAGTCAATGGAACTGTTCCTGGTGAAGATAGTCAAGCACCTGCACAAATCTTTGCAAATTTGGGGCCATGAGGATTCTTTAGTGTCAGTCCGTTAAAACTGTACTTTACCAATAGGCCATGATTCCTCTGATATGTAAAGCACAGAATTCGTAGCTCTGCTTCTGACCTGCTTTTTAAATTTGGGGAAGTGATGTACCTAGAGGATAATTGATTAGCCTATCTATAAAATGGGACTCCTGCTTCATTGTTTCATTGGGAGGTTGAGACTTAATTTATTAAAAGCAATTTCAGATTCTCAGACTAAAGTCACTCTAGAAGTGTTAAGTATTTTTTTTTCATTATTAAAGTATTATAATCAAAACCTTTCATCTCAAGCAACAAAAGGCTGTTCTGTAAATGGAAACTTCCTCTTGGGTTCAAACAATTTAAGATTGTAGAATCAGTATAGCAGTCAGTCCTTAAAAAATTACTCTTGCATGTGGTTCTGCCACAAGGTAATCAGGTAGTTGTGTGCATTGTTTCACATAAACCAGGAATACTATTAGTGTTGTGTGGAGATAGTGAGTTAAATGCAAAGACCTGGACAATCTGCATATATAAAACAAATGTTTTCATAATATGAAAAATGAAACCATTCTTTTCTCACAAGATTGCATAATTCCAAGATCATCATCCATCTGTGTGTCTTCTTTTTTTCTTTTTGCTTACGTTAATAGCTTTATTTTGCAAGTTAATGTTTTTCTTTTTCTTTCCAGCAGCAGGTGAAAGCATTCATAAATCTGTCCTGAACAGTTGCCAATGAATATTCATATTAGAAATGTCTGATTGCAGTACTTTGATATATATTTTTTTGATTGTAGCAGGAGAACAAACTTAGACTTGCTTCTTGTTTCATAATGTATTCTAATTGGTACCTCTGTTTTGGACTACTGGCAAAGTTAATATAATTGGTCACATCAAACTACTAATTTGAAATATAAGTTACAAGCAATGCACCTTGAGGGAGTCTGCTCCTTGAGTATATCTTGACCAAGAAATTTGGACCTTGACACAAAAGTAACTACCCCTGTCCACTGTTCCCTCTAAGCTGTGCGCATGTGCACGCGCACACAGATCCTAAACCCCGTGGCGAAACACCGTGCACACACAAATTTGCACAGAAGCGCAACAATTTGCACAGAAGACATTTTTTGTAAACACGTCTTGTCAGAAATGTGTACAGAAGAAATTTTTTGCGCATGGTCTGTCAAAAATTAGAGGGAACATTGCCCCTGTCCTAAATAGTCCAATGCACTGGTACAAGTTTGCCAGGTCTTATAGCGGCAATAAAACCATACCTTTTGTTTTTCAACTGTGAGGTTGCAAGAGAGTCAACACCAGAAACAGAAGCTTCATTTTCTCTCTCTGCTGTTCTTTTCTCTTGTCTTGTGTGTGTATTTGTCTTCTGCTGTCCTCAGGGAATCTGGATTGGACTTTAATAACAGCAGCTCCAGCTCACTTCAACTAACTACTACTGTCCTCAAAAAATACAGGTATATCTGATGCCATCTAAGAGCCTGTGAAGCAAGGGATTTTTCCCTTTAAGAACTCTCTTCAGTGAAAGGGAACAAGAGATGTCAAAATGAAGCCTTATATGAGTGGTTCTCAAACTAGGGCTGCTGCTTGTTCAAGGAAAGTCCCTGGCGGGCTGGGCCAGCTTGTTTACCTGCCACATCCACAGGTTTGGCTGATCACGACTCCCACTGAGGGAAACAGCGCGGGCCGAGGGATCTGCTGGCCACTCTTCCCGCAGCCCCCATTGGCCTGGAGCAGCGAACCGCAGCCAGTGGGAGCCGCAATCGGCCTAGCCTGCAGATGCGGCAGGTAAACAAACCGGTCCGGCCCACCTGGGGCTTTTCTTGAACAAGTGGCGGCCCTAGTTTGAGAACCACTGCCTTATATAATATTTCAAATGCTTTATAACTGTTTTCCCCCTTATTTTCAGTTTCTTTAGGAATGGGTTAAAAAAGGATTTTTCAAGGTGTTTGACATTTCACTAAGCAGGCTGGGTTCTCTATATACTGAGCCTTGTTTAAAACTGTTGAATGTGGGACAGTGAATGGGTTATGGTAACAACTGACCTGTATTTCATCTAAATTAATACAACAGGACCCAGGTACCTAAATGTAAGTGGAATTCACTGAGATTTTAGCATCTAACTCCTTTAGGATTCTTTGGAAATCACAGCGTTATTTCTTTTCTTTTCACTGAGGTCAATAATCACTATGAAGGCAGGCAGCAAGAACTCTTAAGTTTTTATTTTATTTTATTTTATTTTATTTAAGCGGTGATTTAAAATTTCCTGTGACAATGTGAACTGCTAGTACACTGAACAGATAAGAGCCAAATAAATGCCTAAACACACACTTATGAAAGACAAAGTTTGTAAGTAGTTACAGAGATTATTTCCTCTGAGAGAGACATTGAAACAGAGAAAACATTGTGGCTTTGGCCATGGGATGTGCTTTACTGATGAACATAAAGAGCTTCATGGGCGGCGGATATTATAGGTTCGGGGAGTCTGTGCCTCCCCAAACAGCCTAGCAGGGCTCCGCCCTCAGGCCAGGCCCCTCCTGCGGTTCCCAGCCCTCAGCCCGGGCAGGCTGGCCTGGCTCCCACTCCTGCAGGGACTCAGGGTGGCTGGCGCTGCGGTCGTGCTGCCCGGAGCACCATGGGTGCTGCATCTGGCCCCGAGCACCATAGCTGGGACCTTGCTGCCCAGCGCTGGGGCTCTGGACTCATGCAGGAAAGGGGGAACAGAAAGGAAAGGACGCAGCCTTGGGCACCACGGGAGGGGCTGGGGGCTAGCCTACCCCAATGGCCAGGTCACCAGCTGCCAATGAAGTGCTTACTCATGTCTTTTTTTTTTTTTTAGTATGTTATTAATTTCTATTGAGGTAACACCTGGCACTCCAGTCATGTATCAAAGGTCAGCACAGAGGGTTTGTGATTTGCCCAGTAATATACAGCACATCAGTAGCAAAGCTGGCAATAGGTTCCCAGATTCCTTGACACACCTGTGCTCTAGTCACTAAGAAATACAAGTTTCATAAAACAAGTGATATTTCAGAACTAATTTTTTCTTAAGTAATCTTTTGTTTGCTGTCTGAGAATTTAGGCCCTTATACAGAGAGGTAAGGCATCATAGCCCCCTAAGGATTACACGTTGCAAAAATCTGCTTATTTTAGATTTAAAACATGCATTCATGAGCATTCAGCTGCTTCATAGCTTTAGAATGATTTTATTTAACCATACTAGCAAAATCTTTTTTTTTTAGTTTAAAAAATAGATAGTCCAAGTGTATAGTTGGTAAAAACTTCAGAGGTTATGGTGTATAAAATAGTTCTAAAAAGATCCTCCAAATTTTGGATTCCTCTCTAGATTCATGGAATTTAAAAACACTTGTCCCCCAACATTTTGTAATATCCTATCTCTTCAGTCTGTAATATTTCTGCATGGAAGTTGAACTGCAGGACACTTCACCACCACCAATGATAAAAGACCAGCAATACACTTTTTGAACACACACCCAGGGACTTAGGAGTCTCTCTAATTGACTTTCAATGAGACTTAATCTTCTAAATCCCTGAGTGACTTTTAAAAACAGGTTTTAGGCTGCTGAGTCACTTAAAGACTCTTAAAAATATTCTCCTGGAGACAGAAATGTAAAATCAAGGGCACTTCTTTTCATGCAACAAGATGAGATGTTAAGACTATGCTAAAATAGGAAGTGTATGCACAATAGAGTAGTGTGGATCTATTCAGGTGACTATGCTGCATGCCTAATTATGGTTTACGCAATGTGATTGTGACCATTGATCGACCTACCTAGTTTTTTAAATTTTTCTTGTCATTGATTAGGATTTTTAATGTTATGCTTGGGAGCAGTGTGTTTATGAATTAATGCAAAATGTTGAACTTTGCTTATGTCTGAAGTGGGAAAAATCCTTGCATATGCAGAACTGGAATACCACAGGATCACTGGAAACTAATTGCTGCTAATGTGTGTGTCAAGATTCCTTCCCCACTCTGAACTCCAGGGTACAGATGTGGGGACCTGCATGAAAGACCCCCTAAGTTTATTCTTACCAGCTTAGGTTAAAAGCTGCCACCACCAAAGTGTTACACAAAGAACAGAGACAGAGCCCACTTGGAAACGTCTTTCCCCTCAAAATTCCCCCAAGCCTGGGGAAGGCTTGTTAAAAATCTTCACCAATTTGCATAAGTGAACACAGACCCAAACCCTTCGGACTTAAGAACAAGGAAAAAGCAATCAGGTTCTTAAAAAAATAATAATTAAAGAAAAAGGAAAAGAATCACCTCTGTAAAATCAGGATGGTAAATACCTTACAGGGTAATCAGATTCAAAACATAGAGAATCCCTCTAGGCAAAACCTTAAGTTACAAAAAGACACAAAAACAGGAATGTACATTTAATTCAACACAACTAATTTTATCATTCATTTAAACAAAACAGAATCTAACGCATATCTAACTAAATTTCTTACTAACTCTTTCCAGGAGTTCTGACCTGCATTCCTGCTCTGGTCCTGGCAAAAGCATCACACAGACAGAGAGGACCCTTTGTTCCCGCCCCCCCAGCTCTGAAAGTATCTTGTCTCCTCATTGGTCATTTTGGTCAGGTGCAAGCGAGGTTATCCTAGCTTCTTAACCCTTTACAGATGAAAGGGTTTTTCCTCTGTCCAGGAAGGATTTAAAGGTGTTTACCCTTCCCTTTATATTTATTACAGTGTGCTTGACAAGTTATAAGGTCTATAGGGGAAGATACCAAGTGATACATTGTGTCATAAGAAATGTCATGATACATTTCTTATGACACTGAAAACATAGTAATTCCCAGGGCCTGTAGTAGTGGGACAGTGTAAGCAGCTAGGGATACTTAATGTGAGCAACTGAGAGATTTCAAGACTCTAAAGGATGATCAACACTTAAATTGCTTGAGAGGAGAAGGTAGTGTTCTCCACAGAAAAGATTTTCCAAAGCATCTGAGGTAGATGAAAAGACAACTGCTTCTAGCATGGCAGTGGACAGCATTTCAGAGTTGTCTAAGCAAGGCTCAGGAAAAAAAAACCTTGAACTTGAGCTGCTTTGCTATACTGAAATAGGGCTGGCTGCAACCTGTCAAATGAAATCTCTTCCTATCAGAAAATTGTGTTTCATCAATCAACATTTTCCAGAGGAAAGGAGAAACACTTGGATGGAATTTTTCACTATTTAAAATTAAATATTTTGCCAGGTTGTCTCCTCCTGAGTCACTATAATGCCTTAGTGGAGCTGCAGTTCCAGCTGTCTTAGAAGCCCTGCTCCCGGGCCAGACTACAATTCCAATGGTGCACTGTGGTCTCCAGCTCTGGCTGATGCAGCATCATTGAACAAATGCCAAAATATTGGAATTTTCTGTGGGATGGAAATTGTTGATCAGTTCTACGCTCAAGATTGTTAATCAAAATTTGATTCAGTTCAACTACCCTGTATTAAGCTTTAGGGAGCAATATCATGTGTTTATGAAAATTGTACTAAATTAATCTCTCTTACATCTCATCTGGTTCATTTTCTTGACTATATATTTTCTCTTATGGATCTGCAAATAAGACTCTGGTCATACTAAATCTGTCTAGGCCATCTTCAGAGTTTGTCTCTGGTTCCAAAAGAAGGCAATGGGGAGTCGTGGAGCAGGAATGAATTGTTGAGCTGCTAGTTTCAAAGAGGGATATAGTATCAACCCTAGAGAGTGTCCTGATACAGACTCTGGATGAGCTGAGCACTGACATGGGCATAGACCAAGAAGGCAGGAGCTAATTAAATATGAGAGACTTTTCTGGTACTATCATATGCCCATCATATTGCATTTGTCAGGATTGTAGTATTCAGAGGCAGAGTGGTGGTCTTTTTCTAAAAGACACTGCACAGGGGAGGCAGTAAAAACCCTATAGCATGAAAAGCTAATTTTCAAAGATGGCTAAACTTCAGAGAATAGTGTGAAATGCAGAATTTGGAATTTCAAATTCTTAAGTGAGAAATATTGGGGAGCTGATCTTCATGATAACTGATCCTGAAGATCAGGCTGACCACCTCTGTTGGAAAGCTTTGACCACTATCTGTTGAAGCATTGCAAAGAATAGAAAATGTAATGGAGGGGAATATTTTTGTAGGAATAAGTTTGCAGGGTGATGCTGCTCTTTGATTATGTGAAGTTCTACATTTTATTATGAAAATTCTTACAAATTCAAAAAGTTAATTTTAAATTATTCGTCATTCAAAAGCTCATAATAGAATTGCCTTATTTGCTGTTCACAACTCATAATTCTCCAAGTTTGTCCACCAAGGTGAGAGCAGAACAATAATGTGACTTAGGTGACCCAACAGAACTTAAAAAAAAAAAAAAAAAGTGCACAAACAGCCTAGAGGCTAAAATATGTTGACATAAGTTATTAGGATACTTATGAATAATGAATACTTTCACCGAAGCTGGGATTGTGAATAGAAACAAGGACTCATATAATCAGATAATTAATTTACAATTGTTAATGTGACCTGCTCCACTTTTTTTTTTTTTTTTTTTTTTTTAAGTATAGGTCAAACTTCACATGACTCTGATATGCCTATCTGAATGATTGGACCCAATCTGGACCTTTCTCCTATTTGCTGAATTTAGGTCCTGATCCAGAGTTTTTACTTATTTTTCCCCATGCAGTAGACAAATACACAAGTCTCTCAACAGATCCTTTCTTTTAGGCTTCAAATAAATTGCACTGTAATAGCTTCTATTTGATCTTTCAGTACCTAAAAACTGCCTAGAGGCTATATGTTTCACTCCATTTCATTGGATCAAAGGGAGAAAAGTCTAGGGTTTTCAAAGTGCCTCCAGACTCCAAGTTGTGAAAAGTGTTCTTTTGATTTTAACGACCCAGAACCAGCAGTGCAGATCTAGTTTGAATCCCATTACTCATTTGCACTCCACTCCACTTAATAATAAATTATTTTCCACAATAGAAGTTATAAATTTGTCATAGCAGTTTCCCTGTTAAAATTCTGTTCAATGCTTAAAAGGGGTTGTGCTAAAATAGAGTGAAGCAGATTGGCTTTATTTACAGCATTATACAGTCATAAACATTTTTTTCATGATAAAATTGTGTTGTAGTTAGTCAGTGTGTATATAATAGTATTTAGCATGCTCACAGCCTGGTTATAGGTCTGTTACTTTGGGATACTGATTCTTTGCTCTTTGTTGTTGTTGTGGTTTTCGATATAGTCAGTACAACTCTGTGATGGAAATCTGATGGACACTGTGATGGAAATCTCTATTGTATTGTCATGAAAGTAGATGGGATTACCCCCACCCCCCCCAATTTCGATACAGGTCTTAAGGAATTAATGTTGAGAATAGCTCTACCAATCTGTGTAAAACTACTGGAATGAGTATAGTTCTGGCATTTTACATGTACAGAAAATGTTTTTAGTGATACTAGGAGTTGTTTAGCTAAAGCATGCTGTCTAGAAGGTGCTTTTAGTTATTTGACTAAAGTCAAATGCAATGCATATAGTATCCGAACAAAGGCTGGATTACATAGGTGAACAATTCTTTGGTAAACAGGCTTCAGCATATTCAAAGTGTCATACTCAGAGGGAAAGTTAGGTCAATAATACTTCTAGATGCTTTAAGATGAACTTTCACATAATGCATCACTCCATAATGCAATAAGTTCATCCAGTGAGAGAAAGTTAAGAAAGATGAAAACTTACTCTGAACATCAGAGATGGCATGAGCGACTTCTTGAAGGTGAGATGTGTTGGGCTCAATAATATCCTTCCCAGGGAAATGATCTTTTAAAACAACACTGGATGAAATATGAGAAAATAAACTGCAGGGAACAACTCTGCTTTGGCAGGAAGATGAACTGGATGATCTAATACTGATTTTATGTCTCTAAATTGCCCACCGTGCCACATGTTGGAGTACACTCAGTTGACCTTCTCATAGTTGCTATATGATGCTGTATTTTTTATCTGCTCAAACTACCTAGCTTCCAAAATTGATAAATAACTTGTAGGGAAATGTGTGTCTGGTAGATTGTGATCAGGGAACTTGAAGATATCTTGTTACATGAAGTGCACACATCAATATGCTTTCACTAATACCTACCTGAAATGGCTGTATACAGCTGGATATTGAGTGTTTGCTCAGGGTTTCTATGGAAGAGCAATTTTGAAGCGTATATTGTATTTTCTTTATGTATTTAACCCACTCCCTTTTGATGAATACTTTGGCCAAGTTTGTGGCTTAACCCTGATAACACAATTTGGAAAATCAGGAATGAATGAGAAAAGCAACAGACTTAAACATGTATAATCAGATTGAATGAATGAATGACTGCTGGAAGAGGATAATTTTCATAATCTTTAGAAATTTTAAGTACCAGCACCTGCACATCTCGACTGCCACTCTCCAGTTCTTCAAGAATTTCTCAAGTGTCTGATCTGGTTCAATTGTCTAATGAATTCTGTTAATCATTCAGCCATTCCTACTGGTTTTACAGTGTGGAATCAACGACTTCAACTTATGTAACTAATGAACCATCTTATTGACACCTAGTTACTGATTAAGAATCTACCTGAAAAAAAATCCTTTTAGTGAAGACATTACTAAATTCCCAACCCAAAGCAAGACATGAACCCTTCAAATTTTCCACAAATTACAATGTTGATTGACCACACACACACACACAGATGAAATCTACTTTTCAAACATTCAGCTGAAAACCGAAGCTTCAGGTTTTATAGGTCAGTTTCACCCCTCCTTCTCCTAATTACTTTATCTACCTAGGTCATGACGCATATTCAATATAAGATCAGGTACTTATGCAAAAGTTTTACAATGCCTAGGCACTGAAATCAATCTATTTGAAAACATCCAAAAATATTTAAATACATGGTATTCTATTATTGTTTAATAGCACAATTAATTTTTAATCACTAGACAGCCCTACATAATATCCTTTAAAAATACCATTGAACTGAACTGTATACTGTTTACCCACTCAAATAAACTTAAAATCCACATAAGGGTAATTTTTAAAACTGCTTTCCTGAAAGTGACCAAGACATGATGGTGGTTATTGCTGCTCAACAGCTCCAGCATTTGTCTCATTACAGCAATGGTCCCCTCTACTTACTGAAGTGACCATAAACAAAACAACTCTAAGGTTAAAAGAAATGTGAAGAACAGAAGATAATACTGGATTTCAAAAAACAAGTGAGAAAGTTAATCATCTCATCAGTCTCCCATTAAATTAAAGCAAATGTATTCTTTATGGCCTGATCAAGACAACTGCATTCAAAAGGTGTCTTTCCACTGGCTTGAACGAGCTTCCAATCAGGCCCCCAGATACCATGTTGATGGGTGCTAGAGACAAAAGTTAAGGCATGCAGATCCTTGGAGCTGAGGACCAGAAGTTTACCCATTACCTTCCATGTCCTGTTCAGCCAGCAAAGGAATTAAAAAGAGGGAATGACCTGGCCAAAGCTCCAAGTGAGGGAAAATATTTTATCAGCCAAATACTGGGCTGGACTGGAAGATGGGGCGCACAGAAATTTGGGAGGACAAAAATGAGGAATTTGCAGTAGCCAAGCTGAGACATGGCAGAGATTTGGACAAGGTTTTTAATAGAGCTCTGTAACTTTGCAACAGATATTTGTGGAATTAATTTACAACATGGGAATCTGTGAGTTTACTGTGATTTGATTGATTTTTTCCCCTCAAAGTTGGTTTAAAAAAACCCCTCTGGATTGATCATGCAGAGTTCACTGTGGATGTTCAGTGTGTGTGAGTTGTGATTAGTCAGATAAATTGTATGTCATTATTTCTATTCCCTCCATGGATTAGCGCATAATCTCTTCAACTGCAAATACTCAAGTGCAAAATTAAACTGGCTTCTGTGAATAGTGGCATATTTGACCTTTTGTAATTCACTTTCCACTAATACAGGAGACAGTAAAACTCAATTGTACAAATATTCATAGAAATCATCATCCAGGACAGCAGAAGCACAGCCAAAACTAACCCATCTAGGGCTTGATCCCACAGGGAGCTGAACACTCCTAGGAAGTGCTGCATGCCCTTGATTCTTCGTGGGACTCTCCATGGGAGCAGAGGGCATACAAGGCTGATACCTTTTAAAATTTCAGTCATGCTCTTTTGGATTTCTTTTAATTATTTGGTGATCTCTAGGCTCTACTTGAAAGAAATGAAAAGAAAGGAGATCACCCTGCAACTGTTGTAGGATTTGTTGATTGCTTGGATCTGTGGGGAGAAGTGGAAAGAGTTTTACAACTTTCACATCTCTAGTAGATCAGCTTACTGTATTAAACACCCCATTAGTGGCTGTGTAACCATAGTCAGAAGTGCCACATTCCTTTTAGAATTGAATAGTGGGAACGTATCATAGGGCAGAGCTTTCCTCTGGCTTGGCTTTTTTTGTTGTTTGGGTATTTGTCACTATTGAGTTGGCATGAAATTCACTCAGTAAGGCACTTCAGGAAAAGACAAAAATTGCACTGGTATAAAGTGAGGCGATTGGAAGATGAGAACATTGCCTCTCAGTGTGTATCTATTATCTACAGCTTAGTGGTCTGTACATCTGGTCATATTTAATGTGAAGCAAGTGTGATTTCTAACAAAGACAACAGTGCATGTGAAAAGTCCATTCAAGACCAACTGTGATGGGGTGTTCACCCCACACAAGACAGTTTCTGTAAGGTACAAGACAGAGCAGGTTAAGTGAGGGAGAATGTGGTGTGAGAAGAGGGGTGTCGACCTGAAATCCCCAGACAGAGCCACAAGGAGGCATTCTATTGGTGAGTAGAGAACCCTGTGACACCAACCTTTGGGTTACATCGAAACAGGACTGGCCAGATATGTTATCACTGCAGAGAGCTACAGAAAATCCAGTGATGATGGAAATGACAGGTCTGCAGCCCAGCAATTTGTCACCATTCTTTTTTTTCTTAAGAGCTGAGGCTCTAGTCTTTCAGTGGAGAAGGCAAAAAATACCACCTGTTTTTGTTTTTGTTTCTTTTCTTTTTCTTTTCATCACAATGTTGTTGAAAAATTAATTGCAGTAATAGAGATGCCTAGGAAGCTTTGTGATTTTCCTATATACTACCCAGATTGTGTCTCTTCCTTGTCAAAAGAATAATCTAAAAACTGGCATTTATGCTGTAATCAGCAGGCCATGTTAGATCAAGAGTTTTTGCAATTGTCCGTAATGTCTCTTGCAAACTTGGAAGAACTCAATATGATCTTTGAATGGGCACATGCATAACTCTCATTTAAGGTTGTCGGGTTATCTTTAAAGGGCAGATATAGGACAATGGTTTCTTTTTTCCTGTGTCAGTCTGAAGCATTCCTTTAACTACAGTGAATACCTCTTTACCCCCAACTTGGTGTCAGAAGTTAAATGAATTAGTGTGGAGTTGAGGTTGCTTTGTTTTTGGTTTGTTTGATTTGTTTTATGGCTCAGGGCAGGGATATGCTGCTGACATTCTGATGCTGGTGGAACAGGAGTCCTTTTCAAAATAGCTACAAACCAGTAGGCTGAGGGGTTGCGCATGCCTTTACTCGTTAATTAGAACATCCCCTGGGGAGCCAGCCAGTGAGGATGGAATAAGAAGATCTTTCACTCTGAGGTTGGAAGTAATAAACTCCCAACACCCTCTTCCCTTTCCCCAGCCTCACATGTTCAAAACCATGCAGGTTGTCCTTGCATTTCCTATATCAGTTGCTTTCATAATCAGACCAAAGTAGCCACAATCTTTCACTGTACAGAGAATATATTGCACTAAGATGTCTGATGCCTGGGGTATCCATGCTACCATATCAAATCTTTGTGCCCATCTGAGTTGCATTCCTTTCTCCCTGTCCTCTGTGTGTGTTGTCTATTTAGCTTGTAAGCAGTTTAGGTCAGGGACCTGCCTATGTGTCTGTAAAGTACCTTAGACAATATGTAACTAATCTCTTGATGGACTGTTGTTACAACTTTCACCATTCATTTTGATGCCCAGATTTGCTTTTGCCATGTGCATTTGGTGTGTGCTTAGCTATTACCAGAATTGAATGACATTAAAATGTGGAATCATGAAAATGAAGTTTTAGGAATTATATTTGCTAAAAAAAATTAATCTTGTTCTTTCAAACATTCTCTTCCTATTTTCTTGAGATTGTGCTTTACTAAAGCCATGTTACTACTTCTGAGTCTTGGCAGGTTAAGGTTCCCCTTAACATTTGATGTGCATAATCAGAGTAGATTCACATTGTACTATTAGTGAGCTCTTGTCATTCTGCTGTAATTAAGGGTTGATATTAACCCTTCATGGCATTCCCAAAACCCAGGAAATGAATACAGGAGAGCAGTAATAGAGCAAGATTACTTGGAATGCACATTAAACATCACAAAGGTTAATTAATGTCATTTGGCAATGGAACAGTCAATATTTAAACCTCTGCTGAGGTAAAGTTCATGTGCAACAGGGCAAGAAAACTTCATAAATATTTTAATCTCTAAAAATTGATTTATGCTACAGTGAATAGTGTGCAAAGCTTCAAAAGTTCAGGCTTGGATTCAATAAGGTATAGGAAGGCTCCAAAAACAACAAATATTTTACTTTACTATGGCACCTGACAGATTTTAAGTTTGAGGAGAAAAGTTTGTTTTAGAGTTAAAATAGGTTGGATGATTTTCCTTGAGCAATGCAATAAGGGTTTATGGAACAGCATATGCTTGGGTTATCCAAACAGGATGTTGTTTTCCAAAAACCTTTCTCATGGTACCCTAGAAACTTGCATTGGCTAAAAGAATCATGGGTTCCATTGTTTTGTGCAAGTACTTAAACCTGAATAGGAGTATAAGAGATCCAGTGTATAACATAAAACTACTTTACAGACCTATGTATCCCTAGAAAAGGACGCATACTGCTGCTGTTGTACCACTGTTGTAGAGCCAACAATGAACGGTCAAACTCAGAAATTGTTATTTTGCCTTGTGTTCATAGTTAGACGAGCTACAATACCTCTTACAACATAGTGGGATAATCTGCCTATGTCAGTACAGTGATGCAGGAGCAGAGACTGGACAATGTATTCTTGTTATAGGGGTCCTGCAGGTAGTCAGACATCTCTGGTCAGTCAAAGCACCACACAATGGGATTCTTTCCACCTTGGTTAGGATATATGGGCAGGACTTTGCCCATTTTTTTCATCATGGTCTTTCATATTCAGACATAATTATCCAGCATGGTATTAGAGCTTTGGTTCAGAACGACAATGTTCTCTTTTAAGTATGGGGTGGGGGAGGGAAAACAGAAGCAAGAATTTTTGGAAATTCCACGTAAGTGATATGGTAAATGGGTGTGCAATACAATAAATATTTGTGATAGTGACAGTAAGATTCCCTGAGAAACCATAGTCATCTTTGACTTTAAATCACCTAGGTCACAGTATAAATCACATATGATATATATTACCTCCCAAGGCATTAATAGAATTCTTATGGTATGTACTGTAATTAACAGTGTTACACTGGCAAAATGTAAACAAGCAAAGGACTGAGGCTACAAGATGTTTGTTCAATTCTGGGTTAAATTACTCCGAAGTGGCTCTGCTAGAGGTTTTTTAACAAAGTGGGTAGAAGTCTCTCTTGCATACTAGCTCTGTGTGTCAGTGGCAGAACATAAGAGTACAGCACCATCCAGGGCCCTAGGAACGTACTCAAGCAACTAGGCCAAGTCACAGTCCATGCCGTCACAGCCACGCTCCTATTTTTAGCATAGTAGCTTGAGCAGAACTAGAGTGTGTAGGTCTGCTTGAGTTGGAAATCACACCTCCCAGCTATTGTGTAGACATAGCCTGTGTGTCAGCTCTGACTGCATGTTCCCTGGGTTCAGATGTGATCGCTGATGGCTTTGTCCTGTGTGCAGCTAAGGATGGAGGAAGCATCTCTAATGACCTTTGGGTCTCATTTAGCCTTTTGTATTTCACATGGGAGTTCCATGTGAATCACTTGCAGGATCAGTCTCAAAGGTCCTGGCAGCTTTAGAGATTAAATGGGTACGAGAGACTCTGTTACAGACTCTTCCTAGCATCTCTGTAACCACAGATTGACCTTGCAAAGGGATTAGGAGTCACAATAATAATCATAACAATATCCAGCTCTTATATGGCACTTTTCAAGAGTACATCTCAAAGCATGATATAAAGGAGGTCAGTTTCATTATCCCCATTTTACAGAAGGGTAAATTGAGGCACAGAGGGGTGAAGTGACTTGCCCCAGATCACCCAGCAGTAACAAAGCAAAGACTAGAACCAAGTTTTCTGATGCTCAGTCTAGTCCGGTACCCTACCCACAAAGCCACACTGCCCCTCACAAGTGGATTCATTTGCATTTTGGAAATATGAATATCTTTGTACTGAGCTGTATCTTTTTCACTTTACTTCACCACATGATTCTCCTATCCCTAACACACTCACAGCTAGCGCACACAGGAAAATAGGACAGCCGTAATCACTAAAGCCACTGGACTCTATGCATGTTGCCCCTGGTCATATGACAGGAATATGACTTTTTGTAAATCTGATGCAGGTCAGGTGACTGGGTCCAGGGGGCAAAGACCAGTCTCTTATGCTTTGTGTGCCATACCCCTAAAACCTTTTTAAACTTTGTTCTAAATATTAGAAGAATGTATAGGTTCATAATTTTGCTTTTGTTTTAAATAATGTCTAAATATAACAGTGGGTGGCACTATGCCTACATAATAGTATTAAACAAACCATGTGGTAGGAAGTAAGTCTAAATATATTTATTTTGAAATAATTGAATGTGGTTTCCATTTCCTTTCAAGTTGCTCAAGTTCTGTTGTGTTATTGCTGAGACTTGCTTTGTTATAATTTTATTCTGGCTATGTTGAGCCCTACAGTCCTTTGTTGTCCAGATGGGTTTATATATGTCAACAGGATTATTTATTTGTTTTGTTCAGTGTTGTCCATTAACTTATTTGTTTAACAAAACTGTTTGTAAAACAGCTCCTTTAAACATGGAGAATCGAAGGGTCATGATTAGACTAATTTAATTTTAGAATTTCTTTCACTCAGTTAATTCTTAAACATAATATATTATAATCACTATTCACCTTTTTGCATGTTAACAAATCATGTTCCTGTTGGTTGTTAGTAGAGCCAGTTTGATTTTTGTCATATGAAATTTGGGGCAAGATCGTGACAAATTTTTAACACTAATTTTTTGCACAGCTAATGAATTCTGCTGTTCCCTCTCAATCTCCTCTTCTGTTATACTATACTATACTTCTACATCTTCACAACTGGGTGATAGGAGAATATTTGGTATTGGGTATCAAGGCTTCATTTATAAATTCTGTGATGTGCTGGCTTTTAATAAATAAAGACATTTGGAAATTGACATCTTCAGAACTAGCAATTACAATTCTAAAATAGATCTGCAGATAAATTGTGGATGAGGATGTCATTTTACTCAATTAAAAAATCCTATTAAGTATTTCTCTGAAGAATTTGAAGCAAAATGAGGTAATAGCAGGTCCTCTGCTAAATTCAGAGTGGTCCATTTGGATTAAAATTTAAAGAACTGAGTAATATGAATCCATCTTTTTCTTGCCATGGAGATCTTGTTGGCCATATTTTGACTGGATTGTCAGATATTTGAAGGTTTTAGCTAATATATTCTAAACGTTTCGTGTCGACAACACATCCTAAGTCTAAAGGGAGAGGACAAAGTAGGAGTACAGGGTGGTGTCATAGTTTCTGTAAGGTACAAGTTAACCAGACTATGCAGGGCGGGATGGTTCAGTGAGACATGGTTTGCAATGCTTCTTGCTTCTGCTCCAAAATGGGACAGGCTGCCAGCAGCAGAATATGCTCCACTCAGCTGGACCTGGGACTTGGCCATTCCCCTAAATCAACTGATCTTGCCATGTTGGAACTGCAAAGCATTGCAAGGTACATTGGAAAACTAGTTGACTGTCACTCAGAAGGTCCATATATGGCTTTATTAATGTGCAGATGCTTTTGGGAGGACAAAGCAAGCTCCCTGCAACTCTTCCCACCCTGGTGCACTTACAAAAAGAGACAAAAATATTGCTACTGCTTAGCACTGTGTATTGTTCAAACCTTTTACGCCTGAACTGAATCAATGGATAGGATATGCTTCCACATCAGCTCCTAGGTATCTCGTAAACTACTAAAAACCTTCTGCTGAGTGGCTGGGGGATGGAGAGAGGGGAACTGAGGAGTACCAGCTCGCCTTGATGTCTATTTTTTTTTGATGGGGGGAAATTCTGCTGTGGGACCTGAATACACTGAAATATTGAATCAAATTATTTATTCATTAAAAGACAAAGAAAAATAACTGGAGTAGTTCTGAAACTAAATGATTTAGGGGCTGAATTTTGCATGTTTTCCGGGGGCCCTTATGGCTATAAATAATTTATGAACTTGTATTCCTGTAATGTTTGAGGTTTCTTATCCTGAAAGTGTTTTTTTTAATCACTGGGTCACATGGCCAGAACAGTCCATTTCTGTATCTTTTTCACTTTTTCATTTTTCCATTTTGCTGAAGAATATATTAGCCTTTGCTACTTTAACAGTGGGCTTTGAAGAGAAAATGAACAGTGAAGCACTAATTGCATATTACGTAGTTTGAGGGGAAACTATAAATGAGTGATAAGTGAAATCAGTTTCTTGAAGCTTTTATTTATATTATATATACATATATTATATAAATAAACTTGCTAAAAATGTTCATATAAAATTAGTGTAATAAACCGTTTTCTTTTAGGTTTGAATGTGAAATTGGTATATTTATGCACAGGTAGATATGCCTTTCTTTTCAAGTTCATAGAATAAGTGTTTAGGTTGGAAAATACATTACTCAGGTGACCTTTTCTGTGTTTCTCTGATAATCCCCACAAAGTGCAGCCATTACATTTGTGGGCCAAGGGAATGGCTGCTTTTTGTTCTTCCGCGCAATCACCATCTAGTAGTTTTAGATTTCTCACTGCTCTGATGGGTCCAAATCACTCATGTATCTGTAGTCTTGCTGTTCTTACTGGAGCAAAACTCCCACTGACATCAATGGAAGCTTTGTCTGAATGACTACAATAATATTGGTGTCTCTAGGAAGTAAGGATACTGAAAGAAATTTGAAGCATTCACATTTTTGAAACTATGTTCTGCCCTTCTCCCTCCCCTGGGAGACTTCCTATATTAATTGTCTCTGTGCTTTGTTGCCTCTAATTATTAATCTGCAGGTGTTTCTAATCACAGTATATTCCTACTGGGTTTAGGTCAAGGACCATTAGCTGTGATGGTTAAATACAATACACTGCCGTAGCTTTTTGATCTTTTTAGATGGCTTCTCAGACCTCAGAAAATAGTCATTGGCAATAATTTTCTACTATTAACCACAGTGTCCTGTACCATAACTATCATCTCCTCCTCCCTGAAGGCAGGTATATAAACAGTCTCTAGGCTGTGCCTAGAAGCAGTTTCTGAACATCATCCCTGCGAGCCATACATGGAATGCAGTTTAGCTAAGGAATCCATCTACTGTTCATGCTGTCCATACCTATATAGATCCCATTTTGGGAGATACCCAATGTCTTGCAGAAAATACAGACTGAGACACTTCAAAATGCAAGAAAGCGATGAATTCTGTATTAATCTGTGTAGGGTTATGATGTAGCCAGCAATGAACGAGCATCTAATTATGTTGTGCTAGATTGAATCTTTTAATTGGTTAATTATAATGCACATGTAGATTAACAGCTTTTAAAGGTCAACCCCTTTTAAATTACGCCAAGTACTACTTTATCTCTCTCTGTGCTGTGTAAACCTGGCATTCTGTTGGTATCGAAGAGGTACACCATAAATTAGAGTTTAAGTATGACAAAACATGATTAGCACCCTCCCTCCTAAATAGTTTGAATTAAGCCTGAAAGCAGCAGCAGCAGCAGCAGCAGGTTTTGACAATATAAGCAGTTCCAGAAGGAAATAGGCACAGCTTATATGAATTGTTCTATTTTACTGAGCTATCACACTACACTCAAATATTTCCTATAAATTCTGAATAGCACAAGCTGCTGATATTCTTAAAATATCTTTTAAAAAACAAGATGCTTACTGATGCAAAATTATTTAACTGTGTTTAATCAAATATTCCACTGTAATTTTCTCTTCCCCTCACTCATACTCACTATAATTTCTGTATTTATGCCACCTTGAGGGCATCAAAGTGATTGAATACATATTATTTCCACCTACTGGAAATATCATTGGTGTTTCCAGCACAGTACCAACATTTATTAAAAACTCAGTGACAGATTTTTTAAGAAATGGAAAATATCAAAGGTTTAATTTGTGGTATAAATGAAATACATTTTGTACAATATGAGATTTGCCATTACTTATAAGGGGAAAACTGCTTACTCTCGCCACACTTTAGCTATAGGCAGAGCCTTGTGGAAGTAGGGATTATTTAAAACAAAGTCATTTTGTGAAACATCTTGCAACAATATCTCCACCCTTCATTGGGGTGGGGTTTTTTTGTTTTTGTTTTTTGACCCCTTGAAACTGCTTTTGTAGTTTCAAGATCATGGATACTGTTCTCAGAATGTCAAAAGTCACTTTAGCATGACGTTTCATGTTTTCAACAGTTCAAGTGGGCACTGGATGACTCCCATCTCTGAAACTTTCCTTTTTGTGAGGAGAAAGGTTGGTGGAAGAGACTGTGAAAGTTATTTGATTTTGTGCATGTAAACACTTATGCACACAGTATTTTTATGATGGAGGAGGATAGGAGAACAGAGTACTGTAGAGATTTAGTCGAAGACAGAGGGCTGTAAAGTAGAGTGTTGTGGATACTTAAATCTGGATTATGACTTTTAGTATTATGGTATGTCGTGGGGTGTGTGTGAAGTTTTGATCCTTTCAGTGCAGAGCAAACAAAAGTATCCACAATCAATGTGCATTCCACCTGTACTTCTGTGTTCAGGCTTTTGATCTATTAAAAACAGAAAAGTCTCAAGTCCGATAACAGGGTGTGTGTACCTGTGGCACAGTGGGAGCAAAACCACTTTGGGCATAGGAGGTATACTCCACTCTATATCAGAATAATTTCTCATTTAATTTCCAGCAAAAGCATTGTGAGCACAGTCTATGCAGGCTGTGCTTTGCGCAGTCATAGGACTGATGATAATGAAAGAGACTGAAAATATTCAGCAGGGAGGGTCTGCATGTAGTATTTCCCCTCGGGGACATGACCTGGAAGACATCACGATTTGTCCTCATGAGTTTGATACTTTCACTCCAATTTTTTTAGTGCCTCCTCTGAAATCAATGACAAAACTCCCATTAACTTCAATGGAGCCAAAATGTAACCTTTCACTTTTATTTTGTCATCAGGAGCAATAATAAATTGAAGGGACAAGTAGAACAGGAGATTTAGGCATGCTATTTGAAAAGAGACTGCATGTAGGAGAAGCAGAAACAATAATGGGGTAGCTGAAGAGAAACAGATAAATGAATTTTAAAGGAATACCAACTTTTGTTTTCTTCAAATTTGGTTAAGAAGTCTGTTTAAAATTTCCTTTGGGAAAAAGAAGAAGCCGACTAGTGTAGAAACCTTGCCCCTGTGAACTTTCCCACCTTCCACACCTTTCCTTGAGGGGGTACCACTTGCAAGCACAAGGCAAAATTCTAGTTTGTGTGAAATGTTCACGATGTATGGTAATAATGCACCATTTTTTTATAAATTTTTGGTAAATATTTGTCATTTTCCCCCATCCCCCTCCTCTTTTTTTCTTCTTCTTTAGCCCTTTGTGCCATTTGCTTAATGGTGTCACTGCCTCTTCCTCAGGCCTAAAGTGATGCTACCAGAAAGTTGAAGGGCCAGGTCACCCTTTAAGGGGCAAACACTAGCTGTCCTGGATGGACCTTTAGTGCAGCAGTTCCAAGCTGCCCAGGTAATATAAGGGGAACAGGAGGAGCACTTCAAGACAGACCACCTTCACACACACCCCATTGGTGTCCTGGCTGGTGAGAGGTACAGAGAGGCAACTGGCATGGTGGTTCCTAGCCCTAGGCATCACTGCTATCTACCTGTTAGTGGGTGGAGATGCTCTTAAAGGGACATACACCTCCCAAAGTGGCCAGGAGGAAATTACACTTAACAATGAGGTGTCATAGGAGGCTAACCATAATGCCAGCCCTGTATCTCTTAATAGCTTCCCTTCATCTGCAACTTTGTTTTTTTTCTCTAAAAAAAATCTCTTCTCCACTGCTTCTTTCCTCTCCATCAACAGAGCCATCGATATTTTTTCTTTCTTTTCTTTCTTCCTATTCTATCATTTTCAGAACTGATTAAACATGTAATGTAGAAACTCCATCTACAGTAAAATAGAATTTTAGGAAGTACCTGTTTAACTATTGGGAGGACAAAAGGAAGGTGTAAGGCAAGTTTCGACAAGTATCATGCAAAGCTAGAAAACTGGAAAAGACACAATTTTTTTATGCCCACAAAAATATCTAGGAATGGATCTTTCTAACGTGTCTAAGTGTCTACACTGCAATAAATCATCCACAGCTGCCCCATGTCAGCGGACTTGGGAACATGAAGCTCGGACTGCAGGACTATAAAATTTCAGTCCAGACATTCCGGCTGGAGCCTGGGACACCTATACTGTAATTCTATAGCCCTGAAGCCAGAATCCTCTGAGCCTGCATCTGTTGACACGGACCCGTCCAGGTGCTTTATTGCAGTGTAGACATACTCTAAGGTCATGTCTACACTTCTAGCTAAATCAGCACTGCTGCAATTGATGCAGCAGTGTCGATTTTTAGCAGGTCTGGTGAAGACCAGCTAAATCGATGGCAGAGCACTCTCCCTTGAATGTCTCACCTCCACCTTTCAGGGAGGTGGAGTAAAGTCAGCAGGAGAGTGTTTCCCATTGATATAGCGTGGTTTAGACACTGCTGTAAGTTGACCTAAGTTACGTCGACTTCAGTTACATAATTTACGTCACTGAAGTAGCCTAATTTAGACTTGCAGCGTTAGTGTAGACCAGCCCTCGGTGACTTAAAAGCACAAGTCCCATTCACTTTCATTATATAGTGAACCCACATATCCAATAACATTCAACATAGTGTTAGAATGTCTGGTAGAAATGGGTCCAAACAGCGAAATCTGGATTTGGATTTTCAACAATCCCAAAGTTTGGGGTTTTTTGTTTGGTTCGTTTTGAGGGAGGGAGGAGTTAGGTGTGGTTTGGAATTCATCTTGGGCCCATCAAATAATAAATAGTCCAAATATTAATTTAAAATATCTAGTGAAGAGGAATAGATGAAGCAATACTCCTAATTTCATTATTAAAGTTTAATCCTATTGGAATCTGGGGTTAAATTAGGCCACAATCAGGATACTTAACAGAATGGGAGGGAGACTGTAATATGTGCGTGGTGCCTGTGAACAATACTTTGTGAAATACTTTATTAAAGCTTGCACTTCTGTGTATTTGGTCCCCTCTGAAGCATAAAAACATCAATGCAATGGTGTATATGCTTCAGCTACATCATGACTACAACTGAACATTACGTGAAAGACTAAAAAAAGTCTCCCAGCTCCTGCTATTAAATTCTCATGAGAAAACAAGGTATTTGTATAATATAAACATCAAGGCAAAGCAGACACCATTATTTTTCAGAGCAGGAGACAATTATCTAGCTATAAAATTTAATTCTATCCATATTGTTATCAACCAAGCGATCAATGTAAAAGTAACTAGTGCCAGCAACTTGGCAGAACAATGGTAAACATACAGTTTATACTCCCTGAGTTAGGAGTGAGATTGGGAAGAGGACTTTGAGATAATAAAAATATAGATATACACATTTGAATAGCATTAGTCTTCACTTTCTTTGCATGTAAGTTGATCCTTCTTTCTGTATTTCTATTTGGTTTGGCTCTTGCTTAAAGAAGTTCTGAATGGCTGTGTAACCTAGAGATTGTTAGTTCCTCCGATGGAGGTGGGGACTGATGTTCTTTAGAAAGCTACAGTGCTGTGATTTGTTATCAGGAAATAGCAGTCAGCCTACAACTTGATTGGTTGTAAGACACACTAGAGACATAAGACACTGTTCATTTAACGACAGGTTTCGGAGTAACAGCCGTGTTAGTCTGTATTCACAAAAAGAAAAGGAGTACTTGTGGCACCTTAGTGAAATAAATACATAAAAGACTAATGAAATTATTTCCATTCAACAATACATTGTTAAAATATGTAAATATTACAGTAAATTGGGAGATTGATTCAAAGCATAAATCATAGCTATGATTAAAGAAAGCTGCTTACCTTCCAGATCCCAGCAACCTATCTAAATGAGAAGAAAATTATGTACCACCAACATTCTCAGGAACTAAGGTCGCATCAGGGATGCAATACTGACTTGGCAGAATTTTCACTCACTTC
Source organism: Lepidochelys kempii (assembly GCF_965140285.1). Lineage (NCBI taxonomy): Eukaryota > Metazoa > Chordata > Testudines > Cheloniidae > Lepidochelys > Lepidochelys kempii. The sequence goes on from NC_136380.1 coordinate 178,472,347, forward strand.
AATTTAGCATTTTTTGTTGCTGGAAGGTTTATAGAAAGATGCATAATCTATTTTACCTCATTTTGCCAGTGGCAGTTTAGCAGGGGGTTTGTAGGTTCAGTTGCACTCACAGGAAAAAATGAAACCAGTGGTGCAAAAACAGATAAAATACACTTCTCCCAGCATTGTGCAGCTGGGAGGCCCCAACTCTGTCATAGGAGTGGCTGAGCCAAGGCTTAGTGACTGAGAGCCTTTTAGCAGGACCCCCTGCTCCAGGTCATAAGACTCGGAGCTGGGCCCAGCCCCATGGAATGAAGCAGTTGCTGCAGGGTGAATGCAGGATGGCCTCTTTCTCCAGCCCCCTCCTGAACCCCCAGGGCCTCTCCTCTAGACTGGGCTGGGATTTCAATGCCAGGGTGGTGGGTGCTGCTGCTAGTGGTTGTTGCCCCCTTGGCAGTTTAGTATAGTATACCCATTGAATCAGGTGGCTACATCCAACCCCTGTACTTTGCACACATTGAATGAAATCCTGGTCCTGCTGGACTCCAGTAGGTTCAGGGTTTCACTGGCTGTATATGTCAGTAAAGATTCTGATGTGTAGGAAAGCTAGTTGTCATTCTGTGAATCAGAATTCAGTGGTTGCCATTAAAATCTCAGCACTTGTGGTATTTGAATCTGATATTTGTGCGAGTTCCCAATCTAAGAATTAGATGATATAAAACCAATGCTTCACAAACTCCTGAAAGATGAGAGACCACCTCAGGAAAATGACCGTAATCATGCTTCCTCCTGCATCCCCCTGTGCAACCCTGTGTTGTTAAAGGCCTGTCCATCTTAATGTATATTTTCCCTGTCTCCTGTCCTGGCTAATTCTTCTTGCCCCTACCGGATGGTGTTTTTCACACTTTCAGCAATGCTGATACAGTTTATAATTAATACTAGTATGAGCATAGGTAATGCTATGATAAAGTCAAATCTCAGATGCAATGAATACTCTTGATTTATTGTCACTTTAGCTGAACTATCATGCTCATGAGTATGGAAAGTGTCTTCACTGTTCATTGTCTTTTGGGTTTGTTATTTTTCCCCTTCCTCCTTTCTCATCCCCCAAAAGGGACCTCTCAAATTTGGAAAAGCCACTATTGATTTTTGTGCACCTAACCTGAAACACCTGAGAGCCTGACACCCCCACCCCCCAAAGTGCTGAGCAACCACACATGCTGAAAATCAGGCCTCTGAGATGTTTCAAGTTTAGCATCCAAAACCACTAGTCTCTTTTGAAGATATAGGCCTTAAGACTATTAATTACCAGTCTGAGGACAAGGTGGGTGAGGAAATATCTTTTATTGGTCCAACTTCTGTTGGTGAGAGAGACGAGCTTTCGAGCTTACACAGAGCTCTTCATTGGGTCTCCTTTTAAATAACAGGTAAGTTTTATGCTGAGTAGGCTACATTAACACTGTAGTCTGAGGATGGGAAGCGGATGGCAGGGAAGGGAAGGAACACTAAAATAAACATTTAGATACACTATCTACAATGTTTGGCCTGGTCATTAGGTTACATATTAACATCCCTATATGCTGAAATGTAAGCATGTGTGTTATAGTCGCTATGCTCCAATTTTTCCTCTTTATAAGTAAAGAATTGATAGTTTAGAAACACTTTTCTAAAAAGGTACCACAAAATATAGAAATCCTGCTGCTCTTCGTCCTCCATCTTTTCCAATGCTTTCTTCCCAAGCATTCTGCCTTTGTGGTTGATAGCCATCAGTATTAAGGTAATATGTATTCTGTGTCTTTAATGTATAGTATTTCTAAGGAAAGCTTATCAAGAAATGCACTGATGCTGGCTACTAGTTTTCCCTTTATTGTATGCATTTCCCATTTGGTTTAATCTCTGAAGTTGAGACAACTTTCATTCTACTGCATGTGCCAATGGAACTTCCATCCATGGAAGCTTGCCAGATGTGGAAGTGTGAGAAATGAATGACTGACACATGGTAATTAGATTCCTCTGTGAAGTCATGGGCATTTTGTATAAATACATTTACTTGGCCATCTGCCATGATCAGAATTTTACAGTGTTGCCGTTGTTGTGTTGGCCCTAGGATAAAAGAGAGATAAGGTGGGAGAGGTAATTGTCTATTATTGGACCAACTTCTGTTGGTCGTCTTCAAGTCAGAAAAGGTAACCAGTGTGTCACAGCTAAATACAAGGTGGGAGAAACTGTTCAGCATGAAGGATTAACATGTTGCAAGAAACCACTTAAAATGAAGTGGGCAATTAACTCCTCTGCAGTCACAGAATAATTCTCGTTTGTCTCGCACCAGGCAAATTCCTTCCCCCAAATCTTTGGTTCTTCATGTGCTTCATCAGTCATACTCTGTTTTTGTATGACATAATTAGATATAAAACAAATGTAAGGGGATGCTAGAGAGTTGGGAATATATGCAAATGAGATTGATTAATTGTATTAATATAGACATTTAAAATCACATGCTGAATTGAACTAGTATATAGGCTAATGCTTATAGTCCCAAAACATAACTGTGTGATTTTCTAGGCCATGGCAGAGTTTTCAAAATGACAACAATCTTCACAGTGCGTAAATCACTGTCTGGACCCCACACCCTCTCTAGAAAATGCCTTTATCTCATGTTGCTGGAAGAAACATGGCACTGATTAAAACGTGGAGCCAAAAATAGAGGATGGTGATTTATTAGATAATTGCCAAGTGTAAACATTCACACATGTTGCATGCTTAAAATCTTGCCATCTCTGATTGCAGAACCCTTCTTGTTCATTCTTTTTACCCTTCAATTTCTCCCAACCTTCAAAAAATAAAAGCCCCAAAGTGAGACCTTTATAGCTTTAACCAGAAAAATGTCATCCTTGTTAAAACAATTTACAACCTTGCACTGTAAATCTAGTGTACATTTTACATTCTTGCATGATTTTGTTATATAAATGATGCACTGAAAGTACTCTAAAACTTTGTGCATCATGATCTACCGATATTTCTGTGACTGTGATTTCTCTAATGATTTCAAGACCATGACCCTGTTATGAGCTTCATTACAACATGGCTTGACTGCAGTTGGTCTATCTAGATTTGGGATTAGTTTAACAATTTATCTGTCTAGAAAGTTATGTTTAAACCAGCCTGGGTAAGTTAGAGGTGGAGAATTTCTACAGATCTAAGGATACTACTTGTTATAACTTGCATAGTTCTTTACCTTACCTCTGTAAATGGCATCATTCCTCCTTTTCATGCTTAGCATCTTCATACAAAAAATATTACCTACAAATATGTGCTAATTAGTGACCAAAATCCTATAATCTTTCAGCTTGCCTGTAGTATTAATCTAATTCCCTCTATGTCCCAGCCTTTTCTGTCCTCAAATTTTGTTTCTTGGAGGAAAGAAAGGGAAAGCATCAGGAGTGTGCTAGATTGAATATTTTCTATTAAATCATCAGTTACTGAAAAATGACAACTACTTTTCTCCCATCTGCATATTGGCCTTGAAGACCTACCGCCTTGGACTGTGGTCTCAGAAAGTAAGATGTACTGGGTCTAATTAGCTCTTGCCTGAGAGAATGCCAAGTAAAACCAGCAGGAACAAACTCTGTTAAGACTGTAGTGCCTTCATTTAAGTTAATGAAGTTAAAACAGAGGAGCATTATTTCTAAAAGTAGGACTGGCAATACTTGATGTTTGTTTATGTATAATTTCAAGAGAAATTGATGTTTGTTTTTTAAGCTGGCTTGTTTGTTCTTATCCATTTATATTTTCACAGTTGGGGGCAATTATGAAGGGGGGTAGATAACAGGGTCAGACAATTATTTAATGACAGTGGATGATGAGATTCAAAAAGTTAAACCGTTAAAACAAATTATCAACATCACAGGTAAAAATATACACAACAAATATCCTTAGAGTTTTATTGAAGTCCTTAAGCAGCATTTTTCTTATTTAGCCTGTCTGTAAATTTTGATTCTCGATGGAAATATTTTTTCGATTGATTTCACTGTAACATAGAAACTATGTTTACTGACACTTACTGATAAATCTAATACTTCCAACCCTACCTATGAGTCAATATACAGCCAGCCTTGTAGTATTTAAATTGGGGAGATGAGCATCCAGATGAGATGTGAAACCTTGTAAAACCTCTGGCAATTAAAAATCCTCATTGCAGTTGTTGCCAAGTAAAAAATTTATTACCTCCAGGCTTCTGGCAGTGCTGCCCTGAGGATTGAGGGGGCCTGGGGGAAAGCAATTTTGGGGACCCCTTCCATAAAAAAAAGTTAGTTTTGCCACCCCAAGTGGTGAAGGAGAAGATCTCAAGGCTTGCCACTGAAGAAAGAAGAGGACAGGAGGACCCGCCGCTGAATTCCCGCCAAAATTGCCCCCGCCCTGTCTATGGGGCCTGGGGCAAATTGCCCCACTTGCCCCTTCCCCCCCCCCGCAGTCAATTCTGAGTCAAATATTTCCATTCTTTATACCTGATTTCCTCTCTTAATGCCATTTAAAGGTTGTTTCTCTCTGTAGAAAGCCCAAAGTTTAGTGCTGCTGGTGCAGAATAGCTATTGCCTTTCACTTGCAATTTCATGCTTTCTGTAGGTAGTCTTGCACTCTGTAAAGCATTAGGATGATGAGTAGCAGCAACTCCTGTATGCAAATTGGTTTGCCTAATCACTTTTCCTGCATCAGGCGAAGAGAGATGATCTCTCAATTAAGTCCTTATAAAAAAGGGGCAAAGAGGATATTGAAACTAGGGCTAAAGCCAGTACTGCAATAACTGAAGTAACAGCATTTCCCCTCTACTGGAAACGTTGCCATGGTAATAGAAGTGTGGCAGCTGTGCACCACCCCATAAAGGTTCATGTTTGGGGACGGTCCTAGGGTTTGAACTATGGACTTACCACTCCATAGGCGTCAGCATAGGCCTGTGTCGGAACATAGGAATTGCCATACCAGATCAGCAAGTGGGGCATAAAGGGGAACTAGGTGCTCCAACCCCACTGACATTCAAGTTTCTTCTTATCCCCAGGAAGTTAGTGATTGACTTAAGTCCTACAGCATAGCATGGATGTTTATATTCTTTTCCTTTCTCATGTAACTGTGGATGTTTGTTACCCACATACATCTGGAATTGGGAGCCAGGAGTTTTGTGATCTATTCCCTGTTTTTTCCACTGAGTCTGTTGGATGATCTTAGGCAAAATGTATACTTACTGTACACCTCAGTTCTACCATCTTTCAAATGCAAATAATGCCTGCCTCCCTTCGTAGAGCATGATACTAATTTCCAACAGGACTAGTGTTATTGTTGTATTAATATAGTGTTTGGGGATTCTGATGAATTGAGATCACTTCCATTGTATGCCAGACTTTAAAATGGCACCAAGTGATATGAACCATTGTATGATTGTAAACTATTACATGCCCCTAGGCTATAGGAAATGGAGATTTGCTGATTGCTTCCCACCAAAATGTATGCCTAAACCTACTAGTTATTTAGATGCTCAGGTATCACAGTGATGACTACTATACAGTAACCTAGATAAAGTCTCTGCTCTCATTTTACATTGGGATAACTCTGCAGCAACTCCACTGAAATCAGTGCATATATGTTTCAGATTTATACAAGTAACTGAGAGCAGCCTTACCTAGGATCTTATATTTTGTACATCATGTCAACTGAGCAAATAACTCACAATATGTATGCACGTCTAAATTTTCTAAAGGAATACAGCTGTTTTTTATCACGAGGATTTCTTTCTATGATGATCATAGAATACTTTTTCTCCATAAATCTACGGTGGTGTTATCAGAGATCTGTAGTCAAAACAAAGAGCAGCTTCCTACAAAATGGAGCTTGAGAATTTGAATGTGTGGAACACTTTTTATTTTTTAAATTATAGCTTGTAAATTTAAGCATGTTTGAGGCCTTTATATGGTGGGTTTTTTTGACAAGCAGTTTAAAATTTAGAATATAATTTTAAATGGGAGAAGTCCTGCTCAAAAACAGTTCAGGCAAAATGTATGAACAGTAAGTGTGACTTAGATTTAATCCAGTGATAAAATTTAACCAAAATGTTACAACTTTATACAATACTGGCACATATTTAGGGATCAATCTTGCAACTTCTTTTTCACCCAAAAAGCACATACCATTGCTCTCATGATGGTCTGGGAAGTTTTGAAGGGAAAAGGCCCTAGAAACTAACAGCAGATAGTATGAGGAAGATATTGTATACAATACAGAATGAGCTTCTTCTGTTGTAAATTAAAAGTTCCAATAAAATACTAAGAATTCTGTTCATTTTGCATATGCACATTTTTTGCTGCATCAAGCTAGAACATTTAGTGTATATAATGCATTTGTGTGCATTACATAATTATAGAGTAGTGTACCACATAAGGTACAAAAATATCTAACAAATATTCAGAATTTGTTGCTCATAATTTGTGATTCATTCCTAGAACTGTGGAAATTTTAGAAAAAAAATCTTTTGCCTCCATATGGCGTTTCCTCTGTCTGGAAGAGCACAACTCATGGTAATGCTAATAAGGGCAAGAGGGATAAGTAGGTTCCTGCTGCTACATATGTTCATCAATGCACGACTGCCAGATGTAGTGTGTATGCTGCAAATGATCTTCCTTTCCTCAAAAGGAAAAAATCCTTAGTTCCCCCGCCCCACCCCAGACATGTTCGAGTAGTACTGGGACTAAAGAAAAGAAGGTTTTTTAGCTTTGATACCTAGACCTCTAAAACTGATGCATTTATTGAAATGAAAACTTTGAGAAAGTTTAGTTTTAAATGTTAAACGTTATTTGAAGCTTTGCATGTAGAAAATGAGGTGGGGTGTGTGTGTGTGAGATAGAGAGAGAGAGAGAGAGAGAGAGAGAGAGAGAGATTGGACTGAAGAGTCTGTAACTGTTCAAATGGGAGTTAGGTGCCTGGGCACTTCAGAAAATCCCACTAGATATCTATCTGCATCTTTTGACACCAATATACCTTTTAAAATCTGGCCTTAGATCACAAAGACATGGATGACCAGAAAGAATTTCAAAAGCATGATACAAAGTGATAAATCAGGTATAAATTTACTGATCAAAAGCTCTCAATCAGAACATTTACCCCGCTCTCCACCAACTTCTGTACTTATCAGTCATATTTGGATTAAAATTCAGTCAGGTTATTTTAAAATTGTAGTTATAGGGTTTTCCATAGTGCTCATCATTGTAATAGCCAAGTAATTTACAAATTAATTTACTCCCAGCATCCCTGTGTGGAAGAGAGTTAGTTTATAGACAAAAAGAAAAGGAGTACTTGTGGCACCTTAGAGACTAACCAATTTATTTGAGCATAAGCTTTCGTGAGCTACAGCTCACTTCATCGGTTGCATGAAGTGAGCTGTAGCTCACGAAAGCTTATGCTCAAATAAATTGGTTAGTCTCTAACGTGCCACAAGTACTCCTTTTCTTTTTGCGAATACAGATTAACACGGCTGCTACTCTGAAACCAGTTTATAGACAGTAACTGAGACTGGTGCACAGTCTGTATCAAATTTGGGAGTTGAATTTAAATCTTCTGATTCTGGTCTACTTTTCTGACCACAAAACCACCATCTTTCCCCTTGCCCAAGCCTTAATCTTTCCCAGATATGGGAAAAAGAAAAGCAAAGAAACTACATCATTTGGGTCTAGTGAAAATGAGACAAGATCAAACACTGTCTAGATGGGCAACAGTTCTCCTTTGTTCAAAGTTGTCAGTAATTTAAAACTAAAACAAACAAACAAAAAGGCAGATATATTAGGGCAGAAATCCACATATCTCAATAGGTTTAGCAGTTCAATTCAGATTTGTGCCCCAAAGTTCAGCTATTTAGCAGAGTTTATTCAGACCTCTAAGTTGGAAAATTGAAAAGGGAATTTTGCAACAAGAGACTCTCATGAGAATTGGATAACTCAGGAAAAAAAATAAGTGTTGGGTTTTTGTTTTTTCATAGTGCTGCATTCTTGTACTTAAGTTAAATAATATGGCTAAAGCCATGAAGTAGAGGTGAGTGAAAAAATCTTGTGTAATGCACTGGTCTTGGGTCTCTATTAGTTGGCCCTAGAAACAACAATTACCTACTAAAAGAACAGGAGTACTTGTGGCACCTTAGAGATGAACAAATTAATTTGAGCATAAGCTTTCATGGGCTACAGACCACTTCATCAGATGCATAGAATGGAACATATAGTAAGAAGATTATATACATACATACAGAGAACATGAAAAGGTGGAAGTTGCCATACCAACTCTAAGAGGCTAATTAATTAAGATGAGCTATTATCACCAGGAGAAAAAAAAACTTTTGTAGTGATAATCAAGATGGTCCATTTCAGACAGTTGACAAGAAGATGTGGGGATACTTAACATGGGGAAACAGATTCAATTTGTGTAATGACCCAGCCACTCCAGTCTCTATTCAAGCCCAAGTTAATGGTATTTAGTTTGCAAATTAATTCCAGTTCAGCAGTTTCTCATTGGAGTCTCTTTTTGAAGCTCTTCTGTTGCAAAACTGCTACCTTTAAGTCTGTTGTTGAGTGACCAGAGAGGTTGAAGTGTTCTCCAATTGGTTTTTGAATGTTACGTTTCCTGATGTCAGATTTGTGTCCATTTATTCTTTTGCACAGAGACTATCCGGTTTGGCCAATGTACATGGCAGAGGGGCATTGCTGGCACATGGTGGCATATATCACATTGGTAGATGTGCAGGTGAACGAGTCCCTGATGGTGTGGCTAAACTGATTAGGTTCTATGATAGTGTCACATAAGCGATGATCACATAAACACCACCCTATACCGAAAAACTGCTGACCGCTATACTTATCAACATGCCTCCAGCTTCCATCCAGGACACACCACAGGATCCATTGTCTACAGCCAAGCTCTAAGATACAACTGCATTTGCTCCAACCCCTCAGAAAGAGACAAACACCTACAAGATTGCTATCAAGCATTCTTAAAACTACAATACCCACCTGCTGAAGTGAAAAAAACAGATAGAGCCAGAGAGTACCCAGAAGTCACCTATTACAGAACAGGCCCAACAAAGAAAATCACAGAATGCCACTAGCCATCATCTTCAGCCCACAACTAAAACCTCTCCAGCGCATCATCAAAGATCTACAACCTATCCTTAAAGATGATCCCTCACTCTCACAGATCTTGGGAGGCAGACAAGTCCTCGTTAACAGACAACCCCCCAACCTGAAGCAAATACTCTCCAACAACCACACACCACACAACAAAAACACTAACCCAGGAACCTATCCTTGCAACAAAGGCCGATGCCAACTCTGTCCACGTATTTATTCATATTTATTACACCATCATAGGACCTAATCACATCAGCCACACCATCAGGGGCTCGTTCACCTGCACATCTACCAATGTGATATATGCCATCATGTGCCAGCAATGCCCCTCTGCCATGTACCTTGCCCAAACAGAGTAACAGTTACTTACTTTTGTTCATTGTAGTTAAACAATCCTCAGGCCAGCTGTGCTCAACCTTCACCTCCCTTTCTAGTAGGCCAGGCCCCAGATACAAGGTTCTGAATTCCTACTTAGCAACTGGCTCCATGGCTGTTCTCTAATCAATCACCCAGACCAGGTCTTTCTTCCTTTCTCAAGCAGGCTGCAGTCTCTGTTTTTCCAGAGAAATGCACTGTGATCAAAGGAATCTGACACTGTACCCATTTCTTCCAGCAGGAAACCGGAATATTGAAGGATAAAAGATAACCACAGTTTACTCAATTCCAAAACCCACCAAACTCTTGGCCCTCAAAAAGGTCTGGGTGTGGGGAAAAAATGCTGTACAGGAGCACATCTATCTGCTTACCTTCCCAGACCACCCCCAACTGTTAAACTTTTCTCCTCTTAACTCCAACGCTGACACAGGAGTATCAGGGTGGGGCTAATTGAGCCCAGGGTGCCTTTTTATCCCCTTCCTGTCAGGCATGAGGTTTTTCTACCCTGTCAGAGAGGGTTTTTCTTTCTGACAGATATTTTCAATGAGAAGAAGAAAATCTTTAATAGTAGCATTGTGAGAGATGTAGTCCAGTTGGGGATCCTGGCCCAAAGAGGAGAAGAGGGACGTGAGGAGCAACCTATAACTCCGATGAGGCACTAAATCTTCCATTTTTATCTTAAATAGTTCAGTTATGGACCAAAGTATTTTTATGAAAAATTGATATTTCTAGCAGATGATTTTCATGAAAATAATAGTCTAATAATTGAAAACCAGGTTTGACATAACTTTCAACCAGCTTTAGCTGGAATTGAAATCCTGACTGTCTATGGGAGCTTTGCCATTAGCTTCCATGAGGCCAGGATTTCCCAAGATCGAAGGGCATCAGTCTAATTGAGGGACTAGATGATGGTAATTAAATTCTTTGATAGTTTTAGGGTGGAAATTTTGGACACATTACGTATTCCTTTACTGAAGATTTGGTTGTGTTCCTGATCAGCCATGCAGCCCTAGGACTTTCAAAAGTTACTTGTAATTTTGGGTTTTTTGATTTGATACAACTTAAAATAACCTAATTTTCTGAGGGTGAGTCTGTGGCATTTTTTTGAAAATAGGCTCCTATCTGGTGTCTGAAATTAGGCACCTAAAATCTTGGACTAGTTTCTTTATCATTTGTAATACAAAAGGATCCAGAGGCTCCAAGCAATGTGGGGACCACATTGGGCTATGTGCTGTACAAACATACACTAAGACTGCCTGTCGTCCAAAGCATTTATAATATGAATAGACCAAACGGACAAAGGGTGTGAAAACATATAATCTCCATTTTACAGACTTATTACCGAGGCAGAAGGAAATTAAGTGATTTGTCCAAAGTAACACAGGAAGTCTAGAAATTAAACTTAGGCCTCCTGAGTCTCAGTCCAGCACCTAACCACAAAGACCGCCTCTCCTCATAGCCATGCCAGCACAGTTTGGGCCAGCTACCATTATCCATCATGCTTTAAATAAGGGGACACTGAGATTAATTATGATTATTCTGGGCTGCTCCTGAGCTCCAGAGGTATCTAATACTATGACCAAGTGGGAAACCTGCATCCATGATTCCATAAATTCTATTTATACCTTCCTGTCTTTCCTTGACTTTATCTGCTCCTAATTAAGTGGCTTCATGTGTTTTTCAATCAACTGTGGCATCCTGGGATTGTCACTGGGAGTGTCATTTGTGCCTCAGGGACTTTTATTCTATATCCTGCTGTGCTTCAGCTGAGGTTCTGAAGCAGAAGGGTACTGCTGCAAAGACCTGGGCAATTGCTATCTTGTGTCCAGGTCAATAGAAATGCAAGACTACCAAAAGTTCTATAAAAAAAACCAAGAAGACTCGTCTTGACATTCTTGATATTTCTAAGGGGGAGGAGGGGTATATTCAGCTTTGCTTTAAATTTTAAAAAGAAACAAAAAAGGTAAAATTGAATTGTTAGTGTCTTTTCCTATTTAAAATACTTTGCAGGTCACATTTATTCTTCTGGCTGACCTTACAAGGATTGGCCCCTCTATAGTTGCTGACTCTTGGCCCCTCTGCTGGGAGCAAGATGCTATGTGTTTGTGGATATGTGTACAGTGGTTTCCATTTAAAAATAATCATTTTCCTACAGGAACCACCATGGGTTTTAAGAAACCATAGATTTTTTTCTGTAGGTAAAGTAAGACATAAGTGGTATCGCCAGTGCCACTTTGTACTAAATGTTGGTTTTTAAAAGGTGACTGTTATTTGCATAAGGCATTCTTTTATTTTATTTTATTTTATTTTATTTTATTTTTTTAAATCTCTGTTGCTCTTTGATGACCTTTTCTTGCCTACCCTGGAAAGGTCCACCCTGCCTAAAATAAAGATGTTTCCTAGAATCCATATTAGCTACATCCCCTTACTCCCTCCCAAGCTGTGCACATTTGTAACGAATTCTTGTGTTTCTGTAGTGTGAATGACTGTCAATTAGGAACTAAACAGAAACCATCAAACTCATCTTAATTCAGACTTCTGATTGGATTTATGCCAAGATCCCTAACTCCTTAATACTGTGTGTTTTCCTTGATAGGGTGGCAGAGAAATTCACATACATAATAAATGTTAGCATCTCATTATTTCATTCCTATCATATAACATTTCATTTATACTATCAGGCAGAAAAAGCAATTTTATCTTTCACTTCTCTCCTTCTATATATTGAACTCCTAATGATATTCAGATATGTTCCATTCCCAAGGCACATTATCATCCATTATTACCACAATACAATATAATGCATAAAATAACAAAAGAGAATAATAGTAATAACTAATGTGTAATTATCAAGTGAATTCCATTATGGAATTTGACAATGGTATCCTAGTAATAGGAATGCTCAACCTCTTTGTGTTGTTTCAATGTAAAAAAAAAAGTCTTTAATTTAACACTTTAACACCTTTCAGTCGATGATTTGCAATTAAAATTCAGTTATCCACAAGGAGTTCTCAGAAATGCAACATAGTTTCCCATATGGTTTGAGGAAATATGTGAACATCTATGTAGTAAGGGAGGGGCAGGGTGTATAAGCATATAGACATAATGTTCTCCAGAATTGCCTTCATATTGAATAGCTCTGAGATCAGTGAACCTTGCAAATAGAATTATAGCTGGGGATAGCTTTAGAGTCCCTCTCCCTCCCCCCCACAAAATCTATAGAATCCTATGTAAATAGCTTGAGGCTACAGAAATTAGAGAGAAAAAAATTGACTCTGCAAGGGGGAATAGAGAATTCAAACCATGCTGTTGAACCATTAAGTTACCTAGTGTGGTACTGAGACAGTAGCCTCGGGACCCTTAGTTCAGTCTCCAATTAGGTCATCCAATCAAAACGTATCTAGGAACATATTTAGTGGCCGAGTTTCAGGATCTCTCTTCCTGTTATCCCTCGTTTATCCTTTGATTACTAGACTATGAACTAAACAAAGATGATCTAACTTTGTTGTGGCATCTGATATGTTTATATCATAATTATCCCTTCAACTATAAATGTACATACATGTAGATGTCACGTTACTGGGACAAATAGCAATAATTTGTATTTGTAAGCATTGAAATGAATTATTTTCCATGGATCAACTCCCCCTCCCCTACACACTGTCTCTTACACACATTTCCATACTTATAGCTTTCTCTCTTTCTAAGTACACCTTCTACTGGTGAAAGATGCCAGACTTGCAGCCGTGGACAGTCTGGTCCTCCATCTTTGCCACAGGCAGTGCCAATGCAAAGTTCTCCACTTTGTACCACAAGTAGTCCTTCTTTTTGGCAAGAGGAACGACCTTTTAGAGGTGGCCATGCCCTGTCAGTCTTCATGTCCATTCAGTACTTGGACCCTTTTCTGAGGCTGTAAAGTTGGATGTCAGTTTGTTCCAACTCTGATGGCTCTGTGTGTGTGTGTGTGTGTCTGATTTTTTTTTTTCCTGGTGAGCACATGGATCTGGATTGACAAATACGGTCTGATTGTTACAGCTGATAAGCAGGCATTGAAGTCAACCCCTCTGAAAATCAGGCCATGATTCCTTTCACACAGGATACTAAACAACTGTCAAAGGTCAGACTCTGAGTCACCACTGTCTAAAGTTAGATTCAAACTAATGACATCAGGATGAAAAAGGACCTTATCTGATACCAAATCCCCAGAGACTTCCATGAATCCTTATGCAGAAGAAAACTGTTTTTAAAATCTTGTATAGCATTTTATTTTCATTCCATTTTCTGAAAAAAACCTGAGTTATTCTATTCTCCTGTACCTATATAATCAGATAATCCACTAGATTAAGGTTTATTGGAGGGCAAAGGACTCTATCAGAGCCAAATACCCACCATAGAAAGGATGGAGTGGAGAGCTGTTTGATTTTAATGTACTGTTTAGAGTCCCTGTTTAAAAATAAGTGGAAATGAGTTAATCATCTTGTTTCCAAATAAACAACATTCTAAAACCAGAGTAAAATTTGGCCAGATTTGCAACCCCTGCTCAAGAGAAGCAAAGAACTAGGGAAGCAGGCTGTTGTCATCCGTATATAAGTGCACTGTGATGCTTGAAGAAACCAATGCAACAACCTGGCTTGCATTTCCCATGATTTGAGTGAAGGCTAACTTGTCACTCACTTTCACGAGCCCCAAGTTCATTCAAGAAGAACAGGAAAGAAGAAAAACATCAGCAAACCTGATCACTGGTGGATCTCTATAGAGCATCCTTCAAAGGGTTGTGCTTTAAACTGCTATCCAAAATTTTCATTGGACAAGTGGTGTTCCTCTAGTCATTGTAGCAGCACTTGATGAACATTGGCCAACTGGATACCTAGCAATTTCAAAGTTGCTCAGAAAATGTACACTAACTCTAAAAATCAGGATTGTAGATAGATAATTAATGAAGCTGGTCAAAAGTGTTCTGAATTTGTTCACCTAACATCAACTTTTTGATGAACTCTAATACTTACTCCTGGTCTACACGAGGAGCTGAGGTCGAATTTAGCAGCGTTAAATCGATTTAACCCTGCACCTGTCCACAAGACAAAGCCCTTTTTTTCAACTTAAAGGGCTCTTAAAATAGATTTCCTTATTCCACCCCCAACAAGGGGATTAGGGCTGAAATCAGCCTTGCCGGGTCGAATTTGGGGTACTGTGGACGCAATTAGACAGTATTGGCCTCCGGGAGCTATACTAGAGTGCTCCATTGTGACCGCCTTGGACAGCACTCTCAACTCAGATGCACTGGCCAGGTATACAGGAAAAGGCCCGCAAACTTTTGAGTTTCATTTCCTGTTTGGCCAGCGTGGCAAGCTGCAGGTGAGTGCAGAGCTCATCAACAGAGGTGACCATGATGGAGTCCCAGAATTGCAAAAGAGCTCCTGCATGGACCGAACAGGAGGTACAGGATCTGATCACTGTATGGGGAGAGGAATCTGTGCTATTGGAACTCTGTTCAGTTTTCAAAATGCCAGAACATTTGTCAAAATCTCCCAGGGCATGAAGGACAGAGGCTATAACAGGGACCCGAAGTAGTGCCGCGTGAAACCTAAGGAGCTGAGGCAAGCCTACCAGAAAACCAGAGAGGCAAACGGCCGCTCCGGGTCAGAGCCACAAACATGCCGCTTCAATGATGAGCTGCATGCCATTTTAGAGGGTTCAGCCACCACTACCCCAGCTGTGTTGTTTGACTCCTTCAACGGAGATAGCGGCAACATGGAAACAGGTTTTGGGGACAAGGAAGATGATGATGATGATGATGTTGTAGATTGCTCACAGCAAGTAAGTGGAGAAACCGGTTTTCCCGACAGCCAGGAACTGTTTCTTACCCTGGACCTGGAGCCAGTACCCCCCGAACCCTCCCAAGGCTGCCTCCTGGACCCGTCAGGCAGAGAAGGGACCTCTGGTGAGTGTACCTTTTAAAATAGTATACATGGTTTAAAAGCAAGCATGTTTAATGATTAATTTGCCCTGGCATTCGCGGCTCTCCTGGATGTACTCCCAAAGCCTTTGCAAAAGGTTTCTGGGGAGGGCAGCCTTATTCCATCCACCATGGTAGGACACTTTACCGCTCCAGGCCAGTAGCACGTACTCGGGAATCATTGTACAACAAAGCATTGCAGTGTATGTTTGCTGGAGTTCAAACAACATCCGTTCTTTATCTCTCTGTGTTATCCTCAAGAGAGTGATATCATTCATGGTCACCTGGTTGAAATAGGGTGCTTTTCTTAAGGGAACATTCTGAGGTGGCCATTCCTGCTGGACTGTTTGCCTATGGCTGAACAGAAATGTTCCCCACTATTAGCCACAGGGAGGAGGAAGGGGGGAGAGGCTAGCCACATGGTGGGGGGAGGCAAAATGTGACCTTGGAACGAAAGCACATGTGCTATATATGTAATGTTAACAGCAAGGTTTACCATGAAAGAATGTACCCATTGTTCTATAAAATGTCTTTTTAAATCCCACTATCCCTTTTTTTTCGCAACTAGCTGCATGTATTTCAAGGATCACAGGATCTTCTCCTTCCCAGGGGCTAGTGAAGATTAGAAGGAGAAAAAAACACACTCGTGATGAAATGCTCTCTGAGCTCATGCTGTCCTCCCACACTGACAGAGCACAGACGAATGTGTGGAGGCAGACAATGTCAGAGTGCAGGAAAGCACAAAATGACTGGGAGGAGAGGTGGCGGCTGAAGAGAGGGCTGAAGCTGAAAGGTGGCGGCAGCATGATGAGAGGAGGCAGGAGTCAATGCTGAGGTTGCTGGAGGATCAAACTAATATGCTCCAGCGTATGGTTGAGCTGAAGGAAAGGCAGCAGGAGCACAGACCACCGCTACAGCCCCTGTGTAACCAACCGCCCTCCTCCCCAAGTTCCATAGCCTCCTCACCCAGATGCCCAAGAACACGGTGGGGTGGGCCTCCGGCCACCCAGCCACTCCACCCCAGAGGATTGCCCAAGCAACAGAAGGCTGGCATTCAATAAATTTTAAACTTTTAAAGTGCTGTGTGGCCTTGTCCTTCCCTCCTCCACCACCGCTCCTAGGCTACCTTGGTAGTTATCCCCCTATTTGTGTGATGAATTAATAAAGAATGCATGAATGTGAAGCAACAATGATTTTATTGCCTCTGCAAGTGGTGATCAAAGGGAGGAGGGGAGGGTGGTTAGCTTACAGGGAAGTAGAGTGAACCAAAGCGGGGGGGGGGGGGGGGGTAAAGCTTTTCTGATGTGCACCGTCCTGTGCTCTTCTAACCGCCCTGGTGTCTGGCTGCGTTTAACCAGCAGCCAGACGATTTGCCTCAACCTTCCACCCCGCCATAAATGTCTCCCCCTTACTCTCACAGATATTGTGGAGCGCACAGCAAGCAGTAATAACAGTGGGAATATTGGTTTCGCTGAGGTCTAAGCGAGTCAGTAAACTGCGCCAGCGCGCCTTTAAACGTCCAAATGCACATTCTACCACCATTCTGCACTTGCTCAGCCTGTAGTTGAACAGCTCCTGACTACTGTCCAGGCTGCCTGTGTACGGCTTCATAAGCCATGGCATTAAGGGGTAGGCTGGATCCCCAAGGATAACTGTAGGCATTTCAACATCCCCAGTGGTTATTTTTTGGTCTGGGAATAAAGTCCCTTCTTGCAGCTTTTGAAACAGACCAGAGTTCCTGAAGATGCGAGCGTCATGTACCTTTCCGGCCATCCCACGTTGATGTTGGTGAAAATATTCCTTGTGATCCATCAGTGCTTGCAGCACTATTGAAAAGTACCCCTTGCAGTTTATGTACTCGCCGGCTTGGTGCTCCAGTGCCAAGATAGAGATATGGGTTCCGTCTATGGCCCCACCGCAGTTAGGGAATCCCATTGCAGCAAAGCCATTCACTATGACCTGCACATTTCCCAGGGTCACTACCCTTGATATCAGCAGATCTTTGATTGCATTGGCTACTTGCATCACAGCAGCCCCCACAGTAGATTTGCCCACTCCAAATTGATTCCTGACTGACCGGTAGCTGTCTGGTGTTGCAAGCTTCCCCAGGGCTATTGCCACTCGCTTCTCAACTGTGAGGGCTGCTCTAATCTTGGTATTCTTGCACCTCAGGGCAGGGGAAAGCAAGTCACAAAGTTCCATGAAAGTGTCCTTACACATGCGAAAGTTTCGCAGCCACTGGGAATCATCCCAGACCTGCAACACTATGTGGTCCCACCAGTCTGTGCTTGTTTCCCGAGCCCAGAATCGGCGTTCCACCACATGAACCTGCCCCATTAGCACCATGATGCCTGCATTGCAAGGACCCGTGCTTTGAGAGAAGTCTGTGTCCATGTCCTCATCACTCTCGTCACCGCGGTGATGGCACCTACTTGCCCAGTTTCGCTTTGCCAGGTTCTGGTGCTGCATATACTGCTGGATCATTTGCTTGGTGTTTAATGTGCTCCTAATTGCCAAAGTGATCTGAGCGGGCTCCATGCTTGCCATGGTATGGCGTCTGCACAGGAGTGGAGCGATTGTCTGCCGTTGCTCTGACGGAGGGAGGGGCGACTGCCAACGTGGCTTACAGGGTTGGTTTATAGGGAATTAAAATCAACAAAAGAGGGTGGCTTTACATCAAGAAGAAACAAAAACAACTGTCACACAGAATGGCCCCCTCAAGGATTGAACTCAAAACCCTGGGTTTAGCAGGCCAATGCTCAACCCACTGAGCTATCCCTCCCCCTGGTATTTCAGGAAGGACTGAATCTCCATTAAACTTTTCAAGGTGCCCCTGACAGACCTCACCAAAAGAATTGCCAGCCTTTTATTTCATGGAGGGAGGGAGGGGGGAGCAAATCAAATCAGGTCTATTTCTTGTTTTGATCCACTCCATCTATCTTTTACAAATTTGGCTGGCAGCAGATGGTGCAGTAGGACTGCTAGCCATCCTCATCTCCTGCCTGCTCACCATAAGATGGTTCAATAGGACTGCCCGCAGGACTAAAGAGAATGACCTGGTCGAGTCACTCCTAATTTAGTCCCTGCGCTCATGTCTTCCCAGGCACTCCTGACCGACCTTACTGAGGCAGCCAGGAGCACCTCGGACATAATGGGGATGGTTTTCAGGCCTATTTCACAGTCTGCTGCCACAAGGCAATGGGTTGCTGCTGCTGTGTAGCAATGCAGTACCGTGTCTGCCAGCACCCAAGGAGACATACGGTGACAATGAGCTGAGCGGGCTCCATGCTCGCCGTGGTATGGCGTCTGCACAGGTAACTCAGGAGAAAAGGTGTGAAACAATTGTCTGCTATTGCTTTCACAGAGAGAGGGAGGGAGGGAAGGCCTGAAGATATGTACCCAGAACCACCCGCAACAATGTTTTTTGCCCCATCAGGCATTGGGATCTCAACCCAGAATTCCAATGGGCGGCGGAGACTGCGGGAGCTGTGGGATAGCTACCCACAGTGCAACACTCTGGAAGTCGACGCTAGCCTCGGTACTGTGGAAGCACTCTGAGTTAATGCACTTAATGCACTTACAGCATTTTGTGTGGGGACACACACAATAGACTATAAAAACGATTTCTAAAAAATCGACTTCTATAAATTCGACCTAATTTCATAGTGTAGACGTGTTTCAAAATGTCTAAAGTTCCAAGTATAGTCTGCTGTTTTCTGGCTGTCTGTGCTTTGTAAACTAAAGAATATCATCCAGAGTTACAACAGAAAAGGTTAAAATACACAAGAGTTTTGGGAGAAATATAAACAGTCATTCTTCAGAGTGTAAGTCAATGTCTAATTAATGGAGATGAAGAAAAGGCATTCTCAGAGCTGGTTATCCCCATTGCAGTATCCCTTGAACCTTCTTCTGAAACATTTGATTCTGGCCATTCTCTGAGACAGGATACTGAACTAGATGGAACTTGGACCTGATCCAGTATGGCAATTCGTAATGTCAAAACTGGAGACAGAAGGAGTTGGTAATTGGAAAACTACACTATCAATTAAAACTGTCCAGATCAGAATCCAACTCCTATCACTCTCCTAATAGATTTGCTAGACCAAACTTTAGAATCCGAGCACAAACAAGCCTTCAATCAATGCAACACTCCTAACCTAAATGAAAACTTTTTACTACTGAAACTTTGATTCTTAAAGCAGTAATCTTTCTTCACTGCTTTAAGAATCCACGGTTGAAATAAGGAAACATGATGATATACAACAGAACCCAGACAGCTAAGATTACGTTCTTTGTACCATGGGAGCAGTGGGAACCACATTTGTTGAGTCCAAAGGGCACACAGAGGCAGCCTCTGAGTAACTCAAACATAAACAGGAAAGAAACCCGATAGAAAAGTCTCTGGCACTGGTCCATGTCAAGGCTAATTACTGCCATTTCTTTCATGCAAAGTTCTGAATTAATAAGGTGGGAGGAAAGGGCAAAAGAAGATGGACAGTTCTGTCTGTTATTCCCTTTTCACCTTCAGAATATATAGTCCCCCTTTTAGAAGAATTTGTAAGAGCTGTTTCACAAAACTGGCAGCTTGAAACACACTGCAGAAGATTGCAATACTGTTTTATGTGGTTTGCTCAGATTTCAATTGTTGCTGTCCTGTATATTTTACAGTGAGACAATGGCAGACTTGATGTACAGTGGGTCAAATCTTATCTAATTCTATGTAACTTAAAAATATTTTTTTCTTTTAGTATCAGTAGTATTAGAGATTCAGCATGATATGATAGTGTGTATAATAACTTCAGTGAAATAATAGCTCCAGTGTTTTAATTTGTTAAATGTACCTCAAATATTTGTCAGTTATTGACTTAAAGGAATATGGTACCTTGGAAATTTTAGTATGACCCTGAAATTTGTACTCCAGCTATTTAGTCCATACTCATGCAACTAGCCCCTTTAAAGACTAAATGTGCTCATGTGCATGAGGGCTGCAGGTTTGAACTGTAGTGAAAAATGTACAAGAAAAAAGAGAACCCATATTTTCATCTTGAGAGGTAAAATCCTGGTTCTCCTGAAGTCAATGTCAAAACTCTCTCCCTTTGACTTCCAGATGGTCAGGATTTAACCTGAGGTATAGAAATATCTTCATTTCCCCTCCCCTCAAAATTGCATGCTTTTCTGTTCTCTTCAGTGTATTCATCACTATGGAATAGGGGCCTGCAAGTGAGACAAGTGCATTCGCGGGAAATAGCATCCAATTCAATAATACATTTAGCAAAGGATCAGTTTTATTAGCAGAAAATATTTCACTTGATATATAAATGAAACGTCTCATTAAAGTGAAGGAAGACTTGGCCTACTTCACTGTTTGTGTGTATGTATGTGGAGGAGAGGAAGGTGACCAGGAACAGTCAGCATGGATTCACCAACAGCAAGTCATTCCTGACCAACCTAATTGCCTTCTATGATGAGATAACTGGCTCTGTGGATATGGGGAAAATGGTGGACGTAATATATCTTGACTTTAGCAAAGCTTTTGATATGGTCTCCCACAGTATTCTTGCCAGCAAGTTAAAGAAGTTTGGAAGGGATGAATGGACTATAAGGTGGATAGAAAGCTGGCTATATGGTCAGGCTCAACGAGTAGTGATCAACGGCTCAATGTCTAGTTGGCAGCCGGTATCAAGCGAAGTGCCCCGGGGTCGGTCCTGGGGACAGTTTGTTCAAACATCTCCAGGAATGATTTGGATGTTGGGATGGATTGCGCCCTCAGCAAGTTTGTGGATGACACTAAGCTGGGGGGAGTGGTAGATATGCTGGACTGTAGGGATAGGGTCCAGAGTGACCTAGACAAATTGGAGGATTGGGCTAAAAGAAATCTGATGAGGTTCAACAAGGACAAGTGCAGAGTCCTGCACTTAGGACAGAAGAATCTCATGCACTGCTACAGCCTGGGGACCAACTGGCTAAGCAGTAGTTCTTCAGAAAGGGACCTGGGGATTACAGTGGATGAGAATCTGGGTATGAGTCAACAGTGTGCTCTTGAAGCCAAAAAGGCTAACAGCATATTGAGCTGTACTGGAGCGTTTCCAGCAGATCGAGGGAAGTGATTATTCCCCTCTATTCGGCACTGGTGAGGCCACATCTGGAGCACTGTGTCCAGTTTTGGGCCCCCACTACAGAAAGGATGCGGACAAATTGGAGAGAGTCCAGCGGAGGGCTATGAAAATGATCAGGGGGCTGGGACATATGACTTATGAGGCGAGGCTGTGGGAACTGGGCTCATTTCATCTGAAGAAAAGAAGAGTGTGTGTGGGGGCGGGGGGTGATTTGATAGCAACCTTCAACTACCTGAAGGGGGGTTCCAAAGAGGATGGACCTCAGCTGTTCTCAGTGGTGGCAGATGACAGAACAAGGAGCAAGGGTCTCAAGTTGCAGAGGGTGAGGTCTAGGTTGGATATTAGGAAAAACTATTTCACTAGGAAGGTGCTGAAGCACTGGAATGGTTACCTAGGGAGGTGGTGGAATCTCCATCTTTAGAGGTTTTTAAGGCCCGGCTTGACAAAGCCCTGGCTGGGATGATTTAGCTGGGATTGGTCCTGCTTTGAGCAGGGGGTTGGACTAGATGACCTCCTGAGGTCTCTTCCAACCAACCCTAATCTTCTATGATTCTATGTGTATACACATTCATATCTGTAGCCACAGTTTTGCAGCTTGGAATTGGTTTGCCTATGATGCCTAAGAATGCTGTTCCCTGTGTAGATTTTTCTCATGACTTTTAGCTCCTTCCTATGTGACATTACTATAGTTTTCATTAAGTATATATGTTGGGGGAAAAAACTGAAGGGCTCATCAGTACCACTTTGTTTCATTGCTTTTGTTAAAGTGCAATGTTTAAAAACCAGAAACCTCAAAGTTGTAACAACTTTTGAATAACATGCATGATACCACTTATTGCCTTTTGTAGTTACACACATGTACTGTATATTAATAGCTTGAACATGCTCGTAGCTGATTTTATATATGCAGCCATGCACAGTGCTATGTATTTAAGGCCAAGACCAACCACTAAAATGTTTTCAAAATATCTGTTGCTTGGAAGTCTTGTTCAGACTGACATCATTCCTGTAATTTCAGCACATTTCATGGAGTTCATATGACTTCCACGTTTTAGAATTTACCCAGGCCTCCTAACATTTTTATGGCAGGGGCTGAAAATCACCAGAAATTAATTAGATGTTTCAGCTTCAGTGCCATTTACTCTTCTGTACAGAAGAGGCAATGTGTTTGAGACAAGTTTATACTTTCTAGTCAATGCACAAATTGTGTTTTCAAGGCCAGAAACATTTGACACTTCCAAGCACACTAAGAGAAGTTTTCACAGCAGAAATGCAGTACACAGTAAGAAGGCAAAGACAAATCTCCAGTTTTGCCAAAGGCCATTTTAAAATTGTGATTTTTGGCAAACCTATCCATTACTGTGTTAAACTATAACAGATATGTTCAGAGTTGAAACAGAATCCTCTTTGTTGGGCCAGAAAAGACGTTTCCAAGCTACACTTATACATTCTTACTGAACCCTTTCAAGTCGTTTGCCAAAACATTAGGCAATTTTAAGAGAACTCAAGGCTGCAGATTAATTCTTAATAAATTGATTGATATGCTCTCAAGCAAGCAAGCAATAATCCATGTGCTCAAATGCCAGTTAGGACCTGTGTATCTGACAGCTTTTTCTATAAATGATGGTTTAATTGTTTAAAAGACCAGCGTGGCACCTACAAAGAAGTCTGCAAGTGCTTGCAGTTGGTTCACATTATAACATATAGTGTTACTGTTATGAAATATTCTTTCTATAAATAATCTTGTAGGAGCCAAAGAAATAGGAGTCCTTCAGATGCAAAGAGCAATTACTTTTCCATGTTTCCATTTTACACTGTAGCAATGGGTGAGCAATTTAAAGAGACTATTGAAAACTGACCAAACTTTTAAGTTTCAGAAAATGAAGTCCCCTTTTGAATACTTTTTTTGAGGTTTCATTCAAAAAATCTGAGGTAAAGTGGTGAATGTACCATGTAGCAAATATTTCAAAATTCTGATTAAAAATAGATTCAGAAAGTCCCACTTAGTCTTATTTACATCTCCCCCTGTTCTTTTCTGCTCACTTATTACCTTTCCCCCCTCAACCAATTTCACACTAAATCTCTTGTGAGAGGAGGGTATAGATCATATCTGTCTCCAAGTAGCTGTGAGAAGGACTGGACGGCTTTGTGCTCATGGGTACCTTTACAATTAAGGCTATGATTTAGTCACGGAGGTTCTGGAAGTCCGAGTCCGTGACTTCCAGTGATCTCCGTGACTTCATCCTGTGGCGTTTGGGAGCTGCGGGGTACCCCCACAACCTCTGGTGGCCCCCAGAGCTCCTGGCCCCCGCAGCTGATGGGGGGCACCCATGGAGCTGCAGGCGGCTCCTAGCCCTTGCGCAGCTGCCCCTCTTCAGGCAGTGTGGGGACCCACAAATCCCCATTTTACAATGGATATTTTTAGTAAGTCACGGACAGGTCACAGCCTCTGTGAAATTTTCTTTTTTTCCCATGACCTGTCCATGACTTTTGCTAAAAATATCCATGACAAAATCTTAGCCTTATTTATAATATCTGTCCTGCTGACCTCCCATTCCTCTCCTCCTGATCTCCCCACTACACTCTTGTTTTGAAACAAACCCCGCCACATCAGCTCTCTTATCATGTGGAGGGAGAGGCTCCCACAGGTGGTTTTTAGCCTGAGGTACAGAGCACTTGCTCTTAATGTTTGGGAATAGGGGATGGGCTCAGCAGCTCCCTGGAAACTCTCTCAAATACTCGGACGAGTGCATAAATACTCACCCTCTGAATTTGTCATGGCTGCTGCTCTCTGTAGCAGCAGCCTTTTCTTCTCAGGCAGCCTTTTCTGCCCCACAGGGTGTTTCTGTAGTTACTCCCACCTCTTGTGATAATGTAAGAACCTACCTGAGTAATGGGTGTAGCTAATCACTGCTAAGAGTAGAGGGGACACTTCAAAATTATAGATTATATATAATTCCTGGACGGTCTGAGTGTGCCTGTCTGTCTATCTCATCAGATATTGACTCCAAATCAACTAATCTGATCTGGATGCTAATTTGGAGTTGTTACGGACTGGTGACCTAAAAGAGAGAGGAAAGTATTCTGACCTCTTAAAATACATGGAGAAAGGAATAGGTAACTACTTGGATAGGAAGCAAAGGCTGGTGACAGCCACTGTGACTGCAGTGTCATACTACAAAAAGGACAACGGGCACTGGTAAAATTCTACAAATGAAATCCTAATGTCACAGAAGTTTCCAAAAAAAAGTGTCATGAAGTGATCTATAGAGTGCACAGCTATAATTTCTTTGAAACTCTTTTCATACTTTTGTAATAGTGATTTGGATTGGAAACATTACTAAAACATTAAGGGAGATGAAAAATGTAATCTTGCTCGGTCTAGCTACACTCCCCTTAGTAGTCGGTGTACTTTTCCAAAGGAATCACCACGTGGAGAGTCATGTGAATATGTAACGGTAAACCTTTGGAATCGTCAGAACTTTTTTGTTACTCTCTGGCACTGGCAGTAAAATGTTCCCTTGTGCTGAGAAAATGAGTTGGCTATTGGGAGGGCATGTGCAAAGGCACAGAAACTGAGTCAGGGGTTACAGTGTTGGAGGGAGTGGACTATGTAGTGGGAAGGAAGATGCAAGGGGAATTTAGTGTACATTAAATGACTGTTAATTTTCAATTCTGATGTCAGATGATAGTTTGCAAATAAGTTTCTGTGAAGAGGTGGTAAATACAGTTTTTCCTGTCCCCTCTTTCTAACACACTTTGAGGGTTATTTCCTGTGAATTAATATTAGGACTATTGTATTTTCAAATTTCCAGTGGTTGTCCCGTTAGGCCAGTGCTGGAGACTTAAGCTAGCACATAGGGTAGTTTGTCAGGGAAAAGTCTGTGAATGAAATATGTGGACAGAATCACAGAGACATTGCACACAACTGTCTTTTTTCCCCTCTCCCTCTAAGTCTACTGCAGTCCATGGTAGCACTCGGGATGGTGCACCGTTATGCTTGTTATGCTTATGATATATGTGTTGTGAGACAGGTTGGCTAGTCTTGAACCAGGTCAAAATCATTGGGTTTACGGCAACATATGTTTCCTTTTCAGTCTAGTAAAACATATCAATATGCTGGCTGTTTTATGCCCACAAGCCAAATAGCTACTAAGTGAGCTAAAATACCAAGGGTTTGTGTTTGCTTTTTCCATTTGCTTTATAGGGCCCTAAAATAAAGATAAGATACTACAAGGACATTTTTATTGTCTTGTTGCAATGTAGGATAATTGATTTCAACCGTTAGGTTATTTTTATGGCAAATTAGCAGTCCCACGTCAGATTTAAGCCTCCTGATGTTAACATCAGGGACGACTTTGAAAGCCAAATACATCTCAACATGGCCATCGAAATCAAACCATAACCCTCCATTCTATTGAAGAGGGTTAATGTGTGCTTAGTCTGTGCACAGGCCAGGCAGCCATGATTGAAATCTTTAAATCAGGATGGAGTAAAGTATCACATCTGGACATGGCTTAAATTCTGACCTCATTTACATTTGGATAAAAATGTAAATATAGCTGTGACATTAAATAATTCAGTAAATTCAAAACACTACCATGAATGCCACATGACTTAAAGTAATGAAGCTAATCATTGTTAATTATCAGAATAATTAAGTGCTAAAGGGAATGGCTAATTTGACCATCTTCCACTCCAAACTAATGCCATTGTGTATCACTTTCCTAATTAAACTGAGTGTGAAAAAATGGAAATCATGCTAAGTACATTTTGACTTTTACATACTCAGGAAAAAACAGGATTCATACAACAGCTAAACCAGATTTTATCATCCAGGTAGAAATAGAGAAGTCTAGATTCTAATTTAATCTCAGATATGCAGCATACGTCATTACATATCTGAAAATATCTACTACTGAGCATGTGCACATACTCTCCTGCCTTTCAAACAATGAATCTCATTCTACTTTTTTTTCTCCTTTCTCTTTTTTAATTACAATTCATTCATGACCGCTTTTGTCTCTAATTTAGAAATCAGCACAACATCATAGTCTATAACCACACAATGAACAGACATTCCACTATTCGCTGTGGACCATTCAATACTCCACCCCCCCCCCCCATCCTAGGACACACAGTCTCTACTTCTAGACTTGGCACTGCAACATGAGGTGGGGGGAAGTGCTGGAGCTGAATTTAGGAAAGCGTGGAAGAGAGGAGTTACACAGTGAAAATAGTTAGATTATACATATCATGCTCAGAAACAAGATTAAAAAATTACATGTAAGATGATATAAAATGGGGACACTTCTGTAAAAGCAAAATGAAGAAAGACAAATCTGAGCCAACTCTAAACTGAATTTTTTAGCGATGACTTCACAAGTACTTCAGGCATCTGCTCAGGAACAGTAGGGAGTCTGTGATATCTAAATCTTTCTTCAGTTTCCTACAAAACATGTTTTCAAAGGAGACAACGCTTTGCCCTTCATTCTAAAAATATTTGGCCGAGATCCTTAGTTGGTGTAAATTGGAGAAGTTTCTCTCAATGGACTTGTGCCATTTTATATCAGCTTGAGGGTTTGTCTGCACCTCATTTAAAAAAAAACCCCAAACCTGTATCAGCAAGCCTGAGCCTGGGTCAACTAAGCTAAAAATGTCAGTGTAGACATTTGAGCTTGGGGTGGAGTCTCTAAGAACCTCACCCATGGCTGGGTTTCAGAACCTGGGCTCCAACCAAACCTGAACGTTTTTAGTGCTAGTTTTAGCCCTATAGTGTAAATCAGAGTCAGCTGATGCTAGCTCTGAGACTCACTGCCGCAGGTCTTCTCTTGTAGTATAGAATGCCCTGAGTATCTGGCCCCTTCCATTTAGTAAGTTCTCTAAGAAGAAAATGACCTCTTCTTCCTTGTCAAATAACTCATTCTTGGTGAGAAGACAAACTTCTTGGGTGTTTCTTCCACTGTAGGGGTAGTCCTGCATCTATAACATGTTTTTCTAACAGAGACACTGTCGGCGCCCCACCCCTGCAAGTACCTATTAGTTCAGTAAATTATTCAACATGTATTCAGTAATTTTATGCATTTGGGTAGTCCCACCGAATTACTGATTCTGAGATTATCTGTGATGATTATTACAGGATAAATGATCTGGAAGCAGTATTTTTAGTTAACTCAATGTATTTTGTTAAGATAACTCTGGAAAAGTCAGAATCCAAAGTAACTGCATTAATGTGAGGAAAATATGTGCTGCTGAAGAAAGAAAAAATTCCCACACTATATATTTAAATATATACAGTATTTGTACAATTAAATCTACAAGCATTAGGTTAGTATCCCTACCAACTGCTACTAAATACCCAGAAGGTATTTGCAATGGCAAACCATGTCACGGCTGAGAAAATACATGCTATATATAATTCGGTAACTTGTATTCACATCACTTTTTAAAAGGATTTTGTAGTAATGACCAATAAAACAATGACAAAGCCCTAAATTTTTCAATAATAGCAGTAAAAAAAATTATTAATGGCTTTCTCAAAGTGTTTGCCTACTATAATTTTAAGATTATATATTGGAAATTAAGAAAGACGCTATTGGCTTGTGTAAAATAATACAAAATGTTGTGTGTGTTTTTTAGGAGAGCAGCTCATCTACCACACAGCTTTTTCCCTTTTTCTAATTTGATCACCTTCTTTTATTAAATTCAATGTGTGTGACGGATAACAAGCTACCGGCCTTGAGGAAGGAAGACGTTTGTTTTGTTCACTGAGTTCACTTTGCATCTAGCTGTGGGTAAGAGGTAACATGCAATCACATCAGTTCAAGTGGTGCTGTTCCCAAGATGTATTCCTGCTGTGCTGGCAGAAGTTACCTACTTTACCCCTCTCTAGGACACATCTTACTTCCTCGGCACTCTTGAGCCTAGCCATCTCTGCTAACTGGTGACTCCTGTACACTCCTGCACCTTCCTACTAACTTGCTTGAGAGGAGAAGAGTGCTGGTCCTCTGATTTGCATAGGCAGTGTGAGGGAATGAGATGTGCCTTACCCCTGCAGGCCCATTTTAGCTTAGTAACAATCTAGCCCTGAGCAAATACAGTACAGGAAGCAGTAGTGCAAATTTTGCCAAGGTCCCTTAACTTTGAGGTGATCAGCTCTAAAGGTTAAAGGGTGGATTGGTTCATGTTTAATTCTCATTTGGTCCCACAAGGGTGACACGGTGGTACATTCGTTATGGGACCTCTATGTATTAGGAACAAGACTGAGGCAAACAAGTAGTGTGATATTGACTATCAGATAGCGATCAGATGGTAGCAACTTTTCATCTCTGCCATCCTGGTCCAGGTTACAACTAGCAACCACAAAGAAGAATGCTCCCTCTAACATCCATTGAGCCATTCAGTCTTCTTCATATTTCTCAGGTTTTCTGTGCAAAGTCATACATTGTCACCGTACATCCCTAGCTCTATAGAATTCCTCCGTTCCTGGATGAAGTGACTGTCTTATTGATATTATTTGTGGAATATTCCTATTGCACTAGAATTTAGCCCCAAATTGGATCAGGGCCCCATTCTGTAGGGGGAATTCCCCCTGAAGGACAGAATTAATTTGTAGAGTCCAGAGATGCAGTGTGCCATGTTTTATGTACCAATGACCAAAAGGTATTGCTTTGAAAAGTAATCCTTAATTGTCTGAACATGATTGGAGAAGGCTTAAAATGCTATGATCTGATTTTCATCCATAAAGCTTTATTTCAGTGAGGGTGAAAAGACTGTTGATTAATTGTATTTAAAGCTGAAAATAATCAGATTCATTACTATATTCAGAACTTAGAGTAGAACTACAGTATATAACTATAATTGTGCAAGGCACACCATATACAGAGGAGTAATTGATTGCTGGTCAGCTGTGACTTGGGATTTTGATTAGAATAACTTGCAAAAATCAGCTAAAGCAGCTCTTTTACACTCTACCAAAAAGCATTTTTGTAAGTTTGCTGTTTGACTCATACATAATGTATATTCCTTAATGGCCTTCATAGCCAAAGGAGGCATTTGAAATTGATGAGGATGATATATTCATATGTTGAACAAATTAGTTTAAGGACAGATGAAGAATAGATGTGCAGTCTAGCTAGCATGAACTGTTACAATTATAGTGATTATTACAACCACACTCGAATACCTTCCAGACATCAGATATCATTAAGTGTTAACGTTATGGAAAAGTACAAGCCATGTTCACAAAAATATTGTATTACAGCACTTCCATTTGTGCTGCTCTATCTAGAGATGTGTGAATACTTCCATTAAAAATACCTACTTTCAGAGATTTCCAACTCAGCAGTGCAAACATACTCAAAGTTAAACCTGGCAGAAAAGTTTCCTCGATTTAAAATTGTTTGAGAATCTACAGGATATTAAGTTATGTTGTCAAAATCATTCATTAGAATGAAAATTCCACTTCTATTCGTTGGAAGTGAAGGTGAAATTGTTCCTTCGCTGAAAGTCTGCCTATCTTTTTAAGCAAATGACACTATCTAAAAAGTCAGTCTACAAGGAGCATGTTAGACTGGCCTAACCCTTAACAAACTAGGGCACACTATTGGTTAGCAATAGCAGTACTTTAATAAACTATGCCATAGCATAATCAATTGGAAGAAGGCTTATTTGGCATATAAAACTCTGCATACAGAGGGAACTGAGTAAGAAGTGACTTTATGTAGTCAATTTTCATTGTAGAATTGCACCAAAAGATCTCTGAATGAATAGTAAGAAACTAAACCTAAATAGTAAGTACATCTTTGGAGTTTTTCCCTCTGTCGTACTGGCAATAAGTTATGGATGCCATTCCCAGCTGTTTAGTCAGTCATCTCCCTGGAAGTCAGGAGGGTCTGCAGTGTTAAATGCTGCTCGGTGCCATGGGATTCATGTTCAGGGGATTCCTTTTCACAATGTTGTAACCTCCTTATCTGGAGCTGACACTACACATCACTATCTGTGCCAGAAGCTTTATCTGCATCTCTAGCAGCAGCACTTGCTGGTTGAAAAAGTCTCTGTTTACCGTTTAAGAACGTCAATCATTCCACTCTGTAGTCTCAGTATTAGACTTGCATGTCAGTGAGTAGCAACCATCCCAGCTGTACCAAGAAATAATACACTCTGAATAAAAGCTGGGAGGAGGGCAGTCTAAAGCACTTGACAGCAGTTGAAATCAAGCAAGACATACTTCCTGTCCTGCTAGTATGTCATTGTCGTTTAAGTCAGCTTCCACTTCAGAAGATTCTGGCAGAATATAGTAGTGGACTTTCCAGGCTGTTTTTGTGTTTTCTGGTGGGTAGGAGAGAGAACGCAATTACATCACATTTGGTTCTTGGATACAATGTATATTTTATTTATCTGGTATTTTTATGGTCTCCTGCCGTACAATGTATGCATGCTTTACAATAATTGATGGATTTAGCCTCACAACACCTTGGCAGCTGGAGGTCTCTGCGTTTTACCAAGGCACAGAGATGTTAAGTGACTTTCTCAAGGTCAGACAGGCAGAAAGTTGTTTAAAATGGCAGGAAAAGTCACTATGGCAGCCTGACAATACCATACGATTCATTTACAACTGGGGTTGGGGGGCAGAAGAGTTCTCCACTGGTCAGTTAATCTGGCCTTAAAACAAATCAGGCTTAACACTCCAGAGAATCTGGCCTTGTGGCTTCAGAGATCTCTTGCCAGCTCACAAAGGAAGTTGAAAGTCTGTGTCTACATTCCTAATCAGTCCAATAACTTTATTCCTTTAGGTTTGGGTCACCCAGCTCCTTTAGCTAGGATGTAAGTTCTTCTGTGATTAGGAGTTATGTATTGACATTTTAGGGCTGGAGGGTGAAATTTGACATTGCCTCTTTAAAGTATTCAGTGCCTTTTTGGATAAAGGGTGTAATGTGACCTATAAAAGCCTATTTT
Organism: Lepidochelys kempii; assembly: GCF_965140285.1. NCBI lineage: Eukaryota > Metazoa > Chordata > Testudines > Cheloniidae > Lepidochelys > Lepidochelys kempii. The sequence goes on from NC_136380.1 coordinate 178,503,885, forward strand.
AATGGATAACACATTTGGCCTCCTGCAGTGGTTGCAGTTGCAAAGATTGCCCCCTCCTCCCCAGGGCTAGGAGAACACATCTCCCTATACCTTCTATGTACGAAAGGTTCCTCTGTCAGCAAGTACAGACTTGGCTGCTGTACCAGGTTTTTCAGAATACAAAACTAAGAATTCATTATTGCTTGACAAAAATTGGTGCAATTCACTTCTGCCCACTGATGTTTAATAAAAACTGTAATTCCTATTAAGCCCGTACAACAGCAGGTTCTGACTGACTGTAAGCAAAACCTAGAACATGTGCAAATTTGCCATGTTATGCTCATCTGACAATTCATTTAATTGACACTGATAAAAAACAAAGAGGGAGGGGGTAAACCTTTAGGTTGGGCTAATCCACATATTTATTGAGACTTTGAAGTTACATTGGCTGCTTTGCTTGTAATTCCCTGTCCAACTCGCACACTAAAAGCAGGGCCGGCTCCAGACACCAGCTTTCCAAGCAGGTGCTTGGGGCAGCATTTAGAATGGGGCGGCAGTCCGTGTCCTGCGACGGCAATTCAGTATGCTGGAGCAGAAATTGGAGTTAATGTCTTTTATTTAAACTAGAGAAGCAGAACTTCTGGCTGTAAAGGCAAAAGACTGGGAATCAAGACTCCTGGGTTATTCCCAGCTCACTAATGATTCATATGTGACCTTGGACAAGCCAAACAAACCCACTGTGTCTGCTTACCCATCTGTAAACGAGATATAACAATACTTCACAGGCTTGTTGTGAGACTGGATTGATTGTTTGTTTGCAAAGTACTAAATAAAAGGGGACTATGGAATTACTAACAGTAATACACTAAATTAAAAGGAAACAAACTGTGTGGCTGGGCTTTCCCAGCCTTCCGTTTTTCATCTAGGTATGTTGTGTGTCTGACCGTTCTCGTTTACTACTCATTTTGTTCTGTTTGCTATGTCTTAATGCATTTGTTATCCTTTTCTTTGTTGTTTTTATTTTGCCTCTTTTGTCTCACCATCTCAGTATTACAAACCACTTTTATCTGACATTTTAGCTGACTATTCTATATATTTAAGTACATTTTCACTACTTGCTGCATATATGCTTTGTAGCACATTCATCCCTAGTGGATGTGTGGGTTCACCATTCTTATTCTCAACTACTTACACCTCCTGTTGCTTTACTGATTCTAGGTCTGTTGGAGTCAAATCATACTAGAAATGTGTGAAAGCTTGAAAGATAGGAAGAGGTCATTTGCCTCATTGGCTGTCCCCACAATTCTGCTTCTCTTCAAAAAGAGCTTGCTTTCTTCAGTTTCCCTTACAAAAACTGAATAATAATTGTGCACTTGCCAAGAACTGAAAAGCAAATCAGTGACTCAACATTTAATAGGACTACCCAGGGCTGGATTACAATGTCTGCATGCTAGTTTATCCCCTTTCTTGGGTAAGAGACAGTGCTCTCTTTTAGAATACAAGTGTATGCTGAGATGGGATGAAGGAAGGAGGAAATTGGGAAGACAAATCAGTGTACAGAAATCAGGCCTCATTAAACTAATTTGAATCGTGTAGGCCGGTACAATGTGGTAGGTGGGTTCTAAAGCTGGTGAGGGGGGTTGAGGTCTCCTAAAAAGACTGAGGAAAAAAAATTCAGACAAATAGTTCATTCATTGGAAGATGCAAAGTTTTGCTTGACCTCAAACTGTTCGTAAATCTGACATGAATTTATCAAATAATTTGACACACACTTTTTTTCCCCCAGGTGAAGTTCTTAAAGGGGCATAGATGCCATTCATAAAACAGTGACGAGAAGGGGAGACTGTGAAGTGTTTGGGATAGATAATCCAGTGAATGAATTGCAAGCAAAGCAGCCCCCATACCATCAAAATACCAATATATGTGTGTGTGCACAAAGTATGTATAGTTACCTATATGTGTGTATGTGCAAAATGTACAGTATTTACCAAAAGAAACAATGAAGAGGTAATTAGAAACACATGGAGAGAGATTTTCAATATAAGCAAAAGTATATGTATTCTCTTGATCTCATTGAAATGGGGAAATGAGGAGAGAAATTTGAATGCCAGACCTACAACAGGCAGGATCCTTCCGTATATACCTAGGGTATTTATTGCTTCTATAGCAGAAGCTACTTGAATATCCCAAGCTCCAATTTTCCATAACTTATTGTATTTTTGGCCAGATATATTCACGGCACGATGTGCTTGGACAGTCCTTTCTTATTGATATGAAAAAAATGCAAAGACTATTACTCTTAGCTCCTGTTTCCAGCAGAGTCTGCATTTTCTATAATTTTCCGTTTGAAAAGTGAAAAATGTACGTTCATTAAATGACTCAGGTTTTGCTGTCAAATTCAAGTGATCTTTCCACAATGGTTTGTCAACACCATTACCCTGACGATTCACTATACCTTATATAGCTGTACTTTCATGCCAGTCACTACCACTTGCTGAGAAAAGAAATAACATCACTCTTTTTATCTTATGCAACTTAAGTCTTCTGAGACTTTTGTTCAGCCTTTTCCTTTTTTGAACACTTTTGTTGCATAGTTTACTTCCTTCTCTGGAACCATCAGTTTAATGCTTATTCAAATCTGTTCAATGAGGACTCTACCTTGGGAATTAACGTTCTGGACCAGCTGAGAGAGATGCTATGGTACTTCAAGGCTAACAAAGTGGTGTCATTGATAACGGGGTTTGCCTTGACTATAATGTCCTCCATAGCATCATGCTGTTGAACGTCCATGTGAAATATAGCTTTTTTTAAACCTTAAGAACAATAAAATAAAAATAAAGGATTTCACAGCTTTCTCTAGGTTCAGTCTAAACAAGTGGAAGCAGTGTATTCTGCTGATGGAATTCTAGAGACATAAGTTGCATTGCTACTTCTGCAACTGACCTGCTGTGTAACCTGACGTGAGTCCTGTCAGCTCTGTGTGCCTCTGTTCCCTCTCCCAGCCTCTACCTTTGCTGATGGGGGCAGAGTGGGTGAGGGTATGCATTTCAGTCATGTTAATTGGAAATCCCCAGAAAGATGCCATCTAACATGGTTCAAGATGTGTTATCTGGCTGTGTTTTAGCCAGGGGGGTGGGGGGAATGGAACTGGCTAAAACACAACACTAACATGGCTTCAAAACATAGCTTTTCATGATTGTGAAATGCTGTCAAGGCGTAGGCTAATATTTGAAGCTAAGTGTGATAGACTCATAGGCCATAAGGGACCATCATGATCATCTAGTCTGACCTCATGCACATCACAATCCACAGACCTTCACCTCCCACTCAGTCATGCAATAGGCCCATAACCTCTAAGTGAGCAAAGTCCTCAAATCTTGATGGAAAGACTTCAAGTTATGGAGAATCCATCATTTACTCTGTCTTGTCTGTTTAAATAGTCTGTGCCCTAAAGAATTTAGTCACTCACAAGTTGTGCATACTTCACATAGCTCAATGGGACCCTAACTTTGGTTAGAACCTCTTCATAAACTTTAACGTTACAGAGGTTATAGGATTACATCCAGTCACTCCTGCACTGAGCTCAGTAACCTATCAACCAGGAAGGTATTGCGTCTTGACTGCAAGACATCAGGTGATGTAGAATCTCTTAGTAGTTTGTTCCAATGGTTTATCACACTCAGTGTTCAAAAATGTCACTTAAAAAAATTAAATACTTTAGGCACTATTGTAAAAAAAAAAAAGAAGAAGAAAAAGAATGACATCTACTTTCTATTTCCTTCCATTTTTGTGGTGATTAAAAGGGGTGGGGAATGCCCAAAAGTTTAAAAATCAGTGCCATGACTCTCCCTTTGCTCTCCTCCCCAGCTTTCATTTTTCCCGATGCTCATACCTGGGCTAATGTGCATCTAAGTAAATAAATAAAAACTAGAAAGTTCTTGATCAGAATGATGAGATGAATGATATAGTGGTTTCATTCTGAATGTGATATTACCTTGTGTAAGCAGTAGTGGTGTAGCCATGTTACTCCCAGGGAGACAAGGTGGATGAGGCAATATCTTTTATTGGACCATGTTCTGTTGGTGAGAGAGATGAGCGTACACAGAGCTGCTCTTATATTCTTCTGCAATACCCTAGGAAGATCCACTCTAATTGCATCAGGACTTCGGAGCAGTCCACAAAGAAACTAATCTCCAAATAAAACATCTTCAGTTTTACACAAGATTCAGGGCTTGCTCTGATAGGAGTTTTAGTTCAAGCTTGATTGATGCTCATTGTGTGGTTGAGTCAATAATGCACATACATTCTTCAATACCTAGACGTAAGGTGAAAATTGCCCTTGCACAGAGGACCAGTACACAGCAGGTGCACAAGTTAAACTCTGTTTTGGGTTTGCATGGGGTTTAAATGAGACTTTTAGTGGTGTGTAGCCTTTTGGCTAGTCTTTTTCACAGCACTGACTTTCATCATTAGTGCATTTGGGCCATGGCTTAGGAAAAGCAGTCCTATTCAGGAAAATGCTTAAGCATGTGCTATAAATCCTAATGCATACTTAAAGTTAAGCACATGCTTAAACATTGTCCTGAATACAGATTGATTTACCAGTAAGTGCTTTCCTGAGTAGGGGGCTGTAATTCAGGAAGAGCGCTCTAGTCTCAGACACAGCACACATCTCCCTACATGCAAAAAGGATGCATATCTATCCAGAAGTTAGTCTGTGCATGTTGCATGTAAAAATAAAAATTGTTAATTACAGTATATCACAAAGCATCCAGTATAGATTTATGCATCCTTCCTTAATTTCCTATTACCTTTCATTGTCTTCCCATTTATTGGCTTAATAGATACCTTTACCCTCTTTGTACTATACACATTTGTTTTCTCCCTTCTAGGTTAGAATTTTACAATTATCGCCATAGCAGCATTCCAGCTCTAATAGGAAGATATGTCTTCTGAATGGCTGATGATACAACATTAACTGTTGGAACATAACATTTTTCATGTTGGAAACATCTGGAATTCACAACCAGCAAAGATGTGTAAAAATGTCTGTGGTTTTTTAATAATCACCCAAGGCTGCGCTTGCGAGCTTTATTAGGCTGCATTTACAGACATTTCTTATTAACCAAGTGTAGAATGTGATAAAACTAAGCTTTATTTCAACATCAAAAAGAAAGTTCAATTTACAATTTATGTTCCTTTAAAAAAGGATTTGAATCATCCTTTGTGAAGAGGGGCTTTGTAAGAGAACTGGGCCATATTCCCTTCCTCCGCTATTAGCAGCCTATTACCTAGTGCACTAATATGCCTGTTTACTGGCTGATTATATCCCCCGGCAAGATTCGGGACTGTGTCTACTTCCCTGATGCAAACTAATCAGTTTTCAAAATTAGTTATTGATCCAGGCCCATTCTAGAGGACAAATTGAGTGGCTGATTCATTGAGTACCAACAGTCAGACTGTTGGTGTGAGCTGCATAGATGTGAAAACAAACAAGATATTCAAGCACATGCACACATACACTTGTTTTGTATCTCCTTACATTAGTTAAGTGCAAATACTATAGCAAGGAATGGCTCTATTGAGAGAGAGATGACCAAAGTAAACTCAAAACAGCAATGATTTAAGGTTCTTATTTTCCTTATCTACATACACAGCTCTTGGTATACACTCCAGAAGCTTTATCTGACAGACAAGAACATGTGTGTCAGTTTTTTAGTTACAAGAAGTCATCCTAACTTACTTTGGACTTTGCAACTAGAGGGAGACCTTTCTTGAACAGTTTAGGTTAGCAAGATATTTATTTGTAGTAAGAGTTGCACTTGGGATTTACACTTAGCTGCATAATATTTGTTAATTACACCATATCCATTGCCTTAATCTATCCCTCTTACCACAGAAAGCTTTTTCATGGATTCTGTTGATGGAGCAAGGTGTCAAACAAAACTATTTTCTGCATTATTTTCTATTCCCTGCTCCCCTCAAACACTTCTATTTAAAATACTGTTAAAGCCAAATTCATATTTCATTTGAGTTCTAGCCGTCATGTCCATCTGCCTCCAAGAATGTCATTCTTTACAAAGGCTAATGACACAGATACTTCTAATACTTCAGGGGCCTTATTCTCCACCATTTATACTAAGGGAGAAAAAAAAACTACAGTTAATTTCCAAGATTAGTTTCACAGCATTATACAAACACCCATTTTCTAGCTCAGAATTATGACTCTCATAATAGTTGCATGTTGATCCCCTGCACCCCTAAAATGGGTAAGATCAAATGGTATCTATTCTGTTTTTTTTTTGTTTGTTTGTTTTTTGTCTTGTTTGTTTTTATTTTTTAATGTGGTGGTGTCTGTTCCCTACTTAATTACAAGTGTTTCTGGAACAGAAACATTCAATGAGACCAAGATTTCACCCAAAATGTTAATATCTTATTTCCCTTTACATATATGAAAACACTTTACAGCTGAACAAGCTTTCTTAACTATGTATAATATTCTGGCTGTTTGCCTACTTCTAAGGGTCAGTCAAATGGAGGGCTTGAGTTTTTTGGCTTCATTACCCCAAGTCAGTTGAATGTCTAGTAACTCCTTAAAAAGAAAAGGAGTACTTGTGGCACCTTAGAGACTAACCAATTTATTTGAGCATCTGATGAAGTGAGCTGTAGCTCACGAAAGCTTATGTTCAAATAAATTGGTTAGTCTCTAAGGTGCCACAAGTAATCCTTTTCTTTTTGTGAATACAGACTAACACGGCTGTTACTCTGAAACTAGTAACTCCTTCCTGAACCATCATACAGAGTACCTGAAAACTTCACATTATGTACTAGAGCTTTGTAAGGCATTCCTGTGCACGCTGTATTTTTGTTATACAGGCCTTGAATTTTGCTTTGAGGCTTGTTATAATTCACCCAAAACTAAGAATGCCAAAACCATTTATATTCATTCATTCTCTCTCCTTATCCATCCAAAACTTGGCCCAGATTCACCAAAAAGATTCATAAACCTGGACTGAGTTTGAGATTTATAAGAAAACTCTAAACCAGACATATGTTTTTTTGCTTTGCTTGGGTCTTGGTAAGTTTCACACAGGTTTTTTTGTATATGCACGTAGCGAAGAAAAGGAAAAGTATTGATTATATGAATGATGGGTAGTGGGTGGACCGGGGTCTTGGCAGATGCTCTCAATGACTAAGTATCTTTTTTTCTTTGAGTTTCTTGTATCAGTTACTGGTTCATATCTGACCCAAATAAGTAATAACTAAGAGTTTTATTACAAGCTTACTAATTTACTGTAAGCTTGACCTGTACTCCTACACTTTTGAACAGCAACTTTCATGTAAACTACAGCCTAAAAAGCAAATAACATGAAGGTGTAAGATGCCATTGGAAAGCCTGTTTTACTATACACTGTCCTCTACCTCCCCTTGCTCCCCTTTGGTATGCAAGACATAGTTTACACATATTGAATGGCAATTGTATGTGTTACAAGTGCCTTGAACAGGTGTTTCTGATTGCCTTATATTCAAGGTGTAACTTATATCCATGTAGAATTTGATCCAGAGCCTTCTGAATTGCACCAGCTTACACCTGTGACACAATTTTTCTCTCGTACCCTAGTGTAATCCATTGATGTCAACGTGGTTTCATTAATGTAGCTGAAAAGAGAATTGGGCCTAGGTATGAAATTTGCCATTGTTCTGCCTTCAGCAGCAGAGAATAAGAACTCTGCTTATTTTCAGTCTTTACATTGTTATGACGAGTCAGATTTATGCTGTTCTGTGAAAGTTCAGAATGTCACTTCTTACAGCTTCCAATGTGGCAATTTTTCCTTTTTTAGACCAGCAGGGGGTCTAAGATCTCCTGGCATAACTGGAAAATAAAGGTCAGCTGATATAAATTTTCATAGCTCTATTCACCTCAATAGAACTATATTAATGTAAACCCACTGAAGGGTCCCAGAATATTCCTGATCATTTTGGTTCTGTTTATATTCATTATAGCCTCTAGGGAGACAATAGTGCAAAATAAGATCTTTAATGTAGATGCCAGGACTTGAATATTTCTCCTGCAACTGTTGTTGACATTGTTTTCAGGCTTCTTTTCATATGCTCTCCCTTTCAAGTAAAAGTAAAGTCATATAGAAAACAATTTATACAGGGATGAATACATGAACAAAATCTGCATTTTCAAGGAGGGAGGACATGTATAATTTGAGTTAATTTTGAGAGTGAAAACTGGAGCCTAAAACAGTAAATTTATTTGTATTATTGAACCAGTCAATGGAAGAAGAACTTGTTCACAATTGGATCTATACTTTTTGTGTAAGTAAATCAATAAAATACTGTTTTTCTCATCTCCATTTCTTAGACTATACTGGTCACTGAAACCAGCCTTTCCTCCAGGGAATTAATTAAATTAAAAAATGAAATTACATAGTTGTTTTTGTCATCCTTTTTGAATATGAAATAGAGCTGCATTCAGATCCATTGTGAATGCTTCCATTACTACAGACCTGATATTGAAAGAAGGAATGAGCAGACTTCTGAAATATTAGCTCGCTTTATTCCTGGACCTACACTGCATTGAAGAGTGATATGGTTAAAAAAATCCATAAAGGTTTTGCAGGACTCAGAGTTAATTTGGGTCACTCAAAATCTGTAATAAAAACATAAGTTTAAAAAGTGATATATACATGAAGTATTTTTAGAAAAGAACAACACATAAAATCTCTATAAAAGGGACAATACTTAAACAATATATTTGATCAGATTAAATTCAAGAAAGTTGAGTACTGAAGTCTCAGACACTCTATATTAGGTGCAAGCATGCTGGATGCCAATATTGAAAACATAAACAATGAAAATAGTAGAAGATTGTAGTTTAAGGAGAACTGGATGTGCTAATGGGGGTACTGCTGAGGACATGTGTTATAATTGGAGTCATGCATTACATGGGGATATAACTTCAGATTTTTCTATTTACTTTTCATTGTCTTTGAAATTGATCTTTCTCTCATAATTTTCATTTTAATAACTTTGTGATTGAATTAAAATAGGAGTATTTTTAACTTGTTCAGTTTATTTTCCCCTCTATATGACAATTATGGTAATTCTACATTGTTCTGTCATCTTGTAGTTTTTATTTTTAACCTGTCTACCAACTCCCCAAATCATTGAATCATAGAAATGTAGGGCTAGAAGGGACCTCAAAGTCAAGTCCAGTGTGCTGCTCTCAGGCAGGACCAAGTAACGCAGATCATCACTGACAGGTATTTATCCAGCCTGTTCTTAGTAATCTCCAATGATTGGGATTCCACATCCTCACTTGGAAGCCTATTCCAGAACTTAACTACTCTTATAGTTAGAAAGCTTTTCCTAATCCCTAACCTAAATCTCCCTTGCTGCAGATAAAACTCCTTACTACTACTACTACTGTCTTCAGTGGACATGGAGAATAATTGATCACCATCCTCTTTATAACAGCCCTTAGCATATTTGAAGACTGGTATTCCCCCACCCCCTTTGGGTCATCTTCCTACAGGACTAAACTGTGAGATTCTGGCTACTGTTTTGGTGCTACCCCATTCTAGAAATGCTTTCACATAAACTCCATTAATCAGAACCCTGGAAGCAAGATAACTAAGAATCATTTAAAACAATGTCTGTCTTCCCTTACCTAAGCTGTATACTTCCTTCAGTAGCAAGCACAGTTGCAGGGCTAGGTTGAGTTCCTACAGCCATAGAAAGAAAGACTTAACCTGAAATAGAACTAGAAGAACAGCAAATAATCAGCCCCTTTTGAAATCTGTTTGAGTAGTGTTAAATAAGTCTGTTTCAAACCAGTATATGTTAATGAATCTACCATTCTTTGGCATTACACATCTAGAAATCTCCAGTGCACAGTGGGTTGGTGAAATGCCATGCAGTCTTTCTAATAGTTCCTTTGAAGCCCTAAGCAATGTGCCACTATGCTCTGGAAAGGGTGGTTCATTTCCCAATATTAGTCTGCCCTTTGAGCCAAACAAGTGGCTTTTCAGTCTGAAATGGATTCATCTTTGTTTGGATTTGAACAAAACATGATTGTATCCAAAACCAGTAGTTCTACCACTTAAGTTAGAGAGACTCCATTATCTCTTGGTAGTGATTTAGTACTAATTTCTTATCTGCAGGCCTCCGGCCACTAGACGGTGACACTTTTACAAGTCACCTCTAGGAAGCATACAGAGCTGTCCAATTTGAGTCCACAAGAAGTTTAATAAGTCTATTTCTAAGCACTACTAGAATAAAGAAAATAACAATGACACTCAAGGAGTCTGATGTGGCACTTGGCTAGAAACCTCATTCAGGATATGTTCAGGCTTTCTTGTGTAGTGCCAGTGAGGTATTGAGTTCTTTAATCTTTTGCAATCACTATACACATTGGACTAAAATGGAGCAGGGACTCTGTTTTTGGTGAAACTTACTAGCATGACCTCAGAAGAAAGACAACATAATATGGAAGTTGTTACTTGTTTCTTTACCTTTTTAATCATACCTGTGGAACAAGTCTATCCATGATGTCTGCTAGTGAACCCCTGGAGTAATAACTACATTTAATGCAACATAAGATTTTAAGAGTCACAAAGAATTCCATCTATTCTATTTCCACTCTTCCTTCCCATCCCACTTCATATCTTTACCCCTAGTGAGAACATGGAACTTCAGGTATTGAATCTGGTTGATAATAAAAGCAGCAACACATGTTTACTTCACAAGATTTTAGGACATAAGAACTACCATACTGGGTCAGACCAAAGGTCCCTCTAGCCCAGTATCCTCCCTTCCAACAGTGGCCAATGCTAGGTGCTTCAGAGGGAATGAACAGAACAGGTAATCATCAAATGATCCATCCCTAGTAGCCCATTCCCAGCTTCTTGCAAAACTGAGGCTAGGGACACCATCTCTGCCCATCCTGGCTAATAGCCATTGATGGACGGATCCTCCATGAATTTTTGAACCCTGTTATGCTCTTGGCCTTCACAAACCTCTGGCAAAGAGTTCCACTGGTTGACTGTGTGTTGTGTTCAGAAATACTTCCTTTTGTTAATTTCATTTGGTGACCCCTGGTTCTTGTGTTAGGAAATGGAGTAAATAACACTTTCCTATTTACTTTCTTTATACCAGTCATGATTTTATAGACCTCTATCATATCCCCCCTTAGTCATCTCTTTTCCATGCTGAAAAGTCCCAGTCTTAATAATCTCTCCTCTTACGGCAGCCGTTCCATACCCCTAATAATTTTTGTTGCCCTTTTCTGAACCTTTTCCAATTCCAATACATATTTTTTGAAATGGGGCGACCACATCCTCCCAAAGTATTCAAGATGTGGGCCTACCATGGATTTATATAAAGTCAATATGATATTTTCTATGCTTATCTACCCCTTTCTTCAGGATTCCTAATATTCAGTTGGATTTTTTGATGACCGCTGCACATTGAGCAGAAATTTTACAGGAACTATCCACGATGACTCAAGATCTTTCTTGAGTGCTAAGTCCAATTTTATAAGTCCATCATTTTATATGTGTAGGTGGGATTACATTTTCCAATGTCTCTTACTTTTTATTTATCAATGTTGAATTTCATCTGCCATTTTGTTGCCCAGTCAGTCAGTTTTGTGAGATCCCTTTGTAACTCTTTGCAGTCTGCTTTGGACTTAACTCTCTTGAGTAGTTTTGTATCATCTGCAAATGTTGCCATCTCATTGTTTACTCCTTTTTCCAGATCATTTATGAATATGTTGAACAGTACTGGTCCCAGTACAGACCCCTGGGGGACACCATATTTACCTCTCTCCATTCTGAAAACTGACCATTTATTCCTCTATTAGGAAATAGAGGAATAAATGGTCAGTTTTCAGAATGGAGAGAGGTCTTTCATACATCTTTTATACATCTATACATCTTTTAACCAGTTACTGATCCATGAGAGGACTTTCTCTCTTATCCCATGACTGCTTACTTTGCTTAAGAGCCTTTGATGAGGGACCTTGTCAAATGCTTTCTGAAAACCTAAATCCACTGTATCACCCTTGTTCACATGCTTGTTGACCTCCTCAAAGAATTCTAGTAGATTGGTGAGGCATGACTTCACTTTACAAAAACTATGTTGACTCTTCCCCCAACAAATCATGTTCATCTGTGTCTGATAATTCTGTTCTCTACTATAGTTTCAACCAGTTTGCTCAGTACTGAAGTTAGGCTTTCTGGCCTGTAATTGCCCATAGTTTTTATGTGAACCTTTTCTTGGTTTTGATCTACATGCAATCAAACAAAACTCAATCAGAAAATCAGAAAGATGTAGCTTCTGAAAGCAAGAAATGGACAGGGACTAGGAATCGGATAATCCTAAAATTGACTTGTGTTGCCATGAAAATGTGTATAATTCAGCACTTGGCCACTAGAGAGAACTGACCTTTACATATTTCAATTAATGTGCATTATGTCTCCTATAATGAGAAGAGGCTAAAGAAAATTATCATTCCATCCAAGGGGCCGAGAGAAGGATTCTGCTATTCTACAGGTCTGGTTTCAGTGTGTTACTCAATACATACTTACAAACTCTGCAGAAATTCACTCCATTGACGACTTCTGGATTCCCATGCTGACAGTAATTATAACTTTTATAGAATATAGAGCACTTAATTTTACAGTAATAGACATAAGTATGATGGGCTAACCTGCTTTTTTCTCTATCTAAAAGTTCTTATCTTATTCTTATATGCAAATTGCCAGTTAATCTCCTTGAATATGTCATAAGTCTCTCCTTCTAAAATAATAGTTAATGTAATTATGTCTGAAAGTTTAATCGTGTTCCATAAGGTGGAACGTTTTATGCCACTTGAATAGTCTTGTTGTACAGTGCCTAAGACCAGGGAATAATATGACCCACAGTATATTAAATGTATATCATCAGCTGTCTTCTGCTGATGCCTATCCAGATTGGGTTACCAATTCTAGAAACTCCCCGTACTTCAGGTTTCACCACAGTGCTATTTGGCATGAGCAAACAGATGGATTATAAATCACACATACACTTTAGCCATATTCCATAGCCATGTGAGAAACAAGTTCAATTTGTCCAACTTCTTTATGATTTTAGCTTACTTCTCATTTGCCAAGACTTTCTCTTTGCCTTTAACTATCTCCTTAGCCTAATGGGGTGCACATTCAGGCTAGATTCCATGGTCAAGTATTGTGTCTTTTGTGCAACCCAAACTCTGAGTTTGGGGATGTATGAAGAATACTGGATCAAGCACCAACTTCATAAAAGAAAAAAAATATTTAGACTCCCAAATTTAAAAATTGTTGGGTTTGAAAGTAAGGTTAGGCTGTTAAAAGCACAATGTAGAAGTAGTAAGGAGAAGAGCAAATCTGATTAAATCAAAGTAGCTGAGGTTTACTACAAACTAACTCAGTCACTTTTATTCTCTCCCCCCCCCCCCCAGTCTGACTGCCAACTTTTTATAACATATATATTTGGTGCTATATTCTCTTTGTTTTGTTTCCCAGTTCCCAGCCAGATGCTCTTTCTCTGGTTTTGTACGGTAGCCAGTGCCGACCAGCAGAGAATGCATAATAATCTATAATGTGGATAATATCCTTCCCAGAGAGACCAGCACACATTACTTTGCACCCTGCTGAGCGTGTTATGATTCTTGTATTATGCTTGGCAGTGCAACACATGCCAAATGCACCACTATGGGTGGTTTCCTATTTCCTTTTAGCTTCTCCCTTAATCACATAGTTTGTCTCCCCCCGCCTCCTTGTTCTCCAGTCATCATTCATCTAAAACTCCATGTGTAGTGATTGAAGCTACTGAGTGATATTCCAGATACCTTAAAACGTAAATTTGCAAACAACCTTCTAGGAAATTGTTTAATACTCTTTACTGGAAACCCTTAAATTAGCGGAATCACATTTAGCCTGCTCACTACTTGAAAGCATAATCATTTTACATCTTCAGTATCTAAAGTATAAGTTTTGTTTTAATATGAAATGTAATAGACAGCTTTGCTTACCTGATTAAGATCATCTTGTAAGACTACATCCTACCAGCTAGACAGCCTTCCTCATAAAGTATGACTTACTAAATTGGAATACAATAAGGTTAACAATGTATGCTCCACATTATGGCATGTTTGATCTGAGTGGTGACCGTTTCTGCGAAGTGAATAATCACCTTTGCTAAATCAGCACAACATGTTTTATTAGTGGTTGCTGAACCAACTGGTAAGTCTGATCTTTTAAAGATATAAATGAATGGATCAGTATGAAAATAAATCTCAGAAATGGATCAATGTCAATAACTAAGTAGCAATGAAACTGTTCCTGGTTACAAGAAAAATAAGGTGAAAGAGCTAGAGTCAAGTCAGTGTCCATGCAGAGCCAGAGGGCTGGTCTCTACTGGGGATATAGACGCTGTTGCAATCAATGCAGTAGGGATTGATTTTAGCAAGTCTAGTGAAGGCCCAGTAAATCGATGGCAACATGCTCTCAGCACCCTGTACTCAACCCCTGTACTCTAGCTCTCTGAGTAAGAGAGGTCGACTGGAAAGCATCTCCCATCGACTCAGCGCTGTGAAGACACCAGGATAATTCAACCTAAGCTACGTTGACTCCAGGTACGTGAATAATGTAGCTGGACTAGCATAACTTAGGTTGACTTACCCCCACAGTGAAGACAAGCCCACAGTGTACTCAATGGGACATAGCACAGGTGCAGGAGAATGGTTGCATGGTTCCTATTGAACTTTCAGGCCCTAATTACTATAGAATCATAGAAGATTAGGGGTGGAAGAGACTTCAGGAGGTCATCTAGTCCAACCCCCTGCTCAAAGCAGGACTAATCCCAACTAAATCATCCCAGCCAGGGCTTTGTCAAGCAGGGCCATAAAAACTTCTAATGATGGAGATTCCATCACCTCTCTAGGTAACCCATTCCAGTGCTTCACCACCCTCCAAGTGAAATAGTTTTTCCTAATATCCAACCTAGATCTCCCCCACTGCAACTTGAGACCCTTGCTCCTTGTTCTGTCATCTGCCACCACTGACAACAGCCAAGCTCCATCCTCTTTGGAACCCTGCTTCAGGATGTTGAAGGCTGCTATCAAATCCCCCCTCACTCTTCTCTTCTGCAGACTAAGTAAGCCCAGTTCCCTTAGCCTCTCCTCATAAATTATGTGCCCCAGCCCTTGACATCATTTTCGTTGTCCTCCGCTGGACCCTCTCCAGTTTCTCCACATCCTTTCTGTAGTGGGGCAACCCAAAACTGGACACAATGCTCCAGATGTGGCCTCACCAGTGCCAAATAAAGGGGATTAATCACTTCCCTCTATCTGCTGGCAACACTCACAATAATGTAGCCCAATATGCCAGTAGCCTTCTTGGCTTCAAGGGCACACTGTTGACTCATATCCAGCTTCTCATCCACTGTAATCCCCAGGTCCTTTTCTGTAGAACTGCTGCTTAGCCAGTCGGTGCCCAGGCTGTAGCAGTGCATAAGATTCTTCTGTCCTAAGTGCAGGACTCTGCACTTGTCCTTGTTGAACCTCATCAGATTTCTTTTAGCCCAATCCTCCAATTTATCTAGGTCACTATGGACCGTATCACTACACTCCAGTGTATCTACCTATTCCCCCAGTTTAGTGTCATCCATGAACTTCCTAAGGGTGCAATCTATCCCATAATCCAGATCGTTAATGAAGATGTTGAACAAACTGGCCACAGGACCGACTCCTGGGATACTCCACTTGACACCAGCTGCCAGCTAGCCATCGAGCCACTGATCATCATTGAGCCCGATGACCTAGCCAGCTTTCTATCCACCTTATAGTCCATTCATCCAATCCGTACTTCTTTAACTTGCTGGCAAGAACGCTGTGGGAGACCGTATCAAAAGCTTTGCTAAAGTCAAGATATATCATGTCCACCACTTTCCCCATACCCATAGAGCCAGTTATCTCATCATAGAAGGTTAGTCAGGCATGACTTGCCCTTGGTGAATCCATGTCTAACCTTGAATACCTCTGACTCAAGAAATATTTCCAACACACCTCTGAACAACATACTAATCCACGGAGAGCTTCCTACCAAGACTACAAAAAGGAGGATTCTGGGTGGACTCCTCCCGAAGGTCGAAACAACAGACTGGACTTCTACATAGAGTGCTTCTGCCGACGTGCACGGGCTGAAATTGTGGAAAAGCAGCATCACTTGCCCCATAACCTCAGCCGTGCAGAACACAATGCCATCCACAGCCTCAGAAACAACTCTGACATCATAATCAAAAAGACTGACAAAGGAGGCGCTGTCGTCATCATGAATAGGTCGGAATATGAACAAGAGGCTGCTAGGCAGCTCTCCAACATCACTTTCTATAAGCCATTACCCTCTGATCCCACTGAGGGTTACCAAAAGAAACTACAGCATTTGCTCAAGAAACTCCCTGAAAAAGCACAAGAACAAATCCGCACAGACATACCCGTGGAACCCCGACCTGGGGTATTCTATCTGCTACCCAAGATCCATAAACCTGGAAATACTGGACGCCCCATCATCTCAGGCATTGGCACCCTGACAGCAGGATTCTCTGGCTATGTAGACTCCCTCCTCAGGCCCTATGCTACCAGCACTCCCAGCTATCTTCGAGACACCACTGACTTCCTGAGGAAACTACAATCCATTGGTGATCTTCCTGAAAACACCATCCTGGCCACTATGGATGTAGAAGCCCTCTACACCAACATTCCACACAAAGATGGACTACAAGCCATCAGGAATAATGTCACAGCAAACTTGGTGGCTGAACTTTGTGACTTTGTCCTCACCCATAACTATTTCACATTTGGGGACAATGTATACCTTCAAATCAGTGGCACTGCTATGGGTACCTGCATGGCCCCACAGTATGCCAACATTTTTATGGCTGACTTAGAACAACGCTTCCTCAGTTCTTGTCCCCTAATGCCCCTACTCTACTTGTGCTACATTGATGACATCATCATCTGGACCCATGGAAAAGAAGCCCTTGAGGAATTCCACCATGATTTCAACAATTTCCATCCCACCATCAACCTCAGTCTGGACCAGTCCACACAAGTGGTCCATTTCCTGGACACTACGGTGCTAATTAGCGATGGTCACATAAACACCACCCTATACCAGAAACCTACTGACCGCTATTCCTACCTGCATGCCTTCAGCTTTCATCCAGACCACACCACACGATCCATTGTCTACAGCTAAGCTCTACGATACAACTGCATTTACTCCAGCCCCTCATACAGAGACAAACACCTACAAGATTGCTATCAAGCATTCTTACAACTACAATACCTAACTGCTGAAGTGAAGAAACAGATTGACAGAGCCAGAAGAGTACCCAGAAGTCACCTACAACAGGACAGGCCCAACAAAGAAAATAACAGAATGCCACTAGCCATCACCTTCAGCCCCCAACTAAAACCTCTCCAACGCATCATCAAGGATCTACAGCCTATCCTGAAGGACGACCCATCACTCTCACAGATCTTGGGAGACAGGTCAGTCCTTGCTTACAGATAGCCCCTGAACCTGAAGCAAATACTCACCAGCAACCACACACCTCACAACAGAACCACTAACCCAGGAACCTAGCCTTGCAACAAAGCTCGTTGCCAATTGTGTCCACATATCTGTTCAGGGGACACCATCATAGGGCCTAATCACATCAGCCACACTATCAGAGGCTCGTTCACCTGCACGTCCACCAATGTGATATATGCCATCATGTGCCAGCAATGCCCCTCTGCCATGTACATTGGTCAAACTGGACAGTCTCTACGTAAAAGAATAAATGGACACAAATCAGACGTCAAGAATTATAACATTCAAAAACCAGTCGGAGAACATTTCAATCTCTCTGGTCACTTGATTAGAAACCTAAAAGTGACAATACTTCAACAAAAAAACTTCAAAAACAGACTCCAATGAGAGACTGCTGAATTGGAATTAATTTGCAAACTGGATACAATTAACTTAGGCTTGAAAAGAGACTGGGAGTGGATGGGTCATTACACAAAGTAAAAGTATTTCCACACGTTTATTCCCACCCACCACTATTCCTCAGACATTCTTGTCAACTGCTGGAAATAGCCCACCTTGATTATCACTACAAATGGTCCCCCCCCCACAGCTCTCCTGCTGATAATAGCTCACCTTAAGTGATTGCTTTGGTTACAGTGTGTATGGTAACACCCATTGTTTCATGTTCTCTCTCTATATATATATAAATCTCATCACTGTATTTTCCACTGAATGCATCCGATGAAGTGAGCTGTAGCTCACGAAAGCTTATGCTCAAATAAATTTGTTAGTCTCTAAGGTGCCACGAGTACTCCTTTACTTGAATACCTCATGTATCTTCAACTCACACTGACATTTTGTGGTGTAGAAGGAATTCAGAATTGGAATCAAAGTGGACTTATAACAACATTCACTAACTCTTTAAGCTTCAAAATTAATCCTTTCATCTTGCCCAAACTTCCAGAAAAAGATGTTTTCTGCCTGAAAAGAAATCCCTAATAAAAATTGAATAGGGTCTGATCCTATGAAGTGCTGAGCCCTCAACTCCCACAGCTAACCAATGGGAGTTGAGGACAGTCAGAGGCGACCCCTTTTTAGGCGGAGCTCAGCAGCTTCCTGCATCAATATTATCGATGCTCCAGGTGTAAAATTCTGGCCCCATTGAAATCCAATGACTAAGTTCCCGTTTCCTAAAAGAATGGGGGAGGGGCAGCATTTCACCCCAGAAATATTAATCCACATTTGTACAAGTAGCAGTGATTCTCATTACAGTATATATAAAGCAGAAATTATGCACATGAAGAATATCAAGAAGTCAGAGTGCTCTCACAGGAGACTCACATTTGAATGAATTGTGCCAATAACCTAATTTGATTAGCTTCAGAGAATGCAAGGCTGCAGTGTCCATTCTGGCTTTTAATGCAGAAGTACCAGCTTAACACAGGGGGAAAAAAAGCTGTTAGAAGGAGGATTTCTTGATGGTTCATAAATTGAACTGAAAAGAATTTTTAAAAAATCTGAAGAATACTCAACAGCAATTTCATATCCGCTGTTGGCCACATGCTGGTTCTTTCTCATTCTCTTCATTTCTGCCCTTTTCAATCTTCACTTCATAGCTCAGTTCTGATATCCAAAGAATATTTTAGTCTCTGATAACGGCTTTCTTTATCTTGCACTCTTTAGTCGCACAGAATATACTGTAAATTATTGAGCATAAAAGGATTAACAAGGGTTTCCTGAAGAAATGTTATCCAGGCTACCACTAACAGTGCCATGAAAACCTCATAGCTGGTAAATGGCCCATTTAATAAATAGCAAACAATTGCTCTGTCTAAAATTATCAGAGCATGTTGAAGGTCCATTATTAACAACACTGTTTGTTAATTTTAAAACTTTTTTAAAGAGATCAGAAGATGCTAATTTAATGCTCAGAAGCATCAAGAGCTTCTGTAGGAATAGTTTTTCCTGGGGCATTTCAAATGCTCTTTTAAAGGAAAAACAGCCTACCTGGAGCTGAAGAATATTTCTGCGAGGCTTAATTTCCCTGTGAAAGTATGCAGATGGCACACAAAGGTACACAGAACTTAACCAATCAAAAGAAGATAGGATCTATACTGAAATATGTAGTCCCTCAAAACTGGGAGAAATGCTGCTGTAAAGGTGCATGGTTTTTGCTTTATATTTTGCAGCCAATGCTGCATCCTATCACGTGGGAGTTGATATTAGGGTTTACAGCTATATTCACAAATATTTTACTTGTAAACTAGAGACGGGTGAAAATTAAACACTTATACAACCTCCATTCTTCAAGATTTTAATGTAACCAGTAAATGGTGGTACAATGGCACATCCACAATTTTACAGTGGTGGTGGGGGGGAACAGTATACTACCTAGCTGCAGCTTTATGAAAGATGGTTGAACACATGGGCTCAGATTACCCTTTTGGATGGCTTATTGATTGATGATGTTTTTGCAAATGTATTCCAACAACTGTGAATGGTAAGAGACATGCTTGATTTGCTGATTGCCACCCTGAGAGCGTACAGCAGATACACAGTGCAGTTGCGAATGAGTGCTTGAGCTCAATCCATTAATTACATTTATTCCTTCGAAGCCCTAACACACAAGCCCACTGAGATCCACGGATAGAATTCACAGCTCAGTCGATATCTTCTTTCCTATGCCTCTTCCATTTCTATAATCAATTCAGTAAAGTAGAGGAAATCCTCTCTGTGAGGATGTGCAAGTAATCTAAGAAAAGAATCATTCCTTTATTGCTTTGTCAGTTCTTTCATCTCCCAGTCTTCCAATTGTTGATGTGTCTCATGAGAGATATCTCCTTTTTCCTACCTAGCAAGCTCGGTGAGGTAAATGTTCTATGGTTCTCCAAAACTCGTCTCTGTTAATAAATGCCCAGAAGAATCTTGTGCAGGGTTCTATCATTCTGAGTGGTCAGTCTCTGACCACAAAATGGGGCTTCACAGTATTCCACAGCAAGTATAGATGCTATACAGGAGCTGTCTAGTCTTATCAACCTTATTAAGACTGATTGGATAAGCTGACTGAAAATAACAACAAATCTTCCATTAATGCCCACCAGGAAATCCTTTGCCAGATCTGTGTTCTTGTGTCAATTGGTCAGGTTTGTCAATTGGCCTAGTTGTAAAATTGGATGCAACCTATCCTAAGCATCTCTTAAATGAGTTAGGTTTGCATTAGAAGGGCACTTACTCAGATGCTGTAGGACTCTGAATATGTCAAACTGGAATTTGAAGAGAATGAGAGAGAGAGAGAGAGAGAGAGTGTGTGTGTGTCACATGAACCCCAGCCCCTTTCTATGAAATAAATAGTTAATAATGTGGACAGTTAAATTGTTCTTCAGAATTAGTCTTGAGATTTAAGGCCCCATTGAGATGAATAGGGGAGTTTAGATTTATTTTACGACAGTGTGCAGATTCCAGCAGCACAGCAGGTATTACATTCAGATGGTATGATGGCTAGAAATATATATTTTTTCAGTGAAAACCTTGATTCTTCAGATTCAGATGGGTAATGGGAAGAATCCACACCTACATGGAGTTATCAGTGACTCCCATGAAAGTCAAAGGAGACCACATGGCTAAAGTACCATGTAATTCTTAAAAATCGGAGAGTAAAATTTTGTGAGGAGAATGGGATGCAGCTTCTGGTCTTCATTGTGTGTGTGTGTGTGTGTGTGCGTGTGCGAAAATTGGTGTCTCACCCCTTATTACTGAAGAAGGCTGCCCATGGAGTCTCCAAGAGCCTTTAATACAACTTCCTAGGCTGTTGGAAGTGGTTGTTTAAGAGTAAGATGAGATGCTCTAAAGCCTCACCATTTCAGTGCTGGGTGTGCTGCCTTTGCAGCACTCCATTTTGGCAAAGAAGTTTGGATTTTGTTTATTTTGAACAGCCTATTGCTGTGTGGAGATGTAGCATGTAAAAATAAATTCTAGTTGTTACAAAGTTTTCAGGGGGTTATTTTATCACAAGTCTGGCCTTGTGTACATTTCATATTTGCCCTGATTTCAGCAATCAGTAGCTAACAATTGACATAGCAAACAAGAAAACCCATGATTTGTACTCAATCTAGTTTCAAGCAAAGGTAAGCTTCACTGGTATAAATCATTGCTTTCTCTGTCTACATGTGGTGGTTTGCCATTAATCACAGAAACTGGGGGTGAGAGGAGAGGTGGGATTGTCAATGGAGAAAAGACAAGTAACTATTTAATGCACTGTAGAGGACTGATACTGTTAAATGGCAAAGCCATAGAGGGTAAATATTATCAGAAGAACTTCAGCTGTGATCAGCTCTCTCCTATTCTTCACGGAATACAGGAGGGGTTAGGCTGTGTGGGATGCCTAAATGTCCGCTTTTCTATCTACTACCATTTTAACTAGCTTAAATGCATAGGATCAAGATAACCGCTAAATGCAAACTGACAGTGACTATTCCTTCCAGGAAGCAAGACAGGCTTGTGCAGCTGATGTGTAGCTAATGCAATAAATGTGGTGCTTGAATATCTCTGTTTAAGGAAGAACACTGTATTTATTTTTAAGCTTTTTTCTTTTAAATTTCATAGAAGTAGGGATTTTTCACCTCAGATAAAAGGGAGAAAATTGCCATAAGTTGTCTTTAGTATTTTTGGGGTACTTCTTTTTTCAGCATAAAAAGATTAAAGCTGTGTACTGGTATAAGAAGCAGAGACTTATGGAAGTAGAGCTTTCCATTTTAGGAAATCCTCTTGTCGTAGCTTCTTGTTTATAATCTATAAAATTTAATATTCTCACTTCACGTGTTTTATATGCACTTTTGAGCATATTCATTAGCAAAATGTGAAAATTTCATTTAAATAGAGACCATTAGGATTTTTTTTACTCACTTTCTAAAATCAGTCTTTTTTGTGTGTGCATCCTGTGGTGTTTTGGAGTCCACAGTTAATTTCTTAAGGGTTTTATATCTGTCTCCTTCCCTTCCACCTGCCCTTCCACACATACAAGCACACAGAGGAAAGGCAACAGAGACTGATATTTTCCTAGAATGAAAGACAAAAATTATATGTTTAAAAGTGTGCATTCTAGAAAACAATATCAGCAGTTCCAGTCAGAATTTTCAAAGCAAAACAAAAAATATCTTAGGCCACATAAACTGATCTACTTAACACCTTCATAAACTAACCTAGCCCTGAGTTTAGTCACATATTGGGCACACCTCAGAAAATTAATATGCGGTTGTAGATGTGATATGCTATATCAGGGGCGGGCAACCTATGGTACGCCTGCCAAACACGGCACACGAGCCAATTTTTAATGGCACGCTGCTGCCTGCTGGGGATAAGAGCGTGCAATTAAAAATCCTGCCCGGCCCGGCCCACTCTTCCTCGCCCACCGCTCTCTCCTTGCAGGGCAGGCAAGCTTCCCCCTCCCCCGCCTCGTCCTCCAGCGTGCAGGCTTCCTGCCCCTCCTCCTTTCCCTCCCTGCTGCTGATCAGCTGACGGCCCTTGCTATGGAGCGGGAGAGGGAAAAGCTGAGCTGCAGCGTGCTCTCTGCTCTGGGGACATTGGGGAAGAGGTGGAATCATTATAGCCCCTCCAGCCCCCTGCCATGACAGGGGGCTGGGAGAGCTCCCATGACCCCAGCCCCCCCAGCCCTCTGCCCTGACCCTGCACACCTCCCAGCCCTCTGCCCTGACCCCTGCACCTCCCTCACACACACCCAGCCCTCTGCCCTGACCCCTGCGCTCCCCCACAATCCTAGCCCTGACTCCTTGCACCCCCCACATCCACATCCCCACCCCCAGCCTGAGCACCAAACGGGAGCTCCTGCACACACATACCCACATTCCCACCTGCACCCCTCGCACCAAATGGGAGCTGCCCAGGTAAGCGCTCCACACCCAAACCTCCTGCCCCAACCCTGAGCCCCCTCCCTCATTCTAGCTCCTGGCCAGATCCTACACCCCAACCCCCAGCCTGCTTCTTCACCCCCAAGCCTGTGCTCAGTACACTCCCACCTTCAGCTCAGTGCAGAGAGAGAGAGAGGAAGAGAATGGGCCAGAACCAGGGAGAAAGTAGGTACCTACTCTAAGTGGACAGGGTCGGGACCCCAGACCAGCAGTGGGGTGAGCGGGGCTGGCAGCCGGGACCCTGGTTGGCAGGAGCCAGCGGACGGAACCCCAGACTGGCATGCGGGCTGAGCCGCTAAGCCCACTGCTGGTCTGGGGTCCCAACTGCTGGCCCCGCTCAGCCCACTGCTGGTCTGGGGTCCCGGCTGCCCGCCCCGCTCAGCCCGCTGTCGGTCTGGGGTTTTGGCTACCAGCCCCTTGCCAGCCGGGGTCCCGGACGCAGGTCCCGCTCAGCCTGCTGCTGGCCTAGGTGAACGGAACCCCAAGCCAGCAATGGGCTTAGCGGGGCCGGTGGTGTAAGATAAACATTTTAATTTAATTTTAAATGAAGCTT
Source organism: Lepidochelys kempii (assembly GCF_965140285.1). NCBI lineage: Eukaryota > Metazoa > Chordata > Testudines > Cheloniidae > Lepidochelys > Lepidochelys kempii. The sequence continues at coordinate 178,527,947 of NC_136380.1, forward strand.
CTTAAACATTTTGAAAACCTTGTTTACATACGACAATAGTTGAGTTATATAATATATAGACTTAGAGAGCGACCTTCTAAAAACGTTAAAATGTAGTATTGGCACGTGAAACCTTAAATTAAAGTGAATAAATGAAGACTTGGCACACCACCTCTGAAAGGTTGCTGACCCCTGTGCTATATAATGAAAAGCATATATATATAAATTGTGACAAAGTTCATCTCTGCCTTGGTGGGTCCTGCGCTTATTGGCAGATTAGCTCACCTCAGAGATTCATGGTAGCCCTCAGTTTGGCCACTTTTGCCAGTGGCTCAAACCTGCCATTCACACAGCTAACCTCATCACTGGCCAGCATGGGGAAAAGAAAGGAGAACTATCCCCACAGTCTCTGCTGATCCACCTAGTGGGTCGGGGGATAGGCCAGGGATCTTCCCCTCTGGTGGGACCCACAGTCCATGTCAACTCCTCTTGTAACAAAATAGGAAGTTGGCAGGATGTGGAGAATGCAGGCCCACCCTCTACTTTGAGTTCCAGCCCAGGGCCCTGTGGATCACTGCTGTCTACAGTGTTTCCTGTAACAGCTGCATGACAGCTACAACTCCCTGGGCTACTTCCCCATGGCCTCCTCCCAACACTTTATTTGTCCTCACTGTCTTCCTCCTGATGACACTTGTACTCCTCAGTCCTCCAGCCGTACGCCTTCTCACTCTCAGCTCTTTGCGCACCTCTTGCTCCCAGCTCCTTGAACGTGCCTCACTACCTGAAGTGAGGTCCTTTTTAAAACCAGGTGCCCTGATTAGCCTGCCGGTCCTAATTGATTCTAGTGGCTTCTTAATTGGCTCCAGGTGTCCTAATTAGCCTGCCTGCCTTAATTGGTTCCAGCAACTTCCTGATTGTTCTGGAACAGCCCATTATTTTACTCAGGGAAAAGGGACCTCCTTAATCTGGAGCTAATATATCTACCTGCTCTCACTCTCCTGTAGCCATCTGGCCTGATCCTGTCACAAAATGTATACAAGACAAATGTGCATTTTCACTCCTGAAATCAGTTGCATTCTGAACCCTACTGGAAATTAATGAGCCAATGTGTAGATATCATTTGCAAAGTTACTTAAACAGTTGCAGCTTTGTTTGATACATACTTTGTTTGATACATACATATTCAGTGATTATAAACAGCAATTTAGGGAAGCTGACAGGTAGCTATTCACCTCACATTTTTATATTATTTACCACTCCAGAGGATGACACATTGAGCATAAAATATTCCATATAAAGGAAGAGAAATCTGTCATTTCTATAACCCAGTTAATCTGCTGAGGTATAAGAAAAATCTTGAAAACAAAATTTTGGCTGATTTTTACATCTTTAGTCCATTTGGAAAGTTACATTTTGATCCATTTGTCAGTACTATGTTTATCACTGATCACTCTCTGGGCACGTCTACTTTATGACATTAGGTCAATTTTATAGAAGTCAATCTTTAGTAAGTGATTTTATACAGTCGATCATGCATGTCCCCACTAAGCGCATTAGGTCGGTGGAGTGCGTTCTCAATACTGTGGCTAGCATCGACTCACAGAGTGGTGCGCTGTGGGTAGCTATCCCATGGTCCCTGCTGCCCATTGGAATTCTGAGTTAAGCTCCAAATGCCTGATGGGGCAAAAACATTGTTGCGGGTGGTTTTGGGTACATGTCTTCAGTCTCCCCTCCCTCCCTCCTTGAAAGCAACAGCAAACAATCATTTTGCGCCTTTTTTCCTGGGTTATCTGTGCAGATGCCATAGCACAGCAAGCATGAAGCCTGCTCAGCTGTGCACTGCTTTTGTGAGCATTGTAAACATCTTGTGCATTATCCTGTAGTATGTGCAGAGCCTGGCTATGAGCCACCAGCACGAGGAAGATTGTGAAGAGGACATGGACACAGAAATTCCTGAAAGCACGGGATGTGGCAATTGGGATATCATGGCAACATTGATTCTGGGCCTGACAAACAAGCACAGACTGGTGGGACTGCACAGTTTTGCAGGTATGGGATGATTCCCAGTGGCTGCGAAACTTTCACATGCATAAGGCCACTTTCATGGAACTTTGTGAGTTGCTTCCCCCCGCTCTGAAGCGCAGGAATACCAAGATGAGACCTGCCCTGACAGTTGAGAAGCGAGTGGCAATAGCCCTTTGGAAGCTTGCAATGCCTGGCTGCTCCCGGTCAGTTGGGAATCAATTCAGAGTGGATAAATCTACTGTGGGGGCTGCTTTGATCCAAGTAGCCAGGGCAATCAATACCATTCTGCTAAGAAAGGTAGTGACCCTGGGAAATGTGCAGGTCATAGTGGATGGCTTTGCTGCAATGGGGGTTCGTTAACTGTGGTGAGGTGATAGACGGAATGCATATCCCTATCTTTGCACTGGACCACCTTGCCAAACAGTACATAAACCACGAGGGGTACTTCTCAATGGTGTTGCAAGCACTGATGGATCACAAGGGCCATTTCACCATCATCAACCTGGGATAGTTGGGAATAGTGCATGATGCGCCCATCTTTCGGAACTCTGGGCTGTTCGGAAAGCTGCAAGAAGGGACTTTCCTCCCAGACCAGAAAATTACCATTGGGGATGTTGAAATGCCAATAGTTATCCTTGTGGACCCAGCCTACCCCTTGGTCCCATGGCTCATGAAGCCGTACACAGGCAGCCTGGACAGCAGGAAGGAGCAGTTCAACTATAGGCTGAGCAAGTGCAGAATGGTGGTAGAATGTGCCTCTGAATGTTTAAAGGTGCACTGGCACTGTTTGCGAAGTAGGTTAGACCTCCACGAAAGCAATATTCCCATTGTTGTTGCTGCTTGCTGTGTGCTCCATAATATCTGAGAGTAAGAGGGAGACATTTATGGTGGGGTGGGAGGTTGAGGCAAATCGCCTGGTGGCCAATTTTGAACAGCCAGACACCAGGGCAATTAGAACAGCACATCTAGGCGTGCTGCGCATCAGAGAGTCTGTCATAAATATAAAGGGAAGAGTAACCATACCGTGCTATAAAATCCCTCCTGGCCAGAGGCAAAGTCCTTTTACCTGTAAAGAATTAAGAAGCTCAGGTAACCTGGCTGGCACCTGACCCAAAATGACCAACAAGGGGACAAGATACTTTCAGATCTGGAGGGTGGGGAAGGCTTTTGTCTGTCTATATGATACCTTTGCCGGGAACAGATCAAGGATGCAAACCCTCCAACTCCTGTAAAGTTAATAAGTAATCTAGCTAGAAAGTGCTACTCACCTCATCAGGGAGGAGTACAGCAGTCAATTTAAGAGCCCTTTAGGTTGGCGGAATGGGGTTGGTTGTGTAGACGCATTCATTAGAAAATTGACCTAACACAGCTAAATTCGACCTAACCTCGTAGTGTAGACTAGGCCCCTGTGTCCACCAAAAACAAAATAATAACAAAACAGACTGGATAAAATTTCTTTTCTCTCTTAATTGCTCAGGTTTCAATCTCTCTTTGATTTTATAGTCTCATTGTTATAATATCATTGTTTCCAATTATATGTATAGCATATGTAGCATCCTCTAGGAAATAGAGTAGACAAGATTTTTTTTATTAGTAAAATAAGAAACAAAGAGAAAACAGGCTTTTGAAAAAAATCAAGTCTCCTTTTAAAATGTAAATTGTTCCCTTTTGCAGATGACCTTTACAACCCATCTGTTCAATAACTAATTCCATTTATATTTCCCACCTATCATCATATTTTTGTATCGTCCTGTTCCTGGCTCAGGCCTCAGAATTATCAGCCATTCAAGGTAAGCAATAGGTCACTTGTTTAGCTTCTCTTCCCTTTGCTTCAGCAACATGAACACTTACACTGCTACACAAATACTATTAATCAGGAGTAACAATAATCCCTTTAAAATCTTACATTTAATAACAATTGAAACTACTGTGCTGAGGACATAATTAGATAGGTTAAGGGATTTAGAACCATCTTCAAATTTGTCTGTGGGTAATTTGAAGGATTACAGACATATGTGGCTATATGCAGACAGGGAAATACAGCTGGTGGCTGGACGCCTTCTAGATGGTATGACAAAGTTCCTTCTCTGCCTTGGTGGGTCCTGCGCTTATTGGAGGATTTTCTCGCCTCAGAGGTTCAAGGCAGCCCTCAGTTTGATTCTGGCAGCTTCTTGATTGGCTGCAGGTATTCTAATCAGCCCGTCTGCCTTAATTGTTTCCAGAAAGTTCCTCATTGTTCTGGAACCTTCCCTGTTACCTTACCTTACCTTACCCTGTTACCTTCCCTGTTACCTACTTAACCTGGGGCTAATATATCTGCCTTCTATCACTCTTCTGTATGTAATATATCTGCCTTCGATCACTGACTCCCTTGATGCCTTTGAGGAGCAGTGGGCACTGTCCCGGGTTCTCTGTTTGGTGTCCCCGTCCAGTTCCCTTCGTTTGACCCTTTGATCACACTCCAGTCCCTGTTATTTCATTAGTTGTCCCCCGTACTCATTTGGTTTCCAGGCCCTGTGGATCCCCCTCTTAGGCTGGGGAGGGGGGTGGGGCTCCTTTAGCTGTGGAAGCCTGCCCACTTTCCAGATCCCAATAGAATCACTCTCCTCTAGCTATCTGGCCCAACCCTGTCAAAATAGGTTTTATAGGACAAAAGTCCAGCAAATTTTATTTTAGAAACTTAATTACTTTAGAAAATCTGGTCGTTTGGTATAATTTCCTGCTTTAAAAATAAGTTTTTTTTCCCCACTACTGTTTCATCCTTTTCATAAATGCATCAGTAATAGGGAGTAGGAGTAGTTCTTTGCACTGTTGTATTTGAATATGTAGGCATGCTCATCTTTGAATGTTTCCATCTTATGGGTAATTACAGCATATATTGCATGTTATTTCCCATGTGTATAATGGAGAGCTGATCATTTACACTCCAAAGAAATAATATTCATAGAATCACAGGAAAACATACATTCTATGCTGCTCCATGTAAGATCCTTATTATAGATAGGATGTTTTTGTTTAATAGACATGCTGCTTTCTTTTAACACTTTTGAGCATACCAAAGTACATCTTGGAAGAAACCATTTACTTAAATAGCTTACATGACAGGGAAGTATATGAGAGTTGATGGAAATCAATACAAAAAGAGATGTTAGATGAGGTTGTTAATTGGTTTCAAATGGCAGCGTTTCAATAAAAAGAAAAGGAGTACTTGTGGCATCTTAGAGACTAACAAATTTATTTGAGCATAAGCTTTCATGAGCTACAGATCACTTCATCGGATGCATTCAGTGGAAAATACAGTGGGGAGATTTATATACACAGAGAACATGAAACAATGGGTGTTACCATACACACTGTAAGGAGAGTGATCACTTAAGACAAGCTAATACCAGCAGGAGAGTGGGTCAGGGAGGGGAGAACCGTTTGTAGCGATAATCAAGGTGGGCCATTTCCAGCAGTTGACAAGAACATCTGAGGAACAGTGGGGGGTGGGAATAAAAGTGCAGAAATAGTTTTACTTTGTGTAATGACCCATCCACTCCCAGTCTCTATTCAAGCCTAAGTTAATTGTATCCAGTTTGCAAATTAATTCCAAGTCAGCAGTCTCTCATTGGAGTCTGTTTTTGAAGTTTTTTTTGTTGAAGTATTGTCACTTTTAGGTCTCTAATCGAGTGACCAGAGAGATTGAAGTGTTCTCCGACTGGTTTTTGAATGTTATAATTCTTGACGTCTGATTTGTGTCCATTTATTCTTTTACATAGAGACTGTCCAGTTTGACCAATGTACATGGCAGAGGGGCATTGCTGGCACATGATGGCATATATCACATTGGTGGACGTGCAGGTGAACGAGCCTCTGATAGTGTAGCTGATGTGATTAGGCCCTATGATGGTGTCCCCTGAATAGGTATGTGGACACAGTTAGCAACGGGCTTTGTTGCAAGGCTAGGTTCCCGGGTTAGTGGTTCTGTTGTGTGGTGTGTGGTTGCTGGTGAGTATTTGCTTCAGGTTCGGGGGCTGTCTGTAAGCAAGGACTGACCTGTCTCCCAAGATCTGTGAGAGTGATGGGTCGTCCTTCAGGATAGGTTGTAGATCCTTGCTGATGCATTGGAGAGGTTTTAGTTGGGGGCTGAAGGTGATGGCTAGTGGTGTTCTGTTATTTTCTTTGTTAGGCCTGTCCTGTAGTAGGTGACTTCTAGGTACTTTTCTGGCTCTGTCAATCTGTGTTTTCACTTCAGCAGGTGGGTATTATAGTTGTAAGAATGCTTGATAGAGATCTTGTAGGTGTTTGTCTCTGTCTGAGGGGAAACTATTTCCCCATGTTTATTCTCCACCACCCCCCACCCCACTGTTCCTCAGATGTTCTTGTCAATTGCTGGAAATGGCACAGCATGATTATCACTACAAAAGGTTTCCTTTCCCCCCCACCCCCTCCCGCCCCCGCTCTCCTGCTGGTATTAGCTCATCTGAAGTGATCACTCTCTTTACAGTGTGTATGGAAACAACCATTGTTTCATGTTCTCTGTGTATATAAATCTCCCCACTGTATTTTCCACTGAATGCATCCAGTGAAGTGAACTGTAGCTCACAAAAGCTTATGCTCAAATAAATTGGTTAGTCTCTAAGGTGCCACAAGTACTCCTTTTCTTTTTGCGAATACAGACTAACACGGCTGCTACTCTGAAACGTAGCATTTCAGTAGACTTCACAGACATTCAGTAGTAGGTACTTTCAATCTGCTGTAACTCCACTTGACTTTCCATCTATTTTCTCTGGGGTATCTAGAAAAGGACGACATTAATATTAATTGTGCAGCGGGCAATCTTTTACAAACCTGACTCTTTTTAATGTCTGCAAATGAGCTGGTCACTTGGTGAAAGTTAAGTGTCACTAAAAAGTATCATGTCTTTTTATAAGAAATACTTAATGGCCAAATTTTCAGAAATGGCTGGTAATTATGGGTGCCACAATGTTGGGTGCTCAACTTGATGCTTTAAAGGCACTCGCTTTTCAGAAAGCATTGAATACAGGCCCTCTGAAAAATCAGGCCCCTTTAAGGATTTTCAAGCACTAGTTTAGGCACAAGAAATCACTAGTCGTTTTTGAAAATCCTAGGTTTGTAAAATAAAAGTATGCCTAATTGCATTTTCTCTGCTTCTGTTTCTCTGCATCCAATCAACTTGTAATTAAACACTGTCTACAAAGAGAACAAAATGGCATGTGTCTGAGGACCGCAGTTCAGATTTCTGAAATTCAGGTGACACTTGCTGTATGTATTACTTAGCTGGATTTGGCAGTGGTTCCCTCAGAAAGACTGAACTAAATTAGCATGGAAAATAACACACTTTGATTCTGCTACAGGGGTTCTGCCTGCCTTGAACACAGTTTAAGAGGCAGAATAGTGTAGCAATGCCTGCAGTGTAGCTGCCAACTTCAGGCATGTCAGTTCCACAGCCATTAAACTGACATCCTCATGGATGTTATTTATAACTATATTTATAACTATATTGTAGGACAGCAAATCCAGTGTTGAGGTAAATAGATTTTATTGGAAGGAATTCAGTGGAAAGCTTTTAGGTATACAAGCTGGGAACAAGCTATGGTGTGTTAAATCCTAGGCTGGGGCAAAGATGAAAGTTGTGTTAGGAACCAAAAATACATTGAAATCTAAAGGAGTAGTTGTTCTCCCGAAGCATCTATTTAAAAAAATAATAAACTAATAAATGAGCACTGTAGAATAACAATTTTAGAAAGAATGGATTTTTTTATTCCAAAATACTAAATTTTGGATTCATAACAGACGATGTTTCTTGGTTTGTCATTTATTAAACTTTTTCAATAAACTTAAAAACGTGAAGCAATTCTGGACTTTTAGGATAAAATATATTTAGATCATATGCAGCAAAATCAATTAAAAATAATCTGATGGCATAATTTGCAGGTTAATTTAAAATTAAGATTTTGTTTGTTCAAAAATATTTTGTTAAGCGAGAGCATTTAGCATAGAAATATGTGATAGCGAAAGATTATGTTCTACCCTGTAACTAATAGGGAAAAAAATATCAGCAACCATTCAAATCTTTGAATCTGTCTCTGAGAATAGGATTGCTACCAACTATCTAATTCAGCACTTACTGGAGCAAGGAGATATTTTCTCCCTCTGGCCATAAAAAAGGATATTTGTTCTTGACATAACAGGTGGAGGAGATAAATAAGTGTGTTGAGGTGGGAGTGGGGAAGATAGGATGGCAAAAATAATATGTGCATAATTCTTCACCAATATGGAGAATTAATCACAAATTGCCACCTGCCTATCCATTATCAGACAGCAGTTTCTTGTAGGGGCTTGAAAGTGCCTTAACAAATTTAGACTGGAAGTTTTTTCTACTTAAAAGGTGTGGCACAGGAGAAAATGCAAACCCATTTGCCAGAGAAGTAGAGGTAAGTGAGGCTGGCATCCTCACTGGCATCTAACTACTTAATGGCTACATCTAACTGGCTGGCATCTAACTACTTAATGAAGAGTTCATAATATGATTAGCTTTCTGGATGGGGAATGAAAAAAGAAACCTCTTTATGTAATGGCTGCAAGCAAAATAATATTCCATTGCTTAAATAGGTTTGGATGTTTGTATTTAGTTCCTTCCTGGGCTAAACATCAGTTTGGCTTATGACCTTCTGTTTTTAATTGGCAGTTTGTATCCCATACAAATATTGAGGGTGGCCTGAGCATTTTGGGACAGTGCTGACCATGTGAGTTGAACCAAAATGATTATATCTGTAACCTCACAGAAGAGAAAGCAAGCTTTTCCCCCCTTGATAGAGATTCTCACATGGCTTGTGATTGTGAGATTCCCAAGGTGTTCCTAGAAGCTGCTTCATTGTTTACATAACAATACTTTTTTAAAAAGCCCCTGTTAATTCTATGGGAAGTGCAAGCATGTGGTTGTATGTCTTGCTTACCTAAACTCATGCAATTCTATTAATTTCAACAAATCTGTTTATGCCACCTGGGAATTTGGCCTAATATACCCACATGGTATGTCTCATTACTCAGTGTTACAGTATGTGAAAGGTGATAATACTTGTGTGAAAGGGGATTTGTGCTGTGAGAGCCTCGACAATGAGTACCAGAACCTCAGCTAGTGTAAATCAACACAGCCCCATGGATTTCAATGGAATTACACCAATTTACAACAGATGAGGTTCTGGGCCTGTTTCCTGTACTGTGTGAATTTTAAACTTTACACGTAATCCATCAGTAACACATATTTTTTGCTATCGTTTCTCTCTAAAGGAAATGAAACATTCCCCATCCAGAGGCCAATCTTAAAGTCTATCTGTTCCACACAGGGACCCATGAGGACATTACCTCACAGCTGGTTTTGTGTGTTTTGAAGGAAAGGAAGAGGCAGTTAGTTTCCACCACATAGCTGTCCATTCTGTCAGCAGTTTCTGTACCCAGTTTTTCAGATTGCACAGCTCTAGAGAATATAGTTTTTCTGGTTTTGTTTTTGCTGCATTGAGCCTATGGTTCAGTATTCATTGCATGTCTTCTAATTTTTATCTTGTAGTGAATTTTTAAAAGCAAACTTTTTTTGTAAAATCTTGCAGTTCTATATGCTAACATTCATAGCTCTGCGTATGAATTGCCATACTGTCCTATGGTCTCCTTACTCTGCTGGAGATAGAGATCTGTATGACAGTGAATTGGCGCAACTTGACCAAAATAAAACTAGAGCAGAAGTAAGCATTAAGAAGAATTAGTAAAGGCAGTCTACATGCCATATATTCAAGCAGACTGGAAAGATAGCTCAGAGTGCCTGGATCATATTAATTCCATTACTGCTTCAGGATTCCGAGGCAGGAATGGTGGCCCATGGTGCATTTTTTTCCCCACTTATGGCCAGATAAGGGTTGCAATTTTCTACTTCAACTGAGAAGTGTTGTAATGGTCATCCTCTCCTTTTTCTCTTTGTTTAGACTACTGTAATTCACTCTAAGTAGCAATGCCATTTAAAGCCATCCAGGAGCTTCAACTAGTGCACAAACTGCTTGCTAGCCTTCTGTGCTCTTACACACAATACCTCAGAGCTCGGTACTAACTTCCATTTGACTTACAAGCATAATTCAAGATATCGGTGACAATCTCTTTAAAGCCTTGAATTATGTAGTTCCTGAGAGATTGCCTCTCACATTAAAATAACCTATAAACAAAAGTTATACTCAGTTGGGATGCTCTTGATGTCAGTCCCTGAAGTTGAATTCTCTAGGTTTATTAGCAGAGCTCTCTCTGTAACATCACTTCTGCCTTTTTGATTTTTGTTAAATGAGCTTAAATAGAGAAACCCACCTTCCTAAAAGTTACCCTGTTCTCAGTAAGGGAATGTATTTTTACAGGAATTCAGTGACAGTCAATGGAATTTACCATGTGAGACAGAGGGAATTCTATTGAGTTAGGACTGTGGGGGACTTCAAAGTCCAAAATAAAACTAATTGTTTTTTTCTGGTTTGCTATTTTATCTTTTTGGTCCTTGCAGTTTGGATATATTGTGTATTGAATTGTTTTTGTGCTACTTACCAAGAGTAGCATAATATTTTTATTTAGTTAGTTAGTTACGTATTTTGTATCACAGTGCTTGGATGCTCATGAAATAGGTTCTATCAAAGTTTAACAACATAATTTAATTCAGACTCTCAGGCCAGTTGTCAGTTGTTAAACATCCTCACTAGGTCTGGAATATGCAATTCTACTTCAAAAAGTTTCAAAGAGAGTATTTTACACAAGCACACTCATAGAATCCTGAACTCTAACACAACCTGAAGAAATTTATAATTTTATTTGGTAATCAAATTATTGAAAAAGCAAACTTATATATACAGCCAATACACAATTTTCAACTATTTATAGCTTTTTACATTTGTAAGCCAAAAGTCTTCACATATTTCAAGAACACGTCTCATTACTGCACTTCTTTTTTTATAGTATTGTATTTATCTTTAAAGTCTAGGGCAAGTTGCCAAAAAAGCCCTTCCACTTTGATTGAAATTCACCTCAGTGGATGGGGGTAGCACAAAATACATGCACCATTTAAACCAGAGGTGGGCAATCTACAGCCCTCGGGCCACAGCCGGCCTGCGGGACCCTCCTGCCCGGCCCCTCAGCTCCTGGCCTGGGAGGCTAGTCCCCGGCCCCTGCCCTGCTGTCATCCCCCCCCACCACACACGCACACAGCCTCACTGCACCACCGGTGCAATGCTTGGGCTGGTGAGCTCCTGGGGCAGCACAGCTGCAGAGTCCGTCTCACCCGGTGCTCTGTGCTGTGCGGTGCATGGCTGGCTCCAGCTGGGCTCCAGCCACCGGTGCTCCAGGCAGCGCGGTAAGGGGTCAGAGAGCGGGGGGGAGGGGGAGGTTGGATAGAGGGCAGGGGAGTTCGGGGGTTGCATGGACGGGGTCAGGGCTGTCAGAGGGCAGGGAACGGGGTAGTTGGATGTGGTTAGGGGGTCTGAGGGGGGAGCAGTCAGGAAGGAGAGGGGGTTGGATGGGGCATCAGGTGGCAGTCACGGGGTTCTGGGGGCAGTTAGGGGACAGGGAGAAGGGGGGGTTGAATGGGGGCCGGGGTCCTGGGGAGCAGTCAGGAAGGAGGGGGGGTTGGATGGGGTGGTGGGGGGCAGTCAGGGGCAGGGGTTCCGGGGGCGGTCAGGGAGAAGGGGTGGTTAGATGGGGCTGCAGTCCTGGGGGGGGGGGGGCAATCAGCAACGAGAGGAGGGGTTGGAGGGGGTGGCGGGGGGCAGTCGGGGTGGGAGTTTTGGGAGTAGTCAGGGGACAGGGAGTGGGGGGGGGCGGGTGGATGGGGCAGGGGTCTGTCAGGGAAGGGGAGGGTTGGATGGGGCAGGGGTCTGGGGGAGACATCAGGAGGCAAGAAGCGGGGGTAGGGATCCAGGACTGGGCGCTGGCCACGCCCGGCTGTTTGGGGAGGCACAGCCTCCCCTAACCGGCCCTCCATACAATTTCCGAAACTTGATGCGGCCCTCAGGCCAAAAAGTTTGCCCACCTCTCATTTAAACCCTCAAAATAGGCCTGAAGGCACATAGGCCTTCTGCTGGGTCTCCACATAGGGATGAATTTCACTCTGTCTGCATTTGGAATGAGGGATATGATTTCCCAGCTCACATAGACATGCTCACATTAGTGCTCATAGTACTAGCACACTAAAAATAGTAGTGTAGGGGAGGTAGCCATTCCCAGTATGTACCCTTGGGGCCCGGGCAGGTTTGTGCTCAGCACAGCTAACCTGTTCTGCCATTCACCACTTCCCATGCTACCCCTTCTACCACTTACTTTTAGAGTGCTAACTCAACAACCGCTTGCTCACGGGTCTCTATGAGAGCTGGGAATCCCACCCCACGCTCCAGGCATAGACCAGGTCTTAAAGGTTCCATTCCTTATCTATGCTCAAGACTCAAATGGAATAAATCCCATACTCACTGTTGCTCTCAAAAACAGTGAGTTTTTGCTTACACTTTCAAAACAATATTCAGCTGAAATATCAGGTGAAAATCTAAAAGTTACAAGCAACAGAAAAAATGGCTTCATATTGGAGCTACTTAGGCAGCCTGAACTATCAGTGTTGCTGTGTGATCCAGCTATAATTCTATTAGCAATAAGACTCTGCAGGGAGTGTATTTCCAGGCAATTATTATACTTTGGTGATTAAAGTAATTCTAGATATGACCTTGTCCCTTAAAACACCACCAGGAGTGTGTTATAATCACACACAAACACTCCCTCTTTCATCTTATTGATTAATTATAAAACACATACAATAAATATTTTGTAGGGGGGAAATGGAGTACCATGGCACCATTTTAGTACCTTAGTTTGCTTTAAAAAAATAAAAACTCATAAAAGCTATTTATATCCTATTTTAAAAACTGGCTTACATCAAATGATCATATATAATATTAAAACTTGGAGGTACACAATCCACAAAATGCCTCCTTTTACACCACAATTGAGGAAAAATATCTGAAGATGCACACACATTTAAAATTGCTGCTGTTAGATTAGAAATGCTAAGTAAAATCTTGATTATTTACCACAGTAGCTTCTTTAATTTTACATTAAACTAAATGAATAAGCCATTGCAGGCATAAATCAATTTGTTATGGAGCCAGAGGAGGTAGGAGGGTTATTGGCTGACATAAAAATACACCTTTTCTGTGCTTCTTACTACTTTTTCTCCATTGCTCATAGGCCTTTACATTAATGAAATGCATTTTAATCAATAAACTGTGCTCTGTCAAAGATTTTTTTTCTGCTTGTATCAAAATTTGAACCCAATTCAGTGTAGACAAATTACATTCAGCCCTCCATTTCTTTAGTAAACCTACTTGAACATTCACAAAACTGAGATAGCTAACTAAGACAAAAAAGAAACAGTGAGGATGGGTTTTCTCTGAATTTAAAAATATTCCTTCAGTATTGGAAAATATAAAGAACTGTAGTGAAGAAATATGTGTATATGAACTGACAATCTGCCCTGCTCTTATGAACTCTGCAGACAATAAATTACTATATAATAAATCATTGCATACAGATAATAAAGGAGGTAGGCCTGATCCAAAGCCCATTGAAGTCAATGGAGTCAACAATAGCTAATGCATTATAATGTGTATTAATAGAGTAATATCATATGTAGTATTCCGTATAATGAAGTATTTTACAAGATTCTGCAGCCATGTTTATATCCCCAAGAAAAAACATTGTTGATTATGGCTATGGCACAAGTTAAATATTAATAATTGAGGTATAGGGCATTTCCTGGGATTAATGACCAGCGGGGAGAGCTGATGGCCTGAGGCAAAGCCAAGGGCCATTATCCTAGCCAGTCATTAATTCCCCAGGAATTGCCCTATGCCAAGGTCATTATTGCTATTACAACTTTATTTTTAAAAAAGTTTTACCTTATTTTATCCTTTACAGTATTACACTTTCAAAATGCTGTAAGAAAAATGAGTTCAATAGCATTAGTTCAATAGCACTAGGGAACTGTAGTCTGAGCCGAAGTCAGTGGAAAGTCTCCCATTCACTTCTATGGATCAGGTTCTTGGTGCCCAGTACAGTCTGTGATAAGAAATGCTGTTTCAATTTCTAATACACTGTCAGGGTTAAGGATTTTTTTAATAGAAACTGCAAACATTCACATTAAGGTAGAGCACATTAAGGTTCTCAAACTTTTGTACTGGTGACCCCTTTCACATAGCAAGCCTCTGAGAGCGACCCCCTCTCCCCCTTATAAGTTAAAAACACTTTTTTATATATTTAACACCATTAAAAATGCTGGAGACACAGTGAGGTTGGGGTGGAGGTTGACAGCCCGCAACCCCCCATGTCATAACCTTGCAACCCCCTGAGGGGTCCTGACACCCAGTTTGAGAACCCATGTGGTAGAGTTATAAGCAGTGGGCTGCTTTTCCCACCAAAGTGAGCTCCCCCATTTTTTCTTTTCTCTGAAATTTAAAGTTATAGTAAAGATATTGAGAGTTGTTCGTCGAGTGATGGTCCGTATTGTATTCCACTGAGGATTTATGCATGTACACCATGTGCCCAGAGATTTAGAAAGTAGCAGTGTCCATTGGTCCACACATGCTTCTTGTGTCCTCTTGAGTGTTGCACTTTTAAAAAAAAAATTGTACATAGCTAATTTACAGTTTTTATCATTTTTAGTGTTTATATAATAATTATTAGTAGTTTGCTAGTTTTAGGAATAAGATTGGGCATCCTTTTTTAGGAGTTTGGTTCCGCGTGAACCTTCCTCCTGCCTCTTACACCAACATGTGGATACTGCACTATGCCAAAAAATCCTGCCTTTAAAATCTGCACCTCCTGCCCGCGTTCCTTCTCAGTCAGCAATGAACATCATCACAGCCTCTGCTGCTTGGGAGAAGCCCATGTTTCATCCAGGTGCAGTGTCTGCCAGTCCTTCCCAAGCAGTACCCAAGAAGGCCAGGTTCTCCACCTCCAGGAGCACCTCATGGAAGTCTCCCTGAGACCTCATTCAGATCCTGGCTGAGCAACCCCTCTTCCCCGGATGCAGGCCTGAAGCTGCCAGGAGTGTGCCTCCAGCTAAGAAGTCTGAGGCCAGTTCCAGCAGTACCATCATTATGGATCCCACACTGAGGCCTAGTTCAGAAGTAAAGAAGCATGAACATAAGCATGGCAGAAAGTCTTCCTCTAGACCTAAGAAGGAAAAGTCTCCCTCCATGAGTTCGTCATAGGGATAGAACACACTCTAAAGCGCACAAACATGAGAAGAAGCCACATAAAGTGACAGATCCACTGATACCAAGCACGGGCCTACACCCACAGTCAAGATTGGTGCCCTTCAGAGCTAAAGAGCCATTCGCTCCAGGGAAGACTATTGTTTCCGTATCAGCCTGGGGACTGAAAAAGTGTGCTTGACTTTAGCGAAGTTGGGAAAAGTGCTGAGCCCTAGGAAGTGTTTGCCCTGGGAGAACCAAGGGCCCATACCTTCTGGGGATGTTTACTTCAAGGTAAACATTATCTCCAGCATCAGAAATGCTGCATCTGAGACACTCCTCTTCTGCTGCTCTGGTGGGATACGCTCTTCCGCTTCCTCACGGTAACACCGAGGGAACCGGTCTCAGAGTTTTTGTCTTCGAAGGAATTGGGTGGGAATCAGAGATGATCCATCTCTTCCCACCACTATGAATACCAATTGCAGCCTTCTACATGGTGGCAGTATCCTCCACTCCAGCCAACATGGAGTCTCTGGTTCCTGGCATGGTGGGTCCCTCCACATACCTTTCGGATCAGTCATGCTGCCTTTTTGGGGATCCTGGCCCCAATACCCAGCTTTGGAACCCATCCGTTCTGTCAGAGTCATCTCCTATTTCACTGCCTTCAAGTAGACGCTTGGAACCAGTAATGGAAGATGAGCTGCACAGCCTGGCTTCAATGGTACCACCAGAACAGAAGATTCCCATCATCCTCACCAGATGTGGAAATGGCTTCGACTTCCCCCCCCTATCGCCTGATAACTATCACCAATTTCAGGATCTCCTATGTAGAGTTGCAAGAGAACTTCACATTCCCCTGGAAGAGATCCAAGATGCTCAGTATAAACTGCTGGATATACTTCACTCATCAGTGCCAAGCAGAGTTGCTCTACCAATCAATTATGCCATTCTTGAGCCAACTAGAACAGTTTGTGATATGCCAGCCACATGTACGCCTACCCCAAAAGGGGCAAAAAAAGATACTATGCACCACCCGAGGGATCTGAGTTTCTGTTCCTACACCCCCTCCAAAGTCACTTGTGGTACAGGCAGCCACAGAACAAGCTAGAGAACATCATCCATGCTACATCCCATATGACAGGGAGGGCAAGTGGCTGAACCTTTTAGGCTGCAAGGACTTCTCCTCCCCCAGTTTTCAATTTAGGATTTCAAATTACCAAGTATTGCTTGCCAAATATGATTTCCTGAATTACAGCAAATAGGAGGACATTGCCAACAACCTAGCATGGCGAGACTGGGCCCACTTCCCAGCAGTTATTGGGAACTAGGGGAACTAGTAGCAAGGACCTCGCTCCAATCAGCAGTAGATGCGGCAGATATTGCATCATGCTCAATGGCCATGGGCATCGTCATCAGGAGGGAGTCGTGGCTCCACTCCTCAAGTTTTTCCAAGGAGGCATGAAGTCAACCACTGTGTGTGTGGATGCAGTCAATCTATGGAATTGGTGTATTGCCCAGAAGATCATGTTTTCTGCAGACTATCTTCCAGGGACTCATCATGTGATTGAGGAGTCCCTCAGCAGAAGATTCATCACCAATCACAAGTAGGAACTTCAAACACCGTAGTGAGCAATATCTTCAACCAATGGGTAACTCCGAACAAGGATCTCTTCATCTCCTCTGCCAACAACAAATGCAGCACGTACTGCTCCAGAAGGAGTATTGGTCTCCACTCTCAGGGTGATGCGGTCATACTCCACTAGTCTGACCAGATCAACTATGCCTTTTCTTCTCTGCCACCCCTGCAATGAGTATTCCACAAAATCAGGCTTTAGAGCGCAACAGTCATTCTGATCACCCCTTTCGGTTCCAGACAGTTCTGGTTTCCTAACCTTCTCCATAGGTCAGTCCATCCCCCGCTTCTCATCCCCATCTTCCCTGAGCTTCTAATGCAACACAATGGCAAGATCAGACATCCTGATCTGCCGGTGCTTCACCTCAGAGCGTGGTATTTGGATGGGCATCTTCTCTAGAATGGGTGCATTCACCAGAAGTGCAAAATGGACATTCTTTCTTGCTGCTCAAGAGAATATCAGGCACCCTTACCAGGCAAAGTGGAAGTATTTTGCCTCCTGTGCCCAACAGAAAGGGCTTTCCCTAGAAGAGGGGGAAATTCCCCTTCTTTTGGAATACCTCCTCTCCTTGAAATTGTCTGGCCTTGTTCTCAACTCTCTCAAGGCAGCAATTTGCACTTTCCATCCCCACATGGAAAGGCACTCCATATTTACACGCCTGTTGACTGCTAGGTTTTGGAAAGGTCTCATCAGAATCTTCCCACCCGTACAACCTGTTGCTTCCCAGTGGGATATCAACTTGGTTATACTGGCACTAGTTAAACACTGGCTTTGTGTTCTATGCCCTTCCTTTCCATGAAAATCACCTTCCTTCCGACTATCACAACTTGGGGCCATTCACCACTTTACATAAGGATAAAGTCTCCCTGCACCTACATCCCAAGTTTCTGCCAAAGGTCATATCCCAGTTTCACCTCCACCAACACATCCACTTACCTGCTTTCTTCCTGAAGCCTCATGCCTCAAAAGGGGAACAACTTCACTCCCTCAGCATCCACCAGGCCCTGGCCTTCTACTTACAGAGGATAAGGCTGATTAGGAAATCCACACAGAGAATATCCAAGTAGATTTCGGGGACCATTATGCTATGCTATGAGTTGTTGGGATTGCCTCTACCCCTTGGGGTGAGGGCCCGTTCCACGAGAGCCCAGACTTCAAAACAGGTCACAGGCCTATCATGGTGAACAAAAACTGAAAATGCTAAGGGAAAGGTTTCAAGAAAATTATTTTTCAAAATAAGAAATTGAAATAGCTGCCCCAGTCACATTGTTTTTCTTTTAAGTGAATCTTTAAATGCTCATAAGAAATGCTAGATTTTAGCCCTTGAAAAAGTTCTGTAACAATCCATGGAACCGAAATAGAGGCTGTAGTGAAGGGAAAAGGGTAGGGCTGGACACTTATGCACTCTGAGGCATGTGTATTTATATTTTTAGGTTAGTTAGGTTATTTTAGAATCCTTACATATCTGCCATTTTCTTTTGATAGCACTATGCCATTTGGTTTATGGCTGGTTGAAGTGAGGCAATGTGATCCAGAGGAAAAATGGGGGGTCATCATGAGTTCTAATCTGAGCTCTGTGACTGAGTCATTATTTAATCTGTGACTTCAGAAGCCAATTAATTTGTCTGTTCCTTAGTTTCCCCATCTGTAAAATAGGGGCCATCACAGGAATATTTTTTGGACAAATCAGTTAATATTTCTATAGACCATTGAACATAGAAAACATTATAACAAGGACTAATTAGTAGTCTTATTGCAGAAATCATTAGTCCTTTCTGATAGTCGGAGGTAGTCCGATACAAATCTTTGTTAGCAAATTATCTAATCCCCTTTAAAACAACTGAGCTATCATTCTACAGACTTAAACATCCTGCTTTTTATTCACACCATAATAAAAGGCAGTTATGCTCAGCTGAGAAATTGTTGTTGTTACATGATGGCCAGCTCACTGCAGCAAAATTCTGTTCAAGCTACTTGTATGTCTTATGTATAAAGTAAATGTTTATCTTTTAATTAACTTAATTGTGACTGAATGCAACATGCAGTATGGCTCACAGTAATAGTGTATAACTGTTTGTGGTAGAATATAACCAGTTACCCCGTATACAGTGCCAACATAATGCTGAGGAAATTAACCGTTATGTAAAATGAACATGACATTACGGGGGAGAAAAAGCAGTCACATTTTATTGTCAATAGAAATTCTGAAAGCATGCATATTAGATTAGACCCAACCTAATTGGGGGGATATGGGTGGCTTGAAGTACAGTAATAGAAACAGGCGCTAATTCGTGTCATGATACGCCATGTCACTACCACTTGAAATTCCATTGGGCAATATTAATTCAAACAGAGGTCTATGCCACTAATAAATGAGGTAAATTGAGTCAATTACTAATTTCATGCTCTGATGATTTTTGGTTTAGATAGATAAAATCTGCAATTTAATACACTGTCCTCTAGAGATCTTGACCACTTACAAAGAACATGTGTTCACAACATTATTTGTGCTATTCGTTTTGTTAAACATCTCTCCTGTACACCAAGCAACATTAAAGGCCAAGGGAAAGAAAAGAAGATATTTTTTCCAACTGTTTGCCTTTCCTCCTTGATGAAACTCTTAATCATTGCTTAGGGTTGGTGTTTTTGCCTTTAAGCAGGTTTTTTCTGTTGTCCAGAGTCATCTATTGTTCTGTTTTTGGCATGTAGTGGCACAGCAATTTCTGCATTAACTGCATAAGCCAGTACTTTCCAATTGACCGTTTACCACTGTACAATCAATTCCACCTATCCTCCTGTTATCTTAGTAGGGATATTCTGTGCCAGTGCAGGACAGGGAAGCAGCAGTTTAAACCCACACTCCTTAATCGTGGGCATTGGGGCTGATTATGGCAGATTGGGAGAAGCCTTGAAGTCTGCTCTAATTGGTATCCTGCCTTGTAAAGACCCTGATGAGTCTGGTGGCAGCTGGGGAACAGGTAAGAAGAGGGAATGTGCTTTATCCTGCCACTCTTTCCCCCGTCCCCTCCACCAATATTCCTGCAAGGGGTTATGAAGGCTATGAATTTGAAGCTGCAGCTTCAGCAGAGGCCTCGTGTATCAGGGTAGGGCAGTGGTTCTCAAATTAGGGGCGCTGCTTGTTCAGGGAAAGCTCCTGGTGGGCCGGGCCGGTTTGTTTACCTGCCGCGTCCGCAGGTTTGGCCGATCGCGGCTCCCACTGGCCGCGGTTCGCCACTCCAGGTCAATGGGGACTGCAGAAAGCGACGCGGACCGAGGGATGTGCTGGTCACCCTTGCCGCAGCCCCCATTGACCTGGAGTGGTGAACTGCGGCCAGTGGGAGCTGCAATTGGCCGAACCTGCGGATGTGGCAGGTAATCAAACTGGCCCGGCACACCAGGGGCTTTCCCTGAACAAGCAGCGCCCCTAGTTTGAGAACCACTGGGATATAGATTCTTAAAATGTCTTCATTTTTCCACCAGCTCTGTATTAGTGGTGTTCTCTTTGCACCAGCTTTATGCTAGAAAATATCTAGGGCACTTCCTGAACAACAAGCAGTTAGAAAGAGTGCTTAAATCAGCTTCTCAGTGTTTCTTCCAGTTAATTTAATGATAGGAATGGGAGAAAGCAGGTGGAATGTTAGATGTAGAATAATTTCAATGCTGCTGCTCCTTACTGTGAATCTGTTTAAAGGGGATTCTTTTCTTAAGGCCTAGCTCTGAATCCTTCCTCAGGCAAAACTTCTGATAATCAGTGATGGGTGCAGGATATTTGGGCCAAATTCAGACCTACTTTGACTTCAGTGGAGTTGTGTCTTATCACTTTGTATCTGAAATTATTTCAAGATCAAAAATTTCTTTGGAGTTTTGTATTTAGTATAAATATAAATATTAAATGAATGTCCCCCTTTCTCCACTCCCCCGCACCTCTTATGACTTAATACAGCAATGGCTATAGGAGAAAAAGGTCACCATGGTCGGTGAGCAGCATCCCATTCTTCCCCCTTCTGAGATTTCATGCAACTGAACCCAAGTATTTTAATTAGTTTTACTGTCACTTACTTGCACAGTGTCTGATCTTCTGTCTAGATGGAGAGGTCGAAATCAAACCACTTGTCTACCAATTATGGCAGAATAACAAGAGACCAAAATTGGTTAATTGGAAGTATCAGATCCTTTGCTTCAAATAAGTTGCCTATCGTTTATATATATCTGTAGTGTTAGGGAGATATCTGTCCATCCCACTTGTGAAGTTCTGAAACAATAACTACTAGGTAGCTTTGGTTTTATGCTGTGGCTAGTAGTTTTATTACTGCACAATCAGGCAAGCCAGTTATTGAGATTGCGTTAAATAGCTGTAGCTCACAAAAGCTTATGCTCAAATAAATTGGTTAGTCTCTAAGATGCCAGAATTACTCCTTTTCTTTTTGCTAATACAGACTAACATAGCTGCTACTCTGAAACCTGTTTAAAATAATTGGCTTGAGGTCCCATCTAAAATGTTATCCAGTCTGACATTTCAGAAACTTAATATTTAGCTCCCCGGTCGCTTATGCAGAGTTCTTCCCTGCTTCAAGAACTCTGAAGTTCTTGGGACTATGAAACCACAAATTCCTTTTTTTTTTTTTTTTTGAAAATGAGAAACATCTATTTACAGAGTAAGATGAAATTGGCAAAACTCAGTGTGAGTGGTCTGGCCAACCCCATAGTGTTCACTGGTCACTTGTTGGGAGCCCCAGAACTTTTGATAAAATACAATCCCCTCCTATCTAAACCTCATTCACAAATCCAGTCAGACTCTATGGGGGTCAAGTAAGTGCAGGGAGGATTCTTCAGCCTGACTACTGTGGTGCAGTGATGTCGACGCCACCAGGCCACACTCCAATCTGTGAATGTCAGTTTGGATTCCACAATGTCAGCTGCAGCAGGCCAGGTTGGGTTCAGCAAATTCAACTGTCCCAGCTCATCTGCTGCCCAGTACAGTTCAGCAAACTCAGCTCTACCAGCTAGTAGGTCTAGCCCCACAAAGTCAGCTCCACTTCTACCAGGTCAGTCCTATCAAGTCAGCTTCACACAGCCTTCAGGATCTGAGGAAAGGAAATCCAAAGCAAAGCAACAAAGTCCCTGATCTCTTCTTGCTGAATTTGAGTTCAGTACCCAGAGTCCACTACCTGTCAGTTCAGCCTGCTTTTCCCAGGCTATAACCTGTCATAATTTCTCCCAGCTTTCACAAATGAACTTACATGCACAATTGATATAATTTTCAAAAGCAGAACACAAACTCCATAGAATAGAACATAAACTTGTACAGACCTGCACTGCAGAGAAATTATAATATGTAAATTAAGCTTGCCAGAGCTAGCATTTTTCCTTTTTCCTATGGGGGAACTGAGAATTTCTTTTCCCTTTTAACCTTCTACCTCTGAGACTTACATCTAGAATAACTGTCATCTTGAAATCAGTATTGCATGCACAGTTGGGGACCTTAATCTACCGATTTACCTTTTACTATTACTTCTTTCCTAGCTTCATGTTACAATCTACTTTTTGCATGTACCAAAGTTCTCTGTCTTCTAAAGATACTGATGTCCTAAGCTCTGAAAGAATCAAGAGAGATGAGCAGGCTAAATTAGACTGGCAAAAAATTCTATTCAGATACAAATATTGTGGTAATCAGTACCGATGGAAAAGGAAATTCAGAAAAATATAGATGGCAGTTGAATGAGCTGTAGCCAATGTTCCATCTTTCATAGTTCAAAGCAGGTCATTGGCTGAATAATTTTTTTAACCCTGGAATCATTGTCTGGATTTATAAAATGAGTATTCATGGCTACCCTCTCAAGGAATGGTTTAAATCCCTACACATTATGAGAACAAATATGGCTATCAAGGATACCTATGTATTTCTTTTACTACGCCTTAACATCTCAGAATTTTTTTAATGTGGCCATTTGTTGAATTAATATTTTTCTGATGGTGCATTCCTTCCTCTGTTTTGCAGAACTAAAACAAAACTATAATTCCTTTCTAGAATGCAGACTTCAGTCTTGATATGGTTAAAAAAGGAATTAATTATCCCCAGTACCAATATGTTATATTGTAGTTCACATTTGGCAAAATCCTGTCCTTGCATCACTAATGCTACATGTTGAATCCTGTAAGGTGCTGAGCACTCTGGCTCCAATTCAGCAAAGCACTCAAGCACATGCTTAACATTACTCCCAGGCCCAAGCTTAAAGTTAAATGCTTAAGTGCTCTGCTGGACTGGGGACAGAGTGCTCACCACTTTGCAAGATCAAGTTATATCTGCAGGACATCCTATACCCAATGCATCAACTCAGAAGATGGTGTGTGAGAACATACATATACATATACACACACTTATAGAGTTAAGTAGAGGGACTCAGACTGTCTTTAATTGAGGGACAGAATTTATACTTGCACAGTGATTCCTGGGATGTCCAGTTTCATGAAATCAAAGCATTATGGTTCAAAACCAATAACTTCCTCTCACAGCAATGACACACACACAATGACATGATCATCAGGTAACCCAATGATATTAACCCATCAAAAGAAGATCTCTTGAAAATCAGATGCTCTTGCTTCCTATGGTAAAAAAAAAATCTGCAATTTATGCAAGCCATTTCAGGTTATTACTCACTTGCATCAATTAAAGTACAAATATTTTGTACTATCAATGTAATTCTCTGCAATATATTTATCTATTATACAACTTCTGTGGAATGCATGGCCACCAGCACCAATTAACCCATTCAGGTTCCCTTTTTTTGATCTTTTGACCTTATATTTTCAGTTGTGCCCTGTAATTAAGTTCCCAGGCTCAGTGGATCCTCCCCACAGGCTGGGGGAGGGTCCTTTAGCCATGGGCCGGCTTGCGCCTGCCCACCTCCTCGGAACCCAACAGGACCAATTAAAATGGAATCCTGTTGATTTCTTTATATCACCCACTTAGAGTTTTACGAAAGCATACCTTATAAATGTTTTATAAATCATGGCTTAGTAATGCCTGATATTACTTTATTCATGGGACTTTTCAGTGCAGTAATGACAAGCTAAGGAGATAAAAATAACTCTTGGGTGAAATATTATTGATCTTTATATTGAGGTAAAAATGAACAGGACAACATATTAACATATGCAATGTTAACCTATTTGTATGCGTAACGTGTATCTCGGCAACTACTGATGCTTTAAAAGTTGATACGTCCATTTTTGGTTTATCATTGTTCAAAACACAGGAAGATTTTAAATACAAGGAAAAAGACAGTGAAACCGAATTGGTTCCAGCTAGATCTGCATGTTTGTGAGGGTATTGACCCCAGTCTGGGAGCTGTGTGCCCCTAATTACACACTCAGATTATTTGCAAAAGCTTTTAATCGGACATTCACATTGTAGTGAGCATGAAAAATATATAGATAAAAAGGGGCCATGCCTTTGAATTTACGAGGGCAAATAGTACTTTCAAGCTTTCAGCAGTGATTTTTTTTTCTGTTGACATTGTAGATGTGAGGTTTACGCCATCTAGGTCAATAACCTCCTTGTTTCAAGAAAAAATCGCTTCTTTTTCAGCAATGTTTAACAGACATTGGAGGAGATTAAACAGAGACTCTTACATAATCTTTTCATTTGTATGTTAAAGAGACAGCCAGATAATGCACATAAAATGGTATTTGTGGAATTTTAGCTGGAACTATCGTTGCAATAGAAATCTGAAAAATAAATTGCTTTCCTATTAGAGCCATTCATGTTTATTTTAAATTCAGCAGAGTGAGGGGTTTGCTCACACCTTTTTCAATGAATTAAGAACTTCATGAAAAAGGTAAATATGAAACAAATCTCTTACCATTGAAATAATTGCCCCATGTACTTGGTAGGACATATCCTCTTCCCATGACAATATAGGTAAAAGAAACTTTGCAGGACTCCTAAAGTGAAATTCTGGCCCCACTGAAATCCATGGCGAAACTTCCAGTGACTTCAGTGGGGTCAGGGTTTCACCCAGTGTTTGCTGTCATGGATACTAATTTTAGTCCTTCAGGATAAACATTTTAATCTTTTCAGCATCTTCAAAGCAAAGCACCACATTAGGTATTACTCATTGTCTACTTTCCAGCATAGCACTGCCTCCCTCTGCCCAGTGCTGGACAATGAAATGTGTACTAGAGACCACAGTGCGGTCGGTCAGCCTCCCGTCTTCCACTTCGCCATTGTTAGAATACAACTTCCTTTTGAGGGCTTTTTTTTAGTCTCTGAATGTTTATGTAAAACAGGTTTCACAGTGAGATGCCCATATGATTCCTAGTCTAAGGGCAAAATTTACCCTGTGCAGCAAACCCCACACAAGCCTGTGAACCACTTAATCTGAAGTTATACAGAGTTAGTAATATGAATAGTAATATAGTATTAGACTTATGAACAAACACTCTGTGCTGTTATGATGTGCAAATTTAGATGTAGTCTCACCCTAATGTGTAGGGATTTACAGATGTAATACCCAATAAGCATTAACCTTCATCCAGCATCAAGAGAAAAGTTAATTTAACTGTATCTTGGGGGAAATTCGTACCCCAAATGCATTCAGAAATGAAGAACAATTCTTTAATGTTTTAGGACAAAAAATATTTAAAATCCAGTTATGAAAAAACTACATTAACTTAAGTTGTGGGGGATTTTGTCCCCCAAATTCATTCAGAAACTATTTTTTTTTAAATATTTTGGGTGAAAAATATTTCTAGCAAATTGAAAGAACTAGCAGATGTCTCATTCTGTGTGAACCTATATGCAATTTTCACACATCCCTGGAGTACCTTCTATGTTAGGGTGACTCCTTCAACCACTGTCACAGCAATGCATTATCAGTTAACATATGCAATGTCCTAAAACAACATAATTGGATGGTCACTAGTTCATGAGTTATTGCATCATATATCCTCATGGGATACATTATCCCACAAATGTGTTATCAGTTAGTATATGCAAATTACATTTGTGTGTTTAAAAAAAAAAGACAACCTAGCTTACCACTATTACAATATAAGATACTCTCACTAGAAGCAAACATATGTACATATAAATACTAAAAATATAGGATAAGCGTGACACATTTGGGGTACATTTGTATCCCACACAGTTTTTGGAAAAAATGTTTTTCATGATAAATTAAAGAATTTCACTCATTTGTGTACATGTGCCTAGGTGACAATGCCCTAAAACAGCATAGTTAATTCAAACTAGTGGCCTTCCATCACAAC
Source organism: Lepidochelys kempii (assembly GCF_965140285.1). NCBI lineage: Eukaryota > Metazoa > Chordata > Testudines > Cheloniidae > Lepidochelys > Lepidochelys kempii. The sequence continues at coordinate 178,554,120 of NC_136380.1, forward strand.
ATACTTACTTGTGGATACAACATTATGATGTGGATGTGGGTTAAATCGTGGTTGATGCTTAATTTCTTGCACCTTGATATGAATATCACTTTAGAACAAGGGATATTAAAACTTCTGCATCTGCATGTGACAAATATTTCCATCAGGCTATTACTTAACCATATATGAGTGAGTTCATTACAATCTTTAGTGAATAGTGATTGGAAAAGTTTAATGTTTAAAATGTAATAAATTGCAGGTGATTGTCTTAATGAGACACAATACTGTCTCCTAAATTAAACAGAAATGCATTTAACTTATTTCAACACAATCATGTCTTTTATCATCTTATGGGGTGTGGATCTTAGGCATACTGGCATAGAGGTATGCCCAGCAAAGTACTCTTAAAAAATGAACGTGCAGAACATTGCCCTGCATTTGCTTCAAGGGAAATCAATAGTATACTTTTCCTGAAATAACATAGAGATACCCTTTTCTGACCATATGAAGAAACAGCACATTTTCTTGGGCAGATACAGCTGTGGCAACTACTAAGAACATAAATCACACTATTGGTATAGGGGATTCCTCTGATTTCAGGGCTTATGTAGGACTTAAGTGGTTTGTAAACTTTTTGATAGCACTCAGTATCGGGGTAAACTTCACTTGATGTTAACAGATAAAGGAGAGACAGTTGCCATGTTTGAGCTGGATTATCCTGACTTTCCCCCCCCCCCCATGAGTTGTGACTTTGTCAGTCAGTTTTGTGGACAGACTGCAGCTTGCTAACTATATCTTTGCGGGTAGCCATGACACTTGTAGTCCTGACTGTCTCAGCCCTTAAGGAACTATGGCATTCCAAGATGCTTCTGCCTCATTCATCAGTGTTGGGAGAGGGTGGTGGGACACTACTTGCTGCCCACTTAAACAGCTACTGGTATCCTATCTGTATGATGTACTACTGGTTCAATCTCCAGTGGTTGTTTCAACAGCTTTGGCTTTTTTGTTGAAAGGCCATGGATAGACTGTGTCCTATCAGCACTTGGGTAGAGGCTCACTGTCAATCAGTCTTAACTACTGGCTATATTGATATCCACATCTTTGAACACTGTGCTACTCCGCAGTAAAATGATGTGGCAAAACTGTCTGTCTAGTAAATGGCTGTATTCTTGAAATAGTTTTCTTGCCCACATGCTCAGGGCGAGTAACATTTAAAGATGGGTGAGCAAGATATCCTTAGTTTTACATTATCGGTTTCATAGTAAAGGGCAGACACACAGATCTTTTTGGCTGAGCAGAAAAAATCAGGCAATTTGGTGAAGCTGGTATTACCAGATAGAAGCTGAGACAGTGGCAAGGGAGAGGATGTCCCCTTCCCCATCTCAATGAGAACTCCATTGCAAGCAACCCCCATTCCTCTAGTCACATGGGCTAGGGAGGCAGAGCAGAAACTCCCAAGGGTGAATATATCCACCAGGCATACAGGAGTTGTCCACCAGCAGGAACCAGGGCAGCAGTAGCAGATGAGCAGGCAGAGGCTCAGCTTGATCTCTTGGTTTCATCACCACCATTGGTGATGCTGGTGATGTCAGAAGAAGATTATATTTCACAATTTGTATGCTAAACATTCTGCTCTGTCTGCTGATGGATTGTTTTCCCAACTTTCTACTACCCAACTGTCTGCCTGACTTTCCCTGCCCTCCATACTTCTCCACATTGTTTTCCACCTCTGCCTTTCCTTCCTTTTCTCCCGAAATGTTATCTTCTTCCTTTTTCTTATTTATTCACACCTTCCTTCTGCCATTCCCTTTCATCCCAACTGTGCCCCTATAATAAAAATTAATGGAACAACATGGAAATAAGACACGTACTAACCACTACCCTGAGCACTTTGCTTCTATGTTTTCCCTTACCCCCACCCTTCTGTTAGCAGTTGTCTTTTAGATTGCAAGCTTTTCAGGGCAGGACTCTCTCTTCCTGTGTGTCTGTACGGTGCACAGCACATTATAGGTGTTATCACAGTCCAGTTAAGTTATGATCTGTCATCTCCTTTGCAATAAATGACCTAAAAGAATATGTCTGCTTAAGACTTAGTGGCCTAACTGGATGATCAAGAATGTACTGCTTAGCATGTATTGCTTTAGTGCACAGGGACCTTATGAAAGTTCATGACCCAATCAATTAGGATTGTCTCACAAATATCTTTTTGAGAGTGAGCTGTTTAAATGACCGTTTAAAAAAATCAGTTGGTTTGGTCAAGCAACTTCACGGAATGAGAGATTCAACTGTTTATCATCAAGTATCTTGTAGCAAGATAGGTGGGTGACTTAGATGGATGCCACATACAAACATAACAGAACACATTAGGTATGCCTTTAAGAAACATTGTAATTGACTTCCTCTCCTCCAGTGGCTGGAGGTGTGATTTTAGAGCGAGATTAGGGGAATGGGAAACTGAAAGTGTATGCGTTCCGGTGGTGCATGGTGCCATCTGTTGCCAGCTCTTGGGGAGACAGGTACTGCTGTGTGAGGTTTCTCACTGAATTAAAGTTGGTTGCATTTTTATATAGTGTGGTCTTATCCCATTCCTTTGGATACAACTGGCGTAACAAAAAATCCCTATATAGAAGAAGGAATCTATGCAGCATATTAATTTTTGTTGGCTCACTTCTGCTTTTTTCACCATGTTTTGGACAACTATTGTACATATCTGTTGTCAAAGCATTCAGTGCTGTTTTAGCTATGCTGGTCCCATTAAAATCAATGGAAACTGGAGGGCAAAAACTCATTTAGCAAATGTACTCTCCAGCTTCCACTTGGATCCTTATAATTCTTCAGAGGTACTCTCAGATACTGAAAGGGAGAACACTGACTTCATCTCATCTGAGTGGTAAAGCAGCACAGCAGTGCACTTGTATTTGAATTGTCTCATTTCTTTATTTTTTAAAAAAAGAACAAAAGCAAAAAATCTTCTATGTGGGTAAAAGTAAGGCAAGAACAGAGTTCTAACTTTGGAAACAATCACTTTTGCCAGCAGAAAACCAGACTGGAATGTTGGACGACGACAGTAGTAACAGAGTTCTGGCTACAAAACAATCAGTTTATAGACTCATTAACAGTTCATAAAATGGAGGGGATTCTGCTGTTTCTTGTCACTGAACATATGCTCTGAATTTACAATGGACTCTGTAGCATCATTCCACAAATACTAAAAATAGTTCTCTGATTATTACAATGGAAATGTTTCAAACCACAGTGGAAACCTGATCTTCAATTAAAAAAAAACAGTATATCCTGTCAGACATGTTCAAATGAGGTACAATGTATCGCCTACTCTTGGAAAATCTTCAGGGAGGATTTCTCAACACTCCAAAGCCTAGAAAGTTTTGGGTTTCCTCAGTCTCTATCATTAATGGGTTTTAATTTAATTTTGATGATTCATTCAAATACTGTAAACAGAGATTGTTGTGTCGATGAGCATTTTACCATATAATGTGTTCACAAATCTAAACCCCCAATACTGTAGCTATACTTATAACTATAAAGCTTTAATTATAGCTACAGGTGTGAATAATATATATTGCCCACTCCTTTACTGTACTTGTAAAGTGTGCCACATAGTTAAATATGTCACAACGTAAAACACAGAAAATGGCATTCCCAGGATATTTAAAAACCTATATGAAAATTATAAAAATGTTTATAACGTAAGACAAACTGAGATAAGGCTTAAATGCCATCCTCACATGATCCAATTGTGCCTAGGGCTTGTAATATATATATGTTACCTACTCACACAGGGCCAGTTTCTGGTAATCTTACTCATGCTAAATGGTATTACTCACTGTAAATAAGGGAATTGGAATCTGTTGCATAAGATTTGGAACTCTGTCATACCTAAACATCCCAGGAGGTGTTAGTAAATAATGGAGTGTACTAAGAATTGTGATGTTCCTATTGTGCATGCATATGTGCAGTGTTGGTGTGCATTTATATAGTTTATAGATCAGTGTTTGAAGATGCCCGTAATTGAGGTTGCCCCAGTATTTCCATTTACATGAAATATTATACTTTTGGGGCAGAAATTTGCTATGTTTACTATTAGTCAAGAAGTTAGAAAACAGGTCACCTGATTTCAAGCATAGAAAATGTAGAAAATGCATTTTTTTTTCACGTGTGATCTGTTTTTCAAAATCCATAGAGCCTCAGTGAGAGGAACATAGGCCAAGATTTTCAAAAATGGACATACTGTTCCAGTAATGGTCCACCAGTGGTGTACACAAAGGTAGTACCAGCTTCCTATTCATACCAATAGTGCATCATCCATTATGGTTTGTAATTAAAAACTGAAGTGTAATTCATACACCACATGGGGCAAGCTTAGCTTTGTCATTTTCTATCTTTGCAGTCCTTCACTTTGCAAACTTAAGAGTCTTTTTAACTATGAGAGTTGACCCAGTAAATCATACTAACTGCTGAAGTATCATACAAATGTTTCCAGTTCATATTTACAGGATTGTAATGACTATATCAAAGTGGCTGCAGTCTGTTATATAAATGCACATGTAATTTATAGAGCCTACTATAGCTATCTGACAGGTAAGGTTGTTAGAGCTGTTAGATTTTGATGGATAAAGACAGATAGTAATATTGGGAATACTGTCTGGTTGTGACTCAGACCAATAATGACCAAAACTTATTTATCTGATGGTTGCTTGGCCAGTGTGAAATGAATCTGCAGTAGCCAGGTGTCCTTATCATTACAGTTCCCATCATAAATGACAGCCAGTAGCTCCACTGTTGGCAAGTTAATCAGAGACCAAAGAGCACACAAACCATACATTCCTGCAATAGCGGCAATCCACTACTTTCACAAGCATTAAATACTTTTTAAAATATTGTTTAGAAATATAACGTGAAATATTTATCAGATAGGCTTGAGTGGTGCACTTGGAGATTACCAAATCCTAGGGATAAGCTCTTCTTTTTTAAAGTATTTTACACCTGATAGATTGTAATAATGATAGTCATTGCATGAGTCTTTGACATAGTATGACATAACAAACTATAATGGCATTACCATATTCCTGAGTGATGTCCACTCAAAAAGCTACTGAGCATGCAGCTCCCCCAACTTCCTCTCATGCCTCTATTTTTAGAAAACCACTTCCAGCTCCCAGTCTCACATAGCCACTGTCTGGTGTTAAACATATGTGATATGGCTGCTCAAAGCCTCAAACCCGTTTAGGTGGGGAGTGTGTTAGTGAGTTTTGAAGTGGTGGGCAAATGAAACAAGAGTTCTCTGGTAAACTAGAAGCTTTGGAAAGGCCATCTTGTCTCTTTATGCATAGCTGCTCCCGCCCCGCCCCCACCCTTTTCAACACTGTCCGTAAGCATAGAGGAAGGAATATTATTTCTGTTTCTTAGAAGCACTGTCTTAGTTGTATGCATGCTCCATATCAGAATATATGCACAGAATTTTATGAATGGTTCCTTGCCTGTACTTTTTTTAGTAAAATTCCCCTCATAAAGCAGACATTAATTCCCCTGCTGCTTTATATTTAATAGAGCTGGTAAAAAAAAGTGAATCAATTATTCACAAACATGCAGGCAAAAATTCATCCTGTTTTTGTCAAAATTCAAATTTGTGATGAAAAATTTTGTCAAATTCCAATTTAGAAAACATTGACCAAGTCTAATATTAAATATACAATGTCCCAGAGCCCCCACTGTGCTCAGCTCAAGACTAGATAGGACTGATTCTTGAAATTGCCCTTGCACTCCTTGATCCTTTGTCATATGCCAGGCTGGTCCTTGGAATAAATGAGAACATCATAGCTGGTCTTCAGTGTCTCCGAGGGTCTGTTCGATTGGACAAGGATGGATAACATGCAGGGATGCACTAGCCCTGCTCCTTTTTCCCTGAGATCTGGTGGACCAGCAATGAGATGGTATTAGAGGCATTATGGCAGCTCTTTCCTGCCTGAAGAGTCCCCTTCAAAGCAATCTAAGTAGGGCTCAGGCTCTGGCTAAATACTGTTGACCAGCATTTTTTTATTTTTACCCTAGATCATTTTTCATTCGTTCAACAAATTTCTTATCTCACGTACTAGGGTGCACTGACAGTCAACAACTGCTGAATACAAATTACCACATTAGTTTGATACAGGCTCATTCTTAGTCTGCATGCATCTCAATAAAGGATTGATACTTTTGTTTAATTGGTACAGAGTCCAACCCTTAAAAGATATAATCTCAGATTTCCTTAATTTCTTTTTCTGTGACTTGTGCTGTAAAAGGGACGGCTTTCTTATTCAGTGTGGAGAACTGATTGCAAAACTCTGGTCCACCAGTCATGAAGTTTAAAAGTGCTTTTACAGAAGCTAGAAGACACTGTGGAAGTTGGGGTTGGAGAGAAAACATGCATTGAAGTAGTTAAAATAAAGTGATGATTTTGATTTGGTGTTTCGATCATACGGTGTCTGCCCCTGGAATCAATGGAAATATTAAAGCTATTGCTTTTTTTCCCCCATTTGTTATGCCAGACCATCAGGTGGCACTTAGACCTCCACGGTGGTGTCTTATGCAACTATTTTATCTGGGAAATGACTCCTATGCTGAAGCCTAATGTATCCAATGCATTTCATTCTTTTGAGAGAGCTTTCCATGCCAGGCAGACAAATTTCAGCTATATTCCAGTAGAGGCAAGCAACAGTGAGAGGTTAGGGAAGAGTCTGGCGCAACGTAATTTAAACTGTTTTTTTAAAAAAGGTATCATAGTTGATTAGCTAATGAATATTTCACTCAGAAGCTCATTGCAGAGCTTGAGGCTAGTTCCTTTAATAAACTGCAAGGACTGAAACAAGACTCATCATGCCTCAAGCACACTACTCTTAAGCCCAATGTCATTGTATTGAAAAAGCTGACGTTGAGAGAAAACCCCAGGTAAGAACTAAATGCAGAAGCAAGGAGAGCAGAGGCTAAAGTGCTAAAAGTCTCTTTAGTGCATATTGGCAGGTTTCAGAGTAGCAGCCGTGTTAGACTGTATCCACAAAAAGAAAAGGAGTACTTGTGCCACCTTAGAGACGAACAAATTTATTTGAGCATAGGCTTTCGTGAAGTGAGCTGTAGCTCATGAAAGCTTACGCTCAGATAAATTGGTTAGTCTCTAAGGTGCCACAAGTCCTCCTTTTCTTCTAGTGCATATGAAAGTCTGAACATAGAATAAATACAACATAGGTAGCAGCAGTTAAAGCTTTCTAACACACTTTGCTAATTCACCTCAGCTCTATCCTAGACAGACACACAAGCTGGGTCAAAATTTATTTTTTCATAACTTTTTTTTCCACTGAAATAATGACCATTCATTGAAACGGAAAATTTCCATAAACACCCTTTTTTAAAATATTTTTCATTTCTGTCAAAATTTTCAAATTACTAGGATATTTATTTTATTTCCCACCTTTCCCCCTCTTTTCCCCCACTGAATATAACTGAATGAATAATTCGAGAAGTTTTTTTTCTTCCACTTATTTTTTTAAATTCTTTTTGCAAATCTGTAATTTTTCTAGAGTGGCAAAAGGAAAAATGAAACTCTTAATTCTGCCACTCTAACTTTTCCAAATTTGAAGAAGTTTTGAAAAGTCACAGGGTACCAAAAGGGAGAAAGTGAGAAACTGGACATCATATATTTTATTACTCTTAATGGCAAAACAAGAGAAACAGGTGAAACTAAATTTAAAAATATGTTTCCTATTTTTTTTAATTGAAAAATTGTTCCAGTTGGAAACCTGAAAAATTGAATTGACATTGAAATGTTGATATTATTGCTAAATTATTTTTCCATTTTCCAACTATCTCTAGAAACCAGTTCTAGACAAAGAGGTGTAATTTAGGCTCAGTGCTTTCATTCTTGTTCTCTCTCCTGTGACTGCCAAAAAATCTGCCAGATGTGATGTTGAGGATGCCTGTCCTTTAGGTATGTGACTAAACCACCAACTCCTTTAACATTCATATCAGAATGCAATGATTTGGTCACAACTAACCTTGTCTGTATTGGCACCGGTCAGCTGTAGGTATAAAAGGCTTTCTATCCTATACTGAAAATTATATACTCAGGAAATCAAGAAACTGCTTCTATATTCTACCTAATGTATAATAGTAGGGAATGATGGGGGAGGAAAAAAACTCATTGATCTTTGGTAATTACAGTATTTCACTTAACTGGAATTGTGGAAGCTACCACTCAAAGTGAAATAGGTAGGCGGACAACATGAGTGCTTCCATTTAAATCCAGAGGTGCATAGTTTAGGGTATTTAGTCACTATGTTGTATATTAATATGCTTTCAGGTATGTGCTCAGTGCCACCTATTATACATTCAGCAAATGTGCAGTGCACCTTATTTTCAAAATAGAACCAGGACATGTTTGTGGAGAGGTTTTTAGGCACGTGAAATCAATCCGAAAAGGACAACTGTTTTGTTTTGTTCTTTTGTTTTTAATTGTGTACTTACGTCACAACTACCAGCTTCTACTCAACAAGTCAACAGCTGCACTATTGTTGTTGGAGTGCATTTTCCCCCAGTAACAGTCTTTTTAATGAGTTTATCATGGAGCACGGAAAAAGTGTCATTAGCATTCACTTTGAGCACAGAAACGACTTCTTAATCATTCCATACACTGAACACATCACACTGAATATATGTACCACTGGGCAGGTTGTTGCTGGTAAACACAAAGAAAACTCCCCTGGATACAGCAATATGCTTTGATGAAGCATGTTGTAGTTATATAAAAAAAACCAAGTTTTAATTGTTGATATGGAAAAACTGGAATATTTCCAGGTGTCTTGGTCACTTTACCTGTGTTACATAAGGGAAGGTGCTGAGAATCACAAAGCAGTTGTATTCATAACACTCTACTGGGTGTCAGTGACCCCTTACTATGAACTCTTGTCATTGAATATATTTCAGGTATGGCCACTAAATCCCACTGATGGGAATGGGACTACTGACATGCTTAAAGATGTGCATGCTTAAATACCTTCCCAAATTGGGACCTAATCACCTAACAAGCAAAAAGCATGCAGTGAGAGTCCGAAAAAGAAGAGATCCAGGAGAGAGTAAGGGTAAAATGCCACTAAATTATGTGTAATACCAAGCCAAAATGTTCTCTCTTTTAAACAAATTATTATACTATTGTTATGTCACAACTTCCTTGTTTTTTTTAATCTTGCAGAAAAAGTACAGAATAAAGAAAACAATAGAAAATACAATTACACAAATATCTAATGAATTCAATCAACATCACTTTATGATGTGTTAGGTTTCCTAAGAACAACTTCCATATAAATGTAGCTTAATCTATCCTCCTTACCAGCAGCTCAATATTTTACTTCAGTAAGCACTAAGGGGTCAGATTTTAAGATATTTAGGTGCCTAAAGATGCAGATAGCAATCTAGTGGCATTTACAAAAGTACCTACATTCCCATGGGAGCTAGGTGCCGAAGTATTTTTAAAAATCCCCATAGGTGCCTCTCTGTATCTTTAGGCACCTAAATACCTTTGAAAATTTGGCTCTAGGTATCTATGATCAAAATGGGTGAGATTCATAACTGCAATGGAAAACTAGCCAATTTTTTTTTTAAATTCAGCTCACCATGAAAGCTCTAGGGAAATATTTTTTAAAATCAATTAACTAGGAAGGCCAAAATCAAGTTACAAGACTTAGTTAATGTTTTACTAAAGCCAATTCTTTCTTTTTTCCTTAAACATGATTAATATTATTTAGATGTTTGGTACAGGTAGTGTCACTCTTCTCTCTTTTTCTCTCCCTCTGTCTATAACTAATTTGTAATGAAATGCCTTTTGTGTATTTGTCTGGGATTTATGAGATGCACACATAGAAAGCTAACACTCTATTAGAGATTACATCTTTTCCTTGTCTATGAATGATATATTAACAGAATGCTCCATTTTCATTCATAGTCTCCTTGGAACCTCTTTTCAAAGGTCACTGAAGGATCATGCAATATTAAACTTTTTTCCATCCATGAATCAAAGCCACACTATGCAAATTTTATTCTTCAGCCCCAAGTCTCAAATTCAAAGTCAGATGATAATACAGTGAAGAAAGTTTTGAGTTCTGTCCCCAAAAGAATGTCTAAGCATACTTTAATTACAATCACATTCTTGAAGGAAAAAAAGATTTATTTTGAAAATTCAACATTTATTGCCACTAAAGGAATGATCTAACTCCCATTCATGTCAGTAGAAGTCTTTCTACTTTAATGGGGGATGAATCCGGTCCCAACACTGGTATATCTTCTTTTTATGAACAGGAGCTAGCCTGTTGGACCAATGGACCAGCTGAAGATCTGCTGCTATGAGTGATTATTGCACTCACTGTACATCTTCTCCTATATAGTTAAACAAAACAATATTAATTTTGCTCAGCAGCACTATCTATCTGGTGGGAGTTAAGTTGTTGACTTTGTGGAGGGACTGGTTGAGTCATTCCCTGTGGCCTATACAGCTTACATCTGTTAAAGCTGTAAGTCTTATAAATTTATTGTCCCCTGATGGAGCTGATGTACACCTTCTCCCACAAGCAGTGATATGCACCTTGATCAAGGTATGGAGCGAGAAATGGGATTTGAACCTCTACTATCTAGGTGCTCCTCCTTCATTCTCCTTTCCTGCCTGCTATTGGGAAGCTAAAGATTGAAGACGTTGAAGTAAAGAATAAAAGGAATTTATAAGGAAACAAGAGATGACTCTTGGTAATTGTATGCTATGTTGTGATATGGTAATTGTATCTACTTCAGCAGCTACCAACAAGATAACTTATCAGATTTGTGTCCATGACTTCACTTCTGAACTTTCAGAATAAATGACTTTAAAGTCATCGGAAATTAAGGGAAGGACCCAAATAAGTAGATGGAAAACTAGTATTGGTATTATCAAAAGGTTTTTTTTACCATTGCTTCTCCTTCCCATCCCAAGTCCTCCCCCTCTAAAATAAGAGAACATTTAACGAATGTCAGGATCAAAAGAACTATTTAAAAACCATAAATAGGTTGTTGTTATCTGCTACAAGTCTTCCAGATAAAGTGCTTACAATTGCAGAAAATATTTGAGCAATTTCAATAGCTTTCAGTTCAAATAGCATAAATAACTCCTGCCTGGTTGAAATGTACAAGAGAATATTGTGTGTGACTATTACATAGCTTTTTGATGCTTTAAGAGTCCAATCTAAATTTCTAATCATTGGCATGTAGGTAAAAGGACTAACACAGTTAAAACTTGAGGTATTAATGAATTGGATGAGAGGGTGGAAACAAATTAATATCTTGTCCTTCTCACTTGCTTTTTGACTTACTCATATGACACACATGTGATAAGTGAGTCTTGTCTACTTCCTCATTTACCAGACACAATTAAACTTACACAACTCATGTCATCACATCCATCTTTCATTTTCCCAAGCTCAGATCTCATATTAATAGGTTTTAAGTACTTAGCTAGCCAGACATTTTGAATTAAAAAAAGAAACAAACTGAAGGGCTAGATCTATCCACCATTCTGTATATCTTCCTTCACTCTGTCATGCAAAGCCAGCAGAAATCTGTCTGAATCGGACAGCTAGGGATTCTCCTATCTTTGATAACTTCCAACTGACCCCAGTGCAGAGAGCATGTCACGAGCATAGCTGGAAGAAAAGGATCATGGCCAGAGCTCTGCTGTACTCAAGCAGCCCCCAATCACGAGGATGGTCCCTTCGCATAGGTGCTGGAGCTAAGCTTGCTGGAGGTGTTGTCACACCCCCTGGCTTGAAGTGGTTTCCATAATATATACAGGGTTTACATTTTGGTTCAATGTCTCTCAGCATCCCCACTATACAAATTATTCTAGCACCTCTGTCCCTTGGGGGCCATATCAGCAGATGCACTCGTAAGGTTGCTCTCTCAGCTGTTTTTTGGGAACAACCCAGTGCATGGTGGCGATCTGAGTATGAGAGAGCCTTTCTCCCAAAATGTGCCAGGTGGTGTGCCCCTGGAATCGGCTCTCCATATATTTATATAACATGGATATCTTTATGCCCTGTAAGGTTTTGTTAACAAAAATGTTACAACTTAAAAAATCATTCAAATTGGACAGTTTGAAACATTTCTGGCTGCCATGGTGAACTTATAAAGCTGGTTATTATCTCATACTTTGACTTTTTTAGACAATACACTGAATTATGCAGTAATTAATTCAAGTACTGTAAACTCTCTGTAAAGTAAGCCAAATTTAGCTGAAGGAGAAGTTCTGGCACAAACTAGACATTGCTAGAGCTTTCAATATAGACAGTGAAAAAAAACAAAGGACGCAGAAGTGCATTACCCCTTTTTGTTTTTATCCAGCAGTTACACATTGAGAGACGGTAGAGGCACTCAGTCGTAATAGGAGGGATTTGACTCAAAAAAATGCTCTTCTCTACCATTCAAAATCAAAGCCTATTCTCTAAGAGCAACTGTGCATCATGGGCATAGAAATCTTAGACCATACAAGGAAATTTGTAAAGCAACATTATGGACATTGATACATGCAATCAAGTATTACACGTCTGATGTGCCAGAATCAGATGAGGCCTTGATCTGTAGTAGAGTGTTCTATATTGTAGTACCTTAATGGTTCTCAGTCTTAACTCCATCCCAAGGAGCCTGGAGAGAGAAAGAAGCACAATTAACATCATTCAGTGTTTCAGGTGAATTCCAAACTTCAACTCAGCCTCTGGGAAGGTGAGGCAAACAAAACCAGCGAATGCTGGTGCATTTTCACATCATTCAAATAAGGTTAAAACATCAGAGGCACTTTAATTACTGCCATTCATTAACAAATTAAATGGTGTTTAGAATGAGCTACTGCGTGCATCTTCAAAATGCAGGGCATAAGACTGGAAAACTAAAATGGCCTCTTCTTGCTTTGCTCTTTATGAAAAAATCAAAGTCAAATTTAATTTTTGATTTAAAGACCTCAGTGGACTTGATATTGGGGATTTCAGATGGGACAGCAATTTCCAGAAGCTGGGTGCATGCTACTGAAATCTGTATGTTGTTTGCACCAAGGGCCAGAGTGATTAGCCAATATTCAGGCCTTGCAAGTTTGTTTCAGTTAGGAGGAGAAATTGATGATACAACTCAGGTATATTCTTTGGTGCAATCCTGCTATCTCCAAGAACGTACACAAAATCCGTGTGTCTGAAGACAATGAAAACAAATAGCTGGCAGGTTCTTTGCTCAGAATTCCCTAAACCCACCTTTCTAGAACATTGAGTCCAAGGAGCTTTGTCTCTGCAGCCTCTTGAAGCCACACCTGCTCATAGCTGTTTTCCCTTGTCTGCTGATCCTCTCCTGGCTTTTGGTGATCTACCACACACACACAAATGACCATCTAGTCCTTTCATTTGCAGTCAGGGAACCACTCAGCCCACATAGTTTAGCATCTGATTAGGCCTTGCCACGTGGTCTGTTGCCTTGGATAATGGCTTTTATTGTTTCCACCTATCTCATGCACAAAGGACCTTAACTGCTACTTCCATTTAGACTGGAAGACTTGTGCTTAAACTTAAACATCAACTTAAACAGGTTGAGATGAGAGATCTAGAATCCCTTTGTTGGCAGCTATTAATGCCTTTTAGCATAACAGCCACTAAAAACCCAGATAGGCACCAAATGGGATTTTTCAAAAGTGCCTAACTGAGTTAGGTATGTAACTCCCATTGACTTGCTTACGTATTTTTGTAAATCCCATTAGACGTCTTTCTACCTCTTTAGGCGCCTCTAAACACCTTTTGTAAATCTAGCCCCAAGGGAACAAGAAAATCATCATAGACTAAGTTTCAAGACCAAATAAGATCTCATACAACATAGGTACAGCAAACCATCTTAATTCAGCTTCGGGTATAATTTAAAACAACATTATTACATACATTAATGTATATGGTTTGTGGTAACTTGCGGAATAAAATAACGGTTAAAGTTTATTTGATAAGGTGATGTACTTAACAGGAAACAGACAGTTTTGCAGATACAGATTGACATTGCAGGCATGAAAAACAGCATAGACCAAACAGAAATTACTAGGTAATGTTGCCAGTCTGAACACATACAGTAACAGTGGGTGATTAACTGTATTTGATGGAAGTAGATTCACACAGATTATAAATGGATTGGAAAAACAGGCAACTCGTATGCAGTAGCATACTATAGTAACAAATATAGTAACTCTCAAAAATCTCTCTTTAGCTTTAATTTTTCAGAATGTTGTAGAGACCTATGAAATCAGCACAGTTCAGATGTCAGACATACAGTAGTGCAGCTCAATGAAACAAAAAAAACCTAATTACAGTTTTAGCCACAGAGATTTCCATTAAAACATTTATTTGGAATTTAAAAATAGAAAATTTCCTACTGTAAGTGCCTGAAGTGCATATGACAGAGTTTCTACTGCTCAGCTTAATGAGCGTGTCAGTACAGAATATTAAACAGATTGATTTAAAATGTTCTGATTTGCTTTAAAAACAAAGTATATCTAAAAAGTTAATGAGAAACAAGAACATACAGCTGACGTTTTAAAATATAATATGAAACCCCATCTCCACACAAAATGTTCTTATTACTGTTGTCTATACTATTTGGGTACATAGATTTTGAAACATAATGGTTTATAGATACAGTCTCTGCTTTAAAGAATGAGTAGATCTAAATCCAAATTTATCCAGAGATTAATGCACCTATATTTGTTCTAAAACAGTTTCCCTAGCTCACTCATAGCTCCTTTGTGCCACTTGTAATCTGTAATCCTATCCCTGCCATGGGGGAGATCTCTGCTAATGCGTATGTATCATAGCAAGACTTAGCGTCTCTTTTCTCTGCCCCCAGATAGGTTGATGGTGGGGAGGGGTGTGTCAGAGCTCTGCTAAGTCACCGTGTCAGTGGCGTGATGATAGCTTTAAGTGATGTTGGGGCTGCATCCAGCCCTGAGGATCCAGGAGCCAGACCTCCCACCCCCAACCATCCTACCCTCACTCAGTGGAAGAATTATATTTGCAAAAAATATTAATAAAAGCCATTTTAATAAGGTTTCCTAATAGGAAGGAAAATTTGTGTACAGCCAAAGTGCGTCTCCATACAAGTTTATGGACTATTGTTGAACAGTTGTAAAACTATGTAAACTTTCAGAAATGCGATTGTTTGGGATACTTTAATATAAAGTCATTGGAGGATAAACACTGTGGACTGTCGACAGACAATAAATCAGATCCATTCCTTTCACAAAGTCCATTCGTACAAGTCTGAATCTTTTAATTTGTGTTACATTGTGTTTGATGATGGCTTGAAGACTAATATGTCATAGCACACATCCAAACTTGATTTAACTTAGTACATTTTGAATCACTGTCAGACTTCCAGATCATATGGCATTAAATTTAAATTTATTGCAAAGGATAAAAGCAAAGTCAGTGTGAAAGAATATACAGAGTTCCATACTAGGACAGTTATGATTAAATAATCAACATTATGTTATGTCCCTGCAAACCCATTATAGGACTGTGTGGTGGATGGGGGCAAAATATTTCAGAAATGAAGTTAATTTGCTTTGAAATATAAAACATTCCAAAGAATCTTTACCACTCCCACAGGGAAAATCTGCAGGGTGGCCAACTGCATTATTTCAATGAGGTTTTCTTCCACAGGATGGTCTGATGCTAATGAAAAAGCCTTAAAGTATCCTCATGATGTGTGGGGATTTACGTGCGTAAGACCCCATTAGCACTCATGGGAGTTGCACACAAATTCCTGTGCATTTAGAGAAGAAACCCATTCAATGCTATTTTTAGCATGCACTATTAATTCTTATTTTTAAGTGCCTGTAAAAGGATACATCCAGCACACATTCAGACCATTTAGAGTCCCTACACAACTGTTGTCTTTACACTTCACAGTTTTATATGCATTGCGTACCCTCCTTCTCTGCTTTTAAAACTACTTAGTGGCTTAGCTCCTTATTTTGTTTTGCTTACATTTTTCATAAAAACTTGAATTGTAAATTAAAGATCCTTGAGGCTGCTCTAAATTATGCCAGGGATAGGCAGGTCTCCATTTGGCCCTATAATATGGGGAAGTACAAAGGGGGAACAAAATTGCCTCCTTACGTTTTGTCTTGCCTTTTCTTTCCCAAATTCAGTTCCTGTACTAAGTGAAGCTCAGAAGGAAAAGAAAACTTGCCCTGCCCAGTGTGTTCTTTGTAATGAAAACTTAGGCCCCCGCAACCCCATTTCCCATAATGTGGAAAAGAAAATGTATGTGGGAAAATATAACATCAAACCCCAAAACTTTCCATCTCCACCACCTATCTGTAGCTTTAGGAATAATTTTGTGCCTAATAATCTCTGTACTACACTGAGTCCCTCTATTTCTGTTTCCCTGGAAAAAGCTCAGTGACTTTTGATTGCCAAACATTTTATGCACAATCTCTATAGTCTTTAGTTGCAGGATATATAAAATACTACCACTAAAAGAGTTAGTATGTAAGCTTCCTGGTACTTGGATTTTATTTATTAACTTTTTGGTCATTTACTTAAACATATGAATGAATAAAATAGTTTAATCCACATTAATCCATAATGTTTGGGTTAAACTTTCAGATCGTTCCTCTCTTGGAGAAAGTTTCCTTTAGAAAATGGTTATAGTCCAGAGCACTTGTTTAGTTTATCATATACAGGAGGCACATTTTTCCCCACACCATGGTACAGGAGTGCTTCATTTTTGTTTAGCAGAATCGTGTTTTTAAAAATAAGTCCTATAGCTATATGAAAAATTTAGATAGAAAACTAAATTACATCAGCAGTGGGAAAAAAAAATCATATGACTGAAACATCAATTCTAATTTAAAAGAATTTCTGGAGACAATGCAAAATGTAATTCTGTTGCTGAAGTGAGGCAAGACTGGTCTGGGACAAAACTAATATAGGAATCTGACAAATAATATTGTTGTTAATCCACCGATATGTGTAACTAATGATAAAAGTGTTGACAGCATTATCTTGCAAAAAAGAATTCTTGCCTGACGCAAGAATTACAGCCCACCACTAGAACCAGGCAAGAGCCCCTAATGTTGTTAGGGCTGCCAGCATGCTGATGGACCAAATTCACAGGGGTTGACGTCTTCATAAACCAGGAGCTGCAGTCACACCAGATTCGTGGTCTAGCCAATAAATTATTACAATTGAAGACATCCTAGAAGATAACCTAGAAGATATCCTAGTATGCAGTAATGTGACAAAGTTGAAGACACTTCAGAGCCAGTGATGAAAAAAGGATTTGAGGGTGAGAGGCTACTACACAACAAGTATCTTACTCCAAAGAACATCATTTCAAAAACCATTTTCAGACATAACAGCATGTGTACTGGAAATATCATGATAGGTAAGTACAGTATTGTCTTTTAACAGGAAGGAACTGGATAGTTAATGACATAATAAATCTTGCATTGCCAATGATTAACATAAACATATTATACTGTCAAGAAGGAATAAACACACATTTCACATCACAGAAACCTCTGACCTATGAAGTATAGATACATGTACACATACATAAACAATATATTTTTATTTTGAGAGATAATTAAATGGTAAATATAATGTAAGATGATTAGCAATTAACCAAAAATTATATTTTCAAGTTCACACAATTGCTACTGAGAATGTTGCATGTGTAGTTTAATAAGAAAGTGTATAACATTAACATTATTGATTTATGTAAGTGTATGGGCTTCACTTTGAGACTTATTAGTGTGTCAGTGTGTGCATATATTTGCCATTCATTAGGTTTTATGGTGTTTGGCATTTACTGATAGAATAGCATTTATTTTTGGTCAACATTATGGCGGTGGTGTGGCTGTGATGAAATTTGCATTCTTACCTTGTAAGCATGATATGTTTATCTCTCTCATTTAGGCAATGTAAAATGTAATGCCCTCCTCCATTTCCTTGATTTTAGATGTTTGGGTTTAATGGATGATGTAATGATTATATTGTGGTCACTTAGGGTGACCAGATGTCCCGATTTTATAGGGACAGTCCCAATTTTTGGGTCTTTTTCTCATATGGGCACCTATTACCCTCCACCTCCTGGCCAGATTTTTGACACTTGCTATCTGGTCAGCCTATCGTCACTTAGCGACCTTAATGCTTTTTTACTGAAATTATGGTTTTGTTCTTGTTGGAGTTTCGTAAGTGTGTAGGATTTTTGTTTTTTACAATTTTCATTTTATTTCTATTTTGTAAGTAAATACAGACAGGATAATTTTGTTTAACTTTTAAAAAATGGGATGGACAGGTCACCAGAATTGATTAAATTAAAAGAATTAAGGAACACGACTGGCCAACACAATAATGCTCAGGTATGCACCTTCACTGTTGTCCCGATTCTGATGTCCTTATTCGTGTGGAGGAACATCTTACTACACAAGTGATCTATTTTTTTAAAATTAGGAATACGAATAAAGATCTGTTAGAATCTGGTTCTATGTAGCTAACTTAGTCAGGCATGTATGCACAGCCCAGCTTTCCTTCACGTAAAACATCAATAAAATATACTAAGAACACTTTAGCAAATTAAATGAATAGTGGATGGACACCTAACTCTCTTAGGCACCTTTGCAACTCCACAACTCTCTCCAGTGACACCCCCGGGCCTTTCTTACTCTCTCAGAAAATGTGTGCAATAGTGATGATTTATACTTCATATTTTTTCTTTTGGAGAATACTTTACAAAGGTGGGAAAGCATTATTAGTACAATTTTCAAGTGAGCTAATTTCAGTAATGGCAGAGATTTGAAACCATTTGTATAAGCAGTACTGAGGTCTCATAGAGAAGTCTATTGCCTCAGAGTTAAGGGTTTCTGGCTGCAACACAAGTTTCCCAAGGTACCGCTGGCCAATCATACATTTCTGACTCTTCCTTTTCTGAGGCTTTAAAACAAAACAAAATATTTGACTTATGGTCTTCTGTGGTACATGATTTTCTGCAGCCTATCAAAAGAAGACCTAGCCTTTCCACCCGTGCATAATTTTCAATTTGATGGGAAAGAAATAGAGAATCTTCTACCTTTTTTTCAGAGCCCTTTTTTTTGATGGGGGCCAAAGTTTCCCACCTAGACTGCGGTAGGACTAAAATCCAGGAAAATTAAGAGTTTGTCCCACAAAGTGAATGTCCATGATTTATTTTGCTGCTTGCCAGGTTCAGTTTCCGTAATTGGCATGGGTATATATCAGAGAGATTGGCTTTGACTGTCTTCCCAACTTTACTCTTTACTTTCATTTTTCTGTGGTATCCTCAAACTCTTTCGTATGTAAATCGGTTCTTCTTGCATATTAACTTTCAAACTATTAAACACTGGTTCATCTACACAAGAAAGAAAATCAGTACTATATCTCTTTTGTCAATATGGTATCCTAGAACTTGAACATTTCGGGATCTAAAATATCATCCTGTGTCATTAATCATGTTTCCCATTGACAAGTTTGTTTGTGGTTGTTTGCACAGAAATGTTCAGTATATGCGTGTGTTTTTTTTTCATTCAGAATATTTATTTGGTCAAGCAAATCCTACAACTCAACTTGATGGCATTTCTCTGTTTGTCAGTCTGTCTGTTAGGATGTAACACAATAGATAATCTCTGACCCCTGAATTCAATCAATACCAAAATTCCAGGGAGTGTTCAAAGGCCAGAACTCTATATTGATTTTTGGGGTAAACTGGAAAACCACAAAGGGAAATTGGGAGACACATGGAGCCCCTGGCATCTGGTTAGCATAGACATCAGCTTCAATCAGGTCGGAAATTGCCTACAGCTGATCAAAGAACTGGTTGACTGCAGTCACTAAGACTTTCCAGCATAACAACCACCCCAAACACACTCTGCCCACTGACCCAATAGATCTTAAAATGTTGAAATCCTAAATGTCTGTCTCCCAGACAGAAAATAAATAATAATGTTAGGAGGAGTGAGGGACCCTGGAATGAGGGGAAGGGGAGAATGAGGGACCAGGGTAACAGGGGACTGGAGGGGAGAATGGGTGATACATAGAGCCTCTGGCATGGAGGGAAAGGGGAAGACAGAGCTCCTGGCTTGAGTGAGGGGAGAAAGGGGATGCAGGTAGCCTCTGAAATAGTGGGGGATGGGAAGGTGGCACACATGGAGCTTGTGGGGAAGAATGAAAGGAGCCCCTGGTGTGTGCAGTGAGCTCAGTCTACAGAAGTAATGACGTGTGCAGTTCTCTAGGTTTAAATTCTCTTTGCAGCTTTCCAGAATGGCTAGTTTAGAAATACCTTCTATTTTGTTTTCTAGTGTTGTGAGCATACCATACACTGGTAAAGAGTGCAGTTTAGACTGTACCGTCTATATAAATCCTCTTGCTTAAAGAAAAAATGGTGAAGGAGGAGACCTGGGATTTTCTTATCTGCAGGAATTTTTACATCTAGATATTTAGGAGAAGGTTGGCATTAGGAGACTATTAGAGAATGCTCTCTTTTCCTTTACCTTTGATTATCTAGCTCTCAATAGGAGTCATCAACCAACAAAGCCCCTTTAAATTGCAAAGAATGTCATTTGTTGATTAAGTTTGAGAAAAATCAAGCAATTTTTCTATTGATACCAGCCTTATTTGTGTGCAGTTACACAAGTCCTGATTTCTGCATTCTTATGAAGTATGTTTAAACAGCTAACGTATGGAAAATGTGGCCTTCTGTGCTCAGAGATATCTATACATGGCTTTGCCTTCAGCAGTTTACAGTCAATACGAATTCAACATGCTTGAAACATAGTTTTTGTATTTACTATGATGACAGGTATTGTACCTTTCCTACTGAAGACTATCAATTTTACCTAATACTGTTGTAGGTTATAATCACAGAGTTCTAATGAATGATATTTGTATTCTGTTGTTATAAAAATGCTACTGCTCTCCTCAACTCCATCTCAGCATATCTCTCAGGACAATATACTGCCTCCTTTTTCTAAATAGGGAAATATGGTCTTGCAGTCATTAGAGAGGTAAATAATTCTTGTATGAACACACCACCCCTCCCCTGACAACTCTCCCTCTCTCACTCCCCTAAAAAAACATCCCCTGTTTTTACATATAAAACATTCTTTTACTAAGATGTACTTGTGATTCCTGGGATTCTGTCCAACCTGTAAAATCATAGAATCATAGAAATGTAGGACTGGAAGAGACCTCTATAGGTCATCTAGTCCGGTCCCCTGCACTGAGGCATTACTAAGTATTAACTAGATGATCCCTGACAGGTATTTGTCTAACCTGTTATTAAAAACCTCCATGTGATGGAGATTCCACAACCTCCCTAGGTAATTTGCTCCAGTGCTTAACTACCCTTGCAGTTAAGAAGTTTTTTCTGAGGTCTAACCTAAATCTCCCTTGCTGCAATTTAAGCCCTGTCCACAGTGGCTAAGGAGAACAATTTATCATCTTCCTCTTTATAACACATTTTACTTGAAGACTGTTATCCCGTCCCCCTTCAGTCTTCTCTTCTCCAAATGAAACAAGCCCAATTTTTTCAATCTTTCCTCAGAGATCATGTTTTCTAGACCTTTAAGAATTTTTGTTGCGCTCTTCTGGACTTTCTCCAATTTGTCCACATCTTTCCTGAAGTGTGATGCCCAGCACTGCACACAATACTCCAGTTGAGGTCTTATCAGTGCTGAGTGGAGTGGAAGAATTACTACTTGTGTTTTTGCTTACAACACTTCTGCTGAGATATCCCAGAATAATGTTCATTTTTTGCAACAGTGTTACACCATTGATCCATATTTTGTTTGTGACTCACTATGACCCTGAGATCCTTTTATGCAGTACTCCTTCCTAGGCAGTCATTTCCAATTTTATACTTGTGCAATTGATTATTCCTTCCTAAGTGTAGTACATTGCACTTTTCCTTATTGAATTTCATCTTATTTAATTCAGTTTTTGTCTCTTGTTTGTCAAGATCATTTTGAATTTTAATCCTAACCTCCAAAATGCTTGAACCCCTCCCAGCTTGGTATCATCTGCAAAATTTATGTGTGCACTCTCTGCCATTATCCAAATTATTTATGAAGATATTGAATAGAACCAGATCCAGGACAGGTCCCTGTGGGACCCCACTTAATGTGCCCTTCCAGCTTGATTGTTGTGAAGCATTGATAACTACTCTGAGTATGGTTTTCCAGCCAGTTGTACACCCACCTTATAGTAGGTTCATCCAGGCTATATTTCTCAAGTTTGTTTATGAGAACGTCATGAGACAGTATCAAAAGCCTTACTAAAGTAGACGTATATGACATCTACTGCTTCCCCCCATCCACAGGGCTTGTTACCCTGTCAAAGAAGGATTGATTTGACATTATTTGTTCTTGATAAATCCGTATTGACTGTTACTTATTACCTTATTTTCTTTTATGTGCTTACAAATGGATTGATTATTTGCTCCATTATCTTTCCAGGTGCCAAAGTTAAGCTGACTGATCTTTAAGTCCTTGGGGTTGTCCTTATTCTCCTTTTCATAGATAGGTACTATATGTGTCCTATTCCAGTCCTCAGGTATCTCTCCCCTCCTCCACAAGTTCTCAAAGATAATTGCTAATGGCTCAGAGATCTCTTCATCCAGTTACATCCTAGAATACTTAACGATTTCTTCAGGCCCTGATGACTTGAAGACCTCTAGGTTGTCTAACTTGTTCCTTTCCTATTTTAGCCTCAGCTCCTGCCCCATATACGCTGATATTCACAATGTTAATCGTCCAATCATTGCTAACTATTTTGGTGAAAACTGAAACAAAAAAGGCATTTAACACTTTGGTCATTGCTGCATTTTCTCTTATTGTCTTTCCCTCCTCATTTAGTAATGGGCCTACCATGTCTCTGGTCTTCCTCTTTCTTCCCATATATTTCTTTTTACCCTTTATGTCCCTAACTAGTTTAATCTTGTTTTGTGTCTTAGCCTTTCTAATTTTGTCCCTCCATGCCTATGTTTCTTTTTATATTCATCCTTTATAATTTGACCAAGTTTCCCTTTCTTGATGACTCTTGAGTTTCAGGTCACTGAAGATCCCTTGGTTAAGCCAGGGTGTCCTCTTACCATACGTCCTGTCTTTCCTATGCATTGGTATAGTTTGCTCTTGTGCCATTAATAATGTCCCTTTAAACACTACCAACTCCCCTGAACTCTTTTTTCCCTTAGACTTGCTTCCCATGGGATCTCACTGACCAATTCTCTGAATTTGCTGAAGTCTGTTGTCTCTATTCTGCTGCTTTCCCTCTTATCATTCCTTAAAATCATGAACTCTTGTAATTTCTTATTCATTTGCACCCAAGCTGCTTTCCACCTTCAGATTCTCAACTAGTTCCTCCCTGTTTATCAGAATCAAATTCAGAGTAGCATCTCCTCTAGTCACTTTCTATGCCTTCTATAATCAAAAGTAGTCTCCAGTGCATTCCAACCTGTGCCTTGCTGTATTATTTTCCTAACAGGTGTTTGGGTAGTTGAAGCCCCCATCATCACCAAGTCCTGTATTTTGATGATTTTGTTAGTTGTTTAAATAGTCTCACCCTCCTTTTCTTCCTGGTTAGCTGGTCTAAAGTAGGTCCCTG
Source organism: Lepidochelys kempii (assembly GCF_965140285.1). Classification (NCBI taxonomy): domain Eukaryota; kingdom Metazoa; phylum Chordata; order Testudines; family Cheloniidae; genus Lepidochelys; species Lepidochelys kempii. The sequence continues at coordinate 178,577,804 of NC_136380.1, forward strand.
CCATGACATCACCCTTGTGGGGTTTTTTGTTTTAACCTTTTATCCTTACCCAGAGACTTTCAACAGGTCTGCCTTCACTTCTACCTCAACATCAGTGGAAGTGTATACACCTTTGATATAAATGCAACACCGCCTCCCTTTTTTACCTGTTCTTCCTGAACAGGCCAAGTTTCTGTGATATACCCTTCTGTTCCAACCCTTCACGCAGATCTCCATGTCTTGGACTTACCTGTGGGTTTTTGTCCCTTGCCCTCATTGAACCTAGTTTAAAGCTTTCTTCACTAGGTTTGCTAGTCTGTATCCTAAAGTGCTCTTCCCCTTCCTTCACAAGTGAAACCCATCTCTGCTCAGCAGTCCTCCTTGGAACAAGATCCCATGGTTGAGGAAGCCAAAGCCCTCCTGACGACAACATCCACACAGCCACGTATTTACCTACAGACCTCTATCCTTGACCAGAAGGATCTATGAGAAAACCACCTCTGCCACCAACGCCTTCACCCTCACTCCCAGAGCCATGTAGTCACTTCTAATCTGCTCAGGATCATACTTTGCAGAGTTATTAGTGCCCACAAGGATGATTGTGGCTGGATGATCCTTGACAATCCCTTCATAATGTCTCAGATATGGGTCCCTGGAAGGCAGCACACCTCCTGGAATGCCAGGTCAGGCCTGCAGATGGGTGCCTCAGTCCCCCTTAGAAAGGAGTCACTGACCCCTTCATTTCCTCTTGGGAGTAGTGGCCCACTCCTCTGAGAACCTCCCAGCCTTGGCGGCACACTGCTTCTCCTTTTCCACCTCTGGATGAAATTCCTCATCCCCTGTTGCCAGGGGAGCATACTGTTTTTTTATCTCTGTGGACAGTCTGTTGTCCACTACAACCTACAAGAGGTGGCTCTGGGGCCAAATTCTTTTACTGTCTTGACTGCAGCATATTTTCTTTTGTAAGAAATACAATTATTTTCTCAGAGAGTTATGAATGGTGTTTAAGACCCTCAACAATCCATAATTGTCCATTATGTGTTATCATTTCAATTACTATATAAACATTTGTGCCTATATGCCTGTTAAAATTTCATTTAAAAAGTAAGCAAATCCCATGATTTTGTAGGTAAAATAGTCAAAAATTGTGACAGAAGTGTATAATAGATCTTTTAAAGGCTTTTACACAATTAATGAACAGTGGCTTCAGAAATTAGAGGTACCGTACAATGTGTGTCAAAAATCTTGTTAGATTAATTCAGATGTTTTCTTGTCTTACCACTGCTCTATATAGTAAATGCTGGCTAAACATTACTGCACTCTACCAAAATGAATAGCCAATGCATATTTTAACTCATCTACAGCCATACCAACCTGGGCTTATGCTATATGAGACCTCATAAACTAAGCAGGGTTGGGCTTGTTCAGTACTTGAATGATAACATTTGAGGATAACTCCCATGATTCAGGACATGGTGGTGTTGATGACAGGTGGCTCCCTACCAAACAAGGGAAACACCCTGGAAAGGGAAAGAAAGATCCACAGCTCTTAAGCTTCCATTACTCAGTCATGTTTTCCTCTATTGAAGGTGGAGCCATTTCTGAAGTGGGTCTGGGGAACTGCATGGTTTGCCAAAACTGTGGAGACTGGGATTGAATGGAAAATCCACTGAACTTCCACCGGAGGGATGTACCTCTATATAAAGCCTGCATCCAGTAATATAGCTTCTTTCTGCACTGGGTGTCTATACACAGAATGATATCCCCTCTCCCTTACCCATCTTCCCACTCACTGTGGAAAAGCTACACCAGGAGAAATTGTTGCTCATTTGAGTAGCAGTAATTCATGATGGTAAAATAAATTATAAAACCTGACTACCTATAGGGGGAATATGCAAAATATAGTCCCTGACACCCCTTAACTTACTTGATGCCCTCAGCTGCATGGAGAGGAGCATCACTTCACTGATTGCAAAGAGGAGAGGAACACATGCAGAGACGGAGCGTACTACTCATGGAACTTTCCCCTCAATATGGCCCTCTGACTAACCTTCACACATTGTATGCCTTGCACCTCTTTTCCATACCATACAGAGTGAAGCCTATGGCTGAGTCAATAACGAACCAATACTGAGAACAGTCACAGGAGGGCAACATGCAGTTCAGTGAGCCATTTTTCAGATGAAATTTAAAGAGTTATTGTAACACCGACAGACCCCGGTCGTTGGATTGAACCTGGGATCTCTGGAGCTTACTGCATGAGCTAAAAGCCATACAAGCCTCATTAATCTCTCTCTACGTGATCTCAGTGCCACTAGATGAGACTGAGCACCACACCCAGAGGGTGTGTGGGTTACATAATGTCCTGGACACTTGTGGACATTGAAGATCTCATGCCATTTTCAATAACAGTGTGGGCAGTCTTGGCCAAATTCCACTTTGGGGAGCTACCTACCTCAATTCTCCCCTGTGGTTTCTGCTGGATATCTAGCTTCTGTACCTGGAAAGATAATGGAGCAAATAATTAAGCAATACATCTAGGAGATAAGTAACAGCATGGAATTGTCAAGAACAAACCTTGTCAAACCAACCTGATAGCTTTCTTTGACAGGGGTAGCAAACTGTGTAGATAGGTGGGGAAGCGGTAGACAGGGTATATGTTGACTTTAGTAAAGCTTTTGATACTGTCTCACATGGCATTCTCATAAACAAACTAGGGAAATGCAAGCTAGATGGAGCTACTATAAGGTGGGTGCATAACAGGTTGGAAAATTGTTCCCAGAAAGTAGTTATCAGTGGTTCACAGCCATGCTGAAAAGGCATAATGAGTGGGGTCCCGCAGGAATCAGTTCTGGATCTGTTTCTGTTCAATATTTTCGTCAGTGATTTAGATAATGGCATAGAGAGTACACTTATAAAGTTTGTGGACAATACCAAGCTGGGAGGGCTTGCAAGTGCTTTGGGGGATAGGATTATAATTCAAAATGACCTGGACAAACTTGAGAAATGGTCTGAGGTAAAGAGGATGAAATTCAATAAGGACAAATGCAAAGTACTCCACTTAGTAAGGAACAATCAGTTGCACACATACAAAATGGGAAATGACTGTCAAGGAAGGAGTACTGCAGAAAGGGATCTGGTAGGTCATAGTGGACCACAAGCTAAATATGAGTCAACGATGTAGCTGTTGCAAAAACCCGAACATCATTCTGGGATATACTAGCAGAAGTGTTGTAAGCATGACACGAAAAGTAATTCTTCCACCCTACTCTGCACTGATTCGGCCTCAACTGGAGTATTGTGTCCAGCGCTGGACGCCAAATTTCAGGAAAAACATGGACAAATTGGAGGGAGTCCAGAGAAGAACAACAAAATGATTAAAGGTCTAGAAAAGATGACCTATGAAAGAACATTGGGTTTGTTTAGTCTGGAAAAGAGAAGACTAGGGGGGACATAACAGTTTTCAAGTATGTAAAAGGTTGTTACAAGGAGGAGGAAGAAAAATTCTTGTTCTTAACCTCTGAGGATAGGACAACAAGCAATGGAGTTAAATTGCAGCAAGGCAGGTTTAGTTTGGACATTAGGAAAAACTTCCTAACTGTCAGGATGGTTAAGCACTGGAATAAATTGCCTAGAGAAGTTGTGGAATCTCCATCACTGGAGATTTTTAAGAGCAGGTTAGACAAACACCTATTCGGGTTGGTCTAGATAATACTTAGTCCTGCCGTGAGTGCAGGGGACTGGACTAGATGACCTCTCAAGGTCCCTATGATTCTAAAGTAGTTATCTTTTTTTGAGATAGGGAGATTTTTGCATAAGGAAAACTGAGTGAGTGCTTGCCTAAGGTCATGTGTGCTGTCCTAAACTGTTGTGTGATATACTGAGCTGTGCTATTAACTAGCCTGACATCGAAAAGGGGGCTGCAATTCAGTGTGGGTGAAGAGAACCTTTTAAATATAGAATTGGAGTCTGCAAATCTTTACTGATATTACACCCAAAAAAAATAGATTCAAAGAGCATTATTATGTGAAGTTGAACGCTCAAAAGTTAGGAAAAGCCAGAATTAAGGTTGCATGTATAATCTTAATCCAGGCCCCTTGAGACCGCCTTTAATTACATGATCACATATAATTTTTTCAACATGACTCCTGCGTATTCAGTGTATAGGAGGACCTGCTTTGGGGATGTAGCATGGTAATCTTAATTCTGTCATTTCCTAACTTTTTTGAGTGCTTCAGCTGGAAACCTTAATAATGTTCTTTGAACATATTTTCTCTCTGTGTAATTTCCTAGGTTTTTAAAAAAGAAAACTGACAACACAGAAATTTCATGAGGTGGTATCATAATGTCATCCACATTAGTCATCAGTAAAGTTAGAACCACTAGATCTACTGCCCACACTTGTTACTTGAACTAACTCTGTTCAGTTCTGCCAGTTTCCTTTTTCTCACTGCCTGTACCCAGCAGGGGGCCATTGAGAACACAGGAGAGACATGTGCCCTGATCTCACTTCTAGTGCCTGGACCTAGACCTGGCACATCCTGAGCCAGCCGGGAACTGCCATTGCAGGGGAAATCCTGCTCAGCAATCTCTAATCCGTGCTGAAGCATGCCCAGTACAGATGGATTGTTTGGGGAATTAACCTGCTAAACCTTAGCATGTCTCTGCTGAGCACAGATTCATAGACATGTAGGGCTGAAAGGTTCCTCAGGAGGTTATCTAGACCAGTGCTACTCAAAGTTGTGGTCCGTGAACTGGTGCTGGTCTGTGAGCCATCGGCTGCCGGTCTGCGCGTACATTGGAAAAAAAAAATGCTGGTCCCCCACATCAGAGAGCTTGAGAAGCACTGGTCTAGACCATTTCCCATGCTGAAACAGGACAGGCAAACTGCATTTTTTTCAAGGACTTATAACTTGGCCAAATTTAGGTGGATATTCACAGGGAAGGCAAAAGGAATGTCCCTGCCACAAAGACTACTCCCTGCCAAATTCCAAGTCACTTCTCCAAACCATGGTGGTATCAGAGCTTCTCAGCTGGTTGCCAGGATTTTTTAACATAGGCAAAATGTGTTTTTCCTTAGCTCTATTCTTATAAATTGCTGAACTCTTTTGGTTGAAATTTTCTAAAACAATTCAGACTGAGACAGACCTCCAGCTTTGAAAATTTCAGCAAAAAAGTTTAAACTTTGGCAAAGTTATAAGCACCTGGAAATAGGGTCTTATAATGGGACATGTTTGGCAACCTTAAAAAGCAGTAGTACCAACCTTCCCTGTATTAAACAGTCTATTGACTTCAGTGGGAATGCTCAAGTGAATAAATTATAAGCAGTGTGGCTAAGGGTTTGTAAGATTGTACCAACAACTATAAAGTGATTTGGTATATTTCAAATAAATATCTTGACTTTATCAGAAAAGCACAAAAAGGATCTTTCGGTGAAGCCTATTTCTGATTTTAAATTCTCTGTAATAAACAAGTCAGTAACTTTAACTGATAAAATCCTTGAAATGTCCATTGCAAAGGGAAATATCGATTAATATTGCATGTCTTGTTCTACATATTGCTGTAAGACAAGTGATAGATGGTTTTTCAGGATTGCCAGTTCAGAAATACATTGACAAAGAAGACCATTTTCATCACCTTACCCTAATTAGCTTTAATTATAGCCTCCTATTCAAAATAGTCTTTAGATGTATTAAAATATATATTTATCTGCAGGGCATATTATAGGATAATGTAGTCCCCTGGTTTACATAAATAGGTTGGAACTGTCATACAGTTTTGTATCCAACAGCTATAGCTTGTTTACAGATGGCACCCAATACACTTTTCAAAATTTTATATTGTAAATACATTTACACTGCCACTTTTGTTGTTTGTATTCTATCTGTGCCCTTTTAAAGCTAATTCCAGATAGACTTGGACCGCTCAGTAAAAGATACATATTTCACAAGTATTCACTGAAATAAGCTCTAGTGTATTGTTTACATAAATGTAGTGTAGCTCCTGAAATGAGGAAGGAACTTACTAAAACAATAAACTTCTAGTACATTTAAAAAGGAAAATGCCACAGTAAACTGACATGATAAATACGATGTATTCAGAGAACAAATTCACCATGTGCCAAGGCAAATCATACATAAGAACGTAAGAAAGTCCTTTTGACAAGACAGCATTGTTAATCTTGGTGAAGCAAGATTAATTCTTCCCCCTCCCCCATTTAACAGGTTTCTATTGTAGCTCTTTAAAAGAACCTTGAGCCTCAATATCCCTGTTAGAAACATAACACCTATCTAAATTCAAGAGGAATGTGTTCATTGCTGTAGTACAGTGTTCACTGAAAAATGAATGGAAAGTAATACATTAGTTTCAAGCTTTTGCAAAACATGTAAAAAGGCTTTCAGAGTACCATGACAATTTACTACAGTTTTCTATTCTAGTTCTTCAGCACTAGTATTTCTATGGGGTGTGTGCACACTGTGCTGTAAATAGGACATTGATGTTAGTGTACAGAAATATCCTCTAGTCAGATATGATATATACATACACGTCTGTAAATAATCTCTCTCTGTAGCTATACAGAGGTGAGTGTGTGTACAAAAGAGCACGATCCGAGATTACCTGGTAGCACAAAAAGCCTAAACAGAAACAAAAGAGAGGATATTCAAGAAGCAAAGAGAGGCTGTTTTCTGTTAGGTTCCAGTAGGGGGAACTAAAGATTCATCGTCCAAGTTTCCTTTTGGCTCAGGGACCTGTGTGTGTTCCTGTAACCCACAGTGCAAACATCAAATAACTACCAGCTAGTCTGTGATCACACGTGGTCTCAACCACACTGTTTACACTAAAGACACTGGAAATAATCAACCCCCTTTGATCTAACTGTGTCTTTACCTGATCACCTTTTGTTCTGCGCTGGTAGATTTCCTAATGTAGGTTTCTGTCAGGGGTTCTGTTCCTACTTTAATTTGCTCTTTATATCTTTCCCAACCCCCGGTTCTACTGAACGCTCTTTTCTGTAGCCTCCCTCCCGCCCCCGCCCTTTTTGACTGAGATTCTCTTATCGTCCCCTAAGCTTTCCTGGCCGAACCATGTTGGGTTTCATATTTTCCCCTCCGTTAACCCCCAGGGGATCACAGGTAGGATCAGCTAAACTTTCCCCCTCTCCCCGAGGCACCCGGGGGCGGAAGAGCACCAGCGAGGCCTTGGCCAGACCTTGGGACCGCGGTAGTCGTGTTTTGTGAAATGAACAAATGCTCCAGCAGTGCACATTGGCGGGTCAGGCCAGGTTCCTTTCTGGAGCCGGGCCGAAGCCCTTTCCCCAGGGGGTGGGGTCAGAAGACAAATCTGGGGGTGGAGGGTGGGGAGGAGGGGACACCAAGGGGTTCACTCCAAGGTGTTGTGTGCATGAGAGGGATAGCTCAGTGGTTTGAGCATTGGCCTGCTACACCCAGGGTTGTGCGTTCAATCCTTGAGGGGGCCATTTAGGGATCTGGGGCAAAAATTGGGGATTGGCCCTGCTTTTGAGCAGGGGGTTGGACTAGATGACCTCCTGAGGTCCCTTCCAACCCTGATATTCTATGATTAGAGAGGGGGACTGCTTCCAGGAAATCACTCACCGAGAAAATTACCTGCCCATTAAATGGGGCGCGGCGAGGAGCAATCATGTAAATTCCCCCTGTGCCCAAGTGTGTGTTTGGGGGTGGGGGGCAGCTTAGTGGAAAAGAAAGGGACCGAGAGCTGCCTAACGGTATTGCCACCCCCCCCAGTCTCTCCGAGGAGTGGGTGTGGAGTGCAGCGGTTTAGTCCACACCCCACCTCCTCCCTTCCCCAGGCAGACGGGGAGCCGCGCTCATTCTCCTCCCCTTCTGTGCAAGTCGGCGGGGCCGCCGCCGCAGAGAGGAGGAGGAGGACGGGGACGGGGACGTCTGGCTGCCGAGGCCGCCTGGGCGAGCGGCAGCGGGAGGGTGCTGCGCTCACACACAAACGCCCGCTGTGCCTGACACACACTCGCCGCCCAGCTCCGCTCTTTCCCCTCAGCCTTTCCCATTCACAACAGCGCGGCAGCGCCTGTCCTGCCGCTCACACCCTCCTGCAGCAGCAGCAGCAGCAGCGGGAGCAGCACGTTGGAGTCACTCGGCTCAAGCAGTTCGCTCTTTATTTCTCGTTGGGGTGGGGGGTATTTTGGGGGTGCTGAGGGAAGAAATCCCTGCTGCAGAATGTTGCCTAGCCATCCCTGAAGGAAGTTAGGAGAGGAACTCTGCAGATTGAACTGATTAGAGAGAGAGAGAGAGGCAGAATAGCCAAACTCAACCAATGTTTTTCCTGCAAAGTGCTGAGAAGTTTATGGAACACTTTCTAGGAATCAGGTCCATTTTCAAAGTATTTTCCCCCTGTCTTCCGGAGAAAGAACTTGGCTTTGGATTGCCATGGATCCTAAGGAGAGTCTTAGACACACTTGAATAATTCCTCTGCTTGAGCTGGACTGGTGGGAATTTAGGAGGCTGTGTGTGCAAAGCAGAAGCCTTTGGAGCTCTCTTTGCTAATCTGGATGGATCTAAAAGTGTCATCGTCAAGACCTTGCCATCTGCAGCTTTTGCTTTTAAGATTTCCCCCTTCACTTTAATTAGCTGCTAGGAAAGTCTAAACTTTTGGACCTACCTCGTCTTATTTTTGGGTACTTTTTTGTGTCACTCTGGGATTGGTGTCTCAAGCCATCTGGATTGCTTTTAATATGTCAAAATGGGTCTGCTGATGCCACTCCTGCTCTTTGGATTTGTATATTTTCAAGTTTATGGTAAGTTCCAGAAAAAAATCTGTCATCTCTTTTTGCAGCATTTCTCTTCATCTGAATTTGATTGGGGGCAGCACACGGATGATAGTAGTTAGCATTAATGTTATAGGATTTAAATCAAGTTTGTTTCTGGTAAAGAAATAACATTTAATTAAAAAGAAGGGGCGGGAGCATATATGTTTCCAATAAGCAATCCTTCCTATTTGCCAATTTAATGGAAAATAGGTCATGAATGGAAGAATATCAGTCTAAGCTAGAAAGGAAAGAGAAGAACCCACAGTCGTAAATCTCTTGGAGGAAACACTGTGTTTCAGCTTCTGTTATTTTGCCTGGTCCTCTTTCTGAACTTTTAGGCAGAGAATCGACTGATTTAAAACAGGGTAACTGTTCTTTGGATTCAAGTGAGGTGAATTAGAAAATTGCAGTTATGAGCTCCTAAACGATCCGCTTGTGTCTGTTGCAGGCAGGGGAATGTATTAAAGGGTGTGAAATCTGACTTGTAAGATGTGGTGTTGGGAGGAAACTATAAAAAGTAGGTTTTAGAGTAGCAGCCGTGTTAGTCTGTATCCGCAAAAAGAAAAGGAGTACTTGTGGCACCTTAAAAACTAGTGTGTAAGTGGGTTTTGTTACTAGAGAAAAGTACTGTATGGAAGCCAGGCTTTTTACAGGGGGAAAAACCTCTGATGTGAGTGTTCAAAGATTCAAAGGATTCTGTCCAGGTGCTGTAAGTGTCTCAAATACTCTTGCTTAGGTTTTCCCTTCCCCCCGCCCCTTTTGATCAGTTTCTGTATATTTACCAATTATCCCAGGATTTTTTTGTGTGATTAAACTCAGCAGCATGTTGGAGAGGGTTTCTTTTGGGATTGTGTTACAGTGTTTGTTGTGGTGGACAAGTGAAGGAAGCTGAGGGGTAAAAAAGATTAAATCAGCATTATATGGCAAGCAGACTGTAATTTAATAGTCCAGAGACATTGGTAAAAGGATAGGATTGAAGCATTTAAAAAAGCATGGTTTGCTGCTGTGCTGAACAGTGCAGAAATACATAGTATGTTACAGTATTTGTTTGCACACAATTGGAGAACATATGCATGTATTAGAAGTCTTATGTGTGTGGTATGTAGTGGTACCAAATGTTTGGCTATCTGCCTATTTTGGATCATTTAGATATTAACTTTAAATAAGCTTTTGGACACTAGATTAATTCACTGTCTGGGACACTGGCCATTTTTGCCTGTCTGTGGGAGCAAACTTTGTTGCAGGAAGCTGCTGCTTAAAAACATTTAATATATCAGAATCAAAGTGAGGCCTCTCTATGAACATGCAGTGATATCATCTTACCTACTGTAGAAATTGTTTGCCATCATGGGCAACTTGAATATCTCTGCCCAACAGCACAGCAGTAGGCAAAACACACAAATGTAAAGCTAAGAGCAGGATACATGAAAGTATTACTTCACATGAGTTGTATAATGTGCCTTGCAATTGACACTTCAGTTTGGCCTGTTGATAAGAAAATAAGTTTCTGCGTATGGTATGTTCATCCTAATCAGTATGCAACATCTCACAATAAAAGGATTTTGATAAAACACTTACCTCTAGCGTCATTTGTTACAGGTATGGGATTTTTTCCTATGAAACCAATCACAATTCACAAATCTAAGGCAACCAATGCAGAGTGTGTGTATGTAATATAAAAACTGTAAACATCATACTACAGACATGTAAATATTAGTATGTGTTTAAAAATTGTGTGTATCTAGAAGGAATATAATTAAAGTGCTCAGTGGAAGTGACAGAGGGAACCAGAGGAGCTTGGTGTTACAGAATGAAATTAACATACCAGGCTGTTTGGAAGTATATGAAACAAATGCAATTAACTAGCTTGCTGGAACTACAGAAGCAAGACATAATTTATTCTGTTTTTGTCATGGGGAACACAACTAGAACCTTTGTTCTGATTTAGCATTATAGGAAAAGGGAGCGAGCAGGTGAAGCGGATAACTAAGTCAGCACTGGACTACAAATAATGAGAGGAAATTGCCAAAAATAGATGTGTCTCTCTCTCCTTTCATTGGAAGATACTGCCAGGGTAGCATCAACATTGACTACATTAACAGGGTTTTAAAAATACAGTTGTGTAATGCCTTGTGGATAGCAGCACATCATGACAAACTGCAGATAAGCTCTTACTATCAAAATGGCTAACAAGTGACTTTGAAGAAACACTGACATTCAACCTTGGCATGTTGTCACTTTTGCCCCCACAGATGCATAGCTCTGATCGTAGCACCCTAGGGTAACATGGTGCCAACAGTTGATTTGAAAAAAAATATTACAAATAAAATTAAAGACCATTATAATGAACCACACCCACATTTGGGAATAATTGAATTGTTGCTTAGAAAAAATCCTCAAACGTTGAGAGAAATAAAACAAAACTTAAGTCAGCAGCCACTCAGTTGCTGTATAACTGTGGTGTTTTTTTTTTTTCTTCCTCCTTAAAGGCTCACTCTTAACATACTTTCTTGGCCTGAATTTCAAGTGGAGAGAAACCTCCAGTAGGGGTTGAGAGAGATTGGCTATTCTTTCCCTTGCTGTGACATTAGTTTTGTTCAGTGACTTACAAGTAGCACTACACAGTTCTATGATGGTGGTGCAGATTTACGTGATACATTTTCTTTATGCTTTTGTTGGACCAGAAAATTGCAGTGCTCCAGGAGTATGACAGAAAATCTGTGCCTTTTTTTTTATTGTTCTTATGATTTTCCTGCAGCTCTGCTCATATCCTTTTGCAGTCTGCTCAGGGAATAACTATAATCCCCCCTTTTTCCCGTTGGTGATCAATGTTGGGTCCAATTCTGAAAAAAAATGAAATTTCTTTTTTAACACAGTGCACACCCAAAAATAAACCAGTTAAAGTCAGGGTTAACACTGCTGATTCCATATAATTTTCTTTCATTGGTTTTTCTTTCAAGCTTTACTAATGATTTGCAAAAAAGCTGCAAAGACTAACAGGAAAGTTCTTAAACATTCTAGTTTGTGAATAGCTATAATTACACATGGATATTAAGCCCTGCCCAGTATTCTTATTGGGCCAAATTGAGCCTTGGTTCAACTCATTGCCTCAGTGGAAGTTGTAACTTTTTATACCAAGACTCAGTTTAATCCATTGTCCCGCTGCAAACTGCAAATGCAACATTTCCATCTGATTGATGGTGTTAAATAAACACATGTACAAATAACGCTTTACGAAGTACAATTTTATGTTCCCTTAAAATTCTGGAGGTAAATTTTTGAGGTATTTATTTTCATAATGAAAAATATCTACAATGGAGGTTCAAGCCTTCTGCCTCCTCTTTGCATAACTCCCCTTTTTCAACAGTAGGGTTAACATCTGTGGCCTCATCCAGATCACAGCTGCCCATCAGAGGACACAGATTACATATAAAGCTAGAATATATTCTTCCAATGGGTATTTGTGCTGACAGGGTCTTGATCTCTCATGTGGTTTTTGCTGTTGATGGATAACCTTTGATTCTGTGGAATGTATGCATTTTAATGCATTAAGAGTAAAGTGCTGTTTAGATATATAGTTTGCCTCTTTCCTTTACTCTGGACTTCCTTCCTTAGGCCCTGATTCAGCAAAGCACTTATGCATATGCTTGAGCCCCATTGATACAAATTCCTATTGAAGTTATGGGGACTTAAGCATGTGCTTAAAGTTAATCAAATGTTTAAGGGTTTAGCTGACTAGAGATGAGCTTATGTGCTTGGATGCTTTGCTAAACTGGGAACTTAATATTTGCTTTCTCTACTTTCCGTACAGTAATTAGATATTACAGCAGCATACGTTCCTGTGCAAAGATAGGAAATGAGAAAATTATCATGTTGCAGTAGCATTTCCAAGAATGAGTGTGTGTGTAAAAGGCAATGTCTTTACATAGTGAATTTGTTTCTTTCCTTTTTAGGTAAACTCATCTTGGTGCACAATAAAAGGATATGATACAAGCAGTTATTGTTTTAAATCTCTATCCTACCTCTTCTGCAACAGCTCAGTGGATTGCATGTGCCATTAGATCAGTCCTTCCAAAAGTAGCCTTCTGTGTAGGGAGCAGGCAGTGTTGCTTCTGGAAGTGTCATTTTAGCAATACAACAGATTAATGGATTAATGGGCTGTAACCAAACAACTTGGCAGGCTTCAAAAATCTATTTAAAAAGTGAGAGAGGCATGGAGGGAAATTCAGGGGAGAAGAGAAAGTGCAGGCTTGTTTGTATGCCTTCTGAATAGGCCATCCAGCAAGTGCACTTCTAGGACTCAGCATTCAGGATGGCAAAGAATTGATACGAAGGGTCACAGCATGGCTCAGAATGTGCTTTGTCCACTGCTGAAATCTTTAGTTTAAATTACTAAATGTAGCTTGATGCATTTTATCAATTTATTACCCTGGAGTTACTATACAAATGTTGATCTCTGCTAAATACATTGTTAACAGGTTCAGCACTTTCTATTTTATCCAGCCTAACACTGTCAGGTTTTTTCTGTGATCTCAACTGGCCTGGTTGCTCTTTCTTTGGCTACCATCTGGTTCCCCACCTTCCATCCCAATCCCCCCCCAGTTCCATCCCAACATTGCCATAGTTGCCCCATTGCTTAGAAATCATATTGATGTTACTTCTCTCTTGCCAGCAGGCTAGCTTACTAGTGCTTGTTTCTTCATTTCTATGGGAATCTCTCCATTTTGTGTTGCAGAAGAAAGGAAGTATTCACACTTGCCAAATAAATAAATGCTTTATTTGCTCAAGCAGAAATGTTATTCCTTGTATGTGAGTGAGTGTTGGCGAAAATACAGAACATTTGTTCTTGTGGAAAGCACTGTACAAAATCCTGTAGGTATTGCTTGTAGTCTCTGGGTGAAATCCCAAGCCCATGGAAGTCCGTGGGAATTTTGGGTGTGCACAGAATGCAGAAATCTGACCGTAAATCTGATCTCAGAGATACATTGGGGAAGGAGGAAGGTCCTTAAAGAGGCCCAGTTCTGTAAACTTTTACCCATGTAAAGTGATTTGTTTGACTTGAATAGCACTATGTACATGAATTTGGATGTGCAAAGTGAGGCCTTATTTTGTCATCTTTGGTCTCAGTCCCCTCTTCTGTTACTTAGCATACACCATGGATATCTGCTCTTGTCCAAAAACAAGAGCAAACTGTAAATTTCTGTCCTTCCCTCCAGTCCTTTCCTCAACAAACTAATTATTCCCCTTTTGTTGTTTATACTTATCATTAATGTATAAATTAAACAAACAAACAAGTTCTGTTCATTTAAGACCTGATTCCTGATGAGAATTTTGCATTGACCTGGAGCAGGACCTTGGAAAGGAGGTGGTATATTGAATCACTGTAAATAAAGCACTGGTTTTAGTTCAGAATGTGATATTTGTCAATGTGATTTACCTGTTACTATGTCTCCGTATCCCTGGCAGACGTATTATCAGGTATGTGTTCCCTTTTCATTGGGCTCTCAGAATAGAGTAAATTTAGGGTCCCCAAGTGAATAGAATTATGACCTGTAAGACTTGAAACAAGAATGTGAACATGCACTGCAAACATTGTAACTAATTCTCTTTTCTCCCCTCTACATTAGCAACTATTCAGAAAAAGGTCTTTGTTTTATTTTTAATTTATGGTCCACAGACTTAGTTTGTTGAATTATTTTTCACTGGCCTACTGGAGGCAAAGAGTCCAGGCTGAGATTTAAAAGGTTATACAGAGTACTTTAGGACAACAGGGTCTTTATGATGTTGTAGATTTGACGCCAGCTTGATTAAAGCCAAGGCATTCAAAGTCAAGGTTTGATACTCTGACCATAATTCACACCATTGAGAGAAAACACAAGGCAGAAATGACAGGTGTTTTGCCTTGAGTTCCTCTTTTGAAGCGGACTTTATTGCATATGCTATTCAGGACTAGATAGGGGCTTTTGCAGCCACCATTGAACTAGGTGTGCCTGCTCTGGTGGGAGCTACTGGGGGCACAATGTGTTTTTTGGGAAGCGTGCTGAGGAGCTGCAATGACTGCACCCTTTTAACAAGTGCAGCATGAGCTTCACATAGTGCTAGTTGTAGCCTCCAAACATTAGCAGTCTTGGAAATAGGGTAGCCATGATCCAACCACACCCTTTTTACAGGTGTGGAGCACCTCAGGCTTCACCAACTGTCTTTCTTCCTTGTACTTAGGCTGCATAGGCACTCAAGTTCTTGATGCCTGCCATGGGGGAGAGAGATTAAAGTAGGGGAGGACTATTTTATGGATTCTCTGCTCCACGCCCTGTGCTGTGCTGTCATGCAGCCAGTCACAGCCTGGATTTTAATTCTGTAAAAAGAATTCCTCATACAAAATAAGTGTGTGAACAATAACACACAAATATGCACCAAGCACACATACATAATAAGCTGACAGTGCCTGTGTGGAGCCATTATGCTTTAGCAGGAAAGTCCTTATTTAGAATCCATGGACCGTTGTGATATGACTATGGTAATTTAAAAATGTTCTGGCAAAAATTACTAAACTTCTGCATCTGTGTTCGATTTTAATCCTTTAATAAACCAGCTGTTTGTTTATTTGGCTAAATGGTTTCTTTGTAAACTTATTTAATAATAGCTGTTATCTACAGCTCTTCACAAGGTAGAGGTTTTGCTTCACCAGGTATTAAGTTAACATTCTTTTTGGCTTTGCTCCTGAGTGGATTTGCAAACATCCTCCCCCAAGCAAAGGTTGATGTTCAGTTCAAACAAAGCCCAAATCTTATTATGGTTATCTCAGTTGAAGCCACAGAATTGTCTCAAAACCATGCATTTTCCATAGTTACCACAAAGTTACCATAGTTGCACAGGAAACCATAAATTGGCCTAGGTTTGCTGGTAACTGAAGTTCATGAACATTGGCAGACCTTTGGGTGAATGCAGTGTGAGTTTTGACACAAAGCCTAAAACCAAGGGAGATTGTATGCTTTGAGTTTTCACGATGTATGTTGTGCACAGCTCTCTTGGACTCGTGGAAATGCTACCGCAACTTTAATTGCACATTAAAACTGCTTGTTCCTCAACATTGACAGGGGCACTTTGTATTATTACTCACCATTCTGAGTTTAGTTTGGAGCAAACTTTATGATGTGTGACACTCATAGTATCTCCCTCTCTATTAATGAGACTTCATTGTACCCCTTCAGTTCCAACAGACTTCTGCTAGGTAACAATAATAACAACACCCAGCTCTTATATAGAACTTTTCAGCAGTAGATCTCAAACTGCTATACAAAGAATAGCACTATCCCCATTTTACAGTTGGCAAAGAGGCAAAGATAGCTGAAGTGACTTGCCCAAGGTCAAGAGAAGGCCAGTGGAAGAGCCAGGATTTAAGCCCAGGTCTTCCGAGTCCTAGTCCAGTGCTCTATACTCTAGCCATTGATCTGGCAAAGCATTCTTCCTACTCAGTCACAGGGTCATTGTCAACATTCCCCATCTTAATTTTCTCAGATGGGTTTAAATGGAGCAACAGTTTTCTTGGCCTGAGATATGGGAAATACACTGTTAGCCTGAAGTGCCAAGATTCAAAGTACTATCTCTTTTCTTACAGAATGAAGCAACTACCTAGATGATTAAGCCACTATTTCCGATGTGGTACACAGTCTTTGAATATGTATTTGTGCATTGCCTATGCAACTGCAGTGCAGTGTGCCAACACGAGTAGGCTTTATCAGTAATGTGCTTGTCATAAATGTACATCAGGCAAATAATGCAAAGAATAAATGGCCAGCAGCAAGTTGTAAAGCACCGTAAGCTCTGTAGTTCACTTCTGTTAATCACTAGCCATTGATTTCAGGAGAAACTGAGTGGAAAAAATGTAACCTTTTTAAAACCAAAATGTCAGGTAACTTATATCAGCCAGCATCTTTCTCCTGCAAAGTGGACTAGAGGAACCCTTCATTTGGGAGTATCAGAGGTACCTTTTTACTGCTGTGAAAATGTCAAGAGTTAAGTAGTAGTTATGAGAAGTATTTTAATGGTACATCAGACTTGTAATCATGGATCTAAAAGCTATAATTCCATATAGTTTTTCAAGGTGCTTACGCTTCCATGGCCAGTATTGCTTCTTCATTGGCCAAAGGGAAAGAGGAGTTTTAACCTATAGCACTGTATGTTAGATCTGTACTGGTGCAGAAAGTGTGGATGCCTGTTTTCATGGCATACATTGATTTATAATTGCTTCAGCCTGAGATTTATTGTTTTGGAAAGTGGGAGTGGGAGATCCTAAACTGCACACTCTGTAGACACTATGGACCAAATTCTCTGCTGGTATAACTCCATTCAGATAAATGTTCTGGTTCATTTTTGCAAGTATATGGTTATATAATACAAATGAATTTCAGTGCTTTAACTTGCCTTTTGACAACTGGGATAGTCATCAAGTAGGGAACATTCTCTAAAGACACAAATCTTGGAGAAAGATAACTTATAGGTTGTCACTGGACTTTTACCTCAAACTATTGCATTTGTAACATTTCCACACTGGAGTTTAAGAAATTTCAAGCCAGTCAATATGATGTGTCCACTCATGCGAATGTCTGAACTACAAATTTGTTCTACACTTTTCTTCTACTTGAACTGATTTCATCTTTGTAAGCAGCACAATGTGGCATGCACCTAATAAGACCAGACAGTTTATTTTTTAAAATTCAGCTCCACATAGGATAAAATCCAAGCTTTTGGAATATGGGGATTTTTTAAAAAAACAGCGTACAATCCTATGATCTTTAAAACTGTGCCTTTGAAAATGTGCTTTATGTATGTATGTGCATGGCTGTGTGAAAGAAAACATCTCCAGAAACACAAGGGAATATGTGCAGTTATGGGCAAAAAAACTGTAAACATAATAATGGGGATTTCTGGAGCACTGAATTAAAAGAAAATGAAATACCTGACAAGTAGATAAATAGATATTTAGTTAATATGGATTGTTAAGATTCACATGAAACAGAATTGTTTAGTGATTACTGAATCCTTTTTGACAATCAATCAATTTAGGATCAAATGGAATAGAACATGTGTCTGGCTTTGTATGACCCCGAATTCTTCTCTTCCCCCTTTGAGCAGACAACATGCCTTTTCCCCTAAGTGATATTGGTTGCTAGGAGAAGTTCAGTGGTCTGGCTGCCTCTTACCCAGCAGTAAAACCAAAGGGTGTATTGAGGTAGAGTAAGGCGCAAAGCACGGTATTGGCCATGAATCATGAGTTGTCTCTAATATGTCCACTTTGTTCCCACTTTTTCTTCAAAAACTTTTGTTTTTACCAATACTGTTTCTATTCAACCATCTTCTATAAGCCTTTCAGAGAGCGGGAAAATTGTGCTGCTGAGAGACCACTCAGAGAAACAAAAAACGGGGTTGAGAGTTATTCATGGGGCCACATTAGTGACAGTGCACAACTCAATGAATAGCTTCAGTCAGCTGCCTTTAAAGTTGAGTGATTAATACCTTCTGTTTTTGCTGGGGGTAAAAGGCACTCAGAAAGGTCTTCCTACTGGTTCTGCCAGTTTTCAGCCAAGATTCTGACCACGTTCTATGGAACTGTTTGCAAAGAATTTTCTCAAACCGTAAAGTATATAGCTCTCCTGAGGCATGTTTTAAGGTTTCAAACAGTGGCATATCCAATTTAGTTAACACTAACAGGACAAAATTATTAACAACATGCTACAGTACAACCCTATTTATTTAAAGCCCTTTAATTCAAAACTCTTATTTATCAGTCTCAATCCTATACCCTGGTGTAAATCACTTAACCAGTACCTCCCCCAAATGATCTGAAACATAAGTTACCCAAACATTTTTGGATTCCCCTAAAATCTCGTGCATAAAGATGATTAATTTCATTGTATGGCTAGATAGTGAGATGCCTATGAATAAGAAAAAACTGATTTAATAGTCATAATTCAGGACATTCCCACTTTAAATAGTGTGCTTCATTTGCATAATTAAAGTCTCATTACAGTTATCCCACGATTTTTGTGAAGTTCCCTAAGAAAAAGCTATGAAGATGGAGCCTGAGGTTTCTCATGTGCTATCCTATGAAGATGAGACCACGTGATTACAAACAATTGGGATTTGTACTGCAGAACTGATGAGTGACTGGGATCAGAACAGCCCTATGTATAATTTTTTACAGGAAAACTAGTAATTCAAATGCAGAACCATATTGTGGCTAAGGATCTTATTACTAATTTGGAATGTCTTGGCTATTCATTCTCGTGACTTGCAGATCATAAAGAAATGTAAGGCCAGTTTCGGTGGTGAAATAAGTGGTGGTGTAAATGGAAAGAGTAGTGTAACTCCTACCAATTTGCCCTTGATTGAGCAGAATGGGTACAATTTATCCTTATTTCTGGGGGTACCAGATTGCCTGTAGGTACCAGATTCAGTCCTGGCATAATTCTATGGGATTTGTGCCTGTTCAGGTCAAGATTGAATATGTCCTCTGGGAGAGCTATAGATAATCTCTGGTGTAACTCTATTGAAGTCAATGGCATTACACCTAGGATGACTTTGGCCTATGAAGTCTCTCAAAAATGTGTACCTTTAATATGTTTGGGGGCAAATGTTTATAGCTATAGGAACTTGAATTTAATATTGATATTTCCAATGCTGATGAATTAGTATTGATGTCAATACATTGTAGGTATTGCTTGTAGTCTCTGGGTGAAATCCCAAGCCCATGGAAGTCCGTGGGAATTTATCATTGATTTCAGTGGAATCAGGATTTCAGCCTGTGAGTGCACAATGTTTCTTCTGTGTGGGAAGGTAAAGCTGAAAATCGAGTATGATGTTTTTTAATTACACAGAGTTTAAGAGACTGACTTAAAATTAAGTGTACAGCTGTAATCACAAGACTATTAAGTAAAAGAAGATTCACCTGGACTGTGTCCATTTAAATAAAGACAGTTGGCAATTAGCTCAAATAGCAATGTAGTTAAAGCTATATCCAACAGTAGGCAGCATAGCCATCAACCTGTGAACAGATCAGTGCTGTGCCTATAACAGCATGAAGATTAAATTATTCTCTTTAAAATAAAGGCTGACTGTCTTTTTACAAAGAACACTTTCAGCATTATGCCTGCGCTGATAAGTAGGGCTTCCAGTATTAGGGAAATATTCAACTATATGTAAACAAATACGCATGGAATAAAATGCGGAAGCAGAAAGGATGAAAGAAAGCACTGTGCCTTGAAGTAAGGGTTTGCAGGATTGGGTACCGATATACTTATGCTGCCACTTAGGCCATACATGGCATCTTCTGTCCAAGGGTCTCTTAGTGCTTCACAGCCTTTAAGGGCTATATTGGGTTGTTTTCATGCTTCCAAGAATAGTGGATGGTGCATAGTTATTGTCCTGAGGGGAGCCCTTGAAGACGTGCCTGAGAGAGAGACAATGCCTTCTGGGCCTCCCTTTGGAGCAGGATGGAGGAATAATTTGCAATAGTGCTATATAGATACATCACACTCCACCTCTCATGTGCAGCTGCTCCATTGGTTGGTACATGAGAGGGAAGGGTGTGGAGCCATGGGTCAGTCTGATCTCATACCTCACTCAGTTGTTCCCTGGGGGGCGCACTAGGTGTGTAGCCCCTGTGCTTCCCTAAACACCTAGAACTGTGATCTAAGTAGGCCATATGTGGCCCTGCAGGCAGGTGAGGAAATTATTATTCCTTACTATTCTCTTGTGTGTCCACCTAAGAACTAGAGATGATATAGCCCTAAGAAATTAATTACCGACACATTCCTGTCAGGTGGATTCTGTAATATTATTGTTACCTCCATTTTACAATTAGGGAAACTGAAGTGCAGAAAGGTACTATCCACTTCTTATTAACTCTTATATAAAACTATACATGAGGCTTACTTCACTTGCCAATAAAATGCAGCCACCTCTGGGGTAGAGAACAGCAAATGTTCAGGTGTGCTCAGAAAACCGATGTATTCGTTCAGAATAGGCTATGTAGAATACCATATCTATATATGATTGCAAGGGCAATCTTGGTAAATAAAATGTAGTTCCCAGAGTTGGAATTTGGCTGAGACAGGGATCTCAGGGCCCCTATGTTTTTTTTAATGTCATTCTATGTTTAATTGCAAGTGGTCCAGACCGTGGTTTAACATTTCAAAGAAACAGCACTCTGGTCTTGAGTGTGTGTGGTGAAGCTGGGAGGTTGATTTTAGTATTGATCCAGTGGGAAGATTGCTACCTATTGAATCATTAATACCACATCCTGCAGCGTCTTGGGTGTTCCTCCATGGTCTTCTATCCAAGTATGACTGTCTCTGTCTCCTTAGATTGTAAAAAGAAAAGGAGTACTTGTGGCACCTTAGAGACTAACCAATTTATTTGAGCATAAGCTTTCGTGAGCTGTAATAAATTTGTTAGTCTCTAAGGTGCCACAAGTACTCCTTTTCTTTTTGCTAATACAGACTAACACGGCTGTTACTCTGAAACCTGTCCTTAGATTGTGAGATGTTATAGGATCATAATGGTATGTTTATGTGAGTGTCTTCCAGGCCTGGAAAGAACATTTAAAAGTTGAATTGGCTTAGTTAGGGATTTTTTAGAGTTAGCTTTGGAAGCTCTTTGAAAGCAAGTTAGAGTTCAGTAGCGACACAAGAAGTGAAAATACTGGAATGCTAAAACAAAACTGTTCTACCTGTATGTTGAGTACTTGAGGATACAACTTAATCTCCTTTATACAAGCATCTCTTAGAGTGCGGTGAGCCACTGGCCAGAGATTTGATCTTTGGCCTTTAGGTACTAAAAGCCACATACAAGTCTAAAGTAAGAAGAGGGTTAAAATCTAGGATCATTGATAGCTTACTTTAAGAACTATAATGTGTGCACTGATAACACCCATTAAAAGAGGGTTAATATGAATGTTGAGGTTTGTGTTTTGCAGTGAGTGTGTGCCTTTTATATAGGGTTACCATACATCCGTATTTTCCCGGACATGTCCGGCGTTTTAGTTCTTAAATCACCATCAAGGAGGAATTTTTAAAAATCTAAAAAAGTCCAGGATTTTACCATTATTATTTTTCCCCAAAGAAGAGTTGATCATTCGAGAAAGAAAGTGAATGTTGATCAGTCGAGAGAGTGCCTGCCTTTTTCCCAGCTCTGAGCGCTTGCGCTGAGAAACAGCTGTTTCGTGTGGCTGGGAGGGAGGGGGAGGAGGGGGAATGTGGCACACTCAGGGGAGGAGGCAGAAGGCCGGAGATTTGGGGAAGGAATCCAAGGGGGCGGAGTTGGGGTGGGGACTTTGGGGAAGGGACTGGAATGGGGGCGGCGAAGGGGAGGAGGTGGAGTTGGGGTGGGGCCAGGGCAGGGGGCATGAGCAAATCCCCCGCCGCCACCCTGCCCCTGGTGGAGTTTCCTCTTTTTAGAATGTTCAGATATGGTGACCCTATTTTATAGTATAACTTGATAGGAATTTGTTGGACTTTCATGATAATATGATTTAACTAGATTTTTTTAAAACCAGAGATACAAATCAGCCTGCAACTTTGATACATATGGCCCCAACGGTTGCCCTTGAAAACTGCAAAAATTCTGTATGTTTCTTTTTCTTTCTTTTTTCCTCCTTTAAGATGCAAGCAAACCCATCACTCACAACCCTTAAAATAATCCACATGGTATTTAGAGGTTAGAAAATGTTAAGCGCAAAAAAATAAAAACCCGAACCTTGTTAAAATATTTGTGAGCCGTGTTTAAAGGCTGGGAACAGTAGCTGAGTTGTCAGTGCAAATGACTAAACAATATTATCTTGCCTTCAAGGGAGAGATTATAGAAAGTGTTTTATAAGCATTTTCCAAATACATTAGGGTATAATTCAAGGAGTTATCTTTTTGTGGGAAAAGCTAGAGCTGAGGAAGTTATAAAATGTTGGAATAGCAGTTTCAGTAAGCAAAGATCAGCCTGAACAAGCTTTAAAGGGCAAAAATCACTGAGTTGAAAAATAAATAACCATCCCTCAGACATATCATTACTTTATTCTCCTCCCTTCCAAAGATGTTCTAATGCAGCTATGGTTTTAATAACATTCTCATTAAAAGTTGGACTGGCTCTATCATTTATCTTTTCCAGGGAAAGAAGGAATTTTGCTTTGTTAGGATCTGGTAGGCTTCAACCACTGATAGGGAAAATAGTGAGGATTAGATAAAAAGAACTGAATGCTTAACTCTGAGTATGTCTACACTTCTGCTTCCCAGTGTGAATAGACAGGCTTGTCCTATCTCTGCTCAAGCTAGCATGCTAAAACTAGTAGTATAGCTGGAGGTAGGACAGGCGGTGGCTTGGGCTAGCCACCAAGGATGTACCCCTTGGTTTGGGCAGGTTTGAACTCAGGTGTCTAGCTTGAGCTGCTGCCCACACTGTCCTGCTATTTTTTAGTGTGCTAGCTGGAGCAGAGTTAGTGTGTCTGTCCCTGTGCTGGGAAGTATGCTCACAGCTGCAGTATGTAGACATACATGGGTCTGTGTATGGCTCAGGAACAATTCCTCTTTAATCCTTCCCAATAATCTAATTTGCCATTATTCTGCAGCCAGTATCACAGGGTTTGTCCAAATCTACTTTGTTTAGACCATATGAAAAGGATTAAAATGAACAGATTAGATGTGAACAGATAAGTCATTTATTTGAGCTAGCCAAATATTTAACCTCAACAATACTTGGAATCAGTAAAAATGTTACCATAAAGGAAAAAAAACACGAACATCCTGTTAGTTATCGGCTCGTTAAAAGTATGACTTACTTTACCATGTTGACAGTATTCCTGATTGTATCATGTCCAGCTTCATAAGAAGAATTTCCTGTCTACCTCTGAAGATCTCACAGAGTTACAGGAAAAGTGAACAGAGCATGCCAGACGGCAGGAATCATAGAACTGGAAGGGATCTCAAGAAGTCATCTACTCCAGTCCCCTACACTCATGGCAGGACTAAGTATTATCTAGATCATCCCTGACAGGTGTTTGACTTATCTGCTCTTAAAAATCTCCAATGATGGAGATTCCACAACCTCCCTTGGCAATTGATTCGAGTGTTTAACCATCCTGACAGTTAGGAGGTTTTTCCTAATGTCCAGCCTAAACCTTCCTTGCTGCAATTAAGCCCACTGCTTCTTGTCCTATCCTCCGAGGTTAAGAAGAACAATTTTCCTCCCTCCTCCTTCTAACAACCTTTTATGTGTTTGAAAACTGTCATCGTGTCCCCTCTCAGTCTTCTCTTTTCCAGACTACACAAACCCAATTTTTTTCAATCTTCCCTCATAGGTCATATTTTCTAGACTTTTAATCATTTTTGTTGTTCTTCTCTGGACTTTTTCCAATTTGTCCACGTCCTTCCTGAAATGTGGCACCCAGAATTGGACACAATACTCCAGTTGAAGCCTAATCAGCATGGCGTAGAGCAGAAGAATTACTTTGTGTGTCTTGCTTACAACACTCCTACTAATACATCTCAGAATGATGGCTTGAAACTTTTAGACTTCTAACTCTCCATGTAAGTAAAGGAGATTCAGCAAGTAAAGGGTTTTTTTTTTCCTTTCTCTTTTCAGGAACCAAGACTTTATGGCCTAACATATACCTTTGCAATTACAGGTAGTAGTTCAAAATCACAAATACGGGTAAAGAAAAAAAGCAATCTCAAACCAATTATAAATTTTAGGTACTTCTGGAAAACCAAGTATAAAGCTGATTACTTGCATCATAACTCACTCTGCCCTGCAACGTTGGTTGAAAAATCTCTGGACTCCATATATTACTATTCTTAACAATTAACAAATACAAATGCTTTGTCATTGCCCAAGCACAAGACTCTCCTGAAAGATTTTTTAAACTTCTGTTTAATTTTTCACTTCTGGACTGCTCAAACTTACAACTGCTAAGATATCATTAATATCTGAGAATTACCCTAAGGATAAAACTTTAGTTTATAATGCCATCATAAGCCTAGAGAGAGATGATAAAAAACAGTTTTTCTGAAACAAATGAACATTGAAAACACCTATCTTGTCTCTGACACACAAAAAAGATTATCTTGTGTAATTATGAACTGAAAGAGGTACATTTTCAAATTAGAACTACAACTGGAATCATGACCATGTAGATATGACTGCCGTCTATATACTGATGTATAGCAAACATAAAATGTAAAATTAAAAGAGAACACTAAGGGAGGAAGTGGATTCAAGTTATGCCTCAACAGCTGGGTTTAAAATTAATCCTAGGTCACAAATAAAAAGTAAGGGATTGATCCTTCAGTCTGGATGAACTACACTGAGCACAGGACTCGCTGTTTGTTTCCAGTTATTGGGCTGCAAGGGGTGACTTGGTCTCTGGTACAAGTTGGAGCATTAGCAGAGCTTCTCTAACTTGCACTGGTTTATAATGGCTCCCAAGTGCTTGTTACGTTGCCCAGGGATTGTCAGAGTGAGCTATGTCCACTCCTGCTTTGCACTGTGGAGGGGTTTGGAGGGAGTGACCTAGAATGCACTGTGTCAGCTCTACCTCATTTGAGGATTATGCCAGACGTAGAATCTTCAACTTCCACGTTAAAGCAGGTTTATACTACCTTTGTGCCACCAGAGTGTGGGCCAGGCTCTGGCCCTTGTTTTCTAGTCTAGTATATTTATTATTTGCATATATGGCAAGATCACTATAGGATT
This sequence comes from Lepidochelys kempii, assembly GCF_965140285.1. NCBI lineage: Eukaryota > Metazoa > Chordata > Testudines > Cheloniidae > Lepidochelys > Lepidochelys kempii. The sequence continues at coordinate 178,603,323 of NC_136380.1, forward strand.
TCATGAAGTTCTCAATTTTTCAATGAAAAAGGCTGAAGGCTTGAATGCATAGCATGTTGTGGGCCAGGATGGCTGTAAATTGACAGAACTGTGCGGCAAACCTTGCCCTGTGCCTCCTAATGGACATAGTGCCGCTTGGGGTGTGGATTACATTTGCACAAAGCCAGGTGTGAAGTGGCACTAGTATTTTTGTGCTTTGGTGGGCCTTAAAGTGACTTAGTTTTAAATCAGTTAGCCTCAAGCTTATTTTTGATCATTTAATCCAAAATGAATCTTACTTTTTTCTTTTGTTCAGGAATCCTTATCCCTAAATGTGGGACAATGCAACTTTGGTTGGTGTATTTCAAAAATGCCCTCAAATTCAGTAAACATCTGAACTGCTTTTTTAAATCTGGTGTCACTGGTTATTATTAGACTATTTGTAAACAGAAGTGGATGCCTAAATTGGGGAATTTTAATCAGTTGTCATCATGCATACATACTATGGATTAGGTATCCTTGTTTCACCAGTTGCCCATCTTTATTACATGTTATTTAGAATGTTTGGCAAATTTAACCATTGCTATAAGAGCACTAATAAACTTTTTTATACATGTGGGACTATTGTATTACATGGAAATCTATAATTCAAGTGATAAGAAAAAAGAAGCTGTCTGTATAAAACAAGTTTTTCACATGTAAATCTGGATGGTTTATATTTATTGCAAATAACACATATCAGTAGATTATTGGATAAAGTGATGGCCTTTCACCTTTGAGGCCACAGTTCAAATTAAGCCTTAGGTCCTAAGTAAATTGAGATGAATGGTTTTAGTTTTGTCCCTAGTGTAAAGTAGTCTATATTACAAAATCACCATACATCTGTCTTTGCAAACTTGGCATTCTCATAGGACTGAGTTGGCATTGAAAATGAACTATTTTTTACTGCTTAGAAAGATGGTCTCTCCAGGTCAGGGTTAAAGTCATTGTCAGGTCTATGAAGAGAATCCAGTACTGTCTGTATTTCAAATGTTGTTGAAGGTCCTTTAAGCAAGTGATAGGTAGTCTTCTTAATTCAACATTTTTATAACAAAAAATAAATAAAAATGAATCTGACCCCAGGGACCTACATAGTGCCTCATAAACTACAAAGAGTTCAAATTTTCACAGACATTAAAGAGAGAAACAAAGTAATTTATCATGGCTTAGTGACAGTTACCTTAGCACTTCATGATGGTCTTCAGACCTTTATGAGAAGACAAAGACATGGAGAGAAATGTAGAATAGTACAATTTATATTAATATTTATGATAGAGGTATATAAAATCATGAGTGATGTGGAGAAAGTGAATAAGGAAAAGTTATTTACTTATTCCCATAATATAAGAACTAGGGGCCACCAAATGAAATTAATAGGTAGCAGGTTTAAAACAAATAAAAGGAAGTTCTTCTTCACACAGCGCACAGTCAACCTGTGGAACTCCTTGTCTAAGGAGGTTGTGAAGGCTAGGACTATAACAGGGTTTAAAAGAGAACTAGATAAATTCATGGAGGTTAAGTCCATTAATGGCTATTAGTCAGGATGGGTAAGGAATTGTGTCACTAGCCTCTGTTTGTCAGAGGGTGGAGATGGATGGCAGGAAAGAGATCACTTGATCATTACCTGTTAGGCACCTGACATTGGCCACTGTCGGTAGACAGGATACTGGGCTGGATAGACCTTTGGTCTGAGCCAGTATGGCCATTCTTATGTTTTTAAGTGTGAGATTAAGCTGGAATATGGGGCATCATGTAACTGTGCTGTCTGAGGAGGAGCCCTAGAAATCTCAGGAGGAGCCCTATTCCTTCCCTGCTCTTCTCTTGGTCCCAGAGGAAAGTAATCTGTGTCACATCTCCATCGAGTGGAGATTTCTTCTCCTATCAGACTTGTTCCTGCTGGCTGATGGGTTGAGGGCATTGAGCCATGGCTCAGCGCATTCCTTGTCAACTTCCTGGGGACAAGCACACATACTTACTTCCCTACTTTTCCCCATCCTTCAATTTGACCCAAGGCTGTGCATGGAGTGGAAAGGAGTCTCTTTCCAGTATAGCTGCATTATGACCAGGCACAATCTTCTTTATTTGTATTATAGTAGTACCCAGAGCACTCGATCCGATTGTGCCCCAATTGTACTAGGTGCTGTTTAACTACAAATCAAAGACGGCTCCTGCCCCAAAGAGTTGTTATCCTAAAAAGACAAGGATCAGAAAGAGGCTGAGGACACAGAACACAACAAACAGGAAAACCGTCAGGGATTATAATACACACACATCTTTTTAGTTCTCTTTTTTAGTCTCCCCAACAGAAGCAGTTTACAAAGACCAGGTTAAGAAGGAAACTATCTAAATACAATTGGATTTTATGTATATTATGTTTGAGATAATCAGGAAAAAAAATCTTCTAAAAAAATTCCAAAGACAATGAACATTTTTGAGTTTCCATCAAAATTGCTTGTGTTTTTGTTGAAGGCAGGTTGCCCAATCAGACCTCCCCACCATTCCCCAATAAAAAAAAGAATAATTGTTTTTTGTTTGGGGGTTTCTGTTTTTGATGAAAACATATTGTTTTGATGAAAACTGTTTTTCATGTTTTTGTGAAAATGTCTATTTTTGGTTGAAAAGTCATTTTCATTGAAAAATGTTTTCATGGAAAACTTTAAATCAGTACTACATAACATATGTTTGTTACATGTATATAAATGATAAGGTAAACATAAGAAACTACAAAGAGACGAGAGAGAGACTGTTTTACCTGCATACAATGTTCATGTTTACATAGGACAAAATCCTTTTATGTTGCGTTGTCATATGCTTAGAAAATCGAAGGAACCTGTCTGTACTTCTAATGATAGTGAGGCAGCAAAACAAGCAATTCAGCATGTTTAGCTTAAATCTGAGTAAATTAAATATTTACCATAGGCACTGGGTCAAATGCCATTGTGTATTTGACAACGTTCAACTTGAGTTTGGGAATTCAGTTTAAAAGAAACATCACATGTGATAATGAACTGGCTTCCTATATGATTCACATGAAGTAAACTGTCTAGTTTTCTAATTTCTAGCACTGGTGACTTGATATGATTTTGTGGTTACTATTTATAGGTGAGCAGATTTCATAAAATATATATCTTGTACAGGCTGTTACTGTATCATCTGCAGAACATATTGGCAGGAATGGGAGCTGTTGTAAGCCCTAAGTAGCTAAAAGGGATTAACTTTACACAAAGGATTTGCTAATGAAGACATCACATTGAAACATTAAAAAAGAAAAGAAAAGGAGCATTGGTTGTTGCTCAGAAAATCATTTTGCACATTTGTCCTAATAATTTTTATTTTATTTTAAGTCACTTGATTTATAATTTTAGTTGAGGTACTTCCGATATTTTTATCTCATGCTATAGTTGTTGATTGGCTGCTTTCCAGCACCTGGCAGTCAAAAACCTATGCTCACTGGGCAGATAGACACGAGAGGCAAACTATATAATGGCAATCTCTTGCATTGTTGTTTTACCAATGGATTTTATTTAATGAGGGTTAGATTCTGCCACCTTTCCTCTTCAGATAGGCCCTTTGAAAGTGCTGGTCGAGGGAGTTGAATTATTAACTGGGCTTTGCAAAAGCTAAATAAATTCAGATGGCCATAGACTTGGGAAATTAGAAATGGAAGAACTGTGTTAGTGTAGTTGTGAAGCAAATAAAAATATACATTCTTAAATGTTTTACTCACTTTGGGCTATGCTTTTTTCTCTCTCCACGTTTCTTTCTAGGTGTTTATAAGACACCAATTACCCTATCATCTGGGTGTCAAACAGTTTCTGAAATGTTAGAAAACTAAGCCAAACCCACGTAAAAGGGCCTTGCTCCATACTGAAATGTTATGGGGCTAAGGTACATATTACCCAACCCCAACCAACCTCTTTCAGTGAAGCTGGGATGGCGGGAGCGGGGGCTGCTACTACTGTTAAGTGGGGGAAGTAGGTAGACATGGCTTGCTGCTCTCCTAAGTTAGCTTTGGCCTAGAAGATCTATGTTGCGCATGGAACCTTTCCCTCCTGATTACCTCCCAACTGTCCCTCTGGAGTCAGCTACAGTGACTCAGCATACAGAACTTGGCAGTAAGACCTCTCTGCTTAGGGTTTTGACTGCTTTAGTCCTCTGCAGTGAACACACAGCTTTTTAAGCTACTTTGGGCTTTATTATCACACACAGAGCACGCTGTGATTGGGCCCATTGATAAAGATTGAAGCAACTGCTTTATGCTCTCTAAAATGAACGGTATTGCTGTGTAGTAGAAATCAATGCTCACTGCCTTCATATATATACATTGTAATTAATGATATCACTGAGGTGTGATAATTCATAAATATTATTTTGTCTTTTATGGAAATATAAAGGTGTCACTTCAAGCAGGATCCCTTATAAAATGGATTGGATCCCATATAAAATCAGACAGACAGTTAAGTATGTTTAAACAACTTATGGGTAAACTATTGCTCTAACTATAATGTGGTCTTTCTAAATACCTCACCTGAAAGGAATTGAACGTCATGTCATTTGTTGGTCAAAACTACTTTCCCCTAGCTTCCAGTAATGTACTGGATTTCACCTGTGATTAGAGTCACAAAATATTAATGATCTCCATCTAGGTAATGAACAGGCAAACAGGTGCAATTATTTTCTAGAGCTGAAATAAGTTTGTTTACAAGGATAACCCATTAGTACAACTGATTAGTTTCAAAAGTGACTGGCTTACTCTTTATGTAGTTGTGTTCTGGGAATTCTCTGACAGGAAGTAACAGAACCGTTCAAGCCACCCTCTTCACAGGTCTATGGTGGAGATGATCAATACTCTTGGTCAGTGGTATTGGCTCTGTCCATTGATATCTGATCTCTGTCATTCAGATGAAGCAAGATAATTTCAATCTTCATACCATAATCAAGCCTGAAACCGATCGGACAGGGTATCAAGGGAACTTAAAGAACCCAAGTGATTCTAGAGCTTTCTTGACAGCCCCTCCATAAGTTTGTCCAGAAAGGGAAGAGACATGGAGACAATTATTCTGAAGAAGAGCCATTTCTTGATGTTGAATATCTTACTTTTGATGATAACCTTTTCCTTGAGAGGAGTTGGCCCACTGGCTTCCCTCAGAGAGGGATTAATAATAGCAGACTCTAAACCTCCCTGTTTCATTTTACTAGCAATTAGGGGCAAATATTGAACTCACAGGTACAGTAGCAGTTGCAGTTACTTTAAGCCATTAGTGAGTGAAACTGGTTGAAACTAGTACTGAAGTGACATACGTTCCCAACAGTTATAGATCTGTGACCATTGATGCAGCCAATTTGGTTCAATTCTTGCTATTTTTTACTCATGAAAAAAGCAAACTCCACACAGTCAGACATATTTAATTCAGCTTCTAAGGCAGATAGTGACAACATAGATTCACTAAACTGTTCCCAACTGAATCAGTTCCACTTTTATGCGCTTCCTGGATATGAAGAAAATTTCTTTAGAACAAAATCCCTCTCTATGCCATAATTAATTGTCTCTTCTCTAGCTGATTGCGGCTGGTGCTCTGCTGCTTTCCCCCTAGGTTTCAGTTGTCTCAAGTCATATTAAAATATGAGAGATTAATTAATGAGGTGAGAATATTTGGGGATCATGACGCTGGTGATGGCCAAGGGCAACAGAATATCTTGCTGCCTTATCATGCTCTCAATAGTGGATCCCATTCTTGGCTGTCCACGAGATATCTAAAATAAATTTATGAGTATAATTCCCCTCATTTGGATGAATAAAATGTTTCTTTCTTCCCCACCGCTGACTTTCAATGGGACTTCAGGCTCTGTGGCAGCTAGGCACTTTTGAAAATTGTGTCCATAGTCTGCAATATCTGGAATGGAATGCAATGTCATTTATTTATTTCAAGTTTGCAAATTAAAGTTATATAGAGAAACTAACTATAGGTTTAGATTCTCACTTTTGGGCTTGATCCTGCACTATTTGATCAAGCAAAACTTTTACTGACTTTAGTTGTACCTTTGTCTGGGTAAGGATCAGGTGCATGGAGTCTAAATTACAAAACAAAATGCAGCCAGGCCTCATGTAAATTGCTTGTTAATGGTCTTCTAATATTCTAACTTGTTGAAAGAACATCTTAGTAATACCATATGTCCACTACAAACATACCACATCACAACCCGTGGTAAATTGTTCCAATGGTTAACTACTCTCACTTCGAAAAAAATATGCCTTATTTTCAGTCTGAAATTTGTGTAGCTTCTGAATTTGTCTCCAGCCTGTAGTGGTACATAGGATTCTTCCTTTCTAAGTGTAGGACTCTGCTCTTGTCCTTGTTGAACCTCATCAGATTTCTTTTAGCCCAATCCTCCAATTTGTCTAGGTCACTCTGGACCCTATCCCTGCCCTCCAGCTTATCTACCTCTCCCTCCAGCTTAGTTTCATCTGGAAACTTGCTGAGGGTGCAATTCTTCCCATCATCCAGATAATTAATAAAGACATTTTACAAAACTGGCCCCAGGATCGACCCCTGGGGCAGTCCGCTTGATACCGGCTACCAACTAGACATTGAACTGTTACTCACTACCCATTGAGTCTGACAATCTAGCCAGCTTTCTAATCACTTTATAGTCCATTCATCCAATCCATACTACTTTAACTTGCTGACAACAATACTGTGGGAGACCGTATCAAAAGCTTTACTAAAGTCAAGATATATCACGTCCACTGCTTTCCCCATATCCACAGAGCCAGTTATCTCATCATAGAAGGCAATCAGGTTGGTCAGGCATGATTTGCCCGTGGTGAATCCATGTTGACTCTTCCTGATCATCTTCCTCTCCTCCAAGTGCTTCAAAATGGATTCCTTGAGGACCTGCTCCATGATTTTACCAGGGACTGAAGTGAGGCTGACCGGTCTGTAGTTCCCCGGGTTCTCTTTCTTCCCCTTTTTAAATATGGTCCCTATATTTTCCTTTTTCCAGTTGTCTGGGACCTCCCCCGATTGCCACGAATTTTCAAAGATAATGGCCAATGGCTCTGCAATCACATCATCCAATTCCCTCAGCACCCTTGGATGCATTAGATCTGGACCCACTGACTTGTGCATGTCCAGCTTTTCTAAATAGTCCTTAACCTGTTCTTTCACCACTGAGGGCTGCTCACCTCCTCCCCATACTGTGTTGCCTAGGGCAGCAGTGTGGGAGCTGACCTTGTCTGTGAAGACCGAGGCAAAAAAAGCATTGAGTACTTCAGCTTTTTCCACATCCTCCGTCACTGTATTGCCTCCCCCATTCATTAAGCATCCCACACTTTCCCTGACCTTCTTCTTGTTGCTAACATACCTGTAGAAACCCTTCTTGTTACTCTTAACATCTCTTGCTAGCTGCAACTCCAATTGTGCCTTGGCTTTCCTGATTACACCCCTGCACGCTCAAGCAATATTTTTATACTCCTCCCTAGTCATCTGTCCAAATTTCCACTTCTTGTAAGCTTTCTTTTTGAGTGTAAGCTCACCAAAGATTTCACTGTTAAGCAAACCTTGTTGCCTGTCATATTTGCTATTCTTTCTGCACATCGGGATGGTTTGTTCCTGGACCCTCAATAAGGCTTCTTTAAAATACAGCCAGCTCTCCTGGACTCCTTTCCCCCTCATATGTAATGACCTCACCCTTAAACATCTCTTTGTTAAGCTAAATAAATTGAGATCCTAGAGTCTATCATGACAAGGAATGCTTTTTAATCCTTTAATCGTTCTTGTCTCTCTTCTCTGAGCCCTCTGCAATTTATCAACATCCTTCTTGAATTGTGGGCATTAGAACTGGACACAGTATTCCAACACCAATTGCACCAGTGCCGAATTCAGAGATAAAATAACTCCTCTACTTCTACTAGAGAGTCTCCCGTTTATGCATCCCAGGATTGCATTAGCTCTTTTGGTTTTAGCATCAGTTTGGGAGCTCATGTTCAGCTGATTATCTACCTCAACCCCCAAATCTTTTTCAGAGTAATTGCTTCCCAGGGTAGAGTCCCCCATCCTGTGAGTAAGGCCTATGTTTTTTAGTTCTAGATGTATACATTTACAGTTAGCCATATTAAAGCATATATTGTTTGCTTGTGCCCAGTTTACCAGACAATTCAGATCAGTGTGAATCATTGACCTGTCCTCTTCATTATTTACCACTCCCCCAATTTTTGTGTCATTTGGAAACTTTATCAGTAACTATTTTGTTTTCTTTCAGGTCATTGATAAAAGTGTTAAATAGCATAGGGCCAAGAACTGATCTCTGTGGGATCCCACTGGAAACACACCCACTTGATGATGATTCCCCATTTACAGTTACCTTTTGAGACCTATCAATTTGCCAGTTTTTAATCCATTTAATGTGTTCTGTGTTAATTTTTTATTCTAGTTTTTTAATCAAAATGTTGTGCGGTACCAAGTCAAAGTATATTATGTCAGCACTTTTACTTTTATCAACCAAAATTGTAAACTCATAAAAAAAATCAAGTTAGTTTGACAGGTTCTATTTTCCATAAACACATGTTGATTTACATTAATTGTATAACCTTCCTTTAATTATTTATTGAGTCCTGTATCAGCCACTTCATAATCTTTCCTGGGACTGATGTCAGACTGGCACTCCTATAATTCCCTGGATTGTCCTGTTTACCCTTTTTAAAAATCTGTCATAATCATATTTCTTCGAGTGTATTGGAACTTCTCCAGTGCTCTGAGACTTACTGAAAATGAACATTAACGATTCCGTGAACTTCTCACCCAGTTCTTTTAGAACTCTTGAATGCATATTATCTGGACCTGCTGATCTAAAAGTGTCTAAGTTTAGTAGCTTCTGTTTAATAGTTAGCTAAAGATCTGATAGTGCACATTCAATGAGAGGCAAGATCTTACTAAAAACTCACTTAAAAATAAAGTTTCGTTCTTTCTTGCTGGTACTATCATTGTTTGGTCTGTCAAGAAGAGATTCCTCATGTGAGCAATACCTCATTCTTAGTGCTGTCTCAGCACATTGTAAAACAATGTGGAAGATAAAAAAAATGGATAGACTAAAATATAGGCAAAAATGTATGAGTTATTATAATCTCTGGGGATGCACTGACTCGGTGTAGGGGAGACTTTGTCCTTAGGCTTACTATTTGTTATACAGGAGGGATTGGGGAGAAGCACTGATTGTGAGTAGTCTTTTTCAGTGAATAACATTTGCTGGGTTTTATTTATCTTAAAGGGCTATGTTTGCTGACAGTAGATTCTTTGTCTTTTTTTAATCAACTTCTTTAATGTCAAGAGTGCTTCAGATTTAATTAGATGGCTATTTTTGTTTGTTTGAGGAATAGAGTGGTGACAGCAGAGCAACATTTAACCCTGGAGAACAAGATAGAGGAACTATGTACGTTTTTACAAGTAAAAACAAACAAACAAAAACTAGTATTATAAAGAAATCAACATTCACTACACTGTGATATTTGTCGTATTTTCTATATATGGAACAAGAAATATTGCAAATACAGTACAGTGGCTCATATTGCAACATGGCAAAGGTTGCTTCCATAGTGGTGCCCCCTTCGGTAGTGTATGAAGGCATCATAGGGGCATCAATTGACCTCTTACCCACTTACAATGTAGGGTAGAGTACCAGTCATTCTATTTGGTGACAAAGGCCTTGAGCTTACCACCATTTAAGTCAGTTGCCAAACTCCAATTTACTTAAATAGGTGCAGAAGTAGGATCAACATTTCCAGAACAGCTTTGTCACCAACTAAAATAATTGATGTGATATCATCAACTTCTTGAGCATCCCAAGTAACATAATCTGCCACATTCTCCATAAACAAAATGAGGGGCACAATGTTGAACCTCTGAACCTAATGAGCCAGATCCTCAGGTGGTGCAAATCCACATAGCTCCATTGAAACCAATGGTGCTATGCTGACTTACCCTAACTGAGAACTGGCTCCATGTTTGTTTATATATAATAGTATCATCGCCCAACTGGCAATAATATGATTACACCATTCTGATAAGCAGTTCTGCCTTTGATCTCACAGGAAGTATTAGGAATACTGGCCCATCAAGTGAAGCAATTCCAACCAGACAAACATCCATGAAAATGATGACTGAATATTGAGCGGGAAAGAGGAATAAAAAGGGCAACTGGAAACAAATGGTTAGAAGAGAGTGTATGGAATGCTGAAATAAAAAGAAAATGTCTTTTGTGCTTTCCAGTCCCACTAAAGATGGGCCCAAGTTTAACAATTTGGATATGGATCTTGAACATCAAAAGAGTGTGACTTAATTCAGGTATAATTAATAAGACAAGGAAGTGATCTGCGCATTTACATGTTACATATTTTAGAAGCAGTTGTTAAAATTGTGAAAGCTCCTTTTAGATATGTTACTCCTTTTGAAATAGCACTAGATACCTAAATCACGGGGAAGAGATGTAAAGGGCATCTCAGCTATTTTGGTGCAGAGAAGAACAGAGGTAGCAGATTAAAAATTTAGGGCTAAATCCTGCTAAATCTGTTCATATCTGTGTGGGTGTATGAGGAGGAAAAGCATGTAAACAGCCCAAAATTTGTTACAAATGTCAGTGCATGCAGAAGCACATTGCTAATGTACCCTGGCAACAGGAACCTGGTGTGAAGGCAAAGGAGTTTGATTGACCCAAAATCCAGCAAGAGCACATGTTGCCATCAACAGGAAGAGCAAGAAAGATGTTGCTCCAACATCAGTGAATAGTGCCTATAGCTTGTAGTGCATTCAGCTGTCCTCATACATGATGTCCTGGCTAGAAATGACAGGATTTCTCATTCCTTGCATGCATCTGATAGCAACTGCGAGCGTGTGTGCTGCCCTCACTGTGTAGTATCTTAAGTGTATAACCCAAGTATTTGGCTCTGTACTGTTAAAATAGATCTTAATTAAACTTAAAAAAACAAACTCAGAAAGATTGATGAAAACAATATCTAATAACACTTTTAATGTGAACATATTGCAAGATGGAATCTTGTAAAGAATATAAAATATCAATAAGGTTATACCTACGGTAACTCCAACAAAATACCAAGATCCATTCTACGTTCCCCAGTAATTGCATTTCTTGTTAGATAGGGAGAAAAATCATATGTTCAAGTATAGGGGACCATTTTACCCTTTTCTGTTACATTAAAAGCCTTTGAAAATCAGTGTTATCAGTTTTGCTCTGAAAGAACACACTCTGTTGGCTGTGATAATATCACTTCCTAGAGATAGCAGTATCAGGGAGAAGCAGAAGATACTGTTAGTAAATGTGTAAATTTAGACTACATGAAAATGTTCATTTTAAAGATCATCCAAAACTAATAATTCTGCACTAAAAGAGCAGAGACCATAATGATGCTAGCTTTCAGAACTCAAGTGAGGATAGTTATGCAGCTAATAATACAAAGGGATCTAGAGTAGTTTACAATATTTCTAGGAACTAAAATGGGATCCAACCCACAATATCAGAATCAAATCCTATGCTTCAGGAAGTCAGCTTCATACCCACACATGTAGAGCATACACAAAAATTAGTTAGGTATGTTAGTGTTTGACTTCTGTAACATTAACACTGCAAGAGGCAGGATATCAGACCCAATGAACCAATGGTCTGATCCTACATAACAAATCCAAAATGCAAACTAAGGCAACTGGGGGGAAATAATCCATAACAATTCCATCCCCTTGAAAAACTAATTTGAGACTTGAATTGTGCAGTCTTTATGCATTCTGCAACAGGGTGAATTTAGTCTTGTAATACAAGGGCATTTCTAGCGTCAGAAAAAAGCTCACAAGCTAGAGAGAAATCAGAGAAGACAACAAGAAAGGAATGAGGATTTGTAAGGTTTGTGAGCAAAGGTGAATGTGTTATAGACTAGTGTGTAAATGAAATGGTAAAGCTGATAGAGTTGTCGCTATTAGATGGGTACTTATCTCAAGAATTTAGGCTGCTTCCTTAATATTCCCAACAAAAAAATTTGTTCAGATGGGGTTAAGGTTGATAGTACATGTCAACAATTTTAGGGAAAATACTTTACAGTAACACTGCAACAATTTTGTTTGGAAAAAAAAAATGATTGCAAACTTAGGGCTTGCCTTCATTATTGGGGTAAGTTGACCTAAGTACGCTACTCCAGCTATGTGAATAACATAGCTGGAGTCAACGTAGCTTAGGTCAACTTACTGCGGAGTCTACACTGTGCTGCATTGACAGGACACACTCTCCGGTAGACTTTCCTTACTTTTCTTGGAGAGGTGGATACTGGAGCCGACCTGATAGTGTTCTGCCATTGATTTAGTGGGTCTTTACTAGACCCGCTAAATCAACATCCACTGCATCAATTGCAGCAGCGTTGATCTTCCAGTAGTGAAGGCAAGCCCTTAGGAAGTTCAGAACTGGCTTAAAATTAAATGAAGTTGAAACCTGTTAGTGCATGGAAATGCACATTTAAAATGCAAATGTAAGTAAGCTGTAAGTTTCTACCGGTATTTCAAGGGTACAGATATTGTAGCAGAAGAGGTGCTGTTTAAGATGGCACAATTGGGTATAATGAGGTGAAATTAAGCAAATGAAAATTTAGTCTGGAATTCAGTGAGGTCTATTAAACTGTGGAATAATCTCCCTAGGGAAGGGGTTTGTCATTGCTTGAGGCATTCAAAAGTAGACTGGATAAAGCCGTATGATCCCGTATTTTCAGATTGATGGATGAAAAGATAAAATAGGCATTTTTAAAAAAATCTCTAATTTCTGTAATCCACTGAAATTAATCCAATTCTTATAGCCAGTCAAACTCAATATACCCTGGAAGGTTATTTTGGGAAGAATATTTTAGATAGTATTATATCCTAGTTGAGAATAACATTGCACAGTAATCACAATGATTGTCAGATTTCTGGACCCTAAAGTAAATGGAGATTGGAATAGATTGTCTTTAGAGCTGTTGCTTTTAGGAAAGAAAAACTGGACTGGGTTGCTGAATATTGGCTGGTTTTTTTTTTTAAATGGGGTTGGATGATTTTCTAACCATAAATAACATCTGTTGCTACATAAGTTAAAATGTGGAAAGGTTAATCAAAGCTCATGTTTCAGGATGTAATCTGATCACCTGGAGGTGATTATGAGAAATTTTGTCCCTTGTACAGCATTGTACAACTGCTATACATTCTCTGTCTCTCTCTCTCCCTCCTGCCCTCTCCCCACCCACCCCCCAGCATGATGCCAAACTAGATGGAAGTGTGATCTGATCCACATTCCTTTATTCCTCTAGATTTTTCTAGAGTAATTAGACTCCATTGATTAGCTTGGCATATTTGGCTATTTAATATGTTGCTCATTGTGGGAAAAACAACATATATTCTATACAAAATGTTGTGATTTGAATGCAAACACTTGTTAAGGAGAGTGGGGGGCATGCAAAGACATTATAACAAAGGTAGGTTTAAAAAATGACCTAAAGTAAGTTAGCTGTATGAACTAAAAGGGGTTAATACATTGCTTTTGGCAAACAATTTGTAATTTTCCATAGTCGCTATAAGTATACATGTTTTATTAACAATTTTACTTCATGTTTCATACACCAGGTAACTGTTATCCATTATTTTTGACAGATACTTGGGGTGTGTATGTGTGTGCACATAAAAAGAACAGGGTAACATTAACATAAAAGTGATGCTACTTTCAGAAGGATAATTGTATGGCACTGCAACACCAGAACTATGAGGTGAAAATGCTAGGTGATGCCCTTTTATTATAGACCCTTTTTTCCCCCAATAGAATTGAAATTTAATTAAAACAGATTCCTTTATTCTAAAAGCAGAAAAAAGGTTCAGAACAACACATTCAGGAATGGAAAGACCAAGGGAACAGCATGATTAATCTGAAGTAAAAGGAAGGAAATCTTTCATTATTCATCAGTTAATGACAGTTAGGAGCAAGCTGCAATGTTTCGATAAATGAGAGATGTAAAATGCTACCGTGAAGCAGCCGTCTTCCCCTCAAACTAGAACACAGGACTCAACTGAGTCCTGAATGAAAATGCTAATTCCACATGATTAATCCTTTCTTCTTTTCTGTCAACATGAATATTAAGTAACTTCCTCTCCAGTGTCACTGTTAACTTGTACTTCGTTTATTTCGGGCTGTTTTCTTGGGAATATACAGCTTGACCTTAACACTTAGGATGACCTTATTGTGTCGGGTTTGAGCCCATTTGGATTGCGCTTCTTTTTTTTTTTTTTCAGTGTTTTACATCACATTAAAAAAAAAGAATTGTTGGATTGCACTGATGTACGGAATTGGGCATGAGGTTTCATCCACTGGTTTACAATCTGCAAGGAGACTAAAAACTGAACTAGACAAAGAGGAGAATGTTTCTACTTTAACACAACCAATTTTCAAATGTTTGTGCCTAAGCTGTACTCCCCAAAATTGCCACTTTTGCAAACATACAGCCTGATCCTGATCTAATTTACACTGATTTAAATCAGAAGTAGCCCCACTGAAGACAATAGAGTTAAATCATTGTAAAGTGGTGTACACATTAGAATCAGGCTGTGCGTCTGTCTGTGTGGGAAGGTGACCTAACCTGATTTGTACATGTAAGTACCTGTTTGGCATTTCTTGAGGTGCACAATAGATGTCCATGTTTGAAAATGTGTCTATAAGCATCTACAAATTAAGGCTATTCCCAAATGAGACAGTCACTCTGTCTCCTGTTTCTGCTTTGTGTAAGTATTAAAATTGCAGAATAGTTAATGAGACAATAAATTTCAATTTGCCACTTGGTACATTGATAGGCATATTGATTTAAAATTGGAATTTTGTTTTTACTTTGTTTTGTGCCAAGTTATTTGCATTTCAGACAATGGAAATCTGTACATAAGCATATTTATCAGTACTGCTGGTCAGGTGACAAATGTTTCCTTTATCATGTAATGAAAGGCTGATAAAACCAATTCATTTAAATAAAATGTGACCTACTTTGAATCAATCTGTTTGTACGTCCTCTATCCATAAAAGAAACTAGCTCTAGTCCCACAGCTCAAAGCCTTTGACACAGTTCTTCATATCTATCTATAGAATATATCTATAGAATAGAGATATTAGATTGATACAGATATACCTATTATAAAAAAAGGAATAAACAGTCATGGCATACATGCAATGCATGTGTTTCAGATAATACCTTTTTTCCTTTGCCCTGCATCAGAGCCCTCATCTTCATATACAGTTTCCCCCTTCATTCACCCCAGTTCTTAATCCCGTATAACACCAGCTCTACCTCCAGCATAGAAGGCCTGTGTGTTACTCCCTCTAGAACAAGTCAGCATAGCTCCTGAGTTACCAGAAGAGTGGTTGATGGTGATGTCCATGTTCTGGAATGAATGAGATCTCTACAATGTTCACAACCCTTTCCAGGCCAGGAGAGGTGTAGCAAACTCAGTTCCTGAACTTGGAATTCAGTTCTGAATAATTTGATCAGCAATTTGGCTGCCCACATGCACATTTTAATCACAAAACAAATAAACCCATAATAATAATTAATAACCTAGGAGTCAATTTTCAAAGGCAGAAATGGGAGTTAGGCACCTACATGCCTTTCACAATCTATTCCTAGTCTAAAAGTAGTAACAAATATTTCAACAAAAAGAACTGCAGATTGAGGAATGCGTGTCAAAAGCCCCTCAAACTATGCCATATTAATTTTTTCTCAGACCTCTCTAACTATAAAATGTCTGTATTTAAGGCTTATATTCAGGAAATACCCCTATTTAGGAGAGTACTTATGAACTTGCTTAACTTTAACCACAAGGCTAAGTCCTGTAGCTTTGACATGGAGCCAATGGAGACCATGGAGCCAAAGTTAACCATGTTCTTCCATGCTTTCATAAATTAGAGGGACTTAGGCATCTGCTTAGGTCCTTTCCTGAACTGGAGGCTAAATGTACATTAGGGTGGAAAAAATTCCTATTGCCATGATTCAGCCTAGAGTTTCCAGATGAGTTCTATTATAAACCTTTGAGAACAGAGAATCTGACATAACTGTCACTATTACATAAGCATGTATATCAGGAATATAGCATGCTTTTTAAATACAGATTTAAATGAGACTGTGCTGACGATCTCATTAGGCATATGCCACATATAGTGTGGCAAATAGCTTCTGATTTCCTTTGGTCAGTATTTCTTTTGGTATTCCTACAAAGCTTCTTGGTTTTCCTGGTCTTCCTCAGGGTTTGTATTAATATGTTGTTTGATATCTATATCTATGTACATTCGTTATGCTGGTGATATCCTGGATGTAAAGGTTTACCATTGTTGGAATGCATAGCATCAGTCTGAAAACCACTAAGAGATTCAAGCAGACCAGGATGCCTGGATTTTATGCCTGCTCATTAAATGGTACTTGTGTGGAGATTTTTACACCTCTATTCCATAGACATCTGAGTTTCTATTTCTTTTCAGCATTAAAAAAAAAGTTAGATCTCCATGATTTAGGTCATTGCCACTTTAGCGAAAAGTTGAACAAATTGTGGCACCTAGGCAAGGGAAGGGGAACAATCCATTGTTGTTTTGTTGTGATAGCACCTAGGAGCCCATGGACCAGGATGCCATTGTGCTGGGCACTGTACAAATGTGGAAGAAAAAGAAAGTCTCTGTCCCAAAGACCTCACAGTTGTAGGGGAACCATCCTTTAAAAGGTAGGTGTTGAGAAGGAGTTTGAAGGAGGAGAAAGCAGTGACCTCATAGATAAGCTCATGGGGAAAAAAAAAAATATATATATAGCATGAGTCTATATATTTTAGAGGCAAGTTTAAATCATGAGATTTGCATCTGGTTTTGGTACAAATAAAAACATTTGCCAGTCAATGAATATTCTTAGTCAGTAAGCGTAGTAGATCCACTACCTAGAGAAAACGAGGCCCAGGTTAGGGGTTTAGAGATTCAGTGTTTGAGTCCAGTTCCAATTCTCCCCCACCCCCAAGTGTGTGTGTGTGTGTGTGTGTGTGTGTATATAAATATGTTCTTTGTTCTGTGTTTGTACAGCACCTAGCACACCGGGGTCCTGGTCCACTACTGGGTCTCCTAGGTGCTATCACAATGCAAAAAACAATAAGTAACAACAATGGATTGCTCCCCATCCTTTATGCCGGACTTAGATGTTAGGTTTGTAGTCATATATATATAAACCATAGTAGGGTATATATGGAATCCTATGTTCTGTATTGTCTTCTCTGTCAATCCTCTTATCTTGTGGATAATAGTGCTGAAGCATTGCTGGATGGCATTATTTACCTTTTCTCCTGATATGATGTTTTCTACAAAAGGGTCTTTTCTTCAGGAATGAATCCTTATATGAACTCCCTGTTACCTTAACGCTTGAAGATACAAATAAAATTGTAACCTTGATACATAGTAATGGCAATGAGGAGGCACATTGTTCCTCAGTATTCCTATTTCTCTGCTGAATAAAATTGTGATGACATCATCAAAACTACCTGACTCAGAGCTTCACTCTTCTTCTCCATCAATTTTAATGAATAAAAATAGCATTTTCTTCCAAAACCGCCTTACCCGGTTCCCTTTATTGCTAATTCCTCATTTCAGGGCCAATTTAGAAAACTGTTAAACACATGAAATCTATCGCCATCTTGCTTCTTCTAATGACTCTGCTACCCCCTGCTAGAGTTTGACTGTCTGCTTCTGGATTGTGTCACCACAAGTGCTCACAGATGATGATGTGGATGTTTCCTGACTTGCATTTAGCAGTGAGGCTGACTTTACTGTTGGGGAAGTGGCAGGTGGAACAGGAGCAACAAGAAGAGATTAGATAGTCTAGGATGACAAAAACTCAGTGGCTAAAAGCAATGCAGTGGATGTAGGCTGGGATTTGCAAAGGAGCTCAGTGGAGTTAGGCACCTAGTAATATACCTTCATTTGGTACAGTGTGGCACACAATATTAGTTCAAAAATTAATGCAAATTGGCTTGGATATCAATGTCCTCACATGGACTAACAACTGGCTGGATGACTGCAAATATGTGGCAATGATAGACAACAGTGTACTGGTTTGGAGGAAAGTATTGGTTGGTTTGCCGCAGGGATCTTTTTTTTTTTTTTTGTCTGTCTCTTGCTAACATCTTGGTTAGTAACCTGGAGGAGGGGGTAAACTGCATGTTAATTAAGATGACACTAAATGGGGAGGTGTTAGTGTTACCAGAGTTTCTCGGTGAAAATCTGTACCCCTGTCGTGACAGGCACATGGAGGGAGGCTTTAGTAGGTATGAGGGAGGGGAACAAGCACAGCAAGTCTTGACAGGTTGCTGGAGGGGGGAAAGATTGCCTACTCCTCTCTCTCCTTAAGCAAGCATAGCATTCCTCTCCCTCCCCAACATTCTGTGGCTGATCAAAGGTAGCTGGTGAATTTTCCAACAACTTGAGGATGGAGTATACTGTAGATACAGAGGGTCAACTCCAGGAATAATATCCAGAAATAACTGCCGCCCCCAAGCTCACCTCCGCTCCACCTCTGCCTCCTCCCCTGAGCGTGCCGCCGGGTCCTGCTTCTCCCCGCTCCCTGCCGGTGCTTTTGTGCGAAAATTGCCTTCTATGACGAGATAACTGGTTCTGTGGATGAAGGAAAAGCAGTGGACATGTTGTTCCTTGACTTTAGCAAAGTCAAGACTTTTGACACTGTCTCCCACAGTATTCTTGTCAGCAAGTTAAAGAAGTATGGGCTGGATGAATGCACTATAAGGTGGGTAGAAAGTTGGCTAGATTGTCAGGCTCAACGGGTAGTGATTATTGGCTCCATGTCTAGTTGGCAGCCAGTATCAAGTGGAGTGCCCCAAGGGTCGGTCCCGGGGCCGGTTTTGTTCAATATCCTCATAAATGATCTGGAGGATGGTGTGGATTGCACCCTCAGCAAGTTTGCGGACAACACTAAACTGGGAGGAGTGGTAGATATGCTGGAGGGTAGGGATAGGATACAGAGGGACTTAGACACATTGGAGGATTGGGCCAAAAGAAATCTGATGAGGTTCAACAAGGACAAGTGCAGAATCCTGCACTTAGGACAGAAGAATCCCATGCACCGCTACAGACTAGGGACCGAATGGCTCGGCAGCAGTTCTGCAGAAAAGGACCTAGGGGTTACAGTGGATGAGAAGCTGGATATTGGTCAACAGTGTGCCCTTGTTGCCAAGAAGGCCAATGGCATTTTGGGCTGTATAAGTAGAGGCATTGCCAGCAGATCGAGGGACGTGATAGTTCCCCTATATTCGACATTGGTGAGGCCTCATCTGGAGTACTGTATCCAGTTTTGGGCCCCACACTACAAGAAGGATGTGGAAAAATTGGAGAGAGTCCAGCGGAGGGCAACAAAAATGATTAGGAGACTGGAACACATGACTTATGAGGAGAGGCTGAGGGAACTGGGATTGTTTAGTCTGTGGAAGAGAAGAATGAGGGGGGATTTGATAGCTGCTTTCAACTACCTGAAAGATGGTTCCAAAGAGGATGGATCTAGACTATTCTCAGTGGTAGCGGATGACAGGACAAGGAGTAATGGTCTCAAGTTGCAGTGGGGGAGGTTTAGGTTGGATATTAGGAAAAACCTTTTCACTAGGAGGGTGGTGAAACACTGGAATGCGTTACCTAGGGAGGTGGTGGAATCTCCTTCCTTAGAAGTTTTTAAGGTCAGGCATGACAAAGCCCTGGCTGAGATGATTTAATTGGGGATTGGCCCTGCTTTGAGCAGGGGGTTGGACTAGATGACCTCCTGAGGTCCCTTCCAACCCTGATATTCTATGATTCTATGAAACAGCTTTGCGAAGGAGGGGGGAAGGGGGGGGAACGTAGCGCACTCAGGAGAGGAGGCAGGGCTGGGTCGGGGATTTGGGGAAGGGAACCAATAGGGACAGGGAGGGGGTGGGGAATGAGGGAGGGGAAGGGGTGGAGTTGGGGCGGGGCCAGGGGCAGAGCGTGTGAACCGTCACCAGGGGAAGCAGCCTCTGGCTGCTATTATAAATTTGCCGCCCTAGGCCTAGGCCTTGGCAGCCTAGGCGTTAATATGCCGCTGTATCTACAGTATTCCTTATCCTCAGGTCATTGAAAAATTCACCAACTACCTAGTATGGGGAAGGCTAAACCTACTAGTGAGTACTGGAGGAAGCAGAAAGGTTTTAAAAACCACTTTTGCATTCCCATAGGTGTACTGAATTCCGCTCCAACACAGCTGGGGACTGAGCTCTATATATTAAATTTAAACTATACATGAAACCTAGCTAATACTTGATAACATTCCTATCTTTGCTTTTTCTTTTATTGTTTGTTTTTAGCGGTGTGGGTTAGTGGATACAGAACTGAACTGAGTCTTGGGAGACCTAGGTTTTCTTGTTCATGGCTCTGCGGAGTGATCTTCAACAAGTCAGTTTGTTTCTTTGTGCCTCAGTTTCCACATCTATAAAATAGGAATAATTACACTGACCTCCTCTGTAAAATGTTTTTTGTTCAAATGACGGATGAAAAGGACAATATACATTTAGGTATTATTATTATTTAGTAAATGCTGTCCCTGCTGTTGTCAGCTAAGATCACTGTCCAATTTATATATAAGGTGAAAGCTTAAATTACTGAATCCATTACATGTGATGAATGAGCTCCCCACAGGAGTGAAACTAGTGAACTGCATACTAGCCAGAGTCTACTTAATTTATCACTTGTGTTGCGGAGAAGAATATGCAGTGATGGAAATATTATCTTCTTGTATGTATTTGTTTTGAAATGTAGCTTGGAGATATTTTTTTCCAAAGAAATCTAGAGCTATGTCATGCTGCAGATTCAGTGGCAATGACATGAAACACCCTGCAATCCAATACTGCACATAGATTAGACTTTTGGTATGTATTTAGCTGTAATCCAGTTCCATATTTGTTATCCCAAACAATAGGTGATTCAGGATGTAATGCCCATGTGACAAATGACGAGCATGATGCTCTGTCTTCATGGAGCTTTCCACTCTTGGCCTTTGTTTTCTAGGCATCTTCCCTGGCAGTGTTATGCAAATTAACCAATTAATGACAGACAAAATGGCCTTCCTGCATCACCATGTTTGAAATAAGAAGGGCAACACTGTAAGTCACGTACTATTCAGAGAGTTCTGTAGGCCACTGCTAGGGCATGATTAGCCTGACTGTAGAAGACAATTGCAGAGGCATCTGCTTGGTTAATTTTGAGAGAAAATTTACCAGATGGAGGCTGAAGATTTAAGTGATTAGAAGGTAGTAGATTGGAATACAAATTGGATTAAAAGAAATTAGATTGATATAAATCGAATTGAGTCACAACAGTTTGTGTTGTTCGTACCAAGGGGCAGTGGATTATGGGAGAAGCAGATGCTCCAATGAGATAGGAATTAATGTGGCTTTGACAGTCCATCTGGGAAGGCCTGAATATCGAGTATATCCCTAATCTCTCTCTCCATTTATCAATGCCATAATGTTAATTAGTACTTCATTCATTAAGTTACTTACAGAGGAAAAAATCTCACCCTTAGCCCCTCTCTGCTTGAGGATCTGTTATTGTGCCAAGAAATGGAAATCTCTCTTTAGCTGAGCTAGCTACAGTTGACTGTTACGTTAGACCTGTGTAATTTTCCTCAAGCATGCTGCTGCTTTTGGCATACGTGAAATTTATTGGGCTTTGTTTTGTAATAAATTTGCCTTCATAAATCCAGCTGCATAGTTATTTGAAGTCCTGTCTTGATCCCCTAAAGCGCATCAATCCCAAGGTACTAGTAATAAGCCCCCTTTTCACAGTTTTAATAAGGTACTGTATATACTGTACTGTATGTAGTTGAGTAACATTGTGTTTTATGGCCACGATGTAGCTGTGACATT
Organism: Lepidochelys kempii; assembly: GCF_965140285.1. Taxonomy (NCBI): domain Eukaryota; kingdom Metazoa; phylum Chordata; order Testudines; family Cheloniidae; genus Lepidochelys; species Lepidochelys kempii. The sequence goes on from NC_136380.1 coordinate 178,625,303, forward strand.
AATGATGAGAGGCAGATTCTTCCTTGAGGGGGGAAAACAAGACAGATTTGTGTGTGGTGCATGAGCACTCTGTTGGAGAGAGTTATATTTATTGCACCTGAAATGTCTGATGTTGGACTGGTTTGTCCTAAAATCTGGAGAGACTGGCTGACAACAGCCCTGTTGACTTTTAAATAGTTCTTTCATTTTGACAATGTTCTAGAGGAAGAATGCTTGCTTTGGACCTGAGAAACAGCACAGAAAGATAACTTTGTGTTTGTTAGATGGAAAAAAAGCCTGAAAAATACTATTTTAAAATGAGAAATCCACACCACACTTTGACGTGATTATAATTATTTTCTAGCCACGGTCTTCCAGTACTGAATACAAGGTGATGAAAAGAAGAGCATTCTTAGTAAAGGCACAAAATCAGTCTTTTTTTTCCCCACTGCATACAAGTGTGATGCAGTAAGGTGGTGCCAAGCCATTTGCATATAATTTAGATGCTGCCACACAAGGGCTGCATGTCACTGTGAGAGTGGTATGAACCCTTTAACATGTCTGTCCTTTAAAAAAAACCTAAATAAATATTTGACTTGTTGTCCTAGAGCCGAGAAAAGATTAAGCATGTAAATGGACCAGAAGAAACTGTAACTATAATTCTAAATGACCTTTCTTTCATCTGAATTTCCTTAGAAAATGAATCATAAATAGATTTGAAAATGTCTTGTGCTTTACTGACAGAAGCAAGTAAGGCCACAGATCTTTACAAACACATCAAACAGATTAATGTATTAAATAACCTTCTGTTTTGTCGTTGAAGACAATAGTTGAAGCTCTGAGGTATTTTCTTAATTACAAAATAGTTTTGTAGAAGAGAAGACTATTGTATTTCATTTGAGTTAGTTTTGTATGAACATAAGTGATCCAGGCATGTGTACAGGTGTGTATAGTTCCATATGTGTGTGTGTTTATATTTTTATAAAACCCTCACACTATCATTTACAATTGTACAGTATTGACAGATAAAAAAGGAACCATATAAAATAACCTCCATTTCCTGAACACCTGCTGTCATTTTTAGCTCTAGACAAAAACACCCAATATTTAGGAGCAGTATTGTGACCCACCCTCCTTTAGGTCCAGTTGCATGAAACATATGTAAGTGTTGGAAGGTTGAAATATTTTTTTCTTTATTACAGCCCAGACAGCATGCATTATGCTTATTGACAATAATGATAATAAGTCAATTAATGTTTATGACCAGAGATGGTACCATCTGCTTCCTCTGTAATATTCCTTTCACTTCTTGTCCTACTGCTTTTACATCTCATTCACAAATATATGGCTATGGCAGTAAGCAATGAGAGAACTGTCTGTATGTGTGTGGGAAAGAGAGTGAGAGACCTCCTTGGATACTAGCCTCTTTTATTCTTGTGCCCTTGTGCGTGCTGCTTACAGTGGAAAAATAGATTAGATAAATCACATATCTGGAAGCAGTAAAGCATTTAAAGTAAGCATTGTCATAGCTATACACTCAACCATTCTATGACTCTTGCTTGTGGTAGTTTACTGGGCGTGTCATGATGCATTAATGGAATGAACAGACATCTTAGCCAATAAAGGTATTTAGACAGAAACATTGACCTAGACTGTACAATAAAAGTACACTTCTTAGAACAGTAAATTTTGTTAATGCATCAAAGCTAAAATAATGCTGGGACAAGATACTGTATCATGCCTGTCCTCTGAAAGGCAGAATTCTTCTCAGCTACACATATTCCATTTCATTGACTGCAGTGGCTTTACATGCAGGTAATGGAGAACAGAATTTGGTCCAGTACATTCATAGAAGCTCAAGAGAAGCACTGGACTGGTGCCTTCAAGCTGAAGTATTAAAAGTGACATCTCTGATGTCTGTCAGCCTTGACTATAAATAAACGAAGCAGGAGAGTTGAGCAAAAATCTCAGTAAGTATTGTCGAAACAAGTGCCAAGAGTTGGCACAATGACTCAGAGTGTGTGGGTGCTCTATCATCAGGCCCAAGGGCATTCCATTTAATTCTGGCTGTACAAGATGGAGTTGGAGAATTCCAATTTACAGTTTAAGAGGACATATAACTGGATTACTACTGGGGAGGGGAGGGAAGATTCACCTGGTAAATGGAAGTGAGAGAGAGGTTGTCTTTGTTTTGGATGGGATAAAGAAATCATCATCATCTTAGCCAGAGACATAGTCACTATTTTGTAGTTGTGGCAAGATTGACCAATTTTGTTAATTAAACTATGTGAGCTGTTTGTGAAACAAGTTGAAATGATGTGCATAAAAGGATTCTGTAGGGTGGGGAAAATCTTCAGAAGTGCCTTGTGTTTTTTCAGTATCCTACTTCAGAGTGGGGTTCCATAAGCAGAGAGAGTATGTGAAAGAGAAAATCTCAAACACATCTTCACTTTCAGCTGGAAGTTGAGCTTGAATTTACAATCAGACGTATCCATGCTAGTAACTGTGATTGAGCTAGTGTTCTAAAAATAGTGTAGCCTTGGCAGCTTTAGCAGTAGGAGGGACTAGCCGCTCCAAGTACCTACCCATCCAAGTCACTAGGCATGTACTTAAGGGTAGCTAGTGCAGGTATGTCTCCACGAGCTGGATTTTAGACCTTCCAGCATGAAGTGTAGCCATACCCTCAAGTGAGCTAATCTGTACTCTAGGTGCACCAGGAGCAGTTAGATATGGGGGAAATTGGAGAACAAGTTCTCTGGGCACAAATGAATCTGTCTTAAATCTTGTGTTTGTTACCCAGATTCTAAAGTGCTCAGTGCTTTTGTTATCACCATAGTCTCCTGTATTTAGAAGAGGGAATAATTATTACCTCAGATGTCACTGTGGTAACCACTGAAATATCCTTTTAATGGCAGGTCAAACCATTGTATAAAGGATGCCCTTTTTGGCAAATGATTTTTTAAAAAACCATCCTCAATGTGAGTAGTAACAAATGCTGGTTGAGATTCATAAGAGAATATTAGTGTAAGTCCTTGTGGTGACCCCAGGGTATGTATATAATGGGTTCAACAAACATAACACATAGTAGGTGACTGTTCTTTCTTGATATGAAATTTTACATTGGTTTAAGAGCAACTGAATGGGTTGCTACAAAGAACAAACTCAAAAGGAACATTTACAGATATCCAAAGATACTAACACTGCCTCACATTTAGAATTCATGGCCTTAATAACTGAATATAATCAGTGTAAATAACAGGGATGTACAGATGTCAGGAAGTGAATGCTGGCAGAATGGTTTTGCCACCCTTGGGGAAGATTCGGAATATGCCATCCCTTCCACGATGGCGTGAAGCGGGAGAGAGAATAACACCATGATTCCTTTGAGATAAAGTCCTGTCCTGGGAGGGGATACACACTGCTGTCTGCTTGCATTTGTACTGACTCTTGTGCAAGTGCAGTGAGGGGAAGGAAGCAACTTGTGCCCTTCTCCTGCAGAGCTATCCAGAGGCCAGACACAATCTGACTTTTAAAGGGAGCATGAAGACTAATGCATTAAGAAGGCATAGAGCAAAATGTGCACGCAATGAGAGATGTGATCGAAGCAGGAGCAGAGCTATGCAAAACCTTGAAAATGAGGGTGAAGACTTTGTATGTGATGTGAGAGAAACAGCATACTATGGGAATCCAGACCTTTTATATAAACTTGATGATTTTTAATTTTCTTGCTGGGTTTCATCTTGAGAAGTTTTAAAGTAACTCTCCTCTCTCAATGTGAAACTTTCAAAGTAAGCTGTTTGACTTACAGCCAAGTTCCTAATAATAAAGACTTCTATAAGTTGTCTTGTTTGTAAGAAGAATGATGACATGCACACATAAGATGTTCAAGTTTATTTTTATGATGGATGAACATCGGCTGGATGGCTGTTGCAACAGTCTTTTCAGTTAGTTATTTTTATAGGTTTTTTTTGGCTCAAACTTTCCATAAACTGGTGACATATTATCTTAAGACCTTTTCACCCAGACAAGGCCATGAAAATTTCCTCAAAAGTAGTTTCATTTTAGGTATTTTTGGAATTTGGGGGAGGGAAGGGGGAGGTCATAGTCTTACTGTGCATAGTCTTACTGTGTTTGTTATACAAAACATTGTTTTTTTAAAAAATTATTGGCTTAATCAGGACTTTTCCATGTTGACATTAACTAAAGCTGACCAAGTTGCCTGGGTTCAAGGTAGGCCTCGCACCTGATTTGACGGAAGTCTTTAAAGGGAGGCACTGAAAGGTGAAGTAAGCAAAGACCATAAACCATAAAAATCAAGGACAAGAATGAGAAGCCTCACCTTCAGGTCAAAAAGCCACCTGGAGGAAGACTGATGTTCCTGGAACCATAAGTCCGCCCAGCTTGCGGAGAGAAAGTCAAGACATCAAAAAACAGGCTATCCGGACCAGACAAGCCAACCTTTGAGCTGCATCAGAGGGAAGCTTGCTAGTAAGAAGTGCTGTGCAACTAACATTACTATTTGGCTTCTTGAGTGCAATTCCTAACTACTAAGCTGTTAGAGTCCAGTAGACTATGGAAGCTAAAGAGTTTGTGAACCCCGTTATGTTAAGTGTTTTATTTTTCCTGGTTTCTGTTTCTGTGTTTTGTCCCTGTCTTTTCATCCTATCATTTTAGGATGTGAAAGTATGATCATGGGGATGCATGTTTGTTCGAGCACCCATAAAGTCCACAAAGGGAAAGTACCTGAAAGGAAGTTTTCCAGGTTTAAGCAGCCCTAAACACAGTCTTGTAAAGATGCTCATTAAAACATGTTATGTGTTGAAAAGTCCTAAAATTCAATTGTCATGTGCAAAATTTTGTACATAAGAGTTGTCAAACTTCTGCTTGTCAAAATATTCTGTAAAAGTCTATATTATAACATCTCTGTTAGGGAGGAGGGGGAGAAAAGGGTTAACTACCACTCAAGAATTCAGATTGGAGAAGGAGGCTTTGTAATTGGCTCTGAGGTTGTGGTCCAGATTTTAGATGGTGATTTGTTTTTGGTATTAAAATACTTAACCAGCTGGGGTTTATAATGAATCTAGTTGGAGTTTACAACCAGATAACCACCTCCTTAGATCCTTTCTTGGAATTTATAAGAATGAATTTGTTGTATGAATCTAATTATTTAACTAATTTGGTTATTTAATTCCAATCCAATATTGATAACAACTTGTCGATTTATTGATTTGACAGGTGTTCTATACTCTTAGTTTAATACTGTTAACAGTAGATTAGCTTTGGTAATATGATACTTGATTTTATTTTTGTTTAATAGTTTTAATAAAATGTATAAAACTGATACTGAGTCATATTTCTTTCAATAAATGGTGTGGGTCCAGGACCTGGGTGGGTATCAGCAAGTTATTCTAAAAGCCTGACCAGCTCTCCCTAATTAGCCTTTGGTTCTCACAGTGATCTGCAAGGAGATGTGAAGGAAGTCCTTTTACTGTCTGATAAGAAGCCATTGTTATCATCCCAATGCTGCAATGATATGTTAGTTCTGTAGCAAAGGATGGACTGGGAAATCTTGATAAGATGTCTGTTTTCCACTCATCCTTGATCGGAAAAAGATCAGAAAGGAAGCATGCTGAGAGGAGTCAGGAATATACTTAACTTTGCTAAATTCCAGAAATGGCTTTGAGAGAATCTCTCCGGATGAGCTGCTTTGCTTTAGTTGTGCTGGATGAAAAGAGTGAGCAAATACCCATTGTCTTTGTGGTACTCTTGTTACCTGCATTTTTTTCAGATACAAAGCCCTTTCTCCCCCTCCCCACCTCCCCCAATTCATACTGCCTTTCATAGCTCAAAATGTTTTTCCCACTATATTTTCTTGCCTGAAGTGAATTTATCATGTCATATTGTGGGGAACACAGTGGAACACTCATGGAACTCAAACCTAGAAATGTTTCAGAGTAACAGCCGTGTTAGTCTGTATTCGCAAAAAGAAAAGGAGTACTTGTGGCACCTTAGAGACTAACCAATTTATTTGAGCATAAGCTTTCGTGAGCTACAGCTCACTTCATCGGATGCATACTGTGGAAAGTATAGAAGATCTTTTTATACACACAAAGCATAAAAAAATGGGTGTTTACCACTACAAAAGGTTTTCTCTCCCCCCACCCCAATCTCCTGCTGGTAATAGCTTATCTAAAGTGATCACTCTCCTTACAATGTGTATGATAATCAAGTTGGGCCATTTCCAGCACAAATCCAGGTTTTCTCCCCCCCACCCCCTCCCACACATCATGTGCCAGCAATGCCCCTCTGCCATGTACATTGGTCAAACTGGACAGTCTCTACGTAAAAGAATAAATGGACACAAATCAGATGTCAAGAATTATAACATTCATAAACCAGTCGGAGAACACTTCAATCTCTGTGGTCACGCGATTACAGACATGAAAGTTGCGATATTACAACAAAAAAACTTCAAAACCGGACTCCTGCGAGAGACTGTTGAATTGGAATTCATTTGCAAATTGGATACAATTAACTTAGGCTTGAATAGAGACTGGGAGTGGCTAAGCCATTATGCAAGATAACTTATTTCCCCTTGTTTTTTCCTACCCCCCCCCCAGACGTTCTTGTTAAACCCTGGATTTGTGCTGAAAATGGCCCACCTTGATTATCATATACGTTGTAAGGAGAGTGATCACTTTAGATAATCTATTACCAACAGGAAAGTGGGTTTGTGGGTGTGGGGGGGAGAAAACCTGGATTTGTGCTGGAAATGGCCCAACTTGATTATCATACACATTGTAAGGAGAGTGATCACTTTAGATAAACTATTACCAGCAGGAGAGTGGGGTGGGGGGAGAGAAAACCTTTTGTAGTGATAAACACCCATTTTTTCATGCTTTGTGTGTATAAAAAGATCTTCTATACTTTCCACAGTATGCATCCGATGAAGTGCGCTGTAGCTCACGAAAGCTTATGCTCAAATAAATTGGTTAGTCTCTAAGGTGCCACAAGTACTCCTTTTCTTTTTGCAAACCTTGAAATGAGTCTCTATTATTTTAAGCTCAAAAGCAAAAGTCTATCGGTAGGAAAGTTTTACCAACTAAATAAATGTGAGTTATGGAATTAGGTGAATAAAGATAAGTGTCTGTGATCTTCTTTTGATGAACCAAGTGTATAGTGTATGATTAATTTCTACACCATTCCCCAAACCAGACTACCCTACAATGATAACATAACAATTAGTTGTCAAGAGAAAACAGAGATCTGAGGTAACTTGAGGGTAAGAAATGAGGAAACAAAAGAAATCCTGTTTGAATTAATCTGGGTGAAATTCTGTTCAACCAAACAAAATTGATTCAATTTTTCTGTGCAGTACTGACGTGTATTAATAATAATATTTTTCATCTCCAAGGATATGAATGATTTATAGATAATCATATGCTTTGGGCTATTTATACCACTTTGCAGAGGTAGTGAAATTTGCACTGACTCCTGATTAGCATTGGCATGTGTGAGAAGTGGATGTGTGAACAACATGCAGCCGCTGTGGTGGAAACAGCAAATTTTAAAGACTAAAAGAAAAGGAGTACTAGTGGCACCTTAGAGACTAACCAATTTATTTGAGCATAAGCTTTTGTGAGCTACAGCTCACTTCATCGGATGCATACAGTGGAAAATACAGTGAGGAGATTTATATACACACAGAACATGAAAAAAATGGGTGTTATCATACACGTTGTAAGGAGAGTGATCATTTAAGATGAGCAATTACCAGCAGCAGAGTGGGGGCGGGGGAGGGAAGAAAACCTTTTGTAGTGATAGTCAAGGTGGGCCATTGCCAGCAGATAACAGGAATGTCTGAGGAGCCGTGGTTCGGGGGGGAATAAATATGGGGAAATAGTTTTACTTTGTGTAACGACACATCCACTCCCAGTCTCTATTCAAGCCTAAGTTAATTGTATTCAGTTTGCAAATTAATTCCAATTCAGCAGTCTCTCATTGGAGTATGTTTTTGAAGTTTTTTTGTTGTAATATTGCGACCTTTAGGTCTGTAATCGAGTGACCAGAGAGACTGATGTGTTCTCTGACTGGTTTTTGAATGTTATAATTCTTGACATCTGATTTGTGTCCATTTATTCTTTTACGTAGAGACTGTCCAGTTTGACCAATGTACATGGCAGAGGGGCATTGCTGGCACATGATGGCATATATCACATTGGTAGATGTGCAGGTGAACGATAGTGTGGCTGATGTGATTAGGCCCTGTGATGGTGTCCCCTGAATAGATATGTGGACTAAGTGTACTCTGCAAAAGTGTTTTAGAAAAGACTCTTAGTACAACAGGCTGGCTGCTTATATTACAACTGACAAATTATTCTTCCCACACTTACAATGAGGAGCAGGTCTGTGCGTTTACTAAGTATTTTTCCTATTAAAATTGGTTTATCGCACTAATAAGTCAAAATTTTGTATAACAGAATCTTAATAAAATCACTCTTTCCATAACATTTGGTAAATATTTTAATAGCAGATATAGATTTTTCTCTCCTGGAGATTTTTGAAGGACTGTTTTAACTTTTTCCCTCAGTCCTAAGGAAACTTCCAGTGCAGGAAAGGTGGCATGTCTTGTAGAAACAGTTTTCTGAGGAAAGTAGGGTGTGCTGTTCAATGGGTTAATTTTGCAGTAGGAAAAGCTGTCACAGACTTTGACACAGCTCACTCTCAGTGCCTTCCATGGAAACATATCAGAGTCCTTTCACTTTTGCCAAGATTTGCAAAAAAATTGCAAACTATAAAGCTTACAAATGTAATCTTCACTGTGACACTTCGTCTAGAGGAATGCATCTATGAGAATCAGGTAGCCTGATACCACTGTATCAGCTCACGCTCCAGTTGCATTTTTTCATTAGCTTGAATTTTCACACTATCTTTTGTTCCAACTAGCATGTGACTGACTGGATCTCTATATGGGATCTCTGCTATCTTTTAGCCAATTCTCTAGTTAAGAAGGTCGTGAAAACAACATATTTATTCATTATATCTAGGAGATGTGGATAATAAGTGTGGCTCATAAGTACTTTCTAAGTGGAATAATCAGCATAGGCATTTGAAAGTAGGATAGTGGGCAGTAACTGTGTGACTATCTTCCAATAAACTTATGTAAGGAGGCCTTTATTATACATTTGTATCTACAAATGTGTGTTTCTTTTTTCACACTAACACTGATCAGAAATAGGTGGCTAGTGTACAAAAAGTTGACAAAGTCAGGTAGGAAAAAGAGTAGCAGAGCTAAAGACGGCCTTGAAGGCAAGACTGAAAACTGTATTATGAAGTATTTTCTGTATATTTTGTTGATAGTTAAATTAATGTATTTTTTCTGTTTTTCTTTTAAACTGCTCAGTGCTTATAGTGAAATCAGCATCCTCCCTGGTGTATAATCTGTGCCTCCTTAAGAATTGCCATTATTCCAATAACCGTGAATGGTCTGGTGATTTGAGAAATAAAAATTTGCTATGAACTTAGCCTGCTTATATTACTGCTGTTCACGTATGACAACCTGCTGGTTTTGGGAAGTGCCTACCATCAAGTAGCAGGTTTAATGAATCAAATCAACTTTTGTCTGAAAGTAATAAAATCAAGACTGGAGGAGCATGAAGTGTGTGGGGGAGGATAGTGTGGGGGGGAGCAGTTTATTTCTGATGATTTTTTCCCCTCCGACTCAGAATAGTGGTAGTGTGAGATATAAGGCAAATTCATAAGTCTGCCTCTGGGCTATATACATTTGTTGTTTAGTGTGAGATAGCGTGGCTACTTAGTTTGTTTATAAAGTTCAGTGAGACTATTCTCAGTGGTAGAAGAGGACAGGAGAAGGAGTAATGGTCTCAAGTTGCAGTGGGGGAGGTTTAGGTTGGATATTAGGAAAAACTTTTTCACTAGGAGGGTGGTGAAACACTGGAATACGTTACCTAGCGAGGTGGTAGAATCTCCTTCCTTAGAAGTTTTTAAGGTCAGGCTTGACAAAGCCCTGGCTGGGATGATTTAATTGGGGATTGGCCCTGCTTTGAGCAGGGGGTTGGACTAGATGACCTCCTGAGGTCCCTTCCAACCCTGATATTCTATGATTCTATGATTCTATGAAAGCATCTTACACTTAATTGTACAGGAATGATTCATAAATGAGGGGGTTTTATTTATTTTACTTCTTTTTGTGTTTTTTATGGGAAATATGTTGCTTTTATACATGCAAGCAAATTATTTTGGTTTAATTGAAAGTCTTGCAAAACAATAATAGGTAGAAAGCAACACATTTTACTCGGTTCATATGCTAATTCTGGGGCAATGTAGTAGATTAGATAGAAATGTTTTCTAGGAGACACGTATGGATATCACTGCACCTCTACAACAAAGCTCATACAAAACACATTTGCTTTGATTCATCCAAGGGTTAGTGAAAAGATAATTTTCAAATTTAAATGAATATTGTGTCACTTTTCAAATATTAAGAGTAGTCAATACTCCAAGTAAGGTAGATAGATTACAGAATGTACATCTGCACATCCATATACTTACACCATCCCTTGCACAACAACCTGAAATGTTAGCCATTATATTCCTCATTACCATCATCTTCCTTATCATCACCAGTGGCCATCATTTGGGCCCCTTCCAAAGGCTACATCTCTTTCTCTTCTACCCTCACAAGCTGGGATGCAACTTTTATAATATGTTACGCTGACACCCTTATATCTAATGCATATTCAGTACGGGTTTTCCCCTTTTTCTTACTTGTTTTTCCTTACCCTACTAATGTTGAGGTGTCCTTCTTCTATAGGATACTATATTGATATGTGTAACTACCATTTCAGCTCATGATCATATCTGTCACCCCTTGCTTAAGCGGATTTGTGGTTATTACTTTCATGTGCCTTGTGGTAGCACTTACTGAAATATTCTATCTCCTACCATTGAGCAAGCTCTTCTTAATTCCTAAGATTTAAAGGTAACCGTTGATCTATGTCAAGGGTTATGACACTTATGCTAACTTATGCTTCAGCTAATGTCTTACAGGATACTGTAGGTTTCTTGTGTAACAGATGAATATAATGAAGGCAACACAATGAATACAATAAAGGCAAGCCTACGGGCTACATCGTAGGCTATTCTGTGGGTACAGGTTGAAGGATGAGTGCCTTCAGCCACTTGAAAAGTGCACCAATAGTCTACTAATGCATATTCTGGAGTGACTTACTGCTATGGGAGTATGGCTTATTGATTTTACATTTAAATGTTTTTTAACTTCTAAAAATCCAGTTTTATGGGGATTTAGGTAATGTGTCCTTACATTATGGAAAAAAGGTCCTATAATAGTAATGAGAAAACAATAGGAAAGAGATTACAAATAAATGTATACTACTACTTTGACTCTATTTGTTTGATTTATTATTTCTCTTTACCTTTTTTAGTTTAGGAAATTTATTACATCCACTCCCATTTGTATCTAGGTATAAAAGTAAGAGCCACCATTTGCAGACATGTAGTTGTGGGAGTGCTGCCTCTGTACATCTGGCAGCTAAGGACAGCATTTTGCCTCTTTGAGATAGAGACTGTCCTGTGGCAGCTTGACATCACCTCCAGCACAGGGCTGTGCCTGATTGAGGGCCTATTGTAGTCCTTAAGAACATAAGAATGGCCATACTGGCTCAGACCAAAGGTCCATCAGCCCAGTATCCTGTCTACCAACAGTGGCCAATGCCAGGTGCCCCACGGGGAGTGAACCTAACAGGTAATGATCAAGTGATCTCTCTTCTGCCATCTATCTCTACCCTCTGACAAACAGAGGCTAGGGACACCATTCCTTACCCATCCTGGCTAATAGCCATTTATGGACTTAACCTCCATGAATTTATCCAGTTCTCTTTTAAACCCTGTTCTAGTCCTAGCCTTCACAACCTCCTCAGGCAAGGAGTTCCACAGGTTGACTGTGCGCTGAGTGAAGAAGAACTTCCTTTTATTTGTTTTAAATCTGCTGCCCATTAATTTCATTTGGTAGCCCCTATTTCTTATATTATGGGAACAAGTAAATTACTTTTCCTTGTTCACTTTCTCCATACCACTCATGATTTTATATACCTCTATCATATCTCCCCTTAGTCTCCTCTTTTCCAAGCTGAAAAGTCCTAGCCTCTTTAATCTCTCCTCATATGGGACCCATTCCAAACCGCTTATCATTTTCTGAACCTTTTCTAATGCCAGTATATCTTTTTGGAGATGAGGGGACTACATCTGTACGCAATATTCAAGATGTGGGCATACCATGGATTTATATAAAGGCAATAAGATATTCTCCATCTTATTTTCTATCCCTTTTTTAATGATTTCTAACATCCCATTTGCTTTTTTGACTGCCGCTGCACACTGCATGGGCATCTTCAGAGAACTATCCACGATTACTCCAAGATCTTTCTCCTGATTAGTTGTAGCTAAATTATCCCCCATCATATTATATGTGTAATTGGGTTTTTTCCCCCAATGTGCATTACTTTACATTTATCCACATTAAATTTCATTTGTCATTTTGTTGCCCAATCACTTAGTTTTGTGAGATCTTTTTGAAGTTCTTCACAGTCTGCTTTGATCTTAACTATCTTGAGCAATTTAGTATCATTTGCAAACTTTGCCTTCTCGCTGTTTACCCCTTTCTCCAGATCATTTATGAATAAGTTGAGTAGGATTGGTCCTAGGACTGACCCTTGGGGAACACCACTAGTTACCCCTCTCCATTCTGAAACTTTGCCATTTATTCCTACCCTGGAGTTCAACTGAAGTTATTAGTAACCATAGAAGAAGTTATTAACACAAAGGTAGATACAAATGGATGTGAATTGATTACTCATGCAGTTAAGTGACAGCTTATCATAAATCCACCAATTATTATTGCAAGAACGACAGTGTTTACCATTAGTCATCTTTTAACAAGTCAACATTTAGTGATAGTTAGCAGACTATGGAATCTGTATAGAGAAGCCTAGTGGTACACTATCTCAGATATCACAAGATGATTACTTGACGAATGTTGACTTTTTTTTTTTAAACGAAGACCACTATATTCACAAGTAGATATGTGAGTGTGAGGGATCTATCTGGCCCTCTCTGTGTCTCCTTGCCCCCTCCTCCCCCCAACAACACGCATCAGTACTCTGACACCCCCCTTGCCGAGGAAAAGTCCATTCAGTTTTGGGTACCAAAAAGACTTCATCCTCTAGGGGCCTAGAAAGGCCAGGAAAAGATACTAACCAATCAGGAGCCAGCAGAGAAGTTAAGAAGGTTTGTCTGCTCCATCCCAAGAAGGGGTGTGCTGGGTGGAGCTCTGCATTCTAGGTCTAGGTCAGACCTTAGACCTTAATCCATCCCATGCTTTGCTGCACATTGGGCTACCCACATTTGCCATCCTTGCCTGTCAACTGCCCTTTTCTCTAAATCTTCCCATTTCATGTTGAGGTACTTGATGTAGTTCAGAACCGTTCATTTCCATGTTATTCACAGTCTTCCTCTCTTTCTTCTTGCATTTTCTGGCTTCCATTCAAGGGCAGTATTTGGTAAGCATTTTTTTCCATTCTCAGCACGTGTCCCAGCCACTGATGTCTTCTTTTGTAGATTATTTGTGGAAGTGTACCTTGTCCAGTAATTTTTCTGACTTCTTCATTTTTCTTCCTATCTCTAGGAAGGGCGGGAGGGATAGGTTAGTGGGTTGAGCATTGGCCTGCTAAACCCAGGTTGTGAGTTCAATCCTTTAGGGGGCCATTTAGGGATCTGGGGCAAAAAAAATTGGGGATTGTGCCTGCTTTGAGCAGGGGGTTGGACTAGATGATCTCCTGAGATCCCTTCCAACTCTGATAGTCTATGAGTCTATATGTTATTCCCAATATTTGTCTCAGACATTTGTGATGAAATGCATCCAGCTTTTGCATATATTTCTTGGTAAATTGCCATGTCTCTCTGCTATATGTTGAGATGGCAATAACAATTGCTTTGTACGCATTCAGTTTTGTCTTGAGGGAGATGTTTTTGAGTCTTCCAAATGCAGCGTTTTCCTTCCTGATTCATCATTTTATTTCCTTGGAACTAGTACCGACTTGGCTGATGGTACTTCCAAGATATGTAAAATTGCCCACTTTCTCCAGTTCTCTTCTTCAGTTTTGATTTCTGTCCCTATAGTCTCCATTAACATGACTTTACATATTTTTGCATTGTATCTCAAACCTATCTTTGTTTGTTACCAGTGTTTAAATGTCATTACCAAGTGGTTACTTTTTGAGTTCGTAAGTTTAAAGCTAGATTATGAGTTTACCTCAGTGCACCGGTTGCCTTGCTCTGAGTGGCATTTTTAAAAATCTGAAATGTAAAGTAAATCCCTCATAAATGTGGTCCATAGCCAGTTAGATATTAGAAAGATGGTAAATATTCTTTCCTTATGTTAGGAGTTTCTCCTATTATCTGTTTCCTTTAACTCAATGCTGTCTCTTAAATTGAAAGTGTGTGCTTTAAAAAAGCTTAGCAAACTTAATATTTTGCACTTATTTCAACTGGGGACATTCAACTGGGGACAACAAAGTACAGATCTTCTTAATTTATTAATTTAAAGTGGCATGTTACTATGTGGTATAAGTGAAGTGAATTAATACTATTTTATTAGTGGCCCCTTGCAGGCCACCTTATTTTCAACAGTGATTCCTTTGTTAGAAGAATGCTAGTTGACAGTAGTGATAGTTGTTCAGGGAGGAGTGACAGCCTTGAAAACTCATTTAAATCAATAGTGAAAAGTGAGGGACAGATCCTCACTGGTGTAAATTGCAAAACCTCCATTGATTTCAATTAAGCTATCGCAATTTAGGATCTGCCCCAAATACGTATTTTGTGAAAGAACCTGAATTGTCCCTGGTAGCTTACTTTTGATGTCACTGGTAGCTCTCCTGCACTTATTGCCCCCAGTGCCTGCCCCAACACAGTATAGAAGTTATTTGAAAGGCAACACTGCCCCATGGTACTCTAATATAAATTGTTGTAGCTCTATTGGCTTCTATGTGCCCTTGTGCAAAAATGATGGTGCCCTCAACAACATTAAGGCAGAATAACTTTCCAAATGGATGGTGTGATGTGCTGATCTCTAGATATGAGGACGAATAAGGTCATTATGAAGGTTTTGTGTGAGACTGTGAGTTAGATGAATTTGGGGCATGTGTTGTTGTTTGTTACATGTTGGAGCTGCAAGCAACTGCCTAGTGGAATTTTAGACTATGTTATCAACAGTGTTGTAGGTGATGTGAAGGTGGCAAGAAACAGTGGAGTCTTTTCTCTCAACTTCTTGTTTTCATACTTTCACAGTTTTTTGATGTATAGGTTGATCCTGATGCAACGTTAAACAAAAACTCTGCATGGTGGTAGTTATGTTCATTTAGTAAAGTGTTGCATCAGGTATCTATTATTATGTCATGATGCTTATGGTCCAAGGCATCATTGTTCCTTAATTCAACATTGTTGTTGTGTACTTTCTTCAGAGTTTTTATGTGATGTTAATAACTTCTGAATTATGTTCAGTAAACAACTTGTTACACATCCCACCCCAGGGGTAACAACAAAGCATTAGCCTAAGGTAGCAAAGGATTAGCCTAGGGCCAAGGGCAGCGCTCATGTTGTTTTTCTCCTTTCAGTTAATGGATTTGGAAGTGCTTTTTCTGCAATTTCGTGTTGTGATTCTCTGATGGGTACAGCTCCTGAGTGCTTGGTTTGTCCTGTTCACTTAATAGTATGATCCTATGCTGTGTATTACAGGTTTCTAAGATCATAATATATACCATGGTCACATGCCTACATACTCAAACACAAGAAGCAGCTGGTGTCTGTACCCATCCCAAACGGAATCCCGAGTTCTTATGTCTCTGGGCCCCTCTCTTTTGTATCAGCCTGCTCCCTAGAGCAAAGCTCTGCTGGGTCCTGGCCCTCCTGTCAGTGAGGAGTCAGATCTGCAAATCAATCAGAATTTATCCTTAATTTGTCACTTCTTGCAAGGGTCTTGACTGATTCTAAGTTCCTCGAGTCTTCTGGGAAATTTTCCTATCCGCCAGACTGATCCTGTGGCTTCACTTCAGTGGAGTGTGACATGATTTCTCTTTATAATTTTTGTCATTCCTAATACGATTTTTCAGGAGCAAAATATTGTATATCAGTAATGATCTTTTTAGATTGTATGCTGTTCAGGACGAGGGCCATGACTTCCTCTAGATTTCAGTAGTCCCCAACGTATTTTGTCTGCCACTGCAATGAAAATAATAATAATGGAAGATACTGTGACAGCCTTAGGAGTCTTTTTAAAATAGTACTAGCCCCTTTAAAGCTAGGAAATGAAGAGGTGACGCTGAAAAGTTATCTGCCATGTTGGTTACCCTTCTGGGTATATATGAAACTGTAATTCTGAAGCCCCCTAATAAATGATAATATGCTAATGCACAACAGATCAGATTACTGTAGGCACAGTAGAGCCATTACAATATACTGTTTAAATATATATTTAGAGGCTTTTTACCTGCCCACTTTTTCCCAGCTAAAACTTACAGGCTTCTTTGGAGTAGCCATCATGGTCCATTGTATACATTCATATTGTCAAAAAGAAAAGGAGTACTTGTGGCACCTTAGAGACTAACCAATTTATTTGAGCATGAGCTTTCGTGAGCTATGAGCTGTAGCTCACGAAAGCTCATGCTCAAATAAATTGGTTAGTCTCTAAGGTGCCACAAGTACTCCTTTTCTTTTTGCGAATACAGACTAACACGGCTGTTCCTCTGAAACCATTCATATTGTCGTGGCTTTCTGCAAAGGTGTGTTTTGACTCAGTAGAGTGTAACAGCTAAATTGGAATCGTTGCAGTCCCTCATGGCAATGCGTATTTAGGGACTGTTAAATCCAGGGGTAATTCAGCTTTGCACGCATGCATGCAAAGTCCATGTGGTGGAAATCCTTTGAGGAAAAAACTAATGAAAATGGTGCTGCATGGGTAGTGCAGTTCACAAAGTAAACTGCCTTCCTCAGTGAAACAACTTGTGCTCTTACATAGATATGGGGCAGAAATAAAATCCATCATCTCTCTCTCTTCTGTTCCCCCCTCAAAAAAGTACCCCAAGTGACTCTGTATGCATTAAAGTACTAGTGAAGGCCATTGACAGACCTTTTAACATTCATCATTTTAATATTTGCCAGAGAAAGCAGACAATAGTCATTTTTTTATAAAATCAGTAATATTCAGAATAGCTGCTCCTGTTCAGATCACAATTTATGCCACTTTAAAATAATAAATGAGTGACAATGAGTATGGTGCTCTTTTTCCTGAAAGTGAAATGACTCTCAGCACTGGACAGATCCAGGTAACATTATGGTCCAGGAAGAACTGTACAAGCTTCCCCACACCAGTCTGCCTATGCACCCCACAGCCGTGACTGACAATACTTGTGTTGCCGAATTCCTGGATCTTTCTTCACCAGAGGCTACTTTATCAGGCCAGAATGAGATAAACAGTATGTTAATTTTGCATCAGTGTAGAAGAGTACTGAAGTATCGTGCATATGTCTTATTATGACCCTAAGGAAGGATTTGAAGTCAGCCTCATGAGGTGAAAGGTGGGAACAAATGCAAACCCCGCTGAAACCAAAGGAAGACTCCAAGAGGGGTCGAATCAGGCCTTTAATCCTTTGCTCCACTTTTCCCCCAATTTTGTAATCCTTTGCAAGCATTTGTGTATCAAAACCACCGTGTATTTTGGTACGTAGAGCTGGTCAATTTTTTTTTTAATTTTCATTAAAAATATTGTCAACAATTTGAGCTTTTAAAATATTTTCACCTGAGTTGGTTGAAAAAAAATTCATCAAAAATTCAGAAATACCCAAAATATTGACTAGTTGTAATGGCAATATTGGAAGTCCCCAGCGAACACAGAATTAGTACTGGAAAAACAAGAATTGTTCAGGGATATTTAAGAAATATGTTAAAAAGTTGTATGGTGTGTATTATACCGGCCTTTTGCCAATGTTCTTCTTCTATTTGTCAGTCTGGCATACTGATATATATGAAATTCATGCTTTTTATTTTAGTGAATATTGCTAATGCTTTGCATTCCTGTCTTGGCAGAGAATAATGATGCTTTCTCATTACAAATTCTCCAGCTAAATTTTAAATGAAATAAGGAACATATCTTTTCTTAACATACTCTGGCCATATCATTCACAATCTCTTTTTGGGCTTTGCAATGATGAACAGATAACCAGATAATTTTACTGTATTGGTTAAAAAAGGTGCTGTAGCTACTAAAAGAGCTCAGATTTGCAGCATTGGTATAACACATTATTGCTATGCATCTGATGAAGTGAGCTGTAGCTCACGAAAGCTTATGCTCAAATAAATTGGTTAGTCTCTAACGTGCCAAAAGTCCTCCTTTTCTTTTTGCGGATACAGACTAACACGGCTGCTACTCTGAAATCTGTCATTATTTCTAGGGCAAGCCTCAGTTTAATGATCCAGATGACAGTAAAACAGAATTCCAAAGGTGGACAAACTTTGTGATATGTGAAATGTAACCTTATTTCTCAGAACCTTGGGGGCAAATGAGGCATAGAAGATATTTTCAAATGTATACTCTCTGAAACATAGTGATGTTAAATCTTTTTCCTAACTACTAATGCACTGTAGAATCCTCAGTCTGAAAGTTGAAGCATGTAAGTTTCATGGATCTGCTGAAGGTGACATTACTTGAGTCTAAGAAGTTCTGTGCAATGACATTAGATTGACAGCTCCATTGCAAGCATTTTTAGCATTTTGTACTAGCTAAAGGTAATTTGTGCTGGTAATTAGGAAGATTGGTTTCCTTTTTATGAGAGGGGATTTGGAGAAAAATTAGGGCCCTTTTTCAGAAGAGGACTTGTTTGCCAATTTACTGTAGATTCTAACTGAAACTGTAGGAAGGAAGTATGTACCTAATAGTTAGAGCAGGATACTAGAAGTCCTGGGTTCTAGAAACGTCTCTGCCAATTATTTTGTTGAGTATTCTCGTCTGTAACCTGGTACACATCTCACTTACTAATAGGTGTGATGAGAGTCTCAGCCAACTGATGTATGAACTAAAAAGGAGTTATACAAATACAATGCACAACTGACAGATGGAAGTGTTTTTGTAGCGTATAGATTTCAGGGATGGCTTTTATTTTTGCACCGCAGCAACCCCTTGGTAGAGATTTCAGGGGGAAATAAAAAGGGTAGAATGAGCCACTGAAGTGTCTAAAGGTATATCACTGTCATACAGCATTCCTATGGTAAATTCACAAACTATCCTGGGAAAGAGCTTGCGAGCAGGGAGGAGGTCAAGGAGGAAAAAAAGCAGAAGAGTTGTAAATTAAGAAGGTAGTAGAAAAAAAAACAATGGAAAGGGATGTGGAATCTCCCGTCATAGAGAACAGTGTCAGAAATGTCTTTTTAAGCTGTTTCTTTTTTATTCTTATAGATTAATTGGGAATTTCTAAAGCTCATAGCTGAGGGTTTGTTTTTTTTTTGTAATGTAAATAAGGAGCATGTATGAGTCAGTACTTTTTGAAACCTCAAATCCTCCCAACTATGGCAATAAAAATGAGCAAAGGAAGGGACAGCTGTCATATTTCAGCCTTTGTTCTTTCCACACTCTAGTTGTTTGTGTGATAGGGGTACAAAACATAGTCACACATCTGTAGAGACATATTAACCAATAGGTCTTGAGGCCCAGGCACAAAATGCAGTGATTTTGGATGTGCACATCTCTTGATTCAGGCAGGTGAAAGAGCAAGAGAGCAACAGCTGTGAGTGCAGTCTGGGAGGGCATTGGTATCCAGAGGTATGTGTTGTTCAGAAAGATTACTGGACGCACGGGCGAGTGTGTGTTACAGGTCCCCCTCTGTGCCCCATTTGCAGAATATATGATTGTGTTACAATCTCAAAGCCTTGTCTAAAATCTCTACAAAGCCTTGGCTTCAGCTGAAGCAGCTCATGAGTTTTAGCTCTGGAGGTCCCTAGTTCAATGTTTAGTGTGTCAGCCAAGATGGCTGCCATCACACATGCTCAAATGCTTGGAAACCCCTCTGCTGCATTAAGAGAGCCTAGCAGTGAGAACCCACCTATTAAGATGAAAAATTAAAAAAAAATAAACCTTTTTTCTCCCTGTCCTTTGTCTCCAGGATCCCGTCTTCGCCAGGAGGACTTTCCACCGCGGATTGTTGAGCATCCTTCAGATGTGATAGTCTCTAAGGGAGAACCAACAACTCTGAACTGTAAGGCTGAGGGAAGGCCAACTCCCACTATTGAATGGTACAAGGATGGAGAGCGAGTGGAGACTGACAAAGATGACCCCCGTTCCCACCGTATGCTGCTGCCCAGCGGATCTTTATTTTTCTTACGCATTGTACATGGACGCAGGAGCAAACCTGATGAAGGAAGTTATGTTTGTGTTGCGAGGAACTATCTTGGTGAAGCTGTGAGTCGCAATGCATCTCTGGAAGTAGCATGTAAGTAGTCCAAAATATGATCACCACCTTCTAAAATTCATGTAAAACTTTGTGGTTGTTTTGATGTTAACATATATCCCTCTCATGTAGTACCAAGTTAGCAGATGATAAATGTGGATAAGCATGTCATTTTACCTTTCACTATTACTCTTAGCCAAGCTGTTTCCACACACATCTATTCAGTCGCAATGACCATGCAAAATATATGATTTACATCGAGGTACTATTCTTGTCTGTGTATAATCATAATTGACAGTAGCATGGAGGAAGCCTATTCTCCCTTTAATGAGTAGTCTAATTTTGAAATTATGGGTAAAGTTGGTTATACTGAACCATAACATGAAAAATATCATTTAATATAAGGGTGCACTGTCTCTTTCTCCTTATTAGGTCATCTGTTACTTCTCCAGAAGTAGTCAGTTTCCAGTCTGGTAACTCATGTACTGTACTGTTGAAAGCCTCAATCCTTTCAGAGATCCCTTCTGCCAAAAACTCAGTGCAGGTCTCATTCATTATGTGACTGGCATGTGATAATTGTTAACCATTTCTCAATACATCTAGAACAGTCTTATTCCTATTGATCGGCTTTATGTAACAGTGAAGTCATCACAGATCTTTTAGAGAATTTGAAATTACTGAGAGTTCATGCATGAATGCTCTGCTTCCAAGTAAACAAGCTGAAACAAGGTCATTTTATTTGCATGTTAAAGAAGCTTGTCTTTCACAAAATGTTAAGTTGCTATGTGTTAACTGCCCCTAATTAATTATCTGGGTTAAAAGGAAACAGGGAAAGAAAAGTAAATTTCAGCATGCAAAATTAAATCAGCTAATGCTGGCTATGCATTTTTAAAAAATAGTTAAAAAGCAAAAAACACAATTCTTTTCTTAGACTTCTTTTTCACTACAGGGAGGCTGCAAGGCCCTGATTCAGCAAAGTCGTTAAACATGTGTTTAACTTAAGCCCCATTGACTTCTGTGGTAAGCACATACTTAAGCACTTAGGGTGAAGAGGGATGGACTTAAGCATGTACTTAAATGCCTTGCTGACCTGCGACCCAAGTGTTTTGCCTGCTTCTTTTTTTCTAGGTGGCTAACATTTTTAATCTTCCAATTTCCAACTCCCTCCATTGTCATACAGCCACCCTTGTATGAGGGTAAGAGCTACCTTCTCCATGGCTGATGTCAGTTATAGTCTTTGAATAAGGGAAGGCGTTCATATCTGAAACCACCAGAAGTAATTGAAGGATATTGGAAGAACTGCTGGTTCAGTTTCCTTAAAAGAATTTCTCCTGCTTCAACTGACTTTTGCGTATACAATGCTATATGTTAGTTAATCTTGACAGTTTTTCATTATCTTCATACATTACAGAAAGGACATTCCCTTGAACTAATGATCAGATGGTATGGGAGCTCAACAGTAGTGCAGGGTAGGCCAATGCATTACCTTTCATTTCATAGAACCTTCTTTCAAAGCTTTTTCAAATCATACGTGAAAGGTAGTTTATAGTTTTCATTCAAGTCCTCAGTGAAGACTTGTCCCCATCACAAAAGCATCACACAGTTTTGCACAGTTTAGGATTATAGGCATTTTTGGGCTGCAGAGAAGGAGAGCATGAGAAAGGTTGCAAAGCTGTTTGAAGAAACCTAAATTGTGTGTGTGTGTCCAGCCAACACTATTAGATTATTACTCTTCTGAGCACTTTATTCACATGCATGATTGTTAAGATCTCTGAGAGAGGTTATGTTGTCTTTCTTACAGGTATAAACATGATTGAAATTTTTGGCTTCTTAACTTGCAGATTTGCCTGGTACATGATGTTAAGATTAAAACATCTACTGTCTGGATATAGAGTAGAAAAACTGGTGCAGTTGCACCTTGAGTCATCAAAATGATTGGTTGCTTCAAAATAAAAGTATGCTTTTATTGCATCAAATCTTACTGATCTCTACTATAATGACTGCTGAGAGTCTCTAGTTACAAACTGTTTGGTCTCCTGAGTTACGATTTTAACCACTGCAGCTGGTGGCAGGTCATGCATGAACTAAAAGTCAGATAACAGAAGACTGCAAAAATAATAAGACCAGGTTTCATTGTAGATGGTGTTTTAGGGAAGGATCACAGAACATGAAATCTGAGAGCTGAAACCATAGCCAAACTTTCTGTAAAGGCATCGTGCAACTGACACCAGATTATCTTACTGTTTTTGTACCTTTGAAGTTTAACTGACTGAATTCTCCAATTAAACTCTTTGGGGATTAAAGGGAACATTCCTGGGCCATTTAAATTAAATGATGCTTTGTCTTTGCTTGAACTGAAACATGATGGTATGAGGGACTTCATAATGGATGGTAGAAAATTTTTAAACATGTTTGTTCATGATTTAAGGGCAAGATTCTGCCACACTTACTCACTTTGTGAATAGGATCTATTGATTTCACTGGACTATAGACTCAGTAAAATACATCCTTATTAACATTGTGACCTAGACATCTTTTATAGTTTAGGTAGCATTGCTTCAAAACAACATCGTTATGTTGGACACCTGTGTAAAAAGATTGTCACTTGATGCACCTGACTGGGATGCAGCTCTTACTGGAGACTGCAAAACTACTCAACTCTTCCCAGTTTACTGTGACAGTTCATGTATTTTCTCATTCAAATGTCTATTTTTTTTATTCTCATGGATATAGAATAAATTTCCAAATGATTTGTAGGCAACAGCCCCTTTAAGGCTTTACATCAAGCTTTGTGCATCATAACTGTTTATAGGTTGTTGGAGACTTTCTAAAAGTCGATCTCCATTATAGAAATGGCCTGTTGCTGATAACTGTTGTCATCAGTGGGTGCCCCCGCACTGCTCCAGTTGCTGAATTAAAAACAGTTTATCTGCTCGTGTAGCTGGGACACTACAGCACTGTTAAAAGAAAGCATGATAGGCCACATTCTGCCAGCTCTCACTCATGCTATCTGTAATGGCGTTGAAAACTGTCGTCTCTACACTACCAGTTAAACCTTTTTCAACACCAGATAAAGAGGAGCTAGTGGGGTCCTTTTGTGACAATCATTGAAATGGATCATTTTTCAAGGGTAGGTGGATCCTAATTGTAGCAAAAGGGAAACTGCTGCTTTTTACAGATCTAAAAATACTTGAATCTCTCTTCTATTTTGGTAATTAATCAATAGTGAATTATTTAAATATCTGTATTAAATTGTAAATTAAATTGCTTTAAAAATGTGAAGCTGAACAATCCCTTTCAGAAGGGGCACTTTGTAAATAAATATTTGTTTTTATTAGTGTCTCAAATTACTGTTAGGTAAACTGCTCATGCTAACTGGTTCATTCGTGTCTCCTTTTCCTACTGTTTTGTATGGGCACCTACCACAAAAACACCATGATCCTTGAACTTATTCATATTCCTTTGTTTAGTGGAAATCATTAGAACTACAAGGGGCCATGATTCAAGGAAGTATCCCTCTTTAGGAAAGAACTTAAAAACACATTTAAAGTTAAGCATGTGCTTAAATCCATTGCTGTATTGGGGCCTTTGGTTTCTGTCTTAGTTTTCCTAAAGAAAACTAAAAAAAAAAAAGTCTTACTCATAAAGATTTTCATTTGAAAGCGTAATTCATCATTGATGTGATGCATTTCAATCATGCTGACTGATGCTTGGGTTAGTATTTTAGTAAGAATTTCCTACTAACCAGAAAACTAATTCCAACATCATTGATCTGACATCTGTGTGGGAATTATGTGTGTGTGTTTTTTTTAATAGTTAAACCATTAATAGTAGGCACTGTGCTCTTAAACCAACAGCAAATAGTTGTTTTATTCAAAAGAGAAAAATGTGTTTATCTTGAGGTTGTATGTTTTAAATACCACAAATAGAATTTGTATGCAATATAGAGTTGGTATTAGAAGCATCATAAGTGTACTGCCCAAAATGTGCTTGGGAGCATTTTAAATAATCTGGTATAAATGGTAGGGTTGAAGTAATCTGTCTTTTGTGAAATGCCTTCCGTACTTTTTAAATGCTTTGAAAATAAAAGCACTTTTTTTCACAAAGCAAAACATTGACATGCCTGAAACTATGGTGTGGAGTTTTCCAGTGGGAATATTGGGAGACACATTGGCAGTAACTACTGTAGGTAGGATTTCAGTTTCAAGCACTAGGGCGCCACTTGTAAGGAACAGAAAGAGCATAAGGGGTCCTCACACTGACTCAGGCTGTCTCTGATCTAGCCTGAGTCAGTGGTAGTCCCCAGAGATAACAGCTGTAGCCCCAGGTGTTAAATATATGACAGCAGCTTGATCTATCGACCAGTGTAAGAGGGGGCTCTGGCCTAAATGAAAATTCATGAAAAATTGATGAAGTCCCCAGATTATTTTTTTCCTTTTTCAGTGTTGTGCCAATGCAGTGAGGAGAGATTAAATGAGGTGTTGAATGCTTTAGTGGCAAAGAGGTTGTGGTTCAAAGGTTAGGGGTCACAAATAAAAAGATCATCTTCCTCCCCCACCCTTTGCTTTCTTCTAAAACAAAACACAAGGGCTTCTCAGATTAGCCAGGCTTTATTTTGCCTTTGATATCAAAATGAAAAAAGGATAATTGTTCAAAAGCAGGGGTATTTTTCACTCGAAGGGAAGAAGTGTGGAGGTTGGGGCTGATACAAAAGAGTGAACAAACTCTGATTCATAATTCAATTGTAGAACCAGAAATAGATTGAATTCCACGACTGCAATATAAATTTTGGCCTCCATCTTTCAGGGTTTGTGCTTGAACTGAAGTCATTAGGAGAAAGAAAAGGTCTTGCATTATTTATAGGTCACAGATTGCTGCAATAGCAAGCTTTGGAACATTCTCAAAACACAATGGTCCTGTTTGCATTAAATCCAAAACTAAATTGATGCTTTATCTGTACGAG
Organism: Lepidochelys kempii; assembly: GCF_965140285.1. NCBI lineage: Eukaryota > Metazoa > Chordata > Testudines > Cheloniidae > Lepidochelys > Lepidochelys kempii. Next base: position 178,650,776 of record NC_136380.1, read on the forward strand.
TAAGAGAGGTTACAGCAGTTGACCGAGATTAGCAAGAGGAGTCACAGGTGTTCTCCAAAGTGAGCCAAATCTTTTACACAAGAAATCTAATATTACAACATGTCTGTTTTATTTGTAAAATGTGGAGATTAAAAGATGAGAGGCATAAAATATTGACTAAACAATCATCCGTATATCATAAAAACAATCCCTTCAGATATTCTATGAAGATCTCGTAGAGGGCAACTGTGTGTTGATGAAAATGAAATTAATTACATTTATCAAAGATACTTGAAATCCGAAGCACCTGCAAAGTAACATAACATAGCCACATTGGCACAATAAAGTGTGTTGATGACCTTGGTCTGGTTTCTACTGCACAGATATTCCCATTTCAAAACATAATTTCACAGTTGGCACTAAGTGCAGTGTCAGCAAGGAGACCAAGGGCTCAGTGGTCAAAGAGCTGATTTGCTCTCTGATGTGTGGTGTCTGAATACTCCACTGTCGTGCACCCTTTTTAGTCATTCACACCTTTGCCAAGTGACTGGGTAACACTACCTGTCCGAACTGGTAGTCATCTATGTTCTCTTAGCAGGTGTATAAATGACTATAGAAAGTGGAATGCAGTGGCCAGTGGTCCTTTAAGAACTCGGCTGGTGCAGAAGAGCAGGACATTGGAGTGAAGCTGGTACTGTCCTTCCCATACTTCCATTTTTCTGGGGATAAATTTGGTATTCCTGGGTTGTCAACAGAACACATTTCATGAGTTCAACATTCCTTTTAAAGGGGAAAATTGTGACAGATGTGATAAATAAGGACCAGACATTTAAAGAAAGAATAGTTGAAATGCTTCAAGTATGAAATTCAGGCATTTTTTTTCCTTAAAGTGGGATGAAAAAATAGACAGATGTAGTATCATCTTATCTGGCTGCTTATGAGCACCGTTCTCTGTCAAAAATGTAGCTTATGTTGAGATATAATTGTACTCTTTCTTTGCCCTCAAAGTCTCCCCAGTGTGGAATTCCTAATCAAAAAGTCTGTTAGTCTTTAATACACATGCACAACTTCCATCAATAGTGATGAGAGGTGTATATTAGTGGGTGCATGAACTCGGCAAACCGGTATAGTATCAGTGCGAAAAAGGGCAATGGCTTCAGAAGAGAAAAATCTCTCTACAGTATACTTCTGTAGCAGTAAATTGGTTATCTGGTATAATCCACTGTGGGAAGTTACAATATGATAGAGCATGTGAGTAGATTCAGAGATACCAAGGTCAGAAGGGACCACTATGATCATCCAGTCCGACCTCCTGCACAACGCAGGCCACAGAATCTCACCCACCCACTCCTGCAAAAAACCTCTCACCTATGTCTGAGCTATTGAAGTCCTCAAATCGTGGTTTAAAGACTTCAAGGAGCAGAGAATCCTCCAGCAAGTGACCCGTGCCCCATGCTACAGAGGAAGGCGAAAAACCTCCAGGGCCTCTTCCAATCTGCCCTAGATGATACGCACACATTTATTTCTACAGTGAAAATATGAAGCTAGAGAACCATACAACCAGCAGTGAGTGATGGGCACCCAGGCTCAGTTGTAGATTCAGGACCTAAAATGTTAGCGACTATCCTGCCACTCCTGGCTGGAATATGTCTAAATGGGACCTGGATCTATGAAAGTTTCAAGAACACATAAATGAAAAAAAAAGTCAGTCATTTTTGGTCTCCTTGATCTTTTCCCCCTGTTTCCTCTCCACTCTTCCATTCCCCGGGACCTGTCATAATGGGCTGATCTTCTCCACAGCTATCCACACCTTGGATAGAATATTGGTTTCTCACCTCCCTCCACCCCCTTGAAAATGTTAAGGGCAAAGCAAATTTCTTTAGGATATCCAGTTTCTCCTCTGAAATTATCTGCTCAGTGCCCACTACTTTCTCTTGCACAAAGAAAAACCTGACATTTAATTTTGGAAGCTATTTTGCAAAGGTGTTGATCTGATTCTGCTTTTTAATAATCTCTTGCACATCACTTCATTTGATTTTGAGGCTTCCTTCTTTCCCTCGCCTTTGATTTTTATCAAGCCTGCTATTTATATAATTTCTGAACAGTCTACTTGATAAAAGGTTGAAAGCTAAGCAACTGCCAATGAGTCATGTATTATTATCTTTAAAATACCTCCCAGTGTGTGTGGGTTGATCTTCTATTAGTCTGTGTCATATACTCATTCTGTGCTCGACATTTTTCTAATTTTAGTCAGTCCAGGAAATAACACAGCAGATCTCGATAACGCTGTAACATCAAATTATTTAACACATTTGCATTTCCACACCTCTGCTCCCTTTGCTGAGAAAACTATGAGTGCCATTTGAATATTAATTGAAATACTGGCTATTGTTGGCATATGCCTCAGACATGTTGTACTACTTTGTGATGTCAAATCAGATTAAAAAAAAATCATTTGAAGCACACTCCAGACCTTTCATTTGCAAAAAATACATGATCTAAATACTAACAAAGTGCATTACACCGCTAATTAACAGAAATCATACGGGCAAAGTTGGTGGATGTTATACATTAATGGGTTGGCATTCAGATAATCACTTTATTTGTTCATGGAAACTAGAATCTTATCATTCCTCCTTTTCATTTTTAACACTCATCGTTTCTATCTTCATTCACAAAATTCTGTGTTTTATTTTTCTAGTCTCCAGGCATTAAAACTTGACCATGGCTTTTGATGATAAGCCATTTCAAGATGTTTCCATAGGTGTTTTTGATTGGACCATCTGATAATATCTGATGGCTCTTCCAGTGGGAGGAGGGAGAGGGACCAGTTCCCAGTAGACAGGTATCTGTTTCACATCTTTCAGTGAGCACACGTGGACTTCTGGGTGTGCTTCTGGCGTTACTCTTTCCTGTCTGGGGGGAGTAATCTTCACTTAAGCATGTGGCATCAACTCACTCCTCAGCAAAATTCTAACATTCTTTTCTTTTCAGCCCTATATGCAAGTTAGACTGTCATTTTCTTCCATCACAGATACCTGCAATGTTGTACCAAAGGGCGTGAATTCTTGTGGTCCTGCTGGGCTCTTCCCTGATCCTGCATGCCTAGGTAGAGATAGTGGCAGTGTCATTCAGGATTGGCAATGACTTCTTCCACCTTCAGCTTTCTGGGAAAATTTGCCCTATTCTATTTGTAATAGGATCTGTTATTGTTTTTTTAAATTCACTCAGTGACGTGGTAAATGCTGAAGTAATATAGACGTTTCAGCTTGTAGAGAATATGATGGCTTGTCCTCTCAATGGGCTTGAGCCATCATGAGACCATTACTCCTGTGACTCTCATTCTGCCTCCATTACCAGTTCAAAGCCTTGGTCCTGCTTTTCAAAGACTTTGACAGCTCAGGATCAAACTGTATTAGTAACCACACCTCTAGCTATGATCCAGAAAGAAAGTTGCACTTTCTGGGGCAATGCAGCTTGCAAGACCCAGGATGAAAGGTTTGAGAAGCAAAGACCAAGTGTTTTGGAGTGAGAGGTGCTAGATGTTAAATGTTCTTCCAGAGGAATTTAGAATAATCCCGAATCTGACTACTTTTTAGATCACATTACAAGACCAACTTTTTTGATAAAGCTTACTTCCCATAACCAGAAATGTATATATAGCACACCTTTTTATAGCTTGGCAGGCAGGGACAGAGAAATTAATTACATTTCTTAAGGCCATAGAAGAAGTCACAATGAGACGAGATTAAAATGTAGGAGTTCCTGTGTTTTGTCCACTAGAACCACACCTTCCACCTGGTGTGAATGTGTAAATTCTCCCAGCCTTTCAGTTTATATCAAAGGAATACAATAGTGGCATCCTTGAGGCAGCCTTCAGATTTCTTCTGCCAAGAAATATAAACTCTTGGCAGTTTTAAAGTGCATACTTAAATAGACAGGGTTTTTTTTTATGCTGATGAATGAAACTGCAAAGCTTTGGTGTGGCTAAGTGATTTTGAACCATCTGTAAATGTGTTCGTTTTGATAAAAAAAATGGGCTGGAGTCATACCAGAAAAGACTTTGGGTTGTTTGAGCTTGCCCCAATTGTAACAGAAATCAGGGTGTACCGACACATCAAAATGGAGATGGGGACAAAGGAAGTGAATGCCTTTTTCAAATATTCAAAAACATTTGGTTTGCAATTTGAATGAAAATTCAGAATGTGTTTTACTTCAGAATAGGTAGTTTCCTGATGCTGCTTATTTTTAATGTAGTAGTTGGTTAACCTTAAATGAGATTTACTCCTGGTTAGATGAGCACTCAGTTGATTGGCTATCAGTTTAGACCTTATTCAAACTATTCTAACTCATCCGACCTCTAAAACTGGGTTTGAAATCTTGCAGGAAAAAGCTTTCTGGTGAGATTTCCACTACCACTATTATATAGTTCATTGAAGAGGGTGGAAATACACAAGAAAAGGCTATTAGTGTATTTTAGCACTTACATGTCTCTTCCTGGCTGGAATCAGAAAAGTACAGAGATTGTGAAAATTATGGTTAAAAGCATTGGGTTCGGGTGAAAGATTAGGTCACTCTTAATTATCCCTGGAATATTTTCCCCATCTTTACCAGAGACGTTTTCTTCGGGGGGGTGGGGGGGGAGTCTCTGTGTCATGCAGAGTTCAGAACATTTTATTTTTTTCTTCTATAGAGAACATGTTGAATCCTTGTTTTCTCAGATTAAAAATATGAACAAACTGGTAATGTGAAATAATATTTGTGCAGTACAAATCAGTATACAAATTAGAAGTTGGTGAATTAAATCAGAAATGGAAGGGCCTCCTAGGAAAGAAGTTCCTTCTGCCCCTGTTTCAATGGGTGGAGCTGATAGACATGAGCTGAAATTGGAAAGAAAAAACAACCCTTTCACATTACACTCTTTTCAGTTGCCATCAGTAGGTAACCTGCCCCAAATTGAAGTGACTCTTATTTCTCTCTGGGTACTTATGTGGATCCCATCATAGTATTTTAGCATCTCAGAAACGTTTAGTGAGATTAGTTCAAAGGGTGTTGTAAGGATAGGAAAGTACTATCTTCCCCATTTTACAGATGATACTCAGAGAGACTGTGACTTGCCCAAAGTCACACAGGAAGTTGTTGCAGAGCCAGGAATTGAAGGCAGGTTTCAACTACAGGACCACCTGTCTTTTTGTTCTTCCCACTCTCTACCAGTCATTAAAAACATAACAAAAAACCAAAATCTCTTTTCACTTCTTCTTTCACTCTGTCCATACACGTTTTCTGGCAACATATAAATGTCAAGACAACGGTAAAATAGAGGCTTCCCTTAAGTTTTCTTTTATAAGGAATTAACTAATTGTGTAAATTCTGTTCACAGTCACCTTGTGGCAAGGTTATGAGACTTTTTTTCCTTTTTCAGTGGGATTTTCAATATAAACCATAGTTTATAGATACATTATCTCTGGGGAAAGAAATCATAAAAATCATGGACAATGGTTTCCCTTATGAATGCAGTCTAAATGCCCATATGCACCTTGAGGAATTAATAATGTAGAGTCCCAGAGTTTGCACTCTCATGCATAGAATCTATTGATAATGGACCTGACTCTGCTCTCTCTTACATTTGTGTAAACTGGGAGTCTCTCCGCTGGTGTAAAAATGGGGAAAATGAGATCAGAATCAGTTCTAATTTTTCAAGCTGGATTTGCATCATATATCCTTATTATATACCTGTATAGTGAACCAGTGGGATGGGATCAGATGGGATCAGAACACCCATGTTATCAAGCCCTTGTACTGTTGTTTTTCATTCCAGCACTGCAGTGGTGTTCAAATGTAGCCTTTTCACCCATCTCTTGCAACTGATTTGGCCTTTGCAGAATGACTCATCATAGGGCATAGATCTAAACAGAGTCACAGCAAACAGGTACATGAAGAGGACAGTTTTATTTGAAGTGAAGTTTAAACTGTGAAACAGAATTGCTACACAAATAAGCTACACGATACATCTGAAAATATCATTTATAATTAAAATATCCTTATTGCCAATGTTATGAGAAAAATATATCCTCAAGTTGTAATGAAACATGGACAGTATTATTTTACAGCACACTTTACAATATATACATTCTGTATAAATAGCGATTAATATCCTTAAAAGTTCTCATGCTCGGGAGCCTGAAAGGAATGCTCATGTCATCTTTAAGCTTCTAAATTATGACAAAGCTCCCTTGTTAAGAACACAGTGAGCTCAATTTAATTTCAATATAAGATGGGTAGATTTCCAGCCTATTTTATTTAATTTGGTAAAATCCACTATATAATATCATCTATAGTATATTTGCTCTATTTTCTCCTTCCAATTAGTCTCATAAATATGCAAAAGCTAATAAAAGAAACATAACATAGATTTCCCCCACAAGTTCGGACTTACAAAATTAATTGTACGTCCTGATCATGATTTTTCTGATTTATTGGCCTTCTCTGGCTTTTGCTGTGGTATCTGTGAGAAAATGTTTATATAAATATTTCTGTCACCCAATAGCCCAGCATCTTTTGGAGCTTAAGAACAGTATCAGCATCTATACTTATTTCCATATGTCTCATCAGCTGCCGGAAAAATGTATACATTTCTGCCAGCCATTTTTCCATCACCTATCACAGAGTCCTCAGTTGAGGTGACCTCTGGAGTGACTTGTGTGGTGAGTGATGTAGTTAATGAGATCCAGCGACATCATGACCCTGACCCCTCATGGCTCTGACTCTCCTCATCCATCTTCTTAGCCCCACAGACTGTAAGGCAGTGTGTGGAAACAGGATTAAACAAGTGTGAATAAACAAGTTCAAGAGCTTTCTGTCATGACTGCCAACACTGGACAGCAGCAAAGTGAGAGACTAATAACCCGATGCGGGGGAGCTAGGTCACTTAACCATAGATGCACCTAGAGAAATTACCACTTTCTACGTGGTGATTGTTTTTCCAACTTCAGGAAGAGTTTATATAAGACTTGTGTGATATCTGTGAGGCTTTGCCTGCCATTCCTTTTTTGTCACACAGCTGGTGGGACATGTAGTCTAGGGATGGGTAATACATCATTTAAGGCTCCATCCAAAAAGGTGCAGAGGCCAACAGCACCACTAAGCAATCGAGCCCTCAGCTTTTACTTAAACTTTGATCTCTTCAGAAAATAATTGGACTTTCTAATATAAAAAAGATAATCTCATTTGCTTACATGAAAACCAATCCAGAATGTAAGACATACCATAGAAAAGAATCATGGCATTTCAGATAGGAGCTCGAGCCTACTGGCTTATTTTCTAATATGAAATTTGTTTTCCTTAATATGATTTCACCCTGAGTCTGTTTCTAAACATAAGATGCTGAGATAAGGCATACTTTTACTTTCCTGCTTGTGGCAATGGTTCAGGCAGTGTCTGTCCTCTGTTTGTCAAAACCTACTGTTACCCTGTGGCACTTTTTGATAAGTTGACCAGTTGGTGATTAAACAAATTTATTTAGTTCAATGGGTCAGAGCTATTGTGGCAGATAGAAAATTACTGATGGATTATTAGTTTCAGCACCTCTGACATCTGGCCTTAGTGTAGTCCATCATCTGAGAATTCATAACACATTTGCCTGGACAATAACATGCTCAGCTACCTGTGTGATCATGGATCTGGATATTGGAAACATTTTGTTCAGAATTAATAGGACAGATGTCACAGAAACTAGAACACTATCATTTTTTTCTGTGGTTGCAAAAGCACCCATTAGAGTTGACTAGTAAATAGTGCACTGGAGTCCGTACAGAGATTCAGTTGTAGTTCACCAATATTTTAAATGTTTCTCTAGCATGTCAAGAGAAACTAAATGGGAATTTTAGAATTAAAGCAGGTTTGTCTTCCATACTAACACAAACATTGATTAATGGGACATTTAAGTAAGGAAGTATATAATTGGTATTTTTCTGTGTTGTCTTTTCTGTTACACTGTCAAAATGGTAAACTAATATATTTGAATTAAGATACTTTATTTGTATAAGCATTAAGTCACCTGTTTCTCTATAATCCCCGATGTCACCATCGGCTGACACCAGAACCCAGTCTATTTATGTTCCATCCAGTGTCCTGGCAATTGCCTGAGCTAAGGTTCCAGAGCCTCATCCTGAAAGGTGATTAGTACCTTTTGCCAAGGACTGAGGCCCTCAATACAGGACAGCGCTTGAGTGTGTTCTTAAATACTGTTCCACAAAGGCATGGTCTCCTCAACTGGGGTTTGTGACAAGATAGAATGGTGCTGCTATGCAAGCTCCAGTGCAGGAGGGGCTGACCTCACATGGGTGATCGGAGGTGGGATTATACAGGAAAAGGGAAAGTGTTGTAGTCATGGCTATGTAGGGAAAAGACTGTGTCAAAAAAAAAAAAAAGCTGCCAAGGTCTCTGGCAGTTGGGACCCACTCTTCTGAGTGGCTTGTTTTTGTTTGGACTCAATAAAAGAAATCCCTCAGGAAAGAAATTAAAGCTCTGCCGCTTGTAGTTTTGCTTGCCATTTTACAGGGCCTAAATTCCCTCAACTCCCACTGACACCAGAGAGAGTTAGGGGCACTCACAAACTTTTGTGAGGTGATCAGCACTTTATAGTATCTGGTCTCCAGTATGAAGGCTATATGTTCCCAGCTATTAGTCCCTCTTCCCATTTCCTCCCAACATCTATTCCACCAACAGCACCCTCCCACAATACTTCTACAAATCATTCTCAGGACTGGGGACTGCAATACTGAACTATAATTCACTAAGAACTTTCTTCATGTCCATATTTATCTAATTCTACATGCCGGTAGTGTTCTGACTATTCCTTAGTAGATGGGGCAATGGCAACTTTCTAGCATCTATTGGGGCTAATGTGGTTGTATTTCAGTGAAGTAGTGAACATTTTTTAAAAATTTTTTTTATATGCATCTGTTTCTGTCAAATCTACATTCCGTTCTCTCATAGACAATCCTGACACACATTTCCATTGTCTAAGAAATACTGTTTTGTTTTGTTTTTTAAATAGCCATAATCAACATTGGAGATGCATTTAATGTAGCACTTCCATACAAGATATCATTTAATTTTGAGACATCAACTAGTATGGCATTTGCAACCTTTAATGTCACCTACAGCCAAAGGGGAATGAGGTTTTAGAAGGAGGTGAAATGATTGATTTTCCAGAGGACTTAACTAAAATTTTCATTGCTATCACTAAAATAAAAGCTAGCACCCACATGTACTTTGATTCTGCTATCTGCGGCCAATGGATATTTTGCAAGATTTTAAGTTTTTAAAGGAATTGCCATCAACTTAAAAATCACACTTTGTTTTAATTTGTATTTAACTAACAATTTAGGCCAGGGCCTACTCCTTCACAAGGAAGACTGATCCAGTGGTTAGGGCTCTAGCTAGGCATTTAGGTTCAATTTCTTGCTCTTTCACAGCCTTCCTGTGCAACCATCGGCTCTCTATGCTTTAGTTCCCAATCTGTGAAATGGAGAAGATAATACCTTACCTCAGAAGAGTACTGTGAGTTAATACATTGGAGTTAATAAGGTGCTCTGATACTATGGTAGTAGGTATCATATAAATAACTTAGATAAAATTAATCCTGTTCCCATTGGTATAAATGTAGTGGAATCAAGCCATTAATTATGATCTGACCAACATTTGGGCACATCCATTTAACTCAGAAGGAATACTCATGTACATAAAGTTACTTACAACCATAAGTATTTGCAGGAGCAGGCTGTTAGTTTCCCCTGGTTTTTTTTTTAATTTTATTTTATATTATTTTATTTAGTGGTTGTCTTTAATGTATTGAGAGGCAAAAAAACTGGGAAAATACTATTCTAAAAGGACAAAAAGAATCTGGAGGAATTCAGGAGCATGTGTACCTGAAACCTACTTTTAATGCAGTTTTGATATTGACTAGCTTTTTGAGTTGACGTGTCCCTTTGAAATCTCTAACTTGTAATCATTATCTCTTGTGATTTTTTTTTAAATTAACTTATTATTGACAGGTAAGCTTTAGTTTAGCAAATGGATTCCAGCTCTTTGTCACAGTTCCTTGCTACAAATATGAGGTGAGGCTAATACACATACACTTACAGTATGACAATAGTTCTGCTCTTTCACTGGGGGAAGCATTCAGAAATTATCAAGTTAGACCCTAGAATTTGCATCAATTGTTGTGATGTCAAACCTGCCATATTAATATTCTTAGTTTTCCATCTCAGTAGATAAGCATAATACAGCTCAATCTAATGAGGTGTTTAGGTACACTAAGTACTTCACATATTCACAGCTCTGTGGTCTTGAGTAAAAAAAAAAAGCTTTTTAAAGCAGACAATCACATGATAAAAAGTTGTAGCTTTAATTAAAAGGAGAATTAAAGAAAAACTGTGTTAAATAAATGTTTTGTGTATTTTCTTTAATAACTCCCCCAAAAAATCCATACCCTGCAGAGAGATGTGCTATGCAAAACTCTAGATGGATTGGTTTAGTTTTGTTGAAGTTCCAACAGAAGAGATGGAGAAAAATGAGGATAAAATGAGAATCTGGTTGTAATCTTTATTCTATATGAATGACTCTTGTCTCCTCAATATCTAGAGTTGTCGCTATATTTTCCTGCCTAAATACCAAGAAAAGAAATGCATATACTATAAAGTTGTCTCGTAACATTTGCTGTTTGTCCATTGTAAAAATCTCAGTGAAGGAGAAAGATAGGGGTCATGGAATAAACACATAGACTCTTTTCAATCAACATGGGCAGGCCTCAAAGATAATATGCCTAAAAATGTTTATCTTGGGGTCATTGCAATAGTCTTAAAATTAGTGGTCCAGGATCCACAGTTGGTGTAAATTGGCACAGTACCATTGACTTCAGAGGAGTTTGTACCATTTAGTGGGAAGCATAATGAATTTGCTACTTAGAAGGATTTTATTTTACAGAATTGAAACTAACATTTATGCTGGCAGTATGAAAAACTGTTGTACCATACTAACCCAAGGCTTTGTTCTGCTATATATAATGCACTGCATTTTGATAATATTGCAAGCATTCAAGTATTAAAACAATTTTGTCTTGTGTTCTTTCATCTTGACAGCACAACAGTCCAGTGACATAATGTCACAAACCATGTCTGATAGATTTAAAAGTGAACGCAGATGTCATGTATTTTCTTTTTCTTAACACCCCTCCCACCTTCCTGCCCCCATGGCTAATACAAGCTTTCATTTTTTGCAAGCTGTCTGCTTCACAGACAAATATGGAAACTGCTTGTGGTGGTCTACTTCAGTAGCCAGAGGAAATTGCTTGCTCAGAACTGTGCTACTTTATTATTAAAGCTGATTGGAGGGGAATCAGCAGCAGAGAATCAAGTGCTGTATCAAGAACCTAAACTCTGAGCAGTTTGGTAATGAATAAATTGGCCTATCTTTATAATTGACTAGTTTTAAAAGAAATTTAACCACTTGATTCTTTATGAGCCCCTGTGGAGCTGCTTTTAAGGAGAAAAAATGGTAAATTTAAGACATGACACGAATATTGATTTTAGATCTATTACGAGGTTCTAGTGGGGAAAGATGATAAGCAGTGTATGGAACAGAAACCTTAATATAACCTTCATAACTATTTTGCTGCTGCACAGCTTTATTATTGAATCAAATAAGGTTGATTAATCTTAGGCTATACAATCTGTTTAAAACTGTTTCCTAGATTATTGCTGTAAAAAAGATGTGTATGGAAAGATAAAGCAGACTAAGTCAAGTGATCTTTGGTTTATTGTAACACTAGTGCAGGATGGGCTTTAACAAGTAGCCTGTGTTTTCAGTGTACAGCTTGTGAAATGGATTGACAGAAGGTAAAATGGGGCATATTCATCTCTGGTGTAATATTGTAGTTCTATTGATTTTTGAATGGTGTTACACCAGGGATCAGTTTGTCTGCTGATTGTGCATGTTTCTTCATAATATTTTTATATATACGTGTATGTTATACAATATTATGCATTAGTGAATTTATCTGTTTTGTACGTGAGTGTGTATACATACACACACACTATTAGAAAAAATACATTAAAAGAACATTAAGGTTGTAATTGTAAAGTGAAGCAGTCAGGAAATTAACAAAGATGAGATTGCCTGTGAAACCTTAACTCTGCCTCAATGTGTGTGTTATGATATAGTCTCTAATTACATGGTCACATACTGTATTTTCTGCAGGACTCCTATTTCAGTCACTGAACAAGATAGATAGTGCCCAGTCAACCAGGCTGCTGTTCAATAACATTTTTGTATCCCGATCTATCAATGTTTGGCCCCAGAGAGTCAGTGAAAGAGGCAGAAAAGGAATTTAATTCCCTTGGTTCGTAGTCTATTGTCTTAACTCAAGAGTATTCTTCCTCTTCCAGTCTTACCTGACTCCTCAAACAATGTACAACTTCTACATAAAATAAGGAATGGGTGTTAGAAGTACCTGTGTCATTTGGCACATACCATACACCGAATGGGGCAGAGTTGCTTTGGATTCCAGACTGACTCTCTCCATAGTCCAGCCTCATTCTCTCCAACATGGAAAACCAAGGGCCTGATCCAGAGCACACTTAAGTCAACGAGCTTTGATTCAGGCTCTGAATGAGCAGGGAGCCTGTAGAAAAGGTAGTATGTGGCCATGTAATAAAAGACTGTATTGTATTGCATACACATAAGAATGAAGTGTTAAAATAGCACAGGTAACCTTAATTTTGTTATTTCCTGACTTCATAGTGCTGCTTTTTAATATAGTTCTTTCTTTCTTTCTTTCTTTCTTTCTTTCTTTCTTTCTTTCTTTCTTTCTTTCTTTCTTTCTTTCTTTCTTTCTTTCTATTAAAAAAAAATCAACATGACACAAATTCCATCATGTTCAGCTATTTGCTAGACAGCAGTAGACCCCCCCACCCCCCTCCCGCCGTCCGCTCCCGTACTGCATACACCTCTCTATAGCCTGTGTATATGTGGGTATAAAAAAATTAATAAAAGCAGGACTTCTTCAGACCACTGCCCCCTTGTACGTGCACCTTCACTTATTATATGAAAGGAGCTCTGCTTCCTTTCTTACTATCATAGAGAAAACACGGTCCCAACGCTGCCTACAACACTAGATGAAAGTTGCTCTAAAAGACCTATTGTTGTTTTTGTTGTTTGCATTTACATGCAGAGTGCCAGAAGAATGTTGGTAGGCTGTTAAGAGATTGCATTAGAGAATCCAGTGTACATACCTAAGGTCCATTTTAAAACTTTGAGAAATTACTATTAATTTTCACTAGAACACTGACAGGCAATCTGTGATGTAGGGACCATCTCCAATTTCACCTTTCTACCTTTCTGCCATTACCATGGATGAGCTGCTCAAAATAATGTTGCAACTACTTAAAAAAAATATAATTGAAGTGTTTTTACCCCTCACTTTTTCATTCTTGAAAATCGCCAAATCCCTAAGATTTCTAACAAATATTTGTTCCTGGACTGAAGAAGGAGGAAAAAAATAAAATAAACCTCTTTCAAATTTCAACCAGAATGGATAAAATGCTGAAGTCCAAAAATGGTCCCTTAAATGAAAATGCTTGTGCAACCTTAGCTATAGAATACTGATACCGGCTCTACCCATAGTATATGCTTATATGTATGTATAAATGATGATGTATATTTATTAAAATGTTTAAGTACCATCATCATGTAAATCCAGCTGGTCAGTTCATCTCATTTTCCATAGTACAATATTTAACTGTATGTTTGAGCTATGAAAAACACCAACATCAGTACAGTTAGCGAATGGAATAGAGAGTCGTTCTGAAAGTAATGGAATAAAACAATCTGTTCTAATTTTCATTGAGTTAATGCTATTTTCTTCTTCTCCCAGTTCATGAAACAAGATACAGATCACCCTAAAGCTACAATGACTGTGCCAGTTGAATACAGCTTGATAGGATGGCTTTTGCTGAGATGTGGTCCTGGCATGGATTTCAAATTGCGTGCAGTTTTGCTATATTTAGACTGCAACAACCCCCGAACAAAAATTAGGCATAAAATTTCCTAGAAAACCTATCCGATGACAAGTTATTTTTATAAAGCACAGTGAGGGTATATGAGAGATGACACTGCCGCGGAAGTGGTAATATGTCCTATGACCTTCCTGTGTCATGAAGAAACTTGGTCGTGTTTAGTTAACCTACAGAAATACACACCACATTATCAATCAGCTTTATAAGATTGAGCAAAGCATCTTTTGAAGGATGTCTCTGTGGCTTACAAGTATGGCTATGGTGTGTTAAGAGAAGAAATTCTGGAGACCACTGTCATGCTGAAGCAAAGGTTCATATATATGCAGCTCCCAGCCATTGAACACATTTGACCCCCAAATGACAGAGTAAATGAAAGCTCTTTTTTAAAATAATGCAATCAGTTCAAAAATATTGTGCTAATAAAGTTATGTATTCTAATTGAAAGATTTATGGCAATCCATTTAGTTGTTACTAGGTTATTTGTGACAGACAGATGCAGAGTAACCTGATTAGAGTCAGCATTGTGATGACTTGTAGCTACAGAGGGGAATAAAGCTTCAAACCATTGTCACAGTCCATTCTCTGAAATGCAATTGGAAGATGATTTAAAGGAAAATATGTGACACACAAGTTTTGCAGCTGCCTACTAGAGGTTTTCACAAGCAAAACACTAAAAATAACTGGAACTCTCTCTTTGGCTGTTTACTTTTTATTCATTTTTCAGGTTTGCAGGTTAATTTAGAAGACATTTCCTAAAAAATACAAAACAAACACCATCACCCCAATCCAAACCAACAATGCTTCTATGCTGTCTGCTTTCCATTCATTTTACATATTGTTTCTTATCTTAGAAATAATATATTTGGTAATGGAATTAATAGAGGATTATAATATTGGCATTTTTGTTGAACTTGATGAACACACAAAAACTGAAAATAACAGAGGTGCTGTTTTATAGATGTATCTTTGAAAAATATAGTATTGTTAAGATTTAGATATATAGAATAAATAACTGACATTTTAGATGTGAAACTTTAGTAATACTGTTATTCTGTATAATAGAATAATGAATGTTGGAGGTGGAATGAATTTATTAGATTAGCACCCTGTCCCCTCCCATTCAAGAAATATGCGTGTGATTAAAAATGAATGTGTTTTCATAAAGATTCAGATATATTTTAATTGTGTCCCTGCTCCAAGTTATATTGTAAATTAGAATTGTTATTTTGTTGTCTTTTTTGACTCATTTCACAGAAGACACATAGTAACATTATATTCTAATAACATTGTAATACCATATGTCACTGTAGTTCTAATTTCTGTGCACCTGGAGACAATGTACCTGAATGCTTCTGGGTGAGTATTGGCTGATAAGCAAAAAAATGATCCAAGTTAAGTCTCAGTGGTAAATGATGCTGTAACCCTTTCTAATTAATACAGGCCTTTTCCTGTCATGTGTCAATTTGTATCAGATTCAAATGTATCATCAAAGTAGGTGTCAGAGGAGACCTATTTGACAGAGGTACTGTTTCATTCAGAATTAAATCATTCTGAGGACTAAAACGTTATGAAATGGTACACTTTGTTTACTGCCATTGATTTAAACAATACTTCATTGATGCTACAGGGTAAAAGACACATGTTCATCTGAAGGCACTGAAGGGTTAATTTAGGAATCTGCCTAATAGGGTGTTAGTGGATTCCAGTATTTATAAAGTGCTTGCTGCAAAATCTCTTTTGACCCTTGACTTTTAAATTCTGCGGTGTTTATCCTCCAGAGTATAAAGCTTTCTTTGGCAATTTGAAACATTTGGTAAAGAATGACTACTGCTGCAGTGCTAGGCAGGAAGAAACACACACACACGCACACACATATCTTTTAAATTCCTGAGGAGGGAGATTGGGACTGGGAGCCAGTGGGAGGTTGGGGAATGTGGGTGACTGGGGTCCAGGGTGGGAGGGGCAAGGGGCAGATTGGATGAGGAGTCAGGAGAGAAAGAACTGTGACTTGGCTGGCCAATGAAACTGGGGACAAGGATCTGTGTGGTGGAGAACTGGAAATTGTGGGGACAGGAGACTGGGACTAGGTGAAGACACTGGGGTTGTGACAAGAAGACTGGAGGGATGAGACTATAACTTGCTGGGCAAGGGGACTTGGAATGGGATGAGGAACCCAAAAGAATGGTGAGTGGGACTGATTAGGTGAGGAGAATGGGACTGGGATAAGAGGCCATGGTGAGAAGAGGCAGGACTGGGACAAGGCTGAAGGGATCAAGTTTGGGAGGAATAGGCAGAAGAGTCTGTAGGCATATTCCTTCCAGAGCCTGAAATAGAATTCCAAATTTCTGAGTCTCACCATTCTCACCACTGAAACTGTCACATCCTGCTTTAGTGCTGGTCCATGTAGAGGATTGGACAGTTCTATTTATAATTGGTAAAATCATTCAGAATGGTTTGGAATTTTTAAAAGGATGCCCTTGTGATGTATGTATGTGTGGAGGCATTAGAACTGAGTTACCAGTCACCAGAAGCACTAATCGTACCTATAAAATATTTAGATCCTAAGCACTTGTAAACCATTTACTGTTCACCACAAGCTTGGACAGATATTAATACATATTTATAATATAGAATTGTGGGTACCATGTGTTGAGCACTAAAATGGTGAAAATAGACTTTGAATGATTTGTCCATTGTAAAGTGAAAGAGAGAGATAGGAGTCATGGAATAAACACATAACCTCTTTTAAATCAACATGGGCAGGGCCCAAAGATAATGTGCCTGAAAATGTTCATCTTGGGGTTGTTGTAATAGTCTTAAAATTAGTGGTCCAGTATCATCAGCTGGTGTAAATTGGCACAGTACCATTAACTTCAGTGGCATTTGTGACACTTTGGTGGTCAACCTAGACCTGCCGTGCAATTCCAGGTACCTTAACAGCCCTGACACCAACAGCCAGCATACACAAGGTTACAACCTTGTTTCCACCACCCAGTTACTTTTTGCAGAGTGACCCAACAATGCCCGAGTCCCAATTTTCCCCCAAACTATCTGCCAATGTGACAATCAGCGGAGGTTCCCAGATAACTCAGTTACTGATAACTCTGCTACTCTTCTCAGCCTCAGCTAGTGAGAAGTTTCCTACTGCTAAACTATGTGACATCTCCCTTTAACCCCAACTTGTCTGCCTTGCCAGCAAACTCTTGAGGACTCTACCAGCCCAAACCTTGCCTGGCGGTAACTGACAGTGAACCGCAACTCCCGAGTTCCCCAAAGACACCCACCTGCAGCGTCCACCCTTTCCTGGAATGCTTACAGAAGTTGTTCATTGCCATTTAAAGAGACAATTACACTGCAGCTCCTTAATTTAGCAGGGGTTTGACAAACTGGCAGGTTTCCATCACAGCACCTGAACTGGTTTATAATAAAAGTAAAACAAGTTTATTTAACAAAAAGACATAGAATTAAGTGATACCAAGTATAAGGAATTAAGATAGAATGTGTTACAAACAAACAAACAAAAGGAAAATTATGCCTTCTAATGGCTAAGATATAACATAACAAGCTATAATCGTTGTTCAAGGTAGTTTCCTCCCCATCTTCCTTTTCGAGCAATGGCTGTGATCCCCAAAGATTCCAAGGCTCTGATTTTCCTTGTCTCCTGAGGTTGAAGAGTTTAGGGTTCCTTGTCCCTCTCTTTACAGTCCAGGACACCTTTGACAGTATTACTGTCAAAGTTGATTGGCCAGGCTTCAAGAGGCAGGAAGGCTTTCTGGGGGTGCAGTCTCTATTCCTCACTGAGACTGTCAAGCGATCACGTTTTCTTTACTTGCACTCCTGATTATTGTTTGGCTGGCATGCAAATGTGCTTTTTTTTTCTTTAGTCATACCTTGGTTAATTTACATGAGAGACACATTCAAGCAGGTGGAATCGCAATCCTTTGTCTGGGGAAAAAAAAAACTGTTTATCAACTCCTGCTCGCATGCCTGGTTTAAACACCTTTTAGTCATAATTACATCACATCTGTATAATCCTTTGTGGGTTGATCGTACATACATCACACAAGAATGTTAATGATCAGTGAGTTATTAGTTTTCCAATGACATATTACATGCTACCTTTTGTGTATATATCATGACAACAGTATGTTAGATGTAATGAGTGTGTCAGGCCTGACAAGAGCTGCTACACAAAGTAATGGGCTTTTGTCACAGAGTTATGTCCATGTACAACACTGAAGATCTGGCTCCGTGTTTTTAGAAGACACATACAGCCCTAAGGTCCACATCTAATACTGGAAGTGGTGGAGTACTGTCAACTTCCATTCATTTTAATTGTAATTGAAGGTGCTGGGCACCCTGCAGGAGGAGTTCAGCATCTTGCAGGATTAAACAAAGAATATTTCAAACACAAAATTCTTCCTTGAACATTAAAAATTCAGATTCCCTGTTGAGCTTTTTGTCTGTATCTTCCAGAATCTAATTTTCAGATGCCAGTGGTATTTTTTTTGGTGAGGGAAACCTATTTGAGGGCTCTGCTTTGACAGTGTACCTTTTACGTGCTTTTCCCCATCTCTAAAATATTAGAGAGGTGGATCGATAGAAAAAAGGAGGGCCTTAGTGACTACATTCACGAGCCCTGCAATGCAATTGTCACAAAAATTGAATGTTGTCATTTTGTCTTTGTCAAGTTCTACAGGCCCCCAAAATTGAATTTTGGAATGCTCTTTTTTCTACCATTGACTCTGGCTACACTAAATTCACAAAAATACAATGGATTTTATCTTAAATAAAATATTTCTCACAGCTGGATTGGTTCAGCTTTAATTTGCAGCCACATTATATAATGCTCTGAGTGATTAAATGTAACCTTTCTTTGGTGGAGGATTCCCAGCTCAAACCTAGAAATGGAAAGAGAGTTGATTCAGCACCTGACTGACACCTCTCTGGGAGGGTTTGAGTGTTTGGAGCAGCCATGTGTTATTCCTGTGCTCTTTCAATTATAAACAAAAAATGCTGCAGTGGGCATATTGTGAATGTTCACGTCTCTACCTGTCAACACTTTTGAAACCTTCAGCACCCTGTTTCCTCGTGCTCCTCCTGATCAAATCATGACCTGCTTACTAAGACTCTCATAAGATAATAATTTAATAACAGCCCTGAGCCAGAAGACAAAGGGAAAGACATTGTAGGAGGCTTGCTGCTAATTTCTCTCTCACCATAATCAAATCAGTACAGCTATCCAGCCAGGACTCATAACCCTTAATAAGTCACTCTACTCGATTAAGAGAAATTGATTTTTCTCCACCATGGATCATAGTGATTATGATAAATCTGGTATCTGCTGCTCACTTCCCTTTCTGCCCTGCCAGTGTCCATTTGTTTGCAGGGTCGGCAGGTAAAGGAGCTGGAGAGATGACACCGTGTCATTATCTGTAGTGGGTGTCAGCACTCTGACAGCTGTGGAATTGAATGGTTCTACAGGCCAGTTGTGAGGGTCTCTCACAGCAATTACACAGTTCTGACAACCTTTAAATGCAGGAAACTATGGGGCAGAAATTTGTAATTACAATTAGTTGAGAAAGTTGTAGTTGGCGATGGTAGCATGGAGGCCATAATTTAGAGGTTAGCCAAAGTGAGGGCAGATGGGAGAGGAGAGGGAGAGAGAGTTGGCAAGCTGCAATGTTTTAGAAAAAAAAACATTTTGACTTGGTCTTCCATCTGAGGTTACCCATGCAAATAGTTCTTGACAAGGTTACTTTTGTGTTGTGTTCTCTTTCTACTTTCCCCTTAGCTATATTGGCAGTAGAATCTTTAATTGGCTTCTTTGTTTGTCCAGCTGGACTTTTGAGGATATAAGTAGGGCAAATTTGCAATGTAATTCAAGATGATTTTTGAAATTTGCCTTTTTTTAAAAAATCATATTATTATAATTTTGGACTAGTGTAAAAGCAAAAGAAAACAGTTAATTGTTTTCCCCCCTCCATAGCTCCCTGTATGATGGTAATATTAACCCATTCCAATGTATCACCTGTTGCAGAGGACCATAAATCAGTCCAGGGGAAACTAGTGAGTCCATGGTTTTGGCTTTTCCTACTTATTTTCAGCTGCAAAACTGATATAAAAGATAACTAAAGTATATATCACTGTCAACATTTTCAAACACAGTTGTCTGAAGTTAGGCTCCTAAACCCATATTTGGGCACTTAGGGAAGTGTCTTGATTTTCAAAAGTGCTTAAGTGCCTTGTAGATGACTAAAGGAAACTAAAAGTGATTTTCCCTTTCTGAAAATCTTCAGAGTCTTTGACCTTGGCAATGTTTGGATTATATGATATAGAAGTTATCTGAATAAGCAAAGTCAAAATTCACTAGATCATTAGGATCTAGTGGGGGGAGGGATAGCTCAGTGGTTTGAGCATTGGCCTGCTAAACCCAGGGTTGAGAGTTCAATCCTTGAGGGGGCCATTTAGGGATGGGGCAAAAATTGGGGATTGGTCCTGCTTTGAGCAGGGGGTTGGACTAGATGACCTCTGAGGTCCCTTCCAACCCTGATATTCTATGATTCTATGATCATCAAGTCCAATCTCCTGCATAATGCTGCCATAGAACTTCACACAGTAATTCCTCTACTGAACCCAGTAATTTGTGGTTGGATGAGAACATATCTGTGGAAAGATATCCAATTCTGAGTGAAGGCCAGATTCTGGTCTTTTACTCATCTTGATTAGGAGCTTATTCCACTAGTACTGTAGTTACTCAAAGATTGCATGGGGTGAAGTGTTGACCACATCCTGTGGTAAGTTGTTCTAATGGATATTTAAAATTTTGCAGCCTATTTTTAGTTTGAATTTTTCTGGCTTCAGCTTCCAGCTGTTGGCTCTTGTTATGCCTTTTCTTGAATAAAGCATTTTTAAAAATAAGATGTCATCTCCTAGCATACATACTTATGAACTATAATCACGTTAACTCTAAACCCTCTCTTTGATGTGTTAAGTATGTTGAGCTCTTTACATCTCTCTTTGTAAGGTGTATTTTCCAGACTCTGGAATCATTCTTATAGCTCTATAGCATCACACTGGACGCTCGTGTTCAGTTGGTTATTCATCATGAACATTTATTTAATGCTAATTCTTTTTCAGAGTCACTGCTTTCCAGGATGCAGTCTCTCACCCCGTAACTGTAACTAACAACCTATGTCTCTAGAAATATGACGTTGTACTGGCTGCATTAAAATGTATGGTGTTGGATTGTGCCCAACTTAACTAACAATTCAGATCACTTTGTATAAATCATGTATTTTATGTTTATTTGCCAGTTTGTGTCATCTGAAAACTTGATCAGCACTGATTTTATATTTTCTTCCAGATTACCAATAAAAATATTGAATAGTATTGGGGAGATAACTGATCCCTGCAGGACTCCATTAGAAACACATCCTCTCATTGATAATTCCCTACTGAAGATTCTATTTTGAGATCTGTCTTGGAGGCAGTTTTAAATCAATTTACTATATACTGTATTGATTTTGAATAGTGCTAATTTTCTAATCGGAATGTCGTGTGGTCAGATGCCTTCCTGAATATTCCACTATGGCTGTTTCCTTTATCAACCAATTTCATCAAATAATATCTAATTTGTTTAGTAAGACCTATTTTCTATGAAACCATGTTGATTACATATTTTGAAATGTATCTCTTGACAGTTATCAAGTTTTCAGCATCTCTTGAAACTTACTCAGTTTGAACAAGAGACTTAAAACTTTCATTTTTGATTATTGGACCTTCTGGCTTCGGTATTAAAAATCCTCTTGGCAGAGTAGTCCTATCTTGGCCCAGAACACTGTTTCTGCTGGCTGCTTTTGAACATGTGCTGCTCATGTTCCAGTGGGCAAAGCAAGAGTGTCTTCTACAATATGCCAACACTTGATTGCACTACTGAGAGTGTTTGAAATCTCCTTAAAACCCCATTACTGGCAGGACATGTTGGAGAGAAACTGGAATACTGACATTTTATTAGCTGGGGCTGATGGCAAGTATCCTAGATTATTTTCCCTGCATGAAAAAGTGTGTACCCTTCAAACTGCTTCCTTTCTCAGTGCCAAGACTGCGCAGCAATGGTGTAGTAATGATGTATTCCTTATTTAATAGAACTTGCTGATATTGTATTGGTAATGGCAGTTTGAAAATAAAATGAAAAAGTAAAAAAATACCAGATTATTGCCACCAACTCAACCCCATGTGCCTAAAATCTGCATAGACAGCTCTTCACCACCTCCCCAGGCAAACAGGGCATTCCTGTTGATTTTTGTCATTTTAACCGGCTAAGCAGACTGCTCTAAATCATGCTAGTGGCTAGATGGTACCTTGAACAACCACACTATCAGGGGAACCCTGTTCTGTGCCGAGTGCAGTTCAGCTGGATCTGGGGGTCTGGCTTGCTGAGGGTATGTCTACACTGCAGTGTAAGCCTTGGGTTAGAAGAACTAGAGTTACAGACCCTGGCTTTGTTAACCTAGTGCTTGAGCTGCTACACTCATTTGTAACCCAGGTTAGGAATTGTGGAACCCTGGGTCCCAACCTGGAGCTTCAGCATCTGCACTGCAGTATGCAGGCTAGAGTCCAACCACCCCATATCCCAGATTTTCTGGAGACATCTCAAAATGTGGCCGCTCTAGACTTTAGGTCATGGTGCAGAGTGGGAAATCTTGATTGTTCACCAGAGATGACTGTCCAGAGGATAAAGAAAGTTCCTCATGGGATTGTGGGATATTTTTGACAGATTCCCAGAGCACAAGTCCGGTGGGGCTGCATCAACACTGCAAAGTAATAGAGCTTGAACCCTGGGTCCTGGTTTGATTCAGGCTCAGACCCTCCACCCCTGTGAGGTCCTAGGACCCTCAGTCCAACCCTTGAGTTAGTGTGATTTGTGTGTAGATGAAAGCGGGGGTAGGCTTGAGTCTGAGTTTGAACCCTGGGCTTACATTATTGCAATGTAGACATACTCGGAGGCTGCAGAGGACTTAGAGAGAATGAGGTAGAGAAGGTGAATGTAAAACTCCATCAGCAAAAACAATTGTCCATCCAGGATACCTGCCACTGATAATACAGATACTAGTTCAATACAAGCGAGTATTAACTTGCACCTTGCCTGGTACCATTATTTTCTGTACTGCCAAATATGCAGAAGTGAAAGTAAGCCCGTATGGTCCAGTACAGCGTACCGGCAAGAGCCAGTACGCCGTGCCAGACCGGACCAGCTTCCCCAGGCTGTCACTTTAAAGGGCCCGAGGCTCCACACAGTGGCCGGAGCCCTGGGCTCTTTAAAGTGCTGCCGGAGCCTTGTTGCTGCTATCCCAGGGGCTCCGGCAGCGGGGCTCGGGGGCGCTTTAAAGGGCCCCTGGGGTAGCGGCGGCAGGGCTCCGGCGGTGATTTAAAGGGCCCGGAGCTCCACTGTAGTAGCCGCAGCCAGAGCCCTGGGCCCTTTAAATCGCCCCTGAGCCCTGGGGCTCCCAGCTACCTCTGCAGCTGGTAGCTCTGGGTGTGATTTAAAGGCCCCAGGGCTCCCAGCCGCAGCCAGAGCTCTGGGGCCTTTAAATCTTGATTTAAAGGGCCTGCCCCAGCTCTTCCGGTTGAGGTCATGCCTCTTCCGGTTGAGGCCACACCCCCTGCTCAGGACTCCAGAGTACTGGTATGTCCTTTAAGTTACTTTCACCCCTGCAAATACATATATTTGTTGTTGACTGGCTCAACATCAGCTAAATGTTAAAGTTCCATGTTTGTTTACTTAAAGATCTGTAATGATTAATTGTTAACAACATTTGATCCTGCAGGGTTGAATGCATTAGAAATGCCAGAGGTAAGTATGAAGTTAAAGAGGGAATTTAAAAGGTATTTTTCCTCCTTTGTAAACAAAATGTTAGTCACTAGGCCAAACCAAAGGTCAGTATTCTTTGTGGGATTCCTGTTATCCTAGTGGAAATTCTGATCTTATGATCGTTCAATTGGTCTCTGTAAGTTACTACTGGTATCTCGTGTGGTGGGGCATAACTTGTTTGTTATTGGAGGACCCTGGAAATAGTAGACCACTAGATCCCATTTTTCCTCCCAAAACCTAGTTGCCAACTGGAATTAGTACACACAAGTTGACATTTTTTCCACTAGAATTTCCATTAGGAGGAAAAGAGTATCATAAAATCATCAGTGGCAGGACATGACCCAAAACATTGATTTTCTCTTAGCTAGACATGCCCAAGAGTGGAAGCAAGGAAGGTACAGACACAATCAAAGGGGGGAAGAAACCTGAATCTCTGCCCTAATTTGATTTTTGAAATAGTTGCTTGTATTTCAATAGTTGGTCACACACAAACACTGAATGACGACGGTGTAAGTCACGAAAACACGGTAGACCCAACCATGTTTGAATTTGTTTGTTTGTTTTCAAAATCTACTTTGAACCTAGGTTGAGAATTTATATGCTAACTTATAGCCCAAGCGAAATATTAGGGTTGGGTCACAAGCCTTTGAATGATGAGTTCCGAGTGGAAACACTCATAGTCTTCAGTCTAGTGTAGAAAATATTGCTATGGAAATAAGTCACATATTCAACAAATTTGACCACAAAAGAATTTAAGGAATGGAAGACAAGTACAAGTCAGTCGAAACCGACAAGATCTTTTCAGACTGACACTTTTCCTGACACATTTCCATTAACTCATTTGATACTCTAAGTTGAGAATAGGAGCTTGGGTGGGCATTGGATGATTTTTGAGGTACTTACTGGATCATTACAATTTTTATTAGAAACAATTTGGTATATAATTTATTAAATAAATAAATGTTGGTAAAGTACTCCATAAATGTTGGCTATTATACAAGAAACTGACTATATGTTTAAGAACAGCGGTGCAAGAGTTCTCATTACTGCAAATCATTTTATTTACTGACAGGGTTCTGGTTTTTCTTAAAGAGAATATATTACTGAAGAAAGGTACAAGACTGACCTGGTGCCTAAAACCCTGTATTCATCAGGGTCACTAGTCATTAGTGGCAAAAGAAATATAGGCTTCCCTTCACAGTGTACTGTAACCTTGACCTAGAGGGGGCATCTCTACGTGTATTAGCATAGTTCTGGCTCCATGCTCTATAAATTCTGGACTGAGTCTGTTATGAGTGCCAAAAATGGTACCACTTGCTACCATCTGTGAGGTTAATTTTTATTAGTAATAGTAATTATCTTGTACTACAGTAATGCTTGTAGGCCAGGGCTCCATTGTGCTTGGCATGGTACAGCCATAACAAAGAGAGAATCCCTACCCCCTGCTAATTTACAGCCTAGGTCATGTGATATGGACATGTGTCCACTCCAAACTGGCCTGTGATCATATGGTTCACTGTATGGCCTTTAAATCTACATCTGTGTTGAAGTCTGACTTAGCAATACTGTTATAATAAATTAATAACTGCAGAACTGCCCTGCAACAGAATATTAGGAATCTCTAGCTGTAAATCTCCAGCTTTGTGTGGGCATTCTTATTTGAGTGAAGGCTTTGAAAACCATTGCACTAGGCCCTCTTTCCCATGAAGTTGGACAACAGCAGAAGCTGCTTCTCTCAAGTCACTTTTCTTCCCTTGTTTTGATAATTATGAATAAAGGTCAATCACTTTCCCATCAAGCAAGATCCTGACAGCTTCATATGTCAGCTAGTGAGCAACAGATGACATGCTTGTCAACATAAAAAAAAAACCCCAAAAAACAAAACCATAAGATATATCTTTACTTCCCTGTGACCAGCTGAAAGTCAAAGCCAAACCAAAAACCAGGGCCTTGGAGCAGAGCCCGGAGCTGGACCTCAGAGCCACTCTGGAGCAGTGGAGCTGCAGGTTTTTGCCTGGAGCTGGAGCGGAGCCAGAGCACAGCTCCAAAGCCCTGCCAAAAACAAAAAGGAGGAAGCGAAGGGGGCCCCTTTGTCAGCCATGGATGTATGGTGCTGGGGAATATTTCTCATTTTAAGCTCTATTAATGGACAATTACATTCTGCTTGTTAAACGTATGCTGAGAGTATTCAAAGAGAATACGAATGCTCTAGTTAAAACATGCACTTGTCAAGGCCTTCACTTGAAGTATTGGTTTTATCAAATCATTTCCCCAAATCAGAGGCTAGGATTTTTTTTTTCAGATAAATATAAAATATTAACATTTTCACAGAGTTATGTTTAAGGTTTTAGTCAAAGAGTCTAAAAATAATCCTGTATTAGCAAAAAATTGATTGTGTATCAATATTAATTGTTTGTATTATAGCAGAGCCTGGAGGTTCCAGTCAGTTTTGGGGCACCATTGTGCTGGGTACTGTACAAACACAGTAGCAAGAGACAGCCTCTGTCCTAGGCTATATATGTAATGTTTGATTTTGAAAGGTAAGATTTTAAGTTGCGAAAGGTTAATGTAAAAAGGAGATGTGTTTTCTTGTTATCTTATAAGTATTTCTTTAAAAACTACAAGGTTCAGCCTGCCAAGTGCCATATATAGTAATGCAATAAGTCCCCAGTGCAACACCCGGAAACGATTTCCGTCAGAAAAATGCATTGAAGTGTCAGTAGATTTATTTATTTACTTGCTTAGTTATTAAAGTTTCACTTATGAACACATGGAATTCCCTTAAAAAAAAAAAGAAAACCAGCTAATATCGACCACAGTGGTTCACAAAAGACCACCCAAATAAAATGAGCGAGGGGGGAAAAAATAGGGACAAGCTGATGAAAAAGGGAGGCCTAAATTATCATAGAGTAAATTATTCACAAAGGGCTAGATTTTGAGTAGCCCTAATGTAACTGTGCAGTGCATGAGGTGGTGCCCTCCACATCCACAATAAGGCTGTTTTGTATTCTGGCTCTGGGTTCTCAAACAAGTGGCTGGAGCAAAGACAGAGAATTAACACTGTCTCCTCCTTCCCTCACCCGCCTTCTTTTCAATGCACTGTCCAACAAAGCTGGCTGGGCATAAAGAGGGAAGTAAGCCTGCACCCATTTCAGGGCAGTAGTGGAAATTCTGACTCTGAGTCAGTTCCTTTTTGTGCTCATCCTAAGGTACCACAGCCCTGTCCCCTTTACTTACTTAGGAATGAGTAGAAAGGCTCAATTTAGCCCATTAAAAGGATCCACCAGGCTGTGAATAGAACTACTGAGGGACTCCAAAGCACAGCATACATTTTGGGAGGGAGTTTCACAGATGGGGGCGCAAACAAAGGCCTGTTCTGAACCAAGTGTGACTTTGGAACAAATGACAATAAAACCCCTTTGAATGAAGGACTAAATGAGAACTTGGAAATATAGGAGAAGTAAATAATGTATTTGCCGCAACACTTTTCACCTAAGGGTCCTAGATGGTATTTTCCAAATCATTACACACCACTGAAATGTAATCACTTCTGGAATGAAACGTAACAACTTGTTGAGCATATACAACACTACTTGACAAGTTGTCAGTCAAAACAGGGTAGGGACTAAGGGTGCAGGGAGTGCTGCTGCATCCCCTGGCTTGACGTGGTTCCCATCATATACAGGGGATACTGTTTGGTTCAGTGACTCTCAGA
Organism: Lepidochelys kempii; assembly: GCF_965140285.1. Lineage (NCBI taxonomy): Eukaryota > Metazoa > Chordata > Testudines > Cheloniidae > Lepidochelys > Lepidochelys kempii. The sequence goes on from NC_136380.1 coordinate 178,678,422, forward strand.
ATCCCCACTGTACAGATTGTTCCAGGGCCTCTCATATAGAGAGCAGTTTGGCCGAAAGCGACAGCCAGTATCGTAAAGCTGTCTCTTCCCCACATGACACGCTGCATTTCTCTCATTGGTGCACCTCTAATGAGGGGAAATTGTAACTTTAATTTTAACTAGATACCTGTCCTAAAATTGGCTGTCTGGATAAAAATAGAACATTGACCTGACTTTCTGAAACTCAGAGTCTTTATTCATTTCATTTGCTGAAAACACATTGGTATGCATGCACCTCCGTAAGGTTTTAAAGGGTTGAAGCCAAAGGACACCCATTGACTTTGTTGATAATTTTGTGATGAAGACTACCATCCCCAAACCTTCTTGACTATGTGCTCCATGGTGTAAATCAGCTTTGTTAAAAAATAGGCAAAACCTCTCTTTGGAGCAGTGTACATTTTCAAACTTTCTCTATGCAAATGGATCTGGTTAAATGGATCTGGTTATCTTCCATTTCTATCCACCCCATTTTCCTAAAGAACCATTTCAATCATTCACCTGTCGTGGTGTCCACAGAAATAGAGTAAAAGACTTGCCTGGCAAATACACAGGTATTTTTGTCACTTTTCTCTTTTTTCCTTTCAGTTATTCATTATGGTAATGGTACTTTGTGATGTGCAATTTCTGGATTTATGACCCTTTCTTGATAAGCATGAATCCAGCCTGCATGTGCATCTTTGATAAGGTTCTAATTAGATAGCAGTGACCTTTCTGAATGTAATTCTGGGAGGAAGATTAAAAAGCAGTCCAGAAAGTGACAGGTTTGGGACAATAACATATGAATTCGGCTCCACTGGCAGGCAAGAGATGTAAGCCATGATAAATTAGAGGCAGGCCAAGCAGGCTTGCTGAATGATTGTTTATTTCTGCTACATCCTTGGGTAAAATCTATTGCATGAATAGTGCCAACAGTGCCATATTTGGCCTCTACACCACATTGCTTGTTTACTAATTTCAGATGCTGGAAAATTAAATAGCTAATATAGTTTCACAAAGTATGAGAATCACATACTGAATTAGCAGCACATACATTTTAGTGATACAGCCCCTTAGTGCACTAGGGCATTCATGTATTTACCCTCCACATTAAGCAATTGCCAATAAGAGCTTTTTGCTGTCATTTATACAACTGTAAACAAGTAAGCAGCTTCATCCAGTGGATCCCAAGTTGAAGCATTAATCCTCTCTCTAACTAGTCAGCCATCCATCTCTGTTGATTCTTTTTGGAAACTAAACAAGGAAATTGTGAAGCTGACTGCACGATTTACAGTGTGTTCCGTACTCTGCTGGATAGAAACGATTGGAGGCCTAAGATAACAGGGGAAGGAGCTGGGAGAAGGAGACAATTTCCTCTCAGTATACAGAAAACCTAAATAACAGTAATTGCCAATTTATATCTGAGGTGAAAGTCAAATAAAAAGGGATGAGCTCACAAGTTAGAAAAAACATAGACACTGTAAGTTGAATCATCAATTTCTCACTACATTTCTAGAAAACTCTTTAGATCTCTAGGTGAAATCCTAGCCCTGTTAATGTCAATAGGTGTTTTTGTTCAATAACTTTTTCCTATAAAATATATTGTCTTCCCCCACCCCCACTTTCTGTAGTTGCACTTGATGGGAAGTGAGGTTAGGATAGCAGGATGGAAAAAATAGCTAAGCCAAATATCAGTACCATTACAGAAGTGTTTACCTACTACAGTATCTTGATTTTAAATTCTGTACATTTTCCAGCTGTTCTCACTGCCAGTTATTACGAGGTGACAAAAAATATTAGAATTCGAAGCCTTTCCTCAGTGGTGCCAGAAGTGCTATCTGTGCTGTAGAAAATCTGAGAAGATCAAAGTGAGGGAAAGATCTTTGTCATTACAGTAAGCCTCTCTATGAATAACCTAGTTTTTTAATCCTTTTAAGCGATCTCTTTTCTGCTTCCTTATTATAGAGTGAAGAATTCAAATGAACGTTGCTTTAGCTTTCAAGATAAAAATATAAGTGAAGAGGAAAAAGAAGTTATGAATATAAATGTGGTGCTGGGTAGCTGTGTGTGGTTCGGCTGGAGGTTACTAAAGTTGTAAACACAGATTTACATTTCTTTAAGTTTGAAAGTTAACCCTTTTGGAAGAAAGAACTGATTTCTGAATTTGGAAGTCACAGGCTTACAGTAGACATGGATGCTTTGGGCTTTAAATCAGGTTCCCAATGTTAGTAATACTAGTTAGACTGGGAGACAATTATTTATTAATGCCCTAGCTCAATGGAGCATGATGATAAAAATGAGCAGTGGCTACCTCTCTGATCGTTTGTTTTGTCTTATTTTAATCTGTCTTGAAACATTTAAAAAATGGGTCATGGGAAGAAGCTGTCAGAGGTTATAGCACATTCATCATTTGCCATTTGCTTTTAAATATTAATAATCTGCATAATGAAGGTACTTAAATGCAAATGGAAAATGAACAGGAAATATTTATTTGCTTTAATAGTTACAGAGCCTAAAATCTACAGGAAAGATTTTAAAATTAAAGCCAGATCTCAGTTAATCTAGCATGGGTTTGCTAGAGCAGAGTGGGTGAACAGTGACTCCTGTCCCCAATCCCCCTACCCACCCACTGCACCTGTCCCTGAGGCACCATAGTTTGACTGGCTACACTGGGAAGCAGGAAGAAGGGGGAAAAGGGGATTGTGTGTTTGTCTGGCTATACTAAAAGTAGGACAGGAGACATTTGATATGGATTTTAATCCAGCTGCAACTTTATTATATAGATGTCTGGGTCTACCCAGCAGATAAAGTGTACAGTGCAGGCAAATCCATGTTTATTGAAACTATTACTCGGGGCTTCCATCAGCCCCCCTTCATTTTCCATCCAAGTCCCCTAGCCAACTTGTGGCTTGGATCTTACCATCCACCCCACCCCCTTCGTAAGAAGGTTAAGGTGGGCTATAAGAAGGGGGGGGGGGAATTTGGCTCCCTGCCATACCAATCATAGGAGTCCCCAACCCCCTCTCCCCCACTCTGTTCCTTTATCCAGCACCTCTTTTTAAGTCCTTTACCAGGCCATTTATCTGGTCCCTGGATGCCTCCCCTATGGAGTACCTGCACTGAACATCTGCCCCACACTTACAAAATAAGTTGTGACATATAGCCACCCCCTTTTCTTCTTACCAGAAAAGATCCTCCCTGACACCTGCTGTGGGGAAGGTGAAAAAACCTCACTCTACCAAAGCCAATCAGGGAAAAGTACCTTCCCAGCCCCCCTAAAAACAAGAGACTAGCACAATGCCCACAGCAGATCCTAACCCAACCTGATATTTGACACTTCGAGGAGAAGGAGAAAGGGCTTCCAATGCTCAGGGCTTGCACCTTTAAAGTTTCTGACCTCACATTCCCCAGAGGTGGGTCAGCGACATAAAGCTGACCACCACTCACCTTTTGCATCAGTTTCTGATCTCCTTCTCTCCCTTTCCCCCTTTCCCTCTGCCCTAAAACCCTGCTGCCTTCCTTTGGCAAGCCCAGAAAATGTTCCCCCTACTTCAGGTGCGGTGCAGTCAGTGTCATACCTGAGAGTTCTGTGGGCAGTACTAGCCAGACCCAGAAGATACGTGCCTTGGTGGGGATGGGTGGTGAAGGGGAAGTTGTCACTATTTGGGAGTGGAGGATGCAAGGTTCGTGTTTTCAAAGGTGCAGTGAGATGACCTTGGAGTACCCAGGAGGTTTATGCCTTATAGAAGCAGAAACCAAAACATTCAAATGGGGGTGCCTAAAATTAGGCATCTAACTAAGCAGCCTGATTATCAGAGGTACTGAGCTCCCACTGAATTCAGTGGCAACTCCTGGGTGCTCAGCAGCTTTGAAGATGAGAACAGTTATGTGGCTCAATATGAATTTAGGTGCTTAGTGTGTTCTAAGTTTGGGAATTTTTAATATAAAGGGCCTGTTTTTTGGAAAGTTGGAGCATATGCAATACCAATTGAATTGAATGTGTGGAGATATGGGAGAACTTTTTCATAAGAACATAAGAATGGCCATACTGGGTCAGCCCAGTATCCATTCAGCCCAGTATCCTGTCTACCAACGGTGGCCAATGCCAGGTGCCCCAGAGGGAGTGAACCTAGCAGGTAATGATCTAGTGATCTCTCTCCTGCCATCCATCTCCACCCTCTGACAAATAGAGGCTAGGGACACCATTTCTTACCCATCCTGGCTAATAGCCATTAATGGACTTAACCTGCATGAATTTGTCCAGTTCTCTTTTAAACCCTGTTATAGTCCTAGCCTTCACAACCTCCTCAGGCAAGGAGTTCTGCAGGTTGACTGTGCGCTGAGTGAAGAAGAACTTCCTTTTATTTGTTTTAAACCTGCTGCCCATTAATTTTATATGGTGGCCCCTAGTTCTTATATTATGGGAACAAGTAAATAATGTTTCCTTATTCACTTCCTCCACACCACTCATGATTTTCTATACCTCTATCATACTCCCCTTTAGTCTCCTCTTTTCCAAGCTGAAAAGTCCTAGCTTCTTTAATCTCTCCTCATATGGGACCTGTTCCAAACCCCTAATCATTTTAATTGCCCTTTTCTGAACCTTTTCTAATGCCAGTATATCTTTTTTGAGATGAGGAGACCACATCTGTAGCAGTATTCAAGATCTGGGCATACCATGGATTTATATAAAGGCAATAAGATATTCTCCATCTTATTCTCTATCCCTTTTTTAATGATTCCTAACGTCCTGTTTGCTTTTTTGATTGCTGCTGCACACTGCGTGGACGTCTTTAGAGAACTATCCACGATTACTCCAAGATCCTTCTCCTGATTAGTTGTAGCTAAATTTGCCCCCATTGTATTGTATGTATAGTTGGGGTTATTTTTTCAAGTGTGCATTACTTTACATTTTCTCCTGGTACCTCTACCCAAAGAGTGCACATCCTTCCTTATAACCGGCAAAGCTCAGTCTTCTAGATGCATAATTTAGCCGTAAGAGCTCTTAAAAAAAATCTGCATTTGCCAAGTGTTATGAAAGCTTGATTTCTGTGATCCTATTGTATTTCCTGTTCTAAGCTGCATTAACCCTGATATCACTGTATGACAACTTTTGGTAAATGTTGACTTCTGTGTGAGAACCACTGAATTTGTTGTGGGAGTGCATATAGAACAATTAGTGAAAGCTGTCTAATAACTCTTAACTAAGATTCGCTGATATTCCCTGAATAGGTAAGTAAAAGAAAATAACATATACGATTAAAGAAAAACACACCCAATTTTAAGGGCCAAATCCCTTGCTGATGTAAATTAGTGTGGTGCTGTTGAAGATAATAAAGTTGCACCAATTTGCACCAGTTGTGAATCTGGCCCTAGATTTTCAGTTACATTTAAGTACTGGTATTGTATTTTTCTCCTTGAATCTGGATACAAATATACTTTGTTTGCATGACTAAGCTTGAGTGAACATACACGTTGAAATGAAGGCAATGTTGACTCACATACGAGTAGCATATAGGCATCACCAACAGTTTTGTAAAACAGCTATTGTAAACTTGAGTTTTTATTGCAAAGGGTTGAGAAGTTTGGGTTTTTTTTTAAATTTCACAACTTAAAAAAAAAGTGTCTCAGAGGAAAAGAGGAAAAAAAAAAAAGCTTGAAGTGAATGTAAACCAGCAATGGTCGGACTACGTGTAGTCCCTTTTTCATGGGGAGAGAGGGAGGTTGCATACTACTCTTTATTGTATTACTGTACTATAGAATCTCCTTATTCTGCAAGGAAGGCGTTCAAACGGAAAACATGCAATGTGCACAGAGCCATTTATTTTATTATGAAGTTTTCACTGTTAATGATCTCTCCACTTTCAAAAGAATGAGTGCTTGGGGGAGTGGAGGTAAACACATGGTGATTGCATTTGCCTTTCCATGGAAAGTAACTAATAGAAATGCAGAATCTGCATCTTCGATGCATGTTGAGTTGCTTACCTCAATCCTTCAATGTTATGGGGTGGATTTATGGATAGATTTTTTTCCCCAACAGGCAAACTCCCATGTTGTTGTGTCAGGAACCAGAAAAATCAAAGAGCCACCTACTGACCCTTCCTATTGTCTGGCCTTGTTGTCTTCTATCAGTAGTGTGCCACAGTCAGCAAGATACATATGTACCTCATGCTTGCTTGGGGTTTGGCAGACCCCTGTCCTTTGCACCTGTTTGCTTATGCATGAGCTGTGCATGTTTGAATCCAAATAGCTGCTGGGGGAAGAAGGGTGGGGGGAGAAGTCACTGTCAGAAGCTTTTCATTACCATGCACAGAGGAGCAAAGGCAGAGAGGAGACAAGGGAAGCTCTGGGGGAGTCCACAAGTGTACTGTAAAATGGGAATAGATGTGGGCAGTTAATCATAGTGCATTAGTTAATAAATTAACTGTAAGTTTGAGAGAGAAGATAATATTTTTCTGGTTACTTTCATTTGCAGCCTCTTTCTCTTATTGTAATAGATCAAATAATTTTGGAGCAGATTCCACCACCCTTACTCATCTTGGGTATCCTACAGGTAATGTCAGGTAAGTGCTGAGTAAATCACTACTCAGTGTGAGCTAGGATGGAAGAATCTAATCTGTTACCTACTCATCTGTACAGTCTACAAGCCTGATTGTGGATCACTTACAGAAGATATTGGTGAGGTTCCTTCTGATTTACACCAGCGTGAGTAAAATCAGTATCTGGCCCTATCTAGTGAATACATCTTCTGGTTAATTTTGTTAGCTATGTGTCTTGTACAAAATCCTGCACTGAAAGGAACCCCCATGTGTCTGTGCAGTGGCAGAGGAATGAGCAAAAAGCTTCCCCATTGACTTGAAATACTGTGCAGGTGATGCTCACTAAGGTGCTACTTTATGTAAGAATAGCAGAACTGGGCCCAGAGCCACATGAGTAAATCCTGCAGGATCAGACTCTTAAATAGTTCATGCAAAATAGTGGCTAGTATATAGCATAGGCTCGTATGGTGAATAAACTGAAGCATATATGGAAAACATTTCATATGCACCTAAATAGCTTAGGATCATAAGTCCTGTTTTCAAAAGGCATTTAGGAGCCTAAGTAACCAAAGTCAGTGGGACTTAGGCTCGTTGGGGCTTAAGTTACTTTTAAAACGGGACTTAAGATCCTAAGTCATATCGGTGCTTTGGAGAATTTTACCCGTATTCAGAAGTCCAAAAGGAAGATCGAAATGTTAGGTGTTAATATGCAGCCTATGTATGCTGTCTACTTGAATGTTGTGCCCAGCCATATATTTAATTGCAGAGCTATTATGCTATTCATTTTTTGTGATGCAGTCTTTATAACTATGTGTGCACCAGTGCAAATTTCATATAATCATAAAATGGTACAAAGAGGTTTAAAATAGTGTTTATTTCTTTAGTATATGAAATGTGATATTTTTAAAAATCAACTCCTATTAATAATACTGAATCCATATGGGTGTTCTAAGTATTACCTTCTGGAGGTAATATTTTTGTGCTGTTAAATGTAATTTCAGAAAGAATTTTAGCAGCGTAAAATTGATGTGTTTTATATAATTTGTTATTCCTTCATAAAAAGCTCCAATATGTATTATGGAATGTAGCTGAGCTAGTGCTTGCAATGAGCGTATTCCAGTGTGTTTTCCCTCCTGCCCTTTGTCTCATACAGCTGTTATCTGACAAAAGGGAAATAAAGAAGGGACAGGACAAATTCCTGTGGTCTATCCCACGCATTCTGCTATGCTGGGAAAACGTGATCTATCCTTGTAGTAAGAAGAAAAGTATTTGAAGTTTAGCATCTATGAATTCAGGTGAAGGACCACCCCACCATCCCCCCCCGGCCGATAAAACACTTAAAGTTGTCGCTATTTCTCTGTCCCATGCACTTTGAACAAATGAACAATCTTGAACTTTGTACACAGAGTTGCAGTGCCTGGGCAGAAGGCACTGCGGGTCCTTGCATGACTAATTTTGTGTCAGCAACTGATTTTATTACCATGTAAATAAGAATTTATAATAATAGCTGTAAATTTGCCAGATGGCTAAATTGATAAATTTTAAAGTGCATATGCTTAAAATATTTTGCTTCCCTCCCCCACTCCTCCACAACAGCGACTTAAATCCTTCACTTGCTGCATTTGATTCAGTTGTCTTCCAGCAGAAGCACATGATAGCCATTTCAAAACAGATAGGTAGCTTGTTTGCATATTGTAAGACTGGAACAGCAATAAGAAACCTGTCAATGGGTCAGCAAGTCAACGTGTGAAATTCATCTTGCATTATGGCCCCTTTAAAGTGGAAACATTCACTACAAAGCCACAGTAGTCACCCTTGGGGGAATTCCCCTGACACGGGGGAGTCCCTAACAGACCTAGTTTGTACAGCCAGCTCTGTGTCACCCTTGCAGCATCCTCAGCTCAGGAAGCGTGCCAGCGAAGACAATGCATGTATATCAAGGTAAAATTTGGATAAACTGTCAAAGTAAGAAGATTGTTTTGAAATTTGTCGGGTGGACTCTGATTTTCCCTTTTGTTTTACAGTATTTTTGACTATTTCAAGTTCTCTGTAAATAACATAAGCAAAGATGCACTTATCCTAGCCCCTGTGTTCTTGACATTGAAATTCTAGCTAAGCTTTGCCTTTTTCAGTACTCTTATTAAAACCTCTTTTTCTTATAGGTTTCACTCATAGGACCATAGTACAGTTCATTTAAGTACTTAGACAGTAATCAAGCACATAAATCAAATCATAGAATCATAGAATATCAGGGTTGGAAGGGACCTCAGGAGGTCATCTAGTTCAACCCCCTGCTCAAAGCAGGACCAATCCCCAATTAAATCATCCCAGCCAGGGCTTTGTCAAGCCTGACCTTAAAAACTTCTAAGGAAGGAGATTCTACTACCTCCCTAGGTAACGCATTCCAGTGTTTCACCACCCTCCTAGTGAAGAATTTTTTCCTAATATCCAACCTAAACCTCCCCCACTGCGACTTGAGACCATTACTCCTTCTCCTGTCGTCTTCTACCACTGAGAATAGTCTAGAACCATCCTCTCTGGAACCACCTCTCAGGTAGTTGAAAGCAGCTATCAAATCCCCTCTCATTCTTCTCTTCTGCAGACTAAACAGAACCTAAACAGGTCTTAAATGTTTGGAACCCCGATGTATTTTACAGATCTTCCAAACATTTTTGTGCAGACAGTAGTATTTAGTGTAGATTAGCTACTGTGCCTTTGGGGATTAGTTTCCCTACACTTGCTGAGCTTTTCTAGTGTGTGTTTCCACATGCTGAGAATACACACAGATGCTTTCCTGGCCTCCAACCTGTAAGAAAATAAATTTATCAAGAGTCCAATACTGGTCACGGGGGGGGGGGGGGGGGGTAAATTCCCACAGGTCAGTGCTGGCTTATACATCTTTTCAAGAGATTTAGATCCTTTTGCTAGCATTACTCAGCCTCAAACATCTCTCTCATCCAATTCACAGCTTGAACTTCCTCACCTACCAATATATGTGTTTGCTGCCTAAAAAGCAAACTGTTGAAGGATTGCTTTAAGAAGGATAGATTATTGGCTTGGTTACATTCAGCCTTGTCACAGACGTGATCTGTATAAAATATTTTGGTGACGGGATCTTTCATTTCTGGTTTATCTCTCTCCCTCCCCTCCAACTCTTGCGTGTCAACTGTCAGTTAATGTTGTCTTTCTCCTTTTTGCTTTGCATTCTGCACATTTACTTCTTAGTTTAATCCCTTTTAACTAGGGACATAGTTAATTCACAAAATAACAGTGAACCATATAGAAAGCAGGAAAGCAAGAGAAAATGCTTCCTTATAAAAATGTCAAAATTGGTTGGTTTCTCTCTCTCTCTTTTATTTTTCCTCTTCTCTGGATGTATAATTACATCATTGTTTCAGTAATGGGAAACAAAAATTAGATGCAGGGAGAAAATATCTAAATGCTTTTTTTTTAAAATAAGGAATTTAACTAAACCACTCTAAAGTCCCCTGCTGGGCTCAGGCGAGCTGAAATTAATTCAAGACGGCAGATAAAAATTTTAACCAGCCCGAGTGGAGATGACGGATGTGACAGCTCTCAGTTAAAATGTCTTTTAGTGGCAAATGCATGCGTATTAGTCAAGTGATGTGACATAACTGTCCCGGGTGAGAGACGATGAACCAGTGACCATTTGCATTGAGAACAAAAGAAAATACTTAAAACTAAAACATAGAAAAAGGGGGGGAAGTAAGTCAGTGTTTTACACACAGTTTTTGATGGTTGTTTTTTGTTGTTGTTTTTTTAAGTCCTCTTTATCTTAAAGGGTTTTGGGAGTGACAAAAAATCTTCTATTCTGAAGCTTTTTCTTTTCTTTTTGATAGAAGAATTCAAAAACCGGGACAGATGTAACTTGTTTGAACAGAGAAAACCAAGGGAACATGGTCATGAAAACCATATTTGTTGTTTTTATTACACTGAATTTAAAAAAAGCAAACAAACCTAAAATGCAGTGTGTTGTATGTTGAATAACATGGCATAACAGAATACGTTCCATGAGCATTTTCTTTTGTGAAGACGGATTTGGCTCCTTCAGTGCTTTCTTAGGTTAAGCAAATGTAGAGACATTATAATATGAGCTGGGTTTGTTTAAAGGATCACCCAAGGTTGCAGTTCATTGTGAAACAGTGCAGCGCTAAAATAATAAGAATAATAACATAAACAGGAAGACATATATAAGAAGGAAATTATTTGTAAAGAAAATACTTCAGAAACTGCAGTCAGTCAGTAAGTGAATTAACTACGTGGAAGTCATTTTTAATATGCTTTAGGAGCAGATGTTACCAAGTCACAATAGCTCCCAGTTAGAGCTGCCAGAGTAATTGAGTTTTCAGTATTATTCTGCTTATTTTCCCATTATAATCAAATTGTATTATCATAATTTTGTTATTAGGGTGCACCTCTTACTATGTACCTCAATAAGATTCAAGGCCACATATGAAACTTACTGTACTTGTTTTTACTTAGGGTGGGAGGAACTAAAATATTTACTAATACCATTTCAGTACAAAATAAGATATACTCAGAACCACAGCCATAGAAAGTAAGCTACAGAGGAATTCTTTTGAAGGTAGGACTTTAATCTCAAAAGTCAGGTAAAACTGGTCAGACATTTGGCATGGTATCTAAGGATTGTATATATACTCACAGTTTCTCTTGCCTTTCCACATAAGAATGTGTATAAATGAATCTCCTGTGCCTGTGTTTTAACAGCTAATCTAGAAATCTATATCTTGTTTCAATATATATTAGTATATAGCCTTGTGCAATATGCCAGATTACTGCTTATTTTAAATGAAATACAATATTCATTCAAAATACTGAATAAAGTACTCTGGAAATAGGATATAAGAAGTAGAAACTGGAAAATGCTGAACTACTCTAAAATAAATTGAGTGTCAGCAAATTGATTGCAAGCTAGCCATTAACATTTAAACAAGGGTAGCTAATAACACTGCAGGTTTATTACCTCCAGTATGTATATGAGCTATGTTTTTCTACAGTAGTTTCATCTCTATTCCATGACTCTTGTGAAAATAGTAATTAAAAAATTTGAAGTCGGAAGTTCTGCAAGTTTTTTTCAAGAGAAACCATCTCTGTCAAACCACATTAGTATAACTAAAAAATTTCAAGGCATTTAGCCTTATTGTAGGAAGTGGTCAGCCTTTAGGTCAACACATTCACATCAACCCCTGGCCCTCAAAGGTTCTGGAACCCACATTGCTTATTGAAATAAATGATTAATATATACTTCAACTCTCCTTCAAAATTTAACAGTGTCCTTGTTCTCCGACTGCCCCCAGAATGGTTGGGATGATAGCCTTGGACTTCAGAGGTCTGGCTTCAAAGTCCAGATCTGGCATAGACTTCCTCTGTTACCTTTTGACAAGTCACTTAGTCTCTCTGTGTCTCAGTTCCCCATCTATAAAATGGGAATAATAGCACTTCTGTACCTCACAACAGTGTGTGAGGATAAATGTGTTATAAATTGTTAGGCACTCAGATACTATGGTGTTGGGAGTCATGTAAGTACTATAGCTAGAAAATAGCTAAACAGTGTCTTTATAGGTACTACTAATCCAACACTATTTGGGCACGAATTATGGGATGATTACAGAGGTAATTCTCTTGTTCAAAACTAGGTGGGTCACAGAGCTGTCTTTGGTTTCTACCTTTGGATTCGTCAGGTCTAAACCCTGACTTGCTAGAGAAGAAACATTCAAATGACACAGATTTCCAATTTTATATAATTTATCAGCTAAACTAAATAACTACTCGTGGGGGAATCTGCGCTACTGCGTGTGTGCATAATTAATGAGCCACGCATAGTTTTAATTTTTTGCTCAGAAAAAAGTTTCTGCTGAAATGTTACTGCAGTTCTACCTTTTGCCCATCAGAAGGTGGTATAGTGATAGAACAAAGCAGCAGCTCCCAGCCAGCTAGGGAAGAGAGAGAGCCTGCCTTCTTCGCAGTGCCTGTGAGGTCAGGTCAGGAGCTATGGGGAGACAGAAAGTGTTGGGTGCTGGTGGGGATTCAAACAGGGGGTCATAAGGGCTAGCGGGGGAGGACAGACTGGGGAAGGGGCTGAATGAGAGAGGAGGCACAGGGCCACGTGGGGTAGGGAGGTTCAGGGCCACATGGTGATGGGGGAGGGCTGCAGAGCTACATAGGGACAGGGAATGGCTGAGTGGGGGCACAGACACACATGGGAATGGGGGAAAGGGTATAGCACCACATAGGGACAGGGGAAAGGGGTGCAGGGCCACATGGGGATGCGGGGAGTAGGTGTCTGCGTGGGATGGAGAAATAAATATGGACAGGGGGTGCAAGAACATATGGGGTGCAGGAACACATGTGGACAGGGACAGATGTGCCTGATTGAATGGGAGAGGCTTGGGGTCAGCCAGGATCTGCATGGGGGAAGCTCCCTAACAATCCTTCCTCACCCCGCCAAAAAAACCTGTTCCATACTTTTCCCACACATACCCAACAGCCCTCCAAGTTCACACCTAGACTCCTTCCCAGCAATTTACTTCCCTCTCCCTCAGCTCCTCCATTCCCCCATGCTCCCCCAAGCTTTTGCACTGCTTCTGAGGGATGCAGGAAATATGATTCTGTATTGTAGTTTAAATGAATTATTTCTCAGAGTTCTGTATTAATATGCCTACTAAGGAATCTATTTGTCAAAAAACATATCCTGAATCTTTCTGTTGTCTGTATTGTTCCAGACATACTTGCTGACAGGTATTTTGAAATAAAAGATCAAAAATTATTGAAACTGGTGTGATTATATTGCTATTTTGACAAATTAAATATGCAGAATTTTGCAGAATTTTAAAATATTATGTGCAGAATTTTTTTTTTTTGGTGCAGAATTCCACCAGGAGTAAATAACAAAGCAAAAACATAAAATAAATGACATATAAGCAAACCAAATTAGAATGAAGTGGGTTAATCTCAAATGACCAAATTAATCTAATGATCAGGTTGATTAAACCACACTAAGTCAACAGTTCCTTATAAGTTGTATTTAATAATGTGGGAAGGAAGCAGTATTGTTTAGTTTTCATCCCCATAAGTAAAATATATTGTCAGTCTTCGTGCTAGTGGCAGTAATTATATTCCAGGTGAAGGCTCATACGGGGAAGGACAAATCACTCCCAGGTTGAAGTCAATGTTGAGACTACATATCTGATGCCAGTTAAGGCAGCTTGCCCAATTATAGGTGGTTATATAATAGCCACTCTCTAGCTCCTGTTCCTCAAATATAAGGTTATCTGAAACATGCCAGTACAATTCAATATGACAGCTTGGTACATTTTAAATTCAAATGCCAAATTTAGGTGAAATAGCATGATTTCTCAGGATTCAATGTACAGCTCCTAGGTGTGTGATCTCTTGGAGAACAAGGTTATTAGACACAGGGTTGTTTTAGGTGTTTAAAGAACTATTTTGTATGCATCATTCACAGATAAATTCTGTGGCTTCTATCCACACCCACTGCTGTGCACATGCACAGATTCACTGACAGCCTTTTGGAGTTTAAAAAATAAAAAATGCAGAAACACGATGGTAGAGACATCCCTATATAAAAATTGGAAAAATGAGCTGAACTAAAAAGGTTGATACTAATGAAGAATGGGGGCATGACTCTAGTGCAGGGATGGGCAAACTTTCTGGCCCGAGGGCCACATTGAGGTGCAAAACTGTATGGAGGGCCGAATAGGGAAGGCTGTGCCTCCCCAAACAGTCTGGCCCCCACCCCCTATCCACCCCCTCTCACTTCCCACCTCCTGACTGCCCCCATCAGAACCCCCGACCCATCCAACCCCCACTGCTCCTTGTCCCCTGACCGCCGCCTCCCAGGACCCCTGCCCCTAACCGCCCCCTGGGACTCTACCCCCTATTTAACCCCCCTGCTTTCCTCTGACCGCCCCCCCCCGAACCTCCACCCCAGCCAACCACCCCCTGTCCCCTGACTGTCCCCCCCCGGGACTCCTTGCCCCTTATCCAATGCCCCGGCCCCCTTACCATGCCACTCAGAGCAGCATGTTTGGCCGCCACGCCACCCGGCTGGAGCCAGACATGCTGCCACGCTGCCCTGCAGGAGCTCCCAGCCCCACCGCCCAGAGCGCTGCCCATGTGGCGGCTTCGCTGTGGGAGAGGGAGGACAGCGGGGGAGGGGCCGGGGGTAGCCTCCCTGGCCAGGAGCTCAGGGGCAGGGCAGGATGGTCCCACGGGCTGGATGTGGCCCACAGGCCATAGTTTGCCCACCTCTGCTCTACTGGTTACCTGCAGGATGCTGGTGGTGGTTGGAAAGGTTAGCTGGTTGTCTTATCAACTTCAGTTTTTGAAGATGGTGGCCTGGTTCCACCTGAAGATGGTTCTTCCTCCATGGGAACTCAACAGGAGTTTCTTTTGTGAATCAGGAAGGGGCACTCAGCTTCTGAAGTCACTGGCATCACCAATATAGTTTGACTGGACCACCTTTATGGAAAGGTACATAAGAACCTCCCCATTCCAGTAGTTTTTGGCTCAGAAAGTCCACAGATCCTCTCTTTCTCTTCTCCCCCCCCCCCCCCCACGCCACCAAACAGTCAATCAGCCAGTCTGTTAGGTATTTTGAGACTTTTGCTTTCATAGATCAGTCCACAGACATTATCTCAACCTTCCAACAAAAATCCCATGTCAAAGCTACTAAAAAGGGGGTATGGACATCTGAGAGAAAGCCTAATTGCACATATTAGGCTAATTAGGTCTCTACTGGAGTATTCTGTTCAGTTCTGGGTGCCACATTTCAGGAAAGATGTGGACGAATTGGAGAAAGTCCAGAGAAGAGCAACAGAAATAATTAAAGGTCTAGAAAACATGACCTATGAGGGAAGATTGAAAAAACTGGGTTTGTTTAATCTGGAAAAGAAAGGACTGAGAGGGGACATAACAGTTTTCAAGTACATAAAAGGATGTTACAAGGAGGAGGGAGGAAAAATTGTTGTTCTTAACCTCTGAGGATAGGACAAGAAGCAATGGGCTTAAATTTCAGCAAGGGAGATTTAGGTTGGACATCAGGAAAAACTTCCTAACTGTCAGGGTGGTTAAGCACTGGAATAAACTGCCTAGGGAGGTTGTGGAATCTCCATCATTGGAGATTTTTAAGACCAGGTTAGACAAACACCTGTCAGGGATGATCTAGATAATACTTAGTCCTGCCATGAGTGCAGGACTAGATGAGCTCTCGAGGTCCCTTTCAGTCCTATGATTCTATGATATAACCTTGCACACAGAGGAACAGTTTCTATTCTATAGACAGATGCTTGTAACTTCCTCTTTTATATTTTTGATACTCAGCAGTTCAGTTCTGAACATCATTGTTATACAAAATTTGTGTGAAAAGTTAGACTTAGAGTAAAACGTTTTTTTTCCTCTAAATTTACATTTTGCAGTTTTATATAGAGGCCTTTCCGTATCTCAGAAGGCCCACTCAGCTTGTGTCAGATTTATGGATTTAAAAGGAAAGAAATCCCTTCCATAGCTGTGATCGTTGCAGAAGATTTCTCTGCCTCCCCCCTCCCTCCACCCCTGTCCTCAACATTGTTGCCTCAAGGTGATTATTTGCAGAGACAGCTGTGTAATTGCCAGCAGCTAGTGGAGAGCAAAACTAATGACTGGTATAAAATAACATACACAGGCATAAATGCAGTCCTTTGATAGATGGGAGCAAGTCAGAGGTGTACCATGGCTGAATTAGGACCAGTGTGAGTTTCTCAGTTTTAGTTGTCATCTGGTTGGATTCCAAATTGGGTATGTTAAGTGACAGACATCTAATCTATTTTTCTATATATATATTACTTACTTCACAGAGAACTTCATCGTCCCATTGAGTTGCTTTTGTAGTACTAGTTCGATTTGTGCACTAGTGTAAACAATATAAGGGACATAGGCAAATTCTCATAAAAATTGGGGAACTTCAGGCTTGCGTTTCTCATACGTTGCTTTAAAAATGTATATGTAAGATGCTTATTAAGATAATATGTATTAGAAATATATATACATCAGATTCCACAGTAATACCTGTTTTAAACAAGTATTTCCACTTATCTCTGGATAGTTATCTTCTGTGATGATTGGCTAACTGTACATCTCAAGCAGAAATATCTATTGAAGTCATGGATGACAAATGGAGAGTATTCAACAGAAATGCTGCAATGTCTCTTGTTCAGCACTTCTTTTATCAGTAGGTGTCATTTTAGTTAATGTGGGTTTCTGAGGAATGGTTAACCATTCAGAACCTGGGGACCAAGGGAACCATTTGACTTAGCAATAAAGTAAGACAAAATGTCACAGATCCTTGTGTTTTTGATACCCTTTATTCTAATTACAAGCTCTTTTTTCAATAAGATATGTTACTTTTCTCCAATTGGATTGGAATGCTCTTGGCGAATAGCATTAGTAGCAGCATGGTAAGAGAAAACCATGAGTGTTCTAGAGCCCTTTTCTAATTCCAATATTTACTTCATTTGAGACCTGATCCAATTCCCATTGAGGTCAATGAGAGTCTTTCATTGACTGAATGAGAGCTGGATCAGGCTTCTGATTATTTTAATAATTTTCATTCACAGTATGAGGCCATAAAGATACATTTATATACAGCTATCAGTATGTGGTCTTGCTAACCCAGATATTGACCTTTGACCCATCTCATTTAATGGATCTTACTTCTGTGTAAGTAAATGAGGCCAAATTCAGGTCAGGTGTAAGGAGGATACAGGTCCATTGAATTTAATGGAAGAAACTCTGACAGTTTTAATGAGGTTTGCACTGCACATTTTGAAATTCCATATGGAAGACTTCCACCTACATTCCATTTGAACAAATAAAAGGAACACAGCATTAAAATTTGACTATCCAAGATGTATTGATTAAAGTAATGGAAGAAATCTATGTGGATTCCACATTTTTTGAAATGAAGCTGAACTAAACTTGGTGGGTTCAGATCAGATATGATGTCCATAATATTTTGCAAGGAACTATTTCAGGATATTGAAGGATGAATTGTAAATTTGACTGGAATGATTTATTATTGTATCAGAGTGAGAAGATGCAGAAGCCGAATTAGCATATTTGTAAATTCTGAAGTGAAGTTTTCCGCATATCTGTGTTGATCTTACTACCACCAATAATAAAACTAATCAAGTTGTCTGTTGAAGACAAGAAACAAGGAACAATACACAGGTGACCATCATCTCATAGTGTCATAAGCTATTTGGGACACATTTACAATCCATTTAAGCTTATTTTTTTGTTAGGAAAATAAAATGTTTGAATTGTAATAAAGAAGACACAGGTGGCATTATAATTCATTGAGTGAATTAGCACTTATTCATCCTTCATATATACATGTTTAAAACTTTGATCAGACTTCTCCTTATTTCATTCTTCCACCAGTCCCATATGGCAGAAAGAGATTTGATAAAATGAACCTTGTTTTTACTTGTTCCTCTTTCCCAGGGACCAAAGCAATCCTTTCATTCAAACCAAAGGAAGGGGTTTCAGTTCCTAACGCTCAATGAGCTTTGATCCATTATCTGTAGATTTCTCAATAAAAAAAGAAAGACAGAAAGTCTTGAAGTGAATATGACTCCAGTTTTAAAAATACAGTTCTCTCTGAAGTCATACACTCTTATACTGTTAATTGAACGTTAGATTCCCATAAAATTTGATATGTCTGACTTTCACTTACTGAGGTGTTCTCCACTTTTGAAGTGAGGGCTTGCTCATTTGCTTACTTAAAACAATTCAAATGGCAAAAGATATAAAGTCTAAATCAGACTTTACATTTGTACTAAATACCTTGTATATATAAAATCTCAAAGCAATTGCAATTATGGTTATAGCTCTACTTTATAGATAGGGAAACTGGGGAACAGAGACTTATCCAAGATCACAGGCAATTAACAGTACTGTCAAGAATAAAACCTAGATTTCCTGAGTCTCAGCACACTCTAACCACTAGGCAATACTGTCTCTCTTTATGACAAGAGCTTTGCTGGTATAAAGTCTTTGAGAGAGGGTTTCCCTCCTGCCCCCTTTATCAGAGCTCTAGGAGAGAAGAAGATGGGATGCAAGAATTAGTTATCACTTCTTGATTCTAAGAGCTGGTCCTGACCTTGATACAACTTAGAGCATCTGCTGGGATGTACTTAAGTTGTTCTATTGGTATAAGGTCATTAATTGAACCCCAAATTGGTAATTTTGTAGTCAATCTGTGTCTTTGAATTCAGCATCATCATTTTGCCTTTTTCTTTTCATTGGGACCAAATCATTTACTAAACTCTTTAAGCAAACCAGATATGTCAGTCTTCATAGTCAATTAATGAGTAATTAAAAGTGCAAGTGAGAATTCTTAAATGTTAGAAGTGATCTGAAAGTAGGAATATCAACAATCGTGGCTTATGTTCAGTCATTTAATTTGGAACGCCTGGCCAGACAGTCAGCTGGTTAAATTGGCATAGCTCCATTGATATCAATGGAGCTATGCCAATTTACACCAGATGAGGATGTGTCCCAGTGCTAAATGTTTATATGCTCGGCAGTGCAGTTACATATTAGAGCCCATCCTTTTGACTGTGGAGGATCTCAGGGGATGTTTACTGGGATTAGCTGCAGACAACACTTGAAAATCAAACAAATATTTTGTCAGTTTAAGGAGACTTTCTCTTTTGGAAAATGTAAGTGATCTCAAAGGTGGGGATTTTATTTCCAAGGTTATTTTAAGAGTTGATCTATTGCATTTATGTTCTTAAAAAGGGTGGAAAGCAGAAATAAGGCCTTAAAAGCTTAAAAATTCCACTGAAATTTGGAAAACTGATCGCTCATTTAATAAAGAAATGTTTATCATTTTTACATGTTTTGCATGTGTATCTGTTGGCCATTTTAGCCTTTTAAAAATCTTTGATATTATTGCTAAGAGATATAGATTTTCTTACTAAATGCATTCAAATATTGCCCATGGTAATAGACCTATAAATGGCCACTGATACAATCGTTGCAATAGGGAGATATCTATCTATCTATCAATATATATAGATATTGGTACTGTAGATTTAAAAGCAAACACGTCTTTGAAGTATTGCTATTTAGGGGCTGCCTACATGTACAGCGCTGCAGCGCATCTGGGGATTCCGGGGATTCCGACAGGGGAGGGGTCTCCCGTCAGTATAATAAAACCACCTCCGCGAACGGTAGAAGCTACATCGGCGGGAGAAGCTCTCCTGCTGACATAGCGCTGTCCCCACCGGCGCTTAGGTTGGTTTAACTTATGTCGCTCAGGGAGGTGGTTTATCCATACCCCTTAGCGACATAAGTTATGCTGACATAGGCTGGAATGTAGACATAAGTGTCAATCATTCATATCTACAGAGAGGGGAAAAAGAGGGCTGGTGGGGGGAAAAGAGGGCTGGTGGTAGTAATAAGTGATATTTGTGAACAGTTGGCATCTGTCCAAATTGTTGGTACGGAATTTCTGTCTGATGGATGAGTGCCGTTGGCAGATCAATTAATACAGGTGTATCTGTGTTAACTAAAGTTAATTTTCAAATGATCTGTCTTAAAGCATTTGTGCACATGCCTGCATGGGCATACAAGACACCGTGTGATGCTTATTATTACACCGCTAAGAGATGTTGGAATCAGCAAAAGGTCGGAATGGCAGCCTTAATTCTGTAGTCTGAAATCAGATTCTTAAATTATTCATCATTTTGGACCAGATTCTGAGCTATGGACACCATCAACTTCACTGGAGTTACTCCTCATTTATACCAGTTTAAGTGAGAGTAGAATCAGGAGCCTTTATGTTTTGTTGTAATTTCCCTGTTTTCCCCACCATCTTTTTGTTACGAGTCAAATTGATTTTGCTGTGTCATATATAGAGATAAATTAAACCACTACAGCTTCCTAGAAATAATACATTCATCTTTCTATTCCCCATCCTTTATTTTGTCCTTATACTAATGATCTAGTACCACCCTCAGAGGAAACCAATATGCCAACTCATTTAAACAGAACTTGTGTTTTGTTCCTGTGAATGTCACCAGTAATTCTCCTCCATCTGTATATCCATGTTAACAAAATCAATATATATCTTAGACCTTGAAGAAAACTGGCAAGAAAAATCCTTCTTAGAAAGTAGATTCTATCACTACAGTTTTAGGAACCCTTTCAAACTTGGAGTACTAGCTATAAATATTATTAAAATATTTTAAATTGTCGATTATTGATCCAGTAGATTGTGTTCTCCTTTGCAGTCATTCCTTTCTGTACAGCGAATGCATCCTAGTGTAGGTTGCAGCATATTGACCCAATACCACATTTCAGTGGCATGTTGTTATTCTTCCATTAAGATAAATTATTTCAGTGTATCAAATAACTGTAGATGGATTTTACTGTATTTTCCACTCCATGCATCTGATGAAGTGGGTTTTAGCCCACGAAAGCTTATCCCAAAATAAATTTTAGTCTCTAAGGTGCCACAAAGACTCCTCATTGTTTTTGCTGATACAGACTAACACGCCTACCCCCCTGAAACCTGTAGATGTAATGATTCCATGAATCTATATTTAGGGAGTCTGCAGATTATTGACACAAAACACCATTGTAGCCATTAGGTTCTGTCATGTCACTGGCTATTTTAAGAACATCTTAAAATCTGCAAATTATTGACATCATATGCAATATAAGTATTATCATTGGATACCTGTATGAGTCTTTAGTGTGAGGATTATTGTATTGACGTACTTCAGAACCCTGGTGCTCTATCATGTCAGTGTGTTTTGGAGGGGGCATTTAATCTGCGGATCTTTAGCTTCTTCCTCATAGGAAGCTAAGTATCTCAATCAATTTCTTGATTGCTTTGATATCAAGTCTGATCTGCAGACCTGCTTCATTCTGTGCTATACCATTTAAACTGATAGAACACCAGGATTTTTCAGACCAGTAAATCACTGTAGCAACATTCTGTCATCAATATGGTTATTAACACTGATTATTTGTATTGTTAATTTTGTTGCAACGTAGAGGTACTTTACAAAGAAATGAGGAGTGAGAAATGAGCAGGGCTGCCCAGAGGAGGCGGCAAGTGGGGCACGAGAGTTTTCAGGGCCCTCACAAGAGTTTTTGGCGGCACTTCAGCTGCGAGGGTCCTTCCGCTCCATGTCTTCGGCGAAGTGCCCCAAAGACCCGGAGCGGAAGGACCCCCGCTGCCGAAGACCCCAGGCCCCCGAATCCCCTGGGCGGCCCGGAAATGAGTCTGATTCTGAGCTGCATGTCTCAAGAGCCAGAGCCGAGAGGGGCGGTGGCGGTGGCGGCAATGTGCCACTTCTGCATTTCCTGGATTCTAGAGCAGCAGGGAACTGAAGCAGCCCCAGCATAAACTAGAGCAGCTCCAAGGAGTGCTCTAATTTATGTGGCTTCAATGGCTCCCAATGAAGCCATCAAACAGCCCAGGATAGATCTCTGCCTCTTCCTTCCCGAATGTGATGCCTTGTCACAATGAGCAACTGAACAGGGTGTGAGGGTGAGGGGGCAGGAAAGAGTTTTTGAAATATGTTGCTAATTAATTAAATATGTAATCAACGTTCAGCAGTGATTCATCATTTTCCACAAGCTGCTTATTCTCTGCTTAACTTTTGTCAGAACTGTGAGCGTCATGAATTCTGAACTCCCAATTAGGCTTTTTAAATGTGAACATGGAAAGTAGCTGACTATCATGGGGCTTTGGAAAGTGAGACTATTTTTTTCTTAAAAGATTTTAAAATACTTTTGATCCCCCCCCATGCTCCTCTTTCATTTTGTTTTTTTCTCTCCCACCTCCTCACATTTTCCTCTTGCTTTCATGATCTTTTAATTACTGTATTAAAAATTATATTGCATTAGTGTTTAGCAACCCCAGTTAGGAGCAGGGCCCCATTGTGCCAGCTAACATTTTGTAATACACAGCTGGGTCCTATGGAGGTTAAAGTACCAAGTTTACAATCTAAGGCCTCCATCCTGTAAACACTTACACACATGCTTAACTTTAAGCACGAGAGTAGCCCCTTCAACATCACATACTTGAAGTTAAGAGCATATGGGTTTGCAGTATCAGAGCCTAATAATTCTCCCTTTACCTCTTCACTCACTCTTTCCTCCCCTTTTACTTGCTAGTCCCTCCATTATGCACATCTTGAGAAAGAACAAAAGAAAGAGCCCTACAGAAGCAGGTGACGAGCAGAAGCTGAACACTGTTACACATGTTTAATACATGTTCGTGGCTCACGTTGTTTGACATCTTTACAGTGTTGTCTAGTGAATGAGACGCTAAGAAGAAGGGATGCAGATCCCAGGTCTGACACTGACACTGTGGCCTTGGTTAAGTTGTTTTCCTTTTCTGATTTACTTTTCCCATGCAATTCTAGAAAATGGTTATGGCCTAAGGAAGCCTAAATGTTTCCATCCTCAGTGCAATCTTTTCCTGGACCTTTTTGCTTATAGAGGCGCATACAGGCAACTGCATTAATAGCAAACACCAAAATCTCACTATGAGCTTGTTCTCAAGGTATGTACATAGTAACACACACATTAGTGTATCCTTCTGTAAAATACTTAGCCCAAGGCTTTCCTGGAGTCTTTTTTGGGTAGTTGTTGCAGCAGTAAGACTCTGCACAAGGTGATAAAGTTGATGATCTCTAATAACACTGCCCTGTGGTTTTGTTGTTCATGTTCTGGTAATGCCTAGAGGTCCCAGTGAGGGACTGGGGCTTCCTTGTGCTACTGATTGTCCAAACACATAGTGAAAAGATAGTTCCTAATCACCGATATTATTGTGCTTCTCAATTCTGTTGAGTCTCATGATAAACATCCCTTCCAAACACCAGCATGCTCATCAGTTTTGTCATTACTGTTACTTTTAAGCATTTATATAGCACCATAAATGTACATGACACTCTACAAAATGTAGAAAAATGAAACAGTCTCTTGCTTAAAAATGTCTAATCTAATGCTGACAAGAAAAGTAAGAGGGATCGTGGCAGAAAAGAAAGATGGTGGAGAGATCATTGGTGGAGAGACCAACATAGGAATGATTAATGAAAGAAGTGGGTTTTAAGAGAGGATTTGAAGAAGCAGAGAGAGTATGGTTGGCTGACATGAAGTGGGAAATATATCAAGCTTTCTTTTCTTTTTTCTTTTTTTTCTTTTTCGCTCTCAGTTACAGCATTCTAAAGGATATATTGTAGGCACTCAGCTCTGGAAATGGAAGTTCCATTTCTGTGAAAAATCATTTAGAACCCATCTGTTTATAGTTCACAGAACCAGCAAGCACAAGACATATAAATGATTGAAGATTGTATGATTTGCAAAGGGCCCACCTCTGAATGAGGTTGTCTGTTTTACTTTAATTAGAAAGAGACTTGTATTTTATAACCCTATGCCTACAAATGTTTACTTCATCTGCTGCATTAACACACCCATGTTGCACTTGTGAGCAGGGATTTTAGAAGGGGTTTAAAGGACTTTAGTATCTAAATCCTATTAAAGTTCAGTGGGAGTTGGACACTTAAGTCCCTTAGGCTCCTTTAAAAATCCCAGCTCTAAATGTTAAGCACTAGTTGATGAATAGTGCTGCCCCCGGTGCGCCAGGTCTGAGGACGGAAGGAAAAGGGAAAGGATGAAAGAAGTCTTGCATCCCTGGTGCCCCTTGCAGAGGCTAAGCACATTCCCAGTCTTTGTGTGCAGTGAGCACAAGGACTGTGTAAGGCTAGCACTAACAGCCATGCTAGTCACCCGAAGGGGGTGGTGGAGGAGCAGCAAGTGTACAGCCATAGGCCCACCCCCGGATACAGACTGTTCCATTCAGAGGGTACACCTGGGGTGTCTATGGCCCCTTTTTTTCCTTCCATGCCTCAGGGACAATAAGCCTGAATCAGAATATTTCCCAAGTCCCTTGCTGTGGTGCTGTGTACCCTCCTACCCTAAGAAGTGGCTATAGAGATCTTTGTCTAAAGCAAAGCAATACAAAAATAAATGATAGGGCCAGAGCCTCAGGTGTTGTAAATGAGCATAGCTTTATTCATTCTGCAGTTTAAGATCTAGCCTGTAAATCTCTGACTGATATTCTGCCCTGTTGTTTCTAGGTGTTTCAGCACATGCGGTACTATGTGTCACTGGAGCATGGGATTTAAGATACAAGGTCCCTACACTTTTTCTTACGGTGTCACAATCTCACTGTTGTTTTAAACAATCTTGTTTTTTAACCTGTGTAACTGGGTATCCCATGAAAAAAGCATCAACCCCAGCTCATTTTCAGCTCTGCACATTGCCCAGGGGAAAAGGTATGAGTGGCTGCATGGGGACACAAAGGGACTGAAGGCTCATAGGACTTGCTAGCTGGGGAGTTTTTCTGTTTACTTTCTGATCATGTTAAGTTTTTTTTCTTATTATAAACATTAACTCTTGAGGAAAAGATCTTGTTGACTTCAGCTTTTTTTTTTTTTTTTGATTGAGTCATTCTATTAGATTGCACATTATTGACAAAACAGTGAGAAATGGCTTTTTTGGAATATCCCAAGAATTCATCATAATATCACATTGTGATTCAGATGGGACTCTTATTGACTTCAGTCTAATAGTAAAATTTGGAATGATCATTCTAAATGCCTAATTCCATTACAAACTCTGAGCATCTTCTTACGGTGCACCTATGAAAAGCTCACTGTTTCACTCTTATGAATTTTTGTTGAGGGAGAACTTGCAGCATGGACAATGTTTTCTAAATAAAACAACTCACATTTTTAAGCACTATCACAAAAATTCAGATTAAAAATACAAATAGGCATGCAGAAAAATTACTATAAGCACCCACGCCTTGTGTGTTTGTCCTTTTCTCTAGTTTCAAAATGACCCAATGAAAATTAAGTTTTGAAAGTTACTGACCAACTAAGATCTTGTATACCAGGTTTCAGCTGATACCCGGACAACTTTAATGGTGTGAGGAAGCTACTGTTATTGTTAGTTTGTTACATGTAGTAAAAGGGAAATACCCCGCATGAAATCAGTGTTGCCGATTGTAGGCTGAGTGGTAAAGAACAGGAAAATTTGTGTTAATACTTTTAGACTGGAAAAAATTCTGATAGTTTAGTTATAGAATTTATATAAGTCTTTATTCCAAGGTTTCAGAAAGGTTTATGGAACTAACACTGGCATTTTTGAGAGAACAAATGTGGGGACATAGATGCCATATTTCATATGTTTAGCAACGCCCTGCTCTGAGCTGCCACTCTCTATTTACAGCCGTGCATCATAAATAATATACTTTCTTACTCTTAATTCACTTGCTGCTATATTGCCAGCCAGGCTGTAAAAGATTCCAGTATAATACATGACCATATCCAGAGGCCAAATTAATGGTTAAGGTGGAGCCAAATACTTACTTATCAATCGAGACTCTGTAGGTTGAATGACTTCATAATGCAAGCTGGCAAGTTGTAGTTTTTTTCACAGGAAATTACATCTGGCTGCAGCAACTAATGACAAAACTACTGCTAAGGAAACTGCTGCTTATTTTATTGTTCTTCAGGTAATATTATTTGATGGCTGTTGCTCTGTGTAAACTTCCCAATAAATTAGCAGTTTTAAGCTGGATAGAAGCATGTTCCAGTGTACTGATCACAGAACTGGAAGGCTGAGAGTAATGGCGCTGACAGTGACTGCCCCTGTGACTTGCCCAACTCACTCAAACTCTGCCCGTAGCTTTACTACGGGGAGAGTTGCCCCTGGTTCAACTTAAGATGTGTTTTTAAAATGGATTTAGTAGAGCTGGTGCAAAAAGGTGTGTGGACATTGAGTGAAATCCTGGTGTCACTGAAGACGATGGGAGTTTTGCCATTGAGTTCAGCGGGATCAGAATTTCATGTACCTATTTTAATTTATACCAAATTGATGTCACTAAACTAGTACAAATTTGTATGTTGGCACGGCCTCGGTTTACTCACCTGGAAACTGGGGATAATATTTACCTGCCTCAAGATACATTGAAAAGGTTAAATAATGTTTGTAGAATACTTTGAAGTTTAATAAGTTTAATAAGCCCAATAAGTACGGATTTATTATTATCATCATTAACTTAAAGATTTTTTTTCCCTGTGCTTCAGTACTCTTCTACTGGTGTCTAACACTGTGGCCTTGCTACATGAGAAAGTTGTATCGGTTTAACTTAAGTCAGTTTTTAAACTAATTTAGTTAAACTGGTGTAAACCCTTATGTTTTTGCTTAAGTTGGTTTATTTGCTTCTATTTGATGTAGCTTATACCACTTCCACACTGACTTAGAATAAAGCAAAGTAAGCGTGTCCACATAGCCTTTTGAACTGGTTTAGCAATATTGGTTGAAATTCATTTTAATATCTCACCTTGCATTAAACCAGTGCAACTATCTTGGGCAGACAAAGCTTAAAGATAAAATATATATATATATCTTTGCCTCACTGTGGATCTCTGCTGAATGCTTTGTACTGGTCTCCACACACTGAGCTGTCATTGAGAATTCCATGTGTAACAGAGATCCACAAGGTGGACTGCAGAGGAGAAATTTGCTATTGCTGAATTATAGTAGAGATGTTAAAGAAAGACAGGAAATTCAGTAATACCCAGTCACAAAGTTATTTACTGTAACTGTTCGCTATTATATACAGCACAACTGATTATCTTTACAGTTTGTAAATTCTGAAGGAAGGGTTACTTTAAAGAAGATTGAATTATAAAATGTTGGATGGATTATGGAAAATAAGGAATGATATTTTTTCATATATTTAATTCTTAATATTATACCATTCTTTCTTTTGTTTGAGAGGATGAAATAAATGTCAAGGGTGATATTTAAAAAGTCAACGTAAGTCTATATGTTTTCCATATATAATAAAATGTGTTTAGAATAATCCAGTCTAAAAATAATGCTAGTGCCCAGGTTGAGTTAACAAAGAATTATGTATATATTTTTGAGTGCATATGTGCATTCACATTAATAAATGCAAAATTAGAAAACTGATTCTATAATTATAACAACATGCCTAGCACTGATAGCAGAAACGATTTCCAGTCATGTGGTCTCCAGACTGGGAGCATCTCCTTTCTAAATGTCTTTTATCTATACCCCGATATATCCTACTGATGAAAAGGTATTTGTCATGGCATGTCATACTTTGAGACCCGTTTACATGGCATGTGACACAAATCATGCCATAAAAGCAGGATTCTGGGAGAATATGACTAGTAAAAGACCTTCTGGATTGCTGTAAGATGGCAGGATGTTGAATTCCTTAGCTTAATGGTATTTTTACATGAATTTATAATGCTTCCCCCCACTTACTGATTCTTATTTACTTGCTGTATAGATGTGGTTTTTCAAACTGGAGAAGTGCTTCACACAATATCATGATTCTTAATAAAGCCTTGTTCCTATCATCAAATATTACAGCATGCTCAACTATGACTAAGTGAAATTATCTCTGAGAATTTTTCTATAACAAAGTGGAATAAATACACTAAAACTGTGTTCTTGCTGTGATAAAAGGTCTGATTGAACTTCACTGGAGAAGAAAATTCAGATTGAAACTCCATCTGTAACTCACCCAGTTGTGCCTAACTCCCCATAGAGACTGCTGCTAATATGTCGGGTCGGCCACTATTTGACCTCTGTATTTGAACACACATTAAGTTAATAAACCTATTAAGATTTTGCTGAATTTGTGTGTTGTTGTTAATATGCCTTCATCATGCACTCTGACTGCAATAAATGCATATTAATAACTGTACAGATTTTCAAATTATGGATCCAGAATGCTACATGTGAAAAAATCCACAGGCAAAATTGTTGTCTCTGCACAGAATGCCTTGGTTTAGATGCCATTGTTTCAGCCATTTTAGATACTCTTGGAAGATATCCTATCATAAAGGTTTCAGTGGTAGCTATGTTAGTCTGTATCAGCAAAAAAAAAAATGAGGAGTCCTTGTGGCACCTTAGAGACTAACAAATTTATTTGGGCAAAAGCTTTCGTGGGCTAGAACCCACTTCATCAGATGTATGAAGTAAAACTATACAGGAACAGGTATAAATACATGAAAGGATGTGGGTTGCTTTACCTAGTGTGAGGTCAGTCTAATGAGATAAATCTATTAACAGCAGGATATCAAGGGAGGAGAAATAACTTTTGAAGTGTCCCATTACAGACAGTAAGAGAGTGGCCCTTTACAGACAGTTGACAAGAAGATGTGAGTAACAGTAGGGAGAAATTAGTATTGGTGAAATTAAGTTTAGGTTTTGTAATGACCCAACCACTTCCAGTCTTTATTCAGGTCTAATCTGATGGTATCTAGTTTGCAAATTAATTCCAGTTCTGCAGCTTCACATTGGTGTCTGGGTTTGAAGATTTTTTGTTGAAGAACTGCCACTTTGAGGTCTGTTATTGAGTGACCAGAGAGATTGAAGTGTTCTCCTACTGGTTTTTGAATGTTATGATTCCTGATGTCAGATTTGTGTCCATTTATTCTTTTGTGTAGAGACTGTCCGGTTTGGCCAATGTATGTGGCAGAGGGGCATTGCTGGCACATGATGGGATATATCACATTGGTAGATATGCAGGTGAACAAGCCCCGGATGGTGTGGCTGATGTGGTTAGGTCCTAGGATGGTGTCCCTTGAATAGATATGTGGACAGAGTTGGCAGGGTTTGGTCCCTGGGTTGGTGTTTTTGTTGTATAGTTGCTGGTGAGTATTTGCTTCAGGTTGGGAGGCTATCTGTAAGCGAGGACTGGCGTGTCTCCCAAGGTCTGTGACAGTGAGGAGTCATCCTTCAGGATAGGTTTTAGATCTTTGATGATGCGCTGGAGAGTTTTTAGTTGGGGGCTGTAGGTGATGGCTAGTGGCGTTCTGTTACTTTCTTTGTTGGGCCTGTCCTGTAGTAGGTGACTTCTGGGTACTCTTCTGGCTCTGTCAATCTGTTTCCTCACTTCAGTAGGTGGGTATTGTAGTTGTAAGAATGCTTGATAGAGATCTTGTAGGTGTTTGTCTCTGTCTGAGGGGTTGGAGCGAATGTGGTTGTATCGTAGAGCTTGGCTGTAGACAATGGATCATGTGGTGTGGTCTGGATGAAAGCTGGAGGCATGTAGGTAAGTATAGCGGTCACTAGGTTTCCAGTATAGGGTGGTGTTTATGTGACCATCACTTATTAGCACTGTAGTGTCTAGGAAGTGGACATCTTGTGTGGACTGGTCTAGGCTAAGGTTGATGTTAGGGTGGAAATTGTTGGTGGAATTCCTCAAGGGCCTCCTTCCCATGGGTCCAGATGATGAAGATGTCATCAATGTAGCACAAGTAGAGTAGGGGAATAAGGGGACGAGAGCTGAGGAAACTTTGTTCTAAGTCAGCCATAAAAATGTTGGTGTATTGAGGGGCCATACGGGTACCCATAGCAGTCCCACTGACTTGAAGATATAAATTGTCCCCAAATCTGAAATAGTTGTGGTTGAGGACAAAGTCACAAAGTTAAGCCACCAGGTTTGCCATGATGGTATCAGGGATGCTATTCCTGATGGCAGACCTCAAAGTGGCAATTCTTCAACAAAAAAACTTCAAAACCAGACTCCAGCATGAAACTGCAGAACTGGAATTAATTTGCAAACTAGATACCATCAGATTAGGCCTGAATAAAGATTGGGAGTGGTTGGGTCATTACAAAATCTAAACTTAATTTCCCCAATACTAATTTCTCCCTACTGTTACTCACATCTTCTTGTCAACTGTCTGTAATGGGCCACTCTCTTAACACTTCAAAAGTTATTTCTCCTCCCTTGGTATCCTGCTGTTGATAGATTTATCTCGTTAGACTGACCTCACACTAGGTAAAGCAACCCACATCCTTTCATGTATTTATACCTGCTCCTGTATCTTTTACTTCATACATCTGATGAAGTGGGTTCTAGCCCACGAAAGCTTATGCCCAAATAAATTTGTTAGTCTCTAAGGTGCCACAAGGACTCCTCGTTTTTTTTTCTGTCATAAAGGATTAATCTATATTGTAGAATCATACTGTTTTGTTGTGAGGCAACATTTTTATGGACAAATTATAAACACCTCTTAAGTGAGGGTTTGCATTAATTACACCATTATAGTAAGTATAATTGGGCAATAGCTGTTTTTATGCTAAATCATGTATTTAATTTCACAGAGATCACTGGGCAAAACCATATGATAAAATGTTCGTAGTGCTTAATTTTCACAATTGAAGAAAGCCCATTGTAGGAGACTCAGGTACGCTGCATAATAGATGATGCAGGTTGAGGGACACCGTAAAACTTCCCTAGGTTCTTCGCTGTGAAACTCCATTATAAAAACTCTGGGAATAATCAACAGATAGCACACATGTTACCTCTCAGAATGAAGTAGAAGATCCAATCAGCAAAAAAAGATGATAGGAAAATAGAATTTCCATGCCATTCATCCCTATGTCATTCTATTTGCATGAAAATAATTTTAAAGCAGAGATCATGAGTCTAATGAGAGTGGGAATGTTCCCCCTCAGATGGAAGCCACTTGTGGATGGTAATGAAACCAATCTGTAAATTAGTTTTTAAGGGATGCAGTACTTTATCACTGGCACCAGTGTCACCATGCGGACAGCCTTTCCCTCTCTTTGGAGTGGAATGAGATTAGTTGTAGATTAAGAGTGATGACAGAATCGAGTGCAAATCACACCCTCCACAGTGTCCACAGACCCTAATGATTACATAGTACTGCTTTCCTTAAAGAGTTGCATGTCTTATTCAACGTAAATGGTGAAAATGTGGCATTTTAGACCCAATGATGTGTTTTTCTATTGATGCTGTCACAGTAGCCAGCTGCTGAAAGAAGAGCTGTGTGTCAGATCCCATTTTCCTCAGTGATTCATCAAACAGTGGCAGTTCATGCATGCAGTATCAGAATGGGAATAAATAAGTTACAGCCATGCACTGAGGAAGGTACTGTCTTATTAAACTCCCACCAACTATTAATCCATTCAACATGTGTGGACAAAGCTTTCTGGGCACATGCACCCAATCTTGTATTTGCTAGTCTATAAACTAAATGCCTGTTTTCAGGAGGGAATTTATAGAATAAGAATGTTATCTCATGAGCTAGTATGAGTGAGAGAACAGAGAAGAGCAATTCTAATATGCCTGTTATAAACAATATTACACTCATACCATACAAGGTAACCACCAATATAAATCTTGCTCGGGATTTTTAAAAAAAATAAATTATAGTATTTTTAAGAGGGGGGAAAACTCCCTGCAATAATAGAGTGTCCCAGGAGGAGAAAATTAATCTCCTTACATGCCAGGCAGGATTGGCTCGTGTCTGAGAGCTGCATGGTTTGAAATACTATTAGCACAATAACCACTGGGAAAGTCTGTATACAGACTGGTGAAAAATCTGTACATCATTTAAGCTGAAGGAAAATGTGTATTCTGGGACAGGTTCCCAGCTGGCGCAAGTCAGAGTAGATCCATTGAAGCAAATGCAATTTTACCATTTTACACCAGATGAAGATTTGGCCAATAGTTAGAGTCAAATTCTGACCTTGGGTATGGGCAAACAACTCCCATTTACTTTAGTGAGAGTAGATTTTGCCCTTTAACTTTAAAATACTCTTACAGGATTAACTTAGCTTTTAGATATATATTATCTATCTAGGATATGACAGGAAGTAGAGAGATACAGAGGTAATAAACAAAAAAACAAAGCAGAAAGGCCTAGACTTTTAAGATTATGGTCTGACTCTATTAAGGCACATGTTGAGGATGGTGCAGCCTAGTGGGAATTGAAGGAGACATTGGGTGGGATCCAGAAAGATACTTCGGTGCCTAAACCCCATACTTCAGTATCGAAATCTTGTGTTTCGGTGTATAAGTTCCAATTTTTAGGCTCCACTGTGGTCCACAAAACTCCTGCGGAACCTTGTAGGTGCCTGAACTCACTCAATGCCTAATTTTTCTGGGTAAAAGTTTCCTAGATGCCTATTTTCTGCCTCTGGGCATGTGCACTGTTGCTCCTGATAGGCAGCTGTCTGGCTCCTGCCTAAGCCTCTGAGCTATTCACAAATGGGGTGTGGCAGTGGGGAGGAGGGTAGGCATTTGGCTATGTTACCTGATCTAGTTGGTGTGCTCCAACGATTGGGCACTTTCTCCTGCTGAAGCTGTTCTACCATGGATAAATTTTGAATCAGTGACTGGAGCAGGAGATCTGGATCCTGGGTCTCCCATCTCCCATTTCTCTCTATGGTCTAGTGACTGTTCCACTGTGGAAAAATACCTAAATACACATTGGGTCAGAGAGAGCGAGAATGATTTTGTAGTCCAGTGGTTAGGGCAGCCACCTGTGGAAGACCCATGGTCCAGTTGCCCTGGTTCAATCACTCTGTCATTATTTATCCACAGAAGAACAGGTTCAACAGGAGAAATTGAGGAGTATCAACGTCAGAGTATGCTGTAGCTCTGTGGATTTCAAATCCTTTCTCCCCCTCTGGCAGGGAGGAATTGAACCTGTGCTAAAGGTGGGCAGCCGCACCACCACCTCCTCATCCAGCTGTCTTCTGTGGTTCGAGCAGGTGGCTAACTCATTCTACAGGCGGCTGGTTCCCATTCATGGATAGCTAAACAGAGATGCCTCTGAAGAAGTGGGTTTTTTACCCACGAAAGCTTATGCCCAAATAAATCTGTTAGTCTTTAAGATGCCACCAGACTCCTCATTGTTTTTTTTTTTTTTAACAGAGATGGATGCCTTTCTGTGTCCCAGACATAGGCATCTCTCTTCAAGAGAGGCACAGGGTGTAGGACACACCCCTGTTGGCATCTCCCCTTGGCTATCTTACGCAGCAACCCACTTAGCATGAAAAAAACTGAGGAGTACTTGTGGCACCTTAGAGACTAACAAATTCATTTGGGCATAAGCTTTTGTGGGCTAAACCCCACTTCATCGCATGCGCAAATAAATTTATTAGTCTCTAAAGTGCCACAAGTACTCCTCAGTTTTTTTTTTTTGTTTTTTTTTGCTAATCCAGGCTAACACGGCTACCACTCTGAAACCTGCCACCTAGCATGCTGGCTTTTGTGCTTCACATTTTAAGGTGCCTAGCTCCCTCTGTTCATTTATAGGGAGAATAGGTGCCAAACTCACGCTTTGTAGATTGCAGTCGTTGTTTCTGTGATTTTCTAGGCACCTACAAATTAGGCACTTTCAACACTTAGTATTGCCATGCCTAAGTCCCTTTGTAGATCCTGCTCATGTGTCTATATTGATTATTTTAAAAAAAAATTAACCAGCTCTCTGGCTTTCTTTCTCTTTTTTGGTAAAAAAATTAAAATAATTAAAATTTCATTAAAAATGTGGCAGATTTTGACCAGCTCACTTATATTAATGGTGATCTGCACAGTGGAAGGTAGGCATGAGTCGACCTCTTTCCTGTGCCTCCCATTTGGGGTGACTGGTGCTTCCAAGGATACAAACAGGGAACAGTTCTTGCACTCATGGGAGCACAAAAGATTCCCACGTTACAAAATTAGTTGAAATAATGACAAAGGGTCTGAAGTGGATTATTTTTGTAGCTGTAAATTGTACTAATTTTCTTTGTTGCTCCATAGGAAGTCTGATGTGCTCACCTGACAACTTCATAACTCTATTCCAGTTCCTGTCTTCAGGCTGATTAATTGCTGAGGCAAAATAGAAACACCCCCATATCTTACAACCAGAATAAAGCTGAACTGTTTCTTTCTTCTGTGGCAGCAAACATGTGCTACTGTGAAAAGCATTATTGTTCAGGAGGACTCTTTGCCACTCTAGGATGATATTAATAAAATACTGATAATGAATAATAACACAAATATTTTAAAGAGCTAATCCAAAGAAATCAGTGTTTTCAAAGGTAGGTTTGGAAATAACTAATTTTTAAGAGTATTATATACCCCCAAAGAAAACAAGTTCCAGTCTGGAATTCTAGTAGAGGAAATATATGTTTAAAACCAACAGGGTAAGGAATTTCTGATTTGTACTGTTTAGAAGTCACACCTTTTCATTCATCTGTGCATAACAGCTCATTTGAATATTAGTTGTTGGAGGGCTAAAAGCAATTGTGCAGTCGTTTTCAAAACACC
Source organism: Lepidochelys kempii (assembly GCF_965140285.1). Taxonomy (NCBI): domain Eukaryota; kingdom Metazoa; phylum Chordata; order Testudines; family Cheloniidae; genus Lepidochelys; species Lepidochelys kempii. Next base: position 178,713,225 of record NC_136380.1, read on the forward strand.
TGTAGTAACTGTGGTTAGGAAACTGCCATAGACCTTTTAGAAATGCTTTGGATACAGTGGGCTTGATTCTGCTCCATTAAAGTCAATAAGAATCTTTGCCATTTCAATGGAACAGGATCGAGCTAACAGCATCAACTCTTTAGAAGTACGCAGTTCTTTAGTAATGATAAAAAAAATGTAATACTGACAAGCTAAAGATGGTTTCAGAGTAACAGCCGTGTTAGTCTGTATTCGCAAAAAGAAAAGGAGTACTTGTGGCACCTTAGAGACTAACCAATTTATTAGAGCATAAGCTTTCGTGAGCTACAGCTCACTTCCTCAGATGCATATCGTGGAAACTGCAGCAGGCTTTATATATACACAGAGAATATGAAACAATACCTCCTCCCACCCCACTGTCCTGCTGGTAATAGCTTATCTAAAGTGATCATCAGGTGGGCCATTTCCAGCACAAATCCAGGTTTTCTCACCCTCCACCCCCCCACACAAATTCACTCTCCTGCTGGTGATAGCCCATCCAAAGTGACAACTCTTTACACAATGTGCATGACAATCAAGTTGGGCTATTTCCTGCACAAATCCAGGTTTTCTCACATCCCCCCCACCCCCATACACACACAAACTCACTCTCCTGCTGGTAATAGCTCATCCAAACTGACCACTCTTCAAGTTTAAATCCAAGTTAAACCAGATCTTCCTGATAACACCATCCTGGCCACTATGGATGTAGAAGCCCTCTACACCAACATTCCACACAAAGATGGACTACAAGCCGTCAAGAACACTATCCCCGATAATGTCACGGCTAACCTGGTAGCTGAACTTTGTGACTTTGTCCTTACCCATAACTACTTCACATTTGGGGACAATGTATACCTTCAGATCAGCGGCACTGCTATGGGTACCCGCATGGCCCCACAGTATGCCAACATTTTTATGGCTGATTTAGAACAACGCTTCCTCAGCTCTCGTCCCCTAAAGCCCCTACTCTACTTGCGCTATATTGATGACATCTTCATCATCTGGACCCATGGAAAAGAAGCCCTTGAGGAATTCCACCATGATTTCAACAATTTCCATCCCACCACCAACCTCAGCCTGGCCCAGTCCACACAAGAGATCCACTTCCTAGACACTACAGTGCTAATAAACAATGGTCACATAAACACCACCCTATACCGGAAACCTACTGACCGCTATTCCTACCTGCATGCCTCCAGCTTTCACCCTGACCACACCACACGATCCATCGTCTACAGCCAAGCTCTGCGATACAGCCGCATTTGCTCCAACCCCTCAGACAGAGACAAACACCTATAAGATCTCTGTCAAGCTTTCTTACAACTACAATACCCACCTGCAGAAGTAAAGAAACAGATTGATAGAGCCAGAAGAGTTCCCAGAAGTTACCTACTACAGGACAGGCCTAACAAAGAAAATAACAGAATGCCACTAGCCGTCACCTTCAGCCCCCAACTAAAACCCCTCCAACGCATTATTAAGGATCTACAACCTATCCTAAAGGATGACCCAACACTCTCACAAATCTTGGGAGACAGGCCAGTCCTTGCCTACAGACAGCCCCGCAACCTGAAGCAAATACTCACCAACAACCACATACCACACAACAGAACCACTAACCCAGGAACTTATCCTTGCAACAAAGCCCGTTGCCAATTGTGCCCACATATCTATTCAGGGGACACCATCACAGGGCCTAATAACATCAGCCACACTATCAGAGGCTCGTTCACCTGCACATCCACCAATGTGATATATGCCATCATGTGCCAGCAATGCCCCTCTGCCATATACATTGGTCAAACTGGACAGTCTCTACGTAAAAGAATAAATGGACACAAATCAGATGTCAAGAATTATAACATTCATAAACCAGTCGGAGAACACTTCAATCTCTCTGGTCACGCAATCACAGACATGAAGGTCGCTATCTTAAAACAAAAAAACTTCAAATCCAGACTCCAGCGAGAAACTGCTGAATTGGAATTCATTTGCAAATTGGATACTATTAATTTAGGCTTAAATAGAGACTGGGAGTGGCTAAGTCATTATGCAAGGTAACCTGTTTCCTCTTGTTTTTTCCTACCCCCCCCCCCAGATGTTCTGGTTTAACTTGGATTTAAACTTGAAGAGTGGTCAGTTTGGATGAGCTATTACCAGCAGGAGAGTGAGTTTGTGTGTGTATGGGGGTGGGGGGGGATGTGAGAAAACCTGGATTTGTGCAGGAAATAACTCAACTTGATTGTCATGCACATTGTGTAAAGAGTTGTCACTTTGGATGGGCTATCACCAGCAGGAGAGTGAATTTGTGTGGGGGGGTGGAGGGTGAGAAAACCTGGATTTGTGCTGGAAATGGCCCACCTGATGATCACTTTAGATAAGCTATTACCAGCAGGACAGTGGGGTGGGAGGAGGTATTGTTTCATATTCTCTGTGTATATATAAAGCCTGCTGCAGTTTCCACGATATGCATCTGAGGAAGTGAGCTGTAGCTCACGAAAGCTTATGCTCTAATAAATTGGTTAGTCTCTAAGGTGCCACAAGCTAAAGATGGGGATGCTAGGAAAGTGAAAATAATCAGTGCAGATAAATAAGTTTTCTGAATAGAAGTTAGTGTATATTTAAATAAAATATAGTACTCAATATATACTGTTTGCTATTGCTTTACTTTAGAACCTGGATAACTATGCAGTATTGCAACTTTGTAAGTTCACAAGACTTACTATGTAAGACTAAGCAATCTCAAGATAAATGTTCTGGTTCTGTCTTTTAAACCTCATCTATAGCATACGCCCTAACAAATAAATTTAGTACTGTACCTGCAAGTACAGAGACCTAGTAATCTGCACAAATATTAAATCAGCACTCTGCATGACACTTACCATGTAATTATAGCGTAGTTACCTGTTTACATTGGCCCTGTGAAATAGGGATTGTGCTGTTTCACAGTAGAAACTATAACTTAGATGTGAAATTGCAGTGCACTTGAACTGCTTTAGTGTGTGCTTTCTCTCCAAAACAGTAATTCATATGTATGGGTTCCTTGGTTTTCTGTGAAATTATGAATACATTAAGTGATATTAAAGCATCTTTTATTATTGAATGGTTAACTGGTTACATAAGGAGGTAAAGGAAAGAGTACTCCAGTGGGTTGGAAGAGGCAGGTAATTACAACTGTACTTCAGAAAGCTTCACTGCATGTGCTTCACGCAAGACAGAGCCAATGGAGCACGACTGCCTAGGGCACGTATGTCCCAGAGGCTTTGAGTTGTTTATTTAGGTTTTGAGAAAAACACAGTATCACCCTAATAATACTTATGTATTTTGAATTGGATTTTTACATCTACATCACACAATTCTATCCTGCATTAAAATGCAGCTTCAGCATAATTTTCAGATGCCTCATTTGCTAATGGAGCTTCACAAAACTACTCGAATACAGGCCTCTAATTGACAGGGAATATTATTACAGTTAATTTAGTATATATGTTAAGCTTATGAATAGCCTTTTTTTAAAGAGTATTCATGGTCCATCTGCCCATGTACTCCTTAACACATCAACAGTGTTTGACAATTTAGAAATATTGTGAAAGTCAAAGAAAGTGTTTTCTTCCTTGCCTTTCGGGAGACAGTATTGTTTAATGGCGATAGCAAAAGACTGGCAATGGGGAGACCTGGGCCCACAGTTGCTACTGACTTCTATTGAATCCTGTTTTGAAGGCTCAAGTGGTGCACAGGCTTTATGCTATGCTACTTCGAGTCATTAATCTATTTGTGACTCACTTTACCTGTCTGTAAAATAGGGTTGATAAATACTTAGCTGCCTGGGTAAAGTGATTTGATAGAAGGTATGACAGAAGTGCAAAATATTACCATTGTATGTTTGTATGTCTCACAGGTATACAACGAGGTAATATCTTGTAGTCCCTCATTCCTTTGTTTACCAAATGTTGGCATTGACTTCCTTAGCAATACTTCTAATTTGGCAAATCACTTTTAAAACCTAGTAGTCAAAAACATACATTTTGGGTTAGCAGAAGGTCGTCAAAAGAAATGGATCAGGCAACTTTGGAAATCAACAGAAAAATCCTGAGACCTATCGCTGAGTTATTTTGCCGTTTTCTTATGTATGTCTCAGATAGTAAACTGAAAGAACTGGTATTAGAAGGAGCTACCAAGATTTTTTTCTAAATTATTATAAAGAGCTATGCATTGCTTATGCAAGACACAATATGGTAAAAAATAACCCACACAATTGCTTGGCTGAAATTGAAACATTCTCTTACTTCTGCAATACATTCTTGGACCCCTGTTCACACAACAGTGCACTCATTATACTGCCTTAGCTCCCTTGCCTCAAATGGATTCAGATAGAACAAGTTGAGAGCATAAATAAATCTCTTACAAAATGCATACAGTGGAAAGAGGTTTGTTTCTTTCCTGAACCATGGCTAGATTGTTTCCAAGTAGATGTTCCTACTGTAAATCCCAAATTGCTATTGGGAATCCATCTTATTATGAGAATGAGTGAATGATTTTCTGATCAAATTAACCTTTCTTAATATGGTGCACCAATTGTTATTCATATTGGTATTAATATTAATGTAGTCTTAATACTGTGCTAGTGGTGTTTATTTTTCTTGTGGGGGGGATGGGTAGAGTGCCAAGGGAGGGTTTACAAAGGGAGATTTTCTTTCTGCATGTTACCAGTTAAAACTTTGCATGCCAGCACACATTGGATGCTCTGTGTTCTATCATTTCAAAGGGAAACCCATCCACTTACATAATTCTGGGATGTGAAATGCATATCCATAAGAGCAAGAGAATGATGCATATGAAACTTACCAAGATGCGTAAAGGGTTAATAAACAGTGGGCGGAAATATAGGTTGATGGATAGTGGAACATTTACTTAACATTCTTTCATATTCTTGACCTCCAAGTTCCACTGTTTTCATGTCATCTTTATTAGCATCATCTTAAACTGTTTGTAATGCATCCAGGCACTTTGAATGGCTTCTAATGTACTCTTCGGAAATTAAGAACCGACACAAAGAGCCTGCAAATGTAACTCTCCATTAAAAATCAAACACCCTTGAAAATTATATGAATGAAAATTGACCATTCCTACTAGTCAGAAAATATAATAAAGATCCGCTGACAGCTAAGACAGTGGATTTTCTTTCGTCATTAAGCCACCAACTTGCATGATACAGAAACTATAATATAACAATGACATATATTGCAGTGTAATGCCCTAAGCTGTTTTAATGCCATATATTTAAAAAAATCTATAATCAACAAACAGTAATTTAGCACTAGTAAAATTCTGATTTTGAGATTGGGAATCCATCTTATTATATAGAATCTATTTATTATCATTTATTTTCACTGATGTTTGCTTCTCCCTTCAAATTCCCCACCACCACCTCCAACATTAATGTTAAAACAGCCAAAGTTTATTAATCACAAGATGTGGTGTTCTTAAATACCTCTTGCTTTGAATTTAAAGTGGGCTGTTCATCTCTTTGAAAGTGAAATTAAATTCAAAATTAGTACCCTTGATTATGAAAGCGAGCAAGCAGTCAAGCATGATTTTTCTGAACAAATTAACCATCTTTAGCATACTGAGTACAGTACTCAATACTTACTCACAATGGGGTAGGTTGTGATAGGTCCTTAAGAATATGCACAAAGTTTGTGTCAAGGGAACCTATCTCCTCTCTGTGCTCAACATAAGCAACTGACTTATACTATACATAAGTATAGAGGTTATGCTCAGGAGAAGTCAGGGACAGCCTCAGTGTGAACAGGGAGGAGCTGGGGCCATGGGTTCCTCCCACTTGACAATAGCCAAAGGGGTGGGCTTGACCAAAAAAAAAAGAGTGAGTGGCACTGTTCTAAAGGGCAGTGTAAATTTTAAGTTCCCTGGACACAATCGAGAATTCAAGGAGGGATTGTCCCAGCTTCCCCCGAGACAGGTGCGACTGCACATCATTCCTGTTTGAGTCCGTGTCTTAAAGGGACAGCCCATTATGACTAGTAGCATAGCCTTAGTCTTGTGATTTTCATTAGTTTTTTTAATTTATCTTTCAATGTAAATTGGAAATGTAGGATTCCGTCTAAGTTACAGAATTCTTGGGAATTTCTGTTTCATTAACAAACATAAGGCCAGATTTCAATACCTGTAGTCAAGTGGAGTGTAGCACTGTACCTCACAAGTATCCTCATTGACTTCATTTGGGCTATGTTATGGGAGTAGAGGCGAGGGGATTCTAAGCCTTATGCTGTAACAGTCACCACACGGTTAATGGACTGACTAGCTACTTCCCCACCTGTAGCTAATTATTTGACCAGCAACAGTTGGGATGAAAGGCAGCAGCTCAGGCAGAGAGGGGCTGCTGCCAGGGAACCTAAGGAGGACTCTGAAAATAAGGAGGAAGTGGCACAAGGAGTTGGAACCTCCAAGGACAAAACATTGGAACTAGCTGCTCTTTGAGAGGGGCCCTGAGGCAGATGAAAGTAGGATGTAGCAGGGAGTCTGAAGGAGCAGATATTATGTGCTTAGTATAGGGTCCTTGGGCTGGAACCCAGAGAAGAGGGAGGGCCTGAGTTCCCCTACCTGCCACCAAAGAAGGGGGTGTAAAGCCCTCCTGATGGAAAAGTTGCAAGGACTATTGAGCCCAGTTGAAGACCTGGCACAAAGTCATTGGACTTTTGGTTGATTGGACTTATTATTACCCCAGAATGGGTGGAACTGTAAGTGACCTGCCCAGATAGCTGAGCTTTGAGAAGGGACAAATCATCACAGGCTGTCAACAGGTGGCACCAGAGTCAGATGGCTATCCTACTGCTACAAGGGAGCACACCAGCTGATGAGTGACTCTTCTACAGGCTCCTTGTGGCATCAGGAACTTAAGTGAGAATGAGGGTGTCAGACTCTCAACCACCAGACTTCTAAACTCTTGGCTGTCTGCACCAATAAACTGAACATAGTTTGGAGGGGCTATTATAAGCATTTATTAATATGATTTGTTTTGCATATAGTGCATAACATATACATATGTCCATAATAAATACATTATACAAGTATTGTGTGTTGTTTTTTTAAAGTAAGCCTGGTGCTTTAATGTGAGCAGGGGAAAGTTTCTGTAGGATGTAGTTACATTCCAAAGCCCAATCAAGCTTCTAAACACACTGCTGTAAAAACAGAGAAGTGTATCTTTAAACATTTAAAAAAGGATTTTAATTAGCAACTTAATTTTCAGTGCTAAGTAGAATGTGGTTGTGTTCCTCAAATGAAATGAAATGAAATGAAATAACACATTTTGGTTTTGTGGATTTTGCTTGTGTTGTGACAAGCGTGAATATCTTCCTAATAAGATTGATTAGCCTTTTGGCCTCTTTACTTAATATTTTTGTCATTCTTCTGTGGAAGTTCCTGAGTGCCTCTGGTCAGGGTTATTGGAATTTGGAACCTCATCTATAATTGTCTACCAATAGGGGTGACATGATGTGTCTCTTGCCGCATTAACTTTATCTTTCCCTGTAAAACATTATCACAGCAAAAATCTGAGCTTGTAAACAAAAGGCTTGTCTTCATCTTGATCAGAGAAATGAAATTTATAATTTAAATGAGAAAAGTTAATGAACTTGATGCACAGGCCAGAAAAAGTGTTGTAATATGCCAATTTTGTCCTCATAAGGATGCTTCCAAACATTCCCATTAAGGTATTGATTGTGTCCATTTAGCAAAGTGAAGGGGACAATGAACTCCCTAATGGTTTCCACATCAAACCATTAGTGTCTAGCCCCCAAAACAAAGGAAATGCCTTAATCATATTCCTTAAACCCCTAAAATACTTGAATATAAACATAAGTAAAAATACAGGTGTTAATGCTGATGTGGTTCTTTGGAAGATAAAAAAAGACTCTTAAGGATACTTGCTGCTAAAGTATACAGGCTTTTGTTGTTGCTTATATGAATGTGTACATCAGGTTTTACCATTATACATCTGAAAATACAACCGGTAAGCAAGGATCTTCACCGGACTTTAGAGTAACATTTTGTAAAGAGAGACATGAGACTGTAAAATGACCAAGGGATGCTTTGGAGTCAGACTTGCTATTCTGTAGCATGGAATTAAAAATCTGCTAGTTGTACCTTCCATCACATTTGATTTCCACATTGCAGAAGAGTAATTGTCATGTCAGCCATTGTGTATGATAGCTTGTGCTACTGCTGCTGTCCCTCCACAGGCCCAAATTATACTGGTTTATTAGTCGAAGGATGTTTCTGATAAGACCACAAGGGTGTTCATATTTTCTTACTGGAGGTAAAGGTCATCCCTGAGAAGTGGTCTGTATGTTAAAACTGTTCCAAATGGTTAGTTTTAACAATAAGGATAGACTATGCAGTCTATGTAGGAGACCTGGGTCCAGCAATAGCCTCAACACTCTTGCACCTTATGGGGCTACTGGAGCAAGGAGATGTCAACACTGCTGACTTTGCACTTTATCCCTGGCTGGAAATACAGCATCACATCGTGTGCTGAGACTGACACCAGTGCAGCTTTGAAAACTGGGGAGTCGGATCTGTCAGCTGCATCTTCTGAAATGATGAAACATTTTGTGTCCGTGAAGTACCGGTACTAATTCCCCATCAGAGAGTTGTGAATAACCTGTCTTCCCGATCTCATCTCAGGCATCCCACATGGCAGCACGTAGTGTTGTTACTGCACTACTAGGCTGATTGCTCAAATAGCTTTAGATTCCTAAGGTGGTGTATAAACAGATGTGGGCTTCATGGTTAACAAATTGCACTGTTTACTCAGACAGCAGCTGCAGAGTGAAAATATAGTGTAGCTCACTTAACCTAAGCCCAGTTTGAAAGAACATGCATTATTTTCTCCACAGCACATCCAACCATAAATGCAAGACTGCAAAGGATAAGTAATAAGACACTGTTTCTGTTATTGTCTTTAATAATGAGGTTAAATAATCATATATAAAATTTAATTAAGCAAATAAATCTGCTAAACTTCCTGAGGGCTGAAGTAAATATGCCAAATCAATGGGAGAGGGAGGAAAAATGCTTTAAACTATGCTTTACTTATATAAGTAAATAAAAAAAAAGCTTTTTTTTATAAGTAAAAGAGTCTCAGAAAGTGTTTGAAAGTTAGCCAGTGCTAAATGCAGACCTTGAGCAGTTGCGTACTTGAGTGTAGAACAAGTCAGCATACTATTGATTGGAGTATGGTGGGATAAATGTGTGGCTTCTGCCCTTAATGGAAGCTGATTGTTCAGGGATGTGCTGGCAAGGCTGGTCGATTCTCTAGCTGTTGTTTACTGTGGAGGACGATATCAATTTTCCAGAGGGATGATTGGTGGGATGTCAAGGCTGTCACCCTTTTCTTCCCGTCACTGACAGACAGCTGAGTGACAATTACAGTGACGGGACATTGTCTGCACTGGCATATACACCAGAGGATAAGTGGCAAACAAAAAAAGGCAGCAGTGCTTTAAAAAAGATATAATCAGCAGTTGTCAGGACTAGTTACATATATGATGTCTGAATAACAAGGCCAGACTGTCCTGCCTCAGCCACTGACACAAACTGTACTGTGTATGCCTCATCCTGTGTAAAAAATTAGCCCTAGGAAAGTTATTGGCTCTCTCACCAGTAATCGTGAGGATCCTGATTGGGAATACAATTTCAAGGAATTGGCTTCCTGTGTGGCTGTTTAAAAATCAAGTGAAGTGAAAGTTTGTGCAGGATTTGACACATTGGAAGTGTGTATTAGAAATGTTTTAAGTTAGGGACCTTGCTAAAGTGATACACCAAATTCACTATAGGGAATCCTGTATTGTAATGTCTTATGAAAGCCATAGAAAAAAAGCATTTGCTGATGTATTGTGACAAGTGAGTTAACAGAAGAAGGAGTTCCCTACAAGTTTGTTACTAGTGCTTACCTTGTTAGCTGATGTTTTTTTAACATACCAGTAGAACAATCACACACTAGGCTGTATTTTTGTGGCCCCTTCGCTAACAAAGATCCAGAGATATACATATTTCTCTAATAGTGAGATGAGTACACTATCCTAAACTAGAAAACAACTGCTCATGGAAATAAGTCAAATATTTTTAATGGGTGCTAAGGGCTCTATCCTGCTCCTATGGAAGTCATCGATAACATTCCCATTGATTTAAAATTTCCATTGAAAAAGCCCTATGGGGCTAATCCTGCAAGATACTGAGTACTCTCAACTTTCCATTGAGCTTGGGTGCTATGAGAGCAGAATCATCCCCTGCAAGACGGAGATTCAGAAATTGCTTGTATTCAGCCATAAGGCACTAGAGTTACAGTGCAAAAAGCAAATGGTTTATTCTATAACTTCAGTGCCAGGAAAATTGGTTGACATGACACTACAAAACAGATTTATCAGACAAATAGATGAACACAATTTGTTGGGGAAGAGTCAATATGACTTTTGTAAAGGGAAATCATGCCTCACCAATCTATTAGAATTCTTTGAGGGGATCAACAAACATGTGGACAAGGGTGACCAGTGAAAATAGTGTACTTGGACTTTCAGAAAGCCTTTGACAAGGTCCCTCACCAAAGGCTCTTAAGCAAAGTAAGAAGTCATGGGATAAGAGGGAAGGTCCTCTCATGGATCAGTAACTGGCTAAAAGATAGGAAACAAAGGGTAGAAATAAATGGTCAGTTTTCAGAATGGAGGGAGGTAAATAGTGGTGTCTCCAGCAGTCTGTACTGGGACCAGTCCTATTCAACATATTCATGAATTATCTGGAAAAAGGGGTAAACAGTGTGGTGGCAAAATTTGCAGATGACACAATTTCTCAAGAGAGTTAAGTCCTAAGCAGACTGCAAAGAGTTACAAAGGGGTCTCACAAAACTGGGTGGCTGGACAACAAAATGACAGATAACATTCAGTAATAATAAATGCAAAGTAATGCACATTGTGAGCTGTAGCTCACAAAAGCTTATGCTCAAATAAATTGGTTAGTCTCTAAGGTGCCACAAGTACTCCTTTTCTTTTTATAATCCCAACTATACATACTAACTGATAGGGTCTAAATTAGCTGTTGCGTGTCAAGAAAGAGATCGTGGAATCATTGTGGATAGTTCTTTGAAAACATCCTTTCAATGTGCAACAGCAGTCAAAAAAGCAAACAGAATGTTGGGAATCATTAGGAAAGGGATAGTTAATAAGATAGAAAATATCATAATACCTCTATATAAATCCATGGTATGCCCACATCTTTCATCTTGCATACTGTATGCAGATTTGGTTGCCCCATCTCAAAAAAAGATGGACTAGAATTAGAAAAGGTACAGAGAAATGCAACACAAATGATTGGGGTATGGAACAGCTTCTATTTGAAGAGAGAATAAAAGGATTGGGACTTTTCATCTTGGAAAAGAGACAACTAAGGGGGGGATATGATAGAGGTCTATACAATCTTGACTGGTGTGGAAAAAATGAATGGGGGAATGTTATCGACTCCTTCACATGAAGACTTTACTCAGGAGTGGTTCCAAAGACCAGGTCCCACAGCAAGCTGTGGAGAGAACGGAGCACTCAGCAACTCACACACCACTTAGACTCTAAAACAACTAAGGATAATGGGGATAAGTATTTTAGGAATAATCATTTCCTATTACCATAGGCCTATTTAAAAATGAGCTTGAGCTATTACCCACACTGTGCTGTGGACTCTGTATCTAATAATAATGGATAAGAAAAAAAGGGGCACTGAGCAATTTGACAGAATTGTAGGTCTCAGAAGATGAATATAAGAATACACCAAGGCAATGAGAATATTTCCTGTCTGCTTTACAAACTGAGTGGAAAACGGCTTGGCATATAGAGTGCCTTTGCTATCCATGACCACATGGATTCTTTTCATGCTGTCCAATTTAGCTATACAATTCCTATCACAGTGTTGTCTGGCTAACCTACACACAGGTTGAAAATTCAACTGTGTATTTGTACTTGATAGCAACCATACTGTAATTAAATTTAACATCCTTTTGTGGGGGGGAAATACCAAAGAAACCCACCCACCACAGTAGCATTTAACTTTAAAAAGGGGAACCACACAAAAATGAGGAGGTTAGTTAAATGGAAATTAAAAGGAACAATCATAACAGTAGAGATGCCTGCAAGCTGCATGGAAAAATTTTTAAAACACCATAATAAAGGCTCAAACTATATGTATAGCCCTAATAATAATAATAATTAATAATTAACAATAAAAAACAGTAAGAGGACCATACAAATGCCACCATGGCTAAACAGTGTAAAAGAGGTGGTTGGAGACGAAGAGGCATCTTTTAATAATTGAAGTCAAATCCTCCTGAGGAAAATAGAAAGGAACATAAACTTGGAGTCATTTTGAATAGTTCTCTGAAGGCATTTTGCTCAATGTGCAGCAGTAGTCAAAAAAGCTAACAATGCTAGGAACCATTAGGAAAAGGATCGATGATAAAACAGAAAATATTATAATGCCACTTCATAAATACAGGGTACACCCACACCTTGAATAGTGTGTTCATTTCTTGTCGCCTTATCTAAAAAAACCCCGATATATTAGAATTGGAAAAAATACAGAGAAGAACCAAAATGATTAGAGGTATGGAACAGCTTCTGTTTGAGGACAGATTAAAAATATTGGGCCCATTCCATTTGTCAAAAGAAATTACTAAGGGGGGATATGATAGAGGTCTATAAAATCATGAATGGTGTGGAGAATGTGAATAAGGAAGTGTTATGTATCCCTTCACATAACACAAGGACCAGGTGTCACCTAATCTATCCTTAACAGTTAGAATGAGGCTTTTTCCCTCTTGCCCTCTGCTATTGTCCCACTCAGCCTCTGTATTTGTTTTTCCACTGGGCTCACTCTCTCCTTTCTATTTTTCCTTGTATTTATCAGGGAATATTTTTTCTTTCTTCCTGATCTCTTTTTTTCAGCCAACTGAACCCAATAACAATCACATCACTCAGTGTTCAATTGGGTCCAAAATTTGGCAAAATGAGTTTGCTCATCCTTTTTGGCCCGATTCGTTCCTTGAGTTGCAGGCTTTGATTATAGTAGCTCCACCAGAAAGAGGGACACTGTGGTGGAGAATGGCGCTCACTTCCATGTGGGGCCTGGATATAGATAGCACAGCCCCTCAAACAGGACATGGCTGTCCCAAAGCAGTCCTGATTCAATACTGCTGATGGGCAGCGTACGGTAGAGTTCTGAAGGAAACAGCAGGTTTAAAATCCTAGATGGAATACAAGAGGGATGGTGGCAGTGATACCAATATTGTCTTTAAAGGTGACCAACTTCTCTGGGACAGTTGCTCTGTTGGGCATAAAAGAGGATGCATTTTATGTCTTCTGATTTACTGCATCTGTTCCCCTGTATTAAACTTACGTCACTTTGCAGGTTCTCCTCAGTTTTTCTAAGGTCAAATACATAACTTTTTGTCTCCCTGTTTTCTAAATTGCTAAATTTTGTGTCTTTTTTAAAATTAAAAAATCCGTGCACTGAAGTCTCAGAAAACTCTTCTCAAATAAGAGGCATTATTCCAGAGCTATTGGTTTCCAGGTACACACACAGTTTTAAACATTTAGCACTTTGGGGACAATTGCCTGCTGCAGTGGGGACATAATATGACGTATGAAGTTGGTTGTCTCCCATGAATGGTGGCAGGAGAAGCACATTGGACAATTCTCTTCTCTTTTTCTGTTCTTTCTGAAAATATATTTTCTTTTTTCTTTTTTTTAATATTATAGCATTTTGCAGCTAAATGACTGATGTGAAAGCCTGTGATTTTGATTTCATATTTTTATGTTCAAGCACTGGTTCTTCAGGTTGCCAAAGAATACCAATATACGTAATTAATATTGAAGTTTATTTTTGATAGGACTCATGAAAATGCCAAACAAAAGTGATTATTAATTTCCTCTTCCAAGCCACTAGCTAATTGATTTTGTGCTGTGCTCATTAAAAATAGATATGTTGCCTTTCATAGGGCTGTCTCAGCAACCCAAGGCAGGGCATGACTCCTCAGGGATGCCATCAACTGACCATTCCATCAGACAGGGAAGAGGACCAAGAGTGGTTGTCAGAACTGAAGTATATTTACCTCATCTCCCTGCAGATAAACATTTGCAAGGCAAATAATAAATTAGCCATTAATCAGAAGAGTGTCTGTGTTTGATGAACTCTGAATAGAGTGAAGATGTCAGGTAAGGAGACAGAGTAAACTGACATAGTGGATTTAGCCATGAGGAAATAGCTGCTAGCAGCTCAGAAATCATTTGTACTCTGTTTTCAAGAACTTTTAAGGATAAGTAAAAAGTCGAAAGACATTTGTAGAGCAGAAAAGACACTGGTTTGCAAAGTGATTATATTCTTCAATCTGCCTTCTTGTAATTAAATCTGCACTATTATCCTAACACAAACACACCTGATCTAGAAATGCACATTTCCAGAGACGCTGTACATAATAACCTATTATTACCAATTTGTTCAAGGCATTTGTACAGCATACATTTGTACAAACATAATGATCTACATTAATTTTTAGGTTAAAGTTCAAACTTCTTGTTAGCAAAGTTTTTTTTTTAATATTATTTTTAACATACTAATTAACCAGGTCATTTGTATGTCATAAATAAATGGTTTTTGCAAAATGTGCCTGATGAAAGGAGCAGGACAAATTTTGCCCTGTTTTACCCATTGAAGTCCAATCATGCATTAATGGCCACTTTTTAAATAAGTGATCTCTGACTTCAGGTGCTCAACACGAGACATGTTGAGCCTTATGTTCAAAATTTCAACTGCACTGTAGATGCTTAGCAATTAATCGGAGTTTCGAGTTCTAAAAATCAGGCCCAAGGTGTGTCTGAAGATGAGTATCCAAAATGAGAGGCAATTTTCTTTCCCTTCTTTTCTTAGGTGGTATAAGTAGGGCTGGTTGAAAATTTTCTGTTAACTGGTTTTCAATGGAAAATTGGGTTTTTGACTAAATGAAATTTTTAATGAAAGTTTTTTTTTGTTTAATAAAACCAAATATTTCAGCCACAAGCCCCCACCATATTTGGGCTTAGGAATACTTCCTGTGTGATGTCTCAGGCCTGCGAGTTCCCAGACAGTTGTTGCATCCTGGCTTCTGCCCTGTCTCCACTGAAACCCGTTGGGCTGAGATGCCAGTAGAAAAACAGCCTCAGTCAGGGCACCACCCACAACACCCCTGATTTGGGGACTGTCTGGTTCCATTAATTAGTCTAACCATGCTATTTAAGCCAGAAGGCAGCACAAGAAGCTGCCTGAGCAGCAAAGTCATTTCCTGTTATAGCTGCCTTGACCCCGCTTGTACCTGCACCCATTCCTGTGTCTGATTCTTGAGCTGCTCCTGTGTCCTGCCTCACCCTCGCCTTCACTCCTGTTCCACCATGCTCCTGCTCTACGCTTGATCCTTGCTTCTCCTCTGGTTCCTGCCCTTATGCCTCACTTCCAGCCATCAGTTTCCAATCCTGGCTCTGATCCCAGCCTCTGAATTCTGATTTTGCCTTGATCCTTGGCTCTGGCATTCAGTATCTGACCCTGGCTCTGACCTTTAGCTTTGAGTCTTGCCTCCCGGCCTAACCTACATTTCCTAACATACACCATGGGCAGGGATTCTCATCTTGTACCATTTCCCCTCTTCAACAAGGAGGTCCATTGTGCATCACGAGAGGTGTAGTCATGGGTAGATGCTGTGCTGCATGCTCATTTCTGTGATAACAGAATGAGTTATTAATTTGAAAAGGAGCTCTGGGTGCTGCTGTCTAGTCTTTTTAAAAGTATGGATAGGTATCCTTTCCTTTCCTGTTTTTATTAAATGTTTCGCTGACAGGGAAAACTGCCATCCTTTAGCCTTTTACATATGTCTTATTGTTAATATGCGTCTTCACAGTGCAAACTCTGTCACCCTTGGTATTCCACTGAGACTGCAACTGTGGTAGGGCACAGTTTGATATAGAGGGACCTACTTCAGGTTTTGATTCCTTCCCTCTCCTCCGTTTAGGCTGGTGAATTCATAGAGGGCTACAAATACACAAATCCAGATATAGTTGCAAGGTTTCAGAATAGTGAATACTCAATACTGCTCATTTTCATCTCCACTTATTACCCAAAGTAGAGCTTCTACCTCTGGAGGTGGGTTTCCTAGAAGGCATAGCTCTTAAATGAACCTTCCCTGTTATAAAATTAGCTGTGTTACTATTCCCCATAGTCTCCATCTCTAGACTTTCCCTGACTCATGGAAGCCTTTAAGTCATTAATTTTAAATTAATACATGTGCAGCTCATTACCACCGCCTCAAGCAAGCACTGTTGTTAAATTTATTTTAAGAGTAAGCTATTACATGTCACTAGTTGCTTTTTCACTAAAGTAATAGATTTAGAAGTAATGGATTACTGATTACTAGTATATTACTTGTATACTGTGCATGTGTGCTGCCTAATGAGACTTTGACCATACTGGCTACCTTGTCATAATCACTCATGCTTGAGACAAGAATTATTTTTCTTGACAGTCCTGTAACTAAGAGAAATCTGTGTGAATTATTTGGTCTGGAAAATAACTTGACTCTTTATAAGGATTATATTTTTATTAAAATGACATTCCTGTCCCTGGTTGTTTCAGCAACTTGAGAAGATAGATTGTACCTTTCTAAAAGGTCTTCATTGTGTCCTGGCTTATGTGTTCAGAAGCATCATTTCACTGTAGCTGGAAGTTCTGCTGCAGGTGAATGCCTCAGAAGGGGAAATGGATTCTTTTCACAGTCCTTTTGGAAATGGAATATATGGAGTTTAATAGAAAAGGACCTGTAGGGGAGAGAGGAGGCCAACCTATGTGAACATAAAGGAAAATAGAAGTGGTTTTCTAGCCATCAGAAAAACAGGATGGAAAAATCCCAAAACAAATACTTTTCCAATTCATAAAATCCAAGTTACCAACTAACTTCCCTTGAAGGGACATCAGCAACTTCAAATCTAGTTAAAAACACCTTAAGCGTTTTCAGGTACATCTGCCCCTGAGTCCACTTGTCAGTTGTTGTGGGTTTACAGTCACTTTTTGTCTTTAAAAACAAAACAAAACCAAACAAACAAAAACAAAATCTACTCCATTGATCTATATGAAAAACCCTGGGGAAAGTAACTTCCTGACACAATGTGCTGTCAAATGCAAAATGTAAGTAAACTGAAAAGAGAAAAATTTTCCTGTAATCTCTTTTTGTTTAACTTGTGCATTAGTGCTGCATGGTTCATTTTTAGCCAGAAATATGATTAAGTTGATGGTGGCCCATCAAATCCCAGCCTTATTCCACCACCTCCGTAGGCAACGCATTCCAGTGTTTCACCACCCTCCTAGTGAAAAAGTTTTTCCTAATATCCAATCTAAACCTCCCCCACTGCAACTTGAGACCATTGCTCCTTGTCCTGTCCTCTTCCACCACTGAGAATAGTCTAGAACCACCTCTCTGGAACCACCTCTCAGGTAGTTGAAAGCAGCTATCAAATCCCCCCTCATTCTTCTCTTCTGCAGACTAAACAATCCCAGTTCCCTCAGCCTCTCCTCATAAGTCATGTGTTCCAGTCCCCTAATCATTTTTGTTGCCCTCTGCTAGATGCTTTCCAATTTTTTCACATCGTTCTTGTAGTGTGGGGCCCAAAACTGGACACAGTACTCCAGATGAAGCCTCACCAATGTCAAATAGAGGGGAATGATCACATCCCTCGATCTGCTGGCAATGCCCCTACTTATACAGCCCAAAATGCCATTGGCCTTCTGGCAACAAGGGCACACTGTTGACCAATATCTAGCTTCTCGTCCACTGTAACCTGTAGGTCCTTTTCTGCAGAACTGCTGCCTAGCCATTCGGTCCCTAGTCTGTAGCGGTGCATGGGATTCTTCTGCCCTAAGTGTAGAACTCTGCACTTGTCCTTGTTGAACCTCATCAGATTTCTTTTGGCCCAATCCTCTAATTTGTCTAGGTCCCTCTGAATCCTATCCCTACCCTCCGGCATATCTACCTCTCCTCCCAGTTTAGTGTCATCTGCAAACTTGCTGAGGGTGCAATCCACGCCATCCTCCAGATCATTATTGAAGACATTGAACAAAACCGGCCCAAGGACCGACCCTTGGGGCATTCCACTTGATACCAGCTGCCAATTAGTCATGGAGCCATTTGATCACTACCCGTTGAGCCCGACGATCTAGCCAGCTTTCTATCCACCTTATAGTCCATTTATCTAGCACATACTTTAACATACTGTGGGAGACCGTGTCAAAAGCTTTGCTAAAGTCAAGGAATAACACGTCCACTGCTTTCCCCTCATCCACAGACCCAGTTTTCTTGTCATAGAAGGAAATTAGATAGTCAGGCATGACTTGCACTTGATGAATCCATGCTGACTGTTCCTGATCACTTTTCTCTCCTCTAAGTGCTTCAGAATTGATTCCTTGAGGACCTGCTCCATGATTTTTCCAGGGACTGAAGTGAGGCTGACTGGCCTGTAGTTCCCCGGATCCTCTTCCTTCCCTTTTTTAAAGATGGGCACTACATTAGCCTTTTTCCAGTCATCCAGGACCTCCACCGATCACCATGAGTTTTCAAAGAAAATGGCCAATGGTTCTGCAATCACATCCGCCAACTCCTTTAGCACTCTTGGATGCAGCGCATCTAGCCCCATGGACTTGTGCTTGTCCAGCTTTTCTAAATAGTTCCAAACCACTTCTTTCTCCACAGAGGGCTGGTCACCTCCTCCCCATGCTGTGCTGCCCAGTGCAGTGGTCAGGGAGCTGACCTTGTTCATGAAGACAGAGAAGTTAGATTATGTTGAAATAGATCTATCAGCAAACACACATTTTTCGTAACCTTAATTTGATGTTATGTTTGATATTCAGTACTCTAGCAAACAGACCTTTAATTTGGTTGCAAAACACCTGAGATCATGAAATGGTCCAACAGTCTCCTCATAAACTTAACTTCTATTAAATTGAAAGTCATGTCATAAATATCAAACAGTATTATTAGAAAATATTGATCATCCCATGAGTGCCTTCTGAAGGTTCTCTAGCTTCATCCTCTGAAGCAGCTAATGTTGGCACTGTTGGAGACAGAATGCTGGACTACATGGATCACTGGTCTGACAATTCCTATGTGCTATGCATGTGGGGTTATTAATATTTGTTCAAAATATGTAGATAAGGGGCTCTGCAAACGATAGTACAAATGTTTCAGGATTGTGGCATTGTAAACTGGCAGATGGAAAAACTATTTGCAAATTTGGATTCATGGTGAGAAATATTTCTGACTGACCCAAATAGTCACACACCATTTTTCATTTTAAAAATAACTTTCTCTTGTCTTGGAAATGGTGCTTTACTTCCTGGTGCTGTTTCAAACTACAGCATAGTCTGTGCACAAAGAGGAATCCCAGTTCCATTATGTTGCTTTTTAGCACTTGGCATCTTCAGTCATTACAATCCTGCTGTTTATTCCTTCGATACCTCAGACTGTGTTGTTATAAACAAGGTTTCGGCATTTTCCATGCTAAAGAGTTGCTAACTAATAATGGAGTACATTTTTCAAGACCACCTAAAAGCCCATTTTTGAAAGTGATGCAGGCACTTTGGCTCCTGAGTCCCATTGAC
Organism: Lepidochelys kempii; assembly: GCF_965140285.1. NCBI lineage: Eukaryota > Metazoa > Chordata > Testudines > Cheloniidae > Lepidochelys > Lepidochelys kempii. The sequence goes on from NC_136380.1 coordinate 178,732,974, forward strand.
ATTCAATGACATTTGCGGTAAAATGTGCAAAAGTACCTAAGTGACTTAGGAGCCTGTGGTTGGGATTGCTTCACCCTCATTTATATTCATGAGAGTTAGGTGCCTAAGTATCTTTTGTGAATCCCACCCTAAATCTGATTGAAAATCAGGGAGTTAGGAACCTCTATCATTTAGGCCGTATAATAATTTTTATCTTAAATCTTCAGCTAGTGTAAATCGGAATAGCTCCACTGACTTCAATGGAGGTATACTGACTTGCAGCAGCTGCAGGTCTAGTTTGCTACCAAGCTGAACACTCTGAAAAGAATATACAGAATAGCAATATGACAGGTTTCAGAGTAGCAGCCGTGTGAGTCTGTATCCTCAAAAAGAAAAGGAGTACTTGTGGCACCTTAGAGACTAACTAATTTATTTGAGCATAAGCTTCCGTGAGCTACAGCTCACTTCATCGGATGCATGCAGTGGGGAGATTTATCACTACAAAAGGGTCCCCCTCCCCTGCCCCCGCTCTCCTGCTGGTAATAGCTCACTTTACCTGATCACTCTTGTTACAGTGTGTATGGTAACACCCATTGTTTCATGTTCGCTGCGTATATAAATTTCCCCACTGTATTTTCCACTGAATGCATCCGATGAAGTGAGCTGTAGCTCACAAAAACTTATGCTCAAATAAATTTGTTAGTCTCTAAGGTGCAACTAATTCTCCTTTTCTTTTTGCAGAATAGCAATGTTTTTTCCCAAGTAATGTTTTTTTTAATTTTACCATTGGCATTGTTTTGTCTTCTGAATCCATTATCCTATTTAGTTCATATTGGGGTTTAATCTTTAACACCAGATTACTTGTTATTTATTAGCAGTATAGTAAGTGGTTAAGGGCAGTCCACTGTCAGTCAGATATCATAATTATTCTGTGTGGTCTCTGTGAAAAATGACTAATCTGTAGATTAGCCACTTTTTTATCTCTTATTTTTGCCTAATTTATTCTTGACACTTTATTTTTTTTTTTGTCTGCATAAGAAAGTTGAATAAGCAATGTCATCTCTTGGGAGAAGAAATTCACATGGGGAGGAGACTGATGTATCCTGCATTTGCAGTTTTTAAGTTGATCAAAGATAGCCTTTTTGTTGTAGCTTTTTTAATTTCACCAATTACTTCTTAAAGGCTTAAACAATTAGCTGGGATGAGAGAATTTTTTTTATTTTGAAATACTTCTATAACTTCTGCAGACATATTTTTTTTCTTCCTAATTAGGATTGCAGCCATGCGTTGTGGCTAACACTATATCAAAACACATTCAGGTATAGATACCATGCCATATACTTGAGCTATTCTAGAAATGGCTTTTGGTTGGCTGATCTCGCACTGACACTGATCTTGCATTGATCATTTTATTAGCACATTTAAGAGGTTAGTATTTGAGAAACCTTTTCCTAACTCTCATGTTCTTGCCTTGATAAAGTGTCTAAAATATTTTGCAATTGAGAGATTTGTTAGTAAATGTGAAATTATTTTTATTTGTACAATAATAAAGTAGTTTATACATTAGATAATGAAATAAGAATGTGTAGGAAGAACACTGCCCATAGTAAGAGATGGTGTTTTGTGGTGCTACAACAGAAGCAGCTCGGGAAGTCAAAGTTTTCCCCCTACGTTCCTCTTGCTCCTGGGAATTGGTGATTTACTGCTGGAATTACTACCCTTGGTGCTCTGGCTTAGCTGTGCTGCCTGGCACACTGGGGATGAAGGTTCATCCATTGGTTAAGGAAGTAGCCTAGAATTTGCAAGATCAGGGTGCAGGTCCCTACAATGCCACAGACTTTCTATGTGACCTTGAGCAAGTTACTTAGTCTCTCTGGGCCACATTTGTAAAGATATATTTATGCACCTAAAGATGCAGATAGGCACAGAGTGGGATTTTCAAAAGTACCTGATTTGCATTGATTTCAATGGGAGTTAGCCACCCAGGTGCTTTCGAAAATCCTACTAGTTGCTTTAAGTGTCTAAAAATTTAGCTGTCTATGCCTTTGCTCCCCATATGCAAAATGGGAAAAAAACCGCACTTCTCTACCTCACAGGGCTGTTGTGAGGTTAAACACATTAAGGAATATGAGGTGCTCAGATACTATAGTAATGGGGCCCATCTCTTTCCTACCCCTCTCTGCCCACCTACTGAGTCAGAGGCTTGTGGGGAGCATTCATGCAGCAACCCGTAAAATTAGGCCTAGGCAGCCCTTACAAAGGAATATGTGGAGGAGGTCTTATTCTCTGTTAATACTCTGTGTGGGTGTGAAGCTTGCTTCACACTCTAGCTGTTAGGGTAGAAAACAGTGGTAAAATTTGTTATAAAGCAATTGTACTATTTACAAAAGTATACTAAAGAGCTAAATATTAGGTATAATTTTAACATGAACAGTTCAGTGTCTAAACGCAGAAACCAAACTAAAGGTCTGATCTTGCCATGTGAGCATAGTGCCTCCTGATAACAGCTTCATCAGCTCAGTTGAGTGGAGCAATTACAGGAGCAGGGCAGCCTAACTGTAGGTGTGTAAAAACAACAAGGCATCATTGTGGCACCTTAGAGACTAACAAATTTATTTGAGCATAAGCTTTCATGAGCTACAGCTCACTTCATCGGATGCATTCAGTGGATGCTCACTTCATCGGACTAACATGGCTGCTATTCTGAAACCTTTTGTTGGATACTTATTTCAGCTGAATATGACTTGTCTTGGCTCCTTTCTTTGCTCTATACTTTGCTCTTGTGTAAAAGTCCCTGAGAGCTGCCTGTCAGTTAAACTTTTTACATTTCTTTATTCCCATTCATCTTTCTTCATATTCTTTCCACTTCAGAAGAGTCATTGTACTTTCTGAATTGGAATCTCAGTAGTTTACTTCCTCTCTGCCTACATTCGGACAAAAACAAAAACAAACAAACAACAACAACAACAAAACCCCACCTAGCTTTGGCCTGACTTTCTAATACCAAAATTCACCAAAAATAAATTCAACTTCCAGGTTCACTGATTTTACTAGGAAAGCTTCAGGGATATTAGTTCCATAGTTTTAGACTACTCGGGCAATAACATTTTAAGCAGTCATTTTGCTTTGCTTTGTCATTGACTAATCTGTGAGTAAGTTTTAAACATTGTAGAAAACCTCAGAGACAGTAGTTAATTTTCCCATGTTAGCTCACTTTTTATCTAGTTTTCATTGTTTTTTTTTCTGATTTGCCAGTTACATGGTATAATTGGATCTATCACAAGGAGAATGGAAAGAGCGTGAGAGAGAGAATCTTACTATCCTTTAAAAGATTCACAGTCCATTCATTAAGAATATATTTTCCCATCAGTGAGCTCACATAAGTCCTAGTAACTAATGGAAGTTAGATGTACGCATTGAAAGAACATGCCCATAATATTATTTTGGGGATTTAGGGGATTTACAGACACATCTTCCATTAAAACTGTCAAGATCCTTAGACTGCTTTAAAAATATCAGCCCTTATTATTATCTTCATATCTTTTTCTTTCTAAAATAGTTTTGTTTTTCATGGGTTCATATCAATAGCAGGGGGCACAGGCAGCATGCTTGGCTGAAGTGTAAAGAGACATCATGGTTGAAAGCAGGCATTGCATGTTTGTTCCTTTGTATGACATTTGTCTCCCAAGCTGGCTAATGCATTGCTTTGATATTATGTTACACCTATTTTAATGTATTCATCTCTTGAGCACTGCCAGCATACTAAGAGCCAGATAGCTAAGAGGCAGACATGTAAATGTTGACCCCTCCTGAGGTCCATTAGCACTGTTTTACACAAGCCCTTCTCTGGATACAGTACCTGTTAGCGCTACGGTTGATGGAAGCCCTGTAGGGAATTTGGCCATTTAGACTCTGATGGCCCCTAGCCCTCTGTGGGTCCCAATATGCATGCCCCAACTGCCTTCAACAACAAGGTTTTCCCAGCACCCCAGATTCTCTTCCTCCACAATCAACCCTCCCAGTTGCTTTTCTGACTGCCCTAGGCCCCTCCCCAGCTGGCCACATTTCGTCCAACTCCCCAGGAGTAAAAGAGCAGCCACAGAGTCCTTCCCAGCCGATCTACCTCTTTGCTGACACATCACTGCTCAGCAGACTCCTCACAAATGGTCTCTTCCCCAGGAAACTTAGCCTAAGTCAGATGCAGATGGTCTGGTTGGCACATTATAGTAAAACACATGTTCTGTTTGGAAGCCAGATCTGTTGGCAACAGTAATTTATTCCAGCTGAGGATCTGGGCCTTTCTTTAAAGTACCTGGCAATTCAGGCTATTGGCTTTACCCAGAACATATTAGTATTAGCAGTTGAATAGCCAAGCTGACTGGGTATTTCATTCACACCAGGTTTTGCCACTGTCATGTCCAACACTCTCTGCTTACAAGCAATATAAACTGTCAAAATGCAATAGCTCCTGTACAGTTAGCAAGCTATCTGTTTTTTCCTTGACATGCCTGCATGCAGAGTGACTTGCGGTGGTATATTTGCTTTACGATATACATTCTGTAACAGGAGTTGCACTGGTCAACGAGAAGGGAGAACTTTCTGAGGAGACGATCCCTGGCAGCTGCAAACAGATAATATGGATAGGTTAATCTGTGAGCTCAAACTTGGCACTGAGGTGGACTGTGTTAAGGAGATAGAGTTTCTTTAGCCGGAGCCCATTTGTAATTAGATAAGAAATACTGACAGGAGCAGTGAGTTAGTGGCTTCCCCCCAGTGACAGCTATTGACTGAACACTAGGCTGTGCAGGAGATGGTGATGCAGTCAATAAAAGCATCAGGCCTTGTTTGGAGTAACACCGACAATTACTCTGTAATTTGCAGCCTGGAAATGAGCCACAGACATTTCTGCCCTGTGTTTAGTGTTGATGAGACCCAGAGCTTCCATTCAATCTTATGTTTACTAGCAAACCACTTGTAATAAGGATACAATACCACAGAAAGGAAACTCTGATGGGTCAACATCCGTGCAAGCTTAGTACTGGCTGTGGCTGGTTCAGAGAAGCAGCTAGATTTGGACTATTCATTTGGAAAACTATGGCCCAAGGCAAAGCTCTAACTCTTTGATGGGGAAAAATGAATTCTTAAGTACATCTGTTACTTATCTTTTGATTAAAAACAAACAAGGAAACTAGAAGTCATTTCCCGAAATACATCTGGGGCTACTAACATCCAAATCCTACATGCTGCTCTGCAGGGGTAGACTCCTGCACCAATGCAGAACCTCACTGGTGGGGTTGCGCACAAGTGCAGTTGTCTGCCCGTGCCAAGCAATTTGCAGGAGTGCATCCTAAAGCAGACTCTTAGTCTCTGTCCTACAAGTGTGATCAGTTCTTCAAGGTCCTTCTCAGGCATGTAAAGATTTTTTTTAAAATGTTATCCAGAGTGTCTCTCAAAGGAGTGCACTGTGAGCACAGTGCACCAAAAGGATACAGAAATTAACAGTGATCTACAATTTGCTGCATTTATCTATACAGGCTAATAATAATCAGCTATAAGCCTATAAAAGTCAATGCCAACCACAGGGGGCAAAACAAGTATTGGGATTTTTAGCTTTTAAGTATGTACTTTTGGTTTTGTTTTTTCTTTGTAATATCCCTCTGGCTCTCTCCTGCAACACCCTTTCTTTTCTAGGCAGCCAGTCTGCTGAAGTATCTCAAAGACAGATGCCTTCCTTCTTCCTGAAACGGTCTGGACAAATGCAATAAAATAGCTTCAATCCAAAAATAAATAAAGGGGTAATGTCAGTTCAGGAGATTGGTAAGGGGATATAAAACTTCTAACCTCTAGGCTGCTTGTTCATTTCCAGACAAAGTCTGTAGAGTAAGTGACCAAATGCTTCTTACTCTGTAATTGCTGTTTTGAATCCTATGTAAAATGAGATTGGAGGCCTTACTGCTATAGTCAATGGACGAGAATCTATATTTAAAAAAAATAAAACACAAAACTAAAAACCTTGAAGGGTCCTATTTGGCATCCTTGTTATTAAGAATTTCAGAAGAGGTCAAACGCTTAAGTCATGGAGACTTAATTCCTCCATTGAATTAACACGGAGACAGTTGTTCCTAAAGATGGTCATCCTGTTGGATGGCATGGGAGTGCTGGTTCTGGGAATGAAAAATGTCAGTTTCCAGTGTTGAGCAGCACCGTAAATGAATATTTAAAACTAATTAGGGTTGATCCAAAATGCCCACTGCATTCAATGGAAAGATACTCTTTGGTTTTTTTTTAACAGGCTTTGGATGAAGATCCTAAAAATAATTATACTTTTTTTTAAATAAAAAAGTTTTTAAAATTGTAACAAATTATTAAAATTTTACAGTTTTTGGCTTTGTTTCTTCCATGCATTTTTTACCAGATGTCACAGACGGAGTCAGATAAACAAAAATACCTTTAATTAAAGCCATGAAATATCATGATTACTATAATAATAATAAATTCAACATGTAGTTCCATAAATTTTACAAGCTTTTTGCAAACATTTTTTTTGCAAAAAAAAACATTTTTGCAAACATTAGAAAAATTTCCCATTTCAGTGAATTTACAGTCTAGGGGTCTGAATTCAAATCTACATGGAGCTAAATTGTGATCTACAATATACACTGTAAACCCTTAAGCACATGCATGTGTAAAGATATGCACATGCTTAAGTGTTTACAGCCCACATATGAAAAGACAAATAAGTACACAAGATGGAGGACAGTAATTGCATATAGATATGGGTGTGAAGAAGAGAAGCAACACAAAAACAGAGTTGGTGATGATGAGAGATTACCCACAATTGGAGAACAGAGGGGTGGACTGGGTAGACTGTAAGGAGGAGTAAATCAGTGAAGGTAGAATTGAACATAGAAGAAATGAGAAGAAGGTAGACAGGAGTTTAGGAATGAGAGGAGTGGAAAAAGCAGAGCCAGTGGAGAGACTAAAAGACTGGAAATTATGAAAAGAGTAAGTAATGGGATAGAGAGGGAGAATGAACACTGTGGAAGATGATGGTGTGCTGGTCAGAGAGAGAATCTGTAGACAGAGATTGGAAAAAAACATTTGATAAAATACTTACCAGTTGAAAGAGTGTTGCATTAAGATCCTCTATGATTAGATTAGCTACATTTGATACATTTGCAGTGGGATAAATGTACAAGAATGCCTCACCTACAGAGGAGGGGTATCCTGAACATTTCAAAAGCCATTCAGTCTATGTGGGTTTAAACTATAACATCTCTATCTGTTCCATTGGCAGATAAATGTTTTTCCATGTAGCCTAGCTGAGGGGGAGTGTTAAATTCTTGCATGCCTATCTTCTGACTCTCATGGTTGCTTTGTCTATTTGCTGGTCTAACTAATCTAATTTATATTTTGTATTTATAGGGTACCAATCACCACAGTATCTAGGCGTCAAATGCATTATTAACATAAAGATTGAGATTATACAAAACAGAGTCTGCATGGCCATCCAAGGGTTCAGTGTTTTACTCTCAGAGATTTCCTGCGTACCTTTGTGGTCTTCCCTTTTCTGCAGAAAAAGTAGTCTTCACACCACCAGCCTCTTAAATCTGTCAGTCTAGGTGTCATTATGTTCTCCTCCAGTAGTGTGTTTCGTAGTTTTAGGATTAGGGCTGAGAATCTCTTGCCTTCAGCGCTGATGATTTCCAGATAACTCTGTCATCTCTGGTTGATTTCAAGTGGTGACGCATTCACTAAGGTGGCCTTTTCCCCCGCCACCAACAGACTTAAAAGTGAAATTAGGACTTCAAACTGGAGCCAGTGGAGGGTGTGGTGCATTTCTACATTTTCAAATATATTGATTTCAATTACAACACAGAATACACAGTGTATAGTGCTCACTTCATATTTATTTTTATGACTTAACTGTTTGCACTGTAAAAAGACAAAAGAAATAGTATTTTGCAATTCCCCCATTACAAGTACTGTAGTGCAATCTCTTTATCATGAAAATTGAACTTACAAATATAGAATTATGTACAAAAACTGCATTCAAAAATAGAACAATATAAAATTTTAGAGCCTAGAAGTCCACTCAGTCCTATTGATTGTTCAGCCAATCGCTCAGACAAATAAGTTTGTTTACATTTATAGGAGATAATGTTGCCCGCTTCTTGTTTACAATGTCACCTGAAAGTGAAAAGGCATTCTTCTGGCACTGTTGTAGCCGGTGTCGCAAGATATTTACATGCAAGATGTGCTAAAGATTCATAAGTCCCTTCATGCTTCAACCACCATTCCAGGGGGCATGCATCCATGCTGATGACGGGTTCTGCTCAAAAACTATCCAAAGCAGTGCAGACCAACGCATGTTCATTTTCATCATCTGAGTCAGATGCCACCAATAGAAGGTGCGATGGGTTCGGTCACAGAGACCCCCTTGGGACTCTCACCTGACGTGCTGGAACTACCTCTGAGCCAGTTTTCCACTGCCAGCCTGAGACTTCAGAACCCCGTCTTGTCGAGCAGGACATGCTAGTCTGCTGCAACACAGACCCAAGGTCTGAACCATACCCCCAAAGCTACAGACTTAACTGAAAACACCTTAAGAAGTGCTCCTGTCTGCAGTACCCAAACACCCAGCTCCCAATGGGATCCAAACTACAAATGAATACATTTTACTCTGTATAAAGTGAATACAGGGTAAACTCATACATTGTCCGCCCTCTATAACACTGATAGAGAGGTATGCACAGCTGTTTGCTGCCCCAGATATTAATTACTTAGGGTTAACTGGGTTAATTCTGGGTTAATTGAGAGGCAGAAGTGATTTTATTAAGTATAAAAAGTAGGATTTAAGTGGTTCCAAGTAATAACAGACAGAACAAAATAAGTTACCAAGCAAAATAAAACAAAACACAAGTCTAAGCCTAATCCAGTAGGAAACTGAATGCAGATATCCTCAGAGATATTCCAATAAGCTTCTTTCACAGACTAGATTCCTTCCTAGTGTGGGCCCAATCCTTTTCAGACCAACGTTGTGGTGTATGGTCTTGTCCAGCAATCACTCACACCCCTGTAGTTACTGACTTTTGTTACAGTTTCTTTCAGGCATCTCTTTGAGATAGAGAGGCTATCTCTTGAGCCAGATGAAGACAATATGGAGGGCTTCCAGGGCCTTTTATATTCTTTCTCTTGTGGGCAGAAACCCCTTTGTTCTTCCTTACAAAATCACAGCAACAAGATGGTGTTTGTAGCCACCTGGGGAAGTCACATGTCCATGAAAGATTCAGCTTTTTGCAGGCCGATGCCATTTTTTACATGTTAGTTTGAGCATTCCCAGGAAAGCTCAGATGTGCATTGGCATCTCCCAAAGTCCATTGACAATTAAGTGTTTCTGAATTGGGCACTTACTCAGAATAGACCTTTCTCAAGAAGCTGACCAAATGCTTCACTGATGCTACTTAGAATCAAACACAATGAGATACAAGTGCATAGTCAATATTCATAACTTCAAATACAAAAATGATACACACATACAGATAGCATAATCATAACCAGCAAATTACAACCTTTCCATTGACCTCCTTTGTACAAAATTTGGTGCAATTGTAGGATCTTGGTTGCAACAATGATCTATACAGTCACAGTTCATGTCAATAACATCACAGGAAGTTGATTTTCTTTTTTGGTGGTTCAGGTTCTGTAGTTTCCACACTGGAGTGTTGTTCTTTTAAAACTTCTGAAAGCATGCTACACACCTTGTTCCTCTCAGATTTTGGAAGGCATCACATTCTTAAGTCTTGGGTTGAGTGCTGTAGCTATCTTTACAAATCTCACATTGGTACCTTTGTGTTTTGTCAAATCTGCAGTGAAAGTGTTTTTAAAATGAACAACATGTGCTGGGTCATCATCTGAGACTGCCATAACGTGAAATATATGACAGAATACAGGTAAAACAGAGAAGGGGATGCATAATTCTCCCCCAAGGAGTTCAGTCACAAATTTAATTAAGGCATTATTTTTTTAATGAACATCATCAGCATGGCAGCTTGTCCTCTGGAATGGTGGCTGAAGCATGAAGGGGGCATACAAATGTTTAGCATATCTGGCACATAAATACTTTGCAATGCTGGCTACAAAACTGCCATGCAAATGCCTGTTCTCACTTTCTGGTGATTCTGTAAATAAGAAGAGGACAGCATTATCTCCTGTAAATGTAAACAAATGTGTTTGTGTCAGCAATTGGCTGAATAAGAAGTAGGACTGAGTGGACTTGTAGGCTCTGAAGTTTTACACTCTTGTTTTTGAGTGCAGTTATGTAACCAAAAAAATCTGCATTTGTAAGTTGCACTTTCAGGACAAAGAGATTGCACTACAGTACTTGTATGAGGTGAATTAAATATATGATTTCTTCTGTTTATCATTTTTACAGTGCAATTATTTGTCAGCAAAATATACACTTTGATTTCGATTACAACACAGAATACAAGATATATATGAAAATGTAGAAAAACATCCAAAATATTTAATGAATTTCAACTCGTATTTTTAATTGTGATTTTTTTTAAATTAATTGCATGAGTCAACTGTGATTAACTGACAGCCCTAATTTACACAAAATACAGTGTGTTTGGTGTCAATTAAGACCAGGAGGGAACTGTCACCTGTTTGGAGAGGTGATAATTATTTCAATTGGTCAAAGACTCTTCAGTTTTCATCAGTAATTAGAGAACAGAAACAACGTGAGTTACATGTAGTGGAATGATGAATCTCTGAGTGTTCAGTGGTTTAAACTGTGATGGAATTCAGTAGGATTCCCTTTTCTAGCTTGTTGTCATTCCTCCCTCAAACAAACTGTTTGGTTAATCTTTTTCCAAGAAGTAGTTCTAGAGCTCTTTGCAGCAGGTGACAGTTGGATCCAAGGTTTGCCTGATGCAGCATGGGTTTATCAGCTAATTGACTATTAACAATAGGTCAACCAGCTGTGATTTGACAGAGTTTATGACAAAGAACAAGGCAGTCTTAAATTCCTTAACAGCTGTTGCATAGTTGTGCAAACAATCCCCAGGTTGTTGTCAGAGAGGATCAGAGCAGGTTTTGTGTCATCAGTGTTCTGGTCTTGCAGTTTTTATGCTGCTTCTGACACAGTTCAGTGGTGAGCCATGGTGGTTTTATGTGGTCAGTGGCAGCAGGGTGTCTTTTGAGACCAAGATGCCACTGGTTGTGGCTAATACTTGATTGTATTGCTCAGTCAGGCCACCGTGGTCTTGTCTTGTAGTTGGACATTTCTCTCCCCTAGTGCATTCTGGAAATTTGTCAGACTCCAGAAGACTTCAGTTGACTTTCATTTTTAAGTTACTAGTCTATTTATATTTAAATAAACACATAGTTATCATGGGATAAATTTCATACTAAATACCATCTGCCAGTACATCTGGAAGTCTCTTCAATAACTAATCTTTGGGTATTCGTGATATATATCAGGCAACAAAGGTATAAATGTACAATTTTAATGTGATATTTTACATTTATACACACTTTTTAAATCACAAAATGCTTTACGGACTATAAGTGCACTTCACCCACCATTAACATACAGACACCTTTAAGGTGTAACACAACAACTCTTTAACAGCACCTGGACAGCAAATGAAGTGTAGAGTATTAAATTGAAAGTTCAGGAGATCATGTAGATAAACTGGAATTTTGCCTGGGTATTGAGATTAAGTGTCATGAGCTATTTAATATCAAGTGGACTTCGGTTGTATATATCATCAAAAGGTAGCGCTTCCAGAAACAGAGCTCAATCACACTATTCTGGGATTCCTGGCTCAATACTAACATTGGCTCTGGTCCAGTTCCCATTGAAGTTAATAGAAAACCCGCCATTGTCTTCAATAGGCTTTGGATCAGACACTTAGAGGGAAAAGTGCCAGCTACTGAATCACCAAACCGTTTCCCACAGCACCTGTGTTTTTTTTCCCTGGAGGACACCCAGCCAGGAACAGACAAGGAATGATCCTGCTCAGTCTGATCGATCTGAAAGATCAAAGCTGAAGGTGGTATGGCTTTGGGGTATGAACTGAACAAAACAAAACTCCACAAATTTCATCATTGTGGGACAATTTCTTCAACTCTATGTGGATAGTGGCCCAGCAGAAAGGATGAAAAACACAAATGTGGGAAAAGTTTGAGTGGACATTGAGGATTTTTTGATCAAGGCCTTACGCAAATAATAAATTATCCATAGCTCTGCTAATAAAACTACCAAAACAAATGCAGGGCCTTGTAAAGTAGATGAACAGGCACGTTGCTAAAACATTTGATTCATATAAACACTGTCTTCATTGAAGTATTGTAAAGATGGCCACCCCATATCAGCTTCTAGCCTGGCACTCTCTCAATTTGTTTGCAGTCCTGAGTGATTCTGAGTTTACCCATGGAATAAAGGTTGTTACATCTGCTGTACAGTTCGACTTTCTGGAAGCTTGTGTTAGTGAACTGTACTAAATCTTTCTAAACAACCTTATACCCAAAATACATATAGGTAATTAGGAACCTGTTTATTAAGATTGGTGTAATGAATAATTACTCTAGAGGCATTCTTATTACTGGACAGCACACCTGCATCTCCAGAGACAATCACATTAATTGTAAAGTGCATATTTTTTCCCTACACAGCTTACATCAGCCTACTTTGCAAAATCTAAAATCAGCAAAGCATTTTCGCTTTATAGCAATGATTTATGGACAGAAAACTGAGTGTATTTGTGTTTGGATTAGATTTTATTTTGTTTTTGTAGTTGGCTAAAAAAGCCTTTCTTTTTCAAAACAAGGCAAGTGTTAGTTAATTGAAGAAAGGGAGAATACATTTAATAGAAACTTCAGTTTTGTTCTTGTCCTCTACAAACACTGGAGAATATTGCCTGGTATTATGTATGCATAATGGATGTTAGGCAATATATTTGGAGTATTTTGTCAATAACAAATAGTGTGCTTCTATATTACATTATCAATGAAACATTGCACCTAAGTAGCAAAAAAGTCCCATTTAATCGTCATTTCCATTACAAATTTATTGTGTGAATCTTAATGTACAAGAAAATAAAAAATGCTATCAATCTGGGATACTTATATTGTCAGTTACAATACTAAATCATGGAATAAGCTTGAAACATACTATTGTACATGTATTCAAAGAGTTCTTTCTCTTAGACCCTCCAGGGTCCTATTTTAATAAGTAGATGAATATAATGGCCCGTTTAGTTTATGATGTACTTCAAATGCATTGCATACTATTCTGAAGATCCTAACGTTCAGTATCACATGTGCTATTGTAATAATCAATTTGCAAGTCTCATTTTCAGATAGCTAAAATCATTTCTACAGATACAGGCATTTATTTTTTATTTTTTGCCAACAGTGTTTGTCTAGAATAACAAAAAGTAACATGGAAGAGTTTGCATTTGGTGGAATATTATTTGAATTTGACACAGGACACAAGGAGCCCAGTTCTTTGCAGTTTAATAGAAGCAGGTTTTTTTTTTTTTTTAACAATAGAATCTCATTTCTAGAAATAATGTGTCCAAGAAGCTAATTTTTTCAGAAATACCATGGGAAGGGCAGATTTTCTGACAACTTAACAGCAGCTACCTTCATATGCAGGGGTAGAAAAAATGTTCACCGTAACTGACTATATTACCAAAGTTCCTATTGAATCTGAGAGTGGCAGTCAAGGTGTGGAATCACTTCTTCTTTCAATGCAGTTTGGATAGCCACAAAGTAGGCAAGTCCTAATGTTCTGCCATTGTGTTGCAAACCATGGAGCCGAATCATAAGCTCATGTAATTGGTGTAGCATTGTTATTTCAGGCGCCCCAGGCCTGCTAATAGTTGGGGGGGGGGTGAAGGCTTCAGGAGTGTTATTGAGCATGCTGCATACATTTTTATGAAATAGATTTATAGATTCTATGAATATGTTTAACTGTCTTTGCATTTTTGAAGAGTATTTTTATTAATGTGCTCTATGCAACCAGACACACCAATAAAGTATCAGAGCTTCCCATGCATCTCAGCTATTTCTAGGAGAAACAGATTAAAAACAGAACTGAGTTATGAATTGTTATTCTTCACTATGAAAGCCAAAAGCCAACTGAAGAGCACTAATCCTTAAAACAAAACTCTATCTGATTCCCCTCCACTACACCAATAGGATTAAAGGTAAAGCAATGATATTTGTCAACACACTTTTGATTTTCCCCAGAGCATTAATTTAGGTGGTAGTTTCCTTTTATATGCAAAATGGCCTGTCAAAATTATGAAGAGAATTCTGACACCTGCCTCCACACCCGTGCCTCAAAGCAAAGGTGAGGCAACATGCTACTGATCATGCTATTGCATCACTTACTTGGTTTGACTTAAAAGAGGAAGGTTGTTGCAATGACGCAGGTTCCCCTATAAAATAAATCTATTTATTTCAGACCATTTCTCCAGTTTGTCCAGTTCATTTTGAATTTTAATCCTATCCTCCAAAGCACTTGCAACCCCTCTCTGCTTGGTATCATCCACAGACTTTATAAGTGTACTCTGTATCTAAATCATTGATGAAGATATTGAACAGAACCAGACCCAGAACCGATCTCTGCGGGACCCCTCTCATTATGCCCTTCCAGCATGACTGTGAACCACTCATAACTACTCTCTGGGAATGATTTTCCAACCAGTTATGCATCCACCTTATAGTAGCTCCATCTAGTTTTCATTTCCCTTGTTTATTTATGAGAAGGTCACGCGGGACAGTATCAAAACCTTTACTAAATTCAAGATATACCACATCTACCACCTCCCCCTATCCACAAAGCTTTCTTTGACAGGGTAACAAGTCACCAGGTTGGTTTGACACTATTTGTTTTTGACATCCATCCTGACTGTTACTTATCACCTTATTATCGTCTAGATGTTTGCAAATTCATTGCTTAATTATTTGCTCTATTATCTTTCTGGGTACCGAAGTTAAGCTGACTGGTCTGTAATTACCCAGGTTGTCCTTATTTCCCTTTTTATAGATGGGCACTGTGTGACATTGCACTCCACATGGTTTGTGAAAATATACTTATGAATGTGAATATAATGTGACTGGAATATGCTTTATGCAAAAGGTCTCTTGTAAGGTATCATTGCAAAGCTTATAATCTACTGAGTGTGTCCATCCTATTTGTATGCATGTATCATTCTTGTATCTGAAGCTAGAAATATAAAGTATAACTCTGAGGTCCTATTGTAATTGTGCAAAGTGTGGGCTATTAACGGTGGTTTAGAATCTTGATGGCTCCCATTGACTAGGAAAATTGGTTCTGTTTACTTACAAACCTTCCTGTGTATGTGTAGGCCAGCCCAGGAAGAATGGAAGCTGGGGTCTTACAGGACATGTGATCATGTCACCTGATACTAGAATCCATTTTAAATCTAGTACTTTTCTATTTAGAAGGAGGGGTAGGGAGCCAGAGAGACAAAAGATTCCCGCCTTGTGCCAAAGCTATAAAAGGCAGTGGAACAGAACAAAGGGGCTGCCAGTCATAAGAATACCTCTGCTTTCCACCTAAGATATCTACTGGAACTAACAAGGAGTGTACCAGGGAAAAGGATTGGGCCCAGACTAGGAAGGAGACTAGTCTATGAAAGAAGCTTATTGGGTCATTTCCGAGGGTGAGATTTTACTTGTAATCAGGTTTCAGAGTAACAGCCGTGTTAGTCTGTATTCGCAAAAAGAAAAGAAGTACTTGTGGCACCTTAGAGACTAACCAATTTATTTGAGCATGAGCTTTCGTGAGCTACAGCTCACTTCTCCGATGAAGTGAGCTGTAGCTCACGAAAGCTCATGCTCAAATAAATTGGTTAGTCTCTAAGGTGCCACAAGTACTCCTTTTCTACTTGTAATCAGTTTCTTAATGTATTAAGCTTAGACTTGTGAGTTTTTGCTTTATTTTGCTTGGTGACTTACTTTGTTCTGTCTGTTATTACTTGAAATCACTTAAATCCTACTTTTTATACCTAATAAAATCACTTTTGTTTATTAGTAAACGCAGAGTAAGTGATTAATACCTGGGGGTGCAAACAGAGGGATGTGCACAGCTATCAGTGTTATAGAGGGTGTACAATTTATGAGTTTACCCTGTATAAGCTTTATACAGAGTAAAACAGATTCATTTGGGGTTTGGATCCCATTGGGAACTGGGTGTCTAGGTGCTGGAGACAGAAGCACTTCTTAAGCTGTTTTCAGTTAAATCTGCAGCTTTGGGGGCATGGACCAGACCTGGGTCTGTGATGCAGGAGGCCATTGTGTTTGGCTCAACAAGGCAGGGTTTTGGAGTCCCAAGCTGGGAGGGAAAATGGGTTCAGAGGTAATTCTTGCACATCAGGTCTCTGTGATTGAGGGGGTCTCTGTGACCGAACCCATCACACACTATATTTGCCTTTTTCCAGTCTTCTGGAATCTATCCTGTCTTCCATGACTTCTCAAAGATAATCGCTAATGGCTCAGTTATCTCCTCAGTCAGCTCCTTGAGTATTCCCGGATGCATTTCATCAGGCCCTGGTGAATTGAAGACATCTAATTTGTCTAAGTAATTTTTAAGTTGTTCTTCCTATTTTAGCCTCTTCTGATCCTACCTCATTTTCACTGATATTCAGTATGTTAGATGTCCAATCACCACCAACCTTATTGGTGAAAACCGAAACAAAGGAGTCATTAAGCACCTCTGCCATTACCACATTTTCTGTCATTATGTTTCCCCCTTCAATGAAGCATCTCACACATTTGACGAGCTTGCCAATATACTAACAGTTGTCTATATGTAAGCAGAGTCAGGATGAGCTCTACCCTGACATCTGATGGTGAGTCATGGTGGGTTGTGGAAAAGAACTTCAGGGGCTGATCTCATTTGCATAGGCACACCCACCCTGCCTAGATGGTCACTTTGTCTGCTGCAGGAACCCCAGTTTCTCTGTTACTGGGGCAGGAATAAACTGCTTTTATCCTGATTATGTGAATCAAGGACAGTAGAACTGTACTTGGCCTTTTGTTATGATGGAGGGACTCACCATCAACTAAGCAGCATTTGCTAGGCAAGGGTCATGGGTTCCAAAACCCAGTGAAGGGAGAGAGGCTGGGGACAAGTATTAATACTTGGTGGCATGTGTCCCCCTTACATGCTGACTGCACTTGCTCCTCTCTCCACTGTGGAATATCAGAGCTAATTTTGATTCCATTAGGAGTCTAGTTACAGGCTGCTTGGCTGAATTCACTTTAGGCTAATGGTGCACCAGCACTGAGGCTCCCCTACTACAAGCTGAAATCACAAAAGAGCTAAACTTACTAAGAGCTGAAATCACTGAGTGTTGTGTTAAGTAGTGGGGGAGCCTGCGGAGCAGAGCGGCTGGTGGAGCAGGGCAGTTTGTCAGATGCCTGGAGCAGCTCATGGGGGCGGCTGGCAGAGCGGAGCCCCATGGAGAGGTGGGGCCATCAGCTTTGGACCACGTAAGGTGCCCCTTAACCCCCCCCCCATCTCCACCCAGGTTGGGAGGTAAAGCTCCACAGATAAACTTTCGAACTCTGGGGCTGCCCTGACCAGGGACAGAGACTTTTGGGTTGTTGGACTTTTGGGACTTTGGGTGATTTGGAGTTGCTGGACTCAAGAACCAAAGGGAAAGGGGCATGCCCCAATTTGCTTGGGGTGGGTTTTTGCTCATGAGTTGTGTTATGAATCCTGTTTGTCGGTGGTGTTTCCTCAACATAATGCCACATTGTTTCTCTCTGTTATTAAAAGGCTTTTTGCTACACTCAGATGCTGTGCTTGTGAGAGGGGAAGTATTGCCTCTTGGAGGCGCCCAGCGGGGGTGGTATATATTTGTCCCAGGTCACTGGGTGGGGGCTCAAGCCGGTTTTGCATTGTGTTATTGGAATGGAACCCCTAGATACTGAACCCGGCCCTTGTTGCTGCCAACTCTGATGGGCAGAAGGGGTTACATATATAAATATGATGCACTGATTTAACTTTAGTTATAGCAACCAAACCCCTGTGTGGACACTCTCTTATTTCAGTCTGAGTGGCTTATTCTGGTATAGTCTAAACTGATTTCTAATCAATTTAAGCTAAACTGAAATAAAGTGCTTTAAACTGAAGTAAGTGTCAATACAGCCTTTTGCAATGATTTAACTAGATCTGTTTAAAATCATGCTTGTAATTAAACTAATACAACTTTCTTGTGTGGGCACGGACTAGCTTAACCAGAAGTTATGTACTTGATGTAGGAATCACTGAGTGAAATTCTGTGGCCTGTGCTACATAGGTGCTGGAACTAGGCATTCTGTGAGTGCTGCAGCAGCCCCTGGCTTGAAGTGGTTTCCATCATATACAGGGTTTACAGTTTGGTTCAGTGTCTCTCAGCACCCCCACTATACAAATTGTTCTTGCAACCCTGGTGCGTTATGCAAGCAACTTGACTAGATGATCATAGTGGTCTCTTCTGGCCTTAAGATATATATTAACATGGTATTATCCAGGCCCCATTGAAGACAATAGCAGTTTTGCCATTGATTTTAATGCACCCAGCATTTCAGCTTTAGGGTATGTCCACACTACAATAAAAGACACATGGCAGAGCTGTGGCTGGCCTGGATCAGCTGATTCAGGCTCGCAGGGTTCAGATTGTGAAGCTATAGGTTTGCCACATGTTTGGTTTTCCACTGGAATACCCATTTAAAGTCTGGTTGGCAATGCAGTGGGGCTGGCAGGCTCCCAGGAAGTGGCCAGGATGTCCGACTCCTAAGTGGAGGGGCAGCCAGAGTCGCTCCGTGTGCTGCCCCTGCCCACAGATGCCACCCCGAGCACTGGCTCTGCAGCTCCCATTCGCCAGGAATTGCCACCTGAGGTCAGTGCTGCTTTGAGCCTGCACCCCTCACCCCAACACTTTGCCCCAGCCCGGAGCCCCCTCCACACTTCAACCCCTCGGATCCAGCCCAGAGCCCCCTTCTGCATCCCAAGCCCCTCATCCCCAGGCCCACCCCAGAGCTCACAACCTCAGCCAGAGTCCTCACCATCCTAGCACCGCAACCCCCTGTCCCAGCCCAGAGCCTCTCCTACACACCAAACTACTCATTTCCAACCCCCACGCAGAGCCAATACTGCCATCCTAAACTCCAAACTGCTGCACCAGTCCAGTGAAAATGAGTGAGTGAGCAAGGGTTGAGGAAAGAGTGATGAAGGTAGGTGGGATGGAGTGAATGGGGGGCAGGGCCTCAAGGAAGGGGTGGGGCAAGCATGTTTGGTTTTCTGCAATCAGAAAGTTGGCAATCCTACGCGGCTGTAAAATGCAGTGTAGATATTAGGGCTTGGGCTGGGATTCGGACTGGAGCCCAGGCTCTGCAATCCTGGAAGGGCTCCAGCCCAAGCCCAAATGTCTACATTGCAATTGTACAGCCCTACAACCCAAGTCAGCTGAGACTAGGTGCCATTGTTTTTTTGTCACAGTGTAGAAATACCCTTGCGACTAGTGGCTACTGAGCTCTCCTCATTGATGAGAATCACTTTCATCAACCCACTGTTCTGCAAACTCCATTGGCTTCCCATTCACTTCACAAGAGAGTCCAAAGTCCCAGGTCCTAGCTGCCTCAGAGACAGCCTTGACATCCATGATATCCCCAGGCAGCTATAGTCCATAGGAACCAAGAAGCTAAATAGACCTTGGTTCCAAGTATCAGCCACTGAGAACAGAACACTCCTTGCTGAAAAATTCCTTTCCAGAAGTGATCCAGTGGAATGCAAGCCAGGCAGTGTTCAGGTTAAGGTCTAAAGCTAACCTTTTTAAAAAAAAACTTTTTCCCCAGGATGAATGTTTTTAACTTAAAAAAAAATCCTGCACATGTTCCTCTGCTCTAAGGAATGGAGCGTAAAACATTTTTGTTCGGAGCTTTGTGTCTCCTATTTTATACTTTGTGTACTTTTTTGGAAGTCTAGTGTAGAATTGAACAGTTTCTCCATTTCACAGCCTGTGTTAAAATCAGAAGGTATCTGTTACGTCATAAAGACCCCGCGAAAAACGAAGTACCTCCACGGCTGGTGCTGCAAGTTATTCCATGCTCAGTGACTGATCTTCTCCACAGGAGTCTGCACAGATTTTGAATTCCTTCTCCTCTTGTAGTGGTTTAGGGCTTGTCAGTGGTGTACCTTACTGGATGTATAGTAGATAAATAACTTCAGAGAGCTAATTAATTGTAGAAGAAACACTGCATTCTTGTATGCCACCGCACTTGTTCAGAAGGTGACCGTATCCATTTATTGATTTACGTAGTTTTTAGCAGTGGCACTATTTCATGTGTATAGGAAGCCTGGACATTTTTCATGACAAGCTTTAGAGTCAAGCATTTATACTTAAAAAAATCTTATTGTTATTTGGGGTTTTTTGTAAGAGTGAGTGAATTGCTATAAAGATAAATAGTTGAACAAATTTCACAGAGGGTCCTGTGAGCAATCTGCTTATTGTTTTTGGAGTCATAATGCCTTTTTCTCTCCCAAACCGCTCCCAAAAGGGAATAATAATTATAATTAATTAATAAAAACAAACTTGAATGTGTCTTTCAAATTTGGCTCTGGCATGGTGACTACAGTATTAAAACATAAGATTATTGTGGGTCTAAAACAATGTACTTAGCATCTAAAACTAGATGTCCTATATCCTGCCTTGTGATTTTCCCCAAATATTGTCATGACTAAAATCACAGCATACACACCAAAGTATCCATGACGAAACTGCATTGACATGTATTTGTAAATCTTCTGTGCTTGCAAATGGATAGGATGGTGCATTTCCTAACATATTTAAGCAAATGCTGTACAGTGAATGCTAAGGTTGTCTCTGCTGGGAGACTGATTTGGCAGTTGTGTTTTTTTACAGTTTTGAGTGAAATATAGTGAAAAATCGTATAATATGGAAAACGGTCTTAGCCTGCATCTCTGATGGCTGCCTTGTGATTGTCTTGTGATATGTCTGTGAAGTAACATGTTAAGTAGTTAGAGTGCCCAACCATACAATGCTCAGCTTAAAGCAAAATCTGTGATTTCTAGTCTGTTCAACCAGAAATTTCTCAAGACCAGGATAATAGCTCTGAGAGCAAAGTACACAAAACCTGACCTACTAGCCTCCTTTTAGCTTTTGTCTCTTCATTCAACTCTTAAGAAAGAATCCTATTTTCTTTTCAGACCAAATGTCATAATTCCTATTAGACCAGCAGCTGATACACATAGTGAAATTCATTGTAGTGCACAAAACTCCATAGTGAGCAAAATCTGGGTAGGGAAGGGCTTGTTGCTAGACTTCCTCTTTCCTTTGATCTTTTTAAACCCATCAGAAAGAATAATAGAAGAGAAACAGAAATAACAGTAGCTGCCTTTCCTCTGTGATTGGCACGTATGTATCAAGCTGTTATGCAGTCCTTGTGCTGCAGGGGTGGATGAGGTATGTGGGAACATATACAAGAAGGATATCCTGAAGTAGTGTAGGAGACTATAAAGCAGGCAACAGGACAAAAATTTTGTCATGCTATTCTTTCAGGCAGCAGAAATCCTCTTGCATGATGCCTGAAAGCTTTAAGGTGGTCCTTGCTAGAGATGAATGATACTTGTTGGCAAAGAACAATACTTCCTCTTCTCAGAGAAACTGTATTAATAATCCTGGAAGGATGGGTTTTCTTGTGAACAATGACAGGTCTTTTACTGTGCTAGGCTAAAGTTAATTAGAGAAACTTCAATCCCTTCCAAAAAGTAGAGAATAATGTTTAGTCATGAATGAAGATCCCATTTTAAATTTGAAGTTATAGAAATGTTGTTTAAACATCATATGATATTATGTATGTATCTGTATTGTGTATAGAGATGGGACCAAATCCTGGTCACAGACTCCTTTATCCTTTAAACACTGGGAAACTCTGAATAAAATTGTCACAACAAATCTGCTTGTACCACTGCATTTTGGTAACACAATTCACTGGGAGACGACACTTGTGTCCATCCCCTTGACCAACACTGAGGATGGTCATATAAATGTATCCCTCAGCACCTGTCCTTAGTGGGTCAGGGTTTTCTTCTCCTTGGGGATGTCAGCATGGAGTTACTCATAAAGCAGTAAACATAATACAAACAGGATGTATTTAAAACAAAGGCAATGGAATTAAAAAAAGTGTGTAATATATCTAGAGTCACACTACTGATATGCTAAGTTAAATGAAGCATTATCTGTTTAGATACAGAAAGCAGATTAGCGGATATCTTATATCCCTTGAAAGGAATATTCTCTCTCTGAATGCTTTTCTGATCTGTCAGCATCTTATGCTGTTTATATTATCCCCTCCCTCCCACTTTTCTTTGCCCAGGACTTACTTTTCAAGTCCCTTAATCAGTGTGTATGTTCAGATATGCCCCTCCTGACTGTCTGTACATCTCTTGCTGAATGTAGTGTTGTGCCGTGTCGGTCCCAAGATGTTAGGCTTTGTCTACACTGACAACTGAACCACAAAACTTCTCCCACCAACATAGCGCTGTGCACACTACCACTTATGCCGGCGAAAGTTGTGTCGTTCAGGAGGGTGTTTATTTTCATACCCCCGAGCAACATAAGTTTTGCTGACATAAGTGGTAGGGTAGACATGGCCTTAGTGTTATGGACAATTTTTGACCCATACCCCATTGCACTTCTCTATGGGAGATAATTCATGCTCTCCAGCTGAATACACTCAGTCTTCATCAGTGCTGAATACAGAAAGAGCTTGGATGTCACATTTTTTTTAAAAAGTCTGTTAATTCTTACCATAAAACAAATTATTGACAGATCGCAAATCCTCTGTCATAGTGCTAAATGAAAACACCCTCTGAATATCAGCAAACATTTGAGAAATGTGGACTTAAACCTTGATTTTATGGCTGGGTCTTACTTCCTAAATGTGTGTGTCTATAGTGATCTTCCTTGCTCACCAGCCATATATGCTCATGTGACCCACAAGCCACAGAACAGGGAAGAAGGGTAGCAGATTGCTACACATTCAGCCTCCAAAGTTCAGTCCAAGGCCAAAGCTTCCTACTTGGCATGTTGGCATTGTAATTTACAACAGAAAAAATGCAGAACATCTATAAAGACAAATGATTATATGGGATGAGTCAGGGGAAGCTACCTATATATGAGACATTGGAAACAAACATAGCATGTAATAGAAAAGTCAGCACAAGTTATGGCTGCACTAGGTTTCTCCTTCTGTTAAGACTGTGGTCCTGGTTCTCTTCAGGCAGATTTGAACAGGAATTGTTCAAAGAACTTTAGATTGTTTTAAGCTGTTTTTCCCAGCCCGATTTACAAATTTGCTTAATTAAATCATTGTTTAACTCTACGTTTAAATTTGAGGAAGGAAGGGTCAAGAATGTACCTATGTAAAAATGGCAAACTATTAACCAAAATTTTGCTCTCTATGTATTTTACATATATACTGTGTCTTATTGTTAAAAATAAGTGTTACTACTTCTGGATTGTAGAACCAGTGTATCTATAAGAGATTAATCTTGTTTGACTCATACATCAACACAAAAATCTGTTAACTGTGGTGATTGTCATTAAAAAGGTTGACAATGGCTGCCACTAGGAAATATCTCGGATGTTTTATTTATTTCCTATTGTGTTATATATATTTCCTATCCTGGATATAATTGCAATATATTAGATCTCTGATTAGGAACTATAGAGAAATGTTGGTGTCTTAGTGACAACCATTATAATTTCCAGTTACAGAATCTTTACCGTGAGGTGTACATCTCAGCTGCCTTAGGTTGGTCAGAGTGCTATGGTTAGTTAGGCCACAGGGAGCACAGCTTGACGTTCAGATCTACAGCCAAGTTTTCAGGGCTGGCAGTGAGGAAGGAAAACATCTTTTACTGGTAAACAAAGCAAATTTGAGATGGAAATTTGGAATGAGATACCTTATAGATTATATATTGTTCATACAGGGTGAAACCCTAGATCCATTGAAGTCAGTGGTAAAACTCTGGGGCCAGGATTTCACACATAGAACCTAAACAGAAGTAACTGAAAGATAATGAACATGAGCCCATTGATGCAATTTGTACAGGTCACTTTTCAGAGGGAAAAAACACACTAGAAGTATAATTTGATATGAGTTGGGTTTTATTTGAGGGGGGCGAGGGTTAAGGGGAAGTGGCTTCCTGTGTGGAAATTTAATATTTTTGTTTCCTCATGAAAGTAGGTGATAAATATCAATGGATAGTGAGTGATATGCAGTGTTGATATAGCCATGTTGGTTCCAGGATGTTAGAGAGATAAGGTGATATTATCTCACCCACTTTGTTTCTGTAATGGGTAGTGGTGTGAACTTTTCCCAAACAGCTCAGCTCGTGTGCCTTAATCCTGACCTGCAACCCATCCCCTGCTTCGGTACTGGGACTCAACTTGAACAGAAATGCTGATTGTGTAGTTGATTCATGACGTGGCTAAATATCCACTATGGATTTAGTTGAGATCACCAACCTCTTTTAACTTGTGACCTAGTACAGATATGAACCCTCATCTCCAGAGATAAAATACTAATGCACTAAACCACTGTTCCACCTAGTCCTACTGATTGTTGTCCTTCCTAAAATCTAGGGTAAATTGTACCTGGCAATTGAAATTATTCTTATGGAGATGTTTCTCTTTTTATTGACCAGTAAGACAAAGAAAATTTTTAAAAAAGCTTAATAAAAATAATCAGAATTAAATAAAACCTCTAACTAAAGGACACATTGGGAAACTTACTACTCTTCCACATTTCAGACCATTTCATTTTCTCAGAAAAGTCTCCTGGGACCCAAGTAGCAACTGATATCTCTTCTAGTATGGAAGAAAACACTATGCATGAACAAGTCCCTGGAATTTCATTGCTGAGCTTTTAAGACAGAAAATGCATCTTGGTTTATTTGAGAATCC
The DNA here is from genome assembly GCF_965140285.1 of Lepidochelys kempii. Classification (NCBI taxonomy): domain Eukaryota; kingdom Metazoa; phylum Chordata; order Testudines; family Cheloniidae; genus Lepidochelys; species Lepidochelys kempii. The sequence continues at coordinate 178,757,975 of NC_136380.1, forward strand.
TTATTTCTTACAATAAATTTTATTGCAGACCTACAAATTCTTCACATTGGGATGTCAATGAGGATGACTTGTGAAAATGTGCTAACACAGAGAGTGAAAGTTATAACTAACATTTTCCCCTTAATGTAAAGCAATGGCCTGGTGATATATGGCATAGTCATTAATGAACAGCTCTTTCTTTCTTTCTTTCTTGGAGGTGGGGAGGAGATAATAGAGCTGCTTGCTAAAGGATCTCCAAAAATAAGCAAAAAATAAACTGCATGTTGAAATTTTTGACCAAATTATGAAAGAGTTTAGCAAAGTACTCTTTAAGATTTGTTGGTCAACAAATGTGTGTAGTGTGAATTAATGGCAAAGATTGGTCAGAAGAAGACAGAAGAGACCAAATGACCTGTTTGATTTTCTCAGCCAACGGATTATAGTTTCTTTTTTAATAAAAGTACTTGCCCATCAGCATTTTAACGCAATATGTATCATAAAGAACTGATTTATAGACTAACTATGATAGTTGAGGAAAAACATGTTCAGGATGATGCTTCATTCAAGCGACAGAGTTGAACAAAAAAAGGCCCGTGCATAGTAGCACTGATGAGCGTATGGGGAATGTTTTTTTTTTTACACAATGCAGTCTGACAAAAGAGATGCCAGTTTGAGATAGAAGCCTAAAATATCATACCATGGCGTGGCAAGCCCACACAATTGCTTCCACACCAATTACACCCTACTCTGGGGCTATGCATACAAAGAACAGCTGTTGAGGTGGGTCTCTGGTCTGAATCTGTGGCAGCTCAACCATGTGCTGCTCTTTGCTCAGCTTCTGATAAAGCCCCAATTTAATCCTAAATAAGGGTTATGTCTCATTTTTGTATTAAAATGCATGTCATGGATTTGTGAACAAGAGCTGTGAATTGTGGAAAAGGTTTACAGTAGTTATTAAGTTTTTAAGCTGTTAAGTTGACTGAACTGTTTTGTAAAATAATAATGTTACTAATCTTCTGAGTCACTTTTTAATAAGCATGATTAGCAATTTGAAACTTAATTTATGATTTATGTATTTGTGGTATCTCTTATGATAGCGGAGAAAATAACCTGATTCATTATTAAGAGATCTTGAAATTTTCAAAATTTAATGAGATGGTTTCCAGGGTCTTTATGATATTTGCCAAACCAAAGTACTTCATCAAATCTGCTGGCCCTGGAAGGCAAGATTACAGACATTTCATATTTAATGTACAGGATTTCCTATAATTTTAAACATACATTCTTCATTAAAAAACCCACTGAGATTATAATTTGTTTTCCTCTTCCTACCCACTCCCCAAAAAGGCAGTTTGAATGGATAGTACTTTTTTATAAAGAAACCTTGGTTTGTTTTCCTGTGGCTGCACATTAGCTTAAAGTTATGAGTTTAGAAGAGATCCCTCATGATTAAGCAGGGACTTTCCTAATGCAGGCCAGAACCTTTAATTCATTATAAAGATGAGCCGTGAGCAAGTTTGTTAATTTTACTAATGAGTTTGTTTTGTTTGTTTGACAGCAAAATGCTTTGAAGTTTGTGAGAACAATTCAATTTAGAATGGTAGTGAGGTAACATGCCTTAATTCACAAAAAGAACAGGAGTACTTGTGGCACCTTAGAGACTGACACATTTATTAGAGCATAAGCTTTCGTGGGCTACAGCCCACTTCATCGGATGCATAGAATGGAACATATAATAAGAAGGTATATATATACATACAGAGAAGGTGGAAGTTGCCATACAAATTGTAAGAGGCTAATTAATTAAGATCAGCTATTATCAGCAGGAGAAAAAAAAAAACTTTGGTAGTGATAATCAAGATGTCCCATTTCGACAGTTGACAAGAAGGTGTGAGGATACTTAACATAGGGAAATAGCCACTCATTACACAGTCATTACACATGTTTAATCTGTTATTAAGTATGTTAAGTATCCCATGTTAAGTATCCTCACACCTTCTTGTCAACTGTCTAAATGGGCCATCTTGATTATCACTACCAAAAGTTTTTTTCTCCTGATGATAATAGCGCATCTTAATTAATTAGCCTCTTACAGTTGGTATGGCAACTTCCACCTTCTCTGTATATACACTTACTATATGTTTCATTCTATGCATCGGATGGAAGTGGGCTGTAGCCCACGAAAGCTTATGTTCTAAAAAAATTGTTAGTCTCTAAGGTGCCACAAGTACTCCTGTTCTTTTTGCGGATACAGACTAACACGGCTGCTAATCTAATGCCTTAATTCAGCAAAACACTGAAGCATACACTTAAATCATTCTATTCTACATACAAAAACATGCTTAACTTCAAGTCTGTGTTTAAGATTCATTGAAGGGAATGGGTCTTAAAGAGAGGCTTAAAGTTAAGCATGTACTTATTTGTCTGAATTGGGGTATCAAGCTCAAGTTGCTCACATAGGATATGACTACACTGCAAATGAAGGAGTAATTTGTAGCAATGGTAGTGAACACATGGTGGCACAGATTTTGGCCTGGGCTAGCAAACTGGACATGTAGCTACAGTCCATGGCAGCTTCTATTACCGCAGCTAGCCAATGCTGAAGCCCAGGCTACCAAGTCTACTATTGCTACCCATGCTAGTGAGATTGTACCTGCCCTACAATTACACCTTCATTTGTGATGTAGACATACTCTGTATGAATAACTTCAGCTTGACACCCCAATTCAGACAAGCAGATATTTTGACAATGCTTCATTTCTCTGTTATATTATCTTACTGACTAGCATACTTTTGTTTTGCTAGAACCTGCATTGTTTGTACTGACCTGTTTTATAAATCTCATTGCACTTCACATCCTCTTCACTTCAACTGATAACTGAAAGAATACCTTATGAGGCAGCTATATGGTGGGACTCACTCACGTGACTTTGTGGTAATGGGAGTCGTTACTAAATCCCCAAGGAGAACACTGAATCTCTTAGTATCTTCAAAAGTTTAGGAATAGGTATTTCTAAAATATGATGGGAATTCTATTATTGTAATAAGATCCTACCTTTGGTATATAAATTAACTTGAATATTTATGATCCCAAACACAAAATCTACTTGCTCACTTGTTCTGGTAGTGGTGGTGATGATGAAACCCTGATGAGATTTCACTTACCTGTCAGAATGTTACTTCCCTTCGATGAATTGGCAAAGAGAATTTTTCCAAGACAGTACCACACATCATTTGTTCTTTGATTTTCCAGTTCAGTAAGAAACAGTCTATCTTTTAACAAACAATTTACATAGGAATGTTTTACAGTTCAGAAGAATTTAGGAAAAATATTCACCCTTAGCAATCTTACCTCATCTTAAAGATAACTGAATTAGCTTAAGTGTCATTCACTAAAATCCACTCAGCACTGCATTAGCATTGCAAAAGAGACTGGGAGGGAATTACATTTCAGAACTTATTTAAATGTATAATTCAAATCCAGTATATTGTGTTATGTTACCTCTCTCACCCAGGTCTCATTAAGTCAAAATCCTAGAGAGTGTGCTGTCTCTTTAAGGCAGAGTAGGTATTGTCCTGATGAGTCAGGGGGCAGCCCACCAATTGGCAGACCCATTGGGTGATAAATGTCCAAAGGCCTCCAGGCTGACTACACATTTTTCATCATTAATCCAGCCTATTGTGAGCTGGTCCACTCGCATTGATTCCAACTAGGGGGCATCATCTGCTGTTAAGAGGGTGATGACTCGCTAAAAATGAAGGCCTGAAACTAATCAAATATAGTTAGAGCCTTTGCTGGCAGCTTACTCGGATAGCTGTGGGATACTAATAGGAAAGCGCCAGACGTGGGCAGATCCCTTCAGGCACTGCTTGGCTTTGTATGGGAATGTGATGGTTCCCTTTGAAAGCACGTCATGTGATTATAGCTATTATTAAGTCAAATGCTGTTACAAGAGATTCTTCTGTCTTTTTATGATTATGTTTTTTCTGGATGCTTTTGCACTATAAAAAAACGCAGTGAATTTGGAAATGTCCTGTCAAGTCAAGATCGTACTAAATGATTCACTTACAAAGAGAAAAGAATTCCCTGTGCAAAATCTTTGTCTGCCTGTCTAATTCATCTGCCTGTCTCTCTGTCTTTCTGTTTAGCCACCTATTTATGTATTTATCTGAGGACTTCACTTCTTTTGTGTGCAAGTAAGACAAATGAAGTGCTTAACTTGATGCCTTTGTACAGTGTTTGCCTTTGGATGGTTATGATTCATTTATATGTAATAAGTCCAGTTGGAAGTAAAGAGTGAAGATTGGAGTAAATCACTGCCTAAAGTGAAATTATAGATGCAGGCTTATCTTGGTCTTCAGCAACCTACCAATGTTGCAAAGGGGTGGGTTTTCCACTGTTTTTTTTTTTCCACATTGCTGAGCATGTCCCTTTTCTAACAGTTCACGTCAGTGGAGGCTCCCCCTTGAGGAATTAACATTGCTGGGAGAGATCCTTTTTTCAAGAAATTTTCTATTGTTGGTGTGAGGGCTTTCAGAGAGTTCATATTGCTGCAGAGACCCCTCCCATTCTGAGATTCTTGCTTCCTTTGGGATTCTTCTAATGAGAGATTGCATTCAGGAAACAAGGCAGTTTGAATTGGTGGTTGATGCAGCCGTCTGATGATGAATTTTCAGTGTCTGAGGCTGATGCGCTTTTTAAGCCTTGATCCATCCAGGCCCCTTAAAAATCATGCGTTCAACGTGCAGATTGTTTTTGTCATGGATGGATCCTCCTTTTCTCAGTCAGGACTGCTAAGAGTGCCATATCCATTTAGGCAGCACTTATACATTCATGGATGAGATGGGCAAGACCCAAAAATAACATGAGGATGACTGGATTGCCCCAAAACCAGAGAGAGCTGTTGATGGGCTCGGGGAGAGAGGAATAAGTTTAATTTAGCAAAGCTCAATTTGTTGTTGTTGTTAGTAATTATTATGTGTATTATTTCTCAAAAGAGTGCCAAAGAGCTTTACAATTATTGAATTTCTTGCCCCAAAGAACTTGTAGTCTAAGGCTATGTGTACACTTGAAGCTGTGATTCGCAGCTCGAGTAGACATATTCACATTAGCTTTCTGTGACATTATTGACATTAATTGGGACCGTATAGATCATTATTGCAACCAAGGTCCTATAGTGGCACCAAATCTTGTATAAAGGGGGTCAAATAAGGTGTCTAAGACAATGTTGTGGTTTGCTGGTTATGATTATGCTATCTGTATACATGTGTCAAGGTTCCTTCCCCACTCTGAACTCTAGGGTACAGATGTGGGGACCTGCATGAAAGACCCTCTAAGCTTATTCTTACCAGCTTAGGTTAAAAGCTTCCCCAAGATACAAGCTTTGCCTTGTCCTTGAACAGTATGCTGCTACCACCAAGCGTTTTAAACAAAGAACCGGGAAAGAGACCACTTGGAGACATCTTCCCCCCCAAATATCCCCCCCAAGCCCTACACCCCCTTTCCTGAGGAAGGCTTGATAATAATCCTCACCAATTGGTACAGATGAACACAGACCCAAACCCCTGGATAGTAAGAACAATGAAAAATCAATCAGGTTCTTAAAAGAAGAATTTTAATTAAAGAAAAGGTAAAAGAATCACCTCTGTAAAATCAGGATAGTAAATACCTTACAGGGTAATCTGATTCAAAACATAGAGAATCCCTCTACGCAAAACCTTAAATTACAAAAAGACATAAAACCAGGAATATACATTCCCTCCAGCACAGTTTATTTTACCAGCCATTAAACAAAAGAAAATCTAATGCATTTTCTAGCTAGATTACTTACTAACTTAACAGGAGTTGGAAGGCTTGCATTTCTTATCTGTTCCCGGCAACAGCATCACACAGACAGACAGAACCCTTTGTTCCTTCCGCTCCAGGTTTGAAAGTATCTTGTCCCATCATTGGTCATTTTGGGTCAAGTGCCAGCGAGGTTATCTTAGCTTCTTAACCTTTTACAGGTTAAAGGGTTTTGCCTCTGGCCAGTAGGGATTTTATAGCACTGTATACAGAAAGGTGGTTACTCTTCCCTTTATATTTATAACAGCATGTATCATTTTTGTTTTTAAAGATATAAGTATTGGCTCTATACTGTCTGTATTTCAAACTTGTGCTATGCGTCTGGGTGACACCCTAGACAAGTTGGTGTCAGCTCTGCCAAGCCTGCTTGATGGCCCATTAAGGACCATCAGCTATACAGTTGACCCATTGAGAGAAGGCAGACACACCTTGTGACTCAGCAACGCATGCAGGGACCTGACTATGGACAGAACTCTGAGGTTTTTCCATGCCATGTGATGGACAGCTTGTCTTTCGGACAAAGAAGGCAGAGACCACATGGCAAGAGAATATAAAAAGCTGCTGCAGCTCCTCCATCTTGTCTTCAATCCTGCTTCTTACCTCTGGAGGGACTTAGCTACAAATGGAAGCTCTACACAAAGGACTGAAGACCCATCCCAGCTGTGGATGTACTCCAGAGACTTGATTTGAACCTGCAGCTTATTCCATCATTGCTACAAACTTGAACCAAGAACTTTGCCATTACTGTATGTAATTGATTCCATTTGACCAAGTCTAGCTCTCATCTATATCTTTTTTCCTTTTATGAATAAACCTTTAGATTTTAGATTCTAAAGGATTGGCAACAGCGTGATTTATGGGTAAGATCTAACTTGTATATTGGCCTGGGTCTGGGGCTCGGTCCTTTGTGATTGAGAGAACCTTTTTTCTTTTACTGGGTATTGGTTTTCATAACCATTTGTCCCCATAACTAGTACAACTGGTGGTGATACTGGGAAACTGGAGTGTCTAAGGGAATTGCTTGTGTGACTTGTGGTTAGCCAGTGGGGTAAAACCAAAGTCCTCTCTGTTTGGCTGGTTTGGTTTGCCTTGCTGTGCATAGAAACCCCAGCCTTGGGCTGTAACTACCCTGCTTTAAGCAATTTGTCCTAATTGGCACCCTCAGTTGGGTTCCGCCAGAACCAGCATCGTTACACTTTCATTGAGCTAGTGTGCTAAAAATAGTAGTGTTGCCGCAGTGGCATGGACTAGCCTCCCCAAGTATGTACCGGGGGGCAGCTAGCCCATGTCTCTGCTTGCCGTGCACTAACTCACTAAGATCTAAAGTATGTCTGCTCAAGCTGCGAGTCACACCCCAGCTCCAAGTGTAGACAAAACTGTAGGGTTGGATTTTCAAAGACCCAAAGGGAGTTAGTAATCCAATTCCCACTAAAAGTTACCTACTACACCTAATCATTTTTGAATATCTCACCCTGAAACCCCAATCCTGCGAACTAAGATGCTGCAGTACATATTGCATAGATTTCAAATTGTGCAGAATACTCATGGTGTAGATTGATTATATCTATGAATCATACTCAGGAAGACACAGTTCAATGCAATGACTTGAAGTCAGAAGGACTACACATGTTTAAAGTTAAGCACATGCAACTGTACTTTTCTGTATTGAAACCTTACTCTCCAGGGTCTTTCTAATCCACCACTTAAGGGTCATTCTTACCCAAATGTAACTCCAAAAGGAAGGAATTTGCCTTACATTTCTAAACTACATTTCTTTTCAAAATCCCAGTGTATTTTGATTAAATACATATTGTTTTCATATTAATTATTTAGATAAACCATATACAAGTTTCCCCAATTTAGAAAGAAAAATCATTATTCGATTTTGTATTCATGGGCATAGTTCATAAATATTGTCAGTCCTACACAATGGGTATTCTCATTCTACACAATTTGGTTAAGTCATTCTCTTAGTTTTCACTTCTAGTTTATCATGATATAGCATTGTAAATTCCTGTGTGTGTATTTTTAAAAATGCTTATGATTTCTCAGTAATTTAATTCAGATATTATATGTATTTCTTGTCTATTTAGCATCTTTAGTAAAGTCAGCTTCTTTAATTTCTCCTATACACAAGTAAATTAATGAAACATTATTTCACTCACACATTTAGAGGCCAAGGAAAGATTTTACAAATATTGTAATATCAAAGAGGAGAGAAGTCAGCCAACTGCGAAATTACTGATCATCAGGATTTTTGCCCTAGTTTTGACTGCATATAGTGAATTGGAATCAACGCATTTTTCTGCAGCGTACAGCACTTCTGCTTCACAGTACTTTATACCAATTTGCTGCCGTTGATTACATGTCCATCTTACCAGAGGTACATTAGATGGTTTGTAGCAAATTTTCTAGTGGAACTTCAGGGAGGGATAATGCAGTAAAAAAAAATACGATTATCTGCTAATGTGTGGCTGCCCTTACCATTCTTTAGAAGAAGTATAATAGTCTCAAGAAAGGTTAGCTGAAAATTTTTCATCCTAAAAAAGTAAAGTGTCTCTCCTCATAGTGTTTTGAATAATGTAAGCAATTACAGAACATCTGTTTTGAGCGTATCCCTTGTTAGGATTTAAGGTGGTGTGTGTGACAGGATCCCCAGGTGTGTAGCCTGGGACAGTGAGAATGCTGTGCCCCCTAAACTCTCCAGCCTGGGCTGTCTTTCATAATGATTTGCTAGTGACAAGCAGCAAACCCCTCCAGGAGCTATCATCACTCAGCACAACAGCATGTGGAGTCCCACACCCAGCTAGCTTGCATGAATGCACCCAGAGCCACTTATGAATCACACAGAGAAAGGCATCAGCTAAATTCCGCCCAGCTGCCAGCACTGTATCTCAGGACTATACCGTCTTGCACTGTTCAAAACCCTTTCTTGAGAAATGCAAGTTTATTAATTGATTCATCACTTCATCAATGGAAAGTGGATGTACACGAGCCTTTGTAAACCTGAGCAGATTTACCAAGCACATCAGGCAAACTCATTGGTAATGAAAAACAGTAAAACAAGATTATTGATGACAAAAGATAGATTTTAAGTGATAGGCAAAAAGTCACAGTTAGTTACCAAAGAAAATAAAATAAGCACACAATCTAAATCTTAAAACTATAAGTCACTAGGCAGTATTTACATCAAGCAGTTTTCTCATCCCACTAGATGTTACAGTTCATACTAAACAGGTTTCACCCTTGAAACCTGGGCCAGTCTCCTCTGTTGGCATCTTCAGTTTGCAGCATAGATGGCGGGAGGAGGAACATATAAGTGATGAGCATATAAGTGATGAGAGTTGAAGGTGTTCTGCATCTCTCAAAAAACACTAAGAAGCTCAAAGAATTCAGCCCTGGTATAATTTTTTGGCCTGGAAGATTCATTTGGTCCTTGCTTGAGCTTTGGGAATGGATGTCACCAAGTGTGATTGGTTACACACATGATGAAAGAAAAGGTTTCTGAAACTTTTGTGACCTTGTGACAGTGGAAATTTAGAAGCTAATTTTAGCATGATGATTTCTCTCATCTACCACCAGCACACTTATAATGTAACTGAGAGAAGTACTGTGTTATGGCTCCAGTTCAGGAAGGCCTTTAAGCGCATGCTTTATTTTAGGGATGGTTAGGGACTACATTTTGTATGCTTAAAGTTAGTCATGTGCCCAAGTAATTTGCTGTCCTGGGGCCCATAACAGCAGCAGTGTAGATGATGGCACTTGAAACAATGTAAGATTGATGACTAAAGTACTCACCATTTTGAATATTTACTTTACACTTTGAAGAGTTTTTTTTTAATTTGTATGTCAATTGCATATATTATTATTTATTTTGGTTTTCATAAATCAAATCTGTTATAACCTAGTACTTCATGCACAACATTTAGGCTTCTCTCTTATTCTGCTATGATCAATGGGCTAGATCCTTAGCCCTGCTAAATCCCTTTTGTGTTGTTTGGTGATTCAAAAGGGACTTACATTTAGCTTTGAACGGGCAGCAGGGAGTTGTCCTGGCATGCAGTCCAAGTACTGTAAAGATGTCATACCTGGCTCTCTGATACCCCCTCTCCACTCCTTGGTTGGGGTGGAGGTGCCCTCACGAGTGTGTGATGTACTCTGGCAATCCTTGCTGATGAGACGGCACGCTTTAGAGTGACCTCAGGCTCTGAGCTGTCCTTTGGGCTGATTTATACATTGGCAGCCTTGGAGATGGGGGAGGGGGAGGGCAGGGAGGAGGAAATGTTCTCCCTCCTCAGTACAGCACTAGCACATCCCCTGGAACCAATGGGTCACATTTTAAACTACAGAATCAGCTATATCTTTGCAGCGAGGACTTCCCCCCCCCCAAATAGAAATACCAAAAATATTGACATGAGGAAAATATGATTTTCTTACAACAAGGCATGTTCCAAGCTTTCACCTTCTTTGGCCTGTGGCACAATAGCCAGAGCATATGCACCGCAACCAATATGTTCTCCCTTTGAGCTAAACTGTCTCCCCCATCCCGCAACTGTGAATGGTGTAAAGACTCAAGGACATACCATCCATAGTGTCCAGCTGTTCTGCCCTTCCAGAAGAGAAATTCTAATATCTTGGTAGCCTAGTTAGCCAGATCACTGGGCATGAAGGTGGGGATGTGCCAGGACCTCATGCCAGCAGATGTAGCCTCATATGGTCTTAAACCAGCTTCATAATTTTCACTGTTAGAGGAAGCATTTTTTTTGTCTGTGTGGTGTGGGCCGAGAAATATGCTGATATGGACAGTGACACTAGAGGAAATGGCACATTTCCTTCTAGCTGTGCAAAAGACATGCTACATTTGCTGCAGATTGCCTCAAAATGTGGCTATTCAGGCTCCTTGCAAGCTTACCACTGATGAAACTGAAACATAAAAAAATACAGTATCATTGCCTTTTCCATCTCAATATCATCAGCATGCTGTTATTACTGTTTAGTTTTCAATAAGCCTATTTATGTAAAACAAGTAATGTAAAATCATTGTGTTTTACTCTATTTCTGTGTGTTTATAATAGAAGAACAAAAGCTTCTAATGTAGTGAAGCTATTCCTAGCACAACATGTGACGGGATGTAATAATTTTCTATTGTGTCAGCAAACATGTCATAGCAGATGTTCTTCATTGCATTTTGAGATGTTCAGATACCTACTGTAGGTAAGCACTGCTTGTGAAAAAATTAATCCTTACATAAGAAATCATAACATTCAGTACATGGATACATGGTTATACTCTTGAGGGAATTCTGTGCCAAAAAATTAAAAGTTATGTGCAGAAAAATTAAAAATTCTGCACACAATATTTTAAAATTTTACAAGTTTTATTTGTCAATAAATAAATGCAGAGGCTCCAGCATGGCATTGCGGAGCACAGGCCACTGGCTGCATGAAGGTGGGAGATCACCCTGCAGTCCCTCTCCTCCCCTGGGACACAGAGTCAGCGGTGATGCTGCACCCGACCCTGACACAGCACAAGGGCTGGGCCTTCCCCAGAAATACCCTGGGGCCCTGCCCCTCTGTGCCAGGTGCATCAGATGTGGGGCAGGCAGGGTCAAACAGGCAGGATCCAAGTGTGAAGGGGCTCCGTGTGGAGGGATCCTGGTGTGTGCTGAGAGAATTCTGTGTGGGACAATCTGGGTGCAGGCAGCTCAGTGGGGAAATCTAGGTGTGGGGGGAATCTGGCTGCACAGAGGCTTATTGGGGGTGGGGTTCCAGTGTAGGAGAAATGGGTCTCTGCAGGAGCTTTCAGCTGAAGGTGGTTGCGGTTCAGCAGGGGGTGTGGGTGTGGGGGGTCTCAGCAGAGATGTCCGGGTGCTGGGGGAGTGAGGCAAAATAAAATAAAAAGACTAGCCATCTTGCAAGGAAAGAGCTGAATCATTAATTTATGAATTAGTTTCTATCCCAAATGTGGGTGAGATTTTCAAATCAGTGGTGGCCCTTTGGCACCAATCAGGTGGTTCAAATGGGCCATGATCTATAGGGGAACTCACTGCTAGAATAATTGTGCTAGATCTAAGCCCTGAGCATAAGACCCCTTCCTGGTATGGGGTCATGACAGAGACACAGGAGGTGAGATGTGACATGCAGCAGAGAATTTAGTCCTATATATTTTAACAGTGACAGCACAAATATTGCATTCACTAAGGGCAGGTTTTCCCTTAAAAAGCTGCAGCAGTGCAGCTGCACCAGAAGCTTTCCTGTTGACATAGTACTGTCTACACCGGGGGTTAGGTCAGTATAACTGTTTTTTCACACACGCCGAGCAATGTAGTCATACCAACATAAGTTTGTAGCATAGACCTGGCCTAAGCTAGTTATTCATCCATGTAAGATCTATTCTTTTGCTTCTTTGCCATTGAGTTCACCATTGTTTCCTTCAGTAGCTGCCTCATCAAGGGATCAGAATTGTTTTGAAGCCAATCTCATTTTAAAACTCCAGAGAAAAATAGAGTACATTTAATATAAATTACAAGTTGTAAACCAATATATACAGGCTAAGTGCTGAAGTGCTATGCAGTCCTAGTGTAGTCTCTGCAGAGGGTGAATTTTACACAGTGGAGAGGACATCAGGACTACAGCATACATTGTGGCCAAGATTTTCAAAAGTGACCAGTGGTTTTTGGGTGCTGCTATTTTTAGCTGTTTGACTTGAATGGATTGATTTTCAGAGGGTGGATAGTCAGCATTTTCTGAAAATCAGGTCCTTTTAAAGTTTCTTAAGTTAGGACCAAAAATGGAGGCCTACTTCAAATCACTAGTCACTTTTGAAAATCTTTTGGCCACAATGTATGCTGTAGTCCTGATGTCCTTTCCACTGTGTAAAATTCATCCTCTGCAGAGACTGCACTAGGACTGCATAGCACTTCAGTCCCATTTGAATACTGTTTTGAGAGCTCAAGTGGAATTTAAGTGATGCATAGGCCTTGTGTGAGACTTTTCTGAAAGGAGTGAGTTTAACACTAGTAAGATGAAGAGTTTCATAACCAGTTTTGCCATAGCATAAGAATATACATTTAATCTGTGACAGGAGTCCACACTGTCTGTTTATGACCAGAACAAATGAAAGGGAGAATATGAATGAATATACCATGTGCTTCCAGATACTACTGTGATTGGGAACATACAATAGTCTTAAAAAAAAAGATTAAATATTGGGTTTGATTTCTGTTTATTCATAAAAGTAGAACACTAGGTAGGAAGGATTTTTGTTTTAACTTTTTTAATGCACTGGAAACTATTTTGTATATGTATTGTGCTTTCTGGTGTAAATATAAGGTGACTGTATTTAGGATGATCACTCTTTTATTTTAATTTGAAATCATTTCAAAAGCTTCCTATCAACCAATAACTGTTACTATCCAACAACTGTTTGATGGTCTATGTGCAAAATGTCCAGTTCCTAGTAGGATGCATGTCCACATTACAAAATTGACCACCACAATTAATGCATCTGCCTATGATGCAGATGAAAGGCCAAGCAATGAATGACTATGTGAAGAGTGACTGTTCCTCTTATCACGAGGAACTGCTTGTAGAGCAAACACTGGCATGCTGGTTGGTCTCTATATCGAAATTTGCAGTGTTGCTGTCCCTGCTCTGTGGGTAAGCAGAGAGGTTCAGTTCCCAGTGCTGTCAAACTGACATTTTCAGAGACACTACAAATTGATTTATGAATGTTAATTAACATTTTGTATTTATCTGCTCTTTAGTAGCCAGTGGCAGTATTTTCAGTATTTCAACTCTACGGTGAGTAGTCAAACTCTTAGCAGTCAAGAAGCTGGTAATGATGCTCACAGGTACAATGTTACAAGACACATGTTTACCATATGCATAGAAGAATTTCAAACTTCTAACAATGGACAGTGTACAGTATAATATCTGCCACCTTTCCACTGGCTCCTGACCTATTAAACATTCTGCTCATGAGAGCCCATTAGTCTTGATTTAATTAATATTAATAGGAAGAAGCTACTTATAATGCAGGTTTAAATGGGTAATCAATCTCATGTTTTGATCCAAACTTTACTGTTTGTGCCTCACCCTCTGTCAGTGCTTTCAATTACCTGAAATTGTTGCTTTAGTTTTAAAAAAAAAGTCTATCTTGTTTGTCTCCATCCAATTTTCTTATCAGTGCAATGAAAATGTTGCTAGTTCCATAACAAAGTTCCAGATGTAGTTGCAAAGGAGGGTCATGAGATTTCTGTGTTTGTTTTGTTTCATCTCTCCCCTCTCCATTAAAGAGAGACCACATTGCCTCCCAACCCCCATCATCAGTGGGATTCTTTTACATGACAAATGTCCGGGATCGGAGGGAGTTACTGATATTATTTTGAGACTGCACACCTGATTGTACTGTACACTTATCACTGAATTTCACCACACTTTAACTTCATAGTCATAATCTTGATTGGTGACATTCCCCCTTATTTTTGATCAACCTTGTTATCTTCCTGTATTGCCTTTTTGATGTTGGTAGATCTAAATCATATTTTTCTTTTTAAAAAATTAGAGCATCAACAGTGCTAAGTCTTGAATCCAAAGGCAGAAATATTCCTAGCTCAGAAATTACCTACAAGCCATATCCTTCTTTTGGTTGGATTCATTAATTTGAATCCTTTTTTCTCTAAGCTTTAAGGATAACAGCCATCATTTGATCCTTGATAGTTGAAAAGACACTGTGATGCAGCTGTTTTGCATGAAAAATATATATTAAGAACTAAGAAGCAGTACAGTAGAAAGCGAAGAAGAAAAAAATTCCCGACTCTAGTTTTCGTTTTGTAATTTGTCTCATCAGATGTAGTTCAGTGATTTTGCCTGCAGTGATTGTAGCAATCCAGTGTCATATGCAGATACACACCGTGGGCTTCAAATGAATCACATGCATGCCACATGGGGAATAGAATACATGATTTTCAGCTCCAAAAACCAAAGCTTCTATCAGATGAACTGAAACAGAATCTTCGCTACCTGAGTAAGATAAGGGTTTATATCATATGATACATATATTTACAGCCACTAGAGGTCAACATAATCACAAATACTTTGATCACTCTGATTCAGTTCAATGAAATGCAATAATGACTTCGAATATAGACGGTTATTTGGTGACCAGATAGAAAATCCTAAGTGCCCTAACTTAAAGGTGGTCAGAAATTCTATGAGTGTAAAGCCAAAAAGAAGTTTTATTTAAAAGTTGGGGGAAACACAGCCTATTTGTTTTGGATGTTCAGTGAAGGACAAGACTTCTTTTGCTGTATGACAGCCTTCCAAGTTTCTACTTGTCCTCTCCCCCAGGGCAAGCAAATAATTTTGTTAGAATAGTGAAAATTGCTTGCCTTTATTTCCTTCAATCATTGTGGTGGAAAGTGAGGAAGTAGATTTTTGTGCTTGATCTGGTAAATCCAGTCCTGCGTTTTCCAGGGTTGATTGTAATATAGTGAAAAAATAATGTATTAAGCCCTGAAATTATTTTAATTCCATTTATACTGACTCTTGTTTTTCTCTTCATGAATATTTTGTAAACTATGCTGGAAGAATTGTATCAATATGTTGCTTGAGTGAAATGTGTGCAGTTTTTGAATTAATGCTGTTTATACATTGAAGCCTTTTGTTCACATACAGGAGATGCATTCAAACTGTTTTGCTTTAATACAGTTTATGATTAAAAGGACAATGTCAAAGTAATTTTTCAAATGATTTTTTCCCTGGACTGTTTTTTTTATAATAGCTCTTTGGAAGATTCATACTTCAGGCATATTCATTTGAAATCAAATAATGTCTGGGAACATTTTCTAACTTAGCTTGGCTAATTTTGTTGAGCTAATGAAGAGAGATTAATATCTGTTTCACCATTAAGACATTAATGAATTTTCAGTCCTGTGCACCCAAGTTACCCATTTATCTTTTCCTAAAAGACAAATTATTACATAGCTTTCAATAATGCTTGTGAGCTTTATTACATGTATTATGAGAATACTTGTTTAAGCAACAGCATTTTTATTATAAATGGCTAAGGTGCATAAGGTGTATATTCAAGATGAAGAATAAATAACCTTAAAACTTCAGCAATCTTAACATATAGCAATTAATGATTGTCTTGAGTTGCACTTAGGCCAAATTCACCCATCCGAATTTTATTCCTGAATAGGGCCAAAGGGTGAAAACTCTAAGTTACACTTCACAGAGTTTCCCTTTGTCTCTTTTGTGGGGGAAAATGGTTTTACCCACCCCTAGAAGAGGATGTGGGTTTCATCTCTTAAACCCTAAAGGCATTTGCCTGAGACAAAGTACATCTAAATAGAGTCCCCATGATTCTCGACTGCAGCTTCCCTAGCTACCGATGACTTCTGTATAGTATGCCTTCTGCTGGAGACTTGCTGCTGTGGGTTCCCCTGAAGTGACTGCCTCACACTGAATTGCAGGCTTGAGGTTAGAAATCAGCTAGACCTCCTTTCATCCCTCCAACACTGCCTCTGCCCATGAAGGGGCTTTCATTCAGTTGGGGTTTCAGTGGGGAAGTATATGAGACAGAGCCTGTACTCCCCATTCTATGTACCTTCAACCATGGGGACAATGTTAGGAACATTAGCCTTTAATTTTTTGTTTAAAGAAAAAACTAAACATTTTATCAGTGAGATGTTTCTTTCATGTAGCTTCACTTAATAGTTGAGAGTTGATTTGCTGTTTTCATTGATCAGCCACTCCCTTCCTACTTGAATTCTCTTTCATTCTGTGCTTAGACAAATATTGTGAGATAGGACTGCAGTGTGGTCAAAACTTAGAGTTAGTTGTGGGAGTTGGCATTGATCCCATGCAAAAGTACGGTCAATTCCTAAATTTATTTTCTTTTTCTAAATATGAGGGCCCATTAAATTGCAGACATCTGGTGTTCCGGGCACTTAAAGCTGCAGATCCCAAAGAGCTCTTTTCTTCCTGTTTAAATATGCATGAACTGTTGTTTAGGTAATCCACGTCACCTAGTCAAAATAGCATCAAATATAATACATTTCTGCCCTCCTAGACATTGAAGAGGGAGGACCAGGCACATCTGTTTACAATACATGCTGCACTGGATCTGTAGCATTGTTCTTATGTTTAAATCTTTATTGAAAGATTTTAAAATATTACATAAGTCAGAATAGACATCTAACATTGTATTTGTATCCTCCGTTCAGTTTGCCACAGAAGTGATATTACATGAATCCTGTGTTATGCACCCCTACTTGGATCTTAGGTATAAAATAATATAATTGGACAAAAGCTTTAGTGCTTTGGTGGTATCTGAAAAATACCATGCTCAAAGTGCAGGTGGAAGGAAAGATCAGTCTGGAAGACACTGAGATAGAATCTAAGGTCCAGCTGAGCTGCACTCAGTGCAGGACCAGAAGGTAAAAAGGAGAGGCAAAAGTGGCTATATACCATTTTCGTGCCCTCACACATCCTGGGACTGGCTGGGTCTGGTTTGGCATCAGTTACAGCAAACTCAGTACTGTTCTAAGTTGCATTGGGCTCCAGCAACCCCCAAGGGTCATCCTGGCAGCTGGTGATCGCCAGAGCAAGGCAGCACTTCACCCATGCCTGATTTCCCTTGGTCATATGCCCTATGCCACGGGGTGCTGGGAGGATGTGACAAGATGTCATAGGGTCAGCTATGCTGGTTTTATACCATAGCGGGGTAATCTTGGGGTAGCCAGCTAAGCTAGTTTTGTGGTTGCTTTGTGCTACTGGGCTAGTAAGAAGCAGCCACATCTAGGGATGGCATTTCACAGAATTTGTATTGCATTGCACTCCAAACATAAAGGCTTACCAAGTTTGCAGTCAAGCCAGTGGTTTACCTGCCATGTTAACATACAGCTTTCAGTGGAAATTACTATTTATGTCAAAGGAAATGAATGATGTCTCATTTGCCATGCTCCTGATTTTCTTGTGGATAAGTTAGAGGTGACAGTGGCTCACAAGAGCTCATATGTTGTTTTAAGTAATTTGCTCTGTTTGGGATTTTTCAGTTTTATACCAGTCAGGGGTTTAACATTTCTAAAGGTTTACTGGCCTTGATGTGCATGTGGAACTGCTAGTCTTGTTACTTGATAAAATGCTAGTAACCCTATTATAAAGTCTGTAAAATTTGCATTGTATATGTTGCTTGCAGTCAGTTATTCTAAACCTGACCCATAAACATCTGGCGGACTGTACTTATTATATCCTTTTTAACTTTACAGTGAAACGTATTGCTATAATGATAAATGTGATTTAAAAAGTATGGGCTTGCTCTCTTGCTGATGGACATATTTTTAATAGGCATTTAATCCTTGTGCAAGGTTCTGGATGGTGACAGCATCTGAAGATTAATTTCTGTATTTGTCTGCAGAAGTGGTGCAGCGCGGGGTGGGCGGGGGGCAGCAGTGCAAGCTTCCTCAACAAATATGTCTGAACCCTGACCTTGGAGAGGTCACCTCTAAAGATGAGTTTCTGTGCCCACTCAATCCTTGATCTCACTGCTGAGACTGCCATCAGGTTTGCTAATTTATGATGTGCACACTAGACTGAGTACCAGCTAGTTTCATGTCATCCACCAAACTAGCTGTGAATAATAATGACATGGAGGGGTTTCAAGCCAGTTGCCTAAACCAGTATTTCTCAATGATGGGTCCGTGGACTGGCGCCGGTCCCTGAGATCTCTCTAGCACAGTTTAGGAAGGCAACAAGCTGGTCCCTGGTATCAAGAAGGTTGAGAAACACTGGCCTAGAGGTGAAAGGTTTTCCATCTCATTACTGATCACAGGAGCCATCTACTTGTCTCAGGGGACTCCTTTTTTGTCAAGTAGTTCTCTTGTGCTTGCACTGTGCTAATTTTTACAAGGTATCCAGTACTGGGTCCCTGTGTGTCTAAGAACAGTCCTGAACTCATGGAGCTTAGTTCTACAGCATGCCTAAGGGCCTGATCCTCACCCACTGGAATAAATGAAAAAGCTCCCATTAACTTTGCATCCGATGAAGTGAGCTGTTGCTCACGAAAGCTTATGCTCAAATAAATTGGTTAGTCTCTAAGGTGCCACAAGTACTCCTTTTTGCGAATACAGACTAACACGGCTGTTACTCTGAAACCATTCGGTGACATAGGTTCAGGTTCTCAGACTTGCTAGTGTTTTCTTGAGATTTATATAAGAACTCTGGAACTATTGTTTAGCCCTGCATATAATTCCCCACCCTCCTCCCCATTAGGAGGAATAAGAGCCAACTAATGCATTTTGTGAGATTTTTTTTTCTTATTCTCCTTTTACTAATTGCTTCAAACCGAGCCATTTTTTGCATAAGCTCTAATGGTGTCAGAGCCCTTTCCCCTCTTTTCCTTTCCAAAGCATTTGAATAACATTGCTCATTTAGAACCTGTCTTAACCTCAGCAATATGCATAGGCTATTTGAATTCTTGTTCTATTTTTCCTCTTTGTTATTCACTGTACAATTTTTTTAATGCTGCTTCAGCCGTGCATTACCAGTCAACCTTAGATATAAATTCTATAATAAATTAAATAAAGCTCTGTATGGGTCAGCTTAGACGAGCCCGATTAAAAAATGATTTACCAAAGAGATGGAGGTAGAGAGATAGTAATACGTGCTTCTAAATCAATTATGAGCCCATTCACTTTTGGCCTATTGTGCGTAATAGTGTATTAAAATGCATTCTATATTGTTAAAAAAAAGATTGACTCTTTCATTGAAACGGAATTAACATTTGCAAGCACATAATAGTCTTTGAAAAGCTATAAACATTTAAATTCAGTCCCTCATTGCAGGCTAAATATATACAACTAGAATTGTAATAACCAGATAAGTCTTTATGTTGTACTCATTTCAGTATTATAACAAGATGTTTGCCATGCTGAAAGGTGAAGTTGGATCAGCACTTGTTTATAAACCCACAATTTCAGTGGGAAAGTGAGGCCGCTGGACTGTGAAAATAAAATTAATCTTGAGCTGAAACTTAATATATATAATCTTCCTAACATATGTCAATAAATTATTGAAAAGTCTTGTTTTAATATTCAATGCCTGTGGATGTAGTGATGTGGTTTGGCCAGGTAGCAGTAGATTAGCAGGTCACATTCTCTTCTGCGATCTGGCTTCTCTGTGTCATCCAGGTAGAGTAAAGAGGCTGAATTCTAGTTATAGACTGCTAGCAGAGAATTTCCCTAGCATAGAGTGGCTACCTGGTGGTGCATTTGGGGCATGTCAGAGGCTTGGAGTGGGTGTACTGGAACTTCAACCTGCTATGGTAATCCTCCATTGGGGTAGGGCCCATATTTTGTGAAAACAGTTCAATTTCAATTCGATTAATGATTTTTCTTTTAATGATTTTTTCTTTTTTTCCATTTCTGTTTTAGGTTTTTCTTTACATTCAGTTTCTGTAAACCTAAATGAAATGAAAATTTTTATTTGAAAAATAAATCATTTTGGTCATTTTTTTCATAAAAAATTTAAACATTTCAGTTAAAATATCTGAAGACAGTTGATTTCTCTCTCTCTCTCTCTCACACACACACACCCTCAATACACAAATCTGTAAGCAAGAGCTTTTTGTGTCTGAAGCACATCTGTTTGAGAGCGTGCTTTCTTGTGTAAACATCGAACTACAGAGCAAGAACTCAGATTATGTTTATAAAATATTAGATGAGAAGGAACAAATAATAGACTATAGCCTTGTGTAATGGGGAAAATAAACAATAGGTGCCTTGCACATGGTTTATTGCGTTTGCTGTTGAGACGAGTGTTGCCTCACGTGCACGAGCAGTTCTTCCAGCCTTGTGAGTTTGTCTAAAATTGTTGTTCTAAAATAGTTTGTGTAATTCAGGTTGACACGTGGGATGTTTGCAGAAACCTCTAAGAATTATTCTAAGTCTTTTTGTAACATCCAAAGAGGGGCTAAAGCTTGACCTACCAGAGACTGAATTATTTCTCATTCCCTGAAGAAACTTACCCCTTTACTTCTCTGAAATTATCCATTGAGGAATAAGATGATCAGGTTATGTTTATAAACCAACTGGAAGCATGGTGTTCACACCACACTAGCCTAGGAAACGCTAATGAAGTTGAGGAGGGGCCAGTTAAGTGGATAGGGCACACCTGAGGGGAATTAGGTGGTCTAAGTAACCCCAAATTGATGAAGAAGCCCAGCTGAGAAGGAATAGGCGGTGCTACTATAAAGTCAGGAAGCTGGCAGCAGAAGAGGCCTGTCGTGAAGGAGCCTATAGGCACTCTGGGGACGTTAGAGAAGGAGGATAAGAACCTACGGAAGAAAGGGTGTAGGAAAAAGCTCAGGGAAATGGCAACAAGATTTGAGAGGGTGCAGACCTTAGCTGCTGATTAGAGGGTCCCTGAGGTGAAACCTGAAGTAGAGGACAGGCCCGGGTTCCCCTACCAGTGACTGAGGAAGTGGCCCAATATGGGCAGTGAATGGGAAGACTGACTGAGACAATTTGGATGGAGAGACTTTGATACACTGGAAGGGGAAAACAAACAATGATCTAACTGGAAGACAAAGAGAGAGCACTCTGAGTCACACAGATTGAGAGAGGTTCAGCAAGGAGTGCCAATGCATGGCAGAAGGGGGTATTGGACCTGAAAGGAGCTAATCCCCAGAGCAGACAGGGGGAAGTGCCCAAGCAGTGAGTGGACACTGTGGAAATGTATGTAATGTACTTTAAAAAAAAATGTATGAGTCCATCAGATATCAGCCACTGTTCATGATACAAGTTCCTCATCAGACAAATAATTTTGCTATATTTTCTAAGGGGGAAAAATGTGTAATGATGAAATTCTTATGATGAATGTAATATTTGAGGGCTTAATTAATGAAAAATATGTTCAGTTTCTAAGATGATTTTTCATGGTTTTGTGACATGGTGCTGAAGCCCAGATTTTAATTGTGTTAAATACAAGTCTCAGTTTATTTAATCCCTGATTTTATTCACAGATTGTATTCCAAAAATTTGTAATTTTAGAGATTTGGCTGATATACAGTTTCACTCCTTATATATATTTTTTTATTCTGCATAGGGAGTGGAGGGGGCGGGGGGATGAAAAAAGTTAAGACAGATTTTGACAGGTTGGCGTTTGTACAAAAACATTTTTTTAGGTGCTTAACCTCAGTTAGGCTTATAGTCAATGTTCATGGTGTGATGCAGGGACTATCCAGATGAAATAATTGCTTTGTCTGGCAAATAGATGGTCTCATAAGAGGACTGAACTGTATTAAGTGATTTTTCCCCTGGTGATTGGAAGTATATCTCTCCAGTGGTTCAGGTAATTCTAAGGTTGTGCCTTCCTTCTTTCATGCTAGACTGCTTTTCCAATAAAATAAAAAAAATGTAGAACCTGCTACACAAATGTAATATTAACCTAGATTTCTCTAAGGACAAAGGTGAATGCTATAAGGCCTGCCAAAGGCAAAGGGGGAAATGATATTAAAAGAATATTAGTTCTAGAATTGGATTCGTGGGACTATACAAAAGTGATAGGTGCAGACTGGGTGTATGAATTTTATATTAGTTTACATTTCTATTAGACTCCGTGTGGTCTATTTGAAAGCTGAATGCTACCATATGATTTCTGTCAAATATAAATTTGTGGTAGCAGATTTCTGGGAGTGAAAAAAACCCGAACAACTGTCGGTGCAATAGTAAGCATTAGTCATGTGACAGAGGGAAACAAAGAATTTGAGAAAACATGCTGGTGAAGTATTTTAGGTGCAGTAGCTGGGAATCACAGACAGCTGTGTAAATTCTTATGGTTAAGGGACACATTAAGTCACCAGCATTTTAAACAACATATTTTCTTTAAATTTAAATTTTTAATATTTGTTTACCAAAAAGTTGAAATAGACTACTTGTATAGGGATCCTGTTTTATTCCTATTTAATTTCATGATACCAAGGCGTGGTACAATCACAATCCATATTTATTGTAATCACTCTGGAAATTTATGGATCTGGAAAGATGTTTGGGTACTGTAGAGATGAGGGCCATAATAATGCTTAGATTAGAATGTTTTGATTAGTTTTGTGTGAAATTATAAGACTTCAGTTTCTTACAAATTATGAAAAAATATATATTTAATATTATTTTTATTACTGATTATTATGGCACGGTAATGTTCTTGCAATATACTTGAAATACCTTATTGTATTAAGTTTATGTATTTAACCTCTCTAGTGGGGGAGATGTGACAGATTTTGCAATCCCATGCAATTCCCCATCTATGGGGTCTATGGTTTTAAATTAATAGTTCATGTATGATTGTGTTCTAGTCTATTGGGGAGGGCTACCACAGCTCCTCCAGGAACTAAAAACACTGGGTGATGAATAAGGCAAATCAGCTTGGTTGAACCTGCCATTCCTCCCTGGAGAGAGACCCCACCTCCTGGGGAGGATTGCATAAACTAGTTCAAACTGGATTCTCCAGAGGCTCACAGACAAAGAAAGGACTTTTGGATAATAGCCTGACTTTAAACAGGCTCAGGGCTGCCTTTCTGATCCAGTAAACGGACAGGACGTTCTGTTTGGGAGGACCAATATTTCCATAAGTATTGGAAAGACTGATGCGTGACCTCTAGTAAACTTTGAATGTGTGTACAGGAACTATTGTTTTTGTTTTATCATATTTTTACCTTAATAATAAGTATGCTTGCTTAAAAAGGAGCTGTGTGGTAACTTGTAACTGTGGGCAATACACTGTTTATAAAATCATGAGTGGTATAGAGAAAGTAAATAAGGAAGTGTTATTTACTCCTTCTCATAATACAAGAACAAGGGGCCACCAAATGAAATTAATAGGTAGCAGGTTTAAAACAAACACAAGAAAGTATTTTTTCATGCAACACACTGTCAACCTCTGGAACTCCTTGCCAGAGGGTGTTGTGAAGGCCAATACTATAACGGGGTTCAAAAGGGAGCTTGTCAAGGTTCCTCCCCCACTCTGAACTCTAGGGTACAGATGTGGGGACCTGCATGAAAAACCTCCTAAGCTTATCTTTACCAGCTTAGGTCAAAACTTCCCCAAGGTACAAAATATTACCCCCGTTATCCTTGGAATGGCCGCTACCACCACCAAACTAATACTGGTTACTGGGGAAGAGCTGTTTGGACGCGTCCTTCCCCCCAAAATACTTCCCAAAACCTTGCACCCTACTTCCTGGACAAGGTTTGGTAAAAAGCCTCACCAATTCGCCTAGGTGACTACAGACCCAGACCCTTGGATCTTAAGAACAATGAACAATCCTCCCAACACTTGCACTCCCCCTTTCCTGGGAAATGTTGGATAAAAAGCCTCACCAATTTGCATAGGTGACCACAGACCCAAACCCTTGGATCTGAGAACAATGAAAAAGCATTCAGTGTTTTACAAGAAGACTTTTAATAAAAAATAGAAGTAAATAGAAATAAAGAAATCCCCCCTGTAAAATCAGGATGGTAGATATCTTACAGGGTAATTAGATTCAAAAACATAGAGAACCCCTCTAGGCAAAACCTTAAGTTACAAAAAAGATACACAGACAGAAATAGTTATTCTATTCAGCACAATTCTTTTCTCAGCCATTTAAAGAAATCATAATCTAACACATACCTAGCTAGATTACTTACTAAAAGTTCTAAGGCTCCATTCCTGTTCTGTCCCTGGCCAAGACGACTACAGACAGACACACAAACCCTTTGTTTCTCTCCCTCCTCCCAGCTTTTGAAAGTATCTTGTCTCCTCATTGGTCATTTTGGTCAGGTGCCAGCGAGGTTACCTTTAGCTTCTTAACCCTTTACAGGTGAGAGGAGCTTTCCCCTGGCCAGGAGGGATTTCAAAGGGGTTTACCCTTCCCTTTATATTTATGACACGCCCCCCAAATCTCAGCTAGGGTGAAACACTGGCTGGGATTTCTTCCTGGAGCTCTAGGAAAACAGAGTTAATAAGACACATGCATCTCTAAATATACTACCAAGTACATAAAGACTAACAATATTTTCCACATCTCAAGGACGATTTTAACCAGTTGATTCTGGGAAACTTTCACGGGAGAGTGCATCAGCCACTTTGTTAGAAGCTCCTGAGATGTGTTGGATGTCGAAATCAAAATCTTGGAGAGCTAAACTCCACCGAAGAAGTTTTCTGTTAGTTTCTTTGACGGTGTGAAGCCACTTTAGTGCAGCATGGTCGGTTTGCAGGTGGAAACGCCGTCCCCAAACATATGGGCGTAGCTTTTCCAGAGCGTAGACAATGGCATAACATTCTTTTTCAGTGACTGACCAGTTGCTTTCCCTCTCAGACAGTTTTTTGCTGAGAAACACTACAGGGTGGAATTCTTGATCAGGTCCTTTCTGCATTAAAACTGCTCCCATACCACGCTCGGATGCATCTGTGGTTACTAGGAACGGTTTGTCAAAGTCTGGGGCCCTTAGTACAGGGTCAGACATGAGTGTCGCTTTAAGCTTGTTAAAGGCCTTCTGACACCTTCCGGTCCACTGAACAGCATTTGGCTGTTTCTTTTTGGTTAGGTCTGTCAGTGGGGCAGCGATTTGGCTGTAGTGCGGTACAAATCGTCTGTAATAACCGGCCAAGCCTAAGAAGGATTGAACCTGTTTCTTTGACTTTGGGACAGGCCACTTTTGGATAGCATCCACTTTGGCCTGTAGGGGGCTGATAGTTCCTTGACCCACCTGGTGTCCAAGGTAAGTCACTCTGTTTAGGCCTATTTGACACTTCTTAGCCTTAACAGTTAGTCCTGCCTCCCTTATGCGCTCAAGGACTTTTTGTAGATGTTCCAGGTGGTCTGCCCAGGAATCCGAAAATATGGCCACATCGTCAAGGTAGGCGACTGCATATTCTCCTAATCCCGCTAGGAGACCATCTACAAGTCTTTGGAAAGTGGCGGGTGCATTTCGCAGCCCGAAAGGGAGTACATTAAATTCATACAGCCCGAGATGTGTGATGAAGGCTGACCTTTCCTTGGCAGATTCATCTAGCGGTACCTGCCAGTACCCCTTGGTTAAGTCCAAGGTAGAGATGAACTGGGCCCTTCCCAGTTTCTCTAATAGTTCATCTGTGCGTGGCATGGGATAGTTGTCTGGGCGAGTTACAGCATTTAGCTTACGGTAGTCCACGCAAAAACGTATTTCCCCATCTGGTTTGGGAACTAGAACCACTGGAGATGCCCATGCACTTTCAGAGGGGCGGATTACACCCATATGTAACATATCCTGGATCTCCCGTTCTATAGCAGTTTTAGCTTGAGGAGACACCCGGTAAGGGTGGACCCTAATTGGGTGAGCATTACCTGTGTCAATGGAGTGGTATGCCCGTTCAGTCAGTCCTGGGGTGGCTGAGAACGTTGGCGCGTAGCTAGTGCACAGCTCCTGGATCTGCTGTCGCTGCATACGCCCAAGGGTCATGGAGAGGTTCACCTCTTCCACACCACCAGCACATTTCCCTTCGTAGTAAACACCTTCAGGCCACTCAGCGTCGTCTCCTCCCTGGGCTGTAAACTGACAAACCTTTAATTCTCTGGAATAAAAGGGCTTTAGAGAATTAATATGGTACACCTTAGGCTTTCGGTTGGAGGTGGGGAATGCTATGAGATAATTAACAGCTCCCAGGCGCTCCTGGACCACGAATGGCCCTTCCCACGATGCTTCCATTTTATGGGCCTGGAGCGCCTTTAAGACCATGACCTGGTCTCCTACTTTGAAGGAATGCTCTCTGGCATTTTTATCATACCAGGCTTTTTGCTCTTTTTGAGCATCCTGTAAGTTTTCTCTAGCAAGGGCTAAAGAGGTTCGGAGGGTGTTTTGTAGGTTGGTTACAAAGTCCAGAATGTTAGTTCCTGGAGAAGGTGTAAATCCCTCCCATTGCTGCTTCACCAACTGCAATGGCCCCTTAACCTCACGGCCATATACAAGTTCAAATGGGGAAAACCCTAAACTGGGATGTGGTACAGCTCTGTAGGCAAAGAGCAACTGCTGCAATACTAGGTCCCAATCATTGGAGTGCTCATTTACGAATTTACGTATCATGGCCCCCAAAGTTCCATTAAACTTCTCCACCATGCCATTTGTTTGATGATGGTAAGGAGTGGCAACCAAGTGATTTACCCCATGAGCTTCCCAAAGGTTTTTCATAGTTCCTGCCAGGAAATTAGTCCCTGCATCTGTGAGGATGTCGGAGGGCCAACCTACCCTGGCAAAAATGTCTGCTAGTGCCTGGCACACACTTTTAGCCCTGGTGTTGCTTAGAGCTACTGCTTCCGGCCATCGGGTGGCAAAATCCATGAAAGTCAGTATGTACTGCTTTCCTCTGGGTGTCTTTTTTGGAAAAGGACCCAGAATATCCACAGCTACTCGCTGAAATGGAACTTCAATGATGGGGAGTGGCTGGAGAGGAGCTTTGACCTGGTCTTGGGGTTTTCCCACTCTTTGGCACACCTCACAAGACTGGACATAGGTAGAAACATCCTTGCCCATTCCCTCCCAGTGGAATGACCCCCCCAAACGGTCTTTGGTCCTGTTCACCCCAGCATGGCCACTAGGGTGATCATGGGCTAAGCTCAAGAGCTTGGCCCGGTATTTAGTTGGAACTACCAACTGTCTCTGAGGATGCCAGTCTTCCTGGTGTCCCCCAGAAAGAGTTTCCTTGTATAAAAGTCCTCTTTCTACAACAAACCTGGATCGATTAGAAGAGCTGAGAGGCGGTGGGTTGCTCCGTGCCGCCGTCCAAGCTCTCTGGAGGCTTTCATCTGCTTCCTGTTCGGTCTGGAACTGTTCCCTTGATGCTGGAGACATCAGTTCCTCATGGGATTGTGGACCTAGGCTTGGTCCCTCTGGAAGCGATATAGGGGATGGAGCTGTTTCTGTTGACTGTGAACCGCTCTCCGCTGGTGCACTATGTTGGGATTCAGGCTCCGGCTGAGCCTCTTGTGTAGGGTTATCGGCTGCTGCCAGTTCAGGTTCGGTGGGGCCCTCTGGTGTTGAGGTTGCAAGTACTGGATTCAGTGCTGACACGGGGTCTGGTGTTGGTTGTTCGGCTGGTTCCGGTTCTGGGACTGGTTCCGTCTGGGTCTCTGGGACTGGATCCACTACTGCTGTTGCAGACATTGGCCTGGGGTCCAGGTCCATCACCTCTGACTGGGTCCTGATAGAAGTTTCCGGAACAGAGCTAGGCCTCACGGCTTGTTTAGCCTGGTTGCGGGTGACCATTCCCACCCTCTTGGCCTGCTTCACATGATTGGCCAAGTCTTCCCCCAACAGCATGGGGATGGGATAATCATCATAGACTGCAAAAGTCCACATTCCTGACCAGCCCTTGTACTGGACAGGCAACTTGGCTGTAGGCAAATTGAAAGAGTTGGACTTGAAGGGTTGAATCGTCACTTGGATCTCTGGGTTGATTAAATTGGGGTCCACTAAGGAAGCATGGATAGCTGACACTTGTGCTCCGGTGTCCCTCCACGCGGTGACCTTCTTCCCGCCCACACTCACAGTTTCCCTCCGCTCCAAGGGTATCTGGGAGGTATCTGGGCCTGTGGACCTCTGGTGTGATTCCGGTGCAATGAACTGTAATCTGTTGGGGTTCTTGGGGCAGTTGGCCTTTACATGCCCCAGCTCGTTACACTTAAAACATCGTCCAGCTGACGGGTCACTGGGACGAGGAGGGTTGCTGGAGAACGGGGTGGTGGGACGATAAGGGGTCTGGAGGGTTCTTTGGGAGGTAGGTGGGGCTTTGGGCGGCCCCCGGTAATAGGGTGTGGTCTGGGGTGGTCCCTTCTGGTCTCCGCTCCAACTGCGACCAGTTTTCTTCTTCTCTGCCACCTCCACCCATCTGGCTCCAATCTCTCCTGCCTCGATTACAGTTTTGGGTTTCCCATCTAGGATGTATCTTTCTATTTCCTCAGGAACACCCTCTAAGAATTGTTCCATTTGCATTAGGAAGGGCAGATTTACTGGAGATTCAACACTTGCTCCTGATATCCAGGCATCCCAATGTTTCACAATGTGGTAGGCATGTTGGGTAAATGACATGTCTGGTTTCCACCTTAGGGCTCGGAACCTCCGATGAGACTGCTCGGGTGTTATCCCCATTCTGACTCTCGCCTTGGATTTAAACAGTTCATACTTGTTCATGTGTTCTTTAGGCATTTCAGCTGCCACCTCAGCTAAGGGTCCACTGAGCTGCGGCCTCAGCTCTACCATGTATTGGTCAGTAGAGATGTTGTACCCAAGGCAGGCCCTTTCGAAGTTTTCTAAGAAGGCCTCAGTATCATCACCTGCCTTGTAGGTGGGGAACTTTCTGGGATGGGAAGTGGTACCTGGAGAAGGATTGCTAGGGTTTGTTGGTATATTCTGCTGGGCCTTTATCCTCTCCACCTCCTCCACATGCTTCCTTGCCTCCATTTCCCTCTTGTGGGCAGCCTCCTGTACCTCCTCCTTCAGCCGCATGAGTTCTATCTGTCTTTCATGTTCCCTTTGTTTTTCCTCAGCCTGAAATTTGGCTAATTCCAGCTGTAGTCGAGCTGAGGATTTGGTCATTCTAACCTCTCTGTTTTTAACTAACTTTACACCTGAGGTTTAGAAATAAACAAACAAAACTTGGCTGTAAAATTTTGCTGTGCTGGAATAGAATACCTATTCTCTGATAGTGATTGTCAGCCTACAGAAAAAGACAATTCCCTTGTCTCTGCTCTGGGCCCAAATTAAAGCAAAAAACCTCCAACTACTTGGAAACCTGCTTACCCAGCCCAACGAAGAAAAAAAAATTTTCTTTTCAAACCTGTGCTCCTTGTAAAACAAAAAAAAATCAAAATCCTAAAAAAAACCCTGCCACTTTTGTCTCCAGGCAAATGGGTAGAGCACACACCCCCTATTTACTTTTAGGAAGAAAAGAAAAAAAAACCAAACCTCTGGGTTGGAAGACTGTGAATTTCCCTGCAGGAGTTAAGTACCCTGCCTCCAGGCAAATGAAACCTGCAATTCACAAGATAATCCCCTTTTGTCTCTGCTTGGCCACAAAGCAGAGAGAAACCAAGCTGCTTTCAGTTTCAAAGCTGCCTTCTGGACTTCCTAAAAATTCCTTTTTAAAATCTGTATTTCTAGTTCAAAAAATCTCAACTGGATCTCAAAATGATTTCAGGTTAATCCCACCACTGTGCCACCATGTCAAGGTTCCTCCCCCACTCTGAACTCTAGGGTACAGATGTGGGGACCTGCATGAAAAACCTCCTAAGCTTATCTTTACCAGCTTAGGTCAAAACTTCCCCAAGGTACAAAATATTACCCCCGTTATCCTTGGAATGGCCGCTACCACCACCAAACTAATACTGGTTACTGGGGAAGAGCTGTTTGGACGCGTCCTTCCCCCCAAAATACTTCCCAAAACCTTGCACCCTACTTCCTGGACAAGGTTTGGTAAAAAGCCTCACCAATTCGCCTAGGTGACTACAGACCCAGACCCTTGGATCTTAAGACCAATGAACAATCCTCCCAACACTTGCACTCCCCCTTTCCTGGGAAATGTTGGATAAAAAGCCTCACCAATTTGCATAGGTGACCACAGACCCAAACCCTTGGATCTGAGAACAATGAAAAAGCATTCAGTGTTTTACAAGAAGACTTTTAATAAAAAATAGAAGTAAATAGAAATAAAGAAATCCCCCCTGTAAAATCAGGATGGTAGATATCTTACAGGGTAATTAGATTCAAAAACATAGAGAACCCCTCTAGGCAAAACCTTAAGTTACAAAAAAGATACACAGACAGAAATAGTTATTCTATTCAGCACAATTCTTTTCTCAGCCATTTAAAGAAATCATAATCTAACACATACCTAGCTAGATTACTTACTAAAAGTTCTAAGGCTCCATTCCTGTTCTGTCCCTGGCCAAGACGACTACAGACAGACACACAAACCCTTTGTTTCTCTCCCTCCTCCCAGCTTTTGAAAGTATCTTGTCTCCTCATTGGTCATTTTGGTCAGGTGCCAGCGAGGTTACCTTTAGCTTCTTAACCCTTTACAGGTGAGAGGAGCTTTCCCCTGGCCAGGAGGGATTTCAAAGGGGTTTACCCTTCCCTTTATATTTATGACAGAGCTAGATAGATTCATGGAAGATAAGTCCATCAATGGCTATTAGCCAGGATGGGCAGGAATGGTGTCCCTAGCCTCTGTTTGCCAGAAGCTGGGATTGGGTGACAGAGCATGGATCACTTGATGATAACCTGTCTGTTCATTCCCTTTGGGGCACCTGCCATTGGCCACTGTCAGAGGACAGGATCCTGGGCTTGATGGACCTTTGGTCCGGCCCAGTATGGCTGCTCTTATGTTCACGACCTTCAGAGAAAAAGCGAAGTACAGGCACTGGCCTCTTGAGGTGTGGGATGTGAGGTGATGGCTGGGCGCCAGAAACCTTTCAGCAGGTGTCCTAGAGGGACCCTGGAAGTAGAATACAGGTGCAGTTACCCTGAAACTGTGACAATTATGAGTAAGTACATAGCTAGAAACCATAAGTTCAGATCAGACCCCATGACAAGGACTCATGCCCACTGCATGTATTCCAGCATACCACACACTGTAACAGGTCCCAATGTTCAGATGGGACATTAAACTACAGGTCCCATTTCTGGTGGATATCGAGATGGAAGTTAAAGGGCTTGTGGATTTTTTTTTTAAGTGGAATGGCTATTTTAATGGTACAGAATTTCTTTTTTTCTATTTAAGGGGTCCCGACAAAGCTTATATGTGAACTACTGATTGGTGAATAATGGATGTTGTGCTTGGTTACAAAATCAGAGTTACTAATAATTTGGGTGTCCCTAGTATATGAAAACTGCGATAGAAATCCAAAGCTCATGTCACTGTTTATGAATCATTTATTTAAAAATAATTTTAAATGATTAGCAAGTAGCGTTAAAGGCACCCCTTTATAAACTTCTTCGGAGAAATGCTCTGAAAAAAGCAAGGAGAAACTCTTACTAATGCAAGATATGCTGTGAAATAAATTCTCATTTAATTGGCAAAGATTAAAAAGGGTCACTGCCTCAAAATTTGGCATACCATTTAAGCTCAAAGAAATGAACAGGAAAACAATTTAACTGTGAAAAAGCATTGGCTGCTATTGGGTGTCTCCCTTGCCCCAAACCCTTTCCATTAATTGGAAAAGAACACTCCTTATAGAGTTCTGAACAAGAAAAATCACAGCCTAGACTTCTACATTCTTTTAGCCTGACTGACTATACTGTGGATGTCATTAAATCCTTAACATTTGCTGCATATGGTAAATAAACTTACTAGGAAATTTAATGCAGAATTTACCAAATCTAATCACAGATACCACAGGAAACACTTTGGTGTGGTATACATCAAAGACCAATTCCACTGATTCATCTCTTGTCTCAGGTTTGCTGGCAAATCAACAGCACCTCTCAGCAAGAAAACGGTATCTTTCTGTTGGCAGTAAAATCAGCTTCCATTTCACTACTGGGTTTTCATTTCATGTTGATTAAAAAAAGTTTGCAAATTATAATGGTTTTCACAGTCTGGAATGTCATGCAGAAGAACCAGGTTTGATCCATAGTTACTGATAATCAGTGCCTAGGCCAGCAGGGAATTCAGAGTGCTTAACAAGCAGCATGCTGAGTCCCTACAGGAAGAGACTGTCTTGTCTGGCTCAACAGTGTGCCCTCTAGCCTGGTTAGGAGTATAATTAATGGGCATTAAAGAGAGTCCTCTCTAGTCTATGACAGAAAGTGGAATTATCATAGTACAGAGTCTGGGGGAGAAGGAAATAGAAGTAAGAGGATGTTGCTGGAGAGGATGTGGAAACAACCTTTAGCATTTATGAAGAGATTCAAACCAACCACTTTCTATGGAAAAAGAAAAGGAGTACTTGTGGCACCTTAGAGACTAACAAATTAATTAGAGCATAAGCTTTCATGAGCTACAGCTCACTTCATCGAACGCATACAGTGGAAAATATAGTGGGGAGATTTTATATACACAGAGAACATGAAACAATGGGTGTTACCATACAGACTGTAACAAGAGTGATCAGGAAAGGTAAGCTATTACCAGCAGGGGAGCAGTGGGGGGCGGGGGACCTTTTGTAGTGATAATCAAGGTGGGCCATTTCTGGCACTTTACAAGAACAGTAGGAGGGGAAATAAACAAGGGAAAATAGTTTTACTTTGTGTAATGACACATCCACTCCTGGTCTTTATTCAAGCCTAAGTTAATTGTATCCAGTTTACAAATTAATTCCAATTCAGCAGTCTCTCCTTGGAGTCTGTTTTTGAAGTTTTTTTGTTGAAGAATTGCCACTTTTAGGTCTGTAATCGAGTGACCAAAGAGAGTGAAGTGTTCTCAGACTAGTTTTTGAATGTTATAATTCTTGACGTCTGATCTGTGTCCATTTATTCTTTTACATGGCTGCTACTCTGAAACACTTTCTATGGGTCACATATGTCCTTTTTGTGCAATACATCTACACAGTGTTCTTACTATTTAGGCTTCAGCACTGCTCCCTCTGCTGCAGGTGAGGATGAGCTGTTATTCACTCCTGAGGGAATTCAGCACTGAAAAATGAAAATTATGCACCAAAAAATAAAATTTCTGTGCACAATATTTTAAAATATTGAAAAATTCTTCAAATTCTATTTTTCAATAAATAAATGTGGAGAGTAGGGAGCACAGGCCACTGTTTGTACAGAGGTGGGAGATCACCCTACAGCCCCCTCTACTCCCACCAGGACTCAGCGGTGAGGGTGCACCTGACCCTGACATAGCAAAAGGGCTGGGACTGCCCAAGAAACACTCCGGGGCCCTGCCGCTCCAGGCCAGGCACACCAGGTGTGGGCAGTCAGGCTCAGCTTGGCAGGATCCAAGTTTGGAGGGGCTTAGTGTGTGTGTGTGTGTTTGTGGGGGGGATTCTGGTGTGAAGTGAAAGGATTCTGTGTTGGACAGTCTGGGTGCAGGTGGCTCAGCAGGGGGTCCAGGTGGAGTGGAAGCCTTGGTGCAGCTAGTTGGGGCTCATTGGGGTGGGGGTTCAAGTGGAGGGTAGTCTGTGTGCAGGGGTGGGAGTCCAGATGCAGGGGGTGGGGCTCGGCAAGGGGGTCCAGATGCAGTGGGGCTCTTGGTGTGAGGGGCTCTGGGGGGGTAGGTGCATGGGAGGGTGAGGCGTGGTGGGGAGGGTCTAGGTATGGGGGGTCCAGATGCATGAGGGTTGGGTGGATGGGGAGCAGCTCCCACACAGTGACCCTCCCCCATATAGTGGCTGAGAAGCGATGGGGACAGGAAGCAGGAGCGAGGGTGTGGATTTTCCTGCAGCTAGGGGAGATTTCTGGGGGTGGATGTGACCCAGCCCCAACTGCTCCTTGCAGGGGAGGGAAGTCCTGCCCTCCCCAAGCCCAGACAGGATTAGCAGCTGAGCCTAGCACATGGTAAGAGTCACCATCCCCAGATCTCCCTAACTCCCGACAGTAATTTACCCCTCTGCTGGCTGCTCCAGGCACCCAAAACGATACACCCATGTTGCTGGTGCGGGGCCAGGTATCTGCTCTTGTGGCTTCTCTTTGCTTCCCCATCATAAAGTCATTTTTCTGCAGCGAAGCAAAGAAATCTGCAGGGGACATGAATTCTGCACACGTGCAGTAGCGCAAAATCCCCCCAGGAGTAAATTGTCATTGTAACAGGCAGGATATCTTTGTTTTCCATTGTAACACAGACAGTATCGATGATGCAAACCAAAAATGTACTTGTTTTCATTATCTCTAAACAATGTCAATATTTCAATATGGTAATAGTGTTTATCAGAAGCTGCTAATTCATCACCCTGTTGTAAGATGGAAAACGTCATGGTTTAGAGGCTGCCATTCAGCATCACAGATGATGCCATTACTCTGTAACCATTAATATGGTTTTATCTATAATTAGCAAGGGTCTGACACATTTCTGGCCATACAGAAAATAAGTTAGCTCCTGTCATAACAGAACAATAACTATTGGGCAAAGTGTAAATATTTAAACATTATGAATAATGGTTACCCAGAGAATCCTGTGCAGGGTAAAAGTAGCATCTGCCTTTACTTTCAGGATATCATACGTGATTAATTTGAAGGCACTGGGCTTCATTTTCAGCGGCACCCAGTATTCACTGGGCATAGTCCAGCTAGGGAGCTTAGCCCACAGAGGACATGAGGTGCACATGAAGTACAATTCTCATGAGACACTTGCACAGCTTAATCAAGTGTTTTCAGCTGATTTTTTTTTTTTTTTTTTGCTTTTCAGCCAAATACCTTTGAGGTTTGGCTGAATTTGCAATTGTTTATCTTTGCCTGAAAATTTGAAATTTTCCATGGAAAATTTTATGAATATAATTTTGTTTTTGTCAGAATTTTCCACAGACAAATGTAAGAAAACTTTTTCCCCCTACCAGCTATAGTCCAAATACAAAACATGATAACTAACCCTCCATGTCAATTCTTTGTGCCCCTAGAATCAGTCAAACACTTTAAAATACTGTAGTTCTAAAATCTGATCTAAAGGCAGTGGTGGTAGGTGGCAGGCATTATGGGACTACATCAACATTTCCTTCAATATCAAATCCCTAAGGGATTTGCTATCACTATCTCAGCAATAGCCAAAGTCATTAATCTTTATGGTTATTCATTTTATAACAAACCAGAATAATAATGACAGATACTTTTCTCTGCATGCATGGGTGGGGATAGAAGGGGGAAAGAGAAACTTCCTATAATTTAAACATTCTTTACACATTCAAACAACAGTGGTAAAAAAGGCAAGAGTTAACTGAAATGCACTCAGTGTTAGAGTATGAAATCTATTGAACAAAACCAGCTGGCGGTCTCTAGTTTTGTGAAATTTTGTACAATGTAGGTAGATAAATGGCTCCTGCTCCTGTTGAAGTTAATGGAACCTGCACAATTTTGCAAAGAATGCTGAACTGAACTCATTGTGACAAAATCAGCACTGTCTTTAGTACACCTTTTTTAACTGAGGTAAGGCTCAAAGAGGTAAAAGTAAATGAATAATTAAGCACATTGTTTATTTGTTTACTTACATATAATCTTAAATTTCTACATGTGGAAACAATCATTTAGGTCAATACTTATTTTTTTGTTTTCCAAATAAAACCTCAAAGCTTATGAAAGATTTTGCATAGGTATTTACTTCTTTAATGTTGGCCTAGCTAGCTGAGGATCATTGGCTTTGTTGGAGCTTTGGGACTTCACCCCTTTGACTCTGGAAATTAAATATTTAATATTGCTTTGTCTGTGCTTACTTTGAAAAGCATCATCTCTCATTTGGGTGCCACGTCAACATACACTGAGGAGCAATAGCTAATGTTGTTGACTGAAATGAAATCTGACCCTCTACTCCCTTTTCACCCCCCAAGGACTCTGTCAGCATTGCCATCTCTACAACCCCTAGGGTTGTTGGTGTTAAAATGAAGTGAAATTAGGGCCCTGCCAGAAGGCAGTCTGATATTGTATGGAATAATCTAGGCAGGAACCTCCTTTATTGTTTTGTTGGCAATGAGATTCATTTTGCTTGAACACTTGCTCCTGGGTGACTTAATATACTGACTAAAGAATAACAGTAGGTGAATAACAACGATTAAATACCTAAAAACATTTTATAAGCATTGTTTGAAATGAAAGATGCACATATTTAGAGGTTATCTCACCAATGAAAGCAGTATTTATTTCCCTAAATAAAGGAGCGTGGGGATACTACGTAAGACACAGAGTAAGGGAGACGGGGTGGGTGTTTTATTAATACATTTTAAATTATATTTTTGTGATCTTTTATCTTTGTTTTTCTCTCAAATTTTTATGTATGCCCTACCTGAGATCTTTTCCCATGTAGCATCCTTCCTGTGTCTGATTAGATGTAATGAACTTATTGCAAAGGATAGATAATCAGTGAAAGACTGGTATATTATATAATCAATCCATATCTGCAGAGAGCTTATTTTGTAAACCTCTAGGCCAGTGGTTCTCAAACTAGGGCTGCTGCTTGTTCAGGGAAAGCCTGAAAGCAGGCGGGCCAGAGCGGTTTGTTTACCTACCGCGTCCGCAGGTTCGGCCGATTGTGGCTCCAGGCCAATGGAGGCTGCAGCAAGAGCAGCCAGCACATCCCTTGGCCTGCGCCGCTTCCCACAACCCCCATTGGCCTGGAGTGGTGAACCACAGCCAGTGGGAGCCGCAATCAGCCGAACCTGCAGACGCGGCAGGTAAACAAACTGGCCCAGCTCGTCAGGGGCTTTCCCTGAAAAAGCAGAGACCCTAGTTTGAGAACCACTGCTCTAGGCTATGAAGTGAGGGTGTACTAAACAGTCTAATCAAATGCTTAGGTGAGTGATATTAGCATCAGCCGAAACAATTTTAGCCATGGCATTTCTAGCTGCAGTATCATACTCAAGTCCTGGGTTACACTTCTTATGAGAGAAAAGCTTATATTTTATGAGAGTTCAATTGTGTGCACACTATTAAATAAAATTGATTTTATAAAGTTTTTGTTTTGAATTTAAAATTGGCACTGCATCCATTCAGTGTGTTTTTTCAACTTTCACATTTTCATACTGACACAATTTATAACATAGAATGAATTATGCTACTGATTGACTGTACTCAGCTGATAAAGCTGACATTGGCAATTTGGTATAAGTTTCCATATTTCACAAAAAAGATATGGGAATAAATCTATAGAATAAAGAAAACAAATATTGATATGTCAATATTTGCTTGAAATTTGTAATGAGGCCTCTTCCAAACCAAGTGTATTTATATGGCACAGAACCCTGCTGGAGAAGATGGGTATAAATGTATGCAATAAGCAGATGCTATACACATCAATGATTTAAGATTAGCTTTGGTACTCATTAGAAAAATGTTAAAAGGCCTGGAATATTTTAAATATGAAATTTGATGGGACTATAATTTCCTTAAATATATAAATAAATAATAAATCCAGCCCTTTATCTGCTTTATCCTGTGAGTTTTTGGTAAATATACTCACTCCCATTAGGAGACATGCTTAATGAAGACTTGAGGAAGGAGGTAATAGTGGAAGGGTAGGATTTTCATGCAGAATGCCTATCTAAATCTGTACTGGGAATTAGAAAGTAAGGGCTAGATTGTACATAAGCCAATGCAGGTGCACAAGAGTAGAAAGATCCTTTTCTGCATTTAACACATGCACTCTAATTCATGTACCTGGCACACACTTAGTCCTTGTGTTATTGCAGCATAAGGACTGAGGGGAATCTAACACAAACAGTGGGTGGGTAAAGTGCAGAGTGATGGCCCCATCAGTCTCCCAACCAACAAATGGATGTAGCCTGGGGCAAGTGGAAGCACATGCTACATCTGGTAAGGTAGTTTAGCAGGGGTTGCTCATCCCTGTGCTTCCAAAACTATTCTGCTTTCTTCAGGAAAAAAATGCTCTGAGAGGAACCACTAGCACATAGCCTTATTTCCTCCTTTCAGAGTTTGGGCAGAGGTTTAGACATGAGGTGACTATTTGAGTATTTGAATGTCCTAAATGAGATTATATACTTTTTTCTCCTTCTTGATTGAAATTTTTACCTTTTTGTGTCATAACTTTTTGTAAAATGATTAATTGAATATTATGAAAGGTGCTGGAACAGTGGCTATTTAGAATAAAGTCCAGTGTTTATCCACAGGACAATTATAGTGTGGCATCAATGATGCAGGCTGCCATAGAGTAATCTGCCAACGTACCTAAACTCTGTTCTCAAAAGACTATGTCTAGGAATGATAGCTTATTATAACTGTGATTTCCACACAATCTTTGGCCTATCTGCTGTAAGCTATGATAAGTGCTATTAGTGATGTGGCCACTTGCTCATAAGAAACTGGCCTGGGAAGTCCAAACTCAACTGACCGAAAAGTCTTTAGATGGGCAACAAATTTTTGTCACACATTCAAAGTATCATTGCCTGGGGGTACCTGAAAAGTCAGAAGAGGTGCTTCCAGAAGTGCACAGGAACTGCTGAAGGTATCTGTGTGAGTCACAATAACCTTGATCTTTCTCACTGAAATCTCTTTTGCCGATCTTTTCAAAGTAACAACTGTTCGTTTGTTTGGCTCAAGCTGGTTTGTTGCAATGGTTCAACTGTTTGGTGAACCACTGCAACAAACCAGCTTGAGCCAAACAAACAAACAGCCACCCAAAAAAAGCCCCCACACACTACCTTACGGAATGTTTTGGGACACTGAGGTTGCTAATTTAAGGTTTCTAATTCATTAATATGATGCAAATGAGTAATGCAGGAACATCAAATTCAGACATAACTTGCCAGTTCCTTCCTAGCAAATACAAAGTATTATACACTATCTTGTTTGGATTGGAATCTGTCTGATGCTATCAGATTGAAGTCTGCAATCAGGTTTGCCATTAGTTTTGGTGCACCATAAGCATGACCTGTTGGTCACCTGGTAATCCACTAAGCAATTGAATTTTTAATGGATGGAGAATTCATTTTCTGAGGGATGAGGGTCTTAGGTTTAAGGCACTAGAGTTGGATTCCGGAGTACAACTCACTGGGAATTTTACAACAAAATGATACAAGAAAATTTCTGAAATCTTCAAAAGTTTTGTTGGATACGGAAAATGTTTGCTGCTCAGCTCTATTCAGGGGAACCAAGTTCAGTTCTTGGCTTTGGCGCAGACCTCCTGCATGACTTTAAGTAAGTCACGTAATCTCTCTGTGCCTCAGCTTCCCATCTTAAAAATGGGGGTATTAAATGCTGCCTTTGTCTGTCTTGCCCATTTATACTGTCAGCTCTTTGGGGCAGGGACTATATCTTGTTGTGTATATACAGTGCCTAGCACAATGAATGTTGGATCTCAGAAGTTGCCAGTAGGGTCTATTGTAATAAAATTATAGATGGTGATTGCAGTATACTTTAGACAACCAGTGACACTACCCACTAGCCTTGCATGCTTACTGAAATGTTTAGTCATCTAGAGCAGTGGTTCCCAAACTTGTTCCGCCGCTTGTGCAGGGAAAGCCCCTGGCGAGCCGGGCCGGTTTGTTTACCTGCCGCGTCCACAGGTTCGGCCAACTGCAGCTCCCAGTGGCCGTGGTTTGCTGTTCCAAGCCAATGTGAGCTGCTGGAAGTGGTGCGGGCCGAGGGACATACTGGCTGCCGCTTCCAGCAGCTCCCATTGGCCTGAAGCAGTGAACTGCAGCCACTGGGAGCCACGATCGGTCGAACCTGTGGACACGGCAAGTAAACAAACCGGCCCGGCCCGCCAGGGGCTTTCCCTGCACAAGCGGCGGAACAAGTTTGGGAACCACTGATCTAGAGAGATGGCAAAACACTTTTATTAACTTGATCTCAGCTCAGATTGTGTTTACTCAGGTTTCTGGAAACTGGATCTGAGCATGCTCAGAAGCTTAATATAGATTTTGATATAATCACTTCCACACATATGTTACATCATTTCACTAGCATAAATGCCATAGTAATAATTGAGCCTTACTTTTATAATGTGCTCTGTACTAACTCATCCTAACACACAAAAAAAGAGTCAAATAATTCCTTTGACAATATCTCACACTCACTCCTTTCCTTTCACTCCATCAATAAAATTTCCACTTAGCGTTATCTATGTAAAAAATGCCCACACGTAATGTTTTCAGTGCCCATGGCCTTGCTACAGCAATGCTGATGTGACAGCTAATATAGTAATGTGTGTAACTAATTAAAGACAGTTACTTTAATTATGAAAAACAAACAAACACAATCCTTTTAAGTTACTAGAAAACAAAATGTTCTTAGGGCAGTGTTGCACCATTCAGAGCTTATTCTGCGGGTAGTTCAAAAGAGTTATGCTACAGAATGGAATGTATTTTTTGTCTGTTGTGGTGTTTTAAATCTACATTACTGTGACTTGCTCCCAAATGATGGGACAATGCAACTCTGCTACTGGCATGCTCAATGTGTTAGTTGGGAAGTGACAGGAAGCAGCTATAGTGCGTACATGAAACCTAGCACTAGATACAAAGAAACAGACTCCTTGTCAACACAGACTTTTCTCTTATCTGATCTCCAGATACTTCAGCATCTGAGCCCTCAAGCTCATTGGCTGATTAAGTCTCTCAAATTATTGTCCAACCCAGTGGAAGAATGGAGCAATCATACAAGTAGTGCCTCAGTATGTAGAAATGAAGAATAATTCTGGGACATTTTTTTCTAGTTAACTAGGTTCCTAATAAAATGATAATAGCCAAACAAAATAAGTGTCAGGATGAGACTATACATTTGATCATTGATTAGCATGGAGTTACTTTGTGGAGCTGTTTTACTAACATTTAGAACATAAGCTCTTTCTTTTAACTTTTTTCTTTGATTCTCCTCCACTCGCTCCCCTCCTGTGCAAAAGAACACATATTAGCGCTGGAATATATATTGCCTTATGGGCTGCAGTTGGCACAAGCTCTCTGAGTGTTGAGCATTCGCACATTTTAAGGAGTACTTGGATGACTTTATATTTACTGCAGGAAAAAACAAGAGTAACATAATCCAAGAAACTAAAAATCAAGTTAAAGTGGCAACAAGATGGTGTTTGTTTGACAAATAAAGATAACAGCATCCACACCCTGTTAGAATGGGCTTTTTTCCCCCTGCTGATTTGCTTTTAGTGCAAACTCTTGGCAAAGGAAAATATTACTTTCTCTGCGTTATGTAACACTTTGGTTACAGTTCCTAAAATAGGATTTACATGATGGTACATTAAAGAATTCAAACAAACACAGGGAGCCGAAATAAAGATTTGCACTTAAAAATGAAGCAATTTCTGTTTTGTTTATGGCATATGTTGGCAGAGTTCTGATCACTGGCATTTTGTGGGCAGCTTCTGAGCAGTGCAAACCCCAGTCATCTTGCTCTGTTAATACCACATCAGCAGAGCTGCATCTTGTTTACGAGAATGTGTTATCAACATTAAAACTTTCTAATTTTAAATCCTCCCTTTTTAACTTTAAAGGTGGCTTGTAGGAAGGCAAAGCTGTAGGAGGCAATGTCTGACCCAGCAATATGAGAAGGGAGATGCAGTGTGTCAGATCTGAAGAACAGCTGTATATTATAAAATATAAACAAACTCAAGGAGTCAGGTGGCTCTGTAGGTAAGGGCACTAATTTTAAACCCTTGAGGGGGAGCAGCTGGGATCAAGTGGGTCACAAAGTTGAAAAATGAAATTGGGCAAATGGAAGCTATAATGAGTCCACAATTTAAAAGAAGAAAAAGAGACAACTGATCATAATTATCAAGTTTTTCTTCAGAGATGCCTGGGTCTGGGATAATGGGGTGTTGAAGGTCAAGAATGTGGTTCATCTGTTGAAAAGTGTGGAGAAGTTTTCACTGTGCTCACACAATGGACAGATTTACCAAGTCCTACTGTGACTGCAAGAGGAATTTGCATAGGAATAAAAATCCACCCACATGGGTCCAAATAAAAGATCAAACCATACTTAATTAGCACAGAGGTTATAATGAGAACTTTCAGGCACAGAGAGAGAGAGAGAGAGAGAGAGGTTAAGTTGACAATACAAGCCTCCAACCTGCAAATATTCAGCACATGCACAACTTTGCTGACACAAGTAGTCCATTAAATTTACTCATGTAAGTAGCTCCACTGATATATCTGGGACTACTCACATGGATAACTTTACACATATATATGAGTTTTCAGGATTGTGGCCTACTTTAGTTTTGTAGTTAACTAGCTCTCCCTGTACACTGCACAAAGCAAGGCTCTGCTGGCCATGTGCACTCAGCAAAGTTGGCCCATTCTCCATAATTATCCATAAGGAAGGTGATGCTGGTTTAAAAAAAAATGATGATAAAGACTGCTGACAAAATTATTCAAACACATGCCTTAGACATTTTATGTGTACTCCGTTCTCAAAGTCAATTAAGTTATGTCATTAAAGATTATGGGTGAAATCCTAGCCCCATTGTAGTTAATGGGGAAAATATTTAATGTCTCTTTAGCCTACTAGAGAAAGGTAAAGCATGATCCAATGGCTGGAAGTTGAAG
Source organism: Lepidochelys kempii (assembly GCF_965140285.1). Classification (NCBI taxonomy): domain Eukaryota; kingdom Metazoa; phylum Chordata; order Testudines; family Cheloniidae; genus Lepidochelys; species Lepidochelys kempii. Next base: position 178,800,966 of record NC_136380.1, read on the forward strand.
CTAGACAAATAGAGATAAGGCATAACATTTGAAAGTGAAAGTAAGTAACCATTGGGACAATTTACCAAGGTTTGTGGTGGATTCTCCATCACTGACCACTTCTAAATCAAGATTGGATGTTTTTCTAAAAGATCTGCTGAAGAAATTATTTTGGGGGAAGTTATATATCCTGTGGTATACAAGAAATCAGATTAGATGATTACAATGGTCCCTTCTGGCCTTGGATTTTGTAAATCTATGAAAATTCCTATTGGCTTTATCAGGGCTAGGATTTTATTCTATGAGTGGGATTTTCAAAAGAACTCAAAGCGGTTGAGTGCCCAACTCATATTTTAACTTAGTGGGATCTGATTGCCTAACTCCTTTAAGACTGGGATTCTCAAAAGCAGAGTAAGTTTTTATACACAATCTTAACTTTGCCTTTTATTTACATCATGCCTCTGCATTGGTGCAGTAGTGTGCCTACGTGCCTCCCATTGCAAGATGCGGGCAGTATCGTGGAATAATCACTGCACAGTCATTTGCACAGGAGAACAGTAAATAAAAAAATCACCTGCTTTAATACCTATAAAACATTTATAAAGGCTTTTGAACTATGCAGTTCTCCAAAATAAAATGGAAGGACTGTTTTAAACATTATATTGATAGCCACTTTGGAAATACAGTGTTTGATTTTTAAAAATGGTGAAACTGTTGATAGCCAGAACTAAAACAAAGTACATTTTATGCATGTTGCATTTTAACCAGTCTGTTGTCTTATTGGGAATGCACTGCCTTCTTGTGCTACATTTTATTTTTGGAATTTAATAAGGCACCTGTCATATCTGCCTAAGGCTAAAGGATATCATGGGGCAGAGGGGAATCCAAAGTACTGTCATGTTTGACTGACATGAACCAATTTTACTTTTTTTAGGGGAGATGGCTAAAATTAACAGGCTGTAATGCTGAAGATGCGTTGCTGTGCCATCTGCTTTAAATACCTTGTTATGATGGTCTGGTAATGATGTTGCCTGGTGACATTTATCAGGTGGATTTGGCTCTGAAACTTATTAGAGGCTTTTAATTAAACAAAATAATTCTGTTCATTTTACAGTGGAGCCCATTGTCATATAGATTTTGATACAGTGCCATGTGTCTATAGAAGATGTGCTCTTTATGTGAGAAACTTGGGAAGGCAAATTTTGTGCGTGTGAGTGTGTGTGTGTTTTCCCTCAACACATTGCCTTGTTTATCTCAAATTTCTACAAGTCTATGTGAAGATTACTGAGTCTTCAAAGTAATAGGCAAAAACAATTGCTGCTCAGTGGTTATTTGGGGCTAGGATCTTTTTGATTGAGGTTCAGTATAAGAGGTCATTCTGCATTCTGTCCAGTAGAGGAGTGATCAGAGGAAATACTGGAGGGAACCCTGAAGTTTAATACAGGATTTAAGGGTTCCTCAGAGGTACCTCTGGTTGAAAAACGTTGGTGATATTTTATGAATAAATGTCATCTAAAATTTGAAATTTCAAAAAAATATAAGCCAGTTAGATTCAGAAGGATGAAAACTTCTGCTTACCAATTAAGAGCTTTGAGGACTGGGTGTGTCCTTGAAGAAATGAATTGGAGATGCGTTTATGGGGCAGCCTGGGAGGTTTAAAGCATGATATTGATATAAAAGAATTGTTTTTTCTTTCAATATTTGTAATAGTATTGAAATGTATTCATTTTGTTGACTACATTTCTTACCAGCTTAAAATTAGAAAAGTAAAACCTGCATGTATAGGAAAATGTGAACAGTGATCTTTGAAGAGGCACAATTGAGTGGATTGGATAGTTCAGAGAATACAGAGCCCCTTCTCCTATTCTTATGGAATAAGTCTGACTCGAGCTCAGTTCAGTATAGACTGAAAGTTATCTTATTTGAAGGTTGCATTGGAGTTTCTGAAATGAGCTGGTAGCCTTAAATCAATTTTCTATAGGCTGTCAGACCACCACCCAAACTGTCAATGACCGGCATGTTTTTTGGTAGTCTCAGGTGAAAGACCAAGGACTAAATGAACATAGAAAATAAGCTACCATCTCATATTAAGAAGTGATCTTTTCAGGTCAGAGTACAGGCACATTGGTAGAGCAGCACATGCTTCCTGTGTAGTGGACAGAGGGCTTAGGGATTCATTGGACAAGGTGCTGAGCATTCTGGCCCTGATCAGCAAAGCATTCCATTGTTAACTTTAGACATGTCAGTAATCTTATCATTGACGTCTATGGGAGGTGCAGAAGACGAGCCCCTCAGAATATCAGTTTGAAGATCTAGTCAGAAAAGTCTGGGGGGGGGGATCCATTGAAAATTAACAATATTTTGACAATGTGTCTTTTCACAACTCCTTCCCTCCCCAGTTTTTCTGACCTGTTTTATATGGTCAGCTCATCTTGCTTTAATACTATTGTTAATAATGATAATAAATAAATCCCATGAACACTTTCACAGGAAAAAGTGTTTCAGCCAGCTCTAGTAGTTTGTTATCCAGACACGCTCTTGCGAGTGTACCGTTCACTCAGTGAAACACGAATAGTTACTTATTAACTGATTTATTTAAATGTTTCAGTGACTCAGCAAATAATTTTCTATAAAGTAGGTGATAGTTAACACCTGGCTCTGGGATGTATATGTTTGGGGTTGAGGGGGAGAAGTATCTCATTGATGGGAGAATTACGTTTATGACCTATTGAGAGAGGTTCATTTTGGGAAATTTCATGTAGCATGAAAGTACATTCCTGGATCCATTCATCACTTTAATGCATACCTGCCAGCTGAACTATCCTGCGGAGGTCAGGTGGATCAGACCTTCAAGCAGCTCCTCTAATCAGGGGAACCATGGCAAGCATTCATTTAACTTAATTTTAGCTGCTGCTACTTTATTTCCGTACTCCATTTTGCCTTACTCCTTACACCTACCTCACTCGCTGCAGCTAATGCAGGCCTAAGAAAAATTGCTGTATTACTGGGTGGGGCGGGCGGGGGGGGGGGAGAATGGATTGTTCAAAGGTAATCTCCTCCTTTAGACATATCAGATTTCCCAACCCTCTCTTGTCCTCCCCTTGTCAAGTTGAAGTGTTTCTGGCCCTGTCCAGGTGTTAGTCCTCCTCTTACCTTTGAACTTTTGTAATACACTGGACTCCCTGCTGCTGGTCAAGGCAGAGCTGAATAACTGTATGGCTGCCTGAGCTCACTTAGCTAGTCACTCAAGACCCGAGCAGATGGCTGTGCTTCTCAGGCTTACAAGACAAATTCTATTTCTCTCCCAAGAGTGAATTAGTGGATAGTGGGAGAGTCCCCCCCACCATTCCCCCACCCCCAAAAATATCTGTGGTACTTGAACATGAGCCCCTCTGAAACAGGATGAAACACAATTACACAATAGAGCTGCACAGCAGAAACCTTCATTTAAATATTAGTCGAAAACCCAAGCTGACTTAAACAAAGAGAATTTGCTGCCTTCAACAAACGTCTGTTTGCAGCTACTGCATGTTCATTTACTTGCCTGGGTTTCAAGGCTCTGCATGATTGTTTCATGTGTGCAGCAGAGTTGTGAGAACCTTATCATGCTGCTTCACAGGAAAGTAAGTTTCAATCTGTAAGAGTGCTGCCTTTTCTCCCTTTAATTACCAGCTGCTGTTGTGAGTGACAAGCCATGTCATACAGTAGGTCTTGTTTGCATGGCTCATGCTTTTTTTAAAAAAGCATTCATAGAACTATTTCTGTACCTTTCGCTTTCCTTATAATAAGAATAATTCAGATGGCACCTGGAAATCGACACTGAGTCCAAACTCAAACTTTTACCACAGATATTAATTCATCAGCAGTTTATCTCAGCCCCGCTTCTGTAACGACTCATACTTTTCACAATAGCAGGGCAAATTGCCAGAAATCCCTAGCATGCTGGAACTGGGATTGTGGGCTAGGGGCAAATGACGTTCCTGGAGGGACAAAGTGTACAGCGGTTGTTCCACCTGATAATTTTCTTTTTTTGTTCAGATGGCCAACAGCTGGTTAAGGCCAAATCCCCAAAGGGTGGGGAAGTGATTACACCTAAGCAGACAGTGGGTTTGGATTGGTGAAATGACACCCTGGTCAGCATTTGCAGCCGAGAAGATGGGGCTGAATGCACCATGGAGACTGAACAACCATCTCACCCCTACAGGTTGTCTTTCCAAGTTAGAAGTTGCTTGCTTGCGTGTTGTTTCAGGTGTGCTGTAGAAATGAGATGTCTGTGTATAGAGGGAAGTCTGTGGCCTAAAGCTCTACCTGCCTCTGTTTGTGAACATGGGGAAAAATAGCCACAGAGCTGCTTTATTTGCACAAGCTATTTACTCAGACAACCACATGGACTAAAGTTCCAGAAGAAAAGGAGGTGTCTGTCACCATCTGTTGGTCAACAGGAGGAAGGACAGTTTTATTTGCATAAGCTTTCACCCCAGAATTCCTTCATTGGCTTTTTGGCAGTCACCATAACTGTGAACCCAGACACACAATTCATTGGGTAGTAGCCTGAGCAATGTGAGGAAAGAAGGTTTCTGCCTTATGTCAGGACTCTGCTCAAGGGTTCTATATGGTTCCCCTCCATTTTCCTGTTGGAAGAACTAACTCTTCAATGGAAAGTGACTCAGAGATGGCTCCTCAATGGGGTGCAATGCTGAGAGGGCTTTTTGATGAAGCATCAGTGGAGCTGAGTGAGTTCTAGCTAGGTCCCCTCCTACACAGTCACTAAAAAAAATCTGAAATCACTATAGCTGTGTTACATGGTGCAGCTTTAGAACAGGACCAAGCAGCACTTCCCAAGGGACTGGGGACAGCTGGGACTACACTACCAGCTGACACAAAACCATGAGTGGCGTTTAGCAGGTGGGGGAGGTGGAAGTGATGTGGCTATTGGATATTCATTCTGGTGAGTGGGGAAATGAGTTAAAATGTTACCATTGGGGGATGGAGGAAGTGTTTTAGTTAGCCTTCATATAGCCTATCTTTTCCAAAGCTGATGCTATGTTCCCTCTTTCCCCTAATAAAGTTTTCCTTGTTTTGTACACAGACTCAGTGTGTGACTGAGGAAGTGTTGCCTATTGAGGGTACCCAATGAAGGTTTTCAGGGATACCAGAAATTCTGGATGGTAGTTGGAGCTAGTGGTGGTTGTTAGTTTTAAGAGACCCTTAGTTGTTGAACCCATTCATTGTTGCTGACAACAATCGCTTGAAGAATGGCTACATACATGTAAATAGATAAATATACAGTAGATGGTGCTGAAGAATAAATAGCACAATTCTTGGCTTTTGTAGGACCAATAAAATTTGTTGTCCCTGCAAATGACTTCTTCTGTGCAGTTCTTTACATCAGCTCTTAAGTGTGAGGGAATTTGTGTTGCTGCTGCTATGTCTCTCTTTTGTGAGGATAGAATACTCTAGTCCAGTGGAGTAGAATACTCTAGTCTGCGCTGCTTCCTGCAGCTCCCATTGGCTTGGAATGGCAAACCACGGCCACTGGGAGCTGCAGGTGGCCATGACTGCAGATGGTCAATGTAAACAAACTGTCTCGTGGCCCACCAGTGGATTACCCTGACTGGCTGCCTGTGGCCCGTTGGTCGCAGGTTGCCCACCACTACTCTAGTATCTGGCTAGCAACTTTCATGAGCACTACATTCACTTTAGTAGTTAAAGAAGAATTAAAATCAGGGGAAAAATCAGGGGTAAGATATCTTTTTTTCTTCTCATAATATCTTTATATTTATTAATTACTTGATCTGGAGACACCATTTCTTTTCATGCCTTGTCTACTTAATCCCTAATCCCCTTGGTATGGGAACAGTACTAATGTCATGGATGTAGCAATCTAGGCATTATACACTTAAACCAGCATTGTATAAATAGCTGGAGGATGGGGGAGTGTGTGTCCAGTTAAGCACAGGTCTCTTCTTGTTCTAGGTTTTATCTGATCCACCAAATGAAATCACTGTCCTATGGTGGAATTCTGCTAGGTAATTATTGCAATTGATTTTTATATTCCAGGGGAGAAACCAGACATGTTTACCCTTTTTTTTTAAAGATGTCATTTTCTGTGATTGTGATCGTGATTTCCAGATTAAAACAATTTAAACTTCCTTCTTCTGGCTTGATGTTATTTTAATGACAAAAAATGCTTAATATACTTAAAATGCTGTGTATTCTTGCAATAGTGATTTGAGGACACTAAAAATCAGCTAATAAAATAAGCAACTACTGTGCCTAAAGTCTTTACCAACCTGAGAACATCTGGGACTAAAAAACAAGATATGAGTAATCTGCTTCAGATAAACTAAACTCTCTCTCACACACACCCTTTGCACAGACTGTTGTTATCCTTGACCAATTTCAGAACCTATCACAAACTGAACCTTTCTTGGGGTTAGGAAATATTTGAAGAGTTTTGTTTTCCCCTAAATGTTTATCTTGAATTTTCAAATTGTTGAGGTTCTTCCATCACTATCCAGGACCCCAATGACATAAGATTATCAGTTTAAAAGATAGGAGCCATTAGAACATCAGTCAGATTCCCTGCATGTTGTTTTAGTGCTAGTGATAGATAGAAAGTTTATAGAAGGTTAAGAATATTAGTCCATTCATCAGGAGCCTGATTCAGAACCAAGGGATGTTAATGGGAGTCAATTCATTGACATTAAGTGGTCTCCGGTTTGGGTGCTGGGCACAATTAGCAGCAGATTCTCAACCATCTTGTTTTTTTCTTCACTTTTGATTTTAAGTGTCTTTCATTACAGGTAGGGTGTATTATCCCCTTGATACACAGACATAATTCCAACTATAATCCCCATTGAGAGGAGAATGACAGAAGTAGACTTTGGGAGCATGAACTTTCCCGAGAGAAAAAAAAATGGCCACTACTGAGTTTTTTCTTGTCTGCCTTGTGATGTTTTCAGGTGAGCTGGAGAAAAGACTGTAACCACCAAACCAGTTCATGAAAGGGCAAGCCAAAGTTCAATTGAATGGCTGAAGGACATCGGCTTCCACAGTCCCAATGAAATGTAAATTCATACAGCACAAATACATTTTTATAATGATTGAATCATTACTTTATAAGAACTATTACACATATTTGAAATTCTAAATAGACTGTTTGTGATAAAATTTCTCCTATTTTCTGCTGCCTCCTCTCTCTTCTCCTTTGCTGAAGGTGAGTGAGGTGGTGGGATTATTAGGTCTTGGAATATGCTTGGTATATGAAGAGGAAAAATGGAGCTGATGAAAAACTGAATATAATTTAACTGGTCATTGCTGACAGTGCCAAAACTTTGCCTCTTCTTTAATAAGAATGTTCCAGATGAAGTTTTTAAAAGGTCGGCATGAATATGCCTGCCATGTTTGAAGCTGCACCCATTGGTGTATGCAGAATAGGCACATATGCATATAAGTACTTAGTTTTCACACGTGTGCATCTTTTACAGTCACAACATTTCCACCAGGTAAAAAAACCCTGCCCCTAACTCCACTTCATCCCTATCCATCAAGCCATTGCTGTCTGACAAATGGTTACCCAGTTACTCATGGTCTCCTAGCCCAGACAGACATGTGACTTTCTAAATGGCTGCCATAATCTCGTTTTTTTTCTCAGACAAGTGGCTTGGAAGCACACATGTGACTGGTCCAGAAGGGAATGCTGGGCTACTTGGTTCCAGCTGCTAAAGAGTAAACCACATATCAATACTACACAGCTTTGAAAAAAAGCCACATGGTGAGAGCTGCTTTCCCAAAGCACATGTGAGATCTAGGCTCTAGTTTCCCTATTTAAATGGAGCCTGCTCTTGGAAATGGGGATACTGACAATGCAGATTGAAAAACAGATCTTCCAGTTTTAAGCTAGGCACATATCGGATGTTAATAATTCTGACAGCAATGAAATCACAACACACATGAAAAAATTGTCACTTTAAATTGAATTTGGCACTACCATCTTCCATTATTTGGGGTGGCAAATGTGCTTCCATTTGAGCTCAATCTCTAACTGATCCAACATCAGAACCAATATTTATGACCACACATGGGGTGCACCTGGCGTCTGCAAAATCCAGATGCCAAGCTCTGGAATGTATTTTTACGGTAGTGCCATCTGGGTCTCTGGCTGGTTTCTTTTATTGTCTCTTGGTTGTTTTCACTCCCTGGCTTTGCTGGACAGTAGAACAGCCTGTGGGATGTTTGCTAGGTCAAACCATTTTGGGGCTCCTTTGTCATCTTTGATGCCATTTTCCTTTGAATCACTCTTAAGTGAGAGAGTTTAACTCCTTTTATGTTTCTATAGCACCATTTGAAAGAAATAAAACAGGTGGTCCTCGTATATAGGAAGACTACTGGGGTATGTTTTAATATTATAGAAACATGAAATGCTTTAGATATTCTGCTCTATAGGTCTTTTGTAAGTCAGGAATAAAATCCTCAGTCTGAATCCCAAAGATTGTTCAAAATCATATTCAAGTATTTTAGTCTCTTCTGGGTTCCATTATACTTTCTGTAGATTTTTGCAGATTAATTTTTAAAATTGGTTTTATGATACACAGTAAATAAAATACACAGTGTATATTAGGATTATAGTAGAAGTGGCATCCTTAGCATCCAGCATGTTAGAATACCAGATCATCAATATGTGGCAGAATGGGTCTGATCCTAAAGAGGCACTATTGATGCAGGATTCTCTAAGTGTAATATAGACTATTCTATTTCGTATTGTTGTGCCACTCAAGAATGTGTAGATTCAATATTTAATGGACTCATTGTGGTACAGACATACAACTATAAGAATTTGATTCTCCGGTTTTCTTCCAGTAGATTCTGAATTGGTTGTTTGTTCAGAAACTTTTGAAATTGGAAGGACTGGATCAAGTGGCTACAAACGGTAATAAAAATCCACACATTAGACAAAAGTGTTTTACTTAGGCCCTGATTCTGCAGATGCACATGCACGTGCTTAACTTGACTCAGGTCAGTAGACCCATTGAAAAGACTGCAAAGTCACATGGTAAAGTAAAATCATATAAAGTTAAGGACATGTTTGCTGGATCAGGACCCTAGTGTGCACCTTGCACTATAATATGGAACATCCCAAACTTCCAGATTAACAGCAACATGAAATGCTGTTGAGACAGTGTGTGTTCAGTTTCAGGGAAGGGGATAGCAGCAGCTATACTTTACAAGAAAGTGGAAGGAAGCTTTACAATGATATCCATTGCTAATGCATAGAACAGAGAGAGTAGCTGAGCACAATGTGCTTCCACCCTGACCTGGAGAGATCACTTCCAAGGGTGAAAGAAAGGGCAGTTCATTTTGCAAACACAACAAGCCATTCAACCCAAGGCTTGTTTGCTGTGACTGCCAAGGGTGCCAATTAGTGGCAGCTGTATTGGTGTTTTTTTTGTGATGTGAACAGCTGACCCCTAGGAACTGAACCAAGACACTCCTCTCATTTCACATTATAAAAGAGGGGGAGAAATACTATTTTCTTCCCTGGTAACTGGATAGAGCTGATTTTTTTTTCCCCTACCACCTTCTGATTCTTCTTATCTTACCCCTCTCATTGGCTTTGTGTGATGATGAACCTTCTTCCGTGTGAAGGTAGGCTGAATGTGACCCAGCCCTAAGAATGGCCTTGAAGAGCTTCTTTGCCTAGAAAGATAATGATCTCAGTGTAAAACCACTGAAGGATGGGGTTGTGAAGGGGAAAACAAGCAATCCCAGAGAAGCCCCCAAAAAGGAAAACTAAATTTTGTTAGTTACTAGAGAAAGAGAAGTTACTTTATTGTGTGTTTTATTGTGAATTGTGATGACGGGAGGAAGGTCAGACCATAGTGGACAGACCACAGGAGCAACCACCACAGCTGTCACCCTCTGCAGTCGGAGCAAAGCAGCTAAAGACTGTGAAAATGAACTACCCTCTCATCCTTTGATATAGTCCTTCTGGGTCATGGTTGGCAGGGCACTGTGGAGAGCCTAGTTCTTCTCCTGTGCCAGTTCTGTAAATTAACATAGTACTTCATTTTCCAAACACACAGCCACTAAGGAAAATGGATTCTGTTGTGTAAAAAAAGGTGCTGATGTCCTGATGATAGTGGGTTATTTTTTCTGAATACAAAGGATGTTTCTTTTTCAAATACAGCCTTGAGAGGAACAAAGGAATCCAGCAGCACAATGCTGTTTACTAAAACACTCAGTGGAGGGGAGCTGGGTTTTATTATAGATCAGCCCTTTGTGTTAGAGACTGAGTTTCTACAGCAAGGTAGTTTAACCAGAAACAATGAAAATATTGCTATTTGTATCTTGGCAGCCAACTAGAAAGAGGTAATAAAAAGGTGTATATTATCTCATCTGGAGGAAAAGCTATAAACTGTTGCAGTTCCTCTAGGTTGCTCTGATGCCAACGAGCACATTTCAGATTTCATCTTGTCCATGAATGAGATGTGGGGACCGTTTATGGTTTCTCTGAAATGTCCTCATATTGATTGGCACAGTCTCAGCCCTACTGAAAATAATGGCTTGGGGTGGCCCACATAGTAATTTTCACTGCTTCAATTTTGTACAGTCTGTTGCTAGCTGGAAAATAAATATCTTGCAAAACTATTATGGCTGCATACAAATGTGTCAGTAACTTCTGCAATGAATACTGGTATTACATCTCTGAAACGAGCCTTTTGTTGGCAAAGAGAATCCAACAAAAATGACAGTGGCAACCTGGATGTTGACTTCTCCGAGTGACAGAATACAAGGTTTGTTATAAATGTAAAGGGAAGGGTAAACCCCTTTAAAATCCCGCCTGGCCAGAGGAAAAATCCTCTCACCTGTAAAGGGTTAAGAAGCTAAAGGTAACCTCGCTGGCACCTGACCAAAATGACCAATGAGGAGACAAGATACTTTCAAAAGCTGGGAGGAGGGAGAGAAACGAAGGGTCTGTGTCTGTTGGTATGCTGCTTTGCCAGGGATAGAACAGGAATGGAGTCTTAGAACTTTTAGTAAGTAATCTAGCTAGGTATGCATTAGATTATGATTTCTTTAAATGGCTGAGAAAAGAATTGTGCTGAATAGAATGACTATTTCTGTCTGTGTGTCTTTTTTGTAACTTAAGGTTTTGCCTAGAGGGATTCTCTATGTTTTGAATCTAATTACCCTGTAAGGTACCTACCATCATGATTTTACAGGGGTGATTCCTTTACTCCTATTTACTTCTATTTCTATTAAAAGTCTTTTTGTAAGAAAACTGAATGCTTTTTCATTGTTCTCAGATCCAAGGGTTTGGGTCTGTAGTCACCTATGCAAATTGGTGAGGATTTTTACCAAACCTTTCCCAGGAAGTGGGGTGCAAGGGTTGGGAGGATTTTTGGGGGAAAGACGTGTCCAAACTACGTTTCCCAGTAAACCCAGTTAGAGTTTGGTGGTGGCAGTGGTTATTCCAAGGACAAAGGATAAAATTAATTTGTACCCTGGGGAAGTTTTAACCTAAGCTGGTAAAAGTAAGCTTAGGAGGTTTTCATGCAGGTCCCCACATCTGTACCCTAGAGTTCAGAGTGGGGGAGGAACCTTGACAAGGTTGTACACCACCACTTTTGCTTTCTGAAAAATCTGTGTTCAAGAATCAAAAAGGCACCCAGTGTTGGACACCATATTATTGAGAGATATTCAATATAGGTGGGGGAATCAGTATGGTAAGAGAACGTTACGGATTAGACTTAAACCAACAAAAACAAAGGCCAAAGTCTATAGTCAAAATTCGAGTGGCTGCAAAATGATTAATATAATATAATATATAAATATAATTATAATAATAATATAATAAAGGGTAACACAAAGAAGTACTGATAAAAGACTGCTCTTCGTTTCCTGGCCAATAGGATATTACATGGATCAGAATTACAAAAGGTTATACCTCGTCACATGACTGCTCTGCCGCCAATGGCTACTATTCTACATCGTGTCCTACAACCTTTTCTTCCCTCCTTTGCACTGCTGTTGTGTTAAGCCAGTGCTTAAAGTGTGAATATGGGGGGGACTCTCAGAATCAGGGGAAAAAAATAAAAATAGAGCTGGGTCACTAAGGGTGCACTTTAAGCACTGTCTTATTAGTGCTGCTTTCCCCAGATTATGGAAGGACCTTTCTTCCCCCAACTCACCCATACCCACACACTTGTTTCAGACCACTTTAAGCATTGCATTGTGCCAAATTCTATACAGACTTATGGCTTGATCCTGCAATGAGATGCTGAGCATGCTCAATTCCCACTAAACTCAATGGGTATTAAGAGTACTATGGAGAGCAGGTCAGCATATTTCAAAAACAACTCTTGTTCAAAGGAAATGTTTTGAGAAAAATTGTTGAACATATCATGAAAGATTTTTAGAGCATTTATCAAAAACATCAAAATGGTTATAAAACATTTTTTGTGTACTGAAAACTCATCTAAATATTTTTGATGTTTAAAAACCTTTTTTTAAAAAAAACAGCTAAAAGAAATCACTCATGAAAGGGCCCATTTTAACCTCTTCGAAATGAAAACACCTTTGAAACACCAAAATGTTTCACTTAAATTTTGATTTTTTTCAACCACTAGTAGTCCCTCACCACTTCACGGGAAAGCACAGTATCTTGCAGGATCAAGCCCTCAAGACCCATGTAAGCCCATTGATTTCTGTCCCTGCATAACATGTTAGTCAATGCAGAATATGAACTAGTGCACAAAAGTGGGAGGAAAATTAGGAAATTTTACTTGTTTTTGTGAATTTGTAGAATCTTCAGATACTTTTAATGTTGAACCTTATTTACTTTACTTTTTCTTTTAAAGGCTAATCTAAACATGAAAATAAAAAAAATACACCTTTTGCAATAAACCCATGTAAATAATAAACAAAACCACTCCCATTTTCAGTAGTATAAATGACATTCTTCACTCTTTAATCCCACTCTGATTTTAATAGAATCATTACATATGATCCATTCCTTCTATGAAACACTTGTAATGATATTTCCATTTAGACCAAGGGCCAGTGACTCATTATAATGCCAATATTACAATGCAAGCAATCTTGTCCAATTCAAAAGGATTTTTAGTATTTTCTAATTCATATATGTGGTATGATGAAGTAGAATCGGAATATTTCTTCAAGAAAGAAAAAAAGTCACTCCTGTATATCTCATTTATCTGATCTCAGTAACTTAGGAAGTTCATGTCCAATTAGTTTTTGGGCAGGACACAATGAGACCATTTTTGATTTTTATTTTCAATACCAAATTATACATTTCTATTTTATTATGTGGGCACTGATCACAGCTCCATACTTAAAGTTGAACTTAGTTTTGCACTTAAAACAGGAATTCAATTTCTTTTCTATGTGTATCTCCCCAAAATTAGAGCATTTACTCTTTGAATACTGAATATATTAAGGAGATACACCTGTACTTTTCCTTTGTTCTCTGCATACAAATCCTATTGGTGATAGAAGGAGTGACACATGAGAATAAAGAGAACAACTTTCTTAGTGCTTGCAAAATGTGGCTTGCCAATTTGAAGCCTCTATGCAGAGTAGATGTAAAGTAAGTTGTGTATCTTCGTACAGGTTATTTTTGTTTGTCTGATACCATCTAGATCAACACTTTGCTTATTTATTTATTTAGTGCCCAAGAAATGATGCAAGTTTATCATATTAGAAAACTGAGGTCCTATGTCTGTCCACAATACAGATACATCACAGGTAGTTTCACACCTGACTGGGGGAGATCATCTTTCAGGGTTTACAGAGATTCCATACGTCTACCTCTAGAGTCTGTTCCTCTTTAACTTTCTATTTGGCAAATGACAGTTGTTCTACTGGAATTTTTTGTGATGTAGAGATCATTACACCGAGAATTTGACTGAGACCAGCAACTCATTTCACTTAAGGCATGAAATACCAGTTGCCATAACCTGTGGTCATTATTAACCTGGGCTAGATTCTGAAACTGAAGATATTAAGCACAAATTGCTCCATGTCTCATAGCCCAATCCACAACTTAAAAGGTCTGATCTGAGTTAAAATATTATTTAATGCTATAAAATGGTTTCAACCAATATGATTTGGAAAAACTGGAAAAAATGGCAATGCCAGCCAACACAAATCTAATGTACAGTATACTGTACACCATTCCTACCACGAGGGATTATAGTATAGTCATTGAACTGCATAAACTTATATAGTTGAGAAACTGGTGTAACTATAATGAAGAGGAAATACTGATTTTTTTTTAAAAGTAGATTCTACATATAGTTGAACATGCTCTAAAGCAGTGTTTCGCAACCTTTTTGATATCAGGGACCTGCTTGCTACCTTCCTAAACTGTGCTAGGGAGATCTCAGGGACTGGTGCCAGTCCACGGAGCAATCATTGAGAAACACCACTCTACAGGCTGCTGACTTAAGGAGTGTTATTTGGTAGCATATAGAATAGCTGATTTGCAATATATGTGAAAGGTATTGGTTACAGAGTGCATGTGGTCTTACTCTTGAGCAAGGCAACCATTTTGAATGCAACAGTTCCAAAATTCCATGAGGAGAGCTCATTGGCAATATTATTCTGAATAAGGAAGCTATGGAGAAGCAAAGAGGATCCAGACCAGAGAAATGAGACAAGGTAATATAAAAGCACATGCTTCCTGACTTGATCCATCTGATCCTCAGTCTGATCTAAGACATTAGCTTCACACTAGAAAAAAAGAGATGCGTGCTGTAAAAGAGTTAAGGTGCTGATTAGTACATCTGCCCTGCAAGAAAATCCCCATGTGGGAAAGATAGGTCACTGTGCAAGGGAGAAGCGAACAAGAATAAATAAAGCAGTTCATTTGTAAGTGGGGTGATCCCTCTTGCTCATGCATTAGTGCTTGTGCTTCAGAAGAGTAGTAATTTATTGATGCAGATGGCTATGTAAAGTGCATGCAATTTGTGAGGGGGCTTGACCCTTGACTGATGGGCCATATGTTGCAAAGCCCCAGAGGCATCATTTGACTGAGTTCTCTTCCTCTCTCTGTTTCTGCACCTATGGTCCTTGTTCAATCACCACATATTGAACTATAGACTTACTAACTCCCCCAATAAATCTCCAGCTAATGGCTCACAAAGGCCATAACTTAACCCTTTCCATACAAGAGAGCACATTATTTTGCATGAAGTTTTCACATTCATTGAAATAAATGATAAATATTACATGGCCTTACTAGTATAAAAAAGCAAGTTGTTGAAAAATACTGTTCCCTGAAGGGTATTCACTGAGTTTGGACACTAAACTTAGTTTGAACTCTTGAATTCAAGTAATACATATTTTATAATTGACAATGCATTGCAAGTATCATACACCGTTGAAGTAGAATACTTAAACGCCAGTGGAACAGTATATATTTCAAAATATAAAACAGTGGAACTTTTTATATTTCAAATTTAATATATTTTGCCTGTTACTACTTTTTGTATACCAAGAGGGCTAATATGTTCTTCATGACCAATGCTTATGTCTTTGGTTGACATAGAGACTAAACAAATACTGTTTGCCTGGTGGACAGCCTTCTAATTTTTTTTCAGACAAAATCATTTGTTAAGCAAAGCTAAGGTATTTACATACAGTATAGTCACAGATACAATTTATTTTATTGAGTGTCCTTCATTCCTGATACTACAAGATGCTTTGCACACTGAGTCATGCCTAAATTGAATGGACAAAATAGTGTTCTAAGGCCAGAGGTGAAAGTAAGCCGGTACGCCCCGGTACGGCGTACCGGCAATTTCCAGGGGGAAATTTAAATGGCCTGGGGTTCCTACAAGTGGCTGGAGCCCCAGGCCATTTAAATTGCCTCCAGCGCCCCGCTGCTGGAGCCCTGGGGTAATGGCTGCGGCGCTCCGGGGGCTATTTAATGGACTGGGGCGGTAGAAGCAGGGGAGCCACAGGCCCTTTAAATAGCTCCCAGAGCCCTCTGCTGCCATGGTCCTTTAAATAGCCGCTGGAGCCCCGTCGCTTCCCCAGGGCTCCGGCGGCTAATTAAAGGACCAGGGCAGTAGAAGCAGGGGAGCCCCAGGCACTTTGAATAGCCCCCGGAGCCCCGGGCTGCTGCTACTGCTACCCCAGTGGGGGAGGGGGAGAGGAGGAGAAGGAGGGTGGGGGCACTTACCTTATAGAGTGGGCTGGCTCTGACCATGCAGCCCCGCCCCTTCCATCCTAGGCCCCACCCCTTCCGGGGGCCAGAGCTGGCCCCAGCATACCGCTAAGTCGCTCAACTTACTTTCACCACTGTCTAAGGCCTTGTCTATACTAAAATGTTGTACGTCTTAAACTAGTGTAGTTAAAGCAGTACAATCCCCCTAGTGTGGATACAGTTATATTGGTATAAACATGCTTTATACCAAATATAGCTATTCCTGTACAGGAAGGGGAACAAACTACACTTCTGTAAGACACTTTTATATCCATATAACTTCATCCACACTATGTCTTGTAGCATTATAACTATTTTGGTAAAAATCACACCCCTAACTGACACTGTTATAACTTTCAAGTGTAGACTAGATCATAGTTTGTCAAAGAAAGAGTGTGCCAATGACATGGGAGGAACAGAGTTCTGGATGCATAGGGCAACAAAATGGAATTAATAAGCCTTTTCTCCCTCAATTTTCTCTCTCTCTTTTTTTTCCCCCTCTCAACAGAAGTAAGGTGAAATTCTGGCCCACTGAAGTTAATGGAATTTTCCCATTGACTTTCAGAGGGCCAGGATTTCACCTGTGGCAAGCTGAGTCATGAAGGGAGTTACTTCCGGGAGTGACCAGTATGTCTGGCAGTAGCTCCTGGGGGTGGCGTGGGGCAGGCGGCTCCACCACATGCTGCCCTCACCTGTGGGTACCACCCCAGAAGCTCCCATTGACCTCGGTTCCCCGTTCCTGCCCAATGGGAGCTGCAGGGGAAGGTGTCTGTAGGCGAGGGCAGTGCATTGAACCCTCTGATCCCCCTCCCCCAGGGGCCGCAGGGATGTGGGGCTGGCCATTCCCCGGAGCGGCGCAGGGCCAGGGTAGGCAGGGAGCCTGCCTTAGCCCTGCTGCGCCACGGGGCTAGCAATCCCGCGGGCCAGATTGAAAGCCCTGATGGGCTGGATCCGGCCTGCGGGCTGTAGTTTGCCCTCCCCTAACCTAGGTGTTTTAGTTTGTTTCTGCTGTGACCAAAGGCTCTAGCTACATATGACAAGTAAAATTCAGTATGCTACTTCTTTCATCTTAATTTATTGAATCATAATATTTGTTTTCTATAGAGGCAGAATAGTTAAGTAATACTTAATAAATCAAGATGTTTGTCATTCTGACCTGCAGTACTGTATAATATTTTATATTATTTTTTTTTCCCCACCAAACTTCAGGTCCACAATTTAGTACACTTGAGATCTTTCTTACAAAAGTAAGATTTTTGATTTTTTGTGTATGTACGTCAGTTCAGTGGCAAAAGCTGTGAAAAAACAAACCTCAGTTTCCTTTAATTTGCTACTCAGATGATAAGGATGCTATTGTGTTGTTGTAACATGATGCAACATGACTTCTCTTTGCAAACAAAATCTCCCTCACTTATTTAAGCAAATTACCAGTGCTGTGACCTTTGTTTTCCATGTGTTGATATGTTCACCATTAAATGAAGTCATTCGGGCATATGTCAAGCAGTTAAGGAGCCAAAAAAGATGGCTGTCCCTTTTTTAAAAAGATACATTAGAATTAGAAAAAGCACAGAGAAGAGCAACAAAAGTGATTGGGGGTATGGAACACATTCCATATGAGGAGAGAGAGAAAAGACTGGGACTGTTCATCTTGGAAAAGAGGTGACTAAGGGGGATATGATAGAGGTCTATAAAACCATGACTAGAAGGAGAAAGTGAATAGGGAAGTGTTATTTACCCCTTCACATAACACGAGAACCAGTGGTTACCGAATGCAATTAATAGGTAGCATGTTTAAAACAAACATAAGGAAGTATAGTAACGCCTCCCTTAACCTCGTAGTTATGTTCCTGAAAAATGCGACTTTAAGCAAAACGATGTTAAGCGAATCCAATTTCCCCATAAGAATTAATGTAAATAGGGGGGTTAGGTTCCAGGAAAAAAATTTTCACCAGACAAAAAACTATTATATATATATATACATACAAACACACACACACAGAGTATATGTTTTAAACAAACAATTTAATACCGTACACAGCAATGATGATTGTGAAGCTTGGTTGAGCTGGTGAAGTCAGAGGGTGGGATATTTCCCAGGGAATGCCTTACTGCTAAATGATGAACTAGCATTCAGCTGAGCCCTCAAGGGTTAACACATTGTTCTTAATGGAGCCTCACACTCTACAAGGCAGCACGAATGGAGGGAGGGGAGACAGCATGGCAGAGACAGAGACACACACCCTGTGTGTGGGAGAGAGAGAGAGAGATGCATTGCCCCTTTAAGTATGCTGACCCCACTCTAAGTACATTGCCTTTAAAAAGATCAGGAAATTGAGACAGCAGCTGCAGCCAGCAAGCTCTCTCTGTCCTGAGCCCTGTTGTTCCCCCCAGCCCTGGCTTTGTGGATGGGGTAAAGGGGAGGGGAGAGGGACACCCTGACATTAGCACCCCTTCCCCCCCAACTCCTTGCACAGCAAGCAGGAGGTTCCGGGGAGCAGCTCCAGTGCAGAGGGCAGGAGCAGCACATGGCAGTGTGGGGAGGGACCCTGAACTGCCGGCAATTAGTAGCCTGCTGGGCAGCTGCTGCACACGGAAATTAGGGTAGTGGGGAAGCTGATGGGGGCTGCTGGTCCACCCTGGTTCCGAGGCCCACCGGGTAGCTCCAACGGGCTGCTCTTTCTGCATGCAGTACACAAATCAGGTGGCTGCCAAACGACGTTAGAAGGGAGCATTGCACAACTTTAAACGAGCATGTTCGCAAATTGATCAACAACATAACGAAACAACATGAACCTGGACGACTTTAAGTGAGGAGTTACTGTAGTTCTTCACACTGTGGAACTAATTTTCAGGGGATGTTGTGAAGATCAAAAGTATAACTGGGTTCAAAAAGGATTAGATTAATTAATGGAGGACATGTCCATCAATGGCTATTAGCCAAGATGAGCAGGGAAGCAACCTCATGTTTTGGGTCCCTCTAAATATCTGACTGCCAGAAGCTGGGGATGGATCACTCAATAAATTACTCTGTTCTGCTCAGTCCCTCTGAAGCATCTGGTACTGACAATTGTCAGCAGACAGGATACTGGGCTAGATGACCTGGGCTAGTATGGCCATTTTTATGTTCTTATGAGAATCTAACAACACCTAGGCTAACTATCTTTTTTCTTTTAACTTTGGCTACATCTTTCATGCAAAAGAAGAGAATCTGATGGACAGAACTGCATATGCTCCTCCCCCCCATGGAAGCAGGACTGAGCACATAATCAGTCTTCTTTAAGTCCAAAGTTACCATTTTTTGCTTACTTCTACAGAAATTAGCATCTCTGTGGTTCTTTTTGTTTACAGCATGAGAGGAATCTCAGTTGATTCAGGGTGGCTCACTGAGACTTGAACATCCCCAAACTTGTTCAATGCTGTGTGATGATGCTCCTTCTTGGTTAAGATATTTAAGGCATATAAACCTCATATTGCTATATTAATCAGTACTGTCATGGTTGCCAAGGTCTAAAAGAAGTGGGAAAGTTTGCCTTGCTACATTATTAAAGCATCTCTCAATGTATTTTTCTTGAGTGAGGTATATAATAGGGGTCCTGTGTGTATTCACTTGGATACCAGTTTCAAAACAGTGCACAATCCCTAGATAGAAATTAACATGTCAGGCATTGCCCCAAAGAGTATTTATAAGCAGCAGCTGAAGGATTAAGGGAACACCAGTGTTGTGTAAAGCAAACAAGGATACACAATATGATTAAATCACTGCTCGCTGTGCTATTCTTAGGGAGCTGTTTGAGAAATCCACTGTTGTCTCCATAGTGTTTGTGCTGGTTTTGCTTTCTATGGTTGCATGAAATGGTGATGACTTTTAATAAGCAATGAAAGTCAACACTATAGGAAAGCAGAGTAGAGAACTCATTTCTATATTTCACAGCTAGCACAATATTGAGTAGGGAAGCACAAGCCTGGAGGATCAATTCTGAGCAAAAGTGGTTTTTTCCCTTTGGTTGCTGAGTCCAATTTCTCTCCTTGTTTCATCATGGAATGAATTTCTTTGTGCAGTCTGCTAGGCAGAGTGTTTTGAGGAGTTTTAAGACTTCTGAATAAGTTTATAAAGCAAAAGCATGTTGCAGTATTATTTTAGCCCACTTTGATCAATGTTGAATGTAGCAGGTTTTTTTCATTTGGTGAACTAATAAACTTCCCTGCAGAGAGTCTAAGGAAGCACTTAAATTTGAGCTTTTATTTTGGTTAACAGCAGTACAAATATAGGGCAGGTAGCAGGTGGCTATAATTTTACACTGTGTGAGAAAAAATGTTCTATTTATCTAAACTGTCTTGTATTTCCAAGTTAAACTAGTGACTGGGGGAGTGTGTGAATAAATATTTAAAAATAATTTCTCAGGCCATAGTAAGGAAAGGAGGGAAACCTGTTGATTCGTATAATCAAAAATTTGTTTATATATTTCTGTCAGAAGACTAACGGCTACCCTTCAATTGAATAACATGTTATAACAACAAAGGAGTGGATGCATGATCCTTTCTAGTGTGTAGGAGTAGGGAAGGAAGAACCTGGGAAGTGGTGTTCAATGTCTTTGTTTGATTGGTATCCATATGCTTAGGGAAAGAACAAAAATAAAGATTTCAGTGGTAGCTCTGCAATTATTTTTATTATTTTTTTAGATTTTCAAGACCACAGAAAAATGACCCCTAAAACCATTTGAAATATATAGTTGGAAGTAACATGTAATCTCACACTAAAATGATGAAAGAAAACATTCCCCTGCTAATATTTGCATTTGCCTGCTGGCGCTTGGCTTCTAGAAGACAGGACCTCTTTGGATTTTGGACTTGAAAAGCAACCTTGGGGAATCTATGAAAGTTATGCTTTGAGCTGTTGGAAGAATGTCACAGGTGGTTGTTCTAAAACACACATGCTCACACTAATAGTCAATAAAGTGCAGTATTAGTATTACTACAAATTCCCATGAGTAAGAGGAGTAAACTGAGGCACGGAGAACTTACCTTACCCAAAGTTTCACAAGGCAACAGATGCAGGGTTGGGAATAGAGCCCAGGATGCCTATCAGCCAGACCCTTGATGCAACCACAAGAGAATATTCCTGATTATGTGTTACCAATGATTATACATTTTTATTCCATAAGTTAGGGAGGCTACAAAGCTCATACATGGCAAAGCAATCAGGTTAGGTCATTCCACCAATTCACGCTCGCTTTCCACACCTGGGATATGCCTACCTGGCATAGCTATGCTGCAGCCTATACCGACAGAAGGGGTTTTTTTCCTGCTGGTGCAGGAGCATCACCTTCCTAAACAAAGTTAGCTATATTGACAGAAACCCATTTCCATCAAGATACCTTAATTTAAACTTGGGGATACAATGGCATAGCTACATCTGTCAGGGGTGTGTTTGATTCACAGCCATGACCGAAGTAGCCAATACAGACTTTTCAGGGTAGACCAGGCCTTAGAGAATTCTTTTAGTTAACCACAAAAGGTTCAGTGATTCCAGTGCCCCTTTGTTAATTACTCCAAAGTTTGATTCCTTGGTTGAACACAGCCAAGACCCTTTACTTTGGAGATTGCATTGGCAATCCTAAAAGGACAGTTGTCCTTGTGAGGTTTCCTGATTTTATTTAGATCACAAATATAGTGCAAATAGCTTCTTTTCATGGCGTATCTACCTTCTTTCTGTCCCAAATTAAACTTGAAGCTGCACACATAGACAATATAAAAATTAAAACAAACAAAACCCCCTCTAATGATTTCAGTGTAGGCTTTGAAGTATGTTTTTTTTTTATTTTAGCTAAACTGGCTGTCCTGTCTTTAATGCTTTTTTTTTTTTTAAAAAAAAGGGTATGCAGCATTCTTTTTTAAAGAGGATTTTAAATCACTGTTGTATTGTGTTGCAAGATCTGTTATTCACAAGTAGTTTGATTGGTAGAGAACAATACTGCTATTCCTTTATTTGATGTTATAGGCAATTGGATAACAATAATAAAAAGGGGGTTACTTTGCCAAGCTCCACCCACAAACTAAGCTCTGCCAAGTCATGGCACCAGAATGAGATGTCCAGTATGAAGACTGATTTTTAGCTCATAAGCGGCTCATCCTGGTTTTGGGGTTAGGTATATGTGTGCCATTCACTCCTTTAGCTCACATCCAGCTGATACTAAACATTAGGGTCATAATTAACTAATGCACCATGTCATTTAAAAAGGTTTATTTCTGGCAGACTGTTAATGGAGGAGAGTTTATGGTTAATGGTATCTAATCAAATATTGATAAATCAGTAAAAAAGAAAGCCAGAAAGAATTTTACCTTAGATATTAATAAATTGATTCAAGGGTTAAACTAATCAGTGACTGCTGAACACCTATGGGAGGCGAGATCATCTTTGAATGCCCAGGAAGGAGGCTAAAGACATTAGGAGAGTAAAGAAAGGAGCTGGTCTAGCATGTAGAGAAAGTCATTCTGGATGGTGGCCTAGCTGACAGTGATCAACCAGGAAGCAAGAATCACTGCAGTGACAATCAAAGGCCCCTTTCCAACAAAGAGATCTGCACAAAAGTCAATGGTGCTTCTCATGCGGTTCCCTTTTCAAGATTGGGCCAAAGGATGGAGGATAGGAGAGACTCCAGATAATACTTTCTGGGACAGGAGTAAAGGAAGGTAGCACTAGTGAGAGCAGGAGGGAACATAAGTCTATGGAGAGCATTATTTAGAAGTCCCATAAATCCTAGAAAATTTAAACAAAAAATACTTTGGAAATGTATAATATTAGAGTTCTGTATCCCCATCTTTCAGCTCTGATAACCACATAGGCCATTTGTGCTACACTTCTGTGATTGTTAACAGATGGTTTTGGTGGAGTCACATCTCAATAATACACAATTACCTGACTTTTATTTGCATGCATTAGAACCCTCTTTTCTGAAATATGTTCTTATTCCAGTCAAGTTAGATTACAGTGGTTGCTATTAAATAATGAACAAGTATTTTCCCCTGATGTCACATAATGATACCTGAAATGTTATTTCCTCTCCTAAGAGCAGGGAAACACGGAGGTAACAGTTGGTAAATGGCAACATTTTCATGGGAACCAGAGCGTGTTCCACAGTGCAAGTCACCTACATGAAAATTTCCCCTCTATCCAAATACATTCTGTGACTCCTGTTCCATTTGGAACAATGTGATTATATAGCTGGCATCTCTGGGAAGGATATTGGGTGAAGGGTAGAAACCTGCAATTTCATATACAGTAAAGATTCAAATTAGGATTAACCTCTTCCTTGAAAGTCTACTTGTTACTTTACATCTGTTAAAGTATTTTTATTTTTGCAGGAAGACTTCTATATCTCTAAAAGTGGCAAAGAGTCCTGTGGCACCTTATAGACGAACAGACATATTGGAGCATGAGCTTTCGTGGGTGAATACAGGACTCTTTGCCACTTTTACAGATCCAGACTAACACGGCTACCCCTCTGAAGCTTATATATCTCTGTAAAGGGGCTAGGCCGGGGCTCGACCCTCTTCAGGGCGGCAGGGAGCCACATTGGCTCACTATACACAGTTGACTTTGGGGGAATTTGTCCGGCACCAGAGTCTCCAAATAGAACGAGCACCGTAGGGCTGGGCCCTGAGTCAGGGCGGGGCACCACACAATCAGTAGCTCAGGCCCCCAGGCAGGGGCTGAGCAAATAGTTCAGTGTTAACAGGCCCAGGCCCTGGGTCAGGGTGGGGCAACAAACAGTCAATAACTCAGGCCCTCGGGAAGGGGCTGAGCAAATAGCACAATGTTAGCAGGCCAGGCTCTGGGTCAGGGCGGGGCACCAGATAGTCAGTAGCTCAGGCCCTCGGGCAGGGGCTGAGCAGCACAGCATGTGTGAATTAGCCCAGGCCTCCAAGGACCTGGAAGAGGGGGAGACTGCCACCCAGGAGTTGGGTGGTGGGGGGACGCAGGCCCAACCACCCCACTGCGTCCCAGCCTGGGGCCCGAGCAGCGGCAAATGATCCGCTGCTGGGTCAGTGGGGATCCTGACCGCAACACACTGACATGGGTTCTGGCAGAGTTACAGTCAGACTAGGGTCGGCTGCCCCCGGGCTACTTCCTAACTCCCCTCCTTCCGGTACCTGGGTCCAGCACTATGGGTTCCTCGGGGCAGTAGACAAGCGGCAGGCCTGGCAACTCCTCTGGATAGCTGGTGTAGGGCAGGTCCGGCCAGTCCTGGCATGGACCTGGGCCCACGGGGTTTTCCCAGTCGTGGGCTAGGCTGGCTACATCCGGCCTCCCTGGCGGCTGATCCTCTAGCGAGCTCTGGGGGCCGGCCTTTCTACTTCCAGGTCGCCGCCTGTCCCTCTGAAGGGCCGGCTCAGAGTTTCCTGGCTCCACCCACCCTGGTGTCTGGAGGGGCTCGACCCCCTCCGGGGCGGCGGGGAGCCACACCGTCTCGCTACAATCTCCCAAATTTAACAGTTTTTGAAACACCCATATCCTTTTTTCCACAGACGTCACAACGTTTGCATACAGGAAATATCTAGAATACAGCAATTAAAAACAAACAAAGTTTTAAACTATCCTCAGACTAAACTACACTAACTGAGCCAAACTGTTGGACTTCATTTGAATAACATGACCAATATTGATTTTATCAATGATGCAGACTTATTTAAACAAGTCTTTCTTTCTTTCTTTCTTTCTTTCTTTCTTTCTTTCTTTCTTTCTTTCTTTCTTTCTTTCTTTCTTTCTTTCTTTCTTTCTTTCTTTCTTTCTTTCTTTAACTGATTGAATTTTGTGATTAAAAAGGCAATGTCAAGTACTGTAGCCTAAGACTATATTTTGGCCTTCCTTAAAATCTTCATATCCAGATAGGAAATATCCAACATCTCTTTGCACCTGTAATGTTGACCTTTGTTGGTTTGCAGTATCAGAGATCTTGCTTTTGTAAAATACTAACTGTGGTGAAAAGGATTGGAATCACAATTTAACTATTCCCTTTTTGGCCAAAGCAACATGTAACAATATGAGAATATGTAGCACACTTGATTACTTCTGGGGAAGTAGAACATAGCTATTGGGGTTGACAAATCTAGTGGTAAATGTCAGACAAGTTATGACAGGAGGCACTGAGATGGAGGTGGCATGGGTAAGTAAAGGTTGAATCAGGCAATGCCTTTCCCAGTCTATAAAGAAAGAACCTTGGAGAAGAAATGGGAAGTTATGTATGCATTACGGGGCTGGAGAATAAAATTAGGTCCTAGCTGTCAATAGAGGGAATCAGGAGAGCAAATCAGAGTAGGCTAGAAAATCTATGTTACTGTTGCTCCTGAAGATACTGCATGTGTAGTTACAAAAGGGCATATGCTTTCTTGTCTAAAACATTTTGGTTGCTTTGATTCTGCTAGTGTTGGCTTTTGACTAGGAATGAATTCTGTGTCCTGCCTACCTGATCTAAATTCCATGTACGCAGCCTACTTAAAGCACAGCTAGCAAAATTGCAAGCACTCTGCTTTGCTGATTTGGGGAACTGTGCAGATAAGACAATTCCTCTCATGCACACAGACATGTAGACATGCTTCTCAGCCATTAAACCTGCCAGTGTGTGACAGAAGCAATCAACATGTAGCAAATGACTAAAATCTAGAACACCTGTGTTTTTGTTGCATTTCATGCCATAATTGACATATTATAATTGTTTTAACTATCAGACCTGTTTTTAAGGATGTCATTTCACTGCTTGAGCTAAACAAACCTATTGTTAAACAAGAAAACTGAAAGGAAAAACATCAAATGCAAGTCCCCACTGGCATAGGTTAGTACCAGAGTTTGAGCCTTTGACCTTTAGATTTCCAGTACAAATCTCTTACCATTTGAGGTAAAGAAGTCTTATATAGATCATTCAACAGGGGAGTAAGCAATCTACACACTTTGCCTCTAGTTTACAAAACTGTTTTCTGGTTAGTAGTAGACCAGGGTTGGTCAAACTACGGCCCGGGGGCCGCATCTGGCCCTCCAGATATTTTAATCTGGCCCTCGAGCTCCTGCTGGGGAGTGGGGTCCGGGGCTTGCCCCGCTCCGGCTATCTGGCTGGGGAGCGGGTTCAGGGGCTTGACCCGCTCCGCACGGCTCCTGGAAGCAACAGCATGTGTCCCATCCGGCTCCTATGCATGGGGCAGCCAGGGGTTTCTGCATGCTGCCTCCACCCCAAACACCTCCCCCGCAGCTCCCATTGGCCAGGACTGTGGATAATGGGATCTGCAGGGGCAGTACCTGCAGATGGGGCAACACACAGAACTGCCTGGCCACGCCTCCACGTAGGAGCTGGAGGCAGGACATGCTGCTGCTTCTGGGAGCCGCTTGAGGTAAGCACCACCTGGAGCCTGTATCCCTGACCCACTCCCGTGCTCTGATCCCCCTCCAGCCCTCTGAACCCCTCGGTCCCAGCCCAGAGCACCCTCCTGCACTCCTAACCCCTCATCCCCAGCCCCACCCTAGAGCCTGCACCCCCAGCTGGAGCCCTCACCCCCTCCTGCACCCCAACTCCCAATTTCATGAGCATTCATGGCCCGCCATACAATTTCCATACCCTGATGTGGCCCTCGGGCCAAAAAGTTTGCCCACTCCTGCAGTAGACTGTTGAGGATCAGGATTCCTGGATTCTGCTCTTACCCCTGAAAAGGTGGGGTTGAGAGTTTTCAGAAAGGCCAAATCACATTAATTCTGAACAGTAGTGTGGTGGAATTGATGAGACTTGGGTTTATTGTAATGAAAAGCTGGGGTCTGTTCCCATTTTTTTCTAAAAAATTGTTCTTGTGCAGCCTCAGTTGATTTATTTGTAAAATGAAGAG
Organism: Lepidochelys kempii; assembly: GCF_965140285.1. Taxonomy (NCBI): domain Eukaryota; kingdom Metazoa; phylum Chordata; order Testudines; family Cheloniidae; genus Lepidochelys; species Lepidochelys kempii. The sequence goes on from NC_136380.1 coordinate 178,828,045, forward strand.
ACTATTTGCCTCCTTCCTAGGAAGGAGTATTGAGGTCTTCTTCAGTAGGAAGGTTTTGAAGTGCACAGAAATATAGGTAGCACTCTGTGGAAAAGATAAGTTTAGAACTCGTGCCCTCTAAGGTCCTGGTCAAGTCTATCTTCTCCCACTTGTGAGAGTAGTTTGAGAAATTATCTCTCTGTCCTGCCTGTGAACATCACTTGACACTACTGCAGAACAGAGAGGCTGATTTACCCAAAATGCAGTACATATTGCAGACATTTCTGGAGATATGTATGTAGACAAGAGATCAGATCACAGGCGTACATGTATGAGTGATTGCCCACTGCATCAGCTTTGAGGTGGAGAATTTGGACAAAGAGAAACAGGGAGGGCTAATAGCAGCACTATCCTGGAAAGAAGCCTCAGGTATTTGTATTCTTCTCTTTTTGGTTTTTAACATGCAAACCAGCCATCTTTCTGAAATTTCAGGAGTATGAAATTACCTTAAATTAAATACACAGACAGCTGCAGCGGCACAGGAGCTAGCAAACAGAGCTGTAAACAGGGGAGTTTGAGTGGGAGTTCTGTTGGAGGAGAAGGTATTTGTGTGTGTTTGGTTTTGTATTGGTAGTATCTGTATGTGTAGAGGCTTGTAGGGGCTTTGTGCTGGGAGAGAAGTTGAGCCCTGATTAGGGGGCGGGGCTTCACTGACTAGGGGTCCTATAAAGGTAGCAGCCAGTCAGGCAGCAGCACAGACAGCTGCAGCGGCACAGGAGCTAGCAAACAGAGCTGTAAACAGGGGAGTTTGAGTGGGAGTTCTGTTGGAGGAGAAGGTATTTGTGTGTGTTTGGTTTTGTATTGGTAGTATCTGTATGTGTAGAGGCTTGTAGGGGCTTTGTGCTGGGAGAGAAGTTGAGCCCTGATTAGGGGGCGGGGCTTCACTGACTAGGGGTCCTATAAAGGTAGCAGCCAGTCAGGCAGCAGCACAGACAGCTGCAGCGGCACAGGAGCTAGCAAACAGAGCTGTAAACAGGGGAGTTTGAGTGGGAGTTTGAAAGCGGAGTTTGTCTTGTGGTGCTTGTGTGGGGTTTGGTTTTGCTGTGGGTGGTGGTGTTTTGGTGTGGTTTGTGTTTCCCAGATTAACAGGATTTAGGTGGGAAGGCTATGACAGATTCAGAGGTGGCAGTGGGAGTGACCCATGTAGCAGATGACACAATGAAGATGACTGGATGTGGAAGCTGTGGTATGTACATGATCCTGGAGGGGGCACCTGGTAAGAGTTTTGTCTGCATGAAATGCCGTCTGATAGAGCTGATGGAGGAGAAGATCAGAGGTTTGGAGATGCAGGTGGAAAGTCTGGTAGAGTTTAGGAAGGGGTTTGAGCAGATTATGGAGCAAAGACATGAGGTATCTGAAGGGAAAAGCTCAGACTTGCAGATGGAAGCAGGACTAGGGAATTCTGAGGGGAGACTGGGTGAGGAAAGTGGTCAGTGGAAGCATGTGACTAAAATAACTAGGCAGAGGAAAAGACGGGCTAGTGAAGGAGAAATAGAGCTTCAGAATAGGTTTGCAGAGTTGGAAAATGAAGAAGGGGCTCAGCAGGTAGTCACTGAAGGTGACAGGGCAAGGAAGAAGAGAAGAGCGGTTAGTCCTATAGGAAAAGGGGAAGAGTTAATGGAGATTACACCAAATATGAGCCCCAGGAGGATACAGGATGGGTTAAAAAGGATTACAAGGGAGAATGGGAATGGAAAAAACTTGCAGCCAGAGGGAACAGGGGATAGACTGGAGAATAGCACCATCACTAGGAAAAGGCAGGTCTATGTGATTGGGGACTCTTTACTGAGAAGAATAGATAGGCCTGTAACCAGAGCTGATCCAGAAAATAGGAGGGTGTGCTGTCTTCCAGGTGCTAAGATACGGGATGTAGACCTGAGGTTGAAAAGGATTCTAAAGGGAGCGGGAAAGAATCCCCTAATTATCCTTCATGTGGGAACAAATGATACGGCTAGATTCTCGCTGGAAAGTATTAAGGGAGACTATGCTAGGCTGGGGAGGATGCTTAAGGAAATTGAGGCTCAGGTGATCTTTAGTGGGATTCTGCCTGTTCCTAGAGAAGGGCAACAAAGGTGTGACAAGATTATGACCATCAATAGATGGCTTAGGCAGTGGTGCTATAAGGAGGGCTTTGGGATGTATGGCCATTGGGAGGCATTCATGGATAGAGGACAGTTCTCTCGGGATGGACTTCATCTGAGTAGGGAAGGAAATAGACTTCTAGGATGGAGGCTGGCACAACTGATTAAGAGAGCTTTAAACTAGGAATTTGGGGGAGATGGTTGGGAGATGTCCAGGTAATCTCCACGCCAGAATTTAGCATAGAGTGGAAAGAAAATGAAGTAAGAGTGGATACAGCTGTAGGTAGGAGGAAGGGCAGTGTAGATACAAGTCTAATAGGTTATACTGGTAGTAAAATAACCGTGCCTAATAGGGTACAGAATGTGAGTGAGGCCAAACAGCAAAAATTAAGATGTTTGTACACTAATGCAAGGAGCCTAGGTAACAAAATGGAGGAACTAGAGTTACTGGTGCAGGAAGTGAAACCAGATATTATAGGTATAACAGAGACCTGGTGGAATAGTAGTCATGACTGGGCTACAGGTATTGAAGGGTATGTGCTGTTTAGGAAAGACCGAAATAAAGGTAAAGGTGGTGGAGTAGCACTGTATATCAATGATGAGATAGAATGTAAAGAAATAAGAAGCGATGAAATGGATATGACTGAGTCTGTCTGGGCAATAATTAAATTGGGGAAGAAAACTATTAGAGCCTCCCCTGGGATAGTGCTTGGGGTGTGCTATAGACCGCCGGGATCTAATTTGGATATGGATAGAGCCCTTTTTAATGTTTTTAATAAAGTAAATACTAATGGAAACTGTGTGATCATGGGAGACTTTAACTTCCCAGATATAGACTGGAGGACGAGTGCTAGTAATAATAATAGGGCTCAGATTTTCCTAGATGCGATAGCTGATGGATTCCTTCATCAAGTAGTTGCTGAACCGACTAGAGGGGATGCCATTTTAGATTTGGTCTTGGTGAGTATTGAGGACCTCATAGAGGAAATGGTTGTAGGGGATAATCTTGGCTCAAGTGATCATGAGCTAATTCAGTTCAAATTGAATGGAAGGATTAACAAAAATAAATCTGCAACTAGGGTTTTTGATTTCAAAAGGGCTGACTTTCAAAAATTAAGGAAATTAGTTAGGGAAGTGGATTGGACTGAAGAATTTATGGGTTTAAAGGTAGAGGAGGCCTGGGATTATTTTAAATTAAAGCTGCAGAAGCTATCGGAAGCCTGCATCCCAAGAAAGGGGAAAAAATCCATAGGCAGGAGTTGTAGACCAAGCTGGATGAGCAAGCATCTTAGAGAGGTAATTAAAAAAAAGCAGAAAGCATATAGGGAGTGGAAGAAGGGAGGGATCAGTAAGGAAAGCTACCTTATTGAGGTCAGAATATGTAGGGATAAAGTGAGACAGGCTAAAAGTCAAGTAGAGTTGGACCTTGCAAAGGGAATTAAAACCAATAGTAAAAGGTTCTATAGTCATATAAATAGGAAGAAAACAAAGAAAGAAGAAGTGGGACCGCTAAAAACTGAGGATGGAGTGGAGGTCAAGGATAATCTAGGCATGGCCCAATATCTAAACAAATACTTTGCCTCAGTCTTTAATAAGACTAAAGAGGATCTTAGGGATAATGGTAGCATGATAAATGGGAATGAGGATATGGAGGTAGACATCACCATATCTGAGGTAGAAGCGAAACTCAAACAGCTTAATGGGACTAAATCGGGGGGCCCAGATAATCTTCATCCAAGAATATTAAAAGAATTGGCACAAGAAATTGCAAGCCCATTAGCAAGAATTTTTAATGAATCTGTAAACTCAGGGGTTGTACCATATGATTGGAGAATTGCTAACATAGTTCCTATTTTTAAGAAAGGGAAAAAAAGTGATCCAAGTAATTATAGGCCTGTTAGTTTGACATCTGTAGTATGCAAGGTCTTGGAAAAAATTTTGAAGGAGAAGGTAGTTAAGGACATTGAAGTCAATGGTAAATGGGACAAAATACAACATGGTTTTACAAAAGGTAGATCGTGCCAAACCAACCTGATCTCCTTCTTTGAGAGAGTAACAGATTTTTTAGATAAAGGAAACGCAGTGGATCTAATTTACTTAGATTTTAGTAAGGCGTTTGATACTGTGCCACATGGGGAATTATTAGTTAAATTGGATAAGATGGGCATCAATAGGAAAATTGAAAGGTGGATAGGGAATTGGTTAAAGGGGAGACTACAACGGGTCCTACTGAAAGGTGAACTGTCAAGTTGGAGGGAGGTTACCAGTGGAGTTCCTCAAGGATCAGTTTTGGGACCAATCTTATTTAATCTTTTTATTACTGATCTGGGCACAAAAAGTGGGAGTGTGCTAATAAAGTTTGCAGATGATACAAAGCTGGGAGGTATTGCTAATTTAGAGAAGGACAGGGATACCCTACAGGAGGATCTGGATGACCTTGTAAACTGGAGTAATAGGAATAGGATGAAATTTAATAGTGAGAAGTGTAAGGTCATGCATTTAGGGATTAATAACAAGAATTTTAGTTATAAGCTAGGGACGCATCAACTAGAAGTAACGGAGGAGGAAAAGGACCTTGGAGTATTGGTTGATCATAGGATGACTATGAGCTGCCAATGTGATATGGCTGTGAAAAAAGCTAATGTCGTCTTGGGATGCATCAGGAGAGGTATTTCCAGTAGGGATAAGGAGGTTTTAGTACCGTTATATAAGGCACTGGTGAGACCTCACCTGGAATACTGTGTGCAGTTCTGGTCTCCCATGTTTAAGAAGGATGAATTCAAACTGGAACAGGTACAGAGAAGGGCTACTAGGATGATCCGAGGAATGGAAAACTTGTCTTATGAAAGGAGACTCAGGGAGCTTGGCTTGTTTAGCCTAACTAAAAGAAGGTTGAGGGGAGATATGATTGCTCTCTATAAATATATCAGAGGGATAAATACCAGAGAGGGAGAGGAATTATTTAAACTCAGTACCAATGTGGACACAAGAACAAATGGATATAAACTGGCCACTAGGAAATTTAGATTAGAAATTAGACGAAGGTTTCTAACCATCAGAGGAGTGAAGTTTTGGAATAGCCTTCCGAGGGAAGTAGTGGGGGCAAAAGATCTATCTTGCTTTAAGATTAAACTCGATAAGTTTATGGAGGAGATGGTATGATGGGATAACATGGTTTTGGTAATTAAATATTCATGGTAAATAGGCCCAATGGCCTGTGATGGGTTTTTAGATGGGGTAAGATCCAAGTTACCCGGGAAAGAATTTTCTGTAGTATCTGGCTGATGAATCTTGCCCATATGCTCAGGGTTTAGCTGATCGCCATATTTGGGGTCGGGAAGGAATTTTCCTCCAGGGCAGATTGGAAGGCCCTGGAGGTTTTTCGCCTTCCTCTGTAGCATGGGGCACGGGTCACTTGCTGGAGGATTCTCTGCTCCTTGAGGTCCTCAAACTATAATTTGAGGACTTCAATAGCACTGATATAGGTGTGAGGTCTTTTTTAGGAGTGATGGGTGAAATTCTGTGGCCTGCATTGTGCAGGAGGTCAGACTAGATGATCATAATGGTCCCTTCTGACCTAAATATCTATGAATCTATGAAAATAGTTAAAAGAATATTGAGCCATATGTGGAATTTTTAATCACTTTTTTGCAGATTTTTATTACTATTATTTCAGATGGCTGATGTAACTTTTTTATACATTTGCTATTTATATCATGCCAAAAGATCTCTTCCAATCGTTCAGTGAAGAAAAACTTGGATAGGTGAACCAGCTATTTGAAACAATAAACCCTGCAATTAAAAAAAAGAATGAAAGACAAACACACAGTTATAATTGACTTTGACTATGGGACTGTTTTTTTTAATCCAACACACAATATAATTGCAAGCCTGAACATGGAGAAAACTGGGCAGATGTTCTTACTGCAGATCAGATCAAACTTCCTGACATTTAAAAGTAGGATTAGTCTAGGCAGAAAGATTTCAGAGTACATGTCTGTGCAATTTGGGGGTTATATTTTTGAAGTGGGATGAAGCAAGACACAGTGTTGAGCATAAACGTGTCCCATGGTCTTTGGGCACAGAAAGCTCTGACAGTAGCAGATCTCATGTGATTCCCTGTGCTGGAGAGGCAGGATGTCAGTGGGTCCACATTCCCTGCATGTAATGGAGCTGTATTCCTCAGGTAGCTCTCTTTACCCCAACATGCATGATAAATGTGGTTTTGAGGCCCAGTAGATCCAGGCCTATGCAAAATCTGGTGTCCATTTTCCTTGCTTGGGAGGGGAAGGGAGTGGCATTGGTGCCACGGGGGTTACTAAGTCTGAAGTAGCTGCTCTGGAGACATTTTCTACCTGACAGGAAGCATGCCACTCCGAAAATAGAACCATTTATTGCTGTGCAGTTTTTCCAGTAGTCGATTGCACAATACAGTAGTTCTCTGCATAGTTGTAGGGTCGAATACTGTTCTTGAGCTGAAGGAAGTGTCCATTGATATCAATGAGAGTTAGTTGTGTCAATTGAGAGTAGCATACATCCCTTAACTAGGAAGGATTATCATATGTAGCTACATCTAGGGAGAAGGACTGTTAAAATTTAACTATGAGGAAAAGAGAGAGGCACATTCATTTTGGCTAATTTTTAGCCCACTTGAACATAAAAGGATTAAAAAAGAACACTACTTTTGGGTTAGCTTTTGCTCTTAAAATAGACTGGGAGAAGGGGAGGAGCAGGGAGAAAAATGAAGACATAGGGTGTAATCCTGAATCCCACTGGAGTCAATGGCTAAATCCCACTGTTTTCAGTGTGCCTTGGATTTCACCCAACAAATAAAAGGAAAGAGAGAGAAAAGTTAATATACCAAGATATTAGATGGGGGTGGGGGGAAGAAGAGAAGTTCTAATGGAAGAAATATATCCTGTACAAGTGTAGTACATATAGCCCACAGCCAAACACATTTTTTTCTCTGACACACAAAGCACAAGGTTCCCTTTAGCTAGAAAAAAAACATGCTTTAAAAATTGATGTGAGGTGAAAAAGAGTTTAAATAAAAGGGGAAATTGTTCATGAACTCAAGCTGGATTTGAACAGTCCCCCCACCCCCAAACAAAAACAAATTAAAGGTTCAAAAAATATCAAATAGCACAAGGTTCACTCTCAGTAAAGAGAAGAGTGCTTATTATTGTTAACAATATCTCCAATTTCCTAAAGTGATTTTTCAGTACCATGCATGCCTCCTTTACGCGTTCTGTCCCTACCTTCCTCTTTAAGAGATTTTTGTGCAAGAGATTACACATTTGTGTTTTTTTTTCTTTTTCTAGTAGTGGACCTGGGAGCACCTCCTTTTTTTCAGTCATTCAAGGCTTTGTTGTAAATTTGGAGTCAAACCAGCATGACTATTTTCTTCTTTTTGTGTCCTTTTTTTTTTTTTCCCAGTGTGCCAGACTCTAAAACCTTATCATATAAATTACAAGGTCATTTTGTGTAACCAGCTCTAACGTCAAAACACTACATTTTTTTCTAACCCCTGGTTTCAAGTGGCTTCATATGGCCTGTGCATCTAGTTGGTCCACAGCAACCTTACAAATATTTCTTGTAAATCAAGACAAGCCGTTATCATATTATCTGACTCATTCTTAATCTAGTAACTGAAACTCTGATACCAAAGAAATGTGATTCAGTCTTACATCAGTCTTGATTCCTGCACAATTGCAAATCAAAGGAATAGATTAGATTTGAGAAGGACACTGTGAAGTAAGACTGCACAAGGAAGTTAATATTTGGTTTCAGTTTCTTGGTTCCAAATTTAATATTTAAATACAAATTTTTTTTTTCCAAAATGTGAAATTCCATCTCCTTCCCGCCCCCTGCTTCAAAAAGTTACTCGTGACCTTTGAGCCTGGTAGGACATGTAAGCTTTTCATTATGGAATAGTTGTTTAGAGTTTAATAGGGATGGATCCAATAGGGTTCCTTACAAACTACTTAAAATCATGTAGAATTTAATAGAGAGTGGTCCTTTACAATTCCAGAGATTGATCTTTATAGTCTATATAGGAAGGTTATCAATCTCTATTCAAATATATAGGACTTTTTCATACAGATCACAGTGGAGACGCCAAAAGAAATTTAGAAAATCCCAAATCTTCCAAGCACCCTCTACTTCCTATTACTGTCTTTATCGTCCTTCCCAGTCTTACTACTTTCGTGGCTAAATGGCCACACTGAGTGTTTGAGGGTGCTTGTCTGGCTACGGCCTTATTTTGGAGTGGAGGTTTAGAATTGGTAAAGGAAAGTGGGAGGAAGAAATCTCCCTTTTCTACTGTAATTGATTTTACAACCTGCAGGGCTAGGTCTTGTCTAATATGGCCTAGTTTAGTAGTTAAGAGAATAGTAAGGTGTAACCTAGCAACACCATGCTAGGGAATTGACACCCTATAGTTTCTAATGCAAGATAAATAGAGACATTCAAAGGGCTCTAAATCTGCTGTGCTGTTATTTATGTGGTGCGACCTGCATCTGCAGCTTACCACAATAGCAGTGGCAAGTGGAAAGTGTCCCTTTCCAATTGCCCGGTAGAGGTCAGGTTGTTTCCTCACTATTCCCCACAGGAAGACCCTCAGACTTGGCAGGGGCAATGGTCTTGCAAAAGTTCTTGTTCAACCCAAATACAGGAAAAAATGGAAGGGAATCTGCGTGACCAAGCAGCTCTTGAAAGCCCAGAGAAAGGGCCACCAGGTCGAAGGTCAATGAATGTGCAGGCAGGCCCTCACTTAAGACAGGTGTCCTGAAGTGAATGTTGGGTGTGACTTAGGAGAGGGGCCTCATAGTGGGCAGATGAGAGTGGCATGTTCCCTTGCAAGTGAAGATGCACAGGTTGGTTCACAGCATGTTCCCCCGACAAAATGAACTGCAATGTTGGTTTCCTAAGCATCAGTGTGTAATAGAATCCTGCAGGGTCTACAGAGCCCTAGCACAGATCCAAAATCTCTTCACTTCTTTCATGTACATCTAGTGCTGACATTGCACTGACTGGTGAGTAGGTAACTTAGTTCATGTATATTGTTATGGATAAAGTATATGCTTAGTCTTAATTTAATAGATAGACAGTATACTACACATATGCAAAAATCCTTTTGTATACCTTGCCGTGTAGCTGAGAGAGCAATAGGGGTTAAGGAAAACAGAGTACATGGTTTCTAAGGGTCAACACACTAATACAGTGAAAGGAAAGAAACTTTAAAAATGAGGTTAAAATCTACAGCATACTCCAGGGTCAAGGCAACCGCATACAATCAGCTTATTCTTTGTAACTTTGGAAACAAAAGTCCATCTGCCTAGGGGTTGGTCTGTATAATTGTTGCACTAAAGAGCATGTTAATGTTTTCTTCTTTTCCTTGTCTTCCTATCAGACCACCCAAGGTTTTCCAGTCTCCTTGGTGTTATTTTAAAATACAAGTTGATGTGAAATGCCAGTTTGAAAAATACAGACATGTAATTTCTCTTTTCCCTTTTGCACAAAGCAAGGGTAATTGTACTGTGGACAACTCATTTGAGATAATTATGTCTAATCTGCACAGAGCATGTTCACAATTAGGCAAGAAGCCTTACAATCCTTTGGTTATCCTAGTGCCCTTTTTAATAATACAATTTTGAATGAAATAAAGAGAGTCATAGGCATGTGTAAATAATTTGATCCGATTTGTGTGTGGATGTATATAACTTTCTTGCAATCACCTAGCACTTGATGACTGTCAGGGTACTGCGCACCATGACCATTTGGATCGTCACAGTAGCAGGGATAGAACTCGAAACCTGCTTTTTTAAAGGAGTACCTACCTGAACCTGAGCTATATAGGGAAATCACCATGAGGTATTAGCAGTACAGGGTCTACAACATCCAGTTGAGCAGGTCTGATGCCAGCAGAGAGGGGACAGTTGAAAATGTACCCATTTAGCTAGTCATTAGAGAATTACAGTATGAAACATACGATCTATTTTAGAGTATTATTACATTTCTGAGCTTATTTGTTAACACAGGCAGGGTCATATTGTTTTTTTCTATTTCTTTATTCAACTTTTATTTTTAGAGTACAGCAGCATCTAGAATTTGTAATCTTTTATTTTTCAAACTATAATCCTGACATTTTAGGATGTAGTTATATTAAAATCAGTAACTATATTAAACACATGTAATGCATGCATTTATTGAAAGGGAAATGAAAATGTATGAAAATATCTAATTGTGTATACTGTTGGATAGAGAATTAAAGATGATAACCCCTTTTCACTATTCAACAGAGCATGAAAGAGCAAAAGAGATTCAAAAACTTCATTAATTGCTGTAACATGACGTTACAAGCCACCTGCACTTCAAAGAATTTACACTGAAGCAGATGGATTGATGAATATGCCATCAAAGATTTTCTGAATGTTTGTTTTAAAAATAAACTGCTTTCTAAGTCACTGACAATCAAAGCATACAATTTGCAAAGATAACATTGCTCTTTTCCACCCCACGTACATGTAAAGACATAGTCTTTGAGAGTGGAGACTTAAACACAAAATTCCCATACCCAGTAATTGCAGTTACATATGAAACACATTGCAGATCATGAAGAAAATATACCCCCTAATGTTTTCATGCATGTTTAATAACCAGGGGCATGAATGGAATGTCTGTTGTTTTTTAATTTGGATCTGTGTGTCTGGGGGCTCATACAAGTGAGGGATTACTCCCACTGGCTAGAGCCAGGAAGAGTGTGGCCAGATGTGGTGAAAGCTTCATCTAGTCCTGACCTACAACACTCTTGATCCAGTTTTGATTCTATTTTGAGCAGAGGCTGCTGCCACTTGTGCTGGAATATGTTGGTGGCTTTGTGTTGTGACTAGATATTCGTTAGGGATTCAGAGGAGACCACCAGACATTTTTCCCCCTTGTGATCTAATCTAGACTAGAATTTAAGTCACTAGAAGGGAATGCATTAGCCCATTGTTTTACAAATTTAATGTATTTTAATCCAGTGTTTACACAGTAGGGATCAGATCCTGTGATCATATCCGCATGAGCAGACCCATGCCCCAGGTGGAGCTTTATTGCCTTCAGTTGGTGTATTACAGGGGGTGCTGCAATAATCTGTTTGCAGGATCACGGTGAAGGAATTGACTTCACCCGTTCTTAGTTACATAAGAAGGTTATGGTCTTGAGAGGTACAGAGCACCTGCAGTTCTCCCTGGGTTCTTTCCCTTATGCAGTTAATGTTTGATCTAAAGCACACTGTAGATAATGGAAAGACTCCCATTGACTTCAACAGGCTTTGCATCAGGCCCTTATATAGCATCTTACATGAACGTATCTGTGACTTTTACAAAATGTAATTATTTAAACCTCCCAACACACCTGTGACATAAGTATTATTCTATTTGTATAAGGGAGTAGATGTTGGCATACAAGGTTAAGTGACTTGCCCAAAGTCACACACACAATCTGTGGCAGAGCTGGGGAATAACATTTTGGAATCCTGATTCCAATTCTCCCTCCTCTAATGATTAAATACCACTCCTATCCTCTTCCCATCTTGGGTAAATGCTGTGCTTGTCAGCGGTTTTGTCCATCGTTAACTCATCAGAAATTTTCTAAAATACCCTTATTGGTTTGGCTTTCAGTTTAAATAGTCACAGTTAATGTGTTTAGACTCTAACCTTATTATGTTGTATAAGTCCTAAAAAAAATAACTTGACATGGTCTTCAAATTTAATGAAAATCTATTTTGTAATGTTACAGTGTAATGTTTTCTAAATTAAGAAAGGTCAAAATTAAATTTAAAGGGAGAAAAGCAATTTCAAGCTCTCAAAAAGAGAGTGTTGCCAACTCTTGTGATTTGATCATTAGTTTCATGTTATTTTGTTTTTTTCCTAAAGTCCCAACTCTTTGAGGCATGTGATTAGAATCTCAGCTTTCATTTAAAAGGAAAAGTAAGTTTCTGTGCCTCGTGGTTGTGGAGAAAAGCTTGAAGACATGAGCAAAGTGCACTCTAAGGCTCACAGAACAAAAGCCAAATTAAAAGAACACTAAATGTATTGTTTAAAAATAAGTCTCAGTTGTTTTTTGGGGGAAGGGACTGACTTATGCATGATATTTGAACATTTGAAGTTGGTAATACTGAAAGGAAAACAATGGAGAAAGGGGCATGGAATAACTTTTTTAAAAAAACAACCCAATAATGTTTGTCTTTGTACTATTGATGTTCAGTATGGGACACGTAAGCATAAATCCATCTTTCCATATTAAGACCAAATCGCACACTTGTCTAGACCCCCACATTGGCAGAGCACTTTCATTCAAATGCAAAAGGATTGACCCCTCCAAGGATAGCAGGGCAATTTAGTCTTCAGGCTTATTCACTTTCATGCTTCTTTAAAGGAAACAAAAATACAGCTGAAATGTGTCAGATTCAAGTTTCCCAAGGTTTAAAATATATTATTTCACTGTATCCTTCAAAGTGGATTCATTAAACTTTCATTGTATGAAACTGTAGTAAATATTTAGTCTATTATGCTTAAAGTCTTCACTGCAGAGGGGTTAAACAGTACTGTTTTTGGCTTGAATCGCCCAAGAAGGAGCAGGTTGCATATCCTAAAATGCTTCCAAATATTAGACAGTGATAGGAATTTAGTGGAAATGATTTCATTTTTGTTTTTTCTTTATATGTTTTATCTCAGTGGTTGCAAAAAAACCCTAAAATAAAATGTGTTATTTATTTTAACTTAATGGAATTAAATTGTCACACAATGCTTACAATTCTTTAGGGACAATCATGGGATACGTTTAGGATGCTGCTGCTAACAGGCATCCATTCCCTGGAGAGACTGGTATACAACAGAAAGATGCTTACAAAACAGAATTATTGCAAGATTTTTGTACCTGGTGTTTTGCAGTGCGCCTCTGCAAGTGATTTCTCTGTGCTGTTTTTGCATGAATTACTCTTAGCGTCAAAGACACTAGGTAAAATGCTCATTTGTAGTGAAATGTTGCTTTTGTAATCTAAAGATAGAGCATTTGCAGCAATTAAAATCCATTTGCTATTTAATGTTGGAATAAGGGACATAATTTCTTGATCACATGTTGATAGAATAGGCAGTAATGATCTTTTCCCCTCACTCAGTATAAAAAGGAGAGGAGCTGCTTATTTGCTGGATATAAGTCACCAAATAATTTAGCCTCCTGATAATAGGTAAAATTTGTCATTTGTACTTGGTAGGTACTAGCAAGTTTAAATGTTCTTCTCCAGGGTATACCAAAGTAGATGCTAAGGTGATCGGCTCCTTTTAAAAATATCGGAGATGTAGAGAAATGTATGGAATAATCGGTCTCCAAGTAAAGTTTTTCTATTAACTAGGCTGTTAGCATATAAAGTGGTAAAGCCAATGAAATCATCCTTTAATGGAGTTTAAGGAAATCTGAGGTTTCCAAACAAAAACAAAACCTATTGTGATGGAAATGTGCATATGGAGGTTAGAAGAAAGGAAGTAAGGAAGCAAAGGTAGGCATGTTGTTTTTCTCTTGGGAGAGAAGGATTTGCAGAGAGAGTCTTTCCAATTGAGACTTCCATGGATTTTGCTATCTTGTCAGTATTTTGGAGTGTCACGCAGTTGAGATGTGATGACTAAGAGCTTTGATGTCTCAGTTCATCCTTTGCAGATAGTAAGCCATTTTTTCCCCAGACTACCTCACACTGTGGCATAATTCAGCATAATTTATAGTCAGTGTTCAGAGAAAAGTCTGCCTTAAATTAACATAAATGTGAGCTGAACTGGTTAAGTAATGCTGTGCCGCCTGTTTATTTCATTTAGGCTCACTTGCACTATTGTATATAGAATGGGCTTTTAGTTAAGGTACTGTCACTGCAACATTGAGTCTTCCAGAATTACATTAAAGTTAAGTATTTTGATACCTGGTCATTGTTTTCTGACAAGCCATTGATTTGGCACTATTTTAATGTATCGGAAACCTGTTTTAATATATTTTTGTTGTTGTTTTTTCTCTCGGTAATACTAAGATCAAATACCTGACTTCAAAACTGGCCAGTCATGAATTGTTTTTACAGTTGTGGGAGCTGGTTCAAATGGCAAAGAATCAGAAATATTGTTGATATATATATATATTGTGCAGAAAGTAGTGATAGGATTAAAACATCAGGGTGGCAAATGCACTTTTTGGCTGATAAACCAGCACCTTCAATGTGTGCATTTATCAGAAGCCTATGTTTAGCTTAGGCTATACCTTCTAGGCATAACTGCAGGTGGAGGGCTAGCATGGGGCTTGTGCCTTATGGTAACTGCCACTGCAAGACAATTAGAGTTCATTATTGCTGTGCTTATGCTATACTAATTAACATGCCTGTTGTGCTGTTTTTCTTGTTTGACCATGTGACAGTCACTGGTCTGACACCCTCTGTGAACAATCAACCTAGGAAATGCTAAGTGCAGCCGATGTTGTACTAAGTGCACCCAGTCACAAATGTAATCACATCTTCTTCTAAACAAAGGCATTAACAAAGTGTGTTTTACAAGAACTCCTGTGAATGGATATTAGAGAGTGTACAGAAAGATTGAGAGAAGACTCCATTACTTTTACATCATTATGTAACTCACTGTATTCATGTGTCTAGAAATCTATGATTCTAGTGATGGAGCAATGCTACATAACATACACATATATTTTTCATAAGGGTTTATAACTTGAGTATTCATTAAAGTAAACAAATCAAGCAGGTGTTTGGGGCTGTGCATCCTATACAAGGTCTGCAGTTGATGGATTCTCCAAGCTTCATCTCGAGCACCCAGACTGCATGGGTCTGTATGTTTCCAGAATCCCATATTTCCTGCAGCAACACAACCAGAAGAAGACATTCAAATCTAATGTTCCCTTTTCTGGTTGCATGGACCCCATTCTTGCTTGGGGTCTTACCAATCATAAAACCAGTCTTTGCAAGTACTGAATTTGTGACTAAGGTGTGACCTGAAATCTTCCCTCTAGTAGAAATGATATTCTATCAAATAAGCTTCTAGCTTAATATTTTTGTTACGCTATCGAAATGTCTATGTAATTTGGGAGTCTGGCAGGCAGATGTGGAGGATGATTGAACATGTTAGGTGAATGAATGAACGTTATAGGTTAGTGAGGTTTTCTGTGAAGTGTAACATGATTAAAGCTTGAGCCTGTGTTTTGGACTTGGTCATAAATTTTGTTAGAAATTATTTTTCTCCAAATGTTTGGGTAAATCTGATGTTTGTGTAATTCAGGAACTGGTGATACCGTGGCATGAGACAGTCATGACACAGGCAGACAATTTACAAGCTTTGTCAGATAGCTTTACCAGTGTATTTCATTGCTGATTTGTAGATGCAGAGGCATTCTAATGTGCTAGGTCTTTTTTGAGCAAAGCAGTGTGCAGACTTCCAGTAATGACAAATGGTTTGGCAGTTTTATGACTGGGATAAAATGTTCACTATGGAATATATTACAACTAACAAACAAATTTCCCCTTTAATTTCTGGAAAGGTGAAAGGTTTTCATTCAGTTCAGGAACCGAACAAAGGGCCTATTGTTATACTGGCTAATGAGGCCGTGCTTTCCTCATACATTCACTACCATCAGTATTCATCTCTATGTGCCCTGTTTGTCAAGATTACAGTCACCTACCTCTGCATCTCTTCTTTCATTAGTTACCTAGGTGCCAGGGCTCTGGCAAGGGGTAATATTATTAATGAAGTATGAGGAGCAAGACAAGTATGAGGCTTGACCTGTGAAATGGCACTTGCTGGAGAGGGAAGAGGAGCTTACTGGAGTACAACATGTTGCTGCTGCTAGAGGACAATATGCTGCAATAGGCTAAGTGTCCCAAAAGAAAGTGTACACACTGTTATGGAGGAGGAAGAAATTGTGGGTTAGTTAGCTGTACTAGTGCTATAAAGAGAGGCTGCAGGGATTACTAGGGGCCATGTAAAATGTGGATAATGATACTTCCTTTCTTCTGGCCTTTCTCTGACTTGTCTATTTAGCTTAGAAACTCTTAAGGACAGAAATTATTTTTCACTGTCTTTATATGGTGCCAACGCTGCTACTAGCTTTCACGATTTTATCATGAGTCTGGCAGTATTCTCTCAGGTATTTTTATGTGATCTCTCTATTCTTGCCTTCTGTCATGCGAGTTTTTTCTTATTCAGAATGGTCACCATCTCCCATGATTTTTAATGGAGCTGAAGCCATGCAAGACGGTCACCATTTTCCTACATTCATATTGACCTGCCCTTAGTCCTGCCCAAAACCTTTTATTTTGCATGGGAGTAAAGCCTGGCTGCCCTCAGGAAAAATGGCTGCCACTTTGTTAAGAAGCTGTAGAGGTCACTATGAGGACATATGGGAATGTGAGAATCAGAAAAGAGCTGAAGAGGGTCAGGAGAAGACTGAGGGGGATGTGGAAGACAGGAGGCCAAATGAGCAGGTCTGGGAGAATATAGGAGGAATGAGAAGATAAGGATAAGGTGCAGGAAAGAGTGAAGTGGATGCAGAGGGACTGTAGGGCGCAGGAGAAGACTGAGGGAGTGCAAGTAAGACAGAGAGGGTTCAGAGGAGTGGAGGGGGGCAGGATACTGGCTTGGAGTCAGAAGTGTTGGCAAAGTAGTGGAATAGCACAAAATGAAGTAGGAGGAAGTCATGAACTGAAGGCAGAGGAAGAGAAGTGGGAGACAAAATGCAGGCACAAAGATGTCAGAGATTGGGAGGTAGGCTGTTGCTTTCTTGTGTGATGAATCTGAGCAGAAAAAGGTCAGCAGAGGCAAATGTGATGAATTTGTCAAGGGTGAAACTGCTGCTGCTCTCTTCCTCCCACAGGATGGATGTGATTGCCAGGAGAGGAGGGTACAGTGGCATTTGGAAGGCTATAGGAAGGAGCAGGTGACCGGCACTACCTGAGGGCACTGGGAAGTATGTGGTGATTGTAGGCAGCTGGAGGGTATTGTGGACCTACCTTGTGCTAGAGTTTTAGCAGCTGAAGCGCCAAAATGTCTTGGCTGGCTGATGCTACTATCTTTTTTGCTACCAAGAACCATTTCATGACAAAGTGTGGTGACTGCATAACTCTGAGCATCCCATGAGGAGACCTTGAAAACACAGATAAGGTGGCTCATGTGATTGCACCTCCCTGACCAATTACTAAGTAGCATCAATGCTGTCTAAAGAACAACATCTTCAGTTCATTGTAGTGGAGAGTACTGAGCCTGTGACATAGATTGGGTAAAAATGAGGATAAATTAGTGTCAATTCTGAAGGCTCAGGCCAGAGGTTCTCTGTGGGAACAACATTTATACTGTAATGGGAAATATGCATGAACTTTATGTTCTATGCAGTTCAATGGAACCAAAGGAGAAGTCCTGGCCTGCAAATTCCTTGATGACCTGAGCATCCATCTGTCTGCTAGTGAAAGTGTTGAATTCATCTCCCATCAGATATTGGGCAGTCTTAGCATCAGACAGTTTCAAAATACTTATTTTAAAGTTGGATATGATTGAAATTTATCCCTCTGTTTGATGAGTGTTCTAATCACCCCCCTTTTGGATAGCTGGCTGCCATGGGGAATGTCACCATGGGGCCTTCAGGCCCACACTGGGGAACTAATTAAGATCAAGGAATTTCAGAAGCTTGAGGAAGTCTCCATATGTAGATTAAGATCTGGGGATTAAGAAAGCTTTACTTGGAAATTTAAAAAAAATAAAATGTTTTGAAGCCTGAGCCTGTGAAGGCTGTAAGTAAGACTGCCCTGTAATGGAGTAAACTTTCTGCTAGTTCTGAAACAATTTTTAATATTTAAAAAAACCTTACTTCACCATTGAGTTTGATTCTTGTGTGGGATCCAATACAAAGAAATACTGATAGTCTGTAATTTTGATGTATTTATGTTTTGGGGTATGATGGACTCAGTTCAGGCCATATTTGCGAAGATCAAATACAAAATAAACAACATATGCAAACTATATATGGCATGCTAGACCATATTTCTGTAATATCTGGATAAAATGTGAGTTTCCCAAATAGTAACTTCAATTAAAATGAAGGTTTTTATTTTACTAGATACTGATATGGACCCAATAGCCCATCAACTCTGAATGCCTCACACATATTAATGAATTTATTTTCACAAGATTCCTGTGATGCAGTTTGCTATAGAAGTAGGCACAAAACCTGTCTTCAAATCTGGTCGTTTAGTTTCCCCCCTTAAAGCATGTTGGAGAATGATTAGTAACTGTATGAAATATTCTAATACATAGTTAGATGATTGCTGAACCACTGCCAAAGAAACATTTAGACAGATCTGTCTGGATCTCATTCAATAACTTAATTCAAGTGTAGATTCATGAATTGTTATAGAATTTACAGTACTGTCCTGCACAGTTTGTTGTCTAGCTGTATGTCCAGGTCAACTGAAACAGAAACTGAAAAAGAGAAACATACAATGCCTGTCATTATTTTCTCACATTCCTTCCTGACCTAACTTGATGTAACATGTCTCTAAGGTGTCCTTATAGTTAGACCTATAAATACTGTACCTCATTAAGCATAAGGACCAGCAATGGACATATGCCACTCGTGTCCACTTTCCTTCAGAGATTTAGGGTGATGAGAAGATAAAAGGTCTGCTTAGCAGATGGAGCTTGTCAGATTAGCAATTGGAACAGAGTAAATAGTGCTGTCAAATTGGTGGTGGTGGTGGTGAGCACAAAGAACTCCCTTTATAACGCATGTGCATATTTTATGGTCTTTAGGAAATTGGGAGAAAAAGCTCAGCAGAAGGTTGACTTGTGGTTGTTCCACTGGCCGAGTAGCCATTGCCTCCAGGCACTTTCCTGCTTTCTTCATAATAAGGAGCATTAGCAACCAGTGGCTCAGGAAAGGCAGAGTCAAATAAGTCTCTTGGGGACATGTAGGCCACATGAAGTGAGAGCCATTAGAAAAAGCAATGAGATTACTGTGCCAGAAAGGGTTTACCACATATATTACCACATAGATTTTACAGGGCTGCCAGCTCACTCAACTTACAAATGTCAAACATGATTTAAAAGGTTATTATACTATCAAGAGGTAAAGAGGATGATTTTCCATCACAGAAATTTCTATTTCATTCTGTTGCACAGACTGCGTCTTGCAGAGTCCCGTATAGCTAAATAACCTGCTTTTATCTTTAATAAGTGTTTTATGGACTTCAAATTGGAAGAACCATTTTCACTTTATTTGTATTAGAAAATTTGATCTCTGCTCACAACAGTGATAAATATTGCATGTAAGTCTTGTATTGGAGGGTTGAAGACTGTTCTTTTAGGCTAAACATATTTGTGTGTGTGTGTGTGTAATGTGTTGTAGGAAGGGGCTGTATCTATAAGCAATGCACAGTTAAGTAGTTTTAATACTTCAGTTCTTCAAATATATCAATTAGACATACTATACTAAATATTTATTAAAGTAAATTGTTTAAAGGTTTTACTGTATGTGATCTTTAAAACATAATTTTATTTTTCACTTTTGTCCCCTCTGGGTAGTTTTTCTTGCTTAACAGAGACCCCTGTTGGGGAATATATTTAATTGAATTCCATAGCCACAAGTTCATTTAAGGCAGTTCCTGCCCAAGAGAAATAAGAGGATGGGACATGAACTAAGAATAAGACATGAACTACTTTCATTCATAAGGATAGCTTCTATTATGGTGTCACATTTTGATTCCCAATTAGAATTCAGATTGAAACTTGAAATGCTGGGTGATTTGTACCAGACCCAGTTACTTGCTGGCTCACAAATATGTCACTAAATTGTACTATGCAATACCTGCTTATTTCACATTTTGACCACTTAGAAACCTTTGCACAGTTAAATAAGAAGAAAAGCTGGAATCTGTGATGGAGAAGATATTTAAAGTGAATTTTTAATTGTTTGTTTTCCCTCCCTACCAATGAAGCATTCTTTCCTCATCTTCTTTCAAATAAGTGATTTCCCCCATTCCCTGCTTTGTGTGTAAATCTGGTAAAATCAAAGGCTGCACACCTCTAAATCTTCTGCTGCGCTTGGATTCTGCTGTTTATCGGGAATCAGAGACACCACCATGCTGGTTGCAGTCCTCAGGTGGGAAGTAAAGGACAGTAGGATTTAGTTTATGGTGTTCAGATAATACAGATTTTTTTTCTTATCTCTTAGCCCTGAAGCATTAAGTTCAGTGCTGTGAATTCACACAGGTTTGCATGTACACTATCAAGATTAAATTAAACATATGGTACACACATTCTGAAAATGTTTAAAGCTGCAGCTCAGTATGAAATTGAACACTGAATTATTCCAAATTCAGCACCTTTATATTGTTTGGCTTCAGTTCCTGTTGGGAATTTGGGGTTTCTCATATTGCAAGGGGCAATAGTCTCAAGTTGCAAAGGAAGCTATTTTGAAATGTGAAAGTTCACTAAACGGCACATGGAAGTAACTTAAGATGTGGGAGCAATAACTCTTCCCACTCCCCTGATTTTCCTGCAAAAGTTATATACAACATACTACTGACTTGTAAAATATTAGGAAGAACAGATCCCAAGCCCTTAGAGGGAAGTGTGCTTTTTATGAAGCAAATGGTTTACATTTTATGCAGTGAAGGTTGACAGGAAAAATCCACATTCTTCATTATTGCTATAACTTGAAATGAAAACAAAAAAGAGCTAGATGCAAATAAATTAGGACCACAGGAATGAGCTAAGTGCTCCATTTTACCCTGCTCCATTGATGTAGGAATTCAAGTGATATAAAAATAGGAAAACCTATTTAAACAATTGCTTGTAAGGATGAAAATTACCTGCTCCATTTTGCTGGTATACATAGAACATTATTTGTTGAATAATAATGATACTTTTCATTCATATGATACTTTTCATCTGAGTATCTCGAAGTGCTTTACAAACATTGTCAAAGTAACCCTGTCAGGTGGGAAAATATGATCCCAATTTTACATATAGGGAAACTGAGATATGGGGATGGGAGGGTACTTGATTTGTCCACCATCATGAAAGTTTGTGGCAGAGCTTGTGATGTAACACAAAAGTCTTAATTCCTTTCCTCCAACCACTAGACAATTGTCCCTCTCATGAAATATTTTTGATGTATCTTCCCCCAAATATATATGACTATATGAAACTGTATGTGCAGCATACAGATGAAGTGTGAAGGTAGCGTATTTCACAGCAGGTGTACTTTCTGCATTGTTTAGACTGCACAATTTTATTTGCAAAATAATGTTTCTTTTTAAGTGGATATATTTCTCAGAATGCACTGTTAAGCTTCTGTCATGTTGTTTCAAGGGCAACCATCTAGTAACAAACAACTAAAATAGTCTCAGGAAGCCAAAGAGGTCTTTCATGAATTGTTCATTGGGCAAACAAACAAACTGAACAGAAAAACACCTGGCCTATTAAATAAGTTCATATTGGCTTGTAAGTGAGCTACTTACATTAGCTCACTTAGCTCAATTAGCTGTATCATATTTATTTTTATATTGCTTGTGGATATATACATCACATTTCTCTCTAACATTTCTACAATACATTGAATTCATAGGTCTCTAAGCCTCACAAAACCCTGTTAGATAGGAACAGTTTTACACCAGAGACCATATTGTACTCTCTGTCCCTATCCCAGAAGAGAGAACTGGAGTGCACCTCCACTCCCCTAATCATCCACACCCATGGGAGAGAGCAGCAGGAGCCACCTTCTGATACTTGGGTAGGTATTGGCAATAAGGGTCCCCTCTGTGTGCTCCTCAAAACACTTCTGGTGTTAGCCTCCTGTCAGACACAACTCCACACAGGGGGAAAGTGGCAAAAGCCACCAGCATGGATTGTGTTTCTGGGGTGGGAGGCATGGTGGGGGTGAGGGAAGACCCTTGCTGTTTTCAGACACTTTCACTAAAATAGGTATCATCTGACTGGCATTATTTTTTGGCCTTAGTTTTTTTTCCTGAAGCTGACATGGTAGAAAGGAAGGCACAGTGGGGCAGCACTAGTTTAGCAGGATAACTGGGCAGTGGGACAGAAGACGAGATGTAGTGGGCTGGGGCAGTTTAATACATTTTTTAAAATTTGGTTTGCATGTTGTCTGGTCTGCCTGTTTAGATTGTAAACTCCCTGGGCAGGCATTGTGATCTGTGTTTCTACTATACCTAGCACAATCAGGTCCTGAGCCTGAGTGGAACTTTTGGGGACAACTGCAGTATAAAGGATAATAATCATGAGACAGTCATTTGTTTTGTTTTTCATAAATTGTGAATTTTGAGGACTCTATTGCCAGGTATTTCAAGGGATAGATTTTTATGTGAAGAATAATTACTTCCAGTACTCTGTAATTTTGCTTCAAAGGGATTCCTGCAAACAATTATAAAAAAATAAGTCTTTCTGTCTCTGTTTAAATCTTTGTGATTACTATCAAATATTAATATTAGCATTGTATCAAATGCTTTACTAAAGTCCAAATACATTAATTCCAGTCATCCGTTTTTTAAATTCTCTCTCTCTCTCTCTCTCTCTCTCATAACAAAAAACCAAAACAAAAAAGATTTATTAGGGAAGACCTATATTTTCTAAACTCATGCTAATTATTGCTGATGATATTTTTTATCCTTCATGAGCTGGTAATCTCTGCCCCTCCACCTTCCTTTCCCCATACCCCAAATCTATGGTTTTACTTGAAAAAACTGTTAATTATAAGACAGCAGTCACCAGGATCAATTTTCTTTCCTTTCTCAAATCCAGTACAACATTTACTTTTGTCCTGTCATGCTTTTAGACACAACAAGACCTACAGTTCCTGAAGGTAGGTAAGGTAATATCTTTTTACTCTTGCGGTCCCTTCTGACTCTATGGTTCTATCTTGATTTAATCCTAAGCGGAGCAGAGGATCAGGTCCAAGAGCTGAATATAACTGGACCACTTGGTAACAGTGACCATAACATAATTACATTTAACATCCCTGTGGCATGGAAAACACCACAGCAGCCCTACACTGTTGCATTTAATTTCAGAAAGGGGAACTACACGAAAATGAGGAGGTTAGTTAAACAGAAGTTAAAAGGTATAGCACCAAAAGTAAAATCCCTGCAAGCTGCATGGAAACTTTTTTAATACACCATAATAGAGGCTCAGCTTAAGTGTATAGCCCACATTAAAAAAAAACATAGTAAGAGAACCAAACATGTGCCACCAGGGCTAAACAACAAAGTAAAAGAAGCATTGAGAGGCAAAAAGGCATCCTTTAAAAACTGGAAGTTAAATCCTGGTGAGGAAAATAAAAAAGAGCATAAACTCTGGCAAATGAAGTTTAAGAATATAATTAGGAAGGCCAAAAAAGAATTTGAAGAACAGCTAGCCAAAGATTCAAAAAGTAATAGCAAATTTTTTTTAAGTACATCAGAAGCAGGAAGCCTGCTAAACAACCAGTGGGGCCACTGGACGATTGAGATTGAGCACTCAAGGACGATAAGGCCATTGCGGAGAAACTAAATGAATTCTTTGCATTGGTCTTCACGGTTGAGGATGTGAGGGAGATTCCCAAACCTCAGCCGTTCATTTTAGATGACAAATCTGAGGAACTGGCCCAGATTGAGGTGTCATTAGAGGAGGTTTTGGAACAGATTGATAAACCAAACAGTAATAAGTCACCAGGACCAGATGGTATTCTGAGGGAACTCAAATGTGAAATTTCAGGACTACTAACTGTAGTCTGTAACCTATCATTTAAATCAGCTTCTGTACCAAATGACTGGAGGATAGCTAATGCAATGCCAATTTTTAAAAAAGGGCTCCAGAGGTGACCCTGGCAACTACAGGCCAGTAAGCCTCACTTCAGTACCGGACAAATTGGATGAAACTATCATAAAGAACAAAATTGTCAGACACATAGATGAACATAATTTGTTTTTTATAAAAGGAAATCATGCCTCACCAATCTACTAGAATTCTTTGAGGGTCAACAAGCATGTGGACAAAGGAGATCCAGTGGATATAGTGTATTTAGATTTTCAGAAAGCCTTTGACGAGGTCCCTCACCAAAGGCTCTTAAGCAAAATATACAGTCATAGGATAAGAGGGAAGGTTCTCTCAGGGATTGGTAACTGGTTAAAAGATAGGAAACAAAGGATAGGAATAAATGGTCAGTTTCAGAATGGAGAGAGGTAAATAGTGGTGTCCCCCAGGGATCTGTACTAGGGCCAGTCCTATTCAACATATTCATAAATGATCTGGAAAAAAGAGCTCAACAGTGAGGTGGCAAAATTTGCAGATGTTACAAAACTGCTCAAGATAGTTAAGTCCCAGGCAGACTGCCAAGAGCTACAAAAGGATCTCTCAAAACTGGATGACTGGGCAACAAAATGATAAATGCAAAGAAACGCACATTGGAAAACATAATCCCAACTATACATATAAAAATGATGGGGTCTAAATTAGCTGTTACCACCCAAAAAAGAGATCTTGGAGTCATTGTGGATAGTTCTCTGAAAACATCCATTCAATGTGCAGTGGCAGTCAAAAAAGCTAACAGAATGTTGGGAATCATTAAGAAAGGGACAGATAATAATACAGAAAATATCATATTGCCTCTGTATAAATCCATGCTATGCCCACATCTTGAATACTGTATGCAAATGTGGTTGCCCCATCTCAAAAAAGATATATTGGAATTGGAAAAGGTTCAGAAAAGGGCAACAAAAATGACTAGGGCCATGGAGTGTCTTCCCTATGAGGAGAGATTAAGAAGACTGGGACTTTTCAGCTTTGAAAAAAGATGACTAAGAGGGGATATGATAGAGGTCTATAAAATCATGACTGGTGTGAAGAAAGTAAATAAGGAAGTGGTATTTACTCCTTCTCATAACACAAGAACTAGGGGTCACCAAATGAAATTAATAGGCAGCAAGTTTAAAAAAAAGGAAGTATTTTTTCACACAACGCACAGTCAACCTGTGGAACTCTTTGCCAGAGTATGTTGTAAAGGCCAGGACTATTACAAAAAGAACGAGATAAATTCATGGAGGATATGTCCATCAATGGCCATTAGCCAGGATGGGCAGGGATGGAGTCCCTAGCTTCTATTTGCGAGAAGCTGGGAATGGGCGACAGAGGATGGATCACTTGATGATTACCTGTTCTGTTAATTCCCTCCGGGGCACCTGGCATTGGCCACTGTTGGAAGACAGGATACTGGGCTAGATGGACCTTTGGTCTGATCCAGTATAGCCATTCTTATATTCTTATCTGGTACACAATCCCCAATTTTCCACGTCTATTTTTTTTTTAACTAATGGCATAATTTTCTCTACAAATTATTTTCAAAACCTAGGATAAAGTCCTGACCCCTGAAGTAAACGGCAAAATTCTCACTAACTTCAGCTGGGCAAGAATTCCACTCCTAATAATTATGCATAACTGATTTGGTTGTTCCAATTTTCCAAGTGTTCTCTGAGCTGCTCTTTATCAGTTGCCATTATTAGAAGGTCTCTCTCACTTCCAAATTGTGACTAGTAGGGCACTACAGGGATTTTTATTAGATCTAGAGTTTCTTAATACCTTCCTTGGTGATCTAGA
Source organism: Lepidochelys kempii (assembly GCF_965140285.1). NCBI lineage: Eukaryota > Metazoa > Chordata > Testudines > Cheloniidae > Lepidochelys > Lepidochelys kempii. Next base: position 178,853,825 of record NC_136380.1, read on the forward strand.
AGACAGAATAAACAAGGTTTTAAGTAAATTCACATATGTTTCAAACAGCAGTGAGGAAAGCAAATAATACAGATTGACCAGTAGAAACATGGACATATAATAACAAAAGATTCTGCATAGAAAAATATAAACTTATCCATCTGGAGAAAAATAAGGCAGATAGATGAGTAAAACCTAGTATCTGTATTGCTTCAAAAAACTGAAAGAGCAGTTCTACTCTAAAAAGGTGACTGTGTAAAACTGCACTGCTTCTTGCCCACTGAAGTGAACACGGAGATGTCTAAGAATGTTTTCAGGCTCATTTATCATCAATAAAATTGTTAACTTACTTCCTGTAGAAGGTTCATATTATATCTTCCTGTAGGAGGGTCCACTGAAGACAAAAAAGTACACTTGTGCAATCCCATTGGACAGATTGCGGGTTACACAGATATAACTGAGGGTGTAATTTGTCCTGCAGAACTTTTTTTATTATTGGTGACGATGCACGAGAAGGAAAGTACATAGCTTAATTTTCAGATCCCAGGTAGAGTTTGAAAGGGCTGTTACCTGTAGGGAGATGCACTGAAGTGGAGCACATTTGATATGGGAATTGAAGAATCCTCATTGCCATTTTGTGCTGAGTCTGTTTTCAGAGCATAATAAGAATGGACTGCAAATTAGGCATAATAAGGCAGTATAAAAGCCCAATATATTTTTGGCTATAGCTACACAGGAGGCATTTCATCATGGGACAGGGAAGTCATATTTTCACTGTATACAGCTGTAGTGCAACTGTTTGTGGAAAAATGTGTTAGGTTCCAGAAAGATATTGACAAATTGGAGAGAATTCAGGGAACAGCAATAAAAAGTAAGGTGCCAGAGGGAATGATTGATGAGGAGTGATTGAGATAAATATGTGTAGCTTAGCTAAGTGACAAGTAAGAAGGACATGATAACAGTCTACAATTACCTGAAGTGTGTCAATACCAAGAAAGGAGACTGCATAATGATTTAGCACAGTGGAAGTGGCAAATAAATTAGAAATAAGAGGATGAAATTAATGAGTGGACAGTTGAGGCTAGACTGTCCATCTTCTTTCTTGATTGCTGCATCATCCTTCTGTTTGGTTTACCTAATACTTATACTTCACCTTTAGACTGTCAGAAATGATGGTGCCCATAGTCAGACCTCAGAATTCCCTTTTTCTGTCTCCAGTGGTTTCTTGTGGCCAATGCTAAATTTTAACATTCTCATTTTTGCCTTCAGAACCCTACAGAATTCTGCCCTGGCTCACATCTCAGACCTTAGATCAACAGGCTTAGGCTCCTAAGCAGCTATGTCACTTTTGAAAATGGGACTTGGGATCCTAAATCAATTAGATGCTTTTGAAAATACTAACCCTTGACTCTTATTGCATCCTCCCTTTGCCCTTCCTTCCACTGATAATGCCAGCCGCAGTGACCCATTAGTTTTTCTCCTTCTCTTGTGTCTGTATCTTCTTGCATATTTCTCTTTATGCATGGAACAATCCCCAAAGACTCTCACTGGCCCATGTTCTCCGTCAATTCCTTCATAACAATACATAATAATTAATACATCATCATCATAATTCTACAACCTGCTTTAAAAAGCCTACACTGGATGTTCTCTCCATCCCATCATTGCATTAGCTGTTTTGCCAACCTCAAGCATTCAAAAGTCATCATGAGACAAGCCCTCCAAAATCACAAAATAGCTTGAAAAGTGTGAGCTTTTTAAAAAATAATAAATTTGGGATTATTTTCATTTGCTCCTGGGTTTTTGAACTTTGAGCATGTGCCCTCAGGTCACATTTTCAGCTTTCCTCCGCAATCACGAGCTAGAAACTTAATAAATAAATGAAAACTAAGATCTTCCACTAATCACTTGACTCCAGGTGGTGGGACTTTAAGAAAAAACACCAAATATGAGAGACTTATGGGAGCTGTCAACACTGCACTAGAGATGAAAGTATCAAAAATAAATCCATCAACGTTAACTCCCTCCTCTGGGTTCCTCAGTGCATTTTGTTGTCTTCTCTCTCTCCGTCTGTCACTCAGAATGTAAGATCCCTGGAGAAGCTATTGTCTTTTTGTGAGAGAGTGTGTGTGCGTGCTTTGGACAGAACTGAGCACATTTTGGACACCTAACAAATAACAGGTTCTGTGTTTCAAAAAATACTGCTGCTAAAACCACCACATTCACATAGTTTCCATCCAAATAGAAAAATTGCCCTACTTTGGGTAAGCATTCGGCTTTCCGCAAATCTTCTGGCAACCCTGGCCCAGTTTCATTAATAATGTCCCATAATTACCTCATTAGCTGTTTTCAGCCAAGGCACTGAAGTAACCACTGTATTTTTCTCAGCTAAATAAATATGAGGGCCTGCGATGTACCAGTATATCTCAGTTTGTAAATATTTTAACAATATTTTAAACATCTTATTTAAAATCAATAAATAACAAGAAGTGCACTATGCTTTGTAAATGATTCTTTGGTGCAAAGCAGCAAATCCATATGTGTTGGGGGGGTTTCTGAGCTTGTGCAGGACAACAAAATATCAAATTTAACCAATACAGTTGAATCAAGGGCCCCAGGAAATGCGTCACGAAGTACTGTTTGTGCTCACAAATGGTTAAAATAATAATAATAATAATTAATAATGAAAATAAATCAAACTTGTGGCATAGCCAGGTAAAAGATTGGACCTTCTGTTACGTGCCACAGAAAAGTTTTAAAGCAGGCATGAATGAAGCAGTGATATACTAATGTAGATGAGAAGCTGGCTTAATTGAGATAAAAGAAGATAAAAATAAAGATAAAAATGCAATACTTGGCTACCTAAACAACACCTGCCAAAAGAGTATAGTCAGCCATTGTATGTGCAGGTGGGTATTTATGTGCACAGTTAGCCGGTTGATGTGCACAAGTGCCCATTTGCAGATGAAAAATCAGATTTTGTCAATAATTAAGAAGTTGCACTTGCAAATTTTATGGGTTTTATTTGGGTGGCCAGCTTGGAATCTCTGCCCGTTGGATAGGAATGTTGAAGACAAATGCTTGGCTTTTTAGAATGATGAAGTGTCTGTCCCTGGCTCGACAACATGCTGTCAATAAAAAGAAGTACTGATGGGGTTGAAAGGAAATCCTATCCAGACCTCATTGACCGAAATTTGGTAGTTATGAAATATGTGGTGTATCATGTAGAGCTGGTAAGTGCAATATGGAAAAAAAGAGTAAATACAGAGTAATCAGGGCTTTGTACCTATGCCAGGAAGAAACGTAATAAATGATCGAAACAAGTAGTTGCCTGTGCAGATTGTGCGGGATTCATGGTGGCTGGCAAAGGGAAGTTACTTTTTCCCATGTTTAAGCATTTTGGCATAACCTCAGGGTACCCATGAACTGGGCTTAATTGGCCATTTAACTTTGCTATAGCAGAGAAGAATGCAGGGGTCAGGGGGCTACTGACAAAGGCAAGGACTATAAAGATGAATGAATGTGTTTATCTTATGTACAAGTATAAGTCTTTGCTGGATTGGGTTTAATTTATTAATATGATTAAGTCAGCCAATGTGGAAACATTCTTCCTTAAGCTGTAGGTATGTAAAGTACTGCCCTTGAGATAGACAGTTGTGCTTGAGAGATTACTTTGGACAGTCTTGATAATATTTCTCCTCAGGCAACACTTCACGACTGTTGCCTGTAAAACTAGTCATCATTGGGATTATAATCTTGACTGAAGATGAAGTGTAAAGTGAAAAATGTTGTAAATTGAAAGAGCAACTCACAGTGGAATATAATTTCTGAACTGGATGGCTAGTTAATTGTCAATGATGGTTATTTGTTTAAATACAATGGCTAATACTTCTCCCTTTACACTAACCCCATTATCTTTATATGTGGAGCTTCAGCACAGGCAAGCCACGGAATACTCCAAATGCTGTTCTAAATGTTTAAGGAGGTTGAATGTCTCAAATGCTTCCTGTAGTCTAGAGCTGAGGCACATTGTGTTAGCTATACACATATTATTTATAGTGCATTATTTATAATGATGATAATAATAATAATAAATAGATTATTGATTTGTTTGTCTAGCATTGGGATGGTCACTGCCACTGCACGTACCAGACTTGTTTTATAGACAGAAAATTTTATTCTTCATTGTTATCAGTCTGGCAGCATCCAAGAGCACCTAAATGGTTAAAAATATAGGAAGAAAAATGGTTAAAATATAAGTCCTCTCTGTCCTCTCAAAATATGCTTCTGCAAAGAGGTACTTTCTGATGAGACATATGTTATGTTAAATGGTCATTTTGACTGTGTATTAAGCCACTGGCTGTCCCGTCAATACCTTGATTTTGCCACCAAAACCTGTTGACCTGCCAAATAGGGCGATAGCATCACACTTTTTTCTAGTGTATATGGGGCTGTGACAGAGCCAGCTGAGCTGTTTGACTGTCGAAAGATGTAATGTGTGTATGAAGAAAACAACAAAAAAGTGTGTGTCGAAAGTACATGATGGCTTAGGTCTTCTACAACATTAATTTCCTTGAGTGACTACACCACAGTCTTCTCACTCATGAGTTATCAAATGTTTTCTTAGGAGTAAACAGAAATGTCACGTTAGACCTCTGCCACCATGCACTTCATTAGATAGACTATAGCTCAGAACATATTCTCATACTTGTTGAATGTAGTCTGTTTTGGAAACAAAATAGTACATTGAAAATGTGTTAATAGGCAACATATTTTAAAATATATTTTGTCTGTTCTTTTGTGCAAGTGTTGCCACATTATTTTGTCTCTTGCGCTGTGTCTGTATTTTTGTAATTACACCAGAATATAATTTAGTTAGAGAAATTCATAGATGTTTGTTATGGGGATTCCCATAAATGTGATTCTGTGACTCAGGATGCAGAACATTTCATCTCAAGGTCATTGGCTAAATCCTGACTTTTAGATTGTAATATCTTTTGGGGAGGGTTCTTTTCTTTATGCACGTTTGTAAAGACTCTAGCACATAGTTGACACAATACAAATAATAAATAATAGGTTGGCAGCACCAAAAGTTATGATCCCACAGCTATTTGGGGGCCTAGCTGAAAATAATTGGATTTGTCCTTCAAGTCTTCTGTCAGGTGTCCATATCTCAAAATACGCCAACAGAATTGGTGCCACATACTGGCCATCTCAGCAGACTCAGTCACCCTTTCGCTCCTGGAGAGGCTCCCTCCAAATTCAAGACATGTCGGTGGAGCACTGTAAGGTTTGCTCTGTTGCTGCCTGCGTTATACCTGCTTTTAGAATAAAGACTCCAAGACTCTGTGGCATCATTTGTCATAAAAATGCAAACAATGAAAAAAAGTATTGGCTTAAATAAATGCATTTTCTTACATAGTGAAAGCACATGAAGTTGCAGCTTAACTGGAAAAAGTGAAGTGACTTTTTAAAATACAATAAGAAAATCTGTCAATGACCCAGCAAGTGTGAAATCATTTTCTAGACAACAGAACTAAGAAGGTACTCAAAATTATGTCAGCATTTAATGCAGTGGGGCAAACTAGTCTGCAAAGTTGCATTATCTTAAAAGGCAATTACAAGCATAGTTGCAAATATTTTCTGCATATACATGTGCTTTTTATATAAGTATACATGGTATTTATAAATTAAACTGGTAAATAAGTATAGTCTTTATGGATCTGTTATTTATTGTACACCTACAATTACCAAAAGTAGCATTTCATCATTATAATCTCTTCCTTCCAGGCCTTCCTCATTTAGGCTGATGAAGTCATGTACAGACAGCCCTCCCTCCACTCCTACCCCTATTGCTGAGGTCCATACACTCTATGCCTGTCAAGTTTTTCACATTCTCAGCTGTCAGATGCCTCCTGGGTTTTGGCAGTCATGCAAGATTTCCCTGACCACTACAAGTACAATTATTTTTTGACCCCTGTGTTTACATTAATGCCAGTTGGAGTGGCACTGCTGAGCGTGTGGGTTGCTGACTCACAGTAAAGAAGGATCCACTTGAGGAAGGAGGTGGCTCAGGGACAGTGTGTTTTTAACTGGAGACACCAGCATGCACTTTCATTTGACACTTTACAGTGGTGATGGAATTAAAAGCAGGGAAGGGCAAGACTGGTTCGTTTAAAATAAGAACTGATTTAACCTTTCTCCCAAAACTTGAATCCAAGTTGGAACTTTATTTCTGTGAGGTTTAAAGGATTTTTACTAATTTCATGATAGAGCTCTGTCTTTCAGATAATCATGTTTATACTGATGCCGACCACCATAGTATCTGAGTGCCTTTTAGGTAGAATTGATAGCAATAGTGAAGTCCCTTGTGGACTTCATGGTGTCTCCAGTACTTCTCCTTTTTGGGGGTCCAAATTGTGCTTGGGGTAGATTTGTTTGCTTGGTTTTACATTTTGTTGATGGTGTTTGTTGGTTGGTCAGGGTTTAGGGGGAAAAGGGGTTGTTATTGTTGTGAGTGGAAACAATTGAGCTGCAGTGTGTGGGTCAAGATCCAAATTTCCCCAGAGTTTGGTTTGGAAATGTTTATATTTGGTGTTCTAGTTGTGCATGTTGTGGAAGCAGACCTGTGCTGTGATGTGGGAGTTGGCAGTCACACTACCCTGAAGATGATCCCCAGGCATTTTGGAGAACAATGCCCTACTTGCTAACCTGGGGCCTGATCCAAATTTTACTGAAGACACTTTGGGTCTTTCCATTGACTTTGGATCAGGCTTCTTTATCAAATGTTCACAACATGGCAAGAATTGTCAGTCCTGTGAGTTTAGAGGAGGGACTCTCCCAAGTCTGCTAAATCTTTAGTTTTCACACTGAATTTTGATGAATTTATATCAGGCTGCAATCCCCTCACCTTGTGTTGGGTTATGAAGTGAAATTTCATGCAACTCTGATCATGACCCTAAACGTGTATTTCCTTTGTCTTAATAGGTTTAAAAAACAGAGAAATGGTTCAGTGGTCTACCACTTGATTTTTCCATAAGCAAAGAGAAAATAAATTTGCTTTTGTTCTTTGAGTTGAAGAGTGCTGAAGACTCTGGACAGGTCTTGTCAGCATACAGTCAGATGGCTTATTATTGCATCCATAAGACTGACTGAGTGACTGACTTCTGTGCTATGCCACAGTTGAATACTATCAACTTTATGGAATACAAGTGCTTTTCCTTTAGTACTGCATAGTACTGTAATAATTGATTAAATCATAACTATGAACTACAGATATATATATATGTATGTACATATGTATGTATGTATATATTTACAAACCCCACTATGACAAGCCTTCCTCTTAACTAGACATACATCTCTTAAGAGTTTAATACCAGCACAAAAAAAACCACCAATGGGACCAATAGTGTTGGACTTTTGTCCTGCTGTAGTTGAGGATTTATTAACAGCTTTGCCAGCTTTATGTGGCTTTTGGATGTTTATGTGTAGCTTGATTCAGGATTTCTACCTTTCTGCATTGCTCATTAGTTGCAGTGGCCTTTCTAAACCTAGTCTTTTGGGAATGACAGCGATTGTGACAGATGGCAGGGGAACAGAATTGAACTGGGACATGGCTTCTCACTCTGTCTCTGTCTCTCTCTTGCTTTCCTTCCTCTTTTTTTACTCTTCAATACTGATGTTAGATTCCCATGCATTTGACCCTGGAGAGACACAAATTGCAGTAGTTACTTATACAGCGCTTCACAGAGCACTTGTTAGAATAAGATCTTGTGTTTCTCCTTTGCCAAATATAAATCCATTGTTGTTTGCTTTTTTACTTTTTTAAAATGGGATTTATTTTTATTATTTGCATCTTGTGAAAAGTAATGCATTGAGAGCATTAGAACCCAAAGATGTGTCTTTATAGGAGTGTACCTGTTATACCACAGCAAAAGCATCTTTCAGCTGCTTTACTAATGTTGTTTGTGGTTTGAAAGTAGACACTCTGGTGGAGAAAAGTGGTATTTTTAATTCTGACTCTAAAGAGTCAGGAATACTTAGCACAATATTTTGGCATCACCGCTGATCAATATGTCCTCTGTTTTTGCACAATATAAATGAGAAAGGTGTGTCAACAGTGTGCAACATTTAAAATGCATAAAATTGGTATTTTGCTTTCCAGAATGACTACTCAACCAAGAGACCTTTTCAGCTGTGTCTGGGAGTGGGAGGCAGGGCACAGTGGGAGGGGGACAACAGGGTGCATGCCCTTTGAACTTGACAGCATGAGAAAGAAGAGAGTTTAAATTCTAAGCTATTTATGTCTTAAGAAAATGAACATATTTCAAAGCATGACGAGTAGGCTAAAACATCAACATTTTAAGTTAGTGGTGTTAGGTGTCTCGGAGATTTTCTCAAGATCCCATGATAACCATGGAAACTCATGATTGTACAAGAGTGGCACCCAGTTATAGTTTCTGTATGTACACATGGAAAAAGTCAGCCAGGTGCTTTAAAATGTAAAATACAAACAGACTTAAAACAGCATATTTGTTTTTTTGTCATCAGAAATCTGTGTTCTCTGTGTTTTAAACCTAATCTGTAGATATACATTTCTCTCAACAAACAAACAAACAAACAAAAACAGTAGCTGGCTCTCCCATACTTTGGCTTAAAAAAGAATACAGTTAGGCCTAGATTGTATGTAGTCCTGCAGAGATGCAGAGAAAGCTTTCTCTCTCCTCTCCACTCTTTTCAGGGATTAGCTACAATCTCAGTCCCTTGTGTTTTTCGTACACAGAGGCTCTTCAAGGCTATCACTGTCAGTTGCAATATTAATGCAATGGTTTGAACACTCTTTGATTGGCTAGCAGAGCTAAGCTGGCACAGGATGGGGGAATGCAAACTGGATCTCTTCACAGAATTCTGAAATCCATTGAATACATTAATGGAAGTTTATGTGATTAGCTCTAATTATGATCTACAGTATATGTGGGAATGGATGTAGGTTCTAGGGCGGGGTGGGCAAACTACGGCCCAGGGAGCCGCATCCGGCCCTTCAGATGTTTTAATCCAGCCCTCGAGCTCCCGCCGGGGAGTGGGGTTGGGGGCTTGCCCCACTCCACGTGTGCTGTGGCTCCCAGAAGCAGCGGCATATTCCACCTCTGGCTCCTATGCATAGGGGCAGCCAGGGGGCTCAGCACACTGCCCCGGCCCCAAGCACCACTCCTGGTCCAGGAACCAGGGCCAATGGGGGCTGCAGGGGTGGTGCCTGCAGACAGGACAGTGCGCAGAGCCGCCTGGCCAGAGCCTGCACCTTTGACCCCCTCCTGAGCCCCAACTCCCTGCCCCAGGCCTGATTGCTCTGACTCCCTCCGGCCCTCCAAACCCCTCAGTCCCAACCCAGAGCACTCTCCTGCACCCCCAACCCCTCATCCCCAGCCCCATCCCAGAACCCGCATCCCCAGCCGTAACCCCCCCCCACACACACACACCCCAACCCCCAATTTTGTGAGCATTCATGGCCCACCATACAATTTCCGTACCCAGATGTAGTCCTTGGGCCAAAAAGTTTGCCCACCCCTGTTCTAGGAGAACCTTAGAAACATGGAAATAACCCTGTGGTTCAGGGTCAATGCTCCATCAGACTTGGTGCTCTCTCTTTTTAGTGCTTTTTATTTGGCGGAAGTGGGGGGGGGCATAAAGGAGAGGGGAAATTAAGACTTTGTAGTTTCCTTATATCCAAGGGGGGGTATCCTTTATCAGAGTTGATGACTGGCACTATTAGATAAGGGTGTTCAACATCATTAAGATGTCTGTGAAATTATATAATTTTTTGTTGAATTCTTCATAGAAGAGATACATGGCCATGGAATGAAATGGCATTCTCTTCTCTGCTTCCAATGTAGGTTATGTAATAAGATATATGGAAATGAGTGTAATATTACAAGCTGTAGAAAATACAACAATCTTGCTTTATACAGTCACTGTTAATATTTTCAATTTCCAATCAATTATTTGAGTGCATAATTCCTGCCTTGACTTCACTACATGCCCAGCTATTTACAGTGTGTGTGTGGTTGGTTGCTAGTCAGATTGAATCCTTACTGTAGGCCAGGGATTGGCAACCTTTGGCACACAGCCCATCAGGGAAATCCGCTGGCGGGCTGGGAAGGTTTGTTCACCTGCAGCATCCACAGATTCAGCCGATCACAGCTCCCATTGGCATATAGTCACTGTTAATTTGCCATTCCAGGCCAATGGGGGCTTTGGGAAGCGGCGGCCAGCACATCCCTCGGCCCGTACTGCTTCCCGCAGCCCCCATTGGCCTGGCACAGCGAACCGCGGCCAGTGGGAGCTGCGATCGGCTGAACCTGCGGACATGGCAGGTAAACAAATCATGCTGGCCTGCCAGCGGATTTCCCTGACGGGCCACGTGCCAAAGGTTGCCGATCCCTGCTGTAGGCTCACAGAAGCAATGAGGATACAGTTGCTTATAAAGCTATAGGATCCTTAAGGATGTTGGCACTGCGTTGTCCATTTACTGTAATGGACTGGAACTCTGGACACTGATTTAATTGAGTTTGTAACCATGCAACCAAAATATTTTTAAGCATTGTTATGTTGCTTGTTAGCTAACTCTAAATTCACTGTACTGAATACGGTATACAATCAAAACATGGAGGAATGAAGTAACTATAACTACTCATGAGTGGAGAAGATTGTGCAAATTATGGAGAATTTAATGTCCTCTGTATTTTTCTTTCTTTTGCTGCATCTAATCATGCAACTTGTTCAATATCTTATTTTTAAAAACTCTGCTGTTACTGACACTATATAAAATAAGAATCAGCTGTATTGTGCAGACATTTTTTTAGGAAAAATAACACTTTTAGACTAAAGGGCAAAAGAACTGTTTTTAATATTAGGATCCTAAAATATGCTTGTTTTCTATATGAAAGACAATCTCTGATCATGTTTTTCAATGAAATATGCTTGCAATCAGGTTTCTGCCACTTCTCTAGTGGAGGTGGATCTTCTGTTATTCTGTGTTGTAATGGGTACGCCAAATATGTTTAGGGGAGGCATGTGCTGCGGATGCCACAGCACACAATTCTGAGTTCATGGGGGCAACATTTTGGGAGTTTTTGTTCTTCGCTAGGCCTTTTATGAACACACTGATAGATCCCCCTGTCTAGTGGCACCCACTGTGTAGTCATCATATTATAGATTATGGTATGTCTACCTAGGGGGATTATGGGTATAGTGAGGGCAGGGGACCAACAGAGAGGCCAGTGTGTGTGTACACTTATCAAATTGCTAGCTGCACCCCTGGCTAAATTGCACAGTTAAACATAGCATGCTGATAACAGTGAATAAAAGAAATGAGGTTGGTGGCTAGTTAGTTATTCATTTATTTCTATATGTTTATGTGTAATTTATATAGTTCTCAGCAATAGCAGCATACAGAATAATAACCTCTCTGCTGTGGAACTGCAGAGTCCAGAGTCACCAAGGCTAGTAACCATTCCCTGAACACAAAAAGCCATAGTATAGACTTTTCACCTTAGGATTCAGACAACATGACGAAAGCTTTATAAATTTCACCTTATAGCAGACTAGTTATTAGGGCAGATGCAACCAGGGACTTGACAACCTCCTCCGCACATTGACTAGACTGACACTTGCTTAGCGGTAACAAGCTGCCATAGTGTGGTGCCGTGGGGGCCCTTGGGCTTGATTTAAGAGTACTGACACAGACTGCTTGTTGTTTCATATTTTAAAGCTGTCAGGGAGGTAACTTATGTCAGCATAAAATTATTTGATAGCCTTAAATCACAGGCAAAGTATGAATCTATTGACAGCCCGGCCTTAAACCAGAAATCAGATTGTTGACCCATTCAATAATGAGAAAACTGACAATTGAATAGTGCTCTCGACGTAGAGACACACACATAAACACACAACAGTTACTCAACATTAAATCTTAATCCACGGTTCTGTATCAGGCATCAACTCTGGATTGTATCACTGTGTACCTTTAATCACCTAAATATTCAATATTGTCTTTGTCCGATCCATGAACTCGTTTCTGTGCCGGAATGCATTGCAGTTTGTCCTATCTGCTGTGAACTTCTATTTGGCTTGTTTGATGGTAGTAATGTTTTCACTGCATATTGTACCTTTGTAAATGTAATTACTTGTGTCTTTACTAGCAGTTTTGCAGATTATTTAACATGGAACAGAGACTGTTGAATTAGGATGTATCATAACTAACTGAGGCACGGTATAAATACTTGTGACAGGCACTGCATATCAAGTCCCAAAGCCTTAGTAATCACCCCAAAAGTGTCCTAATGAAACACAGGTTGGGTTCAATTCACCACTGCGCTTCTTTAGTTTTATGCTGGTGTGACTCCATTATTATTTTCAGCAGAGTAACATAGTGAATCAAGCTAATTGTGTGTGTGTGCCAGATTTCTAAACTTCATTTGTGGAGTGTGAAGCACAAGATGGTCTTCGGTGAATGCAAAAAGTGAATGTTGCTTTATGGTATATTTACTTCAGCCATGTAGTTTGTTTGGTTCCTCCCCACCCGCCTTCAAGCCTGTCTCTTGGATCTTGAAGGCTTGTGATTCTCTAATTCTGTCTCAGTGTATATACCAATTGAAAGCATTTAGTTGTGATTAAAGCAGATTGAATGAGATAATCCCTTGGAGTGAGCAGCTTCAAGCAGCTCAAACACAGCTCTTTGGGGACATGAACTAACTCAACACAAGCTAATTCCTGCAGCATTTCCCCCGTGGTGTGTTATGCACACCGATCGCTTTTTATTTTTGTTTACTGGGCTCCATTTGAATTATTGAATTTTGCAGAAAGCTTCAGCAGTCGAATGGCCTGGAACCCTACCTCTTCATTTCCCTTAACTGTGTAATGAAATGCATTTCACCTTGTTAGAAATCAGAGCAATGAAGTTCCTGATGGAAGCTATGATGACTTGAGTTGTGACCTTCAAGGCAAGGATAATAAGGTGAAAGCACTAGAATTTGCTTCACTTTCAACAATATACTATTATGGTTAGTGTGATTGAATGTACCTGGCTCTTTGAGGCCACCTGCTGGAGAGTCTGTGGTCTTACCACTCCCCATCCCAGGACAGGAGAGTGAAGGTGGTTTCTCCAGGCCTGCCTAGAGTGGCTGCACTGAAAGCAGCCAATCAGAGTGTAGCAGGATCACATAAAAGGAGCTGCTGGGTCTGAGCAGGGCAGTTCCTGGCTGAGACCAGAGGGGTCAGGCACTGGGCTCCACTCCAGCCAGAGGAGCTTAATGGGCTGAATTACTGGCCCTAGGAATGAGAGAACCTGACTATTGTGACCCGAAGGTAATAGGTGAAAGGAACAGGGCTACATGGGAAAAGGCCCAGGGAATAGCAGCAGTGAACTGGACACAGTGGTACATGGCTTCTGTTTACTGGGTCCCTGGTTTGGGACCTGGAGTAGTAGGTGGGCCTGGGTCTCCCCACCGGCCACTGGGAATGTGGGCTAAGCCATGAAAAGAGGACAAAGCTTGGTGAGAAGCCAGAGTCTTAAAGGGCCCAGAGATGGGGCTGTAAACCTTGGTGAGGGACAACAGTGTGTTAAACTCTTTGCTACCCCAGGAAGGGGTTCATTGTGTGACTTGGCCAGAGGGCTGAGCTATTGAAGACCTACCAAGCAAAGTTGACAACCCGCAGAGGAAGCCAGGAGTGTGGGAAAAGATTGTGATAATGCAATAATTTGCACTTGTGAAAAATAGGAATAAAATGCTATCAAATCAGAATGGATGCTATTTCTCATTCATTTTCAGAGATGAACATGAGTGCAGGAAGGCCAAGGCCGTTGAGTATCAGTGCCTGTATGTGTACATGGTGTTACCCCTGCTGAACTGGGACAATATGTTTCACCAGAGTCTCTTCAGCTGAGATTTACAGAACACATTCTGCTCATGGGCAGTTCCACAAATACTCTTTTTTTTTTTTTTCCTATAGGACAAGTGCTTAGACATTTGAGCTATTCTACTCTTTATCCTAAGGGCCAAATTCACTCCTAGTATTACCCTGGCATCAGTAGAATTTGGGTCTAACAAACAATGAAATGGCCATATTTTTCCCCATTCATAACTTGATATTGGAATGATTTTTAAATCAATTTTGATTCAATATTTTTAATCAGTTGATTTTCTGAGATCTGTTTATATTTATTGGTTGTGTTCTTTGCTCTTCTTTTCCCCTCATCTCCATCTTTTGTGTGCTGGTGCATTTGCACTGCTACTGCTGATGGTAGTGATAGGTACGGCATAAATGTCAGAGCCAAGCATTGAGTTTCGGATCTTGCATTATTCACAAGCCATGAAGCCACATTTATGTCATTCCAAGTGAACACCGTTAAAATCTAGATACCATACCATCACAACTTCTGTATATGCTACATATTTTGGAACAATTGCTTTAGATGGTACTTAAACATGTTATTGAACATGTCCTTAGAACGTAAAACTAGAAATGCTGTACTTACCATGAGTCTAAATTTATAGAATAAAACTAAAATGAAAACATTTTAAAAACCTCAAAAAATCAGCTTAAGTAGTTTTTGTACACTTATCGATTGTGATTGTTAGTCTGTTACTAAGCTTTTATATCTCTGGATCCTCATGGTCTAGAACACAAACTATATATTTCAGTACAAAGATGGGAATTTTCCCTTTTCAGTGACACAAAGCTGCTGTTTCTGGCTCCTAATGAGTTAAGAGATGAGACCTTAAACTTGTCACTGGCTAAGAAACGAATATTATCTCAGACTAGGGGATGAATTTGGAGGGAGATGCCATGTTTGAGGACGTGTGATAAACTGGGGAATATCTGATTATTTTTATGAATATGTTGCATTTCTTTGTGTGTGTGTTTGATTGATTACCTGCCATGGAGTAAGATCAAAAGGAGGGGTTGTTAAAGGAACCAAGCAGGAAAGATAAAACAATGGCCTATTTAAGGAGCATCCTAACACTCAAAAATAATTGCCTGGATTATAGCTGTGAAGAGGCGACCCCTGAGCTCCAACCCTAGTGACATAGCTGGTTTGCCAAGGATGAGAAGAAAGATCAAGGGACACTAAATTGTGACAGGTCAATGGGGCCTAGGAAAGGATGTGGGGTTTGGTGAGTGTCCAGAGACTGCCCAGGGAGTGTTAGCGGAAGCTGATAGCCTGGCGAGGACACAGAGAGAGAACATGTTTGGGAGAGGTTGGAAGAGACTGTTTCTCTCAGTCAGAGATAGGGTGTTACCTGGGCTGAGAGAAACTTTAAAAAGCTGGCAAGACATGACTAAGGTGCAAATACAACCCATGCATACAGGCCTTTTATTGTTTTTACTCTTTGCTCTATGTGCTCTGTACCTTCTGGGAGAATGAATAAATAATGCTTTGTTTTGAAGGCACCATTTTGGAGTTTCGTTAATCAGCTAGCTGGTCATAGCTCACTGGAGTGAAAGGGCTTACAGGTGCGAAACACAGTTGGGCCTGTGTCATTAACTTAGTTAGAGAACAGCGGGGCTGCAACCCAGAGATCCAGTCTGAGTAGTTAGACCATATGATTCCACCCAGAGTGAGGTGCAGGAGGCCATGCCTGTCACCTAAGGGGTGCACTAGATAGGCAGTAAAAGTGGTCTCAGGCACAGTTTGCCCAATAATCATTACAAGAGGAAAGAGGAAGACCTCTCCTTGTCAGTTTTTCTCCACATTCAGCTTTTGGAGTTCTACAGGTATAAGAAAAAAATGAAAACTTTTTCCCTTTAAAAACAAATGAAATTCACTTCTTTTTTTACATCAGGCTACAGCAAAAATATATATGGTTGAAATCTGAAACTTTGCATGTAAATTCTTTTTAACAAGGTTAAAGGTTTTGCTAGCTTTGGGGTGGAGTTTGGGAACAAGTAATTTCTAAGCAATTGAAAAGTAACTTGGCACATGGTTAACTGGCACTTGCTA
Source organism: Lepidochelys kempii (assembly GCF_965140285.1). Lineage (NCBI taxonomy): Eukaryota > Metazoa > Chordata > Testudines > Cheloniidae > Lepidochelys > Lepidochelys kempii. Next base: position 178,869,807 of record NC_136380.1, read on the forward strand.
AGACATTGTGTTATCTTTCTTCCCAGTCTGTCTGGTAGAGAGATGGCTGCTGGGACAATTTGCATGTGGGAGATTGTAAATGTCTAGGTGAAATACTGTACGCATCAAAATCATAAAAACCTATCTTGGCTTCTGTGGTGGGACAAATTCACAGTTACATTTTGCTGTTGATCCCCAACACAATGAACCTGGAGTTAGTTTGCACAAGTTGACTACTGCGAAGAAAACTTTTGGGGCTTTAATGTAAGTATTCTTGTGCATGAATGCTATAGGTTCCAGTCAGGATATAGGGTATTAAAAGTAGAATACATCCAACTTGTATTGCTGCAGCTGTTTCACTCTTTGATCTATTGGTGGTATCTTGATTCCCAGTAATGATCATTTAGGCTGTTCCTCTGTGCTCTACGGTGCACATAGAGGAGGAAAAATGCAGAAGAGTATATAAAATAAATGATTCATGTGAAAGGGAAAGGCACCTGTACACGATAGCCCACCTCACATAACCACCACAATACTCGGCCTAGTAAAGTGGGTGAAGTCAGGGAAGAGCTGATTTAAGCAGCTTGTTCCCCTTGGGACTCATCACAATTTGTGATGTAAAATGCATCAAACTTACTGTTGCTGGCACAGTGGCAAGTCCCCTTCCTTGTCTTTTACACACCCTAGAGTAGGCAAAGGGGCCCTGCTGGTAAAGAGGGTAACAAACAACAGCATCAAAGGACAAGATAAATGTTGAGAGAAATCCAGGGGATGTTTTACATAAAGGGGAAAAAAATAGGGCTGTCAATTAATCGCAGTTAACTCCCGTGATTAACTACAAAAATTAATCACAGTTAAAAAAAATAATTGCAATTAATTGCACTGTTAAACAATAGAATACCAATTGCAATTTATTAAATATTTGTGGATGTTTTTCTACATTTTAAAATATATTAATTTCTATTACAACACAATACAAAGTATACAGTGCTCATTTTATATTATTTTTATTACAAATATTTGCACTGTAGAAATGATAAACAAAAGAAATAGTATTTTTCAGTTCACCTCATACTAGTACTGTAGTTCAATCTCTTTATCATGAAAGTGCAACTTACAAATGTAGATTTTCTTTTGTTACATAGCTGCTGTCAAAAACAAAACTATGTAAAACTTTAGTGCCTACAAGTCCACTCAGTGTTACTTCTTGTTCAGCCATTCGCTAAGACAAACAGGTTTGTTTATATTTACAGGAGATGCTGCTGCCTGCTTCTTATTTACAATATCACCTGAAAGCGAGAAAAGGCGTTTGCATGGCACTTTTGTAGCCGGTGTTGCAAGGTATTTATGTGCCAGATACGCTAAACTTTTGTATGCCCCTTCATGCTTCGGCCACCATTCCAGAGGACATGCTTCCATGCTGATGATGCTCGTTAAAAAATAATGTGTTAATTAAATTTGTGACTGAACTCCTTGGGGGAAAACTGTATGTTTTCGGCTCTATTTTACCTGCATTCTACCATATATTTCATGTTATAGCAGTCTCGGATGATGACCCAGCATATGATTGTTTTAAGAACACTTTCACAGCAGATTTGACAAAACGCAAAGAAGATACCAACGTGAGATTTCTAAAAATAGCTACAACACTCGACCTAAGGTTTAAGAATCAGAAGTGCCTTCCAAAATCTGAGAGGGACGAGGTGTGGAACATGCTTTCAGAAGTCTTAAAAGAGCAACACTCAGATGCGGAAACTATAGAACCCGAACCACCAAACAGGAAAATCAACCTTCTGCTGGTGGCATCTGACTCAGAGGATGAAAATGAACATGCATCAGTGCACTCTGCTTTGGATCGTAATCAAGCAGAACCCATCATCAGCATGGACACGTGTCCTCTGTAATGGTGGTTGAAGCATGAAGGGACATATGAATCTTTAGTGCATCTGGCACGCAAATATCTTGCGATGCTGGCTACACCACAGCCATGCAAATGCCTTTCAAGTGACTTTCAGGTGACACCGTAAACAAGAAGCGGGCAGCGTTATCTCCTGCAAATTGTAACCAAGTTTGTTTGTCTGAGCAATTGGCTGAAGTAGAACTGAGTGGACTTCTAGGCTCTAAAGCAGGGACGGGCAACCTTTGGCCCGCAGCCTGCCAGGGTAAGTCCCCCTGGCATGCCGGGCCTGTTTGTTTAGGTGCTGTGTCTGCAGGTTCAGCTGATTGCAGCTCCCACTGTCCGCGGCTCGCCGGTCCAGGTCAATGGGGGCTGCGGGAAGCGGCAGCCAGCATGTCCCTCGGCCCGTGCCACTTCCCGCAGCCCCCATTGGCCTGGAGTGGCAAACCACAGCCATTGGGAGCTGTGATCGGCCGAACCTGCAGACATGGCAGGTAAACAAACCAGCCCGGCCCACTAGGGGGCTTAACCTGGTGGGCTGCGGGCCAAAGGTTGCCGATCCCTGCTCTAAAGTTTGACGTTTTATTTTTCAATGCAGTTATTTTTTGTACATAATTCTACATTTTAAAGTTCAACTTTCATGATAAAGAGATTGCACTACAGTACTTGTATGAGATGAATTGAAAAATACTATTTCTTTTGTTTTTTACAGTGCAAATATTTGTAATCAATAAATATAAAGTGAGCAGTGTACACTTTATGTGTGTTGTAATTGATATCAACGTATTTGAAAATGTAGGAAACACCCCAAAGTATTTAAATAAATGGTATTCCATTATTGTTTAAGAATACGATTAATTGCATGATTAATCATAATTTTTTTAATCATACGAATAATCGCGATTAATTTTTTGAATCGCTTGATAGCCCTAGAAAAAATACTTATTATGGGCCCAATCTATTGAAATTAATGGGAATCATATCATAGACTTCATGGATCAAGCCTTATGTGATCCTGCTGTTGTCTTAAAAGTAAGATCTCTCTTTCCATATGTTTTTCTGCAAGAAATATGGGGAACTTGAGCTCTAATAACAAAATACTCCCTAGAGAGAGAGTAAAAAGTAGGTACATGAACACCCTTAGATCCCTGTTCATTAAAGGCAAAATCAGCGTTTACCTCACTATTGGCAGTATTTCCTATGGTAAATGGAAGGACAGTGAATACTGCAAGTATTAACTTTATTTATTGAAAGTAAAATTATCTTATCAACTTAAGTGTCTACATTGCCCACTTACTCTTTGAGGGGGTGTTTTTAGTTAGGAATATGCTCAATATAAACATATGGAAGGAGAAGTCTTGCTTTAAAGATATCTGCCGCTACCATTTTACCCTACCAATATTTGCAGTATTGTCTATAGTAAATATGGGGAAGTACAGAACTACTGAGGTAATGTTATTTAGTTATGTTGGGCAAATGACAGTTTTTAAGGGTGAATGGTTTACCAGTGAAAAGTGATCCACAACTGTCCCCAGTTTGACAAACAGTGGTCACCATTAAAAAGTCACCATTTGTCATCAGTTACTACACCGTGGTATGTGAGATTTTCATATTTTTCTTATATGTAGAAGAGGCATCATCCATGTTGAAATATTGGCAGCTGTTTACTTTTTAGTTGTATGGATCATAGCTGGTAGGACCAGAAAATGGGAATATTAAGAGATGCATCAAGTTTTCATTCTTTTATCATTGGATAACATATTTCATGATATTACTTAATAGGAGGCCTGGAATAAAAGCAGCATTAAAAATTTTATTCAAAACAACTGGAAATATGTCCATGAACTTGCCCAAAATAATGGGTGAAATCCTGGGCACAAAAGTGTCTGGCTGTTCAATAAGGTAAGGATTTCACTCTATATGTATGATGCTTGGTATTAAATTTGGTGAATTTGGTGGTACCAGTAGAAACATTGAAGGGGTGGGACCTAATATCACCTTGTCTATCCCACTGATGTTCTTCCCCTCCTTCCTTTATCTGTTACACTGAAGAATGTTCATCACTGAACAGATATCCCTGGGATGTCTGAAAACAGGAATATCGATCAGCTACAATTTGTACCATTTTCTTGAGATAATCTCATCTTAATTTGTCTGAGTTACAGGATCTAAACCACAAAGGATCTTCTTATCCTATATAGGCAGTTTGTAGAAATTCCATTTCCCTTCAGCCCCAAAGAGATCTCTGCCCAAAGCCCAATTATCCTGGCTTTGGAAAGGGAGGGCATATTTCGTTCATAATAGAAATATAATTGTTCTGTTTGACATGATTCATTACATTTTCTTCTGGCTGAAAGAATTTCTGTTTAGAGTATAGTACTTGTTTGGAATCTCCCCTCCCCCCCATGAATGTTTTACATAATACATGTGAAAGTAGGCTTCATTAAGAGGAACCAGCTAGTCAGACATATTCAAGGAACATATTTAGTACTCACCAGATTGTTATTACTGAATAGACTGTAGCTATTACTCATATTTACAAAATGCATCTATCATCACAAATAAAATAATAGTTTGGTTTTGGATCAGGTTTCTTGTCTGACAGATCTTGATAAAGGCTGTACATTGTTTAGGGAAAGGATCCAGTTGGGGCTCTATTAATAATGGATATCCTCCATCTGTCTCTTGAAAATGAATTTGCATGATCACATTGTTTCAAACATTGTGGATAAAGCCCACGGTTGCTATATATAGGAAGAAGGGTTTATCCTACCAGATCAGCCTATTGGTTCATGAAATCAGGAATCCTGCCTGTACGAGCATCCAATTATTTGTGTAAATTTTAGGACCCCATTCTGATCACTAGGATTTATTGAGCATTTTAATGTAATTTAAATGAAAAAGCAGCATAATGGGGCTCTCATTTCCCTCTAGGATATTGGGGTACATCCCTGGAAATGAGTCAAGGACAATACTGTATGCTGCCTGTATCCTAAATTGGAATAGAGAAACCTGAGAAAGAGGAACACCAACCAGCGCAAACTGTCAAGAAACAGTTATGTTTTTTCTCCATATTTCTTTGAAATCTATTAACTGTGTGAGTAAGTAGCTGGAGCCCTTGGGCAGGTTTAACTTGCATGGCAGCAGTTCATTAGCAGAACAGCCAGCATGTTACTGGCCTTGGCAGCATCACACAAACCATGTTTTTAGCTGCATAAAAAGTTCTTGAACAATTTCTCTGTTAGGCACTGTTTTATCTACCATCAGGTCGATACATTTCCTTTTTATTTTATTTTTATTGGTGAACAGAAGGAAAATCTCCACTCCCCATCCCTGCTAGATTTGTCCCCATTGTATTTATTACCTACCCTGTTTTAGGGAAGCAACAGAATATGTGATCTTGTTACTCCCTTGTCATTCTGGAAGTCTCCACTTAAAATGTCCTGGGAAGATCCCTTCTGTACTCCCAAGAAGGGGTCAAATGCTGGCTCTTTTAAAATCAATGGTTGCTTTGTTGTTGGCTTCAATGGGGCCAAGATTTGTCTCCAGGACTTTAGAATATGTGAAGCAAACAAAGTTTCAGAAGAATCCATGCCCCGTTTTACAGGAGACTTTTCGTTTCCAGCAAACAGGGAAACAATAAATCTAACTTGAAGAGTATAATATGTTTCCTAGATGAATTGTAAATATTTGTTTTCTTACAGTAATTATAAGTATTTGGGGGGGGGGGGTCTCAGTTGGTGCATTGTTCTATATTTCGTCACCTGACTTTGTCACCAGTAGCACAAGGTATGGAAGCAACATCCTTTCTTTTGTCAGAGTTGGCAGCGATCACTATTTCCGCTATTGCTAACTGTTCTCCTTCTGCTCTCTCTGTCTCTCTTCTTGATTTACCTATCTGCAGTCATCACTTGGACTCTTTTTTGGCATCGCCCATCCGCTCCTCCCTTCTTCCTACATCTCTTCTCCTCCCCGCCCCATCACTTGGCCTTTCTGTGTCTTACAGTCCATCAGGATTGATAACTTCTCCTCTGCTCTCAGCCCTCTTCTCCCTGCCCTCTCCCCTTTCTTCTGCTGATAGGGTTGTCCATGCTGCACTCTTCTCCACTGTTGACTCTTTTGCTGCTCGCTCCCGTTGCAAGATCTGCTCTGCCAGCCTCCAACCTTGGCTTGCTATCAACGTTCGCTTCCTCTGCTCCTACTCCCATGCTGTGCAGCATCCTTAGCAGAAATCCTGCAACCAGGCTGATGTTCTCCACTACAAATTAATTCTTTCTTTCTTCAGTTCTGCCATCTTCTTAGCTAACAACTCTACTTCTCCAACTTAATTCACTCCCACTCTCACATTTGCAGCTGTCTTGTCATTGCCTTTGTCGCACTGCTCAAACCTCCCCTCTTTTTGCCTCCATGTCTTTCTCAATGCAGGATCTTGTTGGTTTGTTCCAAGAGAAAACTGACAAATTATGACATAACCTTCTCTGTCCCCTCGGCTCATTTTCCCTTTCTACATCTCTCTCTTCCTCCTTCCCTGTCACGAACGCAGAAGTTTCTTTTCTGTTCTTCTCATCTAACCCCTCTACTTGTCCCAGTGATCCAATCCCTATACCATTTCCTGATCTTTTTTGCATCTACTCATATCTCCTTCTTTATTTTTCTCCTTAACCTCTCACTCTTCTATGGCTCTTCCCCTCACAGTACAAGCATACTTTCATCTTTCCCATCTGAAAACCAAAGCAACCCCCCCAAATAAAATAAAATACAATAAACACCACCCTTGATTCTTTTTGCCTCTTCAACTACCAACCCATCTCCCTTGACCTTTGAATTTCTAAGCTCATTGAATATGCTTTCTACAATCATAGTTTGAAGTTCCTCTCCTTCAGTTCCATCTTAGATGCTCTCCAATCTGATTTCCTCCCCCTGCACTCTTCTGAAGTTGCTCTTGTCAATATCCAAATTTCAGAACTTGTTCTCATCCTCCTGAACCAGTCAGCCTCTTTTGACACTGGCAACCCTTTCTGTTCTTCATGAAATCATGTCCTCCCTTGGATTCTTTGACTCTCCTCTCCTGGTGCTTTCCCAACCTCTCTAAGCATTCAGTATATTGTTCTTTATCTCCCTTCCAGCTTTCTGTGGGGTTCCATAGGTTTCTCTCCTTGGTCTGCTTCTCTACACCTTATCTCTGGGTAACCTCATCCACAAGCAAATTTCAATGTTATCTCTATGCTGCTAATTCACAACGCCAGTCTTCTATTTTCTAGTCCAGTCTTCTGTCCAAACTAAAATCTCAGCCTGTCTGTCTGACATCTACTTGTGTATGCCTAGCTGTCTGCTCAAAGGCAACATAACTAAAACAGAGCTCTTAATCTTTATCTCCAAGTCTCCCTCCCACCTCCTTTCTTAATCACTGTGGACAACACTACTCTCCTGCCTGACACTCAAGCCTCTGATGTGGGCTTCATCTTTGACTAAGATGACATGCTGGCCACCACTTCCTGCAGCTCCCATTGGCCGGGAACGACGAACCACGGCCACTGGGAGCTGTGGGGGGTCGTGCCTGAAGATGGTCAACATCAGCAAAATGTTTTGCAGCCAGCAATCAGATTACCTTGATGGACCGCATGCGGGTCCCAGGTTGCCCACCACTGCTCTTGTGTATTTATAGAGAGCAATCATATCTCCTCTCAGTCTTTGGTTAGGCTAAACAAGCCAAGCTTGAGTCTCTTCCCATAAGGTATGTTTTCAATTCATCTGATCATCCTTGTAGCTGCACCTGTTCCAGTTTGAATTCATCTTTCTTAAACATGGGAGACCAGAATGGCACACAGTATTCCAGATGAGGTCTTACCAGTGCCTTGTATAATGGTACTAACACTTCCCTGTGTCTACTGGAAATACCTTTCCTGATGCATCCTAGGAATACATCAGGTTTTTTTTATGGTCGCATCACATTAGCAGCTCATAGTTATTCTCTGATCAGCCAAGACACCCAGGTGTTTCTCCTTCTCTGTCACTTCCAAGTGATAAGTTCCCAGCTTATAGAAATAATTCTTCTTGTTAGTCCCTAAGTGCATGACCTTGCACTGTGCACTATTAAATTCCATCCCATTTCTATTACTTCAGTTTTCAAAGTTGTCCAGATTTTCTTGTATGATACTCGGTCTTCCTCCATATTGGCAATTCCTCCCAACTCTGTCTTATTTGCAAATTTTATTAGTATGCTCCTGCTTTTTGTGACAAGGTCGTTAATAAAAATGTTATAAAAGAGTGGTCCCAAGACCAATCCCTGATGAACTATTAGTATGCTCTCTACAGCCTGACAGTTCATCTTGCAGTATGACTCATTGTAGTCTCCCAATTAACCAGTTCCTTATCCACCTTTCAATTCTCACATTAATCTCAATCCTCTCCAATTTAACTGTCCTTTGCTTTAACTAGGTCACCCCTTTCTTTGCATCCTCCCATGGGCTCTCCCTTCTTTATCATATCAAACATAAGCTATTTGTCTTCTCTCTCAAATTCTTTATGGTCTGTCACCACCCTGCTCCTTTATCTCTGATTGATTATCAAAAAGTCAACTTCTGTTTCTGATTGGACAATAATGGATCCATTGTCCACTTATTAAAATGTCAAACATGCTCCATCATGCTTTCTTCTATTCTTCCTCTCATATTTGGGATAAGCTCCCCATAAACATCTGCACAAATAACAGATTCTCCTCCTGCAAAACCCTTAACTCTCCTTTTCCACAATGACTACAAAAACTTGACAGTGGTTAGGCTTCTGGAGTGCTGAAACCACAGCCTGTCATGCTGACCAATTTTGTCTCCTTTTCCTTTTACTCTTTGTTTGGCTGTATTCATCTGTTTTCTGTTCCCTTAAGCTGTGAACTCTTTGGGGCAGGGTCTATCTTTTTGTTCTGTATTTGGACAGTGCCTACCACAATGAGGTCCTGATCCTTAACAGGTTCCTTGGTTCTATGTTAATAAAAATAATAACAACAATAATAAACCTGAGAAAAGTCACCGTGATGGGGTGGATTGCACCCAGAGGTCGCCTGCTTGAGGACTCGGGTCCTACCACACCCTGTCCCAGAAAGGTGCAATAGAGAAGTCCTCCAGGCTGCCTAGAGTGGCTGCAGGGAAAGCAGCCAATGAGAGAGACTGCAGGGAGTAGTCAGTCAGGGCCATATAAAAGGAGCTGTAAAGCTAGAAACAGTTAGTTGCTGCCTGGAGCTGAAGGAGTGAGTGCTGTGTTCAAGGCTACCTGAAGCACTGTAGCACCACAGACAGCTCAGTGTGATAGGAACTGGCTGAACAAGAAGGAGCTTCTGACTGGCTGTTGCGACTGAAGAGAGAAGAACAGCTGGGACCAGAAAAGGTGAAGAGTCTCCAGGGAGAAAGTCCTGGGGGCATGGCCCTATGCCAGGATCAAGCGACTATTTGAAGTCTAGCCCAGAAAGAGCTGTGGGACTGATGAAGGGATGAGCCTGGGGAGGGCTACAGCAACTTTGCCAATGGAGGGGTACTGGGAGAGGCCCCTGTTGGACTGTATACCCAGGAAGGGGTCTGCTTTGTTTCACATAGAGACACTATATGACTTGGCCGGAGGGCTGAGCCACCAAAACCACCTGAGAAACCACTGATGGGTCACCACAGAGTGAGAGAGGAGCAGATGCACACCTGATGCTGGGGGGAGGGGGCGCTTGCAAGAGGTGGGTGCCACCCAGTTATAGTCACCTCACTTTCCTATCTGTAAAATGGAGATATTAGCACTGCCCCACCTGATGGGGTGTTGTAAAGATAAATATTTAAAGATTATGAGGTGCACTGATAGTGCTAGGGAGTATATAAATAGTCTGATAGATTCATAGATAATTCACAAAGTTTAAAAGGGACTGAATTAATTTAGATAAATTATTTACTTTGATTTTTTGAAATATTACAAATAACTTTGTTGAATTCTCCTTTTCAATGGGTTGAGCGAGAAGTTGTCTCAGCCTTTGGAACATTAGGATTCTAAATCCTTCTGGAGAACTTCTTAGAGAAAGTTTGTGTCATCTTGGTCAGAACTCCCAGAACTGTGAGTCTCTGTGTTACCATCATGCAATGATGTTTGGGACGAGTGTGTCACCAGCTTACATATGATACATTGTATGACACCTCTGGGATATATATTATGACAAAAGTGAGTTGATGAGGCTAAGAGTGTGTCAAGCCTGATGTGAGTTACAGTATAGTGGGTGTTCTGAGGGTTGGCATTCCCGGGCTCACAGGGTCACAAAGATATTAGGCAATTTGTACATATCCTGAATGGCAATCACAGCTGCTTTTCCCTAGAATGCTTACAGTTTTCTAAAACATCTTAAATTAAGCTTTCATCTTTCAAAGAAAAAAAATGGAGAGCTGGCTCTCCCTAGCTACTTAAAGAAATTCTTCCTTTACTCGTGCTGGACTCAAAGTGTGGACTTCTTGAGCTTCATTACATCTTTCACTGATGTAAATCAGTGTAGCTCCACTGAGTTCAGTAGAGCTGTGCTAATTTATAGGATATGGCTACTTAAAGTTATGGGTTTTTTTTGTTTCTCTTTGCACGCACGTGTATGTGTGTGTTTAAGGCAAACTGTACTAGATTTATAAAACGTGTAGATAAAAAAGACTAAGCCACAAAATTGAAACAAAGACTATAAACACACCAGGGTAATCTATTTAATAGGCATATATATGATTCTCACCACTGCCAAGCCCAGGATCTTAATTTAGGGTCCAGTATCCATAGACCTCAGTGAAATAAACATAAGAAAGTAGTGTAACAAAGGTAACAACGCAATTACAAAGCAAGGCAATGCACCCTAATGTAACACCAGAGCTAGAGCTGAGGAAGCTCCTCAACAATAAATAGATACTGTGAGGGAACGTATGTGAAGCAGCAAGATGAGGGTCATCACTTGCTATGGATCAGAGGGCAGAGAGCATTCCCAGTATATGCACTTATGTGTGTGATTATGCTAGGAAATAACATTGCAATATGATGTTTCCATACTTTAAACTCTAATTTGCTGTCTTAGTGCCACAAGCGGGTTTAACCTTGAACAGTACTCTGGTGTCAGTTGTCAGTTTGTCTGTGGTGCGGGATGACGATAGCAGTATTTACTGTTTACAAGATAAGCAAATTCTGTTCTTTAACTTCAATGACAAATGAATCACCTCAGATAATCATGGGTCTTTTTAAATAAAGATTTTATTGAAAAAGAGCAATTATAACTCTCTCTCTCATTTTCACTTTTTTCCTCAGCACCTTGAGACCCATTGTCCTCTCACCAACACGGCTCTTTTGGAACAGTGTAACTCCATTCATTTTAATGGGACATTTTGCTGGTTTATACCAGAGTAAACTGAGAGCAGAATTTGGCTTATTGTGCAGAGACAATTATATATTTTCCTTCCATTCTCTATTCTAATTACAGCTGTGAATAGGCAATGGTCTCATATTTTAACCGGCTCTGTGCATGTTAGCGATTGCTGTTTCTTAACATAGTAGCAAACATGAAAACAATTTATTTTTAAAGAAAAGGTAAATCACCAAGTTCGTATTCGGTAGAATTAAGTCTGTCATTCATTGTCTCTCTCTCTCTCTCTCACACACACACACACACACACACACACACACACACACACACACACACACACAGAGGCTATATGTCCTGTCACATTAGACTGTACTGTCAAAACTGACAGGTGAACAGCCCTGAGGATTTCAGGCATAGTAGCTTTCCAGAAGCATTTAAAGGATGCTTACTGGAGAAATGAAAGTGTATTATTAAGAATACTGTACATTTTCTCTCCTGTTTTCAACACATCTGTAATGAAACATACTCTTAATGTATGAACATTTCTATAAAATAAAAGGATGGTAGGTTGTCATGCCTAGGTATTCCTAAATGAGCAAATAAAATCTAAGGTAGTCGGCAACTTCAGTTTGTGTTTTGTTGCCTTAGGGAGAGTCTTTAATGAGTTGATGTGAAGCCTTTTACAGTTTATTGTGGGTGACATTTTGAGGACACATTCTGTTAGTAGAATAAAGAACAATAAAGCTGGGGTATTTTTCCTGTATATGGTTTATATGTCCAACAAGTACCAGGCATATTCTGACAAATGAAAGAGGTAATTTAATTGTTCCTTTGGATCAGATGAAAAGGTTTACCTTAGGAAACTATTTTCAGATACACAAGTAATAAATTGATAGTAAATTAACAGACTGTTATGCAGAACAAAGAAGGTGGGATTTTTTTCTGCATTATACATATTTGAATCTCTCCTATTTATCTTCAGTAGCCTCAAGAGAGTTTCTTCCTTTTTCCTTTCCCTTCACAGTGATGTGAAGGCTAAGATGAGGAGGATGCAGAAGTTGTTGAATAAAGATGGCTAATTGACCAAAAATCTACCTGATAGTAAAGATTACAAATACATATTGAAATAGTCCACTTGTCCTGGTTAGTGAGTAGTTAAGGCATTAGTATCTTGTTTTGTAGTTGGGTAATTCGATTATTCTGGATCCTGAAAAATGTGGGTTGGGTGTTTAACCAGGAGAAGAAAGCTCTTATTTAATCTTTTTATTCTGACATCGGCACAAAAAGTGGGAGTGTGCTAATAAAGTTTGCAGATGATACAAAGCTGGGAGGTATTGCCAATTTAGAGAAGGACAAAGATATCCTACAGGAGGATGTGGATGACCTTGTAAACTGGAGTAATAGTAATAGGATGAAATTTAATAGTGAGAAGTGTAAGGTCATGCATTTAGGGATTAATAACAAGAATTTTAGTTATAAGCTAGGGACGCATCAATTAGAAGTAACAGAGGAGGAAAAGGACCTTGGAGTATTGGTTGATCATAGAATGACTATGAGTCGCCAATGTGATATGGCTGTGAAAAAAGCTAATGCGGTCTTGGGATGCATCAGGAGAGGTATTTCCAGTAGGGATAAGGAGGTTTTAGTACCGTTATACAAGGCACTGGTGAGACCTCACCTGGAATACTGTGTGCAGTTCTGGTCTCCCATGTTTAAGAAGGATGAATTCAAACTGGAACAGGTACAGAGAATGGTTACTAAGATGATCCAAGGAATGGAAAACTTGTCTTATGAAAGGAGACTCAAGGAGCGTGGCTTGTGTAGCCTAACTAAAAGAAGGTTGAGGGGAGACATGATTGCTCTCTATAAATATATCGGAGGGATAAATACCAGAGAGGGAGAGGAATTATTTAAGCTCAGTACCAATGTGGACACAAGAACAAAAGGATATAAACTGGCCACCGGGAAATTTAGACTAGAAATTAGATGAAGGTTTCTAACCATCAGAGGAGTGAAGTTTTGGAAAAGCCTTCCAAGGGAAGCAGTGGGGGCAAAAGATCTATCTGGCTTTAAGATTAAACTCGATAAGTTTATGGAGGAGATGGTATGATGGGATAACATGGTTTTGGTAATTAAATATTCATGGTTAATACGCCCAATGGCCTGTGATGGGATATCAGATGGGGTGGGATCTGAGTTACCCAGGAAAGAATTTTCTGTAGTATCTGGCTGATGAATCTTGCCCATATGCCCAGGGTTTAGCTGATCGCCATATTTGGGGTCGGGAAGGAATTTTCCTCCAGCGCAGACGGGAAGAGGCCCTCGAGGTTTTTCATCTTCCTCTGTAGCATGAGGCACGGGTCACTTGCTGGAGGATTCTCTGCTCCTTGAAGTCTTTAAAGTACGATTTGAGGACTTCAATAGCACAGATATAGGTGTGAGGTTTTTTGCAGGAGTGGTGGGTGAAATTCTGTGGCCTGCGTTGTGCAGGAGGTCAGACTAGATGATCATAATGGTCCCTTCTGACCTAAATATCTATGAATCTAATAACTAAGTACAAAAATAAATAAATAGGAGAGCAACAGGGAGAAACTATAGTCTTTTGTGATAACTTTTTCTTTTGGGAATTTAGATCTCCTTATCTACTCTCAGGCAAGATACAGGCACATACTGCAACTCAGTATCCAGCAGCACGGATAATGAATTTTGTACCTACTTGCACGTCAGTAACAGCTACCACATATTGGGTAGCAATATGGACAGGTGACAGAGAAAATTGATCTCTTGACTTAATTGTTTTCCATAACAGGTTTGTGGCATGAATTCTGTCACTCTTAGATTCTATATCCATTTCCACAGCCAGGGAGGGGAACTTTTTGGCTGGGACTAAACAGGAGCGTATCATAATGTGAAATAACTTCACACAAGGGCTTTTAAAATCAGCTCTACAATAGGTGTTGGTATTTAACAGGTTCTCTGGTGTATGCTGAAGAAGGGACAGTACACCCTAGGTAATGTTCAGTATTATGATAGATTTTTCACTGGTTGGCAGCTATTACTGACATTCTGCTGATCTTCAGGAGGCATTCTTTGATGGGTGGCGCCCTACTGGCATTAGCTGGCAGTAGCTTGCCCCTCTAACTCAGGTGTGGTGTCTGAACCAGAAAAATCTGCTGCAGTTGTAGAGACCCATAGGAATGTATATACTGGCCAAACTTCTGTTTTGTGAGTTTCTCTTTCATTAGGTTTGACATTTTTGAGATAGAACTGGGAGCTGTGGGCAGCCGTGTCTGCAGACAATCAATGTAAACAAACTGTCTCGCGGCCTGTCAGCGGATTACCCTGATGGGCTGCAGGTTGCCCACCACTGGCCTAGACTGAACATAAATAAATTAAAAGCCAAAGAAAGCAAGAAAGATAAAAGCATTTGTTTTTGGTCTTTATGTTAAGCTAGGAAGTTATAGGATTGCTCTGATATTTGTTTGGTTAAAGGGGAACTGAGTCTAATGTGCCTTAGTAGAAGTTTCAAAGAAACTAGAGGACAACAAATAAAAATAATTATGATCCTAAATTCAATGCAATGCGTCGCTCGAGTTCCAGGTCTCTGAGAATTTTAAGGTGGCAATGAGTTTGTTTATCAAGGTGAGATATTGCACTAGCACTATTTTAATAACTGCCAATTAAAAGGGTTGATATTGGGGCAATCTGGTACATTTTAATGCTGTGCTTCTATTCAAGGTCATAGTGATGGTTTGCCAGACCTGGACAAGATATAGAAGGAAGCCCTCACTGGCCCCAATACAATGATGCTGCCTTCCAGTCTTGCACCTCATGGTCCCACTTTCTCTCCTGTAAGGCCCTGATCCTTTCACCTTCTTGTTTTCCTTCACCTTCCTGCCTAATTATGACCTTGGTCTTCAGTTTTCTTTCAGCCTTTCTTTTCCTCGGGTCACAATTTTTTTCTGCCTCTGGTATTCACTGGCCCCCTCTTTGCCTCAGATTTTGATACCCCCCCCCGTTTACTCCCTCCCCCGCACTGCTTATTGCTGCCTCTCCTCTGGCTTCCTGGTTTTGCTGCCTCTTCCCTCATAGGAACACAGGACTGGAAGGGACCTCCTGGGTCATCCTGATATCACAGGCAACCCAGTCATATAATCCTGTTCATAAATGTATCAAGCTTCACCTCAAAACAAATTCAGTTGTCTGCCCCTATGACTACTATTGGGAGACAGTTGCATAATCTCACTCCTCTGATGGTTAGAAACCTTCTTCTAATTTCTCGCCTAAATATGTTCATGGCCAGTTTTATACCCATTTGTTCTTGTGCTAACATTATCCTTTAGTTTAAATAGGTCTCCCTCCCGGGTGTTTACATCCCTGATGTATTTATAGAGAGCCACCAGATCTCCCCCTCAGACTTCATTTTGTTAGGCTAAATAAAAGAAGGATTTTAGGGTCTGTTTATATTCCACACTAAGCCCTGGCTCTGACTCAGGTTTGAGCCAAAGCCCCCCTTCTGTCCACAGACAAATCACTTTGATTTGAGTCAGCAAGCACTGAGGACCCAGGTCCTAGGACCTTCCTAAGGTTTACAGTGAAGTGTGGATGATCAATCACAGACTTGGAAACACTGAGTCCACCAGTCTGGGTCTAGGGTGACCAGACAGCAAGTGTGAAAAATCGGGGTGGGGGGTAATAGGAACCTATATAAGAAAAAGACCCCCAAATTGGGACTGTCCCTGTAAAATTGGGACATCTGGTCATCCTAGCCGCGTCCCACACTTTGGGCTTCGTTTGCAGTGTACACATACCCTTAGTCTTCTCTTACAAAATGGGCCTTCAATTCCCCTGATCATCCTAGTAGCTCTTCTCTGCACTGTTCCAGTTTGAATTATTTTTTCTTGAACATGGATGACCAGAACTGTACCACTGAATTCCAGATAAGTTGCCTTGTAAAATGGCATTAATACTTCCCTGTCTCTACTGGTAATACCTTGCCTGATACATCCTAGGATCACATTTGCCTTTTTTGTGGCCGCATCGCATTGAGGGTGCCTACTTATCTTGTCATCGGCTACTACATTGAGGTATTTCTCCTCTTCTATTGTTTTCAAATCACAAGTCTCCAGTTTATAGCAGAAATTCTTATTATTAGTCCCTAAATGTGTGTATTATTAAATTTCATCCCATTTCTATTGATCCATCCTCTGTCATTCAGTTCTTCCTGTATAATATTCCAGTCCTCCTCTGCATTGTCATTTCTCCCCATTGTCATCAGCAAATTCATTAGCATACTCCTACTTTTTGTGTCAAGGTTATTAGTGAAAATATTACATGACAGAGGTATGATGGGTTGCCCCTGGGGTGCCACCTGGAATTGGGGTACCACTTAGCCCTCTGACCCACCTGCTTGGGCTCCCTCTCATACTGTGCTGTTGTGACAAGTTGCAGAGCCCTTTAAGTTTTCACTCTCACCAGTATTCACGCAGGTAGAGACACACCCAGCTGCAGTTACATGCAGGTTCGCTAACCACCAGCCTAGGACCCCAAAGCAGTATTGTTCTGTCCTGGTGAGATCTGGCCAGTATATGTGTTTAACACCCATTCTGCCTCCGCTTCAATGTGAAGAGAACCATGCACACTTGTGGTAACCAAGCTGAGATTTTCCCCAGACACCTTAGTCAAACACACACTGGTTTGGATTAAAACATAAAATAAGTTTATTAACTACAGAAGGATAGATTTTAAGTGATTATAAGTGATAGCAAACAGATCAAAGCAGATTATCTAGTAAATAAACAAAAACGCAAACTGAGCTTAACATACTAGATAGGTAGGATATGAATTAGCAAATTCTCACGCTGTGTGATAAATAGGCTGGCAGATACACAGGCTAGAAATCCCTTTAGCTTGGGACCATCACTTCCCCCATTTCAGTCTTTGTTCCTTGGGTGTTTCCAGGTGTGTTGTAGTAGGGAGAGTGAGGTACCATCATGATGTCTTTCCCCCCTTTTATATCTCCTTCCGACTTGCTGGAAAGCTCTTTTGCTGTGACCTGGGTCAAACGGTTCCCATTGCATAGTGCTATCTCTGAGAGGTTTCTATTGTACACAGTTCTTGGGGTAATCCTTGTGCTTTGTGTGCAACATTGTTTGGCCTTTTTTTTATTGTACTTGAAAGGCTGCTTCTGGGTGTTTTCAACCTCACAACATGTTTCAGTAACACATACATAGCCAAACTTCATAACTTCACATACCATGATAGTAATAGCTCATCAGATTGTATGTACTGTCTAGAAGACCAAGACTTTTAGAATGATACCTCACAAGGCATACTTTGTGCAAAACATATCCTAATTACAAGACAGTGGTGAATATTGGGGTGCCAGGGTGTCCCAAGAGGTCCCAAGACAAACCTTTGAAGAACTCCTTGAGTAACCTCCCTCCGGTCTGATAATTCTCTTTTCAGCACAACCCATTCTTGTCTCCAGCAAGTTTCTTACCTGCCTTACAATTATTGTGCTAATTCCCATTTTCTCCATTAATAATTTCCCATGTGATACTGTATCAGATGTTTTACTGAAGTCCAGATAGATTAAATCTACCACATTTCCCTTGTCTAAAAAATTAGTTATCTTATCAAAGAACAATATCAGGTGAGTTTGGCATGATCTACCTTCCTATTTGTCTTTCCACGGTCTCAAAATGATTAGGACTATGCAGGATGTGCTGGCTCCATGAATTCTGCCCACAGTGCTTTCCCCAGCAGTTCTCCCCTGCTGGCTTTCCTCTGCAGGAGGCATTGAATAGACCTGCTGCTACTATGTTTACTGAAACAGATTACACCAGTGAACAGTCCCATTGTTGGGTACCACCAAGCTTGCACCCTTCATTGACTTTGGATAAGTGCGCAGTCTGTTCCCAGGGGAAGTCTGGATTTCATTATATGCAGTTAAACTCCTGAGTTAGTCACCAGGTGCCTAATCCTACCCCATTGAAGCCATCATTGACTTTACAATGCTCAGAAGCAACCCCTTATTTCATAAAATTGTTGTAATATGTAAATGCAGTGGAAATGTATCCACATTATAGACCAGTTGCATTTCAAGTTATTGGAGAAGCAGAGCTCCTGCAGTGAGGGAGTGTGGAAGGAGGCACAGGGTTTGGAGAAGTAGTGCAAGGACTGCCCCCCATGCCACTACTGTGTATAGACAGTACAACTCTCATGAAAAATAACAGTGATGTAAGCCTACATTGGGCCACATGATAAACTTGCATCCTCTGCACTGTTTCTGGATTCACACTGAGAAAGTTACACCAGGAAATCTCTCCATTGTTCCTTCAAAAGGGGCGGGGGGGAGGAGTTAATACTTTATAGCTGCACATGTCCAGAACAAGGGTCCAGAACTACTCATCTAGTAGTTAAATTAGTCAAACGGCTGTTTTCATGCCAGCAAATTCTGAACTACTCTTGGAGCGTGTAGCCCAACAAATCAAATTGTTTGCTTTATCCAGTAAATCTGTAGGTATTGGCTGAAGCCTAATTCTGCTGTCCTTGAAATGCTCTGCTGAACTTTTAAGATTTTTTTTAATAACCTCTCATTATTAAGGCTGCTAAAATGTTCAGGGTTAGGTGTTAAACTATGGAGGGTTAATTTCTTCTCAGGTCAAAGAGTTCGGGCAACTGTCACTACAATGTGAGATGGGAGGAGGGCTATGGAAACCTTTGAATGACCCACTTAAAGCCTATAGAAAATTTCAGAAGTTATTTATTTAAAGTGTGCTATGCATGTGTGTCTGTGTGTGAGGGAGAGGGTAATAGATTTTAAGACACTTGCATAAAATACACTATTGGCTCCTGCTGCTATTTCTTCAATTAGTTATAGGTACAGATTATCAGACTAGTAGGAGAATAATTGCACAGACATTTGCACATATAACAGCCAGTTATATGGCAATTTCTTGCAAAAGTAAATTTTCAGAAAAAAATCTGGGACATAATGTTCAAAAATATTTCCATTACAATCATTAGCAGTGACAAGTTGGGTGAGGCAATATCTTTTATTGGAGCAACTTCTGTTGCTGGGAGAAGCAAGCTTTCGAGCCACACAGAGCTCTTCTTCAGGTCTGGGAAAGGTACTCCTAGCGTCACAGCGAAATGCAAGGTGGAACAGATTGTTTATCTTAAGTAGTTAGCACAGGGGTGGGCAAACTACAACTCATGGTCCAGATCCGGCCACGTGCTGTTTTAAGTCAGCCTGCGAGCCGCACCACGTGGCCCCGCTCTGGCTCCTATACTCTCCAATGGGATCTGCGGGGTGGTGCCTGCGGATGGGGCAGTGTGCAGAGACACCTGGCTGCACCTGGCTGCGTAAGAGCCAGAGGAGGGACATGCCACTGCTTCCTGAAGCCGCTTGAAGAAAGCGCCTCTCGGAGTCTGCATCCCCTGAGCCTCTCCCCATGCCCCAACCCCCTGCCCTCCGAACCCCTTGATCCCAGCCCAGAGCACCCTCCTACACCCCAAACTCCTCATCCCCAGCCCCACCCCAAAGCGCACACCCCCTCCCGCGCCCTAACCCCAATTTTGTGAGCATTCATGGCCCACCATACAATTTTTATTCGCTGATGTGGCCCTTGGGCCAAAATGTTTGCCCACCCCTGGGCTAGGCCATCGTATTGCGTATAAGTCTGTAGGTGTTGTACATTTGTACTCTTAAATATCAGATCATTTTCTGATCTGCATCAAAGGAAATAGAAATAAAATTGTATCAATTATTTTTTTAAAAGGCTGTGTGTGTTTCCCCAAATTAGCAGCAATTCATTAAAACTGTAGGCAAACACCAAAGTTACAAGCACAGTCTGCCTTCAGTTCTGCAAGGCACTTTAAGCATGTGCTTAAGCTTTAGTGAATTAAATGGAATGTAACCCTGTGGTTAAATGTTTTGCTGAACTGGGGCCTATAAAAACCTATGTAGAATAGAACAGACTAAGATCCAGATTTGAATATTGAGAAAAAATTTTTAGTGGTGTCAGAGGTCTCCTGCCCTGTCTCCCCTCCCCCACCCCCTGACAATTTATTTGTGAGATTAGTGAAAAAAATTCTCTTTCCCTGGCCCTTCAGAATTAAGGTCTTGATGCTCCCATTTTGTACAGAGGACTTGCTACAGAAAATCTGTGATGCCTGGCCTGTGTTCAGCCACATCATCCCCTGCAAGAAGCCATGCTTCTGGCAGAACAGAATTGCCAGGGGACAGGGCTCAGACAGGTCTTCCAGAGTTCAGGCCATCCTGCTCTTCCCTCCCTCATCTCATCCTAACATTACGTCCGTCTGCCTGTGAAGTTGTACCAAGCTAAGCTTCTGCACTGCAGATGCAGAGTAAAAAGACAGCAATACATTGAGCCACCATTCCCCTCCAGCGGCACTCTTGTTTTGATTTATGAATGCTTTGATGAAACAGAAGGGGGCATACCAGAGAGAGCAAGTGATATGCCCCTAATTGGGAGAAGGTGCATCTGTGTGGAGGTGGGGGAGGAAATGAAGTACTTAGTATATTTGGGTCCCTTCTCTCTCTCTCTCTCTCGACTCATACAAAATTGAACATGTGGGCAATGTTCAGACTGAAAGCAAAATTACTCTTGTGAGCAAAATATATCTGTCTCCCATGGATCTCTGTAGAATTGGAGTGGAGTATATTTGTTTGAAAAAATTGAGGAAATTCCTCTTCGATTTGCAGGCTCTGTGTAGATTGGACATTTGGAACAGACAGGCTGCAAAGGAACTAAAACATTGCCATGTACTTATTACCGTTGAGAAATCAAGTTACTGCTTATCAGAGGATATGTCTGCATTGTAATTGGGAGTATGCTTCCCAGCATGGATAGACAGACCCTTGCTACCTCTGCCAAAGTTAGTGTGCTAAAAACAACAGTGCAGTTGCAGTAGAATGGGTGGTGGGTCAGGCTAGCTACCAGAATACAAACCTACCCAGACTCCCTGGTTACATACTAAGTTGGCTAGTCCGAACTGCCCCAGCTTCACCGCTATTTTTAGCGCCCTAGCTCAAGCAAAGTTGGCATGTATCTGTCTACCAATGCTGGGAAGCAAGCACACTCCCAGAGGCAGTGCAGACATACCTGGAGGTGCTGTTTCAAGGCCTGCATTTACCTGAAAAAAACAAGTTAAAAAACAGGCTGTTCATCTTAATTTCCAATATCACAAATTATAGTATGTGATTCCCTGAATAAAAACACCAGAACTATTCAACGCTGATTCTATCATCTCTTTAGAATCACTTCCTATTGGAGGAGGGTGCGTCCTTCTTCCTCCATATGCTTGGGCTGACCCTGGAAAAGTCAGAGATTTGATACATGTGCCCAGCCAGACTTGTTCAGTTTTCTAATGCCAGCCCAACTCTAAACAACAGCCTTTCAGCATGTTTGTGTCTAAAAGGAAATCTGATCTGACAACTCTGCAGTGCAGTTCACATTTTAGAAGAGATCAAAGATCTGCCAAATGCAGGAACTGATTGCAGTCAATATAACTTCAGAGGCATTAAAAATGATCTTGCATCTGTGTGAAGTTTCTGAAAGGCATGTCATTTCCAAATCTGTTAGAGAGATGTGTGTCCTTTTTCAGTATGCTTTGGAGAATTAAAATGCATATGTATTGTGACAAAGTTCCTCCTCTGCCTTGGTGGGGCCTGCACTTATTGGCCGATTTGCTCACCTCAGAGGTTCACGCTCAAATCTGCCATTCACTCAGTTAGCCTCATCACTGGCCAGCATGGGAAAAAGGAAGAAGAACAATTCTCCGCAGTCTCTGCTGATCCACCTAGTGGATCGGGGAAACAGGCCAGAGACCTTCCCCTCTGGTGGAACCCACAGTCCAGTTCAACTCCTCTGGTATCAAGTAGGGAGTTGGAAGGATGGGGGAAACCTGGGCCCACCCTCTACTCCGGGTTCCAGCCCAGGGCCCTGTGGATTGCAGCAGTCTACAGTGGCTCCTGTAACAGCTGTGCGACAGCTACAACTCCCTGGGCTACTTCCCCATGGCCTCCTCCCAACACCTTCTTTATTCTCACCACAGGACCTTCCTCCTGATGTCTGATAATGCTTGTACTTCTCAGTCTTCCAGTAGTATGCCTTCTCTCTCTCAGCATTTTGTGCCTCTTGTTTCCAGCTCCTCGCATGCACACCACAAACTGAAGGGAGCTCTTTTTTAAAACCCAGGTGCCCTGATTAGCCTGCTTGTCTTAATTGATTCTAGCAGCTTCTTGATTGGCTGCAGGTGTTCTAATCAGCCCCTCTGCCTTAATTGTTTCCAGAAAGTTCCTGATTGCTCTGGAACCTTTCCAGTTACCTTACCTAGGGAAAAGGGACCTACTTATCCTGGGGCTAATATATCTGCCTTCTGTCACTCTCCTGTATAAAATATGTCTGCCTTCTCTCACTGACTCCCTTGATGCCTTTGAGGAGCAGTGGGCACTATCCGGGGTTCTCTGCTCAGTGTCCCCGTCCAGTTCCCTTTGTTTGACCCTTTGACCACACTCCTGTCCCTGTTATTTCATTAGTTGTCACCAGTATTTATTTGGTGTCCAGGTCCTGTGGATCCCCCTCTTAGGCTGGGGCGGGATCCTTTATCCCACCCACTTCCCAGATCCCAATAGGATCACTCTTCTGTAGCCATCTGGCCTGACCCTGTCACGGTATGTATGAGGCTTGATGAGGAATAACTGGTTTGGGTGATTATGCTGTATTTAACAGAAGGGGTTGGAGGAGAAAGACACAGTAGAACCGTTTCTCATCTGGTATGAGGTCACTGGAGCTACATCAGTGTACATCAGTTTAGGATGTGGCCCAGTGTATACATTTGTATATGGAATTTTTGTCCTTTGTTTCATTTATTCAAAAACTATTTTCCTCAGCTTCCCCTGCCATGGCCACATTCTATACCGGATAGCAGCTTTCCTTTTTAGTGCTGCACATCATTAACAGCTTTATTTGGTGCCAAATGAGATGCCCCAAGTTATGAGTTTTCCATAAACATATCTGAATTGTTCAATTTCCTTTTCATTACATAATTTCCAAATTGGACCTCTTCTTGTTGATATTCAACTAAAGATTTCATTTGAGTCATTTACAAAAATGCTATGAAACTGTTCCAGTGTAGCCTACTATCAAAAGTAGCAGAATCGTTCAATTTTTCTTTAGGTGTAATAACAATGCAGCTCACATTTTTGATGGCTATTTCCACAGCCATCTTGCTATAATGAATGGTAAAAGGAAAAATAAAAGAGCACTAGAAGTTAGTTCCCTAAACAAATGTACTCCATATTAGAGGCAGAATAGAATACTGGTTGGTCAACATGGATCCACTGGTTTATTTTTAATGCCTTTTTATTTGAAGAGGGAAAAAAACTTAGCTAACTGTTTCCTTTCTTTTTCTTTCATGTCATTGATGTGGATTTCTGAATTGGTGTCCTTTGTCCAAATGACTGGGATTTCATATAACTCCAATAGGTAAGTAAACAAAATTATCTCAGAATTACTGCAGATCTGACATTGACATCTTTATTTTTAATTTTAAGTTTGTGAGGTGTATATTAGAATAAGAATGAAGATCCTTGTATTGTTTCTGTCAAAGTACTGTTATTTCAGTTCCATACTGTGTAGCGAGGACTTAGCAGAGAAGTCTAATACCAAAATCTTTAGTCATGGAGGACAGATGCTTCAGATGTTTGGAAAGTCCTGGTAAAGGGATGGTACCTCTCAGGGCTTGATTGAAAAACCCCTCAATTCAATACAAAAAAGCTGCCAAACCAACCTTTCCATAGACAGACCTGCACAGAGGAACTTCTGCAGAGTCTGGCAGAGACAGCAGGGGGAAAGCTGAGTTTTCAAAACATACATGGAGACCCATTCCAATGGCTGTTCCAGAAATCCAGTATTCTCCTCTGGATTATGTTGATGCACCCAAAGATTGGGCTCAATATATTAATTGGTGGGTGGGGGGGGGATGTTTCCCTTTATGATGCTGTCAATGAAATGGCAATTAGGTAATGCATATGTGTGTGTGTGGGGGGGGGGGGCACTGAAGCCCTAATCAACTTGTAGTTCTCTGGCCACTACATTACAATATCCTCTTGAGATACCAATGGTGTACTCCCTTTGATCAACAAATATGCTAAGCCACTAGGTGCCTAGATACCAGAAAGATAGGTACGGTTAAATACCTGGATAGAATGATAAGGGTAGACCTGAGAATGTCAGTGCCAACAAAGCAAGTTACCTGACACTGAGAACTCATTTCCCAAAATCACATTGTCCTGGGATGTTTCTCCCCAGTAGTTAAACAGTGGCATGAGTAGTAAAATAGTGACTCTACCCCAGATAGACATCAAACTGGAATTCCTTATGTGTGAAGTGTTCCTGAATCATTGTGGTTTAGCAAAGAAGATCAGAAAATTTTACCACCCCCCTTCAAATAAAAAAATTCAACAGAAATGAGATTTTTCTGAAGATTTTCACAATATTTCCCCCCCTTTCCCAACCAGCTCCAGTATCTAGTAATTTACACTGCATATCACTTAGGCAGCAGCTCCCCACAGCTCCATGGCTGTGATGGGTGGGACAGTAATTTTCTCTAGTCCTTTAATAGGTGCCAATATTCTTACACACAGCTGGCTGCCACTTTACCTCCGCTCCCTGCTTCCTCCTCCCACCTCTTTTAGACAGATGCTCCAATGGGGTGAAGCACACTTCGTAGAAACTACAGCAGCTCTGATTCTAGGCAGTCTTTTATTGGGTTGCAGTGAAACAACCATAGTCAATGATTTGTGTGGCAGATACTGCAACAGTTCCTGGGACTTTTTAGATGATTTATTAGCACAGGAATGGACAGACTGAGATCGTGGCTGGTCCAGATGCTGGCCTAAGGTATGCCAATGTATAGATGACCTCACTAGGACTGACCATATGCTGCTGTAGCAGAAAGCAGAATTTGGCACACTGTGTCAAGGTATGCTAGATCAACAGAGCAGTCATTACATAATATTTTGTGGTTTATTTGCCTTTTTTTCCCACTAGCTAGCATTGATTTGTCATCTTGCATTGTTAGCAACTGAAGTGCACAAAAGGTGCTAGGAAACAAAGGATATACCATGGAATATTGTGACAGAAAAACTCTCAAGGAGCAGTGTAAAAACTGCTAGATGTTAAGTAGATGTATTATTTTGCTGGTTTAGACCACTGGGAAATAAAGCTTCTGTCTGGGTATTTGATATATATCGACAGGCAGGGAGAAAAAGCAAGCATACCATACATGTTCAGGTGTGGTACAGTTATTCAGCAGCGTTTTCCAGCCGATTTCATGAAAATCTGACATTACCGTACCACAGACTGGAGCAGCAGGAATCACCAGGGAAAGAACAGCTAGGTACTTTATTAGGTTTTATGTTGTACATAAGGAGGCCATGTTTTCCACTGTCAGAGTATAAAAGAAAATGAAAGCTCTGGGCATCATTAAAGTCTTGAAAGTGTAGGATGTGTCAGTCCTGTTCCTCCAACACCTGGATTGAAAGCTCAGTCTGAAATCACTTAGAAAACAAAAACAGGTTGTCTTCTATGGTTTAGTTTTTATGCATTAAGTTTCTAGTATGCTTCTACTTAGATGAGGTTCAAAAATATCATCTAAGGTATTTCCTTGTACTCTCTTTTTATTTTTTTTGAGGGGGTCAGAAGCTGGGCTAGGACCCCATTTTTGTTAACTTATTTTACATTTTTCAGAGTAACAGCCGTGTTAGTCTGTATTCGCAAAAAGAAAAGGAGTACTTGTGGCACCTTCAAGACTAACCAATTTATTTGAGCATAAGCTTTCGTGAGCTACAGCTCACTTCATCGGATGCATACTGTGGAAAGTATAGAAGATCTTTTTATACACACAAAGCATGAAAAAATGGGTGTTTACCACTACAAAAGGTTTTTTCTCCCCCCACCCCACTCTTCTGCTGGTAATAGCTTATCTAAAGTGATCACTCTCCTTACAATGTGTATGATAATCAAGGTGGGCCATTTCCAGCACAAATCCAGGTTTTCACCCCCCCCCCCCACACACACACAAACCCACTCTCCTGTTGGTAATAGCTTATCTAAAGTGTTCACTCTCCTTACAATAAGAAAAGGAGGACTTGTGGCACCTTAGAGACTAACCAATTTATTAGAGCATAAGCTTTCGTGAGCTACAGCTCACTTCCTCAGATGCATATCGTGGAAACTGCAGCAGGCTTTATATATACACAGAGAATATGAAACAATACCTATTCCCTATAGCTATATAGTAATACCTATAGCTTATTACCAGCAGGACAGTGGGGTGGGAATAGGTATTGTTTCATATTCTCTGTGTATATATAAAGCCTGCTGCAGTTTCCACGATATGCATCTGAGGAAGTGAGCTGTAGCTCACGAAAGCTTATGCTCTAATAAATTGGTTAGTCTCTAAGGTGCCACAAGTCCTCCTTTTCTTTTTGCGAATACAGACTAACACGGCTGTCACTCTGAAACCTCTCCTTACAATGTGTATGATAATCAAGGTGGGCCATTTCCAGCACAAATCCAGGGTTTAACAAGAATATCTGAGGAGGGGGGGCGGGGTAGGAAAAAACAAGGGGAAATAGGTTACCTTGCATAATGACTTAGCCACTCCCAGTCTCTATTCAAGCCTAAGTTAATTGTATCCAATTTGCAAATGAGTTCCAATTCAACAGTCTCTCCCTGGAGTCTGGATTTGAAGTTTTTTTGTTGTAATATTGCAACTTTCATGTCTGTAATCGCGTGACCAGAGAGATTGAAGTGTTCTCTGACTGGTTTATGAATGTTATAATTCTTGATGTCTGATTTGTGTCCATTTATTCTTTTACATAGAGACTGCCCACTTTGACCAATGTACATGGCAGAGGGGCATTGCTGGCACATGATGGCATATATCACATTGGTTGGTGTGCAGGTGAACGAGCCTCTGATAGTGTGGCTGATGTTATTAGACCCTGTGATGGTGTCCCCTGAATAGATATGTGGGCACAGTTGGCAACGGGCTTTGTTGCAAGGATAGGTTCCTGGGTTAGTGGTTCTGTTGTGTGGTATGTGGTTGCTGGTGAGTATTTTGCTTCAGGCTGGGGAGCTGTCTGTAGGCAAGGCCTGGCCTGTCTCCCAAGATTTGTGAGAGTGTTGGGTCATCCTTCAGGATAGGTTGTAGATCCTTAATAATGCGTTGGAGAGGTTTTAGTTGGGGGCTGAAGGTGACGGCTAGTGGCGTTCTGTTATTTTCTGTGTTAAGCCTGTCCTGTAGTAGGTGCCACAAGGTGCCACAAGTACTCCTTTTCTTTTTATTTTACATTGTAATATCTTGTGGAATGTGACTCAGGCTGTAACTCTTTAAACACACGATTCCTCTCTTACCATAACTTTGTGCTTCCTTTACTGGACCATTTTAAGTTATGTGAATTGATGTGGGTCCCTTCCAAAATTAGTGATTGTGAAAGGCCACCCTGCCTTCTGAGAATCATCTAACATCAGAAATGAATGGAAGGGAGACAGACTGACATTTGTGAGGGAGGTGGAGGCAAATGTCATAAAGCTAAGGTTGAATGATGAGATCCCTGGTAGTGCAAATTTTCAGGAGAAAGTCGTTTTCCTCATTTTTCTCTCCTACCATCACAACCCTAGTAGGCCAACTATCCCAATCTGATGTTTGTTTTTCATATAGCAGTGATTTGACTGTGTAATATTCTACTTTTCAGGAACATTAAATTTTAAAGAACAAATCACAACAAACGTTAGAAACTCAGGAAATTCAGAGTTAGGAAGGAACCCAACCCTTTGGAAATATTAAAAATCACACTTAAGGGATCCAAACTACTTTAACTTTGCTCTCTTACATAATCTAGCCCCCCATCTTTCTTTCTTTGAGGGCATAAAATAAAAAAAAATGTGCACCACAAAATATTGGTTTCATAATTTCTTTCAAAAATGCATGTTTCCAGTGTTAAATATTACTTTGTCACCTTGCTAATCTTCACCATGCGAGTGCTATAATTTCATGACCTAGGCAATTGTGTATATATAGAGACACTGGCTAAGATTTTCCAAGCTTCCTAATGGATTTGGATGCTCAGTTCACATATGTACCTGAAAATCTCAACTACTGCTTCTATATATAATAACACTTGAATCATTTGCATATTGCATTATGGTATACTTTGAAGAGTACCCTTAATGTGGAGTGGGGAGTGGTGTGCAGCCTTCAATATGCTATTTGTGTAATCTGAAATTTGTAAAAAAATAAATCTTTTTCTTGTCGAGGGAATGCTGGATATGGTATATCTGCAGGGTTAAAAATAAAACTTTATATTTTTTGTGCTGGCTGATAAAGTAAACTATCTGTTTCACTGTTTGACCAGATGGCTGAATAGTATGAATCAATTTGATAAATATTTTTAAATATTTAATGCATATTTTTCTGGTATTCAGCTACCCTAGTTATCAATTTAGGAATGTATAGTACATATTTTATGAAAAATATGTCAAGAAAAAATTTGCTTGAGACTTCACTAAGATGAAGGTGATTATTTTTTTTTTTACTTTGTAGAGAGAGTGTGCATCAAACTATCTTCCAAAATTGTGTGTAATGCCAAGCAGGATAAACAAATTAATCATTATAGAGAAACTGTTAATAAGAATGATAAAATACTTCCTCCTCTGTTTCTGAGATCTTCCTGGATATATCTTATTGCCAATGTAGGGCTGTGGAAAAATAGAATTTTAATTTCAGTACTGATATTTGTTGAGATTCATATTCTTACAACATGCTTAAAACAATGGATGCTTCCAAACTGGACCATATACAGGGAAGGGGGGAACTGTTCATTGTGATTCCCATTAGCAGAACAGAAACACGACTCTGAAAAGATAAAGTGTGTGTGAAGGGGAAGGGGCAGGAAAGTTTACCATGGAAGAAAAAGAGAGGGAATGGGATTTAGGAGCTAGTGAGTGTGTGATTAGATGATTGGGCCCTTCAGCATCACTAGGCGACTTTTCCCCTTTATTGGGATTCTGGTTGAACAACTGGAGAAACATCGTCTAAGAGAATTTTAGGGAAAATCATGCTCTGTGGAGAAAGGAGAAGTCTATCCATGGAAATTAAGGAGCCAACAGTGGAAATTACTGTGAGTATTTGTCTTTTTATTGCATTAAAGTTCTGATCAGCTTTTCAAGAAGGTGTTTGAGCCTACGTGTTCCTCCCAGCATTCCCTTCCATTCAAAATACAACAAAAATGAAATTTTCTTTCGCTTGTAATCTGAATGCAAACAGAATGAGAATTTCCATCACTGTCATTACAGTGCATGGTGTCTGTTGTCGCAGCACAGTAGTTCAGTCCAATAACACTTTTGTAAGTGAAGCAGAACACATGAGGTCATTGTACACAACTACAAACTTTTGATTGCTGCGACATTAACCATCAGATAGGAAACCATTTTTTTTTGCTGATTCACATTCTTTATAGTAGTTTAAAGTTGCACTGCATAATGTGTTCTTATGTGCTAAAACTTCCACAATGCACTCCCTCTTTTTAATGCACATCTAGTTAGTTTACTCTGGTGTCTTTTATGTTACTTTAAACATTAATTTATGCATTAGAAGAGGCATGCTAAA
Source organism: Lepidochelys kempii (assembly GCF_965140285.1). Taxonomy (NCBI): domain Eukaryota; kingdom Metazoa; phylum Chordata; order Testudines; family Cheloniidae; genus Lepidochelys; species Lepidochelys kempii. Next base: position 178,899,740 of record NC_136380.1, read on the forward strand.
TCCTAATTTGTCATCCAGCATAGAAATGCCCAGAGAGCTACTAGTGATTTTTGACTTGCAGCGAGCCCTCTCATCCTTTGTCTCCTTTGCACATTTAATTTTGTTTCATTTATTTCTTTTTCAGATGAAAGTTTAGATGTACTGTTGCACAGAATAGTTGTATCCTTAATAAATAATTCATACATGAGGTACCAGAATAGTTATGAGTAAGAAGGATGAAGTCATAGTCTCAAAATCCTTTCTTAAATGCTAATTTTTTCAGAGTTGCATAGAGTTTAGCCAAGGAGTCCCTTTGAAAATTTAGTGGAGATGGTATAGTAGTGCACTCCTTCAAATTTTGAGCATTTGATTCCTAAAAGGCCATGGAATATCTTACTTTGAGTGAGTGAAAAGCCTCAGTTCAGAAACCATGTTGGTGGAGTTGCTGTGTATGTGAGTAACCCATTTGGACCAGCAGTGGAAAGCTAGATGAATAATAATAGTAATATCATATGGATGGATGGATATAGACTTTCAATGAGCCCCTAAGTGTACACACACACACACATGTTTGTGTGTGTTTACTTTGGCCTTATCAAAAGCCAATTGCATTCAATGGGAAAACTCCCATTGTGTCCAGTGGACTTTGGATTGGAATCCTAGTGCAGAATAAGATGGTCTCTTATTTTTCTGCATATGGAAAGAAATGCCTCTCTCCATCTGCTCAAGTACAGGATGACGTGGGTAGGAGCAGTGGGGATAGCTGGGGTGTGTGTACAGACATAGGTTTGTTAGTCTTAATTAGTGATGGGGAGGCTTTATAAATAATTTAGATAGATCTATCTTATAATGCTTTATTCTCCTCCATTTCTTCCTTATTACTATTTGCATCATTATAGCGGACATCTCTAAACTCCCACTGTCTGGTGTTATTTGTCATGTATTTTATTCATATCTATATATAAACACTTAATATTTTTCATTATGTTCTCAGGATCAGTAACAGCAGGTCATCACCATAAAGCAGTTGAGCTATCTTATGTCAACCCACAATAGAGAATTTTAATTGCAGATACTGTGTTTTTTCCCCTTTCCAAATTCCTTCACTTTATATTTATTCCAAACAGTGTATATTACAGAAAGCAAATAAATTAATGCTCAAAGACCTTTTTTGAGCCTAAGCTCTTAGCATAGGTTTAAATATCTGGTTAATATCATGATCTGGAAAGCTGGCTTTTCTGATTCCACTTGAAATTATTGCTGTAGAAAGGCAGTGATGATTTTTTTTATATATATTAAGTGATGATCAAGGCTCCCACACAAACAGGAAGAAAAAAAGAGAGCATCTGCATGAGAGCAACTAGTGTTCAGTGAAAGATTGCACTGTAGCGTTTAAAACGAATAAACAGAATCTGGGGTTCATTCTACTCTGAGGATGAAACTATTTCTTTTTCTGCTGAAAAAGCCGACTCACCTGGAAAAATCTGAATAAATGGGGATGTAAACTCTAATGGAAAATACATTTTTTATGTTGGTATTGAGAGGTATTATATTGTGATTATATAGTGATCAACTGAGATTCGAAGGACGCAGATCATTTCAGATAGATGACATTGTACCTAGATCCATCAGAAAGCATTTGTTTGAATACAAACTATAGTAAGCTCTGTGTGAGAAGTCCAGTATGTCCATTGCAGTGTGTGCTGCACCTACTGATGGTGATTTCTTTATGAACAATTTTTGGAAACTGATCATTTATTTCTTAGTTTAAAATACACATTTAATTAACAAATGAGTATTGAGGTTCTGCTGTACAATGTAAAATAATTAGAACAACAGTACGGAAGTGACTGTGTTGTTTTAGTCAGATGCTCGAAAATGGCCAAGACTTTATTTCTGTAACCAAAACACCAACTGGCATTTGAGAGACCTGTTGCTGAATGAGGAATGCAGTGCAGAGTAAGGCCCGTGTTAACAGCATCGTTTTAAATTTGAGCAAATTCCTTTTCAGATTCTTATTATTTTTTAAATGGTGAAGTTTCAGCCCTTTAAGAAACCAGTGAATCACTCTGGCAAGATTCAAGAATGGGGACAAAGAGACAAAATAATAATAGTATAGGAAGTATACAGTGATAGAGGTTCTAGTTCTTAAAATGACAATGGCCAAAATGTTGAAACTTGGATGTTAGGAAGTAACAACAAGAATTTTTTTTGCTATAAGCTGGCGACTTATCAGTTGGAATTCACAGAGGAGGAGAAAGACTTGGGTGTACTGGTTGATCACATGATGACTATGACCCTCCAATGTGATATGGTTGTGTAAAAAGCGAATGCAATCCTAAAATGCATCAGGCAAGGTATTTCCAGTAGCGATAGGGAAGTGTTAGGAAATTCCATAATACAAGGCACCAGTGGAGACCTCATCTGGAATACTGTGTGCAATTCTGGTCTCCCATGTTTGAGAGATGGATATAAACTGGAACAGGTGCGGCGAAGGGCTATTAGGATGATCAGAGGAATGGGAAACCTACCTTATGAGACATACTCAAATAGCTTGACTTCTTTAGCCTAAACAAACAAAGGCTGAGGGAAAATAAGATTGTTCTCTGTAAATACATTGGGGGGATAAATACCAGGGCGGGAGAGGAGTTATTTAGATTAAGTGCCAATGTGGATACAAGAACAAATGGTCATAAACCAACCATCAGCAAGTTTAGGCTTGAAATTACATGATGGTTTCTAACCATCACAGGAGTGAAGTTTCAGGGAAAGCAGTGGGAGCAAAAATCTAACTGGTTTCAAGACTGAGCTTGATAAGTTTATAGAGGGGATGGTATGACAGAACTGCCTATAACGGCATGTGTCCCACCTGGGACTGCCGGTAGCAAATATTCCCAACAGCTAGAGATGGGACACTGGGTGGGGAGGGCTCTTAGTACAGATAATTCTTTCCCAGGGCTCTGACTGGTGGGTCTTTCCCACATGCTCAGGGTCTAACTAATCACCATATTTGGGGTCAGGAAGGAAATTTCCCCTGGGCACATTAGCGTAGACCCTGGGGTATTTTCGCTTGCCTTTGCAGCATGGGGCACAGGTCACTTGCAGATTTAAACTACTGTAAATGGTAGATTCTCTATACATTGCAGTCTTTAAATCATGATTTGATGACTTCAGTAACTCAAAGAGAGGTTCTGGGTCTGTTACAAGAATGGGTGGGCGAGGTTTTGTGGCAGGTAACATGCAGGAGGTCAGATTAGATGATCATGATGGTCCTTTCTGGCCATAATGTCTATCAACAGGCAGAAAAACCCATATTTAGGGACCTAAAGTGTCCACTGGTGCTGCAGGTGTTCAGCATATCTGAAATTCAGGCCACTTTAGCGTTAAAATGATCAGGAGGGTGGTGACGGGATGAGATGCATTCAATTTGAGCTGAAAATGAGGGCTGTTCTTTGGCGTAGGGGAGAGCAATGATCGAGGCCAGACTGCTGCCTAGCCACGAAACTGTAGCAAATGCAGTGAACACTTCTGCTTCTATTCTTGATTTGTAATGTGTCTTTTTGAAGCAATAGGAAGGCATGACAGCCAAATTGTGGGTGATTTTTCTGTACTTCATGATGACAAAGTACCCAGTAAAAGGTTATACTGTGGGAAGGGGAGCTGGTTAGAGGGTTTTATTTCTACAAATTAGAAGAGAACCTTACAGTGACACTGTCTGAGGTACTTTAGGAGCTCATTTTAAAATGGGGAAATGTTTTATAGCAGTTGTGCTAGATGGTTGAGGGCTTCTGTGCATTGGTTTGTGGATAAAATATTGAACATATTTTCAGTACCATATGATTTTGATACTCATATATACGTGCATATATAGGTATTTTAGAACCACATGATGCTATTTGCTAGACTGTTATGTAACATTAGAACATCTGTATTGTAGAACAACAGCGGTGTCAATAACTGAGATTCAGATTCTGATCTCTTAATCATGTTGCCTTATACCTTACCCTGTTGAGTATTTCTTTTAATGGGGAGTAAGAATGAGAATGGTATCAGAATCTGGACCGGACCTGGCAGAGATGATGCTTCAGGTGGAGTGATAATGTTATGACCAGGTAGAGTGGTGATGCAGTCTTGGAAGAAGCTATATTCTGTCTTAGCTATGGCACGAATCCTGTTTGCTTTCCAGGAAGGGAAAATAAAGTGACCCAAAATAGAATAGTATGCTAATACATGTCTTGATATCACTAATTTTGGAGGGAAGGAGCTGTAAGTCACCTTGTATATGATTCTATCAAGGCTAGTTAGGTTCAAATGCCCACATTTAGATGCATGAGATCATCTGGCACAAACCTCTTCCAGCTCTCTCCTCTCACTTCTTGGAAAGAAAAAAAAGAGCTAGTTGATATATAATTGTGTATATTGCACATAGTTGGAGAGTTGGAGCACAGTATTTAAACATAGTAATAAATTGGTATGGGCTAATAAGTAATATCTGAGATCTTGGCACCTTTCTTATATGAGCAATAAAAAAAGACATTCAACATGAAAAATTAAAGGTATTATGGAGATGTTGGAAGTGATTTTCTGTGTCTTACTGAGGGATTATCAGAGTGATGAAGGATTCCAGCCTTTGAGAACAAGAGATAGTAATTTTCTCTAGTTCTGTGGGAGATACTATGCTTAGCAAAGAAACTGTGTGTAATAAAATCTGAGACTGAAATATTACCTCTAGCTTCCAGAACTTTATTCTGTTTATTCTCTCAAAGGAATGCTGCACTCAGGTTAACCACTGGAGTGCCAAGGCTCACCGTATTTGGCAGTTGGCTATAATATATCATTGTGGGGTTGTTTTGGCAGGGAAGTGGATGCATAGGGAGGAGAGTTTCTTGTCTGTGAATTCAATAATTTGAAATGGTTAAGTTGCAACACAGAAAAGCATGTGTGTGTGTGTGTGTGTGTGTGTGTTTTAAATGTAAACCATATTTTTCTCTCTAACATTTAGTTAGCCAGTCTTCCCGCCGCTTGTGCAGGGAAAGCCCCTGGTGGGCCAGGCTGGTTTGTTTACCTGCTGCGTCCACAGGTTCAGCCGATCGCGGATCCCACTGGCCGCGGTTCACTGTTCCAGGCCAATGGGAGCTGCTGGAAGCGGCGCAGGCCAAGGGATGTACTGGCTGCCGCTTCCAGCAGCTCCCATTGGTTTGAAGCAGTGAACCGTGGCCAGTAGGAGCCGCGATTGGCCGAACCTGCGGATGCAGCAGGTAAACAAACCGGCCAGGCCCGCTAGGGGCTTTCCCTGCACAAGTGGTGGAACGAGTTTGGGAACCACTGAGTTAGGCCATTAAATCACTGGTGAGCAGTGTTATACTTCATCCACGTATATATTCAAGGGTCATACATATGTCAGGCATCTGTACTTGACTTTTGTGACTTTTTTTCTTTGTATTCCAACATTATTTACTTGTATTTTAACATCTACTGGAAGAAGAGCAAGGATCCTACATAGATGATGTCGGGATCATGCAGAGGACTTGCAAAATGGAATTATGCATAAAGTGTAATGTTTAAGAGGCATGATCTTTGCATGAGTTTGCATGTTCCCTACTTCATGCCTAGCTCAGGACACTTTCTATGCTTGAGTCATTGGATACATGAAAATAGGTAGTTTTAATTTGAAACAAATATCATGTATTTATTTCTAACTACCACTTTGTCCTCCCCTTCATTCCATTTTGTTTTGTTCCTCATATGTTCTGTGTCGTTTTCTCCTTTCCTTTGTTAATTTAGTTAGAAATAGTCCACAGTGTTTAAAAATAGTATACATTTTAAAATAGGCTTATTATAATAATATTTTACATGTGAGTAACATCTTTCTTCCCCAATGGCACAAAAGCACTTCAGACATTCCGAGGGCACTACTGAAATATAGCTGCCTCTCGTGCACCAAAGATTGCAAATTACATACAAGTTTCAGTGGCCTTATTTAAAGCTTGAACCAGGTCTCATTCAACTCCATGGAAAGATTTCCATTTACTTCAGTTTCAGTTAATTCTTGAGGTGTTATGGGTATTTCATTTAAGGCCTTTCACTTGAATAAGCCATGAGGAACTTGGGTCTATGAACTGACACCGGACTATATGGAAAAGAACAGATAAAAACAGATCTTTAGAACAAAATACACAGACTTACCAGTTCCTGAACTGCTTCCTCCTTTTCAAATAATCAGTCAGTTGTTCTGATTAATGTCCTTAGCATTTGTTTTCTCTGGGGTATTATAAGTGAATTATGTGGAGAACCTGCAGCAGTAGATGAAAGCCATTCCATACAACCAAGTCATTTTTGTTGCCTTTTTCTAAACCTTTTCCAATTCCAATATATCTTTTTTGACATGGAACGACCACATCTGCATGCAGTATTCAAGATGTGAGCATACCATGGATTTATACAGAGGCACTATGATATTGTGTGTCTTATTTTCTATCCCTTTCTTAATGATTCCCAACATTCTGCTTCAGGTAGAATAAACAAATTTATTAACTATAAAGATAGATTTTAAGTGTTTATAAATCAAAGCATAACAAGTCAGATTTGATCAAATTAAATAAAAGCAAAATGCATTCTACGCTGATCTTAACACTTTCAATGCCCGTATAAACTTAGATGCTTCTCATCGCTGGCTGGTTGCTCTTCAGCCAGGCTCTCCCCTTTGATCAGCACTTCAGTCGCTTGGTGTGGTGTCTGTAGATGTAGGAGGGAGAGAGTATGGGAAATGTCTCTCCCTTTTATCATGTCCTTTCTTCCCTCTTGGATTTGTTCCCCCACCCACCCCTTCAGAGTCAGGTGAACATTACCTCATCACAGTTCCAAACTGACCAAAGGAAGGGGGGTGACTCCTTTGAGAGTCTAACAGATTCTTTTGTTGCTGCCTATGTGAGCATCTTTTGTTCCTGTGAGGCTGGGCTGGATTTATCCCATACCTGCCCTGATGAAGTGTGAACTGCCTCTCTGCTCTCAGCTATCCTCCAGTCATTTGGTACAGAAGCTGATTTAAATGATAGGTTACAGACTATAGTTAGTAGTTCTGCAGTTTCCCATTTGAGTTCCTTCAGAACTCCTGGGTGAATCCCATCTGGACCTGGTGACTTATTACTGTTTAGTTTATCCATTTGTTCCAATACCAACTCTAATGACACCTCAATCTGGGACAGTTCCTCAGAGTTGTCACCTAAAAAGAATGGCTCGGGGTTGGGAATCTCCTTCATATTTTCCCTTGCTTTGTACCTGCATTGTCCTTTGTACTTGTTCAAAGTAGTATAAAATGCTAACAAATCACCATGACAGTTTTACATGCACTTTGCGTAGTCATTTACCCACACAGAAAGTGAGTGCAAAGTGCAGTGGCAGTGGAGAATATGTCCCTTTTCTTCACTTAATTTCCAGCACTGCATCGTATAACTGGTCTAACATGCTGCCAAGCCACCTTGCAATATCAGGTTCTTGGCAATTAAGAGGTGTAGAATAAATAGTATGTTGTCTAGTCCATAACCCTGGACACACAAGCGGGAAGAAGGGAATTTGTTACAAGAAAGTCTGAGGGTAATGGAAAACGGGGTAAAAAACAAGGGTGATGTCACAGTAGGGATCTACTGCAGACAACCTAACCAGGAAGATGAGGTGGATGAGGCTTTTTTTTAACAACTAAACCAAAATCAGCTAGCACACAGGAGTTGGTGGTGATGGGGAACTTCAATTACCCAGCATCTGTTTAAATAATACAGCAGGGCACATACTATCCAACATATTTTTTGAAATGCATTGGAGACATTTTTTATTATTATTTGAGAAGGTGCAGAAAGCAACCAGGGGAGGCTATACTAGATTTGATTTTAACAAACAGGGAGGAACTGGTTGAGAACTTGAAAGTATAAGTCAGTTTGGGTGAAAGTGATCATGAAATTATAGAGTTCATGATTCTAAGGAATGGTAGGAGGGGAAAACAGCAGACTAAAGAGAACAGATTTCAAGAAGGCAGACTTTAGCTAACTCAGAGAGTTGGTAAATAAGATCCCATGGGAATCAAGTCTAAGGGGAAAGACAGTTCAAGAGAGTTGGCAGTTTTTCAAAGAGACATTATTAAAGGCACGAGACCAAACTATCCCACTGCATAGGAAAGATAAGACATATTGGAAGAGACCACTCTGGCTTAATGAGGAGATCATCAATGATCTGAAACTCAAAAAAGAGTGCTAAAAAAGGTGAAAATAGGTCAAATTTCAAAGAATAAATACCAAAGAACAACATAAGCACATAAGAAGACAATTAGAAAGTCCAAGGCACAAAACGAGATTAAACTAGCTAGAGACATAAAGGGTAACAAGAAAACAGTCTACAAATATACAAGAAGCAAAAGGAAAACCAAGGACAGGATAGGGCCATTACTCAATGGGTGTGGGGGAAGAGTCAATAACAGAAAATGTGGGAAAATGGCAGAAGTGCTAAATGAATTTTTTATTAGTTTTTCACCAAAAAGGTTAGTAGCGATTACAAGTCTAACATAGTGAATGCCAGTGAAAATGAGGTAGGATCTGAGGCTCAAATAGCGAGAAAACAATTCTTTTTTTTTAAAGTTAGATGTCTTCTAACAGGGCCTGATGAAGTACATTCTAGAATAGTCTAGGCTGACTGAGGAGATTCTGAGCCATTAGCAATTATCTTCAAAAACTCATGGAAGATTGGAGAGATTCCAGAGGACTAGAAGAGGGCAAATATAGTGCCAATCTATAAAAAGGGGAATAAAGACAACCCGGCTCATAGGCTCATCATCTTAACTTCAGTATCCAGAAGGATAATGGAGTAAATATTCAAGCAAATAATTTGCGAACACCTAGAAGATAAAAAGGTGATAAGTAACAGCATAGATTTGTCAAGAACAAATCATGTCAAACCAACTTAGTAGCTTTTCTTTGACAGGATAACAAGCCTTGTGGATAGTGGGGAAGCAGATGACATAGTATATTTTGACTGTAGTAAGGCTTTTGATATTGTCTCGCATGACCTTCTCATAAACAAACTAGGGAAATATAACCTAGATGGAGCTAATATAAGGTGGATGCATATGTGGTTGGAAAACCATTCCCAGAGAGTAGTTATCAGTGGTTCATAATTAAGCTGGAAAGGCATATTGAGCTTGGTCCCACATGGATCAGTTCTGGGTCTGGTTCTGTTCAATATCTCCATTAATGATTTAGATAATGGCAGAGAGTGTACATTTATAAAGTTTGTGGATGATACCAAAAGCTGGGAAGAGTTGCAATTGCTTTGGAGGATAGGATTAAAATTCAAAATGATCTGGATAAACTGGAGAAATGGTCTGAAGTAAATAGGATAAAATTCAGTAAGGACAATTTCAAAGTATTCCACTTAGGAAAGAACAATCCCACAGATGCAAAATTGGAAATGACTGGTAGGATGGAGTACTGCTGAAAGGGATCTGGTGGTTGTAGTGGATCACAAGCTAAGTATGAATGAACAGTGTTACACTCTTGCAAAAAAAGCAAACATCATTCTGGCATGTATTAGCAGGAGTGTTGTAAGCAAGACACTAGAAGTAATGCTTCCACTCTACTACATGCTCATAAGGGCTCAACTGGAGTATTGTGTCCAGCTCTGCTTAATACATTTCAGGAAAGACGTGGACAAATTGGAGAAAGTCCAGAGGAGAACAATGATTAAAGGTCTAGAAAATATGATTGAATAGGAAAGATTGAAAAAACTGGGTTTGTTTAGTCTGGAGAAGAGAAGACTGAGGGGGGACATGGTAACAGTTTTCAAGTACATACAAGGTTGTTACAACGAGAAGGATGAAACATTGTTTCCCTTAATCCATAAGGATAGAACAAGAAGCAATGGGCTTAAAATGCAGCAAGGGAGATTTAGGTTAGACATTAGGAAAAAAAATAACTTCCTGTCAGGATAGTTAGGCACTAGAACAGATTGCCTAGGGAGGTTGTGGAATCTCCATCTTTGGAGGCTTTTAAGAAGAGGTTAAACAAACACATGTCAGGAGTGGTCTAGTTATTATGTAGACCTGCACTGAGTGCAGAGGACTGGCCTAGATGATTTATTGAGGTCACTTCTAGTCCTACATTGCTATGATTCTGTACTACAAAATGAAAAAGAGCAGTGAATTCTGTATGTACAATCCCTTCTGTCATCACCAGAGTGGTGTGAGTGCTATTCATTCAACTCTATTTTCTATGAAATATTCAAAAAACAAAAAAGAAAGTTAATTTGTTGAAATTCACTGTTTTGCCTTCATGGTAGAAGGTAGCAGCAGAATATTGTTCCTTTAGCCTTGCTGATCCGGTTCTGTGAATCCTGTATTTATAGTGAAGGAAAATCCCCTTCTGAAGATTCCCTTTGTACCAAGGGACCGTCCAAATTCAAATATTTGCGTGTATTCCGAGGGGTAGGGAGGGGAAGATAGAGTGTAACCTCCTCAGAAGTAGGTATCTAATTTTATTATCCACAGTAACACTTAGTACAGCATTATTGAGGAGGGGTGGAGTGAGAAACATTTTTTTAAGAAATAAGTCAAGTCAGCTAGCTGAAGCACAAAACTAGAGGGGGAGGAATCTACTTAGCAATGTATTGAGCATCATTGACTCTTGTTTAGTAGATGGTATTCCATTGCTCTTCCAGCAGTGATAGGTGTGGATTCTGTACAGAAGTCAAAAGGAAAAGGGAGGTGTTGTGGGGTGGGAGGTGTGTGGGGGTAAAGTAGTCCTTAATTTGGGTGGTCTCAAAGACATGTCCTTTCTCATTGGGAAGATGAGAGATACTTACAGAAAAGGGAAACAACAGCATAAATTTTGGTTGTAAATCCTTAATAAATGGCATATATTTCCTACATTTAGAAACTGTCTGAATTTAGAGTTAGTAGGGCTTTTGTACATTATCTTCTGAAACTTTGTTTAGGTGAAAAGGAGATTTCTCCACATTGCTTCTACATATATACTGTACAGCATTTAAATCATGAGTAGGAGACATTACACTTTATTGAAGAGAGCACATAATTAAAGTAAAATAGGAAGTAATCCCAGAACTTCTCTTTAGGAAAAAAAAAAACATACTGGTTAGTGCTAATTATAGGAACAAAGTATTGAACCCAGCAAACTCACTTTAATTAGACTTTTCTACAGCTGTCGTGTGGGAATCATTTATTTATATATTTGCAATGTATTGGTTGATTTCAAACCCTTCAGATTATATCCTTATATTGTGGAAATGCTATTTTAACTTTTTAAAAAAGATCATTGCAGAAGGTTATTTTAGTTATAAAATACTTTAAAAGAGACATATCTTAATGGGTTAATATTTCCATAGTCCAGTACCAATTTACAGATGTATTAAGCAATACCAGGTATTTTATTTGATAACAGCATTAAGAGCTAAATTGCAGACAAGTATAGCGAACATCATGTAAACTGAATTATTTCTTTCCAGTGCAACTACCCCCCGGAGAAAGGTGGTAGCTGAGAAATGTATATTTTGAGTGTGTGTACTACAGAAATTATAGCTGCTAGCAGTATCTCACTGCAGGGAGAAAATTAAAAGCAAGAGAGGAGAAAAAGGTCATGTGACCCACCCAGAGGTCTGTTGTGCTCATTCACAATGTTAGCAAAGCTTCATTTCCAGAAGGGGTCATTGTACACCAGTCATAGCCCCTTAAGAGAGGGAGATAAAATGGACAGCATTTAAGAACACCTACACATTCCATCATGTGTAACTTGTGCAATACATACTCTGAAAAGTGACTTACCTGTACAGTAAGTAGTGAAGAAAATGTGTACATATTTGATATAGTATAGTACTTTTTCACTTGTATGTGTGCATATGCATGGAAGTTGGACACAGATAATTTTTAATCTCTTAATTGTTCCCCAGGATCAGTTGCAGTAACAAAGGTTTGGGGATTAACTCGTGTGATCTCCATCTCTAACAAGGGAAAATCGTGTGAACCAGAAAACTCTAGGTCTTCCTATACATCTACCTTCAGTCAAGAGACATGTATAGTACTCTCATAAATAATAGACTAGTGGACTAGGTTGAAGATATATGGTTTATGACTGCAGACAAGCATGATTTTACAATACATTATATAATCACATCTATTTATAAATAATCTCTTTGTTTTAGGAGTTGAGTAAGTCTACCAAAGAGAAGACTGCATCTGATAAAAAGAAGCTTGATCTTTACAGTGCCAGCATTTATGTGGAATCTGTTTTAAATGCATAGTGGCATGTCATCAGAATTACAATGAGTAATACCTATTAGTAGGATACCTCAGTGGTCAGACTTGGTCAGTTTTGTTTACTAATGATTTTAAGAATAGCTTTACTTATAGAATAATAATATTTACTAATATCACAGGCATTTGACATATTGATGGGGGGAAGTACAATACTTGCTCATATGTATTGTATTGTATTGACTTTTTCAAATAAAAGAGACTAGAGAGTTTTCCTTTCAGTTTTCTTGTAGGTTTCCAGGCAGTGGGTTATAATTATCCAAGTGCTGATTGAGTCAAGCTTTAATTAGACTCTTTGGGTGATATCCTACAATACTACTTTTGCCACTGACTTATGTTTCAATCTTTGTTTCTATCCCTCAAATCTAGGTAGGGTTAATAAGTGAGTAATTCCAAGAACCTTACTGGGTTGTTACATATAATTCTTGGAATTACTCACTTATTAGCCCTACCTGGATTCAAGGGATAAAAACCAACCACTGCTTTTATTTTCCACAAATAATCAAGTGATTTATTTTGGCATAAGAATCATAAAGCAACTGATCATTAAATTAAGATCTGGACGGTACCAACCGTTAAAAAACTTGAAGATGAAAGTAAGCAGCAACTAGAGGATTTGAATAATTATTCATCTCAAGGAATCAAAAAAAAATCCTAATATAAATCATAGGAGCACTATAAATAAGACCATGGAAATTGTTATATTTAAAAACTATTAATCCAATGTGGATCCTTCTTTGTCCCGATCTGGTGGCTGGCCACATAAGAAAAGAAGTCTGCTGCTGCCTCTGTGTTAATATATGTGGTCCTCTAGCTCACATAGCAGATGATTATATTGTCAGATGGAGAGATTCCCAATCCCTGAAGATGACCAGTCAAGAGGATGTCATTATACCACAATTACAGAAGGTCATGTTCAGACCAACATGGAGTATTGAATCCAATTCTGAAGAACTTAATTCTATGCAGATGCATAAATTCTGGAGAAAGTCTAGAAAAGCATTAGTAAATTGATCAGAATATGATGGGTTGTATCAATCCTGCCAAAATAAAAACGTTAAGCCTGCACTATATTTTGGATAATATGAGACTATATATATTTTTTCTATTGAATAAATACCTGAAGGGTATCTCAAAGTCATTGGTATGGATCTGTTTTAGGAAAATGTGGACATTCTTGGAAATTTGAGTTAAGCACAGAGAAGCTGTCTTCCCACCTCATCCAGAGGGTAATGAAAGGCTGGAATTAACAGACTCTGGAAGTCTTGACATGAGCTACATGATTAGGATTCAAGAAAAAAATACGGACAATGTAGCGACTCAAATGTCAGCTTTGTATGAATGGGATTAGATTCTTAATCATGTTTCCCCTCCACCTACACAGGGTAACACTGATCACCGAATTAAAGATGAATGACATTTCCCCCCCTAAAGCATAATAGCCTCCCCCTCCTTTTTTTTAAATCTTTCAATGCAGCATTGAGATGGGGGTTATTTGCCTTAACATGCAGGGGTTCTTGCATTTGTTTTGCACCTTAGTCATGGTTCTTAGTAAAATACAATAGGTGAAAGAATCTTCTGTTCTCCTAAGGATATTTTCAAAAGATTCTTTATGGCGTTAGTATGATTGTTCTAGAGCTAGAAACAGACTTTTAAAAAATACTGGTTATGATGCTGAATGCACAGTTAATGTTTTGTATCTGGAAAGCTGATCCTCATGGGTTGCTGTGTACAATTTAAGTAGCAACAGAGGGTTTGCAACAGGCCTAGCTAAGAGTTGCTGCACACTGATTCTTGGCAAGAGTGTCAGTTCTGTGCATGCCAAGTGCCTGTTAAAACAAGCAGAGGTTACTGTAGCAGAAGTAAGATATCTGATTTTTGTTTACATACCCATGCTCATAGCAGGAACAAAAAGATCTCACATTAATACATTTTGAATTTCTTGCTAGCCTTTTGTCAGTTGGATATAATTTGGCAACAGAAAATACTACCATTAATTATTATTGAATTGCTTAATACTGAGGGATAAGAGCACAAGCTGTTGGACCAATACCGAACCTAAGCAGAGTAAGACAAATTAACAAAAAAAAAATTATCAGGGACATGGCATACTTTTTGAAAGCTGTAGGATGTTGGTATCCCATTCTACAGTAGTGAAATTCTATCTTACATGATTTTAAATGACAGGCCAAAAATTATATTAACATACATAAATAAACCTGTCAGAGTATTAAACTTGAAAAAAATGTAATTTTTTAAATTGTATCATATTTTAATTGCTACTTGTGGGATTTGTTTACTGTTCAGTCATGTCACTCAGAGTAGACAATAAAAATTGATCACTAACTTCTTGCCATTGTCACATTTTTATATCCCTGTACTGGATACTGTACTTTGAGCAGGGGAGTAGGTGACCTCCTGAGGGCTCTTCTAACCCTAATATTCTATGATTCTGTTATTCTACTGTAAAAACCTGCAGTATCTGGGCAGAAAATGTTGGAGGGGAAAGATACTCTGTTTCTTTCTTTTATCTATTTCCACTGGGATTATTTTAAATTAATTTCATGGAATCATTTCTCTTGATTCTGGATTTTATAAAAGCTTGTTTTTACAAAAGGTATATTTTGGGCCAAGTTTGACCCAGTGCTGTTCCTTTAATTCCCTATGTTAGGAAAATACCAGTTATTATAATAGATCAGAGCAGCAGTCTATTTAGTCCAGTTTTTTGTGTTTGCTAGCAGCCAGAACCATGTGTTTCAGTGGAGAGTACAATATGTGTTCTCATTTGTGCCAGCTCCCTTTGAGGTACCCAACGCCTAACCTGGACCATTACTGTCTAAACAGTCTGGTTTGCCGGAGAATGAAGGTTGATTGTGACAGTCTTCTTCTTTTGATCAAGATGCTGAAACTCTGCACAGAGACATTGATTGATTCCTGCAGATTCACTGGGGCCGGTGTGGCTTGTTAATTCCACCCAGGATATAATAAGGGAATTGGGAGCAATTTTTTTCTTTAAGCAGAGAGGAGTTTTAGGATACAGAGGTTTCCGTAGGGAACACTAGACACAGCCAAGTTTGGGAAAAAAACTTAGTCCAAGGTTCATGTTTAGGTTATTGTCTGAGTTACAGATAAAGCCAGACCCAGGAAAGCAGGAAGTTTGGAATAAATTTGGTATGTGTAGATGCTCTCTAGATCAGGCTAACAACTCCAGCTGCATAGACTGTCCTTTACACAAATGTGCAAGTAGGGCTGGAGTTCCATGGGGGTGCCCACCCCTGCCCCACTCACTGGGCATGTATGCAGGGTTAACAATAATCTAGCCTTCAATGTTTTGTAACTGAATCTTCAGGTATAGTCATTTGCATTTGTTTGTGCAACTCATTGGGAAATGTTCTCCAAGACTGCTATTTTCAGCTCTCCTGTATCCACAACTGATGTATCTGCTTCAACCGATCTTATTTTTATTTATTTTTTATTTGACTTGTTACTTTTCATCTTTAGAAACTCAACTAATTCTTTTTTGAGGGGAGGGCATGGGAGAGATAGATGCGTATGTTTTGGTACCTTAATTTTCATACATGGTTTAAAATAAATAAGAGATGTGCCCAAACAGTAAAACTCATATAATGATTTTTAAGTTTCCCAATGTTTAGGGGATCTTCAGGTCTAGAATTGTGGTTCTCTTTGAAAAGGTACTTGATCTGGTTAGCAGAACTATGTAAAAAGTCTGTTTCCATGGATAAACCTCAGGAATCAGTTCAGAAAATTCCCAAGTTTTGATCGTTGTGTCTGGAAAACTGGAAAGTTGACTTGCAGGATTTCCAGTAGTCAGCTTTGAGTCGTGCCTCACATGAGATATTTCTGCACTTCCATTCCAGTCCTGAGTGGAATTTGTGAATGCAAAGGTGCCCAAAAATACAAACTAATGGGGAGGAAATAGTTACATTCATACCATGTCAGTTTCTGTCATCCTTACTTATGCTGAATAGTACCTTATTCCACAACCCCACTGAGTTGCGCTGCTCATGGGGGAAAGGTACAGTGCAGCTTGGGTGAGGATGGCAGAGGGTGGCCCACTTTTTATTTTTAAGATTCTAAACAAAGTTCTTTTGGAGTTCAATTTTGCGCAGAAGGTTCTGGCTAGTTCTCAATTTATTCCAAATACTTGAGGATGGAAGTGATAATACTTTGCAGTTGAAAAACACTCTATTTGTAATCATTCAGAAAGAAGGGGAAGGGTGCTAAAAAGCATATCTACCAGTTGGCGAAAATGGTGAGAGTTCTTTTTTCATTAAACTCCTCACAGCATTTTTTGTCAATTTGTTTTTTACTTCTGTTTGTTTGTTTTTTGCACCCTTCACATTTTGGTTGGCACACAAATTCAAGGCAAATGTCTTCCTTTATCTTGAAATTCCAAACATGGAAGTATTGTGTGCAAGTACCATGATGACCAACTTTAGCAGTTTTGGGTGGTGTATTGCAGACCAAGAAAGAACAGACTCACAAAGTGACTGAGTCAGGCAAGGGCAGAAGTGGACAGAGAATTATGAATTATGGTACCACCCCTGGAAATATCATTTGGAGCCTGGACTAGACCTTGTTGTCTGGCCAGGATGGAATGGAAGATATTTCTATGGTATGAACACAAAAAATGTTTGCATTAATTTTTGTCACATGCTTGTACAATTAGCTTACCTTTTGTCTGTTAAGAAAACTCAGAAAATGTTTTTTGTTTATTTCTCTGTCATAGAGTCTAAGGCCAGAAGGGGCCAATAGATTATCAAGTCTGACCTCTTGTGTATCACAGGCCACCAGTCTTTCCTCATAGGTCAGTCTCTAGGGTAAATCCTTAGCTGGTGTCAATTGTTACACCTCCTATGATTTTGATAGAACTATGGAAGTTTACACCAACAAAGAATCTTCTCTTCTTCTATATGTATTGATTTTCAAGAGAACCCAAAAGTAAGCTCCCAATCCTGGTGTCAGAGTCACAGGGTCTGGTCCCAGGTTGTGCACCTTCTGCAGACATGTTCAGTGTGCCAGGCCCCAAGTACCACACAGTTCCACAGTGATAGGCCTGTGGCCTCCAAGTCTCCAAGACTGAGCCCCAAGCACCCGGAAGTGACCCTGCGATGGGGTACACAAACCCCACATTGGAGAGAAAGGGATCAAGGAACAGCTCTGGGCCCAGATGGCCCCACCCAGCCACACTGGCAAAGCCTGCGCAAGCTGGAGGCAGGGCTTTAAAAAGAGGAGCAGGGCAGTTCAGAAGCAGGCAATGAAAGGGAGCAGGTGGCTGCTCTGAGAAGAAAGTATTGCCCAAGAGCTCATTATCTGGGACCTGACAACACAGGCCTGTGCAAACCCACAAAGGAGAGGCAAATGTCTGAGTGCAGGTCAGAAACCTGATTGCAGTGATGTACCCTTGGAAGCTAAAGGAGACTGGGGTAGGAATAGGTCTGGGGTGGCAGCAGTTTAACGCCCCAAGGTGTTGGTTGTAGCTGCCCACCACTGGGCCCTGGTCCAGAACCCAGCGGAGAGGGTGGGCCTGGGACCTCTTACCCCCTCTGAAAGGACATTACCACACCAGGAGTCTTCACCTAGGTGAGAGACCAGCTGGAAAAGGCCTTGACTATTCAAGGGCCCATCTTCCAACACAGTCTCTGTGTTCCAACGGGGAGACACTCTGCCAAAACCCTGCCTGATCACCAGGCGGCCCTGTCTGTGATTGTGCACATTCTGCAGATTGTGCACCTTCTGTTCAGTGTGCCAGGCCCTAAGTACCACACAGTTCCACAGTGATAGGCCTGTGGCCTCATAGTCTCAAAGACTGAGCCTTTGGCACCAGCATCCCCTGTCCCCATGGCTGCCTGAAGCAAATCCAGCCAAACCAGAGTCCTGAGGGAGGCTTCCCCATCCAGGAGGCAATGCTCTCAGTGAGCACTTACAGCCACACAGGCTACCTTTTCAAAACAAGGTAACCCTTTATTAGTTACCTGGCAAACAGAATGTGGAAGTCCGTGGGTTAGCACAGAGAGATGAAGGGTAAAAGTCTCTTCTGGTTAGCCCGGAGCTACAGCCAAAAGCTGTAGTGAACCCCTGCTCTTGCTCTGTGTCTCCCTCATTCTCACTTTGTCGGTCTCCAGGTGAAAGAGCCCCCAGCTTCCTTCAGAAGTCCCCCACATCACAACTTCCAGTCCTTTGTTATTGAGCTGGGGGTCTGTGCCCTGCTTCTCTGATGAAAGGTGGAGAAATACATCTCCCTCTGGGTCATTGGTTGCTAGGGGTCAATGTCCTGGTGACTGGGTTTTCTGTTGTCTTCTTGGATACTGATATTGGTTCAGCCATTACTGCTCCTTTGTTTAATGACACATTCAGACTCAGAAGCTAGGTGACACACATACCTATCTCTCTTAGCCTGCCCTGTGAGCAGACTTAGTTCTTCTCCCTCTTCCCATCACCCCGGTAGCAATACAACATATAGGGAAAACAGATGCACACACAGGATTCATAAAAATATTTCAGAAAACTCTCACTTCATCACACCTAGTCCATATATTGCCCTCAATTTTTCATTGCTTTTTGATTTCAATGGGTGGATCTGCTGTGAAATTGAGGGCACAGTATAGCATTGTTTGTTTAATATCTTTCCCATTAAATACAGATCTAAATGTATGTAGTAGTTGAGAGAGATGAGGTGGGAGAGTCATTGTTTTGTTGAGGGGAGACTGAGAAGTGAAGAGAAAAACAAGACAAAATGGCCCTGGTAACATATAAAACCAGGAATTTTAAATAAAGGAGAACAAAGGAGACAAGAGTTGAAAGCAAAAGATGATAAAGAAAAAGCAGCAGATGGGGATTTTTCAGAATCAAAGTACTAACAGAAAAAACAGTGCTTTGTTTTCATGTATTGCGTGGCCTTAAAGCTGTGTTAGGCTAAAGTGTCCTTTTTATCAGAGCAGTGGGTGTTACAGAGATTATTTCAGTGGCGAGTCTGTGCAAAGATGAATGTGCTCTGTTTCCCTCTGCTGATTAGCACAGTCCCAAATGGCAAGTGTGATAAACCTTAGCCTTTTGATGCCCTTTTTTTCCCTTCAACTCAGACTTTGAGATCACAGGGTACATTTTTTCTAACAAGACATTGGCGTTTTCCCCTGAATTCTTTGTAAATCAGACATTTAGAATACTTAAGACTCTGTCCTTCTATTTCCTTTGTTTCCATGGAATCTATAGAACATTTAAAGTATTCCAGGATGCCCTGCCAGCGCAGAAAACCATTATCAGATTTTCAGTCTCTTGTGCCTCACTTAGATCTTCTGAGGTATATTGCGTTGCTGTTTTCAGCTGAGCAACTCTGCACGAGGAGCTCTTAAACGATGGCTTCTAAACTTCCTATATTCCTTTGATTTCACACTGTGTCTATTTTTGCATCTTACTGACATTTGTAGCTCCCTTGAGGCAAGTGCTACAGCATACACACCATCCACAATCCCCACAGTTAGATAATCACCAGTTTGGATACCTGAGACTACTCAGAGGCAGAAGTCTGTCTGAAGAAAAAAAAATTGTTTAAGAAAGTGTTCTCCTCCAGCCCAATGGAAAAGCATCACAGGAAAGGCTGCATGCCCAGTCATTTTAAATATGTATTTTGCCATTTTACTTCACTGGGGGACAGGATTTGGGTCTGAGGACACGAGACACAGACCATCGTTGGGTCATTTGGCATAGCGACACAGCATGATTCAGTCAGTACATTACAATCAATCTCATTTCAAAAGGTGGCACTGAAAATATATTAAACCCTATTCATAGTGCTATATATTTCTTTTGACACACACAGCATTTTAATTTCATTATTGTAGGGTTGTTTTTAATCTTGGTCTGTGATGTGCCATTTGACTCTTTCCTAATGTTCTGAACTACAACAATAAGCTGCTCATTGTACCTATTGTGACATAGCACGTATGTATGTTACTGCATTATGTACTAGTACAGTCTGAGCATTATTTCTGTTTGCTTCACGAACAGAGTTTATGTTGCTTATATGAGATAGGGTTGTACTGCACTTAACCTTGAATTCCAATGTAGGTATGCCACAAGCTGAAATGGTGCTGGAAAAGTTGAGATGTTGCAGTTCAGGACTATGGTGTCTGGCAGAGAGCTAAGGAGACGACTGTACAATATGAAGTATAGACAAGGCTCAGTTAGGCCAGGAATTAACTAAAAGTTTAGGGGCTAGTTAATTTTATAATAATATTTGGTTTTATTGTTTCCCATGGACCTACTAATGCTATTTGATGGTTTCTCTTCATAGTTGTGAACTGTTTTTTATACATATCTTCTTGTGCACTTTGAGGACAGAAGTGCTAAATGCTTACTAGGAAATGCTTAGAACTGTCAGCTCCAATGATATCCTCCCATAATTTGCTAAGCCCTGTGCAGGATTGGCATCCTTATTCTGTTTCTCTTTCACCTTGTGTTCCATTTTGTTGTGGTGCTGTTTACTCAAGTATTAAGGAGATTTTTTTCTCCCCACCCCCAACCCATAGAGATAGGAACATTAATGTTTAAATCTAATTGATTTGTACCTTTCTGCTAATATTTGTAAACATTTAGTGAGTGGGTGGCCTCAAATTGGTAGAGCAACATTTTGCAAAGTATAATATTCTAAAAACTCCTTTTGAGCTGCCAATATCTCAAACTGCTTAACCTGCTGGACAGTGCGTTTGCCAATCAGATCAAAGTACTTGCAGTAGCAAGTACAAAGCTACCTGGTGAACATTAAGATCTTTACCTCATCCCTGCTGCCCCCCCCCCCCCCCACGCAGTATTGTGGATGTTTTTACATTGGGTTCTTAGTACATCTAGGGCATCTTACATCAAAGTATCTCATAATGCTTTGCTAACTATATAGACTCTTATTCCATGACCATCACTTGGTAGAAGCACAACCCCTCTCCCTTTAAATGGGATTTTGGGGATGTTAATGTAGTTAGGCTAGGTCATTCTAATCTCTTTGTGAAATGAGCTGACAGTTTCTGAGAAAGTTTTTGTCTTCTGTGCATCTGAGCCTGACTCTTAACATTGACAAGTAACTTGGGGATAGACCAATGGAGATTTTTGAAAATGAGGATTGAACCCTTGAATGTGACCCAGTTTTCAACACCTGTGAAGAGAGTGGAGGGCTATGGTGATGGGCCCTTGCGGGACCTGTATTACTGAGTAACAGTTGCAGGTTTTATTAGGTTGGAGGCTTAATTCCTAGGTAAGCCTTTGAAACCTGGGGAGAAAGGTAAGGTCATTATAGGCACTACAGCAGCACAGGTAAGGCACTGTAGTGCCATAGTGTAGATGCCTCCCAAAGTGACAGAAGGGGGTTTTGTGTTGCTGCATGGAATTCCCCGGATCTCAACAGTGGTAGCTAGGTCAACAGAAGCATTCTTTTGTGCAACTAGTGAATCTACGCTGGGGGTTAGGTATAGCTATGGGATTTCACACCCCGCGGCAACGCAGCTGGAAGTGTAGGCAAGGCCCAAACGTTATGAGACACAGATAGGCTAAGACAGTGGTTCTCAACCAGGGATATGCCTACCCCTGGGGGGGTACGCAGAGGTCTTCCAGAGGGTACATCAACTTATCTAGATATTTGCCTCATTTTACAACAGGCTCCATAAAAAGCACTAGTGAAGTCAGTACAAACTAAAATTTCATACAGTCACTCGTTTGTAGTACTCTATGTACTATACACTGAAATGTAAGTACAATATATACAGTGCAACTGATTTATTTTATAAATATATGGTAAAAATGAGAAAGTCAGCAACTTTTCAGTAATAGTGTGCTGTGACTTTTTTTTTTTTTTGTATTTTTATGTCTGATTTTGTAAGCAAATCGTTTTCAAGTAAGGTGAATCTTGGGGGTATGCAAGACTCCTGAAAAGGGTACAGTAGTCTAGAAAGGTTGGGAGCCACTGGGTTAAGGGACTTGAGTGAGATCCTCCATGGAGTTCTACCCCCCATCACTTGTCCTAAATGCTCTGCCAGATATGCCTGATTTTGATCTCCATTGGATTTAAACGGATGAAATTCTATTTTGCAGTAGAATAGCTCCTGATTTACACATGTGATCAGAATGAAGCTGGCATTTAGTGAGATAAAAAGCAATAAACTTGTAGTACAGCAAGAAGCAAATACAATAGAAAATTGAGCTGATAAAATAAGAATGACTGTCTGCATTCTTTGCATGCTAAGCCACGTGCAGGCTTCACACATGAACAGAACCCTCTAAACATTACTTGTTGTAGGGATCAACAAGGTTATCCATTTACCCGGATTGAAATCTTGGCCCTACTGAAGTCAGTGGGAGTTTTGCCATGACTTCAGTGAGGCTAGGATTTCACATCAGGTTTCTACTTTCTGTAGAAACATTCTGTATGTTTAGACACTGACCTAGACTATTCCAGTATGGGAATTAGCTCCTGCTACTTAAACATTTATAAGATTTGTCAAGGTCAAACAAGAAATCATTCTTCAACTCTCTCTATTTATACTGTTACTTACTTTTATCTCCCTCCCTTCCCCAATAGCCAGTGGATTACTGGCAAAGATAGCTATAAAATCAGCCAATTCAACAGTAACAGCATAACACTCTCTATAGCACCCAGCACAGTTTTTCTATGCATTTGATATTTTTATAAGGGATGAAATAGGGCTATTTTGTAAAACTGTAGGACACAAGCAGGGTTCGTTTCACATTTATGGTAGATATATGTTTATAGATGATCTTTCTCGCTGTACTGAGAATAAATGCCAAATTCCAGCTTGAGCTGGGAAGGAATGATGTTTCTTAAGTACTTTATCACAGCTCTTCAATTTGTGGCCTTTTACAGCCACCGTAAATTGACTGTAAATCAGGAAAAGACCTTAATATGCCAATGGAAACTGCAAAAATCTGCCTGAAAGAGCAAAGTTCCCCAAAAGTAACCTAAATAGGAAAGGGATTTAACATTTTTAAGTCAGTGTTTAAAGTGTGGAATGCAGTGTCAGCTCAATTCTGGGTACTGACACTTTTTAGAGTGATCCAGAAGAATTATCTATTAGAACTAAGTGTTGCTAGGATTCAAGTCCTTTTCCTGATGATCTCATCAAGCCTTATCAATTACACAGCTTTCTCACTGCCTAATTTCTTTCAATGACACTGTTTTATTTCATTCAGATGAATTTTCCAATTTCGTTTTATAAAATGAGCAGTTTTACAACATCTCAAATGTAACTTCTATATGAACTCCATGAAGTACTAGTTAATTTCATGTGGATACCTCGGTGAAATCTTTCCAGCTCCACAATTGATTATTGTGGACTGAATGTGGTTTCGCAGTGGAAAATACACTATAGGTAGAAGGAGAAGGGATTTGAAAAATTGAGTGTGGCGGAGATTTGAAGAGGTTGCATAAAGGGACACTCACCTCTTGAGTGTCTCAGAGCAGCAGTGGGAGGTAGCACAGTCCTTTTCTCATTCTCCAGTACCCCCTACAGGCTGCCAGCTAACCATGGAGGGTCTTCAGTGGCTTGGCCATCTGGCAAGTCACAAAGTCTGAATGAACTCCTTCCAGGTATTAAAGAGTCCAATACATCAACAGTCTATTTGTGTTGCTAGGGTGTTCAGTTCCAACTCTTGGCCCTTTAAATTAATCTCTTTGTTCAGGCTTCCAAATAAGTTCTGTCTCATTTTGGGTTTTAGGCAACTTTACCTGTGGCCAGTAGCAGAACCTGGGTCCACCAACTACTCTGGGTTCCAACCCAGGGACCCTATGAACAGCAGCCACATACTGCTTGATTCAATTTGCTGCTGCTTCTTACCTGGGCTGCTTCATTACTGGTCCCTTTAGCTTCACCCTTATCTCAGGGTCAAGGTTCTTAGTCCTCTCTCTCCCTGCAAACCCAGCTAGACAAATGCAGCTAGAAACAAACTCTGGCTATCTCCTGAGTTCCTTTTGCCAGAGGACAACCCTGCTTTGCCCCTCTGGTCCCAGCCATGAACTGACCTGCTAAGGACAGGCAGCTCCTTTAATCTTGGCCAACAGGGCCCTGATTGACTGTTACTAGCCCCTCTAGCCCTTGGAGGACTGGGTCTCTGTGGTTTCCAAAATAGTCGAAGTGGAGACTTTCCTCTAAGCAAGCTTGGAGGACTCACCTTTGTTGCCTTTTTTTCCTCTCAGCCTGCTGCTTTTTGGGTTGGAGTGTAACAGGGCTGTGGGGCCTCCAGCAGGTAGCTGCTGAGGCCAGATACATCCTGTCTCAGGTAGCTATAGAGTATAATATTTTTTCTTTGACCTGCTTAATCCAGAGCATATAAAACAGGGACAAGTGGAAAGAAACAATGTGGAGTCAAATGCATGAAGTCCTTCACTTCAAAAGAATTATTTAAAAAACAATGTATCAAAATAAAATGAGCTAATAATTCACATATGCTAATATATCTGTAAAACATAAGAGAAAACATTGGCTTCTCCATAAAATAAGTGGAGTAGAGGCACTTGAATTTTTCAGTTTTCCTAGATCTTATCATTTGCACTTACAAAATTAAATTGGAATAAAAATAAAAATTCCACAATGTTACAGGGTACAGATTTCTTCTGCAGAACCAACCTGTTCGTAAGTGTTGGAACCCTCCATGGAGATGCTCACTAATGTCTGCTGATTATGACAGAATTAGCTTGTTAACTCCCACAAAGCAGGGTGATGGGAGTGGCTTTTTGGAAAAAGTAGAACTGGGCTGGAAGGGGTAAGTTTGGACTCAGTACAGCAAGTATAGATTCTGTTCTGTACATAGAAACATGAAAGTTTATTTGTATTTCATTAAGGCTAAATTCTGCATTGCTCAAACACCTTGATTTAATGAGATAAGGGCACCATTCAAACTAGCTGTGAAACAGATCATGTTTTCGTGCATGATTTCCAGGTCCACTGCACAAAGAATTTTATCCTAATTCAGTGGCTTGCCACTGGGGTTCATCCAATAACTTCAACAGAGCTATGGTGTTTTACATGAGCTTAGTATCTAGCCCAAACATTGACATTATTGAATTCATTAGAGTACTTGATTTGATTTGGGGTATACAGTATTAAACATATCATGCCAAAGGCAAATTATGATGTTGGTTACTTCCCTGCTGCCTCATTGACTCAATGGTCAAAATGCAAGTAGCATATAACGCATAGTGTTCATTTTCTTCTATCTGTTCTTTTCCTCCCAAAGGACTATTTAAATCTATATATTAGTCAAGTACAAACACAGAGTAAAATTCAGGTCAAGTCAAGACACTGGAATTTGCAACATGCTTAGCAAGTCATAGTTCAATGACCTAATAAATGGGACAAAAAAAGACACATGATATTTCAATAATAACATGGAATAATTGTTTCCTTTAACTTCCAACATAGTCTTAAAAAATGGCAGAGCAGATCTGGGTGTGTTCTAATGTTGCTTGAATGTGTATAGTGGGTATATTGTAAAATCACTGTCTTCCATTAAACCTATGAAGTTTTTTAAGGGTAGCTGAATTACTTTGAGGACTTATCTGACCATAGCTCTGTGAACCATATTTCTGTTAGTCCACCTAATTGTGATTTCCTCTATCGTGCCGTCCCTTGTCCTGTCTCTTATGATGGCTGCTGGTGGGGCTTGATGTAGCTTGTGATGACTCAGCATTTGTAAATAACCCAGAAATTACATAGGATATCCAGAAAGTAATTAAAAGTATTTGTCCACCTGCAAGTAGATAACTTATTAGTACTGTATTGTGCGGCCTCTTTCCTTTCTATTTACTGTCGTACGTCACTGGTACATGCTACAAATTAATCTCCTTCCCTCTGGTCTGTTGCCTGATTCAAAGCTCCTTTTGTGTGTGTGCATTTCCAATTATAATAATACATACAATTTATACACCATTTTAATCACTTGAAAGTCTGCATTAGTCTTTTAATTATTAATAAGGTGAAATCTATTGATTTCCTTCAGTTGTTCGAACATGAGTCTGGCCTAATCCCGCCTCAGGCTTGAAGGGCACTGAGATGAACAGCAAATCCTTGAGCTAAACATTAATTTCATGGGATTTAAAATGTGCGTCAGTGGGGGACAGTGGGGTATCTTTTTGTTTCTCCTGAAGGGGTCTTTTCTTTTTCCTCCTTTTTCCCTTTCTCAAATCTAAATATATTTTGGAAGCTAAATTTTGTTTGTCACAAGAAAGAATGCCGATGAAAATCAGTCAGAACTTTGCAAGAAGGAGTCAGAGTAGTTTGGAATCTGCGAAAGTAAATGATTTGTTGTTTAAGACTACTCAATTTATGTGCATTTCTATACATAGCTGATGAAAATAGACTTGTGGTGCATACGGTTGCACTATTGAATCTGAGAAGTCATACAACTGGTAAACCATTCTGGCTATGTTAATTATACCACAAAATGAAAAATGTGGTAAATAATATGATAGTGTGCGTGTATGGGTTATCCTGCGATTAATATCAAATGTTATCTTTTGTGTGAAGGACCTTGTTCACTAAAGCCACTGTCTCAGCTGCAAATCAGTGGTTTGATGCAATTGACATGGTTTGTCTTTTTAATTGATCTGATCCTCCTTGTTCTGTACCTATGACCCTAATTACTAAAATTTGGCATCCACCCCTCCTACAGTAGCCAAATGATTCGACTATTCTCCATTTTTCTTTATCAATCTAATTTTCTTCGTTGTTAACACAGAGGGTCTTTCATACTGAATTAATAGAAAATCTCCTTTGTGAGATGCATGGTTTGAATCCAACCTTAAAAACCCAAACAAACAAACAAAAACACAACCTCCAGCAAGCCATATCAAATTTAAAAACAAACATGATAAAAATATGCATTAACAAGAAATGAGACATGATTGGTTTGGTGCTAATTTGATGCCATCCTAGGTGTATTTCTTGAAATCAGTATCAGACCTCTAAGCTTTGTTCCATTCTCTTCAGAATTTCTAATCTCTGAACAGAGCCTTTCCAACTGCTCAGATTCCCTGGTCTTGGGGACTTAATTTCCAAAATGATATAACCATTTCAGAAAGCATCCATGAATATAACAGGTTCAAAGGGGCAAGTATCAGCACCTCAGTTGTGCCATGGAAGACAATATCCATCTTCTCTGAAGAGGCATAGTATTTTTCCATGCTGCCACTAAAGGGAAACCTCCTTTGGGACCTTGTTAGATGCTTTCATGTGAAGACCATTTGACCCACTTATGATTAGTGAGCAGGCTTAGAAGGCAGTAGTTGTTGCGGGATGCCTTTGGCTGATAGCCTCTCCCTTTCTGTAGTAGGAGACAATTCTCAGTGGAATATATTATGGATAATAATGGGGTAAAAATGTCAGTTAAAAGGAGGGTGACGGATGGAGCTCCTATTTTTAAAAAATTCTACAATAGGTGTACTTTCTTATTTGCTGCAATGAAAGGAGTATTAGGCATTAGGATAACTTTTGAAGTAGTTTCTCTTTTTTTAACCGATAAAATCTGTTCTATCATTTTCAAAAATGCTATGAATGACTATCATGTAATACACACATGCAAATTTATGGCAAAATGTATCATAGTTTTTAACAATGAAATCCCTTTATTGTAATGCAAATATGTCTAATCTATGAGAGGAAATAAATTAATACATTAAAAAAATTCATTAATTTTTTTGTGCCTCAGTTTTTGGGTTCCCAATGTTAAGACAGCTGGTGTCTGATTTTCAGAGTTGCATAAATCTGATAGCTTCCACTGTAGTCAAGTTCTTTGTTATAACAAAGAAAATTGGATTAATAAAGGGTGGAGGTAGGACTGCAAATGCTTCTGAGTAGTATATATTTCAGCTGTCAGTGGAGAAGATGAAAGAAAAGGCAGCCAGACAGTGGAGAAACCACAATTGGAGCATAAATAATATTTCATAAGCCATGCATTTTTATAATAGTTACTTCATTTCCTCCTGGCATATGAGATGATTTAATTTCATTGGTCACAATGATGTTTCTTGGCCAAAATTAAAAATCTCATACTTTTCCATGGTTATAGTTGTATTATTTTGACACAATATACAGTAATGCCTACATTTTCAGATCTATTCACTAATTTTCTGTGTCTTGGAATTGGGGTACCCAGTTTAAGACACTTTGTGTCTAATGATCAAAAGGGTTGAGAATCGACCATAACCCCCTTATTTTTTTCCATAACACAGTGATGCTAAACATAACAGGGAATCAGAATTACCTGATTTCAAATTCATCATGATCTATGTCCGTGAAAACCAATGTCCATGTAGATTTTCTTTTCCTGAACAACTCTGAATAGGCAACAAAATAGCATACACAAGAGTGATATGGGGATACCGTAGGAGCCCTACTGCCCGATATACAAGCTCAGCAACAGGGGAAAGCTACTGATTAAATATTTGAAGACTTTATCCTTCCATTGGGATTTCCTGTAAAAATTCACTATAACCAGAGTAGTGAATTTGAGAATTAACTGTTCTACAGACTTTGGGAAGGTTTCTGACTCCTGATCCAACCTCTATACACTACGTGCATATGGACTGTATATGACAGTCACAAGGATAGACTCCAGGGCTGCTCTGATTTCAGCCCTGAATCAGCCTAAAATTTGGCCGATGTACAAGTGATGTAAAGATGACCGTGCCTCCACTCCTCTGTACTTTTCCTCGACTGCCGGTGATATGTTGTGCTTCTGTGTTCTTCCTCTCAGGCGATGCAGCAAAAAATTTAGCCCTTTGTGAATATAAGGAGATATAAAGCTCCAGTACTTCACTGCCTACTATCCACAAGGAAACCCAGCTGGAAGTTTTAACAGAATGCTGTTACTAGTGTTACAAACATTGATTCAGGAACAAATGTCAACTTGGAAGGACTATCAAAACTAAATTTACCTATTTTTAACCACACTGAGCATGAAACACCTGATTATTCTACATTTTTCTCCTATATGGGTGGTCTTTAACATTACTCATAGCTAACCTCTATGAATTCATACAGGACAATGAACTAATAGTCACATCAAATATGGAGATCAATGGAAAGGACAGTTGGAGAGAGGTTATGAAATTCCTATGACAAACAGTAGAAAATCACTTACAAGAGGGGAAGGTTATTATACCTGTAAAACTGGGAGAGTTTTGCACCTAGAAAGCTATTTGAACATTGGACTCTCCGATCATATTTGGGGGCATCATGTATGTTATCGAAGAGAGAACAGGAAAAATCTATAAAAGGTGAAACCCAAAGAGGAATGGTTGTGAGTGAAGTACTTCACCAGAATCTTCTAATTGCATGTGACTGTCTTCCAAATAAGAGTGTAGCTGAAATACCAACCCAAAGGGATAAAATTTGACCATGGAGGCAAAGCAGAGAAGATTCCAGGCTTAAGATATCCAGCAGGATGCCAGAGGAAGACATCTGTAGCTGAATACAGACACTGCCTTGAGGAGATTATTCTGAAAATTGATTACAGCAGCCACCAGAGAGCAAATGCCAGATGCTGCCCCAGCGCACAGGGAACCAACTATCCATGATGAGTCATGAGAGACGGCAGGGCTAGAAACAATGGACATTCCTAGAAAGTGTCTGTACCGCAAACGAAGGTGGGATTGCAGCATTACCTTACTCTAGCTAGTGCAGGTAATAACTTAAGTACATACCCAGGGTCCCTGGCAAACTTCACTAGGATAGTTAGCCTGCATCAAATCCTCTGCTGGCACATTGGTCACTAATAACATTGTGAGATGTTTCAGAGTAACAGCCATGTTAGTCTGTATTCACAAAAAGAAAAGGAGTACTTGTGGCACCTTAGAGACTAAATACATTTGTTAGTCTCTAAGGTGCCACAAGTACTCCTTTTCTTATTGTGAGATGTGTGTATTAATGCTATTTGAGGAATTATATATATCTACTGGAGTCTGCAACCAAACAAAGGGAGAAGCATGTTTTTTTCCAAACAGGAAGGAAGGTAGTTCTGTCTGTCAAATGTAAATTGAGGATGGTAAAGCCAACACATAGGAAGCCCTATTTGCATGTAGAGTCCATGGGAAAAACAGGTTGACGAGGGAACTCAGCATGGCACCAGCACACTGAAGAACAAGCAACGGGGGAGAAGAGTCTCATCTGGGGTTGCACACCAAAAAGATACATTTCAAAGATTTATTGGACTATAAAAGAAAAGAAAAATAACCCCTTCCTTATCCATTTCACTGAGGAACACCCTTGGAGGTGGGGTGTGTGATTCATTACGGAATAGATCCTAGATTTGCTGAAATCCAGCAAGCATGTGAGAAAGACTTGAAGGGTGAGAACCTTCTTTAAACAAGGATTGTAGTCTATTAACTTAAGTCTTATTCTCTAGAAAGTGTTATACTTTTGCATTTGTAACCCTTTGTTTCCATTATTCTTACTCAATGCTCATTCAAATCAGTGAATTTCTGTTCATTCTTAATACATTTATATTTGTATTCACTGTGAATAGAGTACAGTGTCCTGTGTTGACATAAAGTGTGATTCCTGAGTTGTAACCTTTTAGCTGTGTGTTGTATGCTGTGTTTTTGAGAAACAACTTGCCTAGTCATTTCTGTGCATGTCCAGTGACAGGGGTTGGATGCTACATGGGAATGCTCTTCAAAGGGGGTTGGGGTATTGTGGTGCAGTGAAGAAAACCTGCAAAGCAAAATAGGACTGGGAGAGTCCTGAGGAGAGTGTTCATGTGGTTGAAAGGCTAGTGCTGTAAAAAAAGGTGAAACCCAGCTACCACAAGATCAACTCCCTCATATTGATGGCAGGGGAGTAACAAGGTGATTTTCAATTCTGGGCATCCTAAGAAAGTGTCATGCTAGGATTCTCGGTCTAAAATATTATAGTTGTTCCCTAAAACATGTTTTTATTTATTTGTTAATTATATATTTTTGGGGGTGAGAGGGTGTTAAAATAATGTGTTTTTATATTTCAAAGATGGGATTTCTATAAAGAAGGGACGTGATGCAAGGTTAGAGAAAAATGAGAATATTGTTTATATTGATGCTTAAATAAGTCGAGTACAGTGTTATGAATATCTTAAGAACACATTGCAAGCTGTATCATGTTAAGCATTGTGTTCCCACATAAGTTAACGTGGGTAGTTGTTACAGTTCCAAACTAGACTATTAGGGAAACTGTTCATTGTAGTTCCTGCCTAGCAGACCAGCAGTGCCACACTGGGAAGCATGAGAATGGGAAGCAGAAAAAGGAACCAGGAAGAGAGGGGCTAGTAAGAGTGTGGGAGATGACTAGGCCTTTTACCATGACTGTGGGAATTTTCCCCTTTCCTGGGAAAACAGTTGGGCAGTTAGAGAAGCCCAGTCCAAACAGATCAGGAAGGTGAATCAAGGTTCAAGAGAGTTCTCTACAGAAAAGAGCAGTCTGGCGAGGAAAGTTAAGAAGGCAACAGGAAAAATTACCACATATGACTGGTTTCAGAGTTGCAGCCGTGTTAGTCTGTATTCACAAAAAGAAAAGGAGTACTTGTGGCACCTTAGAGACTAACAAATTTATTTGAGCGTAAGCTTTCGTGAGCTACAGCTCACTTCATCGGATGCATTCAGTGGAAAATACAGTGGGGAGATTTATATACATAGGGAACATGAAATAATGGGTGTTACCATACACACTGTAATGAGAGGTTTCAGAGTAACAGCCGTGTTAGTCTGTATTCGCAAAAAGAAAAGGAGTACTTGTGGCACCTCAGAGACTAACCAATTTATTTGAGCATAAGCTTTTGTGAGCTACAGCTCACTTCATCGGATGCATACTTTGGAAAGTTTAGAAGATCTTATTATATACACACAAAGCATGAAAAAAATACCTCCTCCCACCCCACTCTCCTGCTGGTAATAGCTTATCTAAAGTGATCACTCTCCTTACAATGTGTATGATAATCAAGTTGGGCCATTTCCAGCACAAATCCAGGTTTTCTCACCCTCCCCGCACCACACACACACAAACTCACTCTCCTGCTGGTAATAGCTTATCTAAAGTGACCACTCTCCTTACAGTGTGTATGATAATCAAGGTGAGCCATTTCCAACACAAATCCAGGTTTTCTAACCCCCCCCCCCACACACACACACAAACTCACTCTCTTGCTGGTAATAGCTTATCCAAAGTGACCACTCTCCTTACATTGTGTATGATAATCCAGGTGGGCCATTTCCAGCACAAATCCAGGGTTTAACAAGAACGTCTGGGGGGGCGGTAGGAAAAAACAAGGGGAAATAGGCTACCTTGCATAATGACTAAGCCACTCCCAGTCTCTATTCAAGCCTAAGTTAATTGTATCCAATTTGCAAATGAATTCCTATTCAGCATTTTCTCGCTGGAGTCTGGTTTTGAAGGTTTTTTTTTTGTAAAATAGTGACTTTCATGTCTGTAATCGCGTGACCAGAGAGATTGAAGTGTTCTCAGACTGGTTTATGAATGTTATAATTCTTGACATCTGATTTGTGTCCATTTACTCTTTTACATAGAGACTGTCCAGTTTGACCAATGTACATGGCAGAGGGACATTGCTGGCACATGATGGCATATATCACATTGGTGGATGTGCAGGTGAATGAGCCTCTGATAGTGTGGCTGATGTTATTAGGCCCTGTAAGGGTGTCCCCTGAATAGATTTGTGGGCACAGTTGGCAACGGGCTTTGTTGCAAGGATAGGTTCCTGGGTTAGTGGTTCTGTTGTGTGATATGTGGTTGCTTTTCATGCTTTGTGTGTATATAATAAGATCTTCTAAACTTTCCACAGTATGCATCCGATGAAGTGAACTGTAATGAGAGTGATTACTTAAGGTGAGCTATTACCAGCAGGAGAGCGGAGGGTGGGGCGGGGCCTTTTGTAGTGATAATCAAGGTAGGCCATTTCCAGCAGTTGACAAGAACATCTGAGGAACACTGGGGGGTGGGGGAGGGATAAACCTACTTCCTGCTATTCCTACCTACATGCCTCCAGCTTTCATCCAGCCCACACCACATGATCCATTGTCTACAGCCAAGCTCTACGATACAACCACATTTGTTCCAACCCCTCAGACAGAGACAAACACCTACAAGATCTCTATCAAGCATTCTTACAACTACAGTACCCACCTGCTGAAGTGAAGAAACAGATTGACAGAGCCAGAAGAGTACCCAGAAGTCACCTACTACAAGACAGGCCCAACAAAGAAAATAACAGAATGCCACTAGCCATCACCTTCAGCCCCCAACTAAAACCTCTCCAACGCATCATCAAGGATCTACAGCCTATCCTGAAGGACGACCCATCACTCTCTCAGATCTTGGGAGACAGGCCAGTCCTTACTTACAGACAGCCCCCCAACCTGAAGCAAATAGTCACCAGCAACCACACACCACACAACAGAACCACTAACCCGGGAACCTATCCTTGCAACAAAGCCCGTTGCCAACTGTGTCCACATATCTATTCAGGGGACACCATCATAGGGCCTAATCACATCAGCCACACTATCAGAGGCTCGTTCACCTGCACATCTACCAATGTGATATATGCCATCATGTGCCAGCAATGCCCCTCTGCCATGTACATTGGTCAAACTGGACAGTCTCTGCATAAAAGAATAAATGGACACAAATCAGACGTCAAGAATTACAACATTCAAAAACCAGTTGGAGAACGCTTCAATCTCTCTGGTCACTCGATTACAGACCTAAAAGTTGCAATTCTTCAACAAAAAAACTTCAAAAACAGACTCCAATGAGAGACTGCTGACTTGGAATTAATTTGTAAACTGGATACAATTAACTTAGGCTTGAATAGAGACTGGGAGTGGATGGGTCATTACACGAAGTAAAACTATTTCCCATGTTTATTCCCCCCTCCCCCACTGTTCCTCAGACCTTCTTGTCAACTGCTGGAAATGGCCCGCCTTGCTTATCACTACAAAAGGTTCCTCCCCCGCCCCAGCTCTCTGGCTGGTAATAGCTCTCCTTACCTGATCACTCTCCTTACAGTGTGTATGGT
Source organism: Lepidochelys kempii (assembly GCF_965140285.1). Lineage (NCBI taxonomy): Eukaryota > Metazoa > Chordata > Testudines > Cheloniidae > Lepidochelys > Lepidochelys kempii. The sequence continues at coordinate 178,934,109 of NC_136380.1, forward strand.
AACACCCATTGTTTCATGTTCTCTGTGTATATAAATCTCCCCACTGTATTTTCCACTGAATGCGTCCGATGAAGTGAGCTGTAGCTCACGAAAGCTTATGCTCAAATAAATGTGTTAGTCTCTAAGGTGCCACAAGTCCTCCTGTTCTTTTCACGAATGACTGTTTTAGTTCTATTGCAATAACGTTCTGTTCAGCTTCTCAAATATGATTTTTCTTTGTCTGTATGTTCCTCCCGACTCACCCTTCCATGTTCCGTGTATTATTACAATAACATACCTATAAACATTTCAATAGCAGCAGTTGCAGAAAAGTTCTAGACATCATGTTTCCATGGATGAAATCAGTTATTTTCAGATTACTCCAGTATATGTTTGCGAATGGCATCCTTCACCCTGGAGCCATACAGTTAAGCTGACCTAACTCCTGGTGTAGACATCACTAGGTCAATGAAAGAATTCTTCCACTGACCCAGCTTCCAGCTCTCGGAGAGGTGGATGAACTGGTGGCGTAGGTGGTGTCTATACTGAAGTGCTACAACAGCGCGGCTGCAGCAGTGCCGTTGTGCTGCTGTAAGTCTTTCAGGCATAGACAAACCCTAACTAAGTCATGTTTGATAATAGTAACGTTCTTAGTGAATGTCTTATTATCACTGCCACAGTTCAAGGCAACCGCACCTGTATTTCCCCTCCGTGGTTGAGCAAGGGCACCAGTCTTGGCTTTCAGCTCCCAGCTGTTGTCTCGTGCGTGGAGACATGTCTCTCTCCTTTCTGACTGGGGTATTCCGAGGCTGGACAGTTCCCTTGCCTTCACTGTGCATTTCCCAGCAAAGACAGGTCTCTACGACACCTGCTTGATTTCTCTTCAGAGGTGGATAACAATGTAATTGCTACAGTTATAAGTTACTACACACTTATTTCTAAGCATGCCTGGTTTGTTCTTAAGGTAAAAGGCATTACAGAGAAAACATATTAACAATTAGAGAACTTACACTCCTGCTTATAAGCTTACGGGAGTTCATCCCAGCTCGCTTGTGAGCTCTGGCAATACCCCACCCTGGGAGCATCCTTGTGGTTACAAGTTCAATAGAGCTTTAGCTCAGAATAAGCACACTCATAACATATTCAGTTTCGTTTTTATACAGTGCAGGGATCTTTTGAGCTGGAGTTTCCAGAGCAGGTAGTTATCATACAAAGGGTTTCTCTCCCCAGGTCATATCTTCAAAAGGTTGGCTTTAACGGAAGAGAATTTTTATTCCCCTCACCTCAACGTATTTCCTAGGGAAATCCAGATTACATGTATTGTTCCAAAAATACATTTGAATGTAACTTTTCTTTGTATGGAACTTCTTCAGTAGAATCTCAAAATAGTACATAAACATTTCCATTTGTAATATGATGAATTCCAACGGTGTTAACCGTAGTTCAATAAGATTTAACTTAAGAGTAAAATGTATCTTAATTCCACAAGGTTTGTTCAGTATATTACAGGATATTATCAATCTGTGACAATCATGTCCTCTAACAATGCTCTGATTAATGTAAGGATCTGTGCACCAAAATAAAAAACAGAAACAGAAAATCCAACAAACACCTTGCTGATAGCTGCACATTAAATTGCACAGAAAACGTAACTGGTGCACTGGTTTCCCCTTCTAGGTCATGGAAATTCTTGGATGTTACTGTTACATTTCTGGTGGCTTTGGAAGTATGTTAATAGTGCTCCAGTTGGTTAACTACAATCTGATGACCGGTTTTATTTAGATAAATGTTGATCCAAAACCTTTAAGAAGTACATTTTGTTTTTCTGGACGTATCTAGATAGAACATCTAAACGATGCTGGACTGCTGAATTTCCTTTGACCATTATAGCTGTTTTAGTGCATTTTTAATGAGAGATTTACATAGAAAATTATTTGTCCCATTAACTTTTTGACCTTGTTTACCTTCTTGTGTTGTCTTCCCTCTGCAACACTGATTGATTGAACCTTGATTTCATTGTTGCTGCAGATTTCCATCTACTGTATTATAACTGTAGTAATGTCAGTTAATTATTTTGCCATGCAAGTACTGTTTCTGCTTTTCAAAATTAACTTATAAACCCATCCTCTGTTCTCTGTTCATCCCATTCAACATGTTGAGATCTTGAATTTAATATCTATCACAGAGTTCACCACAATGTCATATGTCTTACAGACAGAGTTTATAGAAGATAACTCATGTCAGATAATATCACCATCCTATCCTGTTGACCTCACCCTTTGACCCTGCTGTGGATAGATTGCTGTCTTGCACAGTCACCGTTGCTAAAGTGTTCTGTCCACTGACAATTAGGATAGATGTTCTGAATTTTCCAACATATACAAAATACTTTAGCCAATCAGCAAAAGGCTCTCATGCCATTTGTCTTAATCTTGCCAATTTCATTTTACATTGTTAGGCAACCAAGGAAAATTGAAACACTTTCCTGGTCAAGCCATTTCATATTACTGGGGAAGCGAAGAGATGAACACCTATGAGGTTTTCTTGTCTGTGCCGTGGGTAACAATCAGTTCAACATAATGGTGGCAATTCTCAACCTTTAGGATTTAAAAAGGCGGAAGTGAGAAACAAGTAAATGTTTAATTCATTTTCACATAAATGTGATCAGTTATATATTTTTCCCTTTTATGTTTAATTCTGCTGTATCAGTAGTATTTGGAAGAATTTGAGAAAATGCATGTTTTATTTATTTATTAGACACCCTTGCCATTGTATTTAGGTGCATGACACAGATTAAATCCTACCTGATGTTACATGAAACTGTCCTCAACAGAGAAATATAAGGCCTTTCTGGACTGCCCTAGCTAGCCATAAATAACTCACTAAATATCCAAAATCAAGCAAATACTTGAACAAACAAACTCGTCTTGCACTACCTTCTGCAATCTCTTTCATGTAGCCCACTGAAAAATGAATTTCCTGAACCAGGGATGCTCAAACTAGAGTACTCACTCTTGTCACCAAGCATGCATATCTTTGGTCACAGAGCTTATAAAATTGACTCTAGTTATCTAGTCCAAACCATGCAGTGTTCAAAGATTTGAACCAATACCTGCAATTGCTCCTGAAGCAGATGGAAAGGCAGTTCAGTTCACAGCACACAGTAATGTGTCCACACCAGCTTTCACCATCAGATTGTCTGTCCACTGCATGTTTCACTAAGTGAAGTTTGAGTGAATTTTAAGGATAGCCCAACAAAGATTTCATTGCAGTAAAAGAGACCTGACATGAAAAAAAAAATAAAAAGACTACTTTGTGGGCCACATCGTAGGGGAGATGCTACAACTTGTCACGTAAGAGCAGATGGAAATAGCGTTATGAGCCATAACTATTACTCAGGAATCCACCAGTAGTACCCCAGGATTGCAAGGGGCCATTCCATCAATAGAGCAGTAAGAACCTTCAGCAACTCAGATTTCCCTTGCCAATCGATTCCACCTCTCTTTTCTAGACTGAGTCTCAGACAAGTCATTCCTATTCACGTCCCTTTCTTAGCCAATCAATGAGAAAACCAAGTGTGCCCTTGCCATCTTGGGGTACTTTTAGACCCCAGACTACTTTGGGATCTTTAGTTAGCTTGGTATCTTTTACAGCCCTTTATGTCTGCATTTAGCTAAGAGGTTTTATACACACTAAGGCTTTATGCTGCTGTTTGAGATCTGATAAAAGGAGATTTAGATCTGAGCATTATTCTTCTACTGTTGGTGTTGCTGGGCCAAACACCTCTCAATCATTGCTGCCTCATATAAACACTGCACAAAAGCAGTGGCAGAATGGAATTTCTTGAGCCTCCATATCAGCTAGCCCTTAGAAAGGATGATCAGCTACCTTCTGAAAACTAATCCACCTCTGCCAGATCTCACAGGTGTGTCAGAAGCATTTTATGACCATCTGCATCAAAAGCTACTAATGGATCTCATCAGTTCAACATGGGCACCTGACCTTTATTGATCTTTAGAGATCACGGACAGAAGATAGAAATGCTCTCTCTGTACAAAGGCAGGGAAGTCAAATTTTACCACTGAAACAGACCCTGCTTACACCTGAAAAGCTAAGCACTTCTATACAAAAGGGATTTTTTTTCAATATTCCTAACAAAGTGACTGTTTAGATAAATTTCTGGAGGAAGCACTAAGTGGGATAAAACAGTCCCAAGGTAGAGGTGGAAGAAGAAAAAAAAATAACTATTAAATCTTCCCTCCCATCTCTTTACCCGTGAAGGATTGTTCCCTATTGTACTATTCTCTTTTTGACCCGAGTACTTAGTAAAAGTTTGGGGCCATGTGAGTGGCCCAGTGGGGGTAAAAATTGGTGGTAGTCAGGTATTTCTTTGCAGTTTTATTTATTTATAAAGAGTGTACAAAGTCCTATGTCTCTGAATGCAGAAGGAATCAAATAATATCTTTTGCTCACAGCACCAAGAGCACTCTTTTTCAGCCTGCAACCCTGACCCAAAAACCTCTCCCCAGCTTTCTTTCAGGGTCAGCCAACATGCTTTCAGCTGTATCTTTCAGTTTCTTGTCTATTCTGTTTCTTTGTGCTCTGCCTTGCTGCAAATCCTACCCCTACCCTGGGTGGATTCACCACACTCCTTTTGTCTTACGTGGGATTCAAGCTTTTACAATTATCTTTAATTGATGGATGAGTTCACATCTATCAACCTCAATGACATTACAAGGTTTTATTCAGTTCTTTACATCCCTCCCCCATTGTAGCTTTGCCTGTTGTCCCAATGGGGCCTAAAACGGTGATATCCACCACATCTAGCTGTTATAATGGTTTTTGCCTGTCGGGGGCAGGACAATTAGTTCACTGCAAACTAATTGCATACAAACCATTTGTCTGACCTGAACTATATCTTTAAAGGGAATTTCCACAAGTTGAAAAACAAAATGATGAGGGTATGTCTAACTGTCCAGATCTAAACACAAACTATGGAGCTGATCCTAGGACTTCCAAGCTTTGCCCCTTCAACTTGGTGTCCCCAGTTTTCTGAAGTGGAAGAGAGTCTAGATACTTGCAACAATCAATTCTGGCCTGCCTTAAATTTATAATAAACCTTTTTGTGGCCAATTTAGTCATAGTTCCAGCATTTAACTAAACTGTTTCCTTTAATTTTTGCATTATTGCCAATTTCCCTTATTTTGTAAATCAAATGTATCATTTATACTAACTGTTCAATATGATCATGACCCAGATCAGAATCACCTCTTTCATCATACATCTTGGATACAGAGCTGTACTTATAGGGTTCATGGTGATCAACTTTCACTTTTCCCACTAGATCTGCCTCATCTTCTGGTGTGCTGCTGCAAGAACAGATTCAAATTCTGTAGCAAATTCCTCAGCCTCTCTGAGTGTCTTTCAACTTCTCTTGCTGATCTTGATCTGTACGTCCAATTCTTTAGGAACATCTATAAATGGTCCATTACCCATCTCTCCTGTAAGGCTTGGTGGTATCTGGATATGCCAGGAATATAAGTGTCTGCAGCTCCTCTGCTAGTTCAGGTGGGATTTCTTCTTTCCCTCTCTTCCCTAAACTTAGTCTCTGCCATGGCAACCTCGAGTTGAAGGATACCTCCAAACTGCATGTCAAGGGCTTGTACCAGTTCTGGATAACTGTCTTTTCTGGGGATAAGTTCAGACATGGGCCATCCAATTTGGCTGCTAGTAACCCCTCTTTCTGTCCATCTTCCCAGCCATTGATTTGAGCGATAATGTTTAATGTTTAATTGAGCCAAATAAGCCTCCTAGCGTGTTTTTTCCCTCAAAGATAGTGGGGGGTTTCGCATCACTGGAGTAGAGACAGCCTGATCTTTCCCTTCTGGACATGTGATGTTTAAAAAGGTGGTAAAAAACTGTTGCAAATATCAAGTCTTACCCAAGTCCTGTGACTGGCTCAATTCCTCATCCAAGTTACTGTTTTCTACTGTGATTTGTCTGCCTTTGATTTCCTTCTGGTGCTGGATTTTCAGCTCCTTAAGTCCTTGCTGCCGCTCACCTGTGTTAGCAAGTTACATGTGGACAAAAGCTTGCTTGGTCTCCTATATTTTGTGGCAAAACTTCTGGTCTATGGCAGTCAGGTTGTTGGTCACCTCTTTGATTTGTCCTGTTCCAGCCTGGGAGCTCTGCAGCTGGGCTTCCCAGCCTGTCTGGACATTTTGTAGTTGTTGCTCCAACAGAGATTTGATCTCTGCCTGCAGGTCATCCCTCAGCCCCTTTTTAGGGATCATCGAGATGCAGTGCTAGGTGCTTTTGAAAAGCCTCCCAGTCTTGTTTTAAATTCTTTTGAGGCACTTCCTGTTTTATGTCTTGTATCAATTCCTTTTGGCCAGCTTTGATTTCTGTAAGCATTGCCAGAAATTTGCTCCATCTTGGTTCAACAGGAATATCAGTTCACAATTTCTCTCCTTGGGAACAGGATCCTACTATTGACTCCAGTGCTGCCCCTTCTTACCTGAATGGCTAGTCAAAGATTGAGCACTGTAAGTGTTCCAGTTGGGAGTAGAAATTGGTTAGATAGTCAGGTATCATTTTGGTGGGTTTTTTTGTTTATTTACGAAGACTATACAAAGTCTAGCATCTCCGAATGCAGAAACAATCAAATAGCAGGAAACAGCTTTTTCTGCTCACTTCTTCAAGAGCACTCTTTTTCAGCAGGCATTCCTGACCCAAAATCCTTTCTGCAAGTTTATTCCAGCATGGGCCCCCATGCTCTCTCATCTGTTCTCAGTGTCTTTGTTCTGCTCTGCCACCTTGAACACATACCCCTTCCCAAACCAAGCTCTTGTGCAGATTTTATTTTAGGTGTGAACTCATCTGTCAATTAACACAACTGTAAGCATCAGTCCTACCTATCAGCCTCAATCTCCTAACAAGGTTTCACCCCCCCGTCATTATACTACATATAGTACTATAGTACATTATAGTACATTTTCTAGTAATTTGTCCAGGGTCCTTCTAAAAGTTTCAGGGATGCAGAGTCTATCACTTCCCTTGAGAGATTAGCCTTGTGCATCTTCCTGTCAGGAAGCTTGGATATTTCCCCCCTTCATACTTAAGACTATTTTGTTGCTTTATTTTATCCTATTACTACTTCTTAGATCTTCACGTAGTATCCTAATGTGTTCTACACTGAATAGTTACTCTATGCCGTTGTTGTTGACACCCTTCAGATATCTGAAGACTATCATTTGTAGATACTTGTAGTCACTTAGCCAAGTTTTACTGCACACTTTTTAAAAATCTCTGTTGTTCTCTGAATTCTTTCCAGTTTATCAATAACTTTCTGGTAATATGTTAGCCAGAAATGAACAAATTTTCTACGTGTTGTCCCACCAGAGCTATATTGTGTTTACAATGTGTTTACATATGCGGCCAAAATTACATTGGACTTTTCTGCAGCTATATTGCTCCGCAAATGCATATCTAATTTTTGTTCAGTAATACTTCTTAGATTTCTCCCTCTTATTGCATGTATGCTTTGAATTATTCTCCCTGAGTTCTCCTATTTTGCTTTGCAAGTTGACTTTCAGTTTTTCCTTCTCATGATTCTAATCATGTAGGATTTTTCTGTCCTCAATCGCCTTCCCAACTTTTCCAAATGTAAACGGTTTCCATGGCTTCCTTCTAGATTTATAATTAAAGAAGTTAGGGCAAATATCAACATTTTACCATGCAATAGATAATTTTTGCAATTGTTGAGGAATGCTTTGCTAGTCTGGGATGGGAACTATCCTTGTGTGATGACGCTTATATTAAGAATAAAATTATATGTTAAACAACACGTATAGTCATTATGACCACAGTAAGATTGCTACATTAATTCACCACCACCACCACCAAAAAAATTGACTGTATTCTTGGTCAGTAAATCTTTCTTCATTTAAACAATGGTAGTGTATGTTCTTATTTATTCTGTTTGTAGTTCTATTGGGAATCCAGGGATAGTTTTAGCTTTAATGCACTCTTTGCTTCCCAAGGTTCAAATCTGAACCAATGTCCATTGTTTCAATGTTTTGTCTTTGTTTGCTTGTTTAGGCACAATGCTAGTGCACTGTGCTGTCACTAATGTTGGGGGATTTGTACTCCAGGGCCCAATTTAAAATGATACATCACCATGCTGCTTAACCTGTATACATAACAATCCAAATTTGAATCTTAGATGTGTGCTGCAAAACCTGTCCAGTGTCCACAAATCTATTAGTGCACATGCATTACACTGCTGATATTCTCAGCAATGCAATTTGTGCCTCTTAGTTTCTACCTGGGGGTGAGAGAAAGAGACTAACAGTCGTATACAGTAGTAGTTTATCAAATCTTAAAATACCTGAAAAATATTACATTTCCTAGTCACAAAACTGAAAATCTAGAATCTGACTTTCTTATACCTAATTCCACTCAGAGCAGGTAGACCTGGCTAAAAAAATTGTTTGGTTATATTACTTAATATATAATTTCACAGCAGACATATTTACTTGGACTCAGATACATGTATGCTCTAGCTATTGCCTTGAGAGACAAATATCTCTGGGAATGCCTTTGTAAAGTAAAAGAGGTGATGAAAAGTCAATGCTTGGATACCCTGTGCCACTCAGTGGCAATGAGAAAATGTATTTTCTAAACGTGCATCATATAAACTGAGTCTGGTGGAGGAATAAGCTTAACCGTGCATACAGGGGTTAATTTGCTTTTAGAACCAGGAAATAAGTTCGTGTTTTATTATAATACATCCTTTCAAGCTGAGGTGTTAGTTAAGACACACATACAGGATCCTCAAACACAAAGTAAAGGAACAAAGAGAAAATATCTGTCTAATATTGTCATATGGCCATATTTTTTAAGGTATTTAGGTTCCTAATGGTAAATCAGTGAGTTTTGGGCCCGTAGGTGCTTTAGAAAAACATACTGGGGCCTAAATACCTTTGAAAATCAGCCCATTGTGGTGGTGGCGGTGGTGGTAGGATCGCCAACTTTTTCATAGCAGAGAACCGAACACCCTTGTCGTGCCTCTCCCATTCTCTGAGGCCCTGCCCCCTGCTCATGCAGGTGCTTCCTGGGAACCGTGCAGAGCGGTTAAAAATCCTGAATAACTATACAATGTGGTACAGTTTGGGAATGTTTCATGCACCCTCACTAGGTCTCATTGAGTTTCTTCACACTTACCCTGCTGTAAATCAAGTGTAAGTCTACTGAAGTCTGTGAATTTACACCTATATCATCAGGGAGAGGAGAACCAAGCCCACTGTGTCAAAGATGCTCTACGTTTGATACTTAAATGTGAACTGCTATCCTTTAGTGGATGAAAATCATTGTTTTCCTCAATAAATTCACAAAGGGAAGAAAAAAATCCTTGTTTTGTGTTTAATTCTGAGATGATCCTTTTTAAATGTCAGTGCTCTATATGAAGATCCTAGATTCATTAAAAATGCTCCATTGAGATCAATGAAGCAGACTGCTAGATATTTTAGAAATGCTCTGTTGGTTTCCAGGTGACTAATGACCTCAGCTGTCAGCTTATCGGATTTCAGTAGAACAGCATTTGAAATCCACATTTTGTTTTTTTTGTTTTTGTTCTTTTAAAGTATTTCCCCGTAAAACAGCAATGGTCTAAGAAAAATAGAAATGTGTTATAAATAAAAATAATAAATCTATAGCCTGACACCAGGACCAAAATTGTACTTCTGCAGCTTTATTTATTTATTTATTTATTGCTTTTGTACATGTGAGCAACCAGTTATCTTGCTAAAAATATTTTCTTTCCTTCTAAATGTAATCTAAAAAATACTTTTACTAGTAATGGGCAGATTCACTGTTGGTATTCACACAAACACTTAGATCTTTATTCAGATCTTAGGACTGCAAAATTGGTCAGAAAAGTTTACAAGGAAAGTCTCTCATCTCATTTTCGTACTTTTTTTCTATACTGACCCTGAATGTAAGAACAGCCTCTTTTGAGTTTTGTCACCACTCCTGCTTTTCCTCCAGGCAAGAAGAGAAGAACACAAATTAAAAATAATGGAGGAAATATTTAAGCTAATATTTATTTATTTCCTCCCTCTCCCCCCAAACCACGGAAAAATGTTCAACTACTATTCCATTTTGAGGCTAGGGTTAGTACTTTACCCAGATCACCAGAGGAGATCCTCAGTTTTATAGCTCATTGTCAAGATGACCCCTTGCAACAGCACATTGGCATCGTACTGGGGCATTGGTTCAATAATGACACTGAATGAAAAGAGCCAGCTAGTGAATCATCAGCTTCCTCAACTTCAGTACCCTCTGAAAGCTTTGAGAGATCTCACACTGAAGTATTTTCTTACCCCACTCTGCTTATCGTGTGAGAGCTGATAAGATCATAGCTTGATGTAGTATAACTACAGGTCAAATATTTTGTTTAAGATAAATATAACCCAGGCCATCTAAAATATAAACATATTTTAAAACCGCAGCCCTATTTATACAAAATAGTATATCTAAGTTCAAAGCAGGCCCCACTTTGCATGTTTAAATGTTAAAAATAATTTAAAACAAAACACTTTCCAAAGGATGAATATCACATATGTTGGCTTTTAAAAATATAGATTTGTTTGAAAATTCTTGAGGCTGTAATTTATTTCCTTAAAAGAAAATCTCCTTTTCTGTTTATTTACAATGAAAACAATAACATAAACATGCTTAAATTAATTAAACATGTCACTGATTATTTTTAAAGGCCCGGGTTGCTTATGGTGTAAGGGAAGACTTTCCAAAGTTGCTTACTGTTGTGAGAAAAATAATACTATTTGAAGCTATTCTGTTGGGCACATTTTACACATTGTTAACTGTGACTTGCAAACCCAAAGTCTCTCTAGAAATGAGTCTAGAGTCTCTCTAGCCAAGACAACTTAAAGGGCACTCAGTCCTGCCCTGGGAGTAAAAATAGTTTAAACATGCTTGGGAAAAAAAACAACAGCAATACCTTCACTTTTATTTCAATATTATTCTTATGCAGGGTAAATGTTGTTGCTGTTTTTTGTCAAAAAGCCACTGATAAAGCTCACTATGTCTTCAATTTTTATTTAAATATCTTTGGAAGCCTTATCAGCCCAGTAAGCTATTGTGAGTTTTTGCCCAGAGCACAGGATGACACCACGAGTGAAATGAAGCAGTGATCCAGAATGGGCACCAGTCACCAGTGAAATTACACTGTCCCTCAATGAATGGCATTTTGTCATGCATGTGAGGAAAGTGAGATCCCAGGGAATGTTCTCAGTTCCTTCACCTCCAGTGAGTAGGAAAACATCTGTGAGTCTTTTAAATTGGCAGCGTAAATATCTTTCTTACTGAAGCTACTATATGAAGCACATATATAAGAAGGAATATTGTGGAGTAATAGTGCTCTGGAAGGTTGCCTCTTGGGAAGAATAACAGAAATCTGAATCTAATCTACTGAACTCAACCTAACAGCTCAGTAGCATCAGAATGTTCAAGATGTATATTCCAATCACCAAGATTACAGTAAATCCTATTCACAGAAAAAAACATTCATTCATAATCTTCAGTATTTCATTGTACAGATAAGAGCTTGATTCTTGTGCTTGAGAGCACACTTAAAATTTTAACTGATACAATTGGTTTGAGACTGTTCATCTTTTTTGATTTAGACATTTTTCTAAACAGTCTCTCAGTCCCTAGGCTGATCCACAATTGTAGCCATCTTGTGTTTTAGATTGTTTTGTGTTTTATGTTAAATCAGCTTTATCTTCCAATGTAAACACAGCACATTATTTTCTTCAGTGCATTTGAATAAAGAGGACTTTTGAGAGTTTCATTTTATCTTTAGTAATAAGGAGTAATTATGAATACTTATTTTTTTAATGAGTATCCTGTTGATATTAGTGGGGGGAGGAGCAATATTCTAGAGTGAAAAACTATTTATCAGTTTAACTATGCACTGTTATAAAAAGTATTAATTTTGTGCTTAAATTCTGCTAAATCTAATGTTCAGTTGTTCTCAAAGGCCTATGAAGACAGATGAGAACTGGTAAAACAGCAAATAAAGCAGAACTGTGAAACAAAGAATTCAGAAACAGGGAAACTGATATCTTTTTTGTTTGTTTGTTTTGTTTGGTCAATATTTTCTCCGTTTGCTAGGTTCTGTCTCTTTCCTTCTGCTCTCCAATCAAAGATGCATACACAATAGATTGCAACTGACAATGCAGTAGCACACTGGTGTTTACTGGATCATAGTGAAGATCCTTTATTCTGTATTTCTGTATCCATTTATGTTCATGGTAGTTTTTATTGTGGACAATGTTTTCATAACCAAAGTTAGTTTATGTTCCTTTGACAACTGGCAAATAACCAGTGTGCCTCTTTGAGTGTTAACGGTGAATGAATCAAATATGAAAATGATATATCTATTTAGCATAGCTAATCAGTGTGCAGAGGGTAGCCTTCAGCTAATCTTTTTGAGGAATTAAAGTGAATTCAAAAGAGAGATTATCATGTGTAAACAATGAAGGTTTAGATATCTTGCCTACTGGCCTAAGGTCTCTGCATACATCCTGCAGAGTTTACCTTCTGTATCAGTAGTTAATTAAGGTGAAACATGAGGTAATTAGGGCTAATCCCAGTGCTATCCTGCTGGCCTATTGCCTCTCAGGCCATCCCCCAAACCAAACCATTTTCACAGCTTGAAATGTGAAATGTTGCCATTCTTAGAGCAAATTTTAAATATTGATATATATGTTTATTACAGACACTGTTCCTAATCCTTTAGAGGTGCTACAATGAATGATATCCTACTGGAAAGGTAGAAAGGATGGCACCATGGGTTTTTTTATTTATTTATGTTTTGGGGAGTTGATAAAACTTTATAGGAGGACATACCCTGTAATTGAGAAGGGATTAGGGGATTAAATTTGTTCTATGTCCTTGTTCCCAACAGCTTGTGTGAAGCTTTTATTATTCTAATGTTTTAGATTTAGTGACGCAGGAGAGGGATGTACACCCATGGAAGACAAGAGTCTTTATAGAGATCTCACAAAGTAATATAAACTAAAACATGTATAATAGCCCTTGGAAGAGCTACCATAGAACAACAGCACAGTTGTTGTTCTTCAGGAACATTTTAGCCTTTATGAAGCATTAAACAGTCCTGCTGTGTTACAACTGATCTCTTTACTTAAGGATAAGTACTTCATTTGAGCACAGAGTATTTTGGTTGTTCTGAAGAGGTTATTTTATTACAGAAGGAATGGTTTCAGCTACTCGTTAAGTTTCTCTATTCAGAAAGGTGTATCTTTCTTTTAATAGGTAACCTAGTGCCTTTATTTAAAACCAATAATAGTATAAACATTTATCCCAAAGATATTTTCAGTCTAATTGAATGATCATGAATCACACATCTGACAAAACCACTTAGTTTTTCAATTAGTAGCCAGTGAGTGGGAATAAAGTATGAAGTAGTAATATTTATTTATCTCATCTTTTTGTAACTTGAACATAGATTGCCAATCCAGAAATTCTGGGCTGCAATCTTTTTAAGTTGTGAAAGAACAGAAACTTTGAGATTCATATCCCTGTATCAGAAGAGGCTTCTATAATTTTGGTTCCAAGTTGAACCCAGAACAAAAGGGACTCCTTTTCTGGCCCAGATTTGGATACCGCCAAAATACAGCTCTCAAAAATTGAGTGCAGTTGAATTCCAACCCTGTACAAAACAGTAGCCTGATTTGGTTTTGAACCTGAATCCCACCATTTTAGATATTGTCCTTCTTTGCTGAATATATGCAACACTCTTCTAGTGAGAACAGATTATTCTCTTATTAATACCTATTTTGCCAACATCCTTCTTTGCTAAGAATAGCTGCCACTTTATGAAGAGTGCAAATATAAATATACATCTAACAAGAGTAGTTAGTGCTCCAACTTTATTTGAATGATCTGCTTTGAAAAGTGTTTTTTTGACATCAATTCTAGAAAGCGGAATAACCAAGACCACCATTGTGTTCGTTTTGATATTACTAATTTGACTGCTGCTGTTTCTGAATCTCTGTATGTAGATAGAGAAAAGTAGTCTTAAATTTGTGGCCACCCATTTCATTTCCCCATGTGTAACAACTGAAATCTCTTTATCACTCTGTGTCATAATCATTGCATTGTGGAAAATAGGCAGTAAAATCACAGGTTTGAGAATAAAAGGGTCTCTTTCAGATTTATTGTTTTTATTCATTTTATAGCCTTTTTACTTGATTTCAGCTGCTAAAACTGGGGGAGGGGCACATCCCGCTGCATAAATGCAAAGAGGATTTGCAGCATGACATTTAGAAGTGCATTGTATGAGGTTTGCTATTGATCCCCCTGGTGGGGATGAGTGCTCAGAGAGTAAATGGGCTGCTTTTATGAGGCTCCTTGTCATCCTGGATTTAGCTGTTTCATTTGCAGATTCCTGTAAATGTTTGCTTGATTCATGGCCAGTAATTTTCATTGGAGAAGGAATCGACATATCGTCAGCAAATGACTGTATGCCATTAATACTTTTAGGTGGCGTCAGAAAATCTTCACACAATTCCATTGATTCATACTGCTTCCCATTGCTACTCCAAAAGTTGTAGTGGAGTGTTGCTGCTGAGCAACTGTGACTGAAGGCACATTTAATTTGTAGGGTACAGTACTGTCTCAGAGCAAAAAACTTGTGATACAAATGTATTGTGTGTCATGGTACAAGTAGAAATTTGAGGAAAAGGACTATGAGCAACTTTAGCACTTTACAGTCCCACCACTGCTGGCAAAGCGAGGTCTTGGAGGTGCTGTCTTAGTTAAATATAAAATGGAGGTACTGATCGTACAGAATCCAAGATCATACTTTTCATAGAAATAAGGGTTTTAGACTTGCAATCCTGGCCATATGCAAATCTGATCAAACATCTTGCCTACCTAATTTGCCCTTGCAATTTCAATATAAAGCAGTATTCTTCACTTCGTATCCTAAATTGTTATGAAGTGTTAAACAGCTAATGTGTTCCATCCCCAGAGGTAACTGCATTGGTGTAGAGATTCATGTTTACACATTGATATTATAATAATAATATGTTCATTGAAAAAATTAGCAACAATACACTGTTACTGCTGAGAAAGTAAGCAGCCCAATGTGTTGCCCTAAAGTAAGGTGACTACATACATACCTTGGTGCTTTATTTAGGTTTCTAAAAATAATGTTTAAGTTTGAAAATACTGGCCCGAGTAAATTGTCTCAGTTACTCATTTAGCCATGCAAATTAGCGTGTGCATGTGTGGGTGGAAGTTATTTATTATTTTGAACTTACTGTTCAGCAGTTATTGGTTATTTTTATCATGTTTCATGTTTGTAAGCTCTTCCATGGCTAGAATATCCTACATTTTATAATATCCGTTTTCTCAGGGTATTGCAGTAATAAGTCTGACAGTGATCAGTAGACAGCTCAGAAGGAAATCCCCTTTTCTTTTTGGTGCTCAGTACACAAAGAATAGCAATAGACATTAATTTGAACAGGAGAGCCTAGTAGAAGACTGCTTTGCATAGTAATTTGTTTCCAAAAGAGCTGAACTCCAAGGCAATCCCACCAGATATTGTATTTTTAAGGGTGCCAACTGCTGAGTTGTTGTGTTGGCACAGATCTGTTTCCCATATTATATAATCTCTGGGGTGTCGGATCAAACCTTTGTAGTTGATGCTATAGATTGATATGTTAGGTGCCAAGAGGCATTTTAGAAGCTTGTGTCAATGAGTGTTAACATAATATAAATACCTAATAATAAATACATGGGCGTAGGTATATATGTGTGTGTGCTGATGTATTTAGGCATGTATACATACATATTTAGATATAAAGTGCTCTGTGAACCTTTGAGATAAAAGGGAGTGTCTAATGTTGTCAAATATGTATGGAATGAAGACTGAAAACAGTGGCCATGAGAAAAAATATTAGTACAGGACACTTTAAATGATGTAGGATTCACATTTTTATCATAAACAAAGTTGTTCATAAACTCAACTTCATTATTCAACATCTGATATAAATGGCATGAGGTACTATGAGTAAGATCAGGGAGTGGCTGACTCAGACATTTAATAATGGGATACAGAGCCTTTCACTTCTAGGTCATCGGTTTAAATCCAGTTTAGGACCAAAGTCATTAGCAGCTGAAAACTTAAGTTAATGAGATCAGTCTAGTTACTGGAAGACAACTTTGAACAAAGTATTTTTTTTCTTTTTTTCCTCTTAAAGCACCAACGTGACCAGCACTCTTGTGATAATGTCAGCAGAATCCACAGTTTGAATAGGTAGGGAAACAGCTATCCTATCCTCCCTGGAGGTGGTCCCTCCAACTCAGGGTGGGTTGTTTGTGGAACTTGCACTGTTAGCACTGCTGCTGTGTATGATTTTTGCCTAAATAGAGAGGTTTATTCTCTATTGCGGTAGATCTGGCACTTTTCACAAACACAAGATGTTTTTATTTTAAAAACTCTCTTCAAGTGAGGACACAGACTCACATAGAACAGAGGTAAATGGGGGCATCTCTGGTAATGAGGCTAGATTGGGGCATAATTAGTATTATATTAATTTTGGTATAAATGTATCCAGCTCTTCTGTGCATTGAAGTATTCCCCCGTACAGCCAATGTTACTGTGGAGCTATCTCTTAATTAGCCAGAAATTTGCTGCATCTTGTCTTTAATGTTGAACATCCCCCCTGCTCCACCCCTCTCTCTCGCTACCATCTCTCAGCAAAACAACCTCTTCCCCCACCCCCACAAAAAAAAGAAAAAAAAATGAGCATCTGGAAGCGAAAACGAGGATTATTCATTGTTAGCAATCGTTATACAGAGTAGGGCTAATCTGTTTCAAGACACCCTACTCCTTCGTATGTTGCAAACTCCTAATGTCTTAAACTGCAGCTTTGAGAAACCAATCAATAGCAGTGGAACCTTATAAATAAAAGTGACAATTGAATATTAAACAAATGATATATTATAACCCAAGTCTATATATTTCTATAACATGAAAATATGCCATAGTTTATAATAAGAGTAAGAATATTTCACTTCTTTAGCATCTTCTATCCAAAGAACTCAAAGTACTTTATAAACATTAATGAATGGTCCTGAGAGGAATGTAAGTAGTGTAATCTCTTCCCAACACGTGAGAAAATTGAAGAACAAAAGGATTAACAAATCCCTGATTTTCAAAACTGCGGCGCATCCACAGCTCTCACTGTAGTTAATAGGATCTACGGAAGCTCAGAATGTCTGACCTTCAGGCAACTAGTGACCTGCCCAAGGTCATATATCAAGTCAGTGACAGAGCTGGAAATAGATCCCACATCCCCAGGTCCCTAGCTCTGTGCTCTAATTACTGTGTGAAGCTTCTTCTTGATTTATCCTCCCAACCCTATCAGACAACTTTGTGCCAGGAATCCTGTCCAACAGTGGAGCTGCATCATATAGGTGTAAAAGCAGTTGTTCACATCCAAACTTTATAGCTGACCCCTTTGTCTATGACAAGTCAAATCAAAACACTGGGTTCAAAAACCCATCAATTTTGGGGGGAAATTTAGATCTAGATCTGAATGTTGGAGATCAAGCCCATCTATCATAATCGTCATCTTTGGTGAGCTCTGGGAAACTGGAAACTTTCACGTTTTTCCCCTAATATTTCCCCAAATCCCTCTGCTCTCAAACACTGAATCAGAATATTTGTATCACATGAACGGCGAAAGTGACTGGCACTGAGTGTGTATGTAAGTAACTTGAAAAGCTGCAGTTGCATAATCTAATATGCAAGCATTTGACTGTGTCGGTAGGAAAAGAGATATGGACTGTGAGATCATTCTCCTCTGTATAGAGCCAGTTGTACTGTTTCCTTCTCATCTGCCTTGCCAGTAAACTAAATAAAATGATTAACTGTGAGTCTGAAGCAAATCCCTTTTCTGTTTATTTATTCTACAAAAGGTATATCTTCAATATTTAGGGTCATAAATTGACCTGTGATTATGATAGAGCTTCTACTAATATCTCATGAAACAAAAGAGAGAAAAGAGCCATAACTGACTATATCCTGTTATTGTTTATATGGGAATCATATGTTTATTTTCTCAATAATTAAGGTTGGCTTTGCAATTGCCTACCATATCTGCCACTCACAATTTCTGCTAATGTATGAAATAAACAAATCATGTATTCATGTGTTACTGTGAAAAAGAAAGCCATGCATGTGCGGACACACACACGTTTATCCTATTGTTCACTATGGAGGAAACATGTCTGTTGATTTTTCAGATAGACTGGAAATCTGCTGCTTCAAAAAAAGTAATTTGAGTCACTGAGAATACACTGATATCACATGAGTAAGAAAGTAAAATATAACTGCATTGATAAAACAATCTCTTTAGTTTAAATGTTAAAGATTAGTCTTCTCTTATACAGTAAACTTTAGCTTTGGTCAACTCAGTTAATTAAGAATAACCTAAGGGTTTATAGAATTAGGGGTCAGATTTTCACCTGGTGTAAACTGTGTAGTTTTGCAAACTGCAGTGAATCTAACCTGATTTACACCACCTGAAGATTTGCCATTTGATGTGTATAAAATTTGGGCTTACTATCTGAGAACCCTGGAACAGCTTGGTTATGTGACACTTAAATGGTTTCTTAAGTTTTAGAGATAGGTTTTGCAACTGGGGCTTTTAACAAAACCATTGTAGAAACATGTTGAAAGGTAGGGCAGGAGCTGTTTGTCTGTGGAAGAGAGGTTCATTTTCATGGTTGCGTTGCCCAGATAAATCAAGACCACTCCTGAATGCTGGGCCAGGATTTGGCCCTGAGTTGATTCTGTATGAACAAGTACAGTATAAGTGGAATGAATGAGCTTCATTGCTACCACAAAAATATGAGTAATGTTGCAACGCTCGATCCCCACCTATTCTAGAAGTTCACCTATTGTTGGCAGCAATTTTCACCCTGAACAAGTGCTGAAAACAGGTTACTTGATGGGGTAGACAATACCATTCTTAATCTCATTACAGGAAGCTCTTGACTAAGATTTTTCCATGTCTCACCTACATAAGCACCAATTTTTAGCATCAATTCAGATGATTCCTTGCAGAAATGGAACCAAAGCATTGGGGCAGGAGTGATCTTGGAATGGGGCGCTGAAGTCACTTTAGAGTGACCAGGACCTTTTTAGAACATGGACTATGAATTGGCCCCAAACCACTGGTAGATCCCATTAGAAGTGAGACTTGGACCTGCTCAAAGCTGTTGGAACTGTATTTGGTGTATGGATCTGGAAATAATGCAAAGTTTATTCCCATTGAAGCATTGGGCTCAGATTAGCCTAAATCTATTCAGAGCCTCTTTGGAGAATGGACTTGGATAATACTAAAGCTTCAGTTCAGTCATCTGCAATTGTTCCACCCTGCTCTGCTTGTACCTTTTCCAGTACCTCCTATAGGCTGTTTAATGAAACCCCATTGCTAGCCCTTGTGAAAGATGTTGCATATAGAATCCTCCCAGCTGGAGGGAAATGTTCCTTGTTGTCAGTTGGCTGCATAGGAGGGAAAAGAGGCTGTTCCAGGATGAAACTGTGGATGTTGCCTGCAGCTAAGTGCTTGTTGGTGCCCACTAGCAAAAAGAAAAACAGACAAAAAAGCACAGCAGGTTTTTGGATCCATAAAACATCACCTTCCTAACTGTCAGGCTTGCAGTTTCTGCACCTGGTACTCTGCTGACTCATTTCGCCTGAATCATCCGGTCTGCTTAGTTTTGTTTGCAGGGTGTTCTAATTAACTCATAATAATAAAAAAATAAGTCCTGCATAGAAATGTAAGAAATCAATGACTGTAATAGGTAGGAAAAGCCATTAACTATCCTGTTCCCTTTTCTTCTAGTTTAGTGACATTAGGAGTCTGAATTCCTGGTTTTTATCTATTTTTTGGTTGTTTCTTTAAAGTCTACGTTTGCTGGGCAGCCAACAAAACAACTTAGCACAAATTAATGGTCTTGAAACCTTTCAGTTAAACTAACTGCAGAAATCAAACCAAAATAATACAGGACTCCTTTTGTTCCTCTTAAGAATCTCCTCATGGCTTAAAAGAAGCAATTCCTTTTCTTTCAGGTCTCCAGAAATCGTGTGACCTAATTCTTCCGGTGACTAAATGTTAAAAGCACTGACATAATTACCTTACTGTAATGTAATATATAATATTAAGTGACATTTTGGTCAGCTTTGAGCATTATAATCAAAGTCCTATTAATTTTTCTTATTAATTATTATTATTATTTTATTATTGTTTTATTTTATTAATTTATTTATTATCTCTTGGTAATACTCTTGGTTGTTTCAGTTGCAATGATTTTTTGTTTGTTTTGTTGGGATTTTATGGGTTATTTTCTCCTGATAAGGAAGGCAAGTAGGATCCTATTATTATCCTGAAATATTTCCAATGTCACTGAGCTGTCTGTTTGGATGGTTAGGTTGAAATATGATGATTTTTCACTACAGTGTGGTGATCTATGTATCATGATTAAGTGAATTTGCATCATGGCAAACTGAACATATTCACATCTCATCACAAATTTCAGGACATACTGATACCAAAAGTTTGGCCACCTTACTCATGACTGGCAAAGACGCAAGTGAATTATGCAGGTCTTCCCAAACGAGTGTTGTCAAAGCCTTTGTAATACGCCACGCCATAAGCTACTCTGTGTGTCACATTTTACCATTTTCAAAAGTTTTGGTGATTTAATTAATTATATTAGTACTGGGTTTTTTTGTATCCTTCCAGTTTTAATACCACAAGTACCTTTGCTCCATGAGTTGCTGAGGACAATTTTCAGATGATGAAAGCATTTCTAAAAATGACTTGAAGTATCTTTTCTATATAAAATATTCTGGTGACTAGGACCAATATTTCCTAGCTCTCAATGGTGAGAAGGAAGTTCTGTGTATCCCATTTAAAAGCTGGGCCTTTTCTATTGTCAGTTGGGTGGGTGGGTGAGTACAGTTGTATTGTGAAGTTGCGATATGTAAGAATTGCCATATTGGATCAGATCTGTAGTCCATCTCAAACAGTATCAGACAGTGTCTACTCCCACATGTTTCAGAAGAAGGTGAGGAAAAAACCCTGCTATAGGCAATTTTGGGATAACAGCAAAATAGGGAAAATTACTGCTTACTCCCATTATTGAGAGCTTGATTTTATATCCTATAGCATGTGGGCTTATATCAGTTCCAAAACTTGTTTTATGAAAGAGTCACGGCAGGGGGAGTTTGAGCTATTTAATCCTTAGAATTATAATTCTAGATATTTTTGTTCTGAATTTAAATGTTCAAAACTTGTTTTGAGTCCTCTAATCTCTTCACTTCAACGATACCTTGTGGCAATGAGTTGCACAGCCTATTGTACATTTTGTGATAAAGCATTTCCTTTAGTCAGCTTTAAATTTGCTTCTTTTCAGTTTAATCAAATATTTCCTTCTTTCTTGTATTATAAAATAAGATGAATAGAACTTTTCTTGTCTTGTCTTGTCTTGTCTTGTCTTGTCTTGTCTTTTCTTTTCTTCCTGCACCCTTAGGTGCATATGGCATCCACCAGTTTCTGCTGTTTATTTTGGTCTTGTGGTGGTCAAGCTTCTGAGTGTCATGTTGATGGATTTGACTTCTTTCACTATTGTCCTGTGTAGTGTTTCCCTAAATCAGCATCTTTTTATTTTTCCAGATTTTGTGCATTATCACTTAATGTGAAAGACATATTGGTAACATCCTTAAAGTGTGTCCTAAATAAGGACCCTCCCTATCCTAGTTCATTATT
This sequence comes from Lepidochelys kempii, assembly GCF_965140285.1. Lineage (NCBI taxonomy): Eukaryota > Metazoa > Chordata > Testudines > Cheloniidae > Lepidochelys > Lepidochelys kempii. The sequence continues at coordinate 178,955,984 of NC_136380.1, forward strand.
TTGTATATCTTTATCATGTCTACTCTTATTTGTCTATTCTCTGAATTAAACAGTCCCAATCCTTTTAACTTTCTTAATCTTTCCATTCCTCTAATCATTCACATTGCCTGTCTCTGAACTTCCTCTATTCTGCTATATTCTTTTTGAGATGAGGTGACCAGAACTGAACATAGTATTCAAGGTCACAGAGTACCATTGATTTATATAATGGTATTATCCTATTTTCAACATTTTTCATTTCTTTCCATATGCATCCTAGCATTTTGTTTGCATTTTTTGACCTGTGGGGAACATTTAAAAGAGGTTTTTTATGGAGACGTCCATAGTGTTTCCCAAGTCTTGTCCTGATGGTTACCTTTAATGTCTTACCAAATAATTTGAGTCATTCATTCATCTTATTTCTTCCAGGGTGCATTACCTTACGTTTGTCAACAAGTAACATCATGTATCATGTATGGTCCATTCACCTAACTTTGGTGGATCCCCACAATTTTCTCTGGAGGGCAGAGAATAGAAAGGGGATGGAAAAGATTCCACATTTGAGTTAAAGGAAACATTTATGTGGCAGACTTTTTATTTTGCTTTTTATTTCTTTTAAATGGCAGCTGTTTGAACCTGGTCAGAAATGTCAAATGTTGGAAGTATCCCCACTGGAGTGAGTAGACTGCAGGCAGAGTGGTGCATGCAAGTGATTATGGCTGTTATTTACTGTATGATTGATAAGCATTGGCAATATTGACAAGACTGTAGAGAACAAAAAGAAGATGCAGGTTCTTCCCTCAAACACTTTACAATCTATGGAATAAATTGGCCATGCATCTCTGCAATCTCGTTGGATGGGATGGCAAAGAGTTCCCCTTGCTTTCTTAAGTAACTGTATTCCACAACTGCAGTCCTTACATTAGCTGGATTGAATGGATTCCTTTCCCCATGCGTCCCCTGGTGCACTAGACACTCCAAAGGGCCCAGTAAGAGACCGGGAGGAGTCAGGGCCACAGCACCACTTCCCCTAAACACCAGCCAGGAGAGCAGGCTGGGTGCATTACTGGTAGCATTCTGCTCAGCATGAAGGGGTTGAGCAGCAGAAGCAGCACTTTCATGTGTGCTGGAGTTGTCCTGGCATCAGACAGTGTTCCTCCCAGAGCTCCTCTATACGTTGCCCTATGTGGGACCCTTCCTTAAGGCACAGTTGATCCCTAAGTAAGCAAACAAAGCAATGATACAGATGGCAGTGTGTGTGATTAGTCTCAAAAGGAAGTGGGGCCTAGGGAACTTTTGCTTTTTATTTTTGCTAAAAATTATATTTCATTGTTGAATGGATTCGACTTGGTATGCTTCATGGGAGAAGTGTGCTATACAAGTTTATATATGTAATGAATAAACTGGCATTTGCAATTCAGACTGACTTTCTCTCTGGCCAGCATCTTTGGAACTTGTTACAGTTACAATTCTGGATGCTGGCAAATTAAGCTAAATGTTGATTAGGCACTGTGAGAGGGGGAGGAGATGTGGGCTAATATATGAAATAAACATTCTTATATTCGCAGCTAGAGCAGCATAATTTCCAGATTTAAAAAGAAATGCGAGAACTGTCATGCTGTGCTGTCTGTCTGTCTTTAAATCCAAGACATCATACATACATACACGCACCATTTTCACTGGGGAGAATTTAAAATGAGCTTCTTCCAAAAGTGTCTAGTTATGTGACTTCTTGAGTTTTCTGACAGTATGAAAAGCAGCAATCTGAGTAGGATTTAATGAAACCAAAGGGAATACTTGCATGTGGCATGTTTAAAGACTGAATTTCATGTATGTCATTTCCAAATTGGAATTGGAATTTAAAAAAAAATAAACTTTTGGCAATCTGTGATGGATGACAGTTTTTTAACAGTTAAATGTAAGTGGACGCTAAAGATGAAAAGGAAATTTTGTAGGTCACAATATCATGGTATGAGAGAGCGGGGAAAGAGGGAAGTACTTCAAGGGAAAGATGGAAGAAATTAATTTCAATTTATCTTTTGAGGTCCAAGTGGATATGTTTTCATGCACAGATGCATAGAGTTTTAGAGTCTTATCTCTTTTTCCTACTGGAAGATTAGAAAGAAAATCAATGAGGTCATTTCCAGTGATGCATGGAACTTTCAAAGCATAACACTGAATGGTAAAAAGCAGGTTGTCTATATTTGATCTATTGTTGTAGCATGCAGACTATCTCCATCCAAAAAAGAGAAGGAAGAACAGCTTGAAAAATGTCACCTTGTTGGCTAATGCTGTGAAAAATAAGTATTTGTAAAACCCACATGTTTTTAATCATGCTGCAGGGAAGCTTTTAAAATTAATTATTTTTCTAAAGAGTAGCAATGTGTAAAAATGTAGAAAAGAGCGCCAGAGGGACTCACAGCATCAGCATGGTATATACAATTTTCAGATTGTTTCTGAATGAAGTACTTGGACTAAAATATTCCCCTTCATCAGTTGTGCTGATCTTGTTTTTGTCAGAGCCTTACTTTTATGGTCTAACCCTGCAGTTTACTCAGGCAAAGCACTTTGAAATCATTGGCAATTTTGCCTGAGTAAAGCTTAAGGCTTGTGTGCTCTCTCCCTGCACAGAGTCTTGTAGAGGGGAACAATTCAATGTCAAAATTTTGCAGCTCCATTGATGTCTTGGAGTTTAAGCAGTCTTCTGTCCCATAGTTCATGGGACCAGGAAGAGTTAGTAGGGAGTAGGGCCCCAAAAGGTTCTGGAGTGTCAAGGCTATGCAGTGCCACCCCCACCTCACACCAAGCTACTATTCCAATCCAGTTGTGCTCTTCTGTGGGAATTAGCACAGTGGTACCAATAGCCATGCTGCCATTGCCTGCCAACCTTTGGATGTCTGTGACTCTTTAGGGTAGAATCAGATAGGGACAGATTCTCATATCCTTGCTCATATTGAGTAATACCTTACACCACAAAGAGTCCCACTGAAGTCAATGGGAACTACTCAATGTGAGTAAGAGTACTGGAATCTGGACCACATTGTGCTAAGGAATTAATGCTGCCTGAAGCAAAGGGAAGCCGCACATGGCGATGACGACGTGGGCAGTTTTTGGTGGGGATTACCCCCGAAACAGAGGCAAGACATGGGGAAGGCACACGGGGTTACGTGCCTGGCCTTCCACCCCCATTTCTGCAAAGGCAGAGCTGCCCACTCAGAGGCTGTGTCTCCGGCTCCGCTGACTCTGCAGCTGAATGAAGACTCCTGGGTCCTAGTGCCAGTTGTGCTCCCCTTCTGTGTGCTGGGAGCCTTCCTGTTTTCTGTGCAACAGGGAGTGCTTGTGGTGAGGCTGGGTAAGCGGGGGTGGGGGGAATGAGGGGTGGGGGCGAGGGGGGGAAACAGGCAGTGAGGAAGGAAGGGGGTGGAATAGGCTGGGGAGAGGGAAATGTGGGAGTGAGGGGGGGGTGGAGAAGGAAAGGGGATCACGGGGGGAAGCAGGAGCCTGGCATGCGACATCCCCTCAGCAGCAGCTGTGGCTCCCTTGATAAGCAGTCACATCGAACCCTCACCCTTACAAGCCCTATCCCCCTAAATCTGGACTCCTCTGATGAGACCCCCCACACCCAGACCCCCATCCCATCAAGTCCCATGCACCCGGACCCCCACTCTGAGCCCCCACACCCGGACACCTCCCCGCCATGCCCCATCTCCCCACACCCAGACACCCTCTTCCCCCTTTTGTCCCCCCCACCCCCCTGCTGAGCCCAACCACCATCACCTGGATCCCCTGCAGAGCCCCATTGCCCCTGCACCCGGAACCCCCCAACGAGACCCTGTGCATCCAGATCTCCCACTGAGCTGCCCGCACCCAGATTGCCCCACACAGAAACCTCTCACCCCACACCTGGCTCCCCACACACTAAGCCCCTCCACACTTGGATCCTGCTGGACTGAGCCTACCTACCCACACCTGGTACACCTGGCACAGAGGGGCAGGGCCCCGGTGTGTTTCTGGGGCAGGCCCAGCCCTTGCACTGTGTCAGGGTCATGTGCAGCCTTACTGCTGAGTCCCTGTACTGGGGGAACTGGGGGCTTCAGGGTGATCTCCCGTCTCAAAGCAGCCAGTGGCCTGTGCTCCCCACTGCCATGCTGGAGCCACATTTATTTATTGACAAATAAAATTTGCAGAATTTTAAAATATTGTGCTCATTATTTTTATTTTTTTGGTGCAGAATTTAAAATTTTTGGTGCAGAATTCCCTCAGGAGTAAACAATTCCCATTTGTGAACCCTTCAATTGGAGGAGGAGGGAAGCTTGCCTAGTGTGTGCATCTCCTCCTACCATCTCAAGCCCTGCTGATTTTTTCCACTCAGTCCATGGGTTGCATAGTCATGATACTGTGGGAGAAAAAAGGAAGCATATGTGTAGCCACTTCCCCACAACATTTGTCCCATCACACCTTTTCCAGTGATTTTGCACTCCTGTGCTCAGGTTGCCTGACGCAGATGTTGCTACTTTGATAAGCTTGTTGACATTTTGCAGCTTTTCTTTTCAGCCGTTAGAGCTAGAAACACTTTATTTCCCCCTCCCCCCAAAAAATGCGTAGTCGAACAATCACATGACTTCTGGGGGCGGGGGGACCCTTGATGTGGGCCTATAGTACTTATGCCCTAATGCAGTTCTGCTCAGCTTGAGTAAATATTGCAGGACTGGGGCCTACATTAAGGTGAGGACAAAAAGAAAAGTTCACAAACAGGGTAGTTGGAAAGGACAAAGTCAAATTTTAAAAGCCTCCTCTGTTGAAGGCATTTAGAAAGTAGAGTGTGGGGGAATGATGGAAAGGTCAGGAAGGAGGATGGGTTCCTGGCCTCAGAAGCTGTATGAAGGAAGCGACAATGGTGGACATGGGAGGTGGACACAAAGGAAGCAGTCAGATGTGTAGATTGGGCTGAGTGAAGAAGGGAAGCTTGCCAGCTCAGAACAGGTGCCAGCTCATGCCAAGGCCCCTAGGCCTCATTGAACACTGACAAATGTGTAGCTGGAAACCAGTCTGGCTCACTGTCACCTGTGTGTTAGTGCTGTTAAAATAGATGCAAAGTTTATAAGAATGTGTTTAGTGTTTTGACTTGATGAAATGTTTGTAGGATGTTGCATGATACATGTTGTGATACAGCCTGGCCAGAGGGCAGCAGGAGATTGTTTTGTTTGTTTGTTTGTTTTTTGAAGCAGAAAAGAATTTTATTTGAGTAACACTTACAAGAATCACCAAAAAGGATAAAGCAAAACTATGCAACAAAAGCAAACACAAGGTATAAAACAGCAGCCTTCAGAAGGGAGAAGTGTTCAGGCTAGCCTGGGCCCAGAGCGGAGGGGCTTCCTCGACACTCGTGGTCTTCCACCCCCTCGAGTTACCTAGTGCCACGCCCAGTGTCACCGATTATTCCGCTCCTGAGAGTGCCCAACAAGATGGGCACGGCTGCGGGGTGGGCGGTTTGGGGGGATGTACACCACGTGTGATAGGACCCCTTCCAGGTGACAGTAATGATGGTATCCACAGCGGCAATGGCTGGGGCTGCGGTCTCTCGCTCTTCCCCTCAATCAAAGGGTCAGACGGAGGGAACCGGACTGGGTCACCGAGCAGAGAACCTCGGACAGCGCCCACCGCTCCTCGAAGGTGTCAAGGGAGTCGGTGGACTCCGTCCAGAGGAACTCCGCCCGGATACGTGAATGTACGGAAGATCGGAAAACGGCCCCACAATCGCAGGATGCTTCATTAGCTCTCTCTGGTTTTATAAATGGCTGTTTTAGCTAGGGCTAGGAGGAGGTTAACCAGGAGATCTCGCGATTTTGTGGGGTCACAGATGGGGAGTGTGTAGATAAAAAGGTGAGGGGAAAAGTGTAGCCAAAAGCGTAATAAAATATTTGTAAGGAGCCGAAAAAGGGGCTGCAGCCTGGCACACTCCAAATATACGTGCGCCAGGGTTTCCGTCACATTGCAAAAAGGGCAAGTATCCGGGATGGGGGTGAACCGTTTCAAAAACACGCCCATGCTTACAGCTCCGTGAAGGAGCCGCCAACTAATGTCCCCGACAGGCCTCGGGACCAAGGTGGAATACAGGCTGGCCCACCGGGGTTGCTCACCCTCTAAAGGTGGCAGGAGGTCCCGCCACTTTGTATCGGGGCGGGACACCAGGGTGTGGGCGTGAAGGGTGTGAAGCGTGAGTGTGTATAGATATTTCTGTAGCGCGATTTGGAAGCTGACCGGCTGCAGTTCATGCAGCCGGCTCGCATTGAAAGGGTGAGGGGTTTGTTGGGATCTACGGGGTAGGGGCCCAATTGAAAGGTCCGGCGGGCCTGGGGTAGAGGGTGGGCGGGGTGCGCCCCTGCGCAGGGCTCGTTTGAGATAAGCCCGAGCAGCGGGCATCAAGGTGGCCTTCACCTCCTGAAGTACGCGCCGGGGGTACGAGGTCTGGAGAGCCCCATGCGCCGAGCGAGCGTCACGGGATCCAGCCACTCTCTCCAGTCGCAGTCCAGGAGGTCTCCGACTCTCGTGACTTCCACCAGGACCAAACTCTGGCGCACCGAGCAGGACTCCGCCGCCTGCACACAGAGCTGGGGGTTGTCTAGCAGGGGCTCCGCGAGGAGATCTGCTCCCACGGTGGCTGCCACGGACCTGGCCGTTGAAAACAGTTTCCAGGTCCGGAGGAGGTCCTGGTAGAAGACCGGCAGCCCAGAGAGGTCTCGTGGAAAACCTCTCGGACAAAGATAAAAGAGCTGCCGGTCATATCGGAGCCCTTGGAAGTGGTGCAGGAAGGCGTGCGCCAATATGCTCCACTTCGAACTACCTGCACTATAAAGGAGCCTCTGCAAGGCCTGGAGGCGGAAGACACGGACCTGAGTGTGCAGACACTTCAGGCCCGCCCTCCTTCCTTCAGGGGTAGATGAAGAACCCCAACAGGGGCCCAGTGCATTCCTGACCAAAAGAACTCTAGAATCAATGTCCGGAGGTCGGTCAGGAAACCCGGGGCCGGGACCAGGGTGTTGAGCCGGTACCAGAGCGTGGACAGGACTAGTTGGTTAAGCACCATTGCTCTCCCTCGGAGGGAGAGACATCAGAGTAGCCCCGTCCATTTCCGGAGCCGCTCTATCACCCCGCCTTCTAAATTTTGCCAGTTCTCCGGCGGAGAAGGGTGCGTGGCAGAAAGGTAAATGCCTAGGTAGAGCGGTGGGCCCGCGCTCCACCGGATGGTCTGAAGCACGGGTGGGAGGGAGCTCACCAGCTGCCAGTCCCCCACCGCCAAGCCAGAGCTCTTGACCCAGTTGACTTGGGCGGAGGAGGCTGCCGAATAGATGGCCTGGCAAGTCTCCACCCGCGCCAAGTCCCCCGGGTCCTGGACCACGAGGAGCACGTCATCAGCGTACGCCGACAGGACCAGCTGCAGCTCCGGCTCCCGCAGCACCAACCCCGTCAACCTCCTGCGGAGGAGACAGAGGAAGGGCTCGATCGCCAGAGCGTATAGCTAGCCCCAGAGGGGCACCCCTGTTGTACTCCCCGCCCGAAGCTGACCGGTTCAGTCAGGGTCCAGTTGAGCCTAACCAGACACTCCACGGAAGCGTACAGCACCTGGAGAAAACTCACAAACTGAGGTCCGAATCCAAATGCCTGCAAAGTGCCCAGGAGGTACCCATGGTCCACTCTATCGAACGCCTTCTCCTGATCAAGAGACAGGAGGGCGAACGACAGACCGTCTCTACGCCCAAGTTCCAAAAGATCTCGGACTAGAAATAGATTGTCAAAAATGCTGCGACCCGGGACAGTATAGGTCTGGTCTGGGTGGATCACGTCCACCATCACGGACCCTAGCCGCAGTAAGATTGCTTTCGCTACGATTTTGTAATCCGTGCTAAGGAGTGAGACGGGATGCCAATTTTGTAAATCGCGGAGGTCTCCCTTCTTCGGCAACAAGGCGAGCACCGCTCGCCTGCACGAAAGAGGGAGGACCCCGCCCTGCAAAGACTCAGCCCAGACAGTGGCTAGGTCTGGGCCAAGAATGTCCCAGAACATGCGGTAGAACTCCACGGTCAGCCCATCCATGCCCGGAGATTTATTGGTGGGCATGCGACGGAGGGCTTCCGAGAACTCGGCCAGGGTGAGAGGCAGCTCTAGTCGGTCTCGGTCGCCCACACTGACCGTGGGGAGTTCCTCCCAGAGCACCCTGCAAGCGCCAGGATCGGTCGGATCCGGGGAGAAAAGGTTTGTGTAGAAGTCACGGGCCCTCCCACACATCTCCACCAGATCCGTGAGGGGGGTTCAGTCTTCTGCTAGAAGGCAGGTGACGTGTTTCTTGGCCCCCCTCGTTTTCTCCAGGGCATAGAAGAAACGGGAGCCATGATCCATCTCCCGAAGGAGGCGGATGTGGGATCGAACAAAGGCAGCTCGGGCCCGATGGTCCTCGAGGGCCTGGAGCGCCTCCTGCTTCTCCCAGCATGCTCCGCAGAGGAACAGGTCCTCGGGGCTGGCGGCCAGATGCCGCTCCATCTCTAAGACCTCCCGTTCCAACTGCTCTATTGCTGCATTTCTCCGTTGGCTAGTGCCCCGGGTGTAGTCACGGCAGAAGAGCTTGGCGCTCACCTTCCCTAGATCCCACCATCGCCACGCCGAGGGAAAGGCACGCCGCTGCTCTCGCCAGGCCAGCCAAAACTCCCAGAAGGACGTCACGAAGCCCTCATCCTCCAACAGGCTGTTGTTAAAGTGCCAATAGGCCAGCCCCGGCCTCTCTGCACGGAGGGAGGCCGTTATGGTGGCTAGATGATGGTCAGAAAACAGGGCCGGCTGAATATTGGAGGAGTGGGCCTGTGAAAGATGGAAACGGGATAAATAAATACGGTCCAACCGAGAGTGGTGTGACCGATGGGCCTCCACCCGGACAAAGGTGAATGTGGAAGTGTCATCTGGGTGGTGGTCACGCCAGACGTCAACTAGGGAGTGATGTTCAACTATTTCTCGGAGAATGTTCGCAGTGGCCAGGCTCAGCTCGGCCCCTGAGCGGTCCTGTTCCTCGAGGGTGGTGTTAAAGTCCCCTCCCAGGACTAAGCACTCATGAGAATCTAGGGTGCTGAGGAAGTCGGACACCTGCTGATAGAATTGCGGCCGCTTTGGGCTCGTTGTCGGGGCATAGATGTTAACGAGGTTGACCACGAGCCCTTCCATATGGACTCGGAGATGCAGCAGGTGGCCCGGCATGGCCTCAGTGACCCCTAGCACCTTGGGCCGTAGGTTGGGGGAGAACAGGGTCGCCACTCCAGCTTGTCGGATCGTGAAGTGGCTGAAGTAGACCCCGTCCCCCCACTCCAGCCGCCAGCTGTCCTCGGCAGTCGGATCCGTATGGGTCTCCTGCAGGAAAACCACAGAGTACCCCCCTTCCCGAAGGTAAGAGAGCACCTGGGACCTGCGAAGAGCCATCCTACAGCCCCTGGTGTTCAAGGTTGCAATAATGAGGGGCGTCAAGCGGAGGGCTAGGGGCTGGGGGTTCCTTGTTGGCGGGGGTGTTCGCAGCCCCTGGAGGGTCGCGCAACAATCCGTGACCCATCCCATAAGTGAGTAAATCGTCACGGAAGCTGCGGGCCCGCCCGTAGGCCGCAGCACCATGCCTTCCTTTCCCTTTACCCTCCTTTATAAGGGCCCTTGTGGCCTGGAGGATTTGATCAAAGTCCCCCCATAGCTGTACCCTGTTGCGGGAGCCACAGATGTCTTCTAAAAACTGTCGCAACGCTTTTCGCAGCTCATGGGTGGGGGTGGGGTTGCAATTTCTGGGTTATTCCCTGGTGGGGCTCTTGGTGCAGCCTCGAGGTCCGCTGAGGCGGGCAGGCAGGGTGCAGACCACCGACGGGGCGTCTGACAGGCTAAAGTTATTAGGTCCGTCTCAAGCCTTGGGGTAGAAGAGGATGGCGAAGGGAAAATTGCAGCTCCTAATGGGTCATGGCAGGAAAATGCAAAGGCTGTTCCCTTGGGGGGGATCCGCAAAAAACGGGAAGGAAATAACCCCTGGGGCGGCAATAGCATTGCAGGAGGAGGTGGATTGGGCAGGGACAGGGGTGGGAGTGGGGGCGGGGGCAGAGGCGAGGCTCTGGGCTTCGGGAGGCAAGCAGCTGAGAGGTGGTACCTCCCAAACAGATTTGAGGGTTAAAGGGGTAAGGAGGGGGCTCCCAGTGATGCTAGACGCAGGCTCTGTGGTGGATTTGGCAGCCATGGCCTCAGGTGGTGGACCACCTTCTGCAGGGTGCTCGCCCGGGAAGGCGGTTAGGGGGAGGGAGCATGGGGAAAGGGGGACTGGGGTAAGGTTGCCCAGATCGAGGCCAGCCGGCAGTAGGTCATTCTCTCCCTGGGTGATCGGGGTCAAACCTAGGGCCTCGATCTCCTCATACATGGAGGAGAGGTCGTCTTCTACCACCCCGAGGGGCTCCCCTCTGGCGCCCGCTACAACGGTCGCTTCGGGGTTCGCGGGGGGTTCGGGTGATATTCGGAAAGAAGGGGCTTCCTCAGGGGTCTCAGAGGGGAGGGTTTCCCGTGGAGGGGAGATTCTACCTTCCAGTGCTGTTTTGTCTTCCCCTCACGACACCGGCGGATGGATCTCGCTCGTGGGCATAGCGGAAGGCTCAGTGTCAGTGCCTCCCTTCCTGGTTTTCCGGGGGACCTCCGCATTGGATGGGTGCAGCGGAGCTCGAGCCTTCCACTTGCCTCGCTTTCCCTGGACTAGGGTCCAGCCCTCCATAGCATCGTCTGGGGGCTGGTTAGCAGGGGTCGTGTCGGGGGGCAGAGGCGATGGTTCAGGGGCTCGGGGGGGTAATGGTGAGGCAACATGACGGGGGGGCGGTTCTCCTCAGGGCGGGCCCTCTCCTATGCCCGGTAATATTTTTGCTGCACCCTCCTCCATAGGCTCTGCTGGATTGTTAACAGCGAGGGCGGGGCTCCCTCGCTCGTCTGGACATTGTAGGGGAAGTGTCTCTTGGGCCTGGGCAGGAGCAGCGGTGGATCGAGCAGGAGGAGAGGTGGTTGCAGATCTCGGGCGGCCAGGGGCGTCGGCAACGACGGAGCCGATGTCCTGCCAGGTCTCGGGGGTCTCGGGTGCCCCTCCCCGCTGGGCCAACGGGCAGTCTCTTCGGACATGCCCTGCTGATTGGCAGAGGTAGCACCGGGCCTCTCCTGTGGAATAGCAGACCCGATAGCGGGCTCCCTGGTAGGGGACTATGAAGGACCCCTCGAGCGCCTCTCCTTCACGCGCCGGCGGCGGCGGTAAAAGCTGCACTTGCCGGTGGAACGAAAGGACGTGACGGAGGGTGGGGTCCTTGCAGCCCAACGGGAGAGGGCTGATGACGGAAACGGGTTTCCCCAGGGTGGAGAGAGCAGGTAACAGGGCAGCATTGGGTAGAAAAGGAGGGACGGAGGTCAGGACTAGGCGGACGCCCAGGTCTTCTAGCGGCTCCAGGGGGACAAATACCTCCCCCACCGCCAGGCCCTTCTCCACCGCCTCCTGGGCGGCAGCCTCCAATGCTAAGGAAAAGACGACCTTCCCGTACATTTTGGAGGCTGCCACAATGGCCGTGGGTCCTACCACCCTCACCAACGCCTGCACGTATGTCTCCACGTGGGGCGAGGCGGGCACCAGGAGGAAACAGACACCATGCTTCCTGGTCATGGTGGGAAAGGGGCCCCGGCCTCTATTGATGGTAGCGGAGGCTGTGGGTGGGTAAGATGACGAGGCGGCAGGCGGGGGGGGGGCTGCCACCGCCCAGGCATACGCCCTAGGGGCTGGGAGAGGGACGCTCGCAGAGCTGGTGGAGTGAACAGCGGGGAGGGACGCCATGGTCGATGACGAGGCCACAGGGGTGGGGGCAGCCTCTGCCATGGAGGGCTTGGTGGTTGTGGTGGGGCCCTTCCCCTTCTTCGCACCCTGGCCTTTCCGGCTAACTGGGGGGGGCTTTCCTAGAATCTGGGGGGGGCGGGGGGGGGCGTAGCAGCGGTAATAGTCACCCCGGTGCCTCCGGCTGCTGATGCCCCAGCGGGGGCAGTGGCAGGTGTTTTGGCAGCAGTGGTGGGGAGGGGGCTTGGGGGTTGGGCAGGGGGGTAGGGGCAACTGAGGTTATTAGGGGAGCCTCACCCCTCTCATTCCCCGCCATCGTGAGCAGGGAGAGACGGGGAGACACCAGAAGGAGGACGGGGGAGGGGGAAGCAGATTAACCACTTCTCCCTGTTGGGCTGCAGGCAGGGGGGTGGCCAAATGGGTCGGACTGGACAGGGGAAGGAAACAGGAGTTGGGGTCAGGTAGTAGGGGTGAACTGTGGGGTGGGCAGTCCGGGGGGGTGGGTGGGGGAATGCGGACCCACGCGCGTTTATCCAAAGAGTCTCGTTTGGTCGGCTGTTGTGTCTGGTCTGGAGGATGGAATTCAAAGCAAGCAGCTGAGGCTAGAGGCAGATGGCAGGTTGCCAGCAGGGACAGATGGTGGGGGGGGCGTGACAGTTGTGGTAATGTTGGGGAGGGCACCGATGGACCGGGGGGCAGCTTCGTGCCACACCCCCTGTGCCCCTACAAACGCAGGTAAGACACAGTCAAACTCCCCCCACACGAGAGTACAGTTCAAAAGTTACTCCGTCTTATGGCCCCCTCCACGATGATTTGTAGCTTCCCCGGGCGATGTCTCTGTCAGCTGTCTTCTCTCCCGGTCTTTGTGGAGCATTCCAAAAATGCCAAGCAAAGATAAGAAGACGATTAATTGCGGGTCCACAAACAAACAGCAAAACGGTTGGGTCTGGGGGCGTCCACTCCCCTCCTCCGGGGAGCGGGTTGGCAGTCCTCCCCCCCTTCTCCGGGGGTTGCAGCTAAAGCAATAGCAGCGTCCGAGGGCAGGCGTGGGGGGGTTGGCAGGCAAGCTGGCAGCCGACCAGCACTCGAACGGCAGCAAAGAAAAAAAAACAGCAAAAAGAACAAAACGAAGAAAAAGCATCTGGCCCGGTCGCAGCAATGGGGAACTAAAGCAGGGGCAAAAAGCAAGGAAAGCCCAGGTCAGACGGCAGCAGGAGAGGGCTAGAAGGGAGCCTTCTTCCCTGGAGAGGGAAGAAAGTTTGCTATAAATTAATTAAAGCACCTGAAGCCAATTAAAGCACCTGAAGCCAGTCACATGATAAAAAACCCCTGCTTCAATCAGACAAGAGGAGGCGTTGAAGTAGAGTGGATTGGTGTTGGAGCAGAGAGCAGTTTGGAGGAGTTGAAGCAGAGTGGATTGGCATTGGAGCACAGAGCAGTTTGGAGGAGTTAAAGCAGAGTGGATTGGTGTTGGAACAGAGAGCAGTTTGGAGGGAAGCAGAGGAGAGTTTGGAGAAGTGCTGCAGTGGGCTAAGAAGACCAAGATCGTAGGTAAAAGGACACCTGGTTTGTGCAGAGGGAGGGCAGGAAGCCCCACAAGCTGAAGGGCAGGAGAGGGAAGTAGCCCAGGGGAAGGAACCGCTAGTTCTAGTGGTTTACCACTATTCCTAGGCCCCTCGGCTGGGACCCGGAGTAGAGGGTGGACCCGGGTCCCTCTCTCTCCACTCCCCTACTCTAGGACACTAATGGGGTAGTTAATACCCCAGTTCAGGGGCAAGAAATGGTGCCCTGAAACCCCCACCCCCCCAAGAAGAGAAAGTGCGAGACCCATCAGAGTAGTGCCGGCAATTTGCCACAATGTGTATCCCATGGTATAAAGTTATGTTGAGTGTTTGCGTTGTAAACCTCTGTAACTATGTGACTCGCCAAACAGGAAAGAAGCATTAATTACTGTAAAGTGCTGGTCATGCACACAAGAAGGCCCACTGAAACCAAATGAGCCATTGTGAAACATCAAAGGACAAAGATTATGTTGATTGTCCTGCCCCCCCCCCTCCCCAAACCTCCACACTGATGAAGAGGAGACAGGTGCTTTCACCTGTCCCATCACTTGGAACTCTGGAAGAAGAGAAGAAAAATCCCTGACCAGAAAGAACGTTATTACTATGCTACTTGGAATTTGGAGAGGGCAGTATTTCTAAACATAAGCAAAGGATCCCCATGCTGCTTAGCTTGGGTTAGCTCGAGAGGACATAAAAAGCTTGTATACAGTTTCTATTGCCTTTTGAAACCTAAGACTGTAACTCATTTGAGTGTATGTTTACTTGCTTTAACCTTGCAAATAACTCTCATTTCTTTTTCTTAGGTATTAAATCTTTAATTAGTTTATTATAGGTTTGGCTACAAGCTTTGTTTTTTAGTGTTTAAGGTACAGTTGACCTGGGGTAAGTGACTGGTCCTCTGGGACTGGGAGTAACCTGAATATTGTGATTTTTGGTGTGAAGGACCATCTATCACAAAACCAAGTTTGCCTGGCTGGCAAGATAGACCGGAATACCCAAGGGGACTGTCTGTAACTCCATGTTAAGGCTGGCATAGTGCTTGAGGAGTTAACACTTGATGCTTGGTTGGTGAAATCTAATTATAGAACACACAACTAATTTGGGGCTTGTGCCCTGCTTCTTAACAGTCTGTCCTGAAGTTGACACTCATGGTTGTGAGCTACTCCAGACAGCTTGACAGAGATGCAGTAAAAGGAAGCTAAGTTGTAGACCATGCTGAAAGCAAAAACAAGGAGCTTGACTTACTGACTTGAACTCAGTATGAATTTCGTCTCAATAAGCACTGGACAAAAATGGAGTAATGATAACCCCTATTAGCCTACAGTATGCCATTCTGATTCCAAGTCTTGCACACATCCCACGTACTCTACCCTGTTGCGTACAATTAATGCTGAGCCTCAGTCTAGTACTTGGAACTCCTTATATTGGATTTTCTCATTAAAATTTAGTTCAAACACAAACTATTTTGGAAAGACTTGTATTGCAGAAAACAATCTGTATTGCATTTTTTAAAAAAAAGAATCCTGAATTAATTTACAAATTACAAATGCTGTCTTTGTTGAATGATTTTTTTGTTTCTCTCAGATGCAGAGATACTGATAATTTTTAGGCAGTTCCGCTTAACTATTGATGACCGCAGCGGCAGATAGGCTTAATCTCTTTATTTTTATCGAGCTATAATTAGCACATTGCAATTAAAATTTGGAACCAGATGGTGTCAAACACATCATAGCAATAATTGCAGTAATGCTGTTTCCTTCAGAAGCTTCTCAGTTGTTGCCCCTTTTTAGTCATGTATATTCTTAGGCACAATGGAATTTTAGTTGAAAAACTAAATGATTACAAAAAATGACCAACTCGGCGTAAATTGCTAGTGAGTGGGAGATATGATGGATTTACCAATGGAATTCTGATTTGCTAACCAGATTTGATTAAGTGTTTTAGTTTAATCAGTAGATGTCTTGTCATTATAGATGCAAGGTGTCTACCTTTAAATTTAATTACTTTGGCCCTGTTTTTGATTGAGTTCTTTGGCCTTTTATTGAGATTTTTAGCTAGTCCCCAAAACTACTTTTTTTAAATAGCTAAATGACATATGAGGAAATTCTGAAATCTTCTTGTCAACTACAAATCTGTACATAAAATTATTGTGCCTTGTTAACTAGCTTGAAGACAGGTACTAATTGCACCTCAATTTAACATGCATCACTTTAGCACTATTGATCTGGGGATTTTTTTGTTTGTTTGTTTTTTTTAAAGTAAGTAAACTGAGCAAAAACCAGTCTCATTACTAAAGGGATGATGTATTGATTCTATCTGACAGTGCTTTGTCTACAGATCAATGCAGATATTCAGTATAGACCAGTATGAAACGGGGTCCCCAAAGGTCAACAAAGGAACAGGGCATCCAAGATTATTGGAGACAGTGAAATGAACATATCATAAAGTAGACCTGATTGGTATTTGTAAAAGAATTCAGTGGTAACAGGTTTTACTGTGTAAGTTGTGGATAATACACTTTATCTGGGATTCCCGACACCTAAAAGAGTTCAGAAGGAATCTGTGCCTACTCAAGAGCAGCAGCTGACTATCAGGAGTCTGTTGCAAAACTGAAATTGTGTACAATACTTTAGCACTTTGCAGCCCTAAGTAATTGTAAAATCTGAAACTTGCTTTTGTGAAAGATCTTGTTTTTTGCTGACCATATCAGAAAATTATAAAATTCAAATGTTCAGACGTTCTTATTCCCTTGACACCCTCGTCTGAACCTTATTTTGGTGGTTCTAATTGTTGGCCTGTGCATCCTTTGAGAGCCTAGTTCTATTACAGTTCAGCTTTCCACGCTTATTACTAAAGTAGACATAGGCTGGTTTAATTTGACAACAGCACTGAAGTGTACTTGTACCGTGGTGTATTATGCAGCAATAGAGTACATTTCTTGTGTCCTTGACATCTGCTGGGACTTCCAAGGGCTTTATATTTTAAATAAGCAAGGCCTTTTCTTTACTATAATATGATCAACCCCTTACAGCTTTCATGCCTTCTAATCCTCCCTCATTCTGCTTTTGAAATTTCACTTTTAGTAAAAGAGGGATGTCTGCACTACACAAGAATTATAGTTAAGGGATTAATCCCCAAAATTAATGTTTAATCTACACTGCTGCCTTGTCTGTAAGAGCTGTTGAATGAGTGTCATTCAAAACAGTTGCTTCTATGGCTTTCTAATCCATGTTTTTATATCAATCCTGCAATTTCCTTAGGTTTTACCATATTTTATAGGTAAGAGTCTCATGCTGGGTTGATGAAAGGTTGAGAAGTACAAGATAGATCTTCCAGAATAATCACAAATCGACAATTCACCAGATTGCCAGCGCCTCTTCCTCCAATGGGATGTAATTGAACATTTTCTCAAATTATGGATGTATATTCTTTAGGGCATATCTTCTACAATGCAGGGCTTCTAGAAGTTGTATGTTTTGCAAAAAGGAAAATATTCATCACACCCTTACTTGTACCTCTGATTCCTCCTTTTCTATCTTCTGGGGTAAGATATTTTTTAGGGATGATATGCAACAGTGATATTTAGAACAACTGCTTTTAAGAATGAAAATTGGTATGAATTATTCACATAAAGGCCTTAAATCTCAAAGACATTCTAAAGATGGTCAGATGTCATCTTTTGAGACAATGCAAAGGGAATGTTAAAGAAAACATATTTCTGTGAGGATGGCAACAGCAAACAAAGGCAATCTAGTTTATTAAAAAAGCAGTTTAATGAGCACATATTTGGTGTAAAATTCATGTCCGATCAGAATAACAAAGCATTAAAATGATTATTAACCCTTCCTTTAAAAAAATGGAACTAATAGAATAGTCAACTTAATTAATGTTTTTTATTTAGTATTTTTAACAGAATCCCTGTTGGAAAATGTCTGGCAAATCAGCTCTTCACTATCCTTTTGGACTTAAAAATCTGGAAAAGTTTTTAATAAAAAACTGGGATGGGGGGTGGAGGCGGGGGGGAGGGGGAGCACAGCAAGAAGAAGCTGAAATGACCTATATCCACAGGAGGTGTCAGTCAACCTTGAAGTTCATTGGCTATGCAAAGTCAAGCATAGTGCATACTCTGTCTTTTCTTGATGTATTCTATCTGCCTTTGGGATAAAAAGTGAATTTAAAATTTTGGTGTGATTAATCCTGTACCATTTGTACGTTCAATATTCTCCCTGTTAAGCTAGGTCAGAAACATCCTTTCATTTTTCTCCTTTATGAACATTACCTTATTAACCATGTTGGAAGTATCCCAAATAATGCATTCATTAGAGGTACACTTATTGTCTGAAATGATTATTTCAAAATCCATTTCCCTGGGTTCTGGCTTTATACTCACTGAGTTGAACACATTAAGTTTTCTGAACACTCCACAGCTCTTGGGAAGTGGTCATCTGAAAATATTGTGACCAAAATCACAGTTGTTTTAATTTTGTAATATTTGCTTTCATTTTGTTGCATTCACTAGCCACATTATCCACAACTGGTTTCAACCTGCAAGGTGCTGGTTGCCGTCAACCACCACTAACGTCATTAGGTGTTGAGGGCACTCATCACTTCAAAAGACTGCTCAGCACCCTTCAGGACTGAACACAATAATACAAAGCACTTGTCTACAGAACAACAAAAATAATGCCAGTAAATGTTCTAGCTATAGCATGACTCTGGGTTTTTCCTTTATAAACACCATTTCTTTCTTTTCTTTAAAACAGTAAATATAGTTTTCGCTACATAAAGTAAACAGTCACCCTAACTCTCTACCTCAAAGCAGTACAGCCAATTACAAAATAAAAGTCCCAATTGCTATTTGCCTAATTCGGCCTAATGAGTGCACAGAACTGACTTATTCTGATATCCATTTAGAGTGTGATCCTGCAATGTGTTGAACGCTTCCATGGGGTGCTGAGCACCCTCAACTCTCATTAATGGCACCAATTCAGTAAGATGGTTAAGTATGTGCCTATCATTAAGCATATATATGAGTGGGGCTAATGTCAATGGGAACTGAGAGTAGAACTTACCTCCTTTCAGAATCAGGCCTTTAATCAACGTATAACAGCTGCTCAAATAAATTCAAACATTTTATTCTAGTATAATTTTGTCTTGTTACTTTAAGATAAGCAGATGTGCAGGCACTATGGTAATACAAATAGTAAATCATAATAATTTTTATATCCCAATTTTCAAAGCTGCTGAGTGCCCAAAATCATCCTTGATTTCAATAGGAGGGGGGGACAGGTGCTCAACATTTTTGAATATTGGACTAGACAACATTAAAATAGTAGGTGACATTTTATTTATTTTTCTTTTATTTTAAGAAGTGGGGTTAGGTGGTGTGGGGACAGTCAAACTCAAAATGCAGCCTGCTGCTGCATTTGTGTTAAAAATTGCGAGCAAACTCCCCATAGTCACATAAGCCATGTAGAACTTAACAATTTAAACAAAAACTCATTTTTTCTGTTGGCAAAATTCTATCTATTTGAATGGCGTTACTCTTGCAAAGACATTTGACTATAAGTGTTTTGGGAGAAAGTGAAACGCACAATTTCAGTGACATTAAATTATAACTCTTATTGTTAGCTTAAAGAAAAGGAGTACTTGTGGCACCTTAGAGACTAACCAATTTATTTGAGCATAAGCTTTCGTGAGCTACAGCTCACTTCATCGGTTGCATGAAGTGAGCTGTAGCTCACGAAAGCTTATGCTCAAATAAATTGGTTAGTCTCTAAGGTGCCACAAGTACTCCTTTTCTTTTTGCGAATACAGACTAACACTGCTGTTACTCTGAAACCTATTGTTAGCTTAGTCGCTTTATGAGTTTGTATGGATTAAAAAGTATCTGCCACCTTATTTACAACCAACCAAGAGCCATTTACTTTAATAGAGGCAAATTAATAAAATCCTATAAATCATTAACAAGCAAGTAACTCTATTTCTAGAATTCCAAGTATCCAGGCTCATGTTATCATAGTAACTGTCACCGAGCTTTATCTAATTCACTAAGTAGCTGAATGTGTTTGACAATAAATATGATAAAGAGCTATGGAGTGTGAGGTAAAGCTCAGATACAGAAAGAGATCAAATATTTGGCCTTTTCACTTGCTAGCAAGAGAAGTTCTGTAGCTACTATTGCCTTGCCTCTCAAACGTGGGCTTATGTACCCACAAAAACTTGTACCATTTTAACTAAACCACTACATTGAAAGCAAAACAATCTTCCTTAGCAAGAATGTAGTTCTATCATATAAAGGTGCTTTATGCTAGTATAGCTTATTCCCCTGCCCATATGGGAATAAATTATACTGGTACAAAGGTGTCTTTACACTGATATAACTGTGTCCACACTATGGGTAGTACCAGTGTAACTATTTTGCTAGAAAACTCATACCCCTAAATGAAATAGTTAAATTGGTTCTAAAACTGTGTGTAGTCCTCTGCCATGTCATACCTGATAACACAGTCACAACATTTTGATTTTGGAACAGGCATGAACCAAGCTGCTAGGGCCTGATCCAAAGTCCATTGAAATCAATGAGAAGTTTGAAGCTGGAGCATGTAATTTTTAGCCGGCAGCTGAAACTTAATTAACAATCCTGTGGATGCATGAGCCAGAATAGGATACAGCTTGCTGGCTCTGCTGTAAAACTAGTTAAAAGTATTTTTGTCTATAAGGTTAAATCAGCAAGCAGACACCACTCTGTACATCATACCTGGAGCTTATTAGTTGGGTAAAATGGTGTCCTTTTTGCATTGTCAGTTTTCACAACAGAGCCACATTGTAAGGGATTGTAACTATTAGCCTTCAGAGTAACAGTCCTCTGTTTATCAGAGAGTACACTTTGTGGCCCTTTTCTAAAGTACATGTCTAAGGTTTAGATGGCATTTTATATGGGGAAATGAAACAAATCAGTTGTGTATATATGGCATGGATTCTCTTTTTAAAATCACATGCAATGAAAAATCTGAGTCTATGAATTAGAAAATTATGGATTGCTTAAATAGGGGAAATGTTGCAGAAAAAATAAAAACAAAAACTTCCTCTTACATGCACGTTTCTTAATTTTGTTCTCTTTAACAGCATGATTTATCTCTGATAAATAGGCAGAATATTTAGCATAAACCCAAACATCAATATAATCTTCATTTTCACTAATCACTGTTTACCCGATTCCTACCAGATCTTTATGGGGGTGCGGAATCTCATGGCTGATACAAGGTGTCTAAAATTAGTCTCCTAAAACATATTTTGGTTATGAGTGGCCTGAGTTTCAAAAATGCTGAACACACAGCAGCACCCACTGAATTTTTGGGGAGTTGCTGTGTGCTCAGCAATTCTGGAATCCAGCCACTTATGTAGATACCTAAATATAGAGTTCATAGCTTAACTTTAGGCTCCCATTTTCTAAGCTATTGACAGCAACATGCATCTGGAACTGTACATAATGCCACCCATGTATGAAGATAGCTCTGAAAATACTGACTTCTTTCTAGTTAACTACTGGCCTCTGAGTAAAAGTGATGGATTCAATAAGATTAGTCATATGTGCATAGCAAATATGTTTAGATCATCAATGTTTTCAGTTTTTTAGAATTTGTTTTGGTGCATGTTTCAAATTTACTAGGAAAAACTTGCACAGCTACAGACTAGGGACCGAATGGCTCGGCAGCAGTTCTGCGGAAAAGGACCTAGGGGTGACAGTAGACGAGAAGCTGGATATTAGGAAAAACTTTTTCACTAGGAGGGTGGTGAAACACTGGAATGCGTTACCTAGGGAGGTGGTGGAATCTCCTTCCTTAGAAGTTTGTAAGGTCAGGCTTGACAAAGCCCTGGCTGGGATGATTTAATTGGGGATTGGACCTGCTTTGAGCAGGGGGTTGGACTAGATGACCTCCTGAGGTACCTTCCAACCCTGATATTCTATGATTCTATGAACAGAAAAGTAGCCGAAATGTTTGAATTAGGTTTTTTTTTTTATCAACTGATGATTAAGTATTTTTGTGACCAAA
This sequence comes from Lepidochelys kempii, assembly GCF_965140285.1. Lineage (NCBI taxonomy): Eukaryota > Metazoa > Chordata > Testudines > Cheloniidae > Lepidochelys > Lepidochelys kempii. Next base: position 178,977,442 of record NC_136380.1, read on the forward strand.
GAATTATTATAATCATCTACAATTGTATTACAATATTTGTTTTGTTGTAATTTTCAAATGGTTATTGTTCTGAATATCACATACTTTGGATACATCATTAAGAAAATGCTGTAATTTTTGGAATCATTTTCAACTTACTACAATCTTGGGATTCAAAATTTCTACAAGGCAAAATAAACAGAAGCCCTTCTCTATGGAGCAGAAGTGCAACTTTTCTTAAGCATTAGAGAGACAAACATGCAATTTAGTGCTTATCAAGGCAGGCTAATCCAGCACAGATCCAAAAAGTCAACTTTCCATTTTGTCTAACAACCACCTCAAAACAATTTCTTTGAAGAAAATAAATAGGTTTCTTGTCAAGGCCATTGTAACAGAAGAGCTGGGGACATTGATATTGAAGAGGTCATATTTTTCCTGTTATAGTCTAATTTGAGGGTGACATGTTGTAAATGTTGCAGTTTCGTAAGTTGCATGAGAAATCACATTGTTGTCTTCTTTCCAGATATTTTCCAAATGTGTCATCAGTCACATATAAAGCATATAATCTTTTATCATTCCTATGCACATTCTGACATTGTGGCGATTTAGTCTTAATACTGTTGATATAACTCTGCAAATGAAAATCCCATATTGTATTAGACACATAGTGTCTTGGTTCTGTGCCTGATCATTTTCACAATTTCTGTTCTCTGTCATCCAGGGCAGGTTGCTCCAGCCCATTGGTGCTTGTCAGGAAGCTGTTTCACAGAGAAATCATGAGTCCGGATGTTCATTTAATTCAAACCAACATTTCATTGGTGTATGCTGAATTAAAAGCAAAAAGTGGCCCATATTTGTACTGAAAATCCTAATGTAACAGGGCAACATTTTCCCCTCAGAATAGAACTGATACTTGTAATAATTAATTTCTCTAAAGAAGTCAGTGAAAACCAAAGATGGAAAAAGGACAATGACTACTGAGTTAAAACCTTAAGGCCTAAATTTCCTTAAAATTGAAATGTTGAGCCGTCATCCTGCAAAGACTTACACAAGGGCCTAACTATATGCACTCTGAATAATCCTATTGACTTCAGTGGGACAACTGAAAATGAGTAAAGTTAAGCTTGTGCGTAAGTCTTTGTGGGATCAGGGCCTTCAAATCTTGCATGGACTGATTAGGTACGTCAAGATTTGGCCCACTTGCTTTGTATGGACTGATGAGTGCAGTCCAGAAAGCATCTTTCCTTAAGTCCTATTGGCAAAATAGAAGTATGCAGTGAAACACATTTCCCATTCATTTATCCAGCTCACATTTTACCAGTGGGATCCAGAATTCTCACGTGTGATTTGATTGAAATTGACAAAAATTGGAACCTACTCTTGTAAATGCTATCCTGACATTTCCCAGCCCATTTCCAACACTTAAAAACAGCATAGCAAACATGTGTTGGACAAGTTCTGTTATGATAATCCTACCACATTATTAAGAGATACTTCCAGCCTTTACGTGACATACAGCTGTTTCCTAATATTTGACTGTTATCACTCCTGGAAAAGAGAGGACATAGTTACTTTACCATCTCCTACCTTTGCCATTACAAGAAAGCAAACCATAATTAAATAATGGCAAGTCAGTATTGGCTCTGCTATGTTTTTGTGCTATTCCTGATAAAGCACACTGCCTGCCTATATTACAGCCATTGCTATAGAGAAGGCTATTTTAAAAAATGTGTATGTGAATTATCATAAAATAGGCTTTACCTAAATACTAAAGGTGACTTTTGACTAAAATCTATAAACTACTGTGCTTCAATACTAAAGACAGCTTTTAATTGAAAAGTATAAGTGAACCTACAAAGCAGGGTTAACACTTACCGCTATAATTTTATACATGCACTTTGGCAGTCGCAATGGCTTTGATTCAACCTTGACTTACTTTAAGATCATAAAAGACACAGAATAATCTCATGTAAAAGGAAAGAGGAGTACAGTACAAATATGAGTGGCATAACAAACACCACAGATGAAATGGTAGCTTCCAAAGGAAAAATAAAATGTTATGCCAGTATTTCTGAGAATATTACAAAGAAAAAAAGTATAATCTGCAATCCATTTTTTTTATTCATAATTGTACTTAGACCTTTACAGCTTGGATTTCCAAAGGAGCTGAAGGGAGCTTAGTGCCCATCTCCTACTGCCAACTGGGTGCCTACCTCCCTTAAGCAGTTTGGAAAATTCCAGCCTACTTCTTGAAAGCCTTTTAGGAGCCCTGACTAATGGTCACAGCACCTCTGTGAAACAGGTAAATAGCACTGCCCCAGATGGGAACACTGAGTGAGATGAGACTTCTCAAAGCCACAGAGGGAGCTTCTCCTTTTCCTTCCTGTGCTGAGATCAGTAAACACCACTGTTTTATTAACAATTGGAAGTATGTTGCCAAGGAATACAGAGAGAGAACTGCACAATCAGGACATTGTTTAGATAATAAAACATACAGAATCCCATATTAAGAGTAGGCCATGTATACTGTACAGATTATATAATTACTGACTATGACACATAGTAATTGGGTCTGTAACTCAATTATCCAAAGACGTTGGCTCATTTAGAGCTATGTCGTTACTCATCAAGTTTGTGAGATAAGTTCTTTGTTGAAATAGATCCAAAGGAACTTCACTTGAATTCAGAGATACCACAGTCGTCCTGTCTGGAGGACCAAAAAGAGATCATTGAATTATTAGCTAATTGTGAGCAAAATTTGTATTGATTCTTTTTGTCTCTCTGACTTATGTTAATAGTATCATACTTTAGGTCACTAACTACTTTTCAGCACCATTTAGTTGCCCAGGAATCACTTAAGAAGACAAAAATAGTGAGAGCCAAAGCCAAAAAAGAAAAAGGAAAATGTGATGACACAGACATGGCTGCTTGCATGTTTGATGTTCTAAGGCTTAAAGCTTTCTTTGTATTCAAGGACTCAAGGAGAGGGGGAAGCAATTTATTCTAGATGACATTAACAACCGTAACTGGAGCCAAAAGATCCCTCACATGCACTGCACACACTTATTTCATTTAATGTGACTTATATATGAAGGCAAAAATTGGCACATGAACTGGTAGTTTAACCAAGTGTCTCACTTTTGAAGCAAAAATAATGGAAAGATTCCAAGGGCCAGCTTTTTTCATTTATGTGTACCTGTTTTGGTGTGCAAAAATGCATCAACAATTTGACTACCTAATTTATGTGTGCACTTACCATTATTGTATATGCAAAGCATGTATTTTTATGCATTAAAATGTCCAGATAGAAACAAAAAGAAAAGGAGTAATTGTGGCACCTTAGAGACTAACCAATTTATTTGAGCATAAGCTTTCGTGAGCTACAGCTCACTTCATCGGATGCAGCTGTAGCTCACAAAAGCTTACGCTCAAATAAGTTGTTTAGTCTCTAAGGTTTCACAAGTACTCCTTTTCTTTTTGCGAATACAGACTAACACGGCTGTTACTCTGAAACCTGTCAGATAGAAACAGTATCTTGTATGCATGATCACGACAACGTCATGCAATATTTACTTAGGCAATTGCATGTAAATGGTTTTGAAAAATATGCCACCAAAATAATGTAATTGATTAACCACTTTAAAACTGTTGTTTGTTCCAATAATGACCTGTTTTTTGGTTGTTGTTGGGCTTTATTAAACTTTTTATCTAATGGAAAAATCCAATAGCTATTTCCTTCAACTATGTTTGGAGGAAGGGAATCAAGTATTGTTTCTAGTCTGTGTCTTATTTGTAATGTGTAGAGTGTATTTATTGACTCGACCAAGTTCCCTGCTCGGTGTTATGAAGGTGTGGTGAATTCACTCTTGTAATTTGACTGGTGTTATAATAATGGTGTGCATCAGCAACTTCACACATCAATGTCAGTGCACTAATAAACAATTGCTTAATAAATTTGAGTAAATTTAGTGGGCTAGAAGTATGGAGGAGAATAGAGAGTGATCCTGCTGGGTAATTGCAGCAGACTTTTTACACTGGAAAAGCTATTCCCATATGCCCCAAAATAGGCATTAAAACCAATGTACCTCTTCTTTGACATCTGTTAGAACCAAAAGAGGCCATCTGAAATCCCCAAAACATACTCATAGTGACAAAGTGTGGTAAATGGAGCAAAATGGTTTTGGGGAATGAGAATGTGTAAACAAGACAATCAGATGTCATTAACTTTCCTCGATTTGTTGTGATATTTTTTCAAGGCTGACTGAAGTAAGCCTTTGTGCACTTACTATGTAGAATTTCCACCCTGAAGGACAGAGCTGTTAAAACCATTTCTGTTTTAGAGCTGTTGCTTTCAAGTGCATACAAGTCACATTAGACAGTGTGCCAAGGAGCTAGTTTTTCTTAAAATAAAACAAGTATGTGACTTCCTTTACTATTGTTGCCAGTTATCAGACTGTTAGTGGGAATAACTTTATGACCGTTTTCAGAAACATTTATAATTCCTTCCCTTCTCTAATTTTTGGCCTCCCACCAGTTTATTGTACATACTTCAGCAGCCTACCACGTGTTTTCCATTTTGAATGCTTAGCAGTGATTTCCGTTACTGGTTTTGTTAATGGCAGTGTACATGTTAACAACACCCTGTTCTTTCCACAACTACACATGCATTAGACAAAATTCAGGATTCAGCAAAAAGGAACAGAAGTAAAATTGTTGGGCCAAAATGAAACTATATTGATTTGCAGCAGTTGAAAATATCCAGATCTTCAGTACTTTCCACCTACTTTTGTGCTCAGTACATCCCTTTTCATTTGAAAGAAAAAAACTGATGGCAACTAGCACATCTTCCCTGTTTACCTTAAAGGACATGGTGCATAGCTTGGGGAAAATTTGTGTATACATTGGAAGATGCGAAGGAAACTGCATATATTTAAAATGGGTAGGAGATAACACTACTTACTTGTTTATCCCTACAATGTGTTGCACAGTAGCTCAGAAAAATCACATGATCAGCAAGCAAGTCCTGACATATACTGAACAAATGCAGTTTACAGTGAAGTTGGGAGCACCAGTCAGAATTGGGCCTTTGATATCTGATCAAACTCCCACATAAGTCAATGAAAAGACTCTCACTGACTTTAGCAGGAGTTGTACTGGGCTCCTAGTCTACAGGTTAGCACAAGCATTATCAACCTAGGCAGAGTTAAGGGGATAAAACTCTCTATAATTATCTATAGGGATAACTTTATATGAAAATTATATCCAATATCTTGTTTTCAGCAAACATATTAATGATGGTCCTTTCAAATATATTTACAATAATTCAACCATGCCCCACTTAGTATTTTTCAATACTTAGTATACTTTTACAACAGTATGTTATTTAGTAAGTGGGCATTTGGACGACTTACTCTGTCAAGGTCCAGAACATGCCCTCATCCCATCTCCCATTGAGAGTTAATATGGCACTAACAGCAGAGGATGTGGAGAGGCAAAATCCATAAGTATAGTTTTGGAAGGTAATTCTGCCTCTATTTTGCATCAATCTCAGCAGGTTCTCAGCACTATCATCTGTTGGAGACTGCTGCTTTTGGTTTCTGTAGAAACATTCTGTGTAAACTGTTAACAGGCATGAGGACAGATACCATTCTTCTATGACAGATGAGGAAAAAGTCTTGTATTTGAAATCCAGATTGTTTCATGATCAGCTAAATTTGTCCAAAATCCTCTGATTTGCATTTGGATTTTCTATTACCTGTCTTATGACACTAATAGACTACAGGTATGGACATAAAATGTGAACCATTAAAGGAAGAAAATGGTGGTGGCAATTCCTTAAATTCAAATGACTTTTCTAAGTGTCCTCAAATTTGAGTTGAGTTCAGGCCAGATGATCTCACTCTTAAATTAAGACCTTACTCTGCATGTAGTCCCACTGAAATCAGTGGGATCACTTGTGAGTAAGGAGCTACTCATTATGAGTAAGAGTCGCAGATTCTGGCCTGTATTTTGTGTGTATGGATTATAATGGAGGGAGAGCCATCTAGCTGCCAGAGCTAAAAGCTTGGAGTGAGAATATCTGTATTTTCTTTCTAGCTCTGCCACTGACATGCTGTGTGACCTTGCAAAAAGCATTTAACCTTTCAGTGGCTCAGTTTCCCCATCCAAAAAAGGTATACTAATAGTGAACTAACTCTCCTAGCTCTTACAAAGTTTAAATAATATTTTAAGTATTTTTGTATCATTGGGGAAAAATCCATGCTAGTGTATTAATACTATTTATAATTATTTATTAATTTTTATGAGTTGTCTGAGTGAAGCTGATTCAGTCACGCTCACCAATCACCACCCCAAAATAATGCATCTTACTGATGGAAGTACAGCCTATTTCGAAGTATTAATTGTTTAAGGGTGGCTATAACCAAAAGAAAGTAAAGATCAATAAGAAAACGCTTATCCTACCATGGGGTTTTTTGTTTTGTTTTGTTTTGTTTTATAAAAGTCACATTGATTTTAGTGGGAATGCAGTGAACAGACTAGTGGTGAGATAGAAACCTGAGGGATTAATGTGCTACAATATAATATCCCATTAAAATGAAATAGTCTGAGTCTTGGTAACAGGAAGATTGAAACTCTTAGGAATGCAACTTCTGTACTTAAATGACTACGAGATGCCCAAGATCTTTGCCAAAGGGAAACATGATGCAGAGCACACAGAAGTAAGAGAATGTGGAAACTGGAAGAGGGGCTAGAAGAATTTAGGATCCAGTGCTGGGAGGTACTAGAGCCAATGGGAATTGAAGGCAATTAGCAGGATAGATCCCTACATTTTCACCCTGTCTTTTGAGTATAAATGTAATAATTACATATACATCTTGCCAAGTGTTTTAGGAGGCTACTACAGTAAGTAATATATGTTGGCATAAGCCATAAGTATTAAAGAAAATATACAGTGAGAACAGAATAACATTGTCAACTGGGAAGTTCTTGTTTTTCTCATAGTAGATTCAGAGTGCTTTATTTAAACAGATCTGTAGGATTACTTTTACTCAAAGATAATTGTGGTGAGGTTTTTTTGTTTTTGTTTTTGTTTCTAAGGGCTTTGGGCTTTGTTTTGGCTACAAGAAATATGTTCAAAACTGTAAAAAATTATGTTAAATATCTTTACTATAGTTGAATCAAGGGCCCACATTGCTCATTAAAATTGAATCATGTTTCCATCACAGCTCACTGGGAAATCCTCCTAAAACCACTTCATTCACTGGGCAATGGATTTTGGCATCAACAGTGCTTTAGTTCTTTTGATGTACTATATTTCAGTTGCTTATGCCCTATCATTGCATGTGTTTCATATAGCATCCATGTGCTTAGCTTGCAACATTTCAGTGTATTTAAATAAAATTATCCATGTGAAAAAAGACAGATGTCTGCAGTTGGTAAAGCTCAGACCTCTAAGAGAAAAATGAGCCCAAGTAGCCTACCCACCCTTTTATTATTAGAGGGATTTTTCAAGACTTTTGAGACATTGAGACAATCTTCCTTGTGAGCACACCCTTCTTATTCATAACAAGAAGAGATTCAGAGCCTAAAGAGAGATTAATTTAAAGATTGCCTCTCCCACTTACTATTTAAGTCCTGTATTGGAAATAGTTTTAATGGTGAATGGCATAGGTTTGTTTTTAAAAACCGCGTGAGCAAGACAGATTCCAAATCAAGAAGCATGAAGTTAACCCAGTACAGAAGGCTAGTACAAGAGTCGACTATAGACCGTTTTTGTAGTGAACCAGTCCAGGAGCTTTTTGGTGGCCTTCTGTGCACTGATGAAATTTTCCCGAATAGAATATATATGTAAACTCAAACATGACAAACAAATATATTTTAAAGAAACAAAGATGAATCCTCTTCAATGAATGGCTCTAGTGGATGGTCTTTCAACCTCCCTACTGCCCTTCATTAAAAAGAAATACTGATCCCCACTTCAGTGGTAACGTTGCTGTCTGGGAAGCTGTTGAACCTGCTATGGATGTGATTCTGCATCAGCTGAAGTCAGAGGTAAAACTCAAATAGATTTTTTTTTGTGTGTGTGGCAGGATCGAACCCCACATTAATAGACATGGAGTTGGGAGAAGGCACCGTTTTACTGAGACAGGGAAGGCTGCCAGCCCAATCAGAAGATCAGGGTAGTGTCAAGACACTTGATATTGTGGACCTGCACTTGGCACAGAAGGTGTGAACTAACAGGAACAGGTGGTGGTGTGTAAATTTTCCACAGTTATAATAGTTATGGAGAGTCAGAAAGCTGTTAGAGGAGAAAATGGAGAGAAGTATCCTGAAAATGAGACACACAAAAGACCTAAGTGTCACTCAATTGCCTTAAGGCATTGCCATTAAATGTAATTACCGTACTTACTAAGTACCAGTCATAGCTATTAAGTATCATTGGGTTTAAATTAGTTCCCTGGGAGACATCCCGTTTAAGCAGATTTCCCAGTTAAGCGCAGGATACTGGTTTTAAAACCAATTCCTCCTACTACTACCTGCTGTAGTGTAGTCTGTTCCATGATTGTTCAGGCCAGTGCTCAGCAGGATGATTTAAATGAAGGTGATTTAAATCGTGATTGTATCACCAATTGGAAACCCTCCATTTAAATAACTGAATTTAATCAATTTTTCCATATGTACTTCAGTTGTTTTCTAAAGAAATGTACATTCTCATTGGTTGATATAGCCATTAATATTTGTTGATTTACAACTAAATAGAGCCTTTACACTAGATTTGGTACATCTTTTGTGCTACGTAGGAGGGTACACTATAGCTATATACATTTATCTATGCAGTTATATAGGTTAATATTTTCAGATTCATATTAACTGTACATTTTTAGTAGATTAGAAAATGGCTGATATATTACTTATTTACTAGATAATTAACATTTTGCTCATGATTTATTCAAGTTGTATTAGTATGCAACTACAATTTAATTAAACACACAAAATGACTTCTAAAATATCTTTATTAAACAAAACAACCTTAAATGTTTTGGATACATAAGCTCCAGTGTTTTTTCATGAGCTGGAGAGTAAGTTTCCATGATGGGTGGAGTCAGAAATATTCATAATTTGAGAACTGAACCAATCGGCACTCAGGGAGAAGAAGCTATAACATTTGAAGCATGAGACCACCCAGATGCGCCTTAGTGGATGATCCAGCTGAGATGGTGTATCCTGGAGTCATAGGCCAAGTCCCAATGCCTGTGTTGACCTTGCCAGTCTCTTGCACCCAGTAGCGTATCCCCTGATTCTCCCACAGGTTCAAGCCCTTAATACAGTGCATGATTTGCTGTGCCATATTTACCTAGCTTGACTTCCAAAATTAGATGGTTTTTTTTCCTGATTCTTTCTTTATATATGAAAGCAGCCTTTAGCACCAAAGTTTTTGATAGAAGCTCCTGGATTTAGTATATTTGTTGTTTTTTTTAAATGTTGTAAGAAGTTATCAGAAGTTTAGGCCTTAACATATTATGTGTTAAAATCAGATTTCATTTTAAACAAGTTTATTTTTAAAAAGAAAAATGTATTTATAATTTCAATAACAAAATAAAAAAATCAAATTTAAATAAGAAAAATCTTTTTTTAAACAATTTTCACCCAGCTTGCAATCTGCATTAGTGTGGGAGATAAAGCTGCTATAATCAACTAATGAAGAATTACAGTGCTAGGTCTTAGTTTGTATCCAGCAGCAGCCTAAATAAAGAACTGATACAACAAAGTTCTTTCTACTCCTTTTATAACCTATGAGAACACTGCATTCATGATGTGTACAGAAGTTCTACACTGCTAAGAGTAGAGTTCAAGATTCCATGTTTTTCCTACAAGTTTTCAACATCACAAACACCTAAAGAAGTGCTGGAGGACATAAGAAATACTCCCGGCTGTATTTTAGTTGTTTGTAATAATACCAACTGTTTAAATGGAAACATGGAATTATGAGCTCAGGTTTGAAAGCATCAAATTATTTAAATCAGGGATGGGGCAGTTTGTATTTTAGAATCATAGGCCACATCCTAAACTGCTGTAAATTGGCAGAGCTCTATTAACTTTATCGGAGCTACACCAGTTTGCACAAATGGACTTTCTTTCCTCTAATAGTTAAGGATGTAGAAAGTTTATTAGGTCACCAAGATCGTTTTCCAAGAAGGGTAAGGATGCTGGGCCTGATCACATACCAATGCAGTCAGTAGGAACCTTTCCGCTGATTTCAATGGGCTTTGGGTTGAACCTGCAGTCATCTGATAGCGGATGTGTGTACATAGATATTTTTTACAAAAATCTTTGTAATTTGCCTTTAAATAACAAGTAAAAGATCTGGAAAACACACTCTTTTCCTTTGGTCTCCTGTCCCTCGCTACCTTAATTGTATGCTGTTGTCCATATAATCAATGTCTCAGTCTTTCTTTGCCCTCTCTCTTTCTGTATGCAGAATCACACTGCAATTCTGGGTGGTTGTTTTTTAACCTTAGCTCAGAGAAATCGTTCTTATAAAAATCCCAGCCTTTCCCAATAGTTTTGCTAAGCTGGCTGATGCTGTGTCAGGTTCATGCCTTCCTGCTTTAGTACCAGACTGTAAAAGAATTCTCAGTGATGATAGCAGCAACAGTCTTTCTGATAAACTCTGTCGGCAGGAGGGAGTGAGACAAAGCCTGGAGGGGCTTGTTTGCCAGAATTCCAATATCTGCTCATTACAGGTCTAGATTTAATTTTATTTCGCAGATATGCAAGGTACAGTTTATGTGACAACACTCAAGGGAATAGTCTACTTTTAAGGTGCTTATCTTCCTTGGAAATTATTATTATTATTTCATAGGCCGATTTATTTTATTATTATTTTATTTTATTTCATTATTATTTTGCAATGAAAACTGAAACTAAAATAGTTTATGCTCTTATGCTTTACTGACATGGCAGCAAGGTTTCTGATTCAGGAATATATTAACCGTTATCCTAGTCAATAGGTGTACAATCTTCTTGAATGTAATGTAGAGAAAATAATACACCTTAACACTTGTTAAGGTTATGAGAAGTTAACTGCTTTTGAATTGTTGTTATAATTTTTGGATGATTCAGCCTGTATTTGTGCCAGCTTCTGATGGATTAATCCCAGAGATAGGCTCCAGGTGGAAACTCCACTGGTAATAATGTTAGGATGGAGGAAAGCAGGAGTTGAGTTCCAGCACTAACAAAGTGGCCAGCACTGGCTGGAAAGGTGTCCTGGAGAGGGAGACTAGTATATGTGCTAACAAAACTGTGCAATCTCTCCTTAAAATGAGTTACTATACTTGAGAACTAAAGAGTAGTAGATATTGCACCTATCTGTAATCTATGTGCTTGGGACAATCCTGGGAATTATAGACTAGTAAACCTTGTTCCAGTACCAGGAAAAGTAGTTGAAAAGATAACTACATATAAGATTATGTACCACTTAATAAAACATGGGTCCAGGGATAAAATCATCATGGCTCCTTTTAAGGAAAATCCTGCCCCTAATCTACTAGAATTCTTTGTTCATGCCAGCAAAATACTGAAATTGACATTTAAATGGATTTGCAATAAGTCTTTTGCAAAGCTCCTTGCAAAAGGCTTGAAAGAAAACAAAGTAGTCCTAGTGGAGAGGTAAAGTTCTGTCATGGGAGACATTGTGACACAGAAGTCCATGGGTGGTACACTACTCTGAGTGTCAGCAATTCTTGTCAGGCCTGACACACGCTCTTATCAGAATCTGTATCTAAAAGGTGTCATGTACAGTGTAATATACAAACTGGTAGCTCACTGGTCCTGAAAATCATTGTGTGGCTTATGTACAGAGTGTATACAAAGACTTATAAATATGTGCTAGAATTATGTTCTTAAAATGTGTTTGGCAGGCAATGCATAAAACCAGTTGCCTTAGACAAAGCAACTTGTATTTGCTTGTCTGAGCAGCCTGGTCATCAGGCAGTGACAATTAAGGTACTTTTATATATAAGATAAACAAAGCCATCAAGCTAACAAGCAGAGGAGAAAACAGTGTGGCATTTACATCCCAGCGGGAGAGAAACTATATTGGGGGATACATTTTAGAAGAATACATTTCAAAAGTTAACTGGGCTATAAAGTCAGGGAATCTGAACCTCAGATGGTGAGCAATTGAGTCGACTGATTGTATACAATATTACTACATTAAGATTGTATTGAGTAAGGTCTTTTTTGAAAGCCTGAGACATACTGGTGATTAATATCACTGTGAAATGTAGGCATTAACACTATCTGAAGAATTATGGATATTCACTGATGTTAAGCTTTAAGGTCTCTGACCAAACACAGAAACAGGTTTTCTCCTAGACAGGAGGGAAGGTAGTTGTCTACCTGCCTCCACTGTAAATTAAGCCTTATGGAATCAAAGCAATGGAAGCTCCATTTACATCTGAATCAGCAAAGGGATGGGAAGTTAACAGAAAGGGATAAACAGCAGGAATCCTTCTTCTTTCCTTTAACAGGATGAATGAAATTTGGGAGATTTAAGCAGAAACACAAAGCCATTTTGGTATCCTTTACCCAAAGAAACAAAGAAACCAAGCTCTTTGAGATCTATGAAGCATCCTGGCCAGGGAGTTTCATCAGCCATGCTGGAAAAGGAGACTTCTCTGAACAAGAGAAACTCATTTTTTAAATCAGGTTTTAGTCTTAGAATCATATTTGTACTTTTGTTGGTTTGTAACCTTTTCTATCTTTATTTCTTATGTTTGATATCACTTAATCATATATCCTTTTGTTAAATAAACTAGTTTTATTTTCAATGTAAACCAACATAGTGCTATGATTGAAATAAGAGTGTCTGTCAAACCCCAGATAAATTATTGAGCTGCAGGTTGTCTCTTTAAAGGAGCAATGAACTTAACTAATGTGAGTGTTCAGTAAGAAGGCTGAACATCGCAAGGGAGATGTCTCTGGGGAATTCAGGAGTTGGGGTTCACTGTTTACCCACAAGGCAAGGTAAACAAACTGTGAACCCCAACTTCCAGAACTTCCAAGTTCTGAAGAGTTTGTTAGAAAGACAGACAAGCTGGGATGTTAGTGAGTTATTGCACAGCTTAGTAGTAGCAAAACTCTCACTTGCTGAAACTGAGAGGGGTAACACCGTAATACACAATTTTGAGAAACCCAGCAGATTGTCACAGACACAAAACTAAAAATAGGAATAAATGGTCAATTTTTCTGGTGTTGAAGGGTTAACAATAGAGTGTCTGGAAGTTCCATGCTCGGACTGGCAGTGTTAAGCATTTTTATTGATGCTCTCGAAAACTGGGTGAATGATGATGTGGAAAGAATTACATATGACACAAAATTATTTATATCATTCAAAACTAGTGAAGACTATGAGGAACTCCAGTGAGACCTAAATAAAGTAGGTTAATGTTAGAACAAAGACAGGTGGCCTTGGAATGGCCTTAGAATATGCCCAGGTCCTTCATGTTGCAATCCTTTCCCTTAATGTGTGAGCTCGTGCTCATGCACATAATGAGTTATCAACAATTAATTGGGAATGAAGTGAGAGATGTTTGGCAATACCAGAATTGAGTAAGTGCCATTTGTCTCCTGTGCAATAATATTTGTGATGTGCACACAGCAAGAACACACCTGAGACCCTGTGGATAAACTAAAGTCTCAGCAACAGCACAGAATGCTTAAAAAAAACAAAGCGTTGTGGTGTAAATCTTCCTGTGACACAATCATAAATGTTGGTGGGATGACATCTGTCTTTGGTGACAGGCAATATGGTTTCTGTGGACAAAAAGGCAACAACTGTTCACCCTACCAGTGTTCTCTTGTTCATCTGTGTGGTTTTTGCTGTGTAATATATGCCTTTGATCACACATCAAATATTTCACAAACCACCACCAGGTATGCCAGGATTCCCATCTGTTAGGGTGGGGTGGTATGAAAGTTATGCTACCAACATTTCCTAATGTCCTGCCAGTTCTTCCCTTCCTTGATACCTGCTCAGATCATTCTGTTTCTCCACCAGTCTGCTCTCCTGACTTCTAAAACACATGGCCTGAATGGACAACTGAATTCCACTTCAGGGAATGTCCCCTGCACTGACTAGTTCTTGGTTCCCTCCTCCGGCCATCAGTCTCAGACAGAGCAAGGAAGGGTAATGGTTAGACTTTCAGAGAGGAATGGGCTATCTGTTTCCATGTGTGCAACTTTCCCACATCACCAGCTGGACCAGAGGGGGAATGATGGAAATAGACAGCTTATGAGGGGAAAGAAAGAAAGGCAAGAGTAGAAAAATCCATATCTCCCTCCAGTACTGTAGATATCCTCCTCAATTTTCTAAAGTTGGCAGTTTGCTATCAAAGATATGTCCCTGCCCACAGTTACTGTACAGTGGTGTCTGGGATTTCAGTCATTTTGAGGCTAGAAGGAAACTTTGACATCTCAAATTCCAGAGTAGGGTAACAGCAGATAAATGATTAATTTTCAATAGTGACAACTGTGTCTACACTCTTCCATAGACATTTCAACATTTTAATTATTCAGTAGCATTCTTACTCTTTTCATTTGTTTCTAGTCCCTGTTTTGCCCATTTGGAGTGCACTGTATTCTCTTTTTTTCATCTGGAGGCAAAGTCAAGAATTTAAGATCATTTAACTTTACATAAGCAAGAGACTCATTTCACACATAGTCTTTCTCAGTAGTGATTCACAAATGCTAGCTTAAAAAAAAACCTAGACAAGATTTTTTTCTATTACACCATTTTTTACACTGGGATAACTCCATTGACTTCAGTGGAGTTACTACTTCTTTTACACTGCTGTGAGGAAAATTAGGCCCTATATGAGTAAATTATCCTCAGGTTCCTCTACCGTGTTTTCTTTTAATAGATAGGGTATGGCACTTCTATCTCTGTGATTTGTGCTAGATCTATGAATGATGGGAATCAACATGCGCATGAATATGTTTTTAATATAGCTGGAGTTTAGCCAAAAATTATTGTTCACAATTGCAAAGCGTATAAATAAGTTGTTAAAGCCAATATGGCCAACTCATAATTCCAAATGGCTCTGCCTGCTTGAAGCGATGTGCTATGCATACAGTGTCAGTTAAGCAATTTTCATTTCATTGGCAGCAATGCATTAAATACACAAATGTTTGTCAGAAGCGCATAACAGACACCTTAGATTTTTTTTAAAAAATGCTTTCTAGGATAACGGATGTCCTATCATCTGGCCTCTGACTTCAAAGGAAAGCATTTTCCTGGGAGGAAAAAATATAATAATCATTTGTATTGTCATATTTTCTGAGCATGTAAATTGCTAATTCACCTGCTTAATATAAACTACCTGTTTAACTGGTCCTGTTTGTGAAATAATTCAAATGGTGGCAAGATCTTCGTCACCTTTGGCAGGAAACACTGATTCTGATTATCCTTTTTTAAAATTAAAAGCAGCAGCAACAGAAGTGCTTAACCAGTTGTCCGAAGTACATTAGTGAGTCTGGAGCGGGGAATGGAACAGAATCCGTAAAATAACCTCTTTTTCAAACTGAATGCATCTCATGATGAAGCTCACAATGATTTTATATGATAGAAAAAACTATTCATATCCAGAAGAGAGTTTAATTAAACAGGTCAGAATAGGTAGTTTTCAGATCTAATTGCAGATGTAAAGTGCAGCAGAGATTATTTTTATTTCAGTGCTTTCGCAGGTGAACAGCCCCATCCTCTTCCCCACCCAAACACACTGGCACACTCTCACACAATTTTACTCTTTCAGTGTTATTCTTATTTATAAGATCTCCTTCAAGGGTACTGGGGATGATATGAAATTTGGAGGCTTACATTGTAATTAGAGACAGAACATGACTCTCACACTATAACCCTTAGACCCACTTTGAAGCTCTTTTAACGTTGCTCCGGAGCCTTAGTGTAAATAAGAATAAGGCCCAAAATGTCAAATTCACTCTCACAATTTACCTACTTTTAATACTGATATACATGACAGAGACAGAGTGCTGGTTTCTGAATATTTAATTGTAAAAATCCATTACTCCGTTACTCAGATTTCTTTTTTTCTTCAAAATATTCATCGCTTATATACGACCTAGGTTCTCTGCTTCTGGAAAGCCACCTGCAGGAGTATACAATGAATAAACAATATTCACAGAGCCATACTCTCTGGTAGTGTTGCCCAAACTAGGAAGTAGAAATAAATACTAAATTAGTTTCAAGCTCCACTGGAAACAGGGGAAATTACATTTGCAAAATGAAGAAGAGCAAAAAAGGACAAAAATGGTAGTAAAAGCTGTTTTATTTAAAATAGTTAAAGGAAAGATGCTGTGGTTAGCTACTTGAAAATATTCCATTAAAAAGATAAATAATGATACTTAACTCTCAGATAACGCTCTATGGTAAAGCTCTCGCAAACACTTACGTGCGTGCTTAACTTTAAACATGAGTGTAGTTGCTTCATCAAACCGAAATGTTTGCAGGATCAATGTTTGTTTGTTTGATTTTTCAAACATTAACCCATTAAGTTAAGATAATAGATATATGTTACTACCATTGAGCAGGGAGGGAATCAATATATTTGTTAGTATGTTTCTTAACCCACACAGCTAACTTTTGAAATCTGTAAAAGAAGACCTTTGAGGGGAGACATTTGATTTCATTGAAATATATAGGATTAGGAGATTTCCCTGGGGAGGGATGGGAGGAATGTTAAATATTTTTCTAGTTATTGTCTAGAACGAACCTTTGCTCAATGCTCTATATAAAGTTACATGGAGGAGGCGATAGTTGCACTGCCCTAGGAATGGCTTTTTTCATGTTGGTAATTTAATACAGCCTTTTATGGATACAGATTACTTCCTCTCTTGTGCTTGCTCCGTTATGCTGGCCACCGCATTGGGGAACAGAACTAAGGCTGTGTCCAGCCACCAACCCCTCTTTGATCCTTTCCACCTAACAGTTTGAGGGGAGTAGTGGATGAGCAGCTGCAATGTGGGGGTTGCTAACATGGCTACACAGGTCTGGGGAAAGTCTTATTTATTTTATTTTATTTTATTTTATTTTATTTTATTTTATTTTTTGTTAAATAACATGATAGCATTTTCCAGGCTTAATCTTTAATTTTTAATTTTAGATTTTTTTTTTAAATAATTAAATTTTAGAATTAAAATGTGTGTGTTTCTGTAGGGGAAGTGTTTTGGGGTTCTATGGAAAAGGTGATGATTTTATGTAATAACTGAAAAGTGAACAAATTAACAAACCTCATTGGCTGAATATGCTCTGGATGTTTTGTGTTGTGTTATATCATACAATCACAGAAGATTAGGGTTGGAAGAGACCTCAGGAGGTCATCTAGTCCAATCCCTTCTCAAAGCAGGACCAACACCAACTAAATCATCCCAGCCAAGGCTTTGTCAAGCCGGGCCTTAAAAACCTCTAAGGATGGAGATCCCACCACCTCCGTAGGTAACCCATTCCAGTGCTTCACCACCCTCCTAGTGAAATACTGTTTCCTAATATCCAACCTAGATCTCCCCCACTGCAACTTGAGATCACTGCTTCTTGTTCTGTCGTCTGCCACCACTGAGAACAGCCTAGCTCCATCCTCTTTGGGACCCCCCTTCAGATAGTTGAAGGCTGGTATCAAATCCCAGCTCATTCTTCTCTTCTGCAGACTCCCAGTTCCCTCAACCTCTCCTTGTAAGTCATGTGCACCAGCCCCCTGATCATTTTTGTTACCCTCTGCTGGACTCTCTCCAATTTGTCCACATCCTTTCTGCAGTGGGGGGCCCAAAACTGGAGGCAGGACTCCAAATGTGGCCTCACCAGTGCCGAATAGAGGGGAATAATCACTTTCCTCGATCTGCTGGCAATGCTCCTATTAATGCAGCCCAATATGCCGTTAGCCTTCTTGGTAACAAGGGCACACTGCCGACTCATTTTCAGCTTCTCATCTCCTGTAATCCCCAGGTTGTTTTCTTCAGAACTGCTGCTTAGCCAGTCAATCCCCAGCCTTCTTAGGATTCTTCCGTCCTAAGTGCAGGACTCTGCACTTGTCCTTGTTGAACCTCATCAGATTTCTTTTGGCCCAATCCTCCAATTTGTTTTGGGTCCCTCTGTAGCCTATCCCTACCCTCCAGCATATCTACCACTGCCCACAGTTTAGTGTCATCTGCGAACTTGCTGAGGATGCAATCTATCCCATCACCTAGATCATTAATAAAGATGTTGAACAAAATCGGCCCCAAGATCGACCCCTGGGGCACTCCACTTGATACTGGCTGCCAACTAGACATTGAGTCATTGATCACTAGTCGTTGAGCCTGACAATCTAGCCAGTTTTCTATCCACTTTATAGTCCATTCATCCAATCCATACTTTAACTTGCTAGCAAGAATACTGTGGGAGACCGTATCAAAAGCTTAGCTAAAGTCAAGATATATCACATCCACTGCTTTCCCCATATTTACAGAGCCAGTTATCTCATCATTGAAGACAGTCAGGTTGGTCAGGCATGACTTGCCCTTGGTGAATCCATGTTGACTGTTTCTGATCACCTTTCTCTCCTCCGAGTGCTTCAAAATGGTCTCCTTGAGAACCTAGTCCATGATTTTTCCAGAGACTGAGGTGAGGCTGACCGGTCTTAGTTCCCCGGGTTCTTCTTCTTCCCTTTTTTAAATATGGGCACTATATTTGCCTTTTTCCAATCATCCGGAACCTCCCCTGTTTGCCACAAGTTTTCAAAGATAATGGCCAATGGCTCTGCAATCACATCAGCCAATTCCCTCAGCACCCTTGGATACATTAGATCTGGACCCATGGACTTGTGCATGTCCAGCTTTTCTAAATAGTCCTTAACATGTTCTTTCACCACTAAGGACTGCTCACCTCCTCCCCATACTGTGTTGCCCAGGACAGCAGTGTGGGAGCTGACCTTGTCTGTGAAGACCGAGGCAAAAAAAGCATTGACTACTTCAGCTTTTTGCACATCATCTGTCAATAGGTTGCCTCCCCCATTCAATAAGGGTCCCACACCATCCCTGACCTTTTTCTTGTTGCTAACATACCTATATAAACCCTTCTTGTTACCCTTAACATCCCTTGCTAGCTGCCAGTCCAGTTGTGTTTTGGCCTTCCTGATTACACCCCTGCATGCTCAAGCAATATTTTTATACTCCTTCCTAGTCATCTGACCAAGTTTCCACTTCTTGTAAGCTTCCTTTTTGTGTTTAAGCTCACCAAAGATTTCACTGTTAAATCAAGCTGGTCGCCTGCCATATTTGCTGTTCTTTCTGCATATTGGGATGGTTTGTTCCTGTGCCCTCAATGAGGCTTCTTTAAAATACAGCCAGCTTTCCTGGACTCCTTTCCCCCTCATATTAGCCTCCCAGGGGATCCTGCCCATCAGTTCCCTAAGGGAGTCATAGTCTGCTTTTCTGAAGTGCGAGGTCCATATTTTGCTACTCTCCTTTCTTCCTTTTGTGAGGATCCTGAACTCAACCATCTCATGGTCATTGCTGCCCAGGTTGCCACCCACTTCTACTTCCCCTACCAATTCTTCCCTGTTTGTAAGCAGCAGGTCAAGAGGAGAACGGCCCCTGGTTGGTTCCTCCAGAAGTTACACCAGGAAGTTGCTTCATTAAGAGTCAACACTAATTTTTACATAGCCAATTCCTACAGTCTTATGTATGAATTTGACTTTCATGGCAACAGGAATGCATGCAGCTCCTTTGTTGTGGTGTTCATTTTAATGTCTATTTGAAGTGCTCTATACGCAAGCTAGGAGAGAGGCAGGACTGGAAATTTGAGCAGCTGACCTTTTGATTAGACCATAGCACAAGACGATCAGAAAAGCACCTAAGTAAGATTGCAGCTAATATATTTCAATTCAAAGAGGGAAATAGAAGTACTTACTTTGGGAAGTTAACTTTAAAAGCATTTTGTACAACTAGCTAATCGTTCAATATTTTTGAAGTATTGGACAACGTGATGGACAAAATCAGTTGAATCATATTGAATAAATATAAAATTCTGTGAAATTTGAAAGGTTTTGTGAAACAATCCTATTCTGTAATGATATATCATTAGTCTAAAATACAGGACAAATATCAGAAATTAACAATTGGCAGTTTGCGGAGTGTTTGGACAGCTTCTGGTGGTAATATTTTGTATAGAGTTTAGAAACTGATTGACAAAGTTGCATGGTTTTATTTCTGGTGCTTGATTACATTTGACACTTTTATATCTCCCCCCACCCTATGTTATTTTAGTATTTCTGAGCCAATTAGAACATATAAGGAATTTATACTGTTCTTCCCAATGTACTTAATCTTTCATTTAGAATACTACAAGGGAATCTGCACTTGCAATGCCCCATCTCCCAATTTGAGTAAGTCCTCATAGCATTTCTCAGTCCTCTTTATCCTTTACAGATATACAGAGTTTTGTGTCATTTTCAGATTTTTTTATTTGCAGTGCATATGATCTCTGGGGTACTCCACTCTTAATTTCTGCCCGCTCAGAGAAGCAGCCATTAATTATAACTCTTTGTTTTTTACTAGTTAGCTACTCTTTAATCCACAACAGGATTTTATCTCTTACCTTATGGCTATTTCATTTTCTTAATAGTCTTTTGTCAGGAATCTTGTCAAAAGTTTTGAGAAACCAAGCAAATTATATCTACCGGATCTCCCATTTATCCTGTATGTCATTAACCCTTTCCAAGAATTCTAGTAAAAGAGTTAAGATTTACCATTCAGGGAGGTTTGACCTTACCAGTTTATACTTATTCAAGTGCTGTACTATTCTGTCCTGAATTATCTTCTCAGTCAGCTTCTCTCGAACCAAACTGAGGCACAGGGAATTGTTCCAAGAGTCACCTTTTGCTTCTTTTTTAAAGGTAAGCATCATATTGTTGACTTTGTTCAGAATATATAATTCTCTTTAACAATACCTCAGCTACCTTTGATTGAGTTCCGTTCCATGGCATTGGTGATTTCACTGCTCTTACAATTCTCAAGTTTCTCCTAATTTTTTCTGTAAGCAACTTTTTTCTAATGGGACATCATGCTTTTTTATAAGAATGCCTACAGGATAGATTTCAGAGAAGCAGCCATGTTAGTCTGTATCCGCAAAAAGAAAAGGAGTACCTGTGGCACCTTGGAGACTAACAAATTTATTTGAGCATAAGCTTTCGTGAGCTAAAGCTCACTTCATCAGATGCTGCCAAGGTTCCTTCCCACTCTGAACTCTAGGGTACAGATGTGGGGACCTGCATGAAAAATCCCCTAAGCTTATTTTTACCAGCTTAAGTTAAAACTTCCCCAAGGTAAAAACTATTTTATCTTTTGCCCCTGGACTTCATTGCTGCCACCACCAAGCGTCTAACCAATATATAACAGGAAAAGAGCCCGCTTGGAAATGTCTTTCCCCCCAAAATCCTCCCAAACCCTATACCCCCTTTCCTGGGGAAGGCTTGATAAAAATCCTCACCAATTTGCATAGGTGAACACAGACCCAAACCCTTGGATCTTAAGAACAAGGAAAAAGCAATCAGGTTCTTAAAAGAAGAATTTTAATTGAAGAAAAAGTAAACGAATCACCTCTGTAAAATCAGGATGGTAAATACCTTACAGGGTAATCCAATTCAAAACATAGAGAATCCTTCTAGGCAAAACCTTAAGTTAGAAAAAGACACAAAAACCGGAATATACATTCCATTCAGCACAACTTATTTTATTAGCCATTTAAACAAAACAGAATCTAACGCATATCTAACTAGATTGCTTATTAGCCCTTTACAGGAGTTCTGACCTTCATTCCTGCTCTGGTCCCGGCAAAAACAACACACAGACAGAGAGAACCCTTTGTTTTTCCCCCCACTCCAGCTTTGAAAGTATCTTGTCTCTTCATTGGTCATTTTGGTCAGGTGCCAGCGAGGTTATCCTAGCTTCTTAACCCTTTACAGGTGAAAGTGTTTTTTTCCTCTGGCCAGGAGGGATTTAAAGGCGGTTAGCCTTCCCTTTATATTTATGACATGCCCCCCAAATCACAGATAGGGTGAAATGCTGGCTGTGATTTCTTCCTGGAGCTCTAGGAGAAAACAGAGTTAATAAGACACATGCACCTCTAAATATACTACCAAGTATATAAAGACTAACAATATTTTTCACATCTCAAGGACGATTTTAACCAGTTTATTCTGGGAAACTTTCACAGGAGAGTGCATCAGCCACTTTGTTAGAAGCTCCTGAGATGTGTTGGATCAAAATCTTGGAGAGCTAAACTCCACTGAATAATTTTTTTTGTTATTTCTCGTGGTGGTATGAAGCCACTGTAGCGCAGCATGGTCGGTTTGCGGTGGAACGCCATCCCCAAACGTATGAGCGTAGCTTTTCCAGAGCGTAGACAATAGCGTAACATTCTTTTTCACTGACTGACCAGTTGCTTTCCCTCTCAGACAGCTTCTTGCTGAGAAACACTACAGAGTGGAATTCTTGATCCGGTCCTTCCTCCATTAAAACTGCTCCCACACCACGCTCGGATGCATCTGTGGTTACGAGGAACGGTTTGTCAAAGTCTGGGGCCCTTAGCACAGGGTCAGACATGAGTGTCGCTTTAAGCTGGTTAAAGGCCTTCTGACACTCTTCGGTCCACTGAACGGCATTTGGCTGTTTCTTTTTGGTTAGGTCTGTCAGTGGGGTGGCGATTTGGCAGTATTGCGGTACAAATCGCCTGTAATATCCGGCCAAACCTAAGAAGCATTGGACCAGTTTCTTTGACTTTCGGACAGGCCACTTTTGGATAGCATCCACTTTGGCCTGTAGGGGGTTGACAGTTCCTTGACCCACCTGGTGTCCAAGGTAAGTCACTCTGTTTAGGCCTATTTGACACTTCTTAGCCTTAACAGTTAGTCCTGCCTCACTTATGCGCTCGAAGACTTTTTGTAGATGTTCCAGGTGTTCTGCCCAGGAATCCGAAAATATGGCCACATCGTCAAGGTAGGCGACTGCATATTCTCCTAATCCCGCTAGGAGACCCTCTACAAGTCTTTGGAAGGTGGAGGGTGCATTCTGCAGCCTGAAAGGGAGAACATTAAATTCATACAGCCCGGCATGGGTGGTGAAGGCTGACCTTTCCTTGGCGGATTCATCTAGCGGTACCTGCCAGTACACCTTGGTTAAGTCCAAGGTAGAGATGAACTGAGCCCATCCCAGTTTCTCTAATAGTTCATCTGTGTGTGGCATTGGATAGTTGTCTGAGCGAGTTACAGCATTTAGCTTACGATAGTCCATGCAAAAACATATCTCCCCATCTGGTTTGGGAACTAGACCCACTGGAGATGCCCATGCACTGCCAGAGGGGCAGATTACACCCATCTGTTGTATATCCTGGATCTCCCGTTCTATAGCAGTTTTAGCTTGAGGAGACACCCAGTAAGGTTGGACTTTAATTGGGTGAGCATTACCTGTGTCAAAGGAGTGGTATGCCCATTCAGTCAGTCCTGGGGTGGCTGACAAGGTCAGCTAGTGCACAGCTTCTTGATCTGCTGCCGCTGCATATGCCCAAGGGTCAGGGAGAGGTTCACCTCTTCCATGCCACCAGCACTTTTCCCTTCGTAGTGGACACCTTCAGGCCACTCAGCGTCATCTCCTCCCTGGGCTGTAAACTGACAAACCTTTAATTCTATGGAATAAAAGGGCTTTAGAGAATTAATATGGTACACCTTAGGCTTTCGGTTGGAGGTGGGGAAGGCTATGAGATAATTAACAGCTCCCAGGCGCTCCTGGACCGTGAATGGCCCTTCCCACGAAGCTTCCATTTTATGGGCCTGGAGCACCTTTAAGACCATGACCTGGTCCCCTACTTTGAAGGAACGCTCTCTGGCATTTTATCATACCAGGCTTTTTGCTCTTTTTGAGCATCCTTTAGGTTTTCTTTAGCAAGGGCTAAAGAGGTTCAGAGGGTGTTTTGTAGGTTGGTTACAAAGTCCAGAATGTTAGTTGCTGGAGAAGGTGTAAACCCCTCCCATTGCTGCTTCACCAACTGTAATGGCCCCTTAACCGCACGGCCATATACAAGTTCAAATGGTGAAAACCCTAAACTGGGATGTGGTACAGCTCTGTAAGCAAAGAGCAACTGCTGCAACACTAAGTCCCAATCATTGGAGTGCTCATTTACGAATTTACATACCATGGCCCCCAAAGTGCCATTACATTTCTTATCCCATAAACACTGTTTAATTTCCTCCTTAGACATATTCAGGAATTGCTCCTGAGCTATAAAATCACACATTCTGTTAAAGCTAGTGACACTCCTTCCTAGGACCCATTTATCTAACAGATCCTTTGGTTTAGATAAGCCACATTACTTAGTCCAAGCCATCTCTTAAGGGTTCGAAATTTTACCCTGTACATTTCAGATGTAATTTGAAATTGTTTAAAACCAAATCCTTGAGCTTATTATAGTCAGAAGCCTCATCAATAGGCATCTTATCGAATATGTCCAGAACTCTTCCAGTCAATTTTGTGACCAATCTGGTCATCTTGTGAGCTTCAGGAATTTTATGGAGAGTGAAAAGTCTCTCAAAGGTGAGAAAATATTCAGCAATATCACTGGATTCATTATACTGTGGACATAGTCGCTCCCATTTGTGGATTGTTGGGGAAGGATTGTTAGGGTTATCCAGTAGATTCCGCTCAGCCCTTACCTTCTCCATCTCCAGTGCATGCTTCCTCTCTTTTTCCTTCTCCTCCAGTTCTTTTCCCCTTGCCTCCATAGCTCTCCTGTGGGCAGCCTCTAGGGCTTTTTCTGCCTCTTTCACTGCCTCCAGTCTGGTTAACTCCAATTTGTCTTGTGCCTTGGTATCTGTCATGTTTGCCTCTCTGTTTTTAACTAACTTTACACCCAAGAGTTAGAAATAAAACAAACAAACAAACAAACAAAAAACTTGGCTTGTCAAATATATAGGTTGTGCTGTAACCGGATTCCTATGTTCTCTGATAGTTATTGTCAACCTACAGAAAAATCCTTTAAAAAAAAAACTAACACCTTTGTCTCCAGGCAAATAGACAGAAAACCCCTCTAGTTGCTCTTAGGTAAAAAAAAAACAATCAACTTCAGGTCTGTGAAGACTTGTGAATTTCCCTGCAGGAGGTTAATTACCCTGCCTTTAGGTAGAGAAAACTCCAGCTCACAAAAGACAATTCCAATTTGTCTCTGCTCTGGCCCCCAAGCAGAGAAAAAAAACCCGCTTACTGCTTTCAGTTAAAACCTGATTTCCAGCAGCCCAAAGGGAAAAAAAAAATTAAATCTGTCCTTCTGGTTCAAAAAATCTCCAATTCATCTCAAAATGATTTCAAGTTAATCCAACCGCTCTGCCACCATGTCAAGGTTCCTTCCCCACTCTGAACTCTAGGGTACAGATGTGGGAACCTGCATGAAAAACCCCTTAAACTTATTTTTACCAGCTTAAGTTAAAACTTCCCCAAGGTACAAACTATTTTACCTTTTGCCCCTGGACTTTATTGCTGCCACCACCAAGCGTCTAACAAACATATAACAGGGAAAGAGCTCGCTTGGAAACATCTTTCCCCCCAAAATCCTCCCAAATCCTACACCCCCTTTCCTGGGGAAGGCTTGATAAAAATCCTCACCAATTTGCATAGGTGAACACAGACCCAAACCCTTGGATCTTAAGAACAAAGAAAAAGCAATCAGGTTCTTAAAAGAAAAAATTTAATTGAAGAAAAAGTAAACGAATCACCTCTGTAAAATCAGGATGGTAAATACCTTACAGGGTAATCAGATTCAAAACATAGAGAATTCCTCTAGGCAAAACCTTAAGTTACAAAAAGACACAAAACCGGAATATACATTCCATTCAGCACAACTTATTTTATCAGACATTTAAACAAAACAGAATCTAACACATATCTAACTAGATTGCTTATTAACCCTTTACAGGAGTTCTGACCTTCATTCCTGCTCTGGTCCTGGCAAAAACAACACACAGACAGAGCAAACCCTTTGTTTCCCCCCACCTCCAGCTTTGAAAGTATCTTGTCTCCTCATTGGCCATTTTGGTCAGGTGCCATAGAGGTTATCCTAGCTTCTTAACCCTTTACAGGTGAAAGGGTTTTTTCTTCTGGCCAGGAAGGATTTAAAGGTGGTTAGCCTTCCCTTTATATTTGTGACAGATGCATTCAGAGGAAAATACAGTGGGGAGATTTATATACACAGAGAACATGAAACGGGTGTTACCATACACGCTGTAATGAGAGTGATCAGGTAAAGTGAGCTATTACCATCAGGAGAGTGGGGGGGGAAAAGCTTTTGTAGTGATAATTAAGGTGGGCCATTTCCAGCATTTGACAATAACGTCTGAGGAACAGTGTGTGTGTGCGGGGGAATAAACATGGGGAAATAGTTTTGTGTAATGACCCATCCACTCCCAGTCTTTATTCAAGCCTAAGTTAATTGTATCCACCATGATTTCAACAATTTCCATCCCACCATCAACCTCAGCCTGGACCAGTCCACACAAGAGATCAACTTCCTGGATACTATTGTGCTAATAAACAATGGTCACATAAACACCACCCTATACCGGAAACCTACTGACCGCTATGCCTACCTACATGCCTCTAGCTTTCATCCAGACCACACCACATGATCCATTGTCTGCAGCCAAGCTCTACGATACAACCACATTTGCTCCAACCCTTCAGACAGAGACAAACACCTACAAGATCTCTATCAAGCTTTCTTACAACTACAATACCCACTTGCTGAAGTGAAGAAACAGATTGACAGAGCCAGAAGAGTACCCAGAAGTTACTTACTACAGGACAGGCCCAACAAAGGAAATAACAGAACACCACTAGCCATCACCTTCAGCCCCCAACTAAAACCTCTCCAACGCATCATCAAGGATCTACAACCTATCCTGAAGGATGACCCATCACTTTCACAGATCTTGGGAGACAGGCAGTCCTTGCTTACAGACAGCCCCCGAACCTGAAGCAAATACTCACCAGCAACCACACACCACACAACAGAACCACTAACCCAGAAACCGATCCTTGCAACAAAGCCCGTTGCCCACTGTTTCCACATATCTATTCAGGGGACACCATCATAGGGCCTAATCACATCAGTCACACTATCAGAGGCTCGTTCACCTGCACATCTACCAATGTGCTATATGCCATCATGTGCCAGCAATGCCCCTCTGCCATGTACATTGGTCAAACTGGACAGTCTCAACATTGGTGAGGCCTCATCTGGAGTACTGTGTCCAGTTTTGGGCCCCACACTTCAAGAAGGATGTGGATAAATTGGAGAGAGTCCAGCGAAGGGCAACAAAAATGATTAGGGGACTGGAACACATGAGTTATGAGGAGAGGCTGAGGGAGCTGGGATTGTTTAGCCTGCAGAAGAGAAGAATGAGGGGGGATTTGATAGCTGCTTTCAACTACCTGAAAGGGGGTTCCAAAGAGGATGGCTCTAGACTGTTCTCAATGGTAGCAGATGACAGAACGAGGAGTAATGGTCTCAAGTTGCAGTGGGGGAGGTTTAGATTGGATATTAGGAAAAACTTTTTCACTAAGAGGGTGGTGAAACACTGGAATGCGTTACCTAGGGAGGTGGTAGAATCTCCTTCCTTAGAGGTTTTTAAGGTCAGGCTTGACAAAGCCCTGGCTGGGATGATTTAACTGGGAATTGGTCCTGCTTCGAGCAGGGGGTTGGACTAGATGACCTTCTGGGGTCCCTTCCAACCCTGATATTCTATGATTCTATGTAAAAGAATAAATGGACACAAATCAGACATCAAGAATTATAACATTCAAAAACCAGTCGGAGAGCACTTCAGTCTCTTTGGTCACTCGATTACAGACCTAAAAGTGGCAATTCTTCAACAAAAAAACTTGAAAAACAGACTCCAAGTAGAGACTGCTGAATTGGAATTAATTTGTAAACTGGATACAATTAACTTAGGCTTGAATAGAGACTGGGAGTGGATGGGTCATTACACAAAGTAAAACTATTTCCCCATGTTTATTCCCCCCCTCCACCCTCCACTGTTCCTCAGACATTCTTGTCAACTGCTGGGAATGGCCCCCTGCTCTCCTGATGGTAATAGCTCACTTTACCTGATCACTCTTGTTACAGTGTGTATGGTAACACGCATTGTTTCATGTTCTCTATGTATATAAATCTCCCCACTGTATTTTCTACTGAATGCATCCAATGAAGTGAGCTGTAGCTCATGAAAGCTTATGCTCAAATAAATTTGTTAGTCTCTAAGCTGCCACAAGGACTCCTTTTCCTTTTACAAGATAGATGTATCCCCATTATCTTCTATAGTAAAAGTGAATGCAAAGAGTGCACTTCCCTTCTTAGCAATCATGCCATCCTCTCTGAAAGTCCCCTTTACATTTTCTTGGACTGCAAAACCAAGACACTCATTTTCTGTCTTCTCAATTCCATTTTAATTTTACACATTCTTATTAATCACCTAGGAGCTGCGTTGTGTGGTTACAAGGAAGGAGTGCATGGAAGAAGCTGGCTAAGGAGCTAACTGGGACATTGTAGAAATTAGCACTACAGTAGCTGAGAACATAGGGCAACTAAAGTAGACCAATGGGAGATGACATTTTTGTTAGGTTAGGTTTTTGACTTGGGTCAATAAGAAGTTATAGGTCTGGCCCGTGTAGTAGACAAGAGTGTGTAAAAACTCAAGTAGAGTCAGGCAAGCTAAATCAATTAAACAACCACCTCTGCTTGTCTCAGTTCCCTTTTGATACTTTTCATAAAGTGCTAGTAAATACCTAGCAGAAAGCCACAAAATGTAGACATTCAGAGGTGTCAAGCCACAGGTTATCCTCTACTGCTTGCAGCCATACTAAATGTGCTGTGATCTTGTCACAGATCACAAATTAAAAATAGTCAATCTGGGTCAGTATTTGAATGAGCAAGCTCTAAGAAACACACATACAGCAAGAAGTGGTTTTAGTGATTCAGCAACGTTCTTCCCTCAAAGTCAGCACTGGATCAATATGTGAGCATGGTGCTGGGAGTATTTTACTGATAGAGGAGCTATCTTTCAGATGAGACATAAAACTTTGCTTCTGGTCACTTATGGTTATTAAAATTCCCATGAAACCCCCTTATGTTAGACCTAATTTCAAAGCTAAGTTTCAACTCATGTATTTTCTTTCTGCCTATAGAAATTCCCTCTGCGATGTCAACTGGATATATTCCTCTTCATTTCTTGCTCCAGACTGTCCTGAAGTATTGCTTTGTATTGTTAGAGATATGGTGGGCCACTTCACAGTGAGCTACATTTCAGTAAAGAGTGAAGTGATGCCTTCCTTACTGACTTCATAAGGGTATGCAAGGTTTCATTAGGCAATGTTTGTAACATACTTTGAAGTCGGTAAATATAAAAGGATTATAGAAATTCAGCATGCACATATCACTATTAAAATATTAGCATTTACCAAAAATCTAAGAGGGAAATAATTGTGGCCAGAGATGATACATGGCTGGGGGAGGGTGTATATAGAGTTATGTGCCCCTCCAGATTTCTGCCAGCGTGGGAATCGGGCTGAGCGCAGCAGAGTGGGACATGCCTGGGAAAGGCACCAGGTTCCCGGCCAATGGGAGCTGCGGGGATAGTGCACAGAGTCACCTCCTCCCTAGCCCCCCTGGGGCTGCAGACTCGTGCCAGCATTGGGCCATGGCATGCAGGAAGCCTGCCTGAGCCCTGCTGCGCAGGTGGACTTTTAGCGGCCCGGAGAGCATGATCAACTGGCAGAGGCTCTTGAATCGACCAGTTGATCACGATCGATGGGTTGGTGGCCACTGAATTGTGTATAATTATGGATCTATTTTTGCGGGGGGGGGCCCTTAGCCTGAGGTCTTGGGCTGCAGCCCCTGCATTAATCCGGCTGTGGTCACATCCGCCCCCCCAAAACCTTTTAAATTATGCTCCCCCCCAGTTGATGTTACAGGTCAGCTGACTGTGGCATCTCAGACGCCTCAGTGTGGTAACTATTATTAAACTGTTGTTAAAAGTTGCCATTTTGTTAGCAGGTTTCAGAGTAACAGCCGTGTTAGTCTGTATTTGCAAAAAGAAAAGGAGTACTTGTGGCACCTTAGAGACTAACCAATTTATTAGAGCATAAGCTTTCATGAGCTACAGCTCACTTCATCAGATGCATCAGATGCTGTAGCTCACGAAAGCTTATGCTCTAATAAATTGGTTAGTCTCTAAGGTGCCACAAGTACTCATTTTGTTAGCAGCCACTCTCATGCTGGTGTTTTTGTTTGCTTAATCAGTGATACAAACAGTAGGTCTGTGGCTTACAAATTTTGCTGCACTCTTCACAAGAATGCCCATGAAAGCTTATGCGCTAATAAATTTGTTAGTTTCTAAGGTGCCACAAGTACTCCTGTTCTTTTTAAGAATGCCATTGTAATTTTTATCTAAATTCATGGGGCTTGGGGGCTTTCTCCTGGCTCTTCCCTCACTTTTCCTAACCCCATCAGGTAACATCTGTCCTGTTGTGTAACAGTCTCTTAAACACCAAGAAACAAACAAAAAACCCTCACATCTTTAATTTAAAAAATTCATAGTCTCTTAAACAACAACAAACAAACAAAAAACCCTCACACCTTTAATTTAAAAAATTCACATTCTCTAATTTACTCCTTATATTAATTGATGCCACACTCTTTGGAATATCTCTGTATTATAACCTACGTGTCATAATGGGGTAGTTAGCCGGAGAGTATATATTTGGATACC
Source organism: Lepidochelys kempii (assembly GCF_965140285.1). NCBI lineage: Eukaryota > Metazoa > Chordata > Testudines > Cheloniidae > Lepidochelys > Lepidochelys kempii. The sequence goes on from NC_136380.1 coordinate 179,008,284, forward strand.
AATTTTGTGCTCATTACACACCTTCCTTCTGTCTGAGACTAGCACTGTCTAATTACGCATTGTTTTCCAGATAGCCTTTGGTTCTTGCTGACACGCTGAGTAGAGAATACACTATCCTATTAGCCCTTTTAAGGTCCAATGTATGTCAGCCATGGGATGTGTGAGGAATCTGCAGGCACCATTAGCACTGCTTGAGTACCTCTTGATAACACTCCCTATGAAGTCAATTAAAGACTTGGGTGGGGGGGCAGGGAGGCTGGACTGCTTTCTTTTACCAATACACTTGATAGGGGGTGGAGGACGGGGAGATTGGGAACAGGTGACTTTAAGTATCTCTGCAGACTGTTTCTCCCCTTTGTTTGGCATTTATTCTCTTTCTCTCTTAATTTTTAAATATTTTTGACCAATTTCCCACTTCTCAAGGCAACTGAAGGAAGCCACACAACTATATTTCTCAACAAGGAACATCCAGATAAAAGGCAAAGGCTGCACAAATCAGTCAGATGTCCAGCATGGGAAACAGAAATGAAATCTTGGGCAGTAATTTCTCAGGACATAGTCCTACAACTTGCTGAGGGTCCTCAAATCTCAGGGAGTTGAGGACACTCACTGTCTTGTAGGAAGTGCTCAGTACTCACAGGATTGACCTTTTGAGGGGTTTTGTAAATTTCTGTGACATAATAGAATTTTGATACTAATTTACTAGAACTTATAAAAATGTATTTTGTTTATTTATAAAAGCTTCCAATGGCATTGAAATACTGCATGTTAGAGAAGACTTCAATGGAGCAATGATGATTGACACCAGCTGAAGATATGGTCTGAAATGTATGTGTTTCCGGGACAGTGCAAACAAAAGCTGAATATACAGTATGCAGTAACCAGAATTAGTAAAAATAAATGGTTAATATGGAATATGATGCAAATAAGACACTGTAATTAACTAAGATTACAAGAATATTGTTTCTTCTAGGTGTGTTTTTAGACTTGATACCTAACAAGTGCTGTTAACCACTAATGCATCTCGCCCTATGATTATAAATTAAATATATCTGTTGTATAAGAAAGTACAAATACACTTTTATTTTTATAAGGAAAAGTCCATTTTTTCCCCATCAGTTTCATTTTTTCTGCTATTTCTGTTTGTTTGGCTTTTACCCCATTATTTACATGATTTTTCCTATGGAACCCCTATTAACTCATTATGTCTTTGTCACCCTAATGGCTGGACTTTGTTTAAAAGTTTGTCTGCTACTGTCTTTGATCTAACCAGTCTGGTCCTTTAGTTCAGTCAGTACAGGATTATGCTTTTTAGATTCAGAGGGCTTGAGTTCAAACCCTTCAGACAGTTACAGTGTTTTGAATTTCTATGGGACTCTGATAAATAGGAAGATCTTCCCTGGCGAGGGGGATTGTGTGTAACCCATACAAACACAGTGTGGCTGTTTGTCAAGCCACTAAAGAAGGACAATACGTTACACCAAGCTGATTAGGGTCTTCTGCAGCAATTGAACCTGGCATCCCCAGACTTGAAGGTCTGAGTCTGTATTGCTCATGCTGACAGACTAACTCAGTTAGTGCAAAGGCAGTAGCACCCTCATAAACTGCAATACATGGTATTAGGAGGATACTGGGATATGATAGAGGTCTATAAAATCATGAATGGTGTGGAGAAAGTGAATTTTTAATATGGGTAAAACAGTATGAGTTAGCTGAAATTAAAAAAAAATGCACTGGCCTGAGGCAGTCATCTGGCATATAAAAGTATGGTTAAAATCTGGCAAAAATTATCCTGTTTTCAGTTGTTTATAACAACATGTGTCTGCAAACCTTAATTAGCAGTGCTACAAGTCCTACTTATAACTTATCCTGTGAAATTCCTAATTGACACAGACACACTATACGCTGGGAAGTGTTATTTCCCTTTTCACACAACACAAGCACCCAGAGTCACCCAATGAAATGAATAGGCAGGAGGTTTAAAACAAACAAAGGGAAGTATTTCTTCACACAGTCAGCCTGTGGAACTTCTTGCCAAGGGATGTTGTGAAAGCCAAATGTATAACTGGATTCAAAAAAGAATTAGATAAATTCATGGAGGACAGGTCCATCAGTGACTATTAGCCAAGATGGTCAGGAATGCTCCAGGTGTCCCTAAACTTCCAATTGTCAGAAACTAGGACTGGACAACATGGGATGGATCATTTGATAACTCCTCTGTTCTGTTCCTTTCCTCTGAAGAACCTGGCATTGGCCACTGTCAGAAGACAGGATACTGGGCTAGATGGACCATTCGTCTGACCCAGTATGGCCATTCTTATGTTCTTAGGTGGCCACTTTGTTAGTGTGGTTGCACAGTATATGCAGCCCTTCATTCACATTCCTCCTCCCGCAATTCATCTCTCCCTCACATCCTGATTCTAGCCCCTTTTACTCCAACCCCTACCTCCTCCGGCAGATTGATAAACCTTATTAGGCTCATAGCATGCCAGCAGTTGTGCATGTAGTGTGTCTGTGTCAATTAGCAATTTCACAGGAGAAATTAAAAGTGGATCGGGTAGCACTGCTAATTATTAAGATTGCCAAACATGTCTTCTTATAAGATCCTGTTTGCAGTTGTTTATAACTTTCCCAGATTTTAGCCATTCTTTTACATGCCAGATGTGTCCTCAGGCTGAGATTGGAGAGAGATACAATTTCAGCCAAAACACATTTTTTTTTACCCATGTTAAAAAAAATTCTGTCCACTTTGTTTGAAATGCTCTAAATGACTTGAAATTTGGCTGGGTGGAGGAGGGTTGGATTCAGGGTTCCTTTTGTCAGTCCCATGAAAATCTGTTTGAATTAGGCCAAGTGACAAGCCTTTGAAAAATCACAGTTCACAGATGCAAACTTGGTAGATCTTCACAGCTAATCTCTCCAAAGAGTCCATCACCACTTAACTTGCTTCAGCCTCTCATAGCTCCTAGAGCTAATTAGACTGTGCATGTGCCCAGGGCCGTTAGACTGGCTGAGGCCCAGGGCAGAAACTAAAGAGTGGGCCCCCACCCTGCTTCACCTGACCTGCTTACACACTGGATTTCTGCAATGTTTCTGAAGCTGAAGACTGAGCCCCACCATCTGGGGCAAAAGCCCAGGCCCCACTGTGTGAGGCTAAAGGCGAAGCCTGAGCTCCGCCATGCCAGGCCCCCAAGGCATGGGGCCCTGGGCAGTTGCCCTGCTTGCTACCATTTAACGCTGACTCTGCATGGATCATGTCCACAGAGTGTCTGAGTATGCTCCTTCAGCTCAGAACTACAGAAGTAAAGCTCGAGTTCCCCGGTAATTGCTGTTTCCAGCTGCTCCAGGCCAGGGTTCGGCAGGGCACTGATAACAAAAAGCCAATGTCTGCCATGCTCTCCGTGATTCCCCCTGCTGGCACCCAGGCAGTGCAGAGGAAGAAACTGCCTGATTCAAATTCAGAAGGTACCAAAGCTGGATGGGGGGAAGGGAAAAGAGTAGATTGGGACAAAGTGTCTTTTGAAATTGGGACTGGAGGTAGGGGGAGACTAATTATGACTGGAAACTAGGGGGCAGATTGGACACTGCTTGGACAAAGAGACTGGGAGTTGGGGGGGACACAGAAACTGGAACTGGCTTGGCAAGGAAGCTGGGGCTGGGAGGATTAGAGTGGTTGGTCAAGGAGACTGGGACTGTTAGCTGGTCAGGGAATAGCTGTTCGTAACTCTGAAATGTTCATAACTCTGAAACATTTGTGACTGTTCTTTCGAAAGTTTACCACTGAACATTGACTTAATACAGCTTTGAAACTTTACTTTTTAGTAGTTTATGTTTAACACAGTACTGTACTGTATTGCTTTTGGGTGGGCTTTTTGTTTGTTTGTTTTGTCTGCTGCTGCCTGATTGTGTACTTCCAGTTCCAAATGAGGTGTGTGGTTGACTGGTCAGTTCAAAACTCTGGGGTTGTACTGTAGTGTACACACACATATAAATAGTTTACAGAAATTCAGAGAAAAAATCACAATGTAAAGGATTTATACAGAAATGAATGTCCTTAGTTGAATACTACTGAAAACATCACTTGTCCGGGAGTAAACTAAAATTACAAGGAGCCTGAACAGCTGTTATGGTAGAAAACTCTTTGTCTGACTCTCAGCTCTCAGTCTCTTTCTTTCCCCATCTCAGGATATGGCTACGCTGCAGTTAGACACCTGTGGCTGGCCCATGCCAGCTGACTCAGGCTTGCAGGGCTCAGGCTGTGAGGCTGGTTTAATTGCACTGTAAACTTCCAGGCTCAGGCTGCAGCCTGAGCTCTGGGACCTTCCCATTCAGCTGGGTCCTATAGACCAGCCTCCAGCCTGGGCCCGGAAGTCTACACTGCAATTAAATAGTGCTGCAGTCTGAGCCAGAGTCAGCTGGCATGGGCCTGCTGTGGGTTTTTAATTGCAGTCCAGGGTCCAGGCCACATGTCCTAGAAGGCCATGTATGTGTCAGCATCTTTTCTGGAAACCTTGTTTAGGTGTGTAAATGCAAGTGTTAAGTCTCAATTAGTATTACATCACCTTCCAGACAATACTCACATGGCAAACACTGAGCACGAGAGTTACATTTTGCTTAGTCTGGAGCTTATGTAAGGAGCTGTGTAGCATTATATTTAGCGCACAAATATTGGCTTCATCGTTATTATATTTTTGATATTTGCTGCTCCCAAACAATATGTCGGAGAAAGGTCTGGACCTGTGACCTATCCAGATTAATTCCTAAAACCAACAGAACAATGTATTCAGATTGGAATTATATAGACAAGTCTGATGAGGCTGATATTTTCATTTAAACCTATACATCATGCACCTAGAGGTAAAAACCATCCCGGTAATACAGATGCACTCTGTTCAAACTTCTGTATACTGGGCCAGATCCCTGTTCCTGCCACTGGGAACTTTCTGCTACTCTGGCCGCGAAAAGCAATCAGGAAGATGGCATGCTACGTAGCTGGGGAGATCTCTAGAGTAGGAAAAATCCTGTGTGATATAGAATTGGTGTAACCCTCATGGATTTTTTCCAAGGTAAAGAGGTATGGCTAGAATTCTGTTGTGCTGCAACTGCCCTAGCGTTTGACCCAGTCCCTTGAAGGCTGTTCAGGCTAGACACAATTTAGAGCAGTCTCATGGATAACCTGATTTGCCCTGAAACCTGAATTGGACCCCAGCTGACCCCAACCTCAGTGTATGGATGCTGTAAAGATAAGGGGCTGTTGTATAGTCTGCACATATGGTGATTATAAATGGTATCAAAATTATCGTGATTTTTGTCCCCACATAAAGACTGAGACCACAAAATTCCTTTCCATTTGTAACTTTTAAATTAGACATGGAAACCAGGCTTCCAAAGTTGAAAGCCCAGTGATGTGCCTAAAATCTGATATCCTGGTTTTGAAAGAATAAATACAAGATTGGAGAGTATTATAACTTCATTATAAAGCCTACATTTTATCTTTAAACAACAGAAAAGGCATATTGAATGCAATTTTTTCAATAGAAAATGTTGGGAAAAAAAATTATCAAGGACCAAAAGTACTAAAATCTTTTTAGTACCAGTTGCTGAAATGTTGTTGTATCCGTTCCACCAGTTGTATGAACTATATTGATATGTGTCCACTTTTTCTAATTGAAAAAACAACCGGGAATAGGCAATAACATAAACTTATTTTTAGAAAATGCATTTTTAATTACTGAGCTTCTTAATTGTTGAGTACCACTGAAAATATCCCGTGAACCTTATCACTATGCAAATGTATTCAGTTTTGGAAACAATTAAATGATAATAAAGCATTCTTTTTTCTTTTATAACATATTACCGTAATGAAGCTGTTACCTCTCAGTGTGCATTTTAATGAGTTTTAAGTAACATTTTAATGAGCTCAACATTACCATAAACCCAAGGATTAGACAAAATTGAATTTACCGGGGAAAGGAAAAGGTTCATTAAGAGTTAATTATATTGTTTAAGAAGAATATCATTCATTTTATGATGTCCTGTCAGCCAAAACCCCATCAGCAGATCTATATTTATTAATAGGTGTATAATGTCATTATTATATTGATGTGAACACATGGATTTACTCGCTATTATTCTGAGTTTTTTAATAAAACTATTTGATACTAGAAGCCCTCAGTCAACTTTATTCTTCTCCAGTTCATTCCTAAATAAGGTACAATGTACACCAGACTCTGTTATCAGGTTGTAATCCCACCTAGGATTTTTTTGAAACGTCAGGAACAATGAAAGTGAAGTTAAATGGATTTATCATTGTTACTGGGATCTGAAGACAGACTATAAATAGCAATATATTTATTATGAAAGAGGCTAACAAAGACACCTGCCTGTTTTAAAATGGTATGATGGAGGGATCCATCTTGACTGGATAGCAGTGCTCAGATGGTTAATTAAAAAAGAACGTGAAATATATTTCAATATCTGAAGTACAATATTATTTGTTGTTCTGAATGAGTGGAGCATTCTTTCTCATACTGGTAGTAAATGCTGTGACCAGCAATAAAACAAATGCTTGGTTGATACCACAGCCTGTTGGGTCAAGAGAAATATGAGACCCTTGTGTGTTTTATTTGTTTTAGTTATTTACTGTCTTGTACAGTAACTATAACAAAAAGCCAGCTAGACATTGAACAAAAGAGGTCAAAACGAGCTCACAAACAGCCATGCCCTTCATAAAAATGAGATTGACCTTAGACAGCCAACTAACTGGAATAATAATAATAATAAAATGTTCCTAACTGTGAATAAAGGAAAACCCTCTGTTGTAATCTACAACTTGCCAGATTTAAGCCTTATCAGACTATGAAGCATGAATTCAAAAGGCATGGGCCCTTAAATGAAAATTCCTTATTGCTGAGTTCTAGGCTAAAATAACCCCGCAGATCTCAACTATCATGGTAGGATGAAAAGGAAGGATCATCTCTTAAATAATAGAGGCCAAGACCATTGAGGGGCTACAAAAGTTTTTCTAATAATGTGAATGAAACGCAGAATGTATAGTTAATGGGAGTGTGTTGAGCATAGATAATAAAGTCTGCATTTGGGAGGAAAGGTGGCAGTCTCTTGGTTAGCTATCGATGAAAAAAAGGCAATACTGGGTCACCTCTGATATTACATATATGCAAAACCAGTGAAGGCTCTAATGGGCCACAGTGGCTATGAATCATATAGGAACAAATTTCCCATTTGTTCTGACAACAGCATCACTCCTTTGGATCAGTTCCAACCAGTTTATGCTGTGCTTAGGCACTGAGAGAGCACAAAACAGAAAAAAATGATTTTAATAAAAGCCTGATGTAGAATTGAGTGCCACCTGCATACTGGTGCCACTGCAATTCATAAAACCTTCCATTCTCCCCCAACAGCCTTACGTGCAAATTGAGCAGGAGAGGGAGCGAGACCAAACCCTCTAGTCTGTATTTGAAAACTGTCAAGGAGGAAGAAAAAGTGCTCAACCCCAACATCTGGAATCTTCTCAGAGAGGAAGGTGTAGAATCACTGACGTCCACCCCTGTGGAGAGTTTAATTCAGTTTACCTTATTTGAAACCATACAATCAATCTAAAGAAGAAGAATTCCAGTTCTCTCTGGTCTCAGAGAAATCCCATCACAATTATATTCTGTGTTAGTTACATGGACCATTGTATTTTCTCATTCTAAATATAGAGACTACAACACATTCTGAAGTGCAGGTAGATACTGTGCTGGGATGAATGTACATTGTGTCAAATTCCATCAAATCTAATAATCTAATCTCTGCCTATTTGGTTATTATACTGTGTTCATGGCCATGGTTTCTGAACATTTTATCTAGTCAATAAAACTCTCACTGGCTAATCTAATTGAAAAGTTACAGTAGTTCCTTGGGTGTATACAAATTCACCCTTTCATGGGTGTCAGTTGAACTGTTAATATGCTTTATGGTCGTTGTACTAAAATACTCATGGGCAGTTCATTAGATGTTCACCTGTTGCTCCAGATCTTCAGCTATGCCAGTGCCACACATGGATATGTTGAGGGGTGAGAAGAACTGTAACAGATTTATCTCCCTTAATTCTTGGCCTGACTGGGCCCTTTCTGGCCCCTCCACAGTTTAGAGCAGTCAGACGGCTGCACTTAAATTGTGTTTTGCTGTTTTAACACCAAAGGGCTTCTCCAGGAGCTGGGATTGTGGGAGCCTAGTAGTGTTCTGGCTAGACCCTCAAAATGCCTCCTGGGCTATGGGAGAGCAGTGCCACAGCACGGACCATTCTGTCTCTTTGCCAGCAGAGGGATTCCCTTACATTAGGGCAGCCTGGTTGGGCAACCTGCGGCCCAATTAGCACACAGCTGCGGCCCAGCTCTGTGGTAAAAAAATACAAAATTTGTGCTCTGGGCTGGCAGAGGGTGGGTCTGGCAGAGGGGGAGAGTGCATAAGGCAGCCTGCAGGAGAGCTCCTGTCAGCAGGGGGCTGGTAAGTTCTGCAGGAGGACTAGGGGCGGGAGAGTGGGTCTCTGGGCAGGTTGGGGTTGGGGGGCTCTGGGCAGTGAGGGGTGGGGCACTGGGAACTAGGGGTCATATGCAGCCCACAGTGATAGACAGGTTGAGAACCACTACATTAGGGGAATCCACACACATGTAATCACACTGGCTTTGTACTGCTGCGAGGTGCTGGAGGATTCAGAAGGGTGTGGGGACCCTGGTCTCTTTTGTTCTAATACCATTGTGCAAAATTTGTTGTATATGAACTATAACTTTAGTTAGAATATCTAGGGAGATGGGGGCAAGGAGGGGGAGGTGTTTCACGGCAATTCAAAATATTATGGCACAACATTTGTGTGAGCCTTTAAAGAATCTGATGGAACCAAATACTGAAAGTCATTTTGATGTTTATGCACAGAGTGGTATTACTGGAAGGTGGAACTGGACACCCAGATTCTGGCATCCCTCAGGATGCTGAGACTCCCTTTAGAAATTGTTGCTTTAGGCTATTATTGTTGGCCTTTTCTCCTGCTGCTTTAGTTTTTCTTCCCTATTGCTCTATGTACTGAATAGTAATTAGGGCTATGTGAATTCCTACTTCTCCTTCTTTCCCCCTCTGAAAATAAACAGGAGAAAATGCTCACCTCCCCTGGCACTTACTGTAACAGATGCCATGTTAGGTTTCTGAAATCATTTAAATTTGGTCTTTAGGACATCTGCATTCATAAACAATGCTTGGATATGCACATTGCTTCTCCTTAAGTCATTTGCTTGGAAATTTATTTTGGAAAGTTTCATGCCTACTTTTCAAAATTTGCCAAATAGTTCTTGCAGGTTATGCTATTTTTTTTATGACAAAGGGGCATATTTTCAGTTTTGAGACAGCATGTGAAAGACAGTGTCTCAGCTAGTGCTATTCAGTGGATCACATATTTGCTTCGTTTCCTAGTTTGCAGTGATGAAATTATAACTTACATGATTCCCTCATCAAGACAACTGGATATTAGATCTGTGTTGCAGCATTTCTCTCCCCCCCACCCCCACCCCCACCCCCGGCAGCATGGTGTAGATCTGTAACCTACACACAATAGTAAATGTAGGCAGAGGATTATGGGCAGGCGAATTTCATCTATTGTCAGTAGTGATAAGGCATTAAGAAGATGAAAAATTATTCTTTTTTATCCCAGCTAACATTTTTCCTCACTTGTGAAAGGGCCATGTTTTGCTTAATATCCAAAAGCAGAAATGGAGGATACTGGGCCATCTCATTCCAGCAGAACTCATGGGATGAATCCAGTCTGCTGCATATTGAGCTAGAGTTAGTATTCAACAGGTTCTGCTTCTCACACAAACATTAATTGGTTCCCTCTTCAAGATCCAATTAAAAAAAGCCTTTCTTGTTTTAAATTTGCTCCTTGGACTTGCTTGGAGACATTGGGTAACATTTTCAACTCCTCCCCTCCCCGCAATGAATTTGGAACCTAAGTCTCATTGACTCTCAATGAGATTTAGGCTCCTAAAAGTCCATGAGACTCTTGAACATAGCACTTGAGAGCCTGAGTCACTTAGTCATTTTTGAAAATTTTACCCATTGGCTCTATTTTTCCTTTTCTCCTTCCTTCTTCACCTCACACTGTCCTCCCCATTGTGTCTCCCAATGAAATCTTGACCTTGTTAGTGTGTGAGTCTACTTCTCTGCAGCTTCTGCCATTTGGACCAGAGTTCAAGTTTTGTTGAGAAATTAAGAGACAGAGGCAAGGAACAGAAGCTATGTCTTAAAGTAAAATTGAAGTGAGGTACACAGTTGATGACATGCGGAAATACTTGAAAACTAGTCCAAATAATAGGAGCTGGAGAGAAGGATTTCTCACACCAGCAATGTTAAGAAATGGTAGCTATTATTTATATGTACTATTTCATTGTTTGGAATATGTAAGAGAGATTTTAAGTCAGGCAAGCTGGAAGCATATGCTTAAACATTCCAAACATATTTGGAGATTTCCTGTACAGTTCTTAATTTGATGATATAGAAATAAATTAATGGCCTGTTTATTTCATACTTGAATTATTTTACTTTACAAAGTATCTCAATAGTACCAGGAGTACAAAATGAAAGCGATGGTAGAAATGAACTTCTTAAATATGCCTCTGGCTTCCACTGCTGATCATCATGACTAACCTTTGGAAGGAAATATAATTAAAATTGACATTCCACAAAGCTTTCAAGATTCTCATAGGTGGTGCACTAAATACTTGACAGTACTGAAACTTCTTGTCCCTTATTTTTGCTGCAAAACAGGAACTACTGTATTTCTCACATTCATTTCATGGAGGTGACATCCTTTGAAGATACAGCACTTTTTTAGTTGCATACAGTGGCACATACAATACATACATTAGTTGGGGAAAATAAATGACTTGCCTATGGTTTTCTCAATATGTAGCCCATTAAGTCTAAAGAGCACGTAAAAGCTAATGTCAGACTTCAGTTTAAAGGATCATTAAATAACTATTCTAGTAAACTGTTAAATGTCTGACTTCCAACAGCCAAGTACTGTACCCACGCATTTGCCAAAGTTATGTTTCTGAAACCTTGTTGCCAACTCATTGTAAAGCCTCTGTGAACTTTTAAGTATAAAATAAATGTTGTTGCTTTCGTTCTAAGAACATATAATTTTCCTGTAGCAGACTCCTTGTTAGCACTAACAATCTATTTTCAGAGCGCATGCATCAAAAGAGAATGTGCTCAACAACATCAGAAAAATATAATTGTGCTTTCCATTGTGGGGCAAAGATTTCCCAGCACCTCCCCTGGCCCTCACTGTCACAAATGCAGTGTTAGGTTTCTGAAATCATTTAAATTTTGTCTTTAGGAAATCTACATTCATAAAAAATGCTTGGATATGCGTATTGCTTCCCCTTCCCTTGCTTGGCTGTCAAAACACACTGATGCTTTTGAAGATTTATGGTAGATGGGTAATGAGATTGCTGAATGTTAACTGCAGCATTCAGAATTCATTAGGGGGTAGGAAAAGAGAAGGTTATTGGGACTTCAGCTCAGTGCAGATAGGTGATATAACTTTGTTTTCAATCAGGAAGGTTAAACATAAATACGTTACATTTTTTATTAGAAAAACATCCAGTCTTTATGTCATCGAGCAGTCAAATGAAATCTTTCACAGAAAATAGGGAAATGTCAGGTTGCATTCAGTTGAACACAGTGAGTCAGAAGGACATTACGCAATTTTTCAGTAGCACATTCATACAGGAACCAAGCTATACCGGATGCATTTTATTAAGTACAATAGAGTCATGTGAAAAATCAAGAGTAGGTGATAGCAAACAAGCTCCCATGCCTATATAATTGTGTGTGAAAGAAAATATGTTAGAAAGTCCCTCCAAAAGGGTTAACTATTGATGACAAATTTAAAAGTCTGACTTGCAGGGTTGTAACTAATGGCTGTAGTTCATGCTATAAATAAGGAAGGTCAGGAGAGGATGGCATCTTTGTGAAATAAGCTAGTTAATGGCAAGAGCCCAGTAAAGCTATGGAAAATGTGTAAAGATTTCCCTAAGATAGTCCCAAATCCTGAGTTTCTTAATGAATTTGTAAGGAACCTCTAACTGTCTTCAGTGGGAGTTTGTCTCGAAAGTGCTTCAGGATTTGGTCCCCAGAATTGTATTGTCTACGCAAACGTACTCTTTATCAAGAACAGAATCGAACTTAGCCTCTGTATTAAACAATTTAATATATTCTGTATTTGGAAGTGAATCTTTTCTTTTAAAGTTTAGACATTAATAGACAGCAAGACGTCTACATTGTGCAAAAGTCTACAGCTTTTGTATGTGGACTGATCCAATCTATAGTGCTAGAATCAGAACAGGGCATTTTTCAGTATTCTATTCGTCCTACTTTAGAGATGTAAATAAAGAGAATGCTACCTTTAAATAGCAGTATTAAGGAGGAAACTTAAATACAGAGTTCAGCTGAATATTTAGCAAGAAAAGGGGTAAAGGAAATTCTCTACTTAAGGTTGTGACTTAAAACAGGGAAGTAGGTGAATTTGTCAGAAATGAAGATTGAAGGGTTTTTTTTGGCAAATGTACTTCTGCGGCTTTGTCCCTCACTGTAATTTCCACTGATGCTCTTAACATCAGTGGTGCTCGACACCACAGAAAATCAGGCCCCTGATTTTGGTGTTAATTTTAGCACTCAACTATGAAAGTTTTGCTCCCTGTGTTTAAATATTAGATGCCTTAGAAATATCTGTTTGGGGGCAGAGGAGGGCAGAGAAGGGAGATTCCAGGGAGAGAGAGAAATTAAGAAGTATAGGTAGAATTGTTTCATGTTTTTCAAAGTTTTCCAGGAAGTGTCAGCACCTGTTTAGGGAAACTGTGCTCCATGTATACAGGCTCATACAGTGATATGAAAAGTACTCTCTCCTAAGACTACTGGTGTGAACTCCAAGCTATGTTGGCTCAACGGAGCACATCTCTGAGCCAGAAGTTGAAGCAGAAAAGTAGAACATATATGGCCTCAAAGAAGGTGCAATATCCTTCACAAGAGAGGTTGACCATGACTGCTGCTTCTTTTCCTCACCCACCCAGTTTCTTCAGGCAATTTCAGATTGTTCTTGGCCATGTCAATGTGTAATAAATAAAACAAAACATTCTCAGACACCCCCCAGCACCATACTGAGTCTAATGTGTAATAATCTTTAGGCTGTTCAGTTTATCAGTCATGACATCTAGCAGTTATTTGGCACTATAATTCATATTGATCATGCATATCAACATCCCTCATATGAGAGAAATGCCAAAGCAGCAATGGCATGGGCTGAGAGAGTGAAATTGCCTGATTTGGTTAAATGCATGTGGGAGAGTGCCTCAGATCAGGAGGAGATCAATCTGCATGTCGTGTTCCCAACATTGTTGTGGTACAAAAGCTTAAAGTTTCAGATAAGCACTAAACAGAATTGGAGGGACAAGACGAACTATCAGGACCCAAACTGCAACAGCACATTAATATTTACTGGGCATGTTTTTATACCCTCTAATCAGATTGACAGATGTAGCTGTATTTTAAGGCAGTATCATTCAATGAGGAGGAAAAATTATGGACACTTTTTTTTTTTTTTAACAAATCATCTCCGACATTCATTAGATGGGGGGAAGGAGAGAAGCTGAGTGCTGGTGGGAAAAGAATGCAATTATTCCAAGCCTTCTGACAGGCCTGTACTTCTTCCTTCCAGCTTAGCTGCTTTGACCATAGACTTGGGGCTCGTGGGACATGGACCAGATTGAAAAACTAGAAGCAGACAGATGGTTATTTGTAATCATCATGTAAATGTAAATCCTATAAAAAAATGTTGTTGTTTTTTCTCCTAAGGGCTTGAAAGCTGCTGTAGTGGAAAGTAGGATTAAGGGATAGCTATCTAGCCTAGAATAATTTTGACCCCTGCACCTCCTCCTTCATAAAACATTGTTTTTAATCTGGCTCTTTTAAACATATTGTTAGAGCCCTGATTCGGTTTCTATATAATTCCCTTAGTTTATGGGCATCAGTTTGACCGGGGTCTGGATTTGGGCCTAAGCTGGCAGGTGCTGGTAAGCAGTTGCCTTGGTAGCAGGACTTTTTTGTTCATTATAGCAGGTGCATTGCCGGCAAGTGTTTATCTCAATACTTCTATTGCTGGATGTAGTTGCTGCCAGTTAATATACTTGTGCATACTTCCCAAATTGCCTTTCAGAACTTCAAATACGATATGATTCTTCACAGACAACTATCTTGTTTGAGCAGCGTTACAGACAACCATACATTAGAGCTGCAAAGAGACTGATCAAACTTTAATTAACTTTTTGTTCCCAACATCATCATCAAACTATATGTACAATATGTGTATCCTTTTCAACTATCAAATCCTTAAGGAATCTAGTAAGGTTTCTACTTAGTGGTGCTGCAGCAAAATGCCAGTCATAGGTTTCTGAACCTCACATGTAATGAATGTGCCTAGCTCAAGCTAGCTGGATGGCATGGCATGGCACTCTTTGTGCTGCCATAATTGACATCTGGATTTATAAGTGACCTGAAGATTCTTACTCCCTGAGGATATCAGGTGCACTGTGGAGGTTATGATGTGGAGTCACACTGGGCTGGATGCTGGCCATACTGCTTGTCAGCATCCTTTGTCACATGTAGAGTGACTCTAATGACAAACATAAAGGAGGCTGTACATCCCATGTTAAGTGCCAAGATGAGGTCAGCTAATGCTCAGAGGGTGAGAACAGAGCAAAAAAGAACACTGGATGAAGAAGTTGGATCTGTCTGTAGCCTTTCACCACTTACCTTTGAATTTTTAGATAGCTATTATTAGTAGACTTCCAGAAAGACTCTGAGAAGTGTTGGGTTCTGGTATGAAAAAAAAAAAAAGCTCCAATCAATGTCGGGAGATGGTGTTCTGCTAAGATACACTAATGGTCTCTTGAAAATATGAAGAAATTGTGAATAATTTGCTCGAAAAATGTTCTGCAGTTCCCAGTCTTTCTGATTTCACAGACCATTGAGCTGTTGGATATGGGGAATGCACTAAGCTGAGGTGCAGCTTTTCCATGTGCGTTTCCACATTAATATGTGTAAACTCAACTTTCAGCTAATGGTAGTTTCTTCCATTGATTCCTGTGCTTCTTAGTGTCTTGCTGCTGGGACATTTGAATGGCAAGTTACCACTCTGAAACCTCTGCCTCTAAGGCCTGGCCTACTCCACAAAGCTCAGTTGACATGAGCCGTCTTGTGTCAACCTAATTGTGCATGTGTCCACACTTAAATTTGTCTCCCACCAACTTAAGTGCTCCGTTACAGTGACATAGTAACACCACCTCCCTCAGCGGCATTGAGCCATTCTCAATATACTGCGGTTGATACAGTGTGAGTGCAGACTGTGTTACTTATGTCGACCATGACAGTCCTCCACCAGCTGTCCCACAATGCCCAACACTGACCGGTGTGATCACAATTGTGAACTCCACTGCCCAGGGGTCACAAAGAGAAGGCTCCCCCGCCCTTTTCCCTTTAAAGCCTTGTGAATGTTTGAAATGCCTTTTCCTGATTGTCCAGCTTGGCAAGCACATCTAGGAGCTCTCCTTTCTTGTGTGCAACTGCCAGCTGACCATACTGGCTACGTACTCTGGCTTGGAATACACAAGAAATACTGGATCCCTTAGGCCTGTGGGAAGAAGAGGCTGTGCAGGTACAGCTATGGACCAGCTATAGCAACATCGACATCTGTAAGCAGATTGGATATAGGATAAGAGGTACAACAAGGATCACCAGCAGTGCTGCATGAAAGCAGACCAGTTGCAGCAGGCATATCAGAAGGCCAAGGAGGCCAGTAGTCGATCTGGTGCCTAACTACAAAGAGCTATATGCCATAGTTGGTGGAGACCACCACCTGGCACACCATTGTAGTTACCTCAGAGGAACCCAAGCCACAGGCCCCTGGTGTGAACACTGAGGAGGAGGAACATGGGGGACTGGGGAATCCAACTATGTCACAAGCCAGGACCTGTTTGTGACTCCACCACAGTCCTTTTGCTCCCAGTTGTCAAGCATGGCTAAGCACAATGCAGGGAAAGGAACCTTGGGTAAGTGTGCAGTTGTATTTCCCGTTATAGTGACTACTGTTGGCAGCCCCAATTTAACAGAACACAGCTACTGACTTTTCATTAATTTACTCATACTAGAAGAGATAGTGGTACAACAAAGAGAGGTAGTATTCCTATCAGGTTTTCATTCCCCACTAGAGTGAGGTGGGGGGACCGCGGGGAGAGCATTTTGTTTATTTACACAGGGCTGGCCTTAAATCCTCCTGAGAGATCTTGATAAAACTTTCATGGAGGTACTCTGCATCATCTCCTGAAGCTTTCTAGGAATGGCAGCCTTATTTCTACCTTCACAGTAGGATGCTTTCCCACATCAGTCAGCACTAACTTCAGCAGGCACCATTGCAGTACATAGGCTAGCAGCGTATGGGTCCAGACGACTTTGGTGGCCTACCCTCAGGAGTGAGATATCAGTTAAAATCACCACCACCTGTGGAAAATGGTGCCAGTTATTCAGTGTCATTGCTCTATACCCACAGAGTCATGCAACTGAGCAATTCCCTCCTTATTTCCCTCACCCCGGTGGGCCATTTTCACCATCACTGATGCTGTTAGTGGTGCTTGCACAAGCACTCTGAAACAGAAGTGTCAATAATCATGTCTTGTGTAAAATGTTAGGGGAGCAAGTTCTGAATCTTAATTTACACTTTCACTTTCACTTGTGACTATTCTGACAATGGTACCTTTGTGTATTTTATCTGTGGTTGCTGCCATTGTGGCCTTGAGGAGTCCCCCTCCACACCTGCAGAATGCCTAAGCCAGATGATGGGGGGAGAGGAGGACTCAGGATGACATGTTCAATGAGATCCTGCAAGGCAGGGCTGCATCAGACCATGAATAAAGTGCCTGAAGGGTGAATATTGCAGACAGCCTGGAAGGAAAAGCAGACAGAAAAAAGGCTCAGGAGTCCTAGCAGGAAAAGGAAAGAGAGATGCAGACACCAGGACATAATGGGGCTTCTCTGGTAGCAAAAACAGATGTTGCAGACTCTTGTGGACCTATAGGTTCAACAATCCCAGGCTCACTTCCCTTTGTTATCCATGGAGAGCTCCTTTGCAGCACATCCCTACCTCCCACAACACTCCAAGTGGCATCAAGAGTCGCAACCCTACCCCTACCACTCCACACCAGGGGCCATTAAGGACAACCACAGCTTCATGTGCACTGACCTGTAAAAGCCACAGTTCCTGCATGTGTAGCTAAAATGGACATGAATGTTTTTTCCCCTTGTTAAGTTCTGCTCCATTAATTTATTAAGTTTTTAGCGTATTTGCTTTTAAATTGCACAGCTTTTTCTTTGTACTGATTTTGTTACTCAGTACACTTCTATTATTTGGAAACAATTCATATTTATTAGTTCACAACATATGCTGCAGCATGCCTAGCGGTTCTGAAAGTGCCCACTTAATTGTTACTGTACAGTGTGAGATGACTCATAGGATCATTGACAAACATGGTAATAATCGTAAAAGTACAGCAAGCACCATAAAATTAATAGATGCATTGACATTATTATATTCATAAATGTACAACAAGTACCTCACAGTTCCCAACAGGCCCCGAACAGCAGAGTCATGTAGAGCACATTACTGTGGCTTGCTGTTGAAGTGTTCTTTCAAAGCCTCCCTGAGCTGTATAGCTCCAAGTTCTAATAGCCTGTGTGTCTGGCTGTTCAAACTCAGCAAACAGCCACTTCACCTCCATCCCAGAAGCAACTTTTCCCCCTTTGCTTCACAGATATTATGTAGCAGACAGCTAAAACCATTGGTATTTTTTTTTCACTTAGATCCAATCTTGTGAGTAAATACCGCCAGCGTCCCTTCAGTCTACCAAAAGTGCATTCAACTGTCATTCTGTACCCACTGAGCTGAATCTTTCCTTACTATTGTTGAGGTGGTGGGTGTATGGCTTCATGAGCCAGGGGAGCAAGGGGTAGGTTGTGTCCCACAGGGTCACTATTGGCATTTCAGCATCACTAGTGGTAAACTACTGTTTGGGAAAGAAAGTCCCTGCTAGTAGCTTTCAGTGTTCTTACAGATGCGTACATCATGTGCCTTCCCTTACCAGTCAACACTAGCATTGGTGAAGCTTCCTCAGTGATCCATCAAACCTTGCATAAAAACAAATGTACTCTGTGGCAAGATGTTTCTGGTGCCAAAATAGGGATATATGTGCCGTCTATAACCCAACCACAGTTCAGGAACTCCACTGGTGCAAATCCATCCACTATGTCTTTCACATGGTTGAGAGTCATACTCCTGTCTAGCAGGATACTATTAATGGATACTATTAATGGCCCTGTGAACGTGCATGACAATGGCCCCCACAGTGGATTTTCCAACTCCAAAATGATTTTCCACTGACTGGTAGCAATCTGGTGTTGCAAGTTTCCACAGTGCAATCGCCACTCGCTTCTCCTCTGTCAGTGCAATGCTCTTTCTGCTGATCCAGAATATGGCCTTCCACATCTGAAAGTTCTGCAGCCACTTCTAGTCACCCCAGGCCTGCACTACAATGCGATCCCAGCAGTCAATGTTTTTCTCAGGCCCAGAAGTGCCACTCCACCATCTGCAGCTGCTCCATAAATGCCACCAACAACCCTGAATTGATTCGTCCTCCAAGAAATTGTCATGTTTGCCAGTGATTCGGTGGTTCTTGCAGCTCTGCAAATACTGGAAGATTGTGTGTCCTGTTCTTGCAATGCTTATGACAATAGTGCAGAGCTGTGCAGGCTCCATGCGTCTGTCAGAGTTAGGGGACAGTGACAAGGGCCAAGTGGGTTCATGAGATTTTTTATCAAGGCACAAAAATTATGTGATGTAGATAGCATTATGGGATGGAATCATTTGCATGCTGGAAGTTGAAACACTTGCTCTCAGTCACTCCATGCAAATTGTTTCTTTCCCCACCATGCATTGCTAAAACTTCCCAAAAGACAGTGCACTGGATGGCAGCAGGTTGCATGCTGGATACCTGGCCAGGATGCACCATTCTGTGCATTGACACAAGTGCTCTTGGTAAGCACATGCAGCACTGATGCAAGGAGCCAAGCAGGACATGCACAAGGGATAACTTCTGTGGCTTTATGCCAACATAACTTGTGGCAGAAAAAATTTGTGGTTTACACATGGCCTAACAAACCTCCATTTCTTTTTATTTCCCAGGGATGATACTTTTGGAAATATTTGGGAGAGCCATGCTGATCTCATTGATGTTTGTGCTTTGTCATTACAACGTACATTGTCATTATTATGACAATGTACGTTGTAATGAGGGAGCCCTGAGTCATGTATTCTTCCTAAATGGCATCAAGTGATCTCTATTCATACTTATTCCTCCCCTTCTTTTACCCCATCCTCTTGTTCTTCATCCTCCTTATTTTTCTTCCTTTCCCTTCCTTTTACCCTCTTTCTCTTTTTCCCCATTTCACCTAACACATTGTTTCGTGCTCCATGATTTCTGTATTCTTGGTCATCTTTATTTCACCTCCCACCGCTATTCTTCCCCTTTGTCTCCATCTGTTTTCTTCTCTTCCTGTTTTCCAATTTTCTCTCCTGCATTTCCTAAAACATAAGACACTTTCAGAGGTACATAGTTAGATTCATCTATTACAGCCACAAGAGTCAAATTTCAATGTTTTTCTCCCCGCTAAATCTCAGTTCTGTGTTCATCCAAGCCCCTCTTGATATAGAAACAGGGTAGAGGGGGAAAGGGACTTCAAACCTTATTCTTGGCTGGCTGGGGCACTACTCTGCTCCTGGCATAAGTCAGAGCAGCTTCCATGTTGCTGTAACTTACTCTTGCTTTCCTGTGGCCCTCAGAGACTGTTCTGGCTGCTGAAAACAATCACAGTGTCCCCGCTATACTCTCATCCTCAACCCCTGTGTCAGGAACTGTGATTGGGTGGTATGGAACCATCATGCTTTGGGGAACATTTTGGTGTACCCTGTTAATTTTATTACCCTTTTGTATCTTTGGAATTGCATTAAAGGACGGTAATATAATGAAGAACCAGGTCATACGTATCTGTTTAACTTTTACAACAATTATGAGTTTAGTAGCATATGTAATGATGATGGAACCACTTGATGTTGTCCATAGGCCTCTTCAAAAGGATTAATGTCTGCCACTTGGCAGGTTTTTGAGTTTTAGAAATGGTTTATGCTTGCCAGCAGTTTACCAATTGTGCAAGGGGCTATTTCTCCACTCAAAAACATTTCTTTCTCTCTCAGCTCTCAGATATATGAGAGACTTCCAGAAATGGGTGGTTTTGAATGTTCCTTTTCTGGCCTCTCCCTTGAAATTGCTGCTGATGTTGCCTTTCTTGGTTCCATTTGGCAAATACTGTCTTTCTAATATGATTGCCATAAACATATATTGTAGTGCCAAATTGTTAGGGCCCATAATCTTCATCATGTTATTTCTGTATCGTGGGTTACCTTCCTTATATTCCATTTTATCTCAAAAAGCCAAAAGACCCTATTTTCTCTCAGTTTAGTTATTGTGGATCAAAAATTGGCATTGGACAAGCAATTTGCCTTAGTCAAAAATACCTTTTGGGTTGAGGCTTTTGGCAAGTCATTTGTTGGGAAAGCAGTACTAAACAATGCCCTTCAACCTACCAGATGTGCTACTTTGGAAAAGGTTGGGTCCTTGCCAAAATGCGGTTTGTTGCCCACCACTTCCTATCGTTTTTATTTGGTACCTTTAGAAATGGCCGAAATAGCCCCTCCTTTTGTGTTATATATATATATATATATAACACAATCATTTTTAATTATTTTCCTCTCCCCATTGGATTTGCTTGTGTATCTCAAAATGCTGAATGATAACTGTAACCCCACACCTATATTGAGTTCCACAATTATATGCACTCTCACCTCAGCACACTCAGAGTAATCTTTGTGCATATAAATGCTAATTTCTTCTTGTCTGTACAGAAGAGAACAGAAAATATGCAGTTTAAAATGTTATTTTTTATTTTATTAATAGTGAAAGCAGTAACTTAACTCTGCCTATAAACTGTGTGTGACCAATTTCTATTAAACTCTTCCTGACTGCACTTTCACTAGGATAAAGTGTTTTCTGATTTCTCGGAGGGCCCTGGTTTCATTAAGGGTGGGAACTCGTTAAAGCAGTAATGAAGCCCATACGAGCTGATATTCAAGAAGGGGAAATGCCCTAAATTCAATTTCAGTAGCTCTATCTAGAGCTATTTTCATTCTGATATTTATAAGAATGTCAATTAACCTAGAGATGAGGACACATGTGGAGGAATAACGATGAAGTAGATATCATTTCAACACACACTGGAGCCAGCTAGCTGGATCTAATCCTGCTGTACAGCAGCATGATTTACATAAGAAGCTAGCATGTGTTGCCTAATTTAGTTTTCAAACCTCTTAGCAATGTATATGCTTTTTCTTTTAGGCAGTGTGGACAAGACTGGTCAGGGCTGCAAGAAAATGAAAAGAACAGAAGAAGCACTGCTAGCATACTGTATATCAGCTCGATTTCTTGACAGCTTAAGAAAACGCTGATCATTTAGCACCAATTTGATCATAAAAAAATAATCCTTCCTGAATAAAGGCAAAACTCCACAATTTGATACCAGTGGTGTCATATCTAGAACCTTTTCACCTAGCCAGTAATGGGGGGGAGGGAAATCACTGACAAGAAAGGTGCCAATTGAAGAGCCAGGCACACCATATTTTTAAAAGGTTACAATTAATGTCCAGCATGCTGCTATCTTTAATGAAAAGAGTTCCGTGTCAGACCAGAAATACTGCCTTAAGGAATATTTCTCCTCAGAGCATCAGGCTGGCCAGATGTCACTTGGCAGGTGGATCTACAATAGAAGGATAAAAGCAGCAGTGTGTGTATATTGGTACTTTTGCTTTTAAATGATGAGCAATGCATTTACTTTTAGCAAATGTAAAGTAAAAACACGCACATCTTGTCTGTATTCATTTGATAAGACAGCCTACCTGTTGAGTCATCTTTCCTCTTCCCTCAGCCCCAAATAACTTATTTTGCAAGGAGTTTTACAGTGCACACAGTATACAAAGCTGTCATTTGACTAACTTGGAGGCTACTTTTACTGGAAAAACAATTTGTTTGCCTTTACCATGTTGCAATTCCTAACAACTCATTTTCTTTTCCTTTCCTCATTTGTTCCATTAGTGCTACGGGATGACTTTCGCCAAAACCCTACCGATGTTGTTGTGGCAGCTGGAGAACCTGCTATTCTGGAGTGCCAGCCTCCTCGAGGACATCCTGAGCCCACAATCTACTGGAAGAAAGATAAAATCCGTATTGACGACAGGGAAGAGAGAATTAGTGTAAGTCCTACCAAAATGCCATTGATAGATAATAGTTCCCAATGTTTTTAAAAAATATATTTCTCCTTGAATTTGAATGAGCACTGAATAATTTACATAGCTGTATCCACAAAGATATAAACCCCTGTCATTCAATTGGCTCCATGAGGGGAAATTCTTGTGCTTATATGAAACTTCACTGAAGTTACTGGGACACTAGGCAAACATTGGGTGTCCATATGCAGTTCTGACTGTAGGACTGAGGACGTAAGTATTCGTATTGGGCCTGCACCACACCCCCACTAGCCCCACAACTGAACACCTTGGAACTCTGGAACTGGAGCAGAATTTCACAGATTGTTTCTACAATGGGCCAAACCAAACCCTCCAGCACTAACCTTTCAAGAAGATAAAAATGTGCACCTCAGGTCTATCTCTAGTCATAGGAAGACCTGGTAACAAAGTCTACAGTTAAGATTGTCTAATATCTTCTACTAAAATAAGCTGTTGACTTCACAGAACTTTAACTAATCAGGAAGCAATTATTTTATGCTATCTGTCTATGGGCTGAATATTTTGAAAAGTTTAATCATAAATGAATCAGCTGTTGCTAAGAACAAGGTTAGGAAAAAATCCATCATTTTGTCCATGTTAAAAAGAATTGTTACAACTATTTCTATTCATAACTCTTCTATGCTTTGGAGTTGCCCAGATGTCAGGGATGTATCTTTGCCTTCCCTCTGAAAAGCTATCCAAATTTGTCCAAGCAAAAAGCTTCTGAAAAATACTAGTTTGCACGTGCTCAGGAGAAATTTGTTATCGCTTGGCAGCAAAATTCTCTGAACATTCCATCTTCTATTGGGCATGCTCCAGTGTGTTAGTGACCAGAGGATGTGGAGGAGAACAAGGAGACAGCCTGACTTGAATGCAAAGGAGTGAGAAGTAGGGGAAAGTGGGGAGAGGAAGGAACTGGTTGGGGTAATAGGGAGGAGGCATCGATAGATAGGGACAGGAACAATAGGTTGTAAAAGAGCTGAGGGGGACAGAGATGGGAATGAATCAGGGTCGTGTCATGAAGAAGGCTGTTATCTGTAAAACCCTTGCACAGGCCACCTTAATACTGGCCTTTCCTAAATTTTGAATAATTGGCTTTGCAACCTTAGTATTCCTTTAACATGGTTATTTTATACATAATACATTTTGAACTTGTTCAGTGCTGGTATAATTGATATAATTGATACAATGGTGGCCTTTGGAAACTTGATTGCGTTTGATGTGTAAGGATTTTCAGTTAAATGATCTGAATATATGTACTATTCAAGGTGTTGTGGGCCAGACTTTCTGCACTAAGTTCTGCTCAAACTGGGGGGAGGAAGGAAGAGTAACAGGGCACTTACTACACTTCCCTGCATCTCAGGTTATAGTGGCTCCAGCCCTGACTTAAGTTGAAGCAACCTATTGGCTACTCTAACTTATAACAGCTACCTATGGTCCCAAAGAGTACATACATTTTCTGGGAATTTGCAGCGCTGAGCTGTGGCCTGTCTTCTAATCAACCTGATCATTCTCTTCCTTAATATGTCCCCTGTGCTGGAGTTGAGATGAGGCTGATATAGAAGTCAGAGGAATTCTCAGTTGGGCATCTGTAGGTTGATTCCATCCCATTTGCACCAGTAAGAAATAAGGAGAAAATCTGGCCTTGTAAGTACAGAGAGTACAAGGGAATACTACAGATTCTGAGATCAATTTGCTGTAGGTAAAACTGGCTTCCTTTTAAAGTGCCACTACAGTACGGTAGGCTTACAAATTTGTATACTATAAATAGTGTACCAGATGCAGCATATATCACCAAAGAAAGGTAGCAAGAAATGTAATTGTTCTGAAATATAAGGGCATCATACAAAAACAAAAAATTGAGACAAGACCAGAAGTAGGGTCAAATATACTTCAGAAGAGCCTACTAGCAAATTAGTATTGGTATTGTTCAATACCAAATAGATGGGCTGATAACCCTTAAACAACAAAAGTCAAGGCTTAAAAAACAAAAGACCCCTCCACCCCCACCATATTTGAGATCTTTGCAATCTAAGAGCCTCCCTTTATTTTTGATTGTTTATGTAAATTAAAATGTCTTTTCTTTGCTTCAAACAGATACGAGGTGGGAAACTAATGATCTCAAACACGAGGAAAAGTGATGCTGGCATGTACACTTGTGTTGGTACCAATATGGTTGGCGAACGAGACAGCGATCCAGCAGAGCTGACTGTCTTTGGTAAAACTACTTCCTCGGCTTTTGTTTTGTTTTTACTACACATGTAAAACATTGAATTGATCTAGCTGAATAGCCAAAGCAGGTGACAAAGTCAGGGTAACAAAAGACAGAGTAACTGCTAATTTACAGGCTACATTTCACAATTTTCCATGAAGCACAAGTTTCAAGGGTTACATGTTATAAGTTAGGAGCTGGGATGAAGCAGTCATTTTTGTGAGTGCATAGTTTAAATCTAATTGGAGGTCCTTGATGAAATTCATAAACTCAGAAACCTTAATCCAGTAGATAATGCTTTCCTCCACAAAATTACCGAGTCTAATTGAGCCACTTTTAATACAGTATCTGCTTAGCAGAGACTTGGACCAACATAGACGGTTTAAATAATTTCTTATTCCCAGAGGGTTCTGAGATCAAAGCACAGCACACAGGAGCTGGATCAACTGTACAAAGTCTTTAGATAAAAATATCTATATAGTTAAGAAGCTGATCTCATGAGTTTATCACATTTTACTTTAAAATGGCACCAACCCCCATTCCCCATGTCCACCCTTCATCCTTTAAGTCACAAGCATCAATTCGGTTCTTGATGCTGCTGAATTAATTAAAAGCTAATAAGGTAATTGGATGATGGAGTTTTCAAACTGTAATGACTCGAGCAAGGAATCAACCAGGTCATTTTGCCCTACCAGGAGATTATGGAGGGAGAATACAGAAGTGAATTTACAGTTGTATCCATCTGACTAACAACTGGACAAGAAACAAGGTTGTAAAATCCTGCTGGGGCAAACACTGCAGTGGTAATATTTCTGTCTACCATTAACAGTGTTTCTGTATATACTACTTAAGAGGTCTTGGACGGACAAAATTAAAAAAACCCCGCTAATATTTGCTCATGTTAGAGTCTCTTAAAATAACATGGGGACTCCAAGGCATACCACTTCAGTCAGTCTTCCAAAATAGAACACCCATAGAGAATACCAATTTACAAGCTGCATCTTTGTCTGATGGTATGGCTCGAGTTTTGTATTGTGGAATATACATTCCTAATTTAAATATCTCTTATCTAATATCATCCTCATTTCCTTTTTCCAATGCCAAGTTTGGGTTGAGTTGAGGTTATAAACAGATTCCATACACATTTGTTTAGAGCCACCATTTGAGACTGTTGGGGTGTTGCCTGGGTGATTTTATATACCATGTGATCCCACCTTCTCCTTGAACAGCCACAGCCTCTCTCACCCTACTCTCTCCCATAGAGAATAATTTTAGGCAATTGGCATGGGGTCATTCTAGCAACATGGCCAATCTGGTGCCCTTTGATGATTGTAGTGACTCACTGCACTTTCAGACTTCTGTGGATGTTGTCATTTCTTAATCTATCTAGTCTCGTCATGCCTATGATATGGTGCAGGCACCTCGTTTCAAACATTTGCCGCTTTTGCTGCAGGTGCTTTGTCTGAACCCATGTTTTGGAACTGAAAAATAATGTGTACACAATGAGTGCTGGATATGATCTGGTTTTAACTGTCATGGATACTGATTTAAGGTTCCAAATATTTTTATTCAGGCATGCGAACGTTCTACTGGCAGCAGCTATCTGGTTATCAATGTCATCTTCATGTTGACGTGTTAATCCAAGTAGCAGCAGCTGTCTACTTCTTCAATGTCTACACCATTAATGAATAACTTTGCCTGTTTCTTGATTTTTGATGTTACCAGTAGCCTTGTCTTCTATTCATTCATTTTTAATCCTTATTCTCTGGCTCTTGTGCACAGCTTAATTGTTGCTTATTGGTTGCATTTCTCCTGAGACACTGTCATTACAATGTTGTCTGCAAGGTCAAGGTGATTGATAATTTGCCCCAATATCCTGCAGCCTCCATCAATGTTACTAAGAAAGTTGGACAAAATATTTTCTATGTTTAGAGCAAAAAGTATCGGACTGAGTATTAATCTCTGTTTTGACTCCAGTTTTCACTTCAAACCACTCTGTCAGCTCTCCATTAACCCTTACTGCATACCAAGCAAGGCTATACATACTCTGCAATACTTGAGTAAGCTTGCTGCTAGCATTGTATCCCTTGAGTACTTTGCACAAAGCCTTTCAGTTGACAGAGTCAAATGCTTTCTTAAAGGTAAGGAATGTGCAAAACAGAGGTTCATTGAACCTGGTGTGTCTCGTCAAGATTTTACCAAAAACAACTGTCTGATTTGTTGTGGAGTGCTCAGGTCTAGAGCCAGTGTGTGACTCAGAAAGGATTTCCTCTGCTCTTCTTTTCATTCAGCTGAGAATCAATCTACAGGATACCATGCTAGGAATAATCATAAGACTTATTCCTTGGTAGTTATTGCAATCAATCAGATGACCTTTCTTTAAAGAGTTGGTACAATGATTGAGCATAGTCAGATTTCAGGGACTTCACCCTTTGCCCAAATTATGTTAAATAGTTTGTAATGGAGCATGACCGTGCCTCTCCACCATGCTTTAACACTTCAGGTAGTACGCTCTGTGGACCAGGGGCCTTGTTGTTTTACAGGGGCCTCATTGCACCTTTAATTTCTGCTTCCATTATGTGTTCTTCATTGTTGCCTTTGTAGCTGATGGTCTCAAGGACATCTGGGTCAACTTGACTATTCAGGTGGAGTAGCTGATGAAAATGTTCTTTCCATCTTTTGAGCTGATCTTTCATCACGTAGCTGACTTGTTGCAGGTGTTAACTTCTGTAATAGTTTTTTCAAGCTCCATGTCTTCTCTCTCAAGCCATTGCAGTTTTTCAAGCTCTTTGTCTTCTCTCTTAAGCCATTCTTTCTCAGTTTTTTTTCACGATTCATTTTAGTTCCCTGTTGATCTATTTGTTTTTCTGCTCAGTAAAATCTTCAGCTTTCCAATGTTCTTGATATGTTTTTCTTTTTTGATGGGTTTTTGATCTCTCCTGTGACCCACTTTTTCCTTTTTGGATACAACCTCATCTTTAAAACCTCCTCACTTGTTGCATGATTGATGGTTTTTTGCTCTGCCCAGACTTGTTCTATTGTTGTGTCATCTAGGTTTAAATGAAGGGCAAAATGTCCACCAATGATATTCTGAAAGGGTACCTTAGTGTCTGTATTTTTTCAAAACTTTGATATTATAAACTGTCTTGGCTACTTTTGAAAATTTTGAAATATGAAGTTTGATCACCGCTTGATGGTCTGAGTTTGCATTCAGACTTCTGTAGACCCTAATACACTTGTTTTCCAGCATTGTCTTACTAAGATGAAGTT
This sequence comes from Lepidochelys kempii, assembly GCF_965140285.1. Lineage (NCBI taxonomy): Eukaryota > Metazoa > Chordata > Testudines > Cheloniidae > Lepidochelys > Lepidochelys kempii. The sequence continues at coordinate 179,036,315 of NC_136380.1, forward strand.
GATCATGTTTTCTGCAATACCATCATTAGAAATCCGAGTTTCTTTATGGAATTACCTGTGCTGAAATGCTAAGTTTCTTATAAACAAGTTGTTAGATTGCTTCAGTTCTGCACTATTATCACCTCTCATTTCTTGATCCTATTTCTTCTTTTCCCCTGGTGTTCTCTCAGGCCATGTTATCACGCCCAGTCTTGGCAGTAAAACCCTTCATTACAAGCAGAAGATTTCTAGACGGGGTTCGTGAAAACTCTGCTTGAAGATAATTGTAAACTTGGTTTGTGGCCCTGTTTGTCTTATCTAATGTGGTATACAATGTTATTGGTCTTCGCACATACACACAGATCAAGATTTGTTTCTCCATTTCAGACAAAGTGTGAGCATGAAAAGGGTTCCCTTTAGTGAAGTTCCATGACTACCTGTGGATTTGCCATGGTGCAGTATTACAGGACTGTAAACTACCATTCTGCTTACTGCATCGACGAAGCATGAAAGCACATAACTTTTTTAAATGCTACTTTTGCACCTTGCAAGAAATACCAATATTGGATTATAGTTTCCATTACAATTAGCACATCAACATTATTTTATATTATTATATAATATTAGAGATTGAGAGAGAGAGAGAGAGAGAGAGAGAGAGAGAGAGAGAGAGAGGACTGCTCTTCTTCATTACTTTGAGTACTAGTAATTTGTGGTCACGATCCCTGTAGATACTAAACAGATTGAAGTTCAAATCTACAAAGCTCTACAATTCCCGTATCTCGTTAAAGGAATTAAATACTAGGGATAAAATTATGTGAAAAATACATTTAAATTCCTATACTGCAAAGGCATGACAAGTATTAGGTTTGCCTTAATATTCAAACTTTTATGTAGTCAATTACAATAGTCTGAAAATTTGCTACAGGATATAAGCATAGCAGTCAACCAGTAAAGTACATTCTATGCCTGCCTTCCTAGTACTGTATAAAGGCAATGGTAAATGACATTAGCAGTTTTGATCCCACATAATTGAATTAGTCTATATAAGGAAATCTGTTCTTAGAAGTCCCTTGCTGTCCATATTTTTCCAGCAGGCCAATATATTCAAAGTTCGATGCTGAAAGTTAGGCATGTTTAGATGCCTAAATATGGATTGCCTGATTGAGTTGGTTTAAAAATGTTGGCTTTGATACTTAAAATAAATCCAGGACAGGAAATGAATCTGCCTTTACTGGGAAATTAAAAGGATTTATTAATGTTACTGGCAAATATACAGCAAGTACTGATTATGGTATGGAAAAGTTCATTAATCAGATGATTAACCACCCTTCTCCCCTTTTAAAGAAGCCCCAATCCAAAACAAAAAGAAAAAGAAAACCCTATGGCAAGCTTTAGTGCATGTGGCTACCCTACTAGGAAATAGGATAGTTCCGTACTACATTTTCAGAAATCAGTTGTAGCTTATTTTGGGCTCTGAAAGTTTTTCTATAATACCTTTTGTGTGTCACTCCTGATAGTTTTCAGGTTCCCTGTGCAGTTAATTTAGCTTGAGACAATGCCTCTGGAAAAACTGAATCCACATGGTGGTGACCAGTGGCTTGATGGGAACATCAAGGATGTCTGGGATTTTAAAAACAAAAGCCCGTAAACCCAACACCTTAAATAAAGCAATAAATGAAAACACAATAAAAGGGATAGTAAAAGAATGAGAGGAGAAGAGAAAAGATGGCAAGAAGGGGATGTGGATAGGTTGCAGTATTCAGAACCCTCCCACGGAGATGCACAAGTATTACTGAATAATATTCAGAAATATCCCCATTAGAACTGTTCTCAAAACAAGCGTTACATTTTTCCGTCTATTTATAAAACTGATATTTTTGTGTGCCTTTATGAAATCACTCCACAACAGCATTTTTAATTTTTGAGGTAAAAACAGGGATTTTGTCCTCCCTAGTCAAATCCTGAATCTTCTGCAAGCAGAAATTGTCCAACTTTTCACAGTAGCATTTGATAAATGTAACCAGTTATGTAAGCAGCACATCCCAAAATTAGTCCTGTTCTTTGAGTGGTGACACCAGAACAGCATTAGGTTTTGGCAGTCCTCTCTTTCAAGGGTTACTGCTTGCTTGAGTCTTCTGAGGCTCCCAGGTGTTATCTCACAGCAGAGCAACAAGAGAGCAAGAATACTGTCACAGAATCTAGGATCAGTGGATGACCAGTTAAACAAATTTCAATCACAAAAGGCAGCATGCTACTTAATTTTATTATGGATTCATTTCCCCCCCCCCCCGCCTCTAAATTCTAAAGACCAAATTCAGAAGTGTAAGTGGTATAAATTAGTTTGATTTAAATTGTGCCCAGGTCTGAACAGGCCAGATCAAAATTGACATAAAAGGCACCTTTGCCCCCTCACTCCATTCCTGTGCTGAGCAGAGCTCAGCATGATGGAGAATGTAGCCAGACAATCGTGCGCTCAGTTGTGCTCTGTTAGCAGTTAGGCTTGCATACAGCCACTTATACCCTCTCACAGTCTGAAGAACCAGAAGGTATACGTTAAGTATCATAGAAACTACTATTCTCACTGTCTTCTGTCAATTGCTTCTCTTCCTACACTCCTCTCATCAAAGATCTCAGCCTGAGTTGCTCCTTGCCACTATCTTGGACTCTAAGGGTCCGATTAATTGATGATGCATAAGGATGCATATGCTGTATGTGGTGTGAATAAGTTGTCATTAAATCTAAGGGACTCATCTGAAGCTCATTCATTGGCAGTCTTTCCATTTACTTCAGGAGGCTTTTTCTCAGGCTCTGAGAAAGTCAAAGTAATTAAAGACTTTGAGAGGGAATTTAAGTTGGTGAAACACAACTAGAGAGGGTGCTAGAAGGAGGTAAGTTATGCCACTTAGATTCCTCTAAGACAGATGCATCTCTGAATTCAGCCTTTTATTTTAAGCTATATGAAGTTTGTTATTGAGTCAGCATGAGGTAAGGAAGTGTCTTTGTTAGAAAGACATTGCCTGGTCAACAGCCGTAGGGACAGAATTTGAGTTGCCCATTAAGGATTACACTGTATTTGGAAAAGAAATACCCCTGGAAGAAGGAACTTTACTGAAGATATGAGATCCCAATTTTCTCCTTCTTATAGCCCTTGAGTCAGCACTATGTTCTGTGGCTACAAGATGGACTTTACTAAAGTATTCTGACAATTCTCTATATATCAAGTGTTCATTAATTGGGAAGAACGTCCTAAATACAGAACCACCAGCTTTTGTCATCATATTTTCACTTGCTCACTCAGCATACACTAAGAACCTTTTAAAACATAGCATGACCCACACTCATCCTTTCATCTCCTATGGCCTCATTTTTGGCAATGAGAGCTTTGAGGCTATTAGGGTGGAAAGTAATCCAAATCATGCTACAATTAACAAAATATTCACTCCATTGGCTGAGATCGGGAAAAAAATGCCTCTAATGTTCTTCCTTTGCATCAATATCTCTAGGTGAAAAAGCAGATTCCCCCCCCCTTGCAATATTTTTTTTAAAAAAGCATCTTAAACAGGTTTGTCATGCTTCTTACTAGAAGACGAAAACACCGTAAAAATGATTTTCTTTCCAATAAAGAAAGAGAAAACAGTTTTAAATTTAAGTAGAGGACACGTTACATCCCTTACTCCAGCAATTGTCTTGGCAGAAAAAGATATTAAAGCATTTAGGACTGCTTTTATTAGATTTTGACTTCCCATACATGATCATCTAACTTTTTTAAGGGGCATATAGAGGGCAGTAACACATATCTGAGGGCCATCAGGGCCTCTCTAATGGACTGCAGTATACACGTAATTAGTTAAATAAAGGAAAAGTAAGTACTGGGTGTCACATTCCAGGGTGCAATCCAGACCAGTGAAAGGGTGTGTCCCCTCTGCCCTACAACCTTGAGTGCCTCACAATGCTTTGTTGTTGTAGCTTTCAACTTGGGTTCCTCACAATCAGCCTGCCAGCCAGCAGGTCACACCATGAATGTCTGTGTGTGGCTACAGCCCTGGTCCAGCAACTTTGACCCAGCAGCCTGTTGGCAGCACAGCAGCCACACTCTGGCTTCCAACAGACTTGGTTACTACTTGAAGGATGACCCCATCACACTCCTACTCCCAATTTGCACCCCAAAACATGTGTTCTGCACTGTCGAGCCCTCTCCTGGAGAGTTCAGATATTTTAGGTCCATTGCTTCTGTAAGGCAAAAATATCCAACGTGTTGCTACTTTAACTGGAGTTACCAAGCCATTCACAACACTGGATTGGTTTTGATTAAAGAATAAAACACATTTATTTAACAACAAAGACATAACTTTTAAATGAGTACAAGTACAAGGTGCTAAAGTCAGAAATGGTTACAAGAGAAATAAAGATAAACCACTTTCTAATAGCTAAAACTTAACAGACTAGACTCGGTTCAAGATAAAATTCTCACCGCACACTCCCAGCAACAGGACTGACCAAATTTCAGGTCAGGATCTCTCCCAAAGTAAAATGGTAGCTTCCTTTGTTGTCTTAGGTGACAAAGAAAGAGGGAGAGATACATGGGCTGTTTTTGTTCCTCACCTTTATAGTCCAGTCAACCTCTGAAATGCATTTTCCTGAGTGTGAGCCCTAGATAATGTTGATTCCCACTGTGAGGTTGGAGTCACTGATTCTCATGGTGAAAGAGGTTCCAGGTTGCTGTTTGCTAAAATGTAGATCGATCTGTTACTGCCTCTCTTCTTTGCCAAAGAATGGCCACTTGACAGGATATTGCCCATTAACTTGGATGACACCTGACTAGAGGTGCCAGTTTGTCTTTTGGCTTTGAGAAACAGGTTTATCCAGTCCCCAGACTTGTCTGTTAATCCCATTTCAGTCATAATTTCAGTTTATGTTCATAACTTTACATATAATGTTGCTACATACATCTCACCATGATACTATTGGCTCAGTAAGTTAATAGTTTTCAAATGATACTTCACAAGACATATTTGTACAAAGATTATTACAGTCGTGTTTAGGATGTGAATGTAGGGTGCATTCAGTCGAGTACTGAATCGTTGGTAGGGCTCTACCAAATTCATGGCCATGAAAAACATGTCACAGACTGTGAAATCTGGTCTCAGAATTAAGAGTGGCAATACTGTGACCTTCCCAAAATAACATTGTGACACCCCTGCAACTCCCTTTTTGGGTCAGGACCCCCAGTTTGAGAAACGCTGGTCTCCCCCGTGAAATCTGATCTTTTGTTTGCTATTACCCAATACTATGCAGATTTCACAGGGGAGACCAGCTTCTTTATGGGTCAGGACCCCTACTATTACAACACCATGAAATTTAAGATTTAAATGGCTGAAATAATGACATTTACAATTTTTAAAATCCTATGACCTTGACATTGGCCAAAATGATCCGTGAATTTGGTAGGGCCCTAATAATTGATCTTCCTCCTCCAAAGAAAGAACAGGATTCTCCTTCTTATCTGGGTAGGATCAGTTCTGTAGGCTTTTGCCTCAAGTGCTGCAGCATATTGTAGGTGTCTACCTGGTTTTCTGGTTACATTAACAAGTCACTTTTATAACTGTAAGCAAAATTTTTTCTGAAGTTATAAAGGTCACACTAGTAATAGTACAACTAGCTGACATGACATATAACCATGACCTACTTTATAGTCCTCTTCAAAGAGTATTCATCTGCAAAGCATAGCTTGGGCAATGGGCACTTTATTTACTCAGCTCAAGCTTTTAAAATGGCTACATTAAAAATTTTATATGTGGCTGTGATTTTAATTTATCACCCTTTCCTGCTATTTTCTCAGATATATTGTGTTCTGAATATTGTTGACAGAATTACAATGTTTAATGACAGGTTTCAGAGTAGCAGCCGTGTTAGTCTGTATTCGAAAAAAGAACAGGAGTACTTGTGGCACCTTAGAGACTAACCAATTTATTTGAGCATAAGCTTTCGTTTAATTATACCACTAGACTTTATTTATGCCCAAAGCTTTAAAAAAAAGTCATATTTTCCAAAGTTCTGATCTGAAACTGGATTTGACTTGCCTGTGTGAGAAACATATTTCATTTATCATGCACTGGCAAGCACCGTTCTGTCTCCTGAGAGATTAATATTGTAAGCAAGTTATGCAGGTGATTCAAATCCAGTTAAACTCACATAAAGGATGTTATTTGCATTGCCAATGGCATTCACTCTGATCACTCTATAGCTGTATAATTAGCTATTGGACATACTCAGGGGCCTGTCTGAGTGATACAAAATGCAGAAAACAACAAAAGAAAAAACTTGTTTTTTTCCCTCATTCGCACTATGCAAAATGCAGAGATGATGGCAAAATGGAAATAACAGCTATTGTAATTTGAATGTCCTTGATAACTGTGCTCTGCACTTACGCAGTTATTTATTTTCCAGCAAGTTCTTAACAGTTGTGGAAAATATCCAATTCTGAGATGCTGCAATAGGCACCGACTTTCTAATGTGCCTCCCCAGGCCCCGCCACCACTCTACCCCTTCCCGAAGGCCTCACCCCGACCCTGCCTCTTCCTGCTCCCACACTGCGTCTGCCCCCACTTCTTCCTTGCCTCTCCCTGCCCCGCCCCATGCCACACCTTCTCTCCTCCCCCCAGCGCCTCCTGCCTGCTGCGGAACAGCTGATCCATGGCAGATGGGAGGCGCTGGGGGGAGGAGGAGGAGGAGGCACTGATTGGGGGAGCTGCCAGGGGCTGTTCTGCACCCACCTTTTTTTTTCATGGGTGCCCCGGGGCTGGTGTAAAAGAGCCCCGTTAAGTTTTTATCCCAGTTGGTGGGAGCCGCTGACCATCCCAACTTATCTACACTGGGTGGCTTATATTCAGTTTCAGTTTCTTAATCCTTGCAAAGGGGCCCCTGCCCATTGTGGGCCTTCTTATGGCTCTTCTGATAAGGGATCAAAAGGAAAATAGTGCACCTGGGAATAACTTCTTCCAGAGCCAACTCAAAGTGGAAAAGTTCAACAGTACCTTCTGTCTGAGTAGCAGTTTTCTACGAGTCCTTCTACCTGGATAGCTGAATCAGACTCACTCTGTTAGGCTTACCCTGGGAGTTCAATGCATTCCCTGTAGTGGTGGGCATTGTGATCTCCTGGATGGGAGTTTCTATTGCAGATTCAGGAGCTGCTCCAACTGTTTCCTGCTCAGGGTGATATCTCCCCCTGGCTGACTACAGTTTCCTCTCTAGCCCCATACACAGAATATTTCTGGTGCCTTCCTCATGAGTGTTGATTCTATACCATGTCAGGGCTGGTCTAGGTTGACATGGTCCTGCCTCAGCCCAGGGAACTGGACTTGATGACTTCTTGAGTTTCTTTTCAGCCCTACATTTTTCTGATTCTGTGAATCTTTGTCTGGGCAGCTCCTTGTACATGGTAGGTTGGCAATCTACTCCGTCTCTTAGCAGATTACTGATCCTGGTGCACTCGCCCTACTCTGTGGCATGGTGCAGAGGGGGAGGGCAGTGACCCCACTTCCCTGCCCCATTTTCCGATTCCCATTTCCCACAAACTGTCTGTACGCTACCCAGAGTGCAGGGAATGCAACTGTAACTTTGTGTGCCGATTGTGAAATTAGCAAGAATGGGATGTTTTTTGCTTGCCCCCTTTGACCCTGCATGGCTGCTCACAATGTAGCCATAGATTTAGTATTTCGTAGCCTGATATTGCATATTTGGAACTAGAGTAGATGCAGTTAAAATATTTGTTCTCTTTCTTAAGCTACTTTTTCTGTGGCAGCTGATTATGTAGTTTTGCTGCTCCTGTGGCATACAGTTTTTTATGTTTCATGCGGAATCTGTTGTGGCAGCCACTGACTTTCCTTCCTTGTTCTCAACTGTTGAGTGTATCTGTGCCCATTCTCATTAATCACAACATCATCAATTCATTTATATCTATACCTGTAATATTTTAATGTAGTCAACCCAACTTACTATATATCATTTTAAAATCTCTTTCAAGAACGACCCACGTTTCTCAGGAGACCAATTAACCAAGTGGTTCTGGAGGAAGAGGCAATAGAATTCCGATGTCAGGTCCAGGGGGATCCCCAGCCAACAGTCCGGTGGAAGAAAGATGATGTAGATTTGCCAAGAGGAAGGTAAGAGTAACCATTCTTGTTCTCATTGTCAGTCTCTCCTCTCTGGTTAACCCTGATTGCTTTGTTCTCTAGTGTAAAACCCTAGAAAGCAGATATAATAGGTAATCAGGTTTATTGCCTGTTGGTCAAATTACCCTATCAAATATGCTCCTGATCTGGTGAACTAAGGAAAACCAGTTGGGGTATGATCACCCATGGAAGAGGGTCTTGGGGAGAAGAGTGGTGGAGAGTTATTTTGTCAACATGGGCATTCACTCCACTTGAAGAACATATCTGATGAGCCCCCAGAAACAATAATAAGTACTTTAGAAAGCTGATATTCCAGAAAATAACTTACAGATGCTCTATAGGGGGCAAACAGACCAGAGTGCTTACATACCACTTGGAAACAGTAGTTGGAAGGCATAAAAATAAGGTAGGCTGGAAGGGTTTGCTGGCTCTTATCCAGTCTTACACAATGGTTTGAGGCTAGAAAGTAATTCTGTCTTTTCTGGAATATTTTGGAAAGAAAGAAACAAAATGCCAGAAGTAGAGAAAAGAAAGTTAAGAGGGCTCAGTCATTAGTAACAGATGTCCTGGCAGGAAGAAAGGCAGGAAGCCACTAACACAACAGACTTAGTTTAACTTGAAAAACATATTTCCCCAGTGAAAGTGGAAAATAAGGCAACACCTTGAGAAGGTAGTTATTAATAGAGAGGTGAATGTTTGTACAATAATTTCAAGTGCTAGAACTGTAGAGGACTGAGCAAATGATGAAGGAGAAAACTCCAGCTGTGAACACATTAAGGTTGTTCCCATTGAAATTAATTGCAAAGCTCTCATTGGTCTCACTGGGAGGAGAATCAGCAGGAGCAGTCGTATTCAACAACCAAACTTTTCTCCTTACCTGACCAAGCACAAACAAAAGCAGTGTTCATATTTCCAGCAATGGTAAAATGTTTGGTCGTGACATGTTGTTGTCGATATACAAGCAGAAATAACATTAAAGGGAGTTTGCATTCATCATCTAGCCCCTTGTTCATCTCCCACATAAACAATATACTGTGTCATACCCATTATATTGTCTTTGCTTGTACTTCTAGAAATGTTCTATATATAGACAGGTAAAGTGACATGAAAAATAGCACAGAAACATGTGCTGGTATTTCATTGTTGAGTGCCGAGTCAATAGAATAATACTCTCTCCTGAAAATGGACATTTGATTGTATTAAGCGGTTTGTTTTTTTCTGAAGTATCAGTAAATGAATGTCTGGGTTTTTTTTCTGCGGCTCGCTCCATTATGCCTCATATGAGCTTGCGTTTTGAAAAGATGTTGTGAAAGAACATGTTGTTTGACATGTGGTAAACTTTACTTATCCCCACCCTGACTTCCCCTTGGTAGACTGAGGGCCTCTTAACACCTTCCTTTGTTGACCAAAAGTGACTGTCAACAGGGACTCTGACCGTGCCTGCACTATGAGCCAGGAGTCTCGTTTCCCTGCTCGTGTATACACCCTTGCGGGAGCTCAGTGAGAGCTAGCGCGGGTAGAAATAGAAGTGTAGCTGTGGTGCTAGCACGGGCAATGGCAGCATGGCACGCTTGAGCTGTGCAGAGTAGAAGCGCTGCTGAAACGGATGGGGAAATACTCCGCGCAGCTAAGCTGTGCCTGCACTTCTGCTGCCCTTGCTACCGCAGCTACATTGCCACTTATGCTTGCACTAGCGGTCATCAAGTTACTGCGTGTATGTGCCTGTGAGCAGGGAAGTCACAACCTTAGCTCACAGAGTGGGGGTAGCCTTTGCAGGCCTCAGTTTTCCTGTGCTTCAATTTCTGGGCGCTTAACTTAAGGTAACTTAAAGGGTCCTGATTTTTAGAAAATGCTCAGCAACCACCATCTGAAAATCAGACCCCATTAAGATGTCTGAAATGGGGTACTCAAAAAAACCATACTGCAAAGGATCTACTACAAACATACCACTCTTTCTTCCTGGATGCGTACATATTAATCCAAAGATTTTGCTGCTCTCGGTTTGGAGGGTCTGACCAATCTATTGCTCCTTCATGATCTACTTTTGACTCATACCCCACCAGTAGAAAAATGCTGATCTTGTTGCTTTAACTGCTAAGTTTGATAAAGATTTCAGGCTAACAAAGAACTCCTATCTTCTGGATTTTTAAATATTTAATGTTTGGATTTTCTTTTTTCACCAAATAATAATAATAATAATAATTAAGGAGTTCTTTTAAAAATGTGTTAACTGGAATTTGTTTCTTCCTGTAATGTTCCTACTAGTGATGTATTGTGACATCAAAACTAATGTAATGATAATACATCTTGAATTTGGGTATACTGTAATACATTTGCATCTAATGTGATAAGACTGATATTTTAGGAACTGATCCTGCAAACACTGTTGCCAAATGTAGCATTTACTGTTGTGCACAGGTCCACTGAAGTCAGTTGTAGCAATTCATGGTGGCAACAATACTCTAAGTAATATTTGCAAGATTGGGTTTTTAATTCCTCCTACCACCCAAAAAAATTAATAAAATGACAAAAAACAGAACAGGACAAATAACCCTAAATTCATTACTCATGCTGAACTTACCATTTGAATAGGATGCATGTTTATAGCTATTAAAATATATCTTTACTTTCCCGTTTAAAATAAGGGGAGATTTTTGACAGAGCTTTTTTTCCAAATGCAGTAACAAATGTGTGTATATTTAGTGTGAGAACCACTGTCAGGGAAGCTTATTATTAGAATGTTTACATCAAACTTGGGATTTTGATGTGTGGGCAGATCAAGATGTCCTTTTGTTTTTGATTTTTGTTTCACTGTGTATACTTTCGTGCTTAGGGCATCTATTGTGTTCAGGTGTTTTTTAAAAATCATTGTTATTCCTATTATGTCAGTCTTGTAAGTAGAAATGCCAGATGCTGAACTGATGGTGGTTTGCAATTAAGTTTTATATTTCATTAGATCATGTTCATTGTTACTGCCTATATGCTCTTCTCTTTCTTTTCATATTTTAACATTTGTAAGATGCATTACCTTTAATTTCATATCCAAATATGATTTATTCTTAGTAAAAGTTTCATTTTAAAACATCCACAGGCCTTTCTTATATATATATACACACACAAAAATGGTTTTCATTGTTTACGTAAATGAAAGGGGGATGCACGCTAACATGCTGATCATAACCAGCTTTAGCCACCAGAGAATACTCCAGATGTTGTGTTTTTATAGTGCAGTTTAACATTGCATTAACAGGTTTTTGCAATTATAATTGGAAGGTACAGTGTTAGAATCTTCATCTTAGTCCTTAGAACATCACAAGCCGCTACAATGATACTGAGATTCATTCATTTTAAGACCACAAAGGGCCATTTGTGATCATGTAGTCTGACCTTCTACATAATGCCCAAGTCTTTTTCAGACTTACTACTTCCCAGGATAGATTCTTCCTCCTCCTATAAATGTGGCCTACGTTCTTAAATATATAACCTTACATTTAGCTTGTTGAAACAAATATTATTTGCTTGTGCCCCTCTTACCAAGCGATCCAGATTACTCTGTAACAGTGACCTCTCTTCTTCATTATTTACCAGTTCCACAATTTTTGCATCATCTGCAGACTTTATCAGTAATGAGTTTGTGTGTCCTTCCAGGTCATTTATAAAGATATTAAAGAGTACAGTGTCAAGAACCAATCTCTCTGTGACCCCATTAGAAACACACCTACTTGATGATGATCTCACATTTACAATTGCATTTTGAGACCTATCAGTAAACCAGTTTTTAGTCTATTTAATATGTGCCATGTTGATTTTGTATTATTCTATATTCTTTATCAAAAATTGTGATACCAAGTCAAATGCTTTTTAGACGTCTGAGTATATTATATTAAGGTTTTTTCGGCAATATATATTTTCCATAAACTCATGTTGGTAATGCAACGCTGACAGATCCCAGTCATTGGCAGGCAGGATTGAACCTGGGACCTTTGGAGCTAAATGCATGAGTCTCTACTGCATGTATTATAAGCCATATGGCTGTTAGCTAAGGCTGAAGAGCAGACTCATTAATCTCTGTCTCTAAGTCGTCTCGATGCCACCAGAGGGGATAGAACAGCACACCTAGGGGGGCGTGGGGGTTACATACTTCCCGTAGCTGAGGAAACACGTCCCAAGCTTCGGAGGCTTCCCAGTTGAAATCCTGGACAAGCCCCCACTTGTAACGCCAACAGATTCCCTGTCGTCGGTGGGCAGAATCGAATCTGGGGCCTCTGGAGCTTAGTGCGTGAGCCTCTATTGCATGAGCTAAAAGCCATATGGCCATTAGCTAAGGCTATAGAGCAGACTCATTAATCTCTGTCTCTAAGTGGTCTCAGTACCACGAGATGGCACAGAATACCACACCCAGGTGTGTATGTTACAGTAACATAATTAATGCCAATCTTTCCTTAACTCTTTTAGTTGAGTCCTTTGGTTTAGTTAGCTAGTATCAGTCATTCCATTATTTTTTTTTTCTGGGATCAATGTCACGCTGACAGGCAGACACTTGTCAGCAGTCTCATCAGGAAGGCTGAGGATTTGAAGGGTGTGAAAGTTGTTCTTTCTAGAGAGAGGACTAGAGCAACCCCACCCTCCCTGTCTCCCCTCCGCCCCATGATGACATAGCTTCATTGAAGTAAATAGATCTGTGATGATTTATACCTGCTGGGGATTTGGCCTCAGTTCTTTAGGTCAGGGCTGAGATACATTGATGAGGCAGTTCAGGGAAGGCTTGATGTGGACAGAGCAGGAAAATGAGGACTGACACATGTATGGAATTAAGCAGCAGATTACACCTTTTATTAAACTTTACCACAGGGGAGGCTACCCACCTACCATGCATACTCTCCTATACCAGGCATTTAATTGGTTCCACTGCAGGAGTTACAGGGCTCCTTACCAAGTAACCCATAAAGCAGAGTAGGCTCTCCTCAGTCTACCCTGCAGAAGTCAGCTCTCTCTGAGTCTTAGCACCCTCCATTGGCCCCAGGGGGAACAGAGGGTGTAGCAGGGCCACAAGGTCTGACCCTATCACAGAAACCCAAGGCCCTTCACCAAAATCTGGGAACCATTCATTAGCCACTCTGGCAATTGGCCACAAGTTACAACAAATAAACAACTCCACCCCAGTACCTCAGTTACATACTAAGCACCTTCCTACTTAACTCACTGTGTCTTGTACGTGCTGTGAGGAAGGCAAAAAACTCCCTGGTCTTCTGCCAAATGGCCTATAGGAGAAAAAATTCCTTCCTGATCCCCTAAGCAGGTGATCAGCTAGATCTGCAGCATCTGTCTGGCCAGATTCCCATTCCTTGTTCGGGAGCGTAGGGTGGGCTGCTGGAACAGAGCCGAAGGAGGCTCCATATGGCCCCCATGCTGGATTAAATCCTGAAGCTGGGGAATGCTGGCCAATCAGCACCTTTCACTCCCCAGCTGGCCAATAAGTTCCAGAGACTCCCAGGGGGAGGTGCTACGTATTGTCCCTTGGCAAGTGTCTCCCTCCCTGGCTGCTTGGACTGTCTCCCTTCATCGCTGACCCCATCAGTTCCCTGTTTATGTGGGTGAGTGGCATTTCTACTACTCCTTTCTGTGCTTTACATGTTCACTGAATAAGCAGATTACTTTAGTTTCTACTTCTTTCACTCTAGTACATTTTAAGACTATTCAGCTTCCTTTAAGGATGAGGTAAAGGGAAAAGAAATCTATCATTCATATAAACAAAAGCTTAAAGTGATGTCTTCATCATACAAAGAGTACTTGGGACTCTCAAACCATTTTGAACTGTGTTTTATCTAGGCAGCTGAATTTGGAGTAATCCGAAAGAACAGCATTTACTATATATATTTGTTCAGTGTGAGCAAAGATATTTGTCAAGCCATAGACAAAATGAATATCTAAAATATGGGCAAGAGACAGCATGACAGCTCTGTCCGTTGAAGTGAAGAGAAATGAATATTTTCTCTTTGATTGAATGGGAGATTTTTTTAAAGAGAAAATGAAGCTAACTTGCATCTTCTGAGCACCTCTATTATAAGCATTTTTCCTCTACATTTCAGCATGAAACCTTCAGAAAGTTTTCCCTTTGCATCCCTTATTACATAAATAAAACCCTCCTCTGAGCAGATGTTCCACCCATCTATTTGTATTACAGCTTAGAGTGTCAATTTCCTATTTCCACAGCTGATGACATTCTTTGTACAGCTGCCTAATGTTAGTGTATATTCTGTTTTTAAATAATATTCTCCTCTTGGCTTCATCCCAGGATTACAATGGCAGGATTATAAGAGGTGCCCACTAGGGTGACTAGTGTTAAAGGTTTATTAAGGTTTCCGTTAGAGATTTCAGCTTTCAAAAGTTTCTAGTTCAGTGATGCTAAAACATGAATTTTGTTATACAGAGTGTTAGGCCCTGATTTTGCAATGAGCACCTCATATGAAGCAGTTGTACAAAGTAATGTGCAGGATCAGGATATTAGCCTACAAGAATGTAAATATCTCTCTCTCTATCAATCTAAATTCTTCTTTAAAATTTCTGTTTATTGAGAAATCTAAGAGTAAGGAGAGCATAATCACGTATCATACTTAGGAGATAATACAGTCAAATTATATAGCTATTACTACACCAAACTTTGTGTTGCATAGTAATTGAAAAGCCCTTCAGCTCCTCAGAAACCTTACTATTATTGTTCACAAAAGGATCTTTATAATTAAAGCTATGTGTAGCTCAAGTTGCAGCTGGATTAATTTAAGAAAAGCAAGCAACTCATAACTTCAGAAGAAACTTTGAGTATTTTTAAGTTATATTAACAATAAAGTTGTAATCTAGTGTTTTTGTTCAGATTCCTATTTACAAAAATAAATGAATGATGTTATTTTTAAACTGAATTTAAGTAGAAATATGAAGTGTGGATTGGTGTTTTTTAGCAAGATTTTTCAAAATTGCATGCCTAAAGTAAGTTTTCTATGGTAGTGTCTGAGTGGTTTAGGAGTATAAATCCCAATTATGTCAATGACTGGTGCTTCTAAGTTAAGTAGGTATTTTTTAAAAAAATCTTACTCTTAAATCCTTTTGTAGGTGCCTAAGTAATAGGCTGATTTCCAAAAGTTCTGAGAAATGAAAGATAACAAAGTACGTGGTCAGGGCACTATCCTGGGACTTCGGAGACCTGGGCACAAGTCCCTGTTCCACCACAGATTTCCTGTGTGAGCTCTGGCAAGTCACTTTAGATACCTTTGAAAATCTCATTAGACACCAACTTGCATCATTAGGTGCATAAATATCTTTTTAAAATTGGCCCTTACTGTCTCTCTATAATTCAGCTCCTCATCTGTAAAATAGAGATAATATCATGTGGAGGAGTTGTGAGGGTAAAGACAAAGACTGTGAGATCGTCAGCTACTGTTGTAATAGGGGGACATATAAGTATTTTAGATCGGTTTATTATTTTAAACTTTGAAGTAGGTACTACAAGGAAAATATGTAAAGGTTTTGGTGCCTGGTGCAGCTTTATTAACCACATAGTTACAGAACACTATATTTGTTTCCAAAGAAACTGGCCATCAATTAAGAAAGCTCTAAGAAGGGCTCCTTGGACACAGTTTATACACCCTAATATTGCTGCCTACAGCCACATTCCTCTTACATTGTTTTGATTATATATTAACTGAATTATTCAGCATTTATACTCTTTTGTAGACCACAAACTACTCCCAACAGATTAGCAATTCCCTATATTACAAATTTTGGTACTAAACCAACAGGGAAAATAATGTGAACTCTGGGATGTGTAAAGCTTCATTCCAAAGGCTGTCCATTTTGAATCAATGACCCAAGACTGAAATGCATTGTGAGTCAAGGATAGAGGCACATGGTGTATATTTTATTTTAATTGCTCTAAAAATTCTACATCAATCCATAGCTACCACACTGCACTGAGGCTAGGGGAATAGGTAATCAAATATGACTCATGTCAAACTACTGAAGGTGAACAGGAAATTGTGGAGTCACTAACCTGATGCCCCTAGCTAAAATATTAGGTTCACTATTTCATGAATAAAGTTGGTTTGCCATATAAATGATACAGGTAGATAGGACAAAGATGATTTCAAAGCAACTGAAGGCAAAAGATTATTTAAAAGCAACTAAGTTAGGCAGAGGGACCAGGACATATTGGAATTTTTTTTTTAAATAAAACCACCGTTTTTCAGTGAGACAGTTGTCTCCTTGGTACATGCTTGATGTAAGTAGGACTTACTGAAGGGCAAATATACTCCAAAGAAATGGGGAATAACAGTTAAGATCTCTAACCAAATATGGCCTTACTCAAATCATGACTCTGCTCCTTCTAATTCTTAGAACAGGAAGGGGGAAATTGTTATTGTTTGAGATTCTTTGGTGGAGGGGTGACATTTGTTTGGCTTTCTATTTAACAAAAAATTGAATAGAGTTTGTGCAGTGTTTCGTGTCTTCACATTTCCAAGTAAAGTCTAAGAGAGCAGCTGCATAGCCTATAATTATGTAGCAAGTAATACAGGATTTTTTTTTCCTGAGGAAGTGAAGAGATTTTCAATTACAAGTTAAAATTTATGACACGCTGTAATAACTGTTTAAACCTTTCACACAGAAGAAGATAGCAGTGCCAGCTCTTCATGAGGGTGAGACTTGCTCAGAGAATGTATTTTACAGTTGCCTTAAAAAATGTCTTAAGGAGCAATCACATGGGTTTTTGTTTGTTTGTTTGTTTCTTGTATTCTAACACAGAACAGCTGGTTGAGCTCTGTAAAGACATCTTTAATAAAATTACAACCTGGACTTGTAAGTTGTATTTACAGACACTGTCTGAGTAGATGAGCATTGTACTAAGGAATGAAAAGTGGCAACTGCACCAGCAGAAAGAGTTATTTATTTTAGATGCCATCCACACAATGAGAGAAGGTAGACAGGGAAACCGTAAATTATACTTCAGAATTAAAGTGGTATGCAGTTTACACAAAGTGCATTGCTAAGTGTTATGAGATTGAGGGTTATTATATGAAACAGCAGAGAAAATCATGAAAAGCAGAGGTATGGTTTGTTATTTACTTAAAATTGACAATGTTCATTTTAGAAATTATTTTGGAAAAATACATGCATCATTTTCTGTTGTTAAAGGATAATCTCTTGTGCTTTTATGTTAAAAAAGGCATTATTCAAACCTCTGATTTTGTATTTAATTTGATTCATGGATTCATAGATACTAAGGTCAGAAGGGACCATTATGATCATCTAGTCTGACCTCTTGCACAACGCAGGCCACAGAATTTCACCCACCCACTCTTGCAAAAAACCTCTCATCTATGTCTGAGCTATTGAAGTCCTCAAATCGTGGTTTAAAGACTTCAAGGAACAGAGAATCCTCCAGCAAGTGACCCTTGCCCCATGCTACAGAGGAAGGTGAAAAACCTCCAGGTCCTCTTCCAATCTGCCCTGGAGGAAAATTCCTTCCTGACCCCAATATGGCGATCAGCTAAACCCTTGAGCACATGGGCAAGATTCATCAGCCAGATACTACAGAAAATTCTTTCCTGGGTAACTCAGATCCCACCCCATCTAATATCCCATCACAGGCCATTGGGCCTATTTACCATGAATATTTAATTACCAAAACCATGTTATCCCATCATACCATCTCCTCCATAAACTTATCGAGTTTAATCTTAAAGCCAGATAGATCTTTTGCCCCCACTGCTTCCCTTGGAAGGCTATTCCAAAACTTTACTCCTCTGATGGTTAGAAACCTTCATCTAATTTCAAGTCTAAACTTCCTGGTGGCCAGTTTATATCCATTTGTTCTTGTGTCCACATTGGTACTGAGCTTAAATAATTCCTCTCCCTCTCCGGTATTTATCCTTCTGATATATTTATAGAGAGCAATCATATCTCCCCTCAACCTTCTTTTGGTTAGGCTAAACAAGCCAAGCTCCCTGAGTCTCCTTTCACAAGACAAATTTTCCATTCCTCGGATCATCCTAGTAGCCCTTCTCTGTACCTGTTCCAGTTTGAATTCATCCTTCTTAAACATGGGAGACCAGAACTGCACACAGTATTCCAGGTGAGGTCTCACCAGTGCTTTGTATAATGGTACTAAAATTGATGAAGCAATTGTTGAAGTGAGAGCAATATCAGCACCAACTTCAGTCATAAGTGATAATTTAGACTTAATTAGAAGTTCTCTTTTTGTTCAGGTAAGAATTTGGCTACATTTTGGCCTCAACTATAAAACCCATGCAGCAGAGGTATCCATGACACATTTTTAAATCTAATATCTTTTTTAGTGCTTGCACATAATTTCATACACATTCTGTGGGCACAAATTCCACCAGTTAGATTTCTGATTTGCATGCAGTGTCAGGTAGAGAACTAGTTTCCAGGATTAGCACCTGTAATTTCTGTGGGCACAAAACTGCAGGTACAAGATTAGATTTTAAAAATCAGCCCTTTAGTGTCCACAATAGTAGGACTCAGAAAGAGTTTCAGATAAGACTTGTATCAGTTCTTTTAAATGAATAAAAGTCAGAAACTTTCATTTTTAAAAAGGATTTAGGTAGGGCCTGATCCCAAGCACTTATCTTTCCCTTTGACTCTAACATCTCTCAGGATCAGATTTTAAAAGCTGTTTCAGTAAGCAGGTAAGAAACTGTGTAATTGTCAATTCTATTGTACAAAAGAAGCACTACATAACAACATTTATATTTTGTGGATGGAACACTGAGGTATTTAACTGCAGCCTCCTCTAGATACAACCAAGGGGAAAATGACCTTTCAATGAAATATGAGTTAATAACACTACAGTGCTGAGTGCTTTGGTCGAGTTAATCTTAGTGCAGATTGTAACAAAATGTAGTCTAATGTGTACTGAAAATTAATTAGGGGAAAGACTGTTTTAATGGTGTGATGGATCTAATCTTTGGTTACATCAGCAAATTTCTATTGCAATTAATAACAATTAACCGTACTAAATAAAGGAATCAGGGGGGAAAGGTTTGTCATATTAACTGTAGCACTCACACTATATCACCTTACGTCCATTGTGTTTTCCATTCTCAGCATTTTGCTTCCTAAACTAACCATCAGGGAGAGACTGACTCCCTTTATGAGAAGCATAGGGGAGAAAACAGGATGTTCTTAATAGCTTGTCAAAGAGAGATAGTAAAAGAAAGAAATGTAATGTGCTATTTGTATACTTATGTGCAACTGGAGAGACTAGAGGCAGTGTCCAGAGGATGTTGTTGTCCAGAGTTAAATACAGCACATGGTTGGTATATGTTGGTCTATAATGTAACTTGTGGGTATTTCATACAACCTAACAGATCAAAAGTAGAGAGGTCCCAGACCTGCAGTGCAAACATGTTTATTTGCTGCTATCCTAAAACAAGTCAAGTCATTTAAAACTGGGGGAGCAAGGGATGTCTTATATATAATTCTTAACAAGTATCAAAGTGGTACCCCACTCACCATGATTCTCTCCTGTTGGCCCTTCCCCTTCACCTGAGGATTGATTCCCCCTCTCCTTTGTATTTAAGAGTCAAAAACCCTCCAGAGAGGTGAGAAATGGAGTTGATACCTCTCAGAGGTGGTATTATTTCAAACTGTCTGTTTGCAGATTCATGAAGAAAATCCTGCATTGATGTGATTCAAGTCTGAAAGAATTTATTTACAACCATGTGGCTACAGACTTAAAGTGATCCTGTCAACCGTCAATTTAGTCCAAAGATGCTTTAATTTTGTCACATGGACAACTGGTGTTCTGTGGAGCACTTCCTGCTTCCCCACTGAAAGCTGCTTGGTCACAGATGGTTTTTGGTTTTTCCACTTTTTAATCCTTTTAAAAATCATGAATTCTTAAATTCTGTTGAAATTGATAATGTTCTGGAACAGCATTCCAGCCCAGTGCTATTCCCTTCAAGCATTGATTCTTCCTTTATAATTGTTCTGGTTTTTATTGGATATTAAATAAATGCTGTTGAAAACACAGTGATGTAGAATTGCATTCAAATTAAAAATTCTTAATATGACCTGTTCCAGTCTATTACCCTATGTAATATTGGGAAATTTTGGCTATACCAAACTAAAAAGCTTGGTAATTGGATTGTTTGTAACATTTGCTTCTAACATTCAGAAATGTTGAGCAGGTTCTCAGAGTTCATGCTAAGGAAGCCTGCCTTTATGACATTTACTGCCCACTTTCAAGGACATGAAGTAATTTGGGTTTCTGATAAATAATTACACTGCTGGGGTTGACTAATAAGACCATATATATATATATTTTTTATTTTGTGTGGGGAAACAATTGCATGGAAACTCTTTCAGAAGAGAAAGAGAAATAAGATGAAAAGGAGTACTTGTGGCACCTTAGAGAATAACAAATTTATTTGAGCATAAGCTTTTGTGAACTACAGCTCACTTCATCGGATGCATTCAGTGGAAAATACAGTGGGGAGATTTATATACATAGAGAACATGAAACAATGAGTGTTACGATACACTCTGTAACAAGAGTGATCAGGTAAAGCGAGCTATTACCATCAGGAGAGCGGGGGGCCATTTCCAGCAGTTGACAAGAATGTCTGAGGAACAGTGGAGGGTGGGGGGGGGGAATAAACATGGGGAAATAGTGTTCTCCAACTGTTTTTTGAATAATTCTTGACGTCTGATTTGTGTCCATTTATTCTTTTACGCAGAGACTGTCCAGTTTGACCAATGTACATGGCAGAGGGGCATTGCTGGCACATGATGGCATATATCACATTGGTAGATGTGCAGGTGAACGAGCCTCTGATAGTGTGGCTGATGTGATTAGGCCCTATGATGGTGTCCCCTGAATAGATATGTGGACACAGTTGGCAACGGGCTTTGTTGCAAGGATCGGTTTCTGGGTTAGTGGTTCTGTTGTGTGGTGTGTGGTTGCTGGTGAGTATTTGCTTCAGGTTGGGGGGTTGTCTGTAAGCAAGGACTGTCTGTCTCCCAAGATCTGTGAAAGTGATGGGTCATCCTTCAGGATAGGTTGTAGATCCTTGATGATGCGTTGGAGAGGTTTTAGTTGGGGGCTGAAGGTGATGGCTAGTGGCGTTCTGTTATTTCCTTTGTTGGGCCTGTCCTGTAGTAGGTAACTTCTGGGTACTCTTCTGGCTCTGTCAATCTGTTTTTTCACTTCAGAAGGTGAGTACTGTAGTTGTAAGAATGCTTGATAGAGATCTTGTAGGTGTTTGTCTCTGTCTGAAGGGTTGGAGCAAATGTGGTTGTATCGTAGAGCTTGGCTGTAGACAATGGATCATGTGGTGTGGTCTGGATGAAAGCTGGAGGCATGTAGGTAGGAACAGTGGTCAGTAGGTTTCCGGTATAGGGTGGTGTTTATGTGACCATCGCTTATTAGCACCGTAGTGTCCAGGAAGTAGATCTCTTGTGTGGACTGGTCCAGGCTGAGGTTGATTGTGGGATGGAAATTGTTGAAATCATGGTGGAATTCCTCAAGGGCTTCTCTTCCATGGGTCCAGATGATGAAGATGTCATCAATGTAGCGCAAGTAGAGTAGGGGCATTAGGGGACGAGAGCTGAGGAAGCATTGTTCTAAGTCAGCCATAAAAATGTTGGCATACTGTGTGGCCATGCGGGTACCCATAGCAGTGCCGCTGATTTGAAGGTATACATTGTCCCCAAATGTGAAAGTAAAACTATTTCCCCATGTTTATTCCCCCACCCCACCCCCTGTTCCTCAGACGTTCTTGTCAACTGCTGGAAATGGCCCACCTTGATTATCACTACAAAAGTCCACCCCCTCCCCCGCTCTCCTGATGGTAATAGCTCGCCTTACCTGATCACTCTTGTTACAATGTGTATAGTAACACCCATTGTTTCATGTTCTCTGTGTATATAAATCTCCCCACTGTATTTTCCACTGAATGCATCCAATGAAGTGAGCTGTAGCTCACGAAAGCTTATGCTCAAATAAATTTGTTAGTCTCTAAGGTGCCACAAGTACTCCTTTTCTTTTTGCGAATACAGACTAACACGGCTGCTACTCTGAAACCAGAAATAAGATGGATTCTCCACAAACTGGAATTAGGACCAGTAACCACTAGCTCATTGGTACTGTTGGAAGGTGGGACATAGGGAGACTTCCTCTCTTATTTTAAGTATGTCCCCTCCCAGTAAAGGATATGAAGGATGAGCACCTCATTAGAAGAAATTAGAGTTTGCCCATGAAACCACTGCAGAAGAATTTTTGTACTGTAAGAACCAACAAACCTCTGACATGTGCCAGGTCCTGTTGTTAGGTCTTGTGCTGAGATCAGTTCAGCAATTGCGAAACAACTGATTTTAATAACATGATTTTGAGTTCAACTATAACATCAAAAATGCTTGAATTAGAACATTAACATAATTTCCTCTTTAGTGACCACTTTATGCTTTGTTCTTGATTTACAATAGAGATTAGAAAATATTTCAGTTAATTTCACTGACAAGACTACTATAGTTAATCATCACACTTAAGGCAAAGAAACATAGACTAGCCAACACAAATTCTGTTCATGTCAGAACGTTAACAAGCAGCATGTTCAGATTTCTAGAAAATGCTTCTTTTAACTGTATAGAAGCATGTTTAGTGAATTCAAGATGCTGAACTTGGCTCAGGCTTGGTTATTGGATTCCAGCCATTGCTGTATCCTCTTTTTTTTTTTTAATTTATAAGCAGAAATTGACATAGAAGAGTATTTCCCCCCTTTTTTAAAGTGAATTTTGTGGCTGTGAAAAGTACAAGATTGACAACCCTGAGACTTGAGAGTCCTCTGTTGACAGATGAATTATGACATGGGCAGCAGTAATGTCCCCAGTGCCTGACAAATGCATTTCAACTCTCATGTAAAGAACCATTTCAGAGCGAGAAGGATAGGTCTCCATGCCAATTCATTATAGGTATATCTAGGCTCCAGCTGAGAGCGAGCCTCCCAGCCTGGGTAGACAGACTTCTGGTAGTGGGGCTCATGCTAATGCGCTAAAAATAACTGTGTGGATGTTGCAGCACCAGGGGAAGCATGGACCACCCCTGGGTCTGAGCATGGATAGCTAGGCTGAGCTGCTGCTGGTGCCACAATGCCACAAGTCTGGCTCGCTCCCAGCAGCAGTGTACACATACCCATAATGAATTGGCATGGAGACCTACCCTTCTTTCTATCAATGGTCCTTTACATCAGCATTGAGGTATATTTGTCAGGCACTGGGGACATTTGTATTGCTGCTGACCATGTGGCCTCTTATGTCAGACTGCTAACAAGGATGACAATTGGTTCTGATTTTTCTGGCATGGAAAACTGTCTGTCAGGAGCTGAAGTGAGACCACAAAGGTATTTCATTTAGTCATCAGGTGGTAACAATTTCCAGTCAATACTGACCTTATCTGTAACTGAAAAGGTAATGTAGAGGTGAGGTGAATGACTCCGTATCCTTTTAATAAGACCTTCAGCCATTTAGTCAAACACAAACATTTGGTCCTTTGTATACATTTTGGTGTTACAGATTTACTTCATTCTCTGTGAGAGAACTTCTTTGTGTACAAGAATGGCATCCTTACTCTCTTCTTCCTCACATCCCTTCTGAGCACCTAAACTTTAAGGCTAGCTTTCCAGCATTGATCACGTCTGTCATAACCATATGGGTAGCCTAAATTCCTTCTTACCTGTAAGGGGTTAAGAAGCTCAAGTAACCTGGTTGGCACCTGACCAAAGGAACCAATGGGGAAAAAAGATACTTTCAAATCTGGTGGGGGGGAGAGGTTTTGTTTTGGGTTCTTTGTTTCTGTGGTCGTTCACTCTTGGGACTAAGAGGGACCGGACATCAATCTATATTCTCCAAATCTTTCTAAATAAGTCTCTCATATTTCAAACTTGTAAGTAACAGGCAGGCAAGGCGTATTAGTTTATCTTTGTTTTCTCAACTTGTGAATTTTCCCTTTGCTAGAAGGAAGTTTATCCCTGTTTTGTTGTAACTTTGAAACTAAGGCTAGAGCGGGTTCCTCTGTGCTCTTTGAATTTTCTGCTACTCTGTAAGGTCAACTACCAGCTTAGGTTTACAGGGGTGATTCTTTTACCTTTATCTCTTTAAATAAAATCCTTGTTTTTAAGAACCTGACTGATTTTTTCCATTGTTCTAAGACCCAGGAGTTTGGGTCTGTAGTCCCTTTGTAACCAGTTGGTGAGGATATATGCTCAAGCCTTCCCCAGGAAAGGGGGTGTAGGCTTGGGGGGAATATTTTGTGGGAATAAGACTCCAAGTGGTCCTTTCCCTGATTGTTTGTTAAATCACTTGGTGGTGGCAGCTATCCCAAGGCAAGAAAGGATTCTGTGCCTTGGAGAAGTTTTAACCTAAGCTGGTAAGAATAAGCTTAGGGGGTCTTTCATGCAGGTCCCCACATCTGTACCCCAGAGTTCAGAGTGGGGAAGGAACCATGACAACGTCTCTTTCCAGTTACTGTCACTTTTAAAGAAAGAAAACTTAACACGCTTCATTTGTCTTTTGCTATGAATTATCTTTTCCATTCTTTACCCTTTTTATCTATAACCATCACTTTTGAATTTTGTGTTATTTAGATTTTGAGCTCTCCATGATGTGTACATACATATATATGTGTGTATGACTTATGGCTCTGTATAAGTATCAATAACAAAAGAATCCATTGCTTTCAGAGAAAAATCACGTGTTACTTCAGAACTTGAAGCAATTATGCACAATGAATGTAACTGTTAGAGTTTAATATTATTTTAACGTATTTCAGGCCACTCTATCAACCAAAAGCATGTGTTGGTTTAAGGCATAGTGAGCATGTGGTTTTGTACTTTATATTGCTGCAATTAATACTGTAAATGGTACTTTAATTATAAAAATGTGCTGATAGCAAACCATAAATGTTTTCAGATGAAGCCAAAAAATTCTTTCCAAGTGTTTAATGTGCCAATAGCAGATGTGAATAATAACTTATGCTACTTAGCTCTGTCTCTGGTCCAGATCTTGGGCCCTACTGTGGCCACTTCACATGGTTTGCAAGTGAAAAACCACCAGGAAGCCATTTTAAATAGCTACCTGAGGATTTCCATGGCATGGTGAACTCCAGGGTGATACAGAAAAAGCATATCAGATCCTATACTGCGTATCTACCCTGCCGCTGGTGTAGGAGGCATGCCCAGGGACAAGGGAGTGTACAGCTAGCCACTTTGTACAGCAGACTGCCATGGTACACCTGCCCTCAGGACGCATTGAGGGCTATTATCGGCTGGCTCAATTTAGAATGGTCCTGAGTTGACTCTAAGATGCATCTCAAAACCACACCAGCACCTGGGATCCCCAGACTCAAGGATACATAAAGGTTATTTAAAGCTCTGTGTGTGTGTGTGTGTGTGTGTGTGTGTTTTATGTTTATATATACATACACCCACATATGAAGGTAAGTTAAAGCATATATAAACTGTCAGCACACTATTGTACAACTGTCATTTATCAAAACCAGCAACAATGAGTGCATTCATATATGCCAGAGACTGCTAAATTTCACAGTCAGAATCACCCAATTTCTATTAGAATTTCCTCACCAGCAATGTTTTTTCATCTGCACACTTTCTCTTTTTTCTTGTTTATTAAAGCCAGACCCATTCTAACTGTGACTTGTAGAACAGGAAAAATTTTATATGATGTTTTAAAGTGGCTGTTTTGTATCCACACATATATCTTATATATAACTCACTTCTGTGCTGCCTTCAGATTTGAGCTCCCAGACAGCAGCTGCAGAGCTGCCTGCAACCAGGGGGGGTTCCCAGAGGTGGGTCTTACCCAGCCCCAGGAATCTCCTGCTAGGGTGTCCCCAGACCTGCCCCTCCCTGGTTGCTGTTCCAGTGCTCAGGGGCTAAAGGGGCCTTGGGCAGGCTGTGCGGGGGGACCAGGCTCTACCCTCCCAAAAGTGATGACCCCCCCCCCATCCTGTGACCCTCACTACTGCGCTGCTGCTGGTGCCATTTAGCTGCCAAGCTTTGAAGGCAAATTGGTTAGTCTCTAAGGTGCCACAAGTCCTCCTTTTCTTTTTTCATTTAAGTCAGTTTCACTAATTTGCACCAGTGAAAGATTTGGTCCTTCCTCTTGTAAACTGCTTTCTGCAGAGGCCATGACTTTCTATGGGCCACATTTGGAGAACTGTGTGAATGCTAAAATTCATGCCCATTGATGAGTCTTATCTGAATTCACAATTGCAGTGATTGAATACACAGTCAAAGGAAATGCACGCTCACATCACCAGTTAGACATTTACCAGGCCATCTATGAGTGTAATGACTGCAGCTGCAGACACAATTGTGCTAATTGTGCATGCAAAGTAGGCATGTAAGCACATGTGTATTTTCTATGCATGGACATTGTTGGAAATCTTGCCTTCAATGTGTTTTGTAAAGCACTGTGTACATTTATTACACTCTAATGAAACAGAAGATAGCAAATCCAAAAACCTTCAGTTTAACAGTCACCTACACAGCATTTGAATTATCAAAAGTTTTATCATTTCAGTACATTATCTCTTTTTATTTGTTAAGTGCAGACAGATGATTGGGTACTGAACAAAACACAAATAAAGTTTAGAAATGGGGCAAAACCATGAGCAGCGGAGAAGAAAAATAATTTAACTCAAGATTTTTTATTTTTTTATAAATTCAAACTAGTGCATGACAGTAACCTCAATATATTAACTATTTTTAAGCATTGTAGATTAATTTGTTTTGTTTTATTTATTATTTGGCGAAACAGATGGTAATGGTTTTGTCACAGTTTTCTTTTCTTTTTCTTTCTTTTCTTTTCATTTCCCCACTTTGTCACAGCTGGTTACCAATCAATCTCAATTCACGGTACAGTGATGATAGCACATGTTGTCCGGGGGCCAAATCTGATTGGGTTGCATTTTTCAGCAGTGTTTCATATCAGAAAAAAACATGTCTGCATGGCAGGGACTGTCAGCACACTATTGTACAACTGTCATTAATCAAAACCAGCAACAATGAGTGCATTCATATATGCCAGAGACTGCCAAATTTCACAATCAGAATCACCCAATTTCTATTAGAATTTCCTCACCAGCAATGTTTTTTCATCTGCTTGCTTTCTCTTTTTTTCTCATTCATTAAAGCCAGACCCATTCTAACTGTGACTTGTAGAACAGGAATAATTTTATATGATGTTTTAAAGTGGCTGTTTTGTATCCACACATATAATGACTGCTTATTTAAAAATCCTCTCTCAACTCAGTACTGATGGCTGAAGAGTAAGCTAGAGTGAAAGGTTAAGTACCTCAAACTGTTTAACAAAAGAACTATTTAAAAGCTATTAGATGACAGTAAATACATATAACTACACATTAGGGGCTACACATTATAGTTAATTTTGGCTTCAGCTTGGGTAACAGCCAGTAATATTCAGGTAGTATATTGAAAGGTGTTTCTTGACACTATGCATATTGTGCAAGCATTGGTTGTGACTCCGTAGTTAATTA
Source organism: Lepidochelys kempii (assembly GCF_965140285.1). NCBI lineage: Eukaryota > Metazoa > Chordata > Testudines > Cheloniidae > Lepidochelys > Lepidochelys kempii. The sequence goes on from NC_136380.1 coordinate 179,064,056, forward strand.
AGATTGAGCTGATTTTTTTTCCTTAACACCGACATTCAGCCTTTTTGCTATACACAAGGACAATGTATCATCCCCAAATTTACCCTACTTATTCTCTGAGTACAGAATGAATGTTCTAACACTTTAAAAGTTCTTCCCTTAATAAGTTTGAGATTTTAAAATGGGTGCTATAAGAAATTTAGCCTTCATTATCAGACCGTTTTCTGCCCTGAATGATCTTAATAATGGAGTAACCCAGACCCTGCAAACTTTTCATAAAGTTAAAGCTCCTTAAAATCTTATGTATGGGCTACATTTGAAGAATGATATTGTAATTAAGCTAAGTTATTGTATTTACTTGTTGTATTTAATTAGATAGGGTTGGGTCAGTGACTCAGGCCATTCTTAACTGGGGCCATGATGGAATCAATCATCATTGCGTGCTAATATTTTGTTGGTAGAAATGGATCAGTGACATGAGGAAGTCTGTGTATGTGTCAAGAGTTTTCACTGATAAATTACTTGGCTGCTAGTTGTTCCTATTAAACGTGATGTCACTGCATGCTATCAAATGAAGTACCAAATTCCCCAGTCTGTGCTGTCATCTTTGCACTGCTCCAGGTTTACACACACACACACACACACGGTTTAAAATTGATGCTATGTATCTTCAGTTCACTAAAGATATCACATGGTAACATTCTCTTTGGGGCTCTAGGTTATTGTTCATATATGACATTTTAAATGTTTGTAATATACCATTCATCAATAGTAAGGGACAGGGGTCCAGTTCTCGTGTGTTAGAATGGACTATCCCAGAGCCTTCAGAACCTTAAGGTCTGAGCATGGCCATAATTTGGTCAGGTGTGATGCTTCAGAGGGTCAGTGACATTAATACAGCTGCAGGGGATCTTGCCTGCAAAGTTAGATGCAAGCTTTTTATAATAGAAGATGCTGAATTTTCATACTGGGAGAAGGCAGTTTGAATTGGTTAGATTGTTCACCATCCACAACAGTTCAGTGGGATATGACTTTACAAAGACCATGGTGGAGGAGAAGAAAGATTCAATGTCCCCACCCCTTATTGCTCCGGGTCATTTGTGCTGCTGTGAATCAGATTCAGAGCCAATTTTCCTTCAGTCTCCTTACCGCCTGCTTCATCTGTCAAAGTTTATCATTTAACTGTGGTGACTTGTGCGGACAGTGTGGATGGAACAGATGACTGAGGGGCATTGCATCAATGTTTTAGGACACCAGATGGTTGTAATGTCCCACGAGTGCCTCCATGCACTAGTCTAGTTGCTAGATGGCATGCTCTTTCAGCATGGTCCAGAAACCCACTGAGGCCCTGGCGGGTGGGCAGGCAAGAAGGCCTGGACCTCAGTTTGAAGTAATTGATGATTGGATCTTGATAGGGACATGTTTACTCTACCCCTCAAGTGTGTGATTAAGGTTGTGCTCTAGTCCTGCGTTCTGGCATGCCAGGCTGCTGGCTTTTTCACCTAGTAGCCTTTGCACAATCTGCATGATGGACAGGTGCAAGCATAAAGGCTGCTGAGGCTTACAAGGCAGCTGGCTGGCATGCCAGGACCAACACATCCATGAGACGAAGAGGAGCAAGTCAGCTGCAGCCCACAGCAGACTGCAGAGTTGTGTCCCAGACTGCCTGCATTAGAGTTCAAATAGTCAGTTAGGCACAGTCCTGCTGCCTGTCTGGTTTTAGCCCAGCAGTGGTGAAAGTGCCACTTGGATGTTATCTTGCCTTAAAAAACAAACAAACAAAAACATTTCAGCAAAATAAATGGCCAGTTGCTGCCCCGCACTGTAGGTTTTTTTCCTACCCTCACCTAATCTCTATGTGGTAGCAAGTCTTAATTTCAGAATATTTTACAGGAACTGAATGTGGCCCCACGTGTCTTACTCCTCTAGAGCTGGCCCTGTGTCAAGGAAATAAGTATTCTCTCTTGTCTGTAGCAGTTTGTTTGCCAAAGACAGTAGCTTCTCCATCAGTATAAGAAATAGGTGTTGTATTCTTGTGATTTTATGGAAGTTATTGTTTCCATTTGCCTTTCTCTCCCTATGAAACCAGTGATTTCAATTTGCCATTGACTGGTGCAGCACAGTGTGCAAAATTACATAATTCAGTGCAACATCCCAGAAGAAATGTGCCATAATAACTGCATATAGCTTTTAAACGCATATTTACAATAGCTTAGTACTGCTCAAGGAACGGAGGGCCAGATTCTCCGCTGTCATAATTTTTAACCTCAGTGGAATTATGCCAACAGCAAATATGGCTCTAAGTTTCTGGAATACACTGCAGCACCCTCCCGCTTTTCCCTCTGGCATATCATTTATGCATCAGATAAATCTGAAATACTGAATAAAAGTACACCAAAATATGATTCCTAAATAAATGACAAGTACTTATACACCATCCTGATCACCATCTCAGATCACAATAAAAGGTCTGCAGAATATGAAATAAGGGGATTCTGATTTTTAATTCTCCCTGAAACTATTCATTTTAATTGATAATTTGAGCTTTACTTAGCAAAACTGATCTTTTTACAGTATTTCAGCATGTAGAACTCATGGGTTAATGTTCCAGTAATTTTGTTAGTATACTGTTTAACATCCCAGTAGCTTTACTATATATTGACTGCATCTATTACAAGTACAAACTAAAAAATTAATAACAATACATAATAATTAGCATGTACACAAAAATTAACATCTGGGGTTCTGAAATGGTTTACAAGTATTAATAACTTCACCCTCACATTACACAACCTCACAATACTCCAGAGGGAAGTAGCTGAATTATGCCCTGATTCAGCAAAACATTTACACATGTGCTTAAATGCCATTTAAATTATGTCAGTGCTTAATTTCTTTGCTGAATTGGGACCATAGTCTCCATTCTACAGATAAGTAAATGGAGGCAGAGTGCAACTGAATCATTACTCAGGGTCACACGGTGTGTAGATCTAGGTATAAGACTCAGCTCCCTCTAGGTCCAGTCTGGTAGTTTAGTCTCAAGAGCATCCTTCCCCCTTAGGGTTGACAAATCTGCAACTGAATGTTATGGTCACAATCAGTTAATTTCAGGTTGTTAGTAGGGTTGTTATCTCCAAACAGAATGTTTATTCAAGGGGACTATTTCAGGAGTAAAATATACCTCATAAAAATCATTGTGGGACTTAGAGTGCCCATTGAAATCAGTAAAAGACAAAGACTCTCATTGATGTCAATAGATCAGGCCCTAAAACATCCATAATATTTTATCAAGTGAGTGTTTTTCAGGATGACAGCAATTGAAATCTGAATATCTTTCAGAATTTCAGTTAAAAAAGAAAGCTTTACAAATGAATGGTCACTGCATACTGAAGTATGCATACTGTGCAGATACATTCTGAATAGCTTTAGAGCTAGCATAAGAGTAAGTAACAACAAGAAAGAAAAAACAAAAGGAGAAAAATGCAAGGAAAATGTTTGTTTCTTCTTTGTTAAAAAAAAAAAAGAAGTAAAGCTCCTCTCCCTATGCTGTTAAATTATTACATTATGCTTCTGGGAAACTTATGTGTCTTGCATACAAACTGTCACTTTGCAAAGCCTGTGTTTACAATGTACATTGTGCATAAATGAGTGCAATGTAATTTCCTGTCCCACCCTCCTTCAGGGGCTGACAATTTTTACTAGGGACCTGTTAGGGGAAAACTGTTTTTAAAGCAGCGTAAGTAAAATATGCAGCTCATGCAGTTAAAGCCATGATAAACCTAAGCTGTCATATATTGATAACTGATGCCTGATAGCTTAATTTTATCATATTGCTCTAGATCAAGGGCAGAGTGAGTGATATTATTAATAAAGCCCTAATACTGAGTGAACATAGCAATACTAATTTTATGGCTGTAAAGTTTTTAACTAATGCATAGTGCAATAAAAATGTCATGAAGATGAATGCCTGGTGGAATTATCTAACTCTAGATAATAAATTATCTTCCAGAGATATATCCAAGATAGAATCAGATTGGTAAACTCCAGGTGAGAAATTTTGCCACGTCTATCGTCAGCTACATAACGTCTTTCCTTTTCCTTATTTCTATAATGCAGATATGACATCAAAGATGATTACACCTTGCGCATTAAAAAGGCCACGAGCACAGACGAGGGAACCTACACATGCATTGCTGAGAATCGAGTTGGAAAAGTGGAGGCCTCTGCTACCCTCACAGTTCGAGGTGAGTGCTACAGTACATGAGAGAGTGTCATGTTTCAGTGTCATTTTCCTACACAGTGGGCCAGATCCTCACCTGGAATAAGTTGGCCTAGATCCATCACAGCCAATGGAGCTATACTGATTTTCACCAACAGTGAAATCCTTGTCCCATTGAAGTTAAGGGCAAAACTCCTATAATGGAACAAAGATTTCATCCCAGCTGAGGATCTGTCCCAGTATTTGTAACTGAAAGCATGAATTCATATGTATGTATGAGTCTAGTTGTAGGTTTTATTGTATTTTCTCCCCTGTGTAGACTGTTTGTCTATGTTCCTTTCTGTAATAAAATTAGAACAACTTAAGTCAATGTATATTTATTAAAAAGAAAAGGAGTACTTGTGGCACCTTAGAGACTAACCAATTTATTTGAGCATAAGCTTTCGTGAGCTACAGCTGTAGCTCACAAAAGCTTATGCTCAAATAAATTGGTTAGTCTCTAAGGTGCCACAAGTACTCCTTTTCTTTTTGCGAATACAAACTAACACTGCTGTTACTCTGAAACCTGTATATTTATTTTATTTTTTAAATTTTGAACATTTCATAATGGAGCCATCTGCCATTTATTTTCACATGACAGACTAGTACCATCCCAAGAAATAAGAGACTTGGTTAAGTATAATAAGTTAAAGCATAACATTTTCCTCTGAAAATGCCTTTGGACACTGGTACCCACCTAATGTTTACATACTGTAGTTGGATATCTACATACTATAGTGAGGAGGTTTAAAATCCCAGCAGCCTAATGAGTTTTTAGAAAGTACTTTGTGACAGTACATACGGAGATGTTAAATATTATGGAGAGAGAGGAAAAAATATGAAAACATATTTTCATAAGAGTATATAAAATATAATAGTTAAAATATTGTTTGTTTCATTCAAAAAAGGATAAGCCGCAATTTTGATACAATCGGTATCACACAGACACTATTTCACAGTTTATTGGTGCATGATGAAGGGTTTCAGTAGAGCTGTGAAAGGTTAATAAAAACATTTTTAGCTTCATCTTCTCTTACCCCCCCCCATTAAATCAAATGTTCAAAATCTCTATGGATTGCTTTATTAGAACAGGGGTCAACTGACCCAAGAGGCCGACTTCCATTTCCATCCATTTAATTCATGGACACAGTTCAGTTTAATTTGCTGAATTCAAAGAAAAAAAGTCACCCAGTGGCTTTGCAAGGGGGGAGATGTTAGTATATAACAAAGAAAAGAGAGTATTGTGATAATCCATCTGCTAAAATATTGCCATAATGTCATTTTAGATAATAAGTGATAATGTGGCTTTCTTGTTGTAAGCTGAAAATGGCTTTACATGTTATTTGTTTGTGATGAGGATTGTTCTTCCATTTTGTAATTTGATAGAAATAGGCACAAGAATTAACTCTCAAAAAGTGTGCATTTCCTTTGTCACAGAAGGAATCACAATACCCAATAAATCTGGCCATTAGTTTAGTGGCCTTAAAGTCTCCTAGAACTGTGTCCACTGTATACATTATCGGGTCAAGCCTTTCTTTTTACTAACCTAGCCTTGTGATATGAGCAGTGGCTAGAACAAAGCAAAAATCCTCTGAACTGGAGCTTGAACTTGACCAAATTAAGGTGGAAAAAGGAAATATATAATTTAATCGATTTTCCTACACTCAAGAAGATTTCCCATTATCTTTTCTTCTTGGCTTTATAATCTAAAGGCCATAGGCAGAGTGTTTATTCAATACAAAAAAGCCACTATATTACAAGCATATTAAACATTCAGGATGTGACAGAAAATGAGAAAAGCTAAGAAATTCAGTGTTGAATGCTCGGCACTCTAGGCTGTTTGAAAACAAGGAACCCCTAAGAAAACTTCCTTTCATTTCAAAGGGATCAGGATTGGTCCTATTTTAATTAATGAAGGTCTTAATCCTGAATTACCAAACTTTTGTCAGCTTGTGTCATTACTGTATTTAATGTCAAGTTATTATTTGAAATTGCCTTACTTTCATCATATTCACTTTGTCCCATGAAAAGGGGGGAAACAGCTCACATGCTTTAGAATTTACTGTGTGGGGTGGCCCTAATTCTGAGTAACCTACGTGTCCATTGAAAACCCAGTGCTGAAGTTACATGTGGATGCGCGCACACATACGCAACCTGCCTGCCACAGTTTAATACCCAGCTCGCATCCATGGCTCCATTTGACCTCATTAGCCACAGGTGATGGCAGAATTTGAATTCCCTGACTGTACCCTCAGCCCTGTGGTTCGGAAGGTGCAGTTCTGTTCTGCCTCTTGTCTTTCCAGTACACGAAATGGGAGGATATTTCATATTGCTGAAACCCATGAAGCCTAACAAAGAGAGGAGAGGATGGATGTTGGCATGCGCTGAAGTGTGTAGCAGATAGGAAATGGTTAAAGGGAGTGGTTGTTATGACAGACAGGGCTTAGGTCATAGGAGGGGTGAAAACTGAATAGGCCTGAACGGTACTTTACATGGGGGCTCTTGAAAACATAGATTTGACCCTGGTCTCTGAGCCTAAATGAGCAAATGAAACTGGTTGCTTATACAATCTTGTAGCTCCTCAGTGGGTAACACTCATTCTATTGCTAAAAAAAGGTAAATTTCATCTTCCCAGATTTTAATCTCAAGTGAATTTCCTGTCCAGATTTTAAGCTCCTCTAAAAGGGATGTCTGTATTTTAATAACAGCGAGCCTGACAGCCCTCTCCCCAACTCAAGTGCAATGAAGAGCTCCTACTATAATCAAGAAATCACTTGTTGCAGCAACTGCTTTCAATCTCAATATAAGTCTGAAGCAGAATTAACCTGTCAATCATTCAGCAGCAATTTTTTAGGAAGTAGAAGTTTATCTAAGCAGTAATTTGGGCGGCTCTGAATTGAAATCTCTGTGGCCATTCCAACCTATTTGTTATATTTTCATCAGCCCTGTCAGTGAAGAAAAAGTGATGTGCTGTAAGCTTTCATGGATAGGAAAATGGTGTCTTGGGCTTTTCTCCAACTCTTACTGCAGTACTGACTGGCCATGCTTAAAATTCAATTGGTATTTAAATCAGACAGTGATGCCTTTCATTTATTGGCATGACATTTGCCAGTCTGTGGCTTGAATGGATGTATTCATCAGGGCCTAGAAGTTTGTGCTAATGCAAAGCTATTTTACTTCAATCAAGCATTAACAGTGATACTTGATGACGACATATGAACCTATCAAAAATGTTTCTCAGATGATTGGTTCCAGCCAGCTTATTCAGAAGCTGTGTAACTGCTGTCTCAAAAAAAATGTAATAACAATAACTCTCAATTAAACAATAAAGTCGGGCCTCTTACTTACACTGACATTGGTGAGTTTAGAGATCGCTGGAGTGTCCATAGTTAAATGTAACATTACATGTCATGCATTCTGACAGATTTTCTTTTCTTTTTTTTAATTTCTTTTTTATGTTCTCACCACACCATTGTAATGTCTACAGCTCGCCCTGTTGGTAAGTAACCATCCTTCTATCCATTTTCGCATGGCTTCATGCAATGCTTCATCTTTCATTTGCAGCAGCATTGGACTGACTTAAGCACTGATCATTAATAATAGTGTTTAATAGTGCTAACTTTCTAATGCTAGCCAACTGATTTTGACTGGGCAAGAAGTGCTATCTCTGAATCTTTTATTACTTCTAGAATATCATATGTAATGGCATTTGACAAATCACTAACAAATCAACAATTATATCACAGAGGGGTGGGGTGTTAATAAGCCAAAATTACAATAGGGTAATTCTTAACAGTTTGTGGAGGTGTGTTAAGAACTTGACACAAAGGCCATTGAAGTCAATGAAAAACTCCTATGGACTTCAAATGGCTTTGGATCAGGCATTAAATGAGCAACCCATTTTTTTTTTTATGACGTAAAGAAAGAAGCACATGCTTTGCACGTCCTGTGTATTTTGTACCTGTGTAAAATGTTTGAAACATTATAGTGGATTGTAACCCGGTCTTGAATTGAAGAGAGGATGGAATGGATTCCCCTTCGTGTTGGGGGAGTTCTTCATCCTTCTGTTTTGCCTTTGGAGTGCACAAGATGGCCGCAAATGAAAATAGTGTGCATGTTAATACAATGTGCATAGGAAGGCTGGCCCTGGATCACCATTTGCACTTTGAATATCCCTTCAGCAAATTCAGATCCTGGTGATTTCTTTCAAAACTTTGGTTAAATTTTAAAGATTGAGCAAAATGAAAAAGAAGCTTGTCACTCACTGAAACTTATTCTTGTACTGAAAAATATTCCAAGGAAATACATTTTCTTTTGTTGTTTTCATTAATGGCTGTGCACTCCATGCTCAGGGGGATTTGCTAGACATTTTTTTCCACATAAATTACAATTGTGAATGTCATAGTTGGTAGCTATGTTGTTGTTTAGAATAATAATTTAATTGTTTTAGCCTTTTATGTAAAGAATTGGCTTCACTGCAGTGTCAGCTGGAGTTATCTATACTCAAGCGTAGCTCAAGTGAGAGTGGTCAGACAGCAACAGTTTGTATTAGCAGCTCAGAGTAGCTGAGCTCCCACTGCACTCGGCAGCGCTCGAGCTTCCACAAACACCCCTTGATGGGCCAGCGAGTTTAAGGTTAAAGCACCACTTGACTTGAGCTACAGATTTTTGTGTGTGTATGGGCTTCGGTTAGGGAACGACACTTGTTATATCTTGAGCTAATGCTGTTGTGAAGATAAACCTTTAGCATCAGAAATTAGTGTTTATGTTAATAAACACTCCTGAAAGGTACAATCCTTTACTCAGGCAAAATTCTCATTAGCGTTGCAACTGAGTATGGTTTGTAGGGTTTGACATTAAGTTTGTATACACAATTTGGAATTTCTTAAGCTGACTCTGAGCCTGATTTACACAAATGACCTCAATTAAAATCAATGCAATTACACCACTGTGAAAATGGAGTAAAGTTGCTGTGAACTGGGCCCTTTGTTTGGGAGACGACTGTGACTCAGGCATGGTCTACACTAAAAAAAAGTTTACCCAGCTGTGTTGCTCAGGTGTGTGATACACAACTCTGAACGACATAGTTAAGCCAATCTACCCCCCCTTCCCCCTCCCCCCCCGCCTGTGAAGACTGCACTAGGTTGATGGAGGTTAGAAAAGTACTACTAATAAACACATTTTAGTTCAGTGGGAAAGCCAGTACAAGAAAACAAACATTTTGTTTTGGAAAGCTTTCTTTTTTCTCATCCTTAAAAGAGAAGGAAGAAAAAATTCATAAGCCAAGGCTGTTTGGGCTCTATAAAGACTATACTAAAAAAAATATCTACAAGGAAAGTAATAGACTTTTGCTGTGTCGACGTTTCTTCTTATTTCAACACATTGATCCTCTGGTTTTGAATTCTTTAGATCCTGAGGTCACAATTCCAGCTCCTAAGCTTGTACTGAATCTCCTGATCTTAATTTATTCTATTTCCGAGCACATGACTCCTTCACAAGGGTACACTCTGTTCAGATTTACATTTACCACACTAAAATTGTTTTATTTTGTTACAAGTAGTCATTTGGTACAAAGAAAATGTCTCCCTTATTTGACTTACTGAGATGGCCATAAAATAGAGTGGGTTGTTTTAAAATAATTACTGTTTAGTACAGTAGTTGTCAAATTATTTAATTCGTTGAGAATAATGTAAAAACATCAGCCCTAATCATATCAAATGTAAAGAGCTACCACACAAATTTTCTGGACTAATGGTTGTGAATTGCTTGATTTTTATCATTCATGTATAATTGAATAACTTTACAAGAAGTCTCAACAACAACAACAAAATACTTTCCCAACAATGCAATATATGCAATTACTGTTCTTGATCAGTTAGCTGAGGTGGGTCAGATTCACAAGGTTCAGATCTCTGTTTCACTAAGTTTAGTAAATTTACATCAGGGATTTGGGTCAAGCCAATCTCTACCAACTGGTAATAAAATAGATTATGATAAAAGGTAATGGTACTGTTGATTGCTTAATGGTAAAATATCTAGTCCGCTCCTAGAAACTTATGCCTATTTTTTAATTGTGGTATATTTGCATGCACGGAACAACAGCTGCATGCAGTGTAGAATTTGAAGGATTTTGTTCTTTCATCCCATTCACGTACCGGAAGAGGTTCTGGCACTCTTTATTTCTGCTTATGCTTCAGGAGAAAAGCATCTTTAAAAAAAAAAAATACCTGGACAACAAAACCAGGATATTATTTCATGGAATGTTCCTTGAAATGCAAAAGAGGAGGAATTTTAATGTTTGAAGTACTTTTAATTTTCAGTTCAGTTTTTTCCATGATAGATTCAAATATATATTTATTGAATTTATTATTCAGAGTTTTCTTTAAATTTCATCTGGAGTAGAAAAATTCAGGGCTGAATTATTTTTGTTGCTCACCATCTTTTGTTCAAGCAGCTAGTAGCATATAGTATGCAAAAATGAAGCATGGTACTGCCTGAGGTAGATGGCAGCTTGTGAATTTTTAACAGTTCTTTACCAGATTACTCATCATGTTGTGATTTGCTGCTTGAAATAAATGTGTTGCCAATCTCCCAAATAGATGTTCTCTTTATTTATAAGCTTTTGAAAGATTTCCTATAGGAGTTACAACAGATGGGTTTAGGAAGCGGGATATTTATTCCTATTTAGGCCATTTACTTTCACTCATCAGATGCATTTTCCAGATGAACAAGTTAATATTTTCACACATTTTCATTTTTGCTGTCTTTCTTATGGCACTCACACATTAGAATAACTATGAAAAGCCACCACCAAAGTTGGGAGGAACCAGAAAGATTCATCAATCCCACAAAAAAGTATCATTGGCCCAGTCTTCATAAGTAACTGCTAAACTGTTTTGCCTGATATGGAAAACTTCCAGAAATAAAATTAAGTTCAAAAAGAAGAAAATCAACTATGTGTCTGATGCTTCTGATTATCTGCTTTTTTTCTGATCACTCAGTAAGTCACTTCAGATAAAAAAAGTACTTAGTTTTCAAATTAATTGCCTATATCCAGTTGAAAGTACAGTTCTTTGCATTTCAGTTGCATTGTAATAGGTCAAGTCGCCTTGATTTATGATATGACTTGACTTTCCAGAAAAGAATGCATCAAGAAGTTGGATTTCATTTTCAACTTGTATAAAACAATCTAACTGCAATTAACTAAAAATGGAGGGTTCTTCTAACATGGGGTAGGCAGATACATATAGATAAGTTGCCTACTTTCCATTTGCCATGTGTAATACTAATTAGATATGATCTATTCAAATTTAAGTGAAATGTAACTTTTTGATGCATTATACTCTGTTCTGGGAAGTTGTCACATTGTAAATCAACCCTACACAACTTTATTGGCCTATCTGAAATGTTGCAGAACAATATATCTGAAATGCAAAGAACTGTATTTTAAACTAAGTTCACTTTGTGGTTTGAAATGTCTTTGTTTAGATGATAAGTGAAGAAGATGTTTCTCTCCCTGCAGCAAACCCTATATACTGTGAATGCTGTGTCATGGAAATATCATAGTGCCAGTCATGGAAATATCACAGTTGACATGGGACTTTCAGGAATTATACATCATTATCAGAAATGCTGATTGGTGAGATCCCACTTTGCAGAATTGTGCCATCTCTCGGTGGCAGAAATTCTGATAACTACATCAAAGGGCGACATGTCTGCTGCTGCTGTCTGTAGAGATTTGGCAGTTAATCAAGGCAACAACAGACATTTTGCAGCTAGCTCTTCCCTAAATGGAAAGTGAGTGAGCTAGAATGATTCTTCATTATTTATTAACTGGTGAACACTTTAGACAGAACAGTGATGAAATCAGAAAATAGAGTAAACCTAATCACAGGGCAACATGCACATTTCCTTGGGTTTTAGTAAGAAAACAAAACACTGAGGCAGTTTGTCCAGGCAGTTATTATCCTTTTTAGATCTACTGGCCAAACCTTCATATCCATATGCAGTTTTGTGCTGAGGCAAAACTCTCATCGCCTTTCAGGGAAGTTTTGCCTGAGTGAGTGTTAAGTGAGGACTTGGCCTTGTAGCAATACAGCATTTATGATGTGTCCAAACTGGATTTTTGCTGCACCTTTATTGGCTAGTAGTGCCATAGAGTCCCAAATGGCTCAGGTAAGATTAGCACTGTCAGTTGTGGGAACAACAAGCTGATCACAAAACAGAAAAATGCTGGACCACAAACCCCTCCACCTCAAAATCTCCCAAACTCATCTGTTTTCTCTGTTTAGGCTTCCACAGAGTGTTTGCCAAATATGTGCCAAAATCATGATGGACCATTACAGAGTCCCAGATTGCTACAAGTACAAGTATTCATGGAGAGCTTCATTAATGATTGTTGGACCCCACAAAGATTTATACTTTCTGCTTGGATCCACAATTCAGGATGCTTATTATCTGAAGCTTATTTGAACTTAGCCAACTCCATTGTGGACATTGAAATCAATTGGAGTCTTTCCCCTGACTTCAGTGGGGTCTGGGTCAGTCTACACAAACTGGGGCTTGTCCACACAAACATGAAATTCACAGCAAGCTGGGGTATGACTCTACCATGCATTAGCCTTTCAAAGACTAACTGTCTGTATGGACCCTGCCAATATGGATTGACAAGTTGTTAATGCACTTTGATCTGCTCTCATTTGATCTTCTCTCTGTTTCTTCAAAGAGAGAGGGGTTTGTGTGTGTTTCTCCAATTTTTTTCAGAGACCGTCTGCTTTTTGTACCACATGAAATCACAGAACAAGATAAGAATAAATATTTTATTATTTATGAACTTCAGACTCTGAAGTTAAATTGGAGATAAAAACAATTAGTCTTGGAATCAAGATGCTTCTGATGTGATAATAGAAGTCAGATCTTTTTCAAATAATTCCTTTTATTCTTCCTATAAAATCCTAATGGTGGAAAAATCCATCCAAAATATCTGTTTGAGTTCCATCATCTATGCCTGGGGCTTTATTACCTTTTCTAGGTAAGGACCCCAGTCCAGTGTAAGACAGTATGCATCAGCTACCCTCTCCCCATCCAAAGAAGAAAAACTGGGAGACAAATAATACATAGGTTTCAGAGTAGCAGCCATGTTAGTCTGTATTCGCAAAAATAAAAGGAGTACTTGTGGCACCTTAGAGACTAACAAATTTATTTGAGCATAAGCTTTCGTGAGCTACAGCTTACTTCATCGGATGCATTCAGTGGAAAATACAGTGGGGAGATTTATATACATAGAGAACATGAAACAATGGGTGTTACCATACACACTGTAAGGAGAGCGATCACTTAAGATGAGCTATTACCAGCAGGAGAGCAGGGGAGTGGGAGGGGGGAAACATTTTATAGTGATAATCAAGGTGGGCCATTTCCAGCAGTTGACAAGAACGTCTGAGGGACAGTGGGGGGTTGAGGGGGGGAATAAACATGGGGAAATAGTTTTACTTTGTGTAATGACCCATCCACTCCCAGTCTTTATTCAAGCCTAAGTTAAATGTTATGCAGTTTGCAAATTAATTCCAATTCAGCAGTCTCTACTTGCAGTCTGCTTTTGAAGTTTTTTTGTTGAAGAATTGCCACTTTTAGGTCTGTAATTGAGTGACCAGAGAGAATGAAGCGTTCTCCAACTGGTTTTTGAATGTTATAATTCTTGACATCTGATTTGTGTCCATTTATTCTTTTAAGTAGAGACTGTCCAGTTTGGCCAATGTACATGGCAGAGGGGCGTTGCTGGCACATGATGGCATATATCACATTGGTAGATGTGCAGGTGAATGAGCCTCTGATAGTGTGGCTGATGTGATTAGACCCTATGATGGTGTCCCCTGAATAGATATGTGGACACAGTGGGCAACGGGCTTTGTTGCAAGGCTAGGTTCCTGGGTTAGTGGTTCTGTTGTGTGGTGTGTAGTTGCTGGTGAGTATTTGCTTCAGGTTGGGGGGCTGTTTGTAAGCAAGGACTGGCCTGTTTCCCAAGATCTGTGAGAGTGATGGGTCGTCCTTCAGGATAGGTTGTAGATCGTTGTTCAGGAAACAGATTGTGCCCAGAAAATCCATGGAATTGCTTCAAAGTCAAGATGTACCGACACACGCTTGTGACTGCAAGCATAGCTCCCTGTGCTAACCCAACACACCACCCCAATGGAACAATGAAAGTATGGATATTCCAAACGATTCCATTAGTACTGACTGTGGCGCAGCAAGAGGATCTGCATAACAATACTAGTTGGTTCCCTATCCTGAGACTGTATCAAATCCTGTATCAGATTAGGAAATCATCTTCATTTTAATGCTAAACATTAATGAGATGGGTTCACCATCTCCTCTACCCTCCCTTGATTCATGCGGAACAGAGTAACCAGTCACAGATATTTGGGTTAGTAATAAATCTGCAGTGTCATCCCTTCAGTTCTCTGTTATGTCTCCAACGTGAGAGCTTCATCTGTGATCATATCATGGTTGACAGTGATTATGTTTCATAAGATGTGGTGAATCGAGTCACTGTCAACCAGCTCTGTATTCCTGAGAAAATATAGCTGCCTCAGCCAATGTATCCAGTATTTAATACTTCACTCTTAGCTTATATGTTGTTAGTCTGTATCTGCCCATTTCCTCTACTCACAACAATAGAGCTCAAAGGGACCAAGTCCCCCTCAACTAGTCTCCTGGATTGCCATATCCCCAGCTGATAGCAACATTGTTTGACACTCTCTGCCTTGTAATGGAAAAGTGCAACAGCCATATGCTTAAATAGGTATTTCAGTCTCCTTTTAGACATATTTGACAGACACCTCCAAAAATGTTGCTGCAATCCTCACACAATGGTGTGAATCCTGTTTCTTTCCCTCCTTCAAACAATTCCTATGTCACCCTCAAAAGTGCTCTCACCTCCCTGAAATGGGACAGTCAACATCCTTCCCAATCCCATTATCACCAAAACCAGAGGTGCAGGATTAATCACAGTACAACTCTCCAAGAAAGCAACCATCACAAAAAATTAGTATTAATCCGTGAATCCTCCCTATTTCCTTTGTTCTCACCCCAATTTCCATATCATAATCCCAATTTCAACCTCAATCTAAGTATATAGAAAAAGAAGTTGGGAATACCCATCACCATAGTATCTGAGTGTCCTTACATATATTTGTTTTAATAGGTAATGGACTCCATGCAACAGGAATTGACTCTGGTCAATTTCCTAAACATTTAGCCTCTTACTTGCATTGCCTGACTCCAGACTTTGCAGACTGCGAAGAGCTACGAAAGGATCTCTTAAAACTGGGTGACTGGGCAACAAAATGGCAAATGAAATTCAATGTTGATAAATGCAAAGTAATGCACATTGGAAAACATAATCCCAACTATACATATACAATTTTGGGGTCTAAATTAGCTGTTACCTCTCAAGAAAGACATCTTAGAGGAATTGTAGATAGTTCTCTGAAAACATCCACTCAATGTGCAGCAGCAGTCAAAAAAGCAAACAGAATGTTGGGCATCAACAAGAAAGGGATAGATAATAATACAGAAAATATCATATTGCCTCTATATAAATCCATGGTACGCCTATATCTTGAATACTGCGTGCAGATCTAGTCGCCCCATTTCAAAAAAGATATATAAGAACTGGAAAAGATTCAGAAAAGGTCAACAAAAATGATTACGGGTATGGAACGGCTGCCATATGAGGAGAAATTAATAAGACTGGGACTTTTCAGCTTGAAAGAGAGACAACTAAGGGGGGGTATGATAGAGGTCGATAAAATCATGACTGGTGTGGAGAAAGTAAATAAGGACGTGTTATTTACTCCTTCTCATAACACAAGAACTAGGGACCACCAAAGGAAATTAATTTGCAGGAGGTTTCAAACAAAAAAAAAAAGGAAGTATTTTTTCACACAGTGCACAGTCAACCTGTGGAACTCCTTGCCAGAGAATATTGTGAATGCCAAGACTATAACGGTGCAAAAAGGAACTAGATAAATTCATGGAGGATAGGTCCATCCATGTCTATTAGCCAGGATGGGCAGGGATGGTGTCCCTAGACTCTATTTGCCAGAAGCTGGGAATGGGCAACAAGGGATGGATCACTTGATGATTACCTGTTCTGTTCATTCCCCCGGGCACCTGGCATTGGCCACTATCGGAAGACAGGATACTTGGCTAGATGGACCTTTGGTCTGACCCAGTATGGCTGTTCTTATGTACTTAAATTGAGCTAGAGAATCCTGTCATCCTTCAGGAAAATACCTCCATATAGAGGTGAGGGTTGCCATGTGACCTATACATGGCAAGACTCTGATTCAACCTGATTTCCTGGCAGAAACAAACTCCAAAGCTCATCCACTGATGACATCATGATCTCCCCACCAACAACATGTGCACCTAAATCCACTGAAGTATTCATAATGAATGCCACTAGTGTCCTGGGAGTTGGAGAAAAAAGTGGTCACTTAGAGCCAGATCCAAACCCACTGGGGGCTGTATAGGTGAAGACCAGGACCTTGAATTGGACCCAGACCTAGACAGACAACCAGTGGAAAACACAGTTATGATATGTCCTCACCAGACCATCCTGTGCTGCAACATGTTGTATGAGAAATATCCTTGAGGAGGAAGGATATATGAAATATCCTTCATATGTCGTCTTTGATACAGCACATTTCAATGGATTGTCCTGGAGGTGCTGGTAGGAATGAGGCACTATACTTTGGTGATCATTTGATGGAAAAGACTCCAATGTTTTGACCAGTCATCCTGTAGACATGAAAAAAATAAATTTGCCAATTGCTACATCTAGAAGTTCAGTAGCAGTACTTGGAGGCTATGGCATCACTTTGACAGCTCGGTGAACCAGATGATCTCAGCTGAGGGAGTGGTCACAGACCATTTCTTTAGAGTTTCCCTGTCAATTAGCAGAACCTGTTTTTCCCAGAATGAGCCTTTCACCTGCTGCAGTTATATATCTCTATTTCACCCAGTTACAGGAGTGTCAGGGAAATTTATCCTTGTCAAGTGTACAAAGAGTCATCTTATTCTTCAGTGTCATCCAATCCCTACTTCCAAATAAAAAAAGACGATGATGACTATTAGTAATAATATTACCTAATAGAAGAGCAGGTCTAATATTTGTAGGTGTAGTACGTCCCAGCAGTTAATGGAACTTTGAGTGTTGGACAGAGGCTAAGCACACAACCCATATTGTATGGGTTATTTAAATGAGGCTTCTTAATGGTGAAAAGATTTTAGAAATTAAACTTTCATGCCACTTGCAGACAGTAGACCATAAATTAATAAAGTGCAACTTGAAAAAGGCCTTCAGAATGAATTTGTTTTTGATCTCACAGCCTGAAGGCACATATGTTCCATCATGAATTAGAGATCTCATTTGATACACCATTTCCTTTTGAGGTAAACGTGTTAATAAATCACTGAAGTTTCAAATGAGCTCCTATTTTTAGAACTTTAAGGTTTCCAAAGTAATTTCCATGCTGTATGTCACTGACTGTGGATATAAAATAGCTGAAATTAGATGTTATGAAATCAGTAATTCAAATTGTATTCTACAAATAATAAGTGAATATGTTTTAATTATAAATAAGCCCTTTTAATTTGGTTACTGTCACGCTTCTCTTGTGAAAGTTAATTTTATCCGGGGTCTGATCCAAATTCCATCAAAGTAAATGGAAATCAGGGCCTAGATGTTGTGGTATATTTAAAAGTTCTTATCTAAGTATGCATAATTTAAAAGTTAATTAGGTTGTCACCATTTGACACATTGTTTGGTGGACTATGTACAATGAGTTAGGTTTGCATGATAAATCCTAGTGGACAACTGTGGACATAACTCCCATGCCATTACTATTTGCACTGATTTAATTTCAATTTTAGTTTCTAATAGTGATTATACAGTATATTTTACTACAGAATTTACTTTTAATTAAAATCAAACTATATAATATATAGACCTAAGGGCACCTAGTTTGGAGAAGTTGCTGGTGAGGAGGTCATGACAATACAAGTCCCTTAGGATCATTGGGAACTGCTGGTGGGAACTGCTAGTACACAGCACCTCTTGGGAGAAGGCCAATAATTCCATTGTGATATTACTTCCTATAGGGTCACTATACTTTTTACTATAAAATTGTACATTTTACCTTGATAAGTTGCCTCAGCTCCTGCCCTCTACAATTCATACTCTGCCACATTTCTTATAAAGTGACTAGCATTCAGCTGGGAGGAATGAACTAATTCAGTCAAAATTTTCTACAGCTGATACTTTATAAGCCCCATGTGACTCAGCATAGCCTTAGAATTCAGTAACACCCCTGGGTGGAAAAATGAATGGCTTGCAATCTATCCCAATGGGCTCATTCTGTTAGCTATTAGGCTATGATAAATGCTGAGGAATTCCTTTGAAATATTTTGCAACATCGATTGCCCCCCACCCCACCCCCCCTGCTTATTAAGGCTCTTTAACACAAAAGCACTGGCTTACTTTTATATACGTTTATTAATATAGCATAAAGGAGTCATTCACTCAGGCATGAAAAGATCCAGAAAGACAGGGTGCAACATAATGCCACCATTAGCATCTTGAGTAACATACCAATGCTCACAACTGCGTCTTCGCTATCTTCATTTTAATTCATGCCATAGAATACCATCCTGTGCTGTAAAAACAACTCAGAACATGATGTGATTAACCTTAGGGTCCCCCAGACCCTCATCTCAAAGCCCACTCGTACATGGCCTGTGCTTTCTATTCATGTTCAACCGTCTGATTTCCATATCAGTCTACTCGCCCTCACAAGCTGCTATTAGCATAACAGAGCTTTAGCATGACATTGATTGAAGCCAGTGCTTGCTGAATGCAGTATCAAAGCATAATTTGCCAGAAATCAAATCTAATTTATTGTGTACCATATTAAAATTTCTCAAAACACTGTTTCAAGAAAACTGTCCTAGGCCTCTAATCTTAATTGTTCTTCTTTATATTCTTGTCTAGTTATCTGGAATTCAGGCAATATGCTTTGTTTTAGAGCCATTGTCTTTGGCTTGCGAATGTCAATTAAACAAGAGTTTCTCCACTCTGTTTACTCCAACCCCATTAATGTTACAGCTGAAATAATGAAGGGTATTTGGTTGATGGGCAAAACACTTGATTTATTACATCACAACAGGTTCTTTTGACAGGTTTTTCTAATGTGCTGAGGTTTTAGGCAAATGCAACTACGTGTTATAGCAGTGCCTGTGAGGGCTGAAATGAGTTTATCTAATTAACATTTGTTTTAAGGCTTTATAACTTATGGTCCAATGGCCAGGGCACTGAAGGGGAAGCTGAGAGACCAAGTTTCCGTTCCCAGCTCTGCCACTGACCTGTTGACTGTTGTGTGCCTCAGTTGTCTAATCTGTAAAATGAGGATAACGGTGACTACCCATCTTTGGAAGCTGCTTCTATGTCTGTGGTTGACAAGGAACCCCCATTCCAATAACTACAAAAAAGCCCTAGAGTCATCTGAAAGAGGACCAGGTTGAACCAGTCCCTGCTTTAGGGCACATCCAGCACTCTGTAAAAATGTAAAAAAAACACTCTGTAGTGCTACCACTTTGGTGCCCGGAAGGTGACATTCCACCAGAATTCCTCCTGTTGTAAGTGCTAAATGTTACGATCAAGTCTCAGTTATGGTTGGGCAGCCTGGCTATGATAGGTGAATCTATTCTAGTATTGTGAAATCATGATTTTCATCCTGTGAACACCATTACAATCAGAAGTTCCCTATTGACAGAGCTGCATTTCCATACTGGAGTGCATTGGCACAAATTGGGGCACTCTTTGATTTCCCTATAAAAAGTTTCAGTACATCCTGTAGAGAGGTTATCCTGTACAGGAATATCGGAAAAGTAGGGTGTAATCATTTTAGATGCTTTTCTTATGCTTTTCCTAAAAGTATAGTATAACATAGATCAGCTGAAAGTTGGCTGGAGGGGATGGTTTTGTACTCTAGTGACGAGTACCAGATCAAGGCATAGATACTTGTAGGCCAACTCCTGATTACTCCTGATTAATCATGTGATTACCTCAAAACCTCATCATTTATTTATTGATATTTTTAAAGTATGTTTCTAGCCCTCATAGCTGCAAAGAAAAGCTTGGACACATGAGCATAATCAGTGCAACAGTGTCTGCCTGAGTTTGCAGAAAGCCTGAAATGCTTACTGTGAGGGTGTGAGCTGCCCTATTTATCTCAATGCATGATATGCTGCGGTAGAGAGCCTTTTCAGCACCACTCTGAGAGAGGACTCTGTGTATGGCTCAAGAAGAATAGTACAGAAGGCCCAGTCCTCCCTCTCAAGCAGGTACCCCAGCAGCTGGGGTGTAAGTACTAATCCCCATCTCCCCCAGGGAGCACCCCTGCCACACATTGACGAAGACAAGCCCTCTGCTTCTTTCAAGGGTTGGGGGACTTCTTCTGATGCTCCTGGAGATGAAAGTCCACAATGTTGTTGCCACTGCCTCTGTGAGAGAGGAGGGGGATCCAAGTGGAGGGAGGTGGGAGCAGAGGTGGAGTCATGGAGTGATTTTTGTGTTATATCATTCCTTGTGCCCTGGATTGCCTTAATTCAGCCCTGCTAATCATCGGCCTTGAAATATCCACTGCAACCAAATTCCAGCTAGGTCTATCACTCCTCTCCCTTTAAATATAGCAGATGGATTTACCTATAGTGTGCTGTGTGTGAGGGTGTTTCAGATGAACCTGGAAAAACCTACCTGCTGTGTGTAGACATTATAGCACTTTTTGTAGGAGCCAAGGGTATGCTTTCCATGGCTATTCATCAGGTTGCTGCTCTTGGACCCTGGAAACAGTTGCATGAATGTGCATTGGGTCGAGAGAAGTATGGTGGGGAGGAAATCATGCTGCAGCTAAAGGCTCGAGGAGGCTGTAGGCTGAGTTGAGAGTCTAGGGGCTGTACATCAAAGCAGTACCATCATTGTCAATACAGAGGCCACTCAGAGATGACTGATGGAAGTTGAGGGAAATTCCAAGGCACAACTTCAATCCCTCCCTCCCCACCCCTTTCAGATAGCTCACAACGTGCTGGGCACTAGCAGGATGCACGAACTGCACTCCTCAATGGAAGCTGGAAAATTCACACTCAGGAGTATGAGAGGGATGAAGAGGCTCCTTGTGCTGCTCTGCATCCTGCACATAAACAGAGCAGCTGGCAATATTTGAAGTGTGTTCTAAAGGATCCTTTGGGAGAGACCCTTTGGAAATGTAAAATACTGTGAGTCCAATCATAAAACGCCTAAGGGACACCAGTTATTTTCAAAGTGGGGAGATTTTGCATGCCATGCGTTTTAAGTGTGTCACTTCCTTTATTGACCCATGCTTATCATTCCTAAATTCAGCTGCCTTGTTTCCATCCTCCTCCTCCATTCTATCTTCATCACCTCCCATCTCCACATCATCATTTCTCTTTCACTCATTTCCCCTCCACTCCTCTCACCAGCCCTTCCTCCTCTTCCTATGCTCCCCTTCCCCCTGGTCAATTCACACTATGTTGCTCCATTCTCCGTTGCCTTCAATTGCTCACCTCTGGCAACATTTCCCCTGGTCTTGGTCTTCCATGTATCTTCTCCCTTACCACCAACTGTAGCCCTCTCTGACAACTCTCTGGCATCACAATCTTCTCCATGTCCCTTCTTTCCCCATTTTATCTCCCCTCTCCTCTTTCTGTTCTGTCTGGGATGCCTGCTCCTTCTGAACATAGATCACTGCCATCGACAAACTTTTAGCTCCTGCTGCCTTCATCTCCTTGCACTCATTGAAACCTGGATAATATCTCACTCTGTCACTCTCCTTCATAGCTACTTCTCCTTCCCACACACATTCTGCTCCCACTCATCCCTAAAGGACCATAGGGGAGGCATTGGACTTTTCCTCTCCTGCCTCTGTCACTTCCTCTATCACCCCTCCCTTCCCATTCATTTTTAAAAGTGTGATGAGATGGACTGAAAAGGATGTTGAGGACATGCCAGTGCTATACCCTGGTGCTCACCACAGCAAAGCACAGTTGTCTCTAGATGTAAGGCACAACAGTGAGCTCTCTAAAGTGCAGATGGTATGGAAGTATCAGTATTGGTCCAGGGGAGGCTTGAGGACAAGGTTGGAACATAACTAGCTCCTGCACCATAAAGGGCCCGATTGTTGCCCCTCAGGTTTTATTGACATCAGAGCTTAAACAAATATGTGTGATTGTAATCCTTTCCTTCTTACAGCTGATGGAGGTCATACATGGAGATACTTTCTTTTCTGTCTCTCTCTCTCTCTTTTTTTTTTTTTTTTGGTATTTACTAATTGTGTATATACTAATTAATGAATGTCCTCTGGCATGAAAATGCATTTACATAATGCTATCTTTTCCCTTTGATATTATTCATCCATTCTTTGAGAAATCTCCCTCAATTTTACATCATGTTTTTTCTTACATTGTAGCTCCCCCGCAGTTTGTGATAAGACCACGAGATCAGATTGTAGCCCAGGGTCGAACAGTGACCTTTCCCTGTGAAACTAAAGGAAATCCCCAGCCTGCTGTTTTCTGGCAAAAGGAAGGCAGCCAGGTGAGTCTAAACCCTTCATCTGAACGCTTACCTCTTTTTTGAAATTGCACATTATTCAATATTTTTAAGTCACTTAATTAACTTACTGTCTTTCACATGCTCTATGCGCCTTATAAAGAGATCTTGTCTGCTTCATTACACTCCATAAATATCCTTTAATAATGTTGTTGTTGTTGCACATTTATATTGTGAAGCGCCTAGAGGCCAACCAGGGTGGGTCCCATTGTGCTAAGTGTTGTACAGACATACAGAAAATCCCAGTCTGTATCCCTAAAAAGTTTTCAGTCTGAAACACAAGACAACAGGTGGATAGGATAAATATGGTATGGAGTGAAGGAGACAGGGTAACAAAAATAAGAGGATGTACACAATTCTTATCCAATCAGGGGCAGTAATTACAACAGGGCACCTGTGTTGTCATAATCAGGTAGTTATAGATCTGACTGCCTGATTTGCACTGACATGTGCCACAGTGCATGCAAATGCAGGTTTTGAGCATGCAGCTGTTTGCCTCCATAAAACTGGCATGCACAATTTCTGAGGCTCATTTTGGAAAAATTTCCCCTGGGTATTTAGTGTCATTTTAATGACTGAGTTTCTGACACACCTTGGGCCAATACTGAGTTCCTTAGCTTTAGATTTGAATGTGATGCTGTCACAGATAAATCTTTGTGTAATTTTTCAATGTTGTTGCTTTGCCAAGACTAGTTATTTCAGAAGACAGGCTGTCTCACTGTTTGGATGGTTTTCCTTATGGTGGATAAAGTTTTGATGTTGCAAACCATGGCCCAGATTCTCTCCTGCACATGCGCGCTGCTAAGGGCAGGAGATGAGAGCATCAGGGAGCTGATTATTGTTACATCCATGTGAGATACATTGGACTGGTGGATTTCTCTGCTGCCCATTTGTGGATAGTTGCTTGTCCTTTGTGGGACCTGAACTGTACAAATGGCCTAGATCTAAATAGAGACTGTAGCCCCGGATGTTAATATAATTTTTCTCCCGGAGCCAACTGGATATATTTTCATATTTAACCCTTCTGACAGGTGGTTAATGGCAGTTAGAAGGGTCAGATTCAGTATGTCGAGAGTCGTCTTGGAGAATATTAAAATTGACTTTAGCCCCCACCTTGAATTCTTGGGAAAATAAATAAATCCTCTTTCAGTAGCCCTAAGCAGACAGAACTTCATCACCACCACCACCCCCAAGCACTCAGGTTATGTCTACACTTATGGCAGCATGTACAGTACATACACTGCACTCCCACCTAGCACAGGCATAAATAGCAGCGTAGATGGCAAGGCATGGCTTAGGCAAGTAAAGACAGGCCAGAACCCTAGGGTATGTACCCTGCGCAGTTCTCTTCACACCCAAGCAGTGCCTCCCCTATCTACACTGTCCTGCTGCCTACCCAAATCCTTCCCACCAGTCTCAGTGAATTCCCAGTAGCCTTTGGCAAGAGTTCTCTGATCATATCACTCCCCCCACAACAAAACTCACTCTTGGTTTGGGTCACTGAATATTAGTAGCCCAGCGTTCTCTGCAGATCTGTTTCTGGGCCTGTTGAAGCTGCTTGTCTACTCACACCGTGAGCTGCCACCACCTCAGGTCTCTGCTGAGGAGTCTGCTCTGCACCATCTAATTGTGCCTTTATAACAAGAATGCGAGTTAAGAATGGAGAAAGTCTGCATCCTGTATAAAAGCTCATCTTCTTATGTTAGAATGTGGGCTGGTGTGGCTGTGCGTGAAGGTATCCATAGACACCTTTATTACTGCACATATTCTTTGAGGCCCCAGTCGTGCAATCGGAAGATCTACATGAGTGGAGCCTCGGATCTGTGCAAAGGTGCACCCACACGGAGCCACAAGGAAATTAATGGAGCGCTGCACGGAGTACAGCGGTCCAATTACAGGATCAAGACCAGAGTCAATATCCTGTGTTCTCTGGGTTGTGCAGCTACAGGAGTACATGCTTGTGCAATTGTTAAGTTGTTTACATTGATTCTTCACTCCATTTTATTCATCTGATTATGCAACGTGTGTAAGGAGGTTCCAATCCAACCATCAAATATGTGGTTCTGATTCTTGCAAAGTGCAGTATTGTGGGCCACACTAAGAAGCAAATTGTTCCAGGAGGAAAATATAATAGCATTTTGAAATTAAACAAGGAAGTGCTGATGTGCTAGCAAACATTTCAAAAACCCTTCTTGTAGAGGGTTTTAATAACATGGTAATGTTTATGTAAAGTGGGCTTATAGTGTCACGCTTGAATCTAATAAAGTGGACATCCATCATGTTGTAATAAAGAGAAGAGCTTCTAATTAAAGTAGGGCATCATTTGCAGGATTAAAGTCATTTAGTGTAATTGAAAAGTGTTAATACTCTATTTTATCCTCTTCCATTGGTATCACTTCAAGGGTAAAAACATTTTAAGGTGAAAATGTGTCTTCTGTCTTTAATTGAATGTTATTACCTACTGATTGTACCATGTTGAAGCTGTTTAATTACAAACCTGGAAAATTAATTACAATATTGAGAACCAGATCCCACAGGGTTAGAATGTTCTTTTTTGGCAAATAAAGGCAACATAAAAATTGATATCTTCATATTTATAATCAAACCTTGAAACATAGCTCAATGTGATTCATTATACCCACATGTTGTTCTTAATTGAGCAACAATGAAGCCACACAGGTTAACCAGATTAATATTACCATCCTAATATAAACTTTCCAGGCTTAAGTAAGACATTGTTCCATTAAATAGCAGAGTCTCCACTTACTGTATTTTATCATCGAAATGAAGAGTACAATACTTTGGCCACACCTAAGGTTAACATGCTGAGCATGGGACCACAGTATCTCTGAGTGTTTACTCCTTGTCATTTGGCCTTGCAGTGCTTTCTTTGCCTCCGAGGGAATGTCTACACTGCATTTAAAATCCTGCATCTGACCCATGCCAGCTGACTCAGACTCCCATGGCTCAGGCTAAGAAGCTGTTTAATTGTGGTGTAGTCGTTCAGGTTTGGCCTGCAGCCCAAGATCTGGGATTCATCCACCTTGCAGGTTCCTAGAGCCTGGGCTCCAGCCCAAGCCAAGATGTGTACGCTGCAATTAAAGGACCTCTTAACCTGGGCCTGAGTCAGCTGGGTACAGACGGGCCAGGCACAGGGTTTTAATTGCAGTGTAGATATACCCTTCTTCAAGAAACTATATTCCTTGCAATGCTGCTGTTAGTGTTTATTGTAATATTGTGTAGAGCTCGTCAAGCTAGCCCATTCCAGGGAATTCTTTATCCTGGACCTGTTCCTCCATCCTGTTTCACTAAGCACAGCCAGCTGGAAGGGCGGGGAACAGTTCCTTCTGGAACTATCCTTGTGCCAACTTGTGCATCAGCAGCTGGTCCTTTGTACTTGGTAGCCTTTCCCCCCAACGCTTGGCAGCAGCAGTCCAATGAAATGCAGCAGCTTAAGGCAATGAATTTACTCTTACTAGTCACTAGTTCCTAAACGCTTTGGGCAAAATTAATCCCTGGTGTAACTCCATTACAATCAATGGACATAAAGCCATTGAAGTCAGTGGAGTTATGCCAGGGCTGATTGTGGCACAGCATGTCACCATTAGGCCTGATTGAGCAAATAGTTTAATTGAATCCACTTACTTTATTTTAAATTATTTTAAATTTACTCTCTGGTCAATTTACGGCCATTTATAATCCATGGGGTCTGACCCTGAAGGGGGCTGAGCCTCATCAATTCCCACTGAAGTGTAGAATTCACTGGGGCCTGAGGCCCCTCAGGATCTGGCCCATGCTGAAGAATCAAAGAAGGCCACATAATCAGAAATTAATGTTTTGAATGCAACAGTGAACATGATTATAAACCCCAATTTGTACTTAGTAGGGATTAGGGGCCTGATCCTGCACTACCTTTACCTTGTGTTCCCATCTACAAATCCGCAGGTGGGTGATGAGTGGCTGCAAAACTGTACCACATCAAAATTCTCACTTTTCTCACACAAGTGGGCTTTTATGCTCATTCTTCATTCAGCGCTTGCCTACACTACAGATCCTTGACCAGTATAGCTTTTCCACTACAGCCCCTAATGTAGACACAGCATAAAGCGGCAGAAAGTGTTCTCCTGGCATTGTTACACGACCTCCCTGAATGACATTAGCTAAGCCGACAGAAGCACTTTTCTGTTGACACAGTTGCATCTACACTGCCAGCAAAGCCATGTCAGGTAGGAGGTGCAATTTTTTCCAAAACTACTCAGGATTAGCCTAACTTTGCTCCTATGGAAGTCAATGGTAAAACTCCCATTGGCTCCATTTGGAACAGTTTTAGTCAACACTCAATGATTTTAAAAATCCCATCCTGCATATTTAGACATTCTGCTTTGTACCAGTAGGCAAACTTTGAAATCTTAACTGAACTTTTTCAAACTCCCATTATTAGAAAGCCAAACAAAACTATCTTACCCTAAAATAAGACTTCTCAAACTATGGAGCAGGCCAACCAAAGGAAGCATGGAATGTGTCAAGGGGAGGTACGAGCTCTGGCTATCAGTCCCAGGTGGCTGGGGCTTGTGCAAAAGGGTCATGCACATCCAGGAGGTGGGGAGATAGGATTCGGGGGACAGCCGGAGTCCCACCGCCCCAGGGGTGACAGCTGGACCACGAGCATTGGCTGGCTTGGGCTCTCCTTCCCCCTGCACATCCCTCACCTGGTAGCAGTGGGACTCCAGCTATCAGCGCCGGGGTGGCAGCAGCAACACAGAAGTAAGGGTGGCAATGGGGTGCTAAGTCTTCTGTGAGAAGTGATATTGAAAAATCGTATTGCCACCCTCATTTCTGAGCTGCTGCCAGCACAGCACTACCTATACAGCTGAGTGCCCAGCCAGCAGCCACTGGTTTCTGCTCTCCCTTCAGAGCCTGGCTGCAGTATATATACTTGTGAGGGGCAGGGGGAGAACATGAACAACTATAGACACAAAGAAGGGGCACACAATCATATAAGTAGAGACCCACTGTCCTAGAGTAAAAAGAAAAGGAGTACTTGTGGCACCTTAGAGACTAACCAATTTATTAGAGCATAAGCTTTCGTGAGCTACAGCTCACTTCATCAGATGCATATCGTGGAAACTGCAGCAGACTTTATATATACACAGAGAATATGAACCAATACCTCCTCCCACCCCACTGTCCGGCTGGTAATAGCTTATCTAAAGTGATCATCAGGTGGGCCATTTCCAGCACAAATCCAGGTTTTCTCACCCTCCACCCCCCCACACAAATTCACTCTCCTGCTGGTGATAGCCCATCCAAAGTGACAACTCTTTACACAATGTGCATGACAATCAAGTTGGGCTATTTCCTGCACAAATCCAGGTTTTCTCACATTCCCCCCACCCCCATACACACACAAACTCACTCTCCTGCTGGTAATAGCTCATCCAAACTGACCACTCAGTTTGGATGAGCTATTACCAGCAGGAGAGTGAGTTTGTGTGTGTATGGGGGTGGGGGGAATGTGAGAAAACCTGGATTTGTGCAGGAAATAGCCCAACTTGATTGTCATGCACATTGTGTAAAGAGTTGTCACTTTGGATGGGCTATCACCAGCAGGAGAGTGAATTTGTGTGGGGGGGTGGAGGGTGAGAAAACCTGGATTTGTGCTGGAAATGGCCCACCTGATGATCACTTTAGATAAGCTATTACCAGCCGGACAGTGGGGTGGGAGGAGGTATTGGTTCATATTCTCTGTGTATATATAAAGTCTGCTGCAGTTTCCACGATATGCATCTGATGAAGTGAGCTGTAGCTCACGAAAGCTTATGCTCTAATAAATTGGTTAGTCTCTAAGGTGCCACAAGTACTCCTTTTCTTTTTGCGAATACAGACTAACACGGCTGTTACTCTGAAACCTGTCCTAGAGTAATGATCAGTAGCTTACGGTAGTGTCTTTGCAGTGTTTGGTATGTCACTGGTGTTAACAATTGTAATATTTTTATAGGGATTGGTTCAGTGCTTGTTTTATTTAAACTGGTTCATAAATCCATAAATCATGGTTCCATAACTCTTATGGAATTAGTTAATTCAGGCAGTTTTCCTCCTTTAAGTACCAACATCTCATCATAACTCCTAAACCCTCTCCCTTACTCCCCTTTTCCATCCTCCCTGCCACTAACTTGCCTTTCCCCGAGTGCTGTCTCTCACTCTTCTCAACCCTTCTTTCCTCGCATCAAAGCCACTGTCAAATGTTATCACTTTTCCCTCTAAAATTTGCCCCCAGCTGCTAAAGCCCTTGCTCCTGCCTTGATTATCTTTTTGCACTGATTACTGAATCTCCTCCATTCTATTTTCCCCAGTTCTCATCTCTCCCCCTCCAGTCCATTAAAAGGGTATCAGCTAAAATAACCCACCCCCAATCTAAATGTGCCACCCCTCCTCAAAACTATCATCTCCTTGCCAATTTTCACATCAAATTTATACTCGTCCTCACCTTCAAGGTTCCACACTGTCTGCTTCTTGTCTACGTCTCAGTTTTAATTTCCTTCTACTCCTCCTTTCACCTCCCATGCTCTGCCAACCCCTCTTTCTTTATGATCCATTTGTATCCTCCTGCCACTTCTGCTTCAATGCCTTGTTCATGCTTCCCCCTTTGCCAGGAACAGTACTCATTGCCAAACAATCTCACTCTGCTCTTTCAGATCACTATTCATAATTCATTCCTTTTAGTTAGCTTTCTAATGTGCACTCTAGTGTTAGCTCCTCCTGATGTAACACCCAGCTATGTATGTTGTTAAAATAAAGTTCAGAGTTATCAAGGTACATGTGAAACAAATTCAGAACTAATGAGATACATATGAAACAAACAAATCACCCGCATGTATTTGCTGAAATCTTCCTCCACACCTCAACCGCTACCGGCAACACAATTGTCTGTCATCATTTCTCAGTGGTGCTGTGTCTAATTTAAACTGCAAGCTTCTCCATGCAGGGAACACTGGCTTATTATGTGTCTGTAAAGCTCTATGCACACCTATGATACTATATACATAGTTGTGTTTTTTTATTTGTGTTTATACATAATCCTTGTAAAGAAAATTACTGTGCCCTCGACTGAGGGAAAAGCAATGTTCTTGTATTTTGCGCTGATGTGGCTTGAATTGTCTCTACAGAATCTACTCTTTCCAAACCAGCCTCTCCAACCCAACAGTAGGTATTCCGTATCACCAACAGGCGACCTCACTATTACCAACATTCAACGATCTGATGCAGGCTACTACATCTGTCAGGCGCTGACAGTTGCTGGGAGCATTTTAGCAAAGGCTCAACTGGAAGTTACTGATGGTGAGAAATCAGGATTTCTGTTGGGGTTTTTTTTGTTTGTTTGTTTGTTTTAACCAATAGCACTGAAGAATTAAAATATAATTTGTAAATATAGACATGTCAGATCATGTAATTCATATCGGCAAACATATAGGCTTCTACTAATTATGAATAATGCAAAAAGGACCTCGGTGCAGAGTCTTCTACATGAACACAAAAACATGGAATACAAGTTTGCATATTATATGAAATTTTGTACCTCTTTAAAACAATCAGTGAAAAGGGAGGGCTACACCAGCTCAGAATATAATTTGTTTTAAAGGACACTGTTCAATATAGTGGAACTGAAATCTAAGATGCCCGTATTCTAATCCAGAATGCGCAATGGATGGTTTTGTGGTAAAGCACTGAATAGCAACTCAGGAAAACTCAGTTCAATTCCCAGCTCCACAGCAGACTTCTTGTGTTACCTTAGGGAAGTCACTTTGGGACGTGTCGTCATCTCATGAAAACTGGAATAACTCCATTTAAATCTATGGAGCTGTGTCTGTGCACATCAACTGAGGACCCTGGCCCTTAGTCTCTCTGTGTCTCAAATCCCCATTTGTAAAGCGGGGCCCGTAATACTTCCTTACCCTCACAGGAGTGTTTTAAGGATAATTAATGTTTCTGATGCGCTCAGATACGGCAATGATGGGAATCAGACAGATTGACAAATACTACAACACAGTGTGATTTGTCACTAGTCATTTCAACATTTTCTTTTAGGAAAATACCTTAAATGCATTCTTTACTACGTATATCTCCTTTCATTTGCACCCATGAATCCTGTTAACATCAGTATGAGTTCTGTTCATGGATCTAGGGCAGAATAGTGCCTTTATATTACTAAAGAAAATGGAGCTGAAATTCCTATTTGCCTAGCAGGTCATCTCATTCCCAGGCCTTATTATTCCCTATTGTAACTGACTCATTAAATATCTCCTGACAGACTTCGACGAATTTTTGCCCTTAAAACTGTTGTTACATGCACAGATCCACTATTACAGCTCCCTCAGAGACCTGCCTACATCATGAAAGTTTGAAAAGATGTCTAATTCTGAATAATCTGGCTTTTCACAAAAGCATATTCATCGCAAGTGACAGGTAGAGAGGTTCAGAAACACGCTATAGAGATTTGAGCATGAATTTGATGCCTTTTTTTCCCTGTTGTTTTCCAAAAGCTGTCTGTATTTTTATGACAAGGAAAGATAATTTCTTCCTTATCCTTACATCTTTACAAGCATGCACTGCATTTCCTTAAAGTAGTTTCTAGGAGATTAAAGCCTAACCTTTGCTCTGTGACCTCCTTAAGTCTTCCCTTTCTCTTACTCTCTATGACAAAATGATGCATTTTCATACAATTCAAATTTACATGTAGATTAAAAGGTCATTTAAAATTAATGGAAAGGCAGTATTTTTTAATATCCGTCCACGGCGCTGTCTGATTCAATGCCATGGCTGTGATTGGAATAAATAGAACATACAAACACTGGCTGATAGGACATTGAGCTGTTAATGGTTGCACCTGCTGTTGTTGCAGAGATTTACTGCAACAGGGGCCGAAAGGAGCAAGTCAGGTTCAAGGATATCAGTGATGAGAAATTCTTCCTTTAGACTGACAAGGCCTTTGGTCCTTCTTAATCTTTATTTATTTCTCTGTATGAAAAAAGAAATCATAACTGACCTCTTCTGCATCTGCATCAGCTTATGCAGCCAGTCAACAGAAAAAGCTCATTAAGGTGTCCATGGCAAAAAGCAAACTCAGGTTGAACTAATTACATTCAAAGGTACTTAGCATTCTACATTCCTTAAGAAAGCATTCAATGGTGCCTGTGTGACTAAAGGAATGAAAAACCTGCATTCTTCAAATATCTCCCAGAACCTGAAAGTCAGGACACTCACTGTAATATACTACAAGATTATTTTATAGAAATATGAATTCATTATGGTATTGAGGGGTGGATGAAGGTCATGAGGAATGTACAAAAAGAGTATTTTGCAATTGTGATTGTATAAATAAAGGTACCACTGTATCATAGATAATTTTTGACATTGCCTTTTATTAGGGAATTAAGCATAAATATCTAAATATTCTTTCTCAGCTCATGCTGAGTATAGGTTATAGAAGTTAATGTTTTTTATCAGTAGAGAAATTTAATTTCGGGGTTTAAAAATATATTAAAATATAAACATTTCAAATATTAGCCATATATTAAAGCATTAGCTTTCCAGTTTTTGGCTGGTGATTTCAGTTTTACTTCATAGCCCAGAATTTTTCTGTTTGGTTAATGATTTAATAATAGTGGCAAGGCATCATTTTCATTTTGAACACATTTTTGTTTGATCCCAGAGTAATTTGGATTCAATTGAAATTCCAATACAGAATGAAAACATATGTCATGTGCAGAAAAACAAGTGCTTAATTATACCATATATAGCAGTGTTTCAATTGTTACATTTTTGCACTTAGACGTCTTCACTGGAAATATTTTTAACTCAAGTGTTCCTATGAGAAAAGATTACTTGCTGTGATGAAATGTGCTGAGTTGAGTGATAATTTTGCTGATTATGGACTGTGCTAAGAGCCTTCAATATATTTGAAATTCAAATCTTGTACTGTCTTGAAAGATCGTCACATAAATCCAGTGTCTAACTCACATCTGGAAAAGTAACATCATTTTTAAAAAAATGAGACAGTCTCTGCAATCTTTCAAAAGCAAAGGTAAGCATGCAGCTCACAGTCTTATAACAGCAGGTCATGCAAATAAACAAAGAGCTTCCATTTACCTGTGTCTCTGTGTGACATAGACAGAATAATTCACAATTAGTCATTTATTCCATAAATTTAGTCTCTTTTTTGTGCACAGAATATTCAGAAGTAAATCTCAATTTCCTCTAATCAATTAATTATTTATATTTATTGATTGATCTTTTTGGCCACTGTGCATGTTTTTTAACTCTATGGATTAGTCACAAATAGTTCTCTGTGAGTATCCAGCTCTCTCTACTTGAAATTCAAGTTGTATTGCTTAGTTGTGACTGGTCAGATAAGGCATATGATATTGTTTCCATCACTAGATTACATGCGTATGTGAATGTTTGTAGATCCTAATTTTAAATTCCATTTCCATGAATGCGTGCACATATGACTTTGAAGTTCACTTTCTGTAAATATGCATTCCAGTATAGCTCAATCGCACATGTTTGTAGAAAATGAACACAAAAGGGTTTGTGCTTGGACAAAACAAATTCACCTAAAAATTAGAGCAACCATTCATTGACTTTTTACAGTATTTATCCATCTTTGAGATAGATAGACCCTCACACATATACAAACATCTCTCCAAAGCTCTGCTCAAGTGTCAGTTCCTGATTCACTGAAAAACCTATATCATAGGAATCTTGTTTATATATTTAAATAACTGACAAAAACAGGATAATTTCAAAACATTTTACAGAAGATTTACAAGTCATAGAAGTGAAGACAATACAGTTGTTCATAGATCACTGGAAATCCTAAGTGTTCATTTAACCTTTAGCCTTAGTGTCATGGAAACCTGTAGTAGTCTTTCACCCATAACACCCTTGAAAATGAAGATTCCTTCTGGCCAGGAGACTTTCAATTACTTTATTGATCAAACCCATTTAAAAGATTATGAGCTACTCATTTGGGCAGTAAAAAAACTAATTAGATGCCAAAGAGCAATATCTAAAAAACAATAGGCTTTTAAAATACCTATATTGCTACCCATAAAACAAGGCAATGAGTTGCTACAAATAACTAAAGATGTATAGTTCTCAACCTAAGCAATTATATGTTTTCATTCTTTCAATCTATACCTACTCACCTAGAAAACTGAAAACTCATGGCTCTGCATTAAATGCAAATGAAAACTTATGTGGCCTAGTTGTCACCTGAATATATTTTTGCTGTAGGTATAGTACTTAGATGGGCCATACACATGTTTCTATAATTACAGCATAAAATTGAGATTGAGTTTTTATTTCTTAAAATGACAGGGCATACTCTCTCTTCAACAGTTGTGTGTAACTGTGCTTAACCCTAAAGAGATGTAAACATGTGCTCTGAGGTGAAAATACATCCCCATGTGTCTTTCTTGTGTCCTACTGGTTCCTGTGTTATAGCTGAATTCAGTGTATGGTATTTCAGAATTTCCAAGGCAGTTTTCATTTCCTGTGACAAATGTTCTAAATTAGCTTTCGATGCACATTTTAAATGTTCAGTTACAATAAATTTGTTGAAATCACAACCCAAAGTATTATTACAGCAAGTAGAGTCATCAGCCTTATTTCCCAGATTAAGAGAAGGTTTTAGGGTTGTTGCGATGTTACAGTTCCAAAAACAAACATTTTGAATAAAAAAACAAATGCTTACATCAGCCCTCCTCTTTCCTATATATTAAACAGTATACCGAAAGTACTTTGGAGCCTTGACAATGCTGTGACCTCATGTCTTGAACAGTTCAACACAATGCAAGCCCACATTTCTTTAAGACACACTTCAATTTATTGTGGTTTCATTCAGAGGCATGTATGGTATGCTAAGTACATTGGGTCAGATCCTCAGCTGGAGTAAACTGATGTAACTCAATTGGCATCAGTGGAGCTATGCAAACCTACACTAGCTCAGGAGCTAATCCTGTTTATCAGAATATTTTCATTCAGATGCCAAACATACTGCTCAGAGTTTTAAAGTTATAACAGTATGGAAGCTAAACATCTGAGAACTGTTTCTCAATTCTGTTAGATGGGTGTTATGATGGTATAACTCCATTGACATTAATGAAGAATCCAGCCCCTTGTTTATCTTACTCTCTCTCTCGATAAACAAGTCTTACAGAAACAACAAAGCTATGTTTTTATCCTTCACAGATGCCACAGGGAATAGGTTGAACATCAGAATTATTTATGAAAAAATTTTCTTGTAAGAAAAGTTAACATGATCATTTACCTCATCTTCACGATATCCCACTGGTAGCAGAATAAGGCTCAGGTGCAGCTAGGCACTCACTTGTTAAGAACATTTTATGACTTATTTCAAGCATGCAAATGTAAAATATTAGGAGAATAATAACAGAGTTCATGGTTTCAAAAGGTGATGACTTGATTTGGTAGCTTGATTAAATCTGAACTGTTCCTCACTGAAGAGCATGATGCAATCAGGTAGATCAGTTAGGGAAAGATTTTGTGGTGTTCGATGTTATTTCCTAATGATGAACATTTGCACATTGAACATGAATGGGAAACGTGATCAAATGCACATGTTTAACTAACAGTTATGGTTGGTTGACAACTGTCTTAGCTTTCATCAGCCTTTCTAAGGCCCTGATTCAGGAGACCATCTGTTTTCAGGAAAGTGTTTAACCATATGCTTAACTTTGACACCCATGAGATTGAAACACCTGTTTAAACTTAAGCATGTGCTCAAGGCTGCTGGAACAATTTGTGTAGTGGGGGTGCTGAGAGCCATTGAATCAAAATGTAAACCCTGTATTACGATGGAAACCACTTTAAGCCAAGAGGTGCTGCCACCATAGGCGCCATCTTTCTGAGTTGCCAGGGTGTGCTCGACCCCCTGCTCCACCCCAGGCCCTGCCCTCACCCTGCCTCACCTCTGCTCTGCCCTGCCCCACCTCTGCCCGCCCTCACTCCAACCCCTCTCTCGAGCGCCCCCACCCTCACTCTGCGCCCAACCCCCCAGTGCCTCCTGCCCGCAGCCAAATAGATGATTGCGGCAGGTGGGAGGCACTGGGAGGGAGGGAGAGGAACTGATAGGGGGAGGTTGCCAGTGAGTGCTGAGCACCCACTAGTTCTTTCCATGGGTGTTCCAGCCCCGGAGCACCCATGCAGTCGACACCTATGGCTGCCACACCCCCAGCAGCTCTAGTTCCAGCACCTATGCATGTGCTTTCCTGAACCAGGGTCTTAACTTTTAGCTAACCTTAAGTAATGTCTACAGTTCAATAAAAAAACACCCACGGCTGGCCAGTGACTCATGCTTGCAGTACTCAGGCTGCAGGGCTATAAAATAGCAGTGTAGATGTTTGGGCTCTGGAACCCTTCTCCCTCGCTGTGTCCCAGAACTCAGGCTCGAGCCTGAATGTCTATGCTGCAATTTACATCTGCGTCAGCTGGGGGTGTTTTATTTCAGTGTAGACATATCCTTACTCAAATAAGTGTGATAACCTTTCTGTGTTTGTTTATAGCAAACTCACATCTAGGTACCATTTCACTGTAACTAAGCACAACCCTTTTAAATATGCCAAGAAAACATCTCAGTTGTGGGTGCATGAATGCATAATGGGCATTGCAGAAATTAGCGTTTTCAACCTCCCTGGATATCATATACAATTTTCTTAAAATCTATATTCTGTTATGCCAGATACTAACTGTTAAACATGACAGATATTAACTGTTAAAAGGTAGAGAGGTTCAGTAATTGTTGTGTTGTCATTTAGTTTTGACAGATAGACCTCCACCCATCATTCTCCAAGGTCCAGCCAATCAGACGTTGGCAGTAGATGGGACAGCTTTGCTGAAGTGTAAGGCCACTGGCGACCCACTTCCTGTTATTAGCTGGTTAAAGGAAGGATTCACCTTCCTGGGCAGAGATCCTAGAACAACAATACAGGAGCAGGGGACTTTGCAGATTAAAAGTCTACGGGTGAGTACTAATATAAATGAATCTTTGTTCCGACTGGATCGTTACTGAGCTGGTGAGGAGCCCCCATCAAACAGTTAGACATCCTTATCTTCAAAGTTGACATGTGCCCCTCCATTTAGAATAATGTCTTTCACCAGCAAGCTTCACTGAGCAAAATTCTCTGCCAGAGAAATAAAAAAGGGGGATATGATTTAACATTGCTGTAGCCTTGTGGTTCCCAAACTTGTTCCACTGCTGGTGCAGGGAAAGCCCCTGGCGGGCCGGGCCAGTTTGTTTGTCTGCCGCAGCTGCAGATTCGGCTGATCGCGGCTCCCGGTGGCCGCAGTTCGCTGCTCCAGGCCAGTGGGAGCTGCTGGAAGTGGTGCAGCGGCCAGTCCGTCCCTCAGCCTGCACCGCTTCCAGCAGCTCCCATTGGCCTGGAGCAGCGAACCGCAGCCACTGGGAGCCACGATTGGCCGAACCTGCAGATGCGGCAGGTAAACAAACCTGCCCAGCCCGGCAGGGGCTTTCCCTGCACAAGCGGTGGAGCAAGTTTGGGAACCACTGCTGTAGAGGGTTCAGGTAATACATTAGGATTCAGACAAAATGCATTAGAACATAGTACCTAGCAGTAGGGGCTGGTCAAGCTTCACTCCATGCAGGAGATGGAAGGGGGACTGGTCACCATCTCCATCTCATTTGATCCTGAGGCTGGATGCCAATTCATTCAAAGTTGCAAGTTGGAGCAGCCTCATTTGTTCCAGCTGATAATTGTCTCCCAGGAGACTGCAGCCAGGCTTTGGCCACTACCTCCCTTACCAAATCCATTGCACCAGGGCCTGGGAGAGGGAGGTACCCTGCAGCTGGCTATGCTGGTTCTGTCCTATGTGTGCTGGTGTTTCCCCAGCTGCTTGGTTAGGGCAGTATTGCATCCCTCTTTGGCATAAGGCATGGAACACTGTCTGGCCAGTGTTGTTTTGAGGTATCTGAAAATCAGATGCCCTGAATTTCAGGAGGGTGGAATTCAGATAGGGAGAAGAGACAAAATGAAAAGTTGTCAATGTGAAATTTGATCTGAAATGAAATTCTGGTCCCTTAATCGCCTGTGGTCAAGCATTTTAAATGACTTTTTAACTAAAATAAAATAAAAACACCATATATTTGAAGTATGTTTTTTTTCAAAGGGATTTAGAATTAAATTTATAGGACATTTTCTTATATAATTGAGTCCATTCCTGTAGCCATGCTTGTGACCCTTACACATGCTGATTGTCACACTGAAGTCATTGGCACTCCTTGCTTAAGTAAAGCAGGACTGTGTTCAAAATCTGCTGGTCCCAGCAGGTACTGTGTGCTCCAACCCGTCCCTTCCTCACTCGGGGAATGACCTCTGTGGGAAGCGACAGGAGCCAGGTGGCATGGGGTTATCCTCAGTTGCTCATTTAAAGTAGCTTTCTGGCTGCTTTATGCTGCGGTGCAGATCAGGGATAGAGGACTGATTCTTTAATATATTTATACTCTCACAGAGTGGTTGCCACTCAAAAGACAAAATTTACCAACAATTTATCACATTGATATCTGACATAACACTAGTATGTCTTCTTTAGAGTACAAACAAAATCTGCAGTATCTCAGCTGCCACAGTGCTGTACCTTGTCGGTAAATATTATCTTGCGAATGGCAAACGTTGTGTAGATGGATGTATTTATGTATAATATATGAAGTATAGAGATACTCATAAAAATATCCAAATATATATTACATATGGTGCAGAAAGGTAAAAATAGTTATATTATACATTAATTGTTTAAAAATAATTTCAGGAAATATTTAATTTCATCAGCACTAATGCTTGTACTTAGTTTTATCAGGAAAAAAAAAGAGAATCTGCAGAACTATAAAGAACAAGAAATGAGCAGCAGTTTAGTTTTCTGCCAACATTTCATCAGTGATCATAAATGAATTGTTAACTTCCTTGGAACAAAATGGAATTTATTAAAAAAAATTATGCTAGCTTTCCTTGAGTAAACAATTTATCCTCCCTCTCTGGGCTAAAGGCGGGTTTGGGCCATGAAGGTTAATGCATTTTTACTGTAGAGCTGGATTAAACAGTGCGGTTGAATAGTCAAGATCCACCAGTAGTGTTAGAAAGCAGCAATTAGAGGTGGGAGCTTGGTGATTTCAAACAAACTTTCAGAGCATTGATGATGGGCTTCTGTGGAGTGTCCATGAGGCAGAAGCTCATGGGATCCCTGCCTCCATGCGGTTATGCAAACAGTAAAATACTTGTTGAATCGTGCCAGCACATTAATGTCTTTGTTAGAGGTACATGATCTGTAAAGGAGAAAGGAAATACTGGCAAGGGAAAGGAAAATCTGGCATTAAGTGTGACTTTAAAAGACATGGAGCTTTTATTGATCCTTGAGTGGCTCATTCTTTAATACCCATTTTCCTTTAAGGCTCAGAAAGATACTCCTTAACCCTTCTCAATGCAGTAACACCAGGAAGAAAGACTCAACACCATATATTGGTTTATATTAGGGCTGTCAATTAATTGCTGTTAACTCACATGATTAACTAAAAAAAAATTATTGTGATTAAAAAAATTAATTGTGATTAATCACAGTTTTAATCGCGCAGTTGAACAATAGAATCCTAATTGAAATTTATTAAACATTTTTGGATGTTTTTCTACATTTTCAAATATATTGACTTCAATTACAGCACGGAATACAAAGTATACAGTGCTCACTTTATATTATTTTTTCTTACAAATGTTTGCACTGTAAAAATGATAAATAGTATTTTTCAATTCACCTCATACAAGTGCTGTAGTGCAATCTCTTTGTTGTGAAAGTGCAACTTACAAATGTAGATTTTTTTTGTTACATAACTGCACTCAAAAACAAGAGTGTAAAACTTTAGAGCCTATAAGTCCACTGAGTCCTACTTCTTCTTCAGCCAACCACTAAGGCAAACAAGTTTGTTTACATTTATGGGAAATAATACTGCCCGCTTCTTATTTACAATGTCACTTGAAAGTGAGATCAGGTGTTTGCCTGGAACTTTTGTAGCCAGCGTTGCAAGGTATTTACGTGCCAACTATGATAAACATTCATATGCCCCTTCATGCTTCGGCCACCATTCCAGAGGACATGTTTCCATGCTGATAATGCTCGTTAAAAAATAATGTGTTAATTAAATTTGTGACTGAACTCCTTGGGGGAGAATTGTATGTCTCCTGGTCTGTTTTACCCCCATTCTGCCATATATTTCATATTATAGTAATCTCGGATGATGACCCAGTACATGTTCGATTTATGAACACTTTCACTTCAGATTTGACAAAACACAAAGAAGGTACCAATGTGCGATTTCTAAAAATAGATACAGCACTCGACCCAAGGTTTAAGAATCTGAAGTGCCTTCCAAAATCTGAGAGGGACGACATGTGGACCATGCTTTCAGATGTCTTAAAAGAGCAACACTCCAATACGGAAACTATAGAACCTGAAGCACCAAAAAAGAAAATCAATCTTCTGCTGGTGGCATCTGAGTCATGATGATGAAAATGAACATGTGCTGGTCCACACTGTTTTGGATCATTATCGAGCAGAACCCATCATCAGCATGGACGCATGTCATCTGGAATGGTGGTTGAAGCATGAAGGGACATATGAATCTTTAGGGCATTTGGCACGTAAATATCTTGTGATGCTGGCTACAACAGTGCCATGCGAATGCCTGTTCTCACTTTCAGGTGACACTGTAAACAAAAAGTTGAAAGCATTTCCCCTGCAAATGTAAACAAACTTGTTTGTCTGAGCAATTAGCTGAATAAGAAGTAGGACTGAATGGACGTGTAGGCTCTAAAGTTTTATATTGTTTTATTTTTGAGCGCAGTTTTTTTGGTACATAATTCTACATTTATAAGTTCAACTTTCATGATAAAGAGATTGCACTACAATACTTGTAATGTGGGTATTGAAAAATACTATTTCTTTTGGTTTTTTACAGTGCAAATATTTGTAATCAAAAATAAATATAAAGTGAGCACAGTACACTTTGTCTTCTGTGTTGTAGTTGAAATCAATATATTTGAAAATGTAGGAAACAT
Organism: Lepidochelys kempii; assembly: GCF_965140285.1. Classification (NCBI taxonomy): domain Eukaryota; kingdom Metazoa; phylum Chordata; order Testudines; family Cheloniidae; genus Lepidochelys; species Lepidochelys kempii. The sequence goes on from NC_136380.1 coordinate 179,105,121, forward strand.
CCAAAATATTTAAATAAATGGTATTCTATTATTGTTTAACAGCGCGATTAATTGTGATTATTTTTTAATCGTGTGATTAATCACAGTTAATTTTTAATTGCTTGACAGCCCTAGTTTAAATGGGAAGCTGCAACTTTTATGAATTAATGTAAACTGGAAAGTTTAAGTCTTCCATTAAGGCTACCACAGCAACAAAGAGTCCAGTGGAGGTCCAAACTGAAGTCCTTTAGACAGGACCAATCTCAGGCTACAATTAGCTCCCCTTCACCATAACAAACCAATAGGGATTTTAGCATCTTACCAAAATAATTGTCACTGCCCTTATTGCATACAAGGGTTAAATGTATATGTCAAGGTAGCTCATTGCAGTTCATCTAATGGATATGGTCCTTCTTAGCTCAATGCTGACATTTACTCTGGAGCCCCTACACCACCTTGCCCATGCTCCGTAGCAACCACACTGGACCCCAGGCCAAACCTTGAATGTGAATCAACACAATTCCCCTATGTGCCAAATATCCCGGTTGCTATGAGGAAGTGAAAAAAAATTCCATATCCAGGTCAACGGTGACAGGAAAATTCCTTCTCTGCTCCAAAAAAGCCGCTTACTTATTATTCATAGCATGCCCAGATACCCAGTGTTAACCAGGGAAAGGAGGGCAAGTGCTTAATGATGATCATAATCCATCCATGTATTCAGATTTTCAGATGTCTCCCTTCATGTCCTTAAAAGCAGCCAGTTGGCCGCAGCCATTGGGAGTGGGTGTCTAATCCACAAGCTATGTAGAGGTTAGGTTTTGGTCTTTCTGCCAGTGGCATGATCTGTCCTCCCATATGGAACACCTATCTCCCATTCAATTAAGCCCCCTTCCCCACACTACTGAGATGGTATGGGATGTTGAAAAACAATGAATTGCCATTGACTGTCTGATTTCTCTCCATTTTTGGTTTTAATAGCAAAAAAGATTAAAAGGCAAACAATATTGTCATGCTGATATGAAATTCACTAGGTACACATAATCTGTTCATAGTCTGCATAGCTGGTAGTTGATTTCATGGCCTGGAAGAAGTGGAATACCCCAAGTATTCTTTATATATAGTATTTGCCTTCTAAGTATACTCACAGTGTCCAGTGCCATACTCCACTTTGCAACAGCGATGCACAAATGCAGTTAAGAAACTTTGCCTTAAAAAAGAGTTTCCACTACCACATAATGAGGAGGTATTCCCAACCAACAGCTCATAAAACACATTGTAAAACAGTACAGCAGAGAATGCTCTACCACTCCCCTTCCAGCTGATAAGGCTATCTCCAGTCAAGTGCTGTTGTCTTTCCCTAGCAACCAGTTCACATTTTGAATATTTCAGCCTTTATCAGAGAGCCTTTCTGACTGAAGGCAGCTGCATCTTCTTAAAATTCAGGCCTTGCTTATACAAATCTACTAAATAGTTACATCACTAATTACCTGTTGTGCCCTGTCCATAACAATAGTATACTGCAGCGATAATGTGTCAGAAGCAGAAAGTGCCAACATGATTCAAACACGATAAACTTCAAAATCAATTAAAATATGTATCAGCAGATATTGTAAAGCGCATCTTGCTGATTTGCCTCAACAGCCATCTGGAAAATCAAGCACGTTGATTTCAGTTCCAATTTATTATAGTACAGAGCACGCACATGCTATTCCCTTACAGTCCAATAAACCATTTTGAATTTAGTCCTATATCCATTTAGATGTTCCAATGCAGTCTTCCCCCAGTGAATATAATTCTTCTCTCATATCATCAGGGTCAGCACTCTCCCAACTCCATTTCCATCTCTAGGCTAACATGCTTTACACACACCAGGTTTGGGGCTTCTCAGTAGACTCCACACTGTTGGCCAACTGCGGTATTCCATTGATCTCTGTAGATTTCCCCAGACCAAACATCAGGTCTCATTCACAGCATCCCTTAGCCTTCAAAGTGAGAAATAACAAAACATCAGGGGAAATCAGTTAATGTGGCAGAAAAAAAATAAATAAAAAGAAGAGGGGGGAAATAACTCTAATAGTGTCAATGTGACCACAAACAATTTCCCCAGATAAACTCTGCATATCTGAATCATTTATGTGACTATAATGCTTTTCATCCCCAAATACTTCTCAAACTCCAGACTACAGCTCCACTGAAATGCACATACAGCATCACTGAAACCCCTCTGGTGTGAAAGGCAGCTGCCAGCTCATCAAGAAGCTCACTCCACTCTGCATAAAAATGGAGAGGGAAGAGGGAAATTTGGCCTAGGCCACTGACCCAGCCTTACCCTTTAGAAAATGTTATGCATGAGGACTTTAATATCCATACTAACTAGACAGGACTGGTTTTAAAGTCTCATCTAAAAGACCCATACATGATAAACTGCATAGTAATACTTTCTCTACAACAGAGGAATAAAAGGAGGTGAGACAACCCTGCTGTGATTGGAAACTGTAAATCAAGACAGGGATTATGAAACTGAAGCTTAATCTCCTCTGAGAAGTAGAAATCTGTACCCATTTCACAATAATTTAGATACACTTTAAATTATAATTTCAGTCACATCTATAGTATATTATATTTTTACTGGAATTCACCTGGATCTTCCTTCATATATTAAAAAAAAATTGGTGACATGTTTTAAATTAACCATTCTGTAATACCTATACCCTGTACCACTGACATTAACTATATGAGAATTAGAATAATGGGTGGGGGGGGGGGGAAGCAAGTGAAACTATTAAGAGCAAGTAATCTTATTATAGTTCTCTAAAAGTAAGCCACCATTAAATGATTATTTGAGAAATGTCTGGTGTCCTTTAGTGATGTACAATGTCGGCTAAGTCCTTCTTATTTTACATCAAGAAATATTCAGAAAAAAAACTGAGAGGATTGTGCCACCTGATGTTAAAGATTTGTCAAAAATGCCCTTAACCATTTTTGTATGACTAGATATCTGACACTGGCACTTACACATGTGTGGCAACAAGTTCAAGTGGGGAGACATCTTGGAGTGCTGTGCTAGAGGTGACAGGTAGGTCATGTCAGAGGCTTGTTGTTCTCTTGGCTTGTGTTCACCGTATTATAGCAGATCTGTTTTAAAGGGAACCGGGATTGAGACTAATATAGATTTAGGTAGAAAGGCTGGATGTCTTCACAGCCTTAGATTTTGGTATTATTTGCTCTAAATCTCCATTGATCGTACAACCAGTTGTATTAGTATCAAGGTAAGTTAGAGAGCTAAATCTAGTCTAAACTGGAGTACAAACAAACTAACTGTTTCCATGCAGGAAGGTCCTTATGACCATGAAGAATCCCACTGAAGTCACTGGGGTGAAAAAGTGAAAAAGTCTACCTAACTGGAGATCCTTTTGTAGGATTGGGGGCTTTCTCATGCCTTACATTGACTGATGTGTTGACATTTTAGGTGAATCTATTCCAGTTATTAAAAAAAATAAATAAAATAGACTAGGCTGCCTGCCTCTTCTCCTCCTTTTTCTTTTATTGTTGTTGCTTTCTCTGGTTTGTTTTATGAGCAAACGTTTATCTAAAGACCTACAGCCAATCATCCAGTAACATAAGCCTCTAAATGTAAACCTGACTCTCTGTTGTTATTGTTAAGTTAGGTCAGTAAGAATTGGGGCCATTGTGCTGACTACTGTAATTTATTTTTTATAGTTTTTTTATCTTTCCTCTCCTTTTTTGAAATCAAATTGTGCAGTCAAGGATAAAAGTTAACTATTTTTTTTTATTTACCCCTTACAGAGTCTGGTGGAGCAACAATCAGTAAAAATTACGATTTGAATGACCTTCCTGGGCCACCATCCAAACCCCAGGTCACTGACGTTACTAAGAACAGTGTCACCTTGTCCTGGCAGCCAGGCACCCCTGGAAGCTTACCAGCTAGTGCATATATCATTGAAGCTTTTAGGTATGTGAAAATTTCCACTTTTAATCTCTTTCCTTTCTAATTTTGTTTTAACCCCAGTGTTAACTGTGCTTCTGATCTGATGGTACCTGTGTGGATATCTACACATTCAATTAACTCACTAAAGGCCTTATCTTTGATGGCATGAAGTTCATTCTTAATCTTCAAGAATTTCTCTTTATTATTAACCACCTATTTCTTAATAGAAAGTTTAGACAAGCACTAGGCTATTTCTTCAGGTCAGCAGAAGTATAGCTTGACTATGCATTCACTCATCTGTTACTTTTTTCTTAATCCTGATCATCACTGAGGGTTTCAAATGAGAATGTTGACATTGAAATTGGACTGCTTGAGAGGAGGTAGTTTAATTAGGGTTGGGCAAACCAGATTTAAAAAAAGTTAATAATAGTATTCACTAAACCTTGAACATGTTGGGATGTTTGGTCTTCTTAAAGGAGAACCTAAGAAAAAACAAACCACCCCTTTTGAAATTCCAGTATGTGTATACCATGTGGAATAAAATATATCATTTAAAAAAACAAACATCTGATCATTTAGAGCTTGATCCTGCAAGTCTGAAGTTGATCAGAGTTGAGGTGCTGAGCACCTCATAGATGCACACAGTATTTGCAAGCCACAATTCAGTAGGTTACTTAAATCAATGGGTTACTTGTGTGCTTCAAATTAGGGTCATGTTTAAGTACGTTCCTGAATCAGAGTCTTAAAGTGAAAGAAAAGGAGTAAATATATTTTGTCTTTTAGTTAGCATGGTAATCTATAAAATATGTACAGTAACAGCTTAAAAGGCCACAATGATGACTACTCATCCTTCTACATAAATATCTATGTGCCATTTCTAAAATATGCAAATAATTGTTTTCCGTAAAAATGGTAACTTCCAGTATGTCTTTTGATTCATATGAAAATAGTGACTACCTTTAATAAGCCCAAATGGAAAAGGTAGAAAAACTTTCTTATGAATAATATACAACCGACAGCTATGAAATGAAATTCTCTCTTTATCCTTAGCAAAGGTACCCATTTGACTTTACATAAGCTGCAATGACATCCCACCGATGACTCTAAAAATCACCATATATTCATAGGGAGCTATTTTTAACAATCACACTTGAGATTTTTACAGATGCAAGGTGCTATATTCTGTTTATAGGACAGTCCAATTGAAAACTTAAGCACAGGAAAATGTATTCATGCATTTTTCTTCTTTTACAGATGTGTTTTTGAAAGGGTCTATAGTAATTTTACATATGGATTTAATTCAAGGAGAACACATTCTTTTAGCAGGACAATTTATTGGCATAATTTACCCTGTAGTATAGAAAGTTATTCTTTTAACAGGTTTATTATTTTCAAATATTTGTTCAAGAGGGCCCCATTTATCATTCAAATTTACTTTTCCACTTTTCTATATCTGTTCCTTTTGCAGGTATTTATTTTAGTGGGCTATAATGTATTAGGAAAAGCTTTCACTTCAGCTGGGCTGAAATATTTTTATGGTACTATTGTTTTGTTTCATAATGTGGCCTACTCTCTTCATGAATTAACTAAAACCAGCAGAACAGCTTCATTTTTATTTTTTTTTATTGATCTTGCTATTTTTTTCTCCAGTGGTTAACCTTGGCAAGGAAATGAAACCCAACTTATTTTACAAATCCTTTCTCTCCCCAGTATGTAAAAGTTTGTTATAAAGAGGAAGGTGATGAATTGTTCTTAACCACTAAGGAAAGGACAAGAAGTAATGGGCCTAAATTGCAGCAATAGAGATTCAGACATTAGGATTCTAACTGTAAGGATCATTAAGCACTGGACCAAATTACCTAGGGAGATTGTAGAATCTCTGTCAGTGGAAGTTTTTAAGAGCAGGTTAGACAAACACCCGTCAGAGATGGTCTAGATAAACTTAGTCCTGCATCAGTGCAAGGAACTGTACTATCAGGGACCCTTCCAATGCTATATTTCTATGATTTCTTCTTGCTTTAATCTGTAGTCTTCAACCATGTTTCCATTGCAGTCAATCTGTGAGCAATAGCTGGCAAACAGTTGCTAATCATGTAAAGACAACACTCTACACTTTAAGAGGATTGCGACCCAATACAATCTACCTGTTTATGGTGAGAGCAATCAACTCACAAGGTCTGAGTGACCCCAGTCCTATGTCAGATCCTGTCCGCACACAAGGTAATGTCAATCATTAATTGTTCATGTGATCTTCAGCTGTATACAGGACTTCTCCTTGAATGACGTGATAATAGAAAGAAGGGTGGGAAATCTCTGAAAATTGGGCCAGTTTAGTTCAGCTGCTTTGAATCACTCTGGTAACTCAAAACACTGTAAACCCACCTCAACCAGTGGGGAGGTGATAAACCCCAGTTTAATTCCCTGCTGCACTACAGACATTTTGTATAATCTTAGACAAGTCACTTAAGGCCAGATTTGTAAAGGTTTTGAGGTGCCTAAAGATGCAGATAGATGTCTAGCAGAATTTTCAAAAGCACCTAGATGCCCAACTGACATTGGGTTCCACTAGATTCCTGTCTGCATCTTTTGGTGCCTTAATACCATAACAAATCTGGCCCTTAGTCTCTCTGTGCCTCAGTTCACCATCTGTAAAATGGGGATAGTAGCACTTCCCTTTCTCAGAGGGTTTTTGTGAGGATAAATATATTCAAGATCACGAGGCACTCAAACACTGTGTTAATGGGGGACATATAAGTATGATACAAAGATGGAAGCCCAGTTTACAGCTAATTTTCATCACCAGAGTGGCTCAAAGCAGCCAGAGTATATGAATCAATCTGGCCCAGTATTTCTGCAGAGAATCAATGTGAATCTAATTCATGCTGAGAATTATTTTAAAAGATATTCTGAGACACATGTGTGTGTGTGCATTTACATATTTTATGTTCTCTACATTCATCCACCGAATACTAAACTAAAAAGTATGGCCTAAATAGGACTTCTCAACTATAGGACAGCTGGTGCAATTAGATGAAGATGGCCTGATCCTCCATTGCCTCCCATCTCTTACACCTGTACAGAAAGGATGTGAAATGCTGACAAATCAGAATGGTTGTTTTATACCCAATTTACTCTCACTATGCTCAGTCTAAATGAATATGGTGAAAATGGACAAGCTTCTCTGTGGAGCACAGAGTGTGGCATAGCTTTGTCAATGCATTGACCAAATTCTGCATCCCACATTGGAAAACAGTTATGAACAATTGTTTAATCAGATGTATTCCTGTTCACAGATGATTCAGAGTAATCTCCTACGATTCATTTACAGAAAGGTCTTTTCCTTGCCTTGTATGGTTGTGCAGTGAGGCAAGAAGGGTGTACACAGCTTCTCTACCCCTGCAGAGTCACCCAGAGTAGTAGCCACAGCAGTTGTGGGAGACCCTAGGCTCCTCTCTGCAAAGGGGCAGGGATGGGTGAGAACAGATGAGGAGTGAGCAGAGGCTTGGTTTTTAAAGGTCTTGTTCCAAATTTTTGCTCCCCACCCCCACTGCATCAAGGAGACTCCAGGTGGGATTCTGCTCCCCAAAGCAGCATGCTTCCCATCAGTTCCCCTGGGGATGTGCGGCTGTGCATCAGCCCTGACTCTAAACTCCATGCTCATAGCACAATCTAGCTCTTAAGAACACTCACGTTCCACATCTTTACATCTGACATACTGACAAGAGATTTGATTTCAGCAAAAACAGTTCTTTTTATTAGCTTCAGGACGTGTTGTAGTTTCCATTTCCACAAGCTGTTCACCAGCCCACACACGCTGCAACATGTAGAGTATGTATAGCTCTTTGATACCTTACCGTTTAGTGGAATTAAATCATAAAATCAATTGAGAATTAGCATAATGTTCTTGTGTGATTTCTAATAATGCTTGGATTCAACTCAGCCTCACAAAGGAAGCTGACACACAGTAAAAAGCCTGTTCATACTAGCCATTGCAAAGTAAAGAAGCCAATTAAAGCAATGATACATTATATTAATTCGCAACAGGTATCCATGATAACTTTTATATCTTAAAATTTGGCTTCATTAAATAAAAATATGGCAAATAGCATGCAGGGTATACTGGGCAAATTTACAGCATTGAATTGCAAATCCTTACACTGAGCAAGAATTCCTCAGGCTACTAAGAGCACTACTGATCACTTTGTATGTTTAAAAACCATATATGCAGGAACACTCTTGAATAATATTGAAATAATACACTCTAAATAAAACACTTCAAAACATACTAGATTCATTGGGAGCTACTAGTTGTCGAGGTCATGCTAAAATAAAGTCCTTTGTAACTTCCAAATAAATATATGGTTCTCTCTGGCGTGTTGGTCACCCAGAAGATGTCTAGCAAACATGACTTGAGGCTAGCCCTCCCATTCCAAGGAGCTCTCAAACACCATATTGTCGTTTGGCTTCTGTCACGAGGTCTTTTATCTGATATATCTTATTTCTGGGCAACCCTAATTGCCATACCTTTCAGGATGGCTTGGGTCTGATTTGTTCTCTCCTTCCTGGATTACCCTGCTCTGGTCTAACTTCTCTATGGCCAGTGCCAAGTTTTTCAGTGTCATGAACATTGTTTTGCATATTGAACAAATATTGTTCAAACATAAAATATGTTTTGCATATTGAACAAAGTTTCAATTTCAGTGGCTCCCCTGGCTCCTGTGCCACCCTCTTCTATCCCAAACTCCCTTTCCCAAGCTCATCCAACCAGCCAAAAGTGTCTCTAGCTGTGAGCCTGCTAGGAAGTACAGAAGTGTAGCCTCCCACCTGCACTAGTTATCAGGTCTCCTTCTAGGATAAATTCCACTGGGGCAGGGGCTCTCAGCTAGCATGACAGGGACTATGAAGCTCCTAAGATTTCCAGGAGAGTAGCTCCCGCCGGCACGTGGCATGCCACGTGGCATGGAACAGTCCAATCACATCTAGCTAATAGTTGCACATTATGAAATTTTTATTTTCTATTTTTTTCATCATAAAGCCTAGGGAATTCCTTTTACAGATATATTAAGAAAGCATAAAAAATGTACAATTAATCACTTGAAATCAAACAATGACTCTGCCCCTTTGTGGCTCTAGGGTACTTTTTCATCACACAGTCACACCTAATTTCACAAATAAATAGAATATCACACAGTATTCTTCTACAGCTTTATATACAAATGAGTAGCATCTTGTTGGTCACTGCACTACTCTGCATAGGACAGACAAATTGATTAAACAAGTTTACATGAAAATCACATGCACAAAGACTGCTCCAGAAAAATTATACCAACATCCTATGGTGTGGTTTGGTTAAACAAATTATATTGGAATGAGTTTGGAAAAGCTGCCTTACTTATGAGTTGGAAAGCATTTTATTTGTCAACGGCTAGGTATTTTGCAGAAAAAAAATATTTTAACATGTTTCAGAGAGAAATATTTATTGACACTGTATTTCACTTCCCTCATCTGTAAAGCCACATATGCTTGGTGCTATGAATCCAACGACATAGGGTTCAGTGACAGAGGAACACAATAACTAATGTAATTTTAGAAACCTAAAGAACATTTTCTATACCTAACAATGGCATGATTTGAAGATACAGTATCCTGGGATCTTCCTGGGCTAGAACTTTCCCACGGGGACTTTCCCTGTCCCAGCAGCATAAAGCTCTCATCTCTAGCCTTAAATAATTGAGAGACTTAAAGTTGTTACTGGTCTCGGATTTACTATTTCCTGCCCTGCACATCAGGTGAATGTAATTCTGGGAGAGAAGGACATATTTCTCATTCAGGTTGATTTTGAAAAATGCAGCTATCTGAAGTTGCTGGATGTTTAGAATGCAGTCCTTGGGAAGATGGATAAGTGGGCAGAATGCTGATATGGAAGTTAAAGTTGCATGCAAAATGCAATTAATCACATGGATAACACTACCACATGTAGGTTCTTGTGTTTGTCTGTATAATGTACAATATCACATATGTAGTGGTGATATCCCTCTGTAGCTCTAATTAGTACATTTTTTTGAGTTTATGGACATTTGTCCATATTAAAAAAAATACACACTGTATACATGGTATATTTTTACCCTCCCAAAGGGAATATAATCATAGGACGCTGTTGGTTCTGTACCATAGATAGAGAATAATATGTTCTAAGATGTAATCATGTGTGGCTATGGGAATTGTTTTATACTAAGTATAAAAGTGTTTTGTAGTTAGTATAAGTTACCTTTCAATAAACAAGTCTGAGTTGCTCTGTTACAGATTTATCTTAATATCTGCCTGTCTTTTTCTTTTTCACTCACTTTGAATAGGCATATTTTGCTTAGCACACCACTTCTGTACCATTGCTAACTTTTCCATATATGGATTATATTCCCTTTGGATTATATTCACACATTTGAAAGTCAATAGAAAGCCTGTGTAAATAGAGTATCTTTGGTGAATCAAAACCCATAATATTGCTGGAAATATGAAGCTGAAATCTGGACTATGAAAACTAGATTTTGATCTAAATCCTGAGGACTGAGGTATCTGAGACATGCTTTGAATGTTTTTCTTTTTTAAGAGCAGTATTATCTCTACTTTACAATAATGTTTTTTCTATTAAGAGAACAAAGGGCCACATATTACTCTCCCATACATGAACCCATCAAACAGAAAAAATGCCACATTGTTTGAGTCTTCCCTTTGTGAGGGGAGGAGTTTGAGGCAGCATATATGGGGAAGTAGGTGTGGTCAGTTAAACCAGTGGCTCCAGCGGATCATCTGGGAAATCTGAGTAGAACTCATGTATGCTCATCCACTTTGTAGCAGGCCTCTTGGCCCTCTTTCTCTTCTAGGAGCATAACTTTTGTGAAGTAATTGAATCTGAGCACCCTGCCTGTGCCCCAACTCCCTGCCCTTCATGGACTAAAGCAGACACCATAGTGATGGTTTCCAGTAGCAGTAACTCCTACATGGATTTCCACTGGGAATTCTGTGGTGTACAGATGGACGTGTGCCATGTTCAGTGGCTCCTCTCTGACTCTTAACCCAGAATAACACCTCAAACCCCCCAGAGTACTAGTGCATCTCTTGGGAGGAATCCTCAATTCTTTCCAAGGGCGAGTTTGTGAAGAATGTGGTGAAGATGCACTACTCCTTTCATAGCCCTAGAGAGGTATCTATGATGACTTGCTCCCCTTCATGCTATGTTGTGGAGAGGAATATGAGGCCCAATATTTGAATATGTGGAATTTTGAAAACATTGAGACAGAGAAGTGTTTCTCACAGTGCTGCATACTAGGGAGCCAATTCACCCCGCACTGGATCCACACACAGAAAGCCACTTGTCTGAGAAGAAGGGTGATTCAGTCATCTCTTCAGCACTGACCTAGCAGATCCTTCTCCAGATGGTCAGGGGCCTGTTCTTAGGGATGGGATGCAGATGAGTAGTCTCAGAGGAAATGTGAATAGGATGGGGAATGGGTGGGTAGACCAGAGGCAAGACTAGAGGGATTCACATTTTGAGGCCACACACAGAAAAGACAATACAGTTTCAGGTTGCATAACTTTTTCTACATAGCGCCATGGAAATGCTTGAGGGCCACTATTGGCAGGGAGCAGAGCCAGATTGCTGTGATGTGATGGAGCCTCCACACAGAATGCCCTGGCCTTACACAGAGCCACTTGGAACCTACCTGGTTTCAGGTGGGGGAATCCATGTTTTCCTTCCCCACCCTCCTGCTGAAGGCATGATTTGGACTAATCTCTGCAAGGTAATCCTTGTGGAAGTTTTCTCCGATGTCTTTTTTATGTGAGAAGGGGCAATTTGACCTCACAACTTTATCCCGTTTTCAGATATGAACACCTGGAAAATGTATAAATTTTCTGTAGCAGAATAGGCTTACATAACAGGAAATTGCTATTTTTAGTATGGTTCCCTGGCTTCTCTCACTTTCTAACTCTCATGGTGTCAAACTGAAAAGGAGAGGAAATTGAAATGCATATTGAAAAGGAGGGAAAATTTGAAGAAGCATAATGAGTGTAACATACACAGTTTAAAAACAGGCCAATGTACATATTCAGCTTCTGCAATATCATTTGCTTAAATTATACAAACTAGCTGTGTTCTAGACCTGCAGGAACACTGGCACGTGAAGACTATTATCATCTGAATATTTCAAAGCATGTGAATATGGCATCTCACCATTCACTCACTAGCTGCTAGGGAAAATAATGTTTTAAATGACTATTTGGGCTAGATAGGAATGTTTTCTAATTGCCTAAGTAATAGAACATGTGGTGTTTGTTTATGGCAGTGAATGCTTTTCAGGGTTCATAGTTCAATCTTATCTGCTGCATTGTTTTTGAAAGTGATACAAACTAAGACTATTTTAACCCGGTACATTATATTTTCCAGTCCTCCTAATGAATTAATGATACAAGTGAGGCTTCTTATTAAAATAATAATTTTGTGTCTGTGGTTGGCCTGGCAGATATCAGCCCACCAGCACAAGGTGTGGATCACAGGCAAGTCCAGAAAGAGCTAGGAGACGTCATTGTACGGCTACATAATCCTGTTGTGCTGACACCCACTACAGTTCAAGTCACCTGGACAGTAAGACTTCTCTAATTGCTACCTTTCATTGACAGCTTTAATCTTGTTTACTTGTCCCTGCAATTCTTTCTCAGCCCTGAAAAACCCAAGTCTGACCTTAGGACAAGTGGGCCCAGATAAGCTAACATTGTACAGACAATGAACAACGTGCTAAAGGAATGGAGTATTTCTTTTTTCCCCGCTCTTTCTTTGTGTCTATCTGTCTTTGTTAAAGTCAATCAGGTTCAGAAGCTTCACATGTAGGACAAAGCATGTTAACTGACTGACAGAGAGGATCTTTTTAGCAGAATGTGTCTCAACCCATAATGCAAAAATGTGACTGATCCTTACACTATTCTTCAGTGTGTAAACTGAGTGTAATAAGCAAAATTAAGTATCAGAATTAGGATAAATTGATGTTTTCATAATCTCTCTCTGCTTCAATCCATGGGGACCTCCCACCACAATACCCCATTATCTGTTAAGCTTTACTTGCAATAATGATCTTCCTACAAGGCACTTGTGGACAGATGTGCATGCTGATAATACATGGTGTAAGTAAGTAATGGTATTTCATTCTATAGCACAAGCTCTAACTTCACCTGATGGATTATGGAAGGCCTGAATCTCTTTGACATTACCTACAATATCTCTGTTTAAGAAGTCAGATTATTGGGTTAGAGCTCCCAAGGACTAAGTTTATAGTATGTAGCTTTCAAAATGCTACATTTCTTTTCCTGGCACTTCAGGGAAGGGATTTGTAACCATAGAAGCAGAGATTTTCTAGGGCACTACACACCACAAATGAGTACTTCATTCTTCAGGCATTTACCCTGTGGAGGGGAATACCAGAGAGGGGAGAGTGAACTAAGCACCACAGTAGCGCATAGGGCTTGAATTATTATTTTATATATTCTGCCGCAGGGATCCAGGCAGTGGTCACAGTATTTTTTGTTTACATATGCAGTGTCACTACAGCCAGCAGCTAATGACTATAAAAGAGAAGAGGTGTCTCAGAAGATGAGACGTGTGTATGTGGAGGGGAGGGCGGGGGGGTGGGGGGCGGTGCATGGTGAATTTTGCAGCACTGATGTAAGGGTTATTGCCTTTGCACTGCGGAGCTTGGCTTGGTGGGGACTCAGATCTAGGGCCCTACCAAATTCACAGCCATGAAAAATGCATCACGGACCATGAAATATTGTCTCCCCCTGTGAAATCTGGTCTTTTGAGTGCTTTTACCCTGGACTATAGAGATTTCACAGGGGAGACCAGCGTTTCTCAAATGGGGGGTCCTGATTCAAAAAGGGGTTGCGGGCAGGAGGGCTGGGCGTGGTGGCAAGGCTATTTTAGTAAGGTCACAGAATTGCCACCCTTACTTCTGCCCTGCCATCAGAACTGGAAGGTGGTGGCCATCGTCCGGCTGCCAGTTCTGAAGGTAGCACCCCACCAGCAGCAGGGCAGAAGTAAGGGTAGCAATACCATACCATGCCACCCTTACTTCTGCAATGCTGCCTTTAGAGCTGGGCGGCCAAAGAGTGGCACCTACTGACCGAGGGCCTAGCTCTGAAGGCAGCAGCAGAACAGAAGTAAGGGTGGCAATACCGTACCATGCCACCCTTACTTCTGCGCTGCTGCTGGCAGCGGCTCTGCCTTCAGAGCTGGGCTCCCGGCCAGCAGCCACCGATCTCTGGCGAGTCAGCTCTGAACACAGCGCCGACGCCAGCAGCAGTGCAGAAGTAAGCGTAGCAGTACTGCAACCCCCCTACAATAACCCTTTGACACCTCCCCCCTCCCACACACACACACAAATTCTTTTTGGATCAGGATCCCTACAATTATAACACTGTGGAATTTTGGATTTAAATAGCTGAAATCATGAAATTAACGATTTTTCAAATCTTATGACCATGAAATTGACCAAAATGGACCATGAATTTGGTAGGGCCCTACTCATGCCGCATCCCTGTTCATACGGGTCTGGGGTGGGGGGAGGACAGAGACAGGCTTGGAATAGAATGGGGAGTTCACTGACCTTCCTTTTTCAGAGGAATATAGGAAATGTTTCACTGCATCTCAAAGGCTGGGAATGGGGGAACCCATTTATCTCCAGTCCTCACATAATGCCTTTGTAACAAGCCCTGCTAGTCTGGATTGGCACAGGGGGAGAATTTATGCCTAAACAGGGCAGTTAGTACCCTCATGCATATGATCCACAGAGCCAGGTGTTACAGAGGGGTACTGGACCAGGTTGTATGGTCACCAATCTGTTGAAAGTGGATCCAGTTGAAGTGTCTGATGTGCTTCAAAGACAATTGGGTCTGGTCAGAGTCTAGTCACTGTTCTCAGCTCTGGCCCTGTAAGGGGCTTTTCGAGGCTCAGACTTTTTCTGACACTCTTCTTTGGGATGTGGGACTTTGCAGTCCAGCCACTCTGGACTCCCCAGAGCTCTGCCTCGTGAAACCCCCAAGTGGTTACACTGCTTCCCCAGAGCGCCACCAATGTTGCGGTCACACTGGGTTTCTAGTCTAACCCCTTCAGGGACAACGTGGCTGTAAAGCAAGGAACACGATATAAGCAAAGAAATTTCTTAACCATGCACCTTTACTCCAGAAATTTACAGACCTTAGTCTGAAGAACAACAAATATCCTCAGACACATCCTCATCATTTAAGAGCCCCACCTCTTCTGTGAGTCTGAAGTCTCTTAGCATTTCAGGCTGGGTGGAGTCTCTCCTGCCCTCTCTCTCTTCAGCCAGTCCTGCTTACATGTGGCGATGGCTGGCCTCCAACTCAGAGCAGCAGCTCTTCTTAAATAAAATCTCTGTCTCCTTTTGCCACGTGCTCAGCTAGCCCCTCTCTCAGTAAGGCACCTATGCAGAAAACCCTTTGTTCCATGGGGGTGGGTCAGTAGTTAATCATTCAAAGTTGATAGCCCCAGTTGGTAGTCCCCTTGGCTTCTAGAAAAAAGAAAAGGAGTACTTGTGGCACCTTAGAGACTAACCAATTTATTTGAGCATAAGCTTTCGTGAGCTACAGCTCACTTCATCGGATGTAGCTCACGAAAGCTTATGCTCAAATAAATTGGTTAGTCTCTAAGGTGCCACAAGTACTCCTTTTCTTTTTGTGAATACAGACTAACATGGCTGCTACTCTGAAACCCTTGGCTTCTGTGTAATCGTCCTTCAGTGAAATGTCAAGAGCCTTTCCTGGGCAGCATAGCTATCAGGAATGCATTTAAACAGGCTTGCCTTGGGCAAGGTTAGATGTGTTCATCAAATACAAAATGGAGGTTCTAGTAAAATAGGGCTTCTGAATACAAAATGGAGTGCAGTTTGAGCCAGACACACTCATTCTTTCCACCAGGAAGAAATGAAATAATGTGAACAAACTCTCACATTGGTGCCTTCCCTGTTTTTCATAAGAAAAATATATTTTTTTATGATTTATAGTATCAGATTTTTTGCTAGATCCCTTGACGTGAAAAGCAGTAACCCTACACCATCTAACAAGCACACAGTGCCCACCAGTGATACATCAGAATTGCCCTAAGGAAGGAAGAGATTGGGGAGCGTGTGTGTGTGTGGGGGGGGGGGGGAGTTAGCGCTGCTAATTAGAAAGTTTCTAGCAATCAAGACAAAACCATTTAATTAATCACAGTCTCCGGGATAGTAACCACACTATTCAGAGAGTAAAGCCAACTTTATTAATGTAACATAAAGATCCAGCAGAGCTAGCATCCAAAAGGAGACAGATACCAAAAGAATGATGACTCTTTCCCTTTTCGAAATTCCTGTTTGGAATTCAAATGCTTTGCTAGGTGATAGACCACCTAGATACCTTTCTACCATTCTGACTGCTGGCAAACTGGCGTCAGTCACTCCCCTTCTTTCAGTTCTGTTGTTACAGGTTTTTAAAATTATTCTGAAATTGTCTCTTCTGTTCCAAATCAGGACTTGAAATTCCAGAAATATTTTCCAGAAATAACAACTGTGTGATTTGCAAACTTTATATATATATATTGCATTCAAATATCTATGTCAAAAGAAGTCTGAAACTGTAAAATTAAGCCCTCAAAAGTTAGGAAATGGTAGAATTAAAGTCACCCTGGCAACTTACTTTGCCCCCTGATACAAGCTTTAATTACATGGTCACAGAGTATTTTTTCCACAGGACCCCTGCCTCATTCAGTGAATGGGTAGTTGTTCAATATTTCTTTTTATCTTCTTTATTCAAAGAATGCCCCCAGGCTTTATTTAATGCACACCATCCAAACCCTGTACCGAATACAAAATTATTAATTTCCTCCTGGGTGCTGCTATAGTGCTCTCACCATAGTATCTGAGTGCTTCACAAACATTAATTAATTTATTTTCACAACATGCCTGTGAGATTAGATGGTATCTTTATCTCCATTATATACATGGGGAATTGAGACACACAAGATATTGAAGCCAAAATTATCAAAAGTGTCCACTAATTTTGTGGGCTTAACTTGAAACACCTTTGTACCTGATTTTTCAGAGTGTATATCATTTTTATACATTCAAAGCACAGCTCCAGTTGACTTCAATTTTAGTTGTGAGGGCTCAGCACTAATACATGTCCCATGTGTGGTTGTTTGGGTACCCAGAAATTGAGGAACCTGCCAGGAGTGGCCAACCGTGAAAATTCTTGTAAGGTACCTCTCCAACATCATAAAGGAGCTCTGTGGCAGAGGCACAGATAGAATCCGAATCCAAATCCCCAGGGTAGCATTCAGCTTTCTTTAACCATGAGACCCTTCTTTATCTTCCTGCAATCCCTTGCCTCATTCATTACACACCTTCCACCTTCTGCATCAGATAAAGCAGGGGTCCTATAGACAACAGTTTCCTTCACTACAAAACCCTGAATCATCCTCAGAGCAGGTCCATCCTGTGCACTGAATGAGGCAGATGTCAGGTGAAAAAAATAGTATATGATCAAGTAATTAAAGACTGTAAAGAGGCCCAAATTAAGCTTGCCCAGGAGGCAACCTTATTTCTGGCTTTTCCTAACTGTTCAGTACTTGACTTTGGATGTAATTATTAATTAATTTTAAAACAAATGCAAAAAAAAATCTATAATGTGGAACCATATGGATCCTCAATTTAGGGCATCAACAGGGTATCACCTTTACCTCCACACATCTACCGTTTGAGCTAGGGGAATTACTAGTAGCATTAGAAAAGACTCTTATCCTATGTAGATATCAGCCGCTAGAGGGGAGTGAGATACACACTTGGTCAGTAAATTTCACATCTATTTGCTAACAGAAGAGGAATGCGGAGATTCAGGACTCCTGGGTTCAATTCCAGGGCCTGGAGGGGAGTGTGTTCTAACGATTATAGACCCTTCTGCCTTGTGCCTCCAGCCTATCTCTGTTCCTCTCTGCTCCCCCACCCCAGCTCCCTGTGCTCTGCCCTCCCCTCTCTGTGCCTATCTAGCAATCCCTAACCCTTCACTTCTGTTCCCCACTCCCTCTCCAATCAACCCCCTGATACCACTTCCTTCCACCCTCCCCCTTTACAAAGATCTAGCCTCTCTTCCCTCCTCCCAGCTCCTGCCCTCTTTCTCCTCTGCATCTAGCCCACCTTCCATGCCCTGGCTACTGCCCCACTCTACTCTGGCTCCTATCCACTCCCTCCTGGTTCCTGCCTCCCTCTCCCTCTTCTCCTATTTATCCCACCATCCTGACCCCTACCCTTCATTCCTACTACAACAGTCCCCCGTCCCCTCTACTTCTGTATATACCCTCCAATCCCTCTCCTTCCTCTTCGCTCCAGTCAACCACTACTATATCCCCCAATGGCTCTTGCCCCCCTCCTCCTTTTATCCTCACCACCCTCTGTCTCCTGCACCCTCCTCTATCCATTTCAAACCCCTCCCCCCCCCCCCACAAACACTCCATACACCTCTGCCTTCTAGTCAGGTGGCTTCCTCCATCTCTTCCATGTAGGCTGGATTGCAACACAGAGAGCATTGAGAGCCAAAGAGAGACAGTCTCTCTGCTCCCGGTTCCTGTGGCTAGTGCCACTGCAACCCCTGCCAGACAGGAAGCCCAATTTCAGGGAAAGTCCCACTTAGCTCTGTAATTCTGGGTAATAGTATACTCAGTTGCCCTGTAATGGTGGGCACCCACAGTCTTGTTAGCACACAGGAGCTTGGAAATGTTGTACAATGCTGACTGCAGTTGGCATCGTCAAAGAACTTAGCTGCCAATCTCTAACAAGATTTACTGCCCATGTACAAATTGAGATTCTTTTGAAGTCGTAAAAATTGGCCAAACTTGGGTGGCTCTTTTTGTTTTATTTTTTATGAGAACAGTGAAAGGCATGTCCCTGACATCGGGGAAACTCACCTCTCTGCCAAATGTTCAAATCTCTGCTTCATAAGAACGGCCATACTGGGTCAGACCAATTGTCCATCTGATTCACTATCCTGTCTTCTGACAGTCACCAAAGCCAGGTGCTCCAGAGAGAATGACCAGAACAGACAATCACTGAGTGATCCATCCCCCATCGTCCACTCCCAGCTTCTGGCAATTAGAGATTAGGGACATCCAGAATATGGATTGTATCCCTGACCATTTTGGCTAATAGCCATTGATGGTCCTATGTTCCATGGATGTATCTAATTCTAGTTTGAACCCCATTATAGTTTTGGCCCTCACAACATCCCCTTGGCAACGAGTTCCACAGATTTACGTCCATTGTGTGAAGGAAGGATTGGAAGTTCTCAAATAAGCATTTGTATGAATTTTTTAACATGAGCAAATCAATGGATTTTTTTCCTAATCTCGGCCTTGGAAACAGGTGAACCATTTTAGCAGAAACTTTCCAAAAACTTCAATTTGAGTCAGACCTGTGATACGGAGAAATTCATAGAGTTTGGCAATATTATAAGCAACTGAAAACAGGATCTTGTAGTGGATAGGTAACCTTGACAAAAGCTTGCCAGCTCCACCTATAAAGGATCCAAAAGCAAGGGCAGTTAAATTCTGGAATAGGCTTCTAAGGGAGATTGTGGAATCCCCAGCTTTGGAGGTTTTTAAGAACAGATTAGACAAACTCCTGTCAGGAATGGTCTAGGTATACTTGGTCCTGCCTCAGCTCAGGTAGATGGACTAGATAACTTCTCCAAGTCCTTTCTAGCCCTACATTTCTATGAATCTGTGGGACTTAAAGGAGAACTTGTACTGGAGCAAATTTGGAAATGAAAACTTTTAAACAAAGGAATCAGTGTACCTGGGAAGTATTTTTGAGCTTTCTGCTAGGTTTTATTATTACAGATGGGTGAAGAGGGAACATTATCTTTTGTTGTTTTTCAAACTGTTTATTTCCTTTGGTTGCCAAAAAGAAAGTGAAATTATAGGGAATGTACACACACATCTTTAACATTTTGAGTCAGGGTTGTTATAAGAAAACATGTTGGACCTGATCCCACTATGAGCTTTATGCAGATGCATCCCTTACACCTCTAAAGTCTTCAGTAGGGTTCTATACAGGCACTGGGATCTGTCTATGCAGAGTTGACAGTAAAACGGGGCATATTAAGGAAATGTAGCACATGATGTCCCTAACTGAGGCTGTGAGGAGTCAGATTTATGTCTCTTCATGTACACATTTAAGTAACAGAGTTGTACTGGCACAAATATTTGCATAAAGCAAATCTTAAAGTCACAGGCACGAGTATTTGTGGAAACTGAATTTCACATTCCTGTGTGTGACAAAGTTGGATTTTCTGCAATACACTTATGAATGATAAGCCTGGCAGTGACTTACTGGATGAGGGATTACTACCATGTTGGTAAAAAGTGTTAAAAAACTGGCCTCTCTGCAGGGAAGCTAAGCAAAGATCCCAAGTGGTAGAACGAAGGGGAAGGGCACCAGGTGGTTATGTTAGGAGCTGAGCTCAAAGAGATACAAAACACATGCGTCTGGAACAAGAGAGAAAGGGACAGAGAGACAGACAGCCAAAATGGATTCCACAACAGCTTTACTGGGTAGAGCCCTGACGTTGGCCAATCTTAACTCTGTCTTCACATTTGCTTCTCTATACTAACCTAGGGGCTTCCCAGTGCTGTTTTCCAGTTGACTAATAAACCCTGCTCTGTTTTGGAAAAGTTTCCTGGTTTCACTGCAAATACTTGCTGAGTTGTGTTGATCCCTGAAGAGGAAAAAAAAGCTTCTGTTCGGAGACTGTCTCAGTTGGACTTACTGGGCAGAAACAGGAGTGCTGCAGCACAGAGGCTCAGTCTTGGAGGTGCTGAGGCTGTGTGGCCTACCCTTAAGGAAGAGTGGGACCCCTTGAAACACTGAAGTGATTCCTCCAAAGGACTGTTTAAAATCTAGGAAGAAGCACAGTTCCTGTGCATCCATGACACCATGTGTGTGAGAATTCACATCAGCTGTGCTTGTGTAACACCGACAGACCCCGGTTGTGGGTGCGCAGGATCAAACATGGGACCTATGAAGCTTAGTGCATGAGCCTCTACTGCATGACTAAAAGCCATATGCCTCTTAGCTAAGGCTGTAGAGTATACTCATTAATCTTTCTCTAAGTAGTCTCAGTGCTACTAGATGGGCCAGAGCACCACACCCAGGAGGTGTGTGGGTTACACTTGCACAGTCATATAATAAGAGAATGGAAACTATAGTATGTGACTTGTCTGACTAATCATAACTAGCCAACACAGCATAAATAAATTATGTCCAGTGAGCTGGACATGATTAGAACACATGATTAAAAATGGCAAGACATTGAATAATTTTGAATAACAAATATATTTAAGAAATGGTTGTCTGCTCATGGGTGGCCTGTGACAAGAAGAAGAGCCTTCATGAGTCCAATACATTTTTCATTATGAATTATTTGCTCAGATCTGGTCACCATTGAAGGTGTTTATGATACTTTCTTTTAAAAATGTTCTTTATTGGGGTTTGATTAAATGCCCAAATGAAGATGTCATGTACTCCTTGTACATGGCAGGTTGCATGGCTGCTACTATCATGTCAGGCTTCCATCATGGCTACAGAGCTTCCATCATTTTGAGAGACAGACAAGAGATGTGTTCTCTATGGCAGTGGTTCTCAAATTAGGGGTGCCACTTGTTCAGGGAAAGCCCCTGGCGGGCCAGGCCGGTTTTTTTACCTGCCGCATCCGCAGGTTCAGCCAATCATGGCTCCCACTGGCTGCGGTTCGCTGCTCCAGGCCAATGGGGGCTGCGGGAAATGGTGGCCAGCACATCCCTCGGCCTGCACCACTTCCCGCCGCCCCCATTAGCCTGGAGCGGCAAACCCTGGCCAGTGCGAGCTGCGATCGGCTGAACCTGCGGATGCGGCAGGTAAAAAAACCGTCCCGGCCCGCCAGGGGCTTTCCCTGAATAAGCGGCACCCCTGGTTTGAGAACCACTGCTCTATGAGATACATGAATGCATTGCTGCCTATAGCCGTTACCAGCTCAAGTGAGGTATGTTATAAGTGGTGTCACCTAGTGGCTGTACATTATAATATAGTTTGAGCATTCCATTACAGAGGATAAATTTCTAAATGTCAGGAAATGATGAGTAAACTCAGCTGTCTGAAATAATTTGTATATGTAGGTGAAACACATGATGGAAACGTTATACAATTCTGAACAAGATCTCTGCTATTTTACTGGCGTAGGACCTATTTTGCTGATTCTTTTTATGTTTCCCTTCATTTTTCTTTGTAATGGTATCACAGCTCAGCTGATCTATCGAAAAATGGACTTTCCACCCCAGAAAAAAAAAAAACAGATTCCAAAAAAACTTTCATCTCAAATTGGGACCAAAAGCCCAAACATTGATTTTATTTTTTTAAAAAAAACGTATTTTCTGCATTTTTGTTTTTTGTTTCAGGTCAATCAGATTCTTTCATTGTGATGACTTCAGAACATTTTGTTTCAATTTTGACCATTTGTAATTTACATTTTTAAAATTTAAAATGAAACAAAAAGTTGTTTCAAAACAAAAAATTGAAACAATCTGTTCTAAAAATGGCAAAATGGGACTTTTTTACCCTCTCCTTCTCGTGAAATTTTCTCAAAAATGATAGTTTCACAAAAAAAATTGGTTTGGTCTTGATGGCATTTTCCAACAGAAAACTGTTTTGACCAAAAAAAAAAAAAAAAAGATCAGTTCTAATGTGGCACCCTCCTGCTGTTATATCACTTCAAGAATGCAGCTTAATTCCCCTGCCCTGGTCCACTCTGCATTCATACTCTTTTCATGTCTTCTCTTCTGTTTCACAATATTGTTTTCCCTCTCTGCCAAGAGCTCACCTGGTCCCTATAAAGTCTTTTCTGCTCTCTCCAACCCCTGTGCCTTCTGTGGAGTGTTAGAAAGTTGGTTCTGATGATACTAGACAGGTGGATGAACCAGCTGACTGATTCTAATTCATCTGACTGCCCCTCAATCCTCTGCTTTCAGTCACACACTGTGCACAGCATAAGACACGGACTCACACACAGCATGGGAGCTGGGAAGCAAGGAACTGAGAGAGGGAGCCAGCTGGCTGCCCATCCCATAGTTATGCAAGTAAACCCCACGGATTTCAAAGGAGTGGCAGAGATAAGAAATTATGAGCATCCCTTTAAATATTAGGTGCATCCCACTGCAATCCCACTGCAAACTTCAGGAGTAGTGTCTTATGAGTGATTTCAGAGCAGACTAGGATCCTGCATCCAGCCTTTATGGATATTCTGGCCAGGTATGAAACCTGGTGAATTTCCAAGGTTATGGTGAGTTCTTCCTGCTGAATTTGGCACAGATTGAGATGTACAGTAGCCGTGACCAAACTCTCAAGTTATTCCGCCCAGATGGAGAATTGCTATTGGCATAATTATAAGTAGTATCTTATTCAGGATATTCTGAGAGGAGAATTTACATACAAAAGAGTGTCTTTAGACTGCGGCTTAGTGGGCTCGTCCCCAGGAAGCCATAACTACAGGGTTGGCTAAGTGATGAGTTTCTGTGCCATATTTTTAACACCTGAATAGCCTAATAGTATAATCTAATGGGTTTAGAATCCATACAACATTTGGTGGTAATGTGCGTAGATCTGGAAAAGGCAGTTTTCTGTTCCATAGAAATGTTTCTGTAACTAGTGCTAATAGTGCACAGAGTGTCACTAGTGTATGTTAGCTGGTCCTATTAGTAGGTAAAACAAACATGTTAGTCCAGTACAAAATCTACTGTTGATTGCCTACCCTGTGTAGAAAACTCTGATTGGTGTTACAGTTATTTCCTCTACTAAATAGTCATCATGACATAGAGATCAATTGTGCCTTTTAAGGCACCACATGATATCAGGGGCAGTGTATAGCAGCAGCCCACCAATAGGTCTGCTAATAGGTTATAAGCCCCTTGAAGGCATATGCACCTTCTAGTTTGAAGGAAGAAAGGTGCCCTTAGATCCACCCCCTCTCCAGCTCTTTGGGGGTGGATAGCATTACTATCTGTACTAGCTAGGAGTAGTCTGTGGCTGGATCCTGTGGAGGACAAGAGAAGGGAAGTGTTTCCTTGTGTCCTCCCTTATCCTCCTTGCATATGATTGTGGGGCCACCCACAGTTTGACCCAAATACGTGACATTAACAGTAAGTCAGGGTGTTTCAGGTGGCAGTGCATAAGCATATACCACAAGTGAAATAATGACACTATAGATGGTGTTTTATTAGTTGCACTATTGAGCGTTTTATAAAATGGTTAGCAAGGTCTTCTGTTCTCAGTATTTAGTAGTATAGTGAATGCCTGTACTACCTCACACTTCAGAATTGAAGATATTTAATGGCTAAAATCTGGTGATCCAAATTAATAGTTATAGTTTCATTGTATGCAGCTTTAGGAGCCTTCAGTTCATTATTAGATGTACTCTGTGTGGGTGGGTTATACACAGCCTACTGATTTCCAGCGTAGTATTTTTTTTAAAATTTTCCCTTTTTGACAACTCTTTGCACCCATCAGTTCTTAAAGATTCAGCCAAAATAAAAAAAAAAAAGTCAAATTAAAAGTTACATTGTATTTTTCTGAAGTGTAGAGAGAAATCTAATTTAAAATTAGTTTTGGATTATTAAACAGCTTAGCCATGTACTACAGTTTAGGTGAAGAGGATGTGTTATAAAGTATGCAAAGGAGTTAATACTGTGTTTTGTAGTAAACGTGAGGTTCATAATGTCTTTACATCTGTAAAACATTTAATTAATGAAAGTCAAACATGGATAAAAACAATTTACCCTGATTTACAGACTCCCTTCATCTGGAAACAGCTGCTTAATGTTCTTCTTAAAAACACAGCTTGATTCTTTCAGTATTAACAAGCTATTATTGTGAGTTATGGTTCTCTTTCAGTGCATAAATTCACTTAAAGTGAATGTAGAAAAGTTTATAAAATGCAAGCTTAATGTTGTTGTAACATATGTAGCAAGGTTTTTAACAGTGACAGTTTTGATTAAAGACATTTTTTCTTTGCTCTTGTAAATTAAGATTTCTTCTTGCTTGTTCTGTTTTTTTTAATGTTCTAAGAACTGAAGAACTTAATGACTAGGAAGTGAAGGTATAGTAAAGGTAGTGGAAGTCAGAAGATCTTGGTTTGTGCCTTCAGTATTGGACCCACTTATTTTTGACATAGCCCAAACAAGCATAGCTCTAATTCTGGAAAATCTTTGATGAGTTAGCAAGCTGTCAAGAGGGTGAAGGAAATCGTTCTTGTCAAAACTCAGCTAGGAGACTAGAGTTAACAACCCAGTCAGCTATATGTCCAAACTGACACACAGAATGTGCTGCTTGTATTATTTTCTTTGGCTATTTGCTTGACAACTGCAGAAGTGAAAATCTTTTAGCATGCAACATTTTTGACTGTTAAAAGAGATTAAAATACAAATGTGTGCAAATGTTTCAGTACAGTATAATATCTCAAAGTTATTCGATATGTTACCTTTTTTCCACATAAAAATGCTTGTGGCCACATCAAGATAATACATTTTGAACTATCTTTCTTTCAATTACAAGTAATGTTTATTGTTTTGAAAGACAGGGTAGATTTGTTATATTACTGTATACAACCCTGAACTTGAATTCTGTTTGCATGGCAACAAATTAAATACAAACAACAACAACATTCCATCCCCATCTGATGGCATGAGTGCTTTGTAACTTCAGATGGAAATAGACTGGTTAGTCTAGGAACACAGGAAACAACACATTTTCTTGGTCATTGTTTTTTCTGCATCTGTCTATGTTTATTTTGCTTTCCTGAATATCTCATGAGAGGACCGTCCGTAAGCCAAGTAATGGATTAATAGCTAAAAGCATATAGTACATCTTCAAAGCTTTGTACTTTTCTGAAAATAAATTGTTTTTCCTTTCTTTCTCATATTTCAGCACATCAGTAACCAAGTTAGCTTTAATTCCTTTACATTCAATACTCGTCATGACAAATTGCTAGAAAATTATCTATTTATGATTTTTGTTATTTATGTTATGCTTTAAGATATAGGTGGTTGTATCATTATATCTAATGGGAAAAAGTAAATGGAACAATGAGAGAGAGATTTACACCACTTTAAAAAAATTAAGTGAAATGACAGTAATCCACAAGAAGTTTTAATTTTAGATTTAAAGGAAGTCAGTAACACAGGCAACTGACTGCTTTGTTGTTTGACATAAACACATCAATACAGTAGGTAGCCTTTTTGGTTTCGTTATTGGATTATGGATCCTGTACTTTAAAACGTGTAGTAATGTGCCAATTAATACCATTTCCAGGTTGACCGCCAATCCCAGTTTATTCAGGGCTATCGAATAATGTATCGCCAAACATCAGGCCTGTCTTCTCCAATGGCATGGCAGAATTTGGATGTGAAAGTCCCCACTGAACGCAGCGCTGTCCTAGTCAACTTGAAAAAAGGGGTTTCTTATGAAATTAAAGTTCGACCCTATTTCAATGAGTTCCAAGGAATGGATAGTGAATCAAAGTCTGCCCGTACTACTGAAGAAGGTTAGTATAATTGTCGAAAGAAGCAACTGGCTTCCCCATCTTGTCTCAAAGGGGAAATCATTGTGTTCACTGTGAAGACTGTGCAAATAATTTTGTTCTAATTAGTTTCCAAAATGTCTGTACATAATTCACTGAAGATTTCTCTGTGTTGCATGAAAAGCTGGCTTTAGGATTTCACCTAACAATCTATTTGGCTATAATATTTGGTATAATATTATGGGGTCTGAACTGGCCAGTCCTATGCCTCTCTTCTCCAGAAGAGTTAACTTTTGTCTTTTCAGTGTGGGCAGCAAGCAATTTTGGGTTTCTGACACATACTCTGCAACAGCGTTTCCTTTAAAGTATCCAGGCTGCTGGTGCAGCAGACCCTGGTCCATGGTTTGCAAGTAGAGAAACCTTTTGCAGATGACTGAGTAATAATAGCCATTCTTTTCTAAGTGGAAAATAACATAGATGGATGACATGGCTAGGAGAAGATGATGGGTGAAGGACTCCCAATACTGCCTTTAATTAGTGTACAAATTAAGACTAATCCAAGTAGCACACCATTCTTGAAGCAGCTCTCTATGGTGCTAAACACAATGAAACCAGTTGTCCGTTTCTCAGTGTCAGGAAAATATCCTTAAAACTCAGATCAGAACATGCATATGATACAGAAGTAGCAACCATATTATAACACTGAAATGAAGAAACAACCCTCTGTACATCATGCAACATAGATGTATTGTTCTGCTTAGAAAGAGATGCTTTTAGAGTTGTCTGGAGTGTAAAAAGAGGAGAAACTAAGCTGCCTTTGACATAACTATTCCCCTGACCCCAGCTTTTTTTTTTTAAATCTGCCTGTCTGTTTATCTAATCATCCCTATTTCCATAGTATCTGAACCACTATTGGCATCTCTTGGATGGTCTTGTAGTCAAACTAAAAGCCTGGAGTCAAGAGATCTGGGTTATCTTCCTGGCTCTGCCACAGACTTCTTTTGAAGCCTTAGGCAAGGAATGTAGGCCAAGGCTTTCCAAATGGGCATCTATTTTTTTAAATCTTGACTGTAATCTTTCTGTGCCAAGGTTTTTTTATCATTCAAATATGGGTCTATATGATTTCCATTACTCACAGGGTGTTGAGGAAGTTAATTCAATAATGATTGCAGCATGCTTTGAGATCTTGGAATGGAACATATCATAGTTGTTGTTGTTATTATTATTTAGTACTATTATACTTTTCACTGTCAAACCATGTTATCGTTACTTAATTAGCCAACAGTTAAGTAACCATGCCTGGGATCAGTGCTGTGAATTAGATAGTTGCTGTCCCTGTTTTGCAGATGGGGAAACGGAGGGTTCTATGATTTGCTTGAGATTATAGAGGGAGTCACTGGCAAAGCCAAGTTCAGAATTTGGGAATGCCTGACTCCCATTGCTTTGATTAGATCATAAATCCTAAATTGTTCAGTAAAGATTAGCTTCACTGTAGTATGAACAAAGCTTGTTTTAAAAGTTTCAAACAAGAAAATTGAAAAAGCTTACTAGGTTAAAATTGCTTTGCTAGAATTTAACTGTAGGATTTTTCTCCCCCTCACTAGAGGATTTTATCCTTGTCCATTCTCAATTGATTTTTGTTGTTTATTTAGTTCATCTAAGTGTCTCCTGCTAAAGTTAAATTAAGACCCACTAAAAAAGAAAAAAGGCTTTGTATCTGTAGTCTATTTCTGTAAAGTACTTCAGGAGTGACCTTTTCATTTGTAACCGTCATCTCCCAGCAGAACCTGTCAGGTAATTTCCTACTTTAAAGGCCACTTTTTCTTGTGGAATAACTTTCTACACAGTAAAGATTTTTAGAACTTTCCTTGCCTGTTAAAGTCACGGTCCATGTGTATATTAGTCTCACCTTCAGCCACTCTCTTGACTAGTGTCTTCTTCAGAAAAACAAATAGTTGCCACCTGTCAAATGTCAACCACTAGAAAAGATTCCCCAACCCCCACAGTATTTAACTGCTTGTGTGATAGACTTTTTTTCTATCAAAGCACCAATAGGTAAGATAAGCTTCCATGAGAAAATTAGTGAGTGTATTTCAATGGCCATTTCCTTTGATTCTTAAGGTTATCTTTGCAATTACCTTGCTGCTCATACTTTTGTAAAGATAGTCCGAAATCAATGTTTGGTGAACATGATTTACTTCTCATTCATACATAAAAGGAGTAGTATTTTTAAAGGTATCACACTTATTGCATTGACATCTGATTCTGTTTTGAAAATCAGACTTTTCAGACCTGACTTTTGAAAAAGTCAGTTATACTATCTTTAGAGAAAGCATTTGAAAGAGTGCTCTGAATACTGTATATTTTTGCAACATCAAAATATATAGTTTGTGCAAAGGCAATGTACTACCAAAAAGAAGTTTCAATTTTTTACTGGATTTAATTTTACACAGAATGTTACTTCTGAGGCCTAACTCCAAAAATCAATTTCACCACAGTTAGACATTTCCTCTAGATCAGACATTTGTTACAAATCAGTAGCCATTCATCTCCTACCTCTTTGGCCTTGTGAAAGTAACAAATGGAATTCTGTTTGGTTGCGTCTGGAAAAGATGAACACTGATTTGGGTTCTTTCATATCTGTAGCAAGAAGCTGAGCACTGGAATAATTGACCTGTCAAGAATCAGGCAAGGTGTTCTCCACAAGCCAGCAGCAAGGGAAATGAGAAAACAATTTTAAAAATGTTATTTTTCAATGTGGTCTATTTAATAACGACAGCACTGTCAGACAAGTGGTTTAATTTATGGTGCCAGCTTACAGAGCAGTATTATCATAAAGAGAGAAGTCAGGACTGTCTACACACACACACACACACACACACACAAAAGAGAGAACTGGACAAATAATAATGGATAATGTATCTGATAATTTTCGGGTTGTTTGTTCACAAATAATCCTAAAAGCTGAACATGATTTTTTTTTTTCCAAATTCATTCACTTATTTGAAATTCCTCATGGAATAATAAATACTTGGTCTGTATGTTGTTGGTGACCTGTTCATTGCAAATGTATGATATTCTAAACTTGAGCTCTCTTATTTAGTGGTCATTGAACACTGTTTTCATAGTGACAGGTTTCAGAGTAACAGCCGTGTTAGTCAGTATTCGCAAAAAGAAAAGGAGTACTTGTGGCACCTTAGAGACTAACCAATTTATTTGAGCATGAGCTTTCGTGAGCTACAGCTCACTTCATCGGATGCATACCGTGGAAACTGCAGCAGACTTTATATACACACAGAGAATATGAAACAATACCTCCTCCCACCCCACTGTCCTGCTGGTAATAGCTTATCTAAAGTGATCATCAGGTTGGGCCATTTCCAGCACAAATCCAGGTTTTCTCACCCTCCACCCCCCCCCCACACAAATTCACTCTCCTGCTGGTGATAGCCCATCCAAAGTGACAACTCTTTACACAATGTGCATGATAATCAAGTTGGGCCATTTCCTGCACAAATCCAGGTTCTCTCACCCCCTCACCCCCCTCCCAAAAACCACACACACAAACTCACTATCCTGCTGGTAATAGCTCATCCAAAGTGACCACTCTCCCTACAATGTGCATGATAATCAAGGTGGGCCATTTCCAGCACAAATCCAGGTTTTCTCACACACCCCCCACCCCCATACACACACAAACTCACTCTCCTGCTGGTAATAGCTCATCCAAACTGACTTGCTGTTTGGATTAGTCTGACTCAAGGCTTCTGAATTCATTTATTAATTTCACTTTCCATTAATATTATTCTATATCCTCTTGAGATTTGCTATTTCCATTAACATTAGTTCCAGTAAATGAATTCACTATAATATTCATAAAATATAAACTCAAAGAAGAAATGAATACAGTTGAACTAAAGGATTTTTTTTAAAAAAATGAATATTTTTCAAAAATATCTTGCAGTATTTGCCCAGTTCTCTATCTCTACATGTGTTTGTACAGTATATATATGTGATGTATTATCTTTCTATATGCATCGTGTATTTTTGTATAAAAATTAATGTTATACATGTTAAAGAAGGAAGTGAATGTATTTCAGCAAAACAGTACTTTATATTTTAATGCAAAGAGGATAAGCAGCTTAGTTTTAATCTCTGCCATTATAATAATAATAAAGGTGTAAGGGTGTGGTGTTAAGTATAGAAGACAGTACCAGTATGGGAAGCCCTATCAGTAAGTGGTATTGGAAAGAGAGAAAGGGAATAGGTTCAGGAATGGAGACCCCCAAAAGAGGATGGTTATAGAGAGAGATGGCCTCCAGGTTCATGCATTTATTATTCATTTTCTTTTAGAATTAGGTATGCATACATTTATTTACTTTTTTATTGTTAAAGAACAATGCTTTTTTTATATTGATACTGTTTTTATTATGTGGCTTAGTTCTGTTTCAAGTGCTACAAAACTTAGGTCCTAGTCTTCAACTGCACCAATTTTATACTCAGCATGGTTGAGGAAAGTAGCTCTAGGCCATCTTTCTGCTGTACTGATTTGGGTTGGCCAGGGGCCAATTTGCCCCTGGAGTAACCTAGAGCAACTTAAGTGCTGCTCAAGTTACATCAGCTACTGCAGTCCCTTAGAAACCACTACAGTGCCATGGGCAAGTAAAGGACTATGGTACCACATTTAGCTGCTTGGAGGCAATCAAGAGGTGAGGGCCCCATTATGATTTGGTACTAGAAGTGGGATTTTCAGACCAGACCCTGAACGAAGGGATAGATGGTAGCACTCCTTTGGGTCCTGCAACAACAACAGGCAGCAGCGCAAGAGCAGAAGAAGATGACAACCATAAGAGAAGAGGATCCCACAGCCAACCTGCTGCTAGTGAACAACATGATAGAGCAACAACAAGGAAGTTTGGCAAGAATTCCAGAACGCTTTCTATCATAAGATTTTTGAACCATATGGGGAAAGTTAAAGTCCTGAGGGCTATGGAGAAGAGTCCCAGATCAGAGCAGTCCCTTTGGAGAGGTCAAGCAGGATATTCCTACAGCTAGGGGATAAGAGGTGGCAGTTAGGAAAGTAGATAAGAGGAGTTTTGTGTGAAGAACCCTAGGGCCTACAAAAGCGAAGTGGTCTCACACTTGTGGGGGACTCTTCCACCTTAGTGCAAGGGTATGGCATTAAGTATAGAAGACAGTACCAGTAAGGGAGGCCATACCAGTAGGTGGATAAGACAGAAAGGGAATAGGTTCTGGAATGGAGACCCTGACAGAGGATGGTTATGGAGGGAGGTGGCCTCCAGGTTCATGCATTCAGAGAGCTTGTGGAAGGTCAAGAGATCCTGAATAGGGATACAAAGATATCCCAGGCCAGCAGTGAGCTCAGAGGGAAAAAACAGTGTAGGTGGGTCCTCCAGGCCTGCTTTGAGAGTTTTCACAGAAGTAGCCAATCAGAACCCAGCAGGCACAGATAAAAGGAACTGCCGGGCCTTAGCAGGTCAATTCCTGGCTGGGACAAGAGAGGCAAGTGTGGGTTCTCCTCTCTGACCACAGGTGCTCAAGGGATAGCCAGAGTTTGGTGCTGGCTGCATTTGCACAGCTGGGTTTGCAGGGGGAGAGAGAGAGGACTAAGAACCTTGACCCTGAGATAAGAGTAAAGCAAAAAAAAAAAAAAAAAAGGGGTGGTGGTGGTCTTGGTAGGAAGTAACCCAGGGAAGAAACAACAACAAACTGAAATTGAGGACTGTGTGGCGGCTATGTATAAGGTCCCTGAGTTGGAACCCAAAGTAGTCAGAGATCCCACGTTCCTCTACCAGCCACAGTGGCATAAACACGAAGAAGGGGACATAGCTTATTTGAGAACCTGAACACAGGGCTGAATTTAAAGGGTCCAGAGCTGGGGCTGAAGACCCTGGTGAAGTCAGTAGTACTGTTCATTTATTGAACTCTTTACTATCCCAGAAGGGTTTCATTTGGACTTTGACTTGCCTGGAGGGCCAAGCCACTGAAGCCCCACCAAGGTTAGCTGGCAGCCTAGAGGTGGTTCCAGGCATGAGAAAAAGACTGTGTACCACACCCAGCTACTAGGAGTCTCTCAAGCGGTGAGATCCCCCCATTACAGTCACTAAAAGGAGTTGAGTTTAAATTCCTGGATCCAAATTTGTAGGTCATATTCTGCAAAGTATCAGGTGTAGTGGAGAAGCCATAGGAAAAACTAATGAATCCTGAATTGACTCAGGAAACTTGCGTGATCCTGATATCCCATCTGTCCTGAGGCTGCCGGGGCTTTTGGGTAACCCAGGCATTGAAAGCCAGGGAAGACCAAAAGATGAGTAGGGAGATGCTGGTGACTTTGGGGCCCACTTTTCAGGGAACCATGGTCCAAGGATGTTTAAACAATAAGGAAAACCCAATAACAAAAGGACTTTTCCAGAGTTTTGGTGCCCTCAGAACTAATGGAGCAACAAAATGAACCAGGTCCTTTATGGACAGGAATACAGGAGCTAGAGGAGAAAACTGAGGGAAAGGCTTCAGTTCGAAATCCTGGACCTCCGCGAATTTTTTGTTTAACATGACAGAAATGTACCAGAGAAAACCCTGGACCTAGAGGTTGCTAAGGCTTTCAGAACTTGGCATCAGAGCAAGAGTGAGAGGTGCCTGGAGTGCCAGTGGGTACTCTAATGAAAGTGCCAATGATGCTGTGAAATTGATACTGTAGTCTCTACCATAACATCTTTAAAAAATAACTGGGGGACCCTGCACGTCACACATTCTCACTTGAGGAATAAAGGTGTCATGCTGAAGGTGTTGACGTTCTTTCCCAGGGAAATGTCTTAATAACACAAATCACTTTATCTGGGGCATGGACATGGGAAGAGAGACTGCAAAAGAATGAGATGTCATACATTTTCAATACCCTCAAGTGATTAAATATGCAAAAAGCAGCAGGACAAGAGTAAATGATGGAGCAGAACAGGAACACCCCAGGGAAAAGAAGAGGTGGATATTTGTATGGGTTGGGTTCAATATCATTGAAGCAGAGGGAACCTAACTGGCGCCTTTCATATAAAATAGTTTTAAGATGCAATTAAACTTCTTTATGGAACCACATAGCTGAAACAATAGGGGCCTCAAACAAAACACAGGCACATGTCACCTCCTACAACAATGGCACACGTGAGGTCATTCAGAAATTTTAACTGTATGGTTGGAGGAGTTTTGTTATTTTGAGTGGGGATGTATGTGAGAGAGATGCACACCACAAAAGGTTACAGATGTAGCCAATTAGTTCATTTTATCATCCCTTGATCATTGTATTATGTGATGTTATGGTCAGTTCAGATGCTATTTCATAGATAATTAATATATGCTAAATAGAAATAAATTGTAGGATTATACAAGTATAAGATTGATAAGTATTTAGGAGAGATGACTGTGTATTATGTGAATAAGTAAAGCATGGCTGGAACGCAAGCCCTGCAGGCTGACACCTGTAAGATGTTAGTTTAGCCATACTAGGCCCTAGGCTTAAGAACACTTGACAGGAATGGGAGGCTTAAGAACACTTGACAGGAATGGGTGAACTGGGAACAACCCTGTGCAGTAAAGTCACAAGATTACTGTAAAGATGTGCCAATGTGATGTTACGGAAAAGTAGATCATAATAGACCGCAATGTATTGTCCAAAACCACTAGACACCTAATTGTAACAACTCTGAATGTCTGTCTTGACCGCAGGCCACATTGTGCATAGATGCTAATGAGAATAAGAGGAACTAAGAACAACCTATGAAAAATGGGGCACCCCAATAGTCAAGGTGTGTGGAAGAACAGATAAGGAAAAGAGGGCACCTTCATGCATATGTATAAGGAGTTAGGTGTAGTGAGAATTACAATATAAAAGAGGGTTCCATGATTGGGTAAAAGTGGGAAAACCCAAGGAATGATCTCATCCCACCAGCAGGAACCATCCCTCTAGCAATGATCATCTATTGAGAAGTCCATCAGACCCTGGAATATTTTTTTAGGATGTGTATGACTGCAGTTATAATTATTGCATGGGTTTTTGTAGAATTTCTATATTCATGGGTAATTGTAACTTTACTTATTGCTTTAATAAAACTTGTAGTATGGATAGGACTTTGTACTTGTGATTGTGTCTGTGGTCCCTATCCTTGGACTTTGTGTGTTTCTAGAATCTCCACATCTGAAAAAAGCACCAGAGGCAATTTTCACTCTGTTGAGCTTCAAACTGTAGCAACCAGAGGTGAACCCCTGGTGGTGTATTATAACACTAAATTCACTTTAAGCAAAATAAAAGGCTACACAGAGGAAGAGCAGAAAGACGGGGGCACAGCCTGAATGAGCACTGGGAGCATGGTCCTGAGAAAACAGCCTAGATAGAGAGATTTTATGAGCTGAGTGCTGTGTGAAAGAGGCTTGGAACTGTGAGCAAAGAAATTGTCATTTGTCTGATTGTTTGATTCCTGCTCTGTCCTGGAGAGGTCTGAGCAATTATATTCTTTGTAAATAGACAGGATTGCTTCAGAAAAATACCTGACTCCATCATCAATTTATCCCCTAACTGGGACAACCCAAAAGACCCCAACATTTCAGCTAATCCCTCAAATCAAAAGGAGTAACAATATAGATGACCATTTCTCTGGCAGTGTGAGTGAGATTAAAGCCCCATGTGTTTTAACTCTTTGGCCAGGCAAAAACTGGAATATCCTACATTTAAATACCTTAAGGATATGTGTCTTTAAAAATATTCCCTTCTATTCATCACTAGGCAATATTAGATCATAGAGGGGCAGTGGAGATAGGGGGATCAGAACAATGCTTAGGGCGGTCTGAGTTAGCAGATTTAATTTATGTATGCAGTCACAACCGTGTGTATAAGAAAATGAATATAAGTCTGAGACTAATTCTAGTTGTAAACTTGAGACATGCTAAACTCAATAAATAAAAGAAGAGTGATTTGCATTGCTTCTGTGTTGCCACAACTACTGAATTTTCACTCAGTGCTGTGCTTCTCTTCAGAAAGACATTTTTCATAGTTGTCTTTGCCCAAGAATGTGTGCTAGTTGTCGTTGCCCAAGAATGTGTGCATCTCCAAGCCCATGGGAGTGCAAACTTCATAGATTCTCTGCTTGCTCTTACACTGTTTAAGCAAAATTAATGATCCAGCAACTGGACTAATGTCATTCTTCTATTTGTTCCTTCTACCCGGTACAGCTCCAAGTGCCCCTCCGCAGTCTGTT
This sequence comes from Lepidochelys kempii, assembly GCF_965140285.1. Taxonomy (NCBI): domain Eukaryota; kingdom Metazoa; phylum Chordata; order Testudines; family Cheloniidae; genus Lepidochelys; species Lepidochelys kempii. Next base: position 179,140,944 of record NC_136380.1, read on the forward strand.
ACTGTTCTGACAGTTGGAAACCACAACAGCACAAGCATCAGCATTTCCTGGGACCCTCCCCCACCAGATCACCAAAATGGAATCATCCAGGAGTATAAGGTAAAACTGATGTACAATGGGAGGGATGTGAATTAAACCAAACTGTGTCGGGTTGAAATATACAACATTTTTTTTGTGGATTTAAATTTTGACATAATGAACTACACATCTGTATAATAACAAGCAGAGAGGTCTGATCACTTACACCTTTTTTCTCACATTAAGCAGCATCAACATTATGTTAAAAACAAAACTGATCTGTGTGGGGGAGAGGAGCCATCCTGTACTAGGCACCACTCTAGGCTCAGGGTGAAATCAGCCAAGCTCCTATCCTATCCTGACAGGGAAGCCAGAGCTACTCCTTCCTCCCTTGCCTGCAACAATGCTGACTCAAACACTTCACTGTAAAAATCACAGTGAGTGACCCTGAGAACACAAGTTCAGTTTGTAATCAACTGGAAATCTTCTTCCATGATCACCTTTAAGGGCAATAATTTAGAGGCCTGCAGGGCACAAGCAGCCTTCCCAGGCAACAGGTTGAAAATCAGTATAGCCAATGCCTGCTGTATCAGTGTTTCTCAGTAGGCTAGTAGCTCACTTTAGTTATCTTTTGTCCTCTGTCATTGATGTGGTGTCTGCAAGGTGTCATCCTCAGAGGCTGTATCAGTCAACGGTCAAGCCCAGGCTCTGACCACTTATTTACATATTTACAACATGGATATGTCACAGAATGCTATCCAATGGATTGTTCATCCCACTCCAGTAAATAAATACCCAGCAGCACATAGAATAACAGAAAAAGCCCTGCACAGCAGGTATAATAGTAGTGAAACCCCTTCAGCCCTCATCACATCCTCTACCCAAATGCCAGGGGGAATGATGGGCTTGGCAGCATACATGCTAGAGGTCAGAGAATTAACTTGAAAATCCATGCTCTTGGGGCAGATTCACCATGGGTTTCTGCCAGTGGAAGCTACTGGGAACCCAGCAACAAAGCTCCAGAGGCAAAAAATCTGCTAGAGGTTTCATCTGGGGAAAGTGGCCACAACTTCCCTTCTTCAGGGACAAATCCTATCGGGGATGTCAACCCTATACCAGAAGGTTGTGGGTAGGCGATACACTATTTCAGTGAGTATCTTCAATAGCCTCAGCTAGTGGGCCTCATATGGAGCCGCTGGTGGATATGGAAGCTGCCCTACCCCAACAGAAGTCCCAAAAGAGTGGAAGTGTTGGCATTGCTCCTTGTGGATGTAGTTTGGTCATCTCACACAGGAAGGTGTAATTTATAGCCCCCTGCTCCAGTGTGGGTGAATCTGACTCAGAGATGGAGCAGGGAGGCAGGCACTTACTTTTAAAATCAGTGTAAGCTCTTTTATGTTTCACTCTCTTGAGTGCGTGTTTTAAAGACACACAGTATTTACTTGCAATGTATTAGTTTGTTGTTTTGTTTTGTTTGGTCAAGACCACAATTTATTAACCCAGCTATGCTATTGAAACCTCATTTTCACATCAATTCAACTTCATACCAACTCCAATATGTTAAGGTTTGTTTCATATAAATTCCATTAAAAATATGTTAAGAGAATGTTATGACTTCACAGCTAAGCATTAAAATGTCAGAAAATGCGTAAGGGTTATCCACACAACTCTAACTCTGAACTTTTATACATATGCATTGAGACATAGGCCAAGATTTAAAAAAACTAGGAGCCTAAATTTGGGCTCTTAATTCCATATTTATGTACCTGATTGCCATGATTTTCAAAAGTGACCCAGCAGCTGCCATTTACCTCAGTGGCAAGCATTGTATGATCAGCACTTTTAAAAACTACGTACCTTATTTAGGTGCCTAAATAAGTGTGAATTTAGGAGCCTACCTTTATGTACCTATTTTTGAAAAACTGGATTAATCTGTAGTTCCTTGCTTGTGTGATGTTTCTCTCATTAAGTAATATAATTTTCAGCATTTTCCTACAATCTGAGCTATACACACACATCTGCAAATTTTGTTTCTTCCTTCATTTATGCCTACAACAATTTCTTTGTCAAAATAGTCCGAAATGCCTTCATTAACTAAGTGCTGGTTTGCAACCTTACAGTCTGCCTTAAGTTAGGAGCACCCTGTAATACTGTACTATCCCAAGACCAGATCAGAGAACAAATCATGATGACTCCTCCGCACTCCCTCATGCACCTGGCCAGGGACTCTGGCCAGCAAAGAAGCTCCGTTTGAGCCTAGGGGAGCCAGGGATTCTTCCATCCCCCACTCCTTGCTTACAAGGAAGTGTATCAGGTGAGTAACCCCTGGTACTGTGAAGCTAGAGTCAAAAACTGAGCGGTGCCAAGCATAGGAGCAATGGGAATGTTACTCCTGCTTTCTCCTCTGCTGAGCCAAGTAAGGTCTGTGATAATCCAGCCCTTTGTCAGCAACTGCATGTTGTTTTCAACCAGCTTCCTTTGGTACAGTAATTACATACATGCATATATGGGATTTTTTTTTATGTATTGCTTCCCTTGAGTGGAATTAGAGTGGTAGTTAATGGATTCTTTAATATTATAGTAATAGTCTCCACAGATCCCTTCAACTAAAAAAGAGTCTCTGAACATTTTAATGCTAAAGTGTCTCAGGAAATGCTCATGAATAAATATAAGAGAGAGAAGCAAAACTGCCTTGAAATAATATACCACTTGCGCCACAAAGTGCTGGTTTGAAATATGGCACATATCAGGATACTTAAGGAACATTTTTTGTATCTGTTGAATTACAGGGTAAAATAAGTCAGACCGCAAAATCTAGATTCCTGAACAATTTCAGTTATGACAGCAACAACATAGCATAGCATTTTAGAAATTGCACACACCCTTTTTCTACCAGGGTAGAAAGCTGAAAATACTTAAAAGGAGATTCTGTATAGTATTCTTAGGAGTGTTTGAACATGCTTCTTTTTGTAATTGTTGCCCGTTTTCTATTCAATAGAAAAAAATGAGACTGAAAAAATAACTTTAGGAAACCGTAGATTATAGCCATAGTAACTAAACAAGAGCCTGATCCAACAAAGATTTATGCATATGCTTAATGTCATGCCTGGGACAAGTCATACGGAAGTAATTAAAGTCAGTGGGTGAGATTCTAAGAATTGCGGCATGGAACTTACCGCCCAGGGACATGGGGAAGGAGGTGATTTTAAGCCATCTTTGGATCCTACTGATCCTGGGCTGCTTGGGGGCTTTCTGAATCCCATCCCCAGCTGCCTATGGACAGTAGTACCGTGAAGAATGTCTGCCATGCTATGTGCTCCACCTCCAGCATGCCTCTCTACCCCCAGTACTGTTCCTAGCATTTCCCCTATGTCAGGGCTGAGAGAATGAGAATTTTAGCCATGTGTAAAGTTAAGCACATGCATAAGTCTTTGCAGAAGCAGGCCTAAATGTTTAAAGGAATTTAGCAGTTGCATTTCAAGATATCAGTATATGTATTTCCAGTGAAGTATATTAATATACCATATTTGTGAACCATTGTTTGCAAGCATGACTATTTTCATATTGTTTTATTTCCCCAATCCCTACCCAAGATCTGGTGCCTAGGTAATGAGACTCGATTTCACATCAACAAAACAGTAGATGCAGCCATTCGCTCTGTAGTGATAGGTGGCCTATACCCTGGTATTCAATATCGAGTGGAAGTGGCAGCAAGCACCAGTGCAGGTGTTGGAGTAAAAAGTGAACCACAACCCATAATAATTGGTAAGTGATTGTCTACTCTATTTTATTTTACCGGTTTAGTATTTCAGAAGAGCTTTCATAAATCACTTCTGAAGGCATAAAAATCCAGTGGAGCAAAAAAACAAGGTGCAATTCAATTTGAGCGATCTAGTTAACTTTAAATGTACCACTGCCTGCCAACACTGCCTCTTCCTCTTCTGTATAGTTCTCACAGCTAATAAGATGAAATAGTTCTTCCTTTCCTGAAACATATTAAAAACATAGATTATCCTGCACAGCTGATTTAATATTTTATTATGAATGTACCACTCCTGCAGGTTGACAGATTTATAGAACTAGCTCTCTTATCCTGTTAAGATGCTTGTAATATTGCCTTATTTGAGCTACTGCTGCACAAGGCAGTGTTTAAAGTTGGTTTTCTGAGCATTTGAAAAAAGAAAAGGAGGACTTGTGGCACCTTAGAGACTAACCAATTTATTAGAGCATAAGCTTTCGTGAGCTACAGCTCACTTCCTCAGATGCATATCGTGGAAACTGCAGCAGGCCTGCTGCAGTTTCCACGATATGCATCTGAGGAAGTGAGCTGTAGCTCACGAAAGCTTATGCTCTAATAAATTGGTTAGTCTCTAAGGTGCCACAAGTCCTCCTTTTCTTTTTGCGAATACAGACTAACACGGCTGTTACTCTGAAACCTGAGCATTTGAAGTTTAGCATTTCTCAGCTATCCCAAGCACATGGGCTTTCTTCTGCCAAAGAACAAGTGGCCTCTAGTCCAGCTAGAGAGGAAAGCTGGTATTATCATCTTTTTCCTTTGAAATTACTGTTTCTTATTAGTGGTTTCCGTGCTCAATTAATTTCATGACCTGAGGGAAACCTAGAATCTTATCCTTCTGAGATTCTTCTATAACATAAATTGGGGGTGGGGCAGGAAATTGAACAGAACTGAATTGAGCATTTTTGTTGTGGAGCTGCATTAAAGTTCTTCGAGTATAGGAATTTGTTTATTAATTTGATCTATTTGAACTACGGCTTTAGGCCAACTGTTAGTGTTGCTTTAAAAATGTGTTCTTTCTAAAAGAGTACTGGGATAAGGTTTTGTAATCTGCTCTTCTATTTCTTATACTGTGCCTTTAGGACTCTTGGCAGAGACTAGTGAACAAAATGGAAAACGTAACTAAAGCAATGTCTCAGACTCAGAATGTTCATTTGAGTTGGGGTGAAATTCACCCTTCAGAGAAAAGCCAGCACAAGACCTAGCTCCCACATAAGTCCTGCGTAAGCTTCATTTTAAGTGGTTAATGACATTCACATTACAAATGTATCCTCTCAAAAGTAGGGCAATGCAGAAGTTTAGATTTAGGGTTTTTTTTCTTTTTGGAGGGGAAGTCCGAAAAGGGAGATTAAGATAGGTCTATCTTTAGGGCGAGTCTGTTCATTGAAGCTTCATTGAATTATGTATGACAGAAAAGTGAAAGAGTCTTGCAAGACTGAAAATAATGAACTCAGCTCTTACAAAAACCTTGGAAAGGGTACTAGATATGAATTTGGGGTCTCTCTTTAAATGATCTCTACCGAGAGAGACTGACCTTTCACTTTTAGTTCATTACTTTTGAAAACCTGATTTTTGTGTGAAGTATCTCTGGACGTACTGCTTTAAGAGTTCAATCCTGTAAAGTGCTGAACACAAATAGTGCTAATCCAGCATAGCATTTAAGCACATGTTTTACTTGAAACATGTGAGTAGTTCCATTACTCATTTGCTTCAAGTTAAACGTGTGCGAAAGTGCTTTGCTGGACCGAGGCTAGAGTGCTCAGCACCTTGCAGAACTGAGCCATCAGTCCTTCCCTGATTCTTACAAAACTGATTAATATACCCCAGAGCTGGACATGGAAAGATATGTTTCCGAGTTTGTGGTATGAAGGTGGAAGAGACATGAGAATGTAAGTACATCATAAATCGGAAAAAGCCAGTTGGAATTTAGAGACTTTTCATTTATTCATTGTTATACTCATGATGTCATTTCTTTCTTTTTTTAATGATCCCAGAATATCTGCCTCAACAATCTTGTCTGGTATCACTTTCTGCATATTTAATACCGTTTAGACGAAAAGTGACTAATACATTCTTTTCTGTTTTGATTTTGGTTCCCTTTTTCACTTACATTTTCCCTTTTGTATTCACAAAGCAAGATACAGTTACTTGCAGTCACATTGTCTGCATCTCACTTTTCTTTAAATCCCATCTGTTTATAGACTATCTTGATGAAATTACAGATTTGGTTGGTAATAGGTAATAGTGTTGATGTAATATAGTTAGATTTCCCTAAGAGATGGCATGGTACCACATGATATTTTGATTGAGAAACTAGAATAATGCAAAATCAATATAGCACACATTACATGAATTAAAAACTGGCTAACTGACAGGTCTCAAAATGTAATTGTAAACGGGGAATCATTATAGGGTGCAATCCTCAAATACTTATGTAAGTAACTTTAGTTATGTAAATAGACTTTCCGGGGGACTTGATAACAGTTGTCAAATATATCAAGGGATGTTATAAAGAGGATGGTGGTCAATTATTCTCTATATCCACTGAAGGTAGGACAAAAAAGGAATCAGCTTAATCTGCAGCAAATGTGATTTAGGCTAAATATTAGAAAAGACCTTTCTAACTATAAGGATAGCTAAGTACTGGAATAGGCTTCCAAGGGTAGTTGTGGAATCCCCATCATTAGAAGTTTTTAAGAACCGGTTAGACGAACACCTGTCAGGGACGGTCTACTTAGTCCTGCCTCAGTGCAGAGACTAGATGACCTCTTGAGGTCCCTTCCAGCCCTGCATTTTGGTGATTCTATAATTTATTCCCCTGGGATTACTCAAGTGAATAAAGTTACTCACATACGTGTGTTTGCAGGATAAATTTTGATTACATGGGGAAGGGACCATAATGTGATTTTTTAAAAATTATCTGCACAGCTATAGTGCAGTATAAACAATACCACAGTGATATCTTACCTTGCCATTCTAATGACATATCCAGATATCTATAATACATTTTTCTTCCCTAATTACATTAAAATACTTTCTTACTGTGCTTTGTAATTACTATCTTGAAACTATACTTTGATTGCTTGGTCTAATACAAAGAAACAGTTATGAATTGTGTTCTTTCCATGAACTGCACTTGTCTTTAAGCCTTGCAAAGCTTCTGTAAAGAAATATATGTCAAACTTGTTATTTATAGGAAAAAAACTAAAGTTTTGCTCACCAGTGTTGAGGATGCTGGAGAAGAAAATGTAGTTGGATTATAAGAAGAAATCAATTTTAAAATAATATTGATTAATAATATAGCTATTATTTCAGTAATCAGTTGGCATGTTCATACTTACATTTTATAGTTGGTGTAATAATATGAGGAACAGCTGCAAACTTTCACAGTAATAGGTACAATCAGATCTGATGTATCTAATTAATTTTTGGTCCAACAAATTAGTTTTGTTCTTCATTACTCTCCAATGGGAGGAAGACATATTTAATTATATTTTTGTCTGCAAGAACAATGGAGCGTTACAGGTCACACACATCCCTCATATGTGTTCTAATTAGTAGAACTGACAGCATTGTTATAGAAACACCTGCAGTATATGAAATAGTACACTGATACCTTGGATGACATATATATTACTTCTGATTAAATATCATATAAATAAATACAAAATGAATGTAATTTGTTCCCCAAACTCCTTACAACTAGATTAATTTTGTTTTACGTCAATAGGAAACATGCATCTGTGTTTGTTTACTTTTCAGCTCCTGAAATCACAAAGCATATGTTATTTTGACATTAAAATGAATTATTACTTTTGCTCATGTAATTGCTGAGCACTGAAGGGTAGAACAAACATCCAGGCTGCTAACTTAGAAGGTAGATTGACCTAATTTGGAGACAGATTGCATCTTCCTCCAGAAGAGGGTCTGGGAGGGGATAAAGTAATCTGAAAGCTCCTCTGAGGTTCTCCTTGTGGAATTTCTTGTGCATCCGCTACTCATGGAGGACCTGTTTCTGACCTCATTGTGAAGGCAGAATGTCCAGCCCAGGGCTTAAGGTTTCTATAGGGAAACAAGATTCCTTTCTGTAACCTTTCTACCAGGTGGTGCCGGTAGCAACAAGGTGCCGGTAGCAACAAGCAAATATGAAATAAATATGAAATATTTAAATAAATAAATATGAAATATGTTCATATTTAAGGGTTCCTCTTAAGATTACAAAACACAACTAGCTCAAGCCCCCACCTAGAAATCTGGGAAAACTAATCATCATGCCTGGGTGCCTCTCCAAGGCCGTACTTCTCCGCTCGCATGCACACTGTCTGTGTATAACAAAAGACAATGTATATTAAAAGGAGAGGGAACACAGCAGTAATTTGGGAAAACACCTCAGTGATGATTCAAAAGCAGGCAAGCCGTAAGTAAAATACTTTCCCCACAGTGTTGTCGGTGGTAGCCCTTTGTGGTGTGAAAAGTCCAATGGATGAATGTCCCTTTAACACATCACTCTCCTTTCCCTTCGCTGCACTCCCCCCTCATGATTTGTTGTCTGAGCTTAGCGGAGTCCACCTCCTGCCCGGAGGGGTGGGGAAAGGTTGGGTTTGAGTGATGCCTCGGACTACCCACCACTATCACCGCCACAGCTCCTGCCTCACCCGGCTCCTTTAGCTGCGTTCTGGTGTTCCAGCAGTAGCCCAGTCCTCCCTCTAGTGATTTCACCAGGCTGCGGAGAACCTCACCTGCTGCTGCTGCCTCTTCTGTGTTGTCTGTCACTGCAGCACTGTCCGCTCACCAGGTCTCAGGCTCAGCCATTTAGACCAGATTATTAATGATTTTAGCTGTAGCAATCACTGTTAAGATCAAAGACTCTGCATGGACAGAAAATCATCTCTTTCCTTAAACACTGGAGGAGAAGGGTAAAATGGTATCTAAGAACCTTTTAACAGAGCCTACACATCCAGATAGGAGCACCTGTCCCAACACACTCTGACTTTCACTTGGATTTGGCATCACTATTCCCCTTAGCAAGTGAGGTTATAGTTAAGGGATATTAAATACAGGGGGGGGGGGGGTTGCCCTTTAGTTATATAATAAGGATAATATTTTATTATCCCTCCATCCAAGTCTTAATTTTAACCCAAAACAGCCAAAATTGATCTACTTTGGCAGAGTAGGTATTCTTTCTAGTCACCTAGACAGAGTGGATATAACTATAAAAATATGGTCTGCTCCTGAGGTCTTTCCCCCCCATCAGTAGATGGTAGGGAAGAGCTCATTCAGTGCAGTGCCTTACCTTTCTTTGGATTCATGGACAACTATTCAAGAAGCTAGCATGTCCAAAGTGTTCCCCTGGCCTTCCGTTTTCATGGCTTCTTCAGGAGCAGCGCTTCCATTGCCTCACCATCTTGCTTCCTCTACAAGCATCCAAAGGGGTGGAAGAGGCTGCCTTCAGCAGGAATTAAGAGAAAGTTAATGGTGCTTGGAACAACATTAGCTCCCAGCCAGATTTCTACGAGAAAATGTACTGTGTCCTCAAAAGCACATGTGCCAGAGTACATCTGCTCCCTAGTTCCACCCCACCACATCCTCTTCCGGCCCTTTGAGCCCCAACCCGGGGGTCCACGAGGAGAGAGGCTCCATGGAAGGGGAAAACACACTGATTTCATTCCTTTCTGGCCCTGGGAGTCTCCGCTTTATGGTGAGGGGTTACAAGGGCACCAAAGAAGAGGAAAACATCTGATGGAGCCACTGCTCCCTCTCATCTTTTCCTTACCCACTGGTTTCCACTGAGTGTTTGGCCTTCCTACCATATAATGGGTGGGAAACACTGGGGCTTTGATAATTGGCCGGATAAAATTTAAAATTTACAGTGGACGAGAAGCTGGATATCAGTCAACAGTGTGCCCTTGTTGCCAAGAAGGCCAATGGCATTTTGGGCTGTATAAGTAGGGGCATTGCCAGCAGATCGAGGGACGTGATCGTTCCCCTCTATTAGACATTGGTGAGGCCTCATCTGGAGTACTGTGTCCAGTTTTGGGCCCCACACTACAAGAAGGATGTGGAAAAATTGGAAAGCATCCAGCGGAGGGCAACAAAAATTATTAGGGGACTGGAACACATGACTTATGAGGAGAGGGTGAGGGAACTGGGATTGTTTAGTCTGCAGAAGAGAAGAATGAGGGGGGATTTGATAGCTGCTTTCAACTACCTGAAAGGGGGTTCCAAAGAGGATGGATATAGACTGTTCTCAGTGGTAGCAGATGACAGAACGAGGAGTAATGGTAGTGGGGGAGGTTTATGTTGGATATTAGGAAAAACTTTTTCACTAGGAGGGTGGTGAAACACTGGAATGCGTTACCTAGGGAGGTGGTGAAATCTCCTTCCTTAGATATTTTTAAGGTCAGGCTTGACAAAGCCCTGGCTGGGATGATTTAGTTGGGGATTGGTTCTGCTTTGAGCAGGGGGTTGGACTAGATGACCTACTGAGGTCCCTTCCAACCCTGATATTCTATGATTCTATGAAAAGTTTTGGAAAGCACTGTGGCAGGTTTTGTAGCCTGTGGTTTAATTTTCAGGCACGATGCAATGCAGTGCTTTGACATTTCCAAATGTATATAAGGGAGCCTGCATGCTGCCTTCTCCCAAACAAGCCGCCATAATCAGTCAAGGTCTTTTCTCCCTTGACTCTACTCTCCAGTGTTTCCTAGAATTCCGTTTTTTCTTTATAGTACAATTCTCAGTGATTTTTCAACAGAACTACTCAAACCAAGCCAACATCCAGCATAACATTTGAACTATTTGTTCACAAAGGCAGACAGTCAGAATTACAAAGGATTGATATGAATAATCAGATAGGGAAAAAGCATAATAAAATCACATGGATTATTAACAGCAGTTCCAGCAACATAATACACTACATCACATTTATTAATAAGTAACTTCAACCACCTCTGAATGCAGTATAAGGTCTAAACCGAGCTTGTCACTAAGGCAATGCTGCAATTGACATCAATGACTGAGTAAGGGGTGCAGGCTCTGACAGATAGGGTATGGTTAGACAAGTAGAGCATAATGAAGTAAAGTGAGCTCTCATGTTCTCTGGACTTGAGTCTCATTTATATTAAGGCCCCATTACACTGATTTGGTAATGAAAGGGAGCATTAAAAGGGATATTACATTTACATCCACTGCAAGGCTGCTGGAGTTGTGTAAAGGAGCATTAGTGGGAATAAGATTCAGGTCCTTAGTCTTTTCTTTCTTGCATCTACTTTAGCAAATGACCTTGTTTGTTTACTTTAGACTACAGCCAGTATGCTGACTCAGCAGCAGTTGTGTTCCAAGAAGTGAACAGTGAATTTAACCATTGCTGAATTATAGAAGAGGAATATATAAATGTTCACAGCAAGGCATAATGCTACAATATTTATAACAATTTGCTTGAAATAACCACTTTATTGCTACAGATACTCTACTTCCTACATTTGTGATAGGTCCTTATTTGCTAGCTCCCATAATTTGCTAGTTCCTGTAATTGAGAGTCCAAATATTTGCTTTTTATAATACGGCATATGCAGCACTGAATCTTCTCCTCTACATCTTAAAAACACTGTAAGTAGTTTCACAAATGAGGGCAAGATATGGCTATGCTCTGAACATTAAGGTTGTATAATTTTGGCATCATTTAAAAAAACCCACACTGAGTAAGATGTTTTATACCAAACATATACAAGGTTACTATTCATTTTTTTTGAGGAAAATGTTCTCTGATTTTCATATTTCTATAACTGCTGAATTTTTGAGATTGTGGCTCAGATTGGAGAGGTGCGATATTTCTGAAGCACGTTTCTAATAACTGAACAATCACAGTGTTTGTCAGTTCTGGAGCTCCACACTTTGGCATTTGTGTGACATCCATCCACAGATAACAGTTTAGATTAGGGCAGTGGTTCCCAAACTCGTTCTGCCACTTGTGCAGGGAAAGCCCCTGCCGGACCGGGCTGGGCCAGTTTTTTTACCTGCCACGACCACAGGTTTGGCCGATCGCGGCTCCCAGTGGCCGCGGTTCGCTGCTCCAGCCAATGGGGGCTGCGGGAAGCGGTGGCCAGTACGTCCCTCGGCCTGCGCCACTTCCAACAGCTCCAATTGACCTGGAGCAGCGAACCGCGGCCAATGGGAGCCGCGATAAGCTGAACCTGTGGACGCGGCGGGTAAACAAACTGGCCCGGCAGGGGCTTTCCCTGTACAAGTGGTGGAACAAGTTTGGAAACCACTGGATTAGGGGCTTGTTATCAAGCCAGCTACTGAGCTACCAGTTCAGTTTTAAAATCAGGAGAAAGAAAATGGCACATATGCAGGAAGTCAATAAATTCCAAATCATTAGATACAATCAAGAGAGCTTAAGGTCTGTGTTTCAGTCACTTTTTCTCTTTGTCTCTCTTTGTGGTGTTCTGCTTACACCCATATCAAGACTATTTCACAAAAATTGACTGTGAGCTGCCATCTGTTAGCTTACGGGGACAGTAGTATTTTTTTAACATATGTTTGAATAACTGAAATGGATTGTAGGTTTTCTTGCAGGAAACATTGCCTTCAAATCTATATTTGAACATCCTATAAATCCACACCTAATTACCTGTACCCCACCATGGAAAATTATTTTGAAGCACAGTACTGTTGTGGTTTTTTTTTCCATTTCAGGTCTCTGGTTCTTGGTTGAATTACAGAGTACATTATAAACATGTAATATTGACTTTCCTTTTTTCAGGGGGTCGTAATGAAGTTGTCATCACTGAAAATAACAACAGCATAACTGAGCAAATCACTGATGTTGTCAAGCAGCCTGCCTTTATAGCTGGCATTGGTGGGGCGTGCTGGGTAATTCTGATGGGTTTCAGCATCTGGCTGTATTGGCGAAGAAAGAAGAGGAAGGGGCTGAGCAATTATGCTGGTAAGAACAGTAACTATTTACTACAAACTTGTCAGGTTCTATCACAAACAGGACAGAACTAATTTTAAAGAACCCAACCCTAACAATGGTGGTATTACAAATAAAGGTGGAATGGATGAATGTTGTATGCCTGTTTAATGTGTTCTGTAAAAGTGCCAGTGTATGAGAAGCTTTAAATGCATTGCTCTGGACCACATTTCATCATTACTGTAAGACAGTCTTTTACATCTCCAGCACATCTAGCATAACAAAAGTACAGAAAGGGTTAACTGTACCTCTCACCCAACCCTTGTTGCAAAAGGCAGTCTTTCAGTGTTCCGAACTCTAATTATGAGCTAGATTGTGAATCAGACTACATAACCACATGACAGTAAGAGGGAGTATGAATCTCCCACCAACTTCACCACTTTACTCCTATGTTTGCCCCAGATTTTGGGTTTAGGCATTAGGGTGACCAGATGTCCTGATTTTATAGGGCCAGTCCCAATATTCAGGGCTTTTTCTTATATAGGTGCCTATTACCCCCCATCACCTGACCCATTTTTCACACTTGCTATCTGGTCACCCTATTAGGCACATACAAGTAAGCAGAGCTAATCATCCACTCACTCCTTATCTGGAGCTGGGGACTCAGGAAGGAAGGAGAGGGGAATGGGAGCATTGGCTCCGTCCACCCCAACTCACTGGCGAGAATAGCTGAGCCTGTACTGGGGAAGTAATAATTTAGTGCTAGTATAGGCAAGCAATAAATTACTAACTTGCAGTAGGTGAGAAGTAGTGTCTCAGACATGTCTATGAAGCGCAATGCCTCCTGGAGCTACCCCAGCACTGTGGAGCAGCTCTCACACACACATTTTGCTCAAGGCTCTGCCTTCAGTCACAATCTAGCCTAGGAGAATTACATTTGGAAGGGAAAAATAAAAATAAAAATTCTCTTATTCTCCCTGTCAGATCTCTTTATTCTGTTTTGTCAGGACTGGTAACACTCCTATAGCTGATATATCTCAAGTTTCCTGTGGGTTGTGGCGAAATCAGATAGTTATAATAAAATTGCATACAAATCTATTCAAAAAACCCCCAAGGAAAAAAAAACCTCCAACTTTTGGCCAATTTTACATGAAAAATAACTCTTAAAATATTGAGATATTTTTTCCAGTTAGTTTTTTTGCCCAATATACTAATTAATTTTAGCACATTATTGATTTCACGGAGGAAAACACCTTTCATGACTTGGCCCAGGTAAAGCATTGATGGCAATTCACGCATGTTTACTGCTGGCAGTATTAGCATGCCAAGCTAAACTCACTCCAAAATCTTGTTGATTTCTTATTAATTCTATAGAGTGAGCCTGAGTGACCACAGTGGTGAAGTTACATTATTAGTAGGCTGTGGTGTTTGCACATGGTGTTTTCTTTCTTCCCTTGTAATTAATAATGTGTATATACATGATGACAGTTTCTACTCTGAGAGGTTTTGTTAATTCATGCAGATAGATATATCTATATCTATCTATCTGTTTGTCTAATGAGGATAATTAACAGTAGGAGATAGTTACATTATTTCATTATTTTCTTACATTAAACTGATAACGCATCAGGATTTTAGCAGTCTCATTTCCTTATGGAGGTGTCATACCTTTTCATGTACTTCAAATGCACTAACTAAATACATACTAAGCCTAATTTTTCCAGAAGAGGAATTATTGGCTTATGTCTATGTGAGTTGGCATGGCACATTTTTGTGAGCAGTCTTCTATACTTTAAAAATGCAACTTAAATTGACTACCACAGGCTGTTGTCTAATGTAGCTCATTCTTTTTCATGACATTTGCAGCACCTAAACGTTATGTGAACATTTCATCATGACACAGGATGGCCATTATCAGAATTGTGAAATGCTGTATGCTCTTAACAATGAAAGCTCGTACGACATTATGTTTCAGAACTCATCCTAATATTTATGATAAGGAGGATAGCATGCCCACCTCAGAACTAACTACCATCAAATGTAATTGTCAAAATTCGCTATTTACCTTTCTTCAACCTTTATTTCTCACTGGCTGCTGGCTGACTAGTGCTTAAAGCTCAATTGTTATAACCTGCATATGATTTTAAACCATAGATGAGTGAATTCCAAAGGAACCTTGTGCCCTGCAATTAGTGCTTGTTATCAGAGTCTGTAACTCACGATGTGTTTGCTTTCTTGTTTTGCAGTTCAGTCCTTCACCTTCACCCCTGCAGGTACTGTCCATTAGTCTGTCTCTTACCTCACCAACATGTCATTGCAATCATTAGCATAAGTGTTTATAATCATAGCAGGTACACAGAATTAAAATCAAGTGCAAGGAGAAACACTGCAATTCCCCATCTGTTATAATAATGTGGTATTGACTCTGCTAGTGATTTCAGAAGAAGGCTACAATCTACCACAATTAACTTCTCTTTCATTATAATTCCGCATACTTCTTACTCATCCAACCCTTCTAAATTATGCAATTTTGAAAGGTAATTTTCAGGGCAATGCTTAAACTAACATAACTACGATAGTCAGGCCTTAGTCACAAAGGGCCAAATTTTGCTCTTGAGGATTCGTGTATTTAACTTGCAAATTTCTGAAGGCCTCTGCACCTGGTCAGAGAAGAAGAACTCATCTCAGATTCCACTCTTCACTTTACATGAATCTACCTCTGCATGGGGTTTTCAGATCTGCACTTACGTCAAACCAAGCCAGTGATTAACCCGTACACACACACTGATACACTAGGTAGGTCTTTAAGGCATTTTAAAGCTTTTTATTCATTGAAGCATTTGCCTTTGTTCTGCCTGTCCAATCCACAACCAGCTTCATGTTATCATTTTTTTACAAGGCATAACATACGGTAGGCCATTATCATGAGTGTGATTAAAGTTATGTGAAGAATAAACGAACTGTGGCTGAAACAGCAGGTTGCAAACAGCTTTGCCAACATATGTATGGACAAGACATACACTGTATCCAGTTAATTGTAATAATTAATACGAATAATTGACCTCAATTCTCATATCTAAGCATGAGTGTCACAATCTCAAAAATTCTTACGTTATCTCCATGCACTGCAGTGTACCTGGCCAATGTATTTCAGTATTTTCCAGTATACGTGTGCCACATTTTGTGGCATGTAGTACACCTCCCAGTCATACCTGCCACATGCCAAGAGTTTTGACAAGGGACATTTTTTCAAATAAGTTGGGGGCTTGTGGGCCACTGGACTCCCAGCTACTAGTAGGCTGTGCATGCCTCTTGGTGAATTTTAGGTTATTTTCTCCTCAGAAAGTTGCAATAAAAAGTAGAGGAGAGCAACCTAAAACTCACCAAAATGTACCCAGAATCCTCCAGCAGCCCCCAGACTCCTGGCTTACTTGAAAACAGACCCTTTAAAATGGTGCTTCTGCTTATCCTGCCGTAATTCCTCCTCCTTTTCCTCTGTGCTAATGGGTCCCCCTCTTTCTCCTTTCCTCACAGTATGCTCATTCTCTACACTCCCTGTACAGTTAGCTCCTCTCCCTGCTGCTCATTGGAACCTTCCACTGTTCCCTTCTTGCTGCTTCTCTCCAGTTTTGTCTACAGCCTGAAATGCTTTTCTCATTTCATTGGGAGGCACAATGTGAATGCTTTAAACCCTAATCACGTACTACTGTATATCAGTATCTTAACTCGTGTGTGTTCTGAACACATTGGGCTAGATGCTGATCTCCCTCATGATGAGTAAATCCAGAGTTACTGCAATGAAGTCCATTTACAGTGGAGGAACAAAGGAACAAAATCTGACCCATGGTCTTCAGAAACTGTCACAATTAGCACAAAAATGCATTTGGAGATTAACAAAATCTACTGATTTATGTCTAGGCTCAGAGTTCCCCAAGAAGAGTCTCAAATCCACATGAAATTCCTGACCGTATGAACTTGGAGTTGGTTACATGATCTACAGTCACAAAATGTTTAAATTTTCACTGAGCCAGACACCTCCCTGTTTGTACAGATCTGAGAAGACTCAAGGCTATAGGTTGTTCCATAGTCAGTTGTAACCCATGTATGCTAAAATAGATTTCAGGCCTACATTTTTAGACAGGCATAGGACCAAATTCACCTTATCAGAGGTGAATTTCAGTGAAGTTACATTGGAGGTGAATTAATCCGAATATATTTGTTTGTGAACGAAGCACATTTTGCCAAACATCTGCTTCCTTCATGAATACATAAACATGAATATCTGAATATGTAAAAGAACTGGTCAAACTGTTCATTATGTGTATTTGTGATAAATTTAGATTTTTGCTTTGCTTCATAAACAGAACTGGTTGGAAAGTTTTGAAAAAACAAACAAAAGAAGGAAGAACATTTTTTCAGTTTATTTTGTGTGAAGATCTTTTTTTGCTTTCCAAGTCTATTTGCAAATTATTCACAAACTGACCATGATTTTTTAAAATGGTATGTATTCATTATTTGAAAATATTTGCTAAATATTTGGACTGATAAATTTCGGACTATGGGTCGTTTGTGAATTGTTCACTTTGACTGTTTGCTATTTACGTTGTGTGATTGGCCACCATAAAGGTATTGTTTCTGCTGCATGACTGAATCACTGAAATATTTTAATCAGAAGAATAGTAAATGGCAAATGAAATGCTGCTGGTACATAGTTGGCCTGGGGAAGATTAATCTGTTGAGCTAAAACTTAGGTAACTTTCTGGATTGGTGAACATTTTCACATATTCACAAATAATGAATAATATGACCTCAGACATGGTTTTTGTTTACTTACAATGGAACAGCTGTAATACGTATGTAGCCTTCTGGTTCACAGGTCACAGCTTGTAACATCCCCGGCATGATTTGTCAGCGGGGATTGAACCTGAGACTTAAAGCGCTAAAGGCATGTGCGTCTACCGTGTGAATGAAATAAGTGACTCCACTAGCTGGGAAGCAGTAGTGACAAAACCGGAACCAGTGGGTTAAATATATATTCTTGGAAGATGGCAGTGTATTAGCAAAGCAAAAGCTGGACACTGAGGTCTGTCAGCACCACAAATGCATGATTTATTCCTTATTTAGCAACTGGTAGTGCAGATTGTAGAGGACAATTTGGCCTGACATTTCTGTGCACCTTTGACACCCTGTAGAAGAGCAAAATTGCTGCTATGCACATTGAAACTGAGTTATACACTAATTTCCTGTTTTTCATGTTCACCCTCTACTCACATTCCCCAGATACAAACATGCACCACAGGTTTGGACATGACACGAAGGGGAGCTGGCACAAAACAGATATCCCTTCTAGTACAATATGCAAGTTCTTTCACTCCCGTCCATTACAATTCTGGAACTGAATTCATTCATTTAGCAGGGAAAGTTACAAATGTGTCATCACATTTCTACACAGATTTCTGTACAGTAAATGCACATACTCCTGTGGAAACAAGAGAGACTCGCTTATGCTCAGATAAATTTGTTAGTCTCTAAGGTGCCACAAGTACTCCTTTTCTTTTTGTGGATACAGACTAACATGGCTGCTACTCTGGAACCTCTCAATATATCCGTGTATCTTTTTTGTGTTCTCCAACTCATTGGTGTGCCAAGAACCACTCACTTGAATATTCCAGGTGTTTTCAAGAATGCACAGGCCATCAGCCATGCAAGGAAAGTAAATGTGTATGTTCAGTTATAAGTAGGTAAGCTTATTTAGTGACTAGTGCCCTAAGGGATTAAAGATTTTGTGAAACTTAATAAATATAAACAAATTAAAACCAGGAAATTATGGCGTTCTAAATGTTTCTTGCATAATTCGTAAAATTGTTAGAGGAGTATAAATTATTTGACAGAATCATCCAAAGGCAGGCAGAAGAGTTGATGGAATTTTTATACACTGATTGTCTGCTCTGAGTTAATGCTTATTAAAAGAGGATTAATCTGCATTCATATTTGGGGAACAGCTTATCAGGAAAAGGAATGAGACTAGGCTGGCAACATGAAAGTTTTCATTTATGACAGGAAAATGTGGCCTATTCTAGATAGGCACATAGAAAGCTTTCTGAAGCTTCTTGCCTCAAAATGTCAACTTACCATATATTCATATTTTTCCAGTTCTAGCAGGCATGAAGATTAGGTTTAACCTTGTCAGATAATATTAATAAATAGCATCGGTACTTCTTTATATGTTTAAAAAACCACACAAAGGCTCTTTTAACATATACTCTTCTTCATACAAATATATACTGTATAATTTCTTTACATTGTATTCAGTTTAAATGCACTTCTGCATTTTTGCAGCTCTTGCAATATAGTCTGGCTAGAATCCCTTAGAAATCACTATTCTTTCCCCCTCCTCCCCCATCTTCTTTTGAAAGCCAATCTCCTCCCGGCACCTAATGCAGGACTAAGGACCATTCTAAGAACATATATCAGATATAGATAATGCTGAAAGACCTTTCATGCTTTCTCAGTGATAAAAGACAAGAGAAGATGGGTTGGGTTAGTGATAGAGAGACCCTCCTCTTCCTCCTCCTCCATTGCCCCTCGAGACTGTTCAGCATCGATTTGAAATGGAAACAGCCTGAATAAAGCCAGCTTGTCTGGGCATTTTATTTTACATTGACATCTACAAGACTGCATTGCATTAAATATGCTCCTTTTCAGCATTTAGACCTGTTTTGTAATTTCAGAAATCAAACTGCAGGCAAAATTGCTGACAAAACATATGACAGGAGTGATAAACAAAGTGCTTATTTTGGCAGCTTGACCATATCTTTTGTGCCTTTAGCTGCCTTTTTCTTCTTCTTATTGACTCTAAGAGAAATGGATGTGCTCCTGCAAATCTGAGGTAGCCCTTTTTCCGAGGGGATCAGAAATACAAAATGATTTTGTGATCTGCCAGTAACGTCCTCTGCTTTCAAAAAAAGATCTACAGCCTTGGATTGGAGAGTTTATTTGATCGGAAGGAGCCTGTTGAACAAGAACAGTGACTGGGTATTTTCTTGTTCCACATTATGGGAAGGTTGTAGCCATTCCTGCATCAGTGTGCAAGGTGAAAGCAAGCATAAGGAGCCTCCTCTTTCCAAGCCACATGCACCTACACACGCCCAGCCACTACCTGACCCATAAAAAACCAATAACACTGCCATAGTTGTTTCTCTCTGATGGGTCTCTCTCTTTCAGCCAATACCTAGCTGTATCTCTCCCCTAAAGCACAAGGCTTTTATTGGATGGTTAGAAAGTGACGTTTTGCACAAGGACAAGGTAGGGTTACCACTAGATGCTAGTGAACCCAAAGGTGGGGCAGAGTGGTGGCATCCACCCATCTTCTGTGCCAGCAGACTACTGCAGGCCTGCGGAGATCAACTACAGCTTAATACAAAGAGTGTAGGAGGCATGTCTTCTCATGATGCGCTCCCCAGCATGCTCAGAAGTATCTTGCATACTCCACGGCTCTGCAAGTAGAACGCCTCTGGGGACAGTTGTTGATATGTTCTCCCTCTGTATTCCCCCCTCTAGCTGTGCTAGAGAGTCCTACAGATATAAATATGTAGGTGACCAACAATATTATTTTTCCCCATTTGTCATATTTCTCTCTCTCACACACAGAGAGTGACAATATTTCTTTTAAAATTAAAATGTTAATATCAGTCTGTAGCCTAAACAAACATATTAATCTCAGGTGTGAAATTAGTTTCATTGTACACTATGTTATCCTGGAAGCCCCCTATGAAATAGTAAACCAAATTCATAAAGTTCATTATTGAATATATTAGTGGTCTGTTTCTGGGTTTATATCTTTGTTGCTTTGACAGAGATAGAACGTCTGGATGAAATGGAAGATGGGGAAGAAAAAGAACATTAAATTAGTTTCTACTAATACATTTCTTAACAACATGTTTTGAGACATAGCCAGACAGCACCCATTTATTTGCATATTTGCAAATGATATCCACAGCTCTTTAGCATTAGCTTATTCACTTTTAGCAAAGAGTGATACAATCACTTGATAGTCCATTAAAAAGCAACATAACTGGAAAGTAGTGTCAGATCGAGCGCTAATTAGCTGCAATGTTTTTAGGATGTGGTGTTTTCGTAAGCAGGTTTTTATTTAATACTTCCCATGCTTTCGATTTTTTTTTCACTAATTGTTTCAGATTAACTCTTTCAAAATACAGCTATTAAATAGTCTGATGTGAAATAGAACTATAGTGGCTTTCCAGTAGAAACGGTAGTCCATTCTGTGGTAATGGATAATTAATCATCAACCCCAAAAGCCCTTCCATATGAGATTCCAAAGGGGTTAGTTTTATCACCATAACATTTTGTTAAATGTGTATTGTGAAGCCCCTTGGAGAACTGATAAACTGGCAAAATATGAGGTATCACCAGTATGCTGCTGATATTCAGATTTACATCAACTTCTTTGCTAATCATGGCATTTCCATCTTGGTGCTGTATTGTTATCTGGCTCAGAGTGCAGTATCTGACAGAGTTGGTTAAAGTAAGCCTAGATACAACAAAGGTATTTCTATGTTGGTGGGGGTAACAGCTGGAGAACCTTGCAAATGCTTTGGTTACTGTATATTTATTGATGAAGATGGCTACCCCAGGAAGGTGGTCAGAATTCCCTATTTGGGGGTTATTTTTAACTGAGCTGACCATGGAGCTTCTTTCCATCTGAAATTGCAATCTTCATTTGTAGATGTAGATTTTGTCCAAGATCTTCCGGATCCAGGCTGGACCACTAAAATAGTCTGCTGTAGGACACTTTAATTGGAATTATCTCTGAAAATTATTAATAGATTATTGCCACTGAAGGACCAGGTCTGCTCATTGGCCTTGTTTCACAATACCTAGTGATTTCTGCAGTCCGTTAATTGCACTTGCTATTCAGCAAGTGTGCATCGAAGATTGGTTTAAAATTAGTATATAAAGGAATTAATAACATAGGACCACAATATAGGACTGCCTATATTGCCCTACGTTCGAAAGCAGCACCTTAGAAATGGGGTTTACAACTGTGGGGCCATCCTGAAATATGCCCTGTGAATATATGTTGGGGGCAGGGACATTTCTGTCAAGGGTCCATTTATGGATTTCTAATATGATTCATATACTTCAAAGTGTATCCTTGGCATCCTTCAGGGCAAGACTGAAGGGATTTCCCCCCATGTAATGTTGATGTATTTGCGTTTGTGTGTTTGATGTTTTTATCTTGTATGTGTGAGGGAAGTGAGGTAGGATTTATACTTGTTTTTCCTCCACTAGAATTCTAGCAGGGCTGCCACCTCTTTGCATTTATCCTATGGAACTAAATATTTGTGTGGTGGCATTATGCTGCTGCATCACGACTCTGATGTCATTAACATACCAGTGTAATGTCATTGTACACTGAAGCAGAAGCATGCCAGGAAAATACAATTTCACCACCTGACATAGTCTCTCACAACAGAGTCATGTCAGAGGACCCATAGTAAATTCAGGGTTCTTTAGCCATCCTGCAATTTTGGCTTACAGGCTACAGGGCAGATTGATTTAGATCTGTCTAGTGGAAGCTCTCAATGTGGCATGTTCTTCTTTCTTGTAACTGCTGTGTTATATTGTGTTATGATGCCCAGAGGTTTTAGTCTTGAGTGATAAAAACTCTAATTTTTTATTACTAATTATTACTAACTGATTTTATTTCCCTCTCTTGTGTTTTTAATTTTTTTTGTTTTTGTTTTGTTTTTTAAAAATCCCAAACAGTCACTTTTCAAAGAGGAGATGGAGGACTAATGAGCAATGGAAGGTAGGTTTGTTGTTAAAAAAGATCTATTTCCATCCTATTTTCTTTTTGATGAGGAACTTGAACTTTTCTATAGATAAAGGATTATTATAATAAAAGATCATTTATAAGACTGACAAGTCTGGGAGGAATTAAATGGCTTACCACAAGGTTTAATGATCTATCTGTTGGGCACTTTAGAGGAATCAAGTCCAGATGTTTCATATCTCCCAGATGCCCAAGAAGAAATTAGTAGTAAATATCACAAGGAATGTGTTCATTTGTTACCAGGATGTTTATTGCATTAATTAGACATTAGCAAATGAAGTTGCTGTTGTTTAAGACTCCTTATTGGCTCCCTCTAAATTGCTGTGAGTGAACAATTACACATAATCGATCACAAAATAAATGATTCATGGATGATAAATAGGTTGTAGATTGATGGGACTGGATTCCACAACTTTGGCTACTCAATTGAAATTGATAAAAGCTGATAACAAACCCATATATCCTCATCTATTTTCTCTTTGCCAATATGGAGATTGTAATTAGGCCCTGGTAATAACTTCCAATCTCCCATTTAATCAATATTTTAGCAAAAAGAGATTAGGCCTAATGAGAGCTAGTGGATGTGGCAAGAAAACTGCTGGATCTTCTTATTGCTGTTTCCATAGAAACCCATGTTTCTCTTAGGGATTGTACCAGAAGGGGTCTATCAGAAAAAACTACAATGATTACAAATGTTGCTTCTTCCTCATAAGTGTGCTAATAATCCGGAAAACCTTCAGAACTGTGCTTTTCATGTTAAGAGACTGATTTTCCTTGCTAAACACAAAGCACTGGCCACATTTGCCAGGCTGAATTTCAGGATAGGGTTACATTTTTTATCCTGTGCTTAGTGAGTGCAGAGTGTCTTATGGCCAAAGTTCCCTTCCCTTTTTGAGATATCCAAGTCTGACTACAGCTTTCAAAGTTTAATATTACAAGAATATGAAAGCATGCTGTAGTCACAGATAAAAATACTCTTGTGAACTTTCCATTAATCCCACTCAAACTTATTTGCCTCTAAACTATACAAGAGTACGCAAAGAAAGAGCTACCAGCCTATAGATGACAGGCGTACATTTGGGATTCAAGGAGTGAAGAAATAGTAACCCAAAGTCCTGGAAATGGCTGATACAGACCAGTTATTTTGAGTGATTGTTCCCTTGAAGTGGCAATTTATCATTCAACCCTTGTTTAGAATCCTTCAGTGGGCCAGCCTACTCCCTGTTTCAGACAGACAACAGAGTTCATTTGGATTCTGGCAGAATCACGACTGATGCCTAGTTCCATTTCAACTGCCAACGTTATTTTCTATATAGCCTTAATTAACTGCTGAAGGTCTTTAAAGCATGAAAGCCTACACAATTTTAATTTGAAATATATTGAAGTCTCCTAAACTGTTTATTACATCCTGTGGCAGGAGGAAAATGATGCAGCCTCTTCAATCACAATCTTGTCCAGAGTTGTCTGACAGACATATTTTCATGTTCATTTCCTTTTTTTTTTTTCATCCCGCTTCAGTCGACCAGGTCTGTTGAATGCAAGTGACCCCAGTTATCCTTGGCTTGCAGACTCTTGGCCTGCCACCAGTCTGCCAGTAAACAACAGCACTAGCGGACCCAACGATCTTGGGAATTTTGGTCGTGGAGGTGGGTTTTACTGAATCATGTCATCATACAGTGAATAATGCATTTTATTTTCACTTTAGTTTGTTTTTCATATTGGGTTCTGTTTTGTGCACATGTATATATATTGTGGGGGTGGGGGGGTTATTCATCAAAGAGCCTTAGCAATGCTGTAAAATTGCTGCCTGGTTCAATACAGTAAAGCACAACAACACTGCTAATTAGTAATGTTTAGGTTTTATCAGCATTTTAGCTCACTATCTCCAGTCCGTATACGTCCTACTCATATCGTTAAATCTATCATCGAAACAGCAATAGTAGAGAAGGGGAGAGAGGTGTGGTCTGGTCTGTCAGTCTGGACAAAGCCTTGGAAACAAGCAGGGAGAACTGGAGGTCCTGGTGACGTCAAGGAACTATGACGTGATCGGAATAATAGAGACTTGGTGGGATAACTCACATGACTGGAGTACTGTCATGGATGGTTATAAACTGTTCAGGAAGGACAGGCAGGGCAGAAAAGGTGGAGGAGTACCACTGTATGTAAGGGAGCAGTATGACTACTCAGAGCTCCGGTACGAAACTGCAGAAAAACCTGAGTGTCTCTGGATTAAGTTTAGAAGTGTGTGCAACAAGAGTGATGTAGTGGTGGGAGTCTGCTATAGACCACCGGACCAGGGGGATGAGGTAGATGAGGCTTTCTTCCGGCAGCTCACGGAAGCTACTAGATCGCATGCCCTGATTCTCATGGGTGACTTTAATTTTCCTGATATCTGCTGGGAGAGCAATACAGCGGTGCATAGACAATCCAGGAAGTTTTTGGAAAGCGTAGGGGACAATTTCCTGGCGCAAGTGCTAGAGGAGCCAACTAGGGGGGGCGCTTTTCTTGACCTGCTGCTCACAAACCAGGTAGAATTAGTGGGGGAAGCAAAAGTGGATGGGAATCTGGGAGGCAGTGACCATGAGTTGGTTGAGTTCAGGATCCTGACGCAGGGAAGAAAGGTAAGCAGCAGGATACGGACCCTGGACTTCAGAAAAGCAGACTTCGACTCCCTCAGGGAACGGATGGCCAGGATCCCCTGGGGGACTAACTTGAAGGGGAAAGGAGTCCAGGAGAGCTGGCTGTATTTCAAGGAATCCCTGTTGAGGTTACAGGGACAAACCATCCCGATGAGTCGAAAGAATAGTAAATATGGCAGGCGACCAGCTTGGCTTAATGGTGAAATCCTAGCGGATCTTAAACATAAAAAAGAAGCTTACAAGAAGTGTAAGGTTGGACATATGACCAGGGAAGAGTATAAAAATACTGCTCGGGCATGTAGGAATGATATCAGAAGGACCAAATCACACCTGGAGCTGCAGCTAGCCAGAGATGTTAAGAGTAACAAGAAGGGTTTCTTCAGGTATGTTGGCAACAAGAAGAAAGCCAAGGAAAGTGTGGGCCCCTTACTGAATGAGGGAGGCAACCTAGTGACAGAGGATGTGGAAAAAGCTAATGTACTCAATGCTTTTTTTGCCTCTGTTTTCACTAACAAGGTCAGCTCCCAGACTGCTGCGCTGGGCATCACAAAATGCGGAAGAGATGGCCAGCCCTCTGTGGAGATAGAGGTGGTTAGGGACTATTTAGAAAAGCTGGACGTGCACAAGTCCATGGGGCCGGACGAGTTGCATCCGAGAGTGCTGAAGGAATTGGCGGCTGTGATTGCAGAGCCATTGGCCATTATCTTTGAAAACTCGTGGCGAACCAGGGAAGTCCCAGATGACTGGAAAAAGGCTATTGTAGTGCCAATCTTTAAAAAAGGGAAGGAGGATCCTGGGAACTACAGGCCAGTCAGCCTCACCTCAGTCCCTGGAAAAATCATGGAGCAGGTCCTCAAAGAATCAATCCTGAAGCACTTGCATGAGAGGAAAGTGATCAGGAACAGCCAGCATGGATTCACCAAGGGAAGGTCATGCCTGACTAATCTAATCGCCTTTTATGATGAGATTACTGGTTCTGTGGATGAAGGGAAAGGAGTGGATGTATTGTTTCTTGACTTTAGCAAAGCTTTTGACACGGTCTCCCACAGTATTCTTGTCAGCAAGTTAAGGAAGTATGGGCTGGATGAATGCACTATAAGGTGGGTAGAAAGCTGGCTAGATTGTCGGGCTCAACGGGTAGTGATCAATGGCTCCATGTCTAGTTGGCAGCCGGTATCAAGTGGAGTGCCCCAAGGGTCGGTCCTGGGGCCGGTTTTGTTCAATATCTTCATAAATGATCTGGAGGATGGTGTGGATTGCACTCTCAGCAAATTTGCGGATGATACTAAACTGGGAGGAGTGGTAGATACACTGGAGGGGAGGGATAGGATACAGAAGGACCTAGACAAATTGGAGGATTGGGCCAAAAGAAATCTGATGAGGTTCAATAAGGATAAGTTCAGGGTTCTGCACTTAGGACGGAAGAACCCAATGCACAGCTACAGACTAGGGACTGAATGGCTAGGCAGCAGTTCTGCGGAAAAGGACCTAGGGGTGACAGTGGACGAGAAGCTGGATATGAGTCAGCAGTGTGCCCTTGTTGCCAAGAAGGCCAATGGCATTTTGGGATGTATAAGTAGGGGCATAGCGAGCAGATCGAGGGACGTGATTGTTCCCCTCTATTCGACATTGGTGAGGCCTCATCTGGAGTACTGTGTCCAGTTTTGGGCCCCACACTACAAGAAGGATGTGGATAAATTGGAGAGAGTCCAACGAAGGGCAACAAAAATGATTAGGGGTCTGGAACACATGACTTATGAGGAGAGGCTGAGGGAACTGGGATTGTTTAACCTGCAGAAGAGAAGAATGAGGAGGGATTTAATAGCTGCTTTCAACTACCTGAAAGGGGGTTCCAAAGAGGATGGCTCTAGACTGTTCTCAATGGTAGCAGATGACAGAACGAGGAGTAATGGTCTCAAGTTGCAGTGGGGGAGGTTTAGATTGGATTTTAGGAAAAACTTTTTCACTAAGAGGGTGGTGAAACACTGGAATGCGTTACCTAGGGAGGTGGTAGAATCTCCTTCCTTAGAGGTTTTTAAGGTCAGGCTTGACAAAGCCCTGGCTGGGATGATTTAACTGGGAATTGGTCCTGCTTCGAGCAGGGGGTTGGACTAGATGACCTTCTGGGGTCCCTTCCAACCCTGATATTCTATGATTCTATGATTCTGAGTGTAGCACTTGGAGTCGGGAGCTCCTGACTCCCACCCCAGATCTGCAACTGACTGTGTTGCCAGAAGCAAGTCATTTACTGCCAAAACTTTCAGAACTAGTCTCTTATTTTGGCTACCTCAATATTTGGGTGCTCAACATGCACTTGATTTTTAGAAGTGCTCAGCTGCCTCAGGTTCCGTTGGCTTCATCTGAAGTTGTGGGTACTCTGCAGTTCTAAAACTCAGGCCCAAGGTGCCAATTTAGCATCCAGAATCAGAGACTACTCTTGAAAATATTGACTTTCACCTCTTTCACTTCCCCAGTCTGTAAAATCATTGTTGTTATTACTTAACTTTCAGTATTACTTCTTACTGTCGCAAATTAGGCACTTCAGTCATAGAGATTAAAACGCTAAGTGGGAATAGAACAATTCCTATCGCACCAGAGTGTTGAGGATTAATTAGTTATTTCATGTTTGTTAAGCTCTATGATAAGCAGTATATACAAATTATTTTTATTTCAGGGTGGTAAAAAGCACAGTTCTTCCTGTGTACTATGGCTGACTCAAAATGAAATGTTCATCTGCTTTAAAGGTGACTTGTAAAGAAAATAGAATTATGTTTGTGCCCCTTTCTGCTTCTTTAAATATAGGGCTAGATAGTGACTTAAGCTATAGCCCAGAAGGCAGCATCACCTCAGAGGAAGCACACACGGTACTCTCCAGGTGCTGCTACTTTCATATGAGGGTAGGACTTAAATTCAATTTGAGCTGTCCAGAGCAGAGCTCTGGTAAATATTTTAGTCCCACAGGGCTAAAGCCCCAAGGCCCCTTGCTCCACAAACCCCAGTGCCTCCCACAGGACTGAAGTCCTGAGCCCCCGGGCCCACCATGGGGGCTGAAGCCCCAAGCCCTGACACCTCCCACGGAGAATGGGGGGGATGTGGTGGGCTCTTGGAAATACTCTTATTTAAGCCTTGTAGGAGGATGAACAATCAGCCCTATAGGATGGTATAGAGGGGACAAGGAAATTTCCTCACCTCTTTCTCTACTCCTTTTGGAGGAATGGGTCATGTGGGAGGCAGGAGTGAGCAAGGAATGGCTGTTGTGAGCAGCTTTTGAGCATTTCTACAGAGGAGGAATCTTGTTGCTCACCTCTCTACCCCTGCAGAGCTTCATTGGAGGGCTGGTCTCACTCAGGGCCATAATATATAAAGAAGGCCTCAAAGATTTTTTGAGAGACGGGGTTGTTGAGGAAAGGAATAGAGAGGGGGAGCTGTTTGAATTTGTTAGGGTCTTTTTTCCTCTGTGCTTTCATTGGAAGCCCTTTTGGAAGGTCTCGGGCATCATTACTTTGAGTGTTGACTCGTAAACCAAGAGAGCTTAGTGTTTTAGTCAAAAAGGTGTTAAAAAAAGAAAAGACTGAGTTTTAAACATGCCAAATAATAATCACATGATTTTTTACTATATAATTACTTTGTGAGTTGACAATTTAATAGTTCATGTGCTCAGCATGTGCATTTTATTGAACTAAAACAATCAATTTATAATACATAGTTCTATTGAAAATTCCTAATATTTATGGGAAACTTATGCTTCGCTGGTAATAAGACAAAGTGAAAATCTCCAAGTACCAGGGAGGTGTTATATTATAAAATTTGCAGTGAAGTGCAATTCTACTTTGAAAAGTGACTATATAGAAATGACACTGCCTTATTCACCAGTGATCTGCTCTGTGCATATATTTAGAGTCATGTCTGATTACGTCAGAGACAAGTATATTTTGCTGTTTTTTATTCCTAACATCCCTGCAGCAGAGCCAACACAGGCTGATTATACTGGATTCTATTATTGTTGTACATCATTAACAAAATTGTTTACTCCATTGCACCGTCATGGAACCATTTGAGGCAAGGTAGACTCTTTATTATTGGTGATGGTACACAAGCCAGATAGGACCCAGCTTGACTCTCAGATCTCAGGCTGAGTTTGTAGGGCTGGTAGTTGGGAAAAAAAAAATCTGTATAGCTGTAAATTGAACACTGAAAGTACATTAGACCCATGTAAGTAGATGTTAACTGCCTGACTTTTGAAAAAATTAACTCTCGTTTTGCAAGCTGTGCTCTTCATTGATTATATCTCACTTCTGTGCCTGTAATTAATCTGTAGTCATGGTAGAATTTAACCATTTTATATACCTGATTGTGCCTCACCAAATAGATCATTGGATATCTAAATCCTTTCACTGGTGCCTGCAAAAGTTAAAAATACAGATGAGCCCAAACCAAATCCTCATTTCCAAAATCTTCTGAATTTGTCCATATTTGACATTTGAACCCAGAATAGTAGTTGTTCTTAGTTATGTTATATTAGTGTCTAGAGGCTGTAACCAAAGACAGGGTCCCATTGTGCTAGTTGCTGTACAGACATACACATAGTAGGAAATAGTCCCAAAAAGCCAACAAATGACCCTGATTTTTACAATGGGTTGAACCCCAGATCTGAGCATTCTGAATTTAGGAGTATTCATAATTATTATGATTCAAATTTTACAGTCAGAGTCCATGTCCAGCAGCTGGCAATCATGTTAAAAAGCAGAAGGGTGCTTGCATGTTTTCCAACAGTTCGATTCTACACTGACGACTACTTTTTTGATCTTAAACAAATTAGAAAAAGAGCCACGTTTGAAATACTTGGCTCTGGGAGCGTATAATAAACTGAGCAGTGTTCCTGCCTATGCCATTGTACCAGTCACCTTCCCGGCACTTTTTCATACTTCAGAGGTGTTCACTTTTAAATCTAATATTCTGCCAGTAAATGTCACTGTGAAATTTCGAAAGGAGAGAGAATTTAGATCTAAAGGATTAAAATTATAATTCTGCAATATGTAAAATGATTCAGCCTGTGGAAAAGTGAGCAGATATGTTGTTTCTAAGGTTTAATTTCAATCTATACATAGTACAGTTTTTGAACTGAGTTGTTCTCTGTTTCCAGCAGTGTACTGTATCATTATAATTGATTGATCACCTTAATCTCTTGAGTGTAGCTGAAATCTTGTCACATTCTGAAATGACTTATTCATGTCAGTTTTCCTGTATTGTTGAGATGAAATGTCTTGTTTAGGTTCTAAAATCAAACCAGATAAACTGATGGAAAAAAACTTTCGAAAACTTTAGACAAATGCACTTTGTGCCCTGAAAAGAATTACTTAGAGAAGCCTTGGCATTCATTCAGTAGTTTTGCTAGATATTTCAGGGAGGTGGTTTCCTCTGTGATTTGTAGATTAACTTCTTTCATCATTTCCC
Source organism: Lepidochelys kempii (assembly GCF_965140285.1). Classification (NCBI taxonomy): domain Eukaryota; kingdom Metazoa; phylum Chordata; order Testudines; family Cheloniidae; genus Lepidochelys; species Lepidochelys kempii. The sequence goes on from NC_136380.1 coordinate 179,171,621, forward strand.
TAAAGCCCAGATAGTTTAATTGGTTCTGACATGAAATGAACAATCGAAAATATTCTTCAGTAGTGAAATATTCCAAACTTCACTTTCACAGTTGAAGGTATGGAAGAAAAAAGATGATTTTAGGCAGTGAAATGTGAAGGACAAGTGGTAGGCCTGTCACAGATGCTGATAGCTTGGCAATGGTTGTACATCATCTTCCCTTCGTTGGCTCATGGACCCTGTCTCAGCTGAAATGCAAACGTGCAGAATGACACATTTATTTTTCATCTTAAACCTTGATAGTTTCAGGCTTCCTGTGCATCACTGATTTGTTCCATTTCCCTATGCTCACCACAGATGTGCTGCCACCGGTGCCAGGCCAAGGGGATAAAACTGCCACTATGCTTTCTGATGGAGCCATTTACAGCAGCATTGACTTCACCACCAAAACTAGTTACAACAGTTCCAGCCAAATCACACAAGCTACACCATATGCCACCACACAGATTCTGCATTCCAACAGCATCCATGAGTTGGCAGTCGACTTACCTGACCCGCAGTGGAAAAGCTCAATTCAGCAAAAAACTGACCTCATGGGATTCGGTTACTCTCTGCCAGACCAAAGCAAAGGCAACAATGGTGATTCCTGCTCTTATTTTCCTGAGTCTGTTTATTTTCCTGGATCTTCTGTGCATGAATTAGAAAATTGTAGTTTATGATTTATTATTCATATTTACCTTAACTAATAACACGCACCTTGCACGCATACTGTTCTTTACACCATCTCAAAATAAATTGTTCTGTGCTTTAGTCCTCTTTGTCTCACCGTAATCTGCAGCCGTCTGTATTTCCATTAGGACAGGCTAGGTAAAACATTTCCCACAGTCCCATCACATCTGCTTCTGACTTGCTAACTGCATGTTCTGCATGTGCTTGTGCTGTAAACTAATCACATGATGTCACTATGACCTTTGCCCTTTAACCCTTAGCCTTACTTTACATCCCTGACTACCGATTGGCTGAGGGATTGTCTAATAGAATGCCACACAACCAGTCACAGGATTTCAGCACCACCAGCTCTCACAACAGCTCAGAAAGAAGTGGCAGCCTCTCAGGTTGGTTTCATTACAATGTGTGTAAAGAGAAGTATTTGTGTTTGTAAGCAGCTTGCTCTGTGGTCCTGATTATAACCATGAAAAAGAGATTACTTCAGTCACAATTTACAGTCAAATATTGTGTCTGTCCATGTTCACTGAACATGTCATTGTAGTCTATAAAAACATGCTTTTACAAAAAACAACATCTTATTTGTCCAGGCTACACAAGAAACCTATTAAGATGTAATAGGAATATCTTTCTAGACTTTGTATCTTTTACTTTTCAGTGTAATTGGAAATCTTACTTTGTAACATTCTCACCCTTCTAGTACAATGTTGAATTTATTCCCAAATCAGTCTTCACTTTACAGTACAGATTATCTCTTTTGAGCCTCATGAACTGGTTAATATTTTTGTTGAATCATTATTGGATCCCAGCTCCTGTGAGCCAGGTTATAAACTTTATATAAACAAAACCACCAGAAACAGCAAAATTCTCAGGTCCAAAGAAATCCTCAAGATGGTTAGTATTTCACAAATTGTTTCAAGTCTGCATACAAACATAATGTAAATAGAATGTGGGTGCTGCATGCTATATTGGAAACATAACACATTTTCACTGAACAACAATGAATGCTGTTTCTTTATAAATACTCTTTAATTTTGACCTTGTTGAAATAATATTATTGTAAAATTATGCCATTTTTAAAGTAAAACCAAAACCAAAAAAATTGCGTTTAAAGTGAAAGTATGTCATTTCATTTAAGCACACTAGGAAAGAGTTCTAGGGATTTTAACTAACGGTACATATTTTTTCTGCAACCTTTGAAATTCTGTTATAAACTGAAGCAACCAGAACAATAGAAATGGTTTCTGTAGGTCAGTTTTAATGATGATTCAAAATAAATGTTGAGATCATACAGCTATAAATGTTGGCCTGTAACTTAAGTAGCCAAAAGTATTCTCACATTTTACAGGAAACAATAACTTGATTCTAGTTAGATGAGAAAATAGGCTTATTGTGTTGGCAAAAAGAGACTGTAAGTTAATGTACTGTGGTACTTTACATGTTTGTACTTGCTCTCTAATCTGAGGTGCATTGACACGTATCTTAGAAAATTAGCTCCTCCTTTCAAGTGCTAACATTTCTATTCCGAGATTTTGAGTCTGATACCTAGTATGTGCTAGGTATCAGAGGACAGTATCAAGCTTTTAAATGTGTTGTTTGTACTGCAATCAGTCCAACTGGCAGATTCTGTTCAAGGGCTGGATTCATTCAAATATTTGATTGTAGAATCACTGAAATTCAAGGTGAAAACACTTTTGAATTTCTGGCCTAACTGGCATGGAAAAATAAGACTTGTAAGGAACAATATTCAAACATAAACTAGACATTGCATTCTAGCTCTCTGTTCCTCTGATCAAGCACTGGAGTTCTTTTACCTATAGAGAGTGAGTAGAGGACAAATCCCTTTCCACAAAGCACCACGTGGCCCATATCCACAAGGATCACAGTAATACAAGTTCCCACCCCACATTCTCCCTCCCTTTCCCCAAATATCCCCCCTTTTTCCATAGAAGTCATATTCTCCTCAAGCCTCATACTATTTCTCTCCCTCCCCCGCTTTTTTCCACCAACCTTGTATTTCTCTCCTTATTTCCCATTCTGTCCTCCATTCATTCCTTGAAGTTCCCTGTCCCTTCTCAAAATCATTCAAGTCTTCCGTCTCTGCACATATGCCCCTTTAGTTTGCTATCCAGTCCCTGGCTTTTATCTCACAAATCTCTTTTCTTCTCCCAGATCCTTCTCCCCCAAAGTGTTGTCCTAGACTTTTGTCCTCGTCTTCCCAAATTTCTCCTCTCAAACAGTCCCTCAAGTTTCTGCTTCCCCTTCCCAGTATCCTCAAGGTCTCCCAGTACTTGTCATTTCTCCCCAAGGTCCAGCTGTCGCAGCATCCCACACTCCCCAGCTCTCCTTGCCTAAGGTCCTCTTCTTGTACTTGTGTCCAAGGTCCCCACTTTCCCAGAATCCCCGTCACATTCTGGGGTGCAATCCAGACAGATGAGGGGTTGTGTCATTACCTGCCCTGTAACCCTGAGTGCCTCAAAATGCTCTGCTTCATCTTTGGTTGGAGGCTGCCAGCAGGCATACAAGCCTGCACTGGGAGTGTCTGTGTATTAAGCAGCTCTGAGTCAGCAAATCTGATTCCAGGAGCCTGCTTGTTACACCACTGCCCCACTCTGTCCTCCACCAGCCTTGATTACATCAGGCAAGATGACCCCAACCCCTGCCCCCAGTCCCAATTTTTCTCAAAACTCTGTGCTCTGCAATGTCCTGCCCTTTCCTGCTCCACTCAGAGAGCGATTAAGATTTGTTTGTTCTTTCAATAAAATAAAAAAATAAATTTAAAAAAATGTTCAAGGTAGTTTCCTTACAAATCTACCTTCCAGCAAGGTGGCTAAGCACCGTCTTGGTCAGGATCTCCCACAAAGTCCAAAGTGCTCAGTTCCTTTGTCCTCTTTGGTGAAAGATCCCTTGTTGTTCTTTGCCCCTCTCTTTTATAGTCCAGTGCACCTTTGAAATGGAGTCTTCTGAAGATTACCCCCCAGGGTAAAGTTCATTTAAGGCAACATGGAGTCTGGTGGTGAAGGAAGTTTCATGCTGGTTTCTTGCCCTGCTAGTGTGTGCTAAAATGTAAATTGATCTGTGTACTACAATCTTCTCCCCCTGCTGTGATGCTCAGTAGTGCTACCCTTGTTGGCTTGATGGTCCTGAGCTCCTTCTCTGTAAATTACTTTCATATTGTCTCTTATTGTATCTTGAAAGCACCTTCAAAGTGGCAGAACCTATTCCTTTGTCTAGGGTAGGGTAATGTTAGCCCTGCCTGGCAGACACACTTTGATAACACAATATCCAATATGTTTGTAATTTTGAATTTGTCCTCCATATATACACCATGAAACAATATTAATGAACAGTATGCTACTAGTGTTTTATTGATATCTTACATGATACCTTTTAGATACAGGTTCTGACATTATCAGATAACAGTGAACCCCTTGCCCTCTTGCATTGGTATGGTATTAGGGTCTCACACACCGAATACCTATCCTCAATGTTCAAGGTCTCCCCTGCCTTTCCTTGCCCCAACTTCCTTCCCTGTTCTTGTCTCCCACAGGTTCCTTCCTCCCTATTGTTCCCCTTATATCTGCCTCCCCCAAGCTCTTCCTTTTACCTGTCCCCAAAGTTTCCCCTTTTACTAGTTCCCCTTTTCTCTAAGTTCCCTCAGGTGCCCCAGTTTATGTCCATCTTCTGCCCTTGCAATGTTCCATGTCCCTCCAGCCTCATTTCTATCCTCCCCTTCCCAAGGATGCATTTAATCTATTCCTGGGAGGTTCCTTTTTCCTTAAGCTGCTACCCCATTTTCCTTCCTGCCCTACGGTTCTCCTTTTGCCATCCAAAGTCTTCCTTTTCTACACTTTCCCTTTCCTTTGAAAGTTCCTCCTATATCTATCTCCAAAGAGGGGAAGAAGAAAAGAGACTGCTGTGCCAGTCTCATAGCTAGAACACCTTCTAACCAGCTCAGCTCCCTCCCAGCTCCACCTCCCAGCTCCTGCCTCTCACCAGCTCTCAGACCATCCCAGACAGAAGAGGAGGAACCCTGGCAGAGAAGGCACAGAGCTGAGCTAGCTAAAATGGGGAGTCTCAGCTGCAGCGTCCCTCCAGCTGGGCCGAACTGAACCCCAGCGTGGCAGCCTGCAAGAGGGTGAATGAGGTGACTGAGCACTTCACTATAAAGCAACAGCCTGATTGCGGTGGCAGTCTCTACTGCCTCTCCGCTCCTTAGCTAGCCAAAAGGGGCTGTTGTCCCTCACAAGTGAAAAGTTCTGGTGTACCTGAGCTGCACTCACCCCGCCTCCATCATTATGCCCCTTGCTGGGTCTCTGCTCATATTGCTGGGATGAGACAAGCAGGGCTTGATGCATGGTTGGCACCACCACCTACAGTTCAGCTATGGCTTAGAAATCCTGTCTTGCTTGTGGTGTTGTGACCTTTGACCCTATTTTGGCTGGTATTTGCCTAGCTGCATACTCAGATCAGCATAACATGAGAGCAGGATGGGCAGGCTGGTTTAGGCTGTGCTTTCTGAAGCTAGTCTTTGCTGTAGAAGATGCTTCATCCCAGATATGAGCTTGTGTGGGTTGGTCCACTTAACTTTTTCCTGTAGGATTAAGAAACTAACATGGGAATTATTACTCCTCTGGATTCCTCCACAAGATGACTGACTACTTGAAGAATCCAGTACTGGAATCATATAGACTTACTGTTCTGGTTGATGCTTCTGGGTTTTGCTCAGGATCTCATGGGTTCCATGATAGCCACAGGTTTTTCCAAGTGGTTGAAGATTTGCTTGCATCTTCTCTTTGAGCTGTAATAGCAAAATATATCTTGAAAATATTTGTCTTAGTCATGGTCAGTGCCACCCCTCCTCTTGGCTGGGATTCAGAGGCGCTATCCTAAATTATGTTGATTTGGATGGGGGCAGATATGTGTGGGAAATATTTTAATGATTGGCCTAGAAACACGGATGGCTTCAGCTGTGTTGCAGGCTTCTCGGCTGGACGCTGCTGACTATGCATTGATAAACTTCCATTTGGGTTGTTTGGTAGACTATTATGACAATCTTTTATTCACCTCTACTGATAGACTGACACCCCCACATTATATAGCCCCTGAATTGCCCCCCAAAACACCACAGTTTAGGGCTGACAAGTAAGAGTTGATGTTTCAAGAGAGGATGCTGGCACACCAATCCTAGAAAATTCACTCTGAATAGGAATGATCAAAACATAGAGGGTTTTTTGTTTTTGTTTTTTTTTTGGCTGTGCCAGGTACATGGAAATCTTGCCATGCTGTTGGTTGCGTCTCACCCAGTGCAGGTACAGGAGACAAAAGGAGTGGGTGATGGCTGATTTACCTCTTGTAATCTCATAGGAAAGGGAATATCAGACAACAGAGTGGCATGGGGCAGGCGGGGTGGGGGGGAGGGGAGAGAATGACAGGGGGATTGGAACAACCATCTCTTTTGTATATGTCCTACCTCCCAAAATTGCATTTGCCATAGGGAAAGAGAGAATAAAATACAGTAGAACCTCAGCGTTACAGACACCTCAGGAATGGATGTTGTCCATAACTCTGAGATGTTCGTGATTCTGAACAAGCTGTTATGGGATGTGCCTCAGGGCGGACTGCTCGGAGCGGGAGCTCACAGCTCTGCAGTGGCTGTCCGGCGAGTGGGGGTGGGGATAGGCAGCTGGTTCTAGCCCCCGGCTGAGAGGGTAAATGAGTGAGGCACCCTGGGGCACCGCAGTGTCAATGGGTGGACAGTGCAGGCTGTGGCCCTTTAAAACTGAGCTGTCCTCCAGAGCTCAGTGTGCAGGTAGGAGCTCCAGCATGTCCAGCAGCTTGCACTGCAAGCCAGGTTTCAGTAGCAGCTCAGGAAGTTTCTTTCCTGGTCTCTGAGCTTGCAAACTTGCCCCCCTCCCAGACAGGAGGGAGTGGGAGGGGAAAACAACATTCACCACCTCCGACCTGTAAGAGGCTGCTCCGCGTTGTGGTGCATAGGGGGTGGGGGTGCCTCCCTTTAAGATACAATACCAGTACAGTACAGTACTGTATTTGCTGGTTGTTTGTTGGTTTTGTCTCCGCTGCTGCCGGATAGCTTATTTCCAGTTCCTCATGGTGTCTGGTTGACTGGTCAGTCCCTAACTCTGGTGTTCGTATCTTTGAGGTTGTACTATAAAGGGAGGACAAAGAAAAGAAAAAAGGGTAGAGAGGAAGGAGGGAGCAAAGAACAGATATGTGGAAACTGATTTGTTTCCACCAAACAAGAAGGGATTCAAGTGGAAGTAGCACAAAAAGGTGGAAAAGGGTGAAGAAAAGTGTGGATAAAAGAGGGTACAAGGCAATGAACAAAAGGGGGGAAAAGAGGGAGAAAAGCAAGGAATATTACCCACCTCATTTCCACCTGCATCTTCCCAGTTTTGAGTTGCACATCCAATTGTAGTGCCCAATCACCCTTATGTCCACAAGCTATTTGCATGCTTTCTACAAAGTAAACCATGTGAAGCATACTCTCCGAAAACATTTTGAAAGGCTCATTGATACTTTTTTTTATTGAACTTGCTCATACCGTTTTAGCAGAAACCCAATTACTTTTACCTTTACGTTTTGACAACCATGCTTGTCATTCTGGCTGAAAGAAATTGACTCTAATAGCAAAGTTTTAGGTTGTGTCCTTAACCTCTCTGTTTTCCACAGAAAGAGATTATGCAAAACAGTCTTATAAATACACTGAAATCTGACATTTGAAAGAATATGCTGTGGTCTATTATTTTTTCCAACAATGAATGCATGGAGGCTTAAAGCAGACATGAATAAATCAATACATATATTTTTATATTTTTATGGAGTTCATATTTTAAAAAGAAGCAATTTTCAGCAATTACGTGAAATATTTTCCCATTTCATCCTGTTATTATTTAGAACCTTGAAACAACCTTAACATGTTGATGCTGATGTTGCTAAGATATAAATACATCTTCTTTTTTGGGGCATGCCATCTGGAATCAGAATTCTTCCAAAGAAAAGTACAAAGCCAACATATTTCATTTCCATTATATTTCTGTAAATTTTTGTTGATTTTGCAGGTGGGAAAGGAGGAAAAAAGAAGAAAAACAAAAATACTTCCAAGCCCCAGAAGAATAATGGGTCTAACTGGGCCAGTGTTCCTCTACCACCTCCTCCGGTGCAGCCGCTCCCAGGCACAGAGCTGGAGCACTTTGGAGAGGACCAGCAAGAAGCAGGGTGAGGCCTTTTCTTCTGTTGACACAATCAGTAGTTCTTTATCACAGTCAATTTTGTCTTCATGTGAATAAAACATCCTTATCTTAGACTGCCTGCAAGCCATGGCAATGCATTCCCAGTTATTATATTGCTTATTGTTTGGTAGAAAATATACGATCTTTGTGAAATAAGGGCTTTATCCTGCAACCTTTTGTCATGTAAATTGTCTTCATGAAGTCCAGAGTGTCTGCTTCCATGAGTAATGGTTTCATGATCTCTTCAGAGTGTCCCAAAAGGGCACTAAGGACAACTTTGCTTCATAATAATTTAGAGCTGATTCTGCTACCCTTACTCATGCGAAGTAGTACCTTACTCTGCAAGTAGCTCCACTGAAGTCAGTTGGGCTTCTTGAGGAGGAAGGTGCTTCTCATGGTGAATAAGGGTGGCAGAATCTGGCTATTAGACTTTTCTAAAGTCTGGCAATAGTAGATCGGTCACCAAAGAGACACCAAAATGGGATAATTTTAGAAGACCTGCCAGTTGATGATACTCAACTTGCAGAATTGAAAAAGGAGCTAAAGTTCTAGACACGCTATATGTGTGAGTTTCCGGAATTTCAACATGTATCTTGACACTTTAAACCTCTTTGGATTGCTAACACTCATTTCCAGGGACAGAAAAGCATGCAACAAACATTTTAAAATGGGAGTGGACATTTTATGTAAAGAAAAACAATCCTGTTATTTGTTTTCTTAACTTATGTATTTAACATTTTTCAGAACAGTCACAATATAACAAAAGAGAAATTATACCAAATGTAGGAAAACAGATGGAAATGTCAAATTCATCTCTGGTGGAGCCTGTGGAAGTCAGTGGAGCGCCATCAGGGATAAATTTGGCCCATCTGTCTGTATTGATAACCCAATATTTTCAGATCATGAGAAATAATATTAAAAATAATCATAGTATCCTACATCTTCCTTTTTTTAAGTTAGAAGCTAATCCTCTTGTTCCCCTTGTCCTAGAGTAAGGTCATGACATATTTAATGAATCATCTCCCAAAGCTACGGTTGATTTAAGTTATGTTAGTACATTTTAATTGGCAAACCATATATTGTTTGTGTATTTGCCAGTGTTTGGCATACTTACCAGAATACATACTAAACTTTATAAAACTCACTCTTCCCCCTTCTCACTGTGGTATCCTTCAATCTATCCTTCTTTTCCCCCATCCCTCCCCATTACCTTCCCAACAGGCCTACACTTCCCCACCCTCTGTGAGGCCTTCATAAACTTCTTTCTCCATTAACATGTTACCTTCAGTGTCCCCTATTCTCCTTGTCACCAGCCATAGCAACTTCTTTTCCTGCAATTCCTCAATAGGTCTCAGCTGCCTCCCTCTCATCCCTATGAAATTGCTAGCTGGAGTTAATTACCCATTCCCTTGGTTCATATGTTTCTTTCTAACCTCACAGTTTTTCTTGTCCCTGACTCTCCAGTACATTTCCTTAATTTTTCTTCCTACTAGTTCCCCATTTTTCCCCCACACACTCATCTCTAGCACCAGCATCTTTAGTCAACACTTACTATTGATACCACCTCTTATTGTGTGGCAAAACTGTTCTGGCTGCTTCTCTCTAGGGCACTCATCCCAAAAGAAGAATTCAAATTGCCATATTCTGGGTTATGTAACTCGGAATAGGCTAGAGAGACTGCCAGAGAGCTGTGCCTCCTCAGTCCAGAAATGGACTCTGCACCTTTAAGAGGGGGAGGTGGGATTTGTCTGGCTGGCTGAATGAAGGGAACAGTGCTTTATGGCTGGGGGTGGGTGGAGAGGAAAACTGCTGCACAAGGGACAAGGGGACAGTGTGGCGACACTGACTTATCCCCTGGGAACCAGGACGAGTGGAAGGATTTAAATGGGGTAGCCCTGTGTGTGAAGCCTCCCGCCATACTTTTACAAAGAGCAGGGTGGGGCAGTGTGATCAGTGAATTCCAGATAGGTGGGTGGAAAAGGAGGCTACTGGAGATTAATATGTTGTGCAGGAACTGGAGCCTATTAGAATGTCATGGGAAAGGAAAAAGGTTGTTAGTTACTGAAACGGAAAGAAATTTTATTTACACTATTTTGATATGGGCACAAAGGTTCCGATAAGGTTCCTTTCAGAAAATGGGCAAAGGCTCAGATCCATTCTTATGTTTCTGCCCTCAATCTAGCATAAACAGTTTAGTGTTCGTTAATCTCTGTCATGCTTACAAGGATCTATCTGTCCCTTTAAACCACCCTCCTTCCAAAATACCAAAATATAGGTGATCAAATAAATCTAAAATATTGTCTTTAATCCAGGTTCTGCTACCCTTATTCACAATGAATAGTATCCAGCTCCATGAATTTATGGGATGACTTCCAGAGTAAGATTCCATTCAACCTGAGTAAGCATGCCAGAATCAGTAAGGCTCCTTACTATACCTAGAGCTATTCAAATATATTTTCCAGCCAAACAGATTTGATCAATTCAACAGAAATTCTCTAAACATTTCAGTCAACCCAAAAATGCATTTTTCAGGGAAAAAAAGTTTTGCACCCTAAATTTGATCCAGCTCCATTCCCTATATATATTTTGGACTTCAGAGTACTCTCTAGATTTAAGGATTTTTTCCAAAAAATGCAGTTTACTTTAATAGAGTATTATAAAAATTTAAGACTTGATAAATAATAATAATTCTCTAGATCAGCTTGGTTTTAAAGTTATTTTTTTAAATTAATGTGTGTTAATATTGCACTAAAATAATTCTGCAATAATAGGCAAACTACTTCCATCTTCTTTAAAGATGACAAATAGATAAATGAGACAGGTGAATTGAAGTACCATCTAGTTAAAGCCTTTGTGACACAGGGCTTAACATCTTAGTTGCATAAAATATCTAGAAGGAAGAAATTATATTAGTCACCAAGACAACACTGGTTATTTCAGGTAGAGTAATCAGGGATATTGACAGCACACTTTCAAGTTCCACACAATTCAGGCTCAGTTTTTGCTATGTTTATCTTTCAAATTACACTTTTTAGTTAGTTATAATGTCACATTGATAGTAATGGCAACCAGACTTTCTAAAGAATATCAAAATGACCAAAAAAATAAAATAAAATTAGACTTACAGATCAGATCCGCAGCTGGAATAAATAGACACAGCTCCACTGAAATTAGTAGAGTTTCACTGATTTATACCAGCCGAGGATCTAGCCTTCTTTTTTCTTTCAACCTCTAGAGTCAAATGAAAGTACAAAATCAAGATTGTATTTCCTACATCAGCTTTAATATTGACATATTGGAAAACAGTTGCTTAGATTTTTCTTTTTATAATTTTATTTATCTTAATTAGTTTGATTTCTAACATACATACCCACTATAATATTACATTTTAAATCTGAAAATCACATATTTAAAAATAACCATGTTGCACAGGAAAACTGAATCCATTCAGGCAGGCCTTGCAATGTGATCTGAAGATGAACAAATGTATACCAGCAGGACAGTGTCCTGGAGAATGCTCAATTTCCAACCCTCTCCTCTTCCTAATCCCTGAGTTCCCATTTATGGACTCTTACCATGAGCATCTTAACTAAACTCAACTGCAAAGGATTTTATACTTCAAAGTTAATGCATTAAATTGCACCTGGAGCAGCATTATCAGTAGCGGCCTGTGAAGCACATGTTTATTATAATCTACATTAGCCTCATCATTAAATTAGCAGGCAGCAACCTTGTGCACTAGATTAAGTTTCCAGATTGTTTTCAAGGGTAGCATCAGATGAAGTGCATTATAGTAATGCAGGCCAGAACTAACTGTTGTGACATCTACAACCAAGAACAATGGTCATGGTCACCTAGCCAAACTCTTAGCTCTTTACTGCTCTCCAGATATGTACAAGGGTCTGAAATCAGTCCCATGCTCCCCCAAACCCTTGTAACATAAAATGGATATATTGGGCCAAATTCTCCAGTTCACTAAAGCCATTTTGTGCCACTAAGGCACTTTGCACAAGTGGCTTTAAAATGGCCAAGGATCGTCAGTGGAGAATTCAGGAACTCCCTGCTCAAGGAAATGGTTGCCACCTGCTGTGCCAGGCACCTGCAACACAAATGGACAGAGGAGGTGTGCTCCAGGAGTGGGGTGAGGAACCAATGTGGCATAGCAGAGCTCCTGCTTTGAGCAGGGGGTTGGACTAGATGATCTCCTAAGGTCCCTTCCAACCCTGATATTCTATTCTATTCTATTCTATTCCACGATACCATATTCTCCAGTGGCCTAACTTAGTGCTGCTCCTGTGTGGCTCCAACTTGCACTGGAGTTGAGTGGCTAAAGATTATAAAATAGCTTCAACTGACTACCTGTGGCTGCCCCCATCCTTTCCTTTTGCCTGAGTTATGCTGGATGAGATAAAGAATCTGTCCTATTCTCTCAACTGAGGGAGCAGACGTCATGTCCGAATCAAAGCAGACTTTTCTATGGTGTGGGCTATTGGGTAAGTTATTCAGAAAGTCAGTGTTATGGATATTTCCAGCTCTCTTTCCTGATCTTCTGCTAACACAGGAGTGGGCAAAATTTTGCCCCTGAGGGCCACATCTGGGTATGGAAATTGTATGGTGGGCCATGAATGTTCACAAAATTGGGGATTGGGGTATGGAAGGGGGTAAGGGCTCCAGCTGGGGGTGCGGGCCCTGAGGTAGGGCCAGAAATGAGGAGTTCAAGGTGCAGGAGGGGGCTCCAGGCTGGGGCAGCAGGTTGGGGTGTGTGGGGGCTCTAGCTGCATGCGGGCTCTGGGGTGGAGCTGGGAATGAGGGGTTGGGGGTTCAGGAGGGTGCTCTGTGCTGGGACTGAGGGGTTCAGAGGGTGGCAGGGGGATCAGTGCTGATGATTGGGGTGCAGGCTGCGGGCGGTGCTTACCTCAAGCAGCTCCTGGAAGCAACGGCATGTCTTCCCTCTGGCTCCTATGCGGAGGCGCAGCCAGGCAGCTCTTCATGCTGCCCCGTCCACAGGTGCTGCCCCTGCAGCTCCCATTGGCCACAGTTTCTGGCTAAAGGGAACAGCACTTGGGATGGGGGCAACGTGCAGAGCCCCCTGGCTGCCCCTACACATAGGAGCTGGAGCGGGGACATGCCTCTGCTTCCAGGAGCCATGTGGAGCCACGGCACACATGGAGCAGGGTAAGCCCTGGACCTCGCTCCCCAGCGGGAGCTTGAGGGCCAGATTAAAACATCTGAAGGGTTGGATGTGGCCCCTGGGCCATAGTTTGCCCACCGCTGTGCTAACACCATGTCCATTCCCTTCTGTCTTCCCTAACATCTCATAGTTCCCCCACATGCCCTTTGTACCTTCTCTCCTTTCCCTGAACTATCATCAGTCAAGCACCCTCCCAATTCCCCTTCTGAAGAAACTGTATTTTTCTCCTTGTTTTAGTTAATAGTCTGGACAGTGGCTGCATTGAACATTGATTGTTTAATTATTATTACCGTTCATTTTTAATATTTTTATTTCAGTGTTTAATTTTATCACTAATAATATACATCATTCCACTCGACCCCAGTAATGAAACCCTTCATGCAGACAGCTAGTTATAAGACAGGTTTAATTATTGCTACTGATTATTCCTAACTAGAAATAAAAAGGAAATATTAATTAGTTATTATATCAATGTAATTGTTAATCATATTTCTTCTTGAGGAAAAAGTAATGAAGGTAATAATATGATACTCTTTTAATTCAAATACATCCTTTTGGCCAACACCTGAAGAAAGGGACCTTCCTTGCTTGAAAGATTGTGTATTATAACAAATCTGCGGTGTAAAGACCAATGTATCACATTGTTTATCTTATCTAATTCATATTGTAAAGAGAGGGCAACATGTCAATGCAGTATATATTAGTTTGTTAACAACCAAATATAAATAGGTTAAAAAACATAAGAGAATAAAGTGGCAACAGTAATGTGAACGTACAGATTTTGGGTTTTCCAGGACATGTTTCAGACATGGACTTTAAGTGAATTACTGTGGAATCATTGTCAGAAATCCCTGGTGATATTAAGCACTCATATTTTATAGATAGCTATTATGAAAGCGTAAAATTGTATTTTATTCAGAAACCATGGATGTTAACAATATTTACTGTGCTACAGTGTCATCAGCTCCAAAAACTAAGCAAGGTATATCAGATGAAGTGAGTTAGCTGTGAAGGTCATCACAGATAAGTGCCAGCAATGCCTTGATTCTATATCACACCATCAGGTATTCTGTAGATATTATATTACATAAAAAACTTTAAAAGAACATTAAGGCTTCAAAAGCAATCATTCAAAAGTTAGGAAATACCCAAATTAAGTTTGCCTGTGCATATGCATTATGATATTGTCTTTAATTACATGATCCTTTCCACCAAACTTCTGTCTGTAAAGTCAAGCTCCTTTAACAATTATGTATCTAAACTGTACAGACTTCTACACAGGGAGAGGGAAATTGTACTTTCATACATTTTAGAAGTCTCTAAATATTGTGTAAAATAGCTTTTCTGTCCATAATGCAACTTTGATGTTCTCTCTCTCATGATACGTCAGGGCTAGAAACAATAGCTTTATTGGAATGGAAGATAGAACTTCAGTTTCTAGCCTTGATCAGTCACAATATATTAGACCCTCAACTTTTCTTTGGTCCAGGACTGAGTATTACACTCAGACCAATGTAATTCTAGCTGAGAATTCCTTATATGAGAAGAATGAAAGAAGGACATATTTTTGGGGCATTTTTTTTTAAATTTGTGGCAGCTGTGTTGAAGATGTTTAGAAGTGTTGAATGTCATCTAAGCAGTCCCAATAGAGATTAATTAATTGGTGAGGTACTGGCAGAGAAGTCCAGGTGCATGATAAATGCAGTTTATCAGATAGCTCTGTAATTTATCATGTGTATCTAACCTCCCCTTGTGCTTGGGGTGAATTGGATGTGTTGCTGTTGTATGCATTTAATACTTTTTTTAGGTTTCATAAAATACACAAAGGCAATATACACAGTTTACAATCTTCGTGAAAACCATAACTTTTGAATTCACTACATATAATGCATTGATGTACTATTGTATTAATGAAAACTAGTATTTTACATTTAGAGCCATATTCCCTCCCCTGTTTCTGGCTCCTTTGTAATGAGCATGCAGAAAAAGGGCAAAATTTTTTAAAGTATTTAGGTGCCTAAAGATGCAGATAGGCACCTAGTGGAATTTTCAGAAGCACCTAAGTACCCAGCTCCAATGGCATCTAGGCACTACTGAAAATCCCACTGGGTGCCTAAATACCTTTTTTTAAAATATGGCCCTAAGGGTATGTCCACACTGCACTCTAAAACCCATGGCAGCTCCAGCCTGAGCTCTACACTGCTGTTTTTAATGCTGTAGCATAAGTCTGAGTTTGTAGACTCAGGCACTGAGACTTGCTGCCATGGGTTTTAAAACCCAATGTAGACATAGACTAAGTGTCCAGCTGAGAATTTCCTCAAGGTAGAGATCTTTGTTTATATCACACCAGACTAGACATCTCCTGTGCCAGCCACCCTCCCTCACCCCTACATCTAGGCTATATTAGGGTAGTGTGGAGTGGAGCAGGCTATAGAACAGCATGTGAAAAGGCTGCTTGCCTTTCCAGTTACAATTAATTTACCAGTTTTGTGTTGGAGTAGTGACTGGGTTATGTGTGGAATAATGGTAACAACAAATCTTCCAAACCCCTCTTGGCATGGTCACTGCTTTGGGGATCCAAGAAGAGATCTAACATATGCTTGATAGAAGGAAGGTGGGAGTAAGGAAGTGCTATACCTAAATATTTGAGTTCATTCACTGTCTTTGAATCAGTAGCCTGGGTTTTCATGTCTAGATACAGGTAAATCTTTAATGCATTCTCTTAGCTTAATAGTCCAGAAAGTGAGTTAGTTCATTTCCTTTGGTAATTGTGAGCTAAAGTCATTTAATTAATATTAAAAAACATGATAATGAACATGTGGTTTGTTGTAGCAAATTTTGTTCAAATTGCTTAGCTATTATGAGCCAATTAAACACAGAAACAAAACCAATGTGACAATTTTCAGCAATTATTGCCTTACTTATATTTAATATAATAATTCAGACTCAAACTGCATGTCAGGGTGGGCATGTCCCATAAACATCTACACAGCAACCTCATTATCCACCTTCAAATCCCTCCTCAAAACGCGCCTTTTCTGAGTTTGTACAGCACCTAGCACAATGGGATCTAGCCTAAAACTAGGGCTCTATGGTAATGTGAATATTAAATAGTAATAATAAAGATGCTTGTCTTTCTCTCTAGTATATAGAAGAGGCTAGTTTTTGGTTGATACTAAATTTACATGTTCTTCATTTCAGGTATGACAGTGATGGTTGGTGTCCTCCTTTACCGGTTCAGACGTACTTACACCAGGGCCTGGAGGATGAGCTTGAAGAAGATGATGACAGAGTTCCTACACCACCTGTCCGAGGGGTGGCCTCCTCACCAGCAATCTCCTTTGGGCAACAGTCCACTGCCACTCTCACACCTTCTCCACGAGAGGAAATGCAGCCAATGCTTCAAGCCCACCTTGATGAATTAACCAGGGCCTACCAGTTTGACATAGCAAAGCAAACATGGTAAATGTTCGAGTTAGACACACTGTAATAATACAGTATCCAGTGCCAAAATCCTTAGCACTACATGACAACTGAAACTGTTAATTGAAAAAATATATTAAAAAGAGTATATGGTATAAAAATGGAGCCTAAAAATAGGTATTTTATTAAATTTGTGTTAAAAATACATGTAAAGATTATATTCATCTGGAATGCTGGTATATACTGATTAATTAACCCCATCAACAGGTAACTTTTATCCACACATTTCAGGATAGCAAATAAATTGAATTTATCAGGTCTTTGGAAATAACAAGACACTAAATCAGTGTTCAAACGTCAGGTCAGTCACCTCTATTATCTACAGTACCATTATTTTTCTGGAGAATTAGCTTCATTCACATTTACACGAGAATGAAGTATCCACACAGCTAAGAGTTTTGATAATATGTTGAAATATCATCTCTAATTTCAACAAGAAGATAATAGAAACATCAGGAAGAAAGTTGTTAAATTACACAGAATGGATCTAGTCTGTTAGACTGTGTTTCACTTATTTAAAGGAAGAACAAGCAAATATCACTGTAACATTTTCACTATAAAATAAACATTAGAAGCGATCTCTTCAGGGACTAAGAAAGAACTTTGCAGCTGCATAGGACAAGAACTGAAGGCCAGTTGCTTTCTGGATGTCCCCTAAGTAATAGTTGTCCTTCTAAAACTTTTCCATCTAGAGAAAATAAAAAAAGAGTCTGAGAATCTCAGAAGATAAAGTACAGCTAGTTGCTGAATGGCACTGCACCAGCAAAGAAGTGGACATGCTTCATTGGCAAACAAAGGTCACAACCACATACAGTGTTTGCCATCATAAATAGAACAGACACGTAGACAAACCATGCCAAATCAAAGCCAGCTGTTTTCTCTTGGAAGCCTCTAGGCTCATTTGCAAACTGTATTCAATCCATGGGGTAATTAGGCCCCACTGCAGTACCATATTGCCTATATAGGCCGTAGCCTGCCCAGGGGACTAGCGCAAATCAGAGGCAGCAGCTAATCCTGGCCCATTCCAGTACTTGATTTGAGTCAGCATACAAATGTGTGCCCTGCCTGTGAAGGCTGTAATTTGAAGGTGTTATGCTTTCAATGGCCTGCAAACTGTAGGTGCCATTTTGGTGTCAGATGACACTGTGAATCTCATTATGACATCTTTTTTGGGGAGGGCTATCCACCTGATTTTAGCTTATAAAAATACTCCTGTATAAATAGACATAATGCCCATAATCCATATACCCTAACCAAAAGTTAATTCTCTCTTGCCACCTAAAGCCCTTTTATACCAGCAGGCAGGCAAAATTGCTTACTGTAGCAGTGAGGCTGAAATCTCCCTTCCTGCTCAGTAAGTGTACTTCACAACTTGCAAATAAGGGGCAGGGAGGCCATTTTGGAATGTTGCTACCCGGTGACCACACCTGCTTTACATAGCCTGTTCAACTGCAGTCAGATGACCCAACATGGCCTATTGCTGGTGCAAGTAAAATGTTCCAAGTCCAAGCCTCCCTAGCCAGTTCACTGTGAACTCTATTTCTTTGACAACAAGGAGACCAATTCTGGGCTTTCTACCATGCTGACCAATCATGAATAAGGATCCACTTTATAGATTGCAAACTGTCAAGCAAAGTCATAACTGACTTTTGAGTACCCCATGCTGGCCTGTCACAGTGCCCTCTCAAACAGATTGCTCAAGAAAGCAGCTCACAGCTAAGAGACTGGGTCCTGTTCCCCTTATTAGAGTTGCTGCAGAGTTAGGATCCACAGATTTCAAAATCAGTGTTGTGAAGGGCCACAGTAATGACCTCATTGTGTTCTAGTTAAATTACTTCTAGTTGGGCAAACTAAATACATGCTTGCTGAAGATGAGGTACAATCCATGTTACCTGAAAACTCTTCTCCTGGAGAACACTGCCTGCTCTTCAGGCTGAATTCCATTTAATAAAGTCAAGTTTGGGTGGGGAAAATGTCCTCTTCCTGCAGTACAAGTTGAATTTAAAAACTTTTGGCTTGTATTGAGAGGAAGGACATTTCAGAAGTTTGGGCACTAGCCCGGATCCCAGGAGACCCTGCTCTGCCATAGACTTCCTGTGTGACTTTGGGCAACTCACTAAGTCTCTCTGTGCCTCAGTTTCCCATCTGTAATATGGGGCAAATAGCAATTCTCCACATCACTGAGGTTGTAGTAAGGAGAAGTACATTAAAAGGTAGCGCTCAGATACTATGGTAATAGGTACCATATACGTACCTGAGATAGATATCTGAGTCAATTCTTCTTGGGTAAATAACTTAGCCCTGGTCTACACTAGGACTTTAGGTCGAATTTAGCAGCGTTAAATCGATGTAAACCTGCACCCATCTACACAATAAAGCCCTTTATTTCGACTTAAAGGGCTCTTAAAATCGATTTCCTTACTCCACCCCTGACAAGTGGATTAGCGCTTTAATCGAGGTTGCCGGCTTGAATTTGGGGTACTGTGGACACAATTCGATGGTATTGGCCTCCGGGAGCTATCCCAGAGTGCTCCATTATGACCGCTCTGGACAGCACTCTCAACTCACATGCACTGGCCAGGTAGACAGGAAAAGAACCACGAACTTTTGAATCTCATTTCCTGTTTGGCCAGCGTGGCAAGCTGCAGGTGACCATGCAGAGCTCATCAGCAGAGGTGACCATGATGGAGTCCCAGAATCGCAAAAGAGCTCCAGCACGGACCGAACGGGAGGTACGGGATCTGATCGCTATTTGGGGAGAGGAATCTGTGCTATCAGAACTCCGTTCCAGTTTTCGAAATGCCAAAACCTTTGTCAAAATCTCCCAGGGCATGAAGGACAGAGGCCATAACAGGGACCCGAAGCAGTGCCGCGTGAAACTGAAGGAGCTGAGGCAAGCCTACCAGAAAACCAGAGAGGCGAACAGCCGCTCTGGGTCAGAGCCCCAAACATGCCGCTTCTATGATGAGCTGCATGCCATTTTAGGGGGTTCAGCCACCACTACCCCAGCCGTGTTGTTTGACTCCTTCAATGGAGATGGAGGCAATACGGAAGCAGGTTTTGGGGACGAAGAAGATGATGATGAGGAGGAGGTTGTAGATAGCTCACAGCAAGCAAGCGGAGAAACCGGTTTTCCCGACAGCCAGGAACTGTTTCTCACCCTAGACCTGGAGCCAGTACCCCCCGAACCCACCCAAGGCTGCCTCCTGGACCCAGCAGGTGGAGAAGGGACCTCTGGTGAGTGTACCTTTTAAAATACTATACATGGTTTAAAAGCAAGCATGTGAAAGGATTACTTTGCCCTGGCATTTGTGGTTCTCCTAGATGTAGTCCTAAAGCCTTTGCAAAAGGTTTCTGGGGAGGGCAGCCTTATTGCATCCTTCATGGTAGGACACTTTACCACTCCAGGCCAGTAACACGTACTCGGGAACCATTGTAGAACAAAGCATTGCAGTGTATGTTTGCTGGCATTCAAACAACATCCGTTCTTTATCTCTCTGTGTTATCCTCAGGAGAGTGAGATATAATTCATGGTCACCTGGTTGAAATAGAGTGCTTTTCTTCAGGGGACACTCAGAGGAGCCCATTCCTGCTGGGCTGTTTGCCTGTGGCTAACCAGAAATGTTCCCCGCTGTTAGCCACAGGGAGGGGGGAAGGTTGAGGGGGTAGTCACGCGGTGGGAGGAGGCAAAATGCGACCTTGTAACGAAAGCACATGTGCTATGTATGTAATGTTAACAGCAAGATTTACCCTGAAAGAGTGTAGCCACTGTTTTATAAAATGTGTCTTTTTAAATACCGCTGTCCCTTTTTTTTTCTCCACCAGCTGCATGTGTTTCAATGATCACAGGATCTTCTCCTTCCCAGAGGCTAGTGAAGCTTAGAAAGAAAAAAAAACGCACTCGCGATGCAATGTTCTCCGAGCTCATGCTGTCCTCCCACACTGACAGAGCACAGACGAATGCGTGGAGGCAAATAATGTCAGAGTGCAGGAAAGCACAAAATGACCGGGAGGAGAGGTGGCGGGCTGAAGAGAGTAAGTGGCGGGCTGAAGACAGGGCTGAAGCTCAAATGTGGCGGCAGCGTGATGAGAGGAGGCAGGATTCAATGCTGAGGCTGCTGCAGGACCAAACCAGTATGCTCCAGTGTATGGTTGAGCTGCAGCAAAGGCAGCTGGAGCACAGACTGCCACTGCAGCCCCTCTGTAACCAACCGCCCTCCTCCCCAAGTTCCATAGCCTCCACACCCAGACGCCCAAGAACGCGGTGGGGGGGCCTCCGACCAACCAGCCACTCCACCACAGAGGATTGCCCAAAAAAAAGAAGGCTGTCATTCAATAAATTTTAAAGTTGTAAACTTTTAAAGTGCTGTGCTTAAAGTGCTGTGTGGCATTTTCTTTCCCTCCTCCACCACCCCTCCTGGGCTACCTTGGTAGTCATCCCCCTATTTGTGTGATGAATGAATAAAGAATGCGTGAATGTGAAGCAACAATGACTTTATTGCCTCTGCAATCGGTGATTGAAGGGAGGAGGGGCGGGTGGTTAGCTTACAGGGAAGTAGAGTGAACCAAGGGGCGGGGGGTTTCATCAAGGAGAAACAAACAGAACTTTCACACCGTAGCCTGGCAAGTCATGAAACTGGTTTTCAAAGCTTCTCTGATGCGTACCGCGCCCTCCTGTGCTCTTCTAACCGCCCTGGTGTCTGGCTGCGCGTAACCAGCAGCCAGGCGATTTGCCTCAACCTCCCACCCCGCCATAAACGTCTCCCCCTTACTCTCACAGATATTGTGGAGCACACAGCAAGCAGTAATAACAGTGGGAATATTGGTTTCGCTGAGGTCTAAGCGAGTCAGTAAACTGCGCCAGCGCACCTTTAAACGTCCAAATGCACATTCTACCACCATTCTGCACTTGCTCAGCCTGTAGTTGAACAGCTCCTGACTACTGTCCAGGCTGCCTGTGTACGGCTTCATGAGCCATGGCATTAAGGGGTAGGCTGGGTCCCCAAGGATACATATAGGCATTTCAACATCCCCAACAGTTATTTTCTGGTCTGGGAATAAAGTCCCTTCCTGCAGCTTTTGAAACAGACCAGAGTTCCTGAAGATGCGAGCATCATGCACCTTTCCTGGCCATCCCACGTTGATGTTGGTGAAACGTCCCTTGTGATCCACCAGAGCTTGCAGCACTATCGAAAAGTACCCCTGGCGGTTTATGTACTCGGCGGCTTGGTGCTCCGGTGCCAAGATAGGGATATGGGTTCCGTCTATAGTCCCACCACAGTTAGGGAATCCCATTGCAGCAAAGCCATCCACTATGACCTGCACATTTCCCAGGGTCACTACCTTTGATATCAGCAGATCTTTGATTGCGTGGGCTACTTGCATCACAGCAGCCCCCACAGTAGATTTGCCCACTCCAAATTGATTCCCAACTGACCGGTAGCTGTCTGGCATTGCAAGCTTCCACAGGGCTATCGCCACTCGCTTCTCAACTGTGAGGGCTGCTCTCATCTTGATATTCATGCGCCTCAGGGTAGGGGAAAGCAAGTCACAAAGTTCCATGGAAGTGCCCTTACGCATGCGAAAGTTTCGCAGCCACTGGGAATTGTCCCAGACCCGCAACACTATGCGGTCCCACCAGTCTGTGCTTGTTTCCCGAGCCCAGAATCGGCGTTCCACAGCATGAACCTGCCCCATTAGCACCATGATGCATGCATTGGCAGGGCCCATGCTTTCAGAGAAATCTGTGTCCATATCCTGATCACTCATGTGACCGCGCTGACGTCGCCTCCTCGCCCGGTATCGCTTTGCCAGGTTCTGGTGCTGCATATACTGCTGGATAATGCGTGTGGTGTTTAATGTGCTCCTAATTGCCAAAGTGAGCTGAGCGGCCTCCATGCTTGCCTTGGTATGGCGTCCGCACAGAAAAAAGTCGCGGAACGATTGTCTGCCGTTGCTCTGACGGAGGGAGGGGCAACTGACGACACGGCTTACAGGGTTGACTTCAGGGAGCTAAAATCAACAAAGGGGGTGTCTTTACATCAAGGAGTATTTCAGGCAGGACTTCACGGAGGGTTCCAATAAGAAATGGTGCACCTAAGTTATCGTTCTTATTGGAACAAGGAGGTTAGCCTGGCCTCTGATTGATACATGGCTAGATTTACCTCGCTGCACCTTCTCTGTGAGTGACTGCAGTGTGACCTAGAGGAATGAGTCCCCTAGACAGGGGAGGGGGGGAAGCAAATGAGTACAAAACAAATCTGGTCTATTTCTTGTTTTGACCCACTCCATCTATCTTTTACATCTTTGGCTGGCAGCAGACGGTGCAGAAGACTGCATGCCATCCACATCTCATGGCTGCTCGGCAGAAGATGGTACAGTACGACTGCTAGCCATCCTCATCTCTTGCCTGCCTGGCAGAAGATGGTACAATACGACTACTAGCAATCCTCATTTCTTGCCTGCCTGGCAGAAGATGGTACAGTACGACTGCTAGCAGTCCGTATCGCCTGCCCGCTCACCATAAGACGGTTCAATAGGACTGACTGCAGGACTAAAGAGAATGACCTGGTCAAGTCACTCCAAATTTAGTCCCTGCGCCCATGTCTGCCCAGGCGCTCCCAGCCGACGTGGCCAGGAGCACCTCGGACACGACGAGGAGGACTACCAGTCGTATTGCACTGTCTGCTGCCAGAAGGCAATGGGTTGCTGCTACTGTGCAGCAAAGCCGTACCACATCTGCCAGCACCCAGGAGACATAGGGTGATGGTTACCTGAGCGGGCTCCATGCTTGCCGTGGTATGGCGTCTGCACAGGTAACTCAGGAAAAAAGGCGCGAAATGATTGTCTGCCCTTGCTTTCACGGAGGGAGGGAGGGAACGGGGGCCTGACGATACGTACCCAGAACCACCCGTGACAATGTTTTAGCCCCGTCAGAGTGCTCCATTGTGACTGCTCTGGACAGCACTCTCAGATGCCCGATTGTTTGCCGTTGCTCTGATGCCGGGAGGGGCGACTGAGGACATGGCTTACAGGGTTGGCTTCAGGGAGCTAAAATCAACAAAGGGGGTGTCTTTACATCAAGGAGTATTTCAGGCAGGACTTCACGGAGGGTTCCAATAAGAAATGGTGCACCTAAGTTATCGTTCTTATTGGAACAAGAAGGTTAGCCTGGCCTCTGATTGATACATGGCTAGATTTACCTCGCTGCACCTTCTCTGTGAGTGACTGCAGTGTGACCTAGAAGAATGAGTCCCCTAGACAGGGGATGGGGGGAAGCAAATGAGTACAAAACAAATCTGGTCTATTTCTTGTTTTGATCCAATCCATCTATCTTTTACATCTTTGGCTGGCAGCAGACGGTGCAGAAGGACTGCATGCCATCCACATCTCATGGCTGCTCTGCAGAAGATGGTACAGTACGACTGCTAGCAGTCCATATCGCCTGCCCTCTCACCATAAGGCGGTTCAATAGGACTGACTGCAGGACTAAAGAGAATGACCTGGTCAAGTCACTCCAAATTTAGTCCCTGCGCCCATGTCTGCCCAGGCGCTCCCAGCCGACGTGGCCAGGAGCACCTCGGACATGACGATGACGGCTACCAGTCGTACTGTACCATCTGCTACCACAAAGCAAGGGGTTGCTGCTACTGTGTAGGAATGCCGTAACGCGTCTGCCAGCACCCAGGAGACATAGGGTGACGGTTATCTGAGCGGGCTCCATGCTTGCCGTGGTATGGCGTCTGCACAGGTAACTCAGGAAAAAAGACGCGAAACGATTGTCTGCCCTTGCTTTCACGGAGGGAGGGAGGGAACGGGGGCCTGACGATATGTACCCAGAACCACCCGCGACAATGTTTTAGCCCCATCAGGCATTGGGATCTCAACCCAGAATTCCAATGGGCAGCGAAGACTGCGGGAATTGTGGGATAGCTACCCACAGTGCAACGCTCCAGAAGTCGACTCTAGCCTCGGTACTGTGGAAGCGCTCCGCCGAGTTAATGCACTTAATGCACTTAGAGCATTTTCTGTGGGGACACACACACTCGAATATATAAAACCGATTTCTAAAAAACCGACTTCTATAAATTCGAACTTATTCCGTAGTGTAGACATACCCTTACAAACAGCTTTGCAAATACCTTCAGGGTATACTGGAAGATTTGTCTCTTTTCTCATTGGCCCAGCACACCAATGTCTTCCACTCAACCCAACAACATTTCTGTTTGTCTGTTTGTATAGGCACATCCAAAGCAATACTCAACCTCCTCTGGCCCCAGTTCCACCACTTGGATATGTAGCTGGAACCCTTATTTCAGATTTGGAAACAGACATTCCAGATGATGATGAGGATGACATTGAAGAGGAAGCTATAGAAATCACTAGGCCACTAAGAGGTCTAGAGCATACTCCAGGATCCAGTATGGACAATCTAGACAGCTCTGTGACAGGTAACTGAACACATTTAACAGTGAAACCAACCTATTTGTAATATTAAAATACATCATAAATCAAATACCTTTTAAGCAAAAATTTATTCCATTCTATTTCTGTGACATTTAAAATATGTTAATATTAAACACTAAAGTTAAAGAAGGATTTGAAAATACTTTTGCTTTGCTGCAAAATGATAAGAAAATTCATGAATTTTAAAAAGCTTTAAAGACATGAAAGAAAACTCAATTATATCCTGTCTTTCATGAAAAGTTCAGTCATTGGGGAAGCAAGTCTGTTACATAAAAAGAGGGGGGAAGCCCTTAACTTTGAAACGATATACTGTATTTTGTATATTGGGAGCAGCATAAAAAGTTAATGTTATCTTAAAATGTTTCTAGATATTTGGCTGTGTAAAAGCATGCACTGATGAACACAGGAAGGTTAAAAGACTTTTCAAAATAAGCTTGGCTAGATCAGCACAACATTTATTTGTAGACTGAAGAAAATGTATATGTAGGTGAAACATATATTTTATACCCACTTCATATTGCTGTGTTTAATAAGTGTTCCATTTCAGTGAAGATATTTAATTATTCTGTCACCTTTTGCTTCACTGTTTCTTATTCCTTGGATGCGCAGAAAAGTTACAACTGCAATCAACAAAGAGGGGCCTGAAAATGCATGCTAAACTATTCCACCGAATCTGAATTAGTAAAATTGCTGTCAAAGAAAGACAGGGAGTTTTCTGAGAAGAAGCTGTTTTAACATGAACATTATGAACCCTTTCTGAGGCATCAATAAACTCTCCTTTGAACTGAAGTTGGATCTGTACATAATGTACTACATCCATTGATGTATTTGAGTCTATTGATGACTCAAATGTGCATGGTCTTATATAGCTCGTTAAAAAAAATACTGTTTGTCTCTTCAGTCATTGATCTTTATGTGAAAACACTAATTTCTAGCTATACCTGCACAGTACACTTGCTCACTGGGGACATATTAATGTAGCACCACTTAATTTTATCTCACCTCTCTGTGCCTTACAAGTTCTAAGAATTTTACTCCCTTATCTAAACATTGCAGCTCTGAAAACACATTGCAGTTCCCAGTGATGGAGGCAGTACTGTGACAGTGATGAAGCATCAGTACCTATCATTTTCCTCTTCTTCCCTTGTTGAATTAAACAGTGTACTCTTCTATCCCACTTTCTGGTTTTTCCCTTTCCCTGGGGCCAGACTGCTTGCCAAGCTAATTACGATTTAAGAACTGTAGCTCTAGTGTTGTGATTTGAAATCCAGATCCAACTGAAAGCTGTAGAGTTATAGTTTAAATCTTTTAATTCAGAAGGCTGACTTATTAGTGCACGAATATGGTAAGCTACTTTGCCTGAATTTCTAGCATAATCTCCTTCAGGCTATAATTCTGCATATTTTTACATATCTCACTAATGGCTCTGAAGCCTTTCCATTAGGAATGCAGCAAAGGTTTCACAGTGGTAATACAGGACTAAATAAAAAAAATCAGCTTACTATATATTGTCCCTTCAGTGTTTATTAATATGTCAATATTAGTATATCTGTATATCAGAAAATGAGCATTTCACTCATGTACATTTTCAACTGTTATTAGTATCCTACTTTACCTTATGTGAAAGAAATAAAGACAGCTGCATTTCTGCTGCAGTTAACATACTTCTGGGTTCCTTACAATTGATGCTTTTATGAATAAAAATCAAACCTGCTTTCCTAGATAGAAATACTGCTTAATTATCAGTGTGTTAAAAATCTCAGTCTGTGAAGCTGTATGTTGCAGGAAGAAGTTGTGCTTTACCTCATAACTTGTAAATAATACATATGTTTAGTAGAAATGACCTACAAAATCTCAGGCATCTAGATAACAAATTGTCTTCTGCCTTCTTCAATGACTGTATGGGGGAAGTACGATCAAAGCCTTCATTTTCTCTCTTGGATTTGAGTTTCTTAGCAATAGTATAACTTTGACATGAGGGAGTGCATATTATATTTGTGGGGAATGTTTCAAAGGATAATATTTTGATATTTCTGTGATCCTATTAACCCCATAGGCTTGATATTTCAGCAATAAGCAGGGTATGTAAAACACAAGTAGATCCCATTGTTTCAAAGGTTTCTCAAATTGCCTAATTTGCTTATCTTTGATATGTTAGGCATTCCTGAGGTCTCCCCACATCCTGCAAACAAAATAACTAATGAGTGGTCTCACCCCTCTTCCCACATTAAAATACAAGCTCATTCTTTGTGTAGGGCTTCAGATATGTTAGAACAGCAATTTCCTGAGGCTTTTATAACGTTGTTTCATTTCTCTAAAGGTATTGAATATTTTAGAAAATTGAGCAAAAATATAGTACCTGGTCCCTAAGAACTCAGAAGCCAACATTTATTTTTTTAAAAAGGTGTTTCTGTGAGGTTAGTACTTATGGAAAAATATTGGCTCACATCCCCAGATACTGAAGGCCTCAGAACAGAGAGACAATGCAGATAGAAGCAGTGCCCTGAGGTCAGCCTTCCTCAGCACTGACCTGGAGATATCATCTCTAGTAGTGAGAGGATAGTTTGGTCTTCATAGCGGAGACAAGCCTTGTGCTTTCTGCTGAGGCTGCCAATAAGTTTTACATCCAGCACCCACTAAGGGGGAAATTTTGGTGCTATGCAGACTGGTTCAGTGGAAACAGAACTCACACTTCCAAATGCATCTGACATAAGGCGTGTTTAAGTGATGGAATTTATTGCCGGTGTTTCTCCAGGAAGTCTCCCATTATGGCAGTTAGAAAATAGAAGTTGCTAGAAAAGTCTGAATAACATCTAAGACCATGATTAAGCAGAGCTGATGGAGATGCTGTCAGATTTTGGTGCATTCTGAGTGGTCTATTAGTGGAAGTGGATCTTTTTATCTGAAAGTGGATGAATTACTTTGATCAAACCATAAAATTTGATAGATGGAAAATCCAATACAATTCCAAAAATTTGAGGTTGGGGCCCCAAATGGAAAGTCACCATCAGGATTTTTTTCTAAAGGCTATTTTATTAGGGTCAGTAGGATCATATGTCAACTGAATTAGGAAATGTTAGATTTAGAAATTATAGTAGGGTCCTCTCATTGTCAAAACGTCTTTGTTTCCCAGCCCCTCTTGATTTAGTTAGTGCTAATGGAGGATGCAGACAGAGATTTTCCTCTATGCTTTTAAGCTTTTTCTGTTTGTGAGTGAGAGGCCAAATGTTGACATGTATTAAAAAAAAAGGGAGGGGGGAAGAGGAGTTCACAGTAAACACATCCTAATGGTCTCTAGGTACTATAAAGGAAACTCAAGCTGGGAAAATTCTATTTAAACTTTTGAGTAATGATTTTATAAATCTAAAAGCTGAAGCATTAATTTGTTTCCAGAAAAATTCTGAGTAATAGTAAATGGAAAGAAGGACTTATTTTAACACTATGATGTTTTTCCCAGCATCTAAATCATCCATAGTTTATTAGACAATTAAGTTGTTGGTTCTCATAAAAACATTGAGCTGATATAGAACTCATGCTTTCTTATCTTTCAGTTAATTGATCATTTATGTCTCCTTTTCTTTTAACAGGTTTGTTGAAATATTGGTAATGGGAAATTTGGGGGACAGATTAAATGTAATGTTTGTATTCATGATGCAATTTTGTGCCATAATTTTGACCAGAATTCTTCTTGTTCTGCTTTATTCGTTATAGGGACTTAATTGTCGAATATTACTGTATGGGATTTGATCCACTTTTCATTGAAGTCAACTGAAAAACTCTTAGGCCTTGACCAGCCCCCTTTCACCTCCCCTCCCACCCCTTAAAATTTCATAGCCTTGCCACCAGCAGTGTAAAAACAGTGAGCACTCTAGTTACAAATAAGGTACAGACATTTTAAGAACTTTCAGCCTTTGTCATCTGTGATAGACCTGCTCCAGTGACCCTTCTACATAATGGTTCATGCCATTACCCCCACTAGTGCCTCTGTACTTATGTGGAAGCTGAGGAGAAGAGAGTTTACTGTAGATGCAACCCTGTTAAGTCCAACAGGAGTTTAATCAAACCCATAGTTTGCTCAAGTGAAACAGGATACATCCATCAATGGCTATTAGCCAAGACCCATGCTCTGGGTGTCCTTTAGCCTTTGACTGCCAGATCTGGAACTGGATGACGGGGGAATGGATCGCTTGATGGCTGCCCTGTTCTCTACATTTCCTTTGAAGCATCTGGCACTGGCCACTGTCAGAGACAGGATACTGGGCTAGATGGACCATTGGTCTGACCCAGTAGGGCCATTCTTATGTTCTTATGACTGAAAACAGTACACAGTTATTCTTGCACATGGGTAACAAAAATGAAATAATCTAAAATTCTAATAAATATGCCAACAAGAAGCAAAGCACGGAGAAAAAAAACAATCTTCTTTTGCATATGTTCAACCTACTTTTTTTTTTAAAAAAAAATTACTCGGCTTGTCAGCTATGTGGTAAAAGCTGTTTATTCAATGTGTCTGAGCACAAATGTCATAACTCTAGAAAATTACACAACATCCGTTACTTAACCAATATTTTACCAAGGCAGAGGTCAATATTGGTATTGATTTACTCAGGGATACATATTGCAAAAGATTTTATTTTACAGGCAGTTAGGCAGATTGCATTTAATAGGACGAATGTGGTTCATGGATTAAATATGTGCTTAGAAAATAGGGAACTGCTAGTTTTTGTACCTCATAAAAATGGTAATACTACAATTAGCAGGGTCATACTATAAAGCACAGGCTTTATCCTAGCTTAATGGATCTGGGGATAGGCATTCATCAGCAAGGATGGATTTAGCATAAAATGACATGTAAATGAATTGATGACTGATCATAAATTAATTTTAGTGCTGAAGATGTAGTAGAGACACAGCAAGATGCCACTTTATCACAGTATTTTACTGCTGGGCAACATTTGAGCAACTACTTAATGTGCGATGTGCATTTCTTCTCTAACAGCTTCAATAAATTTGAAAAAATGTTGGGCCTTTCAGCAATATGGAAACCAAAACACCTAGACAGACTGAAAGTAGAAACACAAATAAATTTGGCTAAGTGGCATAAATTCATTTTTCATTAAATGTTTATAGACGCCTTGATTATGTGTGGACCTATAAAATGTCAAACTTATATGAATGGCTTCTATTCTTTTGTTAAAGATTCCTGGCCAGAAGAGACAATTTTAAGAACCTACAGATTTCATTTCATACTTATAAATTTCAATATTGGGTGGGGGAGGGGGATCACTGTTGTATAATATACAGGATATGTCAAGGTCTTATTTTCAGAGTGGGTTTATAGATAGATAAATTTATAGATAGATGTAGCACTTTTTTATTCACTATTCAGCACTTCCCATGATTCTCTGTTATCCAGCATAGCCATAGCCTCCCACTGTTACATGATTCCCTACTAAAGTCGATGATCATGTTTTGTATTAATAAATAAATATAAAAGGCTGGATGTGCTCCTAGGAGTGTAAAGGGCTGTTCCTGCACACTGTAGGCAATGAGAGTTTTGCCATTCACTTCAGTGGAAGCAGAATCAGGCTCAGAGAATTGGATCCTGCAAAAGCACTGGTCGCTCTGGCCCTGATCAAGCAAAGTACTTAAGCCTGAGCTTAACATGAATCATGGGGCTAATCCCCATGTTTAAATATAAGCATGCGCTTAAGGTGCTCATTTGGGGAAGCACTTAAGCACATACTTAAGTTTTGTTGGCTTCAATTCTTAACGTTAAGTGTGTGCTTATAAGTGCTTTACTGAATAGAGATTCTTTGCTAGATCAGTGCATAAGGGCCAGTTTTTAAAGGTATTTAGGCACTAAAATATGTAAATAGGTGCCTAGCCGAATTTTCAAAAGGGCCATTGGGAATTTGGCACTTGGGCCCTTTGGAAAATCCCAAAAGGCACCTATCTGCATCTTTAGACACCTAAATGCCTTTGTAAAGCTAGATCTAAGTGCTTTGCCACGTGGGGGCCAGAGTACTCAGCACCTTGAAGGATCAAACCTTAAATCAATACACCTGGACTAGTACTAATCAATAGCTAAGAGCTTGTTTCGAAGGTATCTGGACCAACGGGCAGCTTTCTCTGAAAAGAGAGGTTGGTTGTGTTTCACATGCAGGGTAAACTTAAAAACAGTACAAGAGATGTACTGAAGGATTCAGTTTGCACAAAGAAGTAGCTTTTTCATTGCCTGTAAAATGTCAGGAAATAATAAAATCAGTAGCAAGCAATCTACTAGCAATTCTATCCTCCTAACCTTTCTGTAGGAGCAAAACAACTTCCTGCGTGCCTTAGCATCCAAATATGTTTTATGGAGCAAGAAAACAGAGTTCAACTTTTCAGATAGTTGATTTTGTTTTGCATAATGCATTTACTGCTGGTGTCTGCAAGAGTAAAATTTGCAGTTGACAGAAAACGTAAAAACTCCAATGTACTCTTCGACAACACAGAGTAAGTTGCTGTATGTAAAGGAGGTAAACCTACTAAAAGCCTGTTTGGAAAATACACAGTTGATCTGAGAGGGACACCAGTACCTTTTATTCTACCTTTATGCAGATAACAATTGTTTATCTGGTTTGGAAAACAGTGCCAGTGGGCACCATTAAAAAGCAGTCATCATTTACTAAGTGTGTTAGGTTTCAGAGTAACAGCCGTGTTAGTCTGTATTCGCAAAAAGAAAAGGAGTACTTGTGGCACCTTAGAGACTAACCAATTTATTAGAGCATAAGCTTTCGTGAGCTACAGCTCACTTCATCAGATGCATATCATGGAAACTGCAGCAGACTTTATATATACACAGAGAATATGAAACAATACCTCCTCCCACCCCACTGTCCTGCTGGTAATAGCTTATCTAAAGTGATCATCAGGTGGGCCATTTCCAGCACAAATCCAGGTTTTCTCACCCTCCACCCCCCCACACAAATTCACTCTCCTGCTGGTGATAGCCCATCCAAAGTGACAACTCTTTACACAATGTGCATGACAATCAAGTTGGGCTATTTCCTGCACAAATCCAGGTTTTCTCACATCCCCCCCACCCCCATACACACACAAACTCACTCTCCTGCTGGTAATAGCTCATCCAAACTGACCACTCTTCAAGTTTAAATCCAAGTTAAACCAGAACATCTGGGGGGGGGGGGTAGGAAAACACAAGAGGAAACAGGCTACCTTGCATAATGACTTAGCCACTCCCAGTCTCTATTTAAGCCTAAATTAATAGTATCCAATTTGCAAATGAATTCCAATTCAGCAGTTTCTCGCTGGAGTCTGGATTTGAAGTTTTTTTGTTTTAAGATAGCGACCTTCATGTCTGTGATTGCGTGACCAGAGAGATTGAAGTGTTCTCCAACTGGTTTATGAATGTTATAATTCTTGACATCTGATTTGTGTCCATTTATTCTTTTACGTAGAGACTGTCCAGTTTGACCAATGTACATGGCAGAGGGGCGTTGCTGGCACATGATGGCATATAGCACATTGGTGGATGTGCAGGTGAACGAGCCTCTGATAGTGTGGCTGATGTTATTAGGCCCTGTGATGGTGTCCCCTGAATAGATATGTGGGCACAATTGGCAACGGGCTTTGTTGCAAGGATAAGTTCCTGGGTTAGTGGTTCTGTTGTGTGGTATGTGGTTGTTGGTGAGTATTTGCTTCAGGTTGCGGGGCTGTCTGTAGGCAAGGACTGGCCTGTCTCCCAAGATTTGTGAGAGTGTTGGGTCATCCTTTAGGATAGGTTGTAGATCCTTAATAATGCGTTGGAGGGGTTTTAGTTGGGGGCTGAAGGTGACGGCTAGTGGCGTTCTGTTATTTTCTTTGTTAGGCCTGTCCTGTAGTAGGTAACTTCTGGGAACTCTTCTGGCTCTATCAATCTGTTTCTTTACTTCTGCAGGTGGGTATTGTAGTTGTAAGAAAGCTTGACAGAGATCTTGTAGGTGTTTGTCTCTGTCTGAGGGGTTGGAGCAAATGCGGTTGTATCGCAGAGCTTGGCTGTAGACGATGGATCGTGTGGTGTGGTCAGGGTGAAAGCTGGAGGCATGCAGGTAGGAATGACAGAGATCTTGTAGGTGTTTGTCTTGTAGGTGTTTGTTAGGAGATCTTGACAGAGATCTTGTAGGTGTTTGTCTCTGTCTGAGGGGTTGGAGCAAATGCAGTTGTATCGCAGAGCTTGGCTGTAGACGATGGATCGTGTGGTGTGGTCAGGGTGAAAGCTGGAGGCATGCAGGTAGGAATAGCGGTCACTAGGTTTCCGGTATAGGGTGGTGTTTATGTGACCATTGTTTATTAGCACTGTAGTGTCCAGGAAGTGGATCTCTTGTGTGGACTGGACCAGGCTGAGGTTGGTGGTGGGATGGAAATTGTTGAAATCATGGTGGAATTCCTCAAGGGCTTCTTTTCCATGGGTCCAGATGATGAAGATGTCATCAATATAGCGCAAGTAGAGTAGGGGCTTTAGGGGACGAGAGCTGAGGAAGCGTTGTTCTAAATCAGCCATAAAAATGTTGGCATACTGTGGGGCCATGCGGGTACCCATAGCAGTGCCGCTGATCTGAAGGTATACATTGTCCCCAAATGTGAAATAGTTATGGGTAAGGACAAAGTCACAAAGTTCAGCCACCAGGTTAGCCGTGACATTATCGGGGATAGTGTTCTTGACGGCTTGTAGTCCATCTTTGTGTGGAATGTTGGTGTAGAGGGCTTCTACATCCATAGTGGCCAGGATGGTGTTATCAGGAAGATCACCGATGGATTGAAGTTTCCTCAGGAAGTCAGTGGTGTCTTGAAGGTAGCTGGGAGTGCTGGTAGCGTAGGGCCTGAGGAGGGAGTCTACATAGCCAGACAATCCTGCTGTCAGGGTGCCAATGCCTGAGATGATGGGGCGCCCAGGAAAACCTGGATTTGTGCTGGAAATGGCCCACCTGATGATCACTTTAGATAAGCTATTACCAGCAGGACAGTGGGGTGGGAGGAGGTATTGTTTCATATTCTCTGTGTATATATAAAGTCTGCTGCAGTTTCCACGATATGCATCTGATGAAGTGAGCTGTAGCTCACGAAAGCTTATGCTCTAATAAATTGGTTAGTCTCTAAGGTGCCACAAGTACTCCTTTTCTTTAAGTGTGTTAGATTAACCCAGCTGAATTATGACCTAGGGGTGTTTGTACAACAAAGCAAGGTTCAATCTTTAGTTGTGAATGTCCACACGTTTGTAAGATAAACAAAGGAACATTTTTATTTTTACAGATTGTGGTGAAAAAAAATGTTTAAGCAGTTGGCCAGAATAGCTCAGGAGATTGGTAGTAATGTCTGGAAATTTTCACCCCTAGTTCCCAGTTCAATTATATCCAAAGTCAGTGGTAACCAAAAACTCACTACAATTTGATAGCAGTTTGCTGATCTATGTGAAGTGAGCTGCGAATCTCAATTCAGCTATCAAAGTACAGGAAGCCATAATACCAAACACATCATCAGTAGTTGGCAACCACGTTGACAGATTCAGCAAATAAAGATCAAATCAGAAAAAGGATTGAGCTTCCCTTTCACTCCTAGAGATGGTCCTTCCACAACACAGTTGAAGTATGACAGATTAAGGGAAAGAGGTGTGTGAGCGCATGTGTTTTTAGGAGCACACTGCTGCTCACCATGCCACAACTTGTTCTGTACTTAAAAGTGAGACTTCAGTCTCCAGGGCTTTCCAACGCTTTAAAAAAGAATACATGTGAAAAATGGGTACTCTAATTATTGTCAAATTATTATTACAAAAGTCTAGGTATTGCTAAGTAAACCTGGTCTGTGTGCATGTTTAATTTGTGTATGCATGTATAGTATATATTGTATAACAACTGCTTCAGAAAATTGTGTGACTGGTATGCAAGTAGATGGAATGCTACATGTAAATGGAAAGTATGTTTTAATTTTCTTCCGTAACACATACTTAGACTTATTCCTTTTGTTTTATTTACATTGTTAAAATCATAGGTCCCAATTCAGCAAGGTAACTAAGCAGACGCTGAACTTTAAGGTCATAGGAAGCATTTTTTTTTAGTGTCTTCATCTCTAGCATCTCATTTTCTTTTGTCCTTTTCGTTGTTTTTATATCTGTTTATATCATTTTTTTCATATTTCATATCAATGCCTATTGCCAAGCTACTGCTCTCCTTTCTGTATGATGTTCTGTTTTAGAAATTTTCCTCTTGGAGGAGGTTCGGTTTCAGCCTTCCCTTGCTGTTATCTTAGATTCCTTACATCTGTCTGTGTCAGGTGGAGTCTATTTGGAAAGTAATAATTTTGTGTGTGCTCTTGGCAAGCAGAATCAAACTCTGTCACTTTCTGTTGCGCTGAACACACTTTCTGCCTGTCAGACCTCCATAGACCTCTTCAGTTTCTGTTCTTGTATCTTTGGAGTGCATGAACCTGTGTTATTACAGCCTGCCACTTTGCTGATGTTAAAAGATTTGGTCACTGCAGCACTGCAAAGTAATCCACTGTTTTCAAAAAGTTTGTGGCACAGAAACTTCTCCCTCTTCCTCTTTTTTTTGTAATACAGTGTATGTCTGTGGCTCTTAACCTTCCCAGACTACTGTGCCCCTTTCAGGAATCTGATTTGTCTTGCATACCCCCAAGTTACACCTTAGTTAAAATCTACTTGCTTACAAAATCAGACCTAAAAATACAGAAGTGTCACAGCACGCTATTACTGAGAAATTGCTGACTTTCTCATTTTTACCATATAGTTGTAAAATAAATCAATTGGAATATAAATATTTTACTTACATTTCAGTGTATAGTATAGAGAGCAGTATAAACAAGTCATTGTCTGTATGAAATTTTAGTTTGTACTGACTTCACTAATGCTTTTTATGTAGCCTATTATAAAACTAGGCAAATATCTAAATGAGTTGATGTACCCTCAGAAGACCTCTGTGTACCCCCAAGGGTATGCATACCCCTGACTGAGAAGCACTGGTATATGTTATTGATTGAATTCCTGATTTCAATTATATTTTTCCTTTACTTTTGCCAGATAGCTTTTAATAATCTATAATACCATAAATATCTATCCTATCAACTTGGGTGTAATAAGCAATCCATAATTTAAAGGTTTTCTTTTAGACATTAGGCTTTAAATAACTCCCTTGTACATGTAATGAAAAAGAGGGTTTGCAGGTCAGGTGTTAAAATTACACTACAACATTTGAACATCATCACTGTGTGTATAGTAAATCTAAGGGATGATTTATCCCTCTACATGTATCCTTGCGTACCTTGGAAAAATCAGTATTTCTACTGCTGCACATGTGCTCACTTGCTTATTTTGCAATGTATGTGGTGATGTAGGCCACAGTGTAATTCTGAGTACCTCAGTTTTTGGAAATTTGAGACACGTTGGGACTGATTTTCAAAAGTACACATCACCTACAACCCCAATTGAAGTCAATGAGTATTATGGGTGTTCAGCAACTTTAAAAATCCCAAACTCAGTGATAACTTTTGAAAATGTAGTACATACTATACTGTACATTGTGTTTCAAAACCATGCTTCAGATACTAAAAAGTACAGATAACTGGGGAGCCAAAAGAATGTATTCTTCCATCAGTATTAAGTATTCTACTTATGTTCATTCTCTCTCCCTCCCTCTCTCTCTCAAAAGTTTTGATCTGTTGTATTTCTGAATACGTTTTTGTCACTTTAGTTACACTTTTTTCTTACAATAGTGGTAACCCAGGAGCAGGGCAGGAAGGCAGCATTTGAATGTGTAAGGGACCCAATATTAAATTCAGAATGTAGTCACATTCCTGCAAATTTATTCCCAACCAAACTTTAAGGCCAAAACTCTTTGAATTTGCTCAAGGAATTACAATGAACTGCAGTATGCACTGGTTGTTCTCTAGTTTTGACTTAAAGATCGCATAACGATTTTAAGGTCTCAATTAAAGAAAGCATTTACATAGTTCCTTAACTGCATCTCTGTTCGGGACAGTATGTAAGCATGCGTTCAATGTTCAATTTAAAGAGGTTCAGTGAGACTTATGCATGTTCATGGTGTCCTAAATTAAGGCCTTACATTGTAAATATCAGGCTATGTACTATACAACATATGGAGTCAGATCATGTGGCAATAGATTTCCTTTACATTGCTGTAAATTTGCAGTAAACGCATAGACTTTGGTGGAGTTTACACAGAATTTTCATAAGTATAGATGACA
Organism: Lepidochelys kempii; assembly: GCF_965140285.1. NCBI lineage: Eukaryota > Metazoa > Chordata > Testudines > Cheloniidae > Lepidochelys > Lepidochelys kempii. The sequence goes on from NC_136380.1 coordinate 179,208,977, forward strand.
TCAGAATTTGGCCCATTTTGTACACATGGTCAAATGAGCAAGGGACAACCAATGAATGTAATTCCATCTACTTCTGAAAGATTCCTTGTACACAGATACTGCTTTGATGCCAGACTCTCCCAGATAAACTTTTGCTTTCTTGATGAGAATAAACTTGATGGGCCTTTGAGCTTTAGCTAAACAGATAAGATATTAAATGTATACAACTCACTAGACCCCTACATTTGTTTTTAGGTTCAATGGTAAATGGATGGGGTTCTGCGTCTGATGAGGACCGTAACTTTTCTAGTCATAGATCTAGTGTAGGTAGCTCCTCAGATGACTCGATCTTTACCAGCGGCAGTTTTGCACAAGCACTGGTTGCAGCAGCAGATAAAGCTGGGTTTAGGCTGGATGGAACCAGCCTGACAAGAACAGGTTTGTAGACTCAAAGTTGATGCTTTCTGCATGGTCTCTTCCTTGTCTTTCTCTTCTTCTTTTCAGTCAACTCAAGTCTCACTCAGAATTTATTTAACCTGCATGGAATAAGGAGGTTGGACAGTTTTTTTCTGCATAGCTTTAATCAAAACCTTGCACTCTGTTTTAATTTTAGTACTCCGAACAATGAATAGCACAAGCTTTTAATCACCAGCTTCAGTCTGCTATTTCCCTTTACTCTGACTCCACTATGGATTTACTGACATGTGCTCCCTTTTATATTGCAGCAAAGAGACTACTAATTTTGCTATGCAATTTTTGATGATTTATTTTTTGCAAAATCGTCTCACAATCAATAATATTTCTAGTAATGAAAAGCACATGTAGTCATTACCTCCATTACTGCTGTTCTAGTGCATCTCTTTTGCACAATGTATTTTCTGGGAAGGCTCTCTAACTATGGGATGAACTGGTGTAAGTTTATCACTAACAGCCTTATTAATCAATTGCTTTAATGGCACTTATTGGAATAACTTCTTATATTTGGATTTCAGGACATTAATTTCAAATATATCAACTGCATCTACAAGTTAAATGTAAGAGTGGCAAAATTACTATTGTTTTTGAAAACAACACACTTTTTCCTTCTGAAACAAAGGAGGAGTAAATAGAATTTACTTTATGCAATTTATAATTCACAAGCCTCTTATGTGTCATGTTTCACATGTTCATTTCTAGCAAAAAAAGAGATAAGTAAAATGTAATAAAAATGTTCTGGACACAGTGAGAATTCATGTGTGTATCCTGAGTTTTATCAAAACTGCAAAACAACCTTTGATGTTTAATTAAACCAACAAAAACTAATAGCACAATATTAATTAGGGAACTTTTTTTTTTATTTGTTACACACTCATTTCACATTTCTGCCTGCAGGCACCACTCTGTTCCCATAACTTTGGAACTTTTAGTACTATTCTCATATAAAGTTTGCCCTTTAGTACATTATTTGCATTTAGGAAAGTTGCCCATAAACATAGAGGCTGATCCTGCAGTCCTCATGCATGCAAAATTACCTCAGTAACTAGATGGCAAATGCTATACCTTAGAAATGGAGAAAAGGTTTTTGGCACTCACCCAAGCCACTCACAAAGACAGAGGGTGAAAAATCCTGGTTACATTGGCACTGATGGGAGTTTTGCCATTGACTTCAATGGAGCTGGGATTTCACCCCGATTCTTTAGTTAAATTAATCAATCTTTAAAACAGTTATTTCATTTTTAAAAACAGACAAAGCTCTCCAGTTGCTTCCCTGCAGTAGTGAAACATTGATTTGTTCAGTCTGTCTTTTCATAGGGAAATAAATAGACTGTCTGCCTTTAGCCGTGCCAGAATTTGGGGAGAATTTGGCCAAAATATCATTTAACACTGATTATTTTGCTTGAAGAGACTCTTTGAAAAGCCTTGTGTGAGGGCATCAAAACTTTTGCATCCTTTCTAGTTTTTGTGAACTCTTACTAGGGCTTATTCAAAGTCCATTGAAGTCAGTGTTGATTTAATGTTGTGTGGATCAGGCCCATTAAGAGGTACAGGCCCTCTTCCCCCTCCCACACGCAAACTTTAAAATATATTATTGTGTAGCATATCCGTGCACAAAAGGTGCATCTTTCTGGTCAAGTACTGGGTGTTTCCAGCTTGAAAAACACCCAGTTAGGTTTTGATGGTGGTGTTATGGTTTATCAAGTGATTGATGTGCATTTTTAAAATTGCATGCTAACATATTATCTATTTGATGAACCATTACAGTTTAGAACATGCTAAAGTATCCCGTTGTCATCACAGGACCATTATGGCAAAAGATTATTGTTCTCCTCTATGGGTCTAATGCAGCAAGCAAAAAACACTTCCTGGGACTTGTTGTAGTTTAATGACAATATGATACTTTCAGTGATACCTCCTGGGCCGTGGTCTATCAAACAATATATTTATGTGGTTTTTAAAATGCATATTACCTACCTGATGCACCATAATGAGTCATCACAGGACATTTCTCTAGCTGAGAAGAGGCAATATTCTTTGACTGTCATTCAGGGATGGTATCTCAAGGCCTTATTCTACACTACCTAGTACCCTGTGTAGTCATTAACACCTATAGCCAAGTGGGTGTGAAACACCATCACTGGTGTGATTGGAGCATTCTGGTTTGATAGCATGTTACACTCACTTTTCATGGGTGCCTATGCAGGGGACAAGGCACTGGCGAATTGGGACCAAAGTATTTCTCCTTCATGACACACTCATTCAGGTTTCCAGTTGCCATTGTGCTAATTGTCACATAGGTCAATGATTTTGGATATTTTTTTTCATTTTTATAATACCCTATAATGGGACGACTATATCACCAATACGGACAATCTGGCACGACTGAGCAGATTTTACTAAAGAGACGAGAATAACAGAGATGCTACAGGTCAGATATGAGGTGTACTGAAAGAATTGTGCGGGAAAACTTGCATGTCACCTGCCTGCCCTATGTATGACTCAAGTCAGTACTATCATTAGCTCCTCTCTTTCATAGGTACTTAAGTCAATCACAAACATGTCATATATTTTTTTCCAAAGCCTGCATGCTGACTTAAGGGTTAGACTTACACCCATTAAAGCAAGAGAATTCACGTACAGAAGAAATTTCATCCTAGATTCAGGGCTTGTCTACAAGGTGTTTTAGTCTTCACCAGAGGGGTGTAAATTTTAGTCCTCACTAGCATGTCATGCACTGACTGACCAGTGTGGACTGTACTGGTGTGCACTAAAAGTTCCCAAGTGCTCATTAATGTAGTCCCGTTCCAAACAGTGCTACATTAATGCACAGGAGGAAACTTTTACTTTAATCTCCTTTGGTGCAGATTAAAGTGCCATGGAGGATGTTGTTTTTACACTCCATGGTGTCTACGTGCTGTCAGGATTTATTTTTACAAAACATCTGTGCTGCAATATGGAGTGAGTTAATGATGGGATTTCAGACTCATCTCTGAATTTCTTTTCCTTAAAATTTTTAAATCAAATCCTCACTATTTTGGCATGTATTTGTTTCTGGTTGAATCTATGACTAGGAAAATAAGAACTCAAATGCTGAAAAAGCAATTCTTGCATGTACGAATTACTAAAAATCAATCTTTGGGAGATTGTGGGACAGATCTTGATTCCTTTCACAGCAGCTTTGCACCACTCTGGCAGTGCAAAGGGCTGTAATACTCTACCAATTGACAGATAAAGATTCCCTTGTCACGGAGGAAACCCCAGATGACAGAAAGACAACATAGCTATCTCTAACCCTAAGAGACCCCACCAGAGTAGGGTATGTGCTAGGGCACGGCTAAAAGAAGGGGGTGTTTTTAGAACACTTCCGTACTCCAGTGACCCCCTGCAAGTCTACTGGGTCTTTGAGGGATTTTAACAGCCAGTTTAGGTTAGAGCAGCCCACCGTCTTCTCTAAGTTCTTCACCAGACACCAAAACCGCTCCCAAGGAGCCTGGGGAGCACAAAGATGGCATACAGCCACCTTATCTCTCCTATCAAGTCCTGTGCAGTTTGGCCAGACTTGGTCCTTCTCGGTTTACAAGAAAAACAAGGAGTTTGGTTGTCTTAACACATTGAATTCTGGATAAAATTAAAGAAAATCAGAATAACCACCAGTTCAAAACAAAGTACAATGTTAAAATTCCTAAGGTACTTGTTACAGATGTCAAACAAGTGAAACAAGAATAAAACATTCTGAAAAGATTCCAAAGGGCTCATCTAATCTTAATAGACAATAAGCCAATGTATTCAAAAGACTTTGGAGAATTTGATTGAATTAATACATACATGTAAAAAAGAAATGAATAAAGCAACTGAATTGTCAGCAAACAACCCCTGCTATGATACTCTTGAATGCCCCCATTAGAATAGGGTCAAGCAGAAAAGGAGTGGGTTTTTTAGAGAAGGTGGTTCAGTATAAAGAGAACTCTAAGTAATCAGTTCAGTTAGCCAACGTGTCCAGAATAAGTTTTTACATACACATGCATATTCACAAAATAATAAATAAAATAATGGAGAAATCTTTACAAAAATAAATGTTCTTGCTCTTTGTTTGTTTGGGTCCATAGATCTACAGGCATAAGTTAGTATATATTTTGTAAAATCAGCTACATTAGTGTCACTGTAGTTACACCAAATATAAAGTACACTGGAGTCACGAAGATAAGAATCTGGCTCAGTGTATGTATACTATACACAGAGAAAGATGTTATATGGTGAATAAACATTATACAATTGCAAAACTATTTTATCCCCCTGCAAGTGTAAGAAATTATTCTGAACACATCTGTTTAGTATAAAAAGTAGGCATGAGTTACACAACATATAATAGTTTTATCATAATGGTTTTGGAATGGTTTTAGTTAAAAATTTAAAGGAAAATATAATGCTGAGTTTCTCACTTGGCTTATTGTGGAGTATTTTAAAATGATTGTCACCAGCGGATATTTCAGCAGGGCACTTACTTTATCTTCATCATCATCATTAATATTATTTGTATTACCAGAGAGCCTAGGAACTCTAGTCATAGATAAGGACCCCACTGTGCTAGATGCTGTACAAATACAGAACAAAAAGATGGTCCCTGCCCCAAAGGGCTGACAGTTTTCACGTGAGTGCTGAAAGGGAAGATACGCAATACTTCAGATCAGACACATGAGAGCACAGCCTACTTCATTGTAATAATGTTTTCCATTTTTATTTCCTTTTTTTTCCGCTAGGCAAAGCATACCCTTCCTCTCAGCGACCTCGGCCAAGCAGTCCATTTTCAACTGACAGTAACACCAGTGCAGCCCTGAATCAGAGCCAGAGGCCTAGGCCTACTAAAAAACACAAGGGGGGTAGATTGGACCAACTCCCATTGCCTCACCGCAGGGAGGGAATGACAGATGGTAAGTTCTTTGGTTTGAAGTGAGCTCCGTAGTAGTACTGATATGTTGCATGCATGCAGGACTGAAAAAATGTAAAGCGTTCCCTTAAAGCATGTGTGCTCCAGTGAGCTATTTGTTCCATGATGTAAGATCTCTAAGTCGTCAAGTGAATAATGTTGAAATGAGAGTTGTGTGAAACTTGGTTGATTCATCACTGAGCAGGACTTCAAGCAAACCTTTCTTTGGTTCGTCTATGGATGGGTTAACTCCTCTCAGGTTTCTAGAAATTTCATTGCACGTCACATCTAAAATGACTGAATTTCATCTGGTTTCACATCAAAACCATGACTTTAGCCAATGCATGGAGGTAACAATATTCAAATGGATTTCCCAAGAACAAATTCAAAGTGTGCCATACTGTGTTCCGCTTTGCTCATGCTCTTTGTGCCACCCATACAAAAGGTCCATATTAACCCATGCCTTGCTGTCCTTGCCCACCTATCCCACTGCTCGGTAATGCTGTTCCATTCCTGAATTCCACTCACCTCCACTCCCTAGTGGCTCTGTCTTTCTCTTTAATTCTCTGACACCTCTGTTTCTCTCTAATCCCCTCTTCCAACCTACAAATCCCTGATGGATCTGTTCCTTCTAATCACCTGAACAACCATCTCTCCTGTTGTTCCTACCTCACTAACACTTGTGATTAGCAAAAGAAGCAACCACCATCTGCTAGTCCTATGTGTGGCTCTCTTACCACTTGTGCTGCTCTCATAGCTGGCTACTGTAAATGCTGAAGGATTTGGAGAGGGCTGCAGGCAAACAAACAGCTTTAAAAGAGCCATCAGCCATTTTCACCACTCCTGTAATGAGGGTGGGGATGTAGGTGCTCTCCTCATTGTTCTGGTCAACGCTTCAGTGCCCCCTGATGCTTTGCAGTTGCCCTCTCTTCCAAACAGGCAAATCAGAGATAGAAAGAAGGGCATCCCCTGGAGATGCATTTTTCCCTACTTCAGTTGGTACCATAGGATCAGCTGAACTTTGTGGTCCCTCAAACAATGTTGGGGTGTGATTTATGCCTGTGAGTCTGCATATTTGCACTCAGAAATTAGTCTCTTGTTCTTTCTAATGGTTAGTGAGCCTTGACAAATCTTCCAGCAAATGTAGAAGTCAAGTGGTGTGTGGTGTCAGGTTCTGTTGTGACCATTTCTCAGAGCTCTAGTCAAAATTCATTAGTACATTCTTCCATTACTTATTTATTCAATAAACTTATAAATTGCAGAGCGCTGCAAGCTGCATATTTTAACCAAACTATACCCTCCTGACTGAATTTAAATTTACAACTTTAGTGGAACATAATACTTGACAAACCCATAGAAAAAGAATCAGAGAGGAAGTATGTCTATTGACTAAAGCAGTGGACCTGGAGTTAGCACGTCAGTTCCTTCCTCATCTTTGCCACTGACTTGCCCAATCTTTGCTTCTGCTCACCTTTGCCTATGTTACTGTAAGGAGGACACTCACACTCTGATTGCAAAGAACAGCTCATAGGGTGCAGCTTTATTGACTATAACAATAATAATCACTCCTGGGAAAACAATGAATGGCTAGATCTTGCAGAAAGGGGTGCCTGCAGCCTACCTTCCAACCATATGCTGTGCCTTTGTCCAGTTGATGACAGCCCAAGAGCCTGTTTGACTTCGCCATGCAAGGCAGCCATCACTCTACACTCATAAGGAGGGATAGACTAAGCCCAAGCCAACCCTCCATTAATCTCTGCTTCGGGTTTGTGCTGTGCTAAAGCATCTGAATCCCAGTCCCTCAATTAGGCAATCAGAAGACAAGGCCTTCACCCCACCAACTCCAATTTCAATTATAAATTGGCTTGCAAATTTATGATCCAGCCATTAGATATTGCTAGTGGTGGTTGGCTGGCATTCCACCAAACCAATCAATTGCTGGATATCCAAGTTAAATATGTAGTACCTGACATCAGAAAGATGAATCCCGTTGGGATGGAACAATTAAGATACTAGGCAATACCATCATGTACTAGGGTCTCTCCTCTGAAATCCCCTCATTTCTTGGTTTACAATTTTCTTGGAGCTATTGACGATAGGAAACAAGTTGACTCCCCTCCATGTGTACTACGGAGATGAATCTAACCATACCAGCCTGGCCATATGGAAGTGAGATTGTAAATCCATCTAGTCTCTCTTATCCTTTGCTGGTAGCCCAAATTCCAACCTGTTGACTGATCAGTATGAGGTGATTTTATATGATGTGGGGTGCTGCAACCACCATTGATTTACACACAGAGCAGAGTGTGTGGGTGGGAAAGATTAGCTTGCTGTGAAATGGGAATGGGCTCATCATGGCTCCAGATGCAGTGAGATCTTTATATAGGCTCAGGGGAAACAGCAGAGTGTGTCTGGTGAGCTTAACTAAGGCTAAAGGTAGGGTGAGGGGATAATTAATGCCACAGACACAGGAAAAGAAGGGAGGCAAAAGAGTTACCACTAAATGCAAAACTTCTTTTAGAAAAGGGAGGAAAGGGTGTTGCTTTGCCAGCCAGTCCTAAGACAGAGAGCAAGCAATTAGACAGCTCAACACTAAATCAGACCATGACTGGGTAGTAGGGCCATCAGTCCTTACAGTCCTCCCCTGCCAGCCTTTGTACAACATGGACCCCACAACCCTGGGCTCAGGGTGGGACCAGCCTAGATGGATTCTCTAAGATAGACGTACCCTACTTCCAAAAATGTGTGAGACTTCCTTCAAAAATAACTTGTTTAACTTCAAATAGCTGATATCATCCACGGATTTCAAAGTCCTTTACGAATATCAATATTCACATCACTGCTGTGCCCCAGGCAATGATATCCATTTTGCAGATGGAATTGCAGGAAAGGAGAGGTTGAGTGATTTGCCCAAGGTCACAGAGGAAATCTGCTGCAGGTCAAGGAGTTGTGTCCAGATCTCCTGATTCCCAATCTGTGCCTTAACAACAAGGCTTTCTTCCTCTCCAGTGTTTGATTGATGAAAGTTTGCTAAGTGCATTGGGATAGTCAGATGAAAGGCACTGTATACAGTAAAGTATTAATACTGGAACAATTTTTTAATTTAATGATGTTCTGTTTCTGTGCTACTATCTGTTGCAGATTTAAAACTTACACATTTGTTGCTCCCTATTATTTTATTTTATTTTATTTTATTTTATTTTGTTCATTGTGAAATTGTAATAGTTCTATGTTGGAGAATCAGTTTCCATATTACAGACTGCCTTTAGTGAATTGCATGGATGTTCAAATAGAGGTTGTAAGTTACAACTTCAATAATCTGAATTTCAAATTGCATAAGCAGATGCCAGTGTCTTGGTTCTGTAAGGTAACTGGTTATGATTGCAGTAAAATCAATTATAAGGAATGCCATTTTGGAAGCCAACACTATAAAGCAATTTTACATTGGCAGGCTCCCATACCCCTCCGCTCATCCACCTACAATAACTCAAATGCAGTCGGGGGCATGGAAGGTCACATTTATATTCATAACTAAAAAAACTCAAATAAATTAGCACTGAACATAAAGTATACACCAAGCCCACTGACAGATTGTTATAATATTGTGCTAGCCAGAAGAGAGAGATCTCAATCTGGGGGTTAGCACCTCATTCAAGAGCAGAGGTACAGTGCTGCTACCAGATATAACTCTCCTGTCCCATACATTGACCTGTTGTCCCAAATAACCAGCATTTTCTCATTTAACTATGCAAAACAAAAGTGCTGACTGGGAAGCTGTCTCATCAACTTTGGAGACAACGCTGCCCCACACACAGGAAATGCAAGTATCACCTCTACTATCAAGGATATGAACATGAAGAATCTTACCCCATATAAAACTGAAACACTGCCAGCCTTTTAAAATAAATCTGTTGACCAAGACCTCCTCATCAATATGTAAAAATTGCTTCAGTCCCTTCATAGCTACAACTCTGAGACTCCAGTGCAGGTTCTAAAAACAGAGGAATACTCCTTCATACCATCCACTGTTCCTGGTCAAGTTCCAATTAAATGTTTTCAGATGCTGTAATGTCTGAAGGGTAAAAAACAAAAGGATAGAGCTTCAGTTGGTGTAAACTGGCAAAGCTCAACTGGAGTCAATTGAGCTACACCATCTAAGGATGTCTCCCAACATATCTGTAAAATTTTCCCAATACAATTAGTAGAACCATAATATAGTACATAATAATCATGAGCTACAGGCTGTTCTACATACACTATAGATAGGCGGCATGGGGGCAGCTTCTCAGGGGAAAATGAGAGGCACCTCAAATTTTAAAAAATTCCTCACAATCTGATCTTGAGGCATAAAGAGCCACGGTCTCTTGTTTTCCTATTGTATAACTTCAGTCAAAATTTCACTTTTTTGAGCTATAATTTTCCAATTTTGATCACTGTCTCAGGATTCTATATAGTGAGAAAAGTATGCTTATCTACTTCAAAAAAGAGCTAGATAACTCCATGGAAGATAGGTCCATCAATGGCTATTCGCCAGGATGGGCAGGGATGGTGTCCCTAGCCTCTGTTTGCCAGAAGCTGGGAATGGGTGACAAGGGATGGATCACTTGGTGATTACCTGCTTTGTTCATTCCCTCTGGGACACGTGGCATTGGCCACTGCTGGAAGGGAGGATACTGGGCTAGATGGACCTTTGGTCTGACCCAGTATGGCCATTCTTATGTTCTTATGCTTTTGTCATCACAGACATGCTTTGAAACCTCTGTTTTTGAACAGTACTACCACTTTAGTGGTTTAGGGTATAAACTTTGAAATATAGCGTACAAGTTCTTCTGAACATCATGTGACATTCAGCGTTCAGTTGAAAATTTGTTTTGATTTGGGTAAAACGATATGTTCTTTAAATTTAGGAAGTGGCTGAAATTTTTTCAAAATAGCAAGTTTTGACTGAACTTTTTTTCTGAAAAAGTGAGGTTTTTTTGCAAAAAATATTCATCTTATTAAATGGCTCTCTTTAAAATATATTTTGCACATTTATAATAATATATTGTCAGTGATGACATATTTTTTTAAATAACTTGATATTTTTTGAGATTCGATTGAATTTTACTTTGAGATTTTGAGTTCATTCAGAACCGAAACTGAAAGTGAAACTCAAGGATGGGGCAGAGAGGTATGTCCCAAACAGACGGAAACAGAAGAAACCCAGTCAAATAAAATGGATTAATTTTTCACAGCTTGACATAATTCCTTGACTGTTGCTGAATCAGGCAGGTACAGTAGTATACATCATGTGTTGAGGAACACAAATTGTATTCTGTTGATTTCATAGAAGTTAGTAGCCCAATTGCTGGAGGTAGAGGCTAGTAGTGAGAGTAAATACACTGAATTTCTGACTAACATGAATTTCCTTTTTCAAAAAAATCATAATAAGTGACTCAGATCCTTTTATTAGGAGACATTTTTTTCTCTGCAGTTTCAAACAAAACGTGTTTCAATTAAATATTAGCTTGTTCTAAATCTTATTCACATTTTTTAGATCTTCCACCACCACCAGATCCGCCCCCTGGTCAGGGTTTAAGGCAGCAAATAGGCCCCGGCCAACGCAGAGGCTCGGCAGAGAGAAAAGGAAGCTCTCTTGAGAGGCAGCATACTTCCAACATAGATGAAACAAAGAGCTCATTGGATCGTCAAGCTAGAACATCATTAGAGTGGCAGCGACAAACCCAGGAATGGATAAGCTCCACAGAACGTCAAGAAGATTTCAGGAAAGCCCAACATAAACAAGCATTTGGATCAGGTGTGTGTGCTGCACAAGTCAAAGAAGTGTAGACAGCTTCTTGAAACATTTCCACTAGAGGTTTATAACACACTAGAATCCTCGTCCCCAGGATTGCCAAGACTTATATTAGAAGAATAAATACATTCACCCCCTAAGCTAGTGCATTCATTACACTATTTAGGGAATTAATAATACTGTCAAACGTAGCAGCAAAAAAACCCAAAATCTGTTCTTGGTGAGCAAGGAAAGAGGAACAGCCGTTTAACTATTCCCCTTTATAAAATGTATTTAATTGTACAGGTAAGGCCTCATATACCAGTATCTTCAACCAGCAACTAAACTGGCACTAGCTGTTTTGCATGTCTACAGAGGGCTGACCCTCCTTAGCCTAAGACGTTTTTTACAGCTATATTTATGGCATCCTTTCCTCTCTACTCAAGTATATGACAAAATAACCTTCCTCTGTACGGCTTCGATTGATGAGAGCATAGACTTTAACTGGGAACTTGTCTTTGCTGAGTGCTGAGCTTGACTTCTAAATGGATCTCAGACCTGTAAAGACATGTACAGGAGGTGAGACTGGACTGGAGATGCAACTCTACAGTATTCACAGATTCCTTCAGTTCAGCCACTAACAGCTTCTGTTTTGGGACACCTAACTATTTTCCATAACCTACTTCTCACATCTTAGCCCAGTGCTGATAAAATAGAATGATGCAAGGGGACAATTGCACAAGGAACACACAGCATAGAAACAAGGCATATACAGTTCTTTTTTCTAGGGCCATGCTGGACCCTTATGCAGGTATTAAACTTACACCATGACACTGGCAATAAGTATTTAAATACTAATTTGCCTAGCTAATCTACACGCTTACCTCATATCTGTAAAAACAATGGCATAGGTAGGTGCACCTATCCTGGAACAAGGATTTCTGAATGGTCCCTCTCTGATACCTGTATGTTACCTCCTTTATCTGCTTCTCCGGACAGCCTCAGAAGAAAAATAACTGGTCTGTTCAGTTCTAGACAAAAGCAAAAAAAAGTGTTACTGTCCAGTTACAATTGCTACAGTAAATATTATAACCCCTATTTTAATACATAACAGGAACATTGCCATAAAAAACAAACCAAAATAGAATTCAATAGAATGGACAAGTGAAAGGTCATTTATATGTCTGTTCTACCACCTTTGCAGTACAGATGTTTGTTTAAAAATGATATTAATATGTGAGATTTCACCTGGTATAGTCCAATAACAACCTTAACTCTGACCCACAAGACATACAAACCTTTTCTATACACCGCTAATATACTGTATGTATATCTGTTATGTGAAGCTATATTCAGGGGAGCTCCTCTGCTACCAAACTCTAAATTCCTCAGTAACAAGGCTCCCCATTTCCATTTCTAGTAAGTGTGCAGGAAGGGCTGATGAGGATGTTAACTATTATGTAACTTAGGCAGTCTACAGTTGTAGGGCTCACAGCTCAATCAGAGCCAAAACCCACTAAGTACAAAGGACTGATTCCCACTGGCTTTAGTGAGTGTTGAATCAAGTCCGTCAAGGCTTAGAGTGATTGCAGAGTTCCTATCCTGTGAACCTTTCCAGATCCAAGGCAGTTGGTTTTCCCTCATGCATACCTTAGAAGGTGCATTGGGACCTGCTGTGCCCTCTCCTTCAGTGCGAGACATGCAGAAACCTGTCTTCAAATGCTTTCCGTGATGGCCTGTAGTTGAATGCAAGTTGCTTTACTGAAGCCGTGCCAGCATTTTTCACTGTGTGTGTTTCTTTTCTACTCCGACTTCTTATATTGAAGCTTTCTGTCTCCATATTCTCTTCTCTATTAGGTTTAATGATGAATATTCATGCATCATTTTATAACGTTAATTATGAGTGTATTTTTTTCTTGAACTCCGTCCTGAACTATTTCCCCAATTAATGATGAAGTTCACTGGGAATCCGTTCACCAGATAACAGGGTTAGACACTTAACAAATACTTCCAAAAGAAGGCATTTTTAATTGTTGTCTTTCTGAAAAACTATTTGCTCAATTTCCTTGATATGATTCAAAACAATGTCTACTGTTATCGGTTGTCAGCCTTAATATTTTGAAAGCATGACTTTTAGATAGATAGATCAGAAGAATCAAGAAATGTGCATAAAAAACCACAGTAACTGCATCCTCCCTTCCATTCTTCCCTCATCCTACCTTCCCCATTTCATTGCTTTCACTCAGTGTACCATGTCTACACTTGGACCTGGGTCTTACACACACCTGCATCTGGGACAAACTGTGTTCCTGAGTAGTGTCATTGATTTGGTTCAGAAATGAAGTAAGCGGGAGTACTCACATGAGTAAAGTTGTAAACACACCGAAGTGTTTGCAGGATCAGTGCTTGAAATTGTAAATTCGTTGGGGCAGAGGCCATATGTACTTTACCTATGAAACACCAAGCCCACTTTGGGTGCTGTATATATAAAACAATAAGGAGTTTGGCTGAGTACTGAATACATTATTCACTTTTACATCAATTGACCTATGCAATGAAAATTTTGCAGTGTTTGTCAGATCATTTATTCAATGAATAATAGTTACATTTGTTAACAAATATTTTAAAGTATTGTACTAGCTGTAATAATAACCCTAATTATGTACAAAGAGATTATTATTCTTTCTATTGTAGGGTCTCACCTAAGACACACAGCTGTCATTGATATCAAGGGCATAGACCCCATTGATTTCAATTGTGCAGGACTAAGCCCTTAATTACATGTATTTTTCAAAAGAGCATGAGTAGTCTAGTACTGGAAACCATATTTTCACGGATGACTTTTGAGCATGCTCAGGATCACTAAGTGGAGCAACAGCAGCAACATACCTAAATGTGATATGCTCAGCTACCCCAATAATAGGCACACTATGCAGACCAAATTAGAGTAGTTCTGAGAACAAGGAGAACATTGTAGTTGTCCAACACAGGTGGGTCCTACAAACACCTCTGTGGACAAACAAACACCAGTTTTGTAGATGTAAATTAAGGCCTTGATTCTGCAAAGAAAACCACATGGGCAGATACTCACTGAACTCTTTGCAGGATCAGAGCCTAAAATGCTGTTTTGGGGGTAGGGCAATGTCCTTCAGAGCTGTGGAATTTAGACAAATGTCTTCCAAGTTCTAGAATGTTTGAAAAATCTGACTGTTATTTTATATTGTTATTGTTTATTTTATGAATTACACATTTTTCAGGCCACATCATAAAAGCATTCTATTAAATTATTGTAACAGTATGTGATACGGTATGGGGAGGTTGCTGGTGGTTGTTTCTAAATATTTCATTTCACCCTTAAAAGTGGTAAAGAATGGACTATTCATCAAAACCTTAGTCTTCATCCCAAAACTGGGAAAACAAACCAGTTCATAGTACATTTCATTCTCCTAAACTTCTGCAAAACTAGTGTCTTTTCATTCCATACTCTAGAAATGTATCCAGCTTTCTGCTAAACTGATTTCCTCTACTTGTGTTTGTTGCTGCCTTTGCAGGTTGCTGCATATTTCACCCAGCTGTTGGAAAGAGTTTCCCTCTGATTTTATTGTTAGGGTTTGCTGTGAAAAGAACTGCTAATAAAATTTAAAAGTCTTTGATAGCTAAATGCCATTTTGCTATGTGTTCTAAATGTTTGCTTACATTTCAACAAGGACAGCCCAATCACAGCATATGAAGCAGATATCCTGCAGTGCCAGTATTCTAAACCTATTGGCACTAAGATTATGGAAGAGAGTCAAATATAATCTCTTATCTCCCTCTTCCTTTTCCACTACTCCCTCTCTACTTCTCCCTCCCTTCTCTGCCCGCTATTAAAAAAGCCAGTTAAATGGTTGAGCAATAGGTAGAGGGGAAAAAAATCTTAACCCTGATTCAGGAAAGTTCTTAAGCAGGTGCAAACTTTAAGCATGTGAGTTGTCCCATTGACTTTAGTGGGGGCTACTCCTGTATTTAAAATTAGGCATATGCTTATTGCTGATTGCTGATTCAGTGCTCTAGTTATCACGGTCTCTTCCTCAAGATTTAGTCAAGACAGCTAGATTGCTGTGTGTACAACAAGAAAATAAAAATAGTTCCACAAAATGAACAGCTAAACTCCTTCATTTGGGAGTCAAACCAATTCTGTTGTTTGCTGCTGCTACTGTTATTACCAAAATGCCCAGAGGACCCAGTCAGGTTTGAGGCCCTGTTTTGCTAAGTGCTGTACAAACACAAAGGTGCAAGCCTATGATCACTGGGAATAAATCCCTATCTCCCCAAAGACATTCTGTGTCCCAAGACGCCTATTCTTACAGTCCTTCATCTGCGCAAGAGGAGGCATAAACTGAGTGGGACGGAAACCTTTGTTCAAAGACGACCATGTAGTGACCCTGAAACAGTGTCACAGAAAGATTTATTCCCCCACAAATATTTAAGTAATAGGATTATTTGTAAAATAAGATTTTTCCAATGTACTTTCTATGGTTGGAAATTACTGAGCTGCAGGAAGCTAATTAAATTAGCTGATACCACAGTTCTTTATCTAAATTGATTGAAGCAGTGTTGCCATAAGTTAAACTAAAGAAGAGGAGAAAAAACACACTCCTAGAAGCTTAAAGAAAAATCTAATCATTACATTATTCTGGAAATTGTATGTGCAGCTATTTCTATTAAGCAATCTGTGATTTATCGTCTACTTGTTCACAAGGAACATCATTTTATAATTAATTCAAACTAGTTTATAAGTTTACATGCAGACACATTGGTTTCATTATCTGTGGAAGCAGTTTAGGATGCACAGGGAGCTTTTTGGTTTTACTGCCATATCATAAGGCAAAATAAAAGAAAATAAAACCTTTCTAAATGTAATATGCACTGGGTGAGTTTGATGTCCACATCTGGATAATGCTGTTAATAATATGTTCATGATTTGATTTTGTGTTTTCTAGAAGAGGCACTGGTGCCATATAGTAAGCCCAGTTTCCCATCCCCAGGTGGTCACAGCTCTTCAGGAACAGCTTCTTCTAAAGGATCGACTGGACCCAGAAAAGGTGAAGCCTTGCGAGGAGGTCACCAACGCAATGCCAGTGACCTTCTTGATGTAGGATATATGGGATCAAATAATCCAGGACAATTTACTGGTGAATTATGTAAGTGTCTTTCTTGCGGCAATTCAAATGTTAAAAAAGAAAGAACAAATTTATATTATAATTTTCAATGAAGCAAGATTGAACTCCAGAGAGTGGGAAGCTCAGTTTGTCAGTCAGATGTGATTCTGACCCAGATCTCTGTCATCTCTGAGAGGTCACTTCCTTGTGAAAAAGGTGAATGATTGAAATTTATCTTTCTGTGCCTTTAGATTTGTTTTAGATTAAAAATCATGGTGCAGGGTGAAATCTGTGTTTGTACTGTGACTCATGCCAGGGTCATCTATTTAACACATCCTTGAATCTGTGATTCTAGTGTAAAGGGAAACACATCAGGTCAGCTGGTTAGAATTACTCGTTATCCTTTAAGAAAAGGATTACTAGTGGCAACTTAGAGACTAACCAATTTATTTGAGCATAAGCTTTCGTGAGCTACAGCTCACTATCCTTTAGAATTTTTTGGTCAAATTCAAGTTACTTGACCTGAAAGTGGCATTGATGATGGTGTTACCGAAGTGTGCTAAAAAGAGGCCTTTGTTCTATTCTTGGCGGGTTACAGCAGGCAAACTTATCACTCCCCTTCTTTACCCCCTCTCTTTCCCATTCAGCTTTCTCTCTCCTCTCTGCCCCCTGATTCAGTCTCCCTTTTGCTCATCCCAAAGAAAGTGTGCCTCCCTTTTTCTCAAGTTCCCCAGCCCAGCAGAACTCCTTCCCAAATTTATTACCACTATGTATGTGTCATACCTGGTACCATTCTGTGTATACATCAGCTAGATGACATTCATCTGAGACCTCAAAGACTGTTAGGTCATAGAAGCTGACCTTTTAGTAACAAGAACAGCAAATACTGTGGTGTTCTGGCTGCCTGAGAAACACAGCGAGTACACACCTGGGGCCAGAAGTCTTGGGGGAGGTTCTCTAACTTTCTCACCACACCATCAGCTCCTTTAGAGAAGGCTGATAACTGACCCCTGCTGATGTTTGTCAGTGCAAAGCAACTGATTTTGGATTTTCCAGTACAGAAGGCTCTCCTATACATAAGGTATCTCAGGCTAGGCCTCCATGTATGGTGGCATGTAGAGTACATACATTGTACCCCTCCAGCACAGGTATAAATAACAGCGTAGACAGTAAGGCATTGCTTAGGTGAGTAGAATAAAGACACACCCAAACCTCAGGGTATGTATCCTATATGGCTTTATTCATGCCCAAGAAGTGCTTCCCCCAAACAACATTCCTGTTTTTAGCTGTGTAGTGTCCCTCTGCCTCCCCACTGCAGGAGCCTTTCCCCACCACAGGGAAAAGCTTTGGCAGTAGGGAAAGGCTCTGGAATCTCCCTGCTGCTGGAGTCTTTCCCCAAGGCCTTCCCCTTGCCAGAGCCTTTCACTGATGTATGTAGCTACACACCGTAGTATGAATGCAGCCCGCTTTTCACAGAGGCATGTAGTTACACCTATGCTACATGCCGCTGCCAGTGTAGACAAGGCCTTAGGGTGAACTATCATGCAAGCAATGCAGGGAATGTGGCCAGAGGAAAAGGGATGTGGCTTAGACTTTGCTACTATTCTATGGGCCCCAGTTTCCAGGACAATGCCATAGGTAGCTAGGAGTCCAACCCATCACAGAGTAATCCCAGGATCAGAGGAGTGCAAAGGTGCCTTTAAGACATCTTTTGCATCTCTCTTTCTGAGCTCTGCCAAACACACTTCTGCTGTGGATCTGGCCCATAAAATTGGTATATCACTCTGGTAAAGAATATGTTAATCATTTCCACATGCAGTGCAATTTAAAAGTGACACAACTGGAGAACACTTGTAGTACGTAACAAAATAACCAGGTTTTACTTGATATCCAATTTGAGACCCAGGTCTGACTTCAGCACAGATCTTCCATTTGAAAAAGATATAGAGGTCATTTAAAAATATGAAGTTTGTTGCTCTTTCCCACTTCTGTATTTCTTTCACTTCTGGTCACTGATTCTCTCTCTAGTAAAAGCAATAAATAGGGTACTATTGCAGTAATTGCATAACAGATATTACCTGGACAGCACTTGCAGTGTGCTAACAGAATATTCTTTATGGACCTATTCAAACAAATGTTTCTTAGATACAATCAACCCTAAAACTATACCTAATCCTGTTTAACTGTACCCACACTAGATTTGTCCAGTAATATCCGAGCAGGTACATAGGTTCACTACAAGGAGTCCCTTTGTCATTGGAGTTCTGCAGACGTTGTGTCTACCTATGTGTATCTGCCTGAAGAAGTAAGTCCTTAGTGTCTGGTCCAAAGCTTGGTATGTCAATTGATAGACTTTCACTGACTTCAGTGAGCTTTGGATCAAGCCCTGGGTTAGCGTTTACACTAGTCCCATTAATCAGTTAGGGAAGGATTCCCCCTCCCCCCCCCCACAGACACACACACACATCCCAGTGGACTCTCAGTACAGGCACTTCACTCCATGAGGCACAGCAGAGAACCAGACCCTCAGTATTTACTTGCAGTTACCACACAGTGCTAAGGCAGAGACTGCAGTTGTCTCACAACCTACATGCACACAGGAAGACGTATTTGGTCTCTTTACTACAACTGGTCTTCAGTGTAGAATTTTTAAAGTCAGCCACTTGCAATTTTAAAAGCAATTTTAAAAAATCCAATAAGTTTATGTGATGTGCTGTGGTAATGTGGCCAGAAGATTTGTTTTATTTGGTGCATTTTTTTCTCTTTTTTCTTTCTATAGAGTAGTTGAGAAGAGACATCCCAAGCTGCTCTGAAGGACCATCAGGTCTGAACTCATGGAAGTGATGACACTAAACAGTGCAATGAACATTTTCTTTATTTATGTACTATTAAAAGAACTGTAAATGCAATGTAAAGACACACAGCCACACATATCCCACAGATACTTGTGTTCGTCTCTTTAATACACCATCCACCTTAAACTATTTCTTGTCAGGAGTATATAAAAAAGAAAGAAAAAAAAATCACCCTCCAGGATGAAAAGGATTTCCCTCTGTATATAATTTCTTTTGTTGCATTGCTATGCAAGCTCACTTTCTTTTTAGCTATGTTCATATTATTGTCTGTTCTTATTGGTCTGTTGTACTATATGTGAATTAATAGGCTGTGGTGCCATATATTAACTTTTAATTGTGTAACTTTTATGTTTAAAGTTTGCACTGCAATTTTATTTGGTGATAAGCACAAAACTCTACTCCTCGTGACATGAAGAAGAAGAAGAAGACTGAATGTGTGAAGAGCGTTTTATGTGCTGTAAGCTATATTGGATAATGCTGGATGTAACGGAGTATGGTAAATGGTTTTCCATTGGGGTGTCGCAATAGGAAGATGACAGGCAAAACTGATGTTAGCAAAGATGTCAGGGACAGAATTAAATCTTTAAATAACAAGCAACATGGTTGCTCTTACTATTTAAAAAAAAAGGGGGGGTTGTCAAAAGTTGTGAGTTTCAAGAGTGAATATGAAAAAAGAGTCTACAGAGTTGAACTATGACCTCTGAATAGAACGCTAAGCTTCTCAACTCTTAGGGTCAGTTTTTACCTGCCCAATATAATTAAATAATGGAGGTGTGGAGTGGGGAAAATTCCTACAAACAAAAGAAATTAAGGTGTTTCACTAAAGCTGTTTTTATGTTACATTTTAAAAAGAATTACCATAATTAATCTCTCAAAGCCAGCATGTAATGCAGAAATTCCCCCAGGAAAAAGAAACAATATAAACTCTGGGATTACCTAGCAATTAGCTAAAGATGCAATTTATTATTGAGACATATTTAAGATGCTTCTGAAAAATGAAATATGTTGGAGTATCTTAGTTCATCTTTCCAATACATGTATAGTAAAATAGAGGATAGAGCTGCACCACTGAAATTCATTACATGACTTGTTTTTTATGCAGTCTAGATACTTTTGTGTTTTATTAACTGAAGTCCTCAATAACTGAAGTTGAATCCACGGAATTTGTAGTAAAATTCTTAGTGTTTGAAAAAGAAAGCAATGGTAAAATTATGTTCGGTTTGCAGTAAATATTTTTCTTTCAATGCAATATGTTCTCAGAAATTGGATACAAAGAAAAAAACTTTGATCTACTTTTAACGCGTGAATTTAAACCCTACTATAATAACAAAGTAACGCATGTTTATACACTTTTTGAATAAACCAAACTCTGTAAGTGGACATTAATAACAGCATCCTGTCTCATCATTAGTTTTCATGACTTTCTCTAGTTTTTCTGCACCTCCAAAATCCCAATGAGTAAATTTTCAAACATTTGTT
Source organism: Lepidochelys kempii (assembly GCF_965140285.1). NCBI lineage: Eukaryota > Metazoa > Chordata > Testudines > Cheloniidae > Lepidochelys > Lepidochelys kempii. The sequence continues at coordinate 179,229,605 of NC_136380.1, forward strand.
AGAATACTCTACGTGTATTGTATACCACATTCATTCAATACTTAATTTAAATAGTACATCCCACAGTTTTTTTTCTATTAATCACCTAATCATGAATGCAAGTTTGCATTTAAACACCCTTGAAGTATATCCTGTCTATGTTGTTTTGTATAACGCCTTGGAGTTCACCAGTATTAAGTGAAGTACACTTCTAGTGATGGCAAAGTCCTAGGACAAGTAAATTACACTGCTAAATATATGTGTTTCTTTTCATTTTATTTAACTGGTCCATTCTACAATAAAACACTACAGTTTTCAATTGTATTCGGCACTGTCAAATAACAAAAACTGGTATTTAAACTTTTAAGGTCAAATCTGTTACTTAGCCCATTACAAGACAAAAACAAACAAAATGTATGAATTTATTTATATATGTAACCAGTGAATATATGTAATTTTCCTGCTGATTCAATGGATATAGTTAAAGCCATTGTTTATAAATGTAGAGAAATATTCAACAAAGGTAAAAAGGGCATCAGATTTTTGCTGACTCTGATAGGTGAAGATACAGAGTCTTCAGCACACTTCTCAAATTTTGCTGCTCTGGAAACATTTCAGTATGACTACAGAGGATTTGATTTGAACACTTGTGCTGAGCTTTGGTGGAACACCTTTCTCATTACGTTAAAATTGGAATCATGAGAAGTTGACAAAAGCCATCCCACTGACTTTCAGATATGTTTTATCTATTCCACTGGAAAGTAAATGTGTGTCAGTATTAAAGCTGTGCAGTACCATGACATTCACTAACTTGTCCATCTGCTTCTGTATGTTTTTGTTCATTAATAATTTGCTTACAAAATTACATAACAAGTCGTCAGTGTGTATCACAAAGTGTCTCCATTATCTTACAGGTGATGTTTCTTTTGTTCCCTCTTTTCTATACAGTGTACTTCCAACAAACCACAATACATATTTTTTTTTAAAATGCAGTTTAATTTACTGTTTTTTTAAAAGTATTATTTTTGTTTTTTTTTAAACCAAAACCATGTATTGTGAATAATGTGTTTTTAAAAAGGGGATGTTGTGGTGGCACTTAGTTTTCCAATTTGTTTTTTTAATTTGTTTACTGGCTACAGCTTGTTCAGGAAAAAGTATGACCTCTTCATGTGTTTCATTGGTATTGTTAGTGCAGCAAAGTTTAATTGGCATAAGACGTTGGTTCATAGTACTGTCGAAGTGTGTATTGTAGATTTACTGGGGAAAAAAAATAAAATGTATTCACATTTCAAATTTATGTGAAAATAATGTGAGTAAGGAGTCAATATGTGAAAAGGGCAAATAAACTTAAATAACCTAAAATAACCCTAAATAAATCAATCCAATGGATAGAAGTTGAAGCTAGACAAATTCAGACTGGAAATAAGATGTAAATTTTTAACGGTGAGAATAATTTACCAAGGGCTATGGTGGATTCTCCATCTCTGACCAATTTTAAATCACAATTGGATGGTTTTCTAAAAGATATGTTCTAGGAATTATTTTGGGGAAGTTCTATGCCCTGGGTTATACAAGAGGTCAAATTAGATTATCACAACAGTCCTTCTGGCCTTGGAATCTATAAATCTATAAACTGGGAACAAACAAGGAATTATAAACATAGACTGAGCTATAATGTTCACTGTCTACTTATAGGTACCAAGTACTGCTGAACACAGCTTCTAACTTTCTTAGGAACTCTGGGACAAATTTAACACCAGTGTCAATGGCATGACATCACTGAAATCAGTTCTGCTGTGCCTGTTTCGGCTAATGGTAAATATTGCTCATCATGGGGGACATACGTCTAAGGTCTCATCTAGACTGAGGATAATTGTACAGATGTAACTTCACCAATTTAGCAATGTTGGTGCCACACTCTGCAGTGTAGATGTGCTGAATAAATGTAATACAAGGCTTGCAGCTGTATGGCTTACCCTGGGTTGAAACTGTTTTACATTGATGCAGCACATCTTCCCTGGGGGTTTGCACTGGTACAAATATCCCCAGTATAAATAGGCCCTAAACCACTTTCCCGTGATGTTTGCATAGCGTAAATAATATGGAAAAAATGGTTGAAATAATAAAAAAAAATCTGTACATGTTCTTCAGATATTGTTTGGGCAGCTACTTCAACGATACATACAGAAATACAAATGGCAACCTGACATAGAATATTATTAAATGTTAACATTAAGATCCTGATCCAAAGCCCATTCTATTGAATGAGCCTTTCCATTGAATCAATTATTAAACCAGGGCCAAAGTGCCCTGCTCTACATCTTTAATACACCCCCAAGTCATCATTAACTTCAATAGGGCTTTGAAGTGTTTAAGAAATGAAGGACCCAGGTTGCAAATATCTCTCTACGATCCTTAAATATAACAGAAACAGTTTTTTGTACCTTCTTTGTGGTACAAACATGCCAGGGGGAAAAAAGAGGATTCTTTTAAAAAGCATGGATTGTTTTAATGTATTTTTTAAATTATACTGAGAGCTAGACAGAAAATTATGAATCAGTCCGAAATAACTCTAGCTTGCGTTTGCTTCCAACCTGTATGTTGCCTGACAATAGAAAAGTTCAGCAGCAGTGTTGAGGAAGAGTCCTGACAGTTGAAAAGGGGTGGGCACAAAAAGGGGTGGGCACAAAAAGTCTTTTTTAAAAACTTCACAGAGTAGTTTTGCTTTATTTTAGGCCATGTCCATTGTTGTTGTTGTTGTTTTTCAAATTAGTGGAGATTGAGCTGAGGAGCTAAGGCAAAAAAAGATGGGAACTCCATCTTTAATGTTTTTTTAAGCTCTATTCTGTTCTGTAATAGACTTTTGAATTCACTTGCATGCTGTTGTCCAAAAGTTAGACATGGTAGTTCTCATGGTCTTAAAAAATAGTTGATTTTTTTTTTTTTGTTAACTCATTCATCACACCTGGAACCCTTTAGCTAAAAATAAGTTATCTTTGAAAACCAAATGGGACGTGGACATGGATTCATTCAGGATTTCTATTAAAAATTGGAAAAAGTGTAGCAAGCAATAAATAAAAAATATAAAGCTATCAGATTTATTGATACAGGTAATTAATCCTAAAGTCACTAAAATGGGATATGACAGGATAACACTGGAAAAATCCTTGAAAAATCCCAGGAAGGAGAGGGATTCCTGAGTGCAACAAAGAGTTAAAATGTTGAGTAATGTGATGAAAACAGAAAAGATAGTTTCATCAGGAAAATCCTTTCATTGCAATCAATAATTCCTCTCCTTCCTGGATTTTTACACCCTTCAAAGACTTTTCAAGTGTTTTCCTATCACACCTCCACACCCTTCCTTTATCCTTGCTGTTATAGGGGCTGCTCCCCAAAAGGCAATGTTCAACAATGGATGTGAGGGAAGAAGCGCACTGCCCCAGAAAGGTCTCTGGAAAGTATGATGTTTCCCATAGGGCACTGTTGTCTAGTGCAGAGAGTATTGAGGAGCTGTGACTCCACCTGTGTTTAGCATTTCTCATATCTGTAGCCTCGCACAGTTATTTATGTTTGACAGTGGACTATACAGATCAAGGTGTCTCATGACCTTCCCTCCCCTTCTGCACTCACACTGGGACATAGTTCAATGTACGTCATAGTTTTTAGCTCTTTATTCCTATGTCAGTTCTTCTAGCCCTGAAGCTTTCTTGCTGCTTTTTTATGATTTGTTTTTGTTTTGTTTTATTGTCAAAAGCTTCATAGAAGTGAGGTGCCTGAAGTTGCAGACAATATTCCAGATGTGCAGTGAGGCTGGTGCCAAAATACCAAGTGCAGCTGCAAGCTGCCTCACACGCACACTCTCTCTCCACATCACATACACACACTCAAAGCCATACAGGTTTAGAAACCTATGCTCAGTCTTAGACTTCTCCTCTGGGCAGAACCCCAGCTTTGCTCAGAACCCCCCCTGTCAAAGTTGCACAGTGAGCTGTGTTTGAGACCCACATTTACAGTTCCTTTCAAGGGCACCCTTCATGCAACAGGCTTCACTTCCTTCACTCAGAGGTGGAACTCTAGGAATCAACCACTCTTCGCCTGACTCTCTGGGTCAGAGCACCTGCTCAAGGGTATCATTTGCTGTGGGGCAAAGCGGGGGGAGGGGGACAACTTCCCCCCAGCCATTTTATACATTGATTTGCTCCACTATGGCTTCCACTTCTTTTTCCTCTTCCTTCCCTTAACTTTGCAGGCTATAATATAAGCACATATCATCCTATATACTGAAACAACTTTGCCTCCTGCCCCCTCAGTTTTTCTGAAATGACACCTCACCTCTTCCTCAGTTTCTGATCATGTTAACATGACACATATTTGGCATCTGAAAGACACGTCCTTCTGGGCACTTGGGCCCTACAGCTCATTAAAGTAACTTGAAATAGCTTCTCCAAAAGAAAATGAATAGCTTATTCACCCAAAGGCACATAAAAAGCAGCAAATAGGGTTGAAACAATAAAGGGCTATCCACATGGGATTTACACCTTCCTTTTTCCTTGCAAATTTGGGTATATGCCATTCAGTCAAAGCACATCACACTTCTGGGCTGGCGGGAACAGACTGCCCTGCTGCAATTTCTCTGTGTCTTGCCCACAATGTTTCTCCCTGAGCAGTTGATATCCACTCAACACCTCCCCCCCCCCCCACATCTCCAGGTAGGGGTTTTTAATGGTTTAGTGTCCTTTGTGCTTAGTGCTCCCAGCCTTGGCAAAATATGCCTGTTTACCTGGCCGGCACCAGGTAGCTAGGCATGTCCCAATTAGTAGCCTACCCATTGATCTCTTAAGGACCCTTTAAGTATTTTCTACCAAGCTAGCTAATCTCTAGTCATTGTTTCAGTTCCTACTTGCTTCCCAACAGCTCTCTATCAAACTGAACCCATCCATTCACACATCCCAATATTGCTATGCATTGACTATCTTAATAGCTAGGTCACATATTCATAATATTAGTACAGATTAACCCTACATTCAGTCTACTTATTGCTGGACTTGGAGCAGCATTAATAGAGGCTGCAGGGAACAACTGCAATGACCTATATTTTGCCTCTGTGGTGCTACTGTGCAACAGTCCCACAATAGCCTATTCTCCCTGCTCTAGGTCACCTCCCACTGCTGCCTATAGTCTGCTTGCTGGAAGACCAGTGGTGGCAGCCAGTTGTACTGCATCATCCAAAGCCACAGAGGACCCAAATCTCAGTTATTTTGTGGCTAGTGCTCCATCCGTTTTAGGAGGGGAGGGGGTCATAAAGCCAACTAATCCAGGCAATACCATATCTGTGATTTGTCTATTCTTGGCTGCTGAATGAGCCCCTCAGGGAATACCTTGACAGGTTTCAGAGTAGCAGCCATGTTAGTCTGTATCCACAAGAAGAAAAGGAATACTTGTGGCACCTTAGAGACAAACAAATTTATTTGAGCACAAGCTTTCGTGAGCTACAGCTCACTTCATTGGATGCAGTCAGTGAAAAACACAGTGGGGAGATTTATATACACAGATAACATGAAACAGTGGGTGTTACAATACACACTGTAACCAGAGCGATCACTTAAGGTGAGTTATTACCAGCAGGAGCGCTGAGGGGGGGGGACTTTTGTAGTGATAATCAAGGTGGGCCATTTCCAGCAGTTGACAAGAACGTCTGAGGAACAGTGGGGGGTTGAGGAAGGGGGAATAAACATGGGGAAATAGTTTTACTTTGTGTAATGACCCATCCACTCCCAGTCTCTATTCAAGCCTAAGTTAATTGTATCCAGTTTACAAATTAATTCCAATTCAGCAGTCTCTCATTGGAGTCTGTTTCTGAAGTTTTTTTGTTGAAGAATTGCCACTTTTAGGTCTGTAATCGAGTGACCAAAGAGACTGAAGTGTTTTCGACTGGTTTTTGAATGTTATAATTCTTGACGTCAGATTTGTGTCCATTTATTCTTTTACATAAAGACTGTCCAGTTTGGCCAATGTACATGGCAGAGGGGCATTGCTGGCACATGATGGCATATATCACATTGGTAGATGTGCAGGTGAACGAGCCTCTGATGGTGTGGCTGATGTGATTAGGCCCTATGATTGTGTCCCCTGAATAGATATGTGGACACAGTTGGCAACGGGCTTTGTTGCAAGGATAGGTTCCTGGGTTAGTGGTTCTGTTGTGTGGTGTGTGGTTGTTGGTGAGTATTTGCTTCAGGTTGGGGGGCTGTCTGTAAGCCGGGACTGGCCTGTTTCCCAAGATTTGTGAGAGTGATGGGTCGTCCTTCAGGATAGGTTGTAGATCCTTGATGATACGTTGGAGAGGTTTTAGTTGGGGGCTGAAGGTGACGGCTAGTGGCGTTCTGTTATTTTCTTTGTTGGGCCTGTCCTGTAGTAGGTGACTACTGTAGACTAGTGTAAATTAGCACATCCTTGAGGCTGCAAGTGTGCTCTAATTTATGCCAAGCACTTGACCCAGAATACTGGGAAACACAAATGTGAATTAACATGGTCTTTGTCCTCTCCTCATCCTCCACGCCTTGGTCCCTGTGCTGAGCATATCTTGGTCAGAAATAGCAATCAGACCCATGGAGGGGCATATGGTATGCCAGCTGCAGCACAAAAATGCCTTGGTTTCTCTGTGTGTGTTGGGCGGGGACATTTTTGTTTTGTTGCTTTTGCTGCCATTTCTCATTACAAATTCACAGCTAATGGCTGCATTTAGGTGCAAAACTAGACTTTTGAAATCAATGGGGATTAGGTTCCTCCATACTTTTGAGGAGCTGGACATGGCAACATCGCTGCTCTCCAGGTTTCATCCTCCCATTAACTGTCTCTTTCTGATTCTTTCTCCAGTTCTATTAATCTGATTTTTTTCCAGAATGGATCTAACGTTCTGCCTATGTTTCCAATATTTCTTTGTGTAACTTTGCTGTGTTCAGTGGTGATCAGTGCTTCTCCCTGTTTAGTATCCTCTATGAGTTTGATTCATATGCTAACTACACTTTTTTCTATTCATGACTATATTAAGATGAGGCCTAATGTGGCAATCACCCACTAGAGTTCCCACTCCATCTCATTACCAGTTCCTTTTGTTTAGCCTCTTTTAATAAAGCTTAAACCTACTTGATTATGTTCCTATCCATGATACTGGACTCATGGTAAAGAATTGTCACTTAAAAAATGATGGTTTAACATGCTTTTTTGCTAACTTCCATTGATATTATTCATCTCTTTCTAATGTGTAAAAATTAATCAGCCCATAGGATGTATCTTGTGAGCCTAAACACATTACCACTGTTCAGCAGAATTATAGCAAGTGGTTAGCTTGGTTTTGCTTTCCATGTTGAAAATAGCAACAAATTGCACACTTGCATTTATTTTACGGATGAAATGCAGAATAAGGCTTACATTTAGTTTTTCCAAAAAGTCAGTTGCCATTTATGTGGGTTCGCCCTCATTTATGCTGATCAATGCAGCTTTTGACTTCAAGGATCCCATTAGTATTTCTATGCTGTGTTGAAAAGCAGGAAACCGATGTTCACCAATTTGAGAGCCACTCGGATGCAGGTAAAGAATATAACAGCTTGAGCAAGTGCTAATTAGAACCAATTAAACTTAATTGACCTCCTTTGGCAGTAAAATGCACTCTGTCCTTGCAGAGTGGAGATATTGCCTCTAAGCATATGTGTGATGCATAGTTTCATGTAGCAGCCTGTAATGATGTGGATTTAACAACCAAAAAAAGGCTTGCCCCAATTTATCCTTATAACTGAGTTCCACTGTATTTCAGCAGTACAATGTGAGTGAGAGCTCTGCCCTGGGAGATTTAAAAATCAATGTCCATAGTGCTGATGAGTATCCCTAGATATTAATTTATTGTTGTACTAAGCTGTAGTTTCCAGGAGTGAACAAGGAAGAAAAAATGCAGCTTCCCTGCTACAGGTAAATTAGTGACATAGGTAGCCCCTCTCCCACACGTTGGACAAGACTCCAATATGCAGAGGTGCCAAAATAATGGTGGAAAACAGGGAAATGAGGATGGGAATTGTAAAATTCCATACATGCCTAAGTATGTCAGTGGTGGGCTGTTAACTACACATCCCTGGAATGAGCATGAGCAATTCCCACATGGGGGCCACATTTATTATCAAACAATAGTTGGTCCAAGTGCCAGTTAATGCACTTTACTGATTTTCTTAGCAGGAACAAAGTGTAATTGACTTACTAGCTAGGCCTTGCTAATGACAGCAGTAAAGATGGTAGTCACCCCGGGCAGGGGCGTGGGAATAGGGGGAGAAGAGAGGGTACAGCACAAACAAACATGAACTGCAATAGAAAAGAAAAATAATTTACAAACAGGTCAAAATTGCTTTCTACTCAAGCACAGCACAACCAACTACCAGCCTTCAAATAGGAATTTCTTTAGGGGGAAATTAAGAGCAATATGCACTAAAGCATGCAACAATAATTTACAGAATGATCAAGTGCCAACAGGAAAAGAAACAAATAAAGCTATAACCTGAAGAGGGAGAATGCCAGGAATTAAACGGACCCAAACAAAGAAAAGGTTGCATCATAAAATGTGACAAAAAAAACCCTAGAAAACAAAAACAAAAAAGAGAGTGGGTTTTCTTTTATTTCCAACAGACCTTAATTATTGTTGGCATAGAAATTACCTACTTACATTCAAGACACAAAGGCAAAGCTGACAAACACAGAAACAATTACCAAACAGATCTTAGAGTAAAGAGAGAGAGAGATGCAAATTAGAAAAAGCACAATTAGTCATTAATCGTTTGAAAACCTTATATTCTTGAGTGAATGGAGATATTTTTGCTCTTAAAAAGACAAGTTGTTCAATTTTGTATTGAAAATAAATCCCTCAAATGCTTTCGCCTCATCCAGCATAAATACTGGGTTCTGTCAAACAAATCCTGTACTACAAATCTGGTGTCAGAGGCTTAAAAATAGTTTTGCTAGATTAGCCCACCAACAATTCACCTGTACCGTTTCTTCTTTGCCACTAGGTCTATACTGCAGGAATTGGTATTTTTCCGTGTTTTGCCCCCCAACACCGGTATAACTTTTTTACTAAGATATTTCAGGTTTTGCTTCCATTTACAAAATGTCAGTTGTGCATTTGTGCTGTGTGGAAAATAAGATTAGCTATGCGAGGCCGCAGGGTGGAGGAGCAGAAGCGGGGAACAGGTGTCTTTGAAAAACAGTGGGGGTCCAATGATAAGCATAGTTAAAGGACAGATCAATAGTATCACCCAGTTAGGGAATGGTCTCTCTCTTAGGTTTCCAAGCCCCGCTACAGGATTTTTTTTCATAAGTAAGTGTTGTTGAGTGTTTCAACCACACTTCTAGAGAGAAAATTGGAGAAAATGAAAGAGCTCAATTTAATTTCAACAGAAACAAATTTAAGGGCATGCGTAGCAGTGTCTATTGTACCCATACTTTGAGCCCTTGAAGCATTGATCATGAATCTGGGTGAATCAATAGCAATTCAGGAGCTACATAAAGGAATAGAACTTGGTACATCTGGTTCAGTACACTGCCTCCAGCAATGGCAAAATACCTGGGGTGACAGCCTGGCAAATAATTGACAAAACTCCCATTGATTTCAGTGGGGCCAGGATTTCACCCCGGCTGTAAAGGAAGTTGAAACACACAAAGTAATGAACAATATTCATGGAGGGAAGAAAGGAAATTGTAGGTACTGCCTCTCATCCAGTTAGTATGAGATGACATTATTTTTCTCAGCTTGTAGTAAAGAAGGATCCATTCTCTTGTTTAAATCCAGAAAAAGTGTGTGTTTTTTTTAAAAAATGACAGCCGCAGGCATAAAATGTGATTTATGTCATGCCTACTAGATGGCATGTGTACCCTTAAAACTCACTGTACTTTTGTGTACCCTCATAACTCACTGGCATTAGCTGTGGCATTCTTTCTACCATTCCCTAGATTTGTGTATATGCATAAGGAAGTGTCAGGGAACTCTCAGTAGACAGCCCCGAACTCTTGAATTCTCTTCCTTCACTGGTCCAGTAGCACCTTTTGACCTTTAGGGACTAGCCCAAGTCCCAGGTGTTCTCCTAGAAATTTGGACATTATATTACCTTAGACCTAATTTCTTCCTGTGCTGCTGCTGACACATAGCAGTCCACTTCCTCCAGTGATTATTGTCACTCACTAGTTATGGTACATTTTCCCAGGTGATGTCAGCACATTCAATATGCACTATACCTGTCTTCTGAAAGTTCCTCCTCACTTTCTCCTTTCTTCCTTGAGTACCCACTTCAATGCTTGCTTAGCATGGCACCCATCTTCCTTATGGTGCACATGGCCCAACCACTTGAGCCATCTTTCTTTGATGATATTTTCTAACATGTGCTGCTCTGTCAACAGTCTTACTCTTGCATGTGTTATTTTTTGTCTTTCCATAAAATGTGTAATATCTCCCCCAGCTAACTAGTCTATAGAGTTACTTGAAGTCTCCCCTTTGTACTGGAATGGTGGCTAAGTGCACTCTGGAATCTGAACTGCATTTCTTTGTCTATTAGTTTAACACTCTCCCCCCCACACACACACAGTGTTTGTGATCTCTTTTGAGTTTGTTAAAATGTGGCTACAAACAGAAAATGATCAGAGTCACCATCAGTCAGCAACAGTGCCAAGCCCAAGCCCAGATAAAAGATGAGGGGTCTGCAGTTGGGTTTGCAACCAACTCAGGTAAAATGTTATTGGAACAGAAACTGTTCAGTTAAACCAAAAATGGAGAACAGTGGGTGCAGATGGAGCTCAAAACCTAAGTATGACAGATCTCAGTGAAAGGCAAAAAAACCTGAGATCTTGAGACACTGAATTCTGACGAACAAATCTGTAACAAGAGTAGGCATGTGGAATGTATGTACTTTGTATATTATGGGAAAGTTGGCACAGGTTACATGAGAAATGAAAAAATGCCATCTGAACATGCTTGGCATCAGTAAAACAAAATGGACAGGGAATGGCAAGGTGGGCTCTCATGGTGTTACAATCTTATACTCAGCAGGAGGAATGCACAAAAGAAGTGTAGGAATTTAACACCACAGCAAACTGTCTTGGGAGCCAGTGAATGACAGAATAACAACAGCTGGGCTGCAGACAAGACATTTCAAGTGTACAATAATCCAAGTAAATGCTCCAACAAATGCAGTAGGCAACAGTGAGCAGGTATGAGCAGATGCAGCAAGTACTGGATGACGTGCCTAACCAGGACATCAAGTTGATGACAAATGACTTCAATGCACAAATTGGCAACAACTGTACTGGCTCAAAAGGAGTCATGGGTTCAGCAAGAGAAGGCATTCCAACTGATAATGACTGGCGGTTCTTGAATCTCTGCAGCACGTGCACCCTAAAGATAGGAGTCCATCTCTTCAAGAACAAGAGGATTCACATGGAGATCACCAAATAACATAACTGTCAACTGGATAGCCCATATGTGTATATATCTAGGATATGGGCATCTTCTTGGAGGGATGTCAGAGTCCATAGAGGAGTTGGACATTGCTAACCATAAATGTTCTGTGTTCTCTTAATCAAAAAACATCTCTCTGATATCTCTTGTCTGTCTATTTTATACAATCTATGGAGGACAATGCTACAGTAAAAAATTAAATTGAGGCAAAATTGCTTCTATTTCAGTTTCATGTAGCTATCTCAGTTTCTAGTTACCCATACGTTAGCCAGTTGATTTCAGCAGGGTTCATTTCAGAGAGGAAGGGTGGTCCAGAATTTAGAGAGGTAGTCTGGGATTTGGGTGACCTAGCTGCAAATCCATGCCCTGCCATAGATTTCCTGTGTGATCGAGAGCAAGGTGCTTAGTCTCTTGCTGATTCAGTTCCCCATCTGTAAAATAAGGATAAAAGCACTTCCCTACCCATAAGGCTGCTGTGAGAACAAATATGTTAAAAACTGTGAAGTGCTCAGAGACTGCTGTAATGGAGCCATATAGATAGCTTTTTTGTGTACTGAGACAATCACTTTAATATTATTAGGAATATTTTTTTCAATATCAGTACCAGATAACTATTACTTCAGAATGATGATGAAGTATTATGCCATTCTGTATTATCTAGAGTGAAATTATCCAGATTCTAAAACCTCCCATCATATGAAAATAATTTGACCTCGAAAAAGATTGGTCCAATGCTCCCATCCAGGACAGCATACCACCTTGGTCAGGTAGTCGGTTGATAAAACACTTCTGGCTGACAGTGCTGTATAAATGTTGTTCTTTTAGAAAATACTGTTAATAGAAAAAAAAAGACAATTTCCCCATTCCCTCTGTAATTCTGCTGTAACTCACCTTGTAAACTCAATGCAGGAGATGTAAGGTTCTGAGCACTCCCACTGATTTTATTGGCATTTGGTAGCTAGCATCCGGCAGGAAGTGCTCAGCAGTGCAGTTGATCAGAAAAATGTCAAAAAACACAAACAAAATATTTCCATTTTCCTATCAGGCTTATTGGCCCCTTTCAGGTTCAGGTGGAAAGAAACCAAATAAAATATTATTTCTTCAATTTTAGAACACTTCTTACACTTCTTTTAGACGTGGGTGAAAGTGAGTAGTGGGCTTAGTAAAGCCAATCTTGAACATTAGATTACAGAAAAAACAAGGTTATTTGGCAAAGGAGGATAGCTACATTTAATTCAGTACTCTGCCTGTCACCTCTGTTAGTAAACAGATGATAAATAGTGGAATATTCCTAGCGCATAGAATACCAACAATACAGCACTCTAACGATGGTCTACACTGTAGTGGAGAGTGTACTTCCCAGCTCTGGTAGGCCAACACACACTAGCTGTGCTCGAGCTCATGAGCTAAAAATAGCAGAGGTAGCCCGGGTGGTAGTTCAGACTAGCTTCCTGAGTACAACCCTTCCCAGGCTCCCTAAGTATAGATGCAGGAAGTTAGCCCAAAACATGCTACCCCCTGCTACACCGCTATTTTTAGCATGCTAGCTCAAGCAGAGCTAGGGCGTGTCTGATTTGCTGTGCAGGGAAGCACACTCCCAGCTGCAGTGTAAATTGACCCTAAATTAATCCCTGAAACAAGACCAATGAGAAACAAAATGCTCCCATCTTGTTCTGGTGAATAGTTCTTTTTCTCTTGACAACAGTCAGTGTTGTCATCATGGTCTCAGGCCTGCTTTGAAGCTTCGTGTGCCCTTCACAATCTAAATCTATTTATTAAGTTGAATGTTGTTAAAAAGGATGCTGACATTAGGTTATTCTCAAGCACCTTTTAATAGCTTCAGGGCATTTGTTTTTGGAAGCAATGTTATAATGCTACAGTGTGTCCCCTCTCCTTTTGTATTCCTACTACATAGCTCAAAAAGGACTGTCAGGACAGCACATCTTTTTTTAGGCAGACCATTGTTTATTGCTGAAATGATATTCTGGAAGATTTTTCAACTATAGCATGGCTGCCAGTGGTTAAAGTTTCAAAACTTCATAAATGTCTGTGCTTAATAAGATCAGCCCAGCTGCCAAATTGACGCCTTTTAAGATTTTTGAAGGAAATTATCAACAGGACTGAAGCAAGCCAATAATTTTCACTGTATGATGAAGTCTTCGTTAGGGAAAACTGAAACCCTTATGTAATGTAAATGACTGTGACGTTAAGGAAAGGGCAGAGGGCAAGGGACACCTAGATAGCGGGTAATGAATTGCACCAGGCTTAACCAGTTCAAGTGTACCCCAAGTCTTTAATGTCATGAAATGTGGCTGATAAGTGTCATGAAAGGTGTCAATGAAAAGCTCATGTGCAATCTAGGTGCAAGCAACTGAAATGATCATTATTATGCTGTGGTTGTCAGCCAAACAGGAATTACCCCCACCCTATGAAAGGAATGTGGTTTCACCACCTGGGGAGTTACTTCCAAAGTACTTTGAAAGAGTTAGAATGTATATACATATCATATAAACAGGCCCATCCAGCTAACAAGGGGTGGAGTCAAGCCTCACACTATCATGGCAGGAGAGGAGATTGACAATCCCATGGCTAATGTTCATTCAGTTATACTGGAGGAGGCAGGAACTAAAAAAAAAAATCATTTTAGCAGAAACAAGTAAAGTGGGGAACACATGGTACGAAACTTCCTTCAAGACAGACTCTATGTTTACTACCTCATCGCTGGAAATAGACTTTTATCTGGAGGTATCTTTCTGAAGAATCAATTGCAAAGATTCATTGGACTATAAAAGAGAAGGGCCAAGAAATCCCATGTTATCTATCTTTCACCTAGCGCGACAAAGGTATGAGCTCTTTAACTTTGGGTGACAGATCGTGACCCAGGAATTTGTTCAGCCATCTTGATGGAAACATGTGAGGATTTTGTCTTGAATCAAGTCTACCTTGTTACATTTTAGTTACTAGAAATCTTTATTTATCTTGTAACCATTCCTGATTTTAATTCTTATAATTGTACTCCTTTAAAATCTTTCTCTTTGGAATTAAACAAACCTGTTTTATTTTTAATCTAAACCAATCCAGTGCTGAGTTTAAACCGAACTATTTTGTAACTCCAGTTAAAACAACAAACTGTTGAATATTGACTCCTTTAAAGGAGCAACGAACCTTAATTTTTTTCTGATTGCCCTAGGACAGGGTTAGAACACAGGTTTTGGGGAAAATTAAAGGTTGGGGAGAGTGTGGAATCATTTTATCAGTTGTTACCCAAGGTTGATTGAAACCAGTGGAAGTCTGTGGTATTGTTGGCAGGCTCTGAGATCCATTACATAGACATAGAGTGTAAGTTTGCTGCTGATGGTGGGCATCCCAGGAGGAGAGCTACTGTAGCAAGGCATTGTAAGACATTCGGAGTTACAGGGTAAGAGGTGACAGAACGCTTCGCTGGTCTGGATTGCATCCCAGAATGTGACAACATTATCCTTGCTGCCTTTTGCCTGCATTTCTAATAGTGATCATACAGTGAGAATATGTTGTTGCTAAGAGAGTTTGGGATTACAGACTTCATTTTCCGCTAGGACCACATAGATATCATTTCCTTCAGACACTGGAAGGGCCCCTCATATTCTGTAAATGTCTTTATTTCTCAGCTCCCTTTAATGTTAATTTCCTAGCATATAAAAGCTGGTGAATGTCAGATAAGATAACTATCAACTTGCAGTCAACACACACCACAGGAATGTATAGTCTTGTAGAACACTGAACAGAGCAGGTCATTCTGTAAAAAGTGAGTGCTGAGGGAGGACAAGTTAACACAAAATGCTTTGTGTTTGTCAGATTTAATTTGAGGGTTTGACAGTTTGCAGCTTCAGAAACACTTGTCAGAGATGGTCAAGACATGCTGAAAGATACTGCAGTGAATAATAAAGCTATCCTGCTATAAAAGTACTATAATCTTCAAAATTGCTTTTATAATACTGAAGTGAAATTATATGACTTAGACCTGCTCATGGATTCTGTAAAAGTGAATCAAAATCACTAACACTTGTGGGTGTTATTATTTTCTCCTGTCTATGCTCAGTTTCGTCTCACTAGCTGGTACATTAAAAAGAAGGTGGCAGTCCATTATCAGCATGGCACTATTAATAAAGCTCGGATAACAGCACTGTATAAAAGATGTTCCCTTAGAAAATATTGTTTAAAACAGAAACCGTATATTTTCCCTAATGTCTGTGTAGCTCTTTTATGGCTTGTCTACATGGTGCGTGAGTACGTGGCAAGCCAGGATGTGAATCTACAGCACATCAGCTTGCCAGCAGTAATGTCCCATGTGGGCATGCTACAGTGCAATGAAAATCCCAGATTGCAGCTTAGTGTACTACACTTTCAAAGAGGAGTAGAGTCAATGCAAATTGAGTTAGTACACACTGTTATTTGTGTCCACATAATGTTTCTGCACACTATTTGGGCAGTCCTCCATCTGCTATCCTACACTGCTTTGCCCAGATGTCCCTTCCCCCATTTAAATCCTGGCACAGGGCCAAGGTCATCCCATTTGCTCCTGGAATCAAATATGTCAGCCTTACAGATACTCCATCACACCACACCTCATGAGCCTGCTCGCTAGCATGCAGAGATCCTTGATCTCCTTGTCATATGGGGAGAAGCGCTGGTATACCAAACTCTTGTGACCGACCACTGCATTAAGCAATGTTTCAAGGACATCACTAAGCAGATGGCAAGAAGGGTCACAGCCAGGACATGACCAGTGCAATGTAAAGAGTGACAAGCTCAGGAAAACTCACAAGAAAACTAGAAACAAGTTTGGTGGTGCTCATTGGACCTGTTCATTTTGTGAGGAGCTGGACAGGATTTTTGCCAGCATGCTACTGGCAGATTACAGAGGCGGATTACACTTTTGTGAGGCCCTGGGCCAGAGCAAGTAGGGACCATTCCCCACCCCTTTTACCTGCAGTCCCCGTACACACACGCACCCGACTCGCCCCCTGCACTCCTGCCGTAGAAATAGAGTCAGGGCATGGGGGCTTTCCCCGCCTGGAACTCCTGCCAGGGAGTGGGGTTTGGGCTCAGGGGCTTCCTCTTCTCTGCCCGTCCAGTGCTCCTGCCAGGGTGTGTGGTCTGGGTGTGGGGGCTTGCCTCGCTCTGCCCGCCGGGCGCTCCTGCTGGGGATTGGGGGAAGCCCCTGTGCCCGCTCTCCGGCAGGCAGCCCTAGTGTGTTAGGGTGCAATGGCGCCCATTTTTCTGGATCCCCCACTTAGCCAGGGCCTCTGGTCATGGGCCCAGTTGACCCAGTGGCTAATCCACCACTATACAGACCCAATGACACCACTGAGGAGACTGTAGCCCCTGAAAACAAGCATGAGTCACCGCAAAAGGACAATGAAGAGCTCTCCTCACACCAGGATCTCTTTAGAACTTGGGACCCTGAGAGTGGCTGTGTAGGAAGCCATCCCTATTCCCAGCCCCCATCCCAGCCTGGGACACAAGAGTAAGATCATCTTGTGGCGAGCTCAGCAGATAAGTATTCATATTTTCAATCTATGATGATAATAGAATATCAGGGTTTGAAGGGACCTCAGGGGGCCATCTAGTCCAACCCCCTTCTCAAAGCAGGAGCAACCCCCAATTTTTGCCTCAGATCCCTAAGTGGCCCCCTCAAGGATTGAACTGACAACCCTAAGTTTAGCAGGCCAATGCTCAAACCACTGAGCTATCCCTCTCCCAGATGATACTGCTCTGGTAACTTCTGCCCCAGGTGCCTGAGGGCCACTGTTATTTTGGGTGGATGTGAGCTAGGAACCTTTCCAAGTCACCAGATCCCACCTCCCTAACCCAGTGTTGTCCCCCTTCCTTCCACCCTCCAGCAATATGTTTTCAAAATGGCAGCTGGGATGGTTAATCAGCTTCTAAGGCCATGTCTAAACTAGCAAGCTTACAGCAGCACAGCTGTACTGATGCAGCTGTACTGCTGTAAGATCGCTAGTGTAGCTGCTCTGTGCCGATGGGAGAGAGCACTCCCATTGACATCATAAAACCACCTCAGTGAGCGGTGGTAGCTATGTCACCGGGAGATGCTCTCCTGCCAGCATAGCGCTGCGCATTCTACCACTTATGCAGGCGAAACTTATGTCACCCAGTGTTCTTTTCACATCCCTGAGTGACAGAAGTTTTGCTGACAGAAGTGGTAGTGTAATTCATGCTGCTGCATGGACCATTGACTGTTGAGAAGCCTATGTCATCAAGGGCACATACCCACCTAGTAATTTCCTTTCCACTCCTCCCTCTGTCCTGCCCAGCAGATGCCTATCCCCATCAATAACAAACCCACCTGTGTGCTTAAAATGGCATCTGCATGGCACAGCCACAACCTCCCCTGCCCTCCTCCTTACACGGTGGATTCAAATAATGAAGCCTGCCTTTGTGCCAGATTCAAACTTTTACTGAGACATTCATTACAAAAGAAAATAAGGTTATTTTAGATTTCACAGTTTCCATGAGGTATATATAAGCATAAGGCATTGCATGCAAGTACAGATACTAAGGTTAATGTTCCCAGATGAGGAATATATACCTGTACAGCATGGCAAACAGGGTTTTGTACAGGAATAGAAGATTACCTTAGGGATTGCATAGCCATGCAGCTTTTAAGTCTCTCCGCTGAGGTATATCAAATACCATTTGCATCATTATTGCAATCAAATAGACAAAGGTGGCATAATGGCTTTTCACAGGCTTACATATTTCACAGAAAATGACTGGGAGCCCTTAAGGTTTTAAACAATCAGCAGACAACCTGATCTATTTTTCAGTGTATTTTCTGCATGTCTGCAGAAGAGATAAAGCAGAATCTAAGGCTAAGAAATTGCTCTGTTTCAGTATAGACATTCAGAAGCCTGGCAGCATGATCATTGCCCCTAACATAGCTAGCGACTTCCTACCCACCCTTCAGCACTTCTTGGGGAGGACCATCTTGGTGACCAATATCACGGAATATCTTGCTACTCTGTCCTATGCCTTTTCGAATAAATCCCACAAAAACACCAATTTTAAACTTAACAGCTGTGTCATGGGTTTTTACCAAAGTATAAAAGCTTTCATGCACCATAAAATGCCACTTCTAAATCAACTTCAGTGCACATTTTCAGGTGCCAGCCTTAAAATGAGAACAAAAGGCATTCCTGACAGCACTGAGTCCTGGCAGTTTACACTTTGCAAGAGAAAACTCTGCCGGCTGCTCATGCCATTAAGCCAGTCTCTGCATCTCAGCCTCCCACCTAAAGATTTTCTCCTTTAATCTCGCAAATACTGTGTCAAACACAGCATGCAACCATAATCCTAGGTAAATATCCTTCTGCAGTTTGTAAACTAGCCATAAGATCGCACCACCTTATTTCAAATTGTCAAACACACACTCCACTGTCATTCTGCAACTGCTAAGGTCATAGTTAAAACAGTTCCTTCCTTCTGACCAAGTACCTTGTAAATGGCTTCATTAGTCAGGAACGCGTAAGCTAAACCTTGTGTCCCAGAACGACCAGGGCATTCTCTACATCATCAATGTCCAAAGCCAGTGCCGAAGATACCCCGTGTCGACAGCTCAAATAAGATCCCGAAAGCTGCTTTGTATTTGAAGTTACCTGTATTGTGACATGGAGCATTGTTGTGGCTTTGAGCAATTTGAAAATGACACTTTCTGTCAAAATGGTCCTAGTCTGCCCTGAAGAAGAGGAACCATGGGCTGGAGGGAGAGAAGCATGGGATTTCTGAGGTTTGACACCTCTCCCCACAAGTCCCAGAATTCCACTGTATCCCAAAATGTGCAGCAAGAAAAATCCCAGAATGCACACAACTCTGCAGCAAAGCAAAAGATGGGGGGGCGGGGAGGATACCCACCCAGAATGCCAGATGTTTACTGTGGACCAAGTCCCTGTCAAGTGTAAGCAATTATGCAAATTGAAACAGGGCACAGCTGTCCTGTGTGCACTCTGTTACTCCAGCATACATACTGCACACCAGGGAGTGTACATCAACTCACTGTGCAGTAAACTTCCTGAGTACACAAGCCCTGAGGGGTACATTCACCCACTGATGTGTAATGACAGATTCTGATATCTTTACTCATTATGAGTAACACAATATTCCACAACAGCCCCATTGAACTCAAAGTGTCTGCTTGTGGAGTAAGGTGCTACTCAGTATAAGGAAGTGGAGCAGCATCAGGGCCATAGAGACTCATACAGTACAGGCCAATTTGATCCTCCCCCTTTTATGTTTTTTGGAAAAAAGGTGTTTTTGCCTTTAGTTCCTCTAAAACTCATTTGCTAACTGTTTATGTATTGCTCTTTTCTTCCATTTCTTTGTTGGAGGATATTATTTTGCTCTTTTGTCCCAAGATCCAGATTATATATGGTCTCTTAGTTGTGCAGCTAGTGGATTTTGAAGCTTCAGAGCCAACATGTTCCCTATTATACAAACAGATTCACTTATAGCCTGCCTAAATGTATGCACATTTCTGTCTGCTAAGCTAGGTTGTACTCTTTTCACAAGTACGTGTTGGATATCTGTTCAGTTGTTCATTGCTTTGGTACACTGACAGAGTCTGATGAAAAATCCTGACCCAATAACTCTTCCTCCATTTTAGAGGATTCCTTATCTCCTAGAAAGGTCTAGCTTCCTTCTCTGACATGCTACATGCTGTATAGCTAAAAGGTTTACTCCAATATTTACCTTTCCAACATTTTCCTTCAACTGTGAAAGTTATTGCTGCTGATTTTACCCAGGAATTCAATAAACAACTTCTCTATCTCTAATGCTACATCTGCTTTGCCAGCTAGCTATTTGGAATGGTTTCAATTCAGAATAACTAGTTATGGAGAGACAGTACCAAGCCAGCATTCTGGTTCGGCTATAGTCATAAATCATCATACAACCTGGCATTGATTAATTGTCTTGGCCTAGAACATTTAGGAGCTTTATGAGAATCTTGGCTACACCATGCTTATAATATTAAAAGCAGGTGCATTGGGATACATTTTCCACCCACTGGATGGAGGTGGATATGTAAGCAATATGCTTTGTGGGAAAATTTCCAGAGAAATCTATTGAAATTTTAAATTTGACTTCAATCACTTTTACCAGAGTTTTCTTTCAACTGAATTTCTGTATTAGGTCTTCAAATGTGTGTGAGCAAGGTGGGCCTGTGGTATAAATCAGACTCACCTGTCAGTAGTGATATGAGGAAAAATAGCTGACGTCATAATTTAGTATATGATGTGTCCTTATAATAGGATGGCCAGTTCTTCAAAGTTTCTTGTGAATGACGTGGACTTCCAGTGGTGATTATGACTAGTATCTGAATTTGGTCCTCCTTGGATTCCAAGGCTGAGTTGCTCTCACAGATGGTAAATATCAACAGAAAATATACTGTTGATTCTGACAATAGGTTGACAATTAGTCAGCTTTTTATTTCAAGACTGATTTCTCTTGAACACTGTGGGCCCCTTGTCTGAGATTTCCCTTTGTTTTTTCCCGACTCACCTGCTTCTCTTTTCAAATGGCTGCATCTCTTTGTCTCTCTCTCTCTCTAACAACAAAACCACTGGAGCACATTATAGTATTTCTCTACATTCTATTTGTGGTTTAAATTGCCTGAATTTGGTGTTAAACATATTTTCCAATACCTTAATCTGCTAACATATGAATAAATGTGGTGGAAAACTACCTAAACATAAAACTTAGTCATTGAACAGAAAGCATCATTTCATTTACAGACTATAATAAAACATTTAAATTACTCTCAATAAAATGCTTGTTTCTTAATTTTACCTTATACTACTTCTACTAGCATATAACATTCCTGTCTCTCTCTTTTTCATTTTCTGAATCTTTTTCTTTTTACTTTCCCTCAAATTCCCTGTTCCTGTCCCATCTTCCAATCTTTCCCTCCGTTATCTCTATTTTCCTTCTCTTTTTCTCCCCAGTTTATCCTTGTTCTCTCCTCCACTCTCTCCCCCCCTACCCCTGCGTGCTGAAGGGCCTTCAGCCTCTGACCCCTAGGCAACACTCCCCATGAGCAAAGACCATCACAGGGACATAGTACTGATTTTGTCAGTGACATTATGAGTCAAGTTTATGATAACATACAATGCCAAAATGCTTAAGTGAATGCTGTTAGGTATTAGTTCTGCTCCTGATGTACCTCAAGTAGCAATTGCACAGATTTTTTGAGGGATTACCTATCCCTCAAAAATGGGTAGCAGTTAAAATGTGTGATGTTTGGGACCGTAATTCATGCAGACAAAGAAACAGGCAAGTTTTGCACAGAGCAAAGGCAACATCCCGACTACTGAACTTTATGAAGTCAAAATTGGCCTAACACAAATATTCTATCTTGAAATAAATCGAGCTTTAAAAAATATATATTTAGATAGTTTTCTGATATAGTGGTGGAATCCTGCAAGGTGCCTGTTTAAGTCAATAGAAGTTGAAGGACCCGAGCTTCTAGTATGGGTGACTATGCAAATGAGATGCTGTGACTATTCTAATTCCTTTACCAAACCTTTGAGCATGCCAAGTGTGAGCTACATAATTGCAGAAGCCTGAGCAGACTCAGACCTATCTGAATGATGATGCAGTTAATAAGGTTTGCGCCTTCTTTCCAAACAACCAGATTCAAAACTCTTGCTAAACTTTACACCTTCTCCTGCCATGAGATTTCTTGTGCCCTTCAGCCCCTAACTTACCCTAGCAATCTCCCCGTACTGTTCTCCCCTTGCCCCAAGATTTCTCCCCATTTTTAACCCCCAAAATTTCTCCACTTCCCATCCCCTCCCCAGTTCAGCCTGTCAGCAAGGCTGTGCCCCTGCCAGGACTATAACTGCTATTCACACATGTAATGTACTCTGCCCTACCACCTCCCAACCTGTCAAGTTGTTGGAGAAACTCCATATCTTATGGGTTTACCTGGCTCTCAAATGATCTACCTGCAGGGGTCTCTCATTGGATTGGATACCCTTCCTTATATTCCATCTTCCTGGGGAAGGACAGCCAATCAGGGCTTCTCCCTGTGCTGCATGACAGTCTGATCCATCAGCACATGCAGCAACTAGTACTCTCTCCCCTCTCCCTGCTAAAAAGTTGAAGCACTGCTGTAGGAGAAGCAGCTTCTGCCAGCTCTGCAACTCCTCACCTTCTCTGTCTCCAGGCCTAGAAGGGGGAAAAGATCTTCAAAGTCCTGTTCCCTTTCCTACAACCCTGGCTTCTCAAAGATAACTGGAGCAGGGATCCTATGAACTGTCGGGGGTCAGGGGTGGAAAAAGAGAATGAAATTTTAGCTTGTAGGGTGAAGAGGGAGAAACATACTGAAATGCTGAAAAAGAAAGCAGCTAGAGAAGGAAAAAAGTAACAAAATGCTGGGCTCTCTCTATTTATCTCATATGCTCAATCCCCCTTTCACTCGCTCCTTCTTCAGTATCTGTCTTTATATACATTCATGTAAACTTTGTAAATTTATGCAAATATGTCACCTACTGGATTTTGTTTTCTGGAGGTTGGCAGATACACATAATTCCTGGTACAAAAGATGCAATAGTAACCTCAGTGCACAGCTTAAATGACATGTCTATTTTCCATTTCCTCATGCAAGATTGCTGTTTCTGCATGGGGTGGAAACTACATAATCACACAAACAATCTCTAGAGTGTTTCTGGCACTGGAGCACAAATGGTGGGTCACAAGGAAAACTTTGAGAGTTCTATGAAGGAGTCAAGTAATCTGCTAAAGTATATATTTCTATAGAAATATTGTTTTTAAGTTACATGAGTGAAATTTGAGGTTGGATGGGTTTATGGCTTACATCAGATGTTATGCCAATTCTCAAAAAAAAAAATCATGGTATGAATTCATTGCAAATTGCTTGGCAGGCATTTTCTTGTTGACATTAAACTAGTTAAATAATTAGGTGAATTATTTTGTACTGTAGATTAGGGATTGGCAGGCCGATATGCTAAACTAGCCTAGCTAGAGAAGTAGTCATCTGATATTCACAGCATCCCTTAGCAATTACAGCACATTAGCCATCAAACTGAAGGGATCAGATTTTTTATAATGTGTAAGATGACATCTGGCATCCATGCTTGCTCAGTTCTGAGCCTCTCCTAGCTGAACACAGTCAATTACACCAAATTATGCTGTTTGGTTTAGAGAACAGGGATTAAACTGGGCCTCCAAAATTTATTTACATTAAAACCAGAGCATGAACTCACACTGAAATCATGTTTAAAAAACGCTGTGCTTCTCTTATGTTGCTACTATTTCAATAAAATGTCAAGTGTTATTTAGTAAAACAATTTTACTCTGAACCTATAATGCATATAAATACTGAATATATGAATATATTCAGTGGGGTGCAAAGATTCACATTCAGAAGGATTAAGTACTGCAATCAACACTGCTACCTGTTCTACTGCTGTGTTGTCAAGACTGTAACTAATGAAACCATATTGAAAAGAATCCTCAAAAACTGATTTAGGTTTTGTCCATAGAACGTTCATAAAGGCTGGCGTCATGACCTAATAAAGCAATTCAGTGGATGTGTGAAATACGGCATTACCTACTAAATGAAAAAATAAGCGTCTGAGCTATTTCTGACAGTGTGTTTGGTATCATTGTCTGAAAAATTTGTTATGAAATGTGAAAGGATTAAAAATGATCATTACTTAGGCTAGGATTAGTAATAAATAAGCAAAAGCTTTTTGCTAAAGCCCTAGGTGAACAATGGCACTAGAAAATGAAACACTGGCAAACTGCCCATCTCCTCTGGGAAAAGACCAAAGAGGCAGCAGTTTCTCTTTGTAAGCAATCAGAACACAGAGAGTGTGAGCTTCTTCCTGATGCATTAAGAACATCTCAACAGGGCACATGGTATTTTGTGAAGTACACCAATTTAAGCAACTAGATTCACAGAGAAACATACAGATATTGTACAAAGGTTTGCCTGGGTTTTGGTTGCTGCATGCATACGCCTGAAATTGCTCTTTCTCTCTAGCTTTTTTTTTTCCTAAATTTCCTTTACAAAACTGCTTCTTACAGGAATGAGAGGAGTGAAATGTGACAGCATAGTTTAAAAGTTTATTTTTCTTACATATGTGTGGCTTTGTTTGATTTTGGTGGTGGTGTTTGGTTTGTTTTTGTAGTTTTGCAAATCACTGGAACCAGAAATATTCTATGATACAAGCAACAAAAATTCCTGGTGTATCTTTGGAACAGATGTTTGGACAATTCTGAATAATCATCCATCTGTGGGAATATGTTTGTTAAAGATTTTTTTTTTAAATCGGAGTATTCAGGATACTGTTCACTAGGAGCTTTTAACTTAATATCATATTTTATTCTGGGAAAATACAAGGGAACTTGTGATTTATCATGGGTCGCTTTTTGGAAAAAATGTTTCCATAAAAATTATTTATTTGATTTTTTAGGATATGGCCACTGATTTTTTTTCTGTGTGTGGCATGTACAAAGATGACCAATAAAGTATATAAAGCACTCTGATACATCAATACAAACTGCCTAGTTGTACTAGAAAGTGTAAACGTTTTAATAGGGAATTCAGCCTTCTAGTCAAGAACATATAAAGTACATAAATGAGCACTACTGTCTTGTTCTTGTTCTAGTAGAGCAAAACTATATAAGGTCATGGAAGACACGTAACAGAAGGTTCTCATGCTTCTACTTTAGTATCTAATGCTGATGGTCAAATGTTTCCTTACTTACACTGTTCTGTTATTACTCAAGGCAAGTCATTGCTTCCATAGTATGAGTCTTTGTCTTCCCAGGCCAAGAAGCTGAAGACCCATTTCAGTCCTCAAAGGCTGAAGTATTGATGCAAAAGCTAATTGTGCATTATTAACTGCTTTATAGTGTCAGAGCCAGGAAGGGAGATCCTGTTAAAAAGCACAGGCAGTGGAATGGGATCAGTGGGATACTGTAATCAGGATGAGAGGAAACTAAAGTGTAAATGAATGGACCTCCAGATGGTGATGAAAAAAAGATGACCACCAATGGAGCTGTTATATAAGCAACTGGAGGGAAGCCTAGAGCATTTCAGCCTGAGTCTGGTCAAATGCTTGGTGGTTGGAAAGATGTTTTCAGCCATACAGTGAATTAGAAGACAAAAGTTTGAAAACTTTCAGGATAATTTTATGAAAACTTTTTCACATAATATAAACCATAACAACCCCTCTCCCTCCCCTACTCCCCCCCAGCATGACACGTGGTCATAAATATAAAGGGAAGGCTAACCACCTTTAAAACCCTCCTGGCCAGAGGAAAAAACCCTTTCACCTGTAAAGGGTTAAGGAGCTAGGATAACCTCACTGGCACCTGACCAAAACGACCAATGAGGAGACAAGATACTCTCAAAGCGGGGGGGAGAAACAAAGGGTTCTCTCTGTCTGTGTTGCTTTTGCCGCGACCAGAGCAGGAATGCAGGTCAGAACTCCTGTAAAGGGCTAATAAGCAATCTAGTTAGATATGCGTTAGATTCTGTTTTGTTTAAATAGCGATAAAATAAGTTGTGCTGAATGGAATGTATATTCCAGTTTTTGTGTCTTTTTCTAACTTAAGGTTTTGCCTAGAGGGATTCTCTATGTTTTGAATCGGGTTACCCTGTAAGGTATTTACCATCCTGATTTTACAGAAGTGATTCTTTTACTTTTTCTTCAATTAAAATTCTTCTTTTAAGAACCTGGTTGCTTTTTCCTTGTTCTTAAGATCCAAGGGTTTGGGTCTGTGTTCGCCTATGCAAATTGGTGAGGATTTTTATCAAGCCTTCCCCAGTAAAGGAGGTGTAGGGTTTGGGAGGATTCTGGGGGGAAAGACGTTTCCAAGTGGGCTCTTTCCCTGTTATATATTTGTTAGACGCTTGGTGGCAGCAATAAAGTCCAGGGGCAAAAGGTTAAATAGTTTGTACCTTGGGGAAGTTTTAACCTAAGCTGGTAAAATAAGCTTAGGGGGTTTTTCATGCAGGTCCCCACATCTCTACCCTAGAGTTCAGAGTGGGGAAGGAACCTTGACACACATGTTAAAACAAAGTTGGTACATTGCAAATGATGACATTTAGAGCACACAAGAATCACATGTATGTGCTACAACCACTAGGAATCCTAGAGATTCCAGTGGAGTTCAATTTAATCTCAGATGTCCCTCTGATTTTTGACCAAAAAAAAAAAAAATCATCATTTACAAAACTAAGCCCCCCCCCATGTGTTGGCAGTGGACAGGGCCTTCAAGTGGGTTCAGCATACTCCTGAAGGCCATTTACACCACTTAATTCATTTGTGAAGGCAATTAAAAGAAACAAAATTAAGGCCACTTTAATCTGAATAAGGGTATTCACATAGGGGTTTAATACAGTTTAATCCACTCATGCCTTTACTCAATTCAGATAAAGGTCCCTGGATGTCCCTGTTGACAAGCCCATTCCACACAAAATCCAATTGAAATGAATGGAGTCCTTCCACTGCCTTCAGTGATCTTTGGATTAGGTTCCTAAACACTTCAGCAAGTGGCTTTCATTAAATGTCCTTGCCTGGCACCAAAGTTTTGGTGCAATAGTCTGGTTTCACTCCTTGTGTTCCCCAGCTGGCAATTCTGCAGCCCTGTGTAAAATGAGTTTGTGGGAGTGGATTGGACCTGCCTGGCGGTGATGGCAAGTTGACTTGACAGTGAGGCTGGCCCATTTCATAGGTGGTGGCAGAAGTGAGTTGACTTTGCAGTGTCCACACCCAGCAGCTCAGGATGAGCAGGTTATCACAGCACTGAGCCAGGTACTTGCACATCACAGCAGAACCTGATGGAATTCTTCTCTCTCTATTTGAGCAGACCAGCAGACGGCAGCCGCCCCTTCACACCTCCTGACTACCACTGAATATAGTTGGACCTGGGAGTGGGGTTTCAGGTAAGTGGTATTTGGGAAGGACTAAGAGTTCTGGACTTCCCCTTAAGTTTTTATTACAAACTTGAGGCTGCTCTGAACTAAGGCAGCCATTAGCAGTCTCCAAGTGACTGTCCATGAGCTGAGAATAGCCAGAGTATAAGAGTGCTCTGGCCACACCTGTGCCTTTAGGCTGTTGGGTTCAGAGCTAGCTACACTGGTTCTGGATAAACTGAGAACTCCCTCACGCAAACTGTAGTTCTCACATAGGAGATCTAACCAGTTTCTGGGCCCTTTGGGCTGCCTGAGTGACACAAAGGGGCCAGAATGTAAATAGGTTATGGATTTGCTGTGAATTAGTCTTCCACAGAAACAACATTTGTATTACAACGGGTGCTTCTATGCACTCGGACACACAACAGCTGTAACTCTTTCTGCAACCCATCAAAATGGTGAAGCTGCATTTACTATCAGACATTTGCAATTTTCTAAAGGAAAATTCTGTGGTCACCTTCAGTTATGCTGGAAAAAATTTGTTGAGTTGTTAAATCCCTTTGGTGATTTGAATTAAAAGGAGAACCCTTGGGAAGATAATGAGGTATTGCTTATTGTCCATGTTTGATTCAAACAGACATTACTCTTCTCCATTACAAATTCACAACTCTATTTTTGACATTTTATTCTATATTTTGTGTGATGGGTTGGACCCCTTGGGAAGTCACCTGATGTGCTGAGATACCACTGAGTCTACCTGTTCTGCCAGCATGGGCCCCCTTTTACCTGTCTTGCTGAGCCAGACTCTTAAAACCTCCTCTAACACACACACACACAGGCAGGGCCACACCCAGCTGCAGATCTGCTCTGGGAAGACTCAGACTTGCTCCAGCACTCTGATGTCCACCTCCCTTGGAGTACAGACCCAAAGATATATTATATTCACCTCTTCCCTCAATGTGGAAGAGGGTATGCACAATTTCTCCCCTCCCCCACCCCTCTGCCGCTGTCCCAGTTAGAAATATAAACCAGAAATAAATTTATTAACGATAAGAGGTGTATTTTAAATAGTTAAGGAGATAGCAGACAGAACAAGCAGCTGGTTACATGTGAATTCTCACCCTAAATGTGGTTCTAATAATCTTCTTCACAGGCCAGATTCCCATCCAGCCTGGGCCCAGTTCTTTCCCCTTATTCAGTCTTAGTTGTTTACAGCAGTCTTCATGGGTGGGGTAGCAGGGGAGAACTGAAGACCAGGATTACCTCATTCCCCACCCTTAAATAGGATTTGCATAAGGCAGGAGTCCTTTGTTTCCTAATTTTACCCCCCCCCCACACCTTCTCATGGAAAAGTACAGAATTCAAGATGGGTTCCAGTGTCAGGTGACATGCTTACGTGCCTCTGTAGGACCCTTGTAGCCATTCTTCACAGGCTGACCCACACGTTCACAGGAAGACTAAGCTCTTTTACAGTCCATTGTCCTTGTTGATGCGCCATCCGGCGTGTCAGCCTTTCCTAGGGAAGGGATAGTTCAGTGGTTTGAGCATTGGCCTGCTAAACCCAGGGTCATGAGTTCAATCCTTTAGGGGGCCACTTCGGGATCTGGGGCAAAAGATTGGTCCTGCTTTGAGCAGGGGGTTGGACTAGATGATCCCCTTCCAAGCTTGATATTCTATGATTCTATACCTGAAGTGCTAGCAGTGGGCAGACTAACATAGTTGAACTAGTGATACATAGTCAATATTCCTAATTTCAGATACAGAAATGATACATGCATACAAATGGGATAATTGAGTTCAGTAAATCATATCCTTTCCAATGATATCTCACATGAGCCATCTTGCATAAAGTATATCTCAGTTATGTCATTCATATCATAAGCATATTTTCCTAACGAATATGGAATGACACGTCACATTTTGAATTTAATTCTTTTGGCGGTGTTAAGTAGGCATCGTGTGTGTGATTTTTACAATATCTGCCCCTGTGAACACACTACTTATATCTACTCCAGATAGAAATGTTAGATTCCTGTCCAAAACAGGGTAAAAGAAAAGTGCTGAATTACTATTGCACAAGCTGTCATTTAAGTGATAGATGGTAAACTGGAATTTTGCCATGCTCAAAGGAAGAGAGAGTGTTTAACTATTCAGATGAAATCTCACTCTTGATTAGTTGTTTCAGCTTATCTCCAGCAAAGAAACAGCTAGCATTCAACTGGAGCCGACAACTAGAATTCCATGTAACCACCAACTCTATTCACTTAGTGCCATCTCAGTCGATCAAATGATGCTTGAATAGCACTGATCTGTAGCTATCAGCTGCAAACAGTCATAGATGCTGATTTCTTTGGGCAAAAGAGTGTGATAGCTGTGCTATTCTAAGTTGATAGAGTCTACTGCAGAAATTAAAAAAAAAATAAAAATGCCTTTCCTTTTCTGGCAAGCACATGCACGTTTAACATACAAAGACAGTATGTTCTATATGACTGAGGGAGTGGGTAGTTACCCCTCTATATTGGCTAACTACCACACCTCATTATTAAAAAAAAAGATTTTCTGAAAGAGAGAGAGAGAGAGAGAGGCTCTAACACTTCTATTGAAGGCCTTTAACATTTAGCTGAAAGAAAGTCCTTGGGCTAGAGAAGTGCCTTGTCTTTGTCTGATGAAATTCTGTTCAGATTTAGCTGAGATATCAATGGATAAAAATCTTAATTCTTTTCTTCTTGCTTGTGATAGTTTGGAAAATGTTGGCAGCCTGCCACATTACTGAACACAAACAGTCTAAAGAGCCAGGCCTATACTGCCACCAAAGCAGCACCAGCGCCGAGTGTCCTGGGAACTCCTGGGAGTTACCAGAGTACCTGTAGGAGGTGGGGATGGAGGGGATCATCTGACTGCAGTTTCCCATACCCACCCTGGGGGCAACACATGGTGTAGAAACCACCCACCTTCTTGAGGTGGGGAAGAAAGAGAGCCATACCACCCTCCGCATTGCCCCAAACCTGTTCCCAGCAACTGGCCTCAGTGACTCACCCCTCCCCAATGGGTTAATAGCCCCCTCCTTTCCTACTACCAGCTAATACAGTTATAGCCCTCTACAGCTAATCTAGTTAGTATTTTAGCTCAAGTGGTACAGCTGGTGTTGAAAATTCAAGGTACTAACTATGGTGATGATACTTGGTAGCAGATGTGGGGGCATCAGGGTATATGATAATTGTACACAATAGAATTTGTTTTTACTCCTTTTCCATAAAAAAAACCTCCAAGAAATTATATGCAAAAGACTATAGTAAAAAAAAAAGATTTAAGTTGCAAAATCAAGCGTTTAATTCTGCCTATTGTGCATAATGATAGTAATTAATTTCATGGCTATATGGGCTTTTTTCCCCATGGACTCCTGCTTCTTTCAGCACAGAGGATGGATGCACCAGGGGCACAAACCATTAATGTTGTTCAAGCAACCATACATGTCCCTAACATTTACACCTAAACATTAATAATACATTAAAATAATGTAAAATTCATTATAGGTGGGGCTGGAAACTCTACCTATCCAACACTTCCCATTATAAGAATCTATTTTCAGTTACTTATAATTAATGGTTTGGGCTCACATGGTGTGTGTGTCTGCCCCAGCTAAAATGTCTGTAGCAAATTTCAGCCAAAACAATTCAGCCTTTTCCTAGAAGGGAGCTAGGGGAAAATATATGATTTTGCCCATGTTAAAGAATTCTGCTGACCTTTTCTTTGAATAGCGCTAGCATTCTATGCTTTAAGGGAAGAACTTGAAATTTTGCAGAGGGGTGGCCTTTGTCTCAGGGATGCTTCAAATACATTAGAAGGAAGAGGAAGTCCAAGGACCAATGAGGAGGGGAAGACAACATCAGAAAACACAGCAATGACCAGTTTTCACCAAAAAGAACAGCAGTGATCGACAACTAACATAGTCAACATCAATGTAATTACAGTAAGATATGAGTAACTTAGATAAGTTAGATGTCTTCAGGTGGTAAGGGCCTGAAAAAAAATACATTTTAGAATACTTGAGAATTGGCTAAAGAGCTGTCTTAGCCGTTACTGATTATCTTTGAAAACTCATGGAGGACAGGAGAGATACCAGAGGACTGCGAACAGGCAAATATGGTACTTATCTATAATAAGGACAAGCCAGGGAATTACATACCAGTCATCTCAATTTTAGTACTTGGAAAGATAATGGAACAAATAATCAAACAATTTGTAAGCACCAAAAAGATAAAAAGGTGATAAGTAACTGCCAACATGGATTTGTCAAGAACAAATTTTGTCAAACCAATCGGATATCTTTCTTTAACAGAGAAACAAACTTGATGGATGAGGGGAAGCATTAGATGTGATATATCTTGACTTTAGAAGGGCTTTTGATACTGACTCACAAAATCTTCTCAGAAGCAAACTAGGGAAAATATAGCCTAGATGACCCTACTATAAGGTGGGTGCACAACTGATTGGAAAAGCATACTCAAAGTAGTTATCAATGATTCACAGTGAAGCTGGAAACACATATTGTGTGGGGTCCCTCAGGGATCTGACCTGAGTCTGGTTCAATTCAGCGGCTGCCTAAATTATTTGGATAATAGTATAGAGAGTACACTTATAAAATTTGTGGACAATGCCACACTAGGAGGGGTTTCAAGCACTCTGGAGGACAGGATTAGAATTCAAAATGATCTTGATGAAATACTGTAGAGAAATGGTCTGAAATGAATAGGATGAAGTTCAGTAAGGACAAATGCAAAGTACTACATTTAGGAAGGAATAGTCAACAGCACAAACATAAAATGGGAAATGACTGTTGAAAAGGATTTGGGGTTATAGAGGACCACAAACTGAATATGAGTCAGCAATGTAGTACTGTTGCAAAAAAAAAAAAAAGCAATCATCATGGGATGTATTAGCATGAGTTTTGTAAACAAGACATGAGAAGTATTTCTTCCACTCTAGTCAGCACTGATAAGACCTCAGTTGGAGTATTGTGTCTAGTTCTGGGCACCACAATTTGGGGAAAAATGTGGACAAATTGTAGAAAGTCCAGAGAGGAGCAACAAAAATGATTAAAGTTCTAGAAAACTTGACCTACGAGGAAAGATTGAATAAAAAATGGGTTTGTTTGGTCTGGAGAAGAGAAGACTGGGGGGGGGAGGGAATATGATGATAGTCTAAAAGTTCATAAAAAGTTAGAAAGAAGTGCGTGATAAATTGTTCTCCTTATCCACTGAGGAGAGGACAAGTAATGGGCTTAAATTGCAACGAGAGATTTTGGTTTGACTTTAGAAAAAATTCCTAACTGTCAGGGTGGTTAAGCTCTGGAATAAATTGCCAAGGGAGGTTGTGAAATCTCTAACTATCCTTAAAAAACTCCAGTTAAAAACACCTGTCAGTGATGGTCTAGATAATACTTAGTCCTGCCTCAGTGCAGGGACAGAGATAGATGACCTATTACAGTTCCTTCCAATCCTACATTTTGATGGTTCTGTGATGCGTCTGTTGCTGCCCCTATGAAAATCCAACCACATTTAACCAAATTATATGAATTTGAAAATTGTCAGTGCTCCGTAGATACTTCCTTAGGTTTTAATAGATAAAATCTATGAAGATTCTATCCTTACTGAGTATGTGCAAGCCTCTCATAGCTCCTAGTGCTAACCAGACTGTCCACGTGCCATCTCTACAGAGTGACTGAGCATGCTGTAGTCCAGGGCTATAAGGGGCAAGCCAGGCTTTCCTTGTAATGGCTGCTCTGGGGTAGCATGGGGCCAGACACTAGAAGTGAGAGCAGGGAGCCTTTTTCTCCTGTGCTGGCACCCAGGCAGACTGGAGGAGTAAGCGGTCTGATTTAAATGCAAGAGGACAAAAGCCAGATTAAGTGGGAGGAAAAGGAGTAGGGATGCCACAAGGTAGGGGAAGGGGAAGACAGATCTTACAGGGAGTTGGGAAATGAGGGGAAAACTGAGAGTGACTTGGCAAAGAGAATGGGAGAAGGAGCCAATGGGGTGTGTGGGCAGGGGGAACTGGGGAAAGGAGCAGGAGAGGGGGCACAGGGGAGATGGAGATTGGATGAGGAATATAAGGAAGGAAACTAGGACTGGGAGCCAGTAGTGGGAAGGGAAGGACAGATCAGATGAGGAGCTGGGAGGAGGGAACTGGGGCTGACTGGGCAAGGAGATTGAAACTGGGATGAGAAGCCTTAGGTGTGGAGACTGAGACTGGATAGACCAGGAGAATGGGACTAGGACAATGAGCTAGTGATGGGGCAGAGACAGGACAGGGACAGGCACAAGGGGTTGGGCAAAAGGGGTCAGACTTTATGGTAGCAGGCAGATGTGATCACTGTAGCACACCACCTTCTGGAGCCCAGAATGGAGCCCATAATCCTTGAGTCTCACCATTCCTCAACTGTCAGCAAAAACCTATAAAACTCATTGGCAAAGTATGTATTTCATCCCCCTCTATTAGGGGTTCACATATAGGATAACAATCTACTATTGCTATCAATTACTCAATTAGCTCCAGTGGCTGAGATCGGTGCAATGGATCTAACAGTTCCAAACATTCGGATGAAACACACGAATGTCAATATGATGCCACATGGTGGATTTTTTTCCCCAACCTTACTCTTCTAAAAGCCAAAGAAATCACATACATACAAAACTGCATTAAAAAGGCATCACCGTGGTTGCAAAATCAAGCACTCAGAAGTTAGAATATGTTAGAATTAAGGGGTTGGCTGTGCTACCTTAATTTTGGCTCCTTATGTATATGCATTGTGATAGAGTCTTTAATTACTCCATCACATGCTATTTTTTCCACTGGAACCCTGACTCACTGGGTACACAGGAAGGACTTCCTCTGGCGATGATTCAGAGTTGTGTACTGAAGGAGACTGTTGACTGTAGGACCACTTTGTCTTCACGGCAGAAGTTGAAAGGTGTTTAGTGAACAAGATAGGGAATTGCAGAAGGGGAAAAGACAGTCTCATGGTTGAGCCAATTGAAAGTTGCTTTGGAGAATCGGATTCTATCCCTACCTCTACCACAGAGTTCTGATGTGATGTAAGAAAGTCACTTAAACCACTCTTCATAGACAGTCTCTAATTATATAGTCCTCATTTGCTGGGTGCCCACCTTAATACACCGAGATCTGATTTGCAGAAATACTAAGCAATTACAGTTGCAACTGAAGTCAATGGCAGCTGTGCTTTGAACGTATAAAGTGGTATAAAAGGCTCAGTACTCTGACAAATCAAGCTTTCAAATTGGGCAACCAAAATTAATGGAAACTTTTTACCTTACTCTCTCTGTTCCTTAGTTCCTCATCTGTAAAATGGGAATAATACTACTCCCCCTCACCTCACAGAGGTGTTGTGAAGTTAAAGTTATTTTATGTTTGTGAAGAACTTTGATACTGTAAAGATAAGCACATTGAATTATTAATTTTCACACAGATTTTTCTATCGTTTGATCACAGTTTGAATAGTGTGCAGTAAATGAGACCTGGGGCCACACAATGAACAATGAAGAAATAACAAAATATGTAATAGCTGCTCATTAAGTGAGCACCCTCTATTCTGGGTAGTGAATGAGGTAGGGGTCCTCATTCCAGACAAAAAAATAGCATGTGATCATGTAATTAAACACTGTATCATAATGAGTGCACTCAAGGGGGCCAAATCAAGGTTGTACAGACAACAAAAACACTGGCATTTTTGATATTTCAGTGCTAGACTTTGTAACCTTAATGTTCTTTTAACATAGTTTTTTGCATGTGATATATGTTACATGTGCATAGACTATAGTATGTGAAAGGGTTTATGTTCATGTTAGCTAAAATGTGTTCTCATATGATTCAATAGTTATGTGCTGCTTATACAGCATTAACAATATTACATACAGATGTCAGATTTTCAGCTAGTATAAATGGACCACTGAAATCAATGTGGTTATATAATGGTGAGATGCATTCTTATCCTATAGGGTGTTCAGAGAATATCTTTTCTAGAGGACAATACTCAATATGCAGGGTTGGCACCACTTAAATCTTTCTGCAGTACGTTTCTCTTAGAATCTGATTGACAACAACAAAACATGGCAGAAGCCATCTACATTTTTCTCATTCAAGCCCAACCAGTTGTATAATTTGGGCTGCACTTGATTAGCAAGGACACAGGTTCAAGGTACTACCAATTGTCTTTGTATGTTTCTAATCATGCAGACACTTATTTTTCTTTTATGTCCTCAAGGTTTATAACTCTTAGAGTGGTTATGTCCTATGTGCCACAGATGGTGGTTCCCTTATAAGTATTGTTTTAACACCTGATCTTGCAAGGTTGCATGACCTTCTGGAGGGTCAGACACACAAAGTACACTTAGCATGTTTTCTCTTAGATTTTCTTTCTGTGAACACAACCCTAAAACCTTCAGTCATGTGAGTAGATCCATTGATTTCAGTGGGATTAACTGTGAGAGTGAGCATTATTTGCAAGAATCAGAGTTGCAAGACTAGGCCCTATTTCTGCTGAAGACTGAGGGCTGGATTGTGAAGTTACTGTAAGATCTGTGTAAGCGGCTGTCTGTGGATGCGCTGCCCCTGTAGCAGACCAGGGTGCTGCAATTCTGTCCCTGACTCTCCCCGCTCCAGAGGGTAAATAAACTGCATTATCTCTTTACCTGGGGTACCTGACTTCCCCTTATAAACTGGCTCATCTGCGTTGGCTGGCACATTGGAGAGGTTCTTCTTCATCCTCCTCTGTGACCCATGATGGAGGTAGCCTGTGCAGGGCAATATGGGAACACCTTGCATGGGCACATATTGTATGTTATAGAAACACAGAAATGCAGGGCTGGAAGGGACCATGAGAGGCTATCTAGTCAAACCTCCTACACAGAGAAAGGATCAAATACACTTAGACCATCCCAACATATGTTTGCTTAATCTGTTCTTAAAAACCTCCAGTCATGGCAAATCCACAGCCTCCTTTGCAAGCCGATTCCAGAGCGTAACTAGCTTTATGGTTAGAACATTTTTCCTAATATCTAACCTAAATCTCCCTTGCTGCAGATTAAGCCCACTACTTCTTGTCCTACTTTCAGTGGACAGGGAAAATAACTGATCCTCTTCCTCTTTCTCACGGCCTGTAACATATGCAGCCTGCAGTAGAGCTTCAGTGTAGACATTTACTATGCCAGTGGGGTGGGCTCTTCTGTCAGTATAGGTAGGTACTGTGATAGACCCATGCCAGTTGGGTACAACAAAGTAGTCTTATTGGGATCCAGGAAGTGGGCGGGCGAAGCTCGCCCACTGCTAAAGGACCCCCCCCCAGCCTAAGGGGGAGATCCACGGGACCTGGAAAACCAAGTAATTACGGGGGACAACTAATGAAGAACAGGGACGGGAGTGCGGTCAAAGGGTCAAATGAAGGGAACCGGATGGGGACACCGAGCAGAGAACCCCGGACATTGCCGACCGCTCCTCAAAGGCATCAAGGGAGTCAGTGGACGCCGCCCAGAGGAACTCTGCCTGGAGGCGTGAACGGACAGAGGACCGGAAATAGGCCCCCGCAGTTGCAGGAGACTCCATTGGCCAACCTCCTCACCCTGGTTTTATAGATGGCCACTTTAGCCAGGGCCAGGAGGAGGTTGACCAGGAGATCTCGGGACTTAGTGGGGCCATGGACAGGGAGTGCGTAGATAAGGAGGTGAGGAGAAAAGTGCAACCAAAACCTTAACAAAACATTGGTGAGGAGCCGGAATAGGGGCTGCAACCTGGCGCACTCCAGATAGACGTGCGCCAGGGTTTCCCTCACGCCACAAAAGGGACAGGTGTCCAGGATTGGAGTGAACCGCGCCAAGTACACGCCCATGCTCACGGCCCCGTGAAGGAGCCACCAACTGATATCCCCAGCGGGCCTCGGGACTAAGGTGGAATAGAGGCTGGCCCACCGGGGCTCCTCATCCTCTAGAGGTGGCAGGAGGTCCCTCCACTTTACAACAAAGTAGTCTTATTGGGATCCAGGAAGTGGGCGGGCGAAGCTCGCCCACTTCTAAAGGATCCCCCTCCAGCCTAAGGGGGGGGATCCACAGGACCTGGGAAGCCAAATAATTACAGGGGAAAACCAATGAAGAACAGGGATGGGAGTGCGGTCAAAGGGTCAAACGAAGGGAACCGGACGGGGACACCGAGCAGAGAACCCCGGACAGTGCCCACCACTCCTCAAAGGCGTCAAGGGAGTCAGTGGACACCGCCCAGAGGAACTCTGCTCAGAGGCGTGAATGGACAGAGGCTCGGAAATAGGCCCCGCAGTTGCAGGAGACTCCATCGGCCAACCTCCCCACCTTGGTTTTATAGATGGCCACTTTAGCCAGGGCCAGGAGGCACAAGTTAAAGAGGCACAAGTAGGAAGGGTGAGGGGGAGAGGAACAGAGCTAGTATCGCAGAGGCTTCAGGGGAGGGAGACTTCTGTTCCCCTCAAGTCCTGCGTGGAGAGGAGAAAGCACAGACATATTGTAAATAGTACTGTTGCAAAGGATTGTGAAAATGTTGGTGGAGGGGACTCAAATGGCAAAGAGTATACACAGCCAGTAGAGTCTGAGCTGGTTTTTCATGGGTCTAGAAGGCAGGAGCAGAGCCTGCCCTGCTATATGCGGAGGCTTGTCTGGGATCATGATTTCCCCATCTGTGGTGACTGAGGACCAGATGGGGAGAGATGGTATGAGGATTTGGCATTAGGGTAATGGATCCAACTCTACAGTGGTTAGTGGAGCAGCAAAAAGAGATGTGGAAAACCATGCCTTTGTTCCAGGAATCCAGATGGAAAGCCAGTCCTTCCTTGTGTGGCAGGCTGAACAGCAGAAGAGCCTATAAGAGTTGACGAAGGAGCAAGTGCAGGTGAAGCAGCACCTGATCCAGGGTCTTATGAATC
The DNA here is from genome assembly GCF_965140285.1 of Lepidochelys kempii. Taxonomy (NCBI): domain Eukaryota; kingdom Metazoa; phylum Chordata; order Testudines; family Cheloniidae; genus Lepidochelys; species Lepidochelys kempii. The sequence goes on from NC_136380.1 coordinate 179,267,978, forward strand.
CTGTGATGGGGAACAGCAGAAGGACACAGAGAGCCTAATGGGTGACCCTGATCTGTCTTTATTCTCTTTATAGAAAATAGCAATGGGCACTGAATGGGATAAGAATTGTGGGCCCTCCAGGTGGCACCCTACTTGTCATGGAAAGCCCAGGCCTATAGTGCCCTGAGTGAAAAGTAGGCCTGAGACTATGATGGGGTAAAGACAGCCATTCTGGACAGGGAAGACCTCTTGGTCAATAAATACCAACATAAATGTTGGGCTGCCAGATGTATTGGAGGGGTATGGCTCAGGATGTTTGCACAAAAAGTATTAACTGACTCGCTGGCTGAGGCCAAACACCCAAAGTGTGGAGGAAATAATAGATATGATAATAAAAGAGCAATTTCTCCAGACCGTCCCTGAAAGCACACGTTTCATTTTGGTGGCACCAGGCAACGACCCCAGAGGAGGTGGTAAAGTTTGCAGATGCATTTGTGGATGCAGACTTTCCCAAGAATGAAGTCCAGACATTTCAGGGCCTGGACTCAGGGAAGAAGGGGTGTGATTTTGCCACACCAAGGGGGGGGGAGAGAAAAGATGAAGGGGATTCTTTCAGGGTGTGGTTGTTAACAATGTAGGCATCCAGGGCATATAACGCAGGACTGCCCAGTTATGGAATGTAGATTCACAGAATTTTGTGGGTGGACTGTGACTACCAGAGATGGGTGGAAAAGGAGCATGACTATCATCCCTGTAAAAGTTGGGAGAAGAGGCTTTAGAGGTGACTAGTGAATGCTGCTTCAGGAAGATCATCAGTCTGAAGGTATTTGGTGAATCCCAGTTGGATGCTGCTAGGTAGGAACTTAAAGCATGAGTGCATCCACAGTGAAAGGAGAGTCTGCCTAATGACAGAGAGATCCTCCCCCCCCAGAGATTAAGTGGAAGTGGGTAGGGGTGATGGATGAACTGCCTCATACGGTCATTATAAGAACGGACTAGAGTCCCTTCCCTTATAAGAGAGAAATGGAAGTCGGAAGTCCCCTAACGCAGGAAGCAGGGCTAACAAGAAATCAGGTAAAGGAGTTTGACATAGAAAAATCAGAAAATCCTAGACCTAAGGAGAGAAGCCAAGAGGAAAATAGGACCTCCCTCAGGAAGGAAAAAGGCAACCCACGATAAGATGTAGGGGGAAAAAGTAGCCCTAGTTTGCTTTTGAAAGTCAGGCAGTCCCAAGGAACCTCTCTGCTGGAACAGTGGGAGAAGGAATCTTAGGACCAGTTTATGGGGGACCTACAGTCCCTAGTAGAGGGAGGAAAAGGAGGTACAGCAACAGGCCCCACCCCAAACTAATTAAGGAGAGTGGAGATGCAGGCTGCCCTTGGTGTGAGGCCCTATGGACAGGAACGGAGTTATGGAGGTGATCACTACCTATGAACTGTGACTTCTGCGAGTGGAGAATGGGCAACCACCCTGGAGGCAAAGGTAAGCAGAAGGAGTCCAGTGCCTCCCCCACAGAAAGGAGGGCATGGTAGAAGAGAAACTTGGCTGGTTGGCAATATGGGGGAGGTGTGTGATGTGATCCTGCACTCTGATCACTGTGACACCCATTACGTTCCCCAGGAGAAAGCTAATTGAGGTAACTAAAGGTAATTAGCTAATCAGGGCTGCAGGCTGGGTGAGTTAACAAGCCAACTGGCCTCTCAGCTCAAGGCTGATATAAAAGCACAGGAAGGAAGTGCTAGGGAAAGAGGAAAAGGCTAGCCCAGTAACAGCCAAACAGCCAGACCTCCCTCCCTCCCCCTGCTCCTCTAAGGTTGCGAGGAGCGGGTGAAATGCACTGGGGATATTGTAAATAGCATTGTTGCAAGGGATTGTGACGGTGTTGGTAGAGGAAACTCAAATAAATGGCTCAGTGTATACACACTCAGTGGAGTCTGAGCCTGTTTTTTGAGCCTGGGGCTGGAAGGCAGAACCAGAGCCTGCCCCACTACACTTGCATATCACATTCCTATTTAATACACCCTAGAATGACTTTAGCCTTTTTCATAACTGAATCACATGGTTGGCTCATATTTAATTTATGATCCACTATAACCCCAAGATCCTCTTCAGCTGTGCTACTGCCTATCCAGTTATTCCCCATTTTGTTGTGCATTAGGGTTTTTTCATTCCTAAATGAAGCATTTTGCACTTGTCTTTACTGAATTTCATTTTGTTGATTTCAGACCAGTTTTCAAATTTGTTCAGGTTTTTTGGAATTTGTATCCCATCCTCCAAATTTCTAGCAATCCCTCCCAGCTTGGTATCCTCCACAAATTGTAGAAACATACTCTCCATGCCACTATCCAAGTCATTAATGAAAACATTGAATAGTACCGGACCCAAGACAGACCCCTGCGTGACCCCACTAGATGCACCCCGTCGTCTGACAGCGAGCCATTGATAGCTACTGTACGAGAACAGTCGGTCACCCACTTTTGCATCCATCTGATCTGACCCTGAAGCTTCCTATGGTTCACATAGCAACAGGCCCGAAGTGGAACATTGGATCAGAACACTTTCCCCATATTCAGAACTCTTTCAGTTACAAATCCGGATCTGAATCAGGTAGCTTGAGCCCATCTCTAGATGAAAGACTTCCCCCTAATGTATTTTAGGCTTCTGTTATCTCCTTCAGTGAAATCATAATGATGCCACATTTCCAGCAGGACAATCATTTTCATAGCAACAGTGCGGTATCACAAAACACAGGATTATAACTTCATTGTACTGTAAGCTCAGCAGAAGAGAGATAATAGACTCTGAGGAACAAAGCTCAAATATGTCATAAAAGTAAAGAAAATACAGAAAAATACTGATCAAATAAACTTTCTATTTATATAAATGATTTACTAAAGGAGGGCACTGAGATGCTGTGTTAATAGTTCCTCTGTAAATACAATAGATCATAATGGATTATATAGACAGCTAACAGAACCTGTTTCATGAAAGGATTTTGTCTTCTTGTGAAAGGATTTGACATGTGCAGCTTCCTGCAGTGCAATCTTGTACAGTGACATTCATATCACACAATGAAAAAAGGGTTCAGTTTAGCTGTGGAAACTTTGTTTTCAACTTTACTTAGTGTGCTAGATTTTCAGAGTTATACCTGAGTTAGGTGCCTCAAAATAGGATTGAAGCAGATCTGTAAGTTAAAAAAACTTGATTTTCAACAGAGACCCCTTAACTATAATTTTCCTATGTGTTTGTACAAGGTGTATCTCATTGGTCCCTGATCTTGACTGGGACCTTTGTATGTTACCACAATACAAGTTGATAATAATAATTATTGTTTGTTATTTAGGGCCAGATTCTGACACCACTACTCACATTGAATAATACCTTATTTTACAATGACTTTCTACAAGTCCCATTGAAGTCAATCAATTGTTTGTTTTTAATAAATTGTGTACCTACACCTAGAGGTATTGTCATAGTTGCTCAACTCATCACCACCCTGGAGCCAGATGGATTTCCTGTTGCATCCTTTCTTTCTGGTATTGCAGGATAGCTCAAGCGCAGGGAGTGGGGAGTGAATGCTTGTCAAGGAGATTTTGAGGGGTTGGAGAAACCAAGGTCTATGTCTACACTAGCACTTTTGTTGGTCAGGGGTGTGAAGAAACACCACCCTAACCAACATAAGTTTCACTGACAAAAGTGCCGATATGGACGATCTCCCACTGACAGAGCTACCATCGTTCATTGGGGGTGGTTTAATTACGCCAACGGGAGAGAGCTCTCTCCCTTTGCCATAGAGTTGCTACATCGGAGACCTTACAGTGGCACAGCTGTGTCACTGTGAGGTCTGTAGTGTAGACATAGGAGTGAGAGCCTAGGGGCTAAGGGAAGATGGCCTTTGGTAGGGCTTTGCATCTCTTCTCAAGGCATGTCAGTGCCTTGCACCACAGACCTGCTTTAAAGCCCGTGGAAGAGAATGGAAAGTCTTCTGTTGACTTTAGAGGCTTTGGATTGGGACTCCATGTCCCTTGTTCCTGCAGCACAGATGTATTAGGTAGGGGCTGAGGCCAGCATGAGTAAGCTCAGCACAGCCTGGTGAGCAGTGCTGCTCCAGTAGCCTGATTGTTCACTGGAGTGGTGGTAAGAGGCATGCTCCTGAGGAAACCCACGAATCAGCTGTGCATAACCCAGTGCAAGACAAGGGTCCAAATACAGATCTACTTATCACCCTGTGTTGGACACAGGTTTCTCTCACCTTTTTATTCAGAAATTAGTGCAACACTCTCTGGCTGCATCAAAATGGTTCTTTTTTTAGTTGTAAGGTGTTACAATTTTTACTGCAGGATTTTAAAATTTTTTGTCTGGTTATTTTCGTATCTCTTTGCTCTTTTTTAAAGTGATCTAAAAGTTACACATTATCAAATTATGTGGTATGGACATAGTGCCAGCCTGACCATTCTATGATGCATTCGTCATATACCTAATTCCATGGTTTTAAGAAGTGTCAGAATTATCTGGCCCCAGTTTTTCATAGTGACACTTCAGCACAGCAAAGGGCTGAGAAACCCAGCTGATTCAGTCCTCCAAGTCCTGTGTGGAATCAAACCAGCATAAAAGCTCTGCATAACCCCTGTCGCAACATAAGGGCTTTAGAGCAGAGTTGACCCAGGAAAAAGGGATGTGAACGTAGTGTATTGCATCCAGCTATTCCTAGCTGCTGGAATAGCCCTGGAAGAGCCAGCAAGCAAGTCAAAACAGCCCTGAGTCTGGTTTAACAGACATTGTGGACCAGGTTGGCATGGGCCTGGGCCTGAAATTACCTTTACCATTTCTCTCCAGCTATGTTTCCATGAGGAGTATAGTTCAGCCAAAATGGAGAATCGGATTCTCAGCATCTCTAATGTTACGAATTACACCTGAGAGGACACGCACACAACTGCTGTGAATTATCCCTGCCTATTAGAGGGAGCAGAGGAAATATTAGAGGACCTGCCTGGGGGGCGGGGGACTGGGGTGAGTTTGAGTTCTGTATATAGGTCTATGTTGATGCTGTTGGTTGTAGGTGTGGTCTTTGTTTTTCTACTACTCGTTTTGTTCTTTTGGGGCTGTTTATAAGTCCTCATAAAGGTGGGGCTAAGAAGAAGGGACCACCGCTGATTGAAAGCTGACTGACTGTATTTTGCAGATTAAGAAATCAGTGGAACCGCCCACACTTGTATTTAAGGCAATGTCCTTATTTGAGTTCTTAATGACACCTGAGTTTTTCCAAATGAAAAGTGTATTCAAAATTTAATTCACCCTCTTTACTTTTGACACTTTTCTCTCATGTTAGACATACAGTAAACTAGTAAATTTCCCTTGTCTTGAATCTAGTCATTGCTTCCTCAATTTCCCTTTTGTCATGGCATACACTGGCAAAATGGTGTAACATTAGGGTTGCAAACAGCATAAGAGAATGTCAATCATATTTGGGCATCTTACTTGTTTAGACAGCCACTATGTTTATACTGGAATTTTTTTATTCATGGAAACATTTCTGGTAGTACTAAATGTTGTCAATGAAACCTTAGCTGGGGGCCAAATCTGACCTGGCATTATCTCCTTAGGTGGTCCAGGCAATTTATTTGAGGCATGTTCTGCTATATTTGCTTTTAGAGCAGTTTCCTCTATTAATAGGCACTGCATTTTTCCATTTTATCTTGTATTTTGTGTGAGGATGTAGAGTTGTGATCTATTGTCATTAGAATTACTTCAAATTTTCTCATTACTGCAAGACATTAAGTTGCCAGGATATGATTTACTTTAGTAAGTGGTTTTTGTGTCATCGACATTTGAGAGTTTCTGTGAGTTATTTAAATTTCCATTTTCCTGGCAGTCTTTCTCTTTTAAAACAAAAAAAAGAACTGGATGCTGGAACTGGATACCATACAGAAAGCATTAGGAATATGAAATTGCCCTGTTAGGCAAACACAACAGCATCACATAACTCCACACGGGACCAAAGCAACCACCTGGAAAAGGAGGAGAGGGGAGCTCAGGTTTATTGGCACAGACTGAAAATATTTTGTCAACGTAACATTTGACTGCAGAGACAAGGACACAGAAGTGACAAATGAAAAGATGCAAATATAATCCTAGTCTAGAATATAAAATGTTTGTTTTACTCTTTCAGGCATTTGACATCTGATCCTGCTTTCATTGAAGTCAATAGCAAAACTTCCACTGACTGAATGGCAGCTGGACCGTGCCGTTAAACAGTTTGAGAAATATAACTATAGAAGAATGCAAGAAAACATGTTCCCAAGGACATATGGAGTGTGTGTGTGTGTGTGTATATATATATATATAGGCAGATACTGGGTAAATCAAGACAGCTATTGTTATCTACTGTTCAGTGTGTATTGTGTCCCTTTCTAGTGGCTGGTCCAAAGATACTCACTACAGCAATCCTTTAAATTGCTTCTTCCATTAGGATGGAGGGTCATACTTTTAGCATAAGGTCACAAATTCAATCCCTAGTGAAGACCAGTGAGAGTGATCATTAATGTTACAATGCATTGAAATACTGTGAAGGACAATGCAATGGTTTAGATTACCTGGAGGGGATCAGGTAAATTACGTTTGTTTAACTGAGGTTATGTGGTGTCATGAAACACAGCCAGACAAAACTGATGGAGTTTGGCATTTTATTTCTGCACTGATAAAATTTTTTGAGGAAAATGAAAAAAAATTAAATATTTCAGATCTATTTTTTCCACTTAAACTCAAATCTGAGCATATCCTAACTGGGTTCTTCCCTCCTCAAGTTCACTGTAGTTCATTTTGCGTGTAGCGGTAACAATCCTTCCCCAGCCAGCCAAGGAGAGATTTCTGAACATCTTCCTGGTCGCTTCCTGATCACATGCAGGGCTTAGTTGGCTTCACAAAATAGTAGGGCTGGGTGCTTTGGAATTTCTCTCTCCAAGCCCCCTGGGGTTTCCATGCTCTTACCACCATATCATCAAGGTGAGAAGCTCGGTGACTTCAGCCAATGGATCAGGAAGAAAGGAGTCAGTAGCAGTGGTGGCTCAAGTCAGTGGTGAGGTCTGGGTGCTGGAGGTGTGTATTGTTAGATGGAGGTTACTGAGTAGGCTAGGGCCTCTTCTATCCACAGCTGGGACAAGACAGGTGGCCCTTACATTCCACTCACATGTGACTGGCATGAGCTCTCAATGTCCTACTGCAGGGTCCAGTTCAGGAGAATGCTGGAGGGGTGGACACAGACCACAAACAGGCCAGTGGACATTTAACACTCTATGATTACTGAGATGTTGGGAACATTGGCACTACCCTTATCAAAAATATGTCAAAATGGTGAAGTGCTGCTTTTCGGGTCCACTTTCACAGTAGCTTTCTTTGGGACTTTCTGGTTGTGGGATCTTGGATCATGCTGGGTTCCTGTTACTCGTTAGCAATGAACTTTTTTGTTTAGCTATCTTATTTTAAATACTTTACTCTTCTGAAGAATTTAACACCAAACTTAAAAATGAAGTAGTCCTCATTATCTGTGCAAGGGGTAATTTATTTGCTAACTAGAGGATTTTTTGGATGTTTTAAAAAAAAATTTCAATATTGATAAGTAAGCATTGTCAACAACATACAACATGAGTGTCCTAGAGTGCAATGGCCCCCCAACTCTTCTCTGACAACCTTTTCTAGATTAATTTGTTTTCTGATGCCCCAAATGCATCATGAAGTTTAATGGCGTCTTCCACTTCTATTTCATATTCAAATTTGCGGATGATACTAAACTGGGAGGAGTGGTAGATACGCTGGAGGGCAGGGATAGGATACAGAGGGACATAGACAAATTGGAGGATTGGGCCAAAAGAAATCTGATGAGGTTCAATAAGGATAAGTGCAGGGTCCTGCACTTAGGACGGAAGAACCCAATGCACAGCTACAGACTAGGGACCGAATGGCTAGGCAGCAGTTCTGCAGAAAAGGACCTAGGGGTGACAGTGGATGAGAAGCTGGATATGAGTCAGCAGTGTACCCTTGTTGCCAAGAAGGCCAATGGCATTTTGGGATGTATAAGTAGGGGCATAGCAAGCAGATCGAGGGACGTGATCATCCCCCTCTATTCGACATCGGTGAGGCCTCATCTGGAGTACTGTGTCCAGTTTTGGGCCCCACACTACAAGAAGGATGTGGATAAATTGGAGAGAGTCCAGCGAAGGGCAACAAAAATGATTAGGGGTCTGGAACACATGACTTATGAGGAGAGGCTGAGGGAACTGGGATTGTTTAGTCTGCAGAAGAGAAGAATGAGGGGGGATTTGATAGCTGCTTTCAACTACCTGAGAGGTGGTTCCCGAGAGGATGGTTCTAGACTATTCTCAGTGGTAGAAGAGGACAGGACAAGGAGTAATGGTCTCAAGTTGCAGTGGGGGAGGTTTAGGTTGGATATTAGGAAAAACTTTTTTCACTAGGAGGGTGGTGAAACACTGGAATGTGTTACCTAGGGAGGTGGTAGAATCTCCTTCCTTAGAAGTTTTTAAGGTCAGGCTTGACAAAGCCCTGGCTGGGATGATTTAATTGGGGATTGGTCCTGCTTTGAGCAGGGGGTTGGACTAGATGACCTCCTGAGGTCCCTTCCAACCCTGATATTCTATGATTCTATGATTCTATTTTACATCCTACTTGCACAGTAGTAATTTATTCTAAGGGAAAACTGTTTTCATAGCTAATCCCCACATTTTATGGCACTGTAAAATATGTATGTAATTTCTAATTTAATTACCAATAGGTACTCCATGTTTCTTTTCACACTGCACAATATGAGATGCTGAGAATGCATCTGGAATAATGAATGTCATTATTATTTTTCAGTGAAAAGACTTGTCCAATTGTTTTCTATTCTGTCTCCTCTATGCATGGCATTTTATCAGATGTTGGGATATTTAAAACAGTGGTCTTGCATATACAGAATAACAATTTCAATGTCATTAGTATGCCTACTCACAACTTATATTCTTTTAAAACATTGTGGCATTTTGATTTCTTGGAAACATTTAGTTGGAATTAGCTTTTTCAGAGTACAGAGTAAAAATCAATTTCTAACTTTCTTTTTTTAGCTGGAGGGAACAAAATCCAAGAAAGTTTAGTGCATATTTTTGAAGTTTTCCCTCAAAGGCTTTCTTCACATTGAAGAGAAATATGTATGAAGAGATATATTACCTACAGGCTTATTATAAAATCCTGACTGTGCAGTAAAGATGCAGCTGCTAGCAGTTCACCACCTAACTTTCCTTAAATTCTATTGGTGGATCATCTTAAAAGCCAAAGTTTTAGCAGCAGTTGTAAAATTGTTTGCATTTACATGCCACAATCTTTTTTTAAAAAATATTTAATTGCATAAAGCATATAGTTTTATTTATGCAACTATTGTTCCCCCATTCCCCCCCCCCCCCCCGGCTCTAAAATTGCATGAAATTAGTCTGTGGTCTATTAAGCAAGTTGTGCCTTGCTCTTGTGATGCTATCCACTCATGTGGGCCCCTGTACCTGTGCAGAACCCCATTCACTGCAGCAAGACTGCATGTGGGTAAAAAGGTCTGCCCACACAGTCCAAATTGCAGGATTAAAATACATAGGTCCTGATTCAGCAAAGGAATTTAAACAGATGCTTAAGACCAACCATATTCACCATTCCCACTGACTTTAATGAGAGTTGAGAACATCCTTAAATTTAATCATGTACTAAAGTGCTTGTTGAATAAGGATGGACTTAAGAAGATCCTTAAAGTTAAGTGAATTTAAGTCCTTTCCTGAATTAGAGCCTAATTTTTTAAAATGATTTTTAATATCTTTTTTTGTTTGCCTCTAGTTTAAATTGACAAAACCTTTAATTTTTAATGTTTCAATAAATGTTTCTTAATGTCTCTGCCTGTATTCCTCATTTTATTTATTCTTTGGAAAAATTATTTATGATCAGATGTAGTGAAAAGTCATGACAGATTTCCCAACAATTTCTCTTTTATGTGCTGACCTGACAGAAGGACTGTGCTGCTTACCCAGTTGAAAGTAATTTGGAAACATCTCATTCTTTTACTTGCAATGGGTCTGAGTCTCTGACTGCAGTGGTAGCCTCTGCAAACAACGAGCTGCATGCCCATTTTGTATGAACTGGGGAAATGAATTGCCTAGGGCTCAAAAGCTTGGACATATGTTTGTCTAGAGCAATAAGTTTGGTTCCCGTACTAGACCTTGCTCATTTAGTACTGTCACACAGTAAAGCTACAATGTGCCTGTAGTTATATGGTGAGTTTTCTCTCTCCTTTATGTGTTATATGTACTGTGCAGGCAGATGTAAACAGGCTGCAGAGAGCTGCTATGATATAGCCCCTCATCCTAGACCTAAAGAGAATCATTTGATGATGGGGAAAGAGAATATTCTTATTGTATGTGGCCACTCAGTTTTTCATCTCTCTCTCTTTTTTTTTTTTAAAGAAATAACAGCCTAATTATCTTTGGATTAAACACATTCACTATAGACCACAATTTACTAGATAATCTACTCCCAACTTAATTCCTGTGATTAATCCTTTATGGGTTTTCTTTTGTTAGTCAATACAACGGACTAATGATTATTAATACCACCTGGGAGAGGGAGATTATATAACACTAGAGCTGCATGATGGCCGTACACTGGATGTTTGTTGGTCTGCCATGCAGCTGGCAAAAAAAATAATGGCATAATACTACTTGTTACAGCTATTAACTGATTCTTTAAAATAACAATATGAAAGTATTTAATCCTTGTCCAGTTCTATTGACAGAACCAGGTAGGTATTGCATATGACACACTACTTACATTGGCCCTTATACAAATTCAGCTTCTTCAAATGTTATCATGTTTTCTGTTTTTAATATTAATTTGCTAGACTATGTATACTGAAGAGGAATCACTTCTTTCTTATTTTGGAAATAAGTGATACCTACACAAGTCTACAGCAGTGCAGTACATTGGGCAACAAACATATTTATTATAGTGGCACAGCAGCATCATTAAAATTGAGGGTGCATCAAGACATCTAGTTAAAGGATTACTTTAAGTCCTCTAAAATCAACATGCTTAGTTGAAGTTCTTTGAAATCTGGTATGCATCAGGGTGGTACATTTAATGACCCGAATTTGGAGTCATTTGACCCAGGGCTTACGGAGTGTGGAAAAATAAATATTTAAAAAATAAGTTTATGGAAAGGTCTGTTTCTGTTTTTGTTTTTCAGTACTAGAGATCAAAGTATTGATAGAATGAAGGTCAAAATGATTTCAATAGGTTGAGTTTTACCCACAGTAGAGTATGGCAGTAACTGAATCTTTTGGGGATCCAGACTGAGAATGGTATTTTAGAAAATGTATATTTTTACACTGCACATGCAAATAGAAACTCTCTAGCCTTTTTTTCCTGTATTGGAGCAATAGAATTATCTAAGGAGAAGTTAATCACAAGCTGCCATCTAAGAAAAAAAGAGGTTTGGACTGAGAGGCTGCTACAATCTGAGAGTCATAGATGGCATTTTTATTTTGGAAGGAAGTATTCCAAGCTTTTTTTGGGGGAAAAAAAGAACTGTGAATGCTCCCTGGGACGGGAGGGCTTTTAGGGTGCTGAGGAGTGAGAATAAGGGGGTTGGGGCTGCAGTGAGTAGGGAAGGGCATAGATAGTAGGAGAGGTGAGAGATGCTGGGGGCTCAGGTGAGTGAGGCGTGGCATCCCCTTCTCTGCCATTGGTTCACAACCCCACAGCTCTGCCATTGGACCCAAGCCTTTCTGCACCCCACAGCTCTGCCTGTGCACCTCAACACTGCATGAAAGCTATTAATAAAGTGTAAGAAGAACGTTAATTGGGAAATTGGAGGGTTCATGGCAAATGCATACTGTGTGGCAGAGAAACATTACAAGCTCTGTGTTTTAGAGATGGGGTATGTCTATTGGACAAGGGTCAGAGGAACTTTCTCTCAAACATAAAATTTCAATATTTTGGAACAGAAACTGTCTGTGATTTCTGTTGCTGGCTCTGCCGTGCTCTCCACCCTCCAACCATTGTGAAACCCAACCAGATACACACTGTACTGTAATGTAGTTGTCCTGTGCTCCAGACACCATGTGAAAGTTGGTCTATAGAAGATGGCAAGTAATAGCAATAGAAACACTTGTATACCAGTGAGTAAAGACTTCAGGAAGATGTTCCCTGCATGGTAATGGGGGGGCTGGGTACAGTCATGGGAAAAGACCAGGTTGGACAGGTGAATGCATTAAATGGGTCAGGGGCATGGTTGGGGAAATGTGTGAAAGCAGGGCTGGTGGGGCGCAGAGGGTGTGTGTATTGAAAGGGTGGTGGCTGGCTCAGTATGCTAATTGTGGGACATAACAAGTACAACTGCCTTAATGACTAACTTCTAGGAACAATGTAGCTTTTCCTGTTAAAAAATACTAAAATTCAATGGCAAAACACTATGGTAAGAGTTAAGGTGAAAGGTACGTCATCCTCTTGCAAAATGTTGAGTTGAGGAAAACAAACTTCTAAAAACCCGGAAGTGCAGAGTTAGAGTTGTCCATGTAACCATAACTCTGCTCTTTTCAGAAATGCCCCAATACTCCCCTTTAGCACACCTACCTTTACTCTGCCAATTCCACAGTTGCTGAAACATTCAAGCCCTTCAACTCCTTTTACAACCCATTCATTCTCACCCACAGGATTCTATTGCACACTATTACAGGACAAAGGGGAAAAAAGGTTGCCCATGCCACCTTCGTAAACCCTCTTGGAGCAATGGGCACATATTCATTTCCTGATTTTCAGAAGTCTGAGTCTTTCTCAACTCAACATTCTACCAGGGCATGGCACACCACCAAACAACTTTAATTCTATATTAACTTATTTTTTGTCCCTTGAATTTTAATAGTGTGAAGAAATTTTGCCACGATATTGTTATGTGAACTATAGTTTTTCCTATGTGGCCCCAGTTTCACAAGATGTGCACAGTGGGGCTTTGCAAAAGGTGCAGGAGCTTGTGTGTGTGGATCTAAATGCAGGATCAGGGACTATCATTGAAAGTGGAAGGTTATACTATATTATATAGGAAAACTCTGATACAGTAGGACATGGAGGAATGCAATGCAGACGCCACAGTCTAGGGGAGAATGTGTGAATACACAAATTGAACAAAGCTGCTTGATTTGTATGAAGAAAGTATGGAGTCATTTGGGCCAGAGAGAAGAGATGCCATGAGAAAAGAACTAGGCAGTAGGGCTGTTTGGGGATTCCTCAGCAAAGAAACCTAATTTTAGTTGACTCTTTCATTCTGGGATTTTTGTCAACAAAGTGAAGATCTTCAATTTAAAACTGAGAAAAAAATTCATCTTCTGACAGATGAAAACCCAAATAAATCCAGCTTTTTTCAGTTTTTCCATTGAGTCAAAATGCCATTTGTCATACGAAAAGTTTGAATGGGAAATATTTTTCCCAGCTCTAATAGGCAGTCATTAAGCTCTTTCAATTTAGCCATATTAGTGTATCTGGCATTACTTATTATTTCCCTTGTGAGACAAGGAAGGGGTCAGGAAGAAATACCTCTGGTATGTGAGGAGTGAAGGGAATGAACTGCTGAATAAGAAGGGGGAAAACAGTGCAAGTGAATCACACTGATCAAGATGTGTGCTAATTGCCAATTGCCTGGTCATACCACAATTATCCTTGTCCTCCCTTCCTCCTCTCTGCCTTATCTTTCTTAAATCCACCTGTTATGTCTCCTCTTTAAAATAGGTTGTGATCTTTCTGGGTACAGACACCCTGTCTTCCTATGCATTTGTCAGAATCTAGCACAATGGGACCTTGATCTTGATTATAACCTCCGGGCACAATTGTATCATAAATTAATAATAATGAAGAATACAAAAACTCAAACAGGAGGTGCATGTTAAGGAACAATCATCCTCAGAAAACTTTGAACAGTTTCAGAGTAGCAGCCCTGTTAGTGTGTATCCACAAAAAGAACAGGAGTATTTGTGACTAACAAATTTATTAGAGCATAAGCTTCCATGGGCTACAGTCCACTTCGTCGGATGCACAGAATGGAACATATAGGAAGAAGATATATATATATATACACACACACACAGATAAGTTGGAAGTTGCCATACAAACTGTGAGAGGCTAATTAGTTAAGACGAGTTATTATCAGCAGGAGAAAAAAAACTGTGGTAGTGATAATCAAGATGGCCCATTTAGACAGTTGACAAGAAGGTGTGACAATACTTAAGTTAGGGAAATAGATTCAATATGTGTAATGACCCAGCCACTCCCAGTCTCTATTCAAACCCAAGTTAATGGTATCTAGTTTGCATATTAATTCACGCTCAGCAGTTTCTTGTTGGAGTCAGTTTCTGAAGCTTTTTCTGTTGCAAAATCACCACCCTTAAACCTAGTGGCTGACCTTTGTGACTTTGTCCTCACCCATACCTATTTCACACTTAGGGACAATATCTACCTTCAAGTCAGTGGCACTGCTAGGGGTACCCACATGGCCCCACAGTATGCCAACATTTTTATGGCTGATTTAGAACAACGCTTCCTCAGCTCTCATCCCCTAATGCCCCTACTCTATTTGCGCTACATTGATGACATCTTCATCATCTGGACCCATGGAAAAGAAGCCCTTGAGGAATTCCAACATGATTTCAACAATTTCCATCCCACCATCAACCTCAATACACACAAGCGGTCCATTTCCTGGACACTACTGTGCTAATAAGTGATGGTCACATAAACACCACCTTATACCAGAAACCTACTGACCACTATAACCTATATGCCTCCAGCTTCCATCCATGACACGCCACATGATCCATTGTCTACAGCCAAGCTCTAAGATACATCCGCATTTGCTCCAATCCCTCAGACAGAGACAAACACCTACAAGATCTCTTTCAAGCATTCTTACAACTACAATACCCACCTGCTGAAGTGAAAAAACAGATTGACAGAGCAAGAAGAGTACCCAGAAGTCACCTACTACAGGACAGGCCCAACAAAGAAAATAACAGAATGCTACTAGCTGTCACCTTCAGCCCCCAACTAAAACCTCTCCAGTGCATCATCAAAGATTTACAACCAATCCTGAAAAATGATCCCTCACTCTCACAGATCTTGGGAGACAGGCCAGGCCTCGCTTATAGACAGCCCCCCAACCTGAAGCAAATACTCTCCAGCAACTACACACCACACAACAAAAACATTTACCCAGGAACCTATCCTTGCAACAAAGCCTGATGCCAACTCTGTCCACATATTTATTCAAGGACCTAATCATAGGACCTAATCACATTAGCCACGCCATCAGGGGCTCGTTCACCTGCACATCTACTAATGTGATATATGCCATCATGTGCTAGCAATGCCCCTCTGCCATGTACATTGGCCAAGCCGGACACAAGAATATACAAAAGAATAAATGGACACAAATCTGACATCAGGAATCACAACATTAAAAAACCGGTAGGAGAACTCTTCAGCCTCTCTGGCAACTCAGTAAAAGATTTAAGGGTGGCAATTTTGCAGCAGAAAAGCTTCAAAAACAGACTCCACGGAGAAACTGCTGAGCTTGAATTAATATGCAAACTAGATACCATTAACTTGGGTTTGAACAGAGACTGGGAGTGGCTGGTCCTTACACATATTAAATCTATTTCACTAAGTTAAGTAACGTCACATCTTGTCAACTGTCTAAATGGGCCATCTTGATTATCACTACCAAAGTTTTTTTTTCTCCTGCTGATAATAGCTCATCTTAACTAATTAGCCTCTCACAGTTTGTATGGCAACTTCCACCTTCTCTGTATGTGTGTGTGTGTGTGTGTATATATATATATATATATATATATATATCTTCTTACTATATGTTCCAGTCTATGCATCCGATGAAGTGGGCTGTAGCCCACAAAAGCTTATGCTCTAATAAATTTGTTAGTCTCTAGGGTGTCACATGTACTCCTTTTCTTTTTGAAAACTTTGAAGTAGATTTTGCCTTAGAGCCTGAAATTGACAAGAACTCAGTGAAGACTTCCAAAGATTGAGTTGATTGATCTGTCTCCTTTCTTTGAATGACCTGTCACACTTTGAAAAATAAGCCGTATACCTGCTAATTAAGGCCTCAATTCTGCAAAACACTTAGCACATGTTTAACCTGAGCACTTGCTTAAATCCATTGAAGCCAATATGATTTAAGCATATGTGTAAAGTTAAGCATGTACTTAAGTATTTGCTGAACAGGAATGGACTGCTGATTCAGGGCCTAATTACTGTAAAAATGGGAGCCACAAGTCATCTGATTTATTATTACAGGTATATCCCAGTGTTATAGATGTTATTTCTTATATACCACAATGAAACACTCTGCCAATCCCATCCTATGTAGTCTTACTCTGTTCTTGTTTGGACCTGACACTAGTATATTGAAAGAATTTGTGAATGAGTGCATAAGAATGGAAAGACAGAGTATTTTAATGTTTTTGTGTAGAGTGCGGGGACAATTTCCACATTTCTGGGATATGATTGGCAGAAAGTGATCTCATGATATTTCAGACTTTAAAAACAATATAATTTTGCATGCTTTAATGTGCTGTCAGAATAATTTTATTACTGTCTTGCTGTGTGCAAAACACTTAAAGTTGTTAGTTTTAGTTATGACTCTTTAAATAGCCATTTTTTAGCCTTAAAGAATCAGCCCAACAGATGTCCTGCCGAAAACATGAATAAAAATTAGTTTGGGATCTGATCTAGCAGCATGAACCTTAATATTTAGCATACAGTAGTTAATGTGATTGTGTGTTATTAGTGGACGTAAGCAGTTCCTGTCTCTGATAATATTCATAGATATCTAGTCCTTCAAAGAGTCTATGAATAGATTTGATACTCCTTTCTGATATTTCCTAAACACTTCATGTGAATTTATGTTCTTGTGTTTAGGTGATTCACTATCCAAGAAGCCAGAGAGTTAGAGTCTGACTCAGACTATTCACCCATGCGTAGGAGTACTAAAAAGACATATGACCACCTCCTTACACACCTATGTAGACTATTCATTTGCTTACTCCCACACTGGAACAGGTGAGTGGGGGCAGGCAGTGAATTGATGGAGTCTTGGTTCCACACATTCTGCTCAGAAGAGCTAAACCAGTGCTTGGGGCTGCAGGGAGTATTTGGCAGCAGAAAATGGACACGCATACACACCCTAAAGCAAGGAGAAAATGTTTTTTGAGTAACCATGCCACCCAGGGCTCCTCCTGGGTTTGTGCTGCTTATGTACTCACGTTTGCTCAAGTCGGGCCTTACATCAGAATCTAGTCTGTAGAAAGAAAACCAGAGGGTAGGTTTCTCCCAAAACATTAATAGAGTTCTTCCCTCTCATTCACAAAAGCGATAACAGAAAGTAGAATAATAGTTTTGATACTCCTCCCGTGATTGTCCCTGTTTCAGTAAGGTCTCAGCGTTTCCTTCCCATGAGTAGATGGGAAGCAATTTAACTAGCGTAAAACCAGACCAAGTTATTTTCATTCTGACACTGAAAATGCATGGAACTCTTCCCATTAAAAAATCAAAACATAACAGTAAAAAAGCCCTTAAAATGCAAATCCTATTGTACTGACACTTTAAGTATTGACCCAAAATATAGCCCACGTTTGCTAAAAGCTTTGCAAATCTTTCAGCTACCCTTGGCCTCATATCAACATATTCTGGGCTGACTTATGCTTTGGGTTAGTAATCATGTGAAACTTGGTTGTCTTCATGGTTTTGATTTAAAAAATCCAAAGAAACGGAACTGATTATTGATTAGTTGATCTTCCCTTTTTAGAAACTGATTTTTTCTCATGTGGATTCTCTTGAACCTGAAGTGCCGAATGAAAGTCACAGGGTACTAATCCATATGAACCAAAATCAAGGAGGAAGAATATTTTGCATAGAAATGCTGACTTTTTCACAGTTGTCCTTAAAGTCCATTTTCCAGTTAAAGTTGATATCCGGAGCCTGAGGCAAACACAAAAGAAGAATTGGAAAGCAGGCATAATCAATGTTTGTTCTCTTTCTCACAGTGGTCCATCATTTTAAAAATTGAATATATGCTGTAATTGACAATTGCCTCTCACACGTCTACAAACTTGAAATTGTTATGAAGATGTTTAGGTCTCCTCATACCTTCATTTTGCTCTTTATTCTTACAGTGTGATGATGCATATAATGTGGCGATGTTCAATACAGATGGATTAATCTTTAAAAGGATGGTATAATATTATGATAGCACAAAGTGGTTTTTTTTATGACAACCAAGGTGTGAAATCATCATGTTAAAGATGATTTATAATGTTTCTTTTGTAAGAACTGCTCATCAGACCCCCTTTCATTAAAAGGGGTAGAGAAAGTAAAGGAAAAAGAGGAGGGATAAAAATATATTTTACCCCTTTACATTGCCTGCTAGTTCACCTCTATCTTTTGTTCAGAAGTGACGAAGGTACATGTATAAATCATATATTTGGAGCTCCATTTCCATAATTCTTTTAGGAAATTCTCTTTTGTTCCTGTGCTCAGGAGTGGGTTGTTGGTTGGTTGGTTGGTTCTGGTTTCTTTGGTAGATGATGTTCTCTAGGAATATGGGAGGCTTTCTAATCATGTTTAAATCTTAATCCAGTATCCTTTCATGCCATGGGTGAATAGTAAAGATGGTGATTCATAGATACACCATCACTAATGTTATGTGTTTCACACACATTTTATTTGTATTATCACTTAGAGATGTCAGCTGAGATTGGGTCCCCATTGTGCTACACTATGCAAACACATAGTATAAGTCAGTCCCTGCCCAAAAGAGTTTACCATCTAAATAGACAAGGGAGCAAAATTGTGCAAGTCCAGTCACCTCTCCGTACCTAGGTCACAGAGCAGGTCTCCTGATGCCCTGTTCCCTATCAACTAAACCACACAGCTTTCCATAACGCACTCTGCACATCTCACTGGAAATCTGCACTGGTAGATTTCAGCTGGATAGTGATGAAAAGTATCAAGATGTTGCCTGTGTTGTTTGACCCATTGCACGTTTCTCTTGTTCTTGGAAATGCAATCTAATGATACGACTCGAACATGTAAAATGGCTGATATGAGCAATAGATCATGGAGAATTAAGCTGTTGGTTGGTACAATGCTTTTTAGACAAAGTTTTGAAACAAAATAAATTTACATTTAAGAAGAGAGCCAGAATAAAATAATTAGGGCATTCCAAAGAGTGCTGAATTTGGAGCACATAACAAGTGGGATTTGGTGGTTGATGTTCCTGAAGTAATTGCTCCCACAGGACCCATATCTCTGAATTCAGATAGAACATCTGCCAAAAATGATCTACCAATCACTAGATTCATGCTTCGAGCTGTTGTAGATATTCAACTCCACCCCCTCCGCCTTCTGAAAAAGTTTCTGCTATATTCATCATTCTGTAAAAAACTTTCATAATAAATCTCCCAACCAAGCAAAGCTTGACTGGCTTAAAGTGCCATCACAAAGCTGAACTCAGGCTGCATTTGTATGCTTCCAAAATTCCAGTGGTCTGAACCCCTGCAATCTTAAACAAACAAACTTTATGAATCCCACTGTGAATTTAAAAACTTCCACATTTCTCGCAACACCTATGAATCATAGAAGATTAGGGTTGGAAGAGACCTCAGGAGGTCATCTAGTCCAGCCCCCTGCTCAAAAACTATGAGTCAATTATGTAAAAATTAAAGGAGCAGAGCATCATTTCATGTAAAGTGGTGTAGCTCCACTGACTTCAGTGGAAGGTGTGTTTTACACCAGCTAAGTTTCTGGTCAACAATTCTTCTGAAACTTATAAGAGATTCTATATTTTCAGTCTTCTATTGCAACAATCTTGGACTTTTCTTAAAGTACTCTTCCTCCCTCCATACGCACACACACCAATTTCAGAATGTTTAGAAACTTTGGCTGTAAATTGGCCTCTGATCAGTTCTGAAGCCTGCAAGATGCTTGAGTGGGTTACAGAGGTCATGATTACATCTTTGAAGATGCCTCTGGGCACTATGGATGAGTAAACACTGCCTCAGAAAACAATTATGATATAAAATGCATTTTTAACAAGAGATTAATTATTTTTTGCTTTCTTCATAGACTTTGTATATGTGGATTTTTATTCTATGTTTAGAACATCCTTTTTCTCCTTCATAAATGTTCGGTTTTGTACTCTATCTTGGTCTTTTTGTTTTCCTTTTAACAGAATAGCCAGGGGTGTGTTTCTGTTGACAGTGCTTGAGTGCTGGCCCACCATGACTGGGCACCAGCATCCTGGACTCCCACAGGAAAGTCTGAGCCATCTGTTCCTAGCCTTGTGGTTGGATGATTTTAAGCTAACCCTGGTGGTTGATTGGTTGTTTTCTGCTAAATACAGTTTTCTGTTTATTATGGAATGTGTGCTGGAGAGTCTGACACTGGAATTTGGCACATGCCTTTGGGTTAACTTGGCCAAAGTGATTTATAGCTATTTATTCATAGCTAGCATCCAGAAGCGTAAAATACTGTCCGAGTCAAATCCCATTGGGGAACACTATATGGTAACTTTAGGGCTCATCTACACTACAGACATGACTGAGCTGAGATAGTGGAAAGTGATTACACTATGGTTGCCCCCGGGGCCCATACCAGCATAATTAGGAAGCAGGAATTTGATATTTCTTTTTCATTGTCATTCTGGTTTCCTGAGGTTTTCAAAGATGGAGAGAATTTTTAATAAACAGTACAGAATAATCACTCACACTGGAAGCAGACCAAACTCTGGACCAGATTCTGATATTATCACTCATAATGATTAGCACCTTACTTCTCAAGCAGTCCCGTTGCAATCAACTCATGGAGTAAAGAGCTATTCTACCTGAGAAAGCAAATCATTATCTGGCCCTATTTGGATTTGAAACTTCCAGCTATGATGGCACTTCTCATACAGTGGGATTGACTGCATTGATTTGTATCTGAAATTCCAGGTGGGGAAGGGGAAGAAGTAGGGAGCGGAAATGTATTATCTACCTGGAAAACTACAGTATGCAGCTGACTCTTTAAAAAAAAAAAAGTGGCCAAGATTGTATCCATATTTTTTCACACTCACTCTCCATTGTCTACATTCTGAAAAGACATTCTGTGTATTCATGGATTTCCTTTCTCCCCCAACACATAGAGACCAATTCTAGCCCCTCTTCTGGCAGCTGGAATACCAGCTGGTCTGCTTACCTGGGGATTCTCCTTTCATAAGGGGACTCCTTGGATTAAGATTTACAGCAAGCTCCACTCCTACAACCTCAGTGTTCGGGATGTTACCAAAACATATGTGAGTTCTGACTGTCCCTGACTACTCTGAACCTAGAGGTAAACCAAGGGCCTATAGGTAAACCAAGCTTAAGTAACCTTCCCCACCATCTTTGATTCTTCACCAAGTGCAAGTTAGCTTTGCCTAAGAACCTGGCCAGTAATGTTTATCTGGTATGTCAGACTTGGTCATGCCTGAATATTATTACAATGGTAATAAATGGTTATGATCCCAAACACTTTGACCCCTATAATTTGCTCTACTAGTCAACATGAAGCTTTGTAATTTACCATTTTCAGACATATAGGCTTTTTGCATCAATGAAACTTACGGTTTACACAAACAGAAGAAAGGGTAGAAACATTAGGACAGGATGTAAACAGTTTAACAACAAAAACAGTGTATGAAACAAGAAGAAAATCTCACCAGTAATCTCCCTCCCCCTCCATTACGCCCTCAAACTTCACTGATCAACTATACAGCTTATATTCAGCCATTGCCACTTGTATGGGGGATGTTTATTTCCATATGATGTGTAAAAATATATAAATATTTAGAAGGAAAATATGTAGAAATGTAGTATCTAAAAGGCTAAAATACATATTCTTATTAAGAAGGTCTTGTATATCCCCAGTATGTGATATGGATATCTTTTAAAAAAGATTTTCCCTGTTTAAAAAATAAAAAAAAATGATTTACTGTTTTAGGCCCCGTTTAGGAAAGCACTTGAGCATGTGTTGAACTGTAAGCACATGTTTAAGTGCCGTCCTGAGTAGGGATATTTTCCTGCATCGTGGGGCTTTATGTAATGCATATTTCCAAGACTATATTAAATAGAACAACTCCAATGGGGAAAGAATACAAGTGATTCCTAAATAATATGATTTATGGCAGTTATTCCCACACTGTTGTCCCCGAAGTGGCTGGGATGATTTAGTTGGGGATTGGTCCTGCTTTGAGCAGGGGTTGGACTAGATGACCTCCTGAGGTCCCTTCTAACCCTGATATTCAGTGAAGTCATCGGTAGTTCACAGAGTGGAACATTTAGAGCAGGCGATTGTGGTGTTGGGCAGTAGGTTGGTTTCTCTCTTGTACCCCCCCATCAGAACCCTCCCTGCCCCGCCCACATCTGTCTGGCGTGTGGACTCACTCTTGGATCACTTTGAGAGAGAGTAAGAGAGAGTATTAACATGGATGGGGTATATATGTGTGGCATTCACCTTAAATTGTGGCTGATTCTTTCAAGGTTTATAAAAAAGCAGTTATACATTGTGTGTGTGTCAGAGAGGGGAGAGAATAATTTGAATGGATTCAGAAGGTCACCACATGAATGAAGGTATTATCAAATAATTGCAAATCTCTTTAAGAATATTACGGGAATTTTTCACCTTTCTCAGAAGTGTAACGTATAGCTATAATCAAGAACTTTGAACAGGACTTGCAGTTAATTATGTGCCTCCGCCTAGATTCTAAGGTGGCAGATACTTTAGAAATGCTTGTTGATAGACAGGAAACCAGAGTAGTTGGTAATCTGTAAATATAATAACTTGAATATGTTTTCATACTTTGAATGTGAGATTTAAAAAAACCCAGAAATCTCAAATAGACTAACAACCATCTGTTTTCTAATGATGCTGAATGGCTTTAAGAGACTGTTTTAAATTGAAAATGCAAAATTATGCAATAGTTTAGTGTTAAATTGATCAAAATTATTTTTAAACCACAAAATAGATTAATAATGTGTGTATTTGAAGAGCCTGTTGTTTTGATCTGTAATTAGTACAAAACCATGAGCTGTGATTTTGATCTAGTTAGTTGTAATGCTTTCTAGCTGATGACTGGCTGGAAAGCTCTTTCCCCAAGAAGTTCACCAGTGAGGTGTTGCAGTGGTAAATCTCACTTTTGTCAATGAAATCTGTTTAGGAGGAAAGATTTATGTTAAGCTGTTTTGTGCTCATATTCCCATATGAAACTATAACCAGGTTTCTCTCTGCACCTACTTTTCACATTAGAGTAGCTGTTGCTATCATAACCCCCCTTCCTTTTGCTTGTCTATTGTCTGTTTTCACACTCCTTCTTGCTTTGTAATCACTCACCCACAATCATTTATCACTGGCTTACCCAGTCCTGCTTACACTATCTCCCATTTTTGTCATGGTGCACTGGTACATTACAAATACAATTAAACCTTTTATGATACTGTGGCTTTTGGCTAACGCATCCCAGCTTCAAGGTTGAAAGACTTCTGATATTACCACTGATATCAGTTCTCTCCCATTTATCGGCAATGTCTGGACTAATGCAGAAGTGGTGCATTAATTAAAGGAAGCATCCAGTAAGGCTGCTGTTTTTGCCAGTCTGACACTGAATTGGAGCCTGATGCCTGCTCATGTTTTAAGGGCCATTCATCACACATGTCATCCAGAAGCAGCCAGCTGTCTGAGCAAAGCCTCATTTGCATTTCATCAACTACAGTCTCCCTCTTCTTCCCCCTTACCCTTTGTATGGAGCTTTGGTTTTTAAAAGAGCATAGTCTTCAAAAGCAGCTTAGCTAAAATTAATATTCCATTTAGAAAGATGATTTTACTTTAGTTGTAAGATTGTGGCATTAGTACTGAGGGGGAAATATGTCATACAAACATACCCACACATCTGTGCCTATCCAAAATATGTAATGTATTATGGAATAAGGCAAAAATTTTGTGATGGATGGACTGATGGATGGATACGTTCACTGGTTCTCTGCATTAGATTGTTGGAAGTAAAATGTTTCATTTGAAAAGATTCTTTATGGATGTGCAATTCTAAAATTGAGGAAGCTACAAAAGTTCCTACATTATGGATTTTGATTTCCTCCTTTGCTTAGCCCAACTGCCCATTTCAAGTCATATTGCAATGCTATGAGAAGACCTAAGAATATCATCAAAAGCTTTGGGTACAGTGTATTTGCTGAACCAGTGTGTCCCAAACTGCTTGGAAAAAAACAGTTTTCTTAAGTTAAGAATAATTTCCCATTTTTATTCAGTGGCTGTCCTGATGAACTAATTGATTTTTGGTTGCTCCACCGAATGCAACAGAATCTCCAAAATGCCTAATTCTACCAAAATGTGATAAATAAAATATGATAAATGTAGAACTATATCTGCATATGAATAATATATAAATACATTTTGGATATGTCTGCGTGGATGGTAACTTTGGTTTTCCAAAGTATGCCGGGTTTTGGTGTTGTAAAACAAAACCCAGGGCTGGCTTGGATCCCAGACCCATTTATCTGAGTACTCATAATGCAGTTAAGGGATGAGTCAGGGATGTTTCAGATAAATGCTTCTAGTTTTAACCCATATGGAGAATATATAGCCAAACATTTGGCCAAATTTGCTACTGGTGTAACTAGGTATAACTTTTCTGATGTCAACAGATTGTGATCCTTATGCCAGTAGTGAATGTGGCCCATTGTATATTATATTTCACACAGAGTATATTTATTATATGCCAAACTTGGCAAAACCCAGAAATATTTATCTGAATCTAGCACATAGATTGAATCCAAAGCTTGCAAGGTTCAGAAGCCTGAATAGAGAGTGTCTATATAGGTATTCAGTTCAGTGTGTGACTACATACTGATTAACAACCCAGTTCAGCAAAGCACTTAAATACATACTTACCATTAGCCACAAGCCTAAGTCTTGGTCACTTCAACAGGATTTAAGAATGCACTTGAAGTTAAGCTGGACCTTAAGTGTTTTGCTGAACAGGGATATATTGCGGAATTGTGACCGGAGGGAAAATGTGTCTGTATAAACACGTGTATATTTTTGCTGTATGAATTTTAACTTTTGCATCTTCATGCATATGAATGAATAACTTTTGTACTTAACTTAAATATTCCAAAATTAGTGATTTTTTACTTGGAACCAAATCCTAACCCTTCTGCAGGAGCAAAGGTCTCATGAGCCCACCTGATTTATCCTGAAAATTAATATGTGACAAGTCCACTGCAACTCTGTGGTTGAAATCTGTGAGCTGCTCGGGTATACATATGACTTCCCCTTTGCCATAAACCTGGCTTGTATGGATCTTATCCTCCCTCATTTAATATAGCCCTGTTGCCTGCAGTTGCCTAACCTGTTTGGAGTTACTCCAGGAAGTAAGCAGATACATGGACAATGAATGATTCCATGTGAATAGAAGATCTGGAGATGGTCATGGAGCATATGGCATGTCCCCTGATTATCTATGATGCCATGTGCTCCTCATCCTGGCTGATTGTTCTCTTTGTGCTATATATTGTATTGGAACTAGATTGTAAGCTCCTTGCAACAAGAACATTGTTTTTGTACATGATCCCCAGATGATTTTCTTTTCGTCCTGGGCTGTCACCTTCTGAGAACCATCTTCATCTTTGAACGCCCAGGTAAATCCTGTGCATCTGCGTCTTTCCCATCAGGGAAGGTGTGGAGGGAGAGAGGAAGGATAGTTGTTCATATAGATTCATAGGCAAATTTTTGCCCAGGGTCCCCAAAAGAGAGCTTCAACAAGGTTGTTAACCAAAGGTAGAAAGTTAGTGGGTCACAATCCATTTTTCATGTTTCACTTCTGTGTGTATGTGAACATGCAACTATTCGTGTTTACATCACGAAGTGCAGTGAAGCCAGAAGAAAAACTTATTTTCTTTATTTATAATTTTTCCTCTCAATTCCCAGAATAATATTTCATTGGAATCCTAATAGACTAAGGAAGAGTCTGAGATTCAATATTGTATTACATGTGTTGGTGACTTCCTTATTAGCCATTAGCCTTTTTATTTTTTTTCTTTTCTTTGTAGGACCTAATAGCCAATGTTCCTTCAACTTCCTTAAGGACTCTGCAAAGTCATTATTTGACTTATTTTTGTTTACAGTTAGAATTTATGATATACTAGTATTTGTTACTCTAAGCACACTTCTAGAATGGATACTTTATTATTGATGCATAGTTAATTTACCGCTTTGGGAACCATGTAGTCTGTAATTATCTAAGCATATACAATGATAATTTCAATACTTCTTTGTGTAAGTAATATGTTTGCAAAATTATGTGGAAACATAGTAAAAATTTCATATTGATTTCATACTGCTATTTTCATAATATTCTGGGCTGTGTCCTGAATGCCTTTGTAACATGTACCTGCTATATATTTTCTGTAAATTCAGAGCCTAGTCTTTTCATTATTTCAAATTTGTCTCACATTCAGCACTTTCATCTGACTGTCTTTCTTGTCCAATGCTGTCCTGTCAGGTTTATCAATTAAAATCTTCTCAATCCCTGAAATTGTAAAGTTTCTCACTGAATCTGACACATACAGATACCTTTTGTACATTCTAGTCCTTCTGGATTCTTTTTTCAGTATATTAATATAATTCCTTATGAACATATAGGGATTATTGGCTAGATCAAATAACTCTTTAAAGTCTTCAAAAGTAACTCCCTCTCTTTGTCCAATTTATCCCATGTGCAATAATTAACCCTTCTTTCTCAATCTTGGGAAAAAATCTTATCTCTCTCTCCAGCTGGAAAATAGGGATTATTTGTAAATGTAATTAGAGAAGATTGGTACCTAATCAAATTAGAATATGTGGAGACCATCTTCTGTGGACTCAGTGGCCACTGAAACAATACACAAGCTTCTGAATATTTACAAGCATGGGCTCAAATTTATGATGGATACTGAAAGCAGTGATTTTGGCCTTTTATGAATTGGAGACTCATGGAGCTTAGCAAACGTGTAAAACAGTGTCAGCATCATAAGGATTTTACAGTTGAACCACAAATACTATATGCAGGATTAGACTTCAAATGAAAAACATTGTGGAGACAGCCTTTTGGGAGGCTTGACAAAAGTAGGCGGTAGGAGGTTGAGGAAAGATTTAAATAAGGAAAGAAGGGGGAACTTGTTATAGCATGTGGGAAGCAGTTTCAAACATAAGACAGCCTAAAAGAATATGAGAAGTTTTGGAGGGAGAGAGGGTGAAGGAGGATATATCCAGAGTCTATTGAGTTGACTGGAAAGATTTCAATCCAATTTAAGTCCCTTACTGGAGCAGTTAGAAAAGAAGTGTGGATACTGGTAGGGAGCTATGAGGTGCATAAAAGGGAATAAAATCAGATATTGACATGGGTTGAGCTGAGCACAACATTTGAGGATAAAGATAATTAATTTAATGTTAAAAACAAAAAAGAGAGAGACCATCAGTGATGGGGTTTGAAGAAGGGCTAAGATTGTTGAAACACCTAGAGAGAGAAATAATGTCAGCAGGGAATTACATGGGATTTTTGTGAGAACAGAGGAGAGAACAGAGATGTACAGAGGCTGGAAAAGAAGAGGAGATCACAATAGTTACACACAGAGAGATCACCCAAATATGTAGAAGAATATGATCAATATGGCTGGAGAGAAAAGGATGGATCTTATAGGTGTTATAGAGGAAGTAGTACTAGGATGTAATGAGAACCTGAGTTTGTGGGGACAATGAACAAAGTAGGTCACAATAGGATGACCTACCAGTTTTGGTGGTAGTTTGTCATGGTTTCTGATGTCACTTGGTGAAGTGATATTGCATCGTGTTGCGAGACAGCATGGTGAAGAGGCTGAGGATAAAGGAATAAATGTATATACAGGGAGTCTGTTTCTCTGTGCACCAAACATTGTAGGTGTCTGAACTCACTTGGCACCTAAATTTCTGCTGTAAAAGTTTCCTTGGAGCCTACGTTTCTTCTTCTGAGTATGTACACAGCTGCCTCTCTTTAGACATCTGGATACCTATTTCTTGCCTACCCTCCCACCCCCAAAGCAATTCACAAATCCGGGAAAGATAGGCTTTTGCCTGACTATCCCAGGACCTGATCCACTAGGCATCCTCAGAGGCCACCTACTGCATTGTGCTCCATTCAAAATCTATCTGGTGGAGGTGCCCATCTTATAACTTTTAGCTCAGTGATTAAATCGTTCACCTGGGATGTGGGAAACCCAGGTTCAATTCCCCTACTTTGCTAGAGAAGGAAAAATTAATTTGAACAGGGGACTCCAGAGGGTGCTTTAACCACCAAGATATGGCATATTTCTGATTTAGGGTTCCCTCAGTCTCTGCTGTTGCAGCTGTTCCACTTTGCATAAATAATTAGGGGGTCCAGTCCACCTATTCTGCCTCCCAGATTGGTGCCCTAACCACTGGATTCTTGTCATTCTCTCTCTTGCTGACTCTCTAGCTCTGGCCCAGTGACCCTCTGTAGTTAGCTACAGTGGAACAGCTTCAAAAGGTGAGATTCGGGGAGCCCCACCCCCCATATCAGATTATACCATAAGTCAGTGGGATATGGGAGATCTAGCTTCAATTCCCACTTCTGCCAGAGTGGGAGAAGGGAGACCTATATTCAAGTCCTATCTCTCAGGAGAAGCATGCTAAACAGTAGGCTAAGAGTTATAAGGTGGTAACACTTTCCTCCTCCGGTCATTTTGTGATGTTAGGTGCCTTCATAACTCATTCTCACCAAAACTACCTTAGGTACCTCAACCACCTTACTCCAGGAGAGGAGTTTCCAATTGTGGATCGCTGTCAGAAATAGGTGCTTCCCTGAAACCTGGCCTTAGGAGCCCAGCTCTGTGAGGGGGTGGGGCTTAGCACAGACCCCGCCCAATGGTATCTTCCATTGGCTAGCTTAGGCAGGGAGCCACCTAGAGTGCTGGCTTTTGTGGATTGTATTGTACTTCTCCCCAGGCACTGTTTAGGATGCCTAGGTGCCTAATTCTGAATCTGTGTAGTTCCATATGATTTTCTAAGTGCCTAAAATTTAGCCATTATGACACTTAGGTGGCTTCCTGCTCGGCTTTCTGGCTTTTGTGAATTCCAGTCCCACTTCCCTTTATAGATCTAGGCCTAGCCCCTACTAGCTTCAGTGGGCTTTGGATCAGGCCTTCTGGAGCATGTTGACAGTACACCTCTTTCCATAGATATTCCTTCAATAAAGTAAGATGCAAAATAGTTAGTGAGCTTATTACTTTACCTAAATGTTTCTCATAGTGTCCCATAAATTGTCCGAAGTTGGTCAAATAAATTGGTATTACCCACCTTGTGTCTCAGGTCACTACCCTCCTGCTCCATTGTCTGTCTATTGTTATCAGTGGCAGTGCTTGTTTTATTTAAACGGGAAGTTCTTTGGGGTATCCTGGACATCAGTGATACCAGCTTTAACGGTTGTGGCAGTCCAAATGAACTCTACATCGTTCATAAGACTTTGAATCTCTGCAGTGTGAATCTGTTGAAAAGAAGATCTGATAGCAAAATAGGAAGCAGAATACTTAGCTGCGCTATCTAATGGGGGAATTTGTTTTGCTATTTTAAACTTAAAAGGGAATATTTTTAAAATAAAGATGAGCACGTGATGGAGCCTTTGCAGTGAGCTCTTGGTTACAAAAGTGCTAATTAGCAGCATCGATTTTTGAGAAGCAGCATTGTCAAGTTAAGTACTGACAAAGCTGGCAGCAAGGAGCTCAAGAGTTCTCGTGCTGACACTAACATTCTGTGTGGCCTTGTGACTCCACTTTACTGCTGTTTTTATTTTCCAGTCTGTGAAATAGTGTTATCTCTAATGAGTAGTGTGAGGATAAATTATTTAATGCCCTATATAAGCAAAATATTTTGGCATCCTGCAGTGGTAGGATGGAAGGAATTAGCTGGAGGAATTAGCTCTGCACTAGGGTTGCCAGCTGTCCGGTTTTCGTGGAATGTCCAGTCAAAAAGGGAATCTGGCAGCGTCTGGTCAGCCACAGTAACCATTGCGGGTCAGGAAGAGCAGCAGCTGTGGCTGGAGCCATACGGAGGAACTGCTCTCTGCTTATCTGCTGATGCCTGACAGAGAGCAGTGGATGGCTTCCGGACCAGGCTCCAAGAAGTATGTACTGCTACCTGGGGGCAGGGGAAGGGGGGTTCCTGTCCGCCCTCCCTTCTGTCCTGCCAGCCCCCATTGCCCCAGCCCTGGTCCCTTGCTATGGGGACTGACCCCTTCCCCCCGATCCCTTGCTCCAGGGACCGGCCCCTCCCTTCTCGCACTTAGCCCCCATCCTCTTGTTCTGGGGACCAACCCCTCCCTCTGTCTCTCTGGGCCCTGATTGGGCAGGCAGGCAGACTCCATGTGAATGCTTCCCAGACTGGCTCTGCAGGCAGCAGGTGATTTCCGGGGAAGTGAGAAAGGGGGGAGTGGATAGCAAGTGATGGAGGGAGGGGGAGAGGAGTGAGCAGGATGCAGGGCCTCGGGGGAAAAGATGGGGCAGGGGCTGGGGCAAGGGTATTCAGTTTTCCGCAATTAGAAAGCTGGCAACTCTACTCTGCACCTAAGAATGATTTCCATCAGAGAATTTGGGTACATAAAATAGATTTTACTGGTGATACACTCAGTTGGGAAAAAAAATAATTGCACTACAGCTAAGAAAAAGACATTTCTCCTGGATCTATCAACCTGTGCAGTTTCTGAAAAGAATTTATAAGAATACTTGTAATTAGATGGCTTTCAGTAATACAATAAGAGCTAAGTAATATTTGTCAGACTTTTGCACATTCATATGACAGTTGAAGCCAAGAACATTTGCAGTCTTTGCTATAAAACAGTGACTGGGGCAAGCCTGGGGTCTATGTTGATGCGTCAGCTCTTAAGTCTCAACTGCAATGAGTGCATTCATTATGCCATTCACTGCTAATTTCCCATTCACTGTCAGTTTGAGAAACAGTGCTATTTCAGAGCAAGAAAAAGGGCTTGCTGCTCATTCTATCCCCTAATGAATGCACTATTATAGAGATAAAAGATGGACAAAACATATAATACATGTCGCGCCTGGGTTTTCTGAAATTTGTTACAAACTATTAGCATTTGGCAGCAGCCAAATGAAAGGAGATTTCACTATAGCATATAGTAGAGCAAAGACGCTGTAACTGTTGAAGAAGCATTAGCTTGGCGATACATCACATTGAGATACCTTACTGTGAAGTCTAAATCACTGTCCATTATAATCTGGGCATAGTAACTGTCTTCTTCTTTAAAACACACTTTGTCTCATCCAAGTCGTTATAGAATAATAAAAGAGAAATGCATTAATAGTTCTTTTAGAGCTGTAAATATTTAAATATCAAATTAAAAAAAAGGAATTGCACCAAATTAAAATACAATGCAGATCAAGAGATATACACAATTCTAAAAAAGAACTCATATGATCATTATTTTTGTAGCCCTTCACCATCGCCACACTCTTGCTCCATTGTCTGTCTATCATTATCACTGGTGGTACTTGTCTTATTTAGCCTGGAAGTCCTTTGGGGTTGGACTGCTCTGTTAAATCTCTGTAAAGCACCATGTATTTACAAGACTGTATAAATAGCATAAAATAATTATAAAAAGTGAAAATGTGCTGAACAAATAAAAGGCCCTGATCAAAATAGCTAAGATTGCAGAGGCACAAGTGAATAAAGTGCAGCTCACAAAAATGCAGAACACACACATAAAGGGTAGTGGTCATCAAAGCAGGAATTCATCCTGGAACAATACTCATTAGATTTAAAAAACTCTGCTGACTTTCGAGAACTCCTACAGCAAATGATGTGAAATGAACAATTCCTTCTTGGCCCAATGAGCTTTGCAACCAGCATTCTCCATGATGTGCTGTTTGTTCATAGACTCAGCACCCCCACGTCTACCAAATATTTACCAATAGAAATATACATTTTAAAATCTTGTCCTGCT
Source organism: Lepidochelys kempii (assembly GCF_965140285.1). Lineage (NCBI taxonomy): Eukaryota > Metazoa > Chordata > Testudines > Cheloniidae > Lepidochelys > Lepidochelys kempii. The sequence goes on from NC_136380.1 coordinate 179,300,121, forward strand.
CTTTGTTTTGAAATTTAAGCATTTCTCATTTGCCTTCACTCATCCACAGTCTCTAGTGCCATCAGTGTCTTGTTCCCATAGGATCATCTGCAGGAGATCCTCATTGTTGCTGCCCCCTTCAGTCCTATTAAATATTTTTCTCTATTTTTAAAATTTTCTCTTTGTGCATGATTTATGCCTCAAGAGAGACAGATTAAACTAAACTAGAACTTTAAAAAAGGCTTGCTTGTGGCCACCATTTTGAATTCTTTCTGGCTGCATTTGACTATTTGAGCTTCAAAACAGTTTAAACTTTATACTTATCAAAGGCTTGTCTCAAAGATTCTTTAACCAAAGAAGCAGGGGAATTTCTGACCCTTTAATCTAATGGGTAGGAGAGAGGAACAAGCTGAAGGGTCTCAGACCCCTCCCTGAATAATGGCTTCAAAATAAGCACTCACTCTTGTCAACTGTGAAGCTCCTAAATTCTCCCTCGCTGCCACCCAGCCTGTCTGGGAAGCAAGGAGATATTCCTACTCTTATGTCATCCTCCAGTATCCCAAGTACCATTGATTAGGGTTGGCAGAGAAAAGTAAAGGACTCCGTCCCTGCATAAGGTGCAGATTCGGGGAACTGTGAAGCCCCCAGGGTAGATGGTGACCTCTGAGGGAGCTAATGATCCTTCAAGGAAATAGCATTAGAGCCTATCCATAGTGTAGAGCTGTTGAGGACTCAGACCCATATCCCCAAAAGTATTTAAGCTCCTAACTTCCATTGAAGTCAATGGGAGCTAGTAGCCTAAACACCTTTCCGGATCTTGGCCTCAGTGCCATGGGCATGGGTTGAGCCAGGATTTGTCCACTGACTTCAGTGGTAGTTCCTGCCTGTGCTAGAGCTATAAAGCCTGTAGGATTTGACCCCCTGTGAGTAATTCATATTTGGTGAGTAATGCAAAATGGAAGCGGGAGTGTGCTTACTAACCACTGCCAGCACATGGTAGTGCAGATAAGTGATTGCCTGAGTGACGTATACACTAGGCATTGTTTAAATGTGCGCAGATCACTTTTGGAAATAATTCTAATCTAGATCACTCTGCAGGAATAGACCTTTTTAGCAACCTTCCACAAAAAGATAAACACATTTTAAAAGTTTTTTATACTCACTAATTTGTGGTATAACTGGTATCACCCAAATATCCAGCTATCTGAATGTGCGCAGTGCCCACCTATAAACTTGCAATATATTTAGATGACAAACTGCACCCACAAAATTTATGAATACAAAATTGTCTGCAGATATGCATCTGCAATCTGAAAACATGAAAAGTAAACTGAATTTTCAAAATCTATTTAAAAAGTGTATTTTGCCATATTTAAATTGCAATACATTATTCTTTAAAAGACATAGCCTTTGGCTAATCAAATGGTATGAACTGTGTGCCTATCCTAAGGTTTTGTGGATACATGATTCAGAGTCTGCTAAGTGCCAGCCCTGGTCAATGGTACAAGAGTAGCCTTAGGAGACCAAATGGATATGACAGCTTGCTGTCCACAACCCCTTTTGCTAGCTATGCCCCTTGAGCTGAAGGAGGGAGAGAGTGACTATGCTGGCCTGATACCACCTGAGGAGCCTCAACGCTGGAGGAATCAAATCCCCAGGTAGTCAATTAAGACAGCTTTAAGGCTACTTTGTACCTTAGGAGTAGCACAAAGCAGTCTTAATAAGCTGGTGCATCTTACCCTTTTATTCTTATGTGACAGTAGAGTGTGGTGATATTATCAAATAATCCCAAAATACTATTCAATAGTGCAAGCCAGTATTTGGATATGAGTCCTGGTGTGTGCTTTTTGATCAGTTTATTAAATCTGTTGGTGTTAAGTTTCATTTTTGTTAGTATCAGTTTCTTGCTTTATGTTGTATTTGAGTATTTCATACCTATTCACAGAAACAAAAATAAATCCTTAAACCCTGAAATTTAGACACATCTTGCTGGACAAAATAGAATCAAACTTTAGCCTTATTTCAAAAGAGTGTTCTCATAAATAGGGGGAACGTATAACTGGGAACCAAAGGAATAGACTTGTTCTGGAAGTTCTGTATCTTCTTGCTTTTAAAATCATATTCTGCTGGTGCAGGACATCATGTGTCATCAGAAGAGCTATACATCTGTTTGGAAGTGTCCACAAAAATCGTAGGCTCTGCTAGATGGTGATATGCAAACAAATGTTGGATCAATTTCTCCAAGAACGTGTTCTCCTTCCTTGCGGTTCAACAGAACCTACTTGACAGTACAAAGGTTATAATATAAATACAGCTGGAAAAAAACAGTTTTTTGTTTGTTGGCAATTAAAAAATTGTTTCAGGTTAAATGGAACATTTTGTTTTGATTTTTGAGCATTTAAACAAGTTTTAATTATTTGGTTTTAAAGGCAATTTAAAAGTAAAAGTAATTTTGAATTGAAAAATCAAAACTGTTTCATCTAGAAAATGTCAAAAGAAACTTTTTCAGAATTTCTTTTAACTTTTATTTCAACCAAAACAATTAAGTAAAAGCCACGTTGATTCACAAAATGTTTGTGTCTCAGATTCTGTATTTTCCACCAAAATAAATTTTGATTGAAAAATTTCATCCAGCTCTAGTTGCAAGCTTTCACAATTTGTCCAGTAGCATTGCCAATCCTCCAGGATTGTCCTGGAATCTCCAGGAATTAAAGATTAATCTTTAATGAAAGATTATGTAATGTGGTGAAACCTCTAGGAATACATCCAGCCAAAACGGGCAACCCTACCTGCCAGTCCTATGGAATGTTGGGTGGTCTTAGTCTCTCTTTCAATACAGTTATTATTATTCCAGCTACTTGACTGGAACTTGTATATTCCAAATCACTTGTTTCTAGATTTCGTGCTGACATTTTTGTGGTGCATTCTCTTGCTTTCTCTGTAAATACAGCTTCAATCTTATCAATGCTTTCCTGTAAAGTTTCCTATATCAGATGCCACTGAGGATTTCATGGTTACAATAAACATATGTTTCATTTCTTTTATATCTCCTAAATATTTATCTCTCTCAGCTTCATGGCCAGGACAGGAAGGGAGTCATAGGCTTTGGAAGGTACACTTAGTTAGATACATAGATACGTATGACAGTAAACTTTTACCACCTTAAACATTTATTATTCTCGTCAATTTGTCTTATTACTTAACATAAATCCAAGCAATTCTTATTAATGTTCCATTAAGCAGTATAAAAGATACAAAGTAGTCAATCATAAACAATGCCCAAATAAATCTGGTGTTACTTTTTGTTCATATTCACCATTTTATCATAATATCCATCAATACCAACTATTTAACTACATTTAACTATATATAAATGTATTTTCTCTGAATAATTAGCTTATTTTTATAGCAGTTAGTTCTGGTTGTATGACAATTATTACAACCTATACATATCTTTGTTTTATATGAGGTTAACTTTCTTCTGATTGTGGGGAAGAACCATCATAGCTAATAAGGACAAAATACAGATTTATACCAACAGCCCACAATAACCTTTTCAAGAAAATCAGAGCCACTTGGGAGTGGTCTAATGCAGACTTGGTGCTCTACTTCTTGACTAAAGAAATGAGAGGAACCACTAAAATGGTGGCACAAATTGATGTTAATAAATTAGTGGATTCATAAAAAGACTCCCAATTTGAGTGCTAAAAGCACACCATTATATGCAGTATAATGAAGTTTAAAAGGCATACTGATAAGTGGCTGCATTCAAATCCATTTCTGTGCCCCTTTTGTGTGCTTATCTACCCTGGGCCAGCAGACAATCCAGCTTTTCACTAACCTTTGGCACTCCACCATCAGCAATAAAATGTGAGCTCCTTTATATTCCCATAGCTTTCTTAATTAGCAACACCTGTGGTATGCTCCATTTGGAGCTGCATCATCAGCAGAACACACCTGCTTTGGGGCCTGCAGGTAGAAAAAGGCTCAGTCTCTTAGGGCTCATGGGAGTCCATCTGTGTGCCCTAAAGCAATGCTGGTGCAATGGCTAAATACCTATCATCTTCAAGGACCCTTATTCTAGCCACTAATCCTGATAATTGTTGCCTTGATTAAGTGAAATCATAAATAACATCCTGAATGGATATACAATGGCACTCCTGGTCATAGGAAAACCCTTTGCCTTTGAGATGAACTATTTTTAGTCAGTTATAACACAATGGCAACATGAAAAGTTAATGTTTGAGTTATTTGTGTAATCAGAGTTTTTGTATTTATCTTGCACATTTTGAAGCACATCCATAATGAAATTGGAGGCAATTTGTTCTTATAGAAATGAATATATAGTGAATAGACACACACATTCATTTGTCTATATGTGATATCACCGTATTTATATACACCATATTTATGCACATGATATAACCAGATACTAATTACCTATTAAAGGAATGAATTGGTCTGTAATTAGTTTAAAGTAATAACTGTAGCAGTTAATCATGAATAGCATTTTAAAAGGATATTTTGCAGAGCAATAGACAAAATGTCAGCAGCTGAAAGACAAAGAAATAGAATTCCTGTTGTCCAGTCTGAGTTCTTCTCACTTTTAATTTCCATCTGTGTTGTATTTTCCCCTAAGAAGAATTTAGTTGAGACACTTAAGTATATTTTGTTAGACTTAAGGTTTTTTTAATGCACACTGTTACACTGTAACTTGCACTTATGCAACAAAGATGGTGCCAAGTTTTCCAACAAGTAAGTTGGAAGACACTAAAAGAAAAAATCTTTGTGTTAGTAGATTGATGTGTTGGAAGATGTGCAATTAAATTCCATAAATGTATCAGACTAAAAACAGTGTTTCTGAAAGTAGAAATGAAGAAGATTACTAGGGCTATAAAACAAAAGTCTTCTGTCTCACTACACAATTTATAATAAAACAGGTAATAATATTTTCTTTTTCTCAAATGTGATGAGACATAGCACAGAATTACTGTGTTTTCAGCTGCCACATATGTTTTCCATATTTTTAACATCATATTTATAAGATCTATCATCCTATTTTACTTTGGACTTTTCCCAAAGAAATACATGTGTACTTACAAAACTTTCCTTTTTGAGATGAGATAAACATTCAGTCATAATATGGTTCAGTCAGCGGACAGCACTGTCTGAATATCCTGATACTTGGTATTGAATGTTTAATAATATTTTATATATCCCAGCCCATTTCTGAAAGGCCCTTATTTTCTTATTCCAAACTGGGGGTGGGGGGGAGAAGGAAGGAGAGTTAATTGGCACATTACAGGAATCCCACTAATGTACTGCCTGCCAAGCATCTTTTTTAATTAATAGCAAAATATGTACAATGAGGCGACAGTGCCAGAAGGAACCCTGGGATCCTGATAATCTAAAATCTTCATTTCTAACTAAAGGAACCTGCAACCTGACAACTCTGAGTCCTGGCCATTACTCAACCAAGAGCAAAACCAACAATACTGCGATTAATATGCCACCCACTGCTCTCGAGGATTAATGTTGCAATGGCTTAGTCCACCATACAGGCACAAACTAATTCTGCATAGCAGGAGAACAGACCTCTTTCAGCTAATGTGCTCATCAGGAAGGCAATTTATACTGCCTCAGACTTCACCACCGTCTTGTAGGTTTAAGAGGTGAGCATTTTAATTATTTTGTAGACATGAATAAAAGAAAACAACCTTCATTTTTATTTCTCTTTCTTTCAAAAATGAGAGTATATGAGAATGACAATATCAGACAGCCAGAAAAAGCCACCACCAATACATGGCACTATTCCATGGTGGGTGATCCCTGTGATCATTCAGTCAATGGTGGTCAAGAAAATACAGATTAAAGGCATTTGGGTGCAAATAGGCACAGAGGTATTTACTTACAACAGATATCCACAAAAAATCCACACAAATAACTAACGTCCAAAACATGTATAGTGAATAGAAGAAAAAATATTTGGACAGGGGAAAGAACAAAAATATGGTGAAAATACAAGCAGCCCTACCATCAACTGGTATATATTGCTACAGCATCACTGCAATCACTTACACTGACTTATACCACTCAAGATCTGGCCCAAAGTAAATAAGGCTTTTAGATTAAATTGGTCATAGGAGTAAACACCATCCCCCTTTGCTAGGATCACAATGAAGTCTGATAATTTGAAGTTTTACAACTCAGCAGTGACCCAGTTAGTTCCCAGTCCTGCAGGTGGAGGTCTACTGAAGGCAGTGATCATGTATGGGTGGAGGAGTACACTCATGAGAAGATCATTGCAGGACTAGGGCATTGGAGTTTAAGTGGGAATCATATTCCATAAATTTCACTGGGTTCCAGTTAGTTCTTGGGTGGAGTTCAAGGTTCTGATTTTAATATAAAAAGCCATATAGGGTTTGGGTCCTGGGTACCTCAAAGACAGGCTTTCTGTGCAGTCGTGATCAGCTACGATACTGTTACTAATAGTCCAATATTTGAAAACGAGGGCCTGGATTTTCAAAAGCATATGTGCCAAAATGTCTGCACACCAGACTTGGATGCATGCACACAAATGTGTATGCATTTCTGATGATTACCACTTAGGGGAAGCTGGAGGCTTGGGAGTTCTGAGTGGAGAGGCTCGTATCTCTAGAATTTTCTTCTATGGTTGGTGCAATGTGGCATGAATTTGTTGACTTTCAAGGCTGTCTATTGCCTCAGGACTTACCTTAGTAAATGTTGGGATGCAGATGTCTATCTGTCCTGGACTTGGGAATTCTTTTGAGGGAGAATGATGGTAACAGTAACAAGAAAGTGTAGTTATGCAAACTGGTGATGTGCAAAATTTGCAGGTATGAAGTGGGGTTTTTTTTGTGTGTTTTTCATTACATAAATAAACAAGGGACATAAATGACCTTGACAGTCTCTGCTGGCTACCTGCCTAGCCATGTGCTTGAGAAATGTATACAATCCATAAGGAAGAAATATAGTATAAAACAATTTACCTTTCTAGTGAGTTAAATCTCTATTAATCTTCATCCCTTGTCGAGAAAAAAGTTACAGTATCTGTGTCGTGCAGGAAGTTTGAACCCCAAATGTATTCAGAAAACAAGAACAATTCCTTAATGTTTTAGGCAAAAAACAAGAACCCTTTATCTAAGGCCTGGTCTACACCGGGGTGGGGGGGATTGATCTAAGTTACACAACTTCAGCTACGTGAATAACGCAGCTGAAGTCGACATACTTAGACCTACTCACCGTGGTGTCTTCACTACGGTGAGTTGACTGCTGCCTCTCCCCTGTCGACTCCGCCTGTGCCTCTCGTGGCGGTGGAGTACAGGAGTCAATGGGAGAGCGCTCGGGGGTCGATTTATCGCATCTAGACTAGACGCAATAAATCGACCCTCACTGGATCAATTTTTGCCCACCCATCTGGTGCGTAGTGTAGACATACCCTAAGTAGCAAAATGAAAGAATTAGCAGGAGTCTCATTCAGTGTGAGCCTAGATGAAATTTTTATACATCAGCATTGATGTGGAGTGGTCAGCGCATATAAATTCACTGCATTTTCCACATTGCTTGTGATTCTTCTGGTCAGCTGACCCTGGGCAAATTTGGCAGCATCTGCTGCCGAGTTTGCTAGATGAGCCTGGAGTGGCTGGCTTTTGATGATAGTGTTGCTTTGATCGGCATGATGAGATGATAGGCATCAAGGATTCTTCTCTTCTCTTTATATATAGCAAGGCACACTCCAATACCCAAGAGTGGACCATATGGGAAGCAAGCTGCCCAACAAATTGGACAAGTGGTAGCCCAGGGCAGCAGATTTTGATTCCTTGCAAGGAGGCCCCCATCCATTCAGGGGTTGATGTACACAGATGCTGGGCTGGGACTCAGAGGAGAGGTCCCCCTACCCTCCTGGCCTTAAAGACTGAGGCTCCTCAACCAAAAGGGACTGAGATCCACACGCTTTAACCACTAGGCTGCCCAGCCCTCCAAGCCACCTGTTACAGTCACTATCATCTAATAAGTTGTCATCCCACGACCACTACCTTTCAGAGTTGCAAATCATTTTAAGGTCAGAAGAAAAATACCATCCCTGTCTGTTCACCATTTTGACCCCCTCAAGTCTCCTGAATCTGCAGTGTTCAGAGCACAATACCTAGATACAGGGCCGGCTCCAGGCACCAGAGAACCAAGCAGGTGGCTGAGGCAGCAAATGTAAAGTGACGGCAGGATGTCGGGCTCTGGGGCAGCAATACATCCTCGGAGGTGGCGGGAATTCAGGGGCCGCTCCAAAACAGCGTGTTTCGTGCTCGGTGACTCTTCTTCCGTCACCGGCGGCAATTCCATGGCTGCACCATCACTCCACCTCCATGTTCGGCAGCAAGGTTTTTAGTTTTGGGTTTTTTTTTGCCGTTTGGGGCAGCAAAAACACTGGAGACAGCTCTGCCTAGATAGAAAAGAGTATAGAAGAGTGTTAGACAAAGAGAGCCAATATCAGTCCATTCTGTGCTGAGGATACCTAACAAGCCTGGATTTGAAAGGACCAACCTCCTTGAAGTATATTTGTACCTCACTTACTTTTTTGATAAAGAAAAAATGTTGTTCATGCTAAATTAAAAAAAAATTCACTGAATTTTTGTCTGAGCCTAGATGACTATGTCCTAAAGCAGCATAGTTGGAGGGTGATTAGTTCATGAGTTATTGCAACATATATGCTCATAGGGTATAACATTACCCCATAAGTGTGGGTTCAGGTTAATGTTCATTTGTGTAAATGTAAATCTCATCTCTTCCTGAACTAGCGACTGGCAATTTGAAGCAGGGAGGGAATTTTCTAGGGATAGTTAAAGGAGCACACTCAGGGGAAAATCTTGGCCCTATTGAAATCAGTGGGAGATTTGCTCTTGACTTTAATCAGACTAGGAGTTCACCCTCTGCTTTTGGGGAAAAAGACTCTTAGGCTTAATTGGTTTAGCGTAAATTGCTTTCTTGGAATAAAGTAACTTCACTGATGAAACAGGGCCATTCAGTCAGCACCATAATTATCGAAATTGGCTCCATTTTCCAAACTAAATATTTCTATGTTCATAATTTCCTTTTCCCTTCATCACCACATTGTGCATTTTGAGCTACCATGATGATTGGCTTTGTTGTCTCCTTGACTTTCACAGTTTTCTTGAATTCTTGATTCTTGACTGGACTATCCATTTACTTTCTACCAGTAATGCTCATACTTTCTTTGCTGTTTCTGGAATGGATCTCTTCATTGTACACTGTTTTCTACCATCTTATCCTGTCAAGAACTCCTAGTCTATGAAACTATCTCCTCATGCAGGAAGATTCAGAGGATTGCTGTTACACAGCTTTAAAAATGGCATATGATATAAAAACAATAGCATGACCTTCAGTACATTATCTTTCTGTCATGCATAGCGTGACAGTATTGTGATGAGTTTCTGCCATATGTGTGGCGATAAGTCTTCTAAAATGGAGAAAGACTTGCACTTTGCTCAACATGAATAATACTTTAAAAAAAATATCTCTGCCTTTTTTTCCATGTCTATGGAGATCGATGGTGGAGATACTCGAGGAATTTTCCTCTCCTAAAGGACTGTTAAATGAAGACACATATTATTAAACGTATATCCTGTTCTGTAGTTAATTGTGAATGTATATTTATTTATTAGAGTGTGCATGGAGGCTGGGGTGATCTGAGATGCTGCTGAGGTATTTTAGAATTCAAAGATTTAATGTAGGCAACTATGAATCCTCTTTTTTCTGCTGTTGAATTTCTCTCAGTTGTATTTGGAACATTATTCTTAACAAGATAACAAATATATTCTCTTTTCCTATTTGAATTGGGAATTTGCTTACATCTCTATTGTTACCATGTCATTCATAGGGATAGTGAAGGTAGGAAACTATTGTAGTGTCCTAAATGTTTTACTTCTAGTTAGTCTGAAAATCTCACTGTGATTTTTTTTCAGTTCTTACTTTTTTTCCCAGGGTAATTTAAAACATTTAACCTCCTCTTAGAATGCATTAAGAGTAATTTGGAATTAAAGTTAATGTCAGATGGATTTTAATGTGAAGTCCCTTAGAAAAAAAAACAATTGGAATTCATATCTTAAATTAATATTGGTGTAATTAAAATTCCTAGAAGAAGTAGAAAACTAGAGAGAGGAGAAAAAAGAACCACACTTTCTGTAATTTAGAGCTTTAGGATCTGGTTCTTTATTTACACAAGTTTAACACCTCCTGATTTCCACAGATGTGAGAAGGAAAATAGGACCTTACATTTGAAAATACTTTAGAAGAATCTTGAATCACATTATACCAAATAACTGATCTGATTAAAAACATTTCACACACACACACATGCTCAAAAGACTGGAGGCAACTTTACCCCTTCCAGTTCCATGATATGTTGCATTTAGAATGACTATTCTCTGATCAAAGAATTTAGCAGCTAACCTTTTGCAAATGTAATTAAAGGAACCCATATGGTTCCATGAGTGAAACAAATATTGATATTGCAACAAAAATAGATACAGTCTTGAATATTCTAGTAGGTGATTATACTGTTCAAATGAATGTAGCCCTTGGATCATATAACAGTATATGTAACTGTTACATTCCAGTCTCAGATTTCTCACTCACCAGCTTTTGAACATGATATTTAAGCAATTATTTGTAAAAACAAACACACACACACAAGGACAAAAATAAAGTTCTTATACTTGTATTTGTAAGGGCATTTCTCCAGCTTCCCTATATATTAGGTCCTCTGCCAATGATCAATGAAAGCACAACACAGAACAGCCAGTCTGTCTGTCAACCTTACTTCCCTAGGGTTTTTTATAAAACCCAATACTACATCTACATTCTTTCCTTTGAATTAGTAATACTTGCGTGATAAACGTGGCCCCAATTGTGCATTCATTGGAACTCTGCATGAGTATAAAAGCAACCAATTGTAGGTTTGGGACGTATGTAAGTATGTATTTAATGTATGCTTAGGTATATACTATATCTGTGATTACACATGAGAAAAACCATGTTATCAGAACATTATTAAGGTTGCAAAGTCAACCATTCAAAAGTTAAGAGATGCCGTTATTAAGGTTTCCTGTGCAACCTTAATTTGACCCCCATGTGCATATGTATATGCATTATGACATAGCCTTTAATTACATGATCACATACTATTTTTTCTACATGAGATCCCTGCCTCATTCAAGACCCTTGATCACAGGTTTAGTCTCCCTTCCTCCTCCATTTTCAGTCTCCCTCCCATAACCCCTTCCTGGTTCCTTGCCTCTTTGTCCACCATCCTTGGCTCCTTATGCCATTCTCTTTGCCTGGACAATCCCAGCTTTCCCGTTGCACTTCAACTACTTATCAGATTTATCTGCCCCCAGTTCTCAGAAGTCTGGCTTCACCCCTGTAGTCCTAGACTGGAGTATGCTCAGTTGCTCTGTTGATAGTGCATACAGTCTGGCTACAGGTAGCATTTATAAAGGGATGGAGCATGTTCTGTCAAAACAGAATCTTCTTAGATTTAAGAATCTAAAATCTCTGAAGTCTCTAATCAGCATGAATGAACTGGGATTTTTCAAATGCTTATAACTGGGTCAAATTTAGTCAGATTTTCATGGGGACAGGAAAATGTACATACCTGACACAAAGGCCATCCCCTGGCCAAATTTTAACTTCCTGCTCCAAAGTACAGAGCAGTTGAGCTAATAAAAACTTGCTAGAATTTTTTAACATGGGCAAAGCAATGCATTTTCCCCAAAACTCATTCTCAGAAATGGCTGGAACGTGGCTGAATTTTTTCTAAAAAAACCCAGCCTGATGCAGACATCTGGCATGGAGAATATCAGCCCAAACAGTTAAAATCTGGCACAGCTATAAGCAATTGGAAACAATTGAAAAGGGTCTTAGAAAGGGAAATGCGGGCATTTTTAATAACAGATGACATTACCAGCCATGCCTATAATAAATAGATAAAGCTTCATGTTATTATTCTCCCGGACTGTCTACCCAACTTCCCAATGAAAGTAGAAAACCACTTCTATTAGAGCATTTAAGTCAAAACTGCAGAGCTTCAAAATTTGCTTCTACTTGTATAAAAATGGGTCTGGAAGGATGAAATGCCCCTGAACTTTGGTGTATAGCTGTATATAAATGCATTTCATTATAGATATATTTATTTTGCTTACTATAGTGACCACCAAAATTGCAATGGAATAATTTAAAAAGACTCTAATATATAAATATGTGTTGGCCCTCTCCTGTTTGTTATGGGCAGGCATGTTGCCAAAAACTTCAGATAAATGTATGAGTTCCTAGTATAATCACCACTATTTACCAAGTAATTGTGCCTTTATTTTAAATGGAACTGAATGTGCTAGGTAATATGTTGTTTGTCATGCTTTTTCTTTACCAGATCTGTTGTTGTGTGTTATTATAAGAGCTGTGATAGTTTTTGGCAGTACAATTGTTGATTTACTGGATTCAAATTGAAAACTGACTTACTGTAAAACAGAAATGTTGTAATTGTCACAGAATGATTTAAGGTTAGTGTAGTGTTCACAAGCAAACGTCAGAGTTAACTAAAGCTCATAGAGATTAACTATGAAGTGACCCTATTCTCTTTCAAATATTAATAGTTATGTACCAGGCACCTCATCAGAAATAAAGCTGTGGCACATCTAATGTGCCCCCTGTTCCTGTGAAAATACAAGTATTCAAGTGGAAAAGATTTTTACCATTCTTCCGTAGTTTGGATCCCGTTCACTATCAGGTTTCACATATGTATGCACACAGTGAAAGCAATAGATCCACGTTGTGTTTTACATAACTCTAGGGTATGGTTGTCTCTTTTTTTTCGCCAAAAGAGAATTCCCCAGGCTCCTTTGCCCACCATCCTGTCCCGCTGGTTCATTTGTTCTATTGTATTTCCTGCGGAGTGATACATTACTGTATCTTCCCTGGCTGCAGCTGAAGTAGAGCCATCCATCATCCCAAACACGGAAAATAAGGACCTTATGGACTGGGAGTAAATTATGAAGCTATGGAGGGAGACAGAGTTACAGAGAGTGTTCTTTTTTTTTTTTTTCAGAAACAGCTATTTTAGGTTACTATTCATCTCTACATAATATTCTTTTCTTGCTTGGGCTCATCATAAGGTAAATGTAGCAAAAGCAGGTTTGTTATTCTCAGACTATAAATGCATTTAATCAATATATATGCATTTAACAAATCTATGGCTGACTTGACTGTTGCTTGGATCTGAATGCAAGTTTCATATGTCGCTTTCCTTTAGACTTTAATGTAATGCAAATGAAGAGTCCACTGATATGAATGTCTGGTGAAGGCATAAACTAATGCTCTGTAGGTGTTGACTCTCACTTGCTGTTATAATCCAATTCTTGATCCTATTCAGATCTAATAAAATCCACACTGTTCTGGTTAAGAGCATAAAGGATTTTTGCCTTTGTATCATGAATACGTTAAAGCCAGAAACATAAACCTCAAACTTAGCTATATGGTGAAACCTGAAATATAACCCTAAATCTAAATCATAAACTTAATTCTAACTCAAATTTCTCAACAATTTATCCTGTCCAACTAACTTCACCAAAAAAGAAAGAAAGAAACTAGGCCAAAATTCCCTTTCCACTGTTGTGCATGGGGCATCACTTCTTCATAATACTCCTCACTGATGTCTCAGGTTCTCATTTTAAAATCCATAGTGGGGACATGTGGAGAGCAGTCTTTTACTTCCAAGTCCCAACACTAATGTTGATGCCAGTTGCCACTGAGTGCAGCTTAAGAAATCCTTAAGGCTCCTTGTTCATCAAACTTATTGAACGTATGCCTAACCTTACATCAAACCTAACCTGACTTCAGTGAGGACTCTTTGGATGCTTAAAGTTAGGTGCCTGCTTAAGTACCTTGCTGGATAAGGACGTAATTTAGTAACGGTACCTCATAACCCCAGGCCAGCCTTTTATCCTCCATGCTGTCTCTCCAAATAATGGAGTTTGAAAAATATTCTTTGCCCTTCAAAAAGCACTTAAAGGTTTGGCTCTTATGGCAGATATTTTGCTTTTAACAAAGCCACAGTAGAATGGATATCCCAATTTATGTTTCAAAATTCTCCTTGATTAGTTGGACATGTCTAAGATGAATAAACAAAGGACTAACGAAACCCTGTAGTCTGAGGAAATGTCTTGGTTTTGTTAAAGACTTGTCATGGAAATCATGTGTAATAACACATTTTTACAAGATTTACTGTAATATTTAGTGAAACAAGAAAAGATGTTTGCATAATGTCTTTGATAATTATCAAACAAGAGTTTTAGTGGCACCACTGAATCAAAGGACAATTTTATAGAATAGATTTGATTATCTCTGTAATATACATGAGGGGAGAAGCAAAGGGGCAGGCAGAAAACCTATGAACAAACAAGCTTGGGATGAAATTTGTGTTTGTTATTTAAGTTAAGACTAAAGAAAACTCAAGAAAATGGGGTATGGGGGGGGGGCTAGGTTGACGTGTGTGTGTGTGTGTGTGTGTGTGTATACTATCTTAGGTGCAGGGTGAGACTGCCAACTGATTATTCTCCTCCTGAAGAGATTGCTTAAATATGATCTGGTAAAATTGTTGTAAAAACTGAATAAGGACCTCTGGGTTTGGCCTTCAAGGCATATTTCAAATGCCTGTACACATAATGGGGCAAAGATATAACCTAAGTGACATCAGATCATTCGCACCACAGAAGAATTTGACTCAGTAAGATGCTTCTTCTGTGACCAGATTGTTTAACTGAAATGTTTTAATGTCTGTATGAATCAGAAATAAAAAACATTCAGATTATGCAGCCCTTTTATGTCATTGAGCACTAACTCGTGCGAGCAGTGCCACTGAAGCCAATGAGACTACTCACATGAGTAAGTGCTCATCGTCATGAGTAAGGCTTTCACAGTCTGGCCCTTGAAGAATTCAGTCTCCAAGACTATCAACTCAGAATCTCTTATTCCTCAAACACAGTAGTCCTCTATTCATCCACAGAAAAGGAAGTACATGGGCAGTGGAAGTTTTTTCTTCAAATCACCCTGCATGTACATCACATCATTGTCCTGGGGGGTGAGAGGGTAGTTTCATCTACATGGTCCTCCAATATATCAGACTACTACAAAGGCTGCTAATTAGTACCATTTCTGTTGACATGAATGTCGGTCTACAAAACCCATTTCACATACACTATTGAATAGCCATCAGATCATTATAACTTATAAGTCACTGTCATTCTAGGCTGGATTTGAAACAAATACCTGAAGGTGGAAGACACTGTTACTATTATGAAACTCCCTTGCCATCATAGTTCTTCCTTTCAAAGTCACAGATAAGTATTTCAATTTCTCTGTCTTGTCCCTTTCTATTTTCCACAATAATTGAGAATTTGTAGATTTAGGCAGCTTGTTGGAGCTTGCCTTATTTTTTTCCTTCTAAATGTATTGGTTTGTAATACTCATTTCTTTGCAGAAACTTGCAAATTTAGATTTGTACTGAAAATTGAATAATTATGTCTATTTTTTGTTCCATTTCTGTTGTTCTTGAACTCATTCTGTTGCTGAACTGATCTGGCATGCTTTTGGAAAAGGAGCACTATTAACAAATCCAATGTACTTCTTTTACAACTTATATACTTTTATGAAAGCCAATTAAATTATTATTATAGTGAAGAGTGCAATACTGATCCCTACAGGACAATTACTCTCAAAATAGATAACGGTTTCAAACTATGTCATTTTCATTTGAAATATTTATGCTTTGGGAGACTTCATAGTAAGAGATGCTTTGGTTTTATGCCATTGTTATCTTTTTAACCATTCTCCAGGCCCCATTTTCATGCATAACAGCCAATAATTGCAGCTTCATCTTCAGGGATTGTCCTATGCCACTAGTTTTTCTTCTTCCATGAGTACATGAACCACAGTGTTGCCAACTCTCATAATTTTATTGTGAATTTTCTGATATTTGGTCTTTTTCTGGAAGTCCTATCACTTGGAGTCATGTTGTTATCTGAAAAAAAAAAACAAC
The DNA here is from genome assembly GCF_965140285.1 of Lepidochelys kempii. NCBI lineage: Eukaryota > Metazoa > Chordata > Testudines > Cheloniidae > Lepidochelys > Lepidochelys kempii. Next base: position 179,316,226 of record NC_136380.1, read on the forward strand.
GTTTTAAAAAGTAATTTTCTAGCCCTCATTCTTATGGTAAAAAAACTTGTAAACATACCTCTTAAAGGTTTCAGAGTAACAGCCGTGTTAGTCCGTATTCGCAAAAAGAATAGGAGTACTTGTGGCACCTTAGAGACTAACCAATTTATTTGAGCATAAGCTTTCGTGAGCTACAGCTCACTTCATCGGATGCATACTGTGGAAAATACAGAAGATGTTTGTTTTTAAACACACAAATCATGAAAAAATGGGTGTTTATCACTACAAAAAGTTTTCTCTCCCCCCACCCCACTCTCCTGCTGGTAATAGCTTATGTAAAGTGATCACCCTCCTTAAAATGTGTACGATAATCAAGGTGGGCCATTTCCAGCAGAAATCCAGGGTTTAACAAGAACGTCTAAGCTCAAAACCTAAAAGGCAAGTAAAAAGAACTCAACACTTGTGATTTTTTAAATCACTGTGTCAGAATTTTGGGGGGTCTGATTCATGATTTTTGAATGTTTGGGTTTGATAATACTGCCAGTCTCCTTTCTGGTGCACTGGAGGTGGAGTACTACTTTTTTTTTTCATGTTGATTCTATGTAAAATACAAAATAAAAATGACTTTTTGATGTTAGCATAGCACATAGAATCCAGTCATAATAAGATCCATATTAGAAACCCATATTATTAATGCTGCTTAATGGCATTAATGCTGCTTCTGTAAAATTAATCTAATTTCAGTTAAGTATTTTCCTTTTACTTAATTCTTTACTTCTGCTAATTGTTTTAGTAAGCTTGACTAAGGTGTCTTCATGAGTCCTCTGTAAAGTAGGCAAGTATAAGTAAGTAGACTTATCTCTATTCCACACATGGGAAAATTGATAGAAAGAACAAAAGTAAGTCCCCTTCTGAAAGGCAGTCAGCAAGAGTTGGGAGTAGAATTCAGGAATTCTTTGCTACTAGTTCTGTGCTCATACCAATAGATAGGGTGACCAGATGTCCTGACTTCATAGGGACAGTCCCGATATTTGGGGCTTTTTTCTCATATAGATACCTATTACCCCCCACCCCCTGTCCCGACTTTCACACTTTGTATCTGATCACCCTACCAATAGATATTAAAAGCACCTAAACTTGTCCAAAAATTTAAACTAGTAGGCTACTGATAGGTAAAGCACGAAGATCAATGAAAGTTTGTCTGCATCTAGGTATGTCTAGATAGCTTTTCAACAATGTCATGCATTTGAGAATTTGTCTTTCTTTTTAGTCTTTACCTAGCTTCATTCAACATGATATTTGTGGTCCAGATCAGATTCCATATCCAAGACATGAACCTTAGAATTTGTCCCCATCATCCATTGGAGTACTATACCACTTACAGTTAAAAGAATTGCAATTAATACAAAGGAGGGAAAGTTGGGTGCATCAAGGACAGTTGGGCACATAACTGCCATTTATGTCTGTGAAAATCTCCAGCAAAGTTCTTTGACTTTGCTCCCATCACATCAGACAGTTACAGCAAATATTGATAGGGCATACAGTTGGTTTCTTGATAATACCAACAATTAGATTAACTAGAGTTGGTTTGAGGAGGCAGACTTTTAACGAGGATGTGGATTGTTTAAATTTGAGCTCAGTTCTATAGGGGGACTCTGTGTACAGGAGTATAGAGGTCAGCAAGGGACAGGACGTGGTCATGCTAGGGGAAGGGGCCGGCAATTTGCTGAGCAGACTCCTCTCATCTTGTGCCTCTGGAGGATTTATATTAAGGACTCCAGATCCAACCTCAGACATTGGGCTGGCGTAATCTCAAGAGAGTGTAACTCACAGCTTTTCTACTGCAGTATTTTATCTTATTTTGTTTTATTAGCCCAAATAAACGGAGAAGAGCAATGTGAGTGTACAAATCCAATGTACTTCTTTTACAACTTATATACTTTTATGAAAGCCAATTAAATTATTATTATAGTGAAGAGTGCAATACTGATCCCTACAGGACAATTACTCTCAAAATAGATAACGGTTTCAAACTATGTCATTTTCATTTGAAATATTTATGCTTTGGGAGACTTCATAGTAAGAGATGCTTTGGTTTTATGCCATTGTTATCTTTTTAACCATTCTCCAGGCCCCATTTTCATGCATAACAGCCAATAATTGCAGCTTCATCTTCAGGGATTGTCCTATGCCACTAGTTTTTCTTCTTCCATGAGTACATGAACCACAGTGTTGCCAACTCTCATAATTTTATTGTGAATTTTCTGATATTTGGTCTTTTTCTGGAAGTCCTATCACTTGGAGTCATGTTGTTATCTGAAAAAAAAAAACAACGTTTTAAAAAGTAATTTTCTAGCCCTCATTCTTATGGTAAAAAAACTTGTAAACATACCTCTTAAAGGTTTCAGAGTAACAGCCGTGTTAGTCCGTATTCGCAAAAAGAATAGGAGTACTTGTGGCACCTTAGAGACTAACCAATTTATTTGAGCATAAGCTTTCGTGAGCTACAGCTCACTTCATCGGATGCATACTGTGGAAAATACAGAAGATGTTTGTTTTTAAACACACAAATCATGAAAAAATGGGTGTTTATCACTACAAAAAGTTTTCTCTCCCCCCACCCCACTCTCCTGCTGGTAATAGCTTATGTAAAGTGATCACCCTCCTTAAAATGTGTACGATAATCAAGGTGGGCCATTTCCAGCAGAAATCCAGGGTTTAACAAGAATGTCTAAGCTCAAAACCTAAAAGGCAAGTAAAAAGAACTCAACACTTGTGATTTTTTAAATCACTGTGTCAGAATTTTGGGGGGTCTGATTCATGATTTTTGAATGTTTGGGTTTGATAATACTGCCAGTCTCCTTTCTGGTGCACTGGAGGTGGAGTACTACTTTTTTTTTTCATGTTGATTCTATGTAAAATACAAAATAAAAATGACTTTTTGATGTTAGCATAGCACATAGAATCCAGTCATAATAAGATCCATATTAGAAACCCATATTATTAATGCTGCTTAATGGCATTAATGCTGCTTCTGTAAAATTAATCTAATTTCAGTTAAGTATTTTCCTTTTACTTAATTCTTTACTTCTGCTAATTGTTTTAGTAAGCTTGACTAAGGTGTCTTCATGAGTCCTCTGTAAAGTAGGCAAGTATAAGTAAGTAGACTTATCTCTATTCCACACATGGGAAAATTGATAGAAAGAACAAAAGTAAGTCCCCTTCTGAAAGGCAGTCAGCAAGAGTTGGGAGTAGAATTCAGGAATTCTTTGCTACTAGTTCTGTGCTCATACCAATAGATAGGGTGACCAGATGTCCTGACTTCATAGGGACAGTCCCGATATTTGGGGCTTTTTTCTCATATAGATACCTATTACCCCCCACCCCCTGTCCCGACTTTCACACTTTGTATCTGATCACCCTACCAATAGATATTAAAAGCACCTAAACTTGTCCAAAAATTTAAACTAGTAGGCTACTGATAGGTAAAGCACGAAGATCAATGAAAGTTTGTCTGCATCTAGGTATGTCTAGATAGCTTTTCAACAATGTCATGCATTTGAGAATTTGTCTTTCTTTTTAGTCTTTACCTAGCTTCATTCAACATGATATTTGTGGTCCAGATCAGATTCCATATCCAAGACATGAACCTTAGAATTTGTCCCCATCATCCATTGGAGTACTATACCACTTACAGTTAAAAGAATTGCAATTAATACAAAGGAGGGAAAGTTGGGTGCATCAAGGACAGTTGGGCACATAACTGCCATTTATGTCTGTGAAAATCTCCAGCAAAGTTCTTTGACTTTGCTCCCATCACATCAGACAGTTACAGCAAATATTGATAGGGCATACAGTTGGTTTCTTGATAATACCAACAATTAGATTAACTAGAGTTGGTTTGAGGAGGCAGACTTTTAACGAGGATGTGGATTGTTTAAATTTGAGCTCAGTTCTATAGGGGGACTCTGTGTACAGGAGTATAGAGGTCAGCAAGGGACAGGACGTGGTCATGCTAGGGGAAGGGGCCGGCAATTTGCTGAGCAGACTCCTCTCATCTTGTGCCTCTGGAGGATTTATATTAAGGACTCCAGATCCAACCTCAGACATTGGGCTGGCGTAATCTCAAGAGAGTGTAACTCACAGCTTTTCTACTGCAGTATTTTATCTTATTTTGTTTTATTAGCCCAAATAAACGGAGAAGAGCAATGTGAGTGTATGTGGACTCAGCTGGAAGTGCCCAGACTCAATCCAGAAGAAGGGTGTGGTAGTTTTTTTCTTGAAGCTGCATAGAATGTCATCATTATTGGCAAGCAACCTGCAGCTGTGGTGCAGATCAAACAATACGACACATTGTCAAGGACTGCTTGCTAACCAAATTCAACGGTGGGCTCCGAGAGCTCCACTTCACCACAGACAACGCTATTGCTTGGCTTGGCGAATATGCAAAAGCTAAATAAATATTGGCAAGCACTTCTGCATGTCTTACACATCCTTATCTTGAGGGCTTGGCCAATAAGAGCCCAGGTTGGGAGAGCAATATGTTATGGAGCTACTGAGAGTCCAAGGAATGCTGATGTCTCAAACCTGTAACATTTTTACATCAGGCAAGATTTTCTATCTGACCACATGAACTGAAGAGGCCAAATCAAGCCTAAATCTGCTAGATAGAGCTGTACTCACCAGAGTTTCTGCAGTTTTCATGCCAGTTCTGAAGAGTCCAAAATGTTGTTACCCAAAAGTGTAAAAACAATCTCTGAAGATCAGAGGAGAAAAGTGTGATTATATGGGTGTGCTAAAGTAAAGTAGTGTGAATATTATGCTGAACTGTTTCATTGCAATTGCAGCTGTGAAAGTCTGCAGAGGGAGAATTCCTTGGTAAAATTTCTACCTCATCGCTTAAAAAAAAGTGTTCTGAATATTTCATGGGTTTCTATTTCTTTCTATTATACTCATCTGGCCCCCATTACTGGAGTTTTTGACACCTCACAAACATCGATGTATGTCTCCTCACACCACTCTTGTGAGGTAGGGAAGTGCTATTTATCCCTATCTGACAGATGGGGAACTGAGGCACTGAGAGACTGAGGACAGTACCATGCTCCCCTGCAGTTTGGACTACTAGGGGGGTCAATAGCAGTGAACACCAAAAGTGCTGCGCTATGACTCCCCCTGTGTCGACACTGTAGGCATGAGCTAAAAGGTTCCTACTTCGCATTAATGTAGTCCTGTTTAAAGAGGACTACAGTCATGGCACTTTTTGGTTCATGCCCCCAGCATCCACATGGGAGAGTCACAGTGCAGCACTTTGGTGTTGACAGTTGTTCACACCCCAAACAGTGTAAATTGTGGAGCATTGTAAACATGTCCTCAGTGACTTGCCAAAGTCAAACAGGAAGTGTGTGTGACAGAGCAGGAAACTGAACTTGGGTGTCTAAAGTCCCAGGTGAGTGACCCAACCAGTGGGCCATCCTTTATCCCTTTCTTTCTAATAATGTAATTGTTTGCACATTAAGAAAGTGTGGAATACTCTCTTGGAAGGTGACTAGCAGCTGTTCATATGACCTAAAGTTAGCGTTGTTCATCCATTTTTCAGAAAGAGTTATGTTGAGGTGCAGGAAAGTGGTGTATATAAGCATTTGAACATATTTAACCCATCCAGGTTACAGGAGCTACCTGAGGGGAAGGATTCTTCCCCTTCCCAGCCCCTCCATGTTGCTACCTAAATGCAAAAAGAAGCCAGTCATCACATGTCCCAGGGATATTGCTTTTCCTTCACTCCTTCCATTACATGATAGAAAGGTTCTCAAATATTTTTTGGAGTGTGTATTACAACTTAATAGCAAAACTGTTTCATGGGCACTTCAGGATCACATTAACCACCCCCCTATTCATGTAGTATTTGTGTAACCTCAACAGTAACTGCTTACATGGAAATTCACATTAGGAGGTATTTAATGCATTCTTAGCTTCTTTTAATATGATTTGGCAGCTGGGCACAAGGAGAAGATCCAGCACAGTGTGACCAGCCAATTCTCCACAGACCATGGTTCAGGAATCTTGGCTATTTTATATCTTTTGTTTTTTCCATTAACATCTTTCATTTCTTTACTTACAAGCCCCTACCATATTTTTCTTAAAGGGACAGCATAAGTATTCATATCAGTTTATGCAGTGAGATTACTCTGTATAATTTTTGGGTAATTTCTATCTATTTTTTGGTATGATGTCCAATAAGCTGAACTTGTGGCTGTCGTCATCTCTACAATCCCCAGCTATGATTTACTCCAGATGAGGGTACCTCTGATGGAAGTGAAACTCTGTGAGCCAAGCTGTATCTCTCTTGCCCTTCCTTAAAAGCCTTCTTTCTTTCTTTCTTTCTTTCTTTCTTTCTTTCTTTCTTTCTTTCTTTCTTTCTTGTCCACCCATTTGGCAGTCTTTGTTGTCACTCTTCACTGTTGTCATACAGCAAATTCATCCCCTCCTAGTCATTAAGGTGTCCCTGAATTTCACAAAAGTGACAAAGACTCGTAGAAGAGTAGGACTGGAAGGGACCGTAGTAGGACTAGTCCAGTCCCCTGGATGCAAGGCAGGACTATGTAATAACTAGATCATTCCTGACATGTGTTTGTTTAACTTGTTCTTAAAAATCTCAAATGACGGCGATTCCAGTTTGTTGCAGACCTTAACCACACTGCCAGGAAGTGTGTCCTAAACTCCAACCTAAATCTCCCTTGCTGCAATTTAGGCCAATTGCTTCTTGTCCTATCCTCAGAGGTTAAGGAGAACAATTTTTCACCCTCTTTGTAACAGCCTTTTATGTACTTGAAAACTACCATTCTTTTCGTCTCCAGACTAAACAAACACAGGGTTTTTTTTCAGTATTTCCTTTCAGATCATGTTTTCTAGACCTTTAATAATCATTGTTGCTCTTCTCTGGATTTTCTCCAATTTGTCCACATCCTTCCTTAAATGTGGTGCCTAGAACATGACACAATACTCCAGTTGAGGCCTTTTCAGCAAAGAGTAGTGTAGAAAAATTACTTCTCATGTTGTACTTACACAGGGCTGTCCCTAGCCATTCTGGGGGCCTACGCAGTCCCCCCGCGGGGGGAGGGGGGAAAGGTTGGGAGGCAGGGGGGAACCGCCCCCCAGCACTCCCCGGTGGTGCAGCTGGGTTGGGTTGCTGCACTTCCCACCACCGGTGAGTGCATGCCTGACCCTGCTGCAGTCCTCAGGGGAGTGAGGGCAAGGCTGGAGCCATGGGGGAAGAGGCAGAGCAGGGGCTGGAGCAGCACACGGCTGCATAGGGCACCAGGAAATTTGGGGCACCAAATTTCCTGGTGCCCTACGCAGCTGTGTACTTTGCGTATGGGTAGGGATGGCCCTGTGCTTACAACCCTGCTGCTGATATATCCCAGAATGATGTTCACTTTTTTTGCAGCAGTGTTACACTGTTGATTCATATTTAGCTTGTGATCCATTATAACCCCCACATCCCTTTCCACAGTACTCCTTCCTATGTGGTCATTTCCCATGTTGTATGTGTTCAATAGATTGTTCCTTCCTAAGTGGAGTACTTTGTATTAGTCCTTATTGAATTTCAACATGCCTACTTCAGACCATTTCTCCAGTTTGTCCATTATCAGTTTTAATCCTATGCTCCAAAGCAGTGGCAACCCTTCCCAGCTTGATATTGTCTGCAAATCTTATATGTGCACTCTGCCATTTGCTAAATCATTTATGAAAATTTTGAACTGAACTGGACCCAGGACCAATCCCTGTTGGGCCCTACTGGATGTGCCCTTGCAGTCTGACTGTGAAACACTGATAACTACTCTCTGGGAACAGTTCTCCAAACAGTTATTCACCCACCTTATAGAAACTCAACCTAGGTTGTATTTCCCTAGTTTGTTTATGAGGCGGTCATGTGAGACAGTATCAATATCCTTACTAAAGTCAAAATATACCACATCTATCACTCCCTTCCCGCCCCATCCATGAGGCTTGTTACCGAGTCAAAGAATGCTATTAGGTTGGTTTGACAAGATTTGTTCTTGGCAAATCCATGCTAACTGTTATCTCCTTATTACCTTCTAGGTGGTTGCAAATTGATTGCTTGATTATTTGCTCTATTATCTTTCCAGGAACTGAAATTAAGTTGACTGGTCTGTAGTTCTCTTGGTTGCCCTTATTTTCCTTTTTATGTTTGCCCTCTTCCAGTCCTCTGGAATCTCGCCTGTCCTCCATGAATTTTTGAAAATAATTGCTACTGACTCAGATATTTCCTCATTCAGCTCTCTGAGTATTCTAGGATGTATTTCATCAGGCCCTGCTGACCTGAAGATATCTAACTGGTCTTAGTAATTTTTAACTTTTCTTTCCTTATTTTAGTCGCAGTTCCTACCTCATTTTCACTGGCGGTCAGTATGTTAAACATCCGATCACTACTAACCTTTTTAGAGAAAACTGAACCAAAAAAGACATTTCCCATTTCCACATTTTATGTTATTGTCTTTCCACTCTCCCTGAGAAATGGACCTACCTTTTATTTGGTCTTCCTTTTGCTTCTAATGCATCTGTAGAATGTTTTCTTGTTACTCTTTATGTGTTTAGCTAGTTTAATCTCATTTTGGCCTTTCTAATATTGTCCCTACATGCTTGGGTTGTTTTTTGATATTCATCCTTCATAATTTGACCTACTTTCCACTTTCTGTAGGACTCTATTTTTGTGTTTTAGATCATTGATGATCTACTGGTTAAGCCAGGGAGGTCTCCTGCCATACTTTCTATCTTTCCTACACTATGGGATCGTTTGCTCTTGTGCCCTTAAAAATGTCTCTTTGAAAAACTGCCAACTCTCTCTCTTGAACTGTTTGTCTTCTTAGACTTGCTTCCAATCAGATCTTACCTACCAAATCCCTTAGTTTGCTAAAGTCTGCCTTCTTGAAATCCATTATCTTTATTGTTCTGTTTTCCCTCCCACCATTCCTTAGAATCACAAACTATCATTTTATGATCACTTTTACCCAAGCTGTCTTCCACTTTAACATTCCATTGTTAAATAGGTCTTTGCCTTTTTGTCTCTGTCTAGACTCGTGGTTTTCAACTTCTCTCAGTCTATGGACTATATCTAAGCAGTCCACGAAAGGTTGTCATTACCATAGAACAGTGGTTTTCAAACTCTTGTCTGCAGACCCTGCGGGTCTGCAGATTATATCTAAGGTTTCCAAAGGGGTCTGTGACTCCATTCAAAATTGTTTAGGGCTCTGCAAATGAAAAATGGTTGAAAATCACTTGTCTAGACCTTTCCTAACCCTCCAGGGTATTGCTGAGGACATGCAACAGCTTTTAAAGAAGAGTCTGTTTACCCCCTGTAAGTAAACCCTAAATTAATCCAAAATGGTATTACATGTTTTCAAACCATTTGATCTAGAGGCTAATCTAGATTCCTTCCACTGTAGTTTCCCTGCAGGAAGGGTTTTACAGTTGCTTATATGCCTGCATTTTTGTTCATGTATTCTGAATTTTTTTTAAGGGTGATACTTTCGAAATGTTGTAACTAGCTCCTCAGAAGTCTAGCTACATGCTCAGAGGTTAAAGTCCATGTCACATAAAAGTCTGCCTGCCTGCAGGAAGAATGTGCCTTTTTTTCCACACTGACTCAATAGTAATGAATAGAATTCATTCTGCAAAGCAAGAAATTCCATGCAAGGCAGGGGAACTTTTAGGTAACATGGCTGTCATTAGACTTAGCACCTTTTTGATCTGCGAATAAATCAGGTCTCCAAACCCCTACTCACTTTGATGGTAGTGAATGTCTCCTTTCCCAACAGAATCATTCTCAAAAGCAATACTCCTGGTAATGGGATATCGGTCTATTCTATAACTAAGGAATGCAACATCTTTGTGTGTGAGAGAGACCAAAACTCTAATGGGAGCTTGTTTTGGGATGTGTATCCCATACCAGCCCTGTAAACAAAAACCTGAGAGGCCAATTGGGTTACCTGGTATCACCTGTGAGAGAGGAGGGACAGGGCTAATTGAAAGTGAAGCCTAGCAGGGGAAGGGCTGGGAGAGCTATATGAAGCCAGGAGACCCCAAGCAGAGGGAGTATTAGTGGAAGGAGTGTGTGGTTGCTTCCTAGGCAGACAGAGGCTGCTGGGAGAAAGCCTAGTGGGAGAGTAAGACCTGGGATCCTGCTTGAAGGAGTCTGGTAAGAGGCTAGGAGGGGTGACAGGTTTCAGAGTAGCAGCCATGTTAGTCTGTATTTGCAAAAAGAAAAGGAGTACTAGTGGCACCTTAGAGACTAACCAATTTATTTGAGCATAAGCTCTTGTGAGCTACAGCTCACTTTAGCCAGAGGCAGCAGAGTAAGCTTCAGTGATAAACTCAGAAACAGGCAAGAAGAGAGAGAACCCAGGGAAATGGCAACAGGGATTGAGAACACCTAGACTGAACGTTGTAGAGTTCCTGGGCTGGAACCTGGCATAGCAGGTGGGCTTGGGCTCCCCTGTTAGCCATGGTATAGTGGCACAGAGCCTGAAACTCACTGTTTAGAGATGGTATTTGGACAGGGGTCTTGTTGGATCTCATACCCCTGGAAGAGATGACTAAATGGTGACCTGGCCAGAGGGATATGTTACCAGAAGAGAGACTATTGCAGAGTTAGCAGAGAGCAGAAGGAGAATCCTATGCTGAGAATTGCTTTCCCAGATCTAGACAAAAGGAGGGGTAGGAATGGCCATACTCAGATCAATGCTCCATCTAGCCAGTTAGACTGTCATCTGACAGTGGCCAATTCCAGGTGCTTCAGAGGGAATAAACAGAACAGGGAATCATCCCTTGTTGTTCACTTCCAGCTTCTGGCCCTCAGAGGCTCGGGACACCCAGAGGTTGGGGCTGAATACCTCATCTTGACTAATAGCAAGGTGCACTAGGAATGAGTGGTAACTCTGTTACAAAGGTATGCTGATTTACACTAGCTGAGGATCTGGTCCAGTAGCTTAGTGTACTTGTGAGTATGAAAGTTATTAAAAGACACTATGTGGAGACCTCTTTGTTTTAGGTATCTCTGACTAGAATGGTGTCCCTAAAACATCTGGAGTCACCCATTCTAGCTTTCTGTGCATTAAGAGACATTTTGAAGTTGAAAGTCTGATTACAGACTTGAAAGGTAATTCTCATTTCATAAATCAATGGAAAATAATTGTACAGTATGGATACAAATAAAGGATTATATCTGATCAGGGCTAAATGATTACTATCTTGACACTATCTTATGAACAGCTGTAGTTTCACTATTTTACTTTCTCATTATGATTTGAGAATTATCCTGAAAGCATTAAAAAGGTAACATTTTCTCTTGTTAGTACGTGGAAAAGCATGTGATATAAATAGCTGTTGTTCAGTTTCCTAAAAACTTCACCTTTATTTGTAAGAAGTCAGCCTATCTAGGGGGCAGTAATTTAATAGAATTTAAGATGTAGGATTCACAGAGAGAGAGAGACCCTTTCTGGTGTTTTTTTGTTTTTTTGTTTTTTTCCCCCTCATGGAGATTTTATGCCATGTTTAGAAAAGCTGGTCAAAAAAATTCTAACCCCAAATTTTTGGGACCAAACCTTTCCCTTTTCTGTAGTTGCTTCTGTTAGGGTGTGGCTGCTAGTTCTGTCTTTTTGTTAAAGTTGCCCAACACATCCTATTTTAAGACCCTGTGTTAGTTAATTATAACTATGTCAAATTATAACTACTTGGGTGAAATTTTTCATACAAAGTCTCTGCCTCTGGCTGAATGTTTTTGGAAAATTTCAGCCACAGTGGTTCTGCTATTTCCAGCAACCAACCTTGGGGAAACTATGTTGTTTTGCCCATGTTTAAAAAATTCTCCCTTCCCTGCCCTGATATTTTGGAGCAGGAAGTAGAAATTTGGCACTGGTGTCGGTGATCCATCTTTTGCCACCCCTGTGAAAAATCTTCTTACATTTGGGCAAGTTATAAACTTTTTTTGGGGAAAAAAATCCCAGTTTCTATGTGATCAGTAGAGTCTTGTTGCATTTCAGCATCTAAAATCTCGGTGAGATGCTGTCCTTGGTGAGAATACTTGTACCACTCAGCTCTTGGTACTGAACACACTGCGCATGCTGCATCTCCACAGAGCAAATGAGCATGCATCAACCCTCAGAGCTCCTGTCGCTGACCAGTCTGTGCCTGTGTATCCCTCATAGAGTGAGCATGCTGTAGCCTGGGGCTACAGAGGCAAATCTGGATTTAATTGCTGCTCCAAACCAGGGTAAGTCAGGGCACTGTAAATGAGAGCAGGGAGTCTGTCTCCCCTGTGCCCTCTGACTGCCTAGCTAGTAAGGAGGAGGAAGCTGCCTGATTTGAATGCAAAGGGGGACATATACTGGACTGAATGGAGGGAAAGGGATAGTTTGGGGAGAGGAATCTGGTGAGATAAACTGAGTCGGAGTTGTGGGGAGACTAGAACTGGGAGCTGTGGGGAAGCTGGGACTGGAAATCGGTGAAGATAAGTAGGGGTGTTCAGGGCAGGGGATGATGGCCTTCTCAAATGGAGAGCTTGGTGGTGGTACTTGGGACTAACTGAGTAATGAGACTGAGTCTGGGATGAGAACTCTGAAGTGTGGAGTTAGAGACTCTGTACCCAAGGAAAATGATCCTAGGACAAGGAACCAGAAAAGAGAGAGAGATTGGAGGGGTTGGGACAGAAGGAGGTCTAGGTTGGGGGAAAGGAGACAGAAGAGTTTGTTCACTAGAACACTACCCTCTAGACCTGAAAGGGAACCCAAGATTCCAGTCTCTCCCCACTCCTCTGTGGTCAGTAAATATTTGTGGGAACCCCCCCCCGCCCGTAAATTGTACCTCATTTCCCCCTTCTCAGCTGATCCCAATAGGTATTCCAGTAGCTCAAGTAGTAGAGGACTGAGTTATCTAAAGGTTCCAACCCTGCTGATGAGCCATGTGGGTATCAGTATTAAGTCACATAATGGAATTTTGTTTTGTTACTGCCTGATTCAGAGGAGGAATTTGAATCCACATCTCCTACCTCCTATGTGAGCTCTTTAATTTCCAAGTTAGTCATGCTTACTTTCTCTCTCTTTGGACCAATGAATAACTAAGTAATACAAAATGGAACAGCTTCAACAGGAGCAATTGAGAAGAGTTAGGCAGTTAGGGTACTCTCCTTGTGGGAAGGAAACCAGAGTCCAAGTCCCTGTTCCAATTACTATTTAAGTAGTTATATGAAGTGGGAAGGCTTCAACAGGAGAGATGGAGAGTGCCCACCCCGGACTAGCCTGGTGGCTATGACACTCACATAGCTGGGGGTGGGGAAAGATCTGAGTTCAAGTCACTGCTCTGGAGAGGGGCAAGTGCCCTAATCATTGTCCTAAAGGTTATAATGGGGATGGACACACACGTTTTTGTGAAGATTGCCTTGAAAAACCTTTTTGCAGCCAAAACTAATTGGGTCAAATTCATGAATAGCTTCAAGTTGACCAAAACTGCATTTTTCAGCAATCAAATTATTTCTTTTCTTTTTTTTTTTCTTTTTTTTTTGCCAGCTCTGATGCAAGTACTCTGCAAAATATGGTTCTAGTAATCTCAAATTGGGTACCCAAAGTTAGTTAGTTGTTTTTTTTTACCTTAATCACTGTGTCTCCATTTCCTATCTATAAAATGGGGGAAATAATATCCCCTCAGGTGCACTAGTCAACAGTTGATCAGATTCAACAAAGATAGTTGCCAGATATGGCAGGCTCTCTATATTCAACCAGTGCAAATGTTCTAGTGACATTATGATGACCTAATGACTCTGCTAAGTGGTGCTGCTGTTGCTCATTCAACCACCAACTGATAGGCACCAACAATTTAGATGTGTTTGGATGGGTAGATAAGTTTGCTAGAACTGTGCAAATACAGCATTTTGATTTGTTTGTTTGATGGAAACAAACCAATCCCTCCAAGGTCACTTGGAGGTCTGCATTTGCTGAACACCTTATAATGCTGAATTTAATTACAATTACAATTTTATGCCAACATAGAGGTTTTATGCAGGCATGCATCATATGTGATGAGCAGCCCAGGACACACCCAACTTCCCAGAGTTACGAGGACCATTGAGTAATTCAATAATATCTCTAGCTTTTGTTTGTATCACATTTTGGGGTAAATTAAAGTGTTCTGACAGCTAAAACCAAGATCTAAATAGAGCCCCTAGCAATGAAACAGATAACCCACCAAAATATCAAATATTGAAAAGGTCATCTTGAAATGGCATAAGACATTTTATTTCATAAAATACAGGCATTGCATTTCCGGAACCTCATTTGTGTGACCAAAAACTCTGAGAAGAACAGAGGTTGGCACAAAATCAATATATTCATACAGAGTCTGTAATAAAATTTATGCCGCTCCTCATTTTTATTATTTAAGCAGTTCTCGTTACAGGTTAAAGTCAATCTGATTTCCTATGTAATTTCTAGGAGCTGCATAATTTCAAAAAACATCAAGGGAAGGTAATTTAAAAAAAAAAAATTTGGCTGGAAGATGCTAATACAAACTTCAGAGAGAGCTGTTTATTGCCTTCATTTACCCCAGGATGTTACTAATAGGAAGGGAGCTGTTGAGGAAGTGGCAGGTAAGAGATGCTAGTATGCCATGTAGCTGATGGCATATGTATTATGGGGCAAATTTGGTCCTCATATCTATGGCTGTGGAAAGAGAACTTGTGTGTTGTGCCACTGTACATGGAGGAGTGAGGACAGGATTTGGGAGCCATGCAGGGGTTCACACTCCATGCAAAGCTACACTAAGTCAAAGACGTTTAGCAGAGGCAGCTGGAGGAGAAAAGGGAGGGAAATGTGGGGTGAGCCCAGATGACCTGTCACTGCATATAGTCCCATTGTTGGGGGGGGGGGGGGGGATGACAGGGGATAAGTGGCTTCAGAGCTGTTCTGTGGCCTGGGCAGGAAGGTCCCCCGGACTGAGCCCAGCTACTTAGAAGGTAGCTGTCATGAGGAATTAGCCTTTCCTGAACATTTACTATAGGTAGTACAGGTCACTGCCTGTTGTTAAGGTTGCCCAACACTTCCCATTATAATACTGTTTTCAGTTGCTTATAACTTTGCCAAACTTAAAAGATTTGAGTCCAAAGGATTTATGCTAGGTGCCAGCCTCAGGCTGGAGTGTGGGGGTTGTTTTTTTTTTTTTTTCAGTTAAAAGAGTGCACCCACTTCTAAGAGTAAGGTTAGGGGGGAAATATTTTGTCCATGGTTTTTGTTGTTTTTTAAATCTTACAACCCTTAGCTGAGAATTTCTTGTGCTTCGATGCTTTGGCATGGGGACTTGAAACTTGGCATGGGGTCTGCCTGATGTCAAGGATAAACCTTTCCTTGCCAAACTATGAGCCTCTGAAACAAAATGTTTGTACATGCTTGTGTGAGACCTGTTAGAATTTGTAATCTGTAGGCTCTGAAGATTGGCTGCAGTGAGCATGCTCCATTCTCCACATTGTGACTGAGCGTGCTCCATTTTTGGGACTGCAGGGGATAAGCCTGAATTCCTGCCGTTTCTTTTCCTGGCTGCAGAGGACAGCTGTGGCACCCAGTGCTCGAATGGAGAGCAGAGTCTGCCCTGTGCTGTGAATGCTCCCCCTGGCAGTGTGGAGCAGGAGGAGGATGAGGAGGAAGCTGCCTGATTGGAGTACAGTGGGATGAAGAATGGGGGCAGGGAGAAGAGATGGGGCAGGAACTGAGAGGATAAGGGAGGATAGGAGCCTGGGTGGAAGAAGGGTAGCATGACCAGATGTCCTGATTTTATAGGGACAGTCCTGTTTTTTGGGTCTTGTTCTTATATAGTCTCCTATTACCTCCCATCCCCTGTCCCAATTTTTTTTACACTTGCTGTCTGGTCACCCTAAAGGAGGGCTAGAAACAAGAGCCAGGATGGAGTATAGGGGCAGGAGCAGAGGGAAAGAGGAGGAGGAACTAGTGATGGGGAAGATGAGAGCATGGGGGAAGGAGGCAGTAAGCAGTAAATAAGACCTGGGACACTGAATTATGAGGATAAAAATAAACATAGAATAGCTGTTCCTTCAGGGAGCATCATCCATCCTGTGCACTGAATGAGGCAGGAGTCCTGTAGAAAAAAGGGATGTAATTAAAGATTGTCATTGTGCATATGCACAAGAGGGCTGAATGAGTTAAGAATGAAGTCTTAACATAGCTTCTGCATAATATGTTAAATCAGTAGACAATATTGCCTAACTTCGTAGTTCTCAGCATATTTTTATCTAATATATAGCCTTATTTCTAAGTGTACATTTCTGTATATTTTCAGATTGAGTCAGTCATGTCTCCCAAAGAATCAGTTGCTTATGCTGTTTACCTTTCCTAAAAACTAGGATGAAAACTTCATCCAAATGGGAGAGAGTGGGTTTTTTAGTGAATTAGGATATTTGTACAAGAGAACTCCCAAACAAAATTTACACATTAAATTTGTTTATAGTGTGGGGAAGTTTTTTAGAATTATGATTAAACTGTTATCAATGGAGGGAACTAGTACACTGGACTGAACTATAAAGCACAGGGATGTCTCGAGTGATTTAAGTTGTATACAAACCATGGATATGCAGATGTTGTGCCAAAATCAGAATTTTATAGTTCTGTTACTAAGCACCCAGAGCTGCCCATCCACTTTACCTACCATTGATAATCACTACCACTGGAGATCATACTGAATCCAAGCCTTGCAACCTTCAGGCCATCATGCAAGATTTAGGTTTTTTTCAGCAGGCATTCCGCTAACAGCTGCAGAATGTCCCCAGCGATATGTCCCTGAAGGAAACCACACAGACTGAATATGCAAGTAAGCAGATTAAAATTGAAGGGAAGAAAGTTTCTCTTGAAGTAACTGATGCAAATCAAAATCTAGGTAAGAAAGCTTTGGCACTATGGTGAGAGGTGCTTCAGAAGTGTATATCATAGTAGAAATGCCTTGCTTTAATTAATGATATCTGCAACCTTTACCATAAGTGCCTGGCAGAAATATTGCCCTCTAGCTCTCCCTACTGGATCATTACAATGAATTTCACATATTTAATGTGTGCAATGTTACATCCCTGTATTACACAATTAATTCATATAAAGCAAGCATCTTGCTGTACTGGATAAATATTTTATATCCATGAATGAACATATAGGGCCACCTTTCATTCATTTTTACCCCATTTCTGGTTTTGTAGTATACTAGAAGAAAACAGCTTGTTTATCCCTTCACAGTTCATGAAAGTCCTCTCTAGATTATGAAAGTAGTTCTTGTGGTTAAAATTTTCAAAAGTGCTGAAAGTAACAGGCTCTTAGGATCCATTTTCAAAAGTAACATAGCACTTAGGAGGCAAAGTCTTACTGAAATAAGGGTTTAACCTACTAAATTCCAAAGTCCGGCTACTAAGTCCCATTTTCAAACATAAGTTACTTATACAGTTTTGAAAATATTACCCCATGTCACTATGTGTCAGGGTGCTGAGTCCAGGTGCCAAAAGTCCAAGATAAATGCAGTTTATGACCTGGATCCTCTGTTATCACAAGTCTGAAATTATCACATGCCAGGGTGCGTATGCCAGGATGTGTATTTATATATCCATGTGTAAAAAAGACACACGTATTTCTAATTTGGGAGGAAAATTGTACAGGAGAAAATGAGATCCTTACTTTGTTTCATTCTGAATTATGCAGACATAATTGAAGACAAAGTATTTGAGTGAAAACCTGTTTAAGAATATTAAAGTTGCAAAATGAAGTACTCAGAAGTAAAGAAACTCCAAATGTAATGTGTTCTCAGAGCCTTTACGTCTGCTCTGCTCTGCATAAGCCATTAGAAATCTAGTTACATGATCACATGCATTTTTTTAACTTAAATAACTTTTTTAGTAATCCAGTAAAAATCTATCTTTGTGCACATTTCAAGTTTCTAATATCTTCTGCTAAGGACCCAGTGTACTTTCAAACAAATTATAAGTGCCTTTAAAAATGCACTGGCTATAGTTTCCTGTCTCCAAAATGTCCGAGGAAAAATGTCAGGCAAATGCTGTAGTCATTGTCTTTTGCTGGCACCTCAGGAAGTGACTCCTGTAACTCACTTGTGGCTCTACTACATAGCCATAACATGTGGCTCTAAAATCTTTGTCACACCACAGTATGCTGTCTTCTGTTGAAGACAGCAGCAATTTCTGAAAGGGTTCCAGTAGGGTCTGCAGTGAGAAATTTTACATAAGATACACAATCCTGCAATGAATTCAATAGAAGTATTGTACAGTGTTCCACTGAAAAGTAAATGCAGCTTTTTCAAAGCACAAATTACATAATTTTAAGAAAGTATGTTATTATGGTTTAACTGCTGTTTCAGTGGAAAAAATCAACATAACAAAAGTATCATTTACATATTTATGGTCTAAACTGGATATAGCAGGGTGGAGACCAGTATTGTAATTTTACCATCATTGTAAAAAACACAACAAATACCAGTTACTAGACCAAACTTCCACTGACTAAAATGGAGTGACCACAAGATTTTGCTGTAAATCTCACAGCATTTTTAATGCTAACTCAGCTTTTACTTTGCATCCACAACCATTATCTCTACCTATAAATCCCAGTTAACCTTTAAAAATGCTCCCAATCACTATTTTTCTTACATTTTTCACCACTTGTGCTTGGTCAACAGCAATTTAAATGTATTAACTGAGTGCCTGCATTGTAGTAAATTAGGCTATTTGTATAAAGAAATCCAGCAATCACCCCAAAACTAAATAGCATTTATTTACATCTGGAATTTCTTGGACACTCAGTCACACTCATACAATGGCTGTAAATCCAAAACTTGCAGAAATATGTCTTAAGAGTGCACAAGGAATGCTATCTGAGTTCCCCATGCCATGCTGTGGCAAAAAAGGGCTACTGTGATCCTTAACTGTGTATGAGCAGGGAGGTGGTTTTACCTCTCCTAATGGATGACAATGGTGTGACTGCTTCTATAATATCATGCCCAGGTCTGGTGTTCACCTTTTAAAAAGGGTGTTGAAATTACAAAGAGGGAAGAGCCACAAAAATGACTTGAGGGTTGGAAAAATGCATTGCAGTGAGAGACTTAAAGGGTTCCATCTGTTAGATAAACTAAACAGGAAATTGAGAGGTGATTTGATTATGGTTAAGACAGCAATTCTATCAGAGGTTGTGGAAGTCACAGATTCCATGACCTCTGACTTGCACAGCTGCAGCAGCCAGTGTGGCTAACCCCAGGACTGCCTGAGCAGCTAATCCCAGTGAGCACCCACACCGGTCACTGCTGGAGTGGCTCCAGGGACCACCCGAACATCAGTCCTAGGGGCAGCTGGAGTAGCGGCCCTGGGGAGCGCCCCAGCAACAGTCCCAGGGGTGGTCCTGGGACCGTCCAAGCAACATCGGTCCTGAGGGCAGCCAGAGTATCAACCCTGGGGGGTGGCCCCTGAGACCACTGGGGAAAATGGTCCCTGGGGGCCTCAGAGCAGTGGGCTGCTGGGAGCAGTCAGCCCCAACTGCTGGAGCAGGGGACCCCACAGCAGCAAGGCCCAGAAGCAGAGATTTAGTAATGGGTATTTTCAGTAAAAGTCATGGACAGGTCACAGGCCATGAATTTTTGTTCATGGACAGGTCACAGGCTATAAACAAAAATTCATGGCCTGTGACTTGTCCATGATTTTTACTGAAAATATCCATGACAAAATCTTAGTTTAAATTATGGTGTATAAGTTACCTGCCTTGGGAGAAAATACTAGGTACTAAAAGGGTCTTTAATTATAATGGAGAAAAGCATAACGAGCTAATGGCTGGAAATGAAAGCCAGACAAATTAAAAATAAGCCACACATTTTAGCTGTGAGGGTGATTAACCCTTGGAACAAACTACCAAGTGTGGTGCTAGATTCTCTCTCTCAACCTCTTCAGCTCAAGAATGTGTGTGTTTCTGGAAGGTATGCATTAGTCAAGTCAAAGTTACTTTGTACTGAGCTCTGTAACTGCATGAAGCTCTATTGCCTGTGTTTTAGGAGGTCAGACTAGGTGATATAATGATTCCTTCTGGCCTATGTCACAAGCTGGATGACTCTTTAAGGGAATTCAGGCCCAGCTTTGTCTGTGATGGCAGCAACTTATCCCTCACAACTGATCCTGAGTGAGTGGCTTAATTCCAATTACTGGATACAGCTGGACAATGGTCATGAAGGTCTACTAAAAGAGAGCTCAGTTAGGAAGAAGGAGACTTAGGAGTTTGGGAGTTCCTCCTTATGTGTGTGCTAGAAGTTAGCCAGAAGAAGAACTGGGGAAAGCCACAGGGCAGGAGTTAGCTCCTGTGGTTTGCCTCAAAATAGTGACAAGGCTCCATGGGGAAGGTTGGGCATTCAGCTGAGGAACAGAGTGTAGGGGAAACAAAAGAGGGATGAAAGATCAAGCCCAAGGATGTCAGAAGTGGTTAGAGTTTATATTTTCATTTGGGATTTGTTGAGGGGCTTCAGAAGGAAGACTGTGAGCCCCCTGCCAGAAAAGAATGGTGAACAGAAACAGGCTGTGAGCCCTTGGCTGTTCAAGAGGTCATGTAGCCTGGGAAGGAAAAAAAAAAATACACAGGGGGCCCAGGAAGGGTCTGGGGGAAAGGCCTGCTGACAGGCTGAGGTAGGAAGAACCCAGGGCCAGACAATATGCTGGATAAACAGACCTTACCAGCTCACTGCAGGGTCCCTGGGCTGGAAGCTAGAGGATAGGGAAGACCTGGGTTCCCTACAGGCCCACTGAGAAAATGGTACAAAGAGCCAGAGATCCAGCACAGAAGGACTAGTGAGTCTGAATTTGGATCAAAGACTCCATGTGAGGCTATTGGTCTTTGGTTTGTCACGCTCTCTTGCCCCAGACAGGGTGAGACGTGAAAGTGACCTGCCAATAGGGCAGAGTCACAAGAAGAGGCAGATCACCACAGAGCCAGAGCAGCTGTCAGTGGGGGGCACAAGATAAGGAGAGCCTGCTATGCTAGCCCAATCACAAGGGAACGCGCCAGCAGTGAGTCCACTTATCTACACCTTAATCTGTTAATCAAACATTTTTATATTCAAGCCACAGCTGCACATATTCTGGGCCAAATTCAATGGAGGTGTATAAAACCAGGTAAACTCGGCTCATTGTCTCTGCAGCATCAGAATATGCACAGACTGCTCTGTTCTTTTCGATGCAGAAAACAATCAGCTCTCCAGTAGACACAAAATTTAAAACTCTGAATGAACTCACTTAAAAGGTTAATGGTGACTAGACACTCCACACCTTATTAACAACAATGGTGAAGGATCTCAAGTCGAACTAGGGAAAGAACAGGTTAAAGAATATTTAACTAAAGTTAGATGTATTCAAATCAGCAGGGCCTAATAAAATTCATCCTAGGGTACTTAAGGAATGAACAAAACCAATCTTGGCATTGTTAGCAATTACCTTCAAGAACTCATGGAGGATAGATGAAGTCCCAAAGGAGTGGAGAAGGGCAAACATAGTATCTCCCATTAAAAAAGGGAACAAAGAGGACCTGGGAAATTATAGACCAATCAGCCTAAATTTGATTCCTGGAGAGATACTGGAACAAATTATTAAACAATCAATTTCTAAGCACCTAGATAAGAGGGTTGTAGGGAACACCCAGCATGGATTTGTCAAGAACAAATCATGCCAAACAAACTGAATTTCCTTCTTTGACAGGTTACTGGCTTAATGGATGGAGGAAGAAACAGCAGATGTGATACATCTTGGGGCTGTGGGTTTTTTTTTTTCTGTTGTGGTGGTGGTTGTTTTGGGTTTTTTGTTAATAGAGGCTTTCTATAGAGTCCCACATGACATTCTCATAAGCAAACAAGGGAAATATGGTCCAGACAAAATTACTATAAGGAGGGTGCACAACTGGTTGAAAGCCCATACTCAAAGTAGTTACCAAAAGTTTGCTGTCAAACTAGGAGGACCTATCTAGTGAGGGAACTGGGATTGTCTAATCTGCAGGAGAGAAGAATGAGGGGGGATTTGATAGCTGCTTTCAACTACCTGAAGGGGGAGGTTCCAAAGAAGATGGATCCAGGCTCTTCTCAGTGGTACCAGATGACAGAACAAGGAGTAATGGTCTCAAGTTGCAGTGGGGGAGGTTTAGGTTGGATATTAGGAAAAAACTTTTTCACTAAGATGGTGGTGAAGCACTGGAGTGGGTTACCTAGGGAGGTGGTGGAATCTCCTTCCTTAACAGTTTTTAAGGTCAGGCTTGACAAAGCCCTGGCCAGGATGATTTAGTTGGGGATTCGTCCTGCTTCGAGCAGGGAGTTGGACTAGATGACCTCCTGAGGTCCCTTCCAACCCTGATATTCTATGAGTGGGGTCCCACGTGGGTCAGTCCTATATGTGGTACGAACTGATATTTTCATTAATGACTTGGATAATGGAGTGGAAAGATCTGCAAATTTTAAGAGCACAGACACCAAGCTGGAGGGGTTGCAATCACTTCAGAGAAAAGAATCAGAAGTCAAAAAGACCTTGACAAATTAGAGAATTAGTCTGAAATCAACAAGATGAAATTAAGTAAAGACAATATGACAAAAATCTTCAAATATATTAAGGGCTCTTTATAATGAGTACTGTGGTCAATTGTTCTCCATGTCCACTGAAGGTAGGACAAGAAGAAATAGGCTTAACCTGCAGGAAGGGAGATTGAGGTTGGGTATTAAGAAACCCTTTCTTACAGTAAAAGCAGTAACGATCTGGAATAGGCTTCCATGTGAGGTTGTGGAATCCCTATCACTGGCGGCTTTTAAGAAAAGGCTGGACAAACACCTGTCAGGGATGGTCTAGAGGCATACTTGGTCCTGCCTCAGCACAGAGGGCTGGACTTGACCTCTCAAGGTCCCTAAGTTTCTATGAAACAGAAACCAGCATGGTGCTGGAGTAACAGTGGCAGATCAGGCTCTGCAAGTCTATCCCATAATGCAATTCTCATGGACTTCATGAGAAGTTGCAGCTATGTATCTGAAAACAGCATGAAGACCAGAGATAATAGACATAGTAAAGTGCATAATATAATTTCCCCAAGTAGCAGGATGGATTTTGATTGGTTGCATGAGCTCCTTCTTTTCCAAAACAATAATTATTTATATAGAACCTTTCTGCAAAGCATTTCATATCTCCCTGCAAACATTAAGCCTCAAAACACCTCTTTGGTGTAAGTATAATATCAATTTTCCAGAAGGATAAATACATACAAAGGAAAGAGGGCAGGGATCTCTACTGAGAATCTATTTTTCTATCTTCCCTGTTGTAGTTCTAAACTATCCTGAGCATACTTCAGAACATCTTCAGGGCTGCTCTAAGCTTTACTGGTTGGTAATGGATCCAGCATTGACAAAATGAGCTGAAATTAGTTGGAGTGCAGTAGCCATGCCCTCTGATACCTGATATGTACCCTACACCAGTGACTACAGTAGGAGGTCATATATATATATATATGGCAGTGCTACACGAGTTGCAAGGCAACTAGGGTCCCCTCACACCAGGTGAATTCCCAGGCAGAGAGGTCAGGTAGGTTTCCAGCACTGTGCTAAGCAGCCAGATTATAGGAGAGGCTCTGTCCCTTTATAATTATTGTGAGGAAAAGAGCCCTCTTTTTTCCAGTTGCAACCATACGCCTATAAATGAGTGGGATGAAAAGAATAAAACAATGTTGAACTGAAAATTGCAGTAGCACCTCAACTCCATACTAATATCAAGAATCACCTGCACAAAGTGTGGCTTATTGATAGTTTTACACCTATATGCAGGCCACCTGACTCAACATTAGACTGTTTAAAAACAAAACTGTACACACGCAAGAAATTGATGAATGGAGATCCATGGAGTGCTTTATCAACTACCTGCCACTGTGTGTGCCAGCCAGTAAAATCTCACTTATTCTGATAAGTAAATTAAAGCATGCATAAAAAATATATGCATCTGCTGAAGAAACTGGGCTAAAGATGGCCAACCTAAAGGCATCATATATTAGTACATGACCTGATATTAAGGAACACCCTTTAGGAATATTTATAGACTCTGAAAATGTTATCGTACTATCAGATCTGCCATAAAGGTTACTTTGAAGGATTTTTAAATAGCCTATCAGAGTGAATTGGTGTTTGCATTTGCAGTAAGCTATTTGAAAATTTTCAATGTGGTCTTGAATTAAAATAGTATTCTGTGATAATGTTTACGATGGCCAGATTACAGTATTTTCAAAATTTTGATGTCACTATGTTGAATGCATCCTACTGTTTGGTCAAACCCACTTTTATGCAGCTCCTATTTAATTCCTGATAAGAGATACTTTTCCAAAAGCCATATTTGGAAATAAAATATGTTTCAGTTTGATGATCTCTGATCCATGCAACTCTCCTGTACACAAGGCTTGGACTGTGGCAAAATGGAACAGAATACTCTGCCTGGGTGTTGGCTGTAACTAAGCTAAATTCAGCACATCTGCAGACTACTAAACAATTCAGTCCTCATCTGCTGAGTTGTTGACCTAAGTCAGGTGGGGCAGGACAATGCAGAGCAGAAATAAAATATCCCTACAACATGTGCACAAAGCATCTGTTCCTTGCATGGCTTAATGATGCAAGGGAAAACATGTTAAATTGTATGATTTTATCAATACAGTTTTTCCTAATTAATTTCAGATGATGCATTTTTCCATGCTAGACAGCCAGGGCAGTGAATTACATATCTGGTGGATGTGTGTGTATGTACTCTTTATTTATACATGGTGTATACATATATACACATACCATGTCTGAATAAAGAGTACATATATATCTATATTTGGATATATAGTATAAGATGAATATGTCTGTTTATCATTGTCTTTGGAAAGAATCAAACCAACAGCAGTGGGCAGAAACTAAAGACCACAATCTTGGCACATACTGCAGCCTCTCTGTGCGGATCCACTGTCTTCTTTCAGTGTAGCCAGCTAAGAGAGAGGGGCCCCCAAGGCCCTACATTTTCCTCTCTCCTCTTTTCCCTTTCTAGCTTTTATCCCTTAGCCTGTCGTCCTATTTCCTTCTTGCACCTAATTTCCTCTTTTCCCTTCTTTCCTTCAGAGTGTGTGAGATGCAGAAGGCAACAGTAATTAGAGCCCTGCACAGACACAAAATTTATATCCGCAAATGCAGATATCCATGCATAGAAATCCGTGGTATTCATGGAGCTGCAGGGTTCTACCGGGCCCCAAGTGGCAAAAGCTGCAGCATGTCAGGCTGCTGCTTCCAGTGGCCAGCGCCCCACATGGGCAGCTCCTCTGGTGTAGCTGTACCACCCCCAGCCCTGCCCACTGGGGTGAGCACCAGGCTCACTGACAACTGTCCCTGGTTGCGCTAGTGTGTACAAATGGCTCACAAGCCCCTGGACAGGAGAGGCAGACCTTGGTGTGGAAGGAACAGCTGCCAATGAGCCTGGTCCCCACCCCAGTGGGCAGGGCTGGGGTCAGTTAGAAACGAAGTGTAAGCTCCTTTAGACAAAAAGGTAATTTATTAGTTATCTTAACCAAAATTTGCTCTAGCCTTTTTAACCAAGCTTGGTTGAGACCCCTTTTTCATGAAGCAAAAGCACTCTCCTTTTATTTCCTCAGTGAAGGGCACAGGAGACTCCTCTGTCCTCCTCAAGCAAACCTTTGTCGTACACCTCCAGATAAGGTATTTTCATCTGCTGCTTTTTTCTTCCTGTTAGTTTCTTTCTTTCTTTCTGATGTCCTTACAATTCCTCATTTGCACTTAGTTCACACTAGTGATAGACCAACTGTGAATGAGGTAATATCACACTAGTGATAGACCAACTGTGAATGAGGTAATATTTAATTTACCTGTAAATGGACAGATGGACATGTAAACATCTCTTGTTTGACAGAAAACCTGTTTTTCACCTTTTCTGGTGATACAGACTAAGAATATATTTTCAGTAGATATTTACATAGTATCTATACGTGTGTTTCAGACTAGAGACCAAGTGGCTAGGCTGAAGTTCTGCAGAAAAGGACATAGGTGTTACAGTGGATGAGAAGCTGGATACGAGTCAATAGTGTGCCCTTGTTGAGAAGAAGGCTAACAGCATTTTGGGCTGTATAAGTAGGAGCATTGCCAGCAGATCAAGGGACGTGATCATTCCCCTGTATTTGGCATTGGTGAGGACTCATCTGGAGTACTGTGTCCAGTTTTGGGCCCCACACTACAAGAAGGATGTGGAAAAATTGGAAAGCGTCCAGCGGAGGGCAACAAAAATGATTAGGGGGCTGGAGCACATGACTTATGAGGAGAGGCTGAGGGAACTGGGATTGTTTTAGTCTGCAGAAGAGAAGAATGAGAGGAGATTTGATAGCTGCTTTCAACTACCTGAAAGGGGGTTCCAAAGAGGATGGATCCAGGCTGTTCTCAGTGGTACCAGATGACAGAACAAGGAGTAATGGTCTCAAGTTGCAGTAGGGGAGGTTTAGGTTGGATATTAGGAAAACCTTTTTCACTAGGAGGGTGGTGAAGCCCTGGAATGGGTTATCTAGGGAGGTGGTGGAATCTCCTTCCTTAGAAGTTTTTAAGGTCAGGCTTGACAAAGCCCTGGCTGGGATGATTTAGTTGGGGATTGGTCCTGCTTTGAGCAGGGAGTTGGACTAGATGACCTCCTGAGGTCCCTTTCAACCCTGATATGCTATGATTCACAATTATATTGATGACCAGAGTGCACCAGCTTTCATTTGAGAACCAGAACATACATATCAGATTCCGGAGATTCCTGTAACCTCCTTGATAGTTGGCATTAAGAGATTCTTTAGTCACAATGACTGTCAAGCCACTTATGCTTTGTTTGGGGTGAGGGGTAGATTCATTTTTGTTTTTTAACCCTTGGGTCTGGCAGTACTGCAGGAAGCATGTGAGAGAAGGAAACTAAAAAGGATAGCAAGGAAGAGTATGTGAAAGGGAAACAATGAATGGTGGAGAAGAGATGGTAATGAACACAGAGTACCAAATGAAGCTGTGTAAGAGGGTATGCTGACTCGAGCTAACTCAGCATCCTGTCCCTCCAAATCTCTGCCCACTTATACTAATTGAACTGTAACTAAAAGACAGGAAGTTGGCAAAGCCAATTAACTGAATGGGGATATAGCTGAGGGGCAAATTGAGTGGAAGTATCCCCAGCAGTTAAGTGTATCTAAGCAATCAGGGAGAAGAGTTGAAAGGCAGAAGTAAGCAGAATTGGCTCGTCCTTCTCCTTCAGAAATGCCACCACCCTTCCGCAGAAGCAAATGGGGAAGCTGGTGACTTACTGTAAATTCATATGCAATAAAACAGGGTGAAGGAGGAGACGTCGCGTGGTTGTGGTCTGTGATTAAGGCCTGAAGTAAATCACAGGGGACCACTGCATGACAGCTCCTCCCTCCATCCAGGAAAACACTCAGTCCCACTTGTTGGACTTTAATGAGACTACTCATATGCTTAAAGGTAAGTATGTGCTTAAGTGTTTTGATAGATTAGGACTTGAATGGGGAGGATGGAAGGAGAGGAAATGAGGTAGACCGAATGAGGAAGAGGAGAGAATAAGAGGTGCCAAGAATGGGAGTGCATTTATCAGTTTTAAACTTGATCTCTGGCATTACTGCATTCTGTACACAAGAGAAAAAATGAGTTTGAATTGCTTGGGACTTGTGTAAGCCTTGCAGGGTAACCTCATTCCTTTTCCTCAGGCCATCTTTTTTGTTAGTATTTGGGGACAAGGTGGGCTGAGGGAAGAAGACTTGTCTTATGTTAGCTGGTGTGCTGGTTATTAAAGGGAGACGGACTATTACAGCATTTTCAACATGTTTTAATATAGCAAATTGTGCATAAGCACACAGAGTGTGGGATGGTCACATGTTGATCTTTTTAAGAAATTGGGCAGAATAAAATAAACAGTTTGCAGACTATCCATGTGGGTATCTATCCATTAATAGATATCAGTAATAGGCAGACACACAAGTGGGCCTGGGAAATATTCTACTGGTGGGGGAGCTATGAATTTCAAATATAGACTTCCTGTTTCATAGCTAGTCAGGGCTTGAGCCTGATCTGCTGAAATTACTGTATGTGCAAAATATGAGACTCTTTGGGATGGTTAGTATTTGCAGGGAGCAATTTTTGCCCATAGGGTACAGTGCATGAAGTTTCACAGAACTCAGGCAGAAGAGCAAAATACAGGAGTGATGTCTGGTCTGTTTGTGATGGAGGTGGTTGGGTAGAACTAGGGGAAGGGAGTGCTGGAAAGCTGGCAACTCTACTGGGGCAGCATTAAGGTTCTGGTGCATTCTCTCTGTTTGGTGGTGGGCCTCTGGATGGGAAAGTAGAAGGTATGTATTATTCGTAGCCTCAACTTTTCATTTCCTTGCTCTTTTGGTTCTGTGTAGATCTAGAACAAACTTAACTGACATGCAACAAAGTGCTTTGTGCATTAATTTTCCTAGGGGTGTGTGTGTGCGTGTTTTGTTTTTCTCTTTGTCTTTATTGTTTGGTTTTGTTTGTGTGTTTTTTAGATAGGATCTTTGGGAGAGGAGAAATTTCCTTTATGAAGAACAGGATCTTTGTTAAAGCCCTATTGGCATGGGAATGGTGTTTTAATGAAGACTATATCCTGTGAGAAAGGAGCCATTACTATGTCAAAGATCCTGCTCTTCATTAAATTGTCCAGAGGACCCAAGTGTTCTGCTTCTGAACTGGCTGAACAGTAAAGCTGCTGGAAATTTTTTGATTGAAAAGTATTTTTCATCCAAAGTCTTTTTTTTTTTTTTTTTTGAAAATGAACAGTTTCACAAACCCAGTTAGATATTTTTCAAAATTGTGGTTGTTGTGTTTTTTTTTTCTTTTTAAAAAAAGAGCCATTTGGGGATGTGGGAGGGGGAAATGTTCTAATTCAGAAAGTTTTGTCCAGCACTTCTCAGCTGATTCATGAGCTTGAGCAAGCTGAACAGTTTAATGAAGAGCAGGATCTTTGACATAGCAATATTTCCTTTTAGACAGAGCAGGATCTTCAGGAAAGCAACAGAGTACTTTGAAGATCCTGATCTTCATGAACAGTTCAGCGGAACCAGAAGCAGGTCCAAATAATTTCATGTATCAGCTAGTCCTTGACACACCATCAAGTACTGTGTAGAAGATCTCTTCTCTGATGTAGCACAAATGTCCACAGACGATCAAAATTCATTCCCCAAACTCCTGATTTTAGATGGAGAGAGCATTATTGAGGGCAGTTTTTCTCTACTCATGTGTTCCAAAGGGCTTCCCTATACCATGTAAAGGAATGGAAGTGTCTGTTGTAAATCTTGTTCTCTATCCCTTAACTATTTCACAATGGCTATGTAACAAAGGGCTTGTCCACAAATGGTGTGGACTACATAGTTATGAGTTGCAATGTGCAATGAAGTGTTGCTCTGTAACTGCCCCTGCAGATGCTGCTAGAACAAATTAAAAGGTACCTAGTTCACATTAACATAGTCCTGTTTGAAACAGTAAGGTCGCTATATGATTTGTACAGCACCTGGCACAAATGAGTCCTGCTCCATGACTGGGATTCTTAGGATTCTGCTAATCTTCATGAAAAATATATTGGCATATGAGTAGAAACTAAATACTGAGGATTTGTTACTGTTTCCATGTTACAGAACTCCAGCTGAACAAAGGATCAATTCTTACTGGACTTAAATGAACCTGTAGTGATGGATGTGATTAAGTTAGGGTACTTTCAATGCTAGAAAGGGAGCCAGAATAGGTGTTAATAATAAGATAGTAATACACTTTTAGCAGTGGATAAGAATTATTTTTAAAAAAGAAAAGTGTGTGGAAACATGGAGTCAGACTGAACTGAATTGTTTACCACCATGTAGTTCATGGTAGTGGAGCACTCTGAGTTAGCTAACAGCATTAAATTAGGGACTGCAGTGATATCTAGGGATTTTTAATTTGCCTCTGATAGTTAATCATTCAGTAATAAAAAGGACTAGGATTTTGTAAAGAATCCATTTTTGTATCCATATATGTTAAAGGCAGCTCACTGAGAATACTTTAGACTGCATTTTGTTTCATATGGTAAGTGCAGTGATCATTGAGGTGTTTTTGGATACAAATACAGGTACATTAAAATGTAAATGCCCCAGTTTGATAAATCAGAAACATATTAAGAAAAATGGATTGCTAGTGTATACAAAAAGGGAATACAGTTCAAAGAGGTGCTGGAACTGGATCAGGGGGACAGTGTAGTGTTATGTAAAACTAAACATATATAAGTTTTAAAACTATTGTGGATGAATTACACTTCATTAAAGAAGCCAGAAGCTGTGGCATAGGTTTTTATGGAAAGAAATATAAAGAGGCTATTTGATGAGCGAAATGGAAAAATTTGCCCTTTCCTGGAAGGGTAAGTGGGAGAAATTCCATTCTGTTGCAGCTTCCCCAGCAGATGGATGGTGATACAGACTGAACCTTTTTGCACCTGTGGGGTTGCCTCGGGCCTAGTAAATGGAACTCAGGGAGTTATCTATGAAGAGAGCTTGACAAAACTGGGCTTCAACCACACAACAGAACCACTAACCCAGGAACCTATCCTTGCAACAAAGCCCGTTGCCAACTGTGCCCACATATCTATTCAGGGGACACCATCACAGGGCCTAATAACATCAGCCACACTATCAGAGGCTTGTTCACCTGCACGTCCACCAATGTGATATATGCCATCATGTGCCAGCAATGCCCCTCTGCCATGTACATTGGCCAAACTGGACAGTCTCTACTTAAAAGAATAAATGGACACAAATCAGACGTCAAGAATTATAACATTCAAAAACCAGTTGGAGAACACTTCAATCTCTCTGGTCTCTCGATTACAGACTTAAAAGTTGCAATACTTCAACAAAAAAACTTCAAAAACAGACTCCAACAAGAGACTGCTGAATTGGAATTAATTTGCAAACTGGACACAATTAACTTAGGCTTGAATAGAGACTGGGAGCGGATGGGTCATTACACAAAGTAAAACTATTTATTTCCCCATGTTTATTCCCCCCCACACACTGTTCCTCAGACGTTCTTGTCAACTGCTGGAAATGGCCCACCTTGATTATCACTACAAAAAGTCCACCTCCACCCCACTCTCCTGCTGGTAATAGCTCACCTTAAGTGATCACTCTGGTTACAGTGTGTATGGTAACACCCATTGTTTCATGTTCTCTATGTATGTAAATCTTCCCACTGTATTTTCCACTGAATGCATCCGATGAAGTGAGCTGTAGCTCATGAAAGAAAGCTTATGCTCAAATAAATTTGTTAGTTTCTAAGGTGCCACAAGTCCTCCTTTTCTTTTTGAGAATACAGACTAACACGGCTGCTGCTATGAAAACTGGGCTTAGATAGTCCTGGGAGAAAACAGTTAAGAGAGAACATGTCTGAAGCATTTCAACTGCCTAAAGATTAATTAAAACAGCAGATATAAAATTAAACTTGAGCTATTCAAGGTTGTTAGAAAGATCTGATCAGGTAACCCATGAGGGTGAAGTTAAGAGGGAATATATGCAAGAGGAATTTATAATAATAATGAGTAGAAGAGAGTTGTGAATATATGGAATGGATGTGGACAGAGGTCATGGTGTCAATCTACATTTTCTCCCCTGCTTGTCACTATAATATTTAAAACATCTTTCCACTCAAGTAGAATCTATTATATTTAAGCAAAAATTGGATAGAGTGTGTGAGTTCATAAATTAAACGGATGTTAGACAAGTTTTGTTTGGCACAACCCATCACTCTTTCTAGATTTAAAGAAGGGAATTTTCACTGATTGTGCTTTATTCCCAGGATGGATGTGGAGGTTTTGCATCAGTTTTTCTTTTTTCCCCCATGCGAGCAAGAAAAAGGGCTTTTAAAAAGTTTAAAAATGTACAGAAGAGAGATGGCGGAATTATCATGAAAGTATTACAGACAGCTAGGCTACTTCTGGTCCCTACATCTCTTTATTAGTACTAGACCCTATAGTGAAACAGTCCTGGGACAGGCTAAAAGAAAACTTACAATGGAGACTCCACTACCGTTTAAAGCAAAGTATAGAACACTGAAATATAGAACAATGTCCCACAGCACTGTTAAGCAAAACTTAAGAGATGGTTAAATACACACAATTCAAAGCCAGCTTAGAGGCTCAGACCGCAGCCATAGCCTGAGCGGCTTTATGCCACCAGAGCAGCACAAGACAACCAGAAAGTTGGCTGAAATGATTACATGTATAAGGGGAAGTTTCCAAGTGGTGTGTAGAGCTCTCTGCTACCTCCCTCCCACACTCCAAGCTAAAACAGGTGCAGTGGCTAAGAAGCCTCCCTGCGAAGCCTTTCACCAGCTACCAGGAGAGCACTTGAGGTATGTCTACTGCAGTTAGACACCCACTGCAATTAGATGCCCAGGCCAGCTGACTCAAGTTCGCAGGGATATTTAATTGCAGTGTGGACCTTTGGTCTCGGGCTGGAGTCTGGGCTTTAGGGCCCTCCCTCCTCACAGAGTCCTAGAGCCTTGGCTCCAGCCCAAGCCCAAACATCTATACCACAATTAAACAGCTCTGCTAGCCTGAGACAGCTGGAATGGTCCAGTTGCACGTTTTTAATTGCAGTGTAGACTTACCGTAGGTGTGTTAGAGCAGTGAAAGCGACAGCTGCCTTTGCTAGGCATGAATGGCCTAGCCCTAGACAGGTGTCCTTCAACTAGTGGATTGTGACTTCAACTCCCCAATTACCTTTTTGTGATTCACAAGGAGTTGTTGAAAAATTTATTACATTTCTAAAGCAAAGAAAAAGAAATTCCAGCATAACTCTGGGGTGACAAAAATCTTCAAAGTTTGAGGTTAAATTTAGTAGTTGTATTTGAGGCTTATCATTGATATGTTTTTCCTTTATCACAAATGTTAGGGGGTTGTGAAAAAAATTCACTTTGAATAAGGGATTGTCAGTCTGAAAAGACTGAGAAACACCATCATAAAACAAGCTAAGCTTCCTTTACTCCACCCAGGGACACCTCTACGCCAAGGAAATCCCCAGCTGGCTGCTTATGCTAGCTGTAAGGATGGCTTGTGCAGCTGGAGTGGGACAGAGAAGCTTGACGGGGGTCAAGGATTTGGACCCATACTTTTAAAACTTCATTTCTAATTTTTTATAACGTTCACGTGGCCTATGAAATTCCAGAGGGAGAGGTTTCTTTCTGGAGAAGTTGGGAAGCTAGCATCAATCTTAAAAATGGTGTAGCCACTCCCTAATTAAACCAGCATTTGGAATGGCTGCGGATGCTTGGTTACCTACCCCCATTCTATATTGGTTCTATTTTTATTTCCTCTTTCTGGTTTGATTAGTACCAGACCTCTCATCATTGCTTGCAGCTCCCACGGGTCTCTTCTTTTGATCACTTTGCACTTATATTCAGTCTTCCTGTGTATTCACAACTGCTGGGGATATCTACTGTATATTTGCTTTTTATACCAACCCTTCCCCTCACAAAAAAGTGGGGTGAAAAACCAGTGGAAAAAGGCAGGAATCAGCTATACAAGATGAAGAGGGGTTAAAATTTTTCTTTGGTCAAAAAAAAAAAAGCTTTTGGAAATGTTGAGAGACAAGGATTGGGTAACAGAGGCAACTTGTAGGAATTGTCACCAATGAAACTGAGCTTGAGACAGAAGCTAGTCTACAACCATATGGAAATGTTTAACAGTGCCATGGTTTATGAATCATTGTTTTTCCTGGACTTTACTTTCTCAAAAGAATGCAGGGCTTGGATAAGGTTAAATGTGTGAGGAAATGGATTGAGAGCATGTGGCTATTAAATTTTGTTAAATGTATTTTACTTTACTTTTTCGCCATATGCCCTAAGAGCAAGGAAAGGAGAACATTGGTATTTGCGTTATTTATTTAAATGTTTGGAACAGAATTCTTCTCTTAGATCTGCATAGCCAGTTATAACACAGGTATTTTGATCTTCTGACATGCACATAAATCTACGGGTAACTGCCCTGGCATCAGTCAATCTGGTAAGCTGATCCTTGATACATTAAGTTCAATGGCACTCCATGTGGACTGAAGGGTCCACCCCCACAGATTTGCCTAAAGGATTGGGATCACAATGAACAAAAAGCTGGTGATTAATAGCAGGTCTTGGCGGGGTTGGGGGAAGAAAGAGATGCCTTTAAACTAGAAATATGCCAAAGACCTTCTTACCCATTTTATTTGGAGTATGAAACTCAGTATACCAATATGATGCAATTGTTTTATTAATTTGCTAGTTACACTGAATGCCATATGCAGCACCCATAGTCAATAATAACTTAGTGTACAGACTATGCTGGAACTATTGTG
The DNA here is from genome assembly GCF_965140285.1 of Lepidochelys kempii. NCBI lineage: Eukaryota > Metazoa > Chordata > Testudines > Cheloniidae > Lepidochelys > Lepidochelys kempii. Next base: position 179,350,692 of record NC_136380.1, read on the forward strand.
AAATTGGGAGGAATTTCTTGGTGACATTCAGAGGCTAAAGTATAAATAGCATCAGTGCTGCTTTAATCTTGGGAGAAATTCTAAACAATTTTCAAATACAAAGGGAAGCTCTGAGAGCAGTTTTATGGCTACCTATTTCTAATTTTGGCGTTGTGTACACAACAATTGTATAAGATTCATATTCTGTAAATATGCATCTCATAAAGAAAACACTATCTTTGACATCTTTAGAGAGAGGAGAAAATAGCAATAGAAAATTGTCCTTAAACTTAGAAGAGAGTGTAATGGGGAAGTTTAATATGGGTGTGTGAGAGAGGTCTCATTTGAAGTAGACTACTGTAGATTATTAATTAGGTAGAATTAGCTGAGGTGTGGTCTGACTGACTTTTGTTGCATGCAATTATAAAGCAGATTATTTGTAACTACTAATCTCCAAACACTGAAGACGTATGTTCATTTGTTACTGAAATTTAGTTTAATATTTTCTCTAGTTTCATTCTGAAAATAGTGGCGATGGAAATTGACTATCGAGTTAAAATGAGCTGTTGTTGTACCTCAAGGATTGGGGTCCAATTTACAAATATGGCCCTGGTGACTAAAGCTGGGAGCACAATGGATTTTTGGGTTGTTGGCAATTTCGAAAAGTCAAAATTTTGTTTTGGGTTGAACAAAATATTGTGTTTGATGTGAAAAGAAACATAGTGGTTCAATTTTTAGCATTTTTAACACTTTAGAACTTTCCTTTAATTTTATAAAATTCAAAAGTAATTTTGAACTGAAAATCAAAATATTCTGTTAGAAAATGTTGAAATGAAAGGCTTTTAGTTTTTTCCAGATTTTTCCAAAACTATCTATTTGGTGAAAGCAACACAAATTTGCAAGACATTTTCAGTATCACCATCATTTTTTGCCAAAAAAAAAGTTTTTCTTTGAAAAATTTACCCTCGTCTACCTGTGGCTGCTAACAAGGTTTAGGGTCAAGAAGAAGAAATCTGCCAAATCCCTTCAAAAATTTGTTTATAAGCCGTAAAGGATTTAGAGTTGGTGACAAATCCAGTATCATTCACAATATAGTTCAAACAGCCCTTACACCCACCTTTTATTAAAACATGCTTGATTTTCATCAATCTTTACTCTGGTTTGTATACGTGCTGTGCTTGATCGGGGAACCTTAACCTGAGGACTGAATTGTAAAGCTGATTTCTTTAAATACTGTAAGGCTAGAACAATCAGCCCTTATTAATAGCATCAGTCCTTTCTGTTCAGTATTGTGGCTGATCCCACAGCAGGGTGTTGTGTACCACAGCACTCACAACTAACTCCTTATTGATGCTGTGCGCACCATGAGCAAGAAGCCAGGTGCAGTAGGTATTTAAAGTGCTCAGTTGTACAGGCTCTTGTCCTTATTGGGTTCCCATAAACACAGAGACACAGTGAGGAAAATAACAGAACTACTTTACTTTGGCTTGACAGAAGAGGCAACCACTCTGACACTGTTTTGTTTAGTAGAGTAGAACCTCAGAGTTATGGACACTTCGGGAATGGACGTTGTCCATAACTCTGAAATGTTTGTGACTCTGAACAAGCCATTATGGGATGCACCTCAGGGCGGACTGCTCTGCTCTGCACAGCTCTGCAGTGGCTGCCCGGTGAGTGGGGGTGGGGACAGGCAGCTGGTTCTAGCCCCTGGCTGCAAGGGTGATGGGTGAGGCATCCTGGGGCACCACAGTGCAGGCTGTGGCCCTTTAAACGTGAGCTGCTCCTCCGGAGTTTAGCGTGCAGGCAGGAGCTCGGGCTCTGGCTCCAGCAACTTATGCTCCAGACCAGGTTTCAGTAGCAGCTTGGGAAATTTCTTTCCCAGCCTCTGAGCTTGCAAGCTTGTCCTCCTCACAGCCAGGGGGAGAGGGGAAAACAGGGTTCACAACCTCCTACCTGTAAAATGGCTTCCCCAGGCCGTGGTGAGTACAGGGTGGGGGTGCAGACAGGCAGCCAACATGTGCCTACCTTTAAGTTGCAATACAGTACTGTCTTTGCTGGCTTGTTTGTGGTGGGGTTTTTTTGTCTCCGCTGCTAGGGTGACCAGATGTCCCAATTTTATAGGGACAGTCCCGATATTCGGGGCTTTTTCTTATATAGGTGCCTATTACCCCCTACCCCGTCCCGATTTTTTCACCCTTGCTGTCTGGTCACCCTACCCACTACTGCCTGATAGCTTACTTCCGGTTCCTCATAGCGTCCGGTTGACCGCTCAGTCCGTAACTTTGGTGTTTGTATCTTTTGAGGTTCTACTGAAGTTGCAACAAAAGATTAAAACAGTTTTGCATCTTCCTGTGGCTACTGCTGTCCCCCTGCTGGCAACAGGGTAAATGAGCCCAACTCTCAGCCTTCCAGGTCAAGCTGCTTACTGCCTACCCTTTTCTTTGCAGCTCCCTTCCAGGCTGTGCCTCCTGCATGCAGACAGCCTTCGGCTCTCCCTTAAACCTGATCCCCTCCGGCCTCAGATTATTACTTCCTTTTCCTGTACTGGAAGAGATTAAGAACCCCTCTGCTAACTGGACAGAGAACTGTGATGTGAGAATGAGCCAGTAAATTGGTTACAATATTGCAACCAGCTTCCCAACAGAGTACTGCTGAAATCTTTTGCCTGGCCATAAAATCACCTCTTACCATGGAAAATGTTGCTGGAACGTAGAATGGTGTATAATAAGCAGTTTAACAACATTACTTTTTTATACTTTGGGAGGCTCATAGTTTTCTGTCATGTGTAGGGCAAGGGATGAAAGCTGAGGTGGGAGGGGGAGTTAATATAAATGGCATAAGCCATTAATGAAGGAAAGAAGACGCTTCTGCTCCTAAAAAGAACAAATTTAGGCCTTGCAGTCTGCATTTTTAAAGCCCCCAAAATTTAGGTTCTGTAGTTGCAATAAATTAAATGTATATTTACCAATGTATATAAATTCATAGAATTTTTTTTTAATTTCAAAAGTAAGAGATGACTCTGTGCTTGACCAACAGCCATAGGACAAGTGGTAGCAGGCAGAAGTATAGCAAATGGGACTGGATGAATGGAATTAACTTAATGATCACAATATGATTTATGATATTTGGGAGAAAACATCAAATAGCTGGAAATGCCATACCTCCCAAGCAAATTAAGACATGCTTTACAGGCAATGCATTCCCAAGAGAACTCTAGTGAATATGGCAGATCAGAGCTCAACTCACTTTTAAAGCGTCACAGATGATGAAAGTGTCTGAGCTAATCTGCATTCAAAATATTTTCCTTTTGTAATTAAAAAATGTGTATGTAGATGCATTACCTAGGGACAACTACTGAATTAATCAGCACATTTACACAGTGGCATGATCTTAACCATAAGATGAGGCTGGGAGACGAGAGAAAATGGACTTTGTTAGTTCTAGCAGAGATGTCACAAGTAAAGCTATTTGAATAACAGATTTTTTGGTTCAGTAGCAGTTCTAAAATGTATTTTTTTTAAAAAAAAATTGTTGACCTGAAAGATTTTTTTAAAAAATATTGGTAAATCAAAAAGCTGGAGGGAAAATATTGATTTTAGGTCAAATTAAACATTTTTAAAGTGTTGGGGTTTTTGTATTTTAATAACATTTAAAAATCCTTTTAACCCAAAACCACAACATTTTTAAAATAAAATACTTAATATCAAAATGTTTATACTTTTTTTCATAATTTTTTCAACATGAACAGTTTGGTGAAACAGACACAAATTCATGGAGCATTCTAGTGTTGCCAAATCTGAATTATTTGCCAGAAGAAAGTCTTGGATGAAAGATTTCACCCAGGTAAGATTTGTTTATATGATTGCAGTTAAGGCAAAATAATACTTTGCTACCTGACCCTCTACATCTTACTTTACATCCTTCCCCTCTCATATAACATCCACTCCGCCAGATACACAAATTGCCTTTTCCAAAAATTGTATATACCGTAGCGTCAAGTGTTGTCTAGTGGATGGAAGGTAGAACTAGACAATAGTGTCACACTACGGTATAGATAGGAGGACTGTGCTAAAAGCATTTTGTTATCTATTTAATATTTGGTGGAGGAGGCTAGAAAACCTGTCTCATCCATTCATTGGAAGTCTCCCCTCAATTTCTTCACTCCCCCCACTTATTTATTTCATGAAAATACAGAAACTGAATCAAAATCAGGGTTTGAATTGTAGTATAATTGTGCTTTTCATGGTAGATAATTAAACTGCTATGTCTTTGAGAAAAGGTCAGCATGTCGGGGTAGCATATATTCATCTCTCGAGGGCATTTGCCCTCATTAGCCATGAATCACTGTTTCATAAGCTAAGAGCCTTGGCTAGGCTCCATCTATGCGAAAATATGTTGGGAAAACCATATGAATTCACTGAGATTCACTTTAATAGTTTATTACTAATTAAGCTGCATATGCCTCTTTATGTTACTCAGACAACTAGCCCTCACTGGTGTCTAGACACAGATTAGATGTTTAGTACTTCTTTTTTATTGCCATGCTTTGGAGTCCATTGACATGCTTGTCACTGCTCTTGTTCTATGTACACAGGGACCTGCTAGGAGAGTTAGCTAGGAGACCTACATTAGGATGCCTTCAATATGCTGACAACACCCAAGTTTCTCATTCCATCTTTGCCAAACCAAATGGTACAATAGGCAAACACTGGTTGTTCTATGATTGGGCATAGACAAAAGCTAATGGTTGTGGTTCAGTACAGATAAAATGGAAGGAACGTTGCAGGGAAGCACCTGGAAGAGATGGAGGAGATTATATTGGACGCTTTCATTGAAGGTATATGCCCACCAGTTGTAACAAGTTCAGAATCTGGGTGTCTAGTTAGATGCTCACCTGCTGTTAAGGTGATCAGATGGCAATGGTGGACATGATTTTGTTTCAGTCTGTCTCTTTTTTTTTGCCACGAGATTGCAACCTTTTCTTTAAGAAACAAACTTCACTCCATCTCATATCGCTCTGGCCCAGATCCACAAAGAGATGTAGGTGCCTAAGTCCCAGAATCAGGCACTGCTGTGATCCAAAAATCCATGCTCTGCTGCCGGCTAGTCCAGTAGGTGCTTTGTGGATCTGGGCCTTTGGACTTTAAACCACTGCAATATGATCTGCATGGGGCTGTGGGCCCTAGCATCATCCATACACTGAAGCTGTTGTAGAGTCCAGCAACCTGTTTATTAAGTGGAGCATCCTACCTACATAGGACTTATTTTACACTGGGTTTAATTTTTTAAGTAAGACACCATAAGACACCATATTTTTAAAACTTTTTTATTGTGCTTAAAACCCCTTGTGATCAAAATAATAAGTAAAATAATATTAGTAGTACCTGTATGTGTAAAATAAATTGCAGTTCCCACAGAAGTGAATTTTTGTTTTTTGTTTTTCAATTAACCTTTGGGCAATATACAGAAGAAGGCATTCATTGACAGCGTGAATTGAAACTTTGATAAGAGCTGAATGTGACTTTAGCAGAATACCTTCTTAATGAACTAAATATGTTCGGCAAACCTAGAGACGGAGTTATTGTAATAGAACTCGGATATGCTTTCAGGAATAGACTGGCAAAGGTGAGGTGTGTCTAGCAGCACAGTTTAAAAGTCTGATTAACTTGCACACAAAAACTGAGCACGTCACCTTTTCAGTGTACTATAATAAACACAAAGCTTGTATTTGTTTCAACAGAGCACAGGAACTGCCATAGTGATCAAACCAGTGGTCCAGTTAGTCCTACATCCTGTGTCAAACAGTGGCTAGTACCAGATGTTTGAGAGGAGTCTGCAGGAAGTTGTGCAATAGCCTGCCCAGAGGAAAAGTCCTAGCCTCCATTATTTAGAGGTTGACTTAAGCCCTGAATCACAAAGGTTTATATAGCTTCAAAAAAACCTGTTCTTAACAAAAATCCTTACTATAATAATTGTGGATATTCTTGTTACTCACTTTAATGCCAAATTCTTTTTAAAATCTGGATAAGCTCTTGGTGTCATGGATATATTGTGGCAGTGAGTTCCACAAGTTAATTCCATGTGTGGAAAAATATTTCCTTTCATTAGTTTGAAACTTTTTGCTTTTCAGTTTTATTGAATGTCCCTTACTCTTGTATTTTGAGAGGGTGAATAGAGGAGCTTGGTCTACCTTCTACATACCATTTATTTTTATTATTATATACTTTTATCATGTCCCATCTTCTTTGTTAATCTTAGATTGAAGACAATCAGAAACTTTCCATTCTCTCTCCTTATATGGAGTTTTTTATACTCATGTTGCCTGTCACTGGACACCTCACCCCCAGTCTCTGCTAAATCCTCCATGAGATAGTGGCCATTACTGAACACATTATTCCAGGTGAGGGCATACCATTGATTTATACAATAGCATCAGAAGATGGCCACTGCACACAGAGTGGGCCTTTGGGAACCACAAAGTCTGCTGCTGAATATTCTGCCAATGAGGAAACGAGAGAATATTCTCAATTTTCATTTCACAGAAAAAGTGCTTTCCCCTTGTGAAGGTAGGATTGAAAGTATAAACTGTGGTTAGCTTCCTACTAGGGTTAAACGCGACAATCAACTGGGCTCCACTTCTGCAACTGGAGGCTACAGGGCACCCAAAATTTTACTTTCATTTTATGCAAAAAGTGAGTGTATGTAACAGTTTTATTTGGGGGGGTATCATTAAAAAAACCTTAAACTAGAACGTTGCATAGCCCTATGATCAATAGTGAACAGGAGTTTGTGGACAGGGTAGGGAGGATATGGTGAAAAAAGTAGTTCTTCAGGACTCGCATAAATACAAAGGTTGCCTATGATGGTGCTAATTCACTATTGAGAATGCTTTTGATTGCAGTGCTGCTCTCTACTTTCACTGGAAAGATTAGCAATTTTAGGGGCTGGGGGCCACTTGCCCTTCCGTCTACAGACTGCACTCTGATATTGCACTGAAGGGGATAGATGCTGCCAGAAACCCTCACTGCTCTCTTCATTTGCACTGTTTGAGAGAAAGGGACAAAGAAAGGCAACTGCCACAAACACTTTGTGTTTGTTTAAAGGAGAGAGGGATTTAACTGCTGGGGGTTAGCACCCTTCTCCCCTCATTTCCAGCCACCACCTCAAAGAGCTTTCTTCATGTCAAAGGGAGTCGCCTATCCCTTGGTATCATAATAGTGTAAAATGAGAGAGATTCCCAAATATGCTGTACTATAAATGGGTGATCCGGAAAGAGAGTAGAGCATAAACAAAAAGAAAAACAGGGATAAATGTTAGGTGCTTAAATTAAGATAACTCCTGTTGGCACTTACATGGCAGAAATCGAATATTTTTACACCCAAATTATTTAAAGATTTATTCATGAGTATTTTAGGCAGGAAGCTGTTTTTTCTCATGTGTAGGGAAGCTAAATAATTTCACAAGGTAAAACCCCCCTCTTCACCATTTTGCTTGATTCTTTTCCCCAGCATCAGGATATTGTTCCAAAACCATATCTGGATTATCCTTCAGGACTCCACTGCACTGAACTAGCTGGTGGTTTTTAATGACTCTCTGTAGCGTCTCCTGGGGACAGAAATGGATTTTTCTTGTCTTACTGTCCAAAAAGCCAGTGAATGCCCGTTGTCCTATTGCCCTTGCTGTGTAGTGTGTCGTGGCATCAGCAGCATTGTCTAGGATATCAGAAATGTCAGCATCGGGACTTTCAGAATGTTAAATAGACTAGTTTGGGATATTTCTTCAACAGCAGAGGGTTTTAGTTTTTTTCTTTTTTTTTTTCAGTGTGGACCATATCTTAATAGAGAGGTTATCTTGTGGATACCTCCTATCCATTCACCATTGCACAAACTCCTCCCCTCCGTTTGCAGTCATAGAACATTCTGTGGCAGTTACAGAAAATGCTTACATTAAAAAAAGAGAGGTATTATTTAGTATTTATTTTAGCTTTCCTTCAGTGTAACTTAGTAGCTGGATACAAGAAGATGAGCCATTACCATGTGCTCTATAGCTGAGTGGTGGCCATGGACCAAAGTTTCGGGATCTTTCTCCAACTCTCTATAAAACCATCAAATTTAATTCCCATTGTTTCAAGGCCCTGCACAACTCCACCTCTGCTCGGTCTAACATACTCTTCTTATATCTTCCCATTCCCACTGCTCTTTACTAATGATGCCAGTCTCAATGCCCCATTTGTCTGCTTTTGACCCAACATCTTTCCCCACAGACTTTTTTTACCACCCCACCTTCTATGCATTAAATGACCTCCCAGTTCTGAGATGCCAAGCTGCTACCTCTTCTCATTCAAATCCCTTATTAACTTCCTGCTTGTATGCAAAAAGTGAGCCAATAATTTTTTTAAAGTTTAATTGAATAATCATGAGAAACATATGTCTAAAGAGATTAACGGTATGATATACTGTTTGTAATTTCTTGTCCATCCTTATTCCATTTCATCCCAGCTGCTTATACCTTCCACTTGTCCTATATAACATTAGGACTAGATTCTGCCATGCTTAAGTAATAGCTTAATCCACAAGTAGTCCCATTGACTTCAGTAGGGCTACTTGTTGGGTGTGTTACTCTAGTTCATAATGAGTAATATCAGAATCTGGCCCTTAGGGCTGAATTGTGGCTTTACCACAAACCTTGAGCAAAGAACAGTTGTGCTGGCTCAAGACCAGCCCAAGAATCAAACTGTGACAGAATCTGTTTCCCCATTGCCCTCCTTGTGAGTATATATGTATATGGGTGTATATGTGTCTACCTCTATATCTACAAAATGCACCCACTTGTCTGTAGAGAGAAATTATATATTGACACTCCCAATTTCTTAAGTATCAATCAAAGGAATCATCTATTTTTTAAATCTATCTCTATATATTTGAATGTGTAGTATGGGATTTCCAGAAATGGCTACATAAATTAGGAGAACAAGTTCTGTTGTATTATGTTGTTTACAGAACCATAAGCTTGCCCTATAGTCTTACTGAAATTCTAGAATCTCTTCTAAAGTATTATGTGTATGCTTGATTGAAATATTTTAATTCATCACTGGACATATAATAAACTTTCTTCTGTCACTGGATGACATGAAGGATTTTTTTCCACTGACATTAGTTTTTTGAACTGCTTCTGGTCAGATGCCAGGCTCCTCCAAAAATATTGTAAATAAACATGAGCAATTCAGTCTAGCATATATGCAATTGTGACAGAATGTCCACACCCTACACACTATTGTAGTAATCTTTGTACAAATATGATTTCTAAGGTATCGTTTGCAAACTCATCATTTTCTGGTCAATAGTGTCCTGATAAAATTTGTGGCAACACTGTATGTGTAATTATAATAATCCTCTGTATGGTATTATTAGCACATGTTCCAAACATTATCTCACATACACGCTATCTTGAGAGGTCATTATCTTGGAGTTTCTATACTAAACTTTTTATTATAATTGTTTTATGTAAGACTGGCCATATTGGGTCAGACCAATGGTCCATCTACCTCTTCCAACAGCGGCCAATGCCAGGTGCTTCAGAGGGAATGAACAGAACAGGGAATCATTGAGTGATCCATCCCCAGTCGTCCACTCTCAGCTTCTGGCGAACAGAGACTAGGGACGCTTAAAGCATGGTGATGCATCCCTGCCCATCCTGGCTAATAGCCATTGATGGACCTATCCTCCAGGAACTTATCTAGTTCTTTTTTGAACCCTGTGATAATGTTGGCCTTCACAACATCCCTGGCAAAAAGTTCCACAGGTGACTGTGCATTGTGTGAAGAAGTACTTCCTTTTGTTTGTTTTAAACTTGCTGCCTATTAATTTCATTGAGTGACCCCTGGTTCTTGTGTTAAGTGAAGGGGTAAATAACATTTACTTATTCATTTTTTCTCCACACTAGTCAAGATTTTATAGGTATCTATCATATCCCCTCTTAGCCATCTCTTTTCCAAGCTGAAAAGCCCCACTCTTAATTTCTCCTCATATGGAATCTGTTCCATATCCCTAATCATTTTTAAAAACACCGAGGAGTCCTTGTGGCACCTTAAACTAACAAATTTATTTGGGCATAAGCTTTCATGGGCTAAAACCCACTTCATCAGATGCATGGAGTGGAAAATACAGGAGAGAGGTATAAATACACAGCATATGAAAAGATGGGAGTTGCCTTACCAAGTGTGTGTGGGGGTTGGGGGTCAGTGCTAACAAGCCAATTCAATTAAGGTGGAAGTAGGCTATTCTCAATAGTTGACGAGAAGGGAGGAAAAATCACTTTTGTAGTGTTAATGAGTTCAGTGTAATCTAGGTGGTCCATTTCAAACAGTTGACAAGAAGGTGTGAGTAACAGCAGGGGGAAAAGTTAATTTTTGTAGTGACCCATCCACTCGCAGTCTTTATTCAGGCCTAATTTGATGGTGTCCAGTTTGCAAATTAATTCCACTTCTGCAGTTTCTCATTGGAGTCTGTTTTTGAAGTTTTTTTGTTGAGGAATTGCCACTTTTAAGTCTGTTGTTGAGTGCCCAGGGAAACTGAAGTGTTCTCCTACTGGTTTTTGAATGTTATAATTCTTGATGTCAGATTTGTGTCCATTTACTCTTTTGCGTAGAGACTGCTGTCCGTTTTGGCCAATGTATATGGCAGAGAGGCATTGCTGGCACATGATGGCATATATCACATTGGTAGATGTGCAGCTGAACGAGCCCCTGATGGTGTGGCTGATGTAGTTAGTTCCTATGATGGTGTCCCTTGAATAGATATGTGGACAGAGTTGGCAACAGGGTTTTGCTGCAGGGTTTAGTTCCTGCGTTAGTGTTTTTTGTTGTGTGGGGTAGAGTTGCTGGTGAGTATTTGCTTCAGGTTTAAATCCTTCCCTCTCCTCCCCCCACCCCACACACAAAATGTTCTATACTTCTCCCACCCACACCCAGGAACCCTCCAGGTTCACTCCCAGGTCCCTTCCCAGCAATTACTTCCCTCTTCCTCAGCTCCTCCATTACTTCTGACTTCCCCAAGCATGTGCACTGCTTCTGAGGGATGTGGGAAATATCTGTCTGTTTTGTAGTTTAAATGAACTATTACTCAAAGTTCCGTATTAACATTCCTAGTAAGGAATCTAATTGTCAAATAAAAAAAATTAAGGAAATGTTTGTCTGTAACAATACTTGTTGACAGATATTTTGAAATAAAATATCAAAATAATTGAAACCACCATGACAGATTAAAAAACTATTTTGACAAATACAATTTGCAGAATTTTAAAATATTGTGTGAATTTTTAATTTTTTGAGCAGAATTCCCCCATGAGGAAAAATTGTGTCATTGTCCAGCAGTTTGCCAGAAAACTTTAGGACCTAACTTTTTTTTTTCTTCTTTTTTTTTTTGCTGATTTCTCATGTTTGCAAAAGTGTAAAGTTTAAACCATGTTGCTGTGAGACTTGGAAGCAAGTATCCACCTTCCTGTGATTGTGTGACTATTTCAATTATATATTGGTATGTCATCACAGAGAAATTCAACACACAAAAAGATAAGATTTCTGAAATAAATTTGTCATTTCAATTTCATTTACCTGCTACAAACAGAATCACATAATATACTAGAAAGATTGTATATGCACATCATTAAGTAATACAACAAAACATATGCCTTCTAGAGGAAAATTTGGAATCTTTACACATTCATCTGTAACAATTCTATTCTCCTCCCCCCCACTCAAGAAAAAAAAATGGGGGAACTCTGAAAGTTTAGAGATGGTCTGCAGGAGTTTCTTGGTATTCATTCTTCCTGAAATCAGATATTCTGGATTGGAAGCCCTACATTGCTCTCAAGCTATTCTTTTTGACAATCTGAAATCCATTCAAACATCCTACAAGCTAAAGTTGAGTTTGAAATGAAAAATAAACTCCCTTCTAATATCACTATTCTTTTTAAATCATTTTTAAAATTTAGATCTCTTGCTCTGTTATGGTATAAATAGTTTGATACTGAAGTTTACATATTTGATGATTTAGCAGGCCATCCTCTGATTTATTCACATTACATCCCCAAAGTGTTGAATGCAGTGATGCTTTATATACTTGAGCCTGCAGCACAGGAAACATTATATATGAAGGTGGTTCTATTTTAAAGTGTGTGTGTGAGAGAGAGAGAGGTGCATTTTTTAAATAGTAGAAAATGAATGCCCAGAATCAATGATATGCCTTAGTGTTCTATAACTTAAGGTTGACAATACCAACTTGCGCTAGAACCTGATAAGATAAAACAGGGTCTGACCTGGTAAATACATGAAGAGGTGACCTCCAAAGAAAAATCTAGGATTGGTGTTGCTGATTCAACAGGTGGCACTCTTCCCTTTGAACCAAGTTGGGAATTATTATAACTTAGTCCTAGTTACAGCTTTACAGAAGAGATGTAAAAATGAAGTTTTTCCAAACTACTTATCTGGGTATTTCCTGTGTTCCACAAAAGCCATTATGAAGCCTAATTTTTAAATGATTTCTCAGATTAAAACGTTGCATAAGAAGTCTAAAGATAGGAATGACTTGGTTCAGAAAGATACCATTAGGGAACATTTCCCAATTGCTTGTTTCATGGGGACAGGAAAGGAAGCAGATGTTTTCCATCAACAGCTAACGTTGAAAAGCTACCATTACTCCCTCCCTAACTACATGCTGTAGGCCATAATCATGTACTCCCTTCTTCTGCTTTCATAGACGCAGTAGCATGTAATAATTCAAATTCTGTCTTGACACAGCTTGCTTCAGCTGTTTCACAAAGCGAGTTGTTTGTACACGGCATCTATGGGCACATCAGCATTTTGTAGAGCGATTAAATGGAGTTGCTGCTTTCCTGATGATGGTTGCAAATGTTTGCTGTAGTCTGAGAGTTCAGAAAACCTGTGGGTGTAAGATTAAATACTGCTGATCACTGTAGCACTAATATTTGCATTAGCAGAAATAACAAACTTCTGCTAAATCCCTTTAGGTACCCAATCTAAAATAAAACTTTGTAAGCAACTTCCTCAATTAACAGGGAACAGTGATTTTTTTTTTCAAATAATTATGCCATTTTTTGGATACTCAACTCTAAGTAAGTAATGGCAGCAATGATTGATGGCAGACAGCACAGATCAGTAGCCCTACTCCAGAGCTGTGTTCTGTAGCTTCAGCTATGGGATGCAAGTGACTAGCAAGTAAACTGTTCTGGTGCTCTGTATGTATCCATGTATTAGTATGACAGAATATTGTATGGATGCCAGTAACTCACCAATACAGGATTTTCCAAGAGGCATAAAGCATTTTTGTTGTGTATATGATGATTTTAATGGCATTCCATATCAGCCTAGCTAATCCTCTATATAATAAAGATTGTCAAGTGGGTTTATTTTTGTTCATTTTTCTAACAGCCACAGTAATTTGCAGTTGAAATTCTACCTCCTTCATATTTATAAATATAAATTCTGGACGGTCCTCTAAATGAAAGGTTTTAAACACTGGGAAAATAGCTTGTATGTCCTTTCTTGGAAACTAATGTGGAATAAGACACTTTGGACATGACTTCAAACTGCTTTGTTCTGCACTGCTAGTGAAGACCAATGTTAAAAAATGGTCACTGAGTTTGGGCCACTATTTTCCCTTGCCCAAGTTGAGACCGCTGTTAGAGTGGGTGGGGCCATGGGAGAATCTAGGTGACAGAGAACATGAGAGCAATAAACCTTGGTGCTGATTTTCACAGATGTTGAGCACCATCTCTCCAGAATAAGTTAATGGAAGTGAGGATGCTGCGCATCTGTGCAAATGAGTCCCACATATTTTCCCCAATACTTCCAATGACTTAAAAACAAATTAACAGGAAAGTGGCTTTGCATGGGGAGAGAATAGAGTCCCCTGAACATTTAAAGGGACAGGTTATCACACAGCCCTTTTGTATGGAGTTAAGTGTGCTTTAAGAATTGCCTTGCACCTAGTTTCAGGTTCCCATTGAGGCTTATCTGTCCAGGTGCCTAGACTGAGACAGGAGTGTGCATGTTCAGAGACCGAAACATAGCCACCTACGTGTTGAGGGACTTCGGATGCCTCCAGTGATAGCCAGCAGCTGAGCAAGGGTGTTTGTGAATGCCAGTGGTGCCTACCTTTTGGACTTTGGTTAGATACCTAACTCCATTTGTGAGTCTAGTGCTTTGGATTTTCTGATGTTGCTCTCTTTCACCATGGTTTACTACTTAGTTACATTGTGTCTTTGTGTTACAATGTTACTGTTTATCATAGTAAGACATTTATCTGCCCAATACAGTGGCCAAGACTTTCAAATGTGACCTGGTCATGTTGGGTGCCTGAGCTTGAGACACCTTAAAAGACTTTGATTTTCAAGGGATTTCTGCTCAACATTTCTAAAGAATCAGGCCCCAGTGAAATGCCTCAAGTGAGCCATCCAAACCACTAGTCACTGTTGACGATTTTGGCCAGTATATTTTGATGTATTTATTTTTATCATCAACAGAATATTTAACAAACCTAACTAGATAATAGACAATGTTAATTCACTTCCCCCTTGAAGCCTCAGACTTGTCCCTCTCATTCCCCTCATTTATTCTTCCAGTCACTCAAACTGTGGATAGCTTTTCTTTGATGGAAAAGGGCTGGCTACATCCATCCTCTAGAGACTAACACCATCCTTCATTAGCCAGAGAGAGGCCATTAATGAATGGCATACCCACACGTCAAGAGCACATTCCTCCATCTATTTTATTTCAAATGAAAGGAAAGAACAAATTATGAAGTCTCTATGAGAGAGAGAGAGAACACAGTGTCTTAATGCACTGGAGCTAAAAAGCAAAAGGCATCTGTCTCACAGCAGCTCTTGAAGCAGACAGGGACCCCTCTGCTTGTAAGGGTGCAATATACAGGCATATGAATGGCATTATCTCCTTTCAATCAGGCAGTTGCATATGTCAATAGCAGAAACTGCTTTTTGTTCCCCATGTAGACTTATTGATGGATTGATTTATTAATTAGTATTGATTATTGATAAATCAATTAGACCAGTGGTCAGTAAAGGTTTGGTCTCCTGAGATCTACAGTATCAGCAATATTATTAGTGTCATTGGAATAAGAGAACTGAAAAGCACCCTAGAAACAAATGCTAGTTATCATAAGACCTTTATTAACAATCCCACACACACTGAAATACAACAGACAAGATAGAGAGTGCAAAGCGTTTAGCCCTATGACTGGCATCCCTCGCATCTCATGTCTCCTGCTGGGGGACTTTGGAGCCTCAGTCATTATCTTCCTCATCCACATTTTCATCCTAATCACTTGTGGTTGTCATCCTGGCATCCTCCTGTGCATTCCTCCCCCCACCACCACACACACACCCCAGCACATGGACCTCGTTTTATCCTGAATTATGCCTACACCCCTTTTTCCTTATCCTTACTTCCACCCCACTAATTTAGGGGTATCCCATTTCTCATTGGCTATTCCCTGAGTTCCCCTTATTTTCATTAACATTTGCATCACATAGTTACCATAGTAACTTGTGGTCAAGATAAAATTCCTAAGATGTTACTACTGCTCATCCTACTATATAAACTGATACATTGTAACATATTTTCTACTTTGTTGCTGCATAGTTTCCAGAACATCAGCACTTAAGATGTCTTTTACTCTAATCTTACTCTTTACTGGTACAGGAGTACCTCTTGGTTAACTTGCCATGCCAACCTTTTTCAGGCCCAATTCCTCCTTTGGTTATACTGAATATCTTACCACCTGAGGCCAATAGGCCCTGTGTTACAACAGTAATTATACTTATATTTCATCTCTATATCCTGAATATACTTAACATCTTTTTAGCCTTGGCTACACCTAGGAGCAATCATGCTGCCTCCACAGCACTCTGAGACCTTGTTGGTCTGAAACGTAGAATCAGTTTAGATTACTTGACTTTCTCAGGCTCAATTCTGCACTTACACCACTGCCAACAACTTAGGGAGATTTACATTAATTTTCATGATGCAAGGATTCTTGTGCAAAACTCAGTGCCAGCACCAGACACTTCAGCAATTTTCAGCTAGAAGGGGTTAATGTTCAAAGATGAACTGCCGAAACACACACTAATTGCTACTGATTACTTTTATGTTGTAATGATGAAGCAATAATGATCAAAGCACAGGGCATTTCTTGGGGATTCCTGACTGCCTGGTTTGCTTCAGGCCATTAACCCCAGTCAGTAATACCTCTGGAAATGCACTTTGTGGAGGTCATTATTGTTAATCATTGGAACAATGCAGAACATTCACACACACTATAAAGTGAGGTGGCTGAAGCCTGTGCACATGCAAGTTTTGTGATTTGGAGTCAAAATGTAAGAGAGGGGTTAGGTTTGTTTATCATAAGCCCTAAGGGGAATATATAATACACAGAGTGAAGCCTTCTTAAAGACCATGAAGACATACGTTTGTGCATATATGAGTGTATGTACTTTAGAGAAAAATACAGTAGGTGCATATGTAGTTGGTTTTATGAACATTTTACATCCTGATCATCAATTTCTTAATTTTCTTTTCACCAGTTTTTTCTTAAAATATATGGGCCAGATTCTCTCTTAGCATTTTGCTCCTTTGCACTGCTCAGGCAGCTTGAAAGGGCCAGATTCTTGCTGCAGATGGGCAATAGTGAATTCCCTTGGTGGAGGGGAACTCTCCACTACCATAGGATACACATCAAGGGAAGGATGGGGACACATCAGGAGAAGGGAGGAGATGTGGAGAAGCTCTCAGTCTAGTCCTCCATTGGTTAATGGCTTTGGGAGACTACAGGCCAGTGGTGTAAGTGAGAACAACCCCTAGTCTATCATCTCTGCAGACCAACTCCCAGCTTATTTAATAGAGAGGAATGGCAAGGCCATGATATGTAAGGATATGTATAACCTTTGAGCTGGGGGGAGGGAGCTGTGATTTCCAGTTTGAGCAAATGTACCCATGCTAGCCCTCGTGAAGCTAGCACGCTAAAAATAGGGTTTAGCTGCAGCAACGCAACAGCCTAGGTGCCCTGAGTACATGCCACATCTTGGACTGGATCACGGACTAGCACTGCTAGCCCCTCTCTTTGCTCACACCCCAATGTTTGTACTCTATTTTTAGCACACTGGCTTGATCAAAGCTAGCATAGGTTTCTCTCTTCAAGCTGGGACTCATATACTCAGCTCAAATTTAGACATACCCTTTGTTTCTCATTGTATATCTCTGCAATGGGGTTCCCAGGGTGCAACTTGGACTGTGGGAGTGCTGAGCTCTCCCCCAACCCTCTAATCTGGGGTATCCTTCTCAGACTGTGAGGCTGATGTCAAGCCATAAACCTCTGGCAGGTTCAGGCACTTACACAGACATCCACAGGCAGGGACACATTCAACTAGAGTTATATAAATGATCTCTCCCAGACACTCATGAGCCATCAGTAGGGAGGCTCAACCAATTCCCCCAGCTCCCCAGTCTTGCACCATTTTGCACTGCTCAGAAGCCTGGCCAGTATAAGTTTATTACCCAGTCTGCACCCCCTCAATGTGGAGAGGACATATGCTAGCCTTTGTAAACTGAGCTGAAACTTTCTAAGCACTTCAACCAAAACACACTGTTTTAGGTAAAATATCAAAAAGATTAACTACAGAATGATAGATATTAAGTGATTTTAAGTAGCAGGCATAGAAATCAGAGTTGATTATTTAAGAAACAAAAATAAATTTGCAGTCTGAGTTCTACAAAGTAAGCAGGAATTGAATTCAGCAATGTCTCACCCTGATAGATGGTACAAACAGGTCACAGATCCTCAATACACAGGCTGAAACTCTTTCCCAGTCTGGGACCACCCTCCCACTAGTTGAAAGTCTTTGTCCTACAGACAGTTCTTCAAGATGCTGAGTTGGGTGAGGAGATAGGTCAAGTGATGATGTCATTTCTTCTTTTTCATAGGTTATTCCTATGAATAAAGATCTATGATCTGGAAAGATCTATGCTTGTAACATGGGGTCTTCCCCCACTGGACAAGCAGTCTCCATTGTCTACGTGCTATGAGGAGTCTTTTGGGATGGCTTCTGGGAGAGTGGATTCCCTTTAATAGTCCATCAGCGTGTCTGGCTCCTCTATTGTTGTACCTGAAAGGCTGGTTGTTGGTGTTACCAAACGCCCAACATATTTCAGTAATACATACGTGTAACCCTTCTGTCCATCAGAGTTGGCAGCAACAAGGGCCGGGTTCAGTATCTAGGGGTTCCATCCCAATAACACAATGCAAAACTGGCTCGAGCCCCCACCCAGTGACCTGGGACAAATATATACCACCCCCAATGGGTGCCTCTAAGAGGCAATACTTCCCCTCTCGCAGGCACAGAGTCTGAGTGTAGCAAATGCCTTTTAATAACCAATGTGGCATTATGTTGGGGAAACACCACCAACAGGATTCATAACACAACCCATGAGCAAAAACCCACCCCAAACAAATTGGGCCATGTCCTTTCCCTTTGGCTCTTGAGTCCAGCAACCCCAAAGTCACCCAAAAGTCCAACAACCCAAAAGTCTCTGTCCCTGGTCAGTGCAGCCCCAGTGTCTGAAAGTTTATCTGTACAGTTTTACCTCCCAACTTGGGTGGAAATGGGGGGGGGGAAGGGTAAGGGGCACCTTATGTGGTTCAAAGCCAACTGGCCCACCTCTCCATGGGGGCTCCACTCCGCTCTGCTCCACCAGCCATCCCACGAATCGCACTGCTCTGCCAGCCACTCCACTAGCTGTCCCACAAACTGCTCCACTCCACCAGCCACTCCCCGAACTGCTCTGCAATATATCTTCACCCCCCCACCCCTACTTAACACAACGCTCAGTGATTTTAGCTCTTTAGTGATTTCAACTTATAGTAGGGGAACCTCAGGGCTGGTGGACCATGGGCCCAAAGTGAATTCAGCTCAGCAGCCTGTAACTAGACTCCTAGTGGAATCAAAACTAGCTCTGATATTCTACAGTGAAGAAAGGAAAAGATGCAATTAGCATGAAGGGCTCTCACCAAGGGCCTATACCATCAGACATTAATATCTATCCCCATTCACTAGGTTTCTATCCTCTGTCCATTCACTAGGAGTTGGAACCAATGAACCTTGCCTAGCAAGTGCTGCTTAAGTGAGGGTGAGTCCCCCCATCATAACAAAAGGACAAGTACAGTTCTACTGTCTTTGATTCACATAATCAGGATAATAACAGTTTATTCTTCCTGCCCCAATAACAGAGAAACTGGGGCTCCTACAGCAGCCAAAGTGACCATCTAGGTGGGGTGGGTGTGCCTATGCAAATGAGATCAGCCCCTGAAGTTCTTTTCCACAACCCACCATGACTCGCCACCAGATATCAGGGTAGAGCTCATCCTGACTCTGCTTACATCCGCAATACTTCATGAACTCACATACAATGATAGCACATACAATCCAATAAGATATTCATGTTCAACAGATCATGACCTTTTAAAATGATACCTCACGAGGCATACTTTGTGCAAAACATATCATAATTATATAACCGTGGTGAATATGGAGGTTCTAGGGTGTTGCTTTGCGCAATCCATGAATTTTTTTTTGTTCTCCTACTTACAATTCTCTGAATTATGTCATAATGGTAATGCTGTTTGCTAAAGAAGTGTGCTCTACAAGAGCACCACAATATATTTCATGACGAAAGGCAGTAACTCAAGCACTGCTGTTCACTGGCCCAATGATAACTTTTAAGCATGGTTTATATATGGCTTCTGCAAAACTAGATAATAATTGCAAGACAATGGGACAATCTGTGTGAAAATAATGTTTAAAAGCTATTTCTTTGTCATCTGCCCCCTAGACCATGTTACAAGGTGATTTTGCTGCAGCTACCCTTCAACTTTTTTAAACAGACTTTTAGATATGTTATTTTATTGGTCAAATAAATTGGTTAGTCTCTAAGGTGCCACAAGTACTCCTTTTCTTTATTGGTGAAGTTGCATCTCAGACAGAAGGAAGAGATGATGCCAGGTAAAATGGCCATTGCAAATTAAACAACAACCTTCAATTGAAGAAATGCATGGTATGAGGTCGGGGGGGAAAAGGGTGGTGCACTTTTGTAAAACAGGTACAACTTTGAATGTAATTTAGAGATGGAGGAAGTCACAAAGCAAAGATGATAGAGAATTGCAGTGATGTGGTTCTCATGTCTGAAATAGAATGGGGACACCCCATCCCCTCGAAATATAGAGAGAATAGAGATTTAAGAAGACCTCAAAAGAGGAAGTTTGACCACAATTTATATGAGGGCCTGATTTATAAACAGTTTATAAATGATTAAAGAATATTTAATGTATATCTTAATACACTGATAATCAATAGTTATAGATTCCCATAGAGTCCAAATGTCTTTAAGTTGCTTATGACTATGTATTAATTGCTAGATATCTGTAACATGCTTGTATCATTTATTATCCCCTTGTACGCCATTTATAAATGGATCCTTATTAATGTGACCGGGAATTGTGTTAGTAGACAGCAAATATAAAAGGCATGAATTAGAATCTCAACCAAAACTGTTAAGATTTATCAAAAATTACAGCAATTACAGTGAATTGCTGCTCTTTCTTGTAGGATCACCATAGCATTATATATATTTTGAAAAGTTTTTTAAAACACCTACACAGTCTGAAAAATATTTGGCCACATAATACATTTATGGAGGAAGAATGGAGGAAGAGGAGAAGGAAAGAGAAGGCAGTTCTAATAAATTCTGAAAAGGGTACTGCTGTTCCTGGATGTTTTTGTTGGATTTACATGATGTATTAAAAGCTGACATGTCTTGTAGGGGTTAATTTACCTTTGTTATGGAAAGTTACAGTATTCTGGACTTATTTATTTAAAGTCTTACGCAAGCAATGTAAATATTTATTAAGGATTTAACTCCTTAAATTTTGTGCAGCCTTTGCACTCCAAATTTGTGTGTGATTCATTGTATGCTGAAAACATGAATAACACCCTTATATCATGTACATTCACAAAGAAAAAACATCAGCTATTTCACTTCAACTCTTCACCTTAGAACAGACAAGATAAGGAGCCCAAGGGGAAACATGCTTGTTTCAGATCGGAAATTAATTCACTGGAAAAATAAGTACATCATTCAAAAATGGATAGGCATGAACACTAAGCAGGTGAGGGGGGCAAATTTAATCTACCTGCTGTAGAACTTTAAGTAAACACTTCCATTTTACACATAACCTAACCAGTGGTGAGCTGGAGCCGGTTCGCACCGGTTCACATGAACCGGTTGTTAAATTTTGAAGCAGTTTTAAAACCGGTTGTTAACCCGCTTCCCTGGAGGGGGCGCTGAGGCTTTGATGGGCTCCGGCCGGGATGTGATGTAATTCCTCCTCCGGCCGCCGGGGGCGCTGCGCTGCGGGAGCCATGTGGGCTGCCGCCTGGCCCTGGCCACGAGCCCTGTTGCTGCTGCTGCTGCTGCTCCCCGGGCCCTGGTGCTCCCGCTGCTGCCGGGTGGCTCCCCAGCTGCTCTGCTGGGCCTGGGCTGCGTCCTGCTGTTCTCCCTGTGAGCACCCACCACCCTGCCTGCAGCCAGCCCCTGCTGCACCCCCTGCCCTGCCCACAGCCAGCCCCCTGCCTCCAGCCACCCCCGCCCTGCCTCCAACCACCCCCGCACCCCTTGCTTGCAGCCAGCCCCTGCCACACCCCCTACCCTGCCCGCAGCCAGCCCCTGCCCTGTCTCCAGCCACCCCCGCACCCCCTGCCTGCAGCCAGCCCCTGCCACACCCCCTGCCCTGTATCTAGCCAACTCCTGCTGCACGCACCCCCTGCCCTGCCCGCATCCAGCCCCTGCCTCCAGCCACCCCCTGCCCTGCCTCCAGCCACCCCCGCACCCCCTGCCTGCATCCAGCCCCTACCGAACCCCCTGCCTGCAGCCAGCCCCTGTCTCCAGCCACCCCCGCACTCCTTGCCTACAGCCAGCCCATCTCCAGCCACCCCCGCACCCCCTGCCTGCAGCCAGCCCCTGCCACACCCCCTGCCCTGCCTCCAGCCACCCCCACACCCCCTGCCCACAGCCAGCCCTGCACCCGCTACCTGCAGCCAGCCTCTGCTGCACCCCCTGCCCTGCCCACAGCCAACCCCTGCTCCACGCACCCCCTGCCCTGCCCACAGCCAGCCCCTGTCTCCAGCCACCCCCGCACCTCCTGCCCGCACCAGCCCCTGCCGCACCCCTTGCCCTGCCCGCACCAGCCCCTGCCGCACCCCCTGCCCTGCCCACAGCCAGCCCCGCACTCCCTTGCTTCCAGCCAATCCCGCACCCTCCTGTCTCCAGCCAGCTCCGCACCCCCTGCCCTGCTCGCAGCCAGCCCTGCACCCCCTGCCTCCAGCTAGCCCTGCCCCACAACCCTGTCTGCAGCTGGCCCCACGTCCACTGGTGCCCTGCAATTCCCAGGGCAGTAACCCTGCACACCTGTTTCAATGAAGGGGGCAGGGAGCAGCCGGGACCCACACATGTGCACACCGTAGGGTGACCAGACAGCAAGTGTGAAAAATCAGGGCGGGGGTGGGGGGTCATAGGAGACTATATAAGAAAAAGACTCCAAAATCAGTACTGTCCATATAAAATTGGAACATCTGGTCACCCAAGTACACCAGGGAGTGGCGGGGACCCACACATATGAAACGGAGCTCATTTCTAGTTCAGGCCCATCTTTTCCTGGACAGGTCAGGCTTTTTGGTTCTTAAATCGCCGTCTGGGAGGAATTTTTAAACTTTAAATTTTAAAAATTCCTCCTGGGAAAATACGGACGTATGGTAACACTGTTGGTACAGAAAATACATACTGGGCCACATCCCTTAAATCAGAACTTTTTATAGGGAACCAGTTGTTAAGATTTTGGCAGCTCATCACTGAACCTAACACCAGAGTAGGAATAAAGAGATTTTTTGACAGCCTGTTATCTCTGCTGTTTTGTTAACCATCCATTACAGAGTAATTATATAAAAATGAAAAGGAGTACTTGTGGCACCTTAGAGACGAGCTACAGCTCACTTCATCTGATGAAGTGAGCTGTAGCTCACGAAAGCTCATGCTCAAATAAATTGGTTAGTCTCTAAGGTGCCACAAGTACTCCTTTTCTTTTTGCGAATACAGACTAACACGGCTGTTCCTCTGAAACCTATATAAAAATGTTATATCAGAGTACTGATGTGATGTATTCAGAGAGTCAGATTCTGATACTCCAGTTTATGCTGCATAACAACAAGAGTGATCAGTGCCATTAAGTTATTATTGCATATGAATAAGAATATCAGAATCTGGACCACATGTTGTGTTGTTTCTGTGACTGATCAAATGTCCACTGAAGTCAATGGGAGTCATGCTATTGACAGGAGTGCCATTGGCTTGGGGCCTTTGGAAATAATATTAGAATATGCAGGACCAGATCCTCAGCTGGTATAAATCAGCATGTCTGTTGAAATCTGTGATGGTTTATAGCAGCTGAAGAGATGCTCATTATTTCTAGTCATTTTGCACATCTTTATTTTTATACATGCATGTTCATAATTAGGGCTCTACCAAATTCCCAGTCCATTTTGGTCAATTTCAGGGTCATAGAATTTTAAATATTGTAAATTCCATGATTTCAGAGATTTAAATCTCAAATATCATGGTGTTGTAACAGTAGGGATCCTGACTCAAAAAGATGCAATGACCTTGTGACCCCCTCACAACCTCCTTTTGGGTTAGGACCCCCAGTTTGAGAAACACTGGTCTCCCCTGTGAAATCTGTGTAGCCATTGGGCCAATGAGGCCTGTGCCCCGATACCCTGGCCAATTGGGGGGCTCCTGAAAAATGTGCACCACTGTACCCCAATCTGCCTGCCAAACCAATGCTCCTGACAAGGTGCAGGATCTGGGCTCAGGGTGCCCAGTAGGATCGCCGGGTGGGTAGAACAGTGCAGGGCAGGGCAATGCCCCCCATTCCCTGACCCCATTTCCCCTGCAGGAGCGCCAGGGCAAGCGGGATGGGGGGACTGCAGGTGAAAGGGGTGGTGAGGGACCCCCACTTGCTCTGGCCCAGGACCCCATAAAATCTTAATCCGCCTCTGGGTATAATATAGGGTAAAAGTACACAAGAGACCCAATTTTACAGTCCGTGATGTGTTTTTCACGGCGATGAATTTGGTAGATCCCTATTCATAATGAAAGCATTTATTAACACACACCTGCACCATTACCTCAAGCACCAGATAAAAGTACTGTTGAGTACAAGAAAATCCATCTAGAAACTTGAAAGTTTAATTAAAGAATAATCTGTCACTGACAAATTACCAAGGGGTGAATATGTCATTCACAGCCTTTGCACATAATTTCAAAGAACACAGTTTAAATCGCCAGAGACCAACAAATCAGTCTGTCTGTTTGTAATTAACAGACAATGGTTGCATAATTGATAGGAAGCACTTTCTAGAAGTTTTCTGCATGAGAAGTTTCAATGGGAATTACTTCATACTGAAAGGTGGATCAGGCACCCGTGTCACTGCTGCTTTGTGAAAGATTTTTTTAGAAGTCCTAGTAAAATGAGCACTCACTTGACAAGTTTAGAGCTCTAGAGCTAACGTGATGGGACTTAAAAGTGGGTAGTGGCTTACCAAGTATCTTCACTGGATAAACAACATAGCAGCTTTTACTTGCCTTCATGGGTGCAATGTTCATAGTTCAACACTGATTATTTTTCAAAAGACAGGAACTAGCAACAGTGTGTGAGATAGAAGAAGGATCTTTCAAAATAATGAAAAATCTTAGTCCTACAATTCAGAGATTGTTGATCTGTTGATGCTCATCTTTGTAACCATTTAGAAATGTATCACATCTTTATTCTAAGTTCATATGCAATCACCACTTTATTGGTACAGTAATGTTAATTTGCACATTCTGTCATGGTGAATGGTGAACAAGCATTACACAAGAAACAGTAACAAACAAAGATGCCTATGCACCTGATGTGTAAAGGTATTTTTTCATCTCAGGATCTCAAAGCACTTTAAAGAATATTAATTTATTATAGCCTCTTAATTCCTCTGTGAGATGGGTATTATCCTCTATTTACTAATGAGTGACTAGCCCAAGGACACAAATCAAGTCAGTGGGTAACTAGAGGATAGAAGCCAGGAATCTAACCATGAAAGCAATCTATATTGTATAGCCTTTACTCAGGCAAAACTCTCACTGACCTAAAGTAACACCAGTGGGAGTTTTTCCTGGGTAAGAACCTAAACAGCAACAGTTAATTAGTGAATAGTGGTTATGGGTTGTCTGCTCCTTTTCTACAAAGCTGGCTTTGTTTCACCTTCACATCCTCCAGAAGATTCTGACCAATTGTTTACCTCTCTTCACCCTTCCCCCCACAAGAAAAGAAATTAAACAAAATTATCAACGTTTCATTTAGCTCTGGTATAGCTTGCAGTAGGGAAAAATTCCCATTGACTTGGTCCAAAACATGTATTCAAACCCCCTTGAGCTGTAGGGGAACATCTGCCTTCAGTTGCGTCTCTATAAACATTGTGACCTCTCTGTCTGTTTCCTTTTTTGTGATGTTTATTAGCCTTGTTTCTGTCTCTTTTTTTTTTTTTGATTGAACAAAAAGTTAATAGATTGGGGTTTTTTAAACCCACTGAAATTCATCCAGCAGAAACTACATTGAAGGAATGATGAGGCTGAAATGGAAGCAAGGAAATTGGCATCTAAGGATCAGAGCTGCAGTACCTACAGGCGCAAGCCTGCAAGATACTGTGAGCCCTTAACTTCTGCGGACTTCAGTGGCAGCAGAGGATGCTCAGCACCTTATATGAGTGGTCAGCACATTGCAGATATACAATGGGTTGCCTTCTTAGCCTTCTGAGTGCTGCTGTGACTGGGAGTTGGGTTGTTTCATTGTCAACAGTTCAAGTTCTTGCTTTTTTGATTTATCATCTTTTTAATGTAGCTTACCTTGGTTTCAGAGAAATATATAATGCCCACATGGTGAAAGTCAGAGTTTTAGGGAAATGGCCAAATGCAAGCGATCCCTAGCAGAATTTTAATTTTCATGAAAAAAATGTTACATTTACTGGGTCGTCTCAAATTATATAATGGTAGTTTCAGTGTGTGACTTACTTTTAATTAAATTATATTAATAATGACCCATCTCTGTTACACATGACTCTAAAAAAGGTGTTCGATAAAGGTCTGATATTTCTTTGTTAATTAATTCCCTGTGATAAAGCTTCCACATTATTGTATTTTTCCATGGCATGCTGATCCTACATAATAGGCTATCATTCTAGCAAGACTGTATAACTATTAACAACAAGCTTTTCTATGCTCACTGGGTTTCTGCTATTAAGATTTTTAATGTAACTATAAATAATATTGACAACACACATTGAGCTGGATCAATTTAAAATTCTACCCCAAAATAGTAACCTCAAACCAGTTATTAAATAGCATCCAATATAACCATTAAATAGGAACTGAATTGCAGATGTTATGGCACTATGATTAGATGAAGTTGAACTGCTGCTTTTAAGACACTAAAGCCCTTTTATATGACAAAAACAAAAGCAACAAGACAAGGAAGCAATATTAGAGAGTTTTTGTATGCAAATTTCTGTAAAACTGACAAATTGCTATTTCCAACTAACGTCCTCACCAGGTGATTTCCAGTGACTTGAACAGATTTTGTTACTCTGTACTAAACAAAATGGAGTGCATGGTAGCTCCATTTCTTTCTGGGAATCAAAGCAAGAAGTGCACGATTCTGTGTTTTCAGTCATATATTCCACTTTCTATGCTATGTTTACAGTTTCTAAAATCAACCCTCCATTCAAAAATGTGAAAAATAGATAGATTTTATTCCTTTTAATTGTATCATATAAATGACAATCTTTGACTGAGATCTTGGATTCGGATGCTGATTGTTTATGCTGCACTGATGTCACAAAGTAACCTTGAAACTTGCATAGTGAGCACCAACAGATTATATCACTGGAATAGAGCCAGCACCGTGGTTTCTATGGAGCACAAAAGCACCCCTCCCCCTGAAAAGGTGTTCCCGCCCAACCCCTGCATTCTTCCTGGGAAAAGGCCGTGATTTTGCATGTGTATAGCATTCTCCCCCTCCTTGGGCAATGCTTCTGAAGGGAAGCGTTTTAAACTTTGATTCAAATTCATCAAACTTCGGCTCAGCCTGATCTCTTCTGGCCAGAAGCTCCACAGCCCAGGAATGTTTTGTTCCCACTGCCTGAAAATAGGGTCCTGTGTCTATCCAGCTGCATCATCCTTGCAGAGTATACGACGGGAATTGTAAGGAAATCTCTCACTTATAAACATTCATCTGCCAAGTTCTCTTCCCTTATGGATAGTGATTAGTATGGGATGGTGTAGTTTATATTGGAAGATGTGGTCTAGTGGTTTGAGCATGTCTAGGAAGTTGTGTGCTTCAGTACAGACTCTGACACGGATTCCCCTTGTGTTCTTGGTCAACAAAATTAGG
This sequence comes from Lepidochelys kempii, assembly GCF_965140285.1. Classification (NCBI taxonomy): domain Eukaryota; kingdom Metazoa; phylum Chordata; order Testudines; family Cheloniidae; genus Lepidochelys; species Lepidochelys kempii. Next base: position 179,378,285 of record NC_136380.1, read on the forward strand.
CCAAAATTTCCCACTTATTTTAGGAGCCTGCAATTTTGGATCCTCAACTGAAAATATTTAGAGCCTGCTTTTCAGACATGTTGAGGACGTGATGTCTTTGACTTCTCTTGGAGCTGTGGGTGCTCAGCATCTTTGAAAATCAAATTCTAGGTCTCATGAGTACCCAAAAATTGAGACACCCAAAATGAGCACACACTTTCTGTCAGAATTGACTTGCCCAAGGCCACAGAGGAAGTCAGGATCAACAGCAGAATTAAAACTAACTTAAGAAATATGTCATAATTTCAAATCCAAACATCTGGCCATCATTAACCATCATTATTCATACATGATATTTTACTTAGACTCAGAAGTCAGAGAGTGATTCATAGTCCTTTATTCAGTGAAGAAAATCTGAGAGAATTTATAAATGGTCATAGATGAAAGCCCCTGGCAGGTTCAGCTGTGGGTAAGATCAGTAGGGAGGTAGATTTAAGAAAGGAAACCTCACCCTTGCAGATTTTTACTGGCCTAGAATGATGATGTTGTGCCTAAACTCTTCAGGATAGGAGTGACGTTAAAGTAGCCTGTGCCTCAATGTGCCTGGCTATCTCTGATGAGCTCTTACAATATAAATGTTAGGTTTGGTTGTGTGTTTCTTTGCTTTTACTCTTTGAGGACTGGCTGTATTCCAGTTTCTGGGGGGGAAATGTGCCCATCGAATTCTAGCATTGCTTCATTTAATTCACATTTGGCTTCCTTAAATGTTAGATTAGTAGCTCTCAGGCAGTCAAATATAACCACAAGAGTTTGACTTTGTACTTCCTGAGTTTTGCCAAAGACTAAAATGTCATCACTATAGTTAAGAACATTGGGAATGTGCTGAATTACTCTCCAGATTATGTTCTGAAAAGTTTCAGCAGCTGAGCATATTTCAGACATTAATCTCTTGTACCATTTCAAGTCTGTCTGAATTTGCTTCATGGTCCAGACCCTCAGCTATTGTAAAACAGGAAAGCTCCACTAATTTTAGTGAAACAACATTTATTTACTGTAGGATCTTGCCCTATTTATTTACGTATTTAAAGTTATCCCTAGGTTTTAAGGGGGGGGGGTTGTGAAGTAAGTTATGCAAGGCCCCAGAAAGTCTCACATGTTCCTGGGGTTGGAGGATTTGACAGATGGACAGATCAAGAGCATTTGTCTTCAACGCGGTAAAAAGGGTCTTACAAAAACGGTAGCCCTTTCCCCTCATTTCTAAGTGACATGGAGATCAGAAGGTTTCCATCATTCAGAAGAAAGCACAGGAAAGGGTTAAACAACTTGGAACAAAATTGAATCCCCACAGTTAATCGTTCAGTGTGGGAGAGAGGTTATGGAAGCCTACTGGTTGGTGGAGATCTTGTCAATAAGCTGGGAAGGGGCATGGAGAACTGTGGTCTTTAAAAGCATGGGACCCAATGTATACCACAGTCTTGGAACACAACTAAAGCAGCTCCTGTATATTAATTCATGTATCTATCTATCTAAAGTATTTATAGAGCATCAATCACTATAGTATCAAGGTGCCTTATAAAGAACAAACGTCCACTGAGTCCACACCGTGGCTGACCCAACACAGTGTTGCTTCCACCCCATCGCTCCCTACACACATACTTAACCTGCATAAAGCCAGCTTGCTTTGGTGAAAAAATAATCTCATACAAATTGAAAACATAAGCTTTGCCATGTGGCCAGAGTTCACTGAACTTTGGCTCTTGAATCTACAGCCTGATAACAAATTCATATCCATCTCCAATTCAGCTATACTGACAGGCTCCACAGCTTTCTAGAGCCTCCTGGGAACTTCCTCTCAAATGTGGGGTTCACAACCATGGTGGACTGGAGCCAAACGATTATAGAGGCTAAGCATGTATTCTCTTTCCATTCTGATCTTTGCCAGATTGCTGGGACAGTGTGAATACCCCCAATCCTCTGCTCTCCAACTCAGCTTGCCTATTCTGCATCCAGCTCCATTCTTTGCTTCTAGATGGATCCCAGCACCTGTGGGGTACCCAGCACAGGATCTGGAATAGAGGTAAATGGTGCCATTTAGGTTCTTCTCCCTGGACAAGGGAGATTCAAGAGTTAGTCCACAGAAACTGGAGACAGAAAAGTCCAATCCTGTCCCCATTTCTGTTTAGTGTGTTTATTGAAAGGCTTTGTGACATGTGATTTTTGTCCTATTTTCATTAATACATAGTTTTCCTTGGAGGATGGTGTATATGCCCAATTTCATATTCCTCATACAGACAGAATAGTCATTGAAATCAATGACCTGAATGATGAATTTCCCACTACTTCCCTTGGGATAGACTACTTAGAAAAGCATGACTGTGTTCCAAGTTTCTTCCTTACCCATTGAATACCTATGTTTGTGGTTTTTTCCCTGACATATTTTTTCCAACATGAATTTCACTTTCTTATATCCTGCCTTTGGTATATATCGTTATGTTGGGGATTGGGTGAAACCTCATTGGAGCTGAGGGGTATGACAGCTGCACTTCATCAGGCTAAATGTAAAAAGCACTTACACTCTTTTTGGCATATGGTAGCTGAAACAGTAGGAGCCGCCATCCAAAACACAGTCCACATGCAAGGCTAGTCAGAAACTGAGCTAAGTGGGCAGAGGGAGTTTGCTGAGTATTGTTTTGCTAGAGCTCTGTGTATGAGAGCAGAAATACCACAGAAGTAGACAAAGAAGGCAACAGAAAGCAAGGACAGCCAGAGAAGCACTTGTAGTACGACCCTGAGAGAAAGCTCAGTAAAAGATTTTTAAGTACAGTACTGGCTGTAAAAAATGTGGATTGGAATATTGAGTAAGGAAACTGTTGCCTGGTGTTTGATTCTGCTATATTCAGCAGAACAGGACTATGTACATTCTTTGTAAAAAAAAAAACAGGATTGCAGCAAAGAAATACCTGACTTTATCATCAATTGCTCCTCCTAATGAAAACAACCTGCAAGACTTTATAATCAAGTACATTATAGAGCTGTTGTAATTATAAATCCAGGAGATTCAGAGTTAAGGTTAAGCTTGAAAGTAATCCAAACATGTGAAAGTTAGGAAAAGCACAATTAAGGACCCCAAACACCCTTAGCTCTGCCCTATAGTGACAAAATGAGGGGGGGCATCAAATGTGCCTTTCAAATGCAGTTTTATCTAATTTGGGACCACAAACACTAAAATGCCTTAATTATAATTAAAAAGTTATTGCATTGTGGGCAGAGTTAAGGTTGTCTGGGTTTCCTAACTGTGCATTCCTTTAACAGAATAAGACCTTGTGTGAGCAGTTTTCTAAATGCCATGAAAATATAGTGGTGTGTCAACACCATTTAGGACTTGAAACTTATGTCTGGGCACCCTCAACCCCCATTAACTTTAAGGAAGTTGAGATTGGTCAGCATCTCGTAGGACTGAGTCCTTACAGAATCATAGAAATGTAGAGATGAAAGGGACCTCAAGAAGTCATCAAGTCCAGCCTCCTGTGCTGAGACAGGACCAAGTAAACCTAGACCCTCCCTGACATGTGTTTGTCCAACCTGTTCTTTAAAACCTCCAGTGATGGGGATTCCACAACCTCTCTTGGAAGCCTATTCTAGAAATTAACTACCCTTGTGGTTAGAAAGTTTTCCTAATATCTAAGCTAAATCTCCCTTGCTACAGTTTTAGCCCTTTACATTTTGTCCTGCCTTCAGTGGACAAGGAGACCAACTGGGCATTGTCCTCTTTGTAATAGCCTTTAACATATTTAAAGACTGTTATCAGGTCCCCGCTCCATTTTCTTTTCTCAGGAATTAACATGTCCATTTTTATTAACCTTTCCTCAGAGGTCAGGTTTTCTAAACTGTTATCATTTTTGTTGCTCTCCTATAGATGCTTTCCAGTCTGCTCATATCTTTCCTAAAGAGTGTGGCCCAGAATGAGACACAGTTCTCTAGCTGAGGCCTCACCATTGCCAAGTAGACTGGGAAAATTGCCTCCTTTCTGATGGGGTTCCCAGGCTACAACCTGGACTGTGGGACCACTGAGCTCTCTGTCCCTACAACCTGGGGTATCCCTCTCACACTGTGGTGCTGTGTCAAGCCATAAAACTATGGCAGGCACTACACTTACACAGACATCCACAGTCAAGGACACACCCAAATGAGTTACATGAATGATCTCTCCCAGACACTCATGAACCACAAATAGGGAGGCTCCAGTTAATTTCTCCCCACTCCTCAGTCTCGCACTCCAGAATTGTACCATCTTGCATCGGTCAGAAGCCTGGCCAGTATAAGTTAATTACCCAGTCTGCCCCTCCCTCAATGTGGAGAGGACACACACTAGCATTTGTAAACTGAGCTGTGATTTCTCAAGCACTTCAACCAAAACACACTGTTTTAGGTAAACTATAAAACAGATTTATTAACTATGTAAAGATAGATTTTAAGTGATTATATGTAGTGGGCATAGTCTAGAGATCAGTGTTGGTTACTTAAGAAATAAAAATAAATTTGCAGTCTGAGTTCTACAAACTAATCAGGATTTGAATCAAGCACTTTCTCACTCTGACAGATGGTACAAGCAAGTCACAGATCCTCAATACACAGGTTGGAACTCTTTCCCAGCCTGGGACCACCCTCTCCTAGTTCAAAGTCTTTGTCCTTCAGACGTTTCTTCCAGGTGTTGAGTTGTGGGGGGAGTGAGGCCAGGTGATAATGTCACTTCCCCTCTTTTATAGTTTCTTCCCACTTGCTGGAAAGATCTATGACATTGAGGTCTGCCCCCATTGGTAAAGCAGCCTCCATTGTATATGTGCTCTCTCTGATAAATCTTCTGGGATGGCCATTGGGAAAGTGGATTCCTTTTAATGAGCCATCAGCACATCTAGCTACTCCATTGCTGTACCTGAAAGGCTGGTTGTGGATGTCCCCAACCTTACAACATATTTTAGTAACGTATACAGCAATACTTCATAACCTCACAAATAATAATAGTACATACAATCCAACAGGATATCAATATTCAGCAGACTAACACTTTTAAAATGATACCTCACAGGGCATACTTTATGCAACACATATAATTATCTGACAGTGGTGAATATGATGGTTCTAGGGTTCACAGTCTTACATATGACACTCCTGTTAACATACCCCAGAATGATCTTAGTCTGTTTAGAGTAACAGCTGTGTTAGTCTGTATTTGCAAAAAGAAAAGAAGTACTTGTGACACCTTAGAGACTAATAAATGTATTTGAGCATAAGTTTTCTCTTCTGGAAACATGTAATGTAGGTGTAGCTACATGCCACAGTGGACAAACAAGCTGCATCCACACCGTGATATATAGCTGTACATGTCAGCAAAAGGCTTGGCAGGATGAGGCAGTGAAGAAAGGCTTCAGCAGCTCCTCCCTGCCAGAGACTCTCTCTGCTGCCGGAGTCCTTGTCCTTGATCTCCAGGAGTGGGGAGCTGCTGGAACCTTTCCCCACTGCCTCTCCCCTGCTACCAGAGTCTTTTCCTGAATGCATCCTATGAAGTGAGCTGTAGCTCATGAAAGCTTATGCTCAAATAAATTTGTTAGTCTGTAAGGTGCCACAACTACGCCTTTTCTTTTAGTGTATTTAGCAACTCCATCACATTGTTGACTCAAACTCAGTTTGTGATCCACTATAACCCCATATCCTTTTCAGCAGTACTACCACCTAGCAAGTTATTCCCTATTTTGTAGTTGTGCATTTGATTTGTTCCTCCCTAAGTGAAGTACTTTGCAGTTGTCTTTATTGAATGTCATATTTTTGATATCAAACCAATTCTCCAATTTGTCAAGGTCATTTTGAATTCTAATCCTTTCTCCCAAAGCCTGCAACCCCTCCCAGCTTAGTGTCATCTGCAAATTTAATAAGCATACTCTCCACTCCATTATCCAAGTCATTAATGAAAATATTGAATAGTACCAGACCTAGGTATGACCCTTGTGAGCCTACTAAGTTCTGGCACCTCCCAGTTTGACAATGAACCATTGATAACTGCTATTTTAGTACGGTCTTTCAACCTTTATAGTAAATTCATCAAGACTGCATTTCCCTAGTTTGCTTATGAGAATGTCATGTCAAAAATCTTACTACTGCTTCCCCCTCAGCCCCATCCACTAAGCCTGTAAACCTGATAAGGATGGAAATTAGGTTGGTTGGCATGATTTGTTCTTGACAAATCCATGCCAGCTATTCGTTATAAACCTATTATCTTCTAGGTGCTTACAAACTGATTGTTTAATAATTTGTTCCAGTATCTGTCCAAATATCTAAGTTGGGTGGACTGGCCTATAACTCCTGAGGTCCTCCTTGTTTCGCTCTTTAAAGATAATTACTAGGTTTGCCCTTCTCCAACCCTCTGAGTCCTCATCCATCCTCAATGAGCTCTCAAAGTTATTTGCTAATGGCTATGAGATTGTTTCAACAGCTTCATTAAATACCCTATGATGAATTTCATTGGGCCCTGCTGACATGAATATATTTAACTTAGCTAAATATTCTTTTCCTATTCCTTCCCATTTGTTAGTAATATTAATTGTTTGATTATCTATTCACCATTAACTTTTTGTTCCTACATCTACACTACACACTACTTCTGGAAACATGTAGTATAGGTGTAGCTACAATCCACAGTGGAAAAACAAGCTGCGTCCACACTGTGATGTATAGCTGTACATGTCAGCAAAAGGCTTAGCAGGATGAGGCAGCGAAGAGAGGCTTCAGCAGCTCCTCCCTGCCAGAGACTCTCTCTGCTGCCAGAGTCGTTGTCTGCAGAGGGTGAAGATCTCCAGGAGTGGGGAGCTGCTGGAGCCTTTCCCCACTGCCTCTCCCCTGCTGCCAGAGTCTTTTCCTGTGGCAGGGATTGGGGAAAGGCTCCAGAGAGTAGGCAGTAGTACACTACATAGCTAAAAATAACAGTGTAGATGGAAAGAGACAGCTTGAGTGAGTGGGGAGCCATGTAGATTATGTATTTGCGTACACACTCACACCTTTCAGGTGTATCTGTACTCTACTCACCTAAGTTATGCCTCATCATCTACACTGCTACTTAAATCCATTTTAGGGGAGCTACCCCAGTACATATGCTACATGCCGCTGAAAGCAGCATGGGGTGTAGACTGTCTTAACGTGAATACTGAAGCAAAATAGGTATTAAACAACTCAGACTTCTTGATGTCATCCGTTATTAGGTCTCCTTCCCCACTAAGTAGAGGAACTACACTTTCCTTTGTCTTTCTCTTGCTTATAAGAGAGTCAAGGAAGGTGAGATAATATCTTTTATTCGACCAGCTTCTCCAAATATCTTGCGTCTAATGTATTGAAAAGAATATCTTCTTATTCCCCTTTATGTCTCCTGCTAGGTGTAACTCATTTTGTGTCCCTTTGTGCTTGCGCCATTCTTTTGTACTCTTCCTTCACAATTCATCCATTTTCCACTTTTTCTAAATTCCTGTTTGATTTTCAAATCATTAAAGAGCTCCTAATAGAGCCCTGATGGCCTCCCTTTAATCTTCCTATTTTTGCTTTGCACTGGGATAGTCTGCAATTGTGCCTCTAATATTGTCTCTTTGAGAAACAGCCAGCCCCCCTGAACTGCTTTTTCCCTTAGATTTTCTTCTCATGAGACCTTACCCACCAATTATCTGAGTTTGTTAAAGTCCGCTTTTGAAGTCTATTGTCCTTATTTTGCTGCTTGCACTCCTTTCCTTAGAATCATGAAGTCTAGAATTTCATCATCACTTTTACCCAAATTGCCTTATACTTTCAGATTCACTACCAATTCCTCCCTGTTAGAACCAAGTCTAAAATGGCTGTCTCCCTGGTTACTTCCTTCATTTTCTGAAACAAAATGTTGTCCCCAATACATTCCAATAACTAACTGGAAACGTTGTGTTTTGCTGTATTACTTTTCCAACAGATGTCTGGGTAGTTTAAATCCTGCCACTACTACCAGACCTTGTGTTTTGGATATTTCTGTTATTTGTTCTAGAAATGCCTCATCCATCTCCTCTTCCTGATTTGGTGGTCTATAGTAAACCCCTTTCATGACATCATCCCTCTTTATCTTTACCCAGAGCTTTCAACTAGTCTGCTTCTGACCTCCTGCTGGATCTCAGAACAAGTGTATATATTCTTGATGTAAAATGTAACCTTCCTTGTTTATCCTGCCCTCCTTCCTGAACAAGCTACACCCTTCTATAAATTAATCTAGTCATGAGACTTGGCCCATCAAGTCTCTGTAATGCCAGTTAAGTTCTAATTTAGTTTATAGACTAATACTTCCAGTTCTTCCTGTATATTCCCCGTACTCCTTGCATTTGTGTATAGACATCTAAGATGTTTAGCAGATTTCCCCACTGATTTCCCTCTTGTTACTCTGATGATCTTATTGCCATTTTTCATGTCACCCCTAATATCTAGCCCTCTGTTAAGTTTCCCTTTTTTATCACTTGTCCTTTCTGCTATAACTCACAACAAGAGTTCCAGTTGCAATGGGAACACTGGACTGCAATGAGGACTGAGATCCAATTTATTTCCTGTAGGCCACTGACTGCATTCTTTGCTATTTCTAGTTTCAACTTCTGGTATTGTCTCATTAACATAGTGTCATTTAACTGGCTCCATAATGGAGTAAAAAAGCTGTTTTCTCCATTCAGGTCAATTATATTGATTGTGATCATGACATCTCCAAATGCATCTCTCAATTTTCTCCAATTATACTAAGCAAGATTGTTAGTCTGATGTCTCAGATTTAGGAAACACATGCAATGAGTCGGCTCTCTTGTACTCATGTCATTGTTAATTCATTTTTCTAAATCTAGAATGATCAAGAATGCATTCTGTATTCCCCTTTGAATTAAAATCACTTTCTCACTGCAATGCTATTCCAAGTTTATATTGATTCTTGTCTCAAAAAAGTATTAACTTTTATACCAACTCTTTTAGCCTGTGTACGTCCTAGAGATCAGGGAGGAGTCACTAGTTTTGCTTTGAACACTTTTTCTCCAGGGGTCCAATCCAAAGCCTGCTGAAAGACTCACATTGACTTCAATGGGAGCGGGTTCAAATCCCAAACACCTTGACAGTTATTTTTAGATCTGTTTGTAAGTGTTGCGTTTCATTTATTAAGTATTCTGCCAAGCTTGCAGTAATAAATATCTGTGCATATTTGTAGAATACAATAGGGCCTAATTATCTCAGACGATATGGTGCAATGCACGGAAGGCATAGGGCTGCACAGGTGGCACTGATGGCCTACTTTGGATTGCATCTTATTTCTTCTGATGACATGCAAAACGGAAAGAAAAGTTTCAGATGTTTGTCTCTCAAGAGTACAGGCTGAATTCGCAAAGCTGGTAGTTATAAAATAAATATTTTAAATTGTATATTTAAGCATATTTAGTCCCTTACCAGAAGCTCAAAGTCAATGGGAGTCTTTCCACTGACTTCAATGAACCTTTGAAAACAAAACAAAAAATTTCAACCAACTCTAGTGTTTGGGCCAATAATCTTATACCTGGCCTCTGTTTTTACACCTGCAGTTGTTTGAAGGAGCTATTATGGTCAGTTGGCTGTCTAAGTACTTGATTTATAGACACAAATAGCTATTTAGATATCTTCAAATATGCTGAAAATAATTGCACCCACAAAACTGCAAGCATACAAATGGCAGCCTATTTGCAATAAGGCTGAATATTTGACTCTTTAACATAAAGACGTATAAATCACATTCTTCAAAGTGTTGTGACCAAACAATGTTACCATTTATGGCTGTTTGGAGGTCTAAAGTGAAATGAGTTTGGCAGTGTCACTCCTGTTCCTAGTGGACAAGATGCTGCATGATGCAAACCACCATAAGGTTTGACATAATAATCTCTCTTTTGTCTCCATGATAGTCCTTCCTAGTTAAGGCACATTTTTAATAGCAATGTAAGGAAGTCTGCATTCTCTTCACTTGTACCATGCTTTAGTGGATAAATAATAGACTTCCGTACTGTTAATCAGGCCTCTGTATGTTCACACTTTATTAACACCATTTATTTTAAACGTGTTTTGTGCATAGCGCTGAAAGTTGAAAATACACTTTCCACCTGAGAACATTATGTAGTGTTAAACATTTCTATTTGGGGGTTTTCTTGGGGTTTAGTGTCAAGGATGCTGAACTGAGCTCAAAAGTTTAGATTTCACTTTCTGAATATAAGGCCCCAAAAGTATGTACGTGTACATTAATTTACTTTGCAATTTACAAGTTAATTGTATATTTATTGTAAGTAAGTATATACCTTTCTTTCATTTTATTTTTATAAATATTAATATGCATTCTGCTCCATACATCCTTTTCCCTACTTTGTCATTGTATTTCTAATATTAAATCAATAGACACATTTGTCTAATAATCCTTGGTTCTCCCTCCTGCTTTGTCAATGATTTCCAATATGCACTCAGGAAAATCACGTAACCTCTCTGTGTTCCATTTTCCCCATCTGTAAAATGGTGATAACAATACTTAACTATTAGAAGGGTATTGTGAAATTTGATTAATTACTTTTTTGTAAAGTAATTCAAAATCTGGTATGCAAGATGCAATAGATAGGAAAATTATTAGCCCTTACTCTCAGTCCCATGCTCTATCCACTGGTCCTTGGCCCTCTTGTAGGCACAAAATGAGTAAAAAAAATTAAAACCGAAGAAAGCCTTATTGATATAAACTAATATTCACCCCTGTGCTGGGAGAACACACTAGACTCTACACGTCAGTTAAGCGCCACAGTATGAAACTGAGTGATGTATGAAGTGCTGTTTATGTCCCTACATTGGGTGAATGTCACCTATAGGGCCATATTCTGGTCAAACTCCTGTCCAGTTCAATAGGAGTTTGGGCAGTTTAATGACTAAAGGCCTGAGCCAAAGCCCATTGAAGTTAATGGGTGTTTTTCCACTAACTTTAAAGGACTTTGGATCAGGCCCTACATAATATGAAAATTATAGATGTGATGAAGTGTGGTTTTCTTCACCTTGTTATGTTGCATGTGAGTCTTGTGTATGTACCTCAGTTTCCCTGCATATTGCACCAATGCTTAGGTGATGGAAATTGGGGGTGTGACTTTCGCTGAGGCCCTTGGGCGTGTGAGGCTGCCTACCTCTACATGTAGGCGATGGCTAATGCCCTTCATAACCTGAGACCCAGGAGGGGGATACGGTCAGGTGACTCTTTGCCCGAGAAATGAGACAAAGGCCAGGAGGAGGAGCAACGGGTGTGTTGGTGGTTGGGTCACTGGAAGCTGGGCAGTCTTCATTTTGGGACTGGAAGAGGGGGAATCCAAGGCATCTGACTGCGGAGTTAGGGTGCGGGGCCCTTTGGCTTCCCCAGGAGCCCCACCAGGGTTGACTTGCTGCGTATGGTGGCTTGGAGCTTGGGGGCCCACTGCCTCAGGCAGCCAGCATACGTCACAACTCCCTGCCACTATGGGAGGTGGTAGGACCCTGCAGCTGAAGTGACTTGGGCTGAAGTCACAGAGTTCTTTGAAAGTCACAGATTCCATGACTTCCATGACCTCCTTGACAAATCATAGCCTTATACATGTGCTCCTGCAGCCCTTCATCAAGTTTAGAGCCTCATTGTGCTAGGTACTGAACATCCATATTGGAAAGTACAGTTTCTGCCTTGAAAATTTGCAGTCTGAGTAGACAAGAAAGACAAAAGGTTTGTGGGGAAACAGAGACAGAGTAGAATTGACTTGCCCCAAGGTCATAAAGCAGATCTATAGCAGAGCGGGATATAGGTCCCAGGTCTCCTGACTCCCTGCCCAGTGACCTATCCACTAGACTACATTGCCTCCTCCCTTTGTCATAGAATATCAGGGTTGGAAGGGACCTTAGGAGGTTATCTAGTCCAACTCCCTGTTCAAAGCAGGACCAATCCCCAATTTTTGCCCCAGATCCCTAAATGGCCCCCTCAAGGATTGAACTCACAACCCTGGGTTTAGCAGGCCAATGCTCAAACCACTGAGCTATCCCTCCCCCCAAGACACAAGAAGCTAAAGAAGTCCGTCACTATCTGACAGTGCTAGTGCTGCTGGCATAGACATTGGCACCTAACCCCAAGAGAGGAGCTTGCTTTGAGAATCCCAAGCAGAGGGAGGTACCTCTCTCTAGCCTGGACTCAAGCACCAAACTCCCTGGGAGTGGCAGAGGGAGGGGGGGTGTGCCTTAAGACACACGACTCAACTTGCTATCTCTCATTCTCTAGCTTACATGGAGAGCTGCCCAGTGTGCTGGCTTTTGTGAATCCCATTCTGAGGTGCCTATCTCCCTCCAATCATTGTACAGGGAGCCTTGGTGACAAACTCAGGCTTTGTGAATTCCAGTGACTATCTAGGCACCTAAGGCCTGGTCTACAGTAGACAATTAACTACATTGGTCATGGGTGTGAAAAATCCACACTCCTGAGCATCATTGTTAAGCTGACCTAGGTCCCCATGTAGACAGCATTAGATCTACAAAAGCATTATTCCATCAACCTAGCTACTGCTTCTGAGGGAGGTGGATTACCTATGCCAATAGTGTTCTAAATGTAGAGAAGCCTTTCGTTTCTTTGTGAATCTCATAGAATCATAGAATATTAGGGTTGGAAGAGACCTCAGGAGGTCATCTAGTACAATCCCCTGCTCAAAGCAGGACCAACACCAACAATCTAGCCCAAAACTTCAGAAGTTTACACAACCCTATATGAACCTCTCTGGAAGCCTGGAAACTTACAAGAACAAGCTTTTTATGCAGATAGTTAGTACTTTCTCATTCCAGATCAGTAAAAAACACCATAAGAGTAGTTTCTCTTTCATGTATCATGTTCTGGTTAAATCCAGGAAGTACTAAGGCACATGAAAGTAAAAACATAAGTTTGGGGTTTTCTGTGAAATGTCTATGGCTGCAAGTATTACAAGTAACACTTAAGGTTACAGCAAAGAAAAAAAAGATTAGAGAAAGATATTTTGTTCTATTCCTTCAGCTTTACTTCATGATAGCACTTCAAGTACAGACTGTTTCCCTTTTTTTCTCCTGTATAATCAATTAGTCACTTTGCCTTGCTGTATGTTACTCCTGGGGGAATTCTGCACCACTGCGCAATGCAGAATTTTGCATAAATTAATGTTGGGAGTGCAGAATTTCCTTTTTTTCCCCACCAAAATGGGCTGCAGAAATGTTGGCTACCACTAGGAGCCGCTGGACCTGGTAGACCCCAACTTGAAAATAGAAGACAAGTCCACAGGGATGGGGAGGGAACTGGAGGTGTCCCAGCAGCTGCAGTTCCCAGCACTCCCTGAAGGAAGGAGGCGGTGGCGGTGTACAAGAAACTCTGTGCAAGCCCTCAACCAGTATCAGGCAGTTTCTTCCTCTGGATCTCTGGGCTGTTGGAGGGTAGGTGGCTTGAGTGTCTGGGACCAGGGGGACCTGCACCTGGTCTCTGGGGAGGTATGAGTGTCTGGGCTGGGGGAAGCCATGGCTGGGCTCTGGGGAGGAGGGGGTTGGAGTGTGTGGGCCAGGGAGGGCCCCCAGGTGGGCTCTGGGTGGGACGGTGCAGAGAAATGGGAGTTGCTTGTCACAGGGTTTTCTTTATCTCTCTCCTTCTGGGGATGTTTGTGTGTGTCTGTATTGTTACTGGTATTTTGAACTAAATTACCAAAATAATTGAAACTGGAGTGATTATATGATATTTTGACAAATAAAATTTGCAGAATTTTAAAATATTGTGAGTAGAATTTTTAATTTTTGGCACAGATTTGTGTGTGTGTGTGTGTGCGCGCGCAGAATTCCCCCAGGAGTATGTTTGTGTAGCATTTTATATAACAAAAGGGGAGAGAAGATCATTTAAAAAAGCAGGAAAATGTGATTGAAAAATTATAAAAGATCGTAAGGTAAGGAGCTCAGAGAGATGGTAGAGCATGAAAATTAATTTAACTCACTTTCAATCTTTAATAAAGTTCTAGTTTGGGGTTTTGTTGCAGTTTGAGGTAAAAATTCAGATTAGTTTCTGTAATACCGAAACCAGTTTATCCATCCTCTATTTAAGCCTCTCATAAACTATACAAATTGGACAACTGTTGGGCCCATCTAAAATAAGTCAGTGAGTGAAATTACTCAATTAGCTTCTGTTTAGAAGCAGGTTTTCAGCATTAGCAATTGGAAACCCCTTATTAACATGAGTTACTGCAGCTGAAAACATTGCCAAAGTTTGGTAATACAATCATGTTGTGATGGGCACTGTGTGAAATAAGCCAGTGCCACCACTGTAAACTCTCATTTGCAAAGACTTTTTAAAAATGTAATGAGAAATGTCAGGCAAGTCTGTTGTATTTAGTATATCTGGGAAAGCTCAAAGAATCACCTGAAAGCAACTATTAAAGATATAGGATATAGGCTCTTATCATATTACAGGACTGCTGTGTTTCTGATTCTTGGTGATTTGGAACACACTTTACAAAAGAATTGCTAAAATGTTTTTTTTCCAATTAAATAATCTCCAGAGAGAAAGCAGAGTTTTGAATATTTGTGCATCACATGCCAGATCATATGAAAAGATCTGTGACAAGAACGACCACTCACCATATTGCATTTGAAACTAATTGTAAAACCCCATGCCCAGGCTTTCTTTCAGTGACAATGATTCATTCATTTAAAACTAACCAAGTCTACTTCTTGTTAGATGGAAAGAAAAAGCACATTTGTTATCCTTTAAATAAGGTTTGGCACTCCCGGCTAGATCCACAAAGGAACAGAGATCCTAACTGCCACTTTAAATGCCACTGAGATCCTCTAAACCTCTACTATGTCTGCTGCCTAAACATGTAAGAGACTTAAATTTCCTAGCTGCTAAATTTCCACAAGTAAAGTCCTGTAAGCACCTACCTTTCTGTTGGTGGACATGCACAAAACTGCTTAAGGCCTGATTCTGCAAAGCTGCTTGGCACCCTAGCTCATACAGTCATACATCAGTTCTGGTGGACTTCTCAAATTAGGTGTTCCGTCACCTAGCTAAAACTGGTAGGCATGCTATGGGCACATGAGACAGACTGGGGGAGAAACATGATGAAATCAGAGAGAGACTATGTATTAAAATATCCAATAGCCCAGTGAATTGGGCACTCATTTAGAATGTGTTCACAACCCCATGCTGCCCAAATTTGAGCTGAAGGCTAAACTCAGGTTTCCCATATTCCAGCTGACTACCCTAACCCCAGGCTATTGAGCAGTCTGTGGTGGTCTTTCTCTCAAATTCTCCTGTTGAAGTGGTTATATAAATCTATATATTTTTTAATTAATTGGTCCAGAAAGAGAGAGAGAGAGAGATTGACCCTGTAGTTCAGTGGTTAGGGCACTCACCTGGCAGGTAGGTGACCTAAGTTTAAGTCCCTGTGTTGATGAATAATTATTTATATAAAGTGGAACTGCCTTATCAGGAGAAATTGAGAGCACCTCATCCTGGAATACCCACCAGCCTGGTGGTCAAGGCATTCAACTGAAACACTGGAAACCTTAGTTCAAGTCCCTGCTGCAGAGTAGGATTTGAAAACAGGTCTCCCACATACCAACTGTGTGCTCTAGCTACTGGTGGAAGTACTCACTCTGTTTTCCTTCTGAGAAAGGGCTGATCTGGGTTAGGCACCTTACCCTAGGAGAGGGTTCACAGCTGTAAGTCCCCCATGGAATTATGAACCCAAATATAATTGAGGGGTGGGGCTTCAGTCCTACTCCTCCCCTTAGCATTTACTATTGGCTAACTTAGCCAGCTCCCTGCTCAGTTTGCTGGCTTTTGTTAAACATGTTCTTAGGCACCTAACTCTCCCCATGCACTGTATAAGGAGCCTGATCACCCAAGTTGGGACTGTGGATTTCACTGGGTGACAGAGTACCTAAAAGTTAGGCATTGCAACATTGAATGGTGCTGGAACTTTTGAATCTCATTTCCTGTTTGGCCAGCATGGCAAGCTGCAGGTGACCATGCAGAGCTCATCAGCAGAGTGACCATGATGGAGTCCCAGAATCGCAAAAGAGCTCCAGCATGGACTGAACGGGAGGTACAGGATCTGATCGCTGTATGGGGAGAGGAATCCGTGCTATCAGAACTCCGTTCCAGTTTTCGAAATGCCAGAACCTTTGTGAAAATCTCCTAGGGCATGAAGGACAGAGGCCACAACAGGGACCCGAAGCAGTGCAGTGTGAAACTTAAGGAGCTGAGGCAAGCCTACCAGAAAACCAGAGAGGCGAACGGCCGCTCCGGGTCAGAGCCCCAAACATGTCGCTTCTATGATGAGCTGCATGCCATTTTAGGGGGTTCAGCTACCACTACTCCAGCCATGTTGTTTGACTCCTTCAATGGAGATGGAGGCAACACGGAAGCAGGTTTTTGGGACGAAGAAGATGATGATGATGAGGAGGTTGTAGATAGCTCACAGCAAGCAAGCGGAAAAACTGGTTTTCCCAACAGCCAGGAACTGTTTCTCACCCTGGACCTGGAGCCAGTACCCCCCGAACCCACCCAAGGCTGCCTCCTGGTCCCAGCAGGCAGAGAAGGGACCCCCGGTGAGTGTACCTTTTAAAATACTATACATGGTTTAAAAGCAAGCATGTGAAAGGATTAATTTTCCCTGGCATTCGCGGCTCTCCTGGATGTACTCCCAAAGCCTTTGCAAAAGGTTTCTGGGGAGGGCAGCCTTATTGCGTCCTCCATGGTAGGACACTTTACCACTCCAGGCCAGTAACACGTACTCGGGAATCATTGTACAACAAAGCATTGCAGTGTATGTTTGCTGGCGTTCAAACAACATCCGTTCTTTATCTCTCTGTGTTATCCTCAGGCGAGTGAGATATCATTCATGGTCACCTGGTTGAAATAGGGCTTTTCTTCAGGGGACACTCAGAGGTGCCCATTCCTGCTGGGCTGTTTGCCTGTGGCTGAACAGAAATGTTCCCCGCTGTTAGCCACGGGGAGGGTTGAGGGGGTAGCCATGTGGTGGGGGGAGGCAAAATGCGACCTTGTAACAAAAGCACATGTGCTATGTATGTAATGTTAACAGCAAGGTTTACCCTGAAAGAGTATAGCCACTGTTTTATAAAATGTGTCTTTTTAAATACCGCTGTCCCTTTTTTTTTCTCCACCAGCTGCTTGTGTTTCAATGATCACAGGATCTTCTCCTTCCCAGAGGCTAGTGAAGATTAGAAAGAAAAAAAACGCACTTGTGATGAAATGTTCTGTGAGCTCATGCAGTCCTCCCACACTGACAGAGCACAGACGAATGCGTGGAGGCAAATAATGTCAGAGTGCAGGAAAGCACAAAATGACCAGGAGGAGAGGTGGCGGGCTGAAGAGAGTAAGTGGCGGGCTGAAGACAGGGCTGAAGCTCAAATGTGGCGGCAGCGTGATGAGAGGAGGCAGGATTCAATGCTGAGGCTGCTGGAGGACCAAACCAGTATGCTCCAGTGTATGGTTGAGCTGCAGCAAAGGCAGCTGGAGTACAGACTGCCACTACAGCCCCTGTGTAACCAACTGCCCTCCTCCCCAACTTCCATAGCCTCCACACCCAGACACTCAAGAACACGGTGGGGGGGCCTCCGGCCAACCAGCCACTCCACCACAGAGGATTGCCCAAAAAACAGAAGGCTGTCATTCAATAAATTTTAAAGTTGTAAACTTTTAAAGTGCTGTGTGGCATTTTCCTTCCCTCCTCCACCACCCCTCCTGGGCTACCTTGGTAGTCATCCCCCTATTTGTGTGATGAATGAATAAAGAATGCATGAATATAAAGCAACAATGACTTTATTGCCTCTGCAAGCGGTGATCGAAGGGAGGAGGGGAGGGTCGTTAGCTTACAGGGAAGGAGAGTGAACCAAGGGGCGGGGGGTTTCATCAAGGAGAAACAAAGAGAACTTTCACACCGTAGCCTGGCCAGTCATGAAACTGGTTTTCAAAGCTTCTCTGATGCATACCACGCCCTCCTGTGCTCTTCTAACCGCCCTGGTGTCTGGCTGCGCGTAACCAGCAGCCAGGCGATTTGACTCAACCTCCCACCCCTACGTAAACGTCTCCCCCTTACTCTCACAGATATTGTGGAGCACACAGCAAGCAGTAATAACAGTGGGAATATTCGCAAAAAGAAAAGGAGTACTTGTGGCACCTTAGAGACTAACCAATTTATTTGAGCATAAGCTTTCGTGAGCTACATTTTGTAAGGAGAGTGATCACTTTAGATAAGCTATTACCAGCAGGAGAGTGGGGTGGGAGGAGGTATTTTTTCGTGCTTTGTGTGTATATAAAAAGATCTTCTACACTTTCCACAGTATGCATCTGATGAAGTGAGCGTAGCTCACGAAAGCTTATGCTCAAATAAATTGGTTAGTCTCTAAGGTGCCACAAGTACTCCTTTTCTTTTTGCGAATACAGACTAACACGGCTGTTAGTGGGAATATTGGTTTCGCTGAGGTCTAAGCGAGTCAGTAAACTGCACCAGCGCACCTTTAAACATCCAAATGCACATTCTACCACCATTCTGCACTTGCTCAGCCTGTAGTTGAACAGCTCCTGACTACTGTCCAGGCTGCCTGTGTACGGCTTCATGAGCCATGGCATTAAGGGGTAGGCTGGGTCCCCAAGGATACATACAGGCATTTCAGCGTCCCCAACAGTTATTTTCTGGTCTGGGAATAAAGTCCCTTCCTGCAGCTTTTGAAACAGACCAGAGTTCCTGAAGATGCGAGCATCATGTACCTTTCCCGGCCATCCCACGTTGATGTTGGTGAAATGTCCCTTGTGATCCACCAGAGCTTGCAGCACTATCGAAAATTACCCCTTGCGGTTTATGTACTCGGCGGCTTGGTGCTCCGGTGCCAAGATAGGGATATGGGTTCCGTCTATGGCCCCACCACAGTTAGAAAATCCCATTGCAGCAAAGCCATCCACTATGACCTGCACATTTCCCAGGGTCACTACCCTTGATATCAGCAGATCTTTGATTGCGTGGGCTACTTGCATCACAGCAGCCCCCACAGTAGATCTACCCACTCCAAATTGATTCCCAACTGACCGGTATCTGTCTGGCGTTGGAAGCTTCCACAGGGCTATCACCACTCGCTTCTCAACTGTGAGGGCTGCTCTCATCTTGATATTCATGCGCTTCTGGGCGGGGGAAAGCAAGTCACAAAATTCCATGAAAGTGCCCTTACTCATGCGAAAGTTTCGCAGCCACTGGGAATCGTCCCAGACCTGCAACACTATGCGGTCCCACCAGTCTGTGCTTGTTTCCCGAGCCCAGAATCGGCATTCCACAGCATGAACCTGCCCCATTAGCACCATGATGCATGCATTGGCAGGGCCCATGCTTTCAGAGAAATCTGTGTCCATGTCCTGATCACTCACGTGACTGCGCTGACGTCGCCTCCTCGCCCGGTATCGCTCTGCCAGGTTCTGGTGCTGCATATACTGCTGGATAATGCGTGTGGTGTTTAATGTGCTCCTAATTGCCAAAGTGAGCTGAGCGGCCTCCATGCTTGCCTTGGTATGGCATCCGCGCAGAAAAAAGGCGCGGAACGATTGTCTGCCGTTGGTCTGATGGAGGGAGGGGCGACTGATGACACGGCTTACAGGGTTGGCTTCAGGGAGCTAAAATCAACAAAGGGGGTGGCTTTACATCAAGGAGTATTTCAGGCAGGACTTCACGGAGGGTTCCAATAAGAAATGGTGCACCTAAGTAATTGTTCTTATTGGAACAAGCAGGTTGGTCTGGCCTCTGATTGATACATGGCTAGATTTACCTCGCTGCACCTTCTCTGTGTGTGACTGCAGTGTGACCTAGAGGAATGAGTCCCCTAGACGGGGGGCTGCCCTTGCTTTCACGGAGGGAGGGAGGGAATGGGGGCCTGACGGTATGTACCCAGAACCACCCACAACAATGTTTTAGCCCCATCAGGCATTGGGCTCTCAACCCAGAATTCGAATGGGCAGTGGAGACTGCGGGAACTATGGGATAGCTACCCACAGTGCAACACTCCGGAAGTCGACTCTAGCCTCGGTACTGTGGAAGCACTCCGCCGAGTTAATGCACTTAATGCACTTAGAGCATTTTCTGTGGGGACACACACACTCGAATATATAAAACCGATTTCTAAAAAAACGCCTTCTATAAATTCGACCTAATTTCATAGTGTAGACATACCCTATGCACCCAGTTACAATGCCACTCCTCAAACCCAGGAAAAACCTGAGTGGGCAGTGGGGCAGCTAGCAATTCTCCTCTTTGCTACTGCCTTGGGGCCAGCTCCTGCAATAGTGTTCCCCCCTGGGGGGCCTGCTCAGCCTCCAGCAGCCCATGTCCCTTCTGCTAACAGGACTTTTCCAGTCACAGCCTCAAGACCTGCTACAAGTATCTGAACCAGACCAGCTGGAGCTTTGCTGCCATCATCCAAGCCCTGAACGGGGATCTGTGGTGAGTGTCCGTGCAGGGGAGCTTGCCAGGAGAAAGGGGGCAGGGAGCCCTGGCAGGGCAGACATGAGGTGGTTAATAGGGCAGTGTTCCTTGCAATAGGATCCAGTCACTGACTAACGTTGATGCAAGATGGTTAATTGAGCAACATCCGTGCCGTAGGAGCTAGACATGCTTAGGTTAATAGATCACTAGTGCCGCTGTGCTGGCCAGGACAGGATTAATATGAATGCATCCATACCATCGCAGCATCTATTTAGCTGCCCATCAAAGGGTTAATAGAAGAATATTCAAGCCACAGGACCACTGCATAATCAAATTGTTTCAAAGTGAATTTAGTGAGGGGGTAACACGCCAGACTGATAGTCTTTAGCACAGATGGTCTTTTGCCACAGTGCACTCTCCCCGTTATGCTGCCCCTTTGATGCCTCAACCCTGAATCAGAGGGGCCAACTCTAGGGATGAGGGGATAGTTCAGTCTGCATGATCATTCCATCCTTGACCATTCTTCTGAGGCTGCCAGCCAGAATACTAATTATTATGAACTGTGAAGATGAGGGAGACACTTGTTTACTTGAAACTGGACTCAAACTAGCAATTTACTTATAGGAGCAGCAATGTTTCAGTATCTTGGTTGCTAGGCTCAGCCTTTGAAGCCTTTGTTCCAGTCCCAAATTTACCATTAGCGAGTCACTTACTTTCTCTGTGCTTATATAACCCACATGCTTTATACTGCAGCATTAGATTTTTATAGCCCAAAGAAAGGGAGCAAAGTAGTGGGGAAGACACATGGATTTTCACTTGATTACTGTGTCTCCACACATGTGCAGAGAGCAGAGCAGGACAACTCAGCTGGATGGGCATCCAGAAGAAGGTTATGGCAGTTGCTAGAGATGCTCAATAGCTGTTTCTGAAGCTGTATGGGAAACTTTCATTAAGGCCAAGCACCCTGGCAGGACTTTATCCTCTGAGAGCTGAGCCAATCTGAGTATGTGTTGGGGGGAGTTATAAATATAGTCGTTAAAGAAAAGCCCTAGGACTTAGTAGTTGATATAGGTAAGATCAATGGATGTGTCTTCTGTGAGGGCTGGGTCCTTATCCCTGGTGAGTGCGATTCCAGCTTTACTTGCTAGAGATTCTTCTAGAATGTTTAGTCCACTGCGGTATGTTTTATGGATCTGGAACAGAGGTGGCAAACTAAGGCCCACGGGCCACATGCGGCCCACAGGACTGTTCTGCCCAGCCCCTGAGCTCCTGGCCCAGGGGGCTTGCCCCAGCCCCAACCCTGCTTTTCCCCCTCCCCTGCAGCCTCAGGTCACTGCACTGCCGACACAATGCTCTGGGTGGCGGAGCTGCGAACTCTTGCCAGGCAGCGCAGCTGCAGAGCCCAGCCTGACCCGGTGCTCTGTGCTGTGCGGTGTGTGGCTGTCCTGGTGCAGCCGCACTGCCAGCCACTGGTGCTCCAGGCAGCATAGTAAAGGGGCAGGGAGCAAGGGAGGGAGATTGGACAGAGGGCAGGGGAGTTCAGGGGGTGGTCAGGGGCCAGGGGTGTGGATAGGGGTCAGGGCAGTCAGAGGGTGGGGAACAGGGGAGTTGAATGGGGGCAGGGGTTCCGGGGGGGAAGTCAGGAAGGAGAGGAGGAGTTGGATGGGGTGGCAGGGAGCAGTTAGGGACGGGAGGTCTGGGGGTGGTCAGGGGACAGAGAGCGGGGGGGATGGATGGGGCAGGAGTCCCGGAGGGGGCCGTCAGGGGGAAAGAAGCAGTGGGGTGGGATAGGGGGTGAGGGCCAGGCCACGCCTGGCTGTTTGGGGAGGTACAGCCTCCCCTAAACAGCCCTCCATACAATTTCTGAAACTTGATGCAGCTCTCAGGCCAAAAAGTTTGCCCGCCCTGATCTAGAAGAAGAGCTGGGAGGGAAACATTTGTGTCACCAATAGAGGTTATGCAGCCTGTGGAACATTTAATTATTGATTAACTGCTTAAAACTGGAATTCTGTCTCAATTAAAGATAAACAGGAGCTTGGTGAAATGAAGGCTTCAAATCTTACCTCACTTAGCTGGGCTTCTGGGGAAGAGATAGTGCTGTATAGAGTGAGAGCCTTATAGACATCCAGGGACCTGATATTTTATATGCTGATTCCAATATCTGTATTGATTTGAATACAGGCTAGAGGTTTCCTCTCTTACCTGCAGCTAAGGAGACTAGTCAACTCTTAACCCAAGGACTGGAATGCTGCTAGCTGGGAAGGTCCCTTGTTTGCTGACAAGGTATCCCTAGCTTCTGTTTGCGAGAAGCAGGGAATGGGCAACAGGGGATGGATCACTTGATGATTACCTGATCTATTAATTTCCTCTGAAGCACCTGGCATTGGTCACTGTCAGAAGACAGGATATTGGTTTAGATCAGTGGTTCTCAAAGCTGGTCCGCCGCTTGTTCAGGGAAAGCCCCTGGCGGGCCACACCGGTTTGTTTACCTGCTATGTCCGCAGGTTTGGCCGATTGCGGCTCCCACTGGCTGCGGTTCATCGCTCCAGGCCAATGGGGGCTGCAGGAAGTTTTTCCCCCTTTATTTAGTTTAACTTTAGAAAGTGTGGTTAATCCTTTCCTACTGGATTGGGGAAAAAAAGTTAAACTTTATTATGGGTTGAATTAAAACTGCTCAAGTTGATGTGTGAATTCACCCTTCTTTTAAAATAGTTAAAAGAAACCCCGAAGGAGTTACACTTAAACAAGACATAATAGCATCTTCCCAGAAACTAGCATCCTGTGGACAGGGAGTTCCACTGAGGAGTACTGTCACCAGTTGTGGTGTGTTCTCTTGCACAGAAACCAGGGACAGACAAGAACTGAGATAGAGGCAGAAAGCCAGAAAACCAAGCAAGAAAGCATAGGCTTAATGAGCCCCTGGAATATGCTAGAGAGAGAGTTTTTGGATCTGTTGGCTAAAGAAGCTTGGGGCTATAAGCTAAGAAACTTCTTCTTTTGTTCTTGGACCTTGCTGCTTTCAGGCAGCAGGAATACGTATATTCCTTGTAAATAAACAAGATTGCATCAAAGAAAATACCAGACTGCATCAATTTCTACTTCCAACTGGAATATCCTTGGGGCCCAAAATTTGACTAGCATTCAGGTCAAAAAGGAGCAACAATATTTTAAGCAGACCAAATGAAAAGTTATTAATTCAGCAGAAGAAAAATCAGATTTGATAAGTCTTCCAATAATACATATACACACAGACACACTATTTAGATAGTGCTGATTAATCACATGTGAGAACGTTTTCACACGTTACAGTATTGGAAAACAGAGCAAATGAAGAAAAATGGAACTGCAGATCAATATAAATGGCATGTGGTTAAATAGATTAGAAATGTAGTTAAAATATAGTTATAGAATAATGATGAAGAACAAAATAGTGCTTATTAAATGGAAAAGTGCTACAGGATATAGATAAGGATTTGGAAATTAAAATCATATTTCATAAACAAAGCAGAGCTTGGTCTTGTCAACACATGACTAGGATAGGAGAACTCAAGAAAACCACCACCACAACAGAAAAACTGACCCTACCTGCTGCAGGAAGAAGTTTGATTCAGTGATGCTCTGAGTTAGTACTGAAACAATGCTGCATCAAAGTTAGGGACAGTACTGCTGCAATGTCATCTTTCAAGGAGGGTATTGAAAATACTTGGTTTTTTCTCTCTCTCAGAATTTAGGTGGGTTAACTCTATTACGATGGCCAATTTAAAAATAGGTAATTACATTCAAGTCTACTTACAGTTGGTCTGAAATTGGCTATGGGTAGGGCTATGATTATGTCACGGAGGTCACACAAGCCACGGAATCTGTGACTTCCAGAGACCTCCATGACATTTTCTGTCCCGGAGCTGGACTGCTGTCACAAGGCAGCCCCGCAGCTCTCAGCCGCTGCTGGTGGAGGCCCCCAACAGCTCTTAGCTGCTGGGCAGCAGGGGGACCCAGGAGCTCCCTGGAGTTCCCCAGCGCTCCCACTCCCTACGGGTGGCAGGAGCCTCCCCGCAGCTGCTCAGCTACTGCAGCCGGTGGGGGAGGGTAAGGGGACACCCTCCCCATAGCAGCCCAGCCATGGTGGGTGATGGGTACCAACCCTCCAAGTAGTCTAGCTGAGGGGGTCAGCCAGAGCCCCCCGCAGCTGCCCAGCCACCAGGGCAGGGATTGGACCCTGCAGCAGCCCAGCCGCTGTAGGTGCTGGACCCTCCCCATTTTGTCAGTGATATTTTTAGTAAAAATCATAAACAGATCACAGTGAACGTTTGTTTATTGTCCATGACCTGTCTGTGATTTTTACTAAAAATACCCGTGACAAAATCTAAGCCTTAGTTATGGGATTCACGCTCTATCTTGAAATAACACTGCAAAACTGAGTCTAAAAGTTATCACCTTCCACCCCAAAAGCAGCTTCACTGAGGTGAGGATACCGTCACATAAAATGATATATGCTTTTATTTCTGTATATTTATAATAGTTGTAATATGGACAGGGGTGGTAGATTGGGACTCAGACAGCAAGCCTGGAGGGGGAGACTAACAGTGGCTGGGCAAGGGAGGTGGAGATTGGAATGAGAAGCCTGAGGCAAGGAGAGTAGGTAGGCGAGGAGAATGGAGATGGGACAAGGAGCCAGGGGTTGGGAGGAGACAGGACCAGGACGAGTTAGAGGGGATGGAGCAGAAGGTGTCAAGCTTAAGGGAAATGGGCAGAAGAATCTGTGCCTACTGGAGCACACTCCCCTCTAGAGTCTGTGCAATGGAGCCCATGATTCCCAAGTGTCACCATTCCTTTGCTGTTGGTAATTATCTGTGAAATCCACTGGCAAAATGTCTGTCTCATCTCCCTCTAGTGCTGGTCCACATAGAGACTGACCACTAACTACTGCAATCAGTTAGCTCAAGTGGCAGAGGTCCATGTCGTGGATGTAAATGTTGCAACCCTGCTGATGAACCAAACATCTGGGTGTCCATATGTTACATGATGGAATTACTGATTTTTCAGTTTTAAAAACCTAGGAAATTACACATACACACACAGTCTAAAAGAACATTCTTAAGGTTGAAAAGTGAACTTCTCAAAAGTTAGGAAATGCAGTATTAGGTTGCCTGTACAGCTTTACTTCAGCCCCCTATGAGTATGCATTACAAAACGGACTCACTGTGGGACCTTGCAGTCAAGCAATTTCCCCTTACTTCTCTGCCCTGGGGCAGGGGGGAGACAGGGAGCAGGTCCCTGCCACAAAGTTATAAGAGGGGGTGGTACACTGAAGTTTTGCCTAGGGTGGCAGATTGGCTTGAGCAGCCTCTGGTGGAGAAGGAAGACATAAGCACTCACATCCACCCTCTTCTCTTGGTTTCTGGCCCTGGTACCTAAACCGCTTGGACTGCCTGCCCCAAAATCTATACTGCCTTCTCTTTCCTTCCCAGGGCTTCTTCCTGTGTCCTCAGCCTAGCCTTTTCCATGTTGGCTCTTGGCTTTTAATTGACTATTATCTCCTAGCAAATTACAGGCTGCCTTTATATCCCCTAGTCACATGTTCCCCTTTGTCATGTGAACTCTGCACTCATTCCCTTCACCTGGGAAGGCAGCAAAACATGGCATAAGGGCAGATGTCCCCCAACTTCTAAAAGGGCCAGCTCACCCCATGGCAGTCTGAAACTGGAAACATTAGGTCTAACATTCATTGTTTGCTATCAAAGATGCTCAGGACACAATGGAAAAGTAAATTCTTTTTACTGTATTTGTCATTCCAAAGGAAAGTGAATGATGGAAAATAAGTCCAGATTTCTCTCAACAGCAGCGGAAAAACACCACGTTTTGAAGGCAGAAGGGAGAACTATGACAGTTTCATCTGACATCCTGCATAGTGCATAACACAGGCTATAGGGTTTCACTAAGTGGTTCCTCCATCAAGTCTATAAATTCTGTGTGAGCAGGAACACACATTTTGGAAAGACATCCACATGCATTATAGCCAGCTGGTTAACAGGAAACCCTTCCTCTCTGGTGTTGTGGAGTTCAGAGAAATAGGAGAAAAAGTTGCGGGGGGGGGGAGTTTAATTTCAGTTACAGCCCAAGTGGACCAGAGAGGCCAGGCATACAAGAGATACGGCACAGGACTGGCAATCAGAACACCTGCATTTTTCTATTCCTAGTTTTGCCATTGAGCCATGTTGTGACCATGAACAAGTCACTTCACCTCTCTTTGCCTTTGTCTCCCCATCTGTAAAATGGAGATAATAGGCCCAACCTTGAAGATCTCCATTTTACAGGGGAAAATGAGACACAGATTTTGTTACTGCCTACACTGCAGATTTGTATTGAGTTTCTAAGCAGGTGCCTCCATGCCCTCTCCACCCCACAGGGCAGATACAGCTTCTTAAAATGTGTTTCCTGTATTTTGACCCTATGCAACAGCATGGCTGGAAGCCTTTTCCTGTTCCATTTTGGAAGAAGGTATGTGGTGCCTGGGGACTGAAAAAAATCTCTCCACAACTAACATTTTTTCAACATTTTAACCAGTTTGGAAGCTAATATGAAATCCCTGCTGATGATGATTGCAGATGACCCACAGATTGGTGGAGAGGTAAATAACAATGAGGACAAACCAGTCATGCCCCGTGACTTTGATCACTTGGAGAGCTGGGCTCATTCAAACATGCATTTTAATAAAGCCACATAAAGTCATACATCTAGGAAGAAAGAATGCAGGCCATGTCTTCAGGGTGTAGGAGTGGGAGGTGAGACTGCATTGGTGAGACCGATACTGAAATACTGTTACAGTTCTGGTGTTCCCATATTGAACAAATTAGAGAGGGTGCAGAAAAGACACATAAAAATAAATTGGGAACTGAAGAAAAATTCTATGCAGTGAGAAATTTAAAAAACTCAATCTGTTCACCTTGTGATCTTTTTATAAGTTTATTTGATTATGGTATATAAGTGGAGAGAAAATATTAGGGCTCTTTTTAATCTAGAGGGAAAAGCCATAACAAAAGCCAATGGCTGGAAGCTGAAACCAGACAGATTCAAATTAGAAATAAGGCACAGATTTTAACAGTGAGGATGATTAAACACTGGAACAAACTACAAAGGGAAGTGGTGGATTTTCCACATCTTGATGTCTTCAGATCAAGACTGGATGCCTTTCTGGAGGATATGCTTTAAGCAAACACAAGTTACAGGGTTCAGAATAGGGGCAACGGGGTGAAATTACATGACCTATGATATAGAGGCAGTCAGACTAGATGATTTAATAGTGCTTCTGGCCTTACATTCTATGAATCTCAGAAAAACTCAGTGTGGCATGGAGAACAGACTCTGCTATTTTACTGTGTAGCCTGTTTGATCCCAAGAATCAACAGTGGCCAAGGGGTGGGGTCGGGGGGTGATACAGGGGAGCAATTTAAAATCCAAAGGGGCTGGCTGGGGCCGGCCATGAGCCCTGTAGGGGAGGGGTGGATCTGGCAGTCCCTTCACAGGGCCATTTGGCAGGATGTCAGCCTACTGGGAAAAGATGGTGGGGAGGCAAAGAGACTCTTACATCAGACATATAAGGCAGGGGTAACCTTGTAGACAGCTGTGGCTTTGCAGCAACAAATCTCCCTCTTGTGGCTCTCCTTGGAGCATTTGTGTTCACGCACCTGAGACTGAGCAAGGGGCCTCTTTGGAGTGTTCTCCTTTCCTACTGCTGATTTTGGTTGATAGCTTATACACAAGGGACACCAGTTAAGAGCCTTATTCAGGTTTGGAACCTGTTCAGTCTGATCCATCTATTGCCTGCTGAGCTTTAGGCATAGGAAACACTCGGTTAAGATGACAGAAAAATTGTCTAGGACTCCGCCCCTTGGAATTATTGGGGCCATTTGGAGTTTGTCCTTTTGTGATTCCCTTTCTCTCCCTCCCCTTCTTCATTTTTCTTTTCCCTCCTTCTCTGCCTTCATTAGGCAACGCTGCTCTTCAGCTCTCATTGTGGGAGGCCCTCACAAGGAGGTGCAGCTGGATCTACTGCTCTGACAGTGATCCCCTCCAGTGATAAGTGCCTCCTTTGAGCCATCAGATGGGAATGCTTGGCCTCTAGCCACTGAGGTTATCAACACTGATTGACCAGGCATGGCCTTATTATTCAGTTAACAAGAAGGATATCTGGGTCCTTGTAATTCTCTTTTAAGAAGAAGCAAATCATCCATAACAGATCATGTGATTAATCTGGCTCCATTAACTGTGTGTGAGCAGTTTAGGATTTCCTTGAACGTATTAATTCTTCCAGAATACTTACTGATTAATTTCTATGACAAGTTCTTGGTCTACAGCTTATTTCAGAGCACTTCATTGCAAGCGTTCAGTGTATGGAATATTAGCTGTGTTGGTTAGTTTAAAAGTCAGGACTCCTACAGCTAGTCTCTTTGACTCAATTTCTCCAAGAGTCTATGGGTAGTCAACAGAAGATAAGGATGCCTATCTTCTATTCCCAACTCTGCCACTAACTGGCTGTGTGACCTTCAACAAGTCACTTCACCTTTCTCAGCCTTAGTTTCTCCATCTTTAAAATGGGGACAACAATCCACCACTACCTATCTCCCGGGGAGCTGTTAGGCTCCATTCCAGGATGTCTGTGCAACCAATGGAACATGCCCTACTTCTAAGAAGTGGAAAAGGCTATAGTAAAATGAACTCTCCTCAGACTAGAAAAGGTGGTCCGGTGGGAAGACACAAGATTTTTCACAACTGGTGAAGGGAATCAGAGCAGGAAGCTGAGAGTCAGGACTCCTGGGTTCTATCCTTGCCTCTAAGGGAGAATTGTTTATTCATTGTATCAGGAGTCAGGATTATTGTCTTCTCTTCCTAGCTGTGCCATTGCCTTGCTGTGTGACCATGGGTAGGTCACTTCCCTTCTTGGAGCTTCCGTTCTCCCATCTGTCCAATGACAATAGACACTTTCTACTTCCTGGTAAGAATGAGACTTCATCAAATAATCAGCATTGGTCAGATAAGGGATGTTAAAGCCCAAGGAGCTCAGAAGCACAATGGAGGATTGCTGTGTGGGGCCAGAATCCATACTGATTTCCTTCTGACCATCATCCAAAGCCAATAATACATCTTTGGGTTTGGAATCCAGGGTTGGAAATTCCCAGCAAACCTGTATCCTGGTAGATCATTATCCTTCTCACACCCACGGCAGGAGTGATCTCTGTTTCCTGCTCCCTTGGTTAGCTGGTGCTGCTAAGATAGGGGTTGGATGGGCACAGATGGGAACAGGCCAAGTTGTTAAAACAATGGCAGAGAGAGACCCTTCACTCCAAGAAAGACTATATTAAGCCTCCACGGGGAATTCTTGCTTTCCTCTCACATTCCATGTTTTGATGCCTACATGCTACCAAGGAGCCCAGCTACCATCCGTAGCAACTTTGCTGTTCTATACCCTGCTGTCTACCAGGCCCTCTGCAGAGAACCACCAAAGACATGGATTGAAGAGCCATCTATCAGAGTGCCATGAACTCTTGCTCTCAGCAGAGGGATTTGAATAGGAGTGAGAGGAATGTATGTTTTGTGGTCTCACCGAGGCTCCCTGTAGAACTTTCTACCCATCCTGTGACAGGTGTAACCTCAGGTCCCATGACACAAACCCACAGCTCTCCCTCCCTTTTCAGACTCTGCAGAAAGCCATGGAAGAGAACCTGGAAATCATGTAGTAGAGCCTACTTACAGAAACCCCCACCACAGACAAACTCCAGCGCATCTTGGAGCATGTTGGGGAGGGCTGCGAAGAAGGGACTGGAAGATCCACATGTCTACTGTATCCTCCTAGCTGGACCCTTCTGGACTACTTGTGCAGGGCAGTTGGTAGAAAGCAATGTTGAGGCCTTCCTCCTTCAGGGGACAGAGGGAAGGTGCTGGCATTCTAAGCCAACACTCTGTGTGGTTCTGTTGACCCCCGGTACAGGTTGGAGGCCAACAGCTTCAGGCCCCAGAAGTTAGCCCTCAGAAGAGACACTGATTCCCTCCTACAGACACTGATTCCCTCCTGAAATACAGGAGGCTTCTGGGGGAATCAGCCCTTCTCTCCTGTGGACACTGAGATGCTCCCTTTGCCATGCAGCCAGAGAGAATTAGGGCTCCAGCTCTAGCTCCTCTCCTCAACTGTCTCCTGCAGAGAGACTGGGAAAAGGGAACCTCCTGGTCCAGAAGAAATTGGGGGCTGAAGGTAGCATGCTGGGGATTTCCCTGTCCTCTTGTTTCTTCTAGCGCTCATCTGACTTTCCACACAATGTCATGGCATGGCAATGTCATGGCAGAGCTGTGTCTCTACATCACTGACCCCACAGAGGACATCAGCTATCAGGCCAGGGAAGGGATCTACCAGTTCCTGATGAACCAGAGGGGTAAGAAACCCAGGTAGGCATTGGGACCCCTGTAGAAACAAACCCTCTCCTCTGACACTTGACCCCAGCTGGGCAATGAGACTTTTGTGAAAACAAGCTTCTTCTTCTGAGATTGCCCCCCCACCCAGATGGATGAAAAGTCCCTCTCCTCCAAATTAGGAACAGATGAGTGTGAAAGTGCTAATTACATTGACTTTTTTACTTCAGAACCCAGCTCTGTCCTCCCACTATGGGGGTGGAGGAGGATGCACAAATCTGCCAGCTGATGAGGGAAGGAGAAGAGCTCCTGGGAAACATGGAGGAGGCAGTAGCGTGGGCCACAGATAAAGTATTTGCTGCTTGTAGGTGTTGGGTACCTCAGCCCAGAGCTAGCAGTTGTCTATGTGGGCATAGAGTCTGTGCCCAGTGGGAGTGAACGATACTCCATACTAGAGCCCATCATTAACAGGAAACTAATTCCAGAGCAGGAGCTCCCTAGGACCCACCTTCACGCCGCTCCTTCCCCTGAGACCCCACCCCCACACCAATTCTCTGAGGCTCCACCCCCTCTGCCACCTCTTGTCCCCAAGCCTCCCCCCTCACTCCTCTTCATCCCTCTCCCTGTCTGTCAAGGTTCCTCCCCCACTCTGAACTCTAGGGTACATGAAAAACCTCCTAAGCTTATCTTTACCAGCTTAGGTCAAAGCTTCTCCAAGGTACAAAATATTCCACCCTTTGTCCTTGGATTGGCCGCTACCACCACCAAACTAATACTGGTTACTGGGGAAGAGCTGTTTGGACGCGTCTTTCCCCCCAAAATACTTCCCAAAACCTTGCACCCCACTTCCTGGACAAGGTTTGGTAAAAAGCCTCACCAATTTGCCTAGGTGACTACAGACCCAGACCCTTGGATCTTAAGGGCAACGAACAATCCTCCCAATACTTGCACCCCCCCTTTCCTGGGAAATGTTGGATAAAAAGCCTCACAAATTTGCATAGGTGACCACAGACCCAAACTCTTGGATCTGAGAACAATGAAAAAGCATTCAGTTTTTTACAAGAAGACTTTTAATAAAAATAGAAATAAAGAAATCCCCCCTGTAAAATCAGGATGGTAGATACCTTACAGGTAGATACACTTACAGGGTAATTAGATTCAAAACATAGAGAACCCCTCTAGGCAAAACCTTAAGTTACAAAAAAGATACACAGGCAGAAGTAGTTATTCTATTCAGCAGAGTTCTTTTCTCAGCCATTTAAAGAAATCATAATCTAACACATACCTAGCTAGATTACTTACTAAAAGTTCTAAGACTCCATTCCTGGTCTATCCCCGGTAAAGACAGACTATAGACAGACACAAAGACCCTTTGTTTCTCTCCCTCCTCCCAGCTTTTGAAAGTATCGTGTCTCCTCATTGGTTATTTTGGTCAGGTGCCAGCGAGGTTACCTTTAGCTTCTTAACCCTTTACAGGTGAGAGGATTTTTTTCTCTGGCCAGGAGGGATTTTAAAGGGGTTTACCCTTCCCTTTATATTTATGACACAGTCGCTCACTCTTGTGGCCAGTAAAAAAGTGATGGGGCCATGGTCCCTCTTGGTCCCCCATCCCAGAGCCCAAAAGGCTCACATGATTCCTGCGCTAGATCGAAGGGCCCACCCCCCACCTCCCAGATACTCTACTGTCTGGCAGGAGACCTGTTATTCTGTTGGGGCATGGATGTAGTGAGTACCCCACATACTGCGCAGTCACCAATGGGGATGGAAGGAAACAGGCACTAAAACCAGAAAGACAAATGTGTCTCTGTCCCAAGCCTGAACATCTTCAACACCAAAGAGCTCTGGTGCTGGGATGGGCAGCAGGGTCCTTGGATAGAGCAATGCAGCCGGAGTGGTGAAGGTAAGGCCGCTCAGCTAGTGCATTACACCTGCTCAGGGTGTGCATCTCCCTGCAGTGGCTGTATCTTGAATACAAGCTAAGAGCCTGCTAATTATTTCCAGCTCAGGGTTCCCCCTTCAGTCCAATGGGAGAGGCTGGCACTGAAGGTCCTTGGTTGGAGCTTCACTCGTGGTCATAGTTTCTTTGTGTTAAATGAATTCATTGCTACATGGCATGAAGTGAATCCACCAGGTTAGTGAGTTAATAAAGGATTGTATATGTAGGGATCCAGCTCTAGTCACTCTTCTTCACTGACACCTGAGACTCTGGAATGGAAGCCACTGGTCAGTGAGTCTGGTAGGACTTGCCCAGCAATTGCCTGATCATTTCCTTGTGCCTCTAGAAGCACAGAAAATATATGGGGTATTCCCAGGTCTGTCATGAGTCAGGAAGAAGACCCCCTTCCCCCCACTCCACCCCCCCCCGCACCATCCTGGGCTGCATTACTGCACCACTCAAAAGGCTGTGAGACTGTCAGTGGGGTGGGGAATGGGACCTGAGTCACATTGTCATTGTTACTGTAGTTTAGCTGCACTGTGGAAAAAATCCATCTGCTATAGACTCCAGACCAGGTTACTAGAGAAATCACGAAAGGGAGAGGACTAGAACCTTGCTTTGTCAGCTCCGAAAGTCTCATGCCACTAGCAATTAGACTCCATTAGACATACTGACTGCATGGGTGTGCTGGGGCTAGAGCACCCACCCGCCAATGAGCTGTTCGCAGTGAGCAGGAGGCACTCGGCGGAGGGGGACAGAGCAGAGGTGGGAAGAGGTGGAGTAAAGGCAGGGTGTGCTCCGGGGAGGGAAAAGGCAAAGCAAGGGTGGAGCCTCCAGGGAGGAGGGGTGGGTGGGGAGTGAAAAGAGACAGAGTGGGCGGGGCCTGAAGAGTTGGGGGTTTGGACCTCAGAGTGGATTGGGATGGCGCCTGTGCCAGGAGAGGTTGCTGAAGGGTCCCATATTGGCTCAGGGTGCTACACTGCAGAGCATACACACACACATACGTTTCCCAGCACGTCATGGGCAATGCAGTGAGTCCTGACGGAGAAAGAGCCATTACATGCTTTTGACACTTCAGTGCCTTTGACCTAATAAAAAGGTGGCTTCCCTGTGCAAGGGGACTCAAAAGGCCCTCAAGGGGACTTAGTGGCCTTGGTGACGTAGGCTTCTTGCTCTCTTGGGACACTAGAAGGCGATACTGTTCCAGGCCCAGGATTCGGCACTTGGCTCTGGGCAATCTGCCAAAGGCTCATGTTCTGTTGGGTTTAGGTCTTTGGAAGGATCTCCTTGCAAAGGCAGAAAAGAGATGCTGCTGTGGGTCAGCTATGCTAGGCTGCTCTTAAATTATTTCATTATGGGGGAAGCTGACCAGTTGATGCTGGACAAAATAAGCAGCTAAACTAATCTCAGTAGATTGGAGTTGGGACCCAGAGGCTGTCATCTCTAGGCCACGGAAAGTGCCTACACCCCCCATTACCATTCGATGACCTGGAGCAATACGCCTGGAGGTGAATACAAGTCAGAGAAGGTGTCATTGTGAAGGGCAGTGAATTGCGCTACTTGAACAGATTGGAACCAGCATGTTTCCTGAGCAGTGCAAAACAGTTCAGTCTCGAGCAAGGCTATTTAATTATAAGCATTTCAGCACCAGTACAAGCTACCATTCCTCATGCTAAGGCCAGGGAACTTGCCTAGTCATCTCTGTGGGCATTTTTTTACCCCCGCCCCCAGGGTCTCTGCCCAGCTCCCCACCAGCTATAGTTGCCCCAACACTATTAGAAGCCAAA
Organism: Lepidochelys kempii; assembly: GCF_965140285.1. Classification (NCBI taxonomy): domain Eukaryota; kingdom Metazoa; phylum Chordata; order Testudines; family Cheloniidae; genus Lepidochelys; species Lepidochelys kempii. Next base: position 179,412,907 of record NC_136380.1, read on the forward strand.
GAATGACTGGGCTGTAAAGTCTGACCAAGCAGTGCTGAGACGCATGGCCCATGGGAGGCTTGCCCTCCTATTGCCCAGACTGTACTAAAAAGGGCTGCTGATCTGCCCTATTTAGCAGGGCTGCCATGCCACAGCATCACCAGTGGTGGATCAAGCAGGAAAGGTCCCAACCCCTTTCATCTCACTTCACTGTTGCCAAAAACAGCCCCAGCTAGAGCGCCCTCTCTGGGTCGGAGCAGGATGGGGGACGGGGTGGATGAGAACTGCTTCCCCAAATGGGGTTTGAAGGCAGACTAGCTGTTAGAAAAATAAGGAGAATGGGAGCACACCCTATAATGGGGGCAGGGGCTCATGAGAGAGGAAATAGCGTCATCCTTGAAACCTGGGATGGGGCTGGGTGAAAAGTGTGTTGGTTCCAGGTGCCTCACATTACTGGGGACAACAGAAGCTCTTACGCTTGTTCCCTTGGAGCCAGAGAACAGCAAGGTGATGTGCAAGCTCTTCACCCTCCACTACTTCAACCAGGTACCTGAGGCACTGCAGTGACTCTGCCTTAAATAAAGCTTTTAAAGGGTTACCGCCCCAAAGTCCAGGAGCACACTCCCCTTGCTACAGGTCCTGCTGTGTTTTGCTGTAAAAGTGAGGGGAGGCTGCTGGCACTGACAGAAGCCCTCTGCCTTCTTTGTGGGGTGGGGGCTTTCTCTCTGCCCAGAAATCCCCTCCAGTTGGGGCATGAGCCTCCTCCATCCTCTCCTTGGTTTGATCTTCTCTCCCCTTCCCCCTGCTCCTTGGTGGGGCTCTCTAGTGCTAAAGGGCCTGTATGTCAAGAACATAACCTGTCTCTCCCACTGGAGCATGTAAAGCGCTGCACTGAAGCGGATAGAAATGACTAAGTAGCCCTATCTATGACACTTTCTGACCAGGGCCCCCTCCACCAGCATCATAAAGCACCAGCTCCAGAAGAAGGTAGGGTTCCCTCCTAACCCATCTGTGGTCACACTCTTCCTGCTTGAAAGGGTAGACATTCTGGGCACAACAAGGCTGTTCTAATAGGTAGCCTAATAAACACACATAGAGGGAGAACACTGGCCAGGTGTGGGGGCAAAGCCAAGGGTCATATTCCACAGCACATAGTGTGCAGCTGAACTGCACCAAGACCCTTGAGTCTTTTCTGCTGCTAGGCTGCTTCTAGGGAGGCAGGGCAGGCCCTTCCACAAACACTTTTTCAGTCTGACAGACAAAATCAATTACTCTCTTTCCCCAGAAGCCAGAGCAAAGGCCCCAACTCGCTCCTCAAACCTTCCCTTGGGCCAAAGATGGCATCCAAGGTTGAGGAGCCAGAGCAAGAACCCTTGCTCCATCATCCATGCACCTTTCTCACTGCCTGCTTTCCCTGAGGAGCCAGGGCCAGCGCCAGACAAGATACCAGCACTGTCAAGTAACCAGAGGGCAGGTTAGGAAACAATAGTCTGTTGGAGCTGTAGGTCCAGTCCAGTCAAACAGGTTTGTTTTATTACAGCTGAGAACTTCCTTCAGAACATGGTTTATTGTTCAAAATGGCTACAGTCTGTTACAGCATGTTAGAACGAGCCTACCTTGAAACCCTCCTCCATGCTTGCTTGTCTGTCAGACACTCCCATAGACATGTGGCACCCTGTCTCAACTTTGCAGGTGGGGAAGTTGCAACACCCGTCCCGTTCCCCAACCTGTGGTTCAGTCCATCTATATAAAATGTGAGCCCCTCACAAGACTGGAAAGAAATTCCCCTCTCAGCATCTTGGGCAGGGATGGATCCACCCCATTTGACAGCTAGGGAGTAAGAAATGGAGACGTCCCTGCCCCAGGTTCCATGGGGGAGAGTTGGGCGCTGAACATGGTCCCTCTCCACAAGGTCTAACTTCACCTCCTGCCCTTTATTCTCTCTTCCACACCCCTCCTATCTTGGTCCTTCTTCTATGGGTTCTCTGCTCATGAAATGGACAGGAGCTTTCTTCCCCATTGTTTCTTCCAGCTTCTGGGATCTGTCTAAGCCTCTCCTGTGCATATGATCAGCAGCCGGACCTGCTCTGGAGAAAGTGGGGACAGGTGATCTTCTCCTGTCAAGCCAAGCAGTGTTGTGTCTCATCCCAGCCCTCCCCCCCAATTGGAGGTAAAAACCAGTCATTCAACCACCTTATCATCTGAGGCTTTATAGATGGAGATTGAGTCCCTGGCACATAGGCTGGCTGGCAGCTTCCCCCATGCCTGGATACCAGCTCTGGGACTGAGATCATCTAACTGAAGCATGTTGTCCTTGTTTTATTTCCAGAAAGAGAAACCCCTGAGAGATCCTAGGCCCTGGGCTCCTGACAGCATTTCATGAAGGAGGCTCCAGCCCCTTGAGAGGTGGAAAGAGCCCAGTCTTTTTACCCTTATCTGCTGTTCTGCTCTGCTTCCCACAGCAGGACAAGGAACCACAGGATCATGACTGGAGTTTGTACAGCCTCCCACACAACCCCAGTCTGCCTCTAAATGATCAAGCTCCTGAATTTCAGAGCTGCCACAGCAGTCAAAACTTCACTTTAGGCACTCAACACCTCTGGAAACTAGTAATGAGAAAGGACCTAAACATGATAAGTGCAGGGAATAGCTAAGCAGCCCTATTCTTTTGTGAATTGTGGAAAAACCATGGAAGAGCTGGGGGCATGGGAGAGGCAGCTGGGGGTTAGGATGGCACAGTGGGGAAGGGGAGGCTGAACTGGGAGAGAATTTGAAAGGGGGTCCAGATGGGTGCGGGGCAGGATTTTGCTGGTAGCGTGGTGGGTGCTGTGTAGCATACTCTGAGGAAAGTGTCTGTGGGACAGAGGGTCCTGAATCTCATACGCTTCTTGTGGGTCTCAGCTGCTGACTGAACAGCTGCCCGTGGACATCGTGCCCAGTTGTGTCTTCTCAGCAATGCCAGGTGCCAAAAATCTCCCAAATGACTCTCCTAACCTTGATACTGCTCAGACCCAGACCTAGGAGTCACTGATCCTGCCTTTCCCTGCTTACCTCCCAAATGTGGTTGTTTCCCTTGGTGGAGGAGGGGGGCAGGAACATTCGCTCTCTGCAGCCTGGGCTGGCGGTTTTTACTCTGGTAATGTTACAAATGGCTTAAGGAAAGGGGGGGGGGTCATCCAGAATGAGCAGCAGATCCAGTGGGGAGAGCAGGGGGACATGCGCTATAACAGCGTGTCATAAATATGAAGGGAAGGCTACCCACCTTTTAATCCCTCCTGGCCAGGGGAAAAAAAACCTCTCACCTCTAAAGGGTTAAGAAGCCAGGATAACCTCGCTGGCACCTGACCAAAAGGACCAATGAGGAGACAAGACACTTTCAAAGATGGAGCGGGGAAGAAACAAAGGTTCTCTAGGTCTGTGTGTTGTTTTTGCCAGGACCAGAGCAGGAATGCAGGTCGGAACTCCTGTAAAGCGCTAATAAGCAATCGAGTTAGATAGGCGTTAGATTCTGTTTTGTTTAAATGGCTGATAAAATAAGTTGTGCTGAATGGAATGTATATTCCTGTTTTTGTGTCTTTTTCTAACTTAAGGTTTTGCCTAGAGGGATTCTCTATGTTTTGAATCGGGTTACCCTGTAAGGTATTTACCATCCTGATTTTACAGAAATGATTCTTTTACTTTTTCTTCCATTAAAATTCTTCTTTTAAGACCCTGGTTGCTTTTTCCTTGTTCTTAAGATCCAAGGGTTTGGGTCTGTGTTCACCTATGCAAATTGGTGAGGATTTTTATCAAGCCTTCCCCAGGAAAGGGGGTGTAGGATTTGGGAGGATTTTGGGGGGAAAGATGTTTCCAAGCAGGCTCTTTCCCTGTTATATATTTGTTAGACGCTTGGTGGTGGCAGCAATAAAGTCCAAGGTCAAAGGTAAAATAGTTTGTACCTTGGGGAAGTTTTAACCTAAGCTGGTAAAAATAAGCTTAGGGGGTTTTTCATGCAGGCCCCCACATCTGTACCCTAGAGTTCAGAGTGGGGAAGGAACCTTGACACAGCTGTTACTAACTGGCTCTGTGAACTTAGCCAGGGCACTTTCCCACCTCACGTTCAGATACCCCAGCTCAAAAGTGAGGATAAAAGGTGTTTCATTTTTTGACTCTTTGCTTTTGCTTCCCAGGCACCTAAACTCCTAGGCCCCTCAAGGGTGTGTGTCTGTTTCCTAAAATTTCATGCCCCATCTCTTGCTGGCAAACTGAAGCCTGCCCTAGATCCAGAGTTGTAATCTTGCCTCCAGACTGCCCTGTTCACCGTGGGCACAAGGAAGGACACCACTGTGACACACTGTACCTCAAAGCAGCACCTTGTACCCCCATATTCATCATTCATATAGAGTAGTGATATTTCGCACACACAATGCCATGTAAGATGCCAGATGAACGGCCACGGTCTGCTGCAACTCATCAGATGGGCATTAAACAAACCTTGACTACCAGGGGAATTATAAGCAAGAGATCTACAATTCAAAGGCAACAATTGCACAAGCACCACACAATAGGGATTGCTCAACAATGTGACTTTCCATGGACATGAATTGATAGTATAAAATAAGGGACGGTGGTATCCTGAGAGCACTTCTCTCCTCCCGGCAAATATGCTGAAAACAACAAGAATGCTGGGAAGACAAAGACTTTGAACTGAGGAGTCTGATCCCAGGTTGAGAAGGAAATTCAGCCTGTGCCTTAAGAACTGTAACCTACCTCAATGTCCAGTGAGAAAAGCATTTTTTTAGTCTTGCTTAGTCTAAAAGTTTAAGATTTAGAATGCGTGTTTACTTTTTATTTTCTTAAGGTAACTATCTCTGACCTTTATGCCTGTCACTTAAAATCTATCTTTCTGCAGTTAGTAAACTTATTTAATGTTTTATCCTTATGGGTGAGTTTATTGAAAGTGCTTGGGAAATCTGCTCAAGGACTGGTGCATGTCCACTTTCTTTTGACAAAGTAGCAAACTAATTAATAAGCTTGCACTGTTCAACAGAAGGTCTTGAGCAGTGTACGATGGTATATTTCTGGGGTGCAAGGCGGAGGGCTTGAGAGATTTGTTGGTATTTCTCAGTGTAAAGTTCATGAGTGGCTTGCAGAGTATTCATGCATCTTAGGTGGGTGTGCTTCTGCCTGTTGGTGGCTGAGTGATAGCAGAGCCTGGAGTGGTTTGCTGCTTGTCACTGGCAAAGCATTGTGAGAAACAGCCCAGGCTGGAGTGTTAAGGGGGCACAGCAGTCCCACAGTTCCAGGATATGTACCCCAGGGGTGCCGTCACAATCACCCACACCCAGGTAGATCATCATCCTTCTCTGCATCCCAAGGAATAGGAGTGGCTTCTGGTACCTGCTCCCTTGCTTGCGTGGTTCCTAACATTGTTAGCTTTTCTGACTGCTGCTGCACATTGAGCCGATGTTATCAGAGAACTGTACACAGTAACTTCAAGACCTTTTTCTTGAGTGGTAACAACTAATTTAGACCCCATTATTTTGGATGTATAGTTGGGATTATGCTTTCCAATGTGCATTACTTTGCATATATCAACATTGAATTTCATCTGCCATTTTGTTGCCCAGTCACCCAGTTTTGTGACTCTTAGTAATTCTTTGTAACTCTTCACAGTCTGCTTTGGATGAACACCTGTCAAGAATGGTCTAGATAATACTTAGTCCTGCCATGAGTGCAGGGGACTATACTAGATGACCTCTCAAGGTACCTTCCAGTCCGATAATTCTCTGATTCTCTGACTTTGAGTAATTTTGTACCATCTGCAAACTTTGCCACCTCACTGTTTATTCCTTTTTCTAGATCATTTATGAACCTGTTGAACAACACTCATCCCAGTACAGCTCCCTGGGGAACACTGCTATTTACCTTTCTCCATTCTGAAAGCTATCCATTTAGTCCTACCTGTTGTTTTCTGTCTTTTAATCAGTTACTGATCCATGAGAGGACCTTCCTTCTTCCCCCATGACTGCTTACTGGTGAGGCATGATTTCTCTTCACAAAAGCTGCGTTGACTCTTCCCCAACATATGTTCATCTATGTGTCTGGAAAATCTGTTTTTACTATAGCTTTCACCAATTTGCCTGGTACTGAAGTTAGCCTTACTGGCCTGTAATTTTCAGAATCACCTTTTATTTTTAAAAAAATCTGCATTACATCCTCCAGTCATCTCATACAGAAGCTAATTTAATTGATAGGTTACATACCACAGTTAGTAGTTCTCCAATTTCACATTTGAGTTCCTTCATTTTGAGCTTGCTCTTCAAACCATGCCCTTAGCATTTTCCTGCAATGAATTTTTCTGGACAGGACTCCCTATAGAACCCCCTTACCCATCCCATGGCAGGTGTAGCACTGGGTTCTATGACATTTTCTCCATGGCTCTCCCTCCTCTAGCAGACTCTGCCGATGGCCTTGGCAGTATAAATGGACATAATCCTGATGAGTCTAATGATATTGATCCTCAACACAGATATGTTCCAGGAAGTGTTTTGTAGAGGTGACTATGATGGGGAGGGGTGGGTGAGTTGCATAGTAAAAGGTGGAATGTCCATGTTTCCATTGTGTCTTCTTCAGTGTTTTGTCCCATTTGAGGTTCTTACTTCTTTAATTGGGTCCTTATTTTAATAACATGCTCATTCAGTGAACTCAGCCTGGAAGAAATATATGACATATAGTGAAAATGCATAGACAGCTGTGCATTTACAATAAAACTGACAGTGGTTCTCAAACCTTCATATTAAGAACCACAGAGATCCTTCTATTGCCAGTCTGACAATCCCATCTCATTAGTCCCATGTGAAATTCTCCTAAGCAAAGTAGGGAAATATGGTGTAGATGTGGTGTAGAAATATGGTGTATACGGTGGGTTCATAACTGGGTGAAAGACCATACCCAAAGAGGTCGACATTATACCTCTTCAGTGTTTTGGCAATGAATGCTGTTCTTTGTTCCAGTCTTTGGTCATTGTCAAGAAGAGTTCTGACATTCCATAACCCAAACTTCAGTCTGCAAATTTTTGTTTTATTTCAACTGCTCAGTTGGACGACCAGCCAGGAACAATAGCCTGATAGATATGGAAAGGTCAGACTCTGTTTAGGTTTCCCTGGATTGGGGAGAGCAGCACTATGCATAAAGGGCCTGCTCTGTCACCCCAAAAGGATACAAGCTCCATATCTGCCCTGGCCTATGGAGAAAGATCATCACCCTGAGGCCTCCTGTGTGCAAGGTTGTGACTAAGGACTGCCAGCAGCATGCTCTGCCTATCCCTGTCACCACTTCCCCATCGCCACAGGATTCTGGGTTAAATGTTAAAGGAGAGGCTGAACAATCTGCACTCTGAATGGATTTCAGGGAGAGCAGTTTGTGCACAGCCTTTCACACACCCTCGCCCAAGCCACACTTGTGCAACAGAGGCCACAAGCACAGCAGCTGACATGGGTGCAGGATTTGTATTTGGAGTTCTCCTTCTCCTAGATGCACTGCAGACCTGAGCTAAAGAGCTTCAGCTGCCCCCTTTGCCTCCCTCCTTCCAGATTTTTTCTTCATCACAGGGAAAGGCTCTAGCAACCGGGAGCTGCCAAAGCCCTTCCCCTCTGCCAGAGTCTTTCACTGAGGTGTAACTACATACCACAGGGGGAGCACACCCTGTTTTTCATTGCAGTGTGTAGCTACATGTGCAATACATGTTGCTGCCAATAGTCTGTAGCATAGACATACCCTCTGTCAAACTTCAATTGTTTGGGTTCAAATTTTCCGTCTTGGGGTCTTTGTTTCAGGCTGAATGTTTCTGGAAAATTACAGCTAAATGGGTCTACAATTTCCAAGAAGTCAAGGTGAAAAATTCTGTGATTTTTCTTTGAAAAGCTCTAGCATGCCCCTTTGTGAAACAGGGGCTTGACATTTGCCTGGGACTGGCCTTTGTGTCAGGGTTGTACCTTTTGCCATCATCATGCACAGTACCCAAATTTAGCTCAGTGATAAGCCTTTCAATAATGGCAGTTCACTCCTGCTCTGAAAATAAAGTTGATGACGGTAATTAGGTTGATATATGTCAACTTCTGTAAAACATTTGGTTTGGGATTGAATGACATTTTAATTAAAAAAAACTAGATTACAAAGTCAACATGGCAAACATTACTGCTTAATTGATGTGTCTCAAATAGCAAAGGAACAAGAAGAGAGCCCTATGTGACCTCACTAGACACACACCTGCTTGATGATGATTCCGTTTACAAGTACATTTTCATCAATGACCTGGAAGAAAACAAAATATTTATGGATAAAGTTTCCAGAGGATATCAAGATTGAAGGAGTGGTAAATAACAAAAAGGACAAGTTACTGAGTGATCTGGACTCCTTGGTAAGCTGGATGCAAGCAAAGAGTATACATTTTAATACAGCCAAAGCTAGGGAGACAGTGTGGTCTAGTAGACAGAGCACTAGACTGGGACTCAGGAGACTTGGATTCTATTCCAGATTCTGCCACTAGCCTGATGGGTGACCTTGTGAAAGTTACTTGACCCCTGTGTCTCTCTGACCTCCTTTACAAAGTGTTTTGAGCTAAGCTGAAGAAAATCATATATCAGAGCTAGGTGGTGTTACTTACAGGATGGGGGCTCTATCCTAGAAAGCATTGACAATGAAAAGGATTTAGGAGTCATTGTGGAAAAACAATTCACCATGAGCTCCATGTGTAATAATGTGGCCAAAAGACTTAATGGGACCTTTGGATGTGTAAACAGAGAAATAGCAAGTAGGAGAAGGGAGGTTTTATTACTAGTCCAACAGCTATGGGAATATTGTGTCCAGTTCTGGTGTCCACAATTCAAGAAGGTTGCTGATAAGGTAGAGAAGGTTCAGAGAAGAGCCATGAGATTGATTAAAGGATTAGAGGACATGCCTTTGAGCTCCATGAGTCTGTTTAGCTTAACAAAGATGTTTAAGGGGTGATTTGATCAGTCTATCAATACCTACATGGGGAACAGAAATTTGCTAATAGAGGGCTCTTCACTCTACATATAACAAGATCCAGTGTGTAGAAGTTGAAGTTAAGCAAATTCAGACTGGAAATAAGACATCCATACATTTTTAACAGTGATGGTAATTAAGCACTGGAACAATTTACAAAGGGTTGTGGTGGTTTTCCATCACTGCAAATTTGTAAATCAACACAATGTTTTTCTAACAAGTATGCTCTAGTTCAAACAGGAAATAATTCACGGAAATCCTATGGCCTGTGTCATACAGAAAGTCAGACTAGATGATCTCAGCGATCCCCACTGGATTTACAATATATGAATCAGTAGAGATTTCTTAGATTTTAGCATCTAAATTGCCTGAAGATTCCATCCATACTAGGTATACTATAGCCTGGCAGAGCAGGAATTAGCCTGCAATTGTAACCCCATCATTCAGTAATGGTCAAGTGGTGATCTGGGCCCAAGAAACAACTCAGAGCATCACCAGAGATAGATATGCTTACTTCCAGCAGTCCTCAAAGGCAATTCTGACTATCCCACCACATCCACATTTGTGACACATAGATACTCAAAGACATGCATGTAGTAATGTGTGTGTGTGTGCGCGTGTGTATATACACACAAAGATTTTTAAGGCCAGGCTTGACAAAGCCCTGGCTGGGACAATTTAGTTGGTGTTGATCCTGCTTTGAGCAGGGGATTGGACTAGATGACCTCCTGAGGTCTCTTCCAACCCTAATCTTCTATGATTCTAAAGTAAAATGCAGCTTGTTTATTTCTCTTCCTATTAATTGTAAAGTCTCCATTACAGAAATTATTAGCAGCAGACTTTTTTTGCCCCTTAGGATGGAATATGGTAGGTGGCCCACAATCACTCTTTAATGTTCAATCCATTCTCTTTATGAGCTTGTATTCACAACATAGTCCAGTTGTGAGGTGTAATAAAAAGAGATGTTAACCATACTTCTCATTTCTTTCACAGCGTGTAAAATAACTATAACTTAATTAAGGTGACATCTTAGGCCATGAACTATACATATCTTTGTATATCTGACAATTCTACTACAAAATGTCCTCCTGACTATAATCATTTATCAGATTTTAATATTGATCTCCCAAGCTGTAAATACATTTTTTTAAAACAAAACTGCTTGTATATAACTATGGTGCTTCCTTAAACAGTGCCTGTGTGCTTCAGATAAATTGACTAGTGCTTGTGTTGTATAAACTGAGGCTGAACTGAGCCCAAGATGGGGCAAAGTGCAGATATTTTGTTATTCCTGCAATATAACAGCAACATTATAATATGATAGCATATTTATTTCATATTGCTTACATTTAAAGCTGCTACACTATGGCTGCCACAGGTAACTATGCTTTACTATGCCTATATTATAAGGAGAGCTAACTGAAAAAAAAATCCCTGGGAAATTTTCACTTAATTTTTTGTGGGAAATTTTTGTGCTTAAGTTTAAGCATGTGCTTAAGTGCATCCTATTCAGAAAAGCATGTGAGCGCATGCTTAAAAGTTAAGAATGTCCTTAAATTCTATTGACTTCAAAAAGGATAAGGACCAGCTCCAAATCCATTTAAAAATCAACGGGCTTTCTTCCTTTTACTTAATAGACTTTGGATCAAGCCTTATGTTCTTTGGTGATCAGGGACCAGCTGAGAACATCAAACCACTCTCCTTTATGACCCGACCCACAGATTAGCTCAGATATCCAGATATGAAATGCTAATTTATGAAAAATGCTGTCTTTATCCATAGCTGTGTAGGACTAAGCAGAACTGGTGTGGTTGCACTGAACAATGAGGACAAGGTTTGAGTAGCCAATTTCCCTACATATTGCAGAGCCCAGCTCTAATGGGGCTTCCTGTACATCCATACACAACAGGGTTTAGGGGCTTGCAGTATTGCCAGGAGGTGGGATTAAAGTTGAGACTAGTGAAGCCATTGCTACGTTGATACACCAGCTTTTCTTCTCCACAAAATAGAGATTTAAGAACAATGTAAGATACTCTAGTGAGGGCAGCAGTAATGGCTGCAAAGCAGCATGCTTGCCTCTCTAGGTATGTCTACACCGCCATCAGAAGCGTGATTGCAGCTCATGCAGACATACCCCAGCTAACTTGAACCTAGCTAACTGGGGTACTGATAGTAGTCAAGCTAACTGCACAAGTAAAAGTCTGCCATGGAGCACGAGTACATATTTGGGTGGCAAACCCCACACTTCTTTGCTATTGGCACCCAAGCTAGTTAGCTTAAAGCAAGCTCACCTGTGCCTATGCATGCTGAAGTCACACTCCAATTGCAGCGTAGACACACCCTGAGTGGGGTAAGGGCTGTAATGGGTTCCCTATTGGTCATACTTTGGTTACTCACCCATTATGTCTAGTACTGAGGATGTGGGGGTATGCTTGTCCCCTACATTGCTCATAGAGTCCCCTACACCAACTCCATCTAAGATTCAGCCTTGAATACATTAGTAAAGGGTGCTCACTCACCTTTGTTTTGTCACAAATCCCAATATCAGTCTCTTTGTCTCTCTATTAAGTCAATGTCACAGCAACAGCAAAACCAAGAAAATGAGGTGATATGCAAATGAAAGGCAATCAGATTGTAATGAAACTCTTCAGGCTAAATTTATTAGTACCTCGTACATCAGTCAGTGGAAGTGCATAAAAGATGTGTAGCAAATTAATCCTGCATTTTTATAAAGCCTAACATTTACAGTACCTATAATATCCTTACGCATAAACTTTAATGTGAATTGCCAATGTTTGCAATTATCTGGAAAATAGCACACTCATGATTATTAAAGCAAATGCATAAACCCAGGATGACAGAAGACATAATTTTATTGCTATGAAGAGATAATGTAATATGTGAAATCAGGATAGCATGCTCAGAGGATGGTTTTCAATCATTTCTACTAACACTGATAACCTATTCTAGGGAACATCAACAGGAGAGTGTTTGACTTGTGAGCAATAACCCTTTCTGTATAGATTCCCTTTCCATGTGGAAAGTAACTGTAGAATATCTACCTACTGTCTTCTGCAGGGAGTGATAGAAAATGTTGACAACACAAAGGTTTTTTATATATATAAAGAGAGAAAAGGGAGAACTTATTCAAGTTCAATACAAAACTGGAGTCCATAGACAAAAATTTCCGAACTTAGGTGCTTAAGTTAAGTCTTTAAATACATATTTAGGCACCTAAGCAGGTAGCATCAATTTTCAGCATACTCAGGACCTGCAACTCTCTCTGAAGTAAATGAAAGTCAGAAGTGTTCAGTACTCTTTAGGTGCCAAAGTATAGATTTAGGGCCTTGATTTTTAGAAATGCTGAGCATTCTCAACTCTAACTGAAGTCAATGAACTCTGTGGCCAGTCAGTACCTCATTCACTACCTAACTTGGAACATCCAGTATGTAGATAATAGAATCATACACGTTAGATATGAAAGAGACCTCTCTGATCAACAGTTATCTCCTGCCCAGGAAAGGATAAGGTTCAGGTGAAGGAGCCAGATTTTGAACCTTTGTTCATGTTGAGTAACATGTTACCCTACAAGTAATGCCACTGACATCAATAGGAGCTTTTGTGATGAAGATACTATTCAATATGATACAAAGATATCAGAATTTGGCCCATAGTAAATAATCATAAATACTATTTAGGAAGCAAATGGATTAGGTTGTGCAATTCTTACTCAAGCCAGTGAGCCATGACACTTACAAGAGTCCCACTAACATCAGTGACACTTGAACAAATGCTGAAGTAAGGATTATAAAATCTTACCCTATGTGATGTTAAACAGATATATTTTTTTTCATTAAAGCTAATGTTAAAATTATATAATACACAGGTTAAAGAGTTTCTGTACATCTGGGTATTATGCTTAAATTACCCCAAAAGTACAAAATTTGGTTTAAAAAAGTCATAAAAATACATATAGTTTGCAATATCACAAATTAAGGCTAATAAATTTAACAATACAGTTTAAATATTAGCATCCAAATATTTGGACACAACAGTCTTAAAAAGTTATACTAAAAGTAGCTTGTGTAAAGCAAATATAGGTTATCCCTCAGTAAATACAAGCCATCAGAGAAGATTTCAGTTACTTTCCCAACTTCACTTCTCAATGACACTCTAGCTCATTTCTCCTGGTATTGCTGATGTCTGGTGATATGTACTAAGTAGATGTCCCTTGACCACCTGATGGTGTCTGACACCATGAGTTGCCACATCAGTCGTGCATAGCAGTGACCAGTTCCGCATTTCCACAACACTTGCTTGTTACTGAGATCCCACGTCTTCAACAATCAGCATGTTTGTTTGAACTTCATAACCCCTAGCTCTCAAGGCATCAGCCAGAGGGGTGTATTTCTCCATCTTTTGAGCTCGGACGTCACAGAATGTCAGGGTCCTATTCTTGAGAGGAACTGTGACATCCACCATGAGAATCCTCTTCTGCTCCTCATTAGCGATGAGGATGGCTGGTGGCAGTTGACTGTCCATTCCAGGGGTAGACGAGTTGACGGCAACCTTCCCCATGGGTGGTAGGATGGCTTTGACTGGCAATCTTGGATGGCATTGTAGCGCAGCTGCCAGGCTCTGGATTGGGGCTTGCCGCTATGGATGACATGGGGTAATGCAATTGATCCAGGCCCTGTGGATGAATATTCAGTTGGCAAATTGGTTTAAACTGCCCCCACAGAGAAAGTGGTTCCTGCTCTCCCACTTTCACATTGCCTCGAAGGCCTTGCATGGGTCCATCTTCTCTCTCAGGCTTTCCATGTACTACCAGTGGATGGCATCCTTCAGGGTCCTCTCCCACATGATTCTAGCTCTAGGAGTGATGATTGTGTGCTCCGTGTTCTTGACCTGTGGCACCAGGACTTCCTCACACCACATCAAATGACAGCCAATACCCTTCTCCAGCAGTCAGGTAGCACTGTGGGCATGAGTCCAAAGCGAAGCAAAGTCTCCCCTGTCTCTTCCAAATTTGCCCTCCAGTACACGGCAACATCATTTCTGGAAGGGGTCATGGTGATTTGCTGCCTGATAACATCATGCACAGCACTCTCTGTGATGTTCCTCACCGTAGTGTCCAAGAACATCAGAAGGCAAAATGCGTAAGTGATTGCTGCAATATCACACAGATCACCTATTCAAGACACTTTGTGCCACCCTGCTTGTGCGGAATGTACACTAGTTCATTATTGGCCCTCTGGGGAAGAAACAGCCACTTCTTCACCAGCCTTACGGTGTCCGCTTATTCAGAGGTAACTTCACCACGGCAGATCCCCTCAGGACAAATGAAATACAGGAAAGTGTTCAAGGAATCAATCTTCTGCCATGGGGCCAGCAGCAAGGAGTCAATCTTGGCCGCATCCCATTGGATCTCAGCAATGGTATCCTTGGGCGTCTGCTGGAGATGAAAACCTGATGGTGTGCCAAGATGTTGGTACGCTTGTCCATCTTCAAGAAAGATCATGGGTTCCTGCTGGATCTGAAATGGTGTCACCTGGACAGAGTCCCTTCTACAGCCATCAGTATGCAGGGATACACACTTCCTAGCATTGAAGTGGAGTCCCTTTCAGTTGGCAGCCTGGCTGGTGACATCGACCATTTGTTGTAGACTCTCAGGGTTATCTGTGATCAGGACCAATTTGTCTGCATAGGCCAACATGTTCACTCTGTTGTAGGATTGCCAAACATTTGGGTTTCGACTGGAATGCCCAGTAAATGGTTTAAAATGGCTCCAGTCACCACTGTCAATGGGCCGTCAAAAGTCTGGTCAGTGGCGCAGCAGGGGCCTGGGGCTTAGGCAGGCTCCCTGCCTGCCCTAGCTCCACGCAGCTCCTGGAAGGAGCTGCCAGGTTCTTGCGACCCCTAGCCAGGGTATGGGTAGCTTGCTGCCCCCATCTCTAGTGCAGACTCCGCAACTCCCATTGGCTGTGACCTGTTACCAATGGGAGCTGCGACGGCAGCATGCCAAGCCTCCCTGGATACCCATGCACCTACAGGCTGCAGGGACCTGGCAGACTCTTCCTGGGAGCCGCAGTAAGCTCTGACAAGAATCCGCACTCCAACCCCTTGCTCAGCCCGGAGTCCCCTCCTGCATCCCAAACTCCTCATCCCTGGCCCCATCCCGGAGCCCTCACCCCCCGACCTATATCCTAACCATGTTATATTTATAAAAAGCACACGGGATCTTTATAGGGAAGAAGGCAGCACACCACAATTATTGAGAATACAACAGTTAGCATATGCTTTTCAATCACACACACACACACCATGCACAGAGTTCTGCCAGTTGATGTTTATAGTTACCAGTCCAGAGTCTGAATCAATCTAGTGGCCAGCCAGATTGGTCACAGAGGGGAGCATGGCTCTGTCGGTCACAGTCTGATGCTCCTGGAATGTGGCAAGATGAACCCAAAGTCCCATGGCCAAGCACCCTGTTCTTATAGACTTTTTTCTCTGTTGAAGTCTATGGATTTTGCTGTGTCAGTTTGTGACCGGTTACTGCTTAAGTGGTGTATCTTTTGTCCTTAACATTCCAAAAACACCTCTGAGAGGGTCATCCTGTCCTGCTTTCGATTTAATCAATTGTCTTTAGGGGTGCCAGCTTCTACCTCAGAGTCGTCAATCTGACCTTCCTCAGTCATGGATGTGCGTTGATGGTTCTTCGGCATCAACAAATCTCGATAAGTGTCTTCGCTCCTCTTTTCTTGACCATCTGGTTAACAATGGCCTTCACACAAACATTCTTTTTACAGAGACCTTTGAGAATACAAACAGAGTCAGTTTATTTTGAATCTCCTTAACATAGACACAATTCAAGATCCTGTCTTTTACTTACTAAACCTTAAAACAAAGAAATGTATATTTAACTAGTGTGCCTAATTTGTACTACATATAGGAAACCACAGTAGACATTATAACTTATCCTAAAACAAAAGGGTGACCATAATCAGTCATAAGGATTGTTCTGGTCTGTCCCTGCCTTAATATCACTGGGATATTAAGTACAGACACTGGGAGTCTGTCAGATGCATTTCTACCAGTGTCCCAGAAGGTCATTCCTTTCTGCTATTCAAATGGGGTGGCTGGTAAAATGAAATCAAGACATACATTAGTACCTCTATTCTTATAGTACAATTATAAAATCCTGTTCCTACAACCGCTTGCCCCAGCCCGAAGTCCCCCTCCTGCACCGCAAACGCCTCATCCCCAGAGCCCACACTCCCAGCCAGAGTCCGCACCCCCTCCCACACTCCAAAACCCTTGGCCCCAGCCCCGGAGGCAGAGCCTGCATACGCAACAGTGTCTTCACCCCCCCCCCCGAACCGCAACCCTCTGCCTCAGCCTGGAGCCTTCTCCCACACCCGGAACCCCTCATTTCTGGCCCCACCTGGAGCCCGCACGCCCAGTCCAGAGCCCATCCCTCCCCCCCCCGCACTTCAACCCCTGCCCCAGCCAGTGAAAGTGAGTGAGGGTCAGGGAGAGTGAGTGAAACAGGGAGAAGGGACGGAGCCTCAGGGAACGGCAGGGAAGGGAGCAGGGCAGGAGTGTTCGGTTTCATGCCATTAGAAAGTTGGCAACCCTACCTGTTGCCATACATGTCGAAACCACTCAGGCTGCTACACTCAATCTTAACCACATATTTTGAGACTTACTGAAAATAAAGAAATTTCAATGGTCAAAACTAATTTGATTAGGCCAGGCAAGAGAATCTGGGATGAAATATTACACTTTTAGAATATGTTCTTGGGCAGTTATTGTCTTTATTTTGTTCCTTTGCTGCATCATATGTAACCTCTCTGGAAATGGTGCTCCTGAAATACCACACTGAGTGTCTACACTGCTGGCTGGATCAACAGGCAGCAATCGATTCAGTGGGGGTAGATTTATCGTGGTTAGTATAGAAGCAATAAATCGACCACCAATCGCTCGAGCATCAACTCTGGTACTCCAACTCAATAAGAAGCGCAAGGGGAATCGATGGGAGAGCGTCTCCCGTCGACACACTGTGCTGTAGACACCCTGGTAAGTAGATCTAAGTATGTCGACTTCAGCTATGTTATTCACATAGCTGAAGTTACATAACTTAGATAGATTCCCCACACACACACACCTCCTACCGTGTAGGCCAGCCCTAAGAGGGTCTCACCCTGGATTACAGCGAGAATGGTGGCAAAGGGTTAAATCTCTGTTTCCTAGATTACCTAGGGTCTAGGGTGGAGCTAGAACTGGTGAGCAACACTACCAGAATTAGTCAGAAGCCAGAACTCAGAGACAAAGGGTTTGGTTTTACTTTCAGTTTTGGTTGTGTTGCAGTGTAGCAGGCAAAGAAGTATCATAACCAGAGGGGACCTTTCTACCCTCCACATTCCTACCCAAGGGAAGACTGAGTCCCTTGGGGATTCCTGGGACTTTGAGGCAGTAGAGGCAAGAAACCCAAGAGGCAGAGAGAGTCACAGTCAGGCTACCAAGAGCCAGCCTAACTGCACACTGGAATCTAGACATGACAGCTGCAAGAACCATCTTACCATTCTTCCTGTGGATGTTTTGTAAGAACACCCCCGTAAATTTATTTTAATTTTTTGTTTTAAGTCACCCACTGATGACAGTGTAGCACCATCCATCAAAGCCTGAGCCTAAACTCACTATGTGCTTAGGCAGGTGCTGGGCAGGAACATAGAGTGATTATACTGACTGTACAGTTGGGAGGGGTAGAGTTAATGCACTGTTGTTTCATCTTTATTATCCTGATTCTTTTTTCCCTTGTTCCCTATCCTGAATTCCCCATATCCAATAAAGCCCCAGTTATTATTGTATTATTCCAGGAATTGGGATAGCTATTTTATTTTTGTGGTCTGACTGACACTCCACCGTAACAGATTGTGTGTTAAATATTTTCCCAAGGAACAAGCCTTCTGTGTTCTCTGTTCTAGTAGCGGTTTCCCTTGGATGGAGGCATCAGGTGCCCTTTTAGGTGAACCCAGGATCCATAACCCTGCAGAGAAAAAGGAGAAAGCTGCAGCCTGGCCTCAGGGCTAGGTTACAATATTTTCTTTTACTACCAGAAACCTGTCTTATTTTAAGCCAGTTTAAAATTGTTTATGCAACTTATACTTCCTCAAGTGTTGTGATCTTGTCAGATCTCTTAACCTGATCCAAGCTAGGTGGGTGCAAGGATGGGGGACCTCACTGCTGCCAGATGTGCCATCATTTGATTAAGACATAAAACTGGTATCTGGATTCGGGCTGTGCAAGAAGTTCACCTACAAATCTAAGCCAACTGGAAGTCAAGGCCAGTTCAGGATTTAATGTAATCTATGAACAGCAGTCCAGGTCTACAAATAGTCATGGCCTCTGATGCTCTGACACCGTGCTGGGACACCGATCCCGCCCGGTATCCTCCAGAGGTTTCCCATTTTTATACACTGGAATTGCAGAGAGCAACATTTGGCCCTCCAGCTATTTTAAACTATGATAACTGAAAAAAGGGGCTACATCATGGTAATTATTTATAACCCTGAGTAGGGGCAGTGTGGAGACCAGCAGGAGCTCTGGGACCAACTGCTACTCAGTGTAGGAGAATGCAAAAGTTGCCTGAACTCACGGGTTGGTGTGAGGGGGGAAGGGCAGTGGCTCCACTGCTTCCCCACCCCTTCAGGAACCTCAATTCACCTTGCACGTCCATTCACAGGGCATATGTGCAAAGACTCCTTCCCCTATCTTCTCTCTTTGCATACCCATACAAGTCCAAGAAGAGCTTGTACCACTTTAAGAGCGATAGATCTATTTATAGATTTTAACACAAGGGACATCATTCCAGTGTTTGGGATGGCTGTTGCCTAGTCATGTGCTGCAGTGCCCAGAAATAATTTTGGTAATACCAAACTTCCCTTGAACTGAATCATGAGTATTACACTTGTGTGTTCTGTTATTTTACATTTTCAATTAGAATGTTACTTGTAAAGTAACTGACCAGGCCATGTCATCTTCACAATGTAAATTCTTATAAAAGTATCCACAACGTAACATTGAAAGGAGGATTTTTGGACTTCAAAAATATTTTACAACATCCTTCATGTGCCTGCACAAATATTCTACCCATTCTATTACAGATTATTTAATGTCTGCCACGCCATGAGTCAACAACCAGTTGGCTGTATATACTGTAGTTATATTATCACATGTATCAATATTTGATAAATATGAACTCCAGTTTAATTTATGAGAGGATAGAAGAGTGCAAGACCTTGGTATAAATGATACATGAATGACCAAGGTCAAAAACCATAATAGACTTTTGTGTTTAGAGCTTAAATAATAACTCATAATCAGTACAGATAGGGGAGAAAATGGAGGTCAAATGCTGGTAGGAGGATTGAAACAATAAGTGAAGGTGTTGAGTCAAACTGACAAAGAGTAAGTATTATTTCAGTGAATGGTACATATTCCAGACTTTTAATTTTTTGTCAGATACAATAAAAATCTCTCTCACATACACAGTTTGAGAGCGCATCCACTCACCTTTGCAATGAGGCTTTCATCATCTTTAGCCTGAATTCTCTTCTACTCAAACAAAATAAAAGGTTAGTTATTTTCGAAATAATTAAAAATAGCTTCTGTCTTGCTAGCGGCTTCCACACTTTTCTACTGTGTGAACTTTGATTAATAAGTCTTTTGTTGAAAGGCATTTTTAGTAAGAGGGAACTCAAGGGAATCTTCTCCTGTGAACTTTGTTTAATGTTGTAAAATGGTATATATTTCAGAATTCAATTATGCACATGAAAGAAGAGAAGAGTCTCTTGCCAAAGAAAATGGCACTGAGTGCACTTGCTGGAATTCTTTATCATTTGTTTACTTAAAATACATGCTGAGGGTATTGAATGTGCAGCACATAAAAAGGTTTTCTAAGTGAGGAGCTTGTGTTCATACCCATATGGATGTTTGATGTATGCGATCCATTGCACAGGGCAAGATCTCAGGAAATGGGGAGACCCTCAAACAAAGCAGCCATGCAATATACATGCACAAGAAAGGAAAACAAGGTGTTCATTCAAGAGAAAGAAAAATTATCCTAAATCATGTAACACTGACAAAGTCCACTCTGGAGTCAGCAAGATTGCAAGAAAAATCCAAAAATTAGATATTCTGTCCTGTAGCAATAGACATCAATTAACTCCAGAATAGCTGATCAGCAACATTAATAAGCTTCACCAAAAAGTGAAAGCTGGGCATGGGGGAAATGTTATTCCTCTTTAATATTTGTTATGTGACTGCTGATCATTCCTGGTGACTGATATAGTTTCTTAGGGCCAGACTTTCAAAGATATTCTGGCAACTAATGATGCAAATGTGAAATTTTCAAAGGTACCAATACACATTTGAAAATCCCACGTGACACTTGTCTACATCTTTAGTTGCTAAATACATTTGAAAACCTGACCCTTAATTCTTCTATGCAAGGGTATCACAAATCAGTACCAATTACCCCTTATTCTGTGTTTAATTGCTCTTTGATTTAAAAAAAAATGTATATTTGAAAACCTTCCCTCTACCCAAAGCAGAAACTAAAGTTTCTAAAGTATTGAGCCCAATTCTCTGTAGTCTTGCACCTGTACAAGAGTAAGCAAAGTGTGTGTGAAATGATACCAACTCAGCATGGCAGCATTTTATACACACTTTGAACTGGTAAAAGACCCCCATCCTGCAACTAGTTTCATGTGGGTAGAAATCTGTATTTACCTCAATCACCTCAAGGTTTATGGGGCATTTGCAGCTTTAGTAATCCTTTTGTGTGGCGCCAGTTGCAGGATTAATGCCTGAATGTCTACAGAAGGCAAAAGGCAATGAAGAATCAGGCCCATATTCTGCAGTATGTCCACAACATTGACCGTTTTAGTGCTGTACTCTGTTCCCTCTTGCTTCCATTTTTTCCCCTTTCTCTGTCCCACCTTGGTCTCCTCTCTCCTGTTGTTTCTGTTCATACTGCTGTTCCCAACCCCTGGTCCTATCTTCCTGCCAGCTTAGTTATCAGGTTATATTTCTTTAAGACATCTTTGCAGTCAGGAAGGCTTGAAATTAAAATTTAAACTAAATTCTGTAATACAATACAAATATTTTTTTTTAAATCAATCAATTTCTTGGACACACAGGGTGGTAAAAATGCCTGAGGTTTGTTAATAATACAGCTTCCACTGTTCCTATCACAAGTAGAGCTGCATCAGTGATTAATTATGGGTTAAAAGTTTGTTGGTGTAGATTCATCCACACAGACTATGCAAAGTGAGATAAACTAGAGGCAAACACTTTGAAAAATGACTCCTATCCAAATATGCAGATGAGAGCACTGGTCATGCAGATGAGAGAAAAGACTAATGTACAGTGATATCTTGGGGAGGCAATATACAGGGAAACCTTTTTTTTTTTTTTTTTTGTACCTACAGTCTAGAGGACAGAATGAGACACCATCAGCAAGTGACTATCTCAATACTTTGGTCATTTTCCCACAGGCTTATCAAGAATGATTTTTTAAATGCTGAACAGTATTTCGTGTTACCACATGTTAACCTGAAGACTGTTCATTTTTTCATTCTGTGGTCCACATTTTGTGTGCGTGTGTGTGTGTGTGAGAGAGAGTGAGCCTCTAATACCTCATTTCTCAGTCCTTAATATGTTTCTCCTGCAGATTGCCAGGAATGTCTCTGCAGACCATGAACCAAAGTTTGAATATGAACAACTTTTCACGTTATACCAATAAAAAGCACCTGTCCCTGATTCTTGCCACCCTGAACACAAATAAAAAGTGCGATTCACCACTGGGTAGGGAGTCAGCTGCACAAAGCCTGTGAACCACATACATCTTATGTAAACCCTCAAAATAGACCTTAATTTCCTAAACTTAATGAATAGCTCTTGTGCTAGCCCTCTGCATAGAGGTGAATTTCACCCATAACAAATTAAAAACAGCAGATTTTCTCTGTCCCAAAACATAAAAGGTGCAATCCACAAAGGTACTTAGGTGCCTCAGTACAATTTTTAGGCCTCACTGAGATCCACAGATTTCCTCCTCAGCTGGTGCCTAACCCTCTAGGCACCGTAACTTGCTCGGTGCCTACATTTTTGAAGTAAGAGTTTCCAAGGTGCTTAAGTTTGTGCCTCTGGGCACGTGCACTGCGGCCTACCTTTGAGTGTTCACACACCTATAGCCTGCCTACACCCCTGAGCAATTCAAAAACCAGGGGAAGATAGGCATTCTCCCCCCTAAGTCATGTGTGGGGGCCTGATCTGGTGAATACCCTAACCACCAGACTACAGAGTCATTCCATCACTCACTGGCCCACCTTAATTATTCAAGTAAAGCGGAACACCTTCACTAGGAAAAATGGAGGGAACCCCACATCAGAATATCTCATAGCTCAGTCGCTAGGATACTCCCCTAAGAGGTGGCAGATCCCTGTTCAAATCCCTTTGCCCTCTGTGGAGGAGGGGGTAACTTGAACTAGGGTCTCTCACATACACTAGGCTAAAGATTATAAAGGAGTTAGTCCGCCTCCCTGTTTTGTTTCAGGCCTTCACACAACGTAGCCACCTCCCTGCAGCCTGGACTTTAGCGTGCTGGCTTTCTGGATCGCATTCTCTCTCCACATACATCCAATAGGAGCCTAGGCACTTTCCCCAGGTTTTGTGAATCAGAATGATATTCCTATGAATTTTTGTGGGCCTAAACGTTAGGCTTTGCAAAGCCTAAGTCCCTTTGTGGCTCTGAGCCAAAATAAACGGAGAGGAAAAAACATAATACCACATCTAACCTCCAACTTTTGCCCTTATCAAGGCCACTTTCCCTCAAATCTTGGGTAAACAGCTGAGCCTTGGAGCATGCCCGGTCACCAGATTCCAGTACTAAATCAATCTACTTAACTTCAGTGACTTCAAAAGTTTCCACTGCCCATCAGCGTGCAATATTCTAACCAGTCATAGATTCTCTCTGAAGAAAATAGAAGAATTAACTGACTGTGTATTATTTATTTATTTAGACTTCTTTTTTAAAAAAAAATCACAAAGCACTCACCCCATGTTCTGGGCACTTTGGCATAATTTAAAGTTTGCAACAACATATATTAAAATTGGCATAATGGAATCTCTATTCTATTATAATAAAAATGTCCATTGTAAACAACAACAAACCACAACAAGAGACATTTCAACTCTTAATCCACACCCTCCTCAAAAGACACACGGAAGAAACGAGACATGCATCTGGAAAGTTAATACTCCTCGCTTTGGGGTAAAAAGAGGGGATGTGAGTTCCAGAGCCTAGCAGCTTTCAGAGTGTGTCCTGTCAGCAGTCCCCCTTATTTAACACCAGCAGACTTTCTTCACTGATCTCAACCATGGCAGTAGGACATGGAGAGAGAGGTGATCGCTCAGGTAACCAGGTGCCAAATCACTTGGAAAGGTTAGAAACAAAACCCTGAATTCTATCTGGAAATTCGCAGGCGGCTTGTGAATTTCAAGGATGACTAGTGTTATATATCCACCATGAGGCTGCCAGAACCCTCCTGCTTGACAGGCTCTCCCCCTCACGTGTGACACTGCCGCAATGTGACCATCGCTGCTGCTGAAATTGAAGTTCTCTTGGTTTCAAAAATAGGTGAGGAGCTCTGGAATTGGGAACTGTTGACTTCTGGGACGTGTGGCACAGCCCATCTATTTTCCGAGACTAAGGAAGGAGGCAAGAAGGACAATGACGGCTGGTGAAGAAATTCGCAGCGGAGGTTGTTTTCCTAGAGCGAGAGAGAGCAGATTAGTTATTTTTTCTAATATGAGGGAAATTAGGTTACTGGATTTATTTTTATGGATCATTCTGTACTATGTTTCTTAAAGTTTCCCACACACACGACTGGAGCTCATTTATTTGAAGTTTTCACGTGCTTTTTGAATAAATCACATTAGTTCATTAATTTCAAGCTGCACCAACTTCGGCTCCCAGCTGTCTCAAGATGTAGAACTATGAAGAACATATTAAAATAGTTGCCTATCCTCGAGGAGGCAGACGCACAGATGAGTGTACCAAGGTCACATTCAACTTGCCAGGTGAGTAGATTAGAGTGCTCTCGGCCGTATCTGCCACCTACCCACAAACAGCAGCCTGCGGTTCAAAAAGATCCCTGTGTTGGAACCTGTATTATAAATGGTGGATATGATCCCTCAAGTCAGGGAATGTTGTTTTGCAGAATACATACATAGTGAAACAAAGTTCACTGGATGCAGCTCCAACCTGGGCACAACATCCTTTGAAATGACAAAGGGGGTTGGACTAGATGACCTCCTGAGGTCCCTTCCAACCCTGATATTCTATGATTCTATGACACTCCCCCAGGTGACTAAGGATTTTGGGCCTTAGTAGTCAGGGAATGTTGTGAAGCTCACTTAGGCCTTGTCTATACTACTGGGGTAAGTCAACCTAAGTTATGCCACTCCAGCATTGTGAATAATGTAATTGGAGGCAATGTAGCTTAGGTCGAATTACTGCGGTGTCTACACTGTGCTGCATTGACGGCAGATGCTCTCTGGTCAACTTACCTTAATCTTCTCGGGGAGCTGGAGTACCGGAGTTGAATGGAGAGTGCTCTGCTGTCAATTGGGCAGGTCATCACTAGACCTGCGAAATCGACACCTGTCAATCACCCCAATAGTGAAGAGCAGCCATTAGTGAAGCGTGTGGGGCTTTTTTTTGGACCAGGAAACCAGAATCTCAGAGAGGGTTTTGCTTGTTTTCAATTAGATGAAAGGGTTAAATTATTTAATAATCCGTCTTTGGTGAATTTCTGTGCAAATATTTTCATCAGGCTAACCAGGCCTACACTACGTTTTCCACAACTCTACAACTTCCTTAAAATGTACTGACTTGGGGCCTGATCCAAAGCCACAGAGGTCGGTCAAGGGGGGAGTCTTTTCATTTACTTAAGTTGGTTTTGGATCAGGCATTTACAAACCCTTATTCACACATGCAAAATGTTAGATTTGGATGCTAAGTTTTTCAATAGAAGTTTAGTTGGTGGACAGTAATTTTATATCTCATCACAAGTTGTATGCCTGTAATTTTATGCTAAAAATCTAATTACATTGGAAAATCATTCAAGCTTCAATTCCATGGTTTATCAAGGTTTCAAAAGCCACCTGTTAAAACTGAAGGTGCAAACGCTTACTCATACAAGGAATCCCTGGTAATTACTTGTATAACAATTTGTATGATTTTTCCACAAAATAATAAGCACTGATCTTTATGGGATCAAGCCAATGCCCACTGAAGTCAAGGGCAGTCCTTTCATGGATGCCAGATCAAGTTCTGAAAGTCCAGTCTTTCAGCTGCTGCTCCTTTTTGCAATCAATGCAGAAGATGTCGATTTAGCGGGTCACTACTGCCTGGGCTGCTTCAGGGGTTCCACTACCTGATCCAGCCGTAGTGATTTCCGGGTGGGGGCTTGAGCTGGCATTAGTTTTGTCTTTTTAGAAAGAACTCCTAGAAAATTGAAGCTGAACACACTGCAATTAAAAACTGGTGGCTGGCTCCTGTCAGCTGACTCAGGCTCGAGCTTTGGGACTATAAAATTGTGGCGTAGACATACAGGCTCTGGGACCCCATGGGCTCTGGAACATGATAGTTTTACAGCCCCTCAGCCTGAACCCAGCGAGTGCAAGTCAGCTGACATTGGCCACTTACATAGTGCCATCCCCACTGGTGCTTTTGCTGGTGAAACCTATGTCAGTTAGGGGTATGTTTCTTCAAACCCCTGACCGACAAAAGTTTTACCAACAAAAGTGCTAGTTGTAGATATAACCTTAGTTGGAGGGTAGTCTCAATCTCAGTCGTCCTTTGGCCATTGAGAGTTCCTGATGTATTCTTGGCCACTCCCCTCCTCCCCAGCTGGCCACTCACAGCTCACTGTCCTCAGGCAGAGAAGTCCAAGGATTTTAGGTCAGTGCTACCAGGGCTCCTGGTTCCATTATTTGATTCAGCTGTATTTGCTGGGTAGGGAGATCCAAATCAGAGTCCCTTAGGTAGCCTGCTGATCTCTCTCTGTGGCTTAAGCCTAAGATGCCTGGCTCTGCTGCTGCTTTGCACCATCTGTCCCCTTGAAGCTGCCATCCACGCACATGCACTGTCCCTTGTTCAGCAGGCTCAACTCAGCTCTTACAGAAGGATCAGTAGTACGTAGGGCCCTTGACCGAGTCCTTACCACCACAGTGACATTCCCAGTAAAAAACAGTCTAGTTCTTTAGTTCCAGAGAGGCTCCTTAACCCAACTGTGTCTGCCAGCAGTCTTGGTCAGGGTGACCTGGGACATAGGTGATGTGAAAATCTTTGCCTTGTATTTCCTAAGAAAGTCAGTTGCATTTTATTGTCCCCAAATGCCAAATTTAACTATATCTTAACCAAAATGCCTCAAGCCAGCACATAAAACTGAAATGCATTCAGTCAGCTCTCGTTGCTCTCCTACAGATGCTGTCAGAGTGCTCCCTCACCAGTTCTTAAGCCGCTCTGGGCCTCTCTTCTCCCATTTCACCAACAGGTGGACAATAGAGAACTCTTTATTCTCTAAGGCTTCAGGACACAGGGCTTACACATCTGTAATGAAGTTAAAACTCCTTATCCTGTCCAGCTTATGGGCAGTGTAAATGTAGATTTGCTAAGAAAACATTTATTTTCTGTTAATTCCATTTTCTCTATGGGTTTTTTTTAATTAAAATCTTGTTTTGCTAAGATTACTGTGTATGGGTAATTTCATGCAGATGTTTCCAAAGAGAAGTGGACCCTGTAACATTTAAGGCAAGGTGCTGAAGGATAAAGAGTTGTTGAAACACACTCCCTCAGTCTCAGTCAAAGGGCACAGGTGTCTGCTCCCAGTCCGGATTGTTGCCAGCAAGCTGCAGCAAGCAAACACAAGAGGAGAAACTACAGGACCAAGTAGGAGATAAGAGTTGGTGGGGTGTTGACGACACATACAATTACAAAGTTTTCCCTGAGATTTACTGTAGCTGGGAGACATTACTGGAAGTTGGGCAGCTAAACCGTATACAATGAAACAATGGATGGAAAACATCCTCCCCTACCCCCCAAAACCAGAACTGATTACAGTCTTTCAGCTATATCTTATTGCTCCACATTTGTTCACATTGCAGAATTTTGACATCATAGTTCCCCTTGAACCACATGTTGTAGTGTGAAGCATAGTATAGGGTCAAAAAAAGTTAACATTGCCCAATTTGATATCAGGCTTCCTAACAGTGTTTAAATAAGCACCCTTCCCCCCTCCCACACATACAGCCAGCTGTCTTTATTTTCAGGGCTATCATTATCATGTAAGCACAGGTCAAAATTAAATTTTCATATGGATGTATGTTGTGCCCAGATGGTAGTAAATAGATTTAATGTTATTATAAAGTACTTAAAGTGCATATATAAATCTTTGAGTGCTCAAATTTATTTTAGGCTGGACTGCACAATCTTGCATCTACCTGTCTCCAATGTACCTAGTTTTTAATTATTTCTCCCTCTGACATAATGAATGCCACAAAAACCCCTGAAGCACCTAGTTTTCATAATAAATCACAATATCTTTTAAAAAGGGAAGTATAATTACAACAAAATAACCATTCAAAGCTGACTAAAATTTACTTCTTACCTGTGACAAATAGCAGAGAAAATAACTGCCTAAAGACAATGTACAACACTGAGTTAGATAACTTGTCATGCACTCATATTGTACTCAACTTAAACAATCTGCATTCCAAAAAAAGCTGTTCAGATTGCTGACAAATTTGTTCTGGCCTAAAACAGTGTTTGTTTATAACCTCCTTGTCCCTTCTTTAAAATCTGTGCGTCACATCTCCACCTCGTTTGCTTTTTGTTGATTTAAAGAAAGCTTTATCCCATCAACCTACTTTTTTATTGTGCCACTTATTTTTCATCTGAGGTGTCTTCCTGGTTTTTTGCCTTTTCTTTTTTAAATGACATTCAGTTTCAACAGAAATATAGAAAGGTGTCATGGTGAAATAAGCCACAATGTAGCAAACACTGTAGTGTTAGTTTACAGTCCGATTTTCCTTATGCTGTTCAACCTCACAGTACAGTTTTGATATCTGACCCTTTGTTGAAGGCTATTTTCAGTCAGATGAAACAAAGTTATACTCAGAGATGTGATGATAGCACGTAATTGCTGAAAGTCTGTCTCATGAATTATCATTAATTGTTTGTATTTCAGCAGCTTGTAGAGGCTCCAACCACAATCAGATTGTGCTAGGTTTTATACAGCAACATAGTGAGAGAGAGTTCCCACCCAGAAGAGCTTACCGTCTTACAAACATGAGGTAGGATGGAGAACAGAGGCACAAAGACTTGCTCAAGATCTCACTGTAAGGGAGTGGCAAAGCTAAGAACTGAACTCATGTCTCCTGACTACCAGTGTAGAGCCCTATGCAATAGACAATGCCACTTCACATTTATATTTATTTCATATTTTCATTTTACTAAAAATTTTACTAAGAAAACTGACATCTTCCAATGCAATGCAAAATTATGTCCCTAGAGTTATTTACAATCACAAAAGATAACATTAATACACTCTTAAAGTTGTCAGATGAAGTGTGGATGTACTCTGAAAAGTGACTGTAAAAATAGCCTGTTCTCACTTTTTAGGTATGCCCCTTCTGTGCATACTAATAATGATATCTGCTTAATATTCTGGAAAAGGAGCCAAAGCCACTCCTTTACTCCTGGTACCAAAACATAGTCAAAACAGTTTGGGAAGTCAAGCTTGAATCTTTTCTTGGTCATGCATCATCAACACCACCATTGTTCACCATGTTCAGAAGTCTGCCTTTATTCACACTTATGCTACTCTACTGGCAACAATGGGTTACAGGTAAACATGAGGGTAAAGCAGATTTGTCTGCAGACTCTTTATTACTGATACATGCATGAACCAGAGAGAACCCAGATTGACTCTCACATACCCAGGTTTAATTTACAGCATTAGCTATAAGAAAAACTCTCTCTCTCTCTCTCTTTTTTTTTTTTTGCCGGGGCGGGGGAGGAAAGGGGGTTGGTAACTGAACACATTTGAGTTGGGGGTCATTGAGACAATAAACATGGAACCCTAAAATACTATTTGTGTAGTCATTTATCATCACAGACCTAAACTTTAAGGTTTCTAAAGCAATGCTAACTTGGCAACCTTGCACCTGCTCTATATTTTGTGGTATACATTCAGTAACAAAGCACTAGATTATTAAGGCTTTTTCTTATTATTTTAAGAGATATCACTGGAAATTACCATGTGGTTGAGTTGATGCTGAGTCAAAATCCTTCAAGTTTTGAATTTCCCATTCTTGTGTATTTGTTTCTCACCATTTAATGTTGAATTAAAACAACCTTTTAACATTTAGTTTTCCAGATGTTTTTAAAGGGTGGGTGGGGCATTTCATTAGATCTTAGGAGATCTGGGTTCTATTCTCAGCTCTCCCAGTGACCTACTGTGTGACCTTAGACAAGTTGCTTCACCCCTGTGTGTTGCCATTTCCCCTCTCACCCTTTGTTCACTTTGATATTTAAGCCTCAGCCGGGGAATAATACAATGCATGACAGAACTGCTGCACCCACATAGAGCCCTATCAAAGTCAATGGGTCTCTACTGCACCTGCACCATCTGCCCAAACATTGTACATTGCAGGATGAAGGCTTTAAATTGTAAGCTCTTCCTGACTGTGTCACAGTGTTTATAAGGCCATTAGTAAAATGGGGGCCCAATCTAACCTTGAAGCCTCTAGATGCTACTGTAATGCAATAATAGATAAATAAATAAATAATAATAATAATGGGAAAGAAAAGTCAAGGGAAAAACAGAGTCACCCGTAACTGAGACATGTTGGCCATTCTATCCCATCCCCTAATGTACTAACAAAGGGTACATTTCTCCTTTTATATTTTAAGGGGAAAAGGATTTGAGGCAAGTTATTCATAACCAAATCTCTTTTTTTCTTCTTCTCCCATACCACCATCTTTCCTCTTCCAACTCCCTCCCCTTTCTAGAACGTGAACCCTAATCACCTTCCACCCAATACCCTCACATATACAAATAGTCTGTCACTCCCAGCCTGCCTGACCTCTTTCCCCTCCTCTCACCCCATTTCCACATAGACAATCCCATAATAGCCTGGAAGTGGTCAGACTCTCAGATTCAGATTTCACATTAGGACTGTGTGTTTTAGCTGGTGTTTTAAGAGTTAAACATGTTCTTAACTCAGGCTTCCTTAACTGTGGTGTCAAGTAAAACCACTCACACTACAATATAAAATATAATTTAAAAAAATTATCTCTGGACTACATTGCTCCTTATGGTTTAATAAACTAGTAAATCACTATGCATTTACTTAGATTCTAGCCTTATTTCCTATTGTTACAGAGCACAAAAGAACTGTAAGCTTAATTTTAATTAGCAAAAATATGATCTTTTCCAAAGTACCACATTATTCTGTTGGAGCATTCACATAATGTTATGAAAGTTAATCTTTCCCCAGTGGTGGAGAGAAACATTTTGGAGCTGTTCTTCTAAAATAAGATCTGCTTAAAGTAAATTGTGATTACACAAAGCATCTCTCTATGGAGCAAGATGAAATCAGACAAGCTAACATTCCTGAAGGGAAAGGAGATAGGCATCTGGGAGAGAAGTATCAGAATTGTCTGACTCAGCTTCTAAGGATTGGGGAGCATGGAGGTAGGGAAGTGCAGCTGTGGGCATGATTTGACAGCTGGAAAGAGAGGTCCCACTTTTTTTAATCCCCATGGGTTGGGCTGTTGGGAGGGGAAGGCTGGACAGCCATTATAGAGCATCAGGTTACTCATTTCTGGGTAAAGGCATTACAGTTTTGGAGCTTAGTGTCCCAAAGAAAGATCAGCAATCAGGTCATATCATTAACCTATGGGATTCATTGGTACAAGAGATCACCAGTACAGGCACCGGGGCTAGATTTTTAAAACACAGCTCGATGACCTTTAATAAACATTTTTGGGTACGTAGGCTAAGATAATAAGGTTAATCAAATCTCATGCTTCCCCTGTCCTCAAACAACTATTTACCTAAAAGAAACTCCAGTGACACAAATGGGAAGTCCTTTAAAGCAACCGTCAAATATTCACCAGTGTACTTTTTTCACATCTGTTGTCAGTTGAATTTTCTTTGGCCCTATACAATTTTGTAAAATAATTTTGTGATATTGGGGTATATGTGCAAAATCTAGCATGCGCTGTTATCAAACAAAAAATAATTCATTGCTTGTATATCCTTTCAGCCATGAATGCTTCCCTTTAAGTCAATCAGACGTTTTGCTAATGGGCAAACCAGCAGTAGGACCCATTTTAAAGATACATATTTTATTAAGAAACATCAAAATGAAGTGACCGCAGCCACAGGACAGATTTCACTGAGAAAATGAGCATTTCCTAATAACATGTGGGTGCTGAGAACACAATATATGACCTTAGATATATTACTGCAGAACATGTCATTGCTGAAGTATCATTCCAATGACATTTTGCAGCATGGCTTTTCATTAATCAGGATGTTTTGTTTCTTGTATTTATTTATTAGCTGTGGGACTTCACAGCAAATATTACAAGTTAATTTTCCAATTAAAGACCTCATATTTCTTCATTTTTAATATTATAAGAAAATATAAGGGCACCCCATGCCCTGCAGCCAAAATGCTAA
Organism: Lepidochelys kempii; assembly: GCF_965140285.1. Classification (NCBI taxonomy): domain Eukaryota; kingdom Metazoa; phylum Chordata; order Testudines; family Cheloniidae; genus Lepidochelys; species Lepidochelys kempii. The sequence continues at coordinate 179,444,715 of NC_136380.1, forward strand.
TACACAAAAGAACAAAAACTGATATACAGTGGTGCATCTAGTCCAGAATCCTGTCTCTGATAGTGGCCAGGACTAACTGTCACAGTTCAGGGTAAGACAGGTTTCAGAGTAACAGCCGTGTTAGTCTGTATTCGCAAAAAGAAAAGGAGTACTTGTGGCACCTTAGAGACTAACCAATTTATTTGAGCATAAGCTTTTGTGAGCTACAGCTCACTTCATCGGATGCATACTGTGGAAACTGCAGAAGACATTATATACACAGAGACCATGAAACAATACCTACTCCCACCCCACTCTCCTGCGGGTAATAGCCCATCCAAAGTGACCACTCTCTTTACAATGTGTATGATAATCAATGTGGGCCATTTCCAGCACAAATCCAGGTTTTCTCACCCCCCCCCTCCAAAAACCACACACACAAACTCACTCTCCTGCTGGTAATAGCTCATCCAAAGTGACCGGTCTCCTTACAATGTGTATGATAATCAAGGTGGGCCATTTCTAGCATAAATCCAAGTTTAACCAGAACATCAGGGGGAGGGGGGGGGAGGAAAAAACAAGGGGAAATAGGCTACCTTGCATAATGACTTAGCCACTCCCAGTCTCTATTCAAGCCTAAATTAATAGTATCCAATTTGCAAATGAATTCCAATTCAACAGTTTCTTGCTGGAGTCTGGATTTGAAGTTTTTTTGTTGTAAGATAGTGGCCTTCATATCCGTAATTGCGTGACCAGAGAGATTGAAGTGTTCTCCGACTGGTTTATGAATGTTATAGTTCTTGACATCTGATTTGTGTCCATTTATTCTTTTACGTAGAGACTGTCCAGTTTGACCAATGTACATGGCAGAGGGGCATTGCTGGCACATGATGGCATATATCACATTGGTGGATGTGCAGGTGAACGAGCCTCTGATAGTGTGGCTGATGTTATTAGGCCCTGTGATGGTGTCCCCTGAATACATATGTGGGCACAGTTGGCAACAGGCTTTGTTGCAAGGATAGGTTCCTGGGTTAGTGGTTCTATTGTGTGGTATGTGGTTGCTGGTGAGTATTTGCTTCAGGTTGGGAGGGCTGTCTGTAGGCAAGGCCTGGCCTGTCTCCCAAGATTTGTGAGAGTGTTGGGTCATCCTTCAGGATAGGTTGTAGATCCTTAATAATGTGTTGGAGGGGTTTTAGTTGGGGGCTGAAGGTGACGGCTAGTGGTGTTCTGTTATTTTCTTTGTTAGGCCTGTCCTGTAGTAGGTGACTTTTGGGAACTCTTCTGGCTCTATCAATCTGTTTCTTCACTTCCGCAGGTGGGTATTGTAGTTGTAAGAATGCTTGACAGAGATCTTGTAGGTGTTTGTCTCTGTCTGAGGGGTTGGAGCAAATGCGGTTGTATCGCAGAGCTTGGCTGTAGACGATGGATCGTGTGGTGTGGTCAGGGTGAAAGCTGGAGGCATGTAGGTAGGAATAGCAGTCAGTAGGTTTCCGGTATAGGGTGGTGTTTATGTGACCATTGTTTATTAGCACTGTAGTGTCCAGGAAGTGGATCTCTTGTGTGGACTGGACCAGGCTGAGGTTGATGGTGGGATGGAAATTGTTGAAATCATGGAGAGTGAGTGTGTGTGTTGGGGGGGGGGGGGGGGGCGGGGTGAGAAAACCTGGATTTGTGCTGGAAATGGCCCACCTTGATTTTCATACACACTGTAAGGAGAGTGGTCACTTTGGATAAGCTATTACCAGCAGGAGAGTGAGTTTGTGTGTGTGGTTTTTGGAAGGTGGGGGAGGGGGGTGAGAAAACCTGGATTTGTGCTGGAAATGGCCCACCTTGATTATCATACACATTGTAAAGAGAGTGGTCACTTTGGATGGGCTAATACCAGCAGGAGAGTGAGTTTGTGTGTAGGGGGGCGGAGGGTGAGAAAACCTGGATTTGTGCTGGAAATGGCCCAAATTGATTATCATACACATTGTAAGGAGAGTGATCACTTTAGATAAGCTATTACCAGCAGGAGAGTGGGGTGGGAGGAGGTATTGTTTCATGGTCTCTGTGTATATAATTTCTTCTGCAGTTTCCACAGTATGCGATGAAGTGAGCTGTAGCTCACGAAAGCTTATGCTCAGATAAATTGGTTAGTCTCTAAGGTGCCACAAGTACTCCTTTTCTTAGTTCAGGGTAACTGCACCTGTATTCCCCCTGTATGGTCCATTAAGGGCCCCCACTTAAAGCTTTCCAGCTCCCAGTTGCTATCTCACTTGGTCAGGAGGGAAATGCTGATCTCTGCCCAGGGTATTACGGTTGCAGTGCACCCTTATTTACACTGTGATATTTCCAGCAAGCCAGACTCCCTAAATAAGCCAGTGCCTACTCTTTGCTTTCTCTCCAAAGACTATGAACAGTGGAATTGTTTACAATTACAAGTAGCCACACAGCTCTTTCTCAGCAAGCATATTTATTCTTAAGGTGAAAGCATTAGAGAGAAAACATATTTAAAAAACAATTAAAGAGCCTGCACATGTGCTAATAAGCTTACCAGAGACCAACCTAATGCCAATGCCAGTCCCAGGCTCTGGTAGATGTCAATCCTTCAAAACCCACAGCTGGATTTTCCCTGTGGTTACAAGTTCATAACTGACTCAGATACAGAACCAGAACAGAGACTGGGCAGATCAAACATTTCTTTATACAGCTCAGGCCTTTGATCTTGGCCTTCTGTATCAGGTAATCAGCAGACAATCACCCTCTCCTCAGGGCATAGCTTCAAAAGGCTGGGTTTTTGCATAATGAAGTGGGTAATTTGCATTAACCTCTCCCTAGGGATTCCCCAGAAAATCCATTTAACACTTATTGTCCCAAAAGTCCATAGTTGTCTGCTACCTTTTCAATATAGTCTTTGAACTCCCAGGTCTTACATCTGTCGCTTCTCCCCCCTAGAGAGGTTACATGCAATCCCAGCTGACAATAATACATAAATTTAATACAATAAGGTCTTTCAAGATATTGCAGGAAATTTCCCTGTCACACCAGCTATGTCAGAGAACAGTGGAAGAAACATTGTAAGTGAATATTCTGCTTTAGAGGAAGTTACTTCCTAATCCCTTTCAGTTGGTGGTTGGCTTATGCCCTGAAGCATGACGTTTTATAGGTCCACTTTAAAACAAAAATTCTGCGTGATATATCTGTGGCTGTGCTCAAAACAATTTATGGCCACTGGCAAGTAGCAACTAAATGTTCCCTATTTAATCCAGTAATGATCAAAATTAAAGATGGGCCTGAAGCGTGGTCCACACTTGCCCAAATTTTTGGCAGCGTTTAGAATCTGAACCCAGATCCAGATCTGACTTTTATGGCTGGTCCCATTCTTTATAATAGACTGACCCAAAGCCTTGGATCAGGCCTGGATGCTTTTGGGAGTATAGGAGAAGGCTGAAATCCAGAACTGGATCCAAATTTTGAGAATCAGTCCCAATAGGTTGAACCAAGTTGCTTAAGTCTTTTTAATGGAAAGTGTTTCAAACTGAACATTACACCAGTGATTTTAGCAACAGCAACAAAGGAAATATACACGCCTGGTTGAAAGTGTGCTGAATTTTACATGAGAGAGGCAGAAGAAAGGCTTAGATCAAGACCATCCAAACTTTGGCCTTTTGAAAACTTCAGTGGCAACCTTGTGGTTGTACCTAATTAACATAAAAAGCAGATTGTAGCTGGCCTCACTAGGGAGGGACAGTGATCCAGTGGAGCTGGCAGGACACTCTTTGGCCTCCCCCAGTTTATAATATCAAATCCATTGAGCTGTCACAAAAGTCCGAGGAGCAATATAGAGATAGCTAGAAAGTAATGAAAATTAAAGAGATAATAAATACACAGGCAATGAGCATCATCCTGTAAGTGAAGGGTTGACTGTACAGTCGATCAGAATCCTCAGACTCTCTCTCTCATCTGGTAACCTGGTGGTCTATTCGCACTCCACCACAGCTTTATCTACCTATCTGATTCTCATGCTTATGACTATCCGCAGGGATCACCCTTTCTAAATTCTTGTCCTTGCTTTAGGAGATGACTAAATTTCCAAGCTTGTTTCACAGGATACGACTGCAGAATGCTTTGGGATACAGGTTATACCTGTAATGTTAAGTAATCCACTAAGAATTTTAGCCCATTTTCTCACCATTGTTCTAGCAACAGTGTAGTGTCGATCGTCCACAGGAGTTTTTTGCATTAGCATTCTCCCAGTGGAGCTGAGTGCTAGAACAATTAGAGAATTGCCTAAAATGCTCAGTGTAGATGCATCCCTGTTTTCTTCATCCACTTTCCATGATGTGAGAGAGACGCTGCCGATGCACCAACATTGGGACACAGGCTATGACTACTTGATGTAATGCACAATATTCCCTCCAAAATATACAGTTTGGGCCTGTGGATAGGCAGAATTTAGGTGTCTTCACTAGTCATGAAACACAGCTTGCTCCTTTACTACCTACATGGTGTGGATAAAGTGTGATGAAGGGCATGACTTCAAAAACTTACCAGACAACTCCTTGTCCAAAGACTCAACTTTACTAGTCCACATGAAGAAAACCTACACTGCCAGGCACAATAAAGCTATGCTCCCAAGCTCACATTCATTCCTTTCAGTTGAAACATCTTCCATTCCCTATCCACCAAATGAATCAGTTCTCCCTCTCCAGAAAATAGTTTCCACCACTTTTTTAAATAAATGGTTGCCCGGTCAGTTTCATCCCTCATCCTATCAATTCTGTACCACTAAATAAATCCATCAATTATATTCCTCTACAATAAAATAAATTCTACTATCCCAAACAAACCATTCTGGTCCCCAAATATATTCATCAATTCTGTCTCCACAATGATATCAATCTGCCCTCCCCAGTCAATTCTGCCACTCATATCAACCATGATTTTCCCTACTCCTTTCCAAACAAAATCAATTCTGCCCCTAAGTTGTTTAGTTTTGCCTCCTCTAATCAATTTTGCTCCACCCAAACAACTCAATCATTCAATTCTGCACTTTCACCAGACCTCTTTCCAGGGCTCCTTTACTGCTGCCACCATGGTTCTGATCCATCAAGTCTTTGTTCATTTTGGTACCCCTTGCTCACATGACTAATGAAAATGTCGTATCTGAAACCAAAGCAAAATATGTCACAGAGGTCTCTGAAAGTCACAGAATACATGACCTCCATGACAAAATCTTATCCTTACTAATGATATGCAGGAAAACATAACCAGGATGCCAGAAAGCAGGTAGAATTGAATACACCAAAACCAAATAGTATTAAACTACATTGGCTCAAAGGGGATTGGATTAGTCAGACAGCCTTAGAAAATTGGACTAAAAAATGAAATACAGTGGGAGAAGAAATATTGCATGAGGGAGCCTCTTTTTTTTTTTTTTTTACATTCATAGTACCCATATTCAAGAAATAAAAACTACTAGGAACTAAAAGGAGTGAATATTAGAGTAAAATTTCATTAAATTCATGTGTGGGAAAGTTCCAACTTTGCATCAGACAAGATTATATCAGCTGGAAAACACAGAGATGGCTTCCAACAAGCAGTATCTCAAATATGTAGATACTTTTCGGAATGCATGGTCATCTTGAAAACATTAATGCAAAAAGTAAGATTAAAGTAGTCACTTTGCATGCTTAGCAATTCCCAGAAAGCTTTTCACTTCAGCCTGTGTGAATGTGTATGCTGGGGCATACCTAAGGCTCTTGCTTTCAGGGATTCATTCTCATGGTAATTTCCAACTGAATCCCTCACTGGGCACATTTGCATGGTAAAAAGATGGGGAGGAGGGTGGGAGCACTCCCAAAGCCAGAGGAAAGTTATACTGCCAAAACAGTTAAGCCCCAGAATGTCTTTCCAAATAAAATGCTGTTGCTCTATTGGGTGCCACTTGAATGAGTCAACAATAAACTAAGGAACTGGTAACAGAAGTCCTTTTTAATATAGAAAAGCATCTTTCAGTTCCTCAAACAGCAATCTCCTTGGGAATAAACTGAAAGGTGAGACTGATGGAAGCCTTTGTCCAGTTTCAGCCCTGTGCTTTTTATATTTTTAGAGATGCATTCTACTTTAGCTGCATTGCAAGTTTTGTACTTATTGTCATTTCCTTCAGTTACATGGTGCAAAAGAGGCATTTATTTGAATTAACAGAGTGGTTCTTAACTTTTTTATGTTGTGACTAACCTCTGAACACAAAGGTCCGTTCATGGACCAATTTCACTCCCAGTCTCCCAAGCCTTATCCCATGCCTTTTCTTTGACAGTTATGCTGTTCAGTTACATAAAAAAGCTCACATTAATACAATACAAGATTAAAATAAACTTCCATCAAATCAGTGGATGTGGTGGCGACTTGATTAATTTCACAGAGCTAAGGTGTTCATAAACCTAATACTAGTTTGTAATCTTCACAATTTATCTTCATCTGTAGGTTACTATGAGTAGTCTGGATATCATAATGAGGTAACAAGAAGTACATTTATTAAAAAGAAATTCCTGGAATATATTTATTTAATCATCAAATGTGCTAATTCTTGGTGACTTCAGGAAAGCCAATTACCCATCATAGGAGGAAGTATGTGTAATCAGGTTGTGCATGATGAATATTACCAGACATGTTTTCCTCTCAGAGATGTAAATACATCCTGAGCTAAATCCTTCCTTTACTAACCCTAGTTAAATGAACAGAAGTAACAGAAGTGAATTGTGAATTTATTTAAAGTTACTTTGACACACCAATGGTATCAGGACATTACTTCATTGCCATTGTACAATTGCTAGAGAAGAGCTCACTCCCCTGACTTCACTCCTAACAGACACATGATCTATGAATGTTTTCTTTTTAGTGACATGAAAAGGAAAAGCATTCATACAATAAGAATTGTGAGCAGCTCAAACCATGAGAAAGCCCTTCCCTGTGTCTGCTGAACTTTCACTTCTCAAAAGAACAATTCTACTGTCTGCCAGGTAGCTTTTGCCCGAGGGTCTGACGAACCAAGAAACACATTCTTTGACATGTAAAAAAAATATTAATTCTGCCAGCATGCTCAGAGTATGCAAGACAGATCACAGGATGCAATGCATACATTGTGCACCCAGAACCATTATTTTAAAATGAAATTATAGATTACTTTATGCAGATAGTTAAACCATTTTATTAAACACACACAGGTCCATAACAGTGCTCTCTAAAAGTAGTCCGAGATCTTTGCAAATGCAGTGCTAATATTTCAGCTTTCCCAAACCAGGCTGTGTTTTCATCAGGATTCACCACTGAAGCAAGCTTACCCTTAGACAGGAGATATTTAGGTGCTGCAAGAAATGGCAGTGGTGACTCAGTAGGTGGCAATCTTCCCATTGCCTCAATACTGAACAAATGCCTCAGCCTAGTGTCTGCGGGGGCACTATACTGCTAGAGGTTTTGTCTTCTTGATTAGGCATAAAAACCGAGGTCCAGACCACTGTAATTCATCATAGAGCTCATGACACTTTTTGCAAGAGTACCGGTGCTAACCCCAGTGCCCTTACATTCAACCTAATTTTTCTTTCAATTGCAGTTGGATACATTATTATTATTCACTTTCTGCCAAGACGCTTTGTTACAATTTAAATTTTTCCATTTGCAGAACAGAAAAATCTGGCAAACAGCAGCCAGAATTAACATATTATGAATACAAAGAATGAGCCATACCTAGGCCTCCTACAAAAAAGGATAAAATCTGCTGCTAACAGATCTTCAGGATATCCATAACAATATTTGCAAAAAAACAAACATTTGCTATCAAAGCAGATTTTCATTTTGAATACTCTCCCAACCAAGAAGTGCATAAGTGTGAGGGAGACAGCAGGGTGTTAAAATAGCTGAAATGTAAGAGTACCAGCACAGATAGAGAGAAAATAAAAACTTATTTTAACTAGTGCTAAGAAATTTCTAAAAAGTATCAATGAATAATACTTTTCTTAGTTGTTGGTATCTGAAAGACACAATATTGCTACACTTATGTATGTCAAACAGAATTTTGGGGAAACATTATGGAGATGTCAGTTTTTGGCTCCATATTTAGGTTGAATTTTACACTTAAAACTGGTAATCAACCTTTTATGATGCATAAAAATATAGTGTTTCCTCCCCAAAATTATAGCACTTATTCACTAAGTAGAGAATTAATTTTTTAGCTAAATCTCTTATTAGTTTAAGAATTAATCCTACAAAAAAAGTTTTGGGTGTAATCTGCACACAGGATTTCAGTGAGTTCAAGTCAGAGGTGAGCAAACTACGGCCCACGGGCCGGATGTGGCCCATGGGACCGTTCTGCCGGCCCCTGAGCCCCTGGCCTGGGAGGCTCGTCCCCAGCCCCTCCGCCTCTGTTCCTCCTCCCCCACAGCTTTACCTCACCGCAATGCTCTGGGCGGCGAGGCTGCGAGCTCCTGGGGCAGCACAGCTGCAGAGCCCGGCCTGACCCGGTGTTCTGTGCTGTGCGGTGCTCGGCTGGCTCCAGGCGGGTGGTGCAGCTGTAGCACCAGCAGCCACGGGTGCTCCAGGCAGCGTGGTAAGGGGAGCAGGGAGTGGGGGGGTTGGATGGAGAACAGGGGAGTTCGGCGGGTGGTCAGGAGCCAGGGGTGTGGATAGGGGTTGAGGCGGTCAGAGAGGGGGAACAGCAGGGTTGAATGGGGGCAGGGGTCCCGGGGGGAAGTCAGGAAGGATAAAAGGGGTTCGATGGGGCAGCAGGGGGCAGGGAGAAGGGGTGGTGGATGGGGCAGGAGTCCTGGGGGGGGGGGGGCTGTCAGGGGGCGAGAAGCAGGTGGGTCAGATGGGAGGGGGGCCAGGCCATACCTGGCTGTTTGGGGAGGCACAGCCTTCCCCTAACCAGCCCTCCATACAATTTCTGAAACCTGATGCGGCCCTCAGGCCAAAAAGTTTGCATGCCCCTGGTTTAAGTTATATAGGAAGTCTAAGCATCTTTGTTACTGAGATAAATTTCAACCAAAAAAGTCTCACACAAGGCGCTGAATTTCTTGGAGGGTGCCCTTTAAATAAGATCCACAAAAAGCAGTTGTTCTTTTTTGCCAGAGTAATATAAAGTGACTGGAATCTACACCCAAAATTCTCTCTCCCTCAAGTTCTCCTCACATCTCCTCCACTACACACCCCAGTTTTGCCTTCCTCCTGCACCATCTCTGTTTCTGTGTGCAACAGGTCCATGCCAAATTCCCTCTCTTTCCTGCATCCTCTACATTCTCCTGCCTGCACATCCACACAGACACACACTCTATTTTCCCATTCCCTCCTGTTGAGTAGTGCAAAAGGTCACCTTTGGAAAAAATATTTAGAATTAATGACCATTTAAGCCACTGTTTGTCATAACTAAAGTTATCCTTCAGCATAGGTTGGTGTACAAACTCTTGTCCTTCAGAGAAACAAATAATTTCTTCTTTCAAAATGGCCACCACCTCCCATTATTCCCAATGAAAACGAAGCCAGGGAAGATGGCAGAGATGGATGCCCTTTTTTGTCCCCTCAAAATGACCAACTGAGGTCAGCCTGTAGTTTCTGTCCTATTAGGGACAATGGGAGATGGCAACGATTTTAAAAGTGGATTCTCCATAGAATTTTTTCTTTTTCAGCAGGAGCTGAAGACTTTCCGCTATGAAGAATAACAAGGGGAAATATAATGTGTATTTAATAATCAGTTTAATCTAATCTGGGGCCATATGCACTAAAATGCATTAACAAACATATGGTTATTGACAGATGTCACTGCAGGGTACAGTTAAAGTTTTTTGGGTATCGTAACTTCTGATAAAAATGCTCATTTTCTCCATTCCTCCCAAGGTGGAATCTGAGGTTGTCCTGCCCCAGACACACATGGAGCAGTGCTGTGTGCTATTAGGACCTTATACAAAACACACTGAAGCCAATGGGAGTCTTTTAATTAACTTCAATGAGCTTCAGATATAGCCCTTTTACATCTATATTCTACCCTACATTTCAGTGGTGAGTGAAGAGATTATAGGCCTATTTCAGCATGTAAATAAGCATGCCCTGACTTTCAAAGGTGCTGAGTACCCATTGTTTTCATTTTAGGTCAACTGGAGCGGCAGATGTTCAGCACAAGTGAAAATTAAACCACATATTTAAGGGTAAGATTTTTAAAGATGCTTGAGTATCTAAACATCAATTTTAGTGCATAACTTAAGGCACCCAGTTTTGTAAATGTTGGTCCCACTGTACAGCATATAGTTTTTTAAACACTAGGGAATCTTTTGAATGAAAGGCATGATACAATTGTAAGAAATTATTATCTTTCTTCCCCTAATGTCATACAATTAGTGGGAGAAAATGCTAGAGTGAAAAATTCTGACAGCCAAAAGTTTAATACTGATGAAGTAGATAAGCAAAACTACACCCAGCATACACCTATAAACAAACACTTTTAAAAAGAGAATATGGGGAAATTTACTCATGATGAATTCAATATTTTTAATTTTCCAAGGCAACATTTTCTGAATCTATACAGTGAATACATATTATAATTCTCACACATCCCAGTCAAGACTCAAGAGATGGAAAATAGATAAGAGGGTGAATAATTCCCCCTTTTTAATGTTAATTCTTTCCCCATATTAAAACTCACTACTTATTCTACCTTTAGTAAATTGGAAACCAATTAACATACAAATAAAAATGAAATGCCTGTACTGTAAACTGTTGACTCATGATCTTCACTGGCTACCTACCGGGTTTCTTGGTGATATTCAAGATGTTGGTCTTAGGCCAGGTCTATATTACAAAGGTAGGCTGACAAATGTTGCCTTGCATTGACCTATTTGTGTGTGTCTAGTGGAGATTTGTCATTTGTCTCTGACCTACGTAAGCACCCCATTAAGAATACAGCAAAACCACCCCCCGGAAAACATTGAGTTATGGTCGACTGAACAAATCGATGCAGTGGAAGTGTAGACACTTTGTTACCTATATTAACAGTAACAATCCTCCAGCTGCTGAATATATAGCAGTACTCAAAGCACCCAGGACTTGTAAGTGTACTGCACCACAGAACCTATAGGTTCAAGAAAACACCTAGTCATGTGTAAATGTATAGCAAGCACAACATAATTCATAGGTTCATTAAAAAACATGCAGTGTTATATATATATATATATATATATATATATATATATATATATATATATATATATATATATATATATATAAATATTATATATATATATATAAATATACATAAATATACACCAGGCACTACACAATTCCTAACAGCCAATGATATTCAGGACCAGAGTGCAGTCAGTCATACACAGTCCATTAATGTGGCTGACCATTAAAATACTCTTTCAAAGCCGCCTGCAACTGCATAGCTCCATGTTAGCCACCACATATGTATGTTAGGTAAGCATATACCACATTATATGAATGCCTGGCAGACACAAGAACAGACCTGGCCGTTCATAACTGAACCGTTCATGGTTCATAACTGAGTTCCATTCACTCGTGCTAAGCGACATCGCAAAATACCCTGTAATAGTACAACTCAGCCTTTGGCATAAGCAGATAGGAAACATTTCAAAATCAAAACATTTGTTCTGGGTCTTAGTACAGGCTACGGAAGTACCTTGACAGATCAGTACCTGGAATGCTAGGATCCAAAACAAAGGTAAGGAAAGGTACAGAACAACTGGGAAGGCCTTATGGGTTGGATTTTAGTGACATATAAAGAGTTTTGTAACTTAGAATTCATCCCATAAATACTCCTGGCTGAAATGTGTAACTTGGGAGCATACTTTCTATGTTAGGTGACTGTAGCAATGCTGTACAAGATGGCTTCCTGGAGACTGGTGATATATTGAAATCTTTCTTCTGTGCTATATTATCATCAGCTTTTAACAATAAACCTGACTGATATTGGTTATTTTGTCTCTTGAATGTTTTGTAACAAACCAACATGTGGTCAAGCAACTGACCATACAACTTATCACCATCCTCATTGGGTCTTGTAATGGCCCTTGTGCTTGGCTGTTGAAAGTCAGCAAACAGTCCCTTCACCTTTAACCTGACAGCAACTTTTCCCCTCTTTGCCTCACACAACAGGCAGCTATAACCATCTGGATATCACTGAGATCCAAACCCTTCAATCTACCAACTGCACATTCCGTTGTCATTCTGCACCTGCTAAGCTGGTAGTTGAAACTTTCCTTTGGGCTGTTGAGGTGGCCAGTGTATGGCAGCATAAGCCGGGGTATTCTGAGGCCCTCGGGATCACTATTGTCATTTAAATATCATCAATGACAATCCATTGGTTGGGAAAGAAAGTCCGTGCTTGCAGTTTTCTGAACAGTCTTGTGTTAATCAAAATGTAGGCATCATGCACATTCCTTCACCACCCAACACTCATATTGGTGATCCGCCATTGCTTGCATAGCCATAGAAAAGTAGCTCTTTCTGCTGATGTACTCTGGCAAGGTGGGCTGGTGCCAAATAGGGATGTGCAAGCCATCTATCACCCCACCAAAGTTCATAAACCCCACTGCTGAAAACCTATCCACTATGTTCTGCACGCTGCCAAGAGCTACAGTCCTGCATGGCAGAACATGATTGTGACACTGTCCCTCTAAGTAGCACCATGGAACCCCCATATTCGCTACTGTCATGTAATTATGTTTTGTACAAAGTATACCTTGTGAGGTATCATTTTAAGTCTCCATTTGATGAACATTAATATCCTGTTGGATTGTATGTGAAGTTGTGAAATATTGCTATGTGCGCTATTGAAATATGTTGAGAGTTTGGGAAACGCTCACAGCCAGGTTTTCAGGGAGGACAAAGGAGCACCCATCACTGGCCACCCAGGTATTGATGACCCATCAAGAAAAAACTCCACTATCCCAGAGGCTTCTTAGAGAGGGCATGTACAAAATGGAGTCTGCATGGCCCATGGGGACCGACTGACCCCCACATCACAGCAAAGATCTTTCTAGCAGACGGAAGAAGGTATAAAAAGAGAGACAGTGACATCATCACTTGTCTGGAAGACAAAGACAAAGTTTGGTCCCAGGTTGGAAGGCAGTCCCAGCTTGTGTATTGAGGAACCATACCTCCTTGTACCATCTGTTAGGGTGACACACTGCTTGATTCAAATCTTGCTTAGTCTGCTAAAGTTAGTATTTAGACTGTTCCTATTTTTAGTTTTTATATTTATATTTTTCTTAAGTAACCAACTTTGATGTCTATGTCTGCTACTTATAATCACTTTAAAAAGTCTATCTTTCTGTACTTAATAAATCTGTTTTATATTTTACCCAAAACAGTGTGTTTTGGGCTGAAATGCTTGAGAAGTCTCAACTCAGATTACAAAGGCTGGTGAGTGTCTACTTTCCTATGAAGTAGCAGCAAACTAAGTAATGAGCTTACACTGGCCACGCTTCTGAGCAGTGCAAGATGGCACAGTTCTGGGATGCTAGACTGGGGAGCAATGTTCCCTCCAATTTTTGACAGGCCACATGCACAAAAAATTTCTTCTGTGCAAATGCTTGCGCTTCTTTGCAAATTTTTGTGCGTGCGGTGTTTCTCCATGTGCGTGGGGTTTAGGATCTGTGTGCATGCGCACACACGCACAGCTTAGAGGGAACCAGTGCTGGGGAGATGGGGGAATTGGCTGTAACCTCTGTACTGATGGTTCAGGAGTAACCGGGTGATCATTCCTGTAACTCAGTTGGGTGTGTCCCTGCCTGTGGATGTCTGTGTAAGTGCAGTGACTGTCAGAGGCTTGTAGCTTGACATATGCATCATATTGTGAAATGCAGCCCGGGTGGTGGGTTTGGAGGGCTCAGTGGTCTAACAGTCCAGATTTCAACCTTGGGACTCCATCACAGTGATTAATGTCCCCATACAGTTGCATGACAATGGCTCCCATTGTGGTCTTTCCAACTCCAATATACTTTCCTACTGACCGGTAGCAAACTGGCATTGCAAGCTTCCAACATATGATTGCCACTTGCTTCTCAACTGTCAGTGCTGCTCTTATTCTGGTTCCCTAATACTGAGCTAGAGTGAGCTCGGGACACAGATCGAGGAATGTGGCCTCTCATCGAAAATTTCTTCAGTCACCACTCATCATCCCACAGATGTAATCCCACCAGCCAGTGCTCATTTTTGGGGCCCAGAAGTGGCACTCCACCATCTGCAGCTGCTCCGTGAATGCCAGCAACCACATTGAATTGTTTGTGCTATGCTTCTTAATCTGTACTCAAAGAATCTATCATGTCACCCACTGTTGCAGTTGTTTCAGCTGGTCTGCTAATGCCAGAGGATCATTCATCCTATATTTGCAACGTTGATGATAATATTGCAGAGCTGTGCAGGCTCCATGGTTCTGTCAGAGATGGCAGTTCGCAAAGAAACCCACATCAATTTGTGGGATTAAAAGAAAAAAGTGAAAATGATGGGATATAGATTGCATCATGGAATGGAGAAAGTTGTATACTAGGGACTTGACTCCTAGCTCGCAGAGGCCCCTGGGCATGTCATTTCTACCCCATAATACAGTGCAAAAAACTTCCCAGAAATCACTGCACCAAACAATGGCATGTGGTGCAGTCGGATACCAACCTGTGGTGCACCGCACTTCGCATCAGCACAAGAACTCCTGGTGATCATGAGCAGAGCAGTCACAAGCAGCAAAATATGCATACGCACAAGTGATGTAACAACTTCAGTGGCTTTATGCTGATGTAACTTGTGTCAAAGTTTGTAGCATAGACATGGCCTCAGCCTACAAAGCACAATATGATTTGGGATATACCTACCAACCTGAGATATACCTATCTGAAGCTACATCTACACAGCTGCAACTACATTGCTGTAGCTTAGACACTTGCAACAGCAACGTGAGGGGGTTTTCTATCACTGTCGTAAATCTACCTCCTTGAAAGGCAGTAGCAAGGTCAACAGAAGAATTTGTACACCAGGACTTAGGTCGACTTAACTACATCTCTGAGTCGTGTGTATTTTTCACATCACTGAGCAACTTAGCTAGGTCACCCTAAATTTTAGTTGTAGACCAGGACTTACAGTAAGATAAATACTATAACGGGGAGCAAGTCTGAGGAAAAGCAGTTAGGCCCAGATTCACGAAGGTACTTAGGCACCTAATTCCTATTGAAATCATTGGGAGTTAGGTACCTAAATATCCCCAATGGCCATCTAGTTAGAATTTAAAGCCCCACATAGTTCAAGCTAGAGATTGGTGTGCATGGACAAGAGTCAGGTTAGGGTTAAAACTCAAGTTATATCTTGAGCTAACCAACTGTGCTGTGAAGACACACCTTAAGAGCCTGTCTACATTATGGGCACAACAGCAACATAGCTGCAACACTGCAGCTATGTCAGTACAGCACCACAATGTAGATGTTTCCTGTAGAAGGATTTTTTTCCAGTCTATGTAAGGCCTAATCTACACTAGAAAATTAAAGTAGCTTAACTACGTCCCTCAGGTCTGTGAAAAATTCACACCCTGGAGCAGCGTAGTTAAGCTAACCTAACCCCCAGGATAGACAATGCTAGGTCGATGAACCTAGCTACTGCCTCATGGGGAGATGGATTAATTACACCAACAGGAAGTGCTACACCTGTCCTTTTTAAGTGTAGACAAGTGTACAGCATGTTAAGTGTAAACAAGTCCTAGATAATCAATCTCCATGAGCAGCAGTAGCTGGGGGCGGGGGGGGGAAGGGCTACACTTAGAAAGGTGCAACGGCTGCGCCCCTGTAGTGCTTTAGTGAAGACGCTGCTTCTCCCAGAAGAGTTAATCCACCTCCACAAGAGGCGGTAGCTGTGTCGATGTCAGAAGCTCTCCCATCGACATAGCACTTCCTACACCAGAGGTTAGGTTAATATGACTGTGTCACTCACGGGTGTGTAAGTCTATAGTGTAGACCAGACCTAGGCAAACAGAAGAATTCTTCCCTCAACAGAGCCACCTATACACCAGGGTTTGGTCAGCTTAACGCCAGGCAGTCCTGAGCGATGTCACTAGGTCAATCTAAATTTTAAGTGTAGACCAGGACTAAGAGTCTTTTAACTAACAAGCTTCAAGTCTCCTCTAATAAGGTTTTGTCTACACTACACTAGATATTAATTTTAAGTTAACTGATTGCTAATTAGCTTGAGGTTAACACCTCAAGTTGTAAAGGCTAGTGTGGGGACTCCCCACGGGTGTGTAACAGGCTACAAACATTTGTACTGGACTCTAAATATTCAAACCTACATTAGGCCTAAATCCCATACCATTTGAAAATGTATCACTTTTTTATCTCTGCTTTACCAAGGGTAAAGCACAAACATTTGTAGTCTGGATCAAACAGGCATGAAGCGTCCACTAGCCATTACACATGAGTTAACTACCCCAAGTCAATTGGTGTTCAGTTAACTCAAGATAAAGTCTAGTAGAGACATCCCCACAGTGGGACATTTTCAAATGATTTGTGGTTGATTCGTAGAAACTAATGACAGGTTTCAGAGTAACAGCCGTGTTAGTCTGTATTCGCAAAAAGAAAAGGAGTACTTGTGGCACCTTAGAGACTAACCAATTTATTTGAGCATAAGCTTTCGTGAGCTACAGCTCACTTCATCGGATACATACTATGGAAAGTACAGAAGATCTTTTTATGCACACAAACCATGAAAAAATGGGTGTTTACCACTATAAAAGGTTTTCTCTCCCCCCACCCACTCTCCTGCTGGTAATACTTATCTAAAGTGATCACTTTCCTTACAATGTGTCTGATAATCAAGGTGGGCCATCTCCAGCACAAATCCAGGGTTTAACAAGAATGTCTGGGGTGGTGGGAGGGTAGGAAAAAACAAGGGGAAATAGGTTACCTTGCATAATGACTTAGCCACTCCCAGTCTCTATTCAAGCCTAAGTTAATAGTATCCAATTTGCAAATGAATTCCAATTCAGCAGTTTCTCGCTGGAGTCTGGTTTTGAAGTTTTTCTGTTGTAATATCGCAACTTTCATGTCTGTAATTGCGTGACCAGAGAGATTGAAGTGTTCTCCGACTGGTTTATGAATGTTATAGTTCTTGACATCTGATTTGTGTCCATTTATTCTTTTACGTAGAGACTGTCCAGTTTGACCAATGTACATGGCAGAGGGGCATTGCTGGCACATGATGGCATATATCACATTGGTGGATGTGCAGGTGAACGAGCCTCTGATAGTGTGGCTGATGTTATTAGGCCCTGTGATGGTGTCCCCTGAATAGATATGTGGGCACAGTTGGCAACGGGCTTTGTTGCAAGGATAGGTTCCTGGGTTAGTGGTTCTGTTGTGTGGTATGTGGTTGCTGGTGAGTATTTCCTTCAGGTTGGGGGGGCTGTCTGTAGGCAAGGCCTGGCCTGTCTCCCAAGATTTGTGAGAGTGTTGGGTCATCCTTCAGGATAGGTTGTAGATCCTTAATGATGCGTTGGAGGGGTTTTAGTTGGGGGCTGAAGGTGACGGCTAGTGGCATTCTGTTATTTTCTTTGTTAGGCCTGTCCTGTAGTAGGTGACTTCTGGGAACTCTTCTGGCTCTATCAATCTGTTTCTTCACTTCCGCAGGTGGGTACTGTATTTGTAAGAATGTACTTTCCACAGTATGCATCCGATGAAGTGAGCTGTAGCTCACGAAAGCTTATGCTCAAATAAATTGGTTAGTCTCTAAGGTGCCACAAGTACTCCTTTTCCTTTTTCGTAGAAAGTAAATGCACATTTGCATCTTCTTTCCATGTATAAAAATCTAAAAGGGTATCACTTTTTTCCTGGGGTATGGATATTTAAACTGAAACAGGAGACCATTGCTGGAGAATTTTGGGGGGGGGGTAGATGATAGCAGGTTAGCAGGGATTATCTACACTACAATTTATATTATCCAGACATCATTTGACACATTGTACAAGGGTAGATAGAGATTAATAGACTTCACTTTAATCAATAGACATCAGAACCTATTTGAGAACCTGAGTGTTTTTGAATCATTGAGATTCAAATAATTGATTGTTATAAACACAGCTTCTTTTTATAGATATAGATAAAACTATGAGGATTAGGTTGGTGTATCCAACCTGATTAATATACTGCAAGTGCATTAGTACCTCAGAAAATAATGACCCTCAGTCCTTCCCACTTCTGGTTTTTCTGTTTCTACGTATCATCAAGTGCATCCAGACATGAAAAGAAAATGAATTTTCTACAAGCTGGTAGCATTGTGAGTGGCTTTGATATAAGTGGGAAAAGGGTCAGTAACTTCTAAGCTCCAGCAGCCTGATAAGAATATTAAGTCTACCGTTTATCCTCAATGAGTGCTTGATTAGCCATACTGTGCTCTGCTGACAGAGTTCACTAAAAATACATTATGATAATCACACTAGAGTGCCAGCAAAACTGGAGAGACTTGAGTCTCAACATAAGGGATGAACCATTATGGTGTTCATCCAGCAAACACTAATAAAAAGTGCAACGTTCTTGTTTTATATGAAATAATGCTATTCGAAACAGGTATCCAAGGCATTGCTTGGAACACACAGGACATCAACAACCAAAGTGGGTCTGACACTCACAGCTACTTCACATTACTTCACTAGTGTTTTGCTCTGCCCGATCTAGCATTGTGTGGGTTCCTTCCCACTGAGTAGCCGAATTATATGCTGAGATTTTCATTGAACCACTGTGGCATCTGTATTTCCTGGCAGGCTATCATTGCCTGCCCCAGCTCTCTTCTAGTGCCTCAGTGCTCAGAGTTCACTGCTAATAGATACTTTCTCCCTATGTCAAGAGGCTTTACAGGCTGCTCTCTTTTTTAACTAGGGGGCTGAATAATTAATATCCCCAGAAATGCCCAAATTATATTTTAATAGTATCCAATAGAGTAGAGTGAGGAGGCAAAAACTCCACCCCAAAGCCAACTCAGAGAAACTGTAGCACTGAGAAGAAACTGTAAACTCCATCCTCTTCTTCACAGTTCTCTCTTCTTCTGATTCAAACTGGCTGTAGCTATAAGAAATACCGGTCACAACTAGAAACCTAGCCAACATGCCTATAGATCAGTGGTTCCCAAACTTGGAGCGCCGCTTGTTCAAGGAAAGCCCCTAGCGGGTTGGGCCGGTTTGTTTACCTGCCGCGTCCACAGGTTCAGCCGATCGCAGCTCCCACTGGCTGCAGTTCAGCGCTTCAGGTCAAAGGGGCTGCAGGAAGGGCGGCCAGCACATCCCTTGGTCCGTACTGCTTCCTGCAGCCCCAATTGGCCTGGAGCAGTGAACCTCGGCCAGTGCAAGCCGTGATCGGCCGAACCTGCGGACGCGGCAGGTAAACAAACTGGCCCAGCCCGCCAGGGGTTTTCCCTGAACAAGCAGCGCCCCTAGTCTGGGAACCATTGCTATAGACCTTGCACTTGGATGTACTCGATAGCAGATTACTTGGTTGAAGTCTATAGCATAGGAAAGTTATAGTACGGTACTTGGTTATACTTCAGAGGAAGCTGATCTAGAAGTTCCTTATAGCATCCCAAAGTCAGTGGGAGTTTTATATAAACAGAAATTACAGGATCTGACTTTGGAAACAGGCATATTAAACTGACCATCTCCCCCCGCTTTTATTGACAAAGCTACATGAGACTAAGGCCAGGGCTACACTACACACTTAGTTATACCAAAGTATGTTGCTGTGAAAAATCCCACATGCTGAGCGTCATAGTTATACTGACCTCAATCACTCTCACCCCCCATGCAGACAGTGCTATGTTAGCGACAGAAGCTACAATCTCTCACAGAAGTGGAGTTATTAAGTCTACAGGAGAGCTCTCTTCCGTGGGCTTAGAGTGTCTTCACTGGCGCAGCTGCGCCTATGCAAGTCTGTAGTGTAGACCTGCCCTAAGATGCTACCTGAATACGCAGATAGAAGATAGTTGTAATGGTGCAGCAGTGGAGTAATAACCTCACACAAAGTCCAAATAACTCAATATGGAAATCAGAGTTGACAGATGGGCAAAAAGATATTAGGATGTGGTACAGGCCACCATTTTCCGATACTTCCTTCAGCATTGAATTTCCTCTATGTTCCCCTTCTTTCCCACCTTTTCTTTCCATACCCCTTCTTTTTATCCTCCCAGCTTCTTCTCTTCCATCCTTCAATTCACACAATTTAATAGTTATTTTCCAGAAGTTGCATTTAATACCATCCAGCTACTTCTCTCACCTGCTCTCTAGAATGCATTCCCATTCTCCAGCCTAGATGAACATAGAGGACATTGCCGGGGGCGGGGGGGAAGGTTTGTGGTTTCTGGTTGCTTTTGAAATACAATCAAATACAGCCTGTTGTATGCATTTTCCTCTCATCTGATACCTCTGTTTTATGCCTTCTTCTGTCCTTGCCCCCACTCCTTCTACTCCACTTTGTATGAATAATAAGACTCTTACTTCTGTTTCTTATGATGTTTATCCAGGATGTAATAGCTTGAACTTCAAGGTATTTTTATAGAATTCTTAGTATGCCTCCACCATCGCTATTACCCATGTAATGAAACAACCAACATAGCTGTGAAGATTAAAAACAGCCTACCTAAAAGCAAATGGGAAGTGTATACATTTACCACTTATCACACATAGAAGCACACACTCCAAAATATGATCTAAAGCAGGAAGGGGGGAAAGTGTGTGTTTACACAAACAATTATATTATGTTCTCTATACACAGGGCAAGTGAGAGAGATCTCAAACAAAAGGCCTATAATAGCAATTATCCCCAAATCCTCTCTTCAAAAAAAAAAAAAAAAACCTCACTCCAGAACAAAATGTTCTCTATTCTGTATTTCACAAGAACACTTGTTTATGGCAGAAATGTATCTTATTTAATGTTCCCAGCATTTCACACTTGCATATCAAATCAGCAAAATTCAGAGCAATAATAGGAAATAGCAAGGTGAGACTGAAATGCAAGATTAAAAGTGAAGCATTTGAAAAACAAGGAGACTTATTTAAGTGATGCAGGTGAAACAGCTATATTTGAGTGTCTGGCTGCCAATCTTTTTGCTACCATAGTAGTGTGATAGAAACAAAAGGCAAAACTCTGTCTCCCTTTGCTAGGCTGGGCCAAAGAGCAGCAATGACTGAGCCACAATTTCAGAATCATTCTGTGGGTACAGCAGAAAGGTTGAAGACAATGACAAAGCACAGTTTGAAAACCTTGAGCACCCGTGGGCAATAGCAGGATATGGATGAGATATCTGTAGGCTAACTATGTACCCAACTGGCAGATCATGCCCCCTTGGCACCTGGGAATGCCATCAGATGCAGCTTCAGAGCCATAAATGTCCCTGCCTTTGCCAACTCCTCTTGACTTTGCAGATCCTCCTTCTTACCCCCACCCCTTGCCCTCAATCTCCTTAATCTCATGCTCATCAGGCATTGGGGTCCTCCCTGTAGCATTCCACTGTGGAGGATAAAGCATGCTAGGGACAGCATGCTGATATTCTAAAGGCTATACACTACTATCCCCAATATGATGTATGCACAAAAACGGCAACTTTAGCCCCTATGCAGCTTCAGCTCATCCCCATGGAGGAAATGATACTTCAGAAACTCCAAAGTATTAACTAAACAGAACCTTCCAGTTTTACTTTCTCTATTTTCCTTGTGGGAGGGGATAACAGGGCCCTTCGGGTAAGATTTTGAAGAGCACTCAATGTTGGCATAACACTGATCTCACTGAAGTCAATGGATATTTCATCACTGACTTCAGGGCTGACAGAGTTAGGCCAATGCCAGGGAACTTTTAAAATCCCATTCTTAAGTTTTAGCAGGGAATAGCTGTGGATGAGAACAACAAATACCAGTTTGTGCTATTGTGTTGTGTTCTCTGTTATGTATACATTGTATCCACATTTTAACCATCAAGTGTTTTGTGTTTCAGTTTTATCCAGACTCTTTAATGATGCCTACTATACCAACTAAAAATTAAAATAAAGACATAGTAAAATTTAAAGGCCAAACCCTACTTCTGTTATGTATGTGAGTAGCCCCACTGGCTGACTACATGTATGAGTAAAGAAAGCTAGATTTGTCCCTGCCAAACTCCATAAGAGAAAGTTACAATGATTATACACATTAACAATATAATTCTAAAGGAATCATAGAATATTAGGGTTGGAAGGGACCTCAGGAGGCCATCTAGTCCAACCCCCTGCTCAAAGCAGGACCAATCCCCAATTTTTATCCCAGATCCCTAAATGGCCCCCTCAGGGATTGAGCTCACAACCCTGGGTTTAGCAGGCCAATCCTCGAACAACTGAGCTATCCCTCCCCCCAACCCCTGACTTATCCCTGGCCCCCCAGAACTCATTGTACTTCCAGATGCATAAACTGCTGAGCCCTCTTGTGGAGAAAGATTTGCACTGTATCATTCTTGGTAGCCCAAACTATAACAAATTCAGTTTGCTGTTTACCATGACTACTTATAAGTCATGAATATGTGTACTTATACAGCAAAAAATATATATTTACTGTTCTGCTCCAACAGTGTGTAATACATGAAGTACAATGTATTCCACAAATATAATAAATGAAGCCAGGAGGGAAGTAATCAAAGTACGTTCTTCAATAAACTGTGCATTCATCCTACCACATTGTAAGCACAAATAAATAGCAACATGCAACAAACAGAAGTGCCTCTTGTTTTCTTTCTCACTTTATTCTTTGCTAGCAGTATTTCCTCTTGCCACCATTTCCTCTTTACATTTTTCCATCATTCTGGTTATTTCCTGGGAGAGGGGGGAGTTCTAATGTTTTCTTCCATTATCTTCTGATCTTTTGTTTTATAAACTATTCTCCCAGCACCAAAGGTACTTCAACATAAACTTTCTTAAGCATAAACTAAATTCCTCCCTGATATTTTCCTGATATATCCCCAATCAATTCCGATTAAATTACTTTGAGATAGAATATGGCCCTGCATTTTTATACTATGGGTATGGTTTTCCCATTGCACCTTGTGTTGTCATTAAACTTGAGCAAAGGGCTTGTAAACCATTATAGTTATGATCTTAATATTCTGCACCCACTTTGAAAACAGGCAAGAGCTCAGTACAACTAGACTTCCATGGACTTCAATGGATGTCGAATCAGAGCCTACATTCCTATACAAGCTTAAAGGCATAAGTATATAAGTACAGCTAAATTCTGCCTTCAGGTAAACATGTACAACTTCCATTAACTTTTGTGGGAGTTGGGAGCTCATATTTGAGGGCAGAATTTGGCTCATTTTATAGATTACTTTAAGTCACTCATTTGACTTTCTGAAATTTCTGTGCTGTGTTCTTGGCAACAATGTTAGCAGCCTCAGAAACAGCAATTAGAACTTATTCATATCAATGATCTGGCCTGTTTCTTCTCATTTTGCAAGTTCCTTACACAAGATGTGTTTATAAGCATAAACTGTTCTATTACCATTCTTCTAATTAACACCTTCCATTAACATGCAGGCAGAGTGCAAGGAACATTCCAAAAGAAACCACCGTTGAGAGTAACTGTGACAAAAATCAACAGAAACATGTCCTGAAAATTGCAATCAATGCATCTTGGATGATGTTAATAAAATGAGATGCATATATGGGAGATTGTGTAATTCTTGAATCTTTACAACCACATCAAAGTAGCTTTTCATTATTATTATAATCAAAACAAAGAAGCATTGCATTGCTCTATCAGTGTACAAATGCTTTACATGTATTTATTTTTGGGATGCTTGGAGGGGGCGGGTCTGTTGCACACACTGGTCCTCTGACCCTGATGCTACTGATTCTTTGTTTACCTTCCACTGCCTCTGTAATATTTTGCAGTTGTGGTAGAAAGAAACAACTAAAATACACAGACTGATGTAACCAGTGACAATGATCACACCTGTACCTGTGCACAAGAATGTTTAAGTATCTTCCACAACTAGCTCCTTGTTTGGTTCACTGCTTTTAATTGCTTCATCTGGGAGTGCTGGTACCTCACTCCTTCTAGATCCAATTCCCCAATTAAAGCCATCAGAAAACTTTTCTGCTAGTATAGGAAAGCTGTATGGGTGTTAAGGAAATGAACCTTGACAATTACTTCTAGCCTTTTACTTTGCTATTCCTGGTTTATCCCGCAAAACCTAGTTTACAGTAAATTCTTCTAGGCATGCTATAGAAATAAACATGCCTCCAACCCTCAATTACTCTCAATAGAGTCTGGTCCCCCTTTCTCTAAGAACAGGTCCTGCCACACTTACTGAAACCTCAGGACAGGAATAAAGTCAGTGGTGCTCCAATCAGGGAGAGTGAAATGGGGCTGTTTTGAAAAGATCTCTTTTATACATTTTCTAACACGCTCTTACCAGTCTTTCTATTCTATATGAAATACAAATTAATGTCAAATTAAAACAAGCATGCCACTAGTTGGTTTTGTGTTTCTTTTCAACCTTGAAAGTCAGACTACATTGGTCAAAGGATTTACTAATAGCAATCAACAAGGTCTGAATTCACCTAGGAGTTGATTTATGGTTTTGAATAAAATCATGCATAAACTGTTAGCTTTTGCATATTTTCAACACAGAAAAGGGTGGGGGGAAAAAATCAATCGTTCTAATTGACTTTCACTTCCTGGAAACTCAATGGTGTCAATCCATAAGGAATCAGACTGAACAAAATGTTCTTCTGACCCAAGGGGCAGTGAACTCTGCACCAGTGTTGTTAGTTTGAAAGTGTAATAGTTAACTCTAATTCACAGTTTGGGAAGGAGGGCTGTTGTTTTTAGTTACACTTTCTTGAAAAAAAGTAAATGATAAGCATCACAAGACGAGATTTTCTTGGATCTTTAAAGACGTAGGAGTTTGTTTGTTTTGTAAATTCAAGTGGAGAACTAAAACTGTTTCCTGTGTAATTAATGAACATCCAAATTGTTTTTGAGCAAGCAGGCAGCAGTTAATTCAAATCGTGTTTATCCAGTGAATTTGATGATTTGCAGTGATAAGGATTTTAAATGTAGATATCAACTCTGTTGGTGGAGATATTAGGATAAAGATTGGCTGAATCCTAGATGATGTCATTTACTTAGCTTATTTTTTTCAAGTTATATTTTGAAATTGTATAAAAAGGGTTAATTTGGCAAAATGCTTGATACATTGAGGTGTGAAAGATTCAGCCTCACAAAAATTTTAAACATGTTAAGGTCAGAGAACTGAGAGGGGCTTTCCTACCTACATAAGAGGAAATTGTGTTTGCAGTGACAAAGGTGTCCTAATTTCTAAAAATATTATGACGCTATTCTGAAATGTCAGAACATAGAGACTAGAAGGTATATTCTCATGCCCTTACTAAGACTGAATAGCACTTTATTCCTCATGTATGACATTCCATTGAAGTCCATGAGACTACTCATTTTGTAAGGTAAATTCAAAATGAGTAAGGGTAGCAGAATCAGGTTCTTGGTGTGTACATTATTGGTGATCCACTTTTATTTTTTCAGACTATGTTGAATGTGTTCTCCAAAAGGCTTTGGGGTTGAGCTAGGATGGTATTGAGGATTTTGAAATGACTGGTATGCACCCTATAGCATTCTGGCACTCTCTGAAGCTATCATCTTGTTCTACAGAATCTCAGCATTCTCTTTTGTTTTTAAAGTCTCTCTCACAATGATAATTGTGAACAGAACCTCAAAAATGTGAGCAGGGTATACATGATCCAGAAATGAACGGCAGAGAGTCTGGAACTATAGAGCAGAGAAGTGTGAACAGCCCCATTCATCTCACAGAAGTGTTAATTCTGATGCTCAGTGATGAACATTTAAACCTCAACATTACCACTCATGTCTCACGTTAAAGAAAAGGAAGGCCATAAACATGTATAATTTTACTGTGAGTTACATCTCATTTTGGTTCCACAGGTGGGTGCTATTTGGGAGATACCAGCACTTCCCCCTCCCTGCGAAACACACACCAGTCAAGAAAGATACATCCCTAAGGGACTAGCTGAGTCTATGGGCATGTTCAGCCTCCAAGATAAAGGATCCCAATGGAGCCAAGTGGCATACACCATCATATTTTGAACATTTTCACAACATACAGTGAATGGGATCTCAGGTTGACAATACCTTTGGGTGGAGCTTATTTTGTGGGCAGGTTTTGGATGAGTACCACCACTTCTCTCCTCCACATTTGACCCCTAACAATATTCTAGTAACTAGTGGGGACCCCTAAACAACAGATTACATTGTGTAGACCCTCAGTGCACATTGTAGAACTATAGGACTAAACATTTTGCTTACCCATAGTAAGATTGGTTGAGCTTTGGTTTTTCTCCAGCTGAAAAATTTCAGGCATTTTTCTGAAACATTCACATTTTCCACAATTTAACAAGTTACATGACTGATAATTACTTTCCAAGCCACTATCTTTGTCCAATCTGTGATCAGCTGTAGTCCCTTACCTAATGGCACTTACCTCAAAACTTCTTGAAGAGCTTGCTGGGGTCTACAGCTGGAAAAAGAAAAAAATTGAAATAGCAAATCTATCCCCATTTTGTAGGATTGGAAATGGACCCATTTTCTTTTCTTTCTCCCCCTTCACATTTTTCTGTCAAAATCATTATAGAAACTTTTCATTTATTGAAAACTTGGATTTTGGTAAAAAAGTTTGATGACCATTTTGATAACACTTGTAATCAAATTGTTAATTAAATTTTCACAAGAAATTACTTTTTAACAAACATCATCCATTTTCCCTGAATTTTTTTTGTTTGCTCTATTTAAAAACAAAACAGTTTGTTTGAAAATTTTTGACCAGATCTATTTAAGTTCCCGTATGAGATCAGATGGAATGACTACTAAAGTCAATACAAAGAATCTCAAAGACTTCACTTGATTCTGAATCAGGTCCATACACCTCTCTCCTGAATGCTATAGTCCATATCCTCAAAGGTATTTAGGCACCTGAGTTCAATGAAGTTAGGTGCCTAAATACCTTTGAGGGTCTGGTTCTAAATTTCTAGGTCTAGTGGGAGGTAGGTGTAATTCTTAGCTGTATATCTGTTGGGAATTTCATGATGCAGTGCATTACAAAATTTCGCTCAGCCTCCATTGCTGTGTGTAATATAATTAGTTTTTAAATTATGATAGGCTAGATACCCAATGGCTTTCTTTGTAATTTTATAAATTCAGGGATCCATTACATTTTAATATGCAGTTCATGAAAAACTAGCACAAATTAGGAATAAGGCACATATTTCTACATTGGCTTTTAATCTTTTCAGATGGCTTGATGTTTACAAAGAAACAGGGTTCTATAGATATTGTAGATTGTGCTGCCAATAAGAAATAGCACAGGGCCATATGGTAACATCAGCTTTTAAGCAGAGTTCTCCACTGAAGTCAACTGTGAGCTGTGCACAGAAATCTGGCCCACAGTTTGTGTGCGCATGTGCAAGCTTAATTTGAACACAGAGTCTGCCACTCTTATGGCGGAGTAGCACCTTGATCCATGGTTAATGATACTGAAGTCAATAAACTTTCGGCAGAGTTAGATTACGCAATATGAATAATATGGCTCTTTCTTTTTAGTGCAAAGCCATTGTAGAACTGTAGCAAAGAACTGACTTGGCTTTTTTTGGTTTCTGCTGTAGTTCTTATAACTACCTAAAATATTACACAGCCAACATTGGTTAATGGGCCTTCAGGAATCACATGCAACTCATACACACACAAGTCCTCATTGTTAGTTATTTGTTTTTTTCAGACAATGACATAATTTCCCCTATTGCCTTCTTAAATTATATATACAATTATATTATATTATATAAAATTAAATTATATATACAATCAGGTGAGTCCAAATTACCATAAGCAACATCAACTATCTTTTAAGTCAGTTATATACTGACTAATTCTACCCTATGTGTCTAAAAAAATGGAAACGTACTTTAGCAATGGACATTTGGATAAAGACAAATAATTTTAATTTCTCCACTTCCATGAAAATTACAGCTGTCTTAGAAAGCCAAGAAATTTCCAAAGAAAATATTGGTTTACCTCACATTCAATGGCTCTGTCACAGCCTTAATTACATTTACAAATAGATTAATTTGGTTTCCCTGGTTAATGGTTATTCTCATTATTTATTAGCATAATGCTGTAAAGTCACTGTTTATTCCTCGCTTGATGTAAAATGCATCAATTTACTGAACAAAGTAGTAAAATAATCCTTCACCTCTCTGAAAGCCTCAGTAATATTTTGACATCTTTAATAGAGCTGGGCAAACAATGCAAAAAAAGAGTCAGGATATAATTTGCAAACAGATTTTTTCTGGTTCTATTGATACCCTTTGTGCTTGCTTCTGGTGATTATTCAAGTGCATGAGTTTGCCAGCAAGACCATTCATAGCATCAGCAAATTTTAAGTGAATATTTATGAAAAGTGATTTTTCAGGTCCCGGTTCAGGAAAGTGCATACTTCCCTGCTATCCAGAATAGTGATCTTTCTTGAATCAGGGCCTATATTTGTAAATGTGAGGGCTTGTCTACACTTAAAACGCTGCAGTGCAACAGCTCCACCTGTGCCACTGTAAAGTCACTACCTACACCGATGGGAGGGCCTCTCCCTTAGGCGCAGGTACTCCACCTTCCCGAAAGGAGATAGCTAAGTCAACGGAAATGTTTTCCTGTCAACCTAGCACCGTCTACACCGAGGGCTAGGTTAGTTTAACTGCGTTGCTCATCGGTGTGGATTTTTCACACCCCTGAGTGATGTAGTTATACCGACCTATTTTCCTAGTAGAGAGCAAGCCTGAGTATTCGTACCAGAGACCTGATTCCAAGACCTTGTCTACACAGAAAAGTTGTACCGCCTTGACTATGCCAGTATAGTTTAAGCAGTACAAATCTCTAGAGCAGACACAGTTATACCAGTATAGTTATTCCTGTACATGAAGGAAAATAAGTTATGCATGTACAAGACACCCTAAGGCCTTATAACAGTATCACTAGACTGGTGTTAAAAAAAATTATAACAACCCCAGCCAACATAGTTACACTGGTATAACAAATGTGTTTAGATTAGACCTAAGATATACTCCTCCAATAAAGGAACAGAAACATATGAAGACAAATAGTATATCAATCAAAAATTAACCAATACAGCTTGTATGTTGAATATTCTGATCACAAATAGTCTACAGACCAATGATTACTTTGAATAACAAAGGCATCTTGATCTGATCATGGACTACATACAAACAAAAGATGCAAAATTAAATAAATTCTATGTTACAAATTAGTTCAAATCTAGCTGGTGGTATCATCCCAGCTGTGAACATATTTTCCCAATTTTTCAACTGTTGCAGTAACTATTAGATACATATATGTATTTGTTCACTGAAGGGGGATTTTCATTAATTAGGGAAGGTTTAACCATAAGAGCTTTTTGTACGTTGGCTATCAAAAACCCATTGCGTGGTATGGTGTGTCTGACTTCCACTCTCCTGCAGCAAACAGATTCACAAACAACTGTTCTCAGAAAGCTATTTTGTACTGGGAAGTCAGCTGAATATGTAAATTATAAACTTACTGAAATGATTCTTACA
Organism: Lepidochelys kempii; assembly: GCF_965140285.1. Taxonomy (NCBI): domain Eukaryota; kingdom Metazoa; phylum Chordata; order Testudines; family Cheloniidae; genus Lepidochelys; species Lepidochelys kempii. The sequence goes on from NC_136380.1 coordinate 179,474,379, forward strand.
TAATGAATTCCAATCACTGTATTCTTTCCTGTTTGTTTTCACATTGGAGTGCCCTTTCTAAATCATATGTGGGAGATCTCTAGGTAGGTTAATGAGAGAACTTCAAGGAGAAGGGGACAATGAATTTCTTTATAGTACAACAGGCAATACCAAAACCTGGACCCAGATGCATCTGATTAGTCAAAATCTAGATCCAGTTCATGGACCTGAAATACATCTAACATTCCAAGGAGAAGAAACAACAAACTCTCCATATGTAACTAAAATATTTGGTTAACAGACAACTACTATCAAAAATTAAACCCACCACAGTGAGTTGCAAATCCAGCCTTCTCCGCCATTGCTGTGGAGGCTCCTCAGGGAGTGGAATCAGTTCAGTCCTGCTCTGTGAGAACTGGATCTGGTTTTGCATATCACATGAAAGGCATGAAGGTTAGCTCTGTGCAAGCTTCCCACCTGGCAGCACGCAGGGTCTGGATAGTCCTTCCCCAACCCCAGTGAGCATCTGCACTGTACCTGGCTGGTTATTGAGGGCAGGCACTGGGCAAAGGAAATGGGGAGAGGATGGGCAGGGAAAAAAAGAAAGCACTAGTAAGCAAATATAATATACGAATTATTAACTCATACAGAACCCAACTAGCAAGTTCTTTTCCTATGTGGCCTGTGTCAAGAGAGCAGAGGTCACATCACTAAATCAGATGGAGTCCCATCTGTGGCAAATTTTGTATTGTTGTTTGCCTGTATGTATAGTGTTAAGTCAAAAGGAGCCTGTAAAGGGGTTGTTAAAGAATCCAGGAAAGGGTTCAATGAAAGCATCTCAGGTATCCAGTTTCAAAGGAGATAAATCATTGGGTTATCAGTTCGAGGGAGAAATGACCTGTCTCCTTCCAGGCTAGGACGTTTTGCTCTTCTCAAGGCTAAGACTGGGATCAAAGGTGACAAAATCTCAGAGACACTTTTCAGGAGAGGGTTGTGTTAGGTGGAAGAGCTGGTCCTGGGGGTGTGAGTAAAAAAGCCAACAGACAAGGTGGTCTGAGCCATCTCTACGCTACAATGACATAACCCCATGGAGTAGACTCAGCCTACAGTAGCAAAAGGGGTTTTCTCATCATTATAGGAGCATCACCTTCCCACACTAGGGAAATGAAACCATTCTTCTGTCGACATAGCTGCACCTGTTCCAGGGTTTAGATTATCATAGCTGCAATGCACAGGGGTGTGGATTTTTTATGTCAACCTATATTTTAAATGTAGATCAGGCCTTGCTGGGATACAGAGGGTTCAGGCTGCAAGCAGTGTGCCCCAACTCAGAGATGGAGAAAAAAGCCAAGCCTGTCTGAACTGTGGATAAAGAGGTTGAGCTTAGGTAACAGTGTGAACTGGTTTCTTGTTTTAAATCCACTTCTTTAAATGCGGTGTGCTTTTTGACAAAATAAAACATGCTTTGTTCTGAAGAGGCTGTTTCTATCTCAGTGCATATATGTTGTACCAGGTGCTGGTGCCACGCCTATTGGGTCAGTTAAATACAACTGGCAATCAGGGAAATGTAACCTAGAGATCCAGTCAGACAGTGGTTGAATTGTGGGATCCTACCCCAAAGAAGAGTAGAGGTTTGGGCCTGCGGCTTGAAAGGATTCCTTGGAATCCTTAGGGTTGGTGTCCTGGAAAAGGATCTTAGCAGGGGCAACCTACCCAGGGATTGTCATGTCCTTTTTATGAGATATGAGCTGGCTACAGAGCTTCCTTCTGAGCAACGTACACACCAGCTGTAGTCATCAAACGATACTTTAATGTTCTGCCAGGTATGGCTGAGGTTGGTTTGAATAAGGCATGCTACACACAGCACCCCCTAGTGTGTGAATATAATAAAGTTTAGCATTCCATTACAAGGACTGCCACACCATCTATACTCACTCCCTCGTCTTTCATCCAGTACAAGATCTGGCCCTATTTCTTTCTATGGAATCATCTCCATATATAAATAAATATAAATATATATATTTCCATATATCTAAAAATTGAATGAAGGTAAAACTGTGACTAACAACAACAGTAGACCCAGATCTTCAAATACTCAGTTTTCTGTTCACTCCACTTTCCAGCTCTGTGCCACACGCTGCAGTCTCTGTGCCAGAAGAAAGCTATGAAATAGAACTATCGATACAGATCTAACTTATGAATGCCTCTGCACTATTATGGGGGCAGGGGAAAAGAAGAGGGGCAAGGAGCATCTCTCTTTCACACACACAACAAGATATTTTGGCTGTATGTATCTCTGGAGAGCGAAGGGAATAGGTGCCAGCTAAGGACTGCCCAAAGGGCACGTCCAGAAAGGGAAGAGTCATAAACACGGTTCTACTCCCCTTTGCACCAGACAGCGCTGGGATGAGAGCAACATGGGGGCATTTTCTGTACCTTTGCTACAGATGCAGCAAATATTGCTTCTCTCCATTTTATTCAGAAGCCATGAAGGCATTGTGCTTCCAGGAAGCCTCAACTGAGCTGTTCTCTTCTTTTCCCTTCCACCGCCTCTCCCTAGAGAGTACATACCTTCCTGAAAGAGGAATACATCAGCCATTAAAATGTTAAGCAGTCCTAGATATCTCTTTCTGACCATGCTAATAAAAGATTCTTGGGAGCCAGTCCCAGAGCAGCAGGTACAGAGGGTGCGCGCACACACAGCAAGGAGACAGCACAGTCCATGTCCAGCACAACTTTCTACATACATCTTCACCATTGCTTCACCCCAAGATTGCAATCTGGCATGTGATTTGTGTGGAGTGGGTGTGGCCACAGGAAAGCTGTCTTATATGGGTATGCAGTGTCCATTAAGTTGAAAGATAGTTACTCATGAACCCTTAGTCCTGGTCTATGCTAGAAAGTTAGTTTGACATAATTAGGTAGCTCAGGGGTGTGAAAAATCATTGAATTCTTTCAATAACCTAGTGCTGTCTACACAGGGAGTTCGGTCAAATTCTTCTATCAGCCTAGCTACTGCCTCTCAGGGAGATAGATTACCAATGCAGACGGGAGAACCCATCTGGGTAGCATCTACACTGAAGCTCTACAGCAACACAGCTGTGCCACTGTAGTATTTTAAATGTAGAAAAGCCCTTAGAAATGGAACAGTGTGAGCTAAAGAAACAAGTGCCATCCTGGAAACCAGCAGCTCCACCTCACTACAATCCAGACTGCTCTACCATTGACTTGCTGTGTGGCCTTTGGGGACATGGGAAAAACAGTTAACAACTCACAGGTATGTTGTGCTAATCAAGGGCATGATCATTAAGGTCTTTCTATTCATTTTAATGGGGTTTCGATTGAGTCCCATTCCTTAACATTTGTTAAGTGCTTTTGGCTGCTTAAATAGGAGACAATAGAGACATATTACTTATTAGTATATGCACTGGTTGGTGGTACGTAAAAAAAGGAGTAGAACTACCACTTGCTTATGTTGTATGCAGTGTTATGGCTGAGTTGATCCCAGGATATTAGAGAAACAAGAAGGGTGAGGTAATAGAAGTTGGTCCAAAAAGGATATTAGCTTGCTTGCTTACTTGTTTATCATTGTGTTGCTATACGCTTATGTCTCTTTATTTTAGCCTGGGTGTAATTTTGCTCTGTAATATATTAAAAACTTGCTTTTCAGTTAGATATCTATGTTCCTATCTCAGGCAGCCAACAGTTCTTTTCCTCTGACAGTTTTTATACTAAGATCAGTGTTTAACAGTCAATGATCATCATTTTATTCTTTCAGTTCTATTAAGATTAAAATGTTATCAAACAGCACATGCATACACTTCATAGCACTACTATTTTCAGCCTAATTTACTTTTTTAATTAGAAAGCGCCACAGTTAATCACAGCAATGGGCTAATTTCTGGCCACAATATAATCCTTGGCACTAATTTTGATAAAGATTTCTAATTACATTGCCAATGTGGCAGCTTAAAAAAACTCCGCAGTTATACATTTGTTTTCATATGAGTCAGGCATACCGTACACAGCAAAGAACATTTTTTCTGTAATATTTTTATACCACACAACTTTACTCAATACACTGAATTTTATACATTAAGCTTAAAAATTATACCTCCACATTTAGGTGTACTAGATGGAGTACAGTATCTATTTAAATATCAGACCAAATGTGTCTGCTTTCTTGGGAACTGTGTACAGTGCTTCCAGAAAGATGGACTTTTTAAAGTAGTAATTTATGTCTAAATTTTATCGCAATTTCCAAAGTAGGAATAATGATTTACAGTGTGTAATTTCAGACTGAACTCTGTATAACAAATACCTAGCTTTTATGTACCATTTTTTTTAGCCAAAAGTGCTTTTACAAGGAGGTCAGTATCATGATCCCCATTTAAAAGATGGGGAAACTGGTGCACAGAGGAAAATGACTTGCCCACAGTCTGTGCTAGTGTGAAGATTTGAACCCAGGGCTCAGTCACAGTCCAGTGCTCTAGACACTTGTCCATACTTTCTAAGGGCTGCTCTACATGGCAAGTTAATATATGGCAAGTTGGGGTGTGAATCTATAGTGTATTAACTAATTCTGTGAACTCTGCTACCATGCACTAGAAGTTCCACAGCACTTACTGTGCTTGTAGCAGTATCTACATGGGATGTTACTACAGTGGGCTTGCTATGCAACGTCACACCCTGGCTTGCAGTGCACTTATATCACATGTAGACAAGCCCTGAGTGTCTTTGGCCTCCTTTTGCTCATCTTGATCTGTAAATCCAAATTCAGCTGAGCATCTAAAATTGGTAAATTGCCTATGTATCCCAAAAGTCCTCCTTGGTATCTGGATATGCCAGGAACACAAGTGAAAATATCCGGTGTTCACACTAAAACATTAAAAACACTTGCCACTTTGTCTACAGATTTCGAAGTGCTTAACAGAGATGGGTATTAGCCCCATTTTACAGAGAGGGTAACTGAGGCACAGACAGGTTAACTGGACACACAGGGTATGATTCCCAGGTTAAGGAGCCATACCCATGCTAGCACTGATTGAGCTAGCATGTTAAAAATAGAATGTAGCTGCGGCAGCGAGAGCGGTGGAAGGAGCTTGTTACCTCAGATATGTGCCTAGCATCTTGGACAACTAGGTAGTCGGGGTGGCTATCCCCTCCTACTGCTGAGGATACATTCAAGTTTTGGCATGCGGTCTTGCTCAGAGCTAGCACAGGTACACGTTATTGAGCAGGGAATTAAATCCACAGCTCAAAATGTAGATGTACCCGTTGTGAGCTGGTGATGGTGTTTTGATGCATGTCTCTAAGTTCATCCCTCTAGATCACCACTGTCTGTGAGGCTGATATATAAGGGGTGTGTGTTTAGCCAGTATTATACCTTGGTTTTGATTTCAGTATCCTGGATGTGTTTGACAGCATTATGCTTTCAATATACAATCGCTATTTTTCCAATAACATAAAAGTGGACATGGATTTCAACATGTGATGCATGTGTTTCTAAAGGTAAGCATCTTCCCCACCAGCAGGCAAGTTAAGAGCAGACCATGTATATCAAGTGTTAGTCTGGAGACCATTATAAACCATTCAGACGTGGCCTACTTACATTGTAAGTAAGATAAACCTTTAACTGCAGTGACACTATTGCCCAATGCAATATTTTACTATTTCAACAAAACTGGACGCAGAATCAACTGTAGTTGTACAAGGGACAAAATTTTCTCCCCATGAATAGCAACGGCAAATGAAAGCTCAGGATTGCCCTAAGGTGGGGCTCATGGCCACTTTTCACTTTGCACTCTGGAAAGACAAAATAAAGTTTACACAATGTACACAATTAAATAGAAAATATTTGAAAGCAGCATGAGTTGCAGATGAACCAAAACAGATATGGTGAATACATTATTGCCAGAGAAAATTTTCACATGTTCATGTTTCTAAGAGAATCCATCTCTCCACCTCTCTTATGTTATATCTGAGAACTGTAGAGAAAGGACCAGCAGAAGCCTGCCTGAATTTTTTGAAATGGTACAAAATTACAAGTACAATATAGCTGTGTCAGGCACTCCTGAATTTATTTGTTCTCAATTTAGTGTGTATCTAATAATAAACCTCTCACATCCATACAACAATCATATGAAATAACTTTCCAAGGCAAGTAAATCATCATTTAAGGTTTGTCACTTACTTCACCTCCGAAGCCTCACAAACATTTTCCATTATTTTAAAATACTCCTTTACTTTCCCTCCAGATGCATGCACTTAAGAGCTGAAAGAATGAATGAATGTTAACATTCATGTGAAAACAGACAACATTATGGTCATGTTTAACTTCCTTTTCGATCCCTTCTTCTATCCCTGGCAGGTTTTAAAGCAATTTTATTGACAGATGCTTCTGAGGCATCAGAGTTGAAAAGTAAAATAAAAGTACCCAACAACAACATGCTATGTTTCCTTATTAGATGCTATTTTCAGGTCTTCTAATAATTAGAATATAGAACACATCAAAATGTAATATTTATTTCTTTACTAATGGAATATTTCTTATTAGAATGACAGATTCCCATTTTACATTTCCTCAGGCTTTTCCCAGTGGAATTTCAAATCCTTATTTCTAGACATTCTAACTTTAATCATGTTCATTTCTATTCTGTGATCAGAATATAAATGGCTTCTCTTCAACCCAGGCATATAAAGAACTACATTTTTCCTCTGCCTCACTAGTCAAGCTTCCCATTCTGCCAATCCATCCTCCTAGGATAACAATGGCTCAAGTTTGTTGTCGAGATGGGGCTGTGGAATGGTTTATACAGAGAACTGTTGTAAGTATTCCTGCAAGCATTCATGGACTTCCAAAATCTGAGGTACCAGACACCCCATGTAAAGCAGACAGAGATTTGTCCTTTCACTCTGTTACCTCATCACAATAAATCTTATACGGTTTCATTTTTTCCTTGGAGGCGTGGTTTACACTAGCTTTTCTGCATTTTCACTTGTGTTGAAATAGAATTTTAGAAGTACTTTTCTCCAGCTATTGGATGATCTCAATTATTTAAATGTCAGCTACAACACATCCCTCTTCTTTAAATGTTGTTAAGTAGTTTAGCGTTCCCTAAAGATAACAGATTTGCAGTTCTGAATATAGAAATCCTCTGGCTGTGCACAGAAGAGCTACAACGTTTGGAGCAGAAACTTTCCTTCACTATCTTATCAAAGTACTTCAAACGCTAACCTATAGGGGTCATATTTAAGGGTGATAACCAAGTTTCTATACCTACTCATTTTTTACCTCACTGTAGATGCTAGCCATGATAGCCAGGTTGTGATGGATATATGCATGTGCCATCTAGAAACTAGAGTGACACCACCAATCCATCTCAGATTAGTGAGATAATAGTTATCAAATACTACTAACTGTAAGCAATGACCAGTTTGGGCCAGTGCTAGAGGTGAAAGCAAGGGTGCTGGAACAGTTTGTACAGTGGGGATGCTGAGAACCAAACTGTAAACCTGTGTATGATGGAAACCACTTCAAGCCAGGGGGTGAGGCAGCACCTGCAGCACCTATGGGTAAAAGTCTCCATTTCCTTTTATTCTCCTGTTTTTCTTTTCACATAGCTGGGAAGTCTGACTGACGCTGGGCTTCAGTATAAGACATTTAGAGGCAGACTGAGCCCCTTAATCACAATGGTGAACAGATACTCCAGGATTTCAAGTAGGAACACTGGTGGAAATAAATTGGTCACCTGTGTGAGTAAGGGATTCACATTCTAGTTGCTCAGGAAGTGACATACAGCACTGCTTCATTAATCTCATAAAACAAATGTACATTGCCTACACAGTCTGCTAGAGCTGTGAATTGCTCCATATTTGTAATATACATATATTTAGCATTCTGAAAAAAGGAAGAGCAGAGTATGCTAAATTCTGCTCTCATCTACATTGGTGTGTATCTAGATAAAGTGTATTCAGTTCTCTGTATTTCCTACAGATTTACACTGGTTTAGCAAAGCAGAATTACAGCAGCCCATAATATTGTGTGTTATGGGGTTGAAGGTTTCAGAGAACTGAGCCAATCAGTCCCAGATTCTGCCCTTCTTTTTAGAGTGCCAAATGCAAAACTGAAGCAATTCAACAAGGTATGAAAGTACAGCCGTATGTTGTAGACAAACTCAGTCTCTTTTGACATTATTGAAGCAATATGTCCCATCCCTAAAATACTCCACACTGCAGCGCGATGTGTAGTCAGACTCCCCTACACCAAGCAATGGGGACTTTTGAGAACTGATGAATACTATGTGCACGTTCACATGTCATCAGTGCAAAATTATTTAGCAGAATTCTTCCTGTAATTGCAAATACTGGGAACGTTCAGTGTTCAATGGTCCTCAAAAACTCAGACTTCCAATGGGTTGATGCTGGGTTCTGTAACCGGTGTACAATGAGCCGTGTAATACTGCAGCACACATGAGCATCTCCTGGAATTCTCAACCTCCACCAGAAGGTTTGAGAGGGTTGGGGGGGTTCATGACAATACCTAAACTTTTGGATCAATGCATTTCACTTTTGTTGCATTGACACGTGGCACATGTCTACCAATCCTAGACACAGAAGGTGAATGGATGTTTTAAATGTAAATGTAGCGAAAACAAACAAACAAGAATTTGCAGAGATAACCATATTGAGGAATCGAATCTGGAATTAACCAATTATTTGGTGTCACCCTGGAAAAAACAGGTTAAGACTATCTGAAATGTCTTTCCCAGTTACAAAACTTCTGCCATCTAACCCATTTTTCTGAAATTCCCCTGAATTGTCTAACCAATCAGCAGTATGCTCAAAAAGTTTAGAAAAAGGAATGAGTCTTCAAGTTTTAACAGCGTGCAACAGTGGATAACATGCTGTGGCAATTAACGCTTTTTTAACCAGACTTCCTTTCTGCAGCACTAAAGAGGGTTGCAGTCGGTATCTCTGCTACCTCAAGAAATAGTGCATCTACACAGCAACTGGGCGGTGCTCCCCAGCACAGGCAGGCAGACACACAGGCTCTGCTCAAACTAGCATGGTTAAAATACCAGTGTGGCCGTGGTATCACAGATGGGCCACTTGACCTAAGCACCTGAGTGCAAGCCTGCCCAATCTCCTGGGTATGTATTCCGATAGCTGGCCTGTGCTGCCATGGCCAGTTACTATTTTTAGTGCACTAGATCAAGCAGAGATAGTGCATGTCTGGTCCACCTACCCTGGGAAGCACCCTCCCAACTGCTGTGTTGACAGATCCTTAGAGCGGTCTACAGCTGTGTCCTCCTAAACTGGGGGTATGTCTACACTTAAACACTACAGCAGCTCAACTGCACCACTGTAGTGCTTCAATGTAGACACTACCTACTCTGATGGCAGGTATTCATCTTTCAGTAGAGGTAATCCACCTCCCTGAGAATTCTTCCATTGACTTAGCACTGTCTATACAGGGGTTCTGTTGGCATAAAGAAACTTTTCAAAACTGTGCTAAAATAAAACACCTGCCTCTTACCTCATCCTACATGCTGGCTATGTGGTCTGCATTCTCCAACAGGGCCTTCTGGTATTTGTGACACAGAACAGAGTTCAAGATATTCAGCACTGATTGTTTGGAGAACACATTTTTAGAAAAAAAGGCAGATAGCCTTTAAGAAGGTGATATAATCTCAATTATTTCAGTAATCTAAAACTGAACTATGAACTGACTGCAACAGTGTGTTTTTACCATCACCGAGCTGGAAAAGGATGTGACTCCAATTGGGATAAACATTCCTCTTTAGCAAACCATCTAGGGGGAGGTTTTCAAAGGCACAAATGGCAGTTAGGTGCCTCACTTGCACTGAGAATTTGTGAGGACAACCCAGCTCCACGCTCCCTACATCCAAATATAAAGATGTCAAACTCTGAAAGTAATTTCTAAGCCAAAATGACTGTCACCTTCCTTTGATGGTCAAAGACAACTTGTCAGTTTAAGGTGGAGCGTGGTACTTAGCACTTGGATAATGGCAAAAGATATTATACCTCCTCCCACCTGGTGGACTCTTGTATTACACCATGCATGGCAGTAATGAAGACAGATTCATGCTATTTATTTACTGACTCTGACAAGAGTATCAGTATTTTATCACTAAGGTCTTGGTTTTCAGCCTCAGACAACCCCAAGACAAAGCACTGTAAAAGTCAATTAAAAAAAGAGTTTAAATAACATTGGTAGACTGGTTGAAATCAACAAAATCCAGGAAGTGCTAGTCAATGCTGACAATCCATCCTTAACTCATTCCTGAATGGAAAAAATATAGTAGAGTGACAGTTTGTCTATACATAAGAGTTGTACCACTTTAACGACATAATTACAGTTAAAGCAATACAACCCCATTCAGTGTGGACACAATTACAGTTGTATAAATGAGTTTATGCTGGTATTCCTCTTCCTTTAAGGGGAAAAAAAAGCTATAACTATACTGGCACAGCATTTTTATAACAAAATAACTGTGCTCACACTAGCTTTTTACTGGTACAACTATATCAGTACAACAAAATCACCGTACTACCCAAAATAGCTAAACTGGTAAAATTTTAAATGTAAACCAGGCCTTAGTTACACTGATGTTGGGACAACCTTAGGCCCTGACCACTACACATATGAGTAAAGTTACCCACATGTTTTAGTGTTCACAGGATCAGAGCCTTAAATATGAAATTCCTGACCTATTTAACTAAGCTTTCACATTATTTGCCTTGATGTATGTTGTTATTCTTTACTAAAGATCAGTTAAGGGCAAGATCATCTTTCTTACTGCAAGGTCAGCCTTCTTTGCTGGGATAAACACTTGCAGTATTTAAGCTTTTAGAGCTGAGTAAGGCCTGCTTTAAATGCATATTATTTACCCATTAATAGAAGAGTCACTGCCAAGATGTTCAGAACCAAGTCTGAATTTGCTTTTAGCCTCCAACAATTCCGCCTCCACCCCGAGTGCTGATCCCAATGAAAATTTTGCAGTATCACCCTTACTAACCTTATACACTGGTCTTTGATACTGCGCTGTAGCAAACGGCTTCTTGAAATCCAAGTAGATTATGTCTACTGCTTCACTCTGGTCAGCTGTCATTGTCATTTCCTTGAAGAAATTAATCAGATTTGTTCAGCGTGACCTCTACTTTAACTAGCTTTGAGCTACCTAAGTCTGTAGCTGTTCAAGTGTTCTCCTATTTTGTTCCTATTCGGTTAGTCTGGAACCTCTCTGAGGTCTGAAGTTAAGCTTTGATCCCATGCTAAATATGACTATCACCTTAACTTCTCTCCATTCCGTGGTCTCTTGTTCCCATTACCTTCCCAGCAGGGAGTTAAAAATCTGCCAATAGTTCTTTTATTTCATCTTTTAGTATTAACTGAGGGATGAAGTGCCTTCTGCTTCGGCAATTCCTCAGTCATTCACCTATTTTTTGGATATTCTGACCAGTTTCAGGTCTCTCCTCTCCCTTAATCCTTTGAATTTTCTGCATCAATGTTCACTAGCAATATGTAACCCTCAAATAGTCAGTGCTACCATTTCTATAAGTTACCTTTATTGTGGTTTTTGATCTCTCGTTTCTCTTTTGGTTTATTTATGAAAACAATTTCTTTAAACAAAAAAAAAAGGCTTTTTAATTTGGGAAATCCTTCTTTCATTTTAAAGACTTGTCATCTAGTCCAGTGATTCTCAACCTAAGATTTCCAAAGGGGTCCACACCTCTATTTGAATTTTTTTAAGGGTCCACAAATGAAAAAGGGTTCAGAATCACTGGTCTAGTAACTTTCAGGTCATATTTGCAAAGTTATTTACTCCCACTGACCTCAATGAAAGTTAGGTAGTGTAACAAGGTGGGATTCCTTCACCCTGCACTCCTAGCAGCAAACCATCATTACACACTCCCATAGCAAGTCGAACACCATGTGCTTTATTTACAGCATACTATACAAGTGCTTGTTCCCCAGGCACAAAGCTTTACTTTCTCCCCAGGTACCCATTAGAGGAAGGAGAGATGTCTCCTCCTTGAGATCCTGAGCTTTACTCACTTGCTGGCTTGCCTCTCTAGCTTCCCCATCTCTCTTTTAACTGTCCTCAGCTGACAAGCTGGAGCACCTCGTAATTGGTTAGTCACCTGCTGCTTAATCAAGTATCTCCTCAGTTTGGCCTACATGGGAATGTTTACAAATTGCAGGAGGGGTGAGTCAGCCTTAAGCTACTCACACTCTCACAGGTGCCTAAATATCTCTGAAGATCAGGGCCTGAAAGTTCCTATGCTAAGGTTGTATGTACTTGTTATACACAGAACCAGGAGTGATGCTTAGAGTGAAGGTTACCTAACACTTTCCATTATAACCCATTGTTTTTAATTCTTTATACTTTTCAAAAATTTTAGCAATTCTGGCCTACATTTTCCATGCTTGGTCTCTGCCTCAAGCTGAATGGATTTTGTTGGAAATTTTGAGCAAAAATGGTACAGGTATTTCCATGAATAAAATGAGTGGGAAAAAAAGAAGTATTTTTGCCACTGTTAACATTTTTCTAGTCTTTCTGTTTTTGTTGTTCTGCTCTAACACCTCCCTGGTTTTGAGTAGAAAGTTAAAATTTGGCAAGAGGATGGCCAAAAAATATTAGAGATATCTTTCACAATCCCACTGACAATTCATCCAGATTTGGCTGAGTTATAAAATATAAATGATCACAATGTGTACCTGTAGTAGAACCAGTTACACACTTGATCATTTTCTGAATGTTCCAACTCTGGTGGCTCAAACTTCTAGACTCCATTCAGCCTTCTGCATCTTAAACACATACATAGTTAAAACTCCACCTAGGACACTGACAGAACTGATCCTCCCCTTGCTCCTCCTTTCCCCACCATGACAGCGTTCTGTGGCAAAATGAAGATGCCCTGAGCTGGAAGCCGGGAGGCCATAAACCCTAGTTTCATCTTTTCCTCTGACTAGTGTAATAATTCTGTGCAATTCAAATCTGTAATTAAGTCTGGCCATATCCCTATCCTAGGTGGAAGACAAGTATAATTCTCCCAGTTTTACATATAGAGCAATGAAAATATCAGAGGTTGTACAAGGTCACATATAGCAAAGCTGTGAGTAGAACATCCATTCATCCACCTGACCATGCTACCTCTCACAAAGAAGAGGCAGAGCCTTCATGTGATTTTTATAGCAATATCATTGGCTCGTAGCACAACAGTCTTGGAAATATTTGTCAGACCAGTGTAGGGAGCCATGGAACAACTGCTTCCCAGGTCATGTTCCCTGGCAATCCTATAGAAATATCATAGAAGCCAGTGGAAAGTAAGTCTGCTTGAACATCCCTGCTGCACCTCTTTGGAAAGAGAACTTTCCCCAAAATGCTCCACAATCTTTTGCATAAGCTGCAGTAACAAAAGGCAGGTTATAGCAAATGGCATAAAAGGTTTGGGGAAAACAGCAACCCCTAAAATGCTCACTGCAGACAATGAGACAGTTACAGAGGCAGACTTTTCTTTGGTAGGGAATGCAGAGGCAGAAATTTCCCCTGAGAGGTGCTGAGCACCTGACTGAATACCTGAAATTCCATTTGATTTCAATGGGAGTTACAGGTGATAACTGAGTGCTCAGCACTTCACAGAATATGGCCTGTGGTTTCCTCGCTACTATTTACCTGTTTACCATGGCACAGCTACTTTCCTCCTCATACTGGATGACCCCCTTCCAGCTAGACACACTTTTGTCATATTCATCACTTGAGACGTTTTACACTTGAACCTTTCTCCTTAAATGCTGTGCTGGCAACTAGCCCTGAAAGTGTACAAAAATGATGCTCAACAAAGTGGAATTCTAAACACCTGTAATCCTTTTCTGCAGCCCTCACTAGCAAAGCAGAATACTATGCATCAAGAGCCAAACCCTAGTCATGCAAGTAGTCACACTGATGTTACTTGTAAAGCAAGCAGGCTTCCGCTTTGGTCTGGTATGTAAGATAACTCACTGTTCTCACTCAACTACAATACCTAGGTACAAGGGTTAAAGTGGCAGCCTTGGCTGTGAAGTTCTTTCCCTTTGTTAGGTTAAGACTCAGTTTAATTCTTATACTGTAGAATGCTTTTTGTGTGAATTCTATAATATATTGGGAGAACAGCTACAGAGAGATGGGGGAAAAGCTATAGAGGACATAATAGAGAGACAAGAATGTTAATTCTTACAGAGAGCCTTGGAAGCTTGAGTCAGTCTGTGCCACAGTGTTCAGGAGCTCAGCCATGCTCCATTCACTTGTGCAGCTAGTCTCACTATTATGAAGCCTTGTGAAAGCAATTCATTCATAGGAAGCTTTGCATACAGTTTCCCTCAGGAGCAGAAATGAAACCTAGGAGATCTTAGGAAAGCAGAAGGAGCAGCAACAGAATCAAATGGGAAGGCATTCAAAAACGAGCTCTTTTGTGATTTTACCTTTATGTTATCTTTGACAAGTTTAAGAGTCTGAGCTGTGTTTCAGATTAATGGCCTAAGGCAGTGAAGCTGGGAGAGGAAATTTCACTGTGATACACACACACACATATAAAAATTGAATTGACAAGGTTGTGTTGCTAATTTACACAAGAATTGCAGCAGCCCACATAGCCTGTTTTTTGATTTAAACAATTTTATATAATCCTCATTATTGCAGAATTTAACTAGACAGGTGGCCGATGAACAAGAGATATGCAATCTGATATGGAGAAGTGAAATCAAAACTCAATCTGATCAGAATTTCACTGGAGAGAGCTTCTGAAGAAAACCACCAGCATCAAAGAGTTATGTGTGTATTTTTGATTAGTGGTGCTATTCACAAAATAGGTCAGAAATGACAACTATATTAATAATTATAATTTGATGATACTCTTTGGGACTCTAAATTTGTCTGGGATTCTCTAGGTTTGTTTGTTGGTTGTTGATTTTAGACACCATCATTGAGAAATTAAAAGACAAAAAAGAAACAATGTTTTGTGCTCCCTCTGCTGGCTTTGAAGCAGTATGTGACTCCAAAATATTATTCCCAAAGCTGTGCTGATTGACAAATCAGTGTCGCTGCATCATAAACAAAAATTCGGGTGTTAAAACCTCCTGTTGTATAAAAGTTGAAATTGTTGTTAAACAACCAAACCAAAAAATAGCTAATTTAAATTTATCTCCATTCAAAACCAGGACAAAATGATGTGTATCTAATAGAAAAGGACAAATCAGCTAATTTCATGCTTCTTTTGAATTTCAGGACACAATGCAGCAACTATCTACATATAGAACTTTGAGACAGGGCTGAGGGTACGGGTCTTAGAGTGGATTGGAATTGGGTCTTGCTTTGGGTCACTGGTTAAGTTAATTTACTTTATCATGTGTAGGTGTTAAATTGCTGGGAATGAGATTTTCAAAGGACATGTCTACGCTGCAGCTGGAGGTGCAATTTCCAGCTTGGGAAGACGTACACACACTAGCTTTGGTTGAGCTAGTGTGCTAAAAATAACAGTGTAGCCATGGGGCATAGGCAGCAAAACAGGTTAGATACCTCAAGTACAATTCTGTTCAAGACCCTAGGTCCATACAAGGGCACCTAACCTACAGGCAGAGGTGAAAGTAAGCCAGTACGCCCCGGTATGGCGTGCCGGTGCGCTGTACCGGGACCGGCTTTCCCAGACAGCAATTTAAAGCCCAGGGATAGCAGCAGCAGGGCTCTGGCAGGGATTTAAAGGGCCGAGGCGGTTGCAGCTGCCGGAGCCCCAAGCCCTTTAAATCTCCGCCTCAGCCCTGCTGATGAAGCCTTGGGGTAGCGGCGGCGGCGGGGCTCCAGTGGTGATTTATAGATTCATAGATACTAAGGTCAGAAGGGACCATTATGATCATCTAGTCTGACCTCTTGCACAATGCAGGCCACAGAATCTCACCCACCCACTCCTGCGAAGAACCTTGCCTATGTCGGAGCTATTGAAGTCCTCAAATCGTGGTTTAAAGACTTCAAGGAGCAGAGAATCCTCCAGCAAGTGACCCGTGCCCCACGCTACAATGGAAGGTGAAAAACCTCCAGGGCCTCTTCCAATCTGCCCTGGAGGAAAATTCCTTCCCGACCCCAAATATGGCGATCAGCTAAACCCTGAGCATATGGGCAAGATTCACCAGCCAGATACTACAGAAAATTCTTTCCTGGGTAATTCAGATCCCACCCCATCTAACATCCCATCACAGGTCATTAGGCCTATTTACCATGAATATTTAAAGATCAATTAATTGCCAAAATCATGTTATCCCCTCATACCATCTCCTCCATAAACTTATCGAGTTTAATCTTAAAGCCAGATAGATCTTTTCCCCCACTGCTTCCCTTGGAAGGCTATTCCAAAACTTCACTCCTCAGATGGTTAGAAACCTTCGTCTAATTTCAAGTCTAAACTTCCCGATGGCCAGTTTATATCCATTTGTTCTTGTGTCCACATTGGTACTGAGCTTAAATAAGTCCTCTCCCTCTCTGGTATTTATGCCTCTGATATATTTATAGAGAGCAATCATATCTCCCCTCAACCTTGTTTTAGTTAGGCTAAACAAGCCAAGCTCCTTGAGTCTCCTTTCATAAGACAAGTTTTCCATTCCTCGGATCATCCTAGTAGCCCTTCATAGAATCATAGAATCATAGAATATCAGGGTTGGAAGGGACCCCAGAAGGTCATCTAGTCCAACCCCCTGCTCAAAGCAGGACCAATTCCCAGTTAAATCATCCCAGCCAGGGCTTTGTCAAGCCTGACCTTAAAAACCTCTAAGGAAGGAGATTCTACCACCTCCCTAGGTAACACATTCCAGTGTTTCACCACCCTCTTAGTGAAAAAGTTTTTCCTAATATCCAATCTAAACCTCCCCCACTGCAACTTGAGACCATTACTCCTCGTTCTGTCATCTGCTACCATTGAGAACAGTCTAGAGCCATCCTCTTTGGAACCCCCTTTCAGGTAGTTGAAAGCAGCTATCAAATCCCCTCTCATTCTTCTCTTCTGCAGGCTAAACAATCCCAGCTCCCTCAGCCTCTCCTCATAACTCATGTGTTCCAGTCCCCTAATCATTTTTGTTGCCCTTCGCTGGACTCTCTCCAATTTATCCACATCCTTCTTGTAGTGTGGGGCCCAAAACTGGACACAGTACTCCAGATGAGGCCTCACCAATGTCGAATAGAGGGGAACGATCACGTCCCTCGATCTGCTCGCTATGCCCCTACTTATACATCCCAAAATGCCATTGGCCTTCTTGGCAACAAGGGCACACTGCTGACTCATATCCAGCTTCTCGTCCACTGTCACCCCTAGGTCCTTTTCTGCAGAAATGCTGCCTAGCCATTCGGTCCCTAGTCTGTAGCTGTGCATTGGGTTCTTCCGTCCTAAGTGCAGGACCCTGCACTTATCCTTATTGAACCTTCTCTGTACCTGTTCCAGTTTGAATTCATCCTTCTTAAACATGGGAGACCAGAACTGCACACAGTATTCCAGGTGAGGTCTCACCAGTGCCTTGTATAATGGTACTAACACCTTCTTATCTATACTGGAAATATCTCTCCTGATGCATCCCAAGACCGCATTAGCTTTTTTCACAGCCATATCACATTGGCGGCTCATACTCATCCTGTAGTCAAGCAGTACTCCAAGGTCCTTCTCCTCCTCTGTTACTTCTAATTGATGCGTCCCCAGCTTATAACTAAAATTCTTGTTATTAATCCCTAAATCCATGACCTTACACTTCTCCCAATTAAATTTCACCCTGTTAGTATTACTCCAGTTTACAAGGTCATCCAGATCCTCCTGTATGATATCCCGGTCCTTCTCTAAATTGGCAATACCTCCCAGCTTTGTATCATCCGCAAACTTTATTAGCACACTCCCACTTTTTGTGCCGAGGTCAGTAATAAAAAGATTAAATAAGATTGGTCCCAAAACCGATCCTTGAGGAACTCCACTGGTAAACTCCCTTCAGTCTGACAGTTCACCGTCAGTAGGACCTGTTGTAGTCTCCCCTTTAACCAGTTCCTTATCCACCTTTCAATGTTAATATTGATCCCCATCTTTTCCAACTTAACTAATAATTCTCCATGTGGCATGGTATCAAACTCCTTACTGAAATCTAGGTAAATTAGATCCACTGTATTTCCTTTGTCTAAAAAATCTGTTACTTTCTCAAAAAAGGAGATCAGGTTGGTTTGGCAAGATCTACCTTTTGTAAAACCATGTTGTATTTTGTCCCATTTACCATTGACTTCAATGTCCTTAACTACTTTCTCCTTCAAAATGTTTTCCAAGACCTTGCATACTACAGATGTCAAACTAACAGGCCTGTAGTTACCCGGATCACTTTTTTTCCCTTTCTTAAAAATAGGAACTATGTTAGCAATTCTCCAATCATACGGTACAACTCCTGAGTTTACAGATTCATTAAAAATTCTTGCTAATGGGCTTGCAATTTCATGTGCCAATCCCTTTAATATTCTTGGATGAAGATTGTCTGGGGCCCCCAATTTAGTCCCATTAAGCTGTTTGAGTTTTGCTTCTACCTCAGATATGGTAATATCTACCTCCATATCCTCATTTCCATTTGTCATGCTACCATTATCCCTAAGAACCTCTTTAGCCTTATTAAAGACTGAGGCAAAGTATTTGTTTAGATATTGGGCCATGCCTAGATTATCCTTGACCTCCACTCCATCCTCAGTGTTTAGCGGTCCCACTTCTTCTTTCTTTGTTTTCTTCTTATTTATATGGCTATGGAACCTTTTACTATTGGTTTTAATTCCCTTTGCAAGGTCCAACTCTACTTGACTTTTAGCCTGTCTCCCTTTATCCCTACATGTTCTGACCTCAATAAGGTAGCTTTCCTTGCTGATTCCTCCCATCTTCCACTCCATGTATGCTTTCTGCTTTTTCTTAATCACCTCTCTGAGATGCTTGCTCATCCAGCTTGGTCTACAACTCCTGCCTATGACTTTCCCCCCCTTTCTTGGGATGCAGGCTTCCAATAGTTTCTGCAGCTTTGATTTAAAGTAATCTCAGGCCTCCTCTACCTTTAGATCCATAAGTTTTTCAGTCCAATCCACTTCCCTAACTCATTTCCTTAATTTTTGAAAGTCAGCCCTTTTGAATCAAAAACCCTAGTTGCAGATTTATTTTTGTTAATTCTTCCGTTCAGTTTGAACTGAATTAGCTCATGATCACTTGAATCAAGATTATCCCCTACAACCAACTCTTCTATGAGGTTCTCACTACTCACCAAAACCAAATCTAAAATGGCATCCCCTCTAGTCGGTTCAACAACTACTTGATGAAGGAATCCATCAGCTATCGCATCTAGGAAAATCTGAGCCCTATTATTATTACTAGCACTTGTCCTCCAGTCTATATCTGGGAAGTTAAAGTCTCCCATGATCATTCAGTTTCCATTAGTATTTACTTTATTAAAAACATTAAAAAGGGCTCTATCCATATCCAAATTAGATCCCGGCAGTCTATAGCACACCCCAAGCACTATCCCAGGGGAGGCTCTAATAGTTTTCTTCCCCAATGTAATTTTTCCCAGACAGACTCTGTCTTATCCATTCCATCGCTTCTTATTTCTTTACATTCTACCTCCTCATTGATGTACAATGCTACTCCACCACCTTTACCTTTATTTCGGTCTTTCCTAAACAGCACATACCCTTCAATACCTGTACTCCAGTCATGACTACTATTCCCCCATGTTTCTGTTGTCCCTATAATATTTCACTTCCTGCACCAGTAGCTCTAGTTCCTCCTTTTTGTTACCTAGGCTCCTCACATTGGTGTACAAACATCTTAATTTTTGCTTTTGACCTCGCTCACATTCTGTACCCTATTAGGCATGGTCATTCTACAGCCAGTATAACCTATTAGACTGGTATCCACACTGCCCTTCCTCTTTATACACATTCTCCTACCCATGGCTGTGTCCTTTCTTACTTTGTTTTCTTGCCTCTCAATGTTAAAATCAGGCGTGGGAAGTTACCTGGACATCTCCCAACCATCTCCCCCAAATTCGTAGTTTAAAGCTCTCTTAATCAGTTGTGCCAGCCTCCATCCTAGAAGTCTATTTCCTTCCCTACTCAGATGAAGTCCATCCCGAGAGAACTGTCCTCTGTCCATGAATGCTTCCCAGTGGCCATACATCCCAAAGCCCTCCTTATAGCACCACTGCCTAAGCCATCTGTTGATAGTCATAATCTTGTCACACCTTTGTTGCCATTCTCTAGGAACAGACAGAATCCCAATAAAGATTACCTGAGCCTCGATTTCCTTAAGCGTCTTCCCCAGCCTAGCATAGTCTCCCTTAATACTTTCCAGCGAGAATCTAGCTGTATCATTTGTTCCCACATGAAGGATAATTAGGGGATTCTTTCCTGTCCTTTTCAACCTCAGGTCTACAGCCCGTATCTTAGCACCTGCAAGACAGCATATTCTGTTCTCTGGATCAGCTCTGGTTACAGGCCTGTCTATTCTTCTCAGTAAAGAGTCCCCGATCACATCGACCTGCCTTTTCCTGGTGACGGTGCTATTCTCCAGTCTATTCCCTGTTCCCTCTGGCTGCAAGTTCTTTCCGTTCCTATTCTCTCTTGTAATCCTCTACAACCCATCCTGTATCCTCCTGGGGCTCATATTTGGTGTAGTCTCCATTAACTCTTCCCCTTTTCCTGTATGGACAGTGTTTGCTATCCCACACTGTATTCAGAGGTACACGTCACAAATAAGACAAATGGCACTTTTGCTGGTAGTCGCAGAAGGGAGAGAAAGGAGGGGATCCGGACACTGAACGACACCACTTTGTCACCTCTGCAGATAACGGGCCACATTTTAAAAAAGTATTTCTTAAAATATTTTTGAGGAAGAAGTCTGAGAAAACACTGGGGGAGGGGATGCTAGATTTTACTCATCGTGGATGAAAAGTTAAAGGAAACAGTCAGCCATCTTAAGAACCATTATTTCTTATACAAACAGCCGTTAAATGTTTGCAGTATGTTTAGGTCTGATTTGAGTTTAAATTAAGAGCTAGCATATGCATTTTAAGTACAGATCATAGTAGGGAGATATGTAGAGTCCCCCTCCCCCTAGAATACCATCCCTCCGCAGTACCAGAAGACATTGTGCCTCCCAGAGAAACCTAACTGTGTGCATGAAAATAAATTGCTACACTCCTTTAAAGGGTTGGGCTCATCCCCACCCCACCACATGGCCAGCCAAATACTGGCCAGACCATGGGGGAGTTGGAGATATGGCTTTTCTAACTTGCCATCCCTTTCTAGTGTGATGCTACTCCTGGCAGGAAAGCTCATCTGTATCATTCCCTGAGCACATTCATAATTCTGGCTATCCCTTATATGGGCAGCACAAGGGGATTCTTTTGTCCCTCCCCCCATGCATAGGTATATTACAGTTAGCAACAATCTAGTCCTAAATCAGTATTAACTGCACTGAAGTCAACTGAATTACAACAGTGCAATACCAGTATGATGGGTTGGAGAATCTGGTTTGTCGGTTTTAGCACCTTTCACATGTTTGTGGGCTATTACGTTAGCATTTTTAGTCTTGCTATTTAAAACAGTTTTGCAAGGGTACAAAATGCCTTATACCATTCATCAAGAACTCTATATAAAACATGCAGAGAAGATGTGAAAAACTTCCACTAGACATTTCATTATCTTTAAGAAACAGAACATGCTACCATAAAGAGGCATGACACATCACCATGGGAAGTTTCAAACAGCATATTTTATGGAAGGTGAATATTTTGCATTACAGAAAAAACAAAGGTTTAATTTTATTCCAGTATTTCCTGCCATCCTACCAGCCGAAGGGTAGAGCCACCTCCCCAT
Organism: Lepidochelys kempii; assembly: GCF_965140285.1. NCBI lineage: Eukaryota > Metazoa > Chordata > Testudines > Cheloniidae > Lepidochelys > Lepidochelys kempii. Next base: position 179,496,281 of record NC_136380.1, read on the forward strand.
GAAGTATTTGAGTAGCTTAGAATGTCATAGAAATGATCACTACAGCAATAACTGTCTAATGGTGAAGAGGGAACGTTACAGGGAATCAAAACCAATCCTTTGGTTGCTGGAAATGATCATTAGCTTTCCCTCTATTTTGGGGCTTTTATTTTTTCTTATGGAAATCCTCAAAACATAATTCATTCTATTTTTTAAAAAAATCTGAATAGGAATAACATGAAAATTGAATTACATAAACCATTCACTTGTCTCAATTTTATTAGAGAAAATTGAGACTTCAGGAAACATTTTGATCATAAATGTATGAAAATTAAATCCCCAACTCCATTTATTTTTAGTGGAACCTGCGTGCCTAATTCCTCTGGAAGGGTCACATTGATAATGTAATCCTTCAAATTGGTGTGCTATTTCCCACTGTGGTAATAGCTAGATTATCTCAGAGTTAGACCTAAGCCTACAAGTTTGGATATATATTGATACGTCTCAGAAATGGAAAGATCAGATCTAGCATTTCAGTTTGGGTCCATCCTTAGACCATACCAAATAGCTCTGGATTCTCAATTAAGGCTAGAGCAAAAGGGCCCAGTATGTGCGCTATGCTTTTTTATGAACAGAAGATGTACTATTTGATACAATTTACAGAAAATACCCTCCTCATCTCTCAGATTCATCTGCTTTTCGCACAGCAAAATCCTGCACAAAGTAGTGTCCCAGGCTTCTGGGGCACAACTTGAATTAATGCACTCAGAACCAAATTCTTTTCCTAGTGTTCAGCCTGAGTGCTGAGTAGATGCACAGCTGAGGAGAAAGGAATCTTCCCACCCAACTTGTGGAGCAGCTGTGGATCCATTCTGCAGAAGTTACTTAAGCCAATGCCTAAGTATTCACTCAAAGGGTGCAGGATATGTTCTGCTGTTCTCTGCAGAATACCTTCCAACTGCCTTTTCCCTAGTCTGCCCCCATATGATGCCTCCTAGGAAGCACGTACACTTTATTCTTCCTCTCCATTTCAAACTGTTCAGGAAGGACAGACAGGGCAGAAAAGGTTGGGGAGTTGCACAGTATGTAAGAGAGCAGTATGACTGCTCAGAGCTCCGGTATGAAACTGCAGAAACACCTGAGAGTCTCTGGATTAGGTTAAGAAGTGTGAGCAACAAGGGTGATGTCGTGGTGGGAGTCTGCTATAGACCATCGGACCAGGGGGATGAGGTGAACAAGGCTTTCTTCCAGCAACTACCAGAAGTTACTAGATCACAGGCCCTGGTTCTCATGGGAGACTTCAATCACCCTGATATCTGCTGGGAGAGCAATACAGCAGTGCACAGATAATCCAGGAAGTTTTTGGAAAGTGTAGGGGACAATTTCCTGGTGCAAGTGCTGGAGGAACCAACGAGGGGCAGAGTTCTTCTTGACCTGCTGCTCACAAACTGGGAAGAATTAGTAGGGGAAGCAAAAGTGGATGGGAACCCAGGAGGCAGTGACCACGAGATGGTTGAGTTCAGGATCCTGACACAAGGAAGAAAGGAGAGCAGCAGAATATGGACCCTGGACTTCAGAAAAGCAGACTTTGACTCCCTCAGGGAACTGATGGGCAGGATCCCCTGGGAGAATAACATGAGGGGGAAAGGAATCCAGGAGAGCTGGCTGTATTTTAAAGAATCCTTATTGAGGTTACAGGGACAAACCAACCCGATGTGTAGAAAGAATAGTAAATATGGCAGGCAACCAGCTCGGTTTAACAGTGAAATCCTTGCTGATCTTAAATACAAAAAAGAAGCTTACAAGAAGTGGAAGATTGGACAAATGACCAGGGATGAGTATAAAAATATTGCTCGGGCATGCAGGAGTGATATCAGGAAGGCCAAATCACACCTGGAGTTGCAGCTAGCAAGAGATGTTAACAGTAACAAGAAGGGTTTCTTCAGGTATGTTAGCAACAAGAAGAAAGTCAAGGAAAGTGTGGGCCCCTTACTGAATGAGGGAGGCAACCTAGTGACAGAGGATGTGGAAAAAGCTAATGTACTCAATGCTTTTTTTGCCTCTGTCTTCACGAACAAGGTCAGCTCCCAGGCTACTGCACTGGGCAGCACAGCATGGGGAGGAGGTGACCAGCCCTCTGTGAAGAAAGAAGTGGTTTGGGACTATTTAGAAAAGCTGGACGTGCACAAGTCCATGGGGCCGGATGAGTTGCATCCGAGAGTGCTAAAGGAGTTGGCAGATGTGATTGCAGAGTCATTGGCCATTATCTTTGAAAACTCATGGCGATCGGGGGAAGTCCCAGGCGACTGGAAAAAGGCTAATGTAGTGCCCATCTTTAAAAAAGGGAAGAAGGAGGATCCTGGGAACTACAGGCCAGTCAGCCTCACCTCAGTCCCTGGAAAAATCATGGAGCAGGTCCTCAAGGAATCAATTCTGAAGCACTTAGAGGAGAGGAAAGTGATCAGGAACAGTCAGCATGGATTCACCAAGGGCAAGTCATAGCTGACTAATCTAATTGCCTTCTATGATGAGATAACTGGTTCTGTGGATGAAGGGAAAGCAGTGGACATGTTATTCCTTGACTTTAGCAAAGCTTTTGACATGGTCTCCCACAGTATTTTTGCCAGCAAGTTAAAATAGTATGGGCTGGATGAATGGACTATAAAGGTGGATAGATAGAAAGCTGGCTAGATTGTCGGGCTCAACAGGTAGTGATCAATGGCTCCATGTTTAGTTGGCAGCCGGTATCAAGTGGAGTGCCCCAAGGGTCGGTCCTGGGGCTGGTTTTGTACAATATCTTTATTAATGATCTGGAGGATGGCGTGGATTGCACCCTCAGCAAGTTTGCAGATGACACTAAACTGGAAGGAGAGGTAGATATGCTGGAGGGTAGGGAAAGGATACAGAGGGACCTAGACAAATTAGAGGATTGGGCCAAAAGAAATCTGCTGAGGTTCAACAAGGACAAGTGCAGAGTCCTGCACTTAGGACGGAAGAATCCCATGCACCACTATAAACTAGAGACCGAATGGTGAGGCAGCAGTTCTGCAGAAAAGGACTTAGGGGTTACAGTGGACGAGAAGCTAGATATGAGTCAATAGTGTGCCCTTGTTGCCAAGAAGGCCAATGGCATTTTGGGATGTATAAGTAGGGGCATTGCCAGAAGATCGAGGGATGTGATTGTTCCCCTCTATTCGACATTGATGAGGCCTCATCTGGAGTACGGTGTCCAGTTTTGGGCTCCACACTACAAGAAGGATGTGGAAAAATTGGAAAGCATCCAGCAGAGGGCAACAAAAATGATTAGGGGACTGGAACACATGACTTATGAGGAGAGGCTGAGGGAACTGGGATTGTTTAGTCTGTGGAAAAGAAGAATGAGGGGGGATTTGATAGCTGCTTTCAAATACCTGAAAAAGGATGGATCTAGACTGTTCTCAGTGGTAGCAGATTCAGAACGAGGAGTAATGGTTTCAAGTTGCAGTGGGGGAGGTTTAGGATGGATATTAAGAAAAACTTTTTCACTAGGTGGGTGGTGAAGCACTGGAATGTGTTACCTAGGGAGGTGGTGGAATCTCCTTCCTTAGAAGCTTTTAAGATCAGGCTTGACAAAGCCCTGGCTGGGATGATTTAGTTGGGGATTGGTCCTGCTTTGAGCAGGGGTTGGACTAGATGACCTCCTGAGGTCCCTTCCAACCCTGATATTCTATGATTCTATGATTCCTTTTATGTCCTTTTCTGTTGCAAACGTCATGAAGCAGGGACTTATATTTGATTCTAAGACTCAGTGTCAAAGTTTTATTGAAAAAAGCGTCCACCACATGTACATCTGCACAAGTACTCTCACTTTCTAACTCTCATTCCAGCATGCATTGGGGCCAGGGTAAAATCAGGAATAGATTCTTTTGAGAAGGAATCTCTTCCTGGTTACAAAATCCAGGATAGCATGGGCCATTTGGCAGGTGTGAAAGTTCAGCAGCTGTCGAAACAGACTGATAGCTACATTGAAGTTCCCTACTTGCATGTGAAGCATCATTTGCCCATCCACTGACCTATGTCCTTTAACTATAACACGAGGTTTTCTTTTTAAGTGACTCATGCTACTGTTTCTTTAGTAAACAATGACAGTAACTAAAGCCTTTATGTCTCCTCCAGGCAAAGAGTGCACCCATAATAAAGTTGCAAAAAATATGGCCTAGACTTTAATTGGCTAGATTTGTACTTTTACAGTACATGATGAAATGTTACTGAATGAAAAAAAAAAAAAGAGGTAGTAAATTCTTGTTAGTGCACAGAAAATTACTGCAGCACTTAGTTTTAAATGCAATTCAAAGTAAAACGTTATTAATAAAAAGTCTTCTGACAGGAAAAGTTTATTTTAATATGTCATAATGTAACTTCTATTTTTTTTAAGTAAGCGGAGCTATCTCTGCTTAGCAGGAAATAACTAAGGCTGGAGAGAAAGTCGAAAATTTGGGATGGTAATGTTGGAGATACGGGTTTAAATCCAGAGCTCAGAAATATCAGAATTAACTGTTGCTCTCAAAGGAGGCTCACCAATAAGCAGAGGATTGGGGACGAAGGGGTGGGGAAAGGAAGAAGGTTTATAATACAACTGTGACCATTTCATGCCAAAAAAATTACTTGCTTTGGAGGTATTTTGGCTTAGTTTATCAAATATCTAATTATACATATCATTTTGGTAAATAGATAAAATGGAAAGGAACAAAAATTAAAATCTGAATCTATGGCAACAGGTGTCCAAAATAGAATAACTTAATCTTTGATTTAGAGCCAGCCAGCAAGTTAACTGAGCAATTCTACCTTTTAAAAAAGGATTTGGATGTACTCCTAGTGGCATCTACACTGAACATTACCATTCTGCAGGCCTAAACATTTTTTCAGATTACCTATATATTGAGAATATGATCTTAGACCTGAGATCTGTTCTTAGGTACACACACATGCATAGTCCATGGGTAATCTTACAGATCACACAGAGGTACATATATGTTGGCATATAAAAATAGGATTGAACTAGAAGATTTTGTAGTCCTCAGAGCAATTCTCCTTCATTTGGAAACATCTGAATCATGGGAAGAACTGAGCCTTTCAAGATACAGTCACATTCTGAGGAACTTCCCTTTGAAAAAATATTTCCCTTGTCACGACCAAGATGATTTATACAACTGCAGACCTCATGTTCTCCCACTGCTGTTCTTATAAACCTGATATCTGGATTTCAGAGGAAGTGGCCAACACGGTTTTTTGTTTGGTTGGGTTTATATAGAGTAATTCAGGTGAGGAAGGGCTAGAATTGAAGTATCCAGAGAATACTGGTAACTGTACCCTGTGGGTTGTAAAATAATAATAATAAAAATATTGAAAATTGTACAGCCCAGAAAAACTGGTGGGTGGGACCAAATGATAACAATTAGAAAATTGTTTATAATACACCACATCCTTTGTGCCTCCCTCTGAAGGATATCCAAGTGCTTTACACGTATTAATAAATTAGTGTGCTAAATACACTTCTTCTAAGGCACTTAGTACATCCTGGTGAAGTAAATGGATCATCCTTTTTGTTTTGCAGAACATCTTTATACACTCCAGATTGGTCTCTGCTCTTATTTACCACAGCAGAAGTCAAGCCACCCCATAGCCAAATTTTGATCTTGCTTACATTGGTGCAAAGCTGGAATAAACCCATCAGCATAGAGTCACTTCAGACTCTATGCTCTCTACCATAGTAAAAGCAGAGTTTGGGCAAATTGTCTGACCGTTCTTTGGTGCACCTGCATAACTCCACTCTCTCTCCATTTGTTTGGGAGGCAGTTGCATGTCTCTTCCTCTTATTACATAATGCTGGTAATAAACAAAACTCTCTTTCTCTTCAAGTCAGTACTCAGTAACAACTTATGGTTGGAGAACCATTTTTCTAAGGGTTTGGGAAACACTGTTCAAAGAATATTAGAAGACATCTTTTTTTATAGCTTGACCCTTTTCCCCAGCCCTGTTGAAATATACAGTCCCACTTCCAGCCAGCCACAATTTGACCCATAACATGAAGTCCTGTGAATCAGGACATTTAATAAATCATAAGTGACTATTTGGCTATATCTGCCTCATTTTCAAGCACCATGAATTTCTCCTAACTGGACATAAATTGTCATGTTAAAAAGATTGCTCTCTCCTTTGGTACTTTATTACAGCAGATCATGAGACCCCCTCGTAACCAGATTTTTCCTGGGGAAAAAAAAAAACAGTTTATTGCGTTATGTTTGCTATTCATTGTAGTGCACTTATACCATGTCATTTAAACTGTACTCACTCTGAGGAATTAAGCCAGGATATTTGTGTTTCAATCCTGATAATTAACTTCATTGCCAGATGTTAAAAGGATATAGGAAATGAACAACTGAAAGAAGACTGAAGCTGTGTGTATCTGGTTTACTTTACCGTTGTTAAGATCTTCCTTATCCACATATCAGACGCTTGTAAAACACATTGTCTAAGCTTCTGAGAAATAACTTTCAATGTACCTAAGTATTTTTCTAAGATTCCAGTTATTTCTGGGCAGTTGACAGCTCTAGTTTTTTTGCAGTTAAGAAACAAACAAAGCAGCCTCAAGCAACATCATTTTTTTAGACAAATTACCTTCCTAGAACTCCAAAGAAGTAATCTCAATCAGACACAGGATGATCTATTGTCCTCTCATCCAAGTGCGCCACTTCCATTACAGCAAATCAAGAGAATACACCTCCTGGTATTTAGATCAAAAGCACCTCAAAGCTGGCCCTGTATAGAATAGAGGGATGTTTTACATAGGTGAAAATATAACACATGAAAAGAAGGAGTGGTTATGTACATTTTACTGAAAGGAAATAACCATGTATTAGCTTAGGGTGCAGATTTTACCCATTTTTATGCTGGTGTAACTCCAGTCCACTGAATTCAATGCAGTTACTCCTCCTGACTTACACCAGCATGAGCTTGGAATCAGGACTTAGGTCTATAATATCAGCATTAGAATACACAGAGCGATTACAGTTGTGGCACTAGATTTCATTGTGGAGAGTTTATCAATTAAATGGAAAAGTCATCCAACTAATTGGGAGCATCAAATTAGGGGTATCAGACATTCACCAAATATAGCTTTGTATATACAAGTTTGATTTAAAGCCTCCTAATCTATTTATATCTGCAGAATTCCAACAGCTGTAAAATATGAATACCCTAGCTCAGCAACACAATAGACATAAGTATTTGTAATAATGTGGTTTTGTATTGAAAACACCAGTTATTTCATCTCACAAGCCCCAGATTTTCTTCATGTTTGTCCATACAGCTTCTTCACAATCCCTTGTAAGGGTGAGGTAATCAGAACCTCAACTGCATATCACACCAAATTGCATTGCAACACACTGCAAAAAAAAAAAATTGAGTAAACCTAACATTTACTTTGAGAAAACATTCCCTGGAAAATAAGACTATCACTTTCTGCATTTCCCAGTTTTCCCACCTTGGTCCTGATGTTCTATCACAACAGCTAGCTGAAAGAAATCTATTTCCTTTCTTTTCATTTATGAAGCTAACAAAGCATATTCAGTTCCCATAGACTGACACTCATTCTCAATGCCCTAGAGTAACTGCCCTCTCCATGCACAGTTTGTCTTGGTCCAGAGCCAGAAAAAACACTTACCATTTAAGTTCATTTCTCAAAATATTTTCACATTCTTTTCCAGGATATTAAAAGAACCCAAAACAAAACACTGAGTAGTGTTCTATTAATACTATAGGTTCCTTGTTCCTGGTAGGATTGGAAGATGTCTGTGAATAAATCAAAATACAGGCTATTTTACCCAGCCTTATGACTTGAATAAATTATTTTGTTCTATACAACTGTACATGAAGTGCATGGTGCATTACTTTTAGATAACATCAGCACTCACAACCCTCTTTATCCCCGGGTTCTATTACAACATTTGAGAAGGCATAATATAGGGTATGTCTACATTGGAGCTGGAGGTATAATTTCTGATTGAGCTTGTGCGGTTAAAAAAAAAAGTAAATAAAATAGAAGTGTATCTGTGGTGGCGCAAACAGCCAGACGGGTTAGCCGCCCCAAATACAATCCCATCCAAAATCCAAGGCATGTACTTGGGGCAGCTGGACTGTCCTGCTGTACATGCCCCACAGCTACACGTCTATTTTTAGCTCACTAGCTTGTTCAAACATAGAATGGGTATTTCTTCTCAAACTGGAAATTACACCTCTTGCTCCAATGTAGACATATCTTTAGGGTCTGATCTAAAGATTAGCGTAACCATCCTTTAAATTCCCTTTAGCCTCATACCTATTGATACAACCTAATTTATGTTGGATTGTATCTTTCAGGTTTGGTTATATCTGTTACAAAATGATACCCCACACTGGTAATATTGTTGCCTCTTGGCCTCAGTGGTTAACCATTATTCAGGGCCTTGCCAGGGTGTTTCCAGTAGATGGGAAAAATTGATTATATAAGTCAGGTGTTTCTTTGGTGCTTCAATGTTTATTTAAAAAAAAAAAAACTTCTTTCCCTGAACTTAGCAGAAACAAACAACAGTAGGTAGTTTCTCTGCTCACAATTTCCAAGTCTGCCTTTCCAGAGAGTCCAAGGAGCTGTATCTCTACTCCCTTTCAGGAGCATCCCCATGAATTAGTCTCTCATTGTCTGCTGTTTCTCTCTCAGGTTTCTGGATGCTTTCTGCTTCTGACACACTGACACACAGCAGCAACCAATCAGTGTCCCAGCCCCTATATTTGCAATCAGTCCCCACAGAAACCCCTGTGGCTCACGTGACTTAGGGTCTCCTCAGGATTTGCCATACTGGCCGGTGCCTTCTATTGTTTCAGCTATCCCTACATAAAGGGACATTTAATTGCTTCTTCACTTAGCCTGAAATGAAGGATGCTTGGTACACCCCCAACTTTATCTGTGATTAATGACAGCCATTAACACCATCCAGCATAACAATATCATGTTTGTGCATATAGAAATCATTCATTATATTGCTTTAGCCTTTTTTCCCCAGTAATTTGTATTCACCTTGGCTGGCCATGCTAACTACATATGGTTTAGAGTAAAAATATCTGCTACTTATAGTCACTAAATTTTACAGATGTAACCCATCTCAACAAAACAGCACTTTTCTCCCATCTGAACATAAAATATTCAGCAAGTATTTATTAAATGAGTTATCTAAATATGAATAGCTGGGATTATCTTGTCACCGCTTCATAGAAGATAGGAGAAAAAAATAAAGACACTAAGAAGAAAGAGAAATTAAACACTTCCTAACTCTATAGAGTGTTCTCTAATTACTCTCTCAGGCCAGTAAGTGGTACATAAAATTGCCAGTAGGTTGTAAAAGTACTCATCAATGACACAAATGAGAAACCAAATTCTGTTCTCCATTACACTGATGTAAACCTGTAGTAATTCTGTTGCCTTCATTAGAGAGTTATTCTGGGGAGGCTGTCTACTCATCATACAGTCTCAAAAATGAGCAATAGTGCACTTTTCAATCCCTTTCCATAGCTTTGCTTTGGGGATCTACCACTGAAGTGAAAAATGTATAAGAATCTATAGGTTCACAAATTTCTTCATTTTCTCAATTTCTAAATTGTCAAATATTTTCATCCAATACTAAGTGCTGTTACTACTGTTTTTATATCAATAATTGTGCCTTCTTGTAATTATATTGTCTTTTAATCATCAAGAAAATAGTACCTTGAGTAATAAAAATAAACTTCATATGTTTTGTTTGCTATTGAAAGAAATAGAGAATTATTTCATTTTTTTCCTTTGGATCAATCAGTCTTCTACAGCTCTGAAAAGGCCCATCATTGGCATAATTTCCACTGCTTTCTTATTCTTCATTATATAAGACGATAAAGGAAAATGCAGGACACACATTGTATCAAAGAACGCAGTGTGGAAAGTAAACTGTTCTGTTGTATGTCGGTTGTGAGGATGATTGGATATTCTCCAGTGATAATACTGTTGTCAACTTAAGTTAGCAAGTTTTTAAGGTAGCGCCTTACAAATAGAAAGATGGGGAGAGTTTCAAGTGTGCCCAAGGGATTTAGGAGAATAAATCAGTGGGATTTGTGCTCTTAATCTCTTAAGTAATTTTGAAAATCTCCCTCAAATTTTACAGGATGCAAAAATTAAGAGTTCATTTTGGTGAAGTGTCCTAGTTTATAGTCTAGTCTGCCATAGAAAAGGTATGCTGATATAGCTATACCTACAAACCATCTGATATAGTCACACCTTCTATGGAGAAAAATGAGCTTTTGACATTATAGCTGATCCTAGTTCCTTGAACAAAAAAAGCTATACTAATAAATATCCTTTTCCCCCACTATAACTGTCCAATAGGGTTTCTGCCAGTATAACAGTGTCATTAAAAAAATTATACCCCTAACATTACTATACCAGCAAAACTTTCTACACATAGACCTGATAAAAGATTGGTATTGAGAGCTCATTTTTAGTGGACCTTGCAGCAGCTTTTCAAAACTGAGAGTCATTACAGAGTGACTTTTGTATGTTATGGATATTAAATACAGCAGAAATCCTGAAGGATATATCATATATCTCATTATTAATGTACATATAAGGTTTCTTGCTGAGATAAATTCTAAACATGGGGTAAAGTCCAGCTGCTGGGAAGATTTCCTCAGTGAGAAAATATTCATTCTGCTTTAGCATCCTGCTCATTAAGGGTATGTCTACACTACGGAATTAGGTTGAATTTATAGAAGTGTTTTTTTTAGAAATTGGTTTTATATATTCAAGTGTGTGTGTCCCCACAGAAAATGCCCTAAGTGCATTAACTCGGCGGAGTGCTTCCACAGTACCGAGGCAAGCATCGACTTCCGGAGTGTTGCACTGTGGGTAGCTATCCCACAGTTCCCGCAGTCTCCGCTGCCCATTGGAATTCCGGGTTGAGATCCCAATGCCTGATGGGGCTAAAACATTGTCGCGGGTGGTTCTGGGTACATATCGTCAGGCCCCCGTTCCCTCCCTCCCTTCCTCCGTGAAAGCAAGGGCAGACAATTGTTTCGCGCCTTTTTTCCTGAGTTACCTGTGCAGACACCATACCACGGCAAGCATGGAGCCCGCTCAGGTAACCATCACCATATGTCTCCTGGGTGCTGGCAGACGCGGTACTGCATTGCTACACAGTAGCAGCAACCCATTGCCTTCTGGCAGCAGATGGTGCAATACGACTGGTAGCCGTCATCGTCATGTCCGAGGTGCTCCTGGCCACATCAGCCAGGAGCACCTCGGCAGACATGGGCGCAGAGACTAAATTTGGAGTGACTTGACCAGGTCATTCTCTTTAGTCCTGCAGTCAGTCCTATTGAACTGTCTTATGGTGAGCAGGCAGGCGATATGGATTGCTAGCAGTCGTACTGTACCATCTTCTGCCGGGCAGGCAAGAGATGAGGATGGCTAGCAGTCGTATTGCACCATCTTCTGCCGAGCAGCCATGAGATGTGGATGGCATGTAGCCCTTCTGCACCATCTGCTGCCAGCCAAAGATGTAAAACATAGATGGAGTGGGTCAAAACAAGAAATAGACCAGATTTGTTTTGTACTCATTTGCTTCCCCCGCACCCGTCCAGGGGACTCATTCCTCTAGGTCACACTGCAGTCACTCACAGAGAAGGTGCAGTGAGGTAAATCTAGCCATGTATCAATCAGAGGCCAGACTAACCTCCTTGTTCCAATAAGAACAATAACTTAGGTGCACCATTTCTTATTGGAACCCTCCGTGAAATCCTGCCTGAAATACTCCTTGATGTAAAGCCACCCCCTTTGTTGATTTTAGCTCCCTGAAGCCAACCCTGTAAGCCATGTCGTCAGTCGCCCCTCCCTCCGTCAGAGCAACGGCAGACAATCATTCCGCGCCTTTTTTCTGTGCAGACACCATACCAAGGCAAGCATGGAGGCCGCTCAGCTCACTTTGGCAATTAGGAGCACATTAAACACCACACGCATTATCCAGCAGTATATGCAGCACCAGAACCTGGCAGAGCGATACCGGGCGAGGAGGCGACGTCAGCGCAGTCACGTGAGTGATCAGGACATGGACACAGATTTCTCTGAAAGCATGGGCCCTGCCAATGCATGCATCATGGTGCTAATGGGGCAGGTTCATGCTGTGGAACGCCGATTCTGGGCTCGGGAAACAAGCACAGACTGGTGGGACCGCATAGTGTTGCAGGTCTGGGACGATTCCCAGTGGCTGCGAAACTTTCGCATGTGTAAGGGCACTTTCATGGAACTTTGTGTCTTACTTTCCCCTGCCCTGAAGCGCATGAATACCAAGATGAGAGCAGCCCTCACAGTTGAGAAGCGAGTGGCGATAGCCCTGTGGAAGCTTCCAACGCCAGACAGCTACCGGTCAGTTGGGAATCAATTTGGAGTGGGCAAATCTACTGTTGGGGCTGCTGTGATGCAAGTAGCTCACGCAATCAAAGATCTGCTGATATCAAGGGTAGTGACCCTGGGAAATGTGCAGGTCATAGTGGATGGCTTTGCTGCAATGGGATTCCCTAACTGTGGTGGGGCCATAGACGGAACCCATATCTCTATCTTGGCACCGGAGCACCAATCCGGCAAGTACATAAACTGCAAGGGGTACTTTTCAATAGTGCTGCAAGCTCTGGTGGATCACAAGGGACGTTTTACCAACATCAACATGGGATGGCCGGGAAAGGTACATGACGCTCGCATCTTCAGGAACTCTGGTCTGTTTCAAAAGCTGCAGGAAGGGACTTTATTCCCAGACCAGAAAATAACTGTTGGGGACGTTGAAATGCCTATATGTATCCTTGGGGACCCAGCCTACCCCTTAATGCCATGGCTCATGAAGCCGTACACAGGCAGCCTGGACAGTAGTCAGGAGCTGTTCAACTACAGGCTGAGCAAGTGCAGAATGGTGGTAGAATGTGCATTTGGATGTTAAAGGCGCGCTGGCGCAGTTTACTGACTCGCTTAGACCTCAGCGAGACCAATATTCCCACTGTTATTACTGCTTGCTGTATGCTCCACAATATCTGTGAGAGTAAGGGGGAGATGTTTATGGCGGGGTGGGAGGTTGAGGCAAATTGCCTGGCTGCTGGTTACGCGCAGCCAGACACCAGGGTGGTTAGAAGAGCACAGGAGGGTGCGGTACGCATCAGAGAAGCTTTGAAAACCAGTTTCATGACTGGCCAGGCTACAGTGTGAAAGTTCTCTTTGTTTCTCCTTGATGAAACCCCCTGCCCCTTGGTTCACTCTACTTCCCTGCAAGCTAACGACCCTCCCCTCCTCCGTTTAATCATTGCTTGCAGAGGCAATAAAGTCATTGTTGCTTCACATTCATGCATTCTTTATTCATTCATCACACAAATAGGGGAACGACTACCAAGGTAGCCCAGGAGGGGTGGTGGAGGAGGGAAGGAAAATGCCACACAGCATTTTAAAAGTTTACAACTTTAAAATTTATTGAATGCCAGCCTTCTTTTTTTGGGGCAATCCTCTGTGGCGGAGTGGCTGGTTGGCCGGTGGCCCCCCCACCGCGTTCTTGGCCGTCTGGGCGTGGAGGCTATGGAACTTGGGGAGGAGGGCAGTTGGTTACACAGGGGCTGTAGTGGCAGTCTGTGCTCCAGCTGCCTTTGCTGCAGCTCAACCATACACTGGAGCATACTGGTTTGGTCCTCCAGCAGCCTCTGCATTGAATCCTGCCTCCTCTCATCACGCTGCTGCCACATTTGAGGTTCAGCCCTGTCTTCAGCCCACCACTTACCCTCTTCAGCCCTCCACCTCTCCTCCCGGTCATTTTGTGCTTTCCTGCACTCTGACATTATTTGCCTCCACGCATTCGTCTGCGCTCTGTCAGAGTGGGAGGACAGCATGAGCTCAGAGAACATTCCATCATGAGTGCGTTTTTTTTTCTTTCTAATCTTCACTAGCCTCTGGGAAGGTGAAGATCCTGTGATCATTGAAACACATGCAGCTGGTGGAGAAAAAAAAAGGGACAGCGGTATTTAAAAAGACACATTTTATAAAACAGTGGCTACACTCTTTCAGGGTAAACCTTGCTGTTAACATTACATACATAGCACATGTGCTTTCATTACAAGGTCACATTTTGCCTCCCCCCACCGCGTGGCTACCCCCTCAACCCTCCTCCCTCCCCATGACTAACAGCGGGAAACATTTCTGTTCAGCTGCAGGCAAACAGCTCAGCAGGAACGGGCTCCTCTGAATGTCCCATGAAGAAAAGCACCCTATTTCAACCAGGAGACCATGAATGATATCTCACTCTCCTGAGGATAACACAGAGAGAGAAAGAATGGATGTTGTTTGAACGCCAGCAAACATACACTGCAATGATTTGTTGTACAATCATTCCCGAGTACGTGTTACTGGCCTGGAGTGGTAAAGTGTCCTACCACGAAGGATGCAATAAGGCTGCCCTCCCCAGAAACCTTTTGCAAAGGCTTTGGGAGTACATCCAGGAGAGCCGCGAATGCCAGGGCAAAGTAATCCTTTCACATGCTTGCTTTTAAACCATGTATAGTATTTTAAAATGTACACTCACCGGAGGTCCCTTCTCTGCCTGCCGGGTCCAGGAGGCAGCCTTGGGTGGGTTCGGGGGGTACTGGCTCCAGGTCCAGGGCGAGAAACAGTTCCTGGCTGTCAGGAAAACCGGTTTTTCCTCTTGCTTGCTGTGAGCTATCATCATCATCTTCTTTGTCCCCAAAACCTGCTTCCGTGTTGCCTCCATCTCCATTGAAGGAGTCAAACAACACGGCTGGGGTAGTGGTGGCTGAACCCCCTAAAATGGCATGCAGCTCATCATAGAAGCGGCATGTTTAGGGCTCTGACCCAGAGCGGCCGTTCGCCCCTCTGGTTTTCTGGTAGGCTTCGTCAGCTCCTTAAGTTTCACGCGGCACTGCTTCGGGTCCCTGTTATGGCCTCTGTCCTTCATGCCCTGGGAGATTTTGACGAAGGTTTTGGCATTTCGAAAACTGGAATGGAGTTCTGATAGCACGGATTCCTCTCCCCATACATGTTATACCAATAAAATAAAAACCAGCAGGATCTTATTAAAGGGAAAAAGGCAAAATACCACATTTATTGTGAATACAGAAAGAATCATAGTAAGCAGTTAGTTATAGCTATAACATTCCATTCAATCTCATATTTATTCACACATTCATTCATACAAACACACACACACACACACACATACACACCCACACACACAGGTTCTGCAAGGTTGTTATCATAGTTACCAGCCTTAGAGTTGCTCATGCCAAGCCACTGGCCAGGTGGCCTGGACATGAGGAGGGAGCAGGGCCTTGTCAGATGCTCATCTGATGTTCCTGGAAGTTGGTTTGCAGAATCAGACCCCAAAGTTCTCACTTTTTAGAGTCTATTTTTATAGGAATTTCTTCCTATGCTAGTCTATGGGAATTGCTTCATCATGCTGTTGCTGAATCAATCAGCAGATAGCACATTCCTGACGGCTCCAAGATGTTATCTTGTTCTTTGGTTCTCCCATTCTTGAGGCTGTTGGGTGGATTCCAGTCTGCCCTCCGGGGGGGTCGTCTGGTTATTTCCACTTGACGCCTTCTTCAGCCGATGGACACTGGATTCTTAGGCTGGCACCTCCCTGATCATTCAGTTATTATCTACACCAAGCATCCATCCACATACATCCTCTATCTCTATTTTAATCACAATTGTTAATACAACAAAAGGGTGGGGAGTCTCTGGGTGCTGTTTCTGTTGTTAGAGTATTGCTTTGAGTCTCTCTCTCTGTGAATTGCTTTGAGAACAGACTCTGTCTTAGAATGTACTAACACAATTAGCAGCTTGCAAGTTTCACACATAGAGGGAGAGAAACAGTACCAAAAACCAAGAGACCTCTTAATTAGTAATACCCTGGAATTTAAACTCTGGGGAATCAAACTCATTTGTGATTTTAATACAGAACTTCTTTAATATGATCCAACATACAGCAATCAGATCCCGTACCTCCCGTTCAGTCCATGCTGGAGCTCTTTTGCGATTCTGGGACTCCATCATGGTCACCTCTGCTGATGAGCTCTGCATGGTCACCTGCAGCTTGCCCAAACAGGAAATGAGATTCAAAAGTTCCCAGTTCTTTTCCTGTCTACCTGGCCAGTGCATCTGAGGTGAGAGCGCTGTCCAGAGCGGTCACAATGGAGCACTCTGGGATAGCTCCCGGAGGCCAATACCATCGAATTGTGTCCACGGTACCCCAAATTCGACCCGGCAAGGCCGATTTAAGCACTAATCCACTTGTCAGGGGTGGAGTACGGAAATCGATTTTAAGAGCCCTTTGAGTCGAAATAAAAGGCTTCATTGTGTGGACGGGTGCAGGTTTACATCGATTTAACGCTGCTAAATTCGACCTAAAGTCCTAGTGTAGACCAGGGCTAAGAAACAGTGACTCAGGTTAAGAGCCCTGATGTGATACATGATCATACCCTTGCCAGGGCAAGCCACATGTTGCAACATGCTATCTTTTTTTCTTGTTGTGTAACGTGCAGACTGCACCTTTTATTTATGCCATTATTGCATCATAACAGCAATATATGTGCTGCTGACCATGAGGTAAAATTATCATTAATCCTCCATTTGTTACTGCGTAAATATCCTGACATTCCTTTCATGGAGGTGGTTGTCTAAACAGCGAGGTTAGTCATAGGAGCAGAAACCAGCATTGCTATATTTGTGACACATGTACAGATAAGATAGGAAATTACTTGTAACCTTCAGTTGTGACTGTAACACTGTACAGATAAGGATTCACAAGGTAATTCCATCTAGTCCTCATCAACACAAAACATGATAGGTAAACGTCAGGGACTGAAGATGGGCTGTGTAAATGGGGAAAACTTCAGAGTGCTGCTGAGGGTGCAGACTAATAATGTACCCATAAACCAGGAGAAGTTGAGTTTGGTACTTTTGTCAAGGTTTTCCCCTCTCCTCTTCCCCTTCTGAATGGCTGATGCCAGAGCTGCAAATTAGTAATTTAAAAATCACTAAGTACACTTCACTTTTTCCTCAGCTCACTATACTAACCCAAATAAGATGTTCCAGAGCTATATATTTTCCCCTCACAATTTGCATGTTTCAGCTTTATGACCCCTCCTAGTGAAGGATGCTTCAATCTGACACTTGCAAAAAGTTCCATTTACAATAGAAAACCATCCACTTGCTCTCTGGATACTTTTGTACTACCTGCTACATTTCTGGGCTTTTAATTTATTGTAACACACTTCACCAGACTACTTTCACATGAAAACATGCTTTTTGCCACAACATCTTTTAGATTAAAGGTAGCTGTGATTTAGAGTCAAAATAGTACTTCCTTCCTTGTGTGGTTTGTATACACGTACAATCTATAATAAATTTGCTAATTTGGTTTAATCCAAACTCTACATACTCAGCTAGAATGCTTTGATTTCCAAACTTGAAAAACCTCTTCAGATCTGTTCCCCTGCTGTCATAGTTTCCTTTGGTTACCTCCTGAAGAAAGCCTCTCTGAGATATGAAACATTTTACAGTGTGCTTTGCAATGCCTAATTCTTCATTTTATTAATACCAATAATATAATTCATTTGAGTGCTCTGCAGTATTTTGATAAGATTCCATGGGGGTTTATCCTTTTCCAGCTCTACTAAAATGTTCAGAGAATGAAACACTGGGGGCTGAAATAGATGGCCTGCTGACCATTTGTACCCAAAAAGATTAGACTGTATGGATCAAGACTGTTCTACAGACATGTTTTCTGAAAGAAAGATCCCTACAGTGCTCCCTCATTAACTTCTAAACACTCCAGATTGAGCAACTGGGCAGGGGATTCAGTTCCTTGATATGACCGAAAAATACTTAAGACATAATATAATACACAGCCACAGGTATTACAAGGGGCAGAGGCTGTTGATTGATGTTCACACTGTTAATTAAGCTAGTTTTAACAGATTTATTTGAAGACATTTCTAACTTTCTAGGTGAGTAAAACGGGAAATTAGAAATAAAAGTGACATGAAGGAAAACTATTCAGACTAAGTCTCCTTTGATTTCACCAAAAGGAGGCACAGAACCACTGTAATAAGCACCAAACAAAGAGACCAAAAGGATTATTTTAAATGCATGCTGAAAATAAAACTGAGCTATGACATTTCAGCGTCCAGGAATTTGCTGTCAAGGAAAAGTTATAATTAGTGAGGTTTGGCATATGTGCGGTATTAATGACAATTGTTAGACTGGAGGATATACCGTCATGTTAGAAGGGGCTTAAAAAGGCATCCCCAAGAACAAAAAACACTTTCTGGAGTTTCTCAAATAAATTTTTTTGGCTTTTCAAAATTCCAAAGTGCATTTTTTGATTATCATAGTTTTGTGACAAGCTCTGGAACTGGTCGAAAAATCTGAAATATTTTGACAAAGTTTTATATAATCAAAAATTGACTTTGATTAAACAATTAATCAGAAACTTGAGATTCAAAAAATGTCAACCATCTCTAATTATGCAGCATTTGAGGATGATGAATTAGCACTCTGCCTTGGAGTCCCTCCTGATTATTAGGAGTTGGAGGCCATGTTTCATGTCCTCACAAAGGCAATTCTCCCTGGTTTTCAATGAGAACCTCCTTCATTTGACTTTATGGGAGAAATCCTGGCCATAGTGATGTCAAGAGCAAAGTTCCCAGTGATTTCAGAGGGGCGAGGCTTTCAGCAGACTTTATATTATAAGAGGTAATGATCTTCATATGGGGAATAAAAAGGCAAACTTACAGATGTCAATACAAACTTTAAAAGGATAAACTCAATTAGGAGAGCTCAGTAATTTCCTATATTTTATTTATTTATACTGAATGTAGTTGGTACCTATTATATAGGTGAACTAGTTATTTTACCTAAGGGGAAAAATATAAATCATACTTGTAAAGTGCTATTTTTCTGGCTTACTTCACTAGTGTTATGTTTAGATGTATTGCCTACCCCCTTGAGTGAGGAGCATTTATCGTAACTTGAAGACATGAGGGTTTGCTTCTTGTGGAATAATACTAATACTACTACTGAGCAGGAGCCATCTATACTTCAGAAGAATATAGAGGTAAAAATCAAATTTTGTTTGACACCTTGATTGTTCCTGGAGGCTACAAATCTGATGGCATTTGATTGGAACCACATCAACAGAAATTGTTGAGGGTTGTGCTTGGGAGAACAGGTGGAATATGGCAATTTCAAGCATTTCTAGGACATGGCAGGGAATAAATACACTTTGCAAACCTTGACAGGTGCTTCAAAGAGATAACTGTAATTACTTCAGTCTCAAGCACTCTTCACATATGAAAGAAAATGTGGTCATTCATTGGCATCATGACAAATTGTCAGCTCTTTTGCACTAGTTTCAGGGCGTCAAGTGTTCAGGAACTGCCTAGGCTTTTTACTCATTGTGCCAATGGAGAGACTTCATGTGAGAATCAAAGTTTAGAAGGATGGTGCATGTCTTGTTAAGAGCTGACTGCTTACACAGGAACTGATCCCTCAGGACAATAAAGCATCTTCAGCTCCCACTGCAGTTAATAGGTCCTGAGGCTGTTTAGCCTAACAATGAAGGAGCTCAGGAGCCATATCACGTGAATGGACTCTTATAGATATAAAAATTACAGCTTCAAAGATTCATACAGCCAGCTAACGGTCATGGTGCACCAGGGTTAATTGAAGGGTACCAGGAAGAGGCTCAGATCCTGCATTGCAGGGAGCTGTGCTCAGTGCAATTTAGGATACAGGACTAAGCTATCTTTGCAACCTCATATCCTAGGGCTGTTGTGTGTGCCAGTCAGCAATCTGAATTTGCGTATCCTGAAGACACTCCTTTATGCCAGCTGCTTATGGCCCCAGGGGGTCATTTGGCAACTGGGATCACTGGGATGTAGGGATACCATGGCTATGCACCCTTTTCCTCCTTTCCCTGCATTAGAATATAGAGGTAGTAGCAATATTACAATCACTGTAGCAGCTCTATGTCACCCATGAAACCTTGTAAGCAGGAGGAATCTGAAATGATCTAGTTAAGCCTGATTTAGGGCTGGACTTTTTTGGAGGTGCCAGGGAGAGTGGCAGAAAGCAGCTGGGCTACACTAGGGTCATGGGGGGAGGAGAGAAGAGGAATGTTTATCTCAAAACAAGGAAATTCCATGTACAGCAATTCTGTCTAAGGCTCTCCTCCCACACATAGTGAATAATCTTAAAAGAAATAAAGGGAAATAAACCATACCATGATTTACTATAACTAAGCTGAATTGCTTCTTTGAGTATTTCACCTTGTTAATTATCACTATCTTTGAAACAGTCCAGACTGACTTCTTATGTCCAGGTATATTAACATGTTAATATAGTAATAGTATAGACAGAAGTAACCCTTTCATGCCTGTGTCCTCCAAAAAAATTAGCATATCAGGTTTTTCTAAGAAAAAAAATCACAAATTAGAACTCCTGCTTTTCAAAAAGAAATTCACTAAAACCATCTTGCTTCATAGTGTAACGAGCAAACAACCATGAACTTCTTGTTGTTAAGCAAATAAACAAATCTGAATTTGATGTTCTGATGCCAACTTTCCTTGCCATCATTTTACGCTAGTATACCTCCTCCTGATCCCCATATAGTCCTGTCTCCCTCTGGCAAACCATACCATTCCTTTGTTCCCCCTTTAGCCTACTTTATCTCCCAACAGTCCCCTGCAACTCCCCTTATTCTCCCTGCTGCTTCTCATGTTTCTTGTCCTTAATCTTACTCCAGCACTACATCTCCTCCCTGTGCTTCATATTCCCCTGTACACCCTTTAATCTCCCTGTTCCTGCCCACATCCTTCTAATTCCTCAAGGTTTCCTGTCCAGTTTCCTCAAACAGAGTTCAAGAGTTCTTTTCTGAGAGTGGTCGGTTTCACTCATGTTGAAAAAAATAGGAGGCGGTGATCACCTTTGCAAGGGGCAGACTCACTTTCACAGGCAAAGGAGCAAGAAAATAGTGGCCATCTTGACAGAGGACAGATTTAGACTTCCACAAGTAATGGGAGATGGTCACTATTCTGACTAAGGGCAAATTAACAAGTCTGATAGAACAGATCATGAGAAAAACACAAACAAACCAACCCTATATCAACATAGCAAGACTCATAATAGAGCTATGAGAACTGGCAATTCTGATAGTAAGAAACTTAGGAAAAAAGAAGATAAATTTTAACTATTTGTTATTTAATTTTCTCTTCTGTATTATTCACCAAAGTTATTCAGATATTTAGTCTACAGATTGTTTGAGACAGCCAGTTGTAAGCATTCAGTACTCAAAATTTTAGAAACATTTGTTAGTCTTGAATGAATGTAAGTCAGATGGGACTTTTTCTGTTCTCTTATTAGATAAACATAACACTAAGAGGTAGAGTTTGCAAATACTCATCATTATTCGTTCATACTTCAGTAATGAATTTATGGAAATAGAGAATATTTTCAGAAAGCAATGAAGTCATTCACTAGAATATACATGACCGATGACATTTGCTCCTGCAAGAGGAAGCATGGTTTTGTGTTAAAACATTGGGCTGGGAAGCAGGGGATCTGGGTTCAGTTCCCAGCTGTAGAATAAATATTGTGTGATCTTAGGCAAGTTGCTTAATTTCTCCATGCCTCAATTTTCCATCTGTAAAGTAGTGAACATCCATTTGTTTGTCTTTTCTATTTAGATTGTAAAATCTTTGGAGCAAGGACTACATTCATGTTTTTGTACAGTGCTTAGCACCATGGGATGCTGATCTTTGTTTGAACCTGCAGGAAATTCAGTAGCACAAACAATAATAGTGCAGTGGGATCACGAGGCTTTATACACCAAGATGTTTAGGATGGTGAAGCAGTTCACATATGCAGGAGAGCAAAAGAATTCATCTATGCCTACATTTGTGGAATTCATGGATTTGCATCTTCACAGCCTCCTTGTGTATCCATTCAGGTGCCATGGCTCGGTGAGTTGGCTCATTTGCCTAGGATGGCAACTATTTATTCTGCCCTTTCTGAGTAAGCCATATTAAATATCCAAGATATGCACATAGTATGTCTAAGGGTAGAAGACAACCCACAGTTCATGTAGCCATGCAGGTGCAAATAATTTTGAAAAGCCTAGCATGGCTTGAACTTAAACTAGTTTATTTCCTATGCTTTCTAGGACAAAGGATGGCTAGCAAGCCAGGAAGAGATGATGAAATTTCTTGTCTACAATCTTGTCAGATAAATCAAATAAATTACATGACCAAAAGGTTACACAAATTATTTAAACATCTGAGTGAAATCTTCTGGGACCAATAAACATTTCTCAGAGATGAAACATAACAATAACTGTTTTATTTGTGGAGGTTATTCTGAGGTTCTGTTGGATTCTTTATGTATAAAACCAAAAACAAGTGATTCCTGCACGATAAGTATTTTTTCTTTAGTTATAATATTTCACTAAAAACTAATGGCATTAGAGCTGCAAACAATATAGTGGCCTGCATATAGTGAAGTGTAGAATGTTTACAGGAGCACAAAGATAAACATCTCTGGTTATATTTGCTAAAGTATTGACATGATTGCATGAAAAAAGATATACACCATTAAGTATAAAACAGATTATAAGCTCCTTGGGGCGGAGTCTGTCTTTTTGTTGTGTATTTGTACAGCATCCTGCACCACAGGGTTGTCGCCTCTAAGAACTACCGCAATACAAATAGTATATAGAATCTGGCCCATAGAATATTACTGAAAAATAGGAGCCTGATTCTGCAACTTTTACTCATGAAAACATCGCCATGACTCTCAATTTGTGAAGGTTGCACAATCGAACCCTTGAAAGAGGAAATACGAAAAAATAAATGAACAAAGAACAGAGTCATGTAAAGTTCTATAGTATCAGCTATTCTGTTAGACATTTTCCCATGGTCTTGGATATAAATTGGAGAAAAAATAGTATTGTGCTACTCTGTCACAAAATTATAGATTTAAAGCCACTAAAGTTCAAGATCTAGTAAATGAAACTATTTTTTCTTGTCATCCCTCAGGACCACAGTGTTATTCCATAAGGGGAAACAGAGGAATAAGATGTATTGGCTCTACAGCTAATCCTCAAAACCTATTTATGTCTTTTATAAAAACCAAATCATCCATCTTTTAAATGCACTGTTAAATGTAGTCTCTAAAAATATACTTGCAATATTCCTGTTTTGTATAGCTCAGCAATATCTAACTTTCCTTTTCCCCCAAACTCTATATCACCTTTATTTTTCGTTCATTTTGTTGCTTTTTGGTTACCTTCTTGGTTAAAATACCTCAATACAATATCAACATATTATAGATATAATTATTTTTATTTCTATAAATAAAAATTAAGTAAAGGGCTTTTAAGATGAGGCAAGGAAAGAAATCTTTTGAGGAGATGGAAAACTTTCTCAGAGGGTTAAATGTAACAAGCAACTACACTCCTGCTAAATCATTTACAGAGCAACATAAATATGGTGGTATAGTCTAAAGGCATTTTAGTAGCAGCATATGTACAGTATAGTCCAAAAAGAAAAGGAGTACTTGTGGCACCTTAGAGACTAACCAATTTATTTGAGCATGAGCTTTCGTGAGCTACAGCTCACTTCATCGGAGCTGTAGCTCACGAAAGCTCATGCTCAAATAAATTGGTTAGTCTCTAAGGTGCCACAAGTACTCCTTTTCTTTTTGCGAATACAGGCTAACACGGCTGTTACTCTGAAACCTGTCAGTACAGTCCAAAGGCATTCACTTTTATATTCTTTTCTGATCACAATGATGCCTCACTTCAGTCCCCAGCAAAATCGTGGAGCAAGTCCTCAAGGAATCCATTCTGAAGCACTTCAAGGAGAGGAAGGTGATCAGGAACAGTCAACATGGATTCACCAATGGCAAGTCATGCCTGAACAACCTGATTGTCTTCTATAATGAGATAGCTGGCTCTGTGGATATGGGGAAAGTAGTGGATGTGATATATCTTGATTTTAGCAAAGCTTCTGATATGATAACCCACAGTATTCTTGCCAGCAAGTTAAAGAAGTATGGATTGAATGAATGGTCTCTAAGGTGGATAGAAAGCTGGCTAGATTGTCAGGCTCAATGGGTGGTGATCAATGGCTCGATGTCTATTTGGCAGCCAGTATCAAGCGGAGTGCCCCAAGGGTCAATCCTGGGGCCGGTTTTGTTCAACATCTTCATTAATGATCTGGATGATGGGATGGATTGCACCCTCAGCAAGTTCTCAGATGACACTAAACCGGGCGGAGAGGTAGGGATAGAGTCCAGAGTGACCTAGATGAATTGGGGGGTTGGGGGACATGACTTACGAGGAGAGGGTGAGGGAACTGGGGTTATTTAGTCTGCAGAAGAGAAGAGTGAAGGGGGGATCCTCCAATTATCTAGGTCACTCTGGACTCTATCCCTACCCTTGAAGGGGGGATTTGATAGCAGCCTTCAACTACCTGAAGGGGGATTCCAAAGAGGATGGAGCTAGGCTGTTCTCCATGGTGGCAGATGACAGAACAAGAAGCAATGGTCTCAAGTTGCAGTGGGGGAGGTCTAGGTTGGATATTAGGAAACATATTTCACTAGGAGGTGGTTACCTAGGGAGGTGGTGGAATCTCCATCCTTAGAGATTTTTAAGGCCCGGCTTGACAAAGCCTTGGCTGGGATGATTTCATTGGTGTTGGTCCTGCTTTGAGCAGGGGATTGGACTAGATGACCTCCTGAAGTCCCTTCCAACCCTAATATTCTATGATTCTACACTAGGATTTAAAGGTGTGATGTTAGTCCCCACCACCACCCTTAGCTAACATGTGCTAGCTAATATGTTTTAAAAGTTGAGTGTTGACAAGGCACACTGCCTTTAAAATGTGTTAAGCTTGTCTACCTCAGATTTTTAAAATGTTAGCAATGTTAGCTACTGCATACTAACATCACACTTTAAATATTATTCCAGATGAAGCCATCTTCTAACGAGGTCACTATCCAATTACTAGAATAGGACATACAACATAGAAAGAGTAAGGACAAAGCCTAATGTTTCATTTAAATGTGTTTTAGTGGTCCAAACACAAGCCAAAGTGCCTTGGAATTCTAATTAGAGATGGTCCAAAAAATGTTACTCAAAATTTGTTAATTGAACCAAAAAAAAAAAAACCTAAAAGATTTTTTTTTTAAATAAATAAAATCATTTTGCTGGAAAAATCCCCACACACACACACACACACTTCCACTGAATTTTACTGGAACAAGGGAGTAGCTGGGGAGTTAAAAAGTGAGATAAAATGCTTTTCTCCACTGAAAGAAAAATGTCATTGAAAAATGACAAATTCCATGGAACAAAATAAAAAATTGAACAAAATTATTTGAACAAAATAAAAAATGTGCATTTCTTTCATAAAAAATGAAGTGAAATATAATTTACCTTTTCAACCAGCTTCCATGCTAATGTTGCCTTAGACACTGACCCCTTCTATGGCTTTGGATAAATCACAACCTGTTTGCCTCATTTTCTCCACCTTTAAATTGTGATAATGCTTACCCACCGGATATTGGTGTTGCTGGATCAATTGTTTGTGAAGAACTTGGAAGATTAAAAGCACTGTGAAACTGCTAACTAATATTTAGTTATGGACCTAAACTATCGAGTTTGGATCTGGATCCAAAGTTCTAGGAGGTTTGGGTCTGCTGTTACAGTTTGAGACCTACCATTAATGGTTATTAATTATTGTTCTTATTAGACATGATTTTGCTAGAGATGGCTAGAGGATTAACACCATTGATCACATATTAATAGCAAAATAAGGCTACAGAAACAGTCACTCTTTAAAGAGTTGATAAATAGGCAAATACTGACTCTGTGTGTCTCTAGACCCAATTAGCTCACTTCCAGTTGCCTGCAATATCAGGGTAATTGATTTTGTGCTCCTCTGGTTACATCTCCACTCTGCCTTACAAAGTAGAGCCTCTTAGGGCCTGATCCTACAACCTTTATTCACTCATGTAATCCTTATTCATGAGAGTAATCCCATTGATTCAAATGGGATTATCCACATGGGTACAGGTTGAAGGGCTGGGCCTTCAGCCCCTAACAGGATGAACTTGTCATGTATTAATTTATACAAATATTCGCAATACATCTTGTGTTTATTTATTAAGGTGACTATTTGAGGCAAAGCATCTACTATAGTCATGTTCACTGACTATAAATTATTTTCTTGTTTGTAACATGAATTTTGCTCTCATGATAAATGCTAGATTGACAGAACTGAGCCCTCATTTTAGATCACTTAACTCAATGGATGTTGTGCCACTGAATTCAATGGCACCCAAAGACTTATAAATAGGACAGAGGGCCTGATTCTCATCTACAGTAAGATCCCTTTATGCAGCCCTGGCTCCGTCTTCACTGGAAAAAAAATGCATGGGATAGCCATGTCAATGTAAAATCTTAGCATAGACAAAGTTCAGGTAGCTTTTACACCTCAATATAGGTAGTCAAGGTCACCCTTATTAACCTCCCTTTGGGTTTACCGTGACTACCTACAGGTGAGGTAAAAACTAGACTGTCTTATCTCCACCAGGATTTTACATTGAGGTAGGTCTCTCTCACTCTTTTTGCAGTGGAGATATAGCCTCTGGCAATGGAACGGGGCTTTAAAGCAAGCATAAACGTAATCTGCTCATACATTAAAATCCTTTTATATGTAAAGGGGCCTTAGTGTAAATGAGAACTAGGCCCTCTGTTCTCTACTTCTCCACAACACAGGTACAAAGTAATCAGAGATGAAAGCTTTCCGCACGTACCTGCCCATTTTCCTCCACCTTGACTCGGGGGGGAGAGTTGTTCAAACTCCATGTCCATTCAGTCCTTGGCCTGTCTGACAAGACTGCCAACCAGAGCTCTAGTTGCAACAATGAGTTATGTTTGTAATATGAACACCTATTCTTTAGGAATAATACTGAGATGAGTTGCTCAGTTCACAGCAGGCCACTGAACAATCAGATGCCAATTTTTGCTTACTACCAACCTGGGCTGTTTTAAAATTGTTGATGACTATGATCAAAAGGACCCATAACCAATTGCTTGTCCCATAAGCCCTCTGAGCCTTGGGAACATTTATTAATAGAACGGCATCATATAAATGGATAGGAAGCCCTGAATCCCAAAGTCCCACCTACAGTACAAGCATATGAATGTACAGCTTTTTAAAAACAACTAATTTGTTTTTTAATTGACTTGCACATGAATATTTTAGTCAGTCCAGAAAGAACAGCTCTTTATCAGTCGTGATGAAAGGGTATTAGTGAATATCCAAAATGTGTACATTAAGGAGAGGAAAGGGACAAAAAATAAACTATTCAGCAGCTTTACTGAACAGGTGTTTTGCTGGAGCAGGGAAGAGCTTTATACAAAAAAAAAAAAAAAAAACCCGAGTGCACTACAAATATGTTTCTCACCCATGCCACGGGTAACACAATAGCCTATAAAGGATTAATTGGGAGACCACCAAGATGGCCAAGGAACATTTGTGAAGAGTAGCTTTCTCCTGCCTGCCAAAATTCTTAAGTGCCACATATCTTCTGGGGGTTAAACATACCCCCATTGCCTGAGTAATGTACTTGGAAAATGGCCAAGTGGAAGCCAGGTAAACTGCTTCTTTTTGACACACTAGTTACAAATAATGGCTTTATAGCTTTGTAGGTATAACTGTTAATTTACCTAGATTTAGGGCCTGATCCTGGTCTGACTTCAATGGGAGCTAGATTGAGCTCTTACTTTGTGTACAACGGAAAGCTTTACACCATATCCTGTCAAATAAGGGATGATTAGCGCTCCACATGGATTGTGCTAAAGTGTTCCAACACAGAGGTGATTAAAAGGAAGTGATGGTGATGAATATCCAGTTGACTTAAAAACCAGGATAAATTAGAAATATTAAAGGATTAAAAATCAATAAATATAAAAGTGTTGCTCACAAACTATGTCAAAATTATTAGCTCTTCATTGGAATCAACCACTCTAATGATTCAGCAATAAAAAATGTATTCTCCTTTTTCTGTTATGAAAATTGTGAATTTTAAAAATCAGAAGACAATGGTGTTTCATTCACACTGCTTAGTAGATTACAGTCAAGCTCTGTAACAAGCTTGATATAAATAATTCAGCAAGATCCCTTGATTCCTACAGCACTTGGCTGTTAAATTCTACAAAAACTGGGAAATTATGCAGCAGCTCCAGATAGAGGGTTTTTTTTACTGAAAGAGGGGGTAAATGTTGCAATCAGTATAATGTTCAGTCCAAAATTTAATTCATTGTTTTTACGCTGCCCCCAAATTTGCAGTTCACTCTTTACCTCACATTTTGCATTGGCAGCACATAATTTAATTGGGAGAAATTGCCAGGAAATAGATCTGATTACAGTCGGAAAGAAGTGAGTTAACAATGCTGATATTTAAGCTGTAGTTGCATTTCAGTGTCTACACCCCAATGAAATGCATGGGAGTGATGTGTGTTTTTCTCAGAGCTCTACTTCTAGGCTACTTACTGCAGATATCCCCCACAGTTTTACACTATGTTCACATTTGGAAGGTTATCTTTGCAACCAATTGGCTAATATCTGAAAGTTTAAAAAGAAACTGGTGCTTACATTCTGTTGCAAGATTCTGAAGCTGAGGTGAATTCTGCACACTCCGTGATAAGAGAGCTGTGCAGTACATGGAGCATTTGTGTGCATTTAAATCACCAAAAAAGTTTTCTTCTAGTTCTATTACTTCACGTATCGTTTTTGGATTTGATCAGGTTTACTGTAAATATTAAAGCATCATTTGAAAAAATCTGGCTCCTTGGAACTTCTTGGCTCCAACTTCTGTTGCTTCATGATTGTACATGGTTATTTTGGAAGTCTCTGAGTTACATTTCCCCCGAGCACTATGAAGGTTCCATGTATAGGGCCATTCTTAGGCAGACAACATATGCCGCCGCGTGGGGCACCACAGGGACCAGGGACTGCCTTTATGGGGTGGGCGGCTGGGATGAGTGCCCAGAGTGGCCCTCCAAAGAGAGCGCCATGTGCTGGCCTGCCTTGATGCTCCATGTGTGCTGCAGTCAAGTGGCCACGGTGCTGGTTCCTCTCCGGCCCAGCCCCTCCCACCGGCTGCTCTCGGCCAGCGGGTCCAGGGCTCCCTTCTCCCTGCCTCCCCCCCACCCCGCCCACTTGCTCCTCTCAGGCTCTGTGGCTCCTCTCCAGCCCCACCTCCCCCCCAGAGGCTCGCACCACTTGGTGGTGCGAGGAGAGGGAACAGGGAGCAGGCCCGGGGGTTTCTGGCTGCTGCGCCGCAGACAGCTGGGCTCCCCCGTGGCACAGACCCCACCTCCTCCCTGCACTCTCGGGCCACTGGTGGGCCTGGGAGAGCGCTGGTGGGAGGCTGCTGTGCATACAGCTCCCCGTCCCAGCCCCACCATTATTCAAATTTGGAGGCCGGGGAGCATGGGGTTCCCAGACAATGCTGGGCAGGAGGCGGCACCGGCACCCAGTGGACGGACACCCCAACCAGTGGTTGCTCCTTGTTTCTGGTAAGCCCCCTTGGCCTGGGCCCCACAGAGCAACTGGAGACCCAGTTCCCCCTGAATTATCCCCTCCCCACCCAGCACTGCTGGGGCAGACCTAGTTCCCCCTGCCCCATCCCCCCCCCCAGCAGCAGGGCAGCTCGGTATCCTTTGCTGCCTCATCCCCGCCACGGGCTGCGAGCCCAGGCTGCCACAGTACAAAGCTCCATACAAAGCTCGGGGTACGTCAGCAATGGGCTGGGGGGACATCATCCATCAGCATTATAGAGTGCTTAATTTGTTTAAACTGGTTTCAATAAAATGCATGAGGCAAGTTTTCCAATACTGTAAGCTTATGTTTGTGTTGCTAAGAGCAAGTTGGGTGTAGAGGCACCAGTTTAATAATACGGTGTAGGGCCCCGTAAATCCTTAAGATGTCCCTGTCCATGTGAAAAGTAAAGCCTCCACTTCACACACAAGGATAGAAGGCAGGCTAGATTCAGACTGGGGTTTACTTCAGAGACCATCGAGTAGCAGAACATTTACCAGCACAAATCAAATCAAGAAGTACTTGTTGAAGGTAGTGGGTTGTGATGCCTTTAAGGGCTGAATTTCTCAAACAGAGAGCCTGGGCAGGGTGCTGTGACACTGTTGTCATCATCCACAGTCAAGTGGAACCAGACACAGAATAAAGCAGAGCTCTTACAAGCACCTTAATCACTAAGTAATCACTGAACACCATACAATACTAGGAGTAAAAAGGAATGAAGAAAATACCAAGTGGAAGAATGGGACAGTTAAGAGCCCCACCAGACTGGGAAATCTCTGGAAAACAACTGGGAAAGATTTAAACAGTGCTTCATTCTATGTCTGCCAGCGAAAAGGAAGACAGTCAGCAGGTAGCCTTATTTCTGTCCATAACTGGTTCAGACGCACTTGATAGGTTTGATAGTTTTCAGTTAATTCAGGCAGAGGAGGCTATGAAACTGTATTAAAGAGATTTAAGGAGTACTGCACTTCACATAAAAATTAAATATGAGAGACATGTTTTTAAACAGAATGCAGAAGGTGAAACCATAGAAGAGTTTGTGAATGATCTCAAGCAAAAGAGCCCACGGTACAGGAAATACTGGTTATGGAACAAAGTAAGCATAGATTTGTTTATGTTACCTGGGGGAAAAAATGCACTTTTTCTAGACTATTTTTTCTCATTTTCCTGAGTTAGTCTTATTAGAGGACACTACAGCTAAACTGGTGATTATGCATCTCAAATCTATTTTTGCTAGATATCACTATAACTTACATAGTAATGTCTGACAATGGGCTACTGTATAGTGGGCGTGTGTTTAAGGAGTTTATAGTGAAGTATGGTTTTATATGTGAAACTGCTAGTCCCCATTATCTCCAAACCAATGGATTGGTGGAAAATGGTGTCAGAATAACAAAGCACCTACTGAAAAGGGCTACAGATTCAGACTCTGATCCATATTTACCACTGTTGTGTTATACAATGCGCTAGTGAAGCATGTGTCATCACCTGCTGACATTCTGTTCAACAGAAAACTGAAAACAAGAATGTTTTCACTGGAAGAAACTGGATTTCAGAGTCACTGAGAACTCGAATGTATATTGGGGTCCCAGGAGCTGCCACCACTTCATGAAAATGACACTGTGTATATCTACAATGGGAAACCTGGACACAGACAACAGAGATGTCACAAGAGGTAGCCAGCCCCCTGACCGTATGCGGTTGTCACCCCAGACAAATATATACTACAGAGGAACAGGTGACACCGTCACGTACCCAAGCACCCCATGGAGCAGACATTAAAAAAAAATCATAGAATTGTAGGGCTGGAAGGGACCTGGAAAGGTCATCTTGTCCAGCTCCCTGTGCTGAGGAAGGACCACATATACATAGACCATCCCTGACAGCTGTTTGTCTAACCTCCAGTGATAGGGATTCCACAGCCTTTCTTGGAAGCCTATTCTAGGTCTATAAATTATCCTTATAGTTAGAAAGTTTTCCCTAATATCTAACCTAAGTATCCCTTGCTGCAGATTAAGCCAACTACTACCTTCTCCTACCTTCTGTGGTCATGGAGAATTGATCAGAGTCCTCTTTATAACAGCCCTTAACATATCTGGAGACATTAAACCTTTTAAGTCTTTCCTCATAGGTCAGGTTTTCTAAGCTTTTTATCACTTTTGTAGCTCTCTTCTGGATGCTCTCCAGTTTGTCCACATCTTTCTTAAAGTGTGGTGCCCAGAACTGGACGAAGTACTCCAGCTGAGGCCTCCCCAGTGCAGAGTAGGGGGTACAATTACCTCCCATGTATTACATGTGACATTCCAGCTGTTAACCTCCAGAATGATTTTAGTATTTTTTGCAACAGCAATGCATTGTTGGCTCACATGCAAGTTGTGATCCACTTCAATCCCTAGATCCCTATCAGTAGTACTACTACCTAGCCAGTTATTCCCCATTTTGTAGTTGTGCATTTGATTTTCCTTTCTAAGTGCAGTACTTTCCACTTGTTTTTATGGATTTTTTTTCTTGTTGATTTCAGACCACTTCTCCAATTTGTCAAGGTTGTTTTGAATTCTAATCATGTCTTCCAAATTGCAACCTTTCCCAGCTTGGTGTCATCCACAAATTTTAAAAGCATACACTCCACTCCACTGACCAATATTTTCATAAATTACTTGACTAGTACAAGACCCAGGACTGACCTCTGCAGGACTCCACTAGATACGTCCTTCCAATCTGACAGTGAATCATTGATAACTACTCTTTGGGTATGGTCTTTCAACCAATTATGAACCCACCTTATAGTAATTTCATCTAGATCATATTCCCTAGTTTGCTTATGAGGATGTCACATGGGACTAATGAGATGGGATTGTCAGACTGGCAAGGAAGATGATCATTAGAAGGATCTCTGTAGTTCATAACATGTGAAGGTTTGAGAACCACTATCAGTTTTATTGTAAATGCACAGCTGTTTAGGCATTTTCACTATATGGTATATGTTTCTTCCAGGCTGAGTTCACTGAATAGGCATGTTATTAAAATAAGGAACCAATTAAAAAGTAGTAAGAACCTCAAATGGGACAAAATACTGAAGAAAAATCACTGACACTGAAACCTTCTCTATAATAAGAGGTTAGGTATTTTGAACTCTGTTTGCCAAACCCAGCCCTGAAGACAATTTTCCAGTCACGAGCTAGAATACAAGCAAGCTGAATAATTCCTCAAAGAGCCCCTAGAGGAAGAGAAGTCATTCCCTGAATATATAATATAGATCCATGTGGGGACAAGACTAAAGAGCTAATTTATTTGGGTTGTTCTCCAGTTTCAATGTTTTGAATCCCAGAGCTGCATAAAATGAAGTTAGTTTAAAATAATATTGTCAATGTTGCTCACAATTGTGACAAGTCAAGCTGATTTTCTGATGAAACAGCCAGCCAAGTGGAGCACCTAAGTCTACACACATATTCACTGCCAACTGCAAACTCTAATTTATTTAGCATAGGCAATTTTTAGTTATTGATGTAGCAACTCTTAAATATGCCTAAGAACACTGAAGTCCTTTCCTTGTGAAAGAACTGCAAGTTCAGCATATAACTAAACAAATATTCTTGACATCCTAAATTGTTTTCCTTTTAAAAAAAAATGAATAAAGACATATTGTCACAGCTAGAGGGGTACTACAGAGGAACATGAACAGCTGTGGGCAGAGGCATTCACCTTCCCAGATCTACAGAGCTGCTGTCATCACAAATCCCCTGCTTCTGATGCCTTACATCCAATCTTCTGCCTATGCCCCAGCTCCACAGGTTCTGTGGATTAAGGGAAAGTATATACAGTCTGCGTAGCTCCAAAAGAACGGTGAAGTGTACTATTTTTGCCTACCTACATATTTTTGCATGGGAGGGGAGTACATGGGCTGATGGAAATACAACTATTGCCATGAAAATTCACATTGATAGGTTACAAATGTTTTAAAAAAAATCTTTACTAATTGCGAACAAAGTAAGAGCATAAGAAGGTTCTCTAGGAACAAAAGAGGAAAACCCTATGAGAAATCTGTTTTAAATATCAATGCAATACAAAGGACCAAAGCACAGGGATAAAAAATTACATTGAGTGCCAAACACAGAAATGCTTACTATTCTACTCAGATTCTAAATGCTACACCTCATCACTATGATATCTGAGTGCCGACTGACCACACCTGGGTTTTTCAAAATACTGTAGTCTACAGGCATTTGGGCACTTAACACCCTTCAGCCCCTTTGAAAATCCCAGCCTACGACGGAAGTTTTGTCTGCGTAATAACACAGAAAATCTGGCATAAGGATAGGACTTCTGCATTTGAACCACACTGATTTAAACATTCACAGAAGAGGCCACATTAGATTCCTTTTAAAAGTCAGCATGAGGCTCCTTTACAGAAAACAAAAGCATGTACATGGAGGAGAACTGAGTCTACAAAAAGTAGAATCCATATGGTGTATGGGAAGCTTTAAAAAAAAATTGCTTCCCAGATTGAAATATGGATCATTTTTTTAAAAAAAAGTCATATTGCAGATGGTAAGGCTCAGGCTAAAGAAAATCCATTTATACCTGGAGCACAGCATATGTCCCAGATACATACTATAAATAGTAGGAACTGGGTAGTCTTACGGGATATATCTGCATACAAAAAAAGCAGTGATAGAAATAAATAGCCAATATGCATGTGGAGGGGGGGGGGTTGCTTTTCAGTTGCCTGCATCCATCTAGTCGCAGCACATTTTTCAGCTTATTGTATATGCTAAAATCCAGTGTTTGATTCAAAATAAAGCTAATTTGCATTGGCATTGTGACTTAACTCACTGGTGTATTATTACTGTGTAAGCAGGTGTACCAGCAACTGCAAATAAGTGCTTGCTGATGGAATCCCAGCAGGGTTTCTGATGAGTTTTCATTTTGTTGAACCTTACCCAGGAAATTATTGTGTAAAAAGCTTCGCTATTAGTTCTTTGCCTGAAACGTCGTTTAGCTACACCTGGCCAGATTCATGGCAATTCTATTAACTAAACATATAGGACATGCCAAAAATCCCATCAGCCTTTTTAAATTATCACTTCAAATCCTTCAGAACAACAGTGAAAAGAAATCCAACCAGATTAGAATCCACAAGGAGATTTATGGTCAAAACACTGCACACACTCTAAACTATATAAGGGAAATATCACATATATGCTTTAAGATGGAATCTAAACTACATAGTGTAAAATACATTAAATAAAGCATTGTACATCATAAAATGCTATATAAAAGTAAAAATATTATCTCTCTTGATTTGAGTTGCTAGTCTAAGTTTGGGATTCTGTGGGTTGTTTTCACTACAAGGAGCCAAGTATTCCTTTGTATGTAAACAACATTGTATCAAAGTCCTGCTTCTCTGAACATCAGAGGAGTCAAAGAATCAGAGACATTGTTCTTGCTCACAGGTCCAAGCTTCCTTCAAAAAGTAGACCTTACCCAAAACCCCTCTCAAAGCTTCTCCCAGAGCCCCAACAAACTTCAAGGCTGTGTCTGTCTCTCTCTGCGCTGCTTCAGACAGACAGACAGATACACACACACACACACACAATATGCCAAAAATAATATCAAGCAAAATCCCTTCACCTAAACCCTAAATTTCTAAGCTGACTTCCTTTGTTTTGGACAGCAACCTATGCTTAACTAGCCTACAGTTATCTTAATGAATGGCAGTGCTTAAGCCTATAACAATATTGTAAGATAGTTATGGTAAAACAATTGTGTATGCCATTAAGACTGGTTTTGATTTTAATTGTTTGTTTAAATTAAATGTTTAAAGCATCTTCAATATGTTGCAGTTTGGGAGTTTAACGTATCCTTCATATGAGTTCAGAACATTTAAGAACTGTTGTAATAGGTGGTTCATGGCCTATATTCCAGTGTCTCTAATTAAGGAGTTATTCAATCCATAAACGTAGATGAGAATGTCTTTCTTACCTTCTCCAAGGGGAGGGAGATAATTGATTTTGGTAAAAGGCACATGAATAGCTTTCCATTCAAAATACGGTAGGCAGATCCCTCTGAGATAGCTGTAACAACCATGTCCAAGATGCGTAGCTAGTAATATATACCAATAACCTGAATATACAGGTCATCTTCAAGCATTATAAAGTAAGACTATTTCAAATGACATTAAAAAAAATCAAGATAAATGCAGCATTCGTGTATGTTATAAGTAGGTGCTTGCCACAGAAACTCAATTTAAAAACAAACACTATTTTCTATTTCCTAGGGATTATCACAAATGTTTGTGAATTCTCCTAACTATATTTTATCTACATCAGGAGAAAGCTGATACAAATACTCAAAAGCAATGTGAGGAGTCAGGGATCTACAGAAGTACCATTGGTTTGTCTTTAGCGAATATATTGCTTTGCTGTATCCAAGCTATGTTCCTAATAGGGAGGAAAGAAGATACATGTTAGCAACAAACTATCAAAACCTGTTTTTTAATCTAGCACCAAACACTACTATACTGAGCACTGCAATTTCACTTGTGAGCTAAATTACAGATTTGTTTTCCTGGTTTGGCTCTGAACGGGCCTAATATGCATGTGCATGATTTACTCACTTGTGGTGCAAAACTAATGTGTATAGTAACTCTGTCTCATTACTGAAAAATGGAAATGTAGGTATAATACCTGCTAGTCACATGGCTGTTATAAAGTGACAGCTGCCACCAGCTGCAAGGGTCTGCATCTTAATATTGTTGACATGATTTATGTAGGGCACCACATCAAACTACATTCAGCTATATCAAGATAATACACAAAACATGCAAACCATGTGCAGAGATGTTTAGAGAGAACAGATTTTCCCTGCAGTAAAAAACATTTCAGAATCATCCACAAGTATTACAAGATGAGATTTTTATACCAACACATGTCTAAATTTAAAAGGTCATGAACAGACCTTCCACGTTGTAAACTCATTGCCTTTAGGTGAGAATAATCATGAAGAGACACCAAAATCGCTATGGGCTAGATTTTGCAACCTGTACAGATTTTGAATAGTATTTTACTCTACTTGCTGCCCCTTCCAAAGGGACTACTCAAACAATATGGTATATTTCAGCAAGAGTAGGAGTGACAGAATCTGTAAACAGAGCAACATAGTAGCACATAATACCATAGCTATCAAAATATTTCTAAAGGAATTAATTCCAGTGCAGTGAATTTACCAGATAGGAGAATGTTACTGGGTATCCAGAGGCAGTTATGGCGGTGGGAGAGTGTAGAGTATAATCACTTAAATATCTGTATTACAAAACTACCCAGCTCTGAGTAGTATCCACTATTTGAAAGCACTATCCTGAATATTTGCAGGGGGCTCACTTATTGTATGGCATACATCCACCACTATGTACATATTAGAAACCTAAGAGTACTATATCTTCCTCTCTCACCCATATACATACTCTGATTTTGAAGCATTGTTAGACACAAAGAAGGAAACATTAAGCTATGTATGTAATTCTATCCATGATTTTTTAAAAAAATTATAGGAATATATTAAAGCTACCAGCCTTTTGTAAATTTTGCATTATTTAGAGAAGCCAATCACATCTAACTGTTTTATGAAAGGGATTTGGATGATACTTCCACCTAGTTTCCTGCCAGTATCACAGAACAGCCCTAATTTTCTAATCTTCAAACTAAAACTTTTTCTGCTCTTTTCGATTTACCACAATAGAAAGGTAAAGTACCATTCAGATTTAGAATATTGTTTTATTTTTTCTTTACAGTGTGTAAACCTCTTAAATTGACACCTTTCATTCAGAGTTTATTTCTCTTATTTAAGAGTCGCCTGTGCTAATTATTTGTCTCTTGTGAGAGCATTATCCCAGAGTTACTGTAGGCATTCTAACAAATAGATAGCTACTGCCATGCTTTGCCAATGCCAAACAATCTTTGTCATTGTTCTTCCTTCATGGGTTATTTCTTTTTTGTGTTTGGTTATGTGTTTAAAATATGACCACATTAGTTCATCTGTAATGTCTAAACCCTTTGCAGTTTTTCCACATGTATGTGGAAAGCCAAAATATGCAAATCCTGTGCTAGATGACTAAGACAAATCAAGTTAGTTTTTACAGTGCAGCTTTCCACAATTCTAAATATTCCTGTCATGTTGCATTTTACATAACATTGCCATTATATATGGAATAAATTTAGACATTTCTGAGGTGAACATAATGGACATGATGATGAGGAATGAGAAACTGTTAGGAACACTTGCTGCCTAGGAGAGCTACCCTTCCCGAGACTGGACATATAAATAATCAATTAATAATTCAGTCAGTCTACCATGCAGATCCTAGTAAGGCAGTTAAAACTTTTTTGTCCAGATAATCATCATGTCTTCTGGGGGTTCTCCTGATAAAAAATATAGCTACCCTGAAAAGCATTGACATGTCTTTTCTTAAATAGAGTTATTTTGCTTGCACAACTGCCTGTTCTTATCACAGCTGACTTTAAAAAAAATCTAATATATTTCTAAATGAAAATCATCTTTGTGCTCAGTCACATTCCATGCACTACAATCCTCACCCTCTGTGAGTCATGATTAGATAAGACTATTGTAACCATTTCCCTGGGCAAAAGAGCATGTAGGACAATGCACATAAGTCCTTCCCTTGTGGCTCTGAAGGAACTGGAATTAGATGGTGGACCAAAGAACAGTGATTTTTTGGCTGTGCTCACTGATTTTCAAAGCATTCCCATAGGTTGAGAGCAGAACTCTGAGTTTCCTTTTGAATTCAACCAAAAGTCCAGCTTGAAAAACTCAATATGAAATGCAACTTGAAGTCATTGATACGACAACATCTGCTCTACAAACTTCACCAACCAACTCTGAGAGAAGACCTGCACAACCCCCTCCCACCCCAATAACAGACGACTTTAGACTACCCTTATAATATGACTGAGAAGGCTTTGCAGGTACAGTCCTTGTGCACTTACTGCAAGTTATTAAATTAATCCTATTTATATTCATGATATATTTCTTGGATGACAACATTTAGTTCTTCTTTATGAAAGACACAAGTGATATATTTTTACTAAAGACCAGCATCCTTCTTATTTCATTGTTAATACTTAAAAGGAAAAATATGAATGGAGACACTGGAAATCTAACTCTTTGGTTTTATCTTTTTCAAAAAAGAAGAAAAAAAGAACTTTGAAATAAAAATAAGAGAAAAGAAACTTCTTACGTTGGCAAACTCCTTCTATAGAATAAAAAAAGAGATAAGCCAGAAAAAATATTGTCATAGCAACCAGTTAAGAATAAATTCAAGCAGGGAAAGTTATCTGATTAATCTTTTTTATTATTAAGAGTACATACATACATAGTACATACTGTATCAAGTTCAGTTACAGTAACCCTTTAAGAAGGGTAGTATACTAAAACTCAATTGATTAAGATACATATTTTATTCACAGGGTTGACATGACATGACTCCTTCACTATCATGTTGTCTGACTTCCAGGACCAAACAAAACGTAGTCTGTTTTCTGCTTAAACAATCTGAATTGTAACAAACGATCATCTTTGACAGCAGATTGCTCATACAGTCAGAAAAAAAGTTTCATATCACCTCTAAAGTTAGGACCAGAGCCTACTCCCATTGAAGACAATGGCAAAACTCCACAAATCTAAACCAGGTTAAGAGGCCACAGAATGTGTAATCTCTCTCACTCTCCCAATGTATTGGGATCCCAGTGGGGAACAGGTTTTGCAGCGCTGTCTTAACCTGAGTTCTACAAGGGTTCACTGAGGAAATTTTGCATTGATAGCATTAATTTACCCAATATGGACCACAGCGGAGATAAGGGCTGCTGGTGTTGAGGATGGAACAATCAGGAATTAAGAGACAATGCAGAAGCATAGGCACTTCCACATGGATAGCTCATCTATGCAGATCCCACACAATCTATGTTTTTACAGGTCTGATTTCTAGCCACTACTGTGACCCTATATGGAAGAATTCCAAGAAACCTTCACAAGTAAAGCCAATTTGAAACTGTCTCCTCCCTACCCACAACAGTCAAAATTCAAATGTTATGTTGATGTTTCTAGGGAAAATGTCAACTTTTCATTGAAAAAACAAAAATCCCAAGCATTTTCAGCCAAAAACTGTGTGTGTGTGGTGGTGGTGGTGGTGGGGTGTTAAAGAAAATTTATATTTTCTACGAAAGCAGACACTATCCACAGAACATTTTGTTCAATCTGAAACTCTATTTTCTGTCAAAAACATTTCAACAAACCCTATTCTCCTGGACTTCTAGCCCTCTCTGCAGAGCTTAGGGACAAATTGCCCCATAATAATAGATCTACAAAAATTTTGGTGTTTGGTAA
Source organism: Lepidochelys kempii (assembly GCF_965140285.1). Taxonomy (NCBI): domain Eukaryota; kingdom Metazoa; phylum Chordata; order Testudines; family Cheloniidae; genus Lepidochelys; species Lepidochelys kempii. The sequence continues at coordinate 179,536,412 of NC_136380.1, forward strand.
GGTTTGCTAGAATAAGTTTTTAAATATATGAAGTAAACAGACTGTATGAACTAAATAAAATATGGGGCCTCTATTATTTAGTTGAACCATATAATTTATTTTCTGTGAAACCAAAGGCTTTTAGTTAGTTCAGACTGATCTAGATTAAAAATACTGTGCTAACTGTGAAAAGCTATATATTTCTGAATTCTAAAGTTTTGCCCTCAGGGCCTCCCTTCTTCAGCTGTAAGAAATCAAAACACAGTAACTTCCCAGGGGGTTGGACTAGATGACCTTCAGGGGTCCCTTCCAACCCTGATATTCTATGATTCTATGATTCATGGCAGGAAAGACAGTTATTAGCTTTGAAATCCACTCATTGAGTTCCTTCAACACTACAGTAATTGATCCAAGACTTAAGGCCTAATTCTCTCCCCTTACCCACAGCAAAGCCAACAGTTTACTTAGACAATCTGTGCAATAGGATGGGGAGGGAATACTACTGCACAAACCCAGAGCCAAGGAGCAGAGCAGTCATTCAGCTACTTTCCATCCAACTTTGCTTCATAGTAGCAACTGAGTCCAATTACACCTCCGTATATATTGGGTTTTGGCAATCAGATCCACATAATTTACAGACACACTGGCCTTATGCTAGTGACCACTCCTCCCACCCACCCACCCTGCTGATATAATGTAGAGCTGTACAGAGAGTCTGGCTTGATGCGTAGAGCCCCCTTGATGCATAGAGCTTTTGCAGTTTGTGACTTAATTATTACATTACTGTAGCACAGTGGTTTCCAAACTGGAGTACACATACCCCTATGGTAAATGAGCTCTTGTCCACGGGCACGCAAGAAAAATCATGTAATGGTGGACAATGCATTTTATTTAGTAAGACTTGGCAATCTAATCATAGGTATATTATGGCCCTATCTCAGTTGGGAGTACGAGGTAGACTATATTATTTGGAAAGGGATATGCAGCCTAAGAAGTTTGAAAACCACTGGTGTAACACAGCAGGTGATACTCTGGGATCAGGGCCCTACTGTTCTAGACACACATATTTAATAAAGACAGTCTCTGTCTGAAGACGCTTACAGTCTCACCTATCCACACAGCAGGACCTCTCCGGCGCCACTGCTTTTTGATGGACCAAGAGACATAACATAGACTTGAGATATTTAATCTGATCTGAGTCACAATCAGTTTTTTCCATATGGATGGAAATATGCTTATGTTCTGAATTTTCACACCCCAAAAAAACAGGGAAAGCACTACCAAAACAGCCTAGTGAAAATAATTATATTTATATGAATATATGCATCAGAAGTTTGATGAATTGTTTATATAGCTGCAGTGACATTCAAATGCCTCCTTGCTGTAGTGACAACATGAGATGGAAGCTGTGGATAATAATATATTCACCCTCTTTTTACTGATAGGTTGTTTCCCACCTCCCATTCTTGATTGGCAGTGGTGGGAGGAGCAGAGGGGAAGAGTCATTTTGTGAAGTCTGATGACACCTTTAGGGCCAGATGCTGATACCCTTACATTGAACAGCACCTTAGTCCACAAGAAGTTCTAGCACAAGTTGTTCCTCAGTGTAAATAAGGACATCAGAATCTGGCCCTCAGATTTTACCTGTCAGGTGACCCTAGATAATTCTTAGAATACCTTGCAGAGCCTCCGTCTCCAGGGATTCCTCCCAATTTGTTTGCATTCCTAGCAATTCCTCACTACAAATACGCTCTAATTCCATAACCTGTCTCTCCTGAGACTGTCAAAAAAAGATTGTATTTAGTGTCATTGTAGTGGTAGTTATTGTGCGCTGGACTCTTCTCCATTAGCAACTGGATTAAGACTATCAATTTATTTCTTTGAAAAGCTGTCACATGGTAAATCCTGTTAGTCACTAATGAACTGGGGTGGATTAGAATCAGTGACTTGGAGATAAGAGCTCCTACAACCCTTCAACAAACCGCTGAGCCAACCAGTGACAGACGTCTCACAAACACTTATAAAATGTATTACTAATGTGCTGACAGAATGCTCTCTAGAATCCCAGTTCAACAAAATATTAAGCATATGTTTACAGCTGTTCTTATTCAGCAAAGTGGTCAAGTCCCACTGGAGATAATCACATACCTAAGCATTTTGCTGAATCGGGGCCTACAGCCCTGGTTCTCATAATACTTAATGCACCCCAGTTACAACACTAAAGTACTTGGTACAGCCATCCTTTGCCATTATAATCATTGTCGTCATAATGGATTCTTGTGCTGAGAAGCCAGCCTAGGTACCCCCTGCTTCCATCTCACATGCCACACTTTGTGAACCACTGCTTTAGAGCAATCCTTTTCTCTAGTCTAAACCCAAGTTAGAGGGTATTGTCACTGAGCACAAATGGTGAGTCTGGAAAAAAATACTGTGTGTGTAGGAACTAAATCAACATTTTATTTAAATTAGGGGTAGAGCTTCTGACCCCCACTCCACCATTCTAGCCTTTTTACTCACATAAAAGGGAGAGAATGGCATAAAAGAGCTCTAGAAGCCACAGCTACTGCTGGGAGAGGATTCTCCTGGGACAGGAATTGAGGAAGACAGCCTCGATCCCTTCACAAGCCCTGGCATAGGGGCCGAGCCAGGAGTAGGCAACCCAGGAATCTACTACACCTTATATAGGCCCTAGGATTATCTAAAATATGCACCAGGAGGCATGAAACAGCCTAGTATAAGGAGAACTTCTTGGTAACAGTAGCATAGCATGACCCTTAGTGCCATTATTGCCCCCACTAGGGCAGACTGGGGGTTCTGTGGCAGCAGCAAGGACTCTCATCCATGAAGTCTCACCCATGAAGTGATCACTGAATTACCCACATCACTTGAAGGGGCGCTCAAGAAGTTACCCTGAATTCTAAGACCCAAAGCAGTATGTCCCTCATGTGACAGGGACATAGAGGTAAAGATTTATGGCTCATTATTTAAACTGATACACTAGTCTGCTAAAAAGTGGACATGTCTCTGTGGTATTTTAAGTTCCTGACCTACATTTTCCCTATTTATATTCACTTTTTCATGGCTAGTGAAATAGCTAATTCATGACTGAAATGTGCAGCTACCGGATATTTGTTTGTTATGTTTTAGTATCTGCTTGAGATTTTGTATCTGCAACATTCTGGTGAAAAGGTCATGCTATGCTACTGTTACCATGCGTTGAACTTAATAAAGTGTGCTGAAAGAATAGGTTCTCTCAAGTATTGTTGATTTGTATTGTTCCTGGGTTTTACATGGTCTCCGTGACAGAGAAAGAGTGTTTTTATTTGTTCCTTATACAAACAGATTTCCAATAGATTTATGTTGTACTTATACGAAACCAAGGACGGCTGAATATGTGAAAATGATTCAGTACAAGAACACTGAAGAAAAATGATACTGTACAAGTGTCAACATGACAGGATGCAATTTTAGAGAGCTTTAAGCGGTAAGATAAAAAGATATTATTCAGAAGACCTTCCCTGTTGATAGAGTTATGTATTAACCATATAGGCACCTGCACGTACGTAGACACACACACACACACACACACACACAGAATACATACCATGGAAACGTATGGAAAGCTGTTTCTGGTAAACAATCTGATTTTTTACATCACATTTGGAGTTGATTTTCCATTAAATTGTGTATCAATGTTTCAAACTTACTTCAAACAACATGGTACCAATAGAAATACACAATAAGTTTTGAAACATTCCTTCAGAAATTTCCTCTCAAAATCAGCAAAAATATTTTTAAAACAATCTTACTAAACGAGAGACACTTTTTAATCTACTGTAGATCTTAAGTACACTTACAAATGACAATGCACTGTTGTACAGTGAAAGTTTTAAACAACTACCCATGGAACTAAGGAAAAAGCTGTTGCCTAGAAAAGACTGTCTGATTAAATGTCCAACAAAGTTGTACTGGAAAGCGCATGAGGTCACTTTCAACTGGTTACTAAAGACAGGGAGCTGACTATTGAAGATGTTTCAATGAAGCCTGCTATAAAGTGTATTTCAGACCTACATATCCATATATCCAAATAAATTAAATATTCATCCAATGTCTTGATGGAGATCATTGGCTAGAGGAAAACAAACAAACAAACATAAATAAATAAATAAAACCAGGATCCCCGATGGATGCCATCTGTTGGCAAAATAAACCTATTTTTAATGGAACAAAGATGATTAAGTTACCCAGTTTCAAGAAAAATGTGCTTCCATGAGTAATGAGTTAGTTGAGTGCTCGTACATCTTTCACCTAGAGTGCAGATATTTCATGCAGACTCCCCACTCATTGATGTGAATGGCAATTACTATGCACAGAACAAGTATATAATATGCAGTAGAATAGAGGTGCAGTACAGATTAGAGATGTTACTTTGTCCTACCATAGATTTCAATATATCCTAATTGGAAATGGTCAGATTATTCATTGCTAACAGTTTATTTGGATTTAGCTTTTTTTCGAGACATGAAGTTTCCTGAAAAGATAGTGAGTTAAAATATTTGTTATTCATTTGAAACATACTGGATCTAATATAGTTGTTGCCCAGTTTCCATAACTGAGGGAAATAAAATTTGAAACAAAACATGTGAACACCCTCATTGTCAATGGAAAACTGTATATAAGGGCCTTCTGTAAATTTTCAGCTTTGAAATCATGTATATAGAGCATCCTGTAAACCAAAATCAGCTCTGAAAAAGTCCATACTGCTTCAAAGCACATAGTTAACCAGTCATTATGGTACAAATTCATAGGAAAGTGAGTAGCATATCAATAATCAACTGCAAAAAGCATTAAATAAACCAGTCTCACTATAGCAGGGGTGGGCAAACTCTTTGGCCTGAGGGCCACATTGGGGTATGGAAATTGTATGGTGGGCCATGAATGCTCACGAAATTGGGGGTAGTGGTGTGGCAGGGGGTGAGGGCTCCGGCTGGGGGTGCAGGCTCTGGGGTAGGGCCAGAAATGAGAAGTTCAGGGTGTAGGAGGGGGCTCCGGGTTGGTGTGTGGTGGTTGGGGGGCGCCTCTGGGGTGTGGCTGGGGATGAGGGGTTTGGGTTGCTGGAGGGGTGTCTAGGCTGGGACCAAAGAGTTCGGAGGGCAGGAGGGGGATCAGGGCTGGGGCAGGGGACTGGGATACAGGGAAGGGGTATGAGGGCTCTGGCTGGGGGTGTGGGCTCTGGGGTGGGTCCGGGGATGAAGGGTTTGGAGTACAGGGAGGTGTTCTGGGCTGGGATCAATGGGTTCAGAGAGCAGGAGGAGGATCAGGGATGGGGCAGGTTGTTGGGGCCCGGGGGGGATGAAGCCTCTGGGGTGGAGCTGGGGATGAAGGGCTTGGGGTACAAGAGGGGACTCTGGGCTGGGATTGAGGGGTTCGGAGGGCAGGAGGGGGATCTGGGCTGTGGCAGAGATTGGGGTGCAGGGCATGTTCAGGGGTGCCGGCTCTGGGTGGCGCTTACCGCAAGCAGATCCTGGAAGCATGTCCCCCCCCTACAGCTCCAAGGCACGGCCAGGCGGCTCTGCGCGCTGCCCTGCCTGCGTGCACCACCCCTGCAGCTTCCATTAGCCGGGAACCATGGCCAAATGGAGCTGCGAGGGTGGTGCCTGGGGACAGGGCAGAGCACAGAGCCACCTGGCCATGCCTCCATGTAGTACATAGGAACTGGAGGGGGGTCATCCTGGCTGTTTCCAAGTCCCAGACCCCACTCCCTGGCTGAGCACCGGAGCAGGGAAAACCCCCAACCCTGGTTCTCGTTGGGAGCTGAGGGCCCGACTTAATGGTCTGATGGGCACAATGTGGCCCGCAGTTTGCCTACCCCTACACTATAGAAACACGCATATGAGCATACAATAAACCACTGGTTTACTCAAACAGAAAGAAATAGCTAGTTCTCAAATTACAGCAGCTAAGCAGTTTGGAAACCAGCACATTTCTCATTTTCAAGCTGCTTTTCCCCATAGGTCATTCTCCAGACTGAGCATAAGTGGGTGAAAAATAGAACCTCAGTTGCAACAATATTTCAGTTTTTGGATGTTCCCAGGCACTCTTAATCAACACTAATCACATGAGGCACTTGTGGTAGGATTTACAGGACTTAGTCCAAAATTTAGATTATCAAAATCCCACTCAGCTGCCATCAATCCCAAGAAATGTCTGGGCCAGTATTTTTCCAGGGACATGAATTGAGAGCATAAAATAAGGGACATGAGATTACCTCTCTCCTCCTCCACCTGCTCTGAAGGCAACAAGAATGCTGAGAAGACAAAGAGTTTGAACTGGGGAGATTGGTCCAAAGCTGAGTAGGGAATTCAGTCTGTGTATTAAGAATTGTAACCTACTGCGACATCCAGTGAGGTGAGACAAATCTTAATGAGTAGGATAAAGTATAGGATTTAGAATGTGTGTTTACTTTTTATTTCTTAGGTAACAGTATCTGACCTTTATGCCTACCACTTATAAATCACTTAAAAATCTATCTTTCTGTAGTTAAACTTATTTTAATGTTTTATTTTTACCAGTGAGCTTGTCTAAATCTCTGCTCAGATTACAAAGACTCTTTTGACGAAGTGGTGAACTAATTAATGATCTTGCATTGTTCTAGAGGGTCTTGAGCAGTGTATGATGGTACATTACTGGGGTGCAAGGCTGGGGGGATTTGCTGGTGTTTCCTGTGTAGAGAGAACTGGTCTCTGGTGTTTTCACTACTGCGTCATGTAACCCTGCTCAAAGAAGCCATAAACATGATGGTTAAAAAAAGTGAGTACATTAGATGGTCTTCATCAGCAACCCTCCCATTAGTAGGGTGCTACAGTAATAGCAAGAGATTTTCTGAAACAAGTCACTGTAGACAAGACTAATAGTGAGGGAAATTAAGAAAATTAGGGTCCTGGCACCATGCGTGCCCTACTCAGACAAGGGTCCAAACCACACTATATGCAAGTATGTTTAAATATGTGGTTTCTAACGTAATTCTAGCATGGTTTCTCTGACCCATGTTGACTTCCAGACAAGCCTTGGTATACATTTCCTGCCTCCCTGAGTAGTCTACAGCATTGGTGCACATCTTTAACATATCACTCTCAAAATAAACCAACAATACTGTTTACATCGTGTGATTCCCACCCCACCCATTTATTTCTGAAAGGCTTGTCCAAGAGGAAAAGAAGCTATAGCCCATCCACTAACCATCGTGTTTAACAATGGTCATAGCAAATATGGTTCTGATTCCAGTATGGTTATGGCCTTAAATACCTCTATATTGAGGTTAGTAGAAGAAGATTTTGTTCTGTTCAAATATTTTGAAGGTTCTAATCAAAATGGCACTGGCACTGATTTCATCCCATTCATTACACAGCACTGAAAGTCAAGTCACTCTTTTTAGCATAGTAAAAAAGAAAGAACAGAAAACCTGTTTTGTTTGAAGGGTTTTGGTTGCTTGAAAGTACTAAAGTATCTGAGCACTTAAGCAAACCAGACAACACTTTTCATTGTTCATTATGTCAACTTTGCATTACTGTGACAGCACAGTCATATATCTTAAAGTCTGCACATAAGAAAAAAGTATATGAATTGTTTTCGCTTGAACATTCTTCAGCGTTTATGTTGTAACACAGATTTGCCAAGATGTCACTGCTGGGGAACAGCTGCAGTACCTCTGAGAGTTAAGTGGACCAATAATATGGAGCCCGCGTGCTGACGTAGAATGTGTATGCTAGCACTGAGAATACTGCTACCAGTTTCATTTACCAGACACTAACCTGACAGCAAAATCACATATTTTCCCCTCCTTAATAAGGGAGGAGATGGCAATGCAGTCGATGCTTAGGCATCACAGATTTGATAAAACATTCCTGTTTTAAAACTTAATTTTCCTTCTGGTTTTACCCTGACCTCTCTGTTTTACAATAATTTTGGTACTATACTCCTTTCTTCTTTTCAAGCCATTGGGATTTTACCATGAAGATGGTGAGGGCTTTTAAAATCACTAAAAAAAAAAAAAAAAAAATCACATCACCACCTCCTGCCCTCTCAGAAAAAAAACAAAACAAAACACAAACCACCAGAGGAGAGTCATCCAAATGAGAAAACACGTCGAGAAAGGGCAATGAATCTCTTCATGGAACATTGGACTAGATATTTTGGCCTCTCATAATTGGCAAGAGGTTCAGCTTGTCAAAATGCCCTCACTGCTCTGGAGCTATGCAGATTTATATCTCCCAAGTTCCTAGCACAATATAGCTGCAGTGGCAGCCATTTTCCTCCCTTGATGGCCATATTCATAGCTTGCCAGGAACTTCTGGAGCAGATCTAATCTGCATAAAGTGATCAATATAAAGTGGGGATTTAATGTGTGCTCATATGTATTTTTCTATGATGAAAGTGGATGACTTCATTTTATTTTCCAAAGACCACAAATCTACATTATTGTATGAAGTCATACAAGTGTTGTTCAGTGTTAAAAAGAAAAGAATTGTCAGAAATAGATACAATCTATCTGAAGATATGGTTTCCATTTTGGAAAAGTCCTATAGAATTTAAGAAAGGGGAAACCAACTGTGTCCTGTAGAAATTATACTGAAAAAAATCAACATGATATGGTAGCTTTTCTATAGTTTATTTGGGTTTTTTAAAACCATCCAGCAGAATACAGTACCATGGATCTAATTCACCATTAAATTCTCAAGGGCATTCCAAAACAGAAAGCTACAGAAGAGTTGTGCATATGTTAAAGGTCAAGTTCAGAAAATATCAGAACTGCACCTCTGAGACGTCATCACCAAGTATTACAACTGGAACTTCCTTATTGTTCTGAGACATTTGGGTACATTCTATTATTAATAGTTTCATTTGCCTTTGCATTTCTGGTTTCTGACCTTAGAAAGATCATCGTTGAAGTTAGGTAACAAAATAGTAGTTTCAACTTTTTTAAAACATCAACATGTATAACTGACAAAATTGCCGCAATAATTTCCTATCAAATTGATTTTACTACACTGATGAAATAAAAAATATGTTTTTGCATAATAGCCTTGTCTTTTTAAAAATTATTCATCAGAAAAAATATTTATATGTAGAGATTTATATCATTTGCCAAAATACTTTATTCTCTGGATATTTTTATGCAAGGGAGAGAGTGTGCAAGAACTGCAGAATGAAGTCAGTTTAGCCATGCTCCTTGCAGTGAAACATATGTTTAAAAAAACACTGTATATGTTTAAATGAATCACTTTACATACTAATAACCTGCACACTCATTTACATGGCCCAAAACAGACAGACAATGAAATTACATACAGAACTACAAGCACAATATAGATGCCTTTACTAACGTGAGTAGTCCCACTGGCTTCAACGAGAACACTTTAATGAGTTACTCCCACTCACTTGAATAAAGGTTGTAGGACTGGGCCCTATATGCTAGATTCTCAAAGGTATTTAGGCATTTAAAGATGCAAATAGGCACCTACAGGGATTTTTAAAAGCACCTAGATAGGTTAGCTACTTAAGTCCAACAGAAATCAGGTCAACGATTTTTTTTTAAAAACGGAGCCTAACGATTAGTATGAATTTAGTAGCCTGGCCTAAATACATGGCTTCAGTGAAACTACTCATATGCATACATTTCTGTTTGCAGGATCAGGTCCTTAATTCACGAACACACTGTAAAAAAATTTGAAATGCTATAAACAATTAAGGCAAAAAAACCAGCACGCAATACAATATTATCACCATGTTCAAGGAAGCTAAACTGATACACTTTGGATACCTGTAACTGGGTTTTACCTTTGTAGCATCACTGCTTTATTCTCTCCTCTGATACCTCCTGCAGACTGTTTCACTCTGGCTGTACGGTAATTTGTGACCCTCTGATTGAAGGATTTAGCCTTCCAGCTAAACCATAACGTCCTCCCTCTCTGGGACAAGTACAAAATATTCATGTCACAAGTCAACTCTTCATCTTTCCCCACACGTAACATTCCTTCAGTACTGTTGCAGGGTTGCTTAGAAGTCTTTCAGCTTTTCCCCAGGCCACAGAGTTCAGTCAACTTTTCCCCAGCAGGATCTGATTTGGTCTTCCTGCTGTTGATGGAGTGCTTCCTCCCACCCTCTCTGAAACCCCTGGACATGAACCCCCAAAATGAAAGCTAGTATTCAGTCCCCATCCAAAGCCTTTGATGGTATCTTTACCCATGGCCTCTTCTTTTACCTGCTTTGCTTCTCCCCAGAGTCATAAGAACATAAGATCTTAAGAACAACCATACTGGGTCAGACCAAAGGTCCATCTGGCCCATTTGCTGTCTTCCAATAGTGGCCAATGCCAGGTACCCCAGAGAGAATGAACAGAACAGGTAATCATCAAGTGATCCATCCCCTGTCACCCATTACCAGCTTCTGGAAAACAGAGTCTAGGATCACCATCCCTGCCCATCCTGGCTCCATTGATGGACCTATCCTCCATGAATTTATCTAGTTCTTTTTTGAACCTTGTTATAGTCTTGGTCTTCACAACATCCTCTAGCAAGGAGTTCCACAAGTTGACTGTGTCTTGCATGAAAAAATACTTCCTTTTATTTTTTTAAAAACCTGCTGCCTATTATTAGGTGACCCCTAGTTCATGTGTTATGAGGAGTAAATAACACTTCATTTACTTTCTCCAGAGTCATGATTTTATAGATCTCTATCATATACCCTTGGTTGTCTCTTTTCCAAGCTGAAAAGTCCCAGTCTTATTAATTTCTCCTCATATGGAAGCTGTTCCATAACCCTAATAATTTTTGTTGCCCTTTTCTGAACCTTTTCCAATTCCAGTACATCTTTTTTGAGATGGGGGGACTGCATCTGGATGGAGTATTCAAGATGCGGGTGTACCATGGATTTATATAGAAGCAATATGATATTTTTATTATCTCTCTCTTTCTTAATGATTCCCAATATTCTGTTTGCTTTTTTTTTTTTTTTTTTTTTGACTGCCACTGTACATTGAATGGATGTTTTCAGAGAACTATACACAATAACTCCAAGATCTCTTTTTTGAGTGGTAACAAACTTGAGTGGTAAAGTCCTTCTACATCATAGAATCATAGTTTTAGAAGGGGCCAGAAAGGTCAACTAGTCTAACCCCCTGCCAAGATGCAGGATTTGTTGTGTCTAAATGATCCAAGATAGATGGCTGTCCAGCCTCCTTTTGAAAACCTCTAGTGAAGGAGCTTCCACAACCTCCCAAGACAATCTGTTCCATTATCCTATTGTTCTCACAGTTAGGAAGCTTTTCCTGACATTTAATCTACATTTGCTATGCCGTAGTTTGAACCCATTGCCTCTTATACTGCCCTCTGTGGCAACAGAGAGCAACTCTTCTCCATCTTTTTTATGGCAGTCTTTCGAGTATCTGAAGACTGCTACCATAACCCCCTTAATCTACTCTTTTCCAAACTAAACATACCCAGTTCCTTCAGCCTTTTCGTGTATGGCTTGCATTCCATCACTTTCATCATCTTTGTCACTTGGATCATTTCCAGTTTCTCCACATCCTTTCTATAAAATTGGACACAGTACTCCAGCTGAGGCCTAACCAGCGCTGAGTAGAGTGGTACTATCCCCTCCCATGGCTTGCATGCTGTGCCTCTGTTAATGTAACCTAAAATGTAACCTAAAATTGCTATTTTTGGCACAACAACATTGCATTGCTGACTCATATTGGGGTTGATCAACCACACTTCCCAGATCCTTCTCAGCATTGCTGCTGCCAAACCAGTTAACCTTATTCTGTATTTGTGCATTTGGTTTTTACTCCCTAAGTGTAGCACCTTGTATTTGTCTTTGTGGAATTTCATTGTGTTGTCTATAGCCCAGTTCTCCTATTTATCGAGATTCCTCTGAATCTTAGCTCTATCATCCAAAATGATGACACCCCTTTGCCCCCCACCCCGTTTTGTGTTATCTGCAAATTTGATGAGTATGCTCTCTATTCCTACATCTAAGTCATTAATAAAGATGTCAAACAATACCAGACCCAGAACAGATCCACGTGGAACCTCACTTGAGGCCTCCCTCCAATCTGACATCATTTCTTTAACAGCTGCTCTTTGTCCACAGCTGTCCACTCAATTATAGATCCACTTACTGGTAGTTCCACTGAGCCCACATTTGTTCAGCTTACTTATCAGAATATCATGTGCAACTGTGTCAAAAGCGTACTGAAGTCCAGGTTTATTATGTCCACTACATTCCCCCAATCCACCAAACCAGTTACATCATCAAAGATGGAAATCAAGCTGGTTGGCATGATTTGTTCCTAGCAAATCCATGCTGACTGCAAGTGATTACCCCTTCATCCCCCAGGTATTGACATGTTGAATATATGCATTGCTCCAGTAGCTTCCCAAGCACTAAAGTAAGACTGACCGGTCTACAATTCCTCAGATCCCCCTTTAAAAGATGGGTACTATGCCAGCCCCTCTCCATTCCTCCAGGACCTCTTTTATCATCCATGAGTTTGCAAATATTATTGCCAGTGGCTCTGAGATTTCTTCAGCTTATCCCTTTAGCACCCCAGGGTGAATAGCATTAGGCCTTGCTGGTTTGAATTCATTCAAAATTGGTCAGAAGATCTCTGGTGTGTTCTTTACTTATCCCAATCTGCATCCCTGTCCCTTTATTGTCTATGTTAATTTTGCTAGTCATCCAGTCACATGTTATTTTTTGTGAGAAAACAGAAGCAAAGTAGGCATTGAGCAGCAACTCCTTCCTATCATCTTCTCTTACCAGCTCACTTTTTTGCATCAAAAAGCGACCCACAGTGTCTTTGATCTTTCATTTTTTGTCTGACATGTTTGAAGAACCCTTCTTGTTGTCATCCCGCCTTCCCTTAGGTCCACTCTTCCTATACTGCTTTACAGCATTCCATCTCTTGGATTAGGCCTTAAAAAAATCCATCCCTAGGATTCCTTCCCCTTATCCATAGCTTGACTTAGGTCACTTCCCCAGCTCTCTTGATGGTAGAGCCCCGTCCAGTTCTTACCTTAATCTGATCTCTCTGTGTGCTGACAAGAGGCTGTTCCTTCTACTCACTGGCAATCCTTCCCAGTGTGTCTTGCAACAGTCTACAATTCCCAGGATTCCGCTGGAAATGTCACTTCCCAGAATTCCCTTATTCTAAGATGAAATAGGACTAGGACAAGGTCCATGCTTGGCCTATAGGTGCCATTGAAGGGACTGCAGGACCTGTTACCATTCCATTATTGTGTGGTTCCTGATTTCTGTGATGTTTAGAATCTGTTTCACAGCATTGCATTAGCATGGGAATTTTAAATTAATGTTAAAACATTGGAAAATCCCAAAGTGTATATGTATGTGTATATATATATATATATATATATATATGTAGTTCTTTAAAAGGCAGATTAATATTAAAGACATTCAAACCAGCTCAAAAATTAAAGCATTTGAGAGCTACAGATCATATGTCCAATTATTTTCATTCTATATTCTCAATTGTACTAAGACCATTACAGATTAGTAAACTAATAAATGCTGACAAAATAGAAGCGGTTTGTTTGAAAATTCTATGGTGTCTATGCGTGATGGGAATGTCAAGCCCTGATTTAATTTCACAACAACACAAACCACCCTGACAGCAGAGAACTCATTTATGTTTAAACACAAAGCACAGAGAAAATAGTCAGCCTTTTTGTATGAAAGTTCTGTCTGGACACATTGTTCACATATTACATCTAACTATATTACTATGAACAAATTCAGCTACAAACTAACAACAAGCGTTTATCATTCCTCAGTCATTTTTCACTTTATATGTTCCAGATTTTATGATGTCTCATCTTGAACCAACTTGCCTTGGGCTACTACTGCTCTAACAAAGCTCAGTCTAAAAGAATATCTTACCGAATGAAAAAGGTAAAATCAGAAAATAGAATCGTATTGATACCATTGTCTCAGGAATTGAAGATTCTTGCAATTTACTCACATATTAAAGCATGTGCTACTACCAAAAATCCTGCTGTTTTCTCTAGTGTCTTTGGGGTACTAGTGCTCATAGACCTGCACCACCAAACATATTTCTATAAATATGTGCAAATAATGTAAGAAAAAAATTATGCTACTGAACATCACCAATATTGCCATCCTCAAGCTTTCAAACTTTTGGGTCAAGCTACAAAAAATCATGAGGTTGCCTGAAAAATAATCTTGTGGGTTTGTTTGTTTTAAAATACTGCACTTGGTTCTTTTTATTTGCCTGTTAGTTTCTGAACCTTTAGGATGCACTTGCTTTGTGTTTTCAAGCTTTTACCTACAAACAAAAATGCTAGAAGATTACTTTTCTTAAAAAAAATGCTGATCAGCTTTTATTGAAAGATTGTCAAGCCTGAGATTGCATGAGAAAGCCCTGGCTGGGATGATTTAGTTGGTGTCGGTCCTGCTTTGAGCAGGGGGTTGGACTAGATGACCTCCTGAGGTCCCTTCCAACCCTGATATTCTATGATTCTATGATTCCAGTAGCTGGGGCTTTAAGAAAAACAGCAACTACTACAAGACTGAATCAAATCTCAAGAGCTGGCACCAATGCATCATCTACAGTAAAGCCCACTGTCTCTTCTCCAGTCTCACGCATCCATTAAAGGGACCAAAGAAGAGATGAACTTCTAGAGGACTTTATCCTACAAAGTCTTGTGCACAGCAGAGTGAACTAAGATTGTGTAAGGGCGTAACTGATGTTAACAGCTAGGCATGGTTCTTCAGAGTAATAGTAAGTTTCAGGTTCCTTGTTTAATATTTCCTTACTCATAATTGCAGAAGGCAAGAAAGTGTCAGGGAATAAGTGGTGATTGCATGAAAAAATGCTTGGTGTGTATAAAAAGATCTTCTACACTTTCCACAGCATGCATCCGATGACGTGAGCTGTAGCTCACGAAAGCTTATGCTCAAATAAATTGGTTAGTCTCTAAGGTGCCACAAGTACTCCTTTCCTTTTTGTGAATAGAGACTAACACGGCTGTTACTCTGAAACCTGTTTGCTCTCAGAGCATGCTAAGAGACATACCTGTGGATCTCACCTAGCTGTCCGAGGCTACATCCCAATATCAATGGACCATTTGAAAAGACAATGGCAAATCTAATTGCCCAGACATTGATATCTTGCAATCAACACCCAAAGGGATCTGGATGTCCCTAAATCTCAGCAGGGAGGCTGAGCAACATTCCCTAGATGGAAGACAAAGGACTAGGAAGTTATGAGGTGGGGGGAGAAGAGTTGGCTGCTGGAAGGCGTTAGGGCTCTCACCTGGAGTCTAGCAAAGGTGATCAGATAGAGAGAGACTGAGCTTGAACCACAAGGTTCTCTACACTTGGCTGGGTTGTGGGATAACCAGAATGGACTATGCTTTAGCCTTCAGCCTTCTCTATACTACCCTAAGGACTTCCTATGCTGTGCTCCTGTTAATGAATAAACCCTTCTGTTTTGACAACACTGTGAGAGTGCTGCTGCAAATGCTTCGTGAGGTGCATTAATCCCTGAAGAGCATACAAGTTAATTTGCAAATTTGACAACATCAAATTAGGCCTGAATAAAGACTGGGAGTGGCTAGGTCACTACAAAAAATAATTTTCCCTCCATTGATATTCACCCCTTCTTGTCAACTGTTGGGAATGGGCCAAATCCACCCTAATTGAATTGGCCCCGTTAGCACTGACCCCCTTCTTGGTAAGGCAACTCCCATTTTTTCATGTGCTATATATTTATACCTGCTTACTGTATTGTCCACTCCATGGACAATATCTGATGAAATGGGTTATAGCTCACGAAAGCTTTTGCCCAAGTAAATGTGTTAGTCTCTAAGGTACCACAAGGACTCCTCCTTGTTTTTACTGATACAGACTAACATGGCTATCCCTCTGAAACAAGTCTCCCTTGGGCATCTGTCTCAGCTGGACCTGAATGGAGCTCACAGTGTAAAGCAGGAGTGCTGAAGGCCCAGAGCTACAGTCTAAGGAGGTGGTGAAGCAACGTGGCTTACCCTGAGAAAGAGTGAGACTCCTAGATGGTCTGGCACACTGACAGAGTTTCTCCTACAAACTGTTTCAAAGCTGGGGCCAATCCTGTGGATCCATAACACAGGTTTCCATGTGCTCTCTGCCCTGCTTCTCACTTATTGCTTTGTGCTTGTATGTGCAAAACCTCTGCATCTTTGCTGGTCAGAACAAAGCACAAAATGGAAAAAAACTCTCATAGTTATTCATGAAAAGTCAAATTCCATACTTTCAACTCTCTCCCCCCCTTTCCCCATGTAGCTTCACTTGTTTATTGAGCAGTGGAGATCATTCGATAACAGCTATTAGTGATAGTGAAGTCAGACTGAAGAGAAGGAGAAAACAGTGCTTAAGAAACTGAATTCTCAATTAATTTGTCCTTCACCAACAGAAGTTGGTCCAATGAAAGAGAGGACCTCACCCACCCTGTCTCTAAATGAATTTAGATAATTTAATGTCATTAAAATATATGTACAATAGATGTACAGTACAGTAGTGTAGTTTTCTGTTTTAAAAATGCATATCCTAAGGGTCTCAGACTCAGTGTGAAATGCCAGCAAATATATTTTTGCATAACCATGCATTAGCAAGATCAAAAATAAATGATCCACATAGTAGCATGTAAAGATGTTTGAATACTGGTGCCCATGTGTAATGGTATATTTTATTTATTTTTGTGACAAAGAAAGTAATTCTGTGAGAGTATTGCTATCACAATATGAAATAAGATTCTTTGTCCTTTTTTTCCATTTTAAAAAAGAGCCCTTTAACAGTGACCTATGAGGAAAACAATCTTGTGAATATAAATAAAAAATAACATTGCAGCAAATTGCAACATACATTTGTCCCTCCCATTCTTTAAATACATTAAAAGAAAGCTGATAATTCAATTGCAGACAGGAACATATACACAAGGGGTTTTATCTGTTAATATATTATATGCACTTATTTACAAACCAAGATGTGCAATGGGGCATGATAATATGCTTTAACTTATAAAAGGGCATAATGATACTACTCATGTGAATAACAGCTCATGAATGCAGGTAAGAGGCTCACAACCTGATCGAATGTAATTATTAATGTTGTAATGGAAACAATGATTACTCTCACTGTTATCCATTTTATTCTTTCAGTTGTCACAAATGTGTGTTGACTCTTTCTTCCTATTCTCCAATATCTTGTCCATTTTAATGGAAAGTGATTGGATTATTAATCATAATTTATTTAAATATTACAAACATGCTTGGCTTTTTACAGACATGTACGAAGACTAGAATCTTGCCCTGAAGTGCTTAAAGCTCAGTTTCTATACTTAGTAACAATTCTGCAAATTTACTTCAAAAGGGTTGTAATGTTATAACTGACATCAGAATGTAGACCTAATCTGTTGGCAGTCTTGTGGCTTTTGATCTGTGCCTTAAGATGAGAAATACAGTGAACTAGTGGTGATATGTTCTGAGGTCATAGGTTGATGCAAATTCCCATTTGAACTGCTGCTATGTAACCCATTATGTGAATATAGATTTCATGTTCATTAGTATAGCAACTGATATGCTTGACAGCATGGAAACCTCTAGCATAGTAGTGAATAATTAACAATTTTATATCATTTTAAATGTGTTCTGTAGTCAGGTTTGACCAGTAAAGAACACATAAGCTAGTCTTATGAATATTCCATTTTCTAGATATCTTTGGTGGATGAGGTTCTTTGGTATGTAATGTGGAAGGTCAACTTAGATTTTAATGGTCCCCATCTGGCCTTAAAAATCTATGGGTCCAATTCCCCATTGCCTTACACCTTGTGCAGTCATTTACAACGGCATAAAATGGCTTTTGCCACCCACTTTTTACTGGTATAAATGACTACACAAAGTGCACTGTCCTATGAATCTCTACGTGCTTGAAGGAATAGTACTGCAAATACATTAGTGTCCATTCATCCTGGAATGGAGGAATTTGCTTGCACAAAACAGTTGGCCAACTATGTATAAACAAGAGACAATTTGTAAGACTAGAGGTATTAAATACAGTTCTGTCAGATGTGTTCACGAGGCAGTGTACCCACCTCCTGAAAAATGCTTGGAAATTAAAATAGAATTTTGTCAAAGCTGAAATGTTTCTTGGAGACATTATCTTTTTTCTTGTTAAGGTTTTTGTTTTCTATCTGCCTGGGACATGGGAGACAGAGGTTGAAATCCTTGCTTTCCCTGATTCAGAGAATTCTGGGATGTAAAATTCTGACTCAGGCTGAACAAGGACTTAGACTATTAGCATAGCACCCAAGAAAGAAAGAAAGAAAGAAAGAAAGAAAGATCTGGTCCAAAAAAGCTTCCCAAATCAAAAAGCTCAGGTTTTGATCTGAAAACAGATGTTTTTGGCAAAATTCTGTTGTTGCAAAAACTTTTTCAATGTTTTGTTTTTGTTCAAAGCAGAATAAAAACTACATATGAAACTTCAAAAGTTGTCATGAAACAGAACTGTCAATCTGTGGACAGTTCCGACTAGCAGAGACACTCTCTTACTGACAATTTCATTTGCTTAACCACGCCCATACTAGTCATTTGATACCTGCTTTTGAGTTGAAGAGCCCTCAACTACCATTATCTTCTTGCAGAGTTGAGCTAATATATGAAGGAAAGAAATATAAATTAAACCAATGGTACAGATAATAATAATAATAATAATAATAATACCAAAGATAAGAAGCAAGCCATTCACCCCGCTTTACTTGACCCCCATATACCTACACAAGCGTTATCACATAATCAACTGACATTTCTACCTACAATACTAAGATAGCAAGATTGTTTCTTAAGAGGAAGTACAGCATTACTTTCAAACTTTCTTGACTAGCTTCTCTGTCAATCTGGGGTCTGTTACAAAGCCAACTGGACTACCGAAAGAGCTGTGGGAACAAGAATTGTTTGTTTGTTTCTGAAAAAAAGAGATCAGAAGAAAAATGGTTTCACTTCAAACCAAAATTTTTTTTTAAAGTTTTCAGTGACTTGAAAAATAAAAAAATATTGTTTTAGGCTGAACAAAACATTTCATTTTATCCAAACTACTTCATTCAACCCAAAATGTTTCATTTAGACTTCAGGCATTTAATGTTTTTATTTTATTTTTAAAATACATTTGAAGGAAATTTTGAAAGAAAAAGTCATTTCAAAAGAAGACACTGAAATGTTTAATTTCAACATTTTTAAAATAACACATTTCAACTTTTTTTGGATTTTGGGGGTGGAGGGAAAGGAGATTTCAACACGAACAATTTGGCAAAAATGAGAGTCACAAAACATTTCAGTGTCAACAAATTTGCATTTATTTTTTTGGCCAAAAAAGTTATTCCAGCTGTAACTGTGGATCAGACACGTAGCGCTAGATTCACAAAGGAAATTAGGCATAGAGACACTGAGCATCACCACACCTAACATTTAGGGACCTAGAAAATCACTGGGATTCACAGATTTGGGCACCTAGTTCTTCCTGTGCAATGAATGGGGAGTGATAAGCGCCTCAGAATGGGATTCACAAAAGACAGAACAGGAGAGTGGCTCCCCACCTAAACTAGCCAATAGGAGCTGCCAAGGTGAGAGGTGTGCCCTTAGCCCCACCATTGTCAGGGAGTTTGACACCTAAGTGTAGGCTGAAGGGAGGTGCTTCTCTCTGCTTGGCATTCTCAGCTGCAAATCCTCGGTGGGCATTATGCACCTACATGGTTTCTGCAAGGGGTGGAGAAAAAGGCGGGTGACCCTTCCCTCTCATAACTTTTAGACGAGTGGTTAGTGCACTCACCTGGGATGTGGGGAATCCCAGGTTCAAGTCCCCTCTCCGCCTGGAGTCAGCTACCTCTTAGGTGAGTACCCTAAGCACTGGGCTATGTAATATTCTGATGTAGGTCTCCCTCAATTTATCCTGTTAAAGCTGTACCAGTATGGCTACATAATGAAAAATGTCATTGGAGAAAGGCAACTGGATCCTGACTCTCCCACCTCCCAAGTGAGTGCTCTAACCGGGATAGAGAGGCTCCAATGAGTCATTATTTATCAATACTAGAACAGCTTCAACAGAAGAGACTGAGGGAGCCCCACATCAAAATATCCCATCGCTCAGTGGTTAGGGCACTCACCTACAAAATGGCAGATCCCTTCTTCCCCATCAGGTGGAAGTGGGGACTTGAATCAGGGGTCTCTGTCACCCCAAGTGAGTACCCTAACCACGGGGCTAAAAGTTACAAAGTGGAGCAATCACTGTTCTCCTCCTCCTGGGCCATTTGCTTGCCTATGGGGGGCTGATCCAGTAGGCAAGCTCTAAGAACACTTACCAGATCAGACCCTGTAGGCAAGTTCAGCAGAGGAACATCTCTCTTCCTCCAGTTTATACATCATTTGCTCTGTGGCTTAGGTGTCCACATGCCTAGAACAAGGCTGCAGTGCACATTCTCAGAGGCAGAAATATAGGCATCTAGAGAATTTTTACTACAAAACTTTAGGTGCTGGGGAGATTAGGCACCTACAGGACTGTACGTCTACACTACGAAATTAGGTCAAATTTATAGAAGTCATTTTTTTAGAAATCGGTTTTATATATTCGAGTGTGTGTGTCCCCACAGAAAATGCTCTAAGTGCATTAGGTGCATTAACTCGGCAGAGTGCTTCCACAGTACCAAGGCTAGAGTCGACTTCCGGAGCGTTGCACTGTGGGTAGCTATTCCACAGTTCCCGCAGTCTCCGCTGCCCATTGGAATTCCGGGTTGAGATCCCAATGCCTGATGGGGCTAAAACATTGTCGCGGGTGGTTCTGGGTACATATCGTCAGGCCCCCGTTCCCTCCCTCCCTTCCTCCGTGAAAGCAAGGGCAGACAATTGTTTCGCGCCTTTTTTCCTGAGTTACCTGTGCAGACACCATACCACGGCAAGCATGGAGCCCGCTCAGGTAACCGTCACCGTATGTCTCCTGGGTGCTGGCAGACATGGTACTGCATTGCTACACAGCAGCAGCAACCCATTGCCTTGTGGCAGCAGATGGTGCAATAGGACTGGTAGCCATCATCGTCATGTCCGAGGTGCTCCTGGTCACCTGTGTGAGGTCGATCAGGAGTGCCTGGGCAGCCATGGGCTCAGGGACTAAATTTGGAGTGACTTGATCAAGTCATTCTCTTTAGTCCTGCAGTCAGTCCTATTGAACCATCTTATGGTGAGCAGGCAGGTGATACGGATTGCTAGCAGTCCTATTGTATCATCTTCTGCCGGGCAGCCATGAGATGTGGATGGCATGTAGTCCTTCTGCACTGTCTGCTGCCAGCCAAAGATGTAAAAGATAGATGGAGTGGATCAAAACAAGAAATAGACCAGATTTGTTTTGTACTCATTTGCAACCCGCCCCCCCCCCCCCGTCTAGGGGACTCATTCCTCTAGGTCACACTGCAGTCACTCACAGAGAAGGTGCAGCGAGGTAAATCTAGCCATGTATCAGACTAACCTCCTTGTTCCAATAAGAACAATAACTTAAGTGCACCATTTCTTATTGGAACCCTCCGTGAAGTCCTGCCTGAAATACTTCTTGATGTAAAGCCACCCCCTTTGTTGATTTTAGCTCCCTGTAAGCCAACTCTGTAAGCCGTGTCGTTGGTCGCCCCTCCCTGCGTCAGAGCAATGGCAAACAATTGTGCATCTGAGTTGAGAGTGCTGTCCAGAGCAGTCACAATGGAGCACTCTGGGATCGCTCCCGGAGGCCAATACCATCGAATTGTGTCCACAGTACCCCAAATTCAACCTGGCAAGGCCGATTTAAGCACTAATCCACTTGTCAGGGGTGGAGTAAGGAAATTGATTTTAAGAGCCCTTTAAGTCGAAATAAAGGGCTTCATCGTGTGGACAGGTGCAGGTTTACATCGATTTAATGCTGCTAAATTCGACCTAAAGTCCTAGTGTAGACCAGGGCTCAGAGGCAGCCAAGCAGGGGTTTGTGAATGTCAATGGGGCTTGATTCTGAGACCTAGATGCCTAAATTCTTTTGTGAATCCTTTTCATATGTCAGACAATATAATCTTTCTTCTTGCATCCTACACCTTTTTAAGCAGGGAACTGAGTTTACAGCATATTTTTTTCTACCCTAATTGATACCAAAGCTCTTATTTTGTGTGGCCATCCCCCAAAATGTAAATTCACTTATCTTATGTAACCCAGGTTAAATCCTGCACTGTGGACTCCTCATCCGTAAAATGAGGGTGATAATGCTTACTTCACAGAGGAGTAGTGAGGCTTAACTCATTAGTGCTTGTACACAGCTTTGAGAAACTCAGATATAAGGCTATCCAGAAATGCATTATTATCGAAAAAAGTGAGCAAGGCTTCTCACTTGCACTTTCCAAGGAGCTGCAAACTGTGGCTTTTATCTAGTTTTCCAACTGCTCAGTGTGGCTACTTACTAGTTTAAATAACCTATTGGAAACTGAAATGACAGTCCCGGTCTCCTCAGTTTGCTGGTCCAATTTTCCTCAGTGTGAACAAATTGCCCCTGAAAGCACACAATTCTTCCCTCAAAATTGTCCACTCTCACTATTATTTGATCAAATTGACCAGAAAATAGGAGAACTTAGTAGCAAAGATTTTTCTCTAAAGCAACTGTACCATCTTCACTGGCTTGACAAATTTTTATTGCACCATCCAGCATGACCTCTGGTTCTCTTAAACACCTTCCTCTAATTTTTCTTAAAAAAAAAAAAAAAACACTTTAACTCCAAATGCTATTTGATTCTGAATCAGTGATGCTATGTGTACTTCAAAGTTACATGATCGTGCTTTGAGCCGAAAGTCTGTGACAAAGACATTAACATGTCTCTTTTTTCTGCTGTGTTCTGCAGTGAAAGACACACATTACCTCTCATATCTTCTTTGTTAACACTTACAGTTTTGAAAAAAGTAACATCCATTCTGTCTCTTTCTGATTATTGTGTGTTGCTTATGACCTTGTGTTTATATCCAGGGTAGGTGCAAGTGCTGACATAAACGGCCACTGCCATTCACACTTTGGGGATTTACGGGTGACGAGACACTAAGCACTTGTCTACCCAGACACGTTCAGGAAAGTTAATCCAAATTAACTAAAAGGCATGAATTAAACTGCATTAAAAGCTGTGTGGAGACATTCATTCAGAATGAAAGCAGCCTTAATTTGTTTATCTTAATGTGAATTAAACTAAACCAAATTAAGGCCACTTTAACTGTGAATGAGAGTACCCACATGCAAGTTTAATGAATTTTAACTAATTCACTTAAGATTTACACCTTTAGTTATTTTGGATTAATTTTCTTGAGGGTCCCCACATAGACAAGCTCTTAATGAAATAAATCCTCCTGATTCTCCCTCAGGATATGTCTACACCACAACAAAACACCCACTTCTGGCCACGGTCAGCTGACTCAGGCCCACTGGGCTTGTACTGCAGGGCTATACAACTGCAGTGTAGACGGTTGCAGTCAGGCTGGAGGCTGGGCTTTGGGACATTGCAAGGGGGGAGGGTCCCAGAACCTGGCCTCCAGCCTGAGTGTTTCTAGAAACAGCATACCATTAGGGGCAGTGTTAAGATGCACTGTCCCTGGGAGAGCTCCTGGGTGAATTCTGCCTCAAGGAGGCAGAATTTACCTTTGACCTCCTTGCCATGCAGGTGGCCTGTGCCCACTGATCTATCCCTTCAGGTGCAACTATTGCAAAAGGAAGGATGGGGCTATGGCACTGTGTACACTGGGGAAGTAGGAAGGAGGCAGTTCCTGCACTACCTTGAGCACAGGTACTGAAATTGTGCCTGATCCTTATTACAGGCCTAGCAAGGTAGGAGGATAACTCCTTGTGCCCACCATGCCACCACATCACATGGCAACCGCAGAAGAGCAAAGCACAATCTGACCCTAAAATGCACCTGAATATGAGTACATTATAGACACAGAATTAGCAGTTCATTCATGCAGTCACTGCCTACCACCAGTATCATGACTTGGGAAGAGCACTTTGTGATACCTTGATTATAAAATGTGCTGTGTAAAATTAAATTTTCTGCCCTTCCTTGGCAACTGAAGAGAAAATCATTTCTACAATCACTGCATCCATCCTTTAAAATGTAGAGCTGCTAGGACTGTGTCACGCGTGGTGAAAACAGATTTAAGGTTTTTAAACCATTGCTTTTATTCTGCCGAATGATTTATTTCTCTGTCCTTTACTACCCCACCCCAAAACTGTAAAGACTCAAACATTCTTATAAAATAATATAAGCTACATGCTAATGAGGCCACATTTCCTAAGGGTCTGTCTCCTGCAATTTGTCAATAAAAGACATTTAAGTTCTATGGTAAGTAACATCTATTCCTCAGAACATATTGCCACACACTAGGAAGAAACTGGAAGCCATTTAAATGCCAGTTACTCTTTGGTTGTTCTGAGACAAACTGATTACCATCTCTAAAAAAATTGAGGCCCAAATTAATTACTTAATGATAGCGATAGTATAAGGTTAACTCCATAACAAAGAAATCTTAGTATCAATTAGTAGACTCACCACCAAATGGACAATAAGAATTTGTAATGAAACGTAAATAATAAAACGAAATGTCATGTTTGTGACATCTTTCTTCGCAGTTTACATGAGCTTTTAAAAAGCTGAAACTGACAACTGACTCTGGGTTTTAAGTAACTATTGCCCCTGGCTACATCAGATTTACAGCCAGATCATGTTCTATCTATGCCATTATATTGGCAGACTTCACAATAGTATCTGAGTGCAAAACTCTAATTGACTTCAATAGAGCAAGATCTAGGCCTTTGTTTTTAAATGGTTTGTTTACTCTAGATTGAAAAAAAAATTAGTGAAACACTTTAAACTTCTGTTTTACATTTTGTTATTGGCAAATGGAAAAGAAAAAAAAATGGGACCCAACCAAGAATTCTTGTTCCAAGCACCCAGAAGTCTGGGAGAGTGTAGTCTAAATCAGGATCAGTGCATAAACTCTAGTGACCAAGAAAGACCTATGCATTGCCCAGCTTTGTAGCTTGGGCCTGTCTTTTGTCTGCATTAGTCTACTGTACTAATGAAAGCAAGTATGGGCCACATAAAGTACTTAAGCCAAAAAGATCTATAAATAATTTTGGTTGTATTCGCAACAATCTTGAACTATACATAGACAACTAGAGAGTTCCATCACTGAGTTCTGTTGATATTCATAAGTCATCCAACTTTGTTACTTATTTTGTTACATTACTAAAAAGCTTAATTGACTTTTGGTCCAGTTTTATAGAGTCAGACATCTCTTAGTCTCTCCATAATGTAGTATTACAGTAGCAATAAAATAAGGTAAAATTTTCCCCTCAGACACAGACACACACACACACACACACCTGAATTTCAGTTGTGAATGAGTATTTGAGGACAAAATGTTATCCTTAACTTTCTAACAGTAAAAGTTGGTGTGCGTGTTCCTGGAAACGTAGTGCACCTCTGACTGAAACAAGGCCTTCTGTATACTGTTAGCCCTCTCAACAATGGGGATCTTTTCAGGAGAGGAAAACAGGCAAGTACTGTTTTTAATTAATAGCCAGCCTCCAACCTCCTTTAAATTCTCCCATACAGATTCACTTTTGCCTGATGCAAACCTTCCTGAACCCGTATGAACGTTCTACTCCCTCCCTGAGCCGAGTAGCTCCTTTTGAAACATTCCACTCAGAAGTGGCCTGTACCGGCTGCCACAGAAGCTGCATAGGGGGGGGGGGGGGAAAGGCTGGCCATAAAAATACACACATTTGTGACACCCAGGAATCAAAGTGCCAACTGGACAGGGCACAGATACGATGCATATTGGTTAAGAAGTCTCCTTAGTTTAAGTGTCTACATTCTAATTAAACAGAATCATAGACTCAGAATTTAAGGCCAGAAGGGACCATCATGTCCATCTAGTCTGACCTCTTGCACATTTCAGGCCATAGTTCCTCACCCACCCACTCCTGTAACAGGCCTATATCCTCTAGTTGAGTTACTGTAGTCCTCATATCGTGATTTAAAGACTTCTGGTTATAGAGAATCCACCATTATGCTTGTACAAACCAGCAAGTGACCCATGCTCACATTACAGAGGAAGGCAAAAAAAAACAAAAAAAAAAAAACAAAAAAAAAAACCAAAACCAAAAACAAAACAAAAAAACCCCACCTTCAAAAGTCTCTGCCAAATTGATTTGGGGGAAAATTCCTTCCTGAGCCCAAATATGGCTAACAGACCCTGAGCATGTGGGCGACACACCCCATACACACACCTGGGAAAGAATTCTTGTAGCAACTCAGAGCCCTCCCAATCTAGTGTTCCAATCAGGCCTTTGGAGATATTTGCTAATAGCAGTTGCAGATGGGCCATATACCATTGTAGGCAACCTCATCATACCATCACCTCTATACATTTATCAAGCTCACTCTTGAAATGTATTAGCGGTTTTTGTGCTCACTGCTCCCCTTGGAAGGATATTCCGGAACTTCACTTCTCTGATAGTTGGAAACATTCATCTAATTTCAAGCCTAAACTTGATGGCTCGTTTATTTCCATGTGAACTCTCAAAAGCCGGAGTCACATGGGTCATCAATGTCATTGTGAAATGCATTTATGTTGTGTAAAGAGTTGTATGTGTACACACACACAGAAAATCTGTTCTTAAAATCTATGTCTAGGTACTGGGTCAAAGGTGAAAAATACAGGCTCTGTCAGACAAGAAAAGTGTGTCCATTTATCTGAATGGCTCTCCTATCATCAGTCTGAACTGAATGCAAATGAAGGATTGTAAGAACTTCAGAAAGAAATTAATAGGAAGAGATAAAAAGTAGTGGGAGGTATACATCAAAGGTCTGCTCTACTATATTTGGAGGGTAAAGAAAGACTTCCTTTGTGAAGGATGCCAAGATAAATGGACAGAAAGTTTTACTTTATAAAACAAGGTTCTCAGCTTGGCTTGGTTGAAAATGCTGAATAGAACTTTGGGTAAGAGAAACTTCTTTCGACACAAGGTTAATCTGCTAGTTATGTTTGGTCTCTAGAAAGCATGATTTAGTTTTATATGTTACCATTTGTTTCCAATATTTTTACCATCACTTGAATACATTTATAATGAAAACAGGTATAAGTTTATCTATTTGCTGTGGTGTTGAGCAAAAGCCATGATCCTGAGTTGACTCTTACAAGTTGGTCTGTGCTGTTCTGTTGGGAATAGCAGGCCGGGTAATTCTGTGAGTGTTTACAGAGTATTTTGGGTTGGTGTATACATATTGCTACCGTTACAGAGAGAGAGTGAGATCTGCAAGGTCCTAAAAGTTGGTGCTTATGCTAACAGAGACTGATGGTTTTCAGGGACCTAATCCACAGCAGGCACAGACAAGACAGCTTCACACAAAGGACAGATGGGGTGCCTAAACAACCTTGGGTACTCCATAGGATTTTATTGAGGTAAATAGGCTGGTAAAACTAAAACCAAGCAAACCATATGAATAGGGTCTGTAGTCACACTAGTTAGGAAAACAATTACGAGAGCTATCAGTTCTCATACTACAGGTTGATTGGGTAGCAGAGATTCAGGTAAAATCTTCCGCCATGTAGAGCATTATGCCCCAGAGGAAACATTTTAATCTTCTTTTGGAGGTTACACCAACTGATATAAGCCATTGTTGTTGGACTTTACAGACCACAGTGATGTCTAAACTTATAGAAATGTAGATAAAGATATTATGTCATGTGTTACCTCAGTTTCCCTAGAAACCAACCTAGGGTTACACTTATATTGGTTTTATTAAATGCCGCTATTGGATCAAACAGAAAAGGTTGCGCTTATTCATGTGTGCACACATTCACCGCATTCATACACCCACACACTCACCCAGGCGGAGAGTTACCGGAGACAGCGTAGGAAGCTGGGAAACCGAAGCATAGTAGATCTGGTGCGTCCGCCTGCAGTCACAGTCATGGATCGGGGCCGGCGAGCAGGTCAAGAAGGAGCAGGGGCTTGTGTGCGTGCCTGCTTCCTTCTATTGGAACTGGGCTGCTCCTGTCATGTACACTGAGTTTTCCTTCTGTGTCCGTCACCGAGAAGCATTCCTAGGCCTCGTTCCTTTCATGCATACCAGGTTCTTCTTTTCTTTCCAGCACTCCATAATTGCCTTCTCGGGGCAGATTATATGAGACACACCTATCTCCTGTCTCCGGGCTCTTTTCTCCTTGCAGTTCCTCTCCGCCCAGTCCCCCACACACTCCCTTGTTCACACTCCCTTATCTTCCACACACACTCCCTTGTTCTCACTGTCTCTGATCGCGTGATGGAATATTGCAAAGCTTGGAGGTTCATACAAGTGGTAACTGAAAAGGTTACAAAGCTTGCAAATGTTACAAAACATAAAAGGCTATGCTAACAATAACTAAAGTTACAAAGTTTGCAAAAGGTTACAGAACTCAATGATCATACCAGCAATGTCTGAAAAGTTACAAATCTTACAATTGCCTCCGCTCAATCCAGTAGAATGCTTTACATAACAGTTTGTTCCATTGGTCTTCTATTATGGCAGTTTCTAAATGAAAACCACCACATATTTCCAATGTTCCAATTGTTTGCCAGGAACAAGCCTTTGTCTACACTGGCACGTTTGTCGTTAAAACTTTTGTTGCTAAGGGGTGTGAAAAAAACACACCCCAAATGTCAAAAGTTTTAATGACAAAAACTGGCGGTGTGGACAGCGCTTTATCAGCGGAAGCCAGGCTCTCAGCAACAAAACTACCACCCTTCATTGGAGGTGGTTTTATTTCATCGCCAGAGTTGTCTCCCAGCAACAAAGAGTGCCTACGCTGCTTACGTTGGAACAGCACTGCTGCAGCAGCCCAGCCACACCATTGTAAGGTGTGCAGTGTACCCATAGCCTAAGGCTGAAACTAATCAAATCACAGAAAAGCAGCTATAAGTCTGGTTGTTCCAACTAATTTTGTCTAAATTGTAGACTGGAAACAACTTCATAAAAATAAGGTTTGCTTGTAGTGAGGGCTCATGGCCTCCCTTTGAGACTGATGGCTAGAAACCACTCTCCACCAGTTGGAAGGTGGAGCCAGGCAAAGCCACTTCAACACCACCTGTAATGTGGTATGCTCAAACATTTGTGGGTACGACAAAAACAAAAACCAAGCAAGCAATTGACAATAGGTATAATCCAATGGAAAGACTCCTATTGAATGCTGTAGGAGCTCGATCAGTCCACTAAGTACTGTATTACATGGAGAATTGTGCATGCAAATTTATAGGCAATGTTTTTGAAGTTTGGTTAGAACATTCTGACACAACATAATGTGACGTCTGAAGCCATCAAATAATTACAATGTGGATATATAGATATGTTCAGAATTATTTTGCGGTTACTAAATATTTTAAGACAGCCGAACAAATGTATTTTTGTCCTACAGAAATTTAATACTTAGAATACATTGCCAATTTTGGCTGTGCTTTTTGCTTTATGCTGGTGGAGACATACACTAAGACATACATTGCTTGATAGGATCATTTATTCAGTTTAACTTCAAATGTTTTCAGCTTCTCAGACCTGAAAGGTCAACTAGCTTATGAAAATCAAGCTGGTTTTGGTCTGCTTTATACCCCATCACTAAAATTCCCAGACAGACTAGAAACTCCCAAATCCATCAAAACACCATCCATTAGACTGGAGAGAATTAGAGCTGAATACTAATTTTCTAAAACTATTATATACACATGCATGAAGCAACTACTACATGAGGCTGACATATCTTTAAGAACTCTTGTTTATACGCTCCTCCCAATAAAAGAAGAAAAGCAACAATTTCACCTAATGAAGTGAGAAAGTGATAGCAGTTTTGTTTTGTGAGTGAGTTAGTTAATGAGGCAATATCCTCTTGCATCTCTGAGATAAACTCTAGGTCAAAAGCATACATATTAGCATAACATTCATATTAATATATTTCAGAATCAGATACAGAAGGGCCCTATGCTATGAAATCTGTGTAATCACAGACATCTAATTTTCAAAGGGGTTTTGGGTGCTCATTATGGTGATGGATGACAGTACTGAAAACCATCAGCACTTTCTTGAGCTCTGCTATACTCTGTATGCTCTTTTCTTATGTATCCCATGAATGGAGTCTTAGAGGTTTCATAATGTATTTAGATCACATAGGAAGTAGAATCAAGACTTTCCCTTTGTGGGAATATTGTAGCATATTGTTACTGTACTGGTTGTCTACTTGAATCTAGATACCTAAATACCATGTCACATGCTAATAGTAGTTATATTACAGTAGACCTACTCTAAACATAACAGCAGCATGTACCAGAAAACAATAAGTACAGATATTTGTATCATTTTTTCTGCATACACACTACTCTTTGCATGTATGCATACACGCACACATACATATATACTTAGACACACATTACACACCCACCCACACGTACATATTGTGGTTACTTCCCAGTACCATAGTTTGTGAGATATTATATTATCTCCCTGTATTTAGAATAAGTAGTAATACGTGATATCTCAGAAAACAATGTGTGGTAACTGTTGATCTCTCTTTAGACACAAGGAAACCAGAATGGAAGTGGTTTTTGTTTGAGTGTGAAAACCTCTTATCAGTCAATGTTTTACTTCAAAAAGAAAAGGAGTACTTGTGGCACCTTAGAGACTAACAAGTTTATTTGAGTATAAGCTTTCATGAGCTACAACTCACTTCATCGGAGCTGTAGCTCCCGAAAGCTTATGCTCAAATAAATTTGTTAGTCTCTAAAGTGCCACAAGTACTCCTTTTCTTTTTGCACATACAGACTAATATGGCTGCTACTCTGAAACCTGTTTTACTTCAAAACACGTAGGCCACTGAGCCACTTCCCAAAGTCATAGGTGGATTTGGTTAATTGTGCTAGTTTAGGCCCATCTCAAATTTTATGATGCATAGTTGGATTATCCAGAGAAAAGAGCATAATACTAAGATAAAAATCATGGCACATTTGTGATCTCAAAATTCAATGGTGCAGGAAGAAATTGTATTTAAACGTTTAAAAAAAAACAGGAATAAGAATAAACTGCAACCCTGATTCACACCATTGTAACCACAGTTAGGGATGAATTTGACCCAGTATTTATTAAGGGACTAATCTTAAATGTGAGTTCAGCAGAATCAGAACATCTCAAAGTATGCTCAGCACACACGCAGTCGATGGGAATTGATGGCTCTTGGCATCTTGTGGGTTCAGGCGCTGTTTGTTTACAGTGATGGAAATGGAAAGGCTCAGGCCTTAGACAGAGCAAATTGGTCAAGTTGGCATTTGCCTCAAAATAAATGAAATCTGGAGTGTGTAACATGACTAAAGGGAGGGTGCAAAGACTGATGCCTCTAGGTTACTGAAAACCAAGCTGGATATAGGCCTGCAAGCAGGAGAGAACTGGAGACTGTGCCAAGGGAAAGGAGATCATATTATCTAAGAAGAGAACCGACAATACAGTGACAGTATCGGTCACAATTATGAAAGCTGTGAATCAGTTTATAGCTTCTCCAGTCACTTCTCCATATTCAGCCTCAAGATCACAGCTCTTTCTCATTCTTAGCAATAGCAAAAGCTGCACCTACTTAGTGCCAATCCTACCTACTGTGTTTATTACAATGCCTGTCTTCTAGCTCAACATTGGAAACGTTGTCCTGATAGCCTAATTGTTATTTTGCCCTCATTCCTGTTATTGTATCACCTAAAAATTCCTGTACCTTTTTAGAGTTTACACCTAACATCTACTCCCTTATTGTCTTTTTGGTCAAGCCATTACAAAATTTCCTGATGAGTGAAATCTTTATGGCTTCTTAACCATTTGTATGACTCTTCTCTAAATTACCTTCAACTACCTGATTCTACTGAATTTTAATATTGAGTCCAGAAATGAACATAGTGGTCCAGTATCAGATCAGCTGTGTTTGGCCCAAGTCTAGAAATAAGTGGACAAATTATTGGTGGTTTCCCAATCCTGGGGTTCACTGATAGCAGCACTGTCCTGGGCAGAAAGCAGAGCAGCTTAAATGATGCTCTTCTGTGAGCTACCAGCAGTCCAGAAACTGGGAGGGAGCTGGAATATGACACATCAGGATTCTACTACAAAGAAGGAAATCCTCCACAGTATGGATCTGCTGCTACATCACTGCAGACTGGATATGAATCTGACTTACTTTTAATTCTGACTAAAAGCCAATGCAGGATCAAGCCCTAACTCTATGAGCAGAAGATACATTTGCCTAACTCTTAACCTCTTCTTGGGGGGCGGGGGTATAGGTTTCTCCCTATTGTAGGGTTTCCCCAATGGCTGTAACATGGGAGAACAGTTTTGTATAAAAGTTAGGAATAAAGATTAAAATTCCCTGTTTTTAAGTGACTGTGTTATTTTCATAGGTGTATGGGAAGGTGGATCTCTATCAACTATCTGGTACTGTATTCACTAAATGAAGCAAGGCAGATCAACTAGCAGTTTAGGCGGAAAGAATGGAAATTAATTAAAATAGCACACACAAAAAACCCCTGAAGCAGGGTGCAGAGATAGGTTACTGAAACTATTTTACTCATTTGCTTTATTTAAAACAAAAATTAATACAATGCAACCATATGCATTTGATTAATCAATGGCTTCTAAATCATCTGTTCATGTAAAGAGACAAGTATAGAGATAAAACTCCTTTGTTCTGGTTCAAATAAGAAATATGTTAACATGTTCTCTCTGAATTTTCTTGACTGAAGCCAATAAAGGGGGCATTCTTATGCAGATCTCAGAGAACTTTGGTGGATTGCTGGAGATAAAGACTTATTTTTAAAAAAGCAATACATAATAGAAACGTATACATTCTTCTTCAAATAAGAAGCACTTATTTTATGAATTAGGATAGCAACCTTATCATATTTTGCTGGATAGTTTTGTCACAACTGATGAAGTTCTTTTCATAAATGAAAACCTCTCATGAATATTCATTTGCATTCCAAAGAGAATCTCATTATCTAATCCAAAAAAAGAATTAATGAGCCTTAATAGTCTCCTCTGACACTTTGTCTTTGTCCCTTCCTCAACTCGGAAGGTGATTCAGCATACCCATGCTACTGCTTCTTTGATCTCAGAAGTCCATTCTCTGACCACACTGCAAACCCTCATCCTGGAGTTAGCGCCTTGCTTTTAGGTTATTCTTTCATACAAGGAAGAGAAACAACTTCAATTGTTTCAGATGGTTGGTGTTCTGGTTGTTGGTGGTTTTTAAGTCACTATCAATGTTTGATAAAGTTCTCTTATCTGCACACA
This sequence comes from Lepidochelys kempii, assembly GCF_965140285.1. NCBI lineage: Eukaryota > Metazoa > Chordata > Testudines > Cheloniidae > Lepidochelys > Lepidochelys kempii. The sequence continues at coordinate 179,569,851 of NC_136380.1, forward strand.
GGATGAAATTCACCTTGGTATTATCCTTCCAAGACTCTGCATACCATTGAAACTCTATGCAGGCAGCCCTCTGTCTGCCGTGGTGCACCAGGAAGGCAGTCCTATCCACACCAACCTTGCATAAACCAGCATGAAAGGCTGAAATGGGGACAGAAGCATGAGAACTCTAGTGGCCCTGGTAACCCGTGGAAGTGGAGTAAATGGGCTGTGCTTGGTATTTCAGATCACAGGATGGAGTAGTGGCTTTCAGGATAAATGGATTATGCTACTCTCTCATCCCTAGTTCCAGATTACAGGATGGCTTTCGCCTATCACCTATACCTCACTAACATAAAAAGTGTGGTCACTCTGGCTTTCATCTATCTCTAATGAATAATCAGAATATTATCTTCTAACTCCCTTCAGAGTTTTAAATTAAAGCAAATCACCAAACAATGACATCAATCATCATGGGCTGGACAAAGTATTTCTGGAGAACACCACATTCAAATGCATCCCCTTTTTTTCCCATCAATTGCCTTCAAGTGTATCATGATTTCCACTAAAAGCGTTTCTTGTTCCCATTAATCCAGTTAATATTTTGTGTCAATGCAGTGAGTAATCAATTTTTGCATTTCACTTTTTGACCATATATAAAACAGGAAAGGCTCGCTCATTCTAAGGGAGAGAGAGAGAGCAAAGGAGCATTTAGGAATTTAGGTACCAAGAAACATAGGCTTAGGGAAATCTAGGACATTTAAGGCCTTTCCTTATTCTCCCCAAAGCACTATTTTTTGGTTGGGTCCCACTTTTAAAAATACAAGGGGTTCCTTTTTCATTGAACGAAAGAAACAGGCAAACTGCAGCAAGAAAGATGTATTTACAGGCCATTCCCCTTCTTACATTCACACAAGGTAACCATTTCTGTGTGTACAGTAACTCGCCATTTAACGTCTTCTCGCTTAACGTTGTTTCGATCTTACAGCCCTGCTCAATTACAGAATATGCTCCATTTAAAGTAGTGCAATGCTTCGCTATAACATTGTTTAGCTGCCTGCTTTGTCCACAGCTGGCAGCCCCCCCATCAGCTCCCCTATTCCCCCCCTCATTGCGGAATACCTGCTGTCTGTTCATCACCAATTACTATTATGCAGTAATACCCTTACATTTTCATATATTCAAGGTAAGCTTCATTTTGTATCTTTCGGCATTATAGATTCATGATGATTATGCAAATCATTGCTAGGATAATTTGCACAATGGGGGTTCAGTATTTAATGAAAGTTACTCTTATTTTTAATTATAGCATTTAAGATGGTTTTATTGTCAAGTGGAATATAGCCTGGTTGATATGCATTTTGGCTTCTAGGATTCCACTGGATTTAAGAAATATCCCACCCTCACCACCTCCCACCATCAAGATTATTTCCTAGATTTTGAGATTATCTGAGGTATACACACTATATACTTTGTTCATATGTTATAATAATCTGAACACATTACACAACTAATCTGTTTTGATGTAGATAAGAGAACTGAGTGAAACTTTTCAATAATAGTATTGAACAACAGACAGATGTATGACATTCTTTGAAAATCTTGTTGAAAATCTTGTGAATGGGTGAAGTAGGCAGTTCAGTTTTAGGTACATACTATAATGTGCTTCTAACTCCTGATGTATATGGTTTCCTACTTTGTAATTGTTTCTGGCTAAAAGGGAAGTCCCACAAGGAGATTAAAACAGCCACATATTCACTTCAGCAGCAGATAATTAAATCTGAAAACTTCTAATATGTTCACCAATATAATTTGTGTTGTAATTAACACTTTCTATAGATTAAGAACACTAAATCTGAATAAAACATCTCATCTTCTTGTGATGAAGTCTGCCAAACAGAATAATAAAACCATAATTACAGAAATGTTCCAGCTTCATGTTTGTACACAAATAAGCTCGATTCCTGAGCTGTAGCAAAAGGTGATTGAATCCAGATGTATATATTTCAAGACTGCAAAATAGTGCTGTGTTTAATGTTTGTATCTTGTGTTGATTTTAACCATATTTGCAATTTGCAAAAGCTATTTACCCGATGGCATTATTATAAACCTATAAAATGTATATTTTAAGAAGATGGTGCTGCAAACAACAATCGTGTCTGTGACAAGGCATTTGTGGACACACACATCCATTATGAAGTCACCTGGAAATCTGCAAAAATCTATGTAAAATAGATAAGCAGACCAATTGGGATGCCTAGCTCCCCCAAGAAGACTGATATACCTATCTTTCTTTCATGATATCAAATGCCATCTTTGTATAACACCACCTTTTGGATATAGGACTAGAGATCCCCCCCAGTATCTCTACAGTATCTTTTTTCTGAAGGCTTACTATGCCCTATGGATAATCTGTTTCAGCGGGAATGAGAAACAGTATGTAATGCTATCTAATATCTCCATATTTTTTAAACTGATTCCCCCCACCCCTTTTATGGAACACTTCTTTCTCTGTGTAAGGACATTATTAAATAAATGTTCATTACCAAAGTTTATTAATAATAATGTAATTAAAAATATATGTTCGTGCTTCTTTGTCTCAAAGTATAAATAAAGAGGTAGCACTGTTCATAGAATATTATTTGATCTGTTGTATTGATTAGCCTGGCCAGAAGTGCTGAAAATCCTACAGCATGTTAGCATAGCTCAAGGAGAGCAAATTTACAATGAATGATCATTTCTACCAAAATAAATTAGTGCCTTTTTTTTTTAATAAGGAATTAGCCTTCTGTTCAGATTTCAGTAGAGTAACATATTCAGTCCTGTTTAAAGCACTGGCTGGGTTGTAAGGGTAAAAGAAAACTGGTAGACAAAGCAAAAAAAAGAGGTCAGTCTGTGATCACCACACTTGTCTGGTTGCTCACATAATTCAAACAAAGAAATCACCACCAAGATGTTATCTTGATACACATTTTACAGTCCTTTACACCGGGGTGCCCAAAATTTGCCCACCTAAAAGGACCACATTGGCAATTTTTCCAAAGTTCAAGGCCAGCCCCCCTGGACTTCACATCTAATATCACAAACTACATTGCCACATTGAACAGTTAAGCAGGCAGGTAGAAACTTTCCCATTTTATGGACTCTGTGAACTTCTAACAAAGGATCACACATGCCAAATATGTTGCATATTAAGCATAGCACACATGTACAGTAGGCTTTTATTTCCAAACAGCTAGTGTTCTGAAAAGTGCTAGATTGACACTCTTGGCAGACAGAGGGGTAGCCCTAAAGCAGTACAAAGACACCAGGTAACCCTGTTGCTCCAACTACACTCCTGGAATCAGTACACTCTGCTAGGTGAGAGCAATGGGCAAAAAATTATGCAGAGCCCAGATTTCACTCGCTCAAAAAGGAAAGCCTGGAGGCATTTCCATAATCTTCATGGTGCTAACACTCCCCAAAGCAGAGAGCCACACATCACAGCCAATGCCATCGCCACCCAATAGCGCCTGAACTCTAACGCACAAACAGATCAGGAATTCAATAAAAAAACAGATTTATCAGACACACAGATGAAAATGATTTGTTGGGGAAGGGTCAAGATGGGTTCTGTAAAGGGAAATCATGCCTCATCAATATACTAGAATTCTCTGAGGGGGTCAACAAACATGTGCCCAAGGGTGATCCAGTGCATGTAGCATACTTGGACTTTCAGAAAGCTTTTGACAAGGACAAAGCCTCTTAAGCACAGTAAAGAGTCATGGGATAAGGAGGAAGGTCCTCTCATGTACCAGTAACTGGTTAAAAGATAGGAAACAAAGGCTAGGATTAAATTGGCAGTTTTCAGAATGAGGGAAGTAAATAGTGGTATCCTCTAGGGACCTGTACTGAGACCAGTGTTCAACATGTTCATAAATGATCTGGAAAGGGGGAAAAAACATTGAGGTGGCAAAGTTTGCAGATGATACAAAAAATCAATCAAGATAGCTAAGTCCAAAGCAGACTGTGAAGAGTTACAAAGGGATCTCACAAAGCTGAGTGACTGGGCAACAAAATGGCAGGTGACATTCAATGCTGACAAACGCAAAGTAATGCACATTGGAAAACATAATTCCAAGTGTATACACAAAATGATGGGGTTAAAATTAGCTGTTACCACTCAAGAAAGATCTTGGAGTCATGGTGGATAGTGCTCTGATCACATCTGCTCAATGTGCAGCAGCAGTCAAAAAAGCTAACAATATTAGGAACCATTAGGAAAGATATAGATAATAAGGCAAAAATATCATAATGCCACTGTATAAATCCATGCTTTGCTCATACCTTGAATACTGTGTGCAATTCTGGTCACCCCATCTCAAAAAGGGTACTAGAATTGGAAAAGGTACAGAGGAGGACAACAACAACTATTGAGGGTATAGAACAGACTCCATATGAGGAGAGATTTAAAAGATTGGGGCTCTTCAGCTTGGAAAAGAGACAACTAAGGGAACATATGATAGAGGTCTATAAAATCATGAATGGTGTGGAGAGAGTGAATAAGGAAAAGTGAAAGAGTAAACAACACAAGAATCACCACACAATGAAATTAATAGGTAGCAGGTTTATATCAACAAAAGGAAGTACTTTTTCACACAATGCACATTCAACCTATGGAACTTGTTGCCAAGGATATTGTGAAGGCCAAAACGGTGTTCAAAAAAGAATTATATAAATTCATGGAGACAGGTCCATCAATGGCTAGTAGCCAAAATGGTCAGGGACGCAACCCCATGTTCTGGGTGTCCTTAGCCTCTGACTGACAGAAGCTGGGAATGGATCACTCAATGTTTGCCTGTTCTGTTCATCCCCTCTGAAGCACCTGTCATTGACCACTGTCAAAAGACAGGATACTGGGCTACATGGACCATTGATCTGACCCAGTATGGCCATTCTTCTCACAAAAGGAAAGTGAGGGAGCAATGAAGCTCCTCTTTATGTGACTACCGAGCAGCATCAACTATCAAAGCTATTCAGCAGAGAAGTGGACAAGGCCATAACAATCAAATTTGGCAAGGCTGCAGGCCAAGATGACATGTTTCCAGATTTTCTGAAAAACCTAGGTCAACATAACCAAGACCCATATGCATGTCCTTGGCCAAACACTCAAGGTATGGCAACAGGCAAAGGTCACCACCATCCTGAAATTGGGGAAAGCAGCCAACATTCCAAAAAAAAAAAAAAACACTTACCAGATCATGTTATTATGTGTAATGTACAAACTCTTGGAAAGGATACTATTCCAAAGACTTACAGCCATCTTTGAGAAGTGCATACGGAAAGAAAAATCTGGGACGAAGCACCTGTCAGGTAATCACACTGACGATTTACATCGAAACCAGCTATGAACTTGTGCTCAAAATAGCAGTGGCCTTTGTGGACCTATCTTCAGCAAACAACATGGTTTGGCAGGATAGCCAGCTTCTGAAAGTGTCAAATATGGCATGTTGCAGAACAGTGCACCTACTGACAGTTATACCACAAGTTTCACACACATCCAACGGAACAGACCAGCAAACCTACAAGAATCCATCTTGGCCCTATCACTCTTTCATATTTATAACAACAACATGCCATTGACCCAGTCACAGATATTTTAGATATTCAGAGGATTATCTTGCACTTAACCATTCAAGGAAGCACTTTCATCTGAGGAGAATGCATTGTCACAGAAGATCTGAAGAAACTGGAGGAATGCTACTGGTTATGGTAACTTCAATCAAAACCCTGAAAAAACAGCTGTCTCCACATTTCACCTGAGCAATCATGAGGTTAAAAAAAGCACTTTAATGCCACCTTTTGCAATATCAAACATAAGCACGAGGATTTCCCAAAATAATTCAGAGTGGTTCTGGATTGAAACTTCACATACTGCAAACATTTAACAAAGACTACTGGCAATATAAAGCCTAGGAATAATATAATCCACAAACAAGTGGGACCAGTTGGGGATCAATGCTAACTCCTTGTGGACAGCCGCCTTAGCCCCCATGTTCTCAGCAACTGAATATTGTACGCTAGTATGGGCAGATAGGGTACATACACTATGGTCTGGTCTACACTACACAGTTAGGTTGATGTAAGGTAGCTTGCATCCACCTAGTTATGTCAGTATACACACTACTGTCTTGTCCCACCAATGTAAATGCCCTACTACACCGACATAACTCCACCTCCACAAAAGGCATAGGGGTTATGTCGGTGTAATGAGGGTGATGCAGTGTATAGACACCGCGTTACTTACATCAGCTGTTGGCTGTCTTGTCAATTTCAGGGCTCAGGGAGGAGAGAAGCTCCTGCTCAGGGATGAGAGATGCATAGGCAGCTGCCCACTGCTCCCAGTAGGGAGCCGAGAGCCTAGGGAGCAGCTGGACTTCTGGTGGGGAGCTGAGAACAGCTGAGAGCCCTGGCTCTCAGCCCCACACACTGCCCCTCTTCAGTCAGTGGAAGGAGGGTAGTGTGAACATCAGTCACTGCAGTAATTACTGCAATGGCTGTAAGTCGACCTAACATAGGTCAATTTAAGTCTATAGTATGGATATGCTCTACTTATCAATGGGCAACTGAACACTATAAGAAATTTCACAGAAATGCTGAAGTTAACACTAATAATCTGGCTTCTATCATATTTTACCAGCATTATAAGCAGCAACCCTATGAGAATACAACCAGGCGATAAACCCAGACTTACCCATCTATGAAGGGCTACAAATCCCTCCCACAAAATGTCACCTTAAGTCCAGGACCCATTCTGGTTAGCAGCCAAATCTTTAAAGCATCGGACTAACATCTAAAAGAAAAGTGGTGGAGGCTGTGAGAAATAGGAGGGTCAAGGATCAAAACCAAATCATGGATCAGCCACCTGACTTCAACATGCCATGTAACATATGGATCACAGTGAACCACATCAGGACCTCACATAGGGATTGCAATTACCCACAACACGAATAGAAACTAAAGGTCAGCCCAATATGTGAATGTGGAGAAGATATTCAAACCATGGAACATCTAGTGAACTGCTACCCTCTAAGATCCTTCTCCGAAGGGACAGCCTTAATTCATTCCATGTCACTGGAAACCACATAGCGGAGGACAAGCTGGATAACAACCTTTAATGTTATTTTTCAAGTTGCCTTATGAAAGGAGATAAACTGTGTGGTGAAGGTTTCAGAGTAGCAGCCGTGTTAGTCTGTATTCGCAAAAGGAAAAGGAGTACTAGTGGCACCTTAGAGACTAACCAATTTATTTGAGCATAAGCTTTCGTGAGCTACAGCTCTCCTCATCGGATGCATTCAGTGGAAAATACAGTGAGGAGATTTATATACACACAGAACATGAAAAAATGGGTGTTATCATACACACTGTAAGGAGAGTGATCACCTAAGATGAGCTATTACCAGCAGGAGAGCGGGGGGCGGAGAAAACCTTTTGTAGTGATGATCAAGGTGGGCCATTTCCAGCAGTTGACAAGAACGTCCGAGGAACAGTGGAGTGGGGGGGGGGAAAACATGGGGAAATAGTTTTATTTGCTTCAACCCGTCAGACAGAGACAATAACCTACAAGATCTCTATCAAGCAGTCTTACAACTACAATACCCACCTGCTGACGTGAAGAAACAAATTGACAGAGCCAGAAGAGTACCCAGAAGTCACCTACTACAGGACAGGCCCAACAAAGGTAATAACAGAACTCCACTAGCCATCACCTTCAGCCCCCAACTAAAACCTCTCCAACGCATCATCAAGGATCTACAACCTATCCTGAAGGATGACCCATCACTCTCACAAATCTTGGGAAACAGGCCAGTCCTTGCTTACAGACAGCCCCCCAACCTGAAGCAAATACTCACCAACAACCACACACCACACAACAGAACCACTAACCCAGGAACCTATCCTTGCAACAAAGCCCGTTGCCAACTCTGTCCACATATCTATTCAAGGGACACCATCATAGAACCTAATAACATCAGCCACACTATCAGAGGCTCGTTCACCTGCACATCTACCAATGTGATATATGCCATCATGTGCCAGCAATGCCTCTCTGCCATGTACATTGGTCAAACTGGACAGTCTCTATGTAAAAGAATAAATGGACACAAATCAGACGTCAAGAATTATAACATTCATAAACCAGTTGGAGAACACTTCAATCTCTCTAGTCACTCGATCTCAGACTTAAAGGTTGCAATATTAAAACAAAAAGACTTCAAAAACAGACTCCAACAAGAGACTGCTGAATTGGAATTAATTTGCAAACTGGATACAATTAACTTAGGCTTGAATAGAGACTGGGAGTGGATGTGTCATTACACAAAGTAAAACTATTTCCCCATGTTTATTTCCCCCACCCCCCCACTGCTCCTCGGACGTTCCTGTCAACTGCTGGAAATGGCCCACCTTGATTATCACTACAAAAGGTTTTCTCCCCCCCCCCGCTGGTAATAGCTCACCTTAAGTGATCGCTCTGGTTACAGTGTGTATGGTAACACCCATTTTTTCATGTTCTGTGTGTACATAAATCTCCCCACTGTATTTTCCACTGAATGCATCCAATGAAGCGAGCTGTAGCTCACGAAAGGTTATGCTCAAATAAATTGGTTAGTCTCTAAGGTGCCACAAGTACTCCTTTTCTTTTTGTGTGGTGAAGGTGGCATCGTGTCCTGTACATTCTCTAAGGTCTCATGAGTTGGGGAAGGAGAACCTTCAGGGGAAAGGTCAAAGGTGCAACTAAAAAAATAGGGGCCTCATTGGAGTCTTTTTTTACCCTAGAGTTTGTGCCCCAGCTCTAGCCTCTGTCATTCCCAAGTTCCCCTGTGTGTCCCCCGACCTGTCTCCAGAGTTTTCCTCTCCATGCCCCCAGCTTCTGTGACCACCAATGCCCCCATTTCTGTCCTTGATTTGAGGAGGGCAGTTGCTGCTAGTGCTGCTGCTTCTCCTCCTCCTCCTCAGAGGAAAAGCCGTCTCCACTTCTCTGTGCTGGGCTGCCAGCCACACTTACAGTTCTCATCCCACTCTCAGATACAGAGAGCCAACTCACAGAGACCCAGGCAAAAACCTCAGCAAGAAGTCTTCTTTCATCCCAGCACAGAGAGACAGCACCAGCAGCTGCTTCCTACCCAATTGGCCAAACAAACTTGCTTGGCAGCTGACAGGGTGGAGTTAGCTGAAGTTGCTGCACTTAGAAGCAACAAGCAGTGCTCTCTGCTGGGTCAGAACTGTGAGGAGGAAAGGGGAAAGACATTATTATTGTCATATGAGACTGAAAGCTGTGCAGGATAAGTTACCCAGCTTCCAGCAATGGCTGGCCATTAGGAGACAAAGCAGACTTTAAGTGATCTTTGAGTGAAAAAAATGCCACCCTTAGAAGTCACAGAAAGCTCCTGAATTTTGCAGAATTATTTTTGCTTTATGTGGCAATAATCCATGCAGATGAGAGTGATTCATAAGTTAGGCCTTGACTCATTCTAGTCTATTTAAAGCCATTGGAAGCCATAATACATAGTATAATGTAATAGATCAGAAAAATAAAGCAGAAATATTTGTAACCCCAGTCTACACCTTCTAATGTCCCCCCACAAGTTGTCACTCATAAGTAGGTCGGAAAGAAAGCATTTCCTAGAGCTGTATCAAAATCAGCTGTAAGATGCTCCATGGTAAACTTCATCTCCACAAACTTATCCGAACTGGAAATGATTTTCAGTTAAAAAAAAAAAAAAAAAAAGCTATCTATGACACCAGTTTGTTAAACATGCAGTACAGCAAATCACGTCTCTGCCTAAGGCCTATAGTACTCGCTTTAAGGAAGGAAAATACATGATATTTTAGTTATAGTTATATTTTAGTTATATCCACCTCACCAATTATAAACTACAAGAAGTAATTGTGTCAAGGCGCAAAATGAAAACTCTTAATTTATACTTCTGTTGTAACAGAGATTTACAACCCAGTGACTGTAACTTTCAGTGGTCTTTCGAGTGAACAAAAATTCTACTTATGACTATATTTCCCCCTTCACTCGTGTTTAGTAGCAAATACAACAATAGGATGATTTCTGGAGTAAGGTATTTAAACAACTTCATTCGAAGCAGATTTGGGCAGGTAAAGACAAGATATTTTTGCCTCTTCACAAAATTTTCACTGTTTCATGTTGGTTTTTCAAGCAGCCCCACAGAGGGTCACAGGCCAAATCTGGCAGCTTGTTTTACAACAAGCTCTTATCCCATTTCCTATAATCATTTATATATTATATATTTTTAAATGGACAGAAGTGTAACTGAATTAATGAAAAGCGATTCATCATGTACCCTCAATAACATTCTCAACAATATCCAAGGTCTAAACTTCTAACCATCACCACCACCAAAATAATGCCTTTACCTCTACCATAGAAATAACAGGCCTTTAACAAAACAATGAATGGAAAAACACTTATTTTCTGAAAAGGTCACAAAACAAACATGCTCTATGTCTCTAAGTTCCTTTTTCCACTCTGCACACAGGCAGAGAGGAATCATTTTGAAATGATTCAGCTCATTTTACTGTGAAGCACTGCTGAATACAGTTAGTTAAGTGGAAAAAAATACCATTGAACTCTGGAATCCAAACTCTCTAATCCAAGACTAGAGGCACATGGAAATGCACCCAGATATTGTGGCATATTAATGTGTTTAGATTTATATTAGACATTTCAAGTTGCGAAGAGCAGTTTCACAGTAATGTGATATCCTAGCTTAAACGGCTTCGTTAAAACAACTCCGATGGGGTTTCCGGCCTTTTTTGTTGTTGTTGTTAAACTGTCATAAATATAGAGATCACCTTAATCCATCTGTTTTTTATTCAAACACCTGCACTGGTGCATATTCATAAAGATCTTTCTATCACATCTTGCATCCTCCAGTTTGTTCTTATTAAAGGTCTTCTGGAAGATTTTCTTCTTTCCGCCCTCTCCCCTTAGTAGTTAACTAAAATACTTCCACTGAGATGCACAACATGGACCCATTAAATAGGGTCAGGCACTGTGTGACCCAGCGCCTCTGCAGTCTGGTAACTGGTTATTGCTATGATGCTCTTTTCATAATAGTTCTTGTTCATATTGTGATTCAGCAGAACTGCTGAGGCATCAAGTAGTGCCTGGTTTCTAAAAGCTTTTATAATTTATGTTTAAAGTGCCATGTCCAACTACAAAGCTCTGCAGTGCCATAATCTACAAAATAAAATTTGGGGCTCAATTTCCATTTACCTAAACCACTACTGTAATGAAGATGTGTCTGCTGAAGACATCTGTTACAACTCAGTAACCTCTAATTTTAATGGCAAATAATAGAGTTCAGCACCACAAGATTAGAGGTTATGAGTTAGGTCTTCTAACTAGTTTGGCTTCCTTGTAGAAATGTTCCGCCATCCAACTTAATTTATGCATCTGAGAGTCCCAACGACCTGATGGTTTTTTCCTCCCCCTGGCCCTCTCCCCAAAAGCAATTCTGTCTTCTCTTAACAGTTTGCTCCATTGCATTGTTGAGCCTATGTCAGTGTCTGCTTTGATGGGGTTGACAATAATATTATTTCTTTTCACTAAAATACATGCTAAATGAAGGGAAATCAAGAGCTAATTACATGGTTGAATACATGAACTCTGCCGGAGAGGAAGGGTGGGGGGGTTGCAGAAATCTGTCTATTTCAGTCGGGTTTTTTTAAATTGCATCCCTGGTTTTAAAACTTTGACCTTGCGAACTCGAGGCCCAATTCTCAGTTTTGCTAAGACCCCTTTACACCACTCTAGAAGAGTAGAGGAGCTATAAAGTGCATGTAAATTACAACATGGCATACGAATATTAGAGAAGATACCTTTGGAAAATAAACCTGACATAATATATTACATAATATTACAACCCTTTGTAATAATCATTTCTTTAGGGCTTTTTAAACCACAGATCCAAATACCTGAATTCCTTTCTAAACCCTGTTAATAGTAATTATTGGGGTCTATGTAGATAGTAGATTCTATTGGGGTCTATGTATTTTAGGAAAGTTTACAGATTTGAAAATACCAATGGAAATCCTGTGTTAAAAGGGATATTTTCACTTCATTCATCCTTTAACAAAAAAGCAACCCATCCCATAAATCACCAAATAGAATTACAATCTTGCTAGGATGTGCATGAATAAAGCTATAGAGGACCATTCACCAGATATTCAAATACTATTGAATAAGCTTCCATAAAGCAGACCTACAAAATCTGGGCAGGTAGCTCCATCAACATCAACCTGTCCCATTGGATAGCCAAGTAATGGGGTGGTTGTAGCCAGAGGAAGAAAAAGGGATCAGGTAGCACACAGATTTGCTGCCTGATGGCAGAGAGCTCTGCGAGGTACTTTCTGGCTTCCGTGTTTTGAAGGAGAAGAGAGGAGGGCACAAATTAGGGATGCTGGACACAATCCAAAGTCCATTGAAGTAAATGGAAAACTCCCACTGATACAATGGGCTTCAGATCAAGTCCTCATTACGGATAAAAAGATGGTTCATTATGTCATCAGAAAATTGCTATATTTTAAAACTAGAAATATCAGAAGAACATCATCAGTTTGCCTTGCCTGGGAATCTTAACATCGTCCTCCCCGTTTTGCTTTTCCACACCCTCAGAGGAACCCCAGTACATCACCCTCTTTCCACAGGCCATCTGCTTTTCCCTAGAACCAGGGAAGGTGGAGTCATTCAAAGAGTGATGTGAGGTAATCTCTCTCCCCAGGGGCTGAACATGCAGCATCTGTAATACTTTCACCCCAGAAGGTGAAGGAACATGGTTAGCACAGCTAGGTGCCTGTGCCTATTCCCAGTCCAGTCTAAATATTACTTGTTCTCCTCGTTTAAAAAACTAATAGATCTTATTCATACTATAACCAGACAGCAAACAAACAATCTTCGACACTGATGGAAGAAAGATTAGGGAGAACATAAATTACATCACTTTGGTATTGCTAAGCAAATAAAGGAACTTTATTAATAATAAAAAATAACAATATTTTACATATATATTGTACCTGTCATCCCCAAGTGCCATGCAAACGGTCTACAGTACATACAGCAGCTTTGTAAGCCCACCAGTGCTGGGACAGAGGGTGGCAGCAAGTCAACACAGTGACGGGGAAGGAGGGAATATATTGCATCAGAAACACTTAGGCAAACGCCTATCGTTACCCAAAAGGAGCTATTTTTAGTCCCTACACACAATCAGGCAGCACCCACAAAGTAAAACTACGTGGCTGTAAATTCATCGGCCTCACAAAAATGAAGGGATTCAGATCAAAGGCTCAAGAGGCAGCAAGTCAGAGAATATTAAGCCACCATCCCAGCTGTCACCCAGGAATAGTATTTTCCATATACTACGGTTCTGATTCTGCACTTGCTCACAGCTTGGATGGTCATTCACATCTGTGCAAAATGAAACTGAGCATTAAACATTCCCATTCGGCTTTAGTAGTGTTTCACCACTGCTAGACAATGTGCTATACAAGTGAGAAACAGGCCCCCTGCTTTCAAAATACTTTGGCAAATACAAGAGAGACTTGGGACCAGAGAGTCACAGCCCTTATTCAGCAGTGCAGGGAAGTAAGGTCCCTCACATTCACCTGCTCAGATTGAGATCCCAGCCCCAGCAGAGAAAGCAGGGGTTGCTCACCTGTCACATCCTCCTGCAAACATGAGGCTAGGGGACAGAAAAGAGCAAGGTGTGGGGGAGAGCCATGGTGGTTAAGCTCCTTCTACCTTACTCATAGGTCAGAGCAGCTGGCCAAGTGCACAGATAGTAAGGTGAATATGCTGCTTTGGCAGAAAAGGAGAAGTAGTTCACTTCCTCTCCAGTTCAAGGGGGTCTTAAGGGAGGAAATATAAGTGAGTCCCAGTTTGTTCTCTGGTCTGCTCCTGGGATTAAGCAACTATAAACTGTCCTTTACTCAGAATATGTTGTAAAGTTACAGCCAAGCCCCAACTGATTTGCGGGATTATTTTTGTTTATTGTTCAATTGCTTATACTAACTAGATCTACTGTTTTTATCTTTTCTCAAGGCTCTAATCAATCCCCACTTTGATTTTTCCATTGACTTTAATGATGCTATAACAGTTGCAGAGCTTTTTATAAACATAGGAAAGCTTGGTCACCAAGAAATTTTTTTGCTCCCACAACTCAATTTATGATACACTGATTAATCAATCATCAGAGAGACTAAAGGTCATCTATATAAAATAAACTGTGTTTGGCTGCAGCAAATTGTGGTTTTGAGATTTATTGGCAAAGGCTGTAAATTGTCAGTCATGTTATTACACAAATAAATCAGATAGTTGATTAGCTGATTCCAATTTTTAGGAACAAATTGTTGCTCTAACCAATTTTTCTTTCTCCTTGGACAAAACGATAGCTCTGTAGTCCAAGTGAATGATTATATGAGTATCCAAGGCCACAGTTACTGCTTTATATTGCTTTCATGAACATCAATGTTCTTTGAGATCCAGTTACCCCAATTTGCCTTTACATGAACACTGCAGTACCTATGCTCCCATCTTGAGCAGATGGAAGGCTATGGTAGTAGTTGTATTGAAAATAACGTTTTCAGAGCATAATGACAAGATATTCCTTCTGTTAAAGTGAAGGAACTATGTTAGAACAAATGCACAATTAACAGTTTAGACTGGCTTCCGAAAGAGTTCATAACAATTGTAAAAAAATGTTGTAAAGGTAAATTCTCAGGATAGAGAAAAAAATAAACCCACCCTTTAACTAGAATTAATGTTGTGAATATGCATCAATAATTTAAGATGACGGGAGGGATTAGCAGAATGTGGTGGTATTAAAAAAGACAATGTCTGAAAGTCAGGCCCTTCAAAGTTGGGGTTACAATTAATTCCTTTTTCTATCTAAAACAATAATAGAATGTATGGAATTGCAAAATAAAGGCATCCCACATACCTCTAATGTCCTCCGATTCCTGATGCTGTGCACCAGACACATAAATTCCTTGTCTAAGAGAAACACCACAATGTCACAGTCAGTGAACATTTTGACCCCAAGATACACTAGGATTCCTAGCAGAATTTATGGGGTCAGAGATTATACTCTACACATCAGCATTTCTTACTTTTTGTTTCATAGCTTTTTTAAAAATCCATTTCCATATATTGATTTCCATATATCATGCAATAATGTATGTGTGTGTGAGTGAGAGAGAGAGAGAGAGACAGCATTGTAAGTTTACACGAGGTTAAAAATGTCTGCAGCCACAGAGGACCTAAGTGCTATGGTGAGTAAAGGTATTTGTATCATTCCCATTGCTTGGCATGAGAGAAGAATATTAGGAAGGTGAGATGGGAATTGGGGATATCTGGTTTTTAAAATTTATTTAATATAAAACTGAATTTTATTAGGAGTGATAAATCCCTTCCCTTAGAAATGTAGAGTATAAGGCTCTGATCACACAAAGGGATCTGAAAGTGCAGCCTCATGATCTCCCATGGCATCCTGTTGACTCAAATCATTAGTCACTTCTATAAGCAAAATAATGATTAACGAAGAGGCAACCAAGCATAGAGTGCTGATTTCCATTTGGATGATGTCTTTGAGTCCCATAAAGAGCTCATTCCCAATAAGAATGAAATGGAAATGAAGATACATGGTCTTCCTCCCAATTCAACTGCCTGATGCATGTAGGAATAAAGATGGAGGCATTCACTCATATTGTCTCACATCTAGCTATTGTCTCTTAGGTAGCTAGGGCAGCAATGCTATATCTATCAGTGCTCATTTTTCTGCCACAGCATCAAGCTGAGTATTGGTGAGGTTCAGTGGTATCAATATATATCATCTGAACGCACACCTCAAAAGAGCCGTACATATTATAAAAACGCTCCAGTCAACATAGATACGGTGGCTAGCAGAATTATTTATACTTAAGTTTGGAAGGATTCAATTTTTGTTGGTAAAATTTGATTTCACCATATACACACACACACAAACAATATTCCCATCAAAATTTACGAAGTAAGAAAAATGCTGCTTGAGAACTTTAGTAGAGTTTGATTTAAGGATATTCACTTTGTATATTAGATGTGGGGTGTTGACAATGTGTTTTAAGACTTATAAAGATTTAACTTTTCAAATTCAATATCTGTCAGATAATTGTCTGATATCATCCTCCCCCATAATGTCCAGCAACTGAAAAATTAAATTCATAAAAATTGGAAAAGATGCTTAAAAACAAACATTGATATTATCCATCAAAATCATACAAAAATAAAAATCGAATTCTGCAAAGACTTAATACTGTGGTAAATCAGCTGCCTTGGTAGTGTAGATAGAAGGCCTGGCTGTCAAGTCTTCTAAAGCTATGTACACACTACAGCTTAACTCAGTATAAGTTATGACACCTACAGGTGTGAATAAGCCACCCCCAAACGACATAAATTACACTGACTTAAGCGCCAGCATGGACAGCGCTATGTTGGCGGAGAGCTTCTCCTGCTGACACAGCGACCAACACTCGTGGGAGCTGGAGTAATTAAGTCGATAGGAGAGCTCTCTCCCGTCGACTTAGAGCGTCTGCTTTTAAAGCTTTTAAAGCTACAGCGATGCTGCTGAGCCGCTATAGGCTCTGTAGTATAGCCGTAGCCTCAATCTTCTTTGCACTGATCCTTAAACCTGGTAAAGATGAAGGGACATGATAGCAGCTCCTATATCTTCCACCTTTGCCAGTTTGAGGTGGGGAGTCACATAGAAGAAAAGAGATGCTGTCAGGGTATGCCATGACCCTCTTGGATTCAGGAATGGTTCCTGTCCAGCATGAGTAGCTGATTTTAGAATAAACTAACCTGAAGACGAATGGTTAATGCAGACTCTCATCTGTCAGAGCCAAGAAATAGGGAGCACAAAGATGACTAAAATGCTACATTTTCCTGTCTTCTCTTGCACCAAACATAGCTCAGCCAAACCAGAGAATCTGGGTCATGGTGGTGGAGTCACAGTAATTTTAGAAGTGGATAGACTCGGCATTGTGTGCAATACATTGGAGCTTTTTGTAGCCATAACACAGTGGTAGATCTCAGAGGTTTGTCTCTTTAAGCAGTAATGCTTTCAGGAAGTAATAGGAGGGGCCAGAATGCTGTTTTTTCTACAAATACAGAAAGAAAGCATGAGTCAGTACTGCTCTAATATGTACCTGCCTGTTAACATCAATGACTGGAAATTAGAGGTACTGGGTGGGTTAGGCAATATCCTTTTGGACCAACTTCTGCTGATGAGAGAGAAGCTTTTGAGCTTACACAGAGCTGATTGGCAATGTCATTTACTTGTTACAATACTTTTTTAAAAAAAATAATGTTATCCTTTAAAGAAAATAATGCACCAGAAGTGTCAACTAATATGTTTAGGAGCTGGTTATGTAAACACTTGTACATGGGAATAACTTAACATACATAAGTAGTTCCACTGACTTTTCTTTTCTTTGCATGACTTCTCCACTCAGTACATTTATTCACGTGCACACTGTGTGCCAGATCCTCAGCTGATATTAGTCACCATCGCTCCATTAATCTCAATAAACTCATCCAATGCAATGGAGCTATGCTGATTTACACCAACAGAGGAGCTGGCCCTGTAAATGTTTGCAGGATCAAGCCCTTAGCTAGAAAAAGCATGGGTATATGTCGGAGAGGGGTATATTTATTGCACCCTGAATTATATCTGAAATAAAAAAGTTTGTCAAAAGTTTCAGTTTCAGAAATAGCATCTGAAACATCTAAAATCTTTATAAATGTTTTTAAAGCTTTCACAAAGCCAAAAAGATATCTGTAGGTTCATCCATCCCTGCTCTGAAGTTCCCTGTGGGCAGACTACTTCATAGGCACTATTTTTCCCACTGAAACAGATTATCTTTTAATGTTAAAAAGCTGTATTGTTATTAACTCTTACACCAAACACTTGATCTAGTTATATTATAAAGCAAGTTAATTTTCAAAGATCCCAGTTGTTTCTTCTGATAAATCTAATATGATTCCTACAATATTCTTTCAAGGAGCACCAAGCAGAGTTATTGACCTCTTCTTTTCAAAATTTTTTTTTCCTTCTCTTTTTCTTGTTTTGCCTTGGGGCCTCTGAATCCTGGTAAGCGCACAACAGAACTGAGAATCTGTACTATTTTGTGTTTTTCCATCTTTAGCCATTTACAGGCTTGCCACTAAAAATATTCTGAAATAAGTTTGAAAATTCAAAGCTTGGGACCAAATCCTGCTTCCATTGAAGTCAGTGGCCAATTTCCCCATTGCATAGATTCAATGGAGAGACATTCTTCCTAATAACGTTACCAAATGAGCTCTTCATTTGAATTCAAAACCACCATACAATGATTCAAAATATTCATTCTATTGTCAGCTATGTGTTATAGCCTATCGTTTTAAAATAAACTACAGACCAACTGTAATTTACCTCAAAAAAAAAGTTTGTCAGTTTAAAGAAAAATATTTTCATTCCTTTTGTGCTGTATGTTTCTAATACTGCATTAAGCTGTTAAAGGAGACATTACCACCTTCCTTAGATTCTCTTCTTGGTGGCATTGCCACCACTGAGTTTTTATTATGCAAATTATTGCAATCTGGTTAGCTCCTTCCGTCTCTTTTCTTAACAAAAGGGGCCTGCACGTGCTAATCAAAATGTTGCAATTTACATATTAATGAAGTTTTCATAATGACATTTGCTTCAGATGCAGTGTGAATGGAGACTTTTTACTCTTCTCCTGAGCAAGCAACCCCTATTTTGATCTGTATGAAGTAGCTGAGATACATTTGAAAACCAACCAGCAAGTGTAATATCATTGCACATTTTTTAAACCATGATAGTGATAAACTGCAGCATTTGAAGTTAAAACATAGCATCACTGTTGCCCATGGACTCATTGTTAGTGCACACACTCCCTTCAAGTGGTTTGTTGCAATCATACTGTAAAATGCTAACAGCACATTTTCTGTTGAGGATGCTGAGCATAACTGAGTAGTTAAATCATTTTCAAGTAAAGAAAAAACTCTACGATGAAGTGTTGAAAGGCAAATATTGTTTTATCTGTACAAATACAGGGGGTAGCCGTGTTAGTCTGTATCCACAAAAACAACAACGAGAAAACCTCACTTCTTCAGATGCAAGTGAGGTTTTTAACCACGAAAACTTATGCTCAAATAAATGTTAGTCTTTAAGGTGCCACTGGACTCCTTGTTGGTTTTGTACAAATACAGTTTCACAAAAGCTGATCAGTTCTTAGGTGAAATGTTTACACTTCATGCGGTTTTCCTTTTTGATATTATATTTTGAAAGACAGACTGGGTACAATATCAGAAGTTCATAGATTTTAAGGCCATAAGGTATCATTGTAATCATCTATCCTGACCTCTCATGTAACACAGGCCATTGAACTTTCCTGAATTCCTGCTTCAAGTCCCATAGCTGTGGTTAAACTAGAGCACCTTTTCAGGAAAAAAAATATCCAGTCTTGATTTAAAGCTTTCCTGTGATGAAGCTGCCAATACAATCCTTGCTAAGCAATTCAAGTGATTAATTGCCCTCATAATTAAAATTTTGTGCCTTATATACAGTCCGAATTTGTGAAGCTTCCTCTTCCAGCCATTAGCTCTTGTTATACCTTTGCTGCAATTTAAGCCCATTGCTTCTTGAGGATAGGACAAGAAGCAATGGGCTTAAATTGCAGCAAGGGCAGTTTAGGTTGGACGTTAGGAAAAAACTGTGTGTCAGGGTGGTTAAGCACTGGGATAAATTGCTTAGAAAGTTTGTGGAATCTCCATCATTGGTGATTTTTAAGAACAGCTTAGACAAACACCTGTCGGGGATGGTCTAGAGAATACTTAGTCCTTCCTTGAGTGCACGGGACTGGACTAGAGGACCTCTTGAGGTCCCTTCTGATCCTACAATTCTATGATTAAAGAGCCTTCTGTTCCCCATGTATTACTTATAGTCTCTGTTCAAGTCACCACTTAACCTTCTCTTTGAATAACTAAATAGATGAGCTCCCTGATTCTCAGTATAAAGGTACATTTTCCAATCCTTTATTCATTCTCATTGCTCTGCTCTGACACAAGAAATGAACACAGCATTCCAGTAGCACCTGTGCCCGGTGTGGAAATAATATAACCTCCCTTCTCCTATTCAGCATTCCCCTGCCTGTACATCCAAAGTTCAGATTAGTCCTTTTGGCCACAGCTTCACACTGGGAATTCATGTTCAGCTGATTATCCACCAGGGATAATCACAGAGAGAGTTACTGGCTCCCAGGATAAAGTCCCCCAGCTTGTAAACATGACCTACAATTTTGTTCCTAAATTCATGAATTTATATTTGCCTGAATTGAAAGGTATATTATTTGATTGTGGCCAGTTTACTGATTGAGCCTGATCACTCTGCATAAGTGACTTATCCTTACCCCATCTTTGCATCACCTGCAAACTTAAACCTAAAGTCATTATTCATATTCTTCCAGGTCATTGATAAAAATATTAAATAGCATTGGCCCAAGAACCAATCCTTGCAGACCCCACTAGAAATGATGATTTCTGATGATTCCCCATTTACACTTGCATTTTGAGACCTATGCATCTAATGTGTGCCAGTTAAGGTTGATTTTGTATCATTCTAGTTTCTTAATCAAAATGTTGTATAATACCAAGTCAAATGCCCCACAATATACTTCGACTTCTATAATCAACACTATTATCTTTTTAGTTCTGTGAACAATTCTTTATTGTCAAAATGATGTCAAATAGAGACTTCTCCCATGTTGGATTGTGTCATAGTGCTGGGAGCTAGCAGGTAGCCAGCATTCTGATCACTCTGTCACTAATTGGTTCCCCCAGAGTGGTCTTATTGAGGAATAGACTAATTATCTAATCAGGCTGGATGAGTTAAAAGATCAATTAGCCCATTAGCTGTGGGCTAATAAAAAGACATAGAAAGGAAATGCAGAAGACCAGGGCTTACTGAGCCCAGAATTAGATCTCAGGGAAGGGAAGATTTTTCTTTTGGTTCCTGGGGGAAAAGGCCGATGGCATAAGAAACACTATAAATAGTATTGTCGCGTGGAACTATAAAGGTGTCAGTGTAAGAGCCTGAAATAAAACTGCGCAGCATGGATACCTAACCAGTGGAGTTTGAGTGGTTTCTGAGAGGATAGAAGGCAGGAGCTGAGCACGCTCTGCTACATGGGTGCAATACATTTTGCCTTAGAAAATGGTCATTTATACAGTTTAGAAATTCCAAAGGTATTTTAGTACTGGCAGCATGAGCTCCACAATATATGTCACTCAGATTGAAGTCCCCCATAATAATGCAATATTTTCCATTGAGCAATAGATGGGCAATTCCTTAAGCACCTTTCCTTTGCTGTAGTGAGAGTTGGTGGTCAGTAGCCAATGCCAATTAGTACCCCATCCTGTACTTTCTCTGTTAGGCTATTGTTCCATAAGGATTCAAGATCACATACTTCCAAGTTGTCAGTGATGTGGAAACAGGCAATGCCATTTTTTTTTTTATAGAAAGTTCCATTCCTCTTCCCCTTTTGCCCCCTCAGTCATAAGCCACTGGTAGATCTCAGTGAAAGATAATGCCAATTTTTATTTTTTTACACTTTAGATCAGGATCCAACAGAAGATCCTATTTGAATGGATGTTTTGACCATTGTTAAAGAAGTAGTGCAATACTTGCCAATGATGGAGATACCTTTCTTTTTGACAAACATTTGAAAGATGTAAACAGAGGATGAATAGGAATTGTTTCATAGGGGAGCAGGTGGTTGGGGTGAAATTAAGAAGAGGAAAATTTAAGCTGAATATCAGGAAACACTTCAAGAATGGAATTTGGCTGTGGACTAGCCTTCCAAGGGAGCCCATGTTCACCTCCTCACTTGAACTAGAGCTGCTTTTGAATTTTGAAGTGTTTGAAATGGACCCATTCATTTTTTAGAAAAAAAAAAACCCGATCAAAAAATTTCATTTACTGAAAACTGAAGTTTTAGTGAAAACCTCAACATTTTCAATTAAAATTCAGGGGAGGGAAATGTTCACAGAACACTTGGTGTCTTTTTTGAAGTACTGACACTTTTACACGTTTTTTAGAAGCCATTTTTTGACAAAGTGTCATATTAAAAATATAGACCAGATCTATTTAGGACTAAATTGGATAGAGGACCAGTGAAACTATGCTGCTCCTTCTTCTGCCTACTTACACTGTTTGCAGCATCCTGCTTTCTTGGAGGAGGAAGCAGGAATGAGCATCCATCCATTCTCTAGAGCACAGGGATTGCAATCATGAGAGTCCCTTGCAGCTCTGTCGCAGGGGAAGGAGGGAAGTCTTCCCTTATTGCCCCTCCTCCCCCATGTAAGAGCTTCTCAAGATCTAGCCCATAGTGAGGTCATCTTCCACAGGCCTAGTCAGATAAAATGAAAAAATTCAGCAACAGTGTTTAGAGTTCAAAAGCAATCAAAGCAGATATAGTCAGAATACTATCTTCAGGCTTGCTCCTGCTCCACTGAACTCAAAGGGAGATTTATTTTCACCCTATGTAATTCCTACTGTACGCTGCAGTGAGACAGAACTATAAAATTCCCCCATTTAATGGCTGATATGAGCAGAAGCAGTGAAAAACCAGGTGAAGAACAAAGAAAGCATTCTTTGTCAACCGAAGCCTTAGATTTCTTCTGAGAGTGAGAACGGGGTTGAATCCATTACCTTACTTTCATTGATGGATTCATTGGTCTGTTTCCACCAAACTCAGCTACTTCTTTTCTCAGCCCTCACTCACAATTCTGACAGGTTTCAGAGTAACAACTGTGTTAGTCTGTATTCGTAAAAAGAAAATGAGTACTTGTGGCATCTTAGAGACTAACCAATTTATTTGAGCATGAGCTTTCGTACGAAAGCTCATGCTCAAATAAATTGGTTAGTCTCTAAGGTGCCACAAGTACTCATTTTCTTTTCACAATTCTGAGTAAATGGAGTCCTCTGACCTATGTGTGGTCCATTCTCAAACACTGACTTTTGATTTCATCACTTAACTGTGCTTGTTTCTTGGCAGTATATGGAGCAAGTGCTTCCACAGATGGTTCAAAATACAGATTTGGCACTTTGCCCTTCAAAGTGGGATTTCACTTTATGTCTTCTCCCACTGAAGTTAATGAGAGTTTTACCATTGACTCCAATGGAATCAGAATTGGGCCAGTGCTGAGTACCTTAAAAAAAAACAACCTCTCACCCTTAATGTATACATATTATGTTGTAGTTGGCATTCATTCTAGGTGGCCTGCAGTACTGGAAAATGCAGGACAAAATTGTCAAAGTACCATGGAATGCATCTGCTGCATGTGGTTACCTGAAGAAATAGTTTCCGATAGCATTCCTCATTCAAACATTCCTAAGGGGAACAAATTCACTGAATCACACTGGCTCTGTTACTTATACAGCATCAAAATGGGCTAATGGAACTCTTTGTATAGATGTTTAAAAGGGCATTCGAGACAAAACTACATGGAACCCTGCAACACTCATGAAGATTTTCTATTTCTGTTCAAATCTGCACCACTTTCTGCCTGTGAGAAAACTCCAGCAGAGTTATTTCTAAAACATCAGTTACCTATTGGATTTGATCTGCTTAGAGCAGATCCAGCAAAGGAAGTGGAAGGAGAGCAGCACACATTTTAAAGCATTCCTGGACAAATGTGCTCTACAGGGCTTTGACATGAAATTACAGGGGAGGAAGGAAATGGAGGAGAAGCGTATTGATAGTACGGTGTTGCAACCAGAGAGATACTTGGCTGAGATATTACATAGTGAAGATCACATGCCGACAATCTGTTGTAAGAAAAAGTTTCAGATAGGAATGAAACAGATAAACGTATTTTCAGGATTTGAGATGCTAAGAGGTAGAGAAGTAGTGGGCAAGTGGGGAAGAGCCAGAACAATGGAGAAGTGGAGCTGGATCAGTAGGTGTCTGGAGAAGCCTGACTGGTGGGTAGGAACTGGAAGGAAGAGAGGCCCTAACATAGTAGCTAGAGAACCCTTTGAGCTAGGGATTAGGGCAGTGGTTCCCAAACTCGTTCCGCCACTTGTGCCGGGAAAGCCGCTTGTGGGCCGGGCCAGTTTGTTTACCTGCCGCATCCGCAGGTTCAGTGGATCGCGGCTCCCAGTGGCCGCGGTTCGCTGCTCCAGGCCAATGGGGGCTGCTGGAAGTGGCGCGGGTCGAGGGACATACTGGGAGCTGCTGGAAGCTCTGCATTGCAGTTTCATTTTCTTTTGGCGAATGCTGCTTTTAGTAACAACATTTCAACTATGGAAAGGAATGTGTGACAGGAAACGTTGTCTCAGATGCAAGTCACAAATGTTGGTGTTCCACAGCTACTATAGCAATATGTACAAGTGCTGGTGGCATGTGCCAGTTGTAGGATATTTTTCTCACAGGTCAGCAGAAATCCTTATGTTCCGAGGTACTTGGAAACTATCAAGGTGAAACTGGCAAATCTAATTTGAGGGTGTGCGGGAAGCTCTTTCTTGAAACATAATTTCAGTGATGGAAGAATGGTACTTGGGTTTGACTAGGATCTAGCAAACACACTATGCAGATAAAACTTTGAATGCAAAGCACATGGAAGATTAGCCATACCTTAAGAGAGAGCTTGCAGGGTTTCCAAGTAAAACTGAGGGATCAGCAAACATCTTACTCAGTTCTGCTTTTCAAGTTTATACTCAAAGATAAGAGAAGCTGTTTGGGTCTACACCCTGCATCAGAAGTACAGATCATTGAACAAAACAATTGCTTTGCCCCTCCCTCAACACTGACTTCCCAGACTTTTTTTAAAATCCTATTTCAAGTCACCTCTGACCCACTGTTAACAGCACCTTCGTATTTTGGTGGTGTGTGCATGTGGGAGCATCTGAGAAGTCAAACAAGTTCCAGTTTAACCTTGGCAGGAGGCCACGTAATTGACATTTCCATTGCTAGACTTTGTCCATGTCATTTCAAGAGCCAACTAAATTTCATTTTTCCTTATCTGCAGGTTATCATTCTTATAAGATTCATCTCATTCTCATGGGATCTTGATTTAAGACTTTAAAACTCAGCTAGGCTCAAACTGATTTTGCAAGGTCACAAGCGCTGCCAATTTGTTCGATAGTACAGAATTAAAAGATTGAGTGCCCGTCCCTTCAAGGTCCTAGCAATGGTTAGATGGGTCTCATTTTCAATTAGGTCAATTTTTAAGGCTGTCAGCTACTCTCACTTTTCTCTCGTGGTTCACTTCCTAATATTTCTTCCAGGTGTACAATTTGGACAAAAATTTGCCTTGCTCCCACTTGCAAAACCTTTGAAAGTCTTCCTAAATATTATGTTCAGATCCATATAAATTCTAAGGGGTGTCATTTTTGTCAAGTCAGATAGGATTTGCCTTACAGAAAATCCTTGCTGGTCTAAATAATCCCTCTTCACATAGGAGTCTGATATAGCAGAATTTGTTCATTGGGGAAAACCTCTATTTAACTTTATGGACTAAGAAATAATGTGTGTGCTCACAAACTAAAGGCCCATACCCACAAAATGTATTGCTTACTATTGAGAATCATTGATATGAAGAAAGCACTATTTCTGGTGGTAATCCTTGACAGGATCCAGCCCGGATGGTTTTCATTAGAAATAACTGAGCTTACCTTTTATCTCATGGGACCTTCCACTGTACATGTTGAATGCCTTGGACAGCATTCAGCACTGTACAGACTAGAAATGTGCAAAGTATACAGTTTCCAAGAAACATTTAACTAACGATAAACTTTGGACTGCTGCAATGATCACTGAATGCCTTGAAACAGAATTTTAGTTTATTCTTATCCTTTCCATTTCCAACTGTTCTAGTTATACATGCTCCACTCAACAATTACTCCCTAAGGGGTGCAACCAATTAAGCTAGGATCAAAAGATATACATTGATGTGTTTGGTTACTTGTATTGAATAGCACCCACAAGGCCCCATCATTGACAAGGCGTCCACTGTAGTAGACATTATACAAACAGAGCAAAACAATTTGGCCCCTACTCCAAGGAGTTTACAATCTAAGTAAAGCATTATTTCAATAGTTGTAGCTCAACAGCATAATAATCAGTATTATCTATATTACAATAGCACCCACAGTCTATAAGAAGCTGTCCACACACAAGGTCGATTACAGTCCCTTCCCCAAAAGAGTTTAGGCCCTCTGGAATGGTGGCCAAAGCATGAAGAGGTATACAAATGTTTAGCATATCTGGCACATAAATATCTTGCAATGTTGGCTACAAAAGTGCCATGCGAATGCCTGTTGTCACTTTCAGGTGACGTTTTAAATAATAAGAAGGCAGCATTATGTGCTGTAAATTTAAACAAACTTGTTTGTCTTCATGATTGGTTGAACAAGAAGTAGGACTGAGTGGACTTGTAGGCTCTAAAGTTTTACATTGTTTTGGTTTTGAGTGCAGTTATGTAAAAAAAATCTACATTTGTAAATTGCACTTTTCACAATAAACAGATTGCACTACAGTACTTGTATGAGGTGAATTGAAAAATACTATTTCTGTTTATCATTTTTGAGTGCAAATATTTGCAATAAAAATAATATAAAGTGAGCAGTGTGCACTTTGTATTCTGTGTTGTATTTGAAATCAATATATTTGAAAATGTAGAAAAGCATCCAAAAATATTTAATACATTTCTACTGCTTAACAGTGCGATTAAAACTACAATTAACTGCGATTAATCAACAGCCCTAGTCACAATAGTTTTTTGCAGATATGAATTTTGCAAAGTTTATGGCATCTCAATGACTATCATAAATGTATATAATGCTGTGATAAATGAAGGGGTGGGGGTAGCTCCCTTTTGTGAACACCCAGCCAGCCAGCAGCTATAAAATCCCTCTTAGTAGCTGTTCTCTAATTGCTCTACCTGTAAAGGGTTAAACAGTCTCACTGCTATGCATCAATAAAAGGAAGTGAGCGGGCACCTGGCCAAAAGAGCCAATGGAAGGCTAGAACTTTTTAAAATTAAAAAAAGACTCCCCCTTTGTCTGTTGTTCTCCAGGGGAGAGGCAGACAGGGCAACATCTATGCTGTAAGGAGCTTGGGCTAGGTATGCAAAAATCATCAGTATCATACCTAGAAACTACTTATTTAAAACCCAGATATGTAAGTAGATCCGGAAATGCCTAGGAAGACGTGATTAGGTTTATCCCTTTTATTTCGATATGGCTTATGGATTCCTCTGTGCTCACCCCAGGTGCTTTTGTTTGCTTGTAACCTTTAAGATGGACCTCAAGAAAGCTATTCTTGGTGCTTACTCCTCGTTTTTGCTCTTTTAAAATCTAGCAATAGCCTGAGTTCCAAGATGTATTTTCTTTCTTTTTTTTAATTAAGAAAATTTACCTTAAGAACAGAATTGGATTTTTGTGTCATAAAAGATTTGTGCACATGTTGTTTAATTAGCTGGTAGCAACAGCTGATTTCCTCCCCCACCCCCACTTCTTTCTCAGCTCTTCCCTGGAGGGGGTGTATGAAAAGGCTTGAGGAACCCCAGAGGAAGGAATTCCCAGGTGCTCTCAAAGGGGTTCTCTACTTGGGTGGTGGAAGCATCTACCAATCCAAGATGGGAGAAAAGTTGTAACCTTGGGAGTTTAATACAAGCCTGAAGTGGCCAGTATTAGGTTTTAGAATCCTTTCAGGCCCCCACCTTCTGTGCCAGAGTGGGGAATTAGCCTTGACAAATGCTATTTTCAGCTGACCAGTCCAATAACCCAGTAGTCAAATCCCCATAGTCTTGGTTACCAACCATTCTTTATTCGTAGCTCTATTTCCAGCTTTGGAACCAGTAGCAGATTTTGATATTCACAAGGATTAGTTCTAGGACTGGTCTAACCTAACATCAGTTATGTGGCCCAGGAGGTAAACACCACGCTATTGAAATCTGCTAATTGGGGAGGGGTTGTGAACACTACACTGCAATAGAGATTGGTGAATATTGTGAGGATTTTCAAACTATTTTAGTCATATTGTGAACAATTTTTCTGGTGAACTGACTACATTCAAAGTTTTGTTCAGTGTACCTCACCCCGTAATTCATAGCTCATGGCAAAAACAAAACAAAACAAACCACCTGCTTTGAGAATTTAACAAGAGGCCTGACTGAGACTAGATACAGCCTGACAAGGTGATTTGTGAGGTGCAGTCTTCTAACTAGGTCGTGGAGCATTTGAAAAGTGGCTATTCATCATCATTAAAAGGTCTCTGTATCCTCAGTGACCCATATCTCAGAATGTAGGGACTCCTAGAAACATGAGAGAGTGTGCACAGATAACTGGAGAAAACTGGCTTGAAAAGTGGAGCTAGCTGCTTTGGATCAGGGGAGAGGAAAGGTCTTGATAAGCAAACTGAGTTAAGCAAGACACACATGTAATCCTTTCATCAGGTGCTGTTGGCAGCAACAAGGGCTAAGGGTCATCTTAAAACTAAGACTCCACTGGCTTGATCCCCCATCCAGAATTTCTGGGATCCCTGAATACCTTCTTTGGCTGCCCTCAATAGTCAATATTTTGCCACTCAAGCTTGGATCTGTGTATCCAACAAGCAAAATTTTGTTAGGGGGAAAGGGAACACAGCAGCAACCTATATAAATAATCAATGGAACACTTGCATGGTAACTTCAGCAGTAGCCCTTTAACTCAGCTCCCCACCTTCCAGCATGCAAGTGTCCTTTTACCATGTTTCTTCCCCCTCCCTCCTCCACTGAGTCCCACTCATAGTGTTGTGTCACTGGGTAGTGGAGGTCCAGAGTCCTAAGATGGATTCAAGCAGACCTGTCTTCAGGCCCTTAGGAAGTGCAGTCCAGTCCAGTCCTGAGGCTTCACCCAACTAACCCAGCTATAGCTACTTCAATGTTATTTAGTGGCTGTGTAGGAGGGGTCCACCAGAGTTCACTCAGCTCAGCTGCAGTATCAAAGATCCTTCCCTCCGACCACCATCAAGGAACTGCCTCCACGTCTTCCAACAGGAAGTTCTCCCAAGCACAGGATTCTCAGGGGGAGGAACTAATTGCATAGAGGACTCTTGAATAGGGAATCTTGCCCCAAGGATGCATTATTTGCCATAAGGTAGCAACCCATGTCCCCCCCATCCCCTCCTCACTATCCAACACATTCCGACTCTGGGTACAGTTATGATGACTCAAAGCGACCCTGGAGGAAAGCAACTCCGGCCATTGTTCCCTCTGTTCACCGACAGACAGGAGCGGAGAGGTCCTTACCCTCTAACACTTCAAGCCACAATGCTTGCTTTTACTTACACACACACACACACACACACCCACCCACCTCTAAGCATAAAGTAATGGTAAACTGACAAGAAGAATGATCAGAAAGGAGATTATTTTCCTGGGATGGAAGCTATACACTTCTCTGTAAAAGAATGAAGAATGATTTATCTAGTTTAGTTTAATGGAAGCGTAAATTCAAAGTGTTACATAAAACTTTTTTGTTTTACTAATTGTATTACTATTGTGTGGGAAATTTCATGTAGTTGTTCCCAAGAAGACTATGTCCTGGAGATCAAATTTAGGCTGCTTGGTCAGAGATTAAAGTCCAGGATTACCATGGTAGCATTCTCTAAAATGCTTCCAATTCCATGTGCAGGCCAGTTAGAACAGCAGGGTTTCAATGTGTGGATGACATGATGGTGCTGGGAGAAAGGATTTATGGTTAGTAGGAACATATATAGGAAGATTGGGCTCTACCTAAACCAGGTGTCAGCAACCTTCGGCACGTGGCCATTTAGGGTAATCTGCTGGTGGTCCGCAAGACATTTTGTTTACATTAATCGTCCGCAGGCACGGCACCCTCACAGCTCTCCGTGGCCGCAGTTCACCATTCATGGCCAACGGGAGCTGCAGGGGGCCGTGCCTGCAGATGGTCAATGTAAACAAAATATCTCACGGCCCGCCAATGGATTACCCTGAGGGGGCCAAGTGCCAAAGGTTGCCAACCCCTGACCTAAACCAAAATGGAACAAGATTGCTGGCATGTAAAATTGAAAGATCATAGAGGAGTTTTTAAACTCCGAGCTGTGAGAAAGCTGAAAGGTGCAGAGACGCACACAGTTTGGACACACATCCTTAGGGGAGGATTTACTAAAAGGGATACTCTATATCCTCGTAAAATGGAGAGGATATCAGTTGCTCAAGTACAAGTAGGAACTGAAGAGAAACTCAAAAAAAGTCTCATTCCATTGCATCAATTACTAATGCAAGAAGTCTAAATACTGAGACTGGTGGACTTGAAGTGCCTGATATTAATTGAGGATATTGATATAATAGGCACGACAGAATCTTGGTGGAACTATGATATAATAAGGGTACAAACTATATAGGAATGACGGTAGGTCTGTGGCATGGCACTGCAAGGGAAGCCCTAATCAGCTCCTGCCATTCCAGCCCTAATCAGGTGAAATGGGTTTGGGCTGGGCCACTAGCTAGGATCGGCCTGGAAACTGGCCACATTTGCCAGCCTTGTTAACAGGGGCTAAAAGCTTGGGAGGAAGTGAGTCTGGGGTCATGGGGGGGGGGGGGAGAGGGGGACAAAACAGAGACCAGGAGGGGAGAGTAGGCTCAGGAGGAGCCATGAGCCTGCCACCTTGTTGCCACTGAGGTCTGTACTAGGCCAAACCTGTAAATAATCTGTAAGTAGTTGGAAGCTTGGTGGTGGGGACCGGACACAGGAATAAAAAGCACAGGTGTTGCACCAGCTCAAAGTGGTCCTGACTCATTGGGGAGCGCGGCTAGGAGGCAGAACCCATTGGGGCATAGTGAGCACCCCATTAGAAGGTCACACTAGTAGGGGAGTGGCACTATATATGTAAGAAAGCAGAGCCAAATACAGTAAAAATCTTAAATGAATCAAACTGTACCATAGAATCTCTATGGATAGAAATGCCATGCTTGAATAATATGAATACAGAAGCAGGAATATGCTACCGACCACCTGACTAGATGGTGAATGGTTGTGAAATGCTCAGGGAGATTAGAGAGGCTACAAAAATAAAAAACCCAACAACAACGGGGGATTTCCACCTACCCTGTATTGACTGGGAACATGTCACCTCCACTTAGGATGAAGAGATAAAGTTTCCAGATACTATTAATGAGCACTTCCTGGAGAGGCTAGGCCTGGAACCCACAAAGGGAGAGGCAATTCTTGATTTAGTCCTAAGTGGTGCACATGTTTGGGTCCAAGAGGTAAATATAACTGAACTGCTGAGCAATAGTGACCATAATGTAATTAAATTTAACATCCTTCTGGGGAGAAGATACCAAAGAAACTCAGCACAATAGCATTTAACTTAAAAAAAGGGGGAAATACTCAAAAAGAAGAGGCTAGGTAAATGGAAACTACAAGAGACAATCACAAGAATGAAATGCCTTCAAGCTGGATGGAGACTTTTTAAAAACACCATATAGGCTCAAATGACATGTAAACCCCAAATAAAAAAAATAAATAATAATTTAAAAAATAGTAAGAGATCAAAGAATGCTACCACGGCTAAACACAGTAGAAAATGCAGTTCTTGACAAAGACATCTTTTAAAAATTGGAAGTCAAATCCTAGTGTGGAAAATAGAAAGGAGCATAAACTCTGGCAACTCAAAAGAATAATTAGGCAAGCCAAAAGAGAATTTGAAGAGCAACTATCTAAAGACACAAACTAAAACAGCAACATTTTTTGTTTGTTAAGTAGAACAGAAGCAGGAAGCCTGCCAAACTGTCTGTGGGCCCACTGGATGGTTGAGGTGCTAAAGGAACACTCAAGGAAGACAAGGCCATTGCAGAGAAGCTAAATGAATTATTTTCATTGGTCTTCACTGCAGAGCATGTGAGGGAGTTTCTCAGATTTGTCACCTAAAATGGCAAGTCAGGTGTGGGAAACTGACCCAGATTGAGGAGTTAGTACAAGACGTTTTCAAACAAATTGAAAATTAAACTTACTAAATTAAACAATAAGTCTCCAGGACCAGATGGTATTCACCCAAAAGCTTTGAAGGAACTCAAATATGAAGTTGCAGAACTACTAACTGTGGTATGTAACCTATCGCTTAAATCAGCTTCTGTGCCAGATGACTGACAGATAACAAATGTAGCCCAATTTTTTAAAAAGAGCTCTTGAAGTGATCCTGGCACTTACAGGCCAGTAAGCCTAACTTCAATACCAAGCAAATTGGTTGAAACTATAGTAAAGAACAGCGTTAGACACATAGATGAACATCATATGTTTGCAGAAGAGGCAACACAGCTTTTGTAAAGGAAAATCATGCCTCACCCGTTTATTAGAATTCCTTGAGGGGGTCAACAAGGGCATCCAGTGGATATAAAGTACTTGGACTTTCAGAAAGTCTTTGACAAGGTCCATCACCAAAGGCTCTGAAGCAAAGTAGGCTGTCCTGGGATAAGAGGGAAGGTCCTTTCATGAGTAAGTAATTAGTTAAAAGACTGGAAACAAATGACAGGAATAAGGAGTCAATTTTCACAGTGGAGAGAGGTAAGAGGTGAGATCCCCAAGCATCTATACTCGAAACAGTGTTGTTAAGCATATTCATAAATGAATTGGAAAAGGGGGCAAAGTTTACAGATGACTCAGCTGTCTTGAGTAACTAAGTCCAAAGCAGACTGCAAAGATTTACAAAGGGATCTGTCCAAACTAGGTAACTGGCAACAAAATGGCAGAGGACATTCAGCGTTATGAAAAATAATGCACATTGTATGTACAGGTGGTGTCAAGGTTCCTCCCCCACTCTGAACGCTAGGGTGCAGATGTGGGGACCTGCATGAAAACCTCCTAAACTTATCTTTACCAGCTCAGGTCAAAAACTTCCCCAAGATACAAAATATTCCACCCTTTGTCCTTGGATTGGCCGCTACCACCACCAAACAAATACTGGTTACTGGGGAAGAGCTGTTTGGAAACGTCTTTCCCCCCAAAATACTTCCCAAAACCTTGCACCCCACTTCCTGGACAAGGTTTGGTACAAAGCCTCACCAATTTGCACAGGTGACCACAGACCCAAACCCTTGGATCTGAGAACAATGAAAAAGCATTCAGTTTTCTTACAAGAAGACTTAATAGAAATAGGAGTAAATAGAAGTAAAGAAATCCCCTCTGTAAAATCAGGATGGTAAATACCTTACAGGGTAATTACATTCAAAACATAGAGAATCCCTCTAGGCAAAACCTTAAGTTACAAAAAAGATACATAGACAGAAAGAGTTATTCTATTCAGCACAATTCTTTTCTCAGCCATTTAAAGAAATCATAATCTAACACATACCTAGCTAGATTACTTACTAAAAGTTCTAAGACTCCATTCCTGGTCTATCCCCGGCAAAAGCAGCATATAGACAGACAGAGACCCTTTGTTTTTCTCCCTCCTCCCAGCTTTTGAAAGTATCTTGTCTCCTCATTGGTCATTTTGGTCAGGTGCCAGCGAGGTTACCTTTAGCTTCTTAACCCTTTACAGGTGAGAGGAGTTTTCCTCTGGCCAGGAGGGATTTTAAAGGGGTTTACCCTTCCCTTTATATTTATGACAGGTGGGATTATATTTTACAAAGTGATGGGGTCTAAATCAGGTGGTACAGCTCAAGAAAGATCTTGGAGTAATTGTGGATAATACTCTAAAAACATCTGCTCAATATGAAGCAGCAGTCAAAAAACAGACTGCTAGGAACCTTTAGAAAAGGGATAGAATATAAGACAAAATACCATAATGTCACTATATAAATCCATGGAACACTCCCACCTGGAGTAGTGTGTGCAGTTCTGATCACTCCGTGTCACAAAAGATATTAGAATTTGAAAAAGCGCAGAGAAAGGCAATACAAGCGAATGGGGGATATAGACATTATTCCATGAGGATAGATTAAAGAGATTCAGATCATTCAACTTTAGAAAAGAGATTATTATGCTTGGGCATGATAGTGCTCTATAAAATCATGAATAAAGCTAAGATTATGTCACGGAGGTCAAGGAATCTGTGACTTTTGTGACATTTCACACTTCAGCCTTGGGAGGCAACGGCAGGGAACCCTGGAACCCCATGAATTTTTGTTTATTGCCCATGACCCATTCGTGACTTTTATTAAAAATAACTCTGAAAAAAATCTTAATTTTAACCATTGGCCATATTGTCTCAAAAGATTTGTATGTACAGAGATAGCCATTAGGTACCCCATAATCTTTAAGGGGCAGTCAAGAATGGGTCAAGAATGGGTCAAGAATTTCTGGAGCCTAAGCCCCACTCAGCACCCCTGAAAATCTGAATTATTTAGGTATCTGCAATGCCCAAAGACTTGTTCAGGCACTCCTGTTTCTTATGGATAGTTTTTCCTATCAGGAAATATAGACTGTCTCATATAACTTAGATAACAAGTCACACAGTTGGAAGAACGAATTCTGAGTATCACATGTTGAAATTAATACTTTCTATGAACAATTCATGAGCCATCTATAGTCTGAAGTGCTCTTATAATCAGTTTCAATTATTTGAATAATGAACATATTCAGAAAAATTGTGATCTGTTTGCAGACACTTGGCAAACAAAAAGTTACATTTGACATGTCAACTGTTTGCAAAACATGGGCAGTCAATAACAAACACATTCAGCTAGGAAAAGTTCAAACTAATCATTAGGGGAATAATGATCTTAAAAATAACCAATGAGAGGGAAACATCAGGACAATAATGAAGTCAGAAGAAAAGACCTATGGATAAAATTAGATAAAAAATTAAACTGAAAATTTCTAAAAGTATGTAAGTGACTTAAGAACCTAGGTCCCACTTTCAAAGGTGATTTAGGTATTTAGGAGCCTAAGTCTCATGGGGAAAAATAAATGGGACTTCTGTATTTTTAAATATTTTACCCTTAGGCTGCTAAGTCATATAGGGTTTTTAAAAGCAATACTCCATCTTTTATGGTAATATGACAGGAAAAAAGGACAATGCAATTTTCAGCTGCATAACAGGCTGGTCATAGAGCCTTTAAATGGTAATAATATTTAGTTACTATTGACTGTGCTGGATTCAGACTGAGGACCTAGAGAAAAGCTCTGAGTCCTGTTTCTAATCCTCTGATTCACCCAGTCCCATAGGCCCAGATTTTGAGAGATATTTAGATGCTGCTGAGCTCAGCATTGCAACACTGAAAAGATTTAGGATCCTAAATCTGTTCGAGGTTGCAATGCTGATTGTGATGCCTAAATACCTTTTAAAAATCTCGGCCATACAATTTTGGGTTATAGAGTCAGTTACATAAGAAAAATAGTTTTATCACCAGTATCATGAATCCTTTAATAAGCTAATCATTTTCAATAAAAAAAGTGAATAAAAAGGTTTAAAAAGAAAATGTGCATTCTCTCTTTCTGTGGAGATGGACAGATAGATGGCTCTCTCACAGGGTCCACTCACCATTAGGGCACCTTCTCCTGACCACTCTAGGAAGCATCTCTTTCCAGATGTGACACCCCTTTCTGCCCTTCACTTGCGCTCCTTCTCATCTGTCTCTCTGCAACTCAGGGTATTCTCTTCAGAAATAGCTGGAGAGCCAATAGTTCATAGCTTGGCTCTCCAGCCAGCTCACTGTATTTTCCTTTCTGGAGTATCAAAGTCCCCCTGAAAGACTGTCCTAGGCAGTCTTCTGCTCCACTTCCTGGTCTGGGCCACTTCTCCAGTGGCTAGTAAGGGAACCCCGGCCTGGCCACTATTCTAGGTTCCAGCCCAGGGACCCTACAACCAGCAACCAAAGTCGGCACTGTCCCAAACCATGCTACACTTTTCCTGGGCTGCTCCTAATTTGCCTCCATCGGACTCCTTCTTCACCCTGTGGTTATGCCCTTCTCTCAGGGCTTCTCTTCTTCCCCTGTGGTTCCTTCTCTAACACTAGAGAATGAATACAGACATAGGTGCTGGAGCAAAGGGGGGGAAGGGAGTACTGCTGCACCGCACCCCTTACCTTGAAGTGGTTTCCATTATATACAGGGTTTACAGTTTGGTTCAATAGCTTTCAGCACCTCCACTACACAAATTGCAACAAATTGTTCCAACATCCCTGACTACAAGCTTCCACAATGGAACCTTCTCGTCTTCAGCTAGTTTTATACCAGTTCAGCCTGTTCCTGTTTATACCAGCTAGACTCCATCTTCTATTAAGGCTTGCCTAGCCAGCCAAATTCTCTCCCAGAGGCAGCCTATCAGGTTAATTAACCCTTGTGCAACCACCTTAACCCTTTCAGGAGAGGGGTAGGATGAGCACCCTATCACAAGGCCTACAGAACAAGAAGTGTTCTTGTGAAACGCCAATAACTTAGTTGGATGAGACCCGTGACATTCTCATAATTCACATTACTTGTCTCTAAAGAAATTAAGGACTGCAGCATGCTCTGTCATTAAACCCACACATTTTTTCCTAATATTTTCTCATAATTGATGTCATGACCCTATCTCTGACTAATGACATTATGTTTGCACTTTTCCAGTCCTCTCACCAGGGAACTTCAAAAATCATCACCCAAAGACTTAATCAATTTCTACTTTCATTTTCTTGAAATCTCATTACTACAGATTAAGGAAGAGAAAGTGCAGGCACATACAACATGTTTGAAAATCTTCCCTTACAGTCCTATCTGCTGATATCTATATTATGAGGACTAAGGCCCTGATCCAATCAGGTACTTAAGCATGTGTTTAACACTAAGGGTATGTCTACACTGGCAGAGTTACAGCGCTGCTCAAAGGGTGCTGAAGGGAAACCTCTGTTTTTTGTTCACACTGTCAGTTGCCTGCGCAACAACGTGTTCATACTTGCAACATTTGCAGTGGTATTCGGTATCTCTGGGCAGCTATCCCACAGATCATACCTTCTTCTTCTGCCGCTAAGAGTTGTGGGAAGGTGGAGGGGGTCGCAGGGCATCCTGGGTCCTGTCCCAATGCCCCGTGATGCATTGCTTCGCATCCCAGGAATCCCTGTGCTTCCATTCACACTTGGCGCCATCTTTCCACAGTTTGTGTACTGCGTGCTCTGCCTCTTCGGTCTGCAGGAATGGATCCCGCACTGTTGACCAATATGCTGTTCACTCTCACTAACACGGCACAAGGGCAGTGGAGTTATTCCTTAAACTACAAAGGCAAGAGCAGTTTAACATTTATCTTGCCACCTGTTGTAGCTACAACACGAGATTGCTTGTGGCATTGACGGGGGTGCTGACCACAGTGGAACACAGCTTTTGGGTTTGGGAAACAAGCACTGAGTGGTGGGATCACATTCTCATGCACGTCTGGGATGACGAACAGTGACTGCAGAACTTTTGGATGAGGAAAGCAACAGTCATGGGACTGTGTGATGAGCTCACCCCAGCCCTGCAGCACAAGGACACAAGAATGAGAGCTGCCCTGCCATTGGAGAAGTGTGTGGTGATTGCACTGTGGAAGCTGGCTACTTCAGACTGATACCAATCGGTCGCTAACCAGTTTGGAGTGGGAAAGTCGACCGTGGGACTCGCATTGATGGAAGTGTGCAGGGTCATTAATCGCATCCTGATCCAAAAGACAGTGACTTTGGGTAACGTGTGACATTGTGGATGGCTTTGCACAAATGGGCTTCCCTAACAGCAGAGGGGCAATAGATGGCACGCATATTCCAATTCTGGCACCAGACAGCCTCGCCACCAAGTACAGTCATCGAAAGGGGTATTTCTCAATGGTTCTCCAGGTGCTTGTGAATCACTGTGGGCATCTCACGGACATTAATGCAGGCTGGTCCGGAAAGGTGCTGATGCACGCATCTCTCAGAACACAGGCCTGTTCAGGAAGCTGCAAGCAGGAACTTTCTTCCTGGACCAGAAGATCACTGTAGGGGAAGTCAAAATGCCCATTGTGATCCTGGGAGACTCTGCCTACCCCTTAATGCTGTGGCTTATGAAGCTATACATGGGACACCTTGACAGCAGCAAAGAGTGGTTCAACAACAGGCTGAGCAAGTGCAGAATGACTGCTGAGTGTGCTTTTGGCCGTTTAAAGGCCCGCTGGTGCTGCCTATATGGGAGGCTGGACCTGGCCGATTACAATATTCCTATGCTTATAGCTGCATGCTGTACACTCCATAATATTTGTGAAGGGAAGCCCTCACTCAACACCAGACTGCTGAGGCTCAGCGCCTGGAGGCTGAATTTGAACTGCCAGAGACCAGGGCTATTAGCGGGGTGCAGCAAGAGGCCGTAAGGATCAGGGATGCCTTGAGATAGCAATTTGAAGCTGAAAGCCATTAATATTTGTTGCTATGCTTGGGAGTACAGTGATTGTAATGCTAGGAGGTGATTGTGATTAGTGCAGACAATGCACTATGAAGGTTTAAGAAAATTGCCTGTTGCTTTGCAAGGCTCTGTTTGCTTTCAATTAATGGAATAAAGATGGCTTTCAAACCAACACCATTCTTTTATTAAAAAACAACTGGAGTAGAGAGACAAAGAAAAAACACAACAGCACTGAGGGGGATAGGGGAAGGGAGGGTCCCAGGAGAAGGTGGGGTCCCTGGACGGTTAAAGTTTTGTGTATGTCCAATCTTCTCCTTTGGAGTACAGTGTAGCAGGTACTGTACTTCAGCAGGGCTAAACTGCAGAGAGACGGGTGTTGAGTGCAGTGGATACTGGGAGTGCACAGTGCTTGACAGTGATGGGGGAACAGTGGAATGCAGCAGGTACAGTCTGGAGCCAGGAGGTTGATAAGAGCGTGTTGGCTACGTCT
The DNA here is from genome assembly GCF_965140285.1 of Lepidochelys kempii. Lineage (NCBI taxonomy): Eukaryota > Metazoa > Chordata > Testudines > Cheloniidae > Lepidochelys > Lepidochelys kempii. Next base: position 179,608,755 of record NC_136380.1, read on the forward strand.
GGGTGGTGCACAGGAAAGAGTTTTGTGACAGCGGTTGTAGGGGAGGGTGGGCACGGAGCTGCTCAGTTTGCAGTGCTAGTAGCGCCTGGACCATGTCCACTTGGTGCTCCATTATGTTTAAAAGCCTCTCCATGGCTTCGTTCCAGTGTGCCACATTCTCCTTTCAGTCCCTCTTCCTGCCACTCCTCGAATTCTTGTTTTTCGGCCGCAGAGTTCATCATGACATCACACAGGAAGTCCTCTTTAGTTCTTTGTGGCCACTTTCTAATTCTGCGAAGCCGTTCAGCCAGTGATAACAAAGAGGGAGGCTGAGCTCCCAAGGTCATCTCTGTGAAGCCAAAATGCAACATTTTACAGAAGCAGTATTGTTTGAAACATAGAGACCACTGATTCAGTGATTTAAAACACAGTCACTATTCACATACCTGTCACTAACTGGCTGGCCCCAGGCAAGCACACATGAGGCACAAGACCCCCAAAATGGTGAGTAACCGCAGGGGCAGGGTAAATCAGTGTTCCAGGACCATACTGTACACTGGGCACATGGCTCTTGGGGAGAACCAGCACTGTAGAGGGGGCCTTACAATCATTACTATCCCCACATTTTCCACAGGCTGTGTTCATTATGGAAGATATCTTGTTGCTGAGGGTGAGCAGGTAATCAAGGAAGTGTCTTCTCCAAGACTGTAGCTTCTGCCCTGGCCCTTATTCAGCTATCCCGTGTGCAGCAATAGTTCCCTGCCCTCCTCCCCGCAACCATGATGGCAGAGTGGTGCAGGAAAGTTACCCCTAATGGTGCAAGAAACAAAGCAGCTCTGCCAAAGAACGTGCACCAGTGGATTGCCCAGTATCCCCATGAGAGTTTCACTGAGATCTCTGAGGCAGATTCCCGTGAAGTGAGGGAGTCAATCAACACGCTGCCAATCCGCCGCTCAGACTAGGCTTGCATCGTACAGACATAAGCCTGCTTTCTGCAACCCTCTTGCCCCCAACAACTTGCTTCAGTGATTCCCAAAATCAAAGCCACTTACATGGGGCCTCCTCTCCTGTTTGTGCCTCGCCAAGCTCCGGCAGCTGTGACTAGCTAGCCTCCTTCAGAGTAGAGAAGAGCTCCTGACTGCATGCATCTCTGACCTCCGAGTCATCCTCTGCATCTGGGTCTGGGTCCCCCTCCCTCTCCACAACCTTGTCCAAGATTTCCTCCTCCTGGCTCAGTCCACTCTCAACTGGCACACGAGCCACAGAAGTATCCACAGTGGCCTTCTCAGTGAAGATGGGGTCACCACCAAGTATCACGTCCAGCTCTTTGTAGAACCAGCAGCTTGAGGGAACAGCACCGGGGTGGTGGTTTGCCTCCCGCATCTTGTGGTAGGCATTCAAAAGCTCCTTCACTTTAACCCTGAAGTGCAGTGTGTCCTGGTCATGGCCCCTTTCTATCATGCATTGTGACATCTGTCCATAGGTAACATAATTCCTAAGGCTGAAGCACAGCTGGGACTGGACAGCCTCCTCTCCCCAAATGCTGATGAGGTCCAGCAGCTCGTCATTGCTCCAAGCAGGGATCGCCTGGTGTGTGGAGCAGGCATGACCACTGGAAAGATGCATTGAGACCACTGCACACAAACAGTCACCGAGCAAACAGGAAGGGGACTTTCAAAATTCCCAAGGAATTTAAAGGGTGGGGCTCATGGTCGATCACCTGAGGATAGGGCAGTAGAGTTCAAACCGATGACCAGAGAGGTGAGAACAGGCATTGTGGGACACCTCCCAGAGATCAATTGCAGTGCTGTAATTGACCAGGGTGTGTACACTGGCACCGAGGTGCTGTACCCCCGGCACAGAAAGCTGCATGCTTCTCATCGGGGTGGGTTTTTTTTTACAGAGCTGCAACTGCGCAGTTGCTGCACACTAAGTGGGTTGGCAGTGTGTACACCTTGGCAGTTACAACACAGAAATCTGCTTTACTGCGTAGAAACTGGCCAGTGTAGACAAAGTCTAAGTAAGTGAGTAGTCTCATTGAAATCCCACGTTTAAAGTTAGGCCTGTGTTTAAAGTACCTCACTGGATCATGGTCCAAATCCTCCCCTGTGCTGAATGGGTGTGGTGGTGGGACAATAGGGAAATATAGCACAAGGAGCAATTCTCCCCACCCACAATGAAGCAGAGCAGGATGTCTTCTTATTGCTCGGGATTATTGTTAAGAGGATGGATTGGTTTCTGCAATGGCTGGAGCTCCACAGCCCTAAGGTATATGTGGTCTGTCCACTAAATAATATGGCCAGGCACCATGCTGGCTAGGGCATAACCTGCTGTTTTTAATCACATACTAAATTGGGGGCTATCCTGCAAACTATTCAGTGCCTGCACCAATCTTCAATGGGGCTTTGTGAGGAGTACATGGGTCTGCCTTTATGGAACAATTTGTAGGATTAGGGCCAGAAAACATACTCTTCTCTGCCTCTCTTGTCCATGCTGAGCTATCCTGCTACCTCTTGCTGTTTAGATCCAGAATTTGGCCTCAAGTTTCCTTTTTTTTTTCCCCCTAGGATAAGAAAGATAGAGGGAGGCAGTGTAAAACAAGAATAAGTGAAGGGTTGTCAAGGTGGAAACCCGTTATTTTAATCCCAGATGTGCTGTTGACCCACTGTGTGGTTTGGGGCAAGTCACATCACACCTCTGCCACACTTTCCTCCTCGATCTGTAAAATGGAGACACTACTTACTTCCCTACGCCCTGGACTACACTAGGACTTTAGGTCGAATTTAGCAGCATTAAATCGATGTAAACCTGCACCCATCCACACGATGAAGCCCTTTATTTCGACTTAAAGGGCTCTTAAAATCGATTTCCTTACTCCACCCCTGACAAGTGGATTAGCGCTTAAATCGGCCTTGCCAGGTCGAATTTGGGGTACTGTGGACACAATTCGATGGTATTGGCCTCCGGGAGCTATCCCAGAGTGCTCCATTGTGACCGCTCTGGACAACACTGTCAACTCAGATGCACTGGTCAGGTAGACAGGAAAAGAACCGCGAACTTTTGAATCTCATTTCCTGTTTGGCTAGCGTGGCAAGCTGCAGGTGACCATGCAGAGCTCATCAAAAAAGGTGACCATGATGGAGTCCCAGAATCGCAAAAGAGCTCCAGCATGGACTGAATGGGAGGTACGGGATCTGATCACTGTATGGGGAGAGGAATCCATGCTATCAGAACTCCGTTCCAGTTTTCAAAATGCCAAAACCTTTGTCAAAATCTCCCAGGGCATGAAGGACAGAGGCCATAACAGGGACCTGAAGCAGTGCCGCATGAAACTTAAGGAGCTGAGGCAAGCCTACCAGAAAACCAGAGAGGCTAACGGCCGCTCCGGGTCAGAGCCCCAAACATGCCGCTTCCATGATGAGCTGCATGCCATTTTAGGGGGTTCAGCCACCACTACCCCAGCCATGTTGTTTGACTCCTTCAATGGAGATGGAGGCAACACGGAAGCAGGTTTTGGGGAAGATGAAGAAGATGATGAGGAGGAGGAGGTTGTAGATAGCCCACAGCAAGCAAGCGGAGAAACCGGTTTTCCCGACAGCCAGTAACTGTTTCTCACCCTGGACCTGGAGCCAGTACCCCCCGAACCCACCCAAGGCTGCTTCCTGGACCCGGCAGGTGGAGAAGAGACCCCCCGGTGAGTGTACCTTTTAAAATACTATACATGGTTTAAAAGCATGCATGTGAAAGGATTACTTTGCCCTGGCATTCGCGGCTCTCCTGGATGTACTCCCCAGAAACCTTTTGCAAAGGCTTTGGGAGGGCAGCCTTATTGCGTCTTCCATGCTAGGACACTTTACCACTCCAGGCCAGTAACACGTACTCGGGAATCATTGTACAACAAAGCATTGCAGTGTATGTTTGCTGGCGTTCAAACAACATCCGTTCTTTATCTCTCTGTGTTATCCTCAGGAGAGTGAGATATCATTCATGGTCACCTGGTTGAAATAGGGTGCTTTTCTTCAGGGGACACTCAGAGGAGCCCGTTCCTGCTGGACTGTTTCCTGTGGCTGAACAGAAATGTTCCCCGCTATTAGCCACAGGGAGGGGGGAGGGTTGAGGGGGTAGCCACGCGGTGGGGGGAGGCAAAATGTGACCTTGTAATGAAAGCACATGTGCTATGTATGTAATGTTAACAGCAAGGTTTACCCTGAAAGAGTGTAGCCACTGTTTTATAAAATGTGTCTTTTTAAATACCGCTGTCCCTTTTTTTTCCTCCACCAGCTGCATGTGTTTCAATGATCACAGGATCTTCACCTTCCCAGAGGCTAGTGAAGATTAGAAAGAAAAAAAAAACACGCACTCGTGATGAAATGTTCTCTGAGCTCATGCAGTCCTCCCACTCTGACAGAGCACAGACGAATGCATGGAGGCAAATAATGTCAGAGTGCAGGAAAGCACAAAATGACCGGGAGGAGAGGTGGCGGGCTGAAGAGAGGGCTGAACCTCAAATGTGGCGGCAGTGTGATGAGAGGAGGCAGGATTCAATGCTAAGGCTGCTGGAGGACCAAACCAGTATGCTCCAGTGTATGGCTGAGCTGCAGCAAAGGCAGCTGGAGCACAGACTGCCACTACAGCCCCTGTGTAACCAACCGTCCTCCTCCCCAACTTCCATAGCCTCCACAACCAGACACCCAAGAACGCGGTGGGGGAGCCACCGGCCAACCAGCCACTCCACCACAGAGGATTGCCCAAAAAAAAGAAGGCTGGCATTCAATATATTTTAAAGTTGTAAACTTTAAGTGCTGTGTGGCATTTTCCTTCCCTCCTCCACCACCTCTCCTGGGCTACCTTGGTAGTCATCCCCCTAGTTATGTGATGAATGAATAAAAAATGCATGAATGTGAAGCAACAATGACTTTATTGCCACTGCAAGCAAGGATTAAAGGGAGGAGGGGAGTGTGGTTAGCTTGCAGGGAAGTAGAGTGAACCAAGGGGCGGAGGGTTTCATCAAGGAGAAACAAAGAGAACTTTCACACTGTAGCCTGGCCAGTCATGAAACTGGATTTCAAAGCTTCTCTGATGCGTACCGCGCCCTCCTGTGCTCTTCTAACCGCCCTAGTGTCTGGCTGCGCGTAACCAGCAGCCAGGCGTTTTGCCTCAACCTCCCACCCTGCCATAAACGTCTCCCCCTTACTCTCACAGATATTGTGGCGCACACAGCAAGCAGTAATAACAGTGGGAATATTGGTTTCGCGGAGGTCTAAACAAGTCAGTAAACTGCGCCAGCGCACCTTTAAACATCTAAATGCACATTCTACCACCATTCTGCACTTGCTCAGCCTGTAGTTGAACAGCTCCTGACTACTGTCCAGGCTGTCTGTGTACGGCTTCATGAGCCATGGCATTAAGGGGTAGGCTGGGTCCCCAAGGATACATATAGGCATTTCAACATCCCCAACAGTTATTTTCTGGTCTGGGAATAAAGTCCCTTCCTGCAGCTTTTGAAACAGACCAGAGTTCCTGAAGATGCGAGCGTCATGTACCTTTCCCGGCCATCCCACGTTGATGTTGGTAAAACGTCCCTTGTGATCCACCAGAGTTTGCAGCACTATTGAAAAGTACCCCTTGCGGTTTATGTACTCGCTGGCTTGGTGCTCCGGTGCCAAGATAGGGATACAGGTTCCCTCTATGGCCCCACCACAGTTAGGGAATCCCATTGCAGCAAAGCCATCCACTGTGACCTGCACATTTCCCAGGGTCACTACCCTTAATATCAGCAGATCTTTGATTGCGTGGGCTACTTGCATCACAGCAGCCCCAACAGTAGATTTGCCCACTCCAAATTGATTCCCAACTGACCGGTATCTGTCTGGCGTTGCTAGCTTCCACGGGGCTATCGCCACTCGCTTCTCAACTGTGAGGGCTGCTCTCATCTTGGTATTCATGCGCTTCAGGGCAGGGGAAAGCAAGTCACAAAGTTCCATGAAAGTGCCCCTACGCATGCGAAAGTTTCGCAGCCACTGGGAATCGTCCCAGACCTGCAACACTATGCGGTCCCACCAGTCAGTGCTTGTTTCCCGAGACCAGAATCGGTGTTCCACAGCATGAACCTGCCCCATTAGCACCATGATGCATGCATTGGCAGGGCCCATGCTTTCAAAGAAATCTGTGTCCATGTCCTGATCACTCACGTGACCGTGCTGACGTCGCCTCCTCGCCCGGTATCGCTTTGCCAGGTTCTGGTGCTGCATATACTGCTGGATAATGCGTGTGGTGTTTAATGTGCTCCTAATTGCCAAAATGAGCTGAGCGGCCTCCATGCTTGCCTTGGTATGGCGTCCGCACAGAAAAAAGGCGCGGAACGATTGTCTGCCGTTGCTCTGATGGAGGGAGGGGCGACTGACGACATGGCTTACAGGGTTGGCTTCAGGGAGCTAAAAATCAACCAAGGGGGTGGCTTTACATCAAGGACTATTTCAGGCAGGACTTCACGGAGGGTTCCAATAAGAAATGGTGCACCTAAGTTATTGTTCTTATTGGAACAAGGAGATTAGTCTGGCCTCTGATTGATACCTGGCTAGATTTACCTCGCTGCACCTTCTCTGTGAGTGACTGCAGTGTGACCTAGAGGGGGGGGGGAGGAAGCAAATGAGTACAAAACAAATCTGGTCTATTTCTTGTTTTGATCCACTCCATCTATCTTTTACATCTTTGGCTGGCAGCAGACGGTGCAGAAGGACTGCAAGCCATCCACATCTCATGGCTGCTCAGCAGAAGATGGTACAGTACGACTGCTAGCAATCCATATTGCCTGCCTGCTCACCATAAGACGGTTCAATAGGACTGACTGCAGGACTAAAGAGAATGACCTGGTCAAGTCACTCCAAACTTAATCCCTGCTCCCATGTCTGTCTAGGAGCTCCCGGCCGACGCGGCCAGGAGCACCTCGGACATGACGATGACGCAACCAGTCATATTGCACCATCTGCTTCCAGAAGGCAATGGGTTGCTGCTACTGTGTAGCAATGCAGTACCGTGTCTGCCAGCACCAAGGAGACATACGGTGACGGTTACCTGAGCGGGCTCTATGCTTGCCGTGGTATGGCGTCTGCACAGGTAACTCAGGAAAAAAGGCGTGAAACAATCGTGAAAGCAATGGCAGACAGAGAGAGGGAGGGAATAGGGGCCTGACGATATGTACCCAGAACCACCCGCGACAATGTTTTAGCCCCATCAGGCATTGGGATCTCAACCCGGAATTCCAATGGGCAGCGGAGACTGCGGGAACTGTGGGATAGCTACCCACAGTGCAACACTCCGGAAGTCTATGCTTGCCTCGGTACTGTGGAAGCACTCCGCCAAGTTAATGCACTTAGAACATTTTCTGTGGGGACACACACACACTCGAATATATAAAACTGATTTCTAAAAAACTGACTTCTATAAATTCGACCTGATTTCGTAGTGTAGACATACCCTATGTCTGTTACAATTTTGTACAGAGCTTTGAACGTGTTAAATGCTATATAATTGCTAATTATTATTTTCATTAGGAAATACAATCTGTCCTGCACAGCTTGCCATTTTCCACCTCCTCCACAATCTGTCATTTTATTAGACTATTTCCCAGTTCCCCACTCTCCCTTTAAAGGTTTTAGAGTAACAGCCGTGTTAGTCTGTATTCGCAAAAAGAAAAGGAGTACTTGTGGCACCTTAGAGACTAACCAATTTATTAAATTGGTTAATAATAAATTGGTTAGTCTCTAAGGTGCCACAAGTACTCCTTTTCTTTCTCCCTTTAAAGTAGATCACTTTTCCATTTTACTCTTCACTTACTGTAAATACAACTGAAGAATGCCTTGTTAGTTGAAATATTCTTCACAATTGAATATTCAGTATATCTAATTATGGTTTTAACTTGCTTATGCATATTTTCAGAGGTTTCCAAATCCTCCTCTTACTAGATTTTGTATATATTCTTAAAGATGCTTTCTGTTTATAATTATTTTTAGATTCCTACTTAAACAAATTTGCATCTGTTGCCTTTTTTTCCCTTTGGACTGGACCAGGATGGATTTTAATTGTATCTCCAACTGTTTCTAAAATATTTTCCACTGTCTGGTAGTAGATTCACCCTGCATAATAAAATTCTAGTCAAAACTTATTAGGGTATTTCATATTTCCTCCAAGTGAGCTTTCCTATGGCCCAGAACGTTCATTTTGCTTCCTCTAGCCTCAAGAATATTTTAAACTAATTATACTTTAATGTCCTGGGTGTTCCTTTACTTTAGCCTTATTAATCATACTTGGTGCATTTTCTAGGACGTGGTCCAAAATAGCGTCTAACCATCTGAATGCTTCAATAAACAATGTAAGAAAGCAACCCTGAAATAGCTCTCAGATTATGTTCCCTCCTCATCGTTTTTGCCTTGAGTTGTATCCAGATCAACATTTGAGTAATTAAAACCCTGCCAGGATCAAAGAGAGTGCTTGGTTACTGCATTCTTCAATGTAGAAATCCATTTGCTGATCCTACATTTTTATTATTATTTCAACTGCCTCAGTTATGTAAACTATAGCAGCAGCAGCATCTTAGAATCAATTTACCACCTTTACGGTCCTTAATTTCGATCCAAGTCCATGTCAGTCACAATATTTCTTCCCATAAAATCAATACTCTATATAATCATCTCTTCTTCCCATCAACCCTGGGGCAAATTTTCTATCCTGATATTGTAAGGGCTGTATTTGGGGGACCAGGGGGGAAGGTACACAAGGAATGTGTCCTTTAAAAAAATCGAATATGCAAATATGCACATACAAGCATAGGCTCACAAGGAGGAAGTGGGTTCAAATGTGGCCTAGATACTCACAGCATCTTCAAAAGCAAATGCTCAATTTTGCCTAACCTCCATAGAGGCATCAGGAGGATTTGTACCTAGACCACTCTATGACAACAAGGGAAATCAATGGAAATGGTGGTGGCAGGCACAGATTTTTGTTCACCCCTATAAGTGGGCAGGTAAGAAAAGATGGACCAGAGACTAGAGTGACAAATCAAAAAAAGTAGAGGCCCAGGATGATTAGATCTATGGTGCTGATGAACCGTTGGAAAGACGAGACACAGGGCCACTTTAATGACAAGGGAGCAGAATAATAGTTCCAAAAGGGTAACAGTAGGTGAAAATCCAGAGGTTAGAAGAGTAAAGTAGTCAAGGTACAGGGGTGCAGCAGTAGCAGGGTGCAGTTAGAGGGAGCCAGAGGATGTGGATGGAAACCGAGAGGGCTCAGACAGAAAGGCAGAGTGAGGATCCATACGTTTATTAAAGAATGTTGGGTTAGGAGCCCAGGGATGGTGAAGACAAGCAAGTGTGTGGAGCTATGACTGAAACAAGGGTGAAAGTCAATGAGCCAGTGTCTTTGTTCTCCTGGCATGTTGGTGCATCTATAAAGCAGAACAGCCATCAGAGTGAAACAATACAAGAGACCCACCAATCAATACAGGAGTTTGCAGCATTCACATACGTGGAGAATGGAGAGAGGTATTTTAAACACATGAAAGCGTGTCCCTAGCTAGTTCTGTGCACATTTGAGTGTGTTAAGTATGCTCCTGTGGCTGCATGCTCACCAGCCATTGAAAACCTAGCTTGATAGGCAGCTCTTCTTATTTTCATATTTACATGTTACTCCAATTCAGCATTCACACCATACCTCCTAGCATTCATTTCACATTCTTCTCTCAGTTGACCTATTGCATTACTGTTACAGCCATGGTTGAACACCCTCTGTTGGACACTTGCCAGGTTGTTGTGTTTGGACCCAGCTGCTGGATCCATGCACTTTAAGTTCCCCTTTGGTCTGGGGAGGCTCAGAACACTATCTTCCCTCTTTGGCTTCTAGGCTCACTCCCTGGGCAGAGACTGTGACTGTTACTTCTTCTCTGAAATGAATCCCAGGTGCCCAGCTGCCCTAGCCTCCCTGCTCCCCCCAAAAACAAAACAACACTGCAACTCTCCAGTAGCTAAAGCATTTCCTTTCCCAGAGCTCCACTCTTGTGGGCACTCTCATTTATAATTTACCCCTTCAGGAATGCATGAATGTTGAAGCAAATAGATATCCTTTTTGCAAAGTCTGTGTCTAAAACAGTCACTCTTGCTTAGACAGCACAAAAGATACATAGATCTCTGCAAAACAAGTGACACAGTATACCATTCCCTGCCTTGAGTTTCCTCAGCATTTCAAAACATTATTTAGGATTTGGTCAGAGTCCTCTGCCAAGTGCAGGATCTTTCCTCTTCCTTCTCCTGCACAGCCTTGACTTCTGGTTCTGGTCTCTATTCCCTTTCCAAAATACCTGGAGAGACACCCTTCCTTTCATAGACTTCTAGTTCCCTTTGTCAGGTGATACCCTGGTCAGCCTCAAATCCCCCATCAGGTAAGAGAAGCCCACCCCATCAGTGATCTGTGCCTTAGTCACACCTACCTAGAGTGCATCATTTGCCTGGGATGGTAGCTTTGTGTCCAAAGGTGCTTCCATTGTTAGTGGTCTACTAGGTGCAGGAATTTCTCCTGACACCTCCTGAGTATTCCAGCTCAGTGTGGAGGCTACTAGGCCAAGGTGAAGGCACAGAACAATTTATTTTAAAAATGAAGTTTGTGGTTTGGTATAGGTACTCAGAATGTTCAGAATGTCAAACAATTCATAAATTTTACATAGACGTGTCCCCCAGTCAGTTACCATTTCACATTCTGGTGTGAAAATTATCCTTTTGTAGATATTCCTGGCATGATCTACTGAAAGCAGTGTACATACTAAAATCAGCTCCCAAATGTTAACAGGAAGATGCCATGCCGTGAGATATAGATAGTCCTCTTCAGGGTAATTCTGTTTCTTCAACAATAATCTAAAATCATTTCCAAGTAATCGTCTATATTAACAGCTAACCTATTTCTTCTTAGACAGTGTAGCTGGGAAGCAGAAAATGTATTCTATACTACTGAGTGGTGATACAGATTTTAAAGAAGGCTCACTGTTATCAGAACATTGCTCTGCTCTAAGTTTCAGCATCAAGATGTGGTGATGCCATTTGCAAATGTTACAGGTAAGCAACACCTCCAATTGGAGATTGTGCTTTTTAATTCTTGCTACTCGCATTTGCCTATGAAATAGCCCCAATTGTCTAACAATATGTCACATTGCCTACATAAAGGCAAATATTGATGTTTCTTCCACGCATTATAGCTCCATCACTTCACTCGTCACTTTCTAATAAGAGAAAACTATTGTACATTCCCTTCCTGTTTCAAAGTTATAAGTATGAATCTATTTTTGAGTCTCTTGAGTCTCATTCATTTCAATATGCACAACAAAGTACAGCAGTCTCACTCTCCAATTCTCTTGACTAACTGATCGACCCTCCAATTATTCTCTCTAACATTTGGCCCTTGATGAATAATCACTCTCTAATTAGCCCAGTGCTTTTTTACTTAAATTGTTGTCCACAAAGCACAGCAGTGCATTCCATCCTAGCAGAACATCTCTAGACTGGCTTTATTGACTTCGCTGCTTTCTCTTATGATATGATGCAACCCTTTCTCTGAATTAACTTCAAGTGATACCAATGCCAAGAGCCAGTTGGACCCTGAATACTTCATTTATTCTTTCTAGCTTTTCCCTAAATTTTATCTTCTTGAAGTTCAGATGTAGTTATGGTCTTGAAACAAAACCCCTGACCTTGGAGAAATTCAGATTTGGATCTAAACTTCACAGATAGACTATGCAATCCTAGAGCCTTAATATTCCAATGGTTCTGCAAGAAGGGAGTAACTTTTTTTTACATATATAAACAGAAACTCAGTGTTATTCGATGGAATTATCCCTGTATGTCAGGAAATCCCATGGCAGATACATGGAATTCTAAGGTGTCAGGACTACAACTTTACAATGGACCAAGCTGAAACCCTATGGGAAATTTGGATGTTAATCTAACTTTGGAGGCTGGACCCACCTTTTCCTGAAAGTCACCTCTTTACAGTTGTTTATCCTGAGTTTAACGTCCAGTAAATGTATCCTGCAACTCATACACTTAGTCCTTTGCAAATGTGATCATGCTGGAGCAGCACAGACAAGACAACAGACCAGAAAATCTGGCTCCTTGTTTCTTTGCATCACAACTGACTGACAGCCTCTCCCAAAAACTATGCTATGTTTTTGTTAGGGTGCAGTACATCATAATTTGGTATCAGTAGGTTGAGTGGGGCTCTTTACATGAAGATACATTTGGGACTTAAGGTGGTTTGTAATAAGAAGAAAGGGCAGTGAAAATGTAACTATCCCACATGACGTGTGGCATATCAGAGAAATGTAAAATAAAATACTGACTGCAATATATTTAACCCCTTCCAAGTTCAATAAAATAAATGGCAGTTATTCTTCTGAGTATTGTTCCTTTGTCACTGGTGGCTGTGCCCAAAATTATGCTCTTCTGAGAAAGCAAGTATTTAAAATAACAAAGGTTCACTTCCCTTTAGACTGAGCAAGTTTCCTATTTGTTTATCTCCACTGCGGCCAACACTATACAGGGAGCTGTCCACTCTCCTTCTGATGGGGTCCAAATATAGTACTACTAGAGTTCACTGATATTTTCTAATACAATTATTTTCAGTGACAAATGGCTTTTTCTCAAAAATGAAAATTACATAAAGATTTTTAAAAAATTTGTTTTTTCTGATAAAAAGTAAACTATTAAGGTTGGGGGGGGGTTCCTCCCCCCCATTCCTCTCTCTCTCTTTCCTTTATTTTTTTTTCCAGTGGAAAAATTGACACCCTCCCCCCAAAATGGTAAAACATTTCATGCAAATTTCCCCCCAAAAAAGTCCTGAACACTTCAAAGTGGAAATGTGTTTAATGCCAGTGCCCTCATTTTTACCAGCTCTAGGTATTACTATCACTCCTAACCCTTCTGATTGGATCCAAAGACTGGAAAATAGTGGGGCTGGAAAAATTATTTCACTGCTCTGAATATCCCCTCTCTGATTGCTAGATTCATACTGTAGCAATTGATGGAGGGTGTTTGCTTCTTTCTTTGACAGAATGAAAGAGAAATGAAAGAGGGAGAAAGCTGGCTGGATTACCTTCACATTTCATGGCATTATTATTTAAAAGCCTTGGTATTCCAACAAAGCTCATTTTAGCTAATTGTCAATTTTCCTGGAATAGGACAACTCAGTCCAGCAAGGTGACACAGATACAAGAGGTCCCTTCTCATTTCCAGCCCTCCAATTATTTTGAAATGATTAATGGCAGAGGGAGGTAATTAAAGGGTTTGACAAAAAGTTTGAAACTTTGGGGATGAAAGCGACTGTGAAGTGAGGAAGTGAATCCCTGACAGGCACAATACGCTCATTATGAAAATTCTCTGAGGGATCTCAAAACCAGGCTAGATATGGGAGAACATATTTTATACATTAACCACATTACTGCTGTTGGCAGTTGCAACTTCCTTGTTCTTTGAGGGCTATCATCATTCATAACTCACAAACTGTCGTCTCTCCGAGATGCCTTAGCAGACATATTGTGATCTCTTCCCCACAGGAAGACTTGGTGGGGGGAAGACAATCAGGTACTTTATTATTCATGGCACTAAGTGTTTATGACTGATCAGACAATTCTACCTAGAACTCCGATGCACCTGGTTATATTTGCTACTGTCATTTTTATTGTTTCAGGTTTTGGTAGCATTATGAATACATAATGAAGTGGGATACTCAGTTATGCATCCTGGAATCCTTATTTTGGGCTAAAGTCTGAGAACTGGAGCAAAGCCTGATTAAAAATTTCCTCCAAGGAAAAAGCTCATAGGGATACAGAACTTTGGGTAGGAACCCTTAGCTCCAGGGAGTGCTTTAAGACATTCAAACCTGCATCATTCACCTACAGCTGGCCACTGTCAGGGAGGAAGCAAAGAACAGTCAGAACACTATTTCAGTTTATAAATCCACTGGCCTTGCTCCCACCACATCCCCTCCTCTGCAGAGAGTGACCAAGGAGACCTACTATGTGGTGCACAGGGTGCAGTGTAAGGTCCTTGTGTGTGTGTGGGGGGGGGGGGGATGTCCACTGTCTAGCTGTAGAGAAAACCAATTTCTGCTGTGCATTCACCCAACACTACAGACTTGGTCCCTTAATGTCACAGCAGAAAATATATGCCATTCATGTGCCAATTTGTTTGTCTCACAACTTGAATTTACAGGGCCAGATTCACCAACACTCTCCAGCTGCTTTGTAACACTTTGGCAAAACAAGGCTGTAAGCCTGCCTTGCCCAGCTGGTTGTGTTTAGCTGCTTTGCATTGCTGGGGAGAGGCATCAAGCAGCTGGAGTATTCCAGTGCCCACAAAACGTGGCCCACTGTTTTGGTTTAATTAACTGGAGTGTGTATGCAACACATAGAAACTAGAAAATTCAGAGTGGAAAAGTTTTCATGGGCCAGAATCTCAGCTGGACTCAGTCAGCAAAGCCGTTTACACCAGCTGAGGGTCTATCCCATGGTATTCTACAGATTCTGTCCTGCACTGCAAAATAAAGTCACATCATCAGGCTACTGTGTCACCAATTTCCCCAAATCCCATTATTTCTGGATTTTTTGCTAAAATTGTTTGTGGGAAATATTGAGCAGAGAGGATGTATTCCAGTATTCACTGGTATGAGTTCACACTTGAATAGTCTAGATAACATACAATAATGGAAGGCAGGCTGGAACTCCGATGCACAGGGCCAGCTTAAGGCCTATGTGCCCTTAATTCCCATTTATGCCCTATTTTGAGGGCTTGGGTAAAACTTAAATGATAGCTTTCTGTTGATCCTCTCTGCACAGGGAAGAATTTCACCTTCAGAAAATAAAGCGACTGCTACTAGACAAAACTCAAGTCACCAGCAAAGCCTTATCATGTTCCCATTGTTGCCAGTGGGACTTTTTGCCACTGACTGAAATAGGATTAAGACTGGTGTAATTTCAAAAATTTTATATACATTATATATTATTCACACATACACACAGATAAATTCATTCCACCAGAATTTTATCAGTCTCTGTCATACTTAGGCCTGATCCAACCTCCGTTAAAAGCAATGAAGATCTTTTCACTGACTTTAATGGAAGTTGGACTGGGCAATACTCTGTCTTCTCTATTCCATTATTCTCCTGCTCTTTCTGCCTTCTATCTCCAGTTTGTTTCTCCTCTCAGTTAATCCCACTGATGTACTATGCACAATAGGCTAGTCTGGACAGAGCCTATTGTCAATCTCTGAAAGGAAGTTCAGTTTGTGAACCGAAAGAAGCTTTTTTTTCTAATTGACATGAAATGTGTGTCTTTCCCCAGGGTAGGAAGGACTGCAATGGCATTGCTGCAGAAGATATATTTGGGACTAATAAAGGAGGAAGTTTCATGCCTGGGATATATCTAGTCCTTTTTTCCGCTTTCACTCCCAGATATTTGGTATGCTAGATGAATAGAAGAAATTAATACAATTATTATGGTTGCATAGATCAGGCAACCAATGCTTCAGAGTACACAAAGAAACAGCAAACCCAAATGACCAAACAGACTAAAAGAAGATAGCACAAAATATAGAGTTCTAGTGGGAAAGGAAGTTGAAGGTTTATTAGAGGAAAGTGCACATGACAAAAACGTTTTTGTGAAAATATTTGTTTGAAAATTTAAAATGAATTTGTTTCAGTTGTATCTGCAGCCCTTTGTGTTCCCTTTTCAGAGTAGCCAATTCTTCTAGAAAAATAGGTTCATTGAAAGCAGTTTCAATTAATTTAGTTTTTGAATTTTTGGAGGTTGGCCACCAAACCAGGGGCAGGGGAAAATAAATGATTTACTCAGCTCTACTCACACTGGCTTTGATAGGTTTTAGATCACAGAACTCAGTTTTCAAATATTCACTGCCAAACCATTGAGTAAAACTTCAAGATGATATTTGTCAAATAAAATTAAAATGACAATTTCCTCAGATTTAGACATCCATTCATTTAATAGTCCAATAATAGAACAAGAGATTACATTCAGAGATATTTTTCATGGACTATTCGCTCATCTCTAGTATTTATAAGCTCAAAAATACCATGTTTAGAAGTCAGGGCATGTAACAGAATAAAGAATTTAAAACACTTCAAGTGATCTGATTCGTCTCCTTGCTCAATAAACACTTAAAAATACCCACTGTTGCAGAAACAATATATCCAATTGACAGACCATGAGTACATCATTTATTTCTTTAAGTTACTGATGAGCTTTCCTAGCACCTTGTGATGTCACTTTACTCTGCAAGTCATGAGTTATATCATCATTAACTCATAATAAATAATGTATCCATAGTCCATTGGATAGCTAGCTCTAGTCATCTGAATATATGCAAATGTATATGCCCTTTTTCTTTTCAGGAGACAAAATGGTCACTACATAAACAATGCTGTCTTGATTTTCAGCGGTTTCAAGATCAGAGAGGTAGAGTGGACAAAAGAACTGAGGCCATTACATTTTAGTCCTTTCTGTATTTGAGATAAATAATCAAAATCTTGTTTTAACAGTCCTAATATAAACACGGAGGTTACACTTAAAAAACAAAATTGGTTTGACTGGTTGTGGGTGAACTCTGTGCAGCAAATAGCTTAAAGGGAATGGATATGAACTGAAAATGTAAGTTGTCCATGAAAAAAAAAAATAGTTGTAAATAGCACTGGACTCTATGCTCAAGAAAAAGTGCTGAAAACATGGCCTGCTGGGGATCAGCTACAATGGTGGGTCCAGTACAAAGTTGATATAACATAATTGTATATTTCAAGTACACAGTCCCTTTTTTGTCCATGTTCAGCCTTTCATTCTAGTTTAGAAAGACACCTGAATATTTGCAATCCAATAAGAGATTGATTGGCCTTTCCATAAGAGATCACCAAAAGATAAAGTTGAAGTTAGGGACTTTTTCTATACTCAGTGGCCTAGGATGAATGATTACTCCACATTTCAAGATTCCAACCAATAGGGGTGACATACCAGAGTACAATCCATATTTGTGGCCACCTGCATTACCCTGGCCCTACAACCTCAGGTGCCGAAAAATGCCTTGCTGAAGTAGCTACCACCTAGGCTTCTCACAAACAGAATAGCCCTTCCAGCATGCAAGCCATACCCTGAGTGTCTGTTTGTAACTGCAGCCTGCCGGCCACACTTGGGTTACATTCTGGCTCTGACCAGCTTAGTTTATGCTGCAGGGTGGCCCGAATACACCCCCAGTCTTAGATTTGCCACCAGAAATGTTTGTCCTCTATGGCCCAGCCCTCTCCTGGATAATAAAAATTATATTAAGTCTGTTATTCCTTTAAGACAATAATGTGCACACAATTTGTCACTCAAAATGTAATTACCCAGACACTTCCATTTAAACACACTGGATTAGATAAAACAATAAAACAAGTTTATTAACTACAAAGAGAGATTTTAAGTGAGTACAACTAATGAGGCATAAAGTCATAAATGGTTACAAGAAAAATAAAGATAAAACATTTACTATTACCTAACAAACTACAAGATTCAAGCAGTTTCTCACCACATGCTTTCAGCAGTCTTACTGACCAAATCCTGTATGTCAGGACCCCTTCTCCCAGAATCAACAATGTTTCCTCTGTGATTTGAGGTGCAGTGAATGTGATTGGCAGGGAGAGAGAAGGGGGTCTCTCTCAGGGTGCTTGTCCATCCTTTTTACAGTTTCAGTCCCCCTATTGAAAAATATTTCCAGCTGGGCACTAGGAGACAAAGTCTTTATGGAAGGATGGTCCCTCTTGTGTTTTTCTCACCAGTTTGAGCTTTTTTTTGTTTATTTGTTTCTTTTCCTAGTTGATGACTCAGATTACTGCTTAAATGCAAATTAAGTAGAGCACACATTCCTTTGTTTAGGACAGGCCTGTTTGTCAACCTCAGTCTGAGCAGGGCTGTGAGGTTTGAAACATGCGTTAACACCATATAGTGGAATCTCATAACTTGACACACAATGTTGCCACACATTTTACCAGGATGATACAAACCAGAAAAGTGTGAGTTTTCAAATGATAAAGCTTTTCAAATTATAAAGGTTTTCAAATTATAAATGATTAAGATATACTTTGTGAAAAGATAATTACAATATTGTGTAGGCTGTGAATACAGAAATGTGTTCTGTCACAATGGGCCTATGGAAATTAATTATACCAGACATTACAAACATCTGTATTTTATTAAATAGAAATAATTTCCCATCCCTCCCCACTGAAATGCATTCACATTTAGGTGATACACGGCAACCATACAGTAGTATGCAACAGCTTAGGACATACGAGAAGGGATTTGTACTTTCAAGGAAGATCAGGAAGAGATTGTTGGTAAAGATTATATCATATCCTTCCAAACAAACAGAGTTGTTTTTTTTAATTACGTCACATAGCAGGGGTCTACATCATGCCTCAATATTTTATGTATTGTGTTCTTGACAATATTTCACTATGGGCTTTCACAAACTCTGAATAAGATTTAGTGCATCTACCGTCAGAGTAAGAATATGGTCTTTGCTTCTCCATTGCTCTAGAGGAGAGGTAAGTTGCACTGCCCTATATCTGCTGCAACTTACCCAAACCTCTATCCCTGCATACCCACTTCTCCATCTCTATGTGAATGGGAGTAATGGAGGCTGCTCTCCCCTCTCATGCTGAAACCACAATATGGGAACCTTGTGCAGGGCAGCAAAGGGGTGTTTGGGAAAATGTAACACAGGTCACAATTGTTCCTAGCTGAGATGAGTGAATTAGATTGCAGTGATATGCATTCTGCATAGAAGAATCTTCAAATAATAAAGACTCTCACTTCTCCTCAGTGCACAGCAGCTTGGAATTTTAAGGCAAATATCTTTTCTTACCAAATCACCCAGTGCCATCCTTGCTCCCAATGAGTCGTACTTTATTCCACAATTGACACCAGTAGGACTATTTGCATGACTGACTGCTCACCAGTGAGAATAAGGGTTCAAAATCTAGCCCAAAATAAGTAAGTAATAAGTATGTACTGCTCCCCTTTAGAAAAGTGTCCTAGGTGCTTAGAAGCAAAAATAGATAGTTTAGCAACTCAAAGACAACTAAAATAAGTATTAAATCAAAAATAAGTATCTGATTCCTATGCTGAAAGCCCTACATTGACTTCAGCAGGAGTTTTATTAGAATAAGGTCCAAGTTCATTTTGTTTTAAAAGTTACATATTTTTCAACCTGTATAATATAGAAAGGCCCCGATGATACAGTGTGATCTATCTTTATGTACACATGAAGCTACACTGAAGTCAAAGAGGGTCTGACTACACTGATCCATTTGCAGGATCCAGGCCTAAATTAGTCCAGCATTAGCCCCCAATCCCATTGCATGAAACTGAGGCTTTTACTTAGCACAACAGGACTGCTATTTAACAGTTCTGATTTTATAATAAACTGAAAATCAGAATTTTAAATGCTTTACTTTTAAACATCATTTTCTTTACATTTGAGCTTATCTAATACAATGTGCATCGAGCAAGCCATTATAGTAGAAGACTAACAAAATCAAGCAAACATTTTCAGTATAAAACTAACCGGTTCAACCCCCAAAAGAACCCTATTCCTCTTCTTTTTAGATGTGACCATCTGCTGTTATACCCAACACCTTCCAGTAGAAAGCAGAAGCCTGGCATCTCTCCAAAACTCAGATTTGCAACATTGCACTTAGACTGCAAGAACCTCACCTGAGCACCTCCATCCATCTATCACCTGCCAGCCAACACTTGCAAATTGTTTACAGTCAACTGAGAAGAGATAGATAAACTTGCCCAAATGAGGAGGATGTTGGATTTATACAGACAATTGACAAATGAGTTTGGAATGAGAATATATAAGAATAGCCTACAGTGTGCCATTATGTCATGACATAAATATATGGCACCTACCTCCAACTGACGCCTGAGGCAAATGAACTGTGCTACCAACCCTGGAGTAATTTCTCATATATTGCAGACTTTTTACTTCATCTCCCATTCTACACCAATAATATAAAAAAGTTCCTTATTATAATGAGCACTTTGTATTGTGCAGTATGTATTCCAATGCAACAGTCTGATTACTCTAAACATCTATATAACAATTTAACATGTACCATTTTTCATAAATCAATTTCAGTGCTACTGGTCTTACATACTAATATACAAAACAGATACTCTTTCCTTACAATGTACTGTGTGGAAATACGCATAATCTATCACAATCTAAAGACATAAATTGGAGCAGCCTCAAGATTGCTCTAACTTGCACCCAGGTTTCCACAGCCTGAGAGGGCTATCCCAGCAGAAAAGAATAGCACATCACATTTTCCTTGCAATGTCCAATTGCGGAGCTGCAAGGAAGGTGACAAAGTCTGCAGTTTCATACCACCCAGGGATATCTCCTACACTGGAGAGGAACAGCTAAAGCAGTTTAAGAACACCTATAGTGTTCTTACAATAGTAGCACAAAGGAGACATTTTGCAACCAAAAATTGTGCCAGATAGGATGTATTTTCCTCTTGAGCAACAGATATAATTGCTATTATCGTATGGGAATTGGGTTTAATCATTAAGTAGAGACCAATTCACAGTTAAGAGGGTTGAAAGCATAACTACATTTGAATAATTGATGTTAATTTCCATTTGCAGAGAAAAATATCATACTGCTGAATCCAAATACTGTACATTATTTTAGTCTTTTCTCTTCCATCTTATTGCCATGAATTGCAAGATGATGCTAACCGGAAGGCTTTGGACAGAATTTCTGTACGGATCATATCTCATTATACCTCTAGGATCAGGAAGAATCCATCCTTGCATTACTCATTCTCCTGGTGCAATTTCTTTCCTTATTGGGTTATACAATTAACTTAAATGAAACTGAGTGTTATGCCTTCAAAACAAAACTAAATTAAAATGTAATGCAGTCCATCAATTACAATGGGACAACCAATGGCTTGAAATAGTTTGTAAAGAGTTTCTAGTTGCATTAATAATCTCATTAATGTTATGTACTCACTATTATAGTAGGCAATAACACATTGTTTTAGTTATTCTCTCATTGTCACTGATGGGAAAGCATAGCATACGCAAAATGAATATTCATCACAATATCTTGTAATGTGTTGTCTACATGCGGTGGTAACCATTAAAAAGTCAGGATTGGTCAGTTACTACAACAAAGTGGTTTTTGAGATTACTATAGTTCCCCCCCACACACTTATGTTTAGCAATCACTACAGATACCTCCTCTTATGACTTTTCAATAGCTTCATCTGTACTAAGGAGAAAAATGGACAATTGATTTTTGTATAAATTAGATAGGTAGACAGATGGATCTGAGTGATGACACTAGCTAATATCCTCAGAAAGAAAGGTAAATAATTAGTAAACAACCCACGAAGAAACATAGCTGCCTGTCTTATGAAAATGAGAGATGCCTTGGTTTCCCTGTTGTAGGACATGTATAGCTGTTCAATGAATTCGGATTATAAAATTTTCTTCCAATATTAGGAAAAATTCAAGGACCACACTTGCCTGATGCAAGATTTATGCATGCCATGTCCTTTACTATCAATAGGCACTCTTTCTACTTACTTGCATTAAACCCTGATGTATGCCTTACAAAATTATATAGGCTTGTTTACAATTAAAACAAAACCCATTCAATCTAATGTATACACAACCCATGCAGCATTTCAGAACTCTCATCCTTGAAGGAGATTCTACAGGACACATCTGCTTCACAGTTGTTCTCAATATTTATATTTAGAAGGGAGAACTAAACTCAGTAGAGAAAATCATATTGATGCCGGAGGCATTTGGGACTTTAAGGCCCCACAGTCCATTCTTTTAAATATCTTCATATCAGACAACTCAACAACTAAGGCAATGATTTATCAGTTGTGTAACATTTCCTACCAATTTAAAATGTGGATACATCATGGAAACCAAAGCCTTGGTTTCATATGCTCTGTGGTTTTACTTCAAGAAAACTGGCTAACCTATGTAATATGCTGTGGGAGAAAGGTTTAAGTATGCTTTCTGTAACTAAAAATTGGAATAAATAAAGAAATCAAATAATAACTCAAACATTCATATTGGCTGTTTCATTCAAAAGACCCAGATATTGTGGGGCTTGAGGGAGCAGAGGTTTCCCACCTCAGTGGACTCTGCTCATTGCTGCCCAGCATGCAGGAGAAGCTACTAGCTGCTGAACTTCTTCAGAGGAGAAAAACTGCTCGCTGATGAGTAGGAAAGCAGGACTATGGCACTAGCTCCTCTCTCTTTCACCCCACCACCTTTAGGAGTGTTTTGTGCACAAAGGCTGCATGCAGTGAGCCATCTGGAGAGCACAGGAACTGCAGTTTTCTGCTATTGCTGCAAGCTTTCCCAACCCCCATTAGGCACACACTTGCAGATCAACAGAGCACAATTCGGTCTTATAGACATACAGCACCATAATATAGAAACCACCTCTAGAGTGAAGACAAGAGGTTTATCCTGAGTTAGTTAAAATAGGAGATAGGGGAAATGTTGGTCATGAAGACAAAAGGAACTATCTTCTCTTAACATAGTATCATCGGATCTTTAAAGTGCACGGAAAGGAGACAGGACCTCTGTTTTTCAGATCTTATCAAAGGACCACACAAGGCTCAGTTCCATTCTCAATTAAATTAAAGGAAGTTTTCCCATTGACATTAATGAGAGCTAGACTGGCCCCGTAGTGAGCAGCATGACACTCAATTTATTTGCCTCTGAAGAGCGAGGAATGGATGAGTCAGCAATATCATCGCCTCTTTGAAACAGGCCTAGCTCAAAGCACTCCAGCAAACTGTTAACACATCAGCAGGATGCACATGTACTGTTAGATAACAGCAGGCTAGTGCAGAGGGTATAATCACACCCTACTTTGCTGCAAACTGTAGACAAGCCCTGAGAGAAAAGATTAAAACATCTGCATAGGCCTGAGCCGCCATTTACCTTGTGTTGTCATTTAAACCAGTACAAAAAGAGTGGAAAGCAATTACAGAATAATACCATTCCAATAGGTTGCATTTTACACTCACTTAGCACTGGTATAAGTGACTGGATGCCTTCCAATCATACATTAAACTTGTGGTTATTTCTCCATTCCTTTCTCCAAGAGGAAAAGGTGGGTGTAAGGTTTCTTGTGGTGGTCGGGAAGCTGGTGTTGCATCTGAATCTACAGATTGGTGTAGAAACATCCAGAAGAGAGAGAGTAATTATTATTGCACAAATAACTAGAAATAAGAGGATCAAATCACGAATGGGAAAAATGTAGGCTCAATATCAGGATAAAAGAACAACTATCTGGAAGCGAAGTCTATTCGGGGGCAGAATCGTCTCCCTTAAAGAAGGTGCCAAAAGACCTATGACTTGAGATATTTAAAGTTAGGACAGTGTGGTTGAGAATGTACGATAGGGAATGTACTGCTTTATCATCCTCATTTATTATGAAGGATTGCCTGCTGTTATTGTACATGGCACTATGCAAACACTGGAAGACAGCCCCTGCCCTAAGGTACTTATCCTCTAAATCAGACACAGGTAATAGAATTCAGACACATAAAACGCCAGCTGAGTCCAAAATGGAAGCTCTGTCAACATTTTTAAGAAGATGGAGGTACTCTGGATAAGCTATTCGAGGATTTGGGCTTCTCTTTAGTGGCTTATTATTTAGGGTCTTCACTTAAGAATTATAAGAATTAACTAAAGAGAGACTATTGATTTTACAAGAAGACAGAGCTCCAAGCAGAATGAGCTCCAAGCAGAATGAAGAGCTGAGGAGTACTAAGTGTACTAAGCTAAACTGCTGAGCACTAACTTCCCCACGTAGATAAGCTTTAGAGACCAAGAACAAATGAGAACAGAATGATAGGTATTTAAGCAGGATCCTTTGTCTGTCTTGGCTATTTACATTGCAGACTCTTTGAGGCTCTTATTATATGTATGTACGGTAGAGCTGGTGAAGGATTTTCTGTCAAAATGATTTTGACAAAAAAAATGCAATTCCCCCCAAATCAAAATTTTCTGTGGAAAAGTTAAAATTTTGTCCATTGTTTTTAATTTTCAATTGAGAAAGTTGGTTATTTTTTAACCAAATCAAAAATTTTCCATTCACTGAGCTAAACTGAAACACAAAGCTACATCTGCTTAAGGAGCATGGGAGTTGTAGTTCAGGTTCCATATGTCTACATTCTTCCCTATGGGCAAGGCTCCTTGGCCAGACAACATCTCCCATGTATGGTGGCCTCCCCTCTGACAGAGTTGCATGTATATCATCGGAATCAAACCTTAGGCAGATGCAGTTCGATCCAGCAACCCAAAATAAAATACTTCCTTCAGTATTTTGAAATTTCACTTTGTTAGAGAAGTCAAAATGACACATTTCAATGCTTCCAAATGGAATTTTTTCATTCTGTGAAAAAATTTCCTTATTTTGACTTGTTATCCAGATTCAAGATGAAAACAAATGTAAAAATATCAAAATTTCCCATGGGGTTGAAATTTAGATTTTTCATTCAGCTCTAATGTACAATGCCTACCATAATGAGTCCCTGATTATGGCTGAGTTTCTACCATAATACAAATAAATAATAAAAGTTCACCTAACTACTAACAGCCAGGTTCTGGCTTTTTAGTCACATCATGTTGTACTTTGCTCTACAATTAGTTTCACTGGAATAAATAGGACTACTTGATGAGTAAGGTGCTTCTCAGGGCAAAGTGTAGGAAAATCTAGCCATAGCAATGTAAAAAGTGAATGTGAGAGCTGATTATCTTTTTAAAGCCCCATCTCAAATAACTATCGTGCTAAAATAATGGTAAAACAGAAGGAGGCAAATCAAATTAAGAAATCAAACCTAAAATAGCCCTCAAAATTGACAGGTCCTTCACAGAAGCATAGTATCCTCAATAAAAATAACTATTTGTCTGAAAACCAGTATTTATACCTTTATCTTAAGCTTAATTTTAATTGTGAATTGCTATTTCATTTTATTTATGTATACCAGCCTGTACCCAGATACATAGAGCACTGCATATATGGGCATACACAAAATAATATATCAATATTGTCAGACAGTTATGTTATAACTACAAGATGGAATTTGATCAGCTATGGTCTTCAGATTGATTACAAGATTTGTGGAATTACTGATAACTGACAGATTGATCATCAAACAATCATTAGTGACAGTGGTGCATGTATGTGTGTACAGCACAGAGGAAAGCATCCAAGTTGGTATAAATTTTACTATTAAAAGTACTTACATGTAGAAGTTATTTCTTAGAGTGGGCTTTTCATGCCTTTTTTTAAAAAATATAGTGTTATTACATAAAACTATAAATGGCCATATAATTGCTAAAAATCTTCACAATGACAACTCCGAAGTCCAAATTCTACTCTCATTTATGCAAACACAACCACCAATGGGTGTGAATGGCCCTTTGGGACCAATTTTGCTATTTCTTCAAAGATTTGAGTGAAGCGGGTGGATCACTCCTTGTCCTAGGGCAATGGGATTTTTACATTACTTTCTTGAGCAGCACTATGTGCAGATATCACTATAACTGGGGTCTCCCTCGTGACAATATAATTGTTTTTCTTGACAATATAACTGTTGACCCCATACCATAAAGTACATAGACCCTCACATGAATCTCTGCTCTAGCATCTTTCCTGGGGAATTTTATCTTCAACACATCTCTCTATTTCTGTTTATAAAAATATTAAATCTGGGAATTCGGAAGACATTTTTTCTGAATAAGAGGACATTGGCAATTTTTTTCAAAAATTATTTTTGATTCTCCTGTTTTGTTTCCAACAGTTTGAAAATGCTTCCTTGAAACCAGACATGTTCAATGGTATAAAACATTAGTGGAAGTTATCGTAATTTTTCAAATATAGAAACCTCGAATGAATTCCCCTTCTCTCTCTCTCTCACACACACTGTCTTCACATTTTTCAGCCACCTCTGTTTAATTATAGTGATATTCTGATTGTAAAGATTCCATATACATATAACCACATCAACATATGTTGCTTCCATACTTCTCTTCCCAGAATTCTAGAAGGACAAGTGTCAACGTAATACAGACTCAGGGTACTGAAAGCCTAATTTGTCACATTGTACAGTTTCCAGCTGTATGCAGTATACTCATGTATGTTAAAGGCAAATTTTCATGGATGTAACTTGCCATTCTGTTGCATAATATTGGGAGAAACAAAGAGAAAATTCATTTAAAAATATCACTAAACAGTTTTTACAACATGTTAATTCACCTGGACCATCTCTGACTCTTACAATTTCTGCTTTTACTTATGTGAGTCATAAGAAATGGCTTCAAATTTTATGTAGTTTTTTGTAGTAAGGGATGAAGTTTCAGATTAAAGTGAGCAAACAATTGGATTTCTTGGTTCAGTGGCTGAACTGCAAACAAAACAAAACAAAAAAAGGGCAGATTCCTTTTGAACCTAAATTTGAATTGTGTTTTTTTACCCCTAACTAAAATAAAGAACTGAAAACATTTTATTTAATGCTGAATGAAACACTTCAAAATGTTGTTTCAAAACAACATTTCCAACCAAATGGTTCATTTCCAAAAGGAAATGTTGACATAGTTTGTTTTGAAAAAGTTGAACCAAATTCATTAATAGTTTTGGTTACCCTGCAACCACATTTTCAGCAAAATTATTATTCGGCTAAAAAATCCCAGCAAGCTCCCCCCCCCCCCCCCATCCAGTTTTTCTGAAGTGACATGCTGTAATGGGGTAGCCTCTGTTCCCATCATCTGAGGCCCCAGAAAACCTCTCAGACACTATCAGTAGGTGGCAGCTTTGTGTGACTGTATTTATATCCCACCACCAAACACCAATATGGCTTTGTGCAGCAAAGTATATACAGTGTTTCTTGCCCTATAACCCTTTCTCTAATGGCCAGAGAGGAACAGAGGTCTCCCCTTTCTTGAGATCTCAGCGCATACTAGGCTCAACTATCCCAGGTCCTCCCACCTCACTTTCTTCTTATGAGGTCTTTTATACTCCTCAGTTGATGCCTAACTAATCAGCTAATTAGTTGCTGTCCTCCCAGTCAGCCTCCACCAGGGGAACTGATTGGTGCCTCAGTGATCAGAGTGCTTGCTCACCTCTTAGCTTCCAGCACTCTGTCATACACTGCTCCAGTGGTCTCCAAAGTGGGGTGCGCGCACCCCAGGGGGTGCACAAGACCATCCCTGGAGGTGCGCAGCAGGAGCAGCGCTCCTGGACTTTTGATTCTTCAGTGGCAGCTCAGCTCTCCCTTCTCTGTCTTCGGTGGCATGCCAGTGGCAACTCGGGCTCTCCCCGCTCCACCTTCGGTGGCACACCGGCGGCAGCTCTTCTTTTTTCTGCATCCCTAGAGCTGGCCCTGGGGGTGCACGATCCAAAAAGTTTGGAGACCACTGCGCTAGATGACAGCAGGAATTTGCTGCGGAAATAGATTAACTACTGTGCCAAATGAGAGAGTGCTAATTTTCCTCATCAACAATACCTGTGGCCGAGAGGACAAGTACCATATCAGTTTAGAGGGATAGACAGATGGTTCACTGCCATTGGTCCATGGTCTAGGGATTATGGCTCAGGAGCAGTCCCAAGGCAGAAGGAAGACTCAGGAACATTGCTACAGTTTATGGCGATATTGGATTCAGTGGCTGTTGCTTTTGAGCACCCTACTCTTTGTTAGGGAGCAGTAAAATCTCTCTCTTTTGTTACATAGGTTTCATCCACCTCACACTGAAGTCTATAGTGAGACTCCACTGTTAGCAGCATCAGACCCATAGACGGGGAAATTCCAGGCTCATCTTTGATAATGTTTTCATTTGCATGGAAAGTTTCATTCTCAATGCTGTGAAAGCACAACAAACATGAAAGCAAGTGAAATTCAAATGTTTTAATTGCTGGGATTAATATTTTGCATAGCTTTAAAATTACTAGTTTAAATGACTAAGTCAAATAAATGCTTCCTCTGTTGACGAAGATACAGTACCTGAGCCTGATCCTATGTTAGTGAGTTAATAGGAGCTTTGCCATCGACTTCAATGGGTACAGGATCAGACCCTTGTTGCGTAACATAGAAATATCAAATCAAATATATTAGTAACGTGCCCGTATACTTAAGTGTACATTTACTGCAGAAGTAATACAGTCCTCAAATGAAATACATGCAGTGGCAGTGCTTGAATTCAGGGAATATTCAGTAGGTAGTTTTCCCATACTATACCCTCTCCTCTGAGTTCTGGTGACTGAACAAAGTTGGCAAAATGTCACAGCAGATGCTCATTTTTAGGAAAGAGACCGTCACTTTCTTTGAGTAATGCAGAATTCCACACAAATATTATCTTTTCTGAAATAAGTACAATAAGTAAACTTGTTAAACAGTTTTTAAAATATGATCAGCAACTTGATCAGACACCTCATACAAACCACAAATCAATTGTCCATGAGACTGACATTTTATTTGCAACTAGAATGAAACCAGTATCAAATAATGGATATGCTGGTAACTACAGAACAGCTGCCATTTTGCTATTGCTGTTGACATAATTTTGGAGATAAGAAGACTCAGAGATTTTGTCCATGTTTTTGAGATAAACAGAGACAGGATTATAGGTTTAACTTTAAACATAAGCCAGATATGGCCTTAGCATAAAGTCTTATAGCAAGGATTTTCTAAAAACATTCAGAAAATTCTATTCTACTTTTAATCCATTATCGCTGTAATATTAGGGATACTGCTGCAAAATCCTCAACTCCTCACAGTGGTGCAGCAGTAAACCTGGCTTGTCTGACAGCAAGGATAGCAGAGTGTATTCTTCAGTAGGTTCAACCATGTTATTAAGGTGTCAGACTACTAGTCCAGGGGGAGGACAACTGTTCTCCTTCTTGAGGTTGGGTGCTAGCTAAGTTGAGGAGGTAAACACACCACTGACAGCATAGCCAGCGGGTAAATGAAGAAATGGCTAAAACAACACGAATAAATGGGCCCCAACTTCTTGTGCATTCCTCAATCCATTCTACAACAGTGGTGGGGAGTTCAGTTGATGAGAGGATGTTAAGAATCTCAGAGGCAAGAGAAAAAGGACTGCCCTTTTAGTGCGCATCTATAACTGCAGGACACTGACGAGACATGATTCGATCAACCATCTAATGGAGGAGAAGACAAGGACAGCCTGCAACATCCTTGGTCTCTGCGAAACATGATGAAGAAAGGAGATGGAAGTGAAGAGGAGAGACAAAAGTACCATCATACTGGGAAAAGGAGAAAGTGCGAGAACCAGTGGAGGAACTGGCTTCATCATCAACAAGGAATGATCTCCAAAAATCATCTCCTACAAGTTCAAATCATCACGCATCAGAGTGCTACATATTCAACTAAACAAAAACAGCACCCTCAAGATTATTCAGATCTATGCTCCCACAAACACAAGTGAAGGTGACAATGTGGAAGAATTCTATCACGAGCTCAAGGAAACCCTTGCTCAAAAATCCGCATATACAATCACAATGGGAGATTTCAATGCCAACATTGGAAGAGGGAAAGAACATGAAAAGTTCATGGGAAGGTATGGCATCAGCGAACAGAATCCAAGAGGACAGCGACTGGCAACTCTGGCAGAGATGAAAGAAATGTTCATTGATAACATCTGGTTTAAGAAGAAAGCCAAGAGGAGATGGATCGCACCCAGTGCAAAGACCAAGAACGAGATTGACTATATTCTTATTGATAAGTGGTGCATTGTACAAGACATCTCAGTAGTATCATTTAACACCGGTAGTGACCATCGCTTGCTCAGAGCAAGGCTCAACTTCAACAAAAAGGTGGAGAAGCAAGCACTAGAGATGGCAAATCAGAGACAGCAGCCAAAAATATTCAACAAGGAAATCTTGAAAGCAAACATTTCCAAGGAAGACTGGAGTCTTACAGATAACTGTGATGAGGATTATAAAAACTTCACTGATAAATTGAGGCACTGCATGAAATTAGCTGAGAAAGAAAGACCAAAAGGAGTGAAAGGAAGAATCTTGGAGGAATAGCGGAACTTGCCAGAGGAGGAATATGAAGCAAAATGATGGTGACAAACTTGAGTACTCCCTCCTCTGAAAGTTGATAAGAAGACTAAAGTAGGACTTTAAGTAGTACCGAAATGAAAAGCTCTTAAAGACGGCTGAAGATCACAGAAGCCTCAAAGATGCAAAAGGGAATTGACACTGTACCGGTCAGCAATAATGGCACTGAAGAACAGGGACAGAAAATGAGTAATTGACAGAACAGGGATGGAAGCAGTCTGCAACAATTTCTACACCCATCTGTTCGCATCTCAGATAAATATCCCAGTACCAACACGTCAACAGACCAATGAACATGTACTCCCTGTCCTTGTCAGCAAAGTTTGACATGCAGTTCACTAAATGAAGGAAGGAAAGCCCCAGGTAAAGATGTACTGACAATTGAAATGATAAGAGCTGGAGGCCAAGACCTCTGGGAAACCCTTGCTCAGAGGTTTAGTGGTTACTTGGAAAGGCAGAAGATACCTAGCTGGAATGAATCCAACACCATTCTGCTGTACAAGAAGGGCGATCGAGAAGATCTAAAGATATATCTCCCAATATGCCTGCTCTCACATGTCTACAAGCTGTTCACCAAAATAATAACAAACTGACTCTCACAGAGTCTAGACGAGCAGCAGCCCCCAAGAGAGCTGGCAGGCTTTAGAAGGAATTTCAGCACAATGTACCATATTTTCACTATAAACCAGCTATTGGAATGCTCAAGGGAATACGAATTCCCTTTATGTATTGCCGTCGTCGACTATGAAAAAGCATTCCACAGCTTAGAGATCTATGCAACGTTGAAAGCTCTTACAAAGCAGAGAATCTACACAAACTATATCAAACGATTAAACGAAGCAAATTCTGACTGCACTACAGATATAACATTATTTGATATCCCCTTTTGCATCCCAGTTGAGAAATGTGTGAAACAAGGAGACATGGTTTCACCAAAACACTTCACAGTCTGCCTCAAAATGGTAATGAGACGGATGAATTGGAAGGGTAGAATCAATATCAATGGAGAGCAGTCAAACCATCTCAGATTCACGGACGATACTGTGTTGATCACTGAAAATACTATCAAACTACAGAAAATGCTGCGAGAACTCCACACAAAAAGCAGCCAAGTCGGACTGAAAATTAACCACTCCAAAATGAAATTTATGCAGTTTGATACCTTGCCAAAAGCCCAAACAACAATTGAGGGAGAACAAATAGAAGAAGTTGAGCAACATGTATATTTGGGCCAAGAAATGAACATGCGCCATGATCAGGAAGGTGAACTCTCATGAAGAAAGAAAGCAGGTTGGTGCACATTCAATTCCATGAAGGATGTCCTCCAAGGAAAAAAAAAAATCAACAAGTCAACAGGCGCCTGCCTCTTCAACTCAACAGTACTGCCAGCAATGTTTTACGGCAGCAAAACATGGACACTGACGAAGACAGAGAAGCAGCAACTGTCTGCCACAGAAAGGAAAGAAGAATTCTGGAATTTCAATCAGCGATCAAGTCCCCAATGAAGTGATCAGACAGCAGAGTGTAGTGCAGAACATCATTGTTGAGAGCAGCCATAGTAAAATGCAATGGGCCGGGCATATACCAAGGCTCATCAATGGACTGCAGCCGTTGCCGAGTGGTACCCACAGGAACTGAAACAATGACTTGGCCAACCTCAAAGAGATGGGAAGATTTTATTGTGAAAAGACATGGCAGCACATAGAGAAGGAAGGCCAGAATACGAGAAGAATGGAAGACATGTTGTGATCGCCACAGTCTATAGGAGGGCTGAAGGACCGATTGATCAAGGTGATTAGGGATACTACAGCCAACGTTTCACCATCACTTTCATTGTTAACCTCTATTTTCATAGAATTGCAAAGCAGCCAGAAAATATGACTTCAGATTGAGAAATTTAGCATATAGAATCTCAGAGTCAGAGCATTTTTTAAAAAAAATTAGATAAATCATTTTTACGTTTAAATAAGTAGAAACTATGATAGGTCATTTTAAACATTTAAACTCCTTTAACTAAAAGGAGGCTTTGTTATAGTGACATTTGGAGATCCAACATCCATAACACAAAAGGCAAATGCCAATGAAGACAGCTGGCCAAATTCATTCTTGGTGTACAGGGACAACTCCACTGATGACAATGGAGTTACATCTCTTTACATCAAGGCTAAGTTTAGCTCAGACACAAGAATCAAGCATCTTACATTTAAAGAATCATACTTGACAATTTCACAAACACTCATGGGTTCAATGTAAGAAAAATATCAAATTCCAGTGCATCCTCTCTTTCAAATATTGCATAAGGATTTCTAGTTGCTGGTTAAAGTAAGCAACCCTATTAAAGGACATGCTAGTCATGTGAACAATATACAGATCCTGTATTTCACCTTTTATTAATTTTTTGCAATTTAAAGCTTCTGGTTTGAAATATGGCACTCACCAAACAAATAAAAACATACTATGGGCCTGATCCGAAGCTCACTGGAGTCAATAGAAAGACTCCCACTGACTCTGGTGAGCTCTGGATCAGGGCCTATGGGAACTTCTAAATACCTCTTCCTACAAAGCTCCTGGAAAAAGAGATATTACAAGCTTTCGTAGGACACCTTTTTGTAGGGTGTAAATAGAGACACCATGCACCATCGCTGCCCTCAGCTTTGGCCAGAAAGCAGTTTTCCCCTCAGACAAGCTGAACCCTGACAGATAAGATGATTATTTTGCCTTTTCTTGGACATCTGTCAATTTCTAACTCTGACCACTGAACAAACAGCTGCTGTTTGTTCTCAAAATAGTTTCTCTGTAGTGGCTGATGCAGTGGTGGATCTGCCAACCTGAGTCGTGGACAGGCAGAAACTGGAAAAACAACATCGCTGGCCTCATAACTTAAGTCATGCGGAAAGCAATGCCATCCACAGCCTCAGAAACAACCCTGACATTATAATCAAAGAGGCTGATAAAGAAGGTGCTGTTGTCATCATGAACAGGTCTGACTACCAAAAGGAGGCTGCCAGACAACTCTCCAATACCAAATTCTACAGGCCACTTTCCTCAGATCCCACTGAGGAATACACTAAGAAACTGCACCATCTACACTAACACAGGAACAAATCAATATACCATTAGAATAATCCCAGTTGGGGCTCTACTATCCAAGATCCACAAACCCGGAAATCCTGGACACTCCATCATCTCGGGCATTGGCACTCTCACTGAAGGACTGTCCAGATATGTGGACTCTCTACTCAGAACCTACGCCACCAGCACTCCCAGCTATCTCTGTGACACCACTGATTTCCTGAGAAAACTACAATGCGTTGAGTGATCTTCCAGAAATCACCATCCTAGTCACCATGGATGTAGAGGCTCTCTACACTAACATCCCACACACAGATGGAATACTAGCTGTCAGGAACAGTATCCCTGATGATGCCACAGCACAACTGGTTGCTGAGCTCTGTGACTTTATCCTCATGCACAATTATTTCAAATTTGGTGACAATATATACCTCCAGACCAGTGGCACTGCTATGGGCACCCGCCCAGCCCCACAATATGCCAACATTTTTATGGCTGACCTGGAACAACACTTCCTCAGTTCTCATCCACTTATGCCCCTTCTCTACCTACGCTACATTGATGATGACATCTTCATCATCTGGACCTATGGGAAGGAAACCCTGGAAGAATTACGCCACGATTTCAATAGCTTCCACCCCACTATCAACCTCAGCCTGGACCAATCTACATGGGAGGTCCACTTCCTAGACATCATGGTGCAAATAAGTGACGGTCACGTTACCACCACCCTATACCAAAAACCCACCAACCACTATGCCTACCCTCATGCCTCCAGCTTCCATCCTGGACATACCACACGATTTATTGTCTACAGCCAAGCGCTGAGGTACAACTGCATTTGCTCCAACCCCTCAGACAGAGATCAACACTTACAAGATCTTCACCAAGCATTCTCAAAACTACGTTACCCACATGAGTAAATAAGGAAACAGATCAACAGAGCCAAACGTGTACCCAGAAGCCTCCTACTGCAAGACAAGCCCAAGAAAAAAAACCAACAGAACTCCACTGGCCATCACACACAGTCCTCAGCTAAAACCTCTCCAACCCAACCTGGACAACAATCCCTCACTTTTACAGGCCTTGGGAGGCAGGCCAGTCCTTGCCCACAGACAACCCGCCAACCTGAAGCATATTCTCACCAGCAAC
This sequence comes from Lepidochelys kempii, assembly GCF_965140285.1. Lineage (NCBI taxonomy): Eukaryota > Metazoa > Chordata > Testudines > Cheloniidae > Lepidochelys > Lepidochelys kempii. The sequence continues at coordinate 179,643,180 of NC_136380.1, forward strand.
TACACTCCACACCATAGTAACTCACTCAGAAACCAATCCATGCAACAAACCTTGATGCCAACTCTGCCCACTAATCTACACCAGCAACACCATCACAGGACCTAACCAGGTCAGCCACACCATCACCAGTTCATTCACCTGCACATCCACCAATGTAATATACACCATTATATGCCAGCAATGCTCCTCTGCTATGTACATCGGCCAAACTGGACAGTCCCTATATAAAAGGATAAATGGACACAAATCAGATATTAGGAATGGCAATATACAAAAACCTGTAGGAGAACACGTCAACCTCCCTGGACACACAATAGCAGATTTAAAGGTAGCCATCCTGCAGTAAAAAAAATACTTCAGGACCGGACTTCAAAGAGAAACTGCTGAGCTTCAGTTCATTTGCAAATTTGACACCATCAGCTCAGGATAAAACAAAGACTGTGAGTGGCTCGCCAACTACAAAAGCAGTTTCTCCTCCCTTGGTGTTCACACCTCAACTGCTGGAAGAGGGCCTCACCCTCCCTGATTGAACTAACCTCTTTATCCTTAGCCTGATTCTTGGTTGCATATTTATACCTGCCTCTGAAAATTTCTACTACATGCATCTAACAAAGTCGTATTTACTCATGAAAGCTTATGCTCCAATATGTCTGTTAGTCTACAAGGTGCCACAGGACTCTTTGCCACAGCCTGAGTCTGTTTTTACTGCACCTGGAGTTTTTCCTCCGTGTGTGACTAGGTGGCGGGTTTTACTTTGGAAAAAACTGGATGCAGCCCTAGCCAGACTGGGACAGCTGTCAGTTATGTAGAAGACAGAGCAGCTGTGGGCATGGAGTTGTTTATGATTTGCTCCACTGCAGTGGAGAGTAGTAAACATAATACAGCATTCCATCAGATACTCTTTGGAAGTATAAGCTGGTGGCCCAACTCACCAGGCAGGTCATCAAATATAACCCCCCAAAAGGCAGGAGTTCAGACCCTTTCTTCAGGGGCCAGTTTATTTCTCAAAAACAGTCCAATATCAGTTAATAGATAAACCATATTGTTCTGCCTGGACCCTTCTCTGTCCTTTCTCCTGACCTGAGTCTCATGCATGCATCTACCGGATCTCAACAGGTCTCTAGAAACTCCTTGGCCCTTTACCTAAGAATCAGGTGATCTGCAAGCTATCACAGACCCATCATGTAAGAAGCGGCTAATAAGTCACAGGTGGGCCAACACTACCTCCCTTAAAGGGCCATCCCAGACAGAAGCACAGTTCAATAGCTTCCACTGAAGTAACATCAACTCTCTCATATGAGGTATATTGCTTCTCTCAGATCATCATGAGAGATGTCAGCTCTGATTTTCTGCTAAATCCAACATGAGAGGATCTTTCACTGATGTCCAAAGGAGTTCCACACATGCAGTGAGAGTAAAATTGAGGAACACGATAAAGATGACTTGTACTTCCAGTAAAGGTTATCATACAAAGCTAATTTGACTGTCAAGTTCTGTTTATCTAAAAAAACAAAGCCAATGGAAACTTTTGCTATTTGGGGGGAGGGGGGGGAGGGATTGTTGAAATTAGATTTTTTTCAAACAGCTCTTTTAGCTAAAAGGAGATTTCTCCCAATGTTGCCCAAATCCTGGGCACAAGCACACAGCCCAAGTAATCTGGTCTGGGAGGAAATTTCCCCAAAAGGCTATTTGAGGTGCACTCTAATCTCCAAAAGCCCCAACATTCTCCTTCAGAAAGAGGGAACTCAGAAGAATCACACAGCAGAGATCCACTCTTTCCATTTGCCCTGTGCATACTCCCGAAGAGTATTCTGGACTTAATTCTCAAGAAAGAGAAAAAAAATCTTATTCTACAGAAGCCTCTAACCATCACTTTGCATTAAGTCAGATAAACAGTTAAGTCAGAACACAGCACTATGGAATTCTTCATAACCTGAATGATTGTGAGCTCTTTAGTGTTATGTTCTGTGTTTGTACAGCACCTAGCACAATGGGGCCCTAGGTGTGATTGCAATACAAATAATTAACAATTGTGTAGCAGGCCTAGTTGGCAGGCCATAGCTCAAAAGTCCTCAAAGTCCTAGGATAGCCTTGTTGGACATTCTGTGGGTCTGGTGACTGTGTTACAGTCCATCATTTCCCAATGTTCCACACATTCTCCCAGCCAGATGGGGAAGTGGGGGTGAGTTGGACAACAGGGAGAAAGAGCGGGGGACACAGCCCAGGGTTCGAGTGGAAGGGTCAAGAAGTGTCTCAGGCCCTTCTTGCTGATATACCAGACCAGCTTCCCCTGGGCCACTTCCTACCTCCCCATGTTCTATTCAGATTGGGGCATGGTCTCTACCCCTCCCTAGCAGAGCGTTCTCAATCAGTCTCAATAGTTCAAAATAGTCAATGGGTACTTCCCAGCTTACTTCTCAGAATGCTGTTATTCTCCCTTTTCGGGGAGCTGGTCAGGAAAAATGGTCAGGGCCCCTGGGCTCCCACTTGGGCCTTACCCACAATCTAGACCCTTCTCCTAAATTTGGATAAATCTGTCTCAGAAGTTACAAATCAGCTTCATCCCCGCAGATAGCCTCTCCTGCCATTTGCCTGTCAGTCCTGTTTTAAGCAGGTCCTCCATTTTTAGCTGCTGATTGTAGCCTGACTCCCTTAGGCTTTGTGGGGGGTCTGTAGAGTGACAATTATAGTACTAATAAAATAAATACTTGCGACATCTATTTCAGATATGCTCAGGGGTTTTTTACTCCATTCTCACGGGTAGGATGTGGGTCAGTTGAATACATTTCTGCTCTAGAACACCACAAAATAGAAGCCTCACTATGCTGGGCCAATGCACTATGCAGTGTAGTGATTAAACTACTATAAGCAGGTGTTTGGCATATGAAGGGTTTGCCTAGGGAGAAGTCCACTTCACTTAAAGGGCCTGATCATCACCTGGTATAACTCAGCCTACTGCCATTGAACTGAATGGAGCTGTGCTGATTTACAGCAATTGAGAATATTAATTGTTCTGGTTTTAATGTTCTTTCTGGATTGTTGTTCTTTTAGTCACATTTTTTCCATTTCCCAAGAAAATTCTCTGTCCTCAATGTGATTGTACCATCACTAAGGCTAGTCTTTTGTCATGGGAACCACAAATTACAGGATGAAATATATATCAATTATTTCACTTTTGGTGACTTGTGAATGAGCAGAAATATTGCACTGAAACATCACAGCGCCTTTAGAGCTTTAAATTTGTAACTATGAGTCCTATTAAACACTAATGGAGAGGAAGGGTTCAGGGACATTAGTGTGGCAACACAAAGATCAGTGGACTCTCATATTAAGAGCTCTAATTCTTGTAAATAGCCATGAGGTTTCCCTTTTTCAGAAAGTTCAAACAAACAAGGACATTTCTTTGTTTAAGAGCAGAGAGCTGGATTTGGTTTACAAAGGTTTGTCTGACTGCTGCAAGGCATGAATGTGATTCCTAGAATTTTTATCCTGACTATCCTGTGATCTGCATGAGAGAGGTCAGCACCTTTTCATAGAATTCAGTGACTTACCTCCATTCCTAAGCCTTGCAGAGTGGCCAGAGGAATTAAGGTTGGGAGATCTTTTCTGGAGTAGAATTGGTTTCAGCTAGACACAATTGTGCTTATATGAACAAATATGATTTAAGTTTAGTATGGGCCAAAAGGTTTATGAATTACACAAGTAAACCGTGTAAAGAAAAAAAATGTCAAAGGAAAATTTTATCAAAGTTCAAAGTTAAAAAGCAATTCAGTTTTCAGCTTTTGCAGTTGTTATGGGAGATCAGTATTTTTGCTCTTGTGTGTTTAATGTGGCAGGAAGAAAGAGGGGAGCATATTGTAGAGTTCCCAAAACTAAAAGACTTTTTACCATGTGACTTAGGGCACCCTGGGAAAGAAAACAATTATCTTAGTTCCTCATGCCTACTTTGCCTCTCCTGATTGGATAAAGCAGTATATGGGCCCCCTGTAAAAAGGCGCTGGCCATTTAAGTCCTGAGGAGATAGTTACCCTGTTCTCTGTGCCCAAGAAAAGTGGATGAAGGCCATGAGCAGTCATCTGGAGACAGGAAGTTGGTCTCGGGAAACAGTCAGTGTCTGGAAGAGGGAAGGTGTAGGAAAAGTCCAAGTGCCTTGTAGAGTAGATAAGACAAGGCTCTGCTCTCTCCCAGCCGAGCACAGACAGGTGTTTGGGCTTATTAGAGCCATCTGGGAAGGATTAAGTGACTGACTAGATGACTAGGCAAGTGAATGAAAAGGAAGTTCCATGACGATCAGACGCAACTGCAGGGGAAAAAAGAAGTCAGCCAGAACACAGCCTCAGGAAGCAGGGTTGTGCAAGCCCTAGGCTTGAGGAGTGAGTTTCAGCCTGGGGAGGCCAGGACTGAAAGCAGTATATACAGCCCCAGGAAGGACAGCTGTGAAATCCTGAAAGAGGGAGAAAGGCAAAAGGCCTGGACTGGGAAAACACAGGCCCCAAAAGGGTGGGCTGTGCAACCAGTGAAACAAAAATTGGAGATTAGTAATCTGAATAAAGTAGACCACCAAGAAAGGGAAAATATTGTTTTAAAGACTCTGGGTATATATGAATTATTTTAAGTCTCAGAGGGAGAATGCTGCAGAGAACATGAAGGACTACCCCAGGCCACAAAGGGGTGCCCTGGGATGGCATCTGCGCACCTCACTAAAAGCCTTTGATCCATGCAGGGGAGAATTTCCCTGATGCCTGAAATGAGGAAGAGAGCCACAGGCCATCCTCTAAGAACTCCCTCACAAACATTGGAGCTGGGGGTGAGGCTAGGGGAGGGATGAGTGTCAGAGATGGGGCCATGGCATACAATGCTGCTGAGAGTCCGTGCAGTGCTGTTGCCCATATACAGGCCAGGGAGATTGCCATAATTTAGACAGCTCAGATTCATGAGGACACACAGGTGGCTTAAAGCTACCTTAGCCTCAACCTCATCCCCTGGGCTGAGTGATCTGTGTTCTCTGCTCCATTTCTAATTGATGCAGCACAGACTCTCCCCTCAACTGCCTACCATCTTGACCATATTAAATACACAAATGAAAGTGTGACCACTGATGGCATAGGGTAAAACAATCATTTTCCTCACAACAGAGCACTATATTAAAAAATTATACTCTCCTGTTCAAGTCACTGTGATGAAATCTTTTTCTGAATATTTCTAAAACCAACAACTAAACAGGAAAGTTGGACCCCTCCCCCATATCACTGTATACACAGAGAGAGAATATGTATAGATACACAACACACCCACATGCATCTCCACTCCATGTTGCCCAGGAGCAGAGAACAGAGTACAGGTGGCCTCATAATAGTGTACATAAAAATGACAATCATTGTACGCTTGTAAAATAATCTGCAATGTCAGATGCACCCCCATCTGTGTCACTCATTACTACTGCTTTCTGCAGCACTGCCATCAGCACTAACCCAGTGTCTCATTGTTGGAGAAATCACAAGAGGGGGAACTTGGCTGTGCAAGAGAGAGCTTGAAACCATTCCCGCTATCAACTCTGACATAAGCCCCTTGGCTGGACTAAGGCATGGTATCCAAATGGTGTCTCCTGCTGTTATATAATTGGAGACGTATCTGAAGGGAATGCTGTCAACTGTTTATTTGTCAGTGGCCAATGTGCTGAAGTAACTCTCAAGGCCAGAAAATGGTTTGTGTGGCCATGAGGGGAGAATTAAAGATCCCATTGACTCAAGCTTGCTTGAAACATTCACCTCCACAGCTGTCATTGGCTTGGTATTCCACAAAAGCCTAAGAGAAAAGTTACGCATGAATCAGTCACCTAGCCAGTGAACTAACATCTACAGCATTGACAGAGAACAATTATAAATGGGTGAAACCTCAGGAGGAAGAAAAAAACCTCTCTCACTATTTGGTGAATATTATCCTTTCTGTTACAATTATCATAGCCCTCTAAATATCATAGCATAATATATTCTGCTTACCACTGAAAGGGGATTGAATGTATGCTGTGTAAAATTATAACTGAGTGCATTTCCCTGTGACTTTGCTGAAAACAGACAAGCTTTAAAAAAAAAAAATACCAAAAAAAATTTCCTCACAGTAACAAGAGCTAATGAAGAATGCTTCCTGATAACTAAGACAGGCTTTGGCAGCTTCATTAGTAAGTGGTAGGAAAATGGGCCCTGGTCTTTCTTTATTGTGTGCAACTTTATTTTAATTATGAAGGAAAAGTTAGAAGAAGCCACTGCAGAATAACATTAACAATTATGAATGAGTTCAAATGCTGAAAGCCTTAAAGGCGCTTCAATTACATTATTTTGAAATAAGTAAATACCAATAATATGAGTAGAAAAGATAGCTTGTTACAAATATGCTGACAGGTTTCAGAGTAACAGCCGTGTTAGTCTGTATTCGCAAAAAGAAAAGGAGTACTTGTGGCACCTTAGAGACTAACCAATTTATTTGAGCATGAGCTTTCGTGAGCTACAGCTCACTTCATCGGATGCATGATGAGCTGTAGCTCACGAAAGCTCATGCTCAAATAAATTGGTTAGTCTCTAAGGCGCCACAAGTACTCCTTTTCTTTTTGCGAATATGCTGTCACCCTTTATCCTGTGCTACATGTGCATACAATACTCTGCTTGCCAGCCAGCACATCTCTATTAGCACAGTCAGGTGAACAAAGAATTGGAGTGATGATTATAGATCGAGAGTGAGCTACACAGGGCCCTACCTGTCCAGTTTCATATTTGTGAGGCCCAACAAAATCTAGGGATGGTTCTGTACAAATATGGTTGTTTCAGAAATATCTGAGGTTTTTCAAACATAGCATTCTGACATACCAATGCCATTAAAACCCTAGTGATCAAATGCCTTAATTTGTATTTAAGCAGCAAACAGAGTCATCAAGCAGGAAGGGGGAATGGAGAAACTAATGTGGGGAAAAACAACAACAGAGAACATCCTTCCACACAGACTCTGTGTCTCCTGGTTCTCAGCTGGAAATGGTTTTAAAAAGGGAGACTAAAACTTGAGCAAACACACACCCCAAGACACATCTCCTTTCTCTCCTGACAACACAAAAGAAGCAGCCATTAGACTCTGGGGAAGAGGTCCTGCCCTGAAGAGTTTGATCAGTAACGCTGTTGGAAGCATGTGATGAGAAACTTTGCTTTAAATCTAATATAGTTTGTTAAGTTTGGCACTAGAAAGCGTTTCATCTTTATTTTTCTTGCAACCATTTCTGACTTTTATGCCTTATTAATTGTACTCAAAATCTCTCTCTTTGTAGTTACTAAACTTGTTTTATCTAATCTGTTGTATTTAAATTGAAGTGTCTGGGTAACTCCATTTAAAAGGTAAGTTGGTGTATATTATTCACTTAAACTTTAAGCCTTAAAGGAAAAATGGATTTAATATATTTGGACTGTCAAGGAGATGGCTGGGCAGTACAAAACATACATTTTGGGAAGGAAATCTGGGACTGGGATTGTGTATGGTCACGCTGCAATATAACCTAGGCTGGCAAAAGCCAGAGTGTAACCCAAAGGTGATTGGCAGACTGCAGTTACACACAGACACTCAGGATGTGGCTTGCATGCTGTACAGGTGAGCAACCAAATGGGGAGTTACTGCAGCAAAGCATTGTAAGGCACCCAAGGTTGCAGGCCAGGTGACATAGTCCCTCACTGGTCTGGATTTTACCCTAGTATGACACAATCAGTTGAAAAGAACAAGGGAAAATGTAAAGAGATGAATGAGCTTTTTTTTTAAGTAATTAGAGACTGCCTCACAATGCTTACACAGCAGTAGCCAAATTCAGATTGCACAAGCAGCCTAATTCTGACATTTCCTAACTTTTGAATGCTTGACTTTTCCACCTCATTAATGTTATTTTGATGTAGTTTATTGTTTGCAATTTTCTATTTTTAGAAAAGACAAACAGAAATTTCCTCATATGGCAAAATATTGACACCCACATGGGTTATCAGCAGGGTTTGAAACCTTTAGATCACCATACATTCATACCAGGCTTACAGTAGTATGTATATCATTGAGCTAGAATAATTTGCTATTAAAATCGGTCTGTTACTGAATTATAAATTTAGCAATACATTTGTGTCGGCATTACTGCTACCAGCAGTGGGTTTTCAGGAGCAGATTGACACCTTGACTAAGTCCATAAATTTCATAGTTTGAGTTTCCATGATTTGTCATGCACACTGATTGGCTTGACACATTGGCAAAGTGCAGAATTGTTTACATGTCACAAATTGCATCTCATGGTTTTTCATGCGTAATCTGAACAATTGACAAAACACAGCACGCTGGCTGAGCTCATACTCACCAGTTTTTAGTCTTTGCATTAACTGCCTAGGAATGTGCTAGCAATCATCATTCAGACAGAATAATTTTATTATGATCTTGAGGCTTTATGAATTCTCCTCTTTGTGCTACTATATTTTTTCCTTCATGTATTTTAAAAAAAGCTATTAACGGATTATATTGACCCTGCAGGTAAAGTCAAGATTCTCTTTTAGATCTTAGTGCAAATGTGTTTCACACCTCCTCACACATGCTATGGGCTAGAACCTGTGAACTGCTGAGCATCCTCATGCCCACTGATGGCAGTGAGAGTTGAAGGTGCTCAGTACCTTGCAGGATCAAGTCCCTGGTGTCTAAAATGGAACTACATTTATTTACACCAGCTGAGAATCTGAACTTCTGAGTCAAAATGACATTTTTATTGTACTGTACGTGCTTCCTTGTGTAAACAGGATTTACCATGCTCAGAGTAGAAACAAAATAGCAGAACAAAAAGAGGATTGGAAAGAAGAGAGGGGAGACAGCAGAGGAATGGGAGGAAAGAGGCATAAAAGTGGGAAGAGAATGAAAGCAATAAGGCTAGTTTAAACCAGGGCTCTCACTCATACATAACCATCCTCCCTCCACTTACAACCGAATTCTAACACAGCATTCCCTCCCCTCATTTTTCCCAGGCACCTAATTGCAGGATACTTCTGAATGCTTAGTGTAATGAAATGTTTAATAATATGATACAGTTAAGACACTATGTGGCACTGCTTGTAAAATAACTCATTTAAACTAACGTCAGCCATATCTGGCAGAGCACTAAGGGATCTTACACTGAACACATCTGATGCGTATATGCAAGCTCTGTAGAAAGTCCATACCTGGTACAGGAGCATGACATGGTGGCAGGAGTAAACTAAGAACAGAAACAGAAGGAAAACAGCAACAAAGCTTGCAGGATCTCAACAACATATCACTCTTCAATGCCCCAGACAATTTCAGCAATGACAAACTTTCACAATGGACAGACTGGAAGCAGTATTTTGCAAAATTCTGAACTGCAAAGAAACACCACAAAGAAACTGGAGATATAGAGCTATCATCTTAAACCTATGCTATGGGGAAACAGGCAGAGCATATTTTTTAAATTCTCTGACTTTACTGAAGACAGGCACAAAGATGACTTTATACCTCAGCAATATGTGGTTTATGAAAAAGCATATTTTCACCAGAGAATTCAAGAACCAGGGGGAAATGCTGACTGTTTTATAAGAGCTCTGTATACAGTGTCTGAACATTGATTTTGGGAATGCAAACCATGAAAATATCAGAGACAGGCTGATTTTGGTGTTAACAGATAAAAAACCTTTCACAGCAGCTACAATTGAAGAGAGAGCTAACCCCAATCACAGTTACTCACATGGCAAAGCAGGCAGAACTAGTGAGACAGCAAAACCAAAAGCAAATTACCTGTGAAGGGGTCAGTTTACCGCTTGGCACCTCCCCATGGTCAGGTGTGCCTTCACAGCTCTCTCATTCTCCCAAGGACTATGGCCACTGGCTGTTCCACCTCTGCGGTGGCCTGCCTTCTTTTTGGCTTGGCCCTCTGGCTAAGTCACTTCAAGTCCATCCCCTTCCAGGGTAGTCCATAAACAAAATCAAGGGGAACTAGCACAAACAGAGTTTGTATGAGAGAGGAGGAAATGCTTCCATCTCAGGTTGTATCAGGGAGTAGCCTTCAGGCAGTCATAGCCTTCCCTCAGCTGCTGCAAGTTACCGATCTTCCCTGGTTACTCTTCCCTGGTCTACCCACAAGTAAACTGCTCTTCTCCCCGATGAACTCCTTCTCCAGTCTGTGTGTGTCTTACAGGTGGGGCAGGGCGGGTCTTACTGAGCCCAGAGTAGTTCCTTAACCCCTTATTGTCCAGTGTGGGGTTTGTACCCCACACATCACCAAACCTGAAAAACCTCAAAGGAGCTTAAAATCTATAAACAGACTAGGGCTGTCAAGCAATTAAAAACAATCAATCATGATTAATGGCATGATTAAAAATAATTGCACAATTAATCACACTGTTAAACAATAATAGAATATCATTTATTTAAATATTTTTGGATGTTTTCTACATTTCCAAATATATTGATTTCAATTACAACACAGAATACAAAGTGTACAGTGTTCACTTTATATTCATTTTTAATTACAAGTGTTTTCACGATAAAAAGACATAAGAAATAGTATTTTTCAATTCACCTAATACAAGTACTATAATGCAATCTCTTTACCATGAAAATTGAACTTACAAATATAGAATTATGTACAAAAATACTGCATTCAAAAATAAAACAATGTAAAATTTTAGAACTTGCAAGTCCACCCAGTCCTACTTCTTGTTTAGCCAATCGCCCCAACAAAAAAGTTTGTTTACATTTGCAGAAAATAATGCTGCCCACTTCTTGTTTACAATGTCATTTGAAAGTGAGAACAGGTGTTCTCATGTCACTGTTGTATATACTGTACTATACAGTTCAGCCACTAGGTGACACTATGTGTAAAAGGCCTTATTTAAACGAAGCTTAGCCATACCTGGCAGAGCATTAAAGGATCTGATGATGAATATAGTCAGTATGTAGAAGCAAGCTCTATAGCCAGTCCATATACGCTACAGGCGCATGACGCTTACTGATGGCTGAAAATTCAACATTTTCAAGAGGCTGATTAAGTCTCCATTCCTGCAGCCATTACTCCATTTTTTTTCTTGTAACTCACTTCAATTATGTTTGTGAATACCCTTTTGCTTTCTTCTGGCTACCCGTCATTGAACATGCCCCTCTAACTTAGACTCAGTTTCATCCATGAACCAGGAAATCCTGAAGCATCTGAAGAGGACACAGAATAGTAGCTGAGGCTATTCATTTTCTCCTTTGACATCAAGAGAGATTTTTCTGTAGATCAGTAGCCCACAGCAGAGGATTTGGGAGGATAAAAAGTCAGTGAGATAAATAGCATATAAACAAATGCAAGCTGAAGGTGAAAGGACTCTGTGGCTGTGATAACTGATGCATCTAGGTTATTGAAGTACCATTGGTAAGCAGGCTTGTTGAGAGAGGGGATGTGGCAGAAAAGCAGTTTGCTCAGACAGAATGTAAAATAGTGTGTTTATATATGCACAAATACTTTTTTAATGTTTTCTCTGTGCAACCTGCTTAATACAGGGCAAGACTGTGCTTTAAGGATCAGCTTTGTATTAGGGGTGACTCTGAGTTGCCACCTCAGGGGGAAAACCAGAGGCAGTCTTCTGGAGCTCTCTAGAGGCCAGAGGAGAGAACAAAACATTATTACAGCCCTCTAAATTTGGACCATTTCTAATTTGCTTTTCAGTGATAATTTAGGGTACTCTCTTGCTTATGAGATGACTGCATCCTGGGCTAAATACATACTAAAGTCAAAAATACAAGCAACAATTGAAAATGTTCTTTTTTCTCTTTCCTCTTTTCTCTATTTGGCAACTAGAAAGTTATCAACTGACTTGCTACTTCCCTCAGAACCTCCATCCATATGTCCACGATAAACATGCCTGCTTCAATTTCTGAACCCATTTCCACTCTGACAACCTCCTGATGCTAGTCTCCCAATATCTCTCTCACCCTGTTCCTCCTTGCCTCATGATGATGGACTAGTGCTTCCTATCTGTCACTGCTATGTATAATTCCTTTTCAATATTTTAGTAGAGTAAGGGGGAAAGGCAGAATGACCAGCGCCTTAGAACATGAGGAAGCCATGCCTGTTGGGCATTTCAATGGGGAGACTAAAAAGCAAGTTCCAGTCAGAGTGTAGTGGCTGACAGTAACCAGAGTGAAGGGAGATGCATAATCACTGTGGTGAATGAGGAATGATCATGCTGTCACTATTCAGACCAGATCTCCTCAGCCAAACACTGTGCAAGGAACTACATAACTGTGAAATAAGTATGCAGTTATGGGCCATTAATTCTACCGTATCTTCACTCAGTAGCTGACTGGGACAGTACCATTTTAGTGTAATGTTGAACTGTATGTGATCACGGGGAGGATTAGGTTTCAGATCATCCTGGGTGATTGGCTTATTTGTTCAGTATGAATGAGCCGCTAGGACATTGGGGTTCCATTGATATCTGATGCTGACATGTTTCTTGTTTAATGTAAAATTTTATCATGATGAGTGTTGCTTTCAAGTGTTTCATGGGATAATCTGAGGGAGGGTGGGACAACATACTGAGCAGAGTATCTGCTAGTTCACTGACAACCCCCAGGATGGTCTGAAACCTAATCCTCCCCTGATCACAAACAGTTACAAATTACACAGAATTGGCACTGATAAGCCATTTGTCCAAGTACTATCATGGCCAACAAAGTTGGTTTTAGGGATATGCCAACAACACGGTGCACATGGCTCCCCTTTGGCCAGGGGCTTCCAGAGATTGCCATAGCCCTCGCTTTTCCCCTCCAAGCCTGTCAAAATATAATCAACTCCTGTCCATCATGATGTCATCATTATGTACTGAGCCAGATTTAGGATCTGAGATTATTTTTTTGCACACACCCCACCCCACCCCACCCCTCCTCCTCCCAACTCATTTTGTATTTAAAAAAAAGGAAGGGAAGGATCTTTGACAATTGCCATCATCCTGCTTCAGGAGAAGAGAAGCCCAACTGCTTGTGCTAAGGTTTGAGCATACAGTAGTTACTGGGTATGCAATAGCCACCATTAAAAATTAAGTTTCAAGGAGTAATTCTCCATTCCAAACAAATGGGGCAGGAGGGAGGGGAAGGGTGTGAAGGCCCGAGTCCCTGGAGCACACTTTATATAAACACACCTGTCATAAATATAAAGGGAAGGGTAAACCCCTTTGAAATCCCTCCTGGCCAGGGGAAAGCTCCTCTCACCTGTAAAGGGTTAAGAAGCTAAAGGTAACTTCGCTGGCACCTGACCAAAATGACCAATGAGGAGACAAGATACTTTCAAAAGCTGGGAGGAGGGAGAGAAACAAAGGGTCTGTGTCTGTCTGTATGCTGGTTTCTGCCAGGGATAGACCAGGAATAGAGCCTTAGAACTTTTAGTAAGTAATCTAGCTAGGTATGTGTTAGATTATGATTTCTTTAAATGGCTGAGAAAAGAATTGTGCTGAATAGAATAACTATTTCTGTCTGTGTATCTTTTTTGTAACTTAAGGTTTTGCCTAGAGGGGTTCTCTGTGTTTTTGAATCTAATTACCCTGTAAGATATCTACCATCCTGATTTTACAGGGGGGATTTCTTTATTTCTATTTACTTCTATTTTTTATTAAAAGTCTTCTTGTAAAACACTGAATGCTTTTTCATTGTTCTCAGATCCAAGGGTTTGGGTCTGTGGTCACCTATGCAAATTGGTGAGGCTTTTTATCCAACATTTCCCAGGAAAGCGGGGGTGCAAGTGTTGGGAGGATTGTTCATTGTCCTTAAGATCCAAGGGTCTGGGTCTGTAGTCACCTAGGCAAATTGGTGAGGCTTTTTACCAAACCTTGTCCAGGAAGTGGGGTGCAAGGTTTTGGGAAGTATTTTGGGGGGAAGGACGCGTCCAAACAGCTCTTCCCCAGTAACCAGTATTAGTTTGGTGGTGGTAGCGGCCAGTCCAAGGATAATGGGTGTAATATTTTGTACCTTGGGGAAGTTTTGACCTAAGCTGGTAAAGATAAGCTTAGGAGGTTTTTCATGCAGGTCCCCACATCTGTACCCTAGAGTTCAGAGTGGGGGAGGAACCTTGACAACACCATTTGGAGCTATTTCTAATGCTCCAGAACGAGTGGGAGATAGATGTTATCTGAGCTAAAAAATTTAGTCTGAATGCGAACTTTGCTAGATTTGGGGTGTTCTTATGTGGGGTTTTAATTCAGCCCATTTTGGAGGTAGGCATTGGTAATAAAGCTGAGATCACGATCTGAATTTAGATCCTAACCACTCCAAATACAGAAATATCTGACTCTAAGGTGCCATTAATTTCAGGTGCAGTGAAGGCATTTTGTACTATGGTGCTGGTTACACACCCACACAATATTTTAGATTGCATTAATTAATGCAAATAAGGCTACAACTACATTGAATTCTTAGGATTTTAAATTTCTACTTGCTGTATCTAAAAAAGCACCAGCAAATGAAAATCACCCTGCTACTGAGACTTGCACATAATCTTCCAGTTCTTACGAGCACGTTTTCCCAGCTTCAAAGCATCCATTACTGGTTACTTTTTGGACTATCATGCAACGAGCCACAAACATTTCCAACTCCCTTATCTCCTGTATCCCACAGAGGAAGACAGCATCTTTCAACTCTAGATGCTGGGTTGTGTTTCTGAAGTATTGCAGTGTGGTGATGGCTCCACAAAAGCCACCCATCACCACAGCCATGAAACACAAACCTCCACATAATTATTCATCAACAATAATAAATCATCAGCATGTCAATTTTTAATGTCTCCTCAGCACTGAATCGGAACCTCCGCCAGCATTTACTCCTGTCAATCACTCTGAAAAAATGTTGCCTGGAAGCAGAACTGATTCTGCTCAGCATGGAAGCTGCAATATTCAGCTACAAGGCACTTAGTGTTAATACACCACCTGCAATCATATTAAAATAGTGTAGAAGTTCTGACAAACAAAAGCAAAGTAATTAAAAGTTAAGGCTGTGACAAAAATATGTTGGTGAGATGGATCAATTAGCGTATGCAGCGTGCACCCACCCACATGCCTGAAAAAATTTACATAAAGCTGTTGTCCCACATTTCAAGGTATAGCGAAATACAAGTATGATGCTTAAAGTGTCTCAAAAGCATGGCTGGCCCTGGAAAATCGGAACCCTTTGTGAAAGCCTAGCTTCATGGATCTCAGAAGAAGGCACTATATTCTATCATGACAATTTGGAGCATGAAGATTGTATTTAATAAAAATACAAAGGCTTAGGATCTGGTCTGTCTTAAGCTTCAAGAAAATCACAGGTGCATCATAGACACAATATTTTCAGAGATATTTCAACCTGTCAGAGATTTTCTTGCTGTGACTCAGTCTACATCCAGGAAGTCAGTCCAGCCCTGCCTTAGTGAAAGACACTCTGGTGCTCTAGAAACTACATGGCATGGCGTCTTCACATGGTGTGGAACTCCATGGGTCTTCCTCGGTGGCCCCATTGCTATGCCCCCCCACTTGGAATGGGAGTATCAGGGGGACACATTTCCTCCAAGACTGAGCTTGGCAGCAGCATGGGGCCTCTTCAGTCCCCAGGAGTGGCAGCAGGTCCTTTTCCTTTGGAAGCAGGAGTCCCTTTCTCTACACTCCAGGAGGAGAAGGAGTGTCAGAAAGGGCCCCCTTAGTTCAACAGCAGTTATTTAACCTAGCACTTGCAATGCATTGGCTTAGGTGGGTAGACTGGACAGCCTTGCACTGTTCTCCTTCTCCTCTGAGGGGGCGGCATTGGTAGGGCCCACAGAGTGATACATTTTAGATGTAAGACCCCATAGACATGCAGTTCCTCCCACTTCCTTAGTTATAGTCAGGCTATGTTTTCAATCTTTACTTCACAACCATGAATGCTAGACATTCGCTTTAAACAAACTTAGCTTCTGATGTAATCACATGACTCCAGGAGCTAGGACCTAGGCATAGGGCTATAGATTTTATGCCTTAATCCAGTCTGGGGAAAAACTGACCCTGTATGCATAAAATGGAGCCTTGATACTATATGGCAGATAGTTAATAGAACAGAAATATTTTGCAGGTTCAACTGTTAGCACATGAGAAACCCTCATTTCGTTGTGCAAAACAAATAATTGGGAGCAGAAAACTGCATGCATAGAGAGGTAGTTGGGCATTTTCCAGGTGCACATTCAGATTGCTGTATATGAGTTAACGGAAGCTGCTTGAAAATTTGGGCCTAAACCACAGATTATTAGAAGCAAAGTTTTAATTAAAAAATATGAGCAGCCAACCAAAAGCAGTCCTTTCTCCTTCAAATACATGGATAGTTAGCTAATAAAAATGACCAAACCAGTTTTATTCAGAATAAATAAATATAATTCCCTCCTGGCTGAGATTTTGTACTGTATACCAAGTTTCAGCCTAGAGCAAATTTTTACAGCTGAGTCATAAACCCTTGAAAGGCAGCATTTATAATGGAAATGATGACAGAACCGTTACTCTAGGTATAATACAGTCATCTCAACCATTTAAAATAATACTGCAGCAGAGAAAATATAAAATTGCCCTAGCAGATGGAAAAATCAAGTGAACAGAAGTACACGTAACCATAGCATCAAACTGAATTGCATACTCTGGGGTAAATATTTGAAGTGCTGCAAAGGGGATTTAGCCACATGATGCTCAGTGACATTAATGGGACCCCATTAAATCCTGCTATACTCCTACCCCCATATTTCTGATAGGTTAATTAAGCAATAGGATATGGCAGTGTGTGAACTGTGTTGTATTAATTTATGCCTAGTGCGTTAAGCACAAGGACAGAGGCCAAGTACTGTCAAGATTACTAGGCTTGAATTAATAATACACAATTTTTGCACTGCTGCACCTTATTACAAGTAGAAAATGCTAATATTTTAAAAAAATATATATTTATATTGTTAATTAAGTAATGAGGTTCTGAGCTGTGACTGTAATCAGCACTATTCAGTGCTTGCAAGTTCAGAGCCATGAATAGCACTGATTAGTCAGGGATTGGAATGCTCATTAGATCATCAGATCACTCAATTGCTCTTGCCCATTTTATAATTACTTAATGATGCAGTAAATGGAAATTTCACCCTAAAAAATGTTCCAAATGATTTTTTGTCTTTATTTTACTTGGTTAAATTTCTGTTTTTATATCTAGAAAATTCACAGGATCAGTATCGTCTAGTGCTTTCCACTGCCTTACAGTAGGGAAGAATTAAACTCAAACTCAGCAATAATGGGAACTATGTTTCTTTGCTTTAGGTTTTAATCCTACCTTGAATATCTTCTGTGATGACATGTTTAGTGTGGGTATTGCTCGGTTTTTAGAAGTCATCCAGTGTTTTGCAGCTACACTCTTTTTTTTTTTCTAGTGACCTTTATTAATCTGGTTAGTTACTATTCTATTTAACCTTATACCAGAAACACACAGGCACAGTACAAAGGCCTCCTACCTTAATACAGAGGAGTCTACAGGTGTTTTCTAAAATCTAAAGCAATTATAAACCTAACATATCATGACAACATAGAAATTCCTCAAGCACATTAAGAATAAAATAATCTCATTTACCTAATTGCTAAGTAGGTAATGCATATGCCTTTCCTATAAGCACAGGTTAGGATGTGGTAGTGAAACGAAAGCATTGCCCTGCTAGCTTTAGAGCATTCAAAATGCTGTTTTAACAGTAATTAATGTGCCATAATGCATAGGACTACAGGCTTTGCAGTACAAAAGCAGGTGATTTGTCTATCAAGCCCAGTATCTTGCCTGCTCTAGGGACCGATACCAGGAAGGTGAACAAGTCTCATAATGTACTGTGTCCAGTTGTGTAATACTCTCTATATAGGGGCAAATATCCTTCCTGACCTAGGTGGCAATGACTTTACACCCAGCAGTTGAGTAAGGCAGGAATGTTCTCCTTGGAATCCAAACTCACTGGTCTGAGGGGACTCAACACATAAGTCAGAAAGAAACTAAGCGGGAGAGGGAATGACGGGGGGGGGGACGGGGGGGCGGGGGGGAAATGGAGTGAGTGGGGTGGGACCTCAGAGAGGGGTTGGGCAAGTGTTTGGTTTTGTGCAATTAGAAAGTTCGCAACCGTATGATGAGGCCTAATTGCACAACAGGTGAGTCTTGTGGAAGTCTGTAAACGTAGCTAAAAATCATTTCTGCACTCCCCTGGTGTTGATGCTGCTGTCTGCAGGGCCATTACCCCTGTACAGTGCTAGGGCACCCTACTGGCTACAATAGCCACAAGGGTCTGAAAACAAAACAAAATTGGTACAGCACAGGGCTTTTGTAGCCTTTTCTCCATCAGTGCTAGGGTTGCCAAATGAAGCTATTCTGGGAGATTCCCCCCCCCCACATGACGTGATGTCATTTTCGTAAAATATCCTATTAAAATCTCCCAGATTGCTTTCAATAGTTACCGGGAGATTGATGCCGATTCTGGGAGACTCCAGGACAGTCCTGGAGGTTTGGCAACCCTAGCAATGACCCCTTTTCATTGTTACACTGGTAGCAGGGAGATTAAGTGAAATGAGTGAGCCCTTACTTCAGCTCCTTGCCATCTTTAGGATGGGTGATCCCCCTTAGGCCTGTTAAGAGAGATTTTATGTACTGAAGAAACTAACTCCAAGATATTAGCTAGATTGAAGGTGAATGGAGCTGGACAAGACCAAGGAGTCCACTAGAGAAGAAGCATCTATCAGGGAATGGAGGAAAGAGGGTACATCTAGAGATGACAGGGAAAGCAACTGTTGTGGTAGTTAAAGAGAAACTACAAATATGCTCCTAATAGTTATTTGCAAATCTAGAAACAATTGCACTGTATACACTGCCAATCTTCGAAGCATTCTACTCTCATTCCAGGTCAACAGCCAAACCTATAAAGTAGCCAAGGAATAACTTGTGCCATCTTCCATGAATGTAACAGGATTCATGAAACAGATAATTCTGTATTTTCTTTAAAGTGAACTGGTCAAGTTATAGGCCTTCAAAAAATCTCAGTTCACACATATTCAGTAGAGACTTTCTAGAGTTGGCAGCTAAAGACTCTGAAGATTCGGTCCTCACTGAGCATGCTCCAGTCAGGGACTGCAGAGGCTAAGCAGGACTTTTCCTGAAATTGCTCCTACCAGCTGCTGGGGAGTGCTTTGGTGCCATGGACTAGAACTGAGAGCAAGGAGACTGTGCTCTGAATGATCTCCTGCTGGTCCCCAGGCAGCAAGATGGAAAAGAAAACAACTTGACATGAATGCAGTGGTGTGAGGAATGGGGTAGGAGGTAACAGGATCCAAAGGAGTGGGGTGGTGGTATAGCCAGGAGATGGTGAGGTACATAGAGGAAGGGGGGCAGGTGCTAAGGGATGGGTGATTCTGGGGGGAGCAGAGGGCGGAGTAGAGGAAGGAAGTAGGAGCAGGGGTGGGGTTTGCATAGGAACAGGGGGGTAAGAACCAATTTGGGGGTAAAGTTGGTGGGAGCAGTAGAAGAGGGAGGCATGTGAAAGAAAGCATAGAATCAAATGAAGTAAAAATCTTAAATGAACCAAACTGTACCATAGAATCTCTATGGATAGTAATTCCATGCTCGAATAATAAGAATATGGGAGATGGGATATATTACCGACCACCTGACCAGGATGGTGATAGTGACTATGAAATGCTCAGGGAGATTAGAGAGGCTATTAACATAAATAACTCAATAATAATAATAATAACTCAAAAATTTCAACTATCCCCATATAGACTGGGTGCATATCACCTCAGGACAGGATTTCTTGACACCTTAAATGACTGCTTCTTGGAGCAGCTAGTCCTGGAATCCACAAAAGGAGAGGCAATTCTTGATTTAGTCCTAAGTGAAGCACAGGATCAGGTCCAAGAGGCGAATATAGCTGTACCCCTTGGTAATAGTGACCATAATATAAATACATTTAACATCCCTGTGGCGGGAAAAACACCACAGTGGCCCAACACTGTAGAATTTAATTTCAGAAAGGGGAACTAAACAAAAATGAGGAGTTTCAGAGTAGCAGCTGCGTTAGTCTGTATTCGCAAAAAGAAAAGGAGTATTTGTGGCACCGTAGAGACTAACAGGTTTGTTTGAACATGGGCTTTCAGGGGCTGCAGCTCATTTCATCAGATGCATGCAGTGGATAGTGCACTGGGGAGATTTTGTATACAAAGAGAACATGAAACAATGGGTGTTTTTTTTTCTCTCCTGCTGCTAATAGATTTAGTTGAGGATTGGTCCTGCTTTGAGCAGGGGGTTGGACTAGATGACCTCCTGAGATCCCTTCCAACCCTGATATTCTATGATTCTATGAGCCAGGGATTGATAGTGGGGAGTGAGACAGGAGCCAGGGATTCGGGTAGATGTGGGAGGAGGAAAGCACAGCTAGGCCGTAGCACAGAGCCTATAATCACTAGAGAATACTCTCCAACAGATTCTGTAACTGAATGCAGCTGTCTACAATCTCTACATTCCTCTCATGTCAGCAAATAGCTGTGAAACCCACTGGGAATGTGTGTGTGTCTCCTCCCATCCCTAGAGAATGGTCCACGTACAGGATAACATCTGACTACTGCTACCAGTTATCCTGTTAGCTCAAGTGATGGAGGTCTGTGCTGTGGATTTATAGGTCCAAACTGGAGCTGTGTGAATAAGCAACTCTGCCTGATGTGGAGTAGAGACTTCTACCCAGGTCTGCCGCCTCACAGCTGAATGCTGTAATCACTGGCCAATGAAGTATCCAGGGGTGGGTCTCTCTCAGTATCCCCTCTTGAAGCTGAGCCACTTTGTACAAACAATTAAATCTGTGCTTCTCAAACTTCTTTTTATTGGTGACCCCTTTCACACAGCAAGCCTCTGAGTGCAACTCTCCCTTATAAATTAAAAATGGGGGGGGGGGTAATTTAATGGGGGCTCAGGGATGACAGCCCCCACAGATGGCTGGGCTTGCGACCCTCATGCAACCACCTCGCGACCCCAGCTTGAGAACCCCTGAATTAAATAATGGAGGAGAGACTGTAACCCATGTATCCGCGAACCCTCAGGCTATACAGTCATTCTCTCACACACCCTCTCTCACGCTTTCTCAAAATATTCAAATATTTCATGAAAAATGTATCATCATTGTTGGGAACACTGGGGCATGGCCACTAGGTAACTCGAGGGGATGGAAGACCACGAGTGTCGATGAAGCCCCCTCGCACTAGGCCCCTGTGTCCTTGCCCCACCCCCTCCTGCCTGGAGGCACTCGCAGCAGCTCTGCGTGCTAGGCCCAAGTGTCCTTGGCCCCCCCGCCTGGAGGCACACACAGCAGTTATGCTGAGAATCTGCAACAGTATGTTGCAGAGTCAGACTGCCTGAAACTAAGCAAGGCCAAACAGGGGAGATATGGAAGAACAATGCTGAATAAAGCAGCTTTATGTATAGTTTAACAAATGATACAGAGAATCAGGGAACTAGCTGGGAACTGGATTGGCTGGCTACATGGATACTTGGAGCAGCTTGCTATTGGATAAGTATGCTGGGAAAAAGGATGTATAAAAGCCTGTGTAACTTCCTGCTCTGTTGTACAGGATTTGACATTTTATTCTCCCTGTACATTTTTGAAGCTTCAAATAAACTTTTCTGCTTCTCCACCCCGTTGTGATTATTGGGTGCAGCACACCGGGTAACGAACCACTCAAGCTGTTGTTCAGCCTCTCGGCACTGGGTGCCGGCAACATCATCAACAGGAGAGATGGAGAGATGCCTGCTCCCACAATACCATGATGGTTAGGGTACTCCAGTGCTACGTAGGTGATCTTGGTTAAGTTCCTGCTCTTTTTTTTTTTTATCCAAAATTATCAGCAAGTTCAACACAAATTTGAAAATCATTTTGGGTTGGCCACAATGGTATTTCATGGCAAATAAACCATTTGTCTGAAAAAAATCATCCAGTTCTAGTTTGAACACTGCTAATGATCCAAGACATGAATTTAAGTCAAAGGAACTTGTGTACTGGGGTCCTTCCCAGTATGAGTAAGGGTATAACCATCTTTTTGTCCTTGTTTTTCTTGTCTTTTCTTTTCTGCTTCCTTATAATTATATAGCTCAGTCAGGCTAATACACAATCGTTGTCATTAAACAGGCAGGATTAGATCATCAGCTGGTTTAAACTCACTCAAGAATAAGTCCAATCAGCCAGGGTGAAGCAAATGGAAAATTCAGTCCAATTAGTCTTGCTTGGTGCCTTGACATGCCTCCCATTCAAAATAATTATTTTAACATTGACTTCAATGGAGCCACACCTGTTTACACTAGCTGAGGATCTGGCCCATTGTGATGACACTCTGGAGCTGGAAAATGCTTTGCCTTGTCCTAATGTCAGTGTCATGGCAGCTTCCCTTTACTGGGAACCACTATTTTATATATACATCCAGTTATAAATGTAATTTGTGGAGCTGTTGTGGCAGCTTAAGGGAAGAGCAGAGGGATTTACAAAGCGCAGTTTGGAGCCCAAGGACAAATGGGGATTGAGATTATCTGCTGAGTCAGTCCTTGTCCCCAACAAATCTTTGGGTCAAAATTATTCCATTGGTTAACAGTCCTCCAGATTGTCCAGTATTCCTTGCTATTAAGAATAGGGAATATTGTGAATCCGAGGTAACCTGTTCTGGTTACCAAAGTTGCAACAATTTTTAAGAGAAAAAGAGAGAGAAATAACAGAAATGGAACCTTCCTGACCAGAGTAGAAAAAGATGAAGGAAAGATACTGATATGCTGAGATATTCGTGGTATGCTTCAGGTACTCATAATGCTTAACTACAAGTGGGTGTTATATAGATAATAAATTACATAGTAACAATGATACATAGTGACAAGTGGAGGGTAATAATGCACAACCACATCACAAAAGGGCAGACAAGGCCAGAAAAAAACAAAAACAAATGGAAAACAAACTCCAGGACTGTTTGTGAAGTGAGGGGATAATGGGTGTACAAGAAGTGGTTAAGACACCTTTTCATAATGTACACCAGTTGCTACTGAAAATATTAGGAAATAGTGAGAGGAAACTTTTCAGTGGGCTGACCTTAAGTTTTGCTTGCACAATCTGCATCTACAAAAATGGATCCAACATGTTTTGCAACCATACTGTATTACAGGTGAAAATTTTATTCTTTACACATCTAACTCCCTGATTATTGGTTCATGTAGTTATATCTGCAAGTTCTAGAATGCACAGCTGCAGTTCATTTGCAGGTTTAAAAATTAATATGTTTTAAAATTTGTATTATGGCAGCATCTACACACCCCAAGCCAGACTGAGTCCCTGCACTGTTGATTGTCATTGCTGAAATGTTGATTGCCTACATTGTGCAAGGCATTGTACAAACACAAAAAAGACAGTCCTGACCCTGAAGAGTCTATCATCTGGAAATGCAGGCATAATTTGTGACTGCCCACAAGAAAGACGCTTGACCTTGGCCTGCCTGAAAATTTACTCCTTAATGGTTAAAAGTAAAATAAAACCCAAGGCCAAATCAAACCTATTTTGCAGTAGTGAATCCTACTGTAGGCCACTTTTCTATTAACATCAGTTTAGACCTTCACTGCCCATAACACAGCCTCCCTCATCTCCCTTGTGACCAGTGAGACAGATCAAACATGCAGTATAAATTAATAAGCTGTAGATATGGAAAGATATATTGTATACATCCAAACAAAAGACTGCTGGTGATGGACAATTTATTGAACCCTCATTTCATTCCAAAAGCTGAGAGGCAAAAAGGGCAACTGCAGATCTATCAAGTCTGTATGCATTTAATATTTAGCTTAGTAATGAAAAACAAGTGCCATGATGAAGACTCACTACTACAGTAGACATTCAGACTGTCAGTACCACAAAATGAAAATTGTATTGATGGGAGCTATAAGCCCCAGAAATCATATGTATTATTTTGCCAACCCAACTGATTTATAGCTAGGGCCCTACCAAATTCACTGCCATGAAAAATGCATCATGAACCGTGAAATCAGGTCTTTTCCCATGAAATCTGTGTGTTTTGTTTTCTGTGCGTTTACCCTATACTATACCAATTTCATGGGGGAGACCAGAGTTTCTCAAATTGGGGGTCCTGACCCAAAAGGGAGTTGTGGGGGGGGAGCGGTCACAAGGTTATTTGAGGGGGGGGGGAATCATGGTATTGCCACCCTTACTTCTGTGCTGCCTTCAGAGCTGGGCAGCCAAAGAGTGGCAGCTGTTTGCCGGGCACCCAGCAGCCCCCTGCCAGCAGCAGCACAGAAGTAAAGGTGGCAATACCATAACATGTCACCCTTACTTCAGAGTTGCCGGAGGGTGGAGGCTGCTGACTGAGGGCCCAGCTCTGCAGGCAGCAGTGCAGAAGTAAGTGTGGCAATACCATACCATGCCATGCCATCCTTGCTGCTGCTGGTGGCTGCTCTGCCTTCAGAGCTGGGCTCCTGGCCAGCAGCCACCACTCTCCAGCTGCTCAGTTCTGAAGGCAGCACCACGGCCTACAGCAATGCAAAAGTAAGGGTAGAAGTACCACAACCGCCCCCACACACACCCCCCGCGCCCTTACAACAACCTTGTGACCTCTTGGGTCAGGACCCCTACAATTACAACACTGTGACATTTCACATTTAAATAGCTGAAATCATGACATTTACTATTTTTAAAATCCTATGACTGTGAAACTGACCAAAATAGACCCTGAATTTGGTAGGGCCCTATTTATAGCATATGTGAATGAATACTAAATGGTGAGAATATGTATTTTTGAAATGGCTAAGAATAAGGTGCTGGCCAGAAGAAAAGAAAAATGAGGATTTCTTTAAAAGCTAGACCTCAGAAAGTGTCAGAACCAAAAAGACAAGAGAAAAATGCACTATGTTATAAGTAAAACACATTTGAGCTGTTGTAATGAACAACACTGAATAGTTACACATTCATGTATCTATTGTTTAATACAATTTACATTTGCATTATACAAGATACTTTCTATAGGGCTATTAAGACAACCAGGAGTTTTTTAGTAGTTTATATCATTCATTTGTTTGTTCGTTAATTGCCTGGCATTACAAATCAAGAGCTGCCTTTTGTTTTATTACTGGGAGAGCTTTCTTAGAGATTATTTTGTACAGCAGTATTTTATTATCTGATATATTTTGATTTTAGTAAGGTTTGCACACAGTCCCACCTGATATTCTCATAAGCAAACAAGGGAAATTTGGCCTAGATGAGATTATAATAGGATGAGTGCACAACTGGCTGAAAGAGCAGAGTAGTAATCAATCATTCACTGTCAAACTTGGAGAACATATCTTGTGGGATCCCACAGAGATCAGTATTGCGTTTGGTACTACTCATATTTTCATTAGCAATTTGGATACTGGAGTGAAGAGTATGCTAATAAAATTTGCTGATAATACCTAGATGGGAGAAGTTGCTAGAACTTTGAAGGTCAAGATTAGAATTCAAAATGACCTTGACAAATTGGAGAATTGGTCTGAAATCAGCAAGATGAAATTCAATAAAGACAGGTGTAAAGTAATACACTTAGGAAGAAAAAGTCGATGCCTAACTACAAGCTGGGGAATACCTGGGTAGGCAGTAAAACCATTGAAAATGTTCTGGGGGCTTAGTGGATCACAAATTGCATATAAGCCAACAATGTGTTGCAGCTTAAAAACAGACAGATATTATTCTGGGCTGTATTAACAAAACTGTCATGTGTAAGACACCAGATATAATTGTCCCACGTACTGCACTGGTGAGGCCTCATCTAGAGTTCTGTGTCTAGTTTTGGGTGCCACACTCCAGGAAAGATATGGACAAATTAGAGCGAGTCCAGAGGAGAGCTACAAAAATTATAGAAGGTTTAGAAAAGGTGACCTAAGAGGAAAGTATTAAAAAGTTGGGTGAGTTTAGTCATGAGGAAAGAAGACTGAAGGGGAGCCTGATAACAGACTTCAACTGTGTTAAGGAGTGTGATAAAGAGGACAGTGATAAATTATGTTCCATGTCCACTGAAAGTAGGTCAAGAAGTAAATGGCTTAATCTTCAGTGAGGGAGATTTAGGTTATATATTAGGAAAAGCTTTCTAAGTATAAGAGTAGTAAGAGTAGTCTACAGTAGTGTAGACTTCCAAGGGAAGTTGTGCAATCCGTGTCATTGGAAGGTTTTAAGAACAGGTTAGAAAACATCTGTCAGGGATGATCTAGGTATAGTTGTTCTTGCCTCAGCATGGACTAGACTCGACTAGATGACCTCTCAAGGACCCATCCAGCCTTACATTTCTATAATTCTGTTATTGCTAATAGCCTGGTTGAACATATAGATAGGAACAGACAGTCCCTTGCTCTGCACAGTTTTCCTGGAAATACAGAGGTGCTGAGTACCCAAAACCCTATTAAAGTTAGTAGGAGCTTATGTGTGCTCAGCACTTTTGAAAATCAGGCCATACGCTCTTTTTAGTTGTCCTTGACCATCAATGCACTAATCCCATGTGTCCTCTCCTCATCTACTTGGGTATACACATGACATGCGATGGATAGGTGAAACACCTGATGGCTGACAATAGTGAATACTGTATCTTGAGTCATCTCAGTCTCAGGATAGTTATTTACATCATGCTGAGTTTGGTGTGGGGCAAAAAGTATTCACCATCTCCATAGAAACATATGTGAAATGTTACTTATCTCTGAATGTGTTTTTAGATAGTTAGACCACTGCGAACATCTGGCTTACAGTTGGCTTGGAAGAGTTAAGTATTTTCCATATGAGTAGTTTGCAATCATCGCAGATAAAATCACTCCAATTCTGAGTCAGTTGGCTGCATCCATGTAGCCAAATCCATGCTTGGAGGAGGACAAAGCCTTGCCTTCTCTGGTGGAATTTCAGCTACATTTACTTGCTATGATGCTAGGCTTACTGAGCATACGTGTGAATTGCCAAGTCGTGGCTGGGGGATGTTATGTGAAACAAAGACTCAAAATGAAGGCTCCACAAAATTATTTATGCAAGAAAGTTAAAATGCACGGGTTTCATAGAATCATAGAATATCAGGGTTGGAAGGGACCCCAGAAGGTCATCTAGTCCAACCCCCTGCTCAAAGCAGGACCAGTTCCCAGTTAAATCATCCCAGCCAGGGCTTTGTCAAGCCTGACCTTAAAAACCTCTAAGGAAGGAGATTCTACCACCTCCCTAGGTAACGCATTCCAGTGTTTCAACAGCCTCTTAGGGAAAAAGTTTTTCCTAATATCCAATCTAAACCTCCCCCACTGCAACTTGAGACCATTACTCCTCGTTCTGTCATCTGCTACCATTGAGAACAGTCTAGAGCCATCCTCTTTGGAACCCCCTTTCAGGTAGTTGAAAGCAGCTATCAAATCCCCCCTCATTCTTCTCTTCTGCAGGCTAAACAATCCCAGCTCCCTCAGCCTCTCCTCATAACTCATGTGTTCCAGTCCCCTAATCATTTTTGTTGCCCTTCGCTGGACTCTCTCCAATTTATCCACATCCTTCTTGAAGTGTGGGGCCCAAAACTGGACACAGTACTCCAGATGAGGTCTCACCAATGTCGAATAGAGGGGAACGATCACGTCCCTCGATCTGCTCGCTATGCCCCTACTTATACAACCCAAAATGCCATTGGCCTTCTTGGCAACAAGGGCACACTGCTGACTCATATCCAGCTTCTCGTCCACTGTCACCCCTAGGTCCTTTTCCGCAGAACTGCTGCCTAGCCATTCGGTCCCTAGTCTGTAGCTGTGCATTGGGTTCTTCCGTCCTAAGTGCAGGACCCTGCACTTATCCTTATTGAACCTCATCAGATTTCTTTTGGCCCAATCCTCCAATTTGTCTAGGTCTTTCTGTATCCTATCCCTCCCCTCCAGCGTATCTACCACTCCTCCCAGTTTAGTATCATCATCATCATTTCCTTCTGTTTGTGTTAATAACTCTTTTTATTTCCAACAATAAACGTTAACACTAAATGCATATGTAATGAAGATAACTTTAAGACTAATGTGAGGGACACTTGAAGAGGCATGGGACTGTGAGCACTTTGGTCTGCAATTTATATGTTGGACCCAGATCCTTTTATATTAGTTTAAGAAAGCAGGGAGGGGAATTGGGTCTGTTAGTAGCAATAACTAGTGCTTCCTTAAGGAAGGGCAGAATACCTGTTCACTGAAGCAAGCAGTCAATAGTTTCCTGCTCAAGAAACCATCTGAAGACATTAATGATTTTTTTCAACTGTTTAACCTTTGCATTTACAGGGGAACAGAAATTGTTAGACTGGTGGTCGGTAACTCTGGTATCATCCTGCATCCTTGAATTTCTTTATTCCTGATCAGTGAGGTTTCAGGAATGTGTGGGGGATTGACACTGCTTTGTATTCATAGTGATGAAGAGATATTAGGTGTGTCTGTTGTTGAGTTTTTTAGTCAGTGGCCAATACCAGATTCTTCTGAGAAAGGTGCAAAAAATCACATAATCTAAATAGAATAACCTGCCCATAAGTGACTAGAGCAAAATACAATATTCCAGATGAGGAGATACCATTGATTTATGTAATGACATTAGTATTATTTTCCATCCTACTCTTTCTGGTCTGGCCTTTCAGAGGCATCCAAGAAGGGGCTGTTGAGTCATTAGTCAACTACCTCAACTGCTCTTTCATACTGTGTAACCCAATGTTCTTTTCTGTAACCCCTCCTTTCCACTGAATATGTAAATCCACTGAAGAAGGTAGTGAGATGCGCTGGGTTACAGTACCATTAGTGGAAAGCAGCTTGAGGTCTCTTTACTCAAACCTGAACAATATCCTATTAATGCTTTCCTTACTGAGTTGCCAGCTTGGATGGAAGCAAGTTGACTCACTAAAATGGTGTTGATGCTAGTTGGTTGGGGAAAGAAGTTTGAAAAGATGATGGTCTGGTATCTGACCCTGAAGTAAGAGGAGGTTTGTCCATCCTCAGCAATGAAATGTGCAGGTTAGAGATACTGTGGATCCCTGATTGTTCCTCTGACTCCCAGGTGCCATCAGTGACCAGGAATGCTTCCCATAAATCTGTGTTTATCCCATGTTTTTTCTTGAATGTGGATTTTGTCTTTGTCTAGATTGTCAAACTATACTCTGCATATGGGGCTTGCTTCCAAAGATTACTTCCAAATCCTGTGATTCACAATGTAGCAGCTTGTTTGCTTGGGAGTGCTGGCTCTAGGAAATACATTGTGCAAATGCACCAAAAACTGCACTGGCTTCTTTTTTTACACCTTTGTGCAATTTTAGATGTTGACTTTAATATTTAAAGCCCTACATAACTTGAATCACAGTTATCTGAAAACCACCATGACTGCCTAGATCTGTTTACAAGTGTCTAGATTTGAACACCTCTGAGGGCTTGTGGGAGGGCATTTTAATTAGAGGAGACTCAACTCAGAAATTTGCTTCCCTCATTCATCTGATGGAAGAGGCTTTGTTTACCCTCCAGGCATCCCATTTGGCTGGGGCAGTACCCTTTTTAAGCCCTGTCTCAGCAGTTCCGACTTTTGTCAAAAATGTGGGGTGCAGAGGATCCATGCAGGGGGTGAATGGAGATGCCAGCCCTGGGCACAGCCTCCAGCAAGGGGCCAGAAGGGTTCTAGTGACCAGTGAGTAATGACAGCCTCAAACCAGCGTGGGTAGGCAGTAGGGTTTGAGTGACCATTGACAGCCTTGAGCTGGGGGCCAGCAGAGTGCAAGTGACCAATGACAGTCTGGGGGTGAGCACCTTGGGTGAGTGGCTGGGACCAGCCCCATGGGAGGGGGCTTGGACCAGCCCTACATGGTGTCCCATTTTCCCTTTGGGAAAGACGGTCACCCTACCTCCAGGAATATTGCAAAGTCCTACTGTTTTCCCAGATATTTGACAGATAGAGCATAGGGAATGGGCTGTTTATGTGATTAAAGGATGGAGTTCGGCGAACCCAGAGACGTTTGTAAGAGCCTATTTTTTGTAAACGGAAAAATACATAAATGAATAAGAGTGAACACAGATGGCTGCAGGATGGTGATAGTTTATAATTTGTGGGAATGGTTATCTTATACAAAACATTTTAAAAAGCTAATCCTGCTCCAATTGATTGAAATGGCAAAACTCCCATTAATAATCAAAGGAAATGAGTTTGGGCTCTACAGCTCTGAACCTGCAAACTGATCCCTTGAATGCTGGACATAGGCATGTCTTCGCACAGCACATAGCAGGAATGTGGCCTAAATGACAGTTAGCAGGATTAACATTGCCAGGTTTGGGTGTGGTGTTCAGAAACTGTTATATTGTAGAGCTGCAGGTTTTTTGTAGCCATGTGGACCCAAACTCTTAGAGAGACAAGGTGGATGAGGTAATATCTTTTATTGGACCTTCTTCTGTTGGTGAAAAAGACAAACTGGCCAAGAGGTTAATTATAGCTGGTTGAAAGTTTTTGATTAAAAAAAATCAATTAAAAAATGGCCTTGTAATGGTCACTCCCAAAATGTGTTGCTTTTCGTGAAACCTTAAAAAAAAATCCCAGCTTTGTTTTTAATCTGATGATTGGCCCCCTTTTTTCTTTCGCTTTCCCTCCCATTTTATGGAAAATATGGAAACAAAAGGGGAAAAGTTAGAGAAAGGGAGGAGGAACACAGAGAGAAAGTGGGTAGGGCAGAGGGAGAATGTGAAACCAAAAATGAAAACCCCAGACATTTCTATAAATATTTCCAGAAAATGAAAAATTATTCTTTTTTGAAACCTGAATGATGAAAATGATTTTGACAGTTCCAGAATTTTTTGGAACAACCTTTACCATTTTTTGGTTGTGTATTGTAAAAATGTCTTCAGCACAGTGGCTTATGTGTTGTACAGAATGTTATTTACAGGTTATTAATTTTCTTAAATGCAACATTTCTAATTCTAATGACTGGCTTTGGAAGAAAATAAAAACCTTTCTTATGTCATTTAATGTCCCAATTTCTATTCTTTGGAACTCCCACACAATACAACCAAAAGAATTAAAATTCAATATACATCTAATAGTGAGAGATATTAACAGCTACTTTGCATTTCTCTTATCATCAGATTCAAAGTAAAGTTGCAATAAAAGTGCTGTAAATATTTATCGGGGGTTCCAAAGACTGCTACTAATAATTTAGTGGGAAATTATCTATTTTTGATGTTAGACTTAAGCATTAAATTTTATATACTAGTGAAGATTAACAACCACAGACAGATGCAGCTGCAATGGGAAAGTGTTCCACTGAACAATGAAATAGTCGTTTCAGTATTCTGTGTCAAATGCCTCTTTTAATTAGCTACATTAAGACTGTAAGCAAAAAGCACCGACTAATCCTTCAACTGTCAAGGATAATAAGGAACTAGTGAGACACAGAGCTACAGTATGTAGGCAGGGAGGCAGCAGCAAGAAGAAACAAATACTTTAAAAATCTGAGTGATAGTAAATAGTGCTGGGGTGGATTAGATGAGAACAGGATATCAGGGCATTTATTAATAAATTTCCTTCCAGAAGATCAAAAGATCAGCACTCAGCTTGGTAATGCTGAGTTACGGAAACAGTAAAGATACCTTTCCCTCATCTGATCCTGGGGACTCCAGTTGGTGCAGAGGGACTACTCTAAATTACACCACTAACAATAGCCCTTGGAGCCACTGCACCAGCAAGGATGAGCTGGAACACAGAGTACTGCCTTCACCTCCATCCTGTACCAATACCTGCCCTTCAACAGGAAGTGGGGTAGCTAGTGGTGTAAGCCTTGTTAATGCCACCCAAGGATCTCCCTATGTTAGTGAACTCTGCACTGTCCATAGGTGCTGGAACTAGGGGTGCTGCCGCACCCTCTGGCTTGAAGTGGTTTCCATTGTATATTGGGTTTACAGTTTGGTTCAATGATTCTCAGCACCCGCCACGACAAAAATTGTTCCATAACCCCTGCAGCTGTCTGTTTATGGCAGCATTCTGGCTGCTATGCATTACCTGAGCAGTGTAAAGGAACTGAAAACTGGGTTGAGAAACTGGCCAAAAAAATTATGAATATATTTTCACTTTAATAATGATGGGAGCATATCATCTAGTCCTTAATTAGAACATACCCTAAAAGTCAGGAATGGCATAAAGAAATGTTTAAGATTTGAATTATCAGAAAAGTTGTATCTTAAAATTGCCAAGTTTACACTAGCTTTTAACAAAATCACATCCCAATATTTCTTAGAAAAGAAAGTTTTATTTATGTTAAAATTTAAACTCAAAAACAAGTAGATGTTAAAAGCCAGTTGTCGTGCTACCTTTCATCAGAAAGTTAACTACTCTAATATTTTGCCAGTACAAATCTCTGCTTCTCTGCTATCAGTATGTATTACCACAGGTTCTTGCATTGATGTATGATCATGGAGTAGAATAAAATAATGTATTAGTGCATCAACAGTTACAGAAAAAGTTCAGTTCAATTTGAAGGGTAGTTCCTGGAAGCTTGAAATATTGTCATAGTGGTCTTTGTCTGGCCATGCTGGAAGAAAGACTAGAGGCAATGGCTGTGGTTTAATCAGGCTGCAACTTTATTTACTTAAAATATCTGGGTGTACCCAGCAATAACTTGAACAGTGCAGGTCATTATTATCCTTAATTGTTTACATCTGTTGGGGGGGTGGCATCAGCCCTCTCCCTTTCCAAGCTGTTCCTAGCCAGCCCAGTGCGGGGACCTTGCCACTCTCTCCTTGTGTAAGGATTAAGAGGGAAAGTAGGGTTAGCTTCCCACGCTAGCTGACATTAGAAGCCCCAAACCTCCCTTTCCCAACTTCTTCAAGGGATGCTGGAGTAAAGCTCTGCAACTGCACCGGTTCTGTACTTCTGACACCCGAATGCATCAGCTACACTGCCTGACAGATGGCCTTTCCTGATCCGCCGAGAAAGCTAGCAGACCAGTTCCTAAGCCCAGCTACAACAGTAGCTCACTGGCTGCTCAATGTACCTGCCAATGGATTCTATGCCTCCCTGTGCTCATCTCTCCTGCTTTGCTCCTCCATAGCTGCAGTCCAGATCCTGCCTTGCACCCAGCCTCCTTCCTGCCTCAGAACCAGCCTTGATCCTGCCTTTCCTGAATCCTCATAATCCAGTTCCAACCCACAGCTCTGATTCCTGACTCCAACTCTGTCTCGCTCTTTGGTTTGGCATTCGGACTCTGAACATGAGCCCTGACTCCCACTCCAAACCAGTCCATTGACCACTAAATCCCCTTCCAGTCCATTTTTATCCAGTCACCATGTCCCTTCCATAATGTGTACCTGCACTACACATCTGCCACCGTTTTCTTTTTTAGTTATGCTGTGATACTTTAACCTAATCTCCCTGCCCATCCCACTGAGTCCCTGAACCACTGTGCAAGTACAAGAGGCAAAAAACCCCACCCTGCCTCTTTGAATCACTGTGAGGAAAACATTCCGTCCCAGCTCCAAAGGAAAATGTGCAACTGTGTAATGCCCACAGTAGATCATGAAGAAATCAGTTCTACTCTGATTACATTGGGCGGGGTGTAGGGGTGTGTGTTGCTAGCCCAATCAGAGTGAGACAGAGCTTCTCTGAAACTACTCAGGGTATAAATATACCCTCTTCCAGTTACCTAAAAGGGCAGTGCCTTTTCCCTTTCCTCCTCCCCCCACTGCCCTCCCCCACCTCCTGGTCTGGCTACTTCCTGTTCCTTCTTGTCCTCTCCAGGGAATCTTTCCCCTCCTTCCCATTCTGCCACCAGTTGCAGAGGGAACCCTTATTGTGATGATAACCCCAGACAGCCAGCCAAAGGACCCATTGCACACAATTGCAGCAAGCATATTACATAACTAGACTTTGGCAGTTAAGTAGTCCTGGGTCTTTTGACTAAAAACTGTGCTATCAAACTTCCAACAAGGGACCTGATTCTGCTCATACTGACACTTGCAGAAGAGTTCCATTGAAATCATGGTCAGCACTTTAGTTCTAAGTCAGCATTTTCAAACTTGGACAGAAAACAGAATTTCTGTTCCATTTCTTTTTGTTCTGTTTCAAAATTTCTGGTGAAATGGAAATTCTGAAAACATTTTGCTTTAATCATGCCAAAATATATATGCACATGCTAATATAATGCTAAGTACAGCTATAATATATCATATTCAAATTAATATTTTAGCATGAAATAAGTCAAAATGAAATGAATCACAGTGTGAAATCAAAGCCATTTGTTTTGATATTTTTCTGACTAAAACTTCTTCCAAATTGACATGTTACCAGTAAATGTTTCAATTTTGACAAAATTGCATTTTCCAATAGAAAACTGTTCAGTCAAAAAAAATTCGACTTACTCTAATATAAATGAAGGCAAATGTGAGTAGCACATGACCATAAACTCTGTAAATTAGGCCATTTTCATGAAGGAGCCTAGATAAGAATTTAAATGTAGAACTTTAGATGCTCAAGTGTAAAAGTTTGGGTACAGACATGAAATACCATCTCAACATTAATAATAATTTTGCTATTCTAACCCTACAATCCCTTCCTGTATATCAATTTTTATTGTATATGGACCACAACAACACAGCATAGAAACGTATCTTTGTTCTACCTAAAAAGTAGAGATCCATACCCATAAAGCATTGCTTCATTTATGCCAATAGAAGAAAGAGTCTTGCATGATATGTATGCCCAATACACACAGCAGTTGGTCGCTTAAACAGAGCAGCTGGAATGACTAATTCTTTTAGACAAGTTTGTGTTCTGTTTTTTTCTTATCCTGAAGGACAACATAAGATGTAACTTTGCAATTTCATTAAATATGGCACATGTTGCTACAAGCTATGCTCTTGCAAGTACTGCATTTATGCCAAGTATGAACAAGAGTAGAGTCATTAGGGCTTACTTTTTACATGGGGCATGTCAGGCAGCAGACGAGTTTCACAAAGGGACTGAGAGCAAGAAATGTTGAAAAAAAGAAAAGGAAACTATGGGCCAGAGGCTTTACAGCTCACAGTTGGCTAAAGTGAAATTGGAAAGTCTTTTAATGACAGTGGGCCAGATATGTCAAGTAAAAAGAGGTTACAGTTTCAGGCCAAGCTGCCAAACCTGGAAACATTTTCATGTTGCTGCAAGGCAACTTCTCCAAGACTTGATAAGAGAAGCCTTCTTCCAAAAATCTGTGTAGGGGCTCCTTGGGTAATAGTTTCTTTTGTGGAATGAATCAGACTCTAAATCCCATATGGGGGGAGGGAGGGGAGAGACATGAGGGTCTGGAAGCTCATTAGAATGGTGGAGTTGCCATCTTAAATTGCTTTACATCTTTCATTCTACAGCGCTTATGATGCTATTGACAAAAACATGGGAAAAGAAAGAAAACACACATTAGCACATTTTGATAGTGTACATTTTTGAAAAGTGCCTAAACAATTCAGGCCTGGTCTACTCAGAGTTTTTGTACCAGTGTAACTATTTCAGTTAGGGGTGTGATTTTTACCAAAATACTTACACTGCTACACCCCTACGTGGCTGCAGTTATACGGGCATCAAATCATCTTATATTGGTATAACTTCTTCCCTTTCCCATATAGGAATAAGCTAAGCATCTTTATACTGGTATAACTTTAACTATACTAATATAGTTGAAGCGATACAGCCTGTATATGAAGACAAGGTGTCAGGAGCCTAAGTCCCATTGAAAGTATTTAAGTGATTTAGGAGCCTAAAGCCCATTGACTACGTTACTTAAGTGCTTTTGGAAGGGTTACCCATTATTCTTTTAAAGTTATATTTAGTGTCATATGTGGAAAATGTAAAACCTCGAAGAACTGAATCCTAATCAAATTGAATCAAAGCAATTTGCACCATTCTCTAACACAATTCAAAGCCTTAAGATAACAAATTTGGAGGATAAGCTCAGTTGCCTTGAATTAGTGCATTGGACTGCAACGTGAGGAATCTGGGTTCAAGTTCTAGTCTTAGATCATGACTTTTAAAAATGAATAGCCCACACTACAGTTAGGTTTCTAATTCCCTATTTAGTCACTTAAATAAAATGGCCTCACTTTCTAAAGTGCTGCCCATGCAGCAGCTCCCATTAAGGTGAGGTCTGTTCTCTTCTATTACAGTACTGATGTCAGTGGGAATCTGTTAAGAGCCCTGTGCTTTTGAAATTCTGTTCTCCTCTTTAGATGCTCAAATATGGACCTAGGAGCAAAACTATACACCTCCATTTTTGAAAATGTCGGACTCAATGTCTTCTTCTCCAAGTTGTTAGAAGGTGGGACTGTTGTTGCAAAATATTTTTAAACAAACAACTATTTAGGGTTTGTTCAAGTGTCTAACACAGTAATTATCTTCTGAGTCTAATTAATAAAGTAGGTTAACACAGTAGTCTATGACCTCTAAAGACCAGGGTTGAAAGAGAATCATGCATGCCACAAGGAAAAGTAAACTACTGATACTGCAACAAGGCAAGAAAGAAATGGTGAACAATGATTACAAAAGCGTATTGGGTGATAGACGTCCTGGATTCCACTACCAGTTCTGACAGTGACTCAAGTTTTTTTTTCCTTGAGCAAGTCAATTAAACTTTCTGTTTCATCATCATCATCTTCCAGTTCCTTCATCTACACAATGGAGATAATATCACCTGTCATAGCTGATGGGATGTTCTGATGGGAGGTTAACTTAATTATTTACTTAATATTATTTACTCAATCTTCACCTGCCTCTCCAACTACTGCTATCTCTTCCTTCGTCTCTAAATTCATCTAAAAGGTTATTTGCAACCATTGACTCAATTTTTCCTCCTGATACTCCATCCTGGATCTTTTATTGTATGGCTTATGCCCTCTCTGCTCCATCAAAATTGCTTCCAGCAAGTGTGATGGTCTTTGCTCTTGGGGAGTATTGCCTAGTGGTTGGGGCTTAGGTCCTTCAACATACAGAGAGGAGCTTTCAGTACAGAAGCCCAGGCCCTCCTACTCCACCAGGCTTCAGTCCAAGACCTTGTGAGGGCAACAAAAGGGTCTTCCACCCAAGCGCACAATAAGGCTGCCTTACTTGGATCACTTCCTACCACCCCTCTATTATCCGCAGTTCACAATCTCTCACAGGAAAGGGGGTAAGCTCACCACTTGGCACCTCTCCACAGCCAGACGTGGCATGGTATCTCTCTCTCACTTTTGAGGCGGTGGCTGCCTCCTCTCATGCCTTGGCCCTCGGGCCAGGTCACTTCCAAGTCTCCTGTTTGGAGAGTCTCCTGTTAGTTCATAAACAAAATGCAGGGATTCAAACACAAATAAGTTGGGTTAGTATGTGAGAGGGGGAAATGCCTCCCTCTCAGGGTCTAGCAGAAGCAGGTCCTCCCTCCCCTCAGGAAGGAACCTTCATTCAATTGTGGATGGAAGAGATCCTGCCTTACCTCAGCCCTTTCCTCGGGAGCTGCAAGATAAAAGTCCTTTCTGTTCCCTAGATTGCTCACCACTAAGCTGTTCTACCCCATTTTTAACTCCTCCAGCCTGCGCATCTCTTGCAGGTGTGGTGGGGCAGAGCTGGCTAAGCCCTGAGCAGCTCCTTAGCCCCTTGTTGCTTAGTGTATGGTTTGTATGGCTTGCTACTTGCTACTTCTTTCTCTATAACATTTCCAAGATCTGTCTTTTTCTTTTGGTCCGGAAAGTCAGAAGTCTCGTCAAGACCCACAATGCCATTCTTGATTACCATAACCTCCTCCTCTTTGGCCTTCCTTATATCTAGTCATTTAATGCTAGCTTGGATGAGGGGTGGAGGCGGTATTAGTTTAAATTTGATTTGTTTACATTTTTTTTAAATTGCAAATGCATTGCATGTGTAAATATTGTTTATATTTTATTGTATCCATCTTGGCACACCCTTTGTATGGCTCATGTCTTAGGGCCAGATTGCTGAATAGTGACACACGTTGAATAATACCTTCCACCATGTAGTCCCACCAAACTCAATGAGGCTACATCGTGGAATAAGGTGCATGATTAGGGGTATTATGAGTCAGCTTTTAGATTTTAAACTCTTCAGACCAGCATTACATCTGGATAGATAGATAGATAGATAGATTTGTGCAACACCTAGCTCAATGGCACCCCAATCCTGATTGGAGCATTACTAATACAGATAGTAAATAACAGTAATTGTTACAAGAGTGCTGTATATATGTAAATGCTTAAAAGATAAGATACTGCTAAGTGGTGCTGAAGAATATATTGCATAGTTCCTGTATTTTGTAGGATGCATAAAATTTGTCATGGAAAATGTTTTTGTTTGTGCAGTTCTTTACATCAGTTCTTAATAGTAATAAATGTCTATAAACTGCTTTGAGATGCTGTGATGGAATGCACTGTAGAAGTTCAAAGTCTTTAACATTGTTGTTATGTTCTAACTTCCAGAAAGAACTTGGAGCTGAACTTGGCTTTGGTAGCAAGTGCTTTGATTCAAGCCAGGAGCATTGCTGTTTTATTTGCTGTACACATTTTTCTCATGATAACCAATACTTGGACAAATACTTCAATTTTTCAAGTTTCAGTGGTGGATTGAAAGGAGAATTCCTATTAGTGAAACACATGGTATGAATAATTCTTCACAGTTTGACTAGCTGGGGACAAGTTATCTTCAAAATTATCTTTGGGAAGCACAAGGTGTATTTGTAAGAATATTATAGATAAGTAATGTACGTCTTTGCTGGTTTCAGAAACACTTGTCCCTTCTTCAGCCCGTTTTATATTAATTTATCTCATGGATAGGCTTAGATTTCCCAAATGACTTATTTATATATTTATTTAAAATCTCGGCTCTATTGCTTATATCCAGACATACTGTGAGGGGTGCCTCAAATATCATCTCACATGCCTTGTATGATGACCTTTTTCAGAACTTCAGGCATCTGAAATGGAAGACAAAAGACATCAATCCGTATTAGATCCTCTCAACTGAAAGCTTTAACATTTCAATGGATTCTTGTCCAAGATTTTTGTGTGTGACAAATCTGAGAATGTACAGCACATGGCTATCAAAAGAGCTCTTGCCAGTAATATGTATAGATATAAGCCCTTAGATCCCTCAGATGTTTGCTCCATAGCACAGCTTTTGGATATCATACCTGCAACTGATCTAAGATACCACTGTGACCAGTTAGCAAAATGGAAGATTATTTTCCCTTTAATTCAGGAAGCCTTTATTCAACTTTGCAGTGTCTGGGGCAGTGGGGGAAAGCTGGCACCAGCTTGTCCAGTAAAAAAAAAAAAATTGGAATGGCAGCATTAGCCAGAGTCTGCAAGATCATTTGTACTGATGGGAAGATAATTGAAAGGCACGCCAATCGTCTGCTGCCTGCTGTCCTTTTCCACATGAACTGGAGCAGGAAGTTTTGGTAGAGCCACCTTCCTCTGACTATGAAGAGATTCAGACAGCAGGGAAGGCACCAGGGGTTTATAACATCACCCTGAGTAGCTGAAGACAGGTGGGAGTATTATTGTGTTCTGGATGTATAGACTCTTCCAGACTATCCAGTGCACGAATATCATCCTCACTGACTGGAAGAAGGATGTAATTCTGCCTCTGCTCAAAAAAGGGGACAAAGCCAAGTGTAGCAACTATAGAAGTATTACACTATTGCTGGTCCAAGAGAAGGTCTTTGTCTCTGTTACTGTTGCAAATTAGGGATGTATTTTTGTGGCCGGGACGGTCAGTGCAATTTAGACCTGGCCATTTCACCAGTGTCTTTTGAGACAATGGCTGAATTTAATAAACCGTGGACAGCCCTTTTTATAGACTTCTGTCAGGCCACTGATTCAGTGCCTTGAGCAAACCTGTGGCATCTGATGAGGTGACTCGGCAGCCTTGGGACGATAATGTCATAGATAGGAGAGCTCTAGAATGGAACAGAAAGCTGCGTCCGAGTTAATGGTAGATACGTGGCATGGTTTCCTGTTTCCAAGGGAGGTGGCACAGCTGCATTCTGGTGCCATTGTTGTTCAATATTGGCATTCATTGGCCAATGGATAAGCTTAAAGATGATTTTTCTTTTAAATAGTTTTTACTTACTGCATTTTGTGAATCTAATTTTGCAGGCCTTAGAATTATGTTTACCCTTTTGACCATGCTACGGTTACATTTTCTCTAGTTTATTTTGAACAGTGTGAGAGTTCTTCTTGATTCTTTTTTCTAAATCAAACAAATGGGTTTTTGAAAGTGTTTGACTGAGCTGTTACACTCTGAAAGATGATTGGGAGCGATGATTTTCACTGCACATTTCTGGTATGTATCAAAAATTGACATACCTCCCCCCACATTGCTCCATCACTGAGTAAAGTAGCAGCCATTAAGAATTCTGATTCTACAGGAGGGAGTTACTTTTTTTTCTGAAATGTTTTGTTTATGATAGAGTTAGAGCTGGTAGAAAAATGGGAAACCTTGTCACAATTTTTTGTTTTGTTGTGAAATAGTCATCCAGTTCACTGAATTTCAAAATTTTGACTTACGTTGTTGAAAAATTGTAATTTTGACCAGCTCCAGGTAGAGTATCAACATTTCTGAATTTCCTCCAGTATCAAGGGCCAATTCTGTTTGCAATAACACACACACAAAATGTTCAATTACATGAGCACAGTCAGGGGGGCTGGAAAAATTTTTATAGTAGGGGTGCTGAGAGCCATTGAACCAAACTGTAAACCCTGTACATGACAGAAACTACTTTCAGCCAGGGTGTGCTGCAGCACCCCCCACATCCCTAATTCCAGCACCGATGATCACAGTAAATCTGTCTTTCTTTCTCCCCGCCCCACGCCATTTTTCCTGCAAACATGCTTGAAACAGCCAGTCTATTGAATATGCCTTTCACTGATGCTAGTCCTAAAGAAACAGTTGAAAATTTCATAAATGAAATAGGTTTCAGTTAACAAAAATATGGATGAAATGCTGTTTAAATCTGATGCTCTCATTCTGCAAGGCACTAGTTGTTAGCTATTTTCTCCTGGAAGAAATAGAAGCAGTCTGAAAGCTGGCTAATGCAGCTTCAATATTTAAGGCTCATTCATTTCCCTTGCCCCAGTTCAGCTGGGATGGGAGAGATACAATTGCTTCATTTTTAAATACTCACTTCCCCTATTGTTAGTGTTAATCAGGTTGGAGGAAAGGGCAGCTGCATAGCTAGATTTCTCTCTCTCTCTCTTTTAAGACGTTCATTCTCCTGTTTCAGCAGAAGCAATCACTGGAGTTGCACAGCTTCCTAAGGATCTGTTCCTGTGAGGTCCTGTGCTCAACATCTCATCAGATATAACTTTTCATTTTAATACTACTTATTTTGCTTTATTTGTATTACTGTAGCAGCTGCAACTGAGTTTAGGGGCCCATTGTACTAGGCACTGTTCAAACAAATTGCAAGTGACAATCCCTGCCCAAAAGAGCTTACAATCTAAATAGAAAAGTCAAAGAAAGAAAGAAAGAAAGAAAGAAAGAAAGAAAGAAAGAAAGAAAGAAAGAAAGAAAGAAAGAAAGAAAGAAAGAAAGAAAGAAAGAAAGAAAGAAAGAAAGAAAGAAAGAAAGTGTTGTTTTAGAGAAACTGAGGCTCATCGACTTTCAGGTCAGAAGGGACCATCATGAGGCATAAAGAGAGATTAAGAAACTTGCCCAGAATCACGTAGGAAGTATGTCGTAAATCCAGGAATTCAACTCAGATCTTCTGTGTCCCAGTCCAGTATTTTAATCCCATGATCATCTTTCCTCTTTAATTTTAAATTGTTCTCCATCCCCTTTATCAACAGAAAGACACTGCAGCACATAGGCAATTTTGGAAGCTGCTCCAGCAACCTCTCATCTCTGAAGAAACAAGGATAAAGCCATTTTATTAACATTTTAAAGGATTTTAAGTTAACACATTTCTTCTCCTTTTATTATTATGTTAAATATATATGAAAAGTGACATAGCTATATAAGTACTTAGATAACTTATCTATATAGCTTTGGCACACATTACACATAATTTAGCATCCTGTAATGTTTTACACATTGAAATAATGTCAAGCAAATGAACTAGAGTTACATTACTTAAATCAGACAAAAACTGAAGTGAGCTTTACCTATCAGTTGCCTCAGCTTCTTTTATTATTTTAACAAACATCTCCTCTTGTTGGGCAATAAGGAACGTCATGGCTTCCTCAAATGATCTGAAGATATAGGAATGGCCTCTTTATTCCAAATGTAATCTGAGTTCAAAACTATCACTGGTATTCACAAAGCATAGCTACTCTCTTTAGTTTCGGGCAAGCGTGGTCTTCTCTCAAGTACTGTGGGTCTGTAATCCGTGTAGTACGATGTGGGAGCTCCAGTAGTCAATACTGTGTGAGAACTTGATAGCTCTTAAGATTTGTTTTTTTCTTTCTATACCTGAACACATAATGTAGATTGTTCTGGCTGGTAGAAGTGGCTTTTCCTGCAATTCAAAGGAAAGCTGATGTTGCTGAAAAATGAAGAGTTAGTAAATTGCTTTGTGATGTCTCAAAAACCCTTTCAGTATATTCTTCTTCAGTGTTCTCTGGGAGCAGGCACAAGTTTGTAATTCTCATTTTATTCTATAGAACGTCCAACTTTTCAAAGCATTATTTTCAACGATCAAACTAGAAGAAATTATCTTTTTACCCTGAAGTCATGGTCTCAAGATCTGTGACATGAGACCCCTAGTAATTTAGAAGAAATATTTTCTACATTACCTTCAGTAGTATTGGGAGAGAGGCCTTTACTCCCTCTAATGGCTCTCTCTGACACACTTATTTAGACATTAATAACAGTCATTGTCTGAGTCAAAATTTAATCCTTTGTTTCTGATTGGCAAAATATTATCTATAGAGAGTACAATTAAGGAGAACATCTGTCTTATTATTTTTTCCCCAATCTTCCTTTGATTCTCTAAATTCCACAATAAAATTTGAATTGACCTCTTTAAAACTTGATTGTTTGCTTGAATTAATCCTTTTTGAGTTAATAAATATATCACCTATAACTTGTAGTTAATAATATGTGCTTACTGCCAGCTAGGCTAACACTTGGCATTTATTTTTTTCCCTTTAAAAAGAAGGAAGCTTATTTTCATGCATTTTTTCCTGGAATATGGAAGTTTGCATTTCCACAATAGGGGCCTGATGTCAAAATGTAGTGACAGTGTGCATGCATCCAAGAAATGAAGCCTACAAGCAGTGAGAGGGAAAAAAAGAATCCACATAAAATCACTT
The DNA here is from genome assembly GCF_965140285.1 of Lepidochelys kempii. NCBI lineage: Eukaryota > Metazoa > Chordata > Testudines > Cheloniidae > Lepidochelys > Lepidochelys kempii. The sequence goes on from NC_136380.1 coordinate 179,686,533, forward strand.
TTTTTTGTTTTCGTTTTTGTAACACAGATTTATTTCACTTCAATGATCTGGTTAACTAACTAAATAAAAGCTCTCCAAAAGTTACTGAGAAGCTATCTTGACTATGATCACAAAGCAAAATTGTCAGAAATACTGCTGCCATTTATGGCTTATATAGAGATTTTCATATTCAGAATGCTTGACAGATATTAAATTAATCCCACTGTATCTTAATTCTAATTGTCACAGATTCAAAATGTTGTGATGCATATCTACTGACAAAGATATGTGTCTACCGCATCTTTTTGTCACAGGAATAGCAGAGTTAAGATTTAATTTGTCATTTTAGCGAGAGACTAGTCTTGTCAAGAATGTTGTGCCACCTTTTGAAAAGTGACACAAACACCTGTGTGCTAACAATTGTGCTGGCCCACTCCCACAAATCAGGGGTGGCTGAAATTTTTCATTTGAAAGTTTATCATTTTTGTCAAAAACGGAAATTTCCACAGGAATGTCATCTTTCAATTAATTTTGGGGGGAAATTTTAATTAGAAAACAGGGGTTTGTTTTTGGCAATTGCAAATTTAAAAAAAGCTAGTTTGTTTTTTGTGATTGTTTATTCAGTGAAAACCCATAAACATCTGAATAAAAAATTCAACAATGAAAACATGTTTTTTTCAAAACATTTTATCAGAACCAAAGACATTTCCCTGTCAGTCCTCTGACTTCAAAGTAGTCCCCTTCTTCCCGATACCCTCTAGCCACAAACTATGGTTGTGCAGTTGCTCTCCTGCCTAACTTCTCCTTTGAGGCTTGGTGGACACCACCAAGCAAGAGGTGAAAGAGAAGGAAGGTCAGCTATCTCCTTCTCGAACAGCTTTTATGAAGTACCAGGAGTGAGCTCAGCATTGTACAAGACACAAGGGAAAATAAGAAGCCTGCAGTCAGCAGGTTGGACTCTGAAACCCTGACTCACACTGCTGAGCACTTATTCATAGAGGTAGAACCACAGCCTCAAATGAGGAAGGACGGTCCAATGATTATGGTGTCAGTCAGAGACTCAAGTTCAATGCCCTGCTCTGCCACAGAGTTTGTCTCTTAATCTCTCTACATTTCAGGTCTCATTCTGAAAATATTGCAATAATAGTATTTCCCTACATCACTCGTGTGTAGTGAGGGTAAATACAATTAAAGATCAGCCACAATGCGGAAGGGTTCCATGTAAATAATGAGAATGCTCACCAATGCGTGTCAGGTGTTTTACAGTCTGGCTATCTGATATGAGCCAAATAAACAAGCAAATGAAGATCATTGGAAGCAAGTTATTAGCAAGACAGAGATGATTATTTAGTAATATGTAATTTTAAACTCTTGCTTACAAGCTTCTGGACTCAAATTATATACCCATGACAACATGTGTATATATGTACTTGGGCTAAAGTCTGCTGCCCTTATTCATGGAGAGCAGCACTTTACTCTGAATAGCTTGATTAAAACGAATAGGTGTACTCATGGAATAAAGTGCTATTCAGGTGTACTAAGGGTGCTGGAATTGGGCTCTGCGTGATTGAAATTTATATATAAGGAGCTTATCATAGACACTTTTGCTATTGAAAACAAAACTGGCTGGAAATCTAAACAAGGAATATAAGAAAAGAAAAAGACATAATAGCAAAAAATACTTGGATGGTAAATACAGGAGGCACATGTAGCAATGCCAGGGACAGAACAGGCACAGGGCTAGGGCAGAGGGTTGGGAAGTTTGCAGGGACAGAAGGATTAGTAAGTAATACAGTCCAGTCCATTCAGAATCTGGAATAGAACCCAGGCATCCTGAGTTTCAACATTCCTCCACTGTCAGCAAATAGCCATGAAACCCACTGGCAAAATGTGTGCCTTTTCCTCTCTAGAAGTGTCTGACCCACGAAGAAGATAAGAACCAGTATTGGTAACTGTTAGCTCAGGGGTTCCACCTGATGATTTTGCAGGTTTTTTATATATAAAAAAAACCCTTGGAAATTATGTTCAAAAATACGTTAAAAAGAACATTTAATGTTGCAAAGTCAAGAGTTAGGAAATACCAGAATCAAAGTTGCCAGTGCAACTTTAATTAATCCCCTTTGTGCATATTCATTTTCCCACAGGACCCTACCCATTGAATGCATGAGATGGACGATACTTTGTGAAAGTATTAGGGTCAAGCTGTTGTCTGTAGGACCCCTTCCTCCCTCCCCCCAAACGCACACCTCATTTGATACAAAAACTAAAAGGTGTATAGTGCCTGAGGCAGGAAACGGCAAGGAGAAACAGGACGGTCTTATGGTTACGGCAGTTGAATGCCATCCCGAAGAACTGGATTCCATTGCTTCCTCAGAGTTTCTATCTGATGCTGGGCAAATCACTTAAACCACAGCGGGCATTGTCTGGGTGCCTGATGGCCCGATTTGCAGAGGTGCTGAGCACTCACAGCTGCAACTGAAGTCAATTCATGAGAGCTGAGCTGAACAAATAAAGTGCCATATAATGCTAAGATCTCTGAAAATCTCATGTCAGTCACCCAAAATTAGAGGATGTTTTTGATATTAATGTCTCTCACTCCTTCCCCATCTGTAATATTACCACCCGCACCTCACCTCATCGGGGTATTTGGAAGATAAATTCACAGAGGTTTGTGAAGCACTTAGGTAGATGATAGCAATGTGCACCAAAGAAAAGCCAATACGGAAATTATTAGTTCAGTCTTCAGAGCAAAGTTTGAACATTGTGCAGTAAACATGGAACAATGAGGATAAGACAAAATATTGAATAGATGCTCAGTATGTGAGCACTGTCCATCCTGTGAACTGAATAAGGCAGGAGTTTTGTGACAAAATAGCATGTGACCATGTTATTAAAGACTGATAATGCACATTCACATGAGGGCTAAATTAAAGTTGCATAGACTTGCAACCTTAACATTATTTAGTTTAGTTATTTTTAATTCATAAGGCTAATGGCAGCAGAGCATCCTATTGAAATATTACAAAGACGATGCTACTCTGACAGAAGCAGTAGGTTTTGCATGTCTCTCCCAGATGCATTCTGTAAGACTGTATTTAGCTTGAGGAACAGAAGGGACATAGTTAAAGCCATTTGGAACTCTTGTATTGGTTACATGCATCAGGTAGTGGCTGTCCCTTATATGTTTGGAATTCATTGACATCTTCCATTTCATTTTCACAAGTTGGTTAGTGAGTTAGGTTTTTGGCAGTTGAAGCTTTCAACATAGTTAAAATTGCAGGGCGTAAAGATGAACTCTTAGTTCTCCATCCCCACAAACCTTGAGAACAACCAGCTGTTGCTATATCTGCCACTGCATTTTACCATGATGGCTAAGTATAATAATGTTTGTTACATTTAAAACTATTCAAGCAAAAGAATTATGATTTTAAATATTTGTCTTTGCAACCATATAGGCTACAAATGTAAAGTAATGTCAGTAATAGCCTGGATATTGTGGCGCTGGAATTGTAGGGCCTTGAACATTATTTTCACAATGTCCAGATATTTTTAGGGAACCCTGTTGCTTATTGGTTGTAGAAAGATTTTTTTTTTGTCCTCCTATTTTCTATTCTCCTCACAAGCTTTTCCTGAAACAGAGAAGCCCTTTGCTGCTGATTTCGTACCATAAGTATCTGTTTTAAAACTGATAGGAAACCAGAAAATAAAAGTCAATACAAAATATATTTATTTTATATTTCATAGAAATCATAGAATATCAGGGTTGGAAGGGACCGCAGGAGGTCATCTAGTCCAACCCTCTGCTCAAAGCAGGACCGATCCCCAATTAAATCATCCCAGCCAGGGCTTTGTCAAGCCTGACCTTAAAAACTTCTAAGGAAGGAGATTCTACCACCTCCCTAGTGAAGAAGTTTTTCCTAATATCCAACCTAAACCTCCCCCACTGCAACTTGAGACCATTACTCCCTGTCCTGTCCTCTTCTACCACTGAGAATAGTCTAGAACCATCCTCTCTGGAACCACCTCTCAGGTAGTTGAAAGCAGCTATCAAATCCCCTCTCATTCTTCTCTTCTGCAGACTAAACAATCCCAGTTCCCTCAGCCTCTCCTCATAAGTCATGCGTTCCAGACCCCTAATCATTTTTATTGCCCTTCTCTGGACTCTCTCAAATTTATCCACATCTTTCTTGTAGTGCGGGGCCCAAAACTGGACACAGTACTCCAGATGAGGCCTCACCAATGTCGAATAGAGGGGAACGATCACGTCCCCCGATCTGCTGGCTATGCCCCTACTTATACATCCCAAAATGCCATTGGCCTTTTTGGCAACAAGGGCACACTGCTGACTCATATCCAGCTTCTCGTCCACTGTCACCCCTAGGTCCTTTTTTGCAGAACTGCTGCCTAGCCATTCGGTCCCTAGTCTGTAGCTGTGCACTGGGTTCTTCCATCCTAAGTGCAGGACCCTGCACTTATCCTTATTGAACCTCATCAGATTTCTTTTGGCCCAATCCTCCAATTTGTCTAAGTCCCTCTGTATCCTATCCCTGCCCTCAGCGTATCAAGCACTCCTCCCAGTTTAGTATCATCCGCAAATTTGCTGAGAGTGCAATCCACACCATCCTCCAGATCATTTATGAAGATATTGAACAAAACCGGCCCCAGAACTGACCCCTGGGGCACTCCACTTGACACCAGCTGCCAACTAGACATGGAGCAATTGATCACTACCTGTTGAACCCGACAATCTAGCCAACTTTCTACTCACCTTATAGTGCATTCATCCAGCCCATACTTCTTTAACTTGCTGACAAGAATACTGTGGGAGACGTGTCAAAAGCTTTGCTAAAATCAAGAAACAATACATCCACTGTTTTCCCTTCATTCACAGAACCAGTAATCTCATCATAGAAGGCGATTAGATTAGTCAGGCATGACCTTCCCTTGGTGAATCCATGCTGACTGTTCCTGATCACTTTCCTCTCATGTAAGTGCTTCAGGATTGATTCCTTGAGGATGACCCAATGCACAGCTACAGACTAGGGACCGAATGGCTAGGCAGCAGTTCTGTGGAAAAGGACCTAGGGGTGACAGTGGACGAGAAGCTGGATATGAGTCAGCAGTGTGCCCTTGTTGCCAAGAAGGCCAATGGCATTTTGGGATGTATAAGTAGGGGCATAGTGAGCAGATCAAGGGACGTGATTTTTCCGGGGACTGAGGTGAGGCTGACTGGCCTGTAGTTCTCAGGATCCTCCTTCTTCCTTTTTTAAAGATTGGCACTACATTAGCCTTTTTCCAGTCATCTGGGACTTCCCCCATTCGCCACGAGTTTTCAAAGATAATGGCCAATGGCTCTGCAATCACAGCCGCCAATTCCTTTAGCACTCTCGGATGCAACTCGTTCGGCCCCATGGATTTGTGCATGTCCAGCTTTTCTAAATAGTCCCTAACCACCTCTTTCTCCACAGAGGGCTGGCCATCTACTCCCCATGTTGTGATGCCCAGCACAGCAGTCTGGGAGCTGTCCTTGCTAGTGAAGACAGAGGCAAAAAAAGCATTGAGCACATTAGCTCTTTCCACATCCTCTGTCACTAGGTTGCCTCCCGCATTCAGTAAGGGGCCCACACTTTCCTTGGCTTTCTTCTTGTTGCCAACATTCCTGAAGAAACCCTTCTTGTTACTCTTGACATCTCTTGCTAGCTGCAGCTCCAGGTGCAATTTGGCCCTCCTGATTTCATTCCTACATGCCCGAGCAATATTTTTATACTCTTCCCTGGTCATATGTCCAACCTTCCGCTTCTTGTGAGCTGCTTTTTTATGTTTAAGATCCTCTAGGATTTCACCGTTAAGCCAAGCTGGTCGCCTGCCATATTTACTATTCTTTCGACTCATCGGGATGGTTTGTCCCTGTAACCTCAACAGGGATTCCTTGAAATACAGCCAGGTCTGCTGGACTCCTTTCCCCTTCATGTTAGTCCCCCAGGGGATCCTACCCATCCGTTCCCTAAGGGAGTCGAAGTCTGCTTTCCTGAAGTCCAGGGTCCGTATCCTGCTGCTTACCTTTCTTCCCTGTGTCAGGATCCTGAACTCAACCAACTCATGGTCACTGCCTCCCAGATTCCCGTCCACTTTTGCTTCCCTCACTAATTCTTCCCTGTTTGTGAGCAGCAGGTCAAGAAAAGCTCCCCCCCCCCCCCAGTTGGCTCCTCTAGCACTTGCACCAGGAAATTGTCCCCTATGCTTTCCAAAAACTTCCTGGATTGTCTATGCACCGTTGTATTGCTCTCCCAGCAGATATCAGGAAGATTAAAGTCACCCATGAGAACCAGGGCGTGCGATCTAGTAGCTTCTGCGAGTTGCTGGAAGAAAGCCTCATCCACCTCATCCCCCTGATCCGGTGGTCTATAGCAGACTCCCACCACTACATCACTCTTGTTGCTCACACTTCTAAACTTAATCCAGAGACACTCAGGTTTTTCTGCAGTTTTGTACCGGAGCTCTGAGCAGTCATACTGCTCCCTTACATACAGTGCTACTCCCCCACCTTTTCTGCCCTGCCTGTCCTTCCTGAACAGTTTATAACCATCCATGACACTACTCCAGTCATGTGAGTTATCCCACCAAGTCTCTGTTATTCCAGTCACGTCATAATTCCTTGACGTCACCAGGACCTCCAGTTCTCCCTGCTTGTTTCCAAGGCGTTGTGCATTCGTATATAAGCACTTGAGATAACCTGCTGATTGCCCCTCATTCTCAGTATGAGGCAGGAGCCCTCCCCTCCCAGATGTTCCTGCCTGTGCTTCCACCCGGTATCCCGCTTTCCCACTTACCTCAGTGCTTTGGTCTCCTTCCCCCGGTGAACCTAGTTTAAAGTCCTCCTCACTAGGTTAGCCAGCCGGCTCGCAAAGATGCTCTTTCCTCTCTTCGTAAGATGGAGCCCGTCTCTGCCCAGCACACCTCCTTCATGGAACACCATCCCATGGTCAAAGAATCCAAAGCCTTCTCTCCGACACCACCTGCGTAGCCATTCGTTGACTTCCACGATTCGACGGTCCCTGCCCCGGCCTTTTCCTTCCACGGGGAGGATGGACAAGAACACCACTTGCGCCTCAAACTCCTTTATCCTTCTTCCCAGAGCCACTTAGTCCGCAGTGATCCACTCAAGGTCATTCTTGGCAGTATCATTGGTGCCCACATGGAGAAGCAGGAAGGGGTAGCGATCCGAGGGCTTGATGAATCTCGGCAGTCTCTCCATTACATCGCGAATCTTAGCCCCTGGCAAGCAGCAGACTTCTCAGTTTTCCCGGTCAGGGCAGCAGATAGATGACTCAGTCCCCCGGAGGAGAGAGTTCCCGACCACCACCACCCGCCTCCTTCTTTTGGGAGTGGTGGTCGTGGAACCCCCCCATCTCAGGACAGTGCATCTCATGCCTTCCAACCAGCGGAGTCTCCTTCTGCTTTCTCCCCCCAGACATATCATCTGGTCCACTCTCCGCAAAGGTACCTGTGGAGAGAACATGAAAGTGGTTAGTTACTTGTGTCCGCGTTGCTGGAACCCGGACATTCCCCCTTCTTTTCTGGAGGTCACATGTTGCCAAGCTTCTTCACTGGCCTCTTGGCTCCGCTGTGCAACCTGCTCTAAATCTTTAGAGCTTTGTGCCCGTAGAAGCATATCCTGACTTTTGTCCAGAAAATCCTCAGTTTCTCGTATGCAACGCAGGATCGTTATCTGTTGCTCCAGACCTTCAATCTTCTCTTCCAATATGGAGACCAGCTTGCACTTTGTACAGACAAAGTCGCTTCTGTCCTGTGGAAGAAAGACAAACATGGCACATCCAGTGCAGGTCACAACAGCTGAAACCCCCCCCCCCTTCCATATCACCTTCCTACTATGAGCTTCCTCAGAGAAGTTGGCAAGATGTAAGCCTCACTGGGCTCACTCCAGGCGAACTCCCAGGCACACTCCTGCTGTGTGCTGCTCTGCTGTTCCCCGCTGCTCAGCTGGTTTGCCACCGCTCAGCTGGTTCGCAAAGCTCTGGCTATTTTTAAACAGCCAAGCTTCCCTGAAACAAACAAACAGATGGCCCCAATGCCCGCCCACTGCAGGCTACCAGTCAATCAGGCACTCACTCAGGCTCTCACACTGCCCTCCCAGCAAACACACACTCAGATACTTACTCAGCAAACACGCACTCGGATACTCACCAATCCCAGGCAAACTCCTGCTGTGTGCTGCTCTGCTGTTCCCCAATTTACTCCTTGTTCTGTCATCTGCTACACTGAGAACAGTCTAGAGCCATCCTCTTTGGAACCCCCTTTCAGGTAGTTGAAAGCAGCTATCAAATCCCCCCTCATTCTTCTCTTCCGTAGACTAAATATCCCCAGTTCCCTCAGCCTCTCCTCATAACTCATGTGTTCCAGTCCCCTAATCATTTTTGTTGCCCTCCGCTGGACTCTTTCCAATTTTTCCACATCCTTCTTGTAGTGTGGGGCCCAAAACTGGACACAGTACTCCAGATGAGGCCTCACCAATGTCAAACAGAGGGGAACGATCACGTCCCTCGATCTGCTGGCAATGCCCCTACTTATACAGCCCAAAATGCCATTGGCCTTCTTGGCAACAAGGGCACACTGTTGACTCATATCCAACTTCTCGTCCACTGTAACCCCTAGGTCCTTTTCTGCAGAACTGCTGCCGAGCCATTCGATCCCTAGTTTGTAGCGGTGCATTGGATTCTTCTGTCCTAAGTGCAGGACTCTGCACTTGTCCTTGTTGAACTTCATCAGATTTCTTTTGGCCCAGTCCTCCAATTTGTCTAGATCCCTCTGTATCCTATCCCTACCATCCAGCGTATTTACCTCTCCTCCCAGTTTAGTGTTGTCATAAATATAAAGGGAAGGGTAAACCCCTTTGAAATCCCTCCTGGCCAGGGGAAAGCTCCTCTCACCTGTAAAGGGTTAAGAAGCTAAAGGTAACCTCGCTGGCACCTGACCAAAATGACCAAAGAGGAGACAAGGTACTTTCAAAAGCTGGGAGGAGGGAGAGAAACAAAGGGTCTGTGTGTCTGCCTACAGTCTGTTTTTGTCAGGGATAGACCAGGAATGGAGTCTTAGAACTTTTAGTAAGTAATCTAGCTAGGTACGTGTTAGATTATGATTTCTTTAAATGGCTGAGAAAAGAACTGTGCTGAATAGAATGACAATCCTGTCTGTGTATCTTTTTTGTAACTTAAGGTTTTGCCTAGAGGGGTTCTCTATGTTTTGAATCTAATTACCCTGTAAGGTATCTACCATCCTGATTTACAGGGGGGATTTCTTTATTTCTATTTACTTCTATTTTTAATAAAAGTCTTCTTGTAAGAAAACTGAATGCTTTTTCATTGTTCTCAGATCCAAGGGTTTGGGTCTGTGGTCACCTATGCAAATTGGTGAGGCTTTTTATCCAACATTTCCCAGGAAAGGGGGGGTGCAAGTGTTGGGAGGATTGTTCATTGTCCTTAAGATCCAAGGGTCTGGGTCTGTAGTCACCTAGGCAAATTGGTGAGGCTTTTTACCAAACCTTGTCCAGGAAGTGGGGTGCAAGGTTTTGGGAAGTATTTTGGGGGAAAAACGTGTCCAAACAGCTCTTCCCCAGTAACCAGTATTAGTTTGGTGGTGGTAGCGGCCAATCTAAGGACAAAGGGTGTAATATTTTGTACCTTGGGGAAGTTTTGACCTAAGCTGGTAAAGATAAGCTTAGGAGGTTTTTCATGCAGGTCCCCACATCTGTACCCTAGAGTTCAGAGTGGGGGAGGAACCTTGACAAGTGTCATCTGCAAACTTGCTGAGGGTGCAATCCACACCATCCTCCAGATAATTAATGAAGATATTGAACAAAACCGGCCCCAGGACCGACCCTTCGGGCACTCCACTTGATACCAGCTGCCAACTAGACATGGAGCCATTGATCACTACCCATTGAGCCCGACAATCTAGCCAGCTTTCTATCCACCTTATAGTCCATTCATCCAGCCCATACTTCTTTAACTTGCTGGCAAGAATACTGTGGGAGACCGTATCAAAAGCTTCCCTAAAGTCAAGGAACAACACATCCACTGCTTTCCCTTCATCCACAGAGCCAGTTATCTCGTCATAGAAGGCCATTAGATTAGTCAGGCATGACTTGCCCTTGGTGAATCCATGTCGACTGTTCCCGATCACTTTCCTCTCCTCTAAGTGCTTCAGAATTGATTCCTTGAGGACTTGCTCCATGATTTTTCCAGGGACTGAGGTGAGGCTGACTGGCCTGTAGTTCCCAGGATCCTCCTTCTTCCCTTTTTTAAAGATGGGCACTACATTAGCCTTTTTCCAGTCGTCCGGGACCTCCGCCGATCGCCATGAGTTTTCAAAGATAATGGCCAATGGCTCTGCAATCACATCCGCCAACTCCTTTAGCACTCCCGGATGCAATGCATCCGGCCCCATGGACTTGTGCACGTCCAGCTTTTCTAAATAGTCCCGAACCACTTCTTTCTCCACAGAGGGCTGGTCACCTCCTCCCCATGCTGTACTGCCCAGTGCAGTAGTCTGGGAGCTGACCTTGTTTGTGAAGACGGAGGCAAAAAAAGCGTTTCATGCTGCTGCTGTTGCTAAAAACATCTTAGATCTGGAAAAAAACATTCAATTCATACAATTATCATCACGACTTTGATTATCATACTCCAAAAAATCTTAAAAGCACTTGGTTCCACTTTCATGTCATATATAGAGATTAGTTCTGAGTAGGCTCAATCCTTATTTTCTGATGTGACAAGAATACTGAATGGCATGGTTAATTAAAATCCTACTTTCACTTCTGCTAGCTGAAAACAGCCCATTTGATTATGTCTGTTTAAGAAAGAGATAGGGCAATAGACACATGCAACAAGGATTCAGTTCACTTTGGCAGTATTTAACCCACAGTGATGTCTATTATATTTACCAGTATTAGAGAGGTAATTAACTCTTGGAATCAATGGGAGTTTTGCCATTTTCAATGGGGCCAGAATTTCAGTCTTAATTTCCCCTTCTAATACTTTGATCAGTTTCACCCTTATCCCACTGTGTTCCCCAGATTTTCATAATACAGTATTTTAGTTCCTTCCACTCCCTCTCATCTTTCTGCACCTAAGTCTGTAATTTTTTTTCTCATCTCTGTCTATTGTGTGCTGTCATCATAGAATTTAAGATGTCCCTGTAGGTATAGTGTCATCGTGAATCTCATTTTCCTCTATCTTTTAAACAATGTTTTAAATGGTTTCTGATAGCCAACACACACTGACCCAGGATAATTTGTTTAGAAATATATTGTTTCAGAAACAGGGTAATCAATCTTTATAGGCCTGTTAAACATCATCTGGGCCTAGAGTTTGCTATCTTAAAAACTGGGTTTTGGGGGTTGGGGGGGAAAGAGAGAAAAAGCACAAGACAGTCATTTACAATTTTTTTAGCCTGAGTAAAGATTGCAGCCATGGGGGCGTAATTATCAGCAGTTTTAAGGCCCTACCAGTCATTCCCATTATTTTAGGGAATAAAATAATGCATGTCCAATCTCATGCATTTTTATAAAAAAACGAATTTTTTGAAATAGGTGAAAGACCCTTCTTGTAATGGAAGATGAAGTCCATGGTGAGGCTGAACATTACATGAGAAGTTACTCACCTTGTGCAGTAGCAACGGTTCTTTGAGATGTGTGTCCTTATAGGTGCTCCATGTGGGAGTGCTTGCATCCTTGCACTGCTGATCAGAGAACTTCAGTAGCAGTGTCCATTAGGCTTGCACATGTGCTGTCTCACTTGGAGAGTCTTTGGGCTGATATTGCTGAGCCTTTGGCTCTTTTCACTATGGAGAAGAAAAGCCTAAGGGGCTCATTAAATCCTTCATCCTGTCCTAGTAGAAGACTGGGGCTCTCCTTACATCTACTGTAATATAGCTTCCCTGTTGTCTCACTGAGGCTTGGGGTAGAAGGTTGGAAAATGAGTCAATTGGTTCATGTGAAAAGGGGAGGTTACCTTTGGAATGAATTTTGGATGTGGCCCGAGCATAACCTTGTCCCAAAAGAATACACTTCAGTGGGGATGTGCCATCAGAGCCGCTATTTCCCCTAGCCAAGGTGATTGCTGTCAGGAAAGCCATTTTCACTGAGAGGTATGTAAGCCATGGGTTTGAAGGGAGGCCTGGTTAGTCCTTTCAATACCAGGTTTAGGTTCCACGTGGGGGTAGGGAGTTGGGGTTTTGAAAAAAGGTTACTGAACCCCTGAGGAATCTTTTGGTAGTTGGGTGTGATAGCACTGATCTTCCCTCTACTGTCTGGTGGAAGGCTGCGAAAGCTGCTAGACTCTGAGAGAGCTGTACGTAGTCTAAGGTCTGTGGAAGAGCCACAGATGTCAGCGAGGTTTGTTGGGAGGTACACCAAAGGCAGAACCTGGCCCATTTTTGCAGGTAAATATGATGTGTAGAGGACTTCCTATTGTATAGTAATACCTCTTGTATGTCTTTTGAACAGAAGTTCTCTAGGCATTGAAACCATGAAGGAGCCATGCCTTGAGGAGACAAATCTTCAAGTTGCGATGCAGGGTGCATCCTCTGTTCTGCGAGAGGAAGTACAGAGTGGACTGGAGAGAGACAGGTGGGCATGTTGCGAACTGAGAGAGGTAAGGGTACCAGGTCTGTCTTGGCCAAATGGGAGCAATCAGTTTGAGCCATCTCTTTATATTCCATAGGACTTTTCACAGTAGGGAAAAGGGGGGAAAGGCACAGAGAATGTCCCTGTTCCAGGGGAAGAGGAGAGCATTGCTTGTGGAGCGTTGTCCTTTCTGTGCTCTGGAGCAGTAATGTGGATTGTCATAAATATAAAGGGAAGGGTAAACCCCTATAAAATCCCTCCTGGCCAGAGGAAAACTCCTCTCACCTGTAAAGGGTTAAGAAGCTAAAGGTAACCTCGCTGGCACCTGACCAAAATGACCAATGAGGAGACAAGATACTTTCAAAAGCTGGGAGGAGGGAGAAAAACAAAGGGTCTCTGTCTGTCTATATGCTGCTTTTGCCGGGGATAGACCAGGAATGGAGTCTTAGAACTTTTAGTAAGTAATCTAGCTAGGTATGCGTTAGATTATGATGATTTCTTTAAATGGCTGAGAAAAGTACTGTGCTGAATAGAATGACTATTCCTGTCTGTGTATCTTTTTTGTAACTTAAGGTTTTGCCTAGAGGGATTCTCTGTGTTTTGAATCTAATTACTCTGTAAGGTATCTACCATCCTGATTTTACAGAGGGGATTTCTTTACTTCTATTTACTCCTATTTCTATTAAAAGTCTTCTTGTAAGAAAACTGAATGCTTTTTCATGTTCTCAGATCCAAGGGTTTGGGTCTGTGGTCACCTATGCAAATTGGTGAGGCTTTTTATCCAACATTTCCCAGGAAAGGGGGGGTGCAAGTGTTGGGAGGATTGTTCATTGTCCTTAAGATCCAAGGGTCTGGGTCTGTAGTCACCTAGGCAAATTGGTGAGGCTTTTTACCAAACCTTGTCCAGGAAGTGGGGTGCAAGGTTTTGGGAAGTATTTTGGGGGAAAGACGTTTCCAAACAGCTCTTCCCCAGTAACCAGTATTTGTTTGGTGGTGGTAGCAGCCAATCCAAGGACAAAGGGTGGAATATTTTGTACCTTGGGGAAGTTTTTGACCTAAGCTGGTAAAGATAAGCTTAGGAGGTTTTCATGCAGGTCCCCACATCTGTACCCGAACGTTCAGAGTGGGGGAGGAACCTTGACATGGATATTTCTTGTTCAGGTGCATGGCAAACTGCTCTGTGGTTGGTGTCACCCATCACCTGAATAGGTGAAGTAGTGCTGGGTCTATCTCCCGCTCATGGTTGTGTGGGAATTTTAGATACTGTCCACTATCGAGTCTTGTGTGCCTAGGAGTTAAGCCACTGACAGTATGACACTGTGGGAGATACAGCAGTTCCATCGCCTCCGCACAGAGGGAGGGTGACCTTGCTCCCCTTTGTTGATTGATGCAGTATGTACAGGCTATGTTGTCTGTCAGGATTCTTGCATGAGATCCTTTGATCAGCGGGAGGAAATAGGCACAGGCATTCCTGACTACCCTTAGCTCAAGGAGGTTGATATGAAGGGATATCTCCATGGATGACCACTTGCCTTGTGCCATGAAGCCATTTAGTGTGTGCCTCACCCAATAAGTGATGCATCAGTGGTGAGAAGCAATGACGTGTGTGGGGGAACTGTGAGAAGGGTATCCCTTTGGAAACATTGGCTGGATCTTTCCACCAGTCTAAAGAATTTTTGACCCTGGTGGGTAGTAATAGAAGTTTGTGTAGTCTGTCTCTGTTTCATCTGTAAACTGAGCTGAACCACATCTGGAGGCACTGCATGCGAATCCTGGTATGTGGAACCACCACTATGCCCACTGTCATATACTCCAAGAGTTGGAGGCAGTGTTTGGCTGATATTTGTGGGTTGCTTTGAACAGTCTGAGGGTTGCCAAAGACAGGAATTTGTGTTGAGGTAGGAGAGCTCTTGCTTGTAATGAGTCAAGGTTGGCGCATATGGATTCCAGGTGCTGGACTGGAATGAGGGTTGATTTCTGGGTGTTGATCTGCAGGCCCAGTTCTGTGAACAAGTCTATTGCAGCTTTGGTAGCTCGGCGAGCCTCTTGGAGAGACTGGGCTATGAGGTGGTGTTTCTAGCCAGTGGGGGGTGGGGAACGAACTGAGGGGGGTTAGCCCGGGCATGCTAAATAGTCTTGTGGTGGAGCATGAGGAGGGACAGCGCATGTGCGGGCTTAAGGGACACTACTTCCAAAGTTCTTAGATCAGAAGCACAGGGACACAAGTGCACCTCCAGGGGACAACTTGAAGAAGAAGAGGGGAGCGTATTTTTAGCCTCTACCTTCATCTAAGCACATGGAAAATTGTACATGCACAGATACATTCCTTTTGCAGATGCCAAAGTCTACATTAGAGTTGCCAACTTTCTAATTGCACACAAAAACCCACCCTTGCCCCGCCCCCTGTCCAGCCCCTTCCCTGAGGCCTGCCCCATGCTCACTCCATTCCCCCTCCCTCTGTTGCTCGCTCTCCCCCACCTTCACTCACTCCTCATTTTCATTGGGCTGGGAGTATGGGAGGGGGTGATGGCTCCAGCTGGGGGTGCAGGCTTTGGGGTTGGGTCAGAAATGAGGGGTTCAGGGTGCGGGAGGGAGCTCAGGGCTGGGGCAGGAGGCTGGGGAGTGGGAGGGAGTGCAGGCTCCAGGCAGCACTGACCTCGGGGGCTCCAAGAAGCGGCAATGTGTCCCTCTGACTCCTTGGCGGAAGCACTGCCCCCGTCCGCAGGTGCCACCCCCACCATATTGGGCATGGTTCCTGGCCAATGGGAGCTGCGGAGCTAGCACTAGGGGTGGGGGCAGTGTTCTGGTCAAAAAACGGACAGCTGGCAACCTTAGTCTGCATACATAAACATAAACAATAGCAAGATGTTTTTTTCCTGCTACTAGACTCTTACAATTTTTTTTAATTGTTCACAATAGGAAGTTTAATATACTCAACTCAGTGGTTTTATTTTTCTTAGGTGATCGTAAAGCTGATGCTATGCAACTCTCTTGGCAGCCTGAGGTGGTGGTGACACTATGTGTACAGATACGTGTACAGATATGTGGCTTAACTCCTAGGCACACAAGACTCTGATATGTGTACAGATTCTGTTAACTGAGAGTACTTTCATCTCCAACCTTTCCTAAGCCACAACCTATCTGCTATTCTCCTGCTGTTGCCCTACATATATTACACTCAGACTCAGACATTATCTTAGTTCTCCCAAAACAATTCATGAGTTCACAACTGAGAATTCAATGCTGACATTGACTACACTAATATAACTACACTGGTTTATTAGCACAGTGATCCTGGACTGAGATTTGAGTCGTTCGCTACACCAGAAAATAAACCTTGTACTTTAAAGTTAAGAATAGTCTTAAATTCTTACATCTTGGCATTCTGCTTGCTATGTAAAATCTCGGTCCCCTTTTACTTTATTTATGACAACCTATGGGATTATATTTGGTGGTAGAAAATCATGAAGACAGCACTTCATGTAAAATATCTTCCTGTGCTTAATTTAAACAAATAAATATTACAGAATTCATGCCACTACTATTTTGACAGTAAATTTTCAATTAACTAGTTAGCTATTTTATCACTTAAATTGTGGTTGATGGAAAATAAGAGTCAGGGTTCTAAACAGTGCAAATATATTTACATTTGATAAAGAAATACATAATTTTAGATTTCATTAACAGTGTAAAATCACCTGGTACAATTAATTCAGGAGTGGAAAAAAAAAACTGTTTTCAGATACACGTAAGGGATTCTCTCTAACAACCATGTTTATGTGCTATTGCTTTAGTATACCCTACCCTTATTTTTCTAATAGTTAAATATATTCTGTCACAGGAAAATGAATAGAAATCTGAGGCTAAAAATTGTAGCAAAGCATCTTTTAAAATTGTTATGGTAGCTTCAGTGTTTTAGTTGATTTTTCAATCACATTCATGTCTCTATTGGAATATTATTTGTATCTGATAATTTGACATTTTATTCTCAGTACAGAATTTCATAGAAAACACCTTAGGGTTAGTCAAACTTCTATACATAAGGCATTCACTCTAAATACTACTATTAAGGATTTTTTTCTGACCTTTACGCACTATTTCTTCTTACCGAATTTAGAACACAAGAAAATATTCCAAAACCTTTGAAAAGTGTTTTTTTCTGCTATGCTGATTTCCCAGCCAACGAACAATTGTCAATTTATGTTAGCAATGCAAGGATGACCTTGTTTTAGTACATATGAATTCTGAAAGATGAGATCAATTATCTTTCAACATGCATCAACAGCAGTAACCATTTCTGAAGCTCAGATTGCAATATATATCTCTTCACTGTTTTGTGCATTTGAATATTACTGAAGCCCATAATGTATTGGAAAAGCAGTGCAGACAGAAGAAATCTTTGCAGTTATATTGTTTGTGCCTTTAAACTAATCAAAAAGTCTTACCAAACCATTATATTACTTCTAGATGTGACCACATAAAACAACAAATGACATTTTTTATGGACAATGACTAAACCAGTTTAGCTATTACTAACCAAAATAATTAAATGGGAAAAAATTTCCTACCTCACTTACACATTTGGGGGCCAGAACTTCAGCTGGTGGTTGACTTCAATCTATCTGCACAGATTTATATCAATTGAAGAACTGGTCCTTGGTTTCTTGTATTTCTCTGTACCAATGAGGAATGAAGTAAGCTCCAGTTACATCTGGTACCAATGTCCAATCAAAGATGAAGTTCTCCTTTTGCCCTCCAACTCTTAGCTTTGCCAACTCATCCTTCAGTTCCCAAAAGCTCCAGTTTCTCCAGTTCTAGAAAACTCTTTTAATGCTATTGGTCTGACTCATGCTAAACACTGAACCATGTAGAAAAAAAGACACCTCAAACACTGTCCTAACAGAAGCTTTCTTTTAAGCTAGCAGGGTTGTGATGGTGTTGTGTGTAGAGAATATGACTCTTTACTCTACTTGGATAAATCTTCAGGGAGGAAATTTTAGGAGACAGGGAGATACCATACAAGACAATGAATATGGTGGAGAATTGGCATAGCTTTAATTAGTTACAGGTTTTGCTGGTTTTGATTTTTCATATTTTTAAATTGAGGTAGAAGAGGCAGGGTGAGGAATGGCAAGAATGGGGTAATCAGAGTAGAGTAGAAAAATGAAAGAGGAGGAAAAAGCATAGTCACAGCTCAATTACTGTCCAACTATGGTTCACAGGCAGGATTTTGTAGACATCACAGTAGCACAGGGATGACTCAGGGTATTTCTACATTTGAGCTGGGAGGTGTAATTCTCCCAGCTAGCGCTGCTCAAGCCAGCATGCTAACAATAGCAGCGTGGCCGAGGTAGCACAAGGAGTAGCTCAGACTAGCTGCCTGAATACATACACGTCTGGACCCCAGGCAGCTAGCTTGAGCCACTGCCTGTGCTACCCTGGATACTATTTTCAGTGCACTAATTTGAGCAGAGCTAGTGCATGTATGTCTACACGAGTTGGAAACCACACCTCCCAGCTCAAATGTAGACGTACCATCAGAGTGAAGGGGTCAGCAGTATGCACTCAGACACACCATACTATGTGCAGTCCCTAACAAATGAATGAATCCCAGCAAACAAATTCCTTGGCAAGGCTGGGAAGTAGATTAGCAAAGAAATTCCCTATCATTGAATTTGGAGACTCTTACATCCATATCCTCCCCCAACAAATGTGTCTCACTTCTCCGGTCTACAGTGTTATATGTGCATGGGTTAGGGACTGGACTTCTGTCTTCAGCTCATTTTGGAAGTTAGCATGCTTTTAGAGATGTGATGGTTTACCCTGTTAGAGCTGCTAAAATATTCATGAAGCACCCAGTATTTGCATCTTTATGATTATCAGAAGTTATTATGCAAAAGTCTAAGGGCTGGATCCTGTTGACTTCAGTGGAATAATATCTCAAGTATATTGATATAAATCATATCATAATCAGACTCTAAAAGTTAGTTTTGAGTAAAACAAGAAACTTTACAAGACAAGATGCTGTATTTGAGAACATTTTTAATAAATAATGTGACAAAAATTACTTTCTGATTATTGGATCCTCAGTATGCAAAATTATGGCTAAAATATGAGGTTTCTTACATGAACATAATGAAAACATTAATCACATGGATTGTTCCCTTAGTACTGCACATCCTTTCTATGTAACCATTTTTTTAAAAATTAGCTAAATGAAAAATTTCAGTCCTCGGTAAACACCAAAACACTCTTTTTTTTCCCACTGGGGCTAGTCCTGATAGCTGTCCATAAACAAACACACAATTTTCCATTAGCACCAATGACAAAGAAATCATATAATTACAGAAAAGATGATAAAATCTACAGAGAGAGGACATCATTTGGCAAAATTCAACACAACTAATGCCTCTATTTCAGCTTTTATGAAAATCCAATGTTGAGATAGGCCACAGCAAACTTGAGAATGTTCCACAAGTCCAGGAAAAGTGAGAAGTGTTCTGTTTATGGCTCACGTGTGGGTATGTTACTTTCCCATCTGTCATCATTCAAATATTCCAAATACAAACATAAAGCATTAACAAAAAGATGAAAAAAGTCCCAAACAAATGCTTCTTAACTTTTTTCAATAAGACAAAAAAGGTTAATAGTTACAATGGTTTACAAATAAAGTTTAGTGATTGTGCTTTTAAAACCAAAAAAAAAAAAAAAAAAAAGCAGTGCATTACAAAACAAACAAACCCCAAGATCAAACAAAACATCTTTAAGTGGCACTTCTTTAAGGTGAATTGATATTACGAGTAGAGGTCTGAGATTTGGGCCAGTCACAATAACTATGTCCTTACCCAATTATTATTAAAAATGTCCATTATTTTCCTTGCTTATTTTTATAAGTGTCATTTAAGTTGAAAATTAGAACAAGTTTCTAATAGACTTATTCATGCCATGACTAGACCACCAGAGTTCCTACTGGCTTGGCTCCTGCCTATCCCAAAGGACATTTTCAATAAGAATGTACTTGAATGATGAAAATGGGGAAGACAAATTAAAGTACAACAGGGGCTTTAAAATGAGTATATATTTACAGTATGAGCCACCCTACCCCAAGTTGCTTCTAGTTGCATTTTAAAAAGTAATTCTTTTGCTGCTGCAAAGGGTCATTGAGAAACTGGCAGGAAATAAAAGGAACAGTCCATTTTGAAATGCAAGTTACCATTTGCACGAACTGCAGGCTACAGTAAAGCCACTACATTAGAAGAACCCTTTGCACAAATTTCACTTTATGCAACTTAGTATTTTTAATCAATGCTATATTACACAGAAGATTATCAACTGACCCGGTGCCGTATCAACTGGCTTGGTGCCGCCTGAAGGGTGAAAACTAGGAATCCCAGGTTTTGGCACCCTCTTCTGTCCAAATCCTGAAGTGACAGTTGGCATCCACACCAGGAAGAGCAGGTTACCTGCCTTCTGGGCAGAAAGAAGGTGATACACTTAGCCTTATGCAATAGTCAGGGGCTGTTCATAATGAAAAGGGGTTAAAAAGAAATAGTAAAATAAAGGCTAGCGTTCTGATGGCATGAATAAAAATGAAAGTTTGTACACTCTGATTGCACTGAACATTATTTCTGGCATCAAACATCATCAGACTCGAGGCATCTTATGTGATATTTTTCTGATTAGATTTCAAAGCCTGTTACAGTACATCTCTCGTCCTCTTCAGCTTTCGGTTTCCTGTAAGAAATCAAAATAATTGGCTAGGTGTTAGCTTGTTTTTATTGTTGAAAGTATTTTCATTCTAGTCTTAGAGATTTTTACCCACAAACAACATATAACCATGCTATTGTGCATGAATTTTAAGACAAAGGCTGGGATTTGGTTGACACTAGAGGATGACAACAAAATATATAATATGTCTTTAAATATCTATTTAGTCTAATCTAGGACCAGAGACTCTAAGATGTGTCATGAGAGGGTAGAGTTAAGGTTGTTTTGGGTGCCCTATATCTGAAAATGTTTGTATTATTTTAAATTTAACCTTTATTTTGAATTTCCTCTGCTTATAATGCTTGGTTTTGTGGATAACCACAACATCCTTATATGTATTCTCAACAGTATCTCTATTTTAAGATCGATTTTGTTGGGAATAACAACAATGTACAGAGAAGAGCAACAAAAATTATTAAGGGTATGGAACAGCTTCCAAATGAAAAGAGATTAAAAAGACTGGGACTGTTCAGCTTTGAAAAGAGACAACACAGGGGGAGCATGATAGAGGTCTATACAATCATGAATGGTGTGAAGAAAGTAAGTGTTATTTACCCCTTCACATAACATAAGAACCAAGGGTCATCCAATGAAATGAATAAGCAGCACATTTAAAACAAACAAAAAGAAGTACTTCTTCACACAACACATAGTCCATCTGTGGAACTCATTGCCAGGGGATATTGTGAAGGCTATAACTATAACTGGGTTAAAAAAAAGAACTACATAAGTTCATGGAGGATAGGTCCATCAATGGCTATTAGTCAAGATAGTCAGGGAGGCAATCCCATGCTATGGGTACCCCTGAGCCTCTTACTGCCAGATGCTGCAACTTGACAACAGGGGATGGATCACTTGATGATTGCCCTGTTCTGTTCATTCCCTCTGAAGGATCTGGCATTGGCTACTGTCAGAAGACAGGGTACTGGGCTAGATGGACCATTGGTCTGACCAGTATGGCCGTTCTTATGTTTAATGAACAATTAAAATAATTTTCCTAAGTTAAATATTTCCACTTTTGAAATGTGCTTTCACCTTGCTATCTATCTAGGTCCGCAAATCATTTTCCAGTGACAAGGGTCTATCATATGCATTGCTAATAGTGCCATTGCAGTTACCTCTAATTCTTCTTCTTCTTCTCCTTGGTCATATGCTCCCAGTACTTGCATTTCTGCAGCATTTCTTCGGCCTATATTGGTTTGATCTGCCCTTTGTCTACCTCCTGATCCTCTTGATGACATAGAGCTGGAGGAACTGGGATCTCTTGGATTATTTGATGTTGGGAATGTAGGCCTACAATATGGTAAGATGTCCTCTGTGCAATGAAATACATACATTGTTATGTACATTTATATGCTTTAGTATAATGTGCATCTGCAAAGTCTGCATACATACTTAATGTGTGCAATTTTTAAATGGCCACACAGAGATTTAGTGATGGCTGGTAGCAGTATGAACTGCTTCACAATTGTTTCCATAACAGAGTAAAACATGTTATTGAAGAAAAGGTAATAGTGAGGTTAGAAATATGGAAATGAAGAGAAAGAAGCAACAGAAAGAGTGATCCATGATTCACGTCCACTTATGACATGAAACTTATGATCCCTGCTCTGTATTCCAGCAGAAAATGGAGAAATGAAGAAAACCTCTGCTGTATATTTGTCAGGTATGACCTTGGAAGTGGAGGGGACAATTCATCCTTGAGCTCTACTGGGGTTGTGGGGACTCAGCACCTCTGAAAATCAGGCGCACCATATCTCAAGCTGAACATTCAAAAATGTAGGCACTCAAATTTAGTGGAAAAATTTGTTAATCTGGGCCTGTGTCACTTGGCCAGGATCCTACAAACAGTAGCAGACTCAGTAATGCACTTCAGGTCTCCTCTCTCCATAGCCATTAGACCATTGTTTCTCAAATGGTGGGTCCTGGCCCAGCAGTGGATTGTGATAAGGCGCTAGAGGAGTCGCCATGCCCAGGGTCAGATTAACCCATCATTGGGCCCTGGCCTAGGCAAACACACACTTCTCTTGGCCTGATGAGGATGGGAGGCCATGAGGGTTGGACAGCGAGACTGCCTTGCACTCACCCTGCAGGACTGGGCCTAGCTCCCCGCTCTGGACATTGTAACCTGGTACACAGAGTTTCACCACAACTCAGGAGGCCAAGCGTGTGACCCCAGGTACTAGGTCACAACGCCTGGAGCAGGGTGTTGATTTCAACCCCAGGGGACAGGAGCCACTGCTATTGGGTGAGTGTGGGGCAGATTCTCTCTCCAACCTCTCCTACTCACACACTGTGTCCTCCCTTCCCCTCTGCTGGGGCAGAGGGTACATCTGTGTAATGGTGGCTTGCAAAAAAATGAAAAACGTAGTGAGTGGGTTGCCTTAGTAAAAACTTTGGGAATCACTGCACTAGGCTTACACTACAGTCAACAGGATGTGCAGCTGATAAGTTAACCTCTGAAAATCAGGTCCTTTGGGTTGGTTTCAAGTCGGGCACAGAAAAACAGACACACCCAAAATTAGTTGGCACTTTGGAAATCTTTGGCCTTAAAATTCCTTATCCCTCATTTTTGATTTTGCTTTGAGACATATGGATGAAAAGCAGTATACCAGAGCTAAGTATTTTTATTAAGTAAATAATAATTAGAATCAGTAATAGATACTGCAAACCTGAATGCTTCCATTCCTTTTATTGTCAGTAAATTTCATTTTCTTACTCAGTCACATGTAGGCTGCCTTATGATTTTAGAGCTCAAGTACATATCTATAAATCAACACACAGACATCTGCCCTAATGTTTTAACTGTTTCTGAAGGTGAGATGCCCCTTAAACACTAACATTGTTTCCAATTTTACTGTCATCAGCAAATTTTGCCACCTGCTCAAAGCCATTAATCCATAAATTGAAAAGCAACAGCCCCAGAACCAACCCCTGAAGTAACCCTCTAATGACTTCTCTTTATTGTGACCCACTGCCATTTACAATGACCTCTTGCTTATGTGCCCATTTAACCAATTTACTGTCCAATTTCTATTCCCCTGTTTTGTACCCAGGCTAGCTAGTCTAAGAAAGAATCAAGCGTTTGCTTGATACTTTGCCCAAAGCTTTCCTGAGGGCTAGATAGATACTGTCATATGAACTCCCTTTATCGATAGCCTTACTGACCTCCATAAAATAAGAGATTAGGTTGGTCTAGCATGATCCTTTTTTGTAACATCATTCTGGTTACTATTTGTAACCTGTACAACTTCAACCCATTCTATTGGTCTAATCTTCATTATAGTGTTCTACTTTTTAAAGGGGATCTAAGTAAGACTAAGTGGTCTTTGAAATCTGTGTTGCACTTTTTTCCTTTATAAATGTAAGGTGAAAATGAGTCAACCTTCAATTCATCAGTATTATTACTAAATATCTGGGTTACCTGAGCCTCACTGAACTCCCTTAATAAACTGGGGCAGAGGTAGGAGGAGATCACACAAGTGACAAATGTCCATAAGGCACTCCAAGAATGCCTCTCCAGGTGTAGCTGTAAAACGTAAGGTATTCACATACAGCACTTATATTGATCATACTACCCATGTGGAGCATTGTAGAACGGCTCCTGATAGCCAGTAGCAGTCAATGTAAGCAACGCAGTGTCTACACTGGTACTGTATAAACCTAATTACGTCGAAGGTGACCCTATGCCATGCGGGGAAGTGGTGTTACAACACTGGCATACAGAGGCACTTATGTCAGCAAGAGCCACATTTAAGTGAAGACACTTCCACAGATAATTAGATGCAAGGCAAGTTACGTCAACCTAACCCCATAGTGTAGCAGGGGTGGTAGAACAGTTTGTATAGTGGGGGTGCTGAGAGCCATTAAACCAAACTGTAAACCCTGTATATGATGGAAACCACTTCAAGTCAGGGGCTGTGGCAGCACCCCCAGTTTCAGCACTTATATAGCATCGACCAGGCCTAACTTCTCAGGCCTGCTGTGAATTTGATCGGGAGGTCTGTGGACCAGATCTTCCTGCTTAGCTATGTTATATATTTCATTAAACTCAATGCATGTCAAAATCACCTTGGAGAAGATGAGTTTTTGCTTGTGTGCCTTCTCGCTTTGCTGCTTTGTTTCCTCGCAGTTTCCCATCATTTTGCTGTTCCTGCAATTCTCTCCGCTCTCCTGAATTTGTCCGCACATCAGAATGCTGTCTGCCATCTGCCCCTTCCCTCCCTTTGTAGCTCACTCCTTTTCTTTCCGTGGACCTGTCTGTTCTCGGTTCTATAGAGGCGAGTTTTGGCAACATGACAGGCCGCACCTCCAGCTGTGACTTGGACTGGGCAGTAGGAGATTTAATAGCAGGAGGTGGCACTGGAGGGGGTGGCAGGTCTACAAAGTAAAAAAAAAATTACATCAGGCATTAACAAAATTAAGGAATAGTATTTTACTTCCACTGTGGTAACTCATCATATTTTTAGGTCAATTTTCTCACAAAAGAAAATCGTTAACTTAGAATTAAGACTGCTCAAGTGTTCAGCCAACCCAAGCATTAAACCGTCAAGAGTCAGACTTTCCCCCTCCAATCACAAGATGAACTTAGAAATCATTATTTAAAAAAAACAAATGTATTGTGTTAAAATTTTGCCTTCTGCTGTTTGAGCCCGTAGGAGGAAGTAGCCACCCTGAGATCATTTCCAGTTCTAAATTCAACCCTAAAAATAGCAAAAATGCAGGCTTCTAACTGGCTGCTCAGAGAGGGGCTTCACCTATTCTTTCCTACCCCTGGGGTGAGAGAGTTCATTCTCATTCCTCTCCGTTGGCTTCTTTATCACTGTCTCTTCATCCTCGTAGCCCTTGAACTCATCAGCCTCCCTCTTGCACACCATACGTCTCTCCTCCTCAGTTTTCAATTAAGTCCCACATCCCTGTCTTCCCTTCAGTCTTCTCGACTCCCCTTCTGCATCCTCCTGCTCCACAATCCTCAGCATTCCTCTAAGTCTGCCTTGCTCCCACATCTCCATACAGCTCCCCTGCCCAGTTTCCTCCTGCCTATCTCTGTATCTCCTTCTAAGTTCTACCACTTCTCAGTCTCTCTTCTGCTTCTTATCTTCTCCTGTCTCCTCACACTTTTCTATAAGGCTCCCTAACCACAGAACTGCAGCCATTTTCCTTGATGACAGTGTGATTTCAATCCCAAGGAAAACAATGAGTGCTGGTGGCCACCTTTAGTAGGCACTTTTCTACACAAACAATTAGTTCATGGCATGCTAGGATGTGACTCTACTTTGCAATAGCCTGTCATGGAGTAACAATCCACATGGACCCTGCTGACGTGCATGAACAGTTTGTTAATGAACTTAGATTTCGTCCTCTTTGAAATGGCACCAATCAAAGTGCATTAATAAATTAATACACACCAGCAGGGTCCATGTGAACAGTTATTATACAGCAGAATAAATTCATACTCCAGTTTGCTGCAAAATAAATGTTTGTGTAGACAAGTCCGAGGGGCAGCCTTACTTTCACATATAGACAGTTAACATCGTTGCTAATTTGCCTAATTTCAGCCCTATTCAAAGTCAAAGTATTTGCCCATGAATAAGGGCAAATCTGCAAAATGGAAGACAGCAATAGAGAGCATGTGAAAGTTGAAAAAAATCAGAATATCATGAGCGAAGCAAAGTAGTAAATAAAGGCAACACTCACCCATCAGAGTCCCCACCTCCAACATTAACCCTGCTATCATTGTGATGCCCTATCCTACAACACACTTCAAACCGTCATTCACAAGCTCACTTTCAGATTAACAATACTATTGCTCTCAAATATATTTCATGTATGGCGAAGTATTACAATCACTGCTCTTGACCGTATGCTAGTGTAAAATAATTCTTGCATTCCAAGCGATGGAAGTACATTTCCTACGGAAGCAATGACTGTGAATGTGATGTAGTGGCAGACATCTCTCAGAAAAAGAGAATACATTTGCTAAATTATTGACTTCTAAAAAGAAAAGGAGTATAGTGGCACCTTAGAAACTAACCAATTTATTTGAGCATAAGCTTTTGTGAGCTACATCGACAAAGTGAGCTGTAGCTCATGAAAGCTTATGCTCAAATAAATTGGTTAGTCTCTAAGGTGCCACAAGTACTCTGTTTCTTTTTACGAATACAGACTAACACGGCTGCTACTCTGAAACCTGACTTCTAAAAGAGACCTTGTAGCTTCTGAGGGAGTTCCATGTTGAATTATGGTAATGAATATTGGTAATGTCATTAGATTTTATGAAAACAACACAGACCAAAATGTTCAGTAGTTGGTGTTTATTAATAGAGTCCAAAGTCCATGCACACCGCATCCCCCTAAACGGTCCAGCTTCCACAAATCCTACTGACTTTAGTGGGAACTATAAGTGCTTGCCACCTCTGAAAATCAGTCCACTTTTATTTAGGTTCCCAAACGTGGTTTTAGGAGCCTGACTGTTGTCACCCAATTTTTAAAAGTTTGGCTATGCTTCTTGTGGATAGTCATCTTCCTTGTTGAGGTCCATTCACGAGAAGAGCAAGCTTTTGCTATAGTTGTTCCGGACCTGAAATGTACTCAGTTCTTTGGGAGGGATACGGCTATTATATGAGAAACGTTGCTGATGGCTACCCGAAAAGGTAATCTAGAAGTACTCATAGACTCATAGATATTAAGGTCAGAAGGGAGCATTATGATCATCTAGTCTAACCTCCTGCACAACACAGCCACAGAATCTCACCCACCCACTCCTGCAATAAACCTCTCACCTATGTCTGAGCTATTTCTGTTATTTTTCAGAATTAGAGGATAGCTCACCCAACATCAAGTAAAGGAAATATATTCAGTCCTGGTCTTTGTAGGCACGCCATATGTAACCTTTTGCAACCTTATGTTGAAGTGCTCCCAATTAATATCACTATTAAGATACAAACCAACTTAGTTTTTAGGTTCAAGACTCTAGGTTACAGAAAATTTATTTAGTAGAGGACTGCTAGATGATACTTTGAATGATACAATTAAACTTTATTCAAAAGAAAAATGATTAGTTTAGCAAATAGGCATGCAATTATCACTTACACTCAAAGATGAAATAGTGTATTAATGGCTATCAGTCCACTGACAATAGAATGAAGTACAGCCTTATAATCATGAAACCTAACCGTACCCGTCTGATGTTAATTAGAACTCTTCTGCAATTTACCAAGGCTACTTCTTTTATAATCTATTATAATACCAATTAACATTGAACTACACCTTACCATAATTATATTTCCACCACCTCCTTATTTGTTCTTTACATTACACATTATTTAAATAAACATCTGCACTAATGTCCTTCCCAGGTTTTCAATATAGATAGTATTTTAATCAAACATTCACAATCTTCAAAAACACTCATTAAAAACCTTGCTCAAACCAGTTATAATCAAAACATAACCACAACATAACCTTGGGTCATGTCTTTGCTAACTTTAATTTTCCCACTTTACTGACTCCAACTTATCTCAGACTTTCTCATGTTAGCAACTTCAATTTTCCATACTCCTGGAAAATTAGGCTAACTTCAGCCCAAAACCTAATTTCTACTTATTTCTTAACCTAAACCATCCTATAGGCTACACACAGCATATATACAATTCATTCATACAAGCTAGCCTGAAAGACAAAGGTATTTAAAACAGGTTTTGCATTAAAGATCACTTTCTGTACTAGTTGAGTAGATCGCATTATAGAACCATAGGGTTAGAAGGGACCACAATAGTTGTCGAGTCTAACCCTCTGCCAAGGTGCAGGGTTTGTTGTTTCTAAACCTCCAACCTCCTTTTGAAAACTACCTGTGAAGGAGATTCCATGACTTCCCTAGGCAGTCTGTTCAAATGTCCTACTGTTCTTATTTTTCTGAAGTTTTTCCTAAGATTTAATCTAAATCTATTATGATGTACTTTGAACCCATTGCCTCTTGTCCTGCCCTCTGTGGCAAGAGAACAACTTTTCTCCATCTTTTTTATGGCATCCTTTTGAGTATTTGAAGACTGCTATCACCCCCCCCCCCCCCAATCTCCTCTTTTCCAAACTAAGCATACCCAGCAGTTCCTTCAGCCTTTGTTCAGATGGCTTGCATTCCATCCCTTTGGTCATCTTTGTCACTTGTACCTTTCCAGTTTCTCTACATCCTTTCTATATATTGGTAACCAAAATTGGACACAGTACTCCAGCTGAGGCCTAACCGGTGCTGAGTAAAGCAGTACTATCCCCTCCCATGGCTTGCATGCTATACCTCTGTTAATGCAACCTAAAATTGCATTAGCTTTTTTCGCAACAACATTGCATTGCTAATTCATGTTGAGTTTGTGATCCACTGCAACTCCCAGATCCTTCTCAGCGATGCTGCTGCCAAGCCTGTTGTCCCCAATTTTCTATTTATGCATTTTTGTTTTTCTTCCCTAAATGTAGCACCTTCCATTTGTCTTTGCTGAATTTCATTTTGTTATGTATAGCCCAGTTCTCCAGTTTATCAAGATCCCTCTGAATTTTAGCTCTATCCTCCAATGTGTTGGCAACCCCTCCTAGCTTTGTGACATCTGCATTTTTGATCAGATCTTCTTCTTGTAGGTATGCATTATGCAAATAGGACACAAATTCTGCAAGATATTAAGTGCTTCCTGCAAGACATTTCAGAGATGTTTGAAAATAGTTGACAGCTAAACAAAGTACTGAAGAAGTCGGTAGCAATTGAAGATACTCGGCACAGTCATAGAATTGAAGCCCCAAAACCTAACATGAAGACTAATGAGACCGGTCCATTGAAAATAGTTTTATAACTTTTCTCTTCCATTTAGCTTGTGCTGCAGTATCGAATGTATCCCAACACGGCAACAATAATTATTTATAAGGGGCATCTATGCTATTTTTCTCTCTTCCACATTAATACTTAACATTTTTAAAAATAGAAGGGGAAAGCTATCAGTCAGTTATAATAGCACACAACTGTATTATAAAAGGTGAAGGAAAGTTTTAAAAAGCTCACATACTGTAACTAAGATACAAGCCTGCTTTGGATCAAGGCTACAGGAAACAAACCATAGGCATATATTAAGTAAACAGGTGAAGAAAATGTACATGTGAGAGGTGTAAATGAGTCAGTAATGCATGCATCCCAAGTGCATCTATTAAAGAATGAAGACCACTGAACATTTTAAAATCCCTGCTTCAGCAATTTGCAATGAAATGCATTCATTCTCACTATTTCCTCTGAGACGATCTGAGAGAGCTTTCAAAATCTCAGAGCAGCTGCATTTTTCAGCTATCACCTCTGTACATTCAGATAGTTCAAGGTATATTTGTGCAGATGTACATTTGAACTGAAAACTGACTGAACTGGTACAACAAAAGTAAGGAGATGAGTTCAAGATGACTAAAAACTGGAATAAAAGCAGAGCTTAAAGTCATCCAGAGCTGTCTGGAAAGGATCTCTGGTAAATATTTTCAAATCCGCACGACCCACAGGGCAGAAGCCATGAGCTCCGGTACTCCACAGCTGAAGGGGGTAGGGGACCCTGGAAATAATTTCTGAGAATTTAAGCCCTGAGTACAAGTAAATGGGATGATGAGATATATTCCTGGCACTAGCAACCAGAACGCTGTCCTGTGGTGGCCACTTAAGATTCCCTCTCAGGGGCATTGCAGGGGTGTGCCATAGCTGAGGGAAAGGGTGGAATTGTGCATGAAGCTCTACCTGAGCCTTAGCTGGCACAGTGGTCCGTGTGGAATCACTGCAGCAGGGCTAACACACAGCAGTCCTTCACCTGCTTTAAGTTATGCTTGGGTTCATTTCAGTCATTGGCTGGCCCAGAATCAAGGGAGTAGAAAGGTGGTTCAAGCTACATTTCCTAACTTTGGAAAACTGAGTACTTCAGGTAAAAGAAACCAATAATGCCCATCAGCCTCACCATGCACTGGCAATAAAGACCTGTCCATCTTAATTTATACATCTTCCAAGCACCCTCCAGGGGCAAGTCTCACACTTTGGGAACTAGAAAAGGAGTACTGTGGCACCTTAGAGACTAACCAATTTATTTGAGCATAAGCTTTCGTGAGCTACAGCTGAAGTGAGCTGTAGCTCATGAAAGCTTATGCTCAAATAAATTGGTTAGTCTCTAAGGTGCCACAAGTACTCCTTTTCTTTTTGTGAATACAGACTAACACGGCTGCTACTCTGAAACCTGTCACTTTGGGAAATGTTTCCCTCTGTTCCCCTTATTTGCATCAAGTATAAACTGGGAATCTTTGTAAGTGCAATCTTTTTTCTTCTCCCCTGCCATAGGGTGACCAGACGTCCCGATTTTATAGAGAAAGTCCCGATTTTTGGGTCTTTTTTAAATATAGGCTCCTATTATCCCCACCCACAATCCTGATTTTTCATGTTTGGTGTCTAGTCACCCTACCCTGCCATAACATTGGGAATTTTGTGGGCATCAGTTTGGAAAGTAATTGGAATTATTTGAATATGGGCTGCACCTATAAACTTCTTCTTCAGAGGCTTCTGACTTCTCAACCATTTTTAGAAACATTACTAAGAAATGTACACAAAGTCATCGGTAATTTCAGAAATCAGTCAGTGAAGTATAACTAACTTTTCTCCCCCAAATCCTAACCAGTTACAAGTTAAAGTGGGCAATGATTAAAATGATTATTTAGGTAGAATTAAGGCATGGTAATAGAAGAGAAAACACATCCATATAAAAAACTTTTGTAAAATTGCATTAATACAAGAATAACTACAGAAAAAGTGATCATCTCTTCAGAGAGAGCTTTGTCATACCCTGCAGGGAAACTATAAAAATCTTCATTATAACAGTGTTCCTTGCTGAGAAGAATCCTTTAAAAAGGAAAAAGGAAACTTTTCTGAGGTCAACACTATTACACTCCTGTGGTGTTTATTTAACAGCTCAAATCACAGAGAAAATCAAAACTCAATCTACCACCTCTAGTACAAACTGTTATGTTTCGTTATTAAAAAGAAAATGGAGGCCTCTGTAGCGAGAAATAAAAAAAGTTAATAACAGAGTGACATCAAACCAATATAAGGAATTCAGAGGTACCTAGTAAAGGTCAGCTGCTCTCAACTGTTTCATTTGTGTTTGCATATAGGTGTCGTATTATTGCCCATTTAAGACAAACAATTAACAGATGCCATTTTATAACATATTTTACAGGGGAAATCTTCCATATGTGCCTTTTGAAAAGGGTGATTATAATTTTCAATAAGATTATAAATGAGAGCATACATAATAATCATGGGGAAAACAATTGCAGAAAAAATAATCAATCCACTAAGCCAGTTTTGTACTAAAGTGGAGAAACTGAAAATAAACATAAAAAAGATCACTCATAAGTAACGATGAATGAAATATTATTAGGAATCTTCTTTAAAAAAATTAAACATATAAAGCCCAAGATATCTACTATCGTATCTCAGGGAAAAACAGTTGATAGTTAAAGATTGTGATATGCTATGTGATATGATATGCTAAATTGCATGAACAATAATTGAGCGAATGCATGTACAAAACCCCAGTACAATATATAAAGAACATTTTTTTCCAACGTGCACGTTTATATAATTATAACTTACACATAGTAAAAGCTTTTCAGCTCACAAAATAGTCTCAGTTTTAAGGTCAGTATCCCCAGATGCCTCAGGATAGAAGCAGATGCTGTGTCCTATGCAAAAATGCTCTATCCTGGAATGTCACAAGAAACTGAATGTTCAAATTATAACATCATTTTATAGAAAAAACGATTTTTGGCAATTTGTAGAAATTGAAAAAAAATTAGTTATAATTTTTCTCTCTTTCTGAAGTTGCACAGTTTAGACATTTTGTATCATCAAGGCAGAGAGACACAACGATACAGGTGGGTCTATAGTGGGGAGAGTCGGAAACATTTTGGAATTGTTTGTCATGTCAATATCTGGCACAGCCACCTTTCCACTTGTGAGAAATGTTGCTCTAATAACCTCATCATTTATTGTGGGTGCAAATGACAACACTGAGCTATTGACCTGTTTTCAGGTAGTTAGCTAGCTACCTACATCAAATGTGGGAACAAAAATGGAGGCTGGATTTAAAAATCAGGCACCGGATGTTGATACTGCCAATGCCAGAATCTGTATGGAAAATCCCAAAGACTATAACTCACTGCAGAAGATTTTCACTTCATTTACCTAAATGCTTACAAGTCTGAGGGCTTCTAATTAGTGATCAATCAAATCAAAACGATTCAAAAGAGGCTTGCAAATGTATAATTTATGACAAGTACGGCGCAGAAAATATTTTTTAAACTTGATTTTTAAATCAAGTATGTCAATAGATCAGCGGAAGTTGGGTAGGGGAGAAATGCATTTGTTAGTAGGTTTTAGTAACGCGCTTGCTTGTATTTAACTCTCTGAAAGACTAGACAAAGAACAATTAAATATACATACATTTACTCCTTACCCTCCTTTCTCAGCAAAAGATTTTTAGCAACAAATATGGTTTCACAGTCTGGGTGACTGTCAATGAACAAAACAACAGAGCTGAAAGTCTGTTCTACATTCAGCAGAAACTGATCTGAACTAGTATCAGGCAAGGATATAACATAGTCATTACATTACCCTCAGCTTGTTCAATCTTATACAATGCACAGTAAACTAAAAAAACATCCTGTGTTTAAGAATAAGCAATGGAAAGCAAACACATCTCCTTTCATTGCTGCATTATGAATAAAAACTCTCTGAAGCAACAATAATCTACTTCATAAACCGTGCCGGAAGAAAGAAAACAAAACCAGAATTTTTACAGCATATGCATATAATGCTGCTGACAACATTCTTGGCAATTTCAACCAATCATCTGACACCTGAATTTGCTTCCATATTTTTTTTATCATCCAGCTGTGTAAATCCTTCATGTCACAGATATTTCATAAAACTGCTAGAAAATATTTATTGAGCTAATGTAGCCAAGTAATTTGGGAATAGTGAAAAATGCTTCTATGCTACATAAGAAATAGCTGTTGTTTAGCAGTCACTTGTGAATGTAGGTTTTATTGAAAAGATAGAGAAATGATGAAATAATTAATCTCTTCTCCCTTCTAGTATTTAACAGCTCCAACCAGGGATAAAAGTCCAGGTTCAGACCATTAGTTTTCTTCCACTGTAAACTAGGCTGCTCACTCATTATGGGAAAAACTAGAAGCTTCTCTAGTAGTAAGCAGTGCTTTATAAAAGAAATAAATCACAGTATGACACCAAACCAATGGAAGAAATGAAGAGGTACCTTGAAAGGTCAACTGCGCTCAATTGTTTCTTTCATGTCTACATATCACTGTTCTCCACTTAAGGAAAATAATTATTAGATATTATTTTACAGCTTATTCTAAAGGAGCAGCTTTTATATGTGCCTATTAAAATGAGTGATTATAATTTTCAGTAAGGCTTCAAATATGGCTGTGCAAATGGATTGGGGCAAAAAATAATAATACAACAAAACTGAACTGGGTTTTATTAGTATTGCAGAAAATAGAACAAATCCCTACTCTCTGACCAATCACAATGTATAGCAAATTAATTATAACACAGAGGTTAGCGGAAAATCATGTCTTATTAGAAAACATGCTGAAATAAGCATCTGCTCAAGCATACAAAACAAATATTGATCACAACTGTCAAATCTGTTACAATTTTTAACCACAGTGCTGCATGGTCTAACTTAGTATAATTACTTTTACAAAATACACCAAATACAGATCCCTCACTTATTTATTCCTGTGCTAGAGGGAAAGAAATGGCCACATACAACTCCAGTCCAGATTTTCTTTCTGATGTCCTAGCTACTGTAGATGTGATTATATCAAGGTTTGATGTTTAGCCAATTTTTCAGTTAAGAGCATTCTCTTCAAGATAATAAAAGCTGATAAAATGTCCATAAAATCTTGTAAAATGCCATTACAGAGGTCCCATAAATGTAAAATTGCTGGTATAGTTTTGGGATTTACACCCTATGTTGTCCCTTTCACAGAAGCAAACACGCACAAAACCACTGTAAATAACCTCTTGAAATCAGATAATATTCTGACAGCTCAGTTTCACTGACAAAAGGGACCTGGGCAGAAGCCAAGAGGCCCAGGTGCACTGTGTCATGCCAATATTTAATGCAGTCGAATATCAGATGGATGCTAGTGAGAGAAAATACTCAGAATAAAGTCAGATAATAGCACGGACAACCACTCATTGCAAAATTACTTCTGCTCATCATGCTGTGAGCTTTGTATTAAATTTTTCTGTCAAGTGGTAAGACTCACAGGGAGAAGTGGCTCAAAAACCCCTTCTTGTAACCCTGGATAAGGATCTATAATATTAGGCTTTCATATGATAATGGCAAATGATGCCCCTCTTTGAAAAATTTCTGACTAGTAATGAAAGTCCTAATCAGATTGTTGTTGCTGAGAACCAGGAGGTGGGGAATGATGCCTCTGACACTCCTTCGTTCCCCTCCTCTTTTAGCGAATTTAGCAAACTTGACAAGATGGGTAAGTCTTCAAGAATTTATCTTACATGAATTTCCACAAAGCCCTTGAGTTGTTTATAAAAACTGGAAGGCGGTGGTTTAATAAAAGCTGGGCCACCTGAGGCATTTTCATTAAAGGCTCTCTCTAGACAACATCACAATGTTTGCATTATCCTCCTATACTCCCCAGAGAATACAAGCATTACCTTTTCAGCAGGAGTCGATATTGTGTGTGAAGGCATGAGAGAAGATGATTAAATTTTTCCTTTTGGTGCACAAAGTAACTAACAATACTTGCATTTGGATTAAAATTCAGCTATTTTGTTGGTTACCATCTGAATGCTAAATTGTTTCTGTGAAAAAAAAACCTGACACTTTGGAGGAGTTATTGTTCCATTATTTTAATGAAAATTTTAATCCCAGGCACACATTATTTTCAACTACCGTACCTATATGTGCTACCTTTTCTCTTAAATAATGGCAGCAATTAGCCTATTAGGACATGACAGAAAACAGGTGCAGCGGAGACATCCATAAAGACTACCAAGTATGGAAATTTAAAATGATTAATTTGCTTAACATATTTAGCAATAGCAAACACAAATCACTGATTTTTTTAAAACAGAATGTTATCTCTGAGGAAAACCTTTACACACTCAGCATATATCTAGAGCAGTT
This sequence comes from Lepidochelys kempii, assembly GCF_965140285.1. NCBI lineage: Eukaryota > Metazoa > Chordata > Testudines > Cheloniidae > Lepidochelys > Lepidochelys kempii. The sequence goes on from NC_136380.1 coordinate 179,722,164, forward strand.
CATTGACACTTTCACCTGTTTCAATGGACTGACTTACCATCTGTGTAGACTTCTCTGCGCAGATGTCCTGGCTGGTGTTTTTGCTTTTTGGCAGGTCGGAGCTTTTGTATTACAACAGCACTCATGTTGCTGTCAGTAGACACAGGGCTGGTGGGTCTAGGGCAGTGCGATACATGAAAATGTCTACGGCCTGAAAAAAATAATTACAGAACAGAATGTTGTTATTTTTCTCTCCAAAATAAGATATTATATTCCCTCTCTTTTTAAAATGAGAATCATGTGCAGCCATTCTAAAACTGAAGTTATTTAATTATAATATTACATTAACCTAAATCTTGTAATATCCTTATTGGTGATATGGTTTACAGCATATTTTTAACAAACAATTGAAGAGATACATTAATCTTCAAATCAATAAACAGGCAGACTTAGTTTCCCAGAAATTATACAACTTGTTTGTTTCTAGTAGGTGCCCTGCAGGAATCTGAACTCTGTGACCAAGCAGGAATAGAATGTTTTATCAGCCCAATAGCAATGTCCATCAACAACAAAATGCATCACTTTCACAATGGGCTTCAGATCCTCTGGCATGGACAATGCACAGGTTCACTCAAAAATGTACCATGGCAGAACAATGAGCAGGACCTAGTTACAAATGCATACAGCACTACACTGCTTGAATCATTAACAATAAAGCACTATTTGTGAAGTACACCAAATTGTTCCTAGATCCAAAATATGACAAATCCCTGTATGATGGGGTGTTCACCCCACACCAGCCTGGAAGGGGTTAATAAGGCTGAGAAGGAATTTTGTGGCCTAATTAATCCCCTGCATGATGATGGTGCACAGCTGAGAAGAAAGACGCAGGGCTAGGATAAAGCCAGGAAGCTAGCAACAAAAAGGAGCTGCAGGGAAGTAGTCTAAGGGGTGGAGCCAGAAGGTTGGTAAAGACTCAGAAAAAAGGCAGTAAGGTTCAGAACAGGACAGAACATTTGGGACCCAGACTAGAGGGTGGGCCTCGTTCCTCTACCAGCTACTGGGGAAGTGGCACTGGCTGGGCAATGAATGGGAAGGCTGCCTGAGCCTGTTTGTTAGCAGAGACTCTGATACGCTGGAAGGAGAGGACGTGTGCGCTTTGGCTGGATGGCCAAACCACAGACACAGAGCAACTTGCCTCACGGAAAGCTAGGAAGAGAAGGCAGAGCACACGGTAAGAGGTGGAAAGGAGGTGTCAGACCTGAAATCAGCTAATCCCCAGAGCAAACAGGAGGTGACCGACCAGCAGTCCCTGTGACACCCTGATTTGCATTTTCTAATACTTCATTTGTACATGAGCAGTGTCACATCTCCAGTGTTTGTATTCAGGAAAATGCAAACACAAAACAAAACAAAACCCGCAATTCATAATACTCTTTTAAATGTTGCTAAGTTTAATTTTTTTTACATCAGTAGTATGTAAAAATATCTATTCCAAATAGTTATACAAAAGGATGAAATTGGGGCCTCATTTAAGTCAACGTGAGTTTTACTACTGACTGCAGTGAGGCCAAGATTTCACTCAAAATAACTAAACTACTCCCCTTCTCTTTCTTCATGATGAACAGCCATGTTGAAACAAAGGAATGCTAAAAGTCAGAATGGAAATTAGAAATGAGAAAGGAATCTTGCAGCTTTGTAGAGTGGGTGAAGACAAAACTACAGTAATAGAATCCCAGTGTTCTGGCTCTAGTGGCTATAAAGGGTTGGCAAGATAGTCACAGATCTCTTCGAACTGTAGCAGTCCCATTTATCAGCTGAAACATGACACTAACCTATTTGGTAAGCATGAAGCCTACTCAGATCACTGGTTATTCATATTCAGTTAATCCTGGTAGCTAATAGTGCTTGTGCTCCAATATGAAATATTTATTACATATTGAATGTTGACCAGCGGAAAAGCCAAGTGTAGTTTGTTTGTAATCTAAGAGAATTTTCTGAAATGACAGGTTATAAATTATGATGCCAAGCCAAGGGCAGTTTGTCTCAACTATGCTCCAAACAGAGACTGATGATGTTCCCCAGTATAGTAAATGGCAAATAATTATCTTAAAATGTGATTAAATGTATTCTTTAGCTTACAAAACCTAGAAAATAAAGTGTTAAAGCTGAAACACTATACTTTTCACATTCCAGTAGACATGGATAAACTAAAACTCTCATATGAAGAGAACAAAAAGATTGGGATCATGTACTTTACAGGGAGGACATGAAAAATATACAAAATAATGCATTTTAGAGAAAGGGCCAGCTGGAAACTTCTGTTCACCCTGTCTCATAATATAAGAAAAAAAGGCATTCAATTAAACTAAAACGTAGCAAAATTTCAAAATCAGTAAGAAGAAATCACGGTTTTATATAACCTTTAGGTGTCATTGAGGCTAAAAGCTTAACAAGAATAAAAAAGAAACTGGATGTTTATACTGATAACAAGAATATCCAGAGTTATAATAGCAAATTCTAAACAAACAAGAATTTTTGAAAGGGTCTAAACCACCATGCTTCAGGGAATACACCAATTGTAAGAACCTTCCCTCAGGACATGTTATCCCAAACTGCCTGCTTCTTCTGGACTTCTTATGCCTTCTCCTGAAGCATTTGGTACTGGCCACTGTAGGAGACAGGATACTGGACTAGTGCAGTATGATAATTCCTGTGTCCTATACATATGATGTGCATAGGGGTGATTTTGCACAACAGAGAAATTTAAGATTGAACTTTCTATGTTTGATTTCACTGCTTAGATACACATTATACCCTTACATCTTTATACTGTACCATTTAAAAACAAAGACAAAACAGTTCAACCATTTTTAAGTTTGCAAATGGCTCCCAAACTGAGTTCATGTAACTGCATGTATTTTCAGTTCAGAGCACATTCGCATGCCTGAGTTACAACAGTCAAAGAATATGAATGTTGTTTTTATTCTTGTTTTTCTTCCCCTCTGACAGACCACTGTCCACATGAGCCTTTATCCTCATCACCGACCTGCCTCCCATTCCTCCACTTCTTCACCAAATTCTATGGCATATCTACACACTCCCGTTTGAAGAGGACTACATTAATGCAAACTAGTAACATCCACATGGGGAAGTTACAGTGCAGCCGTTTGGTGTTCACTGCTATTCACACATATTCCAAACCGTGGAACTGTATAGACAAGACCTAAGAGAACAATAATAATTTCAGCTGTATTTGAATTTTAAATCAATTAGAGTCCCCCCCCCCATGATTTAGCACACAGGTTTCATTTTTACAGCCACATCTCCAACAATTGATTTGATGTAAAACAATGTTTAGCAGCAATTAAATGTAATATAGTGAATTGGACTGTTTAATTCGAAGTCCTTCCTCTCCCCACAACCTGGAGATCTTAAGCAGCGTTAACTGCCTCCCATTTCACTTCAACGAATAATACATTACCTGCTGGAAGAGCCAGAGCGTAGGAGATAATTATGTGGGCATGCAAGTCAATTTTCTGAGCGTGCTGAATTTGTACAAATTGGAACAGCAGACTGTGATTCATTGTTAAGTTATTTAAGAAATTTAGGGACAACCTTTGGATAAAAGACATGGCATGGTGGCAGTTTTTCTTTTTTCATCCCCAACCAAGCACACCGTGCCTTTATAAGACCTCACCTCCTGCTGCATCCTGCACTTGACGTCTTGCTACTTTAAGACCAGCATATTCTGCTGCTGCAGCAACAGCTTGTGCAAAATCTGCATCAGTAAAAAACGATCCATCAGAAGAGCTAACACTGGACCGTCCACTTGAGATGTTGTCTTCTTCTGAGGCTGAGCCCCAACCATTAATCATGGACCCCGTTACAGAGCTTTCCAAATCGCCAACACTTGAGGCAGGTGTCTGTTCAAGGCCACGCAAAAGGAGCCTTCTGTTCTGCATCTTGGCAACCTCTATTTCTGCCTCATCCTCTTCCTCTTCTGGTGCATCAGTATCCATATCTGAGACCAGGGGTCCTGAGATGTACCCATAGGTGTGTGGTGGAGAAATAGGCCTTGGAGGGGGTGGAGGACTCACAGGCTGACGTCTGCATGTAAACACAATGTTAAAAATTGTTATTTCAGTTGCACAAACTAACCAGAACAAAACAAAATATCCTAGAAAAAACAGTGGAATATTTCTTTGACATGCCAACCAATTTGTTTTGCCATTTTAAATTCCCAGGATTTAGATTTGAAAGTAGCAGGATTTTACTTTTTTTCTATAATCAGAGATGACCGACAGCTATGAAATCAGAAATCAACCAAAAAAAGAAATCGGCCGTCTCTTATGGTACCTTTCACTCCAGTTTAATAAAAATGTGCTCGCTTATGTATAAATCTCCTTATGTTTCATAATTTAGCTCATGTTCAGTTAGGAAAGGGGAGGTGACAGTTTAGGACACAGCTTAAAGAATTACATTAGGAAGTTCACACCTGTGAATGTGAGCAAAAGGTGTGATTGTATATTGCTTTTGAAGCTTGCTATTATCGGAGACAATAGGTATCTACACCCAAGCAGACTGCTCCATAAACATTATCCTTCTCAGAATTTTTTCCCCCACTTATTCCAAACATAGGTTTGAAACTGGTCTGGAAGGTAATGTTAAAGAGAATTATTCAATATCATTTATATCTAACTTTGGAGAGTATCCAAATGTATCCATATTATTCTTGTTCCTAAATAATCATAACAGAGCTGCTAGATTCAAAAGTTAAAGGACTGTGTCTGGGCATTATGGGATCAATGTTTGGTTCATTTAATATTTTGATCTGCAGAACATTTATCTTAATGTTGCAGATATTGTCATTAGTTTGTCCCCTGTGCTTTTTAGTTGTCATTTACCCAAAAGGAAGATATGCCTGGGGAGGGAATGACCAGACTTTTGTCTTCTTTCATCACAAAGGATATCTGCTGTTTGCTCTTTTGACCAGAATCTGGTTTGAAAAATTTCCCAATGTTTTCTATTTCTCATGGTTTCCAACCCATCAATTTTGCTTTATCATCACTTCAGCAAAATGGCTATCTTTACAAACTTGAAAAATGTTAATTTTCCTATTTTTGGCTGGCTTAGTTTTACCCACCCACTGCTAGAAATGGGTCAGGTTTTGCTTAAAAAAAGTTATGTATCTAAACAAACATTTCCTTTTTTTAAATAAAGCAAGTGCTCATCTTTCACAACAAAATGCAGAAATCCTTGAATTGAATAATCTACCATTTCCTTAAAAATATTGTACACGCACTTCTACTGGTTGTCTTAACTACGGAAGGCCACAGAAGCAGTGACAATTAGAGATATTTTAACCAAATAGCCATTTAATAGAAATGACAGAGGCCATAGCTGAGTGAAAAGAAGCTTTATTCGCCTTTATATAGTGCCCCATCTTGGCTAAATTATATTGGTTTAATGTGGGATCCTGGCAAGATGTGTCCTTGTAGTACATTTGTCTACTAGTCTTCCTTGTAGTACATTTGTCTACATTTGTAGTACATTTGTAGTACATTTGTAGTACATTTGTCTACTAGTCTTCCTGTTCTCTGGATTTTGTTACCAAGAGACAGGCAACTATTTACAAAACATAGAGAGGGTTCTTGGAAAATCAGCTTGCTCACTAACCCATAAAGGTAGGATCACTGAGGACATGGGCATATTCATGGACATATAGCAGCATTTCTTCCACTTTACACAGCCCCATACTAGATTACAGTGACTCTGGCTTTAACATTCACAGTGTCTCCTATCTCACTGTGCTTTTTACATTCTTCCAGAGCAGAGCTTTCTATTTCAATCTGCTGCAACTGTGGCAAGCTGACCGAACAGACAACATTACTGAACACAATCAGCATCGCAGAGAGCAATGTTCCAGCTGCCTGGTTCCTGGGGCCCACAACACGGAGCATGGCTGTAGAATCATTACAGAAAGCATTAAAGACTGGAGAGGAGGGAAGAGGAGATGGCCCCCTCTGTTAAGTAACCTTTCCATCCTCCAAATGAACTGGAGTTCAGAGAGTAAAGCTCTACCAACCTTACAGATACATTTCAGATAATAGCATTTTAGATATAATCTTCAGTACAAAGCTACACGCTCAACTTATTTCTCTGTCAGATACTTTTATTATTTGTAACAATGAATATTTTCAGTTATTCAAGAAATCTTAGTACTTAATACAGAAGTATGTGCCATTTGAAATAAGTGTTCTCAATTAGAAAGCCTTCTCATTCTCCATGTTCCAAGTGTAAACTTCCTTCCAGAATGTATTTCAAGTGCTGAGCACACAACAGCCAACTCCTAAACATAACATGTCATAACAATGCCAGTAGAGTGGAAAGAAAAGGAGTGCTTGTGGCACCTTAGAGACTAACCAATTTATCTGAGCATAAGCTTTCGTGAGCTACAGCTCACTTCATCGGATGCATGCAGTATTTTCAATATTTAGAAAAATATTGCTTTGAAATAAGCCCAGGAGTAAGAAATATGAAAAATTAAGAAGTGCTAAACTGATCTTTGGAACAATAAGCCTAGAAATTCTTGAAAATAATAAAAATTTTCAAAAAAAATGACAGGAATATTAAAAGTCTAATGGTTTATCATAAATTCAATATATATAAGCTAATGCGGGGGGGGATCTACAAAGACTATGTTCCTGGGACAAAAGTTCTATTATTGCAACAAAACAGCAAGCTAAACCATAGTCACATTTAGTCAAAATTCACATTTTTTTTAATATATATATAGAGAGAGCAGAAGCTGCAAGGGTACAGTAAACTCAGAATGGAAGCAAAATGTCCCTGGAACAAATATAGATCTTTTTAATGACCGTCTTTATTTAAAAAATGAGGGAAGGTGGGAACATGAAGGAAATTCCACAAGCAGTAATTTACTGCAGTAGGATTTATGAAAGGAGGAAAACCTATAGCTTATATAAATTATATATTTATATATATTCATACACATTGGTGACAAGTTAATTGCACAGTTACTGTGAAATAATGCAAGCTATTTTATGGTAATAATGCAGTAAATCTATTGGAAACAATGGAACTGTAATTATATGGTAAATTGTGTTAACGATACCACTTTAGTATCCTGATGACTGTGCATTTAACTTGTGTCAGCATTGTATGTAACACAAGATGATACACTGCATTTCCTTTCATATTACAATATTAAAGCAACTTAATTACCTAGCTCTAAGAATATACATAGTCAAATCTTCCCAATTTGTAAATTAAATATAAGCAGAGTAAATATGTTGGGTGAAATCCTGGCCCTTTGAAGTCAATGGGAGTTTTGTCATTGACTTCAGTGGGAGTGGAATTTCATCTGTCATCTCTGCATATTTGCGGCAACATACCTCCGGTCAGGTTGGTGTTGTATGTGTCCTATTTCCTCTTGACAATCCTGTAACATGGGCTGTAGTTCTTCTTGGGGTGAGGGTGTTAGAGTGGCAGTAGACTGGTGGCTGTAGGAGACAGCTGCGGGAGAGGAAGCTGCTCCTCGGACTGGAGGAGTAGGACCTCGCTCATCATCATCTTCTTCCTCTAGCTCATCTTGCTGTAGATACATCCTTGCAGGTGGCACTGGACATGGAATTTCTTGGTCATAACTAAGAAATAGTTTTTTAAAAAAAATGAGGACTGTAGCTTAAATTAAATTGTTTGATGCAATAAAAATAAAGGGCTGGGGAAAGATCCTGATCCCACTGAAGTCAAAAGGGCTTTGCCATTGACTTCAATGTGGCCAGGATTTCATTTCCCAGTTGTCCCATGAGATCTGTAGGTGTCTAAATTAGCTGCTAGGTGACTAAAATGGGTACGAGGGCAAATCAAAGACTAGAAAAATAATATTTGGTGAATATATTATTCAGTGAATATTATTGTGTGTCAAATAATTTATTTGACGAAGAGTAATAAGTTATAGAGCTGGTTGGATGCTACTAAACATAATTAAATTGATAAATTATTTAACAAATGACTGCAATATTTGTTAAATAAAATATCAGATGAAAAATATTCCACCAGATGTATCAAACGCAAATTTAATAAACATGAAGATCTGGTCCACAGCATCTACTATTCGTTATTCTAGCTCAAATGGTCAGAGATTTTCAAACTATAAAAAACTGTGGAACTGCTTGCTTGCTGGATCTTATAATTACAGGCGAAGTGTCAAGAACGAGGCAAGGTCATTTCAAGAAAATAACAATTTAACCGCCGGAATATTTGTATTTTATTTTCATTCTTTTAAGAATATTGAGTATGTTTACTTAAATTCAAGGGATAAAATCCTCGCCCTATTATCGCAATGGCAAAACTCCCATTGACTTTATAAGGAGCCAGGATTTCCTCCCAGATCTCTAGCTGTCTACAAATATAGAACTGGTCTAATCTAATTGAAGATTACTGTGCTGAAGAATTTATTCAACAGGTTGTGTATTATACTGCTAAATATGGCCCCTCATTGAGTACAATGCAAGCCACTTCATTCCCCCATGGAAAAAAATAAAAAACATGCTAAAATCCAAACAACACAGAGCATCAGTTTCAGAACTGGAACAACAGTTGGTAAAGATGCACTGACAGAGGCACAATCCTCTCAAAAGCCTTTTTTGTATTTTAATAATACTGTATGTAGTTCATGAACATCCAAAGTGGATTGAAGGAAAACTTCATTAGTACATTGCCAGAGCACAAATTAAATTAAATCAATTTGAGCTATCTTGTCAGCAAAATGATAAAAGGATGATTTGTTTGGTTTTCTTACCTTTCATCCACAGAAAGACTGTAATCTTCACTATTGCTGTGGGGAGGAGGGTGTGCGGGGGGAGGTGGAAGTAGATCTGCCCAGTTCATGCCAGCCTGTTTGGGTACCTTAGGGGTGCGGGCACCCTTCTTGTGTCCTTGACTCCCTAAGAATGAATAAATAATATATTTTTAAAAATGCTTTTAATTATCTCTTTTCACCTAATTACATCTCCCCTGGGTGTGTTGGGGGGGGGGGGGAGGATCAGGATTCATTCCAGCTCCTATTGAAGTCAATGTGGATTTTACCATTGACCTGACTGGGAGCAAGTTCTGGTCCTTCCTCTCTGCATACATAACCTCATAATTACAGTTGCATTATAAAACCAATTATTCCACATTTTGCTGCAGTTAATTTTAACCAGAAACTTTAATACAGCAAGGACAAAACACACAGTATTCATAACTTAATAAATAGCTAAAATGCAAAAAAGCCATAAATGAATTTTACAAGCAATATCATTAAGAATGATCCTCCAACAGCTATTAATTACATTATAGATTATGATCTAAACCAAATGAGCTGTAGACATATTTTCCAAAGTGCCTTTCTGTTATTTAATTGCTGGAACCTAAAATACAATAAGATACAGATATGATCTATTAAAGTTCCACTGTTGCATTAAGTCACTGAATATATTCAATTTGTATATGTCCACTGAAATGTTTTAGGCACAATGAAATTACTAATTTTAGTATGAATGGCAGGTGGAGTTGAAAATAATTGCTGGGAGAACTAAAATAACTAAAAAAAAACAAAAAAAACCCTGATGAAGTATGGTGTGAATGTTTTCAGACACTGTTAATGAGAAATTATGGCTTATAGTAGAATGATGTAGCTTTAACAATCCAGCTTTACTCATCAATTATTCAGGTGCTGAATTTTGACTAGAATACTATCTGTAATCAAAACTAACTCTACATTTTCTGTGTGTTAATTTGTATACTGTGTCATTTTTATTTACTCTGAAAACAATTAGTAGTTTCATTTTTTTTAAATAATAGAAATTTTAAAATGATTCTTCTTCATATTAACTTCCTTAGGAGAAGCAGAGTTTTTCTTTTAATATCTAGCATAGTTTACCCTGTTCACATAATGAAGGATGTTGAAGTTATTGTGTAATTGTGCCACTGTCTCGTACATTGTGTTCCTATAGACAATATTTCAGCTCGTTATTGCTCCACATTGACTGCTACGTACCAGTATATTTTAGCTGTTCACTATTGTTTTACTGGTACATCAGTACCATATTGTGTCAAGCAAGACCCTAATTGTCCCAAGGAGACCATAATCTGCATTTTGTTCTTTATCCTCCAATGTATATATACTAGATTCAGCATAATTAATGTATTGCTCTGGTCACCTTGTTTCATTCCTGCTGGAGTCCTTGGTGTAGGGCTATAATTTGTCATTGTTATGAATAAACATATTAAGTGTCAGCACGGTAAATAATATGCCCCCCCACTCTTAATTCACATGGGTTCATATCCCCTGAGAGGTATTGCTTTGCGTTTCAAGTCTGAATACTGTAGAACTGAGATTCAGGAGATCCTGCTGCTCTAGAATTGGGCAAGCTGCCCATGCCCAGAAGGTTCTTTCAGGGAATCCTGGAGGTTTTAAGAGGCTTCCTATTATTTGGGGTATATCATTATACCCCAAATAAACAGTTGAGAATACCAGGCAGACCTACCTGAAGACAGAAAATACAAGGCCTCATTTACACTAAAACACATTTACATTGCCAGAGTAGTGTTAGGTTAGGATAGTTAGATTAAGATCAAACACAGGTTAGGAAAAAGGCAATTGGGCCATCCTAGGCGAAAGCAAAAGTTAAGGAAGAACAAGGTTTCTTTGCAAGGAAATCTTTTGCAAAGGGCTCTTGGATACTCTGCATATGAAAGGCACTGTGAGAAACAAAATTCTTTAATTCTCTACTGTCTACATCTGAGTTATCAGTAAGATTAGTTCTGATAAATATTCACTGAGTCAGTGTAAATAAAAACAGAGGAATTTTTTCAGTTCTTTCAACAAAATTGTATGGTATCAGAGTTAAAAAATTACAGATGCAAAATTTACTGAAACTAGTTTTGTTAGGTATAAAACAAATGTTCCGGTGTTTTCAGTAAGTACACTATACAATAATAAAGTAGGGTTTTTTGGTTGGTGCCTAGGGATGGGAAGGGAGTCTGGTGCCTTTCCAGAAAGGGAAGTATGCGGGTTTATATCCAGCTTTCTTTGAAATTTCTGAGAAAGACTTTTGTATAGAATTGGCTATTGGGAGGCCAAGATGTCAAACAGTGGAGGACCCAAGTTAGGAAATCCAAAGTATACTGCAGTATATGGCTTTCACAATTCTAGATGGCATTAATCAACTAGCTGATGCTTTATTTTAAGTAGTAAAGAGGAGGCAACCATAGATTATGGAAGTTAATTCTGACCCAATAGAGTTGCTGTTGTATTTCCTCCAATGGGAGATCTGGATGTGCAGCAGTTCTGCAAATCAGGCCATTAGTACTGAATATGTATACAGTTTAATCAAATATGGTAATAATAATAGAACCATATTTTATTTTAGCAGACTGTAGCTTGATATGAATATACTCACCAGATGTACTACTGCCCCGATCTGAACTATTGTAGGACCCTCCTGTATTCTGGTCATATGACTGGTTGTATGGAATAGTTGGAGCATTATTGTCATTTACTCTGTAATCTGTAGGTTTAATAATACAGTTAATATTCCCTTCACATAAACTATTTCCTGTATATTCCTGCTTCATAACACACAATAAGACCCACTGAACATGTTATGAGGAAGCATGGGTGGGGGAGAAATCTTTTAACCCTCCCCATATTTGTTTTGCTCCTGTCTTTTCCTTTAATTTCTATTACCCACAGGTCTCCAGAGTTTTAGGGCAACTCAGTAGCTACACCAAGAAAAGGTCCATGGTCATTAAGGATATGTCTGCACTGCAACTGGACATCTGTACCTGGCCTTTGCAAGCTGACTTGGGCTTGTGCTAAGGGACTGTTTAATTGCAGTGTTGATGTTTGTGCTCAAGCTAGTAGGCTCTAGGACCCTGTGAGGCGTGAAGGTGCCAGAGCTCAGGCTGCAGCCCCTTAACCCAAGCCCTGTGAGCCCAAATCAGCTGGCATGGGCCAGCTGCAGTTGTCCAATTGCAGTTAGACATACACTTAGGGTGAAATTCAACCCTAGGCACAGTGCCTATGCCCTACTCAAGTCTCAAAGCATACCGAGCTTTATGCCATATTTCTGCGTGGAAGTGAGTTTAACCCTACAAGGGCCAAATTCCACTGAAGTCAATTTACAGCAGAGAACATGGTCCAATGTCTCTATAGTATCCAGGAAGACTGCCAGATAGTGCTGAAACAGTATTTACTATTAACAGCTACAATAACTGGCCTATCCAATTCTAAAGGTTTGGATGAACATTTAATTACAGGGATTTTATTTTTAAATGCTAGATTTGGCAATCACAGCTACAAACATTTCTCAGGGATAAAATGTTCATCAGACAATATAATGTTTTCTTGCTTAAGAAGTGTGTATAATTTACAGAAGACTAGCAAGGAGATGAGTTGCTCTTCATAGACCAAATAAAATAAAGACATAAACAGAACCATTGGACATAAAGTACTGACAATGAAGCACAGCATGGAACTCATCGAAATGGTTATTTCTCATTATAAAAGCTATAGGTAAAATTGTCAGCGAGATGATTTTGACTTAGGAAATAAGAAATCCAAGATCAGACTATTGACTCATAAAAACCCCCACACAGAGTAGCTAAGAATCCAGTCCCCATCTGCTGCAGACATGCTTTTGATAATGTAAGCATGGGGAGAAAAATAGGAGCAAAATCATAAATCCCACACCAGAATGTATTCTGTAGTCTAGCTGCATTCCACACTTCATGATGAAGCCCTGCATTCCATGTCTGTTTACACAGAGGATAAACAATAAATCAACACTGAAATATGTATATATGACTGTCAGCGGACAATGCTTTAATGGGGTCTTTTCATAGCACAATATGCTAGAAAATGTGAAGCTGTAATATATACCATCTGAAAGAGACAATGTCTTCTTGGTAGTAAAATCCAAACATTTTAATTCTGAAACTGAAATGTAATACATGAGGTCACCACAGAAAAGTGAGTGCATACGCATAATTACAAAAAGATAAAACCCCTCACACGACAGCTTGGAGCCAGAAAAAAACTGAATTTTCCCTTTGACTTGGTTATGTCAAAAGGCGGTATCACATTTTATACGGCCCTCTCAACTACTCTGTGCGTAAGTAGGTCAGGTAGGAAACAGATGAAATCAACCTTCTGTAATGAAACGTGTCTTTTTGCTAGACATCTTTTCAATATCACTATGTGATCATACAAGTTACAACGATCTGTTCAAAAAGTTCACAGTTAGAATGGATCCAGTTCCTAGGGGCACTGCTTTGCAAATCAGGTTATTAAAGCAGGTCGCACGGTAGCCTGAAGATTAGCAAGAAATCACATACCTATTTCTTCCAAGTCCCCACACATCACATTGGAGAAACGTGCCCCTAAGGCCACAAAAGTACATTCTGATGTTTCAAGTTTACACTGAAATCGATTTATTTTTAGCTTCTGAACCCACAAACTGCAGTCAGAACAAAGGAAATTTAGTATCCATAATTTTTTTCCATAGCATTCCCTCTGAACATGTGAGTTGGAGGCTTGCTAGGTATAAAGCTAAAATTAATTGGATTGGTCCATTTCTGTCCCCAGTGTACAACACAATATAATTTTACACAGCTTGATGTGCAAAAATTCCATTTGTTTACATGAAGATGTAGATTTAATTAGCCTGCCTCCATCCACAACTGATAAAGAATGTTGATCTATTTAAAATTTAAGGTAGAATATAATGTGACTACCATGCATTGGTCTTATGAATAAAAGATATTTTATTCTCTGTCCTAACCAATTAAGCACCTACTATTAAATTTAAATTAATCACAAAGCCACATGAAAATATATTTTATTTAATTCTCTTTAAAGTTGCAGCTAGTTATTTGTGATAATAAATTCAATCTTTGAAGGTTATTGTAGTGCTAATTAACTCTTTGACACTGGTTACTGGGAATTTCTAAATCTACAAAGGAAAAAGCCTAGAAGCACCACAGAGGTTTACGTTTACTAGTCCTGACAAGCTTTGGACTCCCACCACCAGAAGGCTGACGATCATCTGATGAATAAACAAGAGTAAAAAAGCTAAAAGCTCTTCACCTTTGTTTAATTTGTTTTGCTCCATAATGTTGTACTGTACAGGTGCAACCTCTTGTTTTTGCTGAACAGAGGGTTTCCAGTGTTTCTCATTTGTATCCCCACTGCTGCTGTTAACATTATTGCTGATGCTTGACTGGATGAGCTGAGTGGTTGCATAAGGAGTGGGCTGCCCAGGTTGGTTGACAAATCTTCCATCCTTTAGATTTGGGCTATTGAAGGTTTTCATTTCATTGATTTTGTTGCTCAAGTCCACATCACCATAAACAGTTGACTCAGGCAGCATCAGGTTTGTTTGCTTGCTTTCCAGCTGGTTGTTGTAATTTGCTATACAATCAGCTAACCACAGGGGGAAGGAAAAAGAAAAGGTCATTCTGTTCAGTTACTCGCTATATCTTCATGTGCAATAAGCTTTACAAATATTTTTGTGCACAACTATATGACCTGATTCTGTGAAGCAGAAATGGGGTTGTAATAATATAACTTATAAATAAATAACCTATTGAACTTTATTTACCTTTTAGGTTACTGTACAAAAACATGGGTTCAGAAAATTTTGCTAGTTCTCACCTATTTCTCCATGTTATACAATTCTCCAGATCCAAAGTAAACTCCTCTGTTTGGCTTCTCTATAAATTCAGTTTTACTAAATTTGTCCCTACAATAATGTTTATATCTTTTCTGTTGCTCTTAGGTTGGCAATATAAACATATTAATTTTTGGGCAATATTCTCAAAACAATTTTGGCATCTTAATAATTAAAAACACAATTGAGCATACTTAGGACAATTTGTGTGTTTAAATAAAAACACTTGAGAGTTGGAGCAAAAATACAAAACAACTGTCTCATGTCCGCATTCAACTCACAACATTTTAAACCCTGTCAGACTTCAGAAAAAGAAAAAGAGCTATTTATGGATTCTTCTGAGCATGTTTTTTTTTAAAAAACAATGGCTTTACAGAGATAGAAATAATTAATGAAGAGATACAGTACAGTGTGAAAGGGGTCTCAGAACCTGTTTAGGAAGACTTCAATAGAATACTGGATTCTAGCACAACAACATGTGTGAGCTTCAAAGAAAAAGATAGGAAAGCATTCTTGGAAGGGTTGCAGAACATGCTAATCATAATTACTTTAGGTCTTATTAATCATACATACTATTGCCTCCGGCACTTTATTCAGTATAAATAAAAGTGAATTCACCCTCCTAGTAGTTACCTTGCCAAGAAGTTAGTTCTCAGGGACTGTCTCACAGTTACCAGGCTTGTGCTGACATTCTAACCACAATTCTAGAACACAGCTCTGGTATTAAATGCTGGGTCAGCATACTTGTCCTTCAGGAACCCCATGTGCTTCCCTGTGACTAGCATAGACATTACTTTCATAGCATTTGTTTCCCCTCTATATCCAATCCACCAGAAGGGTGTTGAGTGCTAGTAACAGAGTTAGCAGACCTGTATATATGGGGTTATTAGGAAACCAGCACAGAATGACCATTAATGTGTGTTATCATTTACCAATTTGTATATGTAATGATAATTACATAATTACCAAGAAGATAGTTGCTCTTTTTTAACGAAATATAAATGCTGCATGGTAACCTAGGGACGAATCCCAATGTCCTTAGTCAGGGCAAACTCCAGCCAAAATAGTGAGTAAAAAATTAAGTAAGTATTTTGGGATTTAGCCTCTAGAGTCTATGAAATGAAAATGTAAACTTTTCCAAAACATTTTCTAACATTTACACTTCTTTCAGGAAAACTTTTCTGTGTAAAGGCAGTAAAATACAAAAATAAAATCATTCATTCCCATTGTAATGGTTAAGGGATGTGAGCACTACATGGCATTACATACAACTTATTCACTGCAAACTTCATGTCCTTCAGCTTCAATTTTTTTTAAAAAAATTACCCTTTGATTTATTTTTCTTTCACATGGAGCTGTTATTTATCACTCTACATACTCTTCAACTTCTTGACTTTTGTTACTTATATCTTTTCATTTTTGCCTTTCCCTTTACTTTTTTTCATGATCACTTAGAGCAATACTGCCATTCTTTCCTCCTCTTCATGCAACTTCTGCCTTCTTATGCCTCCTTCGTTACCTTCCCGTATATCCTTTATTACTCATGCCTCCTCCTCTATTTTGATTTTCTTTTAAGGGCATTCTAAAAAATATTTGTAGTTGCTTTCTTCTTCTGCTGGATCTGATTTTTTTGTGAAGGGCAATAATTAATATAGTACATACTACTGTAGGTCCATTCATAAACTATACCTATCAGGATGTCTTCCTAGAAAGTATCTATCTGTACAAATGTCAGCTTCCCTATATAACAGAAAATGTATTTTATCAAATGTGAATTTTATATTCCTCACTACTTTTACAAAGAAGCTGTCCCTATAAAGTAAGGTTCCTATTCAGTACTACACTTATAAGATTATATTAGAAATATACATGGGTAATTAGTTACATTTTTATATATATATAAGAGACATAAGCCTTTGTGCTTCAGGGCATAAGACAACTACAAACTTAAGGGGTTAAGAAGATTCATAGATATTAAGACCAGAAGGGATCATTATGATAATCAGTTCTGACCTCCTGTATAACAAAGGCCATAGAATTTCACCAAATGATTCCTGCATCAAGCCCATAACTTCCAGTTGAGCTAAAGCATATATTTTAGAAAGATTTAGATTTAGAGAGATAACTGTGATTTAACGATAAAGTGATAGAGAATCCATCACATTCCTCAGTCAATTGTTCCAGTGCTTATTACCCTCACTATTAAAAATGTGTGCCTTATTTCTAGTCTTAATTTGTCTAGCTTCATCTTCCAGCCATTGGACCTTGTTATGACTTTGTCTGCTAGATTAAAGAACCCTCTATTATCAGAAATCCCCTTCCTATCTAGCTACTTATAATAACGTAATCCATGTGCACATTATTCCACAAGTCTCTAATTAGAAATCTCATACCTTCCTCTGAAGCATCTGGTACTAGCCCCTGTATATTGGACTAAATGAATGACCATCATCAGTTTATGGCTGTCCTTGCAGTAATTACATTTGACTTAGAGGGAACACCATGTCTCTGCAATGCTTCCACATTGCAGGCAGTCATAACCTGACTGCAAAGTGATGGGGAATGCAAACAGTGAAGGCCAACCAGGGTTACTGGCAGTGCTCCATGCCCAAAGAGGGATGTGCCTACTTGGGTAGGGAAGTGGCCCAAGATTCCCACTTCTGACTCACTGGCAAGCACTAATTGGATCAGAGATTGTCAGTTCCATTTTTTTTTAAAAATGTGTAGCAAGTGCTGCTTTGCAGTGTAGTCCACCCAGCGTGCACCACAGGAGAACAGGAGGCATTATTCACCCATAATGTCTCCCTCTAAAGTGTTCAGCTACTGACATCCTTTTGTTGCCCTCCTTGTGCTGCCCTTGCTCCCAAGAGCCTCAATTTATCCCTGCTTTTATATTTTGCTTTTCAGATTCAACAGAATTAGTTGTTCTCTATAATATAATCTTTACAGACAAACAAACAAACAAAAAATACAACACCCAGTCACCCAAATGAAGGAGTTTGGCCTAGCAGTGAGTGAACAAGAAAAGGTTTGAATGTGCAAAAGTAGACTGGAAATTTCATATGAGCAGACTTTGATATGATAAGGCATTTCTTGTTTCTCATCAGCCAGGAATACGCATGAAAACCTCTCCAGTAACACGTTGGCATTTCTACCTATGGTCCTAGCCAATATTAGGACGTGCAGATCTGCACCAAAAATTAAATGTATTTGGACTTTTCAAAAACAAGAAATGTTGAGTTCAGTCTGAATTTGGGGAGCTAATTCAAGTTGTTTCTTATTTGTTTAGAACAGGGGTTCCCAAACTTGGTTCGCGGCTTGTTCAGGGTAAGCCCCTGGCGGGCCACAAGACACTTTGTTTACCTGAGTGTCCGCAGGTACAGCCACTCGCAGCTCCCAGTGGCCGCGGTTCCCTGTTCCCGGCCAATGGGAGCTGCGGGAAGTGGTGGCCCAGCCCGTGCCGCTTCCCGCATCTCCCATTGGCCAGAACGGTGAACTGTGGCCATTGGGAGCTGCGAGCAGCCGTACCTGCGGACGCTCAGGTAAACAAAGCATCTCACGGCCCTCCAGGGGCTTACCCTGAACAAGCCACAAACCAAATTTGGGAACCCCTGGTTTAGAATGAGTTCATTCATACCTAGTTTAGGTCTTCCATGGACTAAACCAGGTTTGTATCAATTAATAGACCCATTTAGCTTGTGTTTAAGGTGTAGTGATTTTGGGGGCACCATAATGGAGAGGCAACTTGGAGGACAAACATAGGAGTAGCAGCAAGAGGAACTGGGCTAATAAAACCATCTTGAAAATCAGCCAAACCAGGTTTAGCAGCTACACAGAATGAACTGTGCTGGCACGTAACACAAAGTGTAAAATTATATGTGGTATTGTAATCTACTGGTGAAAACAGGTCCTCCTCCATGCCAGTACAAGTTGTTACTGCCGCTAGCTACAGAGTCTTGGCTCTTTAGCTCAAAAAGCTCATGCTTTTATCTCTAGAGGACCCCAGGATCAACCTCTGGGCCAAATACCATAGCTGTCACACCAACACATAGCATTTTATGGCCTATCCTCAGTTGGATGAAACTCTGGACACAGTCTGCTACAACATGCATAATAAGGGACAAAAACTGTAACTCTGTAGAAGTATGAATGAGACTGGTTGTAAGAATTCAGGCTTCTTGTTAACTAGTAAAAGTATCTAACCTGGTCGACTGTACGTTGTGAGGTTGCTATCACTGTTTCCATTGGCTGAGGTGCAGCAGTTGATGGAGCAGTCATTGTGGTTGTTCCCAGTGTTGGGCCATGTATCTGCTAGCCATGGTTGAGGGGCAGGTTCACTGATGTTTAGAAGTCCTGGTCTTTAAAAAACAAAGTATGGTAATTTCATAAATTAAGGAACAGTGTTATTAAACTGATTCCTATGCTCTCCTCAAAAGGCTGTCTAACATTAAAAAGTTTGCACTGTGAGTAGTAAAGGTTTAGGCAATTCATACCTATAATCTCTGTTATAACATATATTTTAATTGGTATATGTCCACTAATCTGGACTTAGTTCTTTGAACATTGCTAATCACTTGTCTTGCCTTACGAAAGAAGAAGAAGAATTGGTATATGGAATGATTCCCAGACATTTCCATAAAGTGCTGATATTCTTTGGTAAATTACAGAAGAGAGAAACCAACACAATGTTTTGATCATCATATGGGTATTAACAAACAGTAGGCCTTGTTGAGAAAGGGTAAGAATGTTTCTGTGGAAAATTTAGAATTTTATTAAGTTTTCTGATTTTTCATCAAAAATCTGAAAACTGAACTGTATGGTTTTTCAATTTCTCCCCAATTTTCAGAGGCAGCATGGAAAAAATGGGGAGGGGAAATGGCAAAACAAAAAGAAGTGGGGATTGTTGAAGGGAAAAAAAGGAAGAGGCAGGAGGGAAAACAACAATGACAAAAACAGGGGTGTTCTGACTGAAAAATTGGAAAATTTCTCAAAAAACACAAGCAGCTCCTATTGAAGTCCACAGAAATTGTGACTGCTCAGCACCTTTGAAAATCAGATCACAAGTCTGCACTGCTGTATGTTGGCTGCATATTGGATGATATATCATGTCATCAGCTAAAAGATTTATATTCCAGTTGCATGGTTTCCAAGTTATTGCAGGTTTTCTAGTGAGCACTAAATAAACTTTGATGAATGTTTTGTTGAATCTCCAACCCACATACTGTTTTTAATTCTGACAACATTGTGCATATTACAAAGCTTCACAAACAGTAGTGACCCTTAAAAACCTGACAATTGCTTCTAATAACTAAATAAGTATTTGAAGTTAGGTAATCTCAGTCATTGCTGTGTTCAAATTACTTCCTACAGTAGGTATACAGAACTAGAGGGGAAGACTTCAGAAACAAAAGGAACATACCTATTTATCACAGGCCTAATGGGCAAATTTTAATGGCTACCACTGTAAACAGCACAAAAGTCAGTCATTGAGTTCAGAAAAAATAGGTATCTATTGTGAAAATATTGGATATAATGCTTTTTTAACTAAAATATATTAATCCTTTAAAACTGGAAATTGAGTTACGTTTATTTCTGAATGTTAGAAGACAGCACCTTTTATACACTGTATAGGATGGGGGAGGATGCTGAGCCTCCCAAAAGCCTTAAAAATATATTTTATGCAGGGAAAGTGGGAGTCTGAGCCTGAAGGTTTGGAATTCAGAGTACAGACGCTCCCTGGGTTATGCAAGACCCGGGTTACGCAAATTCACTTACGGAAAAAGTTCCATAAGCCAGAAATAGGATTTGCGGAAATTTTTGCGTTAACGCACGGGTATACATTTCCGACTTATGCAAAATTCAAGTTATGCAAGGCTTTCTGTAACGGAACAATTGCGTAAGTCGGGGTGGGTGGGTGGGGGACCGTGTCTGTAAAGATTTTATGCCAGAAACTATACAACTTCAAAAATTGATCAAATGTGTTTCCTATGCTCCAAAGTATTGTGCAACATACTATATGCTCAGGTGAGCAAAATAAATGAACATATGGCACAGACAGGATTTCCTGGCTCGATCACTTGTAAAATCTGAACTGATGAGATGAACGTATATCAAAATAAGTATGATGCACCTCTAGCCCTAAAAGGGGGAAGGTTTTATGAGCGAGATTTTAGGTTATGGCATTTAGCTACCAAACTGGGGCAGCACAGAGCCACACTGCTCCAGTGGCAGCGTCAGGGAGATTGTATATGATACAGAAACACAGTTCCTCAGTGCTGCTCCCAGAACGTGTATATGTGCATAATAGTCTCTGATGTGCCAGACCAGATCTGCAGGCCAGTACAGAAGGGAGAAGAGACACTGCCTTGCCTCCTCCCCATGGCTCTTTAGCTACTTTGCTCTATAGAGGCATGCAATAACATTTATTAGCATAGGGAGGGCAAGGACTGCGATTGTGTTGAACAGTCATGCAAGGGAAAAGAGAGGACCCCTCTGCAAGGGCAGCACACAATCTGGCCTATAGTTATTTACAGGCTTGTCAATTCAAAAATATTAGAAAACTGAATGTTAATCTTCATGTCTTCATATGTCTAATCTTTATCTCTATCACATTTTGGTACATTCGTGCATGGTAAGGACTACAGGGCAGTGCCCGGAGCAGAAGGGAGGGGAATGTATTTATCTAGATGTTTGCTGAGATTTAAAGGCTCACTACAATACCTTAACTCTAATGCTGAGAAAAGGTGTGCTGGAGCATGATTTAAAAAACAGGCTGTGTTATTGAAATGACACATGCATGACATGGCCTCCCTGCCATCACTGCTGCTCTGTCCTCTGAAGAAACATAGAAGGAAATTGGGGATATTTTGTGTTCCATTGACATTCATTCGGCAATAAACTAAAACAGGCAAACACATTACAGTTATGTCCTCAGTCTGGAACTGAACTAGGTTCTGAGAGCAAAGAATTATTTATTAATAAGCTACCAATTTCTCTTTATTTCATCAATGTATTTCTCTCTCTCACAAGTGATGATTTAACTGTTTTGCATTCACTGTAAGATTAAATACAATCACCTTGTGTGCTGCTGTCTTCAGCAAGTTTTTCCCCATGAATGTTTTTTTCTTTTGTGGTATCTGTGAACCGGCTATATTTCTTAATCTTCATAAATGCCACAGTTTAATTACTTTAACTCCCTGAATCATCTGCTAAATCAGTAAACCTTGTATTTTGAAGTCAAAGTGCTCCCTCTGCTGTTTGTTTTTGGGTGCATTTTTCTACAGATCAACAAAGCAACTCAACTGAAAAGGTTAAGATTTAATGTTGAAAATGAACCAAAAGCTACATTTCAAAAGCCATATATCTTCTCAGTGAAATCTGTAAAATCAGTGACCTATATGCCTAAAATGTGTCATTATACCATCACTTATAAATGTACTCAATGTATCTAAGTTTATCTATATCCAACTTGTAGTCTGCAAAATAAACCATGTCATTACCTGCCTCCACTGCTTACAGCTTCTCCTCCTCTCTGATAGGTTACTAAAATATGAAGAGATAAAAACAGAAAATAATTTAATAGTCATATTGGACTTTCTAAATAGCACTGTAAAATCTCTTTTTGTTTCCTCCTAACCAAATCTCTAAATTTTGATTGGTTAAGTTTTAATACTGAGTTTCACTCTCTCAACAGTCATTCCTTCATTTGCAAATCCATACGCGATACATTGGTCACCTGACTGGTGTTACTTTAAGCCCCACAAAACCTTTATATGTCAGTTCTACCTAATTATTGTTGTGTCTCAGACATGGAAAAGAATGGTGTAATGCATCAGGCTAAATTCATCCCTGATGTAACTCTACTGACTTCAAACAAGTTACTCTAGGGAAGAATTTATGTCACTTTGTTTATTTCATGAATGAATAGATGATGCTAAAGATGTTAAAGCTTTATTGTACATTATCATCATCTTGCTAACATTAAGCGGGTACCAAGATTTTGAAGCTCAGACATTATTTCCAGTGTAAATGATGGTTCATTATATCACAACCTACTGCAAAATCTCATGTTGTATTTTCACATTAACAGTGTACTAAAGATCTGTGTGATTTTCAGATGTTCATCCTTATAAAAAGCCAAATGGAGTGTGATGTTTTACTGACAGACACCGTATTCTACTTAGGCATCATGCATATTTAAAAAGTCCTTATAAATGTATTATTTTCTAAAATTTTACAATTGGATTTTTTCTAATACTTTTTTAAATCTAAAATTTTAATTTATTCATTGTAATACATAAATCAGTTTGTCTGACTGGTTTGAAATTAGCAGGAAATTTTTGTACTAACACTTCCTAAGAATAAACAGGAATATAGCCAGAATGCATACAGATTCATTTTTTTAAATGTGTGTTGATATGAATGGCATGTATTTTCCAGAAAGCATCATGGTTAAAAGTTAGTTTTTAAGAGGCATAAATCAATAGTTTCAAGAGCTATAAATTTGCCATTTTCAAGTTTGCAGTGGGTTAGGCAAAGGGTTAAAGAGATTAGCTTCACTGCAAATTCTGATGGATTCTATACCTATGCATTTCCTAACTAGGAATGTGTTTAAAAAAGCAGCCAAATTCTGCTCTTTAAAAGAACTCCAAGCTGGGAGTCTGCAAGGGAGAGATAAATGCTTGCAGTGATTACAATAACAGGATTAAAACCTTAGCAGGCAATGCTACAGGTAAATCTTTTACTAAAGGTAATGCTACAGAAAAAGGCCTGTTACCATTTAAATTGAAAAGAACTAACTATTGAGACTCTAATGTATAGAAAAAGGAAAGATTTTTAAAAATCTTTTACATTGTGTATTTCAGATTTCTTCTTCTAAATCCCTTACGTTGTTGAATTTGCAGCTATGACTTGCAATACCCATATTTTCTAATATTTTCTTTTAATGTCTAGATTTCTAACTGCAAAAATGTCTATCAGTTAATCTAAAACACACCATAGAGGTTCAGTAGCATATTGCACTGTGATTGTGCTAGAAATTGTATGTAAGGCTAATTAAATAATAATAATTTGCATGTGTTTCCACTCTGGATGTCCAAGGACTGCGCAAACATTAAGGGCCAGTTCTAGCCTCACGTTGAGTAGTGAGTGAAATCAGTGGGACTAGTTGTGATGTAAGATACTACTCAATGTAACTAAGGGTATGTCTTCACTGGCAGAGTTACAGTGCCGCTCAGAGAGTGCTGAAGGGAAACCGCTGTTGTGTGTTCACATTGTCAGCTGCCTGCGCAATATTCATGCTTGTGGCTCTTGCAGCGGTATTTGAAGAGGTGCACTTTGGGCAGCTATCCCACAGAGCATCTCTTCCTCTTCTGCCGCTAAGATTTGTGGGAAGGTGGAGGGGGTCGCAGGGAATCCTGGGTCTTGTCCCAATGCCCCGTGATGCATTGCTTCACATCCCAGCAACCCCTGTGCTTCCATCTGCATTTGGTGCCATCTTTCAACAGTTTGTGTACTGTGTGCTCTGCCTCTTTGGTCTGCAGGAATGGATCCCGCACTGTTGACCAATATGCTGCTCGCTCTCACTAACACATCACAAGTGGCAGTGGAGCTATTCTTTAAACTACAAAGGCAAGAGCAGTTCAACATTGATCTCGCCACATGTAGTAGCTACAACACGAGATCGCTTGTGGCATTGACGGAGGTGCTGACCACAGTGGAACACAGCTTTTGGGCTTGGGAAACAAGCACTGAGTGGTGGGATCACATCGTCATGCACGTCTGGGATGATGAGCAGTGGCTGCAGAACTTTCGGATGAGAAAAGCCGCATTCGTGAGACTGTGTGATGAGCTCACCCCAGCCCTGCGGCGCAAGGACACGAGATTGAGAGCTGTCCTGCCGTTGGAGAAGAGCATGGCGATTGCACTGTGGAAGCTGGTTACTCCAGACTGCTACTGATCGGTTGCTAACCAGTTCGGAGTGGGAAAGTCGACCGTGGGACTCCTGTTGATGGAAGTGTGCAGGGCCATTTATCACATCCTGCTCCAAAAGACTGTGACTCTGGGCAACGTGCATGACATTGTGGATGGCTCTGCACAAATGGGCTTCCCCAACTTTGGAGGGGAGATAGATGGCACGCATATTCCAATTCTGGCACCAGACCACCTCGCCACTGAGTACATTCACTGGAAGGGATATTTCTCAATGGTTCACCAGGCGCTTGTGGATCATCATGGGTGTTTCATAGACATGAACACAGGCTGGTCCGGAAAGGTGCATGACACACACATCTTTCGGAACACAGGCCTGTTCAGGAAGCTGCAAGCAGTGACTTTCTTCCCAGACCAGAAGATCACCATAGGGGAAGTTGAAATGCCCGTTGTGATCCTGGGAGACCCTGCCTGCACCTTAATGCCGTGGCTTATGAAGCCATTCTCAGGGCACCTTGACAGCAGCAAGGAGCAGTTCAACAACAGGCTGAGCAAGTGCAGAGTGACTGTTGAGTGTGCTTTTGGCCATTTAAAGGCCTGCTGGTGCTGCCTATATGGGAGCAATATTCCTATGCTTATAGCCGCGTGCTGTACGCGCCATAATATTTGTGAAGAAAAGGGTGAAAGCTTCACTCAGGGCTGGATTGCTGAGGCTCAGCACCTGGAGGCTGAATTTGAACAGCCAGAGACCAGGGCTATTAGAGGGGCGCAGTGTGGGGCCATAAGAATCAGGGATGCCTTGAGGCAGCAAATTGAAGCTGAAAGCTACTCATATTTGTTGCTATGCTCAGGAGTACAGTGCTTGCAATGCTAGGAGGTGATTGTGACTGGTGCCGACGATGCAATGTGAAGGTTTAAGAAAATTGCCTGTTGCTTTGCAGGGCTCTGTTTGCTTTCAATTAATGGAATAAAGATTGCTTTCAAACCAAAACAATTATTTTATTTAAAAACAACAACCGGAGAAGAGAGACAAAGAAAAAAACACAAAACAAACAAAAAAACAAAAACGCACTGAGGGGGATGGGAGTAGGGAGGGTTCCAGGAGGAGGAGAGGTCCCGGAATGGTTAAAGATTTGTGTATGTTCAGGTGTCATATCCAATCTTCTCCTTTAGAGTACAGTGCAGTGGGTACTGTACTTCAGCAGGGCTAAACTGCAGAGGGATGGGTGTTGAGTGCAGTGTGTAGTGGGAGTCTGCAGTGCTGGACTGTGGAACGCCACGGGTGCAGACTGGAGCCAGGAGGTTGATAAGAGTGCGTTGGCGGTGTCTGGGGGGCGCATGGGAAAGAGTTCTGCGACAGCTGCTGTAGGGGAGGGTGGGCGTGGAGCTGCTCGGTTTGCAGTGCTAGTAGCGCCTGGAGCTTGCTTATAACGTGTAAAAACCGCTCCATGGCTTTGTTCTGGCACACCACATTCTCCTTTCGGTCCCTCTTCTCACTGTACCGCCACTCCTTCAATTGTTGTTTTTTGGACGCAGAGTGCATCATGACATCACACAGGAAGTCCTCTTTAGTTTTTCACGGCCGCTTTCTAATTCTGCGCCGCTGTTCAGCCGGTCGTAACAAAGAGGGAGGCTGGGCTCCTAAGGTCGTATCTGTGAAGCCAAAATGCAACGTTTTACAGAAGCAGTATTGTTTGCAACACACCGACTATTGATTCAGTGATTTAAAACACAGCCACTATTCACATACCTGTCACTAACTGACTGACCCCAGGCAAGCACACGAGCCACAAAACCCCCAAAATGGTGAGTAACCGCAGGGAAAGGGAAAATCACTTTTCCAGGACCGTACTGTACACTGGGCACATGGCTCTTGGGGAGAACCAGCACTGTAGAGGGGGCCTCATTACTGTCCCCACATTTTCCACAGGCTGTGTTCATTATGGAAGATTATCTTGTTGCTGAGGGTGAGCAGCGAATCAGGGGAGGGTCTTCTCCAAGACTGAGGCTTCTGCCCTGGCCCTTATGCCGCTCGCCTGTGTGCAGCAATGGTTCCTTCACCTCGTCCACCACCACCACCAATGGCAGAGTAGCGCAAGAAAGTTACCCTTAATGGAGCAAGAAACAAAGCAGCTCTGCCAAAGAACCTGCGGCAGCGGTTTGCCCAGTGTCTCCATAAGAGTTTTGTGGAGATCTCTGAGGCAGATTCCCATGAAGTGAGGGAGTCAGTCAACACCCTGTTCTGCCACTCAGACTAGGCATGTGGTGGTATACACACCATACAGACATGAGCCTGCTTTCTGCAACCCTCCTGGTACCCATAAAAACTCACTTCAGCGATTCCCAAAATCAAAGCCACTTACCAGGAGCCTCCTCTCCTGTTTCCACTTTGCCAAACTCTGACAGCTGTGACTGGCTAGCCTCCTCCGGGATAGAGAAAAGCTCCTGGCTGCATGCATCTCTGACCTCTGAGTCGTCCTCTGCCTCTAGGTACCCTCCCCCTCCACATCATCGTCGAAGATTTCCTCCTCCTGGCTCAGTCCACTCTCGGCTGGCACACAAGCCACCGAAGTATCCACAGTGGCATTCACAGTGGAGGTGGGGTCGCCGCCGAATATCGCGTCCAGCTCTTTGTAGAATCGGCAGCTCGTAGGAGCAGCACCGGGGTGGCGGTTTGCCTCCCGCTCCTTCACTTTGACCCTGAACCGCATGCTTTGTGAAATCTGTCCGTAGGTATCATAATTCCTAAGGCTGGAGTGCAGCTGGGACTGGACTGCCTCCTCTCCCCAAATGCTGATGAGGTCCAGCAGCTCGTCATTGCTCCAAGTGGGGGTCGCCTGTGGAGCAGGCATGGCCACCTGGAAAGATGCACTGAAACCACTGCACGCGTCACTGGGCAAACAGGAAGGGAACTTTCAAAATTCCCAAGGAATTTAAGGGATGGGGCTCACAGTTGGTCAGCTGAGTGCAGGGCAATAGAGTTCAAACCCATGACCAGAGAGGTGAGAACAGGCATCGTGGGACACCTCCTGGAGGCCAATCGCAGTGCTGTAATCAACCAGGGTGTCTACACTGGCACCATGGGGCTGTAGCCCCGGCACAGAAAGATGCATGCCTTTCATCAGGGTGGCTTTTTTACAGCGCTGCAACTGAGCAGTTTCTGTGCACTAAGTGGCTTGGCAGTGCGTACACTTTGGGAGTTACAGTGCAGAAAGCTGCTTTATTGTGCAGAAACTTGACATGTAGACAAGGCCTAAGAATGTAGCCCTAACTCATTAAGTCTCAGAACACACCTCTCATGTAAGGCATAAAGGCCTGTGTATTCAGTCAGGTCTTTGTCTGAGGGAGATGGCTGAGGGGAGTATACACAGTTTAATGGCTGGCTGAGTAGCTATTCAATAGCTGTTGTTAAACTGTATGTTTTGTTGTAAACGTGGCACTTGTACTCAAAGACTATGGGCTTGATCTAAGGCCCACTGTAGTCAGTGGAAAGATTCCCATTGACTTTAGTGGGCTTTGGATCAGGGCCTATGTGATAGGCATATTTTATAAATTCCAAAAGAGAGAGAGAGAGAACGAAAGAAAGAGAATTATTTCAAATCCTTTCTTATTCTCCACATGAAATGCAACCTCTTTTAACTATCAGTGTTAACACTGTACAGCCAACATTATAGGTCAGGACAGGAAGCAAAGAAAGGCACAGCCAGTTGACACTGGGAGGCTGGGGTATTTAGGGAGGCAAAACACAATTATCCAGGCTGAAATTTGGCTAGGAAACCAGAATTAAGTAAATATAAGTATGAACAAAATGTTCTGAGATCATTAATGACCATGATCAAAGACTGCTTTTACACCTCTTCCAAAAAGTTGGCAACTCCTACAACATAATGCTTTCTAATATCATGCTGGAGCATTGGTTCAACACTGGTTTAGAGGAAAGAGTATCCCCTATTGATTCACCCACATTTCTTTCTGCAGCATATGCAATAGATGCCATTCAGAGGTTTCCTTCCACGTAGCGACCAGGGTCCTGATATTGTGTCAGGATCCTCTGGTGTGGAATTCTGCCCCTTCTCCCCCCAATAAGTAGCCGCTTTAACATTAATGGGCTACCTTCTAAGTGCGGGAGTCAACACTACTGGATCCCTACACTACAAGATGGGAGCTCATGTTATCTGGTGAGAACTGAAAGTTTATGGGTGGGCTTATATACACTGTCAAACTGCAGGATATGAAATGACATCCACAAATGGACAAAACCTCAACTACACATAGCAGTGATAATCTCTAAAATACATGGAAGAAAAATAATAAGGAAACTACTTCATCTTAAAGAATACTGCAATGATACCTGTCACTAGAAATAATTTGTGTTAATATTTTGTTTTCAGAACAGCTGGGCTGGTTATATCAGAAAAACAGAAACAGTATCACATATACATGCCAAACTAACAAAGGAGGGGGGAAAAGTGCAAATATATACCTGTTGGTGTGAAGGTAAAAGACGGGACTGAAAAATCAAAACAAAATACAAATTGGTTATTAAGCTGAAGAGAGAAAGGGAAACATACACATTAGTATAAATCAAACAGACAGCTGAACTTAAAACAAATAACTAACCCAGTAGTTCAGTCATACTGATAGAAGAATAAAACCAAATTTCAGAACGAAGCTTGTCTTCACAGGTACCATTTTGGAAAAGTGTAACATTTTACTACACTCAAGAGGGGAACAGAATGTGGTTTAGCCTCTGAATGACCCTCAGTTTAATATCTTGTGTTTTGCTGGAAATCCTAATATAAACAAAAGTCCTACACTATTAATCATTTCAAAACACAGAATGATAAATTCTTTAACAAGCTTTATCAGGATCTTACTTGAATCTTATCTACAGTTCAGTAAGTAGATGCTCATTACACTGAACTAATAGGAACACTTAAGTATTCAATAAAGGAGCAATAGCCCTTTAAAGAAACAAAGAGAACTACAAAATAACTGTTTTAGTGTATGTTCACCAAATAATGCCCCACCCTTCATCATAACAACAGCACTACAATATGTTACAGCTGTAATATAATATTGTTTTGCTGTTGTGGAAAAGGAAGAAATAGACAAAAATCATAATGTATTCCTTCGCCCCCGCCCCCACACTATTTACATGAGCTAGCACTCCCATTGCAACTCCTTTCTACCTTTCAACCCATGACTTTAGCAGGAAAGGTTAACAATGGAACAATAACACTCCTTGAAAACCTTCACTCTCACTGCACTATAAATCTTCACTGAATCAATAAGGCTTCTAATGCAAGCGTAGTGCACTAGCATCTACTCTCCCCAACAGGACATACTCCCCCTTCTGTTGAATTCTGGCATATAGTTTCTGTATGCTTGATGGGTAGAGAAAAGCTAAGGTTTTCCTCTTGATTCCAAGGAAGACAAAGAAAAACATGAGAGATGCAATAGAATATTCACTAAAAGACATCTTAGGATGGGAATTTGGTTAGCAGACCTGCCATATGAAGATAACGTGCTGGATAAGAGATTTAGGTGCTCAAACAGCTTAATATAAATTTTACATTGCAGATAGTTCTGATGTCTTTTTTCAATTCTCTTTTTAGAATTCACAGAGTTTCTTTGGGACCCAAATGTATTAGTTAGAGTGTGCTGTATGTTTTTTGCTTCCTAAGCCAATTTATTTCCAAGCACGTGACATTGAATAAAACCGGAAAACCTCTGAGCATTTTTGCCCGTTGCAGGCTTAATTTGTAGCACAGCTGTCTTTATCTCAGGAATTCTATTGTGTTTTCTTTCAGCTAGGCCTTTTCACATAGTGTAATTTAGCTACATTCAAAAATACAGGGCCATAGTAACAAGCTTTCATTTAAAAAAAAAGGTGCATTTAAAACCAGAGCTATTCAAGGAAGAACGAAATGTCTCCACATTAATTTGCAATCACAAGGACAAGAGAAAAAGATGAATAGTCCTTGTCATCACTTTTCTGTGAGCTAACTACTAAATCTAGCTTAGTTTTTAGGGAACTGAGGATCAGATGAAAAGAGGTCAAACTAAATGAAATCTTTACAGCTAGCAAACCAAAGAACAACTTAATTCTTAGAGCTTCCATTAATAAACAGTTCTGGGTGCCTAGCAGTGCTCGTGTAATAAGTAAATGTGTGGGTACTGAAGTATTTTAACAGATGTCAAGCCTGAAGCTAAATGTTAAAAAAAAAAAAAAAAAAAAAAGTTAATAAAGTTCACTATTACTCAGTGTGCACATTCAACATTTATGACAATATACTGCAGAGTGGTAGATTATCTCATGCTTTCTATTTCTCCAAAGATGCTGGTTTTACTTCAAGTGCAGTTGGTAACACAGACTTGAGGCCTACCTTTCTGAACGTTTCTATCAAAGGCTTTTTTCCCCTCTGCGAAGTACTGAGAACTATAAATGTGGTATTTCTACAGAAATTCATAATCCACAACAGACTGGAACACCACCAAATGCCAATATTATTATTTTTATTATTTTAAAATGTATATTGTTATGGTTTTTCCTTAACCTAAATTCAGCCAACAGCATAGTGATATTAGTTTGAAAGCATTTGTGGAAAGACCGTATGCAGCATGCTATTAGTAAAACAAAAAAGAGCAGGTTCATACATTAGGGCATACAATTCTCTCACAGTTTAACATTCTCAGAGAAACAAAATCAAAGGTGAAATTCAACCCTCATTTCCATGGCTACATCTCCATTGAAATTACCAAGCCTAAATTTTGCCAATCAATCTATTGCTTTAATAGCATGGAAGCCCTCAAAGACTCTGTGTTGCTGAAAACAGAGAATTCTTCTCTAGAGCCATTTCTAAAATGATAGTAGCCAATCTCTTCTCAAAGACAGTAAGAAACAGGTGTTCAAAAAAAAGACCATGTTTGTATTTAGGCTAGAGGCCACCGTGCCTGTGTTTACATATGATTTCTCCCACCCCTCAAACCATTTCCATATGCCTGATCATCTTAATCACTATTTTTTCAAAGCAATAACTTATTTACTATCTTTCAAAAATATGTTTGTGTTATCTGCCTCCCTGCCCATCCCCAGCATACATTCACATCTGCAATGACTGAAGATGCAATCTTTTGCCTACCTTTAACAATAAATTAAATGTGCCACTTTCATGCCACCTTTGAGGCCTGGCTCAGTCTTTTAATTATCTAACATCCAGCGCCCTCCTTCTCTTCCATTAAAAAGCTACCGGAAACTCACCTATTCTGAGAGAGGCATTACAACTTCCATGACCTTTAGACTGCAATTGCCTAAATGGCACTGCTTTGAGTTGTAATGCATTGCACTGTATTGTACCTACTTGTAACTTTAGGGACCAATCAATCCAAAGCCTATTGAAGTCAATGGAAATCACACGCCTAGGCCAGAAGATCTTCTGGACAGGTATTCTGTTTATTTTCTGTCACAGTGTCCAACTGTAAAGCACTGTGCCCACCTAATGATGCTACATAAACAACAACAACAACATGAAAGTGAACATGGCTGGAAGCTAGAGCCAATACTGCCATTTTGGATGTACAGTGAGTTGGAATACAGGCTGCAGGCAGTACTCTTGAAGATGTATTTCCATCAATTCTGCTTCTTCAAACAGCCACCTTACCTCTCACCCACAATGTGGGGGAACATGCACGCACAAAAGCACTCTATAACTAACACATATAACTGACGTTGTTAGCATTCTCAGCAGAGGGCAATTGACTGACTAGGATGAAAAAACAGTTTCCTACCTTTCGTAACTGTTGATCTTCGAGATATGTTGTTCTTGTCCATTCCATTCTAGGTGTGCACATGCCCATGTGCGCACCCGTCAGAGATTTTTGCCTTAGCGGTATCCATAGGGTCGGCTGTAGCATACTCTTGAGTGCTGTGCTCATGCGTCGGTATATTAGGGACTGCCGGCCCTATGCCCTCTCAGTTCCTTCTTGCCATCAACTCCGACAGAGTAGCAGGAGGGTGGGTCATGTAATGGATATGAGCAACACATCTTGAAGAACAACAGTTACGAAAGGTAGGTAACTGTTTTTAACTCTTGGAGTGTTTGCTCACGTCAATTCCATTCTAGGTGACTCACAAGCAGTATCCCTGGTGGCGGGTTCAGACTTCATGGTCATGTGGCTTACAACACAGCTCTGCCAGCATCGTCTCAAGCTGGGTGAGCACATAATGAGATGTAAACGTGTGGCTAGATGACCAGGTAGTGGCCCTGCAGATATCCTGAATCAGCACCTGGACCAGGAAGGCTGCTGACGAAGCCTGCACCCCAGTCGAGTGGGCAGCCACTGCCTGAGTGGCTCAGCAGTCCTGGAGCCAGCTGCACTAGCCACTGCAGAAGTCATGGAGGTCACGGAAAGTCACAAAATCTGTGATTTCTGAGACCTGTGTGACAGACACACAGCCTTATCCATGAACCGTAACAGTATGAGATTCAGGTCCTAGGGAGGGATGGGATCCCTGACGTGTGGATAGAGATGCTCCAGACCTTTCAAAAACCGGATGGCCATGTCATGAGCAAAGACCGATGTGCCCTGGAACGGAGAGTGGATGGCCGAAGTTGCGGCCAAGTGGACTTTGATTGAAAACTGGGACAACCCCTGGAGCTTGAGGTGTAGAAGATAGTCCAGGATCACCTGCAGTGAGGCCTGCTCAGCCCGGATACTTCGGTCCAAGGCCCAGCACCTGAATCTCTTCCACTTGGAGTAGGAAGAGTAGGTTGCTCTGGTGAAGGACTTTCTGCTACCCAACAAGACCTGTTGGACCTGGGCCGAGTATTCCTGTTCTTCCGCATTTAGCCATGCGGAAGGCACACTGTCAAGTGCGGTGCCACCAGGTTCGCATGCAGAAGACTCCCGGGGTTCTGCGACAGCGGGTCCGACCAGAGAGGTAGCGGCTACTGAAAGGTCCATAAGCGTGCCGAACCAGTGCTGCTGAGGTCACGCAGGAGCTATCAGGATCACTTTCACTTTGTCCTGTTTGATCTGCATAAGGACCTTGTGGATTAGCAGCACCAGTGGGAAGGTATACATCAGAGCCCCTCACCATGGAAGCAGAAAGGCGTCTGATGGGGATGCACTGTCCAATCCCTGGAACAAGCAAAACACGTGGCATTTCCAGTTCTGATGGGACTCGAACAGATCCACCTGGGGATTCCCTCACCTCCGAAAGATCACACTGACCACCTCTGGGTGGAGCAACCACTCGTGGCAAGATGAGAAGGTCCTGCTGAGGCGATCTGCTACCATGTTCTTGGCTCCAGGCAGATGTGTGGCCACCAGATGGACAGCATGCCACACACAGAAGCCCCACAGGTACAGAGCTTTGTGGCAAAGGGCCGATGACCTGGCTCCACCCTGTCTGTTGATGTAATACATTTATGCAGGATTGTCCATCAGGATTTGTACCACCTTGCCCTTCACATAAGGCAGGAAAGCCTGGCAGGCCAGGCGAACCGCTTTGAGGTCCCTGACGTTTATGTGGAGCGACAGATTGTCCCGTGACCAGTGGACTTGCGTGCTGAGCTCGCCCAGGTGAGCTCCCTAGCCCAGGTCTGAGGCATCAGAAACCAGGGTCAGCTATGGGGCAGGGCTGCAAAGGGAACGTCCTCCAACACTGATTCGGGGCTCAACCACCAATCCAGGGATGATCAGATGTGAACTGGCACCCTGACCACCCAGTCTAGATTGTGTCTGTTGGCGATGTAGACCAACGCCAACCGTGCTTGCATTGGCTGGAGCTGGACATGCTGGACCACGTAAATACATGCGGCCATGTGGCCCAACAACCGCAGGCAGGTGTGAGCAGTGGTGAGCGGCTAGTGTCTCACGTGGGAAATCATGTCTGATATGGCCTGGAAACGCACCTCTGGAAGGAAGGCTCTGGCTTGTGTGGCATCAAGAACCGCTCCAATGAACGCTTTTCGTTGCACTGGCCTTTAGATGATTTCTTTTTATTTACCAACAGGCCCAGGTCGTGGCAGGTGGAATGAATCAGATCGAGGCTCCTTTGCACCTGTTCCCCAGATCTGCCCTTGATGAGCCAGTCATCGTGATATGGGTAGTCCTGAACCACTCGAAGCCTGAGGTAAGCGGCCACTGGTGGCATACATATTGTAAACACCCTCAGGGCAGACAAGAGGCCAAATGGCAGCACTGTGAACTGGAAATGGTGCCCATCTGTCACAAAACGGAGGAATCATCTGTGACCTTGGAAGATGGAGATATGGAAATAGGCATCCTTCAGATCGAGGGCAGTGTACCAGTCTCCCAGATCCAGGGAGAGGATGATGGAGGTCAGGGAGACCATGCAGAACTTCAACTTTTTGAGTGATTTGTTGAAGCGCCGCAGGTCCAGAATGGGCCTTACAGCCTGCTTTTGCTTTTGGAATTAGTAAATAATGGGAGTAGAACCCTTTTCCCCTCATGTCCCAGGGGACCTCCTCCACTGCCCCAGCTGCATGAGGATTTTGAACTCTTGAATGAGGAGTTGCTCGTGATAAGGGTCCCTAAAGAGGAACAGGGGAAGAGGAGACACAGAATTGCAGGGTGTAGCCCCAAGATACAATCTCTAGCACTCAGTGGTCCAAGGTGACCCGCGACCAGGCAGAATGGTAGGGACGAAGATGGTTGAGGAAAGAACGAGACGGATGATCAGGGGAGTTGACTGCGGCATCACTCTTAAGTGCACCCTCAAAATGAGTGCTTCTGGCCCCCGTGAGGCTTTGACAGGCCGGGTTGCACAGGGGAGCGGGAGAAGGAAAGGCGATGATGACCAAAATTCCTGTCTCTATTCTTTCTCCTTGCCTTCCCCTGTCAAGGCTGTGAAGGCCTCGGCAGCAGGGGTGGCTGGAACTGCTTCCTCGCCGACTACAGCGTATGCAGACCCAGAGAGCAAAGGATGGCCCGAGTGTCAGTCCATGCAGCCTCATGTCAATCTGTCCTATGAAGAGACCATTCCCATTTAAGGGAAGATCCTGGATTGAGGCCTGCATCTCCTGGGACAGGCCAGCAGTCTGAAGCCATGCCTCATGACCACTGCTGATGAGACCACCCTAGCTGCTGAAACGGCTGCGTCCCATACCATCTGGAGGGAGCACCTTTGAGCCATCATACCCTCCTGCACCAGGGCCCCAAATTCCTGGGCTGAGTCCTTGAATTTATGGAGGGAGTCCCATAAGTTGAATTGGTACCTCCCTAAGACAGCCTGGTGGTTGGCCACCTGGAACTGAAGGCTGGCCGTCGAATAAATCTTTCTCCCAAAAAGGTCCAGCCTTTTGGCCTCTTTATTCTTGGGGGTTGAACGGGTTTGCCCATCTGTCCTTCTTGTTAGCCACCGAGACAACCAGCGAGCCTAGAGGAGGGTGAGTATACAAATATTCAAACCCTTTGGCTGGGACAAAATACTTTTTCTTGACCCTCTTGGAAGTGGGAGGGATGGAAGAAGTTTGCCTATGGGCTTTTGCTATTTTTAGGACCCCATCATGTACCGGTAGTGCAACACAGGCGGGGGTAGAGCCGAAGAGTTCATTGAACAGGCTGTCCACCTGTTTGGCCATCTCCTCCACTTCCAAGCCCAAGTTCGTAGCCACCCTATGAACCAGGGCCTGATGTTCTTTGAAATTGTCTGGTAGGCTGGCGTGGGAGGGGCCCACCACCCCCTCATCCAAGGACAACAACTGGGTCACTGGGGGAGGTCCCGAGGGGTCATCCCTCATGGGGGAAAAGGGTTTCAGGGTGGGCAGCTGCTCCTCTACCCCGGCCTCTGAGTGCGTCACCCGCACTGAGCTCACTGCCACTAGTGCTGTTGGTTGCTGCTCTGAGGTGGTGGCCACGGAATGGACTGACTGAGGCATGGACATCACAGGCATGCCCCATGCACTCCAATAGGGCCATTGCGCCAGCCACTGGCTTTACTGCCACAATGGCAGTGTGGAGGTCAACGCAGCCTCAGGTGCCCGCTTGCGCCAGGGCTGTTGCAGTGAAAGGCTGAATTCCCTTTCTGAACCAGAGGAAATACCTTCCAGTGGTCATGGAGGGGCTGTCGAAACTTGCGTCTCACGACTAACCGTCTCTGCATGAGACCGGTGCCTCGAGTAGGAGAACTGGTGCCAGGGCCAGGGGGATTGGTACCATGATCAAGACTGCTCCCACTGCAGGAATCTGTGCGGAAGGAGGCAGCTGGTAGGAGGATGATTGGTGCCGGCGATATGGTGACTGGTGCCTTCTTTTAGGAGACCCACATCAAGCGGGTGGAGACCAGGAGCCTGGTGCTCGTGAGATAGCACGTCCCACAGAAGACAGAGACCTGGGGCACAGAGATGGGAAGCGCTCTCTCGTCTATGGAGACCAGTGTCGTTACCCTGCCCCCTGGGAGGGTCTTTACAGCTGGCTCGCCCTCAGTGGGAGCCTTTGTCGTGACCTGTGACACACCTGGTGCCGGCGGCACTGGTAGAGGCCTTTGCTTTCTGGGCGCCAGGAGAGCCTGGGAAGGCGTTGGCACTGCCACCAGTCTGGGTCCCCTACCACTCCCTGGAGTAGGTGGCGGATCCCTCAGGGGACTAGGAGGCTCCATCGAGGGAGTGTCCCCATGTGGCTCCAGTGTTGGCTGTCAGTCAAAACTGGGTTCTTTGCCCATCTTGCTCAGTGCTGGGGAGTAATTTTTCTTCGACCTCTTCTTAGGCACTGGTGACCAGGAGAGATACTGGGTAGAGTCCGGTGGTGGGGGTTGTGCTGTGTACCGAGGCCAACGTACTCAGGGCAGAGTCTGGCTGGGAAAGCTTGGAACCTGGGTGGACAGCAGCCTCCTTGAGGAGGGCCCTCAAATGGATGTCTCACTCTGTGTTCTCGGACGAAAGTTCTTACAGATGCGGAAGCAACGCTTCTCCTTCACATGTGATTCTCCCAAGCATTTGAGGCAGCTGCTATGGGGGTCGCTAACAGGCACAGGCCTGTTACATTCAGAACAGGGCTTAAAACCCGGAGACCAGGGCATGCCCTGCCTGGGGCAAAGTCCCTGCTGGGACTCTATCTCTAACTACACTACTTAACAACTACGTATTAATTAACTACTGTAAACAAAATATTTACAAAGCCTTAAGGCTAAAAGAGTGAAGTAGAAGAACCCTTCGCCCTTGTGAGGCAAAGGAAAGGTGCTCTAACTAATCACCATAGGTGAAGGAACTGAGAGGGCATAGGGCTGGTGGCGCCTAATATAGCGACGCCTGGGCATGGCACTCAAGAAGGTGCTACAGCCAACCCTATGGCTATCTCCGATAGCCGCGCATGTAGGCGCACACACACCTAGAATGGAACTGACATGAGCAAGCACTCAAAAAATACTGAACTACCATCCAGTTGAATCTTTTTTCAGGTCAACCATGTGGCACAGGAAGAGGAAACTTTCCCTGCTGCTACCCTATTCTGTAAACATATAGACAGCTGTCAGCACTACATTCACACACACACACAAATGAAAAGCAAGCCTGGGTATTTTGATTAAGGTTCTTAATGAAAATTCACAAGTACTACATTATCAACATTTTCATGTGTTCTCTGTTGGGGGTATCTGATGCAAAGCCCATCTAATTATTCAATGGACACACCCCAAGTATTCAGTGGGCCTGAGATGATCGAGATCTTTCTAATTAAAAAGTTATAAAAGACGAGTAAATATGCATTCAACAGTTAACAGATCAAGAGCTGTAATTCGGCACCTTTTCTGATACCAGCATAAGTACTAGTGAGTCCATTTCGCTTCTTTCGGTGGCGGTATAACCAGATGCTGAAGACCATAAGAATAATCCAACAGGCTGCACCAATGCCAGCAATGAAAGCTGGCTGTTTTACAACATCTGAAATCTGCTGGGCTAAGCTGACTTGGTCTTCTGGTGACACAGGGTTTCCATGGGAATCTAAAAAAAGGAATAAAAAAATCTCTGATTAATTTGGATGTGCAGTTCAAAAAACCAAATGTACTATTATTATTGCTAAGTAATAATAATTGTAGACAGTGATTTAAAAAATACTATGGCCCAGATTTTCAAACCTGGGCACCTAAAGTTGGCCTTTTAAATCCATATTTAGGCACCCAAATAAAATTGGCCTGATTTTCAGAGGTAATACACGACTATTATTATTACTTATTATGTGTACTGTTGTAGCACCTAGCAGATTTAGGCATGGACCAGGAGCCCATTGTGTTAGGTGCTTTACAAACACAGAAGAAAAAGATGCTCCCTGCCCCAACTCCTGTGAACTTCAGCAGGATTGTGGGTGCTTAGTGCTTCTGAAAATTAGGCCCCTTTTATTTAGGTGACTAAATATGGATTTAGAAGGCTGACTAAGTCCATGGTTTAAAAATTTTGGCCAATAATTTTTCATCATTTCTGCAATATAACACAAATCAAATTATTTCAGATTAAATTTAAAAATAAAATACAACAAAATCACCACAGAAAACTAAGGAGAAATGTGTTGGAGAAGTCTGTTTCCAGAATTCCACTAAAGCTTAGAAACAAGCTACATGAACACACACACAGTTCCCCAGAAGTGAAAATCATAGAAGCATTACAAATTCAAAACACATTTATACAAGGTGGATACTGAAAAGATGTTTTTTAAATTTAGCAGTTTCTGACAGGCGACTTGTATCTCATGTTACACAGTCTGTTTTTTTCTCAGAGTCTTATTTTGACCTCAATTCAAGAAGACTGAAAATTCAAGACTAGCTAAAGAAGAGAGTGAATAAAGTAACTTGATTCTACCAACTTAGCATGGCTGGACAAGCTAGTCTTTAAAATTATAGCTTTGAGAATGCAAGAAGGGATATTAAATATGCCAAGAAAAGGTACAATGCACTAAAAATAATCAATAGGCCTTCCTAGTAGTGGAAAAAGCAGAGGCCCCTTGATCAACTACCTCAATTTAGAAATCAGAACAGAAACAAAGGACAGCTGAAAATGTTTTCATTAATTACTAAATGTATAAGAGTTTTCATTTTTAATATACAGGGTATTTATTATTTTAACCTAAAATTTCATTTTTCTTTCCATATATTATGTCTGTAAATATTAACACTATTTCAGACTGGTCTACTCACCAATATCCTATAATTGCCTTGAGGTTGCTCAGCAAGAAGACATTTTGCTAGATTTTTATCATCTGGGTACATTGATTTTTAGCAGTAAGAGGTGCTCTTTGCAAATTTGTGAGCTAAGAGATCTGTATTACTGCTCCCCGAATTGAGGACCAGATTCTGAAACTCTCATTCACAATGTATAAATACCTTACATCACTCACACTGTGTAATACCTAACTTTTTGATCAGTCCCATTGATTTCAGAGTAAATAGTCAAAGAATTAAACACTACTGAATGTGAGTAAGATAGTAGAATCTGGTCCTGAGATTGGTCCTTTTAGGAGAAAAATATGTTGTTTGTTCAAGTGGCCTGATCAAATTCTGTTAATGCATACTGACTAAGAAATGGAAATCAGTTCACTTAAAACACAACAGCATTAATGCTCTCAGCACTAACCAGTGAACAGGTTAATACTCTTAATCATGACACCCCATGTCCCCCCCCCCCAAAAAAAAAGTATAAATATATATAAAAGAAACAGTGTCACTATAGACTACAGGGAAAACAAGCCATATTGTAGAAAAACAATTGCTCTGGGAAAGGGACACCTTTATAGATTGGAAATGGTTACATTATTAATAGTTTTTTTCCCTTGGCTTTTTCTTCCACAGAATTTCAGATTTTATTCTACACGACATCCAGGCTCAATACCTATTTTCACAAGCAATCACTACCTTTGACTGTTTGTTGACTGGAAGTTTTATTTCACATAACAAGCCCTTTTATCTTCTGTGATCCTAAGAGCACTCATAGTCTGAAAGTTCAGCAAGCAGACCTATTCTTTTCTTACCAATACACCCTTTGTGTCTCCTAGATTTATAGATTTCATGGCTATCTGTGCAAGGTTAAATTGGGTTGCTTCAGATTTTATGGAGACAGCCAAGTGAGGTTCCATGCAAGTGGCCAGATGGGCTTCACTGTATAAAGTGTACTGTGACTAATGAATTAAAATTGCCACTCTATGTCTCATCTTTTGTCTCACAGCAGCTGAGGCTGTATTAAGATATTGAAAACTGCAATATCATTCTAATTTCAAAACAACTACATTTACTTTTTTTTAAATGCTGATATTATTTGAAATTGTTTTCTTTGACAGAAAAGTGACTTTTCATTGGAGACACTGTTCACCTATTGTTCTGCGTATGTTAACATTTCTTTGTTATTTAAATATTACTCTTTCATACTTCTACTGAAGTATTTACAATAAAGAAAAAGTTACCTTATTCTCCCTGGTCCCCCCCCCCCCAAAAAAAAAGAATACTACAGCATAGAATCAATAAAATTTATGAAGCCCTAAGCTGTGCATAAGGAGCCAGCAATGTAAATGATTCTGTAACACAAACAAATATAGTGGTAATATTTTTATATATATATATATATATATACACACAAATGTTAAGTGCATTATTCACACAGTGCATGTCTCATGTACAAAATACTCCATGAACCTTTATTTTTCTAATCACTCACATTATGAGATGTAACTTGAGAACTAATTAGCATGCCTTTAGTGATATTCTGTTAGCCACTAGAAATACCTGTATATTATCGTAATAAATTGTTGTATTTAAAACACCAAGCCTGAAATACATTATGCATGTGTGGACTGCTACACCTGCACAAAGCCTCATTTTTCATATATATATTTTACACCTCTACACACACACACACACACACTTTCTTTTTCTCTTATTCTTTAGCTTCAGTCATTTAACTGTACACACACATGTATCTGTACACACACACGTATATGACTATATATTCCTTTATTTTAATAATAGAAGCTAAGCTAACCACTAATTTTAAGGGAAGCTGGTAGTGACCCATGTGTTTATGTTGCTAACACTTTCCATTATTAAAGATTCTTGCAGCCTTTTTTTTGTTCTATCACTTTGTTGTTTGCATCAGGCCTTTGAAATTAGGGGAAAAGGGAGAAAGCCCTTGGGCTAGAAAAATGCCTTTTCTTTGTGCCATGAAAATCCATTCAGGTTTAGCCGACACATAAACTGTTGAAAATCACCATATCACTGCTGTTGTTTCTGGTTCCTCCAGGTAAATGTTGGCAGCATACAAAATAATAAGGAACTGTGAACATTCTAAGGTCACATTCACAATGCTGACAAAGCTGCCGAAGCACACATTGTACTGAGAATACCTAGGAGCTGCTGGAGAAGGCTGACTACCTCACTCCCTGGAACTGGCATATTTCCTGGCCCCAAGATAACAGACTTTCCCTGCTGACAGTTAATGTAGTTAGGTCTGTAGTTCAGGTACTAGCAATCTGCAGTGCTGTGTGGAAGGTCCAGGGCTTAAATGCTGGTGATATAAGATACGAGGTTGTTACAGTTGCACATAACAATTGGTTTCTTTCTTTGTCCTTTTCAAAATAGACTAGTAAATTACATACAAAAACACTATGTTAAAATAAAGTTATTTAGGATGCAAATTCAAGAGTTATGAAATCTCAGAATCACGGTGACCTGTGCAAATGCCTCCATGTGCATGCATTAAGATACAGTCTTTAATGGTACAATCAGGTACTGTTCCACAGGACTCCTGCCTCATTCAGTGCACAAGATAGCTGGTCAAAGGGAAGTGAGAATTAAGGTTGCACGGGCAACCATAAATCTGGCATTTCCTAACTTCTGAGTGCTTGACTTTGCAATAACTTGCTCCCTCTCCTCCCCCCCCACTCAATGTGGGTATATATAATGTAGAAAGACAATTCTTTGGTCAGAAATCAACTTATGAATATTCTCTTTTGCCTTCTTTCTAGTTATATACAATGTCATAAATGGAGAAGTGCCACTTTTAGGCTAGAGCTCTATAGTGTACTGCATGTAAGTGCAGTGCACTGCCCATGTGCAGCCTCACTGACATCAGTGGGGCTTTGGGTGGGCAAAGCAGGCCACCTTTGAAAGTCTACTGCAGGCCTGAAAAAGACACTATATTGTGTTGGGCAGCTTACTTGCAGTGGCTGACAGAATGATATCCCTAAAGGCATCCTAATTAGTTCACAAATCACATGTCTTAATGTGAGTGATGAGAGTAATAAAGGTGCAATAAGAGTTTCTTGTATTTTGTACACTTGAGACATCCACTGCTTGAAAAAAACACTTAACATTTATAATTATTTTACGGAAACCTCTTAAGAAATAAGTGCATAAAATGTATTCACTCAGGTTAATATGTTTATTATGAGTATTATTAACTGCATCTGAGATGCCTCATGTGAATAGTACACTGGACAGAACATGCTGCAGGATGTACCAGGTAATTCTCTATTGAACCATCAGCAAACCAATGGAGTGTCAACATTTCAAAGCTGCCATCCATGGTACTCCATCGTTGTACAGAAGCTATGGTGGAGATCAGTATCAAAGGGATTAACAGTTCTCTGGGGTAATGTTCTGTAGCCCTTGAATGGTTGCAACTTACTTTTACTCACATGCTCAGCCAAAGGTCCACATACTCATTTCTTGGCACGAGAGAGCATTCAGAGCACTCCAAAATCTGAATAGCCCTATCTGTGCAGGGGAGGGGTGTGCTGTGTGGGGACTTACTCAAACTAAATCCTAAGGGGGAAGTTTTAGAGCTAGTCACAATCTAGCCCTCAATTTTTAATCAAGAATTGTTCAGAGTAAGATCTAAAGCTGATTTAATTGTGAGAGACATTCCAAAATTTAAATGAATATACAAATCATACAGTATATATAATATGCACACAGGGAATTTGTAATCAGTTTAATAAAGGTAGCAGCATACTAATTCAGAAATCAACATCAAAGCAAAAGATTTAAGCTTCCTGGCTCTAAGAACGAAATACAGATTTCTCAAATTGGTGATTGCAAGAATGCAGTTCATCTAGCATATAGATATTGGAACTAGCAATTCCCGCCAAACATTCTATGAACAACATCCTTACCCACCGCCAAACACAGCCCCCCTTCCCAAAACCCAAAAAGGAAAAAAAAAATGCCCTCTTTATCTAAATGAATGTATTGCTTCTGGAAAGTACTAGAGTGATGGCATCAGCAATAAGGATAAGTTTTGTATCCTCAGAACAGCTTCTGGAAAACAATGGTGCTATCTATCCCTCACTGCTTTACTTCTTCTCTGGGAGCACATCCAAGAACCAAGGATGAGATTCTATGATTAGCCTCTAAGATGCACAAGCACAGAACTCAGGGTAAGGTAAGGAAGTTTTAAGCCACTTTACCACTCTCACAATCCTAGGCTACTCTGGGTGAAGAGTTTCCTTGGGGTAA
The DNA here is from genome assembly GCF_965140285.1 of Lepidochelys kempii. NCBI lineage: Eukaryota > Metazoa > Chordata > Testudines > Cheloniidae > Lepidochelys > Lepidochelys kempii. Next base: position 179,766,276 of record NC_136380.1, read on the forward strand.
TTTAGGTAGCCCTAGGGGCCTGTTTGAGTTATGGCAGCCCCTCCAGGATACCCTATGGGCCACAGTACTGCTCAGAATCTCCACAGTGTGTTCCCCACAAATGCTTTCTGCTCCAGGGCTTACAAAGGGGTCCTCAGAAGGGAGCCATACAGCTGTCTTACACTGCATCTATACCAAGGGAATCCTTCCAACAGCTAGTTACAAGGCTGTTGAGGTCCTTTACGTTGTTCTGGTCCTTTGACCTGGTGTAAAGTGGCAGTAGTGGGACTGAGGATCTCACCACACATTATATCTGATCCTTTATGGGTACAAAAAGAGGAGAGGGAGCTGAAAAGGGCACTAGAAAAATCCTTTCTTTTAGGGAGCACAAAGTTTGCTTGAGGCCTGTACTCATAAGAGTGCTAACGTCCCTGAAAGGAGGCAAATGAGAAAGAGGCTTTGTGCCACTTCCTTCATCACCAGCCAGCACAGCTTGTCAAGAGATGGGCACCTGGTGTGCACTATTAAAGGTCACAGCAAGGGACTCTCGGGTCAACGCTTCTTCAGTGTCCCCAAAGGCAATGTGCTTACTTCAGGAACAGTGTTTCTGAGACCTCCCACTGGGATGATGTACTACCACCATGCTGTGTGGCACAGGGATGTGTCTCAAATGTACATTTTAGCTCTGGGGAGTGAGATGGTAGGGTTTTTTAGAACTCTCATACAGTGTAATTATTTCTTTACAAAATGCCATAATGCTCAATCCCTGGCTTCTGCTGAGAATGTCATTAAGGACATTAACTGTCATGTTACCATCTGTCCACTAGGGATTGGACTAAGATCACGAACCACTGAGGCCACTAAACAGCAAATGATAACTTTTGATTACTGTAGATCTCAGGTGAATCAGAAAATATGATCTGGAGGAAAGAGACTTTGGGCAATATTTTCAAAAGCACCTAACTGATTTAGGAACTTAAGTCCCATTTTCAAACATGATTTATGCACTTAGGAGCCTAAGTTCCACTTATTTTGTGAAGCACTAATCAATAGCCTTAGGAGAAGATTTTCAAAGATGAGGCACCTGATTCCTATTGACTTTCAATAGGACATGGTTATCTAACTGCCCTTTGCCTTCTAGTGAAGTGTCCATACATGCCATTGCTGGAAGCAGGCTAGTGGCCCTGCTCAGTCCTGGTAAGGCAAATGGTCAACTATGTTCCTTTTCCAAATATGCTAACTGGAAAGGCAAGGAAGGGAAACTAAATAAATCATGTTCTTGTAAAACTGGCGTTTATTTAGGATTAATTTACTAGCAGATGGATTAAGGAAAAATGTTAATATCAAGCCTGCAGTTTCAGACATCAAGGCCTCTTCATTAAGCTGGTATCTATAACACTTAAAATTTCAAGGTTTTCAAAATATCAGCAGCGAAACAAAAACCCTGATTCTTGAGAATGGAAAATGAGCACAGAAAAGAACATGCCAATGAGCACTTATAGGTACTACATTAATGAGTCATTTTAAAAAGTTCTGCATTCTTGCTATGCAATTTCTATTACAATCAATGGGAGTCACAAGCCCAAATTATAAGCAATTTTTTGAAAGTTCCCTTAATTTCAATGGCTAAATGTAATTTTTTGGTATTGCAGCAATTGTTCACTCAGAATAGGGTCCTTTTTTCATTCTCAGTAACTGCCTATTTTTAACTGTAAAATCACATAACTGGACAGGTCTTTTGATGATGGAGACAGAGAAGGGCACAAGGTCAAAAGGAACATGGTAAGGTTCTATTTTGGTCTGATGGGACAGCATGTTTTGATTTCATCATGCTAATAAAGAGCAGCATCACTATACTGCAAGGCATTTTAAATATTGTTCTGTAAACCAGCAGTAATCCCACATCACTTCCAGACATATCCATATCCTATGGCCCCCAATCTTAAACTGTGTCAGAGGAATGGTTGGTGCAGATGAGGAAAAAAGGAGTGCAAAGATCACTGTTGCATCCCTTGCCCTGATACTGGTAGGCCAGAACTAATATGAATGTAGCAAACTTGGTGGCTCGGGCCCATCTTAAACTGTTGTGTTTTTCCTACGCCAGTCTTAAGTATCAACCACTTCGCAAAAATCAACAGCCAAAACCAATAATGAATTGTGACTCTTTGTTTAAAAAAAATGCAGCAACCATTATACAACAAACCTTTGAGAGATGCTGTTACAACACTGTCTTTAGAATCCAGTTCCAATACATGTCCAAAAACACAAATACTAATCTCATGTTAACATTCAAGCAACACTCTGCATTCTGCCTGACTTGTAAATATTTCTGGATCCATAAAAGGAAAAATAAACACAGCACTGAATTTATACGCAAATTTACCAGAAGGCTTACCTAATTGGATAAACTGTGGCTCACTTTTCACTCCGGGTCCTGCCGCAGTACTTGCTGCTACTTCCACACTGTATCGAATACCAGGAACTAAGGAGGGGATGAGTACAGAAAAGGTGGAACCATCTACGGTCTTGTTTATGTGGTATCTGCTTTCATTGCCCAGGCACCAAACCTGTAGGTAAATGAAGTACATAGCACATGTGTGTGTTAAAAGTTAAAGCTAAAAGGATAGTTACATGATATGATATGGTCCTTTCTGATTCATAAAGGGAGTCAAACTAGATTATAACTGTTATTTATTATTTGTATTGCAGTAGCACCAAGCCATCCCAGTCACAGGCTAGGTGCTGTACAAACAAAGAGCAAAAATATGGTTCCTGCCACAAAGAGTTTACAATATAAGATAACTTGTTAGCTCCCTTCTAACCCTCTAACATATCAATCCAAGACATAAGCACTAATAATGCACTAATGAGCATTGGTTGCACTCCACAGATAATGGAAAAGAGAGAAAGAACTCTCAATCATTCAGTATGACTAAAACAAGGGAATTAAATTTGATGATATTTGCCATTCTCTTTTTCTTGAATAATTGGTCAGGCTAGGTTTTGTTCAGAGACATGTTTGGGGAAATTTGTATTTGCATGAATTCATACTTTTCCCTGAGGACAGGTATTCATGCTGGAAGCAATAAAAATTATAGTAAACCAAACAGGGATTGGATGCAGGGGATGATGCAGTGACACCCCATTTTTAACTAAGAGTTAGGTCACAGTGAGAACGTGGCACACGCCATTTTTAACTAAGAGTTAGGTCACAATGAGAATGTGGCACAGGTAAAAGCTGTGGGCCTGAGACTCAATCTGGAGAAGACTCAGGTGATATTGGCTGGTTAGGGGAAAACAACTGGATGAGATGGGAGATAATGTTGCCCCCTCTGATTCAAGGGGCTTGCCGACCATTTGTGAGTAGATGCACAACTCAGGAGGCTGGATGGACTCCTAATTGGTATTAAAAAAGCAGGTAACCAGTAGCACCTACTGTTAGATCACCTATTTCTCAATCTGTACTTCCAGGAGGTTGCGTTACTTTTGTAATCTGAACTTGCAACTGTCTTTGTCACCTCCAGATCAAGCTATTGCAATGAGCTCTACATGCAGCTACTCTTTCAATCTACCTCGAAATCAAAAACGGTGCAGAATTCAACAGCTTGTTTATTATGAGGTAGGTCCTTCTGGGAACACATGATACCAGTACTTTTGGATCCACACTGGCTACCTATTAAATACAGGGTACAATTTAAGGTTGTGGTCTTGACCTATAAATAGTCTAAAATCTTGTAATCTGAAAGACTGCTTCACTCTCCCTGTGCCAGTCTTCTGCATTTGAGATCTGCCTGAGCTGGAACCCCAGCCATAAGGGAGATCGAATCAACTAGCACAGCACTTTCTGTGAGGGGGCCACCCTCAGCTTTGAACTCACAAATATTCCTAGTACATTGGCTTTGTGAGCATGCACACATTTGTGGCAAGACATATTTCTTCACCCTAGATGTAAGGGGGTTCAGAGGACTCTTGTGGAGAATTATAAAGAACGGGAAGATATTTTGCTGGATTATTATATATGATTACTGGGGAAAGATAAGGGGTAAATGGAGTAATCAATTTTAATAAACATAATTGTGAAATGGGTCAAGGAATGTCCAGAGCATAGGATAATCACTCACTTTTTACAAATGAGTACTAAATAAATGATATCATTTTTATTAGTGCCATTAAATTCTAGACAATGATCCATAAAACCTGCAGAAAAGTTATAGAATGATCTTATAAAAATGATAAGACTGCATGTTTTAGAAAGCTATTAATAAGTCAATACAGGGATTTGGAAAGGGAACAGTTATGCAGCCTTCACAAGAGCAGTCACAAACCCTTGTGCCACGACGCACACAGAATATAAAGCTTAACATCCCCCACAACCCACAAACAACCTGTATTTAATGAGCAAGAAGGAAGTGACACTAAGGAATAAAAACTATGCTGGGCAATAGATAGTTATGGTTTAAATTTGTTTTCTGCTTAATTTCTCACGATCTTTACATAGAAGTGACTACAGTATATGATAATGATCCATTATACAATCTATATAGGGAAGTTTGAACAGATAGAAGATGCTTGTTAAGGAAACAAAAGGGAAGCCACTCCTGAACAGATGCATCACAGAAAAAGAAAATGAAAAGCATTGTAAGCAGCCCTGTAACTTTATGCCAGAGGTGTGACAGAATGGACTCATTTGAACGTTATTGTTTTTTGTAAAGTGCTATTCATACTTCTGTAGCTGTGTCATCCTTTCCATTATAACCTATTAATACATTCAAATTTTCTCCATTCTAAAACTTAGTGTGCAAGGTGTCAGCCAGCCTGGGTTTTAATTGTTTTGAAAAAATAAAGAGAATCCACTTGTTGAGAAAATAACATGATAGAATAATCATTAATTCCTTTTTGTATTAAAAAAAAGGGATGTGAATTTCAGGGTTTTTTTCCGGGTTATTTGTTCCTAACATTGACTAGTTGTTTTTGTTTTTTTAAACAGAAAATACAATTATGCATGCTTTCATGATGCCTGTTTTCGATCCAGAGGGAAAATTATCCACTGACCCACATTAAAAAACAGTGGCAGCCCCACCGCTGCATAGGCACTAAGAGATGCCTGCTCATAGCTCACTGCAACCTATTGTCCCCAGATGCTAGCAGACACTGTATAGCATATTCCACACTCAAATGTGAATTTCCTCTCTTTTATTGTTTTGTCCTCACAACCCTAACATTCTTTTAATACAGTTTCTGGTGGGTGAATAATTCCATCTCTTTAGTTCAAGGTCTAACTGCCTTTAAATAAAACTTCCTTTGTGAATATTTTTTTCAATTACATCTGAAACTAAGCCACAAAATGATTTTGTACCAGTCAATCAGGTTCTGAAAGGCATTTTATTATTTTAAATTGACCATGAAGCTAAGTGATCTCCACTCTTTTTTCTTTTCTACAGTGTAAAGAAAGAAATGAGTGGAATGAGTTTTGATGCTTAGGAATAAATGCCTACACTGTGGTATTTTATCTTTAAAAAAAAAGGCTAAAACATTCTGATTTAAAAATCTCTCTCAACAATGCCAATTTGCTACAGACTAGAGCAAACCATCCTGCCACTAGTGGCTATAAAACAACCTTGAAATCCATGACTAGACACTTACAACATCTCAGCCTTGCTTAGGCAATTTTAGCTTCATTTCTTTTTTATGTAATTTATTCACAATTTAAATTACTCTAAGATAAAAACAGTATGTTGCTACAGAGGCCTTAAATAATAAAAACTGTCTACTGAACTTTAATAGGTTAAAAATATATATAATATAATGAAGGCTAGAATGCAAAGATAGATTTGTAAAAAAACAAAAAAAATGCTATAAATATATTTAATCTTACACTAACTCTCTTTAGATGGAAAGCTTTTCCATGTTTTTAACTATCCCAGATGAATAGAATAGTACACTTTACTCAGAATGTTACATAATAAATTATGTTGAAGCCTTTCAAATGATTAGACCCATTTATTTCCTCAAATTCCCTGTTTTGATCACAAAATGGTTCTTAAACTAGCACATTTTTCTTTGTGTTTTGTGTACGTAATTCTCATGTTATAGCATAGACATGAAGTTGCTTATTTTAATTATGAATTTTGACCTTTTCTTTAATTTCCTGCACTACCATCTTCCCATTCAAATTAGTAGGCAGTTTTAATTGCTTTTGGACATGTAAAGATGCCACAGACTAGACAGAATTCCTAAATAAATGGTACTATAAAAAAAATAAACTGAGAAATATTTTTTGATTCCACATGCTTTTGATTTTTACCAGTAGATGGAGCCAAGTATCCACGAACAATTTATCCATCAATAGCATGTCAATACTTTGCAGTGAATAAGAACTCTACATGTCACCTTATATTCTTGGACCATTCCATTCTGGGTATCCTCAGGGGGTGGCTGCCAGGTAACCACAATTGCAGTCCCATTCCCGTCATTCTTAGTCACTGAAACACTTTGAGGTGGAGCACTAGGAGCTGTTTGCGGGAAGAACCAGATGGTTAATTTGTTGTTGTATTTCTAATACAATGTTGCCAAATGCTTTTTAACAAGCTGCTAGTGCTTGATACATAAACAGCCTATTCTGCACTACACAAATGTAATCATAATTTCTTGTTTCGCCATTAAGGATGTTTCTGTCTGTCAAGGTAAACGGACGTGAGAGACAAAATATGGTCTAGTAATGTGAACAGGTGTTGGGATCCTGGGTTCCATTACTGGCTCTGCCACAGACTCACTTTGTCACCTTGACCCAACACTGAGATCAAACTATTAAAAAGATTCCACTAATTTTTGGTGCCTAACCTCAGACATGTAGATCCTTCCTTTCAGAACTTCTGAGCACTAAAATTAACCTAACAAAGACCTTTGGGTGCTCATCACTTTAGAAAAACCAGGCTGTTGGTGTGCCAAGTTGGACACTCAAAATGTAGGCACCAAAAAGTGGATGTTTTCAAAAATGTTGGCTTTAATTTCCCTGAGCTTTAGTTTCCCCTTTTTTGTAAAATAAAATAAAATAAAATAAAATAAAAATATGTACTTCTTAAACTCCTGTTATTTGTAGGTACTTTCAATGAGAAGATTCTTTTTTTTTTTTTGGTCCATTAGAGTCATCCTAAGATGTTCTGGGTTCAGGTGCTGCTCTTTTGAGGCTGCTTCAGAGGCCTAGAGGGAAGGCAGTGAGGGTCATCTGTTCAACTAGTGCAGCCAAAACGTATGGTGCAGGTCTGGGCCCCACCAACACACTGAAATGTCTACTCTGAGGCATTTTGATTATGTTTGACCTTGCAAGTAAAAATGCTATGGTGAGGGAAATGGCTTTATGAACCCTACCCTCCTTCTAGCACATGCACAGAGGAAGATGCATAATTTAGTCCAGTGTATTTGTTGCTCTCACTCATCATCTTTTCATTTTGTACCAGTGATGGATCCAGATATACAAGCGCCCTAAAAATGTGGTTTCCTTCCTTCAGCTACAATACTTTGATGATTTCTGCGGTATCTGCTATTTACTTTAGATAGTGATAAGTATGTGTTTGAATTTGATACAAGTCACTTGTGACCAGACCATGAACTCAGCAGGGAGGAGAACACACTGCACTGGAGATAAAAAAAAAACACATTTCCCTTTTATGTGCTGGAGGGGATTTCTGCACATGCCTCTCTCACATGCAAAGTTTTAAATATTTACTTCTGTGCCATGAAACAAGTCACATAATGATCAGTCCAACACACTGACAATCTCCTCAGCTGTGCACTGCTGTGTTCTCATACAGTATGCACTTCAAACAAAATCAAATAATGAATGTATCATAGAGAAACCGGCCGAAATACTCCTTCAAAAAGAAAAGATGAAGACAGACTTGCTGATACTTGCCTTCTTCTAGGGTTTTTGCAAATTTTACTTCGCTATCTGCTCCTTGAAACTCGTTAAAAAAAGGGCGGGCCTTGATTTCATAGTTTACACCTTTCTTCAGCTCTGGAATGATGACGCTATTTTTGGTTGGTGTTCTCACTTCAAAAATTAACCATTCAGATTCACCGTGGGATGCAGTGGTAGGCCTGTACAGAATTTTATATCCCTGAATATACTGGGATTGCTGGTCCACCTAGCAGAACAGTAGAAACACATGTTAGTGAATGACTAATGGACTGTTTAATACATATAAACCATAACATTGCCTGTAGTATTATGCAAAATACTAAGAACTATCCATTTATTTTATCCAAAGTAAACAATGCTACTGAACCAGATAAAAATTCCTGGGAATTACAGCAAATTATGGGCCTTATTCACCACTGCATTAATACATTTTTAAGATAGTATAATGGCACTGACATCAATGAAGGGATAACAAAATGGTGACTCACGTTCTATATTTTGTAAAATGAATAACCCCGATGCCAAGGGGCTCCAAGCAGGGCAGGGGTTTGCCTAGGTGGATCTGTTTGCCGGATTGGGGTATATATTTTAATAGTTCAGATGATGAATATAGAAATCAAACAAAGAAACAGGTCAACCTTCCTGAGGAGTGGAAGCCTCCCAGCTTGCACAAAATGACCCTTGCTTCCTCCCCACTTCCTTGTGGACAAAGTGGATTTTAAAGGGCAGCCAAGTGGCACTATCTACATTCTGATGATTATGCTTGACTCTGTCAAAGGCCAGATAAATCCAAACATTTCCTCCATTCTCAGTGACTCAGCAGGGGGCTACTGTGCTGTAGAACTGGTGCTTTTTTAAGCAGTCACCACAGGGCCAATAAAAATCAGCTTTTTAAAGGAAGGAAGCGACCAATAAAGGTGGATCAAAACTGCACTCAGTTGACTGGATTGTCATTTGCAGTAAAGCCACTTTATGTCACTTGGCAGTGTACAAAGGCCTTAGTGTAAATAAGAACCAGGGTCAATATATTTGGGGATACTTGAGACAGGAGGTTACCTAATAGAATCGGTGTCTTGTGCAGCTTTCAGTATATTTTAGTCACTGACTTTGATAAATGATTTCTGATGTATAGGCAAATTTGAAAATAAAAACGTCTACTTAAAAACATTCAGATTTGTCCCATTTAAACTATTTTATCTGGTGACATAATAAAACTGTTTGTTTGCAATGTAATACCCAAGCAACATGTTTTGTTTCAAATAACTGACTGATGAATGGCTGCTCGCTAAAATTGAGGTAATGCTTAATCTTTGAAATTGCAGTCAGAGACCACCCAAGAGACCAAAAATATTGGCTGCCTGGAAAAGGTTGTTCTGTAACTAAAGGTCAAACAAAATTATGCTTGGAAGCTTGGTGATGTTTTTAAGTGGTCAGTTGAAACGGGAGATTGCCTGCTGCAGGTGGTCCTTAGTGCAGGTTTCACTGTAAATACTGGGCATCACAGCAGTCAGTTTCTTTACAGTTCTTGACTATGTAAAATGCTTTCTTTACAAAGTTACGCCATGCTAGCTGTAGCATCTTGTGATCACTTCATTATCATGAATCTTGCCCATATGCTCAGGGTTTAGCTGATCGCCATATTTGGGGTCGGGAAGGAATTTTCCTCCAGGGCAGATTGGAAGAGGCCCTGGAGGTTTTTCGCCTTCCTCTGTAGCATGGGGCACGGGTCACTTGCTGGAGGATTCTCTGCTCCTTGAAGTCTTTAAACTACGATTTGAGGACTTCAGTAGTATAGATATAGATGTGAGGTTTTTTGCAGGAGTGGGTGGGTGAAATTCTGTGGCCTGTCTTGTGCAGGAGGTCAGACTAGATGATCATAATGGTCCCTTCTGACCTAAATATCTATGAATCATGCCTGTCAACATTTTGAGTTGATCAGAAGGTAGCCCAGATGACAGTTTAAAGCTCCATTCCCTTGAGATTAATTGTCTCCACGACTGGAGTTGCCCCGCTCTTTTCCCGACCACCTAGTTGATATTGCTTAAAACAGCCGTTCGTTCATTTACATTGTCTTATATCTTTCCTTGAATAGACTTATTCCTTTCTCATGCTGTACTCTCTTTCTTTCTTTTTTCCTTTGTCCTCATCCATCCCCTTCATGTCACAATTTATTTCCCTGTATTCCTTCAATTTTTCTAAGCCCCCAATCTTCTCATTCTCTCTCCTTGTCCCTCCTCTGTATCTCTTCCTACCCCCTCCCTTGGGGACTCCTATAGTATCTTTTTCTTTTCTTGCCCTGGTTTTCCTCCTCTTCCATCATAACCTCCATACTTCTGACCTAACTGCTACTGACCAATGTGATTGTTTCCCATTGTGTTTTTCTTTCCCACCGCATGTGTGTTCACTTTTAAGCTAGTAATTGCTGTGCTGTGGGAGGAAGTGCATTTCTCAATATCTGATCTGGGGTAGGTGGGCATGGCAACTACCACATACCACTTCCTGCAACTCTGGTTGATAGACAGAGGAGCTATTGTGTTATCTCAAACATGACTTAGGGCCTGATGCACCTCTCACTGAATGCAACGGAATGGCTCTCATGAACTTGACTTTGGATCAGTCCCTTCACCTCCTGACAAAGGATGCTGAGCACCCTGGATATGGCATAGCACTCTCTGTAGAATGAGAAGATAATCTAGGTTCTGATTAAGACAGGCACAGTCAGGGGAGTGCTGTAAGTGCCAATACACATGAAGTGATTTTCATGTACAACAGCAAGCTATTTTCATAGCTTCTTGATATAGTTTAACTCCCCCATCAACAGTGCGGTGTAGTATTGGGATTTAAATAAAAGTTCCCTTTCTCCCTACCCAAAACCCACCTCCCATTTTATAACTTTTACTTACTGTCCAATGAACTTCAATTGAGGAAGAAGAAAGGATAGTGGGGTTGTGAAGATGCAGAACCACATCCCCGAGCTCTCTCTGGACCTGTTTGTGATCCACACCCTGGCTTGTAGGTGGAACATCTGGAACAATGTAAGAACCCATTCTTATAACTGAACTGAGTCTTCCAAGTACATAACTTGATTGACAAATAGGCTTAATCACAGTACCCACTAGAAGAGCCCAAATGTGCAGGAAATAGAACTACGTGAAGCATTTTCACAGCAAAATGGCCAAAACCAATCTGCTTTTTCAGTGGAAGCAATGTGGGGAGAGGGAAGACATGGGTGGGTGGGTAGGTGGGTTGGGAGCAAGGAGTAAAAAGAAAGAACAAGGTCAGGGATAACTATGGTAAATTACAGCAGAAGCATCACCTCTCATCATGCAAATCTCTCTTTCCTGCAGGGAAGGGGAATCTCCTACAGCACACTCCAAACACCATAGAAACCACGAAACAATCAAGGAGGGGCAGAAGAGTAGGTGTGTCTAAAAATAAATTCAGTAGCACTCTAGCAAGTGTTATTGTTGGTTTTTAATTACCTATTAACTGTAGTATAGTAATTAAATGAGGGGAAATGAACCACACAGATACAAGGTCTTCCAAGGGCAGGAGACTTCAGTGAACAGGGGCCAAAGCGCAGTTGCCTTCTGTCTCCCTTGATATTTGCAAAGCCAATACTGGTCTCTTATTGTTGAAAGAATTGTTCATACATATGAAAAGAGGAATTCCATTTGATGTGTTCTATCATTTGAGCTGGTACAATGTGGTGAGGATGTTTTCCATGTACAACTCTCAGAAAGCATCTTGGGCTGAAAAGAAATGACTCTCCCCATATGACACATTTATAGTGCACTCATCACCATGATATCTGAAGTGTATGTGTACCATGGATATCAGAGTACAGTATTTTTATATTCATTTCATAATTTCCCTTTTTTTCACTTCATTATACACAAAAACTATGTTGGCAACAGAGAAAACCTCAAGCTCGGAAATTCACATGACATGAAAAGTGCTGATTTTTTTTTTAAACAATCACAGGTATGTGTGAGCATGTTACACACACTTCGCTCCATGATACTACTCTCTCAATCTAATCTTTTCTAGTGTTTAGGCAAGGTTATGAAATCTACAAGCATTCTTCTTTCTGAAACATTCAGTAGGATTCTTGGCAATTTCAAAATCTGCCTGTTCACAAGAATGACCAGAGAGGGGGCATAGAGGAAAGGTGTATGTGCATATCCATGCCTGCAACAAAGCCAGATCCATGAGCGTGTTGCAGGTGGGTCCATCTGAGGAGTCCATCCGAGGAGTGAGAGCGGCAGAATGTTGATGACCTCCCTATGGAAATTGCTTATATAAAATATGAAGGGGACACATAAAGAAGTGTAACTTTTGAGGGGATAGTTACATTTCCAACCCATTACCCAGTGTATTTTTAAATAATTCACTGACCATCAAATTAAGAAATTATCTATCTATATATGTATGAAGTTACTGGCATGTGAACAAATTCTTTATCCAGCAACACAGTCCACATTTGAGACTGTAAGAGCTATGCCACCTGGCAATTTGTCATACAGCTTTTCCAACATATTCACAAGAGTGTGGGATTATTTCAAAACTAAATAATCAGCATGTGGCCTATGTGCAACCAGTGGGTGACAAATCTGTCTGCTTAGCCATGAAGACTTTTTAAAATAAATACACCATTGTGCAGCTACTGTATCCAAATGAAAAACATTCCGCCAAATTGTCCACAAATCCATGCATCTTTTCCTCCTTCTGATACTCTTAAAGACAGTAACTTCTGCAACTTGGATTTGTGTAAATCTCTGACCATCCTTTTGCCTGGAGCTTAAAGGGAGAGTCATCTTAATAATTAGCAGCCTAAACAGAAGATGGCACAACAGTTGAGTCACCAACAATATAATAAACGGTTAACAAACCTTGTCATTCATACCTGTGAACTACACCTTTGAACTACTCAGTACAGCTTATCTACTCTTTGGCTTTCTCATTTCAACTTTCAGCTTTCCAGAGCAAAGACTGTCAATGTTCTGTATCCGAAGCACATTGTTCAGACTTTACTAATACTAAAACGGCAATGGCTGAGTGAGAGGGTGAGAAGGTGATTGCCACATTTGAACTATATTTAGCACAAGATCTCCAAAGCAATCAGCCTCTATGACCAGAAGACAATTTTGACCTATTCTGGCTTGAGAGGAATTCACGTGAGACTGAGGTGATACTGGGAGGAAGAGGGAAATGCTTTCAAGAACTAACCTCTTTTATAACATTTCCCACAACTGAAGACATATGCTCTGAGATTGTTCATTTGGCATACAGGTTTAATGCCATTTTGATCTCCTCAATTCTACTAGAGATCCAAATAGCCACAAAAGCAAAAAAATCCACTTCCGTCTTCAATTAACCAGATTATTTTGTCTCATCTTATAAGAAGCACACTAGGCCCCAGTGATATATGCATTCGGGAGTTTCAGGCTTGATATAACAACTCAGATTTAGGATTGAAGCCACAAATCCTGAAAAACTTCAACTGGTATAGAACACAGCAGCCTGCCTGCATAGCAACACGGGTTGCCATATCGACGAAACCCCAGCGAATTGCCCCTACATTGTCTTCCCATAGAACACAGAAATCACTTCAAGGTCTCGGCCTTGTTATTTACACCCATCCATGAGATTAGCCCTAACTATTTGAGAGATCATCTCTCCCTCTGTGACCATGATCTCCCATGATGGCTATGCTCTACTGGAACAATGAAACTGTCATCCAACAGGGGAAGCTTGTGGGTGCAGAGGATGGAACTTTCGCAGGAGCTTGAGCCAAATTGTGTGATTAATTCGCACAAGAGAATGACCAAAACCCAAGCAATCTGAATTAAATGTAAAACTCATTTCTTTGATTTGCTTTCCCTCAGGAACTTCTTCACACAGGGTACGTCTACACTGCAATCAGAGGTGTGACTGCAGCACATGTAGCAGCTTTGATCTAGCTGCTCAAATAACAATAGAAGCAAAGTTGTGGCAGCATGGTCAGCAGCATGGGTTGTATAAAACTTACTGGGACCTGGGATATGCACTCCAGCAGCTAGCCCACACTACTGCAGCTTCACAGGTATTATCTGAGCTAGCTATATCAAAGCTAGCTCAGGTATGTCTTCCCATTCTGCAGTCACACCTCTAATTTCAGTGTAGATATACTCACGGACAACAATGCATGTCCTCATGCGCACACAATGCAAACTAATAAAACTAATTCTCCTGTAGGCTGGTTAGTAAGAAATTGAGAGTTTATCATTGTTAATTCTCTTCTGAAATACTTACTCCTGGGGGGATGCTGCACCAGTGCGGGGGTGCAGAATTCATAGGGCCCACATTTTTCTGTACCCCCGTGCAGAAAAATGCAAAAAAAGATCTGCAGGGGGACATGCGCCTCATCTCCAGCAGCCCAGGCAGTGCGTCTGTTCCAGCATACCTGGAGCAGTCTCTGAGATGGGGAAAGGCGCTGGACATGCATGCCTGCAGGATCACCATTGAGGGGGTGTCTATTTATTATGCACAAGGCAGGCTAAAGACACAAATTTTTACTCCTGGGGGGATTCTGCAGGACGGCACGCCCACAGAAAACGGCATCACTGCACATTTCCTGCTTTTCCCTGCAGAAAACAGCAGGGAAGCAAAGGGAAGCCTCGCCGTGTGACCATATGTGCAGTTTTTTTGGGGGGAATTGCTCCCCAAACAGAGGCGAGGCATGGGGTAGGCACACAGGGTTAGCAGGGGTGGCGATTTGTATGGGCTCATAGTGCCCGGGCTCCAGCAAATTCAGGGTCCCCTCATGCACTCCAACCCCTTGCCCCAGCCCAGAGCCCACACCCAGGACCCAAACTCCCTCCCACACCCAACACCCCCTCCTCCCCTGCACCAGCCCAGAGCCCAAACTCCCTCCCAGAGCCCACACCCCTGCCCCACCCAAACTCTCTCCCAGAGCCTGCACCCCAACTCCTCTTTTGCACCTCAACCCTCTGCCCCAGCCCAGAGCCTGCACCCAGCACCCAAGCTCCCTCCCAGAGCCTGCACCCCAAACCGCCTCCTGCACCCAAACTTCCTCCAGAGCCTTAGGCTATAATTATTGTGTGCATAATTTTTAATTTTTTGGCACAGAATTCCCTCAGGAGTAAATACTTGAAAGGCACTCAGATAATATGGTGATGAGGAGAGAGAGAATTTTGCTTTTAGCATAAATAGCATATTGTGTTAGATTTATGTATGTGCATTTTCTCAGGAATGTTTTATAACATCTGATGGCAAATGGGTAATTTGCCTATGTGACAACTAGTGTTCTGAGTTTAGAGGTAGACTGGCCATCAGATTAAGGACTTCCCCGTCTGCACTGGTTCACCTTCAGAAGTTTTTCACATCTGTGTTATTTTCTCAATCTTTGATTCTCATGAATTCAATAAAGTTATCAGATTGGAAACACATGAATGCACAGTTCTGACTGCACAGTGCCTATGTGCTGTGTCACAACTTCATTTTTTTTCTATATTAAGCTAAATTTATTACAATTTATTATAATTATATTACTGGGCCCATGACTTCTATCTGCCCGAGGAATAGTGTTTGTATTTCAGATGATTCCTTATTCATATTTATGCAATGTTATTATAGTAGTGTGGGGACACTAATTCCATCTGCTTCACTATAGGGGTTGTGGCTTTACTGAAGTCTGTTTTCCCGCACTGGACTTACCTTTAATAGTAAGCATTTTGCTGAGGATTACACTTTACTTGTGAAGTGGTATCCTGATCCTCCAAATTTTTAATTTCTCTGCTTCCCCAGTACAACATACAGCACATAATACTACATGCTCTCTCTCTGTGAATCATAACCGCAGCTTGATTCTCCTTTTAAATTGATAGTATGAAAATTATGAAATTTCCACAGAATTTGGGGGTTTGTGTGAAAACGTCACAAAGCCAAAGACTAACAGTGCTGCTAAGACGGGTCACTCAATTAGGTGTAACTATATTTGGATAAAAATTATTAGGGTTCCCTTATGTCAATGTGATAACCTTTTCAAGTAGCTTTTAAATAAAATGCAGCTTCTGAGCAATGTAAGTTTACCATCTAGTAGATGCAGTGACTTTTAGACATCATTTTAAAGTTAGCATAAATATGATCACCACATCTAACATTGCTCTGTAATATATCATTACAGACACTGTGGGGCCTAAATGCTTCAGTAAATAGGTTTACCTTGAGTTTTCACTGGGTCAGATATCTGGCTAGGATCACTAAGTCCATATGCATTAGCTGCCCTCACAAGGAAGAGGTAAATTGCATTAGGTTTCAGCCCTTTAACTGCAAAACTTTCAGTTTTCACATTTTCTGCTACCGTTTGCCAACTGCTACCAGATGCATGGCTAAGGATAAAACACACAGAACAGCAGGTTAGAATATGCTAATTGAACCATATATAAACTGTAAGTACAACCAGGTCACATGAGAATCCTAATACCTGAAGGCCTCTATTATATAAGACGTTGGAGTTGCACCTGAATTCAAATTAGGTTGCCATGACAGTGTTACTGTATTTCTGCTGACATCTGTAACTTCAGGTTTTGAGGGTGCACTAGGAATCAAGTTTGGGTCAGTCGGTCTTGGCGGTTGCACTGGAACTCCAAATTCTAACAAAAAGGGACAAATAGCTAAGTATGGACAGAAAGTAGGTGGGGGTTCAATGACGTTCACATCTGCATTATCAATTTATTACCAAGTAAGATAAATGTTGCATGTTAATTTCTGATTTTCGTCAAGCAGAGAAAACCTGATTGATTTACCTTGGACCTCAATATAAGCACTCCAGGTTGCTTCGCCACTTGGAGTTGAGGCAATGCAGGTATACCGGCCAGTGTCACCGAGCTGAATGGAGAGAGGGGAAAATAAATATTTGGAACAATCAGGCACTCAGTGGGCAGGAAAAGTAACTACAAATCAGTATATCACCAAGAATATGGATAAATACATTAGAATTTCCCTACCAGAAACTTCTCATGTTAGAAGACAGGCCTTCACATACTGCTAAGTGAGAATCTGTACATACTTCTTCCATTCTATTTAAAGGCACAGGAAAATGCCAACACTTTTTAATGTATTAATTCTCATTCTGTAATGAACAAAACTGACAGACAAATCACTAAATCACTCCTTATCCTGCCAAACTCCCACTGAAGTCCATGGGGAGAAATAAACTCAGAAAGCCCCACACAAGGGCCTATGCACTACTTAAACTCCCACTTAAGTGGTGCTTAGGGATTTATGCAGGGCCTCAGGAGTAAATTTCAACCTTAAAACAGGGCTTACGTAGTTCACCGGGCCATGTACAGGTTGGGCTCTCTGGACTAGGGTGAATTTTACTCTGTGGCCGACCAAATACTAGGATCCCCATATACTATTATAATCCAAATCTGAAGAGTGGATTATTTGTCCACCTGTGACTGAATCACAATTCAAAAGAGTTATGGTCAAAGAAATGAGACTATACTCAACTATCAGCACCAAAAAACAAAAAGACAAAAAACACGCACAATACTCAGAAACGAAAGGTCAGAGGTTCAAATTCTGCATTGGCACAGTGCATTGGTGTTTCCTGTGATCAGGTAATCATGACATCATCAGGTACCACACCGCTGCGTGAGAAGTCTTTCAAATGATTTTATTTGATTACTTTGATTTACCAAGGCGCAAAGACTCTACAGATAACCACAGATGTTCTAGAGCAGTACAATATTTTAAGACATCATACAACTTGTCTGGAATGAACAGAAATATTGGCCAGGTATCCTGCTCCAATTCCCCAAGGAAGTCATCCACACAGAGCTGATTAACCACTTTAAATATTTTATATATATATGTCAAGATCTACCTTCCATACACTTTGTACCACATATGCATGTGTAATCTTGAACCAAAAAAGGCATAAGAACAGGTACTATATAGGGACAGGAAACTAAACCCTGAATTTTACCTGTGAATCTGGAAGAAAAAGTTTTCATCTTTTAACACGGTAGCTATGAATGTATATGGTGTAAGGGCAACATCATCATGGCTTTTTTGGTTTTTTTGGCTGTCTACACTACTCTGCAACTGTGAAATCCTGAACTAAGGTGGCATGTTTGTGTGTGGAGATTTAGATTATTTTCATATATTACAGAGCTGAAGCTTTTGGTCCTTTACAAACAGTGTAAAGATTCATTGTCATTTCAAGGTACCTTGGCATATCGGATCTGTAAAGCTCCTGTCTCCAGCTGCTTGATGCGAGAGTCCTGGGTAGAGATGAGGACCCCATCCTTTCTCCAGAGGATTGTGGGCATTAGAGTGCCTGTGGCCACGCAGCTGAGTACTAAAGTACCATCCACAGCTACAGTCTGATTCACAGGACCCTGTCGAATGACAGGGGGAGGCCGGTCTGCAATCACTGCCAGAAGAAACAACAGGCAATGGATTTTTGCAAATGAAAGCAATTTTCTAATCAGCTAAGCAACAGCAGTTGCTTGAGGCTTTGAAACAAACTGAAGATAATTAAACAAGTAATTAAAGTATGAGACATGCATTATTCCGGGTATATTAATATGATGCACAGCTACAGAATATTAACATGATATACAATATATTATTTTCAGAGGTGAAGGGGTGTCAGAAGTTGTGAGTTGGCATCTTCTAGGCACACTGAGTTCCATAGTCTTTAGATGTGATAATGAAACAAAAAAGGATTTCTCAGTTTCTTTGAAAAGGCACACTCTTTACTTTATATATACACCTTACTATGCGATGGGTCGGTATAATTTGGGATTTGGAATTTGAACATTCGTTTACAGATAACTAAGAGGGCAGATGGGAAGGGAATAATTCAGCAAATATGCAGACACACAGTTTCCTAGTATGAAGCTGACTAATGGTAGGGTGGAATAAGTACAAAGCTGCCGTCTGGAAAAATATCAGCTTTTTCAATTAAAAAAATGTTTTGCAAGCATTTCCTTATACTCAGTTCTGTGAAAAATTATCTGACAGTACTGATTTGAAATCATAGTAAGACTCTTTCACAGTATTTCTAATAATTTTACTGCATCTTACACTCAACATAAATTAGCTATCTGTGATGAGTCATTTCAACGCTGTATTTACATAACGGCACAAAGTACTTTTAGTACTTATGCAAAGGAGAAACCATTGTTTATGTGTTGTGTGCCCCAGAAGATTAGCAATTTTCCCAGAAGTGAAACCTATGGTACTGTACTTCAATAGCTTCTCCTAGCTCAGGGATCAGCAACCTTTGGCACGTGGTGCGCCAGGGTAAGCCCCCTGGCGGGTCGGGCCGGTTTGTTTATTTGCTGCATCCACAAATTTGGCTGATCGTGGCTCCCACTGGCCGTGGTGCGCCACTCCCTGCAGCCCCCATTGGCCTGGAGCTGATCCCTGTCCTAGCTCATAATATCCTGAGATGTGCTGACACTATAAAATAACTGAAACTTAAAACAATATCCATTCAACAGCCTAACGGGAGCAGATGTGACTTGAAACCTGGTTTGTTAGCGTGAAACATAAAACTGAAATCCTGATAATTTGTGATCATTAAAGATCCCATGACACTTTTCACAACCAAAGAGTGTTAACAGTGATGTTTTGGCCAAATTCCAACTCAGGTAATTACATTTGCATACCTAATTGCCACCCTGCATTTTCAATTGTGTGATTTATACTTCACTTCCTTGTCTTAACCTGTTCTGATGTGTTGCCGTACACTGTTAAATCTCTCTCTCCGGAGATGGCTGAAATGATCCCCAGTGCAGTTGGAAGTTCAATTTGTTAGGTGTGTAAAGTGTTTGGAGGACCTTATGGAGAAAAGATGCTACATAAATGTAGGCTATTATATTTGGTTTGGAGGTAATTTTCTGTATAATGTATATATCTATAGGCTTTATATTTAGGTCTTACCTTACTTGCTATTTAATTTAAAATAAATTATAAATTGGTATTTGCATAGTTAACAGCTGTGGCAATATTCTGATATGACACCATGGATGAAAAATACTTAAAAAAACCTCTATATCACAGATAATATCAATATGTCTTTATTATTGACCAATCAGGATTTTCTAATGATATATTTTTTCATGTAGCCATTCACTCAGTTTGTTAGTTGACCCAAGCTCCATGGGTAAAATCTTAGCCCATCTGACGTCAGAGACAAAACTTCCACTGACTTCAGGTGGGCCAGGATTTCACCTTATCTGTCCTGTCACTCAGGATATGTCAAAATAGCAGCTGGAAGGGTGCTCCCCTGAGTGGGTATACAGACAAGCTCTAGCTCTGTTTGAGCTAGCACACTAAAAATAGCCATGTGGACACTGCAGCATGGGGAGCAGCTCAAGCTAGCCACCTAAATACAATCCCACCACGAGACCCTGGGTATGTACTTGGGCAACCAGATCAAGCCACCTGACAATACTGAAGTCATGCTCTTCCACTGCTGACATTGTGGTTTTAAATAAAATTGATAACTGTAAAATAAAAGTATCTTCACTTTACCATCAGTAACTTCCAAGTATGCTTTTGTTGTGATACTTCCTGCAACGTTTAAAGTCTGGCAAATATAGTACCCAACGTCAGACCTCTGGACACTTGTGATTGTGAGGTCACCAGTCTGAGAGACTGAAAAGCGGCTGGATGACTGAGGCGGCTGGTATGAAAAAAGCAGATTCTAGAATATATATATATATATG
Organism: Lepidochelys kempii; assembly: GCF_965140285.1. NCBI lineage: Eukaryota > Metazoa > Chordata > Testudines > Cheloniidae > Lepidochelys > Lepidochelys kempii. The sequence goes on from NC_136380.1 coordinate 179,786,925, forward strand.
TGTGTGTATATATATATATAATTAGGAGAGGGAGAGAAAGAAATGGGTTAGATAGAATGTAACACATCTGCAATGTTCACCTTAATATGCCTAAACATGTGTGAGTTTATTATGCTATATATTCACATTATGCACAAAATATCTCTGTTTATATATATATAAAGCATTTCATTATTGTATACTAATTATGGGACCTGTTTTTGAAAAAAGGTAGGCACATCTGTGAACTCGTATTTGGATGTATCTTAACAGGCCTGATCTAACGTCCATTGGAATCTAGAGCAGACATTCCTTTAATTTAAATAGGTGTTGGAGAGGTATTGATATCCACAGATTCCATAACTGTGCAAACAATTGTGGTTTTTCTGCATATTGCAATAGTAATGTCCATGCAAATGTTCACACAACCATCTTTCAAAATCAAGGTTGCAGCATTTCTTGTAGTGAACTAGATTTTATTTCAAAAATGTATAAAAAGATGCCAGTTTACTTATTTGTGTTTAAACTTTAGACTGCCAAAGAATGGAGACAGAAATGTTTTATAGGTTTTCTTTTTAAACAGATGCTTTAGTCTCACTAATCATAGTGTCTGTTCTATAACCAGTACTACATTGTATAATAAAGTCCTATGCAAGTTTCCCTTGACATAGTTTTGGTTTGAAGTTAGATGCTATGGTACCAACAGCGGCCATGAAAGTCAGAGCTGAAACCAAAATAACACACATGCTTTACATCAAATACCGGTTTCAAATTTTTGTCTATGGCTTAGCATTTTGAAGGGAAAATATTTGAAGTTCTCTGTACTTTATGGACACTATTTTTATTGCTGTCTCTTGTCTGACTACATTTTGCTTTTCCTAAGAATGCCTAAACAAAGAAGATAGAGAATCTTCAATTACAATACAAGTGCAGAAACTTGTCAATAATCTTTTCCGTCTCCATTTCCGGCTACATATTATTAGCCACTCAGTAAAGTCAAAAGGGACCCAGTGAAACCAAGAGGTTTTGCATTAAAAACCAACAGCTCTACTAACTGCCCCCCACCCCCCCGAAAAACCAATAAATAAAAATGCACCCAGTGTAGCAGCCTACTTATATCACAAACTAACACTAGAGATAACCAGCTCAATTTTTGTCTAGTCACATCATTTAGTTTGATAGATATTTAACAAATAGAAAGAAAGGAGCCTATCCCAAGCTCTGTTTGACTTTGACTATTGTTTAGAAAAGCGTAACTACCCACCAAGAGCAATAGGAATCAATCAATACTCTCAGTAACAGAAAAATGAGAAATACCCTTTCTTCACTGAAAATGATCCCTTATGCAACTTGTTCCCTTCGAAAGTCCCCCCTAAAAATGATATGTTAGGGCATTGAATAACAACAACTATCTTTTATAACTATCTGAAGAAATGAGGTTTTTACCCACAAAAGCTTATGCTCAAATAAATCTGTTAGTCTTTAAGGTGCCACCGCACTCCTTGTTGTTTTTGTGGATACAGACTAACACGGCTACCCCCTGATATCTTTTATATTGTACTTTTCTTCATCTCAAAGCATTTTACAGAGTAGGTCAGTATCTTTACCACCCTTTTACAGACAGGGAAACTGCAGCACAGGGAGGGGAAGCAACTTGCAGTACTGTACACATTTGAGTTAGCCAAAGATACATAAACACGGCAGGTTATTTTTCTGGATGAGCGCAAGCCACAACGCCCAGATCCATTTTTTTTTCCAAAATGTGCTAGTGTTTGGACATGATGTTGTGGTTCAGCCAACTACAGTGCTAGGCCAGGATCCAAATTCTTGGGACTTTTGGATGCAGAGTTTTGGTTTGGTCCCATCTCTAATTATTCTATAGATATTACATCATTTTTCTCAATAGTGAAACAATTAATGAAAACTGTGAATCTAACAGGACACTAAGAATGTACTCATCCTTTCCAGCTTCTTACTATACTGACCTTTAAATTTTAGGAAAAAGACAAGTCCAGTAGGGAGAACACAGTTTTCCTTTCCATTTAGTACACAACATACAATATTTTTAAACTCACATGATGTATTACAATAATGCAGATGGGGTCCAGCATTTGCAGGCTTAGCAGTTATCTTCAGCGGGTAAGCAACTGCAGGAACTGCCATCCTCTATCTGGCATTATTGCTTAAAGAAACTGGCATGAAACAAGAAAAGAAAGTTGGCTTTACCTGACTTCCCTCCCTCCGCCAAAAGATGGCTGGCTGTGGGTTTCCAGTTGCTTCGCATTGAAAAGTCACTGTCCGTCCCAATGCAGCCACCTGGTCACGAGGTTTCACAACAAAATGGGGAGGTTCTGAGGGAGATAAAAATACACTAAAATCTGCAGTCCAAAGTTCACCCCACTTGAAAGCCAAGTGGCAACTTGGCTGGTGCCTGAGCACCACATTTTATTTGTTTAAAAAGGTAGTGTGTTATAAACAACCTTTACTATGGAGCTGCGGCACAAAGAGACTGCAGCTCCCAACATTCAGTGCTTCATCTTGACCCAAGATTGATTGTTCTTGTGCTGCTCCTCCCTATTAAGATCCTGATTGTGCATTCCTTATTCAAGTTTGTGAGCTTTCAGCCAACCAAGCGAGTTTTAAGTCTCATTGACTTCAACAAGCTGCGTTGCATGAATAAGCATTCACCAGCATGATCACAGGGGTCACAATCAGGTCTTAACAGAGGAGAGGGGCCACAGATCCCAACGGAGAAATCTCTGGGCTGCATCCGGCTCAAAGGCCACACTTTATCCACTTCTGTACTAAATGCTATGGAGTAACTGTACATTCAGGTTTACATATACAAAAGTCACCCTCTTTGATTTAGGAAATCTCAGGAGAAAAAAACCGACCTTTAGTTGCTTTTATAAGAATGATCTGATGAAGTCAGGGTCTCAAAAATTTTCAATTTAGCTCAAAGGCCCCAGAAATGCTACTGTGCAAATGATAACCATTTAAAACCTTCAATCCAATTATTGAAAAGGAATGAATTTAAAGTAACAGTGGGGCTGAATTCCTCCATTTACATAGGCAAGGGCATGTTCAAATAAAATATATATGTAAATGAAGACAAATTTGAAACATCTGCTCATTCTAACATTATAAATGCTGCCAGCATTGTCCAAACTGTTTGATTTACACCGACGTAAATGGCCTCTTCATCTAGTAGTAAACAGAATGTCAAAAATTATGTCAGCTACATTAAAAATAAGTTAGAGCACTTGACAGCATTAGATACACTGATGAGGTTAGCCCAGAAAAAATAGAATATAAAGTCTGTTAGGTGGTGTCGTCTTACACCTGGAAAAATTTGCATTAAATGAAAAGTCCTTTCACTTACTGTTTACATTTTTCAAATTCATTTCTCATCAGCTGTCTAAAGCATTAATTATTCTCCCCTCTTGTCTGAGTTCAGAGTGAAGTGAATGCTTTGAATTGGACATTTTAACAATTTTATATTCTTTTCTTTGAGTGCTTTTTCTTCACTTAAAACACCTTAAATTACTCATGTCACTTAGGTGGTGCAGCTTAAAATATATTCTGTGACTAAAACAACTGTGAATATCTAGATGAAACCCATGGATGCGAAACGTCCCTTCTGGACAATTTGTTTTCTTTGTTAATCCAGGTCAATATTTTCAGTTATCCATTTATCTATTCTATGACTATGCTCCCTATTTAGATCAGAATAAACACCAAATGTTCCTTTTCAGAATTTATAAGCAAAATTTTGGGGTGATTTATACTTGGACACAAATGTTAACATTGGTTGAATGACCTAACTAAGAAGTTATAAAAGGTAAAGTCCCACATAGACGTCCCAGTAATAGAAATAATAATAGACTCATAGTGATCACCATACCTATAAAACAGAAAACCTGGATACATTTAATATCATGAAACGGGGGTTCTGGAGGATTTTTGACATCTACAGAGGGGATTTAATTTAGTATTGCAAGTAGATTGGGAAACGGAGTTTGCCACTGGGCTGTGGGGAAAGATTAGGAAACTAGTTTTAGGGGGTGCTTGCTTATAGTTTTCCAGTCTCCCTATCCTGCCTGTTGGGTTCCCATCCTCTGCACTAACCCTCCTTACTATAAAGGTATATTTAGGGCCTCACTGCCTCTTTAATGGATGTTGGCACAATGCCACACAGAGTAGAACCCTGGGTTTCTAAATTATATTCTGCTGCACTAGGATACATAGTGTTTGAGAGCTTACATAATTATAAAGGAAGGACTACAATGGTGCCCATCAAAGAGGCAGTGGGGTCCTTGTATTTCAACTTATGAGGAGAGTTGTTCAGGGAGTACTGTGCAGATGGAGGGAGAAGAGGAGAAAAGTCAGTTGGTCAGTCATTTACATTGTGATTTACAAAAGCACTTGCGGTGTTCTTTCAATTCTACTCCCATGAAAGTAAATAGCAAAACTCCTGCTGCCTTCAATGGGAATAGAGTTAGAGTGCAGCTGAGTGCTTGTGGAAATCCCACTCGCAGTGTTCCTTCACTGGAAAAATTTTAAAAAAAATTAAAACACTTTACAAAATATTAATTTAAGTTTGCTTTCTTAACTAGGGTAAAATGTACATGCGTGGCATGTCATGAATATTTATCTTTATAGGACGCTGTAGCCGTTAGTTACTAAGGAAAAATAACTTCTACTGTCCTTGGAATCTTTAAACTAAATTGAATTGATTATACAGGAAACATTAAGTATGACTTGTGTAGTAATAGGGGGGAATGAAATCAGGAATCAGCTTGTACATTATTTAAAAACAGACAAAAAGTTAGCAACCCATTACCTTTGCTCTTTGCCAAAAAGTTACCCATACTTCATGCAGAATCTATTCTGTGCAGTCTGTCTTGTCAATAACAAGTGAAACATGGAAGTTGATTGGTTGAAGGACATGGAAGGGTATGGATGGAAAGGGTAAGAGAAGTTCCAGTCACAGTGATACGGTGATTAGAAGATGGCCAATAAAATTTCAACTTACCAGACACAACTAAAAACAAAACAAAACAGAAAGAAAACATGGAATAAATAAAATTAAACAAACAAAACTAAACAAAAAGTAAAACAAAAGAAAAGTAACAGGACCTTAGAAAGCACAAATATATTCTGATATATGAATAAATATGCAAAATCTATGCTATCCCATTGATTTTTAAGCAGGATTCCCCATCAACTTTTTAAGGGGAGGCTGCCTGGTAAAATGGATAGGAAACTAAACTAAACTATGAATCAGGAGACATGGGTTCTACTCTGAGCTCTGCCACTAAACTTCTGTATGGCCTTGAATAGGTTGGTTCAATTCTCAATTACCTCATCAGCAAAAATGCAAATATGGATACTTATCCTTTCTACAGCACATTGAGATCTACAGCTGGGAAAGGCTTTTTTAAACCTAATGTCTATTAATAGGGAGTTCTGCTTAAAAATCAGTGGCATGTTTTGTCCCAATTTGCAGCTTAGATATAATGACTGCATGCATCAGAATCATAATTCTCAGTCTAAAATTCTGCAAGTGAACTAAATGGCACATAATGTGATAATCAAAACAGATACAAAAAAGCCCACTTGTTACTCTTTTTCCCTCATTTTATCAACTTATCAACATATTCAAAGCACAGAGTTAATGTAAAATAATATAGATATCAACAGCCAATTATGTGAAACAGATACATGGATTTTTGTTCATATTTGAAAATTATCATAATCCTAGAAATTGTATAGTGCCTGGCTGATTAGTTTTACTTATTAAACAGTAAGCATGTTATGGGGAACTCCAATACCAAGTAATTGATTTACTGATGTATTCTAAAAGAAAAAATTGGGCATTTCAAAAGCCAAACAAAAACAACAAAACAACAACAAAAGACTCAAATCAAACAAAGTAATTGTTATAAAATGAATAATTGCATTATCTTCAACACATGTCAAGGCCTTTTTATATATATCCTTTTTAAAAAAAATATAATATATATATATAGTCACAATTCCTTCAACACTCTCATCTGGTTTTACCCTTTTACAGAGAGTAAAAATAACTACTGTTAAGCATGAGTACACTTTCATAATGAGCTAGTAAACACCTGCAATATGCCATCCTCCGATGAAACATACTGAAGAAACTAGTAATATTCAGCCTGTCAAAATTCATTAGGCATGGGAATCATGGGCTTACTGCTCAAATAAATGGAACATATTGTGGACTGCAGGTGTGCTACGAAAAATAAGTAGACATAATATGCAGTTATAAGACCATATTCAAACAGTATCTCTTTTGGACCAGGGTATAGCCAGGAAGCTGTAACTGAATATAACAAAACTGGATGAAATACAGCATACATTGCAAATAAGTAGGAATAACCATTTTAGGAGGGGGTGTGGAAGAGAGATGAAGAGAGGTGTGTGAACTGAGGTTTTCAAGCTTTTATTTTCAATTTTGCGAAAATAAGCTGAATGGTAGTTTTCACGTTAATATTTGGGTTCACAAAAGGTAAACAACAAAAATAATCCTGTTCACATTATACAGGCAAATAAATGGTTTGTCTAGTTATACCAGGAGGAGGAGAAGAGACACTAGATGTGGTTTAATTAGGTTGCAACTTTATTATTAACTATATGGGAGTAAGTACCCAGCAGATAAAAGTGTACAATGCACATAATTCCTTGATCACTTCAATATATACCCAGGGGATTTCAGTCAGCTCTCCTCCTTTCCCATCCTGGTCCCCAGCCCACCCGCTGCTGGGATCTTACAACCCACCCCCATCAAATTACAGCTAAGGAGGGCTGAAATAAGGAAGGGGGTGTTGGCTCCCTGCTATACCAATCATAAGAGCACCAACCCCCTCTCCCCATTTCCACTCCTTTAACAGATACCTCCTTTATATCCTCTACAATCCATGTATCTGATCACTGTATCCCTTCTCTATGGAGTACTTGCACTGATTATCTTCCCCATGTCAACATATTGAGTTGCGACATCATAGCCTAACTCCTGTGTTTGCTTCCAACTAAAAAACCTCTGATCCTGCTGTGGGGAAGGTGAAAAAAAATACCCACTTTGCCTAGGTAAATCTGTCAGTGAGGGAAAAATTCCTTCCCAGGCCCTTGAGAAAGGAATGACTAGTGCAGTGCCCACAGGGGATCCTGACCAACCTGGTATTTCACCACTTCCATGGGTGGGAGGGTGGATGCTGCTCCACTTGATCCTGGTAAAAGAGAGCTTTTCCTGCCTGGCATGTACTTATATAAACTCCCCTCTCTTCCAGTCAGCTGGGTGGATCAGTCAGCATCCTCACATTGACTTGCTCTGTGGCTGCTGCAAACTCACTCCGTGCCTCTGTAGCCCTTAAAGAGGTACATACCTTCCTCCAGCAAGCCATACAATGCCTTCCTCTCACCCCCCTGCACCAGCTTCATGTGTGGTGAGGTCATTTTGGCAGGAGTGGCCAACTGATGGCCTACTGGGTATGGGATGCAGCTCCACTCCTCATCTCAAAAGCCGAACTTCAGGTTACTCTTGATTGTACTACACTACACAGCATCACTCTTTCTCAACAGAACAGCTCTCTGCCCAAAGCATGTGAAAATACGATCTGACACATTCTGGAATTTTCAGAGGATGTCTAGTAAAACCACCCAACAACTCGTATCCCACATCAGAAGACCGTGATAAAAGAAAAGAACAGAGTTCAAATGAATGTTCTTTAAATTCTTGCACTTTGGAACTCACTCTGAAGTACCACTTTTCTGTTTCTTCAGAAATACCAAAAAGGAGAAAAGTTTAGCTCTCGCTCACAGGAAGAGGAGTGGCTCCAAAAAAAGGAGGGAGATTGGGACTAAAACCAAGCAGTGATGTGTATAAGGTAAGGGCAGAATGGCCTGTTCCTTGCCAGGCCCAGTGCCTGCTCCAGCCATCAAGCTCTCCACAGTAAAATTCATCTGAAACCTCCAACAGATACACATCTGTCTTGGTTGGTCAATTACATTCCCAAAAATCAAGTTAATTTATAAGTGCTGACATTCCAACTTTTTTTTTACAAGAGGATTTTGTTATTGTATGTCAAAAATAACTCCATCAAGCAACTGAAGGTTTTTGCCCACCTGTAAAAACACAGGGGATACTAATGTATGAAAATAAATCCCTCTAGAAACAGGGCATCATGTCAGCTACAAATTTGTGGTGAGGGCAAAGGGTGAGTTTCATATCAAAAATATAAGCAAGTCTGTTAAAGAGGCATCATGTGCTTAAAAAAAATTGGACTCCTAAGCTTTATTAGTCTTCTCTTGATAGTTAAAGTTGTTATAACTGAAGAGAAGTGAGAAAAGATATTTTTATTATTACAGTTTTGCATTTGACAGCACTTTGCGTATAGCTTTCAATGAGTCAGTTTCCACTATGTCTGTGATGGTTTTTCACATATCAACAAGGGTAAGAAAACACTAGTGTTTAAATAGGAAAAATGTTACTGCGAAACCACAAAAACTGGCAAAGAGACTCAGGAAGAGGTGTGGTACCTGAAGCTTTTTTTTAACATTTTTGAAACTAACTCACTTTCAAGTAAACACTGTCTTTTAAGCATTAAGTTCACATTGCAACAGAATTGTGCATTTAAAAGTTAAATACAAAGAGGTAGCAACATTATTGCTGTTACAATTATTTTCTTAAAATGTGAGATTTACAGTGAGAGAAATGAACAAAAAATGGTGAACAAAGTGATTTACTGATTAATGACAATCTTTTAATACTTTACTCATGCCATCAATCCTATCTGTCTCATTGGGACTATTGATGTCAATAAGTCTACTCACTAGAGCAGGAGTTTGCTAGTTCCCACCCCAATGCTGCATACAAGTACAAGTTGTGGATGTCAGAGAAACAACTATTGTGCTTGACAGATGTATAAATGTGATCAAGAATAGCTTCAAATACACAGATGTAGTGCCTGCATTTCTAAATAGCACGTTATTTTCCCCACAGAAGTGTACGCAAACGTAGATCTAATGTTTGATTGTCTTTAGTCTGATTTTAAAAGTTATAGCTCAAGACATGGAGTTAGGTAATCTCAGTTACTGGCTTGGCTTTACTTCCCAATCAGGACTTGGACAAGTCACAATCTTCATGTGCCTCAGTTTCTCATTCCAGAAAATTGTGATAATACTTATCTACCTCACAAAACAAAGGACTAAGGTGATAAGAAACTTTGTTCATTTATATTTATAATGTGCTGTTGAGATTTCATGCTGGAAGGCACTAAAGAAGTGCCATGTATTATCATATTACTTGTTCATTAGTTATCAGTATAACTATTACTGTTTGTGAATTAGTGCCAGGTTCTCAGAAAGTACCTTGCTATTCAGCTGAGGCAAGTTGAATTTATTTGATCAGAGCTCTGAGGGTTTTTTTGGGTTTTTTTTTTGATCTTTCAAATAAAATCCATTCTAAAACTTTAGACTTATGGATACTTAAATCTTTATTTCTTCATCACCTTCTTGACACTTCTCTTCTATTGCACTATATATGCTAATATAAAAGATTCAAAACTATATAATTTATACAATAGGAATCAAATAATTGTAATCTTCATTTATGTACGGCTTCTAAAAAACTTTAATCCAAGAAGTTTTAAATGAACTGGTATTTACTTGTAAATGCCTGTCAAAATTTCAAGTGACTGGTAATGGGGTTTCCACATCTGTTGCAGGGGAAAAAAATATTTTCAGAATGTTGCCCAGATTTTATATATCCTCTAAATATCAAATAAAGAACTAGCTTTATGCCACATTAATCCTCTTTCAAGTGAGAAACAACAGAGGTTGGACAAGCCTACAGGGACAGAGACTGATGGGAGATGGGATGCTAGTGGCAGCTGTGTGTTTATGTATGTTGGAGTAGAGCAGACAGGTAGGTTGGGAAGGAGAAGTAGATAGGTAGGGTGACAGGCAATGGAGCAGGCACAGAGCATTTAAGATGCTGTAGGCCAGTCAGAGAGAAGACAAGAAATGGTGTCATAAATATAAAGGGAAGGGTAAACCCCTTTGAAATCCCTTCTGGCCAGGGGAAAGCTCCTCTCACCTGTAAAGGGTTAAGAAGCTAAAGGTAACCTCGCTGGCACCTGACCAAAATGACCAATGAGGAGACAAGATACTTTCAAAAGCTGGGAGGAGGGAGAGAAACAAAGGGTCTGTGTCTGTCTGTATGCTGGTTTCTGCCAGGGATAGACCAGGAATGGAGCCTTACAACTTTTAGTAAGTAATCTAGCTAGGTATGTGTTAGATTATGATTTCTTTAAATGGCTGAGAAAAGAATTGTGCTGAATAGAATAACTATTTTTGTCTGTGTATCTTTTTTGTAACTTAAGGTTTTGCCTAGAGGGGTTCTCTATGTTTTTGAATCTAATTACCCTGTAAGATATCTACCATCCTGATTTTACAGGGGGGATTTCTTTATTTCTATTTACTTCTATTTTTTATTAAAAGTCTTCTTGTAAAAAACTGAATGCTTTTTCATTGTTCTCAGATCCAAGGGTTTGGGTATGTGGTCACCTATGCAAATTGGTGAGGCTTTTTATCCAACATTTCCCAGGAAAAGGGGGGGTGCAAGTGTTGGGAGGATTGTTCATTGTTCTTAAGATCCAAGGATCTGGGTCTGTAGTCACGTAGGCAAATTGGTGAGGCTTTTTACCAAACCTTGTCCAGGAAGTGGGGTGCAAGGTTTTGGGAAGTATTTTGGGGGGAAGGACGCATCCAAACAGCTCTTCCCCAGTAACCAGTATTAGTTTGGTGGTGGTAGCGGCCAGTCCAAGGATAACGGGTGTAATATTTTGTACCTTGGGGAAGTTTTGACCTAAGCTGGTAAAGATAAGCTTAGGAGGTTTTTCATGCAGGTCCCCACATCTGTACCCTAGAGTTCAGAGTCGGGGAGGAACCTTGACAAATGGACATAGTGGAGAAGCTGCAGAGCTGGCCAAGGGGAGCAAGTTCTCTGAAAAGAAAGTGTTGCAGTATGATGGGTGTGTTGCAAACTTCTGATCCCCCAGTTCTTCCCAGTGTGCTACACTGTGTGGTCCATGACTAGGGCTCCCATGGTAATCCAAACAGCAGCAGCAACTACTGGAATGATGGACTAAAGGGCATAGAAAAGTCTGTGTGATAGGTTGTCAGTGCTTAATGAGCTGATCGAGCCTTGAACGCTAATTCTTTTGGAAAATCGAGGGGGCCTTCCACTACTTTTAAAGTAACTACTCATAAAAGGGCTTAAACCCCACAGAAATATGTTCCAAACCTGACATCACTAAACAGTCCAATATAATTACACACTTTTTATTTGTAACTAAAAAATAATTAAATAATTAAATTATACAGACTCCAGTATGTAAATAGCATAACATTTCCTTTTTACAAACTGATTGCCGATACTGCGTAGTTGTTTTGCTTGCATTTTTTAATACATGTATTCTTAAAAAAGGTAGTCTAAGTCAATGTGCTGTATTCCTTTTCTCCAGTGGTTTCTCTTTGTAAGTTGCTCTGATCTTATCAAGGCAATTTGAAACCCTTAGTGTCCTCAAGATTGACCATTTCTCATGCAGTCATTTGTGTAAAGTATCATTTTCTACAGAGCAATAAAAGACTACCAACATTTCCCGCTCTAAAAATTTTAAATACTGCCATTCATCTGTGTGTATACCACAACAAGGAAGAATATACGAAAATAATACTAGGTACATTACAGAAGAATTAGGGTATCCCTTTTCACCCTTGTTCTTTGGGCTCCATGTAGAAATGCTATTTTCAACTGCTGCTTATTGCTATTCAGATGCATACATAATTTGACCTTTTTTTCAAATATTCTGTTAGAAATTATCTTCATTTAAGGCCTGATTGGATACCCTTACTCACCAAGAACAATAACTTGCACAATAAATAGTCCCATTGACTTCAATGGAGTGCCTTGTGTGGTAAGGTGCTACTCATTGTGAGTAAGAGTATCACAGTCTAGATCCATATGGGTGGTACACATACAAGTATGTGGTTCAGCAGGAGTTTTCACATTTCTTTGTAATATCTTTCTTAAATTAACATGGTGTTTGTGATTCCAGTTCCTGCTAGAGAAATGATTATATGTAATTATACTTATGAAGATTTGAATACTTCCTCATGTTTCATATTGTGAGCTAAAGTGTTTAAGTGAGCTAAAGTGAACAAGTTATCTTGGTTATATAGAGAAACTACATGTAATTCTACTTGCTATGAACTGCATCTTACGTGCTGACTAAGATGGATAGCAATCTGAAAGAAAGACAGAGGATAAAGACCAAGGAGAGAAAGAGGGGGATTATTTAGCATAATAATATTGGATATAAGTAGTCACCATCAGAAAAAAATCTTTGCCAGAGTAAGATCTAGTAGCACAGTACAGCCGCCTGAGGGAAGTGGTGGAATCCCCAACAATTTCAACAAAAATGCTTCAAATGCACAGCAAGAAGAAAAAAAAAGGAAGTGACGCTAAACTGGAAGGAGTGGTAGATACGCTGGAGGGTAGGGATAGGATACAGAGGGACCTAGACAAATTGGAGGATTGGGCCAAAAGAAATCTGATGAGATTCAACAAGGACAAGTGCAGAGTCCTGCACTTCGGACGGAAGAATCCAATGCACCGCTACAGACTAGGGACCGAATGGCTCGGCAGCAGTTCTGCAGAGAAGGACCTAGGGGTTACAGTGGACGAGAAGTTGGATATGAGTCAACAGTGTGCCCTTGTTGCCAAGAAGGCCAATGGCATTTTGGTACGTATAAGTCGGGGCATTGCCAGCAGATCGAGGGACGTGATCGTTCCCCTCTATTCGACATTGGTGAGGCCTCATCTGGAGTACTGTGTCCAGTTTTGGGCCCTACACTACAAGAAGGATGTGGAAAAATTGGAAAGAGTCCAGCAGAGGGCAACAAAAATGATTAGGGGACTGGAACACATGACTTATGAGGAGAGGCTGAGGGAGCTGGGATTGTTTAGCTTGCAGAAGAGAAGAATGAGGGGGGATTTGATAGCTGCTTTGAACTACCTGAAAGGGGGTTCCAAAGAGGATGGATCTAGACTGTTCTTAGTGGTAGCAGATGACAGAACAAGGAGTAATGGTCTCAAGTTGCAGTGGGGGAGATTTAGGTTGGATATTAGGAAAAACTTTTTCACGACGAGGGTGGTGAAACACTGGAATGCGTTACCTAGGGAGGTGGTGGAATCTCCTTCCCTAGAAGTTTTTAAGGTCAGGCTTGACAAAGCCCTGGCTGGGATGATTTAGTTGGGGATCGGTCCTGCTTTGAGCAAGGGGTTGGACTAGATGACCTCCTGAGGTCCTTTCCGACCCTGATATTCTATGATTCTATGAAATGCCACTGAAAAGTAGCTGTCAAGATCGTTAACATATATCATTCAAGTTATAAATACACCTCAAATAGTCAAATTCTCTTCCTAGATGGACATTTGAATAGGTCTCTCCAAAGTGGATTGGTTGGAATTCTCTGCTCCACCTGAAAGTGCTACTCCCACAATACGTACAGATTGTGCTGTAATCGAGACATCTCAGGAAAGTAGCACAGTCTCACAGGAAGTGGGCGGGGTAAGCAAAAGTTTGATGCTACCATTTGGGAAAGACAGGTACTGTACTGGTACAAATTCAATGCTGAAAATTTAATTTTGCCTAGAGCTGGTTGCAAATATGGTGTGAAATATGCATGTGTGGGTAGGTTATTAGGACATGTTATCAAAACTGCACGGTATGTCATCACCACATATATTGTGATAGTTTAGCAGCATCACCTCTGAAGCCACAAGTAACAAGAGGTCAATTTAAATAGCAAAGATTCAAACTCATAACTGTTTTCCACATTTCATTGAGCAGCAGACACACTTGCAGCTGGAGCTCCGTGATGCATGTGACAAACAATTCTGTGTTGGTGTTACCGCCAAGATGTCACCAGCCTTTTTAGTTGGCACAGGAAATACACACCAGCACAAGGCTGACATATCATTTAAATCTCCCTATTTTGTTTTCAATGGTAGTTACTGGCTGCTGAGCTCTTTTAAAAATCTGGTCACTTCATATAGATGCCTACCGGGGACTGAGCCCTGGAAAAGCTGGCCTCTAAACTGGGGGTGCTGGGCACTAAAATCTGGCCCCATCCCCATTGTGTGACTGTGTCTCATTTGTAAAATCAGCATTGTATTAATATCTGCCTTATATGGAGTTGTGAAGGTTACTTTTAAAGTATTTTGAGATCCTCAGATGAAGAATGCTATTCAGGTGAAAAATACTGCAGTGAAGTGGCCTTTTGTGGGAGGAGGGTGAGAAAGAAACTTACTCAAACTATTTGTCTCTATGGTAGACTTTACTGAAACCAACTATGAAATAAAAAAGTTGATTAAAAAGGTTTTCATTACAAACTAAGAAAAAAAATGAGAGAGACCACCTGCTGTGTGGTTCTAAAAGTCAGCACTTCTCAGGTTAAAACATGCACGATTTTCCGTTTAAAATGTTTATAAATTCTGTAGTCATTGCCTGGGGGTGATAGAAACCCCCTTGGAGAATCTCTGAACTATGGAGGGGGTGTGTGTGTGTTAGTGTGTGGATATTTGAGATAATCTAGTCCTTCAACCTGTTTTTCTCCCAAAGAAAAGACAAAAAATAGGCATATTAGAGATTTCTAGCAGAAAACATTTTATAAACCAGTGACAATTTAGGGAGCTCAGATAGGACATGAATCCCCACTGTGTTACCCCAGATTTACACTCCATTCATTTCAAAACAGAAGCAATGCCATAAATGAAGCATTTTTTTTTTTTTAGTTCTGCACAGCTCAGAGCAGGAACTATGTCTTCTGCTGTGTTTAGAAAGGACCTAGCTACTATTACAATCTAAGTAAATACTAATGCCTTAAAAAAAAAAAAGCCAGTCAGAAACTGTAAATAAGCTTACTGAATAAGAGTATAAAAGATGTGATGATAGCCTAATGCAGTTGGAACAACTCCTAGGAACTGTCTAATATGTTTTTGTTTTTTTTTTAAAGAGATAATGGACTCTGAATTTTCCTCAGTCATCTGGTTTTGGCACCACAGTTCTTTTCTTCGGAAAGATTATTTAAAACCCATAGAAAATGTTCTCTGCCTTTCAGAAGAAAATCTGTTCGGGCTCCTATGCAAAAGCTAAAACTAAACTGTACAATTACGGATTAACAAATGGAAACCTTATGCTGACAATACATTAAAGCTATTTGGAAAGAGCAGGGGAAGACTCCATGATCAATGGCTACAGACACTCAGTAAAAAGGAAGGAAAGTAAATCACTACCATGAAATAATGTTTGAACCTTAGAAAATGTTGTTTGTGTTACCTGGTAAGGAATACTGTTAAGTGAAACAGATACAATTTTAAAGAGATCTGAATTAAAAAAACCCAACATTGCTATCAGTAAAAATAAAAAAACGGAGTTCACATATGGCAGACCTACTGCAAAGTTGTTTTGGCTTTTAAACCCATAAAACAAATCATGAACTATCAGGAACTTCTAATTACAGATAGTAAAAAGTGACACAAATATAAGAATCTGGAATTAACCAGCCTGGTTACGCCAGAATCAGCAACAAAACTTGGCTATTTTCCTGTTGGTCGTGGTAGAAAAGAGCTGCTCAGGGAAGGAACCACATCTTTGGGCAGAGAAAACCCTTTGATTTAGTTACTACTGCTCTGTTTCCAGGATATATCAACTTAGCCTGGTCAGAACTTCTGCCCTGGATTTACTGAGCTGCATTTCAGAAAGTGGCAGCATTGAGTGCTAACACTTAGGAACTCAATGTTTTCCCTTAATTCCTGTCAAAGGACCCCCTCTGTACTTAAACTACTGGTAGGCTGGAAGGAGGGGAAGAGACAAGGCCATAAAATACTTCCCAGAAAGGAGAATTCATGGAGACAACTCTGTGGAACCTCTTGATTTGCATAGTGACAGAAGCCCGGGCTTTCAACATGCCGTAGACCCTCCTGTAGTGCCATCAGGGAGAGCTGGCAGTTAGCTTGGAGAAAAGCCAATACAAAAAGGATCATACCTGCCTTTGAAATATGGAATGAGAGCAGAAAGCCCGTCATATTCGCACTGAGAAGCAGGGGTACCCAGTAAGAGAAAGAGAAGCAGCAGGAGGCATGATGTAAGCCTCAGTAGTATCACGCAGTGGCAAATGAATCTTGTAGGATATATTGTGCATGGCTGATGGGGCATGTGCCACAAAGAGAAGGAAAATGTTTGGACTACAATCTTGGGAGTACCTTTGCAGTCATTCACAGCAAATAGAAGAGGATACCAATAGAAGTAAGTATATTGCTCCTGCAAGAAGCAGAATTTACATGTGCAGTGCAGGTCATTCAGGCCTGCAGCAACAAGATTTTTCTTGCACTGGAGGATCATGACATAGTGCCTAGTTACATGCTGTAGCTTGCACTATGAAGACTTTTAAGAGTACTGTATTTATCCTTAATTTGTCCCTCTAACTTCCCTAGCTATTATTCAACACATAATGAAAGAGAATTTTAATGCCCAAACATACCAGTAGCAAAATGGTATAGTAAACCTGCTCCTTAGCAAAACAACGTAAGAGTGCAGTGTTTACTGTTGAAAAGTCAGCATTTGTCACCAGTTAGCACACATGGCATCTAAGTTTAACACATGGTGTCTAAGTTTTGTAAGGTTGGGCGGATGTTCAGTGCAGGTACTCCGTAGGGAGGACAGTCAGTGACCAGATAAATGGCCTGGTAAAGGACTTAAAAGGAGGTACTGGATAAAGGAACAGAATGGGGGAAGGTGTTAGGGACTCCGCTGATTGGTACGGCAGGGGGCCAACCCGCCCACCGTTCTCATAGCCCTCCTTAACCCTCTTACGAAGGTGGTGGATGATAAGGGCCAAGCCATGGGTTGGCTGGGGGACCTGGATGGAAACAAATGGGGGCTGGTGGAAGCCCTGAAGAACTGATTTGAATAAACATGGATTTGCCTCCACTGTACACTTTATCTGTCAGGTAGTCCCAGACATCTATATAATAAAGTCGCGGCCTGATTAAAGCCCGTAACAAGTCTCCTGTCCTTCTTGTGGTGTACCCAGACAACAGAAACACAAATACGGTACTTTGCACATTCTTGTGTTTTTGTGCTGTGGTTTCTTTAAAAACAAGCAAACAAACAAAAAAACCCCAAAAGACTTGCTAGCTAGTAAATCTGCTGCTGTGAAAAGTAAACATTTATATGTTTGTTAATATCAATTTTCAGAGCAGCAGACTTACTAGCTAGCTGGAAGGCTATTAAAACTGATATTAGTAAACGGACAAATATCAATTTTCACAGCAGATTTATTCAGCCTTGGCGAGCCAGAGGACAAATTAAGCCCTGGATGGGGAAGTGGGTAGGGAGACAGCAGCGGGGGCCAAGGGCAACGTGTGGGGAAGTGTAAACTCAGGGCCCGCCCCGCGGCCAGTCCAGGGCCAGAGCCCGAAGCCCTATGACTGGAGCCTGCTGCCCACCACTCCACGGCGGAGGCCTGAAGTCTGAGCCTCACCACCCCAGGAAGGTGGGGAACTCACTGGCTGCCTCTGGCGTTTGTGGATCCAGAGGGGGGCAGGACCCACCCCATGATGGTGCTCCGCCCCACCCACCCCCAGTCACTGCCCAGGAGGCTGTGGCCACAAGAAAAGCCCCTGGTGGCTGCATGCAGCCATGGTGGCCACATTTGAGAAACACTGTTGTAGATCTTCTGTAAAAAAACAAATCAGGAGTCGAACACAAAGCAGAAAAGTAAAGATTACCTTTATATTGGTGTTTAGTATAATTTCATATAATCCAAGGATATTTCACAATCAACATAAAATATACACACCTGTTTATGATCCAACCAACCACTGGATAATATTGTCACCCC
Organism: Lepidochelys kempii; assembly: GCF_965140285.1. Taxonomy (NCBI): domain Eukaryota; kingdom Metazoa; phylum Chordata; order Testudines; family Cheloniidae; genus Lepidochelys; species Lepidochelys kempii. The sequence goes on from NC_136380.1 coordinate 179,804,904, forward strand.
ATTATTAACCAATTTCATACATACACACAAAACAGAAGAAAAATTGAGCAAATTGAGAATTGTAAAATTATATTTTCATCCATTCTGATTAAATTATTTAAACACTAGCTTTAGAATAAGAGCAACAAAACAAAGTCTGCAACAATGAAGACTATTACATCAGTTATCAATTTTTTTCCTAACCGTAAGGCTTAGGAAATTACAGCTATTAGAAAAATAGTCTTCAATAGCTCTATTTATATAAATATTCTTTAGTTGGTGATTAAAAGCCATTGTTTTCATGTTTTTTACAGCACTGATGAAAAAAATCAGCAAGTTGAAAACTCCTAGCTTTAAAATATTTTTAATATAATACTTCTTTGGACCACCGCTGGTCCACAGCACTTGGAATGATTTCCTAAGAGGCAGCTGGTTTCCTTCGCTGTTTCCAGTAGCTAACTTGGATTCAGAGACTTGACATTAAAAAAAACAAACAAACAAAAAAACGATTTTCTAACAATACTTTTTCCCTGTAAGCATTTGCTATAGCTATCATGAGATGTTGTGCAGTTACTACTGAGAGGGAACTGGTCCAGAAGATCATGAATTGTAGGGTAGATAATTAATTAAATAATCTATTAAAATGTAGGTCACAACATGAAAAAGTTTGAGAATATCATAGATCATAATTTCTTAAAGCCCCAATTCAAAAATTCAATTTTTTAAAAATTAGGAATGGTTATTTATTAAGCTATGTTAAATGGATTTGAAGAGCTCTGTGTAAGTTTGAAAGCTTGTCTCTCTCACCAACAGAAGTTGGTCCAATAAAAGATATTACCTCACCCACCTTGTCTCTCTCAAGATTTATATCAGTTCACTTGAAATAGTGGAGGCAACAGATCACTGATAGAAATCTCAAGTGCTGTCATAGTTATGGCAGTCATTAAGGGTAAAATGGCTGTTCCTTAAGCTATAAAACCACAAGTGGTGCTTTCCCTCATTTGTCTTTTCACAAATTTGTTAATAAAGAATCACTACATTTTACAGGACACTCACTTGTGGCTGACTATTTTGTCTGTGTTTTGATTGGGAATTATAGGCAGGATATGTCCTAAGAGTTCTAGGAATAAAAAAAAAAATCTGCTTTCAAAAGGAAAAATACATTTGAATTAGGGACTCAAATCAGGACGATTAGATCCAAATCAGGAACCCAACTTCAAAATTCAAGGGTGTTAAGATCCAGGGATTTGTTTGGGTCCTTCTCTAATGTCAATAGTGTGTTTGAAATATCACACTATTTTTAAAGCCACATGAAAAAAATCAGAATTTTATTTATTTTTATTTTAACTCATGAGCTGGAGATACCCTCACAGGAACTGTATTTACAATGAAACTCAGTATCACCCCAAACTGCATAAAAATGAACATCTCATTTGATAAATAAAGCAGCAAACTCCTTGTGTCCTCTGCCCCCTCCAAAATCCCTATCAAAATGATGATTTTTTGGCAGCATTCCTTGAGGGTTAAACTTGACCTATTTTGGACCACTGGGGGGGCGAGGGGGGAGAGAGACTACAAAGCAAAGATGCTTCTCCCTATCTTATTAAAACTCTGGCTCCCAGTTTATCTAAAGGTTTTGGTCACTATCACCCTTGCATAGAAGCATGGATCATAGTTAGCCTCAAGTGAACTGCCACTACAAGCAAAAACACAATGGATCCCTGATCTAACCAACCTTACAGAGCTGCTAGAGTCACATACTCCTCCAGAATAGTATCGCTGTTCCTGCCCAGTCGTCAACACTGAGTACCTTTACTAGTATTCTAGAATCCTTTGCACTTGTTCTTCAAAGCTGATGCTCTGTGACGAGCACACAGGATTCTGGGGTGCATCTGAGACTAAAGAAACCTGATACACATGAGTATGCAAAGGATCCTTGTTTTGGATATATGAGACTGTAATCCAAAGACCTCTTGATGCCAACTGCAGAGGTACAAGGGTTCCCAGGGGTACAGGGATCTCCTTAATTCACCAAAAGGGGCCATGTAAAGTCTCTACTGAAAGCCAGTGTCACATTAATGATGTGCAATGTATTATGGAAATTACATGTGGAGTGTTGACCATTGACCCCTGACCTGATCTTGAAGGATCTCTAGTTTTGGGTTTAAAAAAATCTATTTGATAAGCATGCTTGTAGAAATAATAATGAAAGTTATAATGCAAGTACGGAAACCACAGTGTACGTATATATACCAGTATTGAAAACAGGCTGGCTATAAAAAAGTAAAAGTATAGTAAAGAATGCAATTACCATAAGATAGCATGAATGATATATGCTTGACCTAAGGTTATGAAATCTAGTAATATGTATCTTGTGATAATTCAGCTATGTGTCTTGTGATAACCCAGTAAACCACAAATGAACAAATAACAGAATTTGAGAGTCTTTTTCCAACAGCTGTATTGATGAATCAAAGTGACGATTAAAGGAACTGATGGAAATGGTTTGGGTAACTGCTGAAAATGTAATTATGATCTCCCAGAATGCCAGATATGGTCCCCTGGAACACCAAGCACAGACAGGGGGTCAAAACCTAATCAGATTTGATCTTGGATGTATGTGTGTGGAATAAAAAAAGCATCTAAAAGGTAGTCACACCCATCCCTAGTTGGGACATCCAGGTAGTAAGAAGGCAGAAGCCTGTGCAGTCACACCCTCTTATGTAGGTCTCCACTTACTTTGTTTCAGTGTCACTTCCACTGGCTCTACTGGTTGTGAATATGCCAATACAAAGGGTCGTTCTGTTATATTTATTTCAATTTTCTTACTCTTGCTGTACTGATTAAGAGAAGCAATTAAACACATTTCACTTGAAGCATGTGCTTAAATCCCATGAAGTAAATGTGACTGAAGCATGTGTTTAAGTGCTTTACTGAATATAGATGGACCTATGCATATGCTTAAGAACTTTGCCATATCAGGGCCTAGGTTATGGGCCTATTCCAAACAAGCATTATGGTATTCTGGAAATACAGCCCCACACCCATCCCCCTTTGATCTTGTAAACATTCATGCAACTAAGTAATTCTACATATTAGTAAGCCCCTGAAAAAAATAGGAATACTCAACATGTGTACATTTATTCACCTGCGTAAGTGTTTGCAAAACAGGGGCCACAAATTATTTCCGAAAGTGTAGCAGCAGAAATTGTAGTCACAAAATTAGCTGCTTTAATAGTAGCAACATTGGTTTCAAGACTAACAGTTGATCTTAGGATCAAATCTAACAAATTGTCTTGAAAATAATCTGAATTGTTATTCTTTCACTATTTTGTTTGTTTTTGTTTTTAATTTGAGAGTCCTTAATTAAAGAAAATGAACACAGGAGTGAATGATTTTGTGGACATCAAGTTCCTTATCTCATTTTCTTGTCTTAGTACCAAGACGTACAGAAAGATAAAACACCTCCAAAAAGCCTGGGGGATTCGTATGAGAACTTCACAGCAGAAGTATCCCTTTCCAGCAGGGCCGGCCCACAACATTTTGGCACCTGAGGCGGGGAGTTCAAATGACGCCCCCATGCCCCCTCGCTTGGGTCAAAACTTTGAAAGGTCTCAATTCTGCCTTCTTCCTGTTCTACTCCTCTCATGGTATTGGTCTGCTACCTACCCCAATAAAGGAGAACTAACAAATTAAAATGCAAAAAGAAATGGAGTACTTGTGGCACCTTAGCGACTAACCAATTTATTTGAGCATAAGCTTTCGTGAGCTACAGCAGTGAGCTGTGAGCAGTGAGCTACAGCAGTGAGCAGTGAGCTGTACAGCTGTAGCTCACGAAAGTTTATGCTCAGATAAATTGGTTAGTTGCTAAGGTGCCACAAGTACTCCTTTTCTTTTGTGGATACAGACTAACACGGCTGCTACTCTGAAACTTAAAATGCCTTGTTCAAAAATGCTAAGTAACACTTAACTTTCAAACGCCTGAACAACAAATGTAACTTTTCTTGTCTGCATAGTAAACACTGGCATTTTTATCTGTTTGAATAATCAAAGTGGTGCTTTCCGTGCCTTCTTGGTTGCAAAGATTTGAACTGCTTCCTTAAGGTCCACAGTCTGGGCCAGCTCACGCTCTATTGAGATGCTTGCAAGGCCGACCAGCCTCTCCTGTGTCATTGTGGAGCATAGATGTGTTTTTATTAACTTCAGCTTGGAGAAGCAGCGTTCTCCACTGGCAACTGTAACAGGAAGTGTTAGAAGTATGCACAGAGCAACAAAAGCACTTGGAAAGAGGGTAGTCATCTTATTTGTGCACAAATATTCCAGAACAGCCGTTGGAGTTGTTCCTGCTGAAATGTATCTTGAAAGGTCTTTCAGTTCATCACCTAAATCACTCACATCAATATTGCACGTAATCATGTGTCAACACTGTCTCTAGTGCTCTGCATTGCTGGTGTATAGTGAAGAGTTTTGGAATACCATACAAAATCCCAAATATACTGCTGTGTTCCTTGAGCTGCATGAAACGTTCTTCAACTGACTTTTATTGCACAATCTAGCACCTGGTTAAAGAATTCAACTTTGAATTGTTGTTTGGGTTCTCTTATGGGATTATCCCGTGCCTCGTAATCAAAATGTCTTCTTCTTCAGTGACTCTTGTATTCTTGAATGGGTGGGCTATTCTTGAATAGCTTCAGTGTGAAGTTCCTCTGCCAACTTCTGTGCACTCTTCAGAACATTTTGAAATCCCTCATCGGACTGGTAAGACCATAGGTCTGACTTTGCTTTGTCCAGTTGTTCCATTGCTCCAGACATATCATGGTTAACACCTTGGAGTATCTTGCTTACAACATTTATTTCAAACAGTATGTCATGCCACAACACTAAGCCACACAGAATTTGAAGTCATGTATGTTTCTGGTGATTCAATTTCCCTCTGCCACTGTTCTCCCACAAACAGTTCCTGTCATAGCATTATCCTCCATAATGGCAACTATGGCATCATCTATATTCCCAATTTGGTGTCTGATAGGCTTTATTGCCTCCACTTGACTTTCCCATCATGTGGCACTCAGTGGTTTCAGTGTCAGAGGATTTCCCAGATGTTGCTTCAAAATTTGCCATTGATGAGTTGATGCAGAGAAAACTACATAGATGCTTTGAATTACATTAAAAAAATTCAGCAGTCTCACTAGAAGCTGATGTTGCATCACTGACCACCAAGTTCAATGAATGAGAACTGCATGGGACAAAAAAAAAGCTTGAGGGTTTAACTCTCGGATCCGTGTCTGCACTTCTCTGTTCTTTCCTCTCATGTTGGCACCATTATTGTAGCCCTGACCTCTCATGTCAGCTATCGCAATTCTCGTACCTTCCAGCTTTTTAAGAGCATATTTGTCATACCAGCTCCTATAGTATCATCAATGTCAATAAATTCTAGAAAATGCTCTCTGACAGTCACCATTGCAGGGACATTTTCACTAGGTTCTGTTGTTGTTACAAAACGCACCATTAAAGTAATTTGTTCTGTATGGCTGATGTCAGGTGTGCAGTCCAGAATAACAGAGTAATATCTTGCTGACTTCAGATCTGCCACAATCTTCTGTTTGATTTTTGTTACCAGTAACTGTATGATCTCATTTTGAATAGTTTTTCCAAGGTAGTGGTGTGTACATTTCTTGAGTGGCAACTCTTCTTAGATGCTCCTGGAGTACAGCATCAAACTCAGCCATCAGCTCCACAATTTTAAGGAAGTTTCCATTGTTTGGCACATACAGCTGATCTGAAGTGCCATGCAGTGCTAGGTTTCTCACAATGGCAATGAGACTTTTCAGAACATTTTGCCAGTAAAGAGACTCTGATGAAATCTTCTCTTGATGCTGATCATCTATGGTGGCCTTTAAACTTAGTCTCATCTCAAGCTCTTTCCACCTATGGAATGCTCTCTGGTGACTGCTGCCTTCTCATGGCATGCCAGTTTTCTAGCCAGATTCTTCCAGTCCTTTGTTTCTGTAGAACCCAATGTGGCTGGAACATTAGACTGGAAGAGTTTGCAACAAAACCAGTATGCAGCATTCTGCATTTTTGAGTATATAAGCCATGGCCTCTCCACTTTGTCACCATTGGGGATTTCACGCCAGTAATGTGTTGGATGGAAACTTCTGTTTTCATTGTCTTTGGGGAACATGAAGTTTTCCACTTGCTGTGGCCCATGCAGTACAAAGAAGTCCCTCAGGCTACTGCTCAAGTGGGTTCCCAGTCCTGGATCATCTAGACTTAAGGAACTAAACTCAGCAGCAGCTGTTTCTTGCACCTCCACCATACTCTTCTCTGATCTACACTTTTTTTCAGGAATGTGCATGGTTACATCCATAGATGCTGTAGTAGCTGCCCCGTCACCTGCACTCTGACTAACTGGAAGATCAGGCATCTCCTCACCACTCACATCCCCACTGGGGCTGGAAGGCTCACTGTGAACATTTGTGTCTATGTATCTCAGGAGAGCTCCTTCCTGCTTAGACAGAAAAGCTTCCTTTGCTTTCTTTCTTTTTCTGAATGTTGCCCACAGGGGCATTTTCTTCTTTCACTCAGGACTGCTGTTCTGTGTCAGCTATAGTGGCTCTCAACACTCATCTGAAGGGGACAAATAAGCAGGTTGGTCGCAGGGCCTGAGTGAGGGAAGATAGCAGCGTATTAAGGGCCTAACTGGCTTCTACTACTTCAGTTGACTGCCTGTTCTCCTCAAGTGCATTCAGGGAAGCAGCAGGAAACAGGAAGCTCCCTGAGAAGCTGGTGTTAATCAGGCAAGGCTCCTGGGGATGCTAGAGAGGTACATAAGAGGCTCCTCCTCCTCTCTCTCCCTGCAGCTCCTGCTGCTTTCTGTTATTCCTTCTCACCTTTTCTCCTGCCTGCCTGTTATGTTTCTTGTGCCCTTCTTCCTCCAGTACAGCGCGCCACCATCTCTGTGCATCTAGAGCAGAGAGAATACATATGCACCAGCGGCAGACACAATTTTCTACACTCTGGGTCCTAGTGGCACCCCACCCAGTCTGGCACCTGAGGCGGCCACCCCAGTTCGCCTCATGGTAAGGCCAGCATTCTGCTTAAGAGCCACAGATGGCTCAGTGTTGAGAAAAGATGATAGCACCAAAGATTTCTAGAGTCAGCTACTGGAACTAAGCACTTTATGAGCAACAACTTCATTGCTATGGTGTGTCAAAATAAGAGTTTGTTACTGAATAAAATATTTTAAGCCCATATTTCCCCAGAACTCCCGCCTGCTGAACAGAGAAAAGGACAGAAGGGACATCATACCCACTAGTTTGGATGTGGAAAAAAGCATCATTGGCTGGCTGCTAGCTGAGAAAGGAAGAGAGGGATTATCTCAATGGTGAACATCTGGACTGTGTATAAAAAGGCAATGAAGTTTTTTTTTTTTTTACACATAGTAATTCCTTCAGTTCCTCTTGATTTTTATCATTCAAAGGAACAGTAGTGCTCCAGTATGCTTTAATAGATTATTAACATGAAAAAGACACGGAAATTGTATTGATCTGGTTTAGTGTATTAAATGTATGTATGCATATACTGTACACACACATCTGTGGTTCACTAGCTGAAAAACACAGTTCACTGTAACTAATCTCACCATACATGGGAATCACCAGACAGGATGTATAAAAAACAAATTGATTTTATCACTTTCAACTGTAGGTATACAAAACAGTGTTAAGAAGGTTAAGGTTATGCCAAGTATAGATTCTGGATCAGATCATGGATTGGTATTGATAAATCTGAATATCAAACTGAAAAAGTTACAGAAAGCCAAAAGCTCTCAAGGATGGAACCTTGCACCTCTGACAAATCATGTGATACAAAGTCACTACCAAGAAAAAGTGACTACTAAGCGACTTGGGAACAGCTGAAACATGCTATCAAAGAAGCTGCAGATAAACATGTAGGGAAGAAGTTTCTAGCTAAGAAAAATCCATGGGTAACAGATGAAATCATTGGTCAGATAGACAAAAGGAGGGAAGTAAAACCACAAAGATCAACAGCAGAAAGAGAGGAATACCAAAGACAAAATCAAAATTATACAAATGCAAGAAATGCATTTATAGAAATGCAAGAAATTGAACAACAGGATAAAGAGACCAAAGTGAGATGTATCAAAAGATAATAGCCTTTAGCTACAGAAGAAAGGAGATCAATATGACCCTTAAGGAAAAAAATGGACACTCTCTGATAGACTCTAAAGATAAGAAAGAGAGATGGCGAGAATACATCATAGAACTATATGGTGATGATAACCCTCAAAAACCTAAAAAAGGGATTGATGAATTAAGCCCGTCAATAATGGATGAAAAAATCACAGTAGCAATAAAAAGACTTCCGAAAGGAAAAGCACTAGGTTGTGACAGAATACTAGCTGAACTGTTAAAAAGCATAGGGGAATGAAGGCTTCAAAGCTCTGTCAGATGTAATGAAGAATAAGTTTGAGAATTGCCAGAAGATTTTACAACATAACTGGGTATCCAAATCCTTAAAAAGAACACCACTATGGATTGTAAAAACTACAGAACAATTGACTTAGTATTGCATGCCTCTAAGATACGTTTGTGAGTTGCTCAATACCAAATTAAAGGAAAAATTGATAAGGAAATAAGCAAACAACAATACAGGTTCAACTGTGGAAAGGGCACGATCAACGCCATTATGAACTTGAAGCTCATACTGGAAAGATCAATTGAAATGGGGAAAACAGCATACTTGTGTTTCACTGACTTCCAAAAAGCACTTGACAGAATCTACCTCTACAAATTACTCAATGTATTAAGATCTGTGTGGACTGATGGATACAAACTCTGAGTAATAAAACAATTATGCTGAAATCAGAAGGTAATTATAATGGGAGATGAAAATGAAAATCTAATAGAGATCAAGAGAGAAAACTGAGACAAGGTGATCAACTTTATTCAACATTTATAGTGAGTGCTTAATTAAATTAATACAAGCAACAGAAGAAGGTATTAAGATGAGTGGAAAAATTGGTGAATAATTTCTTCTATGCAGATGACAGTGCTGATGGCTGATTTGGAAGATCTCATGAAGTTAGTAGAGACTGTATATGAATATGGCAAAGAATATGGTCTAAAGTGGAACATGGATAAGACAAAAACTATGGCACTAGACAAGGATCCTGGGAAAACATGTAAGAGTCCAGTGAATGACACAGCCACACAACAACTAAGAAATCATTGCTACTTTGGAAGCATCGTTACAGAAGATCAGATACTGAAGTCACACCAGACTAGAAAGACACCAAAAGAGACATCTGGAAGAATAAACATCTGATGAGACTGGTGATTATTGTAATTTAGCAAATGCTATTAGAGATCTTATTAAAAGAATGATTCAATTTTCAGGGCACATTTTAAAAGGGTCAGTGGCATGACGTGTTTGCAGGTACTGGAAGGGAAAACTGATAGCAGAACAACACAAGGCAGAAAAAGATCTTGGATGAATGATGTGGTATACTGGGTGGATCAAAAGGAGATCAGCAGAGGATCATACAGAATGGACTACCATGGTCGCAAACTTCCACTAACAGAGATGCCACATAAGATGTGGATGAAATATCTTACATTCTGGAATCTAAAAAATGTCAACTTTACTACTTTAAATAAAAAAATCCAACAGATACTTGAAGTCACAATATTTTTATCCAGTTAAAAAAATCTGAGATGATACCAATCACAGAAAGGATAAAAAAGTTCTCCTATGGAAGTTCAAAATACATGCCCTTCCCTCCCAGCACTGAACATTAATTCTTTTCACACTTATGAAAAAAATAATTGAATGCTTCAGTAGTTTAACAGGGCTCAAATAATCAAATAGTTTAACAGGGCTCAAAATGATTTTTCTGTATTTTTTATAACATAGCCTATCACATTAAATATTAATTATGGTTCTATTAAAGTTACTGTATAGAAAATCAAATTTCTTTCCTTTTTCTGGGGTTAAGTATTATATAAAGAAACAGCTTACCTTGAACTGTTAGAGTTGCTGATGCTTCAGCTTTTCCAACCATATTTTCGGCAACACAAATATAAGACCCCATGTCTCCTGCCAAAACTTTCCGGATTTTCAAAGTGTGATCATCACGGATTTCATATCTTAAATACATATAACAGCAAATGAGCGTGACAGTATAAATAGAAAATAATATTGCCAGTTTCTTTAGTGTATAAAGAGTAAGCGTAAGAAGTTTTTGCCTTCAAATTCATATGTTTCTCTGAGATATGAGCATATTTAAGCAATACATGAAACATGTGTATTGCCTTCGAACTATGGACATTTTTTTTCAAAACAAACATATTTGAGAGCTTAATCTGATCTCACTTACAATGTGAAAATCAAGATCATCACTAATAAAATAATCGTAAATGGTAAATCTGGTGTAAGTGACATTAGACTTTGGCCTAAAGACTTTTAATTACAATACATTTAGTAAACATATTTAATGATATTTCTAAAAGAAAAAAAATAATCCATATATTTTTCTTCATTTGCATGTGGGAAGATGTAAAAATCAGGAGCTATAAGGTTTTAAAAGATTAAAAAAGCAGCATTGGTCTTATGAACATAACCAAAGGCCATCTTAAAGTCAAGCTAAAACATAACTCATTCAATCGTTTTATAAGGAAATAACATAGCCTTATAATATTCTCTCCAATTTCATCACCTTTTACTCATCTTTGCATAATGTAGCCAGTGTGTTTCTAGTCCTAGAAAGCAGCTATTTTACCCTATATGCAGTAGTTTTTAGATAAATTATAAACTGGATTAACAGGAAACAAGATGTGGCTGTAGAAGATGAAGGGACCCAAATGTTACAGTATGTCCTCTTCGAGGGAAAAAAAACCACCAATACTTTAAAAACTGATGATTAGGAATTTAAGCAAAAATGCAAAAAAAAAAACTTCATGTGTTTCCTTTTTACAAGGCTACTTTACTTTCCACTCTGTTAGGCCAATGACGGAAGAGATGTGAATTGGAGACTTGATAACAAAAAAAGCAGGTCTCCTAAGAGCAGCACTATACATTAGCAGGCTGCATCTTGCATCAATTGCAATTCCACTGTCCACTTCTTGGTGCTGTAGCCTAATTATATTATCTATTTGACATTTTACAGTAGTTTTGATAATTACAGTAGGTACTTCAAGTACAGAATTCATTCATGCCATACATTGTTGTTTGAATTTGATACTTTTGCTATTTTTGTAGTAGGTTGGAAAGATTTTAGTTCAAGCTGTTTCTAAGTTTTCAACACAAGTGAATTATATCTGTAAGCAGAGGACCACGGGATTCAGAAATAGAAGAGTCCTATTAGATCACCAAGCCCATCCATACAAGCACAGGAATGATCCCCTCTTAGATATCAAACTGATACCCGCACTTGATCTTATCCAAAAGGTAACTTAACATACTGCACCTTGCTTTTGGTAATTCCCCATCATCTTTTCGCCATCTTACTGTAGGTACAGGGTCGCCCCGAGCCTCACATTTAAACTCTGCACTGTCTTCCACAGTTACAGCCAAATTACTGGGTCTCTTCACAAAAGATGGTCTTTCTAAAGGAAAGGAAAGAAACACTGGATTACAGCTAAAGGCACAGCACCGCAACACCTGCAGTGCCTCAGGGTGGCTGATGTGGGGATTCCAGAGTTACTTGTGTGCAGCCAGGTAAATTTTGTTGTAAGAACAACAAAAATCAGGTACACAATGTAGATATGCAAATTACATTAGACCTGACTCTGGGCTTGTCTACACTACTGCTTAACTTGATGTACGTTATGTCGCTCAGGGGTGTGAAACGCCCCCCCCCCCAGGGACATAAGTTACATTGACTTAAAGCGGTGTCCACACCCACGCGCTGTGGGTGGGAGATGCTCTCCCACCGACATAGCTTCTGCCTCTCGTTGAGGTGGAGTAATTATGTCGACAGGAGAGCTCTTTCCCATCGGTATAGTGTGTCTTCACCAGGTGCAGTACAGCGGTGCAGCTGCATGAGTGCTGCTGCACCAATGTAGCGCAGTAGTGTAGACTAGCCCTAAGTGGCCTCAGTTTCTCTTCAGCAACAGAAACAGATCTGCTGCAAGGCACCAAAGCTGACAACGGGCATCACTATTTTATTGTACCTTTGACAGAAAGCACACATTAAGTATTGCCTCCGCAGAGACCCTGATGCAATGGGGAAGTACTGAACATATTCTGAGGCTAGTTAAAGCCACCACCGAATCTTCGGTATGACTGTACCTTGTCATCAGTAACAGTTTGTGTTTGATAGAATCACTTCAAGTGCAGCAAAGAGAAAAGTGATCATTTTCTTTCTCACCAGCACAAAGAAAAAAGAAAATTACTTCTGTATAATTTTTGTTCACAGAAGTAGCTGTTATCACAGGTCCATGCTCATATTACGTATCAGGCAGGAACGTCTATAGGTTTTGAATTTTTTTACAGCTAACCTCAACACACATGAAGTGGAAGAGAACACTTCGCTGAGCTCTAAATATAAGTTGCTGAGAAGGTTTTATTCATATATTTGAAACATGCACTTTCCACTCTGTGGATAAGGTGGATAGAGGAGAGTGAACTTATAACAACATACCCGTTACAGGTAAATATATTTTCTCTATAACGTACAGTAGAAATTATAACAGAACCTCACTCCTGGAATGTAAAAGTTATCTTGCCTCTACAAGAGCCCAAACAATAGGCAGAGGATGTTATAAAGGAGCTACCATCACAAACAGGTTTAATGCAGCTAACTGGCATAAAAAAAAGTATTGGTGCAACAGAAGCAAAACACGTTTACTTGCACAGTTATTTAGAAAGTAATAAAAATCCCCAAAGCCCTCAAGGCATGTAGGTGCAAAAAGGTTGCAGGGAAGCCTGTTGAGCACTCTGAAGCCAGTACATAAAATTCTGGAAATGGCGAGCCTAGATTTATTGAAGGAGAAGAGTCTAATAATGATGTTTGGCAAAACTATGCAAAAGAAAAATTATTCTGACCTAGTAACAGTGACATGCCGGACTGCTAGGCAATACCAGTGAACATGGCAGTCAAGCAGTTCTTTAGATCCTATCGGAAGGTTAAGGATGAAAATGATATATTAATAGTCCAAGAGTTTCTGCCTACTTCAGATAGGTATTAGGGCGTTTTCATAACAGACGCTCAGTAAAAATAACTTCAGGATGTATAAGAAGGAAAGGAGAAGTTTGGCTGGATAAATGTAAAAAATATCATCTCTCCAGTTGAGAATACTTACCTATCTATCTATAGGAAAATGAACCTGTTCTCTCGAGTCCTAGGCTAGTGCCCTACCCAATACACCATTCTTCCTCTCCAGAGGGGAATCTTTTTTGTTCCCCAGGACAAAAATCAGAGATAAATTTTGAATTAAAGAGAAACAAAAAACAAAATGAAAACCCTTGAAGATTTCCTTCTTCCTATAAGTCTTCAGAAAGGAGAATCAAACTAATACTTTCCAATAAGGCAACTATAACTCATCAATACTACCATTCCTGGGATAATGGTAAAAAGATACTGGTGTGGGTAATTAACCAATGCAGCTGCATGGGCACTTAATATAAGAACCATACTCATGCAAACAAAGTTTCTTGTAATTTCCAGACTTCACAAAGATGGAAGTCCTAACAGTTGACTTGACTTAAATTTACCTCTAAACCAAGTGTTTCCAAGGCATCTGAAATAGAAAATATCACAGCAATATACAGGAAAATATCCTGAGCTTCCCCAAAAAATCACCACGTCTTGCCGATTGCTGAGAAGATGCCAACATAGTTTGAGATGCTAAACACTGTCAACTTATTAAGGAACTCCCCACCACTCATAAACACTGAACAGGATTTCAAGATGTCTAGCATCTGAATTGGACTGAAAACAAATAAAGTCACTGAACACTGAGGAGGAAGTGCCTCAAACAGAATAAAATACCACTGCTAGAGACAGGGCCAGCACTGAGGAACTTGACCTGAATCCAGCTATTTTCAAACTTCAATGTTGCTGTGAAGTTTCCAAGCTCATGGGTGTAAACCCTGCAGTCATAAAGTGTTTGTTCCCAGGATAAAAAGGGTTAAGCTGTTTCCAAGCCTTATACTGCTTTGAAGCAACATTTCACACTGAGAGTCCAGAATCAGGATTGCACTGAAGATCCTGAAGCAGCCATGAAATGCCAAAGATATTCTGAGGCTGAACTGCAGACATCATAGGGTCTTGTCTACGAAGACAAAAAAGGTGTGGTTTTTCAATCAAGGTAGTTTGAGTTAGTTAATTTGACTGAAGATCTCCTTTAATGATTGATTAGACATGGTGTAATGTCTCTAGGATTATTTGAGCTAGTTGTTTGGTAGCAAATTTATGCCACTCAGCAAGTCTCAAAGTGGTATCCCACCTCCTGTTTTACTAGGTCAACGTATATGTATGCAGATAACAGATCTATCCATATTTTAAGATTTCATTACATAAATGATTCAGTAAAGTTTCCAAGATTATATTAGTTTCCTCGTGGAAGAGGAAAATGATACATATGCTTGTTATTGAAGTTAATTGAAGTTAATTCTTGTTTTGATATTATTTATAAATACTGTTATGGTCAGTGTAAACTGGAATTATCTGCAGTGTGAAAACTAAGTCAGATCTGACCGCATAAGTGAAAAAAACCCTATATTTTGTGTTCACAAATCAGCATAGTTCGCTGACTTGTGTTCATTATTTCCTCTTTTCCCTCGATTTTCATCCTGTTCTGGAGTAACAAACCTCTTTATTTCAACGATATTCCATTCCATCGGCTGAAGAACCGATATTGATCATTTATTTTCTGGAATATGCCATGAGGCGGATATCCATGACTGTCACAAAAACACGCCCAATGTTAACATAGCAAAAGAGCTGGATGATAACAAAAAAAAAAAAAAAAAGCCCTTGCTATAAAACTGCTTCTCCCCATACCAAAAAATGAAGCTGTATTAAATACTGGCATTTTCACTAATGAAGTGTCACACAATGGAGTCTCTCTTACCTAAAACGGTGAGCTCTGCCACTTCACTCTCTCGTTCTCCCACCATATTTGTTCCGACACAGACGTACTTGCCAGCATCATTCTTTCTCGTGTAGGTAATCATGAGCTTTCCTCCTCTGATCTAGGACAAGTCAAGAATAATAAAAATTACTTCTAAAATAATCAATTAGATAATGTCTGTAAAGTGTTCTAAAGATGTACCGTGCTATGTAGATGCTAAGTATGATTATGAAATTATGATTAATTTTGTTGGGGATTGGTCCTGTTTGAGCAGAGAGTTGGACTAGATGACATCCTGAGGTCCCTTCCAACCCTGATATTCTATGATTCTATGAAACTCTAATTGCTGATTGTAGACTCTTGCTTGGTGCATCTCATTTACTGCACATCTATTTCAGCAATAGAAAGCATAAAATACAGAATACTGAGCAAATTTTATTTGGACTTCCATCTAAAATTAGAAAGTTTTAGTCTCCAAAGCCTTTTAGTTATGGATAACAAACAACCGTATGAGATCATGCTTTAGGAATTTGAGGTTGGGTGGAGAAACAAGGCTAATTAACAACTTTGACACCAAAAGCATTTTGTTCAGCTTATTAACTTTATATTTTTTTATTTCTGTATTTTAAAAACTCTTCACTTTTATGGATCCAGAAGATACTCCACTTCAATCTGTCTACTACCAAGTAGTGGCTGTTCCTTGCTTCTGTTTAATGCTTGATAGATACAGGTTCTATTTCCTTTCTACTGTTAATATATCAGAATTAGACACATCTAATATGGTCTTTGCATACAAATTATTTCAATGTCTTTCTGCTTGGTGACAAAAATATATTTAATTCATACCTTAGAGACAAATTTGCCATTCAGCGCTGAGTTGTTGTCTTCTTGTTTATAAACTATGAAAAGTTTACAACAACAGAAAACCCCTCTCACCTGCATCACAACTTTACATTTAATTAGATTCCACTAACCATAGATTTCAGAGTAACAGCCGTGTTAGTCTGTATTCGCAAAAAGAAAAGGAGTACTTGTGGCACCTTAGAGACTAACCAATTTATTTGAGCATGAGCTTTCGTGTGAGCTGTAGCTCACGAAAGCTCATGCTCAAATAAATTGGTTAGTCTCTAAGGTGCCACAAGTACTCCTTTTCTTTTCACTAACCATAGAGCGGTTAAGTACCTCAGCAAAAAAACTGAAAATCACTATTTAAAAACTGCTTGTCAATTTAAAAAAAAATCTGACTTCTGTTCACATGCACCACCAAGAGCGTGGGTCTGCTTGCTTATGCCCTACATTACTGGTACTGGTAGAGTAAATAAATGATGCCTTCTCCCTAGGATAGATCCTGATAGAAATACCATACCTCACAACCTGTGTAGCAATAAGATATATTTATACCAAGATTTTGTTTTAATGGAAGCCTAACATTTGGCTCCTAAATCCACATTTATACAAATAAGTAAGGGTCTGATGTTCAGAAGTGCTGAGCACTCAGGTAGAGGTATACAGAGCCTATATTTGGCAATATTTGGAGTTAGTTAGCTAACTTCCTGCTCTTATTTACTCCAGTTCATTTCTTTGCAAGTTAATGGAGTTGAACCAGTATGAGCAAAGAATTCCCCGCAGATGTTTCATAGTGAACAGTGCTACATTTTACTTAAAATAGATTGTGAAATATAAGCCAAAAATCTGATTCCCTCTTTATTTAATAAAAGCCTTGGTTAATTAAGTTTTTAAACTTCAACAAAACATGTTCACAACAGAACAAACACATACATTTATCTGAATAAATCTCCTGTTGCCTGCAATGCCACTTAAATATTCTTTAATGATTTTTGTAAGTTAGCATAGGCTTAAAACTCAGATCACATATGATAATAATTTAAGTTGAACTGTAGCGGAAAAACAAAAGGTGCCTATAAAGTTACATTAAAAGGCTTAATACAATCAGTGACTAGCCAGAGAATGTTCACAATGTGAAGTACTTTGCTCAAGTTGCCTGCAGCTAGAAATCTATCCCTGAGAACTTCACATCTTGAGCGGCATTGGACTCTTATTATCATTGTAAGACATATACACACAATGATGATAGTCAGTTATTGAGATAGATGGACATGCACTTATAATGTAGATAGTATTGAATACAAATGTCATGCTTTTGCTGTTGGCGCACATCATTTCAGAGAGAAAAAGCAATGTCCTTTATCTAGCAATGATGAAATTTCAATTGGAATTTGAAGCATGTCTAATGGAGTATTAAAGGTGACCTGTAAATATTTTTTTTAAAGTAAGGTAAATGTGTTTTTACTTGCTGATAGCCTTAAACAGCAAGAGAAAAGTATGAAGTACATAACTAGATTTTCATTTCATATCCCCCAAAGTCATACAATTTAAAGGACTGCAATAATAAATATTATCAAGGTGTTATATTATTCATTGTATGTGTGCATATTTGTATAACTACTTCTAGATATACATACACACATCTCTCTCTCCCTCTCCATATCTATATCAACATTGACTATATGGTCGTGTGAAATAAAAGTTTATTGGCTTACCTGAGGGTAGTTGAACTACTCACTCATCTCAAACTTAAGTAGATGAAAGGTGGGATTTCCACATGTACCTCAGTGACTTAAGAGCACAAGTTCCATTGACTTTGAATGACACTTGAGCTCCTGGTTTGACATTTATGAAAATCCCACCTTTATATCAACCTTTTTAACATATCACCATACATTCTGTATGAACCATAATTTACAGAAAAACAATATTCTAGGAACAGTTCAGAGAGCTTAAAAAAATGTTATTGGAACAATCTCTTGTTAGACACCTGACTTTGCAGATGGTTTCTTCCCATGAATCTAACTGTACAAAGTTCAACTGGAGGTAAATGTTAAAACAAATAAGTAAAATAACTCAAAATTACCTAAAGTCACTTGTCTATATCTTGGGTCCTTCCCAGTTAGACATGAGTGCTGGGTCACAACAGGAAGGAGTGATATATGTATGAAGATCCACTTTCTAACCCTCAAGGACCTTCAGACATCAGATATAAAGCTCTGACATTTTTACGATTAGAAAAGCTGGTAACCGTCTCAAGGCTCATTTTTGTATCTCCTGGGCCTCAGGCAGTATGGTAGTTTGTTTTTAAAGATGACAGAAGCTGCAGAGAGGTCAGGAATGTTAGAGTAAGTTCCTGGGTTGCTGGCTCAGTGGGCAGGTGATACAATCACAGGCATATGAAAAATTGCACAGGTTTATGATATGTTTATCACATAGATATCATCTCCCCATAAATATGGTGTGTACACACATACATGGACAGAGTACTGTATGTATCCTCAATGAATTATTCAGTGTTGACTGATTGAAAATGTACTTCCTTTGTTGACTGACTACATACGTTTCCCATTACTTTTTAGCTATTGGCCAACTCCCAATTGAAGGGGACATATTACATCACCCTGTGTTTTAACATAAAAAAGCTTTGCCTGAGGAAAGCTGTAGCTACAGTAGATTTGTGTCCTATATTCCTTATTCCCCACCCTCCCCTCCTTTTCTCTCAAGCATGAAGCTCTGAGCAATGGCAGAGAGGAGACTCTGAAGTAGGTGGAAAAAAGGATTTGATGTAATTGTAGGTATATGTCTGAAAAACATGGATGGATCTGTCTGTGCGTATAGGGGGGATAATTTACAAACTGAGATTTTCCAACATATTTCTTCTGTTACTGTTGAATTGTAAGCTACCATATAATAAGGTGGGCAGCGAAGAGCCAAATCTCTTCTTTGTGGGCAGTAACTGTTTTAAATTACTCAAACTAAAGTTACTCAAATCAGTGGAGAGACTTATTAGTTGTCAGTGGTATTGCTACGAATATTTTAGCTCTCTTTTTCTCATATTGTGTGTGTGTGCATATCTATATATAGATATCTATCATCTGAAATTTAGAGTACCAAATGATTCTTTGGGTTAAAAAACTAACGGCATAATATAATACCCCAAACCACAGGACGGGGCATTTTTTTGTGCAGTAGGGGATCCATTTTCAACCTAAGGAGTAGTAGTTTTTTCCTGACAAACAAGAAATAATAGCCTCTGTTTTCAAAATATTTTATACCACCACTTCCCAGTGAGACCCAGTGTTTTGCTTCTAGTCTTGGAAAGATCCAAATTAATAGATTTTAAAAGTCATTATGTTTTATACTTATTGAAAATATAATTCAAAACTTTAAAAAAATTTTTTACGGTTCTGACTAAGCCCTTTACAGTTGAACTCCTGGTAACAAAAGACACCTGGCTTTACAAGTGGAGGATACAAAATAGACCCATTAAAAGTGTTTACAGCTCTGCAACTGCTGGGAACTGTCAATGAAAAGATGTGGACTCACAGCAGATCACAGGTGGCCTAGTGCTTTATAGCAGTTCTAGAATATTCCTAAAAGCAGTTTTTCTGTAACATATGTTGTGTATAAAGAATACATGATATGATGGCATGTTATACAGCCTTTAACTGACAAGTCACTTTGCCATTCATGAGTACTTCAGCCATCCCAATTTCATTTTATTTATTTAATTAAACAACAAAAGATGTCCATACAAAAAGTTATAGAAATCCTCTCAGTTAAACTTAGAATAATAAATTTTGACCACTCAGCAGCAAAAAAGATATACAGATAATAAATCAATTCATTCAACCAATAAACCAAAACCACAAGACATTACTCAAAGTTACACAATATCATATATTCACTACAAACACACACTATATTTTCTATATATATACGCACACACACATATACAGAGAGAGAGAGATTTATTTATTTTATAAGGACTATCAAGTGATTTAAAAAATTGCATGATTAAAAAAAGTAATCATGATTAATCGTACTGTTAAACAATAATAAATACCATTTATTTAAATATTTTTGAATGTTTTCTACATTTTCAAATATATTGATTTCAATTACAGTGCTCACCTTAAATTTATTTTTATTACAAATATTTGCACTGTATAAAACAAAAGAAATAGTATTTTTCAACTCACCTAATACAAGTACTTTCGTGCAATCTCTTTATCATGAAAGTTGAACTTACAAATGTAGAATTCAGTACAAAAAATAACTTCATTCAAAAATAAAACAATGTAAAACTTTAGAGCCGACAAGTCCACTTAGTTCTACTTCAGCAATTGCTCAGACAATCTCTGCCCTGCACTTTAAGCAGGGGGGTGGTTTGTCTCGCATCAGTGTGTTGCTCTTTTAAGACTTTAAGACTTTTAAGACGGAGAAAGAATGCTGCACACCTCGTCCCTCTCAGATTTTGGAAGGCACTTAAACCTTGGGTCGAGTGCTGTAGCTATTTTTAGACATCTCACATTGGTACCTTCTTTGCATTTTGTCAAATCTGCCGTGAAAGTGTTCATAACCCGATGGGTCATCAACCAAGACTGCTATAACATGAAATATATGGCAGAATGCATGTAAAACAGAACAGGAGACATACAATTCTCCCCCAAGGAGTTCAGTCACAAATTTAATTAACACATTTTTTTAACGAGCATCAGCAGCATGGAAGCATGTCCTCTGGAATGGTGGCTGAAGCATGAAGGGGCATATGAATGTTTAGCATATTTGGCACGTAAATACCTTGCAACGCTGGCTACAAAAGTGCCATGTGAATGCCTGTTATCACTTTCAGGTGATATTGTAAAGAAGAAGCAGGCAGCATTATCTCCCATAAATATAAACAAACTTTTTTGTCTTAGCGATTGGCTTTAAAGTTTTACATTGTTTTGTTTTTGAGTGCAGTTATGTAACAAAAAAAATCCACATTTGTAAGTTACACTTTCACGATAAAGAGATTGCACTACAGTACTTGTATGAGGTGAATTGAAAAATACTATTTATTTTGTTTATCATTTTTACAGTGTGAATATTTGTAATCAAAAATAAAAATATAAAGTGAGCACCATGCACTTCGTATTCTGTGTTGTAATAGAAATCAATATATTTGAAAATGTAGAAAAACATTCAAAAATATTTAATAAATTTCAACTGGTATTCTATTGTTTAACAGTGTGATTAATCACAATTAATTTTTTGAGTTAATCGCATGAGTTAACTGCTATTGATTGACAGCCCTAATATAAATATAAAGAATAAAAAAGTCTATGAAGTGTGGGAATGAAGGAAGAAAAGAAACCCCAGGAGAAATGTTTGAGAAATCCAGCAACAAAGACCACTAAATGTGTTGATTTACAACTCGTAGTTATCATTCTATTTAATACATAAAACCTACAATGCATTAATGCAGTGGTTCCCAGACTTGTTCCGCTGCTTGTGCAGGGAAAGCCCCTGGCGGGCTGGGCCGGTTTGTTTACCTGCCGTGTCCGCAGGTTCGGCCAATTGCGGCTCCCAGTGGCCGCAGTTGTGGCTCCAGGCCAATGGGAGCTGCTGGAAGCAGCGCGGCCTGAGGGACATACTGGCCACCGCTTCCAGCGGCTCCCATTGGCCTGGAGCAGCGAACCGCGGCCACTGGGAGCCGCAATCGGCCGAACCTGTGGACACGGCAGGTAAACAAACCGGCCCGGCCCACCAGGGGCTTTCCCTGCACAAGCAGTGGAACAAGTTTGGGAACCACTGCATTAAAACAATGCTAAGGGGTAACTTAAATCCTTAAGGAAATAAAACTCAGATTGACAGATGAAACTCTGTCCTCAATTCGCACAACATTGTTGACAGTATGTATGGCAGATTGTAATGTTGTGCGTGTTTCAGTATTGTCACATTATTATTATTTGTTTAGCACCATGCCTGCAGCACACAACATATGCATAGTCAGCCATTGCCCCTGCTTTGAAGAATTTACAATCTAATTTTGGAAAGAAAGACATAAATGGTTAAAGCATGAAGGTGAGGACCCACAGAGTTGTAGGAGATAGGTGTCAGAAGAAAGGCAAACGAATTGGGCTTTAAAAAAGAGATTTGGAGAAAGACAGGGAAGACATATGAATACCTTAGCAGGCAATGTTACTTTAAAAAGCTGCATGCATTTTTTGTTTTAGATTTTGTGACTCAGAGTGTAGCACTGACCATTCCCAAATTAATATCCTTATAACAATGACCAAGAAAGATTTTAAGTCTCTAGGTGAGTCCTTCCCCCATTGCATGACAAAAATACGCTCCTCTCCCAAAAATGTCACACACAAACTGAAAGCAAGATTAAAAGAAAACATTCTTGGACTGAGATCTTTCTTATACCATGTTTTTGCTCATAGCAAAATCTAAGAGTTGAATTGTAAACCACCTCTCTCCACCACATAAACCAACAAACAAACCCCTGTGATGGTGGTGGGTTGGGGATGTGGAGCTGATAACGAGCACAATGGCTTATCTATAGCAGAACTGCTCTACTTAAAATAGTCTTGAGGGTGGAGATATTGAAAGAACATTCAGCTCCTACATGGTGCTTTTGGCATCCATCCCAGCCTGTGCAAAAAATGTGAGCTTCAGAGTTAGGCTCAGTTTTTCTCTTCAAAATGTCTTACTGTCTCTTATAGCCAATTTCATTAAAAGTCTAATCCTGCAAGAAGATGAATATCTACAAAGTGTTAAACGCTGTCAGCTGTCCCTGGAGCTGTTTGGTAACTTTAATTGTGTTTTGAAGGTGCTCAGTCAGCACTTGACACTATCAGGCACCAAACATCAGAATTGCCCCAACACTTGGTATTTCCTCCTGATTAACAGAGAAAGTGGAAGCAGCCAAGAGACACAGTTTGTGTAATAAATAATCTTGATGAAAGAAAATCCAAAGCTCAGTGTATTTCTCTTTTAGAAGCTTAAAATATTAAAGATTCAAAAGTTACTTAAACTTTCTTTTACATTTGGTTCCTCTGAATTACAAAGGCAGCGTGGACTGATGACAAAGCCCAGACTAGTCCACCCCTAACCAAAACTCATTTAGAAACAGTGGTGCTCATATGAAAATAATTGAACTAGACAAATAATTGTGTGAAACATTTTTCATGCTACTATTCAAACCTCAGTGGATGGTATGTTCACAAAATATTTACTATGCAGTATTTTCGCTGTGATAATCCATGAATAAAACTCCTCGCATAACAAAACCATGTTATTACTCCTCCACTATATAAGAGTCCTCTCTCTCTAGACCTTTAGAGAAATTGTAGGGAATCCTTTTCTGAAGATCTAAGTCTGCTTTTTGTTAAGTAGTTTACTGAGCAACAAACAATACATGTGAATGATGAAAAACACTCAGGCTATATCTACACTTCAAAGTTAAGTTGACTTCAGTTACGTGGACGTACAGCCACCGCTGTAATTAAACTGTTGTTGCATGTCCACACTATACTCCTTGTGTCAGTGGAGCACATCTTGCACTTGACAGAGAAAGAAGTGCACCATGTGTAGCTATCATAGGTGCTGACTCCATAGGTTCTCTGGGGCTAGAGCACCCACGGGAAAAAATAGTGGGTGCTCAGAACCCACCAGTGGCCCTGCTGATCAGCACCTCCCTCTCCCCCCCCCAGCACCTCCCACTCCCCAGTGATCAGCTGTTCAGCCTGCTTGCAGGAGGCACTGGGGGGACAGGGAGGAGTGGGGGTAGGAAGAGGCAGAGCGAGGGCATGGCACACTTGGAGGAGGCGGTGGAATGCAGCAGGAAGAGGTGGGGCAGGGGTGGGGCCGTGGGGTAAAGGGTGGATAGCTATCCCACTATGCAACTGGCCACAGTTTGGGAAGGGTTTGCAATGCCTCATGTGGGCAGATTCAGAGACACATAATGCAGGTTTCTGAATTACTCCATGGGCACCGTACTAGGTTTCCAGCCACTTTTCAACCACCCTAGTAACCTGCAAGCCAGCCATCTCTGTCAGAAAGCAAGGGTCCTGCACTGCTCTTCAGTACTGTGCTGTGCGTTATGAACACAAAGCTATAAGGGGAGCTCAACAGGGAGGCTATTTGGCTGAGGGAGACCTTGAAGGAGCATTTTAACACTAAGCCACAGTAATGTGTGTTGTTGTAGTACGCTGAGTCTGTCATTGTTTGCACTGTACTATGAACCTTGTAATGATTGCTGTGTGTGCCCGACTATAACAGTGCACATGCACCTATTACTATTGTCATGAATGTTAGTAGCAGGCACGATGTGATGGAGAATAATAAAGATAAATTAAGTTTCCATAAGCAGTATGAGGAGTACAGAGAACTCCCTTGTGATTCTCTCCCCCTGCCACCCTACAGCAATTTCTCGTTATATCAGGACTTGTGCACCTATCCAAAGAGGAAAGGATTTGATCCCCTATGTTTATGACAGGTTTCAGAGTAGCAGCCGTATTAGTCTGTATTTGCAAAAACAAAAGGAGGACTAGTAGCACCTTAGAGACTAACCAATTTATTTGAGCATAAGCTTTCGTGAGCTACAGCTCACTTCATCGGATGCATTCAGTGGAAAATACAGTGGAGAGATTTATATACACACAGAACATGAAAAAATGGGTGTTACCATACACACTGTAACCAGAGCGATCACTTAAGGTGAGCTATTATCAGCAGGAAAGCTGGGGGGGGGGAGCCGTTTGTAGTGATAATCAAGGTGAGCCATTTCCAGCAGTTAACAGGAATGTCTGAGGGGCAGTGGGGGGGGGAATAAACATGGGGAAATAGTTTTACTTTGTGTAATGACACATCCACTCCCAGTCTTTATTCAAGCCTAAGTTAATTGTATCCAGTTTACAAATTAATTCCAATTTATCAGTCTCTCGTTGGAGTCTGTTTTTGAAGTCTTTTTGTTCCAATATTGCGACCTTTAGGTCTGAAATTGAGTGACCAGAGAGACTGAAGTGTTCTCCGACTGGTTTATGAATGTTATAATTCTTGACATCTGATTTGTGTCCATTTATTCTTTTACGTAGAGACTGTCCAGTTTGACCAATGTACATGGCAGAGGGGGATTGCTGGCACATGATGGCATATATCACATTGGTAGATGTGCAGGTGAACGAGCCTCTGATAGTGTGGCTGATGTGATTAGGCCCTATGATGGTGTCCCCTGAATAGATATGTGGACACAGTTGGCAACAGGCTCTGTTGCAAGGATAGGTTCCTGGGTTAGTGTTTCTGTTTTGTGGTATGTGGTTGCTGGTAAGTATTTGCTTCAGGTTGTGGGGCTGTCTGTAGGCAAGGACTGGCCTGTTTCCCAAGATTTGTGAGAGTGATGAGTCGTCCTTCAGGATAGGTTGTAGATCCTTGATGAGATGTAGATCCTCTAAGGTGCCACTAGTACTCCTTTTCTTTTTGCCTATGTTTACGATTTCTCTGCAGCTACTAGCTCTTTTCATTTCAGTACTACTACTCCAACACAGAATTGAGGCAAAAGAGCATGTCAGAGCAAAAATAACCACAGGTGCAGTGAAAAGACAAAAATTCTTGAAACTGGAGGCATGGGTCCAGTTCTTTTCTGAAACCTCCCTCTTTTCCTTGGCAGAGGTGAGAGTCCAAAGGATACCACTGTGCATCTGTGATCACTGTGGAGGTAGAGACCCAAGTCATATTGTCGATAACAAAAGTTCATTCCAATTTTTAATATGTGCAATGTAATGGAAATATAGTATTGGCCGCATGACATTGACTCACTTTTAATAAAGCTGCACTGAGCCATGCAACACAGCAGTTTATTTTAACGTAACGTGTTACTAAAGTAAAACTGTCTTGAAAACTGGGTTTTGTTTTAACACAAAACCTTCCTCAGGAGAAGTAAATCTCTTTTCTTTAATGAATAATCTACAGTAGGGGTTCAAAAACGGTACCATTTTCCCACCCTCCATCAGTAATTTAACCCTGCTCAGTTTACATCAATATGAAAGAATTAATGCCAGTAGTATCCACTTTCACTTGTCCAGGGAAAGTTTTAATTCTCTCTTCTTTTCATTCTTCCTTAAAACTATGTTCCCTTTTCCCCCCAGCCTGAGTCTAAGCACCCTGAGCCCATCTGTGTACCACCACCCTGACCCGTTTCCACATTCCCCCACTGCCCCACCCTGACTGCCCCTCCCCCCACCCTGACCCCAGTGCCCTCCTTGTAGAAGCGGCATGTGTGCAGCTCCACAACAGAGTGACTATTTGCCTTCTGCTGTGCCTGCCACAGTTCTTTGATTATTATTATTTACACAGCACTGCTGCGTGTCCCTATCATAACCCTTCTCCTTCATACCCCGAGCAAGTTCCTGCAGCTGAAGCGGAGCAGTGCCTGCACAGCCTCTTCTCCCCACAGACCCAGGAGACCCACCACCTCCCAGGTACTCCAGACAGGAGCGCATTTGCTGTGTGGAGCCGGCCTGCTCAGCTTGGCAGTAGCTATGCGAGCTCTCCACCCCGAGCAAACAGGAAGAGCAATTTCAAAACTTCCTGGGGCTTTAAAAGGGGAGGGGTGCATACCTGTGTACCTGCCTGCAGGGCAGTGGAGTTCAAACCAGTGACCAGAGAGGTCACAGTGGGCACTGTGGGACACCTCCTGGAGGCCACAAAGGGCAACATAAGCAATATGGTGGCTAAACTGACACTGCGTCGCTCTATGTCACCCTAAGTGCTATGCCTCTCATTGAGGTGATTTCATTATGTTGGTATAACAGCTAAAACGGCAGGAGGAGCATTGCAGTGTGTATACCTCCATAGTTAGGTCAACGTAAGCTGAATTATGTTGACTTAACTTTCTAGGGTACGGAAGCCCTCAGTCTTTTGTGACCTACTGTTGAAAATCTGCATACCTAAATAGTGTTTCCTCAATGTCTGAATATAACTGCCATGAGCACTATGTGTATGCACTGAAATTAGGACTGTAAATTTAGCCCATTGTATGAATATATTCTGGATGCATTGTCACATATGTATCTTTCGCTCCAATCAGTGACTGACATCAGAAATAAAAGTGAACTTGAACTGAACTCCGTGTCTGGTATGTCTGCGGTTCTCTACCCTTAAGCAAGTCAGATGGTTTGAAGTATCTGTTACACAGGAATTTTTTCAAAGCATCTCTACTGAAGTGCTGTTCACACACCTCTAAGGTTAAAATACTAAACCAACTGGGCCTAATTATCTCTTTCAGCCAAACACAGGATCCCTTCTGGTTTTAATTACATCAACCTAAAGTATCAGAAAAAAAAGCTTAATAAGCCACACATATTAAGACGCAGAAGATTTCTAATGGCAAACCATGAAGCAGAGACTATATCCTTCTGATTTTTTCCTAAATATCTAGTTATCTTTTGTTTGTTATGTAATGCAATTCAATTGAGTAATGGAGTGAAAGAGTGAGCAACAGTAGCAGCCTTGTGTAGTCAACAGCATACTACTACCCTCCACTTCTCTGAGACAGAAGGAACTAGAGAGAAAGAGACAGACTTTTTTGGTACATTAGACACTGTGGACCTCATTCTTCACTGCATTACATGCATGAGTGTTACACTGGTATTTTTCCACTGAAGTTACAGTGATGTAAAAATGGCATGTATAGTGCAATGAAGCATCAGGCCCAGTGTGTATAAAGAGATGGAATGCTGGCTACAATACATGGGTTTTCTGCCATGGTTTTGAGAACTGAAAATGGATTTCTGATTCCACCTTCAAAGGCATTGATTATGGAGAGAAGACACTTCACTTAAACTTATCTCCTGAAGAATGACACTTCTAAAAGTGCAGCACCTCTTTTATACTGTAGTGTCAGCACATGTTATTAATCCAGGTCCTGATGTGAGAACTGAACACAGGATCTTCTTAACAAAACTGGTCCAAAAATAGAAATGTTGTTCACAATTTTTATTTTAAATTTTTGAGTAAAATTTATCCATTCTTTCACTGATTATTGTTTAAATATCCAATCAGCTCTCCTTCGGGATCAGCAGCACCAGTATTACCAACTCAGCAATACGCACACTTCTATATTTTATAAAACATAACTCTGAACAAATAAAACATTCATCCAAAAAATTGCTGCTTCTCAGACTTTTGACTAAGATTAAGTATAATGCAAATTTAGACCCCAATTCAAGAAAACGCTTAAGCATATGATTAAATGCTGCTGACTTGCATGGCACTGTACAATGCTGTGCAATGCTGATGACTTGCTAGGCCCTGTAGAAACACATACAAGAGATGGTCCCTGTCCCAAAGGGCTTACAGTCTAAGCAGACCAGATAGACAAGGGATGGGAAGGGAAACATGGCACAGAGAGGTGAAATGACTTGCCCAAGGTCAGCCAGCTGGCCAGTGGCAGAGATGGGAATAGAACCTAGGTCTCCTGACTCCTACTCAGTGCCCTATCCACTGGATCACACCTCCTTTCAGTCTAACTTTCAAAATATACTTAAATTTATAGACCTAAATATTCAAAAGTGGCCACTGGTTTTAGCTGTTTCTGGCCTGGTCTACACCTAAATCATCACTTGAGAAACATGGGCCCACACTCTTACTAATAACACATACTTTACACAACAAAGATACAATAAGTCTGCTCCTCATGTGTGAGCCTTTACCTTCAGAGTAGCAAACTGCTTAAAGCACAATGTGTAAATGTCAGTGATTACATTATGAATAGTGGAAGAGATTGAAGATATTAAAGTAGTAGTGAATGCTCTCCCTCCTTGTCTTGTCTTATCTGTAGTGGCTCTCTTGTCTGCTCTCAGTTGGTGGTTGACCAAGTTGTTGCAAGGCCTGTGAATGCCTACTGGGATAATTGCTTCCTCTGAGGCAGTTTCTTGCTGTTTCTCTCTGATGCCATGGTGTGTTTAAACTTTTGGCTCAATTCTTGTTGTTAGAAGGGTATTGTAAACTGCACCACAACAAAAAAAAAAAAATGGCAGGGAGTAGGGAGAAACTGCTGGAAAAAGGAAATCTTAGCTAACTTTTTTCATGAATATTTCTAATGTAAATGAAACAAATACCTGGCTGGCCACTATAAATCACAGAGATGGTTTGTTTTTGGTCGAGAGGAAATGGAAAAGACTCAAAAAAATTGTGATTACAAAATCGAAAGGAGGACTGACTTTCCCTCTAGAGAAAATGTTTTAAACATTTCTACAAAAAAAACACAACACATTTGCTTGACTGACATTATTCTAGTGTCATAGCCAATTTTGTTTTCATAAGCGCTTTCTACCTCATTGCCAGTGCAGCTTAAATAGTATATGAAAAAACATAAGAGGGAGAGGCATTAATGACAGATAAGCAAGTGTGATATATTTGAACATTATCTTCAATATGAAAGTCACTATTTAAAAGAGATCCTTGTTAACCTCTCTGCATATTAAAGACATCATAAAAAGAGCTTCCCAAGTCTTCCTAGCTCTCTTCTCAACACTCACAAGAGCAATGTAATTAAGCATCCTGCAATATGTGGATACACATCAGTTAACTATTACTAAGGCAGAAGCACACCTCTCCTGATGAATTCTGGGCATTACAGTCAAAAGTTCACTCCATATTATCGTAAAGCTATGTCCTAAAAAGTGCGAAGGGATGATGCCTGTTCTCTCTCACTTGCAAAATCATTGTTTAAGGAAAATTATCACAGGCATTTCAAACTCAGAACGTCACAGGATTTTATTTGTTTGATTACATATGTTAGCAAAGTAATGTGATGGGCTGACAATTTTTGTTGAAAAATAGACTTTAAAAACATAATAATTGCTAGCTATTCTAAACAACACTTTGTTCAATATTCCATTGTTATGCAAATGGAGGTATGCCCTTACATGCAGAACAAAAATCTCTCTATTGAGAATCATGTCTCTAAAACACAAAAGTATTAAAATAATGAATATTAGTACAGTAAATTTAATGTAAGACAGGCTAGACATGGTCTGTCATGGTAGAGTTTCCTTGACCTGTTACTGATCCCAGAGAAGAGAATTGTATTTGGGGCTGGCAGAAGTAAACAGAGTTCAATCACAGCAGGGTTAAGACTAGTTAGCATTCAGAAAGGAGACTTTCAAATGATTAACAAGGGGCTGTGGGAAGTGATGTTAACAGTTCTGGAGTTGGAACTCTAGTCCTTAACTAATGTCTTTGATGTCCTTCATGATGTATCCTTTTGCATGGCGTGGCTGTATAGGTACATAAGGGGCAACTTATCTCTTCACCTGTTTTTTAACTGCAAAACAACAAGGACAGCTATTTTGCCCTATGGAAATTGAATGTTTAAGAAACCACTGAAAATTTCACATCATCTTCTTAACTTATTAAGCTGTGAAATAAAAATGTTACATGTTCAAAAGGAGTCCTCTTGACTTGATGTGAAATTAAATTTAATTACTCAGTGCATCATATGCCTTCTTCATTTAAATACATTTTGAGTTATTTTATTCATTTCCCTTCCCAACGATAAGATCAATACAGTAATTAATATCATGCAGAGAAGATGCTTCATAAAGAGACTTGACTTAATTATATATGATAAAAGCAATAGAAACAAAGTAAGAACAGTACCTAAATGATAAAATATAAAAACCCTACTGTAAAGAAAACTATAGGTTGTAGCATAAACCAAGAACACTGATTACAATCAACTTCAAAGTTAATATTTTCACTTACACCACAATGAAGGAAAATAACCACCACACTAGTGTGGGTAAGGTGAAAAGCCCTAATTTTTCGTTCCTTTTGTTGTGTCTGTGTCACAGCTTTAATATTTAAACAATTGTATTTCCTTTATAAAAGGAATCTTTCATGGCAGTTCTTTTTTTTTTTACAAAAGGACAATAAAGCACCTTTCTACATGTTCAACAAACTTCTTCCACAAACACTGGGTTCCATAAAATTAGCAAACAAAAACTATGTTTATTGACAGTTCAGGATGGGGCACCCACCCAAAACTTTAAAATCATAGAAATAAGAAGGTAAGGTGAAAAAGTATGCATTCCTTTCCAACTTAATATTACCTACAACACTATCAAAAACACACTAACACTCCATACATAAGGATTTCATATCCAACAGATAATAAAAAGGAATAGGTACCCCAACTTCAAACCTGCACTGCAATGCAAAACCTTCACAGGGACCTGATATGCCTTTATGAACAGGACATGTGACTATCACACATTCCATGCCTTTGGGAAGTTATTGTGCCTTAACACTTACCAGGTCACTGTTAAAATTTTGTTCTCGAGTGGAAGTCTGACCAACCCCCAAGCCTGCACTGCTGACCTGCTAGCTTGTCAGTGTGCAACACTGTTGTTCTGCCTGTTTGGACATGAAATGGCACTGTGACCCATGATGAGTCACATTTGCCACAAATAGGACCTGGAGAGAAGGTCAATAAGCTAAGTATATTAAAGTATAAAGAAATATTTCATTTTGAAGGTTGACTGTGTAATACAAACAAGGGATGGAGCAAACTCCTTTTTAAAATTCTCACACATTTTAATGTATCAATGTACAAAACAGGAACAAAATATATTTCTTCTAAGAACAATCAAAACATGTGTCTGAGGGAATAAGATGGCAATGGGATAAAGAGGATTTCATCTGCAGCTCAGTAGTTGAATCCAGCCCAAATCAGTAATGATCTAACATGGACAGATATCCAGATTAAAGAAACCAACATCACAGATTGTATTTATTTGTTAACCCTGTTGACAGCGGGGTCAAAGTTCAATTGGTATCTCTAGAAGTGAACTTTCAAGGTAATAACTGGGTCACATTTACAAGACAGCAAGAGGAAGCTTGCCCTGCTGCCCATGATGTATTTGTTACAAGTACAGGGAACTTCAGTCTCTGGCCTCTTTCATGGACTCTAAATTCACACTCAATATATATTAGGGATGTGAATTAATCACAGTTAATTCATAAGATTAACTCAAAAAATTAACTGAAATGTCTTAAATATTTTGGATGTTTGTCTACATTTTCAAATATATTGATTTGTATTACAACACAGAATACAAAGTGTACAAATTGTACAGTGCTCACTTCATATTATTTCTGATTACAAATATCTGCACTGTAAAAATGTTAAAGAAATAGCATTTTATTTCAACTCACCGCATACAAGTGCTGTAGTGCAATTTCTATTGTGAAAGTGTAACTTACAAATGTAGATTTTTTTTGTTACATAAATGCACTCAAAAACAAAACAATGTAAAACTTTAGAGCCTACAAGTCCACTCAGTCCTACTTCTTGTTCAGCCAAACACTAAGACAAACAAGTTTGCTTATGTTTACAGGAGATACTGCTGCCTGCTTCTTATTTACAATGTCACCTGAAAGCGAGAACAGGCATTCACATGGCATTTTGTAGCCTGCGTTGCAAGGTATTTACATGCCAGATATCCCAAACATTTGTATTCCTCTTCATACTTCAGGCAACATTCCAGAGGACATGCTTCCATGCTGATGATGTTTGTTAAAAAAATAGTGCGTTAATTAAATTTGTGACTGAACTCCTTGGGGGAGAATTGTATGGCCCCTGCTCTGTTTACCTGTATTCTACCATATATTTCATGTTATAGCAGTCTCAGATGATGATCCAGCACATGTTGTTTGATTTACGAACACTGTCACTGCAGATCTGACAAAACACAAAGAAGGTACCAATGTGAGATTTCTAAAAATAGCTACAGCACTTGACTCAAGGTTGAAGAATCTGAAGTACCGTCCAAAACCTGAGAGCAACGAGGTGTGGCGAATGCTTTCACGAGTCTTAAAAGAGCAACACTCCTATGCGGAAATCACAGAACCCGAACTACCAAAAAAAAAATAAATAAATCAACCTTCTGCTGGTGGCATCTGACTCAGATGATGAAAGTGAACACGCATTGGTCTGCTCTGCTTTGGATCGTTATCAAGCAGAAGCCGTCATCAGCATAGATGCATATCGCCTGGAATGGTGGTTGAAGCATGAAGGGACATATGAATCTTTAGCACATCTGGCACGTAAATATCTTGCAACGCCGGTTACAAAAGTGCCATGCAAATGCCTGTTCTCACTTTCAGGTGACGTAAACAAGAAGCAGGCACCATTATCTCCTGCAAATGTAACCAAACTTGTTTGTTTGAGCGACTGGCTGACATAGGACTGAGTAGACTTGTAGTCTCTAAAGTTTTACATTGTTTTATTTTTGACTGCAGGTTTTTTTGTACATAATTTGACATTTGTTAATTCAACTTTCATGATAAAGAGAATGCACTACAGTACTTGTGTTAGGTGAATTGAAATATATTATTTCTTTTGTTTTTATGGGGCAAATATTTGTATTCAAATATAAATAAAAAGTGAGCACTGTATACTTTGTATTCTGTGTTGTAATTAAAATAAGTATTTTTAAAATGTAGAAAACATCCAAAAATACTTAAATGGTATTCTAGTATTGTTTAACAGTGCAATTAATCCTGTCATTAATTGCGATAAATTGTTTTAATTGAGCAATTATTTGTGATTAATTCATTTAATCGCTTGACGACCCTTGTGTGTGTGTGTGTGAGACACACCACCACCAGCACCACACATATTTAGCTATATTTTAGACCTCTTTCTGACTAAAACATGGAGGACCCAGTCCTGTTCCTATTGAAGTCCCAAAGATTAAAACATTTTCAAAGGGTACGTTCTTACTGTTTTCAGACCAGGCATATTAGACTGGTATAACTAAGCTGCATTAAAGGATTTTGCAAATATGAACAGCTGTTCCTATATCCTACTTTAAATTTCCAAGTTTCTTAATATATTAACTTTTTTTTTCCTCCAAAGTGCTGTGATCATCTACATTTGTAAGCTTCAGAATAAGAGCCTTAAACCATCAGTTAATAATTTCTTAGATGTGTAAGGAATTTCTTAAGAGAATGGAAGAATTATCATTCTACAAAATCCCTCAATTTTGGAAGGATAAACCTGAACTCATCAACTGTCACCTGCAGATTGGTAGTGGTCTTATAGATAATTAACATTTAAGAATGAGAAACTTCCATTGACCTCAGTAAGGCCATGATTTCACCCTGAGAATACACCACATATGAAAAAAAAAAACACTTTATAATGTGAGCTAATCATGCAGTCATTTTGAATACAAAATTCCCAGTGAGTTCAATAGGAGTTATAATCATACAGAGGATCCAGGAACAAGCAATAGACTTTTAAGATCCATGACTCCAAGTGCAGATAGAACACCTGTGCGCTTAAATCTTCCACATTCAGCTACGAGAGCAACTGCCCAAACTTGGATGTTTTCTTTTAATGTAAAGTGAGATCTAAAAACATTTACAATCTAAGGGCTTTATCCTGTAAACATTTACACATTTGAGTGATCATATTAAACTCAGTGAGCCAAAATTCACATGAGCCAAACTAGGGAGCTCAACATGAGCCAAAGTAGGGAATTCCACATGCAAACTTACAATATCACAAATATACTTGCATTACAAAATAAAATATTTTTGAAAACTAGTAAAATCACAAATGCCAACAATAGTGCAGGGAATGCTGTTTCAGAGAATAATTCCATCTGCTGTTATAGGGGAAATATGGAATCCTCAATTCAGGTCATGTTGTATAACTGTAGACTTTAACAGTTTTATTTTAACACTCTGTCTACATATAGAATCTGTTAATGATTTAGGATTTACTATTAATACTTTGCACTTCTGTAGCACTTTCTTTAAAAGGATCTCTAAGTATTTTACAGGCATTAATGAACTCTGGCTCACATCATCCCTGTGAAGCTGGTAAGTATAATCATACCAATTTCAAAGATGGAGAATCAGATGCACAGAGAGCTTAAGTGATTTGTTGAAGAACATACTGCAGAGAACATAACTGCAACATAGGTGGAACTACAAGAATACAGCTTCCTGATTTGCAGACTTAACTGTGCTTCAAACACAAGACCATCCTTCCTCGCCTCTAAAACTATTTTTCCTTTAGAAAAATGCTTTGCAGTTCACTTTTAAACCACATTTTCAATTTATCTACACTCTTGTGGTAAGAGAAATCAAAATTTTAATTCTATGCTATGTAGCAGGGCTTTAGAGAAATGAAACTGTTCATTCATTCCTAAAATCTGAAACAGCTAGCATGCATTGTAAAATGACTCTAACAAGATACTTTTCAATAGCAGCATCCAAAGTAACAGTTCCAAATTGAACTCAATGCACATTTCCATATGGCAAAGCTGAATGGAG
Source organism: Lepidochelys kempii (assembly GCF_965140285.1). Taxonomy (NCBI): domain Eukaryota; kingdom Metazoa; phylum Chordata; order Testudines; family Cheloniidae; genus Lepidochelys; species Lepidochelys kempii. The sequence continues at coordinate 179,840,177 of NC_136380.1, forward strand.
CCCTGGTTTTCATCAGCCCTCCTTTGAGGCTGGACTCTTACAAGTCTTAACCCTAAGACAGGATCATAGACTGAACACCACAATTCAAAATGGTTTAAGGAGCCACAGGCCATCAGATTAAATTTTAATAAAATCTGGACATCTACAAAGGCAAAAGTTATAAAAAAGAAAACAAACAAACAAACAAAAAATCCCTCCTTCTCATTCAAACATTCATTATAATATGGCATAAGCCACCACTGGGAAAGCTATGACACAAAACAAAAATACCAAGATAAAGTAACCTTGAATCAAAATCATTATTAAGGCTGTATATTCTTTTAAGGAATCAAATTGCATATTCTGTGGGGCAACAAAACATATCTCTGCATGACCAGTATCAACCAAACCAGTGCTCGAATTATTTCAGTACATTCCCCAGAGAAGTTTTCACTCATGTTTTAGAGCTTTACATTTTTAATAGTACCATTGTCTCGAGGAATTCTCTTTTGTCCTAAACTTGTTGCAGGTTTTATTCCATTTTCCCTCAAATATGAAAGGTTTATTAGCCCTTCGGCCAAATTGGAGTTTTGTCTTTAGCACAGACTCAGCTGGTTACATAATCTTTGAGATAGTTTGGTCTTGTCAACAGAGGATCACACTGGAAGAGACCTGTCTCCGTCACCTATTCCTGAGTCTAGCAAACTCTTTTTCTGTGGAGTCTCCTCATGCCCTGTGGGGTTGGCTTAGGAATGGTTCTGTGTCTCTCTTTTCTGTGGTGACCACTATATCTCTGTAGGCTCTATCTGGATGTTGTGTCTGCTAGCTTGTAAGTGCCTCCTGTTCCTTCAGATCACTAGTCCCTCTTTCACAGTCATTTCATACGACCTGGGTGCCACTGCACCCCTCATGACTCCTTTTGTCAACTCCTTCTGGTGTCCCTCAAATGCTGAATCCTCATAGGTGTCTCCAGGGCCAGCAGTTCCTCGGCTGACCAGTCGGACTTTAGCCAAGTCCCACTCTACATGCCTTCAGTACTCACATCCTTACTTCAGAAAGATTGCTCTCTCAGCCGCACCCACACGTCTGTGCACGTGCAACCAGAAGAAGATTTGAATACTTCATTTTTCATGGTAAACAGTCATTGTAATGTTTTCTGTGAAGTCTGTGACAATTCTGAAAATACTGCAGCCCTAAAGAGGAGTAATTCACAAAGTTCCAACAGAAGAGCATAGGGTGACCAGACAGCAAGTGTGAAAAATCGGGACAGGGGGGTGGGGGGCAACAGAAGCCTATATAAGACAAAGCCCCAAATATCGGGACTGTCCCTATAAAATCGGGACATCTGGTCACCCAAGAAGAGCATATCCATTTTATAAGCCTTCCCACACACAAGTTCCAACCTATCCTTAAACTAATATTGTCCTGAGAAATAACAGATGTATTACTTCTCTTGAAATCTTAAATATACTATATGACCTGTACTCAAATCTATTAGCAGTCCTGCTGGGCACAGGTATAGTTTGTTCAGACTCACATTGCTACTTTACTGGAAAGAGGATCTTTGAATGTTCTGGGCCCAGTGTGACACTGCACCCCATATTCTTCAAAGTGATATAATTATGATATGATTATAGCATAATTATGATGTATTTTATGCAAGATGGGTCATGTAAGGTATCATTGGAAAAGTTATGATTTGCTGAATATTATCCTATTTGTATGCATGTATCATTTTTGTATATACTGACTATGAATCCTCATTTCAAATGTAGTTACACCTGTAATGCCCACTAGACAAGATGCTTTCAGGATAGATAGCTGGGTGGGAAGGGCCTATTCAGGGCAATGAGCCATTAGGAAAAACAACAGGCCTGAGGAGAAGCTTATCTCCCACCTGGTGAGTCTTCCTCAGAACACTCCAGACAGCCTGTAAGTTATTATGGCTGCTATAACTCTACAAGGACATGTGACCAGACCACATGTCTCTAGACTCCATCTTGGGATGTTAGTATTCTTCTACAAACTGGTCTGGGAGCCAAGTTTTGAAACAAAGGGTTCCCACCTTTCTTTCTAAGTCATCCTCAATGATTTGCTTGCAAATACTGGTGAAGAACTAAATCTCATTCTCAGAATTCTCATGGTTTACATCCTCAGAGTGTCAAGCATGCCTCTATGTCTTTGCTGTTGATACTTTTCAGTTTCTTGCTCTTCAAAAAACAAACCTTCTTCTGATTCCATAATATTTGCGTGTCCTATCATTCTATTATTTTAATACTGTGTCTAATATGAATGAATGAAAACCTAGCATTCAAAAACTTTTGAGGGGATTTGATGACCTTTCCTCCTTTGAAAATTTGCCTGGCATTACGTTCCTCCTTTGAGATAATTTCTCTTTGAACTGGGTGGATATTCCTAACCTTTCTGCATGTGAAGCAGCAGCTTCCTTAGATGCAGCAAACCCAGAAGTCCATAATTCTGATAAAGCATCTCAAAGGCCACAAAGTGAAAGTCAAGATCCGGAGTCTGCAATTTTTTGCTCACAATATTAATTTTTGATCAGCTAGCATAGTATACCGTATCTCAACCAAAACAAGAACTGAAATCTCTGAAGTCTTTATTAGTTTCTAACACAAGTTCTGGCATAACATTGTGTGAAGCTTTGCTTCCATCTAAAGCATCAAAAGCACCCTCAACATGACTGCTTCTATCCTTGCTGACCATCTTGTTGCACTTTGGCATTTTAATGTAATGCTAATATGCTTTTTCAATACACCTCAACCATTAGGAGAAGCAGAAATCAGGATATACAGTCTTTGGACAACTTCAAAATATACAGCTACTTGAGGAACAACCACTGCAGCAGCTTCTCCAACAAGATTCAGTGAGTGGGCAGCACATGGACAAAAGATAAAACTGATTTAACTGCTGAATTCAGTTTTTCACACCTTTGTATGCTCTAGTCATGTTTGCTCCATTCACATAGTTCTGTCCCTGCAATCAGCCATATCTAAAAAGTCTTCTTCTGCTCCTCTAAAATAATTTCCATAAATACCAATCCCCTGTTTGGCATGAACAACAATGAAGTCTAAAAAGTTCACAACAACCTTCACCCCATCTTTCAAAACCTCAACATACCTCTTAATACTTGAGACATTTATTCTGTTTGGGAGGGGTCTGAAGTGCACTCAAACATATCAGAGAAGTATTTAGCTTTCTTGTCATCGAAAATAACCTGCCACACTTTTCTTTCAATCCCACTGATAAATTCACTTTGAATTCAGTTTGATAAGTTTTGCAATACTGGCCTTACTAGTTTCCACATGATCCTGCAACACTGTGTCTTACTTATCAAGTAATTCAAGTAAACCCAAAAAACCATTACGAGGACTATTTAATTTCTTGTCTGAATCTCTCAAAGCTAAACACCTCTCAATGGAGTACAGAAAAAATATCCAAGAGATGTTACAAACTACTGCTATCTCATATCCTTCCTTTATCAATTGTTCAACCCTTTTCCAATAGTTCTGCAACTTACATTCAGATTGCCTCCATGTGTTCTTTTGAATGTTCATATTGGCACACTTGCCTGCTAAAATGGAAAAAGTTTGCGAACCCAGCTTTATAGTTTGAAAAGACGAAGATGAAGAAGCAAAAGAAATAGAACAAGGAGGCAAGAGTTGAACTGTACATCAACCAAGACCACTCATGTAACTTCTCAGTAGGAGTTTTGACAAAGAACCATAATTTTAATACTTACCTTCCTTTGGGTTTCCTGGGTGAAAAGTTGTGTTCCAAACTAACAATGGGAACATTTTCTACTTAAAGATAGCTAACAGAATTCGTCACCTGTGGCCAAGTAGCCAGATCTGCCTTGTCCAAGTCAAAATTCTACCCCATGCCTTCAATAATCAAACCACTTTCAGTGTCTACATCCATAACAATCATACTAACAACCAAAGGACAACTCTTTGTCCTTGAATCAGAGACCCCAGAGTCCAACAATTCAACACTAAGCTCTGTGCTGGAATCAACAAGCCTGAAAAACCCTAATCAAAGTCCTTATGAGCTAAGGATGGCTCAGAGTGCAAATAGTGGAACCATCCACAGATTGTTCACAGGAACATAGTTGAACTTTGCATGTTTTAAGAAACTCTGTAGACCAGTTGCACTTTTCTGACCTTTATCATTGGCCTAGTGCAGCCTGCCCTTTTGAGCACTACTCTTGTGCTTGTAGGTATTCATGGCAGAAATCCCAGTTGAATTCAGTAAGGATTCACCCACCAAGCGCTTCACCTGAATTGCTAGGTTTTAAATTACTGCGGTAGTGAGTGAAAGATATATATCTGTGAAACTCTGGGAGAAATCAGGAGAAAGGTCATAATAGGTCAGTGAACTGTGCTTAAAGTGTGTGTCTGGGTTGGGGGGTGCACTGTGGGTGCAGACCCCCTTGCAGTTGATTTTTTTAAGGTAGAAATGAATCACTGAGACCCACACACAGCTTCTAAGAAAGCTGTTGCCGCACAGAGCTCCCTGGGCTCCTGCTGCTTCATATACCTGCCCAGGTTCAGTTCCACTCCCCCACGAGCAAGCCCTGCCCACTCCGTGGCCCATCCTTCAACACAGGAGGAGTGCAGCGCAGCAGTAGGAATCTGCAGAGGTAACAGCCCTGGGGGAGGCCAACACAGCCTAGAAGCTGGGGAGAGGTCAGGAGAAGCTGCAGGAGTCATGGACTCTCTCTCACCCACCTAGCACCTTCTGGGAAAAGAGCAGCAGGGATGGGAGAGTAAAGGCAGCAGCCCCGACACAGACCTCAGAGAGGATGCCCCATCCCCACTGTCACTGCACCCCGAGAGATCCCTGGGACCCAAAGACAGAGGTAACGGGGTGCATAAGGGTTACAGAGATCCCCTGAGTGTGGTATTTACATTCTAGTTCACCAAAGAGTCTCATGTAAGGTTTCAGCTGAAAGCCTACATCACATGGGTCATCATAATCTTTGCAAAAGATTAGCTGACCATTGTGTCCAATAGAAGTCTATTAGCATACTGTGCCAATGCTAATTAGGGGATTGTGGGGATTTCGAAAGAAGACGAGATGGAAGAGATGAACAACAGGGAAGGAAACCGTGTTTACAGGTAAAGAACAAAGGACTAGTCTAATATATAGAAGAGTGCAGAAAGTCACCCTAGCATCCTTCATCTGGGGAAACAGGCCTCCAATGAGCTTGGGCTCATGACAGAAAAGTCCCATATATCCTGGTTGAAAAAGAGGAGTTTAGGTAAGCAGTACCGTATTAGATAAGAGGGCATTTTGTTAGTTAACTTTAGGCCCTAGAACATGAGACATAATTTTATATGTACCCCTTTGTTCCCAGTATTTCTGTTTGCTATCATATGAATCTCTATTCTTTGGTAAATTAACTTACAGTTGCTTTTTCTATAGATAAATGTAGGTGCTGTGCGTTAAGCAAGAACTTTGTTGTAAGTGTAACTAAAAAGCTGAGGTGTACTGTTCCTTTGGGAACATTGGGTCTGGTAATTCTGTGAGTGTTCACTGGTTAAGGACACCACAGCGGGATGCTCAGAGGATTGGGGGTTGGTGCGTCCCTATTGCTAACCTGCATGAAGGACAAAGAAACCTCCTGGGTTGAGAGGAGAGTGATTGTGTTGCCTGTGACAAGGAAAGTCAGGGTGCTGATCCCTGATAAGTACACACAAGGCTACCTCATGCTAAGGGCAAGTGGTAGCAAGGTACCTCATAACCCTGCATCCTCTTGGGAACTGTCACAACCCACTAGCTCACTGCACTGTCACTGCACCCCCAGTCCCAGAGAGACCCCGCATCCCATTGAATCTCACTGAACCCTCAACCACCAGACACAGGGAGACCCAACCACATGGAATTTCACTGCACCACAATCCCATATGCCAAAGAGACCTGCAAATCATAGAGAAACACCTCCTGATCCCAGTGAATCTCACCAGAACCCCCACAGAAACTCCCAAATCTGAGTGAACCCCCAATTCTTCAGACCTTCACTGCACCCATATTCCCAGACAGACCCTCCCCTGTTTTGGTCTGGCTGTCAATGACATACACAATGCATTAAATAGGGCCCTGAATACATCATTTGGGGTACTGAATACGAAAGGCCCATGACAGAAGAAAAGAATGAGCAATTAAAAAAAACGAAACACAAAAAAAACCAAACAGCATCAAAAACAGAGGCCCTTTAAGAGCCCTGGCCCAGTTCCACTGGAACCATTTGATCCCCTTTCTTTGCACAGCCCTGCCATGTGCCACAATATAATCTGGGTAGACAGTGACTCTTGAAACCTGGGAGGAAAAAAATTCCCAATCATCTGCTAAATGTTGTACTAGCAAGTAGAAACAAATGACCTGTAGCCATTAAAAAGATAAAAGTATCATTTGGAAATGCTGAAGTCAGCTAACCCGATATTAAATTCGGGGACATGGCAAAAATCAAAAACTCAGATAAAGAGACAAAACAAAAATCAAAATCAAACTGCTACTCTGGATTCCACACTCAATGTTTTCAAGAAATACCATTAATCTCACATTCCAATCCAGGCTTTAGTCTCAGCTCCAGGTGAGTTTATTTTCCAATGTCTTGCTATTTTTCATTATTTTTCTGACATAACGATTTCAAGTTGCAAAGACAAGTCCTTCTGCCTGGTTACCCAAGTCTCCAAACCATATAATTTGTGACAGTCTCTCAACTTTTTTTGTCTAGTCCTACATAGGAGTCTTGGGTATCATCCAACCAATTCTATGTCAGTTCCATGCTTTTGCACATTGCACATTTCAGTTCTTGGCAGAAGTCTGACTAGAGGTAATTTAAGTGTATTAGGACCAGAAAAGACAGAAGTATACTGCTGGGTCAAGAAAACTCAAGAACTGAAAAATTATTTTTTGAAGTACTGTGCTTTAGATTAGACTTTTCATATGACCAGAAGCATCACTGGAGATTTGGTAAAGCAAAACTATCCACACTAGCTGAAATAAGGAAAAATGAAGTAGCTAGAACTTAAGAAAAAAAAAAGGGGGTGGGGGGGGAATCAAAGCAATCCAAACAAGGGAGCTTTAATCATTCACATCTGTTCCAGGCTCCAACTGTCATCCCTCTATTTTTATTTTATATTTTTCTTCTTTTGATTATTAGACATAATATTTGCCAACTCAGCACATTGATTGTTGAAGTTTTTTAAAACATATTTTTAAAGTTAGTGTCATTTTTACTTTACAAAAATAATTCATAAAAAGCAGGGTATGCAAGAAAGCTTCAGTTAGCAGATATCTTAGATTCCCATTTTAAGTGACAACATGTGGTCACTGCTGTCAGTAAGTGACAAGGAACAAGAAAAATGCCAAGAACTTTCAAATATATACTGTCTACTCTTGCTCAAGGAAAAAAAAAAAAGAAATCCCTACCAGAAGGAATGGGCTTTGCTGTTTGGGAAAGGCAATGGGATGAGGATTTTGGTTGATTCAGTTTATAGCAGGTTTCAAAGTAGCAGCCGTGTTAGTCTGTATTCACAAAAAGAAAAGGAGTACTTGTGGCACCTTAGAGACTAACTAATTTATTTGAGCATAAGCTTTCGTGAGCTACAGCTCACTTCATCGGATGCATACTGTGGAAAATACAGAAGATGTTTTTATACACACAAATCATGAAAAAATGGGTGTTAATCACTACAAAAGGTTTTCTCTCCCCGCACCCCACCCTCCTGCTGGTAATAGTTTATAGCAGATATAACTTAAATATAACGACTGCTGTTGGATACTTGCTATCTCTCTCTACTTCTGTATAAATGGAAATAAATTTTCCCCCTTAAAAACAAGAGCCAAGTCTAGCACGTGCTTAAGTAATCTCCTGAATCAGGGCCTATGTTTGTAGGACTCCCAAGTCACAAACAGGAATAGCAGAGATGACAGGTCTAAGTCATTCAGCACAACTTGATGCCTAGTAGTTTGACCAAACTACTCCCAACAACCAAACAGCAGATTTATTCAAATAAAACACAAATCAGATTCTGCCTACAGTATTTATTCATAGTTCCAAACCACATATTGAAGACTAAATGAAATACTATTTTCAAAACAATAAATTCACAAATCAGTAACAGAATATGATAGATATTTGAAAGTCGTAGTAATTGTTTTCTTCTTTTACCTAGCATAACCTACACGGCAGTCACTCAGAGGTCTTGTTGGACAGAATGCAGGTGCCCATTCTGTATGGCAGGGCATCTTGCCAAGAGCACATTACATCTCTGCTCTGCATTTGTTCCAGCATGCAATTAAAGGTGTTTGTTTTAACCTAAAAAGCCCTTTACAGATTGGTTTGTGGCTCCCTTAAACATTGTCCCTCTTCTCATTGCTTTAACTCAACAATTGAGTGTGGTTACATAGGGTGCCTGATCCAATAGTCCCTAACAGGAATTGGGAAAGGGCATTCTCCATGGAAGGATTTAGAGTCCAAAACTCACACCTGCTCTTGTACAACACAAAGCTCAGTTTTCTGACCTTCTCAGCCCATTACAAAACCCCCTATTCACTCAAGGTTTTCCTGAAAAAGATGGTGGGGGGGGGGCTGTGATTGAGAAAGACAGATTTTTTCATTTGTAAAAGATAGGGCAGGCAGAATACTTTGAGTGTGAATATTTTAGTCAATGCATTTTTTTAAACACTGTAATTTTAAATGTACCTAGGAGATATATAATAGATATATGATATGGATATCATATGGAATGGAAATAAAGACCACACTTTAGGGTTGTATATTTCTCCTGCAACATCTAATCATACTGTATATACCTCTGAGCATGCTACACAGGCAAATAGAGCCACGCTCTAGATTCAGATAATATATCAGTCTTGGATACAGAAAATAGCAGTATTACCCTTATCCTGTTTCTCTCTCAGATTTGCTAACATGCTGGTCCACACATTTATTTGCTTCCTTGGAGGTAGAAAATACATTGGGTGTGCTTATTAACACTAGTCTTCAGCCTGACTGTATATAATGTAAACAAAGTCTCCTTTCAATTTCCTGAATTTTCCAAAAATTCCTAAACAATCTTCTCTTTTTTAGTAAGAGAGAATAATTTTTTTAACAAACAATTTAGTTCTTGACATATTAAATCATCTTTGCTTCTGGCCATTCACAAAATACAATCTTCAATACTCTGAGTATCACAAGTAACCCAGGCTGAGAGAACAACCATCTGTTTCTTTCAACTTCATAAGAGAGGGAATCCTCTTCCAGACCCCAATTTTATCATTTCAGATTGTCCCTGAGTTTCAAAAGTCTCAATAAGCCTCTTTAACAAGAAAATCCTAATATCCTCTACTCTCAAGTCCTATGCAAGTCTCAAAGATCAGATATCTAACATATTTTATTTGCTACATAATCTAATCCAAGCTGCAGGCATTTATTTTCTTTCTCTATCTAGGTTATTAGTTCATGATCAGGGACAAAAGAAATCTGTGGAGAGCTGTGGCTCAGTTTAGGAACCTTCACAATTCTTTCATATAAGCAGAGTATATGCAAGATAACTTATTCTCTCCCCATTCTTCTTTGCTCTACTTTTATATTTTAATGCTATATATCTCTGTAAAACAAAATGTTCAAAATATGTGTTAATTTAACAAATAGCATGTTTTTAAAAGAGTCCAAGGCCAGAAAGGGGCTATTGTGATAATCTACACAGACCTCCTGTGTAACACGGGCCAGATAACTTTCCCAAAATAATTCTTAGGGTGTATATTTTAGGGGAAAATATTCAATCTTGCTTTAAAATATGTCAGTGATGGAGAATCCACCATGACCCTTGGTAAACTACTTTTGTTACTGCTGGACCAAATACCGTAATATGGAAAAAAAAACTGCAATATACTGGATGTTACACAATACAAATGTCTAGCCCACTTTAGATGGCAGCTACAGAGTCACTACTTCTATTCAATCTATTATTTTTAAGAAAGATAAAGTATCTTAGTCATCCAGAAATCACAGGAATATGCAATCACTGCATATTGAAAACCTGTAGCCTACGGAACACATACAACTCACCATAAATGAAGAAGTGACACACAAATCCAGCCACATGGAATAAGTGATTTACTGGTTAACAATGTTAGCTGCTAAGTAGTTATAATTGGCCTTCTCATGTAACATTGAATTACGATACATGGAGGAAATTCACACTTTTCCTAAAGCTGCAGTTTCAATTTGTCTGAATGCAGACTAGGAAAAACAATGAGTCACATTGTTAAGGCATATCTTTGCAACCAGAGTTCCTAGGAGGTTAATCTTGTTTTAAATGAAAAATTAGACCTTGTCAGATTCAGTAAAAATCTGCAGGGAATACCCCGAAATTCACATAGTTCATGAACTCTCCATGCTGATGCACGTTGTCCTGCATCATGAGGCTCTCCTCATCTAGTTCTACATGGCAATATTTCATCTTGGAGATCCGTGATGAAATGTCTCATGTTTTTTGGTTATTCTCTGCTGGTATTTAATCGCCTAGTGAACGCTTCTTTAACGTGATGTATCGCCCGAAATTATCATGTCCGAAATTATGCAACAACCTGTTGATTAAGCTCAGAGTGAACAACGGAGCATTTAAATATGGTGGCAATTCTTTCTACTGAGTAAGATTCAGAAATAATATCTAAGACTGATATGTACCTGTTTAAAAAATGTGCCAAAGTACTGCAAGAAAGTTACCTTCCCTCCACTAAACTGTCAAAGAAAGTTGATCATAAGAATCAGGAGAAAATTTAAAAAGGCAAACCAGCAGGGGGAGAACATTATTATTATTGGCTCAGATTTTCAACCCTAATTCCCTTTAGCTTCTTTGAAAATCCCAACCATTATTTTTAGCTGCATTGAGGTAGCACCTAGAGGCTCAAATCAGGATTGGAGTCTACTTGAGGTAAATACTATAGAAATGTGGAAGAAAAGTCAACTCTGCCCTGAGGAGCTTAAGGACTAATTTGAGACAAGATGTAACAAGAAAGGGGAGACAGGAAGAGGAAAATGAATATCAGACCACACAAGCATTAAGGTAGTTATTGCCCAAACTGATGGCAAAAAATGAGAGATAATGATGACTCTCAACTAGAGCTTTAGCATTGTGGACAGAAAGATGATGTCAGATCTTGGAAACATAATGGAAGATGTAGCAGCAGGATTTGAAACATCCTCCTCTACCTTCACTGTTATTTGTTTGATCCCAAACTATTTTCCAGTCTTTAAATTCCTCTACATTCAGCTGCATATTAATGCCCAGGCCAACAAGGCCTAGGCCTAGGGCGGCAAATTTGCAGGGGTGGGAAATTTATAATAGCAGCTAGAGGCTGCTTCCCCCGGTGCTGGCTCTTGCCCTCCGCCCCCGGCCCTGCCCCAACTCCACCTCTTCCCCGCCCCCATTCTCTAGCCCCTTCCTGCCCCTGTTGTTTCCCTTCCTCAAATCCCCACCCCAGCCCTGCCTCCTCTCCTGAGCGCGCTGTGTTCCGCCCCCCCCTTCCCTGCCTCCTTCGCGAAGCTTTTTCGCACACAAGCACTGGCAGGGAGCGGAGAGAAGCAGGACCCGGCGGCGGCTCAAGGGAGGAGGTGGAGGCGGAGCGGAGGTGAGCTGGGGGGCAGCAATTATTTCTGGGCCTAGGGGTGGCAAAATCATTAATCTACCACCATCCATATTGGGTGACAAATTAACAGACATAACCTTCGTAATATTTTCAGCAGAAGCAATGTTAAAAATGTAAGAAGAAGTGTAAATCATTAACATTGATCCTCAAGGAAAGCAGACAATAAAAGTATCGATCAGCAGAGGAAGGAAGATATGGAGAGGAGAGAGGGGCCAGGCATTTCAGGAAGTATATGTGAGGGGGACTTAGGAGGAAGGATGCAAGGAAATAGTGAGGCAGGGAAGAGAAGACAGGCACCAGGAGAACAGGAAATGGTTGTATATCTGCAACTGATGCCTGCCCTTTAAGCCCTTCTAAATAAATAAATTAATTAATTAAGATGAAATAAAATACTTGCTTGTGATTTCCTTTGCCCCATTCCTTTGTTTGTTAATGTACTTAGGACTTAAACCCACAAGCACTTCTGCATGTGAATGTTTTCATTATTCAGTGAGTAAGCATTTGCAGGACCAGACCACTGAAATACAAGTTCTTCGGACTGGGGGCTAGTCCCTAAACTACGTACACGTTTCTGGGCGCTAATAGATTCACAGATTCATAGACTTCAAGGCCACAAGTAACCACTGTCATCTAGTCTCACCTCCTGCATAACACAGGTAATAGAACTTCCCGAAAATAATTTCTAAAGAAATGAATAAAAAGATAGGAGGGAGGGGGAGAAAGAACTGACAGGGGAGAGAGTGAAGGAAAGGAGACATGTACACACAGCATAAATACAATATTGCACCCTAATAGTGTTTTAGAAACTTAGCCTAAGGGAACACTCAGTATCAGAAACCTAGCACTTAACAGGTTAAAAGCATTACTGCCAAAACAGACAAGGACAAACTCTACTCCATCTATTTGTTTCCTCCTCCTTGATGCCCCTTTCCTGACTGCAATTTATCTTCTGAAGGAAAGGCTCCTCTGGATAAAGATGGGAGTAATTTCTGCCTTTTCTTCCCCCCCGATCCCTACATTAGAAACTGATCTATTTTTACTGATATTCATAATGTTTTCTTGTTGTTGTTATGACAAAGATCACCTTAGGATCCAGCTACTTCATATATTTTTGTTCCTGTTTAAGCAATGATGCTGTGAATAGTCTCAAAACATTATTCATAGGGCTCTTTTCCAGTAATCTAATTAATTAACACGAATACTGTGGCAAACAAACAAAATGTTTCTGAGTGGATGGTAGCTTTGATGGAATCATTCATTCCACAGCAGCATATTTTTACATACTATCAGGATTTCATCACTCAGTTATGGAAAAATAATATTTTTCAAAACACACAGAATGTTTCATCCCTCTGATATGCTATCGAAGGGTCAGATAAAAACAACAATAGAGAATTCAAGTTACAACTTATCTAAAACAAGAGTTTGTCATTAAAAAATGTTTATGTTACAAGGCAGCCACACACAAAGGGGATGGAAAACTTGTATGCATTATTCATCCTGTAACTTTGATCTTAAAAGCTGAGAATCTTGAACATAGAAAGATGAATAAGATCTCAAAGTTTTTCTTTCAAAAACTCAAACGAGGATGATTCAGGAAAAATGACAGACAAGAGTTAATATGAAAGGGGAAAAACTGGATTCACAGTATTGCACCCAAATTTCAATAAAAGAGCTCTGCTTTTTAAAAATCAATTACAAAGGTATTTTAACGTATTACCATCCCCTTTCATGCATAAGTAAAGGAATTCTTCATATTACATTTTTTATGTTCAGTGTTCCCTCTTTTTTCCACCATCCACGTTCTTATTTCATGTGAACAATTAAGGGGTGTTTCTGAGGCTTGGGCTAGGGGTTGTGGGAAATGAACGGACGCTGGAAAATCTTGACCTCTAATCCTGGATCTGAAACAGACCTGTTTGGGGGCTTGTACAACCGAGTAACCTCTCTGCGTACGTTTTACCATATGAAAAAAAGTGATAATAAGACTCACCCCTACTTCACTGTGCTTTAGTGAGGCTTAATAAATTAAGGAGGAACTGCTACTGACAGAAAAAAACAACCTAATGGGTAAAAGAGCTCATCTGTAAGGAAACTGGGACCAAAATAGTTTGTAATTCACAGTTTTAGTTATTTTGGTGCAAGTCTGTGTGGACACTCTTAGTTCAGAGTAAAAATGTTCTATTTTGATGTAAACTGAATTGTTTTGTTAGCAAAAAGAAACATGGGCCAGTGGTGAAGGCACTTCCTTGGACTCAGGAGACTTGGGTTCAAAAGCCTACTCTTCCACAGACTTTCTGTGTGACCTTGGGTAGTCATTTAGTCTCCTGGGCATAGTCTGGGGGAGGGCAAAGGCATTGCCCCCCAAATTGCAAGTCTCAGGCAGGCATGGAATTTGCCCCCCCCCCCCCACACGCAGCCTCATTGGCCTCACTGGTGCTGCCCGCCCAAATATAGAAGTGAAACTATGCCTACGCTTAAGTTTCTCTGTTCTTTGGCTCCCCACTGGTAAAACAAGGATACAGCACTTCCCTATCCAAGGGATAGGGCAGGGGTGAGGATTTTAGTCATAAGATGATTGTGTGTGTTCAAATCCTGGTGCTTACATAGTTTCTCCTAAAATCACAAGGAATGTTTGTGAAGACAAACTTTGGAAAAGGAAATTGTATTTTAAAAGTGTTCAGAAAGTGAAACCACATCTATTTACCTAGCTGTATTTAAGTTTAGCTATTAGGCTCTCCAATGATACAGGAAGGATTTTTGATTTCCAAGAAGTCCCTTATAGGGAAAAACATCACCAGTTTTGCTCTGACACCATGACAAACATTTTTTGATGCAACAAATTAAAGATCAATATTTGCCCCACACATTAGACATGCAATTCAGAAGACACAAACATGGATTAACCAGATTTATAAGCAGATGCTTTTAGACAACTCAGTAAAGAATACACTTGAGGGAAATCATGATTAGCTTTAATATTCAGACAATTGCTTTTGGTCATATTTCTTTATAAAGTAAGCAAAATGTTTAGACTGTGATTTTTCACACACACACACACACACAAAACGTGTACAGTGATCAGCCTACACAGAGGCTGACCTGAGCCAGAAACTGCAGAGTCCAATACATTTGTGGTCAATGTTGATGTCTGTTTTTATAATTAATCATTGATAGCTCAGTCTACCCTTATCTTTTTCATATTTGCTCCATTTACTATACTTCATGACTTGATAAACTTGTATTATTATTTCACTGTAATACCTATTTACTCACCACACAAATGGACAAAATTATGCAAAGGTTACTAACATCAATTTTTCTTGTGTTACATAAGGAATGTAATTAATCCTTAATTCTATCGGGACAAAAGAATATTTTCTGTTTATTGTGCTCTACAGGAAGTTGTACCTTAACCTGGATCTAGTTTAACTGTTTTGTTTTGTTTTTCTTCAAAAATTAGATTTAAATTAAGCCGTGCAAATACAAACTCAACAGAATCTGCACTACAGGGCTGTAGGGTGTCTCAGTCTTTTGCGTTCGATTCTGTCTCAGGAGCCAAACTACTGCCTGTGTTCCCTATTCACCTTTCATCGCCCACAAACCTCATATGAGTTGCTGGCTGTGAAGTCTCACACTAACCAGCCCAGGCCTGGCACTGTTGTTATTAAAGAGAAAGAATTCTTCAGATTCTGGAGGAATTTAATAAGTGGATTGTTTCATGGGTCAAGACTTCTCTGGAGGCAGTCCATCTGGGTGACATGAACCAACCCACAAACCAAAAAAAGTGTGATTTTTTTTGACTGTTTATATCTTAATCACTTATCAGCACATACCATGACTTCAAAAATTCAGATGCTGCAACAGTATTTCCCACTTCTAGTTCTCCTAAAATGGCAAGAGATTTAAGCTATTAAATTCTGAAAGTCTTGTCAATATCAAAAATTTGACATAAACTTAACTATGGAGCCACTACTATCAGTGTTTCAGTAAGTTCTCAAGTTAATAAGCTTTATACACACACACATCCACCTATTTTACCCTTTGGCTTCCATGTGCCTGCAATTTCACTGTGTTTAAAAGTGGCAGGTAATCCCAATCTTCTAAAGTTTAATGGGCGAAATTTTAATGGGTGAAATGGAAGTTTGGCCATTGACTTCAGTGGATCCAGGACTTCACCCAACATGTGTGGAAGCACAAATATAAGATGCCAGGTAAGAAGCGGCCAATTAAACCTGACAAATGTGTGTTCAGATGTTGCTTTCAAACCTATTCCTTCGCCATTATTTTAGTCATCTTAATGGCTTCATCCTTTCTGACTCTGTTCTTGGATGAAATAATGCTACATAAGGAATTCTGGTTTATATGTACCTCACTAAATTAAGTTTTCCAAATCTTTTACTTCTCTCATTTAGCATGCTGTCCGTTCCTGGTCCCATTCTCCTTTGTCTCCAAAATAGCACGAAAAAAGAAAGAAAATATCCATTGTTACTGCAAAGCTGCTAAGACATATGACTGAATGTGTATTTATCCTTTTTGTCAAGACTCCTTTACAGCTGTATAGAAATGGGAATCTGAATTATAATGTAGTTTCAACCTCTTGCCTATATGAGAAAGATGCCATGTTATTAATAGTGCTGGTTAAGACAATGCCTGGTAAATATGATGTAAATTCATTCAGTGGAGTTTGCCATCTCAGCAACATTAATTTATACCTCTGAATACAAAATGAGCATTTCAGCACAAGGCAGTATCTAATCAAGTTTATTCCTAGACCTACATCAAATCCCGTTTCTTGTTTGTTTGTTTTTAGAAAAAGCAAACTGAAAATACAAAATGATTCTGTCAGGTGGAGTGATGGAAGAATGCTAGTTAAATAGGCACAGTATATAATCATCACAAAGCAAAAACAAACTTAGGTGCTATTCATCCACAACAAGCACAGATTTAAGATAATCAAATATACAGATGGTGTTGCCAATTAATGTATGTTTCCTTTGTTCTGGGTGTATCTTTGTTCTCACGGGTGGGTGAACTGCACTTCTAAAGTGCAACAAGAAAATGCACCACATTAAACAACACCGAAATTCCTACAACAGAATGAATGGTAGCAATAAACAATACACGCTTAGAATGCATTTCACAGAGATACCTAATATTGCTTTAATCTTCTGCTTACCTAAATTCAATAGACTGTACACTGCAAGGAAATGCAAACACACATTTTAAGTTAAGGGGATTTCTTTTGAAACAACTAATAAACATGGGGCTAGAGTCACAAAGAAACCTAGGTGTGCTGACAGTAAGTGTTGCCACACCTAACTTTCAGGTGCCTAGAAAATCACCGCAATTCACAAAGCCTTAGTTAGGTACCTAGACTCCCTATACAATGACTGGGGAGAGACAGGTGCCTTAGAATGGGATTCACTAAAGCAGGGGTTCTCAGAACAATTTTTTTGGTGGCCTCAGGGTGTGGCCACCAACCCTTGCTGGTGGCTGCTCTGAATTTTTTTCAAAACTGAGCTCCGCTGGCCTGGGCTGAAGCCCAGAGCTGGAGCCCAGAGCCTGAATCCCATTGAGTACACACACTGGCCCCATGTGACTGCAGAGGTGCTGCCCAGAGCCCCCAGGAGGCTGCGTGGTGCAGGCCTCTGATCTCCTGCTGGCGGTACCAGCAAACACCAAGGCATCCAGGAGCAACAGCTGGGCGCTGCAAGGAGGGTCTGCTGCTTTGCCCCACCCACATCTCCATCTCCACCCAGGAGGCTGTAGTGGCTGAAGAAAAAATACCCTGGTGGCTGCATGCAGCCACAGTGGCCACATTTGAGAAACGCTGCATTAAAGCCAGCATGCTAGGTGGCTTCTCACCTAAGCTAATCAATGGGAGGTGTCAAGGGCTCCTCCACCCCCAACCCCTCGCCATTTTGTGTAAGCTCATCTACAGGGTTTCATCTACAGTAGACAAAGCCTGAACGCACTTACCAGATTGGGACCGTAGACGAATCAGGCACAGGAATACCTATCTTCCCCCAGTTAGGTTTTCACTCTTGAGATTTAGGTGTCAGGAACCTGGCCTGGTGCAGCAATGCACAGGCTCAGAGGCAGAAACATAGGGAACTTTAAATGCAAACATTTTAGGGACCTACAGGATTTGGCTGCAGCTGACCGGGGGTGGGTTATGAATCCCAGTGGGGCCTGAGTCTGGGATTCAGGCACAAAGTGGCAGTTAGACATATAAGTCCTTTTGTGAATCTAGCCCAGGTTTCTATAAAGTATTTTTAATTTTATAGTTATGTGGTTGAAAAACATCCATCATCATAAACAGCTGTTTCATGGTTTGTATATCTATGGTACTAAATACAGAAGAAAAACAAAACAAACAATTTAGATCTCAAAAAGGAGCAGTCATTTTGAACCTTAGTTGCTGGGGTTTTGTGTGTTCATTTCCTACAGTAGTCATTCATTTCAGCAGGTGTTTAAGGTATAAACAGCATATCTCCATTTTTTTACATCAGCTTAACAGTAGTAATTCACACAATGCAGAGATGATCTTATAAGTACATTTTCAGATGTTGCTATTTCCAACCATACAGAGTGATGTCTTCGCAGCATATAAATGGTTTTTGAACTCTTTATGCATTAGTATTAGTAAAAGCCAGTTAGGCTCAATTGTTTATGGTTTTGCATGTCAAAATTAAAAGAATGATAGCTTTCTGATTTGCTTTTACCATACTCGAGAATAACCCATGCATTGCAAGCTTCAGCCTACACAGGCATATGAAAACACTTCTAATGAGAAGAGAGCTTACCTCTAGAAAGCAAAATAAGCTATTATCTCCCTAAAGAAATATGATTTTGTCCCAAAAGCCTTATTATACTTTCTAATCCATTCCATAACTCTGCTGTGGGAAGTATAGCAGAGACATTTCAAAGGAATTTAAAAAATGGTTCACCTACACTACTAATGGTTCACCTTTACAACTGAAGTATTACTTAGCTTGAAAGAAAACACTATGGAGCCTAGATACCAATAGTAATCAAAAGAGAGAAAGATTATGTGACAGTGGAAAATGTGATCAATTTTATTTTCACAAGCTACAGATTGCAACATAATTCTCAAGTGGAACTGGTCAGACATTTCCTTTAGAAGGATTTTTTTGACAAAAATATCTTTTTCTGAAAACTGAAATTTTCCACAGGAAAATTTGAGTTTTGTTGAAAATTTTCAATTTTCCACTGGGCAAATCAAAATGGCAGCTCCCTGGCTGTCCACCTGCAGAGACTGAAACTGATGCAAGTATCTAGGTGAGCTACCATGGTGAGGTCACTTAGACACCAGCCTCTCAGCTCTGGCAGCCTGAGTGGTACAGAACGCAGAGACTCAGCCTCCCAGCCTTCTCACAAGTCTGGCACCCACAGAAGCAGAGAGATGGGGAACTTAACTTCTCTGGCATCCAGACTAGAAGAGTCGTGTCAGTCTCACTTTGCAAGTTCCCTTCTCATGAAAAATATTCTGGTTTTGGCATTTAATCCCAGTTCAGAATGAAAATTGTTTGCAAAAATGCAACATTTTTCTTAGGAAGGGATTTTCATTCTCTGGCCAGCTCTCCTCTCAAGCAGGGGGATGAAGTGTGTTGCACATGATCATTCCAACAAATAGACATGCAAAGCCCACAGTTAGACAGGGTATGTCTGAAGTTAGACAGAATACATTTCCAGCTTTGTGCAAATGAGATGCAACATTTAGGAGAGGCAACAGAGGGGCAGGAGTGCAGAGGGGCTGAAGTACTGCAGCTCAGCACACTGAAAATGGGTAGATAAGTGTTGTTCACTGAGGAATTATGTGAATGGAAAGGGGATAAGTATTCTCAAATGTCAGGTTTTTACACTCACTGTAATTCGTTCATCTTTGTCATCCAGTGGGGACCCATCTTTTTTCCATGAAATAGTGGGTTCTGGATGACCTCTTGGGGGTTGGCATTCCATCACGGCAGGTTCACCCACGGCTACCATTACATCCGAAGGGTTCTGTCTGAAGTCATCTCGTAATACTGAAAGAGTAAAGACAAAAAAAGTCATTACTGACACATCAGTGCACACTAGACAGCAAAGGCCTTTGGCTTCTAATGGCCACTTTAACAAGTCATTGTTTTTGTTAGGGCTGTAAACAATTAAATCATGCAATGATTTAGGCTACCAAGGAGCTCTCCAGTGAATAATACTCTTCTTGAACTACGATAGATAGGTGTTAGGTCTAATCTAAACTTAAATATCTCCAATGATGTTTTTTTCTGCACTGGCAGCTCTCCCCATTACCTTAAGCCCTATCCATACTGGTGAATATCCATATTTGGTGAAGTCATTTTTAAAACTCATTCCAACTAACACAGTTTCAGCATACTTTCCAAAGTCAATGTTATGCAAAAGCACGTTAAAACCAAAGAACTCTGTGGCAGTGACAGTGGATTTGTTCCACTCTATTTGAAGTAATCTAGTGTCAACAGAGGACAGGACCTCAAGGCTATGTCTACAATGCGCCGCAGTTCAGAACATAGGTGTGTGAACAGTAGTGTGCACCAAAGTGCTGTGCTGTAACTTCTGTGTGTGGATGCTGTGGGTGCAAACTAAAAGATTCCTAGTTCGTGTTAATGTACAGTCCTCTTTAGTTTGTGATCAGAGTGTCCACACAGGGAAGTTACAATGCAGCACTTTAGCATGCCCTGCTATTCACACTCCCACAGTCTGAACTGTGGGCAGTGTAGACAAGCCTAAAGAAGGATCTGCAGAAATCCATGCACCAAAACCCATGAATCCCAGATATGTTGCCATTGGTTACCACCTAGGACTTAGGCTCTGTGACACCTTGAGTGACTTTACAGAGAGTATAGGATTAATTAATGCTACTTCATGCAGCATTTACTAATCATGTTTTATACTCTGGTGTTAGTGTGTGTATGGAGGAGAGAATTGAAGGGGAAGGCATTCTGGTTACATTGCTTTCTTGAGCACTCTCAGGCTTCACAGAGCTTTTAATGAGTGGACCATGATGACTATATCCAGTAGAGTGAGGGTAAATGGGAAGACAGATCACATAGCTGCTTTCCTCCTCTGCGTAGTATGCTCAGGGATGGAGAAGCAAAGAATGGCTAGTGTTTTTAGTTGGCTTTTCAGATTTGATTGACAGTTTGTTTAAAGGAGAAAACAATAAAATCTATTGGCTGAATCTGTTCTGTTGTCAAAGTCTTATCTAGTCTAGAAAGTGGATTTCCAAAGAGATATTACTACCGTGTTCGTCAGTCTGAACCAAGAAAGCATACTTGGCCTAAATCGATAGAACCCTTTCCCATAAGGTTCAGCTAAAACAGATATTTTCTCTTTGTGGACTTAGAAACAGTGTCACAATTTTTCTACATAAAAATTCACCCAGGTTACAGCTATCTGTTTTCAGGGGAAGAACAGGTCATTTTTATTTGTCCAAAATGGCAATTCAAGGATTGATATTCTAGAGCAGCTCGTTATCTCCTCTCCAACTCCCAACAACTTTTATGATGGTAAACCTTCAGTAAGTTCAGTTGCTTTTACTGCCACCTCTTCTCTTCTTTGCCCCTCATAACACCCTGATTATTTTTATTTGAATTTCCACCAATCAGAACTAGGTTATGGAAGCACCAAAATGTCTATTAGCATAGTGTAAAAGCTGAATGTGTATGATGGGTTGAATGTGGCAAGTAGGAGTTCGGAAGCTGTTTAGCATTCACTCTTAAAATCCTACAAAACCCAAAACCTTCTGTACACACTAGATGTGCAGTGTAATGGACTAGGGCTGGATATTGTTACTGCTGAAATCAATGAGAATTTTTGCCATTATTTTAATGGGAGGTGAATCTGGACCTCTGTCACTTTTCATTTTAGAACCTGCTTTTTTTTCCACCACTCCAAAGAAAGGACCATAAGGCAATAGAAACAAAAAGTTACACAATTTTTAAATTAAAACTAACTTATAGCCCTTATTAACAACAAGGTATGAAAATGCAGAAGAGTTAATTTGCTATACCAAAGTTCTATTACATAAGAACGGCCATACTGTGTCAGATCAAAAGGTCCATCTAGCCCAGTATCTTGTCTTCCGACAGTGGCCAACGCCAGGTGCCCCAGATGGAATGATCAGAACAGGTAACCATCAAATGATCCATCCCCTGTAGCCCATTCCTGAGCTTCTGGCAAACAGAGCCTAGGGGCACCATCCCTGCCCATCCTGGGTAATAGCTATTGATGGACCTATCCCCCATGAACTTACCTAGTTCTTTTTTGAACCCTGTTATAGTCTTGGCCTTGACAACAGCCTCTGGCAAAGAGATCCACAGGTTGACTGTGCATTGTGTGAAGAAATACTTCCTTTTGTTTGTTTTAAACTTGCTGCCTATTAAATACATTTGGTGACCCCTAGTTCTTGTGTTTTGAGAAGGAGTAAATAACACTTCTTTATTTACTTTCTCCACCGTAGTCATGATTGTATAGACCTCTATCATACCTTCCCCTTAGTCATCTCTTTTCCAAGATGAAAAATCCCAATCTTATTAATCTCTCCTCATACCCCTAATTTTTGTTGCCCTTTTCTGAATCTTTTCCAATTCCAATATATCTTTTCTGAGAGGTAATATAAGATCTGTACTAAGCATCTCAGTATGGAGGCTTTTTTTAGTTCCCAAAACTATATCACTAGTATAAAGTGAAGAGATAGTTAAACGTATGTGCTGTAAAATAAAAAAAAATCAAGTGAAATGATCTTGACAAACCTTAAGTGCTTCTCAAGTCTGGAGGAGCTCATAAATCTAAGATGAAAACCTATTACATAGCACCTTGGATGGCTTTTAGCACCTTTGAAGCAACAAAGAAGTCCAATACTTGCCTAATAAAAGCAAATTACTTGAGTAATTTTCTACATTTGTTAGGCTTAGATCAGCTTTACAAGTGCAGTACCTTCTCTGTAAACTGAAACCTTTTCACAAATTAACCAACACATAATAAAATACCTTAGGAGGACATCAAAGGTCCAGGCCATAGAAACATCAAAATATTTTTTTCCATTTGCTATGAATTATTTTGGCTCTAACATTACATAATGAAAAGCTAACAAAAAGTAATCCATTAAAGATTACTTCACAGATAGCAGTCATGTAATTATTTTTGCAGCTGTAAAGTAGATACATACTCCAGTTTTGCCTCAGGTCCTGGCAATCTTGCATAAAGTTATAAATTTAAAGACTTCATCTCTTGCTGAAAAAGCAATTTTTCTTCACTGTCCTTTACAGTCATGGCTCACTGTAAATTGAGAATACATTTCCTTTTGAAGATATATTAGCAGTATACTTTATAATCCAGTACAATATGTGCTTTCAGTTATCAAAGGGTCAAATTTCACCATGTGCATCTCAATTTCCAAGAATAAAATCATTTGGGAAAAAATGACTAAACTGAAACAGAGAGATAATTTTAATACATTAACATGTAAAATCTTTTTGAAGAAAAACACATGCCAGAATTTAAGAAACATTATTGGTGATTTTCATTCATATTGTACTTCAACATTTTGTTAAATACAACAAACAACGGCTGTAATCCTGTGCTCCTTGCACAGCAAGATAACTCCCTTTGACTTCACTGGACAGCATGAGGTTCTCTGAAGTTACTTGTTGAATTTAATCAGTGACAGGAACTGCTTTGACAAGTCTAGTCTCAAGACAAATCCAAAAATCTTGTATTTTGTAGTCAACAAAACAATTACACCTCCTGTATAGAATCTATCCTCTGGCATAACCAAAAGAAACATAATTAGGAAGCACTTGAGGGTAAATTTTTATTGACAGCCAACACAGTAAGTAGAGGCATAAAATATTTGTGTAGGTCCCAAAGACATCACCCATTATTTTCTTCTCAAGCTTTACTCCGATTACTAGAGCTGGACCAAAAAATCATTCCAAATCTTTTTTGGTGAAAAAGGTAGATTTGGCAACACTTTTGCAAATTCATGTCAGCTTCACTAAATTGTGTAAAAATTTTCAAAAAAATCAAAATGTTTCATTTTGACATTTTCCAAGCAAAATGTTTCCATTTTTCAGTTTCAAATGACTTAATTTTGAAATGTGCTTAAATTTTATTTTTAATAAAATCAAAACACTCACATTTGAAATGTAATGTAGTATTTTGGGTTAAATGAAACCTGAAAAACATTTAATTTGAAACAACATTTTTATTTTGTTTTTTAGTTCATTAGAAATTTTGAAAAATATTATTTTCCAGTCAACCTGAAATTAATATTTTTTTCTGATTTTTTGAAACTGCCAGCCAACCCCCCCCTCCCCCCCCAAAAAAATACTCACAGAGCTTTACTGGTTACACTAAGCAGGGGGGTGTGATATTAATAGCGAAAATGGTATGTAGGGTGTTCACACAATGAAATGAGTCTGAGATTGTTTTCTAGAGCGTAGATAGCCTCCTCCAAACAAATTAAACAATAGTCCAGTGGTTCCTAATTATAGTCCAAACTTCAAAACGACATTTGTCATCCCAGTGCTGGCCATTTGATTCAGACCTGAAGTGGCTAATACTCTACTCTCAAAGAACTAGAGGAAGCATCCTTTACTGGCGGGTTTAACTAATGTCCCATGGCATAGTAATGCTTCATCATCAAGTGGTCCATGCTGGGAAGCACCTCCCTTCATTTAAAGCCTGATTTGACTTGAATTTGACTCTTTTGGAGCTACCCATTACAACATTTGCAAACACATATTAAAGATGTGGGTGAATATATATATGTGTTGTGACCATTTAAGAAAGACTGTGACAAAGCCACATCAACAAATACCTGTGCGCTTGTAGCAATTCACTGTTACCTAGTTGAAGAAAAAAATAAAAAGAAACTACGATCAATTAGTTCAAAGAACAAATTGATAAGAACTTGCAGCATCACAGAAAACCACCAACTATAAACAACGGACATCATCCATGGTTTGGCAGGTGGACAATCTTCCCAACCTCATGCTTATTTTGCAAACATAGGATGCAGCCTTCTTAGGCCACTGGCCAATAAGTGGGCCCTTACATTGGAACTACTAATCAATAGGCCCTGTGTAAGGCAAAGGGCCATGATTGGTTCAGGATGCCCGGATCAACCAATATGTCCTCCCCCCCCCCCCCCGCCACCAAAGGGCAGACAGTGGTCGGAATAGATTACAAAGGAGATGGGAGGTGTGATCCCTCAGAAATGCTACTTGGTATGCAAGTCCTCTACTTATAGCAAAAATATCTCTTAACAATAACAACAAAAGAAAGGATCCTAATGACTTCATCTCTTTCAAGGTGGACACTATAAAAAAAGTTCCTTCTACTGTGGCAAAATCCACAATTTGATTTTAAATTATGAAAATATAAATCATAATCCATATTCCTGATTAATATGATTTTGCTTTCCTTGTAAAGTCATCATCCTATGTTCCTACAAAAATAGAAGTCTGCTTTGGATTATTTAAGAATCATTTGGCAATTTAACATGGAGAATTTCTCTTCACTAAAATAATTGGTCACTCCCTTACCAATGCTTTTGAAAAGAAACAGATCTCAGCTAACAAGCAGGTTTCCTCAGCTCAGACAAAAATGTGCTAAAAGAAGCTTCACTATGTCCAAACAATACAATTTAAAAAATCCATTACACTGCTTTGTGTCAACATGGCTTTTTTATAAAGCTTGTCGAAGTATGAATTTGATGTTTAAAGTCTTCATTGTTTTATTTTTTATTCTTGTAACATTGAAAACAATGCTTCATTTTACATTTTCTTCTGATAAAACTCTGGTATATATGTGTATTACCAAAAGTAGTTTCTTTTTGCCTCTTATGTGGAATGATAAAATACTACATGAAATAAAATGTCAGAAACAAGCATAATTTAATGGGAAAAAATACAGCAAGATTAAGAAAATCTATTTACTCTT
The DNA here is from genome assembly GCF_965140285.1 of Lepidochelys kempii. NCBI lineage: Eukaryota > Metazoa > Chordata > Testudines > Cheloniidae > Lepidochelys > Lepidochelys kempii. The sequence continues at coordinate 179,865,827 of NC_136380.1, forward strand.
AGAAGGTAAACATGTACAATGCTCAAGACTTTTAAACAGATAACTTCATTAAGAATGATTAATAATAATCAGGATTGAGAAATCCAATATCAATTATTTATCCTGAGTATTTTGAATCTGTTTTCAACTTTTGCACCAGAATCTTGCAATTTTCTCAAATGTATCAGTATCTAAAATCATTCAGGAACAATTTCTACAAACAGTTATTGGTTTGTAGGTTGTTTATGAGCAGTCCATTGTGAGTAGTCAATATGTGATCTATCTTTGTTTGTTTAAGGATTTGTCTTCACAGCTAAAAAAGCTGTTTTTCACCTTAGGTAATTAACGAGTCTTAGCTAACCTGAAGTAAAAAAACAGTGAAGATAAGGCACTTTAAGTTCTACTGGGAGTAACTTGCCAAGGTCAACCCCTGGCTAGGGTATAGGGCTGTTTACTTCACAGCAAAACTAAAGTGCCTGGTCTTCACTGTGTTTTTACCTCTGGATTGCTAATGGACATTAATTACTTTGAGGTGAAAAACTCAACTTTTTTACCAGCGAGGACATTCCCTTAGACACTCTCTAGGTTGGAGAGCAATCACCTCTCTCTTCCCCCATTTTCCTTTCTTAGGGGCCAGCAATGATCCCCACACTTACCTACCTACCTACTGAATGTTTTACTATGCTAATTTTCCAGCCTGCTGAACCCCAAAAGGTGTCATTTCTGACTGGGTTGAATACATCGTGACATCACTCTTGTCAGGTGCCGCAGCACTTCAAATCAGATGCTGCACCTATTGGTGCCTCCAGAGTTCAGGATCTCAGTTCAGCAAGGGTATTTAAACGCACACACAACTTTAACACAATTTTTCGATGGGGCTGCTCCCATGCTCTGAGCTAGACACGTTTAGGTTCCTTGGTGAATCTGGCTGAAAGTTGTTGTCTTGCATGTTATTGCATTGCATGTCACTACAAATAAGGTGCAATGCATCAAAGGAATTCCAAAGACTACCAGAGTTGTGAGATCCCCAGGTCACATGTTAGCACCTTTGAAACTCTGCGTATGTTGGCAAAGAGAAGTCTAGAGCATTTCACAATCCTAAATAGTAGTAACCTAAATTTAGTCACTTGTCCCCATTTTGACCAAAAGTTTGACATTTAAAAATCCAGGGAATATCATATTTTGAAACTAAACTACAAGGATAGTTCCCTTCAGTAACAGAGAATTAAAGGGAAAAAGAATTCCCTCAAAAACACAGGGAAATGAGAAGGGGTAAAGTTTTGAAACCTTTGAGCTGTTCAAGTGTATGGAAAAAAAATCTCATTCCAATTTTGCAAGAAATGACATACTGAAGTATGTAACAGTGGATTTTTTTTTCTCTTCACAGCAGTATAAATTGGGAGTGACTTCACTGAAATTAATTGTGTGACATGGTTGTTAACATGGAATGGAAGGAAAAGGTTTGATTAGTGATTCATTATTTTAAGACCATTATAAGGACCATTATGATTACCTAGTATGATCTCTTACATAACACATCATTTTACCTAGTGATTCTTCTTATGTCCAACACCTTGTCGTTGTACTAGACCATGCCTTTAGACAGAGTGTTGATTTAAAAAGCCCAAGTGAAGAAAAAAATACCACATCACGTAGTAATCTGTTCTAGTAGTTAATTATCCTCATTAAAAATGTGCATCTTATTTCCAGTTTGAAGTTTTCTGACCTCAACTTCCAGCAGTTGGAAGCAGGACTAGAGAGCACTCTACTATCGGATATCTGATAAAGGTGTGTCTTCCGGACCACTCGTCTTCTTTGAACCCTCTCCACACTTCAAAAAGGAGGTTGAAAAACTGGACACCTGAATTCCATCTGTGGCCTCACTAATATTACCTACAGAGGTAATATCACCCGTTATATACATCTAAGGATTGTGGTAGCCCTTTTTGCCACATCAATGCATTAGGAGCTCACACTGAGTTGGTTTGCAAAACCATTTCTCTCTCTGCAAGAGAATCTATTTTATTTGGTTATAGAATATCAATTTTTAAGCTATGTTCACAACATCAAACTTCAAGTTTTTTTAAAAACAAACATCTGACTGGTATTCAGACATATTAATTCTCTTAATATGAATTAGAAATATCATCATGCTGAATCTTTACTGCCAGCAGCAGGGTCACCACCAGATCACTGTATAAGCTTATGTTTTAGTTAAAGACTGTTCTTCGGGCTAATAAAGTCAAAGTTGAAACATACTGCAGCAGCAAAAGACATCATATCAGGTTTTTTCCAATTCTGCCACCACAGTGGCCAACCAACTCAGTTTAAACAGTTGGTTCATAAACACTTCACCCATGGTATCTCTATGGAAGAAATTCTAGGGTTAATGAATACAAGAAGAGTTTCAAATAGAGCTCTAATTTTCTTTCGAATTTGATGCTGAACGAACTTAGGAGCTGTCTTCTATAATTATATCCTTTTCCACTCCAGCCTTTCATATAACATGCAACATTTTATTTTTAAACTTTAAATTACACCTCATTAAAATTCTGGTAGAAATTATAATGTGCATATAGTAAGATCACTTATTTTCTTAAAATACAAGTAGTTTTTTAAGTCTTTACAGACCTAAGTGTTATGCTTCTATGTATTGTATTATTTCAGCTTTTATATATCATATAGTTTGGGGAAATGGTACAATAGCTTTAATTGCTACTCCCTTGAGAAATGTACCTACTCGCCAATTATTCAACAAAAGAATAAATTTTCTTCACAGTGCAGATGCTCAAGCAACAAGTTTGTGGTTTAGCATACAAAAGTACTTGCTCTAGTATAGGTCAATTAACCCTTTACTCAATCAAAATGGAATCCTTAGAGCTGTGGCGAAGTTTATTTAGCATAGAATGATATAAAAGCTCACAATGTTTTAGGGTCTGTTATTAGCAATGTATAATATGAACAAACACACACTAATTTTCTAGACAATCTGGCAGAACTACAGCATTTATAAATCAAAGCCAGATTTTTCAAACGGGCCTGGGTACCTCATTTTTGGGGTGACCAACTTGGAACAACTTAAAGGGATCTAGTTTTCTAAGGATGAGTGCTTATAAATTTATGAAAATCAGACTTCATTAAGGCGACTCAAAGTCAGGTGACTCAAATCAGGCACTCCAAAACTCAGACATCCAAAATCATTACCCTTAAGAATACAAACCATATTATGTATTGTTTATCAATCATCAGTACTGTTCATGGTTACCATAACTAGGCCATCATTTTCAATTAATAAATTATTTTTTTATTTTAAGCACAGGGTAAATAAACATGCTTAAGTAATGGCAAATCTTCCCAGTTATTAGAGGCTATGACAGCTGGCAAATTTGTCAGTTCCCAACAGAAGTAGAAAACAATACTAAAAATACTGTTAATGTTTAATATAGCATTATGATAAATGCACACTACTACTAATTTAAAATTGATTTGTACGTATTTGTGGGGAGGGCTGGAATATAAACTAACTATAGTATTACATGAAGAATGCCCTAAAGAAACAGGTGAGGAGGAGTTCATCACACCTACTAATTTAAAACATACCTTATCTATGCCACTGTAGAACAACCACCCTGAATACTCTGGGTATTCAGAGGGTAAATACTTTGAACCCCACTCTTAAAAAAAATACCCAGAGGACTTTTTGTAAGATTCTTGGGAGAAAGTTCCAGATGATGGGAGACAAAACACAATAGTACCTAGTCAACCAACAGGTCAGTCTGGTCTTAGATATTACTTGAACACTGAGGCTTTGAGTTTGTCCAGACAGATTTTTGGACAAATAAGATGGTTCTATCCCACTGTGTGGAAATCAAAATGTTTAAATCAATTAGATGATGAACTGGGAGCCAATTAAATGGCCATGCATGAGAAGTCATATAAGGAGCAGATATAGCCCCTGCAAGATGTATACCTGATGTGCTGAAAAAGACATATTGTAACAGTGGGAATCCTAATTAAACACCGAAGTATCTGTGATGCCTGGGGCAAGGGACTGCATACAGAGACAAATCCCTTAGGTCGATGACAAAAACAGAAAATAGATAAGGAGTACAGCTCTGATTATTAACTTGATTGACTGAATCTAAAATGCAATTCCTTCCAATACCGCCACATTCTACATGTTACGATCTAGCACAGGAAAGACTGCCCTTACTTTGGCTTAATATCTAGGGTTGCTATTTTCTTTCTTTTTGTAAAATTGGTAATTTAATTTATTTTACAAAGCTTCTTTTGGAATTCTTGTATTGTTTGTATCTTTTTATATTCAAAAGAGAACATTTTTCATTGTGACCATAAACAGACAAGTTGACAAGAAGGCCAATTTACACTTTTTTGGGAGGGTAAGGATTATGGTGGTTTAAATAGTGGAAAGTAAGTATTGACCCACAACAATGGGCCCCAAGCATAAACCAAGCATACTATATTCATTACTTTAATATAATGGGGAAAGTATATTTTCACTAGCATATTCAGGTAGCCAAAATACTTTTGCTCAAACTTTCCCCAGGTCATCTTTAGCCAGAGATCGAGCCTGAAATGTCAATCAAAAAGCGGAAGTTTCAGAAAGTCACATGAAATGACTGGTCTGAAACCACCCAACATGTCAATGGCAAAGCTAGGACTAGAATTCAGATGTTCTTGACATTTAGTACTACGGTCAGACGACACTTCTCAGAAATGTTGCTGAACTGTTACTTTCTCATTTTAAAAGTTTTGTCTATTACAGGGGACTAATAATCCCACTAGACTTTGGTTTCTCATCACAGCTGTGGACAATTTTAGCGGAAAATTAGTTCTATAGCAGACTTTTAGTTCACTTATAAACAGGAAAGTCCAATTGCATGGACACATTGTCATTCTAATAGTAGTATTATCTTGTTTTTTTGTCTTCTGAGTTCATAAAAATGTACATTAACAACAATTGGCCGAAGAAAAATCCTTCAGAGAAAACAACTAGACAAACTTGTGTCAAAGTCATTTATGTCAAATATGGCATGTACTTTTTCAACTTTTTATACCAAGTTTGAAAAAAAAGGATTTTGTCTAATTTCTTTTTCTTGCTGGTTTAGATAATAGTAAAAGATCTTCTAACCTACATATGTACACACTAAAGAGATGGGCAATCTATCAAACAATTACAGTACTTATACAGAAATCTTTCCATTTCATCCAAAACTCATATGGGACATTGCATGATGCTAAGTACACAGGGCTAGACAGAGTCTGCAGAGAAAATGGAAGATATGTCTTTATACAGGTTTCAGATAAGAGTGGAATATTTGTGCTAGAGAAAATAAAGCCCCCATGTAATGCAATTAACTGTTCTGCATTAGATTCCAAATGGTCCAGAAGAATGTTTGTTCCACTCAGTCATATTCTAAGGTATGAATCTTTGGTGTTTCTATGTAAAGAAATAATGCTCAGTCTGATTCATTTAATTTAGTATTGTCCAAAAATTGAAAAATATGTGAACAAACATCTTCATTATTTAAAACAGAAACCCTTAAATTTAAACCCAATCATCTTGAAAGGGGATTAATTTGAGGCATTACTACTTATAAGGATCAGTGTAGTATATTGCAACAAGCAGTGAAGTCACTAGCTGCAACAACAAGAAACTGTGCTATCATGCACTGGACATCACCAAACTCACCAAGTCTGAATTTAGAATTGTGACCCGCTCACATTTATATCCTTTGGCAAATGGTACAGGACAATAAAACCATGAGGAAAAGTTCTACTCCAGCTGGAATTTTATTCTGGCCTCCATTACTACTAAACATTCAGAGGCAACCCGCCAATCAATCAGTATGCTAGCATTTAATGTGCAACAAATGCTATTGAAGACAACTAAATAGGCAGCATTTTTATTAGCACAAGACTCCTTATTCTAAGCAGAGAGGAGCAGAATAAATTTTGGATTACGCTGTGTAGTAAAACAGCAGCGAGCAGTCCGATTCAGAATTAATAAAAGGAAACAAAGAGAAGTGCTCAGCATGAATACAAATATACATGCAGATAACCAGATTTCATTACTGAAGATTTTAATTTTGATTTAATACTTCTGTTTATATTATATTAGCTTCATTGTCTTCAAAGCTTGTATTGTCATTAGTATTTTAATAGATACAGAAAATTAAGTTGCATAACTTCAGTGTTATTGCTAAAGATAACATCTTTCATAACAATAACGAAAGAGGAGAAGGTGGTTGCATTGTTGTTCCACCAAATAATGCCATGAGTCACATTTGGCTGGCATAAATCTTATTGCCAATAATACAGCATGCTGTGTCTGCTGTCACCAGCAAGTTAAATAATTAATGAATGATATTAAGATTTGTTAAATCTCTTTAAAAAAAAAAAAAAAGGAAGCTCTAACCTATTCTGGACAGACTAAGATGACATAATGGAACTGGAAATGAAAGTAGGGTTGCCAGGTGTCTGGTTTTTGACTGCTGACTGGACACTAAAAGTCCGGTTACTGGAGTAACCGAAATCAGCCTCACGGCCGAGCGGGTGAAAGAGCAGCAGCTGCTGATGGTGAGAACTGGCTGGCTCCCAGACATGGCACCAGCCACTCCAGCAGAGGGGTGCCCAGCCCAGGGGGGATCCTGTCTTCTGACCTTTGGCCCCGCCGTGCCCTGATTTCCCCACTCCAGGGCGGGGTCCCCCCTACACTGCAAACAGTGCATGCCCCCCGCTGCCCATTACTGCCTCTCCCCACACACTCACACACCCCACATCCTCCCCTGCTGCCAGTTCGTTGTCCCCCAACTCCAGTGCTCCCTGTCTGCCAGTTAGTACACCCACCCACAGCATGCCCCTTCAATTCTAGTTAGCCCTCCCCCCACAACCCATCAATGCCAGTTACTGCTCCCTCCGCACTCCCAACACTTGCTCAATGACACTTACTGCTCTCCCCAAAATCCTAGTGCCTCACACAGCGCCCCCCCTCCCGTTAGTGCCTCTACAATCCCAGCACCCTCAATGCCAATTTCTGCTCCCCCCCCCCCGCATCTTTGGGAAGTGGGGCAAGGGTACTTTTTTGTGAGTTATCAAGTGTGGATTACTCCATTTCTATTCAAACAATAGTCTCAGATGCTTATTCTAGTGACAATTTTTAAAATAGGTTTGATTTAAAATATAATTCTTTCTTAACCAGCCAAAAAGCACTTGCCAGCTTTTCACACAATTATTTAGAAACCTAAAAAGACCTAGTTTCTATAAAACAAATCTTACTGTGCATAACATGCCAGAAACCACAGAATTTGTACCAAATTTAAAGATTCTTAAACAGAGACAAGATGATTAGGACTATGGAAAATGGGGCGGGTAGCTAGCAGCAGCCTGGCAAATGCGTGCTGCATTTTATAGCAGAATTACATATGCTGCCGGGTTTGTTTGGCATTATCTTGGGATATTATGTTTTAGCCAGGCATTCTTGTTTGTACAGCTGAAACTTGCCTTTTCTAAGTTTGGGGAACTTCTCATTTGCCATAACCCTGAGAAAAAAAACTCACATTCCTGTATCATTTGGTGTGTAGTAACACATAGAAAAGAGATGGGGTGAGTTTTTAACCAAGTTATAGGAAGCTATCTAAACTTTGTTATTGCATATTAGTGGTGGTGGTACTTCTCACTTTTTATCGATGCACTGAAACCTCTTTAACCCTCACTTAAATCAGTTTAGTTTAATTTAAAAGTAATTTACTAGTATATGCTAAACAAAGATTAAATGGGTTTAATCACCTATTTAACTACACAGACTTCAAATTAATTTAGTTAAGACTGTACAACTTTTCTAATATAGACAAGCCCTAAGTATTAGGGGATACAATTGTAAACAGATACACATTGGGTAAATGTCAATATGTATTTGTATAATACCACACTGAATCTGCTCATTAGGTTTGCTTCCATTTGAATGTGCAAATCAGTTTTCCCTTTTAAAAATAAAAAAGTCCTTGAGAAAGTGTGTGGGGAAAGCGTAGCTACAGAGCAGGTGAGACAAGGCTAGAGGGTTTTTCTACGTGATTTTTCTGTGGAGAATTCTGTTGTAGAAAGGAATCAAATATCAGAAAAAAGTTTTCCAAAAGGCAAAGAACAAATGCTTCTTTTAAGCCTCATGCTGTTCTAGGTCTCATGAATCAGCTCCATCTTGCTGAATCACACCAGCTTCTTGGGTAGGGGGAGACAAATGGGGGAGGGGCTTTGGGGGAAGTGGTGGGGAGGGGGCATGGCCTTGGGGGAAGAGGCAGGGCAGGGTGTCCGGTTTTCAGCCATTAGAAAGTTGGCAACCCTAAGAAAGCCTAAAGGAATCATGGCTCTCTGTGGTAGGCGGGCATCAGTTTAAGCTGCACTCAATGTCATGTGAGAAACTGCAACACAATTGGACTTCTTTAAAAAAACCCATTATACCAAACTCCACAGCCTGAAAGTTCATGAGGAAGGGAACATCTCATACTAGAAACAATCAGTAAAGTATATTTTTATTTTTATAAGTATATTTGGTGTTTCTGATCCCACTGTTTAAGTCTCTATGAGTAAAAAGTGACTTCATTTGCTATCCTGGGAATGTGGCAGTCCAATATCAAAAGATTGGATGTTGGGGTGGGGGATCTCTGTCGTACTTTTGCCATCATAAAGTCATTTTTGTAAGTTGGAGGCTTGGCTGGTCCCAGAGCTGCTTAGAACACCTTCTTGATCACTTGATGATGTATCAGCTGAGTTAAGCCAAGATTGGTACTGCCTTATTTTACACATGTGGATTTTGGTGATCAACCATCACCAATACCTGTATCACTTCAGGTTTAGACTACTGTGCTATACATATACCTACAACTCAAACCTATATTGAAGCTGAAAATCACACAGAAGTTGACTGTCAGCTTGATAAGTAGAACATTGATTAGTGTGAGCACATGAAATTAAAGCTCTGTAATTTGCACAGGTTGCCAATAAATTTCTTAGTCTCTAAGGTGCAACAAGTCCTCCTTTTCTTTTTGCACATACAGACTAACACAGCTGCTACTCTGTAAGGTGCTTTTGTTGACCTAAATCTCAAAATGGTTTTGGTAAAGCACCAAATGGCATGGAACTAGCCTAGGTGAAAGACCATAGTTCCCCCTCATTAAACACTAACTTGGTTGCAATCAGCAGAAGAACATAAGTTGGATTCCTCTTCCCAGGACAAGCAGGAGTGGAATGCTGGCCCCCCATCAGGGCCACTCAAATCTGGAATTCAATTCCCTCTAGTTCAAAGCAGCCCACATTAGTTAACTTTCATGGCATGTCACAGGGCTGATATGTTTTGGGGGCTTTTGAGGAGAAGCAGGAGATAGACAGATGGGATATGTTATAAGATATGACGTGGTATTTGTTTGATCAGTTTGTCTCTGAACTGTGATTTTAAGTATATTAGCAGGGCGTGCAGACCATTGGCTTGGGCTCTTTTTGCATTCTTATAAAAAATACTAGTATACTAAGATTAAACTTGTTATGAGGATTAGTGCTGTAAAGTGGTTGGAAGATCCATCTACACAGCACTGTATAGCAGTATGTAAGTGCTCAGTATTACTTTAAATAACACCCCATTTTTAGGACAACTTTTGAAAACAAACACATTGAGTCTATTCTGGTGAATGGGGATCTGAAGTTATGACTATTAAAATACATACATACATACATAAAAGATGATGGGTAGATCCTACCTGCCTACACGTGAGTGTGTAAAGGGACAGGAGGAAACAAAGCTCTTTCCTCCCCCACATGTGCCCCTACACCTGCAGGAACCAAAATCCTGGTACTTATGTTTCTTGTGTATCACAAAAAGAAATCATACCTTTTTTGTTATAACATCATTATAATTTAGTAGTCAAAAAGTGTCATTATTCTAATGATACTAACCTTTGTAAAGCACTTTGAAACCTATTGATAAAAAGCACTATAAGAGAGCTAGGTATTATCATCATCAAGTCATCTTTAGCAGTTCAAAACTCCCTTTCCCAACTGTGTTCTCTCACACACAGTCTACTTAGTTACTGTGTGTGGACTCTGTTGATACTGCCAGCATTTCTATTTATTTTCCAGGCTGCATATTCTGTATATCTAAATGTATATTAGATCCTCTCTTTTATGCATAACAGCATCAGTTCTAGCAAGAAGAGCAACAGAAATAACATTCATACAAAAATCCTGAGCTCCAGTGGATATAGAAACATAGGACAATAGCACTTGAACATTAGTTTCAGCTTCTCTGTTAAAAACCCTGTGGAAATGAAGCATTTGTTTGCATATCAGATTCTAAAACACAGGGAAAAATTCTTACTGCTTAAGAAAGTGCTTGGCTGTTGCTCTTTACTTGAATGAGATTGATTGGCTTCTTCCAGTGCTTCACAATTACAAGTGATTGCTTAGAATCTTTCTTGAATTTTCAAGCTGAGACCCTACAGCTAATTCCTATACAGCATATTTCTCTGTAGAGAGCCCTTGAAATTTATATGAACTGTAAAGAGCCTAAAATTACTAATTTTTCTTTATTCACTTGAACATTTTTTTCACAATGAATGAAATGCATGTCTGAGATTCTGATTATTCATATTAAAAATGAAATAAGTAGTATGTATAATATATTTTTTAAAAGCCAGTGTATTTAAGCTGAATTCAACAACTATTTATGCATATTTTAATTTTTTCTCTAGAATATTTTTCTGTTCATATCAGAGACCTGGAATAAAGACCACCAGCCCAGCCACATAATTATAGATCAACCATCTACTACACTACCAAACCAATTTATCTAAAACCAGCATCACTAAGGAAAAGAATGTAATTCAAAACAAAAGAATATGTGATTGCTTCTGACAACAAATGGAAATCAACAATACTGTATATCATCAGTTCTAATTCTTTTGTGCCAAACTCTTGGCTTCACCGTATCTCTATGTGAATAATATCTAGAGTTTTATTAATTTAAAAAACCCACAAAACCGTTCAATAGACAATATTATGGTGATTCTGTTCATATTAAAAAGTAAAGAAAGGTTAAAAGTGATAGCTCTACAAGCACTCTTTAAAAAAAAAAAAATCTTTAACCAGAAAATTCCATCAATGATCATAGAATCATACATCTTATGGAAACAGCCCATTATCAAAATATCTGGAGATTTAATTAACAGAGGAACCTTACAATAAAACAAGACCAATGATACATAATAAAAAACAACAGTGCTATAAACAATGGAAATGCACATTATTCCAAAACAGTATAAATAATTAAAGACTTCCACAACTGAAATTAATCTACATACCATTTGAAACATACACAACCACCTATTTGGACTGAATAATAAAAGCTAGTGAAAAATGTGGAAAATAAAAACTAAACCTTCTGGGTGGGAATACACCAATGATGGTAATAAGCAAAAAATGGAAATATGTGTCAAGGAAATTCTATTACCTGCATATATTTTATATGTTTTCTTTTCATAGGAGATAAGGGAATTTTCACGAGTGTGATTGGAAAGTTAATCTGCTAGATCCATCAACATTGAACTCATTAGCTCTTTAGCCCTTTGAAGCTCTGATATTTTGATGGGGCATTATTTGCACACAGATTGAAACAATATGATCCGCTAGTATTTGAAGTGGGTGTTCTTTTGGTCCCCACTGCTGGAGAAGCCATACCTTTTCTTCCCAAATGAAGTCTCAACAGCATACTTCAAAGGGAAAAAGATATTCACACGGTGTCTTAACCTTTCCTTTGAAACTGAATCTCTACATCCAGTATCATCTAGCAAGGCTAATTGCATAGTATGTAAGGGAGTTGTTATTATTTGAATGTACTGTACCATAGAGAAATGATGAAAGCGGAGACAGTGTTGGAACAAGCTTTACATAATAGATAGCCCTGCAAACAAATCAGCAAAGGTGAACATATTACACAGGTAACAACAGAAGAGTTTGCACACCATCTTTATAACTTCAACAATTACATTCTAATATCAGCTTTCTCATCTTTGAGAAGAAATTTTAGAAGGAAAACAAATCCATGGATAGGATTATGAAGAAGATATTTGATTTCATAGATAGAAGTCACTTTATATCTTTGATCTTCAGTAAACATAAAGACATGTTAAATTCACTTTACTCTTTATGTACTTTACATATCAACATACAGCAAGTTCACATTTACTTTGTAAAACTGATCTGAAGTAATAATCTAAAATCAACCAGAAAATCTGAAAACCAACTGAGAAACCAGTAAGTGAATGGCAAACCAGAAAATACACAGATAAGAAGTTCTTTTCCCTATTAACTATTGATATTTGAGATTGTCTATTCATCTAGAAAATAGGGCACATATTTAAAAAAACCTAATGACATCAGTCAGAGTAAACAATTATAACCCTAGTATGTTGCTGTTGGATTACTTCAACTTCTTAAAGGCTTTGAACTTTAGGAAGTCAATTCACCAACACAGAAACTTACTAGAATCTGGAGACTGTCATAACATATTTCTCACAAATTTATAAGGCTAAATTTTCAGTGAGACCTTTGGTTTTTTTGTGGGTGTCCTTTTCTACCATTAATAGCTGCATATGCAGTTAAGAATAGTTGTAGACACAAACCCATTCGGACAACTGGAGTTTGCACTTTCAAACAGTATTGCTTGTGTGTCAAGGTATTAGTACCGGAAGAATGCATACAGGTGTGTTGCATTAGTGCTAGAAGAATGCATGTGTTGCATGTGCATAAATGGAGCCTAGAATTTTTATTGCCTGTACTATCTGAAACAAACAGCTAATATTGCAATTACGACAACAATTACGAGTGACTAATACATGAAAATGTAGAAGTTTAAAAATGGGAGTTAGAATTCACTAGTTTTGCACTTGCTTTGAGTATTCCATAGACAAGATAATGAACGCTGGATAGACATGACATCTTCTTGGGCCCCATTTCAGGAAAGCACTTAAGCACATGCTGAACTGCTTTGCTGAATAGGGATGGACTTAGCACACACTTAAATGCTTTCCTGATCAGGCCCCAACCCACCCGTGGTCTTGCTAGTAAATCTAGAGAGCAGGAAGACAGGTAAGGACCCAAACCATATGAGACATTATGGATCAAATGGGACACATTGAATAATACCCAAAATTGGTGTTATTTGTTTCCACTAACTTATACTGATTTACAGGTGGGCAATCACATTTCATACCATCTGGAACTCCCAAGTAGTCTCCAGGTATAGCCCATTCAGAATATACTGTAAGAATTTAATCGAGAAGACAAAGACATGGACGACTGTAAGAAAAAATGGTTACTCACTTTTTGTAACTGTTGTTCTTCGAGATGCGTTGCTCATAGCTATTCCAGTTAGGTGTGTGTGCGTGCCACGTGCACGGCTGCTGGAAACTTTTCACTAGCAGCTACCCGTCAGGCTGGCTGTGGAGCCCCCTGAAGTGGTGCTGGTATGGCGCTCTATATATGACCCTGCTGGCCCGACCCCTCTTCGTTTCCTTCTTGCCAGCTACTCCGACAGAGGGGAAGGTGGAGGGGAATGGAATAGATATGAGTAACACATCTCGAAGAACAACAGTTAAAAAAGGTGAGTAACTGTTTTTTCCTCTTCAAGTGCTTGCTCATATCAATTCCAGTTAGGTGACTCCCAAGCCTTACCTAGGAGGTGGGGTCGGAGTCAAGATATTGCTGACTGTAGTACTGCTTTACCGAAGGCCGCATCATTTCTGGATTGTGGATGATGGCATACTGCGATGAGAAAGTATGCACAGAAGACCACGTCGTAGCCCTGCAGATTTCATGGAGAGGTACTTGGGCTAGAAAGGTTGCCAACGAGGCCTATGCCCTCATGGAGTGAGCTGTAATAGCAGGCGGAGGAACTTTTGCCAAGTCATAACAGGTGCGGATGCAAGCGGTGATCCAGGAGGAGATCCCTTCATCCATTCTGCTATTGCAACAAACAACTGAGTTGTCTTTGGGAATGGCCTTGTTCGCTCGATGTAAAAAGTGAGCGCTCTCCTGACATCAAGTGAGTGCAGCTTTTGCTTTTGAGAACTGTTGTGCAGCTTTGGATAAAAGTCAGACAGGAAGATGTCCTGGCTAATATGAAAATGGGATACCACCTTGGGAAGGAAAGCTGGATGAGGCCTAAGCTGCACCTTGTCTTTATGGAAAAGCATGTACGGGGGCTCTGAGGTGAGGGCCCGCAGCTCAGACATGCGTCGTGCTGAGATGATAGAAAGTAGCTCTTCTGGTGGCTAAGATAGGTAAAGAAGTGGACAGGAAGCTATGGGCTCAAAGGGAAGACCCATGAGGCGGGAGAGGACTAGGTTAAGATCCCAAGCTGGGATGGGGTGCTTTATCGGGGGACGTACCTTCTTCAGGCCTTTCAGGAAATGTCCCACAATGGGATTGGTGAACACTGAACCACCAGAATTACCTGGATGAAAAGCCGAGATGGCCGCGAGGTGGACCTTGAAAGAACTAAATGTAAGATGCTGGTCCTTTAGGTACATGAGATAGTCCAGGATACAAGGAATGGAGGCCTGGGATGGGAGCACCTGCCTTTGGGCTCACCACCTGGAGATTCTTTTCCATTTCACCCTGTTTGTGGCCCTAGTAGACGGTTTGCAGCTTTGCCTCACTTCACCCGAGCAGGCAAGCTCCACCTGATTTAGCCACGGATCCTCCAGGCCGTGCGGTGGAGAGACTGAAGGTCTGGGTGAAGGAGGAGACCGTGCTCTTGCGTAATGAGGTTGGGAATGAGAGGTAACCGTATTGGCAGCTCGACCAACAAGTCCATGAGGGTGGGGTACTAGTACTGGTGAGGCCAAGCTGGAGTCACCAAAATGATATCTGCCTTGTCCCTGCAGATTTTGAGGAGCACTTTGTGGATCACTGGAAATGGTGGGAAGGCGTATAGCAGCTGCCCGTTCCATGGGATCATGAACATGTCTGTGATCAAGCCTGGACTGTGACTCCTGAAGGAGCAAAAGGTTGGGCACTTCCTGTTGGCCCGTGTGGCAAACAGGTCGATTTGGGGAAACCCCCAACTGTGGAAGATGGAGTGGATGATGTCTGGGCGGATTGACCACTCGTGTGTGTGGAAGCGTCTGCTCAGCCTGTCCACCAGCCCGTTCTGAACGCCTGGCAGGTATGAAGCCTGGAGGAGAATGGAGTGGGCTAAGCAAAACTCCCATAATAGTAGAGCTTCCTGGCAGAGGGGAGATGAGTGGGCTCTGCCTTGCTTGTTTAGATAAATATAGCCGTGGTGTTGTCCATCATCACCGCTATACAATGGCCCTGCAAGCGAGACAAGAATGCCTGGCAGGAGAGGCGGATCACCCTGTGTTCTTTGATGTTGATATGTAGTGCCAGTTCCTCTACTTGCCACAAGCCCTAAGTTGTTAGGCTCCTGAGGTGCACTCCCCAGCCCAACGCTGACGCATCTGTAATTAAGGTCAGGGTGGGTGAAAAGGAACTCGGGTTCTTACCGTGTGAGGATTCAGTCACCACTGTAGCAAGTTGAGGGTGCGCTGAGGAATGGTTAACAATGTATCCAGACTGTTGCAGCCTGAGCGATACACAGACACAAGCCACGCTTGCAAGGGTCTGAGTCACAGCCTGGCATGTTGAACCACGTATGTGCAGGCCACCATGTGGCCTAGCAGGCTGTGTCACTGCCTTGCTGTGGTGGTGGGGAAGCTGGAGAGGCTGCTGACGCATCTCTGGCAGGAATGCTCTCGCTTGAGTCGCATGCAGAACAGTTCCAATGAACTCCATTCTTTAAGTTGAAGTGAGCATGGATTTGCTGACGTTGAGTATGAGACCTAGTTGATCGAATGTGTCTCTGACTATATTCACCCATGTTTCCACCTGCTGATGGGAGCGGCCTGGAGGAGCCAGTCGTCTAGGCAGGGGTAGACATGTATGTGGCAGCGACGGAGAAAAGCTGCTACAACAACTGCCATGCACTTGGTGAAGACACAAGGTGCTGTGAAAAGCCCGAAGGGAAGGATCGTGAACTGGTAGTGCACCTTGTTCACTACAAAGTGAAGGAACTGTCTGTGAGCCAGCATGATGGATATGGGAAAACAGGCGTCCTTCATATTGAGGGCAGCGTACCAGTCTTCCGGGTCTAGGGAAGGGATGAATGTGCTCAGGGAGACCATGCGGAACTTCAAGCTGACTATGAACTTATTGAGTTTCCGCAGGTCCAAAATGGGCCTGAGGCCCCCCTTTGCTTTGGGGATGAGGAAGTATTGGAAGTGAAAACCCTTGCCTCCAGATTCCTGAGGGACCTTCTCCACCGCTCCTATGGCGAGAAGAGCCTTGACCTCCTGGACGAGGAGTTGCTTGTGAGAGGGGTCCCTGAAAATTGAGGGGCAAGGGTGTGTGGGAAGGTGGGGAAGAATAGAATTGGATTGAATATCCCACCTCTACCATGTGGAGCACCCATTGGTCCGATGTGATAAGGGACCATGCATGGTAGACGCGGGATAGACGGTTCAAAAAGGGAGGAAAGGGAACCGGGAGGTCGACTGGTATTCAGTCCTCGGGCACACCTTCAAAAGGGGAGTTTGGGGCCCAAGGGAGGCTTGGACTGCCCTTCGCCCTGCCCAGATGGAGAGTGAGATGGCTTCCTCCAGCTGTATCTGCTTCTCCTACACGAGAAGTCCTGTCTGGGTCTATGGGGGAAGGACCACTTCTGAGTTGCCTGCGGCTTAAAGGGCTTTCTTTGGTTCACCGGAGTGTGCATGCCTAAGGACTTCTTTGTATTCCAGGAGTCCTTTAGGCTATGCACCCTAGAATTTGTCAGACCCTGCCCATCAAAGGGGAGGTCCTGTAAAGTCTGCTGGACCTCCGGGGGAAGGCCAGAGGACTGGAGCCAAGCATTGCATGTCATCGCTATCCCCAAAGCCAGAGTACATGCTGCAGAGTCTGCGGCATCAAGGGAACCTTGGAGGGAAGTCCGGGTGACTCCTTTACTCTCTTCTGCAATGGCTCCCAACTCCCAGTTGCGACTCGGATGGCAGGTGCTCCTTGAATTTAAGGATCAAGGACCAGGAGTTATAATTGTACCTACTCAGAATCGCGAGCTGGTTTACAATCCTGAGAGAGAGACCCCCTGTGGAATAAATCTTCCTGCCAAACAAATCAAGGCATTTAGCATCTCTTGATTTGGGTGCGGGGGCCTGCTGACCTTGCCTTTCCTTTTCATTCACCACCTCTACTACAAGAGAGCATGCAGGAGGATGGGTGAAAAGGTACTCATATCCCTTGGTGGGAACAAAGTATTTACGTTCAGCCCCCTTGGCCATAGGGGGAATGGAGGCAGGTGTTTGCCGTATCATCTTGGCATTGGACTGGATGGTCTTTTTGATGGGTAAAGCCACCCTAGAGGGGCCCTCTGGTGCCAAGATGTCCACCACTGGGTCCTCCTGCTCAACCACCTCTTCTACCTGAAGGTCATATATTTAGGGCTACTCGATGGAGGTGATCCTGCAGCGCCCTATAATCCATGGGTGGTGGCCCAGATGTTGAGGTGCCTGCCACTGCCTCACTGGGGGGGATGAGGAGGAAGCCGCCGGTAGGGTTGGGTCCCCATGGGCACTGGGCATAGCCTCAGTCGGTGAATGTGGCGCTGGTGCTGGGTCCTAGGAAGGGTACTGGGGTGGGCGGCTAAGAGTTGCCTTTGGGAGGCGAGGTCCTGAGCAAGGTGGTGGAGGGATTCTGGGTGGGGCACCCTGGGACTGACGGTATGCTTATGGGGTCCAAACCTGCCTTTGCGGTGGCCACTGGGATGCTGAAGTGTCCTGCCTTGATCCTGGACCCTTCCCTCAGATGCCCCCGATGTCCTGCCTGAGCGAAAGGAGGGTGACCTTGAGTGGGACAGCCAAGGGGGAGCGGCGTGAGACCGCACAGGAGGTACATCCTCCTGAGAGGGGGAGTGATGGCTTTCTGATGGATGGGATTGCCATGAGCCGTAGCTGTGCCGCAATGCAGAGTGGTGTCATGGTGGGGAACGATGCCGGGGTGTGGAGCGGTGCTGTGATCAAGAACAGTGGCGAGGTAGAGAGCAGTGTCCCGATGTAGAACAGTGTCGCGAGTGGGAGCGGTGCCACGGTGTGGTGATGCTTGGAAGCTGAGCGGCACGCGGACTGAGACCGGTGCAGGGACTAGTGCCACGAGGTCACAGAGCGGGACCTGGACCTCGAACGCAACCATGACCTATATGCCGATGACCACCTCGAACGGGAGTGGCTCCAAGGGTTGGAGCTATGGGACTAGCGCCGCGAGTCAGACCAGTGCCACAGGTCAGACCGGCGTGGGGCACGGGTGCAGCGTTGGGACTCAGAGTGGTGCGGAGATTCAGGTCGGGGAACTGATGGACCCAACGTGGCAGGCTTGCGGTGCCATATTCTGAGGGAGTGGAGGCTTGTCCTTCATAGTGGGAGACTTAGGTGCCATCATCTCAATGAGGCCCTTAGCGGCTTCAAAGGTGTCCAGGGTGGAAGGCATCATAGCTTCCCCCTTGTCTGACTGGTGGGCTTCTCCCAGACACCAAAGACAGGAGTCGTGGGGGTTGCCCATGGGCACAGGCTTCGCACAGGAACTACAGGGTTTGAAGCCCTGAGACGGCACGTCCTGAGTCCACAGTGGGGTGCGTGCTGGAGGGGGATTCCCCCCCCTGAACCCGCTAGGTAGTGAGACTAACCACTAACTAATAACTGTTAACAATTAACTAAGAAGGCGAACTATTTACAGAGAATAACAGAGGAGCCAGGGATTAGTGGGACACTTGCAAAGCTTGCACTTCCAACAACTGTCCCACTGGCAGTTAGAAGGAACTGAGCAGGGGTTGGGCTGGCAGGGCAGTATATAGAGCGCCAAACCGGCGCCCCTTCAAGGGGCTCCACCGCCGGGTAGCTGCTCGGGAAAAAACTTCTGACAGCTGTGCATGCAGTGCACGCACACACCGAACTGGAACTGATATGAGCAAGCACTCGAAGAAGGTCGTCCAGTTCTGAATGATGTGGCAATGACCAGACATACCAGAAATTTAAAACAAAAAGAAAACACATGGTTAACCACTGATACCACCTCATATTCAAGGGAGAAACAGTGGATGAAAATCACCCCAAACTGGGACCCTGTCTTTTCATCAATATTTAGCATATGAAAAATATAAAATGTATGTATTGTTAATGTAATACAAAAATGAACACTGTGCTTTAGTTAAGTTTATTATCCCAGTTGCTTGAAGATACGTATTGTCTTTCATGCTGAACAGCGAGCATAAAACTTATTTAGATACAGTACATACCCTAAAACAAAATAAATCTAGATGCCATAATTTCACTGTAGGCAATTTAAATCAATGCATTATACTTTTTAAAATAAAAACAAAACAAAACTTCCCATTAGCTCAGAAGATTTGAAATATTTAATGACTTAGCTTGATTATTATTTACACGAGTCAACATTAGTAACATCTATTTCAGCAATTGTTAAAACCTAGGGTATGTTTCAAAGAAGTCTGTCCGAGATGTAAAAGTAAAGCCCTGTAATTCTGAACAAAAACGTTCTTGAGCGAGAAGCCATACAAGAGGGCAAGTGAAATAAGGTTACTTGTAATTAAACTGGGCAATTAATGTCTAGTATAAAATATCCCATTATTAATGGGGTAATTGAAAATATTGTATTTTGCAAGATAAATAGTTGAGCAAGCCAAAAGGATATGGCCTTATTTTATTGTATATTTTAATAGAGGGCAAAGCTAGTCAAACAGATGGCATTCAAGATTTCTCAATGAATTCAGCATCTGTGTGTACATGTTGTATAAATGCCAATTAAAATGTGTCCGAGTAAATTTAAATCCCTTGCTGATAGAATGTAAGCCAATCTAGCTGGCTCAGGATCAAGGTTAAACTTAATAATCTGCTGAACTTGCAACAAATTGCTCTCAAAGTGTACAGAAATTCCCAGAGTAATAATAAAAACAGAGCTCCTATTGATTTGTATTTATTTACATTCATAACTCTCCTCTCAAGCCTTGGACTGAAGCTCAAATGAAAAAGTTACTTATGGTTATGGTTTGGTTAATCTTTACCCAACAAATACTACTTTGATTACAAATGTTTCTGCACAAATGTTCCTAAACCCCTCAAGAACTTTTCCTTAAGACAGTTGTATGTAACAATTGCCTTTCAAATGTCTTTTTGTTATGTCTAAACAAAAACAAACCCCATTTTTTTCTGTATTTTTCTCTATCTACCAATTCTTAATATTTCATATTAGGTTGCCCTGTTCAGATAATGTTGAGTATTTAACTTCCTGGTGGGATGCATTTTCTTGAATATGAAAATGTTACAACAACTAAATAAATACACAACAAAATGTACATGCAAAAGACAATATCCAAAAGGCACAGGAGTTTGCTATTCTAGACTGCAGTAGATTCAGTCCAATTTGCCTCTGCACATGTACATTAAACATGCTGCTACTAGCTCTTACAACAAAAAATGATTAGTGATGCCAAGAGAAATATTACATTTAGCTAGTACAGTTTGAAAAAGTTTGTCTAAGTGCGAAGGGTTAAAAATCAGAGGCCAGGAAATAATTGCACAGGAGGGTTGCAGAACAAGAGAAGAACCTCTGTGACATGCTCAGAGTATATGGAACTATCCACAGAATTTCAGGATGGGGGTGGGGAAGCAATGAACTGGATTAGTGTACGGCCTACATAGGCTACAGTTATTGCTCTCACTCAAAGGAACTGGGGATTCCCTAGGATCTTAATACAGCCTAAGTCTGTATTAAATGTGTATTGCATTAACTCTATGCTGTGGATTCTCCTCCCCAGAGCTGCTTCAACAAAAGCTGGAGTTCTCTGCAAAGCTACTCCACAATTAGACTCACTATTCAGCCCCAGAATACAAGCACACAGCCTTCTCCTATGCCAGCTGTGTGGTGATTGAGGGAAAGGGCAATCACGAACTGTGCAACACAACAAGAGTCAAAGTCCAATGTAGTCAAGTGCAAGATAACACACAGGAAATATCAATCTGGAACTACTCATACACATTTATGCAGTCTACATGAATTTATGCCTCTCAGGAAGATGACCAAGGTATCATTGGTGAAAGCTCAATGAAAACCTCCCCCTCCCCCAGCTGCAGGTTTGGCAGCACTATCTGAACTGCTCTTGAGAGTGGGAGAACCAAATGAAGTCATCTTTTCTCTGGTTTTCCACACAGGAGAAACAAACTGACCCAAGACATTCAGCAGCAGAATCACATATTAAAGATAATGTCTATGAATATCCTAAGAGTGTATACATTATACTGGATTTTGAACAGCATTTTACTATTCAGTAGAGTCTGTTTCATTTCAGGCATGTCTCAGAAACTAGATTTGAAGATAAAATAAGGTCCTTTATAGAAGACTAAAATTTGACTGCTGAAAATAACTACACCTAGAGGCCTACTTTCAGTGGTGCTCAGCACTTCAACTGACTTCAACTGGAGTTTTCTGTGACCATGCTTTTAAAAATCAGACCCATAACTATCAGTTAATAAAAATGGATAATAGTCATGAGAAGGGAATTAATGTGAGCAGTTAAAAATCAGGGTTCCAAGATAGTTATATTTCCCTAATAAATCATCAGTTTAAGACACATTGGTATCATCTGCAGAATTTCCAGAAACACTCAAATGTAGTGGTTACATTCTCCATTGCCCTGCCGTCATTTTCATCAGTGCAAAGGGAGTGTAAACCATTACTATGCTGATTGTGTCATATTTCACAGTCCGTTTGCATAGTTGTATATGACTATACAATTTGCAGACCACTAGAGAATCTGATCCAAAACCATGGACAGAAAGAAGTGTCAACTGAAGTTTCAGTATCTAAACAGTGAAATATAGTAAAATATTTTTTCCCCCGTGACTTCCTGAGAGCAGGCACCATAGAGCACAGAATCAGGTCAGGTTTAATTGGGCTAGAAAGGGATTAGCAGATGGATAAGCTAGTTTGGCAATATAGAAAAACATGAAGTGGATTGCACATCGGTCAGTGCCCGGTCTCAGGTAAACAATTGGTCTATTCCACTCAGCTTCTCTCCCCACTTTGCCCAGGTCCTTAGGGGAAAGGCTATAAGAGGGACTGCTTAAGTCATGTAGGAGGGGGAGCTGGATGGACTTTTTGGAAACTCAGGGTTCCAGATGTAAATGGACAGAGGTTGAAACCCAAGATGAGTTGTCTGGTTTTTTTGTTTTTGTTATTTTGCTTATCTAACTTTATTTTGTTCTCTTGCTATTATCACTGTTCCTTAAGAAAGGGACACTGCTGATTATAATTGCGTGGTTGTGGGGGGAGAAATGGGGGCATGATTTTGTACTGAGAAACTCCTCCAGCTTACCCAGGAGCTTTTCGGTCCTTGCATTTAAAGGTTCTATTTAAGACCTGACAGGCAAATGCCAATGAGACAGGGTTGCCGAAGAAAGTGGTAACATGCTTTTGAAACCATCTCTCTTGGCAGGGAGCTTACATGTCTCCTATGTGTTACCCCAGTCCTCCAGTGTAAAATCCGAAACAGGATATTTTCAGTAAAGTTCTAACCTTTTCCCAGAAGCAAGCTCTACAACTGGCATTTGAGATGCAACTGTCTCTTAGCCCCTGGAAAATGTTAGGGCCCAAGCCAAAGCCACATTTTCTTTCCTTTGATTTTAATAGTATTTGGATCTGGCCCACTGTGCTTACTGTAGCTTGCAATGAAGATTATGCTGATACTGTAATTTAGTTATTGCTGTAATTTACTTCTGTTGCACACACAACAACATTTTAAGAAAAGTTCAGTAAAGCAGCTTCGCTTGTTTTCAAAGTTAAATGTCTCCCTATTTACTCAGAAGAGGCGACCTGCCAGTAACCTTGCTTTGTGGGTAGGAATGAATGGGAAACTTTGAACTTGACCTCCTTCTGTAACCACTATGAAAAGAATTACACTGCAGTGATCTTGCATCTTGAGGTCAACATGCCAGATAAATATATTATTCAACTGCTAACTAGAAGATGTGTTTTCAAAAGAACCCCAAAGCTGAATGCATTTTCAAAAAAATATTACTAAAAGAAGCAACAATGAAATTTGCAATATTGAAATACATTTGACATTTGTGAAATATTGTATCCGTTTGCTCCAGAGAAAATGAATTATGCACAAACAAAAAAACTCTATCTATGAATAATACATTTTTCTAATGCCCTCCTTTTTTTATAGGCACAATGTCAATTTGTACCTAACCTAAAACAAAGCTAAATTATAGGTAAACTATCTAATGCATCCCTTACTACCCTTTGGCATGCTTAGTCTAATCAGAGTTTTTCCACTAAATTACCCAGATCAACAGAAACCCTGCACAATTATATCCTGCTATCTAAAACAGCACATGATCTTTGCTCATGTGGGTAATTGCTAGGGTGGAAAATTACAGCAAGGATGATGGTACAGATGTTCTTTTTCGGTTGGCCAGACAGAATGAAAGAAAACAAAAAAATTCTGCTCCATACTGAGTTCTATTTAAAATTTGCTACTTTTTAAAATAAATTGTGAACTTTGAATACATTTTTTTAAACAGGGAAGACTTAAGGGTGTCTGCTCAGATTTAAGGAAACAGTTGGGACATAAGGGGAGCAAGTGTTCAAAACACACCAGCACATGAACACCCCCCTCCCCAAAGTTACATGCTAGCAAATGAAGGAATGAAATGAAAAAAAATGACATATGTTATATTAGACTAATTTAGAGTTACTGGAGAGGTTTTCAAGACAGACTGAATGTGGGTAGAAAAATCGAGTGCTCTAGGATGAATCTTATTACAGTACTAAAACAGAAGAGAATCCACTAAAGTACAGACTTTGGTCTATACTCTTATACAGATCTCAAGAAGTCTGCTGGGAAAGAATGGGTGTGAAAAAGAATCAGTCTAGCTTGTGTACAATATTTTTAGTTATATTTACCAGCCCTCCTTAAAGACCAGTTGAAATAACCCACCACACTTCTTAGATGAAGGCTAGTCTTCAAGAGGGCAGCTGTCTTGACTATCAGTGGCTTTGGACTGTGCACCCCTATGATATTTGTTATCCCGTCCCGCAACCCACCCCCCTGCTTGTGTGTCTCATCCCACCTGAAACATCTTCAACTCTGCTGATAGCAGCAATGCCTAACTGATTTAGGAGCCTAACTCATTTTAAAAGGGGAATTAGACCCTTAGGAGCCAAAACACTGTTGACTTTCAATGGGATTTTGGCTCCTAAGTTCCTAAGTCCCTTTTGAAAATGAGATTTAGGCTCCTAAATCAGTTAGGTGTTGCAACACTGTGTGCAGCAACACTTAATTAACCTTAAACATCTGTGCCCAAGCCCTATGGGTAGAGCCCTCCAAAATTCAGTCCATTTTGGTCAATTTCATGGTCATAGGATTTGAAAAATCGTAAATGTCATGATTTCAGCTATTTAAATCTGAAATTTCATGGTGTTGTAATTGTAGGGGTCCTGAACCAAAAAGGAGTTGTGGGGGTGCCGCAAGGTTATTGTAGGTAGGTTGCGGTACTGCTCCCCTTACTTCTGCACTGCTGCTGGCAGTGGCACTGTCTTCAGAGCCGGGCAGCAGGAGAGTGGTGGAGGCTGCTAGCCAGGACCCCAGCTCTGAAGACAGAGATACTGTCAACAGGACCGCAGAAGTACGGATGGCATGGCCTGCAGAGGTGGGCCCTCAGTCAGCAGCCGCCATTCTCCAGCTGCCTAGTTCTGAAGGCAGTAGCATAAAAGTAAGGGTGGCCAGGCTTACTTCTGTGTTGCTGTTGGCGGGGTGCTGTCTTCAGAGCTCAGAACAGCTGCCACTCTCTGGCCACCCAGCTCTGAAGACAGAGCAGAAATAAGGGTGGCAATGCCATGACAGCCCCCCTAAAATAACCTTGGGACCCCCCTGCAACTCTCTTTTGAGTCAGGATCCACAGTTTGAGATTCTCTGGTCTCCCCCCATGAAATCTGAATAGTATAGGGTAAAACCACACAAAAGACCAGATTTCATGGCGGGAGACCAGATTTCACAGTCCATGATGCTTTTTTCATGGCCATTAATTTGGTAGGGTCCTACCCATGGGGATTGCCATCTATTATGTTTGTACATTACCTGGCATAGTGGGGCCCAACCTGATTGCAGCCGTTAGGCATTCTCACAATTAACTAACATATATAATCAACAAAATTATTTTGCAGTGTTATTTGGGGGGGGGAATTCTGCTGAATCTGCTCCCCCTTTTTTTCTAGAAAACCCTGCTTATTGCTTTGTGTTGTTATCTATTAACCCACTCCTGTTTTCAATTAAGTCAATGGCAAAAACCCATTAACTTCAGTGGGCTCAAGATTGTGCCCTCTGTTGTTGGGAGGGATAAGGCAAGCAAGGGGAAGGAACAGCCACACGAGTGGGGGACAGCAGAAGTTGCATGAAGGTAGAAGACAACAGACTGCTGCTGCATAACAGACCACAGTTGCTTCCATCAAGAACAGCAGCTTAAGATATACAGGGGCAATGAAAGAGTAAGCACAGAACTTTTGCCAGTTCCCAAAAATCTGGTGGCCAAGAGTAGTAGTGACAGCCACAGGGCTTTCCTCCACATACAGAGAGAAACATCAGGCTACAAGTTCTCTCACCACCCACCAATGCACCTCATAGCCTGGAGGGATTAGAGTGAGGCTCAGAAGAGAATTGTGTTGCCTTACACTCCCCTGCCACTCCATCTCTCACCCACAAAAACATTTGCATAGGGGGAGAAGCATGACAAAGAATTTAGCAGTTGGGACTGGTAAAGTGCACCTAAGTTAACAGATGTCTTGGGTGGGGCACAGCTTTGGGGCCTCATCCCTCCCCCTCCCCCCCGCGCCCTCCAGCTCTCTCTGTCTTTAGATGGAAGGGGTGCAGGAGAGCTTGTCCATGTGATCCCTTGGCCACCAGATTCCTGGGGAGGGGAACATATGTTGCTCCTTCTTCTGTATGTCTTAAGCAGCAGCCACCTGTCTCAAGCAACCCCTTTGCCCCCCTTCCTGCTGCCTGGGACATGCTACTGCTGATATAGATCTTTCTTGTCCAACATGTATATGAATGAGGCTGTTGGGAATATTAGTTAGGCGACATAGACAACAGTGTACTCAGTATACTGGAGACATTCATCTCTATGTGTAAGGGGACTGTTGCCCCCTTACTAACATTCAGTGGGGGTGTTTTAGTTGCTAGCTCCCCAGTACTAAAAAGGGGGAAGGGTCGATGGGGAATCAGGACCCTGAGACTGACAGCCCTCAGGAACAATGGGGAGAGGCCAATGCTCCAGGTCAGCCTGAATGACAGGGTGGGCAGGCTAATCAGGGAGTCAGGAGGCCAGGGAGGGCCCGTCCTCCATGTGAGCTGGATTTGCCTGGGTCAGACAGAGTGGGGCCGAGCTAAGGAGAAAGCATTGGCCCAAGCTACGCTGGGGAGCAGAGCTACAGCCCCAAAGCCAGAGGCACAGCCCAGAGAGAGCAGACTTGCCCCTCGGCCGGTGTGACATCACCATTATCACAGTTGCAGCTGGCAGAAGAACTCAGGCTGGAACACCCTCAGTGTAAAGCAGGAGGGAGCAAATAGTATAGTATTCTCTGTGAGGCCCCTTGGCTTTGGAATGCTCTCTCCCCCTGGTAAGCCAGAAGCCAGATCTGTGAACCCACTTGGATACAGTTTCGCACAGGTGCTTACAGAAGGAATGATTTGAAGGTTAATGGGTTTTCATTTTGATGCACACTGTTGCTAACTGGCAGAAGCTTTATTTATATTTGTTTGTATTAGAAATTGTTGTGGAAGCCTAGTCTATTATGTTTTGTTGTAGTCATTTGATAAATATATTTTGATATGATGTTTTAACTATTGTGTGAAAGTGCCCAGAACCACTAAGCAGGTGATGTGATTTTATAAATGGTTCTAAATAAACAAATTAAAAAAAAAGCAGCTTCTGGGAGGGGGAATAAAAGAGGACAGGTTATTTGGGAAGGTGAAGAAGTCTAAAATGTTTTATACATACATTTTATATATACACTTAAAGATGGCAAATGTTGACTCTTCATTCACTCTGCCCTTCCCGTTTGTGAAAAGTTACATCCCCAAAATATTATTCCAGTCATCAAAGTTAACAACTTGTTAAAATCAGTACTGCTGGACTATTAAGTTGAACACAGTGAAAACCAAACAGGCTACCTTTCCAAAGATGGTGCTTTGGAGTTCAAATCTGCTCTCATTGAAGTCAATGGAAAAACTCCCATTAATTTCACTGGCACAGGACAGAGTCTGTGAGTGTGGTGTATATGGCTACATTTTTGCTATTAATTTTACTCACCATATATAAAACATAGAGGGGACAAGCATTACTGTATGTTTCAAACTTCAACTCCATTGATCATGTGACAGGTAAGGCAATTTCCTGCAATATCCTGGACTAGCCTTCTTGAATTACTTTAAGTATCTTAGGAGATCATTATATTAAAAATGCAAATGTTTATGTGTTATTGCAGAATTGTGTGGAACTTATCTAGGAGACATGGCTAATGTAAATCTTGTGAGCGTCAAAGGACTCTTAAGTAATGGGCTAGAATGAACAAGAACAAGAATGAACAGTGAGTTGAGTAGGTTTCTTAGAAATACTTCAGAAGAGGGGAAAGCAAATACCCACCCTTAAGACCTAATCTTCTGAATCTTTACCCAGAGAAAGAAACTTTGTTTATGAATTACTTATTCCCAGGATCAAAAGGGCCAAACAACATAAAGGAGTCACTCTCAGATTCATGGGGTGGTTCTTCTAAGCAAAAGGGGTTAGGAACTCGTAACCACAGAAAAACCTATTGGTGAGGTTTGAAGGACTAATCACCATACAGGGCCCTTGTTGTAGTGAAGGGATGATCTCTGATAAGCTTAGTAGCTGTTTTCAATGTGTTTTCTCTCAAATGCTTTCACCTTAACAATAAGTGTGCTTGCTTAGAAAGAACTATGTGGTAACTTAACTGTGGCAATTATACTGCATATCGTTTCTGAGGAGAAAAGTAAAGCCAGCCTGCTTAAGCAGTCTGACTTTTTTGGAGAATTCAGAGTGTAGGCAAGGATCTGTGCAGTCTGGAAATACCCCAGTCAGGAGGGAGAGATACACGTGTCTCCACCGAAAGATGATGACGGCTGGGGAGCCAGAAACCTAAGAGGGGGTGCCCTTACTGGACCATGAAGGGCAAACACCTGTGCAGTTGCCCTGAACTGTGGCGCACATTATTCTGGATGTCTTTGTAATAGTCATGCTCTAAGTCAGCCACATGTTGTTTGACATGATGCAGAAATCAGTGGGTGAAATTCTATGTAGTGTTATGCAAATGGTCAGTCTACACGGTCATAATGGGCCCTTCTGGCCTTAAAAAAAAAAAACAAAACACCCATGAATCCTTGACATATTTCTTAATTAACAAGGAGAGAAACTCCTGCAAGGAAAAGACTGCTTTATGTAATAGTTTTTATTATACAGTTCATTTCAGTGTTTTGTGACAAGAGGTCAGAATTATGCAAATAAACAAATTCTAAACAGGAAGTTACTTAAGATTTGTTTAAAATCTATTTCCTCTACAGAATGAACTACTTAAAAAATAAGTTCTGGGGCATATTTACTGGCATAAGCGTTTCTGTTCCGGGAATTAAAAAACTGGGGAAAATCAGTAACATTATCAGGAAGTGACTGACTTCAGTCATGGATCTTTCCATTATTGAATGGCTGATCCTTCTGGTATTGCTCAGATGGATCTGTTTTTTTTATAACACATTTATGGGATACACATTTAATGTCTTATTCAGTTAATGTGTGTCTGCCTTGTTTGTCTGGTATCACATGTCATAGGGTTCTCTTGCTCCAGGGGGTTTGCATATTGATGGAGAACAGATCAAACAATTATACATACTGTTAGATATGCATATTACTGTATTATCTGTATCCATGAGTGGGATATCATCCTGCTGTTAATCACAGATATGTATGTGTGTTATTCATGGTGCTATTTAAAACAACAAACAAAAAAAAAACCAACAAACTTCTAACACACAGAATTCATATTGTATATGGGAAAAGTAAGTTGTTTCCCTGGTAATCAGCATTTTATAGGAGAATTTTAAAATGAAGATTAGCATGGACAAACTGAACCTTTCCTCTGCAGAGCACATGCCCCAAATTAGAAGCTAAGTACACCCTCTATTTGGGGTTTGGCTTTACTGGTAACTCAAACAACAACAAAACATACATTTTGATCTAAGATACTTCCCTGAGCCTGGATATCCTTATGGTTTCTACCTAAAATCACCTTTCTGCTGGGTTCCTACTACCCTCTCTCACCTCTTATATATTCCAGGTCAACAGAACTAACTCAAGTTTTATGCAAGGTCCAAAAAGAAAACACCGAAAGATTCCTGACATCCTGTTACAAATAGATATTTCTCATCATTATATTCCAGACAATGATCAAATAGAAAGTTTTGTTCTATGACACCATAGTTCATTTACTAACTTTGAGTTCTTGATGTGATCTGTAGTTTCAGACCTAAATCCATTTTTGATCCAAATATACAGCTGGAATTGCAACAAAAGTCACCAGAGCACAGCACAACCTGATCCAAGACTCACACATACCAGTTGCAATGGGATATAATGGTAAGGAGAGTCCTGCCCTCAAATCTCATTCTGACTGGCAATGGTCAAGTCTTTGCTAGCAGCTGACCACCCTTGTCTTTCTCTACAGCTAGGCTCTCGTTTTCACCATCTTCTGACTGTGACAAGCAGAATAAGATGCTTCAGCAGGGGAAAGTGTCAAGGCCTGCTCCTCTTCCTGGACTTTCTCCCAGTCTTTTTATACCTATCCTTCATCTAGATTCCCTGATTATGCTCATAGGAGCAAGAAAAGTTAGGAAGTAGGTAGCTGAGTATGAAGGGAAGGGCAAAGACTGACCTAGAGAGTAGGAGCACTATGGAGGAAATTCCCTGAGCCTATATCTAAGAAAGACTGGTGTGGGGAGGGGAAAGGAAGGAGTAGAGAAACACTTAAGAATTTCGTTCCTCGTAACAGATGGTGAGTTTGCGTAATGATTCTCCCCATTTACAAACAACTCTATGGTATAGAGCTTTTAGCTGCTATCTCTGTGACACAGGAAAGTGGTTTTTTCCTTGCATTCACCACCTCTATCGTCACTGTTAAAATTGGTCATTATGGTGTATGGACATGATCGCCTACTAGCACGTGAAAAAGTGGAGGAAACATAGGTACCTTTCAGAGTAGCAATGGCTTGACAACTCCAAGAGAATAGTCAGGTTATTAATTTCATATCACTGTCATTCTGCCCTTATTCATAAACTCTTTCCTGCATACGAATTAGGCAGAATTAGAATTGTGTAATTCTGGGTAGTGTACACATAACAGTTTTAGGCTTCAAACTGCTGTACTTGTCTGGTTAAAAAACAAAAGGGCTGTTTTATACTGATACTGTCAAAATAGTTTCCTTCATCAAACATCTTAAGATTGTATTATGGAAAGTAATGCTTGTAGTTAATCTTGAAACTTCTGACCATGGCTCATAGGCTAAATTGTTGATGCTGTTTCACATGGGAACAGCTAAAAATGTATGCAATTGAATTTATCTGTATCAGAAGGTGCTCAATCAATAAAGAGTCTTCAGAACAGTTATGAAGAATCAAAGTAATTAGTATTTGAGAGTCAGATTGCTAAGGTCATTGTCAATATAGCACACAATCAGGCAAATTCTGAGTGGCTCCTTCAAGGTATCAGGTGCTTTCAAACTCTTACTGAAGGCCACAGAAGCTGAGGGCACTCAGAAGTTCTCAGCATCTAGCACATATGTATTTGAATTGCCTAATTCCATACTGGTAGGCTTCCTTCCATTTCAACATTTTTTGCCATAGTCATGCCCAATTTTTTAAATTGTTCTATTTACAATCATTTTTAAAAAGATCAAGAATCCAGTATTTGACAGCATAAATACAACTGTCCTATCTACCCCAGATCCCTCGGTTTCCTTTGGACTTCAGCAGGCAGTTGATGTTACTGAGGCAGTTTAACTTGGTATTGAGGAAGCTTGCAAAATTAATAAAATTAGAAACGGCGCCAAGAAAGGAAGGATTGTCCAGTGGTTATGGCACTAGCCTGGTACTGGGGAGAGCTTGGTTCAATTCCCTGCTCTGCTACAGATTTCCTATGTGCCCCCACACAAGTCCCAAAAGTCCCAAAATGTAGACCTTAGTTCCTTTATGCATCAGTTCCCTGTTTGTAAAATGGGATGAATAGATAAAAGATTGTGAGGCACTCAGATATTGTGGTGAAGTGGGCCACATAAATACCTGTGAGAGAGAGATAACAACAAGAGATATATGTGAACATCACCAAATTGTGAATGGATTCAGAGCAGTTTGGGCCCATTTTTAAAGACAATGCTTAACTTTTTAAAACCCCTTCCATACCCTCCATGATGCATATAAATGTCCTACAGAAATGTATTAAGAAATTCCATCCTACTGACAATGTCAGTAGCTTTCTTTATCTGAGGTCACATTTTTGCTGCTAAAAAACATGCAGATCCATCTAATTTTGAACATACCTCAGCATACTATAGTGTAACAGATCAGTGACAACACAATCCTTCTGAATATGTTTAATTTAATTTAAAACACCAAAGTATACACTTTGGTACTTAAAGGGATCAAAATCATATTGAAGCTGTACATGGCAGATTTTCTGTTTAATTTTAACAAGCATTATCAGGACTGTACGCATGAGATGGATCTCTTATTATTCATTGGCCCATCACAATGTGAACCAGGGTCTAATGAAAGATGCAGATTTTAAAAAGAACAATAGTACAATAGTTTAGAGTTTATTCTCTCAATTGCTGTCACACTATCAAGGCCTGCAGAGTAAATGGCTATCCAGTTCCTGGGGCAATATATATTAAAACTTTACATCACCAATTTTTATTGGATAATGAGGCTGTCAGCATATATAAATCTGGATTACAGAGTTACAACTGTGCACTAACTAGAATTACAATTTAAAGAGCTCCTTGTAGCTCTGCTTAGATTGTGCATGCTCTAATTATCGTGCCACTTTAGAAGTTACAATTAATCATTTTAATTGAAATAAAAGTCAAATAAATAATTAAGGTTCAGTGATCACTGCAAAGAAGAGTACAGGAAAAAGAAGAGAAAGATATTCATATTTAATATATTCAATGGATGGATTATAAACAAGCACAGAGCTCTTTGGTAGATACCAGGATGTTTCCATAATGCCTGGATTTGATTATTTTAGGTAACATGATATTAATTATTAATTTTTAAATTTAATTATTTCCATTAAAAGACAATGCTAACATTTTAAAATATGTTTAGTTAAAGTCACTGTTTTCTATAATCCCTTCCATGACTGAAACTACAATCTGCTCTTGTATCAAACATTATTCATTTGCAGTAAGAAGTAAATTCTGCACTGTTTTCTCCCAGGGAGGAAGGATCCTGACTACAATAGATACCAGTCTGCAGGAATTGATGAGGTTCATGCAGGTGTACTCCTCTCCCTTCCCTCCCTCCCACACACATTGTAGAGTCATAGCACTGGGATCTGCATTTGTTCCTACATGTAAATCCTGATTTGATTTGATTCAGGATGCGAGCTGTTCACTCAGGGTCAGGCAAGATATCTTTCCCACTGCCCCCATGCAACTACTGCAAAATGGACTTCGATATCGTCAATCTCTAGCACTCAAAAATCATGACTCCCCAAAATCATGAGATGGCCTAAATATAGTAGTTTGTTATTCTTTTTATTTGCTTCCTGATTTCTGAGCTTTCTGGCTGCACTCCATGTTTTCATAAGCTTTTTTGTCTTCAACCATGAGGTTGATTAATATTTTTTTTAATGTAAGGTTAAGTGGAGATTCTTATGCTATCTCATGTTATCTCAGCAGCTGGGGGCTGAAGAAAGTCACCAAATATTGCAAGACTTGTGAAAAAATTGCAGCAGTTGGCAATACTGAGTAAACGAGTGGTCAAACACAAGGGCATGCAAAGGTAGAATAAAGCTGTCAATAGTAGGCCAAGACCTTTCTTCACGGCTGCTGTATCTGACACAAGGGTTCCAAAATAGGAACACATTAACCACCTTACACTTCTCTAGCTTCCATCATCTGGAAGGGAGCCTACCCCTTCAGTAATCCTTCCTGGCTAATATGGAGAGACCCACAATGGCTGTTCCTTGACCCTGCTTGTCTTCTATCTACTGTTTCTACCTAACAGGTAGGAAGCCTTATATCTGGCTTCTTGTAGGTCACATACTTGGGTAGTAGGTCACAGGTGGTATCAAGTTTTCACACTGTTTGAATCCATCCAGAACTACAGAGTTTGTTTGCTTGTAGCTTGAAATGGTTTTAAAAAGAGGTTAAAAACCTGTTCATGGTTACATTGCTGACTGCACTTGTATGTAATAATGTGCTTAATATCTAACTATTGTAGTGTACCATTTTGTGTTAAAGGTACTTTCCAAATATTACCTGATCAAGTATAAGTCTGTTAATTAATTATATGAATTCCAATATAATAGGATTGATAAAGCTTCAGACTCCGCTCTAAATTTGGGTTTAAACTCAGTTATTTTGACAGTTTTTATGCAAATGCCTCAGAATACTTACGTGGGCCAAAACAATGCTTACAGCTCGGTCAAATGAGTGCCTCCAGTGTCTGATGGCTACCCACAGCAGAACTTCAATGAAAGGAAAACCAAAAGGCAGAACTGTGATTTATAGAACTGATATCCATTTCAGTGGCACTAAGAAGAAAAAGGATTTATGAATGCCTTGTCTCTGTGTTGCTAATCTCATCAGGGCGAGGCTGAGTACTTAGAGCAGAAAGATCTGTTGTTACCCAAAATAATAAACCTATTTACTGAACCTGAACAAAGTGCTGAAGTTTATTTCTAATGAGTGTTGACTGATCTTGGCAAATCAAGTGAATTAGACCACACGTAGCTGAGCTCGACAAGTCATCACTAGACAGCATGTCCCAAGAGGACAGAATGAATAAGAGCAAGTTGCTACTTAGTTTAATTTTTTAAAAGGAACACCACAAACTTATTATACCACTATCTTAACATCCTGCAAGAACCATACTTGCCATTAATAATCCCTTTGTTATGTATACACATATTATTTTTTGTTTGGGAACTTTTTTCATTTAAAAAGGAAAAAAAAAAGCCTAGAACCAACCTATCAATGTGTTTTCTTTGTATCCCTCCAAGCACTTATATCACACTCATCACCTCAATATCTGTGAGCCTGGTATCTGAGTATTGTCACACAGAAGATTAGTGTTCAAGTCCTGAGGGATTTTGAGTGCTACACAGCACAGATGACGAAGAATTTCATCTCCAATCCCATGTGGCAATCACAGGGAGGTGGTGCGGTTTAGTTAATAGGACACTAGGCTAGGAGTTAGAAGATCTGGCCATATTTCTAGCTCTGCTATTGACCCACTGGGATAACCTCAGCAAGTCACAAACTCTGTGCCTCAGTGTCCCCATCTGTAAAATACAGATTCGGCTTCGAGAGCTATGGGAAGGTACATAAAAGTATTATCCTCACTCCCACTTCAGAGAGATGAACACCTGTTGACAAATGCTCAAAAGAAACACTGAATGTCTCAAGATGGAACTGCATCAAACTCTTTCTAAGAAAGGAAAGTCACAACGACAGAAAATCTTATAATGGTGATGGTCAAGTTACAAGAGGATCAGAGGACTCTGAGCTAATAAAATACAGATTTGGATATTTAGAATATTTTATTGCATTTTTTTCAATTAGAAAAGGAAAACAGGAAGATTACTTTCTTTCTTTCTTTCTTTTTTGCAAGTTTCATGGAAATCCACTTACGACTCAGATCTGTATTTCAACACCCAGGGACAAAAGTGGAACATCTGTCTTGCACATTTGTGCTCTTCCCTTTAGATTCTGACCAGAAGAGCATACAGCTGAATCCTTTCAGATGTCTCTCCCCTTACAAAAAAAGTCACTTTCTTAAACCAGCATTGTATTGTTTCATGGATACCTTTTCCAACCATTATCACTGCTTGATTTACTACAGCAAATACGTAGCAAAATATTTGCATGTGGGAGGTGAAGGAAGATAGCCAGAGAAATGCTGAGTGCCTTTTTGTTATAGAGTAATATGAAGGATAATGAAGGTTATCTATATCTAGTATTGTCAAACAGATTAGGAACAAATACATTTTCTCAGAATTCCCACTCACTCTTCATGTAAATAAATAATACACTTACTATTTAGTTTCATTTTCTGTAAACAGTTATAACTTGATTGTTTTTCATATTGCACTTATTCTAGCTGTCTTATTTTTCTCTCAGGTGGAAAGTTTTGTAGTGATGAAATTTTAATCTTTTATTCTTCTATAGTTTAGATGGAGTTTCAAAAATATTTGACATGTATGGCACAGGAAGTGTAACATGTCATGGTGGCAAGACAAATCAAACATACTAGAAGGCTTTTAAGTGCTGAACCAGGGTGAAGGCAAGTTATACTCTGCTGAAATACTATAAAAGGGCAGAAGCGCTGGTTTTGTTCCTTGTGTGCAACAGTTGCAGACTCCAAGGAAACAGTACCACCCCCCGCAAAAAAAAAAAAAATGTTGGCAAGCACCATTATTAATGACAGATGATTTGCAACGTCAGACTGTTTGGGAATAAGTAGTGCTATTGACCATATACCACAAAGGAAGTTAGAAATCTTCCTGTGATCTATCAAATCTTCAAAGGTTGTTTTAAAGGCATCAAAAACATTAGTGGTCTAATATAATTATAGGACATATTAAAAGTGCAACTGCTGAACATCTTTGTCCAATGAATGATACGCTGATGTGTTCTCTGGAGACTTTCAGCAGTATCATATATGTGCTAGTATGATCATAATAAAGAAAATATTATCTGTGATGACTTTCTCTGAGATCATTTTAACAATGGCACTGAGCCTGTGATTACTGTGTTCCTCAGATAACTAAAACAGCTACAAATAAGTCTAGCATACTACAAACAATTCTAACCCATATTACTGTAGTGTAGAGTGGTAAATGAACACTTCCTTGAAGACAAGCTATATTCAGCCTGGAAAAAAGTAGAGGCAATCTGACGTACCCTCTAATTGAAACTAGTACAGATAAGCCTTCACAGATTTAACCTTTGTTCTCCTACTACAAAGCTGTTCAATTACACAAGAAAAATGAAGCACAGTAAAACTTATGGCATCTATTCACACCACAGGAATCCAATTTAATTATTCCCACTAGGAGATATAAAGTATTTCCTAATGCAAATACTGGCCTCTCTCAGAACATCATATCAAGGACCTGAAGTGTATTTTTCCCCAAAGGGAGGAAGTAGGAAGTGTACTGTATTTTTCACTCAGAATAAGCACAAAGTCTTTTAAAGATTCCACTATGCAATGAAGAATCTCAAAGCTTTCTATAAAGTCCTGGCAAATTCTATAATATGATAGCATAACAAATGATCACAGGATAAAGAATGTTTTTTGTAAACATTTACTACTAACCTAGGGTAGTAAATTCAACACAAAATTTTTAAGCACTAGTTTTGTTTATGGACCAGCTATTAAAACCAGCATTACAGACACTGTCTGTAAGTAACCAAAATAGTTGGCAACCAATTCCAACAGCTGATATGTGGAAACAAATTGCTATAGTTTAAAAGACACTTGGTGATAAATTCCAAGTAATTACTGGAAATCAGAATCAAGACCTTATTCTTCATTTCTAAACAAATTATCTTCATCCAGCGGCAGTATTTCAATTAAAAAAAACAGCCATGAGAGGTATATTTCTTAACTGTTCATTTAACAGCTCACAAGACTTTGGCACCATTGAATTCAAACCCAAGCCCAAGCCCTAGCCTAAACCTATTGCAGACTTGGAGCCAAACTCAGCCTATTTGTCCATCTCTAAAGTAGGCTTACATCCCTATTCCCTTTGCTCTACAATATTCCCATCTTCGACCACTTGTTTTGTCAACTCCTCATATGATTACCTCCATGCCTTCTTCCGTGTTCCTTCTGATGCATGGTACAAATTTCATGAGCTCATCTGTGAGGCACCTACCCTTTCTACATTTAAGTCTCCTTTGAAGACCCATTTGGGCTGTGCTGCTTCGAGTGAATCTTGCTGACATGTATATTAATGGAAAGGTCTATCTGTCTGCCAGTCCTTGGACTGTGAGCTCCTAGGAGCAAGGACTGCACCTTCTTGACTGTCTGGAAAGTGCCCAGCTCAGAGTGGAATCTACCATAACCAAATGACTAAATAATAATAGATGTGGAATGGCCCAAAGACATGGGAACATCCCAGTGAATTTACATGTATTGGTATTTTTTTGGTTGGTTGGTCGATGTTACCAAAGACACAACACTAGCTACTGCTCCTTGGGACGTCCCACACGTGCTCTGGGCTAGCAATATGGGGATCACCACAGAACTCAGCCGGAGCAAAGTTATGTGTTTTTTACACAATATAATGGAGTTCTGGAAAGTACATGTATATTTTCTATGCTTTGTAATAAAAAAAAAACATACTGATACAGCCAGGGCCCTAATCCTGCAAGCTTTTCTATACAGGAGGTCCTACGCACGTGCACAGAGCCACACTGATTGCACTAGGGTTCAACATGGGTCCAAGGGTAGCCCTGTATTTATCAGCTGCAGCAGTTACATTTACTTTATTCAAGGGAATAATCAGACCTCTGCTATGACAGAAATATCTGCATGTTTGTGTGGAACAATAGTCTGAAATAAAAAAACGAAAAAAGATCTTAAAGAAACATTGTCCAGTAGTTCAGGCCCCATTTTTAAAAAAGTATTAATGTATTTATTTTTAAGTTTTTACAAAGCTTGTTTAAACTGATTTTTTTAAAGTAAGAAAAAATGAAGATATAATTTATTTTGATATAAATATTCTCCCTGCAGTGCTTTCAGTTAAACATTGCCACTTGTAGTAGTGCATGGAATACAGAAAGTGAAGTTGACTAGAAAAAGTCTATTCTCATTGTTTGATTTCTTTTCACCTCGGTCAAACAAAATACCAAAGCTAAATTAGACTCTTATTTCAGTATTAGCATTCTAAAGTGCAATTACACTTAAGGAAACTTTATTTTTAATTTAAGATTTTTTTAACTTGACTGTGTCCTTTTAAAGAAAACAAGTTGGACAAATAAAAGGTAAGAGGACAAACATAATATGTTCACCAGTTTAACTTGTGTACACAGACACATACATATGTTTGCCACGCACACAAGTTAAAATTGTTACCGCATGCCAAGTAAACTTTTACAGATGTTCAGCAATTGAGTTCAAAAGCAATTTCATCATGTCTTCTTGGATCTGTTACCAGCCAAACATACAGAAACACAGGCATGTCAAAACATCAAGTGATATGACCAGTTGGTGATTTTCAGATAAATGAGATACTCATGACTGTGCTGCTTGTTTTCATGTTAATATTCTCTCTTGCCACACCTTAAACTGCATACAGAGAGAAATATTTGAAACTATACTCTGCAATTATCTTGCAGTCAAACCTGATATATTCCAGCTAAACCATGTCCTGTTTTAAAATGGCATTTTTTCTAACTTTCAAAGGGAATGTTTCAACATTACAGGACACCAGCAGAATCTCAATTAGAGAAAGTTTGGTCCACAATACACACATGTGCTATATACATAAAATATAGAGTTATATTACACATAGGTATACATACACCATCTATATATGTATTAATATTATATAAAACTGTTTATGCGCACATACACAACACACAGACACAATATATATTCTGTATTATTTATATAAAACATAGCTTACCACTAAAACACTTGTTCTGGTGAGATCTTTAATAGTAGTATTTGTTTCTTGTAGCACCAATAATGAGTTGGATATTGTACACACACAAAAGGAGGCATACTCCCTGCCTCAATGACCGTGCACTTTTGTTGTTGTTTTTTAAAAAGAGTAATACATTGTAATTGTACAGAATAAACACAAGAATCTTGTGGTCAAAGACACCATCATTTGATAAGTTTACTTTATCATGCACTGTCGACCACCTCACCCTGTTATCCAACTATACTGAAAGGAGGACAGGAGACACATGATATAGTTTTAATCAGGCAGCAACTTTATTATTTGATGTCTGGACTATCCGGCAGATAAAAGTGTGCAGTGCAGGTAACTCCATGTTCATTCAATATCTACCTAAGCATAGGTGCTTGTGCCCCTGGCTTGAAGTGGTTTCCATTATATACAGTGTTTACAGTTTGGTTCAATAGCTCTCAGCACTCCCACTGTAAAAACTGTCCCAGCACCCCTGTACATGGGAGAGTTTCTGCTAGCCTCACTCTTTTTCTGTCTAGGTTCCCCAGCCAACCCATTGCTTTGACCATACCATCTGCCTCTAGAACAAGGGTTAAAGAGGCTAGCGTGATGCCCACAGCAGGTCCTGCCAAACCTGGTATTTTGCCATTTCAAGAGGAGAGAGGGTGGGTGCTGCAGCTTTTGAGCCTCGCTCCCCCGACTGGCTGTAAGGCGCCATTCCCTCTCCCCCAGCAAGCCGGACAATGCACTCCACCCTGCTTAAAGGTGCAGTACGGTCATTCTCTGCCCACTAATCAATCTCCCCTAAAGCCACTTCTAACATTCCAGACATTTCAAAAGCTTCAAAACAGTCAATGTTAACAAACACACACACGCACACACACCAACCCTACCAGGAAATGTTTCCTTCTTTTCCTCCATTGTGGAATTCACATCCTCCCCTCATCCCCAAACATCCATCCTCTACTTCAAATTACACTTCCCTAAGGCCTAGGACAGACAATAGTCAGTCCTGGAACACTGACGGGTTTAAAGTATAATATTTCATAGCCCATCAGGGTTGGAAACAGAGGCTTTTTTAAAGTGACTACATTATTTATGGAATAGCAATTTTAGGAAATTTGTAAAGGTTTTTAAAATTGAGGCTTGTATAGATGGACTCATTCTATTAAGGGAGTTTAGCTTTAAAGAGACAGCGAGAGACAGAGAGATGAGAAATAATATCAATACAAATGAGAACTGCTTTAGTGAGTTTTACTAAACTATTTTCCCCATGAAAAAAATGCATGCTAGTATAGTGCAGTAAAAAAGGTTTTACTTACATTTTCCTGGGATGATCTGTATGACCCATTCATTGCTTCACCTCTGAGTAACTTGGGCATCCCAAGCTCATATAAATAAAATCTTTATACCACACGATTATGCATTTTTACTCTCTAAACATAAAATATTTCCACATATAAATATCATAGTATTATATTGCTAAATACAACTTTAATTCATGTGCAATATTATTAAATAAAAACACTCCGTTAATATTTGTAAAACAGAAAACAGATATCTTGAAATATAAAAAATGACATAGTAATAGCATTTGTTAACACATTGCTATTACATGAAAAGCAGCTGCATGAGAATTTCACAAAGTAAATAAAAGATCAAAACACCCAGGAAGGAACATCCTGTAGGGTTGCAAAATATTTACATGCCAAGTGCTTCAGGTAAAGAAGATAATTAAGCTATGAATATATTTCTTGATTTAGGTTTATAAAAGGCATATTCTTATTTGCTCTGGGTGACATTCTGACCCCAATGAAGTCAATGGAAGTTTTGTTATTGACTTAATGGGGTCAGGATTTCTCCCTGTGTCTCAGGGTACATTTACAAAAGTAACATTTTTAACATTCTGTGCACAATTTTATATATATTTGGACACTCTCCAAATTTACGACTACAATAAGTATGACAGAAAATAATCTCAGTCAATATCAGAAACATCTTTAAAAGCTTTCCACAGTTTTCCACAGCCCCACACCCGTTCCACAAATCACCAGCCACTAAAAGACACAGATGTGCTTTCATAGTGACCAGAAGATTAACAAGCTTGGGCATGAAAGAGGACCAAAGTCAAAGGCCCACCCACTGGAAACACCCTGCCCCATTATACCTCCAATGGCAATTTCAAAATTACAATATAGAATGGGTTATCTGTTATCATCTTCTGCAGCAGTGCTCAGAAACAGACAACCTCTCATGTATCAAGGCCCAAACCACAAATGGATCTGTAGATCAACATTTCTAATGGTACTACTCAGATGCAAACAGGACAGTTACTATTGTTACACATATATCCTGATGTTGATACTGCTCAAGAGAAGCTTCAAGAGAAGCTCCATGCTTAACACATTTCAATAATCCAGTATGGAAGTTAAAAAGCATGGATGACAGACTCATGAGAGAGAAATGCATAGATGTAAAAAGCACTCATTGACCATTACGTAGAACACACAGGGATTCAAAAATACTCCTATATTTTGAACCACTTTAATGAAGGTGCGAGTCTGGTGATGTGCTGAGCGTGTTAATAAAGAATTCATAAAATAAGTAATTAAATAGGCAAACAAATATAAAATGACGACTACTAATAGTTGTACTTCTGTACAGTGCTTCTTGGATCTACTATTAGTTGCAGCAGTAACATTTAATAACTCTAGGAGCAGCCACCATTTCACCATCCTTGGCTCACTTTTAGGTTGCTTCTCTTAACCAACTAGCATATTTCTCTCTCTCTTGTATGGAGTACACCTCAGTCAGAATGCTCTCATCCGAGTCATTATCTCTGCCAGGCACTGGGAAAGCCAAGACACCACACTACCTGGGTTAGATAAAAAGGAAATTAAGAGCGGCATGTCATCTGTGTATTGATGACACAACAGCTCAAAGTCCCTCAACTACCTCCAACAGTATATTCACACATACATTAAGAATGCACAATACCTGCACCCAGAGTACAGCTGTCAAGATTCCTTCCCCACTCTGAATGCTAGGGTACAGATGTAGGGACCTGCATGAAAACCTCTTAAGCTTACTTTTACCAGCTTAAGTTAAAACTTCCCCAAGGTACAAACTATTTTACCTTTTGTCCCTGGACTTTATTGCTGCCACCACCAAACGTCTAACACCGGTTACTGGGAAAATGTTCGTTTGGAAACGTCTTTCCCCTCAAAATCCTCCCAAATCTTAACCCCCACATTTCTGGGGAAGGTTTGATAAAAATCCTCACCAATTTGCATAGGTGACCACAGACCCAAACCCTTGGATCTTAAGAACAATGAAAAAGCATTCAGTTTCTTAAAAGAAGAATTTTAATAGAAGAAAAAGTAAAAAGAATCCCCTCTGTAAAATCAGGATGGTAAATACCTTACAGGGTAATTAGATTCAAAACACAGAGAATCCCTCTAGGCAAAACCTTAAGTTACAAAAAGACACAAAAACAGGAATATCCATTCCATCCAGCCCAGCCTATTTTCTCAGCCATTTAAAGAAAACAGAATCTAACGCATATCTAGCTAGATTACTTACTAAGTTCTAAGGCTCCATTCCTGTTCTGTCCCCGGCAAAAGCATCACAGAGACAGGGGCTTTGTTTCTCCCTCCCCCCAGCTTTTGAAAGTATCTTGTCTCCTCATTGGTCATTTTGGTCAGGTGCCAGCAAGGTTATCCTAGCTTCTTAACCCTTTACAGGTGAAAGGGTTTTTCCTCCGGCCAGGAGGGACCCTAATGGTGTCTATCCTTCCCTTCACACCATGACAACAGCAAAAATCACTTCAAATGCCACACATGCATAGATGGAATACTGTACATAATCCAAAATCTCAGTTTCTGGAATGTAAGCAGAATACAGGTACAATACAAACTTGGTGAATGCCAGCACAATTATTATTACGTGGCTCAGTCATCTGAACTATTTTACAATATGTATTCTTCTCACTTCATTGGCTCCACAGATTTCTCTCATCACTGTTTAGTCCCCTTCAAAGGAAAGGTGTAAGCATGCCACTGTCAAAACAAGCATAACATTTATACTTAAAAGATAAAACAATATATCTGCTCTATTTGAATATGTTCATGAGATAATTGTCTATCCCTCTCAAATCTTTAGCAAGGTTTTTCTTACCTATAGCATCTTTGTGACAATACTGATACAAGCACCACTGTTAGATAAACTCTCCCACTGATGTGTTTTGCTTTCCAAATGTGACGTTTTTCTTTTATGCCAGGGAAAGACAAAATCTCTATTTCCCTATTTCTTTCTTGCATTCTGAAACAGATGCAGCAGAACTGGGAATCTGATCAGGCATAATATTTCTGCGCAACAACTATATACAGGTTTTTATTGCATCAAAACATTTTCCTCCATATTTTCCTGTGTTATAAGAAGTGATGAATTCATTTATTTCCACTTTAAAAACGAAACAAATAAAATGAAGT
Organism: Lepidochelys kempii; assembly: GCF_965140285.1. NCBI lineage: Eukaryota > Metazoa > Chordata > Testudines > Cheloniidae > Lepidochelys > Lepidochelys kempii. The sequence continues at coordinate 179,909,425 of NC_136380.1, forward strand.
TCTAATTTTTACTAACTAGTTATTTTTAAAAAGCCCTTCCAGTCCGACATTCTGGATCTGCCCCTGGATCTGGCATATCCTGGATCACTTTCCCAGCCCTTGTCTCCTGATTAGTTTCTGGTTGGTGATTGCTTCTGGCAACAGCTTTTCCCCCGGAGACCTTCCAATTATTTGTGGCTGCGGACAGCTCAGATGTCTCTGGGATAGTGCGCCTTCTTTAGATCTCTAGACCTTTTTACTTTGATTCTTGTGTCAAAATCTTACAGTTATGAGTTCTCTCACAACTCTTCCCTTTTCTATGCTATTCTGGCTTCTGAGCTCCCTCTGGCATCAATTTAGTGAGAACTCCTTTCCAACAATCATCAATCTGGTGTGCAAATCTCAGCACTGCAACTCTATTCCATCTAACCCTCGATTGAGTGGCAGTACTACATCCAAGATCTTTTGTAGGCTCCAGCTTTAAAAGACTGTGTAGGGGTGAGCATCAGCTTTGTTCACTTTTATCTGGTGGACAGATTCCACAGATGTCAGTCTGAAGTAGGCTCTGCAATATGGATAGATTCTGTTCACTTTTCCTGCAAGGCTTCTAAGCCTTGGAAATGTAATGCAGACAAGGCTTTCATCTTAAAAAGAGTGGATCCACACAGATACGGCACCTCCCTACTTAAAAAATATGGACTTGGTGTATATTCTGCGTCTCATCTGTTGACCCCAGTGACAATTTATATGCCTGTTATCAGTTCAGGAGCCAGGTACAAAAGAAGTGAACTGGGTTCTATTCAGACTCAAATGTCACCTATAGACTTGCTGACTGAATCCCAATTTTGGAGCCTTATTCTGCCTTCAGTTACACCTGTGTAACCACCATGAAGAGGTGAAACTGAGGGGAGCATTTGCATTACTGAAACTGTATTACTGACGATGATGTATGAGCAAGAGGAACATAAACCTTTTCACTTGTATGTATTTTATTTATGGTAAGCTTAGCATATTTGATCTAGAATCATAATTATTCTAGAATCACTAAGATAAAATAAATCTCCCAGGTTTTACAGACTCACTTCTCAGAGTATAACAGCACTTTAAATACTGACCTCCCTTCCACTTAGAACAACAAAATTCCACTTGTTCTGGAAGCACCCGTTTCATTGGTAGGTATATCCCATATTTAGCCATAAGCTCAATAAGAGCTGCTAAACTAAGATAATGTTTACTTACAAAGTTCTTCTCTGTAACCATTTAAGGCCCTGATTCAGCAAGCAACTGAATTACATGCTAGGGTTGCCAGGTGTCTAGTTTTCGACCAGGAACTCTGGTCAGAAAGAGGACCTGACAGTGTCAGATCTACTGATTGATCACGCAAAGTCTGGTTACTGCCGGTGGGGGAGGCATCAGGTCATCACCCATCACTCAGCTGGGGCTGCCTGCTACCTGCATTGGGCAGCTGCAGCTCCCAGACCTGGCTCTACAGGAAAGTCCCTTCTGACCCGGACGTTAGGGGACGGGGGAAGGGCAGGAGAAAGAGGGGGGAAACAGCAAGTGACGGGGAGAGGCAGGAAGAGGAGCAAATGGGGGTCCTCGGGGGACTAGGCGAGGGAGGGGCAGGGCCTCAGTGGGAAGAGGCAGCGTGGGGCAGGTTCACTGCTGGAATGTCGTTTTTTTTAAATATTACAAAGTTGGCAACCCTAACACTAAGTTCAAAAGGACTATTCACGCTTGAAGTGTGTGAGTATTCCTATTGATCTTTATGTTAGGCATGTGTTTAAGCATCTTGCTGAACTGTGGCCTAAACTACATTTGTTAATTAATTTACATATCGATCCTTTTAAATTCTGGTTGAGACTGTCAAAGCCATCTAGAGCAGTGGTTCCTAAACTAGGGGCGCCGCTTGTTCAGGGAAAGCCCCTGGCAGGCTGCGCCGATTTCTTTACCTGCCGCGTCCGCAGGTTCGGCCGGTCACGGCTACCACTGGCCGCGGTTCACCACTCTAGGCCAGCACGTCCCTCGGCCCGCGCCGCTTCCCGCAGCCCCCATTGGCCGAGAACAGCAAACCGCGGGCAGTAGGAGCTGCAATTGGCTGAACCTGCAGACGCGGCAGGTAAACAAACCGGCCTAGCCCGGCACGCCAGGAGCTTTCACTGAACAAGCGACGCCCCTAGTTTGGGAACCACTGATCTAGAGGATTGAGACAGAATTCCATTATATTCCCCTACCCTACTTTGAAACTCTCTTTTAGCTTGAATCCAAAGTACAGCACCACAGTTTATATCCTGCCTTTTCAGACTACATTCTTTGTCACCTCCACCTCTTATTAAAAAATCTTTCAAAGGTTGCAGAGTAAACTCATCTTTAATTAATGGATTATTTCTTTACTCTTCAAATCTGCTGTGTCCTGCAAAGATGTTTATTGGTTCAGGATTAGAAAAATAAATATAGAATGAGATCTGAGTGTGAAGGATATTTTCATATCAAAGATCACAACATATCATTCACTTTTTAGGCCACTATGTTGGATAAGGTTTCAGAGGAACAGCCGTGTTAGTCTGTATTCGCAAAAAGAAAAGGAGTACTTGTGGCACCTTAGAGACTAACCAATTTATTTGAGCATGAGCTTTCGTGAGCTACAGCTCACTTCATCAGATGTTTACCGTGGAAACTGCAGCAGACTTTATATACACACAGAAATCATGAAACAATACCTCCTCCCACCCCACTGTCCTGCTGGTAATAGCTTATCTAAAGTGATCTGTCCCACCTGTTGATCACTTTAGATAAGCTATTACCAGCAGGACAGTGGGGTGGGAGGAGGTATTGTTTCATGATTTCTGTGTGTATATAAAGTCTGCTGCAGTTTCCACAGTAAACATCTGATGAAGTGAGCTGTAGCTCACGAAAGCTCATGCTCAAATAAATTGGTTAGTCTCTAAGGTGCCACAAGTACTCCTTTTCTTTATGTTGGATAACTTCTCCAAACGTCTGACCGCTCATAACAATGACCCACCCTGCCACAGTCACTAAGATAATGAAGACTGCATTCTACTAAAATGCCACAGATAAGATTTGATGAACTAGGACTTCATACTGGCCAACCAAGGTAAAGCCATGGATATTTTCCAAGAAAATACAGCAGTAAGAAAGCAGTTTAAGAAACAAAACCTTAAACTGATGATTTTCAGATGCTTGAATAGTCTTGAATGAAATAATGATTTACTTGTACTAACTACCCCTCTTCTTTCACTATTACCAACCTTTCCAGAGATACTGCTGCTAAATCAGGAACGCGTTTTTTCCTTCTCTCCACTTTTAGAGGGAGGGTGGCATTGCTAGAATGCATTATTTCAACCAGGATGGAACATGCAGGCTTAGAAAGAGCCTAGGGATGTTTGCTTTCCTGATCATTTCTTCAGGGGAAGTGACTGAGCCACATAAACTGTAACAGTACCCTTACTGGGCTTAGGGTTGCAAATTTTGGTTGGATGTATTCCTGGAGATTTCATCACATGACAATCTTTAATTAATGATTAATCTTCAATTTCTAGAGACTCCAGGCCAATCTTGGCGGGTAGGCAACCCTATTGATGGTCAACTCACAGAGAAGCAAAAGATAGTCATGTCACTGTAGAGAAGGCTAGAATTGAAACATATCAGAACAAATATATATGCTTGAAAAGTGTATGAGAAAGCATTTGACTCACTACAAACAGGCCTGACATTTTGGATGAGGTGGTCTCTTTCCTCGTATAAAGCACATGGTGCATCAAAGGGTGACAATAGGGATCCCTAGCAAATTATTTCAATGATTTAAAAATCATTTTGAAAATGAAGAATGAAGAATCATAAAGGAGGAGGTAATCAGTGTAAGTGATACTGAGTCAAGGAATTAACCCTTCGAGCTCTGCAGTCTGAGTTTTAATCCAGTTATGTTTCAAGTTAAATTAAGTTGTTAGTCTGCATCTGGATATTGATTTAACAGTGCTGGCAAATCCTGCTTCAGAAAGTCCAATACTACAATAGGTAAGTTTCTTCAAGTTTTAACTGAGATGCAATGGAATGCAAGTATAGTTAAGTTTGAATAGATTTGCCAGCACTGTGTGGCTGACTTGAGCCAGTACTATAAGTCCTTCACTTCCATGCGTGCCACGATAAATTCACCCAACAAATGCTAATAAATAAATTTAAAACGGGGAATCTGATTAATCGATGAGGCTTTCAGTCAGAAACAATCTGATCACACTATAACTCCTCAAAATATTTGCAGCCTTGTCAACAGTTTTCTTTTAAATATGTATTGCTGGATCCAAGTAAATGCTCATTTCAAACATTGCATTTGGCAGGGAAATGCTACTTCTCAACCAAACGTTGAGAATTGTGCCAACATTTCTTTACTAGTTTCAGTAACTCACAGTTGTATTCTTAAAAAGATTGTTAAATACATTACAAGACTCGTCATTCGCCGCAATGGTATCAAACCTGCAAGCAAAGAAGATTTCATCATGTAACAACTATTAAGTGTCAGCTTTCTTTACTGTATATTAGAGAATAAAATGGGATAGCCATGTGTTATACAAGTATAATTGGCTGAGGTGAACAATTTGATTGCCTTCCAGTCATGTGGTTTTCATAGCCACACAGATCAGTGCTCATTTTCCTACTGAGTGATTAGATGTTAAATAATAGAACGTGTGTTTTAGGACTGACATTTTAAAATAATTAAATCCCATTAAGGTCAACAACCACTCATAGAAAAGCCAAAAGTGAGTGCGTTGCAAGGATTTTCACACTGTTTAAAACCAAGGACAAAACTCCATGCAGGCAACTGCATATGATGTACAAATCATTCTTTAAAATGCACTGTAAAAGTAATTTTTTTATGACTAGTTTCATATTTCAGCATTTAGGTTACACATAACACTCTCAGGTCTATGTGGGACAAATGGAAATTTGGATCCAAAAGTAATACATATGGTCTTAATTGCTTTTTGCAGTGAAGTCACAGTCCAGCGTAAAGAAAATTTTTCCAAACGCCAGCTTGCAAACTGATTTTCATGTGAAACTTTCAATAATAATAATAAAAAAAAGCAGCAGCAGATGTGGCTGTAGCTATTAACTTTCTTGGGACTCCCTCCCCCCCCGCCCCAGTCTGTCCACTTCCAGCCAACTGCCATCTACCTCTTTCTAACTAGCATTGTTTTCATTTTGGGGCACTGGCGAGGCTTTCCTCACAAAACATGTTGCCACAAAGAAGCTGAAGTGCATAGGGCAATGCCAGCTACTTAAGTTTTTAATTAATGCCTGAAATACTGTCTCCCTCCAATCCACTTCTTTTAGAAGGATGGATTTGGTTTCAAATGTAATTTTTCTACAAGGCAAAGATTCAGTATATCAAACCTAATGCAGAGACAGCATAGTTGGCTGCTTTTACACTAATCAAAACAGCTATTAAGCTTCTATGTAATGAAAACAAGATTTTTCTGATTTGATTCCTGTGACTTGGCTACAGTAGCGCAGACTGTGAGGCACAGTAATCTTCTATTTAAAGAAGTCACATCCAATCATATGGTACAATTTTAATAGTCTCAGGGCAAGGATTATTCCTTCCACCAGCAAATCCACTTGAGTACCGCTGTTACCCTACCCTACATTCCCAATTACCTCTGGATGTCACCACCTCAGTTCTCTGGCAGGATCATTCCTCTGTGTGCACGTGTGTCCTGCAGTACTGTAATCAAGTCACTCTAAACAAATTAGCAGGTGAGGAATATTTTTTTTTTGGTTGTTACTTGCTTTCCACCAGTGTTGATTGTGACATTCTAGGTAGCATTTTTTTAAAGATACAGGCAAACGACAGCTCTATAGAGGAACAAAACAGCATGGAAATGAAATAGGAAAGGGGAAAGTGAAAAATCAGCAGAGCCTGTTGATCCCAGATTGGTGGTTTTAGTATCATTGCTCTAAGCACTGTGTGGCTGAATGCTGTATTGGCTGCTACAAGCATGAGCCTGTAACTACCTAGTACAGATAAACAGAGACTGCCATGTGCCTGACTTCCACAGTTTCTCCACTGAGGCTTCACCCTCTTTCTGCCTACAAAAGTCACAGCTCTAGTGGAATGGGTTTTTCCTTTTCTACAACAGTGGATTTTTCACATTAAGTAAGCATCCTATATAGAGGATTTGATCTAGCTAGCACTAACAAATACAGATGCTCTGCTACCATATTTGGAACCCTCAAAAAAGAAACAGGAAAAGGATTTTAAAGACTAGAAAGAGATAATTTGGGAGAGCCTTGTGGATAAGAAGAAGTGCTATCTATGGCTAAAGATTAGGTCAGAAGTTGGGAAGAGAAAATTTAGTTAAGTAAGAATACAGAAGAATTAAGTAGTATTTAAAACAATTAAATAGTGAGAAAGAATAAAAAGTTTTCAGAGTAACAGCCGTGTTAGTCTGTATTCGCAAAAAGAAAAGGAGTACTTGTGGCACCTTAGAGACTAACCAATTTATTTGAGCATAAGCGAGCTGTAGCTCACGAAAGCTTATGCTCAAATAAATTGGTTAGTCTCTAAGGTGCCACAAGTACCTTTTCTTTTTTTAAAGATTAAAAAGATGCCACAACTTTCCCAGCATTATTTGCAGTGTTCGTGTAGCTGTCTTGATCCCAGGATATTAGAGAGATAAACTTGTCTCTCTAATATATTTCCCAACACATACACATGTATTTGGAAAAACAAATCAAACAAACAAACAAGCAAGCAAAAATTGGGCCTGCCAGAATGGTATCCTGAAAGTACCTTGTATGCAGCTTTTTAAGCAACCTTAAAAAAAAAATGGAAAGTAGGCAGAGTTAATTTTATAGATGATCTATTTTAATTGGGTGGATAAAAATTGATGTTTAAAAATCAAACAGCTTTTTAAAAAATAGCTTTTTTTAAATATAATCCTTCTTAAAATTAAAATTGAATTGATAACCAATGTTAAGGCCTAAACTATTAAAATCATTTAAATTACTTAAAATAATAATAAGCAGTACATGTTTGCTGCTAAATTCTTAAGAAAGGCAAACCACTGAACTGGTGGGAGACATGCAGTATTGCCAACTCTCAAAATTTTATCATAACTCTACCGATTTGGGGGTGTTTTTTTAATCAGTCTCATGAAATCATAATGAAAGGCCCCAACTCACAATTTTTCCTTTATTTAAAATGGCCACCATCTCCTTTTATTCGTAATAGGGCTGAACACAGGGAGATGGCCACCGTTTCCCTACAGTTTGTTTGCATGTGTAAGTGGGGCTGCCCTTAATAAAGATGGCTGCCACCTCCCACTGTTTTCATTGAGATTGAAGCCATGTCCACAACAGGCAAAACTGATGTCACTCTAATGTTCAGGGAGCTAGATAGGAGACAGGGACTGTGAAAACCAGCAGAGATGGTGGATGGGAGAAAGTTGAAAGAGAGCAGAAGGCAGTTTTAGAGATTCCAAAGGGCAGGGGTGAGTAATTGTGGGCGATAGGATGCAGGGGGTATGGAACAGCAGGAGGCAGAGGAGGAGTGTGGGGAGTGCTGCCCAGTGTCAGATAGATAAGTTGGAGCGGGGCAGAGCTCAGGGAAGTGTTGCTTCTTGAAAAAGGCTAAACCAATCCCATATTATTTTTTTTACTGGGATTATCACTTATATGAATGATTGGTATAAGTTTAAAGTTCTTTAGGGTATTCATCTGTAATTCTTCAACCCTAAAAAGTAATATACATTCTGTGTGTGTGTTTGTGAATCATGATGCATTAATTAGGTCACTTGTTTTCAAACTATTTCAGCCCTTTTTTAAAATCAAAATAAACAAAGTAGGAGGGGAGAGAGTCAAGAGAGCATTAGGAAATGGCAGGTCCCCTATTTTAGGAGTGAGGGGTGGGTAAGTGGAGTCTACATCTGAGCAGGGAAAGGCATGCATTTCTGTGGGCATTAAAAGTTGACTTTTCAGCCTGAAACTTTCTCTCTCTCTCTCTCTCTCACACACTCTCACACACAGATAATAAAAGGAAATTAAAACCTCAAAAAACAGAGTAAAAATGTGTTTTGATGGCATTTTAAATCTCATACTTGGGGTCAGGGAGAGAGTCTGACTCGTGATTTCTGTTCTCTTGAGGGGACTCCAATTCATTACTTTTGATGTCTTGGGGTTGGCAGTACTAGTCACTGGCTAAGAATCTGGAACCAGAGTTTGCTGAAGTGTCAAACTAGCTTTTGGCAACAGTAGCCTCTTCTGTAGGTGCAGAGAGAATATGTTCCTCATTTCAGTTTATTCAACTAGTTCAGTGCAATGACTATTTCATTCAAAGTTAAACTAAAAAAAAAAAAAGGATGTTGAAGAAGCAGGAAAGCTTGTTTTTCTCTTCCACTCTGTGAATAAAAACTAGGCATGAGAGGATGAGATCTACTAGTTCTAAAATGCTGAAGGAAATGATCAGAAACAATAAGTTCAATTCACTAACTCTAGAGTTCATTAATTCTTCCTTTATTTCATAAATAAGTTAATTTTAAATGCAAAACATGTTTGATAATTTTTTTCTTCTATATCCTGCACATTTAAGGTTTCATTTAACTACTGTTACTACTGATAAAATTTAAAATGCTGTTTTTGCATATTTGAATTGATTTTAATTTCCATCAAAATACAACTTAACATAAATCACAAATTAAAAAAAATCAATCATAATCTAGTAAAAGATTAGTAAAATAGATTAAGGAGAAAGATTATTATAGGTTAAATGCACAGAATGCAACTAAACCCCCCAGTTCTGCAGCTGTCTGCATGCATGCTGTCAGACGACAACGTCCATGTGAAGCCCTGCTGCAGGCAAATTTGTTACTTGTATTTATAGTGCAATTACTGATGTCATTGATAAAAAAAATCTGAACCACAAAAAAGGGCAGCACTGAAGAGTGTTCCAGTGCATCAATACAAAATTTAGCAATGAGTGGTTTGCTTTTTTAAATTATGATCTTTATTAAATGCCAAAGAGAATGAGAGAGAGAGAGAATGATAAAAAATGAACAAATGTTGGAGATGTAATTTAGAGAATGCCAACTTAATACACACAAAAAACTGTACAAGACTACAAAAATTCTGGGGACATATATAAGAAATAATGACAACTGCTGAAACAAAATGAATATTCTCAACTGTATCCAAAGATGATTCTCTCTCCCTGCTGAAAATGAAGATTCCTTCTGACAAACTGAATATTTTTTCCATGTATGAAATTTTACATATCACAAGGAAATGGAAATCAGAAAATGTCCCAAAGGTACATGAACTGATTCCAGTTTCACAGTGAAGATTCACTAATGACAGATCGAGAAACAATACCAAGACTTTTTTCATCCTCGATTACATACAATAGTATAAAATAGACTCTTCCATTGCTAGTGCTCCCTATGTCTCTGATCCTGCAATAGGAACCATGTTACAGACCTCTTTGTGCCTGTCATAAATATAAAGGGAAGGGTAAACCCCTTTGAAATCCCTCCTGGCCAGGGGAAAGCTCCTCTCACCTGTAAAGGGTTAAGAAGCTAAAGGTAACCTCGCTGGCACCTGACCAAAATGACCAATGAGGAGACAAGATACTTTCAAAAGCTGGGAGGAGGGAGAGAAACAAAGGGTCTGTGTCTGTCTGTAGTCTTGTCTTGGCCGGGGACAGAACAGGAATGGAGTCTTAGAACTTTTAGTAAGTAATCTAGCTAGGTATGTGTTAGATTATGATTTCTTTAAATGGCTGAGAAAAGAATTGTGCTGAATAGAATAACTATTTCTGTCTGTGTATCTTTTTTGTAACTTAAGGTTTTGCCTAGAGGGGTTCTCTATGTTTTTGAATCTAATTACCCTGTAAGATATCTACCATCCTGATTTTACAGGGGGGATTCCTTTATTTCTATTTACTTCTATTTTTTATTAAAAGTCTTCTTGTAAAACACTGAATGCTTTTTCATTGTTCTCAGATCCAAGGGTTTGGGTCTGTGGTCACCTATGCAAATTGGTGAGGCTTTTTATCCAACATTTCCCAGGAAAGGGGGGGTGCAAGTGTTGGGAGGATTGTTCATTGTTCTTAAGATCCAAGGGTCTGGATCTGTAGTCACCTAAGCAAATTGGTGAGGCTTTTTACCAAACCTTGTCCAGGAAGTGGGGTGCAAGGTTTTGAGAAGTATTTGGGGGGAAGGACGCGTCCAAACAGCTCTTCCCCAGTAACCAGTATTAGTTTGGTGGTGGTAGCGGCCAGTCCAAGGTGTAATATTTTGTACCTTGGGGAAGTTTTGACCTAAGCTGGTAAAGATAAGCTTAGGAGGTTTTTCATGCAGGTCCCCACATCTGTACCCTAGAGTTCAGAGTGGGGGAGGAACCGTGACAGTGCCCATGCAGAGCACTGTTGATACTGAAGGAGCTCTATGAATGGAGAACTGAACTCACACTAGATGTAGCAAAAATCTCTCCACAGTCCTTGCATGCTCATTTTGAGAAAGACATAATTAAAACCCACAGACAGATTTTGAAGAACAAGGTTGAGGCTCAAAAAACAGATTAAGAAGCTGAGTTTTTGCCTTCCCCTTGTAACCCAGGGCAGCAGGGACATTTAAAGGAGCTGGAACACCTTTTCCTTCTGCCGCCCAGACAAAGGCCCACCTCATTCGGTTGTGGCAAGCACATTAGGAAGTTGCTGGACTCAGTAACCACACACATTGGAGTCCTCCTTACATTACTGTGGTCTACTTGCCATGTGTGACATAATGTCCTAGAGCTAATAGGGAGGAAATTTCTAGCATTGATGAAGAATTAAGATTAGTCTCTCCCTATCCGTGTAGTCAGAAGGATTTTTATTTATTGGTACAAAAGCAGTAGAAGAGACCATTTATAACAAAATGAACATTTTGCTTTAACTTCAGTTTACATTCAACTTACTTTCCCACAAATTGTTTGTGGCTGATTATTGGAGGTGTACAATGTTGATTTGTTTTTCAGTTTTCTTTACAGTTTCAGTTTTCTTTACAAAACAAAGCTAATAAAGTTTCATTAGAAAAAAAATAAATGAGAATCACCAAAGCTAAAAAATCTGCATACACTTGAGACACAACATCAAAAACAACAATCACCACCACACCACTCTCTTTTAAAAACAGTGGAATTCACTATAAAATAAAGTTTTTAAAGAGGCAGGTTTGTCACTGGGTGGATTTCAGTGGCAGCAAAACCAGTGTTGGCTAAATGTCTTCTAATCATCATTTTGGGATGTATAAGTAGGGGCATAGCGAGCAGATCGAGGGACATGATCGTTCCCCTCTATTCCACATTGGTGAGGCCTCATCTGGAGTACTGGGTCCAGTTTTGGGCCCCACACTACAAGAAGGATGTGGATAAATTGGAGAGAGTCCAGCGAAGGGCAACAAAAATGATTAGGGGTCTAGAACACATGACTTATGAGGAGAGGTTGAGGGAGCTGGGATTGTTTAGCCTGCAGAAGAGAAGAATGAGGGGGGATTTGATAGCTGCTTTCAACTACCTGAAAGGGGGTTCCAAAGAGGATGGCTCTAGACTGTTCTCAATGGTAGCAGATGACAGAACGAGGAGTAATGGTCTCAAGTTGCAGTGGGGGAGGTTTAGATTGGATATTAGGAAAAACTTTTTCACTAAGAGGGTGGTGAAACACTGGAATGCGTTACCTAGGGAGGTGGTGGAATCTCCTTCCTTAGAGGTTTTTAAGGTCAGGCTTGACAAAGCCCTGGCTGGGATGATTTAGTCAGGGATCGGTCCTGCTTTGAGCAGGGGGTTGGACTAGATGACCTTCAGGGGTCCCTTCCAACCCTGATATTCTATGATTCTATGATTCTATGATAATCTTGTACATTAAAAACATGTCATTCAGAGCATTCATTTGTACCATTTTTGAAAAAAAATCTTCATTCACAAAATAGTTGTGCCACTATTCGAAAATGATCCCCCCTGTTACAATACAAAAAAATTTGAAAAGTTAAAGAAAAATTGGTTTTCATAAAGAGATATTTTGCTCTGCTGTAACAATTCTGACTGGAATAAAAGTGTGAAGAAAGAATGTAAATCATAGCACACATATTTATAAATATAAATTCTAAGACATTGCTGCCTCATTGAGATATAATACAATTTAACAAAACTTGAACAGCGCATTTCTACTATATCCACCCTTTTGCTGTGAACATTTAAGTTTATAATGAAAGTTCACTGCATCTCATCTGGCCACGCTGTATGACTGACAGAACTTATTCAGTTAAGTTATCAAGGAAATAAAAAGAGTCCACATGTTGAATTCACATAAAAGGTAAAATGATTAAGCTAGTAGCTTCTAATAATTTAAAATTTAAGTTTGCATGTGTACTAATTACAAAATACTATTTTCAATTTTGTGTTTTACAGCATTGACAAGCACTTCTGAGAATAGTGTTAAAAGTGATCTATCCAATATCTAATCATTGCTCTTACAAGTATAATTGGAATGGACAGGGCCTTTTCACAACAAGTCTCAGTAAATCTGCTTTAAAGAAGTCTCCATGTTCATAATTACATGGGTTGTGCATCTAGGGCTCATATATGTGTAAGGGGACTGTTGCCCTCTTACTAACATTCAGTGGGGGTGTTTTAGTTGCTAGCTTCCAGTACTAAAAGCGGGATTGATAGGAAATCAGGACCCTGAGACTGACAGTCCCCAGGAACAATGGGGAGAGGCCAATGTTCCACATCAGCCTGAATCACAGGGCAGGCAGGCTAATCAGGGAGTCAGGAGGCCAGGGAGGTCCTGTCCTACGTGTGAGCTGGATTTGCCTGGGTCAGACAGAGTGGGGCTGAGCTAAGGAGAAAGCAGGGACCCGAGCTGAGCTGGGGAGCAGAGCTGGGGAGCAGAGCTGGGCCAGATCCAGAGAGAGCAGACCCTGTCCTGGGAGCAGAGCTGCAACCCCACAGCCAGAGGCTCAGCCCAGAGAGAGCAGACTTGCCCTGGGAGCAGAGTTGCAGCAACCAGAGCCAGAGGGGCCAGAAAAGCAGCCCAGGAAGCAGGTCAGTGCTGGGAGCAGAGTCACAGAAGCAGCCGGCAGAGCAGACCTGTCCTGGGAGCAGAGCTGTAGCAACCAGAGCCAGAGGGGCCAAAGAAGCAGCCCAGGGAGCTGGAGGCAGAGCAGCAGCAGCAGTGCAGAGACAGAGTGGTGGAGCTGGGTCTGGAGCAGTCTGGAGCTGGGTGTGGTGAGCAGCTGAGGAGACCAAGGGAGACCCTGGGCAGTAGGCCCAGCACAGGGAGACACCTCAGCCAAGAGGCTCTCCAGGCCAGGCTTGGATCATAACCCCGACAGGGCGGGGGTGACACTGGGAAGAAGGGTCCTACCACTTAGAGCCTGAGAGCGTGTGGCCACCGCCAGAGCAAGTGTCCGACCCACAGCATCCCTGCAGCACAGCCAGGGCCTGAGAAGGAGGCCTGGGACTTACAAGGAACAGACTGTGAACTGCCCGGACATTCCAGAGACACTGTGATGTTCCCTGCCACAGAGCGGATTGATGTGTTTCCTTTAACCTTTCCCATTTTTCCTTATTCTTTTTAAAATTAATTGTTGATTAAATAACTTGCATTTGCTTTAAATTGTATATAATGGTCAGTGGGTCAGAGAAGTGCCCAGTGCAGAGAGAATACCCCAGAGTGGGGACACCCTAGCCCCTGTCCTAGGTGACCACAGCAGTGTTGGGGGTCGAGCTCCCCAGGAAACCTCGGCCCAGCCTTGTTGTGGTTACGAGGACTCTACCAGACAGGAGAGTGGAAGGAGAGTCCTCAAGGGCAGGGAGGCCACTGGGTAAAGGAAGTGGGAGCGAGGACTCAGATCCTTTCGCTAGCCCATTTCACCGGGGTAGTGCAGAAGCCAGGAAAGCTCCCTATAATAGCGGGACTATTCCCCCGCTTACACATGCATCAAAAACTCAGTTCAACAGTACTCTTTCACCAAAGACAACATTTTGATAAACATCAGGCAGTGGAAAGTGGAAGCCCACATCACTAAAACATAATCTGCAAAAACATACATAAGATTCTAAATTTGAATCCTGGACTCTGAAGCTAACTTAGTCGGAAGAGCACTAAGCATGATTTTTCACCAATTGTGTGGTCTAGAAAATAAAATTGATAGCATTGCCTCCCAAATGCTCTACCTGAAGACAGTCTAAGTGATATGTGTACTCCAGTCTTTCCCCTCATCTGAATGAGCTTTGAATTCTGTTTTCCCAACCCTCGGATTAGACAAGGAAATTCTCAAAGATCTTGGACTTTATTCACTTTGCCGTTTCTATTTCACTTATGACCAGATGCATCTATGTCGTAATTTAAGCTAGGTTTTTCACAATTAGTTATAATGTCTTCAAAGAAATCATATGGAGAAAGTCTGGGTAAACCTAACAATTATGTTGTCAACTACATATTTTCAGTCAATTTGAATGTATAGGTAGAACTAAACTAATTAACATGCTTCAGCATACCTTAAACTGTTGCTTACATAGGCTTTTTCAAAATAGCATTACTGACTAACATATTTTTAAAAGGATGCTCCTGGCTGTCACTGATTGGGTCATTCTTTGTCCTTTGGAGACTGCCGACATATATCTATATCTATATGTCTCCTCCTGAACATTAATTTAGCTGGGAGTTTGAAAAAAAACCAAAACCAGTTTATGGGCTATTTGCCAAAAACTAATTCTTATTGTAACAAGAACAAAAATGCTGTGTGGTTGTAATAACAGAGCACCAATGAGACAGTTGTCAATGCATTACCTAAGGCAGAGTGTATATAAAAAATTGTATTATTTATGGTAACAGCAAATTAACCTAAACATGCCAACATTCCAAATGAAGGTAACTTTTCCATTGTTGAGATGCATTACATGATATCTGTGCATCTGCAGATAGGTGGATGGCAGAGGGGATATTTTGTACTACGGCTGACACACATTCTCTTAGTAAGAGTAGGAACACATTGCATGTGTTTTTGTTACCTCTTACTCATTAACCAGCATATTCACAGACACAAATTGAACAAATACAAGGGGCATAATCTGAATTATAAATTACACACTATTAAAATTTATGCCAGCTAGTATAATGAATACTTTACATTATGCTAGTGTCATCATAATGTTTTTTGTAATGTTATCTACTTTTTGCTATTTTCATAACATGGGGTAATATACAAATAACTGATTAAAACTATTCGGAAAGGAGGATCCCTTATATGATTATCCTTTCTTTTACCCAAGATACCAGTACAAACTGGTGAATATTCCCTTTTCCTACACAAGTTAGGTATTTAGCAACTAAAAAGAAACCAGACTTTTGAATTAACCCCTCAGCAGGGCACAGAACTCCTCTTTCTTTCTGGCTACTTTGATTACTTCCAGAGCTGAAACTAATTCATTGCAAAGAGCCACTGTACTTTTTTTCCTTGTGAAAGGCAATGAAAGGGAAAGGAGAGAGCTGCTAATTCTTCCACGCACTTAGTCAACGAGAAGTCCATTGGTAAAGTAAATTTCCAGGACTGAATCTGCAGGATAACAGAAAAATGACCAGAATTGATGAAGGGCCAGATTTAGGTTTACATCTGGGAGATTTGGACTTTAGCATTTTATTGTGGCTGCAATAAAAATAGTTTGGAAAATATTTTTGGACCTTTACAATTAAAATGCATGAAGCTGAATGGACAACTGCTGTTACATATCTGCAGAACATTCAAAGAAAGTCTATAATTAACATGTGCTTATAAAGGTTTATATAAAAGCTTCATGTTTATATGTCATGAAACAGATGCTCTTTTAAATCCAATGCAAATTAATATTTACAAATTGTTCTTAATCTTTTTCTCTAAGTGTACAACAGTGCATTTGTTAATAGTGACATATTTATCTGGCCTTTCCCTTTTTTCCATAGGAAAAAATTATGCCAGTTTTCCTTCAGACTGCTTTCCTATCCTGTCATACACTTTATTTCATGAAACATGAATCCAAATGTTCTGTTTCTTTTCAATTTCCTTTCACCACAAATGCCAGAATCCCCTACTTCACAACTTTTCAGTAACAATTCAGTCTCTCTGTTCTAATGGCAAAAACTCAATACTGCTGTCTTTAATCAAGCTACTTTGGACATGTCTTTAATAATGAAGATTCAGCTCCTTATGTTAGCTACTTCTTCCCACATCATAAATTATGCCTATGATTCTCCGTTATGTATCTACCTTAACAGTAAAGACAAAAGCTTACAGGATGACTGAAAAATACAGAAAACTGGCACAAAAATAAGAATTAATGGATATTAAAAATAAGCAGTTCTGAAAAAAAGAATCACAATAATAAGGTATGCACGAATGTCTAGCTGTCTCAAGGAACTTACTACTGGGATATGGGCCTTCCTCCTCTAGTTCGGTGCAAATGCAACCCAGATTACTTGTGACAAGAAAACAGGACCACTTGTGGAAAATTTCCAGAAAGCACCTTTGCTACATCCCCCTTCAAATTAAGCCACCAATGATATGTTGGTTAAAACCTGATTGTCTGTATCAGAGGAGGATGATAGGTGATCTTGAGTTAGGACTTCATCTGTCAAAAAATTAAGTATTAGAAATCTTTGTAGGAGCATGAACATGGCCCATTGTGCTAAGTGCTGTTAAAAATCTATACAAAGAGATGCACCTTGACCTGAAGAAATCCAATTAGAAAGTATCTAGCAGGTCGTGCAGGCAGAGCACAGGTTCGATATAGTATTAGGAAGAAGTATTTACTTAGTGGGCTGCCCCTCATTCTGCACTAGCTGCAATTTCTGAATGGTTTGAAGAGGTATCCTATGGAAAGCAGAATGCAATAACCTGATCTTAGTCAGACAAAGGAATGGCTAAAAATGACAGCTCTGCAGTTAAAAAGGAAAGAATGGAAATTTAGAGCTAGATGTCATCCACGTATTGACAACATGCAAACCATACTTCTTCACTAATCCTCTTAATAACCATATGTACAAGCTGAATGGGAAGGAGGACATCATCTTACTGCATCTCACATGATTGCACACTTAATTTTGGTAAGCAATGAACCTTGAATAACCACTGGCATTTCTTGTCGAAAAACAGTGAAGCCACTCCTAAGGAATTCCTGTTTTCTACTTCTAGGATCGATAGATCTGCAAAGTTACAAGTTGTGTCAACTGTATCAATGGCAGATGAGAAGATCTAATAAAAATCAATATATATACCTTATTCTCTTCCCTAGTCAGAGGGTGGCCTCCAATGCTGTTTGAGTGATATATCCGGATCTAAAACCAGACTGGTCAGATTCAGGAAATCAGAAAATTCTGGATTCCCAGTTACCTTTCCCAAAAATGGGAGGTTAGACACAGGTCACTCGGTACAAAGATTGCTAGTATCCACTGACAGTCTTAAGCAGAGGTTGCACCAATGCCTCCTTGAAACATATGTCATCTTATTTTCCCAGAGAGGTAGTGCATATTTCAAAACAATGGAATCAGCACCTCCTCACTACGTTAACCAGGTAGGAAGACATAGTTCTAACTTACAGATTATGGTTTTAGGTGCTTCCCATACTTCCAGAATTTATTTTGTTTGCTTTGTCACTATGAATTTATCATGGATCTGACAGGTTTCAGAGCAGTAGCCGTGTTAGTTTGTATCAGCAAAAAAAACCGAGGAGTACTTGTGGCACCTTAGAGACTAACAAATTTATTTGGGCATAAGCTTTTGTGGGCTAAAACCCACTTCATACGATGCATGCAGTGGAAAATACAGTCAGAAGATATATATACACAGAGAACATGAAAAAATAGGTGTTGCCATACCAACTGTAACAAGACTAACCAATTAAGATGGACTATTACCAGCAGGAGAAAAAAAAAACTTTTGTAGTGATAATCAGGATGGCCCATTTCAAACAGTTGACAAGAAGGTGTGAGTAACAGTAGGGAAAAATCAGCATGGGGAAATAGTTTTTACTTTGTGTAATGACCCATCCATTTCCAGTCATTATTCAAGCCTAATTTAATGGTGCCCAGTTTGCAACTTAATTCCAATTCTGTAGTTTCTTATTTGGAGTCAAACTTCCTTGTGGCTGGACTTTACAAAAATTAGATAAGCCTTTTACAACACACACCTTTCTTCTCTACAAAGGAAAAAGGACACTAAACTATCTATACTACTACATGCCACAAGGGGCCACAACAGTGGTTCCCTTAACTCACCCAGCAATATTGTTAATCTATCCAGCTATACTCTTAGCCTGGCAGAAGAGTCTGTCCTATCTCAGGGCCTCTCCTTCTGCCTCTCCCATGAACATGATACAGTTTTGCAGTGACCTGGAATCCTACTTTCGATGTCTCCAACTCAAAGAATATTTCCAACAGCACACTAATCCACAGAAACTTTCCTACCAACACTACAAAAAGAAGGATTCTGCATGGACTCCTCCTGAAGGTCGAAACAACAGACTGGACTTCTACATAGAGTACTTCCGCCGACGTGCACGGGCTGAAATTTGGAAAAGCAGCATCACTTGCCCCACAACCTCAGCCGTGCAGAACACAACGCCATTCACGGCCTCAGAAACAACTCTGACATCATAATCAAAAAGGCTGACAAAGGAGGTGCTGTTGTCATCATGAATAGGTCAGAATATGAATGAGAGGCTGCAACGCAGCTCTTTAAGATCACATTCTATAGACCATTACCCTCTGATCCCACTGAGGGTTACCAAAAGAAATTACACCATTTGCTCAAGAAATTCCCTCGAAAAGCACAGGAACAAATCTGCACAGACACACCCCTAGAACCCTGACCAGGGGTATTCTGTCTGATACCCAAGATCCATAAACCTGGAAATCCTTGATGCCCCATCATCTCAAGCACTGGCACCCTGACAGCAGGATTGTCTAACTATGTAGACTCTCTCCTCAGGCCCTACGCTACCAGCACTCCTAGCTATCTTTGAGACACCATTGACTTTCTGAGGAAACTACAATCCATTCGTGACCTTCCAGAAAACACCATCCTAGCCACTATGGATGTAGAAACCCTCTATACCAACATTCCACACTAAGATGGACTACAAGCCGTCAGGAACAGTATCCCTTATACTGTCACGGCAAATCTTTGTGACTTTGTCCTCACCCATAACTATTTCACATTTGGGGACAATGTATACCTTCAAATCAGCGGCACTGCTATGGGTACCCGCATGGCCCCACAGTATGCCAACATTTTTAAGGCTGACTTAGAACAACGCTTCCTCAGCTCTCATCCCCTAATGCCCCTACTCTACTTGAGCTACACTGATGACATACTCATCATCTGGACCAATGGAAAAAAAGCCCTTGAGGAATTCCACCATGATTTCAACAATTTCCATCCCACCATCAACCTCAGCCTGGACCAATCTACACAAGCAGTCCATTTCCTGGACACTACAGTGCTAATAAGCGATGGTCACATAGACACCACCCTATACTGGAAACCTACTGACTGCTATACTTTCCTACATGCCTCCAGCTTTCATCCAGACCACACCACATGATCCATTGTCTACAGCCAAGCTCTATGATACAACCGCATTTGCTCCAACCCCTCAGACAAAGACAAACACCTACAAGATCTCTATCAAGCATACCCAGAAGTTACCTACTACAGGACAGGCCCAACCAAGAAAATAACAAAACGCCACTAGACATCACCTTCAGCCCCCAAATAAAACCTCTCCAGTGCATAATCAAGGATCTACAACCTATCCTGAAGGATGACCCATCACTCTCACAGATCTTGGAAGACAGGTCAGTCCTTGCCCCCCAACCTGAAGCAAATACTCACCAGCAACCACACAACAAAAACACTAACCCAGGAACCTACCCTTGCAACAAAGCCCATTGCCAACTCTGTCCACATATCTATTCAAGGGACACCATCATAGAACCTAATCACATCAGCCACACTATCAGAGGCTCATTCACCTGCACATCTACCAATGTGATATATGCCATCATGTGCCAGCAATGCCACTCTGTCATATACATTGGCCAAACTGGACAATCTCTATGCAAAAGAATAAATAGACACAAATCAGACGTCAAGAATTATAACATTCAAAAACCGGTTGGAGAACACTTCAACCTCCCTGGTCACTCAATTGCAGACCTAAAAGTAGCAATTCTCCAACAAAAAAACCCTTCAAAAACAGACTCCTGCAGTTTCTCGTTGAATTAGAATTAATTTGCAAACTGGACACCATTAAATTAGGCTTGAAGACAGACTGGGAGTGGATGGGCCATTACACAAAGTAAAAACTATTTTCCCATGCTAATTTTCCCCCTACTGTTACTCACACCTTCTTGTCAACTGTTTGAAATGGGCCATCCTGATTATCACTACAAAAGTTTTTTTTTCTCCTGCTGATAATAGCCCACCTTAATTGATTAGTCTTGTTACAGTTGGTAAGGCAACACCTATTTTTTCATGTTCTCTGTGTGTGTGTGTATATCTTCCTACTGTATTTTACACTCCATGCATCTGATGAAGTGGGATTTAGCCCACGAAAGCTTATGCCCAAATAAATTTGCTAGTCTCTAAGGTGCCACAAGTACTCCTCATTTCACTCATTACTCATCTGAGCAATTTTATCTGTAAACTATTTTTGGAATTCCTGATGAAAAAAACCTCAATTTTGTAACCAATGAATGCCTAAAATATTCCCAACCAGCTAAATAATATAGTCTAAACTTTCAACACAGCCCCTATCCAGTTGCCTTTTCCTTTAAGCCCAGTGTTACTTTTGACCTATGTTGTCGTTGTCTTCGTTAAAACACTGAAATCCCTATCTAGCCAAAGTAATCCTTAAACTACAACTCTTTCTGCTTCCTCACCCTCCTCTCTTGTTCCACAAACTGGGGCCTCAGTGCATACCTGCTAACCGAACCTTCCTCTGACATGAGTATCTGTGTACAGGTCCCCTTCCCTCTGGAGCTTTGCCCCAGTTGGTGCAGCTGGGGATTGGTGCTCCAAAGGGTCTTTCTACTCCCTCTGCTGCTGGCCAGGGGGTACGAATCCAAACAGCAGCATATTCAGTAATCAAATTATACAATATAGGCTATGAGGTCATTGAGATTCTAGGGGTTAGGTGTGCTGCTTTGCTATTCCTGGCTGCTGCTTCCCAAGTGTCTGGGAGTCTTCCCTAGCCCACAAAACTGATGGGTGCATGGAGGCCTTGCATTCTGCTTGGGAAATGGGGTATTCCTACAGGAAGAGGACCTATCTGCACTGCATACATACCTTTCACAATGCTGCTAGCTATGATACCTATATCTATCTAGCTCAGATATTGGCGTATCCATCTCCAACTGCAGATAGTTGCTTGAAGAACTGTGTCCTACAGATAACCTCAACAACAACACTGAAAATAGCATTAAGCAATGGATCTCAGTATGGTCCAACATTAATACAAAGGGCAAAGTTAGTTGGTCAAACTTTGTTTGTTTGTTGTAGGGTATGTCCAGAAAGATCCAATGTTCAGTTCCAAAACTACAACTACATGATCAAAATTGCTCATTGCTATTAACAGTCATTTCAATTAAGATACGTTTATATGTTTGGATGGTTAACGTCAAATATCTAAGGGTGTTTCAAACATTCTGTGTTTGTGTGCTTCCATGTACATTCATCCTTGTGCTATGCTAAGCTACGCCTTTAAGAATGAAGATAATTTTCTGGATGTAACAGAAATCAAAGAAACCATCTGGAGATTTGTTTTACCATTATGAGAAACACAGTTATGTTCATTAAGACTGTTTTTTCTAGCTTATATATCCTCCTGGTGCCACATTACTACCTATTTGGAACACAGGGTGAAGGGTTTGTTACAGTAGGGTCTACATCTATGGGAGACTTACGGGAGTCCTGGATAGAGAAAGCCATGGAATAATGGTTAACCTAGCCCCTTGCACAGAGCCCTGCACTGGAACAGCAAGATATAAAAAGCTATCACAAAGAAGGATAAACCATGGTTATTAAATTGCAGCAGACTAGACAACAGAAGGGGTCATATGACATCCTGGACTGCCCAAAATCAGAAACAAAGCATAAACAGAACACACTATAAGATGTCTGGTCTCTGAGATAATTCATAATGGTATATACAGGCTTGCACTTCAAAATCACTATTTTGCATACTGATCAGAGGTAAGATTGCTTAAAGTTCCTACCATCTGATGGCTGTTAAATTGCTCTTACAATTTGATGGTTGAATTTGGTGTTCTCATTATATTTGTCAAAAGGCAGACATCCTGTCCACAAGACAAAAAACTCTACCATATTTTTCATTAATTGGTACTATTATCTGCAGCCTCAGCTAAGAGCCTAAGGACCAAACAGTTAAAGGAACAGTCTTTAAGTCCAAGTGGCCTGTCTTGCTCTCGATTAAGACCACTAAGGAAGCCTGGGGACATTTGCACAGTCACTAACCATGGTATGCATTCTCTGTTGTGTACAAATAGAGAATTTCTATTTCCAAGCCTGTCAAGCTCACACTTGTCAAACACTAAATTCTCTCCTCCCTCCCCCCCAAGAAAGAATCAAGCACATTATCTTACAATTAAACAGCTGAATATGTATTGCAAAAACTATTTGTCCCTATGTTAAATACAATATGAAGCATAATGCTGGGACATTTAAACCATTATGTAGTTTAATAAGAATATAAGAACATAAGAATGGCCATAATGGGTCAGACCAAAGCTCAATCTTGCCCAGCATCCTGTCTTCCGAGAGTGACCGATGCCAGGTCCCCCAGAAATATTTTCAGAGTCGTATTAATTGTGAATTTTAGTACAGTAGAACCTCAGAGATGCGAAAACCTCAGTAATGGCAGTTCTTCAAAATTGAAATGTTCACAACTCTGAACAAAATGTTATGGTAGTTATTTCAAAAATTTACAACTGAACATTGACTTAACACAACTTTGAAATTTTACTATGCAGAAGAAAAATGCTGTTTTTAACCATCTTAATATAAATGAAACAGTTTCCTTACCTTGTCAAATCTTTTTTTTTTTAACTTTCCTTTTTTTAAAAAAAGTAGTTTACATTTAACACAGTACTATACTGTATCTGGGGGTTTTTGTTTGTTTTTTGTCTCTGCTGCTGCCTGATTCTTCTCTTACTGAGAAGAATTAATAATGTACCTTTCAAAAGTAGCTGCTGGCTACTGCCATTAAAACTCTTGCATACTTATGCCAAATTCTGCTCTCTTTTACTCATGTACACTTGTAATTAATCTATTGTCATCAGCTGAGTTGCTCTGGATTTACAATAATGTAGCAGAGTACAATTTGGCCCCCAAATCTAGGCTTATTATTAGAAAAATAATCAAGAGGATTTTATTAAAGCTCATCAGAAAAGTTTCAAGATGAAGACAAACCAGAGGTTCCAATATGGTTTCATTAAATATGAAAAGGGCAGCATTTCTAAGATGTGTAGAAGAAACATAAAACCAAATACATAATATTAAAATGGCAATATCATTGAAAAATTAGTCTGTGCTATATATTTCGAGATTTCCCTTCATGTTTGTTTATGTTAAACCTAAGCTGTAACTGTCTGCTACACATTCAGCTGTGTTTTCTACAAATGCACTGTCTACTCCTGGGGGGAATTCTGTGCCACTGTGCACATGCATAATTCGTGTCCCCCTGCACACTTTTTTTTTCTCTGCAGAACATAGATTCTGCTGCAGAGGTACTGCAGTTACACCTTTCACACACCAGGACCTGCTGTGGTGCCTGAAGAGAAGGCAGGCAGCCAGCGGAGAGGAAGGAGAAAGAGCAGGGACAGGGTGAGGAGACAAGGGATGGACAAAACAGGGCACACAGGGCTGCTGGGGGGTCATAGATTGGGGTTCAGAAGGACTAGTGGGGAGGACAGACTGGAAGTAGTGGGGTGATAGCATTGAGCCAGGGGCTGAATGGGAGGGGGCTGCAGGGCCACATGGAGACAGGGGAGGGGGCTGCAGAGACACACGGGGATGGTGGGGGCAAGGACACAGAGGGACAGAGGCAGATGTGCCTGTCTGAATGGGAGAGACTAGGGGTCAGCCAGGGTCCGCATGAAGGAGGCTTCCCAACTCCCTAAAAATCCCCTCATCCCAAAAAAACCTGTTCCATACTTCTACCATCCATACCCAACAACCCCCCAGGTTCACTCCAAGGCTTCTTCCCACTCCCTCAGCACCTCCATTACCCCTGACTCCCGCAATCCTTTACAGTGCTTATCCTTACACCATGGCCACTGGGAGCTGAGGGGGAGCCATGCCTGCGGACGGTCAATGTCAGCAAAATGTCTCGCGGTCCGCAATCAGATTACCCTGATGGGCTGCATGCGGCCTGCAGGCCTCAGGTTGCCCACCAGTGTTTTAGAAGGTAGAAATTAAGTTGCTTACATTATATATTACAGGGCTTAAAATTGCTTATAGTATTTCTATCAACATATATTTGAAGTTTTCTCTCATTGTACTTTTATATATGCAAAAATAAGGAGAAAAAGAGAAAATAACTGATTTTGCCTTGTAAACTATTGAAAAACTATTAAAAACCTAATTAAATTGTGTACTTATTTGATATATTTTGACACTGACCTGCCGTAAGTGCAGTACATCAAACTTATAGCACCAATGCACCACACAAACAAATACCTACATGAGGAGAAAATTTCTGAGAAAAAAAATCATTAATCTAGTAGATAAAAACATAACATCCTATCACTGAAAGTTAAAACAAGACAAATTTCAGACTGGACATAGGTTGTATATTTTTAACAGTCAAGGAATGTGGTGGATTTTCCATCACTTGAAATCTTGTAATTAAGATTGGATGTTCTTCTAAGCCATATGGTCTAGCTCAGCCACAAGTTATGGGTTTGATGCAGAAATTATTGGATGAAATTCTATGGCCTGTGTTATGCACCAAGTCCAACTGGATGATCAGAAGAGTCATTTCTGGCCTTTAATTCTATAGATTTGTATTGCGATGAAAACCACTCTAAAAATAAGTGACATATAATTTGATTTCTGTGAATGCTGAAGTCAATGTATATTCTTTCAGATAGGATGGATGGAAGAATATGAATATGAAGAATATGAAGAGACAGCCTATGTTCTCTTTCTTCCAAATGGAAGAGGATAATTTCCCTCTCTTCCCCATGTGGCAAGACTATAACAACTTTAATAAAAATAGGAAAATATGGTAATACATTTCAAAGACCCAAATTCATTTTAAAAGGTATTTTCTTTTGTGGAAAAATATGGTATTGATTTAACATATTTGCCCTTTGTGTCACTCAGACATCATCTCAATTTACAGCTCCTTTTGATCTGCACAATAGTTTAAATAAATATAACACCGTAATTCATGATAAATGATTTCATTCTACATTAAACACCTACCAGATGAGTTTGCATTTTTGTTTCTATTAACTTTAAATAAAATGAAATTTAATATTAATATATAGATATCAATTCACAGACCAGCTACTTTTTAATCCTCTCTATAGTGCTGGGGGATGACAGAGACTACTATATATTGTTATCAAAAATTATATCAACAAATGGAAGGGAATTCAGAGAGGACTGCTAAGGGCTTGTCTTCATTGCAGAGTTAACATGAGTTGTAATTCAAGGGCTGCCCTATCTCAAGTTCCATCCAAACACAAAAATCCTTAACTCAAGTGTGATGGTGCTTTCAAAACACCTGTTAATAGAGTATAGGCTAAAATTCGAGTCAGCTGCAAGGGTTGCCAGGTGTCCAGTTTTTGACTGGAACACCCGGTCGCAAAGGGATCCTAGTGGCTCTGGTCAGCACCGCTGACCAGACTATTAAAAGTTCAGTTGCGGCACAGTGGGAACTGTGGCCAATGCGAGCTGTGGGAGTGGGGGGAAGTGGGGAGCACGCCAAGCCTCCCTGGCTGCCCCACTCCACTGAGGAGCTAGAGGGACATGTCACCACTTCCGGGAGTCATGCACCCCTCTCCCCCTCGTACCCAGACTACCTCCTGGATCCTGCACCCCATCCTGCACCCTATCCCTCTGCCCCAGCCCGGAGTCCCCTCCTGCACCTTGAATCCCTCATTTCTGGCCCCACTCCAGAGCCCAAACCCCCTCCCACACCACAACACCCTGCCCCAGCCTGGAGCCATGTGCCACACTCTGAACCCCTTGGCCCCAGCCCGGAGCACCCTCCTGCACCCCAAATCCCTTATCCCCAGCCCCACCACAGAGCCTGCACTCCCAGCCAGAGCCCTCACCGCCTCCCACACCGCAATCCCCTACCCAAGCCCAGTGAAAATTATCGAGTGAGCGAGGCTGGGGGAGAGCGAGCGACAGAGGAAGGATGGATGGAGCAGGGGCCGGGCCTCGGAGAAGGGTAGGGGGCAGGATAAGGGTGTACAGTTTCCTGCAATTAGAAAGTTGGCAACCCTAGCTGCTGCCACAATCCTTCTGTGCTGCTAAAACAAACATTCTGTGCAGCTCCAGTGTTATTTTCCCAGTGTGGCTGTTCTCACTTGAGCTAGGCTGACTTAAGTGTAAATAACTCAAATTAACTCTGCAGTAAAGAAATAGCCTAAGAGTGATTGGATTAACTACAAAAAAAAATTAGTCTGAATTTGAGGGGAAATATCCAGATAGCATCCAATTAGACGCTGGAATCTCTGCCAAGAAAAGTGGTGAAAGTCCCATTGGTTGAGTAATTTGAAACGGGACTTGTTTTAACACTCTAGGGACCAGTCCTGCATTGGCAATGGGATGGCTAGGTGACCTAATAAGCTTCTCTCATCTGTATTTTCTATGATTTTTTGGTAACAATGACACAATATTAAAATACTCTATTTCTAATGCAATGGCATTGTCATGTCTTTTAAAATAATTGCAATGTTAATGTTACTTCCTCCACAATGTTTACAAATAACTAAAATATCAAAGCTGCAATTGTCGTACAATAAAAATTAAAAGCATTTTTTTTTCCAGAGTCAGATTTGCTCATTAAACTTCACAGGCTTTCTTATCTACTACTGAATGATCATCCCTAACCTATCTAACTGAGATGGCCTAAGGGAGTTGCTCTGTTATCAGCTGAAATAGCAAAACTCTTTGAAGTCATTCTATTGTAACCTTAAGTTTTAAAAAATAACGACCCCTGCCTTCAAAAAATACAGTATTTCATTTCCAAGAACATGATATAGTTTTATAGTAGTATAATGGTTCAAGAGTATACACATTTTTATTTTATTTATGATAAATTCATAAAGAAAAGTATTATTCTTCAAATGATGTATATTAAAATAAAATTAAGATCAGAAAACAACAATTTAAAATATAATGACAATTAAGAATAGGCTATTCATCTTCTTGCAGTTCCATATAAAGTGTTACCTGGGTGAATTATTTACCAAACTATCTGTATGAACAGCTGACTGGGAAGGCTACAGAATATAACAAATGGCTGAATCAGTCATGTATGTGGAAGTGTATACAAATTCTGTATTACATATAAGTTTTTCTGCTTTAACTAGGCACAAAATAGTCAAAATAGGCTGTTTAAAGTCTTATCTCTTCTTGTTATTTCTATATGTATTACATGGCTTGAGACTGGAACAATTTATTTCATTTGAATGCCAGTGGAATCTATGCAATTTATATTTGATAGTCTTAAAAACATAAGAGTGTTCTGCTTTCCAGAGAGGTCAAGGAAAAGCTTTGTTCATTAGCAAAATGAATAGAAAAGTAAATCACTCAAGCACGGAACAAGTGGACAGGATTCTAGTGAGGGCACAGAAAAAAAAAGAGTGCACTGTGATAAACTTTGTAACTTGTTCAAAAATCTCATCCACTTGCTAGCCTCTAAGATAGTGACTAAATGTTGCATACTTTATATTCAACTTTGCTAACACTTCTTTAAATTTAAAGAATATACAACAAAACCTATGAAAGAGTGATCTCTACTGTTCACACTGCAATACTATCTTCCAATTTTTCTGCAGGGACCACTTAGCATTACCTTACAAAGCAATAATTTTCCTACCGGGAAATTGATACACCCTGAGTGTTATAGAGGCAATATGTCTAACAGATTAATTACACCAATTTAAGAATGCCAAGTTGTCTGTATTTAACTAACTCGGAAATGTATGTTTCATTATATTTCTAAATGTTATATTAATCTTCTGCATTTCGACTTAGTGAGACAGTCAAATTAAACATTTTGGAACAACCTAGTTATATACCTTGGCTTTATGTTAAAGCTATCCCCTGCTAGGAACACAAAGACATACATACGTATCCATTAGGAATACAAATGAAATGGAAAATGATAATTAATATAAGGACAAAGGGCATATGCAATAAGTTTCGCTTTAAATCTCTTAGAATTCCACTTTTTTTTTTAAAAGTACTACAAAGCAATGAGGAGAATTCACCTACAGTTTGCCATTTTGTTTAAATGAAGCATTCTACTGATTAAGCCAAACTCCCTTTAGGGCAATTAGCAATAAAGAACATAAGCTGTTCCAAAAGATCAATTAAGTGTTGAATGAGAAATGTTGTTTTACCATGTCAATTTCTTTACTGCTACTGCCTACGCCAATTTGGGTACGGCTGAAAATATTTTTATTCTATTCCTGCAGATGATTTGGACTTCTTCTGATATACTCTCCAACCAATAGCCCAGCTAAAGGAGTCACGGGAAGCTAATTTGAGTCTAAACTCTCTAGAACAGTGGTTCTCAAACTGTAGGTTGGGACCCCAAAGTGGGTTGCAACACCATTTTAATGGGGTCCTCTGGGCTGGCTTGGACTTGCTGGGGCCCAGAGCTGAAGCCCAAGCCCGGTCCCCACCATCCAAGGCCAAAGCCAGAGGGTTTCAGCCTGCGTGTTGGGACTCAAGTTACAGGCCCCCAGCCTGGGGCTGAAGCCCTTGGGCTTCTGCTTTGCCCCTCCTAGGTCAGCGGAGTCTGGGCAGGCTCAGGCTTCAGTCCCCACTCCTGTGGTCGTGTAGTAATTTTTATTGTCAGACGGGGGTAACAATGCAATGAAGTTTGAGAATCTCTATTCTAGAAACTACCATTTCTATTTAGATAATTAATCTTGAACTAGTTACAAAAGAAATGGGAGAAAAAGCAACCTCAGAAAATAAGATATAAAAAGTTTCAGGCCAAAACTTCCAAATTTGGGTATCTGAAGGATGGGTCCTAAACGTATACTTATGCACCCAAATATAAGTGACTTGATGGTCAATGGGCGCCAATGGCCTATGAATCCCAGGGATTTTAGTGGGAGCTATATGTAATCAGCACCTATGAAAAAAAGAGGTTATTTTTAGTTAGGAACCTCAATATGGGATTTAGGAAACTAACTTTAGGTTTTCATACTGAAAAACAACCTAGATATTCAAAAAAGGAAGGCATACAAGTTTATTTAGGGGGGAAAAATGCACTATTGAACACGAGTTCATGCCCACTTGGGCAGCCCTCCTTGACAAATATATGCCTGGAGTTCCAGATAGCTGCTCAAAAAAGGAATGTTGCAGATTCCTCTTCATCTCCTCTATTTATTTATTTGGATTGAAGTAGGAATTTGGAATGTGCAAGGCATTCTTCAAACAAAAACAGCTTACCAAAAAGCATGTCAAGACGTTGTCAGAGCTGTATAATTAATTTGAAAACCCATGTTTTTATTAGTATTTTGTCCAAAGTGTTCAGGTGTTTTTTTTTTTTTAAATCGAAATTCAAATTTTCAGCAAAAACCTACAACATAATCAAAAATTCACATTTACAAGAAGTTTCTACCAGTTCCACACAAATAAATAAATAAATAAACAAACAAAAACTAACTAACTAACTCACTCTAAATAAATAATAATAATATTGTTCTTAATATCTTTAGCTAAGGAACTTACTGAACATGGATGTTAGTTCAGGCTCTCTCCTGAAAAATAATCATTATGCATATATGATATAAATTTTAATCTGTGTAACATGAAGTCTTTAGTTGCTGGTTTAACACTATTTTTTCCCATCAAACAATAGTAGACTGACAACTGGAAAGCTTGTGGATGTTACAGTTCAGTGCATCTTTGATATACAGTAGAACCTCAGAGTTATACAGACAAGCTTTAGAAGTAATAAATAAAAATCATCATAATGTTTTGTATTTAAATTGTGTCTTTCATTCAGGGAACAGAAAATACTTTAAAAAGGTGTGCTAATCCCTCTTTTGCAGTTGGGGAACCTGAGACTCAGAAAGGTTAAGTAATTTGCCAGAATCACAAACCATGTCAGTGGCAGAGGCAGAATTAAAACTCAGGTCCTCTGAGTCTCAGTCCAGAGCATTATCTATGGACCACATTGCCTTTAAGAATCTAGATCTTGGGAAACCTACACGAACCAAGGAACTTTGTAAAACTCACCACCTTCTGCTCCAACCTCACGGTGCACTTGTTAGATATTAGCAACAACAATGAGGAGTCCTTGTGGCAATTTAGAGACTAACAGATTTATTTGGGCATAAGCTTTTGTGGGCTAAAACCCACTTCATCAGATGCATGGAGTGAAAAATTACTTTTTGTAGTGACCCACCCACTCCCAGTCTTTATTCAGGGCTAATTTGAGGGTGTCCAGTTTGCAAATTAATTCCAGTTCTGCAGTTTCTCACTGAAGTCTGTTTTTGAAGTTCACTTCACCCCCACCATCAACCTCAGCCTAGACCAGTCCACACAAGAGATCCACTTCCTAGACACTATAGTGCAAATAACCATCACCCATCAGCAGAGGGGAAAAGTAATTTTCCCTCTGCTGATGCTCACACCTTGTCAACTGTTGGAAATGGGCAACATCCACCTATAAAATCAGGACATTTGGTCACCCTAATATTCACCTTCTTGTCAACTGTTGAGAATAGGCCACTTCCACCTTAATTGAATTGGCCTTGTTAGCACTAAACCCCCCTCCCCCCACACACACACTTGGAAAGGCAACTCCCATCTTTTCATATGCTGTGATATATATGTGTGTATATATATATATATATATATATATATATATATATATATATATATTGCTTACTGTATTTTTCACTCCATGCATCTGATGAAGTGGGTTTTAGCCCACAAAAGCTTATGCCCAAATAAACTGGTTAGTCTCTAAGGTGCCATCATGACTCCTCGTTGTTTTTGCTGACACAGACTAACACAGCTACCACTCTGAAACTTGTTTGATATTGTGTTTTCTAATACAAACACATAATAGCAACAAGTCTGTTTAAAAGACCTCACCACCAGTACATCAGAACTAAACACTACAAGACACACACAGAATTGTCCCCGTAGAGCAGGGGTAGGCAACCTATGGCACTCATGCCAAAAGCGGCATGTGAGCTGATTTTCAGTGGCACTCACACTGCCTGGGTCCTGGCCACCGGTCCACGGGGCTCAGCATTTTAATTTAATTTTAAATGAAGCTTCTTAAATGTTTTAAAAACCTTATTTACTTTACATACAACAATAGTTTAGTTATATATTATAGACTTATAGAAAGAGACCTTCTAAAAATGTTAAAATGTATTACTGGCACATGAAACCTTAAATTAGAGTGAATAAATGAAGACTCAGCACACCACTTCTGAAAGGTTGCTGACCCCTGCTCTAGAGAGAGGAAGTGAGAAGAAATCCCCCATACATTAGCTATGTCACTTAATGCTTCCTGGAAGGTGCTTAGACACTATAGTGATGTGGGCTGTATAAAAAACATGCATAGAATAGAATAGTCTGAATGCTCAATATTTTACTTGTGCTGCAGAGACTATTCTTGACCTGCAGGATGAATTTTAGTAACAGTGATGTACTGTATAAGAGGCACTCCCTTCCTACACAGTAGATGGTATTTTAACGATCCAGGGTTGTCTGGGCTATGCTTCTTTTTGATAGACATTTTTTTTAAAAAGTCTTTCCTTGTGACTGTCTGTAGGATCTGAACTTTAACAGCTGGAACTATTGATATCAGCATGAAGAGTACTATTCTAGAATGTCAAGGTTATCGTTTTGTAATGCTTCTGTGTTTTTGCCAGTGGAAACTGAGAGAACATGCTCCTCCCCATTCCTACAGTTGCTATATGAGGCTCAGTTACATGAGTCATTGAGACTATTGCTGTTCAAAGTTACTGTTCTATAAACATAAGACATTTCTGACCTTCTCAAAAACACCGTCATCAAACCTATAAAGCTGTAACAACGCCTTGAAATTTAATGATATAACCATTTTATGCGATTCATGCACTGTAAATTATTTGGAAAATCATAGGGCAAATGAAATAAAGATGAGACCAGGATGGGGCAACGAGAGAGGTTAGCAGCCCCTTGCAATGCAATTACATGAGGGCATATCACAATAAATGTGGGTTTAGCAGAATTTTGCATTCTTCATAATTAAAAGCAGTAAATCATGACAGTTTGTCATGTTATATTGTTTTATTCTAAAGAAAAATGTTTTGACTTATTAGTTTGACACCTTCAACATCAATTAGCAACTGGAGCCTGGAAAAGGGCATTTGTTACTACAACATTCAATTTCAGGTCCACTCTAAAGACCAGTGACAAATGTCTTAAGGCTGAAACCTCACTTACAACCTACAGGTATTGTAGAGATCTCAGAATAGTGAATGACCACATACTTCATAACAAGTGCTGCAACAGCATGTTGTGAAAGAATATTGGAATTTCAGCCGTACTTTTTCTGCATTTCACATCACCCAAGTATGTTTATGCTAAATTTCATTTTAAATGTAATTAAGCAAACAAAATGAATGGTGTCATTTTTTGTTTGATTTAATAGGCACTAAACTCACATTCTTTTAGGATTATATGTGAGAGGGGAATGTAATAGCTGAACTCAAACACTATTTTGTAGGTCATGAAGAAGGATCATTTCATTTTTTCTTGGCAGCATGGAAACTTTTTGACCAGTTGTAGCTAATGATATTATTTTTTTGTAGCAGCTTTTTATTTAATTTGCATATTATAATTCTCTCAAACAGTTCAGAGATTCCATCATGACAAACACTCTGTACATCACTTAGATAAATATTATGAACCTGAAATACTGTGGTAAATCTCTTGACACATCTCATAGACTTTAAGGTTGGAAGGAACCATCGTGATAATCTAGTCTGATCTCCTGCATGCTGCAGGTCATAGAACCTCACCCACTCACTTGTGTAATAGACACCTAACTTCTGACTGAGTTACAGAAGTCCTTAAATCATGATTTAAAGACTTCAAGTTACAGAGAATCCACCATTTGCACTAGTTTAAACCTGCAAGTGAACCATGACCCGTACTGCAGAGGAAGGCAAAAACCCCAAGGCTTCTGGCAATCTGACCCAGGGGAAAATTCCTTCCCTACCCCAAATATGGCGATTAGTTAGAACATGAGCATGTGGGCAAGGCCCACCAGCCAGACACCTGGGAAAGAATTATCTGTAGTAACTCAGAGCCGTCCCCATCTAGTGTCCCATAATCAGACACAGGAGATATTCGCTGCTAGCAGTCACAGATCATTACATGCCATTGTAGTTAGCCTCCTCATACCATCCTCTCTATAAATTTATCAAGCTCAGTCTTGAAGCCAGTTAGGTATTCTGTTCCCACTGGAAGACTGTTCCAGAACTTTGCTCCTCTGATGGTTAGAAATCTCAGTGCTGCCTGCTTTGAAAGATATTATACAGCAGAAATTTAGATTTTAAAATATCTTATTGTTATATACGAGCAACTTTCATCTCATGTTGAAAAGCTTAAGATAAAAACTGAGATACAAAAACTTGTCAAGAGAAGAAAATTTATTTCAAGCTGCAAAAAAATCATGTTTTGTATTTGAGCAAACACAGAGCTCATTCCAGTACAATAATGAGTATATTTTCAAAGAACTGCAGCATTTTAGTCATATGACTCTTGTCAAACTCAATGCAAGTTTTGTTGCTAAAATGCCAATTATGTCTTTGAAAATTTAGGAGTTGAAAGAGGCTTTTTTTCTGGCACATGAATCTATTTAGGATAACCTAAGCAGAGTTAAAGATAAGTTTTTCTTTACTAAAGTAGGTTACTTATACCCAGACAACTATATAGCCATGGAATTTTAAATATTTTATATGAAACTTGTTTGTTTACTAGTTCATAAAAAGCAAAAGAACTGATATAAATTTTGCTCCCAGCTACACTGTTTAAAACTGGAATAACTAACTGAAAGTACTCTACATTTATACCAGAGTAACTGGGAGCAAAATTATCACTGCTTCTTTATGTTGTCTTCAATTTGAGCTGGAGTTTTCAATGGTGCAATGCTCAAAATGTGGGGGAAATTCACTTAAATTACAGTGTTTATTAAAAAAAATAAATGACCACTTAAATACTCACCACTAAAAAAATTGATTACAAAGAGTGAAGTGGATAATAAATCCATTGCATTTCAGTAATCATATACTGGTTTAGTAAAGAATTCCTCAAGATCAAAAAATAACCATATGTTCATATTTTTGAAAAAAAAAATCCCCGAACCAAGAAATGAAGGTGATTCCAAAAATCAAAGCTGAACTTCACATCATTTCCTATTCATGGCAGATATTCTTTAACTGCTGCGGTGAAAGGCAATTCTTGAGAGATGTGGGACATTTGCACTGCGTCTCTGCCAATATATGCCAGATTTTGTATTTGTCTTGTTTTTACTGTTACTTGCCTTTAATGTTTTCTATTTCCAGAGCACTTAGTCCCAAATTAAGGTGGGATTTTCAAAAGCACTCAGTGTTGGCTAACTCTGCTACCATTGAAGTTAATGAGCGCCAGATTCACATATGGTGTAAATCGGCTTAATTCCATCAAATCTAGCCTTGAGAGATTTCCCATTGATTTCAGTGGGAGAAGAATTAGGCCACTGCTGTGTGCTTTTGAAAATCCCATGTTTAATTCTTAAGCACACAAGTTCAAAAAGAATAGGAATAAAAAAGATAAAATAAAACACCATCCAAAATGATACTATTAATCTCCAGGAGATTCTACTTTTCCTATCATAGTTATCCCATCTGAGGCCTCCAATCACATTTCAGCCCAAAAGCACTGTATGTGTACAATCATTAAAAGGAGCCATTGCAATCACATAGAAGAAAGTAGCAACATGGCCAAATATTCACAGCTAGCTACCCACCCATGAACTAAACATTCCCAAACACCGCTAGCATTTAAAACCAGGAGGGATCAGCCCTATCCACAACAGTAATTCCTTTCTAGCAACCAAGAACTACAGTAAGAGCACAAGGCTAAACTTACTGTGGTTCTCATAATATACTCATCCTAGGATGCAGTTGTACAACTTGAAATATTATTTGAACTCTTTATGTCAGTACTTTTAAAAACTCATACATTGCTTTGCACATGATAACTAAAAAGTAAAGGAGGTTTATTATTATAGGAAGGAGGTGAGGAGTGGTCAAAGACACGAGTATAAACATTCTATGCATCACACTTTGGTATGTTTTCTTGAAGTTAAAGAAAGATATCTTCCATGCACAGAACACCATATTGAAAGTTCTGTACCTTCTTTTAAAATCAAATTTCTTCAAAAAAAAAAAAAAAAAAAGCATATGTTCTTCTTTCATGACTACATACACAACACAGAGCTTTTCACATTATAAAAGCACAAAATAGTATCTGAAAAAGAATCTGTAATATTCCTCCTCCCTGAACCCCATATTCTTCATGTCTCCATAGTGCAGTCCTGAATGGAGTTCTATCACATTTTTTGGAACACAAAAATAAATTGCTTCTGGGCTAAGACCAATAACATTAAATATTAGCCTAAAACACACACCTTTTAGAGAAGACTATGCAGAACTGAAAATAGAAACGTAGGAGGAACTTGTCATGTCACCCCTATTAGTTCAGTCAGACAACTGAAAAGTTCATTTGCTTCCAGTGATAGTATCTGTGGTATTCCCCATTCTAATCTTTATTTTCAAGATCTTTCATGGCTTAAGACCCTCCCTACCTGTCATCTGTTGTATTCTACAAAGATGTCAATCCCAATGCCTATTCCACCAGTGATGCCGATGTGATGTCATCTGGTTAAAATATGACTATATAGATCCATTGTTGCAACCACTATTATATATTTGCAACAAATCTTGTACAAAATGTGGCATGTAAGATATCTATGAAAAGGTTATGATTTGCTGGTTATGATTATGCTATCTGTATACATGTATCATTTTTGTATGTGAAGTTATGAATATTGGCTCTATACCTGAATTTCAAATGTTTGCTCCCAAGGTAATGCCCATGAAGTAGTTAGTCAGCACATCTTGGAAGGGCTATTCAAATTGAGCGGCCCATCCAAAGGACATTTACCTCACAATGGACCATGGGAGACGTCCATCTACACTGAGTGGACTGTCCTATGAACGTGCTGTCTGGAATATAGCTAATGGTTTCCTGCAATGACTTTGGAAAATTGGGCATGAACATGTGACTTGCCCATGTGACTCAAAACACTATCTGGCTTGGTATATCAAATGAAAGAATAACCAGCAGTTTTGGGTTGTGTTTGTCCTATTTCTCAGCAGTTCTTCCTGAATTTGACATCCTCAGTTGTGACCCACTGAGGCACGGGTACAGCCAGGATTAACTGTCCTTTACTCCAGTTTTCCCTCAAAAAATCTCTATGATTTCTCTCTTGCCACCCCTAATGCATAGGAAGAGCTC
This sequence comes from Lepidochelys kempii, assembly GCF_965140285.1. Lineage (NCBI taxonomy): Eukaryota > Metazoa > Chordata > Testudines > Cheloniidae > Lepidochelys > Lepidochelys kempii. The sequence continues at coordinate 179,946,285 of NC_136380.1, forward strand.
TTCATAAAAATCGACAAAGCGATTACATTCTCCTTCTAAAAATCCCTCCAAAAAGCTCACCATTGATGCAATGTCTACACACATCTCAACAATAACCAGTTTGTGGGAGTGCTGTGACCACTGCAGATTATCATAATTATCTCACTGTTATCTGGTGCTTCCTCTGGTGGATTGCTGTGGCCACCTATCATCTCCTATCATATACTTTGATTGTAAGCCTTTTATGATGTGTGTGTGCACATGCATGCACGGACTGGGGCCTTTAGATGCTACCATAATACAACAAATAAATAATAAATAGCAATAATGATAGCAATAACTATAGGGAACATCACTGACACTGGGAATCTCTAAAACTGAAAACAACATTTTAGGTCCATCCACTTCACCAGAGTCTCTTACTTACCAAACTATGGGGAAACCAGGTCAGAATGAACGAACAATTTGACAAACCTGAAGTTATATGTAGAGCAGGAAGTGTGCAGTCTACCCACTCAACATGTTCTTTCAATAGTCTGAAATAGCCTAAATTTGTAATTCTTGGAACAGGTTACAAATCCATAGCCCTGATTCTATATTTGAGAAGACATAGAAAAATTAGAAAATGGGGTCTGGAGGCAGAATGTGGAAGTTGTTTGCTCTACTGTTCTAACAGTGATTTCTCTTTTGGGTTGATTGGATGAGCCTTTTGTATGATGTAGTATTTTAACTGATGTGCAGGCATTTAGTCCCTTTGGATGGGGCTTTTTTTTTTTTTTTTGGCCGCCTTTGTTTGGATGATGGAATCTTATTTATCTATCCCAGGGATAGAGATTGTGGCAGACAATCCCTGATATAGGGACAAAGGCCTGCAAGAAGAACCTTCCTTTGGCCAGAAAATAGTCCTCAAAATGTACTCCCTATGGGTAGCATAGGGGGTAGTAAAATATGGGATTTTATTAACAGACTGCCATTAAAAACTGGCAGTTCTGTTTGATTGGAACAGGACCACATTTTTTACCCCCCTAAACCGAATACCAAGGATGACAAAAGGACATCTTCCTTATCTTTTCCTCACATCTACTTAAGCCTCTTGCTTTACTAAAGTAAAAGTAAGTGTTAATGGTGTTTTTCCCGTTCCAGAAAGAAAACAACTTTAAATAACCCAAAATGTAACTCTGAGTCCATTCCCAGATGGATTTAAGAGTTCAACTTTGCTCTTAAATTATGTTCCATGCCATTCTACGTCAGCTACCCAAGTTTCCAGGAAATTCTACTCAGATTTTAATGGAAGTAGTTTTCTTTGCTGATGCTTGATTTTTCAGAAGTTAGTTATATACGAATTGTAAGAGGTTTAGCCACTCTTGTGACAGATTCAGCAACATGAGGAGCTGCAAGGACGTTAGCATCTTAAAGCTGGCAAAAAACAAGAACTACACTACAAGAAGGATGTGGAAAAATTGGAAAGAGTACAGTGGAGGGCAACAAAAATGATTAGGGGACTGGAACACATGACTTATGAGGAGAGGCTGAGGGAACTGGGGATGTTTAGTCTTCAGAAGAGAAGAATGAGGGGGGATTTGATAGCTGCTTTCAACTACCTGAAAGAGGGGTCCAAAGAGGATGGCTCTAGACTGTTCTCAGTGGTAGCAGATGACAGAACAAGGAGTAATGGTCTCAAGTTGCAGTGGGGGAGGTTTAGATTGGATATTAGGAAAAACTTTTTCACTAAGAGGGTGGTGAAACACTGGAATGCGTTACCTAGGGAGGTGGTGGAATCTCCTTCCCTAGAAGTTTTTAAGGTCAGGTTTGACAAAGCCCTGGCTGGGATGATTTAGTCAGGGATCGGTCCTGCTTTGAGCAGGGGGTTGGACTAGATGACCTCCTGAGGTCCCTTCCAATCCTGATATTCTATGATTCTATGAACTGGCACTGAATGCTCAGTGAGGACTGGGATCCAGATCCTCAAAGATATTTAGACACCTAAGTCCCATAACAGTCAGCTGCCTTAAACACTTTTAAAAATCAGAGCCTAGCTCCATGGAAAGCCTGAAAATACTCCTTTTCAGAGCTATATGAAAACCACCAAAAAACAAACAGTTTTTTCACGGTCAGATCAAAAATTGTTTTGTCAAACTTTCTCTCTCACAAAAGCATAAATCCAGTGGAGCCGGAACAAGGTGGTTAGGAGATGGGGGGAGGAGGAGCCGCCACACCTTCTGGTTTGAAGAAAGAATAACACGCACCCAAATACATGGTTTCCATAATCAGCACCCTCCACTATAAAAATTGTTCTAGCATCCCTGCACACATTCATATTGGGGATGTCTATAAATACGAAATATTGCAGCCCAGCCCTCCCAGGATAATATTGCCAAAACATTATAGCCATTAGAAAATAAGTACTTAATGCAAGTTTCCTTTGAATAGCACAACCTTATTAGCACTATACCATGACAAGTACTATCCCTTCATTCCATACAAATATAGATCAAAAACTAGGAGATGTCAGAACATTTTCATAAAATGGAAGATAATACAGCTTTGACACAAAAATCTGTATTATACACATGGCCATGTATATACACATATACTAAATTTAATCACACTGTAGCCTAGTTTCCAGGAACAAACAGCTGCTATTCACTGTAATCCTGTACAAAGCTGCTTTAAAAAAAAAATTACCATAATTCATACCATACATATTGATGTCCATTAACAGCTTTTTTGCAAGCCTTTTTATATAAACAAAATATGCTAGAAAGGAAACCATCTGTACAATTAAATGGTCAGTCAGCATATTTGTCTTACATAAGCAATAGTACAGCCACACTATGGTGCAGTGTAAACATTGACTCAGTGATCTGACATCCTAGCACTGAAAAATTATCTTTCATCTGGCAGAGGCTGGAACTGCTGTGGAGTTGGTACACTTAGTCCTGGAGTGAAGGGTGAGCCTTGCATTATACTTCATCTACACTGAAATATGAAGAAAAGTGATAAGTCCCAGGGGGAGTCCAATCCATTCCTTCCAGATGGAAGATGTGACTAAGGTTTGCAATAGTCTGAAAGCGGCAGCTTAGCGATGGTGAAATATGCAGATCAGGACATTGTCTAACTTTTCCATGGTCAATATGGGCATGGGCGCAGAGACCCTCCATAGGTAAAAAACAAAAAATGCATGAGGGAGGAGGGAAATTATCCTTCTAAAATAATTCTGCATATTGTCTTCAAAAGAAACTCAACTAATCAACTCTCAGAGAGATTTTATTTATTTTTCTATTTTCGAATTGTCAGAGATTCTTATTGACCTTTAATTATTGACAATTTGTTTTCACTTCTGACAGAATTATTAGATTGCCTGATATATTCAAAATGAGTCCTTTGGCTTTTCATGTATGAAAGGGCTATTAAATACTAGATCTGAGACATGTATCATTATTTTTGTCACAACAAATAAAAGGTCAAAGGACCTGAGCTCAGAAATGACAGACTGGATGCTCTGTAAATCAATGCTAGGCTTTGTGTTGACCACAGTGATAGGTTTATGGGCAAAGGTCAAATCATTTAGAAGGTTCAGGGAACAGTAAGAAAACCTTCTACTTAGACCCCTTTATCATTATCTACTCACAAAGCGCACCTGCCTTGAGCTACTGTTCCTGTGAATAGAAAGATGAAATGATAAACAATAAGGTGAAAGTTGTCATCAGTAAACTCAAGAAGCTCCTTGACACCAGAAATTAAGAAGTCATGCCAGTCCCTGCTGGCCTGAAAGGCTGATTGCTAAGGCCATAAGATACCAGTTAATTTGGAATTCACAGTGAGATTACTAAATGGGTTGTCAAGGTTCCTTCCCCGCTCTGAACTCTAGGGTACAGATGTGGCGACTTGCATGAAAAATCCCCTAAACTTACTTTTACCAGCTTTGGTTAAAACTTCCCCAAGGTACAAACTATTTTACCTTTTGTCCCTGGACTTTTTTGCTGCCACCACCAAGCGTCTAACAAATATATAACAGGGAAAGAGCCCACTTGGAAACGTCTTTCCCACCAAAATCCCCCCAAGCCCTACACCCCCTTTCCTGGGGAAGACTTGATAAAAATCCTCACCAATTTGCATAGGTGAACACAGACCCAAGCCCTTGGATCTTAAGAACAATGAAAAAGCAATCAGGTTCTTAAAAGAAGAATTATAATTGAAGAAAAAGTAAAAGAATCACCTCTGTAAACTCAGGATGGTAAATACCTTACAGGGTAGTCTGATTCAAAACATAGAGAATCCCTCTAGGCAAAACCTTAAGTTACAAAAAGACACAAAAACAGGAATATACATTCCATTCAGCACAACTTATCAGCCATTTAAACAAAACAGAATCTAACGCATACCTAACTAGATTGCTTATTAGCCCTTTACAGGAGTTCTGACCTGCATTCCTGCTCTGGTCCCAGGAAAAACAACACAGTCAGAGAAAACTCTTTGTCTCCCCCCCAGCTTTGAAAGTATTTTGACTCCTCATTGGTCCTTTTGGTCAGGTGCCAGGGAGGTAGCCTTAGCTTCTTAACCCTTTACAGGTGAAAGGGTTTTTCCTCTGGCCAGGAGGGATTTAAAGGTGTTTACCCTTCCCTTTATATTTATGACATGGGTCAACAGCCAGAAAGTGAAGGTAAGAGGACAGAGTCTGAAACTCAAGCATGTTTTAGCTAAACTGGTTAGAGAAGAAATACACTTCTGAAGTGAGCCATTAGCACTATGATACAGCTGCAATTACACAGGGACAAGGGATGGATGGTAACCAATGGCAAAATAATCACCCAGGTGGCAGTGTTGGGGAGATAAATTACAACATCAGGTGTACCCAACCAATATTTTCTAAATTTCTGCCCAAATATAACATTAGCTGTGTTCTGAGCTAGGTGAAATGAGAAGAGAAGTCTAGCGCTGGGAGGAAGATTTTACTTCAAAAACAAAAATTGTCCTGATAAAGCTGCAGAAGCTCTGACTGCCTTTTGCAAGTCAGAGAAACACTCATTATCTACAGAGAAAAGTGATAGCTACTTCACAAAAATCCTCCTGAATACAGATGTATGGGTAGCCACCCTGATCATCTGGAGATAAGGTGTAAACAATAACAATTAGATAAAAGTCTTACAAATAAATCCTAGGAGTAAAATATTTAATTATATAACTTTCTGAGAACCATCAGACTGGTGGTTTCATTGGTATAACTCTGGATCTGCTGTCACAGTGCTGATTTTGTAAACAAGTTCATTCAGGATGAAAGTACTTTTTTGATTGTTTCTGCTGATCTTATTAAAGTTTCATTAATTTCAATAGTTGCTTGCTATTGATTTAGCATTCTGATTAACTGCACTGGGCTACTCCTTTGCACCCAATTCCCTCAACTATCGCTGAAAGAGCCCTCAAGTCAGTCTGCCACTGCTCTATAGGACAGGCTTACTGCAGTACTTCACACTGTCAATCACATTTTGGGATCCTAAAGAGAAGCTCACCTCTTCTCTTTCACTTTTCTCTATGATTATTTTTACACTTTGCTGAGGTCAGTTCTTGAGGAAGGGTAACATTTAGCATTTTGAACTAGGCTATAAAGATGTTTTTTAGGTGTGTGTGTGTGTGAAGAGATTAAATTTGAAGTTAATTCTAGCTATCTACTTCTGTCAGGATCATCAAGTAGTGTAGGTAGCCTATGTTATCCGGTGGTCTTATTACAGGCATCCTCCGATTCTCCCTCCCACCTTCATTCCTATTGTTTGTTGCACCAATTTGTTGCATCTTTTCTCAAATGATGTTCTTCAGCACAGGAACCATGTCTTCCTCTTTGTTTTCACTATGCTTATTATGATTGTGGCTTTTGGAGAAAACAAAACAATTATAGTAACAATTATTCTCCACTGCTTTGGTAAATTAAAAGATAAATCCTTTGGGAAAATACCATTTCCCCTCAGAGGTTTATCTTTATGTTTTAAAAATTGTTCACACTCATATACAAGCAGGTCATCCCCAAACTATGCCAGCATATGCAATGTAATTTAATATGTAATTTTACTTGAAGGCCATGCTCTTCATACAACCATTTGAAAAAATTCAATAGACCTGTTCAACCCACAGCCCTTTTCTTTACCTGTAATGTGGCTAGTAGAAAACAATGCATTTTTCACTTTTTTTTTTTAAACAAAAGACCTTTCCTCTATTGTTCACAACTGGTATCATCACTACCTTTAAATGGAAACATCCATTTAAAATGGACAGGCACTGTATTTTCTTTCTTTCATTTTTAAAGCCTTCCTGTGGTTTTCCAAAAGCATTCCAAAGAGGTTACTTACTTTGCTTTGAAATTGGTTTGAGTTATGAGTAGGCCACAGCCTGAGACCAGCAGCTGAGACAGCAACAGAGATGAAAGTTTTTTAGCTTTGAGATTCAAGGGGAAACACAGCTGCTACAGCTGGCCTTCTCAGATCTCAACACTTACTACAATGATCGAGAAGGCGATAATGTGCTGTGTCTCAGTTTGAAAAATGCATTAATAAAAACAGTCCCTAAATAGAACAAAAAGTCAATTAATCAAACACTAGACTTTTGGCTCTGGAAATTGAAGTGGGCTATGTTTACAGAAAAGGATTCTGCTGAATTCTGAATTAGTACATCTACTCAAAATTGCCAGTGGTATTACTCAAAACTGATTTTTTTAAAGTAAATTTACAGAACAGGAGATGTTGTCATCTCACAAATGTTTATGGATTTTATCAACATAGTGAAGAAGCAGAAATGCAAAAGAAACATATATAAATGAAACACCACTGGAATAGTTTTATTGTAAGATCCTCGACAAACAATTAATATAACTACATATGGATCTGGACTTTTATAGCATATGCAGGACAATTTTAAAAATAAAATAGATACAGAAACATTAAATGGAAAGTACAGCTTATCTTTGAGACCTTTTGGTTGCACTTGATAAACTCTGATCTCACTGCAGCTTTGCAGCAGTACACATCCCCCTTTAGGGCCTCTGAACAAAGTATGCAGTCCATTTGGTATATACTTAATACATTTTGGCAAAAGTATAAACAAATGTCCTATGCTGTTCATATCACTGCAGCCACATTGCTACTTGAAGGTATTTGACTTTAAACAAGAACTGGATTTAAAATGAAATATTAGCAGAAGTGTTAGAGGCAGTGTGAACTCAACTATGTGAGCCTCCTGGACTCAGCATGAAGAGGTTTATATTATTTTGGATGGAATTATTCGTATCCTGAATCTTAATGTAACTTTTGCCAGCCAGGGAGCAAAGGGCAAACCATGAAACCAAAACTCAAGACTGCTAGAGCCAGCTTGTCAACAGAGCTCAGTTCCCAGCTGCTGAGAACAATGAGAGCTGCTGAGCACTTTCTGAAAAAAAATCTAGTTACTTCAGTTTAGGAGCCTAAATGGGAGCTGAATTCTTTTGCAAATCTGAGCCTTGGTGTGTTGCATTCTTGTTATGCAATCAGGCTAGTGAATTCTTTATCTAAATAAAACTGCATTCCATAGGGAGCAGTATGTTTATTCTGTGAATTATATAACACAGATTCATAAAGGAAAATGAACTTCAAGTTTGGCCCTTATTAATTTTCCTTATTTTCAAAAGTGTTTGGATTTTTTTTTTTTAGTTAATAGAATTATTTCTAGGACGAGGAATCAAATATATAAACTGTTTGACCCTATGTTTTAATCAAAATCACAGGAATAAAGTTCATGCCTGACAGAAATATTATCCTACTCTTATAACCATGGGCTTGTCTACACACACTGAGTTTGCAGCAAGCTGAAGTGTGACTCTGCCCTGTACAAGCCTGCTGCCCCACTTACTGTGCATGTGACCCTGCTGACATACCTTAACAGGTTTGATTTGCCCTGCTTTGTTTAGGTAGACAAGTCCTGAGCGATGCATTTAAAAGATGATGGTGCCATTCAGAGGGACAACCAGAAGCGGCCCAAATTACCTACCTGGTCACCCCAAATTTGAGTAGCATTACCACCCCATGCATCAGGTCACAATCCCACTCACTTCAATTTGGCCCGGATGGCCTTCTGTCCAGACCGGGGCAGCTGGCTGGGTCAAATGCGAGTAAGAGGCATTGCACCATGACGCATAGGATTACAATGCCACTTGCTTAAATTTAACCTGGATGGCCCTCCATCATGCAGTCAGAGACAAAGAGAGAGACCTGGAACCCTTCTCCCCCTACCAACTGTACAGCTGGTGCTGTTACACCAATCTAGTTAATAGTTTTTGCATCTAGAAGCAACAAACTGTGCCCCAAGAGCCAGTTCTGAAAGAACACATTTTACTCTTCTTCAGCAGTCTAAAACATAATTGATATAACACAAAACTGACTGATGCCATGTCAACAGCCAAAGCAAGAGCAAAATATTTTCACATAAGAAAGCTGTGTTAAGTGATCTACATTTTAAAATCACTCATCACTCTTTATTTACTTTTGGCACACCCTGAATTCACAAAACACAAACAAACAAACAAACAAACAAACAAACAAACAAACAAAAAAACTGTCCACCAACTCCTTAGCCATACTTTATTGAAAAATAACCTGTTCCAAGAAAGAAAAGGCTGGAAGCAAATAATTGCTAACAACCAGATAATCAGTTCTATGTATGTTGAGCTGGACAAGCTGAAGCGAATGTAAACTAGAAATCCACACATTTAAACAACCAAGAAAACAGAAATGCTTTCCAATACTTCGGGTTTTTTAAGTGTAGTGCAATTAGTATTTTTGCCGAAAGAGAAATTTATGTTATGAAACAAGAAAGGAAATTTGGTAGAACTGTCATTCATATTTCATTATAACTTAGTTTAAGAACTAAATAACATTAACCAACCTACAGTATGTTCCGTGTTTTTAGAAAAACTCTTAAAAACAGACCTTTAATCCTTCCAAACAGTAGATAACTGCATAACATCTACACCTATTATTATAACAAAAACTACACAAGTTCATATGTTTTTAATTATGCACTGTGCTCAGCTCTAAACAAAAATTTTCAGCTATATTTTAATTCCACAGCCTGAAGATGATATCTGTCATGGCTGAATTATATCTAACCTCATTTTTCTTCATGAAGCAGGTTTTAAAAATAATTTCCAGGAAGTCAAACCAGTTTTTCTCCTCCTCTGTAGAAAAGCTGGTACCCAGCAGTAAAATGGAGCCAGTTGTTCTTTAGATAATTTTACAGGAAAGCTTTGGAAGAGTTTTATATCTGCAGAAGGGTTACATATGTTTTACACTAAATGCACAAGAAAACCAACTCTGCATGGTAGTTAATATTGTATGGTTATGATATGCTTTCAAGTGTCAGGTGCAAGTACACCTCTACCCCGATATAACGCGACCCGATATAACATGAATTCGGATATAACGCGGTAAAGCAGTGCTCTGGGAGGGCAGGGCTGCGTGATCCGGTGGATCAAAGCAAGTTTGATATAATGCGGTTTCACTTATAACGCGGTAAGATTTTTTGGCTCCCGAGGACAGCGTTATATCAGGGTAGAGGTATACTTAAACCTTTTGGTTTTGGGTTGTAGGAAGTGGTTTATTTACTTATTTTTTTATTAGCCTATATTTAGAGAGGGGTCATCAGTCCCTATGTTCCCATATCTTTATGGTGAAAAAACAAAACTGCAATTTTATATTGAAAAACAGAGTTGGGGGGAAAAATGACCAACATTTAAAGGAATGCAGAAGTAAGAGAGAAATGGTAATTTGCTTAAAAATTAGAGGTGAAATTTTGGCCTGAATGACATTGACGATCAAACTCCCATTGACTTCAGGGAGGCCAGAATTTCAGAGATGTTTTTACCAGACTAACCACCTCCACTCCTATTCTGGACTCAAATTACTGTCCTTTTAAAGAAATCTGTTACTGCATTTTTGGATACAAATTTTTCAGGTTACTCAACATGTTAATGTGTAGCCATATATTTGATATTCCAATGGAGATGCGAAAGTTAAACCTCCACTGAAGGAGTATGCAGCCCTCACAACACAATAAGTCACCAAAGAAAGCATTATACCATCCATTCTAAATTATCATGATTTTAATTTCCCTAACAATAGACACCAGAACCCTAAGTCACTGTGCATACACACATGAACTTTAAAAATATATATAGTTTTTCAGTTTGTCATTTAACTCTGTAAATCCAGTCATAGTTATAATCCCTGAGTGAAGAATAAACATCAAAAGCTAAACGTTTTAATTCCCAGAAGCACTGAGTGCAGTGAGCAATGGGAGCTGCTGGTGCTCAGCACCTAGAAGTCTAAGTTAATATTAAAAAATGTAGATTTTACACCTCTATTGTGTGAACAGCTAAAAGAGAAATGCCTCAAAATAATTCTCTCTTTTCTAGTTTCCAGAAGCGATTCCAGTCCCATTTACAATCAAAATGCAGCTGGCTGTGGCCAGTGCGTGTGTATATATAAATAAAACTGGTGTTAGTACAGGTCCTTGGGTGTTCCCCAACAGTGATACAGCTTTGAAAAATTGCTATTGAGATTATTTTACTTTAGCAGAATACTTAAGTTTTATATTCCTTCTGCAGAGTCCAGAGTTGCATCACATAATAGAGTACTTAACCTACAAGCATTAACAAAATGTTTTCCCTTGGATTTTTTTAAAGCAACTGTATTTCCCTACTTTTTAGGATGTGACCTTTGAGATATAGCAGAGAGTTACAATTTAGGAATACCAGTTGGAATTATAAAACAACAACAACAAAAAATAATAACCAAGGTATTTTCAGTGAAAGAACTGCTGCTTGAAGCAAAGTGGCGATGAATAGTTTTAAAACAGACAGAGAAATCTCCTCCTTTTTGTATTTACATAATCCTGTTATTTTTACCTTTTAAAATTAACTTACCGAAGTGTACTTGGACTATTTCTTTTCACTTTGTGAAACAATGAGATCCCTAAAGAAAGTGATCTAAACTTATAACTTCTGAAGTCAGCGGGGTTGGCATGGTGTACAAGTTAGTGCAACCTTTGGCCCAAAGAATCTTGCTTGCACGAGGACAACTAGAACCTCCAGAAAGATCAGAAACAGAACTGGAGTAAGGACTTCATGGCTGAAGATACAAAAGAACATATCTTGGTCAAATAACTGTAGTCTACACGGCTGGCCATTTGCTCTAGTAAGTCATACATTATAACTCCCCCAATATTTCTTTGGGTTTAAGAACTGAACTCTGCTACCCTAGTCACAAGGGTTAAATGGGACTGCACACGTGTACTGAAACTATTCATGTAAGGGATGCAGGATCATGAACAAATGCAGAAGACAGCCTGTAAAAGGACACAAATTTAAGTATTATTATGAAGGGCCTTGTCAAAAGAGAGCATTACATCCAGAGTTTCCCTGCCTCATTTAGGATTAAGCCAACATTTTCTGCAGAATTAATTTTTTTGTTTTAAAATAAAGTAGAAATATTTTCCTGAGTCTGCAGGCAGTTAGCACTAGTACATCTTCTGTTCATTGCTTTGCAAGCATCAATAGGGTGAAGTTAACATTCTGGTAGTTTCACTCTGGCTTTTTCAGAACCCTGTGGGCATCAAAGAAACTGTCAAGAATTATGCCAGTGCCATGCTATTGGTTAAATGTTATTATATTATGGTCATTATTTCCAAGTGGTCCTGTCATAGTTACCTCTTGGACCAGATCCTGCACTCTGTTCAGGACTCAATCGAGAGTTGCCTCTCCCGTTGTGGGTTCCTGTACCAGCTGCTCCAAGAAGCAGTCATTTAAAGTATTGAGAATTTTTGTCTCTGCATTTCGTCATGAGGTGACATGTACCCAGTCAATATGGGGATAATTGAAATCCCCCACTATTATTGAGTTCTTTATTTTGATAGCCTCTCTAATCTCCCTTAGCATTTCATCGTCACTATCACTGTCCTGGTCAGGTGGTCGATAATAGATCCCTACTGTTATAGTCTTATCAGAGCATGGAATTGCTATCCATAGAGATTCTATGGAACATGTGGATTCATTTAAGATTTTTACTTCATTTGATTCTATATTTTCTTTCACATATAGTGCCACTCCCTCCGCACGACCTGTTCTGTCCTTCCTATATATTTTGTACCCCGGAATGATTGTGTCCCATTGATTGTCCTCATTCCACCAGGTTTCGGTGATGCCTATTATATCAATATCCTCCTTTAACGTGAGGCACTCTAGTTCACCCATCTTATTATTTAGACTTCTCTCTGTATTGTCTACTTCTGGTAGTATGTGTGTAGTACTTTTTTAGGTTTCAGAGTAACAGCCGTGTTAGTCTGTATTCGCAAAAAGAAAAGGAGGACTTGTGGCACCTTAGAGACTAACCAATTTATTAGAGCATAAGCTTTCGTGAGCTACAGCTCACTTCTTCAGATGCATATCGTGGAAACTGCAGCAGGCTTTATATATACACAGAGAATATGAAACAATACCTATTCCCACCCCACTGTCCTGCTGGTAATAGCTTATCTAAAGTGATTTCCAGCACAAATCCAGGTTTTCTCACCCTCCACTCTGTGAATTTGTGTGGGGGGGTGGAGGGTGAGAAAACCTGGATTTGTGCTGGAAATCACTTTAGATAAGCTATTACCAGCAGGACAGTGGGGTGGGAATAGGTATTGTTTCATATTCTCTGTGTATATATAAAGCCTGCTGCAGTTTCCACGATATGCATCTGAAGAAGTGAGCTGTAGCTCACGAAAGCTTATGCTCTAATAAATTGGTTAGTCTCTAAGGTGCCACAAGTCCTCCTGTACTTTTTTAGGGTGACCAGATGTCCTGATTTTTATAGGGACAGTCCCGATATTTGGGGCTTTGTCTTATGTAGGTGCCTATTACCCCTCACCCCCGTCCCGGTTTTTCACACTTGCTGTCTAGTCACCCTATACTTTTTTCAAGCGTTAGATACAGAAGTACCATTTCTTTTGCAAACAAGGCAGCACTGTTCTGTAGATGGAATGCTCCCAAGGCTTCCTTTCCAAAAGAACCCATGAACAACACAAATTTGTGTAATAAACAGTTGCCTATGAAGGTGAGTGCAATGAAATAACTGTGAGGGTAACTGAACGGATGTCAAGACTAGAAATGTTATAGGATCTGAATTCATTATACTGCTGTATGTGTTCATTCAAAATCTATTAAGCGTAATAGATTAGAAAAGTAAGTGAAGAGGACAAAGCCAATTTACTAAAGACATTATTATTGCACTTCAAAAACGTGCACTTAGAGCTGGGGTAAAAAGCTTCGAATAAGATAATGTCAGGAGAAAAGCAGTTTTATGATAATTGTACGTCAGCCACATTTTTCTCTTTCAAACCCACCTACCTAAAATAGTGCGATAGGCTTGATTCCAAGATGTCTGAGCACCTGGAGCTGCAGTAAACTTTGCCCAGAATCCCTAAAATAATTTCAGAGAACTCCTGGAGGCCACAAAAATAGTAATGTTGCCTCAAAGTTAGTGAGTTGTACAGAAACCAGCTGAAAGACCACAGACTGTTTTAAAAAATCTCATCTCAGAAAGAAACTGTATGTAAAGAACTAAAACACAAAACATCTTAATGATTCACATTTGGAATTCATAACTTTTTTCTTTTAAAAAAGTAAGGTCTAGCCACAAGAAATATAAAAAATTTAAATGAGCATGTTCCTTTTATAGCTATGTATTTCTTATAAATGTTATAATTAATTCAATACACCAAATGTAATACAAAGAGACTAAAGCCTAATCTTGTAGAGTAGCAACTTGAAAGGTTCTGCTACAATTCACTGAAGTATTTTAATTTGGGGTAATGAATTGGCAAATGAAACACCACCTCTGGTAGGCAGTCAGCTTTTTAATTTTTTTCTATCAATCTGTAACCAACCATGAAGCCATTTAAAATTCACATTTAGAATTATGGAGCATTAATGTTTAGGAAAAGTGTTTTAATATGTTCTAGATAGGGTTGAAAAGATGATTAATGAAAACAATATTTCACCACCCTGATATGTATTTGACTGATTCAGTAAATTCCAATTAAGAAAGATTCATTAACACTCTGAATCTCCAAATTTATTTTAGCTGTTTCCTTTAGCTTTGTTCTACAAGAAACTTTTTGTAATGCTGTGTAACACAAGTCTTATTCCTTACACAAACTTAAGAATGATATTTTCTCAAGTAAAATGAACGCTTTGTAGACTGTTGACATTAATATCCTATTCTAACCATAAAAGTTCATTAAAGTCTTTGGATAAGGCATGTAATTTGACTGGAAGTTTGGAAAATCCCTGTACTTTAAGACTTATATTTTATTTTTATTTCTTTCAATATTCTTCTGCTAACTACAACGATAGCTATCACAAACTGAAAACCTGACAAATGAGATAACCTCTTTTCTCATTGCTAGCCACCCATGACCAAAAAGCTCCTTAACCATTCTCCAGATAAACACAATTGCAAACTGTTGGCACAAAGAACCCAAGTATCATTAAGTTCCTTCACTCAGAGCAATGTATACTTAATAATTACTTGCAAGTTAGAGAATTCCCGTCATTACCATAATATTTTTGTAGCATCATTGTGCCTTGATCCTGCAAAGATTCGACATTATGCTCTGTAAATACGACCAAGTGTTACATTCTAAAACAGGCTTATTTCCCTCAGCAAAAGAATCCTAAATTTTAAACTTTTATATTGCAAAATGGGCCCATTTCCACGATTGTAATAAGTACAGAGATACTGAAATTTAGAGTAGCGTAGTTAAGCTTTTTCTTGTGGTGCCATCTTTAATCCCTTTTCAGAACTCTAAACGTTAAAAATATGGGCCAAGAGACAATGGATAATGTTCTGTAATCTCTTTTGGCTACACTCAAACACTGAAAATAGCCTGAAATTTAAAACACATCTTGAAATTTGTAGGGCAGTCATGCGTTTTGCAAGGCCAAATTTGGAGTACAATTAAGGAATCACAAATGTATTTTCAGCTTTTCAACATGAAGACAATGAATGATGGAATGACATCCATAAATCAGCACTGTTGGCAGCTTGTCATAGTTTAGAGCACCCCTAAGGCTGTTCCACCTTACACTAGATGATGAACTGGTCCACAGCTGATCCCAGAACTAGGTGCAGGATAGTGCTACACAATGGTGATGAAAAACCAAGTTTGGTCTTCCTCTGCCACAAACTTATCTTCTGTCTGTGGTTCTTGGGACATGCTGGTACAACATCATTGTCTATGTGTTTACTGTTGGTGCATAGTAGAGAGACCACAGCTGTACTGTTATTATAAGAGTCCTAACAAGGGCAATTTTCTTTTATATTTCCTGCCAACATAGTTGGATTTAAACTAACATGAATGCTTAGCACTAAACATATCCAAAAAACAGAGCAAACATTAAATCTTCACAATACTCCTACTATATCTCCAGTTTACAAATGGGTAAATGGAAACCCAAAAAGAGTTTAAAGTGTTCCAGTCCACATAGAAAATCACTAGCAGCACAGGCACCGACTCTGGGAAAAAAATAGTGGGTGCTCATCTCCTCCCCCTTCCCCTCCCAGGGTCTCCCACTTGCTGGCAGCCCCACAGATCAGCTCCTCCCGCTCCCTCCCACTGCCTCTCACCCCTGCAATAAGTTGTTCAGTGCCATGCAGGAAGTTCTGGGAGGGGGAGGCAGAGGAGTGGGGGTGAGAAGAGGTGGAGGAGGGGACAGAGCAGGGGCATGAAGGGACAGGGTGGGGTGGGAAGAGGCGGGGTGGGGGTGTGGACTTGTGGGGAAGGATGGAGTTGGGGGCGAGGCCTGGGGTGGAGTGGGGTCAAGTACGCCTTGGAAACTCCAGAAGCCAGCGCCTATGACTAGGAGAGCCAAAATTGTAACTGAGGAGATCCTGATTCCCAAGCCTGTTCTTATTCCTCTAGACCAGGGTGCCCAACCTACAGCCTGCAGGTCATACATGGATCACCAGAGCATTTCAAAAGGCCCACAACTTGCTTTAATACAATATACAAATGGTCAATTCATTAGCATTTTTCATCATGTTTACATCATTTTAGTTTATACAAGTGTGTAAACAGACAATACTGTACATAGACACAGCCCATTTAAATACATACGAAAAAAGCTTAACTTAAAAAATAAATCAATACAGGAGACTTTACATTTTATTTAAATATGTAGAATCTCTTAAACCTAAGCACAACCTTGTGTGGGCCAAAATGGCCCTCCCAAATAACGAGGTTGGGCACTACTGCTCTAGACTATTCTCTTTACCAGGGTGAAATTCTCCATTGTGCAGAGGGGCCGCACAAGGGTGAATTTCATTCTCTGGAAATAACTACTTAAGGTAAATGCCTGAAGATAGGACCAACACTAAGTTAATATTTTAGTCATCCAAGGTTGATGTGTACTGTCAATTATTTATACAACTTGAAACAATAATGATAAGCATACTGACGAGACAGGAAAATGGAGAATACTCACACTGCATTATATAGCAAGGGTAAAGAAAGTTATGTTGTTCATTTTAAACTCTGCTATGTTCAGATAGGGTTGTTTTACATTTGACCAAAAACATTTATAGCATGTGCCTAAAACATACTTTCAAGTTGTTATTCAGTACAATAATATATGCAAATTATAGTACAGATATAATTACGTCCAGCAGATGCCATATGTACGCACATGAGCAATGTGCATGCCCAAGGAACCTTCTCTGTATAGGCAGTAAAACAAGAAACTTATTTTCTGACTAAGTAGGACTGGTAAATAGTTTAGTTATTTTACTGGACGCCAGTCTACATGCAAAGCTGTACCTTTCCAAAATGGCCACCAGCTCTCATAACCGTTTGTGGGAATTAAGCCAATTCCTCAGCTATTCCCTGAGTGAGGTGATTACCCTCAGCAAGAGGGTCAAGATGTTGAATTAACTTTTCTGGTTGAAAGTGAGGCTGCTCTCAGCCAAAATGAATGCCATCTCCCATTCTTTACCAGTCATGCTGCCCTCAGAGAAGATGGTTGCCCCTTTTTCACCATGTGATGTCTAAGCAGTACACAGAAAAATGTGAAGATCCATGGAATGAGACTGTGGAGGCATCAAGGGATGTGTTATAGATAAGGACCCTCATTTTCACTTTTTTATTTTGTTTAAAATTTCCTGGTCATTTATCAGTGTTTATTACAAAAATAAAACTAAAAATGGCTGAAAATCAAGCGTAAAAAACCCCAACTTCACAGTTTTTGGGGTCTATATTGGCATTAGTATTGGGGGATAGAAGGATAGAAAAAAGCAACAAATAGAGAAAAGTAAGAATATTGAAAGGAAAAATAGTTTAATGTGCTGGTGGTTTATTTCACAAACTGTATTTATCTGTTTAATACCGTACTAATATACATGCATCTTCATGCAATTAGAGTCATCTCGGCTCTCCTGGAGTCTGCTCAGGTTACTGAGCCAACATCTCTCCTTCCAGAGTAGGAAGCTGAGTCCAGCCATTTTTTTTTTTACTTGAACAGTGACATATACATATGCGTATGTGCGTGTGAGTACTACATTGTACTTCCACTACATTGTCTTATTTTAGCAGTTTGTTACAAAACAGGACAGAAAACTATGAGGAATCAGAGGAATGAGAAGGAAGCAGGTGGCAGATTTAGGTGCTGCAAGGGAGCACGGGGTGCAGATGGAGGGGAGTGCAATGGAATGTGAAGAGCCGGAAGAGATTGAAGAGGTACAGGGGACTGTGCTGATGCAGAGAAGAAGGATATGATCAGGAGAAATATGGGAGACAATTGAATGTAGAAGATAGGTGGGGGCAGGAAACTGTGGGGGAACATGGAGGAAGAAGGGAGAGTAAGTGGGGGATAGAGAGGGATAGAAGAAAGTAGGGGGATTCTCCACTTCCAGGAGAGACCACATGTTTGGTTGAATTTTGACCCTGAAAAGCACACGTTCAAGACGGGTGGCTTCTCCCTAAAAGGGAAAAAAAATATTAAAGGCAGTACAAGTACAATGTGATTAATTTATAAATCACATTGTTATGAAGTCAATCTTATGATATTGTTTGGGTCAGACGATTTTTGAACCTTAGGGGTCGGCAACGCTGAAAAAGTACTTGGATGGATTGATATCTATGGGACTATTGTGGCACTGATCAAATTAGCTCTAAGCAAAATACAGAAAACTCAGACAGACTTGAAAGGGTATAGTGCTAAATAAAAGCTGTACAACAGTGTTTTCTTATAAATTATAATGTATCTCATGGCCAGTGGCCAAAGTGACTTGTGTGTTCTTCCCTAGTAAACGTAAAAATGCTGTGAATTCTGTTTCCACTTGAATGCAGACACTCAAACATTTGATTGTCATTATCAGTTAATTTAGAATGCTTAGAAATTATGAAGCATCAAAATGCACAGTAATTGTAGAAGAATATATAATAATTGGGAACGTTAGTAATAGTCAAAGAATGGTGCTGCATTTGATCATCTCATAGTAAATTTGTTGTCACACCAACAGCAACAGAAGAGGATAAACTCTTGCAAAAATGAACTAAGGAAGAAATATTTCAGTAAAAGAAAGGAAATGTAAAACCTTATTAAAACTAGAGAATTCCTCAAGAACAAACTGGCAAACATGCTCCCTAAAAGATAACATGCACAAGTATTAAGGTTTTAGTGACAGCTGGCATGTTTCATTGTAGAATAGCATTCATTTGCATGTTTCCCTTATGCATTAGGTGAAGCTGGAGAACACTGAACTGATTGTATTATAACAATGCTCTGGAGTGAAACAAAAAGATGAGGAAAGAAGGGGCTTATTGAATAAGCAGGTATTTGACAATAAGAGTAGCACCCATAATGCTAATATAATTTTGTTTCCACTGTAAACTGTGCAGAATTTTTATGTGGATTTCTTTTTCTATTTTAATATATACTATAGAGAATATAACCTGGCTATAAGAAAGTTTCTTCTCTGCTTAGACATGTCACATATGGTCATAGCTGGGAGAGAAGCGAATGATCAAATGGAATTTAGTTTAAATGTTTTTGCCCAGCTTTAGCTAATATAAAGGTAAAAGAAAGGGGAAAATGGGGTTCAGAGGTTCTTGCATTCTTAATACACTTAATCAATTTTTTAATTAGATGGGTTTGTACTGGCAGGTGTTTGGGTCAAGTTATAAAAAGGGGAAGCCTAAAATTAGTTTCTTAAACCTATATTTATGGACCTAAATAAATTACATGATTTTCAAAAAGGCAGAACACCTATTAGTTTTCATTGACTTTATTGAGAATGGCTGGGTCCTCAGCACTTTAGACAAATCCGGCTATTTATAGAGGTTCCTAAAAAGGACTTAGGTGCATAACTTTAGGCAACATATTGAGATTTCAGCTCAAATCTTGAAAACCTTTTTGGCTTGCAGAGCAAGTGCTCAAGGACTGCAGGGTTTCCCCCCAAAGATCAATGGTGGGCAATGTAAGGACAACAATGTCCCTAATAAAAACACCTCATCAAGGACCCATCAAAAAACCCAGTGACTTTTCACTCTCTTGAAAATATGGTCCACTTTGAACTGCATTCACACATCATATGGCAGATGTGTCTATCTTCTCCATAAATGGGGATGGAAACATAATCCTATTGAAAAAAGAACAGGAGTACTTGTGGCACCTTAGAGACTAACACATTTTATTAGAGCATAAGCTTTTGTGGGCTACAGCCCACTTCATCGGATGCATAGAATGGAACATATAGTAAGAAGATAGATATAGATATAGATATATAGATATAGATATAGATATATATATTACACACACACATACAGATAAGTTGGAAGTTACTATACAAACTGTAAGAGGCTAATTAGTTAAGATGAGCTATTATCAGCAGGAGAAAAAAAACTTTTGTAGTGATAATCAAGATGGCCCATTTATACTGTTGACAAGAATGTGTGAGGATACTTAAAGAAATAGATTCAATATGTGTAATGACCCAGCCACTCCCAGTCTCTATTCAAACCCAAGTTAATGGTATCTAGTTTGCATAATAATTCAAGCTCAGCAGTTTCTTGTTGGAGTCTGTTTTTGAAGCTTTTCTGTTGCAAAATCACCACCCTTAAATCTGTCACTGAGTGGCCAGAGAGATTGAAGTGTTCTCCGACTGGTTTATGAATGTTCTAATTCTTGACATCTGATTTGTGTCCATTTATTCTTTTACGTAGAGACTGTCCGGTTTGGCCAATGTACATGGCAGAGGGGCATTGCTGGCACATGCTGGCATATATCACATTCATAGATGGGCAGGTGAACAAGCCCCTGGTGGCGTGGCTAATGTGCAACCAATGTCCCAAAGGATCATAGCTGGGTGGTGTTTTTGCCATCCACTGTGCATCACCCAAAGAAATCAGTTGGATCTCCAACCTAGACTTGGACAGCTAACATTGCTCTTTTTAAGCCATATGAAAGTAGTAGAAGAATAAATGAATTATTTTTGATCATACGGTACATTTTGTGCCCAAAAGACATTCTGGGAGACACAGTTTCAGAATCACAGAATGTCTTAACCAGTCCAGGAATGTGACAGCTTGCAGCAACTAATACAAATCATTTTACACAGTGATAAAGTAGAAATTTGTCAGGAAATTCAATTGCATAACATTTGCATATGCCTTCACAGATGGAAGAGGCTGACAGGAATGTGAAGCCCAAATCTTTTCTCCTCTTTCTGTCTCAGAATCCTTTGTCCTTAGCAGCATTGCAGTACTCAGAGAGGGGAAGAGTTGAACGAAACTGTCAACCCTGTATATGATGGAGACTACTAAAAGACAGGAGGTGTGGCAGCACCCCCTGCACCCCTAATTCCAGCACTCCTGCACTAGTGTCCCTTCATACTGCTCTGGTTGCATTTACACCCATCATGCAGCCCCTTTTCAGTGCTAGAACAGTGTAATGGGATCTTACTAAAAACAAGTCCTAAGTAAGAAATGGCCATTCACACCACCTAGAGGAAAACTACCAACACTCGAGAGAGATCCACTTTCCGTTAGGACAAAAAAAGGGTCATTTTTATTGACCACTCAGACTGCCACCAGGAGAATCCTGCTATACCACAGATCAACCGCACCAAAACCAGAGGCAGCTGGACAACCCACCTGATGCCGCGTACCAGAAACTCAAATACATGTTGCCTGTCCTCATTGCTGCCTATAGGAGCTTTCATGAAGTGCAGGGATGTGTAGAAAAATTGTTGTGCTTTTTCTTTTTCGGGGGGGGGGGGGGAAGGGGTCGAGGAAGAGATATATTTGGGATCCAAAATATAGAATTAATGGATTTTGGCTAAGCAAAGCATTTAAAATCAGGGAATGCCACGTGGATCACTGACTGAGGCAGAAAATATAGGAAAGAGACAGCATGCTCCTTGTTAGCATTTTGGCTGCACATCACTGTATTTTCTGCCAGACATGCACTATGTAAGTTCAGAAGCTGAACTGGCATAACATCATGCTACACATTGTGCATTGTGCATGTATCTTAACTGTGACTGGTCTTGTATAACAAATGGCATCTAAGAGTCCATGAATATCAGTAAACAAATCTAGCCTGCCATTAGCTTGGTTCTTTTTTTAACTGGCATTTGACACAAATATTGTCAACACATTTATACAGTTTTGGAAACAATGTATTTGCCTTTGGAAAAGGAAGATAGTAAAACAAAAGAAAGAATACAAAAAAAAAAAGGAAGTTGAGCAATTTTAAAACACTGAACATACTACACAATAACTGCATATTATGTAACTCCATCCTGGTAACTGATAGATTTTGTTCTACTAATCACACATAATCAATTTAATATTTAACAGCTAATCTACATCAGAAAATATTAAAGATTATAAAATCTGAGTATGTTGTTTGCAACGGCTGAAATGAGACTCAAGATGATTTTTTTTAATTAATATGTTTTCAGCTTCTTTGTAAGTGCTCCAAGCACAATACTAAGCACGCAAAAAGTTTAAATTATCATTTACTTTCCAAGCCACTGTTGAAAGAAAACAAGTTATAACATATCTACAACCTGGTGGCAGGATTTTCCTATTGTCCTATCTGTGAGCTGATGTTGGAATCCTACAGAGCGCTGTAAATTAATTACTGCTGACTCAATAGGGCAGATGTAGTTCCTTAGACTTCACCCTGAAAATAAAGAACATGAGTATAACCCCTCTGGGACAAGGAGCTGGAGTCTGGTACAAAGAAATCTTGGGAGAAGGAACATCAGGAACAGCCAAGCCTGTTTAGATGGCTTAGCCTGGGAGGGAGGGGATGTATGTAGTGTTACTTTGGAATTATCTTTTTGGTTAGTAAATCAGGCACTTGGAGAGGAGACTGTGACCCTACCAAAGCAAAATTTAAAGTAGAGATTAGTCAGCATCATGTAAAGATTATATATACTGTATTTTTCAAACAAAATTTTCCAGTTTCAGATTCTGTTAATTTGCAAAACAGAAACTAGTTTGGCAAAAAATTACATCTAAATGGAAGAAAAAAAAAAACCCTGACAATTCTAAATTAATTCTCATTAATATGTTCAAAATGAAAATGTTCTAGTTTTTCTCTCTCTCTCTTTTAATATATTTTGTGCTGAGTTCATAGGGATAAAGCATACGAGTTGAGTCACATAGCATATGTTCCAGCTCCCTGATTCGCTATATCTACTCCACATGGCCAGTAAGCTTAGCAGAACCCATTTTTACACTGGTTTTCAAAGAGAAGTTATACTGCCTGAAAATCCCAGTATCCTAGTCTGTCTTCCAGTGAGTTTCCTCTTTTGCTTCTTCCCACACTCCTTCCTCCTCTATAATTCCTTCTCTCTCCTCCCTTTATAACCTTCTCTCCTTTTACTCCCCAACACCATGAGATAATTTCTAAAATGGCAACTACATTCGTTCTGTTGTAAACAAATTCTGATCTGAGATTATACTAAAATCGTTCATTTCTGCAATATTTGGATATAGCCTAAACTGATGACTTTCATTTAATCACCAAACAAATTTAACTAATTTCTGCAATATTCAAATAGTGATTAAAGTGGTCCAAAAATAGGCAAAAGATATGAAACATCCTGTTAGTTCACCGCAAACTATTAGAACAGCCTTAAAACATTTGAGGAGGAAAAATCACAATAAAGTTCAAAAGTTATCTGACTGCCCTAAATCCTGTACAACACACACTGTAAAGCTATGCCATTAATTCTTCAAAAGGACTACTGTAGAAACAATAATTTATGCAACCCCTCCAGTTATTCTGACATCTTCATCTACTGAGGGTGCAGTGACCCCAAATGTTTTGGACCTACTGAGTGCTAACATATCAAATGATCAACAGCCTTTAATGTCTTTTCAGTGAAAAGAGTTCATTTAATCACTCTGACTCTGATGTTCTCAGACAATGCATATTTCATAATATCAACTACTATTACAGACCATAAAAAGATTCCACATGGGTCTGAACACTGTGTAAAAGTAACTTTTTGCAGACTTTTATTAGAACTGTTTCTTATTTTCTCATTGTTCAAGGTGATGTGTGGAGAGAAATATTACCAAGCACAGTATTAGCACCTAAATAATAAATACCTATTTATATATAATATATATGGAAATTCTTTTCTAAAACTTTACAGTATGTGCACTCCACATGCAATATTTTCCTGTATCTGATGACTGCTTTTGATATGTTAGGTTCACAGTCTACTACTTACAGGGACTAAAAGGCTGAACATTTTGTATTGTATTAGTTTGTCCATATGTTCAACATTATCTTGTTGACATGAGGACTTAAAGCAAGTCTCCCGAGATGGTATATGTTTGTAGCATAGACCTGAGTATTGAACTAGAAAGGAAGAAATCTAGATGGTGTAGCCTAACATCACCATCTGTGATTAAATGAATAGTGAAGACATGGGACATAAAACTGATGGAAAAAACTATAACTAATGTACAAAGGGCTACTACTATTTGAACACTTCATTACTCTTTATAACTGAGGCAAAAAAAAATCCACCTTACCCTAATTTTCTAAGACATGCCAACAAAAGGAGTTTATGATCAGATGTTAATCAGTTCAACTTTCCTAAAATGCACCTTTTCATTTAAATTAGCATTAACTAGTATGGGTGCACTTTATCTTATTCCTTGTGGATTGCTTTGTGGGGATGGGGAAGGAGACAGCCAACCAGAAAGCACAAATCAGTGCCACAAAAGCCTTCATTAAAAAAAATAGTATTAAAAACCTGCTACTCATTGGACTATTCTATTCTAAGCACAGGCAAGCAAATTATACTTATTTCAGTTCATGTTTATTTTCATGGGAGTAAAACCTTAGTTGAAGCTTCACTTGCCTCTACTTGACACAAATGAAAGGTTAATGTTCAGCTGACTGATTTCCCATCTCACCTATTACTTGAACATTATTAATATGCTTCACTTAGACTTCTCTCAGCAAGAAACAGTATAAGTATACTAAATGAAACCCTCCCAAGCTGGCATTGTTAATAAATCCATATTATTCAAAATACAATTGAATAGGCAAATGTATCTTGCAGTGTATGCAGTAAGTAGTTTACCTTCCTGTGAACTCAGTTTGTATTGGATGATCATTTCGTTAACTCTTGTAGCCAAAAATGACTTATACCGGAAGAGTTTGCCAAAAGGAAAACAAACATTGAATGCACCTCAAAAGTTCAATAATTGAAGAACAAGCAAGTACATATTTGAACTACATAATTATAGATTATTATTAAAATAGGCTAAATATAAACAGCCAATTTCTACTAAAGTAAAATATTTTCCTCGTCATTTTTACAGCTTACATGTGCCCATACTTTAAACACAAACAAAACAAAACCACGTTGCTCTCTTCTTTGAATTCTCTTAAGCCAATTATGAAGAGTTATTCATACCCACACTTTTCATTTTTGTAAATTAATACTATACATGCAGTTGGAAAAAAACGCTGATGGTCTCAATTTGATAACATTAAACTAACTGCTCGTCTTCATTCATTTTGGCCCTTTCATACTTTCTGAGGTTTTGTTGCACAGCAATTAAAATGGTTCTCTGCCTGTGAAATACACACCAACACCCACACTCAGAAGGCATTAACAAATTACATGGTAGTTTTTGTTAATTTGAAGTGAGAATATGGTCATCGGCTTAGGTAAAAATTTTCTTGGCAGATACATGAATGTTTTCACTGCTGATTAAACACTTTAATCTACACAATAGTCTATAGACAGAAGGAAAATTCCATTTTTCTGAAAAATACATATAAAGCCAAATCCTGATTCACTTACTCATGTGAGTAGCCCCATTGATTATAGTCAGGCAGTGCATGTAAGGGAAGTGGGTTTAGAAATTGAATGTCACTATTAAGGATGTCTTCTGAAACTACAGGAAGGACAGGAAACAAAGCCTTTCATTAAGGTTGCCTAACACTTTCCATTAAGAGTCCCTGCTGTAAGTTCCTTATTTTTTCCAAGACTTTAACCTTTCAGGATGAAATTTTCCATTCCAGGTGCCTGTCTCAGTCTGAATTTTCTTGGAATATTTTGGAGAAAATGGTTCAGCCATTTCCAAGAATGAAGATACTGAAAAACAGACAGTTCTGCCAATTTTTCCCCCCTTGTTCCCCAACCATTTACTATGTAAAAACATCTCAGAGCTATTTGGGAAAAAATAGCAGTTAACTGGTTAACAGTTCAAGTTCATGATTTAGTTAACTAAGCTGGAATTTTCAATACAAAGACAAAAAACCATGAGCACAACATATACACGCACACCAGAGTGAACTACAATATGATCACTATCAGAAAATGCCATACTATCACTCACAGATTCATAGATACTAAGGTCAGAAGGGACCATTATGATCATCCAGTCTGACCTCCTGCACAACGCAGGCCACAGAATCTTACCCAGCCACTCCTGCGAAAAACCTCTCACCTATGTCTGAGCTACTGAAGTCCTCAAATCGTGGTTTAAAGACTTCAAGGAGCAGAGAATCCTCCAGTAAGTGACCCGTGCCCCATGCTACAGAGGAAGGTGAAAAACCTCCAGGCCCTCTTCCAATCTGCCCTGGAGGAAAATTCCTTCCCGATCCCAAATATGGCGATCAGCTAAACCCTGAGCATATGGGCAAGATTCACCAGCCAGATTCCTAGGAAACAATTTTCTGTAGTAACTCAGATCCCACCCCATCTAACATCCCATCACAGGCCATTGGGCCTATTTACCATGAATATTTAAAGATAATACCTTTATTTGAGATTAAATCATATTTAAATGTACCAGTCTATGTTTCAGTTCTTATCACAGTTGCCAGCAAGTTCAAAAGTTTTGCTACTGAAACATTAAATGCTTTCTTACCTCATGTCTTATTAGCTTGGGGGCAAACAAATCTGTTTCCTCTCTCTCATGCTCAGACTTTAAGCTATTCTCAGATCAATGTGATCCTCCAAACTTTAGTTGAAACACTAAAATATAATTTCTCTGAGGGCTGCATCTGCTGTATTTTTCAGTTTCCATATGGAGAGAAGGTATTTGAAAGACCCAAGGGAACGCTCCCAAAAATAAATGGAGCCTTCAGACCAGAGTCCAAACAATGGTTAAAAAATGCTAAGCCTTCATTCTCTCGGCATTCTAGTGACAAAATTAATAACCATTAAGAAGCAATGATTATGAAAAATGACACTGAAAATCCTAAATAATCATCACGACTGTCTTTACATTTTATTTTTTGAAAAAAAAAATCAAAATCAATGGGAGTTGTATGCTTAACACTCATTTGTGGATTTGAAAATCTCCCGTGTGAAGTACAGTGCATATTGTATGAAGGTTGTTTATTTATGAACATCCACCTAGTTTTCCAAAGTGGCATACTCTCACAATTAATTAGTTTGGTTCTGTTTATGCAACTTTCAACTTCAGGTTAAAAGCAACATTTCTCGTCTGTCGGGGTGAACCTACAATCAGAAATAACACTAAAGAAAAAGTAAGTATACCTGGATAAAAAAAATCAGCACATGCAGCATAATTCTGCACATTGTTGATATTCAGTTGTGCAAAAAGGAATTATTTCATTACTAATATTTTCCTTTATGAACACAATGAGTACAAAATAACAGTTAAAGGAATGTTGTTGGCATGTGTGTTTTTCTGAAGTATATGTTTTGTACAGTCTAACTGAATTCTGAGCACTTTCATTGAAGCCTTATAGTATATTGTCTAATTGGAAGAACAGAATATGACCTCCTTCAAAAAACCTGCTCGCCTTGCTCCCTTGGGAGCAGAGATTGCTATAAGCACTGCAGTATGAGAGTTTTCGCTCTCACTAGCTTTTAGAGCCTCAAGTTGGTAGCATTCCTAGTGCTTTGTATATTTTATGACAAAAAGGAAAAAATCAATTTTTTCCAACACATACAGAAGATGATATACAAAATTAATGTACTGAACAGCAATGCTCAGATAAATCCATATCTTCATGTTTTTGCTATCTAGTACACTTTTACCCACACAGAATGAGAACAATATGATTTGAAAATAAAATTTCATCTAGCATGGCCCTGTTCTAGTTATTGATAGTACTGACTCATTCATATTTTAGGCTCAGACTATAGGCTCAGAGGAAGAAAAATATTTTGTATAGAGTACCTGCTAAAGAGACATGTATTTCAAGAACCTCAGTACAGGCAAAGAAGAGACGAGGAAATATGGGTGAAGGGGAAAGAATGAGGGACCAAGGTGACTCTAATGGGGAAAGGGTTGAGGGAAAAGTGCCAAGTTAAAGCTAAAGATTATATTCTGTTTGCGTGTAGATTCTGCCTTGACATATCAAAACATGATTATATCTTGGGGATGTTCCTGTGATTGATAAGCAGCATCAAGACATCCAGTGAAAAGCTATATTTTCCAGTATCAATGAGGATCAGAGAGACGAGGCTCATATTTTTCAAATGTCTTTGTTTAATCAAATTTCAAATAATTATTAGGTAAGAGAGTTCACTTTTTTAAACCATGCAGAACTAATTCATCTGGCAGGCTTAATAGGAAAAGCTTGGATTAGTGGATAATAGTGAAATTCTAAGATTTGAATATTGCCTTGCTTATGGTAGACTAGAGCGCAGACAGACATTTTCTTAGGTTTCAGAGTAGCAGCCGTGTTAGTCTGTATTCGCAAAAAGAAAAGGAGTACTAGTGGCACCTTAGAGACTAACCAATTTATTTGAGCATTTTTCTTAACGTGTCAAAGTCAGACTGGTTAGGCTAGCATCTCAAGTGGCTGAGTCTCTGACATCAGAGTATAGCTGAGCTAAAGTTCAGAAGTAACATTTCAGACTTGTACCTCAGGTGACGTACAGGAAAAAGGAAATTTGCATTTTTTTCCATGCACTGACTATTGTTTAATAAGACTCGCCCATCCCACATAACAAAAAATAAATAAGTGATAATAATTGGCATTCAAATGATCTACCAAGCAAAAAACCTCAAAACATTTTGCTCTAGATGCCAGGGGTGCTATAGATATGAAATGTAGTCAACACAGGGTACAGATGCTACATGTACGACACCATAGTCATTCACAATTATAGTATATTTTGTTGGTAGCAATTGCATAATAATCAAATTTCTTTTTCCTCGCTTGTTGTTTGCCAGTACTTGGTAACTACATTTGCATAAACTACTACTCTGAAATAAATGAAAAAATATTACAGGGAGGAAAAAACTACTTACGTTTGGTCTCAAAGTGAAAGTAATGTTTGAAATATGTTTAAAAGATTTTTTAATGATTAGAAAAATGATGACAGTAACAGAGCAACATCTTTGCAGAGACTAGCACGTTTTGCTGTGTAATATAGTTATTTATGGAAAAAAGCTGCTATGACAATGTGTAATTTAACTTTGTCAGATGAAATTACAAAAACAAAAAGCTAGTTTATATAGTTTTAGAATCTCTTCCATGGAATTTAAACATACCTAAATATCATATACATATATAACCCGATTTTTATATACATATATATACATATACATATACACATATATACATATACACATATATACATATATATATATATATAAAATGTAAAATGTAAAATTGGTGTAAAAATAATCAGGTTTATATATAAAAAACCTGATTATTTTTACACCAATGTTACACTAAGTCAATTGAGTTACTCATGATTTACTTTGGTATAAATGAGTGGAGACTCAAGCACATACCATTTAGTATAATACTAATTTAGAAGAGTCTAGATAAGTGGCCCATATTGTTATCTGCCTGTTACATATCATTTTCAAATTGTTTTAACATTGTGTAGATGTTCTCCTCCCAAATAAAACAAATATGACCTGGCTTTCTTTAACATTCAAGTGTGGTCAGAAGAGGTCAATATTTTCCGGTTTGTTTCAGTGAGCAATGACAAGCAAGAAAGAAGCCAGTCTCAATAAATTGCACACGTACAGCACAGGGATTGCAACTGAAGCTAGTTTACTATGATTCAGGGCTGCATTTGCAGCACCAATTTTTTAATACTTTATATGCTTATCAGAATTCAAGGCATAATGTTCAGCTTCTTTGCACATGTACATCACTGAACACAGACACAGAAAACCAAACTATAATATTCCTGTGGTAAACAATACATTTTAGATATATCAAGTCTTTTCATTCTCCAAAAGGTGAGAAATCAAAAACTCAATCAAGAGAGAAGTGCTTTAACAAACACAAAGGAAACAAGTTGAGTCAAGTGTAAAAATGACAAGGCAGCTTGGGAGCTGAATTTAGCACAGGCAAAAAACACTCACTCGTAAGGGCATATACACACACTCAAATATTTTCTTTAAGTCAATGCTTTCTTCTCCAACGCTAAATATGATAGCATACCAGGCGAACTACTAGGTTGACAATCCATCATATCAAGTTCCATCATATCTAGCTGCACAACCAAATTTTGCACTCCGAATTGCATAGGAAATAGGAAATAGTTCTGCAAAATGAAACTTTATCTGAAATTGCTACTTGAAAATTCTATCTCACGCTCAGTGAGCGGACACAAAAAATACTGAATTTAGTGGCAAAAGAACACATTTCAGCTGTGTCTTCCCTGCGTTATTTTACATAAATCATGGACTTCAATTTTTGACAATGTTTGTTTATTTTTTTTTTTTAGAAAAAATGGTCATTTAGGTAGTTAAGGAAAATATGAGACATGGAGAGGGAAAGAAGAAAACATTTGTTCTAACAATCTAGACTCCTCTATATGAATACAAATTATAGATTAACACCACTGACCAGTAAAAGGAGACCGACCACGCTATTGTAATAAATAGCACGCTGCTGGATCTTACAAATTTTCATAATGCTCTGCCAGGGAAGGTTTTAAAATCCAAGCTGTGGAAAACTACAAGAAATATCTACTGTGATGAAGATAAGTGCCACCCCTGCGCTGCAGAGACTTATGGTTCGATCCTCCACTGGTATAAATTGATGCAGCTCCACTAAAGTCAAAGGAACTATGCCAGTTCACACAAGGGGAGGATCTGGGGCCAACACAACAGCTGCACACCAATACTTGAAAGAACAGCCATGTGTCATTTATCCAGGAATGAACTCCTTCCAAGTTCCTGTTTAATATTGGGAACCAACTTTGAGAATGTTTGGTTGCTCTTACTCTCTGGGGACACAGAAGGAGTGATAAAAGTAACCTGGGAATTCCTCAATAGCTTAATAAAAAGGTTGGCTCTTCGATAACTCTCTTCTTACTGAGACTATCTGGGCAAATAAAGGGACCAGCATTAGAAGTTTTCCCAAAATTAACAGAGGATGTCTTCATAGAGACCCAGGTCTCTGTTAGAGGTCGTTGGTAAGACTACATGTTGCCAGCAATCCCAGTACATCGTCCCCACTACCACTGTATATAATTTTCTCAAATATATGCAGCTACGGTGCTTCAACTAACTTCCTGATAATTTCTTTCTTGTTAGATGTACAGTGTGTCAATCTCGTTGTCCCTGAACACATATAAAGTATTAAACCAGTACATAGTTCATTTCTCACTGTCAACAAAAGTAGTGACATACCCAAAACTTTACCCAGTTCTTCAACCTACCAAAGCTATTCTAAAAAGATGTATTCCTTTTTTCAGTAAGTGAAAAACTTGAGTGTTCAAGGGCAATATTTGCAAAGACTCCTAAGTCACTTAAGTGCCTAAGTGTATTTTTCAGGAGTGATTTAGGAGACTAAGGCCTGGTCTATACTAGAAAAGTTATACTAGT
This sequence comes from Lepidochelys kempii, assembly GCF_965140285.1. Taxonomy (NCBI): domain Eukaryota; kingdom Metazoa; phylum Chordata; order Testudines; family Cheloniidae; genus Lepidochelys; species Lepidochelys kempii. The sequence continues at coordinate 179,977,644 of NC_136380.1, forward strand.
ATAACTGTTAGTTAGGGGTATGATTTTTTAATAATATAGTTCTATCAGGATAAGCCCTAGTGTGGACACAGTTACACCAGTGTAAAGATACCTTATACAAGTACAGCTTATTTCCCTTCCCAAACCAAAATAAGTTAGACTAGTAATAGTATAACTTTTGTACTGGTACTGCTGCATCCACATTGGGTGGGAGATTGCCACTTTAATTATAATTAAAGTGGAAAAACTTTCTAGTGTCAACTAGAAAATCAATGGAATTTAGGCTTCTCAATGCCTAAATAGCTTTTGAAAATGGGATTTGGGTTGTTTTTTTAATCCCAAATCACTAATCAAATCCCCAATTTATATCAACTGAGTGATATTCCTCTCAAATAATATAACTTGGTAAAATTCTTCTCATAGAATATTATCTTGCAGAATTTTGCTGCAATAAGGACATGGTATGCCCTCTTCAGACTGACCTCTGAGGCTGCAATAAAATAGCCCCTCACTGGTTGTAGGGGAACACAGTTGATGGAAAATATGCTACATCAGAGTCACCTAGCCTCACTTTCTGTGCAGAACAGGAGTAGATCCAAATATTCTGGAAGGACACAATCAGGCCCTGCACTTTGTATCCAGATACGTTCAATTTTCCTCATCCAATTAGATAACATCAGAGTCTATAATAAGCGTTTGTTATACTAAATCTGATATTTAGGTTTTAAAAATTACTAGGGTTGTCAAGTCATCACAGTAACTCGAAAATTAATTACAATTAATCGCACTTATAACAATAGAATACCAATTGAAATGTATTAAATATTTGGGGATTTTTTGCTACATTTTCAATATTGATTTCAATTACAACACAGAATACAAACTGCACAGTGCTCACTTTATATTATTATTTTTATTACAAGTATATGCACTGTAAAAATGATAAACAAAAGGAATAGTATTTTTCAATTCACCTCATACAAGTACTGAAGTGCAATCTCTATCATGAAAGTGTAACTTACAAATGCAGATTTTTTTTGGTTACATAACTGCACTCAAAAACAAAACATTGTAAAACTTTAGAGCCTACAAGTCCACTCAGCCCTACTTCTTATTCTGCCAATTGCTAAGACGAATGAGTTTGTTTACATTGACATGAGATACTGCTGCCTACTTCTCATTTACAATGTCACCTGAAAGTGAGAACAAGCGTTCATATGGCACTGTTGTAGCCAGCATTGCAAGGTATTTACATGCCAGATATGCTAAAAAATCGTATACAGTACCCCTTAATCCTTCGGCCACCATTCCAGAGAACATGCTTCCATGCTGATGATGCTTGTTAAAAAAAATAATGTGTCAATTCAATTTGTGACTGCACTCTTTGGGAAGGAATTGCTCTGTTTTACCTGCATTCTGCATACGTTTCATGTTATAGCAGTCTCAGATGATGACCCAGCACACGTTCATTTTAAGAACACTTTCACAGCAGATTTGACAAAACACAAAGAAAGTACCAACGTGCGATTTCTAAAAATAGCTACAGCACTTGACCCAAGGTTTAAGAATCCGAAGTGCCTTCCAAAACCTGAGAGGGATGAGATGTACAGCATGCTTTTAGAAGTCTTAAAAGAGAAATACTATGTGGAAACTACAGAACCCAAACCACCAAAAAAGAAAATCAACCTTCTGCTGGTGGCATCTGATTCAGATGATGAAAATGAACATGCTTCAGTCCGCATTGCTTTGGTTCGTTAACAAGCAGAACCAGTCATCAGCATGGACACATATCCTCTGGAATGGTGGTTGAAGCATGAAGGGGCATATGAATCTTTAGCGCATCTGGCAGATAAATATCTTGCAACACTAGCTACTACAGTGCCATATGAGCACCTGTTCTCATTGTAACATTGTAAACAAGAAGCAGGCAGCATTATCTCCTGCAAATTGTAACCAACCTTGTTTGTCTGAGTGATTGGCTGACCAAGAATTAGGACTGAGTGGACTTGTAGGCTCTAAAGTTTTACATTGTTTTATTTTTGAATGCAGATTTCTTTTACATATTTCTACATTTGTAAGTTCAACTTTCATGATAAAGAGATTGCACTACAGTAGTTGTAGGAGGTGAATTGAAAAATAATCTTTGTTTTCCACAGTGGAAATATTTGTAATAAAAATAAATATAAAGTGAGCACTGTATACTTTGTATTCTGAGTTGTAATTGAAGTTAATATATTTGAAAATGTAGTCAACATCCGTAAATATTTAAAATAAATGATATTCTATTGTTGTTTAACAGAGCGATCAATCACAATTAGTTTCTTTAAATCACTTGTCAGCCCTAAAAATTACCCATTTCAAAATTTATCTTGATAGGGACATGATGATATTGGCAACTAGCCATAGTAATTTTGCCCCAGTGTGAAATGAATTTACAGATTAATATTACTTCACTAATATTGGTACTGGGGTTTAGCAATTACTGAGTAAAATGAAGAACTAGCTGACACAAACTCTTTTCCCCCAGACCATTTTTTTTTTTAAATTAGCTGATAAAATAGTGATAGCTACTGAATGGAAATCTCCCCAAATATTTCTATTAATAGATGTTGTAACAAATTATGGTACTTTGTCACCTGTGGAAATCTTACCAATGATACCTATGGTGAATACTTTGAAATTTTCCATCGTCTTATCAAGAATCTGGAAGATACTGAGAAACAAACACTAGCTAGGCATGAATTCATGAAATTATAATTTTGTCATTTGCAATGGAAGAAGAAAAGTGTTTGTTTTTCCCCCCTTTTATTGTGAAGGGTTTAGTTGTGAAGAAGAAAATAAGTTAATTTTAGTGAGAGATGTCTGGAATAGTTACATATGTATACACAATCACACACAATATTTCTTCCTAACTAAACCATTCACAACCAATATTAAAACAGTTCTCCCCTTCCACTGCAAGTGACAAAATGTTGATGTTTCTGTTTTATTCTTGCCTTGCTGGATTTTTTTTTTTTTTTAATTCCTGTATTACTAGTGTGAATTGTGATGACATCTTCACCAAAACAACCTCTCCTCCTTGAAGGCAAAGCTGGTCAGGAAGTTCTTAGACATTGCACTAGGATGCTAACTAAATCAGATCACCCTTCTAGCCAACACATTAGATATCATATTCCTGGAAATTGCTACTAAAATGCTAAAAGCCAACTCTGGTAAAAATTGTTTCCAGCAGACAAGAAGAGAAACATCTGACTGATTCCTACTGTTGTGCATAGAATCAATGATTTTCCAGTAATCTGATAAGAGCTCAAGCAGCATGGGCAGATTATGTGACTATTAAGAAAGAACCCTATTTGCTTTCACTTGTAACAAATAGCGGACTAGCTGAAAAAAATGTGTTTGTTTATGCTAATGTCTGAAGGTTATGTACAGTTTCAACAGGATGGGGAGTTTTCCTGATGATAATTTCCCTCTCTTCAGTCCTCCATATCAGATTGTCCTTTTCAGAAGACTTTTCAACAGCTCCAGTTAACGTGACCAAAACTTACCACTTCATTTTTTTCCCCCAACTCTATCCACTTTCACTATTCTGTCCTGCAATTGACAACGCCTCATCTTGCTTTAGGCTTACCATGTCGGGGTCAAATTTGACTCTGCTTTCCCCACACATCCAGACCATTAACCAAATCTTTATGCTTCTTCAGATCAGTTTAAATAATACAATGGTACTACATCCCCATCCCAGACAAAAATCTCAGATTTCATATTTTATCATGTTCCTTTGTTCTGCTTTCATAACAGTGCCAACTTCAATCCTCTAATCTGTCCTACTTCCTCTCTCACCTCTGTATGTTCAACCATACTTCTCCCCTCCTCCTGAAACTAGATGACAAATCCCAGTGCATTAGGCTCACTGCCATCGTCTCATTGAAATCCCTTTTAAATACATTTCTTCCATGACATTCACAAAAGCTAACTCCTAGATATGCTCTCCATCAATAGTAGTGAGGAAGGTAATTTAAGAAAAATCAATATGAGTTAACTTTTTTTACACCTAAGTCTCTCTATGAGATTTGTCTTCTTGTTTACTTTCAATCTCTTCAGGGTGGGGATTCCCCCCGCCCCCGCCCCATGTGTGTCTTGTAGTGTTGACTGCTATTAATGTTTACATAATTAACAATAGAGTTACACCTCCTCAAAAATAAATTATAAAAAACAGGCTGACTTTGAATGAGACACTCTTAATTCCTCCTTCGCTTATGTATCAGCAAATAAGGTCTGACTAAGGAACTGAAGGGAAAGTGTCAGGGCATTGACAGGAAAACTCAAGGTCAGTGCAGCTGACATACAAACAGTGAAAAGGGATGTAGCTGGATACAAATCTTGGCTACTGGATTTAACTCTTGGACATTTGTGTGATGAAACAGGACAGAAAATGAAGATAATGAAGACCACTGTATCCAGACTGTATTCCCTTTCTAGCATCTGGATGGACTCAGCTCCCATACAACATTCCATTATTAACTGTTAACAAGGGTTACGTCCAGCACCATCATAGATGCTCAGATGTAATACATATGGCTTCTTTGCCTTTACCACACAGTGTCGCCTGGCAATCAGCCAGAAGGGCTTTTTAGTTCACATTGCTTGCTGAAACTTCTCCTTGGAGAAAAACACAAAAACAAAATAATAAAAAAAAAATAAAATAAAAAAGGGGTTGAGCTTAGTCCCTTTCTCTTAAATTCTTTTTTCTATTTTCCTATTCCCCTGCAGCGAATGGTTATTAGTAACTTATCTGCTGGCCTCTCTAATAATGCTGTAATTAGTTATTTCTGTGACTAAGAAAATAAACAAAATGAAAGGCAAAAAATCAGGGTGTGGATGTCAATCTAGTAGAAGACTCTCCTTACTTTAGGGGGTGATAATTAGCAAGCACACTACACCTGCTCAGTAGGTGCTACTGATTTTCGTATCTGTATCTTCCACATTTAGCTTGACTGTCACCTTGACAAGCAATTCTCCATCTTCCTCTATCAGTGTCCTCCTATAGCGAATGCTCATCTTCCAGGGTACACCACAGATACCTGTCTGTAGGTCAGCTTTATGAAAAAAAAAAAATGTATATCCCCTTTAATTGAAACTCCTTGAAGAGTCACACTGACTGCTTTCAGGAATCATTTAGAAAAGAAGAGAATCAGTAGGCAACTGACTGTAAATCGAGAATGAATTTTTCAGGTCATTATTACACAACATAAGATACTCTGAAGTGCGTATACATGTATATGTACATATCCACACGCACACATACATGCGTACACACACAAAGAATCATATACAAGATTAAGATTCCTCTGGAAAAAATAATTCCAATCAGATGCACTCTTGCTTGAGCTATACAAAATGCTGATCAAAAAGAGAGATCCCTAAACAAGACTTCTTTCTGTTACTACAAGCATAGGTGCTGACTCTAGGGGTGATCCAGGGCTGGAGCATTCACAGAAAAAAAACAGTAGGTGCTTAGCATCCACCAGCAGCCCCATGGATCAGCTTCCCCCTCCCTCTCATCACCTCCTCCCGGTCCATGGCCCTGCCTCCTCCTTCCCAGCACCTCCGGTCCACAGCAATCAGCTATTCCATGGTGGGCAGGAGGTGCTAAGGGGTGGGGGAGCAGTGGGGACGGGGCACACTCCGGGGAGGGGGTGGAAATGGGCAGGAAGAGGTGGGACAGAGGTGGGACCTTGGGGGAAGGGGTGGAGTGGGGGCAGGGCCTGGGGCTAAGCGAGGTTTGAGCATGCCCAGGGAAAGGAGGAAGCCGGCGCCTGTGATTACAAGTATAATAAATCAGCAAATGAATGATGGTTAGTCCTGACAGACACAGGAAAGATGACTCTTCTTTACATGCTTTTTTTTTTCCAAATTAAAGATTTAAGATGTAAAAGAGTTGTAAATATTGTCCTTCTTTTCCACCCTTTGTAGGTCCCTTATAATCCAAGCCCTGATCCTACAAACAATGAATTTTACTTTTGAAAGTGTTTCCATTGAAATCACTTTGAACAATTAATTATTCAAGCGCTAATTGCGCAGGACACACCAATAATAAAGATATTTAAGGCAATGAAATAATGAAATTGATGGGTCTATTCATGATGGTAGAGATAAGTGCATGCATAAGATTTTGTAGGATCAGTACCTTACATCATATGCTCTTGGTAGCAGAGACCAAATCATCAAATTTAATAACGGTGCCTCAACATGGGGTGGTGTCTCTGGGTGCTTTTGCAATATAAATATTTGAATGAATGTAGTTAAAATAATTAGCTTAAGCAATAATTTTAGACTATATAAAAGGTGTAGATAGGTGTACTGACAACTGAAATAAGTCTAAGATATTGTGAGTTATGCTACAAAACAGGCACATAAGTTATACAGTAGAACCTCAGTTACGGACACCTTGGGAATGGAGGTTGTCTGTAACTCTGAAATGACAGAGAGAGAGAGAGAGAGAGAGAAAGAGAGAAGTCAGATGGGTGGGTGGCTGGAGTGGGTGTGAGTGAGTGAGAAAAAAAATTACTTTCTTGTAACTATTGTTCAAGATGTGTTGTTCACGTCCATTCCACATTAGGTGTGCACGCGCTGCGTGAACGAGCATCGGAAGCTTTTTCCCTTAGTGGCTCCCGCCGGGGCCCCCCGAGTGGCACCACTGCACCGTGCATATATACCCCTGCCAGCCTGACCCCCTCCAGTTCCTTCTTGCCGGCGACTCTGACAGAGGGGTAGGAGGGTAGGTGGTGGAATGGACGTGAACAACACATCTCAAAGAACAACAGTTACGAGAAAGTAAGCAACCGTTTTTTCTTCGAGTGCTTGTTCACGTCCATTCCACACTAGTAAGGTCATGCATTTAGGGATTAATAACAAGAATTTTAGTCATAAGCTGGGGACACATCAATTAGAAGTAATGGAGGAGGAGAAGGACCTTGGAATATTGGTTCATCACAGGATGACTATGAGCTGCCAATGTGATATGGCCATGAAAAAAGCTAATGCGGTCTTGGGACGCATCAGGCGAGGTGTTTCCAGTAGAGATAAGGAGGTGTTAGTATCGTCATACAAGGCACTGGTGAGACCTCACCTGGAATACTGTGTACAGTTCTGGTCTCCCATGTTTAAGAAGGATGAATTCAAACTGGAACAGGTACAGAGACGGGCTACTAGGATGATCCGAGGAAAGGAAAATCTGTCTTATGAAAGGAGACTCAAGAAGCTTGGCTTGTTTAGCCTAACCAAAAGAAAGTTGAGGGGAGATATAATTGCTTTCTATAAATATATCAGAGGGATAAATCCCGGAGAGGGAGAGGAATTATTTAAGTTTAGTACCAATGTGGACACAAGAACAGAAGGATATAAACTGGTCATTGGGAAGTATAGACTTGAAATTAGACGAAGGTTTCTAAATATCAGAGGAGTGAAATTTTGGAATAGCCTTCCAAGGGAAGCAGTGGGGGCAAATGACATATCTGGCTTTAAGATTAAACTCGATAAGTTTATGGAGGAGATGGTATGATGGGATAACATGATTTTGGCAATTAATTGATCTTTAAATATTCATGGTAAATAGGCCCAATGGCCTGTGATGGGATGTTAGATGGGGTGGGATCTGAGTTACTCCAGAGAATTCTTTCCTGGGTATCTGGCTGGTGAATTTTGCCCATATGCTCAGGGTTCAGCTGATCGCCATATTTGGGGTCGGGAAGGAATTTTCCTCCTGGGCAGATTGGAAGAGGCCCTGGAGGTTTTTCGCCTTCCATTGTAGCGTGGGGCACGGGTCACTTGCTGGAGGATTCTCTGCTCCTTGAAGTCTTTAAACCATGATTTGAGGACTTCAATAAGCTCAGACATAGGTGAGAGGTTTATTGCAGGAGTGGGTGGGTGAGATTCTGTGGCCTGCATTGTGCAGGAGGTCAGACTAGATGATCTCATGGTCCCTTCTGGCCTTAAACTCTATAATTAGGTGAATCACAAGCTTATCTCTGGAGGAGAGTAGAAGTCATGGAACAACTGCTTGGAAGACCGCTCTGCCAACCGCCACGTCCTCTCTGGCCTGCTGGTTGACTGGGTAGTGGGTCGTGAAGGTGTGCACCGAGATCCAGGTGGCTGCTCTGCAGATCTCCCAGATCGGGACCTGTGCCAGGAACGCCGTGGAAGTCGCTTGCGCCCTGGTCAAGTGGGTCGTGACCGCCAGGGCCGGAACACCTGGGAGCTCATAGCACACCCGGATGCAGCTTGTAACCCAAAACAAAATCCGCTGCGCCGACACTGGGAGGGCTTTCATTTCATTCTCTACAGCCACAAACAGCTGCGGGGATTTACGAAAGGTCTTGGTGCACTTCAAATAGAACGCCAGTGCTCGACGCACATCCAGGGTGTGCAAGCTGCGGTGAGTCGGGTCCATATGAGATTTCGGGAAGATCACCAGCAGACCAATGTCCTGGCCCAATTGGAATTGGGAGACCACCTTAGGGAGGAACTTGGAGTGCAGCCGGAGCTGCACCTTGTCCTTGTGAAATACTGTATATGGTGGCTCAGAGATGAGGGCCTTCAGTTCAGACACCCTTCTGGCCGAGGTAATGGCAACCAGAAATGCCACCTTCCAGGAAAGGTGGACGAGAGAAAAGGAAGCGAGGGGCTCGAAAGGGGGTCCCATGATTTAGAGAGGACCAGCTTAAGGTTCCATGGAGGGACTGGGGGCGGAAGTACAGAAATACCCTCTCTAATCCTTTAAGGAACCGCCCCACCATTGGGTGGGAAAACACTGAGCCCTCCGAGAACCCCAGATGGAAGGAGGAGATAGCTGCCAGGTGTACTCTGAGTGAGGACGGGGCTAGCCCTTGCTGCTTGAGGAACAGGAGGTACTCCAGGATGGCCTGCACCAGGGCCTGGCATGGCCACACCTGTCGAGGTTCACACCAACACGAGAACCTTTTCGACTTGGCCATATAGGTCGCCCTGGTAGAGGGCTTTCTACTGCCAAGCAGAATCTGCTGCACAGGAAGGGAGCACTGGCTTTTTAGGGCATTTAGCCACAGAGCCTCCAAGCCGTCAGGTGCAGTGACTGTAGTTTGGGGTGGAGAAGCCGCCCGCCATCCTGCGTAATGAGGTCCCGGTGTAGGGGAAGGACTACTGGGGCCTCCACCTACAGCTCTAGGAGTGATGTGTACCAGTGCTGGCGGGCCCAGGCTGGGGCGATGAGGATCACCACTGCCCCATTCCTGCACACCTTGAGTAGGACCTTGTGTACCAAGGAGAGTGGGGGGAAGGCATACATCAAGCCCCCTCTCCACGGGATCGCAAACGCGTCCACGAGCGAGCCCGGGCTGCGGCCCTGGAATGAGCAGAACCACGGGCACTGGGCGTTGGTCCTGGTGGCAAACAGGTCTACCCGGGGGAACCCCCACCTGTGGAAGAGCGAAAGCACGATGTCCGCCCTGAGCATCCACTCGTGCATGCGGTACGACCTGCTGAGGGAGTCCGCCAGCTTGTTTTGTACCCTGGGAGATAGGACGCCTCGAGGTGAATTGTATGAGCTATGCGAAGGTCCCAGAAGAGGAGAGCCTCGCGACAGAGTGGTGAGGAACAAACCTCGCCCTGTTTGTTTATATAAAACATGGCAGTAGTGTTGTCTGTCAGAACTGTCATACAGTGACCACTCAGAGTGGCGTGAAAGGTCTGGCAGGCGAGACGAACCGCCCTGAGCTCCTTCACATTGATATGGAGCGACCGCTCTGCTCCGGACCACAACCCCTGCGTCATGAGCTCCCGCAGGTGAGCCCCCCATCCGTGGTCTGACACGTCCATCACCAGCGTCAGGTCCGGTTGTGGGGCGGCAAAGGGGATGCCTTTGCAAACCACAGGCTGGGACTGCCACGACAGCAGGGAGTCCAGCATGTCCCTTGGGGCTGTCACTACGAAGTCCAAGGGGTCCCTGCCTGGGCGGTACACTGGAGCGAGCCACGCCTGCAGAGTGTCAGTCTGGCATGCCTGACTACGTGCGTGCACGCTGCCATGTGGCCCAGCAGCCGCAGGCAGCACCTGGTCGTTGTCATTGGAAACTGGCACAGGGAAGCCACCCCTTGCTAGATAGCCTGGAATCGGAATACTGGAAGGCTTGCCTTGGCCGGCACTGCATCCAAGACTGCCCCTATGAATTCCACTTTCTGCGTGGGTACGAGTGTGGACTTGGGGACATTGACCAGGAGCCCCAGCTCGCGGAACAAACTCAGGGCCACCTCCACATGGCCCTGCACTTCCACCTCGGATCAACCCGCCAGGAACCAGTCATCGAGGTACGGGTACACCTGGATTCTCTGCCTCCGTAAGAAGGCCGCCACCACAGCCATGCACTTCGTGAACACCCGTGGGGCCGCGGTTAGACTGAATGGGAGAACCGCAAACTGGTAAAGTTCTTGGCCCACGGTGAAGCATATGAACCGCCAATGTGCTGGGTGGATGGCGATATGAAAGTATGCGCCCTTCATGTCAAGGACAGCGTACCAGGCTCCTGGATCCAGGGATGATGGTGCCCAGATAGACCATGTGGAACCAGGCCTTGACCAGGAACTTGTTTAGCCCGTGCAGGTCTAGGATTGGGCGAAGGCCCCCCTTGGCCTTGGGGATGAGGAAGTACTGGGAGTAGAACCCTTCCCCCCTAAGGCTGTGTGGCACTGCCTCTACCACCCCCGCCTCTAGCAGTAAGCGGACTTCCTTCTCTAGAAGATGCTTGTGAGAGGGGTCCCTGAAGAGGGACAGATAAGAGGGAGGGGAGGGTGGGAAGGAGGCGAACTGCAGCGAGTACCCGTTCCGCACCGTGCGTAAGACCCAACGGTCTGACTTAATGTTGGACCATGCATGGGAGAAACAGGATAGGTGGTTCAAGAAACAAAGGGACGGATCCAGTGACTGGTCTGGTACACTGTCCTCTGGTACACTGCACCTTCAAAAGCCTGGCTTAGTGCCCGGCTGGGGTTTGTGCTGGCCTTGGTTCTGGCCCGGGGCATTATAGTTACTGTTGTTGCGCCATTGCCTGTTATCCCTGCCTCGCCTACAGTAAGGCTCGTGCCTATGATGAGGCTGGTACTGGCGTTCAGGGGGAGGCTGCAGCGTAAAGGGCTTCCTCTGGGTCGCTGGGGTGTGCATACCCAGTGACTTAAGCGTAGCTCGCAACTCCTTAAGGCTGTGCAGCTTCGTGTCTGTCTCGTCCAAGAACAGCCCGGACCCTTCGAAGGGGAGGTCCTGGAGTGTATTCTGAACCTTGGGCAGCAGGCCTGACTCCTGGAGCCACGCCGAGCGCCTCATGACCATCCCTGATGCGATTGTTCTAGCCACCGCATCTGTTGAATCCAAGGAGGCCTGGAGAGAGGTCTTGGCTACTGCCTTGCCCTCATTCACCAGGGCCGTGAACTCCTGTTGGGAACCTTGCGTGAGGTTGTCCTTAAACTTCCCCACCGCTGCCCAGGAGTTGAAATTGTGCCTGTTGAGGATGGCCTACTGGTTCGCAATCCTCAGCTGAAGGCCCCCAGATGAGAACACCTTTCTGCCAAAAAGGTCCAGGTGTTTGGCATCCTTGGCCTTAGGGGCCGTGACCTGCTGTCCATGGCGCTCCCTTTTGTTTACCACTGAGACCACTAGGGAGCATGGACTTGGGTGGCAGAACAAGAACTCATAGTCCTTAGATGGGGCAAAGTATTTACGCTCCACTCCTTTGGCCACTGGAGCCCGGAGTCTGCCATATGGTCTTATAGTTGGACTAAATGGTCTCAATGAGCTGGAGTGCTATTCTGGATGGACCTTTGGGGCTTAAAATGTCCACCATGGGGTCCTCCTGCTCAACCGTCTCATCGGCCTGCAACCCCAAGTTCTGGGCGACTCGGTGTAGCAACTCCTGGTGGGCTCTATGGTCTACCGGTGGAGGGCTAGACACCTCTGTACCCGTGACCACCTCATCCGGGGATGACGAGGAGGTTAGCTGCTGCTCGACCCCCTCTGGTTGGGCCTCCTGCTCTCCTTCTTCTGTGGGAGGGGCCTCCGGCTCGGGCCGGGGGGGCCATGGGATGGCACCATACTCGGTGCCAGTCTCTCTGGTTTATCCTGGGGGGATGCTGGAGGCCTGGATAATGTAGCCTCCAGCACCGTCTAGCGTTGGTGCAGGGACTGGGACCCACTGCACTGAGTAACTTGCCTTGGACAGGGCCCCTTGGTGCTCCCGATAGGCCCAGGGGGTCCAGAAGGGCCAATGGCCTGGCAGCCCCCATTGGGGTTGCCAGCCCACCTGAGCGTCCCTGCTGTCCGGGGCCCAGTGCGGGTAGCTATAGCGGCCAGAGTCCGTGCCAGACTGCGGCAACGCTGATCACGAAGGCCACGGCGGTGCCAACGATCTGCGCCAGCGGGAGAACGAGCGGCTCCTGGCTGAGCAGGAGCAGAAGCGGTATCCCTGGGACCGGGACTGAGATCTGGACAGGGACTGGTGCCGGTGTTCCCTGGACTGGGACCATCTGTGGGAGTCCTCTGTCGAGGGCCGTCTCAACTCCTCCCGGTGCTGGTCTCTGCGTGGTGCTGGAGAGCAGTGTGCCCTTTCCAGTGCTTCCTTGCACCGCGACCTCCTTCTGGGCCGCTGGCAACTGTGAGTCCGCGGAGTCAGAGCTCAACTGGGACCAACTCCGGGAGCGGTGCCGGGATGGTGTCCTCAAGTGGCACACCATTGCCTGCTTACCCCTCGACGGCACCCAAGGCATGGGTGCCGGAGGGTTCTCCCTATATGGGAAGGGGGTTTGCCGCCGACAGCTCGATGAGGTCCTTTGCAGCCTCAAAGGTGCCAGGCGTGGAGGGCTGATCCGTTATGCCCTCAAGCCCATCGTCTGCACTGAGCTCACTTAGGTCTGGGCTCGCTGGGGCTTGTGCTGCTGGGACCACCGGTGTCGCCGCTGGTACTGCAGCCTTCCCGCTCTTATCGGCGCTTGGGGCCTTGGGAGGCACCGGCCTCTTGTGTGGGGAACGACCGCGCCTCCCTTTCGGCTGCGCCGGGGGCCGTACATGGGAGGATGTGTGGTGCCAGGGCCTAGTCTGGCACTCTGGGGCCGATAGTTTTCGGTGCTTAGCGGGTGCCGGGTCTCTCGATGGTTCCGGGGCACTACGTACCCAGGAAGCCTGAGCCAGCGTTGGGTGCTCCGGGCCCGGTGGCTGCAATGCGGCCTCCATCAACAGCTGCTTTAATCGAAAAAGTCTCTTTCTTTCCTTGTTCTTGGCTTAAATGCCTTGCAAATCCTACACCATTCAGTTTGATGTCCATCCCCCAGGCAATGTAGACATGAATCGTGGGGGTTACTAACTGGCATAGGTTTGCGGCACGTGGCGCAAGCCTTGAAGCCATGGGCCTGCGGCATGCCCCGCAGTCCGGGGCAGGTGCTGGAAGCCTCCAAGCACCTAATCACTTAAGTGTCCACAATAAAAGTATGTTAACTAACTGATAACAGCTACTCTGAAGGCTAAGGGACTGCTCTTCTACGAGAGAGAGAGGTTGTTCCAACGTCGCCACGGACGGTAAGAAGGAACTGGAGGGGGTCGGACTCGCAGGGGTATATATGCACGGCGCAGTGGCGCCACTTGGGGGGCCCCGACGGGAGCCGCGAAGGGAAAAACTTTCCGACTCTCATGCATGCGTACACCTAATGTGGAATGGACGTGAACAAGCACTCGAAGAAGAATAGCGTGTTCCCCTCCTGGCTCGGGGAGGGGTGGCAAAAACAGCGTGTCCCCATCCCAGCAGGGAGGAGGAAAAAGTGAAAGTGGTGCAGACCCCAGTGCTGCTCCTGCTCTGCTGGCTGGCTCTGGCTACCTTGGTCTGGCAGCCCTCACATCTTGCTGTAAGTGGCCACCCCACACATGGGGGTGGGGTGAGGACAGGCAGCCCAGACATGCCTGCCTTTAAGATGCAATACAGGAACAGTACAGTATTTGCCTTTTTTTTTTTTTTTTTGGTCTCTGCTGCTGCCTGATTGATTACTTCTTGTTTCACATGGTGTCCAGTTGACCTGTCAGTCCATAACTCTGGTGTTCGTATATTTGAGGATCTACTGTATGGTATTCTCATTGCAGTTGCCCTTTTCAATGAAGAACCATCCCCATCATGCAAAATTCATTATAGTAACATGGACACTTATGTTCTGGATATGCCCACTTCTTTATTATTAATCAAATTATGTTACCACAACGCTGGGAAAACTGCAAATTCTCCAAAAGCAAAACAAGAGGAAAAACAAGAAAATATTTTTAGTTCCAAGATTAAATTCCAAAGAATTTTTTTTATAGGGGAGGGGAAGGGGGGAAAGGTTCTGAGAAATATATGAGTGAATGAAAATGCAGGGTTACAATGGCAGCTAAGTGGCAACTTTAACTATAGCTTTCAGAGTCAGAGATTTTATCCATTCAAGCAAAAGATAAAAGGGAAAAAAAGTATGTTTGGTACATCACAGCTGTCTGCCATTACCTGTAATTATCCATTTTCAGCCTGAACTAGGGACCAAAGGCTATACTAAGAAAAATAAACAGAGACATGTTAAAAGGCAACAGTATATTACTCCTTCAGGTACCTGACATTCTCCTGCAAGAAAACAAAAGGAGCATCCGATATTTATTTCTATTTCTAGGGCACAGTGTTTTTCCTTTGTATTGCACAAGTTGTGATATATATTAATGAGGCAGACCAAATGTCTTTTGGAAATGATCTAGTACTTACAATATGTTGAACAGAATTGCCACATAGAGACACATCGGTATTAAGATGAAATAACTCAGCAGACTTCAATCAAATTACTCTGGATTTACCCTCAATAGAATAGAGACTAAAACAAGGATTGGCAACCTTTGGCACGCGACCCGCCAGGGTAAGCCCCCTGGTGGGCGAGGCCGATTTGTTTACTTGCCGTGGCTGCAGGTTCGGCATGTCTGCAGACACGGCAGGTAAACAAACCGGCCCGGCCCGCCAAGGGCTTAGCCTGGTGGGCTGCCTGCCAAAGGTCGCTGATCCCTGGACTAGAATATCTGTTATTACTAATTATCTCTCTGTTACTAGAATGTCATTAACGCTATCATCTACCATTGGAAATACTTTCCAATACTTAGTCTGGTCTTGAGCCATCACTGTTTTATCTCTATTTTACCTATTCATTTTGTTCACTGACAGTAAAAATACTTGCAGTTCCATCATATCACAAAAGGCCCATGCCAACATATCTATTAAGGTTAGTAATTGCAGCAAAATACATTGTTCACTGAGTGACTACATATGACGATTCCCTTTACCTTTTTTTCTGAACAAGATTCCGTTAAGGGTAGAACAACATTAGTGATCTCTCTCCTGCCATCCATCTCCACCCTCTGACAAACCGAGGCTAGGGACACCATTCCTTACCCATCCTGGCTAATAGCCATTAATGGATTTAACCTCCATGAATTTATCTAGTTCTCTTTTAAACCCTGTTATAGTCCTAGCCTTCACAACATCCTCAGGCAAGGAGTTCTACAGGTTGACTGTGCACTGTGTGAAGAACAACTTCCTTTTATTTGTTTTAAACCTGCTGCCCATTAATTACATTTGGTGGTCCCTAGTTCTTATATTATGGGAACAAGTAAATAACTTTTCCTTATTCACTTTCTCCACACCACTCATGATTTATATACCTGATGTTAGTCAATATTCATTTCTATACAACAAAGATCATTTACTTGTACCATCAGATTGCCTACTCTATGCAACTGCATGATCTGGGTAACTGTTGTCCTTCCTCATCTCTTCCCTTCTCTACAGTCTGTTGCCTTCATTCATCACTTCTCATCTAATATTAAACCATAAGCACTTTGAGGCAAAAATTGTCTCTAATGTCTTAAATGTAATAAATAATACTTAAAATAAACTGTTTCCTCTAGTTATTAATGCTATGGGAACTCTTAGAATTTATGCAAATATTCCTAGAGCTGTTGCTTGTCCAAAGTTTTACAGTGAAATTGAAAGTAAACAAAATCTAAGGAATTATTTATATCATGCTGGTATAAGAATATGAAGATAAAATTTTGCCACATCAGTTGACGTTCAAAATGTCCTGAAGAAATAAAAGATTTCAGCATTTTCCTACAAAATCAACATCTTTCTGACCATTTAATTCAGGAATGCCAGCACAGTTATTATGTTGTATGTTTCCTTGAGTGACATACGTAATAGTATACATACCTGACAACAAATATAATATTTTATATTCCAAGAAAAATAGATAAACAGCCTGATTTTACAGATGGCAAAACAGAATAAAAGAGGTTAAGGGACTTCCCCAATGCCACAAAGAAGTCAATATACTAACAGATTAGAATTTATTATTATACCTATGCTCAGAATACTAGACCATTGGTGTAAAGTGAAAGACGGATCTGAAGAATAATTGTTTTTTTGGTTTGCTTGGTTCTCTAGACCTTCAGCTCATAATTCTATGTTACCACTTCACTGGGACAGAAAGCCTTCTGTATAACTGGGCCTCTTCACAGGATCTGAGAGCAAGTCATGTGGTGCTTTCTGAAAAATTCAGTTATGCAGTTTAATAAATCTTCTTTGGCCTTTCCATTTCTGTTTTTCTGACAACTTCTTCTCTTGCAACTTGATGATTTTTTGAAGTATCTAGATTACTGAATAGGATGAAAAAGTATCTGTGTGGGATTCTCAGAAGCATTTAGTGCTGGCCTAAGTTTGCTCCTATTTAAAGTTAATAATAAAGCTCCTCCCAATTGAAATGGGAACAGAGTTAGACCAACACTGAGTGTTTTGAAAATCCTATCCTCTACTCTTATTGTATGGTGTTTATGATCTTTCCTTGGCAATTGCATAGGAGTCACAAAATATTTTTCTTTTTCTTCTACATCAGTTTCTCTCTTGGAAGTGATCTGTATATTTTTTACAGGCTAGAAAATATTTTGACTAAAATTCTAGTTTTCAAGTCCTTAACCATTCACAGATTGGCAATAGAACCTAATGTATCTAGCATCACAATCTTTCAAATGCATGTTGTGCTCGTTTAAATATTTCAGGAGGACAAAATTCAAAAACTGAAGAAATGCCACCCTCCCCTCCCAAGAAGCCTAGTACTCACCTGATTTTAAAAACACCTAGTGAGTTGGGTTTCTTCCCCCAATAACCAAGCAACTATAAAAAAAACCCCTAGGTTTCTCAAAATCCTGCTGGTGGCTGAGTTGGGGCTTCCTCCATTTATTGGGGAGGGTCTGTGAAAAGGTAATACATTTTGGGATTGTATTATCTTTCTGTCCTGAGAGCCTTTGGGTGGATTGTGGGACAACTCCTTCTCCACTTCTTCATCCAGCATGAATCCTAGAACCTGCGTGTAAATCTATAGGGTATGATTAGGCCCATCTTTTCACACATCAGTTTTAGACCAGTGAACCATAACTCTGTGGAACTCAATTCCAAGCTCTGTCTCAGCTGTTCTATGTGACCCAGGGCAAGTCACTTAGTCTCTCTGTAGAATGGGGATAGTAGTACTTCCCCATGCTTCATGGATGTTACATTTATGATTGTTAGGCACTCAGATACTTTAGAAATGAAGGCCTTAAATTAATAGTTAAGCCATGGTTACGCTTCTAGGTTTTACTGTAGAATACATATTAAATAAGAGTAACTCAAGCAATCATGTTTCACTCACAAAGCTTTACAGAGAGCGAGTTTCAAACGTATGATTGACATGCACAGCTATTTTCAGAATGTGGATTTTAAAATCACAAGCACTTCAAAAGCATTCAGTTATAGGAATTACACTTAGGCAATCATGGAACAGAGGAAGAACCATGTGGCTTATGTGACCAATCACAACTAACCTCACAGTTTGAGTATCAACTTCTTAAAGTAATCTGTTTGCAATCAATATATAGACCATTTAAAAAAAGGCAAAAAATCTAATCTGAATAAAGATGAACATATAAAGATGATCTGCTTGTGGGCATTCTGTAAGCAGGACAGAAGACTAAATACATTGAATAAATTATTTATCATGGATTATTTGCTTAGCTCTACAATGTATTGTCCTATTGAGAAGGAGAACACTAACCAAAGCTATTGAAACTTGTCAGTATTAACGTTCCATATGCCAAGATCTCATTTTCCTTTAAAGATTTTGGTTAAAGTCATTATATGTTTTTACTAGCAAATACATACAATATACTGTGATTAAGAAAAATGATGTGGCATAACAAAATCAGTTTTAGATTGATGGTGAAGTATGCTAACTGATTACTTTATTTTTATAGGAGGTTGTTTTATACATTTATCATTTCACTTTCTAGAATTAGTTGATTCAAAAATGGATCTGGAATTTTATGGGCATTAGAGGACCTTTTTATATATTTGAGGCACAGTCTTTACTGATGTTTATACCTCATTTATTTTGTTTAAGAACTATTTATGTACTTTTATCATTTGATGTTTCTGTTGTTGGTGCCAAATCCGGAAAAAAAAAATGGTCCCCATAGTATGCTGCAGCCTTTAAATACCAGTCTGCTGCAGAATTACATTTGAACTTATTAAAATCTGATTCATGTGATGCCAACTTTACTCATAAACCTTATGCTGGACCAGTCCTATGCATCAAGAAAAAAGAACAGCAATGTCCCATGGGCAAGTCAGACAGCTAAATTCTGTTGGCTTAGTTAACTCCAGTCTATACTGAATCCAAGGGGATGCTGCTGTCCATTTTCTTTTCTTTTTCATTTTTATTTTCTCTTAAGTGGTCAAGGGTGGCTGTGCTTGAGCTAAGAGAGCTTCCGTGGTCCTAATCCCCTAATTAGACTATCTTGCACAGATGGTATTTAGACTTTTGGGGGAGGGGTGTAAAGAGAGCATGTGGTAACGATATTCATGATTTTTTATAAGATCAAACATGCTACTTAGGTTTTGCTTGCATTTTTCCTAACCTTGTATTTAGGCCAGACCACTGGTTGAAAACAAATGTGAAATTCAATCTAAATACAGTCGTTCTTACTAAATCACTCTGTAGCATGCAAAACAGAAAACTTCACTGCACTCTCAGGGCATTCTGAGACAGCAACATTTTTGTCCTCATTGATACTTTATACTAACAGCAAAATTGTATCGGGTTTGCATGAGTGAAACACAACCTTTACAATCAAACTATAGTATTTTACAGTAGGTCTTTACTTTTGAACCCATTTTTCAATAGCCAGCAATTCTTCAAAATGAAGACAAAAACCCGGAAAATACTGATGTAAAATATTATATAATAGAACTAGTTTTCCACAGAGTAATTTAGCACTTTGGAAAACTGAATTAATGAATAAGGGCATAAGTGAGGGCTGCTTTCAAATGAAGTGTTCTATTAGGATAGAGTGAATGGCAGTCAATTTTGTATCTGTTATATGAGGGACTGTTTTATTTTGAGAGAAAATTTATTAATTTTAAAAGATATATGTGATGGTATTTTGCACTTTCCCTTATTGTCCTCTGTTGACCTAACGAACAACACATAAATGAATCACCATGAAAACTGAGACTTCCCTTGTTCAACTATTTCATTGAATTTACCAATTACAGCTTTACCATTGTTGTTGATACCAAATATATACATGATTACTTTGAACTAAAATCTGCAGTATCAAATAAAAAAGACCTGGTCAGTGTGACAAAGAATGTACAAAAAATAAAACCACAAACACAACAAATTCCTGCATACCAACATAGGACATGAAGATAGACAAACAAAAGGAAAAGGTGGGAATAATGAGAAGAATAAAACAAAACCTAAATGTGAATTCAGTTCTAAAACATTCTGGGGGATTCATGTATTTTAATGTAGATATGGAAGTAGAGCAAGAAGTAGGGAGGGAAAGAGGACAACAGGAAGAGGGCTGTCATTTCGGGAAAGAATGAGGGAAGTCCATCTCAGCCAACAAAATTGCAAGTTTAGAGAGCAGAGTGTAGGGGATGAGGGAGAGAGTGATCAGACCACAGATGTAGACAACTATACAGAACTTAAACATAAGGATGAGGAATTTGAACTTCAAGCAAAAAAAGGTAGAGGCCAATGAACAGAGTTGATAAGGGTGAGAAATGGTCAGAAAGAAAGATTATAGTTTAATTGCATAATGGAATGCTAGAGAGTAGGAGGTAGTTATAGTAAACTGGTGAAAGAGAGCCAGTAGCAATATACTAATAAAATTTGTGAACACCAACTTGGTTTTGTTCACCAACACCAACAGTGTTTTGTCATTGAACTATAGTGTGCCTTTCAAATGGCATTAACGGTAAAATAGCAAAAATCCAAGAAATAGAAAAAACGCTGCAAATGTATTGCCACATTAGAGCCATGCACTCATAGGCACAAATGGCTTGTTATATGTAAAAAATAGTACACACAGATTTTTTTTTTTTGGACTCCAACACTAAGCAAAGAAAAGATCTCAATGTTTCAGAGATGAGATTTTGTTGACTCAGAAGCACTTTGACCAGCGCTCCCTATATTTTAGTTTCAGATATTAAATGTGAATGATGAATTTGCAGATGATACAAA
Organism: Lepidochelys kempii; assembly: GCF_965140285.1. Taxonomy (NCBI): domain Eukaryota; kingdom Metazoa; phylum Chordata; order Testudines; family Cheloniidae; genus Lepidochelys; species Lepidochelys kempii. Next base: position 179,998,253 of record NC_136380.1, read on the forward strand.
ACTACTCAAGATAGTTAAGTCCCAGGCAGACTGCGAAGAGCTACAAAAGGATTTCACAAAACTGAGTGACTGGGCAACAAAATGGCAGATGAAATTTCATGTTGATAAATGCAAAGTAATGTACATTGGAAAACATAATCCTAACTATACATATACAATGATGGGGTCTAAATTAGCTGTTACCACTCAAGAAAGAGATCTTGGAGTCATTGTGGATAGTTCTCTGAAATCATCCACTCAATGTGCAGCGGCAGTCAAAAAAAGCGAACAGAATGTTGGGAATCATCAAAAAAGGGACAGATAATATGACAGAAAATATCACATTGCCTCTATATAAATCCATGGTATGCCCACACCTTGAATACTGCATGCAGATGTGGTTGCCACATCTCAAAAAAAAGATATATTGGAATTGAAAAAGGTTCAGAAAAGGGCAATAAAAATATTAGGTGTATAGAACGGCTTCCATATAGGAGAGATTAATAAGACTGAGACTTTTCAACTTGGAAAAGAGGCGATTAAGGGGGGATATGACAGTGGTCTATAAAATCATGAGTGATATAGAGAAAGTAAATAAGGAAGTGTTATTTACTTCTCCTCATAATACAAGAACAAGGGGCCATCAAATGAAATTAATAGGTAGCAGATTTAAAACACACAAGAAAGTATATTTTCACGCAACGCACGGTCAACCTATGGAACTCCTTGCCAGAGGGTGTTGTGAAGGCCATTACTAAAATGGGGTTCAAAAGGGAGCTAGATTGATTCACGTAAGATAGGTCCATCAATGGCTATTAGCCAGGATGGGCAGAAATGGTGTCCCTAGCCTCTGTTTGCCATAAGCTGGTCTTGGGTGACAGGGCATGGATCACTTGATGATAACCTGTCTGTTCATTCCCTTTGGGGCACCTGCCATTAGCCACTGTCTGACCCAGTATGGCCATTCTTGTGTTCTTAACCATCAGTATTGGGCATAAACATAAAAGGAATAAATGGAAAGCTGTTCCACTTTTCAACCCAATTATTTAATACTCCCAGTGGTATTCACATTGTTGCATAGTAGCCTGGGAAAATAAGCAGACCTGGTCTTGGATATTGCTGCAGAGAGGACTTCAATAGATGGACAACGAATATGGAAAGTTCAGAAATAAGATCTAACAACTTAGCTAGCTCATCTATTTCCCTTTTGGAGGAAGAGAGACAGCAAAATCTGATATCTCCAGAGGGAGATCCTAGTTCAGTTGACACAATAAATCCTTCTGAAAGTCACACAGCTACCAGAGTTCCCTGAAAAAGGGAATAAAATAAATCAGCTATGTAACAATAGCACCCTTCTTCTATGTCAGTTGGGCATTTTTTTTTTCCTTTGGACAAGGGAAAAAGTGCTCTCCGATTCAAGAAAATGAGAAGAGGAAAGATATTATTGGGGAATTATAATATGATAAGCTTCAACAGGTCATTTATACCTTAATGTTTATGTGGGGGAGTAAAAAATACCTCAGCTAAATAATTTCCTTCAGCTTTGTATTCCTTTTCCCCTCACCACTGGAAGACATTATGGTAGAATGTGAATTTTGCAATAAAACTATACATTATCAAATCTTCGATACAATAAGATACATCCAGATAGGACACAGTAAATCTTGAAAAGGGGTCTAATTTTAACAGAAGAACCACGTAGGGAAAATTTAGGTATGAGCGACATCTTTAAAAGCCTTGTTTGCTTCTTTATGCTTTCATAGAGTCATCTTCGTTTTGCCTAGAGCTGATTCTTTTGAGTTTAAGGATAACTTGTCTTCGCAAAAAGAGAAATTTTACACATTTGTGTTCATAAACAAATAGCTATTTGTTTGTTATTTCATTGTTCATTTCAGACCCACCAAGAGGTATTAAGGTCTTCAGCAAGATGGCCTCCACTGCAATAGGGGATTGTATTATCTTTCTGTCCTGAGTGCCTTTTGGTGGATTGTGGGACAACTACTTCTCCACTTCTTCACCCAGCACGAATCCTAGAACATGCGTGTAAATCTATAGGGTATGATTAGGCCCATCTTTTCACACATCAGTTTTAGACCAGTGAACCACAACTCTGTGGAACTCAATTCCAAGCTCTGTCTCAGCTGTTCTATGTGACCCAGGGCAAGTTACTTAGTCTCTCTGTAGAATGGGGATAAGAGTACTTCCCTACGTTTCATGGATATTACATTTATGATTGTTAGGCACTCAGATACTTTAGAAATGAAGGCCTTAGATTAATAGTTAGGCCATGGTTATGCTTCTAAGTTTTACTGTAGAATACATATTAAATAAGAGTAACACCCATGAGGAAATAATATGGAAGTAAATAGAGCTGCCTAGAAGGGATCAGAAATGATGGAGAGCTTCTCGTGACACATGAAGTCATATTTATTTACATATTTACTTCCAGTTTCTAACTTACTCCATAAATCTCTGCCTCTTCCCCATACTCTGCCATACACTCACACCTTGGTATATGAAATTTTACAAGACGCCTAACAACCAACTAATTAAAATTAATAATTCACCCCTCAAAAAGGTGGAGGAACAAAACCCCAAACTTCATCAGTCTCCATCTAATAGCTATCTGATAAATTTGAATCCCCACAGCTTCCTCCAGCCAAGACCCTTCTGTCTGATAGAAAGGAGAAGGAACATTCTCTCTTTCCCCCATCAAATCCCACAATGTCTTGGCTACTACAAAGGTGGAGTAAGGAGTGTGTTTCCACTATTTACCCCAATCAGGTGCCTGTATCTTCTGCTGCTCACAACTTTTCCCATCTATCAGTAGCAAAGAGAAATTGTTCTCACTTCTGTCTATTTTATTGCTTTTAGCATAGGGTTTTGAGGAGGAGTGAAAACAGAGGAGACTGGGAAGTTTTCACTCTGCTGCTGATTGACAACCAACTTCTCAACCTGCAGAAGCACAAATGTTGGAGGCATTGTTGGATGCAATGACAAACACCTAAAATCAGGGAAACAAACAAAACCTATTCATGCAGGAAACATAAAATGCTGCTTTCCTTTAGCATGAATAGCTCTTCCCCGAAGCTCATTTTTTGTATTCTTTATTTCAGTTGTAAATAATTGTCAGCAATAAAAGTGAAGTAATACTACTTTATGGGGAACATAGTTAATTTTTGGTTTAACGTGAGCGACATCCCTCAAATCAGGGCCAGTTGAAAGGTATGTTTGGCAAAGCTATGAAAAGTTTCAGATTTATGCTCCAGTTCACATTTGGACCATCCCCCCCCCCACACACACACACCTTAAAGGGTTAAAAAGAATAAAATTCAATAGAAGTTTTATATATGTTTGTCCAGTAAATCTACTCTTCTTGGGTGAATGGATATATCAAGCCCTAGTAGTTATATTTTCTATGTAAAATATAAGGAACATCTGATCAAACTGGTAATATATTACACAATCATTTGCCTTGAAATTCTATTGCAACTAGATCTTATCTTTGTTTTGTTATTTTTTGTTTTATTTTATTTATTTATTTTTTCACCTCTGAGTTTATCAACCCATTTTACTAGTTTTGGTTGACGTGGATTCAGATTCACTGAGTGTTGTTTGATGTTTGACTTTTTCTGAACCCATTTGTCAAAGCTGTAAACTCAGAATGAAACTGGAAATTTTGAATCAGCATTGCCACTGCTTTGTAAGATTTTCAGGACCCAAAATATCTACAAGTTTACAACTAAAATGCAGTTTTGGTATGACATTTAACTCAATTGCAGAAAATTCATGTCTAGCTTGAGAAAGGAAAATTCCAATGAAGGATGAAACTGCAAATTTTCTGTGTTTGTATCTCAAGCAAGTGTAGCATTAATTGTAATGATGACTTTTCCTTTATAGGTTGCATGAGGTAAAGAAGATTCATACTTATGTGCTGGGCTTTTTTGTGTGTAATCTGTTATAGTTTCTTTGTGGTGTTAGACAAATTAGTAACTGATTAAAATAATATAAAAACTCAGACAAAACATGGAGGGGCTAGACAGTTAGCTAGAGTTCGCTATAGAGCACTTTCTAGTTCAGCATGACGGATGAAAGCTTTTACTTTTAAATGCCATAATAGCTCTAGTCTGTAGCCTCGGCCTGTATTCCAACATAACCAGCCAAGCAGTGCAAAGGCTAGTGCAGGGGAAGCCATTTCAGTTAAGATGTGGAATGAGAAATGGAAACAAAACAGCTGGCCTGTCTTTTTTTTATGATCAGCAAAACTGGAGACAACAAAACAGCCCATACAAAAGTTGTATTCCTAAAATTACCAATCCACTTGAAAGGGCTTTAGCTGAAAAGATAATTTCTTTCAGCTCTCTGCTAGTTTGTGGAGTGGGTTAGGAGGTGAGAAGTGTCTGTTTTCCCCCACCCTCCCAATCTTCCTTTGTGTAAATAGTTGAAGAGCAAAGAGCAGTACGTTTAATGCTGAAAGAGGAAAGTTTGAGGTGAATACCCCAAAGGTAACGTAGACTTAAGACAGGTTTCAGAGTAACAGCTGTGTTAGTGTATCAGTAACACTCCCTCCAAGCTCTGACTTTCCAAGTCTGTCTCCAATGCTCTGTTGTCCTTAGTCCTACTCAGAATCACCTCATCCATATTTTTTTCATACTGCTGGAGAAGCAAATCAAACTTGGTTCTGCGGGGATTAATTTACTGCAGCCTGAAGCACCAAACTTCCACTGGCAACTGAATAAATTACATCGTAGCATCTGTTGACAATATGAATTTGTTGCTGAAACCAGTACCTGAGAGGACCCTACAAAGTCCAGAACTGGCAAGTGAACCATCAAAACTGACAATTAAGCAGCATATAAGACAAAGTTTGAACATATTCAGCCAATTTCTCTAACTCTGGTCAGTGAGAAGAGAGTTGCCTTCTTAGCCTTTTACTCCCATGATTATGTCACCCCGTCAGATTATGGGGGTCCAGAGGTCACTGTTTGACCCACTCATGAACATTCACTTAAGGAAAGTGCAAAATTTTCAAATTTCACAAGAGCTGTCCACATTTGTCAAATTATGTTTGTGTGCAGAGGGATTAGTACACTATAGTTTCACCTCTGAAAGCTAGCTTTAATATGACTTAGTTTATAAATGGAATAATTTTGGTGGACTAAATTCACTCCCAGATGGATAACTGTACCTTAGAAAATCACCTCAGAACTTTATAATATTTAGCATAATTGGTACTGTTGTCTCAGAAGGAGCCTTTGACTAGAATAGCAAGCATTTTACAAATCAACATTATGGTTCACCAGCCATAGAGTGGTAGTTAGGCATCTTGTAAAATTTCACATACCAAGGTGTGAGTGTATGGCAGAGTATGGGGGAGAGGTAGAGATTTATGGAATAAGCTAGAAACTGGAAGTAAATATGTAAATAAATATGAAATATGTCTTTATGTATCACGAGAACCTCTCCATCATTTCTGATCCCTTCTAGGCAGCTCTATTTACTTACACCCATGAGGAAATAATATGGAACAAGAATATTCAAATTCTCATTACTGCCCTCTTAACTTCGCAGAATAAAGTTTCCATTCACAGATTGGAACTAGAACCTAATTTATCTAGCATCACACTCTTTCAAATGCACGTTGTGCTCGTTTAAATATTTCAGGAGGACAAAATTCAAAAACTGAAGAAATGCTACCCTCCCCTCCCAAGAAGCCTAGTACTCACCTGATTTTAAAAACACCTAGTGAGTTGGATTTCTTCCCCCAACAACCAAGCAACTATAAAAAAAACCCCTAGGCTTTTCAAAATCCTGCTGGTGGCTGAGTTGGGGCTTCCTCCATTTATTGGGGAGGTCTGTGGAAAGGTAATACATCTTGGGACTGTATTATCTTTCCGTCCTGAGTGGATTGTGGGACAACTCCTTCTCCACTTCTTCATCCAGCACGAATCCTAGAACCTGCGTGTAAATCTATAGGGTATGATTAGGCCCATCTTTTCACACATCAGTTTTAGACCAGTGAACCACAACTCATTGGGCTTTAGTGGCTTTATTGCAGATATACTCTGATGTAAATGAAGCTGAATCAGGCCTATATTTATTTCAGGTCACCAATACACGTCTCTTGGAATAAGCCCCTAAAATCAGTAGGTAAGGTCTGGTTTTACAGTTGATTGGATTGATCAAGATGCTGGCTATTGAATATATTTTATGTAAAAACTAAAGTAATCCTTTAATAAATTGTCTATTTCATGATGATGACAAGTCTTGAATACAGCCCTTGTGTTGCTATTTCCTGTACCTGTACTTGTACTTGACAATCTTACCTGGACACCTTCAGAAGTAAACAATGGCACTTTATACTAACGAAAAATCGCTTCTGCAAGAAGAGTTACAACAGTTTTCTCCCAAGAGTTAATAATCCCCATTGACAAAACTATTTTACAACTGACAACTGCCTGAAGTTGTTAGTACATTTGAAGGACTGGTGGTAATTAATCCTCATGTTTAAATAAAAATAAGAGTGCTACCTGTACTGAATAAAGTCAAGCAGAAAATTAGAATTTAGATTGGAAAATACCAAATATTGGATGGATTATTAAATGGAAAGAGATTAGAATCTGGAGTGCTAAATATTTTCTTTCCTGGAAATATACTGTTTGGTGCCTTTGCCTCCAAAGCTTCTGTACTCAAATGAAGCCACAGTAGTCTCTCACTGAAATATGCTAATCCTCACTTTTACATATAAAATACAGAAAATCTAAGAAGGCCTAAACCAGAATATTCTCTTTGTCATACAGATGAGGAGCATCTACAGAAATAAATGAATGCAGCATATATATTCCTTTTCAAAATACAAATCTCTCATTTCAAAGCTTCCCTTGTGCACAACCTAAACACAATTCTGAACTGCTTTCCTTAAGAAAGCAGTTACTCAATAGAGATGATGGGAACCACACACAAACATATTACATCCATTTATTGGAATTTTACTTTGGCTGTTAAGATCTTACTTTTATCTCAAGAAAATGAGTACTTGTGTGATGGTGCTGCTAGAATGTACAGAAATCTCATAGCCATATTAGTCTATCTTTCTAAAGTGTTTATGCCCAGCTGTTAACTGTTACAATTTGTTTTTGCTTGCTTATTGCTTTAGAAGTGCAATTTCTGGTTTACTGTGATCATATGCATGTTTGAAGCCTAGAGAAAAAAAACTGTAAGAGAAGAAAAAAAGTTTGAAAGAAAAGAAAGTCAGTCCCAAGTAGTAGATACAATGCAGTCAGAAAGAGACATAAAATGGCACTCATACACATCTACAGTGGTTTATATTACTAAATAAGAAAGTTGGCTTCACAAGCAAAGATTTTAGTTATCAACTATTTTAAAAGTACATGACATTAGGAGATTTAATAAGTTACTACATAGCTACTAAAAAGTCCATACTACTGTCATGGGTACATAAAAAGCAAAAAGCTTATGTTGTATTGTATGCTCTATCCTCAGTTTATATCCTTCAGTAATATTTATAGTGTTCATGCAAACTAAACAAGTTCAAATTATATAAAAAAACAGAATTAGCTTTGTAAAATATGCTACCAAAATGATTACCCTTTGAACAGTTACTGATATGCCTTCAGCAGGAAGAATCAATTTTGTAAACCAGAAGAATAGTAGTGAACTTGAACTACCATTTTCCAACTGTCTCCAACAAGTCTTCCTTACTGTGGTTTTAGAAATGTGACACTGCAGTCTATTCATGTGAAACAACAGAAAGTATTTAATATCTCTTCCCATGTAAAGTTGGTCTTTCAAAATCACTGTAACTAAGGAGAAAAGGATTACAGTTCTTCAGCTGTCTTCTTGAACACGTGAGCAGTTATTTGAATGCCTTATCAACATTTCAGAAAAGTCTTTTCTCATGCAAAACCAAGTTATTATTTCCTTTCTGGTTCCATTCAGCCTACATCTAACAGTGGCCAATGGTATTAATTAAAACCAGCCAGCCAGACTTTTAGCACGTGCTCAGTTTGTTTTTTGAAACTGCTGAATATCAATTACCTTATTATTTTGTAATTAGCATGAAGTGTATGCATCTAGGTCTCGTGGCTTTTTGGCAGTGGTTTAAAAAATATTTTTCAGCATCTTTGCATAAGGCTGTAAAACAGCATGTTTCTAAGGCATTTTAGCACTGACTAGAGCCATTCCCAATCTGCTCAACAGCATGGAGTTAATTAGGAGAGGCATGAAGCTTATGTCTGGGCACAAAAACTAACAGTGTAGCTAAGTTTTTCATTTTTTGTCTTCAACCAATATCTGCCACTGAGTCTACATGATTTTTTTTAATGTTTTCATGTTAAGTATCAGTTTAAACTTTAACTTATCTTATCCAATATTCTAAATCCTTCAAGGAATGCAAACTGATATAAATATACAAACAGAAAGAACAATTTACATGACAGCTAAGGAAGGTAGCATAATATATTATTATACAGAAGATCTAGTTTTAGACACAGCCTCAGAATCCTTTACTGTTTCCACCAGTCCCCTTTCTAGCCACTTGAAAGCTAGCCATCTCATTAACGGAAAGCCAAGAGTCTTGTGCTCCATCATGTTAATAGTTTGCACTCATATCACACAAGAGGGAATTCTTCATAGAAGAGCCCTTTCTGCAGGGTTCTGTCACTTCCCCTATATATTCAGCAAAGATACTGGATGATTATAGCACTTGGGGAGAAAGAAGTAGTACCACTGTTAACTGGATCTCTTCAGGGCCCTGTATTCTTACCATGCTAGTGATATCCACAGGGTAGGGCACAGTTGTCTTATTAGCACTACTACTAGGAATCTACTCTTCCTTGCAGGATGTAAGGGGAGAAAGATATGAGAAAAAGAGGAACATTTATAACAGAAATTAGGGTCACAGGAGTCAGAAGTTTTATTTCTCCCTGTGTTCTCCCTTTGCCTTCTGTAAGAGAAATTTCCTCCGTTGGGTCGTTCTCAATATTAAAAAACAACAAAAAAAACACTGCCTCTTACTACAGCTGCTAACTCAATAGCAACCTTCTCCTGCCTTAGTCATGCTTTGTGTCAGCTCCTCCTAAATGGTGCTGTGGATGAAGCTGTGATGGAGTATGGAGTATTAACCTGGTAATGTTGCATGGGAGTTTTACTAGTTTACTATCTTCTGCTAACACAGGGTGTGCCTCCGTTTCCCTGGGGTACTGCACCAATACTAGATGGTCATGGGAAATAACAGTGTGACTTCACTGAGGGATGATACTTGATGGTTAGCACATAAACGATGGTGGCTGCCCTTCGTAACCTGAGCCGAGGAGGGAGCTGGGGCCAGGTGACACTTGCCCGGGAAACTGGACAAAGGCTGGAGGAGGGGCCGGGGGGGGGTGGTGGATGGGTGAGGCAGCAAGAAGGGGTTTCAGTTTGGAGCTGGCTGGGGGAGATGGGAGGGCTTGGAGGGGAAGGCCCAGAAACTGGGTTTGGGCTCCCTACTCCACAAGAGGGAGCTGACTGAGGGGTTCTGTTTTCTGTACCTACAAGCTCTGTTTTAGACTGTGTTCCTGTCGTCTAATAAACCTTCTGTTTTACTGGCTAGCTGAGAGTCACAGTGGATTGCAGGAAGTGGGGCTTGCAGGGCCCTGACTCCCCCACACTCCATGACAGAAGCTATCAGAGAGATGGTCCCCGATTTGAGTCGATGGTGATTGAACAGAAGATGGTCTTACTTTACCAACGACCATAGCGATCAAGCAGGAAATGAAGGGGATGGAGTACAAGAGGAGTGGGTTACAATGTTTCCAACCAAGATAAGGGCAAGTAGAGAATTGTTTTGTTTTGGTTTTTTGCAAATCAGTATCTATCTATTCATAATTGCTATGCACAGAATGCCTGTATAGGTCTTTTTTGGTGGTTGGTGGTCACCTCTTTTGACTATGTTTTCAGACTGAAGCCTCTTCTCAATGTATTTCCTCAGAAACGGACATTAAAGAACTGCTGTATAATAGGCATACATTATAATCACTACTAGAGTGGCTTGAAGAGAGTTCCCTCAAGTGGACCATTCTTTGTCTTTCTTGTCTACTTTTCCCCCTTCTCTTTACGTCAAGTGTTTTCAGTTCATTTTTGCCTCAAAAACAATTCTTTTAAAAAGGGAAAACCTGCCACTATAATGGTTTCTCTCCCTGAGGCTGAATGCAGGATGTTTAAATTTGTGAGATAAGGGGAGACCATCAAATTTTCGGTTCAAAAATGGTTTCATACTTTTTTATTGCTGCCTGATGAATCCCATCAGACCAGAATGGTGGATCTACAGGTACAGAGTAACCAAACGTGCATGTAGAGTATGAATGACCCTCTCCCCTCCAGAAATGGCCTTCTCTAGGTCATGGTTCAGATAAAAGCAAAGAGTATGAAAGTGCATATTGTGGGACTATACCATCCTAAATTTCACATTTTTTTTTAAAAAATGTACAACCAACTTAATTCTCATTTTGTTACAGTAGTATTTTACATGAACATTTTAACACATATGTATTAGATTTTTAATTACACAATCCTACTAAGTTTGTTCTGTGGTTTGAAAAATATATTAGCAAAGTTACAGTGGTTATACCAGGGACACTAGAACTCCATGGGGCCTACAAGAGGCCATACAAACAACATAAGCTTTAAGAGGACAGAACAGGACCCACAGAGAAGTTGAAAGAAAACAGCCCAAGAAAAGGCAAGAGGAATTATTATTTGTGGTTATAGATTGCACCAAATCCCACAGTTTTTGCACTAAACTGGATGGGATTGGGGAGTACTGCCAAGGTAAATTATTTCCCCTGGGGAAAATTTTGCACTGTCTTAGCTATGTGTGATTGTCATGAGACATGTAAATTTATCAGCTAGTTATTTATCCTGCCATGAATATCCAAACTGTAGAAATGTTGAGACTCTTGGACTTTAGAGGCTGAAATAATAGCAGCTGTTAGATTATGTAATGTGCAAGCTCTGCCATGATAAGGTAATGTGGAAAGGAGAAGAGGGATTTAAGGTAGAAACATGATAGCCATGAAGTGGTGAAAACATGAGGATGCAGTAAAAAAAATACTATCACAATTATCTCTCTCAGAGGAGGAAAGAGACAACACATTTGGCATATATCCTTCATAAGAGTGATGGATAAATAAAAAGCCTCTCTCGGAACAAAAAAGTATAAAAGCATACGCACCAGCCAGTAAATAACAGAAGCTGCACCACTTAAAGAGCCTGAAATATTTAAAGGGATTTTGTGAAAAGCATGGTACTTATAATATTCATCAGAATTCATAGTCCTATAGAAAAGGTGAATTTACAGTGGATGAAGTGGATTAGTAGCACCAAAATATTAGGTCCTTTACTTATCCAGAAAACAGGGGCAAGCACAGGGTAAAGCAGTGAAAGCTTCCTAACACTGCCTGATTCTTAGAGGTTATAGGACAGTTCTGTCCCACAAGGCTGCTATTAGTACCTAATGTGGGTCAATTTTTGTGGTGTGGACACTTTTTTTCTAACAATTACACTCAGACCACAGATTTATTTCACAATCAAAAGAGAACTTTCAGTACCAATGGCAAGGATGTAAACTGGTGACCCGGTAACCAACAGGTGAAAAATACTTTATATTATATTTCCTGGAGCCTGAACCACCTGGTCATCTGCAACCCAACTACATTTCCAACTAAAGAAGGTGTTTTTACTACACAGGAATTGTTTTTCAGTAACAATTTTACATTTAATATTCTGTTTGTATTTTTCTACTAACTTTTAAATCAATCCAAAATTGGGGTAGCAGAAACCACAGTAAAGTTTTAAATATTTACAATACTATTTTGTGTTGGCCTGGCTTTGTTCCACTAGCTTGTTGAACTGTACAAGTTTGCTCAGCACATTAATTGAGGGTGATGGACTGAGGGTTGTCACAGTGCTTTGATTTTTTTTTTTTAAAGTCTGCAAACAGCCAGTAGTTAAGAACATTATCACAAGGAAAAAGAAACTGTCTACTTTATGTAACCCGCTCCCCTCCACTACCTGCCCTATCCCTCCTCTCCTTCCCACCCCCAATCCCAAAATAAAAACAGTTTAAAAAAATAGCTGGTTCTAAATTTTGTCTTATATGACATTTGACAAGCACAGCTCAGCATCCACTTGGACAAAAAGTGGTGTCAAAGTCAAACATTGCTTGAAATGCTACTGACAGCTCCTAACTGTAAGAGGCCTTGCCGTTCTGAGCATTGTAGTTGACATATGTGCCTACTGGAGGTCTCCAATGATGAGACAGAGGCCTTTCAAAGCCTCTCATTACACCCCAGTTTTAGGCCAAATACAGACTACCTAAAGTTCTGTTAATCAGTTAGCTGAGGTCCATGCTAAGCCCAAGAAGGGAAGCATTTAAAAAAGGGATGCAGCATGTAGGACAAAGGTATCTATTGCAACGGAAGAGCTTTTCATGTGCATTTGCACATTGGCCATTGTTCCATTACTGAAGAGCCACATTAATCAATGTTTAGGGGCTGCACTACAGGAATAGAGAGTTGGCTATTCATCAGTGATTTATTACAGGGCCCAACATGCATTTGACATGGAACAAGTTTGTACTCTGGAAGCTGCCACCAACAGACAGAAGGACAGGAACGGGGTGGAGGATGCATTAAAGCAGACACAAATCAGCTCTATTCAAATGACAGAGAAGGGGAAAAAACCCAGTGGTGACAATCACCTTTACAAATATCCATCTAAGGCCCCAAGAGACCAAGTGCCTCATTCTGATTAGCATAATAGTAGAATGGCTGAAACTTCAGAAAATTAGTATGCAGTCACTCAGAAATAATTACACATATAATTAGAAATAATTACATATATTTCTTAAAAACAACCAAATATGCATGGAATTGAGGTTTTAAATTAAGGGACTTACACACTGCTTCCAAAACCAGCCTACTTTTAAGGCTATGACTGTTTTTAAAATAAGTAAATAGATCTCTATACATCTATAAATCAATAAAATAAAAAGGAAAGTTGTGTAGCATGTTCTGACAGTTCTGCTATTTGGGAAAAACTCTTCTTCAGATAAAGGGTTAAGTAGGGGAGAAAAAAGTCTCAAAGAGTCTCAATTTTATAATGAAAATGAAAGTTTTATTTAAAGATTTGACCAAAATGGTTCGATCTTAGCTCTTCTCAGATCTCCAAACAAAAATCCCAACACAGAGCAGCATCGTATACATTTGAAATAGTTCAATCCATCTAAATTTTAATCAAGAATATGGGAGGGCAGAAGTCTTTCAAAAAGATGCAAACTTATTCTTTTCTTCGATGTGCAATGAATTGAAATAAAAACTATAATTTAATTTTGGTACATGACAGTTCACATTAATGTCCTAAATATTTTACTTTTATTTCAAAACATATGGGTTCTGTTTAAAATAAAAATTACCACTATGAAGTACTGTACCATTTAGGCTTTCAGCATGCTGTTTAAATTAATATGAGTATAGTCAGAGAATAATATTACAAATTCCATGTAAGAACAATTAGGAAGGATCATCAATATAAGCGCTTTTGAAAATATAAAGAAATTATTCAACAGGAAAAACAAGTCGATGGTAATAACAAGGGGTCACAAGTGTAAAAGTGCATCCAACAAGGCTTTGATAACAGCCTAACACAGACACGTTGCAATGCACCATCTGTGCAATGCATGCAAATGTAAATATTTTTCATTATCTAGCTGAAAACTGAGAGGAAATAAAATCACAATTTTATGGACAATTAGACTCTGTCTTCTACTTCTAGAAATTTTAGTACATAGTCTATATTCAATGAGTAAAAGGGTTCCAAGATTGTTAGAATAGATTTCTTAGAAGGAAATACTATGGATAGCCCCAATGTAAATACAATTCAAATACCTTCATGAAGAAAGAAAGAAAGAAAGAAAGAAAGAAAGAAAGAAAGAAAGAAAGAAAGAAAGAAAGAAAGAAAGAAAGAAAGAAAGAAAGAAAGAAAGAAAGAAAGACTCAATATCTTGCTTGCTTGTTGAAAGTGGATGGCAAAATCAGATGCAGCCATTTGGCTGTACAATATTAAGCCTTTTAATATTAAATTAATTGGACATGCCTCAGATCTGCTGGATCTCCAAAAAAAATCTAGACCATTTAAACCAGATAGGCAGACCCCTTCCATCCAACAGAAGCAGCATGAGCTTCAGGGTTAGGTACTCTTACAATACTGCATGTTACTAACAATTTATGGAATTACTTTACAGTACAAAGTTTAAGCAAATCTGTCTTAGAACATTTGAAAACTTGTTTAACATTTTCAAAGGTGTTATAGTGCAAAGTAAAGAACCATTTATAATCCATATATTCTTACCCCTAAAAAACTACAATTGTACTCTGGGGGCATTTTTACTTTAAGTTTCACATGGAGGAATACTACATAAACACACAATACATAGACTATCTTTTTCCCCTTCGTGACAGTAAAAGTATAATAAACCTAACTGGCAATTTGCAATACTAGTTACAGTAGCTATCTGAGTACAGTACACTCCTTAAATTGACCAAAAGAATTAAAATACTCCCAAAGAAAAAATAATTCATAAACAAATTTATGATATGCTCTAAAATTACCCTAACAAAATAATATTTTACATTATTATAAATTTCTAAAGAAAATCTCACCCAGTGTGAACACAAGGAATCCTACAGTCCGGTTAATATTTACATTGCATTTTTTTTAAAATGTATTTATGTAGCATCTTGATATAAAAGTCAAGTGAACAATAAATCAAGTGTACAGCAACTGAAAAATATAATAGTAACTTCAGCGTAAGACACAAATGGAATTTGTGTTCTCGAATCAGAGCAAAGTTTTGACCTTTTAAGTACAAGACATAAACAGGCCTCAAATAGTTAGATTTGCTGATGATGAGAAATCCAGTAGAACAGAGCACATACAGAAGAAATGAAAAACAGAGCTAAAACTAAATGTATTATGTGGTTCTGGATGAAATGAATAATTTTGGAAAACTGATGTTTGAAGAAACTGAGGCAGAAAATCACAAATGCTTGGGCAAGGAATTTTTCTATATTAAAACCAAGAAACTGAGTTCCTCGCATACTCATTTCAATAAAGGGGGGTGGGGACAGAAGATACTGAAGAAACTTGGAACTATAAAAGAGATTTAACAGATGAAAGGGAAAGAAGAAAAAAAGTTGTTGGTCAACGATAAACACAAAAGATTCTAGGGAGCACTAACCAGAACTATGAAGTATTGTGGAGGCTGGTGGACAGTGAAGATGGAAAGATTGGAGATAAGGGGAAACAAATGTCTACCCTGATCATATTTCATTTATGCTACTTGCCATTTCTTACATGATTAAATGGAAACAAACGTAGGTGCACTACCGCCTCACCTGGTATCAATTGGTGTAGTGCCATTTGGCTACAGTATTTATCTCACTCAGGTATTTCTCAAAGGCATGAACTAGGAAGAAAAAGGAGGAAAGTAGTAGCACGAGTGAGAGCCATCAGTGTACAAAGGAAATTGACAGCCTGAAGAGAGATAACATCACCAAGAAAAGGACAGTTACCTGTTCCATAACTGGTGTTCTTCGAGATGTGTTGCCCAAGTAGGTGTGCACCGGAGCTGGAAGTTTTTCCCTTAGCACTACCCGTATGGGGGAGCACCGCTGCCACCCCTGGAGCAGCACCTCTATATCATGCTATAAGGAGAGCTGCGCTCTCCACCCACCCTAGGTTCCTTCTTGCCGGACAACTCCAACAGAGGGGAAGAAGGGCGAGATGTGGAATACACCTGAACAACACGTCTCGAAGAACGCCAGTTACGGAACAGGTAACTGTTCTTTCTTCTTCGACTGATTGCTCATGTGTATTCCACAGTAGGTGACTCCAAGCTACATCTGTTGGTCGTGGGTAGGACTTTATGAGTTCCCGGGACGCAGCACCACCCTGTCCAGCCCGGCGTCATCTCTAGCTTGGGAGATGATCGCATAATGCAATGTAAACGTGTGGACTGAGGACCAAGTGGCAGCCCTACCTATATCTTGGATAGGGACATGGGCTACATAGGCCACTGACGAGGCCTGAGCCCTTGTAGGATGCGCCCTGATGATCGGTGGTGGGGGAACCCCTGCCAGATTGTAGCATGTGTGTATGCACGAGGTGATCCAGCGAGAAAGGCACTGGGTGGAAATGGGTTGCCCCTTCATATGCTCGGCCGAGGCAATGAACAGTTGCGAGGATTTCCAGAAGGGCTTGGTCCAATCTAGATAAAAGGCCAGCATCCTACGCACATCAAGCGCATGAAGGCAGCGTTCCTCGTTGGAGGAATGGGGCTCAGGATAGAGCACTGGAAGAAAAATGTCCTGCTCCATATGGAAGGCGGAGACCAACTTCGGGAGGAATGCGGGATGTGGGCAAACCTGGACTTTATCCCTGTGGAAGACTATATATGAGCTCCAAGATACGTTGGGCCGACGTAATTCCTACAAGGAATGCTACCTTCCATGAGAGGTAAGACCAGGAACACGTGGCCAGGGCTTCAAAGGGGGGCCCCATGAGACGGGAGAACATCAGGTTTAGGTCCCACTGCAGTACGAGGGATCTAGCATGGAATGAATGGTCTAGGCCTCTCAGAAAGCGAGAGGTCATAG
Organism: Lepidochelys kempii; assembly: GCF_965140285.1. NCBI lineage: Eukaryota > Metazoa > Chordata > Testudines > Cheloniidae > Lepidochelys > Lepidochelys kempii. The sequence goes on from NC_136380.1 coordinate 180,014,944, forward strand.
AGTGGGAAAAGACCGAGTGGCCTTGCAAGGGTGGGTGGAAGGCCGATATGGCTGCCAAGTGTACCCTGACTGAGGCGGGTGCCAGCCCTTGGGTCCTAAGGGACAGGAGGTACTCAAGGATAAGCTGGAGTGATGTGGACAATGGAGAGGCTCCCCGCTCCCCTGCCCATCTGGAAAATCTGGACCATTTTGCCAGGTATGCCTGGCGTGTGAACGGCTTCCTGCTTTCTATGAGGACCTGCCTGACCTTCTCCAAGCACCTCTCCTCTTCACCTAGCCACTGAGCAGCCATGCTGTCAGGTGGAGTGCAGCTAGATTGGGATGGAGGAGATGGCCTCCGTCCTGGGAGAAGAGGTCCAGGAGAAGCGGCAACCTCCTCGGGGGGGCTGCTAGGAGGTGTAGGAGGGTCCCATACCAGTGGTGGCGGGCCCACGCTGGGGCTATGAGGATGACCCGCATCCTGTCCGTTTTTACATTTTGCAGGACTTTGCCGATGAGGGAAAATGGTGGGAAGGCGTTGGCCTGACCACTGTATGAGGAAGGTGTCCAATATCGACCCCCTCCCCACTCCTCCCCTGGAGCAGAACTTGGGGCAACACCGGTTCTAGCGGGTTGGGAAGAGGTCGATCTGGGGAGCTCCCCACTCTCGGAAGACCAGGTGAGCGTCCTCCGAGTGGAGCGATCACTCATATTGGGGGGAGAAAATCCTGCTGAGGCGATCGGCTCGCACATTGCGGACACCAGGCAAGTGAAAAGCTCGCAGGGAGATTTTGTGGGCTGTACAGAACTCCCATCAGCTCAGGGCTTCCAGACAGAGGGCCAATGAACGAGTCCCGCCTTGTCTGTTGATGTAGTACATCACCGTGGTGTCGTCTATAAGGACCGTGACCACCTTGACACAAAGGTGCAAGCTGAAAGCTATGCACGCCAAACGAATCGGCCTGAGTTCCTTGACATTTATGTGGAGGGACAATTCCAAGGCCAACCACCTCCCTTGGTTTGCAGGCTCCCTGTGTGAGCTCCCCAGCGCAAGTCCGATGCATCAGACACCACGTCTAATGATGAGGTCACCTCATCATATTATTCGGGAGGGAGGTAAATATCGGGGATAGGACCGTGAGAACCTTGTCTAGCCCGTCTCGGGCCTGGCAGAACTGGGAGGCAGGCCAGAGCTGGAGAGGCCTCATACATAGCCTGGCATGGCGGACCACATATGTGCATGCTGCCATGTGTCCCAGGATCCGAAGGTACGCTCTTGCCATTGTCACTGGGAACCCCGTGACCAAGGCGATGAGGACATGCACTTTGTGAAAACCCTGGGTGCTGTGGATAGGCCAAACGGAAGGACTGTAAACTGGTAGTAAACCCCACTAGGAAGTGGAGGAAGTGCCTGTGCCATTCGAAAATGTGAATGTGAAAATAAGCGTCCTGAAGGTCCATGGCCGCGTACAAGTCCCCCGGGTCTAGGGAGGGGATGACAGAGGCCAAGGACATCATGCGGGACTTGGAAGGAACCAGGAAATGGTTGAGACCCCGCAGGTCCAGGATGGGTCTGAGACCCCCTTTTGCCTTGGGGATCAGGAAATACTGGGAGTAAAAACCCTTCCCCTGGAATTCTTTTGGTACTCTTTCCACTGCCCCGAGGTGCATTAGCTGTTCCACCTCCTGCTCTACGAGGTGGGCATGTTCTGGGTCCCCTGAGCCCATTGGCAGGGGGGTGGGGTGGTTCAGTGGGGGTAAGGCGAACTGCAACGTGTAGCCCCTGGTGTTGAGGACCCATTGGTCCAATGTTATACAGAACCATGCCATGCGGAAAGCAGACAAATGGTTGCAGAACACCAACTTTATTAATGGGGGGTCTCCCCGGCAACTGCCCCGGTACCGCCCCCACCCCCACCCCGCAGGGAGTCAGAACCGCCTCTTTTCCTGCTTCTTGCCTTTCAAGGGCCCGGGCTGTGGGGCACAGCGAGACTGATGCTGAGACTGACGCTTCTGGTCTCTTGGCCTCTTCTACGGCAGCTCATATCTGCTCCGCACAGGTTGAGCTGATGTTTGCAGCTTGACCTTGTCCTTAGCCGCAGGCACATAGAGTCCCAACGTTTGCAGGATGGTACGGGAATCCTTCATCCCGTGTAGGCGGACATCCATCTGACAATGCTTTTCTGTCAAACGGTAGGTCTTGCGTGACAGACTGGGCCTCCGCCGACAGCCCGGACAGGAGGAGCCATGATGCTGCCATATTGACCACATCGGATGCTACTTGGAGGGTTGCTTCGGCCACCGCCACCCCTTCCTCCACCAGAATCTTGAAGTCCTTCCTCTCCTGCTCCAGGAGGAGTGGTTCAAACTTTGGCAGAGACCCCCATAATTTAAAGTCAAAGCTGCTCAGTAGGGCCTGATAATTGGCCACCCTGAGCTGGATACTTGCCGATGAATAAACCTTTCTACCAAAGGAGTCCAGTTTCCTGGAGTCTTTGTTTTTGGAGGTGGATGTGGGCTGGCCCTATCAATCCTGGTGGTTTACAGATTCCACCACCAGAGAGTTGGGTGCCGGGTGGGAATAGAGGTACTCATGGTCCTTAGCCGGCACAAAGTACTTCCTCTCAGTCTTCTTGGAAATAGGGAGTAAGGACGAGGGAGTTTGTCACAAGGTGTTGGAAATGTTGGCTGCTCCCTGGTGGAGGGGTAGGGCCACATGGCCCAGAGCCGAAGACAACAGCACATTAAAGAGTGTGTCAGACGGGCCCTCCAGCTCCTCGGCTTGCAGCTGGAGGTTGGACGCCACCCACTTTAACAGGTCCTGATGCGCCTTGAAATCCTCCTGTGGGATAACGGGCAGTGGTGCCGCTATGGCGTCATCCAGTGCTGGAGAGAGGGCTGGCAGGGAGCCATGGGCCTCTAGAGGTACTGAGGAGTTGACCCCCAGGTCAGAATCTGGGTGAGGGGCTGCTGACTTGTTGACTTGTCCCTTGGCTGAGATGGAGAGGCTGATGGGGCATAGGATACCCTGGCCACCGAACGGGTTTCCATCTGGGCGGGCATCTGCAGCCACGGGGCCCCCTGCCACTGTCCAAGTTAGGGCCCTGGTGGCGCCAGCTGGTCGGGCTGAGCCCCGCGACCCAGCGATAGGTGGCTGGGTGCCGAGGCTGAAGTCACTGTCGAACGCACGGTCCCATAGGAGCAGTGAGAGTGATGGTGCCTGTGATGCCATCTTCCGCGGGATCGGGACCTCGACGTCGAGGACCGGTACCCGTCAGAAGTGGTGCTCCGGTATTCGCCCCGGCGCATGGAGCTGCGATGCTCCGGTGCCAGTGAATCCCGAGGAGACTCCCGTGTGCAATGTCTGGTAAGGCAGGAACTCGAATGGGAGCGCCAACGTCGATGGTATTGGGACCGGCTGTGCTAGCTGCAATGCAAGAAGAAGCATCTGCGGCGGCTGTCACGGTGCCTGCATCCGCTACTGTGAGGCATGGAGGGACCTCGAGACTCCCACCGGGGCAGCAAACCCGTTTGCCTAACTCGTCGAGGGTGGGTGTGGTCTGTGAGATGACCGGCCACTGCGCGTCGACGGAGGCAGAGAGCGGTCCTCAGAGTGGGAGCTGTGCCGTGCCGGGGAGGTCTGATGGGCACCCAGTGGCGGCTTGCCGCACGACCGGGGCCTGTTATCGGTGGCGCCTCAGGTACCGGCAAACTCAAAATGTGTCGCATAGCCTGGAGCGCCTCTAGCGTCGATGGCATCCTGACTGCTGGAGACGCACACTCGGACCATACCAGTCTGCTCCGCTCATCACAAGACTGAGGCTTCGGGCCCGGGGGGGGATCGAGGGCTGCCCGATGTAGGACCAGCCTCTCCCCTTTCGTTCCCTCATCGCCGCTGCGAGGCAGAGCTCTTCCCCCACTTCTTGGAGGAGGAGCGGTGCCGGCTGGAGGAGAGGACTTCACTGTGCACCGAAGACATGGTGCCAGGTGCCAAATCCGCTTGGCATGCCGGAGTTGGGGCCAGCGCAGATTCCATAAGGAGTGCGCAAAGCCTGATGTCCCTCTCCTTCTTAGTACGTGGCTTGAATGACCTGCAGATCTTGCAGCGCTCACTCACGTGAGTTTCGCCCAAGCAGTGGGGACACTCAGCATGCAGATCACTCCTTGGCATGGAACGGCGACAGGAGCCACACAACTTGAAGCCAGGGGCAAGGGGCATACCCCGAGCCCACTCTAACAACTAAAAACTACTAACTAGTAACATGAACTAGGTACTACTAAGAACACTGGAAAAGGCTGCAGCAAAGCTGGAGGAAGACGTTCTGACTTACTTCACTGGCAGCAAGAAGGAACTGAGGGTTGGGGGAGTGCACAGCTCCCCTTACTGTGCGATATAGAGGTGCTGCTCCAAGGGTCGCAGCGGTGCTCCCCCATACGGGTACTGCTAAGAGAAAAACTTCCGGCACCTCACCTACTGTGGAATACACATGAGCAATCACTCGAAGAAGAACCTGTGTTCAGAAAAATAAATGGGGGACTTGGAAAAGAGCCTTCAGGGGATACCCACTAAGAAAGGATGAGAAGAAGAAAGATTATAATCTAAGAACAGATTGAATGATTGATCAGATAAGTAGGATTTAAATCACTGGAATACAGAGTTAAAAAAAAGCCGTATGCATTCAGGTGGTGATGATGAAGAGAGTGATCTATACTGTCAAAAGCAACCAATAAGTCAAGAAAGATGTCAACAAGTCAACAAAAAAGTGAGACCTTTGGATTTAGCCACAACAAGTCATTAATTATGTTAGTGAAGGCTATCTTGGAGGAATGACTAGATCAAAAACAGATTGTAAAAGGCCAACAATAGAATGCTTAGTGAGCTAAAGAAGAATTTGAAAAGAAGCAAGCTTCTTCAAGATTTATCACAGTGTCATAATTCAGAATAGTGTTATGACTAACAGTTCCACAGAGTAACACAGGACTTAGGCACTATTGAAAATAATAACTTTTCATTAGAGAAAATCAAATCACTTAATTAACAATAATTCAGCCCTGCAGCAATCCTGCGAGGAAGGTAAAATACTTCTATTGTGATGAGCAAACAGAGGAACAGAAATTTTAAGCACTTTCTTCAAGATTACATGACACATTTGCAGAACGAGGAATAAATTTCAAGTCTTGTAAATTCCATTCATTGACCAGTAGGCCATGAACCAGGATATACTGGATAAAGGGGAAAATATTGTTTCTGAACTAAATGTATTAAACTAGTTTACCTTACACTGCTAAAGTCTGATGGTTACAGTTTACTTACAACATAGGCTATCCTCCAAATAGGAAGGGCTATATCAAGGGACATCAAGAAGTGAAAGTGAGAGAGTGACAGAGCACTCAGAGAATATTATTTTAGCAATAAATATATAAGAACAGACAGATTTATCTTGTGTCATCTAGTACAATGTTTTTAAGACATGCATGGTACACAGTACAATACATATTGCTGACATTACTCTCAACCAACATTCACCATCAAAGTAATACCTCATCTATAAAAATAAAAGTTCAACACACTCTTTGACTTTACTCACCCATTCTTTACTTTTACGTATGCAGGGTATTATTTATGCAGCTACCACTGCTTAGGATACTATCCTTCAAATGTTTAATTACATCAAACTTCTGAAATAACAGTCTCAATAATCCTACAGATAATAATAATCTTCTAAAGAGATACTAAAATTAAAAACCTGAAGGTGAACTTTTCACCTTAACATTCTCTCTGCAGAATTTATTTAGTTCAGAAACCAGTTTCAAAGGAAAAAGCTCAATGTAAGTTAGTTAGTTATTCCTAAATGGGATTAAGTTAACTTTTCAATGTAAACTCCTTTCATTTAATCCTATCTGCTGATGCTATAAATCCCATTTCTTCATAGAGTTATCTCCTTAACAGGGCTGAGGCCCTAGAAGAATCTTTGAAGATATGTGACCTATTGTTACTGAATGATACACAAGACCTTTTCTGAGCCTTAAAAGCCTTAAAGCTAGGTCTGCTTCAAAAGGTACATTTGAACCCGCACACATTTAGACTATACTTGACAAGATGTTAGACAGGTCAACTAATGTCATGACAACATGTTCAAGTTGAAGGAATTTTACGTATTTGCAGTATTTTGCTAAAAGAAAATCAACTACATCTCTAATGTCAGGCAAAATTCCATTTCAACTACCAGAGTCTAAATGCAAAATGACTCAAAGTCAAAGATGGTACAACAGTATAAATACAAGTAAATGAGCACAGATTTGGTCAATTGTTTAACAGAAACAATAAATTCACTCCTACAAACACACAATAATTTCAATAAAACTACTCAAATTCTTTAAGTTAAGCACAAGCATAAGTGTTTGCAGGATCAGGAACCTCATATGTCAATGATGATAAACATGATGAAATATCCAAATATATGAGTTTGTATATGGAATTATTTGACTGAGTTGTGCCTCTGATTTCAGGTACATGCCAATAAAAAAATGTATATCCAAACACATTATCATGTGTTCTGTACATGCTGAAATGTGTTACATAAAACCATTTTAGGAATATTTTTGAAACAAAGATTTTTTTGTTGTTAAAGAGACTGTTTATTACATCCCTTCACTTGTTTCCTCAGCGCCTGATGCCATTGCCTTAAATACAGCTGGTACAGTAGCTTAGTCACCAAAAATTCAACTATATAAGGTTTAAAGGGAACCACAAAAACCAACCAACCAACCCGCCTACCCTTAAAATAACTCAAAATAAGTACCTTGTATCTAAAGGTACAATGTTTTTTGTCTTAGACCTTTTCAGGGCTAGAAACACATTCTGGGAATGTTCCTTCTAGTGGTATAAAACCATAAGATCAAATTTTGAAAGATCAACATTTTTATATTGAGAAAACCGCTAACTGGTCAAGGACTGATCTTGCCCATCTTGGATCTCAGCCTGGGGTAATTGTGTGTGTGTGTGTGTGGGTGGGTGGGTGGGTGTGGGTGTGTGGTGGCAGTGGGGGGGTGCAGATTCCATATTTGCAGGGAGGAAACATTTCTCTGCCAGTTGCTTGAAGCTGCTCAGGGATACAGAATGTCTGAATATGTCTCAAGGACATGGATTAGTGAACAGAGAGGAGGTGAGGCAGACAATGGTGCAAGAAATTCATCATTCACATGCCTCTACAATTCATCACATGGATATAACCTCTCTATATGACATACATCTATGGCTCGCCATGATCACTTTTAGAAATAATTGCACAGTACCTTGCATCTTCTAGTAATATGCTTTGTTATTGTTTCTGAAATCAATGTCTCTTGAACGGATAGGGGTTGCAATTTAATCTTCATTGTTTTCATTGCAAATGTAGTATCCAATATTACAAGTTTTATCCACATGAATGAACCTCACACACACAGAGATAGTGTCACACTGACTTTAACGGGACTATTTCTGTAGTAAGGCTTGCAAGACTGATCACAACAATTGCCTGTAAATTCAGACTCACAAGACATTTCTATGCTTAAGAAATACAGAAATAAATTAAAATTTAAAAAAATCTTTTAAAAGAACAAGGACAACTACTGGTCTTTCCCAAATCATGTCTTTTTAAAGAGTCCCTTCATATAAGAAATGCAGTTGCTGTCTATGTAGCCTGCAAGGAGAGGCGCCCTTGGGAGTTTCTGGAAATGTATAAGGCTATTATTTCTGGGCTTTAGCAGACAGAAATGTGATCAGAGCCCCAGGAAAACACAGCAAACCAGAAGACATGGAAATTTAAACCTCAGCCACAAGAACTCAAAGTTTAGTTATGCATAATGTGGCTCTTAGAAATTAAATCAGTATCACCACACAAACCTACAAGTAACAGTTCAATTAATATTTCATAGCGTTTCCCAACAAGGATCTTAAGACAAACTAAGCTCCATGACTTCTCCAACAGTCACAGAAATAAATATGAATACACACCCTGAATAGAAAAATCATATGATTATGAAATTAATTAATCTTTTGTTTAATCAGCTGAGCATTCCGCTTGAGAACAACAAAACTCTTGTAGCTATGTACTGGCATACATGATTTAATTCAGAGATCTAGGGCTACTAGACTGAAAGTTAGGGTTCACAAACCATTTTAATATATCTTTAAAATAATGTTATCATAAAACAACATATTATTAGGGAAATTAAAAGGGGTTACCGTTTTCAGTTTGTTGTAATGCCCTGATAATTAAGAACATGATTCAGGAAAACATCCCTATTCAGGACAGTATTTCAGCAACTGCCTATCACCACTCAAGTAAATTAAAGCTGGGCATGTGCATAAGTGCTGTCTGAAGAGGGCCTATATTAAGGAGACAGTTATGGCTGGAACACAAAATTTTGAGGCAAAATATATAGCCATTTGAAAAGTTCATGACATGGTTTCTTTATGGTGTCACCCCTTAAATATCTTTTTTTCTTTTCTGTTTTATTTAAAACAGTAACTGAGATAAGACTTCTTTTACATTACACCTATTTCACTAAAGGTATGATACACTGATTTAGCTAAACTAATGCAACTTTTGTGTAATCACAAACAGATTTAAATCTGGCTTATTCACTTCAGCTTGTATCAGTAAATTTACAGGCCCGAGCTAAACCAATATAACCAGTTTTAAACCAATATAAGTGCTCATATAGGGCACTGCAATGCATTAACTTAATCAGTTTTTAAACCTATTTAAATAGCATAACATTTGTGTGTAGACATGTGAGCGATACAACCTCAAAAATCTTTTGCCTGAGTTCCAGTAGGGGATGTGAAGGTACGCTGAAAGAGTGTGTGCTTTGTCCTGGTTTGAGTGTATTGGGATCAAGTTGCACAGAATGTTTAAATGTGGCTATTTGGACTTGAGTTTGGAGTGCTGACTGGAGGAGGAAAAAAGATTTGTGGGAAAGACGAGACACTGAGTTGCCATACTCTAGGCCAGAATTTCAAGTTTATCTTCAAAGTCCTGAAATTATTACAGGAACTGAAGTGAAATGAGTTTCTGTAAACAGGTTTTTGGCAAGATCTCATTCTAAAAACAGATCAGGAACAGAAATTCTATTTTCTGGTTATTTTAGTATTTGCCTCCTGTACATAAAGGATGTTCTTCCATATGCTGTATTGAATGCCTAGTTCAATCCTCTTGTTGACAATCTTGTTTTACCTGCAAATACTTAACAAAGTTTTCCTTACATTTATTAATAGGTTTGTTTATGTCATATTGGTGGTGAGAAAGTTGCCCCCTCTTCCTATCAGCTGTTTAAAAAACATTGGAAAAAGGATTTTAATCTGATTGCCCTGAATACATACATACTCTATCTTAAAAGGATCAAGGAGACAAACCTTAACCTTGAGTTTATCCACAAGCCACACAGAATGTACTTGGTGGCAGCATATTTAATGTTAAATGTATTCTAATAATAATCCAAATTGACTTGTTACAGATGGCTCTTGGGTTGGCAGATGTCTGTTGTAATGGTGACAAAAAAGCCAGAGCACTGCATTGATAAGCAAGAAGAACAGTGTTTTCATGTAATGGGGGAAAACACCACACACTATTTATTCATATTTAGATTTCATGTTTCCAAAGGATTATAAAAAAATTGAACAGACTATGAACAAATATTCATAAATTAGTGTAAACGTATATTTAATTACAAAGCTACAAATAGATTACATGCACATTATGGGAGAAAAATTCATGTGCAGAGTTTACTTAACCCAATATACAAAGTTAAAGAGAATAAAACAAATGCATACACCGATGAGAGGCCTTCCAATGTGTCCAGCACTTGCTTGTCTGACATTTTCCCCTCCTCCCCAATGTGCTTCCCTCTAGTTTATGTTATGCTATGAAGCTGAAATGTTTTATTTATTATAGAAATAATTATTTCGTAAACTGTAATTTGCATCAACACTGTAACGCACGCATTTATCCCAGCTGGCAAAACATAGGATGCATTTTGCACACAGTGTCAGCTAGGGTTGTGGTAACCAGAGGCTATTGTTTCTGTAGGAAAAACAATGGATACTGGAAATGTTCACTCCCATGATGTCTCTCACACACGCACATACAGTTTCATTATGTCATGACAACCATGAAACTGCCAGTGTCACCTCTGAGTTTTAGAAAGTTAATCAACCAATTAAGTTTCATTAGAGAGCCTCATTCTAGTGGCCTAAATTATAATCTGAATATAAAGCAAGCCCAGCTCACATTGGTCACAGTTAACTGTGCAATTAGACAAACTGACTTTAAAAAAAGTCACCCAGAGTACTAAAAATGCTTTCGCTGAGGCATTTCTTGTATAAAAGAAATAAATAACAAAAACTTAAAAAATACTAAAACTTAAAATCTAATCAGAAAATAATTTGCAACATTCAGTAGGGATTTAAAAGCACTACAATTTATTGTAAAAAATGTTATTTTAAATGGATAGAATGTTTTTAAAGAATTAAAAAAAAAACACTATGGAATTTGGCAATGAAGGAAAAACCTTGCTAGGATGGAAGTAAAATATCTTCAGTAGAAATTATCTAAAATTGTGAAAAATGGGGACTGACAGTTGTAAATTGGCTGCTGTCTTCTGATATATACAAGATGCATTAGCTATCATTTCTTGACAGAATACACTTTTACGTTGGGTAGATTAGACCCCAGCAAGTGTCTATATTAATAACTTTTGTGATCGCTCCATTTTTCCACTACAGTGAACACTTTTGTGCTTGTTTTCTTCCATTTTATGTCATTTTTTTCAGAAGACATGTTTAATAATAAAAGTTCAAACAGTTAATAGTCAGGCCTGGAGAAAAACAAGCAAATGTCATATTGTTAGATTAATTTCTTTATCCAAGGTTACATGTATCTCACAAAATAATTTGCAAGTCCATTGCCACCAAATTCCATTCTTTACAAACTAAGCAGCTTGCCCATTATTTCAGGCTAATAACCTTTTATTGCTGCTTTCAAAGGTCTTCTAGGTGCCTAGATATTTTTATATAATTAAAAAGGCCAAGAGAAGTTAAAACTCATAACTACTGAAATAGCATCAAAAATGACAATGAAACATCAGCTGTATCGAGTTATAACTATTAAACTGAAATAAAGAAAAATTGTTTGACTAGGTTTAAAATCTAGGTAGAATACACATGTGAGATTTTGTCCCACCTTTAGTTGTGGTGCAGTCATTGTCTGGGTATACCACAAGAAGGACAGGAGACTTGTTGTGGGTTTTAATCAGGCCGCAACTTTATTATATAGATGTTTGGGACTACCCGGAAAATAAAGTGTATAGTGCAGGCAAATCCATGCTTATTTAAATCAATTCTCCAGGGCTTTCACCAGCCCCCTTTGTTTAATCCATGCTTATTCAACTCAGTTTTCTGGGGCTTTCACCAGCCCCCCTTTGCTTCCATCCAGGTCCCCCAGCCAACCCATGGCGTGGACTTTACCATCCATCAGCCTCGTAAGAGGGTTAAGGAGGGCTATGAGAATGGAGGGGGTTGGCTCCCTGCCGTACCAATCATAGGAGTCCCTGAACCCCCTCCCTCATTCTGTTCCTTTATCCAAGACCTCCTTTTAAGTCCTTTACCAGGCCGTTTATCTGTTCACTGGCTGCCCTCCCTATGGAATACCTGCACTGACCGTCTGCCCAATTATTACACAATAAGTTGCAACATATGGCCTACCACCTTTTCTATTCACCAGAAAAGATCCATCCTCAAAACTGCTATGATGAAGGCGAAAAAAACCACACTCCACTGAAGCCAATTCTGGTGGTGTGGGAAAAATTCCTTCCCAGCCGCCCTTTAAAAGGGGCGACTAGCGTAATGCCCACAACAGGTCTTAACCCAGCCTGCCATTCATCTCCACTAGGGGAGGGAGGGTGGGTGTTGGCTTCTTGTTGCTTGAACACAGAGACTTGCCCCACTCAGGGTTTGTACCTTTATGCCCATTACTGGGGGCTGGGGGGGAGTCATTGCTACAAAGCACCTTTGGCAGCAGTTTCTGACCTTCCTCCTTCCCCTTCCCCCCAACCACAAAGCAGAGCTGCCTTTCTTTGGGTAAGCCCAGACAATATAGGATTATTTAGAAGTAGGCAACCCTATTTCAGATCAAAGAATGACTTTAGAGTCATTTCAGGCCAAAGAATGACATTATTTATATTACTGTCTCCACAGAGGATAAATCTATTTCTTGTTTGAAAAGGTTAGGCAATAAAGAGAGATTTATAAAATCAGTACAAATAATTGGTTTCCTTTTCCTTATCCTCTGTGGGCTTCAATACACATTGGATAACCTTAAACCTCTATCCAGTCTGGGATAACATATTTTTACTAAGGCTTTACATTACTGTTTTCTTAAGAGATCTGCATAATTATAATTAATTTTCTGCTGAATTGAAACCATATTTAAACATAAGCCCATTTGCATTTATAGTATTTTCTATTATTGTCATGAAATTCAGGTATTATGGAAAGACAACCCTTTTCAATAGGTTTCACAAAACCTATTTTCTTATTCTACTTGCTCAGGGAGTTAGCTGGTAGAGAAGTCTAAGGGGAAAAACAGTTCGAGAGTTTTCAAAGAGACATTATTAAGCGCACAAGGGCAAATTATTCCATTCCATAGGAAAGATAGGAAGTATGGCAAATCACCACTCTGGCTTAACCAGCAGATCTTCAATGATCTGAAACGGGAAAAGCAAAAAAAAAAAAGAGTCCTACAAAAAATGGAAATAAGGTCAAATTACAAAGGATGAATATAAACAAATAACACAAGTATATAGGGACAAAATTAGAAAGACCAAGGCACAAAATGAGATTAAATTAGCTAGAGACAAAAAGGGTAACAAGAAAATATTCTTCGAATACCTTAGAAACAAGAGGCAGACCAAAGAAACTGTTACTCAGTGACTGTGGGGGGAAATAACAGAAAATGTGGGAATGGCAAAAGTTCCAAATGAATTTTGTGTTTCAGTTTTCATGAAAAAAGTTTGCAATTGGATATCTAACATAGTAAATGCCAGTGAAAATGAGGTAGGATCAGAGGCTAAAATAGGGAAAGAACAAGTTAAAAGTTACTTAGACAAGTTAGATATCTTCAAGACACCAGGGCCTGTTGAAATACATCCTAGAATACTCGAGGAGCTGACTTGAGGAGATAACTGAACAATTAGCGATTATCTTTGAAAAGTCATGGAAGACGGGAAAGATTCCAGAGGACTGGAAAAGGGCAAATATAGTGCCAATGTAAAAAACGGGGAATAAGGACAACCCAGGGAATTACAGACCAGTCAGCTTAATGTCAGTACCTGGGAGCAAATAATCAAGCAATTAATTTGCAAAGACCTAGGAGATAATAAGGTGGTAAGTAAACAGTTAGCATGAATTGGTCAAGAACAAATCACGCAAAACCAACCTAATAGCTTTCTTTGACAGCGTAACAAGCCTTGTGGATGTGGGGAAAGTGGTAGTTGAGGTTTTTCTTGACTTTCGTCAGGCTTTTGATACTGTCTTCCATGACCTTCTCATAAACAAACTAGGGAAATACAGTTTAGATGGAGCTACTGTAAGGTGGGTTCCCAGACAGTAGTTATAATGGTTCACAATCAAGCTGGAAGGGCATATCAAGTGGGGTCTGGCAGGAATCAGTTCTGGGTTTAGTTCTGTTCAATATCTTCAATAATGGAAAACAGGATTAAAATTCAAAATGATCTGGACAAACTGGAGAAGTGGTCTGAAATAAATAGGATGAAATTCAATACAGAAAAAGGCAACATACTCCACTTAGGAAGGAACGATCAGTTGTACACATACAAAATGGGAAATGACTGCAGAAAGGGAGCTGGCATTCATAGTGGATCACAAGCTACATATGAGTCAACGATGTAACAGCTGCAAAAAAAACAAACAACATTCTGGGATGTTTTAGCAGGAGTGTTGTAAGCAAGACACAAGAAGTAATTCTTCTGCTCTACTCCACACTGATTAGGTCCCAACTGGAGTACTGTATACAGTTCTGGGCCTCACATTTCAGGAAAGTTGTGGACAAACTGGATAAAGTCCAAAGAAGAGCAACAAAAATTATTAAAGATCTAGAAAACATGACCTATGAGAGAAGGTTGAAAAAAAATTGGGTTTGTTTAGTCTAGAGAAGAGAAGACTGAGAGAAGACATGATAATGGTTTTCAAGTACATAAAAAGTTCTTACAAGGAGGAGGGAGAAAAATTGTTCTCTTTAGCCTCTGAGGATAGAACAAGCAGCAACAGGCTTAAATTGCAGCAAGGGTGGTTTAGGTTGGACATTAGGAAAAACTTCCTACCAAGGTAGTTAAGCATTGGAATAAATTGCCTAGGGAGGTTCTGGAATCTCTGTCACTGAGGGTTTTTAAGAGCAGGTTAGACAAACACCTGTCAGGGATGGTCTAGAAAATACTTAGTCCTGCCTTGAGTGCTGGGGACTGGACTAGAAGACCTGTTAAGGTCCCTTCCAGGCCTACGAGTCCATGGAAAATTATCATTATGAAAAAGAGAAGGAGAAAACAGACTGTAAGAAATATCTATTTTATAAACAGTGGTCTTAAGAAATACCTCCTGTAAGGAATGTGTCAGCAAAAACACAATAAAAAGGTAAATCATATTAATTGGAATTATCATTATGCAATCTGTACAATAAAATTATTTTTCTTAATAACAACTGATTATATTAAAGTTTAGTTCTGGTCTTGATGATTAATATAATTATTAAAACTTACATCATTTTCTGTGCTGTCCTGTTATAATTACAGCAAATACTCTTCTATTACAGGTCAGCCCTTGGTACTGCTTACTGAACAATTAAATTTCTTATAATCCCAAAAAGCCTATTTAATTTGAAATTCTAAATCTTTCCTCCAACTTTCTGCAGTATGACAGGAATCTTTGAGAGCCAATAACTTTTTGAATAAGTCAAATAGTTTATGATTTCGTGTAATGCAGAGGCTGTGATCAAAACTAACCATCACCATCAGCAGCTTACACTATGTTTTAAAAATTTAATTTCATTCATAGAGACCCTCTGCTCCTACAAAAATACATGTGTTCATTATTTAAAAAAATGTGAGTTTACTGCTTGTAAAATGTGCCACATTAACAGACCTGGAGAGAGAAGTTCTATTTATTCATTTAACATGGGCAATACGGGAAGCAGCAGTGTAAGATTCCTCTCTCTTTCTCACCAGTGTGTCTGAGCCATGACTTGACATATGTCAAGGTTCCTCCCCCACTCTGAACTCTAGGGTACAGATGTGGGGACCTGCATGAAAAACCTCCTAAGCTTATCTTTACCAGCTTAGGTCAAAACTTCCCCAAGGTACAAAATATTACCCCCGTTATCCTTGGACTGGCCGCTACCACCACCAAACTAATACTGGTTACTGGGGAAGAGCTGTTTGGACGCGTCCTTCCCCCCAAAATACTTCCCAAAACCTTGCACCCCACTTCCTGGACAAGGTTTGGTAAAAAGCCTCACCAATTTGCCTAGGTGACTACAGACCCAGACCCTTGGATCTTAAGAACAATGAACAATCCTCCCAACACTTGCACCCCCCTTTTCCTGGGAAATGTTGGATAAAAAGCCTCACCAATTTGCATAGGTGACCACAGACCCAAACCCTTGGATCTGAGAACAATGAAAAAGCATTCAGTTTTTTACAAGAAGACTTTTAATAAAAAATAGAAGTAAATAGAAATAAAGAAATCCCCCCTGTAAAATAAGGATGGTAGATATCTTACAGGGTAATTAGATTCAAAAACATAGAGAACCCCTCTAGGCAAAACCTTAAGTTACAAAAAAGATACTCAGACAGAAATAGTTATTCTATTCAGCACAATTCTTTTCTCAGCCATTTAAAGAAATCATAATCTAACACATACCTAGCTAGAGTACTTACTAAAAGTTCTAAGACTCCATTCCTGTTCTGTCCCCGGCCAAGACGACTACAGACAGACCCAGACCCTTTGTTTCTCTCCCTCCTCCCAGCTTTTGAAAGTATCTTGTCTCCTCATTGGTCATTTTGGTCAGGTGCCAGCGAGGTTACCTTTAGCTTCTTAACCCTTTACAGGTGAGAGGAGCTTTCCCCTGGCCAGGAGGGATTTCAAAGGGGTTTACCCTTCCCTTTATATTTATGACAACATACTAGAGCATTGGTTCTCAAAGCCGGTCTGCCGCTTGTTCAGGGAAAGCCCCTGGCAGGCCGGGCCGGTTTGTTTACTGGCCGTGTCCACATGTTCGGTCAATCGTGGCTCCCACTGGCCCCTGTTCGCCATTCCAGGCCAATGGGGGCTGCGGGAAGGGCAGCCAGCACATCCCTCGGCCCACGCCACTTCCCACAGCCCCTATGGGCCTGGAACGGTGAACCGCGGCCAGTGGGAGCCGCGATCAGCTGAACCTGCGGATGCGGCAGGTAAACAAACTGGCCCTGCCAGCCAGGGGCTTTCCCTGAACAAGTGGTGGACTGACTTTGAGAACCACTGTACTAGAGGGTCTTGTAAAAATTAAGGGGATACAGTAAGTTCAATTTCTAGGCTCATTCACACCCAATTCAGCAATCCATCCCTGTTCATCTTAAAATCAAGCATGTCCTTATGTCCTCTTGACTTCATTGGAACTTAAGCATGCACGTTAATGTTTTGCTAAATTGGGCCTTTATTCTTGGCCTCTCTATAGAGACGGCTTGCAAGGTAGCCAATTACCTCCAATTGTTGTACCGCTTTATGCAACTATGACACCTGCACACAGAAAAATGGATGGTGTTCAGCTACTCATTTCACATAGGCCATTGAACAGTTAATTCAAACCTTTTACCCAAAATGGCAGAACTGAATAGCAGAAAAGAACATTAAACCTGACCACAAATAAATGCAGACTGAAACTGCAGTCGAGATAGGAATCTGCAACCTATTGACTGAAGAGACAGCAATATCATAGGGGAAATAAAATAGAAGGGGTTGGAAGGAGAAACTACAGTAATTATTCAACTCATCTGAAAAAAATAAATAGCTAATTGCATTATAATTGATTGAAGACATATTTGCAATATATACTCATCCGAACATTTATTGCTATATGTAGAAAAATTAGGCAAAATCTGTTTTGGAGGTTGGATACTTCTTGTGATCCCTTTACTATGAACTTCGTCAGGTTTAAAATCAGTTATAATTAAGTGTGGCAATTAATGTTACAATGTATATACTGTCAAATAATATTTGTAGGATTGTGCTTAGACATAACTATGTTCTGGGTAATGTAACCTGGTTGCCACTTTTATTGTGGTACTGAAACAAAATACAATCAAAGGTAGAAAGACTCACTGACACACATTCCCTTGGGGAATCACTAAATCATTTGTACAAAAATTCAGATCTAATTGAGGAAGGACAAACTAGGACAGGGCAGGGTCAATTTCTATTATAGATATGGTTTAGTCTAGTGTAATGATCATATAACGCAGATAAACTCAATTCCTTTGTAACACACTTTTACCAGGTCAAACTTGGAATGTTTTTGTAATACTCTCTCAATTTTCCCTAACCAAAATACTATAGATTGACCAGTTGCAGCTAAGGACAAAATCTTAATTTTCTGTCGATACCGGAACAACAGGAGACATTAGGTTTTATGTCATCTGATGGTTTAATTAATGGTTTATTAGTTCTCTGGGACTATCCGGCAGATAAAAGTGAACAACACAGATAACTCCATGATCATTTCAATATCTACCCAGAGGTTTCCATCAGCCTCCCCTCTCCCCCACCCCCCCTACTGTTTTCCATCCTAGGACCATCCCATCCCTATCCCCTTCAAGTGAGGGTTAACATGGGCTATACAGGATGGGGGTGTTTGCTCCGTGCCAGTCACAGGCACCCCAAACTGCCCCGTTTCACACCTCTAACTAATACTTCCTTTAAATCTTTTAACCAACCATTTATCTGATCACTGTATCCCCTTCCCTATAGAGTACCTGCACTGGATGTCTGACACGCACTTACCTAATGAGTTCCGACATCATAGCCTAACTTCTGTTCCCTGCTCACCCTAACAAAGCCGGCCCCCCCCAACCTGCTGTGGGGAAGGCAAAAAAAAAAAACCCCACCATTCCACTTTGGCCAACCTGGTGGTGAGTGAAAAATTCCTTCCCAGCCCCCTGAGAAAGGAGTAGCTAGCGCAATGCCCACAGCAGGTCTTGACCAAACCTGGTATTTTGCCACTTCCCAGAGTTGGGGGGGTGGGTGCTACTGTGCCTGGTCCAGGGAAAAGGAGGCTTCTCCCACTGGGCTTGCCATCTATCAACTCCCTTACCTTCCAGTCCTGGGAGATGAGTCAGTATCACCATGGTAACCTGCTCTGCTTTTGCAGCACCGTCCATAACTCCTCCCCTGCCCCGATCCCTTTGAGCAATATAGCCCTTCTCCCAGCAAGACAGTAAACACACCCTCCACCCACCCCCCCATCCCAATTAAGGTCATTTTGTGACATACCATCGAGTCTGAGCAGATTATATTGCACCTGAAGTTTTCTTCTATTTCATTCATCTACCTGACTTTCCCCACCTTCCTGCAGTCTCCATCTCTGCTTCATGCAGCAGGCTTTCCCACTACAATTAAGGATCTGTGCTCATCACAGCCACTGCTTTAAACTATATTTTTGTGTGCACTAGCTCTTTGGCCAATCTGGGTTGTTTCCAATCCCACCACCAAATTGGCCAAAGTGGAATGGTGGGGGGAGGGGGTTCGTCTTCCCCACAGCGGGTTTGGAGGGGGGGCTTTGTTAGGGTCAAAAATCACAACCCCATCACAAAATATTGGAGAATCTCAGAAATGCAGGGCTGGAAGGGACATTGAGAAGTCATTAAGTCCAGCCTCCTGGGCTGAGGCAGGGCCAAATAAATCTAACCCATCCCTCACAGGTGTTTGTCTAACCTGTTCTTAAAAAATGCCAGTGATGGGGATTATGCAACCGCCTGTGGAAATCTATCCCTGAGCTTAACTACTCTTATAGTTAGAAAGTTTTTCCTAAGCCAATTACTTCTTGTCCTACTTCAGTGGACTTGGAGAACTATTGATCCCTCTATATTACAGCCCTTACCATATTTGAAGACGTATCAGGTCACCCTTAGTCCTCTTTTCTTTTTAACCTTTCGTCATAGGTCAGGTTTTTTAAACCTTTTATATTTTGTTTTCTCCTCTGGACTCCCTCCAAGTTATCCACATTTTCCTAAACTGTCCAGAATTGGACACAATACTCCAGCTGGGGCCTCACCACTGCTGAGTAGAGCAAGACAATTACCTCCTGTGTCTTACATATGATACACTTGTTCATATGCCTCAGAATGATATTGTCCTCTTTCACAACCACAACAAATTGACTCGTATTCAATTTGTGATCCACTGGCACATAGCCAGTTATTTATAGCTGTGCATTTGATTGTTTCTTCCTAAGTGAAGTACTTTGCACTTGTCTTTACAAAATTTCATCTTGTTTATTTCAGACCAGTCCTCCAAGGTTGTTTTGAATTCCAATCCTGTTCTCAAGATTCCTTCCAGAGTGCTTGCAACCCCTCCCAGCTTGGTATCATCTGCAAATTTTCAAAGCATACTCTCCCTTCCATTATCCAAGTCATTAATAAAAATTAATAAATAAATTGAGTCATTAATAAAAATTGTCAAACTCCCATGGCTCCTAAGAAAGATAACCCCACCCACCTGCCTCCTGACCAAGTCCCCAAACCCTCTCCCAGTCCAGCCCCACATCTGCTAAAATATACAAACAGCCTCACTACTATTTTTCAACTCTTACATCTCTCTTTCAAAACAATATTAAGAAGCATCCTAATGTGCAACACATAATATGGCATCTCTCCTTGTACATTCTTTACTGCATTGTATTTTAAGAAATCTATCATTCAGAGGCAAATGTGCAGAACCATCTACAGACGTCCTTATTTTTCTTCAAAAGTCAATGGAATTGCTGCTTTTAAGTTGCTTAAAACAACAGTAGAGGTATGAAAATTAACGTGGTAGGTAACATTTTGATTCCCATTGGTGAACTATAAGCTTGAACTTATTTTTACTGCTTTTTTAATTTATCACTTTAACATCTCAGTTGATGAAACTCTATTCTGAATGCTTCGTTATTCACTATGTTTCCTTTTAGTTACATTGCATTGCTTATTTTCCCCAGTATAAGCCTGCAATCAATTTGGCCGACTGTTTCTCCCAATATCTACTGACCAGAAGGCATAACCCAAAAGCTAATGAGCTACTAACCATTGCTGCCATTGAAGAGAGAGGTGTATTATGAATATGCAATTTTGCAAAATACTATGCACATAACTGATGATTCTTGTCAGTAGCTGCAGTGTGAGATTATGACTCAGAAATAACAATGTTATGGAATACATTAGATGCTTGTTATGGATAGCAACAACATAGAGCTTCTAACTGACTGAGATTTCATTTCCCTCTCACACACTTCATGAAAGCATCAATGATTCGTCAAGTTCCACAGACAGCAGGTCCACTCATAAAACTTACCTGGAATACACTGTGGTCTCATTGTACTCTAGCAAATCATAACTTTCACTTACTTTGAAGTAGAAAACTCTTGGATAAAGGATGCCCAAATAGAGAAGAGGCTGGATGGTTCAGAAGAATGGCATTTACAGATACAGTGTGTTCACTCAAAATCATTGGTTCTGACTTCTTGTTTTTACCAACGTGAAGCCTAAGTGACCACTGCATTACTTCAGTTTTGTAGTAGTGCACCTCTATTCATTTCACTGGATTTACACCAGTATGTGGCTAAAGTAACATTGTGGTGAATCAGTCTTCAACCTGGTAGGGACTGACAGTTATTTGCATTTCAGGTTTCTCCGATAGTACATGTGAAAGGAGACAATATCAATGTTAACTGACATTGTAATCTCTGAAGCTGCTAAAACTAAGACTAAATGTGCAGTGACACTAATTACCCTCTCAAACTTTCAGAAGTGGCACCAACACAAGAGAATTGTCTCTCATTGGAAGGATAGAGTGGGGAAGTTTGACTGCTGCTGCATCTGCTGTATGAGGTCTGTAGACACTTACTTCTTACCTTTGTGTTACCAAAAGGGTGTCTCTGCCTGCCACTCTTTCAAAATAGAGAGATTCTAAAATTTAAGATGCAGAAGTGGAGGAAATATGGAGGTTTAATTCAGAGTTTCCTTTGTCTACCAATTCAGAAATCCAATTAACTTTCTCAGATTTGTAACTGACAGAATCAAATACACTCCCTGAGGAGAATTCAATTCACTTGTCTTTTCCTCAGCTACTAACCCCATCACCACTGCCACTTACCCTATTGTTTGTCTCCTTCATCCTCCACACTTCCTGCCATTATTCCAGCATTTAGGGGGAAGTTTAAAATGCACAAGATTTAAAACGAACATGTTCTTTCTAAAGAACAGGAATCTTGTCAAATACAATCTCTTGTCATCTCACTAGAATAGAGCAGTTGGTGAGAAGGGCAATCATGTTATGCACTCAACGGTCTGTGATGAACCTCTTGCCGGAAACTGCAGTTACAGGCTAGTGGCCTAGCCTAGAGGATCCTATTTAAAAAACTGTTGTAGCCCTGCTTTTTGAGGCCTGATAAATTTTTCACTACTGGGTAAACACAGACAACTTCTTGCAAGTCTTTCTATAGCACTTGGCATCAGATATCTCAAAGCACTTGATTGGGGGCAGGGGAAGCCTCATGACAGTCTGTGAAGAGTTAAGTATTATCCCCATTGTAAATCTGTGAACACTGAAGCAGAGATATTAAATGATTTGTCCAGGGTCACACAGGAAGTCTGTGGAAGAGTCAGATATAGAAGAACTTCTTCCATACCTGTACTTGCCACAAGACTATCTTTAGGGTGACCATATTTCCCAAAGGGAAAACAAGACACTGCCTGAGCTGGTCTCCCAAGCCCCGCCTAAGCCTCCCCTTCACCCCCCCGCATACAGTTGGCCTTAAGGCCACCCATCCCCTGCACGCAGGACTGGCTTGAGTTGCCTTGTGTCATGCTCACCTGAGCCAGGCCATGCGGGGCTAGCTTTGCCACTTCCCCCTCCCCGCCCAACATTCCTCCATGCCCCACTAAGGGGGCACGCCCCAATTTTCTGTCAAAAACTAGGCATCTGTTCCATTTGCTCTGGCCAACTGATGAAAAGGGGACTGTCCTGGCCAAAACGGGATGTATGGTTAAACCTAAGTATCTTTCCCTCTGCTTCATTGTATTAAAATCTTTAAAACCAACTGTAATTTTTAGAATAAAGTTGTTTATATTTTTACTACTCTGGTAGGTACAGCCTTATTCTTTTTGAATTAAAAGGAGGCTATTATATTATTGGCACTGCTATTAAGGTGATATTTGTTTGTCTTTGTATACAAGCCATTTGAGACTTGTGAACCCAAATTAGCATATCAACAACAAGATTTGCACGATATAGGAGATCTGCTGCTCTTCAAAATAACCATTCAAGACAATTGTTAAATTTAAAAAGGACATTCATAACATGCTGCAGAACTGAAATGTTCTTTTATTAATTTAAAAAAAAACCTCAATAATTCCTTAAGTTTGCATGGTCTAACAATTCTTTCCGTACAATCTATACACAAAAAAAGGAATGAGAAAAAGTATTTAACTATTATACAGAGTTTAGATTTTCATATTTTCTTCTGTTTATAACCTGTTCTAGCTTTTTTCTCCCCCCATGAATTCAGAGGGGGCAGCAGGCCAAGTGATGGAAGTAAAAATCACACTGGTCCAAATTTTGGGATTTGCTACTGGACCAATACCAGAATGGTACTGATAGAACAAGGGACAAGTGACAGATTTAAAGTAGGACAAGTCTTGATTCATCAGAGCTAGAAATTAAGGATGTACACCATTGGGACTTTTGAATCTCATCTTTCGAATGGCACACTGCACTTTTTCTAGATCTGGCATTTCACAGGACTTAAAATTGTGTCATTCTGATTATTAGTTTGTTATGATCCATCAGTTGAACTGCAACAGGATTTCTGTAGCCACTATAATGAAAACTACTACCACTGAACACCAGAGCCTTGTTGTATTCTCTCTCTGGAATAAGCTATCAAATACTACAGAGCATCAACCTCTTAATTCAGTGATTCATGAAAAATTGGACATTAACAAGTTCAGTATTGAACTTGGGAAACTAGAAAAGAGAGGGGATTTTTTTTTTAAATTAAAAGGACTTCAATTTTAAGCTTGATATCTCCTGATATCTCATGGGTGCAAACACATTAACAGACCAGTACAAATGCTCTTAGAGCCAGATAAAAGTTTCTTGGACCAGTGATCATACAGAAAAAAATATGATCCCTAAAATGTCCCTAAAGAGACAGTTGATTAATGTCCTGGAGCCTATTAACTTGAGGAGCTCATTAGAAGGATACACTGGAGGAGAGACTGTATAACACTGTGGGCCAATCCCAAGAACATAATAACAGGGTCAACTATTTATTTCTAAAAGTGTTGTATGTTTTTTATATATAGCCTATGTAGTATTCCAATGAGAAGATATTTAGACAAACAGAAAACACAAATTTGCTACAAGCAAAAAAATATTTAGATTTCAAAAGATTTGTCATCTGGAATTTCTTTGATTAAGAAACTTTCAAGTGAAGGTTATTTTAAGCAGTTCTTTGGCCTCAACATGCTTCCACCTCTTCTATTTTGCAAGCACAGCCCTTACTTATTTGGCAATTAACCAGGTAAAACGTTGGCAAAACTTGTTAATTCTTCTCAGCAATCTAATTTTATCTTCTCCTTTATTGAATCCCATGATAATCATTTTATCCAGTACTAAGACATTAAAACACATATTTCAATCCTTTTATAATATGCTTCATTTGGCTGTTAACAAGGACTCCCAAATGTGACACCACTTTCCTGATTAATATTAATGTTCCTACTCCTAAAGCTAATTTGACAGAATCTCTGAACAGTTCACTTTTACCTTATAATGTTCATGTTTATTGGAAATCTGAATCTTGACAAGTCCTCTGCCTACGACTGATTAGGGCTGAAATTTCATAAAGTTCATGTCCCTGAGCTTGATAAAAAAATTAATTTTGTCCATTTAATACTCCTTTTCAAACTGGCTATATTCATGTTTGTTACTAAGAAAAATGCAGCCACAACGATGAGACTCTTATTAACTAACTCTTAACAAAAATATATGTTAAATTTTTGGCACTCACCAAGTGAGGAGGAGAGTCTAGGCCTTCTAGTTAGAGTTCTGTATAGGGAGTTTATGCCCTCAGTCTCAAAATCTTGTCCACCTTTGTTTTCTGTGACTCTCTCCTCCCTGGTTCTCATCCTACCTGTCTTATTGATCCTTCTGTGGGTCTTCCTCCTCTCCTCATCCACTTTTGGTGAGGGTGTCCCACAGGGCTTCCCCTCTTCCATTCCCTAGCTCTAACTGACCACAGAACTTCTCCTCTATCCAATCCTACATCTCTTAGGCCATGTCTACACTATGAAAGTACTCCGATTTTACAGAAGTCGATTTTGGGGAACAGATTGTATAAAGTCGAGTGCATGCATCCACACTAAGCACATTAATTCGGTGGTGTGCGTCCACAGTACCATGGCAAGTGTCGACATTCCAAGCGATGCACTCTGGGTAGCTATCCCACAGTTCCCGCAGTCCCCGCTGCCCACTGGAATTCTGGGCTGAGCTCCCAATGCCAGACGGGGCCAAAAAATTGTCACGGGTGGTTATGGGTACATGTCGTCAGTCAACCCTCCCTCCCTCCCTTCGTGAAAGCAACAGCAGACAATCATTTTGCGCCCTTTTCCCTGGATTACCCGAGCAGACGCCATGGCTCCATGCTTGCTGTGCTCGTTCAGCTCACCGCAGCAGTTATGACCATTGCAAACACCTCGCACCTTATCGTGCAGTTTATGCAGAACCAGAACCTAAAAAACCAGGTGAGGAGGCGATGGAAGCATGGCGATGAGGACAGGAACACATTTTTCTCTAAAACCGCGGTCCCCAGCAATTTGGAGATCATAGTGTTACTGGGGCAGGCTCATGCTGTGGAACGCCACTTCTGGGCACAGGAAACAAGCACAGAGTGGTGGTACCACATAGTGTTGCGGGTTTGGGATGATTCCCAGTGGCTCTGAAACTTTCACATGCGTAAGGGCACTTTCATGGAACTTTGTGACTTGCTTTCCCCTGCCCTGAAGCGCAAGAATACCAAGATGAGAACAGCCCTCACAGTTCACAAGCGAGTGGCAATAGCCCTGTGGAAGCTTGCAAGGCCAGACAGCTACCAATCAGTTGGGAATCAATTTGGAGTGGGAAATCTACTGTGGGGGTTGCTGCGATGCAAGTAGCCAATGCAATCATTGAGCTGCTGCTATCAAAGGTAGTGACTCTGGGAAATGTGCAGGTCATACTACATGGCTTTGCTGCAATGGGATTCCCTAAATGTTGTGTGGCTATAGATGGAACCCATATCCCTATCTTGGCACCGGACCACCAGGGCAGCCAGTACATAAACTGCAAGGGATACTTTTCAATGGTGCTGCAAGCACTGGTGGATCACAAGGGACGTTTCACCAACATCAATATGGGATAGCCGGGAAAGGTTAATGACGCTCGCGTCTTCAGGAACTCTGGTCTGTTTAAACAGCTGCAGGAAGGGATTTACTTCCCAGACCAGAAAATAACTGTTGGGGATGTTGACATGCCTATAGTTATCCTTGGGGACCCAACCTACCCCTTAATGCCTGGCTCGTGAAGCCGTACACAGGCACCCTGTACAGTAGTAAGGAGCTGTTCAACTATAGGCTGAGCAAGCGCTGAATGGTGGTAGGTTGTGCATTTGGACATTTAAAGGGTTGCTGGTGCAGTTTACTGACTCCCTCAGACCTCAGCGAAACCAATATTCCCATTGTTATTGCTGCTTGCTGTGTGTTCCACAATCTCTGTGAGAGTAAGGGGGAGACATTTATGGCAGGGTGGGAGGTGGATGCAAATTGCCTGGCTGCTGAATACGCGCAGCCAGACACCAGGGCGGTTAGAGGAGCACAGCATGAAGCGCTGCATATCAGAGAGGCTTTGAAAACCAGTTTCATGACTGGCCAGGTTACTGTACGACACTTCTGTTTGTTTCTCTTTGATAAAAACCCGGCCCCGGGTTTCCTCTAAATTCCCTGTAAGCCACCCACCCTCCCCCCTTTGATCACAGCTTGCTTGCAAAGGAAATAAAGTCACTATCATTTAAAAAACATGTATTTTTTATTAATTGATTATAAAAATTGGGAGATAACTCACAAGGTAGCCCAGGTGGGCTGTGGGAGGAGGATAGGAGGGAAGGAAAAGGCCACTTTAAAACTTCTTGAATGACAGCCTTCTGTTGCTTGGGCTGTCCACTGGGGTGGAGTGGTTGGGTGCCCGGAGCCTCCCCCCCCGCATTCTTGGGCATCTGGGTGAGGAGGCTATGGAACTTGGGGAGGAGTGAAGGCAGTTAAACAGGGGCTGCAGCAGCAGTCTGTGATCCTGCTGCCGTTCATGAACCTCCACAAGACACTGGAGCATGTCCGTTTGATCCCGCAGTAGCCCCAGCATTGCCTCATGCCTCCTCTGATCTTCCTGCCGCCACCTCTCCTCACATTCATCGGCCACTTTCCTGTACTCTGCTATTGTGTCCGTCCACACATTCTGCTGAGCTCTGTCAGTGCCGGATGACTGCGTGAGCTCAGAGAACATTTCATCGTGCGTGCATTTTATTCGCCACCTTATCTGAGATAGCCTTTGGGACAGAGGAGGGAGGCTTGAAACATTTGCAGCTGCTGGAGGAAAAAAAAGGAGTGAAGTATTTTAAAAGGTACATTTTACAGAACAATGACTATACTCTTTCACGGTGAACAACACTATTCACATTACATAGCACATGTCATTTTGGTACAAGGTCGCATTTTGCACCTTATATTGAGTGCCTGCGGCTTTGGTGTTAGAGATCACACACAGAGTGCTGGGCAACAGAATTCGGCTTGCAGGCGGCCACGATAAGCCATAGTCTTTCGGCTTCTGCAACCTTCATAACAGCAGCACCCTCCTCTCTCCTACCAAGCAATGCATGTTGAGTTGGCCATTTATTGTTGTGGTTTTCCTGTTAACATGCAGCAGCAGAAACCAAACTAACCCCATCCCCCATCCAATTTTCTGGGATGATCACTTTACCCCTCCCCCACCACCTGGCTAGTATCACAAAAGATCCCTGCTAGCCAAACACAAACAGCTCTGCGCCAATGGCTAACTGCTGGGAGGATTTCTTTTCAGGCACAGGCAAACAGCGAAGTAGGAATGGCCACCTCTGAATGTCCCCTTAATTAAATTCCCCTATTTCAACCAGGTTACCATAAATGATATCTCTCTCCTGCGGATATCGGGGACCATACGCTGCCAGGCTTTGTCATGCAATGATACCAGATTACTTGCTACTAGCATGGCATAGTAAAGTGTCCTACCATGGAGGATAGAATAAGGCTGCTCTCCCCAGAAACCTTCTGCAAAGGCTTTTAGAGTACCTCCAGGAAAGCTTCATGGAGATGTCCCTGGAGGATTTCCACTCCATCCCCAGACACATTAACAGACTTTTCCAGTAGCTGTACTGGCCACGAATGCATCCCAAATCGTCAGAGCTACTTAATCATAAAAAATGCTTGCTTTTATAACATGTATTATATTTAAAAAGGTACACTCACCAGAGGTCCCTTCTCCAGCTTTGTTGGGTTGGATGGGTATTTCAGTCAGGGTGATCAAAAGATCCTGGCTGTCGGGGAGAATGGTGTGCTGTGTGCTCTCCTCAAGCTCATCCTCCTCCTCATATTCCCTGTCCGCAAAATCCTCAGGCATGGCGGAAAGTACCCCATCATCGGAGTCCACAGACGGGGTGGGGTTGTGGTGGTGGCCCCCCCTAGAATTGCATGCAGCTCAGCGTAAAAGTGGCATGTCTGGGGCTCTGTCCTGGAGCATCCGTTTGATTCTTTGGTTTTCTGGTACGCTTCTCTGAGCTCCTTAAGTTTCACGCGGCACTGTGTTGCGTACCTGCTGAAGCCTCTGTCCCTCATGGCCTCGGAGATTTTTTGATATGTTTTGGCATTTTGTTTTCTGGAACATAAATTCTGATAGCACGGATTCCTCTCCCCATACAGCGATCAGATCCAGTACCTCCCTTTTCGGTCCATGCTGGAGCTCTTTTTTGATTGTGGGACTGCATGGTCACCTGTGGTGAGGAGCTCTGCATGGTCACCTGTGCTGATGAGCTTGCCTGGCCAAACAAGAAATGAGATTCAAAAGCTCCTGAGGCTTTTCCTGTACACCTGGCCAGCATATCCGAGTTCAGAGTGCTGTCCAGAGCAGTCACAATGGTGCACCGTGGGATAGCTCCCGGAGGCCAATACCTTCGAATTGCATCCACACTAACCCTAATTCGAAATGGTGATGTTGATTTCAGCGCTCATCCCCTCGTTGGGGAGGAGTACACAAATCGGTTTTAAGAGCCCTTTATGTCGAAAAAATGGCTTCGTTGTGTGGATGGGTGCAGGGTTAATTCGATTTAATGCTACTAAATCCTACAAACTCGTAGTGTACACCAGGCCTTAGACAAGTATCACTATCTACAGTAAGGTTTCTTGCTCTTTCCTCTGCAGCATTTGGTACTGGCCACTAACAGAGTCAGATTACTGGTTTAGATGAATCACTGCTCTGACCCTGAATGGCAATGCGTTTCTAAATAGAAAATTCATGCAAATTGGGTGAGGGATGCCTACTGTGAAGTTTGTGCCATTAATGCCTGCAGGCATAGTCTGCTCCGCTAACCTGACTTAATTGAATTGGTGGCTCTACCACTACTTCTTTGAACTATGAGGAGTTGACTTGACAGTCTTATTTTTCTTGGTCATAATTAGCTATAGGTATTGCCAGAATTAAAGCATGATGGAATCATTTCATTTTTCAGAGACTCCACCAGGTTAACTGAAACCAGTTATCTCTGGGTCATTAGTCTGCTCCCCATCCATCAAATAAAAAGAGGGCGAGTGAATCCTTCAGATATATCACAGATGTCCCACTCCTTAAGACTCCTTAAGATCTGGCTACTAGGTAGAGCAGGTAATGGAGTTTTAAGGAAAAGGAGTCACTACATGATAATGGCTGCTACTGGCTATCTGTTGAAGGAAAGGATATAGAACTCTTCTGAATCAAGCTGAGGAGAACAAAGATCTGCTCAAATCAGAAAAAAATGAATAAATATAAAGTTTCAGGAAATTTGGCTGACATGCACAAACAAAACACAACCTTATTTTAATTTTGTATTAGTCCTTTCAGATTTCAATGAGTAAAAGGTGGTGGGGTGTTTGCGTGTGGAGAGTTAAACAGCTACAAGAGTCATTATGAAACATTCTCTCACACTCAAATATCGTGAGGCATTAAAACTATATAATTTATAACCTATAACATTTTGCCTGATATCTGGTGCCGAAAGCTGCTGAATATTATCACTGTAAATGATATGACAAGGAGTACATGATAAGATACATGTAGTCAGTATTTTAAAAAAAAATTAAATCAAAGTGCTTACAGACAGACAGTGTGATACATCATCCAAGACATTAAAGACGAATAGATGGAAGGGTTAATATATACTTTAGATTATACTAACAAGCAGGATATCAGCTGGTAGGTGACACTACACTGAAAAGTACTACTGAAGCCCAAGGAAAATACTAGCTGTCTCTGCTCAGAAAAGACAGATGACCACCTGTCCAGTTATCTTTCATACACAATACAAGGCACGTTGGCCATTTTAACAGGGATAACTGTACCCATATGCTATTTAATTTTGAGCTGCACTTTGCGTACTTGTAAATATTTGTGATGGATCACTATAAACTGTAGATTAGCACAATGGTAGTATTTGGCTAGAGGCGAAGCTTCAAGCTTACTTTAGCCCTCTGGAACCTTAATCTACAGTATATTATGTTAGTACCAGTACTTTAGACAGAGGATGGGAAGCAGACACACACACAAAGAGAAAAATGCATTTGGGATTTTAGTGCAAAACTACTTTATGTCTCAAGCCTTCAAAGATTTATGTTCTAGGAGTAGTTCCACTGCCATTTCAGCAGTACACGAAACCTCATTTTAGTCACAGTATAGTTCATGCTGTGGTAGATTAAAAATAATAATAAAATATGATCATTTAATACACGCAGTCAGAAAAACATATATATCACAATTGTAGCAGAATCTCCCATTTACAATACAGGGATATTTTGGGCAGGATTAAAGCAAATCAAAACAAAACAAAAAACACACCTCAGTTATAAAAGTGCCAAATTCTGGTGTAAACAGGCCCAGTTCATTGAAGTCAACTAAGTTGTCTCCACTTATGTTAATGGTGAATGTGTTCCAACTAACCAATTTTTACAATTGTTTAGATATTTGAAAAAAGTGTTGAAATAATTATGTTGTATAAAACAGTATAATTAAGGTCAAAACTGCTTGTTATTCCAATGTCTGAGACACTGTACTGTGGTTTTTACCCATAATCTAGAATCCAAACATTCTGATTTGGTTTACAAACGATATTAAAAAGCCAGGGTTTTTTTTTTCTAAATTCCAGTGACCTGAAGTATTTGTACACTTTCACTAGAACTCTGGTCACCCACTTAGATATCCTTGAACTTATTTTATTGACTCAAGCCTGGGAAGCAGGCTGAAATGGGGAAATTGTGACAATTGCAAACAAACACTATACAATAGCAGTCACTAATATGATTTTGAAGTAGTGAATTATAAAATAAGTATAATTTTAGTTTTCAATCTCTTTTATTTTTTATTAGCAATACTGCAAACAAGTTTAAAATAACACTGCATATTTCTCTTTGATGTAATTTTAATACCTTCGTAGCCTGCATATTCACTGGTGCTGAATTTTCAAATTAGGCAGAGCCAAAAAATAACGCACAAACAAGTTGATTTTCAGCAATGAATTCTGATTTCTTTTTAGGAATCCTGAAAACCTATAAATGACACTAATTCAGCTGGAAAACGTTATTGTGAATTAACTCCCCTTTCTTAAAAGTTTAAATGAATGAATATGTTGATTTTTTAAAATACTTCAGAGAATGTAGCCCAACATGCAACAGATGCACAATTTATTAACAAACCAGCTCAAAATTATATAATTACCCTCTGTTTCGTTGGTAGCTGCTGAAATCTTCTTTCACAGTCAGCTAAAGTCAGTCAAGGCTTTTTCCCCATAATGACTGGATGCATTTACTTTGCACCTGTGGTCTGTTTGTTTGTTTTTAAATAAAGTTCCATCTGCTCAGGAAAGAACATTTTAACAATAAAATAGAATTTAAATGTCTTTTTTAGGTTTATTTCCCATAATATAGTAGAGGTATAGTTTTCTTAAATTCGATTTTAAATGTATATAGAACCATTCTTAACGATCTGCTTGGATACAAAATAAAATTTAAAATATCTTTACTTTTATGTTTGGAAGTGAAATTTCCCACTCCAGCCTTTGTATATACAGACTTAGGTCCATTTCATTTCACATCTTTTTGAAGACATCCAATCAAAACAGGAATTTCAGATCACTCTTTTACATTATTAAACATTCATATTTGCTCTCTGAGTGTTCTCTGCTGAATGTGAAAGGGATCTTCAGAAAGTTAATCATATTACTACTACCCTTCTTTTTAGGACTGAGTAGTTATATCATCCAGTTCAATAGTTTTCCTCTCTGATGAGGTCAGTAAGTCTCCAATCCTGCAACTGGCTCCAGCCAGACGTAGCCCCATGTATTTCTTTTACATCACAACACTGCCACATTCTGGTGCTATATTGGTTTTCCGGTATCTTTGTTATAAATCATAAAAACTTTACTTGGCTTAAAAGCCTGGGTTTTGTAAAGAAACAACTAGATGGATAAATCAACATAAGTTAGTATTTACTATACATACAAACAGAATGTGGCAAAAATAATAATAAAAACAAAACCTAAGCCTAAATACAGCAACTGACTCCACACCGACTAATCACATGACTAAAGTTACTCGTGTACACATTTGCAGGCTCAAGTCAACAATTAGGTCTTAGATTTCTGTCAAGACCAACCCCCTATTACAGTCATGGCACCTAATACATTGTAATATGCTCTCAGCAGTGACCAGTGGAAATAATTTAGGTATAGAAGAGAAGTGCAGGTTAAGTGTAGTCTTGGAAGCCTGTCAAGACCAATTCCCTGTTATTGTCATGGCACCTAATACATTGCAATATACCTTATATATTTTACTTTTCTTATTTTATTAAAAAGACCATTTCAACAGGGATTCTATCAGTATCTGAAAAAGTTTTGCCTTCCATCCTCCAACCGGTTTTAGTTACCTGTAGTAAATATTCATTTAGATGAATTCAGGAGCTGACTAAGAATATCATACTACTGCATTCGTCCATGTTTTAAATAAAAATTCTAAAATAATATATCCCCTTATCAGATTTGGTTTTTGTTCTCAGTAGTTTTGCCACTATCACTATTACAGCCTTGCATGAGATTGAGTTGAGGTAATGAGACCTACTTAAACTATACCAGACTTAGTATTCTTTATTAAGAACAGAAGAATGCCCATACCAGGTCAGATCAAAGATCCATCTAGCCCAGTATCCTGTTTTCCAACAGTGGCCACTGCCAGGGAATTAACAGAACAGGTAATCATCAAGTGATTCATCCCCTGTCACCCATTCAATTACTAAGACCCAAAGCTTGAAGATTAGCTCAAGACTCCTTATATTCTCCAAACTGGTGGACATAAGATATTTAGTAGCAATGGAACCATAAGTACAGTTTTCTGACCTGGTATTGTTTTACCTTTTCTAAAAGAATAAACAAGAATCTAATTGAATTAATAAAACAGAATTATCAGTAGTTATAACAGGAATGCTTTGCATGTAAGTGTGCTTCATGCAAGGATCTTGAAGCGCTTAAGTATAATTATCCCCATTTTATAAGGAGGGAAACAGTGGCATAGAAGAGAAGATAAATAGCATCAGTGGCATAGTTAACATTATAAAATGAGGTCTCTGGATTTCCAAAATCCTATTCTAGCTACTTGAGAAGATTTCTGTAAATACTTTGGGAGACTTTCAAAGCTCGAATTTGAGAAATGGTGTATCAAAAGTCTCACATTAAAGATGGCATTGTTTTGATTGTGAGTTTAAAAGTGTATTCAAAACTAGGTTTGCAGCCACCTGATGAAATGTAAATCTGCAGCTTCTCCAGGATTGGGGCAGAATAGTAGAAAACCCTCTGTGAAAAGGATGGCCTGATTTGAGGCACTGCCATAGAGAGCGGCTTCAGTTTAGCTAAGGGGCCAGCTACCTTGTTTCCAGGTTTACATATGGCATACTTGGACGGTTAATGTGACCCCCCCACACACATCAAGAAGGGAATTAACAGAACTGAAGGCCCAGTGGAATGGAGACTAGCTATATCACAGAGCTGAGAGAAGAGAGATTTGTCTTCCTCAAGGACTAGTTTGAGAACTTGGAGGCATTTGGGGAACTCTTGGTTATATATGTATCAGGTGAAATGTTTGAAGGAAATGTGTTTTATTTTGGGGTGTATATGATGTAGCCTGGGTAGGTGTTTGGAAGGTTAGAAAAATAAGGAAAAAGACCTGCCTTTGAAAAAGGTTCCCCCTACTCTCTCTTGCCTCTCATCTCACTTTTGAGAATGGGAAGGTCTGTAACAGGGTAACTGGCCCATTAAATGAAATCAGACCCAGCTCTCCTGTTCCAGTGCAGGTGTGCCCTAGTTTGGTGTAATGAGGAGGGTGGGGCTGCCCTGGGAGTTAAAGAGAGAGTTAGCCAAAAGGCAAGAGAGAGTACGGAGAAAAAGAAAGCTCAGAGGAACAGAACTGAGCCCAGAGCTTCAGGGAGGTGACGCCACTGAAGGAAGAAATGGTGCAGTAATGGATCCTTGGTGCAGTAGTGGATCCAGATAAGGCCACTGGAAAGCTAAGTCAGAAAAGCAGATGGAGGTGTCCTTCAAACTTCCCTGGGCCAAAGAGCCATGGCAGGAGAGTGCTGAAGGCTGAGATCAGCAGAGGAATATGCCTGGTGGCTCTCAGAGCTGGATGTCAGGTGGTTGCTGGGTGACTCACTAAGACCAGGGCAGATCCAGTCTGAGCAGGTGCAGGGCCAGCTAGTCAGAGCAATCCAGAGGAAGAGGAGCAGGCTGGAAGCTGGGCAGTCTGTGACACCATGAGGCAGACAGGCTTAAATAGCTGTCATCTGCCCCAGTCCTGGCTTGTGGATTGGCGGCTGCTGCTGCAGCACACTTGAGGAATGAGACATCGCAAGCTCTGGCTGAGGAATCACCTCACACTGGGATCACATCAATCACATATCTACAATATATTTTATTTATTCAGACAAAAAATGTCTATGGAAGGTTCTAGGTGCTTTAACACGCTTAGCAATATAATTCAAATCCCAGCTGCATTAGAATAATCGTTTCAAACAGGAACTCAGCCCGTCAGTCACAAAAAATAAAGACAACCTTTCCACACCTTTATTGTCTGAAAAAACACTGCGGTTGAGCAGGAGAGGTGCATGTGTCAGCAACTCTCACCATCAGTGTGTTTTCAGTGGGAACTGAGGGGGTACTGCACCTCGCAGACAGAGTCCGTTAGAAAGCCCTCAGCTTGCTTTGTTGCAATACTAATGTTTCAGCATTAATAGTACATAAGTATCAAAGTTACCACTTCATTTCAAATTCCAAATGTCAGCTTTTGTAGTTGCAGCAAAGTTCATCCATAGCAGGATAGAAAAATTTTACTTACACTGCATCATACCACCCAGAAAATGTATACCACTACTAAGAGATCACTTACTGAGTTATTATCAAAGGATACAAAATGTGGACTACAGAAACAGGAAACTGTAAACAATTTTACATACATTAAGGAGTGCTGCATGCTCTTTTTGCCTTTCTAAAGCCATTTTTGAAAGCAGAAAATTGATTTGACCTTTTAAAATGTTATTTGACAAGTTTAATATACTGTATGTAATAAGGCTTTATTTCTCAAACAATTTCAATTTTCCTGTAAAGCAAGCTAATATCTTACCTACGTTCTGGGAGTGGTGAGGATATTGCATCGTACTAAGCTGTACACAAAGTAAATATAAATCTATTGGGTTAGTTTCTACATTAAATACTGACGTTTTCTTAGCCGAGTCAGTTAAAACAAACTTTCTCCCTATGGCAGATCTCCTTATAAATAAACACACTCTATAGTTTAAGTATTCTCTCTACAGTGGATAAAAGCTACCATGCAGTGAGGAGTGTGTTGCAATTTGATTAGACCCTTCAGATAACTGAAGAGATTCTGTAAATAGGGCAAGTAGGGGAGGTGATTTTTGGATGGGTCAACTAAAAATTACATTTTCTGTTTTTCAAACATCTCAGAGTTGACCTTTTAAATTCCCATTTATCTTTAGCTAAGTTATAAAGAAAGTCAATGGAGGAAGGAATCAAAAACAAATATAATGAGACTAACTAAAAAGATTTTTGTTTCTTTAGAATAAAAGTACATTTTAAAATATCCCTTACCTAAGTGCATGACTATAATTTTTGATAAACTACAATTAATATTGCTACAGTATTCAGTTCCATAAATCTGTCCAGTTGTCTGGCTGTCTGTCTTTCCCCCCATTATCCACAATGATAGCTGAGCTGCTTGAGTGAACAGACCCTAGGATTTAATTGACTGGGGGCTGGAAAGTTCTCAGTGAAAAATGCTTGACATTGGAATGTGCTTCCCTCACTAGACCTAAACAGTCCAAGTTTGTTACCCTTTTGGGTACCATAAATGACCCATCTCTTTTCTCAGGATTTTGCCTGAAGAGAGGAGTTTGAGAGTGGGTCAGAAGGGGACTGTTTGTTATTTAATAGCTATTGAAATATTTAATTATTACATGTATTAAAAATTTCATTTGCAAGGTATGGTTCATTGTGAGGAGCAGAATGGGGCTACAAGGAGAGGAGCTCAGAGGCACTGTGTCTCAGAGCCTGTGGTCCTTCTCAGTGGTACCCAGGGTTGTGAGGGACCTCTCTTCCATCTGCTCGTAGCACAATGGCACATCTGTGCCAGCAGGAGTCAGCTCCCTGACTCCCTTCTCCACCTACGCAGGCTTTGCTGTCTCTCTGAAGGTAAGCAACAGGCACATTCCAACCCCCGAGTCCTCCAAGTGTCCTCTGGGGTGTCCAGCCCCTTATCCACTGGATCCTCTCATAATTTGCAGACCCACTGATCCCGTAGGAACAGTACACCTCGGCTTACCAACTTCACCTCAGGATCAGCACTCTGCTCAGCTCATAGCACTTAGATTTCTTTAGAGTGAAAAAAGTATAAATTTATTTAACGAAGAAAAGAAAATTAAAATAATAGCAAGTAGGAAGACACACTGGTTACATGTAAAATAAAATCTTAACATGCCTTCCAGAGCCTCTACTTAACTAACAGGACATTCTCCTGTCTCAAAGGTTATTTCACCCAAAGTTCCCCCCTCAGCGTTTAACCATCTGGCTGGCTATGACCCTCTGTTCATAAAACAAGAACACTAGCAGCTTGTTCCCTAGGCAAAGGATGCCGTGTGTCCCCTTGCATTCTCTGGATATACCAGACTAATTCTTTGATGTTAGCCACAAAGAGGACACCCTCCTGTTGTGTGTTCCTTCCTGCAGATTTTGTGATCTCTTGTTGACTTCGCAGTCTTGATTAGCTGGTGGCTCCGTATGGAAATAGACTTACATTGTAAGACAAGCAATAAACAGTGTTCAGCCAGGGAGATAAGTGTCTACTATACCGTGCCTGAACAAAACCTGTGTATCACCTTTTGGTGATCTGTCTTAACTCACATATCTTAAGAACATAGTTTTCAGTATAGATAAATAAATCCATAAATATCATCCATGCATACATCTTGCAATGATTTAGATAACCAGCGTGTTACTGACTGTTGACAGAGTCCTCACATGACACCCTTTGGTGCACTATTATGTAGACATCAAACCGAGAGGATCACTGTAAACACCTATGCACCCCTTTTGCCCTCTGCCAGTTGGCATCATGAAGTTCCTGTATCACAGGGTATGTCTTCACTGCAGAGTTAACCCAGTTGATGCACACCTTGGTTTGGATCACCCAGGTTAGCCTTAGCTCAGGTGTGAACAGCCACACAGCTGGGGGAGGAGGAGGAATTGGGGAAGCCACTCAAGTGTTTTAGAATCAGAGAAGAATTATGGAGGATTAGGTCTGAAAGAGACCGTGAGATTTCATCTAGTCCAACCCTCAAAGTCCAGAGTGCAAACAGCACAAGTGTAAGAAGCACTTATTCTTTAGTCTGTGTGCCCAGGACAGACCAACTAGCTCAGGTGTAAAGCACCTCCACAATCAGGCCAGAGAATTGTGTGAGAAAATAGGAACTAGGTTAGGTTCAATGCCTAAGTCACAGCTCACATTAACTCTGCAGTGAAGATAATTCCGGAGAGCCACAATGCCTCCAGGAGCTCACTACTTAGTGCTTGAGGGGGAATTTTGCTACAGCCTTGTAAGGAGTCCAGCATAATCTCTGTAACACTGGCCTGCATACAGGGAGTGGAGTTATGGTCTGGCCAGGATGTTCTCCACCTCTTACTGCTCTCTTTCCAGTGAGTTGTTCCCAAACTGGAAGGAGTTTTTGTGATCCCGCAAGCACAGGGGCTGAAGCACACAGGCAACATAAATAAGGGGGAAGGAGACTGTTTCCTTACTTCCTTCTCCCTGCATAACACCTATCCACAATCTATGTCTCTAGCTTTTTCCCTTTTCTGTGCTTTTTTTCCAAAACTATAGAAGTTATTTAAAATAATAATACATGAGAAGAACAATTAGCCATACAGTGGTCAACATTAAGAATTCAGCATTTTCCTGCTTTGGTATCTGAAATACTGCAGCATTTCACTATACTTAAGAAAAGAAATAACTGTAGTATCTCAGATATCATTGTGGCGAAATTATGATTTTTTTGAATGTGAACTCAAATGCACAGAGACAATATTTAGGTAATGTTGCTACAAGGATAAACAAAACTATTACTGAATAGAGTTGTATGGCTTCTTGGAACAAGATAGCAACAAGACCCTAGAAGCAAACCAATATTTACCAAAACTCCATAAGAAATTGACTTATGAATGTCTATTTAAGAAAAAAAAATACAATATTCATTTTCAATTGTAAGCCTTACTGGGGTTCAGATCTGAGTGCCTGGAACAATTTAGGGAAAACATACAAAACAGTTAATATATACTGCTTCTTTGAAATATATATCATTAACTCCCTTAGTTGAGACAATACAGGAATGATGAGTC
Source organism: Lepidochelys kempii (assembly GCF_965140285.1). Classification (NCBI taxonomy): domain Eukaryota; kingdom Metazoa; phylum Chordata; order Testudines; family Cheloniidae; genus Lepidochelys; species Lepidochelys kempii. The sequence continues at coordinate 180,053,520 of NC_136380.1, forward strand.
AAGACTATATGTCTTTAACAGAAAAGGCAGAACACACTCTTTGTCCACTTACAATGGATTCTCCTATTTCTCACCACTCCCCGATTCATAAAAGAATCCACTAACAAAAACCTGGTGGGGCAGAGTTTTAAAAAAATAACCTAAAAAGATATGGACTGTGCTCAGCGCACCTTTCAGAAGAATCTTCTTCATTCTCCCAGACAAAAAGAGTTATCAAGTAAACTAAGAAAAGGTTAAAAGGGGTGCTTTATTCGTGCTTACAATGACTATCGTCTATACAGTATTTTCTATACAATATGAAAATAAAGAGAGGGCTAAGTGTACATCTTTAAACACTCATTTCACAACATATTTCTGGTATTAATAGTATTTTTATATTCAATACTTTGTATGTAATGTACAACGGCTATTCTGATCAAATGAAATACTTAACAGAAAAAAGAGAGAGACGCACACAATGGATGTATTAGATACCATTCAACAACATTCACAAAGACTATCAGCATGCCAGGCACCTTGTCACAAGGTCAGATTATAATGAATCATCTTCTCTGACAAATCGCATCGTTCTCAGTGAAAGGTTCGCTGTGGGCTTTCCCTTACACCAAACACTTGGAGCGCAATTAAAAAAAATTAAGTATCATTTTTTGCTCTCTGAGGACAGCATATGTGTAGGATTGATTGTGAAGACTCCACTACCACCCACCATCCCTCTTTTATATATAACTGGCGCTATATAAATAAAGTGATGAGTTCTCAAGGGCTGTTTGAAACTTCCCCTATCTGGTATAGCATGAGTTAAGAGGGCCATGTTTCTCCGAGACACCCATTTTTTAATCACAGTGAGCTTAAAGGCACACTGAAAAAGCCAAAAATAATACACCTGTTTTCCTATATTTCTTCCCCTGAAGTCTATGTAATCTTTTAAATACAAGAGGATTTCTCATTCCAGGTAGGGAAAGGAGTGAATCTAAATTCCCCACAAATGATTCGTCATGCTTTACATGAATAAATCTGGCACCACCTCATAAATCCCCCCCCAAAGTATGTATTCAATAAGTTAATTAAATGTGTATCTTCATAAAAGCTTCTTTAATTTTATAAAGATAAATCGGATGCAAATGCTCATCTATCGTGAAAGACCTTTTATATTTTGATATGACTTATTAACTTAAATGCTAAGAAAATAAATGCAAGCAAGGGTAATTTTATTTTTGCAGTTCAAGAGCCTTACTTTTTATTTTCTCAAGTTATTTCCCGCTTCCCCTCCCTCCCCCCCAATACCTGAAAAGATAACTCATTTCTAGCATTTGAAAAATCTGCATTCCTTTGGGAGCAACACCAGTTCATTAGCTTTATTTTTACCTTGTAATGGTTGTCCCAACCCTGCACACATGTACATATGTGCTTAACTTTAAGCACGCACGCACGCGCACACACACACACAAGTCTGCGGACTTAATTTGTATCTGTGTACAAGTTTTGTTTGTTTAGGCTAGAGGCTAGTAGAGTAAAGTAGTAGGCTAGAGTATGCCTACAGTCAAGCACAATTCCAATATTCTTTTTTTAAATGAAAAAAAAATATCAGAAAGAAGCCTGAAGAAATTATTCATGAGAAAGTAATGCATTACTTCATTTTTGAACAAATTGCTGTGGTTTTATAGGCTAACCAAAAACATGGCTGTATTTTGGTGGACAAAGAACAAATTGTACATGTTGCTTTTTCAAGTTCCTCATCCAAAAGTTTCCAAATTAAATGAAATTCCTGCTTCAGACTCATTTCAGTATTACTACTTCACAGTTATTGGAACTCCAAAGCAACTTTTGTTCTGAAAGGTCCATTTATGGGAAGCAAAAAAGAGTGAAACACATAAAGGCAACATTAACCAAAACTGCAACAAACAATCTAAGTCTTTGTTGCACTTTTTCTGTTACTCTGCCTCATGTACCTCATCTAAGACTGGGACCACTTCACTCTGAACATTGGAAATCTCCTACCTTACATAATTGGTACCAACTCCAGTTAGAAAAACGTGGATAGTCAGTATACTTCTTTCACGAAAGGCAAGGACTACATATATGAAACATGTTAAGATTTCTGTCTTCCTTGATCCTGAACTTTAGTTTGTGATTTCAGCATAGTTTGAAAGAGATCCCTACTTTTTAAACATCTAGAGTAACGTTTCTCGCTTGCGGCCACCAGGGGCTTTTCTAGCAGCCACAGTCTCCTGGGCTGTGACTTGGGAGGGGGAGGTGTCAAAGCAGCAGCTTCTTCCCTGCAGGGGTTGGTCCCTACCCCCTTCCGGAACCACAAACATTGTAGGAGCGGGCAACCAGTGTGAGTTCCCCACATTCCCAGGTGTAGTGACTCTCAGGCTTCAGGCTTCTGCCCTGGGGTGGTGGGCAGCAGGCTCTGGCCATGCGCTGTGGGCTTTGTCCCCCCCAAATGCAGGGTTTTGGGCTCCATCCCTGGACTCACCCCTTCCCACCCCCCCCATCACCTCGACCCCGCCTGCCTCCTCCAGCCCCCCATAGCCCTTGGCCCCCCTGCCTCCTTACCCACCTCCTCATCTAGGGCTTAATTTGTCCCCCAGCATGCCAGGGCTGAGTAAGTCTGCTGTGAAAAGTGATATTAACAAATATCACTTTTCACAGGAGCAGACTTTCTAACTAGCAATCTAAAATATATCTCAAAACATGCAAAGCACCTTATTTTTGTTTCTAGTCTGTTTAGGTCCAGTAAAGAATAGAGACAACTGTACATTATTTTTATTAAGTCTGCAAAAAAAAAAACATACATACATAAATTACAATGGACTTGTATATGTGCATATTTATTTGTTTTTCCAAAAGTTAAGTATTTTAGGAAAAATCATCAGAGTGGCCAGCAGCAAGAGTTCATGACCACACCCTGAGGCCACCAAAAAATATGTTGTGAGAACCCCGGTCTAGAGAGTAAGGTACCAAAGTGCCCATTTCTTTCAGTTGTCAAGGTATAACAGGGAGGCAGATAATATTTTTAAAACTTCTTAAATAAATATCAACACATTCAATATTCTATTTAAAAAGTGGTCATCCCTAAGTTTGAAATGTCTCAGAAGGATAACTTAAGACATATCAGTTAAACACTGAAGAAATAATAGTAATAATGTTGCTATATTGTATGTACCTAACATATTAATACCAAAATTGCTCTACTAGAGTTATTGCATTGGCTAAAATAATGATATTAAGCAATCACATGGCACTTTTACCCTCAAAGTATAAAGTACCAACTTTATTTTAAATGGGATAGAATTCCTTTAGATGGAGTATTATTTATCTTTATTTTACTGAAAGAGATACTGGAAAAGGAAAGTTAAGTAATTTACTGGGACAGAAAGAAAGCAACTGCAGGACATTGAATTACAATAAAACACACTGTTCTCTCAGTAGTGTTCTGATCACATTTCTTTATATGGCAACCTACTTCTACTAAAGTTGTAAAGATGATTTAGTGTTTTGAACACTGTTCTTCAAAGTTATTTTTTGGTGTATGTGTGCACACAGACCCACACCAGAGCTGTAAAAAAACTGCATTGACAGAAAACAGTGTGAAAATAAAATAGAACCTTTAACCCTATTTGAAGTAATATACCTTCCGACACATAAATTGATATTTAAAAAGTAATATAAAAGTATCTATCCTTCGGTTTAGACATCACGTACCATGATCAACACATGGTTTTTGTTCCTAGCGTATAATAGGTTCTCTTTCTGAAGTATTTCATATGTTTTTGTTTTAATAGCAGGATTTGCATTTGGTGTTAAAAACATGCAAAATGTTTGGATGTTATTTGTCAAATCTGTATGTATTCACAGACACACACACACACACACACACACAGAGGTGCTGATGCATTATGAAATGAAAGGAGGACATTTTACAGAGAAGTTGGGCAGTTACTGAAAAACTAAAATTAAGAATTGTGAATTTATTTACAGTGGATGCCCATTTGTTACAACTCTGTATGAATCAGGGTACAGACCAACCCTGACCAGGAATTCCTATAAGTATATTGATTAAATAGCAATTATTAGCCAAGGCATTCTGTTAATCTGAAAAAAGGTTGAAAACCACTGTTTTATTTGCAGACCCCCCTAACATTTTTCAAATGGAAGTGTGGACCCCTTTGGAAATCTTAGACATAGTCTGCGGACTCCCAGGGGTCTGTGGAACACAGGTTAAAAACCCATTGTTCTATGGTTACAACAACCTTTCGTGGATCCCTTAGACATAATCTTCAGGGGGCCACAAACCACTGGTTGAAAACCACAGGTCTAAAATCAAAAATGTCCTGTTTACTTATCATGTTCATAACAAAATAATCTGATCAAAACACCACAACACTGCTGCATATGTGATACAAAAAACTTAGCAGTGCATCTCCAATATATTATTATGCCTATTATTAAGGCTAAGTTTTAGTCACAGGTATTTTTAGTAGAAGTCATGGACAGGACTTGGACAATAAACAAAAATTCATGGCCCATGGCCCTTCCATGACTTGAACTATACATCCTGATGAAATCTTGGGAGTGTCGTGGGTGCTCAGGGGTAGAGGGGGCAGCCCGGGGGTGCATTAAGTCCTGGGGGGGGTGGCCTGGGGGCGCCGCAGGTGTGCAGAGCGGGCACAGGTGCTGGGGGGGGGGGGGCGGTCCGGGGGTCACCGTGGGTGCAAGCAGCCCAGGAACACTGCTTGTGCTGAGAGGTTGGTGGGGCTGGCAGGCTCCCTACCCGGCTTCTGGGAAGCAGCAACATGTCCCTCCCTAAGCTCCTAGCCCCACGTGCTGCCAGCTCTGCAGTTCCCATTGGTCAGGAACAGAGGCCAATGAGAGCTGCGGGGGCAGTGGCTGTGGGCTAAGGCAGAGCGTGGAACGTGTTACCGCTTTCGGTGAGCCTCCCCCAAGGTAAGCACTGCCCCTCCCACACCCCAACCCCCAGGCCTGAGCCTCCCGCCCAAACCCCTCCTGCAGCTAGGTAGGGGGCAGTGGCCCAAGACCACCCAAGCAGCAGCCTATGCGACTGGCCCAGGGGCTGCCTGAGCTGCTCAGACAGCCCTGGAGCCAGCTACACTAGCCCCTGCAGAAGTCACAGAGGTCACCAAAAGTCATGGAATCTGTGACCTCTGTGACAAACTCACAGCCTTACCTATGATCAATAGCACTCTTCCTCAGTATTGCCATGCCATTTAGCATATATGTGTATGCCAAATCCAATGCTAATTTTAGGCATCCTAACCCAAATGGCAAACAGGAAGATTTGGTGCACCCCTAATGAACTACTTACTGTATATTGAAGTAAATCCTTGTTCTACACACAAACTTGCATCAATTTAATGACAACAGCTTAGTTAAAGTTGTACAAACCCACATGTGGAGACTTATTTCAGTTCATTTTAAAGCTTTTCCTAATCAATTTAAGCTAACCTGAAACAAGCTTGATCTGAACTGAAATAAGAATGTCCATACAACCTTTTGCACCGATTTAACTAAATCAGTTTAAATATCACATCTTAAGTTAAGCTGCTGCAACTCTGCATATAAACAAGCCCAAAATAAAGAGAGAAAGGGCTGCAAGCAAAGAAAAGTGGAGAGTGACTTCAGGGATGCAAAAGTCTCAAAATGCTGCATATGCTGCTTCTCTAGCAGGCTGACTGAGATAGGCTGGTCCACCTACCCCAACTTTGGAGAGCAGCTCTGCTTCCTTGCCGTCACATCTTACTGGAACAGAGCCCAGTGCTGAAGTAACCCTTATATATAATTCCAGGGAGGGTCTCAGTCCTCCTTCATCATTAATAAAGTCCTACTTCGTTCATGATATTGTGGCAATATTAAGCCTCCACTGCAATTTTGTTTTAAATTAGCAGAGTTCACAATTTTGCATATATTTTGAGGTTGGCAACACATGCTTTTTCCCCTATTAGTACATTAAATTATCTTGGAGAGTTTGAGGCAGGGCTGTAACCAGGGTGGGGTGAATGAAGCAGCCATCCAGGGCTCATCCAGGGGAGGGAGAAAAATGATGAAAAAACCCAGCGGGGTAGAGCCTTGCAGCGGGCATGGTACTGCCACCCTTACTTCTGCGCTACTGCTGGCAACGGCGCTACACTCAGAACTGGGCTTATATTACAATAAGACAGTTTATACAGTTTATACACATTACATTACACACACACACACTCTCCAGTCCCTCTCACCGCACCCCCCGCCCCGATAACCAGCAGGACTTGCTTCCAATCACAATTTAAAAAATGAATTGAGGTGTATACTGTAGTTCCAAAGTCCTGCATCCCACCTATTTTGCAAAACAGAGTGACCTGGAGAGCCAGGATTACTGACAGAAAGGCATTATCTGTCTCTAGTTTTGACAGGTAAACAAGCAGGGATATTAAATGGTTCACAATAATACATCCGTGGTTATTGAATTCATTCTTCCCACTATGCAGTACATCATTCAGACATGTTTTCTAGTCAGCAACCATCAAAGTCTCAGATATAACTGTAGTAGAGTCAATCAGATAAAAATAAGCATCATGCATTAGTGACACACTAATCCATATGCCTCAACAAATCATCTTAACTAGTGTAATATTCTTAAAATGAAGTCATTTCTGTTTCCCTGAATCATTTAAAAGAAGGCCAAGAAACTCAAATGATTAAGCAAGGGAATAAAGAGTGGCTTGAAAGTTAGTCAATTTAAATTCCTGTGCTTCAAGATTCTTCTACCGTACAATGTTGAGTTTATGATCAACAAGATACATTTGCACGAAAAATCCTCGGTTTGCTTTCACATAGGAAGTAGTTATTGCATTCTATAAGGCATTCAACAAAATTAAACAATATATCTTCGGAAATAATGGATGGGACAAGGCTTTATCTCACTGAGACAGATCCATAAATAATAGCTTTTCTGGTTTGTTGTTGGTAATGATCCTATTCGTAGGCCAAGGCTACAGCTGCCATTAGGGATTCCAAGAAAATCTTAAAACAGGAATTCCCCTGCCTAACCTTCCTCTGACAAGCTGCTATCTGAAGAGAGCTGATGTATGTTTAAAGACTGTAGCAGTAAAGCTGCCAAAGTCTGGTTAGTAGATTCTGAAGACTACTGAATGCTTGAAGGACTGGATAGGATTTTGACACAGAAGACCTCTGATTAAGGAAGCAAGGACTACAGACACTGAAAGGAATCTCTTATCAATATAGAAAATAAGCAACATTTTTTAAAGCGGCATAGAAACAAAACTGATTTGAAAACAGCACTACATGAAATAGAGCAAAAAAAGTTTCCAGTGCCTGGCTGCTTCTGCTGCTGGGCAAAAGAACGTTAATCCTCTGCAAAAGTCCAGCTGGCACATCTGATGCAGTTGAGCACCCACAGGCAAAGGTGCCTGAAGAATAAAAGGTTTCTTTTTTGTTTAATATGCATGCACCCAAGGCACAGAGCCTTTAAAATAAACCTGCTATGCATGATTGTAATGTGTGACCTGCCGCTTTCCATGTTTCCTGCCTTTTTGGTGGTCTACAAATTGACAAAATGCCATCAGACTGAATTAAAATAAAAAAAAAGAGAGAGAGAGAGAGACAGTAACTGAAGTATGGTAAAAAAAGTTTTCACATGTATGCATGACAGCTAGTCATCCCTTCTAGTTGTCACTTTGTTCACAAATATAAAGCCAAGTTATGTTACAGAAATCTCTCCCAGATATATGGATATAGATATACACACACACAATCATCATCCCAATTCCTATTTAGGAATGGTTTGTACAGGTTGAGAAATCACCCTATTTTTAATTATCTTCCCATTTTACAGACCATTACATTATGATCTGAGGAGTTTATATTTGTCATAAAAAAATGCATTGGAAACTATTGCTGGTTTCCGACAAGCTGTGTCTCTTATGCTTCAGTAAGAATTCTCTCTCCTCCCTTTCTTGGATTTACTGATTAGTGAGATGTATGCATAAATATACATTTGCTCTACACAGAAATTTTACTTAGGATGCAAAAACAGTTCTGAAAGGCAATTGGGTACCTACTTCCTCCTCCTATGGCAAATTTTACTGCACTCAGTCGAAAAGTAAATGACAATAAGGAAATAAACCCTAACACTGCTTTATTTAAATTCTATGCACACACTGCAAGTTAATATGGAGAAAGAAGCTAGCGAGATGCAATACACTGAGCATTTTAACAAGGAAGTTTTGGGACTTGGCTCTAGCCTGCTTCCCTTTCAGGAGTAATAGATTTTTAAGGCCGGAAGGGATCATTATAATCATTTATCAGAGTAGCAGCCGTGTTAGTCTGAATTTGCAAAAAGAAAAGGAGTACTTGTGGCACCTTGGAGACTAACAAATTTATTTGAACTTAAGCTTTCGTGAGCTACAGCTCGCTTCATTGGATGCAATCAGTGGGGAAAAAAGATGAATGCATCCAATGAAGCGAGCTGTAGCTCACGAAAGCTTACGCTCAAATAAATTTGTTAGTCTCTAAGGTGCCAGAAGTACTCATAATCGTCTAGTAACACAGGCCATAGAACCTCACCCAGTAATTTCTGCATCTGGCCTATAACTTTTGTATGACCTATGCAAGGTCTTGGAAAAAATTTTGAAGGAGAAGGTAGTTAAGGACATTGAAGTCAATGGTAAATGGGACAAAATACAACATGGTTTTACAAAAGGTAGATCGTGCCAAACCAACCTGATCTCCTTCTTTGAGAGAGTAACAGATTTTTTAGATAAAGGAAACGCAGTGGATCTAATTTACTTAGATTTTAGTAAGGCGTTTGATACTGTGCCACATGGGGAATTATTAGTTAAATTGGATAAGATGGGCATCAATAGGAAAATTGAAAGGTGGATAGGGAATTGGTTAAAGGGGAGACTACAACGGGTCCTACTGAAAGGTGAACTGTCAAGTTGGAGGGAGGTTACCAGTGGAGTTCCTCAAGGATCAGTTTTGGGACCAATCTTATTTAATCTTTTTATTACTGACCTGGGCACAAAAAGTGGGAGTGTGCTAATAAAGTTTGCAGATGATACAAAGCTGGGAGGTATTGCTAATTTAGAGAAGGACAGGGATACCCTACAGGAGGATCTGGATGACCTTGTAAACTGGAGTAATAGGAATAGGATGAAATTTAAATAGTGAGAAGTGTAAGGTCATGCATTTAGGGATTAATAACAAGAATTTTAGTTATAAGCTAGGGACGCATCAACTAGAAGTAACGGAGGAGGAAAAGGACCTTGGAGTATTGGTTGATCATAGGATGACTATGAGCTGCCAATGTGATATGGCTGTGAAAAAAGCTAATGTCGTCTTGGGATGCATCAGGAGAGGTATTTCCAGTAGGGATAAGGAGGTTTTAGTACCGTTATATAAGGCACTGGTGAGACCTCACCTGGAATACTGTGTGCAGTTCTGGTCTCCCATGTTTAAGAAGGATGAATTCAAACTGGAACAGGTACAGAGAAGGGCTACTAGGATGATCCGAGGAATGGAAAACTTGTCTTATGAAAGGAGACTCAGGGAGCTTGGCTTGTTTAGCCTAACTAAAAGAAGGTTGAGGGGAGATATGATTGCTCTCTATAAATATATCAGAGGGATAAATACCAGAGAGGGAGAGGAATTATTTAAACTCAGTACCAATGTGGACACAAGAACAAATGGATATAAACTGGCCACTAGGAAATTTAGATTAGAAATTAGACGAAGGTTTCTAACCATCAGAGGAGTGAAGTTTTGGAATAGCCTTCCGAGGGAAGTAGTGGGGGCAAAAGATCTATCTTGCTTTAAGATTAAACTCGATAAGTTTATGGAGGAGATGGTATGATGGGATAACATGGTTTTGGTAATTAAATATTCATGGTAAATAGGCCCAATGGCCTGTGATGGGTTTTTAGATGGGGTAAGATCCAAGTTACCCGGGAAAGAATTTTCTGTAGTATCTGGCTGATGAATCTTGCCCATATGCTCAGGGTTTAGCTGATCGCCATATTTGGGGTCGGGAAGGAATTTTCCTCCAGGGCAGATTGGAAGGCCCTGGAGGTTTTTTGCCTTCCTCTGTAGCATGGGGCACGGGTCACTTGCTGGAGGATTCTCTGCTCCTTGAGGTCTTCAAACTACAATTTGAGGACTTCAATAGCACAGATATAGGTGTGAGGTCTTTTTTAGGAGTGGTGGGTGAAATTCTGTGGCCTGCATTGTGCAGGAGGTCAGACTAGATGATCATAATGGTCCCTTCTGACCTAAATATCTATGAATCTATGTATTTTAGAAAGATATCCAATTTTGATTTAAAGACTTCAGGTGATGGAGAATCTTCCATATTCACAGGTAAAATTTTTCAATTGTTAATTGCCCTGTTAAAAATCTGCACCTGATTTCTAGTCCCAGTTTTTCTAGCTTAAACTTCCAGCCACTGGATCTCATGCCCTTCTCTGCTAGACTAAAGATCCACCTGATGTCAGAAATCTCTTCCCTGGGTAGGCACTTGTAGTCAGTGTTCAAGTTACCTCTTAAAAGTTTTTGTTGGATGAACTAAATACATTGAGATTCTTAAGTCTCTCACTACAAAGGCGTGTTTTCCTTTAATCATTCTTGTACTTCTCTTCTGAACACTTTTTAATTTATCAACATTCTTTTTGAAGTATGGACACCAGAACTGGACACATTATTCCAATCTCACTAATGCTACATACCTTAATGCCACCTCCTCCTTGATAATCCCCTGCTGATAGTTCTGAGAACTGAGTTTGCCATCTGAGCAACAGCATCGTTCTGATGGCTATGTTCAAAACAGCTATCTACCATAACTCCAAAGTCATTTTCAGTGTCACTGGATTCTAGGGCAGAGTCCCAAAATCTTGTAAATGTGATCTACATTCCTTGTTTCTGGACGTTTGTCCTTTGCATTTGGCTTTATTAAAACACATATTCCCAAATAAGGGCATCTTACCAAGTGATCGAGGTCAGCCTGTATACCTGTCCTGTCCCCATAATTTTTTACCTCTCCTACTAATTTGTGTGTCATCTGCAAATTTTACCAGTAGTGAAGAACAACCATCACGTCCCAACCTGAGCCAGCCTTTCACTTATGTGACTATTTTTTAATCTGTTCACTATATAATTACCCAATGTGTGTGTTTGGGATACCATGGTCATTGCTCACTACCTTCCATAAGTTACAGCCAGAGCTGTAATTTTTTAGTTTTTCACCTTTAAATTTTGATTGCTCTGCTCTGGACAGACTTTCCCTATGAGACTCGGGGTCTATTACAAGAGTGAGTGGGTGAGGTTCTGTGGCCTGCAATGTGCAGGAGGTCAGACTAGATGATCATGATGGTCCCTTCTGGACTTCAAGTCTATGAGTAAATGGACAATACCCAGATATCCAAAACACTCCCTTAGAATCAGAAAACAAAATGATCTGTAAAAATATTCTCCACTGAATGTATGAATTTTGCCAATGACATCAATGGATGTTTGACCTGGCCCTCTATTATTAAAAAGAGTGTGATATATAGTCATTGTAAAATTAATTCCCTTTTACAATAGCAAGCTAATTATTAAAAAGGTATATTTTCAAATTTTACGTTTTTCATATACAAGTCATCTGGATACATTGCATAATGTATTTTTCTAGAAAAATGGAGATATTCCCTTTAAGAAAGCATGATCATAAAACCCAATTATCTTTAATGAGGATTACACACACACACACACACACAAATAACAGTACATCCATTGATTCAAGTTTTTTTAGGATTATTTTGTTTGCTTTTTAAATGCATCTTGAGGGGCCACACCTTAAACAAATTTCCTATCTTTCCATTAAGGGTCTGATCCTATCATCTGTGGTCTTATACTACTTCCATCCACAAGATACATTCTGTGCACATGCACAACTACCATGGACTTCAGCGGAAATTTTGGATACACAAAAGGATAAGGGCTGATGTTAAAATCAGCAGTAGAAGCATAACCTAAAAATAATGCATAAAAACTAGAAATCTGATAGTTCCTTAGAAATAAAAGGTTGCATGAAAATCCACATTCAAAATCTTTGCTAGACTATCAAATGTGCCGCCAGGGGAAAAACCGTTATTGGGTGGATATATATCTAAGGGTAGTTCTTTATCCTGTATGTGTATTTTAATTACAGGATTCATAGCGTTTCAGAAAATTAGATGGCTACTATATTTATTTTAAAGAAAAATCAATCAATACATTACCCAAACATAGAATAATTAGTCAGAACACTACAAGAGAAAGCACAGCTGTGTACAAATATCTTCAGAAAGTCAAGTTATCAGTAGGGTCTCTGCTGTTTCAAAACCACGCCACAGACTATAACAAAGAACTAATTCCACTAATAAAACTGGAGCCAACCAAATTATCTTCAGATAAATAGTCTCTATAAACAGACTCACTAGTATTCAGAGAATCTGTTTAATTATTGCGATCCTGCTCTTAAATGGCTTTTTCAGTCAACGTTTTTTTTTATAAACATTAAGAAGAAAAATAACTCACTTTTTGAGGTAGGGAAAAAAAAAACCTACAAGACTGAAACATTCATCTAATGTTTCATCTGCAGTACATCATTGGGATGAGGAATTAAGGTAGAAGCTACCGACATTCTTAGTGTAAATAATGTTTATAATACATAGTAGCCCTATTTTTAAAATGATTTACAGATGGAAATATATGGATTAGATGTATAGAATGCAAGACTAAAGGAGCTGCTGGTCACTTATGGCCTTAAACTGTGCACCTCTAATATATCTATAAGGCTTTTGTTGAGAAACATAGACTTGACAAAATATACAGCACTGCACACTGTATTACCTTTCATTTTATTTTTTAATTAAAATATGCATTTCAAGTTATGAGTTAATGTGAAAGAAAACTCAGTAGTAGCATTTTATACTCTATTTTCTACTTATTATTAAACTTTTTTACTTGTTCCTGATGAAGACACATTAGTTTTGCATTAAAACATTTATGTGGGTAAAATCTTAAATTTCAGTCAAAACATATGCAGAAGGGTTCCAATCAGCGGCACTAGAGAAAGCACAAAGAAGCTCAGTTCAGAGAGTCCACATGGGTTTAATCTTTGATTAATTGAATGAAAACTAAAAGCCTCCAGACGTATTTCTTTTAATCACAGGAAAGATATCTTTTCTGTGGCTTTGCTGGTAGGAGAGAGAGTCAGCAGATGTCTGTCTGGTCTGAGGGGAATTTCCCTTTCCCAGGAGGAAACAGTTTAAATAGGAGAGAAAGAGCCATATGCTGACTATGCACTGCTTAACAGATGACGTAGAGAAGCATCTACAACCATGGTGAGAGGCGCAGGGGAAGTTTCCATATTAAATTTCTTTCAAATTCAATGCAGTCAGCTGAAATCAATTTACATACTGGAACCAAGTTTGATCAGATGATTGTCATCTGAACATTACACAGACACAAAGATGCAAAGCTTTATAACCAGTGCAATTTTGTTTCAGGAAATTTTAGAGTCTAAAGACAATAAACAGATTATTTTCTATTTTAAGAACACCTAGTTCTCTTTGAGGTGAATAATGACTTATAAAAATACCATTCCCATAAATATTGATCAAAATCTGTGTCCCTGTTTTGACAGGCAAAAAGGGTGTGTTTTTCAGTCATGTAAACTTAACATAATTATCTTCCTAAATTTTGGTTAACATGCTGATTCCTCAGTACTACAGGAAAATATATTAGAAAATGTAGGATTGAGAGGAACCAGGGTATAGATAATCAATGGTGAGGACCAGAAAGGCAGTATTTTGTTCATCTAGCCCTTCATAATCTTTGCCAGTAACTTCTCATATGCAAGGGAACGGTAAAAGTGGTACAGAAATTGGTACATGATCAAAAAGTGGGCTCTGTGTTTTTCTCTCTCTCCCTCGGCAGGCTACTAGTTCAGCAGATGGCTGTTTCTGAAAAAATTCAGAGATTTGTGATTCTGAAGGCTAGCCCCACAGCTCTGCCTAAAATGACATGCTATGAGGAAGGGCTTTAAAAATTTACCACATACCCACTAGCTAATGATAGATACAAAAAAAGCTCCTTGGGAACAGGAAGCCTACCAGCAATATCCAGGAGAAGTCAGCCTGCTTTGTTGACTTTAGATGCTAGGAAGGAGAGGGTTCTGGAATTTTTTTTATCAGACTGCTGTCTGTGAACCATGCTTTAGGACTCCATCTGTTGTATAAGCCTCTGTCTTGGAAGTGTTTGATAAATATGAAGCTGCACCACACCTACCGCACCTTCAAGGGGGAAAGAAATTTTTGCTTTCCCCCTCCAAATCCTTCTGCCTGCTGAGAGAGGTAAAAAGTATCTGTCACAGAGACTGGCTTTCTGTCCTTCAAAAAAATAAAATAAATAAATCTCCTGTATTGGGACGAAACCGAGACCTTTGGGAAAAAAAAACTGGTCCAAAACAGGCATATCCCTACCCCAGAACAATGGAATCATCCAGTATTTAGGGCATTCACCTTGGATGTTGGCCCAAGACCCTGGCTCTCGCATGCTCCAGATGAGTGCCCTGACCACCAGGCTATTGGCTATTCTGGGGTAACGCTCTCTCATTTTGACCAGAAATTCACTCCTGAACCTGAGAAACCTTCCCAATGAAAAATTCTTTGAAAATGATGCATTTTCAAAAAAAGTTTTTGTTTTGCTGAACTGGCATTTTCTGACAAAAAAAAGTTTTGTTGAAAATGCCTCTCATTAGGCACTTCTCCTCCTTGCCACCTCTCCCCACTCCTCAAGGCCCTCTACCTGCAACAAAGATGTGGAAGAGGAAAAAGGATGTCTTTGCTGCTGTAGCCCTCTCCGGCTATCATTTTTTTGGGTCTTGTTTTCCCACAAAAAACTACAGTAGCCATCTCTATTGCTGCTCATAGCATTGCCAAGCAGCAGCAAGTTGAAACTGACATGCTCACCAAACATGCTCTCTCTGTTTTAGGCATGCCCGTTCTCAATATCTGAAAGCCATCTGGAAAGATGAGCCTCCAAACATATCCATGTACCTGGCGTAGCTACCAGCTATCAGGATCATAAAATGCCAGTACTAGGTATGCGGTCAATTGTGTTTTTAAATCTTTCAAGCGTCCTCTTGTGTATTATCCCAGATCCACAAAGATTATATGTTAGGCGATTCACACAGTGCTTCTTCTTTTGAGGAAAGATTAAACATGATTTAGTTCTGAAATTTTATCATTCCAGAAACTTGCATCAGTTTGGATACATTTTAATGGTGATACTTCAACTACAGCTTAGACTTCTTTCAGAATCTGCAATCAGCTTCACTTTGTCCACAAATGAATGGGCTAAGCTGCACTTCGACACATTCTGTGCTAAATTTCATTTTAGCGAAGCACTGATTAATAAGTATCAGAATAAAACTACATTGTCTTTCTAGTTCAATGTAGAGCTTCACTCTAGAAGCTACCCTAGACCCTTCTTTTGCTGAGTTTGCCATTAAAGATGTGAAGGAACAACAAATCTCCTCAAGTGTGACATGGGGGGAAAAAATGAAGGTAAGTAAATTCCATAGTAGAAAAGGGTAGGGCAAACTTTTTTCCCCCCAGACAGAATCCTCTGGCCCTCAATTGATATTTTACAGGTCATGGTGAATAATTATATTTTAAAATGTGTCATTATTCCCTGATTTATAAAACATTTGTTCATTTGTGTAGGCCTAACCCATAATCAATCCACAATAGCATTTGAGAAAGCCATTTAATTAAAAAGTTTGAATTTTATTTCTGAGTTTTACTTTTCTTTAAAAAACAAAACAAAAACAAAACAAATTATGCATGTGTGTATATACACAACACCTCTTTAGATCTTAAAGGAGGATAGTTTTATTTCTCTGGAGTACAATAATCACCTCTCAAACTTCCAGGGATGTGCTGTAAATATAATGGCTCAATTACGTATATAATGTATCAGAATTTAGAAATGTAACAGTAAGTTTCAAGGAAATTAGTTCACCACACCCCCAGCCATGGCTAGTTGCTCCCCTGTTTTTGATTACTTCTCCCATTTTCATTAGGATAACTATGTTTTATGCCAAGGATAGTTAGATGGGATTTCCTTACTCCTAAGCTCCCAGAATTACTTCAGCTTTAATTACTACCAATGTAATTCTGCTGCCAAATTATATAGGACGTTGGGGAGAGGGAGAGAAGGAGTTAGAATTCATTGCAAAGCAAAGTAAGGCTCTCTGTTCCCCTCAAGAACTAAGTGAATGAGGTAAAGGAAAGAACTAAAGATTCAAACTCTCAACGATAACGTGTTCTGCTATTGACTAGAAAGGCTAAAGAAATACTTTAAAAAAATCCAAAGCTATACGAAGATAACAAGCTAACGTAATCACTTTTGCTTTCCTGAAGTACAGTCAACACATACTGATTGCAAATAGCAAGCACAAACAAATGTGTTATTGTTGGAAGAAAGATTTTAAATGACATTACATCCCTTTTTAAAAATGCTTTAGAAGTTGACAGCTTCTAGTAACCCAAGACTTCACTTGTTGTTACAGCTGTACCATAACACTTAGTTTCGAGGCAAATACAGCATAGATGGCAATGCTTTTAAAAGCATTACCAACAACTGTGCTATGAAACCTGTATTGCCTCAAGCAACTTTTGTTAATGCCACTGCTTGTGGATATAGTTTCACTAAATTTTTTGATGATATCTGCTTTTTCCTGTGTATGAAACTTTGGAGGAAAGAAAGGAACCAGTTCTATTCAAATCTTTTCCACCCACATGACTAACATTACAGAATTTCGCAAAAACAAAAGGAGTACTTGTGGCACTTTAGAGACTAACCAATTTATTTGAGCATAAGCTTTCGTGAGCTACAGCTCACTTCCTCGGATACATACTGTGGAAAGTATAGAAGATCTTTTTATACACACAAAGCATGAAAAAATGGGTGTTTACCACTACAAAATGTTTTCTCTCCCCCCACCCCACTCTCCTACTGGTAATAGCTTATCTAAAGTGATCACTCTCCTTACAATGTGTATGATAATTAAGGTGGGCCATTTCCAGCACAAATCCAGTGTTTAACAAGAACGTCTGAGGAGGGGGGGGGGTAGGAAAAAACAAGGGGAAATAGGTTACCTTGCATAATGACTTAGCCACTCCCAGTCTCTATTCAAGCCTAAGTTAATTGTATCCAATTTGCAAATGAATTCCAATTCAACAGTCTCTCCCTGGAGTCTGGTTTTGAAGTTTTTTTGTTGTAATATCACAACTTGCATGTCTGTAATTGCGTGACCAGAGAGATTGAAGTGTTCTCCGATTGGTTTATGAATGTTATAATTCTTGACATCTGATTTGTGTCCATTTATTCTTTTACGTAGAGACTGTCCAGTTTGACCAATGTACATGGCAGAGGGGCATTGCTGGCACATGATGGCATATATCACATTGGTGGATGTGCAGGTGAACGAGCCTCTGATAGTGTGGCTGATGTTATTAGGCCCTGAATAGATGTGGGCACAGTTGGCAACGGGCTTTGTTGCAAGGATAAGTTCCTGGGTTAGTGGTTCTGTTGTGTGGTACGTGGTTGCTGGTGGGTATTTGCTTCAGGTTGGGGGGCTGTCTGTAGGCAAGGACTGGCCTGTCTCCCAAGATTTGTGAGAGTGTTGGGTCATCCTTCAGGATAGGTTGTAGATCCTTAATAATGCGTTGGAGGGATTTTAGTTGGGGGCTGAAGGTGACGGCTAGTGGTGTTCTGTTATTTTCTTTGTTAGGCCTGTCCAGTAGTAGGTGACTTCTGGGAACTCTTCTGGCTCTATCAATCTGTTTCTTCACTTGTTTTTTCCAACCCCCCTCAGACGTTCTTGTTAAACCCAAGATTTGTGCTGGAAATGGCCCACCTTGATTATCATACACGTTGTAAGGAGAGTGATCACTTTAGATAAGCTATTACCAGCAGGAGAGTGGGGTAGGGGGAGAGAAAACCTTTTGTAGTGGTAAACACCCATTTTTTCATGCTGTGTGTGTATAAAAAGATCTTCTATACTTTCCACAGTATGCATCTGATTAAGTGAGCTGTAGCTCACGAAAGCTTATGCTCAAATAAATTGGTTAGTCTCTAAGGTGCCACAAGTACTCCTTTTCTTTTTGCGAATACAGACTAACACGGCTGTTACTCTGAAACCTGTCATTACAGAATTTAAGTAATATTCCTGAACACTGGTGGCAAAATTATAGCTGTCATCTAAGCAAGAAGCAATTTAAAAATGAAGATGTATGAGGTTGATGTCTACCAAACACCAGCACTTTGGTTCTCCTTAAAATCCCCAGAATCTTCAGAATGGGGTGGGGGGCAGAAATGATGAAGGCAAAAAGGTACTGACCATGGGCATTTGCCTGCCACGACTACTACCACTCTTGGTTGTGAATAAATGCCACACAACTTGAGAACCATCTTTATTCTCCTGGCTTAAAAAAAAAAAAGATTAATTCCATGGAAATCGAAAGGATGCACTGTTTAACTGTTGAGTCAGTCTGCTGTGCAATGAGATGCCAAATAAATGAATGTGATCTTAATCAGGTGCATCTGTTTATCAGAGGAGCTTCAGGGACTCAACAGCATGAAACAGCCATAGTACACTCCTGGTCTGTTGGAGATATGAGAGAGGTTTGTTTCCTTCAGGGTGAGAAACAGCCTTTGTTTCTAAGTTGTTCATGTGATGGACAGATGCTTGTCTGGACCACTTCTTTGGAGGAGCAAAACACTGATCAACTCTGTGCTCCTACCTGTAAAAACTGACATTTATAGTAATAATTACCCCATTTAGTCTTGACATGCCCTTTATCACATTCTTTAGGACCTTTCACCACCAGGAAATGTGTCACTGGTACGTGGTAATCCGAAACCAGTTACATTCCTCAAAAACAAAAGATGGAGCTAATTTAAGTATGTCTCCGGTGATCAAAAGGCCGAGTTCAGGAAGTCAAGAAGAGAGAGGCAAACAGACTTGTAGCGGTATGAAGTCTCTGACGGATGACTGGTTACCAATGCCGGATTATCCCATTGCCTTCACTGGTTGGTCTAGTACACAGAAGCCTCATTCAGTTGCGAGTAAAGTCTGAAGATATGTAAGCAGGTTCCATTTCAGAAAGTGAGAACAATATTCTGTTAACCTGTCTTGTAACTGAACCTTCTGCTGTGGCTCTTTTTTATATATATTTTATACCTCCTTTGTGAGTAAACTATATAAAAATTATATCACCCAATATTCAGTTACAAAGCTACTTCTCTAACTGAGACTGCCACACGTCTCTAGAGTTTTGCACTACTGCCCACCAAAATGGTTGATAGGTTTTTAGCTTTTGATGTCAAGAAATATCAAAAAGAAAAGGAGTACTTGTGGCACCTTAGAGACTAACAAATTTATTTGAGCATAACCTTTTGTGAGCTACAGCTCACTTCTTCGGATGCATTCAATGGAAAATACAGTGGGGAGATTTATATACATAGAGAACATGAAACAATGGGTGTTACCATGCACACTGTAACCAGAGTGATCAGGTAAGGTGAGCTATTACCAGCAGGAGAGCAGGGGGGGAAAACCTTTTGTAGTGATCATCAAGGTTGGCCATTTCCAGCAGTTCAGAGAATCATAGAATATCAGGGTTGGAAGGGACCTCAGGAGGTCATCTAGTCCAACCCCCTGCTCAAAGCAGGACCAATCCCCAATTTTTGCCCCAGATCCCTAAATGGCCCCATCAAGGATTGAACTCACAACACCGGGTTTTGCAGGCCAATGCTCAATCCAGTGATCCCCTCCCCCCTTGACAAGAACGTCTGAGGAACAGTCAGCCATAAAAATGTTGGCATACTGTGGGGCCATGCGGGTACCCATAGCAGTGCCACTGATTTGAAAGTATACATTGTCCCCAAATGTGAAATAGTTATGGGTGAGGACAAAGTCAGAAAGTTCAGCCACCAGGTTTGCCATGACATTATCGGGGATACTGTTCCTGACAGCTTGTAGTCCATCTTTGTGTGGAATGTTGGGGTAGAGGGCTTCTACATCCATAGTGCCCAGGATGATGTTTTCAGGAAGATCACTGATGGAAGTCAGTGGTGTCTCAAAGATAGCTGGGAGAGCTGGTAGCGTAGGGCCTGAGAAGGGAGTCTACATAGCCAGACAATCCTGATGTCAGGGTGCCAATGCCAGAGATGATGGATTTCCAGGTTTATGGATGACCCATCACTCTCACAGATCCTGGGAGACAGGCCAGTCCTTGCTTACAGACAGGCCCCCAACCTGAAGCAAATACTCACCAGCAACCACACACCACACAACAGAACCACTAACCCAGGAATCTATCCTTGCAACAAAGCCCATTGCCAGCAGTGTCCACATATCTATTCAGGGGACACCATCATAGGGCCTAATCACATCAGCCACGCTATCAGAGGCTCATTCACCTGCACATCTACCAATGTGATATATGCCATCATGTGCCAGCAATGCCCCTCTGCCATGTACATTGGTCAAACTGGACGGTCTCTACATAAAAGAATAAATGGACACAAATCAGATGTCAAGAATTATAACATTCAAAACCAGTTGGAGAACACGTCAACCTCTCTGGTCACTCGATTACAGACCTAAAAGTTACAATTCTTCAACAAAAAAAACTTCAAAAACAGTCTCCAACAAGAGACTGCTGAATTGGAATTAATTTGCAAACTGGATACAATTAACTTAGGCTTGAATAGAGACTGGGAGCGGATGGGTCATTACACAAAGTAAAACTACTTCCCCATGTTTATCCCCCCCCCCTCCATCCCCCACTGTTCCTCAGACCTTCTTGTCAACTGCTGGAAATGGCCTACCTTGATTATCACTACAAAAGGTTCCCCCCCCACACTCTCCTGCTGGTAATAGCTCACCTTACCTGATCACTCTTAGCTCACAAAAGCTTATGCTCAAATAAATTGCTTAGTCTCTAAGGTGCCAAAGTACTCCTTTTCTTTTTGCGAATACAGACTAACACGGCTGTTACTCTGAAACCTGAATCTTGTTACAGTGTGTATGGTAACACCCATTGTTTCATGTTCTGTGTGTACATAAATCTCCCCACTGTATTTTCCACTGAATGCATCCGATGAAGTGAGCTGTAGCTCACAAAAGCTTATGCTCAAATAAATTGGTTAGTCTCTAAGGTGCCACAAGTACTCCTTTTCTTCTTGCGAATACAGACTAACACGGCTGCTACTCTGAAACCTGTCAAGAAATATCAAGTGACTTGTGATTTGGCTAAGTTAGTGTAACACAACCCTGTAACCTGAACAAACAGAAGAGACTCAGGATAAGATAAGCAATGCTATGCTGTACTAAGGGCAGAGACCCCATATTGGAAGATACATTTATTACAGGCATAGCGCCACATTCGGGGATCATGTTGCTATTTTGTTTGTTTGTTTAAGAAGGGCCAATAACAGGAAATTAATACAGGAAAAGCATATGAAAATAAGAGAATAAAGTACTTTTAAACAATGCCAAGGACACCAGGAAGCAAGCCCAACAATGTAATGCATAAAGCTCATAATTGGAAAGTAACACGAGAAGCAGAGATTGTAGCGAGGGAAATGGTTTCCTTGATTCAGTTTTCTGAAGATACCATACAGTTATTAGTGCTAGATCGATGCTATTCACAAAGGGACAAATGGCCCTGGCTAGCTAAAAGATAGACATCAGTGGGAGATAAGTGAAGAGACATATACAGCGTATGTTGGATAACATTACATATCTAGCCCCTTCGGTGGGCCTAATGGGAGTGGGAAGCAGAGGATGAGTAAGCTTGCACATTCCTGCTTCCTCATTTTCTACCTGTTCTGTGTATACAAGCAGGATTGTAGTTTCTGGGGCTGTCAATCTGATACATAGAATAAAATTTCATATGTACCTAAAAATATATTCGTAGAATTAAAAAAACCTTTAATGTTAATATTTCACATCCTGGAAGATTTTACTGAGTTTTGACATATCACCCTAACTACTTCTTTTGTAACTGGAGACTCTAAAGCTTATATGTATCACAGAACAAAGAAAAGACTAAGTAATATCCCTGTGTTATTGTAAAAAACAAAAACAGTATTTCCTTGTCCTATCTCAAAAAATTAGCAGTGAATTTGTTTTGAAAACATGTGGTGAGGAGGAGTAACTGGTCTAAAAATTTTTATTTAGTGTTTATTGGAAAAGTAAATAGACTATTTGTTGATCTGATGTGTAGGCTACAAATTCACAGGATACTAAAGGACTGAAATCTAAATAAAGTTGTGACAATCAGAACTGACGAAAAAGGAAGTGCTTTATAAAACGCAAACTACTGCAATAGACAAGAGTCGCTTCCAGTCATACCTACCAGTTACAGTACATAAAAGCTTTTGTTCCCCTCACTTCTTTTTTTTTTACAAATGTCTTTCAGTTGAACTGATTGTGTAACATTAAAACATAACAAAATGAATATGCTAAAATGTTCTTTTGTGTTTCTTAAATGCACACTAAATAAAGGCAATTTTATTGTGTAAACATGCAAAGACAAAACTAAAATTTAAGGATTTTTAAAGTAGCAATTGTATCTGATAATACCGTTTGTATGAAAGAGGGTGCAGTGACAAGTGAATCAAAACAGTTTTCTCTTTGACCACTACGAGCCTAACTGTAGTTTATAATGATAGTGTTATATCTATGTTTCACAGATGTTAAATTTAATGTAAATTTATTCCAGTAGCCTTCAATTATTTCCCTGTTTCCTAGAATATCTGATTCTTTACCTTTTCAGTGCTATTTAAAATGCTTCACTGGTTTTGCATTTTCACATCATTGCTTGTTTTGTTAAAATCCTTTCAAATACCATGTTACCAATGCTAAAGATCTCATTTGCTAACACACGTATTAGCGATTTTTCCCTTTTAAGTGTTGATGTCGACTTTAACACTCAATCAATCTAGTCCCCCGCAAATCTCAACTCACATTTCAAAACTCTGAGATTCACTATCAATATAAGTGTGATTGGAACTGGATTAGCAGTTAATTCTAGGCTATTGTTCTATGGCAAATATGTGAAGCTCCATTAGAAGATACTTATCTCTTATCCCTGTCTCAAGAATTAAGACACCGGAAAAACCTTGTGGTGGCATTCATGTTTTACATACATGTCCAGACCCTGTCATGAAGGTTCTCCCTGCAATCTAAGCAAGAGGAATTGAGACAGGGGGTCACAAACACATTTAGAAACTGCCAAGTGAATTGGCAGCAGCAACATTGCTCCACCGATGTAGGCCTAACCCTAGCTCCTAGACTTTAAATGGGAAATTGTGGGGGGTGAATATATAGATATACTTTTACATACACAAGATATAGTGGCCTTGACACCCTGTGCATTTTAAGACATTATTAAAAGATACTACATTGTAGGTTATGGACCAAATAAACAGTGGATTTTAATTGAATGCTTCACATATTACAAATATCCTTTGCAACACACACACAAATCTTTAAAACACATTCAACATTTATGAACTAAATTGTACAGGAAGTAATAGTAAACTGGAGGACAAGAGAACCTGATTTCAATAATCAGAGGGGTACCCACGTTAGTCTGGATCTGTAAAAGCGGCAAAGAGTCCTGTGGCACCTTATAGACGAACAGACGTATTGGAGCATAAGCTTTTGTGGGTGAATAAGTGGATATTCACCCACGAAAGCTTATGCTCCAATACATCTGTTCGTCTATAAGGTGCCACAGGACTCTCTGCTGATTTCAATAAAGCGCTTAATGCTACAGCTACTCGACACTTTACAAAAACCACTGAACAACCAGACAACAAGTGTGTTTTAAACCAGTTTCAAGAACTTTTAGATGAGTTACTGAGCCAAATTCTTATCTTTCCTCAAGAAAGGATTTCAGGTGTGGATCTGGTAGATTAATTCATTTCAATGTTATGACAAAATATATACTATATAATCAAGGCTGTAGGAGTGCTAGGCATACACTGTGCTTTCATCCGTACTCAGATGGTAATTATTGTAATTCAGCAATAAAAACATATAAAAATGGCTTTTAAACAGAATGTCATATCAGAGGTGAGCAAACTCCTTCACGGCCCCTGAGCCCCTGGCCCAGGAGGCTATCCCCGGGCACCTCCCCTGCTGTGCCCCCTCCCCCATAACCTCAGCTCACTGCACTGCCGGCACAATGCTCCGGGTGGCGCGGCGAGGCTGTGAGCTCCTGGGGCAGTACAGCTGCAGAGCCTGGCCTGACCTGGTGCTCTGTGCTGCGTGGTAAGGGGGCACGGAGCAGGGCAAGTTGGATAGAGGGCAGGAGAGTTCGGAGGGGTGGGGGGGGGAGGTGGTCAGGGGATGGGGGGGTGGATAGGGGTTGGGGCAGTCAGAGGGCGTGGAACAGGGGGGTTGAATGGGGGCAGGGGTCCCGGGGGCAGTCAGAAAGGGGGGGTTGGATGGTGCAGCGGGGGGGGGGGGGGCAGTCAGGGTCAGGGATCCCGGCCGGGGCGGTAAGGGGTGGTTGGATGGGGCAGGAGTCCTGGGGGCGGGGTCTGTCAGGGGGCAAAAAGCAGAGGGGCGTGGATGGAGGGGGGGGGGCGGGCCACAGCCCCTCCCCTAACCGGCCCTCCATACAATTTTCAAAATCCAATGTGGCCCTCAAGCCAAAAAGTTTGCCAGCCCCTGTCTTAGATGTTTCAAAAATGGGACTCGACCTTCAAGTCCTGGCAGAGTGTACATCAGGAAGCAGAAGGACTTTCTGCTCCTGTGAAAACATGGAGTGGAAACGAAGCATGGGCATTAGGACCAAAAAAAGGGGCATGACTTCCAGGGCTGTTAAGCAACAACAATTTCCATAGACTTCTATAGGAGTTGTGGATGCTCATCTCAGGGGCGGGGACGGGGTGGGGGAGGGGGAAAGAGTGTGTGTGAATATCAGGACTCTTATTTAGGTTCCTAAATCTGACTTTCACTGCCTAAATATCGGAATTTGAAATTTCTGACTTAGGAATAGTCCTCCCCACTAAGTCTCAAGACTCTTTCATGCATAGCCACTTTTAACTCTGTTCTTCAGAGCAGAAAAGGGGCATGTTTGAAGGGACACGTGATGAAATGTAAATGAACAACAAACCTATCTGCTCCTGTCTTTGGCCATATGCCTGCTATTAGCCAGAGGCAGCTGATGGGCCACGCACCAGCACTCACTTGAGCAGGACGGTTTCTCGGATTGTTGTGCACCCAGTCATGCTAAGTAATTTTTTGCCTTATGTTTATATACACAACACTTTGCATCTGTGCTGTGCTACATCAAACCTTTACTCTATCACCAGTAATAGTAAACTGCATTTGATATGACATGTAGTGGAAAAAAGTATCAGTAATCTTTGAATCAGGCATGCAACATTCAACAGCCAACAAAAAACCAGAACTTCATAGAAAAATAAAGATTCATCTGGCCAACAAATCCAAATCTCCAAAATCATCTGCGTTTCCTTCCTATATATATGTATGTAGTACAAATAAATTCAACTACATAGTTCCTACCTTTATTTTAAGTCAATTTTTTGTCTCAGAGAAAGTGATTTTTTTTCTCTTAAATTTCCACCGTAATAGCCAACATCC
This sequence comes from Lepidochelys kempii, assembly GCF_965140285.1. Taxonomy (NCBI): domain Eukaryota; kingdom Metazoa; phylum Chordata; order Testudines; family Cheloniidae; genus Lepidochelys; species Lepidochelys kempii. The sequence goes on from NC_136380.1 coordinate 180,079,258, forward strand.
AGACAAGTGACTATTCATAAAAATGTGAAAAACTTTACTTACTTGCTACCTCCAGCGATGCATTATGACTCACAGCTTCACCAAGGTAATTCCTTGCAACACAGACGTAGACTCCTTCATCTGGTCTACTTTTGCGTCCATGTACTATGCGTAAGAAAAATAAAGATCCGCTGGGCAGCAACATCCGATGGGAGCGAGGGTCATCTTTGTCAGTTTCAACTCTTTCACCCCCTTTATACCATTCAATAGTTGGGGTTGGCCTGCCTTCAGCCTTACAGTTCAAAGTTGCTGGTTCTCCTTTTGAAACAATTAGATCAGAAGGGTGCTCAACAATCCGAGGTGGGAAATCTTCTTGACGGAGACGGGAACCTATAATATAAAGAAACCAGAGTTTTCTTATTAGCTCATGATTATACACAGTCACTGATGGAACCCAGCATTTTGTAATATGACAATTTGACTGTTAATTCACAGTGGTCAGGTATTATAGTAAAGATAGCTATGAACAACTCAAATTTAGCTCAAATTTTTATGGATTTCAATACTAAAGTGTTTTCCCATAATTGAGCAAATTAAGTAGGCACTGGGCAAACAACAGTCTTCTGATATCTTATTCATGTAATGAAACAACTAAGTTATTAATTCAGATCTACTGTTTTACAGTATGAAGATGAAAAACCTTTACAGACACCAGGGGAGTCTTGGTAAGAGTAGTGTTGCTCTGGGCATGAAGAGTAGATTTGAAGCTGGCTTGAGTGGCAAGCTGGAGACTCCTCTGTTTTATGCAAGGGCATTAGAGTGTGACATCTACTGACCTCAAAGATACTTTCTTTTACTTGTACTGTAAACTGCTTTGGACACTGACTAGGCAGTGCACTAGGAGCATGAGAAACTAGATCATCATGGAATGAAAATACCTCTCAAAAACTTTCTGTGCCAGGAAAACTACAGAGAAGGTAATGTCAGTAAGGACTATACTGCAACTCATTACAGTGTTGGGGTGTTTATTCCCTCATTCTCTATATCACTCACCCTGGGAACTATTCCACCATCTGACCCAAAAGAACTGAAAGTTGTGAACTAACAAGCTCCTCTTATAGAGGATGACAAAATTCAGAACATCATTGCACACTCTCATATGGCCAAGAGCAATCATAACCACCTGTTAGACAGGTATATACCACAGGAGAACAGGACAACATAAATTAGAGAGCCCTACATAACATTCATATATGAACCATTCTACAGTATAGACGTGAGATTACAAAGGTTTCCAGATTCATAACTGCATTCCCCTCCTCACAATTTTCTTTATTTCTCTCTTTATTGATATACAACTTTACCACAGTGAAAGTTAGCCTCTGGGGTTAATAATTCTTGATAATTAAAATGTAAAAAGTCAAAATTCTCTATTATTAGAGTAGTAATGTGCATTTTGAATGGCTATGAAACACAATAGATAGAAATATGTGATATATTCACCACCAGTTACAAGACCATGAAAGTAGTGTGAAAACTGAGAAGAGAAGGATCCCAGAGAGAGTGCTGCTTTCAATGTAAACACAAAAATAACTGTAAAATGCAGAATTTACATGCAACGTTTATTTCACACTCTCCTCACCTCAGGCTAATTAGTGTAAATTAAATTTCACACTAATTAGCCAACAGTTAGCGCACAATCCTAAGACTGGGGGCTTTGGCTGACTGCATTAAAAATAGATTTGCACTCTTTAGGTAATGCAACAAGATAGTTTTCTATGAACTTGTGTGATCAGTAAATACATATCAACTCAACCACCAATCAAATGTGCTTTGTGGTCCTTTGATGAATGGCACTATAGTATGTTCATATGTTCATAGAAAATATTTGGAACATATTTGCATTAACATTACAAGTTAACAAATTAATTAAAAGTATTAAATATAAAAATATGTTGAGCCTAACTATACCAGAAAATTCCAGTTGGATAAAAGGATCTTTAGCTTATTTGCTCACTTCTGCAGCCACTCATTTCTGTTCCAGAACCAAAGAGCCTCCCAAACCTATGTAACCTTAGCAAGAAAAATAAGCACAACATTTATTCTACATAATTTTTACATACAAAGGCTAAGCACAAAAATATGATGAATGTTTAAGGAATGAAAGGAGAATGGAAGTCAGAAAACTCCCGACTTCTTATCCAGTTTTATTACTGGTTGACTTTGAACAAGACACTCAGGGTATGATTGTGATGGGTTCGGTCACAGAGACCCCTTTGGGACTGTCACCTGACTCCTGAAACTACCTCTGAGCCCATTTTTCCTGCCAGCTTGGGACTCCAGAACCCTGTCTTGTTGAGCAGACATGCTACTCCACTGCAACACAGACCCAGGTCTGAACCATGCCCCCAAAGCTGCAGGCTTTAACTGAAAACCACTCAGCAGGTATTCCTGTCTCCAGCTTCCAATGGGATCCAAATCCCAAATAAATTCATTTTACTCTGTATAAAGCTCATACGGGATAAACTCAAACTGTCAACCCTCTAGAACACTGATAGAGGGATATGCACAGCTGTTTGCTCTCCCAGGTATTAATCACTTACTCTGGGTTAATTAATAAACAAAAGTGAGTTTATTAAGGATAAAAAGTAGGATTAAAGTGGTTTCAGGTAATAAAGTACAAGACAGAACAAAGTAAGTTACCAAGCAAAATAAAACAAAATATGCAAGTCTAAGCCTAATACATTTAAGAAACTGAATGCACGTAAATCTCACCCTCAGTGATGTTCCAATAAGCTTCTTTCACAGACTAGACTCCTTAGTCTGGGCCCAATCCTTTCCCTGGTACAGTTCTTGTTAGCTCCAGCTCGGGTGGTAATTAGGGGATTTCTCATGACTGGCCTCCTTTGTTCTGTTCCACCCCCTTTTATAGCTTTGGCCCAAGGCAGGAATCCTTTGTCTCTCTGGGTTCCCACCCCTCCTCCTAAATGGAGGAGCACCAGGTTCAAGACGGATTTCAGTATCAGATGACACAGTCACATGTCACTGTAAGACCTCATTCTCCATTACCCACAGGCTGGTCCCCATGTCCACAAGAAGGCTTCAGATAAATAAACCATCTCCAGCCAACTGTCCTTGTCAATGGGTGCCATCAAGATTCTAAACCACCATTTATGGCCCACGCTTTGTATAATTACAATAGGACCTCAGATTTAACTTCATATTTCTAGTTTTAGATACAAGAACGATACATACATACAAACAGGATGAACACACTCAATGGATTATAAGCTTTGTAATGATACCTTACAAGAGATCTTTTACATATAGCATATTCCAGTTACATTATATTCACATCCCAAGCATATTTTCATAAAGCATATGGAGTCCTCGGAGGATATGTCTACACTGTAATTAGACACATGTGGCTGGCCTGTGCCAGATGACTCGGGATCATGGGGCTTGGTCTGCAGAGCTGTCTAACTGTGGTGTGGACGTTCAGGCTTGGGCTGGAACCTAGGCTCTAGGAACCTGCAAGGTGGGGGTGTCCCAGAGCCTGGGCTCCAACCCGAGCATCTATACCATAATTAAACAGCCCACAGCCAGAAGCCTGTGAGCCCAAGTCAGCTGGCACACGCCAGCCACAGGTGTCTAACTGCAGTGTAGACATATCCTCCGAGGCAGAGCACAGAACTCACAGACCTGGGGTTAAGCTGGCCTTCACTCATTGTTGAACCATCCAAATTCTGGACTCAAAAAAATACAGCTGTGTTGGTCTGTGTAAATTATGACATGCCCCTGGAGCTACTATATGGGTCACAGAATCTCTACAGTGCTACACCCACACCCTTGATACACATCTGCTGGCCCTGCCCCTGCCATATTTCCCACACCACAATTATAGGGGATCCTTGGAAGACAGCCTTATAGCTATTTCCACAGTGCCTGGGCTGAATCTTCCCCCAGCCAAAACTGGAGACTCTTTACTCCACTCCAGCTCTTTTATCTAGGAGCCAAAGCTGGGGGAGGGAAGAATCTCGCCCCGAACTTTAGTCCGTTTGCAAAGGAACTCATATCTCCTGTATCCCTTAAGGAAAAAAAATAGAAATGAGGGATCAAAATAAGGTAACTGTAACACTTATAAAGCATTTAGAAGATCTAAAAATGCTAAATTCATCTATTTGAATGTATATATTTTCAAGTATTTTTAAAAAGGCAAAAGCTTGCATAGATTTTAGGTACATTACCTATTCTATATTTAATGGATTACACTAGTCACCTAATTTAAAAATTACACATAATACCACACTCAAGCCTTCTTTATTATCACTACCGATAAGGCCCAAGATACAAGAAAGCAAGCTCTCAATCCAAATATATTCCATGCTCTTCTTATGCACTGTCCTTTACCATAAGCAACAACAGTGCAAACACCTCACTCAAAACTTTCTTGAAAATTGAGACATTCTGATTTCCTGTGGGGGATCAGGGTAGAGGGGGAGGAGAGAATCTCACGTGAGGTCAAGTTCTCAGGAAATTTTAAGAATTTTCATGTATTCTTTACACTTGTTTGATGGGTAATAATAGAGAAGTTAAAATGACAGAACCAACCATTAACAGATTTCTATGCTGATGCTTTATAAAGTAACCTTTTTCTGGAAAGTTCCTTGAAGCACAAGGGGACAAAAGTTGTAGGAATAGCTGACTGACACATAGTGAGCGTTAACAGCAAATTTAGTGACAACTGCCTGAGGAGATAAAACGGCCTTGACAACAAAGTTATAATCTTTCTGTGTATCTACATACTATTTTTTTTAATCTTTCTTTTCCTTTACCCTTGTTTTTAAGCTCCATTTATGTTTTATTGAGTAGAAGCAGCTTCAATTATCAACATAAATCTTACAGTGGGCACCAATCCTGTAATTTTCATGTAAAAAAAAATCTACCCCACAAGGGATATTTGGTAAATATAGAAGCACAGCACCTATTAGTCGCACATCGTATCTGATGCTAAATGCACAGCTGAGCTACATTTTTTTCCAAATCAGACCGTACTGGGTTAGAGGCTGTAACCGACTTGCGTTCCCTAGTCTAGTATCACTGAAGTCCTATATCAGAAGTCAACAGGTTGGTTGCCTCCTATTAGAGTGAGCCATACTGATTCACTTTCACACGGCTAGTTAAATGAACCATATTATGAAAAATCATGTTTCCAGTTTATTAAATTGTACCACAGCTATTTTTTACAAGAATTCAGACCTTGGGGAAAACAGATGTGAAGAATCAAAAGGAGGATCACAAAGTTAGATAAATACTGTTAAGCTCCTTAGGGCAAATATTGCCTTTATTCTCTCCTTAATGCACCATCAAATCTATTGATGCAATATACAAATATGAAATAATATAAAATAGATTTTTTTCCTTCCTAAGTGTAAGCCAATCTGAAAAGTCTTGATATCAAAACAAAATGTTATCCAGTTCCAAGTCCAGACCCAAAACCCCGCTCACCCACCAAAAAAACCCCCACAGCACACACAACTATATCACCATGCTCCTTATGTCTCCAAAAATGGCTCTTTGATGCATGAAACAGCTCTAAATAAAGACCATATCTAAACCTTCCCAGAAAAATTCTGAAACTTCAATTAAGATGCATAAAGAAAACATTTCCTTCAGCTAAAGATCCATGAGAGAATCCACCCAAATCCTGTAAAAAGCTCCTGATGTAACTGACTTTGGGACTTTAGGAAGGTGCCTGTAAAAAAATTCTTCCCATTTCATAAACCGAGCATTTAAAGTGAAATGTGTTTACTCTGAATGAAGTATTATTTTTCATTGAGAAAATCAGATCTGAACTGCTGCTATTTATGGTGTCTTGTGTTCTTTATACAGCAAAAAGAGGAATTTGGACAGATGAGAACAGAAGATCATCATACTGAAGAAATTGTAGAGCAGTCCCATGCTATCATCATTGTTGGCTAGCCCAGAGAGGTAAGGATAAGTAAAAAGCTTGGTCTTTTTTCGGAAGACCAGATCTCTCAATGTTGTGTCCATCAGACCTCACCCAAGTGACCATCCTGAAGCTCTCAAAGATACTCAGTGTTGTAGCTCTGTAATATACTCTTCCTCTTCACTTTGAGCATGGGATTAGAGTTATATGACTAATTGATTTTTTGCTAGTCATGTTGAAAATTTTCAAATTTTTCCATGAAAAAGTAAAATCATTTCCTTTTAAGCTTAACCGTTTGTTTCATCTGTGAGCCTTTCTGAATAAAATGTAAGTACATTTCAAAATGAAAATTAATTTCAAGTGGAAAAAAGTCAAAATATTTTGTTCTGAAAATTTTTGTTCAGAATTTTTCTTTTCCTTTTTTGATGAAAACTATTTGGCACAAATTCGCAAAATGTTTCAGTTGACAAAAATCTGCATTTTTTGGTAAAAACAGTTTGACACAAAAAAATTCACCCAGCTCTCGTTAAGATTTTGGTATAAACACTGGTTTGTACTGTATACACTGCCTGCTTTGATAGGATCACATGGATTTGTTAGGAAAGGATAAATTCTCTTTTAGGTACTATGTATCAGATAATATCACCTTCAATATTTATTTTGTTTTATTTAAAAATCCAGAGGTCTGGCAGGTATACAAAATATAAATATAAATTTACACAGTATGTAGATTGGACCACTGTACCAAAATAAAAGCAAACACCCTCAAACTAAGACTCTCCTACCATTCACCCAGTATCTGACCACACAAAATGCCTGGGAAAACCACGGAGGTTTTGCAGAAGTAAGATGTAATCAAGAATTCTTAATAATATATTTGCATTTATTTTATAAAGCAAAACAAAAAATGAAAAGAAAAGAACCATGAATAGATTAAAACAAGCCAGGAACTACCCTGTTTACTTACTTAACCACATGGCTATAATTGTATTTAGGAAAGCTAGGACATTCATTCACCCAGGGAAAAAAAATCTGCCACCCTTACACCGAGCATTAAATTGCTATGCAACGACTCTCAATAAAAATCAATGGAACTACACCAAGTAATGCACTACACAATTTGAATCCTACTCTAATCCCATCTGAGTTTCCTCTGCTTATATGGAGACAGACACAGCTGGTGTGGAAGAGTGTGACCTTTACTTTTCCCTTTACCTCCCCACCCCCTGCCCACAATGGGCCTAACAAAGGTAAATTGCATACCTCCCCGATAACATCTCATGGGATTGTTTCAAATGCATACTGTAATTGGACATATTTAGGTTCAAGGGAGATTTCCCAACTGACACTGTGTGCTTGGGAGGTCTGTTTTTAGACTCTCAAAGGGCATGTCTACTTTACAATCAGAGGTGTGATTGCAACTCATGGAGGCATACCCAACCTTGGTTTACTCTAGAAGACTCCAGTGCAAGCTGCATAGGCCCACCTGGAACTCTGGGCACACACTCATGTTCCTATCATGCCCTGGCATCTACGCTGCCATGTCTTTACTGCTATTATTAGGTGGAGCGACACAAGCTGCAATCATACCTCGGACTGCAATGCAGGCATATTCAAAGTCTGAAAAGCTAATTATCACATTTTGTTCTCTGCTGGTTTTCAATAGAATCAACCCCCAATACACCCACCTTCTTCAGCATACTATTGTCAGCGGAACTGGACTTGGAAAACCAAAGTGATTTGGTTCAGGTGGTTCAGGTCCAAGTTTCAATTTTATCAGAACCCCCTAAATTCTTTTGTGGGGTTTGAGTGATTCGTTCAGATTATGGCCCACCTCTGAATGTCAGCTATATTACTGAAACCCACTGTTGGAATAGGAGTCCACAACTTGAAAGTCAATATGTCTCCTCCAACAGCTAGATTTTCTTCAGAAACAAGCAGATTTAAAGTGCTAATCACTCATTATAAAAACTTAAGGGATACATTGCAATGTGTCATATCTGTCATAGGAGAATTGAAGGAAAAGCAAAACATGGAGAAAAATGGAAACTGGGATCAGTTATCTACTGCTGTCATAAATATAAAGGGAAGGGTAAACACCTTTAAATCCCTCCTGGCCAGAGGAAAAACCCTTTCACCTGTAAAGGGTTAAGAACCTAAGATAACCTCGCTTGCACCTGACCAAAATCACCAATGAGGAGACAAGATACTTTCAAAGCTGGAGGGGGGGGCACGAAACAAAGGGTCCTCTCTGTCTGTGTGTTCCTTTTGCCGGGACCCGAGTAGGAACGCAGCTCAGAACTCCTGTAAAGAGTTAGTAAGCAATCTAGTTAGATATGCGTTAGATTCTGTTTTGTTTAAATGGCTGACAAAATAAGTTGTGCTGAATGGAATGTATATTCCTGTTTTTGTGTCTTTTTCTAACTTAAGGTTTTGCTTAGAGGGATTCTCTAATGTTTTGAATCGGATTACCCTGTAAGGTATTTACCATCCTGAGTTAACAGAGGTGATTCTTTTACTTTTTCTTCAATTATAATTCTTCTTTTAAGAACCTGATTGCTTTTTCATTGTTCTTAAGATCCAAGGGCTTGGGTCTGTGTTCACCTATGCAAATTGGTGAGGATTTTTATCAAGTCTTCCCCAGGAAAGGGGGTGTAGTGGTTGGGGGGATATTTTGGGGGGGGAGACGTTTCCAAGTGGGCACTTCCCCTGTTCTTTGTGTAACACTGTGGTGGTGGCAGCTTTTAACCTAAAGGCCAACTGCCCCAAGAACCCCAACAGATTACAGTTCTTTGCACCGGAATCACACCAGAGGTCCTCAGGCCCAGATACCCTCAGAGCAGAGGGAAATGGAGTGTGGGCGGGAAGAAGGTCACTGCGTGGAGGGACACCGAAGCACAAGTGTCGGCTATCCATGCTTCCTTAGCGGACCCAAATTTTATCGACCCAGAGATCCAAGTGACAATTCAACCCTTCAAGTCCAACTCTTTCAATTTGCCTACAGATGTGGGAACCTGCATGAAAAAAACCCTAAGCTTATTCTTATCAGCTTAGGTTAAAAGCTGCCACCACCAAAGTGTAACACAAAGAACAGGGGAAGTGCCCACTTGGAATCGTGTCTGTTTTGAACAGCAACTATCCCAAAATCTCCTTTCAAAATGTTATAGTCTCCCATCCACCACAGTAGACAAAGAATGAAGGAAGAATAACTACACATAAGTCTTCAGATTTTTCCAAAAATGTCAGATCAGTAAGAACAGCAGCTTCGCCCTTGGAACTGCTTCTCGGCATGAGTACAACAGCCTGGAAGAACAGCCAAAGAGTGTGCGGAAATTGCATTTCTGAAACTCTCTCCTGCAAGAGTTTTTTAACTTGTACCACCTGAGACACAGAGACAAGAGTATTTTTCCACATAATTGACCACCAATCCTTCCTTGTTTAGCATCTGAAAAATTTCATTTACTGCTGCAGTTGCCACCTAGTTTTGATAGGTGACTACCAATATATATCTTTTTATCATAGTCCTGCTGCTACTTCTATGCCCTGGTCTACACTAGGACTTTAGGTTGAATTTAGCAGCGTTAAATCGATGTAAACCTGCACCCGTCCACACGATGAAGCCCTTTATTTCGACTCAAAGGGCTCTTAAAATCGATTTCCTTACTCCACCACTGACAAGTGGATTAGCGCTTAAATCGGCCTTGCCGGCTCGAATTTGGGGTACTGTGGACACAATTCGACGGTATTGGCCTCCGGGAGCTATCCCAGAGTGCTCCATTGTGACCGCTCTGGACAGCGCTAAACTCAGATGCACTGGCCAGGTAGACAGGAAAAGAACTGGGAACTTTTGAATCTCATTTCCTGTTTGGGCAGCGTGGCAAGCTGCAGGTGACCATGCAGAGCTCATCAGCAGAGGTGACCATGATGGAGTCCCAGAATCGCAAAAGAGCTCCAGCACGGACCGAACGGGAGGTACGGGATCTGATCGCTGTATGGGGAGAGGAATCCGTGCTACCAGAACTCAGTTCCAGTTTTCGAAATGCCAAAACCTTTGTCAAAATCTCCCAGGGCATGAAGGACAGAGGCCATAACAGGGATCCGAAGCAGTGCCACGTGAAACTTAAGGAGCTGAGGCAAGCCTAGCAGAAAACCAGAGGGGCAAACGGCCGCTCCGGGTCAGAGCCCCAAACATGCCGCTTCTATGATGAGCTGCATGCCATTTTAGGGGGTTCAGCCACCACTACCCCAGCCGTGTTGTTTGACTCCTTCAATGGAGATGGAGGCAACACGGAAGCAGGTTTTGGGGACGAAGATGATGAGGAGGAAGCGGCGGCGGCGGCAGTAGATAGCTCACAGCAAGCAAGCAGAGAAACCGGTTTTCCTGACAGCCAGGCACTGTTTCTCACCCTGGACCTGGAGCCAGTACCCCCCGAACCCACCCAAGGCTGCTTCCTGGACCCGGCAGGTGGAGAAGGGACCTCCGGTGAGTGTACCTTTTAAAATACTATACATGGTTTAAAAGCAAGCATGCAAAAGGATTAATTTGCCCTGGCATTCACGGCTTTCCTGGATGTACTCCCAAAGCCTTTGCAAAAGATTTCTGGGGAGGGCAGCCTTATTGCGTCCTTCATGGTAGGACACTTTACCACTCCAGCCCAGAAACACGTACTCGGGAATCATTGTACAACAAAGCATTGCAGTGTATGTTTGCTGGCGTTCAAACAACATCCGTTCTTTATCTCTCTGTGTTATCCTCAGGAGAGTGAGATATCATTCATGGTCTCCTGGTTGAAATAGGGTGATTTTCTTCAGGGGACATTCAGAGGAGCCCGTTCCTGCTGAGCTGTTTGCCTGCGGCTGAACAGAAATGTTCCCTGCTGTTAGCCACGGGGAGGGGGGAGGGTTGAGGGGGTAGCCACGCAGTGCGGGGAGGCAAAATGCGACCTTGTAACAAAAGCACATGTGCTATGTATGTAATGTTAACAGCAAGGTTTACCCTGAAAGAGTGTAGCCACTGTTTTATAAAATGTGTCTTTTTAAATACCGCTGTCCCTTTTTTTTTCTCCACCAGCTGGATGTGTTTCAATGATCACAGGATCTTCTCCTTCCCAGAGGCTAGTGAAGATTAGAAAGAAAAAAAACGCACTCGTGATGAAATGTTCTCTGAGCTCATGCAGTCCTCCCACACTGACAGAGCACAGACGAATGCGTGGAGACAAATAATGTCAGAGTGCAGGAAAGCACAAAATGACCGGGAGGAGAGGTGGCGGGCTGAAGAGAGGGCTGAATCTCAAATGTGGCAGCAGTGTGATGAGAGGAGGCAGGATTCAATGCTGAGGCTGCTGGAGGACCAAACCAGTATGCTCCAGTGTATGGTTGAGCTGCAGCAAAGGCAGCTGGAGCACAGACTGCCACTACAGCCCCTGTGTAACCAACTGCCCTCCTCCCCAAGTTCCATAGCCTCCACACCCAGACGCCCAAGAACGCAGTGGGGGGGCCACCAGCCAACCAGCCACTCCGCCACAGAGGATTGCCCCAAAAAAAGAAGGCTGGCATTCAATAAATTTTAAAGTTGTAAACTTTTAAAATGCTGTGTGGCATTTTCCTTCCCTCCTCCACCACCCCTCCTGGGCTACCTTGGTAGTCGTCCCCCTATTTGTGTGATGAATGAATAAAGAATTCATGAACGTGAAGCAACAATGACTTTATTGCCTCTGCAAGCAATGATTAAAGGGAGGAGGGGAGGGTCGTAAGCTTGCAGGGAAGCAGAGTGAACCAAGGGGCGGGGGGTTTCATCAAGGAGAAACAAAGAACTTCCACACCATAGCCTGGCCAGTCATGAAATTGGTTTTCAAAGCTTCTCTGATGCGTACCGCGCCCTCCTGTGCTCTTCTAACCGCCCTGATGTCTGGCTGTGCGCAACCAGCAGCCAGGCGATTTGCCTCAACCTCCCACCCTGCCGTAAACGTCTCCCCCTTACTCTCACACATATTGTGGAGCACACAGCAAGCAGTAATAACAGTGGGAATACTGGTTTCGCTGAGGTCTAAGCGAGTCAGTTAACTGCACCAGTGCGCCTTTAAATATCCAAATGCACATTCTACCACCATTCTGCACTTGCTCAGCCTATAGTTGAACAGCTCCTGACTACTGTCCAGGCTGTCTGTGTACGGCTTCATAAGCCATGGCATTAAGGGGTAGGCTGGGTCCCCATGGATACATACAGGCATTTCAACGTCCCCAACAGTTATTTTCTGGTCTGGGAATAAAGTCCCTTCCTGCAGCTTTTGAAACAGACCAGAGTTCCTGAAGATGCGAGCGTCATGTACCTTTCCCGGCCATCCCACGTTGATGCTGGTGAAATGTCCCTTGTGATCCACCAGTGCTTGCAGCACTATTGAAAAGTACCCCTTGCAGTTTATGTAGTCGCCAGCTTGGTGCTTCGGTGCCAAGATAGGGATATGGGTTCCGTCTATGGCCCCACCACAGTTAGGGAATCCCATTGCAGCAAAGCCATCCACTATGACCTGCACATTTCCCAGGGTCACTACCCTTGATATCAGCAGATCTTTGATAGCGTGGGCTACTTGCATCACAGCAGCCCCAATAGTAGATTTGCCCACTCCAAATTGATTCCCAACTGACCGGTATCTGTCTGGCGTTGGAAGCTTCCACAGGGCTATCGCCACTCGCTTCTCAACTGTGAGGGCTGCTCTCATCTTGGTATTCATGTGCCTCAGGGCAGGGGAAAGCAAGTCACAAAGTTCCATGAAAGTGCCCCTACGCATGCGAAAGTTTCGCAGCCACTGGGAATCGTCCCAGACCTGCAACACTATGCGGTCCCACCAGTCTGTGCTTGTTTCCTTGAGCCCAGAATCGGCGTTCCGCAGCATGAACCTGCCCCATTAGCACCATGATGCATGCATTGGCAGGGCCCATGCTTTCAGAGAAATCTGTGTCCATGTCCTGATCACTCACGTGACCACGCTGACGTCGCCTCCTTGCCCGGTATCGCTCTGCCAGGTTCTGGTGCTGCATATACTGCTGGATAATGCGTGTGGTGTTTAATGTGCTCCTAATTGCCAAAGTGAGCTGAGCCGCCTCCATGCTTGCCTTGGTATGGCGTCCACACAGAAAAAAGGCGCGTAACGATCGTCTGCATTGCTCTGACGGAGGGAGGGGCGACTGAAGACATGGCTTACAGGGTTGGCTTCAGGGAGCTAAAATCAACAAAGGGGGTGGCTTTACATCAAGGAGTATTTCAGGCAGGACTTCACGGAGGGTTCCAATAAGAAATGGTGCACCTAAGTTATTGTTCTTATTGGAACAAGGAGGTTAGTCTGGCCTCTGATTGATACATGGCTAGATTTACCTCGCTGCACCTTCTCTGTGAGTGACTGCAGTGTGACCTAGAGGAATGAGTCCCCTAGACGGGGGGCTGGGTTGCAAATGAGTACAAAACAAATCTGGTCTATTTCTTGTTTTGATCCACTCCATCTATCTTTTATATCTTTGGCTGGCAGCAGATGGTGCAGAAGGACTGCATGCCATCCACATCTCATGGCTGCCCGGCGGAAGATGATGCAATAGGACTGCTAGCAATCCGTATCGCCTGCCTGCTCACCATAAGACGGTTCAATAGGACTGACTGCAGGATTAAAGAGAATGACCTGGTCAAGTCACTCCAAATTTAGTCCCTGCGCCCATGTCTGCCCAGGCGCTCGCCAGGAGCACCTCGGACATGACGATGACGGCTACCAGTCGTATTGCACCGTCTGCTGCTAGAAGGCAATGGGTTGCTGCTACTGTGTAGCAAAGAAGTACCGCGTCTGCCAGCACCCAGGAGACATACGGTGACGGTTACCTGAGCGGGCTCCATGCTTGCCGTGGTATGGCGTCTGCACAGGTAACTCAGGAAAAAAGGCACGAAACAATTGTCTGCCCTTGCTTTCATGGAGGGAGGGAGGGAATGGGGGCCTGATTATTTGTACCCAGAACCACCCACGACAATGTTTTAGCCCCATCAGGCATTGGGATCTCAACCCAGAATTCCAATGGACAACGGAGACTGCGGGAACTGTGGGATAGCTACCCACAGTGCAACACTCCGGAAGTCGATGCTTCCCTCGGTACTGTGGAAGCTCTCCGCCGAGTTAATGCACTTAGAGCATTTTCTGTGGGGACACACACACTCGAATATATAAAACCGATTTCTAAAAAAATGACTTCTATAAATTCGACCTAATTCCGTAGTGTAGACATACCCTCTGATTGACTCCTTAAGTACTTTAAAGGGACACTGCTCACATGAAAATCAGCGCAAAGCCCACCTCAGGGAGGTTGCTAGATTCTTGTCACCCAGCAGACATTTTAGATAACTAGAGACAACATGAAATTGGATTGTAACACAATTGGATACATACATCTATTAATGCCAAGCAAGGAAAACAAGTTATTGGACTCCATTTTTAAGATGTGCTTAATGACATGATGGGTTAGCCATTAAATTGGAAATAGGTCCAATCCTTCTCCATCTCCTAGAATTTTTTTTTTTTTTAAAAAGACAGCAACTAGACCTTTCAAAGTATGAGACAGAACTAGGAGGTGCATCACTGCAATTTCTAACAATTGATATACTGGCAACAAAATGTTCTCATATTTTTTGAGTATTCACAGGAAAAGAAAGAAGCAGCTACTCTGGGTAAAAGAAAACAATATTGAACTCTAACGGCTATCCCTTCCCCTTTGGTTGCATGCAAAACTTTCAATAAGTTCCCTGAAAACAGAAGTCATCTTCTTTAAGTATAAGCCAGGAAGATTAGATCTTTATATCAGAAAGATTTTTTTTTTCAGTTGGTGTTGGAGTTTATCATCGGAGAAGTGAGAAGATCAGCAAAAAAGAGGTGTTCTGCCTACAACCTCTGTAATTAAAATACGACTCCTGTTAAAGGACATTGAAGTCCAGTAGGAAAATCTCAATTTAAAAAGTGTATAGAATGTAAAAGGATCCTCTGTCGGTCATGGCTTCTAAAGCTGGTTGAAGGGATATTTGAAAGGTCTGCCTATCAAAAGTTGGCTGCAAAAGGTGTTTTATGCAGTGAGCTTTTAGCTAGTCCTTTAACTTCATTTAACTGCTAAACTCAAAATTTGGCTGCCTCAGACTATAAACTTCAAAGCAAAATAATCAGTTTCCCACTGCTTAACTGATGATACAGACTGACAGTTAGGCCCTGACCTGGGCCTGGAGCTCTGGGTTAGGACCCTCAAGCTCCTCGTCTCCTGTGCCAGTTTCACCCACAGTTGCCTGTAGTAGAAGCAGGCATACCTTCTTATCTTGCCGGATAGGCTACTGCCTCCTCCCAGCACTTCTAGCTGCTGGAGGACTGAGACTTGTTGGTACCTGAGCTTCAGTGGCTTTTCTTGGCAGGGAAGGGCAAGGAGAGAGGTAGGCAGCATGGACCAGAGAAGGTCTGTAACATCCAATCACACTTTCCTAATTTAAAAGGTAACCCTAAAGCATGTTATGTTGCTAAGACACCATGACCTAATTATATTTCTGTTTGAGCTACCACACCATCTGAAGATGTCAAAAGCAAATCGCTTACTATATACTTCTGGCTGAAAAAACTAAGAAGTAACCACAGGGAGTCTCAAGTTGCCTCTGCTATATCTGTCTTTTCCCTAAAGCAAAACATTGTCCGTTCCAGTTTAAAAAAACCCTCAAGTCTCCAAATCCAGACTGATCCTGCTGCCTGGCAGTTGCACTGAGGAGACCAGAAGCCCAACCATTCAGTGTTGGAGAAATTCAGATGGCACAATATGCTAAAAGTGATTGTAATGTGGAAAATAGTAGAGGGAAAGCAAAATTATATGAATCAGTGGATTATTTTTTGTACAGTTTTGTTGCTCCCTATTCATTGTCTACATCACACTAATTTTGAGGATACATATCAGTCTCATTAGTGAGCAAAATCTGGCTGCATTTTGGCTCGCAATAGTCTATGCATCCTTAATCAAACTAAATTTTAGAGAGAGTATTGAAAGGTTTAATTTGGGAACTTTCAATATTTTTAGTAGTATACCTAGGCGACATGAGTGCAAAATTGACAGAAAACAGGCTGAAGAGACACTAACACTCTGTGTATTCTCTCTAATACAACAATAAAAAAATATTTCCCAGAAGCAATTAAAACATTCTAACTCTTTGAAATTATCACATTTCATGAAGGAAAAACAAAACAAAAACAAAGAAAACCCCAGGACCGTCAACATGGCTACCAGAAGATACGTGCTTTAATTTTCTATGAGAATCATCATCATCATCAGGTCAAATCCCAAAGGGATTTTGCCTCTTTGCAGATTGGAGGCCCCCTCAATTGTGCTTGAGCAAAATGATTAAAGTAATCTAGGTGTATACTCAGTTTATGGCCATCACTGGAAACATTATTGCACCACTGAAGCTTCTGGCACCCAAAATTGCCAGCTCTGTAGTAGCATTCCTGGTATAATCACTTCAGAATTCTTTCAATCTCATAATACTTCCATGCCAAGAAAGCCACCCACACCGAACCAGTGCTAACTGAGGCACTGGCTGGGTTCAGTTTTGAATATCTTCATTTCTGATCTTGTCTTGCTACTTCATACGTTCATAGATCCTAAGGACATGGTGATCATCTAGTCTGACATCCTGTATAATACAGGCCACAGAACTTCCCAAAAGTAAAATGTGGCTATGAAGCAACTGAAGGCGACTATGAGAATTAAAAGCATTAATCCTGTGTTTTTCAATTTTCTTGTCACCATTTCCTAGCCAGCCCACTTCTGAAAAAGCACAGATCTCAAAGTTCAGGCTTTTCAACTGCTTGTAGGATGGCTTTAGCTGTTTTGGATAATGTTTAGACATTCCAGGCATCAACTTTACATTTGCCATCAGCATGCCTAAATGGCCCCTTCACAAGGTTTCATTGGTCATTTTCACCACAGTGGTAGGGAAAAACAACAAACACCATTGGCCATTTCAGCTACAAAGACAATTGACCTGATTCACTGTCAATACCTTCATGACAAGAACGTACCAACCCAGGAGAAAATCCCAAATTAAAGGATCACCATACCAAGCCAACCTTTGAATAAATCACTGAGTCTCAAGAAAGTTACCTTTACTGTGAAGCTTTGCTACCATAATATGGGTTTGTACTGCACTTAGCAAAAAAGGACCTTGATTTGGTTGGCCACTAGGCATTCCCAGAATATAAATTTTAAACATTAATATTGGACTATGTTATAGGCTGATTTTACTGAAAACTACATCCTGTTAGCAGGGGAGGATCCTAGTAAAAATGATACTGGGTTTTTTTGACCCAGTGGAGCAGCCCTCAAGTAGCAATAATTAAAGTTTGGCAAAAAACAGACAAGTCTTGAAGGAAGGAAGCCAAAGTGCTTCAAAGCAGAGGAGAACCCATGAACTGGAGTAAAGGAATCAAAAGGAGCAGCCAAACATAAGGCAGCCTGGGGTTGTTGTTATTTTGGAAGTACCCTTGTGGTTTAAAAAAAAACAAAACAAAAAAGATAGATTCCAGAAGAGCTGACTTTATTTTGACTTTGAGAGGATAGTTTTATTTGGAGTGGGCTGGGGTTTTCACCTGCTTACAGGCTGCTTGTGGCATATGAGGCCCTTTTACTCCACAGTTTATAACTTTGTCATGTACATCATTTTGGAGAAAAAACAAACAGAACATACAGACACTTTCTGAGCTACAAAATTTTCTCTTGGATGTCCTAGCCCTGTGTACTCATAGTTGCACAGTAAACGTCAACTATGCTTCTTTCAGTACTATGTATACTGGTTGTGTTGTGTGGATGCAGATGGGGCGGTGCTAGGAAATCCGTGCTGATGGAAAATGAGGAGTCTGAGCTCCTGTGAGTGGCTGTGTATTTTGGACATTATTGTGTGTGCTAGTTATGCTGATTTGTTATGCACCGGAGTGTTGTGTGAGTGGTGAATGAGGGCTGTGTGCTGCGATCAGGGGCAATGTGTATTTGGGATTATTGTATATGCTGGTTGTGTGGATAAGTGTGTTGATTTGTGTCTAACGTAATAGAAAAAGCAGTTTTTAAACCAAGATCAAAGCAAATGACATTATAACAATTTTATTAATTACTTTATAGTACCCAAAAACGTGCTTGGTGTTCCACTGAATACTTAGGGAAACTGGATCCTTTACCCAGAAGAGCTTACCATTCACACGCCTCTATCCCACAAGTAGTCAGGCTTGAAGTCAATGGGAAGACTCTCCCACGTAAAGTGAGGCATATGTGGAAATGACTGCAGGACTGAGGCCTAAAGTTTTAGGTGGGACACGATGAATGAGGGGAACAAACAAAAACTGCCCTAGACATTGCATGAAGAAAAAGACCAGGAATGTGATTTAACTAGACTGCAACTTTATTAAGACAGATAGCTGGAACTATTCATCAATAATTTGTCCAGCACAGGTTAACCTTCCTATTGTAATTCATTCAAACTGGTGGATGGCTGTTGTCAGCTCCCCTTCCTATTTATCTGTTCCTAGCACTATTTCTAGGACCCCATCACGCTCACCTCACACAAAAATATAAAGGGGGCTGTCTCCTCACTGCACCAGGCATTCCCTACCTTCTTTAGGATCCTCTCTCCTAATCCGCTTCCAATTACAATTTCAATTTTTCAGGAAATTGAACCCCTCATTTTATGAGTACCTGAACTGGAGATCTACTAAACTATGACAAAATTAATTTTATAATCTAACTTACTTACTGGAAACCTGGCCAACCAGACAGTGAGAGGAAATTTCTTGCTAGCCCCAAAAGGCAACCAGCATGAGCCCACAACAAGATCCTAAAATACAGTCCTATTCAAAGGGATTGGTAGGGAGCTTTATTTCCCAGTGCAGGATAGTGTCTATGGGCAGGGCGAAAGGCTTACGAGCTATCCCACTGGGTGCCAGGAAGTCAATAGCCTTATGTTCCACTCTTCTGTACAACCAATGAGTTGCAGAATCCCACTCCTCCTCTTCTCCTGAAGCCAATAAGGAAAGGGATGTGCTTTCTTAAAACGGTCCAAGAGTTCTTCCCCCACACTACCACCGGCACAGACAATGACATTTCTTCCATCACCTCTGAGGTTGTGAAGGGCATTATATCAGTGTGGTTACTCAGGGTTTGCCCTCACTATGGGAGTAAGTCAAGCTAAGTTATGCTACTTCAGGTACATTAGTAACATAGCTGGAGTCGATGTAGCTTAGGTCGACTTACCCTGGTGTCTCCACTGCTCTGTGTCAACGGAAGACGCTCTCTGGTCGACTTCCTTTACTCTTCTCGGAGTGCTGAAATACCAGGGTTGACCAAAGAGTGCTCTGCGATCGATTTAGTGGGTCTTCACCAGACTCACTAAATCGATCCCTGCTGCATTGATTGCAGCAGCATCAATCTCCCTGGTAGTGGAGACCAGCCCTCAGGGTAGACACATGGAGATCTTGGTGGTTCATTTAAGAGTATAATTTGTTTTTAATATTAAAACAAGGAAGGTCTGAGAAGCCCAAAAGAGTCCTAGACAATTATTCTATCATTAAGACAAACTTCAGTTTGTTTCCCTGCAAAGGTAAACAAAATGTCAGAAATATCGTCATGATCCTAAAGTTACATATTAACAGGATGTGAGCATCAGCACAGGAGGAAGTTAAGATTTAGAAGTTCAACTGCCTACATAATTAGGTAAAGGACAGTGTCAGATTAAAAACCATTAAGAGGTCATATCTCCTTACTTCTGTTAATATTTTGGAGCTATTAAAAATTTGGATTTAATACAATTCCGATTTTCCTTTCCTTCTTTATAATGACTTTACTTTTGGCCTGGCACTCAGTTTGGATAATAATAGATTAGACAGTTTCAGTTCCTGCTTTTTATTGTACTAAACACAATGTTGCCCTGTTTCAGCTGCACACACAATAGTGGAATATTTAAATCCAAAACAAAATGCTGTTTTCACTGAGTAGTTTCAAATTGCATAGACACCTTCCTACTAATATTAGTTAGTGGGTTTTTTTTAAAGATGTATGTAAACCTAAATTTTCAGCAACATTTTAAAATCTATCAGTACATTAAAACATCTTTCCAAAATTATCTCAATTCAAATCTAAATCCGACTGACTAAATTATGTAGCATGAAAGATAAAACGCTTTTAGTGCAGAGCAATAAATTTCCATCATGAGTTCTCTGGTATTTGAAAGGAAGAGGAAAAAAAAATCGGTCTCTGATCCCACAAGCCTAGAAGTGAAACATCTGTTGGATACATAAGGATATTGTTGGCTAAGTTACAAAGCAAGGGAATAGTCCATTGGTCAGTGCACTCTCAATGAAGAGAGGGTTTTTTTTATTGGAGTAAGCCGAAACTAATATAGTATTTTCAGAAATCTTATAAAATATTATACTAGCCATAAAAATGTTGGCTAATCACATCCTTTGAGGATATATTTCAAATTACTTGTATATTAAAAAGTCAAATTGTACAGCACAGCAATTAGCATGGATATGTATTTTATACTAAATGCAGATGGCTGCTTTTTGCGGGGGAGGGGAACAACTAGGATAAAACTGTTTTACCATTTTAATAGCGTGACATGTAAAGAGATCTGAACTTGCACACTATAATGGAATTCCATTTATCCAGTCCCCCCCACCATCCAAACCTTCTGTTCTAGTGAGCTGCCAATGCTGTCCCCTCTTTTTCTGACACCTTGACTACTGACTTCCAGCTATCTGAGCATGTTTGTTGTCCCCCAGCAGCTCAGAAAAAACAGATTCTGGTGTATCTTTAAAGAGCTTCCTCAGTTTCTTAAACTTGCAGCGAAAATTAGGAATCTTCTCCATATCCAGCTCTTTTAAACCCATCTATTTACATCTCTGTGGAATGCACAGATTAAAATGTTAACAATTGATTCACTTGCAGAAGAAGTCAGTGATTCATTTGAAGAAAGCAATTTCCCCACACACCCTTAAGCATACAATAGTCAATAAGTTCTTAGAAGACTATCACTCAATGAAACTGACCTCACCAACTCAAAGCATGCAGCTGATACTGTCAATATCAAAGCTTTTAGTCTCTCTCCCTAAGCAAGGCAACTGAAAAGCTAGCTCAAAGAACATCTCCAATTTTGTCAGGCCTCTGCCACTCTTTGGATCCTTTCCAACTGGATTTTAGACTTGGTCGTGGCACAGAGATGGAGCAGATCATGCTGATGGAACATCTCCTTGAGACAGGAAGCAAGAAAATATCCACACAGGATATCTCAGTAGCATTCAGCATATTCAGCCAGGAAATACTGCTGATGCACCTCAAAGTCCTAGCAGGACAGGAAGGAATTGCATTGATCTGGTTCAGATACTTATCATACAAGTCTTAGTGGGTCATTATGAGTGGGTATACCTCTGCATCTTGAGCGCTGCAATGCTCCACCCTTTTACCGCTCTCCTAGCCTATCAATTTAATATTTTCATAAAATCACTGGGGAAAAAAAAAATCAGGAAACAGAGGCTTAAATTCCAGCCATGTGGAGAAACCACCCACCTCCATCTTTGAAAAAGACCGCAGTGCAGATTGCATCATCTTTCAGCTATCCAAATATTGAAGGAAGATCAGTACCTAGACGAGACATTGGCTGACACTAAATCCAGCTAAGGTGAAAATGATTACAGTGGAAAGAACTGAGAACTAACCAAGATCATATTTTCTCCTGTCAAGGGCATCTATCCTCCAATTACCTACAGGTTCCATGTATGTTAATGGGAGGGAAAAAAAACAAAGTGCATTTTTACTTTATATAACCTCTGGAAAGCACTCAATTACCACAGTGATGAACACAATATCTGGACAGATAGACCTTGTGCAGTAAGTTCTTCAGTGTTTTTGACCCAGGCATATACCAGGAATCACCCAAATCCATTGCAATTTTGCTAAACTGGATTTTAAATTTTTCCATGATCTGTGCCTCTCCCTTATAGAAAGGAATTCTACAGTACACTCATAGCCAGATACCTCTAGGTAGTTAGTGATTTTGTTTAAAAAAATGTTTATTCAGTGATTGTGTTAAAGTAAAAAACAACGAGTTTCAAATTGAATCTAAGGCTAAAGCTCCTTCAGTAAAGATGCTTTGAACTTCTAGCATACTAGTGAGATTTCTTTTAATACCCATTAATATGTGCAAAACTTATAAGCAAGAAAAAAAACGTACCCACTGTACACACTGGCAAATCAAATCTATCTATCTATATTTTTCCCCAGAGAGATATTAAACAAAGACCAATTTATCAATTGCTTTCCTGAGTATTCATGGCAGTTCTCAGAAGATGGACAGCTAATTGCTTAAGTGTTCAGCAGTCTATTTAAACATCCAATATGAAGTTTTTAAATTGTACTATATAATAGTCGCACTCAAGCAAAATATTTAAAAAGCATTGGTTTTGGTGAGTTATTAACTACTGCAAGACGAAGTACTGAACCACAATTTTAACGATCGTTGTCTAGAGTAATTTATACTTTCAGAAAACAAAAATAGCCTTTTAAAGGATTAGTAACAAATCCCTGAAGGAATGCAGCCAACTTCAGTCTTTTTAAACCTTAAGAGTCAATTCTGACATATCCTGAGCATTAATGAAGGCAATGTGTACAACTGACATAGCACCTTAAGTGTGAGAATCTTACAAGTAAATAAAATGCAACGGTCCCTGTTTATTATATCTTATAATCAAAATGAAAAATACAAAGAAGACAGATTATGACTGTTGGACAGAGAGGCTGGAAAGTGCAGTGAAGAGGTCTATTAATAGGAGAAAAAACTAAACTTGGGGACTTAGTTATTTAACAAAGAGTATTCTATACAGGTACATTTTGTGTTGCATATTCCTTACAAAATTACATAAAATTGAAAATGTTAACATCTATCTGAGGATTATTGTTGAAAAGCTTCAGAGCAGAATGGTGTTTGAAGTGGTATTGGAAGACAGAAATGATGGTCAAATGGAGCTTAAAATAGACTTCCAAGAAAAAGGAAAGAAGGAATGAACACGAGTGGGAGCAAGACACAAAGGGAGCACGAACCCTTGAAGCTTATGAAGTGAAAGGAACATAAGTGGAAGTTAACAAAAAATGGGGGAAGAGATGTAGGCCATAGCAGAGTTGTTTACCGCTTTGAAAGAAAGATCCAGCTGCTTAAAATTAAAAGAAAATGATGAGTGAAAACCAAAGAAAGGATTTGAATAGGGGAGAGACACTACTGAAGAGGAAAATAAAGCACAACAACATTACAGACAGACCAAACGATAGTGAAATGAAAAAGGAGGCCAAAGAGGAGAAAGCTACACTAGTCAAGGCAAGACAGGAACAAAGACCCATATCTTCAAAGGAATTTAGGAACTTAATTCCCATTTACTTCAGTGGGAGTTAGGTATAAAAATTCCTTTGAGGATTGGGGCCAAACTCCCACTGAAATAATGGGAGTTAGGTGCCTAAATTTTGTTTGAAGATCTGGGCCAAAGTCCACCAGTGTTTTTAGTGGTAGGAACGGAGAGGCAAGTGACAGAGGTTTTAGAGATGGCATAAAGAAAGAATGAACAGAACATGGTGATCATCTACAATGGAGATGGGGGACTGTCAGGATGAGTTGGGGAGAATTATCCATAAGCTTTTGAGCAATATAGTTATATTTATAGAATGTACGCATGATTTTATTTACAGTAGCACCCACTGTGTGCTACGTGCTTTCCAAACACTGAAGAAAAAAAAAGTTCCTACTATGAAGAATTCACAATCTATGGACAGACAAGTAGACAGAGGAAAGAAATAAAAGAATAATAAATAAATGTATAGACAATTTACACCTACATTTTAAAAAGCTGTTGAAAAATTAACATGGGATAGCAAGTTTTCCTTTTTGCTTATAAAGTTCTAATATATATTTGTTAGATTTAAAAAACAAAACAAAAACAACCTAATGAATTTTCATAACTTCCAAGTTATCCTAAGAATAAGGATGTAGCAATTTCAAAAACCAAATTTCATCTACAACTCAGAAGTAATGTTTCTTATTCTGGAGTTAAGTTATCCATGTACTAAATTTGCACATCCCCCTCAAATGCATTACACAGTAGACTCATTTTAATTACCCTCTTCTCCCTCCTAGACTACATCACAAGAATTAGTCCAATCCCTCTAGCAAGATAAAAGTAGAGCTGGAATCTTTATTGCCAACACACATTAATCTCACTAGAAACTCATGCTTTTAAAGTAGCAACATCCATCTCTATTACAGCTGTGGTAAGCTATCAGCCATGACTTGAGAGATGGACACAAACTGCTACAGGATTTGTTTCCACCCTTGCTGAGCACTGTCTAACATATATTTAATCAAGTTTCTGCTATTAGGCTTTAAAAGCAAATAGGTGCTGCCATTCCAAACCAAGAACATAAGTAGTGCATATTTTGTTAAGTCAGAAATGTATTATTATATATTTAGATGCTTTCCATGTAAACAACTACCCGAAACAAACAAGTCTTCAACCTGAAGTAAGCCTTCCAGGAAAGGCTGAATGCTTTCAGGGGATTAATTAGATGGAGCCACTAGGCCTTCAGTCTCACAGCCGCTCCCCGGTGCCCTGTGCAAATACTAGGAATCAAAAGCGTATCTAGGGGTTTATTAACAAGTATCAGTTGTCTATCCTCTATAGGCAGAGTACTAATCTAATTCTTTTTCCTGGTCTAATGTGCCATTACATGGCTAATCAGTAGATTTTGCTGGGCACATATCAATTTGAAGGCATGTTTATTTGATCACAATTCATCTTGTAGCTGATTTTAAAGAAACATGAAATTAACTTAATCTGGTGTCTGCAGGAGAACACAAATTTATTTGCTGCAGTGTTTGGTTTTGTTTTTAAATAGGTTGTTGCCTTTTTGTTCAGAAACTGCAATACTAAAGTGTCAGCTATCTATGCTTTGCTGGTGCTTCCACCTTTAACTTCTTCGCAACTTATTTGTGTTTGCCTCCTCCTGGCACAATATTTGCAGGTTGTGACAGCTGACATATTTGCATTAAAAAACATCAAACCCTCACAGTTATAGGACCTTATAGAAAGCAGATAATAAAATGCCAAGCTTCAGAGGACAGACGCTATCCTTTACCACTGCGCTTGTGAAGAATAAAATAGACTGCTAGATTTCAATATTGTCATGGAGGAAATATCTTCAAAAGAGGGGGACTGACTGGGGGGACATTTTATTTATAGATCCTTCCTGAATCTGACTAAAAAAATGCAGCACTGACAAAAATAATTAAGAAGGTAAACCACCATACAGAAAAGGGCAAACTACTATCTGCAGCAGCTATCAGAACTACGTTCTGATGGTTGCCAAACAGCCAAATAAATTGATTCCCTATAGGTGAGCTCAGAACATCTGAGTTGGAGGAGTTCGCACCTTCGACATGAGATGAAGGCACGGGGTAATATTTTCAAAGTGTTTAAGTAATTTAGGAATCCATGTTGCACTGAAAGTCCGAGGGACTTGTGCTTCTCAGTCACTTATGAAAGTATCACCCACAGACAAGAAGTGTGGTGATGCTCTGGGATAAGTAATTTTAAAGTAAAGCCAGCTATGCCCCTTTTAATGATTCAAGACCATACAATTGTGAAATTATTTGAGAAAACATAGTATTTACTAGAGGTTTTTCTTTAACACTGGAAGCTGCACTAATAGAAAAAAGCCCACAAAATTTCACAATATTAGATTTTTGTACCTCTCAGAAAGTGCCTCATATATACCACCATCAACAATTTTCTAAAATGTACTTAATGTTTATGTTACAGACTCTCATCATATCCATTCTTAACAATTACAGCCTTCATTGTCTGGGCTTCTGCAGTCGCATTCACAGTACAACTTTTTATGGAACTAAGAATTAGATGTGCTGATGGCTCATGGTATTATGCTGAGCATTTCAATTTATAGTTTTTGCCTGGGTTAAAGGTATCTATGAGGAGTTAGATGCCAAGTCCCATTAATTTCAATGAGAGTTGGGTGCCTAACTCTTTTAGGCGCTTTTGAAAATCGACAGCCTTAGGATCTAGTGGCTATCAAAGAACAATTATTTGCTCACCTCTCCCGATCACTTTCTCCTCTATAGAGGGATCACACTTTCTTCTAATTTGCGGCCCAGCTATTGAACCCTCTACTCAAGTCGGAGAGTGCTTACTTATATGAGTAAGTCAAATGGGACTACTTGAGTGATTGTTTACCAACATTACTAAGGGTTCCATTAGTGGGCTCTTGGAAAGTGCCTAGCAGATTATTGGTGCTAGAAGTAGTAAATAACAATCATTGCACAAAAAAGTAAAGCAAATCTTCCAGCCATTCTCTGTGGTATTTGTAGCTATGATTTTGTCTTCTGTAGATTACATCATTATGTGTTAGATGTCTGACTGGCAGGGTAATCTAGGCATTTGGGCTTCATTTTTTAATTAATTGAGTTACTTGAGGACTCCAGATTGTGTACATTGCAGCATGAGGATCTTGCAGCAGCTTCTGCTATTCTATTTGGGTTTTGTTTGTAATTTCCTCTCTAAATTAAAAGCCACCTACCCTACAAGAAAATGGATTTTTCCTCTCAATGTTTATGGAAAACAGAGTAGGTTGAGAGTCCAAAAGACTTTACTTTGCATTTCAGGGATTTAAACTGAATGCAAAACTGTGGGTACCAACATTTTTCTGTGCCCCATATTTTAGAAATTTTCCATGGGAACATCTTTTCCTTGCTCTTTCAAAAGAGCTGACATACTAGATTTGACCACTGGTCCACTGAGTCAAATATCCTGTTTCTAAGAGGGACTAGTACCACATGCTTTAGAGGAGATGGCAAGAAATACTGTAATGGGCCATTATAGATTCACCACCTAAATGACTTTTCCTAACCCTATTTATTGTCCTGTCTCAGTAGTGACACCCTGAGGCATTCTCCTAAGGACTTACACATTACTAAGTTGTAAATTATCCATATGAGTAATTCAAATGATGTCTTCTAATGACTATTAGTTTCCATTTGTCAGCAATGAATTTCACCTGGCATTGTGTTGCCTATTCACCTAGATTTGTCAGATCCTTTTGTGACATTGGCCAAAAGCAAAATGAGATTGGTGGCTCTTCCTCATTTGATGAAGTGGAAGAGACGTCCTTTCCCTAAATGATGTCAGAAGGTCAGTGAAATTCTTTGAAAGTCCATATATTTAATAGTAAACAAGCATAGTATTGTAGTTCTTCAGTCTCATTTCTTTTGTAACAAAATTGATTATATTCCTTAACAATATTAATTTCCCCTTCTTTCAAATACAAGTCACAGAAGTTTGACAGAATGTTTTTTTTTCCCAAATAAAACTTGGATTCACAGGTTTGTACTAGGTTTCCGTTTAAACTAAGATTCATCTGGCTAACCGTTTCTTCTATGAGACATCCCTTTGATTATTAGCAATGTGACTACTGGTGTGAGAGAGTTAGAAATACTCACATGAATAAGATCTTGCAGGATCAAGCCCTAATACAGTTCAGCATCATCAGTAAAGAAAAGCTTTTTCTGGTATATTTTTGTCAGGAAAAAATCCCTGTTTTCATGTAAAAGCTGTCATAATGCCAAGAATAAATTAGTAGAAAATCCCCACTTTCACGTTAAAAGCTCTCATAATGCCAAGAATAAATTAAAGGGCAAGGGGGGAGGGAAAGGGAATTAAGCTACAGAGGCCCTCTCCACAAAATACTGGGTGAATGCAAGCACCTACAGCCTTGCATACTTATCAGCTTTTGTGTACGGTAGCTCCCTTTCTCTCTGTATTCTCTTCCCTTAATTACTATACTATCTTTCTATGAAAACTTTTATCCTTATCCAGACCTATCATTCTACAATGCACTGTATCTCCTCTGCAACTGAACGCTATTCCAACTTAATGTTTGTCTGATAAAAAACAGTTATTTTAGTACAAAAAGATCTGGTTTTGAATATTCCACCTTTCTTATTACTAGTTACAGAGTGAGCAGGCAGGGACAATTACTCAAATGTCTTGGAATTAAAATATCTGAGAAATGAATCTACTCTCATGGATTATGCACCTTCATAACGTGCAAATAAGGAAACTGACAAACTTCAGTAATTAAGGGTAAAACCACTGGAGACATTTAATAAAAGTTTAACAACCTCTACATTTGGAATTATAGAACAGAGTTTCTTCTTTTAGGAACACATTGTGAACAATGTGGGTACAAATGCTTATACTTTATTAAAAGCTATTCTAACTTGAATATTCATCTGTGTATCTATGCTCTTCTGTAAATCATTTAAAGTGAACTCTGAATACACCGGCATACCAATGAGATGTAACAGCAAAGTTGGTTTTCCCATTTCTTCCAAGTAAAATAAACTAAGTTAATCTTTCAACAACACACTATGACAGCAAGGATGCAGGAACCTTTTTTGCTCTCACAAGTGAGAGACAAGAAGATTTCTTTAGAAGACTAAAAATAGAAAGCATCAGAAGAGCCTAATGGAATATAGACAGATGCATATAAATGGTCTTTACATATTCTGTCTTAGAATTGCTACATACACAATAGACATTCTTGTCTTTTCAGACTACACACTTCTTAAAAAGACAAAAAGGTGAAGAGTGAGAGTGCAGCGTGGTTAAGCTTGACAGACCACAGTACGTACTTTATAAAAGCAATTTATAATATTGCTAGAAATTGTGTAAGTTCAGTTTGCAAGTTGGCCACACTACACACAGGAAGACCATAGCAAAGCCTGAGGTTGAACATAACATTACTACTTATGTGCAATTGTATTTTGCAATTATGCTGCCACAGGACTGCTTTTGGATAAAGTAATTTTCTTTAAAATTGTTTAAATTTTCCTTAAAAGTTGGGAAATTCTTGATTCAGCTACTGGCAATGGCTGTAGTTGTTCATAATCAGGTCTTAGTGAAAATGATGGTTAAAAAACCCATGCCTGTTTACAAAAAGTATGAACATTTCTTATAGTCTTTCTACACACTCTCAAATGACAATAAGAAAAGTTTGAAAAAAATTCTAACTGGAACATGGCTTTAGTATTTTACATTAAAAGGTCTTAATTGTTTTGGAAAAAATGCTATTTCCTCTCATTATGATGCCATATGCTTTTAAAATTCCAAATTCTCTTCTGTCCAAAATTTAGATTTGGTTTGTGAAGTCTCTTTTTTGGAAGATAATTAACAATTCCTTAAAAGTAAAACAGTCTGCACATGGAATTCCAATACAGGATGAGTCACATGAACCAAAACTGGTGATTTTTTTTAAAGTAGATTATTTGTTAGTTTTAGATGGTGAACATTGGCTATTAATGTTTTGAACAACACTAAGTTGATTAACAGAGATTGATTCTGCAAATACTTACTCACACAAGTAGTCCTTACTTTAGCAATCATATTCATTGCTTATATTATGGATGTGCTTAGAGACCCCAATGAGAACCGGAGACTACTGTAAAAACAGAATCCACTGCCCATATACCTTTCATTCCATTAAACACATGATGCAACAAGTGGGTAAAACAATCAGGATGACTTCAAATATGCTACTCACATGAGTAATTTCTGTGATGAGTAATGTCTGTAATTTCTGTGACTTAGTTTATTTGGTTAAAACTGATTTTTTCTTAAAATTCTTCAGTGGTATTAAGTAATTATTTTTGTACTTTCATACTCCTTTGGTGGGATTCTTCAAATATTCAAAAACTTCCAAGTGATTGTCAGGATCAGACCCTCTTAATTCAATTCAGCACAGCATTTATGCATGTTTAAATGCTGTGCTTAACTAGGGCCTCTATGAATATTATATTTCTGTTCAAAAAGCTATGAAGATAAATAAGTAGAAGATTTATAAATACATAAACAAGGGGGAAGGGTAGACTTCAGAGAGCAATTGGGATAGCATTTGAGTAAATCAAGGCATTCCCTTCCTTAGCTTCCATGATAAAATGTACTGCTTTCATAAAACTTGCAGACTGAGGAGGCAAAAAAATATAACTCATTTTAAAACTTTAGGTCAATACATTATATACAGCTTGAGGTGGACAAAAGTAAGTCTGAGTAAGTCCTTCATTTGAGTTCTATAATTGTATCCTCACACCCCTTTAGTATAACACCAATATCAGATGCTTTTCCATTGCTTTTATAGAAGTTAAATCAGGGCTTGGATTGAGTTATGTGGTTGTACAGTGTACTAATATATTTTTCATGCTGCCTCCTTATTCTCCAGAATCTAACATTTCATTTAAAAAACTAAAGTGTGGGGGACAGAGCAAGGTTCTAGCTCTTATAGATGCTGAGACAGCTATAATTTATATATAAAACTATAGTGACCTTTGCCTGCATCTGCAGAACCTGAAACAATGACTGATAGGTGTGACCTGCCCCCTTCTTTATAACGGATGCTAACTCATAGTAGTTTAAGTGTCAGTGCTTTCACTGCTCATAAACACATGTAGAAGAGAGGGAGCATTCAATTGTGAAGATATGCACCATCTACTGTAAGATACTGCTGATTTTGAACCATGAGTGAGTTCGGGAGAGTACGCTCATTCCCTCCCCTTTCCTCCACCCCATTTCCCACCCCCCCCCAACAAAGAAAAAAAATAAGCAGGAAGCAATCCCAAGGAGCCCACCAGAACCTACTGAGGGCATCTGAACCCCCACTTCAAGCTCAAGAAGTCAGCAGAACTTACAGCTAAACCAAAAGACCCCAGAGAATATGTGAATATATTTTGAATGTCTACATAGTCTGTTGTGGGTGGAGTTTAATGTAAGCACATTATTATTTATTCTGTGGACAGAGCTTAGAAGATCACCACTACCTTTTTTCTCCCCAGTCTGACACCAGGTTAAGTAAAGGGTAAAAGAACAGTCTAGAAGGGTTAATCAGTCTAGAAGGGTGAAATTAAAAAAAAAAAAATCTTTACCTTACATGTATGGGGTTTAGTTTTTTTTAATTAGTTTGAAACGTTGTTTTATGTTGAAATGTTTGTTATTCACTAGTTTATGATCTATTCATATTATAAATGCCTACTGAGTGAAATCCTCTGCTGGCAAACGGGGGCAATTCATGAAGTGTAAAAACATTGAAAAGTAGCTGAGAACTTAAAAAGTGGACAGAAAGACCCCAAATCCCATGGCTGATTGATTTTGGTGTTATTCTAAACAAAAAAAGAGCTCTCAACCATGCTCATGACAGATTCTATTGCTTCACACTGGCTCAGACATTCTAGGCTTTAGAATGACAATCCTGAAATATTATACAGATGTGTTTTGACATGTCTTGCCATAGAATGTTTGTGCTATATATAATTTTAAAATAAAAATGGGTCAATTATATATTGAATAATTTTTTTTTTCAGGGAAACAATTTTTATTTATCCTTGGTATCCATCAATTCATGAGAGTGATGTGTGCAGCATGGTCCACCTTTGTGTTAAAGTTTAAAATCTATATTGATGTAAAGCTTGTTATTTTACCGTAAGACAATTAAATTACCTGACTGGCTGCGTAACAATGGATAAATGAATTTCCGGCTCTCAGATGTCCTGGTTCAATTCGAAGACACTCTAAAATAGGAGTACTTTTTTTTATAACTTGGAACCTCAGATTTGCTCAAGATCCCCTACAGTTAGACACTTCACACATGACAATTAATAGTGCATGTTGATAGTATAATAGAAATAGAATACCTACCCCTAAAGTACCACAGAAATATAGGATTAGAAGGGACTCGAGAGGTCAAAGTCCACCCCATTGTGCTGAGGCCTCAGGATCAAGTAAACCTAGATCATCCCTCACAGGTCTTTGTCCAGCCTGTTCTTAAAAACTTCCAGTGATTGGGAATCCACTATCTCTAATGAAAGCCAATTCCAGAACTTAACTCCCCTTGTAGTTAGAAAGTTTTTCCGAATATTTAACGTAAATGTGCGTTGCTGCAGATTAAGCCGATTACGTCTTGTCCTACCATCAATGGACATAGAAAACAAATGACTACCCTTCTATTTGTAACAGCCCTTAACATATCTGAAAACTAATTAGGTTTCCCTTCAGTCTTCTTTTCTCGAGACTAAACTTGTCCAGGTGTTTTTTTGTTTTTTTTTTTTAAACCTTTCCTTCTAGATCAGGTTTTCTAAACCGTTTATCATTTTGTTGTTCTCCTCTGGAGTCTTTGCAATTTAGCCACATCTTTTCTAAAGTGGGGTGCCCAGAATTGGAAGCTGAGGTATCAACAGAACTGAGCACAGTGGGACAATTACCTCCCATGTCTAACATACAATCCCTGTTAATACACTCCAGAATATTAGTCTTTTTGACAACTGCATTCCTTTGGTGACTCTCATTCAAATTCAGAATCACTATAACCTCAGATCCTACCACCTAGCCAGTTATTCCCCCTTTTGTATTGCACATTTGGTTTTTCCTTCCTAAATATCTAACAGATCAGCCCCAGCCCCTTCACCAGTCCCCCTCCTCACCCCCAACCATCACACATAGCACTAACTTGAGGTTATAGCACCTCAGTTACACCCAGACAACAGTTCTCTGGACTGGTCGAGCCTGGATCATCAACTGGTTGTGGAACCTTTTCCACTGTAAACCTCTTCATCTGGTCTATACTGAGCTGTTCCTTTCTCTTACAGCTAGGTCTTCATTTGCAAGCTGCCATCCCAAAGGAAAAGACACAGTGTCTTTAGGTAAGCATAATCTTCTCCCATCTTGACTGGATTTTTTTTTTTAAAACATCTTCTCCAGGTACCTCCCTTCTCAACATAAAACAACTAGAACCTCATGCTTTACTTCCACAGCCAAACAGTGAGAGAATGCACGACCTTAGTCCCTATTGTGACACCACAGTTGCACCTACACGTTTTTCCCTCCCAAAATATTCTGCACTATACATTGTCTTCTACAATAATGGATAAAATTATTCAGAATTTTAGTAGCATAATAAAGTATATTTCATATATTTATATGAAATATTTAGAATTTAATTCTACTTTGTTTAAACAGGTATGTTTAAACTGAGGCACTTAACAGATATACTTTAAATCTAGTTAAATGTACTACTCACCTATTTAAAAAATCTACACCCAGCCACATCAAATGGTTTTCCAAAAGAATGGAATAGTTAAGAGAATTATCTGTAAAATGAGCTATCAAAGTGTTATATCGGACTAGATTTCCCTGGGGCTTCCATATTGCCTACACAACATGTTCCAACATATCAGATTATACTAGACAATCAACACAGCACATTTAATTATCTTCACTCTACACAGAAACATTTACCGGATGTGCAAAAGAGAAAAAAGTTATGGGAAATTCCAACATGAATCACCACTTGAGACTCTGGAGGGATGCGGGGGTGGGGGGGAGGGAGACGGTCATGCCTTTTCTATAAAGAATGCATTTCTATTGAAAACTAAACCAGTGGTTGAAGGAGCGGCTGTGGATTCCTCAGACAGATGGTGTCAATAGACCAGTCTATTAGTCAGTTTGGCAGTGGACACATCATGACGTGGTTTGTAAAATGCCACCAAAACTCAATATTACATGAGAGAAATGCATTAAGAACTTGATTCTGCCCCGATACACAACACTCCTCACCACATAGTTTATAAAATTAGCTACTGTTACTGTCAAAGAGAGTTTATAGTTTCCTCTACAGACTCCAGTAGAAATGAAGTTCTTAAAACAAAAGCTGAATCCCACAACGGATAGCTGAGCCTAACAGATCAGATCTAATGGCTTTGCTAACAAAGCCTTTCTTCTTGTTTGTTTTTGCTTTTCTTGTAGGTACTGACACCATTTAGTCCCATTTTCTTGTTGGCATACTATTTAAGGCTTTAGGTCTCTAGTAAGGTGAAGGCTTGTTTGATCCAATAAAAACAAGGCCTCTGCTTCCTATTAAAGCGATTTTAAATTTAAATAATCAAGTCTTAATTTTTAAATGCCTTCTCTTTAACTTGTTTAATAGTCTCAACTTACTTTCCAATACTTGTCGATGGTACCAGAGTCATAACTGAAGCCTTATTAAATGAAAAACATATGAACTTCAGAGCACTTTCCATCTCTGAAACCAGCTGAATTAACTTCAGTTGAGATGATGTCTTACAGGATAAGCCAGACTGCTCAATTCTCAAACTACAGCTGTTACATAGTATTATTCATAGAACCTTGGATGGTTAAACATATTTACACCTTGATAGATTAGCTTCATAGGTTACAAGCAAAAACATCTTAAATATACAGAATTTACCCATCTACCAAATGCAGATTTAATAACTAAATTCAATGAACAGATGCAGAACAACAAAGTTTGATTAAAAGTTGAACATTGTAAACCAGAGAAGTCAACTTATGTGTCAAATCACTTCTAGAATAAAAATGTGCATGTTCAAAGACTACAAATGAGTTCTAGGGTTAATTCTGTGCTCATCCATAGTGTGTTTGTTTTTTTTTAAAAAAAAAAAAAGGAGAGCATTTCATAACCCTAGAGCCATAAACATTAACTTAACTACCACTCTTTTCAGGAAAGAATCTCCCAAAGTCCCTTACTTACCTTAGAAAACGGGGTTTATTACAGAGTCATTAGCTACCCTACTTTCAACCAAGGCACCTACAGGTTTAACTGGCAGAAACAATATTTGAGCTTTTTTTTTTTTTTTTTTTTTTCAAAAAAAAGGCAGAGATAACGGTTTAACATAAAGTGTTTGGAGCAGAAGAAGGAGGATATATTATCCTATTGACTTTTGCCACTAGATGTATTAATTTGGTCACTTTTAATATAAATGGAGCACAAAGTCCAATCAAAAGTTAATTCTTTAAAAAGCTCACACACAGTCTTCTTACAGGAAACTAACGTGCTGGAAAAACTCATTGGAAGATAGGTTGGTCAAGGTTTATTTCCTGCCACAGATCTAAGGAGTAGGGATGTTGCAATTTAAATTACCCACAACAAAGCATTCCACATCTGTAGCACAAAGACTGAGCCATAAAAGTTGGGTTTTAATTGTGAAAGGCTCACTGGTTACAACTATCCCTACTTTGGCTTGTTTCTGTGAACAGCCTTTACCGTAAATGTTGCATCTTATGATACTTTTTTCCATTTTGTTTATTGCCTTTTGACACCTTAAAAAATGCGAATGTTTCTGAAAGACTCTACAGCAGTGGTTTTCAAACTGCGGGTCGCGACCCACTGGGTCGCAGAATGTAAAGTACTGGGTCGTGGCGGCTCTGGTCAGCACCACCAACCAGGCCATTAAAAGTCCCATTGCCGGTGCAGCCCGGCTAAAGCAGCTAGTCCCTATCTGTTCTGACACTGCGCTGCACTCCGGAAATGGCCAGCAACAGGTCTGGTTCCTAGGCAGGGGGGTTCACGGGACTCAGCGCACTGGCCAATGGGAGGTCGGGGGGGGGCGCAGTGCCTGCGGGCAAGAGCTGTGCGGAGGCACTTGCGTACCTTCACCTAGGAGCCGGCCCTACTGCTGTCCATGGTGACAGGACAAGCAGGAAGCCTGACTTAGCACCCCTGCTGCACCGCTGACCAGGAGCCATCCGAGGTAAGCTCCAACCCCATGCCCCAGCCCTGATCCCCCCTCAAACCCAGAGCCCCTTCCTGCATCCCAAACCTCTCAACCCTGGCCCCACCCCGCAGCCCTCACGCCAACCCTGAGTCCCTCCCACACCGCCAGCTCCATTGGGTCGCTGGCATCAACTGGGTCACCAGAAAAAAGTTTGAAAACCACTGCTGTACATCATACATTTGGAGAGGGACCGTTCCAGAATCCTATCATCCATTCACATTAAGGAAATCAATAAGACTTGCACTCACAACAGACTTAAGGTTAGTCAAACAATAAGGATACCGACCTTAAAAGAAATTGAATATTTGTATCATTCAAAGTCTTCTTAGTAACTACTTAATATTAAGGCTATATCTAAACTGGCAATTGAATGACAAAACTTTTGTCTTTCAGAGGTGTTAAAAAACACCCCCCCCCCCGAAAGACAAAAGTTTTGCTGCGGCAAGTACCAGTGTGAACAGCATGCTGTCAGCAGGAGCACTCTCCTGCCAACAACGAGAACGCTGCTCATTCGGGGTGGAAGTTTTTTGTTGGCAGGAGAGCCGACAAACAGCGGCTACACTGTGTGACTTATAACGGTACAGCTGTGGCGAGACAGCCATGTCGCTAAAAGCTGTGTAGTGTAGACATACCCTTAGAGAAGGAACTTCCTCTCTGACATTCTTTATTCTATCTAGGATTCGTGCTACAGACGGGTTCATCCATCAACAAAACTAATTCAATAACCAATTGGTTGTAAATTTTTATTCAACTTGTGAATCAACTCAGAATCTGGCCATTGTTTGGAAGAAATATGACATTGTCTTTTATTTGAAGGAGAACACACTTTCCACTGCCATGCCACAATCCATGAAACACAAGGAAAGTAGTTGCTGGCATTCAATTCTGCTCTGTAGGAAAGGATGTAGAAGTATTACTGGTTTCAGAGTAACAGCCGTGTTAATCTTTATCTGCAAAAAGAAAAGGAGTACTTGTGGCACCTCAAGAGTAACACATTTATTTGAGCGTAAGCTTTCATGAGCTACAGCTCACTTCATCGGATGCATCACAAAAGCTTACACTCAAATAGAACTACTACTGTAAAACTAGTCTCCTGTGTGCAAGTTGGCCTCATATTCATTCACATAGCTCAATATTGTTCTGGTTGCCAGTATTTGCTGGGGGAAAGAGAGAAGGGAAGAGAAGCACTGTTGCTCTCCAGTCACACGGCAGTGGCAGCCCAAAGGTAAAGGGGCTGTGAGCCAGGAGAAACAGCACTTCCTAGGAAGAGGAGAAAGGAGGAGGGAAAAAGTGCTGCCTCTTCGTAGAACAGCTGCAGCCCAAAAACAACGGGAGATGCCAAGGGCTGTTGTTCTTTTGACAGAGACAGGAGAGATACGGTGGGGGTGGGGGTAGTAACAGTGGCAGGAAATTTCTCTTGTAATTTATCTTCATTGGGGGGAGATGGAGAAAAGGGGTTGTTAGCTTGTTTTCATGACAGGAAAATAAATTCACTGGAAGTAACTGAGTTCCATAGGTTTTTTTTTTTTTTTTCCTGAAAACACATACAAATTTCTTCATGGATGAAATTACCTTCCCCCAAATTTCTTTTCAAGTTATGATTGCTAGCTGCACTTGTTTATAATATTTTAAATGAGCTCCTAAAACATTTCCTTTCTATATGGGGATGGCTCTTAAGAAAACTGTTCTCTCCTCCTTCCCACTCTCTGGCATCCCTAAATGCGTATTTCTAATGATGGGGACTGGCAGTTGTAAGGGATTAAAGGCCTGTCTCCAATGTGCTGTTGAAAATTGTTAAGACCACTGACTATGCATAAGATTTTGGATGAGTGTAACCAAACAATGAGATAGCCTAATATCCCTATGTGTTATGCAAGGATGAGCCTATTTCAAAATGGCTAACCAGACATCCTTAAACAGAAGAAAGGGCAAAATGTGCTCTGGAAGAACAAATTAATCTTTTCCCCTATATCTGTGAAGGAATTTGGACTAAGATGCACAAACGCGGGGAGGGAGAAGAGAACAGATGACAGACAGAGTCATGGGTACTTGGTAGGATTATAAACTGCCTTTTACATATGAGCTTTAAGTTTATTACTTATTCTCCATAACTAAGTTGTAGGCTGAGTTAGCTCTGTGTACTACAAGACATGTTCATACTTTAATCAAATTTTTGTAGTATTTTTTCTTTATTTTCTTCTGAACTGTGCCAATAAAAAAAAATTATTTTAAGCAAAGGATGAGGGAGACTATCCAGAAAAGGGCAAGGGTTTGAGGCTAGCAGTTTTGGATTTAAGAAACATGAACTTGATCTTCAGGAGCCATTCAGGTAAGGTAGCCTCCTCTCCCCCCGGCTCCCAGCTAAATCAAGACAGCTGAGATTCCTCACATCTATTCAAGACTGAAAAGTCATTGCTGTAAAGCAATGCAGTTATGGGAGACCTGAAAGACATGAAGGATGCAAGATTTGGTTACACTATTTGTTAACGTTAAGAGAAAAAAAATTAAAAAACTTCAACCAGACAGATGGTTTAATAATTCTTCATTTTGGAAACACTTATTGTATTTGAATGGTTGATTTATCTGTCCCCCAAATCCTATTCTCTGATTTTGACACTATATTGAAAGATCAGAGTGCAAGAAGTATTTCCATACTTTTGGGCACTGCTGTGTAGAACCTCTCATTCAACTATTCAAAAAAGCATTCAATGAAACTTTTCCATTTAATTTATAAATTTATACCCCAACTTCATTTTGAAATCCCTTCTCATGGCAAGCTGTTTTCATTTACACAGTTTCACAGAAAGTGGAGAAGGAAAAAACAACAACACTCTATCTTCAGAATCTAATATATGCTTGCTGTTTCCAGTTTTCATTCTTTAACAGCAAAGTATACACAAAGTTGATTCCTAAAATATAATCACAATATTTATGTTTTCCAATCGAAGTGGTCACAAACTTTTCATCCAGCAAGAATAAAAATAGTTTTATTAAGTAAATAAATACAGACTCTTTTCTCTCTCAATTCCTAACAGCTAATATTATTTTCTTCCAATTGTTGTGAAAACACTATTTAAACAGTCCAAACTACTTGGAAAATTTGTGAGAAAAGCTCTCTCTAATTTGGTTAATAGTAGTACATTTCAAACACGAATTAGAGTTTAAGTTCTTATTTTACTTTCCTTATACTCAGTGGCTGATTTTCACAGCACTGGAAGCAGTATCATGAACAGAGCCATGAGAAACTAAAGACTGATTCCAATTACTGGTAATAGTAGTGCATATTGTAATTCCAACAGCAAATGTGGTATTCTTATGACAAAAGAGAGCTATTCTTTGGGGTAGCTGAACCTCAGAATGGAATAGAAATAAGGAACAATGCACTGCAGCAATCAAACACCATTGGAGTCTAGTACGACACAGACAAAAGGGAAAGGATAAGGGGGACAGAATATCTGACACCCGTCAGTACTCTGCTCCAGTAGTCCAATACAACCAGCGAACGCCAGAGGGAGAAAGAAAAAGAAAAATTACAAAGTCAGAATTTTAAAAATATAAAGCAGAGGTCACAAATTCAGTTAAAAAAAACTTAGCTCTTATTTTTAAAGGATTTACAACCTATTTAGGACTAGGATAATATTCTTTCAGTTCTAGGACCTACTTCCCTTTTTATTCATTCATAATGTAAACAAACCCATTATTAGGTAAACTATAAAGCCTATACTTACATTTTGTTGAGTGCAGCCATTCTCCACCAACACACCCCAAGACTGAAGTTTAAGAGATTTGAAATCCACTCTCTGGCTATTTAGAAACCTGTTAGTACCCTTCAAGTTCTCCGACATGCCTCTTCATGCTTGAGTATTTATTTAAATCAACAAGTACAGCTTGAGTAGCATCAGATTCTTATTGAAGGGTAAGTAATTAAAGTCAGCCAACACATCACCAAGCGCCTAATGTATGCATGCATTAATTTGCCCAACTGGTGAATGCTTCCCCAGACTGCATTTGTTTCTTAAGGATGGGTGCTGTGTTCCTCTCCATGCCTCATGGCTTTCATTGCTTGCTAATTAGTGCTTTCTTAATCCCTTTCAGAAAAAAAAACTGAAGATTTTACAGTTCCAGCCCCATAAAAGGGTGGTCACTTAGACTAGGTCCAGCCAGATCAGCACACAAAAGCATCTTTAATCAGTCAATGTGAAATAAAAGCATGGCAAAAATCCTAACTTTTATCTGTCTCTGGGGTTTAAGGTAATTAAAATGCACAGGGCCCTTACTCACATTACAGCCGTGCTGGTCTTCTGTACACTAATAAGCTAACAAAAGGTGGCGAAAGCAATGAACTGAATAATTGTTGAAATGTAGTTTGTAAAAGAAACTGTTAAAGATTTTGGTTCCCTAGTCAGGAGGTTCCAATTCAGACAAAATGCCATTGGACTGCAGTTTCCTTCTCATATTCTCCATTCATCTTTTGCTTATTTATTTTTTTAAGTGTGTATATTTGTGAAGTCAAATTTAGTGACTTCAGGATTTAAACCACATCCATTAAAACGAAGAAACTTTATATACAATGGGGGTGGGCACAGGGAAGAGGGTGAACACGTGTATGAGCTTTCAGACACTTCACAACTGAATTGTTGAAACAACATATTTCCTTTGGCTGCTTTCAGCCCCTGGAGGCTAGTGGTCCTTTACTATTTTGACATGGTCTGTAAAGACTTTGGTGCACTGGTACAATAAACATTAAGCTTAAACTTGTGGAAGGGAGAGGGGAGTGTAAAAAAACAGCCCTGTCCAATAACTCCCTCAGACCACCAAGTCATTTCACCAACTAAAAATAAATCATTTTATTAACAATGTTCTGTATTTAAACTAACATAAATAGAGATGACTTTTCATCCTACCTTCTCCCCCTGGGCATTACTTCATATTTACAAAAAATATCTTGGCTATGAAATTTAAGAGTAAAACAATAATTTCCTATGCTTTAATATATGTCAAAGCATGTAATTTTATTTAAGAGTTGCCAGGGAACTACATATGTTCCAAAATACACTAAATACGCTACATAAATCTCTAACTTTAATTATTTTTAAATAAATATGGTAAAAACAGAACTTAACATGTTCAAAGAAAGGTTAACTCAAAACTGTAATTAAATGAAAAAATAACCTCTTGAAGCCAGGCAGGGCGTCTGGGTGGACCGTTAAAAAACTTAAATGAAACCTACGACAGACATACTAGAGTAGCAGGTTTAAAAAAAGACCACCACACATTCCGTAGTGCTCTTCTGTGGCACTCCAGGTGCTTGGGAATTTCGGAGCAGGAAGGGTAGAACTGCTAATGAAAGTGTTGCATACATGAATACTCTGAACAGTAGCATCTACAGATCATAAGAATGGAAATTCAGATGTGCTGCCCCAACACACACACACACTTATGAGTCTTAGCTTTCTCCTAAAAGAGAGCTAACTTATAATTTGGTGAAATTAATCTGGAATAATCTTTGTGTGTCTTTTTATGTCCCCCAGATTGCTCCACCTCCCAGTTGCACCATTTGAGGCCCCAAAGCTCCAT
The DNA here is from genome assembly GCF_965140285.1 of Lepidochelys kempii. Classification (NCBI taxonomy): domain Eukaryota; kingdom Metazoa; phylum Chordata; order Testudines; family Cheloniidae; genus Lepidochelys; species Lepidochelys kempii. The sequence continues at coordinate 180,120,492 of NC_136380.1, forward strand.
TTGTGAAATTCATCTATAAACGGCAACTAATCTTATAAGCCACAGCCAGGACATACCTGGGTCCTCTGTTAAGACTCCAATGTCACCTGCAAAAAGCCACAATGTGTTGATATTTAATTTGGAAATATCTGGAAAACCTCCCAGTCTAAACATTTGACTTGAAATATTTGAAAGCAGAGTACCAAATAATTCTGGTTTAAGTGATCATAGTTTAGTAATCTGCATATAGTAACTGTTTTGCTTACTGAAGCTTTTCTACCCACACCCATACAATTTCTTTATGAACGTACACAAACAGTAAAATATTCTGTTTTGCTCTGGTTTCAGAGTAGTTTGGCGAAAGAAACAGGAAATATAAATTAAATACTAAACATTCAACATGACTGCACAAGATAGACATGTTCCCTACTCTGGACACTAAAAGCAGAGGTTACAAAGAACATGACATAAGAAACGTCAATAATTTACAGATCATCTACTTACAGGGAAGAAGCAAAGCAGTGGACAATAGTAATTCAATCTTTCAGTGAACAAAAATAGCTAAGTTTCCTCTGCAACACAGAAGTTCTGATCCTGCAAACTTTTGTGCAAAAGCTAACTTTTAAGCAGACAAGTAGTCCTATTGACTTCAGCGGCCCTACTCGTACACTCCAAGCTAAACACATGCTTTATGTCTGCAGGGCTGGAACTTTAGATTCCTTCATTAGAAGCAGATTATTTTGAAAACAAAACCCTTTTTAAAATCTTATTGCAAAAAGTCAAACTAAATAAAAACCACACTTATTTTGCCTATAAAAACTATATATTATACATACATACATGCACGCACACACACACACACACCCCCCATATCATAAAAGGTTACTAGAATACCCAAAAGGAGAATAAATGTTAGTAAATATTTTTCCACCCAAAAGGTCCTCGTTAAAACATGCACCATTAGATGTTGATAGTACCAGACCCACTTTTTATTGAGATTATCTTTGAGATTGTTTACACCCATTTTTGTAGCCATCATGACTTCATTGATGGTAACACTGGCAGGAAGCAAATACTGGAAAGCTTCCACTTGGCTTTTGGGACTCCATCAGTGTCATCTCACTAACTAAAATTGCCCTAACACTGAATTTTTTATTGAAATGTAAGTATTACACAGGGGGCCTCAGCTAATTTTAAATCCTGTCTCTTGCATCCCTTCATAACCTATACCCACGTCCCCATTTGTATTCACAAGGTCCAGGCGGATGAAATTCAGTCTTTGAATGAACTGGGAATACCTCCATCTGAATATTGTCTAGGACAGAAATTATTTTGTTCTTTATATTATTTAATGGAACATCTTCTAAACACAAGTGTTGGAGGTAAAAGTAGTGAAACAAATATTTTCTACCTGAAGCCCAGGTATAATAGGTATTTATTTCCTCTTCCCTGGAAATATCAAAAGCCAAAACCCTGACTTCAGAGATGTGTGGGATGCCTCAGTTCTGTGAATGGAATGCTGTGGGGGAGGTTTAGTCTCCATTATAAGCAATCCTTAGTCTCTTGTGAGTGGAAGCTGCTAATTATGCCAGTCATGCTGAAGGATGAGTGGTGGTTTTGCGATCTCAACTATTGTTTCCCAGAGCTGAGATCACCAACCCATTTTATTGGCACTAGAGGATCTGGAATGAAAAGCTAGAGTACCTATTATTCCTTTATTTTCAAAACAGTAACCATTTACAAACTTTTCACTGAAGAATAAGACTTCACTGGCAAGAACTATGCCCACTGTTTAAGAATGTTAACCTTCCTCCTCAAAAAAAAAAAAAAAAGCGGGGCGTGGGGGGGGGAGAGACATAAGACCACCACACTGGTTTGAACTACTACTTGTAGAGTGTTTGTTTTTGAATCTGCCAGTTGCTCAATTATTTAGGTCAGATACTTAGCTGATATATATTGACATAACTCCATTGGCTTCAATGGAGCTTCATTGATTAAAATGGGCCAACTTCTCATTTGTTAATCAAGCATTTCATTTAAAAAAAAAATCTTGACCAAAAAGTGTTTCGGGGAAGAGCCACAATAAAACCTATTTTGTAACTTTCCTGAATACTGTATTTCCCTCTTCCCTGAAAAGGAAAAGAGAATATTTTAGACTGCAGCTGATAAAAAGTTAGTTGCCTAAACAAACAAACAGTTAGAAAAACCTTAGCATGGGATCCAATAGATCAGAGAACTTTTTCAAGCCCTTGGACGAGCGGGAAAGCACATGAAAGCCTGAAAAATTGCTTTATCTGCTTCAAAGAAACCTCTGAGAGCAGAGTGAAGTTTTGTGAGTGCCAGAATTTAAGTTACAGAAATCCCATCTCATCGGAATCAGTATAAACTGTGCTGACTGTCCCTTTTACTATCCGAGGCATGTTCTGTCTGGAGTGAGTGGTTCGTCCTGACTGGCATCATACCATAATGACAGGATTCCTGTCACCAGACGGATTGGAAGTGCAGCAGAGAAAAAGGGAGAAAAAGTGTGCAATGCAGAAGGGAAGATTGTTAGGACACCAGGGTGCATTTGTATTTCTTTACTACGAAGCAGAAAGATAGGCCGAAATTCATAATCCAGCTAACCACTGGGACCAAGAGTATAGATTAAGACGGGACTAGGCCTCTTTCAGATATCATCTGTTCTGTCCGAGGTTGAAAAAAGAATAAGTCAATTTTGCTGCAATAGGAGTGTTGAGTAGGGATTTCTAAAAAAAGAACTGAGAAAAGTCTGTTTTAGGAACTAGCTGTTGTTCCATGTGGGAGATAAAAACTGACGACAGTCTTGGTGAACATTTTCAGTCTCCTTCCAATAGTCCAGACCAGTGTGGACCAGCACTGGTCCCTGAAATCTCCCTGACACAGTGGAGGAAGGCAGCAGGCCAGTCCCTGGTATTGAAAAGGTTGAGAAACACTGGTCTAGACTACTCTGGATACACTAGAGAAACGATGTTTTTCATAGTTTAATGTGGAGGTCAAGAAATATATGATGCCAAAAGGGATCCAACAGACAGTCTGTGCTCAATATTCCAGCATTTTATTCCTTGCCACTTTTACCTACCACTGTTCCATACCCAGCTCCTCCCCATGAATTGGTTAAATGTGTATACTATGACCTGGGTTTAGTTTTGACACAAAATAGGCATCTGTATTCACAAAAAAATTAGGTCATCCTTGTTAAACCAATTCTTAGACCTACTAGGGCATGACATTGTTTATATAAGGCTAAGTGCAAAGCCCTGACCTCCTCAGTTCCATCGTGACCTCAGAGAATACAGCCTACTCAGCCTATCCCAGTCCTTACCACTTTAATAATGTCAGATGGGGCCGCTATGTTTTAGGAATATAATTTACCAAAAGTAAAATCTGTTTATTTTGGCTGTTACTAATAATCGTTCCTATATTATATTGTTTCAATCGATTTAATAATTCCTTGGGATTAGTAATCAGAAATCATATGCCCGTGTCAGACTCACAGTAATACAAGTGTCTACAAAAAGAAAGGTTTACTGTATATTATTCTTGTTGAAAATAAGATAAATCATTGTCAGGCAGACAAACGCCCAGCACCATCTTATTCTTCTACAGATGTTTAGAAGAGAGAACAGTTAAATGAATGGCTATGAAGAGGTTCTTTCACTGTGTCATTTCTCCCTCAAACTTTAAGCAGGGTGGATCAGGATTATATCTTTAAAGGAAACTTTAGCCTTTCTATCCTATTTCACTGTCACGCTCAAAACTCGGGTACACTTAAAACCCACTCAGTCCCTCAGAGGTTTTTCCCATATATTTAAATTCAACATCAAATCAGAGTCTTGAGGGAAAAAGAATAAAATTATCTATGCAATTTTAAAGAAGAACTATCTAGAAGGAAAGTTTAAACACACTGGTGAAGATCTACTGGATTGTAAAAACTTGTTTTTATCTCAATAGGTTCTTCAAATGTACTTAATGGTACATGTGGAAATGTAAAATGCCTTCATGTCTAAACGTTAAGCTGTAAGTAAGATACCACATACTTTAAAGCCATTATCACTTCAATAGGTATCCCATTTAGAAGATAAAGTGCCTACATCTAAACTGAGTTTATTTAATGAGACTTTCAATTTGAAATAAAAGAATGCATACAGTTTGAACTTGAGTGCACAACTGACCAATTTTCACATTTTCCTCTGTGTACCGTGCAAACCATGAGCTCCATATACACATAATGGATTGAAAACAAGAGTTTCTTTGTTTGTGTACATTAACTCAAAGCTGTAAAAGTCATTCAGCCAAACTTCACTATACTTTCACCTTTAAACCTTAACCTGACTTGTAACAACATTTGTAAATTACACTGGGTGCACCCAGATGGAGTTAATCACCCTTCAGCTCTTGATGCAGAGAATAATGATCTACCACTTAAGCTTTAGCCGTTAAAAGCCCAAAGAAAAATACATATATATCAGCATCTTAAATCAGCAGTGAAATAGCAAGACTATTCAATATTAATTGTTTCAAAAGGGGAAAACAATAAGAAAACCCATACGATTTACAACTTATGAAAGATGTAAATACACAAATTTAAAGTCTCCTCAGATTAAATTACTGATTCCACAGCACATACTACTGGGCTTCTGATCAATAGTTTTACAGAAACCACACATAGAAAGATCTGCTTAATGATAGCTGTATTTCAAAAATCTGAATAAATAAAAAATAAAGAATACAAGACTTTAATATGTGTTTGTATAATTTGTTGAGGTATGACCTCAGTGTGTAAGCAGAAACTTGCAGTAGTTTCTTGACTTAAACAGTGGTCTGTACAGTAAGCCTTTTGCATGTAGCATGCCAGGTCTCCCTTCAAATCTTTTGTTACTCTGCAACGTGGTACCAGACCAGAGTTCAATTTTCTAATCTGTGCTACAGATATAGTTAAAATATTTGCTGTATGTAGGAAGCCTGATATAGGACATACAAAGCAAAAAATATCAACATAATTTTATTTAATAAATCTTTCCAACAATACGTCCCCAACCGACAAGCAATATGGGCATTTGTTCGGGGGTGGGGGGGGGAATCCTCTAAAAAGTATATCCATGAAACAAAAAACAAGAAGTCCAATTCCAAAAACAGCAGGGAGAGGTGAGAGAGAAAAGAGGAATGACTGTGGGAAAGGACAACAAAATTCATAAAATTATCATTGAAATAAATGAGAAAAATAATTTAAAAAGTGAGGCTGAAAGGCACTCAGATAGGAACATTTTGATGGAAGTCTTGAGGATTTCTTTAGAAGAGACTAATTAAAATTGTGTATCATTGTGATACTGAGATACTTTACTATCAGACTTAAAAACAGAGGGTGAGATTTGGCCTCAATGAAATCAGAGTATAGCCACAGACTTCAATGGGACCAGGATTTCACTCACTGTGGGTTCCCTGCCTCCTCCCAAAAAATCCTCAGAGGAGCAAGTTTATTCCCTCCTCCCCCTACCAAAGTAGACTCTCACCAGCATATCACTACTTTTATTCTTTCCTTATTTATTATAGCTTTTAAAATAACATTTTAAATTCTTTTTCAACAGGTTTAAACAAGTATATCAGACAACACTAGCCAGCATATATGACACACTCAGGTGGAATAAGAACCCTTAAACACAGTGTATTGATCCAGTTCACAGCAGTTGATGTCACCACTTTCATGCCTACCACATAAGCAGCTAATGCTATAGAATCATAGTACAAATGTTCAGTTCATTGCAGAAAAAAGGCTTCATCAAATTGATCTGGCCTTTCATTTGGGTGGAGTAAGATAACTAAAACAAGATTCAGTTTTACACAAGTCAAAACGATCTGGGAGTTGTGATGGAATGGCTGAGTTATAAAATCTAGTGTAATTCCAGTTACCTGTAGGTTGTAGTTGTCCACGCTTTCTTCTTCTTCTTAAGATTGTAAGACTGAGTTACAGTGAAAAGAAAGCAACATTTTTTTGTAATATGTGTGTGCATGTAGGATTGGTAAATAAAAGGCAAACAGGTCTTGCCCTGTAGAGGCATGAATATTGATCCTGCTGACATGAGGCTTCAGGCTGCAACATCAAGCCAGACTTTTATGAATAATGTTATTGTCTCTGACGTCATACACTCTGACAGCGAGTTTTCTGAAACACATCACCACCTCTCAAAATTAACATGTCTGCATGTCTACATCCCATATAAAATCTTAGAATATACAAGACTGTGAAGGAAAAAGGAAAACAAAGGTGTCTATATCAGTGTTGTTCACTGGTGATAATCTAGTGGACTGAGACTCACATGGTCTGTTCCTAAACTCTGCCAGATTTTTTGTGTGAGCTTAAACTATGTACCTCGGTTCCCGCATCTATAAACTGAAAATAATATTTCCCCACCTCATCAGGGTGTTGTGAGCAAGCACATTAACATTTGTGAGGTATTCCATTGTATGATCATGGAGACTACACACATTTATAGATTGATGGATCAGAAATGTAAATAAAAAACAGAAGACAGAGCACAACAAAAAAGTAGAGGAAGAGGAGAGATCTTCAGCTAGCCTATTAAGAAACCTTCCTCCCTAAAATATACATATATTAAAGCTGTAATTCTGTCTTGAGGTTTTGGCAGCAAGAATAAGCCTCAAGAGTGTAGGGTTTCCCTCAAAACTCCTGAGGGTAGCAGCTCTGATATATTTTCTACCCCTTTGGATGTTCTGCTTTTAAAGCCTTCCCCTGCACTTTTAACAATAATGTCATAAGCAATTTAGTTTTTTATTTTTCTAAAAAAAAATTACATTACTAAAACAAACATTTCACTAGCTTCCCCACTCCCTTCTCTAAAAGTTTGGGAGAAAGACAAAGTGTGTTTAGGTCACCTCCATCACCCATCCAGGGAACTATGGCCCTTATGAGCAGTTGGAAAAAAAAATATTATTCCTTAAATCCTAGTTGCATAAATATTCAGCTCAGCCATTGCTGCCCAACTACCAGAAGGAAAACATAAGGAGACAAACTTAGTTAGAAGTAGTCCATGTGTCTCAATTTCATATACCTCAGTGTACCCTTAAATATTTCACTTTCCCTTCTTGGCAAAAACAAACCATTCTTTGGTGGCATTAACCAATTACAATAAAGGGAACTACTTCAAAATTGTAAGTGAAGATGACACATACAGAGAGGATTATTTTCTAAAGTCTTTCTAAATTAAAAAAGGTAAAATACTCAAAAGCAAATAAAACTTCTTACTGTATATCAATTCCTATTCTGAGGCGCAAGTTGCTGCTTGTGTTTGTTTTTAGAAGTAACAAAATGAATGTTTAAACCTCAGATCTTCAGAAAGATTGTTTCCCAGTTTCTATACTTTAGAGTAGTGTTTCTCAAGTTTTTCAATACCAGGGACTGGCTTCCTGCCTTCCTAACCCATGTCAGGGAGATCTCAGGGACCAGCACTGGTCCACAGATCGGTCGTTGAGAAACACTGCTTTAGAAGAACAAAAGTAGCACTCATATCTTTTCTCAAATCAAGGTATAGGAAAGACCTTTTTTCCTTCTTGTCTATAAAGAAACCAAAAGCAGCAACCTCCTCCTCCTTTCTGCTTTGTTTCTAGTCCCATTTTCAATTTAAACCTTCTAATCTCATTTGTTCATTTTCCCCCACAAAGTCTTAGGGCAGGTCTACTTAAGTTGATCTAATTTACGTCACTCAGAGATGTGAAAAAGCCCCCTCCTCCCGCAAGTTTCACACTGTGCACACCAACACTATGTCAGTGGGAGATGCTCTGCTGCTGACATAGCTTCTGTTTCTTGCGGAGGTGAAATAATTATGCTGACTGGAGAGCACTCTCCTGTCAGCATAGCGCGTCTTCACCAGACGCGTTACAGCTGCACCGATGTAGTGCTATAGCGTAGACTTGCCCTTATATAACCTAAGCAATGAGCCTAGCTAAACTCCTAGTCTGCACTGAAGAACTTAATTGGCAGTAGCCATTCAATTCCAGGTGTACTTACACACCAATTATATGTTCCAGTCAAGTCTTTCCCTTCTTTTGGAGTTGAAACCATGCTTATCACTCATGCATGAACTCCTTCTCGGATAAAAGTAGAGTTGGCTGCTTTAATCATGTTGAGCCTCAGCAGCTTTTGATAAAATTGCCCATTGATCACTGATGTATCTGTAGCTGCCCTGGGGTTCAAGTCCTACTAGATAACTATCAGTCCCACGTGAGAGAGAACAATATGCCTTGAGTGATGTATTTCATAGGCTAGATCTTTGAGAGATCCTTACATAAGGCCTTCTAGCAACATCATTTCTAGACCTGATAGACTACCATCAATATCTGATGATACACAGTTGTCTCTCTTAAGGTACTCTTACGTAAAACTGAGTCGTTACATTAGATCATATGATGTGTCCTTTCCCTATCACTTCTACTTCTCCATGTCAGAAGGTTTATTTGTTGGTTTTCTAGTGGAAGGTCTTTTGGTATCAAAAGGTAGGATAACTTGTCTTCTCTTGCCTGTACTGTCCTTTTCTTTCTTCTTCCTTGTTTCTGCACTCTGAATCCCCACTTCTCAGATGTCAGTCATTTCCCACCCATAAACGGTTCTTTAGCATGAGACTTTAGCAACAGTGTTATGCCCGATCCTCAACTTAGGAAGGGGAAGTATTTGAGGATCCAAATACTGGATGAGTTAGGTGCCAGGCAAGCCCCCAGCATTAATGTAGAGCAGGGATCGGCCACCTTTGGCACACGGCCTGCCAGGGTAAGCCCCCTGGCGGGCTAGGCTGGTTTGTTTACCTGCTGCGTCCACAGGTTTGGCCGATCGCAGCTCCCACTCGCCACGGTTCACTGCTCAGTCCAATGGGGGCTGTGGGAAGCAGCAGCCAGCACATCCCTTGACCCGTGCCGCTGCCCGCAGCCCCCATTGGCTGTGGATGGTGAATTGCAGCCAGTGGGAGCAGCAATCAGCCGAACCTGTGGACATGGCCAGTAAACATTTCCGACCCGGCCCGCCAGGGGGTTTACCCTGGCAGGCCACGTGCCAAAGATTGCCGATCCCTGATCTAGAGTAACAGAGAGGGCTGTTAGAGTTTCTGCCAGCTGCCAAAAGGCTCTGAGTGCTGATAAATCTCCATTGGAGATTGTTGAAAAATAGGGATAACTCAACTATACTCCCTTCTACCAAGCACACGTCATACACTGGTCTTTGGCCTGCTACATCATATTTAGCGCATCTTTGTGCTCAAGATGAAGTGATTAAGTGGCCACAAAGCAATCAGGAGTTAGACATTAAGTGTCTAAGACTAGAAGTACCACCACCAAGAGATGTCTACAATAAGTAATGTTACCAGTGACCTACAATGGGATGATGCACTATCCTGTTTCTGGAGCATGAAATCATGCAGTAGCAGAACACAATTACATGCTAAGAGTGCAACTGATACATATTATACCCAAAATAAGAAAAAAATGTTACAGGCTATGTGCATACACACACACACACACATATATAAAGCCATTTTACATGGTTTCTCACTTCATTTAAACTTGAAGAAAGGTTCACCATGACCTGATTTTTAGAAGTACTGAGCACCAATAACTCCCATTGACCAGAACTGGAACTGAGAGTGTAAAGTCCTTTTGAAAAATACCACATTAATCTTTGCCTCAGTGTTCAAAGTTTCAAAAATGATTAGTGATTTTGGGTGCCCCAGGTTTTGGGTGCCCAACTCAAAACACCAAAAATGGGGTCTAAATTTCAGAGGGTGAGGATTTGACTTTTTGAAAGTCAGGCTGCTTTAAGATGTCTAAAATTGAGCATTGAAAAACTAAGTAACTATATATATATATATATATTTTAAATCTTGACCAGAGTATATATTTGCTTCTAAGAACACAAATCCTTCCATTTTGGATAAGTCTTCATGTCTATGGGACATTATACCCTAACATCTATGAAGCTGAGCACTTGATCTTTATTATGCCACTGTAGAGGCTAATAGTAAGGTGAAGAATCTTATACATATGAACTTAAAACAGTGAACTGCTTTATAGGTAAGTGATCTTGAATATAAAGGCAGTTGAGTAATTGGATAAAAGGCAATACAACTACCCAGAATGCAAGACAAATATCTTGCCTGGGGATATGCAGATTTTACAATTCACAAAAATGCTAGCTAAGCAAGTTGTAGCGTAACACTATCAAGCTCACTCATGAAAATATTTAACAATCCCAAAGAACCCCAATTCAGATTTATGAGTAAGGGGGTTGGATGAGTCAAAGCCAAAGGCTACAAAATTAAAACATCATCTTACGAGAGAATATTGATTATACAATTGCTTAATGTTTCATGTCCTCTTAAAAAAAAACAACAAAAAAACAACCATTTGAGAATACAAAATTACTCCAGAACTGATGGCTACTTATTTACCATGCAAGTTTAAGATTTTAAATCCACAACATAAAAACAGATCACAGTTATAGTACTATGCTGCTGGGTTTTAACATTATTGCAGTATATTAGCATACACCTCCAAAAAGATGTCACACTCTCCAACAAATATTTTCTGACTATGGGTTAAAAGTGTTTAGGTATAGAAACAGGACAACTTGGTGATGCTGATAGGATATATGATTAGATACACAAGGACATTGAATAAAAGCTAACAATGTTTTCTGTCCAAAGTGTGTCATAAATTATGCATTTCATTTTAGTAATATTATGGAATGGGTTGTTCTAGTTTACAATGCATTTGTAGTCATTTATTTGTATTGCAAGCTTATTAAATGTTACTTTTAATATGGCACAGGATGTGCTATGCTTCTTGGTTGATGCTTTTTCCATAGGATAGGCAGTAATCCACACTGTTTTTGTTTTTTTAAATCTGTAAGCAGCTTTTAATAGTGAAAAACACAAGGTTTAATTGGCTCAACACAAAGGGGGTAAACTAGATCAGCCCAAATGGTTCATTATTTTCACTTATATACTATAGTGTGGTGGCGGTGATGGTGGTGGCAATTACTTGTCCACCCAAGGGCTATCACATGGGCTAATTTATTCTGTCACTCTTCCTGTGCAATAAAACATGTGAGGCTGCTAAGGAGGCTTGAAAATTTGGGGCTGCAATGCCATCAGCACGCAATGGATGTGCATCTCTCTATTTTTTTTTAAAAGCCATGTGATTGTCATCTTCTCCACCTCCTCCCTACCCCCGCCTCCTGACCAATGTGCAGTCAAGCCAGGGAGTTGGACATATGAGAGTCGGCTGAGGTCCAATCCAGAAAAGTTTAAAGTTATACCGGCTGGTTGAGGGAAGCATGCCAAACCTCTATGCCTTACGTGTACACACCCTCAAAGTAGAATATTTCCAAACGTCTTTTATCCAAAAGGATAACAGTTGAATCTCCAGTCGCTCCTAAACTGCTAGATGACATGAAGGGACAAAAGTACCCAAATCTAGCAAGGAAATTGCTATTTTTCTAGGACTCTTGGCATGCTTATGTATAACTTAATTATCTTCAGGCTAGGTTACAGTGATATCTACACACAGCTACCCCAAACTCCATTCTGTGGTTTGTAGTTACAGCCTGATCATCATAATGATGGACAAAGGGCTAACACAACTCTAGTTCTCCAAATATTTCACTGGCAACTAATTTCTTTCACAGTTCTATTCAAGGTACTGACAATGACCTAAAAAGCCCTGTATGGTTTGGATCCTGGCTGCTCAAGAGGATTTGACTCCTAATTTACTGGCGTAAGTGTTGGTCAATGGACGTGCTCTCACTGTCAATAGATATGAAGGTTTAAAGGCTGGTAGCAGGTTATTCTGAGTGGAAAGTATTACGCTCTGGCATTGACTTCTCTCATTAGTTACATACAGTTTGTGCTGAACATTGAAGACCTCTCTCTTCTCCTAGGTGTTTGAATCAAGGGGATTGTTATTTATTGTGTTTGAACAGGGTAAGAAAGAGTCTTCATCAACATCAACCAACCTGTTCAACGTTTTAAAAATAATGGGTGTGTGCCAAGAGACTATAGGATGGAAGCATTTTATAAAAAACATTTCATAATACTGTGTGTGAAATACAGATCCAAATTAAAAATATACATTTTAATTGAGTGATTAATATATCAAGCCACCTTTATAAAAAGCTGATGTTTCATGCACAAAATGCAGGTTGTGCATCCGAAGTTAAGTTTGAAACATACTGTGTTGGGGGGGGGGGTGGAGAATGGGAGGAGGGAGGGGAAAGAAGGGCCAAGATCCCAAGCTATATCACTAGAATACATGTACTAAAATTATTTTTTTCTAATTTTTTCAAAGATGAACTAAAACAAATTTTACCTGCCAAAACCTGGAATTCATGCCCTCAGGTCTGGTGTTCCTCCTGCAACAATTAGTTGATACCATATATCACCAAGAACTAGAAAGAGCCTTGGGTGTTAACAATGTCATCAACTATAAAGGGGAAAACCTGGAGTTGTGAAGGCTTTAACTCCAGTCTTGGCAAAGAAGAGAGAAAAACAGTTATAAAAAAAAAGTTTTGAAATTTAGCTGTTTTTAATTTTGGTCTATACATATATGCCCTATTGGTTAGCAGCAAATCCAGGCTGCCCTGTTGGTTAGCAGCAAAGCCACTTCTCTGCAAGTGCAGAGCCGTCCTTGGAATTAGAATTAGTGCTATTCCACACTGCAAAGGAGGAGATAGAGGGTGCCCAGTCCCCTGTGCAGCACTCCTTTGAAAGGGAAGGGTTGACAGATCCACTGTTAAGTGGATCATCATGTCCTCTCCATGTAGAACTTTGGCAAGAGTAGTCTCTTTGGCCCTGATAATGGGGAGTGTTATAACAACTGGGCCTACAAATTTACTATAATTGTGAACTCAATGGAAAAAAAGTATGTGAAAGTGCATAAGATGTCACAACAACTGTTGACGGGAAAAGATATGAAAAGGACACAAATATTGAACTAGTCTTAACAGAAAGGCATACAGATATAACTCAAGGACTAGGTTAAGATGATGCCTGGTAAACAAGAAAAGCATGGAACTGAAAATCAATGACCCAAAACTGGTGTGTCAGAAACTAGGCCTAACTGGTGGACAAAATAATAAAGGAATGGGTTATTTCATTCACCACTCTCATTGTGGGTCCCTGAAGAAAAATTGGCTACTGGACTGAGTTTCACCATCATGGCTGCCCCACCCCCAATCATTTCATGGGACCCTGGGCTTTCATTATCTTGATCCCAAGAGATATCCTGACCAGACTGACCCAGATGACACTGCCACCTCTACCAGTTCCAGGTGAATCCCAAATACCACCTGGGATAAAACAGTATCAGCCTACTAATAACAGCTCTAGCCCATCTCAACTACCTTATTTTCCCCAAAAGGACAGTCATTACCATCCAAGAGACTGTCAAATGGGGGTTTCCCCTTCTAAAAACCTCTCCAGCTAAAGGGAAATGGAAAAGGGATGCTGTTAAAATGAAAGCCTTACTTAATACTTGACATTTCAAACACTTGTACTGTTTTTCCTTCTTTTCTATATCTTTACTAACAGGTTTAAAAAGGATTTGTAAATGGTGTTTGCCATGGCATTAAGCACACTGAGGTCTCTTGTATGCCTAACCCCAGACCTTGTTGAACGCTGTTTAATGTTAGACCGTTACTGGGTTATGTTAACGCCTTTAGCCCATACATTCCACGTAACTTAGTAGAACAGAAGATAGATCTGCTCTGCATCTTGTGGAGGGAGTATTCCTCCCCTTGTATGCAACTTCCCAGGAAGAGAGGGTTACTTACCTTGTGCAGTAACTGAGGTTCTTCGATATGTGAGTCTCTGTGGTTGCTCCACTTTAGGTGACTGTAAAGCAGTGCCCCTCAGGGGAAAAGGAGGGGCTCTGGAGTTAGGGTCTGAATGAGACCTGATCAATGATGAAGTGTTGAACGAATAGGAGGAGATATCCAAGTAGCTGCAATGCATATGTCGGTAATAGTCACATCATGCAGGAAGGCAACTGACATGGCTACAGATCTTGTGGAGTGTGTTCTAACCCAGAATGGGGGTTGTAGGTCATGTTGTTGGTAATAGAGCTGAACACAATTTGAAATCCACCTGGAAAGTCTCTGCTTAGAGATGAGTTTGCTTTTGGAGTGGTCCGTGGTGGGAGAGGAACAATTTAAGAGTTTTCCTGAACAATTTGGTCCATTCAAGATAAAAGGCAAGTGCTCATCTAACATCCAGGGTGTGGAAAATAGCTTCTTGCCTGTCCTTGTGAGGTTGAGGGAAGAACGTGGAAAAGATGGATAGGCTGATTGATGTGGAAGGAGGAAGGTACCTTAAGGTACCTTAAGCAAAAATTTGGGGTGAGGTCTGAGAGTGACCTTGTTTTTGAGAAAAAAAAATATAGGGTGGTCCAGCCATAAGAGCACCAATTTCTCCCATGCATCTCGCAGTCGTGATAGTGCCTAGGAAGGCCACCTTCATGGAAAGATGTAGAAGAGAACATGTGGCCAGACGTTCAAATGGGGTAGTTGTGAGAGATCAAAGCACTAAAGTGAGGTCCCATGGGGGCCTTGGGGCTCTGGGTGGAAGCTGTGCACTCCCTGGAGGAATCTTTTGGTAATTGGATGAACAAACGCCATCCACATGGAATGTTGTAGTGGCTTCTAAATGTACCCACAGTGAACTCACTGAAAGGCTGGAGTTCTTAAGGTAGAACATGTAGTCCAGGACCATTGGTATCGCAGAGGTGGTGGCAATTTGATTGTTTAGGTACCATATGTGGAATCTCTTCCATGTATGCAGGTGCATAGCCTGTGTAGTGGGCCTTCTGCTGTTCAGCACGATGTCTTTAACATCCTCAGAACAAGTTATCTCCTCACCTTGGAACCACTGAGGAGCTAGGTTGCAAGATGGGGAGACTCCAGGTTTGGATGCAGAGTCTGGCCCATGTCCTGAGAGAGGAAATTTGGAAGAAGTGGGAGAAGATGCGTGGGCATGACCACATCTGTTTCAGGTATGGGTACCAGGTGTGTCTGCACCATGCTAATGCTCTCAGGATGACTTTGGCTTGATCGATTCTGATCTTATGCAGGACCCTGGACAACAATCGGTTAGAAGGAAAAGCACAGAGGAGGGGCGTGTGCCACGGAATGAAAAATGCATTGCCGCTGAATCCTGATCCCAGACCCGCTCTAGAGTGGAAAGCTGGACATTTGTTTTGCGGCGAATAGGTCCAACGTGGGGAAACCCCATAGCTGAAATATGCTCTGGATCATGCAGGTGTTGATTTCCCCACTCATGGTCATTCGAGAGCCTTCAACTTAACGCATCGGCCATGATATTCTGATACCCCAGCAGGTAGGTGGCTGATATGCTGTACATACAATGTTCAAGTTTTATGGCCTCCATACATAAGGAGTGTGATCTCTCTCGTCCCAGCTTGTTTATGTGAAACATGCAGGCTCCATTGTCCATCATGATCTCTATGTTTTTGTCTTTGATCAGAGGCATGAAATGTGTACAGGTATTGCAGACTGCCTGTAATTCCAGTACATCGATGTGGACTGTTATTCAGAACGAGACCATCTTCCCTGTACTGTGAGCTTGCCTAGGTGGGCACCCTATCCCTATCGAGAGGCATCCATTGTAATTATCAACTTGGGAGGACGCTAAAGGAAAGGAACACCAGCACAGATGTTGTGCAGGTGAGTCCACCATTGTGATGAATACTTGACCTTCATTGGCATACTCAGAAGTTTGTTCAAATTGTGTTTGTGTGGTGTGAATACAGTCCTGAGCCAACCCTACAATGTGCAGTCTGGCATGCGCATGTGCAGTCTGGCATGTTTCACCACGTACATAGTTGTCACCATGTGACCTAGTAGCTGAAAACAGGTCCTGACCAATACACAGCCCCAGGGTATCAAGGTATCGATGAAGTTCGTTAAAGTGGTGAATCTCTGAAGAGGTAATGATGATGTTGCTTCTAGAGAATTTAGGTGCGTTCCGATGAAGTTCAGTTTCTGGACTGGCATCAGTGTGGACATTTGGGTGTTTATTTGTAGACTGAGACTGGTGAAGAGTGACATTGTCTGGTGCGTGACTGTGACGGTTTCTGCCCGAGTGTGAGTCTTGATCAAACAGTCGTCTAAGTAGGGACATTATATCACGATCCCATGATTGTGAAGGTGGGCCACTGCCAGAGTAAGGACTTTGGAAAACACCTGGGGAGCTATGGAGAGGCCAAAGGGTAGTACTGTATATTGGAAATGGTCCTGTCCTAGTACAAACCGAAGACGTTTCCTGTACATAGGGCATCTAGTAATGTGAAAGTGTATCTTGCAGGTCAAGCTACAAATCAATCCCCTTGTTCCAGTGCTGGAATGACTGTAATCATCCTAAATCATTGTGTTATGATGAATTTGTTTAGCTTCCTGAGATCGAGGATAGGTCTCCATCCTTCTTCAGGGTTAAAAAATAATGGGAATAGAAGCCCTTCCCTCTGTGTCGTGCCAGAACTGGCTCTATCGCGCCCAGTTGTAGGAGATGCTCCCGTTCCTGTCCCAGGAAGGGCTTGTAAGAGGCGTCCCTGAAAAGGGACGGGGAGGAAGAGTGGGTAGGAGGGATGGAGAGGAACTGGATGGCATAGCCAGTCTTGATGATTTCCAGTACCCATCTGTTGGAAGTGATGGTTCACCAGTTTGGATAGAACGGTATTAGACAATTGGTAAAGGGATGGTTGTTGGGAGATAGTGTTGGCAGCAAAAGCTGGGGGAAGGTCTGGAAGCCCTTGACCAAACCTTCAACTCTGCTGTTTAGAGGTTGATTGTAAGTTGTGGTGGGTTGGGAGGATCATGGTCTGCGTCTGGGTGATCTCGGTCTACACCTCTGGTTGGTCACTGTCTATGCCTCTGGTTATCATATTGTCTCGGTTGCTGTGTATACGGGGCATAATAGTCTCATTTGGTGAGAATGAAGTGTAGGTGGCAGGAGCCGCCTTCTGAGCTAAAACTTCTTTCACCTCCTCAATGTTGTGTTTGGGAGGGGCAGTTGGTGGCACTGTGGATCATGGTGAAGAGCATCTATGTACCTCCGTGGTGCCACTTAGGAGTCTGGGGTAAAACTGCCTGTAAGCTGCCAGTGGTCCCAGAATGCCCACTGAGGTGGGAAGGACGGGGGGCGGGGGCAAGATGACCATACCAACCTTGAAATTCAGACCCTGGCAGAGGCTTAGGGCGCTCATGATGTGCGGACTGAACACTGCCTTGCACAGGTGAAGAGTGTTGGGAGGAGAAAGCGTCCCCTTCCTCATCTTCATCCTTCTCACTAGAGAAAGAAGGAGCAGCTGTCGTTGATGGAGTGAGCGGTAGTAAAGGTAGCGAAGCAGTATCGATACAGAGGAGAGGCGATTCTGGTAGTGGGTTAATTTTCAGGTCCTTTGGAGCAAGAAACTGTTGAGGCTAAGGTAGTGATGGAATTCCCTGTGTGAAAGGCAGAATGGAGAATTGTGGCAGTCCCAGAGAACCTTGCAGTGCCAGTGGGAAAGGAGCCAACAAAGAGCATGCCAAGGACAGTGTGGCAATCCACAGTGCAGCGTCTGTGCTATTCAACATATGACCAGCAGGTGACACTGTTGCCTTTTGTACTGCAGAGTCGCTCAGTACACAGTGCTTTGTCTGTGCTGCGGAGGAGGATGAGGCAGTATTCTGCCTGTCCTCTTTCTTAGAGCCTGCCTAGTTAGGGTCTGCAGCTGCGACGGTACCACTGGTACCGTAGGTCCCTGCCAACTCAAAGGTACTAAGCCATAGTGTGGTCACTACCGATGCGGTGGATGGAGTCAGGGAACGTTTCCTCTTTGACGTGGTCTAGGCAAAGGGAGTGCTAGCTCTCCTCTTTCCACATCCTTTGGAGACAGGTCCCTTCCTTTCAGGATGGCGGGGTGGGGTGTCTTTCAGAAGCCACCTGCGGTAATGGGGTTTATAAACATCTACAGCATTAGCTGCTCATTCACTCACTGCTCCATTTCCCCCACAAAACTAAAATAAGGAAAGTTTGAATAAGAAATGGAAGGAGAGGAAAGACAGTCACACACCTGCCTCTCCCTCAAGCCACATGGTTGCTTTGGTCAAAGGGTGCACGAAGAAATGGGTGGAAGGAAGGATCTCTTAGGTTATTTGCTAGATTAGGCCTCTGCTCAACACACTTTTCCATAGCAACAGAAGCCACTTTTGAGGCTCATCTTTTCACTAGTAAAGTTAATAAAGGAAGTGAGATACTTAATTTGTGTTTGACATTTCTCATTTTATGTGATACCTACCTATTCAGGAGCTGAACAAGAAACACTTAGATTCTAAAGCCATAGTTCTGCTTTTTACTCTTAAGGGGAAGCACACATTTGTAACAATAGACTTGCCTCTCATTCAAGCTTAAGATCCACAAAGGAACTCAATCATTGCAATGCTGAGCATCACAGCACGTACCTTTTAGGCACTTAAAAAACATAGGAACAACACTGTATTTCCAGAACCAAGTTAGACACCTATGCTCCCTTTACAATGAATGGCGAGAGATAGATACCTTAGAATACAGTCCACAACAGCCAACACAGTAGGTGGGGAGCCACCTAAGCTAGCCAATGGGAGATGCCAATAAGACTGGTATGTGCCAAGACCAGCCCCTTTGTCAGAGACAGCTGCCTAAATCTAGGCTCCAGGAAAGCATCAGTGACTGGGCAAGGCTATATAGCAGATCACAGAAAATTTTTCACATCCTTAAGTATAGGAAGTTTTATAAATGTCCTTTTTCTTGCTTATAAAGAGCCAGGTTTCTACCCATTCCTTGATTATGAAAAACGAGAAATATTAACAGTTCAGGCAGCAAAACAATTTTATAGCCATTCCATAAATAATGGCAAATTCCTAAATCAGTAATGATTTACATGAATAATGACAGCTCTGTGATGAGCATGAAATATTTTGAAAATTACCCCAAAGTAACTTCTGAAATGGCAAATCAGGCAGCCATTTTTAGATTCACGTTGGTTAAAAAAAAAAAAAAAAAAAAAAAAGAAGAAAGTTTGACAACACAACACAAAACTAACAAACTGCATGAGCTCAACAAGTGACTGGATGCGTGCAAGCTCCAGCATTACGTACAAACTAATTTGGCAAAGCAATCATCCCCTAATAGGGCCAACTGCTACACCACGTTTAGGGTTGTGAAATAAAAGCCATTTCAGTTACTTGAGCAAATTAAGTATCAAAATACTGTTTGTTATACTTTCTACATTCTTATATACTGAGAAGTAAGAGAATCAGGTTTCATCAGATTTGGCCAAGAAGGTTCTTTTTCAAACAGATACTGAGTCTGAAAAACTTCAGCTTCAAAGGATTAGAACAGTTGAAAATAGGATGTAGTCTAGAAACCTCTTCTCAATTTTAACACCATTAAACTAACAAAATAAGATAGCCAAAGAAATCCATTATGCGCTCAAAAACAAGCATCCCTTAAATGGTTAATCCTAACAATCATTTGGCATGGATGCAGCACATTTACAAGAGACACTGAACCTGGCTGCTACTTAGTTGTCATTAGTTTCTGTTTTTTTTGCTATTGTTTGCTCCCTTTGAAGTGTCATATTAAACCATAATAATTAGACTATTTGGCAGTAGCTTCAGGAGGACAGTACCCGTTCTGTACCTGGATTTTGTAGCTTTTAGTCAAAGCGCATGGAAATATTTACTTCCTACTGGCCCTGAGCTGGAAAGAGTTCTGCACACTACCAAAGTGTTCTTTGGTTAAAGCATGTTAGTTGCATGGTTTTCCTGATCAACATATTAGCCAACAGGGGAACAACAGTGGCATTTGAGCACTGATAGAGAGAGAAATCACTGTCCTTGTGGACAAAAGTAAGAATCTATACAATAGCTAGCAGTAACTGAGATGAAGCAAAAGTCTGTGTGCAGCAGTAAGGAATGCAGCCAAGCTTCCGATGTTTGAAATACTCCTCTCTGTTAAAAGGTATCTTGAAAGTCACGCTGACCCTAAAATCCATCTTTGAAGCCACATCAAAAAACTTGTCTCTCCCTTGATAACAGAACCATAACAAAAACCACACTAATCCAAACTGGAAAAGAAAAGAGGGCTCTTTTGTTACATTTTTTTTAAATCTCCACAGGTAGCAGAGTTATTGGCTATGAATAAGTGGTTTCCAACCAGATGGTCAACTGGGTATTTAAAGCTGTGTTGTGTTATGAAGAAGGAATTTAGTAACATGTGACTGGTCTCCTCATACTTAGGCTGGAGTCATTGCATCTTCAACCATAATGCTAGTGCAGACAACTTCGACTGCACTAAAGCTAGCTCTACCCTCTCAGGTCCTCCTCTGAAAGAATTACTGTAATTCTATTTACTAAAATAGATAAGCTTTTACTATCATTCAGGTATTAAAGAGATGCAATAGTTTTAAAATTGACAAATTCTCTTACATTTTTTTCTAAAGTACTCAAGTCATTAGACAATCTACATTTAAAATCTAGTTATCCTCGGAGATACAGCTTATTTTTTTTTAAAAATTACTTCTTCCTATGATATTGATAGAGAACTGTGAGCTTCAAGGTGAGAAAATCATTTGTCAGAAGCATTTTGGGAAGTTTGTCAGCGTCTTCTTTATTGAAGTAGCAGAAAAAATCTAAACTGTTGGTTTACTTCATCCAGTGGGTAGACCACCAACTGGCACAGACTTTTTAGGTTCTTAGATTTCTTCCACCTGTTCTATCAATCCTCAAACAAAACTTTCCTATAATGGAATACAGGAACCAGTTTTGCCCTCTACTAGTTAGAACTATCAATGAAAACCACGCCTGCACAGGAAACTCTTAACCACATAAAGCTGTTTCAAAAGGCAAAAAAAATCCCTGTTCATCAAATTTACCAACCCTAATTGAAGAGTACTAACTTGTATATCCTACAATGACCAGGTAATGAGAGGGAAAGCATACTGAGCAAATTGGGATGCACTGGAAAGCTAGGCAATAGAGCATGCTGTAGGAATGCAAGGATTTTCATTGTAGACTCATGAATCCAGCCAGTTACAAATTCTCTCTCTGCCCAGGAGATGATTAAAGGCTTGAGCAAGAATTTAAAAACAGAACTGTGTGAATTGATTCCTGGCAAGAGAGTGTATGGTGAGTCAGTCAATCAGTCTCCACAACTGAAAGCTTTAATTTTTAGTCATATCAGTTTGATGTTCCTACTCCTGGTGGGGAAAGATATGAAAATTCTATGAGCTATTAGGAGCGATCACCCAAAAATAAGGGTGGGGTGGGGTGTGCAAAGTTTAGGGAATGGGATTACTCAAAACAATGGCCATATCTCTTAAACCCATCCTTTTATCTAGAGACTAAAACACAGAGATGGAGGTGTGAGGGACAAGAGCTCCTCCATTCCAGCACTCAGACTAATTCAAATTTCAAGTGTAGCCAATATCTACTAGCCCCAGGCTGATATGCAAGGAGGAGCTACAGAGAAGATTACATGGCCATTAAAATCCCAGGACCATTCCCAACACCTGTGCTTCTTTCCAATAAACTGCACCTTGATCTTTCTAGTGGGAATCTCTCCCCTCACCCTATGTCCCCCCAGTTTTATATTGGCCATTGGCTAGTAGATTCCACCACACACCATCCTTCTGGTTAAAAAGAGTTTGACAAGTTTTTCAGTCCCTAGCCTTCGAGAGCTCCACATAGGCATTCCTTTTTCTATTGAAGGCAATAGGATTTAGTCCATTAACTTCAGTGGGAGCAAGAGCAGATTTAGAAGGGGGAAAAAACAAAACAAAAAAAACAGTTTCCTGTAATGACAGAGAGGAGGAACAAACAAGCAAAAAATCCCACTACTTCTGAACCTTTTCTGGATTCCATTGAGAGAGAGAGAGAAGGAGGTGGGGGCCTGAATGGAGGAGGGAAAAATCATAAGTGGAACCCACTGGTTATGTGAAAGTAGAACTTAGGGTGCCACATTTTCAAATTTGGCTTTAAATTTTCAGTTTTACAGCCACATTTTGATGTTCAAAAACCTGATCACAATCTGTTAGATGTCTAAGTGTCCTAAGTTTCAGGCACATTATACCTGCAACCACAAAGACGGGCCTTTTAAAAATCTTGCTCTTTGACTAACTGTATCTAAAAAACAAAGAGCTTAAAGAAAACATTATCTCCTGTTCACTAGTGACAAGTGAAAAAGTCTCCCTAAATATTGGAGTCCCCAAAGTAGAGATGGGATGCAGTTCTTCTAATTTTCACATTTCTCCAGCATGAAAAATCAAGAAAAAAAAATCTGCAACCAATCAAGTTAATTTCATTCTGCTGCTCCAGATGCAGGGAATTTTGTGTGGGAGAAAAAGAAGGGACAAAAACTAGACAGGAAAATCTGCTAGTTAACTTGGAATAAAGGACTCATCCAGGTACAGTCTCAGCTCACCAATTTATCCTTATGAATGTAAGTTGGCCTGGTATAGACAGCTGGCAGAGAAGTCCTATGCAGAACAAGTTATTAAGAATCAAACATTTTTCCTTCCAATTATCTCTTCCTTGAAGAAGCTAACATGGAATAAGGCATATAAATCCAAACTAGAGAGAGCAACAACATTTTTTTGCAAGCCAACAGCTGTGGGATACAGAGAGTCGCTCCCTTTCCGCATTAAAAAGAGTACAAGAAAATATAATACCTAGCAGCCAACCTGTAATAGTTCAATTAATTATATGATCTATAAACAAGCATTTTAGAAGATAACTTATTACATTCAGCGACATAATTAAGGTTTAATTCTTCAGGCACTGTATTTAATTTAAATCTTTCAAAAGTGTATTCATTCACTGACAGATCAGGTGCCTTGTATTACCATAACTTTACTCACTCATCGGGCTCTTCTTCAATTGCATAATTATCAGCTCCTACTTGGTCATGTTAGTATTCATCTAAACTAGAGGACAGGGTTTAGCTGAATTTGATACTTTGATATACGATGAAAGGAGCTGCAAGTTAAATGTGGTCTAAGCATTAGTTGGTAAAAACAATAGGTAAACTTATTGGAGAAGAAAAAAAATTGAAGTTATTTTTAAAACTACAAATCCAGGTGGGGTACAAACACTAATTATAGGTGAATATCATAGTAAAGTCCACAGTAATGATGATGAACAAAGGCTATATAATATATTATCCAGGACCGCTTCATGGGGTACTTAAAGATAGAGAATTTGAAAGTGAACAAAAATTGCTATCAACGATACCCTATTAGTATAATCCTATCTTTAATCTACAGGCATGATACAATACCTCAACACACATAAACCCAGCTCAAACAGTAACTAATGATCATTAATCCCCCTATCTCTTCAGTGATCTCTCCTTCCTCCATTTATCTAACTGACATTTCACCCTACACACGTGAATAAACTTTAACAGAGAAGGTGAATCAAAAATAATCTCAAAGCAATCTAAGACTATAAATTAAAGTTGAGAACGCGGGGGGGGGGCGGCAAGCGGGGCGATTTGTTCTCGGTGCCTTCAATTTGCATCCAGCTTGGTGGCAAAGAGCACTCAATCAAGTAGACATGCAAACTGTTAGGATGGCTACATTATCCAAGTGAGAGAGAGAGAGAAACAGAGCCATGGAATTTGAGGTTTAACCCATTCACCTGCTCAGCTCCCACAGAGCTGCCCCCAGCTGCCCTATTTTAAAGGAGCCACCCCCCGTGCAGGGTCCCAGAGCCCCGGCTCCAGCTTCGGCTCCAACCAGAATCTGAACGTCTACACCGCAGCGGGCTGCCGGAGATTTCGCTACAGCACATAGGAAATGGCTCATTTTCCTCTCCAGGGTGCTTCGTGTCACCTCTGATCGGGGGCTAGATTTCACGCAGTTGCAATTGTTTAAGAATTTCAGTAATTAGACGAAATGATTGTGACATGTATGCCACGATTCCAGCCACTCTCTCACAAAGCAAAGGGTACTGGATAGAAATACTGGCCATGCAACGTGAAGAGAGTTAACAACCACGCATTATTTACGGCTGTTATACATTGGGCCACTCGTGTAACTACAGATCCCACAGCCTTCGAGATACACGTTGTAGCTCGTCTAAAAGTTACCACACGAGAGCAGGATCTAACTTTTTGAAAGAAGCTGAGCACTGGGAGATAGCTAACACGAGGAATACTGTACACTGCTTTGGAAGCACAGTCATCAGCTTTGTTTGGCAAAATACTTGTATATTTCAGTAAAGGGTGGTCCGAAATTAGCTTCCTACAGAAATTCACGAGAGATAACAAATCTATTAACTGTTAATCGCCCTTTCAAAAGAGAGAACTTTGACCTAGCTCATTAATGATGCAAGAAAAAACGTGTCCTGTGTAAGCCCTCAACACACACTAATTTCCCCCTTTGTAATACCTATAATCTATATCTAAATCCAACCAAGTAGAACAAATAGTTCCTTCCTACAGTAGGATGTGAGCTATTTCCTGCCGTTTCTTCATAATCAGTTTTAATTACAACCCTAGGTTACATCAAACAACTAATAGCCCGTTGCTGCTGCCGAGAGTGGGTGAGGGGGAAGAAAAGTCCATGCTAAAAGATCCTGGGCGATCCAAGGCCATTTGTTCAGACACAAGCCCTCTCCTCCCCTCCCTCTTGTTCTCCGTCCCTAAGACTCCAGGTTCAATCACAGGCAGTCTACAAAGCAACCCATTTAGAAATATTTGAGACTAGAAAAAAAATTTAGGCTGTTCTCCCCCTCCCCCTTATAAAGAAAGCATTTTCTCACACATGATCTGGTCAAGAACAAACTTAATTTAAATCGGAAAGAGAGAGGCTGGAGCGCCAAAGTACAGACTGGAAAAAGCATCTTCAGTGAGTGAAACCAGCACAGCGCTGTGCAAAGAGAACCCAGAGAGAGAGAGCGCGTTCCTTACTAAACTTTGGCATTTAAAAGGTTTCCTTTCTTTTTTTTTTTTTTGGGTGGTTACCTGAAGAGAGACATATTAATCCAAAGAGGTAAAAGTGAGCAAACTCCGCGATCATTGTCCTCAGGTGGCGCCTGCAAATAGTCTCATGCCAAATGGGAGGGGGAAAGAATACAAACTAAAAGCCCCCTCCGACTGTAAATCCACAGAAGCTTAATATAAGCAAGGTTTCCTAATCCTCCAGGAGTTAACAGCGAGCAGAAGGTATTGTCAGCAGCGCCCCAAATCTTGTATCTTCTCTCCCTTGCTCCGGATTTTCCTAGGAGGAGCTCTGACACTTCCTGGGACCATCAACAGTGAAGGAGAAAACAAAAGATCCGCAATTTTCTGCAGCTTGGATTCTCTGTGCCCTGTTCGCAAGCTGCGTCTCCAGCCCGCGACTTCGCCTTCAGCACCCAGGCCACTTGCAAGTATCCCAACAGAGCACTGCCCCTCCGAGACCATAAACCGCTGCAGCACCCTGGCAGGCGGAGAGAGGGAAAAAAGTGCTTGCTACGACCTGAGCCACACAAAGTCACTGGGCATCCGAGGAAGGCGCAGGGGTGACGGCTGCTTTGGGTGAGGGCCCCGGCTCGGTGCCTTTGGGAGGCTGGAGGGAAGAGTGAGGTGGAGCAGCAGCAGCCCTCGCTCCCATCACTTGGGGCAAAGAGCCAGAAACGGAGGGAGCAACAGAGCCTTGCAGGAGTCACGCGCAGCAGCAGGGTCACCCCAGCAGCAACTCCTCGCCCTGCCCTGCATCTCCCCCCTCTGCCCTGCAAGCGGGCATGCAGACCTCTCCTTTCCCCGAGCCGGAGCCGGACACAAAACAGAGAGGAGAGCGCAAAACTTCCAAGGGCCACCGCCCCCAACCCACCCACCCACCCACCGACCGACCCGGCCCCCTAGTGCAGCCGCGAAAGGAGGAGGAGGAGCAGCAGCAGCAGCCGCTCCTTCGCCTCCCTCCCTGCTCGGGCAGCAGGAGCCGGCGGGGGCTGGGCACCGCGGTGTCTCTGCGGGGCTCTCAGCAGCGTCTGAAGTTTCTGGTGGCTCGGGCCCGCCGTGGGTCCCCCTGGCCCCTGCTTCAGCTGCGGGGCTGATGCCGCCCGGAGACACCTTAAAGGAGCCGCCCCCAGGCAAGCCCCGCACGCCCAAGGCGGAGAGGCGCGCGCCGCGTGGCACGGGACCGGGCCGCCCGGGGCTCCCCGCAGCTCCAGAGGTGAAGCCCCAGAGCGTAACGCTACCGAAAGGTAACCAGCGAGCGCCCGGGCTGGGTGTGCGCGGAGAATGGAACATGCCGCGTCTCACCCTCTATCTCTCCCCGCCCCCCCGCGCAAATGGAACTTCCCGGTCTAGGGCTTCAAAAATCCTCCCGGGTCCAGTCGCTTAACCCTTCGCTGCCAAAGGCACCGAGGCTGCAAAGCAAAGCGCCAGAGCTGGCTCCAGCCGTCTGGTGCATTATTGCTCAGGAGGGGAGCAGGAAAGGTTTTGCGTGGGCTGCCTTCCAAGGAAGCCGCATTGTCTGGGACACGCAGGAGCCGAATACCCCGGCCCTGAGTAATGCCTGGGTGGGCTTTGAGCCAAGTTTCACTCTATTTCTGGGGAACGTGCAGCTACCCACGCAGCAAGCAAGGAACCCACAGTCAAAGGAACACGCTACGGGAAAGACAGTTATTATTGGCCTCGCAACCCTGCAGCAAGCAGCTGGCTACTTAAAAACAAAAAAAGTTAGAGGAAATAATGTAAAGGTTTATACACGTGATGTGAAGTATTTCCTGAGGACTACTCAAGTGTAGTAGCCTGGGGCCGTGCAAAACTAAGTTTGTAGTACAATGTTTTAAAAACAAACACTGGTTTTGCTGTTTGCTGTTCCGTCTCCAAAACACCAAGGACGCTGTTGCCACTATACCAATTAATAATAAATACACAGAAAGTGATAATTATACATCATGCATACACAAAGAACTTCCTTGTGAAGTAGTTGGGGTTGCTATACGCACAACATGGCCGGCGAACACCCACTAAAGCATGGGAATGAAAAGGTAAGCCAATTGTTGCCAGCTCTCCTGATTTTAACATAAGGCTGACAAATATTTGATGATTTTCTTAATGCACTGGCTCCCTGAGTCATGTGAATAAATGGAAACTGATTCTCACTTAAAAAAAAGTCAACAGTTTCTGACCCTCAGAGCTGCAGAGAAAAGCTTGACAACATGACCCAAGTGCACCCCAAAGGTTAAAAAAACACATGGAACATAAAATCTTTGCGGGAGGGGGCTAGCTCATGATTTTTGAACACCTGTGATTGGTAGTACTGTAACACTACCTAGCCTTTCTTCCACATATAGGCACACATCTTTTGTACACACCAAACCATGCATGGTAATCTCACGTCTGTCCCTCTGTCACCATTTTGCACATCCCCCTTTACTAGATTATTTCCCCTCTCCCCGCTAGCTGCTGTGGAAGTTTGGAATAGTAATTGGGAGAGAGGGTAGTTTGGTAAAGGGTAGTGTACAGAAGGGTAATTAAAGGGAACCGTGACAGGATGGCATCCCCAGAGGGCAAAGTTAAGGATGTGGTGCATGGTATGACAGTTATAGTAATGATGTGTGTTTGTGGGTGAGTGAGAAGAATATCTACTATTAAATGGCTTAACGTCTCAAGTCCTTGCTTTTGTCAGGTAAGTTGTGTGTGTAGTGTTCCTGACTGCTTCACTTCAAAGCTTTGTGTGTATTCAGTTTCTAAGTTTTTAATGCTAAATTAAAGTGTGGGGGTTGGATGAGGTGTGGATAGAAGTTTAGCTGAAAATGAGAACATTTTATGAGACCGCAATTGCAAATGAGACCTTCTCTGTTGCTGTATAAAATTTGAGGAAAAAAGTATAGTTCTTGACCAAGAATTTGTGTCCCTGCCCCATCAACCAATCAGGTTTGCGTACTCCCAGGAAAAACAGAAAACAAACAAACAAACAAATAAAAACTACATAGAAAATTCAAAGGTTATAAAAATTAATCGTGTGTTAAATTTCATACCAATAGTCTGCCTACTCTAAGAAGAAAACAGCAATCTATGCCTAAATTTAAACCCATTTTAGAAAGCAATCCCAACTATGAAGTCACTGGCAGGCACCCCTGGAGTTCCTGTGTTGACACATAGTCAGTGTTCTGAGAACAGTATGTATTCCACAACAATTTCTCAACCTGTGCAGTCAGTGACCTCATGCCATCTTTCACTTAATGAAAGCACAGTCATATTATCATCCCTCCTCTCTAGAATTAAAACACACAGTGGAATGGCCAAAACTGTGGAAAGGTCACAGAAAATTCTTATACCTCAGTAAGCAGTCTGACATTTAAATAAATTAAATGAAGACGACCTTGTTTATTCTTCAGGCTTTGACTACTTATCTCAGAACATAATTACGAAGATACTTTTTTTTTTTGTTCCGTTTTAAGGTTTGTTAAATAATATAGCTTGCATGTGTATGAGAGTGAGACTTCCTGTGTTTAAAATGTGTATTTTAGTTTATTACATGAATTAGGAATAGCAAAACCACAAGTCCATGACCAGACCAATCTTTAGTACATAAAAAAATGTGAATTTCACCTGAAAACAAGGTCGCTTACATGGATTTGTAAAATGTTATTTTGACATAACCTTAGTTTAAATAAAGTTGGTTATATTCTGTGCATTTTTTTTTTTGGCACAAACAAATCACTTTTTTAATGCACTGCTGTGAGGTGATGCTTACAGGCTGTCTCAAAATACATGAATGAACTGAATTTGTAACCCATAGATAGTACGTATGATGTCCAGAGAAGAGAAGTGTTTTGTCCTCACGGTGAGTAAGAGATTTACCTTAGTATTTCACTTTGTGAGTTATACATTTAAATCTATCCCCCATACATCCCTGGAAGACTAGTCCCCCAGATAGATGCATTGTTATATTTAGGTCATTCTCAAAGTGTGCCAGCAAAACTTTTTTGTAATACATTGATCTATTATGTATTCTGGAGGTTTATTTTCTTATTTAAATTTTAAATTAAAACATTTACCAAATAGGGCAATGGATTAAGATTCAAGAGACTTGGTTTCTATTACCATTCACTCATTTTGTGCCCTGGACAAAGTAACTTAACCCCCGTATACTTCAGTTTCCCCGTCTGTAAAATATATATATAATATTTATTCACCTTTATAGAAATCCTTTGGGAACTATGGATATTTCTTATAGAATAGAAGATACAATGGAATCTTTCAAGAATTGTCCAGATCATACTGTTTTCCAATACACAAATAAAACTTATAGCATATCATTTAGCTGAGTAAACAGATACACAGTATTATTCCAGAATAATTACTCGGACTGGATGTATACCGCTCAAATTGTTTTTATTTAAACAGTAATAATACATAACAGCTGAGTGAATTTCTTCAAATTGTAAGCCTACAGAGGTTCATCTGAATATCTTTTAAGTAATTTGCATCATCTTTAATTCTGCAGATGTTCTTACAGAAATGTTTAACATTGAGAATCTCTAGTCTCCTTGATAGTTAAGAAAAGAAACTTATGAGTAATGTTTCTAGGAATAGAAATCTGACATTAGTCTCTTCAGAATTTTGGTAATACCTTTTCAGTATGCAGTAGCATTTAAACCTACCTGCTCTGTTCATTCTGTAACATGGCATGCACAAATAAGTGAGCATTAATAATGTAATATAAAGTAGAGGCATCTGGTGACATCTGAAAGCATGGCAGAAGTGTCACAACTATATATTCAACTCTAATTAATAGCTATGGATTAAGAGGATACTGTGTTGATGCAAAAAATTATCCTACCTATGTGCCTTTCTTTATGTATCGGTGGAAATTTTAGGTAACTTTTTAAAGCTCTGGGGAAATTCTGGTGCCTTACATAGGATATACAATAACATATATGCTTAACAATATGAAAGCACAGAGTTTATTATTTCCCACTCAAACTGAAAAATGGTTTCAACTCTCTTTTTAGTCTTTTTAGATAAGAGTTTCATGCTTCGTTTCAGAGTACTCAGATCTAAGCTTTAGATTTGGCCTCTCTTATAGACAAGTGAATTAATTATACACAATCTTTTAAAAGTGCTCATGGAGTCTTTTAGAGATTCCCTGTACATAGTGTTATTTCATGGGCTTTGAATGCACTTTCATGGGCTTTGAATGGATAGAATTGGATAGATCACTTTACATTGAAGGTTCAATAACAAATAGTGACTTATTTTTTAAAATTGCTTTTATATTACATTAAATTATTTATGGTACCTTCCCCCCTCTCTTTCCTTCCCATACCTCTTTGTTGTTGCCATTTTTTGGTTTGCAGTCATACTAACTTCAGCTGAGATTTTGTCCCATCTCACAACCTGAGCATGTCCTTGCTCGTGCCCTAATCTTGCAAAGTTACTTATGTGCATAACTTTGAAGCGAATGAGACTATTCACATGTATATAAAGTTACACACGTGATTAGGTGTTTGCAGAAGCAGGACTCTTGATTGGAAAAGTGAAGGTGCTGTAGAAATGGTATTGGTGATTCAGTAGATGGCACTCTTCCCTCAGTGAGACTCCTGAACCAATGCTTAGGTATGTGTTAGAGGAAACATTTAGGTGTTTTTGTTTCACATTAAACAAAATACCAAGATCCTGACCTCTTGTGATCCCATGGCACCTTTTCAAAGAATAAGGGTATGCGCTCAGCGTCTTGGATTTATTCCAGTATGGAGGCAATAGCATTCTCCGTATCTAAACTCCTTTCTGTTTTAACTGAATATGATATTCTTCCCTTCTGGATCCCAAAACTGTTACGTAGTGCAGCTGATTCTGTAATAACTGTCACCAAAGAAAAACTGCCATCCCTCTAAAGAAGTAGTTGCAGTTTAGGTCAGAGTGAAATTGTTACCACTTTATATATAAGGTTTATAGTCTGAAAAGCATTCTCAGGCTTGCAATAAGTACAGATCAGTAAGCAATATTGCTCTTCAAAGCCCAATTCAATTCCCATTGATATCAATGATAATTGGATCAGGCTTAAGATTTTATTAATATTAACACTAAAATATGGCAAATATCCAATATAGATTAGTTAAAACAAAAATAAGTACACTTTGCAACTGTTTTCGCAGTTAAAGCAAAATAAAATTTGGTCAAGAGGAGGTACTGTATTTAGATTTGAGCTTGCTCTTGCATAATCAAAATATAGGTTCACATCTCACACAAAATCACCTATTGCTATTGGGCACACACCCATTTACAAGACCCGCAACAATGTGCATCCTGATACCTAGTTGTTATGAAGAAGCTCTTAGTTGTTATTATTAAGCAACATGTAAATGATTGTGAACTTTTTTTTTAAAATAGGTCTTAAATTACAGTAGTCATTTACAGTATTAATATGCAGTATTACTGGGCACTTATTAATTTTGTTTACTATTCTAGGGCAGCATTAGGAGAAAAAAAACCCCTCAAATCTCCTCCTATGCCAGTAGTTCTCAAACTTTTGTACTGGTGACCCCTTTCATATAGCAAGCCGACCCCCCCCCCACTTATAAATTAAAAACACTTTTTAAAATATATTTAACACCATTATAAATTCTGGATACAAAGCGGGGTTTGGGATGGAGGCTGACAGCTCGTGCCTCCCCCCCCACGTAATAACTTCACGACCCCCTGAGGGGGTCCCGACACCCAGTTTGAGAACCCGTGTCCTATTCTCTGTTCTTCTATCAGATAGATAAGTTTCCAGACTTTTTGTTTTGCATAAAACATAGTAGGATTATTTTTATATCCTGTTTAATAAGATAATATTGTGAGATAATTTCATACCTTTAGGAGCAAAAAATTGTTAATAGCTTTTATTTAAATATCAAATGCAATGCCAAAATGCAAGGATAAAATCAAACTGAATAAATAAGTTGGGCGGGGGGGAGGGTTGCAGTTTAAGATAACCCCATCTTTTGCTGGTCATCCAATGTATTATGGGCCCAACCCTGCCTGATCTGTATGCAGAACCCCAATTGAAGTCAATGGGAATTTTACATGAATAGAGGCAAACCAGATTATTGAAATAGAAAAATGGTATATCTCAATATTAAAACCATGGGGAGTGGTTTGGGATGAGGTATGAGAGAGGGTTTCTGGTAGCTGAAAGATGGAATTGGATTGGGGAATTGAATAGATATTGAAGAGTTGAAAATGCATATATTTCAGTATAATGAGCTGGGACAGTCCCAGAAAGCTAGGATAATCCTGGGGTTGGGGGAGAGGCTGGAAAGGTTATTGGGTTGCTCTGGGTCTCAGTCAATCCCCTTTAAACCAATGGGAGTCTTTCCTTTGACTTGGATGGGCAGAAGGCTAAGTATGTATAGAACTCTTGCAGGTGTGGGCCCTACTTGTTTCTATTGTTTTGTTCCTGGTTTTTGAATGGAAGGTTTGGAGCCGATTCTGCTGTCACTAACG
This sequence comes from Lepidochelys kempii, assembly GCF_965140285.1. Classification (NCBI taxonomy): domain Eukaryota; kingdom Metazoa; phylum Chordata; order Testudines; family Cheloniidae; genus Lepidochelys; species Lepidochelys kempii. The sequence continues at coordinate 180,153,011 of NC_136380.1, forward strand.
GTTTTACACTGGGATGTAACTGTTATTTATTTGTTTACACTAACAATGAATGTGACTTTCATTGTTATAATGCTAGGTATATTTCAGATATGTTATAGCGCATCCTGGTGGAAAAAACTCACTGAAAATATATACTTCTGTTTCTCCCATACAAAATACTAAAAGCATATTGTCTATTCAGTCTACTCAGCATCCGCAGACTGTAGCTCAAAATGCCTTGTGAACAATATCTCCTATAATTATTTTTAAAACTTCTGTTCCACATATCGGCTTCTGTAATGACAAAACGATCTGTTTAATATGTAATATACAAAACAACATAATTATTGCAAAATCAGTGTGATCTCAGATATTGTTTAAACAAAGAGTGACCTGTCTCTGAAATCTCAGTGTTTGGTTATTGTGTGTACCAAGTGAACCATTCAAAATGAACTATCTCCTTGTTTCCATGTATCGTATAGGAAGGAGTATTAGGCTGTCACCTAGTGGATCGCTGAAATCTGAATGGCATTAAAAGGGCAAACACAATAAAATGAAAAGTAGTCTTGCTGGGTTTTTGGTTTGTTTGTTTGTTTGTTTGTTTGATTTGGTTTCCCCCCTTCCCCCAGACATTGTGAAAGCTACAACAGACCATTATTGTTCCATAATATCTGGTTTTGAGACCCCATTCATGTCACATAATGTATTGGCACTGAAGAAAGGTGAATCATTTTGATAGCCTAACATTTGTAAGAGAAAATATGTTAATATTCACAGCTCAGATAGCATGAATTTAATATTCCTAAGGACATCCATTTTTAAATGAATTGCACACAATTTTTATTTAAGAAAAGCCTCTGTCTCATTAAAAATCCAATAAAATGATATACTGTACAGTTATCTTCTAGGAGAATGTTCTATGATTATCAACAGGCCTGGAAACAAGAGTTCTGTAATAATAAATTTATTAATTTGGTGGAGGGCAATTATTGTATATATAATCCTTGGATAGTTAATCTTAACTTTAGCAATCTGGAAAAAAGAATTACATGAGCTATCCATCTTATTTTTTTTGACTGAATTATTGTACATGCTTATAGCAGACTCCATTTAAGAGCTGAATGCCTGCAGTGAATTAACTCTGTCAAATGTAAAGCAGAAAGCCAAGCAACTGAAAATAACCAGCCTGCTCACCCAGTACAATTTACAATTGCATGTTATGAGTTTAAAATAACCAGCCTACTTGCTCAGTACAATTTACAATTGTGTGTTGAAAGCCTATCTTCTAACATATATTTAACTTCCTTTCAAAAAATGCTTAGCATAGTCTTAGGGCTATATTATGCTATTGGTTGTGTTAGGGTATGTAGTGATCCCTCACTCTCCAGTGGGGAGGGAGGCCACTCCGCCTCTTGTATTGGGCGGTAATCCTCGGGCTTGGGTCACACTAGTGGGGCCGAGTTGTAAGTAGTCTTTAGGTCTGGGCCTGTCTAACAGAGACAAACAAGAAATAATAGCTGGGTGCTCTTGTCCACACCCTCGGGAGGGGCAAAGAACTGAGTAGTCTTTAGCTCGCAGCCCCTCAGCTGGGACTGGCAGCACTTAATAGTCTGAGACTCTAGCTACCTTGAGCAGGCTTTAGCTTCAGCTTGTGGGCTAAGGCAGCCAGCAAACACAGTCTGGAGCTCTAGTACTTTGGGTGGGGCAGAGCAGGGACCAGGCTTTAGCCTAAGCTTTCTGGCTAAGGCAGCCAATAAACACTCTGTTCAGGGTTCAGGTAGAGCTGAGTAGTCCACTCTCACAGTACAGGGGCTCTGGAAGGGAGGGGGCATCAACAGAGTTTAGCATCCTAGCTTGACAGACAGTAGATTCACACAGGCCTACAGGTTTATGGGGGGGAGTCTGCCACCCCAGAGGCAGAGCGGCAGAGTGGTCTGCCACTGGGGCAGCGGGAATCCATCCACAACACTCTGGTTCTACGGTCCTTCTAGTCGGGGTTCTCAGGGCTCTCCCTCGAGGGCTACTTGAGACTGCAGGGCCCAAGAGTCCCCACAGCAGATTTGACCAAAACTGAAGCCCATCATGGGACACTCACATTAAAGGTGCCCAAATCGGCCTCAGGTAAAACAAGGACTGATTTTGGGATGTCGGAGCCAGTCTGTAGAGTTGGACGATGGCGTTGGCTCCTCTGCATTCTGGGGCTTCCCCACCATGGCTACATCCTCAGGCATTCCCTGGATTGCAGAGGGGGTGGACATCAGGGTTTAACGATATCCCATCCATCAGGGCACCTTGGGCTGGGTAGGGTTTTGTTCTTCTTGGTCTTTTCTTCCCAGGGTTGACTGCTATTGGGGTGAAGGGCCAAGCCCCAGTCCAACAGTAGTCTCTGTGGCCAAAAAGCCCTCCATGGGGGTCACAGCCACACTCAGGGTTGCCAGCCGGTGGTGAAGGATCCAGGTTCTTCCCCGTGTTGGGAAGATATGTATGAACTGCTCCGGAACAATTTGTTCAGCGACTCAACCTCTGTATGCCGTTCGGGCTGTAGCCATCTCCAGCACACATCCTTCAGTTGCTGGGCTACTGCCCTTGGTCGGGTCCTGGGTGGGTAGCTCTTCTCCCAGAGACGCTGCCGGAAAGTATCTGGTGTGATCTCGAGTGCATCAAGGATTGCGGCCTTCAACCGACCATAGTCTTGGGCTTCCTCTGCTGGGAGCCCCCAATAGGTGGCCTGGGCTGTCAAATACGGGGCCAATAGGGTGGCCCATTGCTCCAGGGTCCACTTGGCTGCTGAGGTGACCCTCTCAAAAATGATGAGGAAGGTTTCTGGATTATCCTCCGGGCCCATTTTCGCCAAGCGCACTGGCACTGTGGGGTCAGCGGGAGCTGCTGCATCCCTAGTGTTGGAGCTACCTGGGATTGGCACAAGCATCACAAGCTACTGCAAGCACTGTTGTTGCTGCTCACGGTTTTGGGCACCCAGTTCTCGAATCTGTTGCTGATTCCCTAGTTGTTGCAGTTGTTGCTGCTGCTGGAGCTGTGCTGCCTGCTGTTGCTGTTGGCTCTCAGTGAGCCGTTTGATCAGTTCCCAAACTGGGGGAGGGTGATAGGGTTCTGTTTAGCACTGTCCTTGGCTCGTCCCCTTATCTCAGGGGAGGGGGGTGATGCCCACATTCTCCACCAAGTGCAGTGATCCTTTGCTTTCCAAGGTGGAAGCAGGCCACTCTGCATTTTGTATTGGGTGGTAACCCTCGGGCTTGTTCCATACTATTACTTCAATATTTTGCAAATTTGTATGGATTCTCAAGTTTTCTATGTAGTCTTAAGCATGTTGCTAAAATATATTAGTGATTCCATGCTCTCGATGTTGTAATTGCAATGAGAGAGGTAGAATAGTAGACAGAGAATAGAAGATATGTTCAAATGTTTATGGTAACTCAAAAAGAACAGGAGTCCTCAGTTAATCTCACAGATCTCCTCACCATTTACAGGACACCAGTCTGATGTACGTTATAAGGGTCAGTATAAAACATTGCTAACATATGGAATCAGTGGAGCAAATCCGTGCTGCTGCTGGGGGGCACAGAAGGAATCCTGCCCTGGACATGAGTTTAGCAAGGAATTTACAACAGCTCACTTGAGGGATGTGTGTTCTTTTATTTCTTTATTTTTTTCTTTTAAAGTTGTTGCTTGTAGTTCATGCCAGGAAGCAGCAGAGAGCATCAGTCTGTCTCCTTTCTGCACCTGCTCCTCCACCCAAGGTCAGACAGGCCTTCAGGGTATGGGCAAATCTCCTGAGAGGCCCCAGCCAAGCGCAGCTTTAAAAACAAAGCAAACCTCCGATGTGCTCTAAATGAGAGCCTTGTCTGTGTACAACTGTTGAAGGGACAGGTCTCTCAGCTCTCCCTCCAGAGACTTCTTTACTTAAATTAAAAGCTACCAGCTGCCTCCCTTTGATGATGCTGGAAAACACTGTGAGTGTGAAAGGGTTATGAAATACTGCCTGCCTCCAGTGGCCCACAGCACCACTTTTATTCCAACACAGTGGGGGAGGCTTCCCCTGGGGTTTCCCAAGTGAGACAGCAGTTTAGGAGAGGATCATACAACTCTCCTACTTCCCAACCTCAACAGTGAGGACTCAGGAGCATCCTGCCTGTCTAGCTTATATAGCCAGCACAGCAAAAGGGAGCAGAACTGGGAGCAGGTAAATGTTCTACCCTTAGCCCAAGACCACATGCAGAGCTGTATAGACACGATGGCTGCCTTCAAGTACTGAAATAAGAGCAGATCCGCTCCCTAAGCATTAAAGCTGGAAGGAGGCAGCAGCATAACAGCAGCTTGGCTAGGAATCTGGGGTGAAATTGTTGCCCCACTGAAGTCAATGGGGAAAATACACTCTGATTTCAATAAGGCAGGATTCCTCCCGTGGTCTTTCCCTCCCCATTTATAACCATTCAGGTTGTAATTCCCAGGTGAAGAGGAGGAACAGATGTATCAGGATAGAAAAATCATGAGTCAGGCTTTAAAAAAAAAAAGAAAGGGGGGGGAGAGATGTTCAGAATTTGTTCTTTTTGGGATTCTTTTTATTTGCTTTCTGTCTTTTAAGCTTTTAGAGTTCATATTTCCAAGGTTTTCTTCTCAGCTAAGAAGCTAGAATCTTCCTTTTTAAACAAAATTACTGGTAGTTATGATTCTCACATAATAACAAGATTCCAGGAACTGGGGGATTTAAACTCACAATAACATTGCAAGAGTTGGCAATGAAAGTATCTCTTGGTACTATTCAAGGGCTTCTTCCAGTTAAGTAAATGAGACTACTCAAATGAACATGGGTTTAAGGAGGATTGGACTCCAAATGCTGTACAGTTCAATGTATTAGCTAAAATGTGTACTACTTTTTAAAACTGTAAAATTTTAAATTTTCTTCTAAAATTTTTAAAAAATAAATGTGCTAAATCTTGTCCTTTACATGTTACTGCAAATAAGAATTGCCTACATGTGTAGTATCCAGTTTGACTACAAAGGGTAGAATGCATCTGCATAATAGAAAGTAGGCTTAAGTCTATAGAGTTTTAATTAATTACTATTGTAACACTGATTTTAGGTCTTAAAGATGCAGAGGACTTTTTAAAAAAAATCCTGAGACATGGAGACTAATTATAATAGAAAAATCTCCAGTTACATTGGGATCCTATTATTTTAATTCATTTCAGACTCTACATTACTTTATTGCAAAATTATGTTTTAAAATAATCATCAGATCTTTGAGGGGCTTGAGCTGTTGTTCTTAAAGGGGCTCCTTTTCACAAGGTAGCATTGATATCTAGTGAACTACTGTATGCTGTAATGCCCTCTGCTGGTAGTAAGCTGGTAAAATCTTCTTAGCTCGTAGAGGGTGGGGAAATGTATTAAATATTGAGATCTGAGAGTAAAAGCACCACTAACTTTCAGCAATATACTAAATACTGACATTATGCTATCAATCTGGAACGAAACCAGCAGACTTGTTTCTAAAAAAGTGATGTGCTATAAATGGCATCCATTCTCCATAAACCCTCCAACACCTTCAAAATTTGTTAACCAAAGTATTTCAAACTTATTTCCAGGGCTAAATAGCTGGAATATTTTGGGTATTAACTGATACCATCCGTTTACTTCAAGCTAACACCCTCTGCATGAACAAATCAAAACTTTATGAAAACTTTACTAGGATGATCATATTAGACTCCAGTATTTCAGCAGGAATTGCAATGGTCATTGAAAACAAGGGGTTCAATAATTTGCTTGCATTTTCCCCACCCTACTTGTGTACAGAACTCACTTACAAACACGCACAACTATGTTCACCTGAAGCCATTGTTATAGTAAAACTATTGTATAAATGCACCATGACTAACTGTATATGATCTTTCTGGTCAGTGATTTGAAACTTTCATAAAAATAAGAGTGATACACTATGTAATTAAACAAGATTGCATATCGAAGAAACCAGATTAAATCATTATTTATGATGTGAATACTTTAAAAGATGATATATTTGAAACCAAAATCAATTGTTTTGTTTTTTCCCTAGCATGTGATACTATATACGTTTTCATTGTGGAAAAAGAAAATTTACAGTTGCCTTAGTTTTTGTTTTTAAATCCATGACAATCCTAATGAGTATTTAATTCTTTGAAAGTGTTAACTCTCCTGCAACACAGCAGCCAATTTTAACGATTCTAGGGCTTCTTGATGCTAAGATAATACAAATAATAAACAATAATTATATAATATGATATATAATGTATTATCTGCATTACTGTGGCATTTAGGAGCCCTGCTAACGGACCACGACCCCGCTGTGCTAGGTGCTGTAAAAACACAGAACAAAAAAGTCAGTCTTTGTACCAAAGAGCTCACAATCTAAGTAAAAGATCAAAGAGAACAGATGGATACAAACACACTCAAATAAGTTTGATTCAATAGCATTTCTCTAAAGTAACTTTCTAATTTGCAGTATGTTTTAGTTAAAATTTCTGCATGTCTTCACTGTGTCAAAGAAAATGTCCTATTGTCTTTTCATCCAATGAACATTTTATGTTGTACAGCTAGTGTTGAATATAAATCAGTCACACTAAGTTATAAATTTTTGGTGTCTTCAGATATATTTCTTGGAGGCTTGAGCTAAGGTTTTAAAAAGTGCTTAGCAGAACTGGATGCTCAACTCCCACTGAGAGTCAAAGGGAGTTAAGCTCCATTAGGTGTTTTGTGAAAAATCCCACCCTTAAACGTTTAATAAGAGTCCCTTGAAAGAGACTTTCACTCTAATATCTAAATATTCCCATCAAATCTGAGGTCAGATCTCAGATTAACAGTAGACATAAAGGGTTTTCTCAGTTACAATATGGACATGTATTCCTCTGGAGACTTGCTTTGTTCAAGTAATTTTATGATGGCTTCTTACCACTTCCATGCTGGAGAGAAGAGGTGCTTTATATGGCAAAAAAAGGGGGGGAAGGTGGTGTCAGTTTAGCTCAGCGGATCAGAAATATGTATTTCAATGGGATAAAATGTTGTGATGATGCAAACTGTTATCTAAATGATACATATTTTTACTTTTCTGACACGGTGAAATTAAGAGCATTTCAGTTGGCAAATCTATTCTACCCTTTAGGTGACAAAATGGATACAGATCTAAATGATGGATATATGTCGATCCAAACATGCCTGGAGACATACATGTTACAAGGCAAACATAAGCACTTAAAACCATGTATAGATTTAGGGTAATTCCTGGAGGGTTTTAATTCCTAGGATTGCCATATCCTAAACTATCAGTAGTCTGAGGTGACAATTCACAGCCAGAGAACAGGTGTGTTTAAGACAGGCCTGTCACTTTTCAGACCTGTATGGAACTTGCCAGTATACTGAAGTCCATCTGCTTTCTTTTCAAACTTTCTACTGATCTGCTACAGCTGATGATCAGTGCCATTTAGACTAGACCTGAAAGGGAGGGAAAATTTTAAAAGGTATGCGTTAATTTCCTTTTAATTTTGCTTCCCTTTAACTGGGAACTTTACTCTTTTTTTAAAACCATGGAGAACTTGATGGAATTATATCATCTTTCATCTTTGTGTGATCTCCTGTATAGCATTTCTGGAAGACATGGTCTGAGATCTACTGCTGAACAATCTTTGAAATGTGTCTTATCCCTAGTCTTCCCCTCTAAGACCTAAAATGTACCACAGATAATGTTAATCCCTTTATATATTACAGATACAATCAAAATAACATAATTACTAAGGAGGCTATTATGTTTCTGCAACAAGGCAACTTCAACTACCATCACACTCTTCAATCACCCCCTGAATATGAGGGTAGCTATTATTTGACACTGACCACTTTATTTGAAAAGTTGAAAACTGGAAACAGGCAGATCTGCACCAGGAGACCTACATTACAGACAGCAGAGGATTTAGATTGATTTCCAATGCCAGTGTACAGACAACTGTGGATCTCTGACAGTAGGATTTAGCTTTAGGTGCAGACATACCTATGACGTTCTTTGTTATATGCTTCCATTCTTGCTATGTCCCTCTAGTGCAGAGGGTGATAGTCAAGTTCTTAATTAACTTAGTTGGTCCACAGTGAACCTAAACTGTTCAAGAGGTAAAGATGGACATCATTTTTCATTAAGAACACAAGTTTGATATTTTTCTTTTCTTAAGACATACTATAGCAATCTTCATTGATTCTCACAGTTTAAGATGTAATAAAAGAGCAGCAGATCAAAAGGTTTACTTAAAAGGGCACAACTGTTTGAAGCTGTATTAAGAGATAGATAAACAATAACAATTACAAATTAATTTCAGTCTGTGGCTTGTATTAATAATGCTAGAATTAAAAATGAAAAAAGCCCTTTAAGTTATGTTCACTCATTTTTCAAAACATTCACAGTCTCAAAACATCAGTGGTATAAATATCATGTGGAGATAAAAGAGCATCAGTTTAACTCCATGAAGTCCTGAAGGCAGACTTTCGTAACAATAATGATCAGGCTATCACATCTTGGAAGTACTATGGAGTAGGTTTTACACTAGGTATATCTACCTATGTAACAACCAGGCAAATATAGCTAGTTATTGACATAGCTATAGATACACATACACAAAACCCCTATAGACAAGTTTAGTACAATGTTTTACTTTGTATCCCAGATTTGAAATCAGATATCAACTTTTTAAGCTAATGTTTGTAGAAAAATTATTATTTTATTTTCTTGTAGTGGTATATCACATCTGTCTCATTACATTAATGACTCAAAGAGCAATTAATTTATAATCAATACTTTCAAACGTTTTATATATATATATATATATATATATATATATATAATTTCTTTGAAGCTGTATCTGTACAATCAATTTATATCTTGTAAAAGGCATATATTTGTTCTATAGATAAATGTGAGGTCAGATACAAAAACACTTGCATTTTGGATAGAATAGTCCCTGAGATGGGAAGTAGTTTATACGTCAGCACATCTTTAATTTACTGTATTTAAACTACTACAAAAATAGACTAAGCTTATGTTCTTGCTTTGAAAAGTTATGAGCATTTTCATATCTTTCAACATAGTAATATCTTCAGTTGATTACAAGTATTGGAAAACAAATCCTTTAATGAAATATCTGCCACAAAATATTGAATACAATTACACACTGCTCAGCAAGGCTGCTGATGAAGTGAAACAAATGCAACATATCAAATGTTTCCATGAAAAACATCATTAAAGTTTTTTCTGGTATGCACCTTAATGGGATACAAAGAATAAATCACATTAAAATAATAGTAAGACACTAACAACCCAATTTCATGCAGAACTTCAACTCCTGAAAGATTTGAAGCCTCGGGCATTTACAATTTACTGTTCTCATTTACAGAAATGATTTGCAGATCTAAATGAATATTTTCTCTCTCCTTTTTTCTTTGGGTCAAACTAGTCTCTGTTTATTAAAACAATTCACTGCAAAGCCAAAGAGGTCATTTCAGGGTAAAATCTCCATCATTGCTAAGAGTAACCCAAACAGGGTGTCCAGTTGGACTATTTGAAGTATGAAGTGACATCAGGTAATGTTTGGTTTTGCTAAGATTCTATATTCTTTGAGCTAAAACTTTCTAAAGACTAAGGTCTAAAGAGAAACCTTTTCTTGGAATGTAGTACATTAACAGTTGTTTATATTTCTATATCGTTATGTTTGATTTATGCTCTCAAGCTGTTTTGATAAACTTTATGCATAGAAATGTGTATACTTACCAATCTACTGCCAAACTATCAAAGAAAGAACTCCTCTGTCAGTAGCTTATGAATTCATAAGTTAAATCAAAGTAATATTCATAGGGTATAGCTCATTTTTCATCTCCCCCTATTTTAGAGCAATAGAAATGGTTTCTCTCAAATTGCTAATTTTCAGTGTGGGGAGGGAAGGAATATTTTAATATATGATTTAGAAAAAGAATGAATAAAAACAGCAGTGGATGTGTTGACGTGGTTCACCTCACTCGATGCTTAGGAACAATTGTTGCTTCTCTAAAATGAAACTACACTTCATACGTAAAACTAGCATCCATTAAAAATACTAGTGTTTTTGGTTAAGGTTACCATGCTGTTTCTATTGAAATCAGTGGAAAAAGTCCTATTCATTTCAATGAAAGAAGGGTCGTGCCCTAAAAATCAGTGTTGTTTTTTCCCCAAAAAAATCCCAAACCTAAGAGAAAAGTCGGCATAGTATATCATACACTATCCTGATAAACTAGAAAGCATGGGAAGTAAAGAGGTATTAAAAAATAAAAGCTGCTCTCACCAGGGAGAGCTTTTGTTTTCTGCACAATCAAATAGAATGGCTTTGCTAATAGCATAGCAGATAACTGGGCCAATGCATAAAATTTAAAGCAAGTAAAATCCATGAAAGGCTTGAGCATAATATTCTGAGATTACAATCAGATTTTATGGGTAAAATCTCAGTGGTAAATGAGCATGAGGTCTCAATCACAGTTCTACTTTTGAGGAGTAACCGTGTGCAGTCAACATATTTAGTGTCACCTTTGTTAATCTATATAATGTACACATCTGTTTCTGCAAGTGGGGACACAGAGCCAAGATGGGAGCTTGTTCTGTTGTAATTGGCTTTCCTTATACAGAATATTAGTGTATGCCCTGGTGGAAAGTTTTCCAAGATCATTACTTTTCTTGAGAAGCCATAGTTTTCTAAATCTGACATATGTAAAGTGTGGTCCATAGGCCACTAGTAGTCCACAAAGCTCTTGTTGGTCACATGGTACACCTCTGCTCCCTTCTTTACAGTGATTTCTACTGCCACCCAGCCTCTTGCTAAGCCAAATCTTGCAGTCTTTACTCAGGCACAGCTCCCACTGAAATCAGGGACTGCAGAATATGGCCCATATTACTAGAGCCAGGATGCAAGCAGATGCAGCTGTTGAAGCAAATGAGGGGGGGCATGCAAGTATAAGAGGAGTGAGGTGAGAAACCAGGGCAGCTTTAGCTGTGGTCCATGGGTGCAATTGCACCCACACAAATCAGGCCAGGTCAAACCTGAACAATGCTCTGACACGGCACACAATGTCACTCACTCAAATTCAGCCAAACCACCCCTCTGTCAGGCAGGTGTGATTCCAGATCAGATTTCAATGAGTGCTGTTGTGACACCATGTACCAGCTCACAGCACCACTCAGGTTTGGCTCAGCTACACCTCGGTCATGACAGGGGGAGGGCTGGGCCAAATTTGAATGAATGGTGTTTCAAGCTGGTGCATGGGGTTACAGTGACGCTCAGGTTTGGCACCTACCATCGATAGTGCAGGGAGCAACTCGCCCACGCTGGCAGGGCCCAGATTTTACTGTTGCTGTCACTGTCATCATCATGCCAGGTCCAAGACGACCTGCCAGGCCAAGAGCCCAGAGTGGGGTCACGCATATTGCTTCTACCTGCAGCAGGACCTGAATGCAAGGGTATGCAGGATCAGGAGCATTCTCACACAGGACAGAATCATCCCAACCACATAGGGAGGCCAACGACCCCACAGACCTGGGCCCTCTCTGACCCCCCACCCCGCCCCCCAATCTCCACAACCATTGAATTGGGAGGCAACATCCATCTACTAAGAAACTGGCTTCCAGTGGGACCAAAGTAATTCACAGGATGAGACAACAGCTGCCTCAACAAGCTACTTTCCTGGAAAGTGAGACAAGGGAAAGCAGTGATGCGCAACAGAATGAGAGCTACACAGGAGAGTGTGTTTCTGAAGCTATGCTCCTGCAGCACATCTAAGTGATACAGAATATCCGCTACAGGCATTCATTCACCTTTCAGTGGAACTCAGATGACCTGAATAGTACAGGAAGTACAGGAACCTCAAGCAGAGGAGATTGGTAGATCTATGGAAACGGAAACTAATTTGACTTCAATGTCAGGTAGAGTTGATCAAAAATGGAATTTCCATCCTGCAGGAAATTCTGATATTTCAACTTTGTTTTTTGGAATGATTTGGGATAAAAAGTCAAAATATCAAAACTTCACAAGAAACAAAAAATTTCAAATTGGGAATGTCAAAAAGTTTGGTTTTAGAATGTTTGACATTAATCTGTGTCCATTGACCTCCCACGGTGCCCCATGAGAGTTGTAGTTTGGGTACCTCATGCATCCGTTCTCCCATATTGGCCAGGCTCTCCAGCAGGATATTATCTCCCAGGATGCCCTAAAGCAGCTCAGCTAGAGGGGTGATCACAGATTTGTGTCAGATTCACCCCATATAAAACATTTAGATTTGGGGCGAAGTGACCTAAGACATTTCTGTTAGGAAAAATCAAGTAATTTTGGAAAACTGGCATTTTCACAAGGAAAACGTTGACTTTGTGGAAACCATATTTTCTGTCAAAACACTGGGAGCAAATTCCCAGCTAGCTCTATTATTAACAATATTTGTACAAATTCACCAAAAACTGAAGCTACTACAAGGATCATAGGGAGTCATTACTATGAACTTCCTCTCACAATGTTTTCATTACCTCCATAAACCAAAACTGGGCCTTCTCCGAGCTTGACATCTAAATAAATGGGTGCATGCACAATTTTTTTTTCAATATACAATTTTGATGTTAGAATGTTACATGCAATATATTTATCACTCTTCTGTTCTGTTGATGCATGAAAGAAGAAAGGATAGCAGAATTTCTTTCAGTATATATGGTCTTTTGCTATACTGAGTTCACGGTCAAGTAGATAAGGAGCTATAGATCACAAAACCATATTCTACATTACCGGTAGTGATGAGACCACCTCAAAGATTTTGAGGGTTTTCAAACCTCTTAAGCTATAATTTGGGTATAAAAAACTAATTAGAATCCCTAATCCTTTCTTTCACTGAAATATCAACACATATTTTATTCCCAGGATGAATCCATTTATCATTATTAAAACAAATCCTTGTTTTTCTTACTATATGGAATTCAGCGCTCTGTTCTAGAATTAGAATGGAACATATCACCACCAGCATCCAGACTGGCACAAATGGTAAATATACAATGTTTTATTTTTCATTTAGTTTTTTCTTTCCCCTTCCTCACCTTAATCCCAGAATCCTCTGCACTCTGCCCACTCTGTTACCTTTTACATCTGACTTTTTCCAATGACTCTTTTTTTCATTCTGCAAAATGGAGCTGAGCTTTAATGATATCAGGTTGAATTTATTCAGTAGAAAGGACCAAAGATTGTGTTTGAAAGTTCAACTCGAAGTCAAATAAAACTGAGTTCACATTCTTCTTACTGGACACTGTGACAAAAGCAGTAGGGAAGAAGAAATCCAGTAGAAAAACTAGGATGTAAAATGGAGGAGAATGAAGAAAATGAAAAACAAACAAAAAATATTTCTAATTTAAAAAAAGTGACTACATGAATGCAGATATGTGTGAAACTTCAGAATGACTCTGAGCTACAGTGAAAAAGATGGCAAATGTTGTCCACAGTGCAGATTGGATTTGTGCTGAGGAACAACTGTTGTAACCAGATCTCCTGCCACAGCTAAATTTGTAAAATACAAAGGGGCCTTGAGTAGGTTAGAAGTTAGGCAAAACAAGTTTGCCCAACCTTCGTTTCTACGGTTAACAAGCCCTACAGCTTTATTTTCCAAAACCTTAATTAAAAGTAGGAAAAAATAATTTAGGTGCTGATGTTCAGAAGTGGCTCCTCTCCATTTCTGTGCTCAGAAATAATGGGGCAAAAATAACTGCAGATCCAGCTGATAGCCTAATCAGACAGTCACAATCAGGTAGTTGGGCATTTAGGTGCTATAAAATGCTTCCACAATTATTTTTTCTACAATGAATTTGCAGACAGAAAATTAAATGTGAAGTTGAGATGATTCTAAAAACCATGGCCTTAATGTTTTATTCATCTTTAAACCAAGGAACAAAAATCTTAGATTCATCTAGAAAGTATCCCCTCAATATTTTTGGATGCACTGTAACATATATTTAGAAGTCGCATGGGGGAAGTTCTTTATCACTGATATCCTGTGGCTTTCGTTTTTGCTACATGCATGATTTATATAAGTGGGTTGTTGTCACTGTAGAATGGTGTAGCATGCAGCATATTGCAAGTAGTCTCTGAACTGTTAAGTAATAGCCCATTTCAAAGTCAGGAATTAAAGCTTTTCTGAATGTGAATAATAGTTCTTTTCTGCTTGGCGGGAGGTGAAGGGTTTGGACTCAAAGCCTATTACTCACAAATAGATTTGTTCAAGAACTGAAATTTATGTTCTGTGGAAAATTGTGATATTTAAACGTAAAATTGCTTGATTGGAAACAAAAAGCCAATTTTTAAAAAATTGTTACATGAAAAATCCCTAAAAATTAGATTCAGGACCATTGACATATTTCATTTTGATAGTGGCTTTTCAGTTAATTTCTTTGTAGCTTTTCTATTATATTAAATATGATATAAATTCAAATGACACTACTGAAATGAAAATTTCATCTTTTTTTACCATATAAAACTTTAATTATAATGGACATAGTCCCATGAAACATTTTGATCTTCGGATGGCAGAATTCTGCCATCAAAATGTTTGACCAGTTCTTCTGACAATGAATTTCCTTTGCACTGATAAAATATTGCCCCTCGCCCTTCGGTCAAAGTGTAAATGAGCAAAAGAAATAGCTGGCCAACTGGGAATACACCATTATGGATAGTGGTAGATAAATTATCCATCAGTTTCACCAAAACCTGATTTATATATGCTTTCAGTCCAGTGGACTTTCTGAGTTTGAGATAAGTGGTAAAATTTCCTTTTGCCTTACGTAGGCCTCTTTCCCTGTGCATTAAATATATTTGAAAAGTCATATAAAGAAAAGTCATTTAACAAGACAAGAAAAGTCCTGAATGAGCATACAGTAGTACCTTGGGAAACCCATTAGCTTCTGTATCCCTTAGACAATTTCTGGTCTTTTTCACTTCATATTCTGAATGGTTGTTAGCTCATTACACTTGATTTCGTATGAATCTTCATAGATATCAGATTTCTCTCTTGGAAAGAGGTTCAACATAATAATTTGTTTTTAATTTCTCACAAACATTTAAAAACTTTCTTTATCTCTTCTGCATGCTGATTGCCTTGCTATGAACCAAGTTGTTATCTAAAAACGGGATGCATATATCAGTTATTCAACACTGGGAAGCCGCTGGGGCATTTATCAACCCAAAGGGAATGCAAGTTCATGGAGTATCTTCTAGATGCTACAGGTGTGGCCAGCTTCTGGACATCCTCATTCATTAGAAATTTGGAATGAAGTTAAATCATTAATTTCGCCTTACACCAGTTCTTGCATTCTGGATAGTTGGTTTCTATCTGGTAGAATTTTACAGCTCATTCCTTCTAAGTAATGCACAGTCTCAATCACACCACCTTTTTTTCCATACATGTATTAAAGAATACAGAGAACATGACAGTGTTAGTCATTCTTTCAATAAAAATTTCCACTGTAACTTTTGATCTAGACGAGTCAAGGAATAATGCCATAGGGCCAGTGAATAGGGGTGATATTAATAGACCTGGTGTTCTTGTTTGGAAGTATACCTCTCCATTTTAACCCTTTTTTGGGGGGAAAAACAGTTTATCATTGTTTTAAACATGCTTCTTCAAAATCACGCACTGGATTCTTCCTCAGTTGTGCACATGCACATTAACCAACTAGTAATTTATACATACTTGAAAGCAGGAGTTAAAGTGATGAGAAGGGTGAAGTGCAAGCCTCTCCTCTGCTAAAAGCAGAGGGAGAGTTCCCCCTTTTCTCTGGCTGTTTTTGGACTGTCTGATATATTTGTACAATGCCTAGCACAATGGAGCACTGATCTTGGATCATCCCTAGGCACTACCATAATAAACATGATTAATAACATTGAAAACTCCTCCTCTTGTCTTCATCAATTTTAACCACTGGCCCTAATCCATGCCATACCCTTGGGGATGTGATGCACAGGTTGATGTGTTAGCAGGCCGTATCTCTTTGCATTCAGAGATTTCTATGTAGAAATTCTGCGCAGATTGCATGCCTTCTTTGATGAGGATGGGGTTTCTGTTATCGGTTGTGTATATTTTCAGTTATATTTTTTACAATCTTTCTATTTCTTCTTTGAAACAATTTCAACATATTTCATTACTTTCTGTAATTATTAGACACACATGATATGGATATCACACAAAAGTTAGATTTAATCTCATAAGAAAACAGATGCTAAATTTAAAATGATTTAAGAGTTCTGTTCTTTTATGTTAAGACGTATATCGTGTGTCTTTGATCATTATAAATGGAATGTTTAGTGATGTGCTGTTCAGATAAATTATTTGTAATTGTGTTTGAAGGTATGTTAAGAGTTTCTGAAACAGTTTGGAAACTATAACAAAAATAATAGCTATAGTGCACCTGGACAACTTTCATCATTTCTCAACAGACCACCACCTGCAGTGCCACAGCAACTAAATGTAATGGAATCTATGTATTTTGTATTAAACCGTAGAAACTAAGCCCCCATTCTGAAGTGATTTGGCACAGGTGGGCTCTTGTGCCTGTGCTTAACCTACCTGCTTTCAATATAACTCTTCATAGGTCCAGTTGGCAGAAATTGCAGCATTGGGATCTATGATGTCATGTTAAAACGTGTTCCATTATCCGAGGGGATTTCAGCATTAGTACAGGCACAGAAGATCAAAAGTTGTTGGGTCAAACGGCAATTAGGAAATATTAACATTTAGCTGTATACATTTTCTTTCCCCTTCATGAACCCAATGTTGCCTTAATTAAACCTAGGGAAATTCAGGAGAAATAGACAGCCAGTATGCTCAGCTGCAGTTCTGGTAAGTCTCAATACTGACTCCTCTGGTTTGCAAACTTTAATTTCTGCCTGAAGATAGAATGCCAGTCAATCAGAGTAAATGAGAATATTCTAACAAATTGTATAGTAAGCATGGGTAATTTAAAAAGTATTCCAGGAAAGAGCAAATCAATCACTATATTTTAATTCAGTATAAAAACTACAGTAGGTATCTCCCATGCAGACAGTGCTCCCCCTCCACTCCCCCAACAAATACTATTGGCAAGGAGATCTTGGAGAAAACAAATTGTGCCAGAGTTGACGTTTCAAGGTATGCCATCTGGAAAAAAGATAAAACAGAAATAGCACCACATGAAGCACAACTCCTCCCAGGAAAAGAAATTACTCAGGCAAAGGGACACTGCAGCAGACAACTAGGATGGAATACGCTGGAGGGACAGGTTTCAGAGTAGCAGCCGTGTAAGTCTGTATCCGCAAAAAGAAAAGGAGGACTTGTGGCACCTTAAATTTGTTAGTCTCTAAGATGCCACAAGTACCGGAGGGACGGGCGTATGGAGAGGCTGGTGAAATGTGACAAGGATGCACTAATGAGAAGTGAAGAGCATTAGACTAGCTATAACAAGTGAGAAAATCTTAGTAGCATTGGACTAACACTGAGAAACCTAATAACATCAGGGAGCTGAAACAAGACTTCACATCAAGACTGGATGCCATCAAGCTAAATAATTGGTCCTCTCAATAGAAGCTCATGAGGGTTTTTAAGAACTGGGAAGTGTCTGCAGCGAATCTTTAGCAACAGCTTGCCCTGAGTTCTCATTCCAGTTTTATGACAGAAATGTTAGCTACAGCTCATCTGAAATCTGCACCATTGGGGATGCGACTGAAAAATGCATTACAGCTCTTAGCAGCCAACAATATTTCTCCTGAACTCAATAGTTAAGGCCCTATTATGGGAGGTGCTGAGCAAGTCTGCCCTCATTTATTTTAATGGGAGTTGTGTGTTCACTACCTCACAAAGGCTGGGCCTTTAACAAGAGAAGTATCAACATTATCTCCTCTCATTACTGTCATTATATTTCCTTCTATGCTGCCCATCTTGTAAAAAAAAAAAAAAATCCCAGTTCCAATCCGTCACTCCTCCCCTCAATGAAATTGCTCTTAAAGACTCACAAATTCCACATCAGCCAATCCTCCACCTCATTATAAAAGGGAGACTGAAAGATAGGGGGTGAAGAGTGGATGCAAAGAAAAATCATTTGTTGTAAATTACCAGAAACTCTTGGTCACCAGGTGCATCTTTGTCATTTAGACTATAAATTCCTTGGGGGTAAGCACTGGCTTAACAAATGACTTGTTGTATGCTTATCACACCATCATGCATGTGTCCCAGCATAGTGACACCATCTCACACAGATGTTTTTCAGCTCCAGGATGTGAGTTAGGTTACATGATATCAATTTTGGTTGAATTTATGGCATATAGTAGGTATCATGCAATAGAAAAACAAAAACTAAAAAAACAAAAAGCAAACAAATAAACCTCCCCACCAAGGTATAGCTGCATAATTGTTACCTCACTGAGATACATACAGTGTAAAAAAGCTAGAATTACTGAGGAAACCATTTCTCACTTGTTGTATGGATAATTAACTGTCTTTTCTGTTGTTTGCTCATACATAGTCTTAAACAGTAAAAAGAGTCTGTACCCTTCAGTCTTTAATTTGAAAAGAGTACAAAATGAATATATATATATATATACACACACACACACACACACGAGTTTCTTTGTGCTGAGAGATGCTGGTTGTCTCTGAAATTTCTTTGTATTGGTCAGATGACATGAAATTTGTGTGAGCAAGATTATCCTTCTTCCAAATTGTGAAACAACTTTGAATAGGAGTGATAACTTGCAAGAATTGTCTTAAATCCATATAATGTTCTCAGTGCCAATATTTTCAGTGAGATCAGAACATTCACAGAATACATGTTTGCATATGCAGCTGTATCCATCTGCTGAGTGGCTGCCAGTGAACGTCACCTTTTCACTTGAAGCTTTCATTCCAGCTAATGTATAATGAAATCCCAGATATGTGACATATTAACCCTTTTTGGCCCAGCTGTTTTACAGAGCCAGCAAAACATCCTATCCAGGGCAAGGAAACACCTGGAAGATCATCATTTCTTCATTGCATCCAAGGTAAATTCTAATGTCTGTAACGCATTTGTCATAAATATAAAGGGAAGGGTGAACCCCTTTGAAATCCCTCCTGGCCAGGGGAAAGCTCCTCTCACCTGTAAAGGGTTAAGAAGCTAAAGGTAACCTCGCTGGCACCTGACCAAAATGACCAATGAGGAGACAAGATACTTTCAAAAGCTGGGAGGAGGGAGAGAAACAAAGGGTCTGTGTCTGTCTGTATGCTGGTCTTGGCCAGGGACAGAACAGGAATGGAGTCTTAGAACTTTTAGTAAGTAATCTAGCTAGGTATGTGTTAGATTATGATTTCTTTAAATGGCTGAGAAAAGAATTGTGCTGAATAGAATAACTATTTCTGTCTGTGTATCCTTTTTGTAACTTAAGGTTTTGCCTAGAGGGGTTCTCTATGTTTTTGAATCTAATTACCCTGTAAGATATCTACCATCCTGATTTTACAGGGGGGATTTCTTTATTTCTATTTACTTCTATTTTTTATTAAAAGTCTTCTTGTAAAACACTGAATGCTTTTTCATTGTTCTCAGATCCAAGGGTTTGGGTCTGTGGTCACCTATGCAAATTGGTGAGGCTTTTTATCCAACATTTCCCAGGAAAAGGGGGGTGCAAGTGTTGGGAGGATTGTTCATTGTTCTTAAGATCCAAGGGTCTGGATCTGTAGTCACCTTAACAAATTGGTGAGGCTTTTTCCCAAACCTTGTCCAGGAAGTGGGGTGCAAGGTTTTGGGAAGTATTTTGGGGGGAAGAACGCGTCCAAACAGCTCTTCCCCAGTAACCAGTATTAGTTTGGTGGTGGTAGCGGCCAGTCCAAGGATAACGGGTGTAATATTTTGTACCTTGGGGAAGTTTTGACCTAAGCTGGTAAAGATAAGCTTAGGAGGTTTTTCATGCAGGTCCCCACATCTGTACCCTAGAGTTCAGAGTGGGGGAGGAACCTTGACAGCATTTGACAGACGATATGACATCTGGACAGAAACACCAAGTCAGATTTAAACCAATGAAATTTCTCTCTCATTTTGGTAGACTAATGTTTAAATCACGATGCTTGTATTTAAAAATTTAATAGTAGTACTTTGAACTTACATAATGCTTTTCAACTATTCACTAATCCACCTTCACAACATTCCAGTGATGCATTTTACAGAAAGGGAGATTGTAGCAGATATTAAATGGTTTACCAAGACAAAGTAAACCATTTAATCTTAGTAGCCAAAGAGGGAGTCAGTTTTAGAACTGGGGTTACAGCTAAAGAGTTCCTACCTTTCAGTCATATGCTCTAATCAGAGCTCTCTTAACACCATTATATACAACAATATATTGTAATTTTCATACCCACCAACATTTTTGTGTATAAATATTTTCCATAAGTGTCTTTTTTTAAAATACACATTCTTCAATACCTTGTTTCTGCCTACAAATGAGGCAAAACAAATGAGGTTCTCATTCATGGCTATGCGATGACAGAGTGTAATGCTCAAAATGCAAGGAACCAGGTGTAAAAGAGACACTATTTGCCCTTTGGACCAGTGAAATCTAGGATAACTGCAGAGTAATACTCAGCTGCTTATGAGCCTTCAGGAAAACAAGTGTAATGTTTCCATTGTAGCAGTCATATTGACACCATGGTCCTCATCTAATTACAAATATGTAGCATTGGGAACAGAGCTCATTGCCAAAAACAAAGGCCTTTTCTTAGCTAGCTAGAAGAGCATCTTCACTAGACAGTAAACGGAACTGGCATGTGTAATTGACTATCCCCACTCTCTGTGGGATACAATCAGCACTTAAGAGGGTTAGGGTTTAACTATATCATCTTATAGTGGATTGCTCTAGAAAGAGCACACATACATATCTTATTACTACTGGTAGCAAATGCTGATCTCTTTTCAACTCAAGTAGTAAAGCCCTGTGGGAGATTTTTGAAGTGAAAGTTGTATATTTTGTTCCCTATCCCACATATATGCAGTCAGATATTAGCGAGTTAATACATCTATAGTAATTTTAAGATGAAAAGTGCTATGGAATTGCTAAGTATTACTGCAAGGCCATAGATTGATTCATATGCAAATGAGAAGTTTTGGCATTTTCCATTGGATGGTGGGCAATGCTATATGTACAAGGCAAAGTAAATCTAGTATAAATGTCTTATGTTGTTGCAGTCTTGGTGGAGGTTACTTTCTCAGCTGTAGGGTCAGTGTAGTGAATGCAGCCGTAATGAGAGAGGCTTATATGGACGAGATAACAGGGTAAGAAGAGCAGACTATAATGCAGACTGTCCACTCAGATTATTTTCTCTACTTATTGCTTAGGGTAGGCGAGGTGCCACAGAATACACTTTTGCCAAGGTGAATGGGATAAGACAGAGACCATGCTCAATTAATCAAGGTGTAATACCAGGTACAATGTTTCTTTCTGAACACCAGCCCTCACTGTGCATTGCAGAAAATCTCTAATTTTCACTGTATCTCTCCTATAATTGGTTGAAATCTTATTTTTAAACTCCTTTCAATATTGAAAGGATTTTTTATTTTCTTTAAAGTGAAAGACAACATCATGCTGAGGAAATTTATGCAAATTAAGCAGGGCTCATACAAAGCAATTAGTTTCAAGATCAGAGGTGACATTTTTTCCCCTTAACTAATGCTAGTTTTAAGCTTTTATTCATGAGCCTATAAATGAATATTCCCTCAAAGCAACATGTATAAAAGAAGAGGGGATGTCAACAGACAGGACCAAGACATTTTTTCCTAACATATTTATAGATAAATAACCCTCTGGAGAGTAAACACTTATTTAGAAATCATAGTTTGCTTAAAACTGAGCAATAGGCAAGAGTATATGCAGGTTTTACAGTCTAAAAATTTGGAAAGACAGGGAACATAATGGTTGGATGCCTGGAAAGTCTTAAGTCATTCAAAACATACTAGAGTAAGCATTCATTTGGTGGTTTTACTTGTGTCCACAATACCACCACCTGCCTTAAAATGACTACTTTGAGTTCGTCCTCCCCCAAAGCATACAGCCAGTTCATGCTCTCCAGTGTATTCTCAGTAGTAATGTACTATTTTTCCTCCAAATACCACAGCATTTGGGAATCTGTGGCAAACTGGAGGGAGGCAAGGAATAGTGACTTTACACTTCATGTTCCTAGCAGGAATAGTGTCAGCAGAACCACCAGCAGTATTAATACCTACTCCATACACTCTTTTGGCAGCATGGCTCCTTTAGAAGCAGTGATGCCTAATGTGAGGGAGGCCATAAGAGGGCAATGCAGCCCATCTGCTTTGATGGAGCTTCAATTTCTCGTTGTTTCCCAGGATAACATGGTTTCAGGCCATGCTAAGCACTTTACAAAAATTATTTTAAGCTTCACAACAGCTCTGCTGTTATTATCTTATGGAAAAACAGGTTGGGAGAGGTGAAGTAACTTCTCAGGGTCACACAGGAAGTCTGGGGCACACCTGGAATTCAGACCTTCAAGACACCCAGCTCTAAACACTAGACAAATCCTTCCTCAGCAACCATCAGCTTCAGTATCTCCAAAAGCAATCCATGTCTAGAATGTAATGTACAAAATTATTCCTAAAGTACTAGGATCTCACAAATCTCTCCTCCCTCACCCTACATATGAACCTAGCTGAATGACTGTGGAGATCACAGTAGTTCACAGAAACTTATTTTACATGTAAGGACTAATGTGCCCGCTTTCCCCATGCAGCTCCAAACACAATCCACACAGTTTTTCTGGAGTTTGGCTTGGTGCACAAAAGGCACTCAGAATGAAACACTAAGTCCATCTGAAGCATTCTTCCCAAGCTTGGCTACTTCGAGGATCTCTCCCTCGGATCTACTCACCTCACATTCTAGGCCCTCTCTGGATTCTGATCCCAACAGAGCCCACTGAAGTCAATGGGAGTAAGAGAATTTAAGGCCACAAAGGACTACCATATCATCTAGTGTGACCTCCCACTCAGCACCCACATACTAAACCCAACAACCAAAATTAAGCCAAAATATTACAGGCCACAAAGGCTAAACCAATGTGGTCCATAGGCAGAGCATAGGAGGGACCAAAGTGCACCAATGCCTGAGGACCAAAGTGCACCAATGCCCTCACAATTAAGTGAGGTATACCCAGATAATCCTAGCAAGTGACCTGAACACTATGCTGCAAAGGAAAGTGAGCCTCCTCCATAAGTCATTGCCAATATGGGCCGGGGGAAAATTCCTCCCTGACCCTACATATGGGAATCAGTTAAACCCAGAGCATGAGAGCTAGAACCAGCCAGCTAAGCGTAAGAGAGAGAGAATACTTGGTGACACCTCAGAGCACTGGCCTACCCCTGTCCAGTGTCCTGTCTCCAGTTGTGGTCATGTCTGATACTTCAGACCAAAGAGACAAAAAAAATCACAAAAAAGCCAGAATACACTGGAGAGGAAGGAAGAATCCTGACTGAGCATAGGGAACATAAAACAAAAACTAGAAGGAACCTCCAGGGCTCTCAATCCCTGCCCCTCACCAATACAAACAAACCCATCATGCAATCTTACTCATACATTTGGCCAGCTCTTGTCTCAAAACTAATTAAGTTGTTTGCCCCCACAACTCCTGTTGGGAGGCTGTTCCAGAAAAAAACAGTTACTAAACTTTTGTAACTGTTGTTCTTTGAGATGTGTTGCTCCTGTCCATTCCATGCTAGATGTGTGCGCACTGTGTGCACTGTTGCTGGAGATTTTTCCCTTAGTGGTATCCCTTGGGCTGACTCTAGCAACCTCTGGAATTGCACACATTTGCACCAGTATAAGGGGTGCTGCCAGCCCTGCACACTCTCAGTTCCTTCTTGCCAGTAACTCTTGACACAGAGGTAGGAGAATGGATCATGGAATGGACATGAGCAACACGTCTCAAAGAACAACAGCTATGAAAGGTTAGTAATTGTTTTTATTTCTTCGAGTGCTCGCTCATGTCCATTCCATGCTAGGTGACTCACAAGCAGTACATGTAGAGGTGGGCTCGGAATCCATGGATGTGCTGACTGCAGCAGTGCTCTCCCAAAACTGCCATCATCACGGGCCTGTTGGGTGATGGCATAGTGGGACATGAAGGTATGAACTGATGACCAGGTTGTGGCTCTGTATCTATCCTGGATTGGTATGTGGGTGAGGAACGCTGCTGCCAAAGCCTGGGCTCTTCTGGAATGTGAGGTCACAATGGCCAGAGGCGGAAGGTTTATCTGCTCATAGCAAGCTCAGATACAAGTGGTTATCCAGAACGAGATTCTTTGGGTTGATATGGGTAGTCTTCTCATCCTTTCCACTCTTGCTAAAAAGAGCTGCACAGACTGGCAGAAGGTTTTAGTTCTCTTAATATAAAAGGCGAGGGTCTACGAAGTCAACATTACTCAGAGGTTTTGTGAGGCTTTGGGAAGAAGACAGTTGTTGTCTCGTTGTTGTGGAATTGTGGCACAACCTTTAGTTGGAAGGTTGGATGGGGGGGGCGCAGTTGGTACTGGAGTCTGGTGGTGCATAGGCTGGGTACCGGTGATGTGCCCTGGGTGGAGCAAAAGATTCTCCTTCAGACTCTGAAGAGGAGTCTCTTGGGGACCATGGTGGAACTGTACCCACTTCTGCCTCCATGCAGTGCTGGGGTTCCAGGGTCTGGTGATGAGTCAATGACCACAATGCCAGGATCATGGTAGGCTTACACCTAGAGGGAGCCAGGGGTGCCAGTGCTGGGAAGGAGTCCAACTCTCCCTGTTCCCTTCTGCTTCCAATTGCCTTGGCTGGGGGGTGCCCCCTTGGAGTAGTCAGGAACAGGAGAGAGAAGATGTCCTTCGCCACTTGGAAAGCTTCTGGGATTGAAAGGACCATCAGACCGCTGGCACTGCGGCAGCTTCCAGGGGTCGGTAGAGGGTTCCGCACTGGACTCAACATCTTAGGCAGAGTCAACGATGCCATCTCTGGCTCAGGGAGGAAGAGTGGCCCAACACAGGTCTCACTGTAATGGTCTCTCCCCAGTTATCCTTCCTCTGTGCCAGTGAGTGCCCTCTCTCAGTGCACGGCTTCCTATGCTTCTTCCTCAGCACTGGAGATGGAGAATGGTGCCAGGAAGAGCATGGTGCCAGGGGAGCGTTTTGCATGGGTGTCAAAGTGCTTGGTGTCGATTTAGAATGGCTCGGCTCTGATACAGGTCTGAGGGTGGTCTCCATGAGGATGCCCTTCAGCCAAATGCTCCTGACTTTTTAGTGCGAGGTCTGAAGTCTCTGCAGATCTGGCAGTTGTCCTTTACTTGGGTTTCCCCCAGACACTTTAAGCAGCTGGCTTGCAGGTCACTCACTGGCACAGGTTTACTGCAAGATGCACATGGCTTGAAACCTGGAAATCAGGGCATGCCTAGCCCCTGGGGTGAAGAGTCCTTTAGACGACAAGGGCTAACTATTCACACTACTGTGTACACTAACACTACGTATAAGAACTATGTACACTAACTATAATAACTATGAACAGAGAAGAGTCCAAACAACTGGGGAAGAAGCCTTGCCACAGCAAGAAGGATCGTTCCAGCAACCATCACGGATGGTAAAAAGGAAAATTGAGAGGGTGCTGGGCCAGAGACGCCCCCTATGTGCGCGACTCCAGAAGGCAGTAGAGACAACCCCAGTGAATACCACTGAGGGAAAAATCTCCGGCAACTGTACATGCCTAGCATGGAATGGACATGAGCAAACACTTGAAGAAGAACCTCAACTCTGTGATGGTTGGGAACCTTTTCCATTTTCCAAAGTGAATTTGTTCCTGGCCAATTTGTACTATTTGTTCTCATGCTAATATTGTCCTACAGGTTGCGACCAGAGACTGCTAATTTCCCCATTTACTTAGCCTGAGGTTTCAGGAGCAGGTGTAGCAAAGGCGTGTGGCCTCCCTCAAAGATGACAGTGAGGGAGAGCCACACCCACTTACACGTTTACACGTGGAGAACATGGGAAAGGCCCACCCTCTGACAGAAAGGGGGACTGCATTCATTGTCGACCACCACTAGCAGAGGCAGCCATGGATCTCAACAAGCTGGTGAAATGGTGGGCCGAGAGTCAAAAACAAGAGCAAGCTGCCCAGCTCCAGCAGCAGCAGCAACAGCAACTGCTACAAACCCTGAGAGCCAAGCAGCAGCAGCTTATACAGGAGCTGGGGGCCCAGCAGCAGTAGCAACAGGGGCAATATGCTCAGCAACTGGCCACTTTACTGCCCAGCCTCTCCAGTCCCACCACTGGAGGCCCAGTAGTGACAGTAACCCCTTCGATGCTACTCCACATCATGAAAGTAGGATCTGAGGACGATCCAGAAGCGTTCTTAATTATGTTTGAGTGTGTCGCCTCGGCTGCAGGCTGGGACCTGACTCAGTGGGCCACTGTGCTGGTCCCTTATCTAACAGGGGCACCCTACGCCGTGTATTGCGCCCTCTCTAATGAGGAGGCACATGATTATCGGGCTGTTAAGGCAGCAATCCTAGACACATTGGACATTACCCCCAAAACCTTCTGATGTCTGTTTTGGGGAAAAACCTACCCATCGGAGGCTTGAACCCAAATCACGGCCCAGGAACTGAGAGACACATGCTGGCGGTGGCTGCAACTGGAGCGATGCTCCGCCACAGAGGAAGCTGAACAGAACATTACAGGGCAGTTCCTATGTATCCTTCCCCCTTTGGGGAGGACATGGGTAATGTGGCATCACCTCACCACCATGAGTGCAACGGTACGCCTGATGGAAGACTTCCTGGCTGCAGAGAGCCCAGTGTCACCCAGGGCCGCCACAACGGCTCAGGCCCCCACTCGCCCAGGCCTGCCTGCTTTCCTGCGAGCCACTGCTAATTCTAGCCTACCACACAGAGACAGTCCCAGCCCTAGCCCTCAGGCCTGCCCTGCCCTGATACCCCACGGAAATCCCATCCCCACCCTGGGCCATGGCAGGGGAAGGAAACCCTTACTGCCAGGCCCTCCAGAACCCTCATCGTTACCCGGGACCCAAGCAGCGTCCACCAACATCGGCCCCTGCTTCACATGCAGCCAGTTTGGGCACCTTCAATGACAATGGTATCTAGCCTTGCAGCCATTCGCCTTTCCCATACAACATCAAGCCAGCAAGGAGCACGCCAACACAGATGCGTTGTCGTGGCTGGGGGAAGTGGACCGGGAGACCAAGAGCTGGGTTTGGGGGCGGGGAGGTGTATAGCAAAGTGGCGTGGCCTCCCTCAGAGACTGACAGCGAGGGAGAGCCAGACATCCCCTGGTGGGTGGAACCTGAAAGGCCTAGGCCGCCACGCCAGAAGCGGAACAGGAAGTATAAGAGGTGGGCCCTGCAGCTGAACTGAGGAGGAGCTGCCGAGGGAGGCAGACGCTTCCAGCCTGCTGCTGGAGCTGGAACCCACAGAAGACTTCGGCTGTCCCAAGGAGCCTGCTCAGGTACCAGGACTGCCTGACACACCCGACACTGAAGAGTTGCTGGAACTACGGCTTTCACTGTACCCCAGGGAAACAGAGGACGACTCTTGGATGCAGGTACATCCAAGGGGGAGTATAGGAAGCAGCTCAGGGGAACCAGACTACCGTCCATCTGTGGTGCCGCTGTAGACATGGTCAGCATCTTGCGGGTGGATTCTCCACTGACCCAGTGGCAGACCACTCTGCTGCTGTTAGGGCCCTGGGCTGGGACGCAATGGAGGTGGATGGGACCACGTCCTCCCTGCCACCCCAGCCCTGGGGTGGCAGTACTCCCCTCCTTAGGCTAGGAGGCCGGCGCTCCTTAGAGCGCCATAGACTATAGTTGGTGCTCACTCCTTGCCTAAGCCCCATAGAGTGTGTTGGGCGCTCAACCCCCTGCTGGCACCCTAGACTGCTTGCTGGGGCCCCCACCCTGGCTGAGGGCCTGGGCGCCCTGAACCACTCACAGCTACTCTGCCTAAGGGTTAAAGCCTTCGACTGTGTGGGTGCCCCGCCCTGGTGGAGGACCTGGGCCCCTGAACTATTCATGGCCCTACCCTGCCTACGGTTTGGGGGGGCCGGAGACTGCTAATTTCCCCATGTACTTAGCTTGTTGTTTCAGAAGCGGGTGTAGCAAAGAGGTGTGGCTTCCCTGAGAGAAGACAGTGTGGGAGAGCCACACACACCTACACATTTACAGTTGATATACTGCTTTTTTTTCATCACAGACTGATAATCTCTTGTTTTAGAGGAGGGAAATTGGTGCTCATTCACAGAACAATACAACAAATTCTTAAATGGAGGATTGCAACAATCAGCTTCAAATCTATCGCATAAATGAAGGGAAGTACATATGAAATCTCTGGACAACCTACATCCTTCAACACAGCCTAGCACAAAAATTGGTTTAAAAAACCCCTTTAAAGCTTCTGAAGCTCAAAGGTGAGTGGTGTTCTTTGTATGATGTTCTCTTCAGTGGTATAGTGCAATTGTTAAAAAACTAAAATGACTGATATGCTAGGAAACAAGTAATACATGTTTGCTTTCCCTGTCTGAATTTGTATTCCTTTGAAAGACGAGACTCCAGGAAAACTCAGACGTAACCCCCCACACTAAAATATTGCCACTGGCGTCTGCTTAAGGACTGATATAATAGGCCAATCATTTTGGGGGCATCATGTCCTTTTTTAAAAAAAGTTCCCACACTCAGATGGCTGTCAATGGTGGTGCCAGTGAACCGTTACTCAAAGCCCCCCAAACACTTTGTAAACTAGAAGCTGGGAGGACAATAGTAAATTTCAGTCCTAGAAAGAGATAGTGTACTGAATACACAATACCAAGCTTTGTCTGCTTGGGGCTACTGTTGAAGGAGAAGGCTACTTAATCTCCTCATTTGCCCAGGGGATTCTAACTGTTTTAATGTGTCCTTTTTGAGAGCCTGTGAACTGGAGAATATAGGCTGGTAACAACTTTCTTTGGGACTACATCGGCAAAACCAAAAGCTGCCAACACAGAAAGCTAGCACAGTGGTGCTAATGAGCACAAAGAAGACCTTTAACTGTTTTTACAGCTACCATGGCTAGGGTTTCATGTCACTCTTTGGAGAAGGAACTAATTCTTTGGCTTGTTTTATAAGAGTGTAGCTTCTCTCACAGTGCGGAGGATGGCCTCTTCACTGATTTTGTTGAATAATAATAAAGCCTGATGCATCTTTAATGAACTGTGGGATTTCTGGGTTTTCTCCTCTTAATATACAGTTCAGACAGAAACCTGTATGTTCTTGCTGACTTTAAAAAATATACTACACTTTAATTAAGGACTACTACTGGTGAAAGTATGTTAAGAAAGGTCAGTATATATTAATACTTAGGGGTAAATTCAGATGTAGCAGAGTTATATCTCTGTGAACTGGTGGAAGTTAGAGGAGAAGAGACTATTAATGCTTAGTTTGAGGATAAATGAGGGCTGCTGCTTTCTGTATTTCTACAATAGGATGGATATTTTCAATATTCTGGCATTTTCTCTGTTATGTGTTGTGCAAAGTCTTTGGTAAGCATAAAAAATACAAAATTGTAAATGTGGGGACAGAGATATTAAAACATATGCAATAATACAAATACAGAGTATAGGCCCAATAGTTTGACTGTCATGTTACTGTTAATGGGAACACTTAAATGAGACAACAAAACTCTATTCAAGAAACTTCTCAAAGAAGTGAGGGACTTGCTGAACAAGATACAACTTAACATATGAAAGTGCTATACTCTAAGCACAAGACTTTCCTTTACCTAACAAAGTATTTTACTGTACTTAGTCTTACTGGTCATGCATTCTGTAGCATAATGAGGCCACAATGAGCAAAAATCACATTTTCTGCTAGGTCTCACGATATTCTTTCTATAGTGATGGGAATGGAGACTGAACACCCAATCTGTGTGTATGTGTGTGGCTGTATGTGTGTTCATCATTTCTTTTCTCCTTATCACTCCCTCTCTCACTCTTTCTTCCTGTTTTTCCTCAATTGTTGTTTTAAAAAATTCAAAGATTAATGCACTGCAGCTGCAGCTGAAGTGCTAACGAGAGCGCCAGGGCAAGAGGACAGGTTCAAGAGCTGCAGGTTGTGTGCTTTTTCCTGCAGTAGCTTAGGATAAGCAGTACATTTATCTCTTCATATTAGCACTTCTTATCAAATAATGTATGAACCATAAATAACAGACTATCAAACGTCCTACAAGCTCCAGCACAGCCGCAGGTTTCAAAGCACACTAGTTGTCTGTTCTCTTTTTGCGAATGCACTCTCCTTCAGTCTCATGAGGAATCTCACACACATTTACTCATTTGACCAAAACAAAAACAAGACGATCAGATTACAGCCATGAAAAATATATATTGTAGTTAATCTGGAAGCATTAAATTAAACCTGTTTATAGTATTTTGGGGCCCTCTCTAGCTAAAATGAACTTCATGGGCTTAACTTCTTCTGAAGCATGTTCTGCTATACAACAAATCTGTTTTCATATCAGCTTGTGCCTCTTGAAAATAGCCATGCAGGTGAGAATTTATGCTGAGAGGTTGCATTTACACCCATCGGTCATGAGCTAGATTCATGACCCAATTTAGTAAAATGCTGATAATGTTTTTTGTTAACATGCTTTGGGTGCAGAGTGTTTCAGGAAGGGCTACCAATTGGCTTGGTATAATTGTGAACACCTACATCAATATGTCTCAAGTCTCCTCTCATTTTTAGTGGGGTAAATCATACGTAGCTTCGGTGAAGACAATGGAGCTACACTGGTATTAGAAGAGAACCAGATTTATAGTATCTAAATATCAGCATGCCTTTTACTGCATATCCACTACCATCTACACACCTCATATTGACCCATTTGACGTTAAAGGGCTCATGTGAGCAAGATTACGATGAGTAGAAAAAGGGAAAGGCGACAGTTGGTATTCTACAGACTCTGACGAGTGGGTTTTATTTAGTCAGAAATAAACCCAGAAGATGCTGAGATCCGGAAGCCAATAGAGCAAATTCAACTCAGCCTTTCTCTAGAGGATTTTTGTTTTGCTAATTCCCTGTATTTCTGGTCAAGTAAAATTTCTTTTATTATGGCTCAGCATTCAGAGATTTTCTGTACTGTCAAGTGAACTGATTTGATTTTCCCCAGGAATCATGGCAGCAATTCCATGCAGTTCAAAACCTGGCCAACTGCTCTACACTTCCCTTTTTCCCCTGCAGTCCTCACATGGAGGCTCAAGCCAACCATTCCCTAGTGTTTTATGGAATGTGTATGACAGCAGACAAATGGTCCACTCCAGCCTATTCAAAGCACCACCTGAGATCAGCACTAATACGTTTACCTAAAAAGACAATGATTTAAGCCTATTGCGGTTGGAGAAAAAGGATGAAAACACACACACACCTCTGATGGAATACACTACTAATTTACAAAATACCCAGGCTGGCCCTAATACTCCCCAGGTAAGCCTGAGCTAACAGTATTGCAGAAAGCTGCATGGTCAGCCTCTAAACAAGGGAATATCTCATATTATCCAAGAGTGACTTCTCCAGCTGGATAGGAAACAGCACTGATGAGCTCCAAACTTGGCCTAGGGACTAGATATTGTTCCCCAAACAAGTCTGCTTTGTGATGCTCTGGGGGTGCAAAGTAGACAAAATGGAGCAAATGAACAGCTGAAGATTCACTTGGGTAAGAAAATCCTCAAATGGCAAAGATCCAGTATAGCTAGTCTTATGCCATCTGAACTTGCAGCCGCCAATATAGCAGGTGTGTCATGTGCTTGGTGGAGGGAAAGCACATGTGGCTGAAGGACTCTTGTGCTCCCTGGCTGCCAGAATGACCCTTTGAAGGCCATGGCAGCTAGGAATAAATTGGCCCTGAGACTACTCTAAATTATACTTGGTTTAAATGGTCCCAGAGTCACAGGGTATAAAGGGGGCACACAGCCACCTTTATCCCTCTTGCCTAGGTCTCGTTCTGATCATAGCTCAGTTGGACTGAAGGATCAGACCCCGTGTCTTCTCAGTCAGAAAGATGGTCAGACATAGAGGCTAATATATTTGGGGTATTTAAAGTAGGAGAGAACACTCCAAGTGTGGAAAGTGGAATCTGTTCTTTGGTTTGCAGAGGGAAATTCATGTACATTTACAATGTAATTTATGGCATAAAATAGTTACTTGGCCTCAGACGGCTGGTTTAGGATCCTCATGTATCAGGCAAGAAAGTGGGGAAGTGGAGATAGGAAGATTCATTATTTGAAATCTCCTCTTTATTTGGCTCTCTCAAGCCCAAATCTGTGCATCAGAACAGAAAGGCTTCGGTGGCTTGGCTGCATGTGAAGCCAAATTCTCCAACCTACTCTGACTTCTGTGGATGGAGCGAGCCCCTTGGTAGTTATAAATTACAGAGATCCCTGTACTAATGTAAACACAGCTACATTCACGCATCTGTGTTCTATTAAATGAACAGTGGTTGCCAAAACAAGTATTATCATTTCCATCAATAAATAAATAATATTCTTAGGGCTAGTCACCAGCAAACTTAGCTTTATTGACATTGTTAACCCTGCCTCCACAGATTAGTGCTAGGACTCCAATCCCATAGGCAACGTGAGCTTTGTGTGCAAAGCAAGAGCTATTCAATACAATAATACAAAATACGTAATTTCTGGAAACTTTAAACTCCAGTGGAACCTCACTAATTCAGAATGAGTGAGAGCCCCATTGTGAATTACTCAGTTTTGTGAATTAGGGAGTTTGTTGCAAGTCCTCCCATTCAGTATCTTTGTGGATGGATCCAGGAAGGAATCCACCTTCTTTTTCCTTCAGCTTTGTTCAGAAGCTGTGAAGCAGCTGGGGAACCGTTTCACAGACACTAATACAGCCGTGAAACAGCAGTAGCCCTCTACCCCAGCTGCCTTCATGGGAGAAGTATCATTCTAGCAGCATGTTTTACAGCAGATTTATAAATCATACTACAGTACAGTATATGTCCCAGAACCCTATGAATTATCATCAGACAACTGAAACTACACTACACATATCAAATTACATGAAGGTAGCCTTTTTATGGAGAAACATTGTCCAATGATGAGCAAATTCTGTCCCCTCATCGGTAGGTGTGGAGGGCCCCTTGGTGGTGGAACTGGTGCAGCGAGCAGTGCGTGACTAGAGGGCAGCTTCTCCACTGTGGATCTCAACTCCATGGCTGTTCTCTATCCACCATCAAACAGATGGTTGAGTAGGGAAGGATGTGGGGAAGCTAGTATTATGGCTGCCTGTGCTATATCTGCTTTGTAGTTAAACACAGGAATTCAGTCTCTAGTGCTTCAGACTGACATCTTTGACAAGCACTGAGAATTCACAGTTTTCTTTTCTAATGCAAAAGAAAAGGTGTAAAGTAATAAAATGGATGATGTCTATCTTCCCTCCTCCCCCATCTCTCCAGGGTGTTAGGGCACACTGTATGGTACTCTTTAGCTTTAAAGGTTTATCACCTCACTCTGTACATATCATTTTGTTTAAATCTCACTAACATATCCTGTCTATTTTGTCTGCATTTCCCTCCTCATGTAGGGCTTACTAGAAGGCATTTTTGCCAAATCAAAAGATTTCCTCTTTAGAATTAGCCTGCTTCTCCTGAGTGATTTTTTTCAGTGGTGTTACAATCCAGTATTTTTGAACAATGATGGGAGAAGGAATAGAGGGAAATCAATAGAAGAATGAATGATGGGAACCAGAAACTTTATCTTTAAGTTACCTGGAGCTGTATTCAGGAAAGCATAGTAACTTGTATGTTGTGATCTCTTTAGAGAGAGACCTCCAGGTAACTTGAAAATTAGTCAGTCTAGTCCTCAAGTACCCAAATCTTTGCCATATGCAGCTAGTTATTTTCTTGTAGTAGACAGTCAGAAGTGGTTCTAATCGGGAGGGATCTGAATGCAGACTAATTCAGGAAGGAAACTCCATGTATAGAAAGAGATATTTGTGAGAGAAGTGAACAAACATGTAAAGGATAGCATATTTGGCAGAGCACATGGGATGAGGGAGCAGCATGAAAACAAAAAGAGGGAGATAAGTAGGGAGGGACAAAGTCATGCAAGGACAAGCTCTGGATGCAGTGTACATTGAGGAAGCCAGTGAAAGGATGCAAAAGGGGTGGGGGAGACCAAGTCAAATGTGAGATGCAATGCAACAAAGCCATAATTCTGCTGATGGCCAAAGGGACATATTTTCTCCCCTCATGGAGAGTATTCACCTACCAACATGTTTCCTTAGACAGTATCAGTATATTCAGAAGAAGGTAATATGCAGAAAATAAGCATATTTTGCAGTTTAAAAAAATAGGAAAACTATACTGTGTGAATACTAAACAGTTTGATACACTGAATATGTTAAATACAGTACTCATTATATGCTGATTGAATTTACAGTCCTCAGTGGGATCAATTTGCTTATTATTATAGCTTTTGTAGAAACAAGTATACACAATAGCAAAAGCTGTGCAGTAACTCCTCACAACCATCTGTCTTCATTTGCTTATAGCTTTCTGAAGCATGTGTCTTTTGGCGGAGTTAGAACAGTGATGATTTTACCCTCCCTAAACGTTCAATCTATTTAGCATTTGCGAGTTATTGGAGAATGTGGAAATGAATTGGTGCATAAGGGGCACTTTTTGGCTTGGCCACAACTCAAAATGCTGAACAAAAAAACCTGCATACGCTTCTATTTGGTACTAAAAGCAGCACAAGCTGCCTAGTAAAACGACGTAATCAGAGTGCTGCTTCTGAGGCCTGTTCTACACTAGCAACGGTATAACTACCTCACGCGGGTGTGAAAAATCCAAAGCCCTGAGCGACGCAGTTAAACTGACATATCCCCTGGTGAAGACCTTGCACGGTCGACAGGAGAAGTCTACTCTCGACCTAGCTACTGCCTCTAGGGGAGGTAGAGTATCTACGCTGATGGGAGGAGACGCCATCCTGTTGATACAGGCGGTGACTTCCATGAAGCGCTACAGCAGCAGTGCTGTAACATTTTAAGCGTAGACCAGTCTTTAGTACGTCTGACCTGGTGCATGTGGAGACATTCTGTCAGTCTCTTCCACAGCCAGGCAAAACGCTTCCAGCCACCGGTACTTAGCTGGTGCAAGGGCACTCTTAAGGCTTCTCTGCATACCTCTGGTTGTAAATGCTGAAATGGAGCACTAAAAGTACAGACAAGTCACGAAAGTTAAGATAGCTGAAAGTCACATGGTAAGGTTAAATCACCATGGGAGGAGGAGGGTGAATTTGTGGCTAACGCAATGGTTTCCCACTGTTTAGGGTTGAAGTCCACCGCCCCCATTGGTATGGCACTGCGCCCGCCCTCCACCTTGGCCTTTCACACTGCAGCATGGGTGCTTCATCTGACCTATGTTTTGTCCATCCTTTTCCTCTGTCCCATCTTTATGAAAGAGAGGTCACCTCCCTTCTAAAGGTACAGGTTTAAGCTAGCCACACAGGTTTTATGGGAAGTGCCCTACCTCGGGAGTCAGATCGCTGGGTTGTAGGCCCAGTTCTGCTGTATGACTTTCGGCAAGTCATTTCACCTCTTGGGACCTCTGTTTCCCCTCCTACCTTTTTGTCTATTTAGCTTGTAAGATCTTTGGGTGAGGG
This sequence comes from Lepidochelys kempii, assembly GCF_965140285.1. Lineage (NCBI taxonomy): Eukaryota > Metazoa > Chordata > Testudines > Cheloniidae > Lepidochelys > Lepidochelys kempii. The sequence continues at coordinate 180,188,742 of NC_136380.1, forward strand.
ACTGTTTGTATGCGTTTGTACAGTGCTGAACACAATGGGGCTCTGATCTCAGATAGGGTCGTCAGGCACTACTTTAATACCATAATAATAATTAAGGTTTAGCAATAGGATTCCAGGCTGTGCCTCAGCTCTTCCTTTACGAGCTTGGGCAAGTCACTGAGGCCAAAGGTGTTTGTTTTGTTTTTTTAATGTAAATACACGGGACTGATTCTCCTCTCCTAGTTACTCTTGATTTACACTGCTGTCGATCAGATGAAAATCAGAGCCCTTAAATGTAACAATCATAAGATGCTTTTCTGGCTAAAGTCCAAAGCTGTATTAGTTTTATTTGGTTAAGTCTAATAATACCATCATTAATTATTTTATGTTTTAATAACCTACTCCCAATGAAATAAGTGATTAATCTTCTTAATATCTGGCCTATCGTCTATTGTCTTGTATTTTCTTTGTCTTTAATATGGTTGGCAGTTGTAATTTGTGAGCGTGCATCACATTTGCTCATTAGGTTCATATATATCTGGCATCTTAGAGATAAGGATGTATTGTATAACGTGTACACTTGACATTTATTTATTTGTTCATGCAGTATCCACACTTTTTAGGCACTAGATCATGCCATTTAGGGACAGCCCAAGGTAAGGGCTGGTGTGACAATGTTACATCACCCTAAGGTGAGCACTGGAAGATATTCAGCTTTAGGGTGGCAGGACTCTTCTCTGAGCCCCCCAAACAAGGGGAAAGGAATTCTTGTTATACCACCCCTTAATTGGGCGCAGCTTATTTCCCTTTTACACCCATGATGTGGGGTAGTGTGGGGAGCGGGGAGGTGAGACCATGGTTCCATCTCCTCTCTGCCCACTTTAGAGCACTGTGCAATGTTGAGAGACTAAGGAAAGGGCAGTCTCTGCACACATTTGTTCAGACCTTTGCTCCCTCCTTCCACATGCACTGATGTCAGCACCAGAGAGTAACCGGCCCATACTTATATGTCCATTTGCCTTAAAAAAGTGAAAATTCTAACACATTGTTTGCAATTGCAACCAGTGAGGGCTGTATTTAGCAAATAACCAAGATCACATTTGTGATCATTCACTGATTAGACCATAAAGAAAAGGAGTACTTGTGGCACCTTAGCGACTAACCAATTTATTTGAGCATAAGCTTTCGTGAGCTACATCCAATGAAGTGAGCTGTAGCTCACGAAAACTTACGCTCAAATAAATTGGTTAGTCTCTAAGGTGCCACAAGTCCTCTTTTTCTTTTTGCGGATACAGACTAAAACGGCTGCTACTCTGAAACCTGATAGACCATAGACTTTGAAGGCTTCGTGATTCTTGAAATAGCAGGCCGTAGTGTTTTTTAAATGCCATATACTCTGCTTTTCCCTGACAGCAAAAGGGCTGGTAACATTTGTGTGGATTAATGAAAACAGATGTTTGTACAGTATGTGCACCAGGTAGTATGACCATGTCTACACAGAAGGTTATGAAAAAAAAGTGATTGTGCTACATCATATGCTGTTTTCTAGGTCTCCACTAGAGGGAGGTCACTAAAAAGCAGAATAAACATTCAGTATCTAAAAAACAAGCGTAGGAGAGTGATCACATTTCTGTTTAAGCAGGCCTCTTTGGATGACTTTGTGTTTAGGGAATCATAATCAAACAGAAAGCTGCCTCTACCTATTTTCCAAATAGTTCACAACAATAAATGTATGCAAAGGAAATTATTATTAATATTAATATTATTATTATTTTTCGTATACTAAAGGTTTTTTCATATTTGAAACTGTAAGCAGATTTCTCACTTTTGAACTGCTTTTTATTAAGACTTGTTGTTTTGTAATTGTTTGTTTATATCCTCTTTTTGGATACAAATAATAAAACTTCAATTTCTGTTCATTAAAAATGTAAGCAATACAATATCACATGTTGATATTTGGCCCCTCTTAATATTTATAGTTACACTGTATCTATTCTAAATCACGCATCACAAGGAAATACTGAACAATGTCAAGTGTTCTGCATTTATTGGTTTCAGCCTGTCTTGATTATCAATGCCTAGAGAGAGAGGGCAGCTACTCATATAAACAGGGAGAAACCATTGAAATCATATTAGGCTTTAGAATGTAGAATTAGTTGTAAGAATGCAAAATTATAAGTGTAACTCTTTTCAGTGTGTATATTTAATAAAAAAGAAAGAGACAATGAAACAAGCCTGGAATCATGCCATGTCCCAGGACTCGCACCTTCCACTAATTAATGTATTTTAGTTATATGCTTAGGGATATATTCTTCTATTGATGTGCCTGCATGATTCCCATTAAGAGGATAATATCCCTATACTTTACCTAGGGTCCAAATTTCTAACATTCTCAGGAGTCCTCCTTATTCTCACTTGAGGAAGGAGACCAGGATCAATGTAACTCTGCTCCTTTTGTGTTGAAGTACTATACATACATATATACAATGAGCTTCATTCTACATAGTTTTGCCTGCTGAGTAGTCATTTATACCTGTGCAAAGTGAAAGTAAAATATTGCCTAATCAAAATGGCAGCATTCTTCACACCTAGACAAAGTGGGTAAGTGACTGCACCGGGGCAAAGATCACTATGCATACAATATTTAAATAGGTTGTAGAGTAACAGCCGTGTTAGTCTGTATTCGCAAAAAGAAAAGGAGTACTTGTGGCACCTTAGAGACTAACCAATTTATTTGAGCATGAGCTTTCGTGAGCTACAGCTCACTTCATCGGATGCATGCCGTGGAAACTGCAGCAGGCTTTATTTATACACAGAGAATATGAAAAAATACCTCCTCCCACCCCACTGTCCTGCTGGTAATAGCTTATCTAAAGTGATCATCAGGTGGGATGGAAATGGCCCACCTGATGATCACTTTAGATAAGCTATTACCAGCAGGAGTGTGGGGTGGGAGGAGGTATTGTTTCATATTCTCTGTGTATAAATAAAGCCTGCTGCAGTTTCCACGGCATGCATCCGATGAAGTGAGCTGTAGCTCACGAAAGCTCATGCTCAAATAAATTGGTTAGTCTCTAAGGTGCCACAAGTACTCCTTTTCTTTTTGTAAATAGGTTGTGTATATATACACATCTGTTTATCTCGTCTGTGCCACAAAAATCAGATGGAGTACATGACAGATGAGTGTGGTACAAAAGATTTTATTGTCATGGAATTTGGGATAGTCACATTTAGGATATTCACATTCATAAACACAATATACTGGTCATCTCAAAGAAGAGCTGATATAACCTTAATGTTACATTATGTCAGCAAGTTTCTGTCTATGCCACATATGTTGTAGAAAAACAATTTTAGGAATGCTTGAGTTCCATATTGCCCTGCTTATAAATCCAGATGCTTTACGTAGAGAACCTGTCACCAATCTGGGACAGAAACTTGCCCATCTTGTGTCTAAATCAGGTGTAATTTTAGGGGGAAATTGCATATTTGCGGAAAAGAGGAAGCCTTTCTCCACCAGGAAAAGTTTCAAATCACTTTATGGGCAGCTAGGATTTTACAGTATGGCTAGGATACATAAGAGCTGCTATAGCAGATCAGACTTGAGCTCAGTCAAGTGTAGAACCCTTTCTCAGTCTGTGACCAGCACCAGATGCTTCCGAGGAAGGTTGAGAAAACTTTGCTTTCAGAAAACCTTGCACCATGGCACTAAAAATAGCAGTGTAAGCATTCCTGCTTGGGCTGAAGGTCAGGATCTGAGACCCACCTCTCTTGCTGGTTTCAGAGTTCAGAGTTTCCGAGCCTGAGCTCCAGCCCAACCGGAAACATCTACACAGCTATTTTTAGTGCCATAGTGCAAGGCTCATGTGCCCGAGTCTGTAGCTGGCGGTTCTGAGACTTGCTCTCTTGGGGCATAGGTGCTGAAACTAGAGGTGCTGGAGGTGCTACCGCACCCCCTGGCTTGAAGTGGTTTCCATCATATGCAGGATTTATAATTTGGTTCAATGACTCTTAGCACCCCCACTGTACAAATTGTTCCAGTATCCCGGCCTTGATGGGTTGTTTTTTTTTGCAGTGTAGACATACCCAAAGGGTTCTCTCAAAGCCATGTCTCTGAGAGGCCAGCATGATTTAAAAATGAAGGGTTGAATTGTGGCCCCATTGACAAAACAACTATTGACTTCAGTGGGGCCAGGATTTTGCATAATATTTCTAATTTTTCAGAGAAGGCTGAGCAGTAAAATTTTCACTATTCTGTCATGAAACGATACACGTTCAACAGTGATATGCACTATGCATTCACAAAATGTTATCGTCTGACCTGTGAATACTTTACATATGACTCAAAATTACTGGGATTAGCAATATAGCATGTAGAAGTCTCTTATTTTTGCCACAGAGGTACAGTGCAGGCAGCAGTACTGAGAGCTTCTTATATACTTTGTCCTGTGAACGACCTCGACTTTGATGTACCACAACATTAATTCAGCATATCATCCTGCTTCTTGGCCTCCCTTTAATAGAGACTGTCATTCCTGCCAGATTTTCCATATAAAGTGATTTGATAATATGGATTGATTTCCAAAATGAATTAACCAAGATGCAAACTCTTTTCATAATTAAGTTGGCATTTGAATCTGAACTGCAGCTCCAGAAATATGACAGCACTTTTATCCAATAAACTACTTGGCCTTAATACATAGATATTTTTGCTCATTAAAGATGTAATCCTATTTTAATCTTTCTAACTATATAGACCATATCAAGTGAAGATGAGAACATTCTAAACAGCCAGTAATAAGGTGATGTCTTTGTTCCCACAAGAGAGAGAGCTAACACCTGTACAACTTTTAAACCACAACACTGAGTCACTTGGCATGAGATTAAAAAGGATAATATTGTTTTGGATTTCTATCCACTTATGTTCTGCCAAAACACTCACACTATATTTTTTTCAGGTATGTCATGTTGAATACCATTTCCAAAAAGGATTCCTTTTCCATAGGTGACAGATAATTTCTTAACAGAGACTATGAGCACTAACACTTTCAACTGTTGTTATAATGCCATAAATGTTATTCGAACACACTGAACAGTTTGAGTTCCAGTAACTAAAATCTAAATGTGCGACCTGATTGTGTGTTCTACTCTACACTAGTCTTCAGTAATTTACAGTTAATATGAAAATTGAGTTTTTAAATGATGTATTACTTTTTGTGGACTTCCTCAAGCATTCCATACGTGCAGATGTTGTAGTGTACAATAGCCGGGTTAAAATTGATAGGTTCCCGATATGTGGTTTGTGAGATTATCCAGGATTCTTTGCAAGGATTTGAAAGTTTAAAATGACCAACATTATAATATATATAACAACTAAGATGTACTACGTGTTTTATGGAACAAACAAAATTATGGTCCCTGCCATAAGGAATTTATAATCTAATTTTAAACATGAGAACAAACAGCAATAGAAGGGAAGAAGGAAAAAAAGGGAAAGGTGCAACAAGCATTACAAAAAACATTCCCATACCTCTACTTTGCCTTAAAATGTTTTGCTTACTGTTTTGAGCAGCCTGGTTGTGTCATTTACTTTACCTTATAAAATTTCAACACATTAAAATGTGTTAACATAAGTATCTCCAGAAAATTAATATTCTCAATAAAGGCCCAAATCTAAGAGGTGCTGAACACATACAAATAAAAGTGTGGCTATGATTCATGAACGCTTTGGGCAGATGTGGGCCCAGTTATGAGTGATTCTAGATTGATTTCTGGTCTTTTCATCACAGTTATCTTACAGGTGATTGTGTATATGTGTGTGTGTGTCGGGGGTGTGTGTGTCTTGTCTGGTTTCAGTGCAAAGCCAGGTGAAACACCATCATTTTGACTTTTTATCTCAACGCACATTTCAGAGAATATTCAGGGAGAAGCAAAAGCACACCATGGTAAAGGCCTCACAAACTCCTGGGAAACCAAAACTACTGAGTCTTGCACAGTAAAAAACTATTCATTAAAAAACTAGCCTACCTTCCTTCTGGATTATATTAATATTACAAGCCTGGTCCTGAACACATGGCTATCAATGGGAGTATTGCCACTAGCATCAAATGGAGCAGGGTCGAGCCTTAGGTCATTGGAAGATGGAACAAGGATAAGCAGAAAATGACTTTTGTCTCCTCCTCTTGAACGTATTCTTGATGGGAAGTATTTTCACACAGCCTGACATTATCTTTGAATTCCAACTGGTATGTTGTTTTAGGACCATTTTATAAAACAAGGGTAGTTTATTGGTTTTAGACAGTGTAAAAGAAAAGCAATTATAGAACACGCCTATCTCAGGGAAAATCTGAAACATCCATTCAGCCTCAAAGAAATATGTTAGGAATTCCATATAGGTTGAATTAAATGCTACAATTAACATTTCTATTTTTTTCTTCAGTCCAAGTTCTTGTGACTTTTGGATCAGTTCACAGTTCTTCTGTGGAAGGTAGTAATTTACTCTGTGTCACTTTTATGTAAGCAACTTTAATCACAGTAAAGAATTTATTAGATAAATTTTGCCACTTTCGTAGTGAATTGTCCACAGTCAGTTTGTAAAATTGTCAACTTTATTCCTTATCCAAGATTTACTGAATACATTTTGTGAATTTAGTAGTTTGTTCGCTAGCTTATTGCTGTGAGTATTCTATATGCAAAATTCAAAGGGTGAAATCCTATCTCAATTGAATTCCAAGGTAAAATGCCCATTGACTTCAGTAGGGTGAGGATTCTACCCAAACAGAAGCTCCAGAGACAAACTGGGAATATGGTGAATGCCCATAGGAGAAAATTAGAGAGAGGTTTTGGGTTGGGTGCTGGCTGAAAGAGGCTTGGAATTGTGAGCAAAGACACTGTCCCCTGGTGTTTGATTCCTCCTGTGTTCAGGGAAATGGGACTTTGTAAAAGTCTTTAGAAATAAACAAAATTACAGCAGTGAAATACCTGGTTTTCACCCATTTCTTCTCCTGACTGGAACAACCTACAAGACCCCAAATATTGCCTAACTGCTCAAGTCAAAGGAGTAACTCTCTCTCTCTCTCTCTCTCTCTATATATATATATATATACATACACACAGAGAGAGAGAGAGAGAGAGGAATTTGGCGTGGTACTCTTTATAACGGATATAATTTGGAATAAAAAACCCATTCAAATCTCAGTGAAAGGTTCAGTTCACATCTCCTGATATCACAGTGAGGATCCAGGTATAAACATCATAGGCGAGAAGTACCTAATGATTTTGCTTTTGGGTCATATACAAAACTGGATGTGGCCTATTTTCCTGATCTGGTTCAGCCAGCTGTTCTCCTAGAATTTCAGACCATAATCGGAGAAAACTCAAAAGAACAGCTAATCTCAAGAGATTTTGGGAAGAAATTTCCTGAGAACAGCTCATGATATTTCTCTGCTATTGAAGTCATAACAAAACTCTATCCTTGACTAACCTTCCAAGCCAAACCTCATTGTAAATTATCTGCATCCAGATACCACCCTCTCAGTCAGTCTCTAGTTTATACTTAAGGATATCTCGCCTGACCCCTCTCACCACCAAAAATATGAAGGTAGTTCCCACAAATCTAAATGTGAAACAATTTTAAATTTTGAGTTGCCGTGCTTTACAGAAAACAGTCAATTTCAAAGATTTTTTTTCAGAATTCATGAATGTTAACTAGCTGAAAGTGATACTGGAACTGTGTTGGTTTTCAGATTGCTTACATTTAAACCAAATATTTCAGTTTTCAAGGACAGGTGCTGCTGTGTGGGGCATTTCAGTGGCAGGTGGCAGCCTGCTTTCTTTTAACACACCATACACGCATGCATTTAAAAAAAATAGAAAGCACTGAATAAATACTAATTTGGCATAATTATGTGATGTACAGCCCTGTGTATACAGAAACCTTCATCTAGTGGCACTTGTAATTTAAGTATCATGTAATTATATTGATTTTTTTGGTCAAGGTCAGTTTTCAACTAGGTCTTTGAGGTAAAAGGCCTGTGCATTAATCCACTAAGCTATTTATTACTTAAATATTAATCAAGAGGTCAATTCTTGTTTTCATTGCTTTTGTGAATGAATAATGAAGTACTGCTCAGAGCTCTAGGGAGAATGTATTGTTTCATGAGGGTCTGATTTCATTCCTTCTATTCAAACTCTTAAAGAAAGTTCTTTATTATGCCACTTCGAGCTCCTAAACATTTTGTATATCATGTAGACAAGAGCAGATATTCTACTGGAATCTGATATCTATATACTGAACACACAGAAGTATAAGGTCTTCAAACATTCTAGAATTCAGATTACTCTCCCTTACTGTCTATATATCATAGTGAAAGGGATTGATTAATACTCAGCTGATGTTAACAGCAAGGATGAAAGACTGTTCATAGGGACTTTAAGAGACTTTCAGGCTCCTAACCAGACTTAATAAAATATTCAAAATGGGGAGGGGGAGAGTCAGAGGAAGGATTATAGCTTTATTTGTCAGAGCCTGACTAACCACTTTACTGAAACAGATTCATCATAATGAGAAACAAACTATGGTTGTGGTATACACCTCCCTGTCATTTACAAGGACTGGATAGGATTTACTGCACCCCATTATGGGTAATGTTCTTTAATCTATGCATTGTGTCATTCTGGGTAGGAACCAGATTCTGCTTCCTTACACAAATGGGATTCAGTCTTGAAGAGCTAATTTCATCATCTAACGAGGCTCCAGACTGCCACAGAATGATCATGGAGCGACAACCTGATATTCTTGCCTCCTAATTATGTGTGTTGGTTATTAACTATAAAATTGTCCCAGCCTGAAAGCATGCTGGATATCTCAGCTGGTAGCAGAGCTGCCAGATGGCAGCACATGGAAGAACTAGTTCAAGATCTTCCTGCTAGCGTAATCTTGCTCGCTGTCTCTCTAGCATCTGCTGCTTTTCATTCAAACTCCTTTGCGCTGTTGCTCATGGGGGTGGGATGGGGGGGGGCAGGAAAGAGAGAGGGGGAGAAAATAACTCATCCAAAGACAGTCAATTTCTCATTTAGTTTTCTATAATTGCCTCAAGGTTTGGGTAGTAGTAGGTTTTGTTGTTTTCCTACTACTGCTATCTTTTAAGATAAGGTTGATTGAATATCTACTCTTCTAATTGTTTATTATTTGTATTGCGGTAATGCCTAGAAGACACAGTCATGGTCCAGAACCCCATTGTGCTAGGTCCTGTGCAAACACAGAGCATGTGTTATGAGAGTTATGTCATCCTCTGAGTTCTGGTGGATGGGCACTCCTTAGTATGGAATTTTTCAATCTTATTAAATAAAGAGTAATTCCATCCCAAGCAATATAGCTTTCACTGAGGAAGCTTAGTGGGTTAAAAGCTTTATTTAACCACCTTGGAAAGTGCCATGTCATCAATTTTAGAAGCAGACAGTAATGGAAAGAATTTCCCTACTACATGAACAACAGAAAGAGAAAAACACACATTATCAGGAGGGTAGGAAGGAAGAGACATAATAAGTCCAGCTACTGTCTCCCTGCACCCCCTCCAATATGGCTCACCTGTTTGTGATATTCCATGGTGTTTGATGACCATCCCTACATGAAGTGGGTGCCAGGAGCAATGTGCAAATAGGACTATAGATACAAAATGAATGATGGCTGTGCCCAGTATATGCATGTGGCCTTGTGTCCCTCGCAGAACAGGGCTGAAGCCCAGTTTTGTTGTTCTGGCTTGGGTTACACATGAAGAATCATAGAATCATAGAATATCAGGGTTGGAAGGGACCCCAGAAGGTCATCTAGTCCAACCCCCTGCTCGAAGCAGGACCAATTCCCAGTTAAATCATCCCAGCCAGGGCTTTGTCAAGCCTGACCTTAAAAACCTCTAAGGAAGGAGATTCTACCACCTCCCTAGGTAACGCATTCCAGTGTTTCACCACCCTCTTAGTGAAAAAGTTTTTCCTAATATCCAATCTAAACCTCCCCCACTGCAACTTGAGACCATTACTCCTCGTTCTGTCATCTGCTACCATTGAGAACAGTCTAGAGCCATCCTCTTTGGAACCCCCTTTCAGGTAGTTGAAAGCAGCTATCAAATCCCCCCTCATTCTTCTCTTCTGCAGGCTAAACAATCCCAGCTCCCTCAGCTTCTCCTCATAACTCATGTGTTCCAGACCCCTAATCATTTTTGTTGCCCTTCGCTGGACTCTCTCCAATTTATCCACATCCTTCTTGAAGTGTGGGGCCCAAAACTGCACACACTACTCCAGATGAGGCCTCACCAATGTCGAATAGAGGGGAACGATCACGTCCCTCGATCTGCTCGCTATGCCCCTACTTATACATCCCAAAATGCCATTGGCCTTCTTGGCAACAAGGGCACACTGCTGACTCATATCCAGCTTCTCGTCCACTGTCACCCCTAGGTCCTTTTCTGCAGAACTGCTGCCTAGCCATTCGGTCCCTAGTCTGTAGCTGTGCATTGGGTTCTTCCGTCCTAAGTGCAGGACCCTGCACTTATCCTTATTGAACCTCATCAGATTCCTTTTGGCCCAATCTTCCAATTGGTCTAGGTCCTTCTGTATCCTATCCCTCCCCTCCAGCGTATCTACCACTCCTCCCAGTTTAGTATCATCCGCAAATTTGCTGAGAGTGCAATCCACACCATCCTCCAGATCATTTATGAAGATATTGAATAAAACCGGCCCCAGGACCGACCCTTGGGGCACTCCACTTGATACCGGCTGCCAACTAGACATGGAGCCATTGATCACTACCCGTTGAGCCCGACAATTTAGCCAGCTTTCTACCCACCTTATAGTGCATTCATCCAGCCCATACTTCCTTAACTTGCTGACAAGAATACTATGGGAGACCGTGTCAAAAGCTTTGCTAAAGTCAAGAAACAATACATCCACTGCTTTCCCTTCATCCACAGAACCAGTAATCTCATCATAAAAGGCGATTAGATTAGTCAGGCATGACCTTCCCTTGGTGAATCCATGCTGGCTGTTCCTGATCACTTTCCTCTCATGCAAGTGCTTCAGGATTGATTCTTTGAGGACCTGCTCCATGATTTTTCCAGGGACTGAGGTGAGGCTGACTGGCCTGTAGTTCCCAGGATCTTCCTTCTTCCCTTTTTTAAAGATTGGCACTACATTAGCCTTTTTCCAGTCATCCGGGACTTCCCCGGTTCGCCACGAGTTTTCAAAGATAATGGCCAGTGGCTCTGCAATCACAGCCGCCAATTCCTTCAGCACTCTCGGATGCAACTCGTCCGGCCCCATGGACTTGTGCACGTCCAGCTTTTCTAAATAGTCCCTAACCGCCTCTATCTCCACAGAGGGCTGGCCATCTCTTCCGCATTTTGTGATGCCCAGCGCAGCAGTCTGGGAGCTGACCTTGTTAGTGAAAACAGAGGCAAAAAAAGCATTGAGTACATTAGCTTTTTCCACATCCTCTGTCACTAGGTTGCCTCCCTCATTCAGTAAGGGGCCCACACATTCCTTGGCTTTCTTCTTGTTGCCAACATACCTGAAGAAACCCTTCTTGTTACTCTTGACATCTCTGGCTAGCTGCAGCTCCAGGTGCGATTTGGCCCTCCTGATAACATTCCTACATGCCCGAGCAATATTTTTATACTCTTCCCTGGTCATATGTCCAACCTTCCACTTCTTGTAAACTTCTTTTTTATGTTTAAGATCCGCTAGGATTTCACCATTAAGCCAAGTTGGTCGCCTGCCATATTTACTATTCTTTCGACTCATCGGGATGGTTTGTCCCTGTAACCTCAACAGGGATTCCTTGAAATACAGCCAGCTCTCCTGGACTCCTTTCCCCTTCAAGTTAGTCCCCCAGGGGATCCTGGCCATCCGTTCCCTGAGGGAGTCGAAGTCTGCTTTCCTGAAGTCCAGGGTCCGTATCCTGCTGCTTACCTTTGTTCCCTGCGTCAGGATCCTGAACTCAACCAACTCATGGTCACTGCCTCCCAGATTCCCATCCACTTTTGCTTCCCCCACTAATTCTACCCGGTTTGTGAGCAGCAGGTCAAGAAAAGCACCCCCCCTAGTTGGCTCCTCTAGCACTTGCGCCAGGAAATTGTCCCCTACGCTTTCCAAAAACTTCCTGGATTGTCTATGCACCGCTGTATTGCTCTCCCAGCAGATATCAGGAAAATTAAAGTCACCCATGAGAATCAGGGCATGCGATCTAGTAGCTTCCGTGAGCTGCCGGAAGAAAGCCTCATCCACCTCATCCCCCTGGTCCGGTGGTCGATAGCAGACTCCCACCACTACATCACTCTTGTTGCACACACTTCTAAACTTAATCCAGAGACACTCAGGTTTTTCTGCAGTTTCGTACCGGAGCTCTGAGCAGTCATACTGCTCCCTTACATACAGTGCTACTCCCCCACCTTTTCTGCCCTGCCTGTCCTTCCTGAACAGTTTATAACCATCCATGACAGTACTCCAGTCATATGAGTTATCCCACCAAGTCTCTGTTATTCCGATCACGTCATAGTTCCTTGACATCACCAGGACCTCCAGTTCTCCCTGCTTGTTTCCAAGGCTTTGTGCATTTGTATATAAGCACTTGAGATAACCTGTTGATCGCCCCTCATTGCCAGTATGAGGCCGGAGCCCTCCCCTCACAGACATTCCTGCCTGTGCTTCCTCCCGGTATCCCGCTTTCCCACTTACCTCAGGGCTTTGGTCTCCTTCCCCCGGTGAACCTAGTTTAAAGCCCTCCTCACTAGGTTAGCCAGCCTGCTGGCAAAGATGCTCTTCCCTCTCTTCGTAAGATGGAGCCCGTCTCTACCCAGCACTCCTCCTTCATGGAACACCATCCCATGGTCAAAGAAACCAAGGCCTTCTCTCCGACACCATCTGCGTAGCCATTCGTTGACTTCCACGATTCGATGCTCCCTACCTAGGCCTTTTCCTTCCACGGGGAGGATGGACGAGAACACCACTTGCGCCTCCAACTCCTTTATTCTTCTTCCTAGAGCCACATAGTCCGCAGTGATCCGCTCAAGGTCATTCTTGGCAGTATCATTGGTGCCCACGTGGAGAAGCAGGAAGGGGTAGCGATCCGAGGGCTTGATGAGTCTCGGCAGTCTCTCCGTCACATCACGAATCTTAGCCCCTGGCAAGCAGCAGACTTCTCGGTTTTCCCGGTCAGGGCGGCAGATAGATGACTCAGTCCCCCGGAGGAGAGAGTCCCCGACCACCACCACCCGCCTTCTCCTCTTGGGGGTGGTGGTCGTGGAACCCCCAACCTCAGGACAGCGCATCTCATGCCTTCCAACCAGCGGAGTCTCCTTCTGCTTAGTTAATTCTAAATCTGTGTGTAGGCCAGCAACCTGTTTAGTGGACATAATTAAATTGCACTTTTCAAGACCTGGTTTTTGGTGATCCCAGGCTGCTTGGTAAAAGGATCCTTTCTTCCTGTTCAAAGGATATAACATCAGTGGTACCAACCAGTTATGACAGGTACCTTGATCATGGCCAGCTTTCAGGTTTAACCTGCCATTCTCCACTTCTTCCTCACTATTATAGGAATTGGAAGCTACTTGGGTAATTGCTATAACTATCACGATATCCTCATGATAGACTGATACCACCTACCAAGACCCCACTGATGGAAAATAAATTATATAAACACAGCCACAGATAACATATACAATTTAAAGGGGCAAGAATAGACATCCATGCTGGCCTTTGCCATACTGTGCATTTGTCCATTCAAACCTAGTCAAATTTGGCCAATGGATAAATAGCAATATATTTTTCACAACTGCCCTGAAATATATATATTTGGAATTTTTTTTTCAAACTTTTGTTCAGACCGTTCCTTCATGTTGGAAAAGGGAAATGATTATTACTTGTTGTATTGCAGTATCACCCAAAGGACTTAATGAAAATGAGGGCCCCATTGAGATAGGTGCTGTACTGACAGAATAAAAAGATAGCTCCTGGCCCACAAATCTTATTTTACTATTATAGATTGTGTTTCTCAGTGAGCCAAATGTCCAGCAAAGAAGCAGAATGAAGAGTGGGAATCAGGAGAGGCCTATTGTTAATAAGTAACTGAGATCCACTGAAAAGAATCATGAGGTACCCAGTCTTCACTACTGGCAGAGAAGAGGGGCTTCCCTTAGGATGAGATTTCATTTTCAGGATTCAGTAGGTTGGCTGAGTGAGCCCATTGTTAGCACCCATACTGCAGGGACAAGGGTCTTATCAGTTTCTGAGCAGGCACCAAGCCATCCTGACAGATGGCTCTAGCTATGGGTAGACCATATGTGTTGTATCCAATATGTTTGTTAAAGTAATGATTCCCACTTAGGTCAACTCTACCTGCCTTGACTTTCTTCACCTTTGGCATTACTAATTAAGTTCTGAGCTCCATTAATTTTAAAACCTACAAATTACGGTGTTTTCTTCCACATTAATTTTTTCCTACCACATAAATCTGATGTATGACTGACTGACAATAGGATCATCACCTGTCCTAGTCCATTGGGAGGAATCTTGAATGAGATTCGAAATAGAATGAGTAGAATGAGGTGCGAAATAACAACAAACTAACAGCAAAAAAAAAAAAAAACACCTAACCCCCACCTACTTTCAGTAGGCAAGCCAAGTTTTGTAAATATGTCAACAAGATAAAGAAACCTGAAATATCCTCTGTGCTTCAGTAAGCAGACCATATGTACACAATTAAATTTTTAGTGCTGTCAGGTTACTTAGCTTTCTACTTCGCTGCTGTTGTATTGTGATAAATAATTTATGATTTACAAATTTTTATTTAAGGAGAGTTTACTTATTGTAAGTGGAGAAAATACATTCTCCTGCGATAAAATAGCGGGTAATCCTGGAGCCTTGACATTTCCCTTGTCTCTCAGAGAATTCCCTGCATAGCAGGGTGAATTCATTAAGTAACATTAAGTTTCTGTAAAAGACATGGTCCTCTCACAGTGTAGGAGGAATTTTAAGGCTCCAGGAATGAGTATAGGGTAACTTACTTTTCCTTAAGATGATGAAAATTTTCGATGTCTCGTAAATAACATACTGTCACTGAGATGTATCATCTTGTTTTTTCAGTACTGTCCATTTGTTTGGTGGTGTAGAGTAAACAAAAATAAAGACATCCCTTTCCCCTAGGAACTTACATATTTGTTTCCACTGTGTTTCTATGACCCCCTATGACCTAACATGTTAGGCAGGTACTATCTTAACAAATGAAGGTTTGTTTTTTCTAACTCACCTGCCTAAGATGGTTGACATGTTTTGGGTTAATATTTTATCCCATATACTCTAGAAACTGATCCACACACTATAATCTTCACAACTCCCCCCCGCCTCCCAAAACCAACAGAAACACAACACATACATATCTGGCCCTCTTCACTCACCTCTCTGCAAAGATTTAACAGCAGAGTCTAAAGTCTGTTGCCATGTTACTAAGACTTCATTATTTTCACAGAACATGCTACTGAACACTACTAGCATCTCTCAAAGCATTTTAAGCAATTAAAACTAGCTATAGTTATCAAAATATAAGAATTACATTTGGTAATGTATTATCTTTGAATTTTTATTTCATTTATTCACCAATACACAATATTTAATAATTCATAATGGGTCTTCCCTTCTTACTGTGAATTAGAGAGGTTCTGTTTTATTCCCGTGAATGTATCCATGTTATTAATTTAGAAAAAACTGAAGTATCTATAATTGAATTAAATAATAAAAAAGCTCTTCTCATAAACCAACACAGTTCATTGCTCACAGAGCTGAGTCCTATCTAATTAGAACTCAAAGTACTGTGCTCTAAAGGCTGAATGAAGAGCTCTTTCACTGGCTGCCTCACCAGTACTGAATCTAATCTGAATACTGATGGCTTTTTAAAATTAGGTAGACCAGTGATTAATTGAATATTTAATGTACTGAATTCTCACTAATTTTTTTCTACAGATAAATTCTCCAGATTTTCTATGTGAAAACAACTGATCATTTTTTAAACTTTTACCACTTGACCTTAGTTTTTGTACACTAGAATGGCTCTCAATTTTAGAGAATGAAAGAAGTCTTGAAATATATATTACCTTAAGCTAAGCACAGGCAAGTCTTATGAACTTGACTGGAAAGTAACATACCCATATAATCAACAAACAAGTCATTAAAAAGCTCTAAAAGTACTTTTGCTTTTGATCAGTCTAACCCAAACACTATAAATTCAGTCTCTCAAACAAGGCACAGAACAAAAGTATTCTTTAGCCTTCCCTACAATAATTACTTAATGCCCTGTGAAAACTCATCAATTCACTGACCATGAGTATTTTGTTTCACATCTATATAGCTAAACAATTTAATATGTCAGTTATACACTAAGTCATGCATACAACAACAGAGTCATGAAGAGACATCTCATTTTGACCACACAATCACCATATATGTGAACAAAAATTGGTATTTACATATGTGAATCAAATAGCTAGGCACCCATCTATCTAATTTTTTACATAAATACAGCAAAAATGCATATATATTGTTTGTTCTCAAATGTCACGACTGGTAAAATTTATAAAGTATATGGAATCTAATTTGGCTCCCATTGAAGTCAAAGAAACAGGAGGTAATCCTTGGTGTTTGTTTCACTTGAAAGATTTATTCTTAGTTTTGATCATTTGATCCACATTTGTGGTGGTAAAAGCAGCAAATCTGTTGATCTTTAAGTTACAGACAAGGACTAAGGAAAGGTTATTTGGGCCACTCAGGGTATTCCTCTCATAAGCTCATTCATTGACTATGAAAAATGTCCCACTTACTTTGAATATAGATAGTTAAATCTTTCCCACATACTGTAGTGCTGTCTATACCAAGACAACTATATATCCACTCAGTCCCATATATGAAAGAAACTCTATGTTTGTTTCAACATTGATTTTTGTTTATTTATGTTTAGAGCTGATCAATTGAAAGTTGTTTCTGCAACTCAGTCATTTGGAAAATTCTCCATGTTTCAATTCAGTCTTCCATTTACTTAGTGAGGTGAACCAATAATGTTGTTACCTAGTGTCATAATAAAGAGCAGGTAAGAAAATTAGCCTGTTCAAAATGAGCTAAAGATTTTGTCTTTCAGGGAGTATTAATATAGGTATATGTTTATCCTTTTGTATTTGTTTTTTAAAAAGCACATTTTAAGAGGGCAAAACTTACAAAAATTTCCTTACTATCTGAAAGCTGAGCACATTGCTAGCAAGAGTCAGGCAATCACACCACAAGACATTTTTTGAGAGCCTCAGACTTTTGCCCTCCCATCTGCACTTTACAGGTTTGACATACTGGAGACAAGGACATCAGAATCCTCAGTGCTATAGAGTTAATGAGATGTTCACTTAGTGAGCTGGCAAGAGGGTTAGTCTAATTTTAATGCAACTATTTTGGCAGTGTATCAGGTGGTACCGATGTAAATGAGGCTAGTGCCAATTTTTTTATATCCAAACTCAGACTAGGAATGAAAGAGCTAGGCAGATGGCACTGTCATAACTGGAGAAGGACCTAGTTAATGATATACAATCTGGGGCACCATCTCTCTGATTTGTTGGCCTCCGTGGATTGAAGAAGCATATTTTCTTAGGCTGCCAGGTCATCAAATTGATATTTTAAATTCCAAGTTAAAAGCATCAATAGACTTTTAACAACAATAATAATGCATTCACAATGAACTTAGCTGCTGCAATGCTGAGCATTGCAATGCCCAATTTGTAGGCACCTAGAAAATCACTGGAACATAACTGTGATCCACAAAGCCTGGCCTAAGTGTCTAGCCTCCCTGTATAATGCGTGGGTAAAGATACATGCCTAAGAATGCAATCCACAGAAGCCAGCATGCTAAATGAAGAGTCACAGAAGCTAGCCAATAGAAGATAAAAATCAGAGGGGTGTGTCCTAAACTGCTCCCCTCTCATGGAGTTAGGCACCTAAGTCTGAACTGCAAGGAGGTGCCTATCTCTGCTCGTGATTCACAACTGGGAACACCTCTCCTGGAGTCAGGAGGCTTAGGCACCTAAGTTGTTTCTTGTGAGAATGAGTTAGGTGTCTGCCTCACTCCATGCAAAACCTGTGTGCGCGTGCCCCGTTATAACTTGTAGCCCAATGGTTAGAGTACTCACCTGGCATGTGGGAGACCTAGATTCAATTCTCCACCCCTCCTCCCACACACACACACCCTCTGCCTGAGAGGGAAAGAAAGGATTTGAAGGCTGTCTCCCACCTCTCAGGAGAGTGCTGTAGCCACTGAGCTATGGGATATTCAAATGTGGGGCTCCCTCAATCTCTCCTATTGAAGCTGCTCCACTTTGGATAAATGCTTAAAGAGTCTTTGGATCAGGGAGGAAGAGAGAGAGAGACCATGGCCTGGTGGTTCAGGCACCCACCTGCTCCAATCACTCTTTAGAGTGAGACACTAGTGCACATGCCATAGGCAGAAACCTAGGCACCTAGGGAACTTTTACCTTGAAAACCTAGGTGCTGAGTGAGTTTAAGTGCCTACAGGATTTGACAGGAATTTCGGGAATCACACTGGAGCCTAAAACTGGGACTTAGGTATCTAAACCCCAGACTTAGGTGCCTACCTACCTTTATGGATCTGGGCCTCAACTTTTTATTATGGAGTATATTAGGGCAGGATTTGGCAACAATCTTGCCAATGGGTCTGAGCCAAAGCCCACGTGATGCCAATGGGGGTCTTTCTATTGACTTTAGTGGGCGTTACATCATGCCTGATTAGCTTTTAGTCAGACTAGTGGATTATTTTTTCTTTTATTTACTGGCTGTACTCTATGTTGCTGCATTTGAAAAGGAACAGAAACACCCTAACCGTTTTCTTATTACTAAAAAGATGAATCGTTGTGTCCTTACGTTTAACAGTCACACTAAGTGGTTACTAATAATAAAGTGCCTTTTAACTGTGCTCATTAAAATGCAATGAAAACATGTACTGGGATCATTTCAGAAAATGATTTTTTTAAAGAGCTTTTGGATATGTATATCAAGAGTTTTAGTAAAATCTCTTCTGTGAATTAGAATTTTCCATCATATTACACTAAGAACCATACAGTGTGGAACAAAAAGGTATTTGCTTAATTTATTAGTTAAGAGGTACTTATATCTGTAAATCAGATGCAGATTGCATACAAGATGCATCAAATCCCTCTGGAAAATATAAAGCTGTGAAATGCTGTTAGAGTCTATTGGTCCAGTTCATTTTTGCTATTTTAATGTTATATTCCCAGGGTTTCATTAGATTTTCATCCTTTTAAGGAAAGCTAATTATTTCAAATCCCTTTTCATTTCTATCCATATATAGAAAGACCTCATTAAAAATACAATTACTCTGCAGATTGATACAAGGAGTGTCTAGTAAGCTACTGTGTCTCATACAATATCAGAACCAGGATCTTCTTCAGCACTTTTATGGTCTTCTTATGAGTACAGTTTAGTTAGCTGCTCATTGTCAGGCATGGATTATCCACTGAGCCCACGGGAAGCTCTAGCAGCAGTGCTGCCCTGATCCCGGTCCCCAAAAGCACCGGGCATAGGCAGGTGGGACAGGGGAAGCCCCACAGCACCCAGATGGGGCGGGGGGAATCTTGAAATCCCAGCACTATCTCATGCATGGTTCCTTTTATTTTGTTCCTTTTGTGTTATTAATTCTTTGTCCTCAGTCTCATCTCTCTGTCCATTAGCCTCCTAATCCTCTAGACCTCTCACTCCTTGATCATATCTGGTTCCTTCACCCCTCCAAACCTTCTTCTCACTCCCTGACTCATGCTTTTTTCCTCTGCTCCTACCACATGGCCAATGTTGGAGCAGAATGTCCATCAGAGGATGACCAAGTGGTGAGGAAACTGATTGAGGAGCATTCCCACATTGTGAGGTGTAAAGGCAGCAATCAAAGAGCAGAACATGTCCAGGAAAATGTCTGAAAAAGAGAATGTCCTTTCTTATGTGAGACACCAGAGCTGGAAAGTCATCATGCCTGTATGCTACAACACATACAGATGCAGTGGAAGTTTGTTCATTCAGGCTCTATTTCAAATTTAGTCCTTGCACCAATTACAGATGCTCTGTTATTCCATAGTGTCTATTAATTCATGGAAGAAACATTTAATTAATTGATTTTATGCTAATCCTGGAATATATCTGTGATGAATGTGGTAATTTTGGTAATATTTGTAAGATCACTATGCATGCCTCAGCTTCCCTCTTTGATTTGTACTGCTATACACGGAGGGTAAAGACAAGGGCTGAGGTGCTGGATGCACATAGCTGCTTTGGTGGAGACCAGAGTCATTAACAAACTGAATGAAGTCTACACATGTGACTGGAGGATCCAGAAGAGACAATGGAAACCCCAGTGGCCTCGCCATTCACAACTAGAGATCAACAGTTAAGAGGAAGGAGATTTTCCCCACCTCTGCAGGGAAGCAGACTAAAGGCCCTGAACTGGAGAACAATTGAGAAAGGTGTCCGGTGGCTGTATTAAGAGTTAAGCTCTCAGGGTATGTCTACACTGCAATTAGAGACATGTGACTGGCCTGTGGCAGCTACTTGGGCTCATGGGGCTGGTGCTGAGGGGCTGTTTAATTGCAATGTAGACTTCCAGGCTCTAGGACCCCATGCAATGGGTGGGTCCCAAAACTTGGGCCGCAGCCCAAGCCCAGAAGTCTACACTGCAATGAAACAGCCCTGCAGCCTCCTCCCCAGCCCTGAGAGCCAGAGTCACTTGGCATGAGTCAGCTGGCAAGTTTTTCTTTGCAGTATAGACATACGCAAAGACACAGGGGCTCCCATCTGGGACTATTTCTGCACAGCAAAAAAACCCAACTAAACAAAAAAAAAACCAACACAGCAGTGAGTCTCCATGCCCGGATCGACTGACTCATGTTCTTGTGGCTCACACGGCAGGGCTAAAAACAACAATGTAAACATTTGGGCTCAGGATGGAGTCTGGACTGTGAGTTCCTCCTGCCTCACTGGGTTTCAGAGTCCAGGCTCCAGCGTGAACGTCTACACTGATTTTTAGCCTCACTGCATGAGCCCCATGAACCTGAGTAGATGTACCCTAAGGCAAAGGAGCAGAGAAAGAAAGGAAGAAGATATGATTTCTATTGCAGCATGGCTCAAGAGAGCCCTGCCATTGGCTATTCTGAATTCTGTCTCAACCTTTGCTTTTCTATGCTAACCTACAGTCTTTCAGATTCTGTATGCCAGGGGACTAATAAATGTTCTTGTTTCGAAAAGGATACTGGCTGTGTCTGTATCTACTTACTGAGAGCACTGCACCCTGAAGGTGAAGGAACAAGATCCCCACAGTAATCTGGCTTGGCGAGATGTACTGCAGGCAGCCAGAGAGAGAGACAGGTCACTGGCATCCAAAAGAGTTGTGGAGGCATGGGGCTGCCTCTAAAGAACTATGTAGATTCTTGGGGTCTGGCACACTAAAGTGGTCACTCCCAAGGGACTGGTCAGTGGCAAATTACCCACTGGGCCAATGGGGCCTGTGCCCAGGGACCCCAGCTAATTGGGGGCCCAGGAAAAATAGATGCCCTCACACCCTGACCCACTTCAGCCACATAGCACTCCTGCTGCGGAATGGGGTCAGGATGCTGGGGCTTGCCCCACTCTGCCCACCTGGCCGGAGCTCCTGCCAGGGAATGGGAGAAGTCCCAGCACCCTGAACTCACTCTCTGGCCAGACCACTGGGCAGCGGGTGGGGGAAGACTGCAGTCGGAAGGGGTGCAAAGGATCCCCACTTGCCCTGCCCAGGGCCTCACAAAAGCTTAAGCCGCCTCTGCTTGTGTTTGGTGTTATCTCTTTCTGAAGTCATATAAGGCTGTGTAAAAGGAAGGTTAAGTGTCAAGATAAACCTACAAACACAAGAACATTTAAAACAATTCTGAAGTGGACCATATGACCTTTCATACATAAAGGCATTTCTGTAATGAGGTGACATACCTTACATTGTTTTTAATTTCCTTGCAACTGTGAGTTTCATTTAAATAAAAGAGATGCATTTTTTGTGAATTTTAATTAGCCATTTTGAAAAAAAAACCAAGGAAATATATGCACTATAATATGCTACATTATGTTGTCTTTAAAAATAAAAGCAACCTAGCTACAATAAAAATTTATAAAAAATTAAATGTTTCACAGTCATAGCTTATACATTTCAATAATTACTTGTATTATCATTTCAATGTTCTCAAAGAAGTCATTCTTTTAGGAAAGAAAACAAAGTGCACATTAAACAATCAAAAATGTTTAATTAATTTAGATGTAAGCTTCAGGTATAAGCCAAGGTCAGTCGAGTATTCATCTCTGAATGCTATATTACTTGATGGCAATCATTAGTGCTAATCTGAATAGACCTCCTTTTATAGAAAGGTGAAGCAACCTTTCTTTTGATTAGTGTCCATATATAATTGAACTCTATGGAATATATTAAAAACAGCTAGGGTCAAAAGAACAACTCTGTGTTAGCAGCAGTCTGTTTTAAACAGATCTGTTAATCTAGTTTTCTTGCCAGAGTGCAGAAGAAAACCGCTAAAGAAAATATAACAGCATAGAACCTACATTAATACATATGTGATAAAGCCTAGAAAGCATTAGCAAAAGATCATGTTATCTCCAAAAGAAAGCAATCTTCTCTAAAGTAATATTTAAATTAGGTCTCATTAGCACTGAATGTATTTGAGGTTTGCAACTTTTTTGATCAAAACCCAGTGGGCTAGTGACCTATTTCTTCCATGCTGACCGTATAAAATATGGTCTGAGGCATTCTCTAGTTAAGGTGGTCTCATAAATAGTTTTGTTAATATGCCTTGGTCTGTTCAGTGCTTGAAAACACAGCAGGGAGTTAACATGGCAGCTCACACAACAATGTGTATCATTAGAGGAAGTAATTGTTACTGCCTGTTTTGATTTGGGGATCTTCAAAACATCTGATGAGTACAGGTGAAAGTGGGCCGGGTCGGGCCGGTACGGCGTACCAGTAAGAAGTGGCCACCAGTATCTGCCCGTACACAGCCGACGTTAAAGCACTGTTGCAGCAGTGCTTTAAGGACCCTCCTTAGCGCTTGGCTACACTTGTGAGTTACAGTGCAATAAAGGAGCCCCGGGCACCCAAGTTCACTCCCCGTCCACACTGGTAAGGCACAGAGAGCGCTCTGTCTCCACGGCTACAGCGCTGCTGGTACTCCACCTCGGCGAGTGGAATAACATTTGCTGCGCCTCCCCTGGAGTGCCACGGCGCCAGCGTGAACAAGGTGTTGCTTTACTGCACTCTGATCAGCCTCCGGAAACGTCCCATAATCCCCTTAAGTCAAGTGGCCACTCGTGTCATTGTTTGTAATCGGCTGTAGGAATGCAGAAATGCCCATTGAAAGCTCCGTTTCTGACAGCCTGCTACTTATCTCCTCCAAGACAAAGCAACCATTAGTGTGGAATGCTGTGTGTGAGAGACAGAGAGGCTGGGGGGGGTCTGCTGCTGTCTGCACTTACAAGACAGCATGCTGACATTCTCTCAGCCCCCCAAAAACCCACGCTCTCTCCCCCCCACATACACACAACACACTCCCTGTCACACTCCACCCCCCCATTTGAAAAGCACGTTGCAGCCACTTGCATGCTGGGATAGCTGCCCATAATGCACCGCTCCCAATGCCGCTGCAAATGTGGCCACGCCAGAGCGCTGTCAGCGGTCAGTGTGGACAGATGGCAGCGCTTTCCCTGCTGCGCTCTCCGAAGTCAGGTTTAACTCACAGCGCCCTACGTCTGCACGTGTCGCCATGCTCTCAAAGTGCTGCTGTGGCAGCATGCTGCGGCAGCACTTTAACATCGCTGTCCCTTTTTGCCCCTCCCCCCAGGCCACAGACGGGGGCATAAAAGGAGCAGCTACCCTGGAGCCAGCGATTTCAAAGGGCCCGGGGCTCCCGGCCATTGCTACCGCAGCAGCGGCCAGAGCCCCGAGCCCTTTAAATGCCGCCGGAGCCCTGGGTGGCACGGGCCAGGCAGTTGTGGAGGGGCTGGCTGGGGGAGATGATCCCCCAACCTGGCCCGGTCCACCCGAGGCCCTGCCCCATACCGGTAAGTCTTTCATCTTACTTTCACCCTTGCTGATGAGCTTCCTTTTTTTAATAAGCTACATGTAAGTATAGGCTCCTTAATAAGAGACGTCTTTTGTCAATATTTTCACTGATGTCAGAAAACAGGACACAACATGTATTTGTCAGTGCTTCCTTTTCACATTTGAAATGTTAGCTAGTCAGTTCAGTGAGAACTAGCACATGCTCATGTGCTACTTAACGCTAAGAATATGACTTTTTTAAAAAAAAATGGTGTGTAAAGGTGTGGTTCTATTTGACTAAATACAGAAAGAATTTTTTTCTATAAAAAGGTTCTGATCCATGTGTTTGCACTACTAAATCACAGATCTTCACTATTCACACTGGTTTCAATTGTGGCCTTACCATGAGTGCCATGGATGGGGCAGGGTGTTTTTGCATTATCCTAAGAGCGCAATAAACAAACTGTGACTCTGCATCTAGGTAGCTACAAATGAGACATATGCTGTGCCAGACCTACACCCAGTGCAGCATATATTCTCTCACATGCTGGTGTCTTTTGTCCTTGAGCTAGATACTGCTTAAAAGGAGGGGAGGGAAGGTGGAGCCAGGGCTGTGACCATTCCTCACTTCTTCCCACTCACTCTGATTCAGACGGATGTGGGGAGATGCAATGTAGCAACAGAGGTGCTCTCCCTCACACCCTGTATGGGTAGCTGACCTAGGGAAATAAGGGGATGAATTACACACCTTTATTCCCACACATGAGAGTGCATGCCACAGTCTAGCCTCTTATATGTATAGGAGTTTTAAGCATAAAAGTTCTTGAAAGAAACTAGATTTATTCTTTAAACCGATTATTCTGTATCATCCTAATTATGGAACTCGTGAACATTCTAACTGGACTTCATTTTCTCTAAATGAAAAGTATAGAAAACATTCAAACTATCGCACTCTCACTTATAAGTAGAGCTGGGGGAATAATTGATCCTTTGGTTTGCTAGTAGTTCCAAAACAAAATTTTTTTTTTTGAAAAAAAAAAATTGTTTCAGGTCAAAGTGAAAACAAAATCTGTTTTGGGGCAAACAAAACATGTTTTGTTCAACCTGAAATGGATTTTTCAGGCATTTATGAAGGTGGGTAGGTGTCATTTCTCACTCCCTGGCCCAATGACTATTTATTGTTATTCATAGGATGTTTCATGAAACAGCATTTCAGTGCATTTTGTAAATATATAACAATACGAAAAAATAGACTCATCGTCACCAGTGTCTGCTCCAAAAGGGAAACTGCCAGGCTCCAAAATACATTACCCCTTGGCAAAGAGGCAAGAATATAAGTGGGTTCCACTGACTTTCAGTTGGACTTGTGCTCCTAAATCACCTAGGCACTTTGAAAAGCTTCCCCATAAACACTACAGACTGAATTATCTTCCTCATGAAATCAATGGAATTGACTTTCATGGGCTTTAGATCAGTCTCTATATGAACAGAAGTGTCACGGCTAAAGGGAAGTTAACATGGACAGCAAAACCATGACTTCTCACTATATTCAGTTCAAGCTGTGTCTTGGCTGACACAGCACTTTCTACAGTCATCTGTGAGACCCACGGTAGAGTCTATCAGCATTTGAACACACAGTTCAAGGAATATGCTAACACTGCCATTTCAAATAGCATCAGTTTGATACAAATTCTTAGCCTAAATTTTAATCACACAGCTCAAAATTAATGTAGCATGATTTTTTTCCCCTGCCAGATGGAAGGCTCAATCCTTCTCCCATTGATGTCAGTGGCAGAAGTCCCAAAGGAAGCCAGAGCAGGCCCAGAGAGCTCAACTCAAGTCATGTTTGGCAAATTATTTGTTGCTAAAAATACCTTAATTGAACACAAGTTTTGTTTTTTTCACCCTGAGATAACTGGCTCACAATATGGCAGAAGAATGCGTAAAAAGCAAAATCTAATTACTCACATTTAAAAATTGTAACTCAACCAATACTGAAGCTAATTTTCATAAGAGTTGTAGTGATTTCAAGATTTGTCTGCTCTCATTACTTTTAATGGTGTATTAAAAATGAGGATTTGCCACAGATGATCATTTTTTAGCTAGCAAATTTGCACACTCTTTTACATGATTTTTTCCCCTGCCCTGTGTCAGTATTAATCTGCAGACTAACCAAAACCTTGTTTTTTAATCTTCCTTTGTAAGTATAGATGTGTCAACCGCAACAGTTCAGCATTTGGGTTAAAGCTCAGTTCAGTTCTCACTAGTGTCCCAAAACTCTCCTCCACAACATTCCCGGCAACTCTCTGCCTCAGGCTCACACGTGCTTTGGATCCGGCCGCAAGATTACCCCCTGTGGTGCTGCAGGCCCCGCGCTGCTCTCAGAAGCAGCTGTCACCACATCCCTGGGGTCCCAGGGGGCGGCAGGGGCACAGGGCTTCATGCGTTGCCCTCGCCTCCAGGGGGCAGCTCCCATTGGCCGGGAATGGGGAACTGCGGCCAATGGGAGCTTCGGGGGAGGTACCTGGAGGTGTGGCAAGGGCAGCACAGGGATGTGGTGCCGGCTGCTTCCCGGAGTGGTGTAACGTGGGGCCAGGGCAGGCAGGCAGAGAGCCTGCCCTGGCCCTGGTGCGCGCTGCTGCCACCCCAGAGCCACTTTAGGTAAATGGCACCAGGCCGGAGCCCAAACCGCTCCTGCCCCCTGCCCCCCAGCTCCCTGCCCATAGCCCCCTGCCTGCACCTTGCACCCCAACTCCCTGCCCTGAGCCCCCTGTCGCACCCTGCACCGCAACTACCTGCCCTGAGCCTCCTGTCGCACCCCACACCCCTCCTGTACCGCAACCCCCTTCCCTGAGCTCCCTCCTGCAGTCTGCACCCCTCCTACACCCCTGCCCTGAGCCCCCTCCTGCACTCTTCAACCCTCCTGCACCCAACCCCCTTCCCCTTCCAACCCCACACCCCTCCTCTTCCCCAATCCCTTGCCCTGAGCCCGTTCCTGCACACCGCACCTCCCCACACACACCCCACACTCCCTCCTGCACCCCAAACAATGGGACCAAGAATGATTTGCTTGTCCTTGTGCATTTAAGCCTCTAAAGCACTTAGGGGCAGATATGCCATGAAAGGAGGAAGGAACTTCTGGACATGCTCCAAAGATCATAGAATCATAGAATATCAGGGTTGGAAGAGACCTCAGGAGGTCATCTAGTCCAACCCCCTGCTCAAAGCAGGACCAATCCCCAATTAAATCATCCCAGCCAGGGCTTTGTCAAGCCTGAACTTAAAAACTTCTAAGGAAGGAGATTCTACCACCTCCCTAGGTAATGCATTCCAGTGTTTCACCACCCTCCTAGTGAAGAAGTTTTTCCTAATATCCAACCTAAACCTCCCCCACTGCAACTTGAGACCATTACTCCTTGTCCTGTCCTCTTCTACCACTGAGAATAGTCTAGAACCATCCTCTCGGGAACCACCTCTCAGGTAGTTGAAAGCAGC
Organism: Lepidochelys kempii; assembly: GCF_965140285.1. Classification (NCBI taxonomy): domain Eukaryota; kingdom Metazoa; phylum Chordata; order Testudines; family Cheloniidae; genus Lepidochelys; species Lepidochelys kempii. Next base: position 180,216,382 of record NC_136380.1, read on the forward strand.
TATCAAATCCCCCCTCATTCTTCTCTTCTGCAGACTAAACAATCCCAGTTCCCTCAGCCTCTCCTCATAAGTCATGTGTTCCAGACCCCTAATCATTTTTGTTGCCCTTCGCTGGACTCTCTCCAATTTATCCACATCCTTCTTGTAGTGTGGGGCCCAAAACTGGACATAGTACTCCAGATGAGGCCTCACCAATGTCGAATAGAGGGGAACGATCACGTCCCTTGATCTGCTTGCTATGCCCCTACTTATACATCCCAAAATGCCATTGGCCTTCTTGGCAACAAGGGCACACTGCTGACTCATATCCAGCTTCTCGTCCACTGTCACCCCTAGGTCCTTTTCCGCAGAACTGCTGCCTAGCCATTCGGTCCCTAGTCTGTAACTGTGCATTGGGTTCTTCCGTCCTAAGTGCAGGACCCTGCACTTATCCTTATTGAACCTCATCAGATTTCTTTTGGCCCAATCCTCCAATTTGTCTAGGTCCCTCTGTATCCTATCCCTGCCCTCCAGCGTATCAACCATTCCTCCCAGTTTAGTATCATCCGCAAATTTGCTGAGAGTGCAATCCACACCATCCTCCAGATCATTTATGAAGATATAACAACAAAACCAGCCCCAGGACCGACCCCTGGGGCACTCCACTTGACACCGGCTGCCAACTAGACATGGAGCCATTGATCACTACCCGTTGAGCCCAACAATCTAGCCAACTTTCTACCCACCTTATAGTGCATTCATCCAGCCCGTACTTCTTTAACTTGCTGACAAGAATACTGTGGGAGACCGTGTCAAAAGCTTTGCTAAAGTCAAGAAACAATACACCCACTGCTTTCCCTTCATCCACAGAACCAGTAATCTCATCATAGAAGGCGATTAGATTAGTCAGGCATGACCTTCCCTTGGTGAATCCATACTGACTGTTCCTGATCACTTTCCTCTCATGTAAGTGCTTCAGGATTGATTCCTTGAGGACCTGCTCCATGATTTTTCCGGGGACTGAGGTGAGGCTGACTGGCCTGTAGTTCCCAGGATCTTCCTCCTTCCCTTTTTTAAAGATTGGCACTACATTAGCCTTTTTCCAGTCATCTGGGACTTCCCCCGTTCGCCACGAGTTTTCAAAGATAATGGCCAATGGCTCTGCAATCACCAAATCCGCCAATTCCTTTAGCACTCTCGGATGCAACTCGTCCGGCCCCATGGATTTGTGCATGTGCAGCTTTTCTAAATAGTCCCTAACCACCTCTTTCTCCACAGAGGGCTGGCCATCTACTCCCCATGTTGTGATGCCCAGCACAGCAGTCTGGGAGCTGTCCTTGTTAGTGAAGACAGAGGCAAAAAAAGCATTGAGTACATTAGCTTTGATAAAGATAAAGATATGCAAAATAGAGTAGAAGCCATTGAGCTCTTTCATAACCCCCAAGTGGACAGAGCAGAAAACAAATTTGTAAGAAGCCAGGGTTGGTTGGACATCCCCTGTGTGTTTCTGGGAGAGAACATTTTTGAACCACAGAAGATTTGGTTTAAAATTGTTCTAAGTATGAGAAAAGTTTTGGACCAGGGTCTTATTTTTTTCCTGACCTGTTAATCTGTCCCAACTTGTAAGACCTTTATTACCCAAGGTATGCTGAACTTTTAGCCTGATATTGTCTGCTCTTGATAAGCTAGAAAACTAGCTCACAAAGATAAAGTACTGAAATGAAGCGATCATTATGGTGGTGCAGCTGTTAACAATATGTGGAGGTTAATCTTGCTTTTAAAGAAGAAGAATGCACACCTGTACTTTGGCGTATGCTTCTTTGTGAGCATGGAGACCTCTCCATTAGGATGGCAAAACTTTCCTTTGGGCTGATTGAACTCTTTTTTGGCTTGTGCACCCTGAGGACACATACTTGAGGTTAAAAAATTTCCATCAGGTGGCTGTTTGAGCTGAAGAATTGTGAATGTGAAGAACAAATAATTAATTTTATGCACCTCATTTTCAGCTCATTTCTTCTTTTTCCTCTAATTATAAACCAAAAAATATGTAAAAATGATTGCAGTGATACTTGTTACAGCAACATTAATTACACCTTTAAAATATGCAATGCTATATTTGGGAATTTTTGTTTTGCTTCTTGTGTGTGTACCATCTGGCCCTTTTTGATGATGTTATGGATATAATCTCATCAAAAAGTAATTCTTACTAAAGCCAGAACAATAATTAAAATAGTAGAACCAATTTTATTATTCATGCATATCTGAACTTCATATAAAAATACAAATGGCAAATTTTGCATAAAAGTACAGTCATCAAGTGAGGAATTTCAGATGCTCACCAACAGAGATTTGTGTTTACAATGGCGGGTTTGGGGGGTATTGTAGACAGCATTCTCATTATTCCCAGGAGTTCCTACAGTACTCATTCAAAGAAAATTTGGCATCTACTTTGATAATATGTATGCAGTGTGGTTGTAGCTGTGTCGATCCCAGAATATTAGAGAGACAAGGTGGTTGAGGTAACAAGAGAAGTTGGTGCAATAAAATATATTACCTCATCCACCTTGCTCCCTCAATTTAATAGCAGTCAGTCTAAAATGTGTTTCTGTAAATAAACAAAGTTATTGAAAAATTATTTTAAAGCCTCCTTTGGGTGCCTTTTGATGTTTATGGTGCATTCAGAAAAGGGGCACCCCAATGGATAGACAACAGATGTCTGAATGTTTCATTCGTACAGCTGCAGAAGTGCACCACAGGATATCTCAGAGACAGGGAGCATGCATCGCTTGTGGCACTAGAGATCCTCCACCAAAGCCCAGTGAAGTGAACAGAAAGACTCTCATTGACTTCACTGGGCTTTGGTTCAGGCCCTACGTGAGCTGAAGAGTGCACATACAAATGCTGTAGTGCTCTGTGTTCTGAAGGAGGAAGCTATCGAACATGAAAATTGTTTTCTAGGTACAAAAATGCAGATATTTATTGGTACCATAATGCTTAGTTTCAGCCAACATCAAACAAAATTTATTTTTATGATTTTTCTCCATTGGTGTAACCAGCACTTGTAAAGCACTTGACACACATGTTATGACTGAACGCATTTCATTGGTAGATCAAGATGTTAATTTTTATTTTTTTAGGGCAATACTTTTTTGCATGGTGTGCAGAAAGTCTTAGCTATCTGAAAGAAAGGGGAGGTGTTACGCTATAAAACATTTTCTTCTTGTTCTCAGGAATAGATGTTTCCTTCCTTAGGGGCACTTTTACTTATGGGAAGTCAAATATTGAATTGAATTGAATACCATGATTATTCATGATTGGAATGCTAACAAGTAAGAGCACAGAGGCTGCCAAAACTGTAAGGACCTTTCTGGTGATTTTGCATGACATGGAGGACAGAGATACATTGTTGATAGACAAGAGCAGAGGAGATTTTTTTTTAAAGTGAGCATCATAGTATCTATCCATTCCTAGATTTAAAGTGCACATGCACTCTGAGAGGTAATTTTGAGACACTGGTATCATAAAGTGCTATGTTCATTATATCAATGACTCCTGATCACATTTGCTCAGCTAACAAGTTTAAAAAAGAGAGAAAGAAAAAACAAATGTTCTGCCAGCCCTAAAAACTTACCCTGAGATCCAAAAGCCAAGCCAGGTTCTTTCTAGCTCATTCATCACTACCAGTAATAGAGATTCTGTAATTTAATTTAGTTAATAATTCTTAGTTAACAAAACAAGTCAGGGACAAATCAGTTCACTTCCTCATACCTATATTGACTCTGCAGCATTAACAGGTGTAACAGATACTAACTTTTCTTTACGCTGTTGGATATGACATACAGGATACAAATTCCAAATATGACGACAGATTACTAGAACTATTGGCTCCATCCCTCCCAAATCAAGGACTGAATATCTAAATCCATACAATCCTTCATTCATTGACTTCTTTGCCCCTCACTCCTCCCCCAAAGTCCACCCAACCACATTCCAGTACTGCCTCATATCCATTTTCCCTGCTTGTGCATGCTTCCAGGGACCATGCTAGCTTCAAACACAAAAAAGTCATCCTCTCTTTTTTCCACTCTGCAATCTATCTTGCAAAACAGTTATTCTTCCCTTCTTCCTTACTGAATCCAATGCCTTTCTCCAGGCCTCTTCTCCTTCCACTCTCTCTTTGCCTGGGATCTTGCTCACTTCTTCAAAGAGAATATGGCAAGAAATAATCTGCACCAAACTTTGCCTAACATACTCTCTTGTTTTTTCCCTGTCACTAATCTTAATATTTTATCTACTCTCTTCCAGTTTCTTAGAGATGCTGCAGAATGTAAACCCTTTCTTCCCCTTTAGAGGGGAGCAAGGGACTCTGTGGATTAACTTCCCCTATACTGACCTAACACCGGAAAAAGGGAAAAGAGAGTATGGAGAATTTCCCTGTTTTCCAAGGACAAGGATTACAATAGATTCTCACTCCTGGAAGTTAAAAATCTCAAGCAAAATCTCCTTGACTGACTCAATGTGTTTAAAAAATGCCCTTTTCAAAACAGGTGGACAATATAGCACTCATCCTGACCCAAGTAAAATCACTGGTATGGAGGGGGGTGTCTCAGAAAGTACAAATGGCTAAGAAGGGAGCAGATATTTTTCATTAAATATCATTCCTCAAGAAGTGACAATGGAGACCTGCCGTCTTTGCTAATGCTGATATTAAGCTGTTGATAATGAATTAAGAATAGGCCTCCTGAACACTGAGTGGCCAGGGGAAGGGAGAGAATGCAGCCCACCCACTTCCAATAGCAAGGAGACAAGGCAAAGTGAGAAAAAGGAAGGGACACGTAGCAATCCTTTGAAACACGAAAGGGAGGGAAAACAAGTGGCTGAATTTGGGTTGTACTACAAGGAAGCTGTGAAATTGGGGTTAAATAACTCCATGCTAAATAAGAATGTTTGGAAAGTTTCTTTTTTTTAAAAAAAAAAACCATCTGACTAATGAGGATTAGTGAACCTTATCTGAAAATGAATGACTGCATATAGTGTTAATGTTAGAGGTCATCATACCAGTCCCTCTAACACAAGCTATAGTCTGTGAACTGTTAAATGATCCCCAATATTTTTATCACAGCTGATTAAACAGGAAATATGCTACTTCCCGGTATATAAGGCACAAGCATATTTTAATAACACACTACACTGCAATACTAGAAATTGCTTCACAGCCATTTATTAGATGGAGAAAATAATCTAGGCTTATACTATTTTGAGTATGGTCCTTCTCCCCCCCAAAATAATAGGCAATTGTTACTAATGAGTGTCATTGTTGACATTCATCTCTGCTGCTTTTGACACCAATCATTGATCATATGCTTTTCTTCTTGAAATCTTATCCTCACCCATGGTTCATGAATTTCCTTTTATTTCACTGATGTTTCTTCAGCATCTTGTTTGGTGGATTTTCCTCATACCTCCTCTGCTTTTCAGTGGGAAATCCAGAGGGCTCCATCCTTGTCCCCTTTTTTGATGCCCTCTGGCTCCATGTGATGTTATTCAGAAACATGCTTTTATGCTGATGACTCTCCACTCTAGACATTGTCCAAATCAAAACCTTATCTTGTCTCTCTGACATCTCCTCAGGGGTTACCTTCAGCTCAACATAAACAAGCTGCGCTGTGACGCTTTTCCTGATCACTGAGGATAATGCCACCATCCTCCCAGTCACTCAAGCCCGTAACCTAGGCATCAGATTCCACAGTCTTTCTAGACCCACACAGTGAGGCTGTGTCCAAGCCTTGTTACTGTTTCCTGCACCACACCTCTGAGACCTCACCTCTTTAATATCCACACACCTAAAATATTCATCCAGGCCCTCATTATCAGTCTGTTGCAGAGTCTCTTCCTGAACCCAGGTCTCGTACTTTGAAGTTTAGCCACTAAGCTAAGGGGCATTCTGGGGTGGGTCACTCTCAATCTGTCTTGCTGAAACTGTTCCACTTTGTATAAATAAATAATTATTGTTGCAGGGATGTTCCCCCTCTCACCAGTCTTCCTTTCTCTCTGTCTCCCTCTAAATAGTTAATTATTTATACAAAGTAGAACAGCTGCAATAGGAGAGATTGAGTGAAACCCACACCAGAATAGCCAGTTGGTTAGGAGTGGGGAGACTTGGTTTAAGTCCCTGTTCCCGAGCAGGGAAGGATTCAAACCTGGGTCTGCCACCTCCTAGCTGAGTGCTCTAACCACTGGGTTCTGGATTATAAGGGGGGCACTATCATTTCCTCCTCTTTGGTTTTGTGAATGATGTCTGAGGATATGTCTACATAGGGATAAAAGCCCCGCAGCATGGCCATGGCTGGCCTGTGTCAGCTGTCTTCGGCTCATAGGGCTAAGAATTGTTGTGTAGACATTTAGGCTCATGCTGGAGCCTGAGCTCTGGACCTACCCCCCCCCCCATGTAAACATACCTTTAGTCCCTTTGTGAATCTAATCCTTTGTTTCCACATTTCCTTTGCTTTTATTTTTTTAAAATAGTTACAAATGTCCCAAAACAAAGTGAAACCTTTTTTCAAACCAAAACAATTTTTCTCAGACTTCAATTCACAAAAAAAATTGGTTTTGGTTTAATTTGAAAGAATTATTTCTGACTTCTCAGAATTGCCAGAGAACTGAAAAAATCAGTGTTCACACAGCTGTGTCAGATTCAACACTAGTCTTCTGCCTCTTACCCTATGAGCTAGCTACTAGACTCTGCTGCCTTTCTTATTGCACAATAGTTGGCCTAATTAATGCTTTGCATGTAAGAGCTGAGGTTGAAGGAGACTTGTTGACTTACAAAAGATTCTTTTACTGATTTATCATCGACATGCAAACTGAATTCTCTTGTCTTAGTGTAGTCTGTCCCCCAACTCTGGATATTACTTAACCAAATGTAAAAGGTGTGATTTTAATCCCTGGCTCCTTTAAAACAAGAACAAAAAAAATCTTCAAAAGTACTTTAAACTTTAGTGTTTGCCAAAATGTGTTTTCAAAAAATATGTCTGGGAATAGACACGCTTGGATTCCCCTACAAGAGTTTGCTCTGTCTCCATTTCTAAAAAAAAAAGTACTCTGAACAAGGTATTCACCAAGGTAATTAACTTATCCTGCTGCCATTGGAGTTAATGACACAACTCCAATGAATTTTAATAGGAACATGGCCAGGCACTTTATAATTTATATAATATATATAAACATGCCCCTTAAGTGCAATATGTAAGAGCTGCATATCCTCACCCTGAAATGCTGTATTCTGGAAAGAGAAACAAAGGGCAAGGAGAATGACAAAACCCTCAACCTACCACCTGATCACTTGCAAACAGCAAGAATGCTTTGCCTGTTTAGCCCCCCCCACCCCCGGAGTTGAACTGATATGGGTCAGTGGCTGAATCATTTCTACTAACATTCCACCAAAGCCTGACTGTGGAAACCTTCAGGATCTGCTGCAAGATGTATCTGGTCAACTTGACATTTTTGCTGGCTGGGAGATTTGCTGATCGTGTAAGATAGTCACTGCTCAGTTAATTAGTTGGAATTTAATTATCCGTGAGTGGGGATTTGTGTAAATTTCTGGTAATTATATGTGGTTAAGAGTATTGATTTTGCTTTGTTTTGTTTCCATACACATACTACATGAACAAACTGAAGTGAGCTGTAGCTCACGAAAGCTCATGCTCTAATAAATCGGTTAGTCTCTAAGGTGCCACAAGTCCTCCTTTTCTTTTTGCGAATACAGACTAACACGGCTGTTACTCTGAAACCAATAAATAATATAACAAACCTTGTTTTATCCAAATGGGACAGAGGAAATGGAATTTCTTTGGATGATTTTAGTTTCAGGTAAATGGAAGACTTTTCAGTACACATGGTACTGTTTAGCTCAGTTTTGGATATGGAATTTTTCAGGTAAGAGATATCATGGCAAATGACCCTTTCAAACTTCTGTAGAATTTAGTAGAAAATAACTTTTTCTGTTAAATTCTGTAGGATGCCCCCCGCAAAAAAACAAAAAAACAACAACAACAACAAAAAAACTAGAGAAGGGATATCTTTTTCTATTATATTATAAGGCTTTGAGTCTAATTTCTATAGAACAGTATTACATTTCTATATCTAGCAGCTTTCTGCCTAATAAATTCTATAGGGCTTTTCCATAAAGAGAGGTGTGCCGGTACAATGGTGTTGAATATGGGATAAGACAGAAACAGCAATCAGTTATTATAATACCTTTAAACTTGAAAATCTTTACTCTCCTCCCAGGGGCATCCACAAGGTGGGGGAGCAAGCAGGGGCATGTACCCCTCCAATAATCAGCCTCCTCCAGGGAGAATGAGCTCCTCTTGCCCCAGGGAAACTGACTGTTCCTCTGGTCCCAGGGCCACAGTGAAGAGAGTGAGCTTCTCCAGTGCCAGGGCTGCAGGGAGTTATAGAATCCAAAAGCCATCACATTTTTATTCCTGTGCATGACCCTGCCTTCTCCCTGCCAAAAAAATCCCCCCTTCTGTACCTTTTGTTGTCTGCCTGGATTGTATACATGATTGTGTCTTTATACCTCTCAGTAAAATCCCCACAAAAATATGTCTTTGTGATTAAGACACTGGACTGGGATTCCAGAGATGTGTCTTTCAACCTTGGCTCTGTCAGTTTTCCGGTATGCTCTTGGGCAAGTCACTTAGTCTCTTGGTGGGAGGTTCCTATCTACGAAATAGAGAAATATTTGTCTATCTCATGGGGTGAGGCTGAAACAATTAAGGTTTGTGAGGTGCTTGGATACCATGGTAATGGGAGCTGTATAAAAAGTACTTAAATAGTTGGCCCAATAATAATTCTTTGCAACGACATGTTCCATCTGCTAATGTGATGTGCAGGCCATGGCTTGAAAGTATTGATGAATATAATGTCACATATAATAGAAAGCAGTAATAATTAGCAATATTTTGCTATTATTTGATACAATTCATCATGGAAGCTCAGTGTTTTACACATAAGTATACATATCTCTGTAGAATAATCATTATTTCATCTGTTTTGCAGATTGGGAAACTGAGGAATAGAGAGGTTAAGGACCATAATTTTAAAGGCACATATGCACTTAACTCTCATTGGAATCAAGGAGAGTTAGGGATCTAAGTACCTTTTTCAAATCTGTCTAACCCATGACGCAGAGAAAGGCAGTGGCAGACCCAGAAACAGAACCCAGGAATTGCAATTCCCAGTACTGTGCTCTAGCCACTAAACAGCATTATTTCCCTGAAGAAACATGCACTTAAAATAAGTGTAAAATATTATTTAAGATATATTCATTATGACTGAATACTTTATACTGCTGCCGACTATGCTCTGAATTTTCAGAGTAGATTAGCACAATGTGATTTAGCGAAGGTGTATCTATTCAGGAACATTTGCAGGGTGCAAACATGCCTTCAAATATGCACATACACCAGTCATGAATGGAGAAATAATAGCATCCTGCAGGGTATAATGGTATAATAGAATGGAAAACCTGTAAGGATGTTCAAGCCATTCTATATGCTTTTATTTAGTCTAGTTTCTGCACCTTCAGGAGATTAGTGGCTAATTATATTGCCTCACTTTTCCCCTTTTTCAGAAGGAAATATTTCAGAAAGGAACACAATAGGTTTTACAAAGCTAGCTTTACATCTAATATTGCCAGGCACAGGTGATTGCTAGGGACAGGTAATGCAAGCAGTAATCATTGTAAGTGTTGTATAAATAGATTTGAAGGTTTATTATTGATAGTATATTATTCTCTCTTTCTTCCCCCCACATTGCCCTTTGTGTGTCCTGTACAGATTAAGTTTTATTTTAAAATATTTGAGTCACCTTTTTTTTTAGTTACCTAACTACAAGCCAAGTGTACAAGGTAAGACATTTCAGTATTAGTCCATCCCTAAACACAGTTAAATGTATAACTCGCTCATTTTCCCATCCTCCCTTCCCACTTCCCAACCCAAGAGTGAAATGCAAATAATAAACACACACCTGATTTTCACATTTTTCACATAATAATTTAGGATTGGATTCTGCCATCCTGACTAACGCTGAGTAATCCAAGAGCAATCCAAGTGAGTCAGAATTAGAGCAACTCTGCGTTTACACCACTGTAGCTGATCTAAAATCTGGCTCCACAAGACTACTCTGAAATAAGGCACCATTCAGTGTGAATAAGGATGGCAGAATTGGACCCTTCAGTGATTTCTGCTGCACTGCACTCAATGGTGCTACTTTATCTTTTGCCTTCCTGACCTGACCGACAGACATATTTCTTTAAAGGTTAAGTAGTTATGCAAAACAAAAGTCAGAGAAACTTCTCTAATCATCAGGTTATTTTTTTTTTATTTCAGTATATTTTGTTGCTGTTTATAACAAGTAAACACACGGAGAAAGAGCATCAGTCTGCAGAGCAAATTATTCGGGGATGACTCTTTTTGTCATGCAATAGTTTACACAATTTGTAAGAGATTTCTGCTCCATTCCCTCCCCCCGCCTCATCCCCAGTAATACAAAGGATTGCAAATGTATAAACAATCTGAACCTACTGAAAGAAAAAAAGGAGTGAAGACAGTTGTCTTCTGTATTTAAACAGCATTGTTATATCCAAACATTATCTGCAGAGTGGTATGAATGCTGATGTTCTATGATGATGATGATAGCTCAGTAGCAGAGATGGTTAAAGAATTGCATACAGGTGGCAATGGAAGATGCAGGTGGGAAAGTGTGAGCAATATGGAACTATTAATATTTTTGGAAAGATAAACTCTACCTGTGTAGCCCAGCGAATTGTCATCATTATCAGAGGTGGGAAGTGGCGTCCCGCTGTCGTTCCCCCTCTCTAGGTCATCAGAGTCTGTCGGAAATAACACCAGAGCTGCTGATGGGGTCACAGTAGTAACAGTAGTTGCCATTTCCATCAAAACATGTCCAGATACAAATAAATCCACATATGACAGAAAGACACACAGTGACAACACACAGAATACTTTATCCTTCCACAACCTGTGTTGTGTCAAACACTGTAACAGCTTCAGTAACATTGCTTTTAGTTTCCAAATTCCCTTTCTGTTCTGTTTCCTTATTCCCCTAGTTTAATCCTTTTACTGCACCTTTTTATCTTACTTCACAGCTTGTGAAGTGCTCAGTCTACACTCTGAGAAACAGCCAGCACAGCCTGTGGTGAGCATATGGGGAAGAGTAGGCAGGGTGATTGAATGCTAGCATTGCTAATTTTCTACCTTATTGTTAATCAAAGCTATTGACTGTGATCACTCCCCATCATTGCTGCATCTCCTGGAAATTAGGGACTCAGGGGACTTTACCTCTTTGGAGGGGGGTGGGGAGGAGAGACAGTGCCTTGTCAAACAGGGGGGAGGGTTAATATAAGTACCATACCTACTCTGGAGGAGAGGGCAGGGGCCAGATCTCATCTATGAAAAGGCAACAGTTTATCATCATAAGAAAGATACATTTCCTAGACCTAAAGGCACTTGAAAGAAACACTCAATTTCAATGATGTGGAAAAAAAATCCCAAACCAGAGAAATCACATTTTAATACTTCATAAGATAAATCAGTAGTCTGAAATTTCATGACACAAGGTATAATAATAATGAAGAGTCAAAACAGAAGGAATAAAAAGAATCACACAAGCTCTGAAAACAAAACCACACAGCATAGTGGTTTGGCAGTACACAAAGGAATTCTCTACTTTATCAATATCATTATATCACATCTTTATGTACAACTACATGATACAGAATGTTAAATGGTATGCAGGTTTATTTCTATTCTCTTGATATAAATAGCAAATTGAGAAGTATTAGGAATGGCTAAAAATAATGACATATTGAATATGTTGCTGTTTATAAGTGGAGCCAGGTCTGGAATACAATCAGTGAATACTGTACTTGGAATATCACTAGTACAGTAGAAAGTATGTCTGACTATTGACTTACTGTTCTCTTCTGTGTTCTACTGTAAGTACTTGTTGATAGGTGTATCATAATTACCTAAGTATTTTAAAGACCTTGAATAAGAATAACATTTCTTACCATTAACATACTTCCTGGATTATTACAGTCAGCAGATATTAAAGTTTGTCATATAATAAGATTGATACAGTTAATTTAAAAATTATATTTCTATCTAAAAATTTTGCTGATGTTACAAGAAAACACCTATGATCGCTAAACCAGAAATATGTTAGTAAAAATACTCTCTCTGTTTTCTCAGGATGTTTACTTTGTTCATTTGATATCACTTCTTAAAAAGCCATGTCTCTGCTATGCAATGAAAACAGATACTCAATTTCTTCTTGAAAAGATCCTGATAAGCAACGGACGATAAAAAAAAAATCTTGAAGAAGGAATTTAAAAAATGAAATTGAAGACAAACTATTTAAGGGTACTCCATCAGACTTCTTTAAAATTAATCAATTAAAATATTGTCATTTTTAAACAGCTATAGTGGAAATAAATAATTAAATAAAACTTGTTTTAACAACAGATGCAAAAGGCAAAATATGTTCATTTATTGGTCCATTCATCTTTGCTGGCTCAGTAATGACCCATGTCAAGTGTACACTTAAAATCTGCTCAGAAAGTGGCAGCGCAGTGAGAACATCAAAATTTTACTACTCCAGGTTCTTCACTTATTACATGCAGGGGTTGATGAGGTCAGAGTTTTACATTATAGCCATAAAGAACAGTAGGATGGCACTTTTTGATGAACTAAGAGGCAGAGATTCCACGCCTACGGCGCCTGCTCAGGCAAAAAGCTGCACCCAGCTAAAAAAACAAAAAATAAACACATACTGTGATTTGACACAGCCAACCTGCTGATATTCCTTTCACTTCAATAATTGTTTCTTGGAGATTTATCCAATACAGTCATCTTAGGATTTGTGATATTAAAAGAAGTGGGTGATGGACGGCTGGCTACTATTCAGCTATAGGGTAGGTATGTTTCAATTTAGCACACATCTTTATAAGGAAAAACAATATAATTAAACCACTTTTTTCCCATTCTAGAAGGACATATGGTATGTCAGACTATTAAAAATGGGAAGTAATAAACACTACATGCTAATTCTTAAGCTAACATTTTTAAACTAATGTGAGTTCAGTTAGGTGCCTAAGTAAAAGCAATCTGACTTTCAGAGGTGCTGAGCATTGAATGAACCAAAGGGCAGAGATGGGGGCCCACCCCTTCTAATAACCAGGCTGACATTATTTAGGGGCATTACTTTAGTCATACATATTTGAAAATGTTGCCCTCAGTCATCTATCTTCACCAGTGGAAGTGAGTGGGTTAGGCGTTCTTTTCTAGTTATACCAGAAAAAAACAATGTGGTATTTAGCAGATTTTTTAATGATTAGGCCATCACCATTCATAATGAATGAACATTATTGAATTAATGAACAAGAATGAACATTATTCATCATCCCATTTTTTGTGAAATGCGAGCTTTTTGACTTAGTCACAAAGAACATGGTATTTCAATCAACACATTGGAGATTACTGTATGTCAGTGGTTCTCAAACTTCTTCCGTTGCTTGTGTAAGGAAAGCCCCTGGCGGGCTGGGCTGGTTTGTTTACCTGCCACGTCCGCGGGTTCGGCCAATCGCGGCTCCCAGTGGCCGCGGTTCGCTGCTCCAGGACAATGGGAGCTGCTGGAAGCGGCAGCCAGTACGTCCCTCAGCCCGTGCTGCTTCCAGCAGCTCCCATTGGCCTGGAGCAACGAACCACGGCCACTGGGAGCCACAATCGGCTGAACCTACAGATGTGGCAGGTAAACAAACCAGCCCGGCCTGCCAGGGGCTTTCCCTGCACAAGCGGCGGAACAAGTTTGGGAACCACTGCTATATGGTCTTTGCGCAGGAATCACCATTCACTTATGATGATCAGTAAAGTTCAGTTCCAGGTGTGGTTGAATTCTACCATTTTCAGTTCACTGAAGGTAAGATCCCCCCCAGTGCAGAAGAGCTATACTGTTCTGTGTGCTGTACTTCAATGATCTGCTGAAGATATATTTACTTAGTTGAACAGTTAGGCTGTGATCAGGTATTAAGCCAACATTCTGATGTTACAGGGAGTAGCTGTTCAAATAAGAGGCCGGGTAGTAAGGAAGAGGCACATTCATTCTCTCCCAGCTACCTGCTCTATTGCTCAGCTGCTGGTTTCCATTCTTCCTCAGTGCCAGTTACCGACAGACCCTTTTCTCCTTGTTCCTTCTCACAGAAAGCACAAAGCCCTTATGCTGCTGCCCATCTTCCGCCTCTCCCTCATCCCAATACCAATCATGTCCTGCCTCCTCAGGTGTCATGTATTGTGATACATACAGCAGGGCTATTTCTAAGATTGGCCCCAAGACTGGGCTGAGGTGGGAGGGCTTATAGGGAAGCTCTGTTCACAAAGAGTAGCCATCATTCATTACAATAAGCTGTGATACCTTAAGAATTGTATCTATTGCTCTAAATACAAATTGTCTTCTAATTTAGCTTGAGCTTAATATTACTCACATTTAGGCATATATCAAAATTAAGCATTTGGGTGCATCCCAAACTTATTTTTATGTAAAACAATTTTGATATCTGAGTTCAATTATCGCCTGTTATTCACTTTATAATTAACATAGATGTTAGCAATGTACTGTAAAACATGGCAGAAAGCAATGCCATTTTAGTCATTGCTTCACAATACACGTTATTTCAAGATGCATGACTACATTTACCAAACAAATCAGTTTCTGTCCACACTTTCCATCACTATATGCTAGCTTGCACAGTAGATAAAAGTTAAAAAATAACATTTTTTTTTGTGAATGGAGAGATTTTAAATATCAGTAGTATCTATAAGCCCCCTGTAATGAAAAGGGTATACTAAAATTTCACTAAGCACATGGCTTCATTTTACTTCGTATAAAGTTTTTTTTTTAGTTTCTTTTCAGCATCTAGAATTTATTTATTTATTGTAGAGTTGTGTTATCATTATCAAGCTTGTGCTACAAAATTTCTGGGCAACAGCCTTAATTGACATTTTGAAGATGACCATTAATAAAAGATTAGGCAAAAGCAAATTAATATAAATTACTATCAATATTAGAACTGTGTTCTACAAATTGGATCAATTCACATTGATTCCGTCCTATTAGTCTAGAGGAATGCAGGGAAGAGGCATGGGAGAAAGTGCATTAAGTACATCAAACTGCGACCTGTATGAGGAATTACCAAAGTATCATATATTTCTATTTCATTTTGTAATGGTAAGGTTATGACACAAAACAAAGAAGTTAACGTAAAACCCAAACTCTGTTTATAACCCAGTTTCACCTAAAAATATTGGTCTAGTTCGTGATGATGCACTCGCCATATTAATTAACCGTGCTGACATAGTATTAAACATTGATTTACAAAAGAAGTTCAGTTGTTCCAAAAGACACTATTATAATTTGTCAGATCCTGAGCTGGTGTAAATTGTCATAGCTCCATAGACTTCAACAGTTTTCACCAGCTGGAGGATTTGCCTCTATGTGGAAACTTCCTCCCTGCATGTTTACACTGTTTGGATTGCATCCTTTTCTAAGATGTATCTGAAATGGTGTCTTCGGGACAGGGAAAGGGAGGTTGGGCACTACTGAAATATATATAAACCAACAAATCAACTTTACAAACACCTAAAGTGAACATTGTCTATCAGCTCAGTAGTACATTTATCGAAATTGCGTGGATGTGTATGCCTGTAAACACAGTTACAGGAAAGTTATCGAACAGACAGAACAGCCAATTTTCAGATGAGGATTGATTGGTTTAATGCAGTAAAAGACTTAGGACAAGATTGCTCAACATAGCTCCACCGAAGGCAATAGAGCTAGGCTGATGTATACTGGATGAGGATCTGGCCAATTATTTTGTTTTTAGAAAACAAGATTACGACGTGTGAAGAAAATCCTGCTAGGGTGGAGACGATTTTAAACTCCTTTCCCTCTTCATTTTAATTTTGCATTATAATACAAGCCAAAGATTTTAAATTAATTACAAACGAAGGGGAAGTTTCCAGTTATGCTAATGCATGTTTTCAGCAAGCTATCCCTTTGCATCCAATTTTTTAAATACAAATATAATGGCTAATTGTAGGCGACAGCAGCTTCATCATATACTCACCAGGTACTTACTTGTGCAGCATCAGTTATATTTCTTCTGGAAACAAATTCTTTATTATGCACTCTAAAATTCTACAAGTTCATGTTTTATTTGCAAACAATTGGCATGGAGAAGAACACTGTAAACATTTAATTATACAGAAATATTTCAGATAGAAGGATTTAAATTGCAACACTTGGTGATATATTGGGCACTGCTTTAAACATGAATTGCAGGAACACTCCGTGGTATCTTCTAACCTATTTAATTGTCACTTTAATCTTCCCTACCCCTTGACTTCTCTTAGCTGTTCTCCCCAGCCCTTTACATTGGCATTCACCAGTCTTAGATCTCATATGCTCTGCATCTGCCACCATTTCTTTCTCTTCCAGACAAAACTGGAGGTAACAGCAATTCCAGCTAATTAAGTGGTGCTTGAAGTTAGTTAACAGGTGGTGGCCCCAGCTGCTTTAGTTGCATGGGTAGATAGACCCCCTTTGCTATCCTACATAAGGCACCGTGATTAATTAGGACAAGGAACCATGTGTTAGGGATGGACAAACAGATTTATAACAGCATTTCCTTCTCTAAGATAAACAAAATTTCTTCAAAGATACAAAATAAATAGGCTACTTGGTGATGTGCATGATAAACATCTAGACTATGTGCAGATTATATCATATGCATAACAAATAGTTTGTGTGGTTTTTTAACTTTACTATTTTGGCTGTTAATACAACAAAACAAGCTCTCTATCCTACCTCAGGATTTTTTTAACATTACCTAAAATCACCTTATATTTTAAATGATAATTCCCTCAGTAATCAAAATGATTGGTAATGACAGTTAAATAATACCAATTACAGCCTATGTACTCTGGAAGGGTGCTATGCAAGCTTCCCCCTACTCCTCTCTTCAGGTGCACTGCAATTCTGATCAGTCACACTTGTCTTGTTCCTGCAACCATTACTCATGTCTCCTGCCGTCAAACAGACTACTCCTGTGATTAAGGGTTATAGGAGTGAGTCCATTTCTACTACTTTAGCAACGTGTTGTTGCAAAGTTGCATTATGTGACTGTTTTGTTATGTGGTTAAGTGCCCACTAAAGGGCAAGATGGAATCAAGTTCAGTTTCTCTTAACATAATGTATGACTTGAACCAAAGTCTTCATAGATGAACTATTGCTGAATCTACTCTCCCACTTAACCATCCCTCGCTCAGTTTTTTTATACAGTTAAGCAAGCTCTTTTTTTTTCATCACGTGTCATTAGAAAAACCTATGAACTTCCCGTTATAATATGGTATTGTTTACAGACAGCTAATGAAAATATCTGTCCTGATTCAACAATCCATGACACTGGATTTTCACCAGAGTGACTCTAGAATAAAACAAATATAAAAATAAAGTGTTAACTCTCACACACACATACATTGCAAAAGTTGTGAAAGTTAGACAGTGTCATAGATTAATTACATTAATGTAAGGCAAATGGTTGGGTGGTTCCAAATAAAATGAAAATGAACATTTTGGGTGATGTTCCCTTTCACAGAAACATGTTTGTGCATAAGCCAAGCGTGACTGATAAATAAGAACATAAGAGCTGCCATATGGGGTCAGACCATGTGCTAACTTTTCCAGTATCCTGTCTCTGACAGTGGATCATACCTGAGCTTCACGGGGAGTGGGCAGAACAGGTAAGTTATGGAGTGATCCGCTCCTGGCTTCCACTCCTGGCTTCTGGAAGTCAAAGCTTTAGGGTTGCCCTGAGTATAGGCTGCCAATTAATTTCATTGATTGACCCCTGTTTTTTGTATTATGTGTACGGGTAAATAACACTTCTCTATTCACTTTTTCCATGCCATTCATGATTTTATAGTACTCAATCATATCCCCCTTAGTCATCTCTTATTTAAGCTACACGGCCCCAATCTGTTTAGTCTCATTTTGTATGGAAGCTGTTCCACACCTTTGATCATGTTTGTTTCCCTTCTCTGAACCTCTTCCAGTTCCACTATATTCTTTTTGAGACGGGGAGACAAGAACTGAACACAGTATGGGCACACTGGGATTAATATAGTGGCATTGGACTAGATGACCTCCTGAGGTCCCTTCCAATCCTGATATTCTATGATTCTATGATTTCTGTCTTATTTTCTCTTTCTTTCCTGATAGTCCCTAACTTATTGTTAAGCCTTCTCTGACCATTGCTGCACACTGAGCAGAAGTTTCCAGGGAACTATCCATGGTGACTCCAAGATCTCTTCCTAAATAGCTAATTTAGAACCCATCATCGTATATGTATAGTTGGGATTACTTTTTTCAATGTGCGTTATTTTGCACTTATCAACACTGAATTTCATCTGCTATTTTGTTGCCCAGTCATCCAGTTTTGTGAGATCTCTATAACTCTTTGTAGACAGCTTTGGACTTAACTTTCTTGAATAACTTCGTATCATCTGCAAACATTGTCAGTCCACTGTTCTTCCCTTTTCCAGATCATTAATGAATATATTGAAAAGTACAGGTCTCAGTACAGATGCTTGGGGAACCCCACTGGTCAACCCTCTCCATTGTGAAAACTGACTTATTCCTACCCTTTGTTTCCAATCTTTCAACCAGATACATTCAACCAAGAGGACCTTCCCTCTTACCCTGTGGCTACATAGTTCCCGTAAGAGCCTTTAGTGTGGGACCTTGTCAAAGAGTTTCTGAAAATCCAAGTATACTATACCAATTGGATCGACCTTATCCTCATGTTTGTTGAGTCCCTCAAATAATTCTAATAGAGTGGTGAGGCATGACTGCCCTTCACAAAAGCTGTAACAAACAAACCATGTTCATTTATGTGTTTGATAATTCTGTTCTTAACTATAGGTTCTACCAATTTGCCCAGTATTGAAGTTACAGGCTTACGAGCCTGTAATTGCCACGATCTCCTCTGGAACCCTTTTAAATAAATGGTGTTAATTAGTTTCCTTGGAGTCATCTGGTATGGGGTCTGATTTGAGTGATAGGTTACATATGACAATTAGTTGTTCTACAATTTTATATTTGAGTTCCTTCAGAACTCTTGGATGAATACCATCTGGTTCTGGTGACTTATTACTGTTTCATTTATGAATTTGCTCTGAAACCTTTTCTGCTGACACATCAATTTGGGACAGTAATTCATTTCAAAGAATGCTACCATAGAGGTCCTAGATTTGAATCTCTTACCTACCAGCCTAAATTTGGCTTCCAATCCAATATACCTGCTGGGAAATCTGTGCAAAATCATTAGAAACTGAAGCCACTTCTTCAGCATACGCCTCTGACCACCTTCGTCCCTCTAGTAACACAGTTCCATTTGGAGCCATGTTGCCATCAATTATGGCCTCAGTGTTAGTATCCCATCCCTATCTCCAAGAGGGGCTGCAGGCATGGAGGAAAGTTTCTGCTAGTTCTACTATATGAATTTCTTCTGGGCAATATATGAGGGCAATATGCTAGATTCAGTGGCTGCTCCTCAATGTCTACTTTCCACTGCACATTCAGAATATCCCCAGAGGCCTACAGAGTCCCAGCTTTGTAGATATCACACGGAGATGAGTAGACAAAGCAGACTGTAGAAGGACCTCTTCCCTCTTTTATAGATTTGGGGTCTTTTATGCATTCTTTTGCTCTCTGCTCCCCCTTTCCCTCACATAGCTGAGAGAGGAGCATGTGGGCCTTTAAGTGGACAAGACTTATCTTTCCAAGATATAAAAATGATTTGCAAGTTAAATGAGAGCTTTGAATTCATTCACAAGACTCAATCCAGTGCCTAAGAGAAAAGTAACTTAATGCATTCCTGCAGTGTAACAATTCTAAAGTGAGCACTGCAAACTAAAGGCAAAGAGTGCTGCCAACAAACATCCAAACTGATGCCTCATTAAGAGCAAGTCAGTCACGTACGGACTGTATCAGTAAATCACAACCATGAGTAGATTCACAGTAAGCCATAAGAACATGTCAATTCAAAAGTTGGAGTATGCTAACGTTTCCTGTGACGCTTCCAAAACAGTGAATTACTTAGAGCTATCCAGTGATTCTCACATTTAGTGCAAAACTGTGTATCCACACAAAGCACCCACATGCTTAATGTAGGAAGCCGTGGTAATTGTTGCTGAAAGGCTCTTTGTCTCCTGTTATTAACAGGGCTTGTCTTCACATACAGCACTACAGCGTCATAGCTGCACCGGTGCAGCTGTGCCATGTAGCGCTGTATGTGAAGACGCTACTATGCTGACAGGAGAGCTTCTGCTGTCAGTGTAGTTAATCCACCCCCCAAGAGGCGGTAGCTATGTTGATAGGAGAAGCCCTCCCATCAACATAGCACTACCTACTCGCGGGAGTTAGGCCAGTATAACTACATGGATTTGTCAGACCCTTGAGCGACATCATTATACCGACATAGTCTGTAGTGTAGACCTGGCCACAGTGTTTCTTTCTACAAGACTCTTCTTAAAAGCAAAGGTTTTTATATGCTATAGTAAGATGTATGCTATAAATGAGGAATTTTTAATGGCATTTATTTGAGAGAGGAGCAACTTTATACTTCATGTGTTTCCCTGAACGGTTGGCAGGTTGGTAAAAGTCAGATCCCTTAAACAATAAATTATTGGACATATACCCATTTGTTGGTAAAATTCTGTATGAGGCTGAAGTCCTCTCTCTATAAATCATCAAAATGCTTACATTGTGCATATTCAGAATTCTATTAGTGAAGCTGCAGATGCTTCAGGGAAATGGGAGGAAGAGAGACTAATGAAGAATTAGCAATAATCATCTAGGCCATGACGAAACCGATACATATATCTCAACCAACTTAAAAGCCACAAGCCTTAACTTTTAACGATTCATACAAACAGTAGTAAGATCATGTAATACTTCATAGCAGTTCCATAGCATCTTTCATTTCAAGATCTCATTTCTTAGTGAGATTAATGTGAACCTCAAAAGAAAGCACAGGGTCAAAAATTACTCCAAGTTTATGAACTCAAACAGCAGGAAGAATAAAGTCACAATGAAATGAAAAAGCCAAGGAAAACAACAATCAATAACTGTTCTATCTCGTCAGAATTCAAGCTCTACAAAATTAATATCAGATAGGCAATCATGCAACACAGCAAGATGCATTCAGGATTTACCGGGAACTACAAATATCTCTGGGTATTGTCAATTTGTAATATTGTGTAACCTGAACATGGGAATTATTAGCCAGAGGCAGTAATTTCAAAACTAAATGGATTCCTCAGTAGATCTATGGAAACCCCAGAAATTATTAGAGCACCATTCAAAGACAAAGCCCAAAACAATAAAGCATGAACATTTGAAAAATGATATGGTTTAAACCACACAAGGATACCAAGAGAACAATACAGGTGTTCAGTTAATGTGCACACACACAAAAAAACCCATCAAAAATTGATGGCTAAAAGTATGAAGCATGTTAGACATGGTCAAGAATACCAACTAAATCAAAGCCTGGACTGCAAACTTGCAGAGGACAATGTGCACTCACAGAATTGTCATAAGCACACTGGAGCCTCTCAGACATAGTGTCAGATAATGTGTCCCTCATTTTTGTAATAAAAACATATTTATTTTTTGTGCTGCTGGATGCAGGGCAGGTAAGCAATGAATGGAAGAAGATAGCTATGCTGCCATTATTTTGAAGTGTAGCATTGGAGAGGTTATTAATTAGAGACCAATAAATCAGACTTCTAAGCCATGAAGAATATTGGAATTATTTATCAGAGATGAAGGAGTGCATTATTTAAGTGAAATGGAAGCACAGACAACTCTCCAGTACAGGCTCACTAAGAATACATGGTGTCAAAGAGAGCTGATAAATTTCTGTGGAGAGTCTATCAAAATATAGTGATGGTACTAGCAGATATGATGTTCCTCGAATTCAAGCATAATTTTGGACAGGAAATTAAAAGGGACAGAACTTGGACAAAATTGGAGGAATTTCTTTAGCAAGCCCCATTTTTCTGTTTGTTTTCACTTCTGTTTATTGTGTCACTGCAACAATCATCAATCATGGTTAAAATCAGCCACCTTAAAACAAGGAATAAGAAATAATTCTATCATTAACAGTACTAGAAGTCACATCCATATATATTACATGTACTGTGCCTAGCCTGATGGGTCCCAATTTCATTAGGGCATCTATGCTCTATTGTAATATAAATAATAAAACAACATTCCTTCAGCAACAATCAGAACAAGGATGATTACCACAATTAGCATAAGAGTCCCAGTTTTGAACCCTAAGCACTTATAGTTAGGCACCTAAATCTGACTTTACATGCTCAAGTGAACATAGGTACCAAATAACCTTTTAGGGTATCCAGCTGCTCACTTGGGACCTGCAATCAGATGTAGGTGCCAAAATTGGAAAATTTGGTTTGCTGTGATTCTCCACTTGACTTAAAAACTAAATAAACATATAAGTGGAAAAGAAACCACAGAAGACGAAATCATTGATAAGAGGAGGAGCAACACCAGATCTATACACTGATGCTATTGATTGTCACTATTAAAAATAGCTAGGCTTGGAATGATTAGATTTTTCTTGGTAAATGTCAATAAATAGAGGTTGCACCATTCACACATAAACTGAAGAAAACAAATATTTCCATCGATTATAATCCGAATATATAGATAGGCGAAGTAGGAAAAATGCCACTTGAGAACTTATTCAAATTTGATTTAAAGCTATTTACTTTGTATATCTTGAGTTTGACAGATAATATTGAGAATTTGTGTTGAATAGTTATTAAGCTTCAGTTTTTTAAACTTCAACATCTATTATAATTAAATAATTATTTTCTGACACCACCCTGATAAATTCTAGCAACTTTGAAGTGATAAAAATCTAAGCAAATGCTTAAAATCCATAATTTTGCATAACTGTGAAAATGTATATGATAAATATAGAAAAAATCCTAAACATTTATATTAACTGTCAAAATTATCCAAATATAAAAACCAAATTAAAAAATGTCCTCACAATTCAGGTCAGGTACCATCACTATCCTTAAAATTAAAAGACCACAAATGACATCTAAAGCTCGCAGGCCTGTTGGTTTTGGATAGTATTACATTAGAACATTAATTCATTTGGGCCTTCACTAGATCATCTCTTTATCTAGATCAGGGGTGGGCAAACTTTTTGGCCCAAGGGCCACATTGGGGTTGAGAAACTGTATGGAGGGCCAGGTAGGAAAGGCTGTGCCTCCCCAAACAGCCTGGCCCCTACCCCCTATCCGCCCCCTCCCATTTCCCACCCTCTGACTGCCCCCCTCAGAACCCTGAACCATCCAACCCCACTGCTACCTGTCCCCTGACCGCCCTCTCCCGGGAGCCTCTGCCCCTAACTGCCCCCTGGGACCTCACCCCTATCCAACCTGACCTGTCCAACCCCCCCTGCTCCCCCTGTGCCAGATACACTAAACATTTATATGTCCCTTCATGCTTCAACCACCATTCCAGGGGACATGCGTCCATGCTGATGACAGGTTCCATTCGATAATGATCCAAAGCAGTGCAGACTGAGTCAGATGTCACCAGCAGAAGGTTGATTTTCTTTTTTTAGTGGTTCAGGTTCTGTAGTTTCTGCATCAGAGAGTTGCTTTTAAGACTTCTGAAAGCCTGCTCCATACCTCGTCCCTCTCAGATTTTTGAAGGCACCTCAGATTCTTAAAGCTTGATTTCAGGGATGTAGCTATCTTTAAAAATCTCACATTAGTACCTTCTTTGCATTTTGTGAAATCTGAATTGAAAGTGTGCTTAAAATGAACAACATGTGCTGGGTCATCATCCGAGACTCATATAACATGAAATATATGGCAGAATGTTGGTAAAACAGAGCAGGAGACATAAAATTCTCCCCCAGGGAGTCACAAATTTAATTAACGCATTATTTTTTTCACGAGTGTCATCAGCATGGAAGCATGTCCTCTCAAATGGTGGCCAAAGCATGAAGGGGCATATGAATGTTTAGCGATTCTGGCACATAAATACCTTGCAATGCCAGCTACAAAAGTGCTATGCAAATATCTGTTCTCACTTTCTGGTGACATTGTAAATTATCACCTGCAAATGTAAACCAACTTGTTTGTCTTAGCGATTGGCTGAACAAGAAGTAGGACTGAGTGGACTTGCAGGCTCTGAAGTTTTACATTGTTTTGTTTTTGAGTGGAGTTATGTAACAAAAAAACCCCTACATTTGTAAGTTGCACCTTCATGATGAAGAGCTTGCATTCCAGTACTTGTAGGAGGTGAAGTGAAAAATACTATTTCTTTTATTTATCATTTTTACAGTGCAAATATTTGTAATAAAAATAATAAACAATTTGATTTCAATTACAACACAGAATATATATGAAAATGTAGAAAAACATCCAAAATATTTAATAAATTTCAATTGGTATTCTATTATTTAACAGTGTGATTAAAACTGCGATTAATCACGATTAATTTTTAATCACAATTTTTTGAGTTAATCGCATGAATTAACTGCGATTAATTGACAGCCCTACATTAGAGACAAAAACTACTGTCATTGTAGTTACATTGCACTTAGATCAAAATTCACCACCACTTATGAAAGTCGGCTCTTCAGTGGAGTTGTATATGCTTACACAAGCCGTAAATTTGACTGACAAATAATTTGCGTCAAGTTACATTGCACACATTTCAAAACAAAGGCACAGTGGGTTTTTTGATAACCAAATATGAAGAAAAATGCTAACAACAATAGATAGGTGCTGAAAAGGTTATCTGTAGTTGTCTTCACCAGACAAGTTTCTGTTTAGTTTTAGAAACTTAATTTTCTTAGTAAGAGAGTCCTAAAGTATAAATTAATGAGAATATTGATAAATAGCTTGAACTGGATTTTCTAAACAGTATGCTTCTTAAATTGTCTTTTTTTATTAACTACCTGGCTTTCTCACAGCCATTTCTGCAAGTAGGGTATAATATTTTGATACCCAAACAGTAGAAACACAGTGAGATTTCCTATTCAGATAAATTTGAACAACCCATTTTGCAACACTTTGCAATGGGATTCTGGGTTCCTGAAAACCTTAAACTTCCAGTAAACCCAGTGGTTCTCCCACACTCCTGAGAATGAAACCCACCAATTTAAGTTAACCAAAACCCATACAACTTGGGCATAATTTTAATGAGAGGCAACAGCATCTGCTTTGGATTGTTGGCTGAATGCTCTTCCAGAACCTCTTCCATAAAACTGGGGCTAACCTAAGAATCTATTGCAGGGAGAGTGTCTTCCACTATGTCATGTGACAACCCTCCCCTGCCAGGACCAGCTGAGGTTGAAAGAGCTCCTGACAGGCTGCTGGTTGAGAAAAATATTACAAAATATTTTGAAGTGGTTGGTGTTTAACCAAGGACAAAACAGATTTAAGATGAGATTTCTAATATAGAGAGATGTGTAGCCTGAAAGTATTATTGGCATGAATTTTGGGATAGCTCCACTACTCACAAGCATCAAGTTATGCAGGTCAGCACAAATGAGTGCCAATAAAACCTTTATATCACAGCACACGTACATTCTGCGCATGTCCCTTGTTTACAGCAAAACTGTTGCAGAAATGTTTTAGATATACCATAGTTTGTAAAATGTATATTTTCCCCCTGTCCTTTTCCTGTAAAGCCAGGTCCTTAGTCCAGGGATGAGAAAAATCATGATAAAGTCTCTAGTGTTGATCTGAAATAGCTATTCCGTACGTAAAATTACAACATTATTAAGGTCCAATATCTTGGGACCTTTCATGGCTAGAGGCAAATGCTCTCCCAATGCAAAGCTGGGAATCAATCCTTTCTCATGGTTTAAAGCTTCCATTTCTAACTTTCATGGTTTGTTAGATAGCTGACCTTCAACCCCTTACTGAGCCTGGACAGACTATTAGCAGTAACATCAGGGGAGTTGCCTTAATGGGCAGGCTGCAGGGAGGCAGTCCCAGGTGCATTATAAATGCAATTTATCACATTGTCCTGAAATTGATCGATGAGATATCACTATGCACCTAGAATGTATATATAAAATGCACACACGTGGTGGAGATATCCCTGTGACAAGTCGCATTTATCAGGCATCTGTGACCTCCTGATGTATACCCTGCTTATTGCAGGGGTGATTTAAGTGCTTAACTTCAAGCAACTGCTTAATGCCTTGATTCAGCATAATACTTAACCACATGCCTAATTTAAAGCCTGCCACTAATCCCACTGAAGTCAATGGGACTACTAATCCAACTCCTCTGGACCTATTGCTAAAATTTCAAGGCAGAGGCCCTGGCTTCCTATAATTTTTGTACAACACCTGCCATATTTGGGGCACAATTGTCAGAACAATAATAAATAACATTCCAGACTAATGAGCAGGTTCAAACAGCTCCTGCAAAAGAAGGAAAGAGCAACCTGTCAGAAATATTTCCTCCTTCTTTCTCAGTGGGAGTTCATTTCCACTAGTCGCATCTCCCGTTCCCCGTGAAGATTCCCTGTTGCTCAATGAAACAGTTCCCTGTGGCTCTCCCTCTAAAGAGTTGCTTCATTTTGAGAACCAAACAGAGTTAGTCTGTGGTGAGAAATGAATTCTGTGCTGGTGTCTAAATACATTATTTTTGTTGTGGCTGCAGAGACAGAGTGCTACAAGCTCTTGGTGGATGCAGCATCAATGGAATTTTTGTGAATGACCATTACAAATCACTAGATTCTCCATTTAAAAATAACAAAACAAAAACGTATGCCACAGCGACAGAAAGAGAAAACATGGAAATAGGAATGGAAGGACCAGAGAAGATGCCAGAATGGAAAATTTCAGATGAGACAGAGCTGCACTCTTTATCTAATTGAGTTTATTGATCAAAATGGTTTGCAAAGTATAAGTGCATATTAATAATCAGAAAATAATTTACCACCTGCTTTTCTTTTACAAGGCAATCCGTAGGTGTCTTGAGATTTATTGAGAGTCCTAATTTAGAATGATTCAATTCCTGCCTCTATAACAGACTATGGACCTGATCCTACAAAAAGGTCAGTGGGACCTCCTGGTATTTAAAGTTAAGCATGTGAAGAAGCCTCTCAAAACCTTATATTGTCAAGTATTACTGAAATAGAAGTTAGTGGCATCAGACATCTTTGTGCTCTAGCAACTCAAGAAACATCAAGTTTAAAGCGGAACATTTCAAAGTCTGTTTAATTTGTAATATTAAAAATTGCCAGGTAGCAGTCCAAACTATGAAGCAATAACTGTGAGTGGGGTGGGAGATTTGGGGAGAAAGAGAGAATGGAAAAGGAAGGAAAGAGCAAAAAAGCAATTTTTTGTTGAGAAAATGTGCTCTTAACGCTCACAAATAGCATTGTTTTTCAGTAAAACTTTCATAAGGATATTCAGCATAATATGGGTTTAATAAGCACGTTTGACAGCTGAATAATCTACAGATTAGGAGCCTATAGACACGATAAAGTTCTCCCCTGAGCTGTGAAGTTCTAATGATTATCAAGCCAGAGATGTACTCTATTTATTTTTAAGCCCCCAATAAAGTTTATGGGTTGTTTAACATTCATTTTTAAATCCCTAGACGCTTTGGATACATATTTTTACTGCAAGATATAAGACATCCTTTGGTTATATCACCACCATATTAGCCATAGGGCGGAAGGTGGGGGAAGAAACTTTGTACCAACTGTCTGAACTCTTTTGGTATGATTTTTAGTATCTTTAATTAAACAATAAAACAAATGAGAAGTGTCTACCAACGAATGACTTCATTAACACCAAGGGACGGTTCAAAAACTACAAAACCCAAAGTTAGGGCTCCAACTCTGCTCATCTGACTCCACTGCACCTCAGTATGAGAGGCAAGGCCTTTTCCCCGAAAATTCCCCACCATTGCCACAGCCAGTGGAAAAACATCAGCAATAACAACAGTGGGATATTTTCGTGGCAAAAAGTCTAATGCACGCACAGCCTCACATTCTTGTGTTAGGAGGTCTCAGAGCACTCTGTCATCTGACATGCCATATGAAATGCATTAAGACTCCAGTTCAGCAAAGCATTTGGACACATTTAAGTCTGTCTCTATAATGCAAAGCATTGAAGCAAGTACTTAATTTGAGTATTGACGTTATGGCAACGTTCTGCAATATCCCGGACAAACCTTACTGAATTAAATTAAACCTTATTGAATTAAGCTTCAGTATTTTAGGACTTCATTGTATTAAAAATGCAAATATTTATGTATTATTGTGGGATTGTATGGAAATTCTTTAGGAGGAAGACAGGAGTAATGCAATCTCTGGAAAGTATTGTGAGGTTCAAAAGACTGTGTTGAACAAGTAGCAGAGAGGAATGATCTTTTGGGACAATACATGTGAAGCTGAATTCCTAGGCAGTACTTGGGAGGAGGGGATTGCAAACTCCTCCTATGGACTCACACTTGGAAGCTTCACCCAGACCTTTTGTCTGATGATCACCTGAGGACAATTCAAAGACAAACTGCATAAAGAAGTAACTGGCTTACTCATGAGGGTGCCACTTCCGAGCTAGAGCTGTTATGAACTTGTGACCACAGAAAAATCCCTGGGTGACATTTGAAGGACTGATCACTGGCCAGAGCCCTTGTTGGAGTTGGAATAGGGGTGATCTCTGGTAAGTTTGTTAGCATGTGTGCAGGTTCTTTTGTTGCTTTAATATGTTTTCTCTGTAATACTTTTTCCTTAGGAATAGATGTGCTTGCTTAGAAAGAGCTATGTGGTAATGTAACGGCGGGCAGTTAAGGAACTGTGAAAACTGGAAACAACATGGTCAACAGGGAAAGAAATGAATGTTTCCACCCGCAAGAATGTGTGGCTAAGGAGCCTGGAACCTAGAATGGGTGCATTTGTTATGCAGTCTGTGACAGACATCAACAGGACTTAAACATGTGCTTAAAGTTAAAGATGTGTTTAAATGCTTTGCTGAATAAGGATGACCTACTCAGACAAGGCCTATTAAAATATTAGCCTTAAGTCTGATAATTAACTCAGTGTGGTTTTTATGTGCTTGCACTCATAAGTATATGAACTCTACTAGACCCATGTTAGGGACACCCCTAATATTATATAGTAGAGTCCTCACATTGTACACTCAGGCAAATGAGGGAAAACACCTATTACATGTAATGTGTCTCCTATGAAATGAAGCACCAACTTGTATAATCATTTGCTATTCTCTCTTTAGAAAAATATGATTTCTTTTAAACCTCCTCATTACAATAACAAATAAGAAGTCATTTTGGGTAATAAGGAAGTAAATGGGCATGGAACCACAATAAAGAAAAGCCAGCTGAGGAGCCTGCTACAAAACAACACTTTGTATAATTGGTGTTTAATTATGTAGAATTAACAAATGGCAGAAGCACTGATTGTATTACTTGACCAAGGCTCTTTGCCAAGTCAACAAGCTGGGTTAAATGGAGGAAGCAACCCATTCAGTTATCTGATGCCTTTGAGTGGGATCCTGACTGCTGTGTGCTCCATGCGTGTTGCCAATAACATTTGGCAGAAGAAAGAAATGTGTTGATTTGCTAAAGCAAAGTCAATTTCTGTAAGTGACATGGGTGAATGCACCCATAAAATCATAACAAAGTTTTCTAAACATTTTATGCCAAAGGTTTAGTAACACAATGGGAGCCCAAAATACTTACTAGTCTGAATTTGTAGAGTCAGTATGTTATCCAATAAATATCTACTATGTTCATTTTAATGCCTACCTCTAATAACATCACAAATGCATTAAGAATATGTGCCCATGTGCAGTCTCAAAAATTTGCTTTCCCAAATATTTCAGTGCACAGTACGTTCTAACTTAACTCTTTCCTGTGCATTTTTGGTCCTGATCCAATCCCACTGAAGGCAATGGAAACCCTCTCATTGATTTCGGTGGACTTTTGATTAGACCCTTACTGCTTTCTATGTTAAATTATCCATCCAAGTGGGCAGGACGGTGAGATGATCTATTACTTCCCACTTGAGTCTCCCCCCAAAAAACCCCACCAAGACAAAGTGACACATGGCACAGATCCTCAGCTAGTATAAATTGTTGAAGCTCTGTTGAAATGAATGGAGCTCTGACAATTTATGCCAGCAGCCCTTGAGTCTGTAATAACTTGTATGGATTTTCTCTCTGTGTCATGAAGCCCTAAAGGATGAGAGGGTCCCAGAGAGTACAGCAATTATAGTATCTAACCCCACTGATTTACAGAGCAGTGCAGTTCAGTAGCCACCTTTGCACACCTTCCCTACCCCCAATTTCCTATGTAAGCTCCTCTGTCATAGTCAGGGGTCTAGCCCTAAGTTTTACAACATGTTGTGTTACAGGAAAACTTTCAGGGTCTGTGCACTGAAGGTAGTTCCCTGTCCCTCATTTTATGAATATTGCTGAATTTCTCAATTAGGTTTTCACTTTATATGTTGCAAATCTGTTTGCATTAAGCTACAGCTAATCAAAATTAATCTGACTAAGAATACATTATTCAATGTCATAGAGAAAACGATCTACTGTATTGCTAGTGAGGGGGTGAACCAGAGAATGTTTTATAGCTTCAGTTTAAATAAGCCTCTTCCCCAAAATGTGGGTGCTTATCTGAAATTTTTGAGCTTGTGTTTATCCCTACTTTGTCCATTCTTTGACTTTCATCCTTCTCCTCCCCTTCTTGCAGCCGTACCCTTTTCACACCCTGGGCTTCAAAACCCTCTTCCAGTCAAACATGCTCCTTGGATTAGGAGCTGTGGAAATAGAGGAATCCGACTTCAATTTTGAGAGATGGTTTAATATTAATTATAATAAATAATAACAAGCCTAGCTCTTATATAGTGCTTTTTCATCAGTAGATCTCAATGTGCTTCACAAAGGAGGTCATTACCATTATCTTCACTTTACAGTTGGGGAAACGGAGGCACAGAGCGATAAATGAATTGTCTTAGGTTGCACAGTCCATCTTAAACAAAAGCACAGGGTCCCACTCTCAGAAAGGAGAGGGCAACCAAAAATTTGTGGATCCTTCTGAGCCTGATTTAATATACCAGTTCCTTTTCAGTCTGCCCTTTCTCTCCCCTCCCAAATTTTTCCTCTATATTTAGGCCCATTCTGGAAATTCCCCTCTCAGATTGGTAGCAGTAGGAGAAATACTCCTGTATTTATGAGCACCTTCAAATGGAGAAGAGCCTGAGGGCAGGGATCAGGAATGTCTGTTGTTCATTTCGTAGTTGTTTGTTAGACATGCAGAAGACTTGGTGAAGACCATGGACACAGCTGGGGTGGCCGAGCTGGGCTTAGATGGATAAAGCTGGGGATAGAGATTGAGCAGGAAAATCTCCATTAACCAAACTTTTGTGTGTGTGTGCGTGGCAAATTTATACAGGTCCAGATTGGTTCTTATTTTAACTAAATATGGTTTGAGCTGGTAGTGTTGAGATTTGGATTAGTTTTAGGACATGGTGTGGGGTTCAGGGTCATGGTCAGACCAAGGTTTAGATTTGGATGGTGGGAGATCTAATGAGCTGTTCTTTTAGGAAGTCTTGTGAGATCAGGTGTCCTTGTAAGGACAAAGTATTGCAAGAAAATCTGTTCTTGCAAAAGTTTGATTGTAACCAAACAGCACCTCAGAACAGAAAAGAAAGATGACAGCAGAGGTTTTGGAGCTTCCCCAAAACAGAAAGTGGATTCAAATCGGACCTCTCTCACCATACTTCTCAACATTGTAGGGCACAATGTATGACACAGACCTAAAATGAGGGACAACTGAGAGGCCTGTCCCCTAAGAAATCCACCTCAAAATATGAAAGGCTACAGAATCCAGGTTCTAGTGTTAGCCTGTCTTTAATGGAAGAAAACTGCACTTTGCCTATCCTTATTTATTACAATTTATTTATTTTATCACTGACATTCAGGATCATGAAAACTAGCACTGGAACCACAGTGTGTTACGTTTGCAAACAGAAATGAAAATATACTATATGAAGTACTCCTCTGTGTGTGTGTCTGTCTAGCACTATGTAAAGTTGAGATTGTTCCAATGCAAACATAAGTAAGTCTGGGCATCCTCCTATATTTTAGATTTTACAGGCCCAGTAAAACTTGACCAAAACTTGATCTACTGATAGCTGTCACTTGTATGACTTAAACTTCAGTTTAGATTAATTAGATTAACAGACCTCATGCTGTAGGTTCCTGTACTTCCACCACAGCTATTAAATTACACACAAAGAATTTATGTTTTAGAGTCTTGCTTCCTTAAATCAAATTCCAGTCCTGTCACCTTTCTTTCATTCCAGTCCTGTCACCTTTCTTTCATTTATAAGATTACAAGGCTCTCATTCCTTTTGTCATAAAACTGAACCTCTGCTAAATTCCATTCCAAGTACCTAATACGTTTATGATTTCTGTGCGTCTGATCAAGTATCAGCAAATCTTGAGTCAAGACTGGGTTAAAGCAGTTCACAATGGGTATCCTGTTAAAGAAATAAAGACAACTTGGAGAGAAGTGAGGGAAAGTGGGGTATATTTATCTTTGAAAGGCTCACAGCAAGCAATGCTACGTTGAAAGCCCAGAGAACAAATTAGCCTCTCAGAACCTTGTACATAGGAAGGTGCTAGAAGGCATGTGTCATTTGGAAGAAGCCGGTTTCATTTCTTATCATCATAGTCAACACGATGAAAAGCCAGTATGGCCTTGTGGTTAAGGCAGAAGGTTGGGCTACAGGAAAGGTGGGTTCATTTCTTGCGTTCAGAAACGGCCTGATGTGCTTACTTGACCCAGGGAGGAATCAGAGACCAAGTTGTGACTCTGAAAGCACAAGCACATTACTGAAGTAAGCCTGCAATCTAGCCCAGAGCTGTTTATGTATGCCTTTCCACTCAAATATCTGAACAGCCAAAAAAAAAAAAAAGACTTATTAACAGTACCAAAAATTGCTAGCAACAGTGGGAATGCTTGCATTGAGAGGCTGTTATTTTTATCACCATGATGTCTAACCTTGCTTTTAGCAAAGATGGACAAAATGGTGGTAAAAATGCTGGTGGACAGTCTAGAGTAGCATTCCCTTCATTGCAATCACTGATGGAGGTGCAACAGGGCTATATCAATGATGCGAAAATTTACGAAAAAAGCTCCGTGTAGGCAGGACATCACAGTCTAAGTCCTGTGTCTATTCAAATCATTACTTATTTTAGCAGTGTCTGCCTAGCTTTCTGTTTTTATTTTAATCGGTGGGAGTGCTCGCTGCCTAAGACTATGCCGTGTTGCAGATATAGGCTTACGACTCCAATTAAAGTCAATGGGTGTTGGACTAGAAATTAGGGCAGTACATGGCTCTTAATGATGGACACATTATCTTTGAGAGTAATGGCTTACCCACAATTGTATTTTTTTAAAACTCTATAATTAAAGCCATTTGGTATAAGTACACAGGAATGCAATAAGTGGAAATCCCTTTTATTCATAACATGGGGGAGGGGAAAGAACCCACTCACAGCACATTGGGCCAATTCCAGTCTGGATGAAGGGATGCAACAGCAAAACTGCAGCTCTGTCAAATGACCTTCAGCTAGCTCATGTAGCCCACAAAGGCTGAGCCAAGCTAGTGCAGAGAAACACTGAATCAGTGGATCCCCGGGCAGTCTGTGCTAGAGGGACTCCAGTGGAGTTTTTTTTTTCTCTGGCTTGTATCTTCCAGACAGGCAGGAAATGATACATCTCGAGCAAAGGCTTCAATTTGCAGGTGCACTTCTCCTGTGAATCTGACCCACACTGAATAAAAATGACTCACAAAAAGCAATTAAAGGAAAAAATGACAAGTCATTGGACATTACTTTAAATGTTATGGTATGTGATATGTTATTTGTATTACAGTAGTGCCTAGAGGCCTCAGCTGGGATTGGTGCCCCATTGTGTTAGGCACTGTATGCACACATAGTGCAGAGGTCTTCAATCTGTGGGGCACCCCCCCCTCCCCCCAGAGGGGCCTGCAGTAACTTTTTTTTGGGGGGGGGGGCGTGGTTATAAGGATATAAATGACTTAAATCATCATAAGAAAACAAATCATAGGAATCCATCAGGGGAACAACTGAATGGCCAAATGGATGTGTGGATCGCAAGGGAAAGCCATTTGAACCAAGTTGTTGAAAGTTCTGATTGTGTCTTAAATCACCCATCATATAATTGTTTGAAAAGCAGGAAGCCTGTGTGCGATTTACATGGCTATTGACAATATTACTGTCTCCATT
The DNA here is from genome assembly GCF_965140285.1 of Lepidochelys kempii. Lineage (NCBI taxonomy): Eukaryota > Metazoa > Chordata > Testudines > Cheloniidae > Lepidochelys > Lepidochelys kempii. The sequence goes on from NC_136380.1 coordinate 180,250,871, forward strand.
TCCCGGATCAACCCCCACAGAGGGCGGGGAGGGAGCGCTGCCCAGTTCCACTCCTGGCCCCAGCCCCAGCTGCCAGCTCCACACCCAGGGATCTGCTCCTGGCCCTGGTTGTCAGCCCCAGGCCTGAGGAACTGTGCCCAGGGTCCCAACTGCCTGCCTTGTGCCCAGGACTATGGCTACAGGCCTCAGCGCCTGGCCAATGGTCTGCTCCCGCCCCTGCCCTTAGTTGTGGCCCCAGCCTTGGCCCCCTTACCCATGTCAGCGTCCCCATCCCAGAGCCATGGCCCCACTCCTGGCTCCATAAGGTAAAAAGTTTTGGGGACCACTGAGATTGTGAGAGTCAATTCCTGTCCCACAGAGCTTATAGCAGGGGTGGGCAAACTTTTTGGCCCGAGGGCCATATCTGGGTCGGGAAATTGCATGCAGGGCCATGAATGTAGGGTTGGAGTGCGGGAGGGAGTGTGGGAGGGGGTGCGGTGTGCAGGAAGGGGCTCAGGGCAAGAGGTTGGGGTGCAGGAAGGGGTGCAGAGTGTGGGAGGGGGCTCAGGGCAGGGGGTTAGTTGCAGGAGGGGTGCGGAATACAGCACGGGGCTCAGGGCAGGGGGTTGAGGTGCAGGAGGGGTGCGGCAGGGGCTCAGGGCAGGGTGTTGGGGTGCAGGAGGGGTGTGGCAGGGGGCTCAGGGCAGGGGAGTGGGGGTGCAGGATGGGTTTGGGGTGCGGGCTCTGGCCCGGCACTGCTTACCTAGAGTAGCTCCAGGGTGGCAGCAGCGCGCAGCAAGACTAAGGCAGGCTCCCTACCTGTCCTGGCCCCGCGCTGCTCCCGGTAGCGGACGGCACCACATCCCTGCGGCCCCTGGAGGAGAGGGGGGCACAGGGCTCCGTGCACTGCCCTCGCCTGCGGGTATCTCCCCCGAAGCTCCCATTGGCCGCAGTTCCCCGTTCCCGACAACGGGAGCTGCAGTGGACGGTGTCTGCAGGCGAGGGCAGCGTGCAGAGCCCTCTACCCCTCTCCATGGGCTGCAGGGATATGGTGCTGGCCGCTTCCGGGAGTGGCGCAAGGCCAGGGAAGGCAGGGAGCCTGCTTTAGCCTCACTGTGCCATGGGCTGGCAATCCCGCAGGCCGGATCCAAAGCCATGACGGCCGGATCCGGCCCGTGGGCCATAGTTTGCCCACCCCTCGCTTTTAATTTAAATAGACAAGGCACACTAATGATAGGAGGGGAAACAGACACAGAGTGGTAAAGTGATTTGCCATAGACTGCACAGCAGATTAATGGCAGAGACAGGATTAGAACCTAACCTTCCTGATGTCTAGGCTTGTGTTCTACCCACTACACAAGACTGTCACTACCTTTTAGCTATCAGTAATGGTATCAATAAAAGCTATCAGATACCTTTAAGAACTAGACTGGGATTCTTCCATTACCACACACACACACACAAAGTCTCTCAATAATAGCAGATATAGGAAGTTCTTTCCCTCTTCCCTGTCTCTGAAAAAAAAATACATTCATGTTGCATATTCTCTCCCAAATCACAAATTTGAATTTTGGGCTATTTTCCCCCTCATTCTATTAACATACTCATTCTAGAAAAAAAGGCACATGATTAAAGATACATTCTTTGAATGAAAAAGGGGAAAGAATTCTTAGTGCCACAGATGGCTGTCAGAATGAAATGAAGCTTGTGTGTGCTAAGGGAATCAGATGCAAGTGTGAAATCTGAACAGAAAGGAACACAGCAGAAGGCAACATTTCAAAAGGCATTTGGCATCAACTGGCATTGTGAGGGTTAATTTACCGCCAGGAATTGCTGAGCCTTTCACTCTCGGTAGAGACACAATAGACAGATCCCAAAAGTGCCCATCTTAATCACAGATGCTGAGGATTAATGCTAAAATGAAAGCTTCATGAATATTAAAAATATCAAAACTGCTAATGATGTAGCAGAGTTTGGAATAACGTCCAATCTGAAAATCTAAGGCTATGGCATGCAGGCATAGTAAGACACTGTCTTTTTAAAACTGATTAAACCTACTCAATTTGTAACAGAAAGAGGCTTATGCATATTAGGAGCTGCATTGACTGCCAAACTTTACAAATTGCACAGACTAATTACCATAATTAAGCCCTGGATTGAAGAAGAAAATTCCATTTATCTCAGAATGACTCAGCGGAACTTCAACAAAGAAGGCAAAGAACATCAGATGTTTTTTCCTCCCAAAGTGGTGATTCAAAAGCAGAGGTGAAAAAAAATAATCATCAAAGAATGACAATATAGGAATAGTATTGTTTGAAAATCATGAAAAACAAAATCATTCAGGGCCTGATCTTGGAATGTAATGAGCACTCTCAATTCCACTGGCTATCAGGCTAAGTGCTTTTTTCCCCCTTCAAATATGTTCTCAATGAGGAAAAAAATCCAAATATTTTTGTACAGCCATTTTTAGCTTATCATCTGAATCTACACCAAATTCCTTTCACTATGCTTAATCATACTCAGAGAGCACTGACTAGGACTTGATCAGCTGCAACTTTCCTGCTGCTATAAGTGTCTGATATTTGCTCTCTCACATCAACAATGAGCAGTTATCATGAATGATGAGATAACAGCTACAAGTTTTTAGGATACAGATTAAATATTACTCTGACATCAAGCTTGACCCAAAGCCTACTGAAGTCAATAGAAAGACTTCCACGGACCTCACTGGGATTTGGATCAGACTCTTACTTGCAGTATAACCACAAAAGCAAAATGCTTTATTACAGGCAATAATTCAGATATCCAGCTAGATGTTACTTTCTTTTTTGTCTTCATTTATGATACAGACTAACATAATGTGAAGGGCACAAACCAGTGACGCACGAGCTCAAATAAAGCACTATGCATGCAATACAGTTAAAGTGGACATGTTTGATTTTCCAAGTATTTGCAGCTTTTTAGACAGATGCTACACAACTCTACCCATGAGATTGCTTTCTTTCATGAATGGTTCCATCAGTAATATGATTGTTTCCCCTTTCTCTCACCGGTTATTTCATTTTAGCTTGCAACTACACATTTACCTAATCCTTACCTATAAGAAGGTGTCTGTCTCAATACATGTTCAAGTGTCATTCAGACACAGTGTATTAATCAAGATGACCCTGAGTAGTATATTCAGATCTGCAATAAAGATATGTACACCATGGGAGTTTTTTTTAGTAAAAAATGTTTTCTTTCACCTCATTTTTACAAAATTGAGCTGAATTTTGGCCACTATTGAATGCAGCATAATTGTTTAATTATAATACACTCAGTCAATAAAGTGTAAGCCAATAATTAGTTGTAAAAAACAAATGCAAATTTGGAAGCCAAGGTAACTGTAAGGGAAAAGAAGAGGTGGAGATGCATCAATGAAAAATATTAATGTTACAAGTTATTGTATTCAGTTACAATATTATGAAGGCCATGGGGCAACCCAGCCAATACATGGGGAAATGGAGCTTTGCAGGGGGACATAAGGCATGATTTCAGTAGCGCAGAAGACCAGAGGTGGGACATTGGTAGTATGCAGCAGATGCGAAGGGAGGAGAATGTGAACCAACAGTGATAGGTATCCATATAGATAACTATCAACACTGATACAGACTTCTTAAGAAACTTTAGGAATTCTCTTTGGCTAACTTTGCTAAAAATTACAGTTGCTAAAGTACATATTTTACCAACACAAGCATTCAAAAGTCAAGAAATCACTAGTTAAATCCTTATCCAATCCTTACAACCAACGCTCATTATTTAATCTTGCACTGTTATTTGCTGCTATTACTGCTGAAAGGGAGCACAGAATAAATCATCTTGCATCCTAATGTTAAAATGTCAGATTCCTTTTGAATGAAGCTGACAGCATAAATAAACCCCATTTTCTCCACAATTCTACAGACAACTGTGAATTCTAGCGGCCAAACAGACATTCCACAACCAATTCTGTGCCAGTAGAACCACAGGAAACATGAAGCACAATTTTGTGTTGGTGGTGGTGGGTGGGGTTTTTTGGGGGTTTTTTTTTGGCTAACATCTGTCATGTCAGTTGAATTCAGAGCGGATTAAAGAGCAAGTGGCAGCTAAAGGCAAGAGGGTGTTCTTTCAATACTCCACCAGTAAGACACTGATTGACTGAGCTCATACTAGCCATTCACAGTTCAACACCTTCAGTGAAAAATGCCAGCACTTAAGATATACATGCTTCACCTGACCCTTTGTTTGATGAATCATTCCTTGAGTATTTGTGTTAGAATCAACTTGATATACAAAATATACAGTTATGTGTGACTGTCTCACACTGTCTCACATCACACCATTTCAAGTGACTTTATGGGGGAAAACCTTTTATACAAGATCTTTTAAACAAGGTCTAAAAATATATACTGCTGAATGGTATAAATAGTATAGTAAATTTATTAATGATGTTATTTGATAAACAGAATAAATTAATGTAGTCTACAACGAACAAAAACATGTACCAACTTTAGTTATGAATTGTATAGATATCAAAGGTTTCTAGTATTGGATAGAGGGTTGTTTTTCAGACTTGAGATGGGATTTTCAATAGTGCCTACTTGATTTAGGAATAGGTCTTAATACACTTGTAACTGCTGTAGTGAAACTCCACTTATTGTACAGAGCGGTCAAAAAGCCAAATTTCTTAAATGCATATTCATAAATTTTCACTCTGTTTTTAGTTCAGCTTCATTCCACTATAACCAGTTTTGACTGTGCTAATAATTCCTGTAATCCAGGGAGCCCTCAATGCCAATGGCAGAGGGCACACCATACCATAACTCTCATCAGGCCTGACGCACCAATTTGCCCAATTCACTGTTGTCATAATCCGTATGTAAAAGGTGTCATGTAAGGTGTCATATGCAAACTGGAAACACGCTGGACATTAATATTATTGTGTGATGTATGTATGGGTGGTGCCTAAAGAATTATAGATGTGTTCTGGGAATATGCTCCTAAACCCCGCCTGTCCCAGGCAAAGGAATGTTGTTTTGCAGGCTTGACTGTGTCGCCAATGTACATTAAGCAAAGCATGACCAAAGACAAAGAAAGACACATTTAAACGTAAGGTAAACAAAGCCATCAGGCAGGCAAGGGGAAGAAGATAGAAGGTGGATAGAAAGTTGGCTAGATTGTCGGGCTCAACGGGTAGTGATCAATGGCTCCAGGTCTAGTTGGCAGCCAGTATCAAGTGGAGTGCCCCAAGGGTCGGTCCTGGGGCTGGTTTTGTTCAATACCTTCATTAATGATCTGGAGGATGTTGTGGATTGCACCCTCAGCAAGTTTGCAGATGACACTAAACTGGGAGGAGAGGTAGATACGCTGGAGGGTAGGGATAGAATACAGAGGGACCTAGACAAATTAGAGGATTGGGCCAAAAGCACCTAGGTGTGACAGTGGACGAGAAGCTGGATATGAGTGAACAGTGTGCCCTTGTTGCCAAGAAGGCCAATGGCATTTTGGGATGTATAAGTAGGGGCATTGCCAGCAGATCGAGGGACGTGATCGTTCCCCTCTATTCGACATTGGTGAGGCCTCATCTGGAGTACTGTGTCCAGTTTTGGGCCCCACACTACAAGAACGATGTGGAAAAATTGGAAACCATCCAGCGGAGGGCAACAAAAATGATTAGGGGACTGGAACACATGACTTATGAGGAGAGGCTGAGGGAACTGGGATTGTTTAGTCTGTGGAAGAGAAGAATGAGGGGGGATTTGATAGCTGCTTTCAACTACCTGAAAGGAGGTTCCAAAGAGGATGGCTCTGGACTGTTCTCAGTGGTAGCAGATGACAGAACAAGGAGTAATGGTCTCAAGATGCAGTGAGAGAGGTTTAGGTTGGATATTAGGAAAAACTTGTTCACTAGGAGAGTGGTGAAACACTGGAATGCGTTACCTAGGGAGGTGGTGGAATCTACTTCCCTAGAAGTTTTTAAGGTCAGGCTTGACAAAGCCCTGGCTGGGATGATTTTGTTGGGGATTGGTCCTGCGTTGAGCAGGGGGTTGGACTAGATGACCTCCTGAGGTCCCTTCCAACCCTGATATTCTATGATTCTATGATGACCACTTAACAATTGGAGGATGAAGACTGCACCCCCAGAAGCCTTTCTGTCTCTGGGCAGCTCTCTTAGAGGCAAAGCAAAGAATTTCAACCTGGCATTTTAATCTGTCAATATTCGTATTTGATAGAGTGTAGTGATACTGATAAAGTTTAAATCCTGTCTCTTTAAAGGGAGACTGAGCAGCTCCAGCCAGGGAACAAAAACGGTTGTATTTCTAGTCACCTGGAGCTTTGAGGCTGAATAAAGCACAGGCGAGATCTAAGGAACTTTAGTAATGCTAGAGTCTGAGAGAGGAATTTGGAAAATACCTGCAGTTCTCCAGAATGGTTGCATGAAAACACTTGTTTGTACTTTGATACAGAAGTGTCCAATGCCACATGGAGAATCTTTATTCATCCTTAGCCTATAAATATGCACTAGATAGTGGCTAGATAAAATAGCTCATAGAACTGGAGATAGAATACATTATGTTTCACCTGTAGTTTACTGGTTCAAATTCGATCAGATCTGTAGTGAAAGTAAGTCAATGGCTCTTTGGTAACCGGAGTAGGTCTTATTACAGCTTCTAAAACAGGACAATTCCTAATGGGAAACCAAACGGCATTCTCATCAGACAGGCCAGAATAAGCATGAGACTGAATTACTCTCTTAGTGACATAGAGGATTCTTGCAGAGCAGTATGGGGAGGGCACATGCCGGGCAGTATGTAAGGAAGCTTACAGTGCCTTATCCAGGTTGTAGCTCTCTGTGGATGCACAAGGGCCTTCAGTCTTTGAGTGCTAATGTGGCATTAGCATTTACTAAAGTCATCGTCCATATGCCCCATATGCATAAGTTCATACACACTGGAGTCCACTCTCTACTCCTGAGGGAATTCTGCGCCAAAAAATTTAAAAAATGTGCATAATATTTTAAAATTCTGCGCATTTTATTTGACAATAAATGGCAGTGGGGAGCACAGGTCACTGACTGCACTGAGGTGGGAGATCACCCTGAAGCCCCCACCTCCCCCGGTACAGAGACTCGGCAGTGGGGCTGCACCTGACACTGACACAGTGCAAGGGCTGGGCCTGCCCCAGAAACGCCCCAGGGCCCTGTCCCCCTGTGCCAGACAAGTACGAACAGACAGGCTCAGCTCAGCTCAGCAGGATCCAAGTCTGGGGGGGAGGGGTTAGTGTGGGGGATCCAGGTGTGGGGTGAGAGGTTTCTGTGTGGGGCAAACAAGGTGTGGGTGGCTCAGTGGGAAATCTGGATGCACAGGGGCTTGTTGGGGTGTTTCGGGTGCAGGCGCAATGGGACACTGCAGGGGAGTCAGGTGAAGGTGGTTGGGGCTCAGGAGGGGGGAAGCTAGGTGTGTGGAAATGGGGCTCGGTGGGGGGGTCTGGGTGTGGGAGGCTCAGTAAGGGGGTCCAGGTGCTGGGTGAGTGGGGCTTGATGGGGTAGGGGTACAGGTTCAGCTGGTTGGGGATCAGTGGGGTGGGAGGCTCATCAGAGGAGTCCAGGTGTAGGGAGTAGGGCTTGTCAGGGTGAGAGTTCGATAGACCTGCTTAATGGGGGAGCCCCAGCTATTGCCGAGGGAATGCTGCATGCCAGGCTCCTGCTTCCCCCCATGATTCCCCTATCTCCTTTTATTTTCCATCCCTCTCCCTTTATTCCCACATTCCCCTCCCACTGCCCTATTCCACCCCTCATTCCTTCCCCACTGTCTCTTCCCCCACCCCTCATCCCCACTTCTCCAGCCCCACTGCGGGCACTCCCTGTTGCACAGAAAACAGGAAGGCTCCCAACTGGCACTAGGACCCAGGAGGCAGCATTCAGCTGCAGAATCAGTGAAGCCAAGACACAGCTTCCTTCCACTGGGCAACTCTGCGCTTGCAAAATGAGGTGGGGCAGTGGCATGTAACACTGTGTGCCCCCCATTCCTCGCCTCTGTTTGGAGGGGGCAATCCCCCCCAAAAAATGCACCCATGATCACCCCCACCCTCTCCTCCACACACGGCTTCTCTGACATTTTCTGCAGGGAAACACTGTGGGCATGCTGTCACACAGAATCTCCCCAGGAGTAACTATCTAAAATTCTTGCTGTGGCTACTTCTGTTACTCAAGGAAATGTTATCCCTGTTATACATGCTGTGGGTGTTGATCCTGCATACAGTCATGGGAACAATTCAGGGAGGAGGGGTGAGAAGAGAAACCCAGCTTTATGAATCAGCAAAGAAAAAGGGAGCTGCTGGCAGGGCTGGATTGAAGCATATGCAAACTAGGCAAATGGCTAGAACCCAAATGCATGGGGGTAGCCTGGGGCCCAACAAACAGCCATACAGTACACTTGCTGCAGTCAGGCTGGCCAAGCTGTACATACACTGGGACCGGCTTCTAATCCACTCACTCGTATTTTTTGAGCGGCCCTTCATCACAAGTAAGCGGCAGTCTAAGCAGCAACACGATGAGCAGCCAATCCCAGCGGATTCAAAGCATGGCCAGGCCAGCCAGAAGGAGTGTACTGCATCTGCCTAGATTATCTATGCATTAATCCAGCCCTGCCAGGAGCTCCCTTCTTCTTTCCTGATTCCTGAAGCTGGATTAACCCATCAGTGGGCTTTTAACCATATATTTATGGACCCTTACCTTCCTATTGTAAGCAGTGTCAGGATGAGCTCCACCCTGACATCTGGTGGTGAGGTGTGGCAAGTTGTGGAAAAGAATTTCAGGGGCCGATCTCATTTGCATAGGCACACCCACCACGCCTAGAATGAGACCATAGCTGCCCAAATGGTCACTTTGGCTGCTGTGGGATCCCCAGTGTCTCTGTTATTGGGGCAGGAAGAATAAATTGTTATTACCCTGATTATGGGAACTGTGCTTGGAACTGTACGTGGCCTTTTGTTACGATGGAGGGATTCACCATCATCTAAGTAGCACTCGCTAGGCAAGGGTCATGGGTTCCAAAACTGTGTGAATGGAGAGAGGCTGGGGACAAGTATTAATACTTGGTGGCATGGGCCCCTTGGTGAGGGCCTTACATGCTAATTGCACTTCCTCCTCTCTCCACTGTGGAATATCAGAGCTAATTTTGATTTCATTAGAAGTCTAGTTATAGGCTGCTGAGCTCACTTTGGGCTGACAGTGCACCAGCACTGGGGCTCCCCTATTATAAGCTGAATTCACCTAAGCGCTGAAATCACTGAGTGTTGTGTTAAGTAGTGGGGGAGCCTGAAGATATATTGTGGAGCAGTTTGCGGGCCGGCTGGCGAAGCAGTTCGACACGGAGCAGTGTGTGGATGGCAGGAGCTGCTTGTGGGCCGTGGAGCTGAGCGAAGGAGTTCGTGGGGCGGCTGGCGGAGCGGAGCGCAGCTGAGTGAAGGAGTTCGTGGGGCGGCTGGTGGAGCGGAGCGCAGCTGCGCGAAGGAGTTTTGTGGGGCGGCTGGCGGAGCGGAGCGGAGCGCCGCTATGGAGCTATGGGGCGGTCAGCTTCAGATCACGTAAGGTGCCTCTTACCCCCGTCCCATTTCCACCCAGGTTGGGAGGTAAAGCTCCGCCGATAAACTTTCGAACTCTGGGGCTGCCCTGACCAGGGACAGAGACTTTTGGGGCATTGGACTTTTGGGGTTGCTGGACTCAAGAACCAAAGGGAAAAGGGCATGCCCCAATTTGCCTGGGGTGGGTTGTTTTTGCTCATGGGTTGTGTTATGAATCCGGTTGGTGGTGTTTCCCCAACATAATGCCACATTGTTTCTCTCTGTTATTAAAAGACTTTTGCTACACTCAGACTATGTGCTTGCGAGAGGGGAAGTATTGCCTCTTGGAGGCGCCCAGCGGGGGTGGTATATATTTGTCCCAGGTCACTGGGTGGGGGCTCGAGCCAGTTTGCATTGTGTTATTGAAATGGAACCCCTAGATATTGAACCCGGCCCTTGTTGCTGCCAACTCTGACGGGCAGAAGGGTTACATTTTTGGGGGCTCGTCCGGGATCGCCTGGGTCAGTACCCCTCGCAAGCACCTGTTGAGTGATCCACTACATTGGGAAACAATTTATATATTTTTTTTGTTTGTGCTTATATTTTGAGGAAATTACTGTTTGTATAATGGCTAATATGTCAGGTTTGTTGGGCCCTGGCTCAGCAGCTTCTAGCTCGGAGGCTGCAGCCTCGGCTGATGATTGGACAAAAGCTCTGGGGCAAATATTGGAAAAGGTTGTGCTGCCCCATGCTGAGTCAGACTCTTGTCGTAAGTTAAGATTATTTGCTGGGGAGGAGGAGTTTGAACCCTGGTTAGAGCATACCACTGAAATGCTGCAAGAGTGGGCCGTACCAGATGCAGAAAAGCGAAGATGCCTTATAGAGAGCCTTGGCGGCCCAGCATTAGATGTGATTCGCACCCTGAAGCTCATTGACCCTGGGGTCAGTGTGAAGGACTGCCTAGAGGCCCTTGAACACAACTTTGGGAGCGTAGAGGGCCCTGAAGACAGCTACTGTAAGTTCCTTAATTCCCGACAACAAAAGGGCGAGAAGGCTTCAGCCTACATACAGAGACTGGAGAGACTGCTTCAGAGAGCTGTCATGAGGGGAGCAGTGACTGCTGAGCAGATGGATCAGACCAGACTGGCTCAAATTGTAAGAGGAACTCAGTATCAGAACCCGATTCTACTTCATCTCCGGCTAAGAGAACGACGGGAACATCCCCCAAGTTACTCCCAGCTGATAAAAGAGGTCCGAGAGGAGGAAGAAAGGCAGGCTGCCAGTGAGTTTTGGGAAGCCCAAACATCGGAGCCAGCCAGCACAACACCACTGCAAATGGCCAGTGTACTGATGGTGAGCACCAGAGAGGAACTTGCCCAACAAATACAGGTCCTGACGGAATGGATAGCTGAGCTGCAAAGTACCGTTGACCGAGTTAAGACTTCTAGGAATAAGAAGCCTCAAACTGTGGCGATTGAGAAGCCCGCACTTAGAGCCACCATCCCCCCCAGGCGAAGGGGGAAAGGTCAATTCTTCTGCTACCGATGTGGTCAGGATGGACACAGTGCTGCCAAGTGCCGTAATGAAGAAAACCCCTCCTTAGTGTATGGAAAGCTGAGGATCAGTTGGGAGAGATCCGGTAGCTGCCAGAGGGTCTGGGGACGGGGACCCCCCAGGTCTGCAGGATTTGAAGATTCCCCCAGAAAAGACTGTCCAGCTGGGATCCCTGCAGGACTGATAGGGCCTCGAGCAGAGGTCATGGTGAGGATCGAAGGGGTGGAGTGTAAAGCAGTGCTTGACACTGGATCTCAAGTGACTATTATATTTCAGTCATTCTACCAACAGATGCTTAGGCACCTGCCTATACAGCCACTGACTGGCCTTGGCCTATGTGGCCTCAGCATGGATGAATACCCCTATCAAGGGTATGTCATAGTGCACCTGGAATTCCCAGAGGAGGTTGCTGGGGTGAGAGAAGAGGTAGACACAGCTGCCTTAATATGCCCTGACCCTAAAGGGACTTCTGATGTGTCTGTGCTGATAGGGACCAACTCCAGTCTCTTCAAGGTACTCGCAGATTACTGCAGAAGGCGGGCTGGGGACCAGTACCTGAATACCCTGATGATCCATACGCTTTGTGCTGAAGCCTATAGGAAAATTGAGAGCGCTAAAAGGGACACATCTGAGCTACCGCTTGGGGCACTGAAGTACGCGGGCACAACCCCCTTAGTAGTGCCTGCAAGGACGGAGCAAGAAGTGCTTGTCATGAGTACCTGTCTGAAAGGCAGTAAAGGGACGTTAGCAATGATAGAGCAGCCGATGGGAGGAGAGCTCCCTGAAGGAGTGCTGGTCCCCAGTGGAGTCATAACCCTACCTGCTGAAGCCCAGGAAAGGGTGACTATACTGATTGCTAATGAAACGAGTCGTGATATTTTTGTGAAGCAAGGACAAAAGATAGCAGACCTCTTTGAGCCTGAGTCGATTGTAAAACCCCAGTATGAAACTCCAGTTCCGGCAATAGACCCAGCAAAGTTTGACTTTGGAGATTCACCAGTGTCCGAGGACTGGAAAGATCGCCTGAGGAAGAAACTTTGTGAAAGATCCAAGGTGTTCTCACTGCATGAGTGGGATGTGGGATGTGCAAAAGGAGTAGAGCACAATATCAGACTACATGACTCTCGACCTTTCAGGGAGAGATCTAGGAAGATTGCTCTCTCTGAGATGGAAGATGTGCGACATCATCTTCAGGAGCTGGCTGCGAATGGCATCATTACAGAGTCCCGCAGCCCATACGCCTCACCCATCGTGGTAGTCCGCAAAAAGAATGGGAAAATCCGGATGTGTATTGACTACCGCACCCTAAACAGCCGTACGGTGGTCGACCAGTACACTATGCCTCGAGTGCAAGACGCCTTAGACTGTTTGCTGGGAAGCCAGTGGTTCTCTGTGTTGGATCTTCGAAGTGGATACTACCAGATCCCTCTGGGAGAAGAAGATAAGGAGAAGACAGCCTTCATCTGCCCATTAGGGTTTTATCAGTTCGAACGCATGCCCCAAGGGATTTCTGGAGCACCTGCCACCTTTCAACGTCTCATGGAGAAAGTTGTGGGAGACATGAATTTACTGCAAGTGTTAGTTTATTTGGATGACCTGATTGTGTTTGGAAGAACCTTAGAGGAGCATGAAGAAAGACTTCTTAAAGTGCTTGATAGGTTGGAGGATTATGGTCTGAAGCTTTCAATTGACAAATGCCAGTTCTGCAGAACCTCAGTGAAGTACGTGGGTCACATTGTGTCCCAAGAAGGTGTGAGTACTGATCCTGATAAAATAGAAGCACTCACTACATGGCCACGTCCAAGTAACTACAGAGAACTCAAGACCTTCCTTGGATTTAGTGGCTACTACCGCAGATTTGTGAAAAACTATGCTACGATTGTAAAGCCTCTGAATGATCTTACCAGGGGACATCAGTCCAGCAAGAACAAATCTAAGTCCAAGAATAAGGGGAGGTCCCCAAAGCCTCCTGTGCAGAGACACAATGGCCCCTTTGCACCATTTGGGCCACGGTGGGATGAGAGATGTGAAAGGGCTTTTCAAGAAATCATTACTTGCCTAACTCATGCTCCAGTCCTAGTTTTTGCTGACCCAAGCAAACCATTTATCCTGCATACTGATGCCAGTTTGGAGGGTCTGGGAGCAGTCCTGTACCAGGAAGTGGAAGGCAAATGTAAACCTGTAGCCTTTGCCAGCCGAGGATTGTCTGATAGTGAAACTCGCTATCCCACCCACAAGCTGGAGTTTTTGGCCTTGAAATGGGCCATCACTGAGAAATTTCGAGACTACTTGTATGGTGCTCAGTTCCAGGTGTGGACAGACAACAATCCACTGACTTATGTGTTAACAAGTGCTAAGCTGGATGCTACAGGGCAGAGATGGGTGGCCGCCTTGGCTAGCTATGAGTTCAGCATTCAGTACCGATCAGGGAGAAGCAATGTAGATGCAGATGCATTGTCCAGGCGTCCGCAGGCTCCAGAAGTTGCTGTGATACCCACAGATGGAGTGAGAGCTATTTGCAGTGTGAGTCGCCGAGAGCCAGAGGCCCGTGAAGACTTTCAGGGATGTGTTGCAGAAGCTTTGGGCCTGCCCCCTGAATGCATGCCTTCTGCTTCGGTGAACTATATTGCATTAGACCAATCTCCTTTGCCCATGCTCAATGCGGCTGACTGGCAAGAAGCCCAGCGGCAAGATATTGACATTCGTGATACACTACTTGCCAAAAGGGAGGGGCGAAGCCCAACTGCGGTTGTCCCACCTAACCCGGAGGGTAAACTACTATTGAGAGAATGGACCAAACTAAAACTGATTCAGGGAGTGCTACACCGAATGACCACTGACCCTTTACAAAAACAACGAGCACAACTAGTACTGCAAAAAAAGTACAGAGCCCTGGCCATGAGGGCCCTGCATGATGACTTTGGGCATTTAGGGATGGAGAGGACCCTGGAACTTATTCGTAGTAGGTTCTATTGGCCCCGAATGGCTGAAGATGTTCGCAGGAAATGTGAGACTTGCGCTCGATGTGTTCAAAGGAAAACTCTGCCCACGAGGGCTGCATATCTCAAGAACATCACCAGCAACAAACCTTTGGAGTTGGTATGCATTGATTTCTTGTCTGTAGAGGTAGACAAGAGGAATGTTGGAAACATTCTAGTAGTGACTGACCATTTTACACGGTATGCACAAGCATATCCCACACGTGATCAGAGGGCCACCACCGTTGCTCGAGTATTGTGGGACAAATATTTCTCAGTCTATGGATTCCCGGCTCGGATACACTCTGATCAGGGGCGGGATTTTGAGAGTCACCTTCTGAAGGAGGTGCTGAAGATAGCAGGAATTAAAAAGTCTAGGACAACGCCTTATCACCCCCAAGGTGATCCTCAGCCAGAGAGGTTCAATCGAACCCTATTAGATATGTTGGGAACTTTGCGACCAGAGCAGAAGGCAACCTGGAGCCAGCATGTCGCATTTCTGGTGCATGCCTACAATGCCACAAAGAACGATGCTACGGGAGTCACCCCATATCTCTTGATGTTTGGGCGAGAACCAAGATTACCCATAGACTTGTGCTTTGGTGTATCAGAGGATGGAGATAGCTATGAAACTCATCAGCAATATGTATCCCGACTAAAAGAAAAGCTGCGGGATGCTTATCGCTTAGCTACCGCTGCGGCTCGGAAGAACGCAGACCGCAACAAACATCGATATGATGCTAGAGTGCGTTCGCAGGAGCTCCAGCCGGGGGACAGAGTCCTGCTGCGAAATTTGGGTATTGCTGGCAAACACAAGATAGCTGACAGATGGAAGGCAATACCTTACCTGGTGATGGAAAAGCTGGGAGATCTGCCGGTCTACAAGATCAAACCTGAAGACGGTCCAGGGCAAATAAAGACGGTGCATAGAAACCTTTTGCTCCCTGTGGGGGAATTGGTAAGCACCCCTTGTGAGATGGGCCACGGCAGGGCCGCCGGGCAGAACAGAGGTGCTAGACCAAAGCCGCCATCCAACACAGACAGTGGGCCCCCTGCAGCTAACTTACCCCTATTCTGCACATCTGAGAGTGAGTCTGAGGAGGAAGACACAACCCTGGTGTATCCTGGGATGGAGACAAGATTTCAGTCTCGATCAGCTGAACCAAACGAGAGTTTTCCCTCTTCCGCCCTAAACCCAATGGCGGAACTATTTAGGCCCCTTTCTGATACCCCGGTGCTGCTGATGAGACCCCCCTGTGATGACACACACAGCTTATTGGACAATGGGGACAGACAGGTAGAGGATGTCCTGGGCACCTTGGACCCTCCAGCGT
This sequence comes from Lepidochelys kempii, assembly GCF_965140285.1. Lineage (NCBI taxonomy): Eukaryota > Metazoa > Chordata > Testudines > Cheloniidae > Lepidochelys > Lepidochelys kempii. The sequence goes on from NC_136380.1 coordinate 180,266,298, forward strand.
TAGAACTAGGAGTGCAGGGGCCTACGCCAGTAGCCGAGGGACCCTCCAGGGAAGCCTCTCCATCCGTCACTCAAGAGGATGTTCCCCTTACTTCGGCAACAGAGATTCTCAATAGACGAGACAGGGTGATAAGACCAGTGAAACGGTTAACTTATGATGCACCTGGGGTGACTAGTGAGGAGCCAATACATTTAGCACACAGGCTTGTGGAAGCTAAAGTGGGCTTCCTGAGGCCCTTTGGAGGAAACCAATGAGTTGGTATAAAGGGAGTGTGATTTGTCGGGACGACAAAGTCTCGGCTGGGGGGAGGATGTAAGCAGTGTCAGGATGAGCTCCACCCTGACATCTGGTGGTGAGGTGTGGCAAGTTGTGGAAAAGAATTTCAGGGGCCGATCTCATTTGCATAGGCACACCCACCACGCCTAGAATGAGACCATAGCTGCCCAAATGGTCACTTTGGCTGCTGTGGGATCCCCAGTGTCTCTGTTATTGGGGCAGGAAGAATAAATTGTTATTACCCTGATTATGGGAACTGTGCTTGGAACTGTACGTGGCCTTTTGTTACGATGGAGGGATTCACCATCATCTAAGTAGCACTCGCTAGGCAAGGGTCATGGGTTCCAAAACTGTGTGAATGGAGAGAGGCTGGGGACAAGTATTAATACTTGGTGGCATGGGCCCCTTGGTGAGGGCCTTACATGCTAATTGCACTTCCTCCTCTCTCCACTGTGGAATATCAGAGCTAATTTTGATTTCATTAGAAGTCTAGTTATAGGCTGCTGAGCTCACTTTGGGCTGACAGTGCACCAGCACTGGGGCTCCCCTATTATAAGCTGAATTCACCTAAGCGCTGAAATCACTGAGTGTTGTGTTAAGTAGTGGGGGAGCCTGAAGATATATTGTGGAGCAGTTTGCGGGCCGGCTGGCGAAGCAGTTCGACACGGAGCAGTGTGTGGATGGCAGGAGCTGCTTGTGGGCCGTGGAGCTGAGCGAAGGAGTTCGTGGGGCGGCTGGCGGAGCGGAGCGCAGCTGAGTGAAGGAGTTCGTGGGGCGGCTGGTGGAGCGGAGCGCAGCTGCGCGAAGGAGTTTTGTGGGGCGGCTGGCGGAGCGGAGCGGAGCGCCGCTATGGAGCTATGGGGCGGTCAGCTTCAGATCACGTAAGGTGCCTCTTACCCCCGTCCCATTTCCACCCAGGTTGGGAGGTAAAGCTCCGCCGATAAACTTTCGAACTCTGGGGCTGCCCTGACCAGGGACAGAGACTTTTGGGGCATTGGACTTTTGGGGTTGCTGGACTCAAGAACCAAAGGGAAAAGGGCATGCCCCAATTTGCCTGGGGTGGGTTGTTTTTGCTCATGGGTTGTGTTATGAATCCGGTTGGTGGTGTTTCCCCAACATAATGCCACATTGTTTCTCTCTGTTATTAAAAGACTTTTGCTACACTCAGACTATGTGCTTGCGAGAGGGGAAGTATTGCCTCTTGGAGGCGCCCAGCGGGGGTGGTATATATTTGTCCCAGGTCACTGGGTGGGGGCTCGAGCCAGTTTGCATTGTGTTATTGAAATGGAACCCCTAGATATTGAACCCGGCCCTTGTTGCTGCCAACTCTGACGGGCAGAAGGGTTACACTATGAATAACAACATAACTTTCCACTATCACAATATAATGCAACCATCTATATTCTGTGTCTTGTTATGGACATCTCAGCCATTTACCTCTAGAATTAATTAATCTGGATTTTCACTTTCCTGTCCTCATTCAACTCAGTAACTCCATTATTCCTCTCACTTGGAGTCATATGGCACTAGCTTGAGTGGTCCATGCTGCTGCAGTCTTCTTTTTCAATTACTGTGGAGATTAGTACATATGTTGCCTCAGTGGTCTACGAGTTAAAGCATGCAACTCCAGTGTTCTACTTTTGGGTTAGTCAGTGATTTTCCTGTGTGTCTTTTGTACGTCACTTTCATTCTCTGTACCATCAATTTCCCCACCTATAAAGTGGGAATAATAGTTTACAAGGTACTTTGAGTTTCCATTTATAAATATTTGTAATGCACTTAAAGATATACAAGGTGCTAGCAAAAATGCAAAGTAGGAGTTATACAAAGGACAAACTAAATGGCACCACCACCCGTGACCAGTGGTGCTAATAGGGGCCTATTTTTGCTACACAGAATGGTTGCACGCACTTGGCAACATTTCTTCTCAAACCACTTCAATGCTGCATGATTCTGAATGAGTGCTAGATACCTCTCTGATGACAGAAGATGTTAACTGCTGCAATTAATGGGCTGCTTATGCAGACTACTAATAGACAAGGTTACTCCTGACACACAGCTACCATAACTGAACAATCTAATTGCAAATTAAATTAATTTAAATACATCTCTGGCACAGGGACAGAGGAGAAGGGATGGGAGAAGAGGGTGCAAAACACCTGCTCCTCTGTGAGCCAGTGATAAAGCATGGAGCACAACATTATTCTCTGACATACTGTCATACTGAGAATTGATGCTGGAACACAAGTTTTGCCATAGTTGATCTGGCCACTGGGTCCATCAGTTCCAGATTTCTGCCCACACTAGGTGTTCAGAGGAAGGTGAAGATCTCAATGCTTTTAGCCTATTGGACAATGCTGGACATGGAGGAAACCATAATTGAGTTTGTGTAACTTGTAGACATCTCTTTGTGCCCTGAAACATGAGATTAGTTTACAATTATGAAAGTAGCTGACAGGTCAGCACAACACCTTGCCTCTACTTTAAATTCTCGTGAGTTCCCCATAACAGTGGTTCTCAAACTTTCTTTTTTGCGGACCACTTGAAAATCGCTGAGGGTCTTGGCGGACCCCGTAATGATCTTTCCAAATGTTTGTACCATTAGAAAACTATTGTAAAGAGCTTTGGATAAAAGCACTATATTAAATAAAACCTTAATAATAATTAAGGTTTTCGGTTCTACAAATAAAAGCGCACAACTCATATTTTAATATCAGTAATCTTACCTTTCTAACGCGATGGATGTGCCCTCTCCCCTGCCATGGCAGCCCCTGAGCTTGGGCTGGGAAGGTGGGGGAGTTTCTCCCTCTCTCCCCTGCCACAGCAGCCCCTGTGCTGAGGCTGAGAAGGAGGGCTGTCTCTGCCCAGAAGCTGCAGCTCTGGAGCTGGAGAAAGTCACCTCTTTCTCTGGCCACCACAGCCCTGCACGTCCCAAATTCCCCCCAACACTTCTTCTCACCCCACTACCCCCTCCCATCTACCCTCTATTCACCCCAAGGCCACCACCTTACCTTACATGTGCATCTTCTCCAGGGTCCAGGCACCTAATTAGATTATCTTTGTCATTTATGAGAAGAGGTTGGTATGTCATTAACTAAATGAAGCTTGACAGTGAGAATCCAGTCTATAAAATATTAATACCCAAGGTTTATGCCATTTTCAGAGTGAACTAATTTCTTGATCTCACGTATAATTTTATTTACTAATTTCTCCAAGAAAGACTGTTGCAGATCAGCCAACTCTAACATCTTTTTACATGTGGCCACCTCATGGGATTGTGCTGCTGAAAGACATGAGCCCCCAAAATGGGAAAGTGTCACAAAAAATAGTATGATTTAAGAAAATCACAAGACAGACTGAGCATCTTTATAAAGTAACAGGGATTTCTTACTTGTTTTTAGCACAAAGGAAAAGAAAATGAAAAAAAGCTACCCTCAGACCTTTTCCAAGGGTCAGATTCCAGCATAACAGAAATTCTGCACTCTGCAAGGTGAGTCCAGGGCAGGAGTTGACGGCCTGACGTAGCACCTCCAACTCAGAGAAAGCCTGTTCTAGCGGATTTCTGTGTCAGTGATCATCAAAAGCCCTTCTGGACTGTGACCACAGATCAGTGAGTGTATCTCATGGACCAACCTGACTTTTCAATGGCTCTGTGTACAGCTCCCACTCTGATTATCCTCGCTACTTGCAATAATTAGTTGCGGATTGTGTGTCAGGCTGCTGCTGGACAGAATCCAACTGCATATTAATGCTGCTTTTACCATGTATCTGCATTTGTGGGAAGAGGGTGTTTACATCACTTTCAGTGTCCAGAATGTGGTTCCGCATTTGTCATTCATTTTGATGCAGTGTATGTTTGTATGTGTATGTATTATATTTAATTTCATATTGGTATATTTTTGTTCTCATTCCTCTCTACAAGAATATATTTGGTTGCTGCTAGAAAAAATATAGTAACATGTTGGCTTATACTACACCTGGCTGTTTAGTAGCCCCATAATAATGAAGCTCTGTGGACTCAGCCTTGTATTCTGTATCAGTTAAAGTTACTTTCCCAGCTGAGATGATTTAGTAACTTTTAACCAAGGGGACAGAATGCCAGAGTGGTAAGCAGATTTTAATACAGATGTCAAATACAATAGTCTGTTTATAGGTGAAAGTTACACGGCGATTAGGATCACAATAGCTCAGATTTCATGTTTCTGTAGAGAGCACTAATGAACAGGATCCATTGTCTATGCTAAAAATATTTACACACACACAGGTTTCTCAGATGGCCACCTCTCACCTTCCGGAGTGTCGACGGCTTCTGAATGGCAAATTGTTATCTCAGGTGCAGCATCTTGCTCAAAGGCAGAGCTCAATCACTGGTTATGCTCTATTTCTTCCTACCTATTGTTGTATTGGTTCTCCATGCTTTCAGCAGTTGGAATATTTACACTCACTATCACATCTTGCTCAAGATTTTGCCTTGCTATAAAGTATATGTGGAATGCACATTTCTAGAATGCTCTCTTCTCATTGGGGATCTTTGCCAGTTAAACGGATTTAGGTCATTACTTCTACTTTTCCCTCCAATAGGCAAGTCTACAACACAGGCACCATGTATTAAAACAGGTGCTCTGGGTACTGCAGTTTACGATCCATATATTATAGACCCCTCATATGCATATTTCCTAAAAACTTCTTGAGAACAATTAAGTCTAACTGTTCTCCTACTGGTTGACATTCCAGCTAGAGCAACTGAACTGACCGATTGGATAATGGCTGGTCAAAGGTGCATGGTTGTATCTCTAATAAAAGAGGTTGCCAACGATTTTCCACTGGGAAAACCCCCAGCCAGACTGGATGGTCGGCTGTACAAGGACTCAATATGCAGCTTGTCCCCTCTTCTTAAAAAGGGAGCTAGAAAGTGTTGTCCAGAACTCCTTCTCCCACTGAGCAGCAACAGCAGCTACTCTCTCAATCGTAGGTCTCAGAGTCACCATCAGGGCCCATCTGGGACAGAATACGCAACTGCAGCTGGAGTGCTGTCCCTAATTTAACAAGTCTCTGGAACAGCTACTCAGGGAACTATCACTACTGTTCCTGTTGGGCTGCATTTTGATGAAGTGGCCTTTTCCATTCAGAAATTCTTCAGTCATTTGCCGTCACCTGAGCTTCTAAACATTACCTTATTCCCAACCATGTGTGGAGTGAGATTTGGTTGAAATGCAGAGATCCACATTACTGGGTAGGCCCATCCAAAAATATGGATTCTCTTGATTGGGGAGGGATGCTACCATGCTTTTCCTTGGTTAGAAATCCCTTCATGAGTCTCTGCTACCTCTATCTTTGAATCAATCAGGCACTCTTCTTGTCAACCCATGGAGTAATAAAAGGGACAAGTAAGGCAAACAAGCTTTTTCATTCTGCAACTGGCTGTGATATGAATTGGGGAATTCTAAAATCACTGAACTCCTGGAATTTCATGCAACTCCCAAATTATTTTTGACAGCATGAGGCTGTTGAACTAGACCTTTCTCAAAAATCCACTTCTTTTGCATGTACAGTTGACTGTCCCCATGGGACAGCTGTTCTGAAATCCCAAAATGAACATGTATACATTAAATTGTGAAGGGAAGATGCTTCAACATGGTTGTGCCAGAAAAGGAGACAGCCGAGTGGAGATAATAAACGGTGTTAGGCAAACGCAAACTCTGCTTCAGTTTGTAGAAACTACATCAGACACATCAGCAAAACACAGTGGACATAGGGCACAGGTATTCCAGTTGCTGTGTTTTCCTTATTCTTTGACTGAGTTGCCTGCTGCAAAAAATATTCCCCGAATCCCTCCTCCCCATGCATGTTTTGGGATTTTAGTCAGGTTTTTATGTCAGTTAGTTTAAAAATGACGGCAAGCATGGGATAAAACACAAGTATTTAAATGATCTTACTAAAAGAGTGGTTTCACAAGTAAACTTTGTCAAGAGGATAGTTGAGTCCAGTGACAGAGCACAGATAGTAGAAGTGTATATTCACTACACAGGAACCAAACCATTTTTTTTTGCATTACATTACACATACATATATCTCCATGTATTTACTGTAGTATCTGAGAATTCCATAACATTTAGAAGCCTAAAGAATGGACGACTAAGTTATATTTCTAGGTGGATCAATCCAGGAACTTCAATTTTAGAACTGTCATAAGTTAGTAGGGCACTAAAAATAGATTATCTAAAATATGTCTGCCAAGAAGAGCAGAAGAATTGACATTTACCTTTTAATAGTGCTGAGTTGACCAAATATATAAAAATCAATTACATTTGCAAGTCATTCCACAAAATATATATCTTATAAATATTTATTTCTCTTCCTTTTCTTATATCTGTGGGTTGATTTTTAAATATGATGTATGACTGTTGGACATGCATTATTATTTAATCTCAGAGATCTATTCAGATTAGTAGTTCATATATTATTTCAATTCATCTAACCTATATTTCCAACAACCCTAAAGAAGACTAATGGCTTTATGTCATTAAAAAATAGCCATAAAAACAATATGGGCAAAAATTTCTGACCACTTTCAACAGTCTCTCAGAAGCAAACTTCTCATTTGGAAATCATTGTTAAAATTATTATTTTGTTTGTCAGCACTGTAATAAAACAATTAAATGTACATTAAAGATTCCCCCCACTACTACCCAATTTGCCATCTTCAACAACCCCTATAAACTAATCCCAGGGCTTTGTAATATAATTTTATTTGACCTTTAGTTAAAGAAAATCTTTTTAGTAAACAACTTTGGCTGGTTACTCTAGTGGTCAATTAAAACCAGCTTCACCAGTAGACTTGTAACCGCTAATAAAAAAAATAAAAATCAAGGTAGAGGTAGTGGCGCATTATAGGAAAGGAGAGGTAGTTTCCAGTCACAGTTAAAACAAGCACTGATTAGGCCCTTGCTCAAACAACAATAAATAAATAAATAAAAATACTGTGTATGTTAATAACCTTAGCAGTTATTTTAAAGGAGGTCATTGAAAAGATGATGATGGGTCAACTCCAGCAACAGCTGGATTCCACACCTTTACTTGATCTATAACGGTCTGGGCTCCAACATGGGTATGGAACTGAAACAGTTTTGATATCAGTGGTTGATCTCCTTACAGCAGTGGACAAGGGGAGACTGTCACAAATATTGTCTGTCAGCTGCTTTTGATGCTACTGACAAAAAAGAAATGTTGACTTGTCTGTGAGCTCTTATGGGAAGAGAGAGAGGGACACTTCAGTGGCATATAATAGAGCATTTTCTCAGAGGTCCCAGAGCATAATTCTGGGCACTTATGCATGAGGGTGCCAGAACCTTTGTAGAAGTGGTGGGGCCAAGGCCAAAGTGCTCCCTCCCTTTCCACAGCTGGCTACTCTTGTGGTAAGCCCGCTGCTGTCTCTTCTGATGCCACAACAGCCCCCTGTAGGTGAAAGATATAATTGCAGCGCTTAACCGGCAGTGGGATTTGTGAAACATTCTATTCTTTATTGGCATGAATAATAATCAGCTTTGCCATTTTACACTGAGCTCAGATTCTGCAGTCCCATTACACTCCCAATGTCTGATTATGATAGCGATTTGGATAAAGGTGACTGGTTGTGACTCTTCCTAGATGAGATAGAAGTAATGCTTGTCAGAAAGGAACCGTGTCCAGAAGGGTGGGTATTGTCAGGAATCAGGGCCTGCAGCAGAGCCAGGCCCCAAACAACCAAATTAGTGTAGCTGGCCTGTAGTAGGCTGCCTGATTGACTACATGACCTGATCAGTGGAACAGGTCAACAGACCAGCTCTTAAGTCCAACAGCAGTTTGACAGCTTCTCAAGAAATTTGCCTATGGTGGTGGCAACTCCTGTATCTGCTTGTTCCAAGTCTTGCCTCTACCTCAGGGGTCGGCAACCTTTCAGCAGTGGTGTGCCAAGTCTTCATTTATTCACTGTAATTTAAGGTTTTGCGTGCCAGTAATACATTGTAACGTTTTTAGGCAGCGGTCTGAGGGGGACCGACGGCCAGTATCCCAGGCCAGCAGCGGGCTGACCAGGGCCAGCAGCCGGAACCCCGGCTGGCAGGGGCTGACGGCCAGAACTCCAGACCGATCCCGGCTGGCAGGGGGCAGCGGCTGGTATACCAGGCCAGCAGCAGGCTGAGCGGGACCGGCGGCCAGGACCCTGGCTGGCAAGGGGCCAGTGGCTGGAACCCCAGACTGGCAGTGGGCTGAGTGGGGCGAGTGGACAGAAATCCAGCTCAGCCCGCTGCCGGTCTGGGGTTCCGCTCACTGGCTAATGCCAGCCAGGGTCCGGGCCGCTGGCCCCGCTCAGCCCTCTGCTGGCCTGGGGTTCCGTCCATCCAGGCAGGCAGCCAGGGCCCCGGCTGGCAAGGGGCTAGTGGCCGGAGCCCCCGGGACTGGTGGCCGGGACCCTGGATGGCAGCGGGCTGGCGGACAGAACCCCAGGCTGGCAGCAGAGTGACACTGAAAATCAGCTCGCGTGCTACCTTTGGCACCCATGCCATAGGTTGCTGACCCCTGCTCTACCTTGTTCCAGCCTTGCCTCTCTCCAGATAACCTAGCTCTGACCCTCGCCTCTGATTCCTGACTTCAGCTCTGACCCTGTGCTCTGGCATCTGACTCTGAGCTTTGATTCCTGGCTACAGACACCTGCTCCAACTACTGGGCACAATCACCCACGTACTGGTCTCTGATGGGTATAGCCCATATCTATACATTATAGTACATGTCTGACTTTGGCCCAAATAGTACACAATCTTGGGGTCCTGTTGGGTCCATCATTACTTTGGGTAATCTGATGACATTGGTGAACTGTAACACATTACACCGATTGTCTAATCAGGAGATTGTGGATATTCATCTCTAATATGAATCTCACATCTGTAGCTTTGTTCTTTCTGATGTATTTTTAATTTGTTCCCTTTGGAAAGCCTGAGTCTTTCTTGGGACCTTCATGGCAAACTGTAAATCAGATTTTTTTCTGTTTTCCACTGGATGAACTATTCTTGTTTTGTGTTTTACTATGATACAGTTAAGCACCTACCTGGCGCAGCAGTAAGCATGATAGAATTTAGCAAAATAAATAATATGGTGGAATCAGTACACCAATACATTTTTAAGAACAGTTTCAAAAAATTAGTAGTCAAAGATTTTTGTGGGGGGAGAGGGTTCTTATGAAATTATATTCTAAATATTTCCATATTGGAAATAAGATTGAGTATTCTGACAACATCTAGTCCTAAAATCTACTTTCGATTGTTTAAAAACTGGCAGGCTAAAATGACTTATGAATTTCACTTCATCCTAGGTGCCATACTATGCAACACTGACCACTACAACCCAGGAGGTCTACTTCTCATGTGCATTTAATTCAAAGCATTTGCAAAACTGAAGCTCCTCAAAGAGCATAATACTTACCACAAATCCAACTTAATTTACTTTTATTTTATACTTTATTGCTAGATCATCTGTAGCACAACCAGAAAAGAGGTATGAGTAGCATATAATGCACAAGAGAGCAATTTAGCATCAGAAACGGAGCATGATAAAACTACATTATGACTTGCACCTGGACAAACTGTATATACAAGAGAAAGCAATGTGGAATTTAAACTGGAACACTTCAATGTCATCCTTCTGGCCAACTTTATAAATATTTCCAAGACCCACAAGTGAATATAGCTAGTGCTGATCTGGGTTAAATCACAATGGTAAAAAGAAAAACACTTTAAATTTCAGCATCACGCTGTCTCATGAAGCATATCACTCCTTGCTGATTTACAAAAAGTTCCTGCCCTTCTTGTTTGAAGGTAGGTTGGAAGTTGGGATGTTTAGACCAGGATGGTGAGCAGCAGAACAGCTAGTGTTCAATCTAGCAGCAAGCATGAGCTACTGCAACATTTCCAGGGTTAAGCTAAGTTCACCTCACAACCTTCTCTTCCAATTGTCGAGTTCTGGAAGGATGAAGGGGGTCTGATTGAGAGGTGGGGGACGTCTGAGCAGCTACTGGAATGGGTAGGAAGCATGTCTTTTAGGATAACTTGGCCAAGCCATGGAATACAGATACAAATTCACAGGATCAGGTTCAGCCTGCTGCAGAGAACCAGATCCTCCGCTGAGGAGAGAGGGGAAAAAAATCCACCAACAGGCTGGCTTTTACTATTGGCCTCTGGGATTGGCAGAAGCTGGCTTCTTCTGAGCAGTAGTGACAACGGCTCTTCCTTCACCCATTTCTGGCCTGATTCTTCACAGTCCTTCACTTCTATGCCAAGGCAGTATAAAATATTACCATTCTGGTGTGTCAGTGTTCACAGTTCCCTTTTCCTCAGGCCTCCACAGCAATCTGAAACCAAAGGTTCAGGGGGCAGAGGGACGTGCTTAATTATCTAATCCAGGTCCCCTCTGCGGCAATGCAGTCAGTTACACTAGCCCAGACAAAAAGATTACATTGAATTATTCCTACTTCTATATTTCTATATCTGGGAATTCTACCCCGAAAAAATGTTTGGTCTGAAAACAAAAAAGACCTATTTTCAAAATCTAAATGCAAACACTGCTGGACTGTCAAAGCTTTGGAAACACCAACTCCAACTATCCCTGAGAAATGCAGATATCTCACCTACAAATCAGACCATATTTGTTTTGCAATTTGAGTGATTCAGACACATAAATATTTTAGGTTTAATTCATTTGCTTCTCATGCAGTCGATGAGTCACTGCTACTCTGATATCTGAGAAGTCTCACTAGGGGAGGTCCTGGAAATGTGTTATGGCTCCCAAGTGAGTTCCCGCCAGAGAGTCTGAACTTCTTTTTTAAATGTATTCATTTATTTTGCTTTCATACACTCAAAATATATGTAATATCCTTGGATACATTTGCCTCCTGGACAACAAACAGTGTGACAGCCAGAAAAAATGTTTGCTTTGTAAACAACAGCATTTTCATATTAAGAATGCTACTTTAGCAAAAGATCCCATCATAAAAAAAAATAAGGTTGTAAAAGAAACAGAATTTTTAAAACTTCTCTCTAAACTTTTAGAATTATCTGATAGAAAAGTATACTTGCTCTAGTTCATCAAGTTCAGAGAACCTGATTCAGAATAAATGGATGATTCAACATGTATCAGAGCCTTTGATTCAGCTGGTTCATCAGTGTTATGAATCTTTGATTCTTGTATAAGTCCAGACTTTTGAGGCTATGGAATATGAAGTTTCTAAAAAAGCACTAATTTAGAAAAAACAACATACATATCATAGGCCATAATCAGAGGTGATACTAGTTACAAATTGAGATGGACAGCAGGCAGTGGCTGTAGAGAAAAAGCAGCTAACATGAAGGTGTAATGTAAAAACGCTCCTTCCACACACACTGTACCTGACTGTTGGCTGCCTCCTGCTATGGCACTGCCCTTCTACCCCTTAGCATATAGCTACACCAACCTACCAATTTGTGCCACTTCTGCACTTGTCCAGAGAGCGCAAAACACGGAGCCAGCTTGGGAAGAAACAGCTGAGTGCTAATTTCAGTCCTGATGTGAGCAGGTGGACCTCAGGTCTGAATCAGCCAGCTACGGGTTCAAGGTTAACCTGTTGCATTCATTGGGGGGGGGGGGGACCAAACAAAAACAACTCTAGAGTGTAAATTGCCATACTGCAGCACTAAGGGACCAATGCAACAAATACCTTCACAGCCTTGTGAGTTGAGCAGTCCCCAGGGGACTCCTGAGCTTGGCTTTGCAGCAAGCCAATCAATTCACAGATTAATGGTAAGCCTTCTTGAGATGTCCTGACACAAAACAAAATCCTTAGGCCCCAGGCTATGAGTTATGGACCTTGTGCAAATGAGCTTTCTCTTGCCTGTCCACAACAATTCCCAATTCTCAAAAAGAATCTCTCTACACCTCCAAGGAGTAATATGAGATGGTTCACCTTTACTGTGCAGGCTGCAATTGGATGTGGTTAACTGAGCAAAGGATTATAAACTCTTTCTAAAAATTACCATCTAACCTTTATTGTTATAACATTCAGCTGTAGATTATGTATATGTGTACACACACATACACACACCACTATGCATACACACAAACACAGAGTGTCAAACTATTTAGTGTTATTCTCAGCTGTCCTAGCTGAAGCAATAATATTTGCACAAGGAGCAGGTTTTAGTGAGAGACTAGTGTTGGGGGCAGCTACACTAGACTGTAATAGCTGTCAGGGAAGGCACTTTTTCCAGTGTACAAGTATATTCAAGGGTTAGAGGTACAGCACAGACTGAACGAAATATATTTTACAGAAAAAAGCTTCTGCAGCTTATACAGGGTGTGTGTGTGTGGGTGTGTGTATACACACACAAACAAACACATATATGTTGCATCAGACTACTCTGAGGACACTAATATTTCTTAAATAAGCATTCCAGGCAAAAACTGCCACAGTTAATCTTGCACACACAAGCTTAACTCTGCCCTATGCACAGATGCACTGTGATGCAGTCTTTAATTACATGTTCACATTCCATTTATCAAAGAATACTACACTTTCTTCTGAAGCCTTAAATACAAATACTGTATATAGTTATTTTCATTCTGGCATACTTACACTATTTCCATTGTCCTAACTCTGAGCTGGTGGGGGGGGGGGGTGAATTTTTTCCTGACCCTACATATAGTGATCAGTTAGACCCTGAGCTTGTGTGCAAAACCCACCAGCCAGACACTCAGAAAAGCCCTCCCCATCTAATGTGCCATCTTTGTCCGTTGGAGATATTTGCTTACGTAAGTTTGGCTGTGTACTTATATATTTATATGACAAAACCCAAAATTTTGAAAGGAGCTTATAATGTTGAATGCCCAGTTTATAGACACTTAGGGTGACATCCTGGCCCATATTGAAATTGATGGGGCCACAATTTCACCCTTTGGTCTGATTTTAAGAAATGCTCACACATGGCTCCAAAATAGTGTCTTTGTTGATCTACAGGAATAGATACTATAGGTCAGTGCCTAAGATCTCAGCTTCTGGAGTCACTTGATGAATCTGGACTCTCAGCTTTAATTAAAAAAAAACGTTTCTGGCCCTTGTAAATGCAAAGAAAAAACTTGAACACACAACAAAAGCATAACTGATCCCTACCGGAGTCTGCAGACAGCCTGAAAGAATAGCTCCAGGAGGTATAAACTTCCCCATTCATCATAACTGTGAAAACTGCTGCCACCCTAAGCAAGGGTGAGGCTATCGGGTCCCATGCGCAGTGTGCCCGAGGCTCTGGATTGCATTATTTCAACCCTCCTGGTACATTCTTTATTTTTGTGTTGCTAAGCTAGTGCTGAGGTGATGGATGTGGGGGGGGGGGGGGCGGGGAAATGACTCACTCAGCCTAAGTGTGCCCTTTTTGAATGCTAAACATAATAGAATTCCAGACCAAGAGTCCAGCACAGCTTGAGTTTAAATGTCAATGCTGTTTTTCATGCGCTTGCCATACTGGGTACATTCTATATTTTTTTCCAGGATTTAAGATCATAAAAATACACTAGGCTGCTGCGTGCTACACACAATACTGCACCTCATCCTCCCCCCACACCATTCCTCTTCACATTTAGTCAAGACATCTGCAGCAGATACTGTAAACCCAACGATTTTCATATGGACAAGTACATCTCATGAGCAACAGCATGGACATAGAACTATTTCATAGGCTCCTGGAATTTAGCAGCTAACTGTGGATGCTAGACAGCTACATTTTATCACTGGTGTTGAATTTACTAAAAAATTGCCACAGAATTCCTTTAACATTGAGTCCTGGAAAGCATCAGGGGAACACAGGGGGCCTCATCTGAGGGATTTGTCTCCCAAAGTCAGAGCGGTTATGGATGATAGAATGTGCTTTTCAAACAATTCAAATGACATTACGATGATCTCACTGAAACAGGAACTATTTTTTTCTTTCCATGTCATGTGAAGAAGATAAAATTGGGTTTCAAGGGAAACAGTCAGTTTTGACTACTTTGTTTCACTAATCTAATTTACAGAATGTCACTGGATATCCAGCAACATTGACAAAGGACCCAATTCAGTGAAATCACATCACCAATTAGAACCCATGCAGTACTGGAGAAATGCTTGAAAATAATTGTCACCATATAAACAAAACTAAAACATTGCTAGTTTCAAATGACTGTAAAAGAAACACATATATTCCTTTAAAACTATGTGATATCTAATCACAAATAATCAGTCATTTTTAGCTTGTAAAAGCACTGATCAAGGTCCTCATCTGATAGAAATAGACATTGGTCCACTGTCTATAATACACATACTCTGGTTTACACCAGCTAAATATCTGTCCCTTTAACTAAAAGCTCATTTTAATAACATGAGTACAAAAATAGTATTAAATAGAATGTAATTTTAACAAATATAGGAAGAATTGGGATTTTAACCACTTTTTGACAAAATATAAAGCTCAGTAATCATTGAATTCTTCCTAATGAGGGTCAAAGCCTGGCCAGCCCTTACTTGTATAAGGGACTGGAGGGCACAAGGAGTTGATGCAATGGCAGTATTTACTTGAAGGACTATACTATGAGAGAGTTTCAGTGAAATAGTCACAATCTTCCCGTGCAAATTGTCTCAGCAACATCCCTCATGCCAGGCAGCCTGGGCAGAGAGAACCTGCAGAGATCTCACAAAGCAGGTAGGGCTTCATTAGGTGCTGCAAAAAAAAAATCTTAGCAGATGCTTACTGGTCACGCTCAGAAGTATTCTTAAACCACTTTATTATTCAACTCCCCCTCTTTCCTCGCCCCACTCCCTGACCATGCATCAAAAACTTCTGAATCACTTCCTCAAACTTTACACAAGAACTTCAGCAAGATTTTTGAAAATGGCTATCTAAAGTTAAGTCCAAAGTCAGACATTTAACTAAACAGACTGACTTTGAAAACTGCTAAGCACCCACTATCACGGCTGACTTCAGTGGGAAAAGGTGAGTATTAAGCACTTCTGAAAATCAGGCCACTTTTTAAAGTTCCTGAATATGAAAGTAGGGGCCTTGCCTTAAGCACCTTTTTTGAAAATCTTGATCTTCACCTGAGACCGACATGAGAAAAGCAAGTATCATAGGAAAATGGTAGGGTTTGTTTTTTTTAAAGTTGTGAGCGAAGAGATAGAGTTACAGCAGAAACTGTTTTCCAAACATAACTATCGCATTTGCTACCAAGCAAATGCTGTAGTAGATCATATAGACTAACAGAAAAATGAAATATATTTAAGGCTCACATTTTAATGCATTTGGCACCAAAACACAATGGACTGAACCATACGACAATAATTTCCAATTAGGCTTGAGTTACAGGAAAGCAATATTTTAGATACATTACAATACAACCCCAATGTCTCTGAGACTATAAAGAAATTCTCAAATTCCTCAGGCACGGTTCTGATTCTTGTGCCTTGGGGAAGACATAAACCAATTGTTTTATGGTAAATCATTGAAGTCTTTAAAAAGCCTTGCTGGGGAACTGCTACTGCCATCTGTAATGAAACTGTATAGGCATAACTAAAATGGTGCACAAGATATTATTTCCATATAAACTGAGCCCTGCTGGGGTAATTCTTGTGAACCACCACCTGCTTCAGTGGTCTATTTGTTCTGTTAGCTTAATGAATGTTAGCCTCATGTAAACTTTGAACATGAAATTCACTCACCTCGGTAAGTATTTTCAGATGTCTGCCTAGCCCTTCTCAGTGTAAAATGCATGCATGGTCCTATATTTCAAAAGGGATACATAAATGATAAGTTGTTCTCTAGTTTCAGTGCCGTTCTGCTAGCAATCAATGTAAACTAGAATTTGGGGGGTTTCCTGAGAATTTGTTTTGGTTTCGAATTTTGCATATTAAGAAGAGAAGAGAGCGAGAGGGATGCAGTTTGGAAAACGTATTTCAGAATTATCTTCACTTAGACAAACAGAAAGATGTCTGGCATGACAAGTTGTTCAAACCAAATGTAGACAATAGTTTGGCTTGTAATATATAATTCCAGTTCAATTTCCTATTGAACTGGAAAGGTATTGTATACATCAGACACAACAGTTTCCTAAAATTTGTTTTTTTGGCCATCCCACTATTCTCTCATGACATTGGATTCAATACTTTCTTATCTGTTTTCCTCGACAACTGAATGAGAACAAACACAGTGGTTCATAATTGTGTCTTTGGTTAAATCTGTGAAACCCAAATGACTTCAATGGAAGGTAGAAGTGAACCCACTGAGGATACAAACTATGTCAGGCAAAAAATACGCAAGAGAATCTAATGTGGTGAAGACTGGCTTTAAGTGGCCACATCTTTATTGAACAAAACCATGCACAATGCAAGTAGCCAGTATCAGGCCTGTGTGGTCTTCACACAGTCTTTTAACCCCTAAAAGAGAATATCCAATATCCATTAAAATAGCCGGAGTTTCATGACCTCAAACTGCTCTACCCTGCAGTAGTAGTTGCACTGATATCACCTTCAGAGGACAAGTCCTCTGTCTGTACTTGACTGTGCTCTTCCTAAGGAATGACAATCAGAGCCATTTGTCTCAGTCCAAACATCCAGGATATCTTCTTGAAAGCCATTAGGAAGCAGCCCAACCCGGCAGGTATTTATTGAAGATGGTACTACTTGTTGACTTGCCCCTAGTAATTGTCACAAAATACCATATTCAAACTGGCCAGTTCCTAAAAAAAAAAAAAGAGTGTGTGATCCTTGTAATACCCACAGGAGAGGAGGAAAGAATGCCATTAGCTGTCAGACATCTTGCATTGCTCCCGCTAGGCCCAGAAGGTTTTTACCCTTCTACTGGATTCTATGGGCCAGTTTCTCTGGCTAGGTTGTGCCTCCTTTGTGACATCAGGAGGCATAAAGGGGTTGTAATCCAGCTGCAAATGTCCCGCAGAGAATTCCCTTGTTAGATGGGCCCTCCCTGCTTGAGCATCATATCACAGTTAGGCTCTGTGCTCCAGCCCCACTGGTGTCCGCATAATGGGTGTGTTGAGGGCACCAGGGGTTGCGGCATATCTCCTCCATGGCAACCATTCACTCATGCAGGGTCCATAAAGGAACCTGCCCTGCAAGTGGAATTTAAAGTGGCTTGGCAGCAGCACTAACTGGGGATGGCACTGAGAATCGTGAAGCCAGTTCCTGGAACTGGTTCCCCGGTGCACTCCCTCTCGCCTGTGCTAACTGGAGCTCTGGCACATGAGAGAGACTGATCCAGTATAGTAAGCTGGAAGAGCAGAGTGCATCTTTATTTAAGACAATTCTAATGTAAATAAGTGGAACACAGACACATACCCTATGTGAACACTAAGGGATATCCAGTACACCAGAGGAACAGAGAATTCCTTCCGTGACCCAACTTTGAACTTGCAACTGTTCTTTCTCACATGTCCCAAGTTTCTCATCCCTCCCTCACCCATTCACATGCTTTAGACATTTAAGTCTCCCCTTTCTCTGTGATTCCAGCACATGCAGTAGGATTTAAAAGCTCCCTACTTCACTAATGGGAAGTAACACTGTTGTCCCTCCCGCCCCTTGCCTTGGCAGCTCAGTGAGCATTACTTTCACTCCAGTTCTCCCCGAATAACAGAAATGGTAAAGATGTTAAAAATCCCAGTGTGCAGTATGTAGTCAATACTTCACGTATTTCAAATCATTGCTAATATTGTATTGTTTTTAAGAAGTCAATTGAAAAAAGCTTTTTTTTTATTCAGAGAAATGCATTTTCTGACAGATAAAAATGCATTTTCAAACACTTGTATTCACAAATATGACCTTAGGAAGGAGAGAGATATTGATGCTAAAAGTACAGCTTGTCAAATGATGGAAATGGTCACTTTTAATCCTGCTGATTATAGCTTTACAATCAGGCAAAAAGCAAAATAAATCCTCTTTCCAGTTTTGTTACTTTTATGGGGCTCCCAAAAAGGTAGTGAATATTCAGTTCCAGCTGGCTACTAAGTCTTATTTATCAGATTATTTTTGAAGCAGTCTCAACATTATGATGTACTACATTTTGTTGATTAAACAGTTTATATGTTAAGGCCAAAAGTCTTACCCCCCAAAATGATGCTGTTGTTTCTGTGCCCGGATATCTGTTTGAGTGTATTTTCAAAAGATTAGCACTAATAATTGAAAAAAGGCAGGAGAAGTACATTAGCAAACAGTATGTAGCCAAGATAAATAAGGCTTTCTGTAAAGGCCTAATTATTTTCAAGCTATTCATAGTTGCAACTGATATCACTATCGTAAAAACACATAGGAGCGCACAATTCTTGGGTCCATCGAGTGTGATGTATGCCAACTCCCCAACATAAAGCAGCCAGAAATCTGGCAAATTTAGCCTTCTATACATTTCCCCAGCATGAGGTCATGATTGGGGGAACTGGGCACAGTTAAGGTGTCCCTCCACCCTTGGGATCTCTGGCTGTTGGCCTATTGGCAGCTGCTATGCTTCACACCAGGAACAGACTCAGCCACAGGATAACCCTAGTATTAGTGGTGGTGGTATTGGGGAAAATGGGGGGGGGGCACAGTAAAGATTGCTTATTGCCACATTTGATTCTCTCCTGCCCTCCCAAACTGCACGGAGTACAGCTCAGATGCAGCCCAATATCTGGGCCTATGGATGGACAGAAAATCAGTAGATAATGTATAGTATACTGTGATTAGCTGCTTACTGATTTCTGACTCCCCCATACCATGTAGTTTTGCACTGTAGTGTCAAACAAAAGTAAGAAATATTTTTACCTATAGACATCTTTGATCATCATGGCATCTAGATAAACCATTATTTGTTCCTTTCTCAGGAACAACTACTGCAAAGTGCTCAAATCTTGGTTCTTTGGTTCCAAGAGAGAGCATTGGCAGGTGGTTTAGGATATGGTTTATTGGGAGATTGCTACATAAATGTTGTGCAGGAGTCACTGCACTCAAGACAGAAAGGCTAGCTCAGCCTTACCTCAGCTTCTGTGCTACTGAATTCCATAAGCAGCCCTGCTGAACATGACTGACACAGTGGGAGTGCAGAAAGGTAGGTTGCTCTGAATGGGCAATGTAGGCTACTAGATCTTTATCTTGAGAAAATCCACTTTTAAGGGGCACTGGTCAAAATGCCCAGTCTTGCTGAGATGCCAGATTAGTTTGGAGAAAATAACACACACCAGCATATTTGCCCTAAAGGATTTAAAGTAAGCAGCGGGGCAGGAACTCTGATAACACTCTGATAACAGAAGAGGGGGAGCTCTACCTCTTCTCCCTATGTTGAGTAAGCAGCACTTTCTTATAGTTCCCCCTATGTGCTTGGCTGCTGTGGTGTGAACTCCCTCTTATGTTTCAATCTGCTTTAACCACTGCCTGAACACACTTTGAGGTGCCCAACATTTTGGTTAAGTTTTCTGTTCATGGAGCACCTCTGCAATTCTTGGATCCATCGGGGCCCGGAAGTAGAAAGTCTGATTATTTTGAGAAAGTCTGATTATTTTGCTCCATCTCTCAAGCCCAACATGCCTCCTGAGACAGAGTCTTCCCATGAGAACATGAGCCCAGGTTTTCAGTCCCAGGATGTTCAGACAGTTCAGGGAAACATCCATATTTTTGGGCACATGACTGAACCAGATCCAGATGATTTTCCACATGAGATCTGCTAGTTTATTTTGCTATATAAGATCAACAAATATACAAGTTGCATTAACAGCCCCGATAAAGACGGGCAGTCTTGTAGATTACCAGAGCTACAGCATTGTTAGGGTTGCAAAGCATTTTCTAGACATTAGTTAATCCTCATAACAGGAGAGGAAGGATGGTTGAAGTGCTCTGGGCACTAGCCTAAGATTGAGAGTTCTATGTGCAAGTCCCTGATCTGCCACTGTCTTCCTACATGACCTTGAGCAAGTTCTTTTGGGTATATCTATACTGAAAACTACAACACACAAAAAAAAAAAACAACAACAACAACATGGCAGTGAGTCTCAGAGCCCAGGTCACCTGACTCGTGCTCATGCTATAGGGCTAAAAAGAGCAATGAAGACATTCCCGCTCGAGTGGGAGTACTGGCTCTGAGACCTTTCCCACTTGCCAGATTTTGGAGCCTGGGCTCCAGCCGGACCAGGAACACCTACACTGCTATTTTGAGCCCCATAGCATGATCCAGGCTCTGAGACTTGCTACCGTGGGGTTATTTATTTATTTCATTATTTATTTATTGCAGTGTACACATACCCTTACATACTCTGGGCCCCATTGGCAAAATAAGGAGAAAAGCACTTCCGTGCCTCACCGGGGTGTTGTGAGGATCAACATTTTAAAGGTTGTGAGATGCTTAGATATGAGGGTAGTGGGGGCCATATAAGGATCTGACATAGATACTACAGCCCAATGTGGTTGGAGATTGAAGCAGAAAGGATTTCTTTATTTTATTTTTTAAACACACACACACACACACACACACACAGAGAGAGAGAGAGATTTGCAAAGTATCTCGATTTTTTGTTGCTAAAAACAAGGAAAACAAATAAGGAAATAAATGTATACATTAAATAATCTCCTCATAGTTAAGAAATTATTTCTGAAATGAAAGAATAAATGAATGTATAAATTAATACTCCCTTTCCACCCTTGCTTTCTTTTGAGAGGGCCCATTAACTGTCAATTATATACACAATTCTAGTTATATTTTTGTTTATTGCTTTTCAGCAACTCTGTAATCCTAGAGGATGAAAATATTTTCCATTTGCCACAGTGACACGTGCTATGGAAAGAAAATATGAACAGCTGCAGGCCTTCCCAGTGATGGTATCAGATAACATTCAGTTCAAGATTCCAGCCTATCTTTCTTCCTAAAGGGAAAGGGAAGCTCTTCCATTTGGTCCTGTGGAACGAGGTCCCAGGGAGCTCAGTGCCGGTACTAGCCCATAGGATGCCCTAAGCAGGAATATTTCCTCCCCTCCCCACACAACACACAATAAAAAGTGAATAGGGGGCCCCCTTTGAGCTGCTCGGGGCCCTAAGCAGTTGTTTTGTCTGTTTATGCCTAGCGTCAGCTCTTGCAGGGCTGAACTGGAAGCAAGCTCCTCAAAATTAAAAGCTCTACAGATTTTTCTGTTGAGGAATTTTTACCAATACAGAATCGCCACATTTTAACATCTTTAACCCATAATACTTTGGCTTTGAGCCAGCTACATGTGTTGAGAGTGAATGCTCAGAATTCAGCTTTCTCCTTTGCTGTTAAACAAACCTTTCACAAGGCCAGGGTGCAAGTCTATGAACTTGAGGTGTTGAAACCTGTTACCATTCCCTTACTGGGGAACTTACAATATTTGTCAATGATATATGAGGTCTATAAAAAGTAAAATATCATTATTTAGGGTGTTTATTTTAGCTTGTGTCTGAAAAGCATTGGTGACCTTACAGAAGCACTTCACTGGAGGTCATTATTTAGACTAAACTCCAGGCACAGGAAACAAAGAGCTCTATTCATAACAAAACTAAAACAGAATAAATATTCAGAGAAGAAGTGAGCAAGTCTTTCAAAATACAGACTGAATGGGACTGTAATTCAATGAGACCCCATTTGAGGAAATGCTCCCTATTCAGCAAAGCATTTAAGTGCATGCTTAACTTTAAGCATATGCTTAAGTCCCATGAAAGTCAGTAAGACATAAATATGTGTTTAAATGTTTCCTGAATTGTGACTGGAGTCCCTTCTCCTCTGCAAAAATGGGATATATTTGGATACACACAAGGAAGATAGAGAGATGGAAAATACCTATAATATCAAGTCCATCACAGATGAAAAAGGCAAGAGATAGAGGACACACCCAATAATAATCTATTGAATCTGATACTACTACACATTCTGTTAGCCAAATGACAAAGAAGGAGCACGCTGCTCCAAAGCACGCTGCTGATTAGATGCTCTTAGGGCTTGAACTTGTAACCACAGAATCAAAAGTAAAGCTCCCATTGATCTGGCACTTAATGCAAAAGATGCTCTCTATTATAACAATCAACTGTACTGAAAATGTTGAAAAAAGGGTAAAAATTATATGAACACCAGTACACTAACCTTCTCCCTTATGTTTTGAGTGCTAAATATGCATCCTATATACTAACACACTAAATTATCTTGACAACGTTTGTCACATTGCACACACTAATTTGGAGCCAAATGGTCTCCTCTGCTACCTGGGACAGGGAACAAAGAAGTAAGCAACACAACTTCAAATGTCCAGAAACTTGTGGAATGGGTTAGTGGTTGTTATGCAGAATTTATCTCTGCTGATGGCAGACATAAGGAGGGTACTTAGGAGAATAGTTCCTGAGGTAAGGAGGACAGTCTTGTGACTAAGGCCGTGTATTGGGACTCAAGAGACCTGCCTTAAATCCTTGGCTTGGACATTGACTTTCTGTGTGACCATGCACAAATCACTTAGTCTCTCTGTGTGCCTCAGTTCTTCAGTGCCTCATCCTCAGTAAAATGGGGATGATAACTAGAGAAGATTGAAATATTTTCCTCAAAACTGTTTTTCTTAAATCAAAAGTAGTTTTTTGACCAATTTCTGGTAAAATTTCATTTTGTTCAAAATTTGCTTGTCTTTTTAAATGAAAAATTAAAACAGAGAATGTGTTGATAACGATTTTTGTGTGTTCGTTTTCAAAAACTGAACTTTTTTTATTGAAAAATGACCTTTTTCAACTGAAGACAGTTTTTGAACATCAAATTTTCATTTTCATGAGGAGTTTCAGAATAAAATGTATTTTAAGCCTTTCCCATGAAAAATATCTGACATATTTCAGCCACCTCCTACCAACAACATGGTTTAATCGCCCCTTCTCTCTGGATGCTTTGTTAATACAGGGCTTTGTCAGTGCTCTGGAGCACAGGCTGTCAGTTACTCACTAGGTCTACATGTGAGCTGGGAGGTATGATTCCCAGCTCGTATGTCCATGTGAGCTGTAGTTCTGCTTGAGTTCTGAGGTCAGGATAAGGCCCTCTATTTTGAAAGGAATGAAGGAATCTTACAAGCCTTTTTCGGCTAAGCCAGGTCATCTGCAACTCTCTTTATTTGAAAGTGAGTGGCATGCAGAAAACTCTGAAATACTTTTGTATTTTACCAAACAATGCCAAAAAATGAAGCAATTACTTTCTAATCTGATCCTTATAAAAGAATGCCAGTCTGATCTGTATAAAAGAGAAAAAAACATCAGAATCAACAGGAAAATTCCACTGGGGCACTGGGAAAGCATGCTTTGATCCATATAAGATTGAATGCTGACAAGCATGGTGATCAGTCCAACAAAATGTCATTGTATACATAAAATGGGAAAAGTTGAAAGATCAAAACTCAATAATGCTAATGTCTACCTCTTCTCCTGCCCCATGAAGTCTTAGCACATAGGGCACTAATATTAAACATGAAACCTATTTCAGTCAGATAAAGTAAAGAAAGATTGTAACTTATCCTTCATTTGTTGTGTAGAATTACTACATGTAAATGTGGATTTCTAGATATCCCTGAATCCATTATGTATACTAACAGGATTAGCCAGCATTAGTCTGCTATCCAGAAGCAGCGTAATATGTAGTCTGACCTGAGATCTCTCCTGGGAGCCAAGAGGTCTAAGTTGAAGCATACATGATTTCAAAGCAATTCTTGGCACAATTAAGTGTTTGACCTGCAAGACGAACAAGCGTATCATTTAATTAATTGCCCAGCTCTTTTGAACAGTGCTGTTCATTTTCTCATGACTGCATGATTCAGCGCTGCTAGTTCTTAGGGAGATGATCTGAAAGATTACACTTTAAATGGCCTGATGGTTAATCAGAATGGCTACTTTTCATGATGCCATCAAACTCCAACATCAACCTTGATGATTTCTTTAAAAATATTTCTTTAACTACAAAGCAACAAGGACAGTGCCAATGGTGCCTATTTTTCCTACAGAGATGAGTTCTATTATGTTTGAATTATTTGGCCATCTGCATGGAAAATGAAATATAGATTTTAAAATTATGTATACAGCAAGATGAGAAATATATTATTCAACATTACAAAATATTTTCCAAGCCACTCAAGGATCCCAGTCAACAGTACAGGTTAGGGAATGCAAGTCAAAACAGGAACAGATTCAGTAAAAATGTATTCCTTTATTCATCATGTATGTATATCCATTTGGAGAACCATTTGGGGGAAGACATCTTACTACAGCTTAAGAGCAAGCAGACAATAATTTATGCATTGATGATTTATAAACCATTTAGCAGAATATCTATAATTGTCTACTCTGCTCTTCCCCCACCCCTATATTTATACTGCACATATGTATTATGCATGCATGTCTGGATATTCTCCTTTCAACCTAAATAAATCTGTAAACCTGTTATAAATATTAAAGCATTCATGACTTCCCAAGCATGGTTTTAGCTGGTCAATGCGTTTGAATACGTATTCATTAATGTGCTGGATACAAAAGGAAACATACTTGCCATAACAATTGCAAGCATAGTATATCTTTTCAAATCATGGATATGGCACATAAGAAGGGACTGATTTTTTCCCATGTTTGTGTGTGTCAAACATTTCTCCATGAAATGCCTGAATTTCTTGTTTGTATGGGGCCCAGAGTATGATATATTTGCAAACAGAGGATCCAAAGTTCTTCTTCAAGTTACTGTGTCATCTCAACATGTTTGCTATACTGTTCTCTCAATACTTTACATTCAACATCCAGACTGGGGGGCAGTTTAAAAACATATTAGTATGGGATGGTGTCCCTCGCCTCTGTTTGCCAAAAGCTGGGAATGGGCGACAGGCGATGGATCACTTGATGATTGCCTGTTCTGTTCATTCCCTGTGGGGCACCTGGCATTGGCCACTGTCAGAAGACAGGATACTGGCATAGATGGAACTTTGGTCTGGCCCGTATGGCTGTTCTTATGTTTGGTCTTATTTGACCGTATTGAGGTGACTTTTGCAGCATTAATCGTTCAAATGCTGTTGTTTTTTTTTCAGTTTGCCAACTTAATGAATCCTTTGGAGAATGTATGGATATAATTTTGCAGCATCAAGAGGATTAAGCTGCTTTAAATGAAATATTGTCTTGGGGTTTTCTAGAGGCTATTTTCAAGGTTCTGTACATACACATATTGTACTATTCACATTAACTATCTGAAATTGTAGTAAACGTTACATATTTTATGTCAAAGGAAATGCTTCCCTTTCATTCAATGAAATGGACTGTCTGTGACTGGATGTTTTCATTCTCAGGTTCCCATGAATTTTGCTGGTCTTGTGTGTTTTTGTTGTATGTCATTTGTCATTCTTTCCATAAATACAAATACAAAAGCATTAGTTCTCCCCACTTGTATAAAGCAAAATTAATTGAAGATTTCTGAACCAAAATATTTCATAAGTAAGGGACCCAGGTTTTGGAGATCTTTCCCTTTACACAGTCAAGTTAAACAACCCAACACTTATGGCTGGCTTGGTCTTCCGCTCCCAAATTCCCCCAAAAAGGGGAGGTGAGTCCCATCTGGGTCTTGTTTTACTTGGCTATTTAAACAGGTAACCTTTTTCTGGCATGACTGTTTTCTAAGTTATCACGTCTTTACGTGGCTTAGATTGTAAGCAGGGAACCAGTCTGACATACTTCATAAAACACATGCACTTTTATGGCACTATATAAATAACCAATCATTTATAACACCAGAGTAACTAGTTTTTCTAAGTTGGCTTTTTAGTACAGCTCAGCAGACTATGCAGTCTCAGTGATGGCCTAACATAGGGATCAGTCCTAGCATCAATCCTGTTTAACATCCACACCAATAACCTACCCTGTCACTCACCACAGATATTGTATATGCTGATGACATTGCTCTGACCACACAGGCCTGGAATTTACTTAACACAGAACAAATCCTAACTAAGGACCCTAAAATCATGTCAGAATATTTCTTAAATTGGTGGCTAAAACCAAACCCCACTAAGACTATCACACCAGCATTTCATCTAAGCACATTGTTTTCTGTGACCAGCAGATAAGACATGATCCCACCCAAAATATCTTGGTGTGACAATAGACCAAACCCTCACATACCACCAGAATCTGAAAAAAATCCATGACAAAATAAAGATGCATATAAACTTCATCCAGAACAACCTGGGAAACTGATGCAAAAACTCTATGTACCTCCTCACTGGCCCTCGTCTACTCTGCCTCAGAATACTGCTCATCTGTCTGGACACAGTTCCCACACATGCTTGTCGACTCTCAACTTTATACCATCATGCAGATCATTACAAGCACAGTAAAGTCAACTGTGGCTTCGTTTACTGGCACACATCCACCCAATCCAAATCTGGCACTACATCAGGATTATTCAGGAATTCCATCACATTTGAGGGAATAAAGATCTTCCAATATGTGAAGACAAATAACATATTGAGATTTCAGCTCAAATCTAGAAAACCTTTTTGGCTTGTAGCGCAAGTGCTCAATGACTCAGGGGTTTCCCCCAAAGATCAATGGTGGGCAATGTGGAAGGACAACAATGTCTCTAATAAAAACACCTCAACAAGGACCCACCAAAGAACCCAGTGGTTTTTCACTCTCTCTGAAAACAGGGTCCACTTTGAACTGCATTCACACATCATATGGCAGATGTGCCTATCTTCTCCATAAATGGGGATGGAAACATAATCCTATTAGTGACTGCAGAAGCAGACTTCAAACTATAGAACAACTCATCAACCAATGTCCCAAAGGATCATATCTGGGTGGTGTTTCTGCCACATATTCTGCATCACCTGAAGAAATCAACTGGATCTCCAACCTAGACTTGGACCGCTAACATTGCTCTTTTTAAGCCATATGAAAGAAGTACTCATACAAATGAATTATTTTTCATCATACAGTACGTTTTGTGCCCAAAAGACATTTTAGGAGACACAGTATCAGAATCACAGAATGTCTTTAAGGACCAGTCCAGGAACGTGATAGCCTGCAGCAACTAATACAAATAATTTTATACAGTGATATAGTAGAAATTTGCCAGGAAATTCAATTGCAGAAAATGTGCATATGCCTTCATAGATGGAAGAGGTTGACAGAACTGTAAAGCCCAAATCTTTTCTCCTCTTTCTGTCTCAGAATCCTTTGTCCTTAGCAGCATTGCAGTACTCAGAGAGGGGAAGAGTTGGTAATCAAAAAATGTTCCAATCATCTTAGTATTTAGCATTTACAAAGTGCTTAAGATTGTCTAAGTACTGTGCACAACACTAGGGTCAAAATGTTCAAAAACGCCCTTCAAAGTTTGGTGTCCAATTTGAGACACTTTGCAACTGATTTTCAGAAGCTTAGCTCCCACATGGTGTTGCAAATATTTAACATTTCTGAAAATGAAGCCTAGGATGCGTTCATCTGGACACACGAAATTAGAGGCCACTTTTGAAAATGTTGGCTTAATTACCTGGAAGGGTAAATAAACCCCTTTTACTTGCAATTAAAGTAATCATCAAAAGCAGGAGACACCATGGTCCCACAGTTTTTTAGCAAGAACATGCAAGTTTGCACGCAAGGGGTGGTCAGGACTCAAGAATATTTGAAGGAGACAAAAACAGCAATATCTCCAGCTGAAAACATGCCCTGCCTCTTAAGGCAATTCTAGATTAACACCACCTCTCATTATAGCTGTATAATCACAAGCCTCATCATCAAAGGAGGCTCAAGAAAATCATCAAGTTATCATGCCTGCTTCTCTTTGAGTTTAGAGGATCTGATATATCTAGAAATATAGGAATTAGAGACAGAAAGGAAGAATTTGGGGATGTACTGAGAGGTAAGTCCCTCTCTTCAATGGTATGTATTAGCAATCAGAAATATGCATTAGCAATAGCCCAATTGACTGATGGCACATAACTCATCCATATTTATCTGTCAACTATTGGACAGGTGTCTATTGATTTGAACAGGTCATTGAACTACAGAATCGAACAGTGACAAGTGCTCCATGCATTTCTGCCTAAATCAGAGGAGAAAATGTAGAATTTTCTAATGCAACCCTGTAGTCTCCCTCTTCTAACCTAGGAATCATTGCAGTAATATACAAAAAAAGGAGAATTAAGCAGCTGCCTACATATTTTATAAATCTATTTACAACATGAATTTATTTTTATAAGAATTTAAGATTATATGTGACATTTACTCATTGGAAATTATCACATGTATTGGAATCATATACAGCTATTTTGGTAGTTTCTTATCTAAGTCAGGGGACCAAGGTGTATACTGTGGAACTTGACAATGAAGACCCTGGATGTCCCTATCTTTGACATGAAGGTATAGGTCCAGGGAGAATACAAGTCTTGGCATGTAATGGTGTATCTTGAGCCAAACAGAAAATTCATTTGTTTTGTTTGATGTTAAAAAGGAAAGTATATGGGAAAATATATTAATTGGTGCTAGAACAACCCAGACTGTTTCATGAATATGCACACCACTTTCCCATAATTTATGATAAAGGAAATGATTGGTGCATTAGCAGTGGTGAGCTAGAACCGGTTTGCTAGAACCGGATGTTAAATTTAGAAGCCCTTTTAGAATTGGTTGTTCCACGAGGGACAACCGGTTCTAAAAGGGCTTCTAAATTTAACTGGTCAAAAGTGGCGCCTTAGGCGCCGACTCAGTGGGTGCTCCAGCCCTGGAGCACCCAAGGGGAAAATTTGGTGGGTGCAGAGCACCCACCGGCAGCTCCCCGCCCCATCCCCAATCCCAGCTCACCTCCGCTCCGCCTCCTCCCCTGAACGCACCGCCCCGCCCTGCTTCTCCTCACCCCAGCCCCGGCTTCCCGCAAATCAGCTGTTTGCGCAGGAAAATGGGGCAGGGTGAGAAGCAGGCGGCGGCTTCCCGCTCAGGCCCAGGGAAGTGGAGGTGAGCTGGGGTGGGGCGGCATGAGAAGGGCCGCCCACGCTGCAGCAGGTAACCCAGGGCGGGGAGGGGGGGCAGGGGAACCACTCCCCACCACAGCAAACCTCCGCCACTCTCGGCCTGAGCGGGAAGCTGCCGCCTGCTTCTCAGCCCTCCCCGGCTTCCCGCCAAACAGCTGATTTGCGGGAAGCGGGGGGGAGGGGGCTCAGAGAAGCAGAGCGGGGCAGCGCGTTCAGCAGAGGAAGCGGAGTGGAGGTGAGCTGAGGCCAGGCGCAGGGTGGGGAGCTGCCAGTGGGTGCTCTGCACCCACCAAATGTTCCCCATGGGTGCTCCAGCCCCAGAGCACCCAGGAAGTCGGCACCTAAGGTGCCACTTTTGATGTGATCAGTGCGGGAGCGGCCGCTCTCCCTGTTCCCCCCCGAGCTATGCTTCCCCTCCCCTAGGAGGCAGAGGGACCTGCCGGATGCTTCCTGGGAGCTGCCCCAGTTAAGCACTGCCAGGACTCCCCACCTCGCCCCCCGACAGGGGCCTCTGGCTCTTAGGGGTGGGCACCCACTACGGTGGCCCATGAGACCCTCCTGCCCAGTTCTGGGGGCAGTCAGGGGACGGGGGAGGAGGGTGGATGGGGCAGGGGTCCTGGTGGGGGGGCGTCAAGGAACGCAGGAGGGTTGGATGGGGCACGAGTCCCAGGGGGCGGGGGTTGGCAACGACCCCCTCGTGGGGTGAGGAGGGAACCGGTTGTTAAGATTTTGGCAGCTCATCACTGTGCATTAGTCTGTTTAATTTTTGGCACTTAGGAAGAGGCTAAAAGAGCATATGAATGTGGGAAGGGAACCCATTTAGTTTAATCTTGATTTGTAGGTTTCATTTGACTGTATGTTTGTATAAGAGTGGCAGATTTCCATTCTTTCACCTTTGAAAAATGCTGAGAAAAGGTAAACACATTGAACATATTCATTTTTGCTATATGTGAATTATCTTAAGAGTTCTGTAGAAAGATTTTCATTTCCTCCAGATGATGTTCCATGAACAGAGTATCTGTCTAGGTATTTATATGATCCTCATCAACACAGTATGTGAACGCCTCACAAAACATTAATGTCCTGTGGAGTAAGAACTATATTGTCATCCCCAATTTTCAGACTGGAAAATGATCCACAGAGAGAAAGTAACTCTCCTAAGATCATACTACTATTTTACTGCAGAACAGAACTTCAGTGAAGGTGTCCAGAATCCAAGTCCAGTGCCTTATCCACAAGATCACATAATGCACACTGAAGTCAAACTGATAGGGGACTGTGCTCCCTAGACTGTCCTCTCTCTATTTCCTAATATCACTAGTTCTCAGGTAACAAAGAGTCTTCATTTTTAATTCTGAGGGAAACAGCAGCTACTGTTGGCATATTTATAACAACATACAAATATCCTGCTTTGTATTTCTATTGCATATGGGGACCTCAAAGCATTTTACATACATTAATGAATTACATTTTATTAAAGGTAATTAAAATGAATTACTTTACAACCTTCACTACACTTCACATTTCTTATGTCAGCTGAGTCCTAAGGTTGAGTGGAATCATTGTTATCCACTCCAGAGTGGGAGGAGGCAAATTCTCTGTTGGTGTCCCTCCATAGCAATGAACAGAGGTCACGAGCAGAGAATTTGGCCTGGACTGTCTAAATAAATATTAAAACTTGGATTTTCAAAAGAGCCTAAGGGAGTTGAATGTCATATGATTTGGACACCTAACTACCTTAGGATCCCAAAACATACCAGTCTAAAGTTATCTGAGATACAGAAACAAATGACTGCAAGGATACCAAAACTGACCACTTGTGGACTGATGCATACAGTGTAGTTGTAGCCACCCCAGTCCCAGCATATTAGAGAAAAGGTGGGTGAGGTAATATCTTTCATTGGACCAACTTCTCTCTCTCTCACCAAAAGAAATTGGCCCAATAAAAGATATTACTTCATCCACCTTGTCTCTCTCTTATGGACTGAATAATGCTTTACTTTAAACATACAACAAAACAGAGAAACTATTATAGCCTTCAGCTTTTAGGAAAACCCTTCAAGTCACTAAACCCCAAAGTCACTAAGGACACTAGGGCATGTCTGCACTACCTCACAGCATGGACTACGGGACTGTGAATAGCAGTGTGCATTGTAACTCCCCTGTGTGGATGCTGCAGGCATGAACTAAAATGTTCCAACTTCCCATTAATGTAGTCCTGTTTGAAAAGGACAATGTTAATGCAGTGCTTGAACTGTAATGATCGAAATGCTGGGACTCAAGCAATATTTTTACATTCATAACTGATGTAGCAAGCCTAGAGGTGCCGGGGCTCAACCCTGGCAAGCCTGGGCACAAATTAAGCACTACATGAATGTGAACTAGGAACCTTTTCGTTCATGCCTGCAGCATCCACACAGGTGAGTTACAGCATGATGCTTTAGTGTGCACTGCTATTCACACCCCCATAGTCTGAACAGTGGGGTGGCGTAGACACACTCTTACTCCCTTTGATTTTCAAAATTCAGCAAAACTTCAGTTCCTAACGGGTAGATTTTCCAAAAGCACAGATACCTGTTGGGTGCCTAAATCCCAGTGAATTTTACTCAGGTGCTTTTGAAAATGTTACCTGACAATATTATATTTTTTTTTCCTAACAAATGTGCTATATAAAGTTTAACCTTTTTTTTTGTACTTTGTTATAACCCTGCACAACCTGTAAAAGACCAGTACTCAAAAACCAAAATCATGTCTATTGAAACCCCCTATAAATTACACAAATAGAAATCAATCTTTTCCAGTCAGGATGTTTAAATTTTTTAGTATGTCCCACCCCAAAAATGTGCCATGATTTATTGTTTCACGGGGCTTTTGAATACAATTGCTAAATTCAATATACATTATTTCAGTTTCAGTGTGTTTCTGGCAGACATTTTAAACTACTTTTTTTTCTTACTGAGCTATAACTCACTGACTAAAAATACTCAATAAGCTGAACTGACTGCCATGAAAGAAAGCAATCAATCATATTGACTAGCATTAACAAAGACCAATGCCATAATAATTGCATGCATAATCACCTGGAATTTCAAGTGATTTTCTAGGGCAAGGTCCTGATCTATGCTTGGTATGAGTTGAATTGCCAAGCGCACTTATTATAAAAAGTAGTTCAGATAAATCTCACTTTATATCAAAACATAGGAAAAACAGGAGGAGATGCTGAAGTTTTCTTTCAAAACCTGCCTTGCATCAAAGGATAGTTAATTTACTCCTCTGGGGTCTTAGGTCAGTGTTGCTCACAATGAAGGTTGAGCATTCTAATACTTTAACAGCTGTCATCATTCTCAGACATTAGATTCATAGGAAGTGTGGGCCAACTAACTGTCAGTATTAAAAAAGGCAAATGCATAACATACCTGGGTGAGGAAGATATATTCCCTTTCACTTTTATAAATAAATAAGTAATTTTTGCCAATTTCTAGAGTTTACCATTGTTGGGGACACCTCACTGACATAACTACATAATCCCTTTTGTAGAACCAGTCACATAGCTACTTAAAAATGACTTTTAATATTCTATGTACAGCTGCATGAATTTTCAGTTTGTTAACCTTTATTCTAAGTTTCACACTTCGACTCTCTTCACAAGCAATTTTATAACTTGGTGTGATATTCTCATCTTGATGTGCTAGATGTTTTATATGTAAATCCTTCTGTAAGCAAAGATCCCAGTTTCCCAGTTACATAAGGTATGATTCCTTTTTTATTTTGTTGAGACTGTGAACGGACAGAGTAAAGTGTCTTTTGCATTTCTTTTTATTACATGAAAATAAAAATGCTTCTTTTCAATCTCCTACTGCCATCAGGCATAACAAAGTGAAAAAAAATGACTGGGTAGCAAAACAAAGCTTTCTGCAGGGGTTGCAGTTGAGAACAACAGCTACAAGAAGTGCACATTTTCGCCAGATTCCCAGACAGGTCGTAAGATAAGATTTTTAAAAATCCTTTATGTAATTGAGACCATTGACCTAAAATAACCTTGAAAAGACTAGTATTGTGTGTCGCATCTGTGTGTGTTTAGGGAGTTGAAATCCCAAAATATAATATAAGCAAGTAGTTTTACAATAAAGAAAAAGTCAGCATGTCAGCTCTTCTCTGTACATCAAATCAGTCATCTTGCTCCCTTCTTCTAGCCCCATCTCTCCTGGACGGCTTCCTCCAGGAACTCTTACAGCCAGATCATGGCCTAATATGCAGCCATTTTGTGCTGCTCTGGAGGCTCCAAGGGATTATAGACTAGTCCAACTGGGCAGCGGATGATTCCCTCAAATGAAGGAATCCCCTTGTGACAAAGTTTGCCTACTTGCTCTTACAACATCCCCACCATAGAGGGCATGTTGTGAGGTGTAGCCTGAGTGCCGCTGTGCTCTGGAGATCTTGGCCTTTTGGGAACTGTTACCAGCCAAAGCAATTTAGAAAGGATACTTTCATTTACTGTGGGACCAGCTCCCAGCAACCCCAGGAATCAGGGAACTGCAAAGGTGGCCTCGAGCCCTGTTTTGCATTCTACCAGCTCAGCTAGATCCAATGATTGAGGCTTTAGGCTCTCTATGTAGTTGCATGGATTATTTGGATCACTCAGATTTCTTTATTAATACAATATCAGGAATTTATCTTCAAAAATCAACATCCTTTATATATTAAGGGTGAATAAATAGAGGACATTTGGACAAGACCAAATGGAAACTACTCTCATTGATCATAGTATGATGCCTGATAGAGGAATCAAATTGGTGAAAAGCCAATTAAAGCCAGGAGCCTCTAGGTCCAGAAATCCCCATTCTTAAACATTTTCAAAATCATTACCTGGTGTGGGGAGGGGTTAAACACTGTACACTCAGCCATCATGGAAAGCCACAATAAATTATTCAGCCCAGCAGAATATATTTCTGGGTTTCTAAACCACACAAGCCACAGAAGGATGTGGTTGATGCCACAATTGGTCAATCTATCCATGGCAGGGGGACAGTAATAAAAGAATGGGCAAACAAAAAGTTCCACAGAAGCAAGATGCCTAGGAAAACTTGTAAACAGGAGCTCTTCTGTGATACAGTACTCCAGATACTTTGGACAATTTGTCCCCAACTAAATCACGTGACTACAACACTGGGGTTACACTACCTTCTGTGTCCTGCGGGTCGTGCGTGTGGGGTGCGGGCACAGTTGAATGCATGGATGACACAAAGCAAATCTATTGTCTGGCAGGATGGTTTTTCTGAAACACTCTGAGTATACAGCAGGCCACCCCAATGGAGCTTCGTCAGTGGGGCAATATGCCTCTCACTCCCATCACACTTTATGGGCAATAGGCAATGGTAAGTTAATCTTGGTTACATGGTCACTGTTCCTGTTCCTGGCTTCCCCCTTTGAAGGGGTTGTCAACTTGGGAAATACCAACACTTTGAGGTTTGGTCCCTTTTTAAATGGCTTACCTAGTGACAGATGTTCAATAAACTAGAAAAGAACTCCTCCCAGCCTCTCCACTCCTCTCCCTCTCCCACACGTGCACACGCACACACACACAGACACTCTCTCTCTCTCTCTCTCTCACGCACACACGAAGATAAACCACAGAGATTCCAATAAGAGCTGAAATGTCCTAAGTGACTATGAGCTAGTAGATTCTCAATGTCTTCCGTTATTAAGAAAGTTTTGGCAGGCTATTCTGGAACAAAGTGGCTATAGAACCTTCATAGAGATGAAGAGAGAGATTGATTGAACCCTAAATTTGACATTTTGTTGTGAAAACCTTTAAAATGGGGATTATATAGCACTGATCTGATCTAACTCAGATCAGTGCATGTCATTTTCCTGTCTTCTTATATCAGATTCATCAACATCACTAACCATAGTGCAATCATTCTGAGCAACAAAAAGTCTTCATTCCTGTATTTTACTTCTTAACATTAGAGCTCTGTTCGTTGCTGATGGCCACAATTCAGCAAAGCACTTAAGCGTGTGCTTAAATCCCCCGACTTCAATGGGATTTTAGCGGTTACTTAAATGCTTTGCTAAATTAGAGCCTATAACTGTTAAGAGAAAATCCGAGACAGAATAACTTTGCAAAGCAGTTCACTTTCAACTTTATATTCTCATTTTTAGAACATGAATGCAACTGTCTTGGAAAGTTTTTGTTGAAGTTGGTTTCTGAAGTTGGCTTTGAAGTTTGGTTTTGAAGTTACCATTAAAGTTATAAGTTTCAATCCAATCCAACACTAATTGTAAAAGTTTAAATATCTACCTTCTAAAGGAAATCCATATTTTGTTATTCTTTAGTGAAAACATTTTATTTGAAATTTACTCCTGGGGAGGACATCAGATTTCAACCACAATAATTTAGTCCAGATATTGTACTTAATCTTCAATACAGAATTTCAAATGAAAATATTTTTCATAGGAGAAAATATTTGGGGTGTAGCCACATTCTCAGAGTTTCCACCGGACATAAGATTTGTAGTGGATCATTAGACTGCACTAGGGTTGAGGACATATTATACATCTTGTAAAAATGCAAAGTTAAAATATTTTATGTTAGAGACTTACATTATTGTGCTTCCTCTTGAATTATACACCTGTACGGAGAATAACTTCAAGTATGTATTCAGCAATGAAATTTGATTTTGGCAAGCAGCCCTAATGACTGAAATTGTGTCTCTCACAGTTTAAAAAATAGGAACATGAAGACAAATGTATTTCACAGAGAGTGAGGCCACAACTGAAAAAGTCTGAATGCTAAATTAAAAATAAGATGTCTATTCTGAGGGCAATAGAAGGAGCTCAATATTCAACAAAGTGCTTTCTGAACAGTAATGACCAGAACAACAGAATAAAAGCTAAGGACCCAAACTTGCAAGGGGCTCTGTTGAAGCAATGGAACTCTCCCATGAATAAGATTTACTCATGCAACTAAGGGGCTGCTGGATCAAGCCCAAAATGTCTAAGCTTTAACTAAATTTAAAGAAACATGAAACAATTGTTTCATTACTAAGTTATATGCTCCCTACAGAAAACTCAGGCAAGCAAGCTTAACTTTAATTTAAGGATCATCTTACACGTAAGTTAATGTAATTTATTGTAAGTGAATTTAGCCCTTGCATTTGCTGCATAAAATTGTCACATAAAGCTGCCACATTTTCAAACTCATTGGCGTCTCCTTGAAAATACTGACACCTTCAGCGAAATACTAGAAATTAAGTAAATACAGTTTATTACAGAGACTCTCTGCATTAACTTTTAACTCTCTGAAATATCTTACAGTACAGTAGAAGGTGTTTCTAATATTCTAGTAAAATGTGATAATAAAAAGAGAGGCTCAAATCATAATCCAATAATTGCATTCATGATCTATGATCTGAAAATGGTTTTAAATATGTTATAAAGATACATTAATGTATATAGCAAGATACTAATAACCATGATAAACAAGCATTTGGCATTTTGAATAACTGAAAGTTTGAGGGATGAGAAAGAAGGCTAAAAGAAACTGGTCAAAAACTCAAACCTGGAAAGCACATTTATGCACATAAATAGAACTGGCCTGAATTTCAGAAATACGGCACAAACAATACTAGTCAATAGGCAGGTGCATTGAAATGTTGTATTGCATGTGGTTGTATGGAGGAGGGCTAGTCAAAAATTTTCCATCAAAGTTGTTTTTTATGGAAAACTAGATTTTCTGTTAAGCAATATTTTTGGTGAAACATGTCTCCAGTTTATCAAAAAATCCAAAGAACTGAAACCTTTCCAGATGAAATAAAAAAAATTTGGGCCAAAATGTTCAGTTTTCAGTTTTTTGACAAAAAATTGAGATAAAACACTATGGACTTTCTCCCATTTTCACAGAAAGTTTTAGCAGAAATTCCCACTCCCCCGTTTTTTCAAGAAGCTCTAACACTGATGAAACAGAAGCATCCCATACGCAAAACACTAAGCGAAGGAAGACATGGAGTCAAAATAGTCTTATGTTCTAATATGAGCTGTACCTAATGGTGACCTTGAGCAAGATACTTGACCTTATTTGTATCA
Source organism: Lepidochelys kempii (assembly GCF_965140285.1). NCBI lineage: Eukaryota > Metazoa > Chordata > Testudines > Cheloniidae > Lepidochelys > Lepidochelys kempii. The sequence continues at coordinate 180,303,687 of NC_136380.1, forward strand.
TGGTCAATTTAGCTGTAAATTGGGTCAAAAGCTTGAAAGGAGGGCACACAATTATAAAACAAGTGCTGTTTTATAAAATTTTGTAATAAAAATTCTGTAATAAAAATTCTGAGCTGAATTATAAAGTTTACATAGGTAAAGTAGAGTGTTAGGCCAAATTGTTATTGTAGCTCTTGTGTAAGCTTGAAAACTTGTCTCTCTCACCAACAGAAGTTGGTCCGATAAAAGATATTACCTCACCTACCTTGTCTCTCTAATATCCTGGGACCGACATGGCTATAATAACATTGCATATAATATATGTGCCTGTCAATCAACAATATCCATGCAGAGAGGGAATTCTCTGTTAAAGATGGCATAGCTTATATGCATATGGGATCCCTACGGGGTCAGATGCTTCACTGGAATCATGCAGAATGGGCAGAAAGCAGTGCATAAGGCTTCCAAACAGATTTCCCTATGCCCCCTTTAGATCACAAAGGAATAGTGGGGTTTGGGGGACAAACTCCATCTTTCTTCCATGATGTGATGGGATGGGGGGAAAGGAAAGGAGGAAAACTTCTTCCATTACTCCACTAGTTACTCTTCGGGGAACTCTGCACTACTGAGCAATGCATAATTAATGAGCCATGCATATTTTAAATTTTGTGTGCAGAAAAAAGCTTCTGCCAAAATGTTGCTGAAATTCCACCTTTTGCCCACCAGAGGGCACTGTGATGATAGAACATAGCAGCAGTTCTCAGCCAGCCAGTGAAGAGAAAGAGCCTGCAAAACCTTCTTCACAGTGGGCCAGGTCAGAAGATAGGGGCTCAGACAGCGTGGGGTGCTGGGGCGGGGGGGAGGGTCAGACATGGGCTCATAAGTGCTGCGGGGGAGGATAGACTGGGGCTGAAAGGGAGTAGAGGCACAGGGCCACAGGGGGGAGGGAGTGCATGGCCACATGATGATGGGGGAGGGGATGCAGAACTACATCAGGACAGGGGAGTGGCTTGGTAGGGGCAGAGAGATACATGGGGACAGGGGAGTGGCTGTGTGGTAGCACAGAGACATAGGGATGGGGAGGGGGTACAAAGTGACATGGGGACGGGGGAGGGGTGCAGGGCCACATGGGGATGGTGGAGTGGGTGTCTCAGTGGAGGTGGAGGGACACGTGGACAGGGGGTACAAAGACACATGGGGGTGCAGGAACACATGGCGACGGGAGCAGATATGCCTGAATGAATGCGGAAGGCTAGGGGTCAGCCAGGGTCTGCATGCGGGAACCTCCCCCTGCCCCCACAGAAAACCTGTTCCATACTTTTCCCACCCATACTCAACAACCCTCCAAGTTCACACCCAGGTCCTTCCCAGCAATTTACTTCACTCTCCTTCAGCTCCTCCTTTACCCCAGCCTTTGCACAGCTTTTGAGGGGTGCAGGAAATACGGTTCTGTATTGTAGTTTAAATGAATTGTTACTCAGAGTTCTTTATTAATATGCATAGTAAGGAATCTATTTGTCAAAAAAACATTTCCTGAATCTTTTTGGTTGTCTGTATTGTTACAGACATACTCGCTGAAAGGTATTTTGAAATAAATGATAAAAAATAATGGAAACTGCTGTGATTATACTGTGATATTTTGACAAATAAAATATGCAGAATATTAAAATATCGTGTGCAGATTTTTAAATTTTTGTGTTGAAGAATTTTTAAATTTTTGGCTCAGAATTCCCCCAAGAGTATCTAGTTGAGGAATTCAGAGGAAAGTGCACAGGTTAATTTTTGAAGTTTTTCTCCCTCCCCAAGTTTTCTTCTGCAGAAGGAAGCAATCTGGGCCTGATTATCAGAAGAGCTGGCAGTGATCAAATTGAACATGCATGGTTGTACAACTTGGAGAAGCCAAAACAATCATTTATTGAAAGAAATGAATTCATGAGATGAGGGTAGTATTTCCAAACCTCCTTCCTTCTACTTGCCTCACTGTCTAGCTCATTCTCTTCCACTTCACAAACCTTTTAAAGAAACTGGCTACATTCCTTTCTACTTTATTGTATCCAACAAGGAATAAAGGGTCAGATCAATGAGCCATGCCTTGACATCAGTTGAGGTCAGACCCAAAATTATTCTAAAGTTACTAGCCCAATAATCCCAAATCATTGGTGAAGCTAGAGAGTCTAACTTCTAAAACACTATATATAAAAAGGAATATATATATAGATAGATATATTTATATAAATGGTTGAAGTCCGGCAAAGTTATATTCAACTAAAAACAGAGTCTTATAAGGGAAAGTGTTAAGCAGCCTTAACTACAGACAACACTGCCCAGCCCCACCTATGACCAGAAGAGTAAATGAAGAAAGGGAATGTGTGATAATGCAACAATCTGGTTGGAAGCTCTTCGAGACAGGAACGATCTCTTTGTATATGATTGTACAGCATCTAGAATACGGCAACTAATATAAATAATATTTGAGACATTTATTTTATACTAAAAAATGGGACAGTGATCTTCTCCACTCACAGAAGCACGCTGAATTATAGAATGCAGGTTTTCCCCTGAATTTTGCAAACTCTTCCAAAATATTGCCTTTCAGAAAAAAATTCAGAATGTAAAGCAAAATACTTGTGTCTTGCATCCAGACTATTTGAAACCCCAGAGAAATATTAACTTACCACAATCTTCTCAATAGGGTGCTTACAATATAGCTTAATTATTGAGCATGTTAAAAACAATCCTTCATACTGAGATATGCAGTTATTTTTTGATACCTTGAGGAATAAAAGACATTCATTCCAATATATGCTGATGATGATGCTGTCCCTCCTCAGCCCCAGATCTAATCCACAACATTCAAAGCTTCCTCTCTTGCCTCTTCTCAAACCCTCAGGCTTTGTCTACATATTGAGTGGGAGGTGTGATTCCCATCTTGGGGAGACATATCCGTGCTAGCTCTAGTGAGCAAGCTAGCATTCTAAAAATAGATCATAGAAGTGGTGGTGTGAGTGGAGCAAGCCGTCCGAAGTAGCTACCCATCCAAGACTATACTCAGGGTGGCTAAACCCTGCTGCTGTTTGCACCGCAGCAGCTATCCTGTTTTTAGTGCACCAGCTTGATCAGAGTTAGCATGGAAATGTCTCCTTGAGGTAGAATTTACCTCTCCAGCTAGAAGTATAGACAGTTTCAGAGAAAATAACCATACTACTCTACCTGGAGAGCTCACAACACTTTGAACAGGAGGATAAATATTATTTCTATATTGCAAATAGGAAAGAGAAGCACAGGGAGGTGAAATGATTTCCCCATCGTCACATAGTAGCTCAGGGATACTGCCAGAATAGAATCTAGAAAGCCTGACTTCAAGTCCAGTGTCCTATCCACTGGACCACACTGCCTCCCTCAAGGAATTTTAAGATTCTCCCTGTACTCCTGTTACTACTTGCCCTGAATCCTAAGAACACAAGTCCTTCCACAATCCTCTTCTGAGATGAACAGAGGATTCACATTCCCTAGCTGGGTTCTTATTACCATTTCTACTCCTGCTGCTCTTGGTCTGCCAGTCCAACTGTGTGTGGTATTAGAAAATGTTAAGTTCTTTCCTACAGACACACAATTCATTTATTAGAGTACTTCCTGTAGGAGAGCCTACTCAGTGCAATGTAGAGACTAGATAGTCACATTAATACAAAGGAGGATTGTAGAGCTTAGACCAGCAGTGGCCAACCTGAGCCTGAGAAGGAGCCAGAATTTACCAATGTATATTGCCAAAGGGCCACAGTAATACATCAGTAGTCCCCATCATCCCTCCCCCAGCACCTCCTGCCTGCTGGCAGCCCTGCCGATCAGCACCTCCACCTCCCTCCCCGTGCCTCCTGTCCGCTGCAATCAGCTGTTTTGCAGTGTACAGGAGGCTCTGGGATGGAGGTGGGAGGAGCAAGGTGCAGCAGGCTCAGGGGAGGGGGCAGGGAGGCTCAGGGGGCGGGGGCTTGGGATAAGAGGTGGAGTGGGGGCAGGGTCTGGGGTTGAGCAGTGGAAAGCTGGCACCTGTAGCTCCAGCCCCGGAGTTAGCACCTATGCAAGGAGCTGCACATTGACCTCTGAAAAGCCGCATGTGGCTCTGGAGCAACAGGTTGGCCACTTCTGGCTTAGACAATTAAAAAAAACAATCCTTTTCCCACAATCTAGCGGTAGGGAAGGAAAGATTTAAACAAAGGATTCCCGCAATATTCCAAGATCTATTGTTCTAAGAACTGAGCTTCTAAATATGCCAGCTTTCCCATTTGTACAAATAGCTAGTTATAAACAAATAGTAAAGTGCTGACTTTTGATTTATCCTAGCTACTCTCTGTAAAGTAGAAATATTTACATGAATACACACACACACACACACATTGTACTGAGTAGGTTCTCCTATAAGAAGTACTCTAATAAATGAATTGTCTCTCTGTGGAAAAGAACTAATATTCTCATATTATATATTAGAAGGAACTGAATACCACGGATGTAGCCCTGGAGTTACCAGATACTGGTACAACATGGTATCATAAAGAATATGGTACCAAATACAGGTTGTATACAATCCTGTGATTTTAGGTTTTCAAAGAAATTTGACCATTTCATTCACTACTCCTGGTAAACTTCTGGTAGTTGAGATATTTCATTTCCTGGTTATGACTGATGGGAATTTAGAAAGAACTCCAAACATTGGCCAAACATTGTTTCAGCTGAAGTTGATGGTAACACAACAATTGATTAAAATGGGAGAAGAGTTAGGCCAACATGGAACATTTTTGAAAATTCCATCCCAAATCTCTTTTAACTGCATGTCTCCCTCTGACTGGACTACTGAATGAAATTAAACTTTGTAAGCTCTGTGTAGTGAGTTCAGTTGACTTATCTGAATGAGAGCCACTACTTGCATGCAGTTCTAAGAATGATTTAAATATATCATTTCTTGCTTTAGAAGCTGTTGAAAAAACAAACAGTTGAATGAATCTGGTCTACTGTGCTGTGGAAGCCAGAAAAAAATGAAGATGTGTCAGGGCTTCTGCAGCCTTGTGTGGGTTTCTGTTGGGCATATCATAAACATAAATACTAATTTCAGTGATCACAGAGGAATGTGCATCACCCAAAAGTAGGTAGAATAAAGCAGACAACTTGACTTTCATTTTATTCTCCTGTATTCTGACTAAGAAGGTTTTAAAGAATTATCATTTGGGGCCAAAATAGTTCTTGCTTTGTCTAAGCTCAAAGGGGAAAGATATATTTATATATAAAGTAAATGGAAAAACCTGCTCAGCCATTTTGGTATTAAGAAATTGGAGGATCTGAGGAGATTGGAATATACTTTTCCGGTCATTAGAAGTAAAAAATGTGTGTGTGGGGGGAGGTTAATAACTTTAAAATGGCTTAACATTTTGCTTGTTAGTTTGTGCTTCTAATTCTGAACTTTGCATGTCTAATTCACAGTTAAAAACAGCCACTTGGCTAGATCAGAATGCTCAGCATGTTCTCAGGTTGAGCCCAAATTAAACTTTTAGGCTAGAGTGTGATCTCCTTATTCACATTGAGTAATACCTTCCTTACTTCTCCAGCAGTCCCACTGAGATGAGCACTACTCAGTGTGAGCAACGGAATCACAATCTGGCCCTTTCTTATTAAATGCTTATTTTACAGTTGTCCTGTTGTCCTAAGCACTGCATAAAACATATACAAAAAGACTGTTCCTGTCCTGAAGAACTTTCAACCACATTGTCGCATCATCTGGTTCCTCTCACCTATGTACTATTCTAGGTGGAACTGACAATATTGCATATAGTTAAGGCTGCTTAACACTTTCCATTATAAAAATCTTTCTGCTTCTTTATCTCTTTTTGGACACCAAACAATCAAGAGGAGTCCAGCCGGTGTGTTGTTTTGTTTCATGAGGTTTGTGATATGGAAGGGGATGAGAGAGACAATAAGGAAAATAGAAGGGAGGTGGGCTGGACACATCATGAAGTCATTTCTTTCAGTAAACCATTATTTTCTCTTCTTCAAATTATGGAAACCTGGCTCCAGCTGGCCAGATATTTTCCCCGTATGCCAGAATGATCAGTCTACTTACTTACAGATTATGTGGGAATGGCTTAGCAAAAATGCAGGTTAGTGCTTGCCGAAAGTTTGGAGAAAGTACGTTATTTTTGGCACTTGCAAAGTTTGCAAAAGAAACAATATCTAAGGAAGTGCAGTTAAAACAAAGAATCTGTTTAACCAGCATAAAATAAACAGTTAAAAGTAGGTTGTAGAGGGAAAAGTTATGGAGAAACTCAAGTAACCACCGACATGTTTTCTTTTTCAGGCTATGCTCACAACAGAAGCTTTTCAACAACTCTCATAAATGCCTGGAAAGCTTGTTTTAAGTTTCAACACTGATTCCAAAAGAAAAATAATCATTCAGCACTTTGCGCTACAATGCTCACAAGCCATCCTGAATCTTCTGTAAGCCCTGTGACATGTTCTTCAAGTAATAGGTGAAAGCATAGAATCAATGAAAAAACAATTTGTACACTAAATACAAGTGGACACAGTAATGAAGCAGAAAGACTGTATTTTTAACTGCAAACCCACATTCACTGAGTAAATAAGCTTCTCTTAGCAATGTATACATAGACTCAATGAGTAGATGTTCAACACCGGAATTTGGTTCCCTACTGGAAATCTTCAAATTATCAAATCCTTTTACACAACAAGGACTTACCAAAATGAAATGGGATTCTCTTTCAACAGTAAACATTCATTATGTTATTTTGATCTTCAACCTTTACTAGAGCCGGACAGAAATGGTGTGTATGCTCCCTCCCCCCCTTTTCTTTTTAAGTCTCCTACAATGGGATTTCAGTGCTAGAAGAGTTTAAAAATCTGAGTTTTCAGCATGATGTTCACCACCACCAAAAAATTCCAAAATGCCACTTTTAATAATAAAACTCTGATTTGAAAATTAATTTCTTAAGGCTGCATGCTCCCCAACATAGGTTTGTCCCTAAAGGGCACATTTCCAAGCAGAAATCTGCTGGGTGAGCGTGCCACAAAGAGATCACTATTTCCTCCCACTGGCCGCCTCCCCTCAGAATCATGCAGAAGGATTTCCACTGTATATAGGAGAATAGGTTGGAGCATGCACCAGACTTTCTTTCCCCTGCCCAGCATATACATGTGTTTATACACTTAGGATTACAACTGGCTACCCAACTGTCCTTGACAATGCACAGATGTGGGCAGTCGCATGGGGCTTGCAATTTGGGAAGCTAATTTTTTTCATAAAGCCACCTCCTACTTCCCACACCAGATGCCCTATATTTTTTATTGTAATTTTTACTATTATACATGGTGAGACTAGTTTAACATGAGAGTTTACTGACGGCTGCGTGGAACAAAAAGTGTACCATTTTCTTTAAAAGGGTGTCCAGTAACTTGATTATATTGAAAAAAATGGGCCTGTTTATCTTCGGGAAGAGAGGAAGAAGAGGAGACATGATGAAAATGTGTAAAATAATGAATGGTATAGAGAGGGTGGTGTAGGATCTACTCATCATGTCTCATAATAAAAGAACAAGGAGACAGTCAATGAAATTGAAAGATGGCAAATTCAAAACTGACAAAAGAAAATATTTATTCACACAATACATAATCAGACTGTGGATCTCACTGCCACAAAATATAATTGAGGCCCTGAGTTTACTAGGGTTCGGAAAAGGATTACTTTATTATCGGCAGAGCTAGCAGTGTCATCTATAGTTGAGACTGCTGGACGCTTCCCATGGTAAGGCCCTGCTTTCAGTTGCTTATAACATAGTAAAGTTTTAACCATTCAGGCTAAGATTTTTCTTGCCAATTATCTGCCTCGGGATGAAGGCAAGTTTCATAAGGACTCTGTGTGAGTGTCAGTATGGCTCCATGTGATAGAAGTTTTGTTTTACTTTGCTTGCTTTCAAAGTCTATGAAATTACACACAAAAATTAATTACACAATGCACAGGGTGGACAATGCTCCTGGGACGAATCAAGATTATGTAGTGAAGGAGATATGCCCATAGGACCCCTGCCTCATGTGTTGCAGAGGTTAAAAGGTTTGTAGTAGAGCTGGCTGGAGACTGGAATTGTCATTCCCAAATTAAAATAGATAATTTCAAAACGGAATGAAAACTGAAATTTCTTGTGGAAAGGGAATCCTAAAATTTTGTTTAGAAAATGCAAATGACATTTTATTTTCACCTTTTAGAAGTGTTTCTGAGAGCCTGGGCACTGGCTCCAAGGGCTTCCAGGCTACCAAGGAGCTGGGAGCTTGGAAACCCTGACTGCCTGGCTGATTGTCCCAGAGCTCAAGAACTGGGAGTCAAGAGTGCCAAGGAACTGTGATCCTGGCAGCCAGGGCTCCCAGACTCCTGACTCTCCATCAGCTTGCCACTTGGGCTGCCAAGCAGCTGGGAGCTTGGAAGTGCTGGGAGCCCAGGTTTCCCAGCACCTTGCAAAGCAGGCTACTGAGGAGCTGGGCAGGAGGATTAGCAAGAAGCCAGGAATGGCTCCATTGAAAACCTGCCTAGTTTCCATTGGATATTTGTTGAAATTGACACAGTCTCATGGAATGCTTCAATTTAGATTAATTGGAATTTTCCTACAGAAAAGCTTTCCATTGGAAAATTTCTGATCTCAGCTTTAGTGGGTAGTGACTGATGCAGGAGATTGCAGTAACAGAAAGGATAGTTATGGTTAATGCAGTTGAATGCTGCCCTAGAGAATTGCACTGTAACTGTGTCTCTGCCAGAGAGTTCCTCATGTGATGTCACTTAAACTAAACTTTTCACACGTGTTCACTAACTGCATGTTCCTCTTTTTCTAGGTGTCCAAACTTAGCCCCCAGGGTCTTATTTGCAGCAGTGCTGAGCACTCACAGCTGCAACGGATGACAATGGGAGCTGTGCTTCGAGACTATAAAGTACTCTATAATGCTAAGTACTCTGAAAAATCAGGCCCAACGTGCTTCAAATTGGGCACCTAAAAATGTGGCTAGTAATATAACCTGACCTCACAGGAGTACTGTGAAAATAATGTCATTAATGTTTGTGAAGTCCTCAGATACTACAGTGCTGAGCACCTTAGAAAAAAACCCCTGGGGAATTAATACATCTCTCTTGAAGGCAGAGTACGTATAGTGTGCAGTAAATAAAGCATGGGGCCATACGTACAATAAATTCTGGATAATGCTCATTCAGTGATTATGGTCCATCCTGTGCACTGTGATCATATAATTAAGGTCTGTAACATAATGCAAACACCTAATGGATGCAAATTCAGGTTGCATGGGCAACTTTATGTCTGACATTTCTTGAATTTTAAGTGCTTCATTTTGAAACCTTAACATTCCTTTACTGGAGTTTTTGTGTGTACTATAAACAAGGATTCCCAGAATTATAATAGTAATAGTGTAGTATCAACCAACCAAAAAAAAAAAATAGGAGTTTTGAAAGGGATATAAATCTTCATGATTCAAGTCTTAAAACAAACTCTAACAAATACAAATTAGAAGGAAGCTTTCCCTGGGAATAGCTTATGCCAGAACTGCCTATTGTCCGGTGTCATCCATCTTCCTCTGAAGCTACTGCTACCATGGGGCTCCAGCGGTGATTTAAAGGGCCAGGGTTCCCAGCCACTGCTACTGCAGCCAGAGCCCCAGGCCTTTAAATCTCCATTTAAAGGGCCCAGAGGTTTAAAGGACCTGCCTCTTCTGGTTGAGGCCCCGCTCCCCTGCTCAGGACCCCAGCCCTGCGTACGAGTAAGTCTTTAAGTTACTTTCACCCCTGGGAGAGCAATACAAAAACTTGTGAGCAATGGAGAAGTTATAACTGGGCTAGAACCAGTCTTAGAGATACTTTGTGATACTGTGAGAAATATCAAAATTTAAAAAAAAATTGACTTTGAGAGTAGGCCTGTGGAATCACCGTAACTGCACTATGCCCTAGCAACACTGATGAACATGAACAGCATTCCAAACGTTATTTCAAGAACTATTTACAGATGCAGTAAAATCAGTTGTGACTGTAGGGCTTTGTAAGACACCAGACTGCTGGAACAGTTTTAGAACCAGAGGCAAGAGCAGAAACATGCTCTGGTACTATCCAAAATTACAATTTATGTAGGCTGTAATCATCCAGCTAACTAAAAAGTCTCTGAAATCACTATGAATTTTACCTAGTGGTTGGAACAAAGCTCTGTTATTGGTTTAAATGTGCCCACAGTGTGTCTGTGATTCAGTGAACTTATGTATAAAAAGGGGATAGTACTTACCTCATTGCAAAATTTAATATTGTAAAAAACACACAGACCTAGACTCAGTGCTGTTGGTGTATATAAGTGCAAACAATCACCATCTTCAGTACTTTAGTTAAGGTTAGGCATAATGGATCTCATATTAAGAAAGCAATAAAAACACTTACCCTACATTTTATTTGCAGAAAAAGAAAAAAAAAACATTGTTTTGCTTTGGAAATCAAATGCAGACATTCTAGTGGTATCTGGAAGGATTCATAGATTCCATTGCTAGAAGAGATCACCACTCTCATCATCTAGTGTGACTTGTAATACACAGGCCATAGAACTTTCCCAAACTATAACTCCTAGAGCATCTCTCTAATTCCATGCTTTCAATATCAATGCACAGTCAAGTTTATAGCATTATACTTCTGATGCCACCATGACTAAGACAGGATGCTGCACAATTCTGTCTGAAGCACAGACTATAGAGCCTGTTGTATTACCACTTCTCACAGTAGAAGGGATAGCTTTCACAAAGCTTGTATGCCAGTAAGTGATCTACTTACGTGGATTTTACATTAGGTGGATAAAGTCTGTCAAAAAAAGAGTCAATTTCTGACCTTACAATTTCTGATCTTAGTGTGATGCTACTTACATCAGTGAAGCTATTTCCGATTTATGGTGGTGTAAAAAGAGAGGAGAATCAGGCCTGTACTATTTAATTTCTTCTCAAAGTAGGGTTTACTTCTGAGCAGGATAAAGCACTTCATTTTCTACAGGAAATATTCATATAATAACCTCTGCATGCTAATTATCTAATGAGCCATTAATAGTTATTTATAGCAATTGTCATATTTTGCTACATGGTACCCAGCAGATTTTTCTGTAATAAAGACACTTAAAAAAGAGTTTGTACTGAGGTAAATTAAGGGAGTACTTGCAATTCACAGCTGCACTTTCCATTTGCCGTAGCCTGTTACAGCATAAAGAACTACAAACACCCTTAACAACCTCCTGCAACAAAAATAAACTGGGAAGAAAAGTGATTGGGGTATTATTTTGTCAGAAGTGGAATGCCATTTCTGTCTTAAAACTGTGCTAAATCAAGGTATTTGCACGCTCTCTGCTGAGCCTATCAACACAGCTGCATGGTACAGCTGAGGCCCACTTTTCCTTCCCTCACCTAGGGGGCCCTTTGATGACATGCATTTCAGAGAAAGAGCCCAGAGAGGGAAATGCAGGGAGTGCCTTCACTGGCCTGGCCTGCAGGGGATGAGAAGCAGAGGATGCACTGTGCTGACCTGCCATGCTGCATTATTTCCTCCCCCTTGCCCCACAGTATACACTATATAGAGGGGGAGAGAATGCAGTGTAGCTCCCATATGCCATGGCAGTCCCTTCCATCCACTATTCTCCCTCCAAAAATATCACATCATGAATCAACAGGCTAAAATTCAGCTTACACCCAACATGTATTTAATAGCTCATAATAATACAATGAAGTTAATCTTCCTTACATAGTGCTGCACTTGCTGGTGGTGATTTAGTTCTCTCAACAAAAACAAAGAAAAATTACCAGAAATTGTTCAGTTTTCCCCTTCCCATCTCAACAACTTAATATTGAAGTTGAAAGCTGAAAACACACATGCAAGAATGGTGAGAGTTAGGCCTTGTCTACGCTTGAAATTATTTGCTGGTACAGATATACAGATATGCTGGCAAACCCCTTGTTAGAAATGAGCTCTTTTGCTGGTATAGTTCAACCCAGTTGCCCAAATGGAGAACTATGCTGGCAAAAGGATTTATGCTGGTTTAACTGTATCCACATCATTATGGCTTTTGCCAGCATAGCTATTGTTGGTCAGGGGTAAGAAAAAAAATTAATAAGCTGACCAACATAGCTATTCTAGGAAACCTTTTAAGTGAAGACCAGGCTGTGGTCTGACAAGAGGCAGAGTGTGTATAACTATAGTCTTCGTTTTCATTAGAATAGCTCAAAAAGAAACATCAATCACTAAAGCACATCCCAAGTCAGGCAGAAAGCTGCATCTGCTCTTGTAGTTTAAAAGCACTGTGTCTGCAAACATGAAACAGATCTGGCACAAAGCCAAAGCAGAATAGTGATGATGCAACAATTTATACAGGGTGAAATCTTAGTTTAACCTTGTGAGGATAAAAATTCCTTAATTTAATATTCATTGACCACCACCTTAGTTCTGATCAATATTAATTTGTAATGGCAGTACATTTTTACACTACCCCAAGGACAGGAGAGTCAATAGATGCTGATAGTGAAAAATGAACATTTAATCATGTCTTGTTTAACAAAGTAATTAAGCGCCCAAAAACAAAGTCTGTAAGACAACATCTGCCTGAGGCTCCTACCAGCAGAAAGCAGCTCTACCGCTTCTTAAATCTCGTCAGGCCACCATGGCTAATTTGGATAGAAAATTAGAGCTGGAAAAGTTTTAGATACTCTAATACATTTCCTTTTTCCTGCAGGATTGCTCCATACAACATATTTTCCAGTGTTTTGGTCAGACTGTGTTTACATGGTGCAAGCAATGGGGGCTTCCACAAGTTCCCACTGGGAGACTAACAGATCTCACAGTTGGGCACCATTCTTGATTTTTGCAAACAAAATGTTCCTTTCCTTAAATTTCATCCTGTTACTCTCACATAAATTACACACCAGGTATGAATTCCTGACCTCATTGAAGTCAATGGCAAAAATCCCACTGTTTCTTGCATTTTTAATCCCGCTCCCACCCACAAAAACCTTAGATCCCATAAATTATGCAAGAGAGACACTTTCCCCCATACTACTAAAAAAAACCCCACAACAGAACAACCCCCCCCCCCCCCGCCCCCGGTCAGTTTTATATATATATATATATATATATAAATGGAATTCTGACATAATTTTCTACCATTAGAATAAAACAAATCTTGCCTAAACCATGTAAAAATACTTTAACGCCAGTTACAGTGGACATCAAATCTCTTTCTATCACTTGCTTAAATTTAAGTATTAAAACCTTTATTTTTTAAAAAAAGAAAAACTTGCTTTACCTTGCTGAAATTCTATTTATGACAAACTGATGAGAGATTTATGTTTTCCTGCAAATTACCATAGTCTGGATTTTTTGCCCACTCAATCCCACCTGCAACAAAATACATTTTACCTGCTCATGCTATTTTGGCAGTGGGTCCTCTGGGATCCATGGGGTCCCATTCCCATTGCAGGGCTTTAGTGGGGAGCACATGATTGGCTCATTCGTAGAGTTCCACAACTTTCCCTACCACTTTGATCCTGGGTGGCCAATAGAGAGGTTGGTCTCCCTACAAAGATGAATTTTTGTCTTTGAGGTGGCTGTGTATTGCTAGTGGCAGAGCCTTTACAGAGCAATGAGGCTCATGGGACTGCTAGAGGATATTGTGTCAATTAATGCCGTGCTGGAGGGAGAGGTATATTTTCTTGGCTGACTAACAGTGTATCACCTGCAAGTCCCCTAGATTACTATCTGAAGTGTTTTTTATAATGTCATAAATTGGTTATTAAATCTAGGTAGCTTAACATGAGTGAAACTCTATTTCACTTATGAATGAAAAACTGATCGGGGCTGCAAATACAGCAAGGTGGAGAGTAATGTCTGTGTTGAACAAACAGTTGATTTTCACTGCCTTTTTGAAAAAGAGTTGGACTGGGAGGGAATTACCTAGTTTGCTAGATTTGCCAATCATGGCTTACCATGTCTGTCTATCATGGCAGAATAAGTTTTGTCTCTTAAAACATGGGCACACTATCTATCACAGTATTAGTCAACCTGTGCTGTGAGCTTGCCAATGAAAGCGCATGCAGCAGAAGCTTCAGGAGGCAGGTAATATTACTAGAAAAGTTATAATTCCATGTGGAGGTAAAAATACACCTTAAGAGTGGATAAATACACACACACACACACACCCCAGATCTACATATGGGCTTCCAAATAATCCTATTTTACTGTACAAAACTCTCTCAAACTAGTTTGGCAAATTCTCACTTGTGATAACTCTGTTCTTTCCCATGACCTAAAATCTGGAACCCAAAACACCTATTGTACCATTAATTTAACCTAAGAAACTCATTTTTAAAGATTTATTTAAAATACATTTATACTTATTGTACTTATTGGCTATTGGATAATTAAACATTTGAACCAGCCGTGGCATGTTCACAGTGAGGAGTAATCCAATAAGAGTGCAATATTCAAATATCTTCATCAATGATTGTGTAATCCATCTTTATTACAGTCAGCAAATGCATGGTTTAGCCAACTGCAGGTCAAAGGCTTGTCCAGCCTATCTCCACCTTTTCCTATTCATCGCATGGTAAACTGATTTTTAAAATAGATAGTTAGAAAAGACAAACACAAAATTTTAATAATCTTCTAGTCTATAATCTACTTGCCTTTTGATGTAGCCTTCTCCTTAGTTGCTTTATTGAAATAGTCATCTGATTTTACTGAAATCGAATTTATATCTAACATAATTATACAACCAAGGAACCTCAAAGGATTATGTTGGAAGCCAAGTATACAGTCTTTATCATCATAAATATCATATTACTTCAAATGTATGTTGAAAATGCCGTTCTCAGCATTTCATCATGATGTTCAGAATTCCACAGTAGAATAAACTGTTATTGTCTGATGTTTGAACATGGAATACTGCTTGTACATCATTTTTCAATTAGTATAATATCAATCCTGCTTTATAGTTGAATAATATAGTAAAAGATGATACTATTATGGTGCCTACTTACTGCAGTAGTCAAAGATCTATTAAGTTAAAACCCCTTATGATCAGTGAGTTATAATTTGGTTATAAACCTGTATCAGAATGAAAATTGACACAAAGTCTTAGCTTATTAAAATATTCTGACACATTCTTAAAAATATACTCTTTAGATTGCATCTTAACGTAGTGTAATATAAATCAAATGCTACCAGTTTTGCATATTTTAATTAAAAACAGTTATTTCAAAGAGCAAAAATAACCACACATTTTGTCATGAATTCTGTACAATGTGCGTGAAGAGTAATCTTTTCTCATAATTACTTTAGTTACTAAGCTTTCATAACAGTATAAGTTATTTTCTTAAATAGTAAAAGAAAGTGAGATATACAAGTTAAGCAAATACAACAGAATCAAAGCAGTATAAACATACACAGTTATAAAAGGTACATGAAACATTTCTTTTAATCACTTTTACCCACTTGTTTAATCTTTCCTTAAATAGGGAACATTCATAGCTGGCTTTTAGAACCATGCAATCCTGCCCTTACCACTCACGTGTCCCTCATTCCGAGGGACATCACTAATGTTAGTCCTAAAGTTTCCTCTGTTCTTCATTAATATAGTGTTTAGAGCAACTACATTCCAAAAGATCAACATTTAATTTAAATAACCCTCTATTGTTAGGCCTTTGTCCCTACTGGACAACAAAGAAAACAAAAGGCTGCACATTCAAAATGGAGTTTGCAGTATGGTACTAATATGTACAGAGAATTCATAGTCTCACACAGAGTTCAGGAATTGTACAGAGAGATTCGCCAAACTATCACACTGTGTATACACACAACTGTTTTCTGGTTCGTTATGCCTGTGTCTAACTGTCCGTCAGAATTTCACCAAAACATAATGGAAAAAATATTATGGGAGTGCAACATACAACAGAAATCTTTGTATATATGTAGATAGCTAATATAAAAAGCCTCACCTACTATTATGTAAGATTAAGTAAAATTGTTCATAAGGTCACTGTTTTAATAAAATAATTGTTTTCCACTGGAAATCTGTTCCTGACTCTAACTCTTACCAGTGATCTACCAGCATTCCTCAGAATAGTTACAGGCATATAGAGCAGGGAGACGGGAACTAAAAGACCCAGATCTCATGGAAGACAGTCAAGGGGGATGACATAGAGCAGAAAGTCAGCAACTGGGTATAAAACCCTCACCAGAGCGTGATAGAGCCACACTATGATAGAGCCACACTACACACATCTATGGGGAACATGACCAAAAGGAATAATTGTACCCATAGCATTCTGTGATACATGTTATCCTTGAAGTCAGTTGGGAATGAACTTCGTGCTTAAACCATGCTAAGATTATCAGTGACTCTCTCTCCAGTGATATCACTTGAGCCAGAGAGTGGTTCTGTGTACACAAGAGAGATCAGGTACAGCAGGAATCAAGTTGCCTGGAGAGAAGCAAAGGAAGTACCCAGCACATCCAAGGCCAGTGAAAAATGGACTCATACATTTCCCAATGCTGCTCCGTTACAAGCCCCACCTCCTAGGTAGAGCTATGGACCAAAGTGGTAGTGCCCGGGGCCTGTAGATCTGGCCTCCCCAACATTCCTTTTAAGGCACAATTGGAGTATTTGTCCCCAAATAGGTAGATTGGAATAAGAGAGCATATAGTATGTGTTGGAATCAATTTAAGATGAAGTTCCAAAGATAATTGGCCCCCATACATTGCTTTACTGATGACTGCAAATAGTTGTTATCCCTATTGTATTTGTGTAAACACATCTCAAGTTTTAACTATATTTCATCTGAAGTTTTCATTGAATGTGACAACTACCATTACTCAGATCTAATTTAAAATGTATGTTTTAGGTCTAGACACGTGCAATAGAAGATAATAAACTCAAGAAAACAGAAAAAGAAAAGCAACATAATAATAAATGCAAACAGATAATACAAATATAGCAGCAGATAATTTAATTTATCTATTTTCAAATTTAAAGAAATGATTGGTTTTGAGTCTTCATTAGTTTCTGAGAGGATTTTTTTTTAATTTTTAATTTTATTTTTACAAATGGCAGTCTATATAACCAGGAATATTTCCAGTAAAGTAATTGAAATTTTAAAAGGGCCATGCATTATTTATTCAGATTTAGAAGATGTTGAAAGCAGGCATTTTCAAAAGGAACTTTTGGTTCTGTATTAGGTAAAAGGCTTTTATGTATGTATCCATTTATCCTGTACTGCTGGATGCTGTGCTTTACTTTTCTTCCATACAGCCGCATAAGTGCTTGGTAGCCAGGTGCTTATTATTCATTAAAGAACCTGTCCGAATATGAATCAGCAAATTGGAATCTTCACTAGATTTTTTTATATAGCAAAGTTGGAGAGAGTGCATTGTAAACCTGAGAAAAGAGCTGTTCTTTCTTTTCATCCTATGGAGGGAGAGCAAGTCTTAACAAATTCCTAATAGTTTACATGTTGACTGACTGGCAAGCAATGATGCTACTTCCAGTGTATGCCTTTGAGTAGTCAAAAAGGTGAAGTTCCAGTTTTGGAAGATTTTCTATGTGTTGTTTTGGGTGGTGGTGTTAGTGGTGTTTGTTTTTGCACTCTTATCTTCAATATAACTTGGCCTCGAAGCACTAAATTTACTTTATTCTTTTGGGAGGTTGATGTCACATCTTTGACTAGTTTGGCTGATTTCTGCTTTATAAAGTAGTCCTTGGCCTGACATGCACTTTGTAATGCATATGGCTATTGTGGGGTTGCGGGCTGCAATTATGGAAGCTACATGGGGCCTGGCTAGATCAATCAGGTCTGGGAGAACTGTAAGCAGGAGAGGGAAAGGAACACTGGAGATAAGGTTTGGACAGTGCGGGAGGAAGACACGTAGTGGTAGGAAGCAGGGTGGGAAGGTATTGGGTCCATCACTGCCCATCTTGCGAGGTCCATTCACTGAGCCTGTCAAGTTTACTGGATCACCTCAGACTTCTGCCACTGAGCAATTTATTGAACAAGGTTTTTTTTTTTAAACTAAGAAAATTCCCTCCGCCATAAAAAAAAAAAATAGAAACAACCAACCAAGCCAAACTTTTCTTAATCTACTAAGGAAGGATTTAGGAGCCAACATATGACCAGTGAAGAACACACAATTATGAGGTCATACATTACGAGGTCATCAACAAAGATTCCTACCAGATGTGTAGTAGTTTCCCCTCAGAATGCTCTGAAACCCATTCAGCTCTTTAAACTCTGAGTGTGATTAATGAAATAGTCTCTCCACCCAAAGGGATCCTAGGTGTGCCGTAACTTTAAGGTAACAGAACAGGTAATGGTTTAACCATGGTAAGGATTTAATCTTCACACAGCTAGACTTAAGTCTCCAATTCCAATCCACAGCATGACTTGCTATATGCACAGAGTCTGAAGTTATTTGAGATTATCTCACAGTTTTCATCATGGCTATGAGTTTCTGCACTAACCTAGAGAGTCAGCATCCATGTGGACGTTTAAGTTGCCAAGGAAAACAGCGTTGGTGAGTCCAACACTAGAAGGGATACAAACTGTCAACTCGGTCAGGCTATCAGGGGCCTCTTGCATACTAGCTCTGATCTTTTCTAGCCCTATCTGGACTCTTCTGCAATGTGTGCACACATTCTGACCAATTCTTTGTTGGAGTGGGAGACCTTGTACGCACATTTGAACTCAAATTTAACCAATGCAGCTACCACATCCTTCAGTCCCTCTCTATGCTCATAATTAACTGACTACTGTCTATTAAATTTAGATAATAACTACTCTGCAGTGTCATCCAGGCAGATCTCATTAACACATGTCATGTCAGGAATCTCATCCATGATTGAATAATAGACAGCAATAGCCTTATTCACCACTAACGTACAAAAAAAAAACATAGCTGGAAGTAAAAGATATACTTGAATGATGTTGTAAGAATGAATATGTGTCTACCTGTCATCTAATTTTAATAATCATTTATACAGAACTATAACTTTCCAAATAGCTGTACTTCTGTAACACTGCATAAAACAGCATATGTCCATTGTATACATTCATAATCTGCCACAGAAATGCTGATCCTGAAAACTAATACTTCCTAAGGTTTTAATTCATGAATCATCTTTCTTTGTGCTGATTTTGTATCTTTCATATTATGTACCTCTTCTTTGCTATATATTTTTATTCCTATTGAACCATGAAATTATATTCCTCTTTTTATTTGCCATTTTAATCACTTATTTTGTATCAATTTACCTCTTGTGGCAGAAGGTACAATTTAATACATTAAACGTTCATCAAATACTGACTGAGCTTGTCATAGTTTTCATATATGTTGCATTGGACATCTGAAACATAAGTAAGAATCATTTTTTTAAAGGGGCATAAGTCATTACAAATCATATTCCTGTTATTTTTTAAAAAATCCAATTATTTTTATAAATATGTTTTTTGTACATTTGTCTAAATGCAAAAGTAGATTTGTTAGGTTTTATTTTTTAATTGAAAAGTGATTATGGATTATATTTTCCCACATGCACTTGATCTTTAAAGGTTTGACTGGATTATTCATTATTAATTACAGTTAAAGCCAAGTTCAGTCAGCATTCATATGTATAAGAAAGTTTATGGAGTAGTGTTTGGAAGACAAGTAGAAGTTAAGAATGAATGTACACTATTGATACAATATTTTAGATGATGCAAAGAACAGGATTCTTAAACAGATTCCTTTTTCTGCAAGTGGAAATGTTCATTGGTTGTATCCAAAATATGCAGCTTATAGACATCTGGGTAATATGTTTAAATATGGCTGTTTTAAACATTCTTATTTAATATTTGTTTTTTATAATTAGATACTATGATTTATTGGCACTCTGAATATTGTGGATAGAGTTAAAATTTCAGGTAACTTTCTTTATCATATAGGAAAATATAAGATAAACCTTAAGATAGATGACTGACTATATTTTATAAGGGAGTAAACCTTTTGGTTGGTTTCATAGGCATATGTTGCTGACTTGACCCAATGCAAGTCTATTTATGTTAAGGTTTTTCATGCTGCCATTTTTGATGACCTAAGAACAGTTCACTCTCCCTCTCAGGGGTCAAAGAACAAATTCTGGAAGCTAAATGTAGTCCTGGGTGATTGAAATGGAGTTACAGCAGGGGAGGATTTGGGTCTGGGTGTCATCTAGCAAGATAAAGAAATTCATTTTCAATGTCCAATAGAAACTGCATCATTAGAAGAAGAACAGCATAAAGTTGCTCTGTGTCTGTATAGTTTTATGGGTATTCAAAATCAATCAAATCAGAGCAAAACATATGTTAGGAACAAAATCTTGCACTACATCAATCCCTTGGAACATTATAGAGGGAATCAAACAGAAATCAAACAGAAACAGAGAGTGAGAGTTTCTTGACATTGGTCACACATTGGTATGTTTATACAAGAATCAAAGAACTGGAATATGAAGACACGCAGGCCTGATTTTGCAGAAAAGCTTGCCCCGATACACTGCAGAAATTGTTCGGGAGCAGTTCACCCTTATGTAAAGATTGTCTTGTTGCCACGGAGAGTTGGAGGTTGAATTATTTTTTTCCGTAAGTACCAGATACATAAGTAAAACTGTCCAGAAACAGCTTTAACTTGTATTCACAAGTTTCTGAAAAATAGGGTTATCTTTGGCATGTTAATTTGCACGTCTTGCTTATTTGCATCAACTTCCCTTTTGTTTTCTGTGTTTGCCAGACTTTTACTTCTTCATCACATACTTAGCTAATCAAGGGTTTCTCCAGCAGCGTAAAGCAGCTGCAAAGGCTCCCAAAGGATTTCCCCTTGTGCAAGGTGAATCCCTTGACAGTAGAGAGCTAGTTTAGCCACCCTCATCCTGATTCCCAGGGTATTGGGTCTTCCAGAAGAGAAGGGTATGTGTTGGAGCATCATTATGCCCTAGCAATCCTTGGCTGCCAATATGGCTCCTTGGGGCCCCAGGCAGCCAGGCAGAACTTAGAGAAACTCATAGGCTGCTGTAAGTTACATTGTGGTCAAAACTGATCCTCGTCTGGCCCCAGATTCTGAGAAGTGCAAAGGTATCTTAAAATCCCCTTTGCACCTACACAGCTGTATCAAGCATATCTAAGCCACACCTAAAGATTTAACCACTCAGGATATGTATTTGACTGTGAAATACAAAATCTATTGCGTTAAAGACACGAGTAACATTTTCAAAATGCTTAATTAACTTAGGAGCCCACATCACATTTTCAAAAGGGACTTAAGACTGTTGATTTACCTTGATACTTAAGTTCAAAAGTGCCCAAGTCCTTTTGAAAATAGGATGTAGGCTCCTAAGTTAATTACACATTTTGAAAATGTTACTCATGTCTTTAATATGGAAGTTGTAACTTCAACTTGTGTTTCTTATTGTCCGGCTATACTGAAAGAAGGACAGGAAACGTCTGATATGGTTTTAATCAGATTTAATTATTAGATGTCTGGGACTATCCGGCAGATAAAAGCATACAGTGCAGGTAACCCCATGTTCAGTCAATTACCTGGGGGGTTCCATCAGCTCTTTTTCCATCCAGGTCCCCATTCTTACCATCCACCCCTGTTGTACGAGGGTCAAGGTGGGCTATAAGAAAGAGGGTTGGCTCCCTGGTATACCATTAATCGGAGTCCCAACTACTGTCTGTTCTGTTCCTTTACCCAACACCTCCTTTTTAAGTCCTTTCCAAGCCATTTATCCGGTCACTGTATACCTTTTCTCTGGAGTACGTGCACTGGACATCCGCCCCACACAAGTTGTGACATACAGTCTACTGCCACTTCATGCCACACTGTCAACAAAGCCCTCCCTTAACCTGCTATGGGGAAGGTGAAAAACCCCCAATTCCACCGAGGCCAATCTGATGGTAAGGGAAAAATTACTTCCCAGCCCCTCTTTAAAAGTGGGCGTCTAGCACAATGCTCACAGCACCTGGTATTTTGCCACCTAAAGGGGAGGATGGATGCTGCCTCAGCCTGCTCCATGTTGTAAAAGGGGCTTCACACACAAGGCTGCCCCTTTTAAACCTTTCCACCCATCCGGTTCCCAGGGGACGAATCAGTGTTGCTATGCTGGCTCCTTGTCCCCTTTTGCAGCAGTTTGACCTCTCTGCCACACCCCCCTCCATAAAGCACTGTTCCCGTCATCCCGTCAGACAGATTCCTCCCCGCTCGCTTAATGGTACAGTGCGGTCATTTTGAAAAAGTGAACTTTGAGGACTTTGGTGAATTTACCCGAGGCATTTTGTAGCTGTTTATAAAATAATTATCAGTGTTTTTTAACAAAATTTAGGACAATTATTATTATTTATTTCATAGAATCTCAGGGTTGGAAGGGACCTCAGGATGTCATCTAGTCCAACCCCCTGCTCAAAGCAGGACCAATCCCCAACTAAATCATCCCAGCCAGGGCTTTGTCAAACCTGACCTTAAAAACCTCAAAGGAAGGAAATTCCATCACCTCCCTAGGTAACCCTTTCCAGTGCTTCACCACCCTCCTAATGAAAAAGATTTTCCTAATATCCAACCTAAACTTCTCCCACTGCAACTTGACACCATTACTCCTTGTTCTGTCATCTGGTACCACTGAGAACAGTCTAGATCCATCCTCTTTGGAACCCCCTTTCAGGTAGTTCAAAGCAGCTGTCAAATCCCCCCCTTATTCTTCTCTTCTGCAGACTAAATATTCCCAGTTCCCTCAGCCTCTCCTCATAAATAAGAGCATAAGAACATAAGAATGGCCATACTGGGTCAGACCAAACGTCCATCCAGCCCAGTATCCTGACAGGATACAATGGCAGGTTACCCCAGAGGGAATGAACCTCCCCCGATTGCCATGAGTTTTCAAAGATAACGGCCAATGGTTCTGCAATCGCATCCGCCAACTCCTTTAGCACCCTCAGATGCAGTGCATACAGCCCCATGGACTTGTGTTCATCCAGCTTTTCTAAATAGTCCTGACCCACTTCTTTTTCCACAGAGGGCTGGTCACCCCCTCCCCATACTGTGCTGCCCAGTGCAGTAGTCTGGGAGCTGACCTTGTTCGTGAAGACAGAGGCAAAAAAAGTATTGAGTACATTAGCTTTTTCCACATTCTCTGTCACTAGGTTGCCTCCCTCATTCAGGAAGGGGCCCACACTTTCTTTGATCTTCTTCTTGTTGCAACATACCTGAAGAAACTCTTTTTATTACTCTTAAGATCTCTTGCTAGCTGGAACTCCAAGTGTGATTTGGCCTTCCTGATTTCACTCCTGCATGCCTGAGCAATATTTTTTCTTTTGCACAAGAATATGGAGGCCAAAGCCCCATTGTGATTTGCACTGCACAAAACAGGATTTTTAGATACAGGCCTGGAAGTTCTTTTCCCAGAATGATATCCCATTTACCATGCACACAGGATGAACAAGCCATTATGTTTGAAAGCTCTATTCTTTGCTCTCTTTTACAGTATTTTTTTCCTTAAAAATACAGATGGCATGTGCATCATTCCAAGACAGAGTGAGGAGCGATGATATAATATTCTTCAAAGGAGACTTGTGGCTTCTCATTCCAGGGTTTTACTACAGTAGTTTTTAATACTTCTAGTTGGAAAATTTACAAATTTTAAATTTGGCACCAACACAACAAAATGTCATTACTTAATGGAAGAGTCTCTGACAATGAAAAAAGATACTTCTGTGTTAACTTTACTTAGAAGCACTACAGAATTCAAGTCCACATGCTCACGATCAAGGTCCTCAGAGGAGCATCTGCAAGAGCTGGTAGGAAAATATTTGCAGTCAGCTTTCTAGACACACAATTTAGTCAGAGTGAGTGAATGAAACAACACATTTTAGGTTTCAGCTGTTGTGTGACTGGGGATATCATTCTGGGAAAAGATTAATATTAATAGTAATATTAATAGTAAAGATTATTACTATATTAATCATGGTTTAAACCATAGTAATGAAGAGAAAATGCAGACCATCCCCTTAGCATTATGTTTTTTGACACTCTAAATTTTATGTTGATTTTGATTCATCCATGGTTTTCATTTGAACAGGTAAAGTTCATAAATAAATGTATAAACTTTTTTAAATACTGCCCTGTATATTTTGCATGCAGTTAAGAGATCTATATCTTCCTATTTTGAATGCCTTTTACTCAGTACAGTTTTCTAAGGAATTATGAAATGTTTAGCCCCTGAGGCCCAGATTCAGGAAAGCACTTCTATCCAGGATGAGGGCTTAAGCATATGTTTAACTTATATCTATCTATCTATCTATCTATCTTTATCTTTACTGTGTGTATATATATGAGTACACACACACACACACACACACACACACACACACACACACACAAAAGTTAAGCACGTGCCTAAGGACTTTCTTGAACAGAGATGGAGTTAAGCACATACGTGCTTTCCTGAAGTGGAGTCTAAAATATCATGAAGAATTTGAACTACTGTTGTTTTATTAATAATCATTCAACAAATTTGTTTGGGCCATTAAAGTACTGACAATGAAAGCTTTGCAAAGTCAAAATTTCTTTCCTTTTGGAAAACACATAAGAACAACAAAATGATTAATGAACTAGACAGTAAATGACTATTACTTTAGTTTCCTGACTTGACTGTTGCTATCACAAATTGAGCATTAGGAAAAGGATATACTTTTTAATTTTATTTTTCAGAAGTTTTAATACAACCATATAGACTTATTCAAATACTATGACAAAGAAAACACAGCAGGAGTATGGATTTAACAATAACACAGTATGAAATATTCATAGATAAATACTCCTGAGTGTTATAAGATAGATAATTCCTTATCAACACCCCTTCAAAAAATAGAAAAGATAATAAAAAAGAGAGAAGCATGAGAAGCCAAATATACCTGGAGTCAATTTGTAATGCTCTCATGAAAGACCCAAGTACCTTCATAGTTGGATCCTGTGCTTCTGTAGATTGTCGTTTTCCCCATTAGTTAACCAGTTCGTCAATCAAAGAATGTGGGGGGAATAGCAGATTTTCAATTTCATCAAATGAGTGTTGTCCACTGTTAGTGCTGCACAATTCATTTCCTGGCATTACTCCAACAAGGTACATAATCTAGAAAGCCTAAAACCTAGAGGCTTGACGTAAGGAATGCCTCTATCCCGGTTATTACATACTTCCTTCCAGAATGTGGATATACTTTATGACATTCAAACACTATAGGAGACAGGTTTGCATTGAAGCTGTCACTTCTCTAGCATTTACTACGAGGGGTGAGTCCAGCTTTATGCACTCGCTCAGGAGTCCAATAACATCTTTTTAGAATTTTGCTCTGAAAGAAAAGCAAGGAGAGAGAACTGGATGTTCTGCATACACTGTGTCAGATATTATCCTACCTGTCAGAGGAAATGGAGTTATTTCGCTCCTTCTCCCTTTTTTTTTTAATGGTATAGTCAGTAAGATAAATCAAGGAGTTCAGCCATTTGTATGTGTTACTCACAAAATGCTTTTTGGTTAACATACCTTTTAAAGTGCACTTTCAAGTGAAGTGTTATTTGTGGCCTGCTAACAGTTCCACAGCTCCTTTATAATTTTGAGTTAAAGCTTACTGAAGAAAGGACCTTGTTCTATTGGTTGCTGTTATTTACTTTGAAGGTCTGTGAAGAAGGCTAAATTTGCCCTTGGATAGCCAGGTGGCCTTCAGTTTCTAGCTATTACCAAATTTAAATAGGGAATTATTTTGGCATGTAAGTAGAGTTGGTGAGATTAGAAGTGGTAACTGACTTGATTTTCTGAAGAACTCTCCAAGAGGAGGTAAATACTGTATTTTTTTTCTTAAAGGTGCAGGCAACCATTTTAAAAATGGAAGTTCAGAGAGACAGAGAGCAACAGGGTTAACTAATTTTTCTTCAATCTCAAACCACATTAGGGCTTGGGAAGAGTTGGTTGGACAGAAGAGTTGGTAGGACAATTATTAAAAATCTTAACTGAAAAGCCACGTGATAGAAATACAAATCAGGTAATCTTACTCACCAATTTGGACAGGATTTCTTAAGTATCTTGTGGGATTTCTGTGGTATCTTCATAATCCATAAAAAAATTTGTACAACTCTACTTATTCTTTTGAAAGTTGAAGCAGGAAATTTAAGTGGAATTAAGCTAAACATATACATACATCTTGGTCCTACAATCATTTTAATAGCTTCTACCTTTCTCAATAAATATATTGATAGTGAACACCATTTCTCCATGTCATTTGCACTTCTCAGAGTATGACATACATGTTTTCATATAATATTTTTGATAAATCAAAACATATCCTGATGCCTAAGAGGTTGTGAAAGCACAATGATTGTATATGAGATGTATTTGGTCTACAAGAAACATTAATCAATCAAGACTTATTCCAGTTTATCTGAAATCTAGCTCTCTCACTGAAGTAGTTTACCACAGATCCTAGCAGCGAAATTGAAGATGAGGGATTTTTGAGAGTGAACAGAATGTCATCTGTGTATAGACTAATCTTTTACTTTTTATCCCAGATAGTAATTCATTCAATGGATGGTGTCTGTCTGATATATGCTGCTAGCAGTTCCATGGCTATATCAAATAGTAGAGGTAATACAGGGCATCCCTGATGCATTCTTCAATTTAACTGAAAAGTGGAGAAGATAACTATATGTCGGAAGAGAGGCAAGGAATCATTTGTAAATAATATTAATCCAGGTGAGAAATTTAGATGCAAATTTTCTCAGGATTGCTTGTATATGTGGCCATTCCACTTGATCAAAAACCTTTTCATATAACAATAGGATAAGCGAGCAGCTGGAGCATCAGTTGTTTGTGCCTGGCAGATTACGTGGAATACCTTTGTGGTATTGTCTACCACTGATCTGGTGCAAATAAAACCCACCTGTCCTCCTGAATGATTGATGGAGCAATGTTGCTTAAGTGGGAAGCAAGAATCTTTGTCAGTATTTTATAATCTGTGTTCGACAGAGAGATGGGGCGTTATCTCCACAATGAAGACCGTCCATTTCTTTCTTTAGAATTAGGGTAATTATTGCCATCCTCATGTCTCATGATATTATTTCATTGTAGACTTCTGTATCAGTACTAACTGATTGATGTCTTATAAAATTCTGCTGGAAAGCCATCACACTTAGGCACTGTGCCTGAGTTGAGTAAGCAAATTGCCTGTTTAACTTCGAATAGAGAGTTTTCTTCTGGAGAGAGAGATCTTATTCCATATAATCAGATGGAGGTACTTTCCACACAAAATGTCTATGTCATATATTGGGCCTAAGGTGGAATGACTTCATCAGGAATTTAGATGTTTATGGTCATTTGGATCTACAGACTACTCGGGCCATTGTCCACAGGTGACACCTTATGCTTTTCGGACATGTCGCAAGGATGCCAGCAAAGACGGTCCAGTGAACGCCGTTCTCCAGGTGACTTGTAACATCCAGGATAAAATTCCACCAACCGAGGGGGGAGATGGTCAAGTCTTTGCAGCTGCACAGGAACAGACCAAATGGCGAACGATCACTACGGCCGACTGTCTGGCTAAGCGTTGAAGATGATGATGATGATGGAGGTACTGATAATGTATTTAGGGGTAGTCCCTCCATGAATTGGTCAAATATATTGGAATTGAACTGATCGTGAGATAAGTAAAGGGATTCATAAAAGTCTTTGAACTGGCTGTTAATTTTAACAGATTCTAGTACACAGAAAATTAGTTGTCTTGTAGAAAAGAGGATACAGTGTCATTGGATGAAGCCATTTTAATTTTCCTCTCTAGGAGTTTGCTTGCTTTATCCCACAATTCATAATTCCTCTGTTGAACTGTTAAGCAATAAATTCATATGTTCATTGTATTTCTATGTTGAAATAATGAGAGAGTGCATCAGCTCATTATTCTGAGGATCTTTATTTCCCCCCGCCCAAAGTTATCAAACTCCTCCGTCAAAGAATTAAGTAATTTATTCCTTTTTTTATTCTTTTCAGATGTGAATTGTATACATTCTCTCCTGAATGTAGTGCTTCCCATAAAGTTGTAGTAGAGAAGAGAGTATTTGAATTTTCCTTCAAGAGGTTGGTAATAGATGCTTCAATAATATGAAGAAATTTAGGGTTTCTAAGTAGATGTGCATTTAACTTCCAGCTTGAGGATCTTGTAGCACTATGACAAGTTCTATGTGAAGAGAAATTGGAGCATGATCAAAGATGATTTACCAACTTCCTCCTCCAGACATGCAGGAACTAGCATCTTCGATATCCTAAAAAATCTAACCTGAAATACTAGTCATTAATTAAGTAGAAATATGTGTAGTCATGCTTTGAAGGATGCTTTATTCTCCAAATATCCACCAGTCCAATATTCTTCAGTAAGGATAGTGAGTAGTTTGCAAAGGCCTGAGATTTTTGCCATAAACATTGAGATTTGTCTAGGATATCATCAATGACAGTGTTCCAATCTCCTCCTAGTACCACTGGGACATATCAACTCTGTTGGAAATAATGCCAGTTATTTCTTCAATAAAGGGTATGTTCCTACCACTAGGATTATATACACTCCCCAAAATTAATCTCTTCGTATTGAACATGCCGTCAATTATTATATATCCGCCCTCTGGATCTGACCATGACTGAATACATTGAAAAGTTAGGCTCTTGTGGATTAGTATTGCTATTCTCCTACTTCTGGAGTTTAAAGAGCAGGTATATTCAAGTCTCACTCATGGTTTTTAAATTCTGTCTGCATGTTCATTCCTTGGTCTCTTGAAGTAAAGCTATATGACATCCATTTGATTTTAAATGCCTCAGTGTTTTGATTCTCTTGGAGGGGTCACGAAAAAAAGCAGTGACTGTTCAGCTTCTAATTGACATCAGATAGATTGACAGCCTTCAAGTGCCTCTTCATGCAAAAGGAAAATATACCACCCATTTTACCATTAACATCCTGAACTTCCAACATGGGCACATTCAGTTCCCAGGTGGAGTATACCAGCACACATCCTCCCCCTCCACAATATACATTTATTATGAATCTGTTGGAAATATACCCATATTTGCCAAAATACCTTGTGCCAATGTATATAAATGAATGAAGCCTATTGCTTCATAGATACGAATGCATAATAGTATAGTATATAAATACTAATATGCACATGGTATGTAAATATTTATACCAATAGACTAATGAAAAAAGTAAACATAAAGTGACACAAATGATAATATGTATGCAAATAAATATGATTACCACCACCATACACATATAATAAATATATAAACTTTAAGTATGGGTAGAAACATAAAAATAAACATGCAAATGCCCATATAAGATGATTCAGGTAGTCACAAATAACACACAAATAATTATAAATACATTAGCATCATGTATATTTTATAAACCTATAAGTAGATTTATAAATATAGATAAAATATAAGTAGAAATGTTATAAGAGTAATATATTCCACTGTTGTGTGCAGTGTTGTTGAAGCCATGTTGGTCCCAGGATAGTAGAGAGACAAAGTGGGTGAGGTAATATATTTACTGGACCAACTTCTGTTGGTGAGAGAGATATTACATGACCTGCCTTATTTCTCTAATAAGAGTCATATAATTATTATAAATATATAGATATATTTATGTGGGCTTTTCAATATATTGAAAATATTGATTATCAAGCTATTCTAAATATCTTGTCTAACAGTACTCATATGTTATAACTATAATATATTTCAAATATGTAAAATATATGTTCATGAGTTTCCTGGTTTTCTCAATCACAGATCCTTTTCTTGAGGGCTTATACTCTCAATTTTCTTTTCCTTTATGAGAAGATCATGCTGTTACCCTTAGTGAGATCTGATCTCAATTCCTGTAGTGCTTGCCAGCATCCGACAAGGTACTGAAGTATTTTACAGAGTCTGTCATCTTCATTAGGAAGATTGCAGGGTATTTGAGACTGTATTTAATATCTGATACCAAGAGCTCATTTGATGACATTACGTGCTGCTGTCTTCTTGCTTAAATTAAAGCCTTATACTTAAGAGCTTCTTTTTGCCTAGCACCAGACATCATCTTAACTTTGTCATTAAATCATAGCAATTTGTAGTTATTATTGCTTTCTTCCCTGCCACTCTCTGAGCTCTTTCAATCTCCCGGGAAGGCAAACTGGGATTCAATCCTAGAAACTCAGAGAGTGTATTCTGGAGAAAGCAAATTGTTGTTGCTGTTTTTTTTTGTTTTTAATTTCCAGCCCTTCAGGGACCCGCACTAATCACAAACTATTCCTGTGTGATCTATTTTCAAGATCTTCTTGTTTCACCTCAAGATTGGTTCTGTGGTAGTTTTTCATAATTCATTATCTAAATAGGGTCAAATGAGCTTTGACTTCTCCCACATTGTTAGAGAGCTCACAGATTTCTTAAGAAAAATGATCAAATTTGGTAGTTAGAAAGTACTCTATAGCCACAAAGTTCTGTGTGAGAGACTGCTGGATTTTCTCAGTCTTACCTTGCTTTGGAGACTCAGACTTGGGTTGCTTGGTGTTTCTATTTTTGTCAGCAGAATCCATCACATCACAACAGAAAGGGTCCCCCTCATCTAATTAGCAAATTTCTGATAGAAAAGTTATGGTTTAGATACCCGAGAGCCCTTAATTGATGAAGATTAGTCGGTGAGGAGGCCAGGAGCTAGGCAGCCATCTTCTCTACATATCATGTGATTCCCTCCCTCCTCACCCCACAAAAAGAAAGATATTTTTTACTTGTAATAGCCTCAGAAGCTCTAATGACACAATGTGGATGAATGAATACCTATGAGAAGTTGAGATACTCCCAAAAGACCCCCTAGGAATTGGTTGTCCTTAACAGGCAGCCAAAGACTGATAAGGAAAGCACACATCCATTTCTGTTTAAAGGTCTAGGGTAGAAAAGAGAGAGCTATTTGGTGACAAAGGTAGAAATAACTGGCTATCCTCACCTTCTGAAGACAACAATAGGTATTGGAGGAATCCCAATGCTGGAAGGGAAGAGGATGAACATTTTGCATGGAGATTCTAGTTCATGAACAACCTGAAACTTAATCAGATTTGCAAGGATTGTTTTGGTGTCAGCCCTTGCTAACCAAACTGCACGCCTCAGTCTGTGAATCACATGTACCAAATGCAGCACAGTTTAAAGAGTTCCAGTACTAATTCGCTGCCGGGATGTAAAACCTTCTCTTCCTCTTTAACTACCTTAATGGCCAACACTGGTGCATTTTTCCTTAGATGGAATGAAGACTGTTATCGTGTGATCAGGAGATTTCAGAATCTTAGGCACAGAGAATGGAGATACTTATGGAGGGCTCACTGAAAATTCTTAAAAGATGTGATCTCTTTCTCAAAATATGTGATCAATATCATCCTCTAGATGACCCAATGCACAAGAGAAATATGCATATAGATGAGAAACAGCAGGCTTATGCATCACACATGTAAGAGACAAGTGATTCTGGAAGGGAGAGCTATCTAGGGCAGTGGTTCTTAACCTGGGGTGCATGCACCCCCGGGGGTGTGAGATGCCCTTTCTGGGGGTGTGAGACATGCCAGATTTTTTTAGAAGGTAAATCATCGAAAACACAAATTAAGCACAGGCACGAAAGTACAACTACTTTGTTTCATCAAACCTATGTATTAACATTATACATTTTTAATAATTACTGTAATATACAAGCAGGTTTAAAGAACTGACCTACTTCAATCATTTTTTATAAGGGGTGCGAGAACATATTTTGAGAACCAAAGGGGTGCAAGCTACAGTAAAGGTTAAGAACCACTGATCTAGGGCATTGACTTCCTGCTATGTATCAGGGTGCTACAGTTTCATCATCAGTGTTATTTCACATACAGATCACAAGTGTTTTCTTCTGTTTCCAGCTGGCCTGGACATTTCCCTATGTCTGTTGAATGAGGACTTAGCCAAAGTGATCTTCAAGGTTAGACTTCTGCAATGAGCTGTATATTTGGCTGAAGGACACATGGACTCTCCAGCTGTTTCAACATGCCATAGACCAACCAATTAGGTGGAAAAGACTCACCAAAGCATATCACAATGGTGCTCTGCACATTCCACTGGCTCCTTGTTTGTTTCTTGGTCCACTTCAAGATGCTGGGTTCTAGAATCCTTCACAATGTCTGCAATTCACCACAATATCTATGCTCCATGGGGACATTACTGCTTATTGAGCAGAGTGTAAAATGTTCAGGAACCAGGAGCAGATTATTCTTGTGGGAAGGCCTTCAGTTCTGGAACTCCTTATCATCTGGGATCGGGAGTGTGAACTTGACCATTTTTAGGGCACAATGCAAGAGCCATTCTTTCATGCAAGTCTTCTCTGCGTAACAATGGCAGAAATAACTGTCTGACCACATCTCTTACAAATGCTAATGAAAATTAAATAACAGCTGAAACAATAGTGGAGAGTGGATTTTTTTCTGACAAATACAGTGTGATGTTTAATTCTTCATTTAGTGTCTAGATATCTCAGCAATGAGTACATAAGAAATAGTTAGATTAAAAACTATGCATGTGCAACATATGTCCATTTTCATTTACAAACTACTCCTCCACCCACCAGTTATCCTTAAATAAAAATATTTTAAATATTTTTTTCCATGAATGCACCATTACGAATGTCAGTTTATGATCTTTTACTTACATTATTTCTAAGAAAAATCTCAGGCAATACAATGAATTATCAAATATGCATTCTTAATATTTGGAATTTGAAAAGGTATCATGCATATACCATATTAACTAAAAACAAACAGGTCAAACACAACCCTAGTATAACTCTGATTATGTCAATAGAATTACACCAAGGAAGAATTTTATCTCATGTCTTCTAAGATCGTATCATTGCAGCTGTCTTCCATACAGCAGAGCAAAAAATAATTGTAAAGATGAAGAGACTAGTATTCTGTAGAGCTAGATTTTTCTCTGCTTTTCATTTTCTATAATTGCAGTAAAATAACTGCTCCTTGGGGGCACATTAGGAAAAGAATAGTAATTAAGCTTATGAAAGGATAATCTGTGTAAAACTGAATTAGAATCGACTCAAACTAACACTAAAGCATTGTGGGATAAAAAGAAAAAACTGGCTGAGTCATGTATAGTTTATTCAAAGGCATTTCCAGCCCTATCAAAGTAAACTCTGTGATTTGGAGTCAATCTACTACCTTTCCCAGAGTCTGTAACCTCTATTTGAAATAGAAAAGATGGCATCACTGGACACCTAGCACATTCTTCTTCTCCCTAAGGTACCATGCATCACAATCTAACAAATCCCAAAGCTAAAAAAATATAAACCAAGCTGATGAATGATCCTATGCAACTTATCACCACCACTACCACAAAAATGTACATGTTATTTTAACATGATATATACATTATAATCTATTTTAAATAAGCCCCACCGATGGAGATGCTAATACCTCAGTGTTCTTAAAAGGTATTTTTCCACCACAGTTGTATTATAGTTCAACTGATACACAGTGTGCTATTTTAAAAAAAAATCACTGTTGTACACCATTATTTAGTAATTAGACAGACTTTGCTTTCAACTTATGAGCCAGAGCTTTGAAGGCAAAGAATACTATATAATTAACAATTTTCGTAGTACCACTTGATGTGCAGCACAGCTATTGAACCCATATTCAGGACATGTTTTTATTGAACCAGTCCATCTACAGATCTAGTTAGCTCATATACAGAATATAATACAGACTATGGAAACATGTAACTTGACCCAATGAGTTTGCTCCAAAGCCAACTGAAGTCAATGGAAAGATTCTGTTGACATCACTGAGATTTGGATCTGGCCAATATGACATCATGAGAACACAATGAATGCACTACATTTTTCATTTACCTATATATTATGATTTCCAAGTGTAGTACTGAAGTGATTAGAACTATGCAATTTATTCTGCAT
This sequence comes from Lepidochelys kempii, assembly GCF_965140285.1. Lineage (NCBI taxonomy): Eukaryota > Metazoa > Chordata > Testudines > Cheloniidae > Lepidochelys > Lepidochelys kempii. Next base: position 180,337,782 of record NC_136380.1, read on the forward strand.
AAATCAGAATAAGCCTAGAGTGCAAAATTCTTTGTTAAATCTGTTTATGTTGATTTTGATTTATGTAAAAAGGGGCTTCTATCAAACATTACAGGTTTCCAGATAAAAAGCAGACGACAGGAGAATACAAAACAGCCCTCCCACAAAACCCGATCCTCTATGACAGCCCACTCAAATAGATGTGCCTGGCAGTGTTCCCCAAAGATCAATGAACTACTGAAGCTAGCATTTAAACACCACTATGAATTATGTTAATCACCCAATCATGTTATACACCTTTGACTTCCACCTGAAGAGAAGAGAGGACTCTTGATAATTAGAGTGATGGCAAAGGAAGTGCAGTGTAATTGAGAACTTGGGAATCATCTGATTTCTTAGCTCTGCTAATAATTGCCAAATATATCTGAAACTTGAGGGATGTGGAAATGTTCTACTATTCCAGAAGAATCAGTGTGTCTTAGTAATATTGCATGTATAATTGGTTTTTGTTTTTTCCATTGGGAACTATATGTTACTCTGTGTTAAACTATACCCTTGATGATCATTTGACATTTTAAAATACATTTAAACATTTTAGAAATACATCATCATCCACTATTGGTTTGACACCCTATCCCAGTACCATAGATTTCCCTGGAGAAAACTGCTATTATAGTAAGAATAATAACAACCCTCTTCACTCCCCAATATATGGCAACAGCTTCTTGTGCAATACTTATTTGGGGTTTGCTGAATACAAAAAAAATATTTTTAGCGTGTGTCCCTGAATGTAGTTCATGGCAAGAATGTTCATAAATCTTTATAATAACCTATTGCAAATGTTTCATAGGTAATTAACAAAGCAACAGTACTTTTTAAAAACAATTACACATAGAGTACATAAAAAAATGTATATATGTGTACACACATGCCCCCCCCCCCCAGTACTATGATATAAAAAAAGACTCAGTCACACTGATGGCTTATATAGTGACTCAGTTTCAATTTGAGATACATTGGCATGCACTCTAGCATACTCTGTAAAATATGTAACTGCTTTTGTGCATAGAGGAATCAAGAGAGGGTTTTTTATTATTATTAAAAATCATGTGTCTTCTGTCAGAAGATGATTGATTTTTGCAGTAGTAAAATGCATTTTTATTGCTAGAAAATTGATTCCCGCTATTGGGCAAAAGGGTCATTAGTCAAGTGGTCCACATATTATATGGGAAATACCTGATTACCAGATTTCAAATACAGGATGATATTGCAAAAGCGATACACTGAAATCAAAATAAATTAAAAATATATATAAAGAAAAGAAGAAAGAAAGAAAAACATATTAGCTCTTGCTATTAAATGTTAATATAAAATTATTGCATATGACAGCTGTTTGGCACCCCTTGTAGTGGTGCTGTTATATTTCGGTTTCTAGTAAACTAGTGTCCACATCATAAAAACTAACACCACAATTGGCAGCAGCTGGCACCATTGTTGTCTCAGAGAAGCCATAAATAAGCCAAGAGAACAAAGTCTTCTCTCAATCCCAGAGGTTATCTCAGCAGAACAGACTAGCAAGAACCTTTACCTAAACTGTAATTTTTTTTATGGCTTGGATACACAGGGAGCTTCATTCATTCGTATGGTCAACACAAGCAATAAGAACTCCCTCCTTTTTAAAAAAGAAGTGAAAGAGTACTCTAGGCCTCAAGATAATGCTGTAAAAAATCCCCAGAAAATATCTTAAATTTAAAAATTCTAAACCTATTGTCAATTTACTAAACAGTAATAAAAGTCTGTTACGTGAACTGTTTAGACAAAGGAATGGGGTCTTACTTTGGGACTTTCCAACTTGTTGCTCCACCAATCAAGTATGTATATCATTATCATCCTGATCATTATCATCATATACATCAATATCATCAATAGAAAATGAAAAGGTCACATCATCTTTTCATATTTCTGAGCTAGGATTCCTATATCCTGCATGAATACTGTAGCCAGGATTCCATCAATTGGTCAAAGAGTGAAAATAAGACAGATGTTCCACCAACCTAATGTTATCTTTCAAATTAAAAATATGTAGATTGACAAGTTTTTACTTCTTCATGCATCAGAATCACAAATCTACTATTTACATCTGACAGCACAACCAATTAATTCCCTTGCCATGATTATTTGCTAGGTAACCAACAATACAGCTACAGAAACAGACTAAACACACAATGAAAAATACCTTTTCCCAACTCCTGCCCAGAGCACACATGCAGGCAAACAATTCTGTTATTTTTAATGCTTCAATATTTTCAAAGTTATGAAGATAATATGAAAAAAGAGTGCACTACATTATAGATACTCTATAAATAGGATACATTATATATAGACAATATGCCAAGGAAGGCAGCCTCCTCTGCTCATTTGTTGGTGTCTCACACAAACATGTCTATGCCTTCTTCCACACTGAGCATATCTCCAAGATTTACCTCTGCCGTGATTCCTATAGGAAATCAGCCAACTAGAGATGGCCAGATGGTGATAGTTGGCATCTATAAAAATGTTTAATTTTAAAAATGAAAAGTATATCAAAAACATATATGTTTAATAACATCCCTTTCCCCACATTATGTGGGTCATTTTTCTTCAACCATGAGATCCTGGGTTCAAGGTTGCCATGCCTTTGTATTATTTTGTTCAATGCCGGCATCTCAGGGGCCTAATCTTCTGGATGATACGGCAGTGTAGCTATTAAATGAAGAGATAAATAAATTAGGGGAGAGGCTACTAATTAATACCTGGCTGTCACAACTATTCTGCATATATAGTATTCATTGAGGTTAGACTGAAAAATAACTATTAAATCACCCAGTCCATCACCCTTCAAGTGAAGGATTGCTTTGGACTGTGACATAGCTCTGCCTTTGCAAGACACTGAAGGAATGTGAGGGTTAAAGAGAACGGTTTCTATAAATATGTGAAATTTAATGAACAATGGGGATTTTTAATTCAGTCTATACCACAGCCACTCTTAGCAAAGACCGAGCCTGCCCAACACATGAAGTTCTGACTGGGATCCAAACTTTCCCAAAGTTTATGGTGGGGATGGCAATGCGGACGGGTCGAATCCAGACAGGAACCATCTCAAGGTGATACTACTGATTCTTTGTTGTTGCTAACTTGTATTTCCACGTTTTAAAATGATCAGGTGTATTGAATATTCTAGTTTTAGTCTCACTCCTTTAAAAAGGATCACACCTAATATTGCAGAGGTCTTGGATACTTCGTTCTCCGACACCTGCTAACCCTAGAGCAAAATATCATCAAAACAATCTTCTGGGAATGCTCAAATATCTTTATAGAACATTCTGAGGAATCTTCAAGGGGAAGCATTGTTTGTTTGAAAACTAAAAAAAGCAAACCACATGAATTCAAAGCATATTTTAAAATACCAAATCTGAATGCTTTGCCTTTCAGTGCTAGCTATTGCTGTCATTAACTCAAGTTACAGCTTCGCAACTCTATTCTAACACATTTTGCTAAAATTACAATGGAAAGAAACGGTCACTTCTTGCATTTTGGCATTTGCATGTCTGAATATATAGCATCATCCAGGAAAGGAGAGAATAAGGGTCTTGGTATTCTTTGCACTGGAATAGATTGACAAATAAAACTGTACACACATTTTTGACTGACTTGTATGACAGTAGCAGTAGAATATTGTCCAAAAGTAAAAATAGTTCCTGAGATTAAACTGCTTTGCATACAGTCTACTTTGACTATTAGTCTCAACCTTTGAATTTAGGCAAAATACATTCTAGTCTCAGGATTTTCTAATAAATAGCTATTTTTATATTTTAAAACACATTAATAGGTAGATATAGATTTTAACACACACACACACCCCTGGAGAAGGTAAATATTTGTTATCCTTTTCAAAAAAAAAATCTGTACCTAAGTGTATGTGCAGAAACATAGGATTTCACAGCATAAAGATTTTTGTGCAGGAGTCTTTAAATGCAAGTAAAAGTAACTCCTGTTAGAGCAAGAGAGTTTGGAGCAGATTGCCAGCTCTTCTTGCTTACGGAAGAGGCTTGCTTATTTCCCCAGCTGAAGTTGCTGGGGTAGATGGATGACTCCTCATGCAGGAGACTCTGCAAAGGCAGCATTTTGACTCTCCACGTCCATTGTAGGCTATTGCCTTCCAACATGTGATGTTGCTAACATGCTAGTAGGAAGCCACCACAAATAAAATTTTGTTTGTGAACAATTTTTATCCAGATGGGTGAAAAAATTCCAAGGAATTAATAGATACATAATTGCGTGTCTGTGTGTGTGTTTTACAAACCAGTGAATTCTTTATTCACATAGGATATAATGAAACAAAATAGTTCAGAATAGAATAGTTTATTGTTAATACAATTCATGTGCTACTAAACACAGATCCATTTGATCCTACTGTCTGGCAATCAATCTTTCTTTTCATTCACTCTCTCTTTTATTGAACTAGCTTCCTTTCGAACTTCACAGCTACCCTGTGAGCCTGACTTTCAACCTCCGGCCTTACTTAGCATTATAACTATTCTTAACACTGCATCCTTCATTTCTTATCACCTGTTATTGTCCCTTTAAAGTTATAGTTTGTCAGGTTTTTTAATAAGAACTTATTTTTGTAAGATTGAGGCAAGAGTTTAATAATTATTTTGAAAATTGTTATAGTATTAAAACGTTGCCTGTTTATAAAGTATACATTTATTGAAATGCTTAGGAAAAATAGCAACAATACTCTATGAAAAAAAATTATTAGAGCAGCAATGCATACAACATATTATATTAAATAGACTTGTTACTGGTACCTGTTTTTATTTTTACAGAATTACACAAGAGTTAACAACAAGCTGGAATTAACCAGCAAGGTGTTTGTAAATAGGGTGACCAGATAGCAAACGTGAAAAATTAGGATGGGGGTGGGGGGATAATAGGAGCCTATATAAAAAAAAGACCCCAAAAGCAGGACTGTCCCTATAAAATCAGGATATCTGGTCACCCTATTTATAAATAATAGTTAACAACAGTTAAGGCTTTAGGTAGATCGTCATAAATCCAATGGTGGAAAAATATGACTTTAGGGGTGCAGGATTTGTGGGAGGCGACAAAAATGATGGTTGATGACACCCCAGCAACCATGATAATAAGGTAAAATCCTGGTCCTATTGAAGTCTCTTTGATTTGCTTTTTGCTAATACTAGCCCACAGAGACATCTACATCTTTTTAAATGTAGATTTCAAGGAGGTTGTGACCAGATCCTTGAGACAGAAAACTGAAGTACCAGCATGGTACTCTTTGCAAAAACTGGTATGGTTAGAGTGAGGTAATTAAAGAAACCAACTTTCAGCTTCCAAACATTTACCTCAAACTTTGAAATAGATGTGGATGTCTCTGTGGGCTAGTATTAGCAAAAAGCAAATCAATCCGTTTTAAAATATGATTTGGAGATTGGTATCAAGAACTTTGAATACTTTCCCCAACCTTCTCCAAAATACTATAGTCAAACCTCTTGGGTCTGGAAAAATGGACTTGGATTTCTCATAAGAAAACACTTTCCTGTGAGATTTGGTACTTTCTATATTACTGGCCCGGCTAAATGTAGGGAGAATGATTTTTCTCATGTTTTTTCAGCTTGCCTATTTCCAGGGACAGCCAGAAACGGGATGTGAAGAGGCAAAATAAAATAAAATTAAAAAAAAGAAACCTTCAAATCCCATGGGGAAGGGCTGGGTTCAGTTCTAACTGTAGATGAATGGTTTTGCTATCTCTTGTTTATGCCAGGATGCCTGGAAGTAAGGATAGGCTCTTTCAAAATTGAAATAAATAGTAAACAATTCTGGAAACGTTTCCTAATATTCCCCTGACTATCCTCCAAGGATGACATAGAATCGGATCTTGGGGGCAGGTGAGACACTGAATCCTGGATCTTGCGTTTAGTGGGCCCAATCACATAGTTTGCGAAGACCCTGGGGTTTACTTGGACTAGTCATGAACCTATTCATGGTTACATGCAGAGATTCTAGGTCATAGCCTCAACTACAGCAAAACAGTCTAACTCCACTGCAATGGAACTGGGTCAAATTACACCAACTGAAGTTCTGACCCTTAATCTTTATTGCTTTTATAAAGTAACATATATATTTAGAGTGTTATAAAACTACATATTACATAAGGTCATCATTAGTAACTATTTTCATCCCTTCAAATGTCATTATTTAAAAAAAAAAGACTGGTAGATAAACCTGCTGTCCTAACATAGATATGTCTATGACTTTGCTCATTCTAATTAGCTGAAAAATGCTTACAAATTGTGGATTTTTACTGTCTTTAAGAGCATGACACAAAGTTTACCCTCTTAGTATGCTTGTTGTAGTCAGACTTTGTGCTAAGATGATTTTTCAAGATAAATTTGCCCATATAATATCAACTGCTTAAATCTCCTCCCTCAGTTTACCATAACTCAAATCTGAATGCTGAATGGTTTATGTTGGTACATGGTGACAGGGGAAAAGGAAGAGAGATTTAAGTAACAGTATAAGAAAATTAATTTTTAGACCCAAACTGCCATTGCTAAATATCCCTATATATCTATATCTATCTATCTATCAGGCAAAAGGCAAAAGTCAGTACAAGTGAAGTCTGACTAACCTTATTCCTATATTAATCAGTTGCATCTTGCAGCAAATTGCATTTGGAATACAAAATCAAAAAATAAAAATGATGATTGCACAAACATACGCTTCTAGAAAACAGAAAGCCATTGCAGCTCAACTGTCCAGAAAAATATTCAGTGAATTAAGGTAAAATAACAATTTCATGCTATAAGGGAAAATCTGACATATTAATGAAGTAGCCAAATGGAACCTGCTGGTCTAATGTAGTAAATCTTTAGTAAATTCCAATTAGGATTGAAGTAAGAAACTGGGAGCAATTTTTCCTTATAAGTAGAGGTAAAATGTGTTCTTAAAGGAAAAAATCTGACAACTTTGGTTGCAAACAAAGATCAGTCACTTAAAGAAGCTAAATTTGTCATTCTTAAATATAGTTATATGTTAATATAATAGATACAGAATTTAAGATGCGCTTTAAAAATGTGTGTCACTGTTTTAATATCTCGATAAATCTGAATTGTTCTGATGTCTCTCTAAGGTTGCCAACTTTCTAATTGCACAAAACCAAACACCCTTGCCCTGCCCTCTGTCCCGCCCGTTCCCTGAGGCCCCACCCCCTGCTCACTCCACTCTCACTCACTCACTCATTTTCACTGGGGTGGGGCAGAGACTGAGGGCTCCGGGGTGGTGCCAGAAACGAGGGGTTCAAGGTATGGGATGGGGCTCTGCGCTTGGGGTTTGGCCGAAGGGTTCGAAGTGTGGGATGGGGTGAGGGCTCCAGCTGGAGGTCCGGGATTGGGGGTAGGGCCAAGGCTGAGGCATTTGGGGTACACCAGGGGGCTCTGGGCTGAGGCAGGGGTTGGAGTGTGGGAGGGGGTATGAGCTCTGGGCTGGAGGTGAGGGCTCCAGAGTGGGGCCAGAAATTAGGGGGTCAGGGTGTGGGAGGGGGCTCATGGCTGGGGCAGGGGATTGGGGTGCAGAAAGGGGTGAGGGCTGTGGGCTCCAGGTCACGCTGACCTCAGGTGGCTCCTGGAAGCGGTGACGTCTTCCTCCGACTCCTAGGCAGAAGCGTGGCCAAATGGCTCTGTACGCGCTGCCCCCGCAGCTCCCATTGACCGTGTTACTGACCAGAGCCACCAGGGTCCCGTTACAACTAGGTGTTCCGATAATCCCCTAGTTTTGAGAGCACTGTTGTGCATGTAAGTTAAGTCAGGCCTAAAGACTTAAAAACAAACGTCATCAGCCACATTCTACCCTCACTTTGTGACAAGGGAAGGACTACCAGTAGATGAACAACACACGAGGAAGACTCTGGCCTCCAGAGATGTTTCAAATTCAGTTATTTTATTTTTAAAATATTTTGTGCAAAACAAATGTCTGGTTCATATTAAACAAATGGTGAATTATCTAAAGCACTGTTAATTGAAGTGATTTCTAAAATACCTACTAGATCATCAAACAATATCTCTTATATTAAATAGCTGGGAGAGTCCACGGCATTCAAGTATTGAGGTGAACCTTCTTTGTCTCAAATATGGGGCTAAAATCGGGGCCAGAACACGTATCCAGGCAAGGATGTAAGGAAAAGAAGACACACACACCTTTACCCTTCAGCCTGGACAACACAGACCTCAGGTGAAAATCCTGGCCCTACTGAAATCAAGAATAAAATCTCACTGATATCAGTAGGGCCGGGATTTCTTCCCTAACTGTAAGCACACAAGAGTAAGGGAGCCTGAATATTAATCGCAGCAGGTAGACGGGGAGTGGCCAATTAAAATATTTTATAAAACAATTTTCCTACATGAAGTTTCCTACATGAGTAGGTTGCTGCTCAATAGCTCATGCCTCTTCACTACTGAATATTCCCAAAGAGCTTGTCACTAATGGATTGCATTTTTAGGTCATCATGATTTACAGAGTGCTATAGGGACACTTACATAACTGTTTACTTAAATGCATAACTTCTTGAAGCCCAGCACAATTCTTTTGTTATCATAATCTCTAATGGGCATATGTACAGTGAGTATATCATGGTATGAAACTGGATATATCTGACTTTGCTTGTCTGACTTGTGACTCACAAAGTCCCTCATGTCTAGCAACTGGGAAACAGCTGCTGATCCCACACTGAAATTAAGAACATTTGAGCTCTTCTGATTTATGTTAATTCCCGTGGGAACAACTCCATGAAAAATTAACACCACTTGTCTTCAAAGACACCATTTCTCTCAGCACTATTAAAAAAAATCTATTTCAAAATATACTGACCTTTTTACCACCTCCTTATGATAAAATATTCATAATATCTTAATATTGAAAAAACAGAAATCACTAAAACAATATATATATTCAGTTATTGGCAAATCTAGCCCTCTCATCTGTGACCACACAGGGATTATTTGCAGCAGAAATGTTGCAATTCTATTGTATGGGGGGTGTGTGGATGGGGGGAGATAGGGGGGGGTGTGTGCACGCAAATGAGTTTATGTAGGGCAGACATGGATGAGCTGGGAAAGGTTGAGACCTGTCCTCATGCATATCCTCCAGAGGCTCTCTGTTGACACCCTACAGGCAGTGCAAAAGTACCCAAAAATGTTGTCAGCAAATGGGCTGGAGTAGCCTCCACAGAGAGATTTCACAGCTGCTCTGTGGCTTGGAAAAAAGAATCCCTCCCCGATGCTTATTCCAGTCAAAAGGGCCCTGGGCTGGGATAACGGGAAAAGAATATAGAGCTGTATTTGCCATCACTATGAATGACATCTGACTGAGTCATCTATTAGCATGACTGAAATAATTGCTGACAGTATGTTAGTAGCCATTGTCACAGTGACTGAATAATTGCTGACCTTCTGCTGCATATTTTTATGAAAGTGCATATGGTAAAAATTGTCAGTGGGCAGAATCATAACATCCAGGTATCATAGGCATGGAGAACACTACACACAAGGGAACTGAAGAGATTCTGCTTCATGGTTTCGGGCAGGTTGCAGAGAGCACATTCAGGGTAACTCTGCACACACTGAGTGCCATGGAGAAATGCTCCATGAAGTCTCTCTCTCTACAGGATTTGTATATAGAGAAGGGGGGGCAAAGCAAGATCTGGGGAGAGATAAGGGCATGACCAACCAGTTTACAGCTATGAAGAAACATTTGCCAGAATACTCTGCAGAGGGATAATTCAGAGGCCACGGACACTAATGTAAGATCACTGACCATGTCCCTGTAATGTTAAAATTTTGCATTTTGTTCTTCAGTCCAGAGTTTCAGGAAACAATTATTTACAGGATTTCAATTTCAACCAGTTCGATTTTTTTAAAGGTACAAAAGCCTAAGGAGATGAGAAGAAGATTTTTCATTGAAGATATGTCTGTCATGTTGCAGCAAACAAATTAGTTACTTTTCCAAAAGAGACAAAAATAGGAAGCACTCACCCACGTTATTTCTTTCCTCCTCCTAAAACTGTAAATAACCAAGCTAGTGCCTTTATTATCTTATGTAAATGTCACTTTTGTTGGCATCTGCAGTGATTGGTTTCATATCAGAATAAGCAATGCTTGGTAGAAATGTTCTATGAATGGTAACACTGTCTCTAGTGTTTAAGTAATATACCAGGGGTGGCCACATTGTGGCTTGTGAGCCCCATGAAACTCTATTACAATTAAAGTGAAGCTTGTGGAGCACTCCACCACCCCTCCCATCAGGTCCCTTCCCCCATTCTCCACCTACTAGACTGGAGTGGGGGAAACTCGGGACCTCTGCCTTGCAGTGGGGTAGGGGCTTCTGCCCAGGAGGGTGCGCCTGCTGGGGCTCAGGCTTCAGCAGGAGTGGGCCTGAAGCCCTGAGCCCTGGCAGGTGTGCCCTGGCTCTCAAACTTCTGAAGATTATCATATGCGGCTCAGAGGGTCTGTAAATTTGGCAACCCTTGCAATATACCAACACCATGAATTGTAACGACTCTGAGGGAGCCCTTATAGTACAATGTGTCACCTTGGCAATTTGATTATTAATAGTTTATGTAACATACAGATGTGTTAGACTGTATAAAGATCCACATACCAATAGATCTGTAGATTAGGTCTATGAATACTGCAGTATTCCACACCTTTTTATGCACTCTCTATTCCAAAACCCATTTGTTGCTCTGAGAATATTTCAGGGATAAACTGAACAGAGCCCAACTTCTGACACGTTTGATTAGTATGATTTGAAAAGATGCCTTTGACTCCTCTATAGAGGTAATAGGCAAAGATGTCCTCTTCCTGCTCTCTTCTTTGGAGCCATTTGCATAGAGAATTAAGAAAAATATAGATATCAAAGGGACTGGGATGAGGGCAGGGGAGCAGGAGGCACCACTTTATGCGGATGTTTTATTAATGATTGCTAATGCAATTGTCTCCTTCCCCAATGTGCTAAAGGAGATTAAAGACTTTAGTGCAGTCTTGGGATTTAAAGTAAATTATGCAGATTGTGAATCACTGGGACTGGGAATTGAATTTGAGGCATGTTTTAGTTTCCTTTTCTTGCAAAATACAAACATAAATAAGAAAGGAAAAGGAAATGGCTATCAGCAAAGCTAAATAATACAAAAATGAAACACTGGACCTGTTTAAAAAGTGGCTGTACCTTCTGAGGAGGAGGGCGATCCTGTGGCTAAAGAGCAGGATGGGGACTCAGGAGATGAAGATGGAATGGGATGAGCTTGAGAGGAAGGATGGCTCAAAGATTAGGTCACTAACCTGGCACTTGGCAGACCAAGGTTCAGATCCCTGCTCTGCTACAGACTTCCTGGGTGACCTCAGAGAGATCACTGAATCTTTCTGTATCTCAGTTCCCATCTGTCATGTGGGGAGAACAATACTGCCCTCCCTCACAGAGGAATTGCGAAAGAAAAACACGTGAAAAGATAGCAAGTTGCTCAGATAGTGTACCAGTGGGGGCCATATAAGTACCATACAAAGATTGATCCGAGTTCAATTTCCAGCTCTGTCATAGCCATCCTGTGTGATCTTGGGAAAGTCATTCAATATCTGTGTCTCAGTTTCCACATCATAACACAGGGATTGGGAGATTTCATTCATTAATGTCTGTAAGTGACTAGAGATCCTTAGATGGGAAATGCTATGTTGGTACAATGCATTATTAAATTTAAATTCAAGAAAGGATGTTACAATAAGTATGGTTACAAATTAACATCCACACATTTCCCTCACGTTGCACACTGGAGTGGAGCCTAAGCCTGCAGAGTACAGGAGAAGAGTTCTGTCTCTGTGGCACAATTCTCTTTCCTCTGATGCTACAGAAGCCTGTCTGTGAGGATTCCATGAGGCTCTAATTCCACGAAGGGACAGGGGACTACACTGACATCCCTCCCATCATGTATGGGAAAACAACAGTATTCTGTTCATTTCCATTTGCCCCCCTGCCCCCCTTCACTGAGCAGCCTGGGGAAAGGGAGGTGGGGAAGTATTTTCAAGGTTTGCAGTGGGCATGGTCAAGGTTTCAAGTAGGCATGGTCCTGCACTCTAAGGAATCCCCTAATCATGGAGATCTTGTTTGATCCACAGGCTTCTCTTGTTTTTTTCCCAATCCGGAGTGCTTCTCCTGCTTTCCCCAGAAGAACTCCTAGGAAACTGAGTTTCATCTCAGGATGTTTAATCTTCCCATATTGGGCTATTCTTAGAGCCCTCAAATATACCTGTTTTTGAGGGACATTCTGCATTTTACCTGAATCTGGCTGCCTTTTCCACTGCACCATCAGGGCAGGTGATATTCCACAGACCAGAAGAACGGTTAGACTTTCCTCTATTAGCTGTTTAGCTAATGAGTGCACAAGCCACTGGAAAAGTTTTTGTGTCAAGTCCATTTTAGTAGTTGGTCCACAAAGAGGATAATTACTCATGTGTTATAGGTGTGTGCTGAGGATTTGAAGGTCCAGGGTTTGAACCCTGTTAACACCACATTTTCATATCCTTATGGTTGCACATTACGGAATTAGTTTTTCAACTCTCTTATTTAAAAAAAAAGAGGTCTATTAAACCAAACAACAAGAAAAATCATTAAAACAGGTTTCATAGATTAAAAGGAATTGTAATTTGTCAATTATGGCATGATACGCAACAAAACAGATATGTTCCACTTTTCTGTCATTTGTCACTCATTTTGATGACTTGTGTCACACACTGGCAGATGTGAAGGATGAGAGGAAGGGCTGTTCTTAGAAAAAGGATAATGAGGCCTAAATCAGGACCATATTTTTAATATGTATTTCTATTTATATACATTTCTGTTACTATTCTAGGGATGATATGTATGTTGACTGTCTCCTCAGGGGCCAAGGAAAACTAGATTCTGAGTGCATAGCCAGTGTACTTACTTCAAGGGCTCCTTAAAGCATATTACCCAGACAAATCCTTTTGCTGGCTGCAAGGGAACTGGGGGAGGGGGGCAGCCAATATACAGCAGCATGTTGTTGTTCATCTTTTCTTGAACTATGATATTAGAGTGGCTAAATACAAAAGGGTATTATCAGAACAAAATAAGTAAGGAAAAGCAAGCCCTGTGCTTGCAGATAATGCAATCATAAGGAATCCAAATTCAAAAATGGATTGATATGTCTGCTTCCTAAGCTAATGTAGTCAAAACATAGTGCAACACATTTTGTTCAGGGGAAGATGCTAGATTTACCATTGGCCCAAAATATGCAGTACATTAGATTCAGTGGGAAACACATTTATCTTGAAGTTCAAAGAGTAAAACCTCTAAATCTTAGAGCTTCATGCAGCAGGAATTGAATCTCTTTCTCTCCCTCTCCCTCACACACACATACACACTGAGCAATGTAATAATGTGCATATTCTTGCTCTTCACTTGTACTCTGCAGGATACCACTCAGAAGAGATGACAGTGAACAGCAAGTACAGAGAGAAGCAAATGTACATTACACATGCGTTATTTCTGTTTATCATGAATGAAAAGAAAGGGCCAGACAGAACTCCAGGAAATGAATTCTAGAACAGGAACGAAACATTATACAAGTATTAGTGATTAATCTAAGCATCCAAAATGCTTTCTTTTAAGAGACATCTTCTCTCCACTTTCCATTTGTTTTGCTGGCTCCTAGATGGCTTAAGCAGAAGTACAGTACTAATAGTTAAAAGTTATGTGGTCTCCTTTTAAACTTTTGCTATAATTTGGCCCCTGTCTGTGACAAGGAAGTTGAGTGTTACTAACGTGATGGGGAGTTTGCATTCTTCTGCTATCAGGATTTGTTGAAAGTGAGATAACTCTGTTTTAATGATTTAAGGCCTGGGTTTAACAACATTGCAAACTCAGCTAAATTTTATTAAAAGAAGAAGAGGAGAGGGCATGACCTCTCTTTATTAACCTGGAGCTTTGATACACAGTAAAAGCCTGTTTGAATGGCTGTTATGTGGATGTGCTTGAATGTGGGGATGGGGCAGTGTGGGCTAGGCTCAGGAGAACATGCACCACAATCCTAAAGGACAATCCAGCCCCCTACACAGCTGTTTTTTTGGAGAGGGAATTGCCTCCCCAGGACAGAATCCTTCCTGAACTCTCCCAAGGATGTCACCGCCACCATCAATACCACTATTCAGGCCAAGGCTTGTAATTTTTTTTAAGTTACAGTCAGTGTTAAAATGTTCACTTTTCCTCCAAGAAGAAAAGAGAAAAAAGCAAACAATATTTTTGCATGCACTCCCTCATTGTCATGGCATATTTTATATGAATTTTAACAAGCATGGATTATCAGACATTTTTCTCTGTATCGTCCAAATCTTCCATTTCTTATTTAGAGGAAATATATTAAATTGTGAGTGTAGCTTAATTTTTCAATATTTTACTTATCATGCCATCCCAGGTTGGCTATTACAATAATATTTATGATTCTGCTGTTACTCAGTACTAGTTACTATAGTGGAAGCAAAGTAATTTTACTTCTGCTTCCACTGTTCCCCAGTGAATAGGCCAGTCACATCTAACTGAAGTCATTCATCCCAGATGTTTTTGCTGACATAGAAATAGAGCATATTTCACAAAAATTAAATAATACAGAGGAAGCTTTTTGTAAGGTAAAATATTTTAAGATCCCTCCATTCTTTCATTCATTCACCAGGGCCATCCCACTTAATGGCCCTATGTTTTGGCAAACTTTCCTGTGGATGAAAAGCATTGGATAGATGTGACCTCTTACAGAGACTGTTAACTATGTTCCAAGTGTTGGCCAATGGGGGTGGTCGGCAAGTTATGTGATGTAGTACTATCCTGATCTATCCTTATGGGTTTAGCGTGCTACCCTTGCAACACTCCTGGTCCCTGCTGTCTGACAGAGAATTGCTGCTAGACTACCAGGCTAGCTTACATGCAGCAATGTCACTTCATAGTCACATAGATACTATCCTATACCATTTATTGCACTTCTGCAAAGCGCTGCATACCATCAATTCCTGCTGAAGCTCGACTGGAAGGTGTTCCCCACCACACAGGAAGTTCTCAGCATAGGTGCTGGAACGAGAGGTGCTACTGCACCCCCTGGCTTGAAGTGGTTTCTATCACATACCGGGTTTACAGTTTGGTTCAATGGCTCTCAGCATCCCCACTATAAAAATTGTTCCAGCACCCCAGGTGCTCAGCACCATTAAAGCTAGGGCCCATACTTGAATACCATGTTAGTTTCATTTATCAGAAAAGATATTATATAGGCAATGTTCCGATGTTTCTCATGTCAGTCAAGGTCTTCAACCTGTAGTTTAAAATTGTACTCTAACCATGGAGGTGAGGCAAACCATAGTGAAAGGTAATGAGAAAAGCAAATGTTATGTCCTATCAGCCCACACAAAATACTGATGATAACTCATGTGGAAAAAAAATTAATGTTGAAGATTATCAGCACTTGACACATGCACATGCTGAATAATTAGGAATTACTGTAGTTGACAGACTAAATTTTTGTGTCAACACCAGGGGTCAGTTTCACTGCAATCTTAATGCAGGTCAAAATGAAACAGGTTGCAAAAGTGTATTTCTAAAATATATAATTTAATATGCACCTACAAAACTCTAGTTTTTTTTCCTGATGAACAATGAAACAGGAGACATGTAGGATGCAAATGAGAGTGGGGAAAACGTGGGAATGAACACAACTCAGGCTGCCAGTGATTATGACTCAAAATAAAAAGAGAATGAAACATTTTTTAGTTACTAGAAAAGTGTTTACATCAGACGCTGTTCATGGTTGGTTTGTACTTCATTTTAAAAACATGCACATTTAGTAAGAGGTGAGATTGCCAAATCTGTAAATCAGAAAAATATTGCAAATTAATAGGCTCTAGAATGATAAATTTGTAGGAGATAGAGGGTTCTTTTAAATGACAGGGTGAAAAGAAAGTGCATTTCATTCTTTCTAAAACTGAATGTAAAACAGAACTTTCACAACATTTTAGAAAATACTAGAAATTTTTGTGTGTGTGTGAGACAGAGAGAGAAAAACCGCACACCAGTTTAATGTCCTAAAATGAGGATGAAGGAAAATGGCTGAATGTGCCTTAGGAAATGATGACAGACACTGCTGAAGTATTTATTTATACAAATAAAATAATAAGCTCGGACATTATCTTGTACATATTCTCTTATTAAATCATCTTTTCGATGCTATATGCAACTACCTGTTTTGTTTGCAGAACAGACAGCAATGTAGAATATCGGAAATTTTGCATCTCCTAACAATTTTATCTAAGATTGATATAATTTTCTCAGGAAAGGCAACATGCTCACCGTTAAAAAATCATCAGTTGCCACACAATGGTGTCAGAAATACCATAGTTTGTTTTTAACCCACCCCGCTGTACCATAATTAATACCTGAGATATTTGAGATCACCATGTGGAACTGTTGCCTCATACATGGTAAAAATATCTAAGGCAACAGTTAAAAAAAATAAGTAGAAAAACTGAAATTTTCTGCAAGCCTCTGATAAGGAAAATTGAATGATGTATTACAAACTTGGTCACTTTAAATCTTTCATGGCAGCCCATGGAGACATGAGGCAGTGCTTTTTTACTTTTACTATCCTTCGTTGGACAGATAGCTCAAAATCTACTCTGAAGGATTAGCCACATGGATAGTAAATTAGTCATGCACTATCCTTTTAGTCTCTGTTGAAAAGTTTGGCTTTCAGAAAGGATGGCTGGTATGCAATCCTGTTACTGTCATGGCCAGAAATAGAAAAGAAGAAAATGGTGGTGAAAAGGCAGGCAGAGGTACCTTGTAGGTTAGAGAGAGGAGAAAACAAGTATGAGTCACATGTGACTGTCAAAGTAGAAAGAGACAGTGGTCAGAAACAGCTTTGTGAGAAAACATGTCCTAGCAGGCTGCCACTGAATAACTTAAGGACAGCATATATATTGGGCAGCTGACAAATACCTTCCTTGTGCACAGATCAGGCAAATAAAACAAGTGCACATGAGTTACTTACTAAACTTAAACAGCTGCAAAGGTTCTGACATAATTCAAGTCAAACTCCCTCCTCCTTTTGGTCAGCTCTAAGCCTAATGCACATGTAACAACAAGCTTCGGACACTTCTACTATTGACAGACAGGCAAAACTATAAATTATGTGGTCCTCACACTTTGGCCCTGCAGCCAGGGAACATCACAAAGCAGCACAGAATTTCAAGATTTTAAAAATAAGTAAATCAAAGAGGCCAGAAAATGGGGCCTCCTCGACCCATGGTGTGTTATTTTGTTCTTAGAGCACTAATTTGCTACTGCTATTACTGGTGCCACAGTGGCACTATGTAACCATTTTCTCCTTTTGGTCCACTCTGCAAGGCTTATCACTCTAAAGGGATAGTAGGCCAGTACACAGTCATATATCCTCTTCCTTTCTGGTGGCAAATCAAAGGGCTACTCTGTCAGAGAGTACAGATGCTGGTGGTCACTCAGCTTGAAGTGCATGAAAGGCAGCAAAGCTTAAGCTGCCAGTTTCTAAGGTAGTGAAATAAGCCAATCCTTTTCCTCTTTCTCACTTACCTAACCATCCAGTTGGCTCTGGTTAATTTGTTGAGAGTGGAGGAAAGGAGGATTTCTTGTGCATAGAAAACTAACAGATTGGCAAAACAGCATATGGAATGACTTTCATAGAAGAAGGATCCTTCTATTTCCACCCAACTCAGCATTATATTTCTTGTTATAAAGGATAGAGCTTCACAAAGCAGCTCCTGACTATCAATTGCTATGACGTAGAAAACCAGTAATCATTAATCAATAAAGCATGAACCATTAATTAGGACTTTCTACAGAGTTGGGAGGAGAGTTCTACTGTCTAAAGGGTGCAAGTGAACACAACTCTATTTCTTTAATGAAATACAAAAGCTTCAGAAACAATTCCATTTCTACAACAGCTTTATCAGCTGGTGAAATATTAGCCACCATCCAACAATAAACAAAATTCCAACAGCTTATGTTGTCTTCAGAAAACAATATAATAGTTTCCACCGAGCTCCCATTACAGGCTGCAAACTGACAATTAATGTACAGAATTTACACACTTTCACCTAAGAGATCTGTCTGGATTTTTAAGTAAACCTAGGTTTCAGAGTAGCAGCCATGTTAGTCTGTATTCGCAAAAAGAAAAGGAGTACTTGTGGCACCTTAGAATGAACCAATTTATTTGAGCATAAGCTTTCGTGAGCTACAGCTCACTTCATCAGATGCATTCAGTGGAAAATACAGTAAGGAGATTTATATACACACATAACATGAAAAAATGGGTGTTATCATACACACTGTAAGGAGAGTGATCACTTAAGATGAGCTATTACCAGCAGGAGAGCGGGGGGCGAGGGGGGGGGAGAAAACCTTTTGTGGTGATAATCAAGGTGGGCCATTTCCAGCAGTTAACAGGAACGTCTGAGGAACAGTGGGTGGTGGTGGTGGGGAATACACATGGGGAAATAGTTTTACTTTGTGTAATGACCCATCCACTCCCAGTCTCTATTCAAGCCTAAGTTAATTGTATCCAGTTTGCAAAATTAATTCCAATTCAGCAGTCTGTCACTGGAGTCTGTTTTTGAAGTCTTGTTGTTGTAATATTGCAACTTTTAGGTCTGTAATCGATTGACCAGAGAGATTGAAGTGTTCTCCGACTGGTTTATGAATGTTATAATTCTTGACATCTGATTTGTTTCCATTCATTCTTTTACGTAGAGACTGTCCAGTTTGACCAATGTACATGGCAGAGGGACATTGCTGGCACATGATGGCATATATCACATTGGTAGATGTGCAGCCTCTGATAGTGTGGCTGATGTGATTAGGCCCTATGATGGTGTCCCCTGAATAGATATGTGGACACATTGGGCAACGGGCTTTGTTGCAAGGGTAGGTTCCTGGGTTAGTGGTTCTGTTGTGTGGTATGTGGTTGCTGGTGAGTATTTGCTTCAGGTTGGGGGGCTGTCTGTAGGCAAGGACTGGCCTGTTTCCCAAGATTTGTGAGAGTGATGGGTCGTCCTTCAGGACAGGTTGTAGATCCTTGATGATGCGTTGGAGAGGTTTTAGTTGGGGGCTGAAGGTGACGGCTAGTGGAGTTCCGTTCTTTTCTTTGTTGGGCCTGTGCTGTAGTAGGTGACTTCTGGGTACTTTTCTGGCTCTGTCAATCTGTTTCCTCACTTCAGCAAGTGGGTATAGTAGTTGTAAGAATGCTTGATAGAGATCTTGTAGGTGTTTGTCTCTGTCTGAGGGGCTGGAGCAAATGCGGTTGTATTGTAGAGCTTGGCTGTAGACAAAGGATCTTGTGGTGTGGTCTGGGTGAAAGCTGGAGGCATGTAGGTAGGAATAGCAATCAGTAGGTTTCCGGTATAGGGTGGTGTTTATGTGACCATCGCTTATTAGCACTGTAGTATCCAGGAAGTGGATCTCTTGTGTGGACTGGTCCAGGCTGAGGTTGATGGTGGGATGGAAATTGTTGAAATCATGGTGGAATTGCTGAAGGGCTTCTTTTCCATGGGTCCAGATGATGAAAATGTCATCAATATAGTGCAAGTAGAGTAGGGGCATTAGGGGACGAGAGCTGAGGCAGCGTTTTTCTAAGTCAGCCACAAAAATGTTGGCATACTGTGGGGCCATGCGGGTACCCATAGCAATGCCACTGATTTGAAGGTATACCTTGTCCCCAAATGTGAAATAGTTATGGGTAAGGACAAAGACACAAAGTTCAGCCACCAGGTTTGCCGTGACAGTATCAGGGATACTGTTCCTGACGGCTTGTAGTCCATCTTTGTGTGGAATGTTGGTGTAGAGGGCTTCTACATCCATAGTGGCCAGGATGGTGTTTTCAGAAAGATCACCGATGGATTGTAGTTTCCTCAGGAAGTCAGTGATGTCTCGAAGATAGCTGGGAGTGTAGAGCCTGAGGAGGGAGTCTACATAGCCAGACAATCCTGCTGTCAGCGTGCCAATGCCTGAGATGATGCGGCATCCAGGATTTCCAGGTTTATGGATCTTGGGTAGCAGATAGAATACCTCAGGTCACGGTTCAAGGGGTGTGTCTGTGCGGATTTGTTCTTGTGCTTTTTCAGGGAGTTTCTTGAGCAAATGGTGTAGTTTCTTTTGGTAACCCTCAGTGGGATCAGAGGGTAATGGCTTGTAGTAGCTCATCTTAAGTCATCACTCTCCTTACAGTGTGTATGTTAACACCCATTTTTTCATGTTCTGTGTGTATGTAAATCTCCTCATTGTATTTTGAACTGAATGCATCCGATGAAGTGAGCTGTGGCTCATGAAAACTTATGCTCAAATAAATTGGTTAGTCTCTAAGGTGCCACAAGTACTCCTTTTCTTTTTGTAAGTAAACCTAGTAAGTGTTGGTTTATATACAAGATTCAAATTGATGCTGCTGAAGTCAGATTCATAAAAATGTAGGAATGGAATGGACCTTGATAGGTCTTCTCCTCCAGTCCCCTGCACTGAGGCAGGACGTAGTTTTATCTAGACCATCCCTAACAGGTGTTTATCTAACCTGTTCTTAAAAACCTTCAAGGATGGAGAGCATCCACAATCTTCCTATGTAATTTGTTCCAGTGCTTAACTATCCTTTCTAATATCCAACCTAAATCTCCCTTGCTGCAATGTAAGCCCATTACTTCTGGTTCTGTCCTCAGTGGATAAGGAGATCATAACTAAGGGCCTGTAACTGCCCCCATGTGGGGTAGAGGGTTTTCCATGTGGAGAGCCCCACTGAGTTCAATGAAGCTCCATAAGGGTGCAGGAGATGTGGAGGTCAGCAAAGGACCGATCCTTAGGCATAACCCAGTCTTTTTTAATGGATGAATAAACAGTACATTACACACAGATTATTGTACTCAACCTTACTTCAGTGATAAAGCACAGCACAGAGATCCTTTAACTGATCTGTGGACTGATAAGTGCATTTAAAAACCCAGAATGAAAAGATGACAAAAGGTCTGCTTTGTAGAGCCCTTATCATGATTGATACATTTGTTCAGTGTATTACTTTGAGAGTGCCTGGGTCCAAGGCAGTGTTAGGGAACCCATGTGGTCTGTGACTAGGTTGCTGTTGAGGATGCAGTACAGTTCAGACGGCTATCTTGACAGAATCTACCAACATGAGCAACCACTGCCTTACCTAGAGTTCCACAGCTGGGCCAGCTGCCACAGAAATGGAGGAAATCTGACCTGAATGAACCTGGGTCAACAGGTTTATACTGCATTTATCCCTAAAACCTGTGAAGATCTGTGTTCTCCATTTTCATGTGGCAGCATATGGCTGATATTTGAGCCAAGAGCTGTTAGTCTGTCAGGCACCGAGGCTTCATTAGAGAAAGCCCATAACACAAACTGTCCTCTGTATTGTATAACAATGAATTGTTTGATAATTTCATATAACAAACTATTTTGTCTTTTCTATTTAAAATACCTTTTAAGGTATCTTCTTTAATGGATGAAGAAACAGTACATTAGGCACAAATTTTTGTTCTCACCACAACCTTACCTCAGTGATAAAGCACAGCACAGAGATCTTTCATCATGAGTCTCATAAAGACTCATAAGTGCATTAAAAAACCCAGAATGAAAAGAAGGTAAAGGCCTGCTATGGAGGAGATACCCAGCACCCACTATCACTGGGGAACTGTGTAACCTTGGGGGATAGGGGTTGATAAAAAGTAATTCACAAGTGGATGAAGTAGCTCTCTCAATCCCTAACTCACCCAGAAGATCCTCCCAAATCACCCCTGTACAATCCCATTCACTTCTTCTGCACTACTGCCCCACAATCCTCTCGGGATCTGAGCTTCCCTCCTCTCTCTCCCTGCCCTAGCTTGTGCTGTGAAACTGCACCGGTATCACTGCTAGGGGCAATTTGGTGTCCACTGAAGTTGGGGGCTGGATTTGACCCTTAGTGAATTCAGTGACCAGAAGAGGGTACTGGGTAAGTGCAGACAGACAGATCAGGATTAGCACAGGCAGCAGCCATGCAGAGTTCCTCCACACTGTCCAGGCAGTGTGTCTCAACCCTGAGCTTATTGAACCAACTCCATGGGTTGAAAGAGTTCAGTCACCAAACCCATTGAAAACTTAACCTCACCCTGAAGAGAAGTGCCAGTGAGTGTCAGTTTTGGTGATGTTCACTATGAATTAAAATGAGACCTTCAACATGTTTCACAAAAGGTCACTGAATAATCATCAGGTAGTATGACTTTTGGACACAGAGTTAAGTTTTGAACCATCCACCTACTGGGTCCCCACGTCATTGCCAGTCACCTGAGCCTTCAAGTCCCTGCACAGAATTATTAGTATAGAATTCCTTTTACCCTCTCCTCCAGTCTCTTATATGAAATATCTATTCATTTTACAGGAAGTGACTAGACATTTTCTTTGGTTTGTTGTATTAATATAGTTTTATTATTTTCTCCTAACTCTTATCACTTGTGTAGTTTACAATATAAAGTATCTCACCTTTCTTTTGTATATTTAAATCTTTATATTTCAAACATCTTATGCGATTCTTTAAGTTTTTATGTTATTAAATTGCCAGAGTGGGTAAAAATAGCCTCACAGTCTACTAAACAAAATTATTTAGCTGGGGGTTAAGTTTAAGCATAAGGAAAAAAATTACAGAGCTTCATTTGGAAAAAAAAATGTTAATGATTCCATAGAAGTAACTGGAGAACCACATACAATTAATATGATACACTGCAAATTGATATATAGCTATAGATGTATACAACAATGTTCTTAATAAACCACTTTAATTATGGTTTTAAATTAATATTTTACAGAAAAATACATTTCTGTCAATAAAGTATGCCTTAATGGATTTTCGAGAAAATGAAACGCAGTTTCCAATTATACTTTATGGATAGGGCTTTTTTGCTTGTTTGTTTTTGTTTTTAAATCAAGCTACTTTCAGATAATTTTGGGAAACAAACCAACCAACCAACTGAGCCAACCAACCAACTTCCCCCCTATCCCAAAAGTGAATAGTACCATCACTTGGAATTTCATGATAATGATTGAAGATAACTGGACAAAGAATTCTCTCCATCCTACTATGACTTATCTCTGGCCCCCAGTTTAGCAAGGCACTTAAGCAAATACTTAACTTTAGACACATGCTTACATCTTATCCACTCCTGTAGGACTTAAGCACATCCTTATGTGTTTTGAGGAATATGGATGGATTTAAAGACATGCTTAGAGGTTTTGCTAAATTGTGGCCTTCAGGAGGAATCTGTGCACTAGTTCTTTTTTCTTCTTGTATAGGCCATCTTCACAGAGAAAAGGCAAAGCTGAACAGTCAGACTGTGGCTTGCTCTGTGTGGGTGTGAAAAGACAGGGGGAGAGGATCACACCAACACCATTAGACTCCCTAAAGGTATACTAGAAAGGTCCTTCCCTGCTACTTGTTGGACCCAGGCCAAAATATAGAAAAAGGGACAATGTAAGAGGTCTCAGAAAAATAATCCCTATCCACTGTAGCCCAGAAAACCACTCTCTATATAACTTTGTTTAATCATGGCTATTAGCACAAAATCAAACATACTCATAGGTAAGGCTAAAATTTTGTTGTGGTTATTTTTAGTCAAAGTCACAGACAAGTCATGGGCAATAAACAAAAATACATGGAAGCCATGACCAGTCTGTGATTTTTGCTGATGCGGCTCCATGTTTCCCCCCACCACCATGGTGGCTAGGAGCTGTGGGGTTCCCCCTCTGTCTGTGGCACCTGGAAGCTGTAGGGGCAGGGAGCCCTCCACCCACAGCAGCTGGGAGCTGCAAGGTAACCATATTTCCCCAAGAGAAAACAGGACACCCCCCGGCCACTCCTCCAAGCCTCGCCTTCCCCCCACGCTAGGCTATCACCCATCACTGGAATCTGAGGACGGCTCCCGCTGGCTGCAGGCTACAGTCCTGCAGCCCCTGGGACTGAAGCAGAAAATGTCATGGAGGTTTCTGGAAGTCACAGATTCCGTGACTTCCGTGACCTCCTTGACATAAATGTAGCCTTAGTTATAGGTGCTGGAACTATGTAGCAAGCCTTGCAGTTTATGTAGTCCTTTACACCTGTGCAGAGTGTATAAAAAACTATATCAAGTCAGAATTCTCCACTCAACATTCTTTGTATTTAGATAAGAGACTCTACAAGCGGCAATGCAATGCAGTGCAAAGATAGGACAAGAAGATCTACTTTTTAAATAAAGATTTATTATAGCACAGAGTCTTAAAAAAATTGAGAGACTAGAGAGAAAGAGCAAACTGGAACCATACATATAACAAATATTCTGGGACAGAGTAAAGACAATTGATAAGACCACATGTCTGTCAGACTCACAATGAAGCTGAGGGAACCACAGTCTATAGAATGAGACAGCCAATCCACGGTCCTTTCATAGCTTGATGGTGATGGATTAGGGCTGGGAAATGTGGCCTCCAAAACCTCATACACCATACTGAAGACACTTTGAAAAACTGTATTATACTTTTCAATCATGGTAAAATAATCCATGACTACATTGCTTTGCTGTATATCAAGATAAGCTCTAAACAGAACAACAAACATGCAACATACAGTGAACTCCTATTTATGTAGATTTAATATATCTCCTTGAGTCAAATCCAAACAGATGTTGGGAATTCTTTGAACCATGTTTAACTCCTGTCATACTTACTTAATTTTTTATATAACTGTCTAATTGAGCATTAACAATCTAATAAAGTACACAACAGGACCCAAAGAGCAACTTTTCTTTTAGGCCCTGCAGGGTAAAGGTTCTGTAGCACTTCCAGATTTTCAATTAGATGCTCATTTTAACATGCCCCATTTAGAGCTATAGGAATACTGACCCTGTCAACACTACTGGACCATAACATGTCTGTCTTAATTAGATCTGATTAGTTCTGGGCCCAAATCTCATTGTGAACCATACTCAGTTAAAAACTGCTCATCTGTTTGGCAGCTGCTGACACTGTAGAGCCTTATTCATCAGACTGCAAGGCTGTGCCTTGCAACACCTTTGTCTCTTGGGACACTGGGACTTGTAATACAGTGTATCCCCACTTGGTTCTCAGAACAATGCAAGCTGCTACAGTAATTACTGACAGGATGGGGAAAGAGAAAAAGGTGAATCTTAACTGTTTTAGGGACAATATGGAAGCACATCACATTGTGTTCATCCAATGAATTATAGTTTTATACACATTTACTTTGTGGCAGTAAATTACGCCTTGAAAAAATACAAAATTCCAGTAAAACATACCAGTAATGTCAGAAGGTCACATATGTTGGTATTATTTATAGAAAACCATGCAAATTTACATTCATTTTCAAAGGTAACTCTGGTAGTATAAGTTACAGCTGCAAATGAATTTCACTCAGTTTGTATATACTTTAAGAAATGTTCTCTTAATTACATTGACAAGTCCTCTTATTTTTAACATTTTGTTGAGCGTGTGTGTATGTCTGAGTGTGTGTGTATCCATTTGCGTGTGCATCTCCAGTGTTTTTAAACACCCTTGATGCTTGCAAAAAAAAATGTCTTCATTTACTGGTTTTGCCCTCTTCTGTTTGGCAAACATTGATTTTTTGTGTGTGTCTCATTCTTATGGGGCATAAGACAAAATGACTTTCTTTCATTTTTTGCTTGCTTCTGCTACATCAGCATAATTGATTCTATCAGTAGGACCGTGGGAATAGACTCTTTTAGTTATGGCCCTATCCTGCAACCCTTACTCACATGACTAGTCCCTAAACAGTCTCACTGTGAAATAATTCAATGAGTGAAAACAATCAGTACTACAACATGTACTGATGGAAATACTCCTTTAGCTCAGTTAACAGAGCTGCATAGTTTGGAGCTGAAATTTCCTAGCTAAAGCCACAACACAGATGACACCTCAGAAACTGTTTGTCATACACTGGCTACATCCACACTAGAAATGGACAGAAAACTGCATCCTAATAAACACATTTGTGATGGAGTTATGAACTGTAATTGCATGCAGTGTGTGTGTGAGTCTATAAGAGAAAGAGAGATACAGACTGATTGCAGTAGACGCCTGACATCAAATTCTAGCTATGTCAACACAGGTCACATT
The DNA here is from genome assembly GCF_965140285.1 of Lepidochelys kempii. Taxonomy (NCBI): domain Eukaryota; kingdom Metazoa; phylum Chordata; order Testudines; family Cheloniidae; genus Lepidochelys; species Lepidochelys kempii. The sequence goes on from NC_136380.1 coordinate 180,364,050, forward strand.
TTGATCCCAAACTATGAGATCAATCTGCCTTGTGCTGAGCATCTTCAGGGAGATGCTGATGGCTTTCAACTCTCATTGACTTTAATGCAAATTGCTGGTCCTCAGCACCTTAAGCACTAATATTAATCATCCTTGATAATATCTGTAGGAATAGTCACCCACCATATGTCCACAGATACTACACAAGTATATTTGAAATAATGTTCTGTATGGCCCAGTGTAAGCAAGATAGCCAGATTCCTGGGACTCAACAGCACATGCAATGCAAGACACAAATGAGGATTATTAGGATAACAGAGGAAAAATCCTTTCACCTGTAAGGGGTTAAGAAGCTAGGATAACCTCGCTGGCACCTGACCAAAATGACCAACAAGGAGACAAGATACTTTCAAAATCTGGGAGGAGGGAGAAAAACAAAGGGTCTGTGTGATGCTTTTGCCAGGGACAGAACAGGAATGGAGTCTTAGAATTTAGTAAGTAATCTAGCTAGATATGCGTTAGATTAGGATTTCTTTAAATGGCTGAGAAATTAAGTTGTGCTGAATAGAATGAATATTCCTGTCTGTGTGTCTTTTTTGTAACTTAAGGTTTTGCCTAGAGGGATTCTCTATGTTTTGAATCTAATTACCCTATAAGGTATTTACCATCCTGATTTTACAGAGATGATTCTTTTTACTGTTTCTTCTATTAAAATGTTTCTTTTCAAGAACTGAATGCTTTATTTCATTGGTCTAAGATCCAAGGGTTTTGGTCTGTGGCCATCTATGCAAACTGGTGAGGATTTTTACCAAACCTTCCCCAGGAAGTGGGGTGCAAGGGTTGGGAGGATTTTGGGGGGAAAGACGTTTCCAAACAACGTTTTCCCAATAAACCCAGATAAATGTTTGGTGGTGGCAGTGGAAGTCCAAGGGCAAAGGGTAAAATAGTTTGTACCTTGGGGAAGTTTTAACCTAAACTGGTAAAAGTAAGCTTAGGAGGTTTTCATGCAGGTCCCCACATCTGTACCTAAAGTTCAGAGTAGGGAAGGAACCTTGACAAACATAAAGGGACAAAATCGGATTAAATATTACTTAAGTCCAAAACCAAAATGTCTTGTGCCAAAGTTTCTCCTCTGCCTTGGTGGGTCCTGCACTTTTTGGCAGATTTGCTCACCTTAGCGGTTGACGGTAGCCCTCAGTTTGGCTGCTTCTGCTAGAGGCTCAAACCTGCCATTCACTAGGCTAACCTCATCACTGGCCAGCGTGGGGGAAATGGAGAACAATTTCCACAGTTTCTGTTGTCCCACTTAGTGGGTCAGGGACAGGCCAGATCCCTTTCCAAATTAGACCTTCCCTTCTGGTGTTGCTCACAGACCAGGTCAACTCCTCCTGTGTCCAATCAGGAGGTGGAGGGATGGGGGGAAGCCGGGCCTGCCCTCTACACCGGGTTCCAGCCCAGGGTCCTGCGGATAGCAGCTGTCTACGTCTCCTGTATCAGCAGTATGACAGCTACAACTACAACTCCCTGGGCTACTTCCCCAGGGCCTCCCCCCAGCACCTTCTTTATCCTCACTGCAGGATCGCCCTCCTGAAGCCTGATCACATTTGTACTCCTCAGTCCTCTAGCAGCATGCCTTCTCACTCCTTGCACATCCTCCACTAACTGATGGGAGGTCCTTTTTAAACCAGGTGTCCTGATTAGTCTGCCTGCCATAATTGATTCCATTATGTTCTTAATTGGCTCCAGGTATCTTAATTAGCTTGCCTCTCTTAATTGGTTCTAGCAGGTTCCTGATTACTCTAGCGCAGCCCCTGCTCTGGTCACCCACGGAACAGAAAACTATTCATCCAGTGACCAGTATATTTGCCTTTTCCAGACTACTGTACCCCACTGGTCTGGGTCTGCCACAGTCTATAACCTTTTTTTATTAATACCACTTTAAAAAGAATGTGAAAATTGCAATTTACTTGTTGCATTTTATTCAGCATGTAAAATAAAAACAGACTAGTCAGTTTCACATTATCCCCATGTCCAAGTAATTCCTGCAATATCTTGGTTGTGAAAAGGAGGAAAATAATCTAATTTTAAAGTTTCATTGCTATTTAAAATAGTGAGAAAAAGTGTATTAATGTTGAAGCACTATATGATTGCCTATTCTATTCATTACCTCTGGAGCACCTGGCATGGTCCATTGTCAAAAGACAGGATACTGGACTAGATGGACCTTTGGTCTGACCCAGAATGGCTGTTCTTAAATTCTTACAGAATATAATACATTTTTTAAAAAATTAAGTCCCAGATTCTGTCCTCACAGAGCTCCTGAAGCTCCTATTGATTCCTTTTTGTGAGAATATACCATCTCCTCAAGAAAAGAAGAAAGGGGAAAACCCAGTGCAGTAGCAGCTAAGAATACTTACCATTTGGAATTAAGTGAAATTAATTAAGCAAGCAACAACCACATTCAAAATGGCCACTTGAGGACTTCAACTGCTGCTCTCTCTATATATAGAGGTATAAAGGGAGCGCTACCTGAAAGGTATGTTGGGTAATGATTCCATAAAAGAGAGAGAACCCACAGTATGGACCTTCAGCTGTAAGCAGAGGTTCTCAAACAAAAAATGGTCCTGGTGAGGGAGTTAAATCCCCAGTTTGAAAGTTAAGTGTCATAGAATCATAGAATATCAGGGTTGGAAGGGACCTCAGGAGGTCATCTAGCTCAAAGCAGGACCAATCCCCAATTTTTGCCCCAGTTCCCTAAATGGCTCCCTCAAGGATTGAACTCACAACCCTGGGTTTAGCAGGGCAATCCTCAAACCACTGAGCTATCCCTCCCCCCCATGTCAGAGTACAGAAGTTCAAAGTTATAGCCTACATTATTTGAAATGGTTGTGTCTTTGTTTTCCTTTGATATGATGTGTTTAGAATAAAAACTGAAGGTATTTTTTGCCATCAGTTCCTTCCTCTGGGAAAGTACCATTTTACTAATCCACTAATGAGGATACTGGAGCATACAAAATCCGCATAAAGGAGGAGATACCCAGTGAAATGAGGGATGCCCTGATTGTCACCCTCTTCAAGAAAGGGGATAAGGTGGATTGTGGAAATTATCTTGGTATCTCTCTCCTAGCCATTGCAAGCAAAGTTTTGGCGTGGATCCTTGCAATCTGCCTTCTGCCCCTGTCAGAAGAAATTTTACTGGCGTCACAGAGTGGTTTCCGACAATGTCGTGGAACTGTGGATATGAACTTCACAGCACAGCAGCTGCAAGAAAAGTATCGGGAGCAAAATCGGTCACTGTACATGGCTTTTATTGATCTAACTAAAGCCTTTGAGTCAGTGAATCACCATGCCCTCTGGACTGTACTTTCTAAGACTGATGTATTTATCAGGACATCCAATGTCCTAAAATTGCTTCATGATAACATGAAAGCAACTGTTCTGAGCAGCACTGGCTCCCAGAGTGAAGCTTTCAAAGTACAAACAGGAGTCAAACAGGGCTGTATCATCGCTACAACCATGTTTGCACTTTTTATTGCCGTCATTCTTTACCTAATTATTGGGAAGTTTGCAGCTGGCATTGAAATCATTTACAGATTGGATGGAAAGCTGTTTAGGCTAAGCAGGCTGAAAGCCAAGAGTAAGATTTCCACAACATCTATTGTGGAGCTTCAGTATGCTGATGAAAACACCATCTTTGCCCACTCTGAGAAAGATCTTCAAACTATCTTGAACGTGTTTGCTGATGCTTATGCATGTCTTGGTTTCACTCTTAATATCAAGACGACTAAACTGCTCTATCACCCCTCTTCAAATGAGGTATTACATGTCCCATCTATCAAAATCAATGGAGTGCACTGGAGAATGTCGAACATTTCCTCTGCCTTGGAATCATCTTTCATCCAAGGCAGATATTGATGCAGAAATTCAGCATCACTTGAGCTGTGCCAGTGTAGCTTTTTCTCATTTACAGCACAGGGTTTTTGAAGATCATGACATTTGAACAAACACCAAGCTTCTTGTTTATCAAGCCGTTATTCTCCCAACACTGTTGTATGGGTCCAAAACTTGGACAACTTATAGACACCACTTGAAAGTCCTTGAGAGGCACCATCAATGCTGCCTTCATAAGATTCTGAAGATCAAATGCGAAGACAGGGGCATTAGTGTTCTGGAAGAGGCAAAGACCACCAGTATCGAGGCAATGATCATCCGTCAGCAATTCCGCTGGACTGGTCACGTTGTCCAGATGCTAGACCATTGCCTCCCAAAACAGGTCCTGTTCTCTCAGCTGAAAGAAGGGTAACATAATGTGGGTGGACAATGGATGTGTTATAAGGACTTGCTGAAGGACAACCTAAAAGAGTGTAATATTGACATTGACACTTGGGAAACACTTGCCCAGGATCACTTAAAATGGAGTGAAGTCCTGCGTGATGGTCCTTTGCATTTTGAACTTGCTTGCTGACAAGCTGAAGAGGACAAGAGGTGCAGGAGGAAGGAGAGACTGGCTTCCAGTCATAGTCAACAGCCTCCTGCTGAGCCTGAAAATATCTGCCCTCATTGTAATAGAACTTGTGGTTCAAGGATCGGCCTTTTTAGCCACCTAAGGACCCATAACTCCCATGGAAGATGATCATACTCAGTAACAAGTGAACGCCCATCATCATCATCATTTATTAAAGAGGATACCACATAAATCTGCTGAAAGGGATGCCAATCCTGGGCATCGTATACAGCTTTAAAAACATTTCATTTATGCTTTCAGAGTTCTTAGCCTTCTTCCAGGATGTTACATTCTCTTCTTGAATGTTTATTGGTAGTGGTCTAATGGCAGATTCTGCTATGCATTATGGTCAAAGGATTAGAGCAATGACTTGTGAGTCATGTGACATGGGTTCTTTTCCTGCCTCTGCTATTAACATATTTTGTGTCCTTGAGCAAGTCACTTACAGGTGAATTTCCAAAGGCCTAATTTGGGATCTCTAATAAGAATTTGGCCACTAAAACACCGTGGAGAATGTTCAAAGGAAAATGAAGATGGTGCTTGCTTTTTGAAAATCTGCTTTGAGTAGTAGATTGAAGCTCTGTGAATAATCAATCAGTGGGATTTCCAAAACTTCCCTTTATTCTGTCCAGATACAGCTGTTCTCCCTATTTCTAAATAGAATCACCTTCTTCCCCCTCAAGGGGATTCAGAAAGGTCCTCTGAGGCTCATATACTCTGCTAGCAAAGTAAGAGTGCCCTTCCTGCTCTGAGACCTTCCTGCTCTGAGACATGGACAGGAGAGATACTACGGCCTCTTTCTTATGCAGCCCCTTCCTCCTCTCACTCCCACTTTCTTCCAAAATCCTGGTATGTGAGCCCCAATCTTCTCCACTCCTTGCTTCTCTTCACACCTACTCTAATCTATGCTTTCCTCCTCCTTCTCTATATTAATTCAATACACCTTCAGTAAATCCTCTCCTTTTTTTTTTCTACGCATGTGTCTGTCTCGCTCAAATGTTTGTGGTGTATGTGATCCAATCCTACTCTGTGCATTGACTGTTTTAGAGTCTACAGACTTCAGACCAGTAAGTGATGGGCTGCTGCTTGGTATTTTAACCTGTCCCTCTAGAGAAGCATGACTAACATTTGAGCATCTGGAGCAGCCCATGAGTACACTTCAAAAAATTCTATTTGGCATCCATTCCAGTGGTTTCCAACATTTCTTTTCATTTGTGGACCCCTAAAAATTTTTAAATGGAGGTGCAGACCCCTTTGGAAATCTTAGACATAATCTGTGGAATCCCGGGGGTCCATGGACCACAAGTTGAAAACCACTGATCATGCTTCAAGGTTATCCCCTTGAAATGCTCCACCAGCAGGCTTTCAGACAAGTAGGGTGTGACCACACAATAGCTATGAAGAATCCTTTGGGAACCCCATTCCCACCTGAGTTGATAGGCAATCAAATGTCTATTTGCACTTGAAAATATTGGCCTTAGACATTCTGCCTCGGTCTATAAAGTGGGATGGGGGGAGAGCAATGCTTTCCCATCTTTATAAAGTCCTTTGAGATCTACCGACAAAATGAATGACATTTAGGTAGTGAGTATTAATACTATTCATTATTTCATAAAGAAAACTCTACAATGACTACTGATTGCATCTTTTTAAAAATAATATAGGAGTGGGGGAAAGAAAAGAGAATCATGCAAATTGCTAACTATTATTTTTCAACAGTAGTTAACACTAAACTTGACAGCCAAATCCACAGCTACTGGCTAAATCACATTACAAGGAAATGTATTGCTTATTGTCTGCACTGACAGACAGGGAGACAAAAACAAAATGACATGGGAAAGGGCAGCTGTTCAAAAGACAACTCAGCCATTTTGCTGTTACACACGGTAACTAAAATAGTGCTGATGAAGGCCATTCCCTGTAATACATCATCAGGCAAAATTTCTGCTGAAGTTAACAAAAGGTTTACCAATGTAAGGGCTGCATGTTTAGGCCCACAGTGAAGGAAAAACATTTTTTCCCCCTAGGGCAATAAAAATAGCCACCCATCTTGTTTAATTTGATCTTATGTTGGTTTTTAGCTCCTTTCTTCTAGGTACTAAAAGCACAAAAAAAGGCAGTGCCAAGGATGGTTTTCTACAGAAGAACCACTCTTCGCATATCTCAAATCATGCAGTCAAAAATGTTGGCTTTGCTGTTCAGCAAACAGCAGGTTTCAAAAATTAATCAATCAACATATATTCTACAGCTTGAGCTTCCTATGATATGTATGAATATTTGAACATGATTAATATCATTAAAAGTTAAGGGATTTAATGTCACAAAAGCCTTTCAAGTGGCTTTAATTCCCTTTACAGAAAATTAAAGTGGTACAGTAGAATACCGGTTGAGTTATTAGCAAATGATGCCAACATTCTGTGTGTGTGTGGGTGCATACATGCCCAGTATTTCAAATCACACAATGCATCAGTTTTTCCTCATGGGCTGTATATTAAAACAACATAAACGAATGGATTAAAATGCTAAATCTATTACAGTAATTTCAAAGATTGGTTTTGTTTCAAAATTTTCAGTCATAGCTAACCTCATCATTTTGCACTTTGCTACTCCTCATACCCTATAGTTTCCACATACTCTCTCAATTTCTCTGCAAAGTTTAACTGCAGAGTGTTATGGTGAGATCTCCTATTACTAAGACTTTCTCACTCTTTACTGAAGGTGCTGCAGTACATCGCCGGAGTATACCAGGAAGCATTACTACAAGTTATTCAAACTAAAATTAGAGTATTCAAATGAACAAAATAAATGCGGTGAGGAAAACTTGCTGCTTTATTCCGTTTAGTCAGAAAATTCAGGTATTAGCAGTGGGTTTCGAAGGACCTCAGTGAGGACACCCTCATGTCTTCATTCCTCTTACATGGAAGAGGCAGTTCTCCTGTGAACCACGGGGTTGGGAAGTACATACAGATACTGGAAAGGATGGGAGCAGTGAATGGGCAGGCTGACACTGGATTTGATTGGTACCAAACCAATGGACAAGCACACTATCTTATCTACCCAGAGATCACCTGATAAAGCCTTGAGGAGTTTTACCTATTCTTTGGTGTTCCCTTGGTTGTGAGGAACTCCTAATTTAAGGGGTCATCCTCAGAGCAGCCATGGCAAACAGGATTTCCTGATAGAATTTTTCTGCTCCTTTGGGCTCCCTTCCATGGGCTTTATTGCAGAGAGGGCAATCTGGCCACAAAAAAATAGCGGCAAGGCTCTAAAACAGCAAAGAGAAGAGAAGAGACTGAGCCCTAAAATAGCGAAGAGAAGAGACTGAGCTTTGGCGTTTAGATCTGCATCTGATCTGAGTTTTCCCTCATAGTTTAGGAGTGTCAAGATCTGGAGGTAAGTAAAATGAATGTCCAATATAATTCATTATCAATACGCTGTACTGCCCATTCCTGCAGCACCCTTACATGCCCCGTTTCAATGACTTTGAACAGTAAATCAATGCACAGACTAGAACAATGGTATTCTGACCTCTCTAATCTAGAGACCAAAGAAAGGATCACCTTCTGTTACAGGGATCAACTACACCAATTTGAAGAAATCTGGACTCCATTTTTAAGAAATGTTTGACTAGGGAAGAACAACCAAGGGCTCGTTCAGACCTCCTTGATTTCTCCCCCCATATGTTGCCCCCTGCTTTTATACTTCCCCTCACCACTTTGTCTATGCGATCCCCCTATTAGTTTTAAAATACTGATTTAATATTAAGGTTGTTAAAAACAGTTTTTGTAGATGTATGTTAATACTATGCTGTATGTTACAGGCAATAATTATAAGTTTATTTATACATTTGCATTGTAATGATGGTATTGAAAAGTAAAATAGCAATAAAAACTGCAATCTAAAAAAAGTGTGCAAAGACTGAAAGATTGGGATTTCAGTAGAAGTATCACAACTCCAGTGGAAAGTGTCAGACATGATTCCTACTAGTTTCAATTGGCCAACCTGGACTTCAGAATACAGCAACAGGTCTATTGGTTTTCCAAATGAAAATAATAGGGATCAGCAGAAACCATATAGAAAGACATGATCCTTGAACCAAACAGCATGCATTGTTCTACAGAGCTGGAGACTCCAGCCAGCAGGGCCGGCTCCAGGCACCAGCAATCTTAAAGGGGTGGCAGTCCATGTGTCATTAGGGCAGCACAGGTTTTTTTGCCGCCGCAGCAATTCGGCAGCAGCCCCCTTCTTTGGCCACCTGCGGTGGCAGCTCCCTTCTTCAGGAAGCAGTTTGGCGCGCTGCTTGGGGCGGCAAAAAGTGTAGAGCTGGCCCTGCCAGCCAGCATGATATCTTGGAAACTCCCATTAGTTCAAAAAGCTTTAAAAGCAGTTTTATAGACTTCCCATGTTGTTTTTACACCTGAAAGTCATACTCTAATCAGAAAAATGGCTGCTAGGACATCTGTCTATGAGAAGACTTAGATGAAGGATTAAGATGCACAATCTAATTCTCCCCTTGATTAAATACTGTGAACTAGACATAGCCAAAACCAAAGATGGGTTGATTTTGCAAATCACTGCAGTCAAGTTTGGGTTTTGTAAAGCCAGAAACAGGTGTGACTCCGATAGAGATCCTATTTTATCTAAACTGCAAAAGTGCTGTGGGAGCCCTGAGATTGTTGGATGCATGGTGTGGATTTGGCTCATTTCTAATATCTGCATCAAACCTTAATTTACTCTTTTTAAAAGTTGATGGGGGGGGGAACAAACTTAATATTTAAGAGTATTTTCCTCCTGCTATTTTTTTCTTCTTTTTTTTTAAACCTAGCTTTTGGCTTTCAAGCACCTATCAATTCCTCATTGAACTGTGTACAGGCAAGAGGACAGAGTTATGGTTGCTGTGGGAACATTATCTCAGAATATCTTGACTCTTGTGTGATTAATATCTCATCACCCTCTGTAGTTCATTGCAGATGGAATCATGTATTCAATGCATAGTTTTATCTGAGGTTTACATAGTACCTTTTTCTGTATCAGGGTGTGATAGTGTCATATTTAAGGCTCCAAATCTGGACTTCCTTTCTGTGTATTTTTAGTGTTTAAATGACAAGAATAAAAGGAATAGGAGGTGCATTCTTTTTCTTCAACAAACTTCAGACTAGAAAGGTTAGACCTGTCTCCAGTACAGTTTTGTTTCCTTTAGAAAGTGTCTTAGTCGACATGCATCTTCCTGCTTTTATTAATGACTGCAGTAATTTGATCCTCACATTATAAGAACTGACAATGGATACATCCTTTTGCTGGCAACAAAAGATATTCAGTGCAAACATAGAATAGACATTAATATTGTTGCAAAAACTAAGTTATCACACTATGTGCTAAATTCAGGTCTCACTTTACACAACCCTATTGACTTCAATGGAGTTACACCAGAGCAGGAAAGAACAGAAGAAGGAGATATGTGGGACAGAGACCTTGTCTTCTTGTAAGTCTGCAAAGAACTATGGAAATCTCAGGTGCTGTAGATATATTAAATAGTAATTACAATTTGGCTGCTGATTTAAGTGGGAGTTGTACATGCATAATTTAAGGCAGAATTTAATCCTACTTGTATTACAGTGAGCACAACCAAAATCTTCACAAATTTCTTTGCAAGTAAATTAATTTTACTATAATATTTATTAAGTATTAAATAAAGGAATCAGAGTAATCTTATCTATTTGCAAAAGTAAAACTGCAAAGATTTTAATACAAATCATTCTGTGTGTACACATCAATGGATGTGTTTGCTCCTAATTAAAATAGAGACACATAAGTAACTAAGTGCTCAGCTTCCACGGACACTATAAAACTCTTCAAGAGTTACTGTAAATTCTCACTAGTTTTTGTCATAACTACGTTTTGAACAAAGGGATCACAGATATTTCAACATTTAGCAGTAAATGTCAAAAGATAACTAACTTACCAAACTAAAGTGGGAGCTCACTCTGTGAGGCTGGCGCAATAAGATGGGGCCCTTTTCAATATTTTATGCGATACTGTATTACCATAACACTAGCCCTTTCATGCAAATTGTATTCAATGATTAATGTGCTGTGTGTAATAAAAAGTGTAAATAAAAATAATGAGTCTCTGAGTTATAAATCACAGTGATTTTTTATTTGGTTTTATTGCATGAATATAATATTGTACTGGAGTTTTCTAGCTGATTTATTTACATTCCTTTGGGTCCTATTTAATTTCAGCAGTGTAATGTTTTAGATTCGTTCCTTATTTCCTACATCATTTAATACAATTGAGACAATACTTAAGTGCTTAAAGTTCTGGTGATTTTTAAGGTACAATAACTCATAATTTGTGAAGGTAGTATATCATCACTAATTTCCCATTAATATGAGAAATTAACCATACCTTTAATTTACTAAAAATACATTTCAACACAGAGATTAATTGTTGGCACACTTGTCCATGCATGCATTGGCTTATAAAAGTAATCAGTTCAGAAGCACAGCAGATAATTGAAATTTTAACTCTTGAGCTTCCTTACTTCTAGGCAGTAATATAGTATGTTCTGAATATTACTTGTGTCACAATTACTTGGAACTGATTACTATTGTTATTTGATTATCTATGTAGGTGGCAATTATTAGAGCGTAGTAGAATACCTTTGGGGAGATAATGGAAATAAAAACTTTTCATGCGTGGTCACTCATAAATCACATCTAAAACATTTACAATACTAAAATGTTGATTTACTTTCAAGTGGGCTGATTTCTCCTTTCACTGCACATGTGTAATTCCCATTTGGTATCAGTGATGATTATGCTTGAATTTCAAGGGGAAAATAAATCCCAAATTATGCCGCTTTCTCAACTAAACATTACAGGCATGTCTCTTTCTACCAAAGTAATCATCTAGACCTTGCTTTGGTTAATGCTGCTAATATTTGCTCAAGTCGTTATTTTGGGCCATGTCCTTCAGTAAAACCTAACAGACAAGGCCCTGTTTGCCCAAATTCTTCTATTGGTGTGAGGTTTACTTCCTTGTCTCTGAAAGCAGCAGCTGGTCCAGCCCTCCAGATCCCTAGATCTTGAGAGATCCATCAAAGGGCGGGGGGTAACCTTGCTGACTAGACAGCTGCTTGGCACAGAAACTCAGACTGAGCCAGACTGCCAGAGTTTCTTCCACCTGAAGCAATATTTCACTCCCTGGAGGTCACTGAAAAGGTAATATATGCTGGGGCTATTTAATCTTTTCATAGCCCCAGTTCCTACTGGCTGCCAGACAGGTATGTGTTTTTGCCACCTCCCATCTTGATCCTGTCCCATCCCATTCTGCTGCCCCCTTACTAACATTCAGTGGGGGTGTTTTAGTTGCTAGCTCCCAGTACTAAAAGGGGGAAGGGTCGATGGGGAATCAGGACCCTGAGACTGACAGCCCCCAGGAACAATGGGGAGAGGCCAATGCTCCACATCAGCCTGAATGACAGGGTGGGCAGGCTAATCAGCGAGTCAGGAGGCCAGGGAGGGCCCGTCCTCCATGTGAGCTGGATTTGCCTGGGTCAGACAGAGTGGGGCCAAGCTAAAGAGAAAGCAGGGGCCCAAGCTAAGCTGGGGAGCAGAGCTGGGGAGCAGAGCTGGGCCAGATCCAGAGAGAGCAGACCCTGTCCTGGGAGCAGAGCTGCAACCCCACAGCCAGAGGCTCAGCCCAGAGAGAGCAGACTTGCCCTGGGAGCAGAGCTGCAGCAACCAGAGCCAGAGGGGCCAAAGAAGCAGCCCAGGGAGCTGGAGGCAGAGCAGCAGCAGCAGTGCAGAGACAGAGTGGTGGAGCTGGGGCTGGAGAAGTCCGGAGCTGGGGAGAGCGAGGGGGGCCCTGGGCCGCGGGCCCAGCACAGGGAGACGCCTCAGCCAGGAGGCTCTGCAGGCCACGCTTGGATTGTAACCCCGACAGGGCAGGGGCGACACTGGGAAGAAGGGTCCTACCACTTAGAGCCTGAGAGCGTGTGGCCACCACCAGAGCAAGTGTCCAACCCACAGCATCCCTGTAGCATAGCCAGGGCCTGAGAAGGAGGCCTGGGACTTACAAGGAACAGACTGAACTGCCCGGACATTCCAGAGACACTGTTTGTGATGTTCCCTGCCTCAGAGCGGGGTGATGTGTTTCCTTTAACCTTTCCCATTTTTCCTTATTCTTTTAAAATTAATTGTTGATTAAATAACTTGCGTTTGCTTTAAATTGTACGTAATGGTCAGTGGGTCAGAGAAGTGCCCAGTGCAGAGAGAGTACCCCGGAGTGGGGACACCCTAGCCTCTGTCCTAGGTGACCACAGCAGGGTTGGGGGTTGAGCCCGCCAGGAATCCTGGGCCCAGCCTTGTTGGGGTTACGAGGACTCTGCCAGACAGGAGAGTGGAAGGGGAGTCCTCAAGGGCAGGGAGGCCACTGGGTAAAGGAAGTGGGAGCAAGGACTCAAATCCTTTCGCTAGCCCATTTCACCCGCGTAGTGCAGAAACCAGGAAAGTTCCCCACAATAACGGGACTATTCCCCGGCTTACATGTGCAAGGTCCTGGGCAGGGGTTAGTGAGGAATGGCATCATGGAGGTACCTGATCCCTTGCAAGAAAGGAAGATTTGTATTTGGAGTGTGTAATCCAGCCCCTCTATAAAAGAGAGAGAATCACCCTATGATTATTTCCCTGAACCTCTACTGGAGCTTGATCCAACAGAATTTCTGCCACAAAACGAATGCCAGATTGTGCACTTTGGCAGTACTAATACAATATTAGAAATGCATCTAGGAATTTCTGCTTTTATGAAAAAAATGACTGGCATCAAACACTTTACTAAATTAATCACATGCATAGCAGTTATTAGATGAGAATGGATTTAAGTCTGTATCCTAGCATTATTTTATTTGCCTTGTACTCTATCCCAGAGATTTCTTTATAAGTGGGGCAAGAGAGAGAAAGGAAAATTCATCCCTCCTTGAATTTCTGAATCTAGGATCTACATGTCCCAAAAATATTTCTCTGTGTTTTATGTAATCATTTGCTAAAACATAGCGAGAGAGATGGAGGATTCATAAATACCTTCAGTATTTACCTAGCACCTGGAAAGTGAGTTAGTCCCTCCTCTTTTAGGTACAGAGAGGCCACAAGTAGTAGCAATTCTCCTAACATGCTCCATAAACTGTCAGCGGGAAGGGACTGGGATTCTGTGCAGTAGGATATCAGCAGTTCTTTAAGCACATGAACACGACTTCTCATGAACAATGTGTATTTGGAGCTCTGCAGGTATTTTGGGAAGGTGACAGATGAACACCACAATTGCTGTAGGTGGCGTAATTCCTGTGCAAACCCTACCTACAGGAATTAAATACTAACACTAGGTCATATTGTGTTATCAATTTTAAGCAGATCACTCTGTCTTCTTCAACAAGGAGTTCTGCTTCTAATATCAACAGCATGCTATGGCCCTCAGTGTTAAATCCTGTAGTTTTCTGCTCTGCAATGTCTGGCAGCCTTAAAAGGTGTGGATAGGGGCTAGATTTATCAAAAAATTTAAGCACCTAATTGTCCATTTATGCTCCTAAATCCCAGAATCAGGCCCCACTGGGATTCACAAAATCCCCCACTCCGCTGCCTTCAAACCCTGTAGGTGCCTAAACTTGCTTGGCACCTGAATTTTTGCTGTAAAAATTCCCTAGGTGCTTATGTTTTGTGCATCTGACCAAGTGCACTGCACGCCCAGGCCAGGCATCTAGGTGCCTAAGTCCCAGTGCGATGCGCAAATAGGAGAAGATAGTGGTTCCTGTGCCTAACTCACCTGCAAGCCCTGTCTGACAAGCGTGCTAAGACCTTGTCTACCAGATTGGCCCCTGTAGGTGAGTGTGATGGGGCGCCTGCCCTGCACTGGCCCAGAAAGGGTTAAAACCAGCCTAGGGAGGTTGAGCAGCAGGCAGCCAAAGGAGTGGCTGCAGGGGCACAGCCAATTAGGGCAGTGGCTGGACCAGGCAACTTGAGCCCAGCCAGCCCATATAAAAGGAAGCTGCAGACCAGGGGGAGGGGATCTCCTACAGGCAGCTCTAGGAAGATGTCTGGCTTCTTGGAGGGCTATAGAGAGACCAGTGCACAAATCCATGGGGCCGGATGCGTTGCATCCGAGAGTGCTAAAGGAATTGGCGGATGTGATTGCAGAGCCATTGGCCATTATCTTTGAAAACTCATGGCGATCCAGGGAAGTCCCGGAAGACTGGAAAAAGGCTAATGTAATGCCAATCTTTAAAAAAGGGAAGGAGGATCCTGAGAACTATAGGCCGGTCAGCCTCACCTCAGTCCCCGGAAAAGTCATGGAGCATGTCCTCAAGGAATCAATTCTGAAGCACTTAGATGAGAGGAAAGTGATCAGGAACAGTCAGCATGGATTCACCAAGGGAAAGTCATGCCTGACTAATCTGATTGCCTTCTATGATGAGACAACTGGTTCTGTGGATGAGGGGAAAGCAGCGGATGTGTTATTCCTCGACTTTAGCAAAGCTTTTGACACGGTCTCCCACAGTATTAGGTGCCTATCTCCAAGAGAGGGGCAGAGCTTAGCACACACCACTCAGTTTGGCATTTCCCACTGGCTAATTTAGGAGAGGAGCCATCTAGCATGCTGGCTTTTGTGAATCCCTTCTGAGGCATCTCTCGCCCCCAATTCATTGTATAGGGAGCCTAGGCACCTGACTCACGCTTCTTGAATCCCAGTAATTTTCTAGTTACCTAAAAGTTAGGTGAGGTGATGCTAAGTGTCCCACACATAGATTCCTTTGTGAAACTAGACCTAGGTGCAGAGAGGGAGGTGTGCGCAGCCCCATGGATTTCACTGGCATTACTTGGTTTCAGGGTTAGGGTTTTAGTCAATAAAGCAAAATATTATTTGTCAAAAGTATTTACAATGAGAGATACCAAATGTACACAAACAGCATGCGATGTCCCATCTTGATGACAATGTCTGTTCAATATTTATATGTATTTTAATGGATGGAAAAAATAACAGAAGACAACGCATTTAAATGAAGAAGCCATTGAAATGAATATTATGGACTGGTGAGGATAATATAGTATAACAATAATAATTCTACTACCATAAAGATATCTTTAACACTTGTTTATTTTTTTCTGTTGATGATTTAAAATATTCAGGTTAAACCCACAGTAAAGGCAGCATCCATGTGTTTAAACATGGGCACATATTTTACTATAAACACTGGTTACTGGTGGTAGTATCCTAATATTGATGCCAAGCATCTTCTATGTAAATTTACGGCTAAAGGCAAAATGATCTCATCTTGAGGGAAATTAAACTGTCCATAAATATAAGAACTTCTGGAAACTATGAGAAGGAGACAGTTCTCTGACAATCAGGTGAATTAATAGTGAAATAATAAATTAAACATAAACCACAAATCCCAGCCGTCTATGATCTAATAGTCACTAACGGATGTTACAGAGTCTTAACATCTGGCACAAAGGGGACAAATAGAAACCAGTGAATCCAAACTCATTCATTTATTTGGAGTCTGAATGTAAATGGCAAAATTATTACACTGGCCTTTCACCTCTGAAGACACAGGGCTTGCATCTGGCTCAGGTTGTAAGGGATACAAACAATGATTTAAAACTTAAGTGATCTTACTCAAAGCCACCCCACAACAGTATAAAACATCACACAATACAAATTGTGTATGCAAAACATTTAAAGCTCTATAATTAGACAAAAAAAATTGCCATTTTGCTCCTTTGGTTCTTCCAGATCAAATGAAAGGACTAACATTTAATTTCTGGAAAAGATGTCCTGGAAAGCATTGTAGAACAGTTGGCACTCTTCAGTGTATTATCAGTATATCCCCTTTCAAATGAAAACTGCTATGCTTGAAAGCACAAAGATGCAATTTACAAAACTGATGCCACAGCATACACACATAATGACCTCCAAACCAATAAAAATGTAAATCCAAATTTAATGGGAGATTAAATACACTGGGAAATTAACATTAGACCAACAATTTGGTCTTGCACACAATATCATTTATTTCACTCTTTTGCAGTATTTGGGAACAGAAGTGTGTATATGAGCTTGCCTGATTATTTATGACTGTGCCAAACAATACTGCAATATTTAGAGATGAATCTGTTTTGTTTTTAACTCCCATGTAAAAGGTTAAATTATTTATACCTTAGTTTTAAATATTCACTACAGTCTTAAATTTGGCATGAAGTCAACTTGGGAACATTTTCTCTACAAAATCTGTTTCATCTTCAATAAGAAATGTATCAATTACAGATTCTTTTATTTAGCTCTTCTAATTTCTATATCCCAGTCCCAAAGACTTTGCCATACATTTACCAGTTTTGTGCATTGCATATTACTCACAGTATCCACAAGTTTTGATCCCTTGAATGGGTATTTCTGATTACTCCCCAGCCCTCATAATAAAATGGCATCATAGGTCCGGAGCACCCATGGGGAAAAATTAGTGGGTGCTCTGCACCCACCAGTAGTTAAGCTCCCCCCACCTCCCACTCCACCTCCTTCTCCTCCCCCGAGGGCGCCGCATCTCAGCTCTTCCGCCTACATCCCAGCGTTTCCTGTCCGCCGCCGCCAAACAACTGTTTGGCAGCATTAGCATGCTCGGGGGGGAGGGGAGGCGGGAATGTGGCACACTCAGGGGAAGAGGCAGGGCCAGGGTGGGGATTTGGGGAAGGAGTTGGAATATTGGCAGGGACGGGGCGGAGTTGGGGCAGGGACTTTGGGGAAGGGGTTGGAATGGGAGCAGGGAAGGGGTGGGAAGATGTGGGGCCTCATGGAAGAGTGGAGTGGGGGTGGGGCCGGGGGCAGCAGGGGTGTGGAGCACCCATGGGAAAGAGGGGAAATCGGCACCTATGAATGGCATGACAAACAGGGAGTCAGAATCCGCTCCCAAAACCTGCACTTTGTGGGATTCTCTTCGGCAGTCCCCTGAGTTCCTGGTAGCATCAGTCTACTGGAGACATGTTACCAGGGGATCCTTCTGGACGGGCTTTCTTTAGATGCCAGGGGTTGGGGGGGGAGGTTTTGGGGGGAGGATAAGGAGTGAAGTTCCATGGAAATACAGCCCAAGCCTGTATTTTCATTTCCACTGCATCTCCACTTGGCTGAAGAGGGTCGATGTGCATTCTCTGCTCCAGCCCTGCATTATTTTCTAATCCTTTACTCAAAAGAATTTGCACAGCTAATTACATGATGAATAAACATTGCACATATCAGTATTATGAACCGTCATACATACAAGAAATAAATGCTTAGTAGTGTACGGGAAGACAAAATGAGTAGGAGTAAAAAATGTTTAAGCAAATAAGGCTTTGAGGCTGCTTGGCCTGGTCTGGAAATTTTACATCACTACAGTTTGTGTTCAGAATACAGTGTGAAACTGACAAAAATACTTCAGTAAAGTATCTTAAATAATGCCCTTCTGATGCAGTATTGGGATAAGGTCAACAGAACCCATTTAAGCCAGTCTCTCTACAGCAGAGTTCATAGAATACAAAATGACACTATGTAGCAACCAAATTATGGGAAACCATTAAGATAGTTTCATAAAACAGTCTAAAGCAGAGCCAGCCACATTTCATCAGCAAACCCAAAGCCACCTACAAGATGAGCAGGAAATGTCATCTCTCTACTCAGAAGCGGCCAATAATGCACTTCTACTTCATATGAATGACATCTTATCACATGGAGGGAGTAACACAACCCGATGTGGTCATAGGAAGAGTGGTCTTTTGGTTAAACCACTGGGCTGGTGTTCAAGAGATCTGGGTTTAACGTTTGACTTTGCTACAGATTTTCTGTGTGACCTTGGGCAAGTCATCCCACTTACAATATGTAGTGAGCACTGAAATAGCATGATGTGGTCTGAGCAGTTTTCATGCCATATCACATTTAGCTGACCAGATGTCCCATTTTTAAAGGGACAGTCCTGTATTTAAGCCCTGTGGCAGGTGTCCCAACTTTTTCTTAAAAACAGGCAAATTATCCCATATTTTCTGTCTCCCGCCCCATCAGCATGGGTGGATCCTGCTGACCAGCAGCCCTCCCACCAGCAGCGAGTCGGGGGGGGGGAGGTCCAGTAGCCGACAATGGGGGTGGGTGTGCAAATCTAGTGGTGGGGTGAAGATGTAGAGCGCGGGGCTGGCCGCTCCCCCTGCTGGTCCATCAGTGCAGCCCCCTCTTGGACAGCAGGACCCGGCCCCTTGACCCGTTTCCAGCCAGCACTGGCTGCATGCTGCGAGCTGTGGTGGCTGGCGTGTGCAGGCAGGCGCCAGGCAACAGTTGGTTATGTGTCACCTTTGCTGCCCACCCATCAGTCCTTTTAGTGCTCCCTCTCTCACTGTCCTCTCCCTGATTTTCCTTTTTGCCCTCTCTAATGCCACTGCTACTCCATATCCCTCTCCCAAACCCCCCCCCCCCCCCGCAGGGTGTGTCCCACTCCCAGCGCTGTGCAGAGAACCAGCTCCTGGTCAGAGCGCTCAGCTCACCAACAGCCTGGCTGGCAGGTTTCTGTCTCCCCCCCCCCGCCTCTGGCTGGGCTGGTGCCCCAGGAAAGCCCAAGACCCTCCAGCCCTGGACACTGGCCAGGAGAAGCCAAGCCCTACATGTGCCAAAGCCCCACACAGCACTGCCCCGGGGAAGCCTCTCCACCCCTCAGCTAAGCTCGGGGGTGGGGAGAGGAGGGGAGAAGCAATGTCCATCCGTTCACACCCTGAACCTGCAGGCTCCACAACAGCCCCCGGCAGGGGCTCAGCATCCTTTTCAAACCCCCTTCCTCCTCCCCCACTCTGGGTCCTGGGGCACCCTCCCCTTCTGAGCCACCTCTCTGGCCTGGTTCACAGAAGCCCCTGCAGCCAGGTTCCCTGGGCCCTGGTGCACAATGCATTGTTAGGGCTTAACCCCTTCCTGCCTGCACTTTAGCCTGGGGGGACAGGAGGTGGCTGGGTTATGTCCTTGGCCAGCAGCAGCCTGGAGGTGTTAGATGCCTTTTGACACTGTACAGGCAAGAAGGGACAAGCTGCTTCCAGCCAAGGGAGGCAGGGGGAAAAGAGAAGAGATGAGCTCTGCAAAGACATGAGCCACATCATGCCTTCCCCCCCCACCCCCCCGCAGTTCCCTTCCCTCCTGCACAGTGTCTAAAGACTGCTGCTGGCCCCATTCTGGTGTGAACCCTGGCAGAAATCTGGGGAGGGGGGCATGTGACCCTGCCTGCCACCTGCTCCCCCCACACACACGTGTTGCCTCGGGAAGATGCAGTGCCAGGTACCAGGAGAGGTGGATCTGTCCCGGGGGCCCAGCTAGGCATGGAGGCCAGAGAGAGCTGGGCAGGGAGAGTCAGGTCGGTCACTCACTCCCCCTGGGTGAAAGAGGTGTACGGGGGTGTGTGTGTGTCACCTCTCCCCGGGTGTGTGCGTGGGGGGGTAGGAGTGTGTGTGTTACCTCTCCCTGTGTGAGCCCTAAATCCTTAAAGATAAGAAGGTAAATAAAAAGAATCCAACTATGCAGTATTTCTTTTTAATGGAGGCGCAGTCCACTTGATGTTAATTTGAATGTTTGTACCGCATAGTTCTAATTGATTGCCATTAAACTCACTTGAATATGAGTAATTTTACCAGGTGTCCCATATTCAACATAGGAAAATAGGTCACCCTACACATAAACAACTTAGGCACTTCCAACAGGATGCTTCTGCATTATGCTACTTTAATACACAAATGTCTAAATGGCATAGCATTGTATATAATACTACAAGAGATCTGAAAATAAGATTTGGACAATATAATAGTCTAATTGGAAGGGAGAGTTAAAATGTCCCCTGGCTAAACACTTCATCAGTTAAGAACACAAAGTTAGATGACTATCACAGGAGTTAAGTTTCCATTGGAGGAAAACATGCTGACCTGAATTCTCTATTTCTGCAAGGGGAAGAATTCTGGACTGACAGTTTAAAAACTGATCCTCTCACAGGACTTAAAGAAGAGCTAGACCTTACCTTATGGATTTTTAAGAGGGTTTCTTGTGATATTAAATTACTAATGGAAGTATTTGCACATAAGTTAAATAAACTCTTGAGGCAACATCTGGATATTACAATCCATCTAACAACATTTTGAGAAGCACTGGCCATTGGGATGAGTATTTCTCTCTCATGGATTAAACTTTCCTTTGTATTACTCTTTTTTTCTATTGAACTCCAGTATTAACACTTTGGGAGAACAACATCCACAAATGAATTTGAGAAGATACAAAATACAAAAAGTTGTAAAGTTTTCCTTCATCTCGTCATTTGTGTGTTACATAAGCCTCTGTATTGTCATACACTAAATTTCAAATCTATTTGTAAACACAGAAGGCTAGATCCTCTCCTATAGCACACACTGCAGATCGTGGGAACTGAGGATTGTGTGCAAAGCTCATATAAAGCTACTTTTTGCATTATTCAGTTCTTAAAACCACTGTGTGCCAATCTGGTCCCTTGGCATAAATTAGAGCAGCCTGAAAAGCTGCTCTAAGTCACATCTGCTGTCAATGAACTCAATGCACCAAATCAGCAAACATGATAGGTAGCATGTAGCAAAGTTTCTGCCTCTTTTTCTTAGCTCTGGTCATACCCGCTACACTGGCTCCTCACCACCAGAAGAACCCTACACTTTAGCGGTCCTCTCATGGACAGTTACATTGTTTCTGCAGCCAAATTTCACTGGCACCATGGAACAAATCAGCCACAGGTATCACCTGAGAATTTGGTCCAAAGTATATCAGCTGAAAATACAGAGACGTTTCATATAGTCGCTAAAAGTATCTGTTGAGCTACTTATACTTTGATCTGTGCTTCCACTTACTGCTGACTTCAATTTTAATATGGAGTATATTTCCAAGCTGAGATAAAGTCATTTAGATTCTGAAAAATCCTCTATCCTGAATTTTAGGGGCAAGTAATAAGTTAGTGGCCAGTGAGAGTAACAGAGGTACAAGTACAAAACAACCCAGCTACTCTTATGTGCACTGCACAAAACTAGACAAGCTATCCTTATGTGTACTGAACAAGAAGAGTCCATCCTATGTCTGAAATTGGTATCATACTTTGGTTGTGTGAATCATCCAGTGGTTTTTTTTCTTCCTATAATTTGTTTAGATTTTAGGGGTCACTGAAACTCAAAGAATTCAGTTAAAAATTGAACACAAGTTTTATAGCACTTCATCAGTAAGAAGGAAGCAGTAATTTGAGCCTATTTTGTCTGAAAAAAAAAGGAGATTAATGTAAAATACTGTGCCTGAAGGGCAGGCTGATTACAGTCTTGGGGAGAGAGCCATGGCACCTTTAGGAGCAGATCTGTGACCCAGATGTCCATAGCTATCTACGTGCTTCAAGAATCAATAGTTGTTACCATAGGTAAAAGTTCTATAATTCATTCACCTTCATGTCATAGTATTCTATAAGGGTAAAAGTTAAGAAGGCCCACTGCTGCTGTCCCTGTTAGCTGCTTAATTCTTCTTAGGAAGTGATATCATCTGAGCTATCAAACGGTCCAAAGATTGTGCTCCTAAACTTTGCGGTGTGACTACTGGGGGAATTTTATGAGCTCCAGGACTTGTCTCCATATATCAAGGAATGTCTCAGACTGAATTTATCTGCAGCTCATAAATGCATTTTTATCTGTTGGATCACTAATAGTTCCCCTATGTTTACTCCTTGGAGGAATACACTGCTAGGATTTTTGGCAATGGAAAATCCGTCTGCAGTGAACAGAAACAAAGTTTTGAACTTTTATGAGGTATCGTGACCCTTCCTGGGTTCCTGGCCTGAAAAAACAAGACAAATATAGTGAGTAGAGCAATCAGTCTGGTAGTTGTCACTTAATACATTTTAAGACACTGACATGTTTTGTAATTTACACACACCTATGAGTATTACAATGATTTAGAAGATCCATTACTATAGTATCGCTACCCACAGCTGTCATTTCAGTGCATACACCATTCCTCCTTATTCAGAATAGTTACCACCTCTCTATACCACTAGCTTTTTCTGAAATTAACAACAATGTTTAAATATGAAAAGATCTAACCAAAGGCTGTAAGAAATGTTTAATTGATAAATATGTAATACGTGAGGAACCATGGTGCTATTAAGTGAGTAAATGCTATAAATAACTTCAAAATGCAAATATGATTGCCAAACAGCATGTGGGCATGTAATTGTTTTTCTCAAATGAAAAAAAAAATAAAAAATCTTTGGTATCTTTTTCCCAAAGTAGCCAACATACTAATTGTAAAAAATACAGTTGCAAGTCTATTCAAGGCTTTGTACACTCATTTGGTCTTATAAAAATATTTATAAAGGATAAAATAGTCATGAATCATTTATTTCTTTAAAGTGATGAAGCATCTTTTGTGAGAATGGGCCTGATTCTCTTGTCACTTACATCAGTTTAACTCCATTACCATAGTTTAACTCTGTTTACCACAGTGAACATTAACAAAATTGACCACTCCTGCAATTTTATTGTGATCTCACGCTCGTTTGCTTTCCATGATCTCAAGATTCTTGGCATCAAATTGAAAATGTTCTCATTTTCAAAACTTCTATCTCCCGTTATTTTCAATAGGACTGAGGGCTAACAGCGCTGTACTAAACTGACCATAATTTCACTAGTCTTTGAATATGGAACTGCAGTTCCCACTAGTAAAGATGACCACCAACTTCCATTTTCTTTACTGAGACTAAAGCCAAGTTGTCCTTAAGGAAAAACGACTGCCAGCCTAGAGTTAGGGGTCTGGACAGGAAACTCTGAGGTGGAATGATCAGAAAAGCGAGGGGCACAGGAATGCGGGTTGCAGGAAAGAGACTGACATGGCTTACAACTGTATGTGGAATACAGGAAGGGAGAAAGAGAGTTTTGCTGGAGAATGTGGTGAGCAGACAGTAGTTTAAAGATGGGCAAGAGGACTCTGAGGGGGTTAGGCAGAATACAGGGTCCTAAAAAGGGAAAATAAGGGATAATCAGCTCATGATTTTTGAATGCTTGTGGTCTGCATATACTGCATAAACTCTTTTCTCCCTAGGGTTTCCTACCCTACCATCTAGTCTTCTACCTGGCCCTTTCACATGCATTATGCCTCCTCCTGTGCCCCTTTCATAGGCTTCTTCCCAAACCCATAAAAGCTTTAAACAGAGGCAGTCAGAGTTCCTGTCCCTTTCCCAGTCTCCCCCAACTTGGTAGAAATACCCATAACCTGCTTCTTCACAAGTTCACATAGAAGAAAAACCCATCACTGTTTTTTGTCTCTCCCATATAAAAAAAGTGAGGATGGATACTTATATTCCAGCCTACTTACCCAGCAGGCTTTGCTCTGAAGCCTGTAGTCCACATTGTTGCCCAGAGAACAATTCCTCTCACAGTTCCACTGTTCTGAGTGGAAGCTAGAAACAGACCATGTTGGATATGGGGCCTGTTGCTAAAAGTCTGGTAAACTCAGTTATAACCCCAATGCAAAGCCTTCCTGCACCACTTAAAATCCAATTTGTTTCATGTACTGCATGCTGGGTAACAACATGAGAAGACGCCATTATTATTAAAATAACTGGCTCTTTCAGGATTTCACCAGCTGTAGCTTAACATTCCAAATAATCAGTATACAGACTCAGTGTTGCCAATTCTTACATATAAAAGAAAGATTTTAGACTTCATGATTGTGGAGAAAAGTTTGAAAACGTTACCCAAGTACACCATACTGAGGCAGAAACCAGAAGGTAAATTAAAGAAAACAAAAAACAAACCAAAAAAACCCCCAATTTTTTGTTTTAAAAAACAGTCTCATTTTTAAACCAGTCTCCCTTTTTAAACCATGATTTTTGAGTGTTGGGGGTTGGCAATCCTGCTGACTTTCTGTTGACTCTGCCAGGCTCGTCCCTTCTGCAACCATGCGCCTCTCTCCAGGTCCAAATGCGGGTTGCTACATTAAGGGCCAAATCCTCATTCTGTTCTCTTTAGTAGGACCAACGTTTGTCCATTAGGCCCTAATTGGTTCAGATGGTCTTGTGTTGGAGAATCTCACCATAACAAATAGAGTTGCCCTAGGAAAGAACCTAGAGTTTCCGAGTCCTACTCCTGTGCTCTAACCACAAGACCATTGTGCCTGTCAACAGCCACTTTTATTAATGAATGTTACTTACAATTTTTCCTAGTAAATTAAATGAACCATGAAAAAATATGGGACCAAAATAACCAAAAAAGAGATCTTATCTTCTAGTAGTAAAAACTAATGCATAGTACTCTAATCACCAGTCCTTTGTATTAAGGAACACAAGCGGCTGTTTTTCTATCCAGGGGAAGTGAAGTGCTACTGATAAACTAATCAATATCAATATTAAATTAACCAGATTATGAGGTGAGGCCATTTCATCACCTTCATATACTATTTAATCCTCAAGATTATGGCTTTAAGTAGCTATTTTAGAGCAACGGCTGAAGGTTTAAATCCCTTTAATTTTAGGAATGGGATAAACTGAATTATTTTTTCTCTGAAATATGTAATGACATCTATTTCATGAAAAAACAAACCACAGATATGTACCAAAGTTATATTTTCCATCTCAGCAATAATTTAACCAAAAAACAAATTAAAATTCTCTAAGGCTTTTTTTTAAAAACAATGAGAGCAAAACTAAAAAAAGTATATTTCTCACTTTTTTTTTTACTGGAATAGTTTACATTTTTATTTATTTTGTAATAGATCTTCGAGAATGTAAAAGTAGTAAGTACTGCACTACAGAACTTTGGACATATGCCTACTACTTAAATTTCTGATTTTAGTTTAACCTAGATACCATAAGACTTTAGTCCAAAGAGCACAGCTTCTATGAAGTTTTAATGAAGAAAAAATAAACCAAAACCAAAAAACCCAAACTATTTTTAGGTCTGTCTGGCTTGCAAAGCTATTTCCATTGCTCTCCAAAAGTTATAATATATGTAAGGTCATCATTTGGCAGTATAATAAAAAGAATGTATTTCTACTTCCTCTTCACACGGTACGTATATTTATAAATGTAGGTCAGGTTACTCAGGTATTAGCACAATATTTCCTCTGGAGAAATATAGATACAGAATTGTTTTAGCACTTGAAAATATGAGATGCTGTAAGAATATGGTAGGTTTCCCTCCACTGTCAGATGACAAAGCAAGGGGTGGGGGGAGCACATGGCAAAGGTGAAAGTGATATATCTCCCTGCTCCCAAAGTTGTGGAATAGAGGAATGATAGCTTCCAAATATGCTTCCCCCACACACACTGCCCCCAGAAGTCTGTGTAAGCCTCTCCACAAGACCACCACCTGGTCAGGGCTCTGGGGGTCAAAAAAGGGACCCATTGGCTGTCCTCTGTATCTTTATCCTTCTCAAACCTCAGGGGAAGACATAGCACAGCATCTTGCTGAACGTATCAAGTTTATCTTTTAGTTTATCCCACTCCACAAATTTGAGGGAAGAGGTTCAGGTGGCTGCACATGAATAGGGTCATCTCAGCTTCAGGCACTGCCCCTTCTTGCTAGACTGCATCAGTTGCAAGTGGCTTCCTGTTACAATACATGGTTATTAAGTGAGGTCTGCAGGGCCAATTGCTTTTTTTCCTTCTTCTCCCTCTCTTTTTGATTTTGGTTCTCTGAAAATATGGTGCTCAAGCAAATGGTTGACTATAACACAACACCAACAAAAGCTTGCATGCAGTTTTCAAGTTAGTTATTTCTCTTTCCAAGTAGAAGATCCTAAATATATTTGAAAGAACTACTCCCTTATGTCTTGGTTCAAAGCTCACTGAAGTCAATGAACGTCTCCCCATCAACTTTAATGGACTTTGCATCATGTCGATTGAAGGTAGGAATTTTGTACAATCTCCTTAATATTCAGATTAAATAAGAACAATGTTTCCCTCCTAGTACATATTTTGTACTAAAATTTAGGGCAAAGTAATTAACTGGATATTTAAAAAAATAATTCTGATTGACAGATTATCTGGTAAAATATTAATTGTATCTATAACTACAATTAGAATAATAAAATTTGAAGATGAAAAAGCCCTATAAGGTAATCCAGTGGATTTCCCTGAAAGCACAGTATAGGTCTCTACCATATATTTTCTAAGGGTTTATGAGTTTTGGAGGGATTTAAAATAATTCTCAAATATGGCAAACTGAACTCCAGAATTTTGCATTCTAGCATACTAGAGCCTTAGTATTTATGAATTTATTCTTCGCAGGAGAGTTAATCATTTTTTTTAAATAGGTATGTAATCTTCAGCCATGCTTTGGGATAAGACTGGGAGAATCACCTGGCAGAAAATCTGATAAGGCTAGACTAATGCATCAAATTTAGCAACAATTCTTTGTGTAAAATCAGGCCCATTTTAAATGCCCATTAAATGCTGTTCTTTTTACCCTACACTGATAGTCCATTTTAATTATCCTACCAATTTCACTCTATTAAATAGGATGTGACCAAACTGAAGCCTGAGAACCACTTTTTTCCCTTGACACTATCTGGAGATGATTCACTAAGGCCCTGATCCAAGGTCCATTTCAATGACTTCCCCCTTCCCATGATCAGTCCCTGTCTTCTCCCATTCACAGTGCAACAACATCCCTGCAATAACTACAGCTATTGCTGACATGGAAAAGTAACACTGAGAAAAGGATTAAATCATTTTAGCTGTCCTTTAATGAAATTTAGCAACTGAAGACATAGCCCTATGTGATCTGGACCGCCAGAAGTCCACGGACTACAGTTGGTAACCTCTGGTCAGAGAGATTCCACTGTGAAAAACAAAAAATCTTTTGCATTAGCTGTTGTGATTGCTGTATCCTTCCAGTACAAACATAACCATAACAAAATCTGTTCCAATTAGGATGGCATTTCATGCACATTAGGGAATAAAAATGCAGTCCCTTCTATGAACCATATTTAAACCAATAGAGAGTTAAAATCAGTGGCACAACATGGCCGGATACTTGGAGCTAGATTTAAGAACACACTGTTAGTGCTTTGTTCCAGCTGACAGATATGGAGCTATCTACTGGGGAAAGCTGACTGTCAATCTGAGTAGAGCAGCTTGGGAAATTTTTACCAAAGCAAGATCTGAATAGTCAGATCAGAGTTGCAGACAAAGAGAAATTTCAGCAGAGTTCCTGCTGTCAAGATCCCACAAGAATAGGATCTCACCTTACTTCATGAGTGCAAACACTAAGGAGAGAAGGAGGAATTACATATCATAGTAATCAGGGTGTAACTCAAAGTAATGAGATTGAATTACAAAAGGAAGAGTTTAGGATAAATATCAGGGAAACATCCTGACAGTGAGATATTTTAAACTGTGAAATGGTCTCTCAAGGAAAGTGGTAATAACTCCATCACTGGGCACTTTTTTACAATAGGGAACAATACTGAACTGCCAATAGGGTAGACCTGATTACCTAACAAGAGTTTTTATATTCCTAGATTTCATTATGCTATGTAATTGTAGCTTTAAAAGTGTGCAGAAATACTGCGGCTACAGGAAATAGCACTTGAGAGCAATATCTGAAACTGGACATTCAAGGACATTATAACCATGCAAGACAATACAAATTGACCTTGTCATTACATTTTCAAAACCATAGTACAGCCACACAAGAAAAGCTTCTGTGATTCTTGTAGTATATTCCAGAACGAAACTTTGATCACGCAAGGATATATTATAGAAAAATCTGTATACAGAGGTATATGAGACACAGTACAATGATTTCCAACCCCTTTCAATCCAATGCTCAGAAGGTTGTATCCTCTGAGTTAATATAAGATTATTTTCCTTATTCATCCTGCTGATGTAATTGTAAAACTACTGGGAATGAGGGAATTCTCTGTTTGCCTATTCAGCATGTTAAAATAGATTAATCTGCTAAAAACACTTAATGGACACTAAATGACATACAATTTAACACCATAATTGTGAAACATCAAAAGAATTACTCAATTAAACACTTATGCATTCAGCTTCTGGAGATAAAGGACAAAAAAAATCTCTTATTGGTGTTAATTTCTTCAGAAACATTTGTGATGGAATTTGGTGTTTATGGAAGTGAGGAACTATGAGCAGTGTCTAGAGAGAGGGATATTATGTTCAGACTGTCTGCAAACTTCCTTACAAAAATATGCCATTGAATCTGAATCCTGACCTATTTTTCTTGTTCTTGGGCTACCTTTAGCAGCGAATGACAATGTTTTCATGCTATATATTATATTTTATCTATATTCACGTTTTTATGAAATATTATTATATCCTGCTGTGACATCTTTTTAATATACTTATATTTGAATTTTCCATAACAGAGGCAGATACATATATAATACTGTTTCTTCTATGGTTTCAATGTATCTTTTTATATAAATCAGAATGTAGATTGTAAGCAATCTCGCCAACAGTTGAAACTCCAGATACTTAGTGGTAGCAAAACTAGTTTCCTGCATCTGTAAAATTACTCATATCCTGATTTTTTGTACACAAAGTCTTATCAATTACAGGTAAAAGACAGATCTTCCTTTGACTGTTAATCAAATATTAAAATGATACTATTTTGGCACAGGATTAAACAGTGTGTTATATTTGCACACACCTAGAAGCACAATGAAACTCTCAGTTAAAGAAACACTGCAATGGAACATAAAATAACGTCCAACCATATAATCCAACCTTAAATTTAATGGCATTAATACTAATTGTACCAAACGTCCCACATATAAAACTTAAATATGAAATAATGAAGTCATACTGTCAGCTCATGATGCAAGAAAGAGTGATCAGAACTATACCCAAAAACATAGGACACTGCGAACAGCAAAGTATCCCAACAAACAACATTTTAGGTAATGTCTGTATTTTGGTTTAATATCTAGGGCCACATAAAACCAACCACCCCACCCCATCCCCTGAAAAAAAGGACAATTTTCTTTAAAAGAACAGTGGGGATCAACTATTGCTGATGGATCTAACTACGGCCTCCTGTCTTTGCAACATCATCAGGCTGTATGTTTTCTGCTGGACTTGCTAAAGTGGCAACAACCTTAGATTACTCAGTTGCTCAATTCATGTAAAAAGAGATTTTGGAACTTTATGAAGTGTTTTAAAATTCCATGTAATTTCTTTGTTTGACTTCTGCATTCTGATTAGGTAAATTTCTCAGGATTCATCTAACGCAGGGGCAGGCAAACTTCTTGGCCTGCGGGCCACATCGGGTTTCCAAAATTGTACAGAAGGTCAGTTAGGGGAGGCTGTGTCTCCCCAAACAGCCAGGCGTGGCCTGGCCCTTGCCTCCTATTTGACCCCCACCCCCAGCTTTTTGCCCCCTGACAGCTCCCTCAGGACTCCTGCCCCTCCAACTCCCCCATCTGATGGCTCCCCCGAGGCCCCTGCCCCATCCAACCACCTCTTCTCCCTGTCCCCTGACCACCCCCAGAACCCCTGTCCCTTACTCTTCCCCCCCCCCGGGACCCCTGCCACATCCAACCCCCCTGTTCCCCAGCCTCTGACCTCCCCGACCCCTAACCACACCCCCACCCCCTGACCATCCCCCGAACTCCCCTGCCCTCTATCCAACTCCCCCTGCTTCCAGCCCCCTTACCGCGTTGCCTGGAGCACCGGTGGCTGGTGGCGCTCCAGCCGTGCCAGCCAGAGCACCGGCCCAGGCTACAGCTCTGCAACTGTGCTGCCCAGCCGCCCAGAACGTTGTGCCAGCGGCGTGGTGCACTGAGGCTGCGGGGGAGGGGAAACAGCGGGGGAGGGGCTGAGGGCAAGCCTCCTGGGCTAGGAGCTCGGGGGCCGGGCAGGAGGATCCCGCGGGCAAGAAGTGGGGGGTGTCAGATAGGAGGTGGGGGCTGGGCCATGCCTGGCTGTTTGGGGAGGCACAGCATCCCCTAAGTGGCCCTCCATACAATTTCCGAAACCCGATGCGGCCCTCAGGCCAAAAAGTTTGCCCACCCCTATGATAATGAAAAATTCTGAAAACTCAACATTTTTTAAGGAAAATTGAATTGTTATTTATGGTCAGTCCTACTATAAAATACTCCATGCAGAGAGGGGAGTAACTTCCCCTCACAGGTTGTAGTCGGCATGGTATGATTCCCAGTAAATAAAGGATTTTATGTGATTGTGACAGGCTTCTTTCTATATTGTTCAGTATCAGCATTCTAGTTGAAGTTACAGTTTGAACTCATGGTTTCTTCAAGACATTTCACATTTTCTGTACAAAAAGACACTTCCTTTTTGTCTCTCATATAATAAACTGTGTACATCAACTATGTTGTATATTGTCATGGGTGAGAAATTCATACACAAGAAAAAAAACTGATACAGCACGAACACCACATTTTTCCTCGTCAATTGACAGCACGAGGAGGATCCCATATAGGGGATCTATATAGGGAAGTTGCCTCCTGTTATTGCATAGACAAGCTATCCAAAGGAACCCCAGTGACATTCTTATTCCTAAATTTTAAAGCTAGACATGCACAAACATTTAACATGCATCTAATTTGAGCAAACAAATTGGGTCTTTGAGGGCATCTCCGATTCCCAACAGTGGAGTACCTATGCCTCATTTTCATATGAACGTTGATTATTTGTAAGCATAAGCTAATTGCATTGAAATGTATGTGTGCTATTGTGCACTACTAATTTTGAAAATCTGTCCCAATAGTCCTCATGACATCACTGGGAAAATAAGTCCCATAGCAGCTATCCTTTACCGAATGTTATCTTGGAGTACTGACTGCAACCTGAATCAGATTTTTTTTTTAAAACTAATTGAAAGCTAATACTAGTATCCCAAACATTATTTTGAAGTAGAATGAGAAACTACAGAATATTGTCCAGTTTTTACGATGACCCAGTTGGAGTAGTTTTTCCAGGTGAGTCTTGTGACAAAGTCAGACCTGACCACTGTGAGTGAGTGGAGGAAGGCAGGTTTATCAGCCCTAGCGTGGTGAAGGCCCTTTTCTCTGCAAACTGAAAAGTGGTTACCTCAGGTTAATGAGAGACACCTGAGTCCAAGTGAGGGCTTCACTTAAACCTTTAAAATCCCCTCTTCTGATGAAAGAGTGAAGGGAGGGATGAGAAACAAGCTGCAGCGAGGTTAAGGGCAGTAGGGAGAAAAGGTAGAAGGCTGTTGTTCTCCCTAAAGGAGAAACAATCAAGTTAACTTCTGTTGGGGAAGGACTGGCAACCAGAAGCCTGTGTACTAAGGCAACATCTCAGGGAGGGGGCAACAAAATGTATTCATTTTGTGTTGAGTTTGGTTTTCTGTTTTTTGTTTTGCTTAAGAGACCTACTTTGTAAATACTGAAAAAACAAAACCAATGTGAAGAATTAAAAGCCACGGGAGTAGGACTGATTTACTTCAGGCCCCGCACTGCATGAGGAAGAAATGCTCAGGCTGATGAAGCAAAGGAGATGCCTTGCCACAGTCTTCATAAATAAAGAGCATATTCTGCTTCTGGTATTTAATAAATAATTTGGAAGCACATTTCTCATTTGTTATATTACTCTGCCCTCTGTAGGTCATTGAGAAAATTCCTTCTCATTTGCTAGGTCAGTATAACTGCATCATTCAGGGGTATGGAATCCTAAGTGACCTAGTTATTCTGACATAAGTTTATAGTGTAGCCAGGCCCCCAAAGCTATCTAGAGGCTTCTCCCTCCAGAAGCATTCCAGGACTAGGAGGGCACAAAGGTAACTTTAAACTGTGGTAGTCCACTCTCTCCAAGGCTGAGAGTTCTCATTCTAAATGTCTGGTTTGCATATGACCCCGGTATGAGGTCTTATGTAAAAAAGTACAATCAGCTGTTATACAATGTTTCTATCTAGATCTTGAAAATATCACAGGAAATGGTTTTCAAGGGAGCCAAGTACAGAGAACAGGTTTCAGAGTAGCAGCCGTGTTAGTCTGTATTCGCAAAAAGAAACGGAGTACTTGTGGCACCTTAGAGACTAACAAATTTATTTGAGCATAAGCTTTCGTGAGCTACAGCTCACTTCATCGGATGCATTCAGTGAATCCTTTTCTTTTTAAGTACAGAGAACTAATCTTACAGTTTTGGGAGGCAGAGTAGAATCTTCCTGTTATGAGTGCCCTAAGCCAACCTTAGCTGTAATTAGTTTTGCTCCCTGCTGTATTAGAATGCACACAGACTGTTGTGTCTGCACATCACATACACATTAGATATCATTCAGACTGCTTAGTATGAGACTAAAGTCCTATAATAAATGTTACTTACGATGTACTTTATCATCCCCAATTCCAACTGAAATAAAGTCCCTGAAAAGTAGCTGAAACAGCATACAGAGATAGGGTTGATTTTCTTTTAAATGTGGAAGAGTTTACTGGTATGTGAGAAGTGTTGCCAGAAGAGTTTATGTTAAATTGCTGACTCACTGAGATCATGCTATTTTACAAAAATCAAAGTTCTCTTCCGATCCACATATTCTGTATTTCCAACAGCAAACTCTAATTAAGGATTATAGTTAGTCAATGGGTAGCAGGCCTATGTACTTTTTTAAAAACATATTGTCACCCATTTTTTACTTGAGTGGCCAGTCAAAAGTTTTGGGGTTCTGCGGATGTTCCTGTTAGAAGTAGAAATCAATGAAATCGGATGTTTTCTTTTATTCAGTTTTGTTTGTTGACAAAGAATGTTCGAAGTGCTGTCTCAGAACACAGAAGGAATCAAATAGAAGGGAAAAGCATCTTTTGCTCACAGCACCAGGAACATCCTTTTCAATTTGCTCCCCAACCAAAAAACCTCCTCCAAAGTCAGTCACTGTACTTTCAACTTCTTTAGGCTGTGTCTCTCTCTGTGTCTCTCCCCCAGTTTTTCTGCTCTGCTTCCCCCCACCACACATACCTATTCAAAACAACACTCAGCCAAAAGCTCTGAGCTGGGTTCACAGACTCCAGGTGGGTTTACAGACTCCATTTGTCTTAGGTGGGGGTTTTAACTCAATCCATGACAAGGTTCCATCCGTCTTATAACAATACATTTAAGCTAGATCAGAGATTGAACCACAAACTCTAGTACCAAAAGTATCTCATGGATTTGCAATACTTCCCAGAGGCCTTTGGGTCTACAAACCTATGAGTGTGTTACACTCATCCATGTATCCCAGTCTTTCCATCTGTGACAGATTAAACAGATAGTGATCCAGATCCTGAGCTCCACTTGAGTGTATGTGTGTGCGCATGTATCCATGTGCACAGGGGTGCCTTCTGTTGCATGCAATCAGAAATGTTTAGCCAGGTTTTATAGCCTCTGATACTGCTAGAGCTACAAAAATGTCTCCTTTTGTTCCAATGGTTTTTAAACAGGAGTCTCTGCTGTTGCCATGAAGTTCTCAGTGGACACTCTAGACAACAAAGTGACACTGAGTCAATAATGACTGCAGAATATCAGCACGGACAGATTTTCAGCCAGGTTGGGTAGATGTGTGAACTAGGAATTCTCACTCAGAACTAGATTTAAAGATCTGAAGATCAAGAATCTGTTTACTGTAAATTTCACTCCTCCTTTACATCATGAATGCGTCTGCAAAATACATTACATTTTCAGAAGGACAGAACTTAGCTCAGATCATTTTTATTTTATTTTCCTTTTTATTTAATTTATGTATTTAGCATGTGCTGAGCATTAGAACACCATACAGAAAAACAGGGCATCTTAGCATTATCTAAGATAGGGTCCTAAAATTTGTCTTCTCCTGCCCTTCTCTTTAAAACATGCATATCACCAGATTTTTTATGCAAAATGCTTTCCAGGAAACCAAAGAGGATATTGAGGCTAGTGCAAAACAGACCTCTGTTGAGGTTCATTAAGTTTTAACATTTTAAATGTTTAGTTTTGTGACAGAGTGTAGTGAATCCAGCACTGGCTCACTTACTGTTGCAACAGGGCTTGAGAGGAAACTGCTCAGCTGAAGTCAGAAGACAAAGGA
Source organism: Lepidochelys kempii (assembly GCF_965140285.1). Taxonomy (NCBI): domain Eukaryota; kingdom Metazoa; phylum Chordata; order Testudines; family Cheloniidae; genus Lepidochelys; species Lepidochelys kempii. The sequence continues at coordinate 180,398,610 of NC_136380.1, forward strand.
AATCAAAGCATTGCCCAAGAATGGAGGGGGCAGGTGTCGCAGACCCTTGGGGTGATGGGGCTAGGAGTTCTGAGGTGAAACCAGCGTAATCTCACCAGCATCAACAGGAAGAACCACTGACAACCAGCTTCTGCTTGCCAGATCTTCTCACTTCTACAAAGCCACCCCAAAATGAGAGCCTCTCTTTTCCTGGCTGCCCAGAACTTTCCCTTGTGTTCTTTCCTTGTCAGAGGCAAATACAAACCTTCACTGCTTCTTCCCACCTACCATCTCCCCACGTGTCCTGGCAAGAGGAGGTGGGGGGTGAGATCCAGCATATTTCCTTCTCTAGGTATCTGTGACCTCCCTTTACCTACCCAGGTATGAGTTTTAGAATACAGTCACACTTAAACAATATTAAGGTGGCCTTTACAACTTGCACATCCCAATATTCACAATCAAGTTTCATCTTGATCAAAAAGAGTTTTCCTGATCAGCTGATTTCAAAATAACACTCAGTCTCAGTGTACAGAATCAAGAGACTGGTAGCAGCAAAAGGAGAAGACTGCTTTGGCTGCCTCTGTCAGATTACAGTACTTGCCTGGCCATTGTGACACTTAGATTACCCTGTTCAGATACAAGTGATCAATATGGTGATTTGGTTGAGTCAAGTTTGGGTTCTACAGAGTACACACTAAGAACCTGATACAACTCCTAGTGGGAGTCGTTCCATTGATTTATTGGAGTTGTCTTGGGGATTAAGTTACTAAACCAACCCCCCACAGATTTAGTGACTTTAGTGGAGTGCTTCCATATTTACACTGGTGTAACTGAGATCAGAATCCAGCTTCTTGTGTTTAAGAACAAGGCACACGAAATTCAAGCTTTTTTTGCGTTGCCTACAGCTGTAAACACTTGCCTACCTGCAGAACAAAACCAAGATTGTTTGATCTGCAGCTCTAGTCTGATTTTGACTGACACCCAATCAGGTGACTGATTGGGGTGGATTTAAAGTGTGTCAGAGGAGTTGAACACAGCAGTTGAGACAGTGTAAGAGAACCACTCAGGCTGGGAAGCTGAACCTAGTGCTATTTTCAGGAGTCATGTCATATCTGATTTATAAGTGAAATTTTGCTTTTACTATGTAGTCTGTTTAAAACTATTACAAATAAATTAACACTGAGATAGCAAAAAGCTAAGCCATCTCATTTATCTTTTAATGGGGAAAATAACGCACTCATGAAATCTGAACTCACTGCTCCGAAGCTGGGGCAAATACATAAAACTGATGTGATCCCATGTAGGGAACAGTTGAACCTGCTACAAACAGCATTCAAGAGTGGATGTCTTCCTGGAAGATATTCTTTAGTCAAACACAAGATACTGGACTCATTCTATGGTCTGTGATATACAAGAGGTTAGAATACATGATCTAATGGCCTCTTCTGGCCTTAAAACGTGATTCTATGAATGTATTTCACACACAACCATCTTTTGCTGTCAGCAAAACTCATTCTTGTACAAAGTACATTATCTGTGCTACCTGTTGAACATTACTTGTGTTTTGTGAGCTTAATGGAACAATTCAAAGTCAAGGAGAAAGAAGATTACTAGTGATGCTAACTTTTTTCTCTTTGTAGATCTTGTGATGCTTTCAGACTAGATGCCACCTCATGCCAAGGCTCTAGGCCTCACTGAACAGTGACAAATGTATAGCTGGGAACCAGTTTGGATCACCTGTGGGTTAGTATAGTTAAAATAGATATTAGTGTTATAACAATATGTTTAGTCTTTAGACTTTATGGAATGCTTGTAGGATGTTGCATGTACTAATCCTACTTCTAATAGCTGTGTCCCATGCTATAAAGGTCATACTTAAGTGTTTGCTTTTTAACTGTAAAATGTTTGTTCTGAAACTCTAACTCACCAAACAGGAAAAAAGAAAACTTCACCAAATGCAAAATGCTGGATTCCTACAGAAAGTAAGTGTTACCTCCTGCCCATCAGGAGGAACTGTTCAATCCAAATGGGCCATTGTGGAGCGAAGACTTTGTCAATTGCTCCCCCGCCCAGCCCTAAAGAAGTTACCTGCAGAAGCGATCATCCCATCATCTTGGACTCCAGGGAGGTGGTGGTAAGAATCCCTGACCCGAAGGAATTGGGGTTTTTTATGCTGTCTGGACTGAGGGGCAAAGATTCCTAGACATAAGCAAGAAATCCCCTTGCTACTTAGCATGGGTCAACCCTAACGGACATATAGAGCTGCTTATATTAACTTTTTAAATCTAAGCCTGTAACTCAGCTGTGTGTGTATGTTTCCTGTTTTAACCATGTAAATAACACACTTCTTTTTCCTGTTAATAATATTTAGTTTATTGCAAGATTGACTGCAGGTGGTTTTTTGGCTTGAGATCTAAGTAAAATTGACATGGGGTAAGTGACTGGGAGCAACCTGAATACTGTTCTGATTTTTGGTGTAAAGTGACCATCGATCACATAGTCTAGCTTGCCTGGGGGCAAGATAGACAGTCTCCTTGCGCTTTCCAGTCTGACTCCTTGGTAAGACTGTCATAGTGATTTAGGAGTTCACACTTCTTACTTGGTTGGTGAAATTTAAATTATAGAAAATACAAGAAGTTTGAGGTTTCTGCCCTGCTTTTTAACAGTCTGCCCTGAAGTTGGCACTCTCAGTTGTGAGCCACTCAAGACAGCGTAACAGAGCTCATTTAATTTTTTCTGTCCACAGAAATGACAATTCCTAGCTACATGATAATTCCTAGATACTTGACAGTTCCAGCTGCAAAAACAAACTTCTCAAAGTTCCCAACCAGCATGATTTCACATTTCTGAGAAATGAAACCCTACTTCTTTTTTTTTATGATATCATTGTTTTATGACAGTTAACCTGCATTTATTGTAACAAACCCACTTTGTGCCATGACAAACAACCATCAGCATTATTTATTCCAGATGTTTTATTCGATTGTGGTAATAATGAAACGTTCATTGTTTTGATACCCTGAGCAATCTGCAAGAAATTTTAAAAATACACATCTTTTCTGAAGCATTTATTCCCTTAAGAACACAAGAATGGCCATACTCAGTCAGACCAATGGTCCATCTAGCTCAGTATCCTGTCTCTGACAATGGCCAGTGCCAGATGCTTCAGAGGGAATGAACCGAACAGAACATTTCAACACCTGAATCTGGGACAGTTCCTCAGATTTGTCACCTAAGAAGAAAGGCTTGGGTATGGGATCTCCCCCATATCCTCCACAGTGAAGACCAATGCAAATAATTCATTTTGCTTCTCCACAATGACCTTGAGTGCTCCTTTAGTACTTTAATCATCCAGTGGCCCCACTGACTGTTTGGTAGCTTTCTGGTGAATTTAAAAATTATTTTTTGCTGTTGGTTTGTGTCCTTAGCCAGCTGCCCTTCAAATTCTTTTGTGGCTTGCCTCATTATACTTTTACACTTGACTGTTAGAGATTATGCTCCTCTTTATTTTCCTCACTATGACTTGACTTACAATTTTGAAAGGATATCTTTTTGCCTATAATTGCCTCTCTTAATCTGCTGTTTAGCAATGGTGGCATTTTTCTGGTCCTCTTACTGTGTTTTTTATTGGGGGTAAACATTTAGTTTCAGCCTCTATTATGGAGTTTTAACATTGTCTCCATGTGGTTTGCAGGTATTTCACTTTTGTGACTGTTCCTTTTAATTTCTATTAAACGAGCTTCCTCATTTTTGTGTAGTTCCCCCATTTGAAGTTCAATGCTATTGTGGTGGGTTTATTTGGCATTTCCCCTCCTCCCCCAAAAGATGTTAAATTTAATTACATTATGGCTGCTATTACCAAGGGTTCAGCTATATTTACCTCTTGGACCAGATCCTGTGCTCCACTTAGGATTTAATCAAGAATTGCCTTGTGAGATGCATGACAAGCTGTTCCAAGAAGCAGTCATTTATGGTGTCTAGAAACTTACTTTCTGCATTCCTTCCTGAGGTGACATGTACCAAGTCAATACGAGGGTAGCTGAAATCCCCCATTTTTATTGCATTTTCTGGCTTTGTAGCCTCTCTAATCTCCCAGAGCATTTCACAATCACTGTCACCGTCCTAGTCAGGGGTATATACCTTCTGCTATACTCTTATTATTCAAGTATCAAATTCCTATGCATCGAGATTACATGGTACTGTTTAATTCATTTCAGAATTCATTAAACTTTATGCTTTCTTTCACATATAGTGCTACTTCCCCAACAGCACAACTTACTCTGACATTCCAACAGGTTCTTCTATACAGTGGATAATAAGGCGCACAGCCAAAAAATTTTTTGCTATTTTTAAGTGAGCGGCAAATGTGAAAAAATACTTTTATGATCACATTTAATTGATGCCATACTGCTGACAGGTGCTGTTCTGCAGATATATAAAGAATTACAGATGCAATGACTTGTCAGATGCTATAGTCTTGACATTTTTTACATGAATATTAACAATTCCTCGGTATTCAGACAATACTTTTAGCATTTTAACTACAGAACTTACAGCTGATTAAAGATTGTCAGTTCAAATCTGTCCAGCAACCCTAATGACCAGAAATGCTAAGATCTGATAGCTGTCAGTAGTCTGAGTCCAGCTCCTAACAGACAGGTGGACACATCACAAAAATCAATACAACTATTAGAACTACCCTTATTATTTGGGGGTAGGGCTATGAATAAAATGCTGTCCCCCATTCCACAAATATAGCAAATTCTCCAACATAACCACCTCACTATGCAGAAAAGTGGCTTTAGGACTTTTGAAAAAGACAGTCAACTGATTGTTTGGGTTCTTCCAAACTCAGCTCATCAATGTTGTTAGAAGTAGGACTCATGAGACCACTGTCATCCTTCTGTACTGGAAAAGCACAGCTGTGCTCCTTGTGCCAACATCTAAACAAAATTATCAAGAGATAATGTTGCAAGCAAGCTGAGTTCCAGAGGCCACTAGACCATCAGCCCCTGGGGACTGTGTGCACATTCTGGTAAATTTTAGATTCTTTTTCTCTCTACTTTTCTTCAATTATTTATCTATGGAATCTAGGATCGCCAGAAATGTTAAAACAATTAGCATACTGCATGTGCTAAAACAGCTGAGCCATCCTTCCCATATTTTCCACTAAAGTTATGGAGACTTAAGAGATCTGTCAGGCAAGTACAATACAATTCTGTCGTACAATCTATGTTAAAAGATTCTTGATGATGCCTGGTTAAGCACTCAGAAATCAGGGAACAACAAAGTGAAGGAAGAGAAGCTTGGAGTGGGGCTACCCTGTGATGTAACCGTTCCATTTCTGTAATGGTGCTGAAATGAAGGACTTCAGACTCCAGGGGTCTCTGTCCATCACCCACCAATTCATTTCTTTAAAAAAGTCAGTTCTAATCAACAAAAAGAGAAAATAGGTTTTCTCCCTGAACATGTAACTGAGGTTGAAAACTGAACATTAAGGACATCATTCCAATTTTCTGCACTAAAGTACGTAAACTCCAGATTTCCTGTGGATCGTCCAACCATCCCCTTGCTCTGCTTTTTGCTCCCCCAGTATTCCCCTGCTCTTGTAGGGCTATTTTAAACTCGTGCATTTTAACTGTCATAAATATGGTCATGGGGAAAACAACCAATTTCCCTTTTATAGGATTATGGCCAAGTCCTACAAACATTCCTGGGTGTAGTGCTTATACTATGAATAACCCCACTGAAATCAAAAAGACTACTTTAATAATAGGAAACAGTGCATGCATAATATTTATAAAACTAAATGCTTAGGGTTAAGTTCTCTGCTTTGCCCAGTGGAAAGGGACTTTCAGCAAACTAGTTACAGCTCCCTGTGCGCTGGTCTACTCTGCACCAGAGAACATAGCCAGCGGTGGACAGGTAAAGCACTACCCCCTCCTTGGCTTCTTCCCTACCCCATCCCCCTGTACCAGGAGCTATGGTGAGGGAGATGTAGGAGCCAACTAAGGACACCTGAACTGTCCCTTATCATGGGAATCCCTAGCATGGGATTTGCTAGTGGTATCCACTCCCTTTACATCAACTGAGCAGTGCAAAGGGAGTAGAACTGACCAGAAAATCTGTCCTCTAGTGTGTAACATCAAGAAAGGATCTTTATACAACATCTAAGTGTTCTTTATAGAGACTGAAAACTGTATGGTGATTCTGGACAATCAGAACTCTTCGAAAAGTGAGGATGCAGCTACTGAAGGTCATACATGGTATTTTACAATTGCTGGGTATATTCTCTCAACTGCTTCTCTATTAACCAAAAATCCCCACATTATTCTACAGTGAAGCTTATTCATAAGAGAAACAAAAAGGGAATTGAAAGGAATGTGTATGTATTTGAAAAGCATTTCTTTTTTAAAATAACTATAGGATATTGGATAACATTTTATATATTACTTTTCAGAGTGGTTGTAATGCATGGAATTCTTGATAGAGGGGAATTAATAAATCCAGCATAAGCACATTCAGAGCTCCTAAAATCAGGTAATTAACTGCTCCCACATTACTATTGTCCAGTATCTCTCTTATTCAAGCCAGGACTCATGCATGCTTCTCATTCTACCTTCAGATTCTCTCTATCCTTCTCAGTCTCCACAATGGCCCCATCCTTATGGTTCTCATCTTTCACCTTCTACTGACTCCATGACATGCTCTGTGTCAGAATAATATGGTCTCTCAAGTTAAAAGATTCACAAACCTTATAAAAAACATAGTAGAGACATAGGTCTCTAGATGCATGAATGACAGCCTAGTTGGGTTTGTTTGCCAGGGAGTTAAAAATATCTGATTCAGTTTTAGCACATCACATTGTACTGTAGTTTTTCTATTGAATACATTTTCAATAACTATTTGTTGGCTTGGCCAGGTCACTATCACCACACCAGCCTCAGGCAGCAAAAGATCCTGTAGTGCTCCTTCTCAGGGGTTCAGATGTAAGTCAGGTCACCTCCACTGTCTGCCAACTACTGAGTACTCTGCTCCCCTTTTTAAGCTCCACCTCCCGTGTGTGCAGGCACTGCAGGTGCAGTGATGGGACTTTCTGGGTCCAGAGTAGGTCTTGAATCTCTTTCTTTCCAGCGGGGAGGTTTGTACACCACATCACAGTTCCACAGAGCCAGCCACACCGCAATCATCAAACAAAAATAGAGATATACACATTTTCCACCAAATCAACACAGACATCTCCCATATTCTTCACAACTACCCTATCACTGTGTAATAGACTCACATTATACATTCTAGAATTCAGTGGTTCTAGGATGCTGATACATGGTTATTTTTCATCCTCTCTTGAATAATATACATTGACACACCAAAACGGGCACACTTTAATCTGGTGCTACTGCTTCCCTCTTATTAGCTACTTCATTCTCCTTTGTGGCATTTGCCACCTTAGCATTTTTCCTTCAGCCTGAAAGGTAGGTTGTGAGGCCACTGTGCCACACACTTTAGTTTGTATTACACTACACAATTTCGCTGTTATACATGTAATAGAATCATGCTCTTATGACATTATTAGCCTAGCTCCCTCCAACAGTGCAAATCAGTCTAGTATTAAGGTGATTTCTATCATCTGAACATCTAGTCTATCAGGGGTGCTGGAACTAGGGATGCTGGAGGTGTGGCAGCACCCCCTGATTTGAAGTGGTTTCCATCATATACAGGGTTTACAGTTTTGTTCAATGGTTCTAAGCACCCCCATTATACAAAATGTTCCAATGCCACTGTGGTCCATTGCCTTTTATTTTCACGCTCTTAGTTACAGTATGTTTCACTAATTTGTTCATTTGTCAAGTAAAATGCAACAAATTCTACACTAAAAAAGTTTAAACTTCTGGTCAGATAAATGGCCACCACTCTGCATGGCACTTGACTTTATATATTTTTTTATTACAAGGCAGTTCAACAGGGAAATATGCAAAGATCTGTGACAATATTTTAGACAGCTATTTGGACCAGCTGCCTCTTTTGGGCTCTAAAAACAGATTTAATATTTTAGTTGAAGTATATTTTTACACTTATTTCTCACAACAGATGGACTCTATACACTACATACGTGTATCAAAACACTCATCCCACTCTCAGACAGGATAACAGGAGTCTTTCCTATTGGTACATAAACAGCATTGTGTGATTTTTCCACTCATTGAAATCTAAGAACTTTTACATTTAATTACTGTCAACTATTTAAAAAGAACAAACAAACAAAAACGTAATTCAGGACTGGATGATCACTTGAATTCTATCTAGATTATGTAGCACACAATAATCTAACATAGAACAATCTGTAGCCTTGTACGTTTTTAGATTAGCACACACAATAATATTCTTGAATAAAAGCACTGGTCTCCCTTCCCATAAAACTAAAACACAGTGAGAGATTTTCAACAGGAGGGTTCTTGAAGTCCTTTTATTTCAAATGTTTAAACTGAGCTGTTTAAATACATATCCAATATGAAATGAAATGTATACTGCAACTTTATATTACATATAACCTGCATTAAAAGTATGAATGCATTAATTAAGTGCATTAAAGCTTATCTAAATTAATTTGAACAATTCTCTGAAATCCAAACTCACATTCTGTGCTAGCACATTTTGTAAATTAGACGGAATGTCTTGTCATCTGTGAAGCATGATGAGTCAATTTCAAAGCCCCAGCATAACACTTGCAAGTGACCCTCACTCAGCTGCTTGAATGGCCTGGATCTAAGATGAAATATTTTCTCATTCCAAGTTTTCAGATTCACAAACTTGTTTGACTTTAAAATCAAAATTATGGGACTGAAGAAAAACCTTCTTTGAGTATTTAAAAGTGTCCTAAATGATATAAATATGTCCAGGAATCCCAAAGAGCTTTGCAAATATTAATCAAGCCTCATACTCCTTTTAATCTGATCTCTGTTTTTTCTGGCTTTTGAGTGGATTGGGCCCAAGTCAAAATATAAGCTGTACTGGACATTTATGACAATATTATTAGTGCAACTATAAAAGAATGAAAAAAAATAGTATACATGTGTACATAATACAGAAAAGTATGCAATTTATGTCATTTGATAAAGCGTGCACATAGAGGAACAGAGTAAACATTGGGTTTGCACTCTACACTCTAGCATTTCCTGAATTTACAGTACTCAATCATGCAACCTCAGCAACAGTTTTAAAGGGCTTATTCATGGAGCTATAATTAACACAGTTAGCTACTTTTGGGTACGTTTTAATAATTACTAAGTTCAATGCCTCAGAGAGGTACATCACAGATAAGGGTACCATATTTTAAATCTTTATTTTTATTAAAAAACATAATATCTATTTTAACACTACACAATTTGCAAGTTCTCTGCATCTAATTAGGAGCACATGTGGGGTCATTCATATGGTCCTGTCTCCCCACATAGGAGAGAGTTGGGCCTTTCGGTTCAATGCTACTGCAGGGGTGTAATAAACCTCTAAGGTGAATGTCCATGGCTATCCAACATTGTGACCAAAATCAGGATTTTAGTCTCTGTGGGAGTCAAGTCAGGGAAACCCAAGGTCACACAGGCTACACAGCTGAAGCTGGATAAAAGCAATTTTTGATGAATAGAGCCATATGTAACAACATGGTATCACTTGTAGCAGCTGTAATGTTACACTACCGTATGAACTATTCCGCGCCTCCCTGGTTTATCCTTCCACAAAGGCCAACTAATCCTAAAAGTGATATAAAACATGTTGCATAAAACCTTAGACTCTGACTCTCACTGGTAATAGTGAGATTTGACCTAGCTGATTCCTAACAAAACAACTTTCTATCCCACTTTTATACCAGCGAAAACAGAGCTGTTAATGGCTGTTTTTAGTATGCAGGCAAAGTCAGCTGATGCAACGACATGGAACCAATTTGAGAGGCTTTGCCAGATAGTTTCTCAGCCCAGGGTATACTGATGACAAAGCATGATGCAAAGAGCATTTGAGAAAAAATAAAGACAAAACACAATATGGTACATTTCAAAACAATGTACAATGCTTTTGGGGGTGGGGGGCACTGAATAACATTCATTGCATTCCAAGACTAATCTGTCAAATTTAACACAGTTGTGGGTTTATATATATTTTTCCCAAGTTTGTTAGTAATGACAAAATAAAAAATCCTGTAAAGCACAGAACCTGTACACACACACCACCTATATAATATATAGAATCATCTGAGATTTCTTTGAAGGCAATATGATATAGTGAGCTGTTCAGAGAATCAGTAGCCAGGAACCCTTGAGTTCTAATCTTGATTCTGCCACTGACTTCCTGTGTGACCTTGGCCAAGTCTTTCACACTCTTTGTCTATCCTCAATTGTAAAACAAGTCTGATAGTGATGTTTTGACCATTAATGAACTAATGGTTTCTTATTTAAATATTGCATGTTGAAAAGTGCTACATCAGTGTTAAATTAATAATGTGCATGTGGGAATGTAACCTCTGAAATTTTATTCCTAGGAACAAACTCTATACATCTTGTTGTCTCACCACATTAGGCTTGCCCAGTGCTGATTCTCCTAGCTAATAAGGGAGTGATAAAGACAAGTTAGAAAGGGACAGCTGTTCTGTTCTCAACATACAAAAAAGTGTAAAGCAGAGATGGAATACTGGGTGTGAGGCTTGGTCTACACTTGGGGGGTGGAGGGGGGGCGAGCTAAGTCGGTCTAAGTTACACAACTTCAGCTATGAAAATAGTGTAGCTGAAGTTGACATACTTAGAGCTACTTACCACAGTGTCTTCATGGCGGTAGGTTGACAGCTGACGCTCCCCCATCGACTCCACCTATGCTTCTCGCTCCGGTGGAGTACCGGAGTCAACGGGAGAGCACTTGGCGGTCAATTTATTGCGTCTTCACTAGACGCGATAAATCAACCCTGCTGGATCAATCGCTCTGGAGGTAAGCGTAGACATGCCCTGAGAGAGAGCACATATGTGAGTGAGTGAGATAGTGAAGGAGACAGAGATGGAGACTTCTACGGATGAATGCAATCAACAGTGGATTTTGTTCCTCTGGAAGCAGGTACAAAATAGATTGTCCCTAGATCAAACTGCAGAAAAAAGTAAATCTTAGTGTAGCCTTAAGAATCTGCTTCATAAGAATGAAGTATACAAGCATAACTGGGAATTCAAACATACATATCAAAAGCTTAGGCTTGTATAATAAGGTTAAACTCTAACATTTTAGCTACTTTTTTTAAAAAAAAACCTTGCAATATGGGTGGGATGCAAACCTTGTCAAAGGTTTGCTTTGGCACCTGATGCATCATATTTCTCTAACAGTTTCACATCAAAAGAGTTTCTGAAAAATAGCAGAGACTTCTGGGAGACTATCTGACAAAACTGGCTGAAATTTGCACCCAGCAGCACAATGGTATCATTGCTCCTTGTTTCTTAATTTCCACATTGTCTACTGGACTCTTATGTACACAGACTATCAAGTGTCCAATTAATGTTAAAGGTGATGCATATAAAATGCAAACTAAAATGTTTATAGTCATTAAAAGAATAAATTAATGTCATAGTGTTATATGAAGCTAAGCAGGCTCTGCTAAACTAGCAGAACACTGCTATTCAGGGCCATGCAATTTTTAAATCAAATACTGAATATAAAACCATAATATTCCCAGTGATCCTTGAAAGGAGAGAGAGAGGCTTAGTCAGTGAGACTTTGTTTTAGTGGGAACAAACAGCTAGAGCCTTTTCATGTTACTAGAACATTAAAAAAAATTACTTTAATTTGGTGCCCAAAAACTAATAAATAATATCAACAAATGTTAAAGTAATCAGGGCTTGATTGTGACAAAAATACTACCTTTGGATATTGTTATAGACAGCTAATGTTTCAGGAGAAAAAGGATATGTACATAAAAGGATATTGAGATACTTAAAACATTCAATCTGGAATAGTTTAGTCATTAGCATCTGTGATTTTATCACAAGAGCAAACATACAGAGTGCATCGTATATTATGTGTAGATGATATTAATTTAGGCAATATTTAAAATATTGACTGTAAAACTAAGTAAAATGTCCTATAATCTATGCAGTTTTACTCCTCTTTTTACATACTGGCTTCTCCTTATATAAACAGTAGTCTTTGTTCATTAGTAATACACAGACCACATCTGTTTCTCATTAAATACCCTTTTTTTCCCCTTCTAGTACATTATGTTCCTGTCAGACAAGGCTCTTCAATAAAAATGGGTTGCCTAACTACAGATTCATGTAAATTAGCTGGGACACCTGGACTTTGATCCAGCACTGTTAATAAGAAGCATCAGTTACTAGAAAACAGGTTTTTTTTCCCTCTGTACACCTTTGTATGCAGAGTTCACATTGCTCCTCATCAAGTGCTTGGGAATGATATCAAGGGGACCCCATGAAGATGGGGTTAGGCATCTCTTTACTGATTGCCAGAGCAAGTCTTGGCTGACACTTGAAGCAGGCTCCAGACGACAAAGTGATCAAGGAGAGAAATTCCTCCAAAAAGACTTTTTTTGGAGGGAATTTTTCTTGGTAAGGCCTAATAAGAAAAAAATGGAGAGACTGGTTCTCAGCAAAGCCTCAGTCCGAACGCTTAGCATATCAGAGGAAATACTCCATACTCCCTAGCCTGCAAATCCAGTGCATGGGAGAGGCTGAATCTACTGAAGGCCCTATGAAGCTGATGCAAAGATTTGCAATTGGGGGAGCAGGGTTAATTCAGATCACTGCATCCTGCAGCCATACAAAATAAAGCCTTCTGTTGACTGACCACATCTCTCTGCTAAATTCATTAGTGAGTGTCCTCATGCAAGGGGTTTCCTTCACTGTAAATCCACTTTCTATTTTCCAGAGCATTAATTACTCTAATCCCTAGAAAACTCCTGGTGTGTTATAAGTTTTAAATTGTAATGTATGTTGCTCTTAAATGAAGTATTATATTTTGTAATAGTCTTCCAGCTAGATTATTATAGCCCTTATTCAGAAGAGCAACAGGGAGTAAGGCATCCTGCTTAGTTCCCAGCCCAGTTCAGACTGTGACTGACCACCCGTGCATGTGGGTTGGGGACGGGAGAGAAGGGAGGAGTGGAAAATAGGGGCTATTTTTCCAAAACTCCCCCTTCAGATCGAGGGGCAAGGAGTGGGAGGAGTATAAGTTCAGCCACCACAGAGCCTAGTCAGTACATAGTGTAAGCTCTATGACAAGGTGTGGAGTAATTTATTCCCATAGAGCAAGCAAGAAGCTGGGGAGGAATTGTGCTTCTGATCCAGATACTGGTCCCTGGTCTGCCCCTGGGACAGTGTAGCTATGTAGCACCACAAGTTCAGGGCAAATTATAAAGTTACACACTTTCTAGCGTTTTGTAGACGTGGTATTCACTTTTGAATAAAAACAGAATATATGATATCATACCATACTAGGATACAGGTTTTGTTTTATGGAATTTTGCATCAATTTTTTCAGACCACAGAAATGATAATATATTCACAATGAATAATTTGACTAGGTATCAGATGCAGATCCGTTTTGTCTGTTCAGGAAATAATCCTTATTTCAGCAAATGCATTTATTATATATAATAATCCACAATGTTCATTTAAAGTATTCAACATTTATTTTGGTGATTTGTCACCCAATCACATTATTGTTTCTGCTCCCTAGCTGGATGACTAACTTTAAAAACAGGAGAATAACAAATGACAAACAACAAATAGTGAGTACTTTTCATACACAAACATCCCGGGGTTTGCATGTGTTTATGAGTATTCATTCATAACGCAGCTACTCCCTAAAAACAGTTATGTGAATGAAAAAACTCTTTGAATATTTTTTTTTGCGCAAAAAAACAAGTAAAAAATGGCATTGACATAGTCAGATCTAACAGCCATGTAGAAAAAGTAATGTTCACAAACACTATTTGGCAGCTCTACACCAGCAGCCATTGTGGCTTAATCCTCCTCCTAATTTTGGAACACCATCACAAAAAAAGAATCTTGTCCATTGTAGTGCTGTCAACTTATGAAATTTTATCACAAATGTTGTGATATTTGGCATTCTTTTTAAAGGCCGAGCTCCTGAAGTGAGATGATTATGGAATCTCAGCTTCCATTTAACAAGACGCAAATTTCTTGCCCTTGCAATAGCTAAGAAAAGCCTGAAAGCATGAACCCTATTGGCTCATAGAACAAAAGGGGGGAAGGCCCCCATATTTATTTTATTTTAATATATAATTTTGTGGCCTAATTCATGACTTTTTGAGTGTTTGGCGTTCGCAACTCTGTGAATGACTTCAGAAATCCCACCCCACAGCCCTCAATGTAATGTACATAATTCCAGAACAGGATCAAAATTAAAACATTTCATATAATTAACTATAAAACAAGCATGTTTATCTGGTTCTAAAAGGGGATAAAAATAAGATGAAAAAATAGAAATCTGCTGCATCAACAAATTCAAAAATAATAACCTTATGGACTGATCTTTACGTATGCATGCCATTTTAAAAAAGACATTAGTGGTTCCTAAGGGCATCTCATTCTGCCATCTCCCTCAGTCACAGCTACTAGAGAGATGTTTCCCTCCTGTTATGAAACAATCATATGAATAAAGTTTTCTTGATTTGGTAAAAGACATTCAGGAGCTCCTACTTACGAGAGAGGGTAATGCAAGAACAAGAGAGTATCAACTAAAACTAACAAGCAGCAAATTTAAAACCTATAAAAGGAAGCACTGTTTATGCAAAACAAATTGTGGAACCCACTGTTATAAGAAACTATAGGATACACATCTACACTGCAGCTGGAGGCGTCATTTCCTGTTTGGATAGATGTACATATGCTAGCTCACGTGAAGTATAGCATTGGAGCTACAGTGGCTCAGACTTGTCATTTACTGGGCAGCAAGCACGTGTCATCACCCTGATCCCCAGGGTCACAACACTATTTTTAGCACTCTTGCTTGATCAAATATATCTACCTGAGCTTGAAATTACACCTCCAGCTACCGTGTATTTGTACTTTTTCTGAGTCCAAAGTCTCAATAGGATTCAAAAAAGGACTAGACATTTATATGAATTATACTTCTATTTACAGTTATATTGGCTAGGATAAAAGCATTTAGGCAGCACAAGCCCTCATTTTCTAGGGCATAAACCAACCATTTACTCATTGAGGTTGTCATAAATATAAAGGGAAGGGTAAACCCCTTTGAAATCCCTCCTGGCCAGGGGAAAGCTCCTCTCACCTGTAAAGGGTTAAGAAGCTAAAGGTAAACTCGCTGGCACCTGACCAAAATGACCCATGAGGAGACAAGATACTTTCAAAAGCTGGGAGGAGGGAGAGAAACAAAGGGTCTGTGTGTCTGTCTATATGCTGGTCTTTACCGGGGATAGACCAGGAATGGAGTTTTAGAACTTTTAGTAAGTAATCTAGCTAGGTATGTGTTAGATTATGATTTCTTTAAATGGCTGAGAAAAGAATTGTGCTGAATAGAATAACTATTTCTGTCTATGTATCTTTTTTGTAACTTAAGGTTTTGCCTAGAGGGGTTCTCTATGTTTTGAATCTAATTACCCTGTAAGATATCTACCATCCTGATTTTACAGGGGGGATTTCTTTATTTCTATTTACTTCTATTTTTTATTAAAAGTCTTCTTGTAAAAAACTGAATTCTTTTTCATTGTTCTCAGATCCAAGGGTTTGGGTCTGTGGTCACCTATGCAAATTGGTGAGGCTTTTTATCCAACATTTCCCAGGAAAGGGGGGGTGCAAGTGTTGGGAGGATTGTTCATTGTTCTTAAGATCCAAGGGTCTGGGTCTGTAGTCACCTAGGCAAATTGGTGAGGCTTTTTACTAAACCTTGTCCAGGAAGTGGGGTGCAAGGTTTTGGGAAGTATTTTGGGGGGAAGGACGCGTCCAAACAGCTCTTCCCCAGTAACCAGTATTAGTTTGGTGGTGGTAGCGGCCAGTCCAAGGACAACGGGTGGAATATTTTGTACCTTGGGGAAGTTTTGACCTAAGCTGGTAAAGATAAGCTTAGGAGGTTTTTCATGCAGGTCCCCACATCTGTACCCTAGAGTTCAGAGTGGGGGAGGAACCTTGACAGAGGTTAAGACAAAATTTCACTCATGGACATGGTACTACATAATTGTCCACTGTGGAGACTTTCTTCCTCTGAAGCATGTGGTACTGCCCACTGTAAGAAAAAGAATATGTGGCTAGATGGACCAGTGGGCATTCTTATAAGCTAGATTATGACCTCCTATTGTAAAGCCCATTGGATTGGCCCACAGGCGAAACAGTCTTTCAGGTTTCTCCTCACAGAATTTTCCCCTGAGTTCCTCCATCAGGGCTTTCCGTTACACAGACAAAATTGGGGATCCAGAACCCAAACCCCTCAACGCTCAGGGAATCTGGAAGAGGCACAGCTCTATACTCGTGGAGGCCCTGTGCCTCTGAACTGGCTCTAGGGCCCTTCAGAGCCATCCTCTGCTCCCTGCCAACATGGCTGTCCACGGAATCATATTGCCTGGTCTACTTTTGGGAGTGGCTGCCTTGGAATCCCCAGTGATGGGTGCTCCATTGGTGCTGAGGAATACAGAAGTAAACTCTGCAAAATCTGCACTAATGGTGCCATGGAAGTGACCAACTTCAACCCTCCCATGCATGGATATGCAGGAAACAATTTCCAAATGTTACCTTCATTAATACCTCCATTGTCTATACATGAACATCAGAGCTAACATTTCATTAAATTTTAGGGCTAGACCCTTGCCTCCTATTCCAACTGGTTTGTGCTGCTCAAGCAGCATAAAGTCTTATTAAACAGCCAGTTGGGGACGTCCCTTCCACAGAGGAATCTCAGCGTAGCAGTAGCAAAGAGGCAGCAGAGGTGCCTCATCTCTCTGATCCAGCATTAAGGGTGCATCACAGGAAAGACAGTGTTCTGTGCACTGCTTATACCAGGTAGATTCCTGGCAGGTGGAATGGCCCCGTGGAAGACTTTGCCCGCCAGTTCAACTTGAAGTAGGCCTCTGACTTTTCTAGTTTGCACCAGGGGCCTAGTTCTCAACTGGATCTAGGAACCAGTGGCATAAAAGTAGAGTAATCCAACCACCGCCACCACCCCAAACACAGCTCTAGGATTCAGCCTCCCAGTGTGGGTAAAACAGAAACAATTGCAATAATACATTTTATTAGATTCAAGCATTTAAGTTGCAATAGTTTCTAAGAAGAAGAATTTGAATGAGAAATGAATTTACAATTGAAATAGAAACTGCTAAAGAACTGTATGTGAGCCTTCTCAGGACACACCTTTGTATTGTTTTGTATTGTATTGCTAATCTCCTATAAAATGGAAACATTTTAGAAAAAGATAAGAGGAAAAAATATCCTGTGCCCTTGAAAGTTAAATGTTAATTTATTATGATAAATGAATTAAGAATGTATTTGCCCCATGACAACCATAAACAAATTTCAGTAAATGACAGGGACGGGCTTGAACCAAACTTTTGAACCCCGTGGTTAACATAACCAAAATAGGGTAGGGAACTCACAAGTTTGGGTGATTCTATGTAATCTTGGGTGTTGAAATTATATTGTGAAGTGACATTGCATCATTTTTTCAGATGGATGATGGCAGGAGGAAGACCGTAGAGAAAAGGAAATGAACAGATTTGAAAGTAGCCCATATCCCCAATTAAGTTCACAGTCAGGCAAACAAATATGCCTTGTGTGAATGCATGAGAGTGTTCATCAGTGTAATACCACTGTATTCCCAATTACCTTTGCCACCACAGAGTGGCAGAAGTAGGGCTGCCAATGTTCTAATCACGAACATCATTGCCCCATCCCTACCCTGAGGCCCCACTCACTCTGTCCCTCCTCCCTCTGTTGCTCACTCTCCCCCACCCTCACTCACTTGCTCACTTTCGCTAGGCTGGGGCAGGAGGTTGGAGTGCGGGATGGGGTGAGGACTCCAGCTGGGTGTGTGTGCTCCAGGATGGGGCAGAAATGAGGGCTTCAGAGTGTGGGAGGGGGCTCCGTACTGGGGCAAGGGTGTGATGAAGGCTCTGGCTGGGGGTGCAGGCTCTGGGGTGGGGCTGGGGCCAAGGAGGTTCAGAGTTTGGGAGGGGGTTCTGAGCTGGGGTGGGGGTTGGGGAGTGGGAGGGTGTGCAGAGTGTGGGCTCCAGGAGGGAGTTTGGGTGTGAGATGGGGTTCAGGGCTGGGACAGGGAGTTGAGGTGCAGGAGGGGGTGTGGGCTCCGGGTGGCGCTTACCTCAGGCAGCTCCCTGGAAGCAGCAACATGTCCCCTCTCCGGCTCCTAGGTGGAAGCGCGGTCATGGCCATGGTTCCCAGCCAATGGGAGCTGTGGAGTTGGAGCCTAGGAGCCGGACTTGCCAGCCACTTCCAGGGAGCTGCACAGTGCCAGGGCAGGCAGGGAGCCTTCCTTAGCCCCGCTGCACTACTGACCAGACTTTTAACAGCCTAGTCAGAGATGCTAACCAGAGCTGCCAGGGTCCCTTTTCGACCGGGTGTTCCGGTCGAAAACTGGATGTCTGGCAACCCTAGGCAAGAGGAGAAAGGGACTTGACAAACCCAGTATGTTTCCCCTGGATTCTCTGAAGGGAAAAGGTGGAATTAGTAGATTCTGCCTCCTTCCCTCTGGCCCCTGAGTGAGGAACCAATAGGAGGACAAATGCATTCAAATTCCTGAGCTGCTTCCTATACCATCTGCTAAAGCAAGGATTTTGTAAATTCTTCCTTAAGTATACTTAAATCTAACAGGTTGGTGAATTACAGTAACACATCAATATCATATACCAGAAAGTTCACTTTTAAAAAAATTGCTTATGTTAGCTGCTATTTTTACAGTAAGGATTAACATGTGGGAGTGCAGCAACATATGCCTATCCTGCTAAAACCAGAGGGAGGGTACCTCCTCTCTATGTCCGGGGCTTGGAGAGTTCACCTTTAATAGGGGGTTGGGATCTTCCTGTGTCTTCACTGCTAGTAAATCCTCCATCAGGCAGGTATCTGAAGCAAGTGCAGAATGAGAAGCCAGCAACAGGTTGGATAGTTTCTGAGTCTCCAAGCCTGCCTGCCTGCCAACAGCAGCACTGCCACCTCAAAACTTTCAAAAATCATGAGGTTGCCTTAAAAATCATGAGATTTAAAAAAAAGTTTTTAAAGTTTGTTTTCTGGTTTCCCAGCCTTGAGGGTGCACCCAAGTCCCATTTTCAAGTTGTTCTCCAGAACCATGAGTGCCAGCTACTTGCTTATAAAGTTCTGATTCTCACAGAACCATCTAGGCTTCAGGAGCTAACTATCACGAGACTTATGATAAAATTGCAAAAGTTGGCAAGCCTGCATTAGGTGGAGCACCACTGCAAAACTTCATACGGCAGAAATGTTTTCATCATCTTCTGTTTATTTCAAATGGGCAGAGTTTTTATATAATATAATTGGTCCCAACTAGAGTGAGAACAACAGGAACACGGTGTTAAAATGAAGGAAATTAGGAAAGTAAAATGGATTATAAGGTTAAATGAAACTGACTGACTGACCCATTTCCATTGTAAATGATGAGTGAAATATAAACACCAAATATTATAAATGAAGAAAGTATTTTAAATGCCATTTTAATTCATTAGGGGACCTATTCTGCTCCCACTGAAGTCAGCATCAAAGCACCCTCTGACTTTAATAGGAATGTCAGCTGACTTTAACATATTATCAATAGCCATAGTTATTTTTCAAAAATGAGTTTTAGATGCACAATATTATTTGATTAACTGATTATAATACTATCCTTGATTTTTATTTCATTCTAGGCTGCTTACATTTAGGCAGTGATACATCGGTTCAAGTAATCAAATCCTTCATCTGAGTAGGAGTTGGATCCACAGAGAAATACAGGTCCCTTCATCTTAAGATACCATGTATTTCTACTCCTCCTGACAACAGGCCTTTTCAAAGACACATTACTGTCCATTCTCTTCGATAATCAAATATTGAACCATACAGTAACTTGCAATATTATGTCCATTCTGATGTTGATTTGCCTTAAATTGACACTGAGATAACTCAATAAGAAATGATAATTGAATGGTGTGTTAGCAGAATCAGGTGGTTGTCTCTTTATTAATGGAAGTTATTCATGTGATTTGAGAATCAAATCCCTTAATAAATACACTCACAAATAAATTATACATTAAAAATATAGTAAAACTCTTTTAACAGCTGGAGACACCCTTCTCTCATTATATTTAAATATATTATACAATATATCTAGCACTAACCTTCTAAAATGGGGAAGCACTTACTGTTAGTTAATTACATAGATCAGTAATAGAATAGTACATAAACCTGTGCCATAAAGCCTCAGAGCAATATTGGCAGAGCTAACGTGCCTTGAAAAACTGGCTTTTTCAATACAAAACGTATGATGACCATTTTCAGGCTTGTGGCTAACTGCCTAAATTAAAGAAGGTTGTTGATGCTCCATTGGCAATATAATCTTTGGATATCCAAAAAGCTTTGAACAGGGTAGAGTGGTGCTGCATGTTATCCACAATGAAAGTTAAGAATGCCTGATTATCTGAGTCTTAGCTATATATTCTAGGTTTCAAATGGCAGTGTGTACTCTTTGATGAGAAAAAATACTCTTTGGTAACCAAATATCTGACTACAGAGGACTGCCAACATTGTTCCTAAAGCAGTAGTCAGAGTCCAGGAATATTGCATACTGGTAGTATTAAGACAAATGGTGATTTCCATAATCTTGATTATAACCCATGATATACAAAAGAGACCTTTGGAATCATTTTATCCATATCAGAAAGCCTTAATATAATTAATCTTTCTTCCCTATGTATCACTGACTCTGAAAAGGATATTTTCCCTCCCCTAATCTTTTTCAGGTCTCAATGGAAACTTGAGTATTTTCTTTGTTTTGTAAATGTGCTTGCTACATCAATTCACATGTAATTTAGTGGATCTACAAAATTAATCCATGCTTAATTTTCACAAACATAATTTAGAAATCAAAAAATTATTCTCCCGTTTGCGATAGGGTCAGGCCAGATGGCTACTGGAGAGTAATAGAAGGCAGATATATTAGCCCCAGGTTAAGTAGGTCCCTTTTCCCTGGGTAAGGTAACAGGGAAGGTTCCGGAACAACCAGGAACCTTCTGGAGACAATTAAGACAGGCTGATTAGAACACTTTTTTTTTTTTTGAATCAGAAAATAAGTTTATTGGTAACACTTACAAGAATTACCAAAGAAAACAAAATAGCTATGCAACAAAACAACCAAACAGAAGGTATAACACAGCAGCTTTCAGGAGGGAGAAGTGTTCAGGCTAGCTTGGGCCCAGAGCGGGGGGGCTTCGTCGACACTCGTGGTCTTCCACCCCCTCGAGTTACCTAGTGCTGCGCCCAGTGTCACCGATCCTCCCTCTCCTGAGAGTGCCTGGTAAGATGGACACGGCTGCGGGGTGGGCGGTTTATGGGTGGGGGGGTAGACACCCATGTATTATAGGACCCCTCCTAGATGACAGTAATGATGGTATCCACAGCGGCAACGGCTGGGGCTGGCGTCTCTCGCTCTTCCCCTCAATCAAAGGGTCAGACGGAGGGAACTGGATGGGGTCACTGAGCAGAGAACCCCGGACAGCGCCCACCGCTCCTCGAAAGCGTCAAGGGAGTCGGTGGACGCCGCCCAGAGGAGCTCCGCCCGGATACGTGAATGTACTGAGGATCAGAAAAAGGCCCTACAACCGCAGGACGTTTCATGGGCCAACCTCCTCTCTCTGGTTTTATAAATGGCTGTTTTAGCCAAGGCTAGGAGGAGGTTGACCAGGAGATCCCGCGATTTTGTGTAGCCACGGATGGGAAGTGTATAGATAAAAAGGTGAGGGGAGAAATGAAGCCAGAAGCACAATAGAATATTTGTGAGGAGCCAGAAAAGGGGCTGCAATCTGGCACACTCTAAATATACGTGTACCAGGGTTTCCCTCACATTACAAAAAGGGCAAGTATCTGGGATGGGGGTAAACTGTGTCAGAAACATGCCCGTGCTCACAGCTCCATGAAGGAGCCGCCAACTGATGTCCGCGACAGGCCTCGGGACCAAGGTGGAATACAGGCTGGCCCATCGAGGTTGCTCACCCTCCAAAGGTGGCAGGAGGTCCCGCCACTTTGTATTGGGGTGGGACACCAGGGTGTGGGCGTGAAGGGTGTGAAGCGTGAGTGTATATAAATATTTCCGTGGTGCAATTTGAAAACTGACCGGCTGCAGTTCATGCAGCCGGCTTGCAGTGAAAGGGTGAGGGGTTTGTTGGGATCTACGGGGTAAGGCCCAATGGAAAGGTCCGGCGGGCCTTGGGTAGAGGATGGGCGGGGTGCGCCCTCGCGCAAAGCTCGGCTGACATAAGCCCGAGCAGCAGGGGTCAAGGCGGCCTTCACCTCCTGAAGTACGCGCCGGGGGGTGCAGGGGCTGGAGAGCCCCATGCACCGAGCGAGCGTCAGGGGATCCAGCCAGTCTCTCCGGTCGTAGTCCAGGAGGTCTCCGACCCTCGTGACTTCCGCCAGGACCAACCTCTGGCGCACCGAGCGGGACTCCGCCACCTGCACACGGAGCTGGGGATTGTGTAGCAGGGGCTCCATGAGGAGATCTGCTCCCACGGTGGCCGCCACGGACCTGGTCGTTAAAAACAGTTTCCAGGTCCGGAGGAGGTCCTGGTAGAAGACCGGCAGCCCGGAGAGGTCTCGCGGAAAACCTCTCGGACAAAGATAAAAGAGCTGCCGGTCGTATCGGAGCCCTTGGAAGCGGCGCAGGAAGGCGTGCGCCAGTATGCTCCACGCCGAACTACTTGCACTATAAAAGAGCCTCTGCAGGGCCTGGAGGCGGAGAACGCGGACCTGAGTGTGCAGACACTTCAGGCCCTGCCCTCCTTCCTTCAGGGGTAGATGAAGAACTCCTACAGGGGCCCAGTGCATTCCTGACCAGAAGAACTCTAGAATCAATCCTCGGAGGTGGGTCAGGAAACCCGGGGCCGGGTCCAGGGTGTTGAGCCGGTACCAGAGCGTGGACAGGACTAGTTGGTTAAGCACCAGTGCTCTCCCTCGGAGGGAGAGACATCGGAGTAGCCTCGTCCATCTCCGGATCCGCTCTATCACCCCGCCCTCTAAATTTTGCCAGTTCTCCGGCGGGGAAGGGTGTGTGGCGGAAAGGTAAATGCCGAGATAGAGCAGTGGACCCGCACTCCACCGGATGGTCTGAAGCGCGGGTGGGAGGGAGCTTACCTGCTGCCAGTCCCCCACCGCCAAGCCAGAGCTCTTGACCCAGTTGACTCGGGCGGAGGAGGCTGCTGAATAGATGGCCTGGCATGCCTCCACTCGCGCCAAGTCGCTCGGGTCCTGGACCACAAGGAGTACGTTATTGGCGTACACCGACAGGACCAGCCGCAGCTCCGGCTCCCGCAGCACCAACCCTGTCATCCTCCTGCGGAGGAGACAGAGGAAAGGCTCGATCGCCAGAGTGTACAACTGGCCCGAGAGGGGGCACCCCTGCCGCACTCCTCGCCCGAAGCTGACCGGTTCAGTCAGGGTCCAGTTGAGCCTAACCAAACACTCCGTGGAGGCATACAGCACCTGGAAAAAACTCACAAACTGAGGTCCAAATCCAAACAGAGGGAGGACCCCGCTCTGCAAGGACTCAGCCCAGACGGTGACTAGGTCTGGGCTGAGGATGTCACAGAACGCGCGGTAAAACTCCACGGTCAGCCCGTCCATGCCCGGAGATTTATTGGTGGGCATGCAACGGAGGGCTTCCGAGAACTCAGCCAGGGTGAGAGGCAGCTCTAGTCGGTCTCGGTCGCCCACGCTGACCATGGGGAGTTCCTCCCAGAGCACCCCGCAAGCGCCAGGATTGGTCGGATCCAGGAAGAAAAGGCTTGTGTAGAAGACACGGGCCCTCCCACACATCTCCTCCAGATCCGTGAGGGGGGTGCCGTCTTCTGCAAGAAGGCAGGTGACGTGTTTCTTGGCCCCCCTCGTTTTCTCCAGGGCACAGAAGAAGCAGGAGCCGCGGTCCATCTCCTGAAGGAGGCGCATGCGGGACCGAACGAAGGCACCTCGGGCCCGGTGGTCCTCGAGGGCCCGGAGCTCCTCCCGCTTCTCCCGGCACGCTCCGTAGAGGGACGGGTCCTCGGGGTTGGCGGCCAGGCGCCTCTCCATCTCTAAGACCTCCCGTTCCAACTGCTCTATCACCGCATTTCTCCGTCGGCTGGTGCCCCGAGTGTAGTCACAGCAGAAGAGCTTGGCGCGCACCTTCCCGAGATCCCACCATCGCCGCACCGAGGGAAAGGCACGCCACTGCTCTCACCAGGCCAGCCAAAACTCCCGGAAAGACGTTACGAAGCTCTCGTCCTCCAACAGGCTGTTGTTAAAGTGCCAGTAGGCCGGCCCCGGTCTCTCTGCACGGAGGGAGACCGTTATGGTGACTAAAGGATGGTCGGAGAATGGGGCCGGCCGAATGGCGGAGGAGTGGGCCTGTGAAAGATGGAAACGGGATAAGTAAATACGGTCCAACCGAGAGTGGTGTGACCAATGGGCCTCCACCCGGACAAAGGTGAACGTGGAAGTGTTATCTGGGTGATGGTCATGCCAGACGTCCACTAGGGAGTGATGTTCAACTATCCCTTGGAGAATATTCGCGGCGGCCGGGCTTGGCTCGGCCTCTGAGTGGTCCCGTTCCTTGAGGGTGGTGTTAAAGTCCCCTCCCAGGACCAGGCACTCGTGCGAATCTAGGGTGCCGAGAAAGTCGGACACCCGCTGATAAAATTGTGGCCGCCGTGAGCTCATTTGTGGGGCATAGATGTTAACAAGATTGACCACAAGCCCCTCCATACGGACTCGAAGGTGCAGCAGGTGGCCTGGCACAGCCTCAGGGACCCCTAGCACCTCGGGCCGTAGGTTGGGGGAGAACAGGGTTGCCGCTCCAGCTTGCCAAGTCGTGAAGTGGCTGAAGTATGCCCCGTCCCCCCACTCCAGCCGCCACCTGTCCTCGGCGGTCGGGTCCGTATGGGTCTCCTGCAGGAAAACTACAGAGCACCCCCCTTCCTGAAGGTAAGAGAGCACCTGGGACCTGCGGAGAGCCATCCTACAGCCCCTGGTATTCAGGGTTGCAATAATAAGAGGCGTCATGCGGAGGGCTGGGAGGGTGGGGGTTTCTTGTTGTGGGGGTGTTCGTGGCCCCCGGCGGGTTGCGCAGCAACCTGTGACCCATCCCGTGGATGAGTAGATTGTGTCGGAAGCCACGGGCTCGCTCATAGGCCGCAGGACCACACCTTCCTTGCCCCCTGCCCTCCTGTATAAGGGCCCTTGTGGCCTGGAGGATTTGGTCAAAGTCCCCCCATAGCTGAAGAGCCAGCTGTACCCTATTGCGGGTGCCACGGGTGTGTTCTAGGAACTTCCGTAGTGCATGCCGCAGCTCATGGGGGGGTGGGGTTACGATTTCCGGGGTATTCGCTGGTGGGGCTCTTAATACAGCCTCGTGGTCCGCTAAGGCGGGTAGACAGGGTGCGGACCACCGACGGGGCGTCTGACAGGCTGGGGTTATTAAGTTCATTTCACGCCTTGGGATGGAGGGAGATGGCAGGGAAAAAATTGCAACTCCTAATGGGTCACGACTAGAAAGTGCAAAGACTGCTCCCTGGGGGGAATCTGCGAAAGGTGGGAAGGAAATAACCCCAGGGGCGGCATTAGCATTGCAGGAGGAGGGGACTTGGGCAGGGACAGGGGTAAGGCTCTGCGGTTCAGGAGGCAAGCAGCTAAAGGAAAGTGCCTCCTGAGCAGACTCAAGGGTTAAGGGGTAAGGGAGGGGGCTCCCAATAATGCTAGGCACTGGCTCCATGGTGGTCTTAGCGGCCATGGCATCAGGTGGTGGACCACCTTCTGCAGGGTGCTCACCCGGGAAGGCAATTACGGGGAGGGAGCATGGGGAAAGGAGGGCTGGGGTAAGGTTGCCCAGCTTGAGGCCAGCCGGCAGCAGATCATCCCCTCCCTGGGTGACCGGGGTCAAATCTAGGGCCTCAATCTCCGCATACACGGGGGAGAGGCCAGCTCCTGCCACCCCGGGGGCCTCTCCTCTAGGACCCGCCTCAATGGTCGCCTCGGGGTCCGCGGGGGGTTTGGGTGGTATCCAGGCAGAAGGGGCGTCCTCAGGAGTCTTGGAGGGGAGGGTCTCCCATGGAGGGGGGATTCTGCCCTCCAATGCCAGTCCGTCTTCCCCTCCCGACACCAGCGGATGGATCTCACTCGTGGCCGTAGCGGGAGGCTCAATATCAGTGCTTCCTTTCCTGGTCTTCCAGGGGGCTTCCGTGTCAGATGGATGCAGCGGAGCTCGAGCCTTCCGCTTGCCTCGCTTCCCCTGGACTAGGGTCCAGCCCTCCATAGCGTCATCTGGGGGTTGGTTAGCAGGGGTCGTGTCGGGGGCGGAGGCGATGGTTCAGAGGTTCGGGGGGGTAGCGGTGAGGCAGCATGAGGGGTGGGGGGTTCTCCTTGGGGCGGACCCTCTCCTATACCTGGTAATATCCTTGCCACACCCTCCTCCGTAGGCTCTGCTGGATTGGTAATAGCAAGGGTGGAACTCCCTTGCTCGCCTGGGCGTTGTAGGGAAGGTATCTCTTGGGCCCGAACGGGAGCAGCGATGGGTCGAGTAGGAGGAGGGTTGGTTTCAGGTGCCGGGCAGCCAGGGGCGTCAGCAGCGACGGGGCCGATGTCCTGCTGGGTCTCGGGGGTTTCGGGTGCCCCTTCCCCCCCGGGCCAAAGGGCAGTCTCTGCAGACATGCCCCGCTGAGCGGCAGAGGTAGCACCGGGCCTCTCCGGTGGAGTAAAAGACCCGATAGCGGGCTCCTTGGTAGGGGACTAGGAAAGACCCCTCGAGCGCCTCTCCGTCACGCGCCCCTGCCGGTGGTAGAAGCTGCACTTGCCGGCAGAACGAAAGGACGTGACGGAGGGTGGGGTCCTTGCAGCCCAACGGGAGAGGGCTGATGACAGAGACAAGTTTCCCCAGAGTGGAGAGAGCGGGTAACAGGGCAACATTGGTAAGAAGGGAGGAACGGAGGTGAGGACGAGGCGAACGCCCAGGTCTTCTAGGGGCTCTAGGGGGACAAACACCCCCCACCGCCAGGCCCCTCTCCACCGCCTCCTGGGCGGCAGCCTCCAAGGCTACGAAAAAAACAACCTTCCCATACATCTTGGAGGCCACCACAATAGCCGTGGGTCCTACCACCTTCGCCAACGCCTGCACGTATGTCTCCACGTGGGGCGAGGCGGGCACCAGGAGGCAACGGACACCGTGCCTCCTGGTCAAGGCGGGGAAAGGACCCCGGCCGCTGGTGATGGTAGCGGAGGCGGGGGGGGCGAGATGATGAGGCGGCAGGCAGTGGGGAGCCCGTCACCGTCTGGGCATACGCCCTGGGAGCCGGGGGAGGGAAGGCAAAGTTCAAAGCGAACAGCTGGATCCGAAGGGAGATGGCAGGTTGCCAGCAGGGACGGATGGCGGGGGGGCCGTGACAGTTGTAGTAATGGTGGGGGGGGTGGGCACCGATGGATCGGGGGGGGGCTCCGCACCACACCCCCGGTGCCACCACAAACGGAAGTAAACCACAGTCAAACTCCCCCCCAGGAGAGTATAATTCAGAAAATTACTCAGTCTTACGGCCCCCTTCACGATGATTTGTAGCTTCCCTGGGTTATTTCTCCTGTCTTCTGAAATCTTCTTCTCCAGCTGTGTTGGCTGTGTTCCAAGGCTTCCGGCATGCTGAGAATGTTGTAAAATCTGAGCTGCCAGCAAAACGGCTGGGTCTGGGGGTTTCCATTCCCCCCTCCGGATAGCAAAATCGGCAATCTTCCTCCCCCTCCTCCGGGGGGCTCAGCTGAGGCAAATAGCTGCGCCCGAAAGCAGGCGTGGGGGAGGGGGGGGGGCGGGTGCTGGCGGCAAGCTGAAGGTCGACCAGCACGTAAACGGCAAGAAGAAAAAAATAACAAAAATCAAAACAAAGCAAAAAGCGTCTGGCCCGGTCGGGGGAGGCGGGGGGACTAAGGCAGGTTCAAAAAGTAAGAAAAATCCAGGCCAGGGGGCTTTAGGAAAGAATAGAAAGCAGATAGCTGAGGAGCAAGCAAAGGACGTTCCGTTTCCCAACAGGGAAGTTTCCAGAACAATCAGGAACCTTCTGGAGACAATTAAGACAGACAGGCTGATTGGCTGCAGCTGTTCTATTCAAGAAGCTGCTAGAATCAATTAAGGCAGGCTAATCAGGGCACCTGGGTTTAAAAAGGAGCTCACTTCAGTTTGTTGCATGTGTGTAAGGAGCTGGGAGCAAGAGGCACTAGGAGCTGAGAGTGAGAACGCGGACTGTTGGAGGACTGAGGTGTACAAGCATTATCAGACACCAGGAGGAAGGTCCTATGGTGAGGATAAAGAAGGTGTTGGGAGGAGGAGGCCAGGGGGAAGTAGCCCAGGGAGTTGTAGCTGTCCCACAGCTGTTCCAGGAGGCACTCTAGACAGCTGCATTCCACAGGGCCCTGGGCTGGAACCCGGAGTAGAGGGCGGGCCCCAAATCCTCCCAACTCCTGGTCAGACACAGGAGGAATTGACCTGGACTGTGGGTTCACGAAAACGGCCAAACTGAGGGCTGCCGTGAAGCTCCAAGGCGAGCAAATCCGCCAATAAGTGCAAGACCCACCAAGGTAGAGGAGGAACTTTGTCACATGTTTTATTTTTCTCTCGTTTTCTTTGTCCCCACCACAGAAAGAATTGGGATTTTAAAGGAGTATGGACCCAGTACTAGAAAAATGTACTGTAGGGAGCATTTTTTTTTACTGGCATAGGGATGGACTATATTAGCTAATAAGTCTTTCCCAGCTCTCATACAGAGCGAGAGCGCAAGAGTCTGTGCACCAGCAAAGGGAAGGAAGAATTGTAGTAATTCTTCCCTCCCCTTTGCTGGCTTAATCTATTCTGTAGATGATAGCTCTATCATTGCTGTCTTTCCTTTTCATTTTCTGTTATACAGGATATTTTTGTCCAAAGTCAGAACTTCTCAAATATGGCTATCTTCTATTTTTTTTCTTTTTGGAAAAGGTATTTGATGTGGAAGATTACATATCTTTTTATTGCAGATTGCACTCCTGTGATACAGATGGGTATCATAACAATATATGTTTTTGTTATCTTTCATAATGCCTAAAGATTTATTCCCCTAGGGAACACTATATAATCTATAACCTTTCTACTCCCAACCTGCATATTGGAGGTTATATTTCATATTTATAATTTGGGAGGGAAGGTATTGAAATGATACCTTAGCAAAAACATGAAAAATGAAATACAAAACAAAAACTAAAAAGGTAAACAAATGCTATATTGTAATGTAATAGTTGCCATGTACAATATCCATCTAATATTAGACCCATCCTCTGTCTGGGGGCTATTATCCTGCCCTTATGTTTATATCTTAAGGATCTAGGTCTTTTTCATTTTTAAATTGTATGAACTTCTGTTGAGAGCTGCATTGTAAGATGCCAAATTCTAATATGTTAGGGCCAAATCCCACAATCTGATTACTGCGTGTGAATTCCTATGCCCACGTGGGACTCCTTGACTGTGACTCACTTGAATCCTACTTAAGTATGTGGGGCTTGGCTCTACACAGGCACAGGGTTTCTGCAGGAATCAGACCACAAGATATAGTTCCAATCTTCTAGGGTTCACCAGAGAAGTTAAAACTAATATTCTGAATATGTTGAAAAGACAGTTCTAC
Source organism: Lepidochelys kempii (assembly GCF_965140285.1). NCBI lineage: Eukaryota > Metazoa > Chordata > Testudines > Cheloniidae > Lepidochelys > Lepidochelys kempii. Next base: position 180,428,476 of record NC_136380.1, read on the forward strand.
TGAATCTTCATGAATGATGTATAGTCAGCAAAAGGGATAAAGGGAAAGAGATAGCCAGACAACTCTGTTTCTAGTTACGGTTCCTTGACAGCCAGTTTTGTTGCATCTGAAATCTGCACTGTCAGTATTCATTTCATGGAAATGTATCAATAACCCAGCCAAATTACAGATAGATTTTCTGAAAATCTATCCAGACTCAGTGACAATATACTTTACTCAATAATACTGAAACCAGAAAGCTACTATGTATTATAAACTCTCTTGTGAACTTCATAATCTTTCAATCCTTTCTACACTGAAGTAAAGATTTTGGATTGCTTTATAGTTTTTATGGTTCTTCTTTTCTTTTTCTGCTCTAGGCATACTTTTTTCTTATTTTCAATAAGGCTCAGAATTATATTGATCATAGAATATCAGGGCTGGAAGGGACCTCAGGAGGTCTTCTAGTCCAACCTCCTGCTCAAAGCAGGACCAATCCCCAATTTTTGCCCCAGATCTCTGAATGGCCCCCTCAAGGATTGAACTCACAACCCTCTTTGCACATAAATATGAATGTAAATAAAGTTAGTTTCACAGTGAGATGCGATAAGTAAAACCAAGTACATCCTCAAACACAATAAAAATCAGTGTACGACAGATGATCCCAATTGTAACTGCTAAACAATGAAGCAACTATAGTTACCCAACATTTTGGCTTCCACCTTCCTCAGAAGGAATGTGCTTTCTATATTATACTGACACGTTCTTTGTTGATAATTCTGAGCCATTACTGTAAGCATTTTGCTACTACAGGAAACTTCATTGTCATGGATACTAAACAAAAATGGAATATATTGCAGAGGAAGTTCCTACAGTCACTCTTGTCAAATATGGTCATCAGTAGAGCCATGTAAAATGTTTTGTCTGAAAAAAAATTCTGCAAAGAACATAGATTTGGCAAAACATGTAATGTTTTGTGAATTAGTGTCAGTTTTGCCAAATAAGTTTTGGTCAAAAACACCTAAATAAAATTCTGAAAAAAAATAATCATTTAAACATTTTGAAACAAAAAATTAAGATTTTTCATTTTGAATTCAAACAATTTTTTTCTACTTTTGGTTTGTCCCCATTTTTTCCCCTCAGTTTTTCAGAGTTGCTAGTGAACTGAAAACTCCATTATTCACACAGCTCTAGTCTTTGGTGCAAACAATTCTACATACTGCTGCTTAAGTAGGATGGACATATCGGGCCTGATCCAAAGACCATTGGGAGTCTTTCCACTCCCTTCAACAGGCTTTAGATCAGACCCATACTGCTTAAACATCCCACCACCACATTTCTCAAAGTAATTAAAGTAGGATTCAGCATATTAATATTTGAAATATTTTGTTCAGACCTCTGTCTACATCATTTGCAAAAACATATTGCCTTTTTTAAAAAAAACAGAATTATAGTACTTTTGAAAGATTGGATTATGAGCCCTGCAATCTGAAACCAGTTAGCCTGAGAACAGAAGAAGTGTGGTCTTATAACCAGGGACTACAGAGTTATTAATAGTAATCCTAAATTGTATTAGTACAGTTTTAATTCTAGTATGAATAGTGAGGGGATACATGTCTCAATCCTGAAACTCCCCCTTGTGATATTGTGTCTACATCCCAAATTCAGGGTTTGCCTCAGAGTTGACTAAACAATGCAAAAAGTGTGTAAGTGTGTGTTTATTCGGGGGAGGGGGCAGCACATCCCTAGGCCCACATCGCTTCCCACAGCTCCCATTGGCCTGGAACAGTGAACCGCGGCCAGTGGGAGCTGTGATCGGCCAAACCTGCAGATGCTGCTGGCAAACAAATCCCATCAGCGTATTTCCCTGACGGGCTGCGTGCCAAAGGTTGCCAATCCCTGAACTAGACCTTATTTCACAAGGGCCTCCATGCAGATCAACTTTCAGACAATATCAATGAGAGCTAGTCATCCACAAGACTTTGACAAAAAACAATTTAATATTTTATGACCTCTACCCCACTTACCTTCTGGTAGTTCAGCTTAATTCAGACTGAAATCCTCCCCATCCCATCTCCAATTCTCATTCTCCTCCCCCACTGGCACACTTCTGAGGGAGTATATCAAAACATGACACTTATTGAAAGCAGAATACAGGTACATGATTCATACTGAGCTAAAGTGCATTTGAATTGTCAGCCAAAAACAGAGAATTAGATGCTTGCCCTTTATGATGAAAAATCAACTGGCTATCTAAGTCAATAACCCACTATACAAGGCATCTGAAGTCCTACAACACTCATACTCAAATAGTAATTGTTAGGACTCATTCACTTTTATTTTCTTATGTGAGTATTAATGTTCTGTTTAAGAACAACATTGATAAACATTCAATGTTGTGTTACATCCCTTTTGCTGTGATTATAAGACTACCTAATATGATCAATAAATACAATCAATGAAGTTACCTAATATAATCAATGTGGCTATAATGTTACATAATAGGATCAATATGCTCAAAAGAGATGCCACTATGATCAATATCAGCATTTGAAATATTACACAAATAACCAAGGCTAGATATATAAAGTGCAAAGCAGATTGTAGTCTACAAGGAGTCTTATAACTCTCTGGAAGCATAGGAGTTAATCGTCACAGGCTGTTGTAAAACCTTCCAGTGAAATACAGGAATTTACTGCAGCTGAATTGAGGATACAGACGGTATGGACCATGTTTTCTGCATGCATATTTAAATACCTGAAATTAAATGAGTTTTAAGTTGATATTAGTGAATGACTTCCTGGAGATGTTGAAATACAGAGCTAAATGAGGCCTAACACATTTCCTGAAATAGAGTGCAGAAGAGAAGAGAAAAAAAGCCCAGATTACTCACGATTCTTTTCTCCTCTCCACCTTGACCCTGCTTTTATTCTGGCTGCCATGTCCACAGCAGCAGTTATTTCTACTAGCCAGAGCAGCAGCACCAGTGTCAGCACAGCCATAATAGGTTTAAAAAAATAAAAAAAATAAAAAAAACCAACCTCTACCTGAAGCACTGATAGAGATGAATTACTTTCACTAGGAATGAATAATTGGAGCCAATCCTTTCTATTCAGCAGAGGGAGATGTAAAACATATTTCACTATAAATATTTGCTAAAAAATTATATTTCCATCATGTTTTTTTATTTGCTGTAACCAAGAATATAAAAATAGAACCGATGTAAAGGCTTCCTTCAGATGCCAGAAGAGATTAATTTAGTCTGCTTTAGTCTATAAGCAACCACGAGTTCCAACCTGCTTCTGCCACCTCTCAGTTCCTCCAAATGTTTTATCAAAATTCCACACAGCACCAAAACAAGGACAGAGCCAGGCTCAGAGTTTGTCTTTCTCCCCCCACCACTCCTTGGCTTGCAGATTTCACTGCAGATTTCCAGAGCTGTTGAAAGGGAACATTTAATTTTGGTACTCAAAACTCACTATGTCTTATGATAAGAGCAAACTCTCATTTATAAATCTTCATCCCCTAATTTAAGAAAGGGGTGGCACCTCTAGGGAGAGAGCTGAAGGAGATGTAGCTCATAGGGTTATTTTGCTAGCTATTATATCCTACTAATCCAACCAGCAGTATCAATTAATATGTTTCTTTTTCTGAAATTAATCTCTTTCATTCTTATATTTTATCAGTATTAACTCTTTGGAATTTAAGATGTGTTGAGGCATGTATTTCCTAATAATAAGTTTTGCTGAAATGCAAGAAGCCTACCAGTCTGTAAGATCCAGTAAGATCTGCTATATAGCAAAAAGTATAATGAGTTATAAATATGTCAGCATAAAAGTTAGCAACCTTTGGCACAGATAAGAATGGTCCCTGAACTTTGGGGAACCAAAGGGAGGAACTATCCACATCACATCACATCACATCACAGGTTTATCCGGCTTCTACAACCGCTTGGTAACCGCAGGGTACACCACAACTTTGAGGTCATCAAGAGAGCCTAGATTGGCAGTTTTCAGAATGAGATAATCCTTATTAATATATTTAGAAAGTAAGTGTCATAATCCATGAATCTATAGAAGAAAGGTACCCATAAAATTCTTAGGGTACAGAAATAAGATTTGGGTATAGTAAGTTGGGCCTAAATTTCATAGGTCAGGATGCTATAAAATACCTTGTAAGAGAGCTCTTTGGGAGTCGACTCTATTCTAAAATTCTTCCTTTGATTCATTCATTCAGTTATCCTATACTCTTCTCATCTATCTATCTATTCTATTGTCTATCATGCTATTAGCTCAGCTTGTGCAGTATAGTATAACTACTCAACATTCCTAACAATTGGGGAAGCCAGCACCATCGCATAATTGGGCATGCCAGGAGTGAGGCTGATCCTTCACCTCCTATTACTGTGTCCTCAAGGAAGGGTGTGAGTATGTTAGGTTAAGGTACTTAGAAATGTTACCACCAGGAGTTTTGGAATTCTTTTACTGTTTTGCAGTTATAAGTTCCGTTGCATTTCTTATTTTTATGTTAATTTCAATAAAGATTATATCAATTTGGTATTGTCTTCAGTGTACATGTTCTTGTCAAGCACCCTGAGAATCCTCTCCCGTTATAGAACTCATTGAGTTCTCGAACTTTGTAGTCTGAATTGGATAAGAACCTATAAATCTTCTGGTCACATACGATGAGTGGCGAGCAATTAAACTAACTCATTAAATTCAGGTCAACAGAGAAGGGGTGTGGTTAAAAAAAGGAAGCAAATACCTTTTTAAAAAGTTGATGGTAAATAACTGTACTTTTCTTCTATTTAACCTACATGTCTACAGTTTCTATCATTGGAGAGATATAATATACAGTGAGTAATATCACCTCCCACCCAAATCTAATTCCCTAGAGCTTGAAAGAATGTAACAGATAATTTACACTGCAATATATATAAAAAAAGCTTTGCAAATGCATACCACACTTCTCAGTACATAATGCATGTTGTGTAATGACTTTTTATCTTGCAAGCAAAACATCTAAATAAAATCAACATTCCACTAGGACTTCACTGTTTTCACAATTAACTCTTTACTTGTCCTTGTATTAATTTAAGAATATCCTGACTACCTTAAAGACTCCCATGCTAAATATTTTTAGAATAGAACTTCAGCAACAATTAGATTTTAACCCTCACTATATTATTGAAATCAATCCTGACCTATATTCTTCTCGGACTTGTTTCGGCAAGTTGCGAAGCAGTTGTAACCGATAGTGGATGCCCTCCAATCCCAACGTGACAATGAGAGCTGAGAGGACTCAGCACCTAATTTTTGTGCTCAGCGTCTAGCAGGATCAAGTCCAAAATCACGTGCTACAGAATAAAGTCTGGCAGAGAAGTCTAGTCCTTTAAGATTATAAAGATCAGCTTCAAATATGTTTACAATTGTAATACTTACACAATTCTAAAATATTTTGTTTGCTAGGAGAAGAGTCAGGCATTAGTATTCAAGAGACTGACCTTCTGCATTGGATGTTTATGCATTATGCTTTGGGTTATACGCTACAGTTAACACCAAAATTTAAACAGATTTTTGAATAAAGTACTAGATTTAATGCTTTGGCACTATTTAACAAAACACAAAAAGACCAAGGCAAAAGAAGGCATTTGAACCTAAATAATACACATTTATATTTACACAGATACACCCCCTATATTTGTGTGAGGTCTCCGATAATAACTATTAGTGCTCCATGCAATTATAGAGTGTTCATGATGCTGTCACAGTCCTCTTTTATGTCATTTGGTCTGAGATCAGTGGATATTACCAAAATACTGGATAGTAAGCAGATACATTCTGACCACCTGAAGCAGTTTAACTTTAGAGCCATTACTGTCAGGGGGTATGGCTATACTGCAGTTTGAGGTGTGACTGAAGCATGGGTTGGAACACCCGCACTAGCTTTAATCTATCTAGCCTGGCTAAAAACAGGAGTGAAGACATGGCAGCACAAGCTTCAGTGCGGGCAGTACAAGCTCACTCAGAACCCTGGATACATACTGAGGTTGCTAGCCCATCTGTCATCACACTGTATACATACTCAATTCTGCTAGCTGTCCAGAGGCAGCAGAGGGAAGAGAGGGCCTTAAATCCACAATGCTTCTATGGCATTGGCTAAACACAGGGAGAACAAACACTTCACCTATTTAAATTGTGGCAGGCATGTCACTGCAGCATACAATTCCCGTGGTCCTCAGCTATCATCCAGAATTCCTCCAAAAACAGACAATTAAGATGTGTTCAGACAAGCAGGAGGAGCACCAGAAAAACAAAGGCCCCAATTGTCCATTTTGGCTGAGCTATGTTCGACACAGAAATGGGGGTGAGGAAGGAGGGACTTTCATACTCTAGCCTTACATAGGGACCTGCTCACACTCAAACGTAAGTTAGAGCAGATTCAGGGCTGCTGTGATTTTCCATGGACTGTCTGCTGGAGAGTTTCTGTGAGAGATTTGCACAGAGTCCTATGGAACGACAGGTTAATAGTTACTATAAACCTGCAAATTACGTTGTCTTAAGGACCTGTTTGAGTTTCACTGTGTGTCACACCCTGGAGGACAGCAATTCTAGGGAATTCAATTCAGCTCTGTTGGAGACAGAACAATGCTTGCCATGAAAACAATGATGATGTGAAGTATTAATGAAAACTAGGAATTGTTCAAGGACATTCTCCTGGAGGCCCCAAAAAGCTATGATTTCCTAAGACATGAAAAAAGATACACTGAGCAAGAAGCCATCCTGATTAAAAATAAGATGTGATAATAGCGATAACACACACACACACACACGCAATAAATGTTGAAAAAAAGGAAGAAAATGGCAATGAATGTAAGCTACGAGTTAAAAAAAAAAGGTAGGCAATTGACAGAGCAAGCCAAGGAATCAATGAAATATCAATGGCCAATAGGGTTAAAGATTAAAAGAAGTCATTTTAAAATATGCATTAGAAAAAGAAAAACCCTGGATCAGGTTTAGGTCCACTTGTAGATGCAGATGACAGAATTTTCAATAGTGATGTAGAAAAAGCAGAAATATCTAATAGATATTTCTGTTCTGTATGTGGAATGAAGCAGGAGGATATACTCTTCCCACATATTGTGAATGCAATAGAACGTTTACTATCCGTAACAAAGGAGGATGAGAGTCAGCATCTGTTAAAATTAACTATTTTCAAAACCATAGACCCAAATAACTTATAACAAGAGTCTTAAAGGAAATAGCTGAGGAGCTCCCTGAACCACTGATGTTAATTTTTAACAAATCTTGGGAAACTGGGTAAATTCCAAAGGATTGGAGGACTGCCAACGTAGTTCCAATATTAAAAAGGGTAAAAGGGATTACCCAAGAAACTATAGACTGGTTAGCCTGACATCGCTCTCGGGTAAAATAACAGACCAATTAATTTTGGACACTACCAACAAGAAACTAGAGACTAAAAATATAATTCATGCTAGTCAGTATGTTTCCATGGAAGTTAAGGGCCGGTCAAACATTGTGTGTACACACACACACACACACACACACACACACACACAGAGGATTACAGGGTCTGGTTGAAAAAGGCAACTGTATTGATATAGTATATTTGGATTGTCCAAGGAATTTGACTTAATTGTATATCACATTTTGCATTGCATGGAATTAACAGAGCACACACCAGATGTATTAAAGACTGGCTCACTGACAAATCTCAAATTGCTAATTGGGAGATATCAATGAGTGGCGCTATTTTGAATGGGGCCCCACGGCATTGGTTCTTGGTCCAAATCTATTTAATAATTACCAGCGATTTAGAAGATATGAAAATCTTTGCTGTTAAAGTCCTAAATGACACAAAAATTGGGAAGTAAATAATGAGGAGGACAGGTTATGTTATATAGTGATCTGATTCTCTTGGTTACAAGGTCACAACAAAATGCATTTTAATATAGTCAAATGCAAGGTAATACAACCCGGAATGCAGGTTATACCTCCAGGCAGTGCAGGCTCTTGGAAATCAGCAACTCAAAGAAGGATTCAGGGGCCATCATAGATAACAGCCTCAGTCTGAGCTTTCAGTGGAATGCTATTACACAACAGGTTGTGATCCTTGGATGTATACAAAGGAGAATATCAAGTACAAGTTGGGAAGTGATCTTGTCTCTGTACACAGCATTGGCAAGACTGCTATTAGTCTACTGTTCACACTTCAAGAGACGTGGAAATACTAGAGAGAGTTCAAAGGAGATCCACAAGGAAGATTCAGGGACAGAAAAACAAACTGTATGACGTGAGACTTCAGGAGCTCAATTTATTCAGCTTATTGGAAAGAAGGTGGAGATGTGACTTGATCATGGTATATGTGTACTTACACATGCAAAAACAGAGTGGGGGGCTTTGCAAACTTGCTGACAAAAGGCATAACAAGATCCAATGGCTTCAAGTTGAAGCTAAACAAATTCAACCGTGAAATAATATGATTGCCTAGCAGTGAGGATAAACACACCTTAGAAGAGTTCACCAGAGAAGGTGGGGGACTCACCATCATTTTAAGTCTTTAAAATGAAATTAGATATCTTTTTAAAAAAATAGATACACTTTAATCCAGTTTCAAAGAGAAATTCTCCTGTCTGTGTGTAGGTGGGTGGCTGAAGTGGTCCCTTCTGGCACCCGAGTCTGTGACTCTATTAGTCCCACTGTTCCTCCCCTCCCTCAACATGCTCATAAGACTTGCAGCTACACTTTAAGATGACTATAATCAAAGCTTATGCTTCAGGACTTCAGCTGGTCATCACAGAGAGGCCAGAAAGGAATATTTTTTCCCTGATTCACAATTGATTAGATGTATTTTGGGTTTCCCCTCCATATACCTTCCTCTGAAGCGTCAGAAATTAGCAAAAGGTGGAGACAGGACAACAGACTGGATTGACCAGTACTTTGAGGAGGCACAAAGTATCATTTCTAGATGCCTAGCTAACGTTTCTTGCTCAAGATCACACGGATAGACAGATTTGAGGTTGGGAAGGAATTTTTCACCAAGTCAGATTAGAAGGGATGGGGGGTTGTTTATTTTTTGGGGGTTTTTTTTGCCTTCGTCTTCAGTATGGGGCATGGGATCATCTGGGCATATTTCACCTAATCAATTCCCTGCTATTGCAGGGCTCTCAGCCATTGATGGCACCTTGCTTTCCCCCATTCTCTGCCAGTCGCACAGTTTAGTTATCCTCAGGACTCAACTGTTTTAGTCTAACTAAAGACTTTGCGCTTAATTTAGAGGCAGCTGGGTGAAATTCAATGGCCTGTGATATAGAGGAGGTCAGATAACATGATTCAGCAGTTCCTTCTGGACTTAAACTCTATGCTTGAGTTTCACATAATTTGCCCAATTCGATTAGAGACCAAACCCTACTATTTTTGTCCATTGAAGCCTGGAGGAAATGCTGGAAGTCATAGACCATCTTGGTCAGCTTTCTTATCCTTTTCTTTGATATATATGTGTACAACAAAACCAAACCCCCAGACTTGAATAGCTTCACACAGTGCAGAGAGCTCCCCAACAGATTTTATTCAAACTTGTCATTTACTTAATGAATTTTTAATAGCCAGTGCAACAATCAATGTTAATACAACATTAAGACTAAGAATTCAAAGGCATGAAATTAGAGAAAATAACAAAAGTTATAGTTCTGATAATTCAATCCACTGCATTGATTGTTTACTTATTGAACACCAACATTGTACAGATCACTGTCTAAGCATATAAAATGATATGGGTTATAGTCCACATGGACCTTATCACATCTATGTCTCAACATATATTTACAATATGATTAAGTTAATGATGCTGTGGGAGCCATATTTGTTTTTTTTAAAAAATTCCTGTCTATTGTGCATTTACATACCCAACCTAAGATTGTATTAAGTTTTTAACAGAAAGTCCCTCAATGTTAGAGGAAAATAAACATATTGACAGTAGCACAGATATACACACATACATACATACACAATCATATAATGTATATGTGCAGAGAGAGAGAGATCCCAATGCTACAACAATTATTTTTCCAAAATAAATACTCCTTGCTTTTCATTAACTGCTCTTCAGGAAGCTTTTAAGTAACTGCTCCCATCAGACTTCCACCAGCCTTGCATTAAAGTCCCTTATTCAGTACAATTAAGACTGACGGTGCTCTTTAAAGTTTATCTTTAAAAGCAATACTTGTTTTATGAAGCAATAACAGAACTTCTCCAGGCCCTGTGCCTTCTGTATCTTGCCAGCTTTCCTCATACTCTCAAGATAACATGGATCTAGAAAAATGTATGGATCTCAAGCCGTAAAACAGACTTCAGAAAATGAACACACAGATCAAAGTATACTGCCAAAGTATTTTTCCATCTGGTGGCAGTAGCAGCAAAACAGGCACACTTCTGTGCAAGAGAGGTGTTTGGTAAATCTTGTTTTCCATTGCTTGCTGATGAAGAAAACTGTTGTCATGTTGTCCAACAATACTTGAATGTGTTGAGCTTCTATTAGTGGCATCAGCGGCCTGGCAAGCCTCTCAGAACACCCTCACTTCTAAGTGGCTTATGCCCATCGTGGACTCCTAGGAAGTCCATGTTCCTTGTGCTTTATATTTGTCTAGATGGGTGCCTGTTGTATTAATTTAGATGGAGCAAAGGTGGGGGGGGGCAAAGAATCAAAGTTGTTAACATGACCCTGCAACCATCCAGTATTAAACAGTTACAAGGTTGGAGGTTTGATATACAGAGACTACACTTTGTTAGTTTCATGGTAAGCACACTAGGAAATTCATGCCAAACCTAAGGAATGTATTAACTATGATAGGGAAAAACAAAACAAAAAGAAGGTATAAGCAGTTTAACACTGAAAATAAATTATATGAGACAAACTTGACCAACACCTATCAAAGTCCCTTATTAAAGAGAGGATATCAGTTAGAGTACCTAGGGCAACCCTTCTTAGTGTGGAGGAAAAGATTGGTTCGGTTGCTCTGTTCCAAGATGTAAATGATGGTTACTTTTCCTGCTTTTGCCAGAAACACTGAGGGGATGGGGCGGGGGGAGGAAAAGGGAAGAGACAGGATAGTAATAATGGAGGAAATACAACTTTTGTTGAGGTTCGTGGGATTCCAGGTGGCAGGTTAGTCACAAGATGGATGTTCTGGGTTGGCAGGTTAGATTGACAGCAGTGCTCTGCGCTCTGGCTCATTTCCTGGACTGGAACATCATCTGGTTTGTTTGGGCCCCCGCAGGCTAGGTAAAGCTGGGAAGAGCTAGATGGGCTGCCTTGTCTCATTATGCTGGTGCCATGTGATACAACTGACGTCAGGATCAGAGGGAAAGCGGAGAGAGAGAGAGAGAGAACAGAAGGAAAAAAGTGGGGCAGAAAGAAACACATGAGGAAAGGGGAGGCAAAGCAGTCTCTCACATGTCACTGGCTGGAGTTTGCTACTGGTGCAACAATGATGACCAGGTATCCCCGCTGGCGTGCTGAGGTCTGGACTTCAAGACCATGCCGTTACCTTTGGGATCCATTGGCAAAGGACAAAATCTCTAGAGTGGAATGAAACAAAGGCCTGAAAGTTCTTCCCCCTGCTCCAGGAATTCCCCGAGTGAGTTTAGAAGTCCCTCTCCCAAAAGTCTCTCAAAAGAGGGGTGATGGGCAGACTACTCCATCATCTCATTATTTTGTTCATCAATAAGGCCTAACGTCCAACATTCCAATTTTACTCCATTAAGTTTGAGTCCCATACTTCCCTTGTTTACCATGTCAACACAGTCCTTGAGTTATATCAGTAGAGCCCTTTTGTATAGACTAATTCAGCCTGTCTTTCATTTTTGCAAACAATTATATGTAACAGTCTGAGTTGCACCTTTGTTACCTTTTTCCCCATCGACATTTATTAACACTTGACTAAACCATTTTAAAACTTCCATCCACTTTCCTATAGTGAGGCTAATGACTGAGGTAGGCCAAGTTATCACAACACACTCCAGCCCCAACAATGAGGCATCCATGATTAATTTTTTCTCAATTGGAGGAGAAGTGAAAGGGACTCACACAAAGTCTCTGCTCTCCCATCAAGTCAGAAAATCTCACACTGTGCCTGCTTTGTACCTAGAATATCCAAAGCCAAGGCTGTAGGCAGTGGCAGTGCAGTCTTATGAAAAGAGGTCATGGAGATGCAGGACAGCATGCAGACTAGGAGAATGAGGCATGAATGAATCAATGTATGTGGGCTCAGTCTGAGTTAAGTAGCAAGATTCTTTATGGACTGATATCTGTCCTGAGGGAGGTATGTTTTGGTGCTGAGAGAGTTCATTGGAGGGGGGAGGCATTGGATAAGGGGCAGGCGGTCCCAGGGGGGGCAGTCAGGGGACAGGGAGCAGTTGGATGGGGCGGAGGTTTGGGGGAAGCGGTCAGGGCACAGGGAGCAGGGCGGTTGGATAGGCGTGAGGGGGTGGACATTGGATAGGGGGCAGTGTCCGGAAGGTGGCGGTTAGGGGACAAGGAGTAGGGGGGGGTTGGGGGCCAGGCTATTTGGGGAGGCACAGCCTTCCCTACCCAGCCCTCCATATAGTTTCGCAACCCTGATGTGGCCCTTGGGCCAAAAATTTTGCCCACCCCGTAGTAGAGGCACTTCTGATGACTTAGAAAGCATGGGGGCAGGAAGTCCAATTTTTGAAGCCCGGGATCTTGGGCACAATAGTTTCCTCATAAGAGGAATTGGAAGGAGGAGATGAGATGGACAGGGGATAGTGGCGGGAACCCCCAAATCTTAACTATATACTATAAAAGTTAACACTATTATTAGATTTTTTTTTTATATTTACAATATTTACAGGAACAGGGTTCAAGATCAACTTAGTGGATACCTAAGGGTTCTGTCTCAGACCATGCAGTGGTAGAAAGACACTGGAGAGGAGATTGGTGCAAACTATCCTTTATACCCTTGATTTGGAGCACAAGGAAGAGAAGGCACACAAACGGACCAACCAACATTGATAACAAAAAAATCTTCCAGTCTCATGTGCCTGGATCAACTTCAAGGTTGATCATGAGTCCTGGGCTCTCGTCATTAATTAATATTAAAAACAGCAATGAATAATTTGTTTTGTGAAATTTTTTTTAAAAATAACTATTCGGGCTCCACAAATAATATTTTAAAGAAATAATTCTTAAAGGTAAAATTTGGGGCTACTAACCTTGATGCTGTTCTTTAAAAAAACAAAACAAAACAAAAAAAACCCACCACCCGTAAAACTTTTGTTTTTGACTGACATTTTTAAAAAAATTAAAAAAAAGTCTTTTATAAGAAGAGTGGTGATGGAGTGCTTTAGTAATTTGACGGTACAGCTACACTGAACACTGCAATGAAAAAGGAGGTCTAAGAGTCAAAGTTTCTTCATGTAAAAGTCTGCCAGTGGACCCTTCCGGGTACTTCACGGGTATTCTCAATCACATGACTCCACTGATCATGACTGTAATTGGGGTGATATTGCAACGGAATGGGGAAATCTCTCAAGTAACTAGGTCCATTTAGGGCTTTCTTTGTTAAAAAACAAAAAACTCAACACCTTAAACTCTGCCTAGAAACCCTCAAACAGCCTGTGTAGGACAAGCAGCACTGGTGCCAGGCTCTCTCACCATAAAGCTCTTCTTAGTAGCTCATTCTGGATCAGCTTCAGTTTCCCGAAGGTCTCAAGAACTGTATTTGAAACATTGGTTCTCAACTAAGGTTTCAGTCTGTAGACTGGAAAGGCTGACCACAGAATTTGGTACGACAAAAAGTCAAGTAGTAGTAGCCACCATTCAAATCTCATTTACCAGATATATTCATGGATAATGATTTTCATTAAGGATATGAAGAAAGAGAAAGAGTGGGGGCGGTTGATGGGCCGTTAAGACTCAGGAGCTTTAACTTGGGATTTCACATTACTAGGAAATTGTCTAACATCAACCAGCATTAAAAAAAAAAAACAACAAACAGTTGGATATCAAACCTAGGTATCAGTCTGATTCCCACTGAATTCAATGGGAACAGCAGCACTCAGCATTTCTCAGGAATGTGTTAATGGATAGATATCTATTTTGTTTATATGTGCATAAAATAAAAATGTGAAAATGTTGTAAAAGCTACTGTGGAAATCAAAATACATTTAATAAATCAGTGACTAGTGTAATGGAGTAAGTGGCCAGATGCTGGCTGAAATGGAAAGATATGAACTGAGAAGACAGACTATTATTTATCTTCCTTGAAATTCATGAATGGACAAATTATTATATACCTTTCCAATGAATGTATATTTCCTTCTACATGTATAACGTGTACCGTTTGAGTCGTAGTTCCAGCACCAAAGATTGCCCTTGGGCTTGTCTGGACAAGCATAAGTTAGCTTTAAGTTAAGCACATGCATAATTTGCTGAATTAGAGTCTGAGTGAGGGATCTGAGACCAGCTGGAAAGTTGCATGTTGTGAGGGGAGAAGAGACTGTGATGAGGGAGAGGAAGCCAGAGGTCCACTGTCCAGAAGTCCACTGCACAAGGAAAGGAAAGTATTATGGAAAGGGGTACTTTTCAAAATTGATTCAATTGTGAAAAAGGTTTCTGAGCAATGGGCAAAGATTCACCCTTGTTCTTGTTTCTTTTCAATCCAGTTTGGCAATCTCCATTTGAAGTACAGCAAGTATCCTGGTACATCTGGAGGCATCATGCCGACTGTGGGCTTCCAAGGGCGCTTGATGATTCTAGTCACTGCCACTCATCGAGTTCACCTTCCCCATCCCAAAAGGCTCTAATTAAGAGCTATAAACGGCTCAATAATATTCACTGTCTTCTGTACAGAAAAGTCAACGTGCTATATTTGTGAGTCAAGTGGACGCTCCTAGGTTGCCATAATGAATGTTCTTATGGGCTCCTTTTTGAAGTGACTTCAGTTTGGATTTCAAATCTTTCTGGTGCCATGGAACTCATTTTCAAAAATCAGCAAATTTCAGGGATTCTCCCTCTCTCCCTAAAGTTTCTAGTTTGCATGACAGAATGTGCAAGGATACTGAGATTTCAAGTCTCTGTCATATTAATAGTAGTTCTAGTATTGAAAGGCCAGTATCATATGGTTCTCTAAAGCACCAAAATTATTGTGGGTGCTACAATTTTTAAAATATTGTTAAAATACAAACAGTGGTATTTTTTCTACAGGGATTTCATGGTCTAGTCATGAAATTATCTCCTCGTGTCTGGGAACACAATTCAGGCATGTTTCCTCAGAAATTCTCAGTGACAATATGCACCTTTAAAAATATCTCAGACTGCATCCAAAATTACTCACTCAGAGCAGAAATCTGAGAAATACATCAGACAGTCATTGTTTAAGTGTGAAATAAATGTGGCAAACTTCGGCTCAAAGGGGAAAAAAACAGAATTGAGTAGGTTGAAAATCAACTGTGAAATCTTTTTTTTTCCTTTGAGGAACAATATTTATAATATAAACATGAAATATAGAGTGCCTTAGGGATATATTGATTTTGATGTGTAAGGATTTAGTTAGGTATCTGTGTGGATGTGATAGACATCTCCTCTTAAGACATAGAAGGCAGAGTTTATAATTTTAAATTGTTATTGGTTTTGAATATATATATGTAGGAGAAAAAATATATTAATTGAAAAGGTATATAATAATTATAATGCAGTCAAAGAAGATTTTAGACATGCGGCCAAATTCAGCTCTGGTGTAAGTGAGATTCACTGAAGTCAATGTCATTATGCTCACTGACTCTAGATCTGAATTTGACCCATGATATTTATTCATATTATTTACAGCACAAAGCCACATAGAATATGTTATTGGAAACCTGTCAATAGATTACAGTGAAATGGAGTATACCAAACACTTAGATACAAAGGAAATAGTAAAGATACATTTAAAATACACTATTTTTGTTCAGGGATCTAATTAAATCATTGTGACATCTGGAGGCTAGGAGGGAGAGAGAATCCCAATAAAAGAAAGTACATGGCGTTTTCTTTTTGGTGAGCACTATATATATACTCCCATAAGCCCCATTTTCCCTCCCCATTCTGGAAATCTCTGACAAGTCATCTGACACCTCTGGATTCTCAGTTCAGTTTATTTAAAGTACCCCATTTGTACAGCATGAGCTTGACAGGTTATAAATGAGCATACCAGGCTCAGTTCTCTAAGGGCTCTCTGCACAGGGAAGGTTGTCACTTAATTGAATTAAAGGCTTTTCCATTCCTGCTGGGAGCTTTCACTTTGTTCTAATTTTCTGGGGATCTTCACAATAAATTTCAACCCTGGGTAACTAATGATCCTGTTCCAATCACACTTAAGTTCATGGGACTCTTGTGCAACATAATGAACTAGATTCTTTTGGACACTTGATACCTTTTTCTCTTTAATCTCATACATAGGTGTCAATGTCATAACAAATAAATTAATTAAAAAATAGAGAAAACAGAAAAATAAAATCCCTTCATGGTGACATTTTTTTCCTCTGAGTACCAGCAATGTTTAAAATTGGAGGTATAAAGCTACATGTGGGTTTATTAACATTTCTTTGCAGTTTAGCACATCAGCCTTAATGTCAAATGGCATAATTCTACGTTTACAATGTTGGGTTGAAACATCACTCTGTGGTACCAGCTGCTGAGTTTGATGAGTTAGGGTTTGCACATTTATACAGCAAGACAGTACAGTATGACATCTAATAACAGGACTACGTTAACAGTATGTATTAGTGTTTGTTTTGTTTTTAGATATACTTTAAATTACAATTCAGACATGCATTGAATATGGTGATTATTTCATATATTATCAAATGGATCTTTAATGCTGGACGTATTGTACAGTATGTCAGAATGTAGAAACTGGGACTCACTAAAGAATGTTGTAGAACTGTGCTGTAAAATAATAAAAGAAAAAAAGCCTGAAGTAGGAAGGAAACTCTAAAAGCATATATGTATACCACGGAGATTACCTCAAAACTGATTGAAGTTGTAACCACAACATAAGTGGCTCAGAGTTTAACAGAGTAATGCAATAGCCCATAAAATTTGCTGCTACTGGGGGAGGTCAAAATTTTATTTCATGGACTTAACTCATGCAGATCACACTGGGCTTAAAAAGATGACTTCCAAAAAAAATGTGGAGGACATTTGTTCCTGAAAGGAAAAAAAATAAATAGTTTGTAGGATTCCTACCAGTCCAGTACTGATAAATGACTGTATTGCGGAATACATTGGTTTGTCTTGGTTGAGCTACATGAAGACTACAGGTGGTGAGTTCTTCCCATTGCTGCAACTGTCATAGCAAAGAAGAAAATATTACAAATGCTAACTGATACTGGCAAAAAAGGCAACTACTCAAACTTTAACAAACAAATGTTTGGAATGAACTGTAAACAATTTCCAACTATACCTTGTGGATAAAAACCACATAAACCAAACTACATTCTGACCCATGCGCTTAGCTGGAATTACTGCTAAAAAGCATGAGAGCACATTAAGATTGATCATATAACCTATAGACTGTAAAACAAATGTCCCTGCCTCTTCCTTCCTAAAGTGCTGAAATACTCTAAAACCCCCATAAAATCCTTGCTAACTCTTTGCTTTGTTGTTTAGTTTTCTGTTGCCATTTAAATGGCTCTTCTAGACACATTTTAGAAAGTGAGGATTAATCAGATATACAAAAGTCCTTCTCTAGATGAGTATTTGGTTGTGTTGCAACACAGGATAATGATTGCCTATTAACACTTTAGCGAGTATTTACAAAAGTATTAACACAGATGTTTAGGAAAAAGTTTGTTCCAGGACACAAACATTTGTTCCTTCTTGTGGTTTGCCCTAGGCTGAGAAACAAATGTGTCCTGGAATAAACTTTTGTGAAGCGTCTGGCATTAGCATTTAGAGTTGTGCTAGTTAACATATGTTTATTGATAATCTATTAACACATTTTACAAGTGGAACAAAAACAGAGGGAACGTGGAGGAACATTGTAGCTACCAGAGCAGAAAAGGGAAACAGGAGAGAGAGAGAATAAAAATCATACTTTTCTTCCTTTGACACCAAACAGATAAGACAACAACATAAAATAACATAGAAAAGTAGAAGAAAATGGACTGAAAAATTAGAGCCGTGGCAACTGCGTCACACCACGGTATCAGTTTGCATTGTTGGGAGAGTGTGAATCTGGCAAGTCATTCCAGGGAAGCGCTTCAACTAAAAAGGTGGAGGAACACAAAGCTGGGGAATAGACAAGACCAAAAACATTCAAAGGTAAGTCGAATGCTAGTCTGACATTCCATACCAATTCACCACTCCAATAATTGGCCTCAGTTCCAGTGGAGTCAGTAGAGTTGTGTCTGCTTCTCAGACCATCAGTGATTTGGGCTTCTCTCCTTTCTATCAGAGTGTAAATTAAAGGAAGATAAAAAGCTATGGTGTGCAGTATTTTTTGTTTTTATTTGTTGAAGGACTGCCAAGCCTGGAGATTAGTCTGCACAATGAGTCTCTCTTTTTGGGCATTTAACTTGCATAACATCTTTAACATAATATTTATTGTTTACTGTTTAGAAAAGCTTTATTTTAAAATAATCCCTCACATAATTGTGAGATAACAAAGCAAGACGTCCTTCTGAAATATTGTGACAATTGACTATTGTAGTTATCACAATAACGCATCTAACTATTTTAGCTGTGTGAACCAGTGTAATGTTTAAAAGGATTATTATTTACTCAAACTGGAACAGATAGGACTTTGGAGTGATTTATGTTTGACAAATTAACCTATATGCTTGTGTACTTAGGTGTATAACTTACTCAATAGACAGGAATAAGTTGCATGAGATATACTACAGAATATCAAAATATCTCAAAATTACGCTAGGGTATTTCCTTGGTACAAGATGATATTAGGGCTGTCAACTAATTGCAGTTAACTCAAAATAAATTAACTCCATTAAAAATTAATTGTGATTAATCGCAATTTTGATCGCACAGTTAAACAAGAATACTAATTGAAGTTTATTATAAATATACTTGGATGTTTTTCTACATTTTCAAATATATTGATTTCAGTTACAACACAGAATACAAAGTGTACAGTGCTCACTTTATATTATTATTTTGATTACAAATATTTGCATGGTAAAAAAAATAAACAAAAGAAATAGTATTTTTCAATTTACCTCATACAAGTATTGTAGTGCAATCATTTTATGGTGAAAGTGTAACTTACATATGTAGAATTTTTTTTTTTTACATAATTGCACTCAAAAATAAAATAATGTAAAACTTTAGAGCCTGCAAGTCCACTAAGTTCTACTTCTTTTTCAGCAAATCGCTAAGAGAAACAAGTTTGTTTACATTTACAGGAGATAATGCTGCCTGCTTCTTATTTACAATGTGAGAATAGGCACTTTTGTAGCCAGCGTTGCAAGGTATTATGTGCCAGATATGCTAAACATTTGTATGCCCCTTCACACTTTGACCACCATTCCAGAGGACATTCTTCCATGCTGATGATGGGTTTTGCTCGATAATGATCCAAAGCAGTGCTGACTGATGCATGTTCATTTTCATCATATGCCACCAATAGAAGGCTGATTTTCTTTTTTGGTGGTTCAGGTTCTGTAGGTTTGCATTGCAGTGTTGCTCTTTTAAGACTTCTGACAGCAAGTTGCACAGCTCATCCCTCTCAGATTTCGGAAGGTACCTCAGATTCTTACACCTTGGTTCAAGTGCTGTAGCTATATTTTGAAATCTCATATTAATACCTTTTTTGTGTATTGTCATATCTGCAGTGAAACTGTTCTTAAATTGAACAACATGTGCTGGGTCATCATCTGAGACTGTCAAAATCCAAAATATATGGCAGAATGCAGGTAAAACCACAGAGCAGGAGATGTACAACTCTCTCCTAAGGAGTTCAGTAACAAATTTAATTAACACATTTTTTTTTTAAAAATGGTCATCAATATGGAACTGTGTCTCTGGAATGGTGGCCAAAGCATGAAGGGGCATACAAATGTTCAGCATATCTGGCACATAAATACCTTGCAATGCCAACTACAAAAGTACCATGCGAACGACTGTTCTCACTTTCAGGTGACAAGTAAATACGAAGCAAGCAGCATTATCTCCCATCAATGTAAACAAACTTGTTTGTCTTCACGATTAGCCAAACAAGAAGCAGGACTGAGTGGACTTGTAGGCGTTAAAGTTTTACATTGTTTTATTTTTGAGTGCAGTTATGTAAAAAAAAAATTCTACATTTGTAAGTTGCACTTTCACCATAAAGAGATTGCTCTACAGTACTTGTATGAGGTGAACTGAAAAATACTATTTCTTTTGTTTATTTTTTTACTGTGCAAATATTTGTAATCAAAATAATAATATAAAGTGAACACTGTACACTTTTTATTCTGTGTTGTAATTGAAAACAATGCATTTGAAAATGTAAAAACATCCAGAAATAGTTAAATAAATGGTATTCAATTATTAACAGTACAATTAAAACTGTGATTAAATCATGATTTTTATAATCTTGCTATTGCGATTATTTTAATCAGTTGACAGCCCTAGATACTATAACGTTTCACAGTTATCTAGTAAGACCTTTCACACTAAACATGCCTCTGCTGTATACTAAATTTTAGTGTGCCCAATATTATTAACTTGTTTATTTTAGAATTTGATGCATTTTGCCATGAACTTGCTTTCAGTCCAGATTTGCCATCCTTACTTATATTGAGTCCACAAATGGACACACTGATTTCAATGGGATTGTTCATGAAATAAGATCTGTTCAACATGAGTGACAGTGTATATAGACTTTAAACTCTATTTAAAAAAAAAACAAAACAGTATATGAAGATTTCTTACTAGTACCCCGTGGTGGATGCGGAAGAGGGCAAGTTATTCCAGTTCTAACTTGTGTTCCAATGGTTCTCTGCAGACGTACCTTCATTTTAATACTATTTGTATTGCTTAATATTGTTTTGGGCTAATTCTTTTGACTTATGGTCACACCACATCGTTTTGTGAAGTTTTTCCAACAGAATCATAGAAGACCTGGAGCTCTGAAGACCCACCCTTTTTTTGGAAAATGAGAGTGTACCGGCAGATCTTCAATTAACTATGGGAACTGCTGCCAGCCCCTTAAACATATAAGTGAAGCCAGATATCAAAGATCTGAAGTGCAGATCTGCTGGTATCATATGGCTCTTAGGCACATAATAAAACTAATGAAATTTTTAGCTGAGATAAGATTTAAATATCACCAACTACACATATGCAGTATTTTTTCTTCAGGTTGTTCCCCCGCCCCGCCACAAAACCAAAAGCAATTTGACTGTGCTACAAACTAATACTATTCCATATTTTTCTTTTAATTTAAAATATTTGCAGAGTTATAAAATCACAATAAAACTTTAGAAATTTTGAACTTCAAAGAGAATGGTTCTACAAAAGATATGTCTGACTTCCATACTATTGAACCAGATGTAAATTATAAATCATTGAAGCAAATCCTAATTTGCTTCACTTTAAAAGTGGTATACCAGTATTTTTAAAGGAACTGGCTCCATAGCTGGTGTAAATCACTGTAGCTTCATCCAAATCAGTGAAGTATCTTGTCCAAGGTTTCAAAAATCTTACTTCCTGGGAGGCTCAATCCCATTGAAGTTTTATCATTGACTTTAGGAGGAGATAGAACAAACTTTTGAAGAGTATGTGTAATCAGTTCAAAAGAATCCTAAACCAACAGTGAAAAAAACAAACAAAACAAAACCAAAAACCCCAAACAAAACCCTCCACACACCCCTCGTTCTGGCCCAAAGTTACGTCTCTGAAAATTTATGCAGCTACTATAGAAATACTGACTAACCCTGCAGCGTTGATTAAAAAACATTATATAATGTTACCAAAATATATTTAGTCCCTTCCAGCAGAGTAACAAAAACATACTTTGAAACATTTTCTGAAAAAATAAATGCCAACTATGTTTACCCTCTTTTAATATGCATAACAAACATATTAAAGTAATATCTAATCACTTTGAAGATATCTTATATTATTAGCATACCAAACACATGTTCTTATGTAATTTATAATGTAATGTTTAACAATTTTGTATTTGTTGAACATAAAATGAATTAATGTTCTCTATCTAGAATCATTAAAATGTGCATAATTATATCAAATTACAGTATATTATTCAAATATGCTGAAAGTATTTTATTTTGCTTTAATTAGAATATCTTACAATACTTATTGTGCCTATTTAAGGAAAAGGACTAAGAAGTTACAGCTGACATTTTCTAGAAGAAGCTTCAAGGCATCTTGTTAAACGTGAACAAGATCAAAAAACAAGTTTAATACAGAAAGAGGAGAATGCATTGTATGTTTATTTTCTCTAAAACAAGAAAGTTAAATTTTAGTTATTGAAGAGTACAAAACACATATTATAGCAGCAAAATACAATCTTACATGATAATAAAATGTCAGTAACTGTATACTGATGGATGTCTAGTAGCATATAGTATATTTTTGGAGTTGGAGTTCTGTTTTATTAGAAATTAAATTCATTCTAAGTCATTACAAATTTGACTAAATGGGGAAAAAAGGCTCCCAAAACAATGGTTTTGGTATAGATCCGTATATAAATACATGCTGTTTTTAAATTCCTTAGCAACGAAGTGGAGGATTTATATAAACAAATTTGACTCTACAAATGTTTCTTGTTGGAGAATAGTAGTTTTAGAAGTAGACTTCAGAATGACTGGCAAACATCAATGCTGTCACAACATTCAGAGTCTGACTTTATATCTAGTGAAATCTGAAATAACTTTAGAAACACCACTACATTCTAATATGGCAGAATGTAAGTGACATAGTGCTGGCGTTCAATGTAATTTTTAGCATAAATCAGATACCATAGTGATTGGTGCAGTTGATATGCATAAAACAGATTAGATACATAGGAGAGGTGATGCATCCTAAACTATTATATCCTGAAATCCAGTCAGTGCAAATTAAGCGTGACTCATCAAGTCATTTTTATTAGATTTATATACCACCAAATCCATAAGACTTCAAAACTATCGGTATATAATCTACTTAATTATTATTCAAAATAAAGGGATAAAACTAAAACTAAAACTTAATTATTATTCAATATAAAGGGATAAAACTAATAGGGTTCTACAGAAATTAATCTAAAACCAACCCCATTTTTATCAAGAATAGTAAACCGTGTATGGGTTCCTTGAACCACTCTAGAATTCTATAGCAATGATATAGCAATTCTATAGCAATCCAGAGAATGGATTATATAAATCTATGTAAATTATTTACTATATTTTATACAATTTTGCCATAACAATAACAGGGAAGGTGCAAATGTCCTGGCAGATGACCCACGTGTACAACGTCATAATAATATGAAGTAAAATCTACCAAAAAGCAAATTTCACAAAATATATATATATATATATATATATATATATATATATATACACACACATATACATACAAACACATACTCACTTTCAGAAACAAAGAAAAAAACAAAAAAAGATGTGAAAAGGAGTTTGCAAGAGACAGTCCAATTTTAAATAAAACCAATTGTACATCTTTTCAGGGGAATACCATTTATTGTCATGGAAACACTGAAAGAAACAATCAACTAAAGGCAACCCAGTACTTTGTCTCTAAGACAAGATGCAAAATCCAGCAAGAACTAAAACTGAAATACAAAAACGTATGAGACCAACCTAATCAGAAAGATTACTCTTACCAGCATGAAGCTAATGCCACTGTTCTTCACACAGAAGTCTAAATATTTCAAGAGCTAGTAACTGGATCCATAAATAGCCTTCATGAGAATAACTCCTATGCTCCAATTGTGCACTATGCTGGTCTAATGAAGGGTTTAAATGAGTACTTTTAAGACTTTGTGATTGACTCTGGTTTTTGGTTCTTAAATCGCCATCCCAGAGGAATTTTTAAATATCTAAAAACGTCCGGGATTTTGCCATTATTATTTTTCCCCAAAGAAGAGCTGATCATTCAAGAAAGAGAGTGAACGTTGATCATTCGAGAAAGAAAATGAATTTTGATCACTTGAGAGAGTGCCCGCTTTTTCCCCCATCTCCCAGCGCTTGCACCGCGAAACAGTTGTTTCGCCCAGCTTGGAGGGTGGGGGAGGAGGGGGAACACAGCGCATTCAGGGGAGGAGGCGGTGCCAGGGCAGGGATTTGGGGAAGGGGTCCAATGGGGCAGGGAAGGGGTGGAGTTGGGGCAGGGCCGGGGGTGCCCCAAATGTTCAAAGATGGTAACCCTAGTAAAGAGCTGAGCACCAGCAGCACTTCGCAGGAAGCATTCAATGGCTCACAAGATCAGATTCTAAAGAAATACAAAGCAAACATATTCACTGTTCTTAAGTAAACACCATATGATTACATGACTTTCATCCATATTATGCCTCACACAGTTGGATATGATATGCTCAAAGATGAACTCAACCCTCCAATATCAAATGAATGCATATTTTAGACTCAAATCCATCAATTAAGAAGTAAATGAACTATAGACACTTCCCAACTCCAGCATCTTCTGATAAAGTGTATTCCCTAACAGCCTTTAATAAATGAAAAGCCATGCGCTCATCTGTAATCGGCAGGTTAAAATGTGGAATTTAGAAAATGAAAGATGCCAAAATGTCATTGAATGGGAGAAAGGAACCAACACATCTAGGATAGATGTGCCCAACTCCCTTTGACCTTGAATAGGACAACAAGTAGGTACACTCCTCTATGCCTTGGAAAATTTCCTGCATAATGAGCAAAGAGCAAGATTTTCAAAAATAGCTGCATAAAGTTAAGCACCTAGGAGCACCTCAAATCTTACTGATTCTTTCTGCATAACATCCTTAAGCCTTTCCTGTCCATCCGTACAGCTGAAAACTTTTTTCCAAGTTCTCATCCTTTTGCATCTCAATTACAGCCCCGCATACTTCCCTCTGACTTTGCCAAATTCTATCTTGCCCCAGTCATGTCCATTCAGAATGCTGCTGCAAAGATCATTCTCTTAGCCTGTTGCTTTGAATCCCTTTACAGGCTCCTCCTTCTCTATCCTATTAAACAAAAGCTGCACGTCTCCACTGCCTAACCGCATTCTACCTATCATTTCTCATTCACTATCAAGACATTAACTCCATCCTCCATTCACCCGATGATGCTAACCTCCATCACCCTCTTGTAAAATTTTCCAACAAGCACCTTCATGCTTTCCCCATACTGCCCCTCATGCTTGGGAGAACTACCCATAAACATGCTCCCTTGTTATCCTCCTTCAAACTCTCCTTTCCTGGGATGCATAAAAATATAGACAATGGCTAGGCTGCTGGTGTTATGCACCAGCCAATTTTGTTATGCACTGACCAATATTGTCTCCTTATTTCCCTATACTCCCCAATCTGTCTATATTGAACTTTTTTTCTTGTCTTATATTTAGACTATGCTCTTTGGGGCAGGGAGCAACTTTTTGCTCTGTTCCTGTACATCACCACAATGGATTCCTAGTCCATAACTAGGGCTCAGAGGCACAATGGTAATAGTAATAAAAATATACGTGATTTAGACACACCAGTCTCATTGAAAGTTAACTGGATTTGGGTCCAAACTCCCTCATCTGCCTTTGAAAATCTTTAATGCAAGAGGAGTTAAAATAATTAATTCACAACACTTGTCCTTTTTTCCAGAGAATCATATGAAATAGAAACATGAGGGGATAAAAATCTGTTAAAGACTTGAAATAATAAAGAATATCATTCAGCTATTTCTACTCTATTAGTGAAAGCCAATTAATACTTGTGTAAAAGGATTTGAAAGAAGGGATCTTCCGCATCCCTGGAGAGAAAGCTTCTAACATGCTGAATTATGAAGAACTAACATATACCTTATTCTCCAGTATCTGATGGGAGATGGTGGACCATCAGAAGCACATTACTAAGTATGTAAACATTACCCCTATGTAAAAAGTGAGCTTAAAAATGTTTTTGCATTTTGTTCACAACATTTTATGACAGTTTTCTGGCACCTTGTGGAGGACACTTTTTACGTATGTGGGTGTTGTGAGAATTGGAGGACTTCAAAAGCAAGGGATAATTTCTAACACAAAGGCCAAAAGTTTAATACCGAAATAATAGGAATTCAAATAAAGGAAAAAATGTTATAAAAATAGCCTTATGCAATACATAGTAGCTACAGCGATGACTGAGTCACTGTACATCTTGAATGATGGATCCAAACATCAAAATGGCTACCCAACTACGATCTATCTCTACAGGGGATTAAAGATGCCAGTGGGGAAGAATCCACACAGTTTTTGCCAATGAGTCACTCTGTTCAAGCTACTCAATGGTATCATACAATTCTAGAAGGTATATATCCCTCTCCACCTACTGCCCTAACGCACAGTGAATAAATTTAACAGCTGAATCAATTACACCTTTGCAAAGCGTATGTTTACCCCCAAAGTTGCAAACAATATGCTAGGACTTGTGGAAACCTGAACATGCTAATTGACTTGAACAGAATAGAAAATGCCCTGGTAAATCATCATAACTACAACATACATTCAGCAATTACATGCCAAATCAATCTACCAAGGACAAGGAATGGCCATTCAACCTGCCTCCAAGTGCATGGGTGAGTGAGAGAGAAATTATTGAAGCTGGGGGGGACTCTGAATGGCACTTTGTTCCTTCCAGCTCAGTGCCCTTTCTGCTGGCAAGGAAAGGGTTCCCTTAAAGCCAGAGGTGTGACCAATGACACATTCCAGCATAAAGCCAAGCCATGATTGGCTGGAAGGGGCAAGGAGTCCTAGACATCCATTCAGGGAAATTCCTTGCAAACCCAGCCTAGCTGGCCCACATTTCCTGAAAGTCTGTGGAGAAGGCAGATACAGAGGACTAAGGAGAACTGCTGAGCTGAAATATTCATAAATTAGCCCCATTCTACCAGACTTGCTGAAGTTGACTCGTACCCTACTTCTTAAGTAGTACTATTGACATGAATAGGATTATGCAAGGAATAGAGTTTGATGCATTGAAAATAAATTTCAGAATACAACCCTAAATATTTGCCCAGAATTTTAAAGCTGTAAACTGCTCTATAATAATTACTATTCTTCTTCTTGGGTGAAAGGTGCTATGTAAAGTGCACAGCAGGACTACAAGGAAGATATTGTCTGGATAACTATTAAACACATTATATACTACACATTAAAAAGTGAGATCTTCAACAACTGACACAGACTTTGATTTACAGCTATAAACCCATGAAAAGCAAAAATAAAATAATATGGAAATGTAGACTCCAGGCATACAGCTGCAATTTATTCAACCTGCCTGTCAACTGTCAGGCTATTTCAAGCACACTGGAATATGTTCCAATGTGGATAAAAAGATGTGTCACACAGAGGTGAAGAAAAAATAGAAAGGTGTGTTGAAATATGAAGTCAGAATCTATAATCCCTATGTAGTAATGCCCGAGAAAGAGAGCTATGCACAAAATATTTTGTACTTGATTTTTCAGCTAGTATTTTAACTTTAATATAATTGAGCCCAAATCACTTTAATAAATCTCCAACTTTGTATCCATTTGTTTTCTTCTGCTCACAGAATATCTTGTGTCTTTGCCTGAGGATTTTGCTCACTCACTGCTTAGTTGATTTTTGGGTAGACTATTGGTAAAATTTATTCAACAAATTTTGTCCTGTTTCGTTTGTGAATTATCCATGGTGACAGATAATTTTGTGTGTGTGTGATTATTGAACTCCTTCATTGTAACGAAATCTTTGCTTATTCATTATTCTTGGTGTTTGGCACACATTGTTTCTGTCCCCTGATTCACTGAGAAATTGTTGCAAATAGGAGAGGGAAAATTTAAAAAGATTTCAAGATGGCTGTGCAAACACTTCTGGCACAAAGCTACAAAATACATGTTTACACAAGGATTCCTGAGACTTTCACTTTCTGCAATCATTCTTAGAATCACAGAATCATAGGACTGGAAGGGACCTCAAAAGGTCATTTAGTCCAGTCCCCTGTACTCATGGCAGGACTAAGTATTATCTAGACTAGGGATCGGCAACCTTTGGCACGCGGCCCACCAGGGTAAGCCTCCTGGAGGACCGGGCTGGTTTGTTTATCTGCCACGTCTGCAGGTTTGGCCTATCGCAGCTCCGACTGGCCATGGTTCACCACTCCAGGCCAATGGGGGCTGCGGGAAGCGGCATGGGCCAAGGGATATGCTGGCCGCCGTTTCCCGCAGCCCCCATTGGCCTGGAGCAGTGAATCGCGGTCAGTGGGAGCTGCAATTGGCCCAACCTGCACACACGGCAGGTAAACAAACCAGCCTGGCCTACCAGGGGGCTTACCCTGGGGGGCTGCATACCAAAGGTTGCCGATCCCTGATCTAGACCATCCCTAACGGGTGTTTGTCTAACCTTCTCTTAAAAATCTCCAATGATTGAGATTCCACAACCTCCCTAGGCAATTTATTCCAGTGCTTAACCACCTTGGACATTAGGAAAAAACTTCCTGTCAGCCTAAACCTCCCTCGCTGCAATTTAAGCCCATTGCTTCTTGTCCTATCCTCAGAGGTTAAGAACAGCGATTTTTCTCCCTCCTCCTTGTTACAACCTTTTATGGACTTGAAAACCGTTATCAAGTCCCGCCGCAGTCTTTTCTTTTCCAGACTAAACAAACCCATTTTTTTCCAATTTTCCCTCATAGGTCATGTTTTCTATACCTTCAATCATTTTTGTTGCTCTTCTCTGGACTTTCCCATATTTGTCCACATCTTTCCTGAAATGTGGTGCCCAATTTCTTGTGAACAAACAAATCACTTGAAGGAGGCCTAGAAATGTAAACACACCAGCAGGGTCTACACAGGGAAGTTAAAGCAGAACACATTAGAGCGCTCCACTTGTCACACTTCTGTAGTCCGGATTGTGGAACCGTGTAGACAAGCTCCCAGTGGCCGCGGTTTGCCATTCTCGGCCAATGGGAGCTGCGGGAAGCAGTGGGCTGCAGGGACATGCTTCCCACAGCTCCCATTGGCCAGGAACGGTGAACCGCAGCCACAGGGAGCTCTGGGGAGGCCGTGCCTGCTGACGGTCAATGTAAACAAAATGTCTCATGGCCCGCCAGAGGATTACCCTAATGGGCCATGTGCCAAAGGTTGCCGACCCCTGCCTTAGATCAACAGTCCATGTTTCAAATATTCCCCTGGTAGTTGTTTGTGCATATTCAGAAAATTGTAACCCTTTCTTGTTAATACAGAGCTTGTCACCAGTATTCATGCCTTTGTCATTTCACGATCAGCTTGCTATGAGGTTAAACCTTGAGACCAAATGAAAAGTATGCTAGTGTACAATACTATGGCCAGCTGATTAAACCAAGTTTAATGCCTGGTGTGCATTACCCCAGTGTTCTACGAAGTCCACTGGTGGCCAATGAATCTGCTGGTAAAATTCAAGATGTTGATTTTAATTTACAAAGCCTAAATAGTTTGGGACATGGTAAACTGAGAAACTGGCTTTTCCCTCATGATGTATCACTCAAGATACCTCATCATAAGGAAAAAAGGGCCTTCTGCTAGGATGTTCTCTGTGGAGAAACTCAGCTTTAGCAACTAAGCTTAGAATTGTTAACCTTTCAGGTTCGTGGCAAGACCAGTCTTCTCAACCCAAAGGATAAGGCTGAGAATTGGGGAAGTTTTGTTGTTTGGTACAGGTTGTATTTTTGCATTTGCATTTTGCATTTGTAAGAATGGTCTGTCACATTTGAAATTTTACTGTGCAATTAATTATTAAATTGTCAGGACATTCAGAACTTGAGATGAGCATCTATGTATATTTTTGTAAGCATAAAAAAACCTCAAAACAAAATAATCATCTTTCCTTGCCCTTTCCTCAATTCAGCAACTTGGGTAACAATTATTGTGCTATAAAGGAAAGCAAATGTCATTAGGAATTGAAGAACATTCATAGAGAACACATTCCTTTAGCTGATTTTTTTTTCCATATGGTTTTCAGATCTTACCTTGAAGAACATGATTAAATACAATTAGACTCTAAAAAAAAGTGTATGAAAAGTGGTGTTCCTTCAAACTACTTTAGTAGAATAAATGTGACCTGCAATTATACTCTCAGATTTAGCAATAATTTCAAAGAACCGGGTAATGTGCAACACTTAACATCAGTCTGTCCTTTTCAGGGTAGCGTAATTCATTATAGACTAGATGACTAAGTTGCTCTTCAATTTCCTTTAAAAACTTTTATGAGACTCAAAGTGAGATCAATATGCCCAATTTTTTAAAGCAAAATTACAAAGTTGCAAAATGCATCAGAGCTGCCCAAATGATTTGCTAATTTGGATTCATTTTAAAGCAGATGTTAAAGTATGACTTTTCTGATAAGAGGATTTTGTTCTAGGTTTCACTAAAATCTCCCTCCCTCACAGCATCACAGATCCCTGAGCTGTCACAGCCTGGGAACAGTTTATGCAAGTGCACAAGTCTACAGCACACAGAAGTGACTTTTCAGTTCATTATCATCAATGCTACTCACTAAGGGAAAAACAGAACACCAAGGTGATGGGGGAAAAGATACTAGGTTGTCTGGGAGCCACAATAGGCCAGATTTTCAAGTATGGTCTCCTCAAAGATGGGTTGGTCATTCCCTTCTGACTAGAGCTCTGTGGGAACGGGGTGTTTCATTTCAGAGAGTATTTCACATGTTAAAAATGTCTTCCATTCCAGAATGGAAAGAAAACAAAAAAAATAATTTCCTGGGATCTAATATTTAGAACAAGAATTGCATTGACCAAATTGTTCTGTTTTGACAAATCCAAAATGTTTTGCTCCAATTTCAACTTTTTATGCTTATAGTGACCAAGGCCACCACTGTATTCACACCCTACACATAATTGTAATAATCTTTATATGAAGTATGCTTTGTGAGGCATCATTTTAAAACAACACACTGATAATTAATATACTTATGTAATATATGTACAACTATGTATTAAAATTATGAACATAAGGTGAAATTATGGCTAAAATGCGTTTGCTAGACCAGTGGTTCTCAAACTAGGGCCTCCACTTGTTCAGAGAAAGCCCCTGGTGGGCCGGGCCGGTTTGTTTACTTGCCGTGTCCGCAGGTTCAGCTGATCGCGGCTCCCACTGGCCGCGGTTCACTGCTCCAGGCCAATGGGGGCTGCAGGAAGGGCAGCCAGCACATCCCTCAGCCCACGCCACTTCCGGCATCCCCCATTGGCCTGGAGTGGCAAACTGCACCAGTGGGAGCTGCAATCGGCCGAACCTGTCAACGCGGCAGGTAAACAACTGTCCCAGCCCACCAGGGTCTTTCCCTGAACAAGCGGAGGCCCTAGTTTGAGAACCACTGTGCTAGACAACTCTAGTGAAGGGGTACACTGGTTTCTCAAAGACAAAGGACAAGCTGATGTTTCTAACTAGAAGTCATCAAAGTTGATTGGCAACAAATGGGGGCAGGAACAGTTTGATCTGCATTTTAGCAAACAACAACGTGGAACCTCTTTTATCATGAGACTCCATGTCACAGATGGAAGGAATTTTATCTAGCGGTAACCCTTAGGGAAATGCATTTCAAAGGTTGAATGGACTATGAAAAGTGAGGGACAAAAACACCCCAATCTCTCTCTCTCTCTCCATTACCAAAGAAAACAAAGGAACAAGGCTGTTGTCTTTGTGGGGAGATCCTGACCTGAGGATTAGATCAGCTATGTTGCTGAGAACCTGAGGTAAGGATTTTACCATAAATCAAGTCTAGCTTGTTAAGTTTTAGCTATTAGAAAATGTTTTATCTTTATTTCTCTTGTAACCATTTCTGACTTTAATACCTTATGCTTGTACTCACTTAAAAGCTCTCTCTTTATAGTTAAATAAATTCATTTTATTTTAAATCTAAATCAATCCAGTGCTGTGTTTAAACTGAACTGTTTGGTAAAACTCCAGTTAAAGCATGAAACTCTTGCATGTTGACCTTTTACATGGGCAACAGAGCTCTGATATCTGAATTGCCCAGAACAGGACTGGACAGTGCAGAACACATATTTTGGGTAAAACTGGGACTGGGAGTGTGTTGGGGTCACCCTGCAAGTAGTAACCAAGGCTGCTGGAAGCCAGAGTGTGGCTAGAGCATCACTGACAGGCTGCTGGGATCAGAGCTGCGGGACTATGGCTACAGCCATATACAGACATTCAGGATGTGACCTGCATGATTTTAGGCTGTTTGTGAGTGGCCCTGGTTGGGAGCTCCATGACAAAAGCACCATGAGGCACCCAAGGTTGTGGGGCAAGTGGTAACAACCCCACATTGCGCCGAATTGGATTGCACCCTGGAATATGCTAATTGTATATTATAGTATAAATAAGAAAATTGAAAAAGTCATTTCAGTACAGAAAACTGAAATGTTCTGTTCTGAAAAGGTTGAAATGCACTGTTTCAATCTCAGGGATTAAGTAGATCTGAGTCAACTGTGGTTGATCTTGATCTCGGGCACAGATTCAATCTATGGAAAATCCAAACAGATATATTTTTAAGATGAAAGTCTTGATGTTGTACAAAAATGCTATTATTTCCCTCAAATGTTAAATTCATTAAAAAAAAATTGCATTGACTTTGGAGGTTCACATTTGTGTTGGAGACACACTATTTGATTTGCAATATTATTTGGAATCTCCCACATATGCCTGAACACCATACAGCACCCTAAGGTGAAGACTAAGGCCCCGATCCTGCAAATTTTTAGACAGGTATATGACTTTACTCATGTGAACAGTCCCACTGAAGACAACAGGGCCACTCATGTGAGGAAAGTAATGCATGTGCATTTAAAGGCTTGGTTCTCAGACCCCAATTCAGGAAAGTACATAAGCATATGAGCAATCCCATTCGCTACACATGTACTGGACTCTAGGCACATATATGAATATCATTCTGAAAACGATGAGGCTATATCCTGCAAACTCTTACTCACGTAGTCTTTAGTGTCATGAGGAGTCCAACTGATGGGACCATTTATGTGAGCAAGCAATATATTGAATGGAACAAAGAGGTAACGAGGAGTTTGCCCAAACAAAGCCTGTCTGGCTTACACTGGCACTTGTTGGCTTCAATATTTGCTTGGTGTCTGTCTGGCTTTCCCGAATGGACCAATAAACTGTTTGTGAAGTGAGCTTTCTACGTAAGATACTTACCCTCTGACTCTTCATATCACATAAACAGGCCAGAATGGTATAAAATGGCCCTAAAAGCCCCAATTGCACCCATGGAAGGTCTCCACTGTTGCAGGCACAGGAGAAACAGCCATAAGGCTGACTTCTGCTCTGAGGACCTGTTGCAAGCTCTGGCACACAAGATGTGCTAGAAGAAGTGCTGCATCTAAGGGAAGACCCTAAGAGTCTGCTGCAATTTAAAAAGGATGCCTAAATTACGCCAGAAGGCTTTCCAGCCCCCAGAGCTGACCACGACTTGAGGCCACAAAGTGATTTAAAGCTAGCTTAGTCTCGCTCTCCACTATCTCCCTAGGCTGCAAGTTCTTTACTGTGCCTCTTAGGGTAAGTCTACACTGGTATTAAAATCACGTGGCTGGCCCATGCCAGCTGACTTGGACTCGTGGCGCTTGGGCTAAGGGGCTGTTTAATTGCGATGTAGATATTCGGACTTGGGCTGGAGTCTGGGCTCTAGGATTGGAGGGTCTCAGAGCTTGGGCTGCAGCCTGAGCCCAAACATCTACACCACAATTAAACAGCCCCTTAGCCCAAGCCCCTTAGCCCAAGCCAGCTGGCACAGGCCAGCTGCAGCTATCTAATTGCAATGTAGACATACCCTTTGAAGGACAGCACAGAACCTGACCCTCTGACTCCAGGGCTGAAGTCTTGATTCTATTGAAGTCAATGGTAAATCTCCCATTGACTTCAATAAGGACAGGCCTAGGTCTCATGGAACCAAGGGGATCCGTGAGCCTGTCACATTTTTGTTAAAATGTCATTTAAAAGGAAACATTTTACGGACATTCACCATCTGTTTTGACTCCCGTTATCATTAGACTAGTCTAGAGGTGGCACCAGCTCATTGCCAGATTTCTAACTTTCCTTACTAAGGTGAGTCATTAGATATTTAATACTCTGGAATTATGCTTTTAGTTAAAAACAGATAAACCACGATATTATACTATTACTGTATAGAGAGAATGTGTAAGATATGTTAAATATGAATTAAAAATATTGAAGATGTGGAGATAAAAATTGTTTTAGATGAAAAAGTAAAGATTCAAAATGGCCCTAACAATGTGTAAAAGCTCATTAGAAGGCAATACTGTAAGTCATTCGGTAGTTATTCTCCAAAATTATTATCTTCTTCTATTAAAGATGATGGAAAAACTGTCACTTGACTTCAGTGGGGCAGGATCATGCCTTCAATGAGTAAGAGTTTCTGGATCTGATTCTCATTTACATGAAGACGACTTGTTTGCACACACAAGTTGTACCACTGTACTAAACCATTACATTCAAGTGGTACTACCCTTTAGTGAGGATGCACTTATAGCAGGATAAAGGTTTTTTTTCTACTTTTAGTTATATATATTCACATACAGGAAGGGAAATAAGCTATACTAGAATAAGGCAGCTTTATAGCTGTACAATTGTGTTCACACTTGGGATTGTACCAGTATTAGTATTTTGTTTAAAAAAAAATTCAATCCCCTAATTTAAATAGTTATCTTAAATCTGCACATAGAACAGGCTAAAAGTTCCTTTACAACATTCTGGCCATGTAAAAGAGCCTAAAAGTGGGTGTAAATCATTTACATTGACACAGCGATGTAAAGCAGGCTCTGTGTAAATAAGAATTGAACCCTCTGATTTAATTCAGTTACTATGGTACACTATTTCTTGAAAGATTAAATTGTGCATTGTCGGTAAAGTGCTATAGGACTATCTGCTGTAAATTAATTTTCATAAAATTCCTTTTTGTAAGATCAGTGAAAATTAATTCATAGCAATAATTTCTAACAACAGATAAACAACAGCATTTAATTGCAGAAGTTGGCTAGGAATGTGCAAATAATCAAATGTGACTGTGGTCAGTCTATCAATGCCAAAGCTTCAATAAACATTAAAATAAATAGTTCCACTGAATATGCCTCTTCTTAACAAAGTGGTAGAGCTTTTATTTTGAGAATTGAAAAAACCTAATTTTACAGTTCTACGATTAACAGCTTTGAACTTCATTAACAAGCTTGAGCAATATTTGCAAATGAAAAGTCAGCTTTTACATGCAGAGTGACTCACCAGAACATAAAGAAAATACAAGAATACATATTCTGTGCTGTAGGCCCTCCTTCTATCTTCAAACAATAAAACTCCTGATTTTATAGTAATGTTGGTGTATTGCTGAAGCACTAAAAAAATGATGATCCATCTATATACAGCACATTCATTTTTCTTACAGGGGTAATAATTGAAACATACTTGTAGTTAAAATTCTTCCATTGCTGTTTGCAGTGTTGTTGTAGCTCTGTTGGTCCCAGGATACTGGAGAGACAAGGTGGGTGAGGTAATATCTTTTTTTGGACCAACTTCTATTGGTGAGAGAGACAAGCTTTCCAGCTCTGTGTAAGCTCGAAAGCTTCTCTCTCTCACCAACAAAAGTTGGTCCAATAAAAGATATTACCTCACCCACCGTGTCTCTTTACTACTTACAAGACTTTTTGTCTTCCAAGTGCTTTGTGAATGTTAAGTGCCCAGTCCTATAAGGTGCTAGTTGATGCTTTTAGCAGAGTTGAGGATGCTCAACACCTTATAGGAGACACTCAGCATCCTTCAGGATTGGGCCCTAACCAATTATTCCTCAATACCCCTATGAGTAGGGTAATTCATAATCCAATAGGACTTCCCTTGTAATTTATCATTAATTATTGTCCCTCATTATAGTGTTTAATAACCATCTCATTTAACTTGTGAAATGAGCTCCATTGATTCCTTTATCTTTGTAATTGAAAGGGACAGTCCCATTAGGTTTCATTATATTTTATTTGCCCTCTAATATATCAAACAGGATTTACTGTTTAAATATTGAAAAACTCCACTACACAACACAAATAAACTGAAGGGCTTTATAGATAAAAATATGTTAAGGTCAGTGAAATAATACTACTCGATTAAGCAATCCAAAGCATTTTGGAGATGGGTAGTGCCTAATGAGATAAAGCATGGTTTCCCTATGAAAAGGTAAAAGAGAAAATGACTCCTATTTAAATCCAACTGTAAGACTGAGAAATATGACAATACATTTTGCAAGCCAGTATACATTTCAAGTAAAAGTATTTTCATAGCTGCTGTATTAGTAGCAAAGCCAGACATTTGTGTCACACTCTGCTATAAGTCCCAGAGAAAGGGATGGAATGTTGGTACTCAGTCTTATTATTTTTGTATTAGGAAGAGAATCTGATTTCTAAGTAAGCTCACTGAGTACACATCAATCTATTCCATACATAAAAATCAGTCTTCCCTATTAAGTTTTAAAATTGCCAAAGGGCGTTTAAAAATGGAAAGTAAAACATATTGACAAGTACAAATTTAACCTTTTTTATTCTTTAATTTTAGAGATGCTAGGAGTTTCCCTTAAGTAGGAATACAAACAGATGCTCAGGATGGTGTGTAAGAATGTGATTATGTATGTTTTAATATCCATAGGGTTAACCCACAGTTACTGTAAATTAAAATAGTTTTTTTTTAAATCAGTGTCAATTACTTATCTTATGACAAAGTGGTTTGATATATAAACAGTATGATCACAAAACAGGAATAGATGGCCAGTGGCCAGATCCTACAGAATCTCATTCACTTGAGTATCCATCTAGTCATACATGTAGTCCCACTGATTTCAATGTTATTAATGTGTAAAAGGACCACACGTGTGAGGAAGGATTTACAGGATAGAATCCTTGGTGTGGATTAGACTCCTCCTGGCACATCTTTAGAAGTGAAATCATACCACCGACATTATGCTAAAGATGTTACCTACTTCCCTGAGAGTAGAGTTCAATTTCATTCTCTCCTTTCATTCACAGACCCAAGACAGGTTGTCTTAAAAGAAAAATAATCTGTCTTTAAGTTACAGAGAGAGAAACAAATAATAAAAATTGAGCACAAGTGTGCCTTAAACTGAAATAGCTAAAAATGTCACTAGGCTGGATAAAAATTTAAATTACAGCGTATGCTAGTATTACCTATGCCCTGGCAAAGAAACTGTTTCCCTCCTCTGACACATAGCTCAAAGAATATCTTCGTTCATTGTCCCAGAAAAGTGTGCCACAGCACAGCCTGTTTTTAACTAGACTACTTTTATGAAGTCTGCTCTGGTTTGCAAGCCTCAAACTGAAGGATTAAAATGAAGTTAACAACTGCATTACATCATACCTCTGACCTTGCAAATCTAAAGCCTCGGTGAGAATTTCCTACTTGAATATCAATTTGGTCTAACATGTTTTCTCACCACCCATAAATGTACATAGCTGTCAGGCTATTGTCTCTGTAAGTACCACTTTCCTCTGACATATCTTCAAGATGGACCTGTATCAAAATGCTAACTGAGCTGTTTTCTGAGAGTACTGAGTACACAATTCATGCTTAAGAGTCAATTAACTTTTCCTTTCTACGCTTAACAGCTCCCAACTTCATTATCAAGCTTGAGCAATATTTGCAAAGGAAGAATGGGACTTCACATTCAGTATGACTCAGAAATATATCAAGATAAAATCAAAGAATGCCTACTCCATGCTGTAGGCCCCATTGCCATGCACTAACAATAAATCCATTGTGACAGGGTCGGGCTAGATGGCTACAGGAGAGTAATAGAAGGCAGATATATTAGCCCCAGGCTAAGTAGGTCCCTTTTCCCTGGGTAAGGTAACAGGGAAGGTTCCAGAACAATCAGGAACCTTCTGGAGACAATTAAGACAGGCTGATTAGAACACCTGCAGCCAATCAAGAAGCTGCTAGAATCAGACACCAGGAGAAAGGTCCTATGGTGAGGATAAAAAAGGTGTTGGGAGGAGCCCAGGGAGTTGTAGCTGTCGCACAGCTGTTCCAGGAGGCACTCTAGACAGCTGCATTCCACAGGGCCCTGGGCTGGAACCCGGAGTAGAGGGCGGGCCTGGGTTCCCCCCAAATCCTCCCAACTCCTGGTCAGACACAGGAGGAGTTGACCTGGACTGTGAATTCAGAAAAAACGGCCAAGCTGAGGGCTGCCGTGAAGCTCCAAGGCGAGCAAATCTGCCAATAAGCACAAGACCCACCAAGGTAGAGCAGGAACTTTGTCACACCATATACAATAGTATTACAAAACAGCAGCACATCCCCCTAAAAGCAACCACCTGTTAGCATGAAAATATTACCGAGTAGATATCTGCAATACATGGTACTTCCAACTTTCACATGGTAAATAAGCACCCCAACTTTCACAATAAGCCAAAAATCAAGCTAATCCCATTTCAAAAGAAGCCAATCCCTAAGAACTCCAACAATCTATGTGACTAGATCCCCCCCCGACCCCCGCCTTGCTCCTGCTTGTCCATTGCCCCTGCTGGCCCACCTTTGCCCCTGCTTGCTGGGAACCGATTAAAAAAAAAAAGGTAGCAACAAGGCTACAAGCCAAACAAGCAACAAGCTTCAACCCAAAAACTAGCCAGCAAGCAACTCACAAGCCAATTAAGCCAAAAACAAGCCCTATTTCTGCGTTATTGTTTTTTTTTCCCCTTTCATGGGTTTGACACGTCTGCTACCCAAACCTTAAATTCTGAAAAATAAAAATAAAAATGCACACACACACAACCCCCTGCCTTTTCCACATCTTTATTTAAAAAGATAAGGTCAGCAGTCTGGCTATTTCAGGAGAGTGAATTCCAAAATTGAGAGGTCCTTCTGGAGAACACCATGCCAGAATCTTCCTCCTCCTCTTATACACCAAGCAAGGTGATTTAAATTTTGGCAATAGGACATGGAAACTGTGAGGAGAGGGGACATTTTTCCATGTAAGCAAGTTCTAGGTTTTATAGTCAAAAACAAACAAACAATCTCCACCTGCAAGTCCATAAAACTTTCATAAAAAAACTGAACACATAATGGCGAGAGGGAGCAGAGGAGAGAGAATAAGGACACAAAAAAGGGGATTTTAAAAAAAGATAGGGATTAATGGGAGCTGAAAAGAGAGACTAAGGATCTGGATAACAAGGTGATGGATTGGAGGACTGAGGAAAGGAATGAATAATTGAATGTGTTTTTTTTCTTTTGCTGCATCTTCCTTTCACTGTGATATTTGCCATGGGAGTGCCCACAAATGTGTCAGTCTGGCTCGCATAACTTTCACAATGTTTACTGTGACCAGGATTGCTCCAGGGATCAAGACAAACTATTACGGACACCATGGTGAGGGTAGCAAAACAAAAAGGGGTTTATCTTGTTGTTCAGGAAAGGCATCACCTGCCATGGTTTTACCCCACAGCAATAAGCAAGGTAATAGTAGCAAACTATTGTAGCAGACCTATTTTTCTTCAGGGAGGCTCTGGCAGGCAGCAGTCTCTCAATCTGCCCTCGCCAGGACTCTCTCACAGAAAAAGATGGAAGTCTGCTTTCCTTCCTTGTGAGCCCCAAGTGAGCTGGGCTCTCCCCTTTTAATCTCTCCTTTCAAGTCTGACACCTATTGCAGTGTGCCAGGGTAGAGCTGAATGCTGTTTCATGTTAGTAGTTTTGTTTTCCATTTTGTTCCCTACCTTTAAAAACTACTGAGACAGAAAAATTCTGAGAGAACTATCATGAAAGCGGAGATGTAATTGCAATCTGATTTAGATCATGCTTCGTGCTTATGCCAAGGTTTGCTCTTTTGTGGTTTTTTTTCATGTCCCAGTGTGTTGTATATAAGTGTTCTGGTGAGAAAAAGTAGATTTTGAAAGTAGAATGGCATACACTAAGAAATATTACCACCTATATCCACTATGTCGTATTCCTTACATAATATAATCAAAATAGTGATTAGTGTGTTTCTGCAGAAACACTGTCAAAATATCAGGATATCCTAATGACCATTTCATCTTCTCAAAGGTAGGAAGGTGGAGTACCCTGCAACACCCTTATATAGAACAGTAATCTGCTACCCAAGGACCTCTTGATGCCAACTGGTAGAGGCATATGGATACATAGGGGTACAGGAATACCCTTGGTTCACCAAAAGAGTGTTATGTAAAGTCTTTAATGAAAGCCTGGTCATCATAATCATTATGAGATGTATGTACAGAAAATGTGTGAGGAGTTATGTATATATGCTGAAAATTATACTCTCTAAACTTTGTATTTAAAGGTAGGTCACTCAAAGGTAGTATGCCTTGAGACAAACTTCTCCAGACAGGAGATGAGACACACTTATCTCTCTAGTGTGCCACTGTGTATTGTGGGTCTCACAACAGAAGTCTATTAGCATGCCAAGTCAAATGCTAACAAAGAGCTTGCAAAGACTTCAAAAAGAAATTAACAGGAAGAGGTAAACCATTAGTGTGCAAAGGGGAAGCCAGTGTTCAGGTGAAGATCAAAGGTCTGGTCTAGTATATCTGGACGTACAGTGAGAAACCCTGGTTTTCATTGTGCAAAGACAAGCTGCCATTATGAAACGGGAATCTCAGTCATCTTGGTCGAAAACACTGGGGAAAGGACTTGGGATGAGCTAGCCTGTAGCAGACAGAAGAATGTCCTGTGAGAAAGCATGTGATTCTATTTCATATGTAACCTTTGTTTCCAATATTCTTTCTTACTATCATTTGTATCTCTGTACTTAGATAGAAATACGAGAAGAAATTTTATTATCAAAGTGCTGTGTGTTAAGCAGAGCAGTGATCCGGAGTTAAATCTAGTAACTGGTGTGTACTATGCCTTTGTGAGCAGCAAATCTGAGAGCTCAATGGAACGGGCTGGGAATGCCACAGGGCTGCTTGGAGGACTCCGTGGTTGCTCTGTGCCTATCACTGACTTCTACAGAGAAAGTGAGGCCTGCTGAGGCCCAGAGGTAGTGCTAATATTGTCAGAGACTGGTGGAGTCAGAGACTGATCCACAGCAGGAAGAGACAAGACTCCCTCACAAGAAGCATAGCTGGTAACAAAGTGCCTCACCCCCCAGAAAGCATTACAGTAAACCATTTTACTAAAAGACAGCTCTACAGCATGTGGTTATTCGGTCTGTTTTTCTCCATTGCAATGACAACCTGGACATCACATGGCAAATAAACTAATTCCAGAGACACTACTCATTTGTGTATATTTTATAATCTAATAGGAAAATTCCAGTACAAAGAATTAAAGGTCCAATTCTAATTAAGGTATTAAGTTGAAACTGAATGATGCTTTATATATTTCATCCTGAAAATGCACAGTAAATTAACAGCTTATTATTTATCTTCTATTGTTTGATTTAATTTCTATCCTTGTTAATACTTTTTAATTATAAAAGAAAGATTAAGGACAATCTTATATTTTGTAGTTCCTACTATACCACCAATTGCTGCTATGGTTTCTACCAATGCTCTATCACTCTTGATAAGCACAAGCAAAATTCCAGCAGTGAATATGGAATTAGTCCTTGGCCCTTTTGAAACCACTCTGTTTCTTCTTCACATGGTTATGTTCAGAACGTTATAACCTATCCCGTCCAAATGCTTACTTTCTTCCTGAACTTCTTTTAAAATCATAAAATTGCAGTGTGAATTTAAATTACAGATGGACCCTACCTGAATGATTAGGACCCAAAGTATATGCTTTTTTGGATCCAACAATGCAGGAGGAGAGATTTCAAGCCATCAGTAATCTATATTATACACTAACAACTAAACCATCAACAATGACAGCTAATTTACTGCTACTTTTGATGGAGCTAAGCCAGTTTACACCAGCTGATGATCTGGGTCAGTTTTCCATAAAGACTTCAATTCTGTAAAGTTAGTGAGTTGTATGAATGAATTTCTTACAGGAATACTTAGAGATCCAAACCAAGATTTTTGAACTAGGCACTGCAAAAACACATAGAAGAGACAGTCCCTGCCACAAAGACTGGAAGAGGAAACAGCAGCAGAGAGGGGAAGTGACTTGCTCAAGGACACACAGTATGTCAGTCAGTGGCAGAGGCAGGAATGGAACTCAAAACACTTGATTCCCAGTGAAGCACCCAATCCACTAGACCACAGGAACAGGAGGTGCTCTATTATTTTATTTGAAAATATGTACAAATTCAACATTTCTAAAGTGTTATACTATTCAGAGGCATGCTAGTTCTTCTGAGCTACTCTACTATATGTCAGTTATATATATATTATATATATTCTTCAAGGTAAACCTCAGGACTGTACAATGTATTTATTTTCTTCAAATTAGCTACCCTCAGCAGTTCAACATGTAAATCAGGATTACTCCCCAACCAAATCAACAGAGACTGCCCTTGAATATTCTAAATCAATATTACTAGCAGGATTTTTTCACTGTAGACTAGCTAAATTTGTATGTATTCTTAGCTGCTGTTTCCTTCCTACTGATTATAGTCAAGGATGTGGCAACCTTTGCTGCTTGGGTGAACTCTTTCAGCTATCTTACTGCAATTTACAGTACACAATGGGATAATCCTTTGTTCAATATGCTGAGGCAATTGTTTCTCTGACCAGAGGTTTCCAGAAAAGCTCAAAGAACATTAACAGTTAGCACGCATTAATTTGTTCTTATTTTGAATCTCATTTTAATACATGTATCTGAACAAATGGCTTTGAATGATGCTTACTGTGTGTGCCGTCAAGTTTTGTTTTTTGGGTTTTTTTAGGTCAAAATACACCCTATTTTTGACATTTCTTAAAACAAATAATTTTCTTACATCCAGACATATTTTCAGTGTTGGCATTTTAATATAAGATTGTTGTCAGTTTCATTCAGATATAGAAATGTACATTCTGCATCATGCAATGTGCAATATATTTAATAACCTAAAAACTGAAGAAAAGTAAAATTGCTACTTTCATCCTTGCATTAAGTCACCAAAGGGCAGAGTAAAGTTTTTGTGGGTGACCTAACTGTATTTGGTTTGAGGATAATTCATATTCACCAGCATGCTCTGTTTGTTTCATGCCACTCTAGGGAAGCCCAAGTATTCTAGCTTTTTTAACTGGGTTTACACCTGCTTTGTATCACTAGAACAGCACATAGAACTGGAGTATATACTTTAGATTCCCCTTACTTCCTGCACTCCAAAATTATATTTATCTTTGGTACTCTTAAGGATCCCTATTATCATATTATCTAAGCACCTCAAAACCGTAATGCCTTTGTCCTCACAACAATCCTGTGAGAAAAGAAACTGGCATAACTCCTTAACCACTGAGCTATTCCTCCCTTCTAGTCTCTGATCCCCCCCTTTCTCTTGCATCTCCCTTCATTTCCCACTGTACACATTCCAAATCCACCCTCCCTCCTGAGTATGCACATTCACGCACACCAGTTCCCTCTCTTACGTCACACACTCTCTCCTCCACATATTCACACTATTTTCCCCCTCCAGTCATCCCTGTGGAGTACATGTAGCAAAATAATAGGTAGCTTTTGAAAAGCAATATTTATGATTAATGGTAATTTTTACCATTCATTTTTATAACTGAAAGCTTATCTGCCAGCAGACGATGGTGAGTAAAAATCTTGAGGAGTTATCAGTTTCAAAATGGCTGCCATCTTCCATTTTTCTCAATGGAATTGAAGCCATACCAGCCACTGCCTCCCATTGTTTCAACCGAGAGTAAAGACAGCAGCAATCTTTGTTAAGATCAGCATGAGGCCTCAGTTCTCTTGAGAACAATGGAACCTAAACACCCATTTCAAAATGGCCATCTAACTCTGGGTAATATATTATTTCAGTGGTATTGAGAACAATGGGAGATGGCAACTGTTTTGAAATAAGGCATTTCCACATGGAATTCTCCAGAGCAGCAGCCCCCGCTGAAGAACACACTTTCAGTTACGAAGAACAACAAGGGAAATTACCGTTAATCCTAATAAAATGTCTTCAAATGTAGGCTGTGCACAAGATTTCGTGGAATTTAAAAGAAGTTTGCAAGGTCTGTTTCATTTTGTTATTAAGGCAAAAACAGTCTGAATGCCAAATAACATACAGGCGCCATTTTGTTATTAATTTTAACTCTAATTAATCAAATCAATTTACTTTGTAAATGCTCTGAAAATCAATTATGTGTTCAAAAATGCTGTAATTTTGGGAAGTAGGCACTTTATTTTTTTCATTTCATAGCCAAGTAGTTAAATCCCTGCTTTAAGTTAAAAACTCAACACAAACTTAACTATGGAATTGCATTTGATGCTTCCATAGTACACACAAATACTCACACATAGAGCAGAAAAATATTAATCGCAACATAACAAAA
Source organism: Lepidochelys kempii (assembly GCF_965140285.1). Taxonomy (NCBI): domain Eukaryota; kingdom Metazoa; phylum Chordata; order Testudines; family Cheloniidae; genus Lepidochelys; species Lepidochelys kempii. The sequence goes on from NC_136380.1 coordinate 180,473,090, forward strand.
ACATCAAGCCTATCTTCATATTCAAGTTAAAAATACACACACGCTTAGGCCTGACTCAGGAGACAAGAGTTTTAAGAGTAACGGGTCATGGCACAGAGTCAGCCACAATCCTTGAGATAAAAAGATTCAACGGCAAGGGACACCAATACATATAGGGAGCAGCTTTCAGAGAATTGGGGAGGAAGCACTTACTTTCTACTTTAGGGATTCTGGGACCCATGGGATTTGATAACACTCAGAAACTTGGAGGAACTTGGATGACATTCAGCACCTCTTAAGATCAAGTCTCCTGAGGACAGGGGCATAAATAACTTTTTTTTAAATTTGAGAGTGAGCGGATGGCTAGAATTAATAAATAAAATAGCCATTGAATGTACTTCAATGAGTAGTTTTGAACCATAACTAAAATTTGTCCACTTTATTTAAAGTGAGATAAATTAGCTTCTGTTCCAATCTCACTGTTTCCTTTACTTATTAATGTAATTCTTAAATGTTTAGGAAGGCAAAAGCCATGCCAGGACACCAATTGTCTACACCCATGCAGAGAAGTAACATTAGTTGCCAATAATGGTCTGATCTTACTCTCACTGACGTTAATGTACTCAGCAAACCTCTTTTCAAGTGAAGCAGAATTGGATCCAAAAAGTCAAATATAACAAAGTTAGCATGCACGGGCATCTGAAACACAGCAATTAATTCCTATCGTGGGTATAAGGACATTTTGTGCTATCTCGGGTTTTACTGCATAGTAACTGGGTAAATATTGACTTTTTAATGATGATCACTGCCAGTAAGAGACAGACTGGAGGAAGATCAGGAGAAGGAATGAGAACTCCTGATATGATACCCTGCAGAGCTATGGATAGAGAGGTTTAATTTTGGTTTCAGATTTTTTCTTTCTGGGTGCTGAGGCCAAAAGTCAATAAATGTCAATGTGGGGTGGAGGCAGAGGGAGAAGGGAAGGAGGGGCAGTAAGGTAAGAGAAGGAGGAAAAAGGATATCTTGTTTCCTAAGTATTGATTACAAACATCAAGGAACATACATGGTCTAAATTATAGCAAAATTGTTCAGTACACGTATGCAAAATATCAAGGAAGTCAGACTTCTCCCCCATAAAAACATGAATATGTTGCAAAACCTCATATTTATTTGTATTTTTTTCAATATTCTACCCTAAGAACCTCAAAGTTACAATGTTAATGTACATACATTTTACAAATTCTAAAGGTCATGGCTGAAATCTCAGAATATTCAATTTTTTTATCATGCTGCATAACATTATTTATCCTGTTTCACTACAACATTAACTTATAAAATTTTTTATAGAAATACTTCAAAGTTAGATTGGATGCAATGGCCTAGTATTGCACCAACCAAAACAGTGGTAAAGGGATGCATTATTTCACAAAGAGCTGCAAAAAATGTTCACATGGCAGTTTGTATGCAAACTAGCAAACTTCCAATTTTTTTGCCTGAATGGTCCTGTGGAATATGTTTCCAACTTCTGCTAAATTTTTAAATATTCATTTTACACCTATCTTGTAGGGCTGTCACAGTTAACTCAAGGGATTAACTCAAAAAAAATTAACTCGATTAAAAAAAATTAATTGCGATTAATTGCAGTTTTAACTGCACTGTTAAATAATAGAATACCCGCTTAAATTTATTATAAATATTTTGGATTGTTTTCATACATTTCCAAATACACCTCTACCATATAACACGACCTGATATAACATGAATTCGGATATAACGCGGTAATTAAAAGTATACAGAGCAATAACCATGTTCACTACCATATAAAACCAGATTGGTTTCTGTTAACACTTATCAATGTGCAAGGTATAGATAACAGTACAAATTAATATAGAAGAACGCTAAATACAAAATCAATGAACTTCATCCAAGTCTGTGCGAGAGAGAAAGGTTTTTAATCAGACAATTATGGTCAAATGCCTGGTACGTGTTGCCCTCTAGTGGAATATTTTCAAAAGTACAACTTTTTATCTGGTTGATTTTAAATTTTCAGTGACATTTTAATGCATGGAAAGTAATGATTTATTAAATTTACCATTTAAACAGTTTCTCAGAGAAACAATGAAATGCTTTCTAGAACAGACAAGAATTGAAAAACAATCCTCATTAATTAAATTTAGAGCTGCTTCAGAGTACAGTTTTTTAAAGAAAATGTATGAATCATGAAAAATATGTAAACATTCAAAATATTACAATCAACTTCTGTTTAATATGAAGGGGGTGATTATTCACTTGAGAAAACAGAGTGAGAGAGGTTAGGTATGTTATTTTCTTTTTCCTTCTTTTTTTTGGATTTTTGCCACAGCTAAAAATAATATTTAGGCTGACTCCACAAAAATGATTACCTTAAAATTCATGTTTCCGTACACCTAAAATGACTTAAGTGTATTCTAATTTTTAGCATCTTGGAAAAATATAAATTGGAAGTTTAAAATGAGAAACAAAAAAAGCAACATTTGTACAAATGCACAAACAGAAGATTGTTCATAGGTTTCCACATTGCTTTATTTTAGTGTAGTAAAAACATCTTAATTTCTGCTGAGTGGTAACTAATTTAGATCTCAGTTTGATCAAAATGAAAGGGTGCTCATTTTAATACTTTGTTAATATCGAATTTCATTTCATCCAGCAGAAGTGAATCTGCAGTTGAGTTAGGTTTGATTTTCAGCCTGACTTCCGCCTTGTCTCTCATATGTCTACCAATCCCTTAATTCTCTTGGTTTTAAAACTACCATATTTAAAAAAAAAAACATAAAGGGAAGGTGCTTACCAAATTTCATTAAAAAAAAAATCTATATTCAAATGCTCACGTTGCAAAGTCAAGTGCTCAAAAGTTAGAAAATGACAGAATTAAAGTTATATATGTAACCTTAATACAACCCCCTTATGCATATGCATTATGACAGCATTTCTAAAACTGGGGTCCATGAGGTTACTCCAGGGGTTCCGTGGGCCTTCTGATCAACTCCTCCCTCTCCTTCCTAGCACAGCACGGGTCCGTGGCTAAGGCAGGCTCCCTACCTGCCCTGGTTCCACGCTGCTCCCAGAAGCGGCCACCAGGCCCCTGGGCACATGGACGGACAGGGAGGCTCCGTGTGCCTCTTTCGCCCAAGTACCAGCTCCACAGCTCCCATTGGCCAGGAACCGCAACCAACAGGAGCCGCGGGGGTGGAGCCTCCAGGAGCAAGGGCAGCGCGCAGAGCCTCACTGGCCACCCATGAGCCTAGGGGCTGCAGGGACCTGACAGCCACTTCTTGGGAGCCACGATAGGCGATGCCAGGACCCCACACTCCAAACCCCTCATCCCTGGCCCCACCCTAGAACCCACCCCACCACTGCACCCCAACCCCCTGCCCAGCCTGGAGCCCCCTTCTGCACCTGAAGCCCCTCATCCCTGGCCCCACCCCAGAGCTCCTACACCTCAACACCCTGCCCAGCCTGGAGCCCCCTCCAGCACCTCAAACCCCTCATCCAGCCCCACCCCAGAGCCCACACCCCCAATCGGAGCCATCACCCTCCTCCTGCACCCCAACTCCCTGCTTCTGCTCCAGCCCTGAGCCACCTCCCAGATTCTACACCCGCACACCCACCCACACACCAAACCACTGCCCCAGCCCTGAGCCAAAAAACTTTAAATCAAAATGGAGGTCCTCTGGTTGCTAAAGAAATGCTGCATTATGATACAGTTTTCAATTACATGACTCCGTGCTATTTTTTCCATAGTATCCCTGCATCATTCAATTCACAGGGCAGACAATGCTCAATATGAATGGGTAGCTGTTCAATATCTCTTATTTTTATTGCTCAATGCATGACCCCATGCATTTTTTACTGCACATGATCAAACCTTGCTCATAGACTTTGAGGCCAGAGGGGACCATCGTGATCACGTAGTCTGACCTCCTGCACACTGCAGGCCACAGAATTTTACCCAATCACTGTAATAGACCCCTAACCTCTGGCTGAGTTACCGAAGTCCTCAAAACATGATTTAAAGATTTCAAGTTACAAAGAATCCACCTTTACACTAGTCTAAACCTGCGAGTGACCCATGCCCCATGCTGCAGAGGAAGGCAAAAAGAAATCCTGGATCTCTGCCAATCTAACCTAAGGGAAAATTTCTACCTGACCTCAAATATGGTGGTCAGCTCAACCCTGAGCATTTTGGCAAGACCCATCAGTCCCCAGGGAAATAATTCTCTGTAGTAACTCGGAGCCCTCCCCATCTAATGTCCCATCACGAGCTACTGGAGATATTTGCTGCTAGCAATCATAGATCAGCTACATGCTATAGTATACAGTCTCATCATACCATCTCCTCCATAAACTTATCAAGCTCAGTCTCGAAGCCAGTTAGGATTTTGGCCCCCACAGCTCCCTTTTGAAGGCTGTTCCAGAACTTCATTCCTCTTATGGTTAGAAACTGTCATATAATTTCAAGCCTAAACTTGTTGATAGCTAGTTTATATCAACTTGCTCATGTCCTCATTGGCACGTAACTTAAATAACTCCTCTCCTTCCGTTGTATTTATCCCTCTGATGTATTTATATGGAGCAATCATATCTCCCCTGAGCCTTCGGTTGGTTAGCCTAAACAAGCCAGGCTCCTTGAGTCTCCTCTCACAAAGTAGGTTTTCTATTCCTCTGATCTGAATACAGAACTAATAATTCCTTTAAGGGCCTTTCTACGGTGGTGTCATCATAATATCCTAGTTCATTACAAACACTAATTTATCATCACACTACCACTTTGAGGTTAGGTGAGATTGCCATCTATTTTACACATCAGGAACGTAAACACACAGATTGAAGTCAGAAGTGCCAACTAATTTTGGGTCTCTGATCTGAGACACCCAGGCCCTGATTTTTTCCAAGAGCACTTAGCACCCTAAAATACATTATAAGTTCTGAGCAGAGCTCTCATTGAGCTCAGCTGCACCCAGGAACACTCAGCACTTCCTTAAATCTGGCATCAGGTGTGTCAAGTTGGGTACCAAGAGAAATGGAAAACACACAGTGACCACCTGTGAAACTCTGGGTTAAGAGATTTGTGTCACTTCACAAAGGAGTTGTTTGGTATAGGCAAGTATCGATTTCAGTTCGATAAGATGGCATTCAACTGCCTTCATCATGAGACCACCATTTCTCTTCTTGAAGTCCCCTATCTCATTCACACCTTCTCCCTTTTTAAACAAACAAGGCTGCCACCACCAACAGTGGTAGGGGGAAGAGGAAAATAGAGTATTGTGATGACTGGGGTGCGTGTTGATTTCCTGTAATCATGTAACTAAGTTCTGCATCATAACACATATGCACAAGGAGGCCAAATAAAAGTTGCACGGACAAACTAATCTCTGGCATTTCCTAACTTTTAAGTTCTTGAATTTATAACCTTAAAGTTGTTTCAACAGTTATTTGGGTGTAATTTCCTACAGTGTTTTTTTTCCCCAAATTTAAACTTAAAGACATTAAATTTAATCATGTGCAACCCTATTGAGCCCCAACATGGGTCATCGGCACAGTTGGAATCTTTAGATCCACAGAACAGGCCTCTACCTCTTGAGATAACCGAGTAACAGGTAACAGTACAAGGTTATCATCTTCTATGATCCCTTGACACTAGAAGGTGATTGAGACATGCACTTTGGCTATCAGTTTCACAGCTATTTCCTAGATGCAAAAGAATGTTGAGACTGTGACCTGTTGGGTTCAATTCCCAGTACTGCAGGGTAACATTCTCTAGTGGTTACAGACCATTCTACCCCATCCCACCAAGGCTCTCCCTGACCCCTCCTGCTCCTACCCCCGATATCGTGCCTGTTTTCACTGCTCAGCTCCTGCTATTGTCCCCATCCCCCACCTCCTGCCCCTCTGCCTCACCCCATTGTTCCAATCCTCCCCCATCTTCTGCCCCATTCCCTGCCTTCTAAACCCCCTCCACATCCAACCTGCTATTCCCACATCCATAAACTCATGTTGATTTGCATTAATTACATTAGCATTCTTTAGTTAGTTATTAATTGACTCCCATTATCAGCTGTTCCATTATCTTGCTAGGGATCGATGCAAGGCAGATAGGGCTACAATTACCCAGGTCATGCCGTTTACCCTTTTAAAAATTGGTACATTCACTTTCTTCCAGTCTTCCAGAACTTCCTCATTACTTCAAAACTTATTGAAAATCAACATTAATGGTCCAGAAAGCTCCTCAGCCAGCTCTTTTAAAACTTTTGGAATCAAGTTATCTGGACCTACGACTTTAAAAATGTCCAACTTTACTAGCTTCTGTTTAACATCCTCTAGAGGTACTAGAGGTTGGAAAGATTATCACCATATGATGAGACTTCACCATCTGTTTTTTTCCAAATACAGAAGAAAAATATTTATTGAAGACCTCTTCCTTTTCTGCATTATTATTGATAATTCTGCCATACATTTAGCAATGGACCAGTGCCATTGTCAGAATTCTTTTTGTTCTTAATATTTAAAAATACACCTCCTTATTGTCCTTAATTCTTCTAGCAATAGACTTTTCTTTGTGTCCCTGCGCTTCCCTTAATTTTTTTTCTACAATTCTTAATTTCTGATTTGTGTTCATTACTATGGACTTACACTTTCTTCCATTTGCGTGTATATGTATTTACAGCTGCCTTCATGTCCTTTCTAAATCAGGTTGGTTTTTTAACTAGCACAACCTTCCCCTTCCTCAATTGTGGCATATAGTAAGGTGTTAAATGATTCCCAATATTCATTTTTGATTAAATTCTTCCTCCCAGCTGATCTGGCTCATAATTGTTTTCAGCTTTGTCAAACTGCCCCTAATAAAGCACTAAGTATCTATGTCACTGCTCTGGACTTTATTCTATTTGCACATTATAAATGTGATCACTTGTATCTAAGCTACCATTAACTTTTAGTTCTGTGATCAGTTCCTCTTTATCTGTTAGGACAAATTTTAATACGGAGGGCTTGTCTACATTACCCACTGGATAGACTGGCAGCAATCGATCCAGCAGGCGTTGATTTATCGCGTCTAATCTTGACGCGATAAATCGACCGCCGAGCGTTGTCCCATCGACTCTGGTACTCCACCAGGGCAAGAGGTGCAGACGAAGTTGACGGGAGAGCATCAGTCATTGACTTACTGCAGTGAAGACACCACGGTAAGTAGATCTAAGTACGCTGACTTCAGCTACGTTATTCACTAGTGTAAGACCAGGCCAGAGTTTCCCCATGTTGGCTGCAGCACTTTCTGAGTTAGGAACATGTGTGAACTGAGATTTTTCAGAGAGTTTGTAAACTGCTGAATCATTGAACTGACATTTTATTCAAAATAATAAATATAATAAATAAATAAATAAATACTAAAGCCTTAGAGGCCTAGAAGGAAAGTTTCAACCCAAACAGCCCAACTTTGACAAAGATATTAAGAACTGAAAACAGGGTCTTAAAATGGAAACTGTTGGGAAATCTTAACTATAAGCATTGCTTCCTGTGCCTCCTATAATATATATTCCTTCCGGTTGTACATTATTCTTCCATCAAATCCATAATGTATGTAAGCACATACAATTAGCATCATCTCCAATTCTCTAATACTATAGATTTTCACTTCAAAGTCCTAGCCTATCTACCATGGAATGGCCCTAATTACCATTTATATACTTTTCTAACATGTCTCTACAGGTTGACTCTGGGCCATTTAGCCTACAGGATGCTTAACCCTTCTGGCCATGGATCACACTTTGTAGAAGATTTGTTGCAATTATATAACAGTGGTAGCAACAATGACTTGCATGGTCATATTTTAATCAGATAACGTCACTCCCCCAATGTGAGATTGGTTTAGAAGGGAGTAAATAGAGCTCCTGGATACTCCTCAAGGACCTCCCTATATTTATATGAGCTGTGTTTATATTGAATTCTTTGTAAGATCAAATTACTTGCTCTGGCCCAAGTTAAAACTTAGTCCATACTTTGCGAAGCACTTCAGTGATTTCAGGGTTTGGTCTATATGTTAACTTAACATAGACAATGTTTTTTCAGAGAGCACTTACTTTGATATCTAGTCATGAAGGCTAGGAGGTGTTGTACCTCAGTTTCCCTCCTTGCACAGGAGTCCAAGCTTGTAACGGTTTTTATGCTGTGGAAAGTTTCAGGATTGTGCATAGGCATTAGCTATAAAACCTCAACATTATTAGGCTTTCTAATGCAAAGTGTGTTCTTCCTGAACCAAACAGCATAATTATATGGGTTTCTATGACATAGTTTGTTTCCATGTACCATTTCCAACATGTTTGAGGATTTTTCCCATAAGTCATACACATTGTGCATTTTTACAGTTTTTGGCATCAGCCATGAAGTAGTTAAAAGAGTTAACATTAGCAATAATATTAACATCAAATCACAAATGTACAATCACAATTATTTTTGTCATGCCAAGCCTTTTGTTTAGATTGACCATTTTGTAGGTCAGTTTGTTCAATACCCCTTTTGAACCTTTGTAGTTCTTTCTTTATCTTAGGGTTTTCCTTAACATAGACTTTTAGTTTAACCACATCCTTAGGGTATTGGTATTTTAGATATGAGTGAGGCAAGTCTGTAAGGGCACTTTGCCTTTCAAAGGTTAACTTGCCTTCCTTCTTTCCCTTTCTCAGAGGGTTGAAATCTGAGATTTCTGGCATACCATAATTTATGGTCTGGCTGGCTATGTTCTTATTGCCAGCAGCTGTGGGCAACTTTGATCCTCCCTTGTCAGCTAAGAGCTCTATAAGTGCTCTTTTATATCATTTACAACAGATATCCATATAATCTCAGGGAATGTCGCAGGATGGGTATACCCCATCACCCCTTGGGACATTATGGCCCTGCAGTCAAGTCCAAATAAACCAGTCTTCTTCTCATAGCAGTATGAATCTAATGGTCAGAGTCAGAGGGGCTGTCCTTAGATTCAGGGCAGCACGGCCTAGTGACCTACATCTATGAGGTGGGCTTGTAACTCAGGGCAGTATGGCACAGTAGCCAGTCAGTGGGACTGTCCTGATATTCAATCCAAGCAGCCAGAATCAATAGGACTTTCCTTCTGCATAAGACAACATGGCCTTGTGGTCGGAGTCAGTAGGACTGCCCTTCAAAGCAGGTTGTTATGGCCTAGCGGACAGAATCAACGGGGCTACCCTTCAGTGTAGGGCAGTGTGGCCTGGTGGCCAGACATGGGGTGCCCCCAAGGGGTAGGGGGACATGGGCCCTCCCTACTCCATTCCTACTCCCTACTCCTCTCTACTCTACTCATCGCAGCCCATAGCCCTATCAGCGGTGAGCCCATCCACCACTGGGTCAGCGGGGATCTTTCCGAAACCCACTGACTCTGTTCCTGGTACCACAACCAGATCCATATCTCGTTCCCCTGGGCTACTTTCTACCCGGTCTTCCTGCTCCATTGTCCACAGGTTCTCTGGGGTAGTAGGCAGGCAAAGTTCCTAGCAAGTCCTTTCCCTCATGAGTTTCTGCAGACAGTAGGGAGTCGCCTGAGTCTTGGCATGCCTGGCCTCTGCGGTCTGGGATTCAACAGCTCCCAGTCAGGAGCCTGGAATGCATGTCCTCTCTCCTCTCTGGTTAGGGCAGACTGAGCTGAGCTGCTCCATTTTATACTGTGGTTCCAGCTGGAGCATGCCCAGCAGAGGAGATGAGGCCTGTCCTCCTCAGTCCATAGTATAGGGTTAATCCCTTCCAATCCAGTGCAGGGCAGGTATATCCCATCACAGGGAGCAAAGCCTCAACTCATGGAGAGGGTGAGCTACACAATACAATTCCTTTAGCTGAGAAGCACTGTGAATGTGTACAGATTGCAATAACCCCAACCTGCTAATTACCATCATCCGCACAACAGGGTTCCAGGGCACTTTAGTTGATTGTAATAGAGTAGCAGCCTGGACTGCTAATGGAGCTTTGCAACACTGAGTGCTCTCTGGGTGGAGGAATTCTGACAAGGTTTTCATTCAAAAATAGAAATCTCCTCCCTGGGAACATAAAGGGTGAAATCTTCATCCCAAGAAAGTCAATGGCAAAACTCCCATTGACTTCAGTGGGTCCAGGATTTCACCCAAATCTTTTATGGGCTAATCCAAAAGGGAAAGAAAAAGAAAAGAATTGCTCAAAGAGACCATTTACAATAAACTCTTACACTCTCCAACCCCTCTTCAGTATTTTATAAACTCCTTCAGCATAATAGACCTTAATATTAAATTTGCCCAAAGATATCTCTGGATTTCTTTTGGTTGTTGTGTGCTCTGCTTCTCTTCCAATAAGGCTAACAAATATATTCCTTCTCTGTGATCTCTGTCTGCACGTTTTTGCCTCTGTTGACTGGTGTGGAGAAGGGGAAAGCACAGAAAACAATATGTAAATACTAATACACCTTTTGGAATCCCTTTCTTTCCTGTTTTTAATAAGAGGCACAAAAAGAATAGAAGGCAGCTAGATGTGGCTATGAGTTCCCCATCATGAAGGAACTCTCTGCTGGCATACAGCTAGAGTACCCAGTTCCTGTTCCACTATCCCACTCAGCCCTGGTTATGCTCAGTTGGCATAAGAGTCTCTTCAGGAGAGGGCCAGCTAGCGTAAGTTTGAGCAGTCCATCAGAGCTCTGTCTCCTTCCTCACACCTTCACCAATCAGAGAAAAACTAAGCACTGCTTTCGGACTTTTCCAAGCTACAATATAGACTATCAACAGAACACTGACAGACAGTTTATGTAACACATTGCAAAACACAGTGCACATGCACAAAGAGTATTTTTTAAAAATACTAGGACTCTGAAACATCACAGACCAACAAAAAGAAAATCTGTCTCTCCCCCTGCAAGATTTCAAGTTTCTACCATCTACCTTGGCATGGTGGAACTGTTAAAAGTAGCACATTTATCTTTTAGGATATGGGAAATATTTATTTTCACTCTCTCTGATCTTGAGAATGGTTGAGCCATTTTGGCTTAAATTTCCTAAAAAATTTGCTCCCAGAGCTTTGAGAACAAAGCTGTCAGAAAGGCATTAATTGGAAAGAAGTAAAAGCAACCGAAAAATTACACCTTCAAATAGAAACCCTTTTGTGACCTTAGTGCTGCACTTCACACTTCATCTAAAATAAAAACAAGTTTAGGACCGGATCCAGTAAGGTGCTGAATGGAGCGCTTCCTACAAGGTACTGAACACTTTCAATTCCAGTTACTCAGCACCTTATAAGTACAAGATTTTGATCTAAAACACTGTCTAAGTGTGGGGGGGGGAGGTGTTTTCTTCCACTGAGTTAGGTTAACATGAACCCTTTTCAGCATAGGTGAAGACATAGTTTAATGCCTTTACAATCCTATTAGCTGGTCATGTGGTAGCGTAGGTGGGACTGTAGGCTACAACATGATCTAATAACACAATGAAAAAGGCATTAAACTGTGCCTCTGTGGTTAAGGAGGGTTAAGCTAACTCACTTCAGCTATCTCAGCTGGGAAGGGTAGGAGGGGGAAGGAGGAGAAAGTACCTTTTCCCTCATGTAGACAGAATCTAAATGTTTCAAGAGAGGTTCCTTAGGAAAAAATATACTATGCCTGAATGCAGTAAGGAGAAAAACAGATCTCCGCATTATAAACAACCAGTTATTTAAAAAAAAAAAAACCTCTGAATAAAAGAAATAGAAGATTTGTATCAGATACAATGAATCAACTCTAACCTGACCTTCACATAGAATATTTAATGTCTAGCAGCAGAATTAGAGTTGAACATCAAAATCTCATTTCTGATTACTGATCTGTGAAATTCTGATAGACAGTGGAAGAGCTTCATGGAAGATAACAAATAACCTGAAAAGAAATATCAGCAAACAAACCAAACATGGAATTAAATGAGGCATAAGATACAATTTTTATCTTTTCTGACTGTTCAATGGATCTGCACATCTAATATTTCAGAGAAAGTTATTAACAATTTGGAAGCATTGCTCTTGTAAAGGCTAGTACATTCTGTCTTCGTTCACCTTTTTGAGAAAGCATGAGCTCTTATAAGAAAACAATTTATGACAAGGGATTTCTTTTGTTATGATTAAAATTATCTTTGTGTTTTCAAGGTTTTCTGATTTGAAAGGCGCTATGTCCCATTAAATGTATGAAAAGAAAGCTTTTGCAAGTTAATAAGAGCAATACAAATGTTTTTACAACTAACAGAAAAGACCAATGATAACAGATTTTTTTTTAAACAAATGAACTGTATTTGAAACCCAAACACTGCAGTGCCAAGAAACTGGGGACTAGATCGTCAGCTGGTACAGATCAACATTTCTATTGAAGTCAGTTGAGTTGCACTCGTAGATAACAACAGAGGACTAGGCTTTGAAAACATGATAAAACTGAATTCATTGATTTTTATTGTCTATGCTCAGAAAAATACAAACAAAAAGTATAGTAGAGGCAAGTGAACTTGATTTTAAAAATGTATTCCCTCTCAGTAACCCCAGGCATTTTTAATACCATAGGCAAAGAAACGCATTTGCTTATACCTTTTATTTTTCATGTGTCCCTTTAAATGAATATTTTACGAATAAGTCTGCAGCTGATTGGAAATGCCCTTTAAGCAGCCAAAATAGGCCCTGATCCTGCAAAGACATGAACATGTGCTTAAGCATATACATCTCAGATAGACCCACTGACCTCAACAGGACTACACACAGCAGGTAAAGGAGAGCACATGCATAAGTCTTTGTAGGATCCAGGTCTTGTTATATTTGCAACACATAACTAAAATAGCACAAAAAATTGCGGGAAAGGTTATTTAAGTTTTGTATCAGTAGTTTCATTATATTAACTACCCAACCAGGCATATGAAAGCCCTTTAATTACCAGTTACTAATGTGGTTCCCAGTCAGTACTTGTTGGTATCTACCACCTTTTTGCTGGCTGGGTGACTGTTATCTTCCACCTTCTTATCTCTTTTGAAGACATGTCCTAGCAAATTTGCCATTGCCTCTCCTTTTTTCCCCTCTCCCCAACATCCGTTTTCCCCTTCCCATCTTTATAATTTTCCTTTTCTTGGTGTGTTTTATTTCTGTTCTTTTTTTATTCTTGGTTCCCCCCATCCCTTTCCTGTTCCATCACTGATCAGAAGACTGCTTGTTACTGAAGGTGGGAATCTGTTGGCAGACACCTATTGATGGCCACATTGGTTAGGGCTGTGTGTGTGTAATAACCCTCTGAAAGGAGGATTTGAACATGGGACCTCACTCAGTACCTAGTGTAGACTTCTACTATTTGAGCTAAAAGAGTAACTCCATTTGCTGGTAGTGCTTATCTTTTTGGTGAGCCAGACAATAGAGGGAAATACAACACGCACTTTGCTGGTACATTATACATACTTCATAGACTTATAGACTTTAAAGTCAAATGACCAGAGTACCATGGCAGAAAAATAAGCTATTGCTCTAGAGTCTGTGGTCTTGTATATAAAGACCTGTGATGAATGCCAGCATTGCTAGGGGCCACCATATGCACAAAGAAGGAAGAGGGCTTTCAAAAAGCCAAACCATCTATCTCTTTATTCACAGTCACAGGAACATACTGGAATTGCAGGGTAGGAGGATCCATAAAATGCTAAGCAAAAAATAAAGTATACACCAAATGCTACAGCTTTTAGTTCTGCCTCTCCCAGACGTCCGCTGAGTACCCACCAAACCAAAGACTCAGCAGTGTGCAAACTACACCTTCTCTATCTTGAACTACATTCATACAATACCAAAAATATACATTTAACAAATGTCCCCTACTCTGTGTCTTGGACAAGACTGAGGAACAACATGAATGAATATTCACCTGTAAATATATAATTTCCATAGCATCAGAGAGGTAGCTGTGTTAGTCTGTATCCACGAAAACAATGAGGAGCCTGTTGGCTCCTTAAAGACAAACAGAATTATTTGGGCATGAGCTTTCCTGGGTAAAAAAAACCCACTTCTTCAGATGCATGGAGTGAAAATTAGAGATACAGGCATAAATAATTTCCATAGCGTTATCGGTTATTCTATTTTAAAAGGATTAGTCATTCAGTCATGGTGCACAAATAATGCCATGTGACCTTAGATGATCAAACACGATAGAAACAATAAATATCAAACAGTCAAAGTAAACACTGGAAGAACAACAGTGAATACTTATGGATAACAAATACATTTAAAGAACTGGTTCTTGAACAATTAGCCAACCAAAGGAGGTCTAAACTCATAACAATCACTGCTTGTAATCACTACTACTTCCGCTAATAGAAAAGGAGTATTTGTGGCACCTTAGAGACTAACCAATTTATTTGAGCATAAGCTTTCGTGAGCTACAGCTCACTTCATCGGATGCAGTGAGCTGTAGCTCACAAAAGCTTATGCTCAAATAAATTGGTTAGTCTCTAAGGTGCCACAAGTACTCCTTTTCTTTTTGCGAATACAGACTAACATGGCTGCTACTCTGAAATCTGTACTTCTGCTAATGACTTTTACCAATCTGACAGAGGAACAGAGGATTAGCTAGCTATATTTAAGGCTTTTTGTAAATGTGAAGAACTATATTTGCATAATAATTTATTTTAGTGCCCCATATCTATATTAGATGTAATACTTGTTTCTGTGTAGACTATGTAGTTTTCCTACCATACTATTTTATTTTGAAATGTAAGATTTTAAGTTTTCTCCCAAACAGGTACATACATTTAAATGATCAGCTGTTGGTGTAGTTGAAATTTGATACTTGAAACACTAGATGGCAGAGTAAGGCAGTAATTACAGTTTTATAAAGGTCTCTACAAATCCAAAACAAAATGATTGTGTATTTATATATTGTAAACATTAAAAAGGTAACTAATAACTCTCTGCACTGTATTTTTACAGAAAAAATATCAATATGTAATGATAGCGGATATAAAAATCATCTGCATATGCTATAACAATTGTTTATCATATATATATATATATATATATGCACTTTAAAAAATAAAATATTTGGGCAAAGGTCTTCTGCCTTATTCATTCTGTACAACTCTTACTCACAATGGTGATTTCTGTTCCATATTCTGCACACAAACCCTGAGTAGAAATCCCAGCTCTGTCAACAAGAATTATTGCACAATGTGAACTAATGAACCACAGGGCCAAATCATATTAACTTCAAAGGGAGTTACTATTGAGTCAATAGTGAGTAAAAACTGAATGTGGACTTCAGGATTTGGCCTGCAATACACACGGAGGGAGGTTTTGTCTCCTAATTGTACCAACGTAACTAACGGCAAAATACAGGAAAACTATACTGACACACAAATGCTACATATTCAAACATAAGAGGGCACAGAGAAAAAAAACCAAGATACCTAGTCATTGTCCTGAAATTGTGTATCATTCTTTACAAAAGCAACACTGATTTCAAAGAAAGTTAATAGGTTAGATGAACACCTATTTGACAGCCCAGTATCAAACATAATAAAATGCAGGTAACAAAACACACCTAAACACAATAATGAAAGCAGGGCCTGCTCTAGGCACATCACCACCCAAGGTAATTGTAATTGCTACTTTCAGGTTCATGTTTACAGCATATATGGCTGCATTATGCAGGAGTAGGTGCTTGTACAATGTTTGCTACTGTGAATGGAAGCTTGGAAAACAGCATTCATTGGCAACTAGGGAATACAGATAATATGCCCAAACTTGACCCATGTTGTACATTGATTTTGGGTAGCTGATAAAGAAACAACCACCACCATAAACATATTATGTATCACTAGTAAAATGGTATCCATTGCAGCCGAGAGGAGTAATACAGTCTCATAGGCTGGAACTTCTGCAGAAGTTTGCACCTGAGACAGGATGTGACATGACCATATTTCTATTTAGATTTATATTTAAGCAACTTCAGTTTTTCTGGTTTTGACAGAACTCCGTACATGTCTGTCTCACCGGACTCATTGCAGGTCTCATAGAGAAGCAGATATCCAGGTTCGGGTTGGAGCGTGGGCTCTGGGACCGAGCCTGGATGTCTACATTGCAATTTTATAGCCCCACAGCCCAAGTCAGTTGACATGGGCCAGCCACGGGTGCTTTTCAGATTTAATAATTTTATTAAGATGATAAAATAAAAAAAATGGTACAGAGTTTAAGCGTAGAAGTTTCTGGTTATTATCAAGGGGTGCAAAGTGCAGTTTAGGATTGGATGGCGTAAGGAATACAGAGTCTGCAATATCTCCAATTGGGGGTAAAAGGTTAACTATTGCACTGTAGACATACCCTGAGAGCACTCAGTTCATACCAGACCTGCTCCTGGGGCTGCAGGAACCCTAAGGCTTCCCTGTAGTAAAAAGGCTGATTCAAAATCCTACATTTCAAAATCACAGGGTCTGGCTCACAGAACACATCTTCAATTCATAATTAAATACATATTTTCTTCTTACCACAGTCTTCCTTGAGGAACTCTGTTTCAAATCTCAAGGTGCATAGATGGTTCCTGGGCTACAGGCTGGAGATCACTGCTTTAGCTAGATTAAATTGTTTTGTTTTAAAATCCTTATGGGTAAAAGCATGAGTTTAAACTATAGCGATAGTTTGTTATCTCTTAGAGTAGATGTAAACATGCTAACTTTGATTAAGCTAGGTCGCTAAACATACAAGTGTAGCCACGGAGGTGCAGGAGGCAATACAGGGTAGCTAGCCAAGTAAGTGCCTGTGATCCTGGGTGGGTCCAGGGTGGCAGTTACAACCTCCTGCCATTTGCACTGCCACAGCTACACTTCTATTTGTAGCATGTTAGCGCAATCAAAGATCGAGCAAGTATTTGTATCTGAGCTGGAAATTACACTTCCAGCTTGAAGTGCATACAATCTTTTAGGGTATGTCTTCACTGCAGAGTTAGCCCAGGCTTTTAACTCCAGCGTTGCTCTTGGCCCTCTTCCGGCCACACATAAAAACCTCTCATCTAAGTTACGTGCTACTTTCAACTCAGGGTAGTTAGCTCGATTTGGGTGTTGGTTAGAACTTGGAGTCAACTTTTATTCAATTTGGTAACCTACACACTTTGCAGGAGGCAAGCTAAATCACTCAAGTACTGATAGTCCTCCAGTGGCTTCCCACAATTCCCCCTTTGTGTCCAGAAGGATGGACAAGTCTCCCATAATTCCCTAGGAAAGAATCAGATTACTTTAGCCCACTGCAGTGCTAAGAACCAGGGGATATGCCAATAGAAGTCCCAACACCACACATGGGTGATTCCAATACCAGTGAGGACACATGAATATAGGATTAGGTTGTTCAAACCTAGGTGCTCAGACCTTGGCCAGGCCAACCCAGATGCTCAGACCAGTTACTAATCTCCCAGGCTAACTCTACGGTGAGGATGTACCCTTAGTAGTTTGTGTGTATAAAAACTGTTCAGGAAGTTTGCAAACCCACTAACACAATGGTATTTACTCATCACTAATCACAAATATGTAAAATAGCAATTACTGCAAATATAGAGGGACTGATTTGCCTCTCTTTTACACTAGTGTTAATAGGAGGTAACTCCACTGAAGTCACTAAAATTATACTGGCGTAAAACTGGTGTAAGGGAGAGGAAAATATGGCCCAGAACCTCAAAATCAGGGCTTATCAGGTAGGTGAAGAAGGAATTGCATTTATAATATTTTGTTAAATTTTACATCGAGCACCTTCCTTTTTCCCCATGTCTCCCTGTGACGGTGCCCCCCATAAGGCTTTATGGAAATATGCTTATGAATATATATGACATAACTGGAATATGTTCTATGTTACATACACCATGTAACATATCTATGTAAAGGTTATGATCTACTGAATCTATTAATCCTATTTGTATGCATGTATCATTTTTGTATTTGAAGTTATGAATATTGGCCGTGTGCTGGCTTGATTTCTAAATAACCTTAGTGAGCATTTGGTCAGTTCCTGGAGAAAGGAATTCGCAAAGTTAAGTGCCCAATCAAAAAGCACTTTAGTAACAATGCATCTTGGAATGCTCCAATCCACGTAAGAAGACTTCCTGGAGACATTCAACATACCATGTGGACAATGGTCTTCTGCCTGTAAAAACTGTGAGTCATGCATGGACATGTGAATTGCCAGGGTGACTCCAGAACTCCATCTTGGAGCTGGACTTTGCATAGGAGAGAGGAGGGGGTCTCCACCCACAAGAGAAAGACTTGCATGTTTTATTTTATTTTGGATGGTAATTCACTTTGTTCTGTCTGTTACTACTTGGAACCACTTAAATCCTACTTTCTGTAATTAACCCAGAGTATGTTAAGTATTAATACTTGGGGCGGGGGGGGGAGGGGGAGAGGAAGGACAGCTGTACATATCTCTCTATCAGTGTTATAGAGGGCGAACAATTTATGAGTTTACCCTGTATAGGCTTTATAAAGGGTAAAATGGATTTATTAGGGTTTGGACCCCACTGGGAGTTGGGCATCTGAGTGTTAAAGACAGGCACACTTCTGTAAGCTGCTTTCAATTAAGCCTACAGCTGTTAGGGGATGTGGTTCAGACCGGAGTCTGGGTTCAGAGCAGGCTAGCGGGTCTGGCTCAAACCAGGCATGGCACTGAAGTCCTAAGGTGCCAGGGCAGGAAAGCAGGAGCAAAAGTAGTCTTGGCACATCAGATGGCAGCCCCCATGGGATTTTTCTGATCTAACCCATCACACTCCCCTTATGCATAGAAAGCAGCAGCTGATTCACATGGCTATGATGTAGCAACGGTATCATGTAGAATGGACTTCGATCTTGAACGGTCCCTGGCAAATCTTCTTTCTAATCCAAGAATCAGCATGGAAGGATTTAGGTTTCTCAAATTCCTCAAAAAAAGCATCTTCCATCCTCATTTGTGATTGGCCTCATGCTCTACTTTCTTCCACCTCAACTCTATAAACCTTCTGTAAAACATTATTTTGCACTTTGGACACAACCCCACACTTGCACTCATCTAGTTCTCAACTGGTGCAAGACTGCAGCTTGCCAGGATCATGTATGTATCTCCTTTCTTGTGATACAATCAAAACAATGGACATGAAGAATATGCCATAACTTTAGACAATAAAAACTGTTTAGTTTCCTCTCCTCAGCTGTTTTTAATAATCATATAACAGAATTGTCATCACTATTGGATTGAACACTCGTATCTTATTTGTCACAGACATCCCACCACCCAAACAGAGGCCTCTGAAGGTACTGAAATGCCACTGATGCAAGACAAATCAGATGTGTGACTTTGGATATAGAACTTCCTGCTGCAAACCAATAACCCAGATAGATAAAACTTCACCCATTTGATGTCATTGCCATCTACATGCAATGTCAGCAGGTCATTCATATCCATTTTATAGGAAACATCCATAATTTGGGTTTATTACTACTGATCTTAAGTCCAACAGATTCTGCAGTTTTACGCAGATCTTCTACTATTAGTTGTAGCTGATCAGTAGTCTTTCCAAGTAAGGTAACAGCATCCACATACTGAAGATCCTGTAAAGATGAATCATTAAATTTCACACCTCCTATTTTGGCCTGAATCCGCATTTGTCATCCAATAGTCTGTTATAACCCATCCCAGGTGTTCTCCTGATTTTAACCAAAAACAGTCTGTAATAGAACCACTGACTCCCACACAATTAAATGTACTACAGTATAGTTCCTCCATCAGCATGGGCGGCAAATGGAGCATCCTCTTGGAGAGACTAGCCCCTGCCCTGCCTCTTCCGGTCGAGGCCATGCCCCTTCTTGCCGCTCTCAGTCTCCTCCCCATTGCCCTTGCTGGGGTAGGGGCAGAGACCTCGGCCCCAACTGGGCTTGAGCTCTTAGCCTCTGCCAGGACCATGGCAGAGCTCTGAGCCCTGGCTGTAGCTCCAAGCCTGGAACTCTTCCCCCTTTATGCCCCATATGCCTGTGGCCCCGCCCCAGTCCTCCCCTTCTCCCATGGCACCGGTCGCTCCTTCCCCACCCCCCCGCTGCAGCCCAGAAAAGCTTTGTGCAAGAGCTCTTCAAGCCCCTGGACTGTGCTGGGGGGAGATTTTTTCAGGGGCCCCAAATCCATCACCGCTTCCTCCTGGCAGTGCAGTGTTTGGGGAGGCTTAGCCTCTCCCAGCTTCCATTACATGCAACCCATGTCCATCAGCACCCCATACTGGCACAGCAGTATGCATGGAAATATCTCCCTATAAACATTTGCAAAGCCACTTCATTGTCCTACTTCAAATCCCTCTTTTACTTTATTGTGTATTGTACAAAGATTATAGTAGGGGGAGTTTTAGACAGCTGGTGTGCTGTGAACACTGGTTGTCCTGTTGATTACAGCTGTCTCAGTTACCTTGTGCTTTTCTTGTCCATGTGTTGTATCCACCTGTTTCTCTCATGATACTAGATATTAACTCCTTCAGAACAAGAGCAGCCTTTTTTTGTTATAAATTTGTGCAGCGCCTACCACAACAGCACTTGGACTTCTATGTACCACTTTGATGTAGAATAAAATACATTTCAAAACAAAATATTTTTTTGAGACAAAGAAAAAAAACAAACACAAATTGTCTCATTCCAATACGGACAAAATGGTCTGTTTTGACCTTATTGCAATGATGATTTTTTTCAATTTGTTACAAATAAAATTTCATCAAAATTCACACCCAGCATTTCATTTTTGACAAATCAGCATTTTCTATGGAAACAGGTTCTGTTGTAAAATTCTGGACTCACTTTTACTACCAATGTGTTATTTTAAAAGTGAAATGTATTTGGTAAGGTATAAACCTCCAAATATATTCTCTTACTGATTTTGAATCTTACACAATGGGCCAAACTAAGACCCCTAGAAATGGCATTTTGATGGAGGGGTAATGGGGAAGAAGGGGACACAACACCAAAGCAGAAGAGTCTAGAAATATTGGGATGATTCTCTACTGCCCTATTTCTTGCATAGTCTTTGCAAAGCGAGTAGGAGTTCCTCATTTGGTAGCATTTTACATACACTTTTGCACTCAGTTTGCAGAGGTGCAAAGCTCATCAAGCCTACACAGAGACAATGCTATCTTTTATGTCTGGAAACTGCTTAGTACTCTGGGCACTGCTGGAAACAAATAAATTGTAATTATAATTACTAATACATACAAGAATAACTATTTCTGTCTGTGTATCTTTTTTGTAACTTAAGGTTTTGCCTAGAGGGGTTCTCTATGTTTTTGAATCTAATTACCCTGTAAGATATCTACCATCCTGATTTTACAGGGGGGATTTCTTTATTTCTATTTACTTCTATTTTTTATTAAAAGTCTTCTTGTAAAAAACTGAATGCTTTTTCATTGTTCTCAGGTCACCTATGCAAATTGGTGAGGCTTTTTATCCAACATTCCCCAGGAAAAGGGGGGGTGCAAGTGTTGGGAGGATTGTTCATTGTTCTTAAGATCCAAGGGTCTGGGTCTGTAGTCACCTAGGCAAATTGGTAAGGCTTTTTACCAAACCTTGTCCAGGAAGTGGGGTGCAAGGTTTTGGGAAGTATTTTGGGGGGAAGGACGCGTCCAAACAGCTCTTCCCCAGTAACCAGTATTAGTTTGGTGGTGGTAGCGGCCAGTCCAAGGACAACGGGTGGAATATTTTGTACCTTGGGGAAGTTTTGACCTAAGCTGGTAAAGATAAGCTTAGGAGGTTTTTCATGCAGGTCCCCACATCTGTACCCTAGAGTTCAGAGTGGGGGAGGAACCTTGACAGCTCCTGAAAACACTAACCCACTAAGCATAGTACTCACTACTGGGAGCACTCTTACTATACCTAGCAGTAAATATTTGCAGGACTGCAAACTTCTCAACACTGGGACCTTGAGGCAGATCCTCAGCTGGTTCAAGTGGTCATGGGCTACGACAATTTACATCAGCTGAGTTTCTACCCCCTTTTATTTTATTTGTCTGTCGGGCTATTCCATTTTATGGTGCTATAGAAATAATAAATAATGATAAACTTTTAGAAATATAAACAGATTCAGTGAAGAGGGAGAGGTTAAAACTGCATGGACAGTAAGAGCTAAATTCAGCTTCATGGGGGTAAGGTGAGCAAACAGGACTAGACATGAAAGAGGAGAACAGGGTTTAACCCAAAATGTACACCCAAGATTAGGGTTAAAAAAAAGGACAACAAAAATGAGTAGGGGGGATTAAACAGTTTTCATATGAGGAGAGAGTAAAAAGAGACTGTTCAGCTTGGAAAAGAGATGACTAAGCAGGGGATATGTTAAAGGTCTATAAAATAATGAATGGTGTGGAGAAAGTTAATAAGGAAGTGTTATTTACCCCTTCACATAACACAAGAACCAAGGGTCACCCAATGAAATTAATAGACAGCTGGTTTAAAACAAACAAAAGGAAGTGCTTCTTCATACGACTAACAGTCAACCTGTGGAACTCATTCCCAGGGAATGCTGTGAAGGACAAAAAGTATAACTGAGTTCAGAAAAGAATTAGATAAGTTCATGGAGAATAGGTCCATCAATGGCTATTAACCAAGATGATCAGGGATGCAACCCCATGCTCTGGGTGTCCTAAGCCTGTAATAGTCAGAAGCTGGCATTAGCTGCTCCCGGAAGAAAGGATACTGTGCTAGATGGACGATTGGTCTGACCCAATATGGCCATTCTTATGTCGGATATATACATATACAGTCCACTCAGTACAGAAATAGAACCCAATGTCCCTTTTTAAAATAAATCGTAATTGTGGGTCAGGTTCTGCCACTCTAACTCATATTGTACAGTACCATACACCATAACTAGTCCCCTTAAAATCAATGACACTTCTAAGAGATTAAGGTATTATACAAATTGGCAGAATTGGTCCTTGTATGAATTAGTTTGTATTCTTTTAATTCTGTATGTCTGTACACACACAACTAGTTAAACTAAAATTCACTCAATAGATCTACAGTGATGCTGTTTGTAGTTTCTGACAAATAGCAGAGCAATTTTTTCATTTTATTTACCTACAGAAGTTTCACTGTCCTGTTTTGAAAGGAAATCTCTTTTCACCTGTAGTTATAGAAATTGCCTCTGGCCTTCAGCTCTGTTGGAAAATTTCAGGCTGAAACAAATTTCAGAAATAGTGCCTATAAATAAATATAATAAGAATCCAAATCCCTTAGAAAACCTTTTCTATTACTCTTAGACAGGAAAACACAAAAGGCCAGATTCCGCCAGCTAGTCTTACTCATGATGGTCAATAGCTTATTCCGTAAGTAGCACCACTGGTTTCAGTGGGACTACTCACAGAATAAAGCACGACTCAGAGCGAGTGAGGCTGGGAGGATCTGACCCAGGGTGATTATCTTCTTGTAATGAAGAAACTTCCAATTTCATATAAAGGACTAGACTGTTGCAAGGCGGGGGGAGATGAGGTTGCCACAAGCTCTTCCTCCCAATCCCCTTTAGAATTCTACACAAAGTCTACCACATGCCTGGCAAGCAAGGATCAGAAGGGACTAGTGTCAGCAGCAGTGGCAAACCACACAAACCAGTGAGGCAGGACAGAAGAAAGTGCTCATAACATCCTTCCCAAGCATGCCAAATGCTCCTGTTCTTCTGTTTGCTTCCCAGAGCTTCTAAACACATTCTCTCCGAGCCAGCCAAATTTTCACTGGTGTCGTCTACTCTGTCACCTCCCCCCACCTCCACATTCTCCCCATATATATGGGGAAAAACTACAGTAAAATCTTTTGTGTGGATGAATATTTGCTATATATGGCTTTTCAGCAAAAATAAATTTAAAAATCTGTGTCCTTATAACTTCAGCAAAATCCACTTTGCCAAGATGTAATTAAAATATTATTCTGGAGAGGGAAATGCATGAGTCACTGCCTACTAACACTCAATATAAAACCAGAATTACTTCAAGATTTTTATGGGCTACTGCAAATACATACAAGATCATAGATATGCCATGGGTTATTTTGAACTCTCACATCAGTAAAATATGACACACTGTAGGCTGAATTAGTTTCCCATAATGAAATTCTAAGCTCTGTGTAACACTGCTACTGGATATATCTCTGTTTATACACAGTGGGATCTATTTTCTACTCAATGCACAGGGGAGTTAAACATACAACTCCCATTAATGGTAATGGGAATTGTGAGAGCAAAACCCTCTGTGCACCCAGGGTAGAAGATTCCTAAAATCTGTTTGTCTGGCATAGTTACTTGTATTTTAACAGCTGACTGACTATGCAGAGAAAACAAGGAAGTATGTCTCAGAACTCAACATGTGAGTCTGGACCAATCCTATGTCCATAAACTGAGGCCGGCTTACTACACAGGTCTGAAAAAGGAGGTTACTGACCTGAAGCAACCAGCCATGCTATTTCCTAGTCTGTGGACTGCCAGCTATCTCAGATGAATTATTATGAAGTAGTAATTATGTTAGTCTTACCAGTCCATAGCCAGGTAGAGGGACCAGAAGCTAAAGTATGGGGAAAGGAAGTGGCTGGGACAGAAAGGATCTGTGAACAGCCTCAAAAGTAGTACAGTATCTGGGCTGATGCTTGTGGACAATTCTAAAACTTGTACGTACCTTGATTTGAATTCAGAATTTGATTCAAATTCTAGGTGATTGTTTCACACAGACCGAGAGAAAACAAATTGTTCATCTTGCAGAATCATGCTGAAATGTGATGATGTTGCATAGTAGTATCTAGAGGCTCCAAAAGAAATATATGATCCCCATTGTGCTAGATGCTGATTATACACATAAGAAGAAGCAGTTATGAACTGAAGAGCTTGCAATCCAAGCTCTGGATTCTGGTCTCCACGCTCTCACTGAGTAACGCCTTGCTACATTAGCAGAACCATTCAAGTTAATGGGAGGTTCTCATGGAACATGGGACATAAGTTAAGGGTATCAGAATCTAGCCCTAAGCATATAAGAACAACAGGTGGGAGAAAAAAAAACAGCATTAGCTCGGTTTTACAGATGGGAAACTGAGGCTTGGAGGATTTAATAAATTTTCCCCAGTTCTCATAAGGGAAACTTATGAGTTGATAACAGAGCTGATAATTGCACCCAGATCTCCCTAGTTCCAGTCCAGTGCCTTAACTGCAAGACTATCTTTACACTTCTCCTCCCAGAGTTCACAGGCTTCCCTTTCCAGAATAGCTCAGAGTTCAACAGTCTCCCAAAAATAAAATGACCCAAAAATCTATATTCTCTGTCTTTTGCAGGCCCATCTTAATGTGATAACTGTTTCATAACAGGTCCTAACAAATTCTGTCCTTGCTGGGCTACCTCTATTTACTCTCCCTCCTCATCTAAAGGAATGAACCAATATTCTGGAGAGCTGTGTTACCATCAACTTAAAGGCAGAGAATATTTTACATCCGCCTCTCCAGGAGAGATTGTAGCCTCCAGAAAGGTAATCAGCGTTTGGGTTATAACCGTGGCCTGTCAGCTGACACCTCTTATAAAAAAAAGCATTTGACAGTAAAGGCTTGAGTCTCTTAACTATGTTGGTGTAAATCAGGAGAATCCACTACAGTCAAAGGAGTTACACAGGCATAAAGCAAATGTTAATAAGAGGAGAATCAGGTCCTAATAGTTTCAGACACTACAGTATCACTCTTGTAATCTGCAGTAGACATTTAACGGCCATTAGAGCAAAATAGCACAGTACTTTTAAATGTATTTTTATAAAAGGACATTAAAGCCACCTCTTCTAATCCAGCTCATGTGGCAAAAATTCTTTACCATCTTAATATCTTTCAGAACCTATGTGAGCAAATGTCTATCTCACATCACAACAACTAGTACTAGCATGTTTGCTGGCAATGTCAGCATGACTAAGGCTTTGACTAAACCCCAAGTCCCGATTTCATTTCGGCCATAGTCTTCAGCCTAGTGTAGACAGATAGAGCCATAAATTCCATGTTGGAGGAGCTTAACCCTGGTTTCAAGCAGAGGTAAGCCCTGCCTCTGCAGCTTTCCTTTTCTATACTAGAGGTTTGTACTGGTGCAGGTACACACTAATGGCTGTAATCAGAGCTAACTCTAAGTATAGACAAATCTTGAGAACTAATAAAGAGGCTCAACTATTCACTATTCCTTAGAGGTGGCCTCCTCCAAACTATACTCAAAGTATACAGTAAAGTATCAGCCTTGCTATTGCCTGGGCTGTAGCATGGATAGAGGATTTCAGCCTCCAGGGCTAACATAACCCCTTTCTCAAATATTAAAGTTCACTTTAAAAATCAGTTGCAGGGCCCTGCAGCTCTACATATCATAGAATCATAGAATATCAGGGTTGGAAGAAACCTCAGGAGGTCATCTAGTCCAACCCCCTGCTCAAAGCAGGACCAACACCAACATATCCCAGTCACTAGTCATTCTGACGCCTGATATGCACAGCACAGTTACAATAATTCTCTCAGAATCTGCCATTTCATATTGGGAAGCAGATTATTCACCAAGCAAGGAACCATTATCATAAAATAGCTTTACAGCCCCAGCTTGAAGAACAAAATACTAAAAATGAATGATCACATTTAAAAAAGTATAAGTTTCACAGAATACGAATGGAATTTTGATTCCATCACTAGCCACTAGGAAGCAGTATAGCCTTGTTTTTAATAGTTACTATACAATAAATATTCAGGTCAGACTTCAGAATATTCAAGAAGTGGACTTCAAGGCAAAAGGAAACAAAAAAGAAAAAAAGCAATTTCTGTCGGATGATTGTGTAAACAATCTGACAGTGAATGCCCCTGCAGGACGGTAAAACTAGAGGGGCAAGATACACTTTCCAAACTATCTGAGGGAAAGG
This sequence comes from Lepidochelys kempii, assembly GCF_965140285.1. NCBI lineage: Eukaryota > Metazoa > Chordata > Testudines > Cheloniidae > Lepidochelys > Lepidochelys kempii. Next base: position 180,499,984 of record NC_136380.1, read on the forward strand.
CTTCATATCAGAAATGTTTTCCTCACTCTAAGGGAAATATACTACTGTAAATTTTCATTCATCCTTGCAGCACTCTAATGACCATACATACAACAGACACGGAGGCCTATTTCTGCACTGCCTTGAACCATGCTTCATTATTTATCTGTGTGCCAAATTAGTGCAGAGTGGTTAGTGTTTTGTATGTGCTTTAATTACACAAGGTTCAAGGCAATGGAGAATCAAGCCTAGGGATTCTAAGCTTACCTACTGTGACAAAGTTCCTTCTCTACCTTGGTGGGTCTTGCGCTTATTGGCGGATTTCCTCGCCTTGGAGCTTCACGACAGCCCTCACTTTGGCCATTTTCGTGAACCCACAGTCCAGGTCAACTACTCTTGTGTCTGACCAGGAGTTGGGAGATTTGGGGGGAACCGGACCCACCCTCTACTCCGGGTTCCAGCCCAGGGCCCTGTGGAATGCAGCTGTCTAGAGTGCCTCCTGGAACAGCTGTGCGACAGCTACAACTCCCTGGGCTACTTCCCCATGGCCTCCTCCCAACATCTTCTTTATCCTCACCATAGGACCTTCTTCCTGGTGTCTGATAATACTTGTATTCCTCAGATTTCCAACAGAATGCTTTCTCACTCTCAGCTCCTAGTGCCTCTTGCTCCCAGCTCCTTACACGCACACCACAAAAACTGAAGTGAGCTCCTTTTTAAACCCAGGTGCCCTGATTAGCCTGCCTTAATTGATTCTAGCAGCTTCTTGATTGGCTGCAGGTGTTCTAATCAGCTTGTCTGTCTTAATGGTCTCCAGAAGGTTCCTGATTGTTCTGGAACCTTCCCTGTTACCTTACCCAAGGAAAAGCGACCTACTTAACCTGGGGCTAATATATCTGCCTTCTATTACTCTCCTATAGCCATCCGGCCCGACCCTATCACACTACTCGTAGACCTTAAGGTCACAAGAGACCACCATGATCATCTAGTCTGACCTCCTGCATATTGTAGGCCACATAACCTCACCCGTCCACTCCTGTAATAGACCCCTAAGCTCTGGCTGAAGTTATTGAAGTCCTCAAATCATGATTTAAAGACTTAAAGTTACAGAGAATCCACCATTTACACTAGTTTAAACATGTAAGTGACACGTGCCCTACTCTACAGAACCTCCTAGGGTCTCTGCCAATCTGACACAGGAGAAAATTCCTTCCTGACCCCAAATAGATGATCAGTTAGACCCTGAGTACATGGGCGAGACCCACCAGCCAGACACCTGGGTAAGAATTTTCTTTAGCAACTCAGAACTCTTGCTATTTAGTGTCCCATCACTAGCCATTGGGGATATTTTCTGCTGGCAGTCACAGAGTGGCTACACACCATTGTAGGCAGTCCTATCCTCCCCTCCATAACTTATCTAGTTCAGTTTTGAAGTCAACTAGATTTTTTGCCTCCACTGCTCTCCTTGGAAGACCTACTTGCTTTTTCAGTGTGGTACAGAAGTGGGAGTTAGAAGAACTAGTTCTATTCTCAACTCTGCCAATAACTTTGGACTAGATTCTTCATCACTAGTAATTTGTGTAGCCATTTACACCTGTACAAAGTAGTGGAAACCACTGACATTCTGATTAGGTAGCACTTTACAGTCATTTTACAAAGGTGTAAATGACAAAAAGTGCAAAGCTGTGAAGAATCAAGCCCCTAGTGTGACCGTGGACAAGTCAAGTCATCTAACAACTATGCTTTTTTTTTTTCCAGTCTGTAAAGCAGCATACCAGCTAAGTTGAAGAAATGCTAGAATACAATATTACAGCTTGGGCTCTTAAGTACATGATTAAATCCATTGGCTTCAAGTGTACTTAAGTGCTTTGTTGACTCTGGGTCTTTAAGTGGCCATACAACATTACAATGATTCTGCAGCCTACTGTTACTTCATTTGTCGTATAACTCCTCTCTCTCCTTCTGGCTGTGAAGAAGTAAAAGCTATCTCCCTCCGCATTTTTCCCCCATCTCTCTTCCTGGTTATTGTTCCCCCTCAGCCTATTCTTAGATGTTTTATTTAACTGGACTTCCTGATTTGTTCTTCTGAGTTTACATTTTAAGAAGATTGCATTTTGTTATGTTTTAGCTCATTGAATTTCTGTAGTATTCATGCCCAGAACAATTTGGTGATGGTGGTGAGGCACTCATGTAATTCAATTTTTTTTTATTATTTGATGTCTCTTTTGCTATTGTTGCTGTTTTTTTCATGAATGAGATAGATAAACCACTTAATTATGCAGTATCTTCATGAATTCAAAGCTGCTCATACAACAACATTCTAAAAGTGAAAGAGATAAAATCCAGCTATTCATGTATGTCTACACGTATCTAATTAATTCACATAACAAAACTCCTCTAACAAACATAAGCAGGTTTCTGGATCTCTTACCATATGTGGGCCTGACCTGTAGTACAAAGGCCTCAGTACTGACCCTAATCCTCCGTAGCTATATTAAGTTCAATGGGACAATTAGCACCGATTAAGAGTCTGGATTCATGAGGTATATGGAGCATAGATTCACACAACTACATGGAAGGAAATAAGAGATTGTACCCTATTTGTGACTTCAAAAACAGACAATAGAATCAACCCACCTGCAAACCTTTGAGCTTTCCTGTTATTCTCCTTGATCCAATTCAACATTCTATCAGTAAAATGGAATATTTCAGCACCTATTGACAGTGTCCTCATAAAGACTTTATTTGCTCAGTACAAGCAAATACTTGCCAATGACAAAAATACATGCAAGAACATAGATGGCAGTACTGAGACACAATAAATATATAGTCTTGGGAGATAAACTGCATAAGATCTTGAGTTTTCCTCACAAGAGCCAACCCCATAATGCATTTGAAGTTCTATTTCTCTTTAATCTATGATAATAGTTATCTGTGTTAACTATTAGACTATTTTAATTAATGTTAACTACTTAAAAGCTGCTTCCGCTATAAGGAATGATCTTTATTATAATTTGATTGGTTCTGACTACTGCACCAATATCTTCAGAAGTACCTAAGTGCCTACTTAGGAGCTTAAGACCCATTTTCAAAAGAGACGTAGACCCAGATTTTTAAAGGTATTGAAGTGTTGCTCCACTCAGGACCCTAAGTGAATTAGGGTTTGCAATGTTAAGTTTGATTAGAGCTTATCTACACAATGGGAAAATGGGCACTATGGGTGCGTGATTTCTAATGTGCTGTGCATTAATTAGTTTGTGTCTACTCTGCTGGTGCACATTAAAAGTTTCCTCATGCATTTAATGCAGTTGTAACTATGTTAACATAGATTGTAACATTAACATAGTAACAATACTATGTTAAAGCACACTAGGGATCTTTTAGCACACACCAGAAAGGTCTACATGGACCAATTAATGTGCAGGTCATTAGTGCGCATCAGAACTCACACCTCCATAGTGCCCATTACCCCACTGTGTGGACAAGTCCTTAGGCACCTAAAGGTCTAAAGGTCAGATCCTCCAAGGTATTTAGGCCCCTAAATACCTTGAAGAATGTGGTCTTGAGACCTTTAAAAGCTTAAGTCTCACTGAACATCAGAGGGACTTAAACTCCCCAGTCTCTTGGACACTTCTGAAAATTTTACCTCAGATTTCTTCTGTATATTTTTGTTTTATTATTATTTTGTCAAACACACTGTAAAATATACAAATGGAATATACAAAGGAAATGGATTGTGGGATAAAAAAATCCATACACAGAAAATTCTCTCAGAACATGTGTACATAACTATGGGGAAACTAATAGTTACAATTTCTTTGAAAGTGCATGTCATTATAAGAAAGAAAGAAAGAAATCTTGGACTGCAGATTCATACTAATTAATGAACACTTTGTTAAAGTGTGTGAAACTAAAAATAAGAATGAAGAGAACAAGAGGGAAATGAAGACTGAGGCAGAAAGGAAGAGAATTGAAAGAATAGAATGCGGCATAGCGGGATGGGGATAAGAACCCTCAAATGTATGCGATGTAACTCTACACTGAGATGTGAGCTCAGAAGTGCTATTATAATATGATAATATTTTGCAGATTTTTCAAGTACTGGTAAATTGATCAAAAATCTCTTGAAGTAAATGGGATTCTTTCCATTGACTTTAATAGGCTTTGGATCATGCCCTGGGAGAACATGTCTAGGCTGCTTCTGCATTCCCCCCTACCCCATTATCAGGGTAAATGTTAAATATGATTTCCATTCCTCAGTTTTGGAGGGCTATAGATATTTCCAGTGTCTCAGTAGAACTGTTTTGTTTAAATAAATGTGGACCCATTTTTTTTTTAAAGATAGGAAGAAATGGGCATCCTCATAAAAGCCAAGGAGACAAAGCTTAACAAAAGGAGTAATGGGGTAGTTTAGTGCTTCAGAAATAGAGGCGGATAGTTATCCACAAGTGACAGGAGAGCTGAAAATGACAAGACTAAGAGATTTTCTATAATGAGGTGCGCAAGTGGCTACATCTGCAGCAAGAATGGAGTGGGGGCAGATACCTCATATCTGTATTAGCCATATAGGGTAAAGAAACATATGCTCTCTTATCTCCTACCCATAGGACCTTATTCTTCTCCTTCAGTGGCAGAGCATGTCATAATCTTTTGAGATTTGACTAAGGACAAAAGGCACAAAGCATAGACTCTCACCATATCCTTCTTGCAAATCAAATCTCTTAGCAGTAAGATTATTTATTATTATACTACCATTTAACACATACCACAACCACCATTTGCAAAGCACTCCACAAACAATAATTAATTCTCAACACTCTATAAGGTAAGTAGGTATTTTTATAATCTTCATTTATAGATGGGGAGACATGAGGTAGAAATGTGAAATTACTTGCCAAAAGCCATAGTGGAAATTATGTCCAAACTGGATATATGACTGTCCCTAGCGTCCACCTTCACCTGAGACCCTTGGATCAGTGACACTCAACCTTTCCAGACTACTGTATCCCTTTCAGGAGTCTGATTTGTCTTGTATACCCCCAAGTTTCACTTCACTTAAAAACTACTTGCTTACAAAACCGGACAAAAAATACAAAATTGTCACAACACTATTACTGAAAAATTCCTTACTTTCTCATTTTTATTATCTAATTATAAAAAGTTAATTGGAACATAAATATTGTATTTACATTTCAGTGTGTAGTATATAGAGCAATATAAGCAAGTTGTCTATATGAAATTTTAGTTTGTACTGACTTCACTAGTGCTTTTTATGTAGCTTGTTTTAAAACTAGGCAAATATCTAGATGAGTTGATGTACTCCTGAAAGACCTCTACATACCCCCAGGAGTACATGTACCCTGGTTGAGAATCACTGCCTTAGATGATGCCTTTCCCTCTGCATACATTTGATTCCTGCTTGAGGAAATACATCATAATAATAGAATGCTTTAATTTCTAATCACTTTTGTTGCTTTCCAGTTTTTTAGATTACCTTGCAGTATTAGAGTAATTTTATGAGTAACTGTTTGACTCTCAATGGAATGAGATTCCCACGTTTTTATATTAAAGCTTAAAATATTTCTAAGTAAAAGTATTACTGTGATACAAAGAAGCCTAGATAATATTTTATCATTTACATCTTTGACAAAACTGCACTATACTGCTTATAATCATGTTAAGGACTTGTATTCTAACTTCTAAAACTACTGGCTTCCTTCAGAAAAATAGGATAGTACATGTATTTTACTGGATACGATTTTAAGAACATATTATTCGTAGTTTCTAATTTAATTTTCTGTACTTCTGAAGACTGCTGACTGAGCCCTTGGCAAAACAACTTATTGGTATTTATTTATTATAGTCTTGGCTTAAAATGTCACCAGAACTCCCATAACACATAAAGAGGTCAGTATATGCATTGCCTGAGAGATGCTACATGACCTATCTGACAGACGGGTCAGTCCAAGAAGTTAGATTAGGATGGGTTGGGTACATAATGCATAATTCTTAACATTTTCCATTATTAAAATGATGCTGCTAGAGAAAATATTCTTGAGCCCACATATACTGAACCACTGGTTTGGTGAACCTGAAGGACTGTGTAAGTAAGTAAAGGTGGAAGGGAATGCTAGGTAATAAAAATAGGACAAACAATAAAGAGGCCAAACATGAAATAAGGCTAACTTGAGGGTGAAATCCTGGCTGCTATGAAGTCAATGGCAAAACTTCATGAGGGTCAGGACTTCAGCTTAACACATTACCAGACTTAAGTTCCTTCCTGAAGTGTATAGAGCACTTGATAACATTTTCTGGCTATACCGAAAGAAGGACAGGAGACATTTGACATGGGTTTAATCAGGCCACAACTTTATTACATAGATGTCTGGGACTACCTGGCGGATAAAAATATACAGTGCAGGTAAGTCCACATTTATTCCATAATTACCTGGGGGGCTTTTACCAGCTCCCCCTCTTTTTCCATCCAGGTCCATCCAGCAAATCCATAGCTGGGACCATACCATCCACCCCCCTCGTAGGAGGGCTAAGGTGAGCTATAAGAATGGGGGGTTGGGGCCCTGCCATACGTATCACAGGAATCCACAAGCCCTACCCCCCCACCATTCGATTCTTTAACAAACTCCTCTTTTTAAGTCCTTTTCCAAGCCATTTATCTGGTCACTGTATTCCTTTCCTATGGAGTACCTGCACTGAACATCCGCCTTACACTTAAATAATTAGTTCCGACATACGACTATTGCCCTTCACACCATGCATGAACAAAGCCCTTCCTGAACCTATTGTGGGGAAGGCACCCAAGCCAATCTGGTTGTAAGGGAAAAAATTCCTTCCTGGCCCCGCTAAAAAGGGGACAGCTAGCACAATGCCCACAGCAGGTCTCGACCAAACCTGGTATTTGAACACATAAAGGGGAGGGAGAGTGGGTCCTACGAGGCTTCAAGTGCAGGGCTGCCTCTTTTAAACCCTGCATTCTTAGGGGATGAGTCAGTGACCATGCTGACCCCTTGTGCTGCAGTTTTCATCTCTCCCCCTGCCCCAGCCATAAAGCACTGTTCCCTTCATTCGGCCAGTCAGCCAAATTACACCCCTCCCCCCACACTTAAAGGTGTAGGGCAGTCATTTTGGTGCGATTTATGTTATAAATAGAGTTTTAAAGCTTTTACTTTATATATATATTATAGATATAGATATAGATATGATAATTACAATAAAATACAAACTGTTAAAGGTATAAACTCTTTAAATGTTTTTGTGCTATTCCCCAGTAGTTCTATAGCCCTATGGCAATACTGCAATCTCTTATCAGAATAACCTTTTAAAAATGTTTAAAACAATTAACAATAGAAAATACCACTTTGCCTCGTGTACTGTAGCATATGGTTGAAATTATACAGCTACATAATACAATATGTTTGGGTGTACTTTGTAACCTGCTTGATTCAAGTAGTCTAATTTATGTTTCCAGTGTTCCTGCTTCCTTGACTGCTTGTCAACACTCAGACATGATGATATACAAACTACTTCAACATAATCCTTTAGTTTGAATCCTTTATCAGGGGATTTAAAAAAAATCTCTGAAGGTGAAATGTATTTGGGGCCTGATGCAAAGCCCATTGAGATTGGCAGAAGGACTCTCTGACTTCAGTGGGCTTTGGATCAGGCATTTTTGTATTTTATACTAGTTTTAAGAAAGTATATGATTATTTGATTGACCATCTATCATGTGTTTTTTTTTAAAGTACATTTTTAGCCAATCAATCATGATACTTCTAGTGCAGTTACAGAAATTACAATTGTCCATATAGATTACACAAATATACAAGAAAACTGTTCTATTGATTACAATGGGAGTTGCAGCAAGTCCAAATTGCTTAGGAAATTTCAGAATTAAAGATAGACAGCGAGAGATAGAGTTTAGTGTGCAATTTTAAAGATTCATTATCTTTACTATTTTTGAATTTTGTCTTGTATAACACCACAAACTATAATGGATGCCTCTAAAGTGATGGCATTTATCACTGTCATGCAGTGTTTGTGGTATATTTTTCTATATTCAGAGTAAGAAAACTGAAAATGCAATCAATTTAATTTTTCTTAGTTGTAGGTTATCAGATCTTTAGAGTGCACATTGTGTGGGACCATTTCACAAACTAGTCATTTTCTAATTCAAAACTCTTGAAACTGAAATGTTATCCAAAGAATTTCAGCCATATCCTTCACTTCCCCAGTCAAATTGACTATTCCCTCACCCTTCCCAATTCATTTCCAATCAGAGTTCAAAACTTCCTCTTTTGATTCTGAAGGACCTGCTCCAGCTTTTCTCTTTGGCCAAATCCAAGTTCCAATTAAGTCAATGGCAAACCTCTCATGTAGTTCAGATGGAGCAAGATTTTGACACTTGCCGCTATCCATACTTTTTCCTGTTCATTATACTCATACTTGACTTGTTTTGTAGATCTCATTAAACCTTAAAAATCAAGCCAAGTCCAATGACTACCTAGTGTACTGTAACTGAACTACATGGCAAGCAATTTATTAATATACCATTAACTGATTCTGAAGCACACAGTAACTTTCTCAGTTTAGCAGTACTGAAGCTGAAGCATTCATTGTAGAGGAACTGGACCACCCCCTGCCAAATCCCTAGATGTTTGGGGAAAAAAAAGTCTAATAGTTTAGGGTGCTTATGTACCATACTAAACAAATGTAGTTTTGGAGCAAATTTTTTATAAAAATTCTACAAACTATTTACTCCCAACCTAGTGCTGTTCATAGAAATAGCTGACGATTTTCAATCTATTAATTACACAGCAGGATTAGAGAGGACATTCTTTTGAACCCTCCATACTAAGCACCAGAGGCATTAGTTATCACCATTAGCTTTACTAGGATGTAAAGTTTGTCAGGTTAGAAATAAGTTTCTTAACACCAGACTATTTTAATGGAACAGGTTCCTTGTTCCAGCTAGCCAATACTAGCAACAAAAAAAGTCTATCCCCCCTCACTCTGTAATCAAATTTGAGCATGAGACATTTTTGCCTGGGGTAATTATTAATCATTATTATTATTATTTTATCTGAAATTTTTATTAGCACTTGAAAAAATAACTAGAAAATGCTATGTGGGGCACGATGCTGCACTGACTCCCATGGGACAAGCTAGATGACCATGTTTTTTCCATCTTTAATTTCACTTATTCTGCAGAAACAGGGGCTCATAATAGAAATGTTTTCTCAACCAGAACTATACAGTTGCACTAGTTATGCTGTAATTTATTTTTACAGGGCCTCCGTTAAATAATTACAATGATCATTATCTAATGCTTGGGACTATTCTTCGAGTTGTAATTTCAAGGGAAGTAACTTGTACAGAAACAGTAGCTTCACGAGGCTCTCAGTGAAGGCTGTGATTATTCAGGACTCAATAAATACATTTTTCCCAAAACATTTTTCAATGACATACACCTATTAGCTGCTGCTCTACACTAATCACAATAGCAGTAACTATGCCAGTTTGCATATGCAATTACACATCATCCCTAGTTAGGAGGTATATCCAGTGCAGTAGAACACGATTGATGTCTGTAAGACAAGCCAACAATGACTGAATTTTCCAGGGTACCAACACAGGAGACTAATGTATTAGCTACAGAGCAACATGTGCAGAGTTGAGCATATTTGGAAGCCCTTTGTTCATTATGAGCATAACTCAGAATTGTTGGAGAACTATTTTATAGAACATTTTAATCACACAACCATTTTAGAAACAAAATTTAGCTGTAGTCTCTCGTTGGTGCAAAAATATACGGCACATCTTTCCCAGGCTAAAAAGATCTCTCTTTTTATTTTATTTCTCAAATATCCCATCAGTTTACAAAGAAACTGGCTTTCATGAAGAAACTCTGACATCAAATATAAGGAATAATTTCCATTTTATGCAAAGATATAATTCATCTGACAACATTAGTATTTTTTGTAAAAAAATGTTTTGGATTAACATATTTATGAGTTCATGGACATTGTCAACAAAACCTTGAAAGACCAAACCAAAGCAGTGGCTGTGCTATGAGCAGGCAAGTGAACAGATGCAGCACAAGAAGCTGAGATTAAACTTTCCACCCTCTACTTCTTTCCTCTTTACTCCCTTTGACTCTCAATAGGAGAGTAAAAAGCTATCAAGCTGCCCCCTTTTGCCCACTTGCCCTCATCAAAGGCAAAACAGATCTCCTCCTTAAGTTACCCTTCTCAGCAGAGGTAGTGACCAGCTGCTTCTACAGACATACTGCCCTCTAGGTGTGATGGGGTGAGCAGTCACTGGTGTGTGGAACTACAAAATATGTATGCCTACCATTTAAACAGCCTCTAAGGTGCCACAAGTACTCCTTTTCTTTTTGCAAATACAGACTAACACGGCTGTTACTCTGAAACCTACCATTTAAACAAATCCTTCCTGTTCTTCAAATGTATTTCAGCCTGGGTTTGGTTTGAGAGATGGGTAGCATCATAATAACCATCCTGAAGATTTCTGAATTCACCCTAGGAAAAGGCACCCTCCCTCCCGCCATACCTGATAAAGACAAATTTAATGTGCCCAATTGTGCATTCCTAAAACAGCAAAACTCTCATTGCTTCAACAAAAATGGGACCTCACTGGATGTTTTACCTGCCTAAATACTGTATTCTCAGGTTAGGAAAGGTCATACTGGTTCAGACTCATGGGCCATGTAGTTCAACTCTGAAAGATTCCAGTGCAAGGAGCTTCACAGAAATTCCAGAGTAGGCAGATGTAGAGTAAACAGTCCCCCATGAAAGTCTGATCCTAATCCCTAAATAGCGAGAGAGAATTTTAACCTGAAAGGGTAAGAGTTTATATACCTTCCAAAACTTTTTAAAAGCATGAACTACTATACCTTGACATTCTTGTTATCTATACGATGTCCAATCCCTTTCTAAATCTTGCTAAATTCTTGTCCTCAACAAAATCCTCTGGCAATGAGTTCTAAATACATGCTGTTGGAAAAGCATTTCCTTTCCATCAGTTCTGAATTTCCTTTCTTTCAATTCAGTTGCATATCTCTTGCCTTCATGTGTTCTGAATAGAGCTCATTGGAATTTTTCCAGATAGAAGAGTTTTCTGTGATAAAATGCTTATCTGGCTATACTGCAATGGATCATAGGAACCAATCATTTTGTTATTTTTTGACAAAAATATCAAAGCACTTTATTTCAACAAAGTCAAAGCACTTTGCTTCAGCTTTATTGTTTTGACTTTCATATACTTGTAATTAAAATAGAATTCAAAACGATGCACTTAAGACCATTTTGATCTTTTCTAAACATTTTTTTCAGAAGTTCTTCTAATGGCAATTTTTGAAATTGACTTTTTATTCAGATTCAGGATGAAAGGAAATTTTGATGTCAGATCCCCATGGAATGTAAATTCCAAGCTTTGACCATTTCTAGTTATGAGACAGGGAGAACAGAAGCTTACAATCTACTTTTTCTATATAATTCATTACTTCACAGACTTCTATCATGACACCTCTGATTTGTCTCCTTTCGATGATCAAACTCAATCTTTTCAAAAACTTCCTTTGTCTGAGAGTCTGTCAATGTCCCTAAGCAGTCTCGTTGCTCTTCTCTGAATACTCTATTTCTGCAATCCTTGCTGAGATGAGCAGTACAGCAGACAGTGTTCCATGTTAGGGTTAATCTTTTATTGACATAATGGAGTTATAATATTTTCAGTATTATTCTCCACTACATTTCTTATGCATCCTAATATCTTGTTTATGGGTTTGACCACAGCTGCACACTGAGCAGAGGTCTTCACTGAGCTGCCTATAGTCAAGTCCAAGCCCTTTTCCTGAATTGATACAGTTCATTTAGAATTCTGTGAAGTGTGCGAGTAGCTTAAATTTCAGCGTGCATTACTTTGCATTTATCAACACTGACTTATCTGCCTCGTGCTGCCCATTCACACAGCCTAGTCAAGTAGCTCTGAAGTTCCTCACAATCTTTTCTGGACTTAACATTTTATAGATGACACAAAATTAGTTGTCATCCCCACTGTTCATTCCCCTGTTTAGATTGCTAATACATATATTCAACAACGCTGGGACTAGTATAGAACCTTGAAGCATTGAAATGACCATTTATCCCTACTTTTAATACTCTTCAATACAAAATGGAATTGTTAATCCAGTTGAAATTTAGGGAAAGGGTGAAAAATGTTAAATCCTTCTTCTGTGTATATTAACAAATCAACTTTTTAAAAATAGTGTCTATTCCAACTGGAATCTGTTTAAAAAGACATCATCTCAGAGTTCATTGAACATGTGAAGATTTAGTAACTAAACTCAATTCCTATAGCATTACAACAAGTATGAAACAATATTTCTAAAACCAGCAGAAGTCTATGGTCCTACAATTTGTAGCTAAAGCCTGCCATAATCAGCAAGCAGAACATTTGACACATTCCATTTGCTATTTTCTTTTTTTAATCTCTTGTCACTCTGTGATTCATCACACTAAAAGCTTTGATCCCTAGTGCTGAACAGACATGAATTTCCTAAATGACTAAATCTTATGTGCAAATGTTTCCTTTTAGAGCTGTATGTAAATGCAATGTTAAATTTTATTTTTGTAATCTATTTAATCAGAAACAAGGGAATTAGCCAGCTGTTTGGAACCCATGTTAAGATGTAATTAAGCATCTGATTGAATTTCTGTGCATATCAAACAGCAAAGGCTAGTATTTGCACACAAGACAGATTGCTTTCATTAGAATAAAAATCTCCTTAACAGATGACAATAGGGAGGGATTACTCCAAAGATTTGGCTCTGAGATATCCCTCCACAAGAAAGCACACATCAGAATGGCAAAAGATCTTGCTTTGTGTGTCAATCATACCAACAGATTCCTTACTGAGTGACACTTAAGATTTCCCTTACATCTGTACTGCATACCACTGCAATACGCCAAGGAATTGCCTGTCTTGCAAGCATCACAAAAAAGATTTCACAAATTATCAATTACTCCAGTGTGGAAATAGGCTTCATTGCCAGCTGTGCTTTTGGGTTTTTTTTAAACTTGTTAGTGAGAGGACTATTTCTAAATATTGATGATATTTGTCTACGTCTAGGATGTGTAGACAGGTTTATCATATTTTTTAAGCTAAAGACAAATTTTGTTCTTTCTACAAGATATTTGCTTGGTGATAAATATTAAGAAAGAGACATAATATATTCCAAATTTTTAGTAGTAATTGCCAAACCAATGCAATACAGACCAAAATCCAAATGTAAATGACTTTATATAAAAAGTACAATTTTCAGGCTCTAGATTGAAATGAAAAACAAAATAAAGACATCTTATTCTTTATTTGATTAATTTTATGCCTGGGGAAGTAGGACCAGCACTTTACTAATTTTAATCAATTGTGATTTAAGAAGAATTGGGTCTGGGAATCTATATTCCTTTAGCCCTCCCTAAGAACAAAGAGCCATATGCTACCTTCTGTTTCTGAAAGCAGGAGGTAAGGCAAATCAGCTGATATGAAGTGAGAGACAACAAAGATGAAGTGCCAGATCTTTAGCATACTCTCACCAACTCCATGGTGCATCTTGGGGACAGGGCTGAAAGCAAGTGGGCTGAGCTAGGATAAGCCAGGGAGCTGTCCATTTCCTGTGGCTTTGTCCCACTGCCTCAAGCCTGAGGGAATTCGGAATGTTATTAATTCCGAAGGTGCAGAGGGAGCAGGGGTGTGTGTGTATATACACGTGCATGCGCCCCTGCTCCCTCTGCACCTATGGACCCTCATTACATCCCACAGGAGACATGTAGGACAACTCATGCAAGTACAGTTTCACATCACTCATGCAGCCATAGGGTCAACAGGAAGAGCTAAGAAACAGCATCTCTACTTGAATGGCACAGGGCTTTAAAGAGTCCCTGTGTTCAGGGCCTGAACATCCTGCAAAGGGGCAAACCCTGCTCCCAACACAAGGAACACTCAGACTATTCCTGTTTCTATCTTGAAAAGCCTGCCTGAAAGTAATTTCCAGGCCGCAAGATTTCCCATGCTGCATCAGACCAAACTATTCTGACATTCTGTAGTGGCCAGGGCCTAATGGTTCAGAGAGATGGAAAAAAGATCTTCTATGCACCAAATCTACTGAGTGATGCAACTGTATTTCTTATGATTCTTCTTGGCAAAAATTGGGGATTGGTCCTGCTTTGAGCAGGGGGTTGGACTAGATGACCTCTTGAGGTCCCTTCCAACCCTGATATTCTATGATTCTATGACTACTGATTTACAGGTATCAGCTAATATCACCAGATTTCTGGTTTGGCACTGAGATGGAGTAGAACCCAGATTCAAAAGTTGTAATGGGTCACTCGACATTTTGGTTATTTGCTGTAATTCCAGCTCACTGAGGTTACTGAAATTCTTTTTTTTTTTGGTGATTCAAACAACTTTTGATAAATTGCAGAAGGAATATTGTAGGAGCTGTTAGATAAAATATAAATAAATAAATAAATAAATAAACTATAGCAAAGTAAATCTCTTGATATGGGTATCATTTTCATAACTCAGAAGAAATTGTGATTTCACTTGCAGAACAGCTGAAAGATCCCCCAAAGGAAATTATTATAGCAATCCATTTTGACGGCCCTTATAGCATGTACATACATGCCATCGTGTTGGATTTAGCCCATATGATGACTGGTTACAGAGAATTCATGGATTAACTTCTTGTTAACATGTTTCATGTGTCTCCCAGGAAAAAAAATAACCCTTTTGATTTATTACCCATTTTCTCCTTTTGAGTCGCTTTTGCCTGAGCTACAGACTTCTTTTTACTGAAGGATTTGGAGACTAGTTTTGTAGAAACTAGGAAATTATGATTGAATAGTCTTCTATATGGTAAAATGAATCCCAAACCAATTGCAATTGTTATTCTGGTGTGATGAGATAGCTGCCTGACTAACACTACATTGGAATTTTATCCCTCTATTTTCTCTCTTCTTGAGAGGAACAGTTCAAGAAATTGGTCTCTTACCCAAAGCAATCTGCACAGAAAATCAAAGTTACATTTCAGCATCCACTTTGTGCCATTGGAATGCAAACACATAGTCATAAGTTAAATGGACTGTGGTAGATGCAAATACCAGCTACCTTGCTTTTCAGCATCTAACCATTACTTTAAATCAGCAATTACCATCATGCTGTTATCACAGTAAGAACAATGCATTAAGTTAAGGCTGAGATGGAACTTTCAAAATACCAACTCTTGTTTTCAGTTGCTTATGAGTTTGGTGGGTACACTCCTTTCAGGCAGAAATCTGACACACTTGCGGAGAATCTGAGTGAGATTTGAGTGGGAGAAGCTTCATATTTGATAAAACTGGGTTCAAACTTTACAGGAATGCCTTTGCATGTTCCTGTCCCAACTCCTTCCCTAGACCTGATTTTGGCTATATTTCAATCTACATCTTCTACAGAGTACCCCATGATCCTCACATCCAAAACTGATTCTATTACCCACTCTCACCAGACTTTCCACAACAACACTTCCGCCTCTGGGCCTGATATTTCTCTTACTGAGGTAAGCATAAGTTATGAGAAAAGCCACTGAAATAAATGATGTTACATTAGTGTGAATCAGAGGAGATTCAGGCTCAGCATTTTCAACTCTTGTAATTTTATCACTAGTCAAAAAATAGTCTTTTCTTTAAAGCCTCAGCTTCTGCAGTAAGGTGATTACATGAGAATGTCAGCTTTTTTTTTTTTAAATACATCTAACCCTCTTGGTTGTAAAGAAAAGCTTGAAAATATGAGCTCCAAATGCTCAAAATGAGAAGGCAAATTAAAAGAATCTAAATCTTCTTAAAAACTCTCATGATTTTGTTGAGCCTGTCTCATGGGTTTTTTAAGGCTTGCGGTTGACCATACTGCAGGCTCCTATAATCTATCTTCATGTTTTCTGCTTCCTCTGTTCCAAGTTATTCAATATTCATAGAAGGACGAGTTCTTTGGCATAACTATGTCAAGTTACATGAAAATCCTCTACACCTTCAATTATGAGACTTCAAGAGCGATTCTTTGCACTGTTACTTGCAGCATAAGGTTTGTAAATTCTCTACATGGCCTTCATAGATCATACAAAGGCTTTTGACCTGGTCAGCAGAAGCAGACTTTTCGTTGCCCCCAGTCCTCCTCAGTTTAATTCGATCCTTCCATGTTGACATGAAGAATACATTCCCATATGATGGTGATCAATTTGATAGTTTTGAAATCCACAGTAGTGTCAAACAGGGACGTGTTTTGTCACCAATACTCTTCAGAATATTCTTCTCTCTGCTGCTTCATCAGGCTTTCTCAGATAGTACTGAGAATGTATAACTCCACACAAGATCAGATGGAAAACGCTACAAGATTGACTTTACTTTTTGATCTGAAGTATGCAAAGACCTGTTGATAAGACATCTTCTTTTCACTGATAACACAATGTGTATTGCACACAGTAAAAAAGGACCTCCAGCAACTTTGCAATAGCTTTGCACTAGTTGGTGATGAATTTGGACTAACCATCAGTCTAAATAAGACGATTATGGCACAAGGCGTGTTGACTGCATCAGAAGATTTAACAGCTAGCACCATGCTAGAAGTTGTGCTATCTCTTGACAATGAGCTCACATCAGAAAGGCAGCCACCACATGCAGCCAACTGATCAAGTGCATGTCAGTTAACAGGAAACTGACACTGAACACCAAGATAGGGGTCTATAAGATGTGCATTTTGAGCAAGCCGCTGTATGGAGATGAGACCTGAATCACCTACACGAGAGAATGCTAAACACCCTTCACACATGCTGTCTTCACCGTTATATAACAAGTGGGAAACCAAAGTTCCTGACACAAAAGTACTTGAGAAAGTGAAATTACCAAGTCTAATCACTCTTCTCAAAAACAGACATCTCCATTGGCTTGGTCATCTGCACTGTATGGATGATGGACACATTCCAAAGTATCTCCTGTACTGAGAAAGTATGGTTGCTGCAAGGGCACTGAGCTGACCTAGACTCGGGTTCAAGAATGTTTGTAAGAGGGACATGAAAACTTTCAACCCTGACCCCACAAGCTGAGAAGATGTGGCTAGCAACAGGCTACACTTGGGCACTGTGCTGTACCAGGGAGTCTGTCTGATGGGAGGTGGCTGAGAGCGAAGAGAGCAAAGTGCCGCAGGACTCAAGCACAACTAGTGCTCTGACTTCGTCTTCTGGCCCTGCGCTTTGCATCTGCATTATCTGTGGCAAGGACTCCAAGAACTGGATTTTTCAGCTACTCGTGGTGCTGCAGCATGACACATAGTAAGTGAACTGCTGTGGCATTTACACCATTGTCTTTTGAAATAGACAGTTGCCACTCCATTCGCACTGTTGTGCAATTTATCAATTAATCTCCTTAACATACCTTATAATTTTGCTATTTAAAACAATGATACATAGACACCCAGAAGCAAGGAGTATTGTTTCTAGGACACACTACTGCTTAACCAAACATAGTCCAGACCTGAAGAGAATATTGTTCTGTATTCCCTCATTGCCATGCCGCTGCCTCCTCCTCCTATGTGGGATTATTAATTAGTTATCTTAATTATCAAAGTTACTAGAATTACTGCTTCTTACTAATTTCCTGCTTCAGGTGTGTTAGAAAACCTGCTCCCACGAAATGGCACCACATGCATTTCAGACAGACTTAACCTAGGGGTGCAGCTGTATATAATACATTAGTTGCCCTGGCAACACTATGCTTAATGCATGCTTTTTATCTAGGCTCTCTTCTGTCTTTGTAAGTATGAACTAAACAAAAAAGGACAAGGATGCCCCACCCCTGTTTTCTCAGTCTAGCAGAAACTGGCAAAGCCCCACAAGAAAAAAAAAAAGATAGATTTTTCCCCCCAAAGGAAAGAGTACAAACAACATAATTTGCAGAAAGACAATCTGTTACACAAACTCCCTCATTTAGTTTTCAGTTTAATGATACCACCACAATTACAGCCTCTTTTAGTTGGATAAGACCTTAAAAGCGAATGAACTCTGTGTCTCCATGCGTGGGTGGATGAACATTAAAATAGCCCATAGCCTTTGTCTTGAGTGGGAGTCTCCATAATGTCCTTGACTAGAAATTTCACCTCCCTCCACAAGCTATGTGTTGGTTGCAATATAGAATCATTGAAATGTAGAACTGGAAGGACCATATCCCACACTGAGGCAGGATTAAGTATACGTAGACCATGCCAGAAAGATGTTTGTCTAACTTGTTCTTAGAAACCTTCAATTTCTGGTATTCCACAAAGTCACTAAGTAACCTATTCCAGTGCTTAACTCTCTCTATAGTTAGAAAACTTTCCCCCCAATATCTAACCTAAGTCTCCTTAGATGCAGACTAAACTGATTACTTCATGTCCTACCCTTGGTGGACATGGAGAACAATTGATCACCATCCTCTTTATAATAACCTTTTGCAAATTTGAAGACTTATGTCTTCCCTTAGCCTTCTTGTCTCCAGGCTAAACATGCCCCGTTTTTCAACTTTTCCTCCATAGCTCAGGTTTTCTAAACCTCTTAGCACTTTTGTTGTTCTGCTCTGAACTATCTCCAGTTTTTTCACATCTTTCTTATGTGGTGATGAAAACTGGGCTCAGTACTCCACTGCTGAGGTTTCCTCAGTGCCAAGTAGAGCAGAACAATTACCTCCTGTGTCTTACGTATGACACTCCTGTTAGTATATCCCAGAATGAAATTTGCCTTCCTTGTGACAGTTTCATATTATTGACTCATATTCAGCATGAGCCAATAGAAACTTTCAGCCAAAATGGTTCAATCATTTCCAAGAACAAAACTAGGGAAAGACCTCTGGCAATAATTTTCTTCCTAAATTTGGTCAAGTTATAAACTTTCAAAAAAAATCTCAGTTTGCACATGCTCAGGAGACAAATTTTAGATTATAGCAGCTAAATTCACAGAAAAAATCATCAACACTGGGAATGCTCTAGCATGGTGCTGAGAAGAACTTTCCCTGCAATTGCAGTGCTGGGTCCAGAACCAAGAGCATGATGCCTGTATCTCTTGTGCTGTCAATGACCTGCCCTCCCCTCCTAGGACAAATGTTGTGGAGAAGGAAACTTCCTGACTGAAATGAAGAAGGAACAAGAGCTGTACCTATGGGGGAAAGGAGGTGGATTGGGGGAAGGGGTGAAAACTGAGACTGGAGGCTGGCAGGGAGGAGAAGAGGGTTGGAATTGGGGTGGAGAGGAGATTGGTCCTGAGAGCTGGGGAGGAACACAGATTGGATGAGGAATCTGGAGAGGAATGTTGGGACTGGAAGCCAGTAGAACAGGAAATGTGGGTGGTTGGGAGACTGAAGGCCGGGGTGTGGGAGAGAGATAGATAGGATCTGGAATGGGTGAAACAGAGACTGACTGGGCAAGGAGACTTGGGACAATGACCTTCTGGAAGTCAGGGGGTGGGGGACCAGATGGGGAACCTGCAAAAGGACTGACACTGGCTAGGTGAGGAGAATAGAACTGGGACAAGCAGCCAGGGTTGGGGAAGAGAAAACTGAGACAGGTCTAGATTGGAAGGAAGATGACAGGAGTCACGCTTGGGGGGAATGGGCAGAAGAGTCTGTGCCCACTACAGCAGTGGTTCTCAACCTTTCCAGGCTACTGTACCCCTTTCAGGAGTGTGATCTGTGTTGTGTATCTCAAGTTGCACCTCACTTAAAAACTACTTGCTAACAAAATCAGACATAAAAATGCAAAGAAGTGTCAAAGCACACTATTACTGAAAAATTCCTTACTTTCGCATTTGTCTGTATGAACTTTCAGTTTGTACAGACTTTGTTAGTGCTTTTTATGTAGCCTGTTGTAAAATTAGGCAAATATTTAAATGAGTTGATGTAACCCCTGGAAGACCTCTATGTGCCCCCCAGGGATATGTGTACGCCTGGTTGAGAACCACTAGACTAGTACACTCCCCTCCAGAGCCTGGAATGGAATGTAAGATTGCTGAGCCTCATCTTTCTTCTGCTGTCAACAATGATTTGTCAACCCCACTGGAAAACTACGCAACCTTAATTTTCCCCCTTGTGTGTGTACGTTATGATGCAGTTTTTAATTATATGATCACATACTGTTTTTTCACTTGACCCCTGCCTCATTCATTGGCAGAATGGAATTGCTCTAGGGGTGAATCTGAATTGTGTAATTAAGGACGCTGTTGTCTGTAGCAATGTAAGGACACGGTTGTCCATCTTTTGCAGAAGTTGGAAGCGTGCAGGGAATGAGTCAGGGTACTGCAGGAAGAGAAAAAAAATCATGGTTAAGGCAGTTGAATATTCTCCTGGGAAACTGGTTTCTATCACTGCCTTTCTCACAGACTTCCTATGTGATTCTAGTCAAGTCACTTAAACCAAAACTTTTCACAGGCTGTCACTAACTGTGTTCTTCGTTTTAGAGATGCATAACTCGAAACTCAGGGATTGTAGCAATGGCTGAAGTCAAGGACAGCTGTGCTTTGAACATATTAAGTTCCACATAATGCCAAGTACTCTGAAAAAATCAGATCCTACATGTCTTAAATGGGACAACCAAATTTAGATGACACTTTTGTCCTTAAAATTTTCTATAAAATGGGAAGAATAATACCTCTTCATTTCACAGGGTTGTTGTGAAAATAAATTCATTCATATTTGAGAAGCACTCAGCTAGCACAGAGATGAACACCATAGAAAAGCACAGGAAGAAATTAATAATTCTGTTGGCAAAGCAGGGTTTGAATAGTGTGCAGTAAATAAGGCATAGGGCCACCCATTCAAAAACTAGGGGAAAGCAGAATATTGAATAGATGCACATTATAGAAGCACTCTCCATCTTATGCTCTGAATGCATTGCTTTTATGGGGTGTGTGTGCGCGCACACACGTGCAATTTATCACTGTGGGATGATTTGGAAACCTGTCCACAAAGCCTATAAATTCTGGTTGATATTGTGCGGTTATCACGAAGTGTTACTAACAAAACTGCTGTATCAGAACTGCTTCTTTGTGGCTGCATCCTTGGAAAACCAGTTTTATCATAACTCTCTGAAAGAAAAAGAGAGCAGTGGAAAGTTACCCAAAAGACAGAGCAAAGGAAGCCAGGTGCTGGAAGTGGGGTTTAAACAAAGAGCCACACAGGAGCAGAAAGCAGATGGGGGCAGGAAGAAGAAAGGAGTTAGAATGGTCAAGAGCAAAAGAAATAAGCTGGGCTAGGGGAAAAAGGCTCCGTGTTTCAGCCCACAAGCCAGGCATTGAAACATGTCTCTGAGCTCAGCCCAAAGAATGTACTGGAGTGGTGAGGAAACTGAGGCAGGGAAATGCATGTAGGTTTTATTATTGTCTATAGTCTGTACTCTCTTGTGCTTTATATGAATAAATAAAGGAGCAAATATGTTTGACTTTTGTGCCAAAAAGCGTGTGTGTTTGTTACAAGTTTCACAACTAGTGTGTGCCTCTGGAGAGCATTAAATTGTGAACCAGAAGGCTCCAACCTTTGGGGCGGAGTTCTGGGAGGAAGTCTGTTTAAAGTATGGGGGAGCATGAAGGGTCACCAGTGTGCTCAGAGGTTAGGCAGCTGGACAGCGGTTTCTAGCTCTCCCAGGGGAATGCCAGATAGAAAGTCTTCACTCAGACAGCATTCCTAAGGACTCCAAAACTGGATCAGTGGCTGGACTCCATCCAGGCCCCAGATACTTAAAACTGCCAGGAATCCAGGGACTCAAAAGCTTGGGTTTCCCTCTCCTCAGTCCAGTGGTTGGTCAATAATGGGACACCTGACTTGCTCTGTGACACGTGGTTCTTTAGTTTTTCCCAGAGTTCTACATTTGATCACACTGACATCATCTCCATATGTACCCAGAGGGCAGGTGGGAGGGGAGACAGGACATATGATAGCATGGTTTGACACATAGGTTTATGAGCATGAATTTAGGATTGTCACATTAGTCACAGGTAGCTAATTCAATGAGTTGTGCTGATAATTCCATAGAAGTGTGAGTAAACCTTTCTGCCAACCCATCATGTATTCTGTATAGAATGAATACAGAATAATAAAAATATTTGAGAAGCATTTTAGAAGTTTTTACTGGTACTATTCTAAGTATCGCCCCGACTGAATTTAATCTGTCTATGACTTGGAAATGAACATGAATACAACTGCACAGGCCTTGGAAGAAAAAAATATAAGTATATATCCTATATATATAGAAAAGGTTTTAAAGACCATGTTATCGTCACAATTTTAAATAATTTTAAATTTTTATTTTAAGATCTTCCAGGGCTGAAGTGAGTCCTGTGTGTCCTGCAGAAAATTGGGAATTATAAAATTCTAAACTGCTGAGTACCTTCCATCATTATTTTTTTAAAAGACTTTCCCTCATTTCCCTCCAAACACATATTTCTTCCTTTACATATAATACTGTCCCAAGACCCAGCAGGGCAATATTTAATCTTGTACCAATGACAAGTATAAAGACCCACCATATCTTCAGACCCACTGCTGTAACTACTGCTTCTCTCTCACAGTCTTACGCAGCTGCCTCCATTCCTCTTTAACAACAGCTCTAATAGTAGTACACCTAATCCGCTGTCACTTCCCCTCTACCCACCATGCCACCTCTGGCCAAACTTTCCTCTCCTGCCTTTCTGTTTCCTACTGGAGAGTATTTTCAAAATGAAAATATAAAAAAAAAATGCCTAGACAATACTAGAATGAAGCAGAAAAATAAGAGTCTTTGATTATAATTCCATGAAAGAGCATCTTATTGTAGAACTGTGAAAACATTTTGGGGCCAGGTCTAGCTCATATAAATAGGTGTAGCTCCACTGAAGTCCATGGAACAATATTGATCTGGCGCTTTGCTTACCATATTAACAGAGATAATAGGCAATATCGACACTGACACTAAACAAAACTCAAAACTATGGGTTTTTTGGCACTTTTTAGCCTTACACCCAACAACCACTGCTGTCTTCCATCTGCACAATCCTCTGGCAGTAAACGGGACATATAATGCCTTCAAGTTGATTTATGAGGTACACTGAAACACTCTATTACTACTGGTTGACCACGTACCTTTAAATTCATAAGATGAAGGGAGGATAGAAGATACAAACAGAAAGCAGCACTGTAAAATATTTTATCTTTGCTATGAAAGAGAGGATACCAGTGCCACAGAAAAGTTGCTGATATGTTTAGACTGTCACCAAATTGATTTACGATTAAAGTGAGTGAACAGTTCAGCAGAAAAAGCCTGAACTTAATCCATGCAAAGGCATTAGTATTATTTGAACAGAAACAACCTCATTTTTATTACCTGGGTTCAGATTTGGAGAGACGAGCCATTTGCCCAGGCATATTTATAATTCAGGTGAAGTAAAAGAAACACCAAAAATGTTTCCTCTTTATGGGCATTTTATATATGATTGACAGAACAACTCAGTATGGGTCAAATTCTAGCTGTTTTTGAGTTCAGCCCCAAAATGTATGCAAATAAAAACCGTGAAGAGAGCATTTTTGTGTGCATACTTTAGTCAGCCGAAAGTGACTATTTTACAAAGCCCTGTACAGTTGCCCACTCAGATTTCCCATGTCAGGAACCCAAGTAACCTGAATGAGCAGTTTGTAGAGGCTGAGAGGAGAACAGGGGAAAGATATTAAATTGTTGGCCCCGTGCCCTCTGAACTCTAAGCTTCAGAACACCCTTCAGTGGCTCATTACATGGACATTTGTGTCCCACCTTCTCCCTCCTGGCCTGGGACATATGTAAACACACAGCCTGAAGCTAGGATTTGGATCTACATCTGTATTTATTCAGCTGAAGAACCTGAAAAATGCAAGACCTGGTAAGTATTTTTAAAGAGTGCTGGAAGAGATATGTTACGAGCATATGAGGAATTTCTCAAATACATTGGTAAAATATATGACTGACTGATTGCCTCCAAAACTTTTGCAACCACTTTACATGTGGGTGATTTTCCAGTACTGAACTGGTTAGCAATGGACTTGTAGCAGTCTGGGATAGCCAGGTTCTAGACAGTTATAGCAACTTGCTTCTGAATCAGTATGGCTGCCCTCATGAGCATGTCCCAATCTGGAGGGTGGGGGAAGTGGCTCACAATGCTCCAGAAATGTAGGCACTAGGACTATTAGAAAAATGTTTAACTGCAGTTATTTACAACCGATTAACCTATAAAAGTGTGACCATACAAGAATTTGGGCCAGGGTTAGGTGTGATGGTTAGAGAAAGGAGCAGGACCAATGAGAGTTGAGGAAGTTGATGAGATTGCAAATACTTAAACACAAAAAAGGTTGACAACAACTAAATTACTAACACAATTTCAAAGTAAGTTCTGCACATTTCAGTAATATTATCAATAATGTTTTCTATAAAAAAAATAAAAAATAGAAAATAGGCCACTTCAAACACTTTGAAATGGAAACAAATTTCAACATGTCAATTCTTCTCATTAAAATACGTTTTCATTTTCCAGCCAGACTCTGGGCTTAATCCTATATTAATTGCAGTTAATAGCAAAGCTCCCACTTACGATAACAGTGCTAGATCAAAGCTTGTATACCTAAATCCTGGACCAGAGTGTTCATAATATTCAGTCTCTTAAGAAGAAATTGCTGATTACACTGAACTGTGTTCAATTTTCTGATGCAATTATTTGTTTGCAGGTAGCAGCCACAGACCTTGATCAGGATTAGAACCCTCTTTTTAGGTGTTGTACAAATAGATATACAAAGAGTTTACAAACTAACTGGAAACAAGAGGCAAGTGATTATAACAAATAAGAGGAAAGGGATGAAAATGATACATGACTGCATGGTTACAAAAATTAGTGCACACCTTGGAAAGTCCAGATAACTTTTTCTTTACCCTTTTGTACATAAACAACATCAAGTTACTAACTGCTGCTTAGCCTAGCCGTCACTGGTTGATTGATTTTTCCTTCATGTCACAACAGATCTTGATGCAAACTAAAGTCTTCAGTAAAAGTCAATAGGACATAACAATCTACTGTAGTTTAGAAAAATATTTCAGAAAGACAGGTTTCAATAGACAAGTTTCATTCATAATTATTTCTCTATCTTTACAACACAGACAGTATCCAAAGGTGTCACTGAAACAAGTAAGCGCTACACTACTCCCTATAACTAGGTACTATACAAACATATGCATATTTATAAAATAATCTTCTGATTTGATTCTATAATTAACAGACATACATAAAGATAACACATCTAAGCATATCAAATGAATTCAAATAACCAGGAGAAGTTAAATTAACATGCAGAAATTATGCAGGAATATCTGAATGCATTTAAAATGTTATTAATGAAGTATGAAAGATAATTATGTTAGGACACTAATGGCACTAAACAAAGATAATTATGCATAAAAGAACAAAATGCTTGAAAAATTTAAATGAATGAAAGAATGATTAAAGATAACACTCAAACTCAATGATAGTCTATGGCCTCAATCCAGCAAATCACTTAAGCATATGTGTAGTCTCATTGAAGTCAATAGGCTTACTCATGTGCCTAAAGTTAAGCATATGCTTAAGTACTTTGCTAGACTGGGGCAATGAATCATAGGTAACTAAACACAATAGATTTATCTTGAGATGAATTATATACATAGCTAATAAGTAGAGGATCATTGAATGGGAAAAGAAAGGGTACGCAAACCCACTACCGAAATATTAGATACTTAGGTATTAAGGGTTTCCATAATTGATTCTCCGACTATAGTTTTCATTTTTGTTTTTGCAGCAGCTCTAAAATAACTGCAGACATAAACCTGATAGTGTTAAGTGCACCTGTCTTACTAATTCGGGGGAGGGGCGGGAGGAATGTAAATTGTTTTGGAATACATAGCAGATGTTAGTGCAGCATACTGTAAATGGTTGCTTCAAAAACAACAACAAAATGGATTATCTTTAAGCAGTTCTATCACACTGTGCTATAATATCAATCTATTCCCATCTGTTATGTTCTGATGGAGAATCTGTGGGATGCAATACTGCTATTTAGTTCACAATGTCCAAAAAAGTTCCATTTTGCTCATATTTTAAATACACTCTGAAGTGGTTGGCCACATTTCCTCTTTAGTTGTCTTTAATGTATTTACCAACAATGTACCTTTACAGCTAAATTATCCCTAACAGTTCTCTAATGGAAAATAATTCAATTTGCAAGCGATTACTCTCTTTATTAAATCAGCCTAACTATACAGATTACACTCAACAGCCATTCTTGCACAGTAGGAAAAAATAACTTTAAATGATCACATTTCCATATTTATTCTTAATGAGAAATTCATGTAAATATGCACCACAGCCCTGATCATTATGTGCATTCTACAAGAACAGCAGATTTAGATTTTGCGATGTCCCAGTTTAGAATTACTTGTACTGTACATATTTTTAAATAGTATCACAAATTCAGAATAAAAATTAATTGCAAAATTGGGTTGTGAATTTAAACTGTCCTTCTCCACTTTCTGATTGGGAATTGCTCAATCACCACTCTTGTATATGTGGATATGAGAGTAGTGATTGAAAAACTGCCAAGAAAAAAGAGAATGCTCACCTATCTACCCACTGATCCACCATGAGATCTTGGTAACAAAGGAAACTGTCCAAAATCTGCTTATGGGCCAGATCGCCGGTATATTACAGTGGAAATGCTTAAAAATGTATTTCAGTTTCTAGAGATATTACTGTACCTAGCAGTAGTCATCATTTTAAACACAGGGAATCTGAAACCTTTCATAACTGTACAAACAGAATTAACTTTAAGTACAACCATTACATCAGCATTACATCTTCTGCTCTAACTTTTCAAAGCACCATGGACCACCAAAATAGCTCTCAAGTTTTTGTTTTTAAGGTAGCATGTCTCTAGCATAGAGAAAATAGTATTTTCATGTTTTGTATAATTCCATACATACAAAGCTCCAATACGCAGTAATATAAAACAAGAGTGATTAATCTGCACACAATAAAAAAGGAACAAATGTCTATCACCATACACATCAAACTCAGACAGACGACCAGAGAAGATGAACTAGCTCTGTAACCAATTATGAAAAAGATAAAATATGTATTCAGTACCCTAATATGTTCAGGTTCTTGTTCAGTCTCTGGAAACGAGAAATTATTCAGCACATTCACCTTCACATGCCTTCTTCAAAGTGCTTTCACCTTATTACAGGCCTACAGAGTTGCTGTAGGGAGCAGATGGATCATCATTTTTCTTATTTAGGGCTCAGAACAAAACACATTCTTTCCTGGCTGTAACAGACTTCAAACTGCCTCCTAACAATTTGCTTCTTTTCTCAGTCTACCTCCCCATTCTATAACTTCCCACCCCAAAATATACAGAGAACCATCCTGTGGCACTAGTGGGGCCATTCCACATACTAGCTCAGCCTTTATCACTTCCATAATGTGAGATTTTGAAGTCTCACAAGGAAGATTACTATTCTGGCGCTTTCCAGGTAGACACTTCAGCAATTAACATCTTTATAAATGTATCCCCCTGTCAGTGTGAAAAGTCCACAGTGGAGTAATCTACTTATTTCCAACAAAAGTCTCCATAAGGAGGAAAAGCTGCATGCACTATTTAGATCCAGTTATTTGTGAGGGAAACTTCATCAACCTATTAAGTTTTTAAAGGAATATGGACCTTATGAAATGTGATCCATTTCTCAATTATCGTTTTTGTTAATCAACTGCTTTGTGTGCATCATTTAAAGATGATTGATAGACCTGAGGATAGAAGTCTTCTCTTTATTCATAAGCCATAGACAGCATGGGCAGGAGCAATTCAAACATCCGTGAACTGTACGATCAATGTACCTCCACTACAACCCTGAAGGATTTAACATCAGAGATGGGAGTGGAAGGTGGCAGTGAATGGAATTCCTCCCCCAAACTTTGGTGAAGTTCAGATCCAGATTTAATTTGTGGACCAATCTCTTATGAAAGAATAGATTTTTTTTTCTAGGGTCAATGAAACCTGTTGTCTCTCTAGGGAGACTGGCCACAAGGTTGGTTGTTGTTGCTGTTGTTTAGTTAAAACCCATTGTAGTTTTAATTTTTGTAATTTATCCATACATATGAGGTGGACTGGATGGGGAGCTTTGAATGAGACATTTTGCCCTTTTCTAGTGGTGATCAAGTTTGAAGTTACTATTCCTATGATATAATTCCAGAATGGTTTATGTAACCAGAAAGTGTCATTTTTACCTCCGAATAAAACAATTTCTGATGTCCAGTTTTATTTGTAATTGACAGCCGTTATAACACTGGCTGCCATGTTTGTCTATACAGCTAATATTTAATTGATTACTCTGCAAAGCTCTCTGGGATATTCCAGGGATGAATGGCACTATATCAGTCTTCCATTATACAGTATGGTATCATCTTGTACTGTACAGTATGTTCCATCTATACCACAGCAACCAAGCAGCTTATGGAAAAATACTTAGAACCAACATATTAAATTAAATATGCTGTTGCCACTCTCAACCTCAGCAACAAAACATTCTTAATCTTTATATAATCCCTTTAGCTCTGAACGCACCAGTCATGGTAGAGCAGGTTTTTGGTTTTTGAAAAAAGCACAGCACAAAGGGCTATTTTTATAATTTTAGCTGATTTTCATAATGTTCTATTCATAGCATTCACTGTAGATTTCAATACTTATTTCTAAAGAAATGTCAGAAAAATATTTACAATGAATAAACTTCTCAAATAAAATCCAGCAGTCCTGTTATTTGGAGTAGGACCTATAACTGAGTTTGGTTGTTAGTATTGTCATTAATTGGATTTAATTAGTACATAAACAAAGCATATTCCAATGAAATGGTTATTTCATATAAACAAAGGCAAATATAGCCTTAGAAAATGGTTAGCTACTGTAACTCAGATATAAACTCTGCTGGTTCAGCGGGTGTGAAATTCCATTTTAAGTACATGCTACTGTAATTTCACAGTTGAATCACAGAATAACCAGAGAGTCCCCATTGAGTAAATTTCACATTTGCATGCATTCAAGGTCATTACTGAAGGTGATCAAAATGGGACTCGACACCTCCATTTATTTATTGTCAGGCAGTGGGTTTGAAATTTCCACTGGCTGTAATCATGCTGATTCCTCGGCCAAGTCAAGGTTATTGCAATCTTGTCTTGACTTGTCAAAGAAGAAATTCCACTCCTAACACACCATCTTTCAATAATTCTCATCTTTCATCAGATTTCAAGCTTAGTAATTCTGACACAGATACTGAATTTATACTGAGCAAACAGCATGTATACAGCTTCATCAATTCAGATTATTTCTTCTCATCAGATTAAAATAGCTGTTTTCTTTCCATTATGGAGTTCATAAGCACCTTATTCAATGATGTACATTCAATATCACAAAAACAACAAAATAAGAGTGTTAAATAAGTATTTCGCACTTAAATAAGTAGTTGAGTTTCTACATCCAGCTAGAAAAGGCACAATATATAACAGAACTATTACAAGATGCTGTTTTGAATGGTGGTTATACCTTATTCTGAACAGTAAGGAAGAAAAGTGTTAAAATACTCAGGTAGCACTTTTCAAAATCCCATCCTTGAAATCCATTTACAGACATACACTTATGTTCAACAACAATAGGAGAAAAAACATTTTAATCTATTCTTAGATCATGTAACAAAACAGTAAATTCAACTCTGTATTTGACCAAACAGGTATCAAAATATGAAAACTTAACTGAGGATCTCAAAGATGATTATGTATTGTGTCCATTTTATAGATGGGGAAACATATAAACAGAGAAATTACAATGCTTGCCAAAGGTCACGTAGTGAACCAGTGACAAAGTGAGAGACAAAACTCATGTCTTCTAGCTGCAATGTTCTTACTCTAACCACTAGACAATACTCTCTTCCAGACATTGATCCATCTCCAGAAATGGAATAAGAACAGCCACACTGGGTCAGACCAAAGGTCCATCTAGCTCAGTATCCTGTCTTCTGACAGTGGCTGATGCCAGGGGTTTCAGAAGGAATGAACAGAACAGGTAATCATCAAGTGATCCAGCCACTGTCACCCATTCTCAGCTTCTGGCAACAGAGGCTAGGGATACCTCCAAGCGCTGTTTTGCATTCCTGTTCATCCTGGCTAATAGCCATTGATGGACCTATCCTCCATGAACTTATCTAGTTCTTTTTTGAACCCTGTAATAGTCTTGGCCTTCACATCATCCTCTGGCAAAGAGTTCCACAGGTTGACTGTGCATTGTATGAAAAAATACATCCTTTTGTTTTAAACCTGCTGCCTAATAATTTCATTTGGTGACTCCTAGTTCTTGTGTTATGAGAAGTAACACTTGCTTATTTACTTTCTTAACACGAGTCTGATTTTATAGACCTCTATCCTATCCCCACCTTTAGTCATCTCTTTTCCAAGCTGAAAAGTCCCAGTTTTATTAATCTCTCTTCATATGGAAGCTGTTCCATACTCCTATTCATTTTTGTTGCCCTTTCTGTACCTTTGCCAATTTCAATATCTCTTTTTTTGAGATGGGGTGACCAGATCTTCACACAGTATTCAAGAAGTTGGATTTATACAGAGGAAATATATTTTCTGTCTTATTATATATCCCTTTCCTAATGATACACAACATTCTGTTCGTTTTTTTGATTGCACTGCACATTGAGTGGGTGTTTTCAGAGAACTATCACAATGACTCCAGGATCTCTTTCTTGAGTGGTAACAGCTAATTTAGACTCCATCATTTTATATCTATAGTTGGGATATAGGTTTTCCAATGTGCATTACTTTGCATTTATCAACATTGAAATTCATGTGCCATTTTGTTGCCCAGTCACCCAGTTTTGAGAGATCCTTTTGTAGCTCTTCGCAATCTGCCTGGGAGTTAACTATCTTGAGCTCTTTTCCTAGGTCGTGATCCACCATCACAGAAGTCAATGGGTTTTTCCATTAACTTCAAGGGGAACAGGGTTTGGGCATGTTGTAATAACAGGGCCTACAAATTTACCCTAATTGTGTGCTCAACTGTGCAAAAGTGGATAAAAGTTCACAAAATGTTCCAATTACATGTAACAATAAATGTGATGTAAAAAGGTGCAAAAGGGAGACAGACTGAATTAGTCCAAACAAAATGACCTACTTTACAGAACAGGATTTGCAGCACAGAGATATTATATGACTTTGCCCAATGTCACACCAGGAAACAAGCACAGGTCTTTTCAGTCTACTGCCTTAATCACAACCACTACTCTTACTTCCTATGGGAATTCTGGTCCATACATCAAGAAGAGAATGTGTCTTTTAAAATAAAAACTAGTAAGAGGAAATTTGGTTACTCTTTACCACATGAATTCTTTTTTATAAAAAAAATATGTTTATGTTAGCATCAGAAATGAATAATATGAACCATTTTCACTTAATATTCTTTTGCATAAAAATGAAGACAAAACAAGAACAAAACAAACAAACAAATTAACAAAACAAACCTCCTGACCCTCCTGGAGTCCATTCTAACTACAGTTGCAAAGATCACTTTGCTTGCCTATTATTCTGACCATTGTCACACCACTTCTTCTGCATGGCCCTAGGACTCAGATATTTTGCAGAGGAGGGAAGCAGCTCCAGGGTGCAGATCACCACCTACTTAGGCTCTTCTCACTTCCCCTTCATGGGTCTATGATGGCATTCTCATGATGCGCATGCGAGTCAATATTACCACTTTACTAGGGTGGTACACAAACGGTGACAGAGACTACTATTCATGTTTGTTTCAGATTTTGGGGTCCACAATGAATATAATATGAATATAAGAATAGATCTTCTGTAGTGAGGAACCAAAATGCTCAGGCTCTAAAGCCTTCCAGCGATAAGCTACTTGTCCAAGGGCAGCCTAGGTCAGAAGTCACTGAAACCCATGAAAAATATAACTGCAACACTTACTCTTTGAGAACTATGGGCCAGATTTTTAAAGGTATAAAGAAACAGATGGGTGTGACACTGTACCCCATGTTCTTCGCAGTCATACTATGATATAATTATGACATAATCATAATGTATTTTATGCAAGATAAGTCATGTGAGATGTCATTGGGAAGGATATGATTTAATGAATATGATCATCCTATTTGTAGGCATGTACCACTTTTGTACCTGAAGTTAGGAATATTTACTATATATCTGTATTATAAATGTGTTTACACCTGGGAAATGCGCACTAGGCAAAAGGCTCTCAGTCTAGCTGGCTGGCTCGCTGGCAAGGGACCATTCAAGTTAATGAGCCATTAGGAAAAAACAGTAGGCTTTAGAAGAAGCTTAACTCCCACGAGGGGGCAGAGGAGGGGCAGGCTTCCTGAGGGCGCTATAAACAGCCTCCGACTCATGGGTGCTGTGACACTACAGGAACATGTGACCAGGTCACCTGGTGCTGGACTGCATCTTGGGATATCAGTGTTTTTCCACTGACTGGCATAGGAACCAAGCTTTGAAACAAAGGGTTCCCGCCCTATGCAAAAGCTATTTATGGCAGGGGAGTGACATCATCATGGTTCTTCCCTGACTCCCCAGCCAAAGAGACACTTGGAAACCCTTGAGGAACAAAGACTGAACTGGGGGAAGTGCTGGACCCAGGCTAAAGGGAAATTTTTAGCCTGCGAAGAATGGAACACCTGGGGTTTCTAAGCTGCAAGCCAGTACAGCTTTTGCCTTAAGAATCTGCAGCAGATCCAATCTCTTTAGTATATTAAACTTAGATTGCGCGTTTTGTTTATTTGCTAGATAATCTGCTTTGATTTGTTTACTATCACTTATAATCTAAAATCTAATATAAAATCTATCTTTTTAGTTAATACACTTGTTTTTGCTTTATCTAAAACTAGTGTATGTGGGACTTATAACTCGGGGCAGAAAGCTGTTGTATAGGGCCTCTCTACCTTGGGGGAGGGAATGAATTTCATGAGTTTACGCTGTACAGTTCCCTGTGCAGCACAAGACGGTATAATTTTGGGTTTACACTCTGGGGGAGGGGAGATATGCCTGAGTAGCTGGGAAGTTCCTTTGCTGGAGCCCTCCCATACAGAGCTGATCACAGTGTCTGCATGTAACTGCAGCTGAGTGTGTTCTTATCTATATGTGTGCTGGTGAAAGTGCAGGCCTGTCACAGCAGTACAGTGTAAAGGGAGCCCAGGGTGGTAGGTCAGGGGACTCACTGATACCCCAGTTCCAAGTGGCACCTGGGAGAGAACCCATCACGATAGGCATTTAGGTGCTTTTGAAAAATCCCATGTTTAGGCACCTAAATACCTTTACAAATCTGGTTCTACCTAATTTAGGGCTAGATTCTGACTTTCAGCCACCACCTTGAGTGGTAGGCAGCAGCCACCCATACCTAGGGAAGCTCTGGGAAGGACTGTACCTCAGCACAATTCTTACCTTGAGCTCTAGGGAGTACAGGGACACTACACAGCCCATGGCAGAATGCTCTACAATTTGTGGTCAGACAGCCCCCTGAGAAAGTGCTGTGGGGTGGCACAGAAGGAAGGAACATAGTATTGTCTTTTTTCTGCACCACCCCACTACTTGGGGCAATTTGCAAGCAGAACATAGGGCCTGAGACTCCTCTGGCCGATGCATGGGGTGTGCAAGTGGAGTGGAGACAGGAAAGCTCCTTGCACTATTTCTTGTATGCCTGAGTTGCATGTGCACACGCATGCACACAAAGATAACCCTGGCTGACATGAAAAATATAGTTTTTACTTATTCCTTATGTCCATGATTTGATACATCTAGGGCCTTGTCTTATCACTGATGTTGCACCAGTATAACTTGAAGTTTTTTAAAACTTAATTGACTTAAGTTAAACTGGAATACTCCTGGTTTGAACCAAAATAAGAATACCCACACATATGTTCGTACTAGTTTGACTAAGCTGATTATTTTTTTAAATCACAACTTAAGTTAAACTGGTGCAACTTTTTCAGGTAGACAAACCCTAGGAGTTTCTGCTTACAGAAGTGTAACAGCTATTCTGTAAACTGGAACTCCTGTTATTTCTATGGAGAATGATCCACTGCAGGTCACTGACTGTTATTCAGCTGTAGTTGTATTATATGTGTTGAGAGCCTAGCACAATGGGGCTCTGTTCTGAGTCTCTAGGTACTACCACACTATTATTATTTATTAATAGGCACCACAATATAGCAGGTTTTGTATCAGACTTACTATATCCAGACCTTGCCTTAGTGTCATTTTCAATTGATGGTGAATTACTTAAGTCATTTTTAAGATGCATGAAATACAATGACCAAGTAACAACACTATTCATTGGTTTCATAATTAGGTAGAGCTGTCCAGAAAATATAATTTCTATCCTGTGGGAAATACTGACATTTTTAAAATATCTTCATCCTGAATCAGGACAATAAGAGAACCTCAAAATATTTCACAGAATTCTGAAATATTTTGATTTTTTAACATTGAAAAGTGTTTTGTTTCAAGATTATTGAAATATATAAAATTAGAAAAGCAAAAAAAAAATTACTACAATGAAAAAATCAAAATGAATTGATTCAAAACTTTCCCATCAAATTTAATCAAAAAGTATTTGATTCCTTAAAACATTTAAATTTCTGTTGAACAGACTTTGATGGGAAAATCTTCTGTCATTTTTACCAACTTGAGTATAAAGAAAACAAAAATATATTTTTTAAAGGATCAAACATTGATTTTCAGTGTTGTTTTCTCTAGGTGGTTTTATGGAACCATTTAACTTCAAAGGACTGTATTGCTTTTCCTATGTAACATTATTTTTCCAGGGTTATACAAATGGTGACAGCATGACAAATGACACAGACATAAAGGTCTGTTAAATTTCATCTTTGATAAGCAATCTTGGGCTTTAGCATTTTGCATCTATAAAGTTTAATAGATTTGTGAGTGCTTCATTCAAGTGTCCAATCAATGGTTGATTCGCTGTCATTGTGTAATAATGAATTTGAATAGGGAATGCGGTAAGAAATTTATGGGACTTTTATTAATATGAACACAGAGCTAATGCTTTTCAGTATCAGCTTGAAATAAAAAACTTGCATGATAATTACAAAGTAGTCTATCATTCAAGAAAACATTTTGCTCTTAAAAATTTTTAAAATGTGTTCTGATGGTTAACATCATTATTTAGAAATTATATATCTTTAATTCTTTTATGATTATGTACATCTAAATGGCGTAAATTAGTTCCTTGATAAAGATCAGGTGTGTTTAAAATTAAATCCCCCTCTGAAAATTTAACAAACAATCATAAAACCATTCATAGAGTTTTCCAAGCATTCAAGGCCCCTCTACCTGCAATATACTTCCATATCATTATTACATTTAATAATATATCCATTTAAATAGATGAAGCCCAAGATTTTCAGAAGTGACTAGTGATTGGGTGCACAACTTGAGACACATTTACAGGGGGCCTGCTTTTTAGAAAGCACTGAGCACCCACCCACCAAAATATCTATGCCTGGGATGGGTCTTGCGTTAAGCACGCTAAAACCAAGGGATTCAAAATCACTAGTTAATTGTGAGTACCTTAGGTGAAATCTTTATTCAGCTGGTATGTTATGATTATATTTTAAATACTTTGTTTTTAATAAGTTTCACTTTAAAATTAGCCAATATTAGGAGCAAAATTTATAAAAGTAAGGCTCCTAAATCCTTGTTTAGGCATCTATATAAGTAGCCAAATCTTTAAAAGTGCTGAGCATCTATAGCTTTCACTGACTTCAATGGACCTTTTTGTTAGGGCCTCACTAGACATCCTTCCAATAAACAAACAACAGGCTATTGAGATAATTTCATTGCTGTCAGGAGTTCGTGCATGATACAAAGTAACTACAGTTGAGAATGGAGTGTTTTCCTCTAAGAAGGAGCCATAAAAAATAAGGCTAAATATGACGAGTCACATCCTCAGCTGGTGTAAAATCTGCATAGATCCATTTGTATCAATGAAGCTACGTGGATTTACACCAGCTTTGGACCTGGACCAAAAAAGAATTTAAAAAGAGGGTTTCAAAAAAGAGTTAAAAAATATACATTGGTAGATTTTACCTACTGTCCTTTTTGAAATAGGTTGTTCACAACTATAAATTAACTTTCCAAGTCCTGATAACCCATTTTCTCAGACTATAACTGATTTGTATTCCTTCCTCACTGATTTTATGAGTGCTCTCTCCATCTTTCAGGTAGGTGAGAAATAAATCCAAGACATGTTGACATTTAATGATTTGGTGTTCAAATACATTTCTTCTTAATGTAAAATTTTAAGTTGGACGCTGACAACTTACCTGTTGCAATGAGGTCTCTTTATTTTATTATTTATTTTAGTCCTGAGTTACAAGCTTCACTTTTGGAAGCTGAAGTACAATATGTAGAAATCTGTCAAGGACAAAATGTTAGCAAGACTTTAAAATATACAGATTTATAGGGCTACTAAGGTACAAAAGCTTTTGCATGTCTTTCTTACTCCAGGAAGCTTAACTCCTCATTTAGAGTATAGAAAAATAAATTCCATCTGTCATAGATGTCAAGTGAGCAAATTGCACCTTTAAGAGCTGATTTACAGAATTCTATATTGGTTAATGCTTGCTTCTCTAAAAATGTATAGTGCAACTATTCACCTCCATGAACTTACCACTTTATACCTATTCTGAAACTACTGTTGGATCTTAAAAATTCCTCTGTTTAGTATTTATCTATGCAATGCCTCAAAGTGTGACAGGAGCAACAAAGAGATAGTAAGACAGGTTCGGTCATAAAGAACTTCCAGTCTATGGCCCCAATCTTGAAACTGGATCTGTGTAGCCAGACCCTTGTACCCAATTTGAACTTCATTGATGTCACAGGCCCTCTGTGGGGCTATATGGGTTCTTATACTGACTTGACTGCAAGATTAGGGTTGAAATAGCCAATATAAAGAGTGCATGTACAATATAATACACAAGGAAAGTGAATGTCTGTGCAAGGTATTTATATGGCCCACATTTTTGTAGTATTTGAGCATGCCACACATGTTTTAATGTGTTTATCCTTACAACACCCATGTGAAATAGGGGAGTGCTATTATCCGCTTTTCACAGATGAGGAACTGAAGCTGGGAGAGACTAAGTGACTTGCCCAGGGTCACACAGGAACTCTGTGATGGAGTAAGGACTTGAAGGCAAAGCCCTAACCACCGGATGATCTTTTCTACCATAGCCATGGTTGGTTATACAGCTACTGGCTGTTTGTGCAAAATTCGTTACATAATTTACATTAGTTCCAAAACATTTTACGTACGTATGCATTTTTCATTCATGGGTGCTTGATGTGCTTTTTTATTTTTGGAGGGGAGGAGGAGGACACCAGGAAACGTACAACAAAAGGATTCTAATTAGAATTTTTTTTATTATTATTAACAAATGCAAGGTGAACTCCTTAAACAAACTGGTAGCAGTTATGATAACCATTTAAAAACATTGCATGTCTTCATTGATGGGAAAAAGTAGAATTCAGTGGAAAATCTACTTGTTCATGCTTGATAGCCATTGGCTATTAATTAGTTCCACTGAAAATGTGATACATGATAAATAAGGGCCTGATCCAAAGTCCACTGAAATTAATGGAAAAACTCCCACTGTTTTCAGTCTGCTGAAACATGTAGGACACAACATTATTATATTAACTGCCTTTCACTTATCAAATTCAATATGTAGCAGTATTCATCATTTATATCCTGGAGGCTAAAATTTGTCTGAAGAAAGTGTCAATGATCTTATATAGACATTATTTTCTGATTATTATTTATTAAGAAATGGTAAAAATATTTAGCAAGATCTTTATTCAGATCTATTTTGGAGCAATTATACGAGAAGCTTAGTTTACTTAAAGTCTAAATAGGTATTATTTAATTTTCTGTGATTATTTTAGATGGATGTTAAGTAAATCAGATGGAATTTAACCTAACAAGAGTAAACTAATTCAGAAAGTGAAACTGAATTCAGAAAGTCAAAGCAAGTTTTCATAGATTCATCGGAGCTTACATATTTAAAAATCTGAAGTAAAAATGATCTCATTCTCCAAAAATGAACAACTGTGTATTCCTTAAAAGTACAGCAAAATAGAAAACTTAAAAAAAAAAATCACAAGAATTTTATTGTGTAACCCACCACACAGTCTTCAAATATATACTGCAGTTTAATTTCTGAAATGGCTTTTTCAGACTTATTCCCCTTAATACCTATCTGTTGCTCTTTGGAAAAAAAAAAAAGACAACTCTTCTATTCAGGTTCTTATACTGGGATCAACACTGCTATATCTGAGCTCCTTCCAATAGTCCATTAAGCAACGCAACGAACATCAGCCATGTGGTATTTGTTCTCTCATCTCCTTCCCAGAGGGAGAAGAGCATGCAGTGGAGTTACGTTTTGATATGACATTTTGTTGTTGTTCTCCTTTTGTTTATTGAGGCAAGAGGGGTTCTTCTACACATCTTTAACTTTAAATTCACACAAAACTTCTATCCCAAAGTGCAAGGACCCATTTTTTTGGTCTCCTGGAACAGCAACATAACTTACTGAGTCCCATACAAAACCCAGTTTTCAAATATGAGCTCTTCAGAATGATGTCAATGCTACACAAGGACACAAATCAGACATTTACAAATTCCTAAATGCTGTTTTTACAAGATTAAGTACACATTAGACCATTCACGTGGAGCTATGGTCACCCTATTTCCCAAAGTAAAAAATGGGACACGGTGCAGTGCTGGCCTGAGCTGCCTGGCGTTGCCACTTGCCTAAGCCCACTGCACGGGGCTGGCCACCCGAGCAACCTGGCATTGCTCAAGGGCTGACCACCCGAGCCTGCCACCCTGCACCTCACATCGACACTCACCCCATGAAATTCCTCCATGCCTAAAGGGAGTACACCCCACTTTTTTGGCAAAACTGGGCATTTGTTCCATTTGCTCTTGCCTGCTGATGATCAGTTTAGTCTTCAGTTTAGCACTAAAAGAAAAGGAGTACCTGTGGCACCTTAGAGACTAACCAATTTATTTGAGCATGAGCTTTCGTGAGCTACAGCTCACTTCATCGGATGCATACCGTGGAAACTGCAGCAGATATTATATACATACAGAGATCATGAAACAATACCTCCTCCCACCCCACTGTCCTGCTGGTAATAGCTTATCTAAAGTGATCATCAAGTTGGGCCATTTCCAGCACAAATCCAGGTTTTCTCACCCTCCACCCCCCCACACAAATTCACTCTCCTGCTGGTGATAGCCCATCCGAAGTGACAACTCTCTACACAATGTGCATGATAATCAAGTTGGGCCATTTCCTGCACAAATCCAGGTTCTCTCACCCCCTCACCCCCCTCCCAAAAACCACACACACAAACTCACTATCCTGCTGGTAATAGCTCATCCAAAGTGACCACTCTCCCTACAATGTGCATGATGAGCTTGTGTGTGTGGTATTTGAGAGGGGGGTGAGAGAACCTGGATTTGTGCAGGAAATGGCCCAACTTGATTGTCATGCACATTGTGTAGAGAGTTGTCACTTTGGATGGGCTATCACCAGCAGGAGAGTGAGTTTGTGTGTAGGGGGGTGGAGGGTGAGAAAACTTGGATTTGTGCTGGAAATGGCCCAACTTGATGATCACTTTAGATAAGCTATTACCAGCAGGACAGTGGGGTGGGAGGAGGTATTGTTTCATATTCTCTGTGTGTATATAAAGTCAGCTGCAGTTTCCACGGTATGCATCCGATGAAGTGAGCTGTAGCTCACGAAAGCTCATGCTCAAATAAATTGGTTAGTCTCTAAGGTGCCACAAGTACTCCTTTTCTTTTTGCGAATACAGACTAACACGGCTGTTACTCTGAATCCAGTTTAGCACTGTAACTTTTGGGCCAAATTTTGGTCTTACTCGAGTCACAAAAGTAAATACGAGTTTTGCCAATGGCATAAGTATTTTGCTTATAAATATCTTGAATACGCATATACATGAAACTAGTGGAAAATACTGAAAAATGAAGAAATTGGCAAGTGTAAATTCAGATCCATTGTAAAGCAATGAAACGCTGCTACAGTAGGATATACACAATGCTATATACCACCATAGTAGCCACTAAATTCTGAAAAACTGCTACTCAGCTACAACAAACCAGTATGGGAGATGGGGGGAAAGGGGAGAAGAGAAAGGTGACTCCGGGAGTTGCTAGGTTATGTTTTGCAGCTGAGCAAAAACCGTATGCCTGTATGATTAGGATTAATGTCCTGTAAGTGAAAAGTGCCCTTACTTTTTATCTCTCTGGCATCAGAAGCTCTACACATGTGGCTCATTCAGATAAAGACATCAGTTCAACTTATCACTTTTTTATTTTCCAGCTCATTTTAACAGGTTTGGTGTAACAGAAATAAACTAATATTTATATATCATCCTATTGGTTTTAATTAACAATTAAAAAAAACCTTTTAGCCTGCTGCCTCGTTAATCTTTTAATTCTTACAGTAAATATAGGCTTCTCTATAATCAAATAAGTGAAGATACCTATCTATAAAAAAAATTGAAATGATTATATAGCTTCCTGTGACAAAGCATCAAGATTTCATATGTGAATCACTGTAAAAAATATCCAACTAACATTTTTATGTTTACAATAGTTTTTCCTCTCTCTCTTTATATAAACATGCATATATACACACACACACACACAAGCATACTTGGTATAAACTGCTGTAAAGTGTGTAGCCCTCTGAGGTTGAGTGACGGGAGTGCATTAATTTCTTATTTATTTTTAATAACTTGAAAGTTCCTAGCCCTAAGAAGCATGGTATAAGTGGAGACATTTCCAATTTTTTAAGTTGGCATATGCTGGGATTGGGTCAGATAATTAGAGACATACAGAATAATAAATGTGTCATCTTTCAAATTCTATTCTTAAATGCTTTGTATTAACATTACCACCTTCCACTAAAGATCTTTTAAATTATTGGGATTTACCAAGAACAACATCTCAGTACCACTTTCATAAAACCGTAAGAAATAAAATAAATAGTCCAAATAATGATTTAGGAGCCTAACATAAACCCTATGATTTCCCAATTTTCAAATGTACTGAGCACCTCACAACTCCCGCCAATGGGAGTTGTACTGAAAACAAACAAACAAAACAACAAACAAACAAAAAAACAAAACAGGTACTTTATTTTGGTGCCTTACTAGCAATATAAATCCTAACTTCAATGCAAATATTTTCAAGAATGCGTGATAATTTTGAGCCTCTGGTAATTCAATTTAAGATCTGAAAAAAAAAAGGAAAAGAACAAGTAACAGGTGATCTGCCAGCTCTCTGAAGACTAGCAGCTAGTGCTTAATGGGCCAGCAGTTTCAGAATCATTGTTATAAACTTTCTTCTGTGACTAAGAACTTGGCAGATGCTAGTTTCAAATATTTTATATAATTTAACACCAGAAATAACTATTCTTGATATTAGCATAAAACCAATTTGTTTTTATTTTAATAACAGACATTTCTCTTAAAATTTAGAAATATAGCAGAGTTTTTCCCTCCCCCATTTGTGGCAGAAGATTTAATCTATCCTACCCACAGTTTTGGTTTGCCTTGCTTGTCTATTTTTTTTCCCCCCAAGAAGAGGAAATCCTCAACATCTACATATGAAATTCCAGGGAGGCGTGAACATACGTTAACACAACACAATGAAAAGCAAAATTATCTACAATTAGCATTAGACTAGTTCCATGTGAGTAGAACTATGAATCTTGTTTACACTGCTGACATAAACATGTAAATAAACCTAACCCAGAGAAGGCAAATGTACATGTTCCAGTGGAAGCTTGGCTCTGTAAACTTTTACAGAAGAAACACAACACATTTCAGGTACATCAGTTGAATACATAAAATGAAATAGCATTGTCAGAATTAATGAGCCAAAGAATGATTGAGACCAGCTGTTATGTCAAGAATTTGGGATATTTATTCAATGGGAAACTAAGTGTTGTGTCAACACAGATCATATTTTTTTTCCACCAAATGCCTTGCCAGATTCTTAAAAGGAGTTATACTCAGTGTCAATCAATCACTCCTTCTATTACTCCATCTGTATTTCCTTTTAAAGTAAGCTAACTGCAGCTGCAATATATAGATGTTTATGACAACCTACGTGAATATTTTGAATAATTTCACTATGGAATGCATTGTGTATGCAAATACGTACATACACTACAACAGACACATTCATAAAATGATGATTGCAATATTTCTGTTAAAAAATGACTGCCCCCTCCTTTGGTTTTATTTTGACAGTTGTGAGACTTTCTACTTCTGCCCAGTCACAACAGGCTAGATTGTCACAGACCTCACCTGGCTTCATGGGGAAGTAAGTGGCCTCCCCGCACTTTACTCCCCAGCTCAGGCAGTGATTCTGGCAACAGAGATGGGGAATTCAGGGGCTGCTCAAGCAGTGCCTCCCAGATAAAAACAAATGAGTGGGGGGAGCAAAGAGGATTCATCGTTGATTCACCCTCTCCTCCCCCCCAACTCAGTAGCCAGTGTAACTAGCTAGGGGCACAGCAGTAATTCAACTGTTCCATGAGAAAGTATGAAGTAATCTACTTCCTCCCCAGTTCTGTAGAGCAAGGAAAGAGCTTCTGGGGTTACAGCTATGCACTTCCTCCTATGATGGGCAGATTGTAACTTTATAATCTAGCCCATAAACTCCATTTTTTTTTTCTGGGACTGACACAAAGCTCACTGAAGTCAGTGGAATGATTCCCGCTGACTTAAATGGGCATTGGGTTCAGACTACATATGAGAATCTGGTTCACTAAAGCATGGAGCTTCCTTAAAATGAAGATACTTATGGCCTGAAGTAAAAAAAAAAAATCCATTTTATCTTGCCTTTGGGCACCATTTATTAGTTTTATACAATCTAATATATATCTTGAAACTAGAAAATCTAATACCATTTGAGCCCTAATAAACCTTTGAGGTATTTAGTATTAATGTCTGTTTTTGTCTCTACATGAGTAGTTATTGAATAATTGAATAATAGTTATTATTGGAGGATTTCTGGGTTTTCTGCATTGTCATTTACTTCATTGTGATTATCAATTATACTCTTGTTTGTTACCATCAAAGATTAAATTGAAAAAGCACATTATGCTAAATTATATACTATGATCTTTCGTAAAAATAAAGAATAGTGCAGCATCTGTTTTGTTCCTGTTAGTATTGAAATTCTTGGTTACTCTTCTTTGGAATGTCAAAAAACAGCATATCTGTTCCCCACTCTGCAGATGCTAGCAACCCAAGTCCCAATTACATAGGTGTGAGCAGATTCAGGCAAAACAGGAACCGAACCTGAACTTTTTGAATCATTTGGTTAAGTAATCACACTTCCTTCCCCGTCTCATATTCTAATCAACCCCCACTACTATTCGCTTCCTTTTTCTGCGACATGGAAGATCAGCTGTCATTGTGGCCTCCTCACTGGGGCCCTTTTATTATAGTAAAGGACCCTGCTAAAATCAGTGCCTCATTGTGGTAGGCACCCATAAGAAACAGTCCCAGCCATAAAGAACTTTCAGTCTAAACCTGAAATCCTGCAAATGTTTATGCATGTACTTAACTTCAGTACCACAAGTTGTCCCCTTGACTTCAAGGAGTCTATTCATTG
Source organism: Lepidochelys kempii (assembly GCF_965140285.1). Classification (NCBI taxonomy): domain Eukaryota; kingdom Metazoa; phylum Chordata; order Testudines; family Cheloniidae; genus Lepidochelys; species Lepidochelys kempii. The sequence goes on from NC_136380.1 coordinate 180,543,880, forward strand.
TAACAAAATTAAGCATATGCGTAAGTGTTTCTAAGACTGGGGTCTATATACACAAAAAAATCCACTAGTTCGCTGGCTTATGTGGTCTGTGTATAGCTGTTTGCAGGCGCTAATCAATAGTTTGCTACTGTAACCATAACTTGTGCCATTCCCCCCTCTTCCATTTTTAAATTTAATATTTACCAGTCAATAATAATAATTCAAATAAAACTGCTTTCAATTTAAATTAAACAGAAACAAAACAAAACAAAAAAGACAATAATGAAGCCCACATTAACAACATATAATTAGAAATGATAAACCTTAAAATAAAGCAAATATACAAGATATAGAAAATGATCAGATATAAAAAATTCTGTATCCAGATGATAATATATATTTAAAATAAGTTATTAGTGTTTTACAAATATTTTAAATCTGTTACTTCATAGCTTTACTGAAGGTGTCCTTCACATTGAGGGAAAGGTGAGAAATGACTTGTACTTTCCAGGATTATTCCATTTTTTTTTTTAAAAATGTGTACAATGTCCCTTGAAGGCCCCTCTATGGCACTGTTCAGGGACAAAAAACAAAAACAAAAAAACACACAACACCAACAGTCTCCTTCACGAAGAAACCTTCTGCCCAAGATGTTACCTATTCCTACCTCTACCATCCCTGAGGTCAGATTCTACTTTCTCTCTATGATGCATCCATTGGCAGCCTTCTTTTGGTGAGGCAGTTATAATCCAAATCAGGTGGTGTTGAATCAAGTCATAATTTTTGACCATTTTACAAAAATAAAAATAAAATGATGAAAAATGTGTCTAGCTAACTATTTCAGAAAGCAATGGTTTGTATTAAACATCAGCAATATTGAAATTATTACCTATAACAGGGCAGGAAAATTTCCCCCCACCAAATAAAACAGATTAATACTGTCTGATGCTGCTTGTCAATTCAATCCACTATAACATAGGAGGTGATTTGTAGTTTTAGTATTACTGTAAACAATGTAGCAATAACTCATAGATTTGGGTAGTTCACAACACGGTTAGCATTTGACATTTCACCACCTCTCAGATGAGGCTAAGATTGTGTGTTGAATTTAATTATTTCAATTGCAGTTCCCTACCTCACACCCATTACAAAAAACATCCAACACTATAAATATTAGTTATTCATGTTGTAACAGGTCCTGTGATGTTCATATTCTCTATTCCCCAAGGCACATTGTGGATGTAAACACTACATCCCGATGTTTCATATATATCCATCCTTAACCACTCCTGCACACCCAACTCCAAATATTTGAGAATATAGTTTTTTAATTTATTAACTGGATGGCACCTGCCAGCAGATTTTCCCAGAGTAACAGTAAACAGTCATGCTGATTTTCTGTCAGATCAATAGTAGAAAGTTATTCAGACCATGGAATAAACACTAATAATTTAGAGCTGTCAATTATATCTTGATGATTTATCATAGGATTCATGCAGAACTAAACACCATATATACAGATAAGGTACATTTTCACAGTCCCTCCAGAATGTTCCATGACTACAGTGGCCCCTATCCTGACCAGGACCTTTAAACAGTAAGGGCCAGATTTTCAATGATATTTAGGCACCTATCACGCCAGATAGGCACCTAGTGGGACTTTCAAAATGCCTAAGCAGGGTGCCGAATCTCAACCGATATTAAGCATTTAGGCTTAACTGTTTTTTAAAATCCCAGTCTGAATTTGTAGGTACCTAAATACCTTTGAAAATCTGATTCTAAAGTAAATAACAAACAAATAATAAGCAAACATTTTAGCTTACAGGTTGTTTGCTCACCATTTTTTTTCAGCTATTATTTATGTCACCTAAATTACACAGTATTGTTTATGCCCATTGATTGGATCATTAAAACTTCATAAATGGGAGGAGAGCACTTTTAGTACAAATAGTGGATAGATGTGTGAACATAGGTATTCGATGAAGAGGATACTTTCCTTAAATCTGCATGAAAACAAAATCTGTTTGCATGAAAAGTCACAGGAAAGAGAACAAAATGCAACACAAATAAGACTAAACACAGCTATTTGGAATTCTAATTAATTACTGATAAAAATAGATGCATTTTGAAGGAGAATAATATCAAAAATAACCACATTCAGGTCTACAATAAAATATAGTGCGGTTGAAAAAGCAGCAACAGCAATTTCCTTTACTGTCAACAGCCACAGACTGGGGCTTGTGAGCAACCAACAAACGCATCTCTCACTCAAAATATCCTTGAAAGCATGAAAAGAAAGAGGAAAGGATGAAAAGAACTCCCTCCCCCGCCCCCACACACAGTATGTGAGAGTGGCCACACTAGGTAGACTAAAGGATGTGGTATTGCACCAATTAATTTCACAGCATGAACAAAAGAAAGTGATTCATGGTAACTGAGTAGTAAGCCGCTATACCCTCAGTTCATTCTGATGTACAAATACTATATACTGTGATAATCCCGTATATCAAAATGTAGTTGTTATCCACAGATATTATGCTTGTTACTTATTTTTTAATCAAAAATGCCTGGATTAGCTACTAATATATCATGAGACTTTTGGTAAATTATATTCTTGTTCTGAAAAGACCATGTGTGACTACTGGCCATATTTTGATAGACTACTATTTTTACATCACAAAATATGTTTTATCGATAGAAATGTTCAACTGACTCATAAACGTCATATGGGATGTTTATCTGTCTACATGCACCAGGATAGTAATAATAGGATGTAATTATCCAGTTTACACTCTTTGATCCAGATTGTAGCTTTAAACCAGGTCTCATTTGTGTCGATTAATCATGGTTCATGATGCAATGGGAGACCCAGAATTCCTTGAGAGACTTATGGTGGTATGCATATTAGAGCAGCAGCTCCAAAACCTTTTGGAAAAGCGTATTTATGTTCTCTCCCTTCAGTGGCTCAGCTCAGTTTGAGCCCGCCTCCCCATCCCCAATCACAATATATTACCTTGTAGGGAGTGTGAGAACTGAGATTATGGCTGGTTCCAGCACATCTTGAACTCCACTTTCCCCCTATATGTATGCTCCTGAAGGGTGTCAGTTGTGCAGTTTGCAAACCGCAATTGTAGGGCATATGTCATTCACACAGTAACGTACATTACTGCCACCACAATAATGTTTCTTATTTATACTGACACTTACATGTACTGAAATACTTACTTGAAGTAGTTTAGATTTGATTCGGTCACTGGGAAGTGTAAATTGAGAGAGAAAGGAAGATTTTGTGACAAGGACACTTAATTGGGATTCAGAATGTCTGGATTCAGCTCCTGACTCAGCCACAGGCATTCACGCTGAGCAAGCCACTTAATCTCTCTGTGCCTCAGTTCCTCTAGTGTAAAAATGGGGACAATAAATAATGCTTTCCCCTATTATTTATTATTGTCTGTTTGAACTGTAAACTCGTCAGCTCAGGGAGTCTCTTTTACTTTATGTTTGTATCGTGCAAACATGTACAATGGGGCCCTGATCTCAGCTCGGGCTTCTAGGTACCAATATACAGTACAAAGAAATAATTAATTACAATGTGGTAGCTGGACCTGGAGGGGTGAGGGAGAGGAACGCCTAACAAATGAGAGAAGACAATGATACCCAGATAACTTAAATCAGATTGAAGGTCCTCCCATCTCAGGAGGCACTTAGCACCTTGAAGACATCACTCCGTAAATTAGTTCCATAATGACTGTGTATTCTATACTAAAAGCAGGTGATGAGTTGGGGACTGGAAAAACAACTTGCCTTTTAATCAGGCCACATAATCAGAAGTCCTTTATGCATTGTAATGTCTAGCACTGAGGTCCTTCCTTAATGTAGAAAAAAGAACTATTGTTTAAGTTCTCTTTTTGCCTAACTTGAAAATACTCTTACCAGAAAATATTACAGGTTGGATATTTTTGAAGGTGTTTACTAATAATAAAATTGCCTTTTATTACTAATTTGTTCTATTGACTAAATCACCTGTACTCAAATCTCAGTTAAAGTTTGCTTTGATTTTTAAAGACAGGACAGTTTATCATCATATACAAACTTAAAGAGCCAGATTCTCAGTTGGTGTATAGTGATGTAGTTTAATTGAAGTCAGTAAAACTGAATCAATTTACTACATCTGAGAATCTGTCGCAAAACACCGATTATTGTAACCATGATGTCTCTAGTGAATATATGAGTTAGATGCAGATTGGGATATGGGAAATTTAACTGGTAAGTAAGTTTTGTTAAAATATCTTGCTAAGATTCTAGTTTTCAATTTCAATCCAGTTTTTTTCCTTGCAATTGCAGATCAGTCACTTAGCCATTTAGTGTCAGTAGCTGAGTCATATAAAGTGATATGAAAAAGGTCTATACCACCTTTTTCTTTGAGTTGGATCAGAATATCTATCTTAAATTTAGCACTTCCTCCTGCTCATCTGAACTTAAAAATATTCTGTTTCAAAGCAAAAAAATATAGTGGGGAATTTTAATAGATAAAACCTAAAACGGGTACCTGTGCCTAGGGAAAAAAATCTTCCCATTATAATCAAATCTACGAAACTAGACCACATGGTTCCATATCAACATATGCTCTACTTTTCTTAAAAATCAATTACATTAATGACACTTTCTTTAGAAGGTTCATCCCATTGCTTGTGGTCTGAACTTCCAAAGATCTGAAACACTACTCCACTAACTGAAAACTAGGAAGGTTTTCTTTAGTCCCATGAAGGCTCTTTTTAATATTACCAAAGATAAGTCTGGTTTTATCTGTGAAAACCCAAGAACCTGTCAAATTCCAAGAAGAGTTGGAGATTATTCAAAATGGAGACAGCTGACCAGCAAATATTAAAGTACAATTAAAAATTAAGACTGCTGTCTTCTTAATAGTCCCATATAGTTATCATTCCAGCAAATGGTTAAATGGTTATTATGAGGAGCAGTACAGGACATGCCTGTCTGGTTTTCCTTTGAAGTCTAAAGCATTCTGATTTTATATCAAATATTCAGAGGCTTATTATATGGTCTATTCAGTAATCACGGCAGCAATGTCAAATTCAGTATTAAATGCAGGTCAAAGTGTATACAAGCTCGGTTGGCCCAGATCAGAGGTACTGGGAACATTGGCAAAATAAATTTTCAGTCCAGTACCAAATCTCATACTAGCAGAGACCTCTAACACAAGCAGCTCTTCATTTGAGCTTCAGGTACGTGAAGAAATTCAGTGACTGGGCTTTAAACAGGGCAATCTTCTGAAATATCAGGCAAGAACTGGACCCTGTAAGATTATGTCTGTTAGTCTTTTCGATATACTGCCAGTTTGAGCAGTTCTTCAGTGTGGGGCTAGATTCAGAGATGTCAATGAAGCATGCACTCCTAGAGTCCTGGATGATCTAATAGAAATTTTACTCTTTTACCGGAGCCACTGTATATACCATCATTGTGAGAGGAGAAAAACAAAGTGCCCATCATCATACTGGTAACTGCAACACGAACAATATAGACATAGGAAGTGGCACGTCTTTAACCACTAATTCTGCCCATCTCAACAAATGCACCAGGCAACCAATGATATACCTGAGTCACATCAATGATATTTTCATCCTCTGGACAGGCAACAAACTGCCTCATAGCTTTCTACCACATCCACTACAACTTCAACAAACCACCTGTCCATTAAACTCTTTCTGGAACATTCCTACATGAGCATCAACTTCCTGGACACCATGATCAGCTTCAATAATGGAACCCTACACAGGCAACCCATACACAAGAAATCCACAGATCGCCATACATATCTTCATAGACCAGTAACCACCCCAAATAGAAATAAAACACCCTCTGTCTGCACGCTCTGTCTGTCACCTACAACCCCACACTGGAACCCATCTGAGATATCCCCTGCCCTTCAAACATGCCCCCTACCCCACGATCCTCATCATCAGAAGCAAGCTCCCCATAGATCAGTACACACCAACTCAAATCAGCACCAGACCCTGCCAGAACTGAAGGTGCAAAACCTGCAAACATATCACCATTGCTACAGTGATCAACACTATGCCTTGCAAGGTCCTACACATATCTATTACAACTTGTGGTGTACCGCATCCAGTGCACTAAATGCCCAATAACAATTATATGAGTGAAATCAATCACCACACTCTTGAATGAACTAACACAGGAAAATGATAAAAGACAAAAACACCCTATCACCTGTGGGTGAACAATTTTTACAAAGTGATCACTTGATATCTGACATAATATTCCTCATTCTCAAAGGAAACCTGCACAACACTTTCAAAAGATGAGGCAGGGAGTTTAAAATTCATAACTTTGTTAGACATTAAAAATCAGGTCTTAATAAAGATACTGGATGTATGGCTTTTATAACAATCTGTAATCCACTTACCCCTTTTTGTCTGATGACTAAAAGGGGTGTTAATGGGCCACTTCACTTTGAATGGTCCCTTGCCATACATGCTGTCACGGTTCCTCCCCCACTCTGAACTCTAGGGTACAGATGTGGGGACCTGCATGAAAAACCTCCTAAGCTTATCTTTACCAGCTTAGGTCAAAACTTCCCCAAGGTACAAAATATTACCCCCGTTATCCTTGGACTGGCCGCTACCACCACCAAACTAATACTGGTTACTGGGGAAGAGCTGTTTGGACGCGTCCTTCCCCCCAAAATACTTCCCAAAACCTTGCACCCCACTTCCTGGACAAGGTTTGGTAAAAAGCCTCACCAATTTGCCTAGGTGACTACAGACCCAGACCCTTGGATCTTAAGAACAATGAACAATCCTCCCAACACTTGCACCCCCCTTTCCTGGGAAATGTTGGATAAAAAGCCTCACCAATTTGCATAGGTGACCACAGACCCAAACCCTTGGATCTGAGAACAATGAAAAAGCATTCAGTGTTTTACAAGAAGACTTTTAATAAAAAATAGAAGTAAATAGAAATAAAGAAATCCCCCCTGTAAAATCAGGATGGTAGATATCTTACAGGGTAATTAGATTCAAAAACATAGAGAACCCCTCTAGGCAAAACCTTAAGTTACAAAAAAGATACACAGACAGAAATAGTTATTCTATTCAGCACAATTCTTTTCTCAGCCATTTAAAGAAATCATAATCTAACACATACCTAGCTAGATTACTTACTAAAAGTTCTAAGACTCCATTCCTGTTCTGTCCCTGGCCAAGACGACTACAGACAGACACAGACCCTTTGTTTCTCTCCCTCCTCCCAGCTTTTGAAAGTATCTTGTCTCCTCATTGGTCATTTTGGTCAGGTGCCAGCGAGGTTACCTTTAGCTTCTTAACCCTTTACAGGTGAGAGGAGCTTTCCCCTGGCCAGGAGGGATTTCAAAGGGGTTTACCCTTCCCTTTATATTTATGACACACGCTAACTCCTTATGCTATCTGTTCAATCTTGTATTTAGCTGTTACACTCTTATTACCTTTTCTAGACCAGAAGAGGAGCTCTGTGTAGCTTGAAAGCTTGTCTCTCTCACCAACAGAAGTTGGTCCAGTAAAAGATATTACTTCACCCACCTTTTGCATCTCAACACACACAGGGCAGTTTACCGTCTCTCTTGGTGGAGGGATCCATGCAACTTGCAGTACTAGAGATGTGTGGACTATCTGGGCTAATGCTGTCATTTGGATTTCCCCTTTTATTCAGGGATTCTGAAACCAGAAAGGTCTGTAAGACCTTGCCATGCATGCAGTTTTGCATGTAACTGAGGAGAGCTAGATCCCATGCAAACAGATATTAAATCCTTAATTAAGTTTTTGTTTGAGCTATACAGCATAGGCGAACTGTAATATTCAATTACCCCTGTAATTTCATTTGCTAGTGCAAGTAAGTTAGAGGGTTGTCACCTGTGGTGTGTAGGTTCATTAAGGAAATAAAATGGTCCCAAAAAGTCACTCAGGTGGTTTTCAGTTACCTACAGTAGGATATTAACAGGGTCTTAACAGTTTTAAGAAGATGGAAAGATTGTACAGACATGTCTCTAAAAGACATGCAGCTAAGCGCATACCTTTATTATGATTGGTGTCTTTCAGGAATTGTTTGAATATCAAGATACTCAATGAAATGGCTTATTCCTGCTGGGAAGATGCTTCTGTTTATATGAAAAGTTCAAACTGAGGGTATGTATACATTTAAAACACAACAGCAGCACAGCTGAAGCACTTCAGTGTAGACACTCACTACAGAAATTGGAAGAGTTCTCCTGTCACTGTAGTTAATCCACCTCCCCAAGAAGCAGCAGCTAAGTCAACAGAAGAATTCTTCTGTCAACATAGTACTGTCTACACCAGGGGATAGGTCAGCATATCTACAGTTCTCAGGGATGTAGATTTTTCACACCCCTGAGGACACACAGCACAGAGAGATTCACCACTGACCAGCCACATCTTGAACCCATCTCTTCCTTGGTGTTCTTGATTCTATTCCAATATTGCAAACTATTCTTTCGATAGATTAATTTCCCCTATCTTTCCCCTCTGTGGTGCTGTATTCAAGGGGGCCTCCCCTCTTTTATTCCCCTATGTGCTCACTGGGAAGCAGATGTTAGGGAGTGACCTCATTTTCCCCAGTGATAATATTTGTATGCGTTACAACTCTCAATTAAATTCTCTATCCCCAGACCTTTAAGTTAAAAAACATAAATGCAGTGCAAGTAAGTATTACAGGGGTCCATATCAACCTGCACATTGGTATCTATGAGAGTGGGTTTCCTTCCCTGAAGTTTTCCATTGAGTTTCAGATTCTATTATGAATCTAGGGCCTGGAATGTTATTTAGGAAAAGATCCCAGCGTCTCCACCCAGGCCTCTCCTCCTGCTGCTCCATAATCACAAAACCTCATCAAACCATCTTACAGGTCAGCCCTGCCAGTCTGAGGAAAGCTTTACTGGTGGAAACAGAGCCAAACAGCTGATGGACCATTCATGGCAAAGGCGAGCACCATCTCAACAGTCAGCCATGCAACTATAAAGCAGGTTTCACAAGCAAACCCCTTCCCCTATACCCGAAAGATACATCCACATTTGAGGAGTCTGAAGGCTAGTGTGATGCTGTATGGAATATGGGTGAACATTTACATTATAGATACCAATATTATAGAATCACCATGAGTCTTACAAGATATGCTATTTAAGGTATCAGTAGAAAGTTATGATTTTCTAAATATAATAATATTTATATGTATGTATCATCTTTGTATTGTGAATTATAAATGTGTGGTATATTTGTATATCAAACTTGTGCTGTGTTTCTGGGTGACACCCCCTTACAGATTGGCATCAGCACTATTCAGGCTGCTTAATGGCCCATCAAGGGCAATCAGCTTTTACAATGAACCCAATGAGAGAAGCCAGGGACATGTCCATGGACAGGGGACTCCAAGACCTTTTCCATGCCCATGTGCTGTGAGCTTGAGTTTGGGACAAAGGATGTACAAGCCACATGGCAGAGGATATAAAAAGGCAGCTTCATCTTCTCAATTTTGTCTTCAATCCTGTTTCTCACCTCTGGAGTAACTTCTCTACAGACTGAAGCTTTGAACAAAGGACTGATAGACCCATCTAAGTTTTGGATGTGCTCCAGAGGGACTTTACAAGCCAGCCAACTCACAAATGCTGCTAAGAACCTAATATATGGATTCTGAAATCATATGCACGTATCTGATTGCTTTGACCATTTAACAACTCTCTTCCCTTTCTCTTCTTTTATAATAAAAACTTTAGTTTTAGGTACTAAAGAATTGGCTGGCAGCGTGGCATTTTGGGTAAGGGCCAAACTATATTGATCTGGTAATGTGGCTGGCCCTTTGGGAATGAGAAGAACATTTTGTATAATGAACAGAGTTTTAAATAACTTCTCATTTTACTGTACCTACGAGCTGATTGGGAGCCAGAGAGTAGAATGCAATACAGGAGGCTGTGGGATTTCTTTTCTCCAGCTTCTTGACAACCAGTGCGAGAAATCAGAAGCACATTTTGTGACTAGTTGGTGAATCTAACTACAGTGTTAACGAGCAGTTTGGGGAGAACCTGCTCTCCTTTTTGCAGCCTGCCCTGATCTTGGCATTTTCAGTGTGCACTACCCAAGGCACGTCAAGTCATAGCTAGTTAAACTTTGTTTGGGTTGTGGTAGATAAAGTTATTTTAGCTGCTCTGTGCTTGTAACCTTCTGCCCCTTCATCCTTTTCTCAGTTTACCATCACTGGACTTCCATTAGGTGTTTTTTTAATGCTTGGTTTCATCTTATATCATAATGAATAATTTTCAGAGTAGCAGCCATGTTATTCTGTATCCGCAAAAAGAAACGGAGTACTTGTGGCACCTTAGGGACTAACAAATTTATTTGAGCATAAGCTTTCGTGAGCTACAGCTCACTTCATCGGATGCATTCAGTGGAAAATACAGTGGGGAGATTTATATACACAGAGAACATGAAACAATGGGTATTACCATACACACTGTAATGAGAGTGATCAGGTAAGGTGAGCTATTACCAGCAGGAGAGCGATGGGGGAAAAATCCTTTTGTAGTGATAATCGAGGTGAGCCATTTCCAGCAGTTGACAAGAAGGTCTAAGGAACAGCGGGGGATTGGGGAGGAATAAACAAGGGGAAATAGCTTTACTTTGTGTAATGACACAGCCACCCCCAGTCTTTATTCAAGCCTAAGTTAATTGTATCCCGTTTTTAAATTAATTCCAAGCAGCAGTCCCTCATTGGAGTCTGTTCTTGAAGTTTTTTTGTTGAAGAATTGCCACTTTTAGGTCTGTAATCGAGTGATCAAAGAGACTGAAGTGTTCTCCGACTGGTTTTTGAATGTTATAATTCTTGACGTCTGATTTGTGTCCATTTATTCTTTTACGTAGAGACTATCCAGTTTGACCGATGTACATGGCAGCGGGACATTGCTGGCACATGATGGCATATATCACATTGGTAGATGTGCAGGTGAACGAGCCTCTGATAGTGTGGCTGATGTGATTAGGCCCTATGATGGTGTCCCCTGAATAGATATGTGGGCACAGCTGGCAACGGGCTTTGTTGCAAGGATAGGTTCCTGGGTTAGTGGTTCTGTTGTGTGGTGTGTGGTTGCTGGTGAGTATTTGCTTCAGGTTGGGGGGCCATCTGTAAGCAAGCACTGGCCTGTCTCCCAAGATTTGTGAGAGTGATGGGTCGTCCTTCACGATAGGTTGTGGATCCTTGATGATGCGTTGGAGAGGTTTTAGTTGGGGGCTGAAGGTGATGGCTAGTGGTGTTCTGTTATTTTCTTTGTTGGGCCTGTCCTGTAGTAGGTGACTTCTGGGTACGCTTCTGGCTCTGTCAATCTGTTTCTTCACTTCAGCAGGTGGGTATTGTAGTTGCAAGTATGCTTAATAGAGATCTTGTAGGTGTTTGTCTGAGGGGTTGGAGCAAATGCTGTTGTATTGTAGAGCTTGGCTGTAGTCAATGGTGTGGTGTGGTCTGGATGAAAGCTGGAGGCATGTAGGTAGGCATAGCAGTCAGTAGGTTTCCAGTATAGGGTGGTGTTTATGTGACCATTGCTTATTAGCGCTGTAATGTCCAGGAAGTGGATCTCTTGTGTGGACTGGTCCAGGCTGAGGTTGATGGTGGGATGGAAATTGTTGAAAATCATGGTGGAAGTCCTCAAGGGCTTCTTTTCCATGGGTCCAGATGATCAAGATGTCATCAATGTAGCGCAAGTAAAGTAAGGGCATTAGGGGACGAGAGCTAAGGAAACGTTCTAAGACAGCCATAAAAATGTTGGCATACTGCGGGGCCATGCGGGTACCCATAGCAGTGCCGCTGATTTGAAAGTATACATTGTCCCCAAATGTGAAATACTTATGGGTCAGGACAAAGACACAAAGTTCAGCCACCAGGTTTGCCGTGACAGTATCAGGTATACTGTTCTTGACAGCTTGTAGTCCATCTTTGTGTGGAATGTTGGTGTGGGGGCTTCTACATCCATACTGGCCAGGATGGTGTTTTCAGGAAGATCACCGATGGATTGTAGTTTCCTCAGGAAGTCAGTGGCGTCTCGAAGATTGCTGGGAGTGTCAGGCCTGAGGAGGGAGTCAACATAGCCAGACAATCCTGCTGTCAGGGTGCCAATGCCTGAGATGATGGGGCGTCCAGGATTTCCAGGTTTATGGATCTTGGGTAGCAGTTAGAATACCCCTGGTCGGGGTTCAAAAACAGACTCCAACGAGAGACTGCTGAATTGGAATTAATTTGCAAACTGAACACCATTACATTAGGCTTGAATAAAGACTGGGTGTGGATGGGTCATTACACAAAGTAAAACTATTTCCCCATGTTTATTCCCCCCCATCCCCCCGCTGTTCCTCAGACCTTCTTGTCAACTGCTGGAAATGGCCCACCTTGATTACCCCTACAAAAGGCTTTTTCCCCCCACCGCTCTCCTGCTGGTAATAGCTCACCTTACCTGATCACTCTCGTTACAGTCTGTATGGTAACACCCATTGTTTCATGTTCTCTGTGTATATAAATCTCCCCACTGTATTTTCCACTGAATGCATCTGATGAAGTGAGCTGAAGCTCACGAAAGCTTATACTCAAATAAATTTGTTCGTCTCTAAGGTGCCACAAGTCCTCTTTTTCTTTTTGCATAATGAATAATGTATCCTAAAGATGGAAAAGCATCTAAGAGGTATGATCCTCTCACAGAGGATGTCTCAACATTGCCAAAAGAGGCAGACTAGAACCAATGGGCCAAATTCTGATATCCTTTCTCAGGTGTACCTCACTAAGTGAATAGTCTTCTACAGATTCTGGCCCTGAAATTAGATTGAAGGTTGAAATGTAAGCACAGAGGAGTAAAATCTAAAAGCCAAGTCAGTTTATATGCAAAATAAACAAAAGGTACTACTTGTGTTTGATTTATTATAAAATGGTATTCTTCTATAGAGTTGATGATGTTGGCAATTTTGTAAGTGTTTCAAAAACCTTCCTTTCAAGTTAGTGTGATTCATCAAATTATTTCGTACTTTGTGCTTTTTAATACTGGGTCTGCATCATAATCATAATACTTCATCATAATCTCCTTTCCTCTGTTCCTTATGTCAAGAGCTATTTCTGTGTAGTTAAATAAAAGGGAATTGTATAGTGCACCCATGGTGAATTCTGTGGTCTGCCCATTTTGAGGTTTTGTTTTTTTGTACTTTTCAGATACTGCATAATCTATACAACGAGCGGATCAAAGAATATAAAACACATAAACCCACAAAAATGGAATAAGTAAGTAGCATCATTGCACTTGAAGGAATATCCATAAATTAAAGTAGCAACAAAATGCCCTTTGCAGATGCAGGTAATACAAAAACCAATTATTTTAAAATATGATGGATAATGCTTTTCAAATAATCTTGGAAAATGTCCCACCATCACCACTAATCGTATGAATGCAAAGTTGAACATAGGATGCTGTTTCATTACCAACACAAATACAATGTAATACACAAACAACATTCCAGAAATATTTATGGTATTACTGTTGTACAGGAATCAATGAGATACACTTCACCCTTATGCCTACTCTGCTATGGATGAACACTAAGCTCCAACATGCTATTTATTAGAGCTCTGCAGAGTAAAGGTAATTCTATTTCACAATGATTTTGATATTTCAAAATTTGGCTTCAGCTCAGTTGGGAACAAATCCCCAAATTTTCAAAAGTCTCTAAAAAAAGGAATGGAGCCGCTGCTCCAGGACACTCTACCTAGAAGACTGCCCCAGAGCCACAGACGCTGAAAGCCTGGGTAGACAAGCCTACAGGATACGAGGCAGGTTTCCATTGAACCCCCCCATCCTGGTTTCCGTCAGAGACAACATCTCAACAAAAAGAAAAGGAGTACTTGTGGCACCTTAGAGACTAACAAATTTATTTGAGCATAAGCTTTCATGAGCTACAGCTCACTTCATTGGATGCATTCAGTGGAAAATACAGTGGGGAGATTTTATATACGCAGAGAACATGATATAATGGGTGTTACCATACACACTGTAATGAGAGTGATCAGGTAAGGTGAGTTATTGCCAGCAGGAGAGGAAAAAAACCTTTTTTAGTGATAATCAAGGTGGGCAATTTCCAGCAGTTGACAAAAACGTGCGAGGAACAGTGGGGGGAGGGAAATGTGTGTGAAATAAACATTGGGAAATAGTTCTACTTTTTGTAATGACACATCCACTCCCAGTCTTTATTCAAGCCTAATTTAATGGTGTTCCGTTTGCAAATTAATTCCAATTCAGCGGTCTCTCGTTGGAGTCTGTTTTTGAATTTTTTTTTGTTGAAGAATGGCAACTTTTAGGTCTGTAATCGAGTGACCAGAGAGATTTAAGTGTTCTCCGACTAGTTTTTAAATTCTTTTTGAATAGTATAATTCTTGACGTCTGATTTGTGTCCATTTATTCTTTTACGTATCTATTCAGGGGACACCACCATAGGGCCTAATCACATCAGCCACACTATCAGAGGCTCATTCACCTGCACATCTACCAATGTGATATATGCCATCATGTGCCAGCAATGTGCCTCTGCCATGTACATTGGTCAAACTGGACAGTCTGTACATAAAAGAATAAATGGACACAAATCAGACGTCAAGAACAGACTCCAAGACTGGGAGTGGATAAGTCGTTACACAAAGTTGAACTATTTCCCCATGTTTATTTCCACCACCACCCCCCCACACAGTTCCTCAGACGTTCTTGTCAACTGCTGGAAATTGCCCACCTTGGTTATCACTACAAAAAGGTTTTTTTTCTCTCCTGCTCGTAATAGCTCACTTTACCTGATCACTCTCGTTACAATGTGTATGGTAACACCCATTGCTTCATGTTCTCTGTCTATATAAAATCTCCCCACTGTATTTTCCACTGCATGCATCTGATGAAGTGAGTTGTAGCTCACTAAAGCTTACGCTCAAATAAATGTGTTAGTCTCTCAGGTGCCACAAGTCCTCCTTTTCTTTTTGTGGATACAGACTAACACGGCTGCTACTCTAAAACATCTCAACAAGATTTCAATGAGTTGGCAAATTCCTGTAAAGAAATGTTTAGTTGGATTTTTTCCAACCAGCCTCACTCTTTATCAAAGCTTTGAGATCTGGTAAACACACTCTAGACAGCTCACTTGTAAAAATTTACAGATTCACAGTCTGATCCAATATGCATTAAAGGCAGCGGGAAAAGCAACAACCATCTACTTCAATGGATTTTGGAGCAGACCCTTACCATGGCATGAAAACTGAAGTGTAGAAGCTATTGGAGTTTGTGAATCCAAAATTGAAGTTAGCTCCTTTAAAGTGATATTTGACTTTCTTGGATATTTACTTGTAACCCTCCTTTAGTTCCCCATCCCTTTGTGAGGTTGTTAAAGATGGGTAGATCTGCCTTGTGGCTTTTCTCACAACTTCGGGGGACTGGACCTGAAGTTCTTCCCTTTGCTCTGCATTGTGTGCTAGTACGTATTCACCTAAGCCCAGACCCACTCAGACCAACAATCAGTAACAAAGTCA
This sequence comes from Lepidochelys kempii, assembly GCF_965140285.1. Lineage (NCBI taxonomy): Eukaryota > Metazoa > Chordata > Testudines > Cheloniidae > Lepidochelys > Lepidochelys kempii. Next base: position 180,559,471 of record NC_136380.1, read on the forward strand.
TATTGAGTAAGGAAACAGAACAGGATTACAGTTAAGTGGCAACCTCTCTGCTTGCCTCATGCTCCCATCTTCACTGCTAAAAATTTCCCATTGAGAGGGAAGAAAGTATTTCTTTGAATGACCAAGGAAGTTCTCCCAACATGCAGCAGTCTGTAGTTCACAATTTGTAGTTCCCGTGACTGCTACTGAAGCACACTGGACCTTGGGCTACATATTTACATATTAATATCTCCCTAAGCTTATCAATTAATCAACTTGCTTGTTTGTTTTAAAACAAGGAATAATCCTTTGGCAGTATGGCAATTTTTCCATAAACATTCACAGGTCTAGTTATCAGCCCCTAGGGCAAAGAATCGTTAGTTTCTTTTTATAATTCAACATGTAACCAAGTAGAATTACAGTGAGGTCATGTATCATCTTGTTTCTCATTGAACTGGCATCTAGCACTGCATGGTACCATTGTAAACATGAAACACATTGGTTTTAATATTAGCCATTTATCAGGTTTGGAACTTAATATGTCCCTCATGTCTGTAGTAAATGTGTTTTGAGCATAGTACATAATTTAGCTTGAATTGTAACAAATATGCTTTTCTCCTAAACAGTGTTTAGTGAAGTAGCCACACAAACACCTCAGACTTACTTTCTCTATGTCCTCACTTGCCTGGGTGTACAGTAGTTGCTTGAGTTAATGTGCATTACCTTTCTGATGTACAATATGAAAAAAAATAATGATTTGTAAGACAGTCATTCTACTGAGCTGAGTGACAGCTGAATTGTACTGTGTTATGCTCCAATCTGTCTCATAGGCAAGCAGGAGGTTAAATCACGTCTCCAACATACATCACCATTCAGAGCTGAATTCTTTAGTAAGGCTCTTTTGCCTAGTTTTTTTCATAGCAAAACAAATGTTTGATTCATTGGCTCCATCTCTCTTTTCTGTCTCCCTAGTGCTAGGATTCTCATTTCGCTACAGAATCACTCCAGCAGGCCTCTGCTCTAAATGTCATGCTTGACACCTTCTTACAGGCACTGTTTTCTCCTAGCTACAAACTCCCAGCTTCCATCTCTGCTACAGTCCTTTCCCCCTTTTAATAGGATTTCCTGTTCTCCTCCAGACTTTTCATTAACACCCCTATGCTTCCTCCTTACTGCTTCTTTACCATGCTACTATTGACCAAACCTCCCAGTACTTGTGTTACACAAGAACATAAAAATGGACATACTGAGTCACATCAATGGTCATCTAGCCCAGCATCCTGTCTTTTGCCAGTGGCCGGTGCCAGATGCTTCAGAGGGAATGAACAGAACAGAGCAATTATCAAGTGATCCACTCCCTGTCAACCAGTCCCAGTTTATGGCAGTCAGATGCTAGGGACACCAAGAGCATACGGTTATATCCCTAAACATCTTAGCTAACAGCCATTGATGAATTAATCCTCCATGAAATTATCTAATTAGTTTTTGAACCCAGTTATATTTTTGGCCTTCACTACATCCCTTGACAATGAGTTCCACAGGTTGACTATACATTCTGTAAAGTATTTCTTTATGTTTGTTTCAAACCTGTTGTCTATTAATATCATGTGTTATGTGAAGCAGCCTTGTGTTATGTGAAGTAACACTTGCCTGTTGACTCTCCCCCACCCCCATCATCATGATTTTATAGATCTCATCATATCATATCCCCATTGGTTGTCTCTTTTCCAAAATGAGCAATCACAGTCTTTTTAATCTCTCCTCCTATGGAAGCTGTTCTAGACCCCAAATAATTTTTGTTGCCCTTCACTGCACTTTCTCCAATAATAATATATCTTTTTTGAGATAGGCCGACCAGAAGTGCATGCAGAATTCAAGGTGTGGCATTATATAGTGGCATTGTGGTATTTTATATCCCTTTCCTAATTGTTCCTAACACTGTCAACTTTTTTTTTTAAACACTCTTGCCACACACTGAATGGATATTTTTATAGAACTATCCACAATGACTCCAAGATCTTGTTCTTGAGTGGTAACAGCTAATTTAGACCCTATCATTTTGTATTTTAGTTGGGATTATGTTTTCAAATGTGCATTACTTTGTACTTATCAACATTGAATTTAATTTGCCATTTTGTTATCCAGTCACCCAGTTTTGTGAGATCCCTTTGTAACTGTTCAGTCTGCTTTGGACTAAACTATCTTGAGTAATTTTGTATCATCTGCCAACTTTGCTCCCTCACTGTTTACCCCTTTTTCCAGATAATTTATGAATAAGATGAACACCATTGGTCCCATTCAGGTCATTGGGGAACCCCACTATTTCCCTCTCCACTATGAAAATTGAATATTTACTCTTACCCTTTGTTTCCTGTCTTTTAACCAGTTACTAATCCACAAGAGGACTGTTCCTTTTATCCCATGACTGCTTACTTTGTTGTGGGCCCTGATCAAATGCTCTCTCAAAGTGCAAGTACACTATATCTACTGGATCACCCTTGTCCATGCTTGTTGACTCCCTCAAAGAGTCAGAACAGATGGACGAGGCATGATTTCCTTTGTCAAAAGCCATCTTGACTCTTCCCCACCATCTCATGTCCATCTATGTGTCTGATAATTTTGTTCTTTACTATAGTTTTCAACCAATTTGACTGGTACTGAAGTTAGGCTTGCAAGCCTGTAATTGTCAGGGTCACCTCTAGAGTCTTTTAAAAAATTGTACTTGTTTCATATTCCCTTTCTCATCTCTACTTCCATTACCACTTGGCCCAGGCCCTGATATAGCTTGTATGAACCCGCTTGTCCATCAAGTAGATTCGCCTTTCAGCAGGTTTTCAACCTGATCCTGGAGTTTGTAATTGTGAAAGCACTTTAAAGAGACATGCCGCCTTAACATTTTGCATTTCCTGCCATTCCTGATTTGAAGTGGCTTTTAAATTTCCTACAGCATAAAGAGTAGTCCATGCACTCTCTTATATGTTCTTTAATGAGTTCCTTTTCCAGATTTTTTACTTTCTTAGGAAAGAGAAAAACAGTTACAAGTATCAGCAAAAAGAGTACCTAATTCTCACAAGTGGAGAGTCAGGTCTTGTTCTGAAGAACAACTAGGGTTGCAACCCTACAGGATTAACTTTATCAACAAACAGGCAGCAGGCTCCTGCTATACCAAGTAGTGCTGGAGTCTCCAAGAATTAAAAATTAATCTTTAATTAAAGATTATGTCATGTGATGAAACCTCCAGGAATACGTCTAACCACAACTGGCAACCCTAAGAAAAACTGGCACATTTACATCTATAATTTTCAAGTGGATGATAAATACTGTGAACATATTCCTACATGTGCTAAGCTCAATGCCTGTTGATTGCTCCAAACACCTTTTGCCATGTGGCACAGAGGTGCCGAGATTAACTCTGTTTTCATCATCTGAGAGTTACCATTACATTGTATTTTGGTTCTTCACAACCTCTCAAACAAAGCCTCAGGAACTAGGATGTGTGAAGGGAAATAAGTACATGAGATGTGATTGACCACACGCTCCTAAGAGAAGGTGACGGGGTTGCTATACAGCCACTTCATCATCCAGCATATTTCCCCTTACCATGTGTAGTAGTGGTTTTTTCCACCACTGGATCTTCATAAAGATTCACCAAATGAACGAAGCTCGTACCTACAGTTGCTCTGCTCTCACTCACCCATGCAACCCATCATGAGGCTTAAATAGTACATTTTATGCTTATGCATTGCATTTAATAACAAAGCAGCAGAGCCAATGTTCATATATGCCTATTATACTAAAACCAGAAGGATAGAGAGAAGGGCTATTGGGTGGTTTTGAAATTGGCAAATCATCCACACTGACATTGAACCATCTTTTCTCGTTCAGTACTAGCAAAGCCTTTCTGATAACTGGCTATCTTCCTTCTCTTATTCAAATGAGATTTTGAAATTTGACATATCAATTGTGCAGGCTGGCTCCCAGAATCATTAACAAATTCAGATTTGTTATCCTTAGATATGGAAGGTCATTGCTACAGTGAACTACTACACTGAGTTACAACCCTGGCCTGGAACAGATAATATGTGAACCATACCAGGGCAATGGCTGTTCCACCTATAAATTAAAAAGGCTTTTAATAACACAGAAATAAAATCATTCATACAGAGGCTTGTTTCATAAAGAGTATCACAGAGCAATAATATGTATATATTCTTGCAATGTCTGCAATGTTGGGTGATAATGACTGTATAATTCAGTGTTATTTTAAAAAATGAAGCAGCAATAAAATATTGATCAACATGTTGAACCATTATTCAGAAGATGAGATCAATTTATGACTAGCAATAACTTGTAAAGGATTGTGACCTTCCTTGAGTACACAGTAATTCTAGGAATAAGCCACTGTCTATTTGTATGTTTCCTGATGGAATGAAATGTTTATCAAAATCAACTATTGAAAGGTAATAGATTTATGAGCTCCAGTTCACTTTCATGAGCCACTGAAAAGAATATCTCTACAAAAGTGGGTTTTGTAAAGGACTGTAGACCTCTGATAATCCATCTGAGAAATCAACCTGGGATGATGGGGAATTTTGAGAATATGTCAATGTTTTAGAGATTGCTTGCAGAGGAAAAAAATAAAAAAGAAAAGTGCACGATAAAGTGATATAAGAGAACCTGCTATGTGAATGCACTGTCAACAAATAAAATTATGCAAGAGAATCCTCTCACTTGCCCAAAATGTGGACATAATCTGATTTTTTAAATTTATAAATATCATGTCGCTGCATTCCATGTTTTTGAAATTAGAAGGATGTCATTTCTGCCATGGGAATGTGAGACATCACACAGTAGAATAATATTTCCTGTGTGTTCTGTCTCAGTTGCAATTTAAATTGAATCAATTATGCAGTGTTTTAAATTAGGTGTGCAGCTTCTAATTACTATATCCAAATGTTTTTATTTCTTTCTCAGCTCTCTTTGGAGTTCTTCCCTGGAGCACCAATCTTGATATGACCACAGCAGGTATACATAAGCCTCTCTCTCTCACACACACACACACTTTCTTCAAAACATCAGAATTGCATTTTTTTTCAATGAACGCAATAGAACTAAAATGCCATTCTAAAACAAAAGAATGAATTTTTGCTTGTTTTAAAGAAAACCAAAAATAACTATACTTTTGTAGAACAAAAAGCAGTTTAAGAGGAAAAGTTATTTCCTAGTGCTGCAGCACTCCGTTCTCCCGCTTTCTGACATAGAAGCTACACAAGGGAGAGAGAGAGAGACCAGAGTAGCTGGAGGGAAGGGAGAGCTGGGACTGGCTGGACAAGGGGCAGTTGGGAAGCAGTGGGAGAGCTGAACAGGGGAAAGGGGGGGAAGGAGCAATATACGAAAAGGAGATGTATTATGGGGAAACTTGGACTGCCTGAAAAAAAAAAAAAGACAGAGAGAAGGGCACAGAGAAATCTTGAAGATGGGAAAGGTAGCTTGTACTAGACATGCTCAGTAGCTGTCTCTCAAGCTGTGCAGTTTCCATTCAGAAAAAAAACAGTCTTTCAGATTCCTCACATTCACAGTCTGAGAGCTGAGCCAACAGGAACTCAAGTGGGAAAGGTTATAAACAGCAGAGTTGTAGACAGCCTTGTGGACTCAGCAGCTGATCCACACAAGACTAAGAGATGATGCATCTACTGTGAAGGCTATCCCCCAATACCTGCACAGTTTTAAATAAAGCCTACAGATTTCTGAACTTGCTAGAAAGTGAGCAAACTTAGCTATTGGCTTGGGAACTCCAACTGCTTCTGCCTGAAAGGATCTTTGAACTGTTTGCTGATCTTTGGAGATTTCTGGAGCAGAACTAAGAGGCTGCCATTCTCCACAAGTGACACATCCATATATGGTAGAGACTAAGGCCATGTCTACACCTCGGTAGACCTAAGGCCATGTCTATATCACCCCTTATATTGGCAAAAATATGTGGAAAAAACCCACCCACCTGAACAACATATGCCAGCAAAAATTAAGTGGCTGTGGGCACAGCACTATGTTGAAGGAAAAGCTACACGAGTGATCTTACAGTGGCCCAGCTGCATAGGTACAGCTGTGCAGCTATAAGCTCACTAGTGTAGACATGGCCTAAGAAATTGCCTCTAGGAGAAGATCAGAAGGAAATATATCTGTGTGTGCACTAAAGTATGAAAATGCATATGCTCTGTTGAAACATTGTGCTAAAATATACGTAACAGCAACAAAGCGGGTTGTAAAAAGAACACCAGGAGATTTACCATGTAACAGTTTAGTTGAAAAAACTATTCAAAGTATTCCTAATACTGTTTGAAAATGTTTGTGTATGTATTAAATGTTTGTTCACTAGGAAATTGTATGCTAGTCTGACACTCTCTCTCTCTGAGCCTCACTGGCAGCTGTTATTAACACTTACATTCAGGGGTTTGCAGATCATAGCTCTAAGGTTTAACTTTGTAATACTTTTTTTCCCTTGAAACAACAAAACTTTGCCCTCTGGTTCTACAGAGAGGTAAGGTAAGATGCAGGAAAGAAAGGAATGCTACATAATATTACCACACTCTTACAGAGTATCTGAACTTCCTCATGGACCATTAACACATTCATCTGAACAACACTGCTGTGGGATAAGGTAGTATTATCCCCATATTGCAGGTGGGGGTCCCTGATTCACAGAGAGATCAAAGCCAAAATGGTTCAAAACAGTTAATAATTTTGGGTGTCCAATTTGAGACATGGAGCTCTTGATTTTTCAGAGTACTTAGCACTTTTATAAACAGTCGTTTGAAGCAGATCTCCAATTGACTGTGGTTGCCATTGTGAGCACTCAGCACTTCTGAAAATCTGGGCTCAGGGTCAAATTAGGCAACCCAGAAAAATGAGGCACTCACAGTTAGTTTCCACCTGCCAAAATTTTGCGTAAAGTCTCTTACCCAGTATCACATAGGAACTTTGTGGCAGAGGCAGAAAGCGAGTCCAGTTTTGCAGGGTATCATTCAACTGCCTGAGCCATGAGACCATCCTGTCTTTTCCTGCAACCCCTTGCCTTATTCATTACACATTGTGATGGTAAACCAAGTGCCAGCTCTGGCCAAGGCTGTAGTGTTAGCTAAGAACTGAAACTCACAGCTGGAAACCAAACCAGCTCACCCATATGCTCGTTTTGTTCAAAATAGCTATTAGTCTTCTAAGACTGTATTTAGTGTTTAGATTCTATGAAATGCCTGTAAGTTGCTGCACACATTAATCTCACTTGTAATGTCTGTATCTCATGCTATAAAGAAATATGCAAGTTTTGCTTTATAACTTTGAAAATGTTTGCTCTGAACTTGTGAACCCAGGGAGAGGAATTGTCCCCGCAACCCACTATTAAGGAAGGACAATTAAGAAACATCATAATACAAAGGATTGGTGAGTGGCCCTATCACAATTTGGAAATGCTACCTGCAATGGAGCTTGTCTCATGGACTGGAAGGTCAAACTTAAAAGATAAAAACAAGGTCACAAGAAAATTTGTCATCTCTTTGTTGTCTGAACTCTGAGAGGGCCAGAGACACTAAAGTAAGGCAGAGATCCCCAGGGATTACCTCTGACTGCACCCTGAAAGAAATTTTGAATTGACAGACTACCACCTCTCTGACATCTTTAGGAATCAGGGATGGTAACTCATTTGTGTGGGTATGTTTGCTTGCTTTAACCTGTAAATTATTCATTTATTTTTCCTAGCTGTTAAAGCTTTAGAAAGTTTATTACAGAATTGGTTACAGGCATTGTATTTGGTGTAAGAACTAGGGTACCAACTGATCTGGGCTAAGTAACTGGTCTCTTGGGACTGGAAACAACCTGAATATTTTGTGATTTTTGGTGTGACCATTTAACACTAAGTCCAGCTTGCCTGGGTGGCAAGATAGACCGGAGTGCCCAAGGGGACTGTCTGTGACTCTATGGTAAGACTGTTCTAGTGATCCATGAGTTCACATTTGTTACTGAGTTGGTGAAATCTAATTACAGAACATCTCACCAGTTTGAGGTGTCTGCCCTGTTTTTGGTTCACAACTGTGAGCGTCTCTCTAGGCAGCATGATACACATCTTCCAGCTGCTGCAACAAATGAGGCAATGGCCCTATAGACAATCTCATTCACTATACAACCCTGATTCATGCCCAGAGCACCATCTGCCTGTGCACTGGAGCTGAGGCAGTGAGGAAAAATTAGAACATGATCATGCAATTAAAGACCATCACAAAGTATTTGTCCAAAAGGGGTGAATTTAAGTGGCACAGAGCATCCTCATAGCTGGTATTTCCTAACTTGAACGCCTGCCTTCACAAACAATGTTTTTATAAGTTATGTGCAATCTAAATTTTTTTAAAAAAACTGAAGACAACAGAAATGCCAGCTATGTGGAACTAAATTGATTCATACAGAATTAGAACCAGGGTGAGATGCATAGCAGAGTCGGTCCTCTACCACTTGAGCTAATGGCATAACTGACAGCAGTTGCAGGTTTGTCATTCTCTAAGAGGCCAGTCACTCAAGAAAAATGATATTTTCATGCACTTTCACAGCAGAGGAATTGGTAAGACTCAAAACTGGGTTAAAACTCCAGTTTTTGAGAGACCTATACTCTTGTGATTGCAGATCCCTCTGCCCATCCTCTTCAGTCTGTCCTTCTCCTATCCCCATATCTCCACACCACCCTGGCTTCCCAGCTCAGTGGCAGTCCTTTCATGTCCCCCGATCTGCATTCCAGCTCCTCATCTTAATCCCCACCCTGCTCAGCTCTTTGCCGCAGTCTGCCCATCTCTTTGAGCCAGAATTCCTGCTCCTTCAGGCCCAATGCCTCACCAACCTGCATTTGAATCAGAGAGCTTTCACCACCACCTCCTCTTCACTGCCAGGACACTAGCAGCGGGAGCAATGAGGACACAGAAGAGAGTCTCCCTATTCTCAGTACCTGTGCCTGGCCTCTGGCACCCAAAAGGAGGGTTGCAAGGAAAGTCCTACTTAGTCCTTGAAACTTTGGGCTGGAGCATACTCAAATACAGACTGAATCTTTGGAGAATTTAGTGCTAAATCCTGACAAATTTCTACCAAACATTTGCAAAATGAGGTTCTAGGGTTCATAACTTGGCCAAAGTGTGGGCAGATTTTCACAGGAGTAGCAACAGTGATAGCATCAAATTTCAAGTCCCTATTCACATGGACACATTAGAGTTTACAAAAACAATTTAAATAATTTGTTATCATGGGTAAAGCAACATATCCTCCCTAAACCTCGTTCTGAGAAATGGCTGAACCATTTTGTTTCAAGTTTTCCTAAAAATTGAGCCTGAGGTAAACACCCTGTATAGTTAATTTCATCCCAAACAGTCTGGCAAATTATATGAGCAACTGAAAAATAGGGTTTTAATGGGAAGTGTTGGGAAAGTTTAATTATAGGCATTGCTACCTGCATAATCATTGCTTAAAGGTTGAGGTAAAAAGGCAGAGTGATCAAAGAAATTCATTATACTACTGAAAGTGTCTAAAGCTGAAAAGGACACAAAAGATGTTAAGAACTCAAGTAATTAGAATGGCACACAGACTACTGCTGAAGAGGTTACTTTTATACACATACGTGAAGCTTGCTGGAGATGAAGGAAGACCTAATTAAACATTACAGTAAACAGGCAAAAACTAACCACCATACAGCAGTGAGGGAATCTGCAGCGAGAAGGCTACAACTCTTTTGTGGAGTATGAGTGAGAAAGGATGGACCAAGTACATCAGGCAACTAATTATGTTAAATTGAATAAATCTACATGAAATGTCAAAGGAAAAAAGTGTAAGTTTATTAAGAATTACCATATATGAAAAGTCAGATCACTCAACTCTTTAAACTGACAGGAGTCAATTCATTACGAAGTTCTAATGGTGCCTAGGAGTGTACTGTGGCCTCCTGATTAAATAAGACATTTGCTACCTGGGCACTATAACAGTAAGACATTGAGTATGATTTGTCACATAGATTAAGCACCTGAGCTCATATCATTATCAATCAGAAACAGATTTTTATATAATGGGCCTAGAATGGAGCAGTTAATACACATCACATATTCCAGCCATTTGTTAAAGAAAATGTGTGGGGAGGAAAGGTATCTTAACATCAATGAAAGGACAAATTCAACAGGTGCATGCACTGTTTGTGCACTTCTTAAAAACAAAACAAAACACAAGTTATTGCGTCTGCAGGATAGACTTTAAGATTGTTGTTTCCACTGCCAAGATTGTCACCTTATCCAAATTAAATGCTGACCAACAGATTTCACTTATTTCTTGCAAGGTAACTGTAACAGATTGATTGGAGTTTCTGCAATAATAGAAACGTTAAATATTTCAAACCAGAGCTGAATCCCAGACTGGAGACTGAATACTTTAAGTTGTGATTGATCTCAGACCATCCTTTTTTCTCACTGAGATTAATTACGTTGAAATACTAAATGATCCACACTTTCCTGCTAAGATGCGACAATTTCTTCTTTATATTTTTGTTTTTAGTCCTTTCAGTTTTATTTATTAAATAGCTTCAGTTTTCTTTAGAAAGTCTTTATACAGTAGCTCACAGAACACAGGAAAGAACAACAAGTATTGAAGTATTTGCGGCACAAGAGATGGAAGCTAATTTTATCACATTTCTTTATAATTCACTACAGAGGAATGAGAAGTCAATCTTCCAAAGAGAAGCAATTCCACCAATTCAAGACAGCAAAGATACTGTGAAAATTGCTTCAGTGCTTGAAAGAAGATGGATGAAGATTAATGTTCATGCTGTATATGTAAAAAGGCCTTTTGAAGTAACTAAATATTAATCAAGTTACAAGTACTTTCCATAGAAACCAAAATCTAGCAAATTGGGCGGTTACAGTAAGAGAGCCTTCTGGAAACTACTATAAGGTATAGTTCAGTGTCCTCAATTTCTCTACCGAAGACTGGGGTGGGGAGGGGGGCGGGGGAGAAACAACCTCAAGTCCAAGAGCGAGCTTTTTTTTTTTTTTTACTCTGGTGGCCATTTTTTCTCTTTGTTAAGGAGTTCTGTGAGAAATCAAGAGTTAAAAAGGTAGATCCACTCTCAGTTTTCTCTTGACCTATCTTCCTACTTGAATTCTAGCATGAAAAAATGCTAATTGTCTGGAGGAGGAGATGATTGGTCTAAGTGCAGAAGAAACATATTTAGAACTGGAAAGACCACTTTTCTCTCTCCCAGCAGAGGTATAGAGATAATGCAGAGCCTATTTTACTGATTGCATTATACAGTTTCATCAAGAAAACCTCCACTTTTGAATTTTCTTTAAATTTGACACAGAATTTCTGACTTGCCACACAAGAAATCTATGAGAACCAGTAAGCCTTTCCTTGGGAATTTTATTCCAGCTTTCCCCATAACAGAGATCCTGGATAAGAATCACACAGTTGATAATTCTAAGTGAGGAATCAGAGTTTGCACAATTCTAGACCTGATGAAAATAAGGAGATGGGGTAATATTGCAAATCAATCATTTTGTAATTTCCCCCCTCCCTCCTTTAGAAAAAATAATCAAAATTTGGAACAGCTCTAGTAAGCTGAAATAAAATTCTATAGCTCAAATGGAAAAGCAAGTGGTTTACAATATAACAGTGAAGACCGATAAAAGCCTGCTAAAGAGAGCAAGAATTTTATGAGATGATCAGCATCCTGTAATCTAAAAAAGCACAGCGAGAGGTAAATGTAACTCAGACTATATGAGGATTAACTGATGATCTGAATCCTAACTACCTCATTCAAAACAAATGCTAATGTGAAAGACACCATACATAAAACCTCTCCCTCTTCAGTAACCAGAGATCTGATTAAAGCAAGCAGACAAAACCAAATGTTGCCTTAGATTAGATCTAATGACATTCTTATTAAGTTTAAAAATAGGTGATTTTTGGTGCAGAAATTTGCACCCAGGAAAACAAACCATTTATAGCAAAGCATATCACAAATACTTTGAGTTCATTAATTGGTCAGAACCCAGCTACATCAGTGACCATTCACAACTCAAGACAACTCTGGACTCCTTGGAGATGATGATGCAGCTAACAAAACTCACAATAAAATGCCTGAGAGGTCAGTAAGAGCTGATAGGTGCTCAGCACTTTTGAAAATCAGCCATTTATTTAGGTGACTACGGTCCCACTTCAGCAAGGAACATAAGCACCCGATTAACTTTAAGCATGTAAGCTGCCCCAGTGATTTCAGTAGAACCACTCACATGTACTTAAAATTAGGCATGTGCTTATATGCCTTCATGAGGGATTTAGAAGCCTAAGTTTTAGGATCCTAATTATTAAAGTATTGACGATAGATTTCCATGTGTGTTAATATACGAGAATATATGTTCCAAACTCGTTGTATGTATAAACAAGATTACCATATTTAGCCCTATATATGTAAACAAACTATACAGTTAAAAATGGAAGTGCAGTACATTAGGAACTGGTTAATATTACTGGGAATCTCTCTATAGGGTATATTGTGGATGAAGAAAATCCTAATAAGCAAAACTGATTACTTTTCGGGGGGGGGGGGGAAAGAGACAGAATCCCAGAGACATAGTGAAAGGCTAACCAGATGTGTTTTGCAATGCTCCTTGGAGGATCTTTCATCTTAATTATCTCCTGTAACAAAATTAATGAGATCCCATACAAGTGCTCAGGTGATAGGCACAGTGTAAGAGCCTATATCACTAGGTTAGAAGGCACTTTAAATCTAAACCTGTTTTAGGGCTCATAAAATTTCCAAAGCTTTTCCTTTAAGGCTGAAGATTCACTCAGCCCAAAGTTCCCCATGAAGCTTGAGAAAAAAGTAGGGCAACCATTAAATATAATGCATGGACACACACACAAATCTGACTTTAAGTTAAAAACTGTATCTTATTTTTGTTCATTTGCATGTGATATAAATAGAGCAAAAACATATAAACAAACATAAATCCAATAGACTCAAAAGGATACTATTTAATATAGTATATATATTTTCTTAAATTAAACATAAAATTTGTGTATGAAAACATCAAAACTAAGATCTGTTTGAAACCTGTTAAACATTCTGGTAACAAAAATCTTAGATGCCCAAATTTACAGTATCAATAATAAATTAGCATGTGCCCTTGCATATTAATATCCCAATCCTGACCTTTTGAGAAACTGTAAATGTAAGTCTGTGGTGGTGCATTTACCCCACACAGGCAGAAGGTTTAAAGCAGCCTTAGAGAGGCTGCTGAGAACCCAGCCAATTAGAAGAGGACTTATTGAGCCAGCCAATAGGGAAAAGGCTTGGTTGAGCAGCCAATCAGGGCCAGGCTGGCCCCTGTAAGAAGGGATGCTAAGCAGAACAGAGGCAGTCTCTCCCTGGAGACCAAGGGAGAAGGACTGGCTGCCCTGTAAGAGGGTTGAGTGAGACAGCACCATGGACAGAGCAGTGCTGAGCAGGGTCAGGGAGCAAGAGGGAACTCCAGACTGACCATTTTCAGACTGAAGCCTTGATACAAGGGTGGAGAAGGTGCTAGGGCTACAGGGAAGTGGCCCAGGGAAACAGATGGGGGAGTAGGAGGAGGGTCAGTATGTGGCTGCTATAGTCAGTATGTGGCTATAGGGTCCCTGGGCTGGTCACTGGAGTAGCAGGTGGGTCTGGGTCCTTCCCCTTTTGCCCCCCTCCACTCACCACTGAGGGGAGTCCAGTGCATGGACTATAGTTTGCCACTGAGGCGAGTGGTGGGACCGAGGACTGTAGGGTCCCTATGAAGGGGTTGGGGAGAACGGAGTGGGGTACAACCAGAGGGCTGTGTCCAGAAGAGGACACTGTGGTCCGGGGAGCAACGTAGGTCCTAGAGGTGGAGGTGAGAGCAATGACTGGCAAGACACCACTAGAGCACTCTGCTGAAATGAGAGCTAATTCCCAGGATGGCCAGCAGGAGGTACCAAGGGGGTGAGTCCCACCCCATTACAAAGACACTTTCTTGTAAGTGATAGTTTGTTCATTTGTGTTTCTGAAATTAATCTCTTTAACATCAAGTACAAAAACAAAAATAGTTTTTTGGCCTTAACTTATTCATCCTTCCAAATAAATGTTAGTTTCTATAGAAAAATCTGCACATTTGAGCTGTAACTCTCTCTATGGAGAGAGACCGCAAGACAATTACTAAAATGTGGAACAGCAGAGAAACACTTATTTTTATTAGTTTTAAGTGATGCACAACTTCAAATGTCCAAATTGTGTCCACGTTATTTGTAAATGTTTTATTGTGCACACCCACAGCATTTATCCCAATCTTTTCACTTACCACACAAAATGAGCATGACCTCAATGTAAAAAGAAAAGCAATATTATAAATCTCATTACTCATTTTTAGGTGAAAATCAGTCAAATTACCTCATATCAATTCTGCAATGCCAACAAGCTTACTGAAGTAGGATTTAGTTTACACAATTACGTAAGATTATACCAGGGTACTGCTAAATATTTAGATCCAGATTCCGCTACTCCCATTAAATAGTTTCAAGTAGTCCCATTGATTTGATTGGGACTGCTCAGGAGGTGAGGGACTACACCACAGGAGTAAAGATGTCAGGATCTGGCCCTCAGCGGACAAAACAAAGACAAATCTAGTTCATTTCAGAAGTGTGTTAGGAGGATTCCTATCAGATTCTTTTTGAACATTAATTGTCATTGGCACTGCCTATTTGGAGTGTTTTTATTTTTAATCTGTAGCAATTAAGCCAACCCCCCGTATCCTTTCAAGTACAAGACCAGTTTTGAAGAATTGTTAAATCATTTTATTTAAGCCTCTATACTGTGCACTTAAAATAAAGAATGTAAGGTAGGGGCATGCAGGATCTGGCAAAGAAGCACCTGGAGCAAGATGTCTATAAGATCCCTTCCTAATAAAGTAGAGAAATGAAAAGTGACAAAACAAAAGCAACACCACGTTTCTTGCAGACAAAAGAGATGTCTGTTTTCAAGAGCTCTACCTGGAGTCACTATTACAGCAGCTGTACCACCTAACCTCTATCAGTCATAATCTAGAACAGTGCCACTTTCTATTAACTAAGCAATAGAGGAACTAAAATTACTTACACTAGTGTATGTGAGTCACTCAGCTTGCTCCAATGCATTCTGATGACTTAATTAGGTAGATAGTGTAGCACATGTGGTTTTCTAGTCAAGTTCATCACAAAGGCCAGATCATCAAAGCAGAATAGTTATGTGCTCTACAGCTAGATTAAAAATACAGATTTCTTCATTAAGTGTCTTGAAGCTGACTGTGCCTCCTGGTTTGTCACCATCTATTCAGACAATTAAATAAAGCCTCGTGCTGGAAAACCAAAGCTAATAAAAGAACCGTAAATTGAAGTACAGCTGGCAATCTTCTTAGTTATTAAGTACTCAGTGTACACTGTGACAATCTCTAGAAGGCAAGGCACTTGCTGGGATTTTTTTTTTTTTTAATATTTGTCCTCTTTCAAGGGATGACATTTCACCAATAGGATTTCCAAACCTTTGTCATCCACACAAAAAGGCAAAGAATAAACAAAGGTCACCTCTTAAAGCTAAGAAACATGAAACAATCAACAAACTTTGAAAAATTGTTTGTGTCAATCAAAAAAAAAGTGAGTAGCAAAACTACTCCTGAAAAAATGATCTTGCATGTGTCAGATAAAGTTCCAGTTTAAAAATGTTATTCCAAAGCAGCAATTAGAGCTACATATTTCTCTCTCTGTCAACAGGGCTGACTAGAAAGAGAGAGATCAGTAGGTAGAATACTGAGTTCGGGTCAGTGAGAAAAAAAATCCCAGTTCATCCAACAAAATCTACTATGCAGATGTTTAGAATTTGGTGAATTTTAGCTAACCACTGCATAATATACAAGACATTTATTACATAGCTTATATTTTCTAATGGTATGAAATCATCATCTCTTCTGCTCTTGACCGCAAAGCCAGCATCACATGAATGATGCAGAATGACATATGATGTTTACTTGATGGCACAGATTGCATTGCATTATGGAAAAAATATAACGTTCATAATTTAAACCTGGTGACTAAATAACACAGTTCAAATAAATGCAAAATATTTAAAGGTATTTTGTTAAAAATGCTAACAGTCATAACCTGACTATCTTGCAACTAAGAAGGAAACACTCTTTCATGAGAATATTTCTGCAGTCAAGTCATCATTCACCTATATGCACATATGAAGTACCTAAACAATTAAAACAGCTTCCTTTGTCAATCCCCTACCCTTGCTCCACTTCAATTATTCAATCTTCTAAAAAAAAAAGTTTGTTTTCAGATAAAATTCTCCCTCATAGGTCAAAGCCGGAATATGACTATATTTAGCAATTTGAAAATAATTTATCGGATAACTCTGAGCTGGGGCGAAGGGGGAGGAACTCCACACTTTGCTATTCTATTGTAATCTGGGATGAAATCCTGGCCCCACTAAAATCAAAGGCAAAACTCTTATTGACTTCAATAGGGGCAGGATTTCTCTGACAATTGAATGCTGAATGGTAGAATCTTCAAATTTGACTTGCTTTGTAGGTATTATAGAACCTTGATAAGATAGCTAAGTTTGAAGAAAATCAGATCAGTACTTTTAAAGTTAGGATACTTGGAACATTAAACTCCTACCACTTTATAAAACAACTTGTAAAGAAGTTTGTTAAAAATGCTTTAGTTTGGGATTATGAAGATGTACCTCACTCAAAAGAGTAAAATTCATGGAAAAACAAATTGAATACTTTCCAGGTGGAACTTGCCAACAGTACAGCCATATTAAGGTGGCCCTTCTGGAGGTGCTGCTTCTTTCTCCATATTTAAAAGGACCAGCTAGCAGGAAACCATGAGGTGAAAGGATCCTAAGAAAGGGTAATTCCCTATTGGGGAAAAGGAGGATGGACCATCAACTTTCTGAAAGCCAAGGATCTCACTGACAGACACAGTGAGGTTTTCTGAGATGGTCCTTGGTATCCCATGTATTTGAGCTAGTTATATCATAGTAAAATAAGACAACATTATGTTGGTAAAATAAAAATTCACATCCATTATAGACATTAGGGTCTCCTGCTCTTAAGGTTTATTATCCAAATTGTCACAGGGATGCATTTTCTAACACTCATAATGATGATTCTCTATTCCACCACCTAGCTTGCTCAACATGTAAGCATCACACGATAAAGAGCTCCATCTCAAGGAATTCATAAAGCATTAAGAGGAGGCCTCAGTTAAGGTATCTTCACTTGGATGCTTCAGCTCTTTACTACAGATTGGAGAGAGTCACCAGGACAAGAAGTGTACACAGATACAGAGGTAAATCTATGGTTCAGGCCAAGGGGTAGCCATTTCATTTTTAACCTTCCCTCTCAAAATAAACTCTTACCTTGAACTATTTCATGCTCAAATCTCAGCACTGAGGTAATTTGGAAAGTTTGATAAAAATCTGTTCAGTCATTCTAAAGCCAAGCAAGTGTGAAGTAAGTGTCACTTTTTATAAAACAATTTACAATGTCAATTTCTATAAAAGAGGTAGATAGAGATCTTATGTCACGGATACATTTTTCAAGATAACCTAGAACACGTATGTGGCTCACACTCACCCCAGTGGGACACATTTCACAGTGTCATATTTTGTTGTTTTGCCTGGCTTCTCCAGAACAAAAGCTATTGTCCAGCCAAAATAATGGACTGGTGTGTCTATTTACACATTATAAAGAAAATTCCAAAGCAACAATACCTTTTTGAGGGCAATGAAAATCAGAATTACAATTTTTAAAAAAATGTTTCAATTTGCTTAGTTATCGTACGTGTCTGGAGACTTCAACAAAAACTACTCAACGTGCCCTTGGCTTTATTTCCTCCCATTTCTTCTATTGAGGGGGTAGAGGCAAGGGGATTCTCTCTCTCCCTCCTGCCCTCATTAAAAGCTACAGGGAATTCAACTACAAAAATCCACCGGTCATAGGAGCCATTAGAAGCAAGTAGCAATCCACAAAGTCCTGTGTCTCTATGCTGGATGCAGGTAGGAAAGAATGTCATCGGGAACAGTAGTGGTCTGTGCAGCCCCCACAGAGCTTAAACCCCACACAGCAGAAAGTGTTCTGCAGCATCTGAAGGAAAGAAGGAGCATGTCAAGGAACAGGCATCCCTCCTTCCACATCTCCCTGTGGTAAGGGCCAGATGCAAAACCCAGTGAAGTCAATTGGAGTGTTTTCATTGACTTAACGGATTTTGGATCAGGCCCTAAATCTGCAGCTTTTTGATCCCCTCTGGACAAAAACTGATAGTAGCATTTAGCCTTAAATTATTAATAGCCTCCTACAATAGGAGGGTTTTTTTTGTCCTTTTTAGATCATTTCAGTGTTTTGTTGAAGCTGTCTTGCTAATGTAATATCTGGTAACTTTAAAACATTTCAGTGACTTAAGTAAAACAAAACGTAAAGGAGAACAACAAAACACATCATAAAATTAGTAAATATCTAGTTTTCCTAGATCAATGCACTTACAAATGAACAGGTAAAGTTATCCAATTATTAAACAAATACAGCACTTAAGAGAAAAAAAATCACATCTTTGTCATATAATTTTCAAGCCTATGTTCAGTGAAGAGGTGGCATGGCAGAGATCCTATATGCCTCAGGAGACAACCAGAGTGGAATTGAGAGTATATTTTGTGTGTGAATTAGAGGTAAGATGTAATGACACAGGATGAAAGGCTCAGCAGTGATTTTAATAAAGGCAGGAGACAGTACTTCCCTATGGACTCTATATGCAAAGGAGTGGGACTCAACTAGAATATGTGAAAAGATTCAACAAAAAGCAGGAATACATGTTTCAAAGTTGTGAGATTTCTATTAAAATTCATCTGCATTTTATTGAAGTAGAGAATTCTAACTTCAAGACTAACGTTTCTGTGAGTTTATCACATGCCATTACAACAAAAAATATCTAGAACAACTTCCTCTCTTGTGATATAAAGTACTACAGGATAAAGAACTGAAGGGCTCAATTTAAAAAGTTATTTCCTTTAAAAATAATTGTACATATTATAAGGCAATTAAAACGGTGTGGTTAGCATTTGTCTAAAAGTAATTTCATTGCTCCTGTTATTTTGAAAGTGTGGTTTGATTTTTATTTCGATATAATGAATAACCCACTTGATTTTGTAATCTCCAGGGTAATGGCAGTTTTAATTGCTATCCTTTATTATGTGCTTTTTAGCAATCCTCAAAAAAAAAAGCAGTTATCTATGGTTCTAACACTGTTGAAATATGAAGCAGAGTTCCAGAGAAGAATTATTGCTTTTATTCCCCCCTTTTTTAAATGACAGGGTACGTTTGTGATTTTCTACCGATCTCTTTCTTCAAATCATTTAAAAAAAAATCTAAAAGATCTGAAGCAAAGCAAAATGAATGGGATGAACTACTAGAAGAAAAATCTTGCTTTTTTTTTGATCCTCTGCGATAATTGCAAATCTGGCCTGCTGCCAGTGAGGCTGAACACGCTATGATGTCTGGCCAAGTAAAGTAATCTCTTGGTTCAGATCTGAAGTCTGATGAAAATTACAAAGCAGTGACAAAATCAAAATGCCACCTGTGATTTTATGCTAAAACTAATTTGATGGAAAGAGCAACACAATGCAAACAGCCTCTTTAACAGAGTCTAAAGTCTGACTAGATTGAAACCAATGTCAATAGATAGAGATTGGTATTGTGAAAATAAGTTGGGCTCTGCAGATGTTCTTTTTAAAACTGGCGGTCTGTGTCTGACAGGTAAATTGCTCTGAAATGATGTTTGAAATCTGAGGTCAAACTTTTTAAGACAAGAATTTTAAACTAATATACTTTTGCTAGAGTCTTTATTCACTTGCTAGACTATGCAATATGTACCAAACAAAAGTAATCTACATTTCTTCATTTCCTCTCCATACACCATATGCACTATAGGTCAAGAAACTTATAAAGAGGTTTTTTTTTTCCCTACTGTCTTTTTTTTCCCTCCCTCTGTGGGGTCTACATTGGAGTATGTTGCTATAGAAATAGTTGTCCAACTGCAACAATCTCAGCAATAATCCAGAATTGAATCATTGACCTCTTAAGTTGAAAATGTAAGAAATAATCATGATACATTGCAAGAACTCTAATTAGCTTAAAAGGAGCCAATGTGGTTATTCAGCTCATTCGCTTGTCATTAGTATCTAGAAACAGATTATCTAACAAGGAGTTTGCCTATGTAACCATGTATGGCATAAAAATGAACAAAGGGAAATATTGCAGTTTTGTTGTACTATTATAAATGTTTTTCATAAGGTTAGGAATTTCCTGAGAGATGTTCCCATTTTTAATTTCATTTACTTTGAATCTGGTCCTGCGTGCATTGTGCAGGCACCATAATATCACATGCCTAATATAGTAATATTAGCAATCATATTCAGGATAGAACTGTCAGAACCAGTGTAATTTAGACGTTTATCAGTAAAATAAAATTTAAAAAAGCATCACTATTACTTTGTGAACTACTGTTGGTGCCATTACTATTTATAGTAAAGTTCAATACCATATGTTTATTTAATTTTATTTATAATGTTGCACATTGAAGAAAAAGAGTATACCAATAAGAACAGCTTCTAACAATGCAGATGGTCTGAATCTCATTTGCTAGATTTTACTTCATATTCATTGTCCCATCCAAAATTTAAGGCTTATGTGGAGTATTTAATCAAGTATGACAGCACAGGATTTACTGAGCTCTCACAAAATAACAAACTGTATTTTTGTAACTGTGCTAAAGAGTATAGTAGAACCTCAGTTACAAACTGATCAGTCAACCGCACACCTCATTTGGAATCGGAAGTACCCAATCAGGCAGTAGCAGAGACAAACAAACAAATAAAAGCAAATGCAGTACAGTACTGTGTTTAAATGTAAACTACTAAAAAATAAAGGGAAAGTTAAAAAAATATTTGACAAGAGAAAGAAAATGGTTGTGTGCTTGTTTCATTTAAATTAAGATGGTTAAAAGCAGCATTTTTCTTTTGCATAGTAGTTTCAAAGCTGTATTAAGTCAATATTCAGTTGTAAACTTTTAAAGAACCACCATAATGTTTTGTTAGGAATTACGAACAAACTCCATTCCCAAGGATGCTTAACTGTTATATATTCTCTTTAGGAGACTTATGCAGCTATCAGAAGAAAATGTTTCTAACGTCATTGAAAACAATGGTAACTAGATGGAGTGCAAGCACAGTGCATTTTGGCAATTAACTTATAGTATATATTTGTATTTCAGCTATTTCATATTTTCAGTATTTTGCTATTTCCTTTCTTCAGTGATGTTTTCTATGGATTTAGTATTCTCTTTGATCTTCAAGTTCATTTTTGCATTTTGTATTTTTTTTCTTTCCCCACCGCCCCAGCAGTGTTAACAAAGGAATCCTTTACCAAGCCTCCTTAACCTTCTAGTAACTAGATCTTAAAGCCACTCCTTACATATTTTCTTTCATATTCAAAAAGAGCAATTCCATGCCACGTAGACCCTAGAGTTCTCACTAAACCCTGAACTTTAGAAACATACGCATGCACAGAGAAGCATTCACACCAACATAAAATAAACTCTGAAGAACAAAGATGCATATAGCTATTCAGAGTAAATTAAAATAAGTAAGTACCTACCTGGAATAAGCTGACCCAGTAACTGGTGGGACCTGGACAGGCTGAGTACAGCTACAATGACAACAAAAGGATAATGTTCCCATTTCATGATGTTTCCTTCCTTGCATTACACCAGCTCAGCAGCATTTAAGTGTTATCTGCAACAAAAGTGGAAAGAAGGTAGACTAAGATGACAGTTTATAGTCATTGGCAATTTGGAAGAGCTTTAAAACACTTTTAGCCTAGTACATCTCTGTCAAATTCACGGATTTCAATATAGTTTTTTATTCAAGCACTTTTGATTCTTTGTAATAAGTAGTTGGTTGTAAAATACGAACAAACCTGAATCCCCATACTACAGCAGACCAGGCACCAACAGTGGCAGATGCATTGAAGGAAGGCATGAGAAACCCCATTATAGACAATGTATGATTATTTAATGCTGTTGGCTGGCTGAGCTAACATGTAAACTGTATATGAGAACTTAAGCACATACTTAAAAATCTTTCTGAATTGAGGTTTAAAACAATCCCTGCTCAGGAAAGCACTTAAAACACATGCTTAACTTTAAGCATATACTTAAATCCCTAGAGTAACACATACTGCTTTTCTTAGGTACGGTTTGTTGAATAAGGGCTGTAGGGATCAATCTTGCCAAGGTACTGAGCACTCTGACTGGATTCAGCAAACCATTTCATTATGAAAAGGCAAAACTCTCATTGGCTTCTATGGTGCAGGATCCACTCCTGGTGGAATTCTGTGCTAAAAAAAATTAAGAATTCTGCACACAGTATTTTATGTATTTCTGCATAATTTGTCCATATAACACAATATAATCACACCAGTTTCAATTATTTTGGTAATTTATTATTTCAAAATATCTGTCAGCAAGTATGTCTAACAATAGACAACAAAAAAGATTCCCCCAAGAGTAGAGAGTGAAAGAAACCCCCTTGACAACCCAGTTCCTGTTTCTCTGTTACGCTTTTATTAGGTGCCTCAGTCTGGATGTGTCATATGTGCCAGCTGGGCAAATCATGCAGGGAAAATTTGGCCACTCTGGTCTTTTAGTAGATTCTTGGGTTTTTTGCCGTGTCCCCATAGGATTACTATATTTCAGGTTCTCAGAGGACACTACTGCAGGTAGGGTGAGAGGGAAGGGGACCTGGATGGAGGGGTACAGTTAGGGGGTGTGGAGGGAGTATTTAGGAGTGCTGGAGGGGCGCGTGTGTATGTACTGGGAAGAGGTATTTGGTGGATGTTGAAGGCCCCTCCCTGGTCTAGACACCTGAAACCCCTCCTCCCCCAGAGCCCAGCTGCAGGCTCTGCTCCACATAGCTTCATTACTATCCTGCCGGGGTATGCGGTACTTCCTCATCCTTTGCAAGAGCCTATGATCCTATTATTAATGTGTATGCCTATTCCTTTTCTGAATCTTGCTAAACTCTTGGTCTCATTGTCTTGTGGCAATGAGATATCCAGGTTCCTTGATAAAAAGCAATGCTTTCTTACATTTTGGTAAACAGAAAAGCACAAATGACCTTCTCTGTATTGTCCTTTCTTTTACATAGTTCAACAAGTCTTCTTCTTTGGCATACCACAGAAGCCCTAATCTTTTAAATCTTTTTTCATAATGAATTCTTTCCTTGCCTCTAATCTTTTTGATGCTGTTCTCAGGACCTTTTCAGTTTTACAATAGCAAATACACAAAGGAAACAAAGATATTTAAAAAAAATCAGATTTGTAATAACACAATTGGCCTTGAGTGTGAATATCGCACCAAAGCACTGGTTAAAGAAAAAGCTAATACACCCCAAAGTAACTTTAGAGGAATCCCATTAGTTGCATAGAAAAATATCACTATATTAAAAAAGCCACACACATGCCATTTAGGCACACAACAGGGAGGAAATTCCTCAGTGCACAATTCTTTCTTGTTTGGTTGATAAATATTCTGTACCAAGTAAGTTTCAGAATAAGAAGGGAGGTTGCATGTTTATAACTTTAGGCAACACTGGTTCAGAAGTACACTTGCTTGCATGGGAGTGCCAAGATTTTCTTATTACCACCCTGTTGGCAGGTGTTAGCTGTTTTTAGGATTCTGTCTCATTGTGTTTGATGAGGCTCCATCCTCAACAAAACGGAGCTAGGAGCTTCCTTCTACGGAGGTATTAGGGGTTAGAACAAAAGGTCTTCCCAGGGGAATTCTCCAAATGACCACATGTATGGAGAATTCTTGGGCTAAAAAGTTTTATGTTATTTACCAGTAGAGCCCAAAACTATAGGAATGGGGTAGTTTGCACGAAATAAACCAAGACTTGTTCTCCACTACCTTGCAATTAACACCTGAGCAAAATTAATGAAAAATGCTACCCAATCAGAATGAGCATTCAGGATGCAAAGCAGTGTAGAATCACATCCATTCTGTGTAGATTCTGAGCAGGGTGGGAACTCCATTCACTTACAGTGCCAATGGTAAGCCACCTGATAATGTTGTTCTACCTCTCCCATTGAAACATTTTTTTTTATGTTCAAAGCCTGAGATTAACTGAAAAGGAACCAAATAAGTGCAAAACTTGAGTTCTGAATTAGTTGGATCAACTACACTGTAAATTCAATCCAGTATCTGAAAGTCAAACTCTCTTCTCTCTAGTTTGTACATCTTCACCAGGAATAAAAGATGCTAAAACTAAAATTTTAACAACTTTATTGATGTATTAGCCAGAAAAGAATCCAGCTCACTTTCCTATAGTTCACTTGGGTCTCCAGTGTTAAGAGTGTTGAGCTTTGTTCCTCCAAAATTCTGGGGCTCATGGGGAATTAGTCCAGTACTGGCATAAGTTACAGCAGCCCAAAAGGCACCCACAACCCCGTAAAGGGTCATTCTATATGTCAGGAATAGCCAGAGGTGGCCCAGCCATACCCTTTTCCTGAGCTATGCTCCCTGTGCTGAGGAGCAATATGAGAGTAGTGTAGAGATTTTGTTAATCTATTCCACCCAATCTATACCACTTATTCAAGGGTAATTCCGAGATAACCTGTTAAATCACTTACACATATCCACAAATGGATGAAAATATATTTCCACTGACTATTAACATGTAAAGATAGACAAAGCAAGAAAAATACTGCTTAAGAACTTAGAGAAAAAGTTCAGTGATTTAGACTTTTGAATTAGGTTGGTTACAAATGGACTCATGAATGAACAGTAAAAACAGTCATGACTTGTTGACTTAAGGATCTTTTCCTTGTCATCACATGTCAAAATATACAATTTGTGTTTTCACCATTTATAAAGCTTTAACATTTTGAATCTCAACTCTGTCATTAAATAGTTTTCTGAGTCTCTTCCCCCCTCCAATAATTTCTTGCAACTGTGAAAATGTAAATAATTTAAAATCTAAGAAAATGCTTAAAGTAAACATTGATATCATCTGTCAAAATTATAAAAACAGGTGACTACATCCCATATTCATCATAGTAATGTTATATGATATGATTGTGGCATAATTTTGATGCATTATGTACACAATGGATCACGTAAGGTGTCATTGGAAAAGTTATGATTTACTGACTATGAATATCCTGCGTGTATACATGTATCATTTTTGTATCTGATATTATAAATATTGACTATGGATCTGTATTTCAAATGAGCTTACTCTGGAAAAAACCCACAGCCAGCCTTTCAGGCACAACAATGAAGAAGCCAGACAGTGCTAATGGTTTATCAACAAAGATAATGGGCTGTAAACATTTCAGCTAGCCTGTAAGTAATGACTGCTATGACTCTGCAAAGACATGTGACTAGACCACATGGCTCTGAGCTCCATTTGTGTACCAATATTTTTCCACAAACTGGGAATCAGGTTTGAAACAAAGGGTTCCTGCCATATGGAAAAGCTATATAAGACAGGAAGTGGCATCATCTGTTGTTAATCACTCCCCCACAACTCAAAACCTGAGAGAAGCTCCAAAAGAAAAAGGACTTGGAACAGGGGTGGGGAGCCCAATCTGCAAAGCAAATGCAGCTTGTGCCTTGAGAATCTGTAAGCCTGATTGTATCATCAGTCATTTGGGGTCGGGAAGGAATTTTCCTTCAGGGCAGATTGAAGAGGCCCTGGAGGTTTTTCACCTTCCTCTGTAGCATGGGGCACTTGCTGGAGGATTCTCTGCTCCTTGAAGTCTTTAAACCATGATTTGAGGACTTCAATAGCTCAGACATAGGTGAGAGGTGATTTGAGGACTTCAATAGCTCAGACATAGGTGAGAGGTTTCTCGCAGGAGTGGGTGAGTGAGATTCTGTGGCCTGTGTTGTGCAGGAGGCCAGACGAGATGATCATAATGGTCCCTTCTGACCTTAGTATCTTGAATCTCGTTCAGTCTACAATCCTAGTCAATCTTAAGCTTGTGTTCTCACTCCATAGCATTTTTTTCCTACATCTCACTCACCCTTTTGTGCCCCTTTTCACACCAAGCCCTTTTTTAGCAGGAACTTTTACTTCCTGATCACCAAGTAACACTTCATCTCTTTCAAATCCCTTCTTAAAAATGAGGATTTTTTTTCAAGTATCCCATGCTGACCAAATCAATTCTTTGTTTGAATCTTTTATATCATATATTGCATTATTTCTGAGAGAAGGGCTGTTCCCTTTGTGACCAGGGGTGCCATGTTTTAGGCATTTTGCAAGTTGTAAAAAATGTCCACATTTGCTTAATTCTTGTCAATCATTGCCTTTAGTGGGAGCAGGATGGTGCCCAAATGTAAAATGTACCAGTGGAGCTGAAGTAGACAGGAATATCATGCTCAACCAGTAAGTGGGGCTTGTGATCTCTTAATTATGTTAGTTCACTTCTTACTTTTCTGACAATATTGTCAATTCTGGTAGTTACATGCATTTTTTAATCTCAGATTTTTCACTCAAAAAGAAACTATACAAACACAGGCCTACAATCATTACACAGGGAAAAAAAAGTGACCTTTCTGTAAGTCACTTTTTCAATCTGCAGAGCCATTATTTTCCATTACTAGCCTCAATCCAATGAATATATATTTAATGAATAGTCAAAGCCTGAAAAATAGCCAGTCCAGCACTGGGAATATTCACTATAATCTTATCTGACGATATTACCAAAAAAATTGAAAAGGTTTTTTTTTAAAAATATGAATATTTCCAGTTTGCCTCCCTCTTTCTTACATTTGCTCTACCTGCGCTGCTGCTACCATGACAGCCAGCAGCGACAGCAATCCTGTTCCTCCCTTTCGCTCCTGCCCTTCCCCCACCTATGGCAGAAGTGCTCGCTATGGTCCTGCTATCACAACCACAGGCAATACTCATCCTCTCTCTTCTGAGCTGAACACAAAAACATTCCTCCACTTCCCTCCCCACCTTCTCCATCACTGCCATGACAACTAGTCACAGGACTACGCCTACTCCTCAGTTCCTCTCCCACCTGGCTGTACTACCTCCAGCAGAGACCAATTGGTAACGAACAAGTACAAATGTGAAGCCAGCCTCAACTGCATAATGACAGGGACAAGCTACCTGCTTCCCAGTAAACAAGGGTTAATTCCAGCGCAAGATCCCCTTTTGTCTTGCACAAGTTATTAGGGAAAGGGTGATGAGGCTGCTTGGGGGAAGAAAGGGGTAGACTACTTGCCAAGTAGCGCCCCAAACTAAGTCTCATAGGACTGTGATGAACCCCAGGCTGGGGAGTTTTCATGTTTACTTACTGATAGCAGCTGCTTAAAGATAGCACTTTACATTTATCCACCTTTGTGAAGTGCTCTGATAGAGAAATAAATGATGCAGGAAGGGGATTGATCCCCACTGGCTATACTATGTCATCAGAATGATTGAACAGCAAACAAACATTAAAAAGTAAGCCTAATGGTCCCCTCTTCTTTATACCAGTTAAACTCCATTGTCTGCCATGAAATTACTGCTAATTTACACCAGTAAGAGTGAGAAGAAGTTAGGCCCCATGTGTCATCCACAGGGCATGATGAAGATAAACACTACTTTGTCTACTGCATTATAATCATTAAAGAATCAATGGCAAATTAAACTGCACAAACCCAGAGGGGGAAGAAACAGTGCAGTAAATGCAGAGAAAAAAAATGATTAGAACCTTAAGTGTAGTGCTATTTATCCATATGGCTAATGCAGCAAGCAGCTGCAGAGGTAAAGACATCAGGACAAAAAACAAAAATCAATGCTGATTTTACCCGAGTTACTTTTTTCCTTTCTTTATTTTTTAAATTATTATTGTAGTCTGCCTCAGAGCTAGCAACCAGCCTTTCAAGAGAATAAAATGTACACTTTTACAGCATGCTGAATAGAGAGAGGGCTTCAAAAGATAAGGAAATTAAGGGACTCATAAGATTCATAAGATGATGTAACCTCTTTTCATAAGAGCTGTGAACTTTGGCAAATAAGCTGCTGCATAATACCATCAACCTTATCTACAGAGATAAGAGCCAGTTTTGACATGCTGCCTATTTTAGCTCCAAGACCCAGATGGTATAAATTGGCATAATTCCATTGAAGCCAATGGAGCTACACCAATTTACACCAGCAGGGTAACTGGCCCGTGGAGTAGCAATTCATGTGTACTCCCCAATGGTGGCGGGCAGGGGAAGGGAGAACTATTAAGCCTTCTAATATCCAGTGAAACTTACTTTCAATCATTTCATTTCAGCATTTGATGAAAATTAGTGGGACTCAGGGTATCAGATAATCTCAGTTTAAACTAACACTATTTCTGGACTTCTTCCTGTACAGTACCATCTTGAAAGTTATACAACACAAAATGAATCACCATACTGTACTACTTTAAAACTTAATTCTTGCCTTGGATAGGCTTGATTTATTTTAGAGTTCTAGAGACATAGAAGAAAACATCTCTGTGCGTTGACTCAGTTCTCTCTCTTCAAGGGCCAGGTATGATACATGGTTAATATCATTTTGAAAAAGAAATGCAACAAGATCCTCAGCTGCTATAAACTGGTAGTTTCATTGATATGAAGGTAGCTACACTGATTTTACATCAGCTGAGGATCTGGTCCAGGATTTCTTGGGGGATATTTTCAGCATGCAATTCTTGGAAGCAGACACATGGCACCTATTAAAGTTCACTTCATTGCCCCTTCAAATTGCACTGAAAATATTTTCCTATTTTATGACTAGCATAAGAATTCCTATAGCAGCACTCCAGTTGGAATCTAAGATTATATGAATTTATGTTTCACTTTGGAAACCAGTTAAATGCTCTTGTAGTAGAAGTTAGCAATGAAAATAATAGAGGGGGGAAAATTCTTATGAAACTCCATTCATTTTTATTTTTAGAAATCTCTTCCCATTGTTTTGATGTGGTGACCACACTGTTTAAATTAATTATAGCTTTTGTAGCTTCACTAGATCAAGTGGGTTGCTTCTCTATTTGGAATATTTGTTCACTTAGCGGCGGCCCAAAAACCTCTGTTAATGACTCACTTTGGATTGTAGACCTACCCTATCGCAGAATGGGACATACCCTAGCCAGCTTTAATCTAGGTAGCTCAAGCTACCAGAGTAGTGAAGCTACGACAGCACAGGCTTCAATAAGGGATAGTCACCCAAATAATTATCCAGGTTTCTGGACAGGCTCACGCAGCCTATATCGCTGTTACTTCACTGCTCCAGTAACAGCTAGATGGACTGAACACATATTGTATACAGAATTCAAAGAAAGAAGAGAGACTGCTGTAATAATCTGATTATTGAGCAGCATTTGCAGATGGAATAGTCCTAAATTATGCCATGCAGTATTGTAGATTGCCTGATCTCATCATAGGTCCTGGTGAATTAATCCTGATAAAATTAGGTATAACATTTGAGAGTTTAACATGCAAAAAATGTTCACAGAAGATTATAGTATTGCATTAGATTAGAAGGCAGCTTTTGTTGGCTATTTGAACATAAGATACCCAAAAGAGGCAACAGACACTTTGCAAGAGTCACTATAAGTGAATCAATTGGACAAAACCCTACTCAAGTACAGATGATGAGTGGGGAAGCATTGTCTGAATCTATAATTTGTTCTATATTAATTCTTGTTGAAATATTTCTTACATGGGAAAACATGGGGAAGGTGGAGGGAAGATATGAAGGTCTTCTATGGTCTCTTTAGAAGGCGAGTAAGAAGTCAACCAGGAGAGGTCCTAAGCAGAAGTTCTACAGTGCAGCAGAGAGGGGAGGGTGAGGAGGAGGGGTTTTAGGAACAATTCTATTTTCTTTAGTCCAATCAAGTTCAACTGGAGAATAAAATTACGCTTCCTGTGATTCTTTATCAGAGTAGGAAGATAGTCCTCTGCTCCATCCCTCCCACTTCTGGCTCTGACCCAAAATTCTATGGAACACTGAACTTTTAGGAATAGAGGAGATGGACTTCCATACAGCCCTAGGGAGGAAGTGGTCATGGTTCCATAAAGGTGGCCTTTGCCCCATTTCACACTCACCAGGAGAGTTCCTCAGGAAAAGATTACTCCCTTCAGTTGCATAAACAGAGGAGGCAGTTGAGATACCAGTGTTCTGACACAAAGGCACCAATCAGTTTTATAACTAAATCTGGAATGGCACGGATTCTATGGAGAAGTGATAAAAGTGCCTATATTTATTATAAGCAGAGCTGGTAGTACCAGCTATGGATAAGGTTTCCTGACATTTTCCATTACAAGATCCTATTTTCAGTTCCTTGCCGCTTTGCCAAACTTTAACACGTGGTAGCTAGACTATAGTAAAGTAACTTTGAAATTCTCTGACACTAAACCGAAATGTGCAATGCTGTTAAGCATCAAGTACTACACTTGACTGCTCCGTGCTTGAAAGAAAGCAACAAGTTTTCATCACCACCAGTGTTATTTCTTTCATTCTTTTCAAAAGTCAAGGCTCGTCTACACTACAAAATTAAGTTGACTTTATCTAATTTGACCTTGAGCCTCTGAATTAAGTCAACTGTGTGTGGCCACATCATGCTCATTGTCTCAATGGAGTGCATCCTCGCTAGCAGTGCATCTTGGGTCGCAATCCCAAAGTGCAACTTGCCGCAATGTGTTTTGGAAATTTGTGCAATGCCTCATGGGACAGAAACATTGTCACAGGGGAGAATGGGAACATTGCATCGGCATCCAACCCCGTGGTTTTCGCGCCTTAAAACCACTGTGTGTATGCCATAACCCCAGAAGCATGGAGCCTGCTCAGTTGTGCACTCTTGCTGTGAGGATCTCAAACACCTTGCACTTTCTCCTGCAGTATTTCCAGAGCCAAAGTAGGGTCCGCCGTGCAGAACATAGCGATTTCATGCAAGCAGCCCTGCTGCAAGCCATTCAAAAAACAAAACAAAAAAAAATCAATTCACAGTTGCTGCTGGCAGTCAGAGAGCAGCTGCACTCTGTTGAGCGCCGTTTCTGGTGAAATAAGTACTGACCTGAAAACTGATGCAGTCCCACCAGTATAGGATGACTAGCAGTGGCTGCAGAACTTTCAAATGCTTTCCCCTGCCCTGCAGTTCAGCAACACAAGAATGAGAGCTGCTCTGACCATGGAGAAGCAAGTGGCACTCGCTATTTGGATGCTTGCAACACCAGACAGTTACCAGTCAGTGGGGAATCAAATTGGAATAGGTAAATCAATCATGGGAGCTGCTGTGCTCCAAGCGTGCAGGGCCATTAATCGACTTCTGCTATGAAGGGTAGTGATTCTGGGAAATGCGCAGGACATAGTGGATGGTTATGCCCCAATGAGGTTTCCTAGTGGGGCAATAGATAGCACCCATATCCCCATCTTGGCACCAGACCATCTTGCCAAATAGCCAACCACATAAACCAAAAGGGATACTTTTCAATGGTATTGCAAGCCCTGGTGGATTACTGGGTGTTTCATCAACATAGCATGGTCGGGAAAGGTTCATGACTCGGGTCTGTTCAAAAAGCTGCAATCCACAACTTTCTTTCCAGACTGCAAAATAAACATTGGTAACATTGAGATGCCTATAGTTATCCTGGGGGACTCAGCCTACCTCTTGCTCCTATGGCTCATGAAGCCATACACCAGCCGTCTGGACACCAACAGTAAGGCATGGTTCAACTATAGGCTCAGCAAGTGCTGAATGGTGGTTGAATGTGCCTTTGGTCATTTGAAAGGGCGCTGCAGAAGTTTAACAACAAGTCTGGACCTTAGTGAAGAGAACGTCCCATGGTTATAGCTTCCTGCTGTGTGCTCCATAATATTTGTGAAAAAAAGGGGCAGTCAATTTTGAGCAGCCAGACACCAGGGCAATAAGAAGAGCACAGCAAGGGGCGCTGCATATCTGTGGGCCTTTGAAAAGCTGTTTCAGTAATGAGGCACAGTAATGTGAGCTGCTTGTCTGCATTGTGCTTTCCGAAACCTTCACCTGCCTTGTATCATGGTCCCTGTGAAGCCAACCCCCCACCCAAGCCCACTGCATCTACTCAAAGAACATTTACTTCTCAAATCTATTTACTTTATTTTACAAACATAGGTAAAGAAGGAGAACAGAATAAAAGGTAACCTTGGGGAAAAGGGGTTGTAAAGTTGGAACGGGAGAAACATTATCAGCTGTGTTACATAACACTGCATTCCAGACCATCAAAGGTCTGAATGGGCATCTTCTGTTCCTTGTACCCTCCCCCTGAGTTAAGTGAAAGGGATAATGGACTTTTTGCCCATGCCTCAGGGAATGTTTTAGGGAGGGTGATTCTGCACCAGGTGATGCTGGCTGGCTGTCCACCAGGGTCTGCAGAGGGACTCTACTCTTCTGCTTCTGTTCCTGCAGTTCAACCAGATGCTCAACATGCCTGCTTAATCCCTCATAATCCAAAGCATATCATCCTGCGCCATACACTCTTGCCCATTGGAAGCTTTCCTGCTCTCCATGTCCATGTCTAACTTCTTGGACAGTGAAATCCTCCACGCTCGCAGCTCTGTGTCAGCTGTCCCAGAGGCATTCATTATCTCCGTGAACATGTCCTCCCGCGTTCTCTTTCTCCTACTAATCAGTGAAAATCTGCTTTCAGATGTTGATGACATGCTGAAGGACAAATTTCCAGATCTCAGTCATGGGAAAAAATAAAGGAGACATTGTACATTAATAAAATGTTTCCATAGCAAGGCTGTTTTCATAAAGAAAACAGATTATACTAGGTGCAAGCCATAACATAATCAGAATCCATAACTGTTCACTCTGCCGTTTTGCTGCTCCAGCCATGGTGAGTATGCCCTCCTGGTGACCACACTTTTAATGACGTTTATGGCAGGCTCATGTCGGGAGCAGAATCAAACAATGGCCCTTCTCCATAGCACCACAGGAAGCAGTTTACGAGAGGGGCGGAGGGGGGAGTTTTCACTCCTAAATTGTGGAATCTCTCATGTGGGGCCCTAGTCCCCTATCAGCCACTTTTAAATACTTGCCGACCCATGTTGAGCACAGTAAAGGCAGATTAGCGGCTGCATGGTTTGGTGATCCAGATGTGTGGCAGGGGCGGCGGGGGGTCTACATGCCATTTTAAAGAGCACTTTTAATGAAAAACTTCCCCCATTTCCCCTAGGCGATTCTATGTGGTATCAGTCTCCTGAGGGTAACAGAAGCGGAAAGGAAGGAGATGCGGCAAGCATCTGAGTTGAGACCTGGTCCTTATGCTGCTATGCTGTGTACCACAATGATGCCAACAGAATTAACTGAGGAGTTGCATGGGAAAGCGTCCTACCATGGTGGAAGAAATATGGCTGCCCTGCCCAGAAACCTTCTGCAAAGGGCCTCCAGGAAAGTTTCCCAGAGATATCCATGGAGGATTCCCAGGCTATCCCAGTCCCCATAAACAGTCTTTCTCCAGAGGCCACCCTCTGCGTAGCTTGAGTGGCCTCTTGTAAGCAGAAAACCACAGCACCTCACTTTTTCCTCACAGTAAACATGCAATACCACTGAATGTGTATGCCCGCTAAAGTTTAACTGGACTTTCATTGTAATTGTATACTCACCAGAGGTGCCTTCCCCAGCATCACAGTTGGCCACCGTGATGTTCTGCAACCCACAGGGCTCCAGGGTTAAAAATACTTCCTGGCTCTCGGGGAGAACGGATCCACTGCTCGCCTGTCTCCCATTCTCCTCCTCCTCAGGAGCGAGGCTGGAGCGCGTTTGGGGCGTGTAGTCTCCATGATCAGCTGTGCTCAAGCTGGCATGCTCCCAGTGCTGATCAAAATAGGAAATCAAAAATTCCTGGAGCTTTAGCAGGGGAGGGGCACAGGGAGGAGCCTGTGTACCTGGCTGCAGTGCAGCACAGTTGAGAATGATCTCCAGAGCAGTCACAGATGAGCATTGTGGGACACCACCTGATGGTCAATTAAGTCAAATTACAGAATGCTGCATCTGCACTACCTCGCAGTCAACCCATGAAAATCGAATTAAGCACTGTGCCCAAGGGCGCAAGTAACTTAAGGGACTTACCAGTACTCAGGGTGGCCGGGGTCCTGAGCAAGGTGTGTCAGGGGGTGGCTTAACCAGAAGGGGCAGGGATGGGGCCAGACTCCCCCAGCCAGCTCGCCCTTCAGCACAGCCTGGCAGCGATTTAAAGGGCCCAGGGCTCCTGGCCACTGCCTCCGCTACCCTGGGCCTCCAGAGGGGATTTAAAGGGCCCAGGGCACCGCCTGCTGGAGGGGTAGTGGCGGCCGGGAGCCCCAGGCTCTTTACATCATCGCTGCCGGTATGGTTGGCTGTGTACTGGCTCTTACCGGTACACCGTACCATACCAGACTGCCTTACTTTCACCTCTGGCTATGCCTCTGGCAGAGGCGCATTATAGAAGCGAACATTAGAGGCGATTTAGGTCAGCGTAAAGGACCCAGTATTGTGGACACATACATTAACAGGTCAACTTAAGGTGGCTTCCTTCGATCTAACTTTTTAGTATAGACCAAGACTCAAAAGAATTACCAGAACAAACTGAAGAAAAGTAAGGCTCCCTTCAGTATGGAATTATTGCATAATGCAATTAGAAGGGGATAATAAACAGTATCTTAATCCTGCCACACCAAAGGATTCTTTCCTCTCATTTAATTTGCAATGAGATTTGTGTAAGTAGTAAGAACCTTCTTTTTTCAAGTGGATAAGGTGTTTTGAGAATGAAGTATCATCTGTTTAAGTAACATAGTTTGAATCCTGCTGATAGCTATGTTTTTGAAGAACATGCCCCTCACTACAAATATGTAGTTTCATTTCAACATAAACCACTGAAAACCTGGAGTCTAATCCTGCTCCAATTTAAGTTAGTTATCAACTCCCATTAACTGCAATGACAGTTGGATCAGACATTTAGTTTTTGATGAACAGCTCTTATGTAATGGGCTAGATATATATTGTTATGAGCTGGGTAAAACCTTGCAAGTGTCTCTAGCTGAGGATTCAAAATGGACACCCAAAATCACCAGTCACTTCTGAAAATCTTAGCTAAGATTCTTGGAAAGAAAACATATTTTTGATATTTCCTTACATAGAAAGTTAAAACTGGGACAAAAACCCATCACCTATTTATTATTAATTCATGAATAATCCCCCATAGAGACCAAAATATTAAATTTACATTGCAGGAATTATTCTTAAGAATTCCTGTCACTGTTAGAAAGCTATTAGCTTGTGAATATTGGACAAAGTAAAGTGCTTATGGTTAAAAATACTTCCAAATACAGAGCCAGATGGATAACGAAACATCATCTTATCACTGCAGAACTAAAGAGAAGAAAGTCCAATCACTGAAAGGTTAAAAAAAAAAATCACTTTGACTGCATTTTGACTCCTGTTATATACGATATAAAAAGGCGAGGGTTTTTCAAAGGCATTTAGCTTTAAACAGTCACAGCACCTTTGAATGTCCTCAGCAGGACCAGAAAGGGGGAATTCAATTTTCAAAGATAATTGTGTCAGATAACTGTCTCAGCCCTTTTCAGAACAATCTGATAAATACCTAATTACCAGCCAAGTGATTTCAGAGCCACACAGCTGGGCTTGAGAGAAGGCTACAGGGAATGACAAGGTCCCCTAAAGCTATCAATAGTTAAGCCAGTAGGATTGTGAATTACTTCATGTATTCAGCTGACGCAGTGCATGGAACGTCTGGAGAAAACAAAATATTAATAAAAGGTTGAAATTTCAAACAACGTTTGTTTGCAAACAAGACTGATTAGTACAATTACTTTCCAAAGTCTACAGTATGAAATACTTTGAAAGTATACTACAGTTTTCAAAACTGGACCAAGTGTACATGGCTTCATTCTAATTCAGTTACTACTTTACTTCTGTGCACCTTGAATAATATCCATTTCCAGTTATAACTCTCCCCTCAGAAAGTTTTATAATCAACATCACAGCCTAGTTGTACACTTAAAACTTAATTCTAGATTTAGAGTTATTACCATTCCCAGGGAAGTTCCCAATTTTAAGTATAATGAATATTGCAGGTATCAGCTGATTGGGGAATACCACTGGAAGCAGTAATCCTTTTTTTTTTTTCTCCAAAATGTACTCACAGGCCATGAATCAAGAAATTATTGGAAAATCTCATGGGGAAACTGTGTTTGTAAAGCAGTCACTTCTCAAATAAAACCCCATATTATCCAAAAGTTAAATTACAATCTTTTATTCAAAATATACTTTTTATATAGTATCTTTGGTGCTGAAAAATCCATCCAGACACAAACTGTGGGTCAATCCTTTAATCTTGCTGCACCCAAAATTCCCATTGATTTTAATGGCTCTTTTGTGCATGGAGGATTGACAGAAGTGAGCCAATAATACACATATTGAATGGAGGCAGAGAGGGCATAATACATTACATTAAGAATGCAGAATTAAGTGTCAGAGAAGAAACAGTAAAGTTAATGGTAAGGTTCCAACAATATTAAACTGAACAAGTTACATATTTCACATGTTTTACGGAAGTTCTTTAACAGAACAAACAAATATATTAAGCAACATTCCTAATGCTATTTTCATTTGGACACAGGCTGACTCAAGTGCTCCCATTGAAGTCATTTGGAAATTTTACCATTGACTTCATTTGGCAGTGGAGTTAAGTCAGTGTTGAGTGTTTTTGAAAATATCACCCTTATCCAAAAGCAAGGATACAAAACACTACATGTGATATAGCTTAGTCAACGTTATAGCTAATGTAAACCTGGCGCATTTATGCTGTATGAGCCAGATTGCCATCTTTTGTGGAAGAGGGTACAGGGAAAAGTCTGTTAAATTTTCCTCATAGAATTTTCCTTGAGCTCCATGCTTGGAGGCCACATCACCTCCAAATTATTTGGACCCACAGGGCTGGGAAGCCTTTTCTAAGATCTGTCAGGGACTGGCCTTGTAGATGCTTCTTGACAAAGTTGATTGCATCATCTGCCTTTGCTCAGCAGTATAGTTTCAGCAGAAGCTGTACTGCCATTGGTTGGCTCACCTATGAGCTATGGAGTCGTATGTGCTGAGGTAATTCTGAGGGAAGTAATACAACGTTAAGCACTATTACCTCACCTTAAGATTTCAAACAAAATTCTAAGAGAAGAGCAAGGGGTGGTGCTGAGAAAATGTGCCCTCTCCAATACAAGTCTAACTTGCATGGACTAAACCCTAAATGGCTACATTTAGATTCCACAGAGTCTATGGAGTTTAGGTTGGTTTTTACCACTTTAACAATTATTTTACAAGGGTTTGGGATTAAATTAAATCTTTTGTTCTGATATCACTATAATAAACTGGGTATTAAACCAAGAGAAGGTCATCTTGAAGAAAATCTATCCCTCATGGA
The DNA here is from genome assembly GCF_965140285.1 of Lepidochelys kempii. NCBI lineage: Eukaryota > Metazoa > Chordata > Testudines > Cheloniidae > Lepidochelys > Lepidochelys kempii. Next base: position 180,597,040 of record NC_136380.1, read on the forward strand.
AATGTTGCTAATAGTGACAGTATTTGTAATAAATGAACTTCCTCCAAAATAAGAATAAGTCCTAGAATAAGACCTGTTGTGAATTTCTTCTTTGGATAAAGTAGCATTGTGGTAACATGGAAAAAACAGCTATCCTTGTCTATTAGTTTCTGTTCAGCTTCCAACCTACCAGTTAGAGATGAGCAAGCTTTGGATACAACACTGGGTCCTTGCCAAGTAGGCCCTTTCCCACAGGGGAACAGATTGTTGGTGCTGTAGAATGGTCTGGCAAATGTGAGAGAGACTCATTGCCTCCTTAGCCAGTAACTGGCAATAGGTATCTTCTTGAGACAGCATTGCAAGCCATTGCTTGTATGGATTCATAAGACTTTGTGCATAAGAATGAGAGAGGTATCCAGAGCAAGACTTCTTAAATATGGATATTAAATGTTTGACCTTTGAAAAGGTCCTCTCTCCAGGCCAGAATTCCTTTGGCAAAGCATGTCAATACTACTGATGCCTTGAAAAGGAGGCTGCCATATCTTTGAAATATCACTCCAAAAAGAACTTCAATTTACTGACACTAAGGATGGGAAGGGCCAATGAACACATCCTCCTGTAAAGGACAACTTTTCCTTGGGTGAAGGCTCCATCATATTGAGCCTGGTAGCAGCTTTGCCTGTGTCACTTGAGATGGAGGGGTACTGTTCCTGCTTAGCACTCCCCACATTTTCAAGCTGGAGGGCATGTCACTTCATGAAGGTAGCCACTGCAGCAGCATCCTAAGGAGATGTGTGTGTGACCCTGCAAGTGGAGCTATCCTGTAGTGATACATTTGGGCAGACAGTTAGAAACAGTGAGGAGGGAGACAAAAAGTTCATTGAAGAATAAAGTGTTAGAGCAAAATGAAGGTCTCACAGGCCTTTCCTGGGGAAAGACTTAGCCGTGAGGAGGAGAGGAAAGGTTTATTTTCTGCCCTCAATAAGCAGGGAGATACAAAAACCTATTTCTTTGTACTTGCAAACATGGCCCCACCACCAGTGACCACACTTAACCACAACAATGTATATTAATCTCCAAAAAGATAAAGCAGTTCTCCTCCTGACAGAGTTGCCTGTAAAGGGTAAACTAACAATAAGTACTTCACATATTATCTATTCTTTTTTTCCCTCGTCCCTAGTAGAGTCCTGTGAAAACCTTAACTCCTTGGGGAAAAGGAAGGGAGAGGGCTGAAGAGAATTCCAGCTTTCATAATGAGACTGGAAGAGTGGCATAATCCCTTTGAAAGTCAGATTGATCTGATAAAGTCACTGTGGTTGTTAATAGCAACCCTTTCATCTGCTTTCTTTGCCTAGACTCTTGCATTTATTCATAGTCCTGAGCAGGGAGCACTGTGGAGCCATGCCATTGCAAGGGGTGTCTGGGGAAGGATTGTGCTGTATGAAAACCCTGGCTTCCCCACACCTTAGAGGGAGCAGCCCTTGTGCTCCCCAAGTAAAGGGAATTCTATTGTCTCTGACCCTTTCCAAGAGCAAATGTTTTTTGTTGGACAAATATTTTAAACTGCAGCCTTCCCCAGACAGAGTATCCAAAAAGAAAAAAAAAAAAACAAGTCTCATGGAGTTTTACATAAAAAAAATGCTACTCTATCACCTCTGAATCAATCCTATTCTCTCTCTACATCATGGGAGAAGAAAGCAGTTTACTTAACCTACATGGTTAAAAAAACTACAAGTAAATTAGACATCTCTGATAAGTTACTTCCTCCATTGTGGTCATTTGCATGGCACTATAGCAAGTATGAAAGTATATTCCCTGTAAGACAAAATTTGTGCTAAGATCCTGGTAAGAATGCAAGATTTTGAAACCTCTTTTTATTCTGATAATCATTGTTCTGTAAAGTGTCAGATAACTTCTTTAAAAAAAAAAATCTTACCAAGGACAGGAGAGGTCAGATTCCTGCATCCTCAAGAGGTAAAATAATACACAACTACTTTTTAAAAACAAACCAACCCACACACACACTCTGTCACACACGCTCACTCTTTCTATCTTGATTTCTCTCAGAGAGGAAATCCCTTGCAGCACGGTTTTCATCTTCTCAGCCGATCTGAAGCATAAACTAATGCCTGAAGTTGCCTGTTAGAGAGCTAACACTAAAGAACTCTAGTTTATTGATAACATTTGGAGCTTTCCACTTGAAAATTTGTCTCCTAACAATTTCCCTAGGTTCCTGATTTTTTTACCATCTCTTTAAAAACAGACAGAAGCTTCATTTAAAATCGAGGCATTTTATCAGTATTTTCAACAAACTGAACGGAAGGAGGCCAAATAGGGACAGTTAGCATGCACAGATTTCATGTCCCACAGAGTACTTTTCCATTGGATATGTAACCTGAGTTAAATACTTATGAAAACCTGAAACTAACATTTTCTATATAGGAACAACCAAAAAAACCAAAACCACAACCACTCACATTAGCAACTCTTCAGACAGCCTAACAAACACTACAACCTATTCACATTTTCCTGTTACCTTTAGGAAACGTGCTTAAAAGAAGAAAAAATCAGATTTGTTTTTTTTCTGTCAAAGTAAATTTTACATTAAAATGAAGACTCACTGGGCAGCATTTGGACAGCTCTAATTCCAGTGCTGATTCTCACCCCTATTTACATCTGTCAGATGCATAGTCACATGCTCACAAGTCTGCCATTCCCTAGAAATATAATGGACATCTATGAAACAGATTTTTTTTAAGTTATGCATGCGCCTGTCATAACTGGGAGGCCTTTCTTAATGAAGGAACTGCTGTATAACCAGTGAGTTGTGCATGTGCACATAAACCCCACACCCAGGCAGCATACTGAAGCACTGAATTCGGGTCACAGAAGCAAGAATCTAAACAGGTCAACTAGCTAAACTCATAGACCTTACACCCTCAAGGACTAAAGCTTAAGCTATTCAACTTTCTTGAGTTTGACAGAGCTGGAATTTTCTGATGTTAACTAACAAACCATCTTAAAAACAATCAAAGTGAAATCTTTAGTTACTGTTGTAAGATGTCAGGCCTGGCCTACAGTAGGAAATTCGGTTGGTGTAACGGTCACTCAGAAGTGTAAAAAATCCACATCCTTGAGCGATGCAGTTAAACCAACCTAACCCACCCCAGTCAACTCTAGCTACCACTTCTCAGGGAGGTGGATCACCTATGCCAATGGGAGAACCCTTCCCATTGGCATAGGTAGCATCTTCACTGAAGTGCTACAGCCATGCAGCTGCACCACTGCCACATTTTAAGAGTAGACAAGCTTTTAACCTATTGGTAGTCATTTTCCTTATCAACTATGGATACTGGTCTCAAGTCAGAATACCTTCCAATTAATCTACTTTCAAGGCTGCTTTGAGAAGTTAAAATGGACTGAGGGAACTTCAGTCAAACCTGCATATTGCCCAAACTGACTGAGATATTCAGAACTACACTGACATTCTTTCCAACCAAAATCCTGAAAACAGCAGCTTTCCAATCAACAATTTGGCTAGGGCATCACTATTTTACTGTCCTTTTAAGTGACCCAGTTTTCTTCAAGAAGTTTATTAATACTGCCTTGTGATTCAAATGGAAAATCATCTCCTACATGTCATTTTCTAACTGGGAAGCACATCAGCAACTGACCTTTTGTACTTGTGTCCTCCTCAAATATTAAGTAAAATAACCTGACACATTTCAGTTTGATTTCTTTGTGGTTTATCATGAACAATAAACTTGCATGAAATAGTAGATACTATTAAGGATGATGGATGGAGAATTTAACAGAATCAGTGGGCCTCATAGCAGCAGCATCGGTGATCCCTCGAGGTCAAGGATTATCTCTTTCACAGGTTTTATTTTTCATGGGTCCTTTGGTGACTGAGGAGTCCTATCTTTGAGCCACAGGCTTGATGGCAAACATTGCAGGTGGTGCTGGAAGATAGGGCTGGGCTACGATTGCTGCATGACAGTGGTCTTTCCTTTCTTTTATGGCATTTTTTCCTGTGAGCAAGGTAAGGCAATTTTCCTCAAAAGTGGATGTTCCCTCTCTGACAAGTCTTTGCCAGTTATCCCTGTCCTGGGCTGCTGTCTCCCAGTGTGTGATGTCAATGCCACAACTCTTGCTGTTTAACTTGTGGGTATCTTTAAAGCATTTCCTTTTGGCCTCCCTGTTTCCTTTCTGAGTTGGTTATAAAGCAGTTGTTCTGATAAACATATATCAGGCACGTGCACACAGTGTTCACTCCATCTCAGCTGGTGCAGGATAATCAGGGCTTCAACACTGAAGATGTTGGCCTCTGTGTGGACACTAATATTAGTGCGACAGTCCTTCCTTTTTATGTGGAGGATCTTCCAAAGAAAGTGCTGGTGCTCCAGGTTTTTCAGGTATTTTCTATTGGTCACCTCAACTCTCCATACGGCTTTGAGACTTGGATTACCACTGCTTTCTAAAATGAAAGTCTAATATGTGTTCTGATGTTGTCATTGTTGAACATCTTACGAGACAGTCTGCCAAAGGTAAGGCTGGCGCAGTTAATTCTGTGCAGAATCTCTACATCAATATCTGCCCTCTGTGAGAGATGGCTGCCAAGATAGGCAAAGTATTCTACATTTTCCAGTTCTTTGCTGGGTTTGATGATTGACCGGGGACTAGCTGGTAGAGAACTTTTGTTTTGCTGATGTTCAGAGTTAGCCCTAGGCTTTTGTAAGCTTCAGAGAAACAATTAAGGTCTGAAGATCCTCCTTTGAGTCTGCAACTACAGCACAATCATCTGCATACGGGAGTTCAGATGTTGTTGCCGATATTACTTTAGTTCTGGCATGGAGATAAAGGTTGAAGAGGTTGCTGTCTGTCCAATATTGAATGCCAATGCCTTGTGGTAGATGGTCTTGGGTTAATGCTTTCATAGCTGCTAAGAAGATGGAGGAAAAAAAAAAAAAGAGTGGGTGCCAGTACACAGCCCTGCTTTACACCAGTTCAGATGACAAAGAGCTCAGAGGTAGAGCCACTGCTCAGGATGGAGGCAGTCATCTCATCGCAGAGGAGTCTTACAGTGGTGATCACTTTGCTTGGGCAGCCAAACGTTGACATGATTTTCCACAGAGCCTCACAGTTGACAAGAGTCAAAGGCTTTGGTCAGATCGATAATGGCCATATATAGTTCCTGGTATTGTTCTTGACATTTTTGCTGGATCTGCCTGGCTGTAAAAATCATGTTGTTTGGGCCTTGTGATCGTCTGAAGCCACATTGGGACTCTGGAAATACTTCCTCTGCAAGAGGGAGCAGGCGATTCAGTAAAATTCTAGCAAGAATCTTCCCAGCAATGGAGAGGAGGGCAATGCCTCGATACTTGCCACAGTTGGCCCCGTCTCCCTTTTTGAAAATGATGATGATGTTGTTAGCATTATGTAGTCAGCAGGAATTTCTTTGGTGCACCAGATTTTGAGGAGCAGCAAATGAAGCTTGTTAGTGTTTTTCCCCCCACTTTTAGTACTTCAGATGGTTTGCCATTGGGACCTGGTGCTTTATTGTTCAATTGTTTATATTGAATATCCATATTATGGATGAGGAGTGATAAGGGTGACACAATGAAGGTTGCATTATGTTTTGCACTTAAAGTGGGATTTCCAACATGTGTTTTTATATGCCCCAAATTTTCAGCACACAACCTAAATTTGCATTTTCTGAGAATTTTAAATAAAATAATTATTTTGAGTTATAATAAATTAAAATTAACCTTTAAAATGTTTAAAACTTGTGTCTGGTGATTTTTCAGGGAATATAGCCTTGCTTATGATGATTTTATGTACTCCTGTAATTCAACAGTGAATGTGATTGTCCAACATAGTATGTATTCTTACCCCCCACAGTAGAGGAATAGAACTTTCCCATAGTTTATTTCCATATGCCCTACAGTAAAAAGTTTGCTGCCTCTGAAATTGGGGACATATGGAATGGGTAGCTATAACAGAGGCATTTGTATGGCACTGGAGAACAAAGGAAGGGATAATTTATCAAAAATAAGGATTTTGTAAATTGTTTAGGTAGCTCAGGCCTGAAACATTTTAGAAACACCTGAATGTTTTATACAGTAGCTGTTGCTTGGACAGACACAGGAGCTCCCTGAAATTGTTCATTCAGTTCAGGAATAAAGCTGTAGCCAGCTCACTAATTTCATGAAGAATGGCATCTTCAAAAAGCAGATATTATCATAAATGCCAGGGTCCACATGAAATTGCCACCTACCTCAGGAACAGATCCCGCTCCTCCTCAGAGGGCTACTACTTTGTCAGAGAGCTTTTCTTAATCCATTAGTATTTCTTGCCATAACTGAATCCTTATGTATAACAGTTAGTTGACGGAGAACATGAAAAAGTTTTATATCTGAAAAGTGTCAAACTGTTTATTTCAGAACACTTTAGAGAAGTGCCATCTTGCCTATTGGCACACACTTTGGTAATAGGCCTTAGTTTTGGATGGAGGGCATAATGCAATGGAGAGAAACAGGTTTTCCTGCTGCAGCACCAGTTATGTTGAATTGTAGACAAAGATCTTCATCAGAGAAGTAGCTAATTTCACTAAGAAAGATCTTAAGTTAAAGTTCTTCACAAGCTATGTATTTCACAAAGATCTGGTTTTCATGAAAGTAGCCATCACTGTGTTGGAGACCCTTTCTTAATCCAGAATAACTAGGATATGAACCAACAAAAAAACCCAGAAACAAAATATTACATTTTGTGTCAGTTACATTTGGTGTATTTTGGTAATGTGGACCACATTACCAGAGTATCTGAGCACCTCACAGTCTAATGTATTTATCTTCCCAAGACCCTGTGAGGTAGAGAAGTACTGTCATCCCCATTTTACAAATAGGGAAATGAGACAGAGAGGATAAGCAATTTGCCTGAGGTTTACACAGGAAATCTGGTGAAGCAGAGACTTGAATCTAAATCTTTCGAGTCCTAAGTTAGTTCCCTAACCACCTTATCATCATCTACACCACAGAAACTGGCCTATGCACATAGCTAAATTTTTAATTTCCTTAGTTTGTGTTAAGGCACTTAACAGTATATATTCTTCCAGCATCCAATTCCTCAAATGAGAGATTTTCTGGAACTGAGTATAGCTGATATTAAGAATGGTTGTCTCATCGTGTGGCCATGGTGGTGGATGCTAGAAGGCTGACAGGCCTAGTGGGTCAGATTTCAGGTGGTATGTAGTCTGTGGTGTATGGTGACTGTTCTAGTTGTGAGGTTTGTGCCTCTGGGTGGAAGAATAGAGCATGTATTGTTTCATTTCTGAGGTTTTGGGTTAGATATGTTATATACAGATTACTTTGTGTCACTTGAAGTTGTGTTTCCATGAATTAATTTATAGATATACTTACACCATGGGCACTTTAAAATGCATACACACAAAACATTATTGCTGAATTTGTCACCTGTAAACAAGTTCGGAAAAGTGTTTTCCAGGCCTTCCTCTTCAGTAACACAAACCTGGAATATTCAGTACTCCAAAATTCAGTTAGAGCATTTATGTTTTAATAAGTGTTTTTCATTTAGCTATTTCTATCTGTGGCTAGCTGAATAGTTAAAAAGTAGGTTTGGGGGTTGTTTTTTAAACACATTGGAGTTTTAGACTGCTTCATAAGTAGCATTATCTTTTTCTTTGAACCTTTTTTTCTTTCAATTGAAGCAACTGTACCTATAGAAATAGCTAAAATAATGTACCATTAGTCATTTTTTTCCTTTTATTCTATCAAAGACAGATGAAGTGGCTATCAGAAAAGATCAATGTTTTGAGACAACAGTATCTCATACCATGATTTTTCTGAACAGGAGAAGTGTAGGTGAAATTGGCAAATGGAAAAGAGCAAATAGCTAAAGTTAGAGGCACTTCTGATAATAGCAGTCAGGGAGGAGGAGTCCTCTATAGTATGCTGCTGACATCTTATTTTTGCAGTGCCCCAACAGATGCAGACCAGGAGAGGGGAGGGAGCAGGTTGCTGCATGTTTCAGGTGAGAACAAATCTTTTTTCAACACAGTGGGTCAAATTTCTGCCTTCAGGTATGATCACTGAGCCCAGACTGATTTTTTCTCTGTAAAAAAACATTTCTGTTTAAGCATAAAATACACCCACAAAGCAGTTGCTCATTGACAAGTTGCAGATATACTTCAGGGCAAGGTTATATTAGACTACAATAAAAAAAAATCTAAATTGAATTTATGATAAGAAAATCATGATGGACAATGTGGACACAGATATTCCCAGTTTCCCAGATGGGTGGATACCCCCTTTTAAATATTCAGAATCCAATTTTCAAATGCTGATATTACAAGTCTTCCCTTTTACCAATTAGCTGCACTAATCTAAAATAGCACCACTCACATTTTCATATAATGTAAGCCAAATATATCTCATTCTTTTAATGGTTTATTTTCATACTTGGCAAGCTCTTCTGTTTTAGTTTTTTGCTAACAGGGGAATACATTACACAAAAATATAGGTCCTGTATGAACATCTGTAGTAGAAAACTACATTGTATTGCAAGTATGGCATTAAAAAAAATCAAAATAAAATATTAAAAGGGTAGATGTAACAAAACAATTTAACTGCTGTTTCATTTAACACAATGTGTCAGTATAACAGTCTAAAAACACTAAATTTTATGCATCAAAGACAGAGAAGCAGACTATCTGATCTGCCAGGCAAACACTACAGAAAATTTGTTTTAATGAATCACTGTCTCTATTCAAACATAAATCAATCATGTTGATACAGTAAGAAAAGACACTTGCACATGAAGAGAGTGACTTAGTGCAGCAGATATATCTCAAGGCAATAAAAGTGGAGCAAGCCCCTCTCTGAAGCTAGTTCCTTGTACTAATCTTTGCATTTCCATTTCTTTTTGCTGATTTAATAAGTCCAACATGTTTAATAAGACATTTCTTTTACATTGCTTAAGTTACAGTGATTAATCACAGATCTCTCTTCACTCCTGACTCCCCTCACCCACCTTTAAACAAAAACAAAAAAAAAAACCACAACACATCTCAGCCTGTCTCAGACATCTCCTAGCTGGCAAGCCATCAACTTAATAGGCCAAAACTGAACTATGTTTCCACCAAAAGCTTCCACTACCAGCAGCCTCCCTGTCACTCAAGCCCATGACCTAGGGGTCATCTTTGTCTCCTCTTTCTAGCTCTGCATATCCAAGACATACAAATCTCACGCCCCACCCCCATACTTTTAAGATATTTCCTCTCCTTTCTGCCTACACAATCAATACCTTTATTTAAGTTCATCTTTCATTTCATTACTGTCATTTCATTCTCTGTAGCCTCATTCACATCACATTACCCCCTTTCAACTCATTCAAAATTGAGCTTTTACTTTCATCTTCCTTATGTTCGGACCACATAGGCTCCAAAGTCAAAACCACCTAAGAGTCAGGCTCTTAAATGACAAAGGCCCAGATAAGCCCCTAGTGGGATTTTCAAGAGTGCCTGGACATCTACCTGCGATTGATTTCAATGGGAGTTAGGCATCTAGGCACTTCTGAAAATCCCACTAGACACTTATCTGCAACTTTAGGTACCTAAATACCTTCAAAAATCAGACCCTAAATCGCATTTGCAAAAGGACCTAAACGCTAAGGCCCAGATTTTTAAAAGCTATTTAAGTGTTGCTGCATTCAACACTGCAATAACTAACTAATTCAGAAGCCCAAACTCTTTTCAAATGTGATTTGGGTACTTAGGAGACTAAATCCCTTTGACTGTTAATGGTATTTGAGTTCCTAAATGACTAAAGCCTCTTGAAAATGAGATTTAGGTATAGGGTAGTTGATACTGTATTTATAATAGTAATAATAAATGTATATGTGTACATAAGAATTGCATGTATCCAATTATAGCCCAATTCTCTTAGATTGTAAGGAATTTCGGTTAGGAACTATGTATGTATAGTGTCTAGCATCTTTGAACTCTGATCCTGATTGGAGCTATTGAGTGCTTCTGCAATATAAATATTGAAACAGTAAACTGTTGCATTATCTTTCTGAAGAAGCTAAATTCTTAGATATATAGCACCAAACTTTCAAAGTGAGCTATTTAAAGGTCATGTTATACCTTTGCTTCTACCTGGATTCCTAACTTATTTTTCACCCTATCATTTTTTTGAATGAAGTGTTTGTAAAAAATAAACTATCATTTCATCACTGACTACTGGCGAGCATAAGATTTTGTATCATCCTAGAGAAGATAGGTATATTGTGTATTCATGTATTCATCCAACATTAGGTAGAAGTAACACACATCAAGAATCTGGATTGTTCCAAGATGGCCGATAGGCTACCAGTTGAGACTTGTAGTCAACACAAGATACAAAATTAAGACCAAATGCCAATTGGTCAAAAAAAAAAAAAAAAAAGAGGGCCAAACAGAAATTTAGGATATAAGAGTGAGGAGACTCTACCACTCTGTGGCCTTTGGGATCAACTAGGAGGGTGCTACATTTCTAAAGGTTGTTTAAGATGCTAATTTTCTCTCATTTCTTTAAAGGGGAGTGTTTTGATTACACCTCTGTTTAGTGTTCTTATGTAACAAACTAGAAGAGTTTCCACTAAATTTAGAAGATTTATACTACGCTAAAAAGTACGTTTCACGAATTTGCGATTTTCTCAAGAGCGTGTAATCAGATATAATATGACAGGTCTTTTAAAGATCTATCTAAATTTTCAGTAAGATTCCATTTTAGAATAATATGAGCCAGATCCTCAGCTAGTATAAATCAGTGTAGCTCCCCTGACTTCATACAAATCTTATTACAACCCAGTGTGAAAAATCTACAGGGGAAAAAAAAGAAAAGAAAAGGAACACTGAAAACAATAGGTGAAAACATTTTTAGAGAAGCAAGTTCAAGCACCATCAGATTCTCCCAAGACCCTTTATATAATGCAGTGTCTCAAAAGAAAGTGCACGTGTCATTTATATCAATCGTATATATTATATTCATTCTGCAATTTATATATATTGGTTACCTTCCCTGAAAATCAAGCACTGTTTAATCACAATCTTTAAATCCTATTGAACAAATCCTGTTTTGAAGAATGTTGTTTCTATGTTTTCCTTAAACATGACAGCAAGAACTGTCATAATAGTTACCACTTTAAAAGGACCCTATGTTAGAAACAATCTAAATCCGCACCATAAAAATCTTGGAATTTTCCTTAAAGTGTGCACTAAAAACTTTTACCCTCAATTCATTAGCTTTCATTCAACTTTGACTGCTGCTATAAAATGCTATTTCATTTTTATGATATCATGATCAGTTTTTTAGCTTACCATAAAGGAAGTGAACATAAATCATTTGTATTATTCTACCATGATCCTTGCTCAGAAGGGAATGCTGAAGCAATTTTATTAAATCATGCATTACCTACTGCATACGATTAAAGAAAAACAAAACTCAGAATTCAGAGCTTTACTTATAACAATAATATGTAATTGTCTTATTTGGTATGTGCATTAAGTATACTGTATAAGAAAAAACATAGCAATGCGGACAAGAACAGTTCACACAAGGTAAATTTAAAGGCTAAAATACCAATACCTCACTCCACCTTGCATCTCTAGTATCATGGGACCAACATGGCTAGAGCAACACTGCATAAGAAATTTGTGGCAGAAATTATTTCCTCATTGAAAATGTGCTGAAATTTGTCTCTATGCATGCTTTTCCTGTGTGATTAAAAAAAAAGAATGGGGAAACAATTGTGCTAGCTGACAATCACAGTTGAGCTGGGTACAGATTGTAAAAATGAATGCATGGTCTGGATTAAGTTTAGAAGTGTGTGCAACAAGAGTGATGTAGTGGTGGGAGTCTGCTATAGACCACTGGACCAGGGGGATGAGGTAGATGAGGCTTTCTTCCGGCAGCTCGCAGAAGCTACTAGATCACATGCCCTGATTCTCATGGGTGACTTTAATTTTCCTGATATCTGCTGGGAGAGCAATACAGCGGTGCATAGACAATCCAGGAAGTTTTTGGAAAGCGTAGGGGATAATTTCCTGGCGCAAGTGCTAGAGGAGCCAAATAGGGGGGGCGCTTTTCTTGACCTGCTGCTCACAAACCGGGTAGAATTAGTGGGGGAAGCAAAAGTGGATGGGAATCTGGGAGGCAGTGACCATGAGTTGGTTGAGTTCAGGATCCTGACGCAGGGAAGAAAGGTAAGCAGCAGGATACGGACCCTGGACTTCAGGAAAGCAGACTTCGACTCCCTCAGGGAACGGATGGCCAGGATCCCCTGGGGGACTAACTTGAAGGGGAAAGGAGTCCAGGAGAGCTGGCTGTATTTCAAGGAATCCCTGTTGAGGTTACAGGGACAAACCATCCCGATGAGTCGAAAGAATAGTAAATATGGCAGGCGACCAGCTTGGCTTAATGGTGAAATCCTAGCGGATCTTAAACATAAAAAAGAAGCTTACAAGAAGTGGAAGGTTGGACATATGACCAGGGAAGAGTATAAAAATATTGCTCGGGCATGTAGGAATGATATCAGGAGGGCCAAATCGCACCTGGAGCTGCAGCTAGCCAGAGATGTCAAGAGTAACAAGAAGGGTTTCTTCAGGTATGTTGGCAATAAGAAGAAAGCCAAGGAATGTGTGGGCCCCTTACTGAATGAGGGAGGCAACCTAGTGACAGAGGATGTGGAAAAAGCTAATGTACTCAATGCTTTTTTTGCCTCTGTTTTCACTAACAAGGTCAGCTCCCAGACTGCTGCGCTGGGCATCACAAAATGGGGAAGAGATGGCCAGCCCTCTGTGGAGATAGAGGTGGTTAGGAACTATTTAGAAAAGCTGGACGTGCACAAGTCCATGGGGCCGGATGAGTTGCATCCGAAAGTGCTGAAGGAATTGGCGGCTGTGATTGCAGAGCCATTGGCCATTATCTTTGAAAACTCGTGGCGAACGGGGGAAGTCCCGGATGACTGGAAAAAGGCTAATGTAGTGCCAATCTTTAAAAAAGGGAAGAAGGAGGATCCTGGGAACTACAGGTCAGTCAGCCTCACCTCAGTCCCTGGAAAAATCATGGAGCAGGTCCTCAAAGAATCAATCCTGAAGCACTTGCATGAGAGGAAAGTGATCAGGAACAGCCAGCATGGATTCACCAAGGGAAGGTCATGCCTGACTAATCTAATCGCCTTTTATGATGAGATTACTGGTTCTGTGGATGAAGGGAAAGCAGTGGATGTATTGTTTCTTGACTTTAGCAAAGCTTTTGACACGGTCTCCCACAGTATTCTTGTCAGCAAGTTAAGGAAGTATGGGCTGGATGAATGCACTATAAGGTGGGTAGAAAGCTGGCTAGATTGTCGGGCTCAACGGGTAGTGATCAATGGCTCCATGTCTAGTTGGCAGTCGGTATCAAGTGGAGTGCCCCAAGGGTCGGTCCTGGGGCCGGTTTTGTTCAATATCTTCATAAATGATCTGGAGGATGGTGTGGATTGCACTCTCAGCAAATTTGCGGATGATACTAAACTGGGAGGAGTGGTAGATACGCTGGAGGGGAGGGATAGGATACAGAAGGATCTAGACAAATTGGAGGATTGGGCCAAAAGAAATCTGATGAGGTTCAATAAGGATAAGTGCAGGGTCCTGCACTTAGGACGGAAGAACCCAATGCACAGCTACAGACTAGGGACCGAATGGCTAGGCAGCAGTTCTGCGGAAAAGGACCTAGGGGTGACAGTGGACGAGAAGCTGGATATGAGTCAGCAGTGTGCCCTTGTTGCCAAGAAGGCCAATGGCATTTTGGGATGTATAAGTAGGGGCATAGCGAGCAGATCGAGGGATGTGATCGTTCCCCTCTATTCGACATTGGTGAGGCCTCATCTGGAGTACTGTGTCCAGTTTTGGGCCCCACACTTCAAGAAGGATGTGGATAAATTGGAGAGAGTCCAGCGAAGGGCAACAAAAATGATTAGGGGACTGGAACACATGAGTTATGAGGAGAAGCTGAGGGAGCTGGGATTGTTTAGCCTGCAGAAGAGAAGAATGAGGGGGGATTTGATAGCTGCTTTCAACTACCTGAAAGGGGGTTCCAAAGAGGATAGCTCTAGACTGTTCTCAATGGTAGCAGATGACAGAACGAGGAGTAATGGTCTCAAGTTGCAGTGGGGGAGGTTTAGATTGGATATTAGGAAAAACTTTTTCACTAAGAGGGTGGTGAAACACTGGAATGCGTTACCTAGGGAGGTGGTAGAATCTCCTTCCTTAGAGGTTTTTAAGGTCAAGCTTGACAAAGCCCTGGCTGGGATGATTTAACTGGGAATTGGTCCTGCTTTGAGCAGGGGGTTGGACTAGATGACCTTCTGGGGTCCCTTCCAACCCTGATATTCTATAAAAACTGGTAATTTTTCTCGAAAACCTCTTATTCTAAATCTGATCAAAATGGTGGCCACAACAGGTCTAAAGAACATTCCATCATAGAGAACAAACAGGTGCACAACTACCACCATAGTGAAGGAACTACGGACATGATTTATGAGCTGCTGTGATGACACATAGGGGATAGCCCCCCTGCTCAGACAACTGAGGATTCCCGTAAAGGGGAGATATCTCTAGGTGGCATACAGCCAGTGCAACTCTACGACAAACCTTGGCACAAGAGAGGGGAGGCAGGGTCTGAGTGCGGCTGCACTTCAGCAATACTCAGCTGGCTCAGTCACTCCCTGGGAATTGTGACCAGAAGATGTAACCAGCATCCCAAAACACCTGGGGACTGAGGAAATCCATAGAATGATGCACAGTCACTTTTGCCTCCCCAGGCCTGCACAAAGTTTGGCTCCATTGCCTGGAAAGCTCCATTTCTGCTAAAAAGTAGTATCAACATGTCACTAGACAAGATTGAGCAATCAGAGATTGAAGGTACTCTTCCTAGAGGTTGCCTCCCTCCAACCCATCAATTTTAGATGCCAATTTGTGACCAGTAAATATCTTTATATCCCATCCTGGGGGGAGGGGGGAGGGAAGAGGGGAATCACAGAAAAAAAGGTACCCATCCTTCTTTCATCAAGACACGATTTAAGCATGAAGAAATGTTCTAGCACTTTCATGGGAAGGTGTCATTTTGTACTGAGGAGAATGCTATTTTTAGTCGCTCCTGACCAGCGTCACAGATGAAGTCTCTCATGAGAACACTCCTTTACACTAAGCTTTACAGAGTCATAGAGTTTAAGACCAGAATGCATCACCAGATCATCTAGTTTTACCCTCTATATATTAGAAGCCACCACCACGGCATCCAGTTTCCCATCTCCACCTGCACACTAAACCCAATCACCAAAACACTACAGTCCACAGGAGACTAGACTATTATGTGTGGGGCCCTACCAAATTCACAGTCTATTTTGGTCAATTTCACAGTCATAGCATTTTAAAAATTATAAATTTCGTCTGACATTTCACAGTACTGTAACTGTAGGGGTCCTGACCCAAAAAGGATTTGTGTGGGGGAGAGCGTGCAAGGTTATTGTAGAGGGGGTTGCAGTACTGCTACCCTTACTTCTGTGCTGCTGCTGGAGGCAGCGCTGCCTTCAGAGCTGGGCAGCTGGAGAGTGGCGGCTGCTGGTCGAGAGCCCAGCTCTGAAGGCAGAGCCACCACCACCACCAGCACAAAAGCAAGGATGGCCTGGTAGGGTATTGCCACCCTTACTTCTGCGCTGCTGCCTGCAGAGCTGGGTCCTCAGTCAGCAGCCGCCACTGTCTGGCCACCCAGCTCTGAAGGCAGCGCAGACATAAGGGGGGCAAATACCTCAACCCCCCTAAAATGACCTAGCAAACACCCCTCCCCCACAACTCCCTTTTGGGTCAAGGTCAGGGAGAAACGCTGGCCTCCCCTGTGAAATCTGGTATTTTGTGTGCTTTTAACCTATACTATACAGATTTCACAGGGGAAGACCAGATTTCACAGTCCGTGATGCGTTTTTCATGGCCACGAATTTTGTAGGGCCCTAATTACGTGCCACACGCAGAGCTAGGAGGGACCAAGATGCACCAATGTCGAGGCCCCTGTAAGGGCAGGGAATTGATTACATTAGATATATCCAGATAATCCTGGCAAGTAACCTGTACCTACATGCTGCAGAGGAAGGCAAAACAAAAACAAACAAACGTCACCACCAGTCTGACCTTGAGGACATTCCTTCTTGGTCCCACACTTATATCCTTGGCAAGCGAGCAAGGACCAGCCAGCCAAGCACCTAAAAGGGAGAGAACGCTTGGTACCACCTCAGATCACTGACCTATCCAATCCAGTGTCCCATCTCAAGCCATGATGCTTCAGAGGAACAAAATGAAAAAAAAAAAAACCAAAAACCCAGATTATATAGGGACAGGGTAAAGGAATCCCTTCCTGCAAGTGACCAACTACAGTCCTGAAGCAAGAGATTTAGGAGAAACTAAAAAGGGACATGTGGGGCTGCCAAGTCCTCCCCCCTAACATCACAAGTAACCCAGTCAGACAGTCCCTCTCAAATTTGTTCAGCTTTCTCTCAAAATTAATTTAAGTTAGTTGCCCCCGTAACACCTACATTTCCTTCTGCATTCTGGTGCATGTGACAAGAGGTTTCAGGGGATTTTTCCTCCCACTGTGA
This sequence comes from Lepidochelys kempii, assembly GCF_965140285.1. NCBI lineage: Eukaryota > Metazoa > Chordata > Testudines > Cheloniidae > Lepidochelys > Lepidochelys kempii. The sequence continues at coordinate 180,613,708 of NC_136380.1, forward strand.
TCACTTCTGCCTTTGCCCAATTTTCTGATGTGCCCAATTTCTGCTACTCTTCCCTCCCAGATTTGTATTCATTTTCATGGAAGTTTTACAGCTGTTAGGATTTTTTAAAAAAAAATTGTCATTCATAATCTGTTTGGTTCTCAATTACAGGGAAAATGGACATCAGTCACTGGAGTCATGCTATCAAGAGCAGGATTCAGAAAGGAATTCTGAAGTTATATTTTGAAATTACATTATTTTATACAGTAAAAGTATAATGAGGCAATGCTGTGGAAGTGCCACTCTCCAAAAAGAGTACATTTTCATTATTAGGAAGAACCAGTCTGAATGAAAACTCATGAAGCTATACTGTTTACTTCACAAAAACAAGAGATGAGCTTTTCAAAATGTGTTCGGGGTAATTAGACAGATTCCAAATTTTTTCCACTGCAGTTCTCTCCAGAGTGTACACCCCCATATTTTTCTGTATCCTGCCTGCTCCCATCACACCAAGAATATTACATCAGAAAAATCAGTAGTAATATAATAATTTAAACACTCCTGTCAATAAGTTTTTTCTTACATTTTCTTTTTCTTTCCCTTCATTGTCACCTTCCTCTCCCACTTTCATCTTATTTTCACTCTCATCACCTCCCATCTAAATATTGTTTTCCCTCTCACACTCTTCTCCTCTCATACCCACATTCATTCCCTTGTGACCCAGGCTACCTCACTTTCTTTTCTGTTGTCTCTTAGAATTCATTCTCCCCTCAGTTTCCCTTTCCCTAGCCATCTCCATCATTTACTCATTCCTTCCAAAATTTCCCATGTCTCATCTTTTCTTCGTCCTTCCACTTCCAAACTTCCTTGCAGGATATATTCTATCACTCAAATGACAATCTTGCACAAGTGACTGTTCTGGTTCTACTTGTGGTCATGCTCATTGTACTCTAACCAGAGAGATGTGTAATACAGAGAAATCTATGGTTACCTGCTGCTTTTCTCCTGCTGCTGCAGCTCTTGGGCAAGCCAATAAATAAATATCAAGACCATCAGAATTAATGTTTTCAAAGAAACAATGCAACACATTTTAGGATTTAAGAGTTCTGAAATGTTGTGTGTAAGTGTAAAAATAACCATGTTAAACATGTTCTGCAGACTATACCTAAAAGATAGGAGATGACACAAACATAAGCAAGCAAAAAAATGTTATTTACCAAGATCCAAGCAAAGTATAGTAAATAAATACATTCATAATTTTCCACATAAAGGTTGCATGAAAGATCACTTTTAGTGCATATATTTTTAAGAGTGATAAAGGAGGTCCTCCCTCATTCCAGTTTTCCTATTCTTTTGTTAATATTTATTAAATGCAGTAAGTCACACTGTACAAGCTATACTATAGCTTGAAAGCAATAAGCCAGTTTGGTGCCTCTATGGCTCTTATATCAAAAAAACACTGGATTTCCACAAGACTTGTCTACTCCAAAATCTTAAATTTTGACGACACTTCCCGACATTAGAGCCTTTTAATATGCTTCGTTCTCCATTTAGTCAACAGTTTTCAGTACAGGTTTTGTGTGTACAGAATGTGAAGTGGTGCTCATGGAAACTCTCACAAACTTCATTATAAGTAGACTGTTTTCATTTACAACCCTCATGCCACCTCAGGTGAAGGCATCATGATCTTATACTTCCATCTATACGCAGCAGTTTTGTCACCTAATCCAACTCAAGACAGATCAAATAGATTTTCCAGTACTTGATGGGTTATTTTGTGACTATAAGTGGTTCCACTCAGCACTGAAGCTCTCCTTGGTATCAGGGTAAGGCATTGCAGGGGTTTGACCCTGTGATGACCTGTTTCTGTCCATGATAGCCCTCTGGCTAAGTCACATCCAGTCCAAATCCCTTCTGGGATAACAGAAGTCAAACAAAAGTTCACACAAACCCCAGTGTCTTCTACCTTGCTCAAGCTCCTCTTTAGATCATCCTCCAGGCTCAGTTTCCAGCCACTTCCAAGTACCTATAAGTCTCCTTGATTCTGGGATAGAGCCCTGACTCCCCAGTTCCTTCTCTGGAGTCTCCCTCAGTGTCTCAGACCCTACTTCAGGATCTTCCACAGAAGCCCAGCTTGCTCCCTGTGGTGCCTACTTCAAACTGAGTTTTCTTAGCCCTTTCATGAGGCTCAAGTGTTACATATTATCACGTGACCCTAATGAGTCCAGCTGCCTCTGGCTAAGATGCCATTAATTATGGCACAGGTGGAGCTAGTTGAACAGGCTTGGCACATGCAAGGCTTCCTGGCCCAGATGCAAAAGAGTCCACCAACAAGATTATGTCTGATCTCTCACATATAATAATCACCATAATGAATATACACAATGGCTTGAATTAGGGCACCTTTAAAACAGGCATTTCCTAATTTATGGGTGCCTGAATTTTCAACCTTAACATTCTTTTAACATAGCTTTTTAAATGGTATTTGGTTCCACTTGAATCATCAGCAAGGTTGGGATCTTTAGGTCATCAGCATAGTGCTCTGCTACTTGAGCTAACTAGTAACAGTAGAAGGCTGTAATCTATATGGATCTGCCTCTACAGCAGGATGGAGACATGCACTTTGCCACTGTTTGCCATTTACTACACCCAAAGGAATGTTAAGACTCAGGAATAATGGGTTAAATTCCAGGCTCTCTAGGGGAGCGTGCTCTAGTGGTTACAGTCTCTTTCCCATCACCCACAACCTTTCCCGGTCTTAACCCCCACTCTTAGCTCTGTCCCATTCATCTTCCTTCTCAACTCCTACCCATCTCACCTTCTGGCCCTGTTCTTGCCCTTGTACCCAGCTCCTGCCCTCCTCCCTCTATATCTATCCTCCTCCCAGTGACTCGGGCCTTCCTCCCACCCCGTACTCCCATGCTTCCCCACCCTTGGCTCCTGCTGTTGTCCCCCCTTCTTGCTACTTCTCCCCTTGCTCTTGTTCATATTTTTTGAAGCAGGCCCATAATCTTCTAATGGTTGCAACATTCAGAGGATAAACCCTAACATTAATATATAGGTGTGAATACTTACATGTTCATTCCCAATATTTTGGATATGCATTTCTGTTTCAAATATTACTGATTATGCTAAAATACGGTGGCAGAAATCCAAACAAGTGTCACATACAAGACATAAAAGTGATTAAGTTACTGAATAAAGTGAAAGGATTAAAACCAGAGGGAGAAATGTTTGCCATCTCCAGACCAGTAAAAGCAACATAATTAAGTGCATTTATACTCCAACCTTCAAAGAGATGCTGTGGAAACAAAGTTATGATAATGCAAGAAACATCTGAGGTTCAGACCTAGACCATAATGGCCAATTAGATGTTTGCATATTTAACAGTCTGGAAGGGGGAGGAGGAAATAGCCTCTCTTCTACCACCTAGAAAGAGAAAACGAATCTCTGCAGTTGAGGCTATGGATGCCTGGGGATTGGGGCTTTGGAAAGAGTCAACCATATCAAAGAAATGGGAAAGCATAGTTCAGAGACACATTACAGAATAATGGTGCCTCTGAGAAAGAACTTCCTACAGCAAAGCTACCAGGTAATATTCTGTTTCTGGAATACTTAATTTAATATGCGATGCCAAGATTTTCAGTGTATGAACATTATCTCCCAGGATATTTTGTAATGTGGCAAAATGTTTATCATCTTTATTTCCTGTTGCATGTATGCATGCATGCCAGTCCTTGTATTGTTCTGTGTTAAAGGCTATTTTAATGGAATACATGTGACTGACATTTATATTTTTTTCAGACTTCTCCAAGTTTTTCCAGGGATTCACGCTTGCTGACACTCATTCAAAAGATAACATGGTGCATAAGTTGCATCCACAATCTTTTTTCTGGTCTGAACACCCTGAATCCAAAAAGGAGTTTTGACAGGGTGTTCAATTTTAGGGTGTTTCAGAATATCTGTGTTCAGACTGGACAATGTGAGCACAAAAGGTAACAGGACAAAGTTATATGTAACAGTTATCTTCTGGGGAATACTTGAATTTTACATCACTTGATTTGGGCAAAAACTAAGTCACATATGACCTCAATACTCAGTTATGAAAGAAAGATTCAGTGTCAAGTGAGATCAACGACTGAGTCTACTACTGCTCTGGCAGAGACTGGCATCATGCTTGAAGTGCCAGCAGCAGAATGTACAGGTGTTGGGCCCTTTCCTGCAATAGTTGAAGTTCAAGCTTCAGTCTCTCTGGACTGTCTGCATATTTTTAAAAGGTGTGTGGGTTAAAAAAAAAAAGCTATATTCATCAAGTAATTTTAGAAAAGTCATAGACAGACACCTTCTCAGTATCAACCAAAAAATATTCCACTCCTACGGTTGGCAGGGACAAGACTGACCAATTTAGAAGTAACCTCTTCTCTTTGCCAGGAGTGAAAACTTTTGTTTTTCTCTCAAGTCCATATGAATTTCTCCCTTGCCCTACAGATCAAACAGAATAGCCTAACCACCTCTAAAATCTGGGATAGCTGTATGGCTATGAACTGGAGGAGAAGGAAAAGTGAGGCAAATATACAACTCACTTAGATAAAGATCTGTAGAAAGAAACATAAGTTAATATATAGATTTTATTGCTACAACTTTGGAAGATGTAATGACTAACAAGCAGTGAAGCAACACATTATCACTGTTTGGTTTGATCTGCATAAGGTCTTTGATCTGCATAAGGTTTTCACACAGGTCTTATTTGTTTGATATTTAAGTCTCTCCATATATGACTTGAAACCACAAAAATCCCATACATTTCTGGAAAGGACTAAAAACTCTCTCATAACATCAAGTTGTGGAAATCAGGCAAGACTGAAAGGTACATACTTATTCTTGATGTGTCCTCCCAGCATTGCTGGTCTATATGCAGAGAGCAAAGGAAGCTTTGTGAGGCCAGTACTTTCCTGTCGCCTCCACCATGCAGATACAGGGTGTGTGTGATGTTATCTGATTAAAATATGACCATATAGATCACTGTTTCAACCACTGTTATATATTTGCCACAAATCTTGTACAAAACGCGGCATGTGAGACGTCTATAGAAAGGTCATGACTTGCTGAACATGATTATGTTATTTGTATGCATGTATCATTTTGTATTTGAAGTTATGAGTATTGGCTCTTGTCAAGGTTCCTCCCCCACTCTGAACTCTAGGGTACAGATGTGGGGACCTGCATGAAAAACCTCCTAAGCTTATCTTTACCAGCTTAGGTCAAAACTTCCCCAAGGTACAAAATATTCCACCCGTTGTCCTTGGACTGGCCGCTACCACCACCAAACTAATACTGGTTACTGGGGAAGAGCTGTTTGGACGCGTCCTTCCCCCCAAAATACTTCCCAAAACCTTGCACCCCACTTCCTGGACAAGGTTTGGTAAAAAGCCTCACCAATTTGCCTAGGTGACTACAGACCCAGACCCTTGGATCTTAAGAACAATGAACAATCCTCCCAACACTTGCACTCCCCCTTTCCTGGGAAATGTTGGATAAAAAGCCTCACCAATTTGCATAGGTGACCACAGACCCAAACCCTTGGATCTGAGAACAATGAAAAAGCATTCAGTGTTTTACAAGAAGACTTTTAATAAAAAATAGAAGTAAATAGAAATAAAGAAATCCCCCCTGTAAAATCAGGATGGTAGATATCTTACAGGGTAATTAGATTCAAAAACATAGAGAACCCCTCTAGGCAAAACCTTAAGTTATAAAAAGATACACAGACAGAAATAGTTATTCTATCCAGCACAATTCTTTTCTCAGCCATTTAAAGAAATCATAATCTAACACATACCTAGCTAGATTACTTACTAAAAGTTCTAAGACTCCATTCCTGGTCTATCCCCGGCAAAGACCCAGCATACAGACAGACACAGACCCTTTGTTTCTCTCCCTCCTCCCAGCTTTTGAAAGTATCTTGTCTCCTCATTGGTCATTTTGGTCAGGTGCCAGCGAGGTTACCTTTAGCTTCTTAACCCTTTACAGGTGAGAGGAGCTTTCCCCTGGCCAGGAGGGATTTCAAAGGGGTTTACCCTTCCCTTTATATTTATGACAGCTCTATACCTGGATTTCAAATGTTTGCCCCTGGGGTAATGCCCACAAAGTTTATAGCCTGCACATCTTGAAGGGACTATTCAAATTAAGTGGCTCATCAAGGGGCACTTAACTCATAATAGACTATGGGAGATGCCTATCTACAGATAATGGACTTTGCTGCCATGACTAAGCAAAATTATGCAGAGACACGTGACTTGCCCCGTGACTCCAAACACCCATCTTTTTACCTGTAATTTTCCACTAGCTGTGCTGAGGGCTTTGTTTGAAACAATGGGTTTCCCTCCACATAGCAGAAGCTATGAAAGGCCCTGGAAAACCCTCCATTTTGCCTCTTTTCTACTCCAGCCTCTTTCCTGCTCAAACCTCTGAACTATGGACTTATACTAATGGGAGCATTCTAACCAAGGGACTGAGGTTCTTCCAATGATTTCGAAGCAATCAGAGACTTATTAAGCCAGCAGCATATTCCATCACTGTTACAAGCCTGAGCCAATAATTTATTACATACTATAATTGAATCCTTTAACCAATTTCTCACCTCTTTTTCCCCTCCTCTTCTTTCTTTTTATGAATAAACCTTTAGATTTTAGATACTAAAGGATTGGCATCAGCGTGATTTTTGGGTAAGATCCGAGTGGTATATTGACCTGTGTGTGTGGCTGGTCCTTTGGGATCAGATGAACCTTTTATTTGAGGAGATTGAGATGGGTGGTTCTTTAAAACCAAAGTCTAGTATTTTGGGGGTGATACAAGGACTGGAATGCCTAAGGAAACTGCTTTTACGACTTCTTGTTAGCCAGCATGGTGAAACAGAAGTTTACTTTTGATGCTGGTCTGGTAGATCTTATGGAAGAATAACCACCAGTTTTTTGTTGTGTTTGCCCTGTTTCTCAGCAGTTTGTCCTGAATTCGGTATTCTCAGTTGTGACCCACAAAGACACGGTTACGGGGGAGACGAGGAGAGGGCAGAGCTTTGGCTCCACCTACCCTAAGTTTCCAGTGAGCACAGCTGAATTTGCCCAGAAGGAGGTGAAATTGCTACTGGTTTCAGACAGTAGCAGATTATTTCCCCTTTGTTCCAGGGAAGAACTAGGAAAGTAATTGTGGCTGTCAAAATTCCCTCTTTGAATTGTTACAGGGACAGCACAGCTATATAGCACCAGGGCTCACTCCAGATTAAAAATACAATCTTGTCCTTAGATTCAGACTAAAGTTTCCAGGAACACAGACCAAGTGAAAGGTTATGGTTGAGCTTTAAATGGAGAGAAGTGAAATTATACAGTGGCATATACATGCAAGAGAAATAAGGACACTTAGAATAGCTTCTAATGAAAAACAAACAAACATACTAGAGTTGCCAAATATCCCATTTTGGGCATGCTTCATCTAACATGCTATTATTTGTAGAAAGATAAAGGAAAGTAATCTTGCCCCCCATACAGTTTCAATTTATTCATCCTCAGCTTTTCACCTGACCAAATAAAGTCAACAAATGCTGGCTTTAGCTTTTCAAGATCTGATGTCTGAAACAGAAACAAAAGCAAAAAGCTCCCTACCTCAACAGGTAACGTCTGTATACTACACAATATTTAAAATAAGGGGATCATTTTCTACCCAGGAGAAAAGCAGAAGAATTTCCTCTACTCTTCATGCATTCTACACTATGGCACAGATCCTTAACTTGTGTAAATAGGCATCACTGGAGCTAATTAGGCCGTTTTACACCACTATGCTGATTTACAGCAGCTGAGGAGCAACCGCTATGTTTAATTCTCACCTGAGAAGCTTTGCACTACCACCATATTTTGATGGGGGAAATCATAGCTGGAATGGGAAATTAAATGTTTAATTTTTTTTAAAAATATAAAACATACATACAAACGTTGTGCTTACAAATTTGTTTATCACATTTGTAGCAATGGTGGTTCTCTTAGCTAAAGCTACCATATATGGATTTGCCTTAGCTGTTTGCATTATCTTATTCTGGGGCGAGGTTTATAGATCAGTCCCATATGTATATGAGAATGTCACTAACTCTTGGGAAACCAGTGAGGGTGAGAGAAGATTGTTTCATGTTTGCTCATGAAAGAATGAGAATACTAATAACTTGAAACTGAATGTATGAAGCGGACAGGCACAGCATCCACAAAAGGTCTTAGGCACTAGAAAACTATTGCCAGATTAACTGCAGCAACACTGCACACCTCCTCACTTGTCATTTTTCTCAAAAATAAATGCAATCAAAGAAAGATTAATAGTTTTTAATGTAACATCAGGGACATCTTGCTTTACAGTGCTACTCTTTAGCTGTATGGTCAATAGGTCACACACATTTGGAAAGGCGTCTTTCTCCATTTGAAATAGCTCCATCTAATGCTCATTTGTCATATCTTTAAATGTGGTTTAAACATTATCTTTCTTGCTACTCTTACTTCTCTCATTTTAATTTATATATATTTTACACACACACACACACAGAGTATATAGACTATTTAATATTATATACGTTGCATGATAGATATAAAAGTTACCTTATCCTGTGTCTTCCTCAATCTGTATGCCTGCTGGTATCTATCTACTCATTTGCATATATCTGTTACCTATAGTACATTCAATATCCTGGTACTAGGGGAGTTTTCCATTAAATGCATGCAATACTGATAGATAATTTTTATGGCTTCCTCCACCTTAAGTCATTCAGAATGGGCTCACTGCTTCTTTCCATCATCTTAGCATGAATATTGAAGCAATGTGTCAATACCTGAGCTTCAAATCAGATTTTAAGGAGCAAAGAATCTAATTAAGTCAACTAGTGAAAAAGTTTAAATCAGAGAGCTATAAACTCTTTATAAGTACATATATTATAAAAAATGTAATGCAGAAAAACATTTTGGGATGCATACCTGTCCAAAGTATCACCTTGGTTCTATTACATTAAACTTATAGGTTTCAAAGTAGCAGCCGTGTTAGTCTGTATTCGCAAAAAGAACAGGAGTACTTGTGGCACCTTAGAGACTAACCAATTTATTTGAGCATAAGCTTTCGTGAGCTACAGCTCACTTCATCAGATGCACAAAGTGGAAAATGCAGTGAGGATGTTTTATACACACAGACCATGAAAAAATGGGTGTTTATCACGTCAAAAGGTTTTCTCTCCCGCTGGTAATAGCTTATCTAAAACTTATAGTTCTTTTAAAAACATTTGATATGAATGCTAAAAAGGAACACAAAATTCCTTTTAGAAAGGTTCTATTTATTTTTTTTAGCATGAAAGCCACAACATTCATTTTTGCCCCTTTTTTTAGATCCACAAAGTCCATGCTTTCACACACGACCCTACAGGCTCACCCCATTCCAAACGCAAAACCCCTTTCAAGGTTTACTTCCAAGTTGCACATTATATAGTATTAATTTGACTTTGCATGTATGTGTGAGAACCCAGACTCCTGCTTCATTCATGTATCATGGCTGGAGTGCGAAAAAGTGGGTATGAATATGAAAATCCTCAAATTACTGCATTTTTTCCAAAACTTTCACTAAAATGCTTTAGAAAATATTTTACATGCCTCTTTGCCAATGAGCCCTGAAACTCAAGGGCCCTTGCACAGGCACCAATAACCAGAGGTGCCATTTTTCATTTCCTTTTAGCATAACTACTATTCTGTTATATTGACTTTGCTACTCTTACCCAAGCATTTGTGACTTGTTAGTTACATTACTGCTGTGCAAAGAGCTACCCTTGCAAGCCGCTAAGAAGCTTCATTTAGTACAGAATACAGAAGCTTGTTTGCTTTGGACTAGATTATGAGTTGGTGAGCACTTACATGAACAGTCCCACTGAAGCGTACATAAGATCTTCAACCACATTAGAAGAAGCTTGTAATGTTAGTCCTTTGTGAGTTGGGCCATAGGGAACATATTACAGAGTGCAACAAATTAAACCCGGAAACAAATACAAGTCAATACAACTTCTGTTTATATTGATCTTTAAAAGCACAGGCTATGTTCATGTTCCTAACTACCTGAGAAGTAAACCCTTTCTCCATGAATTGCTGTGAAAGTGGAGAATAGCTGACGAGCTCCTGTACTCCCTAGGTTTGAATGTGAGGGATCTCATGGCAAGGTATTTTCTATACATTTTTGGTGGAAGGCTCTCAAATGGGTAATTCACTTTCCCCTTTGATCCAAATAAAAACCGAGTCTGTTGAGCTTCATGGCATGGTCTAAAGCCCATTTGTATATGCAGGCCTTTGCCAGACTGGTAGAGTATATAGTCATTAGAGAATCCTAGAATATTAGGGTAGGAAGAGACCTCAGGAGGTCATCTAGTCCAACCCCCTGCTCAAAAGCAGGACCAGGACCAACCCCAACTAAATCATCCCAGCCAGGGCTTTGTGAAGCTGGGCCTTAAAAACCTCTAAGGATGGAGATTCCGCCACCTCCCTATGTAACCCATTCCAGTGCTTCACCACCCTCCTAGTGAAATAGTTTTTTCCTAATATCCAACCTAGACCTCCCCCAATTGCAACTTGAGACCATTGCTTCTTGTTCTGTCATATGCCACCACTGAGAAGAGCTGGGCTCCATCCTCTTTGGAACCCTCCTTCAGGTAGTTGAAGGTGGCTATCAAATCCCCCCTCACTCTTTTCTGCAGACTAAATAAGCCCAGTTTCCTCAGCCTCCCCTCATAAGTCATGTGCCCAACCCCCTAACCATTTTTGTTGCCCTCTGCTGGACTCTCTCCAATTTGTCCACATCATTTCTGTAGTGGGAGCCCCAAAACTGAATGCAATACTCCAGATGTGTAGTATAGGGCTGAGTATTTATTTTGGTTTACCAATGCTGAATCATGTCTGTTGTTCATAGAACACATTTATATTTATATATATTTTTTAAAAGACCAAAATTTTCAAATGTGGGTCCCTAAATTTAGCCTGTTGATCCCTTGTGTAGGCACCTAAATAACTGTCCTGATTTTCAGAGGTGAAGAAGAGTCACTAGAGGGGCACTTAAAGCGTAACTTCCTAATAGTTTCAACATAGCTAAGTGAATGCAGAAGGAGCTATCCATCCATTAGTACTTGGGCCAAATAAACCAGAATCATTAACTTCAGAGCAGATTCTGCCCTCCCTTCTCCCTACTCTTTGGGGCTGTAAAGGAGCTACAAAGAGGCAATACAAAATCTCTTACACCCTCCCCACAATCCCTCAGCAGATATACTATAGCAATTACACTAAACAAAAAACCCACATCCAAGGTCTTAGATATTCAATGGATGCCAAATACAGGTTATATTAAGAAATGTCTATTCCAATTTAAAATACAAACGAACAAAAACCCACAACCTTTGAATATTTTTCAAACCAGTGTTCATTTTTAACAATCTTTAGAGCCCCATTGATCTGGTTTCCCTATATATCATTAGGGCTTATACATGAATATCTTGCATTCATATTTTATTCTATTCCAACCCTGTGCTACTTATTTTAAGACCAGCTACATGGCCTCATTATCCTTCAATTTGTAGCTATATTAAGTTTAAGACTTATGAGGTTATGTTGCAATGGGAAAGTGTGTGTTTATATTGGGAAAAAAAACACCAAGAATTTCGAATCATTACCAGGGAAGATTAAAAATGTATTCATTAGTTACACTAACCAAATTAGAAAGCAAATAAAGAATTCTCATGGTTGCAGTCAATTTTTACTGTCATGAAAAAAGTCACTTGCAAAGTTTTGCAAATCAGAAAAACGGAGTTAATTTCTAGTAAAAGTATTCATTTAGAATTTAAAACTATTCCTCATTTTAACTTTCTTAAAGTACTAACATTTTAATGTCTTCACCTGCTTTGGTCTCAGGACTACACTCTGCATAATATTCTCAGAAAAATTATCCAGTGTCTATCAAAACAATCTTTATATGATTATGTATAAATTGTGTAACATTAAGAGTGTATGAAAAGCAGGTTGCCTAATTGTACACTTTTTAAAACAATGTTACAAGGAATAAATTATATAAATAGCTAGCCTGTTGCTGAACATTGGTGAGGAGGGGAGGTATATTTAGTGGAAACTGATATTCTAAGTTATGATAGCATTAAAGAGTTTTATAACTATTAGAAGATTGCTAGACCTTGGTGTTCCTTTGAGGGATGTGGAACAGAGAAAAACAAGAAACACAACTGGACCACGACAAATAAAAGCTATCACTAAAATTAGCTGATGTACTTGTGAGCAATTGTACTTTGCAAGTAAAAAGCCTGAAAGTTTATCCTTTATTAATCATTTTGTTTACCAACCTGAACTCAGAAAACAGGCTGACTTGAAATAAAAGAAATTCTGCAACATTTGATGTGCACCTGGTATGTGAAAAGATCTCTTACTTCAAGTCCTGAATCCTGTACTTGCTCTAGAATTCAAATAAAATTGTACAGTAATTCACAAACTGGCTATGAACTGCATTCTCAACACTTTTAGAATGTGCAACCTAGTTACTCACATTATTTAAGATATTTCTCCAAGGTGCTGAATAGCATAATGCTATCATTTTGATTATATTTGCAACTTCCAATTCTCCAAACTCAGACAAGTGCTCTACTAAAACTAAGGTTTCAGAGTAACAGCCGTGTTAGTCTGTATTCGCAAAAAGAAAAGGAGTACTTGTGGCACCTTAGAGACTAACCAATTTATTAGAGCATAAGCTTTCGTGAGCTACAGCTCACTTCCTCAGATGCATATCGTGGAAACTGCAGCAGGCTTTATATATACACAGAGAATATGAAACAATACCTCCTCCCACCCCACTGTCCTGCTCCGCATTTGCTCCAACCCCTCAGACAGAGACAAACACCTACAAGATCTCTGTCAAGCTTTCTTACAACTACAATACCCACCTGCAGAAGTAAAGAAACAGATTGATAGAGCCAGAAGAGTTCCCAGAAGTTACCTACTACAGGACAGGCCTAACAAAGAAAATAACAGAACGCTACTAGCCGTCACCTTCAGCCCCCAACTAAAACCCCTCCAACGCATTATTAAGGATCTACAACCTATCCTAAAGGATGACCCAACACTCTCACAAATCTTGGGAGACAGGCCAGTCCTTGCCTACAGACAGCCCCGCAACCTGAAGCAAATACTCACCAACAACCACATACCACACAACAGAACCACTAACCCAGGAACTTATCCTTGCAACAAAGCCCGTTGCCAACTGTGCCCACATATCTATTCAGGGGACACCATCACAGGGCCTAATAACATCAGCCACACTATCAGAGGCTCGTTCACCTGCACATCCACCAATGTGATATATGCCATCATGTGCCAGCAATGCCCCTCTGCCATATACATTGGTCAAACTGGACAGTCTCTACGTAAAAGAATAAATGGACACAAATCAGATGTCAAGAATTATAACATTCATAAACCAGTCGGAGAACACTTCAATATCTCTGGTCACGCAATCACAGACATGAAGGTCGCTATCTTAAAACAAAAAAACTTCAAATCCAGACTCCAGCGAGAAACTGCTGAATTGGAATTCATTTGCAAATTGGATACTATTAATTTAGGCTTAAATAGAGACTGGGAGTGGCTAAGTCATTATGCAAGGTAGCCTGTTTCCTCTTGTTTTTTCCTACCCCCTCCCCCAGATGTTCTGGTTTAACTTGGATTTAAACTTGAAGAGTGGTCAGTTTGGATGAGCTATTACCAGCAGGAGAGTGAGTTTGTGTGTGTATGGGGGTGAGGGGGATGTGAGAAAACCTGGATTTGTGCAGGAAATAGCCCAACTTGATTGTCATGCACATTGTGTAAAGAGTTGTCACTTTGGATGGGCTATCACCAGCAGGAGAGTGAATTTGTGTGGGGGGGGTGGAGGGTGAGAAAACCTGGATTTGTGCTGGAAATGGCCCACCTGATGATCACTTTAGATAAGCTATTACCAGCAGGACAGTGGGGTGGGAGGAGGTATTGTTTCATATTCTCTGTGTATATATAAAGCCTGCTGCAGTTTCCACGATATGCATCTGAGGAAGTGAGCTGTAGCTCACGAAAGCTTATGCTCTAATAAATTGGTTAGTCTCTAAGGTGCCACAAGTACTCCTTTTCTTTTTACTAAAACTAAGTAAACATCAAAATATGAGGGCAGATTGTGGTTGTTTTGAACTTTTTCTTTACCGTCTTCTAAAAGAAAGTTGAACATTAGTGTAAGTATGGTCAATTCCAGAAAAAAAAACCTTGATCACAATTAGCTAAAGAGTCAAGAGATTAAGCAATACTTTCTCTAGATCCACAGAGGTCAACATAACATTGAAGACTATACCAACATTAACCTATCAGATTGCATATGCAAATTTGTGTATTATAATGGTCTTCTGCTGAGTTCAATAAGAGACATCATTTACTTCTGATGACCCAGCCAGAATCAGCAGCAAAAGGTAAATCTCTTTTTTGGGTGAATAGGACGACAACAGCCCTCCTACCCTCCCCCCATAACACTATCAAAATACAAACAACCAGTTATGCTGTCCAAATTATGTAATGTATATTTGCAGTATATTTTGGTGAACTTTAAGTGAAGGCAAAGGTCACTTACTATAGCACAGATGCAAAAAAAGCAAGACCTTTAATAAAATGTTTTAAGACTAAGTTTACTCTGCATTGCCAGTTTTATTTACATAGCAAAATACAGTACAAGAATTAGAGGTAATCTAAATACTCACAGGATAAAAAAAACAGATTTAGAAAAACATACTATTTTCATTATGCCAAGACTTTCAGCAAATGTGTTACGGAGCTGAAGTGTACCGTAAGAGTTCACACTTTAACATGGTTGTGGTTCATGAAATGTGGTAAATGAAAATATACTGTAGCTAAAAAAAAAATCATAATCAAATTTGGTTAATGCTCACCCATCATTTGCATATTCTGCTAACTTATTAGTTGTAATTTTAACTCTAACAAAGTAAGTTTTTATTTTCAGCTGAGGGAAATAAAATCAGTTGTTAACTACTGTTAAATGACCAGCTTTCCACCACAGCTGGCTTCTAATTACATACAAATAGCAGCTGCTACAATGTACTCTACCATTTTAGACAGAATGTGCTCTTTCCCTTTAAAGTATTGCTGTAAGATGCATCATTTAGGTTTTATACATATCATAAAGCTCTTCAAAATAATCCTTACTAAATTTAGCAACTGGGCTGGGAATGTATTAACCTGAAGGAGTATTTTAGGAAATGCTCTAAAAGGCAAAATAGACTCTCACTGATTAAAATGGAGCGCTCTTCAGAGAAAAGGACAATCTTAGAGGTGCTGAGCATTCACAACTCCAGCTAAAGTCAGTTGGAGGTACAGCTGCTCAGCACCTCTGAAAACAGGAGCTTATGACTTCAGATAATCAAGAATAGTTGTAAAAAGATTTGCGACAAATTGGACATTTTAAAATAAAATACAACTATAAGAGGTAACCATAGTTCTAGCTTGATTTGGGAGATGGAATAGGCTATTGATAACATAACTGAGACTTTTCATCTTTAGATTTTATAATTTAAACAGAAGCACAGCACTTTTAACACCATATTTTGGAGTTCAGTTTTTCCAAATGAAATATTTCACCTTCTATGGATGACCTTTCAGACACTGTATGCCTTACCTTAAAATACATCGCTCAAAATAAACACAGTAATATCAACTGTCTCAATGACAAGTTCACTGCTGGTAACTATGGGCTTTTCTATATAGGTTCTTGTATCACTCTTATCACCATAGTATCTGAGCTCCTTCCAG
Source organism: Lepidochelys kempii (assembly GCF_965140285.1). Lineage (NCBI taxonomy): Eukaryota > Metazoa > Chordata > Testudines > Cheloniidae > Lepidochelys > Lepidochelys kempii. Next base: position 180,629,580 of record NC_136380.1, read on the forward strand.
TAGTGCATTAAACAACATGACTACACATCTGTCACATGTTGTCATTTACTATCTTGTCTTTTCCCCAGGAGGAGAAAGGTGTGCTATGGAGTGCATTTTTTAGGATTTTTTTTTAAATATACCTGTTGCTGTGTGTTTATGTCAGAGAAGAAGAGGTCAAAGAAATGTATCCTGCACTTGCAGCACAAGATGGTGAGGTCTGTGATGGTCTTCAGTTATTCAGGAAGTTCATTCCACAGTCTTGGACCACCTCCCGAGAAAGTTCAGTCTCCCACACAGACAAGCTTTACTCTTACCATGAAGAGTAATTAGACTCCTCTGGCATTTAATCGACCATGGGTTAGAACCTTAGAACTTTCGGACACTTTTTAGCTATCCTAGCACAGGCCACAGAACACTTTAAAAATCAAAATAAAAAAATGGATACTGAACTTTATTGCGAATTCTGTGGGAAGCCACTGTAGAGAGCAGAGGACAGATTTGATGTGCTTGCAGTAGCCTGTACTGCTGAAGAGAGATGTGGTGCAGTGTTCGGTACTAATTGGACTTTCTAAGTGCTGACAGTTCCATGCCCAGGTGCTTTGCTATAATCCAGCCAAGAGGTGACGAAGGCATGAGTAACTGAGACCAAGTCTTCATCCACCAGGATGGGACTGTCTCCTACTCAACTAGATGGTAGAAAGTGATAATTATGGATACTGCTATGTGAGAGCTCAGAGTCAGCAGGTAATCCAAGAGTAATCTTAGACTACAGACTGAATTGACCAATTTTGCGTGCATACATTCAACCAAAAGGAGACTCTCACAATGACTGAAATCTCTTCATAATATATCCTCTGCCCACCTACATATATCAGATTTGTCTTGTGTGGGTTCAGCTTCAGCCAGCTGCTATTCACCTATAAGCTGATCTCACCCAATCACTGGGCCATTTTATTGGTAGTGTGTGGTTATCTATGGTGAAGGATAGGTAAAGCTATAACATCTAAATATTGCGGGCACTTGAGTCCATATTATCTGACCAGTTTATCTTGTGGTCGCATATAAATATTGAAAAGGACTGGAGACAGAATTGATCATGGTGGAAATCCACAAGTGAGGGGTCTAGTGGTGGAGTTGAAGTTTAATTTGGTGTTTCCTTCCAGGAAGTACCCATACTGCTTTAGTGCATTACCCTGGATCCCTGCCACTTCTGCCCTCTCACCTGGGAGAATCTCTTGGCAACAGTACTGACGGCTGTAGGGAGGTTCAAAAGGATGAGAATGCAAGTCTCCCTTCTAGCCATTGATAGATCATCCATCAGTGACACTAAGGTAGTTGTAGTTCCATGTCCTGGCCTGAATCAAGTCTGTGCCACATCTAGAATGTTAGCTTCAATTAGATGAGCTTGTAGTTAGCCTTTGGCTAGCTTCTCTATGAGCCCTCTCAGGAAGAGAGGGTTGCTCAACTTACACTAAATGGAGGGTCTTTGAGATGTGTGGGCCCTATCTGTTTTCCACTGTGGGTAGGCATGCACTCAGTGTCTGCAGTTGGAGAATTCTAGGAAGCAGTGCCTGTTGGTCTGTAGGAGCCCTCTGTCTCCTTGTGCCTCCAACCAAGGAGATAAAGGGCAAAGCAGACCAACCACCTCTGCAGCTCCTTCTCTGCTTCAGCTGATTCTTGGATTTGCAGTAGAGGATACAGAGTGGAATACAGGTAGGGCCCATACATCTCAAAGACCCTCCAGTTACTATACAAGTTACATAACTTTCTCTTCAAGTGCTGGTCCCCAGTTATAATCCATGGTGGGTGACTGACCAGCACTACTCAAGAAGTAGGAGGGAAAGAGGATGGAGGCAAAAAAAAGAGGCATTTGAAGAACTGCTGTCCCCAAAGAAGGCATCAGTGGAGGACTTCTGTACTAAAGCATAATGCCTTGGAAATGTGTAGATGGAACTCTACATGGCCATTTTGCCTGTGTCAAGTACAGGTGGTACTCCAAGCAATGCAATTGATATCACTTGCAATCTTTCAGAATGAGCCTGCACCCCATGTAGGGGAGGAAGATTAGACAGCTGATTGCTTGGAACCTGTCAATCGTCAAATAAGCCCTGGCTTTGACTGAATTTAGGGATGCTCCAATGAAGTCTGCATTGGAGCAAGGACAGATTTTTCCAACTTGACATTGACTCCCTAGGGAAGGCAGGAGTTGAACCACTGATGAGGAGGTAGCAAGGCTGAATGAGAGCACTCTGTATTGGATATGGTCAGGAGCCACCATGAATAAGAGAAAGTCTGTGAGCTGGGTGAATGACCATGTGAAGGTATGTGTCCTTCATATTGAGAACTGTAAATCATTTGCCATTTTCCAGGGCTGGGATTATAGATGCCAGTGTGACTGTACAAAATTTCAATCTGTGAGAAAAAAAGAAATTTATCTAATGGCATGTCCTCCATAGTGTTCTGGACCCCACAGAGAAACACCAAAGAGCGAAGTCCTGATTCATAGTGCATCAAAGGCACTAGCCATTGCCCTACATATGTCTGCCACATCTACCGCTGATTGAAAAGCAGTGCTGACAACCAACTTGCCTTCCTCAATGAGAACCTGAAATTGAGCTCTATCTTGCTGGGGAACCTTGTCTAAGTCCATGAGTTTGGAATAGTCCAGGTAGTCTTATTTAGCCAACAGTGCTTGAAGATTAGTCGAAGTGAAAACTTTTCTTTCTAATAAAACCTTTAATCAATCAGAGTAGATCTAGTGTTGTATCTAGATCTCACTGTGGCATCATGGACAAGCAGAGAGTTAGGAGCAGGATGAGAAAGAAAAATTCTGCCCCTCTGGATGAATCTCACTCAATCTTCCTCCTCCTTGGGTTCAGGAGGAAGCTCTGGCTGTCCTCTTGCAGGAGGGGTGGACAGACTACCTAGAGCAGGGGTGGCCAACCTGAGCTGGAGAAGGAGCCAGAATTTACCAATGTACATTGCCAAAGAGCCTCAGTAATATGTCAGCAGCCCTCCCATCAGCTCCCCCACCCAGTGTCTCCTGCCCACCAGCAGCCCCACCAATCAGTGCCGCCTCCTCCTCCCCATGCCTCCCACAATCAGCTATTTCTCCTGCACAGGAGAGGAGGAGGGAGGAGCGAGGGTATGGCAGGTTCAGAGGAAGGAGCAGGTGCCTTGGGGAAAGGAGTGGAGTGGGGGCAGGGCCTGGGGCAAAGCATGGAGTTGAGCAGTGAGCCGCCCTAAGCACATTGGAAAGTTGGCATCTGTAGCTCCAGCCCTGGAGTCAGTGCCTATACAAGGAGCCGCATATTAACCTCTGAAGAGCCACATGTGGCTCCAGAGCCACAGGTTGGCCACCCCTGACCTAGAGGATCATGAGGATTCTCAAAGGTAGGATAGATCCCATGGTCCTCGGTAAGATGGGTCAAAGGATGGTTGTGGAGGTCTCCATGACATGGGGTGCCAATGGTTCTGAGACAGGTGCCGAGGTGGAAGTTGGGTCCAGACTGGGGTGAGGTCATCTGTCTGAGAAGGCACACCTAGGAGGAGGAGGAGAACACTGGTTCTCTCTCAGACAGAAAGTGCTTATTCTGGATCCACTGGTGATACGGACAGTTCTGCTGGAGGGAAACCTGAGTGGACAATGGAATGGGAGGGAGACTTCTCCCATTAGCTGCATCTCCTTCTTACCTTTTGTCAGTGCTGTCAATTTCTGAAGTTCAGGCTTAGTTGGTGCCAGAGTCACTACTGGCTGCCTTAATGAATCCTGGTATCTACAGAGTCCTAGATGTGTGGGCTGTCTTGTCATGGCCCTGAGACTTAGGGTGTTCTAACTTCTAGCCTGGGTGCAAAGACTTGCTCAACTTAGGCAGGGGTTTATTCTTATTTCTTTGAAGGGTATTTAGAGGATGATTTGCTCCTGTGTTTGAGGATGCACTCTGCCTCCTGAGAAGACCCTGATAGGGGAAATCTGTGGGAGTAGATTCCTTCACTCCTAAATTGTATCTCATGGCAGGAGGTGCATTTCTTGCTGATTCAAGCAAATGTTGGGGGGTGGTTCCCCTGGCTTGGATCCAATTGTAGACTCATAACCTTAAGAAGCACTTGATGGAGAAGGCTAAGTTCTGCTCCTCTCAGGTATGACTGGGGAATGAGAAGCAGATGCTGCACCTTGTCATGATGTGAGCTTCCCCGAGGCTGTACAGGCAGTATTGATGATTGTCACTGAAAGAGAAAAAGTGTGGACAAGCAAAGATTTTGAAGCCCAGAGTCCAGTACCTGTAACAGGGTTCTGGAGGTATCGGGGAGGGGGAAGAGAAGTGGTAAATGCCATGGGATGGGCAAATTAACTATAAGAAAAACTTTAGCTAAAAACTACTGAGTAAAATTCTAAAGTATTTACAATATATACACATATATATAATTTACAAAATAAATCAAGCTGATTCTTCATTCTCTGGACACTGGAGGTTCCAACCCAGGCCATGCAGAAGAAAGGAAGGAACTGGACAGGTGGTCAGCTCACTCTGCCCTTCATCTCCTTGGCTGAAGGCACGAGGAGAGAGTGTGCGCGCGCACACAAGCACAGATGCACAGACCAGTGGACATGGCTTTCAAGAATTCTCTGACTCTGGGTGCATGCATACCTGCAGTGGAATACATATGGGGCCAGCACTCAAAGAAAAAATGGTAGTTTGACACTGAGCAGTAGTTGGCTAGAACTGAAGTATCCAGGGTAGGTTTCTTCAGTGTTGATTGGACTATTGCATGTTTGAAGGAAGAAGGGAAGATTCATTCTCTGAATGAGGTATTGGCTATTTCAGTCAGGAGTGGCACCAGTTGTTCATGACTCTTTCATAAGCCAAAGGGCATAGGTCATCTTGTCCATAAACAAAAGTTAGACTACTTTATACTGTACCTTCATAGTTAGAGTGATACAACTCCATAGTATGGGCACTGTTGTACCAGTATAATAGTGCTTATACCAAATAGCTTATTCCCATAAGGGAAGAGCTATAAGCTATACCAGTATAAGACACCTTTATATCTGTTTAATTTCATCCACACAGGGGGTTTTACCAGTAAAGCTATTGTGGTGAACAACAAAAAATCCCTAATCAAAATAGTTATACTGGTAAAAAGTTTGTGGTATTGAAAATTGTGATCACTTTAAGTGGTCATGAGTTTTCTTGATCCTGCTTGCAGGCATGTAGATCTGTAGGGAAATGTGCAATCAGAGTCAGTCTGCAGCTAGCCAGCTTACATAGTAAGGTTTAGTGAGTTGTACCTCTGTTTAAGGTAGTAGCCTGCTTTGGTTTCTATTTTTAGGTTCTTGTTTGTGTTATCGTTCTGAATTCTAAGAAAAAGTAGTGTTTTGTTGCAACCTTCCAGCAAGAGTTATGTTTTATTTAATGTCTGTTTGTATTTTGGGAACCACCACAAACACTGTGTGTAGACCAGGCATTAATGAGCGGCATTCACATTTGCCTGTAGTGAGTTTGTCCCTAAGTGTTCAAATGCTTACACTATGTTTTATGTCAAATGTGAAGTACATTTATATTAAATTCTTTTAGTTTATATTCTTCCTTGAGCTTTAGGTCTTTTATACAGATATTCATAGCAATGCATATTGTGTAGAAGTTCAATGTCAACATTAGAGCAGATTTAAAAAAAAGTTTAACTTGAAATTTTTCAATGTCAAAATGGCTTAAAAACCCAAAAGTCTTCAAGAAAACCTGAGTTTCAGTTTGCAAAATTTCATTTTCTTTTAAAAAAAAAATTAAAACATTGAAACTACTTTTTACCAAAAATTGGTGTTTGGTTAACACGAAAAGCTTCAGTGTGCATTTCAATAGCATTTTGGATAGAGTTTTTGCTAAAAATACTACATGGTACATGAATATTTTGAAAAAAAAATTAGGTTCATTTTGAACCTTGCAAAATGGAAAAAGCTTCAAAAAATTATGTGTAATAGTGAAAAAAATATTAAAAAAAAACTTACAGCTAGTTCTAGTCACTAATACTACAAGGTATGACCCTGAGCAGATCAGAAGTGACTACATAGCTCTGGGATGGAGGACAAAGAAGTTGGGGACACAGGTGGTGTTCTCCTCCTTCCAGTCAAGGGTAGGTCCCCATGCAGAGTCAGACATACTGACTGCATGGCTGTGCGAATGGTATTGCCAGGGCAGTTTTGGATTCCTCAACCATGGAATGCAGTTCTGGGAAGGACCTTTGAGCAGAAACGGGGTCCACCTCTCAAGGAAGGGGAACAGTATCTTCAGATAGAGACTTGCTAACCTTGGCAGGTGGACTTTAAAATTAGGTTTGATAGGGGCAGGAGACAAAAGCCCGCACTAAAGTCCAGAACAGAGAGACCTGGATGAAGGTCAGAATCAAGGAGTAAAATAGGCACCCATAGGTCAGACAAAGGAGAGACGAGGGAATATAGCAGGAAAAACTAACCAACATCTTAGATATCTGTATGCTAATGCATTTTAAGCACTAAACTCATTTTCAAAAGAGAAAATGTGGAAAAGAGTAAGAAAAATGTGACTACTCAAATATTTTTTTCTGTTCATCTTTCACACTTAAAATGAAGTCTCATTGCCTCAGCAGCACCAGATGAATCAGAAGTGACTTGTTTGCTTAGAAGCAGGAGATGCGATGTCTCTCAGCTTTAGTAAGGCTTCTGATACAGTCCCACATAAGCATCTTAAACAAGCCAGGGATATATAGCCTAGACTTACCTACTATATGGTGAGTAAACAACTGGTCGAAAAAGCATACTCAGAGTCGTTATCAATGGTTCACAGACAAGCTGGCGAGGCATAACAAGTGGTTTCCCTCAGGGATCTGTCCTGGGTCCAATTCTATTCAATATCTTCATAAATTATATGAAAAATGGCACACTCCTAGGAAGGAGTATTGGAGAAAATTATCTGCATGATTCAACAATGGAATACTCTTGTATTGGCCAGGAACGGCGAACAACGGCCACTGGAAGCTGCGGGAGGCTGTGCCTGCAGATGGTCAATGTAAACAAACTGTCTGATGGCCTGCCAATGGATTACCCTGACAGGCTGCTTGCAGGCCACAGGTTGCCTGCCACAGGTTGCCCACCACTGGTCTAGATACTAAGTTCTTCCTCAGTGCAGGGGACTGGACTAGCTTATTGAGGTCACTTCTAGTCTTATGTTTCTATGACTCCAATCAGGAACCAATTGGTAGAATGCTGGCCCACTATCATTTACAAGTGTGGCCCACTTATTTCCATGTAGGCTAACATTTGGCTGAATGCAGTTGTCTGCTAGGTGTGTGTGTAGGTAGAGGGGAGGAGAGTGGAATCAAAACAACGTTACCGCACACTGAACACCTTGCATTCTTGTTCAATTCCATCTCCCCCTCCCCAAATCTTCTGGGATCCTAGTCCTGAAAACTCTATCCCTCGCAGTGAGTTCTGAAACATTCTGCAAGTCTGGTTAGGATTCTAAAGATCTCCACAGAATCACAAAATCAACTCTTTATCCCATGTATGATGCTATGTTTCTAAGATGAATTACAATATTAGCTTACAACTTTAGATTTCAATGAAAAAAAGTTGTCATAAGTATGTTTTGTTAGTATTTAGTGTGCTGTGTTAATTTTAATTCTTTTTGTTAATATAAGTTCCATACCTTTTGCAGTGTATTTTACTTAAACCCTTCCAATGAGTAGGTAGCGGTATGTATTGTTATGGCACATCAAGTAAGCCATAATTGACAAAGGAAACCAACACCCCAGTATTGTGATTTCAAAGAGACCAGCTTTCTGCAGCCAAAATACGTTAAACTAAACAAGTATGTGTGATTTCAAAGGACTTTATTTTGCTGAACTTCAAACAAGTTACTCAAAATGGCATCTTTCATTCAAGGTTTTACTTAGGAATTCAGAGTTCCTATTAGACTAGATTCCCACTTTTCCATGTGAAGGATGTGGTTAACAGGACAGACAAAACCCCCTTGCTACTAGAGCTCCCTTGTCTGGTGGAGCCCAATCCCAATGCCTATTGAGATCAGTGGGAACATTTTTCATTTACCTTTTTTAAAATATATATATATATATATTACGGTCAAAACTCTCCTCTAACCCTATCATCAGTATTCATATCCTTCAATCCAACTACTGACTTCACTGGAAAGTCAAAGCCCAAAAAGAATAAGTATTGCACCAGCATCTCCATACTGCCTTCCAAATATGCCTCAGTTTTGACTTGCATGGACTATATCTAGGAATGGGAAAGTATATCTGTATTAAAATGCATTCACACTTTAACTACCAAAAAGGTACACAGAAATTAGTACAAGTTATGATGTGTGTGTGATGTGGACACCTGGACCTAGGAAGCTAAATTGTGACCATGAATTCATTTTGAATGGATTATAGAACAGCTGTCAGATGGTAATAAATTTCAGTAACTGCTGACCTAGGCTGGATTTGAACGGATGACCTAGAAGTGAAACGTTCTCTTATTAACATTCCCCTCCATGAGACCCTGGGTCCCTGCTGATCTTTCCTACTTTATTTCATTGTGCAAGTCAACAAACATGTGTTCTGTTGATTACGCAGTATGCTAGTTCTTTTTTTCCTGCTGACTCATTTTTACATATGCACAAACAATGAAGGATCTATTGTTAGAAGTGCAGAGATGGTTAATTGCAGCATAGCAACTGCTACTGAAGGAGGTAGAAGCAAATTTGTTGCGCTTTGTTGCTAAGTCACATAGGAAGCTATAGATCATGTGAAAACTAGGACTTGTGGTGTAGACAATAACGCCAGAATGGTACAACATCTTTTACATAGTTTGCTCTGGCAGAGGCCACCAACAAAAAACACAGTCTGATTCACTGTTGCATTACTCTAATTTTATGCTGGTGGAAATGCATTGAGTTCAGTGGAGCTACATAGAAGTAAAGCTAGACCACCACAATGGGGAGTCAGGTTCACAATCTATTACTACTCTCATACTCCTGTAACATCCTTAAGGAATTGTTCCATCAAGAAACTCAAACAAACGCCTATGCCACTATACTGAAACTATTGAAACTATGAATGGAATAGCTCCACAATGTTTCACAGTGGTGTGAAAGAGGATCAACAAATATACTCCTGTCTGCAACATAGCCAGATTAGATGTGCCAGGGACTATACCTTCAGGGAAAATTATACAAAAAGACAGAATGCAACATTACACTTTCTGTCTATTTCTCAAGCTGGCAAGGAATGGCTGAAACAGACTTGTGAAGCCAGGATGGGGAGGGAGAAAGATCTAAAGTCCTGTAAATAAACTGGGCATTGAGTCTCAATGCATCAGTCTGAATAGGGGATATTCTGCCTTTGGATATTAAAACATTCAATGGCACACAGATCAGAGCTAGTTAGCCAATTCACCCTCCCTCAAATTAAAACATCTATGAAAGTGGGATGGGGAGGAAAGGAAACTTAATTTAAATAGTTTAACCCATTTAACAGATCCAGCCTGTCCAATTCCATGGAAGTGAGAGGCAAAATAGCAGCTGGCAGCCAGAGGCAAAATAGTTACAACCCACACCATTATAAGCTGCTAGCTAACAATTGAAAGCCTTCGCCCTCCCCAAAACACCTACCAGTACAGATGGAATCAACAACTCTCCTGTACTCTGTAGTATTTTAATAACCAGAACTTTTAAAATTAATTAAAGACATTTAAAAAAATTAAAATTTTGAGGCCTGATTTGCAAAGGTGCTGAGCACCCACAGCTCCTCATAACTAAAGTGGGGGTTATGGCTGCTAGGCACCTTCTGCAAATCAATCTCAATCATTTTAATGTCTATATGGAACTAAGTGCTGTAAACAGAGGTGTGTTCCCAGAGAGTGAAGGTACTAGATCATAAAGTATTTGCATGTTTAACTGAAATGGGAGTTGTGGGGCTTAGGTTTCCTCTATGAGACAGGCATCTGAATTCTCTCTTGCACTTAATGTAACCAGTATCAAGACCACTTCAAGTAATCCAGTTCAGAATATATACGAACATTTCTCTGGTAGCTTGTCTTCTGCTCCTGCCTCAACACATTTGCAACACTAATTATCTGATTTAGTCACACAGCTTGTCCCATGTTACTGTATATGCATGGATTTATATTTTACACACACACACACACACACACACACACACACACTTAAAATTAGAATATAGCCCCCGGGTTATATCTCCAAAGTCTAATCTAAAACTGATAGTTCCAATATTCATGAAGAAGCAAAATTTTATTTCTTAGCCCCTTATAGCAATCTTGGGAAAAAGAAACCCAAACTCCACAAGTTTAAAGCAATCTTTATAAAATTGTAAATTTGTGTGTGTGTGTGTGTGTGTGTATACACACACAATTCATATATATTACCATCACTATCCTATTATCATAAGTATATGAATAAAAACAAATGCTTCACTTCATTTGTGTCAACATCTGCAGAAAATATGACAGGGTGCAAGACTCCAGGGATTAACTTGACATTACTGAACAACCTCTTACCTTAGGATATGCCTTTTAGCTGTCCTGCTGCAGACAGTACATAAAGAAATATCTACTGTTGGCTTCTGAAAGTCTCAGAAACTGATCTCTGCTACTCATAGCAGATGCCTTAATGGGAATGCAGATAACATGGTCTTAAAACTGTCAAAAGACCAGATAATAATTTTCTTAATGACAGCTCTCGGAAGGGGCCCTTAGGATGACCACCACATCAGCGTTAAATGCCTTGTGAAATGTCTGAGACTTTAATATAAAATTAAAATGTTAACAGTTCGTTTTAAAAGCAATAAAATATGAGAAAAGTTATCTTTGAAGCTAAAACCAAATACTGAAACATATCCTAAAAATCAGATATGGTGTTTGAGTTCTACTTCATTATACATCTGATCCACAAAACTCACTACTTTGCATAGATAGAATAATAAACTGCAGGTGGTAAGAATATTAACCCAATTTTTAACCAGTTATTGTGACAAAGAGATACAGACACTCTGCTTAAATGAACGTATTTAGGATTGCTGTGAAGCACTGGGTTTTGAAAGATCCTAAGTGAGGTATATTATACCCAAGCAATGATGGTTCAAATGTGTCTTACCATTTTAAAACTATCAGTTTTGAGATAACAGTATACCAAGTCTTAGAATTCTTTGGCCTTCGCTTGACAGCCATATTCCGTTGGCTTTATGGATGTTGAATAGTACCTTATACCATGACAAATCTGAATGAAGTCCATGGGGCTAATCGTGGAGTAGGTCAGACTAAATTAGAATGCGTGTGTCAGAATCCGGCTTTGAATATACTTTTTAATCAAATTCTGTATAAAAATGACAAAACAGATTGAGCTCTAGGTAATTATATTTTTCTTGACTCAGGCTGATTAAATTGTACATAAAATAGCTAATTTATTATTATGCAGATTTGAATGTAGAAATGCTGAGAATATCCACATTCTCATTATATCCTAGTGGAAAAAAATCTTGATCCCTACAGTGTTAACCTGTTCACTTCCACAGAACACATCTGGTGTTAACATTCCAATAAGAAGTTCGGCAGCTGGAAAGCATCTTTGCTCCATTTTATGTCAGCCCCAAAGATACAGCAGAAAGACTTGAAGGAGTTGTCATTTCACTTTCTTACAAAATGAGATAGAAATAATTCATTTCAAGCTACCATATTACAGCTGTGCTTTTACACTGTTCCACAGCTGATCTTTAATAGATTTTTAAGCTGAATGTCAATTGAGGCAGAATTTGGAACGGGATGAAAAATGGATTGGAATGTTATATGATATACAGGGTAATTTTTCAAGAACATATTAAGCCTGACCTTAAACTAGTGTAAGTCAGTATAGCTCCACCAAGGTTGCCAGCTGAGGATCTGGCCCATTGATTTTAAGGTCACAGCTCCCACTATTATTCTTGATTAATCAATCATGATTGCATAGATAATTGCAATCTTATTTTGATACCCATGCCTGAACCTCCATTGTCAATTTTCTGTTTGTTGTAGGGATACATATGAATTATTTCTTCCCAAGTGTTGTTTTCTAAGATCTGAGATTGAATATCTTGCTGAGATTGAAGATAAGAGGATTCTTACTTTCATGCCTCTTTATCCCAGGTTTATTGTACTTTTTTAGTTGTATGGAAAAGTTGTTTCATTTGAAATTTCCTCCTCTTTCTCCCGGTCCTCACTTCACTTCATGGTACTTTGTGGGTATCTAGCTACGAGACTATTTAAAAGCAAAACAATCTGAGAACTAAACAGGAGAGAAAGAGGGGAAAGTAGTAAGAATAAAGAAACAACAGCAAATCTTGGTCAGGAACAAATTCAAAGATGGTGTAAAATGGTGGAACCCCAACAGCCAGAATGAAGAGGAAACAATTTATACCAAGTCTTCCTTAGGACTTTGGCACCTGTGGGCACAACCATGAGCTGTCCTAGATGTTTAAGTAGGAGATTAGGGTGGCATGAAGGTGCCTTTTAATACCCTGAATGGACTATCCACATTACATAAAGGGAAGAACCGCAACCGCTGGGCTGCTACTCCTCCTCTTGCAAGCATGTTGCAGGATGGAGCCTCACATCCCTGTGCCTGTGCTACAAAACTGGTGCAGAGGGGGAAATAAGCTGAAGCAGGAAGAAGGCAGGTGAAGTTTATTTCCTCCTGTGTTCAGTCCTGTTATGCCTCTAGGGCAGTGCAACTCCACAATGCCTCTTATTGAAGGGAAATTGTACAGTGTCAGGCTAACCTTAGGAGAGGTGGAAGACAAATAGGCACAGCAAAGGAAAAAGAAGGACGAAAACACATCAAAAACTAAAGGAAGGAAGATTGATGGAGAACAACAGTGACATAATATAGGAAAACGAGCCATAGTAAGCAGAGCCCATTTACTCTGCAAGAAGCTTGATTTAAAAGCTTTGGCCAGGAACTGGATTCTGCAGCAGTCCAGCGCAGCAGTTTCAAAATTATGCTGCAGTTTCTGAAAAAAAAAAAAGTGTTCAAAAGAGGATTTCACTATATTAATATGAAGCTGAGTAATATAATCAGTACAATATTCCTTGTGGATATTATTAAATGTAATTAATTTTACACTGCCCCTAATTTTTAGTGTTGTGTTGCAGGATGTTGTACTGAAAATGAATAGCTGCATCACTGCATTTGTTAGAGGGAAGCATGAGTTTTTGGCAGCTGTGCAGGGAACAGTTGGGACTATTGGCACCTGGGAATATGTGGGAAATAGTATAGCATTGTGGCCTATTTTTCAGAAATGCTGAGGACATTAACAGGCAGTGCGGGTGAATGGGAACTGTGGGAGTTTAGCACTTTTGGAAATCAAGCTACTTTTTAAGGTGACTAATTACGGATTTAGGAGTCTCATTTTGGTCACCCTTGTTTGAAATATTTGGCCTCTTGTTAAGATGAAATATTAAATCCTGTACAATTCCACAACAAGGATGGATTTTTAGCAAATTCCATGGGCATGGAATTGTACTTTATATAGGGACAGAAAAGAGCACAAAATGTTTGAAAGAAGCAAAAAAATTACTTCATTTATTTACGGATGTTTGTTATCCACTGAAATATTTGAAATTGGTTGAAAATGTTCCATTGATAAGTTTGAAACAGAAAACACCTATTTTGTCTGAACACATTTCTAGTTGCCTTAAACAGAAAAAGCTTTCAAGTTTAGATTTTTCTGCTGCCCTTCTCCTCCCTCACTCCTTCTGCCCGCAAATCAATAGCAAATGAGGTGATCGCCACACCAGGAGGTGTTCAATTACCATCAATCAGCAGGGGAATTGTAATCATGGGATTTACAATTCAATGACAATTGAGCAAGCACCCCACAATGGAGACTGCTCAACTCTATGAGTCAGTTGCGCAAGAGGACACCATGGGATTGCCCAATCCAGTGACTCAGCAAAAACCACCAGGGTGTGTCTGGGCAAGTGTCTTCTAGGCACATGGACTGAGGATATAAAATAGGGAATACTGGCATCATGCTTTTGCCTTTCTTCTCCCAGTAGATGAAGTAATCCATCCCATAGCTAAAGACTTTTTCATGGATTCCCTCACTTACTCTGGCATTCTGAATTACCTTAAAGTTATGACAAAATTTATACTGATGCTAGGACCTTCCAACGCCCTTAAAACTGCTGAGTCAGCATTCTTTGCATGACACTACTTCTTGTGGCTGACAGAGCAAAGAGCACCTTAATCTACATGTGCCAAGACAAATGAAGTTAATTTCAATCCTTGGAAAACAGATATTGTAGTTAGGTGTAATAGGTCACTAAATACTTTGGGCCATATCTGCACTCAAAGCCTGATCCTGAAAACACTTGCTTAGGCATGCAACTTACAGAAGTCAATGGCAGTTTGGCAAAGTGCATACTGAAAGATCAGACCCTCAACCCTTTCTTAGGGAATTTTGCCTGAATAGGAACAGAGCGAAGACTGCAATGTTTTTCCGGAATTAATCAATTAACCTGGCATTTTGAAAGAGGATTCTATATTAAAAGAAATGCATATGGAAAAACATCCTGTACTCCTACCGTTCTCTCAGAAGAATTTAGGGGAAAGAAATCCTTTTGTGGATTGGGGCCTTCCTGTCTAAGTTTGAGACTAAGTGCATATATACTAAGAAAATGCCTTAAAACATATTTGCTGACATCATCATAATGAAGTGGCAGGGTCAAATCTGGGGGAGGGGCCACTGGGCTAAATTTGCACATTTCCAAATAGATTTGCACTGAAATTACAAAGGAGGCATGAATTAAAAACATTTAGTTAGTTTGGTACAAGGCTTTGTACACAGCAGCCCTCAATTTGCTGACTCAAGGAATACAAACGCTGAACCAGTTTGTTCAAAAAAAATTGTAGTGTGATATTGAGTGGCATGGCACATTGCTTTTCTACTCCAAGTAGAATTAAATTGTGATTCATGACTTTATAAAGACATGGGGTGTGAAGTATTCAATGTCCACAAGACATTTCTTAAGGCTGTGCTTAGATCTTCTACAATAAATTTAAGGTTTCAGAGTAACAGCTGTGTTAGTCTGTATTCGCAAAAAGAAAAGGAGTACTTGTGGCACCTTAGAGACTATCCAATTTATTGGAGCATAAGCTTTTGTGAGCTAGAGCATCCGATGAAGTGAGCTGTAGCTTACGAAAGCTTATGCTCCAATAAATTGGTTAGTCTCTAAGGTGCCAATAAATTTAAGTTACACCTCCTGCAGCAACTGGACCTAGTGGGGGAATGGTCTGTTTTTCTTAAGCAGCGCCCATGCTGCCTTTTATATAAAAGGAAGGGACCAACGCAGGAGGTGAAAGTAAGCCGGTACACCCCGGTATGGTGTACCGGTAAGAGCCGGTGCGTCGTACCAGGATCGGCTTTCCGAGAGGGCAATTTAAAGCCCTGGCGGAGCCCTGCTGCCAAAGCCATGGGGTTGCAGCAGTGGGGCTCAGGTGGGGATTTAAAGGGCCCCGGAGCTCCAGCCACCACTACTGCCCCTTTAAATCCCGGCTTGAGCCCTGCTGCCCAAGCCCCAAGGTAGCCATGGCGGGGATTTAAAGGGCCCCGGAGCTCCAGCCCCTGCTACCCTCCTAGGGCCCTTTAAATCCCTGCCTGAGCCCTGCTGCCCGAGCCCTGGGGTAGCGGCGGTGGGGCTCCGGAGGGGATTTAAAGGGCTGGGGCAGTAGTGGCGGCTGGAGCCCCAAGCCCTTTAAATCCCCGCCTGAGCCTTGCTGCCCAAGCCCTGGGGTAGGGGTGTGGGGGCTCTGGTGGGGATTTAAAGAGCCCCGAAGCTCAAGCCACCGCTACTGCCCCGGCCCTTTAAATCCCTGCTGGAGCCCTGCTGCCAAAGCCCTGGGGTAGCGGTGTTGGGGCTCTGGCTGGGGTGGTAGCGGCAGCTGGAGCCCCGGGGCCCTTTAAATCCCCGATGGAGTCCGGCCACCGCTACCCCAGGGCTCGGGCAGCAGGGCTCAGGCAGGGATTTAAAGGGCTTGGGGCTCCGCTGTGGTAGCAGCTGCCGGAGCCCGAAGCCCTTTAAAGCTCTGCCAGAGCCCAGAGCCCTGGGGTAGCGGTGGCAGCCAGGAGCCCACAGGGCTCCTCAGTGATTTAAAGGGCCCGGGGCTCTGCTGCGGTAGCAGCAGCTGGAGCCCTGGGCTCTTTAAATCGCCCCCGAGCCCTGGGGCTCCAAGCCGCCTCTGCAGCTGGTAGCTTGGGGGTGATTTAAAGGGTCCTGCCTCTTCCGATTGAGGCCACACCCCCTGCTCAGGACTCCAACATACCAGTAAGTCCTCTAACTTACTTTCACCCCTGGATGAACCACTTTAAAATGCTACAGTTGACTGTGAAACTATGTTGAACCCAAGGTTGCCAACAGAGATATGGCTAGCTTCCACTCTTTCACACACTCCTGCAGACTAAAAATCACTGCCCTCTTTAGCGCTTTCAGAGCTGTTCCTTCACTCTTCCCAGCAGCAGGAGGAGGCCCTAGAACAAATGGCTCAATGAAATAGAACCAGTCAGGAATTTTCCAACTAAAATGTTTTTCCCATCAGACAATGTGGTTTTCAGAAAATTTATATATTTTCCTGTAGGAAAGTGCTGATTTTGCTGAATTTCTTCAGATTTCTAGTTTACATTCCAAAATGTAAAGTAGAAGTATTTTATTTCAGGTAGGTCACCCCAAATTGAAACATTTGATTGTGGAGCAGTTTGAAATGAATCTGCATTCTCCTGAGCTGCCATGTTGCCCCATGCGAGTTATAGTTGGAGTACCTCAAATCCACCTATGGGCAGAGCTCTCTTCCTGGTCTACAGTTTGCATGATACACCACATAGTATTCTCCTTGGCTGCACCACCAGAATGCACAATGGGAGTCTCAGGGACATGAAGAATCATGAACCAAAGTGCAACAAGCCTTTAGACATTCACGAATGAAAGTGTGCCAGAACTTTTCATTCCATGAAAGATTTCTGTATTTTGACTTTTGCTCCTGATTAGGTCATTGAAAATCAGAATTAGGAAATAGTAGTTTTCATATCAGCTCTAGAATGGACCTAAATGAAAGTGGCCTTATCTCTGGAGGAAATAGGAAAGAAGTCTGAAGAGGGAAGAGTGAAAAAGTGACAGGAAGAGATGGGGAAAAGCACAGCACCTGAATCTTTGTCTTGGGGAAAATAAATTAGTCCTAACTTTGCTTGCAGTCTTTGTTTCAGCATGGTTTCACAGTGAACTGTATTCAAAATATTAACTTCAAGTGTGAAATCAAGAATCAACTGTTGCACATTGTGAATGAAACTTGGATGGCACTGAAAACTGCAAAATTTAAGCTTAAAGTTAAAAATCTGCCTTCAAAAGCTTCAACAGAAGAAATCTCACTGACTGTTAGACAGCTCTCTCTGCACTTAGAGCCCTTCATGTGATGGGGAGTGTTTGTGTAATTTCTTGGCACATGGTACATAAAAAGTTCACCATCCTGCCTTACTGTATGATTTCAAAACCCATTATCAGCTCTATTAAATGGGTCTTTACAAGCCATTTATGTAAAAGCTGGAACAGCAATACAGAGCCTGATACCTTGGGATCTGTATGTGAATTTTATTCTTTGAATAAAAATCATTTCACAGACTGAAGTTTCAGATACTTCTAGTGTGACCATGTTACCCAGAAACTTGGAAAAAAAAGCAACCACCACAAAGTTCCACTGACAATTAGTATATTTCACACTGAATAACTCAGAATCCACATGCTGATCTTATAAAAATATATTTGTGTAGAATCAATTAAGGACTACTCACAGGGATGAAGTTGGCAGAATTTTTGTGATAACGCTTTAATTGTTTCACTCATTGAAAGTGGTCTTTAAAGTTACTGTGAAATAACCTTGAATACCATTACTCACACTTACTGCAATGATTTATGTTTTTTGGAACTTCTCTGAACTCTGAATTAGAACAGGTTTGACTTTAGTTTTGAAAATGGTCATAGTGAGCAGCAAAAAACGTCAAATCATTTCTCACGATTAATCTCTCAGCAGTGTAGTCATGCCCAGCTTCTTAAGCAGGAGCACTAGTTTAAATTTCCTGCAAAAGGGTTTAGACCTGGCATAGTCAAGCAGAACTTCCTTGGCTTCCATGGAGTTACAGCTGCTTCCACCAGTACTCTTTCATTTAAGGAAATGCCCATTTACAAAGACTTGGGACTAAATTCAGATCAAACATAAGGGAGTATAACTCCACTGATATCTCAGAAGTTGCACATGTTTACTAGTATCAGGGGGTAGCTGTGTTAGTCCACAAAAACAACAAGGAGTCCAGTGGCACCTTAAAGACTAACATTTATTTGAGCATAATCTTTCATGGGTAAAAACCCCACTTCTTCAGATGCATCATGCTTACTAGGGCTTGCAATTAATCGCATTTAACAAATGCGATTAACTCAAATTAATTGGGATTAAACAATTAATCATGATTAATTGCAGTTTTAATCGCACTGTTAAGCAATAGCATAACCAATTGAAATGTATTAAATATTTTTGGATGTTTTTCTACATTTTCAAAATGTATTGATTTTAATTATAACACAGAATATGAAGTGTACATTGCTCACTTTATATTTTTTGATCACTAATATTTGCACTGTAAAAATGATAAAAGAAATAGTATTTTTCAATTCACTTCATACAAGTGCTATAGTGCAGAGGTTCTCAAACGGTGATCCATGAACTCCATTAAGGTGGTCTGCAGATAGTTCCTTCTAAGGTGCATGCCTGGGCAGCTGCACACAAGAGAACAAAGGGCTACCCACCTAATTAGTGGAGTCGTGCAGGCATGGCTCCACTAACTAGGTGCCTGGACCCTGGAGAAGTCGCACATGTAAGGTGAGGTGGTGGCCTGGGGTGGGGGGGGGAGGTGAGAGAATGGGGTAGATGGGAGGGGACAGTGGGGTGAGAAGTCGGGTGGGGTGGGGGGGATTTTGGATGTACAGGGCTGCAGTGTCCAGAGAAAGAGGTGACTTTCCCCAGTTCCAGGGCTGTCCCCGCTCAAGAGGGAGACCCTCCCTCCTTCCGAGCCCCAGATTGGGGGCCGCTGTGATGGGGGAGAGAGGGCACATTCATTGCATTAGAAAGGTAAAACTACTGATTTGAAAATGAGTGGTGTGCTTTTATTTGTAGCACAAAAAAAAAGGGTTTTTTTTTTTTTTGTTTTTTTTTTTTTTAATATATAGCACTTTTATCCAAAGCGCTTTACAACAGTTAGCTAATGGTATAAACAACATTTGGAAAGATCATTAAGTGGTCTTCCGAGACCCTCAGCAATTTTCAAGTGGTCCACGGAAAAAAAAAATGTTTGCACTACAGCAGTGGTTCTCAATCTCTATCATGAAAGTGCAACATACAAATGTAGATTTTTGTTACATAACTGCACTCAAAACCAAAACAATGTAAAACTTTAGAGCCAACAAGTCCACTCAGTCCTCCTTCTTGTTCAGCTAATTGCAAAGACAAACAAGTTTGTTTACATTTATGGGATCTAATGCTGCTTGTTTATTATTTACAACGTCACCTGAAAGTGGGAACAGGCATTCGCACTTTTGTAGCCAGCACTGCAAGGTATGCTAAACATTCGAATACCCCTTCATGCTTTGGCCACCATTCCAGAGGACATGTTTCCATGTTGATCACGCTTGTTAAAAAAAATACGTTAATTCAGTTTTGACTGAACTCTTTGGGGGAGAACTGTATGCCTCCTGCATAAACAAGGAGTGGGCAGCATTATCTCCTGCAAATGTACACAAGCTTGTTTGTCTGGGCAATTGGCTGAACAAGAAGTAGGAGTGAATGGACTTGTAGGCTCTAAAGTTTTACATTCCAAAACAAAACAATGAAGGTTTTTTTTAAAAAACAATTCTACATTTGTAAATTCAACTTTCATGATAAAGAGATGCACTACATTACTTGCAATGGGGGAAAATGAAAAATACTATTTTTTTTTTACAGTGCAAATATTTGTAATGCAAAATAAATATAAACTGAGCGCTGTCCACTTTGTATTCTGTGTTGTAATTGAAATCAATATACTTGAAAATGTAGAAAACATCCAAATATATTTAAATAAATGGTATTCTATTATTAACAGAATGATTAATCACAATTAAATCGTATGACAGCCCTATTGCTTACACTAGGTCTGAATTTGGCCCAATAAGCTTTGTCCTTAATATGCATGGTATCTGTTTTTACATAATGAAACCTTTCATTCAAATCAGATTTGATTTGGTTGCCAGGCAGGGAAGCTACTTTGGGATATACCTCTGATTACATTACAAGTTACCATTTATACCAGCTTCTAATCAGCATGAAAGATTATTTTGTCAAAATATGTACTGCTGATAATACTTGAGCATATTTATTAGAGTTTAGTAGGGATTACAGTACTAAACAGCTATGCCATGGCAGAGGCTCTGTAAACACTGCTTGTGTGTGCCCTGCACCTTTACTAAAGCTTTCCAAGAGATCCTAATAGCTCCCAGTAGGCGTTGCTACAACAGACTTTTTGCACATCTTGTAAAAAGTGATGTTGCTATGCAATAACACCACAGTTACTGAATAAAAGTGCAAAACAGTGCATTATAGCTGACTTGCAGCTGTGGGAAGCATTAAGTGTCTTTACAGAGCTGTCACTTACAGCCCTGTGGGAGATCAGAAGCAAATCACGGGTCCCAGAAAATAATACAGTGCATTAGCAAGCACTTGACAGCAAACTGAAGGAGTTATATAGAATTAGTTATACCACATAAGGTGGTACTTGTCAGAGAATGACTGAACAAAAACCTAAAACCTTGAACTATATTAAAACCACCATCTCTGTTCTGATGTCTCCAAAACTTCAAGGTACTGCTTGTATGACAGTGTGACAGGGAACAATTACCTCTATTTTCAGAGTGCTATTATAGGGTAATGTAACTTTTGCTTTGACTCGCTTTACAGGATTTGGGCCAAATTCTTCTCTCAGATATGTATGGGCAAATCCCACTGACTTCATTGGGGTTAAGAATGCACCTCTGACATTAAAACTCAGCCAATATGAGCCTATGAGATAGAAACAATTATTTATAAATTTGTTACCCATTGCACTATATGTTTCCCCCCCCACCCCCCTCAACCTAGGAAGAAGTGAAAGACTGGATTTAAACACTGGGAGATGCAGTGATTTAGACAACATCCTAGCCTCCCCAATACTGTCTACATCTTGAGTCAGTCATTACATCTACGTGCCAATTCATGCACATTCTTAACAGCAGGTTTACATAAATCAAGGAACACAAATTCAATTATTCTGTGTTTGTCTTTCAGAATTTTTTAAACGGTCACACTCTTGCTCACATCCAGCATTCCAGTAGCAGAAAGGCACTAGACCAGTGGTTCCAAACCCCTGGGGGTTCACAGAATGTTACAGGGAGTTCGCCAGAAAAATGTCACTAATGGTGGCCAGAGGACCCCGGGCATTGGAAGCAGCAGGTGGGACCTGGTTGCAGGGCTGGCAGCCCGAGCCCTGCCCCCATCAGTGGAGGAGCCAGGTGCCTGAACCCCAGCACTCCGCACGGGCTGGCAGCCCGAGCCCCAGGGAGAGTGAGGCCGGGCAGTTGGGGCTGGCAGCTCAAGCCCCAGCAGTCAGCAGGACCTGCAGCCCAAACTCAGTGGAGCTCAGTTGCCCAGGGTGGTTAACAGGGTCCAGCAGCAGGAGCCCCACAGAGTGCAGAGGAAATTTAAACTTAAATCCCTGGAAATATTCATTTTTAGGAGGGAGTTCACAAGATTTCACAATTTAGTGAAAGGGGTTCGCGGGCTGTTAAAGTTTGGGAACCACTGAACTAGACGGAGGAAGTTCTTATGGTTTTGACAACAAACACTGAACTAAGTCTATCTTTATTTTGGTTATGAATGTAACCCACAGTTCTGGCATCTCATCATAGAATATCAGGGTTGAAAGGGACCTCAGGAGGTCATCTAGTCCAACCCACTGCTCCAAGCAGGACCAATCCCCAATCTCTCTTCCTATTTGTTTTACACTGTCAGAATAGTTGTAATTTGGCTCCTTATGCATTGGTATAATTCTTTTACTGAACAAAATACTCGATTGAAATGTTATATACTGGCATGATTTACATGGTGATCTTATTAGTACAGACAATGTGTGGTCCGGTCCTGGGAATGGAGTAATTCCCGAGGTCTAATCCTAGTCCTAAAACAGACTACGTTTGTTGCCTTGTCCAAACATTTCATGTTTCAAGAGAAGAGCCTTAGCTTGTATAAATCAGCCTACCTTCACTGACTTCAGTAGAGCAATGCAGATTTATTCTGAGGATTAAATCTTCTGTGTCTCAGTTTCAATGGCAATAATGCCACTCCCTACAATTCCTCATGGGGATGTTGGGAGGATTAGTCTATGAATGGGGGGGGGGAGGGAGAGCCACTACACATTGTGATGCATGATCACATACTCTAAGCCATCTACCTGTTAAGTTATTATTATTAAATCATTATTTGTATTACAGTGTCCGCTAGAATCCCCACACATGGGGCAGGGTCTCATTTTTCAAGCATTGAATTACACACCCCCCCCCAAAAGAAAAAAAAACAAAAAACAAAAAAACAAGTCTCTGCTCCCAAAGATATGGCTGTTTCTCCTCTTTTTTTTTTTTCCCCCTGTTTGAAAATATTATAACATTTAATCTTATTTTGGGGCTGCATTCCAGAGATTACCAGGAAAATGTACAGCAATTATTTATTTGCTTTGGTTTCTACCCAAAGGCTCTATCTGGAAAGGGAGCAATGTGGATTATTCTAAAAATTGCTGTATAAGTGGATAGATATGCTCTAACGATAAACTGTGTCCACACTATGGACCAGATCTTCAGCTGGTGAAAATGGATGTAGTCCTAATGAAATGTAACCTGGGCTACAACTCGATCACCTGAATCAAGGCATGAGCAGTTGACCTTATTCCTTGCATACGTGCAGACTAAGTTTAGGTTAGCATGTTAGATAATCTCAACCCACTTTCCTTTAAGGCAGAACCTACAAGAAAGTATTCATAGCAAAGATAATGTGTGAACAAGCCAAAAAATGAAAAGCCAAAAATGAACAAGCCATGCAGTTTATAGTACTTTTCAAAAGACTTCAACTTAACCCTAATGTTCTTTCCCAAGATGTCTCTTCAGCCCATGACTATCCTGCATGCTGTACACTGGCTGATTGCTACCTACATCCAGCCTCTTTGAAATGTAATTTGTAAAGTGCTCTGAAATCAAAGGAACTACATAAATAATAAACCATGTGTTATATTTATAGTGGACAGAATTGAAAATTCAGGAGAAGAGAAGTGGTTTTATAGTAGGATGTGCAGTAGTCTACATATTATACTCCTGGGGGAATTATGTGCCAAAAATTTAAAAATTCTGCACACATTTTAAAATTCTGGAAATTTTGTCAAAACATTATATCATGCCAGTTTCAATTATTTAAGTAATTTATTTCAAAATTAATGTCAGCATGTCTGTAACAATACAGATACACACAAAAATCCCCAAGGAGAAACCCCTATAACTCCAGTTCCTGCTTCTCTGCCCCCACCCCCACCCAAGCCCAGTCAGGGTGCCAGACATTCTCCTCCCCTCACCCCTGCCATCCTTCCCCGAGGCCAGCTGCAGGCCCCACCCAACCCAGATACTACTCTCCTAGACCCCAGGGATCCAAAGGGAAAAAACAGCCTGATGGTGGGTCCCAGGCTTGCACGGAGTTTCCTGCACGCTGCTGCCTCCTTCCTTCAGGAAGTGCTGGCAACTGCAGGGAAACCTGCATTTCCCTTCCTCCCACTCCCCGCCCACCTTGTCTTCTATTTACAAGCTGGGGTCTGCTGCGTCCAGGGGCTCCCAATGGCAGCCAACATTTCTTCAGCCCACTTCTGTGGGGAAAAAAGGAAATTCTGTTCCCCAGGAATAATATTACTGATTACTATAAGTGTGTGTATATATAAAACTGCATGGATACTATAGGTCTAATTCACTGTGTTAATCCAGATTTCTGCCAATGGAGTAACATGTTAACAAGTCAAGACCAATATTGCTAATGTTTAACAGGCACACAATCACCATAAAAATAAACTGATAATTTATGAACTTCAGCTCATTTTTGAAAATTTTAATGGATTTTTTGCTGTGATCATTTTATATTGATATTTAAAGAAATGTTTAATACTTTTTTTGTACCGAATAGTGAGTTTGCATGCACTGAAATTGTGCCATTTAAAAATAAAAAAAGTCTAGAGATCATAAGCAAGGGTGACAGGGCTGTAAAAATACTTTTCTTGAAATCACCAAAGGACACAAAATGGCATCACAAAATTAGTTTTAATCCAACACTGCTTAGGAAACTGACTTTTTTTTTAAATTGCTTCCTAGGTCCGATGAAGTGAGCTGTAGCTCATGAAAGCTTATGCTCAAATAAATTTGTTAGTCTCTAAGGTGCCACAAGTACTCCTTTCCTTTTTGGGAATACAGACTAGCATGGCTGCTACTCTGAAACCTTTCTAGGTTTAACGTTAGGTTTTTTTTACCAGTGTATATTTGTTTGAGAAAATCCTAACAGATGCCAATTAGCATAACTATGTGTTCAAAAACAACATTAACGCCTTTATTACTTATAATATATTCACCCAAATGTTTCATTAATTTACAAATGTAGTATTAATGAGAAAAATAACGAAAATTTGCTGGCCCCAGCAACGGCAAACTGCCAGCTAATCATTAAATCCCAGTTCTCCCTTCACTTAGTTTCATCTGCACAGGTTCCCTCACAAATTCCCATTCACAGATCACAAAAGGACAATTTGTGTTAATTCAAGAATTAATTAGACATTTGTATGAAAGCCACTAGAACAACTGCTCCTCCTTGGAGTTCATAAAGCTGTTTAATTTGCTCTTGTATTTTCATTCAGAGAAGCTGGCAACACCACAATAAAGCACAGCATGCACAGATAGTAAGCCAAATTTCTTACTTAATTGTTCACTTTCATTTACTATTCTCATTTAAAAGATGCAAGCTCTAACACCTTTTAACCTCACCAATGACACAGCTGGGACACTCTTCACACATAATACAGAGTGACTTAGAATAATACATCCCTTGTCAATCTGTGAAGACTATTCAGGTTTAGATTTAAAGTCTGCACTTGCATTAGCAAAAGGATGAAAAAACCCTCTCTTGTATACTTGAGCTTTTATTATGTTTATATCTTAACAGCTAACTGCCTGAAGAAAGGAAGAGCAATACTAAACGAAGTATTGAAATGTATATTAAATGCTACAGCATAAGAAGAGAACATATTTACTGGTTTCATTTTTAAATGGTTTTTAAATCTATTTACCTACATTAAAATAGATATTGAATTATATTCCCATTCTTCAAAACGGAACAGAAATACACAGGATTCTACAAAAAAGGCATAGGGCAGAGATCAGGCTTCTATATTCAAGGGAGCGATTTTTCAAGAAAAATAATAGAAGTCAGCTTTCAGTTTCCACAGAAATAATTTTAATGGGACTTGCAGGTGTGCCACATGGAGAGCTGCTCAACGGTGCAAACTATTATATTCCTTCTCCCCTCCTCCTGCACAACAGTAAACCTGTTTCACCAGAACAAAATGTTTTTCATACTATCACTGTATTTTTACTTTCACCCACCTTTGAGCTGGGAAGCAATGGCATCTTCCCTTCACCTTAAACATAAAAATTCTTCAGGTTTGCCAGTTCAACATTCCTACAGGGAAAAGTAGCCCCTCACACTAAAATGATACAAATATTGGCTCTCGGGCATGCCAGCGCTCATGCCCATCTGTTATTGTTGCATTTTCCCATTTATGAGGTAGAATGCCAGTTTCAGCAGTGCATAGGTGCCAATTAAATATAAGTTTATAGTGACAGCCCGCAGAAGGCAGAAAATAAGATATCTTTGGTACAAAGCTACCTCTGATAGCAAACAATGCCAAATGCTTCCTTAGTAAACAATCACATCTGTTGATGCTGCTGGGCATTATGGGCCTCGTCCAACATCCATTGAAGTCAAGGTAAAGCCTCCCAATCACTTCAATGGGCTTTGGATCAGACCCTATCCAATGAGGGTCTGCTCCTGCTCCCATTGAAGATAGTGGCAAAACTCCTGATTTCAACAGAAACAGGATAAGGCCTTAGAGAAGGAGTCTCTCCTATATCTCTTTTTCCAGTCTGCCTGTATAACATGAAACCTGTTAACAGAAGAAAAATGTTTAAATTAATCAAAACTGCATTTTAAAAAAAGGACCAGAACTGTAAAGTAGCATTTCCACCCAAACTTTTCACACCAATGGAAAACTGAATTTTCTATTAAATGAAAATGTAGATAAAAAAGTGTCTGCTTGCCTCAAATTTCAATTTTTGAAAGAAAACCTGAACACTGAAAATTGTTTAGTTTTTGGCAAGTTTTGTCCAAAAGTTCAGTTTTCAACTGGTTTGGGCCAAAATATTTCACTGTTCTGTTTCTCTTCCCCCTCCCCTCAAAGAGAGAGTTTATTGGTTTTGGGTTTTTTGAAAAAAAGCCAAAAAAGTATTCTATTGGATGGGAATCCTACGCATTTACTGACTAGCTATATGGCAAGGTCTTTCAGCATTTCTTCCTTGCAGATTATTCTGTGGAATAAAGAAGTTCCTAAAAAAGAAATGCTTTCTTGAAAGGCAAGAGATTCAGAAGGCCAAGACTGTTTGTCTTGATTGTACATTTTGAATTCAAAGGTGCAAAAATACACATAATAAATACAGTATGCTAATATAAAATACACACTAAAAATAAAGTAATTAAAACGGTTATGTTGTAAACATTAAGATTAGGGGATACCAAGTAAAGCCGCAATATATACCTTCTCACTCCATGCCATTCCTTTAGTAAAATCAATTGTAATTTGTCACCAAGATGACATTGAGAAAATCTTAACTCTGCCCTCAGGTGGATGACAGTGTTCCTGTGGAATGGATTCTCTATGGCCTAGTTTGTGTGGCTTTGATAGGAGTATTATTTTATATTTAAAAAAAAAATGGGGCAGGGGTTGTATTTACAAATCCACAATTACAAAACTATACTATGTTGCTGCTAGTAAGGAGTCTTGCTGTGTGGCTTGGTGAGGAATTATGTTTATTATGCAAGGGAAAGATGCAATGTATTTGCAGGTTTTGGGTACCTTCACAGACTGTGTAAGGCAAAAATAGTCTCATTTGGACCATGTAACCAGAAAACTCATTAAAGTATGGATCCACCAGGCTCTCAGAGTGGATGAGGAGAGCACGCAGCCAGCCCAGCATCAAGCAACAAGAGTCTCCACTCTCCCCAACATGACACCAAGAACAGACACTGGTGGGAAAAGGACATAAAGGCAAAACACACTGCTGGACAGACAAAGATATGTGGGAATAACCCACAGCAACTGACAGAGAAAACTCATTAGAGAAAGAAAGATGGATGGAGTTACAAGGTCAGATGAGGAAACATTGCAGGATACTTAGGGCCACATTTGGATTGCATTTACACTGATGTAAACCCAAATGAATACCACGGAGATCAGATTACATATCATAGGGTAGAAAGAAGGGTAAACTCACTGGGGCAGAAGGATCAAAGGGTGTAGACGGTGAAGCCATGACAGACAAGAGAAAGATGTGAGAGGATAACTAAAGATGCAGCAGGAGAAGAGCAGCAACTTTCCGCCCTGCCCAAGCTGAGAATCTGCATACACTGACAAATTTTAGGCAAATTTTCCATTCCTCTGTTGCCTCCATGTTACCATTCTAAGAAAAAAAAAATCTAAGCCACATTCGAACTTGTAGAGAACTGGCTAGCAGCTGAGGCACCTGGTAGCCCTCAGATCTCCTGCTGTTCTTAACCAAAAACATTCACATTGGCAGCAATAGGCTACCACAACTAATGTGCACAAGAGAAGGGGCTCTCTACTACAGATCTCCTATCATGCACAGGTGCGTGATATAAGAACTTTGCCTAGCAGTGCCTAGGTCAGTAGGCTGATCATGTAATTGACATGCAATATTGCCAATTTTATTTCTGACATAATTAACACATAAGAATGCAGAAATTAAGAAGTATTACCATGCCTCTGTAATAAGACTGGGCACATTTTTTGTTCCCCCACTTAAAGCTAGAATTTGAACTCTTTGGTTTCATGATTCGTGTGTATAAAAACAAACATCTTCTGTATTTTCCACAGTATGCATCTGATGAAGTGAGCTGTAGCTCACGAAAGCTTATGCTCAAATAAATTGGTTAGTCGCTAAGGTGCCACAAGTACTCCTTTTCTTTTTGCAAATACAGACTAACACGGCTGTTACTCTGAAACCTTTGGTTTAATTCAGTGTATATTCCCCAAATTTACAGCACACAATGTGAATAAAGACTAAATATTCTGGGGAGTTTCAGCTATTTTTGTTTAGTTTGAAAAAAATTTTAAATGGAACTGAAGAGCCTTTTCTTTTTTGTCTGACCTTCTTTCAGAGCTACCTCCGAAAGATAATGTTAGGATGTGATGCTCAATAAAGGCTGTGAAGTACCCAAACATAAAAAGCAGCAAGTTGAGCAGGCGAAATTTCAGCTCATGATCCCCTAGCTCAGCGCACATTCCTCAGGCTCCCCAGTACCCTAGGCTATTTTGATAGAGATCTTGCCTCCTCTCTCTCCCTCAAACTGGAGGTCTGATTCACAATGCATGCAAAGCTCTGAAGGGTATTGCATTTTAGATGAAAGTGGCTTTTGTTTCCAGTGGTGCTGAAGCCCCAAGCTGTACCCATGGGGCAGTTCCTATGCGCTGTGGTTAAGCATACTAAATTTTGTGAACCGTCATTCAATTGGTGAGCAGCACCTGGGTTCCCACAGGAGAACAATTATAAGCTCTAGTGCTGGGAGCTCTCCAGCCTCAGTTGAATCACTGCAGCTTTGCCAGATGTTCCTCAGCTCTGAAGAACCATAGCTTGCCTAGTGGGACAGATACAGCACTTTACAGGCAGTCACCATTGTGACAGCAATTAGCAAGAGTAAAGATTCACATAGCATACACTCAGTCCGCTTACCATGGGTGCCAATTCTGTGGGTGCTCTAGGACTGGAGCACCCATAGAAAAAAATTAGTGGGTGCTTAGCACCCACCAGCTGCCAGCTCTCCCCGTACCCTAGCACCTCTAGCCCACCACCCAGCCAATCAATCTGCCTCCCCCTCTCTCCCAGTGCCTATTGCGACCAACTGTTTCTCAGGGTGCAGGAGGCGCTGGGCAAGGAGGGGAGGAGCAGTGACAGGGTTCACTCGGGGAAGGGGATGGAACTGGGTGGGAAGAGGCGTGGAGGAGCAGGGGGTTGAGCACCCCTGGGGCCCAGAGGAAGCCAGCGCCTATGCCACCTACTCTACCTTCATACCTCCCCTCCACAAACATGACAATATCTACTTGAGCATGTTAGCCCTGATTATTTACTAATGTTGCAGAATGCACAACTAAACTCAAGTTGTACTGTGAAAGACTAGTGGGTTGTATATAGTGATTCTGGTCACCATCAATGGAAGTGGACAGTGTGTACATTACGGTAGAATAAAGAGAGACACTCATAACTTGAGTAATGCCTTGCTTTTTAGGGGTTTCTGTTGGAATACTGGCGGGATATTACTCAAATGGTTTTAGATGTCACCCTCAACCATAAGGCAAAAAGGCATCCTTTAAAAAAATCAGAAGTCAAATCCTACTGAGGAAAAAATAGGAAGGAGCATGTACCTTTACACTTTACTTGCCAGAGATTAATTAGGCAGGTCAAAAAAAGAATTTGAAGAGTAACTAGCAAGATTCAAAAACTAACAGCATTTTTTTTAAACGTACATCAGAAGCCGGAAGCCTGCCAAGTACACAATCAGTGGGGGCCACTGAATGATGAACATGCTGAAGAACCAATAAAGGGAAACAAGACCATCATGGAGAAGCTAAGTGAATTCTTTAAATCACTCTTCATTGGAAAGGATGTGAGGGAGATTCCCCACACCTGAGCCATTTTTTTTTTTAGGGGACAATTCTGAGGAACTGTCCCAGATTGAGGGGTCAGTACAGTAGGTTTGAGAACAAACCGATACATTAAAACAGTAATAAGTCACCAGGACCAGATGGGATTCATCCAAGAGTTCCGAAGGAAGTCAAATATGAAATTGCAGAACTACTAAGTATAGTTTGTAACCTATCATTTAAATCACCTGCTGTACCAGATGACTGGACAATAGCTGATATGACACCAATTTTGAGGAAAGGCTCTAGAGGCAACTCTGGCAATAACAGGCTAGTAAGCCTAATTTCGGTACAAGGCAAATTGGTTGAAACTATGGTAAAAAACAGATCAGACGCATAGATGAATTTGTTGGGGAAGAGTCAACACAGCTTGTGCCTCACCAATCTATTAGAATTGTTTGAGGGTCAAACATGTGGACAAGGGTGATCCAGTGAATATAGTTTACTTGGACTTTGAGAAAGCCTTTGACAAGATTCCAGGACTGCTTACCCCGCTTAAGAGCTTTTAGTAAGGGACAAAAGGAAAGATCCTCTCAGGGATCATTAATTGGTTAAGAGACAGGAAACACAGGGTAGGAATTGTCAGTTTTCAGACTGGTGAAAGGTAAACATTAGTGTCTCATAGGGCTCTGTACTGGGACCTGTGCTGTTCAACATATTCATAAGGGACCTGGAAAAGGGGGTGAACACATGAGGTGGCAAAATTTGCAGACAATAGAAAATTACTGAAGGCAGTAAAGTTCCGAAGCAGACTGAAGAGTTGGAAAGGGATCTCCCTAAACTGGGTAACTGGACAACAAAATTAAAGATGCAATTCAATGTGATAAATGGAATCGAATGCAAACTGGAAAACAATCCCAACTATATTTATAAAATGATTGGGTCCAAATTAGCTGTTACTACTCAAGAAAAAGATTAACTTGAACTCAAGAAAAAGATAGTTCTCTGAAAACATCTGCTCAATGTGCAGCAGTAGCAGTCAAAAAAGCTAACAGGATGTTAGGAACATTTAGGAAAGGGATAAGTAATAAGACAACAAATACTATAATGCCACTATATAAATCCATGGTATGCCGATACTTTGAATATTGCATGCAGTTCTAGTCACACCATCTCAAAAAAGATACATTAGAAATGGGAAAAGGAAGAGAAGGGCAACAAAAATTACGAAGGATATGGAACAGCTTCCATATGAGGAGATATTAAAAACACTGGGACTTTTCAGCTCGGAAAAGACATTACTGGGGGAGGGGGTGGGGAGGGAGATATGCTTGGGTCTATAAATCATGAATGGTGTGAAGACAGTGAAGTGAATTAGGAAGCGTTATTCACCCTTCATTAACACGCAAGAACCAAGGGTCACCCAATTAATAGGCAGCAGGTTTAAAAAAAAACCCACCAAAAAACAAAAGTATTCTTTATATTCTTTACACAATGTGCAGTCAACCTATGAACTCATTGCCTGGGAATGTTGTGAAGGCCAAAACTGTGCCTGGATAAAAAAAAAAAAAAAAAAGACAACTTCCATGGAGGATAGGTCCACCAATAGCTATCAGTCAAGATGGTCAGGGGCACAACTCCATGCACTGGGTGTCCCTAGCCTCTGACTGCCAGATGCTGGGACTGGAGAACCTGGGGTGGATTACTTGATGATTGCCCTGTTCAGTTTATTCTATTTGAAGCATCTGGTATTGGTCACTGTCAAAAGACAGAATACTGGGCTAGATGGACCTCTGGTCTAACCCATTTTTATGTCAAAAGTACCAGCAAAGGAAAGCACATGACCAAGAAGATACCAACAGCTGTATTAGGAGAAAAGCATGACAGAAGTGATCTATACCAACACTGTGTCTTAGAAGTTGCATGTCTTTATGTCTGGCAGACCACCAGTGCAAATGAATTCCAGAACTAAGTGCCCATTCCTCTGGTAATCTACAGCGTAAGTGACTAATTGTGTGACCAGATAGGTAGTGTGAAAAATCCGGACAGGGGGTGGGGAGTAATAGCTGCCTATATAAAAAAAAAAAAAAAAAAGCCCCCAAAAATCAGGACATCTGGTCACCCTAGTGACCAAGCAGATTTCAACTGTTATATTTGGAAGTGGGGCAGCGTGATTTTGGAGATAAATGATTTATGACCAACTAAGGTTGTTTAAATAGCAACTGACACTAAGTTACACTTGGAAACAAAACATCAATGCAGAGTACAAAACACCGGTGTAATATATTTTTATCTCTGTACCCTTATAAAACACAAGCAGCAACATTCTGCTATAACTGAAACTTCTGAGTTTTCAAAAGCAGCCCATGCAAACAGCAATATTGTAATCTAGTTTACACAGGGATAGGAAACCATGGTAAAATCTGCATTTGGACTGGAATCACCACAGAGATGAAAAGAAACACTTCAGGGGACCCCTGCTAAACAGAATTCCTAGAACAGCAATGAATCCAATAGGATTGGTGATTTTGAACCAACTTGACTATCACCACACAAATGCTGTCAACTAACCATGCAGTTACAGCCCATGAAGAGAGTTCACTCACCACTAGGCACTCTTGTGGCCAGCTGTGGTTTAGAAGCATGCTCACTTCTATAGCGGCCCCTTACTTCCAGTAGCTCCTCTTCCAGTAACTCAGTCTGCTGGCCAGATCACCATCTTAAGTCCACCACTTCTGGGGTCATAGCTGTCCGAATTAAGAATTCCAAACGGTCTTTGACACAAGCAAAATGTTTCTGCCCTTTCTGGGGCTATTCCTTCAGGACTTAATCTGCAGCCCCTGTATTAGGTTCAACAACCCTTGCAATGGGCGAGTATACCCCTTTCTTTAGGGTCAGTAGGGGGACACAGCCCCCCTGCCATGCTCTGCTCTTTTCTGGATCCTGGCCCAAGGCCCTATACCAAATAGCTAAGTCTGCTCCTTCCTCTATGCTACCATTTTTGCCTCCAATCCAGTCTCCTCCCTGCTTAATCAGGGTTTTTCCTAGGCCTCCCTACCTCGAGAGCTTTCCTTGCTACTCTCAGCTTCCAACCTGGGTTTTATCCCCCACTCTTTCCTCTAACCGGGCTTTATGACCACTTAACCCTTTCACACTTTGCTGTAGCAATCTTCTGTTCTTTATGGAGAACTGTCTGATTCCCCTCAGATGGGTCTCATTCTACAATCAGGTTGGCTTAGCCTAGTCTCTCTTCAGCACACAGGACAACACATCCTGTTACACAGCCCCCACTAATTCCTCAAAGGCAATCCCAGTTGATAGATCTAAGTATTTCTGAGGAGCAAATTTATCCTTGTACCCTCCTGCATTTTATCTCAGTGGCTTTGAGTTTAGACCAAAAACCTGTGAATACCCTTTACTATAACTGGCTGTAATATTTGGTGTCTTTAATATTTGTACCTTTTTTCCTTTATGAGAGGTCCAATAAAGTTTCCTTTTCTATTAACTATGTGTGTGTTTACTAGTAATCCACTACACTGATGCTGAAAATTCCCCTAGAACTTGCCTTACAGCTTATGGTATGCTTACCATGCTTCATTATTAGATATCTAAAAGGGGAATATTCAATGCAGATAAGATTCTGTTAGAGGAGAGGGGAAAGTGTTCTGTTTTGGCTCCGGTGAAAGCGAAAAGAACTTTCAGAGGGAATCTGGGGCACAGAAGAGGGTTTGAAAATACATATCCAGCATTACTTGTGTGACATGTCATTCCATATTCTTTATGAAAATATGCTTATGATATGAATATGACATAACAGATACATTATGCAAGATGGCTTATATGAGATATCACTGGAAAGGTTATGATTTACTGAATGTGATTATCCTATTTGTATGCATGTTTCATTTCTGTATCTGAAATTAGGAATATTGACTATGTATCTGTATTTCAACTATGTTACTTTGGGTGACGACCCATGCTAACACTTCAGGTACAACAATGAAAAAGCCAGACACTGCTGATGCTCCATCAGCAAGAGACAATGGACTGTAAAAAAGAGCTTAGTCTTCCTGTGAACATGTGGGTCAGCCTGTGAAGAATGGCTACAGGGGCCCTATAGAGGCATGTGACCATTTCACCTGATACTGGAACCCATCTAGAATTCTGTACTTTTCCACCAGAAGCTGGGGGCAGGGGTGTCAAACTAGGGCAAATCCTATTTAAGGGTGGGGAGTGAGGTAATCCATGTAATCTGTTCTCCCTGGCTACCCCACCCAAGGTGACTGCTGGAAAAAACTACTGGGGAAAAGAACTAGACTCCAGCAGGAAGGGCATCTGGCCTGTGAAGAAGATTATTAGAAGCACATTTAGGGTGAGAACTTACATGTAACCAGTTTCTTTATTGTATTAAGCTTAATTTGCGTGCTCTGTTTTATTTTATTAGTAATCTGCCTTTTTCTGTCTGCTACCTCCTTAACCACTTAAAATACACCTGTTTTAATTAATATGTTTATTTCTGGTTTACAATATAAACCGTTTATGTGATTTCTAACTTGGGGGGGGGGAATAAGAAGTGTGCATATTCTCCTCCACATAGAGGAAAAAGGCAGATTTCATACAATTTTGGGTTTGTACTCTAAAGGAGGGTGGACATCTGGGTGCTGTAGCAAGCTTCTTAAGCTGAGCCTTCTCAGAACAGATCTCTGTCTCTCTATGCAGCTGGGTGTTGCCCTGCCTGTGTGTGTGTGTTAGAGGAGGTTTTTAAGAGTCTGGCTCAGCAAGACAGGTTAAAGGGGGCCTATGATGGCAGAATAGGTAGACTCAGTGGTATCTCAGCACATCAGATGGCTTCCCAAGGGGTCTGACGCATCACAACTTGCTCTGGCAACGTATTCTTTTTCCCCTCCCCCAGACATGAGCACAACTTGAATAAAGCTTTTTCAGAAAAAGCTAATCTGGTCTGAAAGTGGTACATACTTTGACATATGACTCAGCATTCTCAAAGTCTAATGGAGAAATATGGTAGAAGACGCTACTAGTGGGAAATACACACAGACTTATAGAAGACACCATAAGAACAGAGGGGACAGAATAACCCATCACCACTTGTGTCTCTGGGTTCAGGACCATTAAATACTGGCTCTTCTCCTCAGGCGTGAACACTGCCAGCTGGGACTTTGTTTTCACCCATTCTTCTTCCTTCCCTCACATTACAATCCATGCTTATTCTGGGTGGTTCCTTTGTGCATCTTTGATGCTGCAGCATGTTCTGGGGGGTTGTAATCAGCAATGAGGTCAGCAGATGTGTTGCTTCTGTGAGAATTTATGGGAGAATGTGAGTTATGTTAATTGAGATTACTGAGTTAGAAATGACTAGAAGTGCAGCATCTGTTTAGGCATGTTGGGAGATCTTCTGAGGCATATAGAAATGACAGATAAGCCTCCATGTCCCACTTGAGTGCTCAGGGCCAGTTTTGGCCAATTAGCACTCATGGCATTTTCAAAAGAGGAGCGTTATAGGACTGCAAAATATGAGCAAGATTTTAGAAATCTTGGCCCTACAATGGCAGCATACTAACAATCACCCAAATGTGGAGGGGGGGCGCTATTACAATGCTAAGCCCTGATTCTCAGCAACATCAAGATCCCTTCATGCTGCGCTGTCAGCATAAAGGGACATGAGAATGGGCAAAAGGAGGCCCGTGAGAAAAGTCCCTGTTTCTCTTGCTAGCGTAGGGGCTTTACCAAGGCTTTGTAAATTCTTTCTGGGCTCCCAAAAACAGGGACAAAAACTTGGCTTATAGCTACCTTTTCCCTCATCGCTAGGGCTCTGTGTCTGTCATGGAGTTCGTGGAAGTCACTGATTCCATGGCTTTCTGCAACTTCTGCGGGGGCCATTGTGGCTGACCCCAGAGCTGCCTGATCAGCTGACTCTGGGGCTGGCTGCTCAGGTGGCCCTTAGGACAGTCACACCAGCCGCTGCTCCAGTGGCCCCGGCAGCGGTCCTGCGGCGGCGGGCTGGAGCAGCTGCAGTACCGCGGCAGTGGTCCCAGACCGCGGCCCTGGGCAGCAGTTCCTGGCCAGACAGACAGACAGAACAGCTGCGGTTTGCAGCAGCTGGGACCACTGGCCCTGGGCATTTCCCTCCCCTTCTCGGCCCTCCTCCCCCGCCAAGATTTAACCACAGGTATTTTTAGTAAAAGTCATGGACAGGTCATGGGCTGTGAATTTTTGTTTATTTCCCATGATCTGTCCACGACTTTTACTAAAAATACCTGTGGTTAAATTGTAGCCTTACTCATCACACACTGTACCTGTCCTAAGCACAGGAATGGAGTAATTGAGAATCAGGCCTCTAATTAGACAGGCTGTCTAATCTTCATAAAGACAGAGACCCCTTCCAATTTTGAGGAAAAAGCTGTCAAAACAAATTTATGGCGCAAGTATTAGAAATCATGATGAGCCCTAAAAATGAGGAACAGATTATCCCACATCACTTCCTGTGGGGTACCTTCTCCATGTCATTGTGAGAGACAGGATACTGGACTATATGGGTCTTATCCAGAATGACAATTCCTATGTAGGAAAAAGAGCTAAAAATATTCACATGTACATTCTACATTGTCCTAGTTTAGCATGTACAACTGAGAAAATGACTGTGTTTTACAATTAAAAGGAACAAAGCTTTAACAGTGTGTCACATAATGGATCATTAACCAAAACATTCATATTCGGAGACTGAGTAGATTTAGTGAGACATTCTACAGAACACTAGCTCTAGAGATAATAGCCATTGATTAAAAACTAACACATTGATCATTTGTTCTGCCTTTTAATTTACTTAAGGGTTCCATCTGACACCTCACAGTTCCATACAACTCTAGTTCTGAATCACAGAAATCTGAGTCTCACCAACATAAGCACATATTCCAAGTCCATCTATTTATGATATTTATGCAGCATGTCTGTTGATTGGTTCCTGCCCATATAATTTAGTCATAAAATTTCACTGGGCCCATGAAATGTTTTGCTTCAAATTATTAAACCATTTTATCCACTATTTATTATTGCAACACTGTTTGCCCTACAACATCTAAAGTTATGTTAGCATTTCCATTACAAAACACAGACATGTCAAGGAATTTAAAAACTTGAGTATAAAATGTTGCTATAAACTGAAACTTTGCATACAAGGTTTCTACTAACGGTGATTTCCCTTCCCCCTCTAACCCTGGCATACTTGGTATCGAGATTAAAACAATAACCAAAAAAGCCCATCCTCCCCAATTGGTTGCCTATTATGTGTTTTTCTAAATTTAAGGTTTTAAATTTTCCATAAGGTGTCATAGGTCTTTTGTATTTTCAGAAATAACATGTATTCTGAATAAAATGTATTATTTTAACTCTTGCAGCTATATATTTACAGGACTTTTATACGTAACATATTACTACACATTTGAAACTCAACATTCACACCTGGGCATCATTACACTATACCCAAATGCTGCAAATCAGTACTTAGGGCATATTATTTAGTAGTGGTATTTAGGGGCATACAATGGGCATTTATACATTCAAGTATCTATTTTGAGAATCTAAATGCAAGATGTGAATAAAGTACCTTTGTTTAGAAACTGGGCTTCCCATACTAATATTAACATTCAGATGGTCCATGCCTTAGTTCAGTAACAGATCACATATGATCAAGAGCCTGATCCAGCAACCTTACCTATGTAAAAAGTCCCATCAAAGTCTACTTGACTTTGATCAAATACAATTAAAAAAAAAGTGTGACTATTTGTTCCTTATTCTATTTTTTCCACCAATGGCTCAATACGAATAATGTAAAGGAGGATGGAGGAAGAGATACCAGAACTACACATTTAAGACATTGCATATACAAATGAAATATTGAATATACAAATGAAAGGACAGTATTCATTAGTACAGTGCATCCTCCCTAATAATTCAGATGTGTAGGCTTTTTCATTCTGAGCGGTTTACGAGACAGACAATCCAATTAGAAGAAAATGGAGGTTATATCTGCTCCAGGCACAGAACATGCCAGTAGAGTTTTATTTGCCCATCAACATATAAGCAAGTATAGAAGGTAGATAACCCTTGATAAAATAAGAATAAGAACCACTTTTTCTGTTCATAGTAGTGTTGGTGTAACTGTGTTGGTCCCAGGATGTTAGAGAGACAAGGTGGGAGAGGTAATATCTCTTACTGGACCGACTTCTGTTTGTAAAAGACAGTTGAGCTTATGCAGATCCATGGACAATTCTGCACATCTTTTCTTTTAGGCAATACTGCCACTATTGCAATTTGTGCATTCTCCTTGGAATAAATGGTGGAGGGGCGAGGGGCCTTTTAACCAGACATCCTCAGTGAGGGAGGCTCTAGACTTCAATTTTAATTTGTCCACTGGAACCCAGATTTGTTAACCTTCTAGGCATACTGCAAAGTCCAGATAGTTTCCCAGGCAGAGGTGATTGGTAGGTCAGATGCCTGATCTGCAGTTGTAGGTCCTGATCCAAAACCCACTGAAGTAAATAGAAAAAACTCCCATTGGTGTTTGAATAAAGCTAATAACCTTTGTTATTATGAATGGGCATCTTACTTTGTGATAAATAAACCACATAATATCAAATTTGATCAGTCAAATAGTGTTAGGTTTTAACTTATTAAAGGATCTAAAATCTGAGATGAAAACTAAAAATTTAAAATAAATACAATAAAAAATAGAAACAGAGTGCAAAAATTTGGAAAGCAAATAAATTTGAGTTATAGTGCATGGAATTCTACAAACAAAGAATTCAGTCCTATTTCCTGGTGCAAAGAGTTTGACCCAAATATAAGAGCAGGTTCAAGGCTGCATTCAGTGATCCTTCAACACTTTATATCATTTCTAAGTCCAAGAGCCTGCTGTATAAATTTAATCAAAGACTGGCTTTCAGGTAATGGAAAAAAGCTATAGCTAATGTTGAGTGAAGCTTAACAGAGTCAGTTCCAGGACATACCTCTGTTTCAAAAGTTCCTAGTATAAAACAGTACTTCCATCTTGCAATGAATCTCTTTCCTTCTAGTTCTCAATAGACTTTTTTCCAAAGAAGAAAAGGAGTACTAGTGGCACCTTAGAGACTAACCAATTTATTTGAACTGTAGTTCACGAAAGCTTATGCTCAAATAAATTGGTTAGTCTCTAAGGTGCCACTAGTACTCCTTTTCTTGTTGCGAATACAGACTAACACGGCTGCTACTCTGAAACTTTTCCAAAGAAAAAATTAGTTACAGACTCAGGTCTTGTGTTCTGTCGGTGCAAAATTTAGAGTACTAGTACTTTCTAATGAGTATAAAATGTTTCTCAGATTAGGGATTTTGGAAAATAGCAAACTAGAAGAGTAGATTTACCAGTTTTATTTATAAAAGGCTATCTGCAGAAAGACAATCTTAATACCTCCTAGGTTCTTAACAGATGTAACAATTAGAAAAGAAGCTTTAATACGAAATAATATATGGCGCGAGTACCGATAGTCTGAAAAACAGATAAAATTCATTGCTGGTGTCAGTGGGAACAACTCTCACTGAAGTTAGTGGCATAGGACAAGGCTGGAGTTGGCCTAACACAGTCTTATTAAAAGTTGGTTTGTCTTGGTTCACAGCCTCTGGGATGAAATCCTGGCCCCACTGAAGCCAATTTTAAATTATACTCCCAGACCATTTTCAGGGCCATGCTAGTATTTTCATCTCATGTGACAATGGGAGGGGAGAAGGGGAGAGAGAGAGAGAGACTTTCTTCCATCTTTGAAGAAGAAACTTTATAAGAACAAGGAAAGATAATAACAAAACAGTATATAAGTTAAAAACAACTCTGTCTCCCTCCGCTGCACTTCAGGTCTTGTGCACAGAATTCTCACCTGCCCTGTCCTGCTTGGCTTCCTGAGACAACTACATTGTATACATATGCTAATTTTCCACTAGTTAAACAGTTTTTAAGTGTGAAAGACTACATCTGTAGCTTTTGCAAGCAGGACTAGAGAGAAGTAAGTGCCTCTCTCATTCCATGTTGTGCAGTTTTTCAAAGCTTTTAGATAAAGATAATAAATGCTTTGCAAAACTGTGCAATGTAATGAGACACTTACCTGACCAACCATTAGCTTGTTTCATGGTTCAACAGGGTTGATGCAACGTGAGCAGACTACTGTATGAGTGGAAGCCAGTGATCCGAGTGAGGCTGAATAATAATGTACTGAAATCTGGTTATTATTGGGGGCATTAAGCATGTATTTCTGAAGTTGATAAAATGTTGTCAAATTGATTTGCAGGTCACCTTTAAGTAATGCAATATACTTAATTGCTGTCCTCTTCCCTTTTCTACTGAACTTCCTTTCCTAAACACACATGCCCATATGGGGTGGCGGGAAAAGAGAAAGCAAACATTTGATGAATTTTAAGGTCATTATGTTGGATCATATTAAAGAAGTTCTGTATTAAAAATCACAAATGAGTTTGATTCCCCATAGTTTCAATTCCAGGGTATTACTAATTAAGAGGTCTCTTGGTTTTTGGTACTGTTTCTCTCCCTCTATGTGTGAAACTTGCAAGCTGCTAATTGTGTTAGTACATTCTAAGACAGAGTCTATTCTCAAAGCAATTCACAAGAGAGAGAGACTCAAAGCAATACTCTAACAACAGAAACAGCACCCAGAGACTCCCCACCCTTTTGTTGTATTAACAATTGTGATTAAAATAGAGATAGAGGATGTATGTGGATGGATGCTTGGTGTAGATAATAACTGAATGATCAGGGAGGTGCCAGCCTAAGAATCCAGTGTCCATCGGCTGAAGAAGGCGTCAAGTGGAAATAACCAGAGGACCCCCCGGAGGGCAGACTGGAATCCACCCAACAGCCTCAAGAATGGGAGAACCAAAGAACAAGATAACATCTTGGAGCCGTCAGGAATGTGCTATCTGCTGATTGATTCAGCAACAGCATGATGAAGCAATTCCCATAGACTGGCATAGGAAGAAATTCCTATAAAAATAGACTCTAAAAAGTGAGAACTTTGGGGTCTGATTCTGCAAACCAACTTCCAGGAGCATCAGATGAGCATCTGACAGGCCCTGCTCCCTCCTCATGTCCAGGCCACCTGGCCAGTGGCTTGGCATGAGCAACTCTAAGGCTGGTAACTATGATAACAACCTTGCAGAACCTGTGTGTGTGGGTGTGTATGTGTGTGTGTGTGTTTGTATGAATGAATGTGTGAATAAATATGAGATTGAATGGAATGTTATAGCTATAACTAACTGCTTACTATGATTCTTTCTGTATTCACAATAAATGTGGTATTTTGCCTTTTTCCCTTTAATAAGATCCTGCTGGTTTTTATTTTATTGGTACAACACTGATTTTTAGCTAGTATAAGTCAGTGTCGCTTTATTAAAATTGATGGAGCCTTGTCAATTTACACTAGATGAGGAACTGGCCATAGGACTCTGAGAGGTCTTATGGAACTTTCCGAATTGACTTTATTAATGCATTTTTTCCTCATAACTGCTTACAAGTCTGCTTAAGTTTAGTATCACTCAAACCAGTGTGGCAATGATGCCCAGAATGACTGAAACAGGCAGTTGCAATGATATAATCAAACCACAAATCTATCTGTTAACTAATAAAATAATCCAGTCCAGGAAATTAAATCACTCCCAAATTTTAAAAATGAAACATTGTTTTTCTCCATTATTTCAGAGCAAGCATTCCTGTTGTCTTGTTCAGTTAGCTTCTAAAGGACAACACATTAAAAGGAACATTTTATTTCTTAGAGAGGAAGATGGGCTAGTGGTTAGGGCACTAGCCTGGAACTTAGGAGAGCTGCTCCTCCACAGACTTCCTGTGTCACCTTTAAGTCACTTAAGGACATATTGTCAAAGATAGTTAGGTATCTAAAGATACAGATAAACACCTACTGAGATTTTCAAAAGCACCTAAGTAAATTAGGCACCTAACTCATTGAAATCTATGGGAG
This sequence comes from Lepidochelys kempii, assembly GCF_965140285.1. Lineage (NCBI taxonomy): Eukaryota > Metazoa > Chordata > Testudines > Cheloniidae > Lepidochelys > Lepidochelys kempii. The sequence goes on from NC_136380.1 coordinate 180,671,729, forward strand.
ATCTCAGGCAAGTCATTTTACCTTCCTACACCTCAGTTTTCCCATTTGTAAAATGAGAATAATACTGCCTTCCTTTGTAAAGTACTTTGAAATCTACTGATAAAAGGATAGAAAATGGCTTTATATAAGAGTGAGTAGCATTATTTATTATTATTATTATATACTTTGGCCCTTATTCTCTCTGTTGTAGTAATGGTACTTCCTTACTGCACAATAGGGTATGCTCATCCACTACAGTAATGGGGGCTTTTCGTTTCATGTTTAGTCAATAATGCAGTGATAGGTGTGACACAGAGGCCCATTGGTGGTTCACTACTCTGTGCCAAAAACTCTTATTAGGCCTGACACACTCACCAACCTAACACACTATTGTCATGATATATAACCTCTCTCTTCTGTTAATAAACTTGTTTTACTTTTAATCTAAGTCAACCAAAAACTGTGTTTGAAGTGAAATGATTATTAAGCTGCTGTGTTTTGGTTTCTTGAAAGGAGCAATGGACCTTATTACTCCTCTGAATGTTCCAGGAGAGGGTTGCACATTTCAGGGCAGACAGTTTTGGGGAAATTCAGGACTGGGGTGTGTGTTGGGCTCATAGTAAACAAGGCTGGTGGAGACCAGAATGTGGCTGTGGTGTAAAAAGCAAGCTGCATGAGTCAGAGTTGCTGATCCACGGCTGCTCAATACAGACACTTAGTGCATGCTTGTATGAATGCAGAGAATGTCCAGATAGGGAGCTATAGCATCAGAGCATTTTAAGGCATTCAGGGTTACAGGACAAGCGGTGACAACCTCTAACTGTTCTGAGTTGAACCCCAAAATATGACACTCAATCCACAATGGCAGACCTCTGTACCAGTGTGGAATCCCATTGAAGTCAAAGGGGCCCTGCTTAGGCACAGAGCTTCACCACACTGCTCCAGCTGCAAGATCAATGCCATAGTTCACAAACAACCTAGTACTTTGTAGGAGCTCTAAAGTACCCCAGACTACAGCTGGGCAAGCTATTTGCAGCAATCAATCAGATGAGGTTAGCCCCTTTTTTTCCATCTGAAATTATCCAATGAACAATTTATGCAAATATTTCTTCTTATGTGTTGCTCATAAAGTAGTCAATATGATCTACTACTGATCTCAGGAAATTTGTGAAAGCCTGAATTGTTACTACTTAAAGAGCCTAATTTTCAGAGAAAGACGAACACCTGGCCTTTGAAAATTAGGCCTCTTTAAAGTATCTCAAACTGGGAACCCAAAATAACTAATCACGTTAAAAAATCTTAATAATGGTTTTTGCTTTGAGTATTTGCTATTTTTATTGTAACTTGTCACCTAAATTTCATGTAATGGCTATTGATTCCTTAGTAAAATGACACAAAAACCCACAGCCCTCTTCAGTATAACTACACAAACATAAAACATTTGGATGCAGTCAGGAAGCAGCCTTGCTTAGTAGGGTCCAGCTGCACTATGGTGGGAAGCACTAAAAATTGCTAGAAAAATCACCCCTTTGGATGATAGTGAGTTGACTGCTCTACTGTCATTGTGAAGACACCATAGAGTAGCAATGGGGACCTTGGTTGAATCCCAGAAGTGGATATCCTACTCTTGGATGTGGGTAGTAAGAACAGGAAAGAAGTGCAGTAGAGAGACAGAGGAGCAGATCGTTAAAAAAATCTTTAGTTATGAGGACAACGAAAGATTTGAGAGGTCTGATTCAAAATTTATACTGGGCAATTCTATGGTATTATTCCTGAATTTCTGTAAATAAAAGAGATCAAAGCTCTAAGTATTGAAGGTCAGGAAGAAACTTTCCTTGGGGGAAGATTATAGCATACCTTCCTCTGAAACATATGCTACTAGTCACTGTTGGAGACAAGACACTGGGTTAGACCCTAATCTGTACACAAAGTTGCACCAGTTTAACTAAAAGTGTGTTTTTAAATTGATTTAGTTAAACTGGTGCAAACCTCCGAATTAACACTCTTAATTTGGATTAGTTCTGGTTTATATTGGTTTAGGTTGTGTTGTTAAATTGACAGTCACAAGCTATAATCAGTTTAAAACCAATATGTGCGTCCACTGAAAGGTTTGCATTTGCACTGGTTAACTCAATCAGGCTTTAAATCAATTTTACGCCAAAATTGTGTATGTAAACAAGTCTTAGCTGGATCTCTGAACAGGTATGGAAATTCCTATGTTGCTGTTGGAATCATGTCCCAGGTGTAAGTTCTAAGTTGGTTGTTTTTTTGTTTTGTGGTTTTTTTGTGCATATCCCTGACTTTCATATGCTTATCACCTTCTCATTTCTTATGCAATTCTTTCTTTCAGAGTCTGGCTAAATAGCATTCCTCACTGAAGACTATGATTTGCTCATCATCTGCCCTGTGTAAATTTGTAAGCTATTTGAGTATTATACTAAGCACAATACATATCTGAACATTTTTTATAAAGCATGAACATAATTCTTCATGCTCTGATAATTTAAAGTAGCTGAGCAAATTCTCTTCCTAGGAGCGGGGTCAGAAGAGGCCAGAACAAAACCCTTACCCATGTGCTAAGAATGAGTAGGAGAAATTGCACGCAAAAAAGAGTTATTTTACAGAACATACATTTGCCTAAATTTTGGCTATTACAACGAACCCCCCCCCTTTAAATCAGAACTATAGTCAATATTTAGTATTACTATAGCACTATAATACTGCCTTGAGTATTAACCTGACTGAGGTGTTTACACAAACAAGGAGACTAATTTCCACTGAAGAAAACTCTCATTGACTTCAATGGGGGAAAGGGCAGTTCCAAGGGGGTTGTTTTGCTTTTCAGTGCAGACTGACAAAACAGCTTTTCATAAAGAGACAAACTTTGTATATCAGGAAGAATCTTATAGACTGTAATGTAGTTTTAATTTAATTGTATTGATATAATTTATAAACACTCGAATTCATTTTATTTTTACTTTATATTGTCAATGGCCTGATTGCGTGACACTTATTTGCACTAATAGGCACTTATTGATTAAAGTAGTCCCATAACCATCACCGCTGTGTAGAAGGGTTGGAAAGTCAAATGTACAGGTTAAGCTCCACATTTTTATTAGCAAATCCTAATTAGCCTTCTTTTTATAGATGCTATACATCATCTGAATAAGTAGGTTTCACTCTCTCTTTCCCTCCCCCACCCTACCACACACACTTAGCAAAGGTATCAGATATGTAAAGCAGGGAGGCTTTTTTGGTTTGGGTTGTTGTTTTTTTAAGTAGACAGATTAAAACAAACTAAATCACAGCATAAATACAGTGTACTACAAATATGATATCAACTGGAAACAGCAGTGGTTTATCTGAATGTGTGCACTTGGCTTTTGTATGTTTTGATATTCTTTAAAACAGTGTAGACTTGTTTGTGGTGGTGGTTGGTTTGTTTCTGAGGTAGTAACATTACAAATGAAAAACTGAAGCTGCAGCTGGTTTTGGTAAATTAGACATTTCTCTTGGTTTCATATCCTACTCCTCACAGAAACAAAAGAAAACCTATCCCAAATGCTTCTGGAAAATAAAAATGCTGGATCACTCTTTTTTGTTTAGACACCATTATGATTGGCTTTAAATCATTATAAAACTGGCTGCTGACATGTTAAAGCAAAGCAGAAAAGATTTTGAAAAGAAAGTAGCCAAAGTTTGTTTTTATATAAGTATTATGGACTGAGCATTGGAAGAGTCAACATCAAATAAGATTAAACACTTTCTCGTTTTTCAGACTACATTTTCTTCTTGTCCAGGCTCCTTTTGTCCCAGGTAAGCCAATAAGGGTATGTCTACACTACGAAATTAGGTCGAATTTATAGAAGTCGGTTTTTTTGAAATCGGTTTTATATATTCGAGTGTGTGTGTCCCCACAGAAAATGCTCTAAAGTGCATTAAGTGCATTAACTCGGCGGAGCGCTTCCACAGTACCGAGGCAAGCGTCGACTTCTGGAGCGTTGCACTGTGGGTAGCTATCCCACAGTTCCCGCAGTCTCCGCTGCCCATTGGAATTCTGGGTTGATATCCCAATGCCTGATGCGGCAAAAAACATTGTCGCAGGTGGTTCTGGGTACATGTCGTCAGGACCCCGTTCCCACCCTCCCTCCCCCCGTGAAAGCAAGGGCAGACAATCATTTCGCGCCTTTTTTGTCTGCTGCCAGCCAAAGATGTAAAGGATCGATGGAGTGGGTCAGAACAAGACATAGACCAGATTTGTTTTGGACTCATTTTCCTCCTCCCCTGTCTAGATCACACTGCAGTCAGTCACAGAGAAGGCGCAGCGAGGTTAATCTAGCCATGTATCAATCAGAGGCCAGGCTAACCTCCTTGTTCCAATAACAACGATAACTTTGGTGCACCATTTCTTATTGGAACCCTCCGTGCAGTCCTGCCTGAAATACTCCTTGATGTACAGGCACACCCTTTGTTGATTTTAGCTCCCTGAAGCCAACCCTGTAAGCCGTGTCGTCAGTCGCCCCTCCCTCCGTCAGAGCAACGGCAGACAATCGTTCCGCGCCTTCTTTCTGTGCGGACGCCATACCAAGGCAAGCATGGAGGCCGCTGAGCTCATTTTGGCAATTAGGAGCACATTAAACACCACACGCATTATCCAGCAATATATGCAGCACCAGAACATGGCAACGCGATACCGGGCGAGGAGGCGACGTCAGCGCGGTCCCATGAGTGACCAGGACATGGACACAGATTTCTCTGAAAGCATGGGCCCTGCCAATGCATGCATCATGGTGCTAATGGGGCAGGTTCATGCTGTGGAACGCCGATTCTGGGCTTGGGAAACAAGCACAGACTGGTGGGACCGCATAGTGTTGCAGGTCTGGGACGATTCCCAGTGGCTGCGAAACTTTCGCATGCGTAAGGGCACTTTCATGGAACTTTGTGACTTGCTTTCCCCTGCCCTGAAGCGCATGAATACCAGGATGAGAGCAGCCCTCACAGTTGAGAAGCGAGTGGCGATAGCCCTGTGGAAGCTTGCAATGCCAGACAGCTACCCGTCAGTTGGGAATCAATTTGGAGTGGGCAAATCTACTGTGGGGGCTGCTGTGATGCAAGTAGCTCACGCAATCAAAGATCTGCTGATATCAAGGGTAGTGACCCTGGGAAATGTGCAGGTCATAGTGGATGGCTTTGCTGCAATGGGATTCCCTAACTGTGGTGGGGCTATAGACGGAACCCATATCCCTATCTTGGCACCAGAGCACCAAGCCGGCGAGTACATAAACCGCAAGGGGTACTTTTCGATAGTGCTGCAAGCTCTGGTGGATCACCAGGGACGTTTCACCAACATCAACGTGGGATGGCCGGGAAAGGTGCATGACGCTCGCATCTTCAGGAACTCTGGTCTGTTTCAAAAGCTGCAGGAAGGGCCTTTCTTCCCAGACCAGAAAATAACTGTTGGGGATGTTGAAATGCCTATATGTATTCTTGGGGACCCAGCCTACCCCTTAATGCCATGGCTCATGAAGCCGTACACAGGCAGCCTGGACAGTGGTCAGGAGCTGTTCAACTACAGGCTGAGCAAGTGCAGAATGGTGGTAGAATGTGCATTTGGACGTTTAAAGGCGCGCTGGCGCAGTTTACTGACTCACTTAGACCTCAGCGAAACCAATATTCCCACTGTTATTACTGCTTGCTGTGTGCTCCACAATATCTGTGAGAGTAAGGGGGAGACGTTTATGGCGGGGTGGGAGATTGAGGCAAATCGCCTGGCTGCTGGTTACGCGCAGCCAGACACCAGGGCGGTTAGAAGAGCTCAGGAGGGCGCGGCACGCATCAGAGAAGCTTTGAAAACCAGTTTCATGACTGGCCAGGCTACAGTGTGAAAGTTCTCTTTGTTTCTCCCTGATGAAACCCCCTGCCCCTTGGTTCACTCTACTTCCCTGTAAGCTAACCACCCTCCCCTCCTCCCTTTAATCACCGCTTGCAGAGGCAATAAAGTCATTGCTGCTTCACAGTCATGCATTCGTTATTCATTCATCACACAAATAGGGGGATGACTACCAAGGTATCCCAGGAGGGGTGGTGGAGGAGGGAAGGAAAATGCCACACAGCACATTAAGCACAGCACTTTAAAAGTTTACAACTTTAAAATTTATTGAATGACAGCCTTCTTTTTTTTGGGCAATCCTCTGTTGTGGAGTCGCTGGTTGGCCGGAGGCCCCCCCACCGCGTTCTTGGGCGTCTGGGTGTGGAGGCTATGGAACTTGGGGAGGAGGGCGGTTGGTTACAGAGGGGCAGCAGTGGCAGTCTGTGCTCCAGCTGCCTTTGCTGCAGCTCAACCATACACTGGAGCATTCTGGTTTGGTCCTGCAGCAGCCTCAGCATTGAATCCTGCCTTCTCTCATCACGCTGCCGTGACATTTGAGCTTCAGCCCTCTCTTCAGCCCGCCACTTACTCTCTTCAGCCCGCCACTTACTCTCTTCAGCCCGCCACCTCTCCTCCCGGTCATTTTGTGCTTTCCTGCACTCTGACATTATTTGCCTCCACGCATTCGTCTGTGCTCTGTCAGTGTGGGAGGACAGCATTAGCTCGGAGAACATTTCATCTCGAGTGCGTTTTTTTTTCTTTCTAAGCTTCACTAGCCTCTGGGAAGGAGAAGATCCTGTGATCATTGAAACACATCCAGCTGGTGGAGAAAAAAAAAGGGACAGCGGTATTTAAAAACACACATTTTATAAAACAGTGGCTACACTCTTTCAGGGTAAACCTTGCTGTTAACATTACATACATAGCACATGTGCTTTCGTTACAAGGTCGCATTTTGCCTCCTCCCACCGCGTGACTACCCCCTCAACCCTCCCCCCTCCCCGTGGCTAACAGCGGGGAACATTTCTGTTCAGCCACAGGCAAACAGCCCAGCAGGAATGTGTCCCTGAAGAAAAGCACCCTATTTCAACCAGGTGACCATGAATTATATCTCACTCTCCTGAGGATAACACAGAGAGAGAAAGAACGGATTTTGGTTGAATGCCAGCAAACATACACTGCAATGCTTTGTTCTACAGTGATTCCCGAGTATGTGTTACTGGCCTGGAGTGATAAAAGTGTCCTACCATGAAGGACGAAATAAGGCTGCCCTCCCCAGAAACCTTTTGCAAAGGCTTTAGGACTACATCTAGGAGAACCGCAAATGCCAGGGCAAAGTAATCCTTTCACATGCTTGCTTTTAAACCATGTATAGCATTTTAAAAGGTGCACTCACCAGAGGTCCCTTCTCCGCCTGCTGGGTCCAGGAGGCAGCCTTGGGTGGGTTCGGGGGGTACTGGCTCCAGGTCTAGGGTGAGAAACAGTTCCTGGCTGTCGGGAAAACCGGTTTCTCTGCTTGCTTGCTGTGAGCCATCTACAACCTCCTCCTCCTCCTCCTCCTCATCTTCTTCGTCCCCAAAACCTGCTTCCGTATTGCCTCCATCTCCATTGAAGGAGTCAAACAACACGGCTGGGGTAGTGGTGGCTGAACCCCCTAAAATGGCATGCAGCTCATCATAGAAGCGGCATGTTTGGGGCTCTGACCCAGAGCGGCTGTTCGCCTCTCTGGTTTTCTGGTAGGCTTGCCTCAGCTCCTTCAGTTTCACGCGGCACTGCTTCGGGTCCCTGTTATGGCCTCTGTCCTTCATGCCCTGGGAGATTTTCACAAAGGTTTTGGCATTTCGAAAACTGGAACGGAGTTCTGATAGCACGGATTCCTCTCCCCAAACAGCGATCAGATCCCGTACCTCCCGTTCGGTCCATGCTGGAGCTCTTTTGCGATTCTGGGACTCCATCATGGTCACCTGTGCTGATGAGCTCTTCATGGTCACCTGCAGCTTGCCACGCTGGCCAAACAGGAAATGAGATTCAAAAGTTCGCGGTTCTTTTCCTGTCTACCTGGCCAGTGCATCTGAGTTGAGAGTGCTGTCCAGAGCGGTCAGAATGGAGCACTCTGGGATAGCTCCCGGAGGCCAATACCATCGAATTGTGTCCACAGTACCCCAAATTCGAGCTGGGAACGTCGATTTAAGCGCTAATCCACTTGTCAGGGGTGGAGTAAGGAAATCGATTTTAAGAGCCCTTTAAGTCGAATTAAAGGGCTTCACTGTGTGGACGGGTGCAGGTTTAAATCGATTTAACGCTGCTAAATTCGACCTAAAGTCCTAGTGTAGACCAGGGCTAAGAGAAATGGAATGACAGATCAAGTTCTCGTGACTGGTGGCCTCCTCCCCACTTCTACAGCAATAAAATAATAAAGCCACCACTTCAACAAAACTGGGATCTGCTCCTGAGATCCCATTGACTTTAGCATAAGGTTTGCCTTCATAAAGAGGAGCATTACCAAGAAAAAAAGCCTAATCTAAAAGACAAGAATAATTATTTTAAACGTTAAGCCCTTCTCCAATGCTCAATACAAATTCCAGTTTTCCATGTTGCAGCTGAGACAATGTATACTATTTCTAATATTTATTTGGATTTAACACTCCACAAAAGGTGCCTTTTATATTCTAATAATCCCTCACAGTTAAAGCCATAATTAATAGAATCAGTGTTAAAGAAAACCCAGCTATGCCACAAAACAGATCAAATACTAAACTAACCACACAGCACCAATGTACAAGAGAAATCTCTCATCCTCTGTAACCTTCACCCTGCACAGGGAGGAAGAAGAGAGCTTTTTGGCTTCCGCCCTAGCCTTGTTACACAGTCTCTTACATTCCTAACTGCATTATAACCCATTAATGCATGATAAGGCAAAGTACACTCAGCATAATGGTCCCAAACTAGAGAATGTTAGGTTAAGGAAGGGGGGGGCGGGAAACCACTCAGAGTAATTCACACAGCCATATTAGCAACAATAATAGAACACTTTGACCACTGTTTATAATAGGAATCAAATAATTTCCCCTTCAGTTGGGCTCCCTCCCCCCACCCCACTCCCCAAGGATCTTAAAGTGCTTTACAAACAGGAGTTGCTCTGAAGAATATTCTGATGAAATAGGAAGGTATTAGTCAAAAAGAAAAAGGGAAGAGAAAATGTAAAAGAAACCCCATCACCACAAATGCACCCATATTTAATTTTACACGCAAGTAGTTTCATCGATGGCAATAGACCGCTCACATGTTTAAAGTTACAGCTATGCGTAATTGTTTGCAACACAGTAAGGCTTAACTGTATAGTTTGATGTATTTAAAATATGTACTGTAAAGCAGAAGTGATAAGCAATATGGCTAAATTAATTTTGCTGCTGGAACTTTTTACTTTTTCATTCTGTGACTCTTTATGTGATTTTACTTAAAAATTTCAAAAGAGTTTAGGAAACAGTACACCAACGTATGCAACTTCACATTTTCCTTTTTAGTTGGTTCAGCAGCTGAGAGAAGGCTCCAATTCTGTATCCACATTTAGACACAGAATCAACTAGGTAGATTGCAAAAAGATATCAATCTGTTTGCATTTATTTCTATCCAATAGGTGCACAGCACAAACAATGCCAAATGGGGCACATGTGAAAGTGAGAAAAGTACTCAGTGCATGTACTGACTCTTGGCTACATACAAGCAAACAATTTCAGGCCCTTCATAAAAATTAAAAGCTGAATAAATGCCTTATTTAAGCTGGAGTATCTAGGCTGTCTAAACCTGCTGCGTCCACCTGGTCATTCCTAATTCCAGCATGGGACTAAAATGCTCTAATTAGTATTCTCCTGGATAGATTTAATTACACCTTCCTTTTTCACACTGGCCCCCTGACAGTTCCTTCCACATAGTGACATCCTGTTTTTCTCTTGAGTGATTTGGCTTTATGTTGCATGAATTCCCAGTTCTTGAGTGATACTCATTATTTCCCATTTCCACTACTCTCATCCAGGTTACAAGCCTCTGCATCTCCCTCTCTTCCACATCATGCAATATTCAATTGTCCTATTGACCATTCTGGGGTTACTTCTGTTCATCTTTTCACTCTGATATTCTCTCTCAGGGGAAGGCTAACCCACAAATCATAAGCTATGACTCCTTTTAGTTAGAGTTTATTTCGCTCACCAGCTATCAGACTGGTCTATTAGCCTCTTTCCCCTGTCATCCCAGTGGAATGCAAATCAACAAGAACAGCCGCTGTCTCGTACACTGTCCCAGAATTTCTAACATGTCAGTAGCTACTAGCGACTCCAGCTGTTCAGCACACTGTTAGGTCAATTCTGGCGTCTACTCCAGAGCATCATACGAGCTGTAAATGTATCACAAATGGATCGGTAAAAATTCTTTTAGCATGGTAGCAATAGCCATAGGGGTGGGGGAGGGAGTAGTTCTAGCATAAAGAAGTATAGAGATTCTGGGCTGTCATGCAACCCATTGGAAGCACATCCCAGGATGTCATAAAACAAGGCAGCTCCTGGAGTTTCTATAACTGAGTTCAAGGGCTGCATCTGCCCTTGCAGTAGCCTGGAATGTCAAAAAAAACCTATCTTTGCTCCTTCCCCCTGGGGTATGGCTTGCTTTTTGTGCTGTTTATCTCTCAAGAGATGCAGCACACTATCTGTTCATTTATCCTTTTCAAGCTTCAATTAAATATAAAGCTATCCAGTTGATTCTTCAGCTCTGTACTGTGCCTTAGGGCAGTCTACACTGCACTTAGACACCCGTGACTGGCCCTGGTCAGCAGACTCCGGCTCGGGTTAGGGGTCTGTTTAGCTATGGTGTAGACATTCATGCTTGAGTTAGCGCCTGTGCCTGGGATCCTGCAAGAGGGGAGGGTTCCAGAGCCCAGGTTCCAGTCCAAGCCTGGAAGTCTACATCACAATTAAACAACCCCATAGCCCTGGACCCAGGAGGAGCCTGTGTCAGCTGACACAGGCCAGCTGCATGATTTTATCTGCAGTATAGACTTAGAGTCTCAAAGGCCTTAGGCCTTGGTACAACTATTGTGTGTGGAGAATTCATTACATGGATTTAAAAGAAATGATTTAGTTAGATCAGTGTAAACCCCATTGTGTGGAGACATTTGCATTGGTATAAAGTGCCAGATTTAGATGGTGTAGTCCCAGTGGGGAGATCACTGGGATGGAAAGACTCAGACATGATATTTGCTGTGGAGACTATGGTGATAACCTGTCTGTCCAATAATTCTGGGCTAAAACCTGATCCAAAGCTTATGGACAGTCCCCCAATGGCTTCCCTGGGATTTGGATCAGGACCGGACAGGAAAATGAGGATTTAGTATTGTGTCTATTGTGTCTATATGAGCAAGGCATATACTGCACCTTCCCATCTCTGTCCTGTGTATGGCAAAAAGAAAACCCTAAGTTTAAGTTTGGTTTTATTTTAAGTGGCCTTTCAATAAAACTTAGCATTATACAGTAAGACAGCCTTCCCCAAGCCTTTAATACAAGAAGGAGAAGAGTATGCAAAATGGTTTTTAAACACATTTAAACATCCACTGCCTGTCTGTTTCAGGAGCCATGAAGTTGTGTTACTTCCTTGTGCCCAATACTGATTAAACAGTCATGATTACTAATGAGGAAGCAAAAGGTACTATTTTATCTTCTATACTGATTTTAAAATGTTTTGCCATTTCAAAACTCAGATTAGTTTTTGGTATATTAAAACCAGTATGGACTTTGTTACAGAGACTTTATTATGTGCTCTGAAAGTCAACAGCATGTGCATTACAGTACAACTTAATAATTCACATTTGGATCCAAGTATATAGTTTTTTCTCCTCTCCGATCAATTAATCTTGATGGATTACCCTCCCACATGTTGTCACTCAGGCAGAACATAATTATTATTGAAATTCTCAAAGAGAGAGCAAAGTCTGAATAAACTGGCCCTGTGTTCTGCTGCATATACATGGGACTAAGGAAAGGAATCTTTAGTTGTAACATACAGAAGCTGGGGTTCATCCACTGGAACGGTGTTACCAAGAACAGAAACACCAAAGTTTGAATTGAACTTTTCTGTATAGTATCATAAGGGCACATATCACTTAATGTGGAGAATAAAGATGTGTGTCCCTGTCCTAGCAATCTAAGATAGATATGATAAAGCAGGATACAAAAAGCAATGACACCAGGCAAAGACAGGAAGCAGCATAGTCTTGTAATTGGGACACTATACTGGGACTTAGGACATGGGAGTTTTATTCCTGGCTCTGCCACAGATTTTCTCTGAGCTTGGGCAAGTTGGTTAATATCTCTGGGCCAAATCCACAAAGACACTTAGGTGTTGCAGCACCTAACTTTTAGTCACCTTGCCACCCAGAGGAATCCATAAACCCTGGGTTAGGCACCTAGTTTCCCTACTCAGTGCAAAGGGAGAAAGAGATGACGAAGAATGGGATGTACAGAAGCCAGCAGGCTGGGCTGGAAGCCACTTAAGCTAGTCATCCCCCTAAAATAGTTAGGCTCCTATCTCAACTTGGGATCCAGTGTGAACCCTCTCCTTTAGTCAGACACTAAGCTGTTTCTTGCAACAATGGCAGCAACACATGCCAAAAACTCCATACAAAACTGGGGAGCAGACTTCCTTTTTTTACCTTTAGCTTAGTGTTTTGGTGACCCGCCCAAAATGTGGGAGACCCTAGTTAATTTCCCTACTCTGCCCAATGAGAACAGATTTGAACTTTGGTTCCCCACCTCTCAGTTGAGTGCCCTTACCACTGGACTTTGGAATCACTCTCTCTCTCTAGTTCAATGACTATTCACTGTGGATAAATACTTAAATAGTCATTGGGACAGAAAGTGAGAAGGACTCCATTAGGGCATCCATCTGGGAGACCTAAGGCCCAGTTCACGTAAGCAGAGATGGTTTCACACTGCTAGAATCACAATTTTTCATAAAATCCCAAGCTTATGTCATGCACAAAATGTTAAGAAAGGGAAAGGAGAGGATTTCAAAGAGCCTCTCATAACATTACATACATGTTAATTGTAAGGTAGGGTCTTGTGAAATGTGTTCCACATTATTAGTTCCTCACACAGCAGGTCTCAAGCAATTCTCTGAGGTCCTTTGTACACTTACTGTTTTGCCTTATTTTTAGATTTTATTTTCAGATTCAGGGAACCAATAAATGATCAAATCAGTTGTTTTAGAATTGTTTGGGAGTAGATACCATCAAACTAGTCCCTAGAGTTTTAATTGGAGTATCTACTTAGCATCTGTTTGTGAAACCCCATCTCATGTTCAGGTTGATCTCTTAGTATGTGCTTTAATCTTCAAATGTAAGTTGCTTGTCTTGTCTGACTTGAATTATCCTATCTGTGCTTTTGTGGATGTTTGATAAAAATATTTCAGACTTAGCTATGGTTATAGCACTAAGACAACATTATTCTGATATGCAGTACTCATTTGATGAGTACTCACTAAATGACAAGGGTTAAACAGCTTGTGAGCCTATTTGTTGCTCTGGAGTCTGATTTGTGTCATAAAGAGACACAACCAACTTGAAAAAAAAAATCACATCTCCATATAAAAACTTTGAACCTACTATTGTTACAAGTAACATCTGAAAGCACATAAGGCCCAAAATCTGAGACTGCACTCAGATATTATGGTGATGGGGAGGCCACATCAAATCTAAAAACGGACAGACAGCATTTTTATCCTCTAGTTTTCATTCTGTGCATTTGTTAGGACTTAGGCACCTCAATCTTGGGTTAATGCATTTAAGTGCCTTTGGAACTGGGTCAAAGTTTAGGCTCCATTGCCATCCACAAAACCCCACTCAGATGTTGTCAAACTGTGTAGGTGTTCCCTAGGCAGCTAAGATACTGCCTCTGGGCATGCACACTGGTGCCTCATCTAGTCACTCAGATGCCTAAGTCCCAATACAATCCACTAAAAACATGAAGATGGGCAGAGAACTTTCTCTTGTCTGCACAGCCTGATCCAATAGACATGCTCAGAGCACACCTACCAGATTGGTCCTATTCTAAATCCAGGAGGAGAAGGTGGGGGTGCTATTGCCATTCACCTTCTAATCTAGTGGTTAGAACTCACCCAGGATGTGGGAGACCTGGATTCAATTATGCCTCTACTTGATGGGGAGAAAAAATATGAATAGAAGTCTCCCACACAACTCAGGGGAGTGCTCTAGGCACTGTGGAAAAGACATTATGATGGGGTAGGAATTTTCCCCTTAATCCGTCCTGTTGAAGCTATTCCACTTTGGAAGAGCAGGAGTGGACTGGAACTTGGGTGTCCCTCCTCCCACATGAGTGCCCTAGCCACTGTACTATGGACTCCATCTCACTCACAGTCTCTCGCGCAGTGACTATTTATGTATTTATACAAAGTGCAGCAGCTTCAACAAGAGATCTTGAGAGAGACCCAACACCAGAAAACCCCCAGATCAGTGGTTACTGCACTCTCCTGACTGGAGTGGGAGACCCCTTTTCAAATCCTCTCTCTCCCTCAGTGAGAGGGGCAGAGTTTAGGACACACCTCTCCTCAGCATCTCGCATTAGCTAGTTTAGAAGGCTCCCTGCCTTGCATAATGGCTAGGATTATATTGCTGTTCCAGTGATTTTCTAGGCCTCTGAAAGAATTAGGCATTGCAACATCTAAGTCAGTTTGTAGATCCAAACTTTTGTGTACAGTCAGTTTCACTATTTTGTAGCTGGTCTATGAAAGTGGTGGGCAACCTGCGGCCCACCAGAGTAACCCACTGGTGGGCCGCAAGCAGCGCAGGCCGCAGGACATACTGGCCGCTGCTTCCCGCAGCTCCCATCGGCCAGAAACAGTGAACTGCTGGTCAGCGTAAACAAACTGCCTTGCAGCCTGCCAGTGGATTACTATTATCAGTGGATTACGGGCCACAGGTTGCCCACCACTGGTCTCTGGTATGACATCATCACTCTAATACATTGTTCTGATGGAAACACATGGGCAAGCTATGCTCCAGTAACAGCAGAGACAAAGCTGAAAGTCAAGAGGCAGATAGCAGGTGTGTGCAATTCCAGGATAAGGGAGAGGTTTAGTTATATTGCATTTATGTCCACCAACTCTCAGAGTCCCTTAAAATATAAGTAAAAAGGCAGACAAATACCCGATGGAGGTTTTTTGTGCTATTGCGGTTTTTAACTTTTTTTTTTCTTTTTTAAATGGCTTTTTTTTGTAAAAGGAAAAATAAAAGAGCATTTTGTTAAAGCGTGTATTACAAACTTGTTTTCTTTTTAAAATTAGTCAGTTTTTTTTGCTGATATCCTTTTAAACTATCACAGGTAAAGCAATACGTTCCAGTGGCTGCTGAGTCTTAAATAATGGTTGTGACTTTTATTGGTAATTTTGTTTCTTAATCATAGCAATTACAGCTTTCATATAGTAAATGCTGTGCTTGTTCATTTAAAAAGAGTACTTTTTTTTACTTAAGTTAGTTATATTTGAAACATTAACTTTTTCTTGCTGAATGTTTTTAGCTCGGTGTCTCGTTTTTCTTATTTAAAATAATCTATGCTTTATGAAGCAAAGTACCACTATCATTACTTTCCATCTTATTTCATTGTTGAAGCCTGTACCTTAATATTCTATTGCTGCAAAACAGTTCGCTAAACATCCTTACTTATTAAGTCCAAGTAGTGCTGCTGCTATAACTGCTTCTCTTGAGGAGCTCCTCTAAGGGATGGTTTGATCTTCTTCCGTTTAGCATTATCTTTCCCACTCCAATACCTGGCTCTCTGAAGCATACACATGCTCTGTCAGACCTTGCCAACTCTTATTTATCTAGCAGCAATGACAAGCATACTCAAATAGTCAGATTGTAAGGATTTTTCAATTCCATGCACCATCTTCAAATTAGTAAATTAATTCCCCAATTTCTCCCCATATTAGGGCCAAGTTCCAGTGTATAAATCCTATTGAATGGAGTACAGGATTAGGCCACTATTCAGAGATGTCCTGATATAGTAGTGAGGTGTATTGGCATACTGCTATAGAATTTGATAAGTTTCTTGCATTTCATCCACAACCTAACTTGATATCCATCACAGCTGAAAAAATACTTTTAGATACCTTATTTTTCATATTTACTGATCTCTGGTGTTTACAGATTCCATCCCCCCAAAACATGCTACAGATACATTTGTTGTCATATCCAATCATGCTCCACAGGATTCTGATCAAAGGAGGGAGTGCTGTTACTAAATGATTAAACTATAAATCGAAAAGTAAGCAAGCAACAAGAGGACAGTAGGTTATTTCTCGGATTTCACAGTAAACACCCAAGCAGTACTGGGGGAGTTCACATCTGCTTCCAGCTCAGAATCTGAGCTTTGTGATTCAGGCTGATTCTATAATACACTGAAATGGAATGCTGAAACAAGATAGCCAGGGACTTTAGGGAAATTTAGATTTATATCTGAATCCAAATCTGAACTCCATAGCTTAAGACCATCTACTTCATTGTGATTGATTTTTTTTTTTTTTGGTTAGGACGTAAGAAATACAATAATTGGGTCTAAAAACTTGTATTCCTTACCCATATAAAATTCCCATGGGGCCAGATTCTGTTACCCTTATTATGTTGATTAACATCTTATTCTATGAACAGCCCCACTGAAATCAATGAGACCAGTCAGAGCATGGTACAACTCAGTAAGGGTATTGGAATCTGACCGCATGGTCTACAAGTGGGAGTTTAGCCTGCGTAAAGAAGTGAAGAATTACAGCCACCACAGTATTTTATCAGTAAGGGGGAAAAAAAAATCAACCTTGTTATAGCAACAGTAATTTTAAAATAAAAAATCTAGCTGGTCTGTTAACAGTCTATCCAAGCTAGATTCAGTTATTAGGGCAGCTCTCTTTGTCTTAAATGCATTAAAATGTCATTACCCATACCGACCCAAGTACCTTTTTCCAAAGCCAATGCTATAATTACAATTAAGCAAAGACTTGTTTATTATCACCAAATGTATGCTAATGGCTCACACTAATGCAATCCAAACATTCACATGAAACATTTTTCCAATTACTGCACAGACTCCCTATAGTGTTTCACATTGCTTTATGACATTTTAAACTCTGTAAATAATATGGTTCTTTAGAAATCTGCAAAAATCTTTCTATTTCCTCCCTATGACTGGAGAAAAACTAAATCTATTAAAAGCACATTTTCATAACAGCACAATAAAAATGCTTTTACTACATTGATCTTCAAAATTGGTGGTGTTAAATAGTGCCAGGGGATAAATAACCATAAAATATAACATTAGTATACAGGGTACTGTTCTAACTAGCCATGATGGGATGTCTCTCCACCCTTTCATTTTTCTTTCTATTTATTCTATTACAGCTATACAATCATACACCTGTTACTGTGGCAAGCCCTTTTTTTCCCCTTGTGTTGAGTTGTTCTTCACCTCTATTACTGCCTAATGTGGGACTAAAGAAGGAAACCGTACAGAGATGATACATTCCATAACAGTCCACATTTCAAGAATGTCTACAGCTGTCTTCATAACTATTACCTAGAAAAGTCTTAGGTTTGTTTTATCCTTTAAGATGTTAAAGGTTTGGGGTTTTTTTCTGGGGTTTGTGTGTATATGTGCATGCATGTTTTGTAAACTAGATTACAGGAACACTTAAGCAGAATTTAACAAAAGTGCCCCCTTTAGAAAGCAGAGTAAAAATTGTAATCACATTGGATTTAAAATCTCAGTTTCACTTAGCTTCACTAGGAACTTCATTTAGCTGTAATATTTCAATTGCTGGTAACACATTCCAGCTGTCTTTAGAAAGCTTGATTTGTTCATCTAAAATAAGTAGTTTTCAAGAAGGTATTTTTCTTCCCTAATCAAAAAACATGAGGATTAATAATATTTGCACTGAAGCAACCATAAATACCTTAATACCATACTTTAATAATGATTCATGGGAGACCCACAATATTCATAAAGAAAAGGGAGAAGGAAGAATATGGTTTTCTAGGCCCTACTGAAGATTTCTGAGTAAATCTCCACAGGAATATTTCCAATGAGCCAAATAGGAAATTACTTACCCTTTGTAAGTGTAGTTCTTCAAGATGTGTGATCCCTACCTGTATTCCATTTTGGGTACACATGCACACAATGTGCTTCAGACCATTGGTCAACACCTGTGCTTTTGCTCTCATGGTGTTCCATGCCAAAAGTATAAGGGGTGATGTGGACTGACACCTCTCCAGTTCCTCCTCTTACTGCAAATCAGAGAGGATGTGAAGCGGAGGGGTGGAGACTAGATAGTGGAATATGGATAGGGACCACACATCTTGAACTCCAGTTACAAAGGGTAACTAACTTTCTTTCTTCTTCAACTACCTGTGTGTATTCCACTGCAGGTCCCTGACAGGCAGTACTCAAACTCAAAGAGTGTAAGGATGTAGATGGTATGGCTGCTTGAAGAACCACCGCCCCAAAGGATGTGTCAGAGGAGGAGAAAAGGCATAGTTCAAAAGGCCTATCCAAGGGAACAGGAGAACATTGTCTCTGCAGAACTGGATTGGGTTCCCCTGGAACAGTATGTGCTGTACTTCCTGTTTACCTGGGAGGTAAACAGATCCCAGATAGGAGTTCCCCACTGAGCAAACATGCTGTTCGCTACTGGGCTGTGCCACTTACCATGAGTAGAAGTTACAAAGTGCCTGATGAGAATGTATGTCAGCAAATTCCGGGTTCCTGGGAGGTAAGCTGCCAATAGGGTGATGTGGTTCTTGATGCTTCAGTTCCATAAATTGACTGCTTCTATACACAGGAGAGAGGATCTTGCTCCTCCCTGTTTATGTAGAATACAATTTTTTTATTGCCGGACATTATAAGAATGTGGATGAGATTGGATTAATCGTTAGAATGCCTTGAATGCTTCTTGGACTGCTCCAAGGTTGAGGATTGAATCCTGGCTTCCGAGGACATCCAAGTAGCCTGAGATGCATGACCATCCACGTGAGCCCCCACAACCTAGAACATAGGCATCTGTGATTATTGTCCTGTCAGGTAAGTGGAATAGAAAAGGAATGCCCAGGCAGACTTGCGCAGGATCTTCCCTGCAAGTCAGAGAACGCTTATCTAGACAGGGATTGAACTACAGTGTTCATGCTGTGTTTTTTCTAGGTGTGTATATACACACACTGTTCAAAGCTAAGCTGCAGTCATCTGAACAGGAGTCTAGCAAAAGGCATTACATAAATATGTGATGCCATGTCACCACAATAGTGAGGCAAATCCAGACCAGTGTCCAAGGGTTGTGTATAACCTGATCTATCAGTGTGCCTATGACTTGGAATCTGTCCATAGGGGGTAAGCCTTTGTTCTGACTGAGTCTAAGGTTGCTCTTATGATATCTATAGCCTGGGTCAGAATCAGAGTAGCCTTTTCCATATTCAGTTATTACCAGGGATGCTAGGAGATAGAGCTGTGACAAAGACAATTTTAGGACTTCTGGAAATGACCTGCCTGTAAGAAGACAATTCTTGCCACTTCCAGTATTGTTTTGTTGATTGTGAATTCTATATGGCTAGATCCCATCAACTGTAGAATATCCAGGAGCATGTGCTGTGAGCCCTGGACTTTCTCTAAGGGGATCTGGAGTTTGTCACTGCCTGTTGGGGTGCTCTCATGAGGAATCTCATCTTTTTCTGATTAAGTTCTCTCTTAATCAGGTCAGTTCTTGGACCCTCACCTTCCATTAAGCCTGTCGGCCCTTCACATATAGCAGACCGTGTTTCCTTTATTGGTTGCAGGTGTGGGTGCTGGTCTCTATGATTGGCAGCTGTGTGGGGTTGTGATCAAGCTGCTTGTTTGTAAAACTGAGAGAATCTCTTTCCCCTCTGTCTACGTTCAGTATGGTGTTTGTAGTCCCATTTACAGAGCTCTTCTGTTATTCTCCAAAGCAGGTCTTGGAACTGTTTGTGGTTGTCCAGAGGAGATGACCAGGCTGGAGCAACTGCATCATTGGGTGAGGAAGCTGAAATATCTATTTGTACCAGTGGTACCAACATATCCAGTTAGTCTTTCTGCATAGGCTCCAGAGGCTTTAGTTGACCCTTTTGGAGGGCAGAGGTGGTAAGACTCCCTATTGGAGGACGTGGACCATTGCATATGGGTCCCATGGCCCCAAGTAAAGCCAATATGAGGGGTCAAAAGTAGGTTGTGATAGTCCCCAAGGCACTGGGTACCATCAGTCCTGAGGAATGGGTCCCCAGTTGGACAAACAAGACTGGCTGTAGAAGACTCTTGATCCCCTTTCTGGGCTGAATTCCCTCAGTGGATGGGAAGGTGGTTCCAATGGTATGTCCATCTCTTTTGATGATGAGTATCAGGTCTGGTTCTATCAGTCCCAATATTGAGAAGCTATGGCTAATGGATGGAATGGAAAATGGGCTTCTCCCTAACGTTAGAATCTCCCTGGTAAGGGTCTTTGATGACAAGAAGGGACAATATGGGTCTAGGAGGATGAAGATATCTTGTGGAGTGGTGTAGGATATAGGAGTCTTAGGAGGTTACATCTCATAGCCTCATGCACTGGAGTTGGTGTAATAAAGAAGCCTCCAACCACATGGTCACCATCAGTACTGGCGGTACCCAGTCCTTCTGCTCTCAGTGCTTTGTTTTGGTCAGTACCATGGTCAGTGTCAATAATAAGGTGGGCAGCATTACTGAAGGATCTTTGCTCCTATGAGGTTTCTGATCAGAGCCACAAAGCTTTGGAGGGCCTGCAATGGGGTCAGGGAGGGATTCCTTCTTTTACTAAATCTAGGAAGGGATCTGTTTTTATGCTTATGCGAGTACTTTTTAGACTAATGAGAAGGCCCAGACGAAGGCTCCTTTTGTCTAGTTGTTCTGGCTTCTGAGTCAGACCTTGAGTTAGAAGGTGCACTCCATATCTCAGGCCAACGTACAAGGTGTCTCCCCAGCTTTGATCTGACTGAGTGCTTTCAAAATGAGTTCTTACACCTGCTGTATTTGGGTAGGAAAAGAGCAGCAGATTCTGCACTTAGCAGATATGAGATTCTCAGAGGCAGTAGAGACAATGCTGGTGGTTGTCGCTGACCAAAAAGAAGTGGGAGTAGGAAAAACAATTCTTAGATTATGCCCAGCCTTCTAGGCTTTTAAGTCCCACACTGGGAGAGCAGTGGATGACCTGGGGTGGAGATTCTAACTAACTACTATCTAAACTTACAATTATAGCAACTAACTATACAAAAACTTTGAAATACTCACAGGAAAAAAAATATTGAAGAGGATCAGTTCTGGATACTAGCGATTCTGATGCAGGCCAGGTAGTGGCAAGAATGAACTGGAGAGGAATCGGTCTGCACCACCTTTTATACCCTCAGCATGGGATAACTGGAGAGCAAGGGCACAGGCATGGACCTACAGACACTACGTGCTAGAATTCTCTGGTCTCGGGCATACTGAGTGCATGCATGCCCACACAGGAATACACATAGGGACCAGCACTCAGAAAAGAACCTGCAATAAATACCCAGTAAAATGCAAACTGACATCTTGTATGCTGAAATGAACCAACAGAACTACCTGCCTTCCCATTTGAAAGTTATGTCCTAACAAACTTCAGTTTGGGGAGATAATTGTGTGATTTGTGGGTAGGCTAGAATCTTTGGTAGGTGCCAAATACAAATTAAATCAAGAAAAAGTTCCATGCCATATTTATGGTGACAAGACTCAGGGGGGAGGTGTCTTAGTACCTGTCTTAGCTTAAATATCATTGAATTAAACCCTAAAATTTCTAAATGGCAATGTAGAAAGTCAAGCTATTCCAAACAATGATGTACTGATGTTACTAGAAGAACTGGTAATGACATCTTAAGATTGCACATCTGAGTCAGAAACCCATTAAGTGTATTCTCATTTTCTCCCCTCTGTAAAGATTGACCCCTAGAAACAACCTGAACATTTTTTAAAGATTGCTTCAAGAAGTTAACAAATTTGAAATTTGCTTAAGATGAAATGAGAAATCTGGGAAGTATGGAGATTTTTTTTAGAAAAAATGAATAAATATTTGCTTGTAATTGTGCCTAAATGACAGAATGTGGGGCATCTGGATTTGGGTAAAACAAATCATGAGTGAAGTTAGGAAAAAAAGAAAACATTTTAGATCCATAACATTTCTTAACACACACACATAGCTCTGGGCTAGATTTTGAGCCCTAGACTCACATTATTGAGCAGTTACTCAGACTATCAATATTCCATTTCATTGATGTTAATGGGACCATTAATATGAGTAATTTCTCACCAGTGGTAAGAGGTTCACAATTCTGTTTTCATATTAAGGTCCTGATTCATCAAGATACTTTCACAAGTGAGTAGCCTCATTGACTTCACTGGGACTAAGTATAAGTACAGTTTTGCATGTTTCTAAATACCTGGAAGAGTCAGCTCTTAAATTCACACACACTGTGCCATAAACCAATAGCTTGAATTACTCTGTAATGAGGACCAAAAAAAGTGTATCTGACATGGGAAAAACAAACAAACAAAAAAAACCCTAAACATAATAGTGATAGATTAAAATTAGAGGGTTGACTGAGTAAAATTTGGAAAATATGGGAGCACTGTGATGGGAAGAGAGAAGACAGTAAGCACAGGGGAAAAGCATGTCTCAGTGTGAAATATCATTACAATCCGCAAGTTCAGGGAAGCACTTGCCCTCTCACAGTATTCTTTGCTACACTGGTTGCCACCATGCACTTCTGAGGCAGCGCTTTCTTTCATAGCGACTATAACAATAAGGTATAGGAGCAAAAAATTATGGGTGGTCACTTTGCAGGAGAAGATAACATAATTTTATAGTCTTGCCTCTGTATTCGCTTTACCTGTAGTATTAAGCCAGGCAGTAAATAAAAGTGATACAACATTTTTGCTGTAGTACACGGTTTAAATGTTTGGATGGACAAAAAGGTTTTTTATATATTTTAGATATTAAAGTACATGAAAGAGTGAGCAGCTTCCTAGACAACCATGAGAGGTCCCATTTTATGGTGCTCGGGACACCAAATTTGCGGTATTTTCTACAGTAGAACTCTGGAGTCATCGTCTTCTAATCTAACCAACATTTTTTTTTAAAAAAAAAATGCCTGTTCTTGCCAAGCTAGAGAGAGCAGATTACACCAATATCATCAGGACTATACTCCCATAAAGATTTTTGCATAACACTAGGGGCTTACTGTGCCTGAGTTCGAACTACAATGGATCAAAGTATGGGCTGTCGTAACAGAAAAGTTTATATTCATGCTATTTTCAAATAAACATAAAAAGATTGCATCAGTTTTACATTTAAAGGCTGAATACCTCAAACGGCAAGACTAATTTAGCAATGTAGCATATAGATTGACTTCAAACTTCCCCCTTTCAGAGTAGGTTTACAATCCAGTTTTGTTTTGGTTTTTGCTGAGATTCAGTGTGTTGCCCTACCATGTTATAGGCTGGTGACATTACTATGCTTATATGGTTAATGAAAAGGAAGAGGCTAACCTATTGGGTATATCAAAGAAGTGCTAGTGGTGGTAGAGTGTTATGTATTGCATCTTTTTAAAAAGGTTTAGTTTGTTTAAAATTACATTCAATATGTTTAATACAAAAGAGCTTTCACAGGGACACAAGTTTCATTGGCAATTTGAACAGGCGATTATAGTTGGTAGGTTGCCATTAGAACTTGTTTCACTATCTCTTTATTTTATATCCTCTGGAGATAATCACAATATGGCATGTACAGAAAATTAGTGCAGGGAATTCAAGGCGTTGGCTCCAAAAGTATGCTGGTTCAGTGTCTATGCCACTGGGAAGAATTTTCCTGCTTAACTACTTTACCAGTGGGTTCAATTTGCACTGTAAATACACTGTGCTCAAAAGAAAAATCTCAGGATTCTGCCCGGAAACCTATTTCACAGCCTTTTTACAGTCAGAAGAAAAATACACCTCAGCATAACTTTCCCACACTAAATAAAGTCTTACCAATGATGGTGGCGAGAGAAATAATGATCCTTATGTGTATATAAGTTAGATGATTCTGTAAGGAGTGTTTCAGCCCCAATTGAGCAAAGAACTTACCATGTGCTTAAATGCTTTGCTGAATCAGGTCTTTTGTTACTACAATGAGGACTACAATATTTCCTGACAGGTTTCAGAGTAGCAGCCGTGTTAGTCTGTATCCGCAAAAAGAAAAGGAGGACTAGTGGCACCTTAGAGACTAACAAATTTATTTGAGCATAAGCTTTTGTGAGCTACAGCTCACTTCATAGGATGCATTCAGTGGAAAATACAGTGGGGAGATTTATATACACAGAGAACATGAAACAATGGGTGTTACCATACACACTGTAATGAGAGTGATCAGGTAAGGTGAGCTATTACCAGCAGGAGAGCGGGGGGGCGGACCTTTTGTAGTGATAATCAAGGCCATTTCCAGCAGTTGATAAGAACATCTGAGGAACAGTGGGGGGAGGGGGGGGGAGGATAAACATGGAGAAATAGTCTTACTTTGTATAATGACCCATCCACTCCCAGTCTTTATTCAAGCCTAAGTTAATTGAATCCAGTTTGCAATTTAATTCCAATTCAGCAGTCTTTTGTTGGAGTCTGTTTTTGAAGTTTTTTTGTTAAAGAATTGCAACTTTTAGGTCTGTAATCGAGTGACCAAAGAGATTGAAGTGTTCTCCGACTGGTTTTTGAATGTTATAATTCTTGACGTCTGATTTGTGTCCATATATTCTTTTACGTAGAGACTGTCCAGTTTGGCCAATGTACATAGAGGGACATTGCTGGCACATGATGGCATATATCACATTGGTAGATGTGCAGGTGAACGAGCCTCTGATAGTGTAGGTGATGTGATTAGGCCCTATGATGTCCCCTGAATAGATATGTGGATACAGTAGGCAACGGGCTTTGTTGCAAGGATAGGTTCCTGGGTTAGTGGTTCTGTTGTGTGGTTGCTGGTGAGTATTTGCTTCAGGTTGGGGGGCGGTCTGTAAGCAAGGACTGGCCTGTCTCCCAAGATTTGTGAGAGTGATGGGTTGTCCTTCAGAATAGGTTGTAGATCCTTGATGATGCGTTGGAGAGGTTTTAGTTGGGAGCTGAAGGTGACGGCTAGTAGCGTTCTGTTCTTTTCTTTGTTAGGCCTGTCCTGTAGTAGGTAACTTCTGAGTACTCTTCTGGCTCTGTCAATCTGTTTCCTCACTTTAGCAGGTGGGTACTGTAGTTGTAAGAATGCTTAATAGAGATCTTGTAGGTGTTTGTCTCTGTCTGAGGGGTTGGAGCAAATGTGGTTGTATCGTAGAGCTTGGCTGTAGACAATGGATCTTGCGGTGTGGTCTGGATGAAAGCTGGAGCCAGGTAAGTAGGCATAACAGTCAGTAGGTTTCCGGTATAGGGTGGTGCTTATGTGGCCATCGCTTATTAGCACCATAGTGTCCAGGAAGTGGATCTCCTGTGTGGACTGGTCCAGGCTGAGGTTGATGGGGGGGATGGAAATTGTTGAAGTCATGGTGGAATTCCTCAAGGGCTTCTTTTCCATGAGTCCAGATGATGAAGATGTCATCAATGAAGTGCAAGTAGAGTAGGGGCATACATCAATACCTCCTTTGACCATTACTGAACTAAGTACTCTTTACTCACATGACAAGTCCCTTAACTTTGATTAGACACTTTGTGCAAGTGAGAATTATGAAATCAGGCCTGTTCATTTGAAACAGGTACTAGGATCCATAGCATAAGGAAAAAAAGGAAAGCATACATTAGATATTAAATGAAAAAATTAGACAGATCCTGGGCACTCTGAAAGAGAATTCAAACTGTAAATAGATTACATTTGATGTGACAGAAATTGAGTGACTATGTTATGAGGCTAACCCACACAGTGCACAAAAGTAGGAGGAGAACTGTCAAACATACTACTTTAGCTTCTACAACATTAGCTTCTTCAAATACAGCTGTAGACATACTGAAGTGAACAAAATATTAATGTAAACTGAAAAAGGACAAATTTTGCTGAAGCAGAGATCTTATGACAGAGAATCCCTAATAAAATATGAAACTAGAGAAACGGAAGCATTAGATGACCTTAGGTATTTTCCATTTAAATATTTTTGATGAAAATGCAGTTTCTGCAAAAGCCAATTTTTCCATGGGAAAATTTTGATTTCACTGACTTTTTTGCTTTTCCTTTGGGGAAAAAACAAAGCATTTATTTTCCAGTCAGTTCAGCCCAAATCAAAATATTTCATTTTGTTGAACTGACCCAAAGTATTTTGTACGAAAGCAGTTCAACATTCAACACCATCTCAGTCTGGTGCCACCGTGCCTCATGGGAGTTATAGCATAGGTGGCTCATGTACCCCCTTTTCTCTTATGGGCTGGATTTACTGTCCAGACTACATTCACTTCCAGTGCTGCCCTATAGTCTCCCTTCTATCAAATCATGTGGCCTGTCATGGGAGTCACCTGGCTACAGTTGCATCATGAGAAATATAGTCTGGCCAATGGAAGAGAATGGAAGCATCAGACACCTGAATTACAACTCCCATGAGGCAATGAAGCAACTTAGATGCAGCTTCATGTTGAACTGACTCTAAATGAAACATTTCAATTTGTGAATATTGAAATATTTTCAATCAAATATTCTGATATTTCCAAACTAAAATTTTGTCAAACTTTTTTCCATGAAAAAAATTGATATTTCCAGATATGTTTTCAACCCAATTCAGAATAAAAAGTTGAAATATCAGAATCAGTTGCTGGAGAAGCACTGTGATTTTTACTTCGCTCTAATCAGCATTTATGTTTCTAGGACACAGTTCAGTTCTTTTACCCTGGTGCATCTCCCATTTATGCTAATTTGGCTGAGAGGAGAAATAGACTTAGTTACCATACATGTAGGTCAAGATTATAAATCAGTCAGATGCTGTTTTGGTATGTTCAGACCATGCATGCTCCCTGATTTTGTTAGAAGATGATGTTGCTTAGTCCAATCAAAGTTGACTCATGTTCAGGGAAAGAGGTCATGAAGTCTTAATATGTCTCTCCAGATATACTGATTACATACTGAGTATAACACAATCTCTATGCACAGATTATCCAGCTACCTGAAAAGTTTCTCTTTATATTTATTATCTGAGTGAATAGCCATTGCTGATCTCAGTATACAGTCAGTTTTAAGTATTTATGTCATTGTTTTTATGAAAATGTTTCCCCTGTAATTTTCTATTAATTTAACCAATGGAATGTGCAGAATCCAAAATTTTACTATTCTAGTATATATCCTACAACCACTAAACCGAAAAGTGTAGGACGGAGAATTACTGGTTCCTTCAAGAAAGAGAGAGAGTTTTCTATAACCCATATATACACATGAACAGCTTCTAGATATCAAAACAGATATTAGAAAGCCTGTAAATATTTTCTCTCGCTATATCCTCAACCCCAATCCCAGAGACAGGCACAGAGAGGATATATATATATATATAATGCAGTTGGAGCCCAAACCAGGATATGTCATTCACTCAATAAAGTAGCACTAGCATATGCCAGCAATGAATTTGACCTGTTGTCTGCAGTCTTCCAAGCCATAGAAACACAGGAAGTCTGCAGAATAGTGCTGGGGGGCGGGGGAATGATTTTTCCTCATTTTTGTTGAAATATTTTTTCCAAGCTTCCACAGAAAGTTTTGGAACTGGTTTTCAGTTTTTAGGCAAAAATTTTGGTTTAACACTAAAAATTTGGAAATACCACTGTGACTGAATGCACCCTTGTATTCACACCCTATACACCATTGTAACGAACTTTGTGCAAAATATGCCTTGTGAGATATCATTTGAAAACTAGTAACTCACTGATCAATAGCATCATGATTAAATGGGTGCAGCAACATTATATGTAAAGTTATGAATTCCCTCTAAATGATGTTGGTAGCACATGTTCAAACCCAGATAGCCCAGTTAGGCAGAACTGGTCCAGCAGGTCTTAAACAAAGGAGTGTTTACCTCAATCTACATAAAAAGTTGTAAATAGAGTCCCTGGACAGTAAGAAGGGGAAGACAAGAGATAAGGAAAATGTGCCTTTCAGCAAACTGAAATGGAAGAGACAGCATGCATCCCCTTTCACTACCAGGCAGACACCATGTCACCTTTTTTACGGTGACAAAATAAATTGTATATATATATATATATATATATATATATATAAAATAATTTTTTCTTATTTAAATAGAATTTGCTGTGATGGGTAACCTTCAGAAAAATAAATCTCAAACAGGGACTGGACTATAAAAGTGAGGGGCAAAACCACTCCAAGTTATCTCTCCCTATACATCTCTCTCCTTTTCACTTAAGACGCAAAAGAAACAGCTGTTGGACTTTGAAATAATTCCCCCCCCCCCTTTTTTTTTTTGGTAGAAATACATTTGGGTTTCAGGTGTTTGAATTTTTTTGATGAAAAGTTGAAAAATTTTCCCATCAAAAACAATTTTGAAAACAATTTTTGACTACTCCCATAACAGATTCTTTTGTATAAGCTGATTATGCAGATGAAATGTTCACCTTCATCAAACTCCTGAACAAAAAGTGAACCTCATTTCTTAATTCTATGTTCAAATACTCCCAGCCCTCAATCTTTGGAAAATTTCACCAATAATCATGCAGAAAGTGAAAGTTAACTGAGAGTGGAGGAGCCCATAAGGGAGCAAGTTATGGTTAGTTATGCTCTTTTTCCCCCTCAATGCTCAGGCTTGAATCATTTTCCTCTTCACCTGACAGCTCAAATTCCTTGAATACCTTCAAAGTTTCTCTATATTAGATTCAAGCTCCTCTTCATTATCTTTCAGGTTCTTTGCAGGACTTGCCTAAATCACAGTTCTCATTTTCTTTTTCACACCAGCTCAAGTGATATACTCACCTCAGGTTTTTGTTTTTTTTCTTTAATTCCTCCTTTGTCCCTCCTCACTCTAAACTTCTTGTATTCCATATACTTAGAACAGTCTCCATTTCCTCCTGCAAATCTTTCCTTAAAACCAGGGCTATTTGAAAATTTTCCATCAAAACTGTTTTTGAAAATTAGGTTTCCAATTATGTTTTATGTGTATAATTTCAATATTTTCTCCAAAAAGCGTCCCAAAAGAGACAACGTTTTTAGCTAGAACAGAAATATTTTATTTTAAAATGGTGCCATGGAGGTTCATGGAACGTATAGTTTAGGTGTGTTATGCTTTCATTTTTCTGTATGGGCCAGAATCTCTGGCTGGACTACTACTCCCACTACATATCATGTCCAGGAATTCTAAAGATGTGGAGAAAGTGGGGCATCATTGGAGATGTAGAAAACTCATAGAGGAGAATGTAGTGGGCATAAAGTACCCAAATTACAATTCCTTTGTGGCACTGACACCATTTTGAATCAAAAATATTGGGTTTTGATATTGTGCAGAAAAGTCAAAGTTTTTCATGGAAATTTTTCAACAAAAATTGGGAGGGGGGAGGAGGAATTGTTGCAATTTTCCATGGGAAAACCCCTTATTTTCTTACCATCTCTTTACTTAACCATTTTTTTTCAGTCAAGCCTTCCATAGATGAATTCTTTGCTACCATCATGCTCACCCTTGGGGCTTATTCTAGGTCTATATTATTCCTGTCCAATGTTGATTGCAACCTATGGACCAAATTTAGTACCAACAGGTTTAAGTCCAATGAATTTGGCCCTACGTGTTTTGCAAAGTACTGTGCACACCTTTTGTACTATGAAAACAAAACAGTAAAAATTAAATAATGGATCTTTAGACTAGAGTAACTTCAGCACAGCTGAGCCTCTCAGTTTCAACACTACTGATTTATGTAAAATGGCTAGTTGCTGGGAGGAGCTTCCTCCCTATATTTCAGGAATGTTTTCATGGTTTATCATCTATAACTCTCCTTATTTCTGAAACAAAAGATTAATCTTTGACGTGGGGGGCCACTTCTGTGTCAATCCAATTATCAGAGAACCACAAACAGAGACCTTGAGTCAGCAAAGGAACAATTAGCTTGAGATGCCTTGAGCATGGTACATGGAATCCCCCAATATCATTCCCTTGAAGAATCAGCTCAAAAAACAGTACCATATGCCTAAATAGGCATTGCAGAGCTGCCAGAAGGTAGAGATTTCAACTTTGGGTCTCTGAGACTTGGGAACGGAACTTGAGAGGGGAAAACATCAGCTTTCATGAAAAATAACACATTTTTCCACTTTTACATTAAAAACCATTTTTTTTTCAGTGAGGAATTTATTTTTTTTAAACCAGAATATTTTTGCTGAAATATTTTTGACAAGAAAAAAAAACTGGAAACATCAACAAATGGAAATTTTTCATAAAACTATTCTTCAGTTAAGAGTAATAAAAGGTAGTTTTCCTTAAGAATTTCTGAGGAAAACACCATTGTGATTGTTATATGCTGGTTGTTAGTTAGAGAGAATAGGATAAATCTGGTGATTTACACCACTGAAAATCTAGCCTCAAGTTATTTTCCCTAGAGCAGCGTTTCCCAAACTTGGGATGCCGCTTGTTCAGGGAAAGCCCTTGGCGGGCCGGGCCGATTTGTTTATCTGCCACATCCGCAGGTTCAGCCGATCGCAGCTCCCACTAGCCGCAGTTCACTGTGACCGGCCAATGGGGGCTGCGGGAAGTGCTGCTAGTACGTCCCTCGGCCCACGCCGCTTCCCGTAGCCCCCATGGGCCGGGCACAGTGAACCGCGGCTAGTGGGAGCTGCGATCGGCCAAACCTGCGGATGCAACAGGTAAACAAACCGGCGCAGCCCGCCAGGGGCTTTCCCTGAACAAGCGGTGTCCCAAGTTTGAGAAACACTGCCCTAGAGAATATTCTTTTAACAACAACTTTCTGTTTTTTGAGACTTATTGGGGGATCATACTTCCGCTAACATGACCTATATCAATAATATGCAATAATTTTAATAAACAACTATGGCTAAATCCTGTGTACAGTTTGAAAATCTCAACCATAGTATGTCCACATTTTTTGGATGGGTCAACCTCAGAACAGGATATCCTTACTCTTTTTAATCGTCTATGACTGTTTCCAAAATAAGATATTTTAGCTGTTTTCTCTCTTCCTTAACCAGATTTAAAAGTGAAGGAAGGAAATGAAGTGGTAGTTTTATTCCATGTGTGACAGGGTTGGGCCAGATGGCTACAGGAGAGTACCAGAAGCAGATATATTAGCCCCAGGGTAAGTAGGCCCCTTTTCCCTGGGTAAGGTAACAGGGAAGGTTCCAGAACAATCAGGAACCTTCTGGAGACAATTAAGACAGGCTGATTAGAATACATGCAGCCAATCAAGAAGCTGTTAGAATCAACTAAGGCAGGCTAATCAGGGCACCTGGGTTTTAAAAAGGAGCTCACTTCAGTTTGTGGTGTGTGTGTGAGGAGCTGGGAGCAAGAGGCACTAGGAGCTGAGAGTGAGAAATGCAGACTGTTGGAGGACTGAGGTGTACAAGCATTATCAGACACCAGGAGGAAGGTCCTATGGTGAGGATAAAGAAGGTGTTGGGAGGAGGCCATGGGGAAGTAGCCCAGGGAGTTGTAGCTGTCGCACAGCTGTTCCAGGAAGTACTCTAGACAGCTGCATTCCACAGGGCCCTGGGCTGGAACCCGGAGTAGAGGGTGGGCCCAGGTTCTCCCCAAATCCTCCCAACTCCTGGTCAGACACAGGAGGAGTCGACCTGGACTGTGGGTTCAGAAAAACAGCCAAGCTGAGGGCTTCTGTGAAGCTCCAAGGCGAGCAAATCCGCCAATAAGTGCAAGACCCACCAAGGTAGAGCAGGAAGTTTGTCACACATATTAATATGGGCAGCATTTCCTGGCTGCTTTCGTACTGTAGAGGGAACACCATTACATACATTTCTGTGTAGTGAAGGTATTGGAGCTTGATAAAATTACTCCCAGTGATTTGTTTGGATTAACTTCAAGTATATACAGCCTTTGTGGCCCCTGTAAATGAGTTGATATTCAAGAATAAGAAACACAAATGGAGATTGGGATTTTTGGAAGAGGAAGACTTAGGTATGAGTCCAACCGTGTCCATCCAGGGAACATGGTGACAAAAGGCAAGAAACAGAACTACAGCTATAAACTTCAGTGTCAGGTGCAAAACAGAAATAAGCAGAGGATAATCTGTTATGCAAATGGAATGTGTATAATAAATAAGTCGTTGGGATATCCCCATGGTTTAGAAGTGGGCTTTGAACAAGAGCAATATAGCTTCTAGGATATTGTTCTCAGTAGGTCACAAGTTTATTACAACCTGATCATTGTCCTAGACCTCTGGCCACTGTCCAAATAATCCCAATTTTTATATAAAAACAGGTATTTCACATGACAATGTCCTCTCAAAATGGGACCTGAAGATCAACCTTCTCCAAATGAATATAGTCTCACATCCTACCAGCTCTAAATACCTATTAATAGATTTTGAAGTAAATGGCAGAATATGTAGGAGACATCATGAAATATGTGAACTATTAATTCTGGAAACACCCTGCAAGAACTTGCTGTTTCATATTCTGTTTAAAATGTGAGCTACAAATGGAAACAGATACTGGAGACATTTCTGAGGGTCTATGAAACAATTTAATCTCCCCCAGAGCTGTATCCATTTAGGTCAGGGAAAAGAAATTATTTGAAGATTATAATAGATTTAATAGAAGCTCAGACTTTCAGCAGGCATATGAGTTTATAAAGGGAGCTAGAAACGACTGATTACCCCAGTTAAAGTTTTCCTTTAAGAAGGGCCTTTAAAAAAAAACCAAACATATGGAAATCATCATGAGTCATCCAAGCACTTCAAAGACATGCAAAGGAGTTTGTAAATAAACAATATCTAATGGGAGGCTACTAACAAAAGATTTACTTTATGGTGGTCACTTGAGTACCTGATGAATCCTCTAAGTCGGCGTTTCCCAAACTTGGGATGCCGCTTGTTCAGGGAAAGCCCCGGGCGGGCTGGGCCTGTTTGTTTACCTGCCACGTCCGCAGGTTCAGCCGATCACAGCTCCCACAGGCCACGGTTCGCTGCTCCAGGACAATGGGTGCTGCGGGAAACAGTACGGGCCAAGGGATCTGCTGGCCGCCGCTTCCTGCGGCCCCCATTGGCTGGGCACAGCGAACTGCGGCCAGTGGGAGCCGCGATCGGCCGAACCAGCGGACGCGGCAGGTAAACAAACCGGTCCGGCCCACCAGGGGCTGTCCTGAACAAGCAGCATCCCAAGTTTGAGAAACACAACTCTAAGTCAAACAGAAAAGGAAAGGAAAGCAAAAAAACAAACAAACAAATTGACTCAAGACTGATTTTCTTCACTGTCACCATGCTGCTGCCTCAGGTCACCGACTCTACTTGCCATCACATTGTATGTAGTTGGCACCCCACATTTCCTTTAAGGGTGAAACACTTAATTAACCCTGTTCTGTTTGGACTTCTCTCTGTGCTTTGTACCTATTTACTTACAGCAATGAGAGTAGAAATTTAAAATAAGCAAGCTGCAAGTCATATACCTTTTTGTACTCTTCATTGTCCACTTATAAAAATCAGTAAAATATTAATCATACACACACGAAAGGACTAAGTATTGGTCTGGAAGGCTATGAATCAAAAGCTGTGTAGAAAGCCCCAGATGTGGAGATTATAATGCTGAGTATTGTGTAAGGACACATCACAAACTAGAAGGCTACTCGAGTCCCTTAAACTGCCCTTTGTGGACTACTGAGCTGGATAACATCCTTCCTCCTGGTTTAATGTTTAATAGTACAATATAATGAATAAATATGCATATATACTGTAAATAACAATCTTTAAGGCTCTGATTCCACAAAATGTTGTACTTGCACTTATGCAATAATCACCATATCAGGGACTGAAGCAGGGATCTCTAGAATGAACAGCCTAGGCTGCTACAACTTGAGCTACAGCCAAGGCTCTCCAGCTGGGGCTCTAACATACTCCTCATCTGTGATAGGGCACAGGGGCATTTGTAACACACACTCATCAGTTACACTGAATTTTTTACACTGCAAGTAATTCCAATGAAATCAGTGGGACTATTCACGGCGCACAAAGTTAAGCATGTGCGCAAATCTTTGCAGGATTGGGGAATAACTGCATAATTTCTCTTTTAAAATATAATTACTATTATAATTTATCGCATACTTTAACAAAGCTCCAGATTTTAGCATGCTCTTGGCAAATGTTAGGATGTTCAGTGTTTGAACAGATGGAATGTTTTATGACGATGGTCTCATTCCGAACTCCTAAAGGAATCACTTTTGCTTGAGGTCAAAGGTGAATTTATTCCCCATGTTAGCTTTGTCCTGAGGCTCTCCCTAAGCAGATTCTGTCAACTGTGCTATACTTCTGCCAAACTAAGTAATGATTTTGTCATGTGGGTTAATATTCCTCTGGGATCCAGCTTTAATCAAATGGATTTCACTAAAAAGAGAATTTTCCAACACAGTAACAATTATAACATTTTGTAGATGTTTAAATGCAACACAATCTATACTTTAAAACTGGCAAAAAGCAAAAACAAAAGACACCCATAACCACAACACCTAAACCAAAATCTAAAAAGAATTCTTTGCAGTTGATCTGCTCCCTTGATAAACTCATGCTCCTACACAGCTTGGAAGCCTTACATACCTTGTGTCCTTTACAGTGGAACTCTATTAATAGAATTCATGTTTCAGAGAAGGAAATTGTCTGCAGTAGAAGTGGAATTTTAAGGTTGCTGGTTCATATGTACTCCCAAATAGTGTTCTATTGACCCCAGTGGGATCACACATAAGAATAATAACTATATATGTTTCCAAGATGGACCATTAGGGTAAAATGTGGTGGCAGGACTAGAGAAGGAGCAAAGCACGGGTCTAGGCTTGTGCCTAGGGCTCCAGCTCCTGAAGCCGTTGCATCATTTCAGGGCCAGACAGCAGGGACGGCACAACAGGAGGCCCCATGTTGTTGTGTAGTTACAGGCCTGATTGCCATAGTCCAGTCCTGGGCAGCAACATAGTGTTTTATGCTTATATTCAGTGTCACTAAGTAAATATATTATTTAAACCCACTTTGGAAGTTTGCACCTCTTTATCATGCTTACCCAAACATATCACCATATGCTAATATAACTGCTCTTTTTTATATTGCTCAGTTATTTTGTCTCTGACCTCTATAAATTCAGACCCGAAAGCAGATCAGAAGAGACTGGATAAAAAACAGTCATTTTGAAATAAAATCAACATTGTAAGGCTATAATAAAGACATTAGAGCAACACTGTCCCCACTGATTTTCAAATGAAAGTAAGTTTCTAAAATAAAAATAATCCCCTCCCTCTTGATATGCACTCATCTTCTTATTTATCAAGGTTTGTATCATTAGTACTGACTCATTTAGTCAAAATGTCAATGAAGTTACAACATGATGAATTTGGCCACCTGATTTTTTGATCACTAATATGTTCAGTGCAATGATAAAGTGTTAACCTTTCTTTTAATAGTTCAGTGTAACCAGGCTAAAAATCTTTTAATGCTCTTTAGTGATTAATTTTTCTTTGCCAGAAAAACTTGTCTCAGAAAAGTGGTACTACAATTAGACTCCAGTTAAAATCTTCCATTATTCTGGCAGCTTTGAATGCTGAACAATGGCATCCAGAACCAAGTTTCATACACCAATTCCAGAGAAAAGAGAACTCAACCACCAAAGCACGAAACAAAATATCAGTGCAAAACCAAATATCAGTGCACTCACTGATAGGAAATAGGAGACCGGTCCTCAAGTTCATGCTCCTCATCAGGCCAAGTAGGGATTTGAGGTTAGGTCTCACTCACCCTTGGTGAATGCCCTAGCCACTGAGCTATTGCATATGAGGGCACCACCACCACTAATTTTTGTGAGAAAGGGGCATCCTTGCATATGAGCCTAACTCCAGGAGAGAGTTAATGACTGTGAATCCCAAGCAGCTGGAGGAACCTTGCATTAGGTGTCTAACTCCCATTCAGAGGTGTGGCTTAGGCCCAACTCCTCAGCATTTCCTCTGGGGTAGTTTAGGCAGCTCTCTGCTCAATGTGCTGGTTTTTGACAGTCTCATTCTTAGGTGCTTAATTCTCCCCATGCATTGTATAGGGAGCCTGGATACCCAAGTCAGGGCTGCAGATTCCACTGGGCCACAGGGCGCCTTAAAGTTGGCATTGTAATACTGAGTCTAAGTCCCCTTTGTCGATTTAGCTCATAGTCTAAAATTAAGACAGACAAGCACCACTGTGTAATTTGGATATAACATTAGATCTTAGACGCATTACCTGGATTAGGTTCCATAATCAATTTAGATGTTGGAATCAAAGCCTTGATTCTCAAAAGGTGCTGAACACCTGCAGCTCCCATTAAATTCAAGGAGGGTTGTTGGGACCACCCTTGATGAGCCAAATCACCAGCTGATGTAAATGTGTCTATCTTCACTGAATTCAGTGAAACTATACCAATTTACACCAGCTGAGGCTTCAACCCCTCAAAAAATCAGGCCACTTTGATTTAAGTACTTAAATATGGATTTAAGAATGTAACTTCCACAACATCTAGGTTTGAATATACTGGCCTTTATATTTTATTCTGAGATGGGCACAAATCAAATTCCTCAGTCCAAACACCTCTTATTGTTGAAGGGGTTTGAAATCCCAATTTCAGAAATAGCTTCAAATTTTACAACATACCAAATGAAAACCTCCAGATATTAGTTACAAACCCATAACTTTGGAGTATTTAAAATGTTGATTCAAATAATCCACCCTCTAAATTTTATCATAAATTTTCCTCTTACTGAACATCTCCATTGAAACTCTGTTCAGTGAAAGGTTCTTGTGAGTAATAAAACTGCTGTCATGAAACACTGAGCTCACTGAAGTCAATGGCAAAACTCTAGGTGAATTAGGAGGATTTTGTCCTTGACTGGCAGTTCTCAGTTACGAAAATCTTTCAGAACAAACAGGATAGAAATAATATATTTGTTGATAAATAAAGCTTCTTGTATATGAATCTAAGATCAGAGCTGGGTGGGAAACAGGGTTCTTGTCCAAAAAAAATTTCAATTCCACATTGAGATAAAAGGATGCTCTTTCAATATTTGTCATGAAAAATCAGAGAGAGCAAGTACACACAAGCAAACCAAGGACTTGAACCTGGGTCTCAGACATCCCAGGTGAGTGCTCTTACTATTCTGAGGTAGATCACCCTCTATAATGCTCTCATTTTAACCAGAAATTCCATCCTGGGCCAAGAAACCTCTCTAATGATTTTTTGTTGAAACACATGTTCCCAGAAAAAGTTTAGCTGAAGACTAATTGGCATTTTTTAATGAAAAGCGATTTCATGGAGAAAGTCTTAAGCAGCTCCACCACTGATTACCCCAACTCATATGCATCAAGCAAGCATATAACAGCCTATCCATAGCTTATTTTTCCCCATTCTAGGAAATTCAGGAAAAATAAAATGTGGTGGTTAAGATTGGAATAGTGTTCTGAAACCAAACCTCTACATATTGAAAACCTACATGAACCCACAGACTTATAAGCTTTCCCTTAGCTCTGAGATCTGTGTGTCTCTTGAACAACATTTTGACATTCATTTTGGAAAATTTGCAACACAAGCCTCATTTCTTAACGTTGCTAACCATATTCAGAGATATTATTCATAAATATCTTTCCTAAAGAATGCATTTCCAGTAGAGCTTTTTGCTTAATTTCTAACAGGAAAAGTATGTTCATCTATAGCAATTGCTAAGTAATAACTTTTTTTTTTTTTAATTTGAAATGAGGTTGTGTTGCTCACAGTTTCTCACAATCTTCCTTCCATTACCTTTATGCATATTGACAGGTTACAGATGTACTTTGTGGCACAGAATGTTAAACTGACAGTTATCTTGTCTTTACATTTTAAGTCTTTTTTCTGAACAAGATAATTACTTCAGGCTGAGATTTTTAAGATGCAGCCCTGCTTGGGGAACAGTGTAAGGGCAAAGTGCCATAGCAGGCACTCCAGAAGGGGTTATGCTTTTTCGGGCCTAAAGACTTCTGTAGGAGTCCTCGGAATACAGAGTGCGCCACTTTTTTTATGGGGTGCAATGTGGGCTCTTCCATAAGGCGTTCAGTTGGCTTATATGATATGAGACCATGGTTTCTTGAGCTGTCTTCACTGCTTGCATATCCTCACAAAGCTGGACATAATCTAGTTTCTAATTTATAACAGCACCAACAGAAACAAATTTGTTCTTCTATTTATGCATTCCTACACATGGGATCCAATTTACAATGTCAGTGCAATCAGCTGAAAAATTCAGATGCCTATGCTGAGGTTCTTCTCCTCATTATCATCATGAAGGATTGTTCTACAAAAATCACAGATATACTGTGGAGTCCTCACTGAAAATTCCTGCAATCAGTACAAATCCACCAGTCTTTTGCTGACAACAATGAATACACAATAATACATGAAGGTAATGGACTGAAAGGAAAGCTATGCTTTCCACCAAGTTTTACTGAAGACATGAGAGATGAAAAATTGTATTCATGTATATTAAAATTAAAAGTATAACAATGGTACAAACTAACATTTGAACTGCAAACCAGAGAGTGCTGGGTGACACAATGCAGGATACATCTCAAAGTCTTAGGGCTGACTAATTGAATTGCCATTGATAAAATGTCACTTAAAGAGACATCTTTGGAGTGAAACACGGGTTTGCTGTAAATGACCTGTCATTAGAGTCATGGGCAATGTCCATGTCCAGAATGAAAAATATTGTACCTCCCAGCAATATGCTCAGTAGCAGTTTAAACAGCAAGCATGGTAAAAATCAGTGTACATGATCCACAAGAGAATTATGCCTCAGGTTCTATGTTAATTTGCTTGCTGGCATATATTAATTGAAACCAATCAATAAAGCCTGTGGTGCAGCATAGGGAATGCAGAAGAAGTAACTGACTCTCACATTTATTCATGTTTTAAACCTGAAAAAGTGGAATAATTTAGTCTAAGATTTTTCCATTTGTGTCAATACAGATAATGTAATCAATTACCATATTTATCTTCTATTCTTTCAATCCTAATTATAATAATTAGGATCAATTTTCAACAGATTCTGTGTAAACTAGTGTACTATGCTACAGCTGTTAAATATGTCCTTGGATTTAAATAACTGGAAAACTTTTTCCACAGATGCTTT
The DNA here is from genome assembly GCF_965140285.1 of Lepidochelys kempii. Taxonomy (NCBI): domain Eukaryota; kingdom Metazoa; phylum Chordata; order Testudines; family Cheloniidae; genus Lepidochelys; species Lepidochelys kempii. The sequence continues at coordinate 180,710,971 of NC_136380.1, forward strand.
AAACCACACAATATATTTTGATACTGCAAAACAACATTTGGACACTTAGGTCCAGATATTGCAAACTCTTATGCACACGCTCAGCTTTATGAGTGGTCTCATTGGCATCACTGACACAGAAGCTAAAAGTACAGCAACTTAAATGGGTAGTGAAAGATTCTCCATACACATACATACTTTTGTTTACACTAGAGTAACTTGACAACAAAAACTTTTGGGGGGCTCTCAAACAAAAATAAAGGTCAAAGTCACAGAACCAAAAATCGCATAATTGCTAATACAATAGTTTGAAATATAAGATTTGCAGTAGCTCAACAAATCTATTCTATATTTACAATATTGTTTACTGTAGGGGATTTTAATAGTAACTATGTTTATTTTTAATCAGTCTTTTTGTTACACCTGCTAGCAACCTTTATCAATTTTCACCCTGACTATTGCAACTCTTTTCTCTTGGACCTCCTCCAGTCACAGCTCTCTAGATATTAGTGTGTGTGTGTGTGTGTGTGTGTGTGTGTGTATAGAGTGCTATCAACTTTTTGCACAGACAGCCAAAATACACCCATAAATACCTCTATAGGCTTCATATTCATTCAGCATCTAGTTCAAGATTCCTTACCTTCAGGCAGCTCATACTCCTAGAGATGTCACTGATAATGAGGACTTTGGCCTGATTTTCCACATCTTTGTACCTTGTATAGTCATTTACATCTAGGTAAGTCAGGAGCTAAATACTATAATTCTAGTTTGGTAGCATTTTATGCCCACTTTGCACAGGCAGGAATGATTATATGAGGTGGCAGGCACTGGAGAATGAAGGCCACTATCTATCTACTCTTGTTGTAAGTGCTTTTTCCGCTGCATCTCCAATCATTTGCAACAATACTCTGGATCTCTCTGTCTCTGCTGATTTAAGATGAACCCATATTCATTGTCTTTATGCCACTTAATTTAGCTCCATGTCTGTTTTTGCCTATATAAGCTTAATTTAAAGATCATACAAAGGGCTAGATACTCAACTGTTGTCAATCAACATAGCTTCATTAAAATCAAATGATTATTTGCACCAGCTGAGACTTCAGTATATTGTCTTTACACTGTTTCCTGTAATTTATACCACATACTGTTCACTAGTTTGCATTTTTTAACTACGTAAAGTGGTTTGGAATATGAGAGATGCTATACAAAATAAGGCACAAACTTGTACACACTCACTGCTGGCCAGAGTGCTTATCACAATGGAATTGTTTGCACCTAATAATAAGTATTTGCAGTATGTCATGTGTTATATTCATCTGAACTAAATGTAATGACTAATTCTCGTTAGACTTTCTACTGAAATATTTTATGGCACCATTTTATTTGCCTACTTTAATGTTAAAAATCTAATTTGTTAAATGATTATTTCCTAAAATAGTCTAATAGCTTTTGATATTTAGGAAAAATATTAAAACAACTATGATCTTTTTGTTAGACAAAGAGATTCTGCAAATGTGTGACAACTACTTTTCCAATGGTTAGTTGAGGAATTTTGAGATTTATTTGCGAATTTAAATTTAAATTTGTCACCTTGAATTGTCTGAAATTGAAAGAGTACCCTTTAAATAGTAAAAAGAAAAGGAGTACTTGTGGCACCTTAGAGACTATCAAATTTAATTTCTTTCTGCAGCTACAGACTAACACAGCTGCTACTCTGAAACCTTCAAATAGTATCATCTGATTTATACATTGAAGTCCTTTTAATGACCACCTCCTATCTCTATTCTTATTATCAGTTGCATTTTCATTCTTCAACAAATCACATACCAACTTTACTTCTCCATTATCAGATTATACAATCTATAAATGTTTGTGTTGTAGGTTCAAATACTGCTTGAGTGATGCTGATTATATTATCAATGTGAATGAGCATTGCACACATCGATGGAAGTCCATAGAGGGCACTGCAGCAGGGTCAAGAGGGTTGCTCCAAAGCCAAATTGCATGGCCTTAATTATGTCCTGCATTGCATACAGCAGCATGTGGAAAAGTTGATAGTGTTAACTGACATTTCTGACTAAGGGAGAAGAGCCCAGCCTGTGTGCAGTTAACATTCACTAAATAGTTAATGCTTATATGAAGGAAAACTAGCTTCCTAGGAAGCATGAGTGGTTAGTAGCAGAAAAACTTATAAAGGAACCAAGCAAAGGTCACCCAGAAAGGTTTTGTTTTGTTTTCCCCAGTAGCTTATAATAAAACATCTGCTAAAACGTTCATTATTGATCCTTGATTTAAATAATAAACTATTACCAAAGAAAATAAAATAAGGTTACGTAAGTGTATCAGGGGCATATACCAAGGAAAATGTTTCAACATATAAATAATGATACCTTACTCTTTTGAAGTCTCATGGTTTTCAGAAGTTATGCCTGGCCTACACTTAAAATTTATACTGGAATAGCTATATAGATCAGGGTTGGGGCGGGGGGGGGGGGGGAGGACACACTTCCCAGTGATATAGCTATGCCTACAACCCCCTCCCCCCCCAGCATAGACGCAGCTATGCTGATAGAAGAGTGCTTCTGTTGGCATAGCTAGCATTGTTCAGGGAGATGGTGTTTCCACACTGGCATGACTCCTTCTGTGGGAGTATGCTGCATCTACACTGAGAGACTATGCTGGCATACCTATGCTAACACAGACTTTGTAGTGTAGGCATAGCCTTACTGACTCCCTACATCTCCAGCTGAAGTCAAGGGGAGCGGTGGTTGCTCAGCACCTCTGAAAATTAGTCCCGTAAGATTTGTAAAGGTATGTAGATTTCAGAGTAGCAGCTGCATTAGTCTGTAGCCGCAAAAAGAAAAGGAGGACTTGTGGCACCTTAGAAACTAACAAATTTATTTGAGCATAAGTTTTCGTGAGCTACAGCTCACTTCATCTGATGCATGCAGTGGAAAATACAGTGGAGAGATTTTATATACACAGAGAACATGAAACAATGGGTGTCACCATACAATGGGTGTTACAGTGTGTATGGTAACATCCATTGTTTCATGTACTCTGTGTATATAAAATCTCCCAACTGTATTTTCCACTGCATGCATCGGATGAAGTGAGCTGTAGCTCACGAAAGCTTATGCTCAAATAAATTTGTTAGTCTCTCAGGTGCCACGAGTACTCCTTTTCTTTTTAAAGGTATGTAGGCACTGATACAGAAAGCCGCTTGGTGGTATTTTTCAAAAGCTCTTAGGCACCAAACTCAACAGCATTGTTTCCTTTACACTGCTGGACAAACTGAGCAAGTTAAATGAGTTGCTTAGTGTCACATAGGCTATGTTCACACTTACGGTGGTGTGCAAACTACCAACACTTCACTTGTAGCTACACATCAGGGTGAAAGGCAGCCTGCGTCCTTATGTGTCACTACAGAGCGTAGCTACATGCTGCATTGAACCACTCCACTGGTGGGAAGCCAGCAGGGAAAGGCTTCAGCATTTCCCCACTTTCAGAGCCTTTCACTGTGACAAAGGAGAGGCTCTGGCAGGAAGGAGGTAGCAAGGAAACACTCCGGTAGCTCCCCACTTCTGATACCTTTTGACTGTGGTGGGAAGAGACTCCAAGAGAACAGAGGCAACTGGAAAAGGCTCCAGAAGTGGGAAGCTGTTGGAGCCTTCCCCTACTGCAGGAGCCCTTTGCAGCTGCTTCCCCCTGCTAGAGCCTTTCCCCAGAAAAGACACTATGCTGCTACATACAGTAGTATAGTTGCAGGAGGCACTGCTTGAGCTGTTATATATATTATAACCTGGGGGTTCAGGCATGTAGGACACTATTGACCTAAGCCATGCCTTACTTTCTACAGTGCTATTTTTACCCATGCTAACTGGGCATTACTCTACACGCTAACCTACGTGTAGATGTACCCATTCTGAGCCCAAGACAGATTAAGGAATAGAAAGTAGGAGTTCTAACTTCCAGTTCCTTCTCGCCCTTAGCACTCATTGATCTAGAGGCATCAAGAAGCTGGTTCTGAAAGCTGTCCTGATACCACTTACATCTGCTGCTGGGCAGCTCTAAGTTTATTCACTAAAAGCAGCCTTTAATGCATCCTACATCAGTGAAGGATTGATGTAGCTACACCCCTCCAGCACCCATTATGTCCCCTCCTGTGACATGCCCTCCATGCTGAGGGAGGTGTAGGGCAGAAGTACATACCAAGCTGCAGCACAGTTTCATCGAGCAGGAATTTCCCCAACACTAGAGGAGTTCTCTGCTGAAATTCTGATTGAATCCAAACACTGGATTGCATTGAAGAACCTTATCAATTGTGTCCTTCAAATAACAGAGGGCTGAAATGCTCAATAATGCTTGCTTGCTTTCAGTCTTCTGCTTAGATGATGAAACTAGGAATTGGTTCCCTGAAAGAACTGTTAATAAAGGCCAACATACACAGGAAACAGATTTAATACAATAACAGTAAACGAATACTCAATTTAAAATTTTCATAAATCTACAAAGCCAGCTGACATACATTGAAAGGCTCCTTAAGGTGATAGCAACTATCAGTTGCTAATATTTCCCCAGCTATCTTTGTCAAAATATAATGTGTGGTAAGCAATGAATACAGAAAAAAATAATTGTCAGTCTTTAAGCATAAATATTGGGAGGACCAGAAGTTCACAGACAAAATAATTTCAAAGTAAGTGCAAACAGATTTACTCATGGTGGCACAATTAGCTTCAGTGTATCTGTGGATAGATGGTGAATACAGATGTGCAAGTGAGTTTTCAAAGACAAATATAGTTACCAAATTCCCTTCTGGTCATGAAAGTTTAAATGATTGAAATCCAAGAATTAGAAAATTTAAGTTCCTAAGGTTACAGTAATTGGAGCACAGATGCCAAAATACCACTAATCACTTAGATTACCTGACCAAATTCCCTGTTTAACTTGTGATGGAGAAAAGGCCACATAAAGATTCAGGGTGAGAAACTGACAAAAAAAAAATAAGTGTCATGGGGTGATATTTTAACAAGAACACACAAATACAAAAAGTAGCAATGAGTTTTAGTTAAGAAAGGGAAATGTTAGGATAAATACAAGTAACTATCATATAATAGTAAACTCTCCTCATCCTCAATCTTGCAAACATTTAAGCACATGAATAGACACATTACATGTGTGCTGAAAGCAAAGCTCAGTCTCATTAAACATGATGTTTGCCAGATCTGGGCCTTGGACAATGGAATAATGTCCTAAAGGATTTTGAGGTATCAACACAAAAGTTATTTGTAGAACTCATTGGGAATCCTCAGAAATGTATGAATATTCTCCTGGTTGCAGGGGATGGGCTAGATTTTCCAAAAGGACCTTTCTAACCCAGCAATTCACAAATGAATAGACTTTTAATCTTGCACCAACAAAATGAAAACCATTAACCTCACTCCAATCATCATGTCCGATATCCTAGTTTTCCCTTTATTATTCATGATACCAAACCACCAGATCAGAAAGGTTTACAAGGATTCACAACGGTTTCCTACGACATTACTGATTAAACACCTCCAGGTTGTTTAACTCCCGGATAAACGTCTTGAAAGGTCCTGCCTATCTTTACGTCTTCAGGAGAACTGGGTGAAATTTTTCACATACGTATTTTGTTCTGTTGAAAATATGCAGATTCTGGTCAACCAAAACTATTTGTAAATTCAGGTAGCTTTTGGCAAATAGTTTCAGAATTGGGAAATATCAAAACAGTTCGACTCAGTACAGTATTTCCAAAATGAAATATTTTGACTTAGTTTCAGAAACACTTTCATTTTGGAATTTCCCTAAGTTTCACTGTACCCATTTAAGCTGCTAATAATGGGTAGTAACAGCTAACTATATTCCATCTCACTTGTCTTGCAGTACTAAAAGCAAAAGCCTGCCCACTTTATTCAACTAACCAGTCACACTTTAAATATTTCATTACCCCTTAATGTACACTGCACCTTGCAAACTGTCCCGAGTAAGAGGCAGCACATAGCTGCACTGCACCAGGAACACAGCAATTGTGACTCAATTCCAGACAGACAATCCCAGCTCATTACCAACAAAGCCTAAATCATTCCCTAGTCCTATTAAATTAAAAATCACTTTTTTCTTCTTCCACATTAAGTTTATGCATTACTGCCTCAGATAAAATATATTAGATAAGACTCCCTCAATGGAACCTAAAGCTTCGAGTGTACTTTTCATTAATAGTGTAAGGTGTTTCCCACACTTACAGGGGAAGAGTTATTTAGACCTGGTCTACACTACACAGTTAGGTCGATGTAAGGCAACTGTAACAGGGTCCATGAACCGCCCCTCTTCCTGGGGCCCACTTGCTGCCCCCAATAAGGCTCAGAAACGTTTTAGGGTTGGGCAACCCCCCTTGTCTTTATTTACATAAGGTTCTCCCACCACCATTGGGTCTCTATATACAAGTCTTGCAGGATTAGTCAACCTCTTTTACAGGCAGAGTCAGCCTTCAGCTAGGAGGCCTCCAGTTCCCTCCCTGACTGACTTCTCCCTGGCTACCCCAGCCTTCTGGCTCCCTCCCAGCCTTTATAGCCCTTGGCTTGTCAAGCCAGCAGGTGTTGCCTATCCTCAGGCCAGCATCAGGCCTTTTCCACCAGCCCCCAATCTGTTTTGCACCAGCACCCTGCTACATACCTCCCCCCTTAAGCCGATGCCAGGCCTGATCTTCCTCGGCCTAGGGTTTTACTCTGGGGGTGGCCTCCCTGCCCAGCGGGGTAATCCCTGGGCTGAACCCTGTGGGGTTTTGGCATGCCCCACCCACAGAAGGTGCATTAAGTAGGAGGTGGGCCACCCCACAAGTCCATCTCTGCCCAGAGGTTGTCACACCAGTCACAACCTTGGGCAGGTCACCCCAGACGCTCTTTTTCCTTCCCTGGTGGGGGAGACGGATCAGAGCCAACTGCCCCAAAGGCTACCCCCTGTCTCCAGTTGGGGCCTCTGCCTCTTGGAGTTTGGGCCTCCACGTTTTGGGTTTCTACCCTCTGATCTTTCTTTAGCTCCTCTGCCTCTATCACAGGGATTCCCTCCCCTGGGTGGTCCCATCCTGGGATGTCTGTTCCTTCATAGTTCCCTCCCGTAGGGTCCCTATCCTGACTGTGTTGTCTAGGGTTTGTATCTTTCTCCCCTTGAGGTTGTGAGGACTCCCCTTTCTCAGGGTCAGCCCCCATAGGGGCCTGGACCCCTCCCTCCAGGGTCCTCTCTCTTGCTTTCTCTGTTGGTTCCTCCCTGTGTCCTCTTTCCCTTTTGGGGAAGGGTTCCAGTCCAACCCCAGGACCACCGGGTAGGGCAACCCCTCTATTACCTCCACCCACTTCCAGGCAAACCTTCCCTGCACCTCCAGGGGTACCTGGGCCATGGGACAATACTCCCCATCCCCGTGGATGCATTCCACCAGCGTCCTTTCTACAGGGATAAGCCAATACGGCTTCACCAAGCGCCGCTGTATGAGGAAGCGGGCTGAGGCTGTATCCACTAGACCACTCTGGGGCTTTCTCCCCACCCGGGGATGGTGGCTATTCCACGCCTCTTCTTCTGCACCCCAACCTTGGTCCAACCACAGAATTCAGCAACCCCACAGTCCATCACTGGGCAGTCACAGCTCTTATGCCCCGGCTGTTCACAGCACCAGCTTGCAAGCTGTCCCAGGCGGCTAGAGGTTTCCATGGGCTCCTCCCATTGCTGGTCTACCCGTTTCCCAGCAGGGTGCTCACAGGATTTCTTGCCTCCCTCTGCCTCTCACAGGGTCCAAGAAGTCTGCCTCTGTATATTCCTCCATCCTTTTGACAGCGGCTTCTACGGTGCAGGCTGATGTTGCCGTACCCAGACCCGCATGCTATCTGGGAGGCACTGTACAAACTGTTCGAGAATCACCTGATCCATAATCTGCCCCACTGTTTCGGTGTCAGGCCTCAACCACTGCGTTGCCCAGTCTGTTAATCTCTGGGCAAAGGCCTGGGGCTGCACGCTTCCTGCCCACTGGGCTGCTCAAAACTTTTGCCGGTATTTCTCTGACGAAAGCCCCATGTGGTCCAAGATGGCTGCCTTCACTGTGTCATAGTCCCTAGTCTGGGCATCCATCAGGGCCATATACGCCACTTTCGCATCCCCAGCAAGATATGGAGCTAGCCGCAGGGCCCAGGTTGTCCTGTCCCATCCTGCACCCAGGTCCACCCACTCAAAGGTGCCCAAAAATGCATAGGGGTTGTCCGCCAGGGCCATTTTACAGAGACTAAGGACCAGAGGCCAGGTGCCATCTCCCCCCACAAGACTCATCAGTTTCTACAGGAGCTGCTGCTGCAGTGTTGCCTGTTCCTTGATAAAGCCCTGCAAAGTCCATTGTTGCTCAGCCTGCCAACCCAGTAAAGCTTGCCTCTCCAGCTGGTGCTGAAAGGCTTGCAGTGTCTTCTGCATCTCCCCATGTTGTTCTGTGAGCCACTGCAGAGTGCCCTCCATCTCCGGGTCACCAAACTGTGTCTCTGGCAAAGGATCCCGGACAAGCCCCCACATGTAACAGGGTTCACAACCTGCCCCTCTTCCTGTGGCCCGCTTGCTGCCCCCAATAAGGCTCAAAGAGGCTTTAGGGTTGTGCAACACCCATGTCTTTATTTACATAAGGTTCTCCCTCCACCAGTTCTCCCTCCCTCTATATACAAGCCTTGCAGGATTAGTCAACCTCTTTTACAGGCAGAGTCAGCCTTCAGCTAGGAGGCCTCCAGCTCCTGACTGATTTTTTCCCTGGCTGCCCACTGCCTTCTGGCTCCCTCCCAGCCTTTATAGCCCTTGGCTTGTCAGGCCAGCAGGTGTTGCCAATCCTCAGGGCAGCATCAGGCCTTTTCCATCAGCCCCAATCTGTTTCCCGATTGGAGCTGACTGGGCACGGGCTTATTAGGTGCTTTTGCACCAGCACCCTGCTACACAACTTATGTCCACCTAATGATGTCAATGTACACACTGCAGCCTTTTCCCACAGATGTAAATGCCTTACTACACCAGCACAATAATTCCACCTCCATAAGAGGCATAGGGTTTATGTCGATAGTTAGGGTGACGCAACATTTGCATAGACACTGCATTATTTACACTGGCTGTTGGCTGTCTTGTCAATTTCAGGGCCCCCATGCCAGAGCTCTGAAATTGACAAGAAAGCTGGGCAGCAAAAGCCCAGCTCCCCACTCCTAGCCAGGCTGCACCTACCTGGCTCCCCATTCCGGCTCAAGGCGCACAGAAGCCTGGGCAGATTCCCCCCAGTCCCAGTGGGGAGGCAAGACACTCAGGTGGCTGCCTTGCACTCCTGGCTGGGAGGGGGCAGCCAAGAGCCTGGGGGCAGCTGGGCTTCCAGTAGGGAAATGCACCAAGAGCTCTAGCTCTCATCCCCTCACAGCGTCCCTCTTCAGATGATGTTTGCACTCCTGGTGAGACCTAAAATAGGTCAAATTATGTCTGTAGTGTAGACATGCCCTTAGACAGTGCCTTACTGGAGGTTTATTGGACACTTTTCAAGGAAGCAAGAAAACAGGTCTCAGTCTGAAGTGTTTATGATAAATAACAAAAGAATAAAGTCAGACAAATAAAAAAAAGACCTTATCAGGAGAGGACAAGAAATGGAAGGATGGATAACAGTGAGTGAATGGAGATGGAATAGTTCTTGATCAGGCAAAGCTCTCACTGAAGACAATGGCAGTGTTGCTTACTTAAATGATGCAGGATTGGATCCATCATTTTTTTTTGTTTGTTTTGAGATTGTCTTGGGTTTTGGAAGGCTTTAATACACAATAAGTTTATAAAAATAGCACTTTAGCAGAAAATTGCGATAAAACACTAAGCTAATTTACTGCTTTGAATAATTTATATTTGTAAAGAACATATCTGACTTAATCCAATGTCTTAATTTTATGTTCAAAGAATCTCTTTTAAAAATGGATATTATTTAAGATATTCCTCATGTATCCCCAATTAATTTCTCAACACTTTCTACTTACTGACCCATGTGCTCATAAAGACATAATTTAGAAAGCACTAACATGAATATTTAATTTAAGCCAAAATTTTAAAGTTACATTAAAAGTTAAAAAGCTAAATGCCTACTAAAGGAACACAAAAACAAAAAGCAGATTTCAAACACAATGTAAAATAGCTACCTATCAATCTTCCCCATGATACTTTCAACATTCATAGTATCTTAGCCTGCAGATCCAATTATCCTCCAACATTTGCTGCTCAACCATGCTGAGATTATTCACCAGTCCTCTAGTTAGACTATAATAAAAGGTCTGTAGGTGCATTTACACTCAGAGAGATATACACTATAGGTGTTAGAATTGCAATTGTCTTCTTTTGAGATACATATAATAAACACAGTGCAATGGCAAATCAGACTACTGCTAATTTTTCAATCAATTTACATGATACATTGACATATTATTAATTATCTATAATAAATATGGTAGTGCTCCAAATGTGCTAGGTGGAGAACAGACATAAGAAGAAAAAGTCCTTTGACCTGAAGGAGCTTACAATTCAAGGCCCTGATCCTGCACTAAGGACCATTTGGATGAATCCCTATGCTCATTCAGAGTTCCATTTAAGTCAACATGGCTCCACAAGGAGACAGGGGTCTGTCAAGATCGAGCCAATTGCAAGATCAGGGCTTAAAAAAAAGAGTGGAACCTCATTAACCTGTACACATTATTATCTGCACAAAAGATGGTAGATACTTGCTACCTCTTAGCAAAAATGTAATAGCACAGACAACACTGTAGGTAAAACTCACATTTCTTATGCTGCATTGTTTTTACGAAATTGAACTATTGTATATTTAACTGTATATTGTAAAGAATATTTTAACAATCCCAGCTACAGGACATCCGCAGGGTTTTTATCCTAGTTACCAGCAGACCCCTACTGCCTGAGCTAAAGGAATAATTTCATTAGCTGGCAACAGTAGTAGGCTGTTTTCCTATGTGTGAACCACCCGCTAGAGTAGGATACAATGCACACTTTACAGGAATTATACCTAATCACATACCAATATAAAACAAACCAAGAGCAAAAAGAGTTATTAAAATAAATTTTAAAAATGCATTTCACTTTATGCAGTAGCCTTACTTTCTTATTGTATTTCTACTACTTTTACTGACCAATTTGCAAAATCAATAACTAATAATAGACTTTAAAGTTATTAATGTCTCTCTCTATATTTCATGAAGGTATTGAGGTGCAGGTTGTGCCTCCAGTGTTGTTAAATCTACTTACCACACTACTGTTATGTAATGTCCTTGTTCAAAATTGTGACTTAACATGTGCAACTAGTTGAGAAGGACACCTTCTGAAGTCATAATCTATTAAAGATTTTATTGCTAAACTACATCACAGAACATTAATCTACAGAAACTATGTAACATGGATAGCAAAAAGGCCAGCTATGGTCTCCCAGACTGTTTTAATAAAATCAGTGAACTGTCAATGGTAATGAATGTGAATGAAGGATCTCTTCAGTGTTACAAAATACAAAGTTTCCATGTTTTTGCCACTTGGTGACATGACCTAAGTAGGTGATGGTCCTTCACATAGACCTTTCTTGGTTGATTTTTTGATTTTATTCAAACATAAAAAACACTTGTTGAAAATCCTGTGAGTTGCTAAGGGATAATAAATGCAAACACATAATCATACTTTCACCTATGTCAGATTCTTACACATACACTCACAGTCAGTTCCCGTAAATGGTCCATTCCCATCGTGAATTAGTTCTACTCATTGATGTGGTCTTTCTGACTGTGATTGATTTGCTATGAAAAGGGACAAAGTGTATTAAATAATTTGAATTCTTTGCTGTGGGTACATACTGAGCCATCTGCATGCCAAAAGGGTACCAAAAGAGGTGAGACTCCTTATCAGATTATCTGAAATTAGTGATTTTTGGAACACTGTAATTTAATAACTATATAACTTTTCAACCCAATAGTACCTTAAACAGTTCAAACATACTAAGATTTGTAATTTCAAATACCTTTTTCCCCCAAAGATATTCAAGACAGATAGAACTAGAAGACTGTAAAGATTCCCATTGGGGAAAATTCTGATGCTCAATTAACCATGGAGTCACTATCAGAGTTTCCATAATATACCCGTAAAATAATCACTTCTATAAACAAGTATAAGGGGATTATATACAATTTGAAAAGACACAAATCACTCAGTAATTTGTCTTTTTCAGCAATTTAGTATAGGCCAAAAGCATAGAGTACGGAGAGCCAGGTATTCGTATCAAAGAAAACAACCTGGGAAGAGAAGCAGGCTCTATTGGAAGTGGACAGAGCCTTGTCTCCACCCCTACTCCACCCCCCTCAGTGAACTTGGCAAAGAAGCTGTGCCAGTTTTAGACCCAGTACAGTTTACTCCTTCTCTGCGGCAACCCTCTGGGGATGCTCTGGAGCAGTGCAACAATGTACTCAGGGTGGATTGTAAACTCACAATCTAGCCCTATATAAAGTACAACACTGAAATTGATGCATTTCTCCTTGACAACTCTATAACATTGTCTATTCTGGTCTCGTCTAGCACTGGTAAGATCAGGACATGTTTTATCTTTAGTATAACCTTGTAAAATGCTGCTTATTGTTAGTAGATACATAAAATATAATAATTTTATTGCAGTAGAATAAACAAGTAGGTGCAGAAGAATGCTTTTGATAGTATTCACAGCTATGTGTGAAAGGAAACAAATATATACTGATTATGTCAGTCACTAAAATAGCCCAAGTAAAGCTATGCTGTAGAGAGTATTTTTTTTTCATCTTAGACAAATTTAGAGACACTAAGCATTTGCAGCTAACGTAGGCTTTTCCATAAAAATATATTTATAAAACACTGTAACTGATAAATAGGGCTTAGTATACATTTTAGTGGTATTACAGTAAAAGAGTCCTTTTACAAAGAAAAAATGTACAGTAGTTTAAGTTAATTAAAAAATCAATTAAAAAATTACAGAATTACTGATGGAATAATTAATGCTCAGCCTGTTCCTGCTCCCTTTGAAGACTTTAGGAGTATTGCCTATGACCTGAATGGATACTGGATTAGGCCCTCTGTTATATCTCAGACAAAAAATCCTGTTAGCCTGGGAGACTACATGTCAGTAACTTAAAATAATATTGTACTTACCCAAGAACAGGCAATAGAAACCCAGGAAAATCAAAGTTAAGACTGAACTTAAAAGAAATTCAAACATGGGAAAGGGGGGGAATGCACAATTTATGCACCCAAACAACCTTAACTCTGCCCTGTAGTGATGTCAATTTTTATTAATGCACTATAGTGTTTGACATGAGTATTCATCTGAAAAAATAACGAGGAGTCCGGTGGAACCTTAAAGACTAACTGATTTGAGCATAAGCTTTCGTGGGTAAAAAAAACACTTCTTCAGATGTATGGAGTGAAAATTACAGATACAAGCATAAATATACTGGCACATGAAGAGAAGGGAGTTGCCTTACAAGTGGAGAACCAGTGATGACAAGGCCAATTCAGTCAGGGTGGATGTGGTCCACTCCCAATAACTGATAAGGAGGTGTCAATACCAAGAGAGGGAAAATTGCTTTGGTAGTGAGCCAGCCACTCCCAGTCCCTGTTCAAGCCCAAATTAATGGTGTTAAGTTTGCAAATGAATTGTAGCTCTGCAGTTTCTCTTTGAAGTCTGTTTTTGACTTTTTTTGTTGCAGGATGGCTACTTTTAAATCTGTTATTGAATGTCCAGGCTTATGCCCAAATAAATCTGTTAGTCTTTAAGGTGCCACCAGACTCCTCATTGTTTTAGTGGATACAGACTAACATGGCTATCCCCTGATACTTGACACCATGCAAGGCACTGAATTTAGCCTTATGAAGTGGAAATCCATGAACTTCATGAAAAACTTGCACAGATAGAGACAGACATCATCTTCCTATCCAAGTGAAAACAGATGGATATCATACCAAATAGATGGAAGGTAAAAATCCATTGCAATCAACATATTACGCTGACTATGGTGAGAGATTGTGCTACACACTCTCAAAGAAACTGAAGAATCACCTGATCAGCATCCTGTACAGCAAACAGGAGAAGATCAATAATGAGCTCTCAAAACTGGAGACTTTCATAAAAAACCATCCTTCCACATGGCTGGACTTTACAAAAACAAGAAAAGCCATTTACAACACACACTTTACTTCTCTACAGATGAAAAAGGACAGTAAACTATCTAAACTCCTACATGCCACAGGGAGCTACAACTGTGGTACCCTTAACTCACCCAGCAACACTGTTAATCTATCCAACCACACACTTAGCCCATCAGAATAGTCTGTCCTATCTCGGGGACTCTCTTTCTGCCCCACCACCCCCCACGCACATAATACAGTTCTTCGGTGATCTGGAAGCCTACTTTTGCTATCTCCGACTCAAGGAATATTTTCAACACACCACTGAACAGCACACTTATCCACAGGAACACTCCTACCAACACTACAAGAAGAAGAATTTTGTGTGGACTCCTCCTGATTGTCAAAATGACAGATTGGACTTCTACACAGAAGTACATCTGCTTCCATAGATGTACACAGGCTGAAATTGTGAACAAACAGCATCACTTGCCCCATAATCTCAGCCGTACAGAATGCAACGCCATCCACAGCCTCAGAAACAACTCTGACATTATAATCAAAGGGGCTGACAAAGGAGGTGCCATAGTCATCATGAACAGGTAGGATTATGAACAGGAGGTTGCCAGGCAACTCTCCAACACCACATTCTACAGGCTGCTATCCTCCGATCCCACTGAGGAGTACCAAAAGAAACTATACCATCTGCTCAACAAACTCCCTGCTACACCATGGGAACAAATCTACACAGACACACCCCTAAAGCCCCGCCAGGAGTATTCTATCTGCTACCCAAGATCCATAAACCTGGAAATCCTGCACGCTCCATCGTCTCAGGCATTGGCACTCTTACAGCAGGTTTATCTGGCTATTTAGACTCTCTCCTCAGACCCTACGTTACCAGCATGCCTAGCTATCTTTGAGACTTTCTGAGGAAACTACAATGCATTGGTGATCTTCTTGAAAACACCATCCTGGCCACCATGAATGTAGAAGCTCCTTATACCAATATTCCACATGAGGATGGACTACAAGCTGTCAGGAACAGTATCCCTGATGAGACCACGGCACACCTGGTGGCTGAGCTCTGTGACGTTGTCCACAACCATTTCAGATTTGGGGACAACTTATACCTTCAAGTCAGCGGCACTGCTATGGGTACCTGCATGGCCTCACAGTATGCAAATATTTTTATGGCTGACTTAGAACAACGCTTCCTCAGCTCTCGTCCCCTAGCGCCCCTCCTCTACTTGCGCTACATTGATGCCATCTTCATCATATTGACCCACAGGAAGGAGGCCCCTGAAGAATTCCACCTGGATTTCAACAATTTCCACCCTACCATCAACCTCATCCTGGACCAGTCCACACAAGAGATCCACTTCCTGGACACTACAGTGCAAATAAGTGATGGTCACATAAACACCACCCTATACCGGAAACCTACTGACCGCTATACTTACCTACATAGAATCATAGAATATCAGGGTTGGAAGGGACCCCTGAAGGTCATCTAGTCCAACCCCCCGCTCGAAGCAGGACCAATTCCCAGTTAAATCATCCCAGCCAGGGCTTTGTCAAGCCTGACCTTAAAAACCTCTAAGGAAGGAGATTCTACCACCTCCCTAGGTAACGCATTCCAGTGTTTCACCACCCTCTTAGTGAAAAAGTTTTTCCTAATATCCAATCTAAACCTCCCCCACTGCAACTTGAGACCATTACTCCTCGTTCTGTCATCTGCTACCATTGAGAACAGTCTAGAGCCATCCTCTTTGGAACCCCCTTTCAGGTAGTTGAAAGCAGCTATCAAATCCCCCCTCATTCTTCTCTTCTGCAGGCTAAACAATCCCAGCTCCCTCAGCCTCTCCTCATAAGTCATGTGTTCTAGACCCCTAATCATTTTTGTTGCCCTTCGCTGGACTCTCTCCAATTTATCCACATCCTTCTTATAGTGTGGGGCCCAAAACTGGACACAGTACTCCAGATGAGGCCTCACCAATGTCGAATAGAGGGGAACGATCACGTCCCTCGATCTGCTCGCTATGCCCCTACTTATAATCCCAAAATGCCATTGGCCTTCTTGGCAACAAGGGCACACTGCTGACTCATATCCAGCTTCTCGTCCACTGTCACCCCTAGGTCCTTTTCCGCAGAACTGCTGCCTAGCCATTCGGTCCCTAGTCTGTAGCGGTGCATTGGATTCTTCCATCCTAAGTGCAGGACCCTGCACTTATCCTTATTGAACCTCATCAGATTTCTTTTGGCCCAATCCTCCAATTTGTCTAGGTCCTTCTGTATCCTATCCCTCCCCTCCAGCGTATCTACCACTCCTCCAGCTTCCATCCAGGGCACATCACACGCTCCATTGTCTACAGCCGAGCCCTAAGATAAAACCGTATTTGTTCCAATCCCTCACACAGAGACAAACACCCACAAGATCTTTATCAAGCATTCTTAAAACTACAATACTTGCCTGAGGAAGTGAGGAAACAGACTGACAGAGCGAGATTGGTACACAGAAGTTAGCTACTGCAGGACAGGCCCACCAGGAAAATAACAGAAAACCACTGGCCATCATGTACAGCCCCCGGCTAAAACCTCTCCAGCACATCATCAACGATCCACAACCTATCCCGGAAAATGATCCTTCATAGACCTTGGGAGGCAGGCTAGTCCTCGCTTACAGACAGCCCCCCAATCTGAACCAAATAGTCACCAGCAACTACACATCACACCACAAAAACACTAACCTCGGAACCAATCCTTGTAACAAACCCCATTGCCTACGCTGTCCCCATATCTACTCTAGTCACACCATCATAGGACCCAACCACATCAGCCACACCATCCGGGGCTCATTCACCTGCACATCGATTAATGCTATGTATGCCATCATGTGCCAGCAACGCCCCTCTGCCATGTGCATTGACCAAACCGGACAGTCTCTACATAAAAGAATAAATGGACACAAATCAGACATCAGGAATGATGACATACAAAAGCCAGTAGGAAAACACTTCAATCTCCCTGGACATTCAAAAACAGATTTAAAAGTAGCCATCCTGCAACAAGAAGGATGTGGAAAAATTGGAAAGAGTCCAGTGCAGGGCAACAAAAATGATTAGGGGGCTGGAGCACATGACTTATGAGGAGAGGCTGAGGGAACTGGGATTATTTAGTCTGCAGAAGAGAAGAATGAGAGGAGATTTGATAGCTGCTTTCAACTACCTGAAAGGGGGTTCCAAAGAAGATGGATCTAGACTGTTCTCTGTGGTACCAGATGACAGAACAAGGAATAGTGGTCTCAATTTGCGGTGGGGGAGGTTTTTAGTTGGATATTAGGAAAACCTTTTTCCCTAGGAGGGTGGTGAAGCACTGGAATGGGTTATCTAGGGAGGTGGTGGAATCTCCTTCTTTAGAGGTTTTTAAGGTCAGGCTTGACAAAGCCCTGGCTGGGAAGATTTAGTGGAGGATTGGTCCCGCTTTGAGCAGGGGGTTGGACTAGATGACCTCCTGAAGTCCCTTCCAACCCTAATAATCTATGATTCTATGACAAAAGCTTCAAAAACAGACTTCAAAGAGAAACTGCAGAGCTACAATTCATTTGCAAACTTAACACCATTAAGTTGGGCTTGAACAGGGACTGGGAGTGGCTGGCTCACCACCAAAGCATTTTCCCTCTCTTGGTATTGACACCTCCTCATCAATTATTGGGAGTGGACTGCATCCACCCTGACTGAATTGGCCTTGTCATCACTGGTTCTCCACTTGTAAGGTAACTCCCTTCTCTTCATGTGCCAGTATATTTATGCTTGTATTGGTAATTTTCACTTCATGCATCTGAAAAAGTGGTTTTTCACCCACGAAAGCTTATGCCCAAATAAATCTTAGTCTTTAAGGTGCCACTGGACTCTTTGTTGTTTTTGTGGATACAAACTAACACAGCTACTCCTCTGATACATTTGAAAAAATGTGTTTTTCTCCCTCAGAGTGTCACAAAATGATAGTGACAAGGTTGTCTGGGTGCATTAAATGCACATTTACAGAAAATACTATTTTGGGATTTCTTTAAGGGCAGATGCTTCCATCATTCTAATGAAGTATGTTCATTGGACATAGCCAAAAGAGTTGCTACAAAAGGGCTAGGGCCAGAAGTTTCTCCTCCATGTTTCAGTATCAGAAAAGAAAAAATACAGATTGGTTTCGATAGTACATAAAAGGGGATTCAAACATTTGGCATCAGGAGTCTCTCTCTGTTCCACTCTGGATGTCATCATGAAGGTACTGGTGATTAGGTGGTTAAGAAAAATAATGCAGTATTGTTTCTCAACAGAAAAAAACAAAAAGGGGATGTGTCACAGTTCTTCTGTTCCTCCAGTTTGGCATAGTTTTTCAAAAGATTTTTGCAAAATCTTTACTAATTGATGCTATCGTTACTATAGCTACCTTCTATATTAAGGCACACTAATATATAATAGATACAGTGAACACTGAATCACTCAAAAGAATACAGTGAACAAATATGAGACTGTCTTGCAGTCTAAAATCATGGTGTAAGATAAGATATATCTTAAGGGTTTTTTTCCCATTCTCTCCTTCTCTTCTTTTATTAGTTTCAGAGGAAACGTTCCTATCTGTTCATAATCTGTGCATAGATGACTACAGCTGAAAAAATTGCATTGTTTTCTTCCAGATTCTGCACACTCTAATCTGAACAGGAAACTGCACGAAACAATTATAATGCAAATTTTTGCTATATTCCCTGCAGGAGTTCACTGATTGATTCCTTCACTGCATGAACTGCAAGCAGTGGTACATTTCAGCTTTCTTTCTTTTGACTTCGTGTGTGCATATTGCAAACAATATAATATAGGGTCTTTGTTTTCTTTTGTTTTGCTATGTTATATTCAGAAGTTGCCTTTTTAAAATTACACAAACTATTGGCCAAAAGATACTCTCAAGAACATGCTTACAGCTTCCTTTAATTGCACTAGAACGGCTATGAGAATTTATGACACCATAATTTGGCTTTATGCTCAATTATGGTTGAGATTTTTATACTCAAAGTCAGCAATTTAAATTAAGGTTTCCATGGCAACCATAACCCAGCCCCTTTGCACATAAGATTAAGGTTTTTTTGTATCTCTCTTTATGGTACTACCTGTAACATATAGTGTAACTATGAAAAGTGGGTTTGCAAATTTAATTTCATGTGGTTTCCTATTTACTTCTTTTTGATTTCATAGAAAGTTTGCTCAATGTACCAAAAACAACCAACCTCTCTCTCTCCAACAGGCCGTTGTGACAACTCAACATGGGTTCATAGTTAGCTGTGTGCTTTCATTCTCATTCATCATTACCAATACTCCTGACCCAACTGGGGTGCTTTTGATATGTACACTTACAGACAATCTCATTTGGATCAGTTTTACTGAAAAGAAAAGGACACAGCTTGACTTTCAGATGCTAGGTTGAGTGTGCAGGACTGGCTAAGACCTTTTTATACGGAATCAGAGTGAGCCTACAAGGCCATTTTTACCAAACCAACATTCAAAGTAGAACCACACTTTAACGTCTTACTATACATGGAACACTGATGAGTTACAAATGCTATAGCTATTGTAATTTGAATTTTCTTATTTTGAAACGGCAACGCAGTGGATATCACACTGTACTGGCAGTCAGGAGAATTGGCCTGCCGCGTGGCCTTGGACATGTCTCTTCACCTCTCAGTATCTCTGTTTCTCCTCCCATCCTTAGTTTGTCTTGTCTCTTTAGACTGTAAATTCTTCAGGGTAGAGACTGTCTCTTACAATGCATTTGTACAGTGTCTGGCACACTGGGGCTTCTAGGCACTATGGGCATTATGGGAATACCAATAATAAATAATATTAATAACTTTGTGCATGTATGGTCTCAGCCAGTATGTTGCATTAATGACATTTTTGCATTCCATTTCAATGGTTTCTTTTTAAAATTAAAGAAGCAAAAAGGTCTCTGAACATTTGTGTATGCTACTGTACATCCAGAGATCACACAGTCATATAAGTGTACCAGAGTATTTATTTGAAGTTATAATAATTTTATCACACATAGAAATCAAATTTCTCTTGCTTTTAGGTTTTGCAGCTCAGAGAGCATGATGAACTAAAGAGACATTAGGAAATTATTGTAGGGAGCAGAAACCTAGGTCACCAGACCTTTTAGACTCTTTCACATGCTAACTTAAAGGTTGGAATAGACCTGTTGCTATGGAAAGGAGGCAGAGAATGCCAGCTTTGCATCCCATCCTCACTGCTTCCCGTCCACTTGCTTCCTCTCTCTGAAGATCCCTCTGTGTGAGAAGGAGTACTCTGTACCTCTCCAGTTGTAAATGGTCACCGGGGCCTCAATGGCCACCTGAGCTGCTGCCCTGATCAGCAATAATTATTGCAAGGAGGATGAAGGGGTGCAGAACTGCATCTTATATATCCTGGCTGACTAAGGAAGGGGGGTCCAACACAGAATGTCTCACCTCTTCACATTGCCACTGAGTGTAGAGATGGGAAACACCCGGATGCCCCCATCCAATGAGAGAAAGCCTTGGGATACTGTAGACTGAAGATAAATTGAGTGCCTGGGAAGGACCAATTTGCTCATGGTGGGGAAGGGGACAGAGAGGTGGAGGAGGATGCCCAAATTGCTTGGGATGAGAGGAGGAAATCCATCTGCTGGAGAGAGGAATTACAGAAAAAGTCAATTTCCTAGGAGGAGGCTGCTGCAGAAAGAGGATCGTTTCATGGGTGGATTAGTTTGCTGGGGACAGAGGATGAATTGACTATGGGGAGAGAGGATGAGTATAGTAGGGGGTTTGTAGAGGATGGATTGAAAATCAGAGATTTGCTTGGGGAGACAGAGTAAAGGGATGGCCTGGGGAACAAATTTGATTGGGAACTAGTAGGGGAAGGGAGAAGAATCATTTGAGTGATGAGCCTGAGGTGGGCAGAGAGAATACAAGACTGGAAATAGAGGATGGACTCATGGAAGCAATGCTGGACTGATAAGGCTGAAAGAGCAGAAGCACCACTGGGGGTTGAAGGTAGGGCAGAGGATGGATTGGGGCAGATAAATAATTGGAGAAGATTCTAGGAGAAAGAATTAATTGTGGCAGAGGATTGATGGTGTTGGGGGGCAATAGATGGATTGGGGGCTCAGAACTGATGGGACAGAGGATCAGAGGACAGACAAGAATAAGAGATTGATGGATGAAGGGGACTGGGCATGTTCAGTATGGATTAAGGGTTCAGGTGAAACAGAGGATATATGGATTTTTAGAGTGGAGAATGGAGTGAAGTGTTTTTCTAGTTCTGTGCGTGTTTGATGACAGTGTTTTGAAATCTCAAATTTTCATTGCATAATTTGTGTTAAATTTATCTCCAGTTATTCTAGAACTGCAAATAAATAGCAAGTAGAATTCCATTTATGTTCTTCTGGTTTGCTGTTTTCTAAAATCTTTTGAAATACATGACATTCCACTTGGCATGTCACAAATTTTAAGTTTCAGTGTAGCAGCCGTGTTAGTCTGTATTCGTAAAAAGAAAAGGAGCACTTGTGGCACCTGAGAGACTAACCAATTTATTTGAGCATAAGCATCCGATGAAGTGAGCTGTAGCTCACGAAAGCTTATGCTCAAATAAATTGGTTAGTCTCTCAGGTGCCACAAGTGCTCCTTTTCTTTTTACAAATTTTAAGGAAGGACCCACAGGTCTCTGTTCATATTTTTATTGCCTTTCCTCAGCATTTCAGAGCCTCACAACTTTGTTACCCAGTGATAGGTCTAGGTTGGAGGATTCAAATTTTACACTCAGTATACTGTTGCATAGTCTTTTCTGGGACATGCACCCCCACAGCCGACAAAATCAGATGTGGAAATGTAATTTAATAATTGAATGTTCAGCATAATTAAATGAGTGAAGTTCTCTCCTTTTTACATAGGATACTCTTTCAGCATCTGAAATGTCATTTAATCCACTGTACAAGTTATTCTGGGAGTTATAAGTGATTTTCAATTTTGTAATGTGGGATATTTTGATACCAGTAAGGTTCATAGGAACCAGGATTCCTGTGAATCAGTCATTTTGATCATTGGTTTGTTGAGCGCCCCTCTACATACTGCCTTGAACAAAAGAAGCCTCTATTATTATATTAATTCTTATATATACCACTTCCCAAAGGCACCGTAAAATATGTAGCAAAGCTTCAGGAAATTCTCCCCATCTCTAATCCATATGAGTACCTTTAATGTCCACCTTGAACATATGGCTGGAGTACCAATTTTGTTATAGTTTGATGTGGCCCAGGAGAACTCTATTGCATAAAGTGAGGTGGCCTCCATAATTTTTTCCATTGACCTTCATTAAATAAGTATATTGATGTGGCACATCTGTCATTCTGCCCACTTTGTTAATAATTTTACCAAGGTTGAACATTCTGGAGTCAAATTGATTGACTGCCCATTTGTATTTGAGAAGTGGCATCCTCTTCCACTTCCCCTCCTCCAACCCCGACAAATTTAATAGAGTCAATCAAATTGCATTATTCATAATGTCTAATTGATAGGTGTTGCTAGAATTTTTATTTTTTGGCAGCCAAACTTTTGTTACATCTTTAATATGTTATTGTGGCTTGTACATGATATGAATAGGATATCTTTTCCCATCCACTGTTTCAGCATCATTGATTTTTCTCCACTTAGTAAGGATGGATTACGGTGGATTATTGAATCCTCACATAACAACGGATCAGACAGTAGCTCACAGCTTAGTGATCCTTTCAGCATATTATAAGTCGAGCTGACAGCAAGACCTATAATTAAAACTGCCCAGCATTTTCTATTATAAGACTATGTTCACTATCTTGGCCAAAATTTAATCATCCAGGCAGAAATTTTCTATGCCAGATGTCTGCCTTCGGCTGAACTTTTTGGAAAGTTTCAGCATAAATGTTTTATATCTAAGAAAGAGGTATGGAGAAAATTTTATTTAACCAATATTCAGAGATTCTCATAACCGTTTCATTGAGTAGCTGTTGCACCTCCATGCTTCAGAGCAGTGACTTGATATTTGGCAGGTACATAGCCCTGGGGTCAGACAGGCGTCAAGTTCACCAAAATTTGGTTGAGTTTGAAGACAGGGACAGAAGGGCTTGTAACCATTAGAGCACAATCTCCTCCAGAAACTAATATTAAACGCACAATTCCTGAAACTCAACATTCTTCTGCTGTCTGGAAAATAGCTGTGAGCCTCACTGACCAAGAGTGTCTCTCAACTTCCTTTAGAGGCTGATCTGCATAACAGATAACAACCTATTACTGCTACCAGTTACTTCATTAGCTTCAGTGGCATGGGACAGTATTGTGGATCTAAAGGTTCCAAGCCTATGGTGGTCAGTAGAGTATCACATGATGTAATTCAATTTGAATATGAAAAACTAGTAAGTTATATGAAAATATAATTAAATATCACTAAAAAGAAAATTAAAATTGCAAACTCAAGCATTCAAAAGTTAGGAAATGGATTCCACTTTGGATAAATACTTAAACAGTAATTGAGCCAGAAAAGAAAGTGAGAATGACTTTATAAGCCTGATGGTTAGTGCATCTACCTGGGACATGGATGACCCAGGGCCCAGTCCCCCTGCTCTAATGACTAGTTATTTAACCAAATTGGAACATCTTCAAAAGGACAGTGAAAGACCCTCATCAGAATATCCCACAGCCTAGTGATTAGGGCACTCTCTTAAGAGGGGGACACCTGTTCAACTCTTTTCACCCCAACAAGCAGAGATGGGAATTGAACCTGGAGTCTCCCACATTCTAGGTGAGCCCTCTAACCAAAGAACTAAAAGTTTTCTTCCTCCAGATTATGAATGGAGCCTGACCGCATACACATACCCAGAGCATGTCTACTGAATCAGGCCCTGTCATAAATATAAAGGGAAGGGTAAACACCTTTAAAATCCCTCCTGGCCAGAGGAAAAACCCTTTCACCTGTAAAGGGTTAAGAAGCCAGGATAACCTTGCTGGCACCTGACCAAAATGACCAATGAAGAGACAAGATACTTTCAAAAGCTGGGGGGAGGGAAAAACAAAGCCCCCCTCTCTCTCTGTCTGTGTAATGCTTTTGCCCGAGACAGAACAGGAATGGAGTCTTAGAACTTAGTAAGTAATCTAGTTAGATATGCGTTAGATTCTGATCCCTTTAAATGGCTGAGAAAATAAGTTGTGCTGAATGCAATGTAGATTCCTGTTTTTGTGTCTTTTTGTAACCTAAGGTTTTGCCTAGAGGGATTCTCTATGTTTTGAATCTGATTGCCCTGTAAGGTATTTACCATCCTGATTTTACAGAGGTGATTTCTTTTACTTTTTTCTTCAATTAAAATTCTTATTTTAAGAATCTGAATGCTTTTTCATTGTTCTTAAAATCCAAGGGTTTGGGTCTGTGCTCACCTATGCAAATTGGTGAGGATTTTTATCAAGCCTTCCCCAGGAAAGGGGATGTAAAGGTAAGGGAGGATTTTGGGGGGAAAGTAATTTCCAAACAGGCTCTTTCCCAGTAAAATATCAGTTAGATGTTTGGTGGTGGCAGCGATAAAATCCAAGGGCAAAAAGGTAAAATAGTTTGTACCTTGGGGAAGTTTTAACCGAAGCTGGTAAAAGTAAGCTTAGGAGGTTTTCATGCAGGTCCTCACATCTAGAGTTCAGAGAGGGGAAGGAACCTTGACAGGCCCCATAGGCAAGATAGGCAGGGCAATGTGTATCTTCCCCCGGTTTGAAGATCACCCTGTTGAGAGACAGGTCCCCGGGCACCTAGACTGAGGCAGCAGTGTGCATGTGTAATACCCACATACCCTGGTCATCAGTGGGCAGGATGAACCTGGGACCTCTGAAGCTTAGTGCATGAGCCTGTACTGCATGAGCTAAAAGCCACATAGTTCTTACCTTAGGCTGTAGCAGACTCATTAATCTCTAAGTGCTCTCAGTGCCACTACAGGGGGACAGAACACCACACCCAGGAGATGCGTGGGTTATACGTGTCCAGGAGCAGAAACTTAGGGATTTTTACAGGGGGGGGGAAACTAGTCTCCAATTGAGTCTAAGGTACCTGCTGGGTTAGCCAGCAACTGAGCAGGAGTTTTGTGGATCACAATGGCACATAAAACTGGGATTAAGGATTTCAGCACACTAATGCTTTTTTGGATCTGGGCCCTAATGCCTCAGTTCTTCATTTGTGAGATGGAGACAACAATACCACCTCACCTTACAAGGCGGTTGTAAAGATAAATTCATTAACATTTCTGAAGCAGTCAGATACTATGGAGATGGGTGCCACAGTAAACCCCATGAGGAAATTCATAATTCTGTAATCCGTGCAGGGTTTGAATGGTGTGGAGTAAATAGTGTATCGGGACACACATTCAATGAGGATAATAAAGAAATATTTAGTATCTACCCATTCAGGGAAACCATCCATTATGCAGGCAGCATGCAGCTCAAGTTAGGATTAAAGTATGACAGTGCAAAGCAGAAAATTCATCTTTGTGCTTTCTCAAACTTAATGCCATTGAGTGCAGGGATGGTCTCCCGCTATAAATTAAACCTGCTTAGGGGCTGCTCTAATTTAGACAGCTGCTGACAGCCCTAAAATAACAAAACCACAGCTGGAAATTGTTACTATGTATGGCTGTTCCAGCTTGCCTCTGGCCACATTCCTTTTTCCTCTTATACAGGCAACAGGAAAGTGGAAGATGGCATAGAATCTTCTACACTGAGTTTATACCACCATCAGATTCCCGTTACATTGTGCAAGAAGAGTGGGCATTCCAGATCTGGATACACTGGCTCTTTGTTCAGATGCTGCTGATGGTGGGGTGCAGTCACTACTTTGCAATGGAGGATATGAATGACTAGATTTTGAATATAATCTTATAAAATATTATTTCTACTATTTTACTGAATATAGGTAATTTGCCTATAATTATTTACTTTAAAATGTTTAGTAAACATTGTTAGAATTCAAATACATAATCTCATGAAAAAAGTCAGACACCTATAAATGCAATCCAGTTAGTGCACACTCATTTTTACCAAAAATGGGGACTTATTTTCAAAATGAATCAAACGTTTTCTGAATTGTTTTCCCCAAAAGACAGATAAATTTGCATGACCATTACATTTTAACCCTCATAAAAGAGCAACACATGGCAGCAGTCTGATACACAATGATGAGCTTTCTCAAAGAGCACCAATGCCAATATAACTGTGCCAGTCTTGAAGTGCAACTACTCTGATATTCTAAGATTCTCCTGAACAGGAAAGACCAGGCCTGCTAAATTGTGCAAAACCATATGCATGTTTTTCTAATTTTAATAAATATGGTCAGACTGATATTGACTGAACACATTCCTTTTTTGGCCTGAGTCAGATCTAAAGCAGAGTCTCTGGAGGAGATTTATCCAACCCTAGAAACTAAAATTTATGTTTAGTCTTTTTAATAATTTCTCTCTCTTCCTTTCAACAAAAGATATATATGTGAGGATCTACCTTTCTGTGACTCTGTTGTCCACCACCGACCTGCTGAACATCTTAGATCATCTATAGAGGAGTCTATGAAGAATTTATGTAGAGAGACTCTCACATTTAGTGTATCTCAAATAAAAATAAAAGGCTGTGCACAAATAAATAATAATACTCAACAGGGGAAGGCCAAGCATGCCATATAGGGAAGCATCCAATTAATCTCCCATTTGCTAAGACATCAAGTCAGTCCCTTCTACACAGCATGTAGGGAGTGTAGACCTCATCCAGTATTTGACAGAGAGGGGGTTAAATCTCTTGTCTCTTTCTACAGCAGCATGAGACAGACCACAGGTGCCTGCACTCATTGCAGTGATTGCACTGTGGGATGTCTGGAGATGGGGGAGGTTTCAGCCAACTTACAACTGGTGATTATTCCCCTTTATAAAGAAGAAGAATAAAAAAGTTGGTTTGTAACTAGAAAGTCAAACAGCAGCAGCTAAACTGTCTTTCAGATTGGTTGTGGGACCTAGACTCTTATGGGTCTTATGTCATTGATTTTTAGTTAGCAGTCTCACTGAAATCAATGAAGATTTCTGTTCAAACATTAAATGACATATTACTATTGTAAGTATTTCTAGGGTATCTGGGCACGCACAAACAGCGTTTGAATTGCAACCTAATCTTGTTTGTTGAGAGACTTTTGTCTGATGAAGTCTCACTCACTCAAAGACTTCAGTTTACAATGCTTTATCCGCATTATTGTCTTCCTTCCCCCCCACCTCCTTTCCAAACACTGGGCCTAATTCTCTACCAGGTTTATGCCAGTGTAACTCCACTGACTTCAATAGCGTTACCCCAGTATAAAATTTATGTAACACGGGAAAGAATCAGGCTGTTTGTTAGTAAGCCAGCCTTAATTCCTCCATTTACAGCAGGAAAATCTTTATTTTCTTTCACTTACAAACTGGTTCCCGCAAAATGTTATACTTCCCAGGTGGCAGAAGATGAGCTTTAACTGTAAGGAACCTTTTGTAATGCAGTGCATTTTGCCTGCAGAGGCCTGGATTTAGCCTATGCCAGCTAGTCTGGGAGCAGATGACCAACTCCTTCCATCTGCAGAATGCTAGGAGATTGCCTGCACTTAGTACATAATACAAAGTTGTTGTTTCTCTTTACAAAAAAAAAAAAACAAAAAACTATACCCCACAACCTCTTCAGTGCTTAGGATAACAAATGGTTGTGTTAATTTCCTTTTTTTAAAAAAAAAATGGTACTACTTACAGATTACCGGCACATGAAACCTTAAAGCGAATAAATGAAGACTTGGCACGCCACTTCTGAAAGGTTGCCAACCCCTGCTCTAACTACTCAAATTTGAGTTGGGCCAAAATATTAAGATTATTCCAATCCCCTCCCCAAAAATACAACCCAAAACTATATGACCTCTAAGGACAACAAATGATCCTGACTTGTCCTTTATGCAAAAGGTGGAACCTCCACTATCTTGCTGCAGTAAAGGCTCCCTACAGCCTTAAGGGAGAAGGCCATTCATGAGTCGCCAGGGTCATCACACAGCAGCACCCGGGCATTCCTGGGAAGCCTCCCTTCCATGTACTAACAAGGCCAAATTAAAATAAGGGCAATTCAATTACGAGGTCATAATACTTACTATTACGCTTTAATTGGCTTGCAACTATTACAGAGAAACTGCCTCAGCCACTGAAATCCCCGCCAGGTGGCAAACCCCCCTGTTGCGGTCAGAGTGGTGGGAACGAGCTCCGCGCTAGTCTGCGCCCCCGCCCCCCTTATCCCGAGA
The DNA here is from genome assembly GCF_965140285.1 of Lepidochelys kempii. Taxonomy (NCBI): domain Eukaryota; kingdom Metazoa; phylum Chordata; order Testudines; family Cheloniidae; genus Lepidochelys; species Lepidochelys kempii. The sequence goes on from NC_136380.1 coordinate 180,739,521, forward strand.
AGCCTCGGGTGGGACCTTCGCCTCCTCACCGGCTCTGTCAAATGGTGCATTGCACCTGCTCGCGCAGCAAGAAGCCCCCAGCGCCTTTCCCCTGCCTCTTGCTCATTAAACTCAACCCGCCACAAAGGCGGCTGAGGGGGGTGCCCTGATGTCCTCCTTTGCCTCGGCATACGAACAAGGGGCGTTTCTGAGACCTTCCGGAGGTGCCAGTGCCCTCGCTGGAGGAGCGCGCTCCCCGGTTACCTGGTGCCCCAGTCCAGGGCGCAGACGTCCCCCTCACGCTGTTGCTTCCCCAGAGGAAGACGCAGCAGGGACGCTACCAGGACAAACTTCCAACCACTTTAGCGCGGGCGGCGCGAGCTCCCCGAGCGGCACCTGCTCCCCGCCCGCCCTGGGGAACAAGCGCCTGTGCAAAGTGCGGGGGCTCCAGCGGGGGGCTTGCGCTGCTCTCCGCCCTCGGTGGTTTTAGGGCAATTACTTTTATCAGCCAAGCAGCGGGGTTGGGGGGAAAGCACAAACGCCCTGCGCTCGCCGCTCCCACCCCTCGTGAGGCGGCATCTCTCGCCCTCCTCACGCGCCTCGTCCCCACGCTGTCAGCGCGCCCCGGCCGAGCGGCTTTCCCTAGCGAGCGCCCGCCGCGGGGCACTTGGCAGGGCCGCGAATGGATGGCCTCCCGCGGGGAGCTTTTGCGGCACTGCAGCAGCAGCAGCGGAGCCGGAGAGCTCCTTCCCTCCCTCCTTCCCTCCCCCCGCGCCAGCCCAGAGGGGTCTCTCTCCATTGTGTGTGGCGGCGGCGGCGGCGGCAGCGGCGCGCACTGCAGACCCAAGCGGAGCACTCAGCGCCCCCGCCACCCGCAGCCGCCTCAGCCTCCTGAGAGAGGGGGACGCTTGCCCCGACAGCAGCTCACAGCCCTTCATCCATAATTCAGACGCCGCCGGGCTTCCATCCCAGCTGAACGCTACCTAGCGTTTTATTCCCAGCCAACACAAGGGGAACTGGGAAGGCGGAGAGTGTGTGTGGGGTGTAGAGAGAGTCTCTCCTTTTATACCCCCGGGGTTACAAAGGGTTGCATGATTTTCCTCTTGCCCATCACAAAGCGGCGGACTGCACAAGGACTCTCAGGGAGACGGGAAGCAGAGTTTATAACCACAGTATTTCTCCTCGAACCTGACATCCAAAAGAGGAGGAAAGAAATGAGTGGAAACCTACTAGAGACAATTTCTTGCTCACGTACACACAGGGCACACACCAAACTGTCCGAATAGGGAAAGTACAAGGAAGCCCCCCCCCCCCCCCACGAATGTTGCTCAAAGTTGCAGAGCTCTATTGCAGTAGTGCTAGCCTTCCTTTGCTAATCCCGTTTGTTTACTCCGCTCGCCTACAAACCATTAAACAGGCGCAGACCTCTGCAAAGTTACCCCGCCAAACGCAGAGAGCCTGTAACTCAATCAGCAACCAAGGCATCGGCTCCCCGTTTTGCAGCAACAGCGAGATGAAGGCGAAAGGCAAAGCTGAAATGCACCGTGAAATCGTTCGAAAAAGATGTTTTAACCCGTGCGCTCCCACTCAGACACACCAAGGGATGAAGAATGCACAGTTTTAAAACTTCGTTGTTAATAATAATGTAAAACAGTGACAATAACGCAGAATCCCAACCCACAATAACCTGACAACTTTAGAGACAATAAACAAATCTACAGTACCTGCAAAGAAACTTGTTGGATTGCTCATTGTACTAATTGTGCATTTTGCATTAGGGTTTCCCTCTTTGATCATTCCCCAATTCTTTTAGAAACTGTTGATTTCTTTTAAACCTATTCCTGAATGCAGCATAACTACAAAACAATTGCATCCCTTTTGAACTTCTAGGCGGGGCTTTAATATCATCCGCTGCTTTGTTATTTGGGGGACTTACCCTGTGAGATAAGATTTTCAGAAAACTAGCAGTTCCATGATTCAGTCCTTGTAACTTTCCTTGCATAGAAAGACCTTTTTTTTTTTTTTTTTTTTTTTTGAGTTTAAGAAAACAAGCTGCTCAAGAGACTTTTAAATATAAAGGGGGATGAAACCGGATTTCTTCCCAATATCAGGACTCTGGAAAATCAAATCCTTCTTCAGAAGAGAATTCTTTCAGACCCGTTATCTGTATTACTATTAATGCGTAGAGCAGAAGGCATTGCATACAAATAGACCCAAGTATGAGCTTCTATTGGTGGCTGTGGAAGGCCCCTGGGTCCTACTGCTCTGTCTCTGAGAAACTACAAAGCAGCAGCAATATGCAAGCAGCTTTGGGGTGGGGGGGAGGAATGATTTGGAGGGGAATGGGAAGGGGGAGGAAGAGGACGCGGGGGAATCTTGTTTAATTGATTCGTTACCTCTGGTATTGTGATACGTGTTGCAATGGTTAACCAAGAAAAAGCCACATTAAATGGATGTCATGCAATCTCCCCTTTCATATCTGCTTTTTCAATAACACTGTGCAGGATGGGTATGGGAAATCTGCTAGATTTCAAAGGAAAATTTGCAGAGAAGTATTCACACAAGTTGGCTTTATGTTGGAAAATTTTTCCCTTCCCTGTCTAGATTATCCATCATTCATATGTTCTCTAATAGCTAAAATTATTTACTGGAATTAATCAATTATGTGTTGAATTCCACTTACCCAGGCCTTCCTCTTCCTATGCTTTTAAAAGGCACATCTGTTTCCCTGTGCAAGAAGGAAAAAAAAATACATTTTCTCCAGAGGAAAATAACTTAATTTAACTTTGAAAGTGCTAATTAAGAATAGATTTAGTTTGTATAAAGAATACCAATAATTAAGAAATAATTTTAAATTGCTCTTATTTTATAATGCAAATACATTGCTGATTCATTTTTCATTAAGTATGCATTATTTCTCTTATTTGATCGAAGAAATGAACACACTGAAGTAATATATCCTAGCTGAAAATCAAACCCATCAACACATCTAAATAGAACTTACTGTATTTGATTTGTAAAAGCTAAAACAAGTTTAAGTATTAATAAAATAGTAACATAGGCCAAAATAATCTAAAAACGAAAGCATAATTTTAACAGTTAAAGATTTTAACGTTGTCCCAATAAATTAAACATTTGTCATTAATTACTATGCTACCTTCCCAACAGCTTCAGTGTAGATTGGCACATTAGTCATGCAAATTACAAATCAAGGAGATTTAAAATTATTTGTGTGTATGGTGACCAGCTTTTTCCAGCAATGTATGTTTCCATTTTTAAAGAATAGTTCTCTAGAAAAGACTATTAATAAAGGGATGCTTTCTTTAAAAGAAACCCTGTTAATTAATGTCTTGGGGGACTGCATATTTAAGGACCTAAATACTTTGTAAATTATTCCTTGGCCCACATTGAACAAGAGATGGAACTCTCTGGCCAAGAGTACACTCTTCACAAATTTAGAAATTCTTATTGATATGACAAAGTGTGCAACAACATATGTTCCTTGTAGTTCAGTTGTGTACAATCATTGTAAATGTGAATTTAATTACAAATTATGTCTGCAGTTTACAGTTGAATGATGCTGGAAAGTGATGCATAGAATAAGGTCAACAACAATCAGCCCATAATTTCAACAGACATGTGTAAACAAAACAAATGAAAACAAAACAAAGGAAAATACTGAGAAATTTATCTTTATTCAGCTTGTACTTTGAGCATCAACTGTATCTGAAACACATTATCTGAATTATTTTGGACTCTAATTTGGAAGTGCAGGATCAGTACTTTTTGCATCAGTAACCCTTGTTACTTTGAAGAGTTACTTCAAAGCCAGGTCTCATTGCTGAATTTCAAATCTAACTTACAGCTTACGTCATTGTTGGAACCACAATTTAATTGTTTATACTCTGAGTTGTGTGTTCGTGAATTTATTTATTTACTTACTTATTTTTAATGCTCAATTTGCAAATACAATACAGCTTGCTTTATTTTATCTCTAGTTACCGATTAACAGCAAAATAGGTTAATGCAGTTCTCATCACAATATGTATAGGTATTGCATCCATTGTGGTAGTATTTTCATTGTCACTGTAGGTCTCCCTATTCTAACACTGCATCTAATAAAATACAGTTAGTTATATTCAGTGTCAAAACTATTTTTTGATCCTTCTCTAATCACAGTCTCCTTTATAGCAACACATTTAATGTCATCCAAAAGACTTACCTTACAGATGCATTATTCTATTGGGGGTAGCAAGTATACTCTGTTATATACCATGGCCATTAGAAAGCAGTCTATGGAGAAGAAATAAAAATGTCTGTTTCTAATTCAGAGTGAATCAATTATTTTTTAAAAAACACTGTACACAAGTGGTTACTATGGACAAATTCTGCCCACATTTACATGCAGCCATACTGAAACAATGGAGTTGCACAAGAAGGCAAACATTTAGTAGTCTGGGTGCTATTCTGCTTTCAATTACATTGGTTATCCACTAGTGTAACTCCTATAACTTCAGTGAAGATACTCCTGAAGATACTCCTATCAGTTTAAGTGAGAGCAGAATTAAGTCTATTATATTTAACACAACAATGAATTTTTTTAATAAATCTATATTATCTGTGGCTTTAACAAAAATAGCAGAATCTTTACGTGCAAATTCAGCATGGTGTAACTAACAATAGTTAAGGAATTTCTGTGTGTAGGCAAGAAATTGTCATTCCTATTTTGAATTCTGTAAGAATTAACAAATTATAACTCTGAGAGTGGTTTAACAGATAAACTGGGTGGATGGTTAAACATCTGAGCTAATATTATTGCTCTGAAATGAAACAAAACACACAAGAAGAATCATAAATAATCACAATCACTCTATTACCACAGTTAAAATGCAATTGCTTGATCAATTATCACTCTATGGATAATTCCTTGATGCAGGCAGAACAAATAAATAAATTAATAAATAAAAATGAACCATTAAACTAACAAAACACGCCAAGTATAATAACGTCTCTGTGTATATATATATATATATATACACATACACACACACACACACACACATATCTATATGCATATACTTATACAATATATATAATAAAGTTTTGCCACTTACCTATGTTATACCCATCATGAAGAATAGTATAAATGATATATCGTCATGGTAGTTCTCATTGTTCAGAGTTAAAATATACATCTTACATTTAAATGTCTAAGACAATAGTTTCATGTTTTCTAGATGTGCAAGAATCTCCTTGTTTCATTATTTTTACTCATGGAAATTATCTTCGAATTTTTCATCTTGGAGTAGTTTTCAAGGTCAGTATGTTATCACAGATGCCTATTTCCATCTTGTCCTTGGAACATGAGGACAACTCCTTATTGTAGTTCCTGGCGACATAACATCTGTGGAAGTTGTAAAGTAAACTATGAACATCATCTATCAGCATTACGTTTTTCTGTCTTGTCGTAATCAGTAAAGCATGCAATTCTAGGTAGCTAGGTAAACAGTTATATACAAATTTGTGTGAAATGAAATATAGTCAGTAGTGGCCTAATGCAGCGCTCTCCTAATATATGTACACCTTGTAAGCACCTGATTCACAGTTGGGAGAATGTTTCCCCTTTGACTTTATTGGGCTTAGATCAGACACTAAATATGACATATGTATGGAAATGTCCAAAGTGTAAACTTTTATGCATGATCCAAATGAAAATTATTTTATTTTCAAAGAAGAATATTTTTATGAGGCAGTATTTTAATAATTAGTGTGATTACTTATTAATTAGCAAATTATGTTAAGTATAGTGCTTATGTAACTTATATTGTTTACCAATAACATGGGTGAACAAAAATTCAATAGAATAAAGATTAATATTGAGGGCCTGGGAAGAGATGGGGTGAGCTCAGGTGATCTTCTTTGGCATCTTTCTGATGTAAAGTGCAAGTGAAAGAAAAATGAAGACTGATACGCTAGACCAAATGATGACTGTAGTGATGCTGTAGACAGAAGTGCTTAGTTTTTTTGTTTGGTTGTTTGGTTTGTTAGAGCATTGGAATGCTTTCTCTGATGAGAGGAAACTTCATGGATCTGACAGTGTTACACTCCGTACTTCACTTATGCACATGCATAACTTGAAATGAATTGACTTCATGGGTACTACTTGTGAGGTGATGAGTTATACCTGAACTAGAGCCTGATTAAGCCACATGTGGTGATAAATCATTCCTGTGCTACAGCCAATCTACAGCCAAGCCAGGAACTAGTCTGGTGACTTTCAGGGCAGGCATTTAAGCCTCACAGGAGCTCAGTCTGCCTAACATCACTTCATGCCTTGGAACTCTTCCTGGCCTGATAATGGGGACCGAATCCAAAGGCCTGAGTCTGCTCCAGCCTTGTTTCCAGCCCAGCTCTCAGTCATTTTCTTGCTGTTCTGAACCCACTTCAGACTCTGGTTTCAACCTCTGGCTGCAGTTCCTGGCCTGGCTTTCATCTCACTGACCACTAGACCTGACCCTCCATATTTCGGTTTCTGACAGTACTTACACATTTAAAATTTATGCATGTGCTTTGCTGAATCGTGGCCTGCATTTCCTCCTAATTTTTCTCTGGGAGAAATGGGATTTGTTCACCTGCAACAAAGTGATACAAAAAGTTCAGCCCATAAATTTCACAGAACCCTGGAGATCCACCACAGGCAAGCAGCATCCACACTGTGGCCCCTTCGATGCATAATGTCATCAATTTTCCTGCTTGGTTGGCTATGTTATTTTAGGTTGTTTGAAGGAAGAATTCAGCAGAATATTGTTGGCCCTCCCAGAACTTCCTCCTTCCACACAGACAGAGCCAAGGATTCCACAAGTGAAGACTTTCCTTTGTTCCTGGAAGTAAGGGCCCCATCAAGAGGTCTATTTAAACTGAATATCATTAAAACCTGCTGACAGAGAGATATATTAGACTGTTGAATTCTGTAAAGGAAGTGACAGAAGAACATCTCTACAACTGTATCTTGCTGGATAAATCAACCAGAAGAACTGTTGCAAAGTATAAAACTGAATCTTGGAGCTCTGCCAATACGATTTGTTGGACCTGTTCCTAAGTTTGTGTTCGTAGATTTTCCCACATGACAGTTCTGCTAGTGATGGTTTGACAGAAAGTGCAATGGAAAAGAAAGGGGGAAGGGAAAGAAAAATTAAGAAGAAACCCTGAAGGGAAATGGTACAATGTAATGCTACATATAGACAAAATCTACAGTTGGACACCACCACATTAAACAGAACTAGGTGTCTTAGAGTCATGGGTTACATAATATATAAAAAAAGAAAAAATAGAAAAAATAATTTATGGTCTTACAGTATACGTACACATTTAAGGTAAAATTATTTAATGAGTTTATGCAGCTCCGAAACTGGAAGGACCTGAATAAACCATTTTTGTGGTAGTCAAAATATGAAAAATGAGAGCAATTAAAAGGTAACAGCTAATAGAGGCATTCATTCTGCACTGCCTTGTGTAATCATATATACTAGTCCAAAGTGGAAGTAATACAGTACCATTCTGATTTACAACCACCATCAATTGGTATGAATGATTTCAGAATACAGTACCATGGTGATGTACTCTTTCACCACTTTTATCCAATGTGTATATGAGACCATTAGGAGTAGAGCAGGTCAAAAGTTGGGGGAAAAAAGGTTGTTTTGTTTGGGAACAAAAAAAAATAGATATTTTGAAATTTCACATGGAAGAGACATTTTGAAAAAAAAAACAGTTTCAGAATAAGTAAAATACTTTGTTTAGAGAAATTGAAAATTAAATTCCACCTAGGCAATAAAACTCGGAGTCTCCCAGCTCAGCCATAGCTCCCAGATCTTTTAGGCTCCCTGATGGCTGGCAAAGAGCCTAGAAGCTGTGAGAACCACAGCTCGAGCTGGAGCTCCCAAGGCTTCACTGCTGGTGGGCTCCTATCTCCTTGGCAGAAAGCCTGGAAGCTCACAGTCCACAGGGTGTCCACACTTCTAGCACTGTGGCAAGAAACCTGGAAGTCCTGGGTTCCCTGACCCTAGAGCAATCAGTATGATGATCTGTCCAGCAGCATGGCCCTGGAAGCCCTGGATTCCAACTCCGTGGCAGTCTGCCAGGTGGGCTGCCAAGGAGCGTGGTTTCATTTCCGTGAAATGTTTCCATTTCAACGAATTGGCAGTTTCCAATGAAAAAAATCTTCTTTCAGAAAATGTCTGACCAGCTTTAAATAGGAGAGTGACTGAGGAGCTATGGGATGAAGTATATTAAGTATGTTTGTCAAGGTTCCTCCCCTACTCTGAACTCTAGGGTTCAGATGTGGGGACCTGCATGAAAACCTCCTAAGCTTACTTTTACCATCTTAGGTTAAAACTTCCCCAAGGTACAAATTAATTTTATCCTTTGTCCTTGGAATATCCACTGCCACCACCAAACTCTAATTGGGTTTACTGGGAAACGCAGTTTGGACACGTCTTTCCCCCCAAAATCCTCCCAACCCTTGCACCCCACTTCCTGGGAAAGGTTTGGTAAAAATCCTCACCAATTTGCATAGGTGACCACAGACCCAAATCCTTGGATCTGAGAACAATGAAAAAGCATTCAGTTTTCTTACAAGAAGACTTTTAATAGAAATAGAAGTAGATAGAAGTAAAGGAATCACCTCTGTAAAATCAGGATGGTAGATACCTTACAGGGTAATTAGATTCAAAACATAGAGAATCCCTCTAGGCAAAACCTTAAGTTACAAAAAAGACACACAGACAGAAATAGTCATTCTATTCAGCACAATTCTTTTCTCAGCCATTTAAAGAAATCATAATCTAACACATACCTAGCTAGATTACTTACTAAAGTTCTAAGACTCCATTCCTGGTCTACCCCCGGCAAAAGCAGCATATAGACAGACACAGACCCTTTGTTTCTCTCCCTCCTCCCAGCTTTTGAAAGTATCTTGTCTCCTCATGGGTCATTTTGGTCAGGTGCCAGCGAGGTTACCTTTAGCTTCTTAACCCTTTACAGGTGAGAGGAGTTTTCCTCTGGCCAGGAGGGATTTTAAAGGGGTTTACCCTTCCCTTTATATTTATGACAATGTTGAAAACACCCAGCTTTCTCACTTAATCTCAGCTGGTCCAGAGAATACAGTCCAATGAATTTCCCAGTGTCTGGGTGCAACTGGGGTATAGATTACAGTGAGTTGGCCGAGTTGCCTGAGAAGACTGAGATAATAGCAGTAGATTGGGGGAAGCAGTCAGAAAAGTTTTATCAGCTCTCCTCCTGAAGGTGTATGACTGACATTTGTGACACAGTCCACAATTTAGGGAGGGAACTGTGCATACCCCTAGCTGCTTGTGCATGATCAAATAGCAAAGGTAATGAAGACTGCTTTTTCTATCTGCATCTGCTCAGGAGGCTGGAGATTTTCCTTTCAGATGTGGAACTTGTCACTGTGATTCCTGCCTTTGACACCTCTATATTGGACTAGTGCCCTGTGCTCTACATGGAGTTACATTTTAAATCTATTTGAAACCTGCAGCTAGTGCAGAATGCAGCAGCACCCTTGATAACCTGATTTCCTGCTGTGAGCACATTAGAATTGTATGCAGGGATCTGTACTGGATTGTCTACAAACAGAGATCAAGATGTTGGTTTCTACCTAAAGGGTCTTGGGACCTTCTGGTCTGAGAGAGTGCCTTTCTCCCAATGCCATAGTCATGTAGCTAAGATCAGTGGGGACTCCCAAGCTGGAATCTTGTTGGAACCTAAGAGAATCTGAGTGTTCTTTGTGGATATCACTTTCCTTTAAAATCCCAGGCCAAACGTGTTGACCTGTGCATGCTGCAAAAACCATTTGTTTAAGCTGAATAAATGGAGGACTGAAGCAGATGAGGGTGTGATTTCTGTGTAACCCTTCTGCCTGTCAGAGTTGGCAGCAACAAGGGCCGGGTTCAGTATCTAGGGGTTCCATTCCAATAACACAATGCAAAACCGGCTCGAGCCTCCACCCAGTGAAATGGGACAAATATATACCACCCCTCTGGGTGCCTCCAAGAGGCAATACTTCCCCTCTTGCAAGCACATAGTCTGAGTGTAGCAAAAAGCCTTTTAATAACAGAGAGAAATAATGTGGCATTATGTTGAGGAAACACCACCAACAGGATTCATAACACAACCCATGAGCAAAAAACCCACCCCAAGCAAATTGGGGCGTGTCCTTTCCCTTTGGTTCTTGAGTCCAGCAACCCAAAATCACCCAAAGTCCCAAAAGTCCAACGACCTAAAAGTCTCTGTCCCTGGTCAGGGCAGCCCCAGAGTTTGAAAGTTCATCTGCAGAGCTTTACCTCCCAACCTGGGTGGAGATTGGGGGGTGGGGGTTAAGGGCCACCTTACGTGGTCCAAAGCTGATGGCCCCACCTCTCCATGGGGCTCCGCTCTGCCAGCCACCGCATGAGCTGCTCTAGGCATCCAACAAACTGCTCTGCTCCAGAAGCTGCTCTGCTTGCCGTCCCACAAACTGCAATGCTCTGCTCTGCCAGCCGTCCCGCAAACTGCTCCACCATATATTTTCAGGCTCCCCCACTACTTAACACAACACTCAGTGATTTCAGCTCTTAGTAACTTTAGCCCTTTTGTGATTTCAGCTTGTAGTAGGGGAGCCTCAGTGGTGGTGCACCATTAGCCCCAAGTGAATTCAGCTCAGCAGCCTGTAACTAGACTCCTAATGGAATCAAAATTAGCTCTGCTATTCCACAGTGGAGAGAGGAAGAAGTGCAATTAGCATGTAAGGCCCTCACCAGGAGGCCCATGCCACCAAGTATTAATACCTATCCCCAGCCTCTCTCAATTCACAGAGTTTTGGCCTTGCCTAGCAAGTGCTACTTAGTTGATGGAGCGTCCCTCCGGCATAACAAAAGGCCGAGCCCAGTTCCACTGTCCTTGATTCCCATAATCAGGGTAATAACAATTTATTCTTCCTGCCCCAATAACAGAGACACTGGGGATCCCACAGCAGCCAAAGTGACCATTTGGGCAGCTATGGCCTCATGCTAGGCGGGGTGGGTGTGCCTATGCAAATGAGATCAGCCCCTGAAGTTCTTTTCCACAACTTGCCACACCTCACCACCAGATGTCAGGGTGGAGCTCATCCTGACTCTCCTTACATCTGCGTGGTGGAAATGCATGAGTCTGTGAGAGTTTTAAGTTCCTGTGATCTGCTGACGGGTGATTGAGATGGAATAGAGTGAAGGAGAAATGGTGCCACTTTGGATTATTTATATCATAAATCCTCTAGTACTGTGTTTTTAAATGTATGTCAAGGAAATGTTGAGCTTTGATTGGGTACTCTATGCTGTAGATATTTTAAAAAAATAAAAATAAATACACACACACATAATAAGGACAGTCCAATGTGTTGCAACAAGGTATGTTCAAAGATCACAGTTAAAAATGACCATGGATACAAGGTGGAGAAGTGTGAAAGAATCAAATATCTGGTTAGTTAAGGTTTGTGGGAGGAAAGATAAAGGAAGACAAAAGCAAAATGAGTTAGTGCTAACCAAAGAGGTAATGAGGGAATAAGGGCTTTTAAAAATATGTAGCAGGGGGAAATGAAACACTAGAGAGAAAAGTGTTCCACTGGTAAATGAAGAGAACCATGAAGATTCTAAACTGGCTGAGTTACTAAGCTCCTTTTTAAGTTGTTCTTAAGAGACAACAGACAGAAAAGGGGTGCAGACAATCAATAGGAGGTAGTATCTTGTCAATAGAGAGGCTGTTGAAAAGCTGACATGAAATACACAGGAAACTTGAATCTATACTAGTCATCAATTCTAGATGATACTCATCTTGGGGTCTTAAGGGAATTAGTTAATGAACTTAACTTTAACAACTGACAATTATTTCTGAAAAGTCATGAAGCATTCTGGCAGTACCGATATGAAAATGAAATTTGATATCAGTATTTATGGAGCAATATTGGCAATTATCCAGTGATAAACATAATTTCAAACTATACTTAATGATTATTAATAGAATATTAATAGGAATATTGAAAGGAAAATCTGTCTGTATTATGTTGACATAATAACACCACCATAGTTAAGGTTGCACCTAGATTTTTATTTTAATAGGGCTAAAACATTTTCAATCTCTTGTTTTTGAACTGGAAGATCAATTTGAAATATATATTGTAGTTTATGAACAATTTGAATGTTCTAGGACATTTTGAAGGGGAAACAACCTAGTACAAGGTTAGAACTAATTACTTCAAAAAGCATGTGATCAAAAACTTTGTAGCAGACACTGTTTTCTTCAGACCACTTTTTAAAATGTACATGAGCAGCTTCAGATGAAATTGATGTGTGTGATGTTTTGCTATCACAAATTGGGATGAATATTTATTAAAAGTTGCAACATGCTTTCTATAAATAGTTATTAAGGTTTAAAAATTAGTATTTTGAGTGTTGATTAAAGGGTACATCAACACAATACTACTGATGGGAAAAGCTATGGTGACAGCATAGGAGTTTAGTAACAGAACTAGTCTGGGACCAAAATGTAGTCAAATTTCATTTTGTGGGCAAGTTAGTTAGAGAAAGATGATGAAGATGTAATTTGATTAATAAAAATCTAATCACCACTGTGGCATGGCAGGGCGGATTTGCTGTCCCCCCACCTAGCTTCCAGTCCTCCGGTTGGTGAAAATTTTGATAAGACGAGGTCATTGGAAATGGGTTGAGTTGGACATGAGTTGAAAGCTCTTTCTCCCATGAACACAATGGTATCAAGCATGGCAAATTGAGAAAAAATATGTAGATATATATTTGAGAAAGTGTTTAAAAACCAATTTTTAAAAAATTATATCTTTACACAAGCATGCTTTGCTTACATAAAAAGACACTGATCATTGGTAATCCTAGTGAAGTTAGCCTTGACAAGAAGGACAGAAAATATTAATACATCAAAGTCATCATCAGTGTCATCTTCACCTAGGGGCACCACCGCTAGACATGTTTTCAAACTGATCTTCGTCCTCTCTGCACTCCCACATCTCTGTACAAGATAGGCTGCTGGCCAAACATTTGTAGCATGGTGAGCATCTGATCTTTGCATATGAGCACTCTCTTAACTGAAGGATTGATTTGGAATTGCATGGTATTTTACATACAACTGGTGTGATCAGTTGATCTCCCAGGACCAATCCATGAATAATAGCGTAGGGTAGTTTGGATGTACTTTATCTTCTCAAAGGGTAATAATGTGCCCTCTTGATAGCAAGTATAAATGCATGCCTTGCAGCTGGCATTTTTTCTCTGTTTGTCTGTTTCTTGGAAAACATCCAGCAACATAGCTCTGGAAATGTTGTAATGTTGGTCTTCAAATGGTAAACTCGGCATATGAACACCTCCAGTGCATTTATGACCTCATCAGTGATTGCCTCTGCATTCCGAACACCTTCAGAGTGAGGAGAGAATCTTTGATGGCTGAACAAATGCCTTCCAGTAAGGTAATTTTGTCTTTCTAGTAGGGCTGTCAATTAATCACAGTTAACTCACGCGAGTAACTCAAAAAAATTAATCACGATTAATTGCACTTATAACAATAGAATACCAGTTGAAATTTATTAGATATTTTGGGTGTTTTTATACACTTTCAGTATTGATTACAATTACAACACAGAAAACAAAGTGCACAGTGCTCACTTTATATTATTATTGTTGATTACAAATATTTGCACTGTAAAAATGATAAAAGAAATAGTATTTTTCAATTTACCTCATACAAGTACTGAAGTGCACTCTTTTTATCGTGAAAGTATAACTTACAAATGCTGATTTTGTTTGGTTACGTAACTGCACTCAAAACCAAAACAATGTAAAATTTTAAAGCCTATAAGTCCACTCAGTCCTACTTCTTATTCTGCCAATCGCTAAGACAAACAAGTTTGTTTACATTGATGCGAGATACTGCTGCCTGCTTCTTATTTACAATGTCACCTGAAAGTGAGAACAGGCGTTTACATGGCACTTTTGTAGCTGGTGTTGCAAGGTATTTACATGCCAGATATGCTAAACATTCGTATGCCGCTTCCATGCTTTGGCCACCATTCCATGCTGATGATGCTCATTAAAAAGATAATACATCAATTAAATTTGCGACTGTACTCCTTGGGGTGGGGGCGGGGCGGAGAGAATTGTATGTCTCCTGCTCTGTTTTACCTGCATTCTGCATATATTTCATGTTTTAGCAATCTTGGATGATGACCCAGCACATGTTTGTTTTAAGAAGACTTTCGCAGCAGATTTGACAAAATCCAAAGAAGGTACCAATGTGAGATTTTTAAAAATAGCTACAGCACTCGACCCAAGATTTAAGAATCTGAAGTGCCATCCAAAATCTGAGAGGGACGAGGTGTGGAGCATACTTTTAGAAGTCTTAAAAGAGCAACACTCTGATGCAGAATGATTACTGATATGGAATGGGTTCCATATGAGGAGAGATTAATAAGACTGAGACTTTTCAGCTTGGAAAAGATATGGATAAGGGATATCATATGGATAATATGATTGAGGTCTATAAAATCATGACTGGCTAGAGAAAGTAGATAAGGAACTGTTGTTTACTCCTTCTCATAACACAAGAACTAGGAGTCAACAAAATGAAATTAATAGGCAGCAGGTTTAAAACAAATAAAAGGAAGTATTTCTTCACACAACGCACAGTCAACCTGTGGAACTCCTTGCCAGAGGATGTTGTGAAGGCCAAGACCATAACAGGTTTCAAAAAAGAACTAGATAAATTCATGAAGGATAGGTCCATTATTGGCTAATAGCCAGGATGGGCAGGAATGGTGTCCCTAGCCTCTGTTTGCCAGAAGCTGGGAATGAGCAACAGGGGATGGATTACTTGAAGTTTACCTGTTCTGTTCATTCCCTCTGGGGCACCTGGTACTGGCCACTGTCTGAAGACAGGATACTGGGCTAGATGGACCCTTGGTCTGACCCAGTAGAGCCATTCTTATATTCTTATGTAAATTACAGAACCCAAACCACCAAAAAAGAGAACCAACTTTCTGCTGCTGGCATTTCAGATGATGAAAATAAACATGCATCAGTCCACATTGCTTTGGATCATTATCAAGCAGAACCCATCATCAGTGTGGAAGCATGTCCTCTGGAATGCTGGTTGAAGCATGAAGGGACGTGTGAAGGGTTTAGCACATCTGGCATGTAAATATCTTGCAACACCAGCTACAACAGTGCCATGCAAATTCCTGGTATCACTTTCAGATGCCATTATAAACAAGAAGCAGGCAGCATTATTTCCTGCAAATTGTAACCAACCTTGTTTGTCTGAGTGATTGGCTGACCAAGAAGTGAGACTGAGTGGACTTGTAGGCTCTCAAGTTTTACACTGTTTTATTTTTGAATGCAGTTTTTTGTACATAATTCTACATTTGTAAGTTCAACTTTCATGATAAAGAGATTGGATTACAGTACTTGTCTGAGGTGAATTGAAAAAAAAAGTTGTTTTGTTTTTTACAGTGCAAATATTTGTAATCAGAAATAAATATAAAGTGAGCACTGCACATTTTGTATTCTGTGTTGTAACTGAAATTAATATATTTGAAAATGTAGTAAACACCCAAAATATTGAAAATAAATGGTATTCTATTGCTGTTTAACATCACGATTAATCATGATTAATTTTTTTAATTGCTTGACAGACCTACTTTCCAGCCAGCCTTCCAGTAGTGTCAGATCTTGAAAAGGCATGGAAACCCGGCAGTGTGTCAGCTTTTAATGGTCTGAGTGATAGAAACACATCTCTGAGGGATATACAGTGATTCTGTTTCCCAGCAACCGGCACAAAACCAGAATCTTGTGCAAGTCTGGGATAGCATCTCACAGACAGCATTAGAACATATGTGTTTTGTGCAAAAATCCAGAGTTTAATAGCAACTCTCTCTGTGGCACTGATGACATGGAAGATAATTTTAGTGTCAGCCTCATCATGGGGAACTATAAGAAACCTTACTGAATGATGCAAGGCAGCAGCTTCATTATGTCATGCAATGACAAAATTCTTCAAGCAATTCTTCACATGCTGGATTATTTTTTCCACAAGGAATGTGGTTTACTCATCCTTTGTGTGAGTATAAGACAGTCAGTTCTTGATTGTGACATTGGCAATGTTTTTGGACTTAATAAGTGTGTACTGGACAGGCACAATACCATGGAATCTCTTTTTTTGGTAATTATTTTTAATTGATTCCTCTGCATACATGTCAAACACAAGGTAGAATTCATCATTGGTCCAGTATTTCCTCTGTAGCCTCATAATGAAGTGTCCAGCCAAATTTCAGCAGGTATTAATAGTTTCTGGTTTGCTGAAAGCTTTTACCTCAGCCATACCATCTATGATTGCTACACTGGAAAGTAGCAGTCACATTGTTAGTAGGTGCTGGCTTAGAAAGACCATTCCAGATATGCATTAGTTTGCTTTTTTCCTGGCACATGTGTATTGTATTGGAACATTGATCATACTACTACAGAGAACTTACACTTTTCCAAAGTCTTACATAGATCAACTTCATCATGAGATCTGGACACAACCAAGAGACAAGCAAACAATGGCTGGTCTGAGGTTAGCTCTGTAATAGTCCCCACCACTTTCACTCTAATTTTATTCTTTGCGTTTGAGCACTTCTGTCGGTTCTTCTTGACTGGAGTCTTGGATAATTCTTTGGGGTCTGAAGGCTTCATAAAGGTCATGACCCAAAGTATGAATTCAACTGACAACTTTAGCTATCTCATCACTGAAGACTGCTTTTGTCATGATATTAATAAACTCCGGCCCATCATACACAAATAGGTTGCCAGTGGGAATAAGCTCATCCTTTAGTTTTAAAATTGCCCCTTCTTGGCATTTAACAGGACCTAATCAGTCTAGATGGTGCTGGGTTACTTCTAGGGAAGTGATCCCAGCCATGCTTGATGTTTTGTTAAAAACTGGATAGAGCTCTTGGGTTGTCAGGAAAAAACTAGGAAAGAGCATTTGAATGCTGTGTTATGCCCACCATATTCTGGGGCTTCATTCAAACCATGTGCACGGAAGGGAACTGGGGACCTTTTAAAAATCCAGATTTGTTTTCTAAATTCCTCCCGTATGTCCCATACACCTCTTATTTCAGTGACGTATCAGTCAAATCTACATCTAATGCAAAAAATATTTCACAAAATCAGTGCTGTGAGGTTCAAATTCCAATTAGCAGTCTTGACAGATCAAATAAGGAACAACAAAGACGCAGCCATCTTCATGTATCACCGTGCCATCCCAAAAGTTGGCTTTGTCACTGATTCAACCTCATCAAATCGCTTGATCCATTCTGTGATATTACAGATCTCCATTGTGTGCAATAAGTCTTTGAGAGCAGAATGTATACTGGGTGTGTGGAACTGGTTTTGTAAGTCCTTTAGACCTGTTGGGAGATGAATTCAAACACATCACTATGCTTTTCAAAGAAGACATCTGGTAGCATGTTTGAAGGGCAACAAGTGTTTGGGTGTATGCTTCAATAGCATGTTGCAATATTTTCCTTGCAAGAATTTGGTTTACAGTACTGTCACTATACAAAATACCCCAGATCTCAAGAATACCAGTGCTATCAACAAAGCAGCTGATTGTATGTGTTGCTTTAAAGAATATGTGCTGTTGTCCAGGACATAAAATCTACCATCCATGAAGATCATGGGCCATTTTTAGCTGTTGAACAGGTCTGTAAAGGCCCATATCTAGTGTCATGACATATTTTGATTCAGTTCCACAGATGTATTTGTTCATGCATTCCAACTGCATAAGGAATGTTAACTGAACTGAGTGATCAGTGGGGCTAGCAGGTCTGATTGGCAGGATGCATACATGGGTCATTCACTTTAGCACCTCATGCAGTGTCGAGTTAAAGACTGACCTTGTTGAACCATGACCTTTCTCCTGAAATGTTATGGTGCCCAGATCATTTGAGGGTACATCTTCTATCTCTTCAACTCAAGCCACACTCAGTGATTTTTCACCTCTGGAGTGCATTCCACTTTTGCACAATAACCAAATGAGGTCAAGGGTAGTGAATGTAGAATGCTCTACTATAGTTGATTTAACTGCTGCTACATTGGAATCTGGACTTCTTGGCTTCAGGATTTTTGGTCCTTGCTAGGAAAGTAAGTGAATCATGAAGTCAGAAAGCTCCTTCAAGGAACAGTTTTTGCTGGCCCAGACAACACTTGAGGCCAGGTCTGGTGCCCATTAATACACTCCTGACAGCAGATCATAACAGTAGCATGAATGGAACCTTCGCCATCAGTTGTACCTTCAAGGAAGTCTAAGTTATTGCCACTACAACATATAAACCTATTCTTGATGACGTCTGAAGAAACATACAACCTGTCCTTCAGTGCCATGCTGTGAAAAACTTACCTTGCAATTGCAGTCTATAGGCAGAGCACATATACATGGTTATACTCATTGAAGAAGCAAATGCTCTGCATAAGTTGCACAAGGATTTTGCTATGGCTTTTGGAATGAATTGTTAAACCAACAGCCATTTGTAGTGGCTGCCAGCCCTGTACTCAGGGTCCCGGATGCCCATCCCCAGCTTCAGGCCTTGACTCCCGGATGAAGGTCCGCTCCCAACCCAAACCCCCAGCTGTGGACTCAGACTCAGTCCCCTTATCCCCTCCTCGAGCCACAGCCCCGCATGGCTCCATCTGGGGCCGGGGTCATGGACAGAGCTAAGGTGGGTATGAGGTAAAAAGTTTGGGAACCACTGCATTAGAGCTTCTGCGAGGCAATTTATGAACTCCAGCTGAGTCACACAGTGCTTGTTTCTGTTGCTTTTACCTTTTGACCTTTCTTTGTGTAGCACGTGATGTGATATGCAATGTCACCCATTCTGTGCATATCTTTTTGGTCAATGCACCCACTTTATTTTCCATGCTAAGTTCCTTCTAAGAGTGACTGCTTCATACAGTTTCTTACCTCTCTTGTGTTGAAACTATGCTTTATGGATGCCTTTGGGCTTCCAGCTCACTGCAGAAGAAGCAGGTTTTCTTCTTGAAACACATGTCAAGAGATCTAGTATAAGGTGAGTATTGCCAACCCTGGCACTTGTTCTGGCATCTTAAACTTTTTCCTCATGCTTATTGTGGGAAACAAAGGAAACATCCTTTCCTACCTTGCCAAAATCAGTTTATGTGTGCACTTCTTATAGCATATAAGGTGCCATCGAGCATTGTGTTTAACCAGATCCCCTGCAGTGATATTCTCCAAAGATTCAGCTACTAATCGGTATACTTTGTCTCCCTATTGATGCCTAAAAATGATCAAGACCAAAGTAAAAACAAGGATTGTGTAAAAATTACTTTGGGGTGTTAATTAATTATGTTATACAATGTATGTTATAAAACTCTAACCCAGGGATCGGCAATCTTTGGCACACAGCCCGCCAAGGTAAGCCCCCTGAAAGGCTGGGCCAGTTTGTTTACCCGCCACATCTGCAGGTTCAGCCGATCGCAGCTCCCACTGGCCGCGGTTTGCGGCTCCAGGCCAATCGGGGCTGCGGGAAGCAGCGGCCAGCACATCCCTCGGCCCATGCTGCTTCCCGCAGCCCCATTGTCCTGGAATGGTGAACTGCGGCCTGTGGGAGCTGTGATCGGCCAAACCTGCGCACACGGCAGGTAAACAAACAGGCCCAGCCTGCCAGGGGGCTTACTCTGGCGGGCCGTGGGCCAAAGGTTGCTGATTCCTGCTCTAGCCCTTCTGCCAATTAGTTTGTCAGCCATAAGGGTCAGGTTCAATATCTAGAGGTTCCTTTTTAACAGTACAACACAAAACTGGCTCGAGCCCCCACCCAGTAACCTGGGACAATTACTCACCACCCCCTGGGCACCTCTAGAAAGCAATACTTTTCCTCTTGCAAGCACAGAGTCTGAACGTAGAAAAGGCACTTTTAATAAAAGAAGGGAAGTAACCTGTCATTCATTTGGGAAACACCACAAGCAGGATTCATAAACACAAAACCATGAGAAAAAGACCACTCCAGAGTATGTTGGGCAGTATCCTTTTGCCTCAGGTTCTTAAGTCCAGCAACCAAATATTCCTTCAACGTGTCCCTCTCTTCTTCACATCCCGGTCACAGTTGTTTTCCTTGGTCAGTGCATCTTCAGAGTTCATCTCCCACCCAGGCTGTGAGAAGGTACCTTGCTCACTCCACAGTCTGGGCACTCGTTCACTGCTTGCCTCTCCGTCAGCCACCCTACTCAACAATGTCTTCAGGTCCCACCACTTAGCAGAGCTCTCAGTGATTTCAGCTCTGTGATGTCAGCACTCATTGATTTCAGCTGTTAGTGGGGGAGCCTCACTGCTGGTGCCCACTGATCAGCCTCTTGCTTCAGAGACACAGTCCCAAAGCAGGTCTAATGACCTGGTTATCAGTGATTTCAGCTGTGTGGTGTATAACAAGACTCTAAATTGAGTCTTAATCAGCTCTGTTGTTACACAGTGGAGAGAGGAAGGGTGAAATGACGTGTAGGACCCTTAGGCAGGGCCCACACCACCAGGTATAAGTACCTGTCCCCAACCTTTCTCAACTCCACTGGGCTTTGACATCCATGACCCCTGACTAGCAAGTGCAATTTAGTTGAGAGTGAGTCCCTCGGTCAGGGTATGCCAAGCACAGTTCTGCCCCCCTTGAGTCACACAATAAGGATAACAACCCTTTAGTACTCCACCCCAATAATGAAGTGACTTGCTATCCAACACCAGCCAAAGCAGTCCCATCATGCTGAGCATCTAGGCAGGTTGGGTGTGCCCATGCAAATAAGGTTGGCTCCTGAAGTCCTCTTCCTAGGCTCATCACTAGATGTCAGGGGAGAACTCATTCAGACACTGTTTACATAACTCTGCAGATACCATTTGTGGATGGATTCCAGTAATTTTTGGCTGGATGCTGATGCCTACACCTCATTATAATTCTTTTGGCATAGTAAACAAAGCTGATAACCAATACCACTGAAGTGCTTCTTTTTTGTTGATGATGGCAAATCGACTTTAAACACTCCTTCCATTTATGGTAATCTGTAACATTAAAAAAATTAATCAGGTATCATGTTCTGAGCATTAACTGATAACACAGTACTGTCAGTTTATGGCCACAATTTAACTTTGTGAGAGATGCATGTTTGACATGCCTGTGTTAAAGTGTATTTAAAAAATGTTGATTTCTAAACATTGTTTCAAGCGTATCTCTGCAGAATTGTTCCAGGTTTGTCATATTTGGTACCATTGTGTTCATGGAAGGAAGGGCTTTTGAATGATATCCAATTTGACCCATTTCTGATGGCATTGTACAAAAATTCCACCAACTGGAAGACCTAGAGCTGGGGACTGGGTCGGAGTGCAATGAGTGTCCTCTGCCAAGCTGCCCATTGAAATTGTGATTCTGTCGTTTTTTGACTAATCAAAAGACACCTTTCTACCATTAACTTTCCCATAGCATTACACATGCTGTCAGATTGAACAGAGGGTTTAGAGCAACACAATGTATTGGACATACTGCTTACTAGAACACTAAAGGATTTCAGAAGCTGTGCGTGGGAATTTGAATTGCTGAAACCCCCTGAAGCTTGGGGTATGGTTCCCTTGACTGGGAGAAATGTGTAACACAGGCTAACAAATGTCTGTTGGTTACCCACTAATGGCTAGACCAAGTATAGAGATTTATGACTCTGCTACTGCCTGTGAGCTCAATGACATTGTGACAAAGAAATTTGGCAATTTTTCATTTACCTTGTTAGTGCCTGTGACAAAGTTCCTGCTCTACCTTGGTGGGTCTTGCGCTTATTGGCGGATTTCCTTGCCTTGGAGCTTCACAGCAGCCCTCAGCTTGGCCGTTTTCATGAACCCACAGTCCAGGTTGACGACTCCTGTGTCTGACCAGGAGTTGGGAGGTTTGGGGGGAACCCGGGCCCATGCTGTACTCCGGGTTCCAGCCCAGGGCCCTGTGGAATGCAGCTGTCTAGAGTGCCTCCTGGAACAGCTGTGCAACAGTTACAGCTCCCTGGGCTACTTCCCCATGGCCTCCTCCCAACACTTTCTTTATCCTCACCATAGGACCTTCCTCCTGGTGTCTGATAATGCTTGTACACCTCAGTCCTCCAACAGTCCGCGTTCTCACTCTGAGCTCCTAGTGCCTCTTGCTCCCAGCTCCTCACACGCACACCACAAACTGAAGTGAGCTCCTTTTTAAACCCAGGTGCCCTGATTAGCCTGCCTTAATTGATTCTAGCAGCTTCTTGATTGGCTGCAGGTGTTCTAATCAGCCTGTCTTAATTGTCTCCAGAAGGTTCCTGGTTGTTCTGGAACCTTCCCTCTTACCTTACCCAGGGAAAAGGGGCCTACTTAGCCTGGGGCTAATATATCTGCTTCTATTACTCTACTGTAGCCATTTGGCCCGACCCTGTCACATACCACATGTAGGGCTAACTTAGCTGACTTGAGCAGGCCCAAGTTAAGACAATATAAGCCTGAACAAGTAACTGCTGAATAAGCTCAGATAAGTAATTTCCCAAACAATCAACTGTGAATATGTTTATAGTAAATAAAGGAGGTAGGAATGAACTAAACTAACTATTGTGGGTATGTTTATAGTAAACAAACTAGGCAGGAAATCCCTGAACGATAAGTTTGCCTTACACAATTTGAAAAGTGATTGGTCCTGAGATATTAGTAGCTAGAAAGATGTGTGTAAACTGTGTACTAACATGAATTGAAATGGTGGTATCACCCTGTACCTAAATCACCTAATTCTGGGCTTAGCCAGCATGGGCAAAAAGCTGTTATATGCCTAATAAAGTAACCTGAGTGACAGATGTGAGGTTGGAAGACCAGGTGCCAGCTCTTGCCAAGGCTGCAGGCATCACCTGAGCATTGACAACTTCATAGCTGGAAACCAGCCCAGCTCACATATATGTTAGTATTGTTCAAGATAGGCATCACATGCTATAAAGAAATATGTAAGTTTTGCTTTATAACTGTAAAATGCCTGCTCTGAATTTGTGAACCCAGGCAGGAAAGACTATCAAAACTGAGTGAGCCATTGTGAAACATCTCAATATAAAGACTGGGTTGATGGCCCTCTTACACCCTGTAATGAGGGGGTGTGGGCTCCCTCTGAGACTGACAGGGAGAACCACTCTCCACCCCTGGTGGGCAAAGCCAGGCAAGCCACACTCCCGACCTGAAGCAGAGGGGTGGGACAGGAATTTTAAAGGGCAGGCCTGCAGCTCAGTTGTGCGAAAGCTAGAGCAGGAAGCAGACATCTCTCACCTGCTGCTGAGTCCTGCACCCGAGACAGAGCTCTACAGCACTGAGGACCCAGAAGAGGTGCCGGGACTGCCAACTGACCTGTACCTGGAGAAGCTACTGACTGCTGCTGTCTGTGAATGCCGGGGAGACAGAGGAACCCCAGTAGATGGAGGTACACTTAGGAGGGGTAGTAGGAAGTAGCCCAGGGACACCAGACATTAGTCTGGTTGTGTTGCCAGAGTCCAGGTCAGTCCTGACCCAGTAGCGGAACCCTCCACCACTGTCAGGGCCCTGGGCTGGGACCTGCTGATATAGGATGGGCCTGGGTTCCCTATCCCTGCTGCTGATACCCCCGGGGGTGGAAGCCTGCTCATCTTAGGCTAAATGGCCTTTGTTGGTTTGCTGTCTGCTCTAACCAAGAGCCTTTGGGCTAAAGACTACTTATTGCTCTGCCCTGTCAGAGGGCTTGAGCCCCTAAAACTGCTTATGGTTCTGACCTTCCAGAGGGCCAGAGTCCCTTTGACCACTAATCCCCCTATTTAGTCTTACATTTATAGTCACATCATAGTGAGGGGACATGGTCTCTCTCTGAGACTGATGGGGAGGGACGGCCACAACCCCCTAGATACCCATGAAGATACTACAGCCAAGAAAATTTGTCCTATAGGCCTGAATTCTGGAAGAAGGAAATAAAGGTAGCTGACATGAAAATTCTTCATATTTCTTTGCTGTCTCACTCTCACAGGGCTGAGTTAGGAAACAAAAGCGAAGATCCCCAGTGTCAACCTGGATTAGCGCTAAAACACATTCAGTGCTGACAGATTAATACAACTCTGTCACCTTTTGGAACCACAGACTGTAACTCATTTGTGTATATATGTTGCATGCTTTAACATGCAAATAACTCTCTCATTTCTTTTTCATAGTTAATAAATCCTTGGTTAGTATTGGCTTCACGTGTTGTCTTGGTGTGAGATCTGAATACAAATTGACCTGGGATAAGTGACTGGTCTCTTGGGACTGGAAACAACCTGTCTTTTCTGATCTTTGGTGTATGGCAACCATCAATCACTGAGTCCAGCTTGCTTGAGTGGCAAGATAGACTGAAGTGCTCAAGAAGACTGTCTGTGACTCCATAGTAAGACTGTTACAGTGCTTCAGTGCTACAGTGCTACATTTGTTACTGGGTTGGTGAAATCTAATTATAGAACATGCAACTAGTTGGGTTGTCTGCCCTGCTTTTTGCCAGTTTGCTCTGAGTTTGGCACTCACTGTTGTGAACCACTCCAGACAGCATGACAACAGGCTGAAGTAAATCAGAGGTTTTTGGATCCCAGAGAACTGGATGTAGTAGTCTTCCAGAACTGAATGAAGTGTTCTGGATAAGCCACATGGAAAGGTCTTGTAGTGTATTCAACCACCGTCCTTTTAAGTTGGTAGAAGTCTTACCATTGACAGATATAGATTCTGAAGAACATTTGCTTCAGCTCTCAAACCTCAGTTGTGAATGTAGCAAGCATAAAATATATTTAACCAAAAAATACTGCATATTTGGCCAACGTGTATTCCTTTTTTTTTTTTTTTTTGGTATAAGGAGATTCTTTTCTATTGTATTCTCTCACAAAATGTGTTCCGATATGGAGTTGACTGATTTTTTTTTTCATTTGAAATTTCCTTTTAATGTGAAAATGGCCTTTTGTTCCAAATTGAATTTTCTGTGCAACCTTTTCATTTTTTGAAAGATTCTGATTTTTATATTTAAAAAAAGCAAAGCAGAACAATGACATTTTTGAAGTGTTTTCCCATTTTCCTCACCTTTTCTCCCTTTTTTCCTTCCCCCTTTTTATTCTCTCTCCCTTTCCCCCTTCCCTTTTCCCATTTTGCTACTGAAAAGGGGGAGGGAAGAAAAAAAGAAGAGAAAGGGAAAAACAAACAATTTTTTTTTTATTTGTTGAAAAATTGGACAATTTCAAAACACTGTGAATTTTTTTTTAAAATTAAGCATTTTGACCAGCTCTACCCCTTCATGCTTTAACTCCCACCTGCCCCTGCAACTAAAATACTTTAAATCAAATATGTCAAAAAAGACAACAAAAGAATTTTCCCCAAAGAGTCTACCTAGACCTGAAACAAAACAACTACCCCGAAGCTGCAGCTGCCATAGAATACAAACACAGTGACATTATATCAGGAATAATCTTCAAAAAAATCTTTCCAGTCTTAAAACAAAATGAATTCTTTCCCAGCACCCACCCCAGAATAACACCAATCAAACACCATCCTCCAAGAAATCCTTGGAGAAGAGGGCACTTTTGCAATATGCAACCAATCTTGTCTCTGTATATCCCATGTGGGAACTTCTGAGCCAAGGACCCCTTAGCAATTATGCCCTGGTAGCAGTACTCTCCTTTTAAAACCAAGAGAGTGATCATAGTTGCTGTGGTAACACCCAGGAAGGTATTTCTCAAAGATCCTCATCCAGAGACCACTGAAGCCAATAGGAGCCTTTCTATTGACTTCGATCAGGCCTATAGACAGAAGCCAAACCATTCAGGGTTTCATGGGTTAAAACTAACACTTAAAAATTCATGCAGAAATGAACTGGGGAACCACTGAAAATACTCCATTTATGCATCACTGTAATCTAATCATTGTTTTATAGATCCAAAGTCCATAAGGGAGTATCACAAGCCCACATATGTCCCTCAAAGCTCAATTTAATATTTTGATCTCTATGTTAGATGTCTAAAATTTCAAGTAGCCATATAACTCCCTCTTGGTTATGCATTTGAGAAGGCTCAGGAGCATAAATTATTTCAGGAAAGGTCAGCGGAATTTACATTCATAAATAGGTTCAGTATCTACCTATTCCAAACAGTGAAATAAATAAATTAAATAAATAAAAATATTCAGATCTATTTTTGTCCCTTTTTGAGATCTACTGTTACAAATATGAAAAACTTTAATGTTTGGACAGTGCTTTGAACATGTAAATTACTGCTTAAGTGTCAAATATTGAACATGTAAAATACTGCGTAAGTGTTAAATATTATTATTTCTTGCAGAGCCACAATTTTGCAAGACAGTTTAGACTCCATTGAGACTACCTGGGGAAGTATAGTGCATGCTTTTTTGCATTAGAATTGCAGAATTGGACTATCACTGAGTACCTTCATGAGAGTAACATGCACCTACCTAATTCTATTGGATCGCCAGCTACAAGAATCAATGTAATTTTAAATAGCTTACACTGTATGCAGTTGATATTACTCTTACTGCCTTTTGAAAGTGCATGATCCAATAGTTCAGTGTCCAAGAATCTGCCATTTACCCAGATGGATAGGACAAGAAATTGGGAGGAATATTTGTTTGGGAACATGTAAAACAAAGGTATAGTTTTAGAGCTTCATAAGAGTCAAGTGAAAATAGAACAAAAGTCTTCATTAAAAAACAAAACAAAACAGGGACAATTTAGGGTGGCAGAATCTAATCACCCGAGTCAGAAATAACTAATAAACTGGATTTAGTACCCTACTGTTGTGAAATGCTTATATAACTCTAATGCCCACAAGTGGTCAGGCCTTTGATTGTATGTTTCATCTTACAGTTGCCATCTCAAAAAGGACAGTGCCCCTCTAACAGCATGCTGGGACATTGGTTCAGGATTGATTCAGGTCAAAGGGACTCCTCACTTATTAAAGCTAGGCATCTGCTTAAGTTCCTTACTCTATCATGGCCACATTCCATCCTTAATCATTGTGCACTCCTGTCTTTGCTCTGTGGCCCAAGGTTTTCTCTGGGATGAGAGAACTAATTTTATGCCCTGGTGCTTGGACTGTAATTAAAAATTGAACTTGATCCTTTCCACAGAGTAAGTTTGATATCCCTGCCTTGATGGCTGCAGACTATTCATGAATTATAGATGAGAGGTGTTTGTAAGCTCTACGGACCAATATGGAGGGGGAATTGAGGCCATGGCCCTGCCTCCTCCCTGCCCTTTTATACCAGCTTTGGGGCACACACAAGAACAGTCTATTCACTCCCTAAAACTCAGGGACTGCAGTTATTACGGACCTTTGTGCAGGCTATCATAGTGAATTCTCCTTGTGTGCTTGTTCCCTACTCCTGCCCATTCATCTGTAAAGACCTGTCATGAAATAATTAATACTTAGTAACCCGGTAATAGTGGGAGATATTATTGTTCCCGTTTTACAAAAGAAAACACTCAGACACAAGTGAAGGCTTACCTTTTCAAAAATGTCCTCACATTTTGGGGGCCTCCTTTTCTAAATGACCAGCTTGAGACATCTACGACTTACTTGTCAAAGGTGCTGTGCAGGAAGTGTGGGTTCTCAGTGTCTCTGAAAGTCAGGCCTATCAGTGTCTGAAGTTGGACTTTTTTTGAGAAATGTCTCCTAAATAGTCTGCAGTCACACAGTGACTCATAGACAGAAGTGTATGATAGCAGGACTTGAGCATCTGTGGTAAATTCAAAGGAACCTATCAACTTGCAAATCAAATTTCTGACTGGAACTTTTTGACCCACTATAGTTACAAGTAACATCTAAGATTATTGAAACTGCAAAGAAAATGAACAATCATTTTTTAGTTTGTTTATGTGATGCATTTGACATTATTTTGAGTATAGTCATTTTCACTACGTAAACTAATAATCAATTTTCCTTGCTGGAAACAACAGAGGTACAAAACAAAAAAAGCCCCTTATAAAAAATTTAAAGAAAAATTGTTCACTGGTAATTCACATTGTCAGAGTTCCCCCTCCACCATCCTGTGGCAGATTCCAGACAATAAGCATAATGGCACCATCTATGAGGGGGAAAAAAGGAGGGGGGAAAAAGGCAGAGGATAAATAATTGCAGACGTCCTTCCCACTCCCTCCCCTTTACTCAGATTTAAATCTGAAAATTCCCCTCCTACATAGACTCCCCGGTTTCATAAGGGGAGAAAGGATAAGCCTGACTGAATTACCTGTCAATTCAGCCACCTCTTCTCTTCTCCTGTGGGAGTTTCAACTCAATCAAGCAGACCCATAAAAAGAGGGGAGCTTAACTAAGAGGCCCTTCAAAAATTTTATGAGCTAAGCTTGCTTCTGGCATCTAAGTTATGTGATGAATGTGCGAGGCAAGGATGGCACAGATTTCCTGTGTGGTCACTTCAACCTCTTGCCCCAGGAGGTGGAAATACCCCCAAGAGCGTCTCCTTTCTCCTTTCATAGGTGGTCTCATCTTTTCACAAGTCAGGCTGATTCACAGAACTTGTCATAGTCAACAGATGCAGGGAAACTTTTCATGCATGACCTCAGACTGTGGAGAAGAGAAGACACACTGAAGGGTAATATCTGTGATAACTGGTCTCCGTAAAGAGAGGGCTTTGAAAAACTTGGGTTGTGAGGATGGAAAGTAAAGCCCATTGGCCTCTGGGAGGCCAAAATAGCTGAAAATCCAAATTCTGAGATGGGAGAGTTACAAACCCTTCTTGAACCTAACTAAAACAAACTCAAAGGCATGTCTTAGGGCACAGATTGAGGGGTTCTAAAACAGAGAACACCCATAATGTCTCTGTGGTGCAGTAGGAAGGACCTGAAAGCTAATGAGGGAGAATTTTGGCAGGCAAGCCATTGACCTGCCTGCTTTGAGAGGAGAAGTACAGCAGAGAAAGGCTCAAAGAAAACTGGAAGGAAACCTGACATTGATGAGCCAGGAGGAGAGAGATGGAGAATATTTGGTAATTGAGAGACTTAACATGAGTTCATGTCTAGGCAGAGGTGAAAGTAAGCCGGTATAGTTCAGTATGGCGTACTGGCAAGAGCCAGTACGCCGTGCCGAACCAGCCCGGCTTCCCCAGGCTGGCACTTTAAAGGGCCCCGGGCTCCCCGCAGCGGCCGGAGCCCCGGGCCCTTAAAGTGCCGCCCAAGCCCAGCTGCTGGAGCCCCTGGGGTAGCGGCGGCAGGGCTCCGGCAGTGATTTAAAGGGTCCGGAGCTCTGCTGCGGTAGTGGCGGCTGGAGCCTGCGGCCCTTTAAATCGCCCCTGTGCCTTGGGGTTCCCAGCTGCCTCTGCAGCTGGTAGCTCTGGAGGTGATTTAAAGGCCCTTGATATTTAAAGGCCCCACCTCTTCCAGTTGAGGCCATGCCTCTTCCAATCGAGGCCATGCCCCCCTGCTCAGGATTCCGGAGTACCGGTAAGGCCTTTAAGTTACTTTCACCCCTGTGTCTAGCTAACAGAGGCTGAGCTCCCTGGGCTTCAGCAGAAAACTGGAGGGAAACCTAGAACTGAGGAGCAGGGGTAGGGAAGGCTGAAGCCCAGGTACTGAAAGAAACACACATTCCCATTGAAACAAGAGGTTCTGAACTACTAAGCCAGGGCAAAAATGAAAGGGAAACTTTACACTGTGGAGTGAGCTACACCTGATGTGTGAAATGCAAATAAAAGTTCTTTCTGAACAAAAGATCCTGGGATTTTGGCTTGTGCATTAAGTGTTTGATGGGAGGATTAGGTAGAGTCCTGTGTCTCAAGATGCAGTAGTCACAGTTTGCTGAGGGAAAGGAGAGCCAGAGTATGAGCACAGCACTTCAGCCCTTGAGAAGCTAGGAACAGACTGCTGTGCTGAATCACATCACAAAGGAGCTGTGCTCTGAGGTGTTAGACTTAGTCAGACAGACCCTCCTTAGAGAAAATTTGCAGGGAAAAGCACGCATTTACATCACTTAACAAGTTGTAGTGCCATTCTTTTTGGTGAGGTTTCTCTTATTTTAAACCGCTGCTTGTGGGAAATTATTTATTATTTATTTATTTATTTATTGTTAAGCGCAATAGGGAAACAGAGTGTACATATGTCCTTGCCTCTCTTCCTCCTGCTTCAACCCCAAATTAAATTTCAATAGGTCCACAGTATGAAGTAAATACAGGAAAAAAGTGAATAACTGTCAGTGCAAATTTTTACAATGAGCACTGCTGCTAAGGGGCTACTCATGTGCTTAAAATTATGTATATGCTTAAATATTTATTCTACTGAGACATACATTATGTAATACTGTACTCTGAAGAAATACAAATGTTGTATTGAATGGCTGATACATTCTTAACTGTCATACAGCAGTACGAGCAAAGTGGATTCTGATATCTTTTAATTTGCAATACTTTTCTACATATATTTTTGTCAATTTCAAATTTCAGCAACACTTTATACATTGAGGTAAATGAATGTTTTCATGGATTGACCTATATCACAAGCTTAAGGTTAATGCAATCTAATCAACCTATAACACTGGAGTTGATGAAATGATTAATGAATGAAACTGATAAACCCTTGAATGAAATTCTAAACAGTACTAAAGACAAAAATAAAACTTTGCCAGGCTTGAACAATTCTCACTGCACCAAAAATCTCCATTTAAATAAAAATGGTTGTTGTATAGGGAGAATTGTCATGAAATGACGTGTGCGGAGTTAAACTGCATTTTTAAAAAGAGATGTCCAAATCTAAAATGATTTAAAGCCTAATCCTGCTACCATCACAGTCAGTGCTGGACACTTCCATTGCCTTCAGTGGAAATAGGATTGAAACCTGTATGATTATCTTGACAGCAATAATCAAATGTTTTGGAAGGAAAATTTTCGAGTGCTAAATGTAATCTGACATTTGAATGTATTTCAACTGTTCTTTTAAAGTTAACCTGTACTTTCATCCTGTGACATAAACTATTAACTAATCTAAGAAAGTAAAACATGAAAATAACTTCAGCTTTTATAATAATTTAGGTGAAATGTAGCCAGGAATCTATAAACCTCTGTATACTCCTCATCTCCTGAGAGCTGTACACATATTTTCATTGGGGATTATAAGTATCGTCATTTACACAGTATTGCACAGGCTGGATGTGGATAAATATATCTCTTGCACAGATGTGCATTTTCAGAAGCTAGATGTGCAAACAAAGTGCAAAGAAATTGTCAATACAATGGCTTTGGACTGTATCCTATTTGATTCAGGTTAATATTTGTCATTCTGAAGCCTCAGTTTTTCAGGATGTGAACAGCAGAAGTAAACTTGCTAAAAATGTCTTCTGACATTTTACTGCTATTTTGAAAGCTTTACTACACAATAGACAATAAAGTTAAAGGTCAGAATCATAAATAACAGAACTTTTAGTAGCGATTGTTTTCATCTTTGTGAACCTAAGACAGCTAACTCAGTTCAGATTCAGTTTCAATCAAAACAGTGGGATGGTTTTGTCATTGACTTCAGTGCAGCCACAATTTCACCTCAGATTTCTAACAAATGCACACTCATTATGCTAACAAAACTCATATTATTCTGTCATTTTTCAATTTGCAGTACTACTAAGGAAAGCTATCTGAGGTGTAACTACTCTAAGGGTTCATAGGTACAAATGCTGAACACTGGTGAGAATCCAGCAAAGTGCTTAAGTATGTGCTTAACTTTAAGCACATTGAATGATCTAATTAAAGTCAATGGGACTACTCAACATGATTTGTCATACTAGAATGAAAGAGCTAGGTACCTTGCAAGATCTAGCCCTCTATAAATTTTTAAAATGTAAAGGGGGAATGAGAAGCAGTGTTGCATGTTGAGTTTTTTTTTTCAATTAATTGATGTGACCAGTACTATATTTTTATTTGGTATGTATTGCCTTACTCTGCATCTTATCACTTTTTCTGTTAAATAAATATATAATATTCACATTATTCCAAGTTTTTTTTTTTTGCTTTATAATACAGTACTATAGCAGAATAGCAGAACGTAAAGCACGTTTTTTGCTGCAATGGTTATGTTAATTGAATTTTAATGTTGTTTTATTTTCTGGTTATTCACCAGCAATCTCTAAAGTTTAATAAAGCTCAAAACATTTAATTTTATTGCCTTGAAATACTGATTATCTGTTTAAAACCAAGAATGATGTGATCTACTACCTGTGCCACACTGATTGAGTGAATTATCTAAAAGAATTAAGAGATGTGGATTAGAAGAGAATCTTAATGCAGTGAAAATATTATTGTATGCATTACTCATGGCTGTTTTACAAAAACATGCAAACCTTTAATCTCAGTCTTATAAAAGAAAGAAATTTTATTACTTCACAACTGAACTAGATATTCCCTTGGGCATTACACTAGCATTTACATCTCTTCTTCTTGATTTTATTGCCAACATAAGTTATTTAAATGAATGAATAACAGACTGTCTATTTAAAAGGAAGAAGAGAAACATTAAGAATAATACTTTAAAAAAATTGATTTATCAGGGGGCTTTTATTTAATTTATTTAAAATAATATTTTATGTAAGGAAAATAAAAAAGAATCATAACAATCACAATGAAATAAGACCAAAAAATACAAAGGAAGGTAATTACAAAGCTATATTAATTGTATCCTAGAATAATATTTTACATTTATGTACTACCTAATGTTAAGAAAAATCAGAAAAAAGAACAAAAACAATGAAAAAAGTGGAATGAGCTATTGGAAAGGAGGAAAAAAATGGCAATTAGAAAGCAGTTTGTCAGACCAAAGAAATACAATTTAGAAAATTGTCATGGTACAATGCTGTGAATCTCAAGTACTATTTCACCAGACCATTAATACAGTTCATATGTACCTCTCTATTCCATAATTATCTGTTAATGCATTGACTCAAGAAATAAATACTAAATGTGATCAAATCAATGTACTTCTATTCTTCTTTCATAAGTTTCTCTTTCAAAAGATGCCATAGTACTTAATAAGAAAAGGAGTACTTGTAGCACCTTAGAGACTAACCAATTTATTTGAGCATAAGCTTTTGTGAGCTACAGCTCACTTCATTGGATGTATGAAGTGGAAAGTACAGTGAGGAGATTTTATACATACACACAGACCATGAAAAAATATACATTGTAAGGAGAGTGATCACTTAAGATGAGCTATTACCAGCAGGAGAGTGGGGTGGGGGGAGAGAAAACCTTTTGAAGTGATAATCAAGGTGGGCCATTTCCAGCACATTTCCACGAGTTAAGGAGAATGTCTGAGGAACAGTGGGAGGTGGGGGGGGGTTGTGCGGGGGGGGGGGGGAAGGAATAAACAAGGGGAAATAGTTTCACTTAGTATAATGACTCAACCACTCCCAGTCTCTATTCAAGCCTAAGTTAATTGTATCCAATTTGCAAATTAATTCCAATTCAGCAGTATCTAGTTGGAGTCTGTTTTCGAAGTTTTTTTGTTGAAGAATAGCCACTTTGAGATCAGAAATCGAGTGTCCAGAGAGATTGAAGTCTTCTCTGACTGGTTTATGGTATATAAGCCTTATACAGAGCAAAATGGATTTATTTGGGGTTTGGATCCTATTGGGAGCGGTGTGTCTGGGTGCTAGAGACAAGAGCACTTTTTAAGCTATCTTCAGTTAAGTCTGCAGCTTTGGGGCGAGGTTCAGACGCTGGGTCTGGGTTGGAGCTGGCATGTCTGACTTGACAAGGCAGAGTTCTAGAAGCCCAAACTGGCAGAGAAAACGGGCTCAGAGGTAGTCTCAGCACATCAGGTGACAATCCCAAGGTGGTCTCTGTGACCAAATCCATCACACCATTTTCCCAACATCAACGTGGGATGATTGGGAAAGGTGCATGAGGGGTGCATTTTTAGGAACACAGGTCTGTTCAGAAAGCTGCAAGCAGAGACTTTCTTTCCAGACTGCAAAATAACCATTGGTGATGTTGAAATGCTAATCGTGATCCTGGGAGACCCGGCCTACCCCTTGCTCCCATGACTCATGAAGCTGTACACAGGCAGCCTGGACAGCAGTAAGGATTGGTTTAACCATAGGTTGAGCAAGTGCAGAGTGGTGGTGGAATGTGCCTTTGGACATTTAAAAGGTCGCTGGCATTGTTTGCTTCCTAGGTTAGACCTCAGTGAAAGCAATATCCCCATTGTTATTGCTGCCTGCTGCATGCTTCATAATATCTGTGAAACAAAGGGAGAAAAGTTTCTGGCAGGGTGGGGGGTTGAGGCAGATCACCTGGCAGGCAATTTTGAGCAGCCACACAATAGGGCAATAAGAAGAGCACATCGAGGGGCTTTGCGTCTCCGTGAGGCTTTGAAAACTAGTTTCAGCAATGAGCCAGAGAAATGTGACACTTATCTGTGTTGTTCCTTACCAAACTATCCCCTTCAATGCATTTTCTCCCCTGTAAACTCCACCCCCACTAACCACCATGTGTTGAATAAATAAAGAGCCTTTTCTCCTCAATCCATTAATTTTTATTATGCACACAAAGACATAGAACCAGCAAAGAAAAGTAAGATATCCTGGGGCAAAAGGGCTGATAACTCTGTGGGGGGAGAAACAAGGACAACCTGCTTACAGATGCACTGCAACAACAAATAAAGACGAGAGAATAGGCACCTTCTGGCCCTTTTACCCTCTCCTGGGGTTGAGTGCAAGGGATACTGGACTCCCCCACCCTACCCCATCTCATAGGAGGTTTGGGGGAGGAGGATGTGCAACTTAGTGATGATGGCAGCAGGTTCAGCCTAGGTTGCAGAGGGACTCTAGCATCAATCTGCCTTTCTTGAACCTCAACCAGATGCCTCAACATGTCTAACTGCTCCTTCATAATCTTCAGCATCTCTTCCTGCATGGCACACTCTTGTTCTTGGCATGCTCTCCTGTCCTCTCTGTCCATGTCCAGGTTCTCACACAGTGTGATCCTCTATGCTCTGAGCTCCATCTTGTCACTCTCAGAGACATGCATTAACTCACTGAACATGTCCTCCTGAGTCTTCTTTTTTCGCCTTCTAATCTGGGAAAGTCTCTGTCCCGGTGTGGATGATGCGCTGATGGACAAGGTTTCAACTGCAAAGAATACAAAGCACAAGAGTAGCATTGACAGTATATACATTGATTCTGGTGCAAGGTTAATTCTTTTTTTAAAAAGCACCCCTCAATGTACTTCACAGCAAGCCACAATGTAATCACAGCTGCTGGCTACTACAAGGGTTGGTTTACTGTTTCAGCCATGGTGAGTAAGGCCACAAGGCATGGGTGAGAAGTCTTCAACTGCAGTTTTTGTGAAGACATCCTTGGAATCACTGGTTGGAGCTTCAGAAAAGCCCCTTTTCTCCTAGCCACCTAGATGGTGCTTGAGGACAGGCCACAGTGTAAAGCCCCCCAAATGGTTTGTTTTTTACAAAAGCGGCAATGGGTTGTGGGGGAAGGGAGACAAACAGGAAGCCACCCCCTTTTATTTTTTAAATACTGGTTGCAATACACAGTGAGCCCTTCCAACCATAATCATGGCACATTTGGGAAAGCGTGGTTGTGTGACACAGATTTCACCAAACAGGGGCAGATTACTTATTGAATACTTTGCAGTTTAAGGACTAGCTTTGAAAACTTCCCCCATTTCCCCTAGGTGGCCATATGCATTATCACTCTCCTGAGTGTAACAGATGCTGCAAGCATCTGGGTACAGACCTGGCCTTATGCTGCAATGCTCTGTGCTGCAATGATGCCAGCAGAGTTAATGCTGGAATAGTGTGGGAAAGTTCTACTGTGGTGGACGAAATAAGGCAGCCCTTCCCAGAAACCTTCTGCAAAGGATTGCAGAGTACCTCCATGAAACCTTCCTTGAGATCTCCATGGCAGATTCGCGGGCCATCTCCGTGCACATAAACAGTCTTTTTCAGAGAGCATCCTCTTTGCATCTGGAGTGGCCACCAATACCCACTACACCTACATTTTTGTTCAGATTAACTATAAAAAGTAATATCATGTAACCCTACTGTTTGATTGGAAAGGTGTACTCACCAGAGGTGCCATCCCTGGCATCACGCTCCACCAGCAACTGGTCCTGTGTAGGGATGGGCTCCAGGGTTAAAAATAATTCTTGGCTGTTGGGGAGAATGGATCCTCCACTTGCCTGCCTCACATTCTCCTCCTCCTCCTCTTCTTTGTCAACAATGTCCTCCTCATTGTTGCTCAAGGTTGCTCGGGGCTCCTGGCAGATATCCACGGAGCGTTTTGGGGTAGTGGTGGGGTCGCTGCCAAGAATCACATGCAGCTCCTCATAAAAGCGGCATGTCTGTGGGGCAGAACCAGAGCAACTGTTCACTTCCCTTGTCTTCTGGTACCCTTGCTGAAGGTCCTTTATTTTCATGTGGCACTGCTGCATGTTCCTGGTGTAGCCCTTCTCCCCCATGCCCTGTGGGATCTTGACATAGATGTCAGCATTTCTTCTGCTGGATCGGAGCCCAGGCTGCACAGTCTCTTCTCCCCGCACAGCAATAAGATCCACCACCTCTTTTGTACTCCATGTTGGAGTGCGTTTGCCACCTTAAGTCTCCATGATCAGCTGTGCTGGTGAGCTCTCCATGCTGATCAAACAGGAAATGAAAAATCGAAAGTTCCTGGGGCTTTAACAGGGGAGCGGCTGTTTCCTGTGTATCTGGCTCATGTGCAGTGGAGTTGAAAGTGCTCCCCAGAGCAGTCACAGCGGAGCACTGTGGGAAACCTCCTAGAGGCCAATTCATTTGGATTACACAATGCAGTGTCAACACTATCCCCATGTCGACCCATGGATGTTGAATCAAGCACTATACCTCTGGCGGAGATAGAGTACAGAAATCGACTTTACAGCCCACTTAGGTCAGTGGAATGAACTCAGTAGTGTAGACACATACATTATTAAATCGACCTAACTTTTAGTTTGTGTAAATACAGTTTAATCTAAAAACGTTTTGACAAAATAATGAATAGGGATGTTTTGTCCAAGAGATTTGGAACAATGGGAGGTAACAAAGAGATGTCATAAAATATTTAAGGTGATGTGAAAGTTTTGTATTCCAGTTGTTTGACTAAGACTATAAATGACAGGGCACTTCACCTTAACAATTTGTCCAGCTTAGGGGGCAGTAGAAAGTTCTGCCACTGACTGAGCGGAGTCCATTGTAACAAGCACACATGTGTTAGTGTAACTGCAGACATTGATCCAGGGACCTAGTACCGTGCTTTGTTGACAATAAACCTGGCCAAACACCTTTGCCACTGAACTGAGCCTGTGGTCTTTCTTTATAGTAACATCTAGCTCTGCTGAATGAGCAAGATGCCTTATCTGCTGTTAGAAGTGATAACATTTGGAGGTCCAAGGGCAGAAGCCCTTGGCAGACTGAACAGTGTTATTGAGGCAACAACAATCCAGTTTTCGGCACTTAACTACACTGCTTAGTACTATTGAGGTCTGCTGAACTAGCTACCTGTGCAGAGCTGGATAGCACATTGAATGAACACACACTCAAGCCACTGAGAACAAGGGATAGAAAAACACATGAAGCAGAGTGCTGGGGGAAGGGACTTGCGATTAACAGTAACTTTTCCTCCAGAAAAAAAGAGAGACCACAGTTTACCTGCTTCCTCCTTTTAGGCCAGGGGTTCTCAAACTGGGGGTCAGGACCCCTCAGGGGGTCGTGAGGTTTTTTCTTGGGGGGTCGTGAGTTGTCAGCCTCCACCCCAAATCCCCCTTAGCCTCCAGCATTACATTGGTGTTAAATATATAAAACAGTGTTTCTAATTTATAAAGGGGTCACAATCAGAGGCTTGCTATGTGAAAGGGGTCACCAGGACGAAAGTTTGAGAACCACTGTTTTAGGCTGAGATTCAGGCTTTTGGAGAATTTCTCAGGACTGTCTCCAAATTATCAGCCATTGATGGTGCAAATTCCATGGCACAGCACACTGTTGAGGGTTCAGAAATAAATAAAAATATATATAAATAAATAAAATAATGGCTGCTTGTGCTAGAAAGAGAATAAATGAGAAACAGAGTCTAGGTCAGCTGCAAAAATGAAAGATTCCATTTATCCAGATTCATTTAAGATCAAGTATATATTATTTTCCATATAATAATACCTAGCTCTAATGCAGTAATTTTCATCTGTGGAACTCAAAATGCTTTACAAAGGGGGTATCACTATCCCCATTTTACAGATGGGGAAACTGAGGCATGGAGCAGCAAAGCGACTTATCCAAAGTTACCGGGCAGGTCAGTGGTAGAGCCAGGAATAGAAGCCAGATCTCCTGGGCCCTAGTCCTGTGCTCTATCTGCTAAAGCAATACTGTCTTCCTATATATCATATGTACATAAACAGGAAAATATATCTTTGGTCTTAAATGAAGAGGAGGAAGATTTTAAAGACCTCCCACACAAAATAGGTTTCTGACTCTTTAACTATATACTATTTCCAACTGTTGAGTCCAATATAAGGAATATAGGACTGATATGTTCTGAACCAAAAATAATAACTATGAATGCTATTTTTAAAAAAAAATCATTTTCCCACCTACTTTCCTTTTTCCTGTAACCAAAATGTAATCTCAGTGCAACAAACTAAGTGAATGCAAAATTTTTGGAGAGTTTAAACCCAGAAATGTCAGAAAATGTAGAGATACAATTTCTATGGTAACATTAACTCTCCCCCCTTTCACATACATATTATGAGAGGATCTTTGATAAGGGCAATAAGATATAGTCATATGTTCAGCATATATCTATATTACAAACGCATGCTCCTATTTTTCATTTTAATAGTTCTACGATCACTGAAAGTAGTTCTCAGATAGGAATGTTTAACTTGGTGAGCCTATCCATCTGCTCGTAACATCTCTCATTAAGAGTTAATTTTGTAGTGGAATTAAATTATAAACCATGTCTAAACAGATCAACATCAAACTATAACTTGGTGAGACTTGCTATATCTTAGCAGATTCACCGTTTAAAGACAGGCTGTTTCTCTCCCCCTCCTCTCCATGCACACACGTGTACCATTTAATTCCAAAGAAACAAGTGGGATTGCTTTCCACATTCATTTTGAAAATAATTTGACTAGTGAAATAAAAAGAATAGTGCTTTTACTTGAAAGGATGACATTTAAATTGCTATTGATCTGTGGAAAGTTCAGTTTGTATAAAACTAAAACATATTTGATTAGAATGTACACTAAACATTAGATATATGCTTATTAGAAAAATGTATTTTGCACCTGCTGGAATCTATAATATTTTCTTGAGTACTCTAAAGTCTGTTGCAAAAGTACACATTGAGATATTGCTTAACTAGAAGTTATGCTAAGAGAGAATAAAAGATTAGGTCTCAAGGTTAAATCTGGAAATATACATGTAAAATCTTAATAGAGAAGAGAAAGAAGAGTTTGTTAAGAAATATATCTTTAACAAGTCTGGCATACTGGTGGCCTCTTTGGCAGCGTATTGGCTCAGCTGGCAATGCTCTGCACTATTATAAAAGATAGATAAGTTTGTTTTTATTCTGAGTGTCATCACTCTGGTAGGTGATGGGAGTGTTCTAGAGGCAAACAGCCTAACCCTTTGCAAGCGCTGTTATCCTGGAGGCTCTCCACTGTAGTGATGGTGACTGTATGGTTCTCTATTCCACTATAGGTTTTATTACTTGTATTTTTTGTGTCCTCCCCACTATGTGAAGTGACAACATAGGTTTAGTCTATGTTTTTTTGGCACCCTCTTCAATTAAAAACAACTTTAAAATATCTTGTGCTTTTGAATGCTAGAATGTTTTCTGTGTCTGGTTAATATTTCCCCTCTGATTTTAATCTATTCAGTTATTCACATGGCCCTCATCACAGTGGTATCTGATTACCTCCCAAGAAATTTAAAGTATCAATATCAATAACAATCTTTCTCCATTCCCAGCATGTTGGAAGAATGGCTTGATTAGTTTTTTAAAATGTGTGTGAGAGAGAGTGTGCTGTGTGTTTGAGGAACTTACTGAGGAAAAGCTTAGTCAAAGAAATGGGTTTTCCACTTAGTTCTCAAAGTGGTGAGGTCTGGGGACACTTATCTTATTTGTATTTTGATATTTGCTGTTTCCTTCCCCTTTTTCATATTTTATTCCCTTGTCTTTAATTAATTTCTCAAACTCATTTTCGTTTGCCCTCCTTACTTTTAACTACTTTTCCCATTCTCATTCTCTTTTATATGTTTCACAGTGTAGTACTACTTCTAACTTGTGCGGATACATCATGACTCTTTTCCTCTTCCTTCTGGAACATCTGGTATAGATAAGTATTGGAGATAGACTAGTGGACTAGATTAATTGATATGTTTAAGTTACAGGCTCAGGTCCTACAAACTTTATTTTGAATTTTGAGGACTCAGTGCTTCTGAAAATCAGGTCTATAAATGATAAATCATTAGAACGATGAAGGTTTTGAAAAATACTATACAGACACCACAGTCAAGCAGGAACTTCTTATGGCAAGATATTCACATGATTCTTGTGTTTCAAGTGAAACCTGTGAGAGTAAAACTTTAGATTTCCCGGAAATACACAGGGAGAATTGGAAAGAGGAATAGAAACTATGCAGGGTTTATCTGTGTTCAGTTTGTTGGACTGTAAACTCTTTGGAGCAGGGAGTGTCCTCTTACATTGTGTGTGTTTACAGCACCTAGCACAATGGGACCCTAACTAGAGCCTCTAAGCATTACCACAGTATACTCATACATTAGAATAATAGTTGTTTGGTGCATTGGCTTCCTGACATTTTGTAATACACTGGTTTGAGGTGGCTTATGTTTAAAGAAACACCTTGAACCTACCTTTCATTTAAATAAACATTCAGGTTTCCTAATACTGATTGCTTGGATAGAGCTACGTTAAAATGTGTCCAAACTGTTAGTTAAAATTTCATGGAGACGTAAGAAATAAACTTCAAATTAAAAAGACCTTGTTTTAGTTGAATTAGCAAATATGTGCAGCTAAAATATGAGCTGATATTAATCAGAGAGGATGAAGCTGTTATACTGTTGCAAAGATACATTGGCATACTATGCAAATGAATGGTTATGATGATTTTATGACCCACTCATTTCTTTAATACATTATCTGGGATGAAGCAATTGATTGACTAATGAGATCTTAATGGGAGTAATGGTCTAAGATAGGGAAGTGTAATTGCGTCTTGATTTAATCCAAAAATACAGAGCCACCATGCAGTTCCTTATAACACCGGAACTGGCATTGACATCACTACATACATATGTCAGTTTGAAATGTGCAGCAGCGAGTAATATGGGAATGAATCTCAAATGGAAACATCAGCAAATGTGATACAATAGGTTCTCAGGAAACATATCCACAAGCTATGGATTTATGCACAGAAGTAATTTATGCAACTTGTATCAGAATTGTTTACCAATACCAAACAGAGCTGTCCAACTCTGTGGCAATGAAGACAACATTGGCAACTTTCCAGGAGTCAGGTTACAGTAGCTAATTTGCATATTGATTTATGTATGTACAGTTTTCATTTCAGTTTTCCTTTTTGACCAAAGAAATACAATAAAATGTAGATACATTAATACATGTACCTTGATGTGGTATGTGTTTCAATGTTTTTCCCATATCCTTATTAATTTATTTTACCTCCTACTTTAGTTACCTCTTATCTCCATATCATTTATTTTTTCTCTCCTTTCTGTCAATTATCTCTTTTCATTTGTGTATTTTATTTTTCCTCTATTTCTCTCTCCTAATTGCAGTGGGGGCAGGTTGACACTACCGCTTAATTTGATCTACCTTATGTTGCTCATGGATATGAAAAAGACCCCCTGAGAGACAAGTTTTGCACTGGCCACGCTGGTGCTATATTGGCAGGAGACGCTCTTGTGTTTCAAGTGAAACCTGTGAGAGTAAAACTTTAGATTTCCCTGAAATACACAAGAAGAATTGGAGAGAGGAATAGAAACTATGCAGGGTTTATCTGTGTTCGCTTTGTTGGACTGTAAACTCTTTGGAGCAGGGAGTTTGACAAAGCTTCCACTTCTTGCCAAGGTGGAGTAATTGTGCCAATGGGTGAGCACTTTCCTGTTGGCATAATGTGTCTTCAGCAGACAGTGCCACAGTGGTGCAGTTGCACCGATGTCACACTGAAGTGTAGACTCTGATCTTTCTTCCATTTGTCTTCCCACCACTTTCCCTCTAGGTCCTGCCTCTGTCCCATAACCATAGTAGCTATGCATCTTTCTCTCTTGTCCGCTGGCCCTCCCCAACAGCCCTTGTCTATATATGCTTATTCCGTCACCCTTACTAGCTGCTATGTGTGCTTCTGCAGGATGGTTGGCCAAACCACATCTTGGATTTCTAGAGTACATTGTCTTCAGTCTTGCTTCTTACTTCAGACAGGAAGTGGAGCAGTGGTTAACTTTTTGTCTTTGTCAGCCTCTCTTTTAATACTTATGTAAGAAAATGGCTACTATTGTCAACAATTATATATATTTTATGAAAAAGTTAGTAACCAGAAGTGTTGAATTAGACCCTAATGAAGAAGCTGCAGAACATTTTTCTGCATCCACAGATACACATATAACATTCCGTGTTACAGAGCATTCCTTTGGTTTTCATCAAGTCTGTTCACTAGTCATTTAACCAATTAATTTACACTTCAGCTGAAATGGCTGATCTTTTAATTTAGATCACTATTAGGATGCCCATCACGAATTGCATAGCACATGATAGTGTCTTCCTAGGTGGCTAATAGTGGTCTAAATTCTCTTTTCCCACAGAAATTCCTCCTTCTATGGAACATGCTTGTCACTCTTTCCAGGAGTGAGAGTTTTGTCCTCCTGAACAGGGGACCCATGTGGGCAGGGAAGCCAACCTTCAAACACCTTACAGCAAAGTGAAGGACCATAGGTTTATGGAAAAAATCTGGTCCTACCTTCAGTTTTTTTCCCTTTCTTCTGTCTCATTCAGAATTTTATTTTTCCTTCTTAATTAAATGGAAACTTTCTAGCAGAGATGAAATTATCCAATAATATCTGCCTAAAGTGATAAAATAAAAGATTAATGTTATTTTAATACACAAAATTTTTGTGCTGAGATTTTAATCAAATTAAATGGATAATTA
Organism: Lepidochelys kempii; assembly: GCF_965140285.1. Classification (NCBI taxonomy): domain Eukaryota; kingdom Metazoa; phylum Chordata; order Testudines; family Cheloniidae; genus Lepidochelys; species Lepidochelys kempii. Next base: position 180,782,823 of record NC_136380.1, read on the forward strand.
TATTAACCAATGATTGAAGTTAAAGGAAGGCAGTGGCCCGCCTAAATTTTAAAATTATTTTTAATATTGTATCTCCAGTGTGATTTTCTAAAGATGCTCCACCGTTTTTTCAGTTATGTTGGCCTTTATGTATACCTTTTCTCAGAACCTTCAATTCCATTTTCTCTTACTCATGTGCCTATGGTGATTTAGGTTAATTCACTTCCAATATTACTTAAGACCATCAACTGCATACCCTGGAATTAGGGTTCCTTTGTACCTTTTTTTTCCTGTAATCATTGTATACACCTGTGACAGAACCTAGTGCATTTTTAGAAACAAAGTTGTGGTCTAGTGGCCTGAGTATGGGAGTGTAATTCAATGAATCCTGAATTTTAATCTGCCTATGATGTCATTTCTTTTTGTAGTGTGAGACATATTATTTTACCTTCTTGTCATCTTTTCTCCTGCACTAAAATTGGAATAATAATTTCCTGAGTCAGGAAAATACTGCAATGCATTTTCTGCAAATATTTATTTATTAAATTAATTCACTTTGCATTCATTTTCTGCCAACAACATGTGTAGCAAGAATCTTCATTGAAACAGTAAGTACTGCAGAACGGTTGCAGAAAGCAAATTTCACAGTGAGAGTATACACATGAGAAACTTGTTTCAGTATGAGTGCAACTCACAATCAAGAAAGTCGTGATGTGTCCAATCCAAACAGCTTGAAGTTTGAATATTGAATGTAACTGTCACAAATGACCTAAAACAAAGGATTATTAACAGAAACCATTCATTTAGAAAAGCAATCTGTTCAAGAACTATTTGCAAACAGAAGTCACTCCTGTGTAGTGGTGCTTTTTTCTCCTAGGTGGTGGGTAGATAATATTTATTTTTATTAGCACCTTATTTCCCCTTCCTTCCCCCCAAAATAAAATACAAATATCCAACCCCTTTTTTTCCAGTGACTGCTCTTCACATTTTTTGGCAATTGCAGGAATTGACTTAGTAAGTGATAGCAATTCTACAAGTGGTACAGTTCCTGGTACATTTAGTTATGTATGGCTGTGTTCTGTGTACTGCACTTTTAAATATTTCTGGTGCCTGGCTCCATAGCGGGTTAGCTGTCACTTTTAAAGGCAGAGCTTATGCTGTGTCAAAGAGTTAATCTTTGTTCATTCTTGTTTTCTTTTGTTGTTTACCTTACCTAAAATATGTCAGTAGTAGAACTGGTCAGGCAATTAAAAAAAACAAAACAAAAAAACCCCAAACAATTTCTTTTAATTGGGAAGTTCAGTTTTATTATTATTATTATTGCTATTAGTAGTAGCAGTAGTATTACCGTAGCATGTAGGAGCCCTAATCATGGGCCCACTGTGTTAAGCTCTGTTAGTGAAATACTCCCTTCCCCTCATTTTTGATTTGGTGTGAACATTAGGACTGAAAGTTTATAATTGCTTTTTGTGTATGGAAAACATAAAACGGTCTTAAGTGAAACATGATTTCATACATTTACTTGAGGGATATTCTGGAAGTAAACCATATTTACAGAACATAGAGCTCAAGGCTGTGGTGAATACATCAAGAATTTTACTAAATGTTGCCAAGATTATAATGTCATCTAACATAAAAAGAGTGAAACATTCCTCCTCTAGATATGTCTGGAGCCTCTTATAACCAAGAAAATTTACTTTAATATATATAGCTTCATAGATATGCATGGCACTTTACAAAACAAATCTGGACAGATTCCTTGATAAAAAAATGTTTGCACTCTAAAGGTATGCCTACACTTACAAAGGCATGTATAGACACTGCCAGCCCAGCTTGCATGTGTATAAATAGCAGTGTAAACGGTGAGACACTGCTTAGGTGACTAGAGTACAGACACACCAGAACCCTAGGATACATACCTGTCAAGATTCCTTCCCCACTTTGAACTCTAGGGTACAGATGTGGGGACCTGCATGAAAGACCCCCTATGCTTATTCTTACCAGCTTAGGTTAAAAACTTCCCCAAGGTACAAGCTTTGCCTTGTCCTTGAACAATATGCTTTTACCACCAAGCGTTTTGAACAAAGAACAGGGAAAGAGACCACTTGGAGACGTCTTCCCCCAAAATATCCCCCCCAAGACCTACACCCCGTTTCCTGAGGAAGGCTTGATAAGAATCCTCACCAATTGGTACAGGTGAACACAGACCCAAACCCTTGGATCTTAAGAACAATGAAAAATCAATCAGGTTCTTAAAAGAAGAATTTTAATTAAAGAAAAGGTAAAAGAATCACCTCTGTGAAATCAGGATGTTAAATACCTTACAGGGTAATCAGAGTCAAAACATAGAGAATCCCTCTAGGCAAAACCTAAGTTACAAAATACACAAAAACAGGAATATACATTCCCTCTAGCACAGCTTATTTTACAAGCCATTAAACAAAAGAAAATCTAACACATTTTCTAGCTAGATTACTTACTAACTTTACAGGAGTGGTAAGGCTTGCATACCTGATCTGTTCCCAGCAAAAGCATCACACAGACAGCCCAAACCTTGTTTCCCACCACCCCTCCAGTTTTGAAAGTATCTTGTCCCCTCATTGGTCATTTTGGGTCAGGGGCCAGCAAGGTTACCTTAGCTTCTTAACCCTTTACAGGTGAAAGGGTTTTGCCTCTGGCCAGGCGGGATTTTATAGCACTGTATACAGAAAGGTAGTTACCCTTCCATTTATATTTATGACAATACCCGACATGTCTTTATATGTGCTGAAGCAGTGCCTTCCACACCTGCACAGATATTTTTAGCAGTGTAGTGTCCTGCTTTCTCCTGACTGCCAGAAACTTTCAGTGCTGCCGTGAAAGGCTCTAATAGAGGAGAAAGGCAGTGGGGAAAGGCTCCAACAGCTCCTGGCTGCCAAAGCCTTTCACTGCCACACGTAGCTAGACACCAAAGTGTGGACACAGCCTGCCTTTCACCGTGGTGTGTAATTACATGTACCCTACATGCTACCACAGGTGTAGAGAAGGCCAAAGGTAAGATAAGAATCATCGGAGAAGATTGCAAAATCAGGAGGGCTTGGAGAAGTGTGTGGGGGATGATAAACAATAATACTACCAAACTGTTATGTAGCACTTTTTGTCTGTAGATCTCACAGTGCTTTACAAAGACAGTCAATACCTTTCACCCCATTTTACAGATGAGGAAACTAAGGCTTGTCTATACTTAAAATGCTATGGTGGCACCTCTGTAGCCCTTCATTGTAGACACTAACTATGCGAGCAGGAGTGGCTCTGCTATTGGTGTAACTAATCCACCTCCCTGAGAAGCATTCTTCCATTGAGTTATGGCTGTCTACATGGGGACTTAAATCAGCTTAACTATGTTGCCCAGAGATGTGCATTTTTCACACACCCTGAGTGACTTAGCTGGGTTGATCTGTTTTTCTAGTGTAGATCAGTCCTGAGACACAGAAAGGGGAAGTGATAAGCCCAAAGTCACCCAGCAAACCAGTGGCAGAGCCTGAAAGAGGAACTCCAGTCTCCTGAGCACCAGTCCAATGTGTTATCCACTGGGCCCTAGCATTGCTCGGATGGGTATTATATGCATCTTGAGGGTTACAAACCTTATCTGTTTTGTTAATACACAGAAAACTGTTGTCCTGACTCTTCTCTCACTTACATCAGTGTAAATCAGGAATAGTTTAAATGAAGCTTGAGGAGAGTCAGGCCTACCATTTTATAATTCTCCTTGAAGAAGATAGGCTAGAGAAGGGAAAGAGTGGACACGTGGCATGTGAATTCAGGATGTGTGTCTCAGGAGTAGGAGGCTGCATATAATACAGAATACAGATGCACACAGAAGAAGGACATGCCAGGGTTAATCAGATAAGCAGCTTGGACTGAGTACAGAGGGAGTGCGGAAAGAGAATAAAAGCAGATGACTGTTATGGGGAGTTTAAGTCTCCAAAACTGAACAATCAGCTTTTAAGATGGCCAAAGACAAAGTAGAATTACTATTTTCATACCCTTCAAACATAAGAAGATGAACCCCCTAGGATGTAATAGTGAGCAATATCCTTTTAGATCAACGGAAGGGGATTATGTCATAAAGCCATTCATGAACTGGACACAATGGTTTTACCTCCACTTGCAGGACCCAATGGAAATAAAAGGTTAGCAGTAAGCAACAACAATTTCAGGAAAATCAACCAATGTCACCTTTTAGGGTACAGAAGTTACAGCAACTGATGTTTTATGTGGCTCCACAGCTCACTGGGATGACTTACAGTTAACATTCTCAGCACAGCGCTGCTAAGAACTAAAGGCTTACTCAGCAGAAGTAACTTAAGGGGAATATACATTGCTTGTTCACATGGGGTCAGTGTGAGCTGAAAATGTTTCATATTATACTATCATTAATATTACTAGATAGGGAATACAACCGAATGAAAACAGGGCTAGCAATGACCTTGGGGTAAGGGACAAACACCTTATTTCACAGTAGTTCACAAGTGACAATAAGTCATGCGGCTGACAGAGGTAGCCATCAAATATAAGTAATTAAGTAAAGTGATGCAGAGAGGATGCATGAGCTTGGGATGCAGGCCAAGAAAGAAGTAGAAAAACCAGACAGAGCGTAGAAGAAAAAGACATTGTCCGGCCATACAGAAAGAAGGACAGGAGACATTTGATATGGTTTTAATCAAGCTGCAACTTTATTATTAGATGTCTGATACTTCCTGGCAGATAAAAGTGTACAGTGCAGGTAACCCGATATTCATTCAATAACTACCTGGGGGCTTCCGCCAGCCCCACCCTTTTTCCATCCAGGGCCCCAGGCAATCCATTGCTGGGACCTTACCCTCCATCCCCCTTCATAGGAGGGTTAAGATGGGCTATAAAAAAGGGCTTGGCTCCCTGGCGTACCAATCATAGGAACCCCCCCGTTCCTTTAACCAACACCTCCTTTTTAAGTCTTTTTCCAAGCCATTTATCTGGTCACTGTATTCCTTTCCCATGGAGTACCTGCACTGAACATCCACCCCACACTTACATAATGAGTTGCTACATATAGCCTAACTCCCTTAAAAAAGCCTTCCCTGAACCCACTCTGGGGAAGGTGAAAAAATCCCAACTCCACCTAGGCCAATCTGGTGGTAAGGGAAAAATTCCTTCCCAGTCCCTGTAAATGGGAGCAGCTAGCATAATGCCCACAGCACCTGGTATTTCATCACCTAACAGGGAGGGAGGGTGGGTGCTGCCTCAGACTGCTCTGTGTAAAAGAGGCTTCATGCACAGGGTTGTCCCCTTTTAAACCTTTCTGCCCATCTGGTTCCAATGGGATGAGTCAGTGTTGCCATGCTGTCCCATTGTCCCCTTTTGCAGCAATTTGACCTCTTCCTCCCTCAACCAGCTATAAAACACTGATGCCTCCATTCTGCCAGTCAGACAAACCCTCCCTGCCCCCGCAGGTGCAGTCATTTTTGTTAAGGACAGGAGACTTGTGAATGATCTTGATAGTGGCGTGGGCCAACTGAGAAGTGGAGATAAAATGGATGAATGCTATGTAAAAATAAATATCTTGGATGGCTTCATGTCACATGAACGAAACTCACCTTCTTTCTTTTCTCAAGCAAAGCATCTGGTTATGATCTCTAACAAGCCATTACATATATTTTGGGAGAGAAAGGGCAGGGCCAGTGTGGCAGGGCACTATTAGTGGCACCCAGATCACTGATGCTGCTGAAGCATGAAGAACGTTACAGGCTCAACTATGAGCAATTAAACACTGATGGGGGATTATAAACACTTGGGTGGTAATCATGGCTAATGATGTGAATGGGAGGACATGCGTGGAAGGAAAAGAAAACAAGGGGAAGCTGAGAGGGTGAGCCTGGAGGGGGAGGAGTGAAGGCTGTAGGGAAGCTGCCTTTTGCTGTAAGCCTGAATAACATTGTGATGTGCTGTAAAAGAAGACTAAATGCACATTTGGTGAAAGAGTAAAAACCTGGTGTACATTTGTGACCAGGAGACCACATGAATTGGCTGAGCAGTGCAGTGCAATACACTGGATAGTGGTGGAGGTGCCCTGTGACAGCAAGATTAAGGCATAAGCCCCAGGGTTAAGGCTCAGTTCCTGGAGTCATTTCCTGAAATCAGAATCTCTACTTTCATTTTTTTTTTAAAAAAAGTCTCTAGCCTTCATGATTGTGGAATAAAAGCTTGAAAATGTGACTAAAGCGTAACCGAGGAAGTGGTGCCTGCCTGAGTCAGAATACATCCTGAAACAATAGCTCTGAGAGGTTAGAACTGCCTTTTGTATGTACATGTGGAGTTAAACCCCAGATCACTGCTTCGGGGGCTCTTACTAACTCCATTCCAACAGAGATCTTTGTGTGTGGCAAGAGAAGAACAATGCAGTGGGCGCAACCCATGCACCCATTGTATTTGCTCCAGCTGTTGGGATAAATGCCACTTTTTAATGGGTGTGAAATTAAATTGGTATAGCCAGTACTTATACCTTCATCCCCATAGCCTGTGGAGCAGGGTTGTTTTGAGTGTGGGGTGGGGGCATGGGCAGGCTATTTTCAGCTGTGACATGGTCTTTAGGAGACTACTGCAAACTAGCACAAGTTAGAGCAGCCCCCAGGGTCTAACCTGAACAAGGGCTGGAGCAAAGAATCCAAAAGCTGTGATTCTTAACTTCTCCTTTCTTCTCTCTCCTAGACTTTTTTGGGTGGCTGTATATGGGAGAATACCCTTCCTTTGCTAAGTGCTTCCGTAGGCTCAAGCAAAGGGCACCCAACTCCTAACCTGGTCCCCATGGGGCTCCCACAACCTGTCGGGGAGCAGGTAATAGAGCAGCTGGAACTACTTCCTCTTCCATCCCCTACAATACACCAGACAATCAGCAGGAGAGATGCTGAGCAGCTGCCATAGGGGAGAGCTCGCAACTGCTCAGAGAACTCCTGGCTCACATCAAAGCTGCTGGTGGGGCTGCATGGGACGTGGTGGGAGTTGTCTGAGGGAGAAGATAGTAACAGATTCTTCACTTTAAAAATCATAGAGCATGGCTCAGGAAACACATTGTCTGTTCAGAATCAAATAAAAACTGTCTCCTTAAATTGTGGCTGTGTTAGAGCCTCAAGGGCCACAGGGTGGACACCCCTAATCTATCTAGTAGGAAGTCGCTGAGGAAGTCACTCTCAGAACTCAAATAGCCACTTATTTTGATGCCTAAATTGGAACTTTTGGAAATCAAGCTGAAGGGTGTCATAAAAGATAAAAAAAGAACATTTTGGTTCACTTGTTCTGGTGATACAACTGCTTTGTGGCCTCCATACTGGTTGAGGTATGACCCATCAGGATCAATCCCCAGGTTTTAGCTTAAATCTCGAAGAAATGAATAGGCAGTGCTGGAGAAGTGGTGGAGATTGTTACCTCTGCAGGGGAAGGTAGATTAGTCCTTTGTGTGCTTACACACTTAGTCTAAGATCTTTGCATACTTCTAAGGCCAAAGATAACTATGCAGATATTTATTTTTATGTAGAAGTTCTCCAATCTGTCTTCCCTTCTTCAGCAATATGAATCATAGACTTTAAGGTCAGAAGGGACCATTATGATCGCCTAGTCTGACCTCCTGCACAACATTCTCATCTTCTTTTGTAATTAGAGAATGACTTTGCACAATGATTGTGCAAAGTTATTTCTATATGGAGTACTCAGGCCTTTTTGGTAGTGCCAGAGTTCTGCACTGAGGGGAACATTTTCATAAGGATCTAAGGATTTAGGAGCACATTTTCCACTGACTTCAGAAAAATTTTAGATAGCTTTGAAAATCTTTCCCTAAACGCCTGACAGGTCCTCTTTGTTAGGAACTGCATACAAAGAACAGGACACAAGAAGCCATTTGCAGTGCATAATACAATTTTCACTGGTTCTACAAAACCCGGGAACAATTCTGCATATTCATGAGTGTCCTTTACTGGAACCTTACGCATTCACTAATACCTATTACCTGTTAACTAATACTTACTTAAATACTGACAGCTCTCTTTTCTTGAAGACTCCTGGGACACTCATCATCCTTCCTGTTCCCTCATTTCTCCGGGGAATGTATTCTATTTCAAATTGAAAACCGATAAATGATGTCAGCTTTTCTTAAGCACAGCCCCAATTAGAAACCGTGGTGAAAAAATCAGTGTAGTTATACATGTTCATATCATATGAGGTTGCTCCTATCTCATGCACAGATACAATTCGGTGTGTAGTCTTGTTACAGCGAGTGGTACTTTGGTAAGATGCTTCATATTCCTCTAACTTCTGAAACTGATCATATTTTGAATTGGAGAGTCGTCAGTGGTTTTCTGTGAGCCAGTACCTGCAGTATTTTACTTGCTCATCTACGGTCTATCCTTTCTGCTAGAGAGAGGAGTCAATGAAACATTGTAGCCTATTCAGTTTGAGTGCAGACTCTTTTGTTACTTGAAAACTTCCTCATGTAATTCATGAGATTTTCATCGTTTTGTGGAATTTGTGAAGTTTCCCTAAAATGGACAGATTTATGCATATTCACATTCCCTAAAATTGACATTTATTCATATTCTTCCCAAGATGAGCATTTATTGTAAAAGACAGCAGAGATTTGTATGAGGGAAGGACTCTTTCACCATAAAACAATTCATAACATTTGTTAGAGCATATTTTCAAGTATAGTATAAGTCCAGCTGGCACTGTCTACTAGTTGATTGCAAATCTTTGCCAACCTACACTTTAAATACTAAATGGGGTTCTGTGCTCACAGTCTTCCAATTGTGTTCCTCATATTTTCATAGGCTATTTGTTTTTAATATTTCAGCCTGGCTGGCTTACACATTTATCATTGAATTATTTTCCATTTTGTTTATTCTCTAACGTCTTAAAGAGTTTGGGCTAGTACTGGCACCTAAATTATAAGAATTAATAGTCCAAAAAACTTCCTCTGCATCTGCACCTGGTTTAATCCTTCAAAGCCATTTAGCTTCACTGACGGACCCTTTGAAAAACAGCCTGCAGAAACTGCAAGGACAGTTCCCTCTCTCTCTTATTGGGCACATTTCCAAGGCTGCTGAAAAGTCAAAGCCAAATACATATTCTTTAGTGGGGTTGCAGGGATTTACTGAGAGCAGACTTCATCCCCTCTGGTGCATGTTCTATGCCCCCATTTCTGGTATTGTTTTACATGAACAACTCTCACTGAAGTGAGGGCCAGCTTTTTACCCTATATGACAATAAGCTTTTTTCATCTTAATAAAAATTGACCAGAACAATAGACATGAAAAGTATGGGGTAACATGAGTTACTGAGAACAGAATTTGGCCCATTATTGTGTGAGGGGGCTGAGCTGTGGTTCATGTGGAAATTAAATTTTGAATTTCATGACTTGTGTGTGGGTAAAAGTCCAGCCAATTTGTTGCATCAATGAAGTGCTGTTTGGTGGTTTTTTTTAAAATTATGAATTAATATACAGTTGATATTTTCTTGTGTAGTGTATAATGCAAATTGATGCTTCTGTAGTTCATAAATGTTAAGAATTAGAAATACAGTCATTTATTTAAATATAATATTTATACTTGATTTTTTGTGATGTGCTGTGTTAAAAAGGTAAAGAAAAACTATTGTACCAGACAGATGTTAATTTACCTTGATGTTAAATTTTTCCAATTTAATTTAGCATTGCTTCACTTTTATAACTCCAGCCTGTTTGTCATAACTTTTGAACAAACTGTCATTTGTTAAATACTTATAAGCAACAAGAAAAAATACAATGGATATGTCTGGAGAATTTGTACTATCAATTTGCCCAAATAGAGTCCTATTCTGTATTCGCAAAAAGAAAAGGAGTACTTGTGGCACCTTAGAGACTAACAAATTTATTTGAGCATAAGCTTTTGTGAGCTACAGCTCGCTTCACCAGATGCATTCAGTGGAAAACACAGTGGGGAAATTTATGTACACGGAGAACATGAAACAATGCGTGTTACCATACATGCTGTAAAAAGAGTGATCACTTAAGGTGAGCTAGTACCAGCAGGAGAGCGGGGGTGGGGGGAACCTTTTGTAGTGATGATCAAGGTGGGCCATGTCCAGCAGTTGACAAGAACGTCTGAGGAACAGTGGGGGGAGGATAAACATGGGGAAATAGTTTTACTTTGTGTAATGACCCATCCACTCCCAGTCTCTATTCAAGCCTAAGTTAATTGTATCCAGTTTGCAAATTAATTCCAATTCAGCAGTCTCTCGTTGGAGTTTGTTTTTTGAAGTTTTTTTGTTGAAGAATTGCAACTTTTAGGTCTGTAATCGAGTGACCAAAGAGATTGAAGAGTTCTCCGACTGGTTGTTGAATGTTATAATTCTTGACGTCTGATTTGTGTCCATTTATGCTTTTACGTAGAGACTGTCCAGTTTGACCAATGTACATGGCAGAGGGACACTGCTGGCACATGATGGCATATATCACATTGGTAGATGTGCAGGTGAACGAGCCTCTGATAGTGTGGCTGATGTGATTAGGGCCTATGATGGTGTCCCCTGAATAGATATGTGGACACAGTGGGCAACGGGCTTTGTTGCAAGGATAGGTTCCTGGGTTAGTGGTTCTGTTGTGTGGTGTGTGGTTGCTGGTGGGTATTTGCTTCAGGTTGGGGGGCTGTCTATAAGCAAGGACTGGTCTGTCTCCCAAGATCTGTGAGAGTGATGGGTCGTCCTTTAGGATAGGTTGTAGATCCTTGATGATGCGTTGGAGAGGTTTTAGTTGGGGGCTGAAGGTGACGGCTAGTGGCGTTCTGTTTTTTTCTTTGTTGGGCCTGTGCTGTAGTAGGTGACTTCTGGGTACGCTTCTGGCTCTGTCAATCTGCTTCTTCACTTCAGCAGGTGGGTATTGTAGTTGTAAGAAAGCTTGACAGACATCTTGTAGGTGTTTGTCTCTGTCTGAGGGGTTGGAGCAAATGTGGTTGTATCGTAGAGCTTGGCTGCAGTCAATGAATCGTGTGGTGTGGTCTGGATGAAAGCTGGAGGCGTGTAGGTAGGAATAGCGGCCAGTAGGTTTCCAGTATGGGGTGGTGTTTGTGTGACCATCGCTTATTAGCACCATAGTGTCCAGGAAGTGGATCTCTTGTGTGGACTGGTCCAGGCTGAGGTTGAAGAATTGGAGTGCCACAAGTACTCCTTTTCTTTTTGTGAATACAGACTAACACAGCTGCTACTCTGAATTCTGTAATTGGTACACTTTACCTAGGAGTTTAACTTGTCAACTCTAAACCCTTCCAGTGCACAATAAAAAGTAAACAACTAAAAGAAGTCCAAAGATTTTTTCCCCTCTTACAAGATACTCAGAATAAATTTCTATAATATTTATTGCTTCATGTGTGCCACAAACTGCTGCAGCTCAAGTCTGCAGTGGTAAACTTTAGAATGGATCCACCTCTAGAAATATCCACAGGAAGTTTCACATCCATTATAGAGCTCAGACTGATGTTTTTAGTCCCATATTCTCAGCTAAAATAGTCACTTGAAGCAGTGTACTTCTCCTTCATTTTACTGCTCAGGTTTCAGCAGATTATGGTGTCACCATCTTCCTCCTGTCCCCCAGAGAGTTCTCAAAAAACAAAACAGGGAAGATGTCAGGAGACATATTTAATTCCCCACCCCTTCCCCCAACTACTACCAGAATAACAAATTAGAAGCCATCTTTACATATTACCAAAAAGGACACATACATTTAAAAAGTTTTCCAGTTTATCTTTAAAGCAGACTAATGTTATGCTCTTTATATAAATCAGTGGTAGAATGTTACCTGGAATTCTCCATTAACTTTCAGTGAACTAATTTTAAAATAAAACTCTTCTTAAAAAGTCATACAAGAAATAGAGAAATATTATAGGCAGTGCCACAATTTTTTTTGTTTTGTTTTTTACCAGTGGAACCAAGACCACAGCTCTCTCATATGACTTGAGCTTTCAAGACCATACAAAAATGTCTTTCTTCTTTCCTTTTTCTACATCCAATTCTTTGAATTAATCAGAAAATCAAGACTTAGAAAAATTTCTCAATAGCCTCATAGCACCTTGCTGGCTCACTAATTATTGGCTTTCAGACATCATTTTAAACAACATTACCCTCTAACACTATGGCACAGCTGGATCTCCTCTCACAAGTCCTAATCCTTTACCTAGATCAAAAGTTACTCTGTTGACTCGTGTGTATATATAGCTAGGGAGATATTCCTAATGAGAGGTTATTCCAAGCAACTCATATCATATTTGATGTCTTTAAGAAACCTAGAAAATGCAAAGAAAAAAGAAACTTGTCTGTATATGATTATGACAAACACTGCCCTACTGATAAAAATCAGAAGCTGTCTGTCAAATTTCAAACATTCTAGAGTTTCTCCAGCTTATGTAGTTCCAATTGTTAATTTGAAGATGTAGATTTTGGTGGAAAAATATTTCCTTGGACATGATGATCCTTTTATTCTCTCTATTTCTTTATCCTCCTATATCTCACATAGATTTATTAAATTAGCCCACATGTATCAAATTATACAAATATCAAACTTAAAAATACAGTAACATCACTCCCTTGGAAAATGACCATTTGAACCCTATGCTCTTTGTTATATTTTTTCCTTACACACAAGGAATCCTCTTTCCTGGAGACTGAGTGATGGGTTAACCATGCCCACAAAGGCACAAGCAGCTTAAATTTAAAAAAAAAATTGAATCCAAATGTGTCTTTAATAAGCAAGACACGAGAAGTCTTCCACTCTTCTCCATGCTAATTAGGCTTCAACTTGTGTCCAGTTCTGGATGCCACATTTCACGAAAGACGTGGACAATTGGAGAAAGTCCAGAGAGGAGCAATGGAAATGATTAAAGGTCTAGAAAACATGACTTAAAAGGGAAGATTGAAAAAAATTGATTTGTTTAGTCTGAAGAAGAGAAGACTGAGAAGGGACATGATAAAAGGTTGTTACAAGAAGGAGGGAGAAAACTTGTTCTTAACCTCTGAGAACAAGAAGAATGGGCTTAAATTGTAGCAAGGGTGGTTTAGGTTGGACATTAGGAAAAATTCCTAACTTTCAGGGTGGTTAAGCACTGGAATAAATTGCCTAGGGAGGTTGTGGAATCTCCATCATTTGAGACTTAGAAGAGCAGGTTAGACAAACACCTGTCAGGGATGGTCTAGATAATACTTAGTCCTGCCATGAGTGCCAGGGGCTGGACTAGATGATCTCTCAAGGTACCTTTCAGTCCTAAAATTCGATGATTCTATGATTTCCCCTATGTTAGCTCTGGAACGTCACCACAGATCCAGCTGAGATGCTTCTAAAGCTATAAACCCTAAGAAACTTTAAATTCATACCAATTATGTACTTGGGTTGGAAAGATTCCAGACTAGATGATACTCTGCTATGAGAAGACATATTTGTGGTAAATTCAAATTATGTATTCTTCAGTGTCATAAAGAGAAGGAATCCTCTAGGCTGGTGACTTACTGATGGGGGTAAGTAGCAAGCAGTCCAGCCTTCAAGAAAAATGGTGCTAGGGGAAGAACAGACTGAAATGAGAAAATAGCTCAAGGAAGAAGACTATAATTCCTGACTGATAAAGGCAGCACCTTGTGAAGTTAACCTATTTATGGAGATTTCTAGATGGTCACTTTGCAGATCTCCTCAAAGGTACTCTATTTCTTTTTGCCCCAAATAAGGAGACAGATATTGTTAAATATTGTCTGAGGTTGGAAAAGTGACATTCTTCTTACAGGTTTTTAAATGAGTAGATCTAATGTACCTGGAGATGGTTGTTTTAGATGCTATGAGATCTTTGTTCTGGCCAGTTTAAGAGTTGAATATCCATCTCATATCTGCATCTGGCTTCCTGAGGACTTTGTCATGTCCAGGAGGAATTTGATGACTCTGTAGACATCAGACAGAACCTTCTGAGGTCTTGATAAACAGGTTTAGGCTAGTATTGCCTTCACTGAAGTGATAAGGAGACTCTTGCTTCAAGCAGGAATTCTGGACTTATTCGAGCACCATTTTGTCTGGGAAAACCTGAAGAAAAATGAATTTCCTAGTGGGAAGATAGCAATATGTCTGGGGGCTAAGACACTAAAGTTTGGAGTGTGAATTTGAGAGATTTAGGATTTTCTGAACTATCTGAGGTTTAAGTGAAAGACTACATAGAACTATGTGAGTAGCAAGAAAATGTTATTCATGAGTATTTTGGTGAATTAGAAAATGAATTTCTGTTTACCATGTTGGCACTAAATTTATGTTTTGCTTTCCACAAACATTAGTGGAAGCAAAAATGTGTTAATGAAAAAGGAATTTTGAACCTGAATGCAGCATTTGTTTAATGAGTAAACAAAATTCCTGGAGAGAAGCAGTATGGTAGACATCTTAAAAGTCTGTGCAGTTTCTGAGAAAAGGAGGAGGCAGAATAGGCAAAGAGAGGCAATGGAGGAAGAAAGATCAAAGGTGCAGAAAGGGGCACTGAAAAATAAGGAGAGAGAAAGGAAATGACACAGTAAGTATGATGATGAAGAGAGAGCAAAAGGAGAGACAATGCAAGGAGGACCCATTCTTCACTAACGTGAATCCATGTCACAGAGATTGCAGCAAAGAAGATCTATATCTCTGCAACCACAGTGAGAAGTAGGTGAAGAAAGATAACGTGGCCATCTCAGCACTTTGTGGGCACTTTTGTAGACCCTGTGTAGAGATCTATCTCCAAATTCTGACAGTATTCTTCTTTCAGTCATCAGCAGCTAAGTTGCCCACCCACTGGAAGGCAGTAGGCAGGGCCCTAACACAGAATCCTGAGGGAAGAGTGAATATGTTTGTAAAAATCAAAGTCTGCTTGCAAACGATTAATGAATAGGAGGAAAAGGTGAAATTCATCAAGTAATTTGTTCACTGCAGAGAGTTTACCCAGTTCTAGTCTAATTGAACCTCAGGTTCACCCAGCACTAGTCCATTATATGATGTTTGTTTTTTATTGAGATGTGACTATCCTAATGACATTGATACATGAACTGATAGAGTAATAGTTTTTTAATTGAACAGAAGAAAAATACTTATGGTGTCAAAGTTTTTCATAAATGAGCAGATTAAATGTTCCATGAAAGGTACCATATGTTTTTTTTTTAAATCTGTAAATTAGTTGCAAAGTCACAGTTAATTTAATTATATGGTCTCACTGTCTTGGGATAATAAAGCAGACTGAGAATTATAATAGTTAGTCTGAGGATGAAACCTTACTGTTGAGATACATTTTGAAAATGAAACAGTATGGCTAACTGCTTTTAAATGATTCTGCTTACGTTCATAAGGATATTATTTTAAAGATAATGGCATATTTAGATCATAATACAACTGATTAGTGTTAGGCAATTCATTGACTTGTACTTCATTGTTCTGTTATGTTTCTCAATTTAACATCTGTACACATGCAAATTTTGCTGTCAATGCCTCTAAAATACTGTTGGGAAAATTTAGGATGCAAGCACCACTGGACGGCTTGTATCCCCTTACAAACCCAAACAGCCTGAAAAAGAGAGCACTGGATTGTTTTGCTTCAACAGGTGAGGCCTCCAACAAGTGTTTCCCCCGAGAGCAGGCTGACTACTAGTCCCACCCTTAGTCTGGTCTGTGGGGTACGTTCGGGGGCGGAGCAGGAAGAGCAGCCTGCATTGGTTCAGGAAACCCTGGAGTTTCTGATGATCCCTGTCAAATCATTCAGGCAGTGGCATCTCGGGGGCTGGTTCCAGTGAGGCATGGTCCGCTCGGGTACATAGTGCCACCACTTCTCCCCATGAGCATGCAAAGGGCTTGTGTACGGCCTGTGCTGAGGCTTCAAGTGGGCTACTTGCTCATGCAAGTTTCTTGCTTCCAGTGCACACTGCATAGCGTGGGTCTGTAGTATGAGGTTCTCCGCCTGAGCCAGGTGACTTGGTCCTGCACCTGGGTCACCTGGTGTAGCCAGACAGCCAGCCCCCCCCCCTCAGACCAGCATTGCTGGAAACACAGGAGGAAGCAGGAACAGGGCACTTAACATATATTCCAGCACAGCCTTTGAAGCTGTGAAAGCACAGGTGTGCTGCTACAATGTGCCTCTGGGAGCAGATACAAGGATTAAGCTCACAGCAGGCAGAGGCCCTGTGACAGACATGGCTCTTAGCCCCTACTAAATAGGGTAATGCACACACACCAACATCCTAGGTGGGAAAATATTTACCCTGATAAAAGAAATGTCCAGTAGTCGAAACTTATTGTTTCTCTCCTTTGCAAGTGTAAACTACTCTTGCGAAAGCTGGCGTCACCCCGACAGACCAGCCTCAATTTGGCATAAGAAAGGAGAAAGAGAATAAAGGAGTACAGAGGTATAAGTAGGGGACCTACAGCACCATGATTTTTGAGTGCTTTTCACTATCTATCTGCTGGTCAGATAAGTGACAGCCTCCCAAGGCTTCTGCAGCTAAGAGGGTCCCTATGCCTTGTCCCTTATTCGTCTTTCCGCGGAATTGAGTGACCGATCCTGGCTTGGCACCGCTGGAATCGAGAGATGCAAGGAGGGTAAGAAGCACCCACACCTGATCTCCTATCTTTAGTGTACACATATTTTGAAATAGAGCTCTATACTTTGTTTTCTTTCTTTGGGATTGTGGCTTCAGTTTTGTAACTTGTTTGTGTGTGTAACATCTCTACATTTAAATAAGTAGGCACTAGCAATTTTGTAACCACATGATTAGAATCTAGCTTAATAAATTTTGGTAACCATTTATGCATAAGCCTGACTTGTTTTCTCTGGTTTACTGTAAAGCAGCCAACACAATTAAAGAACCTCAGCCGTTTTGGCTCTAAAGACTGGCCATTAGGTGAGAGTACTAAGAGCCTAGAGTTGAGTTGTGCTGCCTCCACGGGGCAAACTCTTGGGGCACCTGTCAGTCAATCCTGGCTGCCCGCTGCGAAGGAGCTCTGAGCTCTAGCAGTTAAAGTCACGGGTGTGGAGAGGCTCTTAGTGCTGCCATTGGGGCACCTGTCAGTCAGTATTGACTGCCCGCTGCGAAGGAGCTCTGAGCTCTAGCAGTTAAAGTCACGGGTGGTTAGGACCTTGGGGCATCCGTCAGCCTAGCCCGGGCTGCCCGCCGCGAAGGGACAGTGCGTCCTAGCGGTTAAAGTCACGGATGGTATAAACGGGCATAGCTGGCACCTCACCAAACATCCTTGGCCGTCGGCTAACACCTGGTGACTGTGGGCTGCTGATTAGAATGCCTCCCACCCCCTCCATCATCTGTGAAGGGGTTGGATGGATTGGGGAGGGGAGAAGGAAGAGTGGTCTGAGCAAACTGTCATGACTGGGGCATCAGACTTAGTGGTCAGAGCAGGAGTCAGGCAGAATTGGGTACCAGACAGAGTCTAAGGCAAACCAGAGGGCAAACCAAGAGTCAGGCATCAGGAAGCAGTTAGAGTCAGAAGCCACAGACTGGCATTTCTCACACACAAGGTCTGAAACAAAGACAGGCAGTCTGTGTTGTTGCTCAGACTACTCCCCATCATGGCTTCCTGACTTAAATACTGTTGCCATCAAATCAATGGGCTGTGAGAAAGTGCCACTCAGGTCGTGCTGAGCCCAGCCTTGTAGGGTCCTCCTACAAGAGCCCACCATAAGCCTCCCTGTGTGATGTGCAGGCATCAATACCTCCAATTGCCTGCCCCATGATCCCAGGTTCTATTCCTGCAGGTTCTTATAGCTACCTACTGGCAATTCAAGTAAAAATTATTTAGCTTCTCTTCCAGAATTTATTTTTTTCAATTAAAATTTCTTTTCATATCTCTGCTTTTCCAGACAGGAACTCTGTCTTCTGTGAATGCCTAGTGTCATTTAGTGGCTGTAACAATATAAATAAATTAATAATAAGATAGAAAATACACCCATCAGAAATGTTCTATGAACAATTTTCTTCACAAATGTATTTAATAAAATCTGAGCTGACAAAATGTCAACTTAAACTCACTGACCTGCAAAAACTAAGACCCCCACTGCTCAACTTCTGTCTTATTAAAACCTGGCTAAATAGATAGTCTTGAAATATAAAATGATGATCAGAATCTTTAATAGTCATCTGATTTATTATAGTAAGGTAAAATGATCAAGAAAGGCTAGAAGTTATGTCCAGTAGCAGCACTTACTTGATAGAAAATGTGCCAACTTTGAAGAAAGAAAATGTTCAACATACAGAGGAAAGGGCTATAGATATCCTGGATCATTAAATGGATCTATAGAGAAACATTTAAAATGTATGTTCTCTCTTCTCCCCTCATTTATTCAGGTATAACGGTGTTTCCATAGTCCCAAGATATTGTATCTTTTATTTAATAAATGACAATGTCCTCCGCCACCAAAATAACCATGTCTGTTCAGAACCACGTCTTAAATACTTTCATTCATAATCATATATTCTAGATTTATATAATTGCTTTCATTGTTTTTAATTATTTTAAAATATTTTCTGTATCTTCTGATAATGCATAATGTTAAACTATGCAACAGATTTTCCTGTAGACTATGGAAATTTCCACACATACACAATACACTGAATTCTTGCTGCTCTGAATAACCCTATTACAGGGAGGCAAAACAAAGCAAACCACTGCAGCTAAGGAGATTGGAACTTTTCTTCATGGAAAATGGCTTGCTTTATAGTCTTGATATCCTGCTTTCCAAATGCATCTTTAGAAAGCATAATGGGCTACATGCAGATTGACTAGTAGTTGAAAAGAGCTTTTGTACTAATACTTCTGCACCCTATGATGATGAAGATTGTTCCCACTGACTGGTGACTTGCATTTCAGCTAACTGAAAGAATATTTGCTGAAAAATATTTTTTTTAAAAAAATGTCATTTAAGGCCAATTTTTTCAAAACTTCTTTGGTGTCTAACTGGCCCGATAAGAGGCTAAGTGGAAGAGGACTGTGAAGCATAGTATTTTTAAAAGGATTTCTTAGGTGTAAAGAAGTCTACTCTATGCTCAGGGATTGTTGTACTTAATTTCTGGGTGTTGCGGGAAATGACAAAAGACTAAGGCCCAAGTGGGTGGGGGTGAGGATGCTTGTGATGTCGTAGCTATCTGAAGTTTAGGTATGTCAGGTTATGCTCTGGTAACAGGAACAAGTTTCCCTTAGGTGCCAGCGCAGTGCTGGAAAGATTGCCCAGGTAATGCAGAAATAGATGTTGAAGAAACACCAGAAACCTGAGTGTGATCCAAATGTGAACTTTATCAACAAGTGATTTTGGGTGCAGAAAAGAAAGGAAAGGGAAAAGGCAAGAATTCAAAGGGGAGTATTAATAAGCTTGTTTCTTTTTGGTGGATGTCTGAGGGTATGTCTACACTGCAATTAAAAACCCATGGCTGGCCCTTGCCAGTTGACTCAGGGTTCAGGCTAAGGGTCTGTTGCATTTTTCTGTAGATGTTTGGACTTGGGCTGGAGCCCCGGCTTTAGGACTATGAGATGGAACAGTCTCAGAACCCTTTCTGCAGCCTGAGCCCCAAAGTCTATGCTCCAGTTAAACAGCCCCTTCGCCCAAGCCCTGTGAGCCCGATTCAGCTGGCACGGGCCAGCCACAGATGTCTAATTGCAGTGTAGTCACCCTAAGACAGATTGAGACTGTGCTTTCACCAGTTGAGTGCTGACATGTAGTTACACTACCCGGAGGCAGGGCCCTAGTTGTGCCACATATGGTGATGGTGGGAAGGTGGAGGCATCTGAACAATAGGATAGTGGAGAAATCCTTTCAGCATGATTGAACTGTGAGAAAGGAAACAAAGTACTGTCAAAATCAAAAATGGCACACTGAAAATGGGACTTATTAACTGACTGCCTTTCAACAGTCAAAATCTCTGCTGTCTCCATTCTGGGTGGACTGTTGCCTTGCTTGTGGAGATAGTAGGGGTCTAAGGGTGAGTGAACCTTTTTTGAGGTTGGGGTACATAGAACACTGTATATGGGAGTTGGTCAGTGTTTTGTGGGCTTTAGTATCTTGCAGGGGGATGAGGCATACTGGTGGGAAATTCCAGCTAAATTATTTATGCAGTAAAACACACACATACCTTGTGCTAAAGAAGTATTTACTTGCAATGTATCTACTGCCTGGATGCTCATTAGTAACCTGTCAAGACTCACTGCTGAATACTGTCTCTGGTACCAGAGTCTTAACAATTGTGCTGTTTGTCTGAGACAGCTCTGGCCACCTCCTGTTCTGGCCACTGGTACCCAATCTGTTGTTAGGTGGTCAGATCTCTCATTCACCTCCACTTCTTCTCAGTGTGTGCCAGCCCAATCCCATTACCTCCAATAGCATTAAAAATCTGGAGTTTCCACCCATATTCGGTCTTTCACCAGCTGTACAGACAGATCCTGCTTGACTTACTGATGTAAGATGTCCCACTGAAGTCATTGAATGTAAAGGCTGCTTGATGGCCTATTCGAAATACATTGGTTGTCTCAGTAATAGTTTTGTCCAATCTAAGAATAAAACTTTTTTTTTTGTTATAGTTTATTGGCTTCAGTCTGGTACTTGCATAAAGCAGGATTTGGTTGTATGGTTGAGAAGGGTAACGTGACTACAGCCTTAAGATGTATAAAGGGAAAGCCTGATGTCTTTCAGACAGTGCAGGACACATTACAGATACTTATCATTTCACATTTATCTTAGGTTAAAAAATGGAAGAAGAAATAACCAAAACGTAATTTTTCCTTTTTTTTTTTTTTTTTAAAGATAATACCTCTTCAATCCGGCACAACCCATATTTAGTCTGGTGTTCTGACTATTACAATTCCAGCTACTCCTGACTATATATTTTATCTTCTAAACCCACTTTACACAGCTCAAGAAGCACAAAATGGACTTGAAATGACCAGCAGAAGTTTTCCTGCAAAGTTGAATTTTCCACTGGTGGAAAGATGGGGGAGGTGGTGGAACGGTTCCTGTACCTGGCCTCCTACCTTGCATAAGGCATCAAAGGAAAAGTGTCAGGGTCAGGCGGGGGGCAGGGCAAGGTGTGGTAAAGCAGAGCTCCCATTCCTTACCTGGTGTTAGATCATTGAGGGACCTTCATGCAGGTATTATAATTTACAACTGCTGTGCAGCATTCCTATCTCGGTTTAGACCGAGGCCATGCAGGTTCAGGGAACATCAACCAGCGCCAGGCAGCTCCTCTCATTGGTTTGTCCACACACAGCTCAGGCAGGTGGAGAACTCAGCACTGTGTGTTCATTGTGTAACATCTATCTAGAAACTGCATCTTAAAATGCTTTACAGAGTTAAAAATAATAGCAGGTATTAAAAGATAATGGATTACTGAATAACTGTTCAGTGGCATATGATACAAAGTGTAAATAGAAGAAAATATATAACAATGCAACATAAAGTCCACCTGATTAGCTGGATGCAAGATATGACAACAAGACTTTTTGGATTGAAGATTAGTAACTTGTATCTGAAATTAACACCCCCCTCTGCCCTCCGTCCCCAAAAAACTAGTATCTCATCAAATTACTGAAAGTGGAAAGGAAATGTTTCATCCAGTGCTCAGAGGGAGCCTCCAAGTTTACACAACTTGTAGAAGTAGAAAAAAAAATTAGAGCTTGGTCACAGCTGTCTGAGATGCATGTAAGAAGAGATGTTTTCCCCTCTCTAAGAAAAAATGTGGATGGTTGGAGCTGCAGATTCCCTGTTTCCTTTGCATCAGGTATTTTGCCATGCTAAAAATGTTCTGTACTGAAGGGTTTTTTCCAGAGGAGTATGTCTTTCATGTATATATTTCTACCAGCCTTAATGTGTAATATATTTTAATAGTTATCTCCACATACTATTAACCTCAGTAACTAAAGGATTAAAATACAACCTTAAAAAAATCCCTGCTGCAGCTCTGCTAAAGTATGGGATCGCAAACTGTTAGGTAGGAATAAGAAAAAAATGGCTCAAGTCATTACCAACGCATCATATCATGAGGGGTTTTAGGTAGAAATCACCCGAAATATCACAACAGGTGAACCAGCTTACACATATAGCCATTACGCTGCCAAGGTCTGGTCTCACTTTGGCCCTTATTCAGCAAGATGCTTCAGTGTATGTCTGCTTTTGAGCACTCCTACTGAAGGCAAGGGGAGACTAATCACAAGATGGGGATTGGGGCCTGCCTTATTGCACCTTCTTCTGGCTGGACCCCAGCTCACTTTTCCTGAGCCAGCACCCTCCCTAGGGGAATTTTGCCTGGGATTTTCCTGGAGTCCAGGGAAGGTAACTTCCAGCAGTGTCAGTGTCATGGTTTCTTTTTCTTTTATTTCAAGTCTGCTCAACAAAACAAGATCAAAACTTCCCCAAGTCTGTCCTTCACTTTCCCATAGGTTTCTCAACCCAAAGTTACTGGCTCATTACTCAGAGCCTTTGTGATAATAAGACTTCCCACAGTGTCTCATCTGTCCATTTTGTCCCAGCAGTAGCTCCAGCCTCTGTCAGGTACTGCAGATTTCCCTCTCCATTTCCTGCTTCTCCTTTTATGATGATCAGCCTGTTAAGCTGCGGGTCTTTCCCCATGGGCAGCAGGCAGGGCTAATCAGCATACCAGTCAGCTGTTGGCCTCTGATTTCAGTGGAATGGCCCTGACACCTTCACAGTTATAGGCAACTAGTAACTGCTGATAGTAAAGGGGCACAATTTTAAAGGGTATGGTGGTATTGCATTGCCCCATACTTGGTGCTTGCAGCATAGTCCAAATTTAGCCCTAACAGACCTTACAGGAACACTGTGAAACTGACTATACACAAAGTGCCATCAATACATAAAATAAACAAGCTGAAAAAAAGTAGAGGAGATTCTTCCCCCCCCACCACACACCCCCTAATCTCTTTTGGTTCTCGTAATCTTACTTGTTAGCTTGTCACTATAGTGGGAACAAAGTTTTTGGACAAAAATGTGATTTTTCAAGTTGAGATTGTGCCTTTAGCTATGATCCTACATTTCTGCCCACCTGGAGAGGAACGCAGGACTCCTCGAACTGTAGGGAATTCCAGACTGACTGTCCCAGGCCTGGTGTAAAACAGGACTTGGATGGTGGCCATCTTAATAAAAAATGTAAGCACTTTTGCAACCCTACTGTCAGGAAATATGACTCTACAGCCAACCTTAGAGCTTTCATATATACTGGAAACTTGACAAATCATTATCAATCAAGCAGTTTGTGCTCCAGAAAGACTCCAGGAGAAAGTATGTTTCCAGAATCGCTGTAAGTGGTCTGGTCCATATACAAGTAGAGGACACAAAAGTAATTTATTCCTGCCTCTTCCTATTTGGGAACTTGTGTTCTCCCTCAGATATAGAAACACCTAAAAAGAACATCTGGTGGAAAAATGTCTGCAGAGATACTCCCTGCTGTTAGTAGGAGGAGGAATTTGTATGGTTTATTTTTAAGTTGGAACAATTGCCACATATTTGTACCCCTGTAACAGATGCTTTGACAAGAACAAAATAAAGGTGACAGGCATTCATGGAACACCACCCTGAACTGGAAAATTATTCTTTAGGGCTCCTGAGATCAAAAAAGACACTGGGAGGTTCTATTGAGCTCAGGCCTGAAGGAACTCTCATGATCAGTCTATCCTCCTGTTAATTGGAAGGGATAGCTAGATACACAAGAGAACTTGAGCACACAGAATTGTTCTGTGTAGCAAAGGAAACTCAATGGGTCTGTCATACACAAGAGTGCATCCAACCATAGTTAAACATTATAGGCCTATATTTCTTTGCACTAGTGGGGTGAGTCTATAATGAAATTGAGGACCCATACCTTAAAAGGCTCAAAGTGAACAACACACTTGAACTATATAAAGAAAGAGTACTTGTGGCACCTTAGAGACTAACAAATTTATTTGAGCATAAGCTTTCGTGAGCTACAGCTCACTTCATCGGATGCATATATATATAGAAAGATGTAGCCTGCTGTTAACCATGAATATCCCGATAACTCCTGGGTTTTTGACTTGCAATAAAAGGAATATTTAATTTGCAGAAAAAATAAAAATAAACTGAATGAGTCAGCTGGTAACATACAATTAAATGCAGCACTGTAGTGCACTATTAGAAATCCACAAAATAAATGCATATTTACCCACCTTTTCTGACCCTGCCTTCAGCATTCAATAATATGAATAGCGCAACTCAGAATTTATTGTGAAGATGGCAGTTTAACAAGATGAACAACAGACATTACTTAGTTATTTTTAATACGTAAGTTGGTTAGAGAGTTCACATTGCATAGGGTTCATTTAATTTTATATATATTTATATATAACTGAACACCCTCAATTTTAAATCTAGATGGACTCCAAAAATCTGTCATACTTGTTTCTAATACCAGGAACACAGAAACTGCCAAATTATCAGACTGACTCAGACCAGCGATCAACTGAGTTCAGTATTCTGTTGTTAACAACGACTAGTACCAGATGCTTCAGAACAAAGTTCAAGAAACCCTGCGGTAGTCAGTTATGGTGTAAGGTGCCCAAGGGAAAGTTTACTCCTATTCCCCAATAGCAGAGGTTAGCTTATGCCTCCAGCATGTTAAGGGTTTATATTCCTTCCAAAATTCCTCGGGATATTTCTTTTAATGTGAAATTACTATTATAACTTGGATATTCTTACTATCCATAAACGTCTAATCCTTTTTGGACTCCTCAGCTTCTAGCCTTAATGAGATCACAGTGAGTCCCACAAGCTAGTTTTGCATTGTGTGAAAATATAATTCCCTTTACGAGATTTGAACTTGCCTTTTGATTTCATTTAATATCCCCTTGTTCCCACAGTATGAGACAGGGTGAACAGAAGTTCCCAATCTACCTTCTCTGTACCAGTCATTGTTTTCTATACATTTATAAGGTCCTCTCTTATTCATCTCAGCTAGGATTTTCAAAGGAGCCTAGGAAAGTTAGGCACTGAAATCTCATTCAAGTTCAATGGGAGTTGGGCAACTAACTCCTAGGGCTCTTCTGAAAATCCTAGCACATCTCTTTGGTAAACATGTCAGTCTTTTCAATATCTTTACATATGAGAGCTTATCCATGCTTCGGATCAATCTCAGCACCCATGCCTGAACTCCCTCTATTTCTGCTTTATCCTTTTCTGATCCGATCTGCGCATAGTATTCCAGATGAGGGCATACCATTGATTTATACATTGGCATTATTTTACTCACCATTCCATATGTATCCTAACATTTTGTTTGCTTTTTAACCCCTGTGGTTGCACAGTGAGTGGAGGTCTTCCCTGAGCTGACTGCAGTAATGTTCTGCTCTTTTTCCTCTTAATACAGAATGCACTTCAGTATATGACTAGATGAAATTACTTCATGAATTATGAAAAAAAAAATGGTATAAAGCTTGGCTAAAATATGGGTGTCTAAATACATATTAGATCAAAATGTGATAGTGTACCTACTTTATACCATTTAATTGAGTTGTGGTAAGGGCACTTAAGTGTAGTTATGAACTAGCAGGCAAAGGAGCTACTTCTCTCTGGAGAAAACTTGCTATATCGCAGTTAAAGAGGAAGACAGCAGAGTCTTCTTCATGGCTTCTGCTAAAGGTTTTACTCCTCCATTAAGTGCAGAATTGGGTCCTTGGATTGAAACCATACTGTACAAACACTGCAATTAGTACTCACACAAGTAATCAATGCACCAACATTAGCTGCATTTCACATCACTACCCTAACTGATTTCAGTAAGAACACTTGTGTAAATAACATTGCACATGTGTGGAAATGTTTGAAGGTTTGGGCCCTAATCTACTCATTTAGGGAGTGCCACATTATTAGTCACAAAATTCTGGAACTGCTAACTTAACTCATTCCTGAAGCATTTCCCATAGTCTGACTTGCAAAACTCCTTACACGCATGATAAATAAATGTTGGGGGAGAAACAAGCAAGTAAAATATTGCTTTCATTAAAATATTGTAAATTCAACTTAGTAGAATTTGTGCCTCCGCTGGTAAATTTTCATAACAATTTTGCAAGCGTGAATCAAATGCAAAATGTATTCATAGTCAAGGAAGAATGAGTAACTTGCACCAAGTTACCTTGATATCGCTCATATGTCAGTTACTCAGTTCCATAACCTTGCATGACAATTGCTCTTAAATGTTCTACAAGTGTTGGTTGCAGATTTTTTTAAAATGCATGAAGAGCCATAATCGTTGCCTCAAAGAAGGCAATAACCTCCAGACACAAACCAAGATTTTTCCCCCCTTTAAATATGTGCTCCAGTTAGGCTCCGAAATACAATACCATCCTCCCCCTCCTTTGAATTTCATATCAACACACAACAAATCTTTGGAGCATGCACTGGAGTTTTAAGTGCTCACCAGCTACTAGTAGGCTGGCCAGATCATATGAGACATTGGGTTTCCTTTCATGAAATATGAGTCTGATTCTGCACTCATGCTGTCAAGGTTCCTCCCCCACTCTGAACTCTAGGGTACAGATGTGGAGACCTGCATGAAAAACCTCCTAAGCTTATCTTTACCAGCTTAGGTCAAAACTTCCCCAAGGTACAAAATATTCCACCCGTTGTCCTTGGATTGGCCGCTACCACCACCAAACTAATACTGGTTACTGGGGAAGAGCTGTTTGGACGCGTCCTTCCCCCCAAAATACTTCCCAAAACCTTGCACCCCACTTCCTGGACAAGGTTTGGTAAAAAGCCTCACCAATTTGCCTAGGTGACTACAGACCCAGACCCTTGGATCTTCAGAACAATGAACAATCCTCCCAACACTTGCACCCCCCCTTTCCTGGGAAATGTTGGATAAAAAGCATCACCAATTTGCATAGGTGACCACAGACCCAAACCCTTGGATCTGAGAACAATGAAAAAGCATTCAGTTTTCTTACAAGAAGACTTTTAATAAAAATAGAAGTAAATAGAAATAAAGAAAGCCCCCCTGTAAAATCAGGATGGTAGATATCTTACAGGGTAATTAGATTCAAAAACATAGAGAACCCCTCTAGGCAAAACCTTAAGTTATAAAAAGGATACACAGACAGAAATAGTTATTCTATTCAGCACAATTCTTTTCTCAGCCACTTAAAGAAATCATAACCTAACACATACCTAGCTAGATTACTTACTAAAAGTTCTAAGACTCCATTCCTGGTCTATCCCCGGTAGAAACCAGCATATAGACAGACACACAGACCCTTTGTTTCGCTCCCTCCTCCCAGCTTTTGAAAGTATCTTGTCTCCTCATGGGTCATTTTGGTCAGGTGCCAGCGAGGTTACCTTTAGCTTCTTAACCCTTTACAGGTGAGAGGAGCTTTCCCCTGGCCAGGAAGGATTTCAAAGGGGTTTACCCTTCCCTTTATATTTATGACACATGCAATATTTGGAACTCAGACAGGGCCTTATTTAAAGTAAAATACCTGTCTCCTACTCTTATGGCTTTAAAGGAATCCTGTGTATTGCTAAAAGCACATCAAGGATTTCCCTCTAGCTTATTGGGTGGCTGGAGGAACCCAGGCCAAGAAACCTCTCTCTCCCACAGAAATCCCCCATCCTCCATGGGTTTTGCCTCCCCCAAACACCCCCCCCCCATTGCTAGTCCCTGGCCCTGCTGCTCCCTGCCCCAGATGCCCACCCAGGCTGGTCACATGGCTCCTTCCTTGTGCCCCCTACCCTGTGACTCCCAGCCCTGGCCTGTGTGGCCTCCCCATCCCCCCATGATCCCCATGATGGTCATCCCCAGCGGCTCCCCCCCATCCCTCCCCTGATCCCTCTGATTTTGCCCCGTCACTGCAAGAAAGAAGCTCCCCTTCTTACTCATCAGCAGTGGCAGGCAGGCTACTCTGATCCAGGCATGTACCTGAGCACAGCTGGTGGGCGGGACAGGACAGGGACAGCTTCCCCCCACCCCCTCTGGAATGTCCCCCCCACACGCATCTGGGGAAGGGCATGTAACCATTCATGCCCCTCCCTAGCATCGCCTAAGCACAGCTGAACATGTGTTTAAGCACCTTGCTGAGTTGGGGCCACATTCTGTTACTTTTACTCTTGCTGAGTAGGTGACTCTATACTTGACTTCAAAACACCATTGCTTTCCTCAGATTGCATGTTTTATCTATAAACAGTATTAAAAAACTAACAAGTATTAAAAAACTAACTTGTGCAAGCCTGTATTAATGTAAGCAGTGTCAGGATGAGCTCCACCCTGACATCTGGTGGTGAGGTGCGGCAAGTTTTGGAAAAGAACTTCAGGGGCCAATCTCATTTGCATAGGCACACCCACCCCGCCTAGAATGAGGCCATAGCTGCCCAAATGGTCACTTTGGCTGCTGTGGGATCCCCAGTGTCTCTATTATTGGGGCAGGAAGAATAAATTGTTATTACCCTGATTATGGGAACTGTGCTTGGAACTGTACTTGGCCTTGTTATGATGGAGGGACTCACCATCAACTAAGTAGCATTCGCTAGGCAAGGGTCATAGGTTCCAAAACTCTGTGAATTGAGAGAGGCTGGGGGCAAGTATTAATACTTGGTGGTATGGGCCCCTGGGTGATGGCCTTACATGCTAATTGCACTTCCTCCTCTCTCCTCTGTGGAATATCAGAGCTAATTTTGATTCCATTAGGAGTCTAGTTACAGGCTGCTGAGCTCACTTTGGGCTAATGGGGTACTAGCACTGAGGCTCCCCTACTACAAGCTGAATTTACCAAAGAGCTGAACTGACTAAGAGCTGAAATCACTGAGTGTTGTGTTAAGTAGTGGGGGAGCCTGAAGATATATTGTGGAGCAGTTTGTGGGATGGCTGGAGTGCCTTGTGGACAGGCTGGTGGAGCAGTTCATAGGATGGTGGGAGCTGCTTGTGGGACGTGGAGCGGAGCAGTTCATGGACCGGCTGGTGGAGCAGTTTGTGGGACGGTGGGAGCTGCTTGTGGGCCGCGGAGCGGAGTGGAGCCGAGCAGGCCGAGCGAAGCAGTTCATGGGGCGGCTGGCGGAGCGGAGCGAAGGCCTATGGAGCTGTGGGTTGGTCAGCTTCAGATCATGTAAGGTGCCCCTTACCTCTCTTCTCCCCTCCCCCCATCTCCACCCAGGTTGGGAGGTAAAGGTCTGCAGATAAACTTTCGAACTCTGGGGCTGCTCTGACCAGGGACAGAGACTTTTGGGTCATTGGACTTTTAGGACTTTGGGTGATTTGGGGTTGCTGGACTCAAGAACCAAAGGGAAAGGGCATACCCCAATTTGCGGGGTGGGTTTTTTTTTTTTTGCTCATGGGTTGTGTTATGAATCCTGTTGGTGGTGTTTCCCCACCATAATGCCACATTGTTTCTCTCTGTTATTAAAAGGCTTTTTGCTACACTCAGACTATGTGCTTGCGAGAGGGGAAGTATTGCCTCTTGGAGGCGCCCAGCGGGGGTGGTATATATTTGTCCCAGGTCACTGGGTGGGGGCTCGAGCCGGTTTGCATTGTGTTATTGGAATGGATCCCCTAGATATTGAACCCGGCCCTTGTTGCTGCCAACTCTGATGGGCAGAAGGGTTACATTAAAAATACCTAGAATCTTTGTGAAGTAAAGTGTAGTTTTTAGGCTTACTACCTAGAATACATTCCTTGTGCAGTGAAGTCCAGGGAGCCAGGCCACCTTGGAATTAACGAGAGAAAGAAAGAATGGATACAAATAGAATGGACAGCAAAGTAAAGATAACTCCTTGCAATTTTGAAGCCAGTGTCCAAGGAATGATGGAAAAACTTTTTGCTCTACAAGTAAGGATATTTGTGTGTGCGTGTGTCTTTGCCATTCATTTCTTATCAAGAGGCTAGAGTTTGTTTGAAAACCATGACAGGAAAACAGGAGTGTGTCTTGGCAGATCTCTTTGTAAAACAAGAGGTATGGCAAGGTTAAGAAGCCTGAGGAAAAAGAAGATAGTTTCTTGCACATACAGCTGTCAATGAAATAATGGGAAAAAAAACAGGGAGTTGTCTATAGTGTTCATGGCTAGTACAAGTGACACTCTTATGAAATGGTAGCAATGAAAAAATACAAAATTAGAGGGGTGGAACAGGACAACTACTTTTTTAAAAGTATCTAAATTCTTAAATAAATTCAATGCCAGTAAAAGATGCTGGATTAATGGCCCTAGAGATTGAAGTGTTTTATTTATTTACATAACCAGAGCAACATTGGTAGAATGTGATTGTTAGAGCTGGTCAAAAAGAATTCTATTGAACAATTTCATTGAAATCAAAATAATTCACAGGGAATGTTGATTTTTTTTTATTGGAAAAAGAATACTTTGTTTTGACTTTCTCATTTTGTTTCAATACTGTCAAAATGTTTTGGTTTGGCTTCATCATTTTGAATTTTATATTGAAATATTAATTGTAATGCTATATTATATATGTATTATATTAATGTATTTAATATATTAATATAATATTACAAATCTGAATGAAATGAATCAACATTATTAAAACCAAATGGTTTACCTTGTCAAAACATTTCATTTTCACATTATAAAAACAAAACGGTTTGATATTATCAAAATGAAATCTTCTGATGGTTCTGAATTGATATTTTTTATGAATTTTTGTTCCATGGGAAATTTTGAAATTTCAGCTCTTTGTTCCAATTTGGAACAAAGAATTTTCAGAATTTTGGAAGTTTTGACTAGCTCAAGTGATTATGATGAATGTGAGTACCATTATTTCTGTTTAACAGACTAATCCAGCCATGCACAGATAAGGTAATACTTTTTAATTCACTAGTATTCTGAGGTGCATTTATTTTAAGTAGGTGGGCATTAAAGCCTAAAATATTATATTTTAAAATGCCACCCTCCTGCCTCAATGGGTGGGGAAGCTTGTGGGGCCTGCAGTGAAGGGAGATAGTTCCAGCAGCAAGGGAAGGAGGCACTTGCTAAGGGTCACTAGGTAGCTCCTCCCCATGGGAGTTTCTGGCACCCATTGGCCAGCTGTGGAGAGGAGGAGTACTGATTGGCCAGTATTCCCCAGCTCCCAGGATTTAACCCAACACAGGGGGTATGTAGAACCTCTTTTGGCTCCATTCCAGCAGCTTACCCTACTCGAACTAGGAATGGGAATCCAGTGTGACAGATGCTTCAGGTCTAGCTGATCACCCATCTGGGTATCAGGAAGGAACTTTTTCTCCCTGGGCCAACTGGCAGAGGACCAGGAAATTTTTTGCCTTCCTTGCAACACCTTCAAGCCACAGTATGTTAAGTAGGAATGCACTTAGTACCTAACTAAGGTACTGGGGTGGAATTGTTTATTCATTGCAACTTGTAGCCTGTTTCCAGTGCAGTTAAGAGAATAAAATGAATGGCTCCCAGAGGTAAGAGACCTAGGATTTCATGGGCCTTGGGCTCTTGTGATACAGTGAGACGTTGTGGGCTGAGGTTCCCACCCTTCTGCACCCTCTGTTCCCCCTGTGGGAGGCAGGGTGCTAAGACTCAGAGAGAGCTTAGTCCTGTGGGGTAGGCTGAGGAGATCCTACCCCCACATTATGGATTATATGGTAAGGGGCCCTTTAATGCAGGCACCAGTTACAGGTTATATGATAAGGAGCCTCTAAGCACTCATTTAATACTACTACTAATAATAATGAAAAAGGAATCCAGCCATTTAGAACTCATCCAAAAGAGTACAGTGTACAAAGAACTCGGAGAGGGTTTGTTTGGTTGGTTTGTTTGTTAATAATTAAGGTACTTGTTAAAAGTTAAGAAATTGGAGTTGGTTTTAAAAAAATGGAAACTAACTTCACAAAAAAAAGTCAAAATTTCTAATTTGTTTCCATTTCAGAGGGTTCAAACTGAAACAATTTGTCACTCAGTTTTCCTTTTCGCACTCTAATTTTTCCAAAGGTGAGGAAGTTTTTTAGCTTTTCAAAACTATATATGAAATGAAAATGTCAGTTTGAAGCAAAACAATTTTCTGTTTCATTGCATTGGAATTTTTCATAGAAAATGAATAATGAATAAATTATATTTTCCAATTAAACATTTGGTTTTCAACAAAACCCCATTTTATTGGGATAAAAATTTCTTGGTTGAAAAATGTCAACCATTTCTGTTGTAAATCTTTGCTTTCTCAAAACTGATGAAAAATGGCTATTCAGAATTAAATAATCACACTTTTAATCTTCTGTGCGTATAAGGAACATATATGGAAATGCACCTCAAATAGATCATAGAATCATAGAGTTAAAAGGGACCACAAGGATCATCTAGTCTAACCCCCTACTAAGATGCAGGATTTGTTGTGTCTAAACCATCCAAGACAGATGGCTCCAGCCTCCTTTTGAAAACTCCATTGAAGAAGCTTCTGCAACCTCTGTGGACAGTCTGTTTCATAGTCCTCCTGTTCTTACAGTTCGGAAGTTTTTCCTGAGACTTAATCTTAATCTGCTATGCTCTAGTTTGAACCCATTTTCTCTTGTGCTGCTCTCTGTGGCAAAAGAGAACAACTTTTCTCCATCTTTTTTACGGCAGCCTTTCAAGTATCTGAAGACTTCTACCGTAACCCTTCCTAATCTCTTTTTCAAACTAAACATGCCCAGTTCCTTCAGCCTTTGCTCATATGGCTTGCGTTCCATCCTTTTAATCATCTTTCTCTCTCTCCTTTGGATCCTTTCCAGTTTCTCTACATCCTTTCTATACATTGATGACCAAAACTGGACACAGTACTTCAGCTGAGGCCTAACCAGCGCTGTGTACAGTGGTACTATCCCCTCCAATGACTTGCATGTTGTGCCTCTGTTAATACCACCTAAAATTTCATTTGCTTTTTTTTTTTTTTTTTTGCAACATCATTACATTGCGGATGTTGAGGCTGTGATTCACCACAACTCCCAGATCCTTCTCAGCAGTGCTGCTGCCAAGCCAGTTGTCCTCCATTCTGTATTTGTTCATTGGTTTTTCTTCCCTAAGTGTAGCACCTTACATTTGTCTTTGTTGAATTTCATTTTGTTGTCTACAAACCAATTCTCCAATTTATCAACATCTCTCTGAATTTTAGCTTTGTCCTCCAAAGTATTGGCACCCCCCGCCCCCTAGCTTTGTGTCATCTGCAAACTGGATCAGTATGCTCTCTATGGCTACATCCAGGTCATTAATAAAGATGTTAAACAACACTGGACTCAGAACAGATCCCTGTGGAACCCCACTTGAGACCGCCTTCCAATCTGGTTTTCCATTAATAGTTACTCTTTGTTTGCAATTTTTTAACCAATTATCCACTTAATGGTAGTTATGTCAAGTCCATATTTCTCCGGGTTACTTAGTGGGACTGTGTCAAAAGCCTTGCTGAAGTCCAGGTATATTATGTCCACTGCATTTCCCTCATGCACCAAACCAGTTACCCTGTCAGAGAAGGAAATCAAACTGGTTTGGCATGATTCGTTCTTGGTAAATCCATGCTGTCTGTTAGTGGTTACCCCTTCATCGTCCACATATTCTCAAAATGAATGTTTTATATATTGCTCTAGTAGCTTTCCAGGTATCAAAGTCAGGCTGACTGGTTTATAGTTTCCCAGCTCCCCATTTCCCCCCTTTTTAAAGATGGGCACTATGTTATCCCTTCTCTGGGACCTCATCTGTCATCCACGAGTTTGTAAATATTATTGTCAGTGGCTCTGAGATTTCTTCAGCTAATTCTTTCAGTATCCTCAAGTGAACAGCATCTGGCCCCGCTGATTTGAATTCATTCAAATTGGTCAGAAGATCTCTGACATGTTCTTTACTTATCCTGATCCTCATTCCTTCTCCTTTATTGTCTATGATAACTTTGCTGGTCATCTGGTCACAGGTTATATTTTGTGACAAGAAGGTAAATCAGGCCTAAATCCCTGCAATCAGACTCAGATGGACAGACCCTTGTACCCACATAATGACACATTGATTTCATTGAGACTCATTGACTTCAGTGGGGCCAGGATTTCACCCTGTTAATTTTTGCATATAACTTGTCTTGATTTCCCGGTGTGGAAATCACAGCAATTTCTCTGTGACTTCACTGTATATGGGCTCAATTCTGTTATGACCAAAGCTAAAGGGAGCAGAATTGGGCCCTTGCTATTTTCATATATCTTGCTTTTTCCAGTACCATGTAGAATGAAACGAGTTTTAACTTCCCCAAGGTATGCAAATGTAAGTTTCTCATCAGAGTTATTATGCATGTCTGGCTTCCCATATTCTCACATCATCCAGAGGTAATTGATTTTTTTTCAGTACTTATTCAAGCTTTAACTAAACAGTACCATATTAATTAGAAACACTCAACTGTATGTTGAAATTATGCAAAACTTTAACTTGAGTTTGAGACCCCTAAGTAATAAATACTTGAGATGCAAGGGGATCATTAGAAAATGTATAGTTTGCTTTGACATTTGTAGTTAGAAAGTGTTGCTAACTATGGAAATTTAGTACTGCCTTAGGTCACAATACTGCAATGAGCTTCATGTGTGTTAACCCCGATACCTGGGCAAAGCTCATTGGAAGATGAAGGTCTTAAACTTCCTCCATTTCCATTCAGTACAATATGGATTGAATAGGGTAAAAAGCTAGTGCAAAAATTGGCAAATAGAGTCCATTCTGAGAGATGTAAACATCAACAAAAGGTAAATGGTAGTTTACTGTAAATCTGAGCAGTATTCTATTTATCCACGATATTTTATTCATTCTGTTTCTAAAATGGACCATATTACCAAGAAGAAATGAGTAACAAACACATTTTACATTCCATGTGTCTTGGATACCTAAAATATTATTACTGTTAGTTATTGGTGTCCTGGTAGCACTGTAAATATGCAGGGCATTTTCTACTTAGGAAGACACACACTTCACCTCCCTTCTCCAGCACTTATTTTTGCCCCAATCCAATACCCACACTATAATGACCTCAATGCACATTAAATGGAGGAGGCCATTGTCTGGCTTGTAGGAAAATGTGTGTGGTCCATTTAAAGGCGAGAGAGCCAGAGTGACTTGCTGTGGCAGCTTCAGATCAGGTCAGAGTAGGGATGCTGACACATTTCAACTTCCCCCACCAGGTGGCCAGAAGAGAGGGGGCACTATTTAGGTCCAGACTGGTGCAGAAAAGCCCCTTTTACCTGTACCAGCAGAGCAACACCCTCCCTCCCACATATCGGAGTACATAAAGACCAGGTTTTGTCATGATCTACTGTGGGCATTACACTAGTTGCTCCTTTTTGGGGGTGAAGCTGGGAAGGACATTTCCCCTACCTCCAGATTGACCAAGGTGAGGTGAGGTTTGTTTGATTTTTTTTTTTTTTGCCTTCCCCATGGTGGATTGGGACTTAGTTGGTGCAAACATGAAATGAGGGCTAGGCTATGATGTTGCAGCTCATTATGTAAGCTGGATTGGGGTAGATGTCCAGTGCAGGGACTCCATAGAGAAGGGATACAGCGATCAGATAAAATGGATAGAGAAAAGATTTAAAGGAGGCATTCTTTGAAGGATCAGAAACAACGCAGGGCTCATGGGTCCTATGACTGCTGCGGCAGGGAGCCAACATCCCTTTCCCATAGCCGTTTCTCCCAACCCTGAGGAGGATGGCAGCAGCAGGTTGGTTGGGGACCAGGATGGATAAAGGGGGAGGGCTGATATGTAAATTATTATGGAATTACCTGCACTGTTCACTTTTGTCTGCTGGGTAGTCCCAGACATTTAGGAATAAAGTTGCAGCCTAATTAAATGATATCCAGTGTCCTCTCCTTCTGCCACAGCCAGACAATTGGGGGCAGGAATTGAGGGCGTTTGAGGCCACAGTAACTGATGAAAAGACACCCTCAATAAAGTTACACACAAGAAACTATGTTACAAGACTGAGCGAGGTGGAGTCTTGTGGAATAAATGGTATGTGATCATTTCTTTAAAGACGGTAGGATAATTCATATGGACAAGGGGACCGAATTAAGGTTGCTTACGCATTCATTCTCACATTTACTAACCTAAGAGTCCTTGACATTGTAACCTTAATGCTCTTTTAAATTAGTGTGTGTATGTGTAATTTCATAGTTTTTTTTTAAAAAAAAGCAAACTGAGAAAACAAATGTTTTCATGTGGAATCATACTGATAGCCACATAGACCAACAGCAGGGTTAGAACATTTAAATCCACTGAACAGACTTATACCACTTGGGCTAACAGAGTAACTGATGGCAGTAGTAGGTTGTCATCCTCCATGCAGACTAGAATTAAAGGGTGGGACGATCATGAAACACACACTTAGCCAGTGGGTTTCCCAGATATTTGCTGAGAGCGGAGGAATGGTGAGGCTTAGTAATTTTGGTTTCCATTTAAGGTTCTGAAGTAGAGTGTGGTTTGTGGTCAGAGCCCCTTCTGCCTGCTTCCCCTAAGCCTGATACCTTCTGCCTCTGTCTCATTCAGCCTGTCATGCTCTAGTCCTAGGTCTTTTCCACCACCTTCTCCCACATTTCCATATCTCAGTCTGATCCTTCCCTACCAGCTCTGAGTTCTAGCCCCATTTGCTCACCTCGTTTGTCACAGTCTGCCCACCCAATGCTCCTCTTTTGAGTCCCAGCTTCATCCCACCCTGGTTCCTCATCCCAGTCTGCCTTCCTGGGTTCCGCAGTCTGGTCTTTCTCCTAGGATACTTGTCCCAGTCTCCATGACCAGTTTGTCCCTTGATTACTACTCTGATCTCACACTTCCTCAACACACTGGCTCCCAGTCCCCATTTCCCTCCCCCCACTCTGAGCTCTGGGTCTCCTTGTCCCATCAGTCTCCCTCTCCCACTTTTATTCCTCATCCAATATCATTCTTTCCCCATCTCTGGCTCTCAGTCCCCCTGCTCCCAGTTCTTGTATCATCCTCCAGGCTTCTTGTTCTAATATATTCCTGCCACCCCCTCAAGTCTGTCTCTTTCCACCCTCTGCAGTGAAGTTAGGCTGTTTCCTCCTCTATACTGCCTGGATGCCAGCAAGAGCAAAGGAGAAATAGTCTCCTTGATCTCAGTTTTGGTGTCTTGTGCCACAATGGCCCACAGCAGCCAGGAACTGCAATGGCAGAAAAAGTTCTGCTCAGTCCCTACATACCTGGGCTACAGCAGGCACAGTACAAACAGAATCTTCAGAGAATTTACCTGCCAAACTCTAACAAATATTTACTGAGTATGTGAATTACAGTTTTTTTTAAAGTCAAATTTGGATATTTCCCCATGTTTACAGCAAAAGGCCCATCCCTGACACCAGGGCAATGGCTTCTGCCAAATATCAAGTCCCTGCTCCATATCATAGAGGCTCTAGAGTGTCTACAACAATAGGTATAAGGATTTATTTAACATGGGGAAAACAACATATTTCCTGCAATCTTCTCCAAAACAGCTGAACTGTTTTTACTGAAACTTGCATAAAAAAAATCATATTACTGTACATGCTAGGTACAAATAGATGTTGCACACAGGTATTATTTCCACTATTCTAATCTCTATCCTTCCAAAATACTGTAAGGAAACCCTCAGTCTGCATTTGTATTTCACTTCTTTTTGTACCCTATTTGCCACAATCCAGTTATGTGGTAAAATATTGTTTTGAGAAGTAGCCTTTAAAACTCCACTCTTACAGAGCAACTGGTATAGAATGTATTGCTCATTCCATTAATAACTCTATTCTGCAGACTGGCATGAGAATATCCAAAATGTATCCCTTTTTTTCAATAGTGTGTAAAGTATCAGCTGAAGCAGCACCAGATCTGAGAGCATTAGAATGACAGCATCTGCAGTGTTAGTTGACTGAGGCAGCTTTCCTGTGCATTTCCAATTAATCCCAGCAGGTTGTCTCTTTCTGTCAAGATACCATAAAAACTGCACAATAAGTGGTGTGGTATTGTCTTTTCTACAGATTGAAAATAAATTCCTGGTGTCTATATTTCAAATACAACTATTTATATATGTATATATTTGTATATATAATATATACAACTATATCTATTTCATCTATATCTATATAGTTGTATTTGAAATATAGACACCAGGAATTTATTTTGAATATTCTTATATATTCTGAATATTCTGGAGGGTACAAGCACCATCTAGCCAATGCTCTTTTCCAGCTGAAGTTCACATGGCTTACCTTGAAAATCAAAGAGAAAACACACGCATACATTAGCAAAATAGTGAGAGTAGAGTCCTTTGAACCAATGCAGATTAAATAATTAATCTATAAATAGGAAAAAAAAGTCACTGTAATGTATTGTTTTTTATGTTTGACACATCTGGTACGTGAAGTATCTATATGCCTATTTTGTATGATACTGTTCATCTAGGTGTATCTACTGGAACATACTATGCGAAGGAACAGACATTTCCAATGTAATGCCAAATTATGTGACAATGAATCCATGAAAATACAAGTTTCTGTTACCTCAGCTGGAGGTAGCACCTTCGCACACGCATGCGCAAACACCACCCCTTGGAATGCCTGTAAATCATTAATTATTTAACAGTATTGGATTCTTTCCAGACACAAGGATTCATTATCCCCGCCTCCACCCACTATCAAAGCATATACGGATCAGTGGATGGATAGTTTATTATAATCAATTGTATTCCATACAGAGTGATACTATTACCATTTCAAATGGCAAATGAATAGCAGGACACCTTTTGGATCTGTTAATGCATGCTCGATCAGAGCCAAATAGCTACTAGCTACGCACAGTATGACACTTCTGAATTCTCTTGTTTTCTACGAGGGTGATATTTACAGAAGCAGAAATGGTTAAACCACTAAGCGTTTTTTTCTAATGACTTCATGAGCTGTATTTAAAACCTAGTTGCATGAATAAACACATATTGGTTTTAGAAATTAAATTATTTTTAAGTATATTATTTTTACAAAAGTGTATATATATATCACTTTTTTTTGTATTGTTCTGGTAAAAATTGTGTTGAGCTTCCCATTCTCTTTCCTATTCAATCCAATCTATTTACCGGGGATTACAGATTTAGATATATAAACTTTTACAATAAATTAATGTTATTTGCATAACATTCTTATTGAGTTATTTAGCTAAATATGTTAATTTGTATTTAACATGTCAATGTCTGGTTAGATGAAGCAAAATACACTTCTGGTTCAAAACACTGATTATTTTAATTGCATTTTAAACACAACCCAAACATCTCTGTGCTATTCACTCATATTTACTAGTTAAAGATTTGCACAAAATAACCAAGAATAAATATTTTCTGTAAATTACTGGAAATAAATTTGCAAAAGATTATATGGATTCCTGTTTTGCAGGACCAGTCTATAGTAAGTGATTAGATTTTAAAACTGAAAACAAAATATTTCTTTCACTTGGTAAACTGCAAGCTCTAATAGTGTGGTAAAATAGATAATAGTGTGGTAAAATAGATAATAGGTAACAGCAGGAAGTAGTCTTTGATGTGTTCTTTGGAAGTTCTGTACAAATGGTACCTTTCTGTGAACGTTGACAGAATTGAAAACTAACTACAGGAGTTAGACATCAAATATACTTCACTACAACGCTATTTTGATGATCGTGGTACAAAATTTTATAAACTGACTGTGCCAATGTAGTAGACTTTATATTGATAGTGTGGTTATAGAAAAGATAGTTCTTTCACAAAGATCTATTAAACTATCTGAAAAGAAATATTGCAGCAAACATTTTTAAAAGTTAGTAAATAACAGAGCTGGTTGAAAATTGTAATTTCCATTTCTTTGGGAATTCTGATATTGTGAAATATGTTTTTTACCCAAATTGGAATAAAAAGTTGAAATTCTACAATGGGCCTATTATACTTTAAATTACACCTTACATAAGAGTCCAATGAGATCCATGTCTTGTTGTCTTAGGAAATCTATTGCTTACTGTATGGTTAAGTGAGAGAACAGGAAGATGCTAATATAAGCTTCTTGTGTAAAAATATGTTTTTTACCCAAATTGGAATAAAAAGTTGAAATTCTACAATGGGCCTATTATACTTTAAATTACACCTTACATAAGAGTCCAATGAGATCCATGTCTTGTTGTCTTAGGAAATCTATTGCTTACTGTATGTTTAAGTGAGAGAACAGGAAGATGCTAATATAAGCTTCCCTAATCACTAAAATAGTCATTTTATTTAAATGTAGTGTTTCAAAATGGTAGAGGTCTCTGCTTTTGATGCTCATGGCAGAGAAGAGCTCACATTGTAGCATCATGTATTTTTGTACTCATAATCCTGGGTTCTCCCTTCACTGATGACCTATTGGGGCTGGGGGTTATTACAAAATGGTGGGCCATGCTTGGCTTTGAAATACTTTGAATCTCAGACGTTGTGGACAAGCTTCCCAGAAGAGGAGAAATGTATA
Organism: Lepidochelys kempii; assembly: GCF_965140285.1. NCBI lineage: Eukaryota > Metazoa > Chordata > Testudines > Cheloniidae > Lepidochelys > Lepidochelys kempii. Next base: position 180,823,274 of record NC_136380.1, read on the forward strand.
ATGCATTGGCTAAATTTTCTGGGTTACTTTTCTTATAGCTGGTGCACAGGGATGATATGAACTTATTAGGGCTCCAAGATAACAGAATTCTTCCTTTGGCTCAAATGCAGAAGACTGTGCATTTTGGTTCCGAAGTGATGATTCCAGTCAGGATCCATTGTAGTGGGTAATTACAGGACAAAATGTCTATTCTGAAGACAGATGTGGGATGCAATGATAACAGAAAGAGACTACCAAATGCTTCTACCATTTATACCCCTTTTACTTTTCTGAGAATTCAGCCAGTATTTATTGAACTTGTTGATAAAATGAATATTTTTATAGAAATAAGTGATGGGTAGTTTTTGGTTCAGATAAGTAGCTACAAGTCTGGAAGCTTATCCAACGGTGAAAAAACCTCTTGAGTCTGCAAATCTGAGCTGGTATTAAAGTTTTACATCTAGACATATTAATGAAGCACCACTGATAAAGTTAATGTTGTATTATAAATTGTTAGCCCCTGTTCTGAAACTTCCAGTACATAATACTTTTCACTATTAATTTGTTATTCTACTTCATCGTCAGTAATCTGTCTAGGTATCTTTTATTGTATACATGTTGTGTGGTGTCTTTCATGGACTCTTTTTGTTTGGAATACAGAGCACTACAAATTGCTATACATGTGTATTTAGGGTTGTAGAAAAATATATAACATCATTATGTTACGTGAGAAACAGTAATGATCATAAAGCTAGACTATTTTCAATGCCTGTGCATAAGGAAGAGTTAAAGTTACATGTGTACTTTCTGACTTTTAAATGCTTAGGGTGAAATTCCTACTCCATTGAAGTCAACAGCTAAACTCCCATTGATTCCAATGAAGCCAGGATTTTATCCTTAAATTAATATATTTGGCTTTACATTAACATTAATTTGCATATGTATCATGGCATTTAAAATATGAGAAATGTAGAGAAGAAAACATTTTATGTAACTATAGTATTTTTAATTTTATTTATATATAGGTATACATAAAATATGCTTATTTCTTCTTTTCTAATTTTCTTCAATTTAAAATATAATGATACTTACTGATCCAATATTTTTCTTCTCTTTGTCCTTTTTCTATGTTTATATTTTTTCCAACACAGGGCTATATATTCCCACCCATATGCACCTTACTCTATGATTAATCTAACTAAAATCAGTGCTAGCAAGTTACTTCTCAACATGAATAAGGGTGACAGAAACTGGCCCACAATTAACTGAAAAGCCTTCTAATTTTGTCTTTGATAATATATGTAAATCTTTGTATGATCAGGACCTACCTAAGGTTATCATATTCCTTGTTCTTAATGTTGCAAATAATGTACCAAGGAAATACTATTTAGTGACAAGGAAACTGAAAAGTTTCTCTGGGTTACCACTCTTCTGACAATTTGATATTTTCTTTTCTCAGTAACACTGTGATTTAAGGAAATAAAATACTATAGTCCCTTACTACGCAAAATTTGTACTATTCATGTACAGTTTAAATAGCTCCCAAATGATTATTTAAGCCAAACAAGATTTCACTGTGACTAGAGAGCGTCAAGCAGGAACTTATTGGGATTTGCATAATAATTGGTTTGAAACAAGTGATATACATTACAGTACTATGTACACAGAGTGTAATGAATACGGTAGCCACTGTCTGTTAGATCAGTATCAGGAATATAATGAAAGTTGAATATTTTTCAGTCTTTGGAGGTTTTGAAACATCCAGACTTGCTAATGAGCTAATTTAGATAAGCATTAAACAGGAATTTAATTACATTACTTGTCATTATTATCAGGCAGTACATATAAAGGCCTTTTAGTTTCCTTCAAAAGTTGTAATTAACTATGAAAAAATTATTTGACCTCATTAACTGAATATACATAACTAAACTAAAGAAATAAGATTTAATGGGGATGTTTTGCAGAGAAACTTTTTTTCTTATGTGTTATTTAGCTGAAAGCATCAGAATATGTTCTCTTCTATGTGTGAAATTAACAATCAAAGTTAGATTATGGTTCTGGAAATATCTGGTGAAATTAAAAGATCTGAAAATCAAACTCTGGGCATTTTATAGCCATGTTCTAGTATATATGGGGGGAGGGATAGCTCAGTGGTTTGAGCATTGGCCTGCTAAACCCAGGCTTGTGAGTTCAATCCTTGAAGGGGCCATTTAGGGATCTGGGGCAAAAATTCGGGATTGGTCCTGCTTCAAGTAGGGGGTTGGACTAGATGACCTCCTGAGGTCCCTTCCAACCCCAACCTTCTATGATTCTATGTGCCTTACTCAGGGCTAGTAACTGCCATCCTTCCTCTCATTGGACCTGATCCAGCAAAGCACTTGAGCACATAGAATCACAGTACTGTAGGGCTGCAAGGGATCTAGAGAGGTCATCTAGTCCAGCTTCTTGTGCTGAGGCAGAACCATCCCTGACATGTTTGTCCAACCTGTTCTTTAAAACTTCCAATGACAGGGATACCGCAACCACCCTTGGAACAAGTTCCAGTGCTTAACTATCCTTACAGTTAAAATGTTTGTTCCTATTAGCTAACCTAAATTTCCCTTGCTGAAGATGAACCCACTGCTTCTTATTCTACCTTCAATAGACATGGAGAACAAATGATCATCTTCTTCTTCTCACAGTCCTTAACATATTTGAAGACTGTTATCAGGACTCCCATCTCAGACATCTTTCCTCAGGATTAAACATGGTCAGCTTTTTTTAATTTATCCTCATAGGTCAGGTATTCTAAAATGTTTATAATTTTTGTTGCTCTCCTCTAGATTCTCTCCAGTTTATCCACATCTTTCTTAAAATGTGGTGCCCAGAACTGGATACAGTACTTCAGCTGAGGCCTCACCAGTGCTGAGTAGAGCTGGACAGGTACCTCCTGCATCCTGTTAATACGTCCAGAATGATGATAGCCTTTTTTGCAATTGCACCATATTGTTAACTCATATTCAATTTGTGATTCACTCTAGCCCCCTGATCCTTTTCTGCAGTACTATTGACTAGCCAGTTATTCCCCATTTTATACTTGTACATTTGATTTTTGTCTTCCTAAGTGAAGTACTTTGGACTTTCTTTACTGAATTTCATCTTGTTGATTTCAGACTAATTCTACAATTTCTCAAGATTACTTTGCATTCTAATCCTGTCCTCTGAAGTTCTAGTAATCCCTCCCTGCTTGGTGTCGTCATTCACAGATTTTATAAGCATACACTCCAATCTATTATCGAAGTCATTAAAATGAAAATATTGAATAACAATAGATCCATGCAGAACTCCACAACATGTGTCCCTCCAGTTTGTCAGCAAACCATTGATATCTACTCTTTGAGCAGGATCTTTCAACCAGTTTTGCACCGTCTTTATAGTAATTTCATCTAGACAACATTTTCATAGCTTGCTTATAAGACTGTCATACTTTAAGTATATATGGAACACCCTGAATTGCACTTCTGACATGCTCAAAGTTAAGCATGTGTTCAAGTGTTTTGCTGGACTGGAGCAAAAATATTGCTCTAAACTATGTCATGATACTGTGTTCACTACTGAGACAAAAGTTGTAGGTGCTTAAAAATGTCAAAAATGTAGAATCTGTATATTTTATTAAAGTGCCCATGTTTGAAAATTGGGTTTATTGTAAATTTTCAGATAACTGATCTAGGTATCTTTTTAGTCCTCGAGAGATTGTTTTCTTGCATATCTTAGTCTAAAACCATGTGACTGGTTATCTTTTCTAGCAAACATTCTAATATGTGATCATAGTGTTAACTCTTGTAGTTGGTTTATAATGCAATGGTTTACTGACAGTCTGTTACTACCTTAATACCCCCCCCCTTTTTGAAAAATTATTGCAAATGAATTACTGCTCGCAGAATGCTAAATGCATTGGTTGATATTTGTTGTTTCCATCTCTCAGGTAACTTCAGTGATGTTAGATATCTAACAGCCACTCACACCTTACTTTTTGTACCTTTTCCACTAGAGGAGTGAACCAACAAAATTAATGCAAAATTCTATTAATTAATTCAGGAAATAGCAAAATATTTTAGGGTCTCAACCTGGCATATGGATTGTGCCCACAATTTCTGAATAACTTGTCAACTGGTAAGACAAATGCACTAAAGGGATCTGAAATATACTCAAGAATGGATCTTGCATTCTTTCACCTTTCTGCAAACAGCTGAAAAGTAAAAGATGCAAGTGAAAATAGCTAAAATATTATCAATTTTTTCAAAGGTGAAGCCTAAAGCTGGTCAAAAATACTAATTATTTTTCAGGGACATTAAAAATCCATTTTTTCCATTTTCGTTGAGATTTGTTGTGACTTTTGTTGAATCAAGCTTTGATTTTCAACATTTTTGGTCCAGGAAAAATATTTTGGTTAAAAATCTGTTTTTGAAAAAAGTGACTTTCTTTTTTAGAAAATATTTATTTTACTTCAAACTTAATTTTTAATGAGAGATTTTCAGGGTTTTTTGTCAACAAAGTTTCCTAAGTGAAATCAGACCCATCTGAGCCAAATTTGTGAGTTTCCAAGCAGCTATTTTCAATATACATATACAACACTTTCCTTTCAACCAAAATCGCAGTTTTTTTTTTTTAAGCTATTCCATCTGAAAGTTAAAGGGAATACAAATAGCATGCACTAAAATTGCTGCAACTTTCTGTGACCTTATTTCTGCATGCATAAAAACTCAGATATACATGTGAAAATTATCTAACGATTGCAGACGCAGTTTTGGTCACAAATGTTGGTTTATTCAGAAATTGTGGGCACAATCCAGATAGCAGGCTGAGAGCCTAAAATATTTTGCTATTTCCCAAATTAATTAATAGAATTTTGCACTAATTTTATTGGTTCACTTCTCTAGTGGAAAAAGTACAAAGAGGAAAGAAAGTAAGGTGTGAGTGGCTGTAGAGATAACTAAAAAAGAAGCATGTAAACGAAATGCTTATGCAGTAAGATATCATTAAGCCATCTCAGTTATAGCTATGGCCATCTTCGATTGTAGCCTATTGATTCACAGTATCTATTTTAAACTAGTTGCTTAGAGACAGACGCATGGAACAATTTCTATACAATAATGTAAATAGAACATTCTTTAGAAAATTGGAGAGATAATGCTGAAAACCACAAAAATCCTGTACCTGAAACTACAATAAGCTAAACATGAAATAAAACTACCATGGTGTCTGATGTAGAAAAATCCTGCTGTGTGTCTATGCATAGTTTCACTTTTTTTTTTTTTGAATGATTTCATGGCTATTGCATATAGTGCCAAATTCCTAAGGGGAAAGGCTTTCATCTCTCTAAAGTGTATTCTGCAAGCATTGTATATGGTCTATGTGAGAGGCCTGTATGAACTAAAAAAAAGGATCTTTCTAAAAACTGCATTTGGAGTGTGTAGATCACATTTAAACGGTGAACAATGTAATACTTACAGCTCATCAGTCATGTTCCTTTCATTGGATACCAAAATATTATTTTTTTAAAAATTTGTATAGCAGTCAGAGATCATTTTCCATTAAATGACAGAACATACAATATGTTTTCAACAGTATTTGAGACTTGTAGCAGCAATTACTTACTTAATTGTATTGCTTATAATTAACTTTTTAAGATTTGTATTTTATAAACATATTAGGGGATATAGTGTAAATTGGCCCTGGAGCTAGGTGGATTTCCACCAGCTGAGGATCTGGCATCTTTATTCTATAATAAGGTAAAATGTTTCAAGCTGTTTTTTGACGGGAAAGGCACTCTGCAAACTGTACTCCTTTTTCTTATCTTGATGAATTAGCATGTGCCATCAAAGACAGAAGAAATATTTGCCTACTATGCAGGCCAATTTCCTGCTCTTGTGTGATTTGTGCATAATCAAATTAAAACCATCCTAAAGGTGATTTGTAACCTGTGTAGCTACTTCAATCAATGAGTCAAATTTACAAAATTTCTTACTGACCAGATAGGAAGAAAAATCCACCTTAATATCTATAGAAGCAGAGAGTGCCAGTGGAAACTCCATTCTTTCTGAAGGTTTTAGTGATGAGCAGAAAGTTGTGTATGGATATGTAGGCAAGCACCAGCAAGGCAGATGTTATATACTCACTGACCTTCACTCACTGAAACTGATAATCAGTTTGGCTGTCATTCATTGCCCTTTGAGGCTTTCATATAGCAAATCAATGCCAAGGAGACATATTTGATCCTACAGGCCCTGCCAGAAATTAGGTTTGGATTTGGATTTTCTGGAACGCATCCAAGCCTAGTTTGACAACAAAGGGGAAGCTTCTGCAGGAACACATGCAGAAGATATGCTTCTCAATCTGTTTGTGTGCTCCAGAGGAAGGAGACATTGGAATCCTTTTGCTGTCTTTCATGCAATACATAAATATGAAGGCAAAATATACTGTAAACTACATATCCACTTATACACAGAAGCTTGCTACTGAGAGTATGTTAATATAACTAAATTAACAGAGATGTTATCGAAGAATATCTCATTTTCTCCTTATGAGCTTCTCAAGCATGTGGGTCTTTAATGGTAACATAGGTACTATAGAAAGAATATTTCTCTTCAGACTGTGTTTTCAGAACTACAGACTGAACGTGAGTTCACAGATCAACAAGATAAATCGTTTCTCATATGATTAATGATGCTCCAGGTACACGTGAGTAAACATCCACCAGCTCAAACTAGTTAGGTAAAAGGGAAGGACTTCTGAGCTTATTTTCTTCATCATTTTTTCTCCCAACACTTTATTTTGTGATTTTTCTAGATATCAAAAAGTGATGCAATGGAACACAAGAGTGAACAACATTGCAATGATATACACCATTATAATCTTGGGAGTTGCTGCTTGCAGATAGTTAACATTCCTATGATTTTTACAAAATTTCCTGTACATAAAATAGGGAATAAATAAAGTATAGGAAATAGCATGGTAGCATAAACTCATCAAAGGCAAAAAGGTAAAGACTTTGATGATCATCATTATACTGCTGGGAAGACAAGGAGACATCAGGGAATGTCCTACTTACACTATAGAAATCTTATGCAGAGTAGTGTAGGCAGGTCCCCAGTGGGAACCCCCTGTATATGGCTCTACTTTTTTGGTCAAATCTAACATTGATTGCAAATTACATATTGAGATAATGCAACGATATTTTAAACATTTCAGATATCATCTAATGCAGGGGTTCTCAAACTTCATTGCACCGCGACCCCCTTCTGACAACAAAAATTACTACATGACCCCAGGACGGGCCTGAGCCTGCCTGAGCCCCACTGCCCTGGGCGGAGGGGCCCAAGCCCAAGCCCTAGGGCTTCAGCCTCAGATGGGGGGGCCTATAACCTGAGCCCCACCAACCAGAGCTGAAGCCCCCAGGCTTCGACCCCAGGTAGTTGGCTCAGGCTTTGACTCTGGTGACCCCATTAAAATGGGGTTGCAACCCACTTTGGGGTCCCGACCCACAGATTGAGAACCACTGGTCTATTGGTAACTGAATTTCTTAGCTTCTGGAGGCTCCTGAGAAAAAATATTTACTTTGCTGTGATTATGTATTGTCACCTGTAATTAATTGCAATTATTGGTGTTGCAATTTGAACCTTCTGATCCAAATGCAGAACATCTATGCCACTTGAACTAAAGAAATTTCAAGTAGCTAGTAGTATAATAGTTCCACTACTCTAGTTGTAGTATATCAATGTTCATTTTGGCCTCCACCCTCTATGTGGGGGACTATTACATATGTCCCTTTTTACAAAAGATTTAACCCTGAATTTGTTCCAGCAGCTGTATTAGATGACTGCACCAGAGGTCAGTTAGGGCAAACTCATCAAACAGCGATTCAAACCACTGTGCTACTGTGATGAATGTGTTTGTCTTAAAATTTGAGCTGTGGTCTTTCAGATCCAATTGAAGCAGCTGTACTTAGTGAACTAAAAAGGAATCTTCCCTGACTTTCAGTAGTCTTATTTTTGTGACTTAGCCACTAGAGGGTGAGACTTTTACATGCTATTGATGCCCGTGAAGACAGAATTGACATTAGAGCTGGTTGGAACATGGGATAAAATTTTGGGTAGTTTTAAAAATTGTTTCTGTTTTCATCAATTTTATTTTTGTCTATTTTTCCAATTAGCTCTAATTTATACAAACATTTAAAGATGAATTGAATACTCATGAATGTACCAGTACACAGCCCTGAAGACTGAAGTCCCTACCAAAACAGAAAACGTAAATCACAGGTTGCAGCTGTAGGCCATCACTGTGTCTCAAACCTGTGCTGGAAGGAGCATCTTCAGAAGCTGAGAAAGTGTGAACTGTCATGGTGTTTTGTGGTGTTTCAGTCTTGTTGAGATCAGATTAAAGTGACTGAAAATTGTTATCATCTCATGATTACAATTTACTTGAGATGAGTTAGTAGTCTTAGTAAAGTTCTTAATGGACTAGTATTGTGGACACCTGTCCATTAAGAACTCTTCTAAGACTACTAACTCATTTCATATAAGTTGCAGCCATGAGATACTAATGATTTTGTCACTGTATTCTAATCTCAGAGAGACTGAAGGGGTCAGTAGAGGAAAACAATTCTATTTCTTGTGAACTGGTGAGCTATTTTACCTAGGGTGACCAGACAGCAAATGTGAAAAATCGGGACTGGGGTGGAGGGTAATAGGAGCCTTTATAAGAAAAAGACCCCAAAATTGGGACTGTCCCTATAAAATTGGGACATCTGGTCACCCTAATTTTACCAGCCCATGAAAGAAACAATGCCTGGCCCAAGTCTGTTTCAGCCTTGTGCCTCAGGGCACAATTTATTATTTAACCAAACAAACTTATGAAGTAGCACAAAACAAAGTGATTCATCTGGCCAAAGCAGGCTGCAGAAGCCAGAAGCTGTAGCAATCTGCATGGAACTTAGAAGGAGGAATGCAAATTGCAGGAAGGAAGAGTTTGGAGGAGGTACAAGGAACTTAGTCTGTGTGCACATGGCTGGAAAGCTAACTGCAATTACAGCATCTCTGTAAATAGTTGCCTTAATAAAGAGCCAGTTTAGTTTTAGAAACAAGGAATGCTATGATATGCCTCCAGCAGGCAGTAAATGAAACTGAGGCCTCTCTCAGCTCTGGAAAGAGGAAATGCCCCTATCTTTAATATTCTGCTAAGTCATTTGGCAGGCAGGCAGCCTGTAACCCTTTCCTGTCTCTTTCACTTCTGTCGCAATCCTATTTCCAGTGCCATGAATCATTCAGTCATCCCTGAGATATAGAATAAAAACACTTACAAACATAAAAAGAATGAAAAAACTCAAACACGAAACTATTCACAACCCTTGCTATATCTGAACATTGACTCTTGTATATGTCATGCAAGAAATGTTTAGTGTATGTAGGCTGAAATCTGACCCTTCTGAAGTCAATGGGAGATTTGCCACTGACCCCAGTAAGGCCAAGATTTCACCCCTACTGTTTATATATATCAAACTACTGTTTGCACACTGGGTAGGGATTTCTTTCTTTATCTGTCTCAGTAGAATTTTTTTTCAAGAAAAATTCCTAAATAAAAAATTCTCTCTTACATTCCCTTTTCATAGACATCATTTGTTCTGTTGCTGGTCTTTTAAGGAAATCCTATATAAAATGCCTTGAAATGTAATGATAAACTTGCCATATTACTCTTAATATATACTTTCTAAAAAATCTATCTGCATCGATCATCTCCCGCTGCAAAGACCCCAACGAGGGCGAGACCTTTTTAATTGTTTTGCTACCTGTTGTTTAGCAACTTGGATTTAGGTAGAGCTACAATCAATATGCTGCTTTGAAAAGAAAGGAGGGGGTAGTACTGCAATAAGTGGAATCTTCTAAGTTCAGAAATGAGTGAGTAGTGGCCTTGAGGCTCATGTGAGCAAAGGCTGCATTCTAGCACTGGTCATTGATTTTGCTCTCAGATGTCTGCTCTGAACTTCACTAGTGCTTGACATTAGACATGTATGTGCCTTGCAGCCATTCAGAAACTCAGTCAGAAAAAAACATGCTATGATTATAAGTCAGAGAAGAGAAAGAAGCCAAATTAAAAACAAAAAAAACAAAGAAAGAAAAAGGAAAGATTGTGGGTATAAAGTAAATAAAACACTGATAAATATTGGAGATCAGACTAGAAGGGCCCAGTCCCTCCATGCAGCCATGGAACACACAGCACAACTCAGGAGGCAGGTCACCTTTATATTAACTGACTCTTGAGTTGACTATCTGCTTGTCTGGTCCTCCAGTATAAGTTAAAGAAGCCAGAACAGCTGCAATCAGTTACACCAGCAGTAAAGGCTCCAAAGGACTGTTATTGCAGCCAGAGAGTGAGTGGGGTTTGGCAGGGAACACGTGAACATCCCTACTCTCCTCCCCGGCCCTTCCTCCTATACTCTGTTGCACAAGAAAAGTAGCATAGGAGTAATTACACCAGCCCTACACCACTGGAGTGATCCTTTCATGGCCATCTATGCTGGCTTCAGTGCTCCTATGCACCACTGGTACTAAGTAGGCTCATCATAGTCAAAGATTAGTCAAAGACATAGTCAAAGGGGACAAAATATCCAATCCTCCAAAACATTAGCATATATTGTCTAGTTCAGTTCCCAGTGCTAAAATGTAATTTGAGAAATTCTGCTTTCAAAAAGAAATACTTAATTGAAGACCCCTAACACACGATGAGCTCCAATGATGTTCAGAAGGGAAAGAATAGCAAAATCTTTATAGGCAGGGGGACAAATTCTGACTTCACTTATCCATACATACAGCCACTTGTCTATAAGATTTTGCACAGGATGTTTCTTGCATGTAAACATTTTGCCAATGGCTTTTTAAGACTTGCAAACATGAAGCTTAATATCTGATTTACTTTTTTCTACTTTTAATTTCATTACGAGTGACCTTGTAAATATATCCACATTAACTTGTAAAATCAATGTCAGGAGGAAAACTCTCTCTCTCTTTGTGTTTGTTTGTTGGTTTGGTGTTTTTCACTAACCTTTCTTTTGGCCCAGTCCTCTAATTTGTCTAGGTACCTCTGTATCCTACCCTGAGCCTCCAGCGTATCTACCACTCCTCCCAGTTCAGTGTCATCTGCAAACTTGCTGAGGGCGCAGTCCACGCCATCCTCCAGATCATTCATGAAGATATTGAAAAAACCGGCCCCAGGACCAACCCCTGGGGCACTCCGCTTGATACCGGCTGCCAACTAGACATGGATCCATTGATCACTACCCGTTGAGCCCGACAGTCTAGCCAGCTTTCTATCCACCTTATAGTCCATCATGGCCATACAGGTAGTATATGTATTGTATTGTAACACGCAGAGAGTTGCATATGTGGCCCACAAAGATAAATAGGTTGAGAACCACTGGTCTTTATGCTTTTCATTGAGACTGGAACTGGTCAAATACAGGAAATGAATATTTGTGAATGTTCTTGTAAATATTGTCCATTCACTTTGCTGGTTTTTGTTACTCGTTTTCATTCATGTATTTGCAAATATTGGGTGAGTGAGGTTTTATTGACATGAATGTTTGTGAAAAGCAACAACATCACAAGTACTTACATGTGTGAGGTTACTCACCAACATACTCTTGTGGCCTTTTTGAAAGCTCTTTCTGCGGTAAGAAATGCAAAGGAAAGAGGATTTTGGGGTGAAAAAATAAAATTGTTATTACCAGTGAATGTTATTGGCTAAAGTATACACAACAATATGTGTAAGTAGAATTACACATATTGGCTGGATCTATTGATTATTCACTTGCCTTTTAAAATACAGATCAATGTTCAAATCCTTATTAATCTGAAATATTGAAAATGCTTTTGAATAAATGTCCGGGTAGCTATCAAATGTCTGAAATGAAGCGTTTAGTTGACTAACGCAATCTGCATTAGAAATGTATTCTTTAAAAAAAAACTGTATCTCTTATGTACATTTTTAATTCTATCACTCTTTCAGCAAAGCTCTTGCTCTCAGAATCTGGAAAAGTCTGATCTACACATTTCTTTCTCCTTTGTGTTGTGAAACAAAATTGGAAAAATTCTTCTGGAAATTATGGGAAATGGTTTAATACGTAACTATGTTATTAATTCCATATCCCACAAGAGACTAGCATTCAGTTTCTAATTATACCACTTTTCTGGACTCGGAAGGCACGAGATTAAGACAAAGCGCAGCAGCAAACAGATTACCTTTCAGAACATAGTTACAATGTAAACAAACCTAATAGTAAACCAGAATGGGAAATGTTCATGTCTTTTTTTATTGAAATATCATTATACAATTATAAACAGTATGCTTGAGGCGTGTGTGTGTGTGTGAGAGGGATGGGGAGGTAGAGAGAGGACTATAGTTGTTCCCATAGGCTTCAGTTTTATTGGTTTATGGTACTGTAATTGTAGTTGTGTTTGCAATTTCATAGCTGTGGTTTTTTCTCTCTCTTTTGTAAGATTTTTATGTAGATCTCTCTGTCAACATAATCCTGTAAACCCCCTGCATATGCTTCTGATAGTCACTTAGAGATCACAGATCCATGTCCATGGGAGTGCTGATAGGATCAGCCCTTGTAACTGCTATTTATGGAGGTTTTTTTAGCTCTGTGCAATAATCATAACTAATGTTCTTCATTCTCCAGAACTGATTGACCTCACAGAACTGAAGCTGCAGATGTTTGTATTATTACACACACATAATACCACAATACAGTTATGACTAAAACTTGAAAAAGTGAAACAACCCAGAGTTATGATTGAAACTGAGCCCTTGTACTGTTCTAGTCTAGCTAGATATGGCAGGGAACTCTAAATAGTGTGTTAGTTCACGTAAGTGGCAACACCTAGATGCGAATGGTTAACAATAGACCTTTAACCTGACCACTGGATTTCCTAATCACTGCTTTAAATGTTCATCATTTCCCCTAATTTAAATGTACCCTTGTCTTCACACATCTGTCAGTCCACGACAATGCATTCATATACATTTTGCCTCTTTCTTTAGAATGACAAATTTCCACCTTTAATGGAAGGAGAAATTAGGTGAGCTGAAAATGAGGGAAATCACTCAGCATGTTAAGATAGTGTCTTTATAGTAAATCAATCCTAAAATAGTTTATCTTTCTTGTGAGCCTTTCAAATGCACATGTGGTAAAATCCTACCCACTCAGCCTCTGTTTAACTGTTTTATTTCAATCTCAGTTACATCCTCCGTCCTCAATCACTTATAAAAAGTGCTCCTGGGTTACCTGAATCCCTGTTCGCCTTCATGTTTCACATGTCTCCCGAATGTTTCAGATAGATGGGGTGTATCATGACACTAAAACACAGGATCCACTTAATAAATCATCTTATCCTTAAAAAACAAATCTATCTGCATTAAAAGTGAGACAATTACTTTCTCTGGCAATATCCATGTCATTAGCAGATCATTATTATATGTAAAAAACAAAAAGAAACATAAGTTTGAGCTATCAATTACTCAAGCTTGGGTATTCAGATTTAAGCTTGTACTCCCATGCATATATGCCTTCCAACAGTCTTCCATTACATGTACTACTTACATTATAAACTCTTTGGAGCAAAGAAGGACTAAGGCTATGTCTACACTACCACTTATGTTGGCAAAATTTATATCACTCCGGTGTGTGAATATTCCACGCCCCTAAGCAACATAAGTTTTGCCAGCATAAGTGGTAGTGTGCTAAGTCGGTGGGAGAGCTTCTCCTGCTGACACAGCTACCACTGACCATTGCGGGTGGATTAATTATGTCGACAGGACATCTCTCTCCCATTGCATACAATGGCGACACAAGAGCTTTTCGAGCAGTGCAGCTGTGCCACTGTGACCTCTCTAGTGTAGACATAACCCAAGACACAAAAAGAGTTATGCCTAGAAAGGGCTCAAAAGGAAATAAGAAGAGGTTCTTGACATACATTAAGAGGAAGAGAAAGATGAAGGAAAGTGTAGGTCTTCTACTTATTGGGGAAGAAGAGCTAATTGATGACATCAAGAAGACTAAGGTGTTTAATGCCTGTTTTGGTTCAGTCTGCAATAAAATGGTTAATGGTGACGAGATACTCAACACTATTAATATTAACAACAAGGAGGGGAAGGAATGCAAGCCAAAATAGGGAAATAACAGGTTCAAGAATATTTTGATAAGTTAGATGTATTCAAGTAGGCAGGGCCTGAAGAAATTCATCCTAGGGTAGTTAAGGAAATAGCTGAAGCAATTTTGGAACCAGTAGCAATTATCTTTGATCACTCCTGGAGGACGGGTGAGGTTTCAGAGGACTTGAGAAAGGCAAACATATTAATACCTACCATTAAAGAGAGGAACCAAGATGACCCAGGAAATCATAGACCAGCCTAACTTTGTTAGTTAGGCTAACTGTGATATCTGGAAAGATACTGGAGCAAATTATTAAACAATCAATTTGTAAGAACCCAGAAGATGATAAGGTTATAAGAAACAGTCAGCATGGATTAGTCAAGAACATATCACACCAAACCAAATTATTTTCCTTCTCTAACAGGGCTATTGGCCTAGTAGACATGGGGAAGCAGTAGATGTGATATATCTTGATTTTAGTAAGACTTTGGACACAGTTCCACATGAGCTTCCCCATAAGCAAACTAGGAAAATCTGGTATAGATGAAATTACTATAAGGTGGATACAAAACTGGTTGAAAGACCATACTCAAAGAGTATTTATCAATGGTTCATTGTGAAGCTGGGAGCATGTATCAAGTTGGATTTCACAAGGGTCAGTCCTGGGTCTGGTATTATTCAATGTTTTCATTAATGTCTTGGATAATGGAGTGGAGAGTATGCTTATAAAATTTGTGGATGCCAGCAAGCTGGGATGGGTTGCTAGCACTTTGGAGGATTATAATTCAAAATGACCTTGAGAAGTCGTAGAATTGATCTGAAATCAACAAGATGAAAATCAGCAAAGACAAGTGCAAAGTACTGCACATAGGAAAAAAAAATCAAATGCACAACTACAAAATGAGGAATAATTGGCTGGTCAGTAGCACTACAGAAAAGGATCTGGGCGTTATAGTGGATCACAAGCTGAATATGAGTTAACAATATAACGTGATTGAGAAAAAGGCTATTGTCATTCAGGGATGTATTAACAGGAGTGTTGTATGTAAGACACAGGAGGTAATTATCCCACCGCAATGGACACTGGGGAGGCTTCATCTGGAGTACTGTGTCCAGTTCTGGGCACCACACTTTAAGAAAGACATGGGCAAATTGGAGAGAGTCCTGAGGAGTGCTACACAAATTATAAAATGTTTAAAAAATGTGACCTATGAGGAAAGGTTAAAAAACTGGGCATATCTAGTCTTAAGAAAAGAAGATTGAGAGGGAACCTATAAGTCTTCAAATATGTTAAGGGCTGTTATAAAGATGATGGGTGACCAATTGTTCTACATCTCCACTAATGGTGAGACAAGAGGTAATCATGTTAATATGTAGCAAGGGAGAGTTAGGTTAGATTTTAGGAAAAAACTTTCTAACTATAAGGGTTGTTAAGGTACATAATAGGCTTTTATGGAATCCCCATCACTGGAGGTTTTTAAGAACAGGCTGGAAAAATACCTGTCAGGGTTTACTAGGTCCTCTCTCAGTGCAAAGGGCTGGACTTGATGACTTCTCGAGCTCTCTTCCAGCACTCCATTTCTATGATTTTGTGTTCTGTTTCAGAGTAACAGCCGTGTTAGTCTGTATTCGCAAAAAGAAAAGGAGTACTTGTGGCACCTTAGAGACTAACCAATTTCCGCTGTAGCTCACGAAAGCTCATGCTCAAATAAATTGGTTAGTCTCTAAGGTGCCACAAGTACTCCTTTTCTTTTGTTCTGTGTTATACAGTTCCTGGCCTAAGGGGATCTTGCTCCATGACTGGGGGTTCTAGGCACTACCGCAGTACAAATAAAGAATAATAAATACACAGTATAAATTCAATAATACAACCTCATTGTTATTTATATTTTTCAAATATTCCAGTCAAAATCAGGGTCCCACCGGTCTAGGAGCTGTGAAGCCACACCCAGTTCTAGTCATCAGTCTAATTTTATAGACAAAGATTAAATTTAAACATTAATCAGCATTGTACAATTAAACTTTTTACATAATCTTACAGAAGAAAAGTTTCATAATTCATTTGTATTCAGGCACAGCTCTACAGTAGGGGCTGTATGAAACTGCGCTGGCGCAGAGGCCTCCCAATGCCTCCCATAGATCATGGATGCCCAGTCGAAATCACCCTGTTAAGAGGTGCAACTTATTTCCTTTGTGTGACTTGTCAGTTCTGTTGACTGGCATGTATGGAGAGGGGAGCCTTTGTTGAGCCTGTTCTCCAAAGCTCACTGGGGAGTGGTTAAGGAACAGCTTGTCAGCTCTCCTGAAAGCAAGGACTGCAACTTCACTTTGTCTATATGTGGGCCACACAATGACAGTGTAGGATCCTTACCTAACCCTGCCACTGCCTCACTGATCCTCTGTGAATAAGGCTCAAAGGGGACTGCAAAAAACATAGGGACTTCTGAGCGTTGGCCTCAAGTGAATTGGTTGGTTGAGTGGAGGTAGTATTCCTCCCACCCTTTCCATATGAACAGGAATTAGCCCCTCAATTTTAAGTCAGTAAAACAGTCTGATATCCTGGTGTGTAATAACAGCAGGGCAAGGGCAGGTGAAAAATATGAGCAAAAAATTGAAAAGGAGGAAGATTTACTTGAGTCACAAAATAAAGTTATTACAGAATCAAGATAAAAGAGAATGATAGGGCTATGTGCTGTTTGGGTACAGGTGCTGTTAGCATCGGGTCTGTAGCCACCCAGCATTAAAGCTCCAGTGATTCTCAGAGTGATGCATATGTCTAGGAAATTGAACAGTTGTTCTTTCCTGAATGCAAAAGAAAAGATAAAATACTCACCAACAACCACATACCACACAACAGAACGACTAAGCCAGGAACTTATCCTTGCAACAAAGCCCGTTGCCAATTGTGCCCACATATCTATTCAGGGGACACCATCACAGGGCCTAATAACATCAGCCACGCGATCAGAGGCTCGTTCACCTGCACATCCACCAATGTGATATATGCCATCATGTGCCAGCAATGCCCCTCTGCCATGTACATTGGTCAAACTGGACAGTCCCTACGTAAAAGAATAAATGGACACAAATCAGATGTCAAGAATTATAACATTCATAAACCAGTCGGAGAACACTTCAATCTCTCTGGTCACGCAATCACAGACATGAAGGTCGCTATCTTAAAACAAAAAAACTTCAAATCCAGACTCCAGTGAGAAACTGCTGAATTGGAATTCATTTGCAAATTGGATACTATTAATTTAGGCTTAAATAGAGACTGGGAGTGGCTAAGTCATTATGCAAGGTAGCCTATTTCCTCTTGTTTTTTCCTACCCTCCCCCCCAGATGTTCTGGTTTAACTTGGATTTAAACTTGGAGAGTGGTCAGTTTGGATGAGCTATTACCAGCAGGAGAGTGAGTTTGTGTGTATATGGGGGTGGGGGGGATGTGAGAAAACCTGGATTTGTGCAGGAAATGGCCCAACTTGATTATCATGCACATTGTGTAAAGAGTTGTCACTTTGGATGGGCTATCACCAGCAGGAGAGTGAATTTGTGTGGGGGGGTGGAGGGTGAGAAAACCTGGATTTGTGCTGGAAATGGCCCACCTGATGATCACTTTAGATAAGCTATTACCAGCAGGACAGTGGGGTGGGAGGAGGTATTGTTTCATATTCTCTGTGTATATATATAAAGTCTGCTGCAGTTTCCACGGTATGCATCCGATGAAGTGAGCTGTAGTTCACGAAAGCTCATGCTCAAATAAATTGGTTAGTCTCTACGGTGCCACAAGTACTCCTTTTCTTTTTGCGAATACAGACTAACACGGCTGTTACTCTGAAATGAGTCTAGGAGGTTTCAACAAAGATAGTTTGATTAAAAAAAAATCCTGTTCCAACTGATTGTGACTCTTTTCTTTACCCTGATCATAGGTCAGAATGTGTACCCTGTGTTTGCAGAAATGTTATGGAAATCTCACCAGATAATCATTTTAAATAAGGAAAAAGAGTCAGAATTGAAATATCTTCTATCTACTGTTTTACTCCAAGGGCATTCATTGGTAGCTGCAAAAACCTGCATTCAGAGGTGTTTTGAATTCATCCCTGTCATCCATACAGAATGTGACATGAGTTCATTTTTAGAAGTACCCCTTCTGGAAAGAGAGATTTCCATGCTGAATTTCATGGTGCTAGCCAATTAGCCTTTCTGGCATTGCATAACTATTTACACAAATACCCCAACCTCTAACTTTCTTAGTTCAAATATGAATGTGAGGTGGCCAGAACAAAACCCCTGGATCCTCAGGAGGCGTTAAGCTGTCATCACCCCCATAATAGAGCAACACATAATGGACTTAGATTTTGTCTGAGCTGGAGTGGGGGTCAGAATCTAGTTTTTAGCTTTTGCAGATTAGGTCTGTCTCTCATGCGTATACCATGCTGACGACATAAACTGCAACATAGTGCAAATACTGTGTTATTTGATCATAAGATACATAACCTTTAGTGCTGATGAGTAATATATGAATTGGGATTTTTACTCTAGTTTTGGTCATGTCTGAGAGTGCCAGTACCTTACCCATAAAATATGCCCACACAGAGGTATTGCTCTATGTCCTGATTTCACCAGCTGAAGTTTCTTTTCTTTTGTCATAGTGATAAAGTATGTGTCAAGCTCCATCAGTATCTCCTGTTCTCCCAGCTTGCAGTGCTGCAATTAGGATCATACTTTGCCACATTCAGAGCTCAGTGACTGGTAAATGTGCTACGCCTGCATCACACTAACTGCTCTATCAGTCATTTTAGAGGACCCCCTTGAAAATTGCTGCCAAAAGTTTATATGTCAGAAATCACTTTCAAAATGCTTATGAAGTGAAGAATTTTCACAGTCCTTTACCTATTCAGATACCCAGACCTGTCAGTCAAGGAAATCAGACACTGCACTTTATACTCTAAGGCTATGTCTACACTTCAAACGCTATCGTGTGCCACCGTAGTCCTTCAGTGTGGACACTCACTACAGCAATGTGAAGGGTTCAAAAGGGAATGAGCTTTGCTTGAACAATTACTACCTACCATCTGTCAGCAATTGGGGTCTGTGTTTAGTCAGTTGTTAACCCTAACGCTATGAAAACCATTGGGATTCACTACAAGAGATCTGCCAAACACCTAAGCTCTATTTTTAATATGGATGATCCGGAGACATTTAGGAGATTGTGTCTGAACTCAAATGTTATCTGCAAATTCAGTCTGCAGCACAGAAAATCCCCTGCACCTTAGGTAGAACTTTAACATTCCTGGACTCAGGCTGGGGGAAAATCTTCTGTCAAAGCTACAGATGAAATAATCAAATAAATACTATATCCCAGACTGTAGCAGTGGAACCTCTTCTTGTTTTGAATCTAAGCACATTATTAATTACAGGTGTTGAGAAGAAACATCCCTTCCTGCTAGTATATGAGTACTCCCTTTTTAAATAACACCTGAATCCATGCAAAGGTGTCTTCCAACATCACTAATGAGTGGGATAATTAGATAGCCGTGGAATCACTCTCTGTGTTTTGTACCCTAGGGGCTCCCTTTGTAGTCAATGGAAAAACTCCAACTGACTTCTGTGAGGCCATCATCAGACCCTGAGTTGCTTGCTTGCTCAACAGACAATAATTGGAGGCGGGACCATGCTCATGTATCTCTCGACTATACTATGTTTCATGGTACTGCAGGCACTAGAATGGATTCTGGCTCTCTCTGCTGCATTCCTACATGGTTAGGCTCTGCATTTACTGAAGCCTTGGGATGGCTACAATCAACAGTGGGTCAGGTGACTGAATAAGGGAGAAAGATGTTGTCGCTCACAGGCCACACTCATGCATCTGAGGCAAACCAGGCAGAGAGGAGCTCTCTGCTACTATCATGTTTTGTTGGTGAGGCTTCAACAGAGCCACATGAGGGGCATCCATCTCTATCAGCCACCTTTTCCAATGGAGGGGAGCTTCCCCTATGCCTGAGAAGGGGGCTACTACCTCATTTCTGGTCCAACTACGCTCTTCACATGCTCATGTTGAAGGCTACTTCCAGCCACATGGAGCTATTGCTACTACCAGTCGTCTCCATCTGTCCAAAGCTCAGAAGAGGAGAGGAGCTGTTACCTTCTCCTGCTTCTCTCACCCCCAGTTGTTCCTGCTGACACCGAGGTAGGTTTTTCCAAGTTTCCTACTGCATGTAAGAGGCTGTCAGATGCCACGGTAATGGGGGGATGCGGAGGCAGAGGAGAGGACAGCTTCTGGGAGGAGTAAAGCAAAGAGAAGGGGGGAAAGAGAAGGTGGTAGCAAAGCAGGTTGAGTAGAACAAAGTGGGAGAGTAACAAACAAAGGAGTAACCACGTGGCAGCAATGAGCCATACTAATGGGGGGAGAGGGGTCTTTATTTTTTACAAAACTGGTTTATTTGATTCACTATGTCTGGAAACATCCATAAAAAACAGTGTTGTAGTTAAACAACATTATAAGCTGTCAATTATGGGGTACACAACAAAACCCTGGTGTTTCCTGTTTCAGCCATTTGTCACATACTTTGATTGCTCGTATCATACAGTGGCAGGTGTGAGGGTAGATAGGTGTGCATGCTTGTGAAAGCTAGGTGAAAATTTGTGAACAAATAGTTTACTCAAATAAAATACAGCTTCTGTTGACCTTAAACTGTTTGTGAACTTGATACAAATTTACCAAATAGATTCAGTGAATTTGGGGAGGTGGGGGAGAATGTCAGTCACAAAATGGGGGGGGGGGGAACAATTTCCCACTCTTTCTGATGTAGAGAAGGGATTTGAACTTGGTTTTCCTATCTCTGATGAGCATGCCCAAACCACTGGACAAGTCTGGGTCATTGCCCTCTCAATCTCTCTTGTTGAAGCTGTTCCACTTTGTAGAAATAATTAGTCATTAGAGCAAGGACTTGTTTTGGGTCTTCCACATTCGTGGTGAATGCTTTCACCAGTAGTCTATAAAGCCATGCTCTCTCTTTCCTTGGCCTAATGACTATTCATTGTCATTAATAGGGCAATTCGGTTACTCATAATAGTACTCCTCATTCTCCCTTGGACATTTTGTGTACCTAGCCCTTTAAAAACGCCTGAAAGAAAACATTTCAGGTCTAATGAAGACAAATTTTGTTCAAGCTCAAATAGATTTTTTTTTCAATTTGCTGAAACTTTTCTTAATGTTTGGTTTGAGCTAAACTGATTATATATAATATATATACAAACTGAACTGTCAACTAACCGAAAAAAATACCCAGCTCTACTCTCAAATGCTTGGGTAGCCCATAATCAAAAGGAGTGATAACATGGTGTTGAATGTGGCTCAGAGTGCCTCCTGGACCTTTTCTGTGTATGGAGGTCAGACAGACACTATTATGCCTCTTTGAAGGGTGCAGCCTAACTGTTTTGTGTCCCTGCCCACCTGTCCTAGCTGGTGTAGAGGTGAGGGCGAATCAGGACTGTACCTGAGCAAAAATCTTTGCCGACTTTGGTTATGCTGTGTCCCCCCCAGTGAGAGTAATTAGGTCTCATTTGCTGCACTCCTCTGAGTGCAAGGACTGCCGTTTTGCCTAGGCATTTTGCAGAGCATGAGAAGGGGAGGAGACTCCTTGCTCTCCCTTCCTTTCTGTACATCTGCAACAGGGACAGCTTGAATCTTGTCTTGCATAAGAGCTTGTCAAAAGACCGTTTTCATACCCTTTTAACTATATTGGTTCATATTATAGTTAAATAGTACAACCCCTAGTGTAGATACAATTCTACCAGAAAGTATATATACCAGTATAGCTTATTCCCATAAATAAAACAATAAGTGATACTTGTATAAAGTCAGCTTTACGCCAGTATAACTGTATCCACACTAGGAGTTGTACTGGTATAACTATATTAGTATAAAATCACACCCTTAACTGTCACAGTTAAATCAGTACCAAAACTGTGCATAGACACTGTCTAAACAAAGCATATTTGGAACTAAGAGCAGGAAGCTGGTAAATCAGAGTGTAATTCATACTTGGAGGATTTCTCTTGATATCTTTGCATATTCTAGAAAGTTAAGCCTCTTGTTAACCTCTTGATGATATTAGTGAAATTTGTTTGGAAGTAAAAAAAAAAAATGAGAAAGAGCCAGCATCTACAAATAAATGTCCAGCTGACCCAGAAAAAGAAATAAGAGCAGGGGTAACTTTAAGTCACATAATATAGAAGTTCCTATGCTTTTGCAATATGTTGCTATTGTATCATAATGCTATTCAACACATGCTTCTGCAGGTATATTGCAGTGCAGAAAATTCTGACGAAGGGAGTGCAATAATGATACAAAGCCATATTTCTAATTATAAGCTAAACAATTTGTCAGACTGTTAGTTTCTCTCTAATGGTTGGTTGGTAAGGAGAAGGAGGGTTAGCTGTCTGTGAGCAGAGTATTTACTATAGGTGTCTGTTCCTATTGTTCCCGGCCTTTTAAAAAAGTGGAGGGAAACGAAATGTGTTTGGTTTTAGGCAGGGCTGGATTAAGACCGGAGGTTTGGGGGCTAAATCTCAGAGCCCTGGCTCAAGGGGCACCCCACAAAAATAAATCACAGGCAGTGATTTCCAACTCTGGGCCTCAAAGTCCCGCCACGCAGTGGGGCGCTCAGGCAGGCTGCCTGCATGCCATGGTCGCACATCGCTCCTGGAATCGGCAAGCTGCTATCACGTCTCTGCAACCCCTGGTGGGGGGTGGGTGTAGGCGGCACTGCGCACTGCCCCTGCCCCCAGATGGGAGCTAGGGGGGTGATCCTTGCGGGCATGGGCAGCGCACAGAGACATGCTATTCCCCTCCCCCTAGTGACTGCAGATACGTGCTAGCAGCCAGCTGCTTCCAGGAGCAGCATGGTGCTATGGCAGGCAGGCAGCCTGAGCCCTGCTGCGCCTCTAGCTGGGAGCTGCCTGTGGTAAGCGCCTCCCGGTCAGAGCCTGCACCTCAACCTCCCCGCCCAGCCTCAGATCAGAATCACCCTCCTGTACCCAAACTCCCTCCCAGACCCCGCACCCCAATTCCCTGTCTCAGCTCCCTCCTGCACCAAACTCCCTCCCAGGAAAAATACTTGTATATAGGGCGCTCACAAAATCTAATAGCCCCGGGAACACAGGAAAGTTAATCCATCCCTGGCCTTAGGGGGAGCAAACTGCACAGGAGAACCCTGAATCAAAGCCCACTGAAGTCAAAGGGAACCTTTCCACTGGTTTCAATGGGCTTTGGATAGGCCTAAAAAGAGAGATTTTGGGATTCTCTCTGTTAGGGGGCTTATTCCTTCACCCACTTACTTCCCTGGTCCTTCTCACATGAACAGAGAGCAACAATACCCGAAGTCCAAAGGTGCAAACAATTTGATGTTTATTGGGGTGAACTTCCAGCAAGCATGATTCCAGTTTCCTTCCTTAGTGTCCCCCTTCCCAGCTCTGACACCACAGAGCCTTACACCTGTGCCCCTGTTCCCATTCCCCCCACCCTTAGCAAAACATGATTCCAATTTCCCCATCCCCATTCCCTGTTCCCATTTCCCCCCACACGCACAATTCCTGATTGACTGCAGACTATATAGTAAAACTTGAGTTCTGCTTAGCTATACCTTAACCAATCATTTTATTGAAATTTAACTAGTTTAACCAATCCTAACATATTATAACATGATTATTTAACCAATTATATCCCACCACCTTAATTAGTTTACACACAGCAAAGTTAATTATACAGCAGACAGAAACAATCACAAAACCAGACAGAGATTATGCAGACAAACAATAGGGAAATGGGGACTACAGTGATAGAACAAACACAGAAATGAGGATTTCACATCCCAGCTATTGATAAGTGAGTTCTTGCCAGACAGGATGCTATCAAACTAAGTTTCCTTTTACATCTTCTAGGCACTTCCCTTTCTCTGGAGGTGATAGGCATTATCATGAGAGGATTGTATTCCTAACAGCCCAATAGCACCTTATTTCAATGTGACTAGTTTGGAATGTGAGGATGTGACTGTTCGCTTCCCAGCTTATGGCTTCCTCTACTGCTTAGCCAAAGGCCTTAGCCTAAGAACAGGACCTCAGACTGTCATGGTAAGAGAAGGCCCTTACGCCGGCAGACAGTGATTTTGATTCTTTCTTTTATACCTCTATAACTAGCTAAGTGATAATACACCTAAATTCTTAGAGTATAGGCCTTTACAGACAGGCCTGAATATCTATATCCTAACACTCTCGAGTGTGGATATCTCTGGAGATCAGATTTGCCTTGGGATGACAGGAGAGACAGAAAGCATTTCTGACTGTCTGTCTTTCTTGCATTCTGATTGTAAGGAGATTTTTTTGCAGTTTGGCCTACCCCTTTAAACCCAAAATCTCTGGATGGGTATCTATCCCATCCTGACAGTGGCCAATGCCAGGTGCTTCAAAGATAATTAACAGAACAGGTACTCATTAAGTCATCCACCCCCTGTCATCCATTCCCAGCTTCTGGCAAACAGAGGCTAGGGACACCATTCCTGCCCATCCTCGCTAATAGCCATTGATGGACCTATCTTCCATGGAATTTATCTAATTCTTTTTTGAACCCTGTTCTAGTCTTGGCCTTCACAACATCCTCTGGCAGAGAGTTCCACAGGTTGAATGTTCTTGTGTTAAGAAATACTTCCTTTTGTTTGTTTTAAACCTATTGACTATTCATCTCTTTTCATAACCCCCTACTTCTTGTGTTGTGAGGAGTGTATAACACTTCCTTATTTACTTTCTCCACACCATGATGTTATAGATCTCTATCATATCCCCCCTTAGTCATCTCTTTTCCAAGCTAAAAAGTACCAGTCTTATTAATTTCTCCTCATATGGAAGCTGTAACATATTCTTAATAATTTTTGTTGTCCTTTCTCTACCTTTTCCAATTCCAATATATTTTTTTTTTGAGATGGGGCAACCACTTCTGCATGCAGTATTCAAGATGTTGGTGTACCATGGATTTATATAGAGGCAATATGATATTTTCTGTCTTATTATCTTTCCCTTTCCTGATAATTTCCAACTTTCTGTTCGCTTTTTTGACTGCCGCTGCACATTGAGTGGATGTTTTCAGAGAACTATCCACAATGACTTCAAGATCTTTCTTGAGTGGCAACAGCTAATTTAGACCCCATCATTTTATATGTATAGTTGGGATGATGTTTTCCAATGTGCATTACTTCATATTTATCAATGCTGAATTTCATCTGCTGTTTTTTTGCCCAGTCACCCAGTCTTGTGAGGTCCCTTTGTAACTCTTCATAGTCTGCTTTGGACTTAACGATCTTAAGTAGTTTTGTATCATCTGCAAATTTTGCCACTTCATCATTTACCCCTTTTTTCCAGATCATTTATGAATATGTTGAATAGCATATGCCCCTATACAGACCCCTGGGGGACACCCCTATTTATCTCTCTCCATTCTGAAAACTGAAAAATAAAATAAAAAGGTGCCTGCTAACATGTGAGAGAGCAGCACGGTGTAGGAGAGGAGACAGGGACATGTGGCTTTTTCACAGTCGTTAATGGTGAAAATGGGAAACATGCACCCAGGGATCCTGGTTTTACTCCAATTTGTTGCTTCATCCCTTCTCTTAATTTGGTTTTCCATATTTTCTTGAGAGAGAGTGTTAGTGACAACCATGTTAGGTTTGCACCCATGCTAATACCTACAAAATTTGCAGGAACCCTATGTGAATTCATAATATCTGACTGGCAAGAGAACCATACAAATCAGATTAAGAGAATGGGTGAAACAACGGATGCAAGTGGAACTGGACTCCTCGAGTACTTGTTATATTTGCTACCATTGCCTAAAATGGTGAAGTTTACATGAGATCTGGGAGCTGATTCATACACGAATGTATCATTCTAACTTCTTGAGACTGCTGTTAGCATATTTTCCTACTAGCACACATACCTATCAAGAGTACAGCATTTTTTCATGTGTGAAAAAGACAGATGCTGGATTTTCTGTCTAGTTTTCAGGGTCAGAGTGAAAGAACCAGTGACAAGCTCATAAAGAGTCTCAGAATTAAGCCTCCATGGCTAAAATTGCCTTGCCTGTGAACATGTCTCCCTTAGATGACAAAGGTATTGTCAAATATGAGGGACAACAGTGGAGAATTTAATCCGGACAAAGCAGGATTACAGTTTATGATCAAATATTTTTGCATGCTAGAATTATATTTTATCTACTGAAAGGTAGAAAAGAAAATACTTTTTCACTAAAGAAGATTGAACTAACTTTAGGGACTGGAATCTGTCTGTCTATTCACACCCTTTTTATGAAAGAAATTGTATGTAAAATCATAAAACATTTACTATTCCCATGGTATAGGGCTACAGAGGGTCTCTCTGAATGCATGCCCTCAGTTGTCAGGCCCTGTACCCTTGCCCCTCTTGGGGTGGAATTCTACTCTTAGAATGGGTCATGGACAAGAGTACCCACTGGATCCACCATGGCTACCTAACAGGCCTGACTAGATTTGGCAGCTGCGGTTCTTCCCTTGAGGAGATCAATGGCAAATATAGTGACCAGATCAAACCAAATTATTGTTTAATCTTAACAGTAAGAATAAAGCATAAGAGAAAATGATTTTAACACAACCAAAAGGTCTACATGAATCTCTCTTACCTAAGCTCTACCCCGCTGTAACAGGAGACTAGGGAAACCTGTGTTCTTCAGGCCCTGCAGCCAGGGTCTCTGATTGTGAGCACAGCTTCTGTGAAGCAACTGCTTTCCCTCCTAAAAAGAGAGATGCCTTTTAACTGTCCAGAAGTCCTCTGAGTGTCCTGGACTCTTCCCCCATATCCCCAATGTTTGACAGACTGGATTGGTGAGCTCAGTAGGGGTCATAGGTGGAATATTAAAGCAAATGGTTCTTATATTCCCTCTTAATGATGGGCAGCTGTCATGCTGTTTCCTGCCTATATGCAGTCAATCTCTTCTTGAATTAACCCCATGTATTTAGACAGAAAACTTCTTTACAATAGTCAAACTAACATATGGTATTCATAAATTATTACAGAGCAACTCCGGGTCCAGCTCATGTATTTACTATTGGATTAAAAACAAATCACTGAAACATTTGTTTTATCCAACTTGAAGCTCCAAAGGCTTAGTGATGATTGTATTCCTCTGTCCTGTGAAGAAAGGCTAAAATTTTCAAAAATTAGTGGCTAAAGTGTGCCTCCTAACTCCATATTTAGACATACACTTTCGAAACATCTGGTCAGATTATTTAACTCCTGCATCAGGTGATACTAGAGAGCTTTGCCCAACATAAAGATACAAGATAGGTACTTTTGTGTAAAGGTGTTTATACTCCTGTAACAATAAGATTGTATGTTTTGAATTGTCTTCCAACGATGAAAAAAGGTGTACTGTATAAAAACAGTGAACATTTGTCTTTAAATAAAGAACTGAAGAACATTTTGCCACAAATTGTTTTACTAGAGTTATTCAAAATGTACATTAATAATGGTAAGGAGTCAGCAACATGCAGGAAGAAGTGTTTAAGTTATTAACAATAATATATTCAAAGGTACTTTTTTTCTTGAGCTCATTGGTATAATTTACATCTCACATCCCTAGAGAAAACATTTCTTGACAGGCTTTCTTACATGGTAAAAAAATTTTCAACAACAGAAATAGGAGGAAAGTAAGGTCAGATTGGTCCCTGTCACTGAAAAACCCAAGAGAGGAAAATGGAAAGGAAAATAGCAAGAAGTTCTCCATATACTGTTTTTTTTCCCCCATAGAATCATAGAATTGTAAGAATTGAAGGGACCTCGAGAGGTCATCTAGTCCAGTACTCTGCACTCAAGGCAGGACTAAGTATTATCTAGACCATCCATGACAGGTGACTGCCTACCCTGCTCTCAAAAATCTCAAATGATGGATATTCCACAACCTCCCTGCAGAATTTATTCCAGTATTTAACCATCCTGTCAGGAAGTTTTTCCTAATATCCAACCTAAACCTTCCTTGCTACAATTTAATCCCATTGCTTCTTGTCCTGACCTCAGAGTTTAACAAAAACAATTTTTCTCCCTCCTTGTAATAACCTTTTACGTACTGGAAATCTGCTATCTTGTCCTCCCTCAGTCTTCTCTTCTCCAGATTAAACAAACTCAATTTTTTTCAATCTTCCCTCAGAGATCATTTTCTAAATCTTCAATAATTTTTGTTCTCCTCTGGAGTTTCTCAAGTTTGTCCAGATCTTTTGTGAAATGTGGTACACAGAACTGGATACTATACTCCAGTTGTGACTATATCAGTCTGGAGTAGAGTGGAAGAATTACTTCTCGTGTCTTGCTTACAACACTTCTGCTAATACATCCTGGAACGATGTTTGCTTTTTTTATAACAGTGTTATGCTGTTGACTCATATTTAGCTTGTGATCCACTATAGCCCCCAGAAACCTTTCCACAGTGCTCCTTCCTAGGCACTCATTTCCCATTTTGTGTGTGTGCAGTTGATTGTTCCTTCCTAAGTGGAGTATTTTGCATTTATCCTTATTAAATTTCATCCTATTTACTTCAGACCATTTCTCTAGTTTGTCCAGATCATTTTGAATCTTAACCCTATCCTCCAAACCACTTGCAACCCCTCCCAGCTTGGTATCGTCCACAAACTTTATAAGTGTACTCTCTATGGCATTATCTAAATCATTGATGAAGATAGTGAACAGAACTGGATCTAGGACCGATCTCTGTGAAACCCTACTCAATATGCCTTTCCAGCTTGACTGTGAGACAGTATCAAAAGTCTTACTAACGTCAAGACATACCACATCAACCGCTACTCTCCCACCCCCAAATCCACAAGGCTTGTTACCCTGTTAAAGAAAGCTATTAGGTTGGTTTGACATGATTTGTTCTTATCTGGGTGTTTACAAATTGATTACTTAATTATTTCCTCCCTTAACTTCCCCTGGTACTGAAGTTAAGTTGTAATTCCCCAGGTTGTCCTTATTTCCCTTTTAATATTTGACAGTATATTTGCCCTTTCCCAGTCCTCTGGAATTTCTGTTGTTTTCCATGACTTTTTGAAGATAATTGCTAATGGTTCAGATATCTCCTCAGTCAGCTCCTTGAGTATTCTAGGATGTATTTCATTAGGCCTTGGTGACTTGAAGACATGTAAGTTGTCGAAGTCATTTTTAACTTGTTCTTTCCCTATTTTAGCCTCAGATCCTACCTCATTGGCATTCATCATGTTAGATGTCCCACTGCTACTAACTTTTTGGTGAAAACTGAAACAAAAAAGTCATTTAGCATTTCTGCCATTTCCACGTAGGTAGAATGGTGTTTGGCGTTGTTGAAAAAACAGAAGGGAGACCTTAGATATGCAGGGAAAACAGGCTCCATCTCTGCACATGCAGAAACATCCACATAGGGAGCAGGCTCCTGCCCACTCTTCCCTGCCCCTCAACAGGCAGCATGACTGAACTGCCTGACCTGCCTGAATCCTTTTCCCCAACTGAATGGTGTACTGCTTGTATCAGCATTAACTACCAAACAGATTTCCATTAGAAAGTCTGCTTGGTGCATACTGAGGAAACCAGCCGTCCCTGGGATTCACTGCCTTCTAACTTGTTGAGATCTCCACCTGTGATTTGCCTGCAGAGGGAGTTCCAGAGAAGGACAGAACATACAATGAAGTAGATGCCCCCCCCCCATTCCCTACTATACTCTTTCCTGGTTATTACTGGGTTTTTGCTTCCTAGACAACCTTAGAATGGGAGCCTTGTGGCTAAGGGGAACAGGCTATTCTGCTGCTAATGTAATAGTGAATAGAATTAATTAAGGTTGAGATGTGACTGAAAACTAATCTCTTAATAAAGAACCATTTAGGTGGCTTTATGCACTGTGCATGTGCCATTCTAGTTTATGCTGTAATTTGTTTAAGGTCTTAAATAAACAGAAAACTAAAGAAATTAAGATGAAATCATCCATGTTGCTTAGAAATCAGGAGTTTTATAGATTGCTTTGCTATTTAGCGCTTGCTTGTGATGCTATATTTCAAATTCCTTTAGAAGCTTCTGTTCCTTCAACTTGAATAATCCTTGAGCCCTGAAAGAAATGGAAACCAAGCATGCTTGAATTGCTTTTGTTCTATTACAGCATACATTTCACAAATGAAACTGACCTCCAGACTATGATTTGCACAGTATGATATAGCATACATGCATCTGAAATTTATAGTCCACTGCAAAGTGTTTAATACGGAGCACTTAAACTGTTGTGTTTCCACAGTAAGGTATAATAACGGGAGATTTAATACAGAACCTGATATTTGGACAGTTATTAGCATTGTTTTCGGAGTATTTTATTGCTTGCTTGTAAACAGTAGTTTATTGAAATGTACTAGTATTTTCAGGGTCATAGAAAATGTATGAGAGAACAGGTTGTTCCTGTTCCTCACCAAAGCTTCTGCAGATTAAAATATTTGGACCTTGAACATCCAATTCTTTCTACAGGAAAAATAAAGCTCTGAGTACCACATTATTCTGACCTTTTTTATATGTTTGGTCTTTTAATTAAGAGCCCTGGAAGGCCAATGCTTTAGTGTGTTATGAACAATTTTGCTCTTTTCTTCATTTTGAAATAGGGGTTTTTTTTGTTCATTTAAAGTAAAACTGTAAAAAGAAATGAGGAAGGAAGAACATTTCTAAGTTACTTTCTTCTTTGCACTGTTGGTTCTTCTGCATAAAGCAGTGGAGAGCGTATTTCTAATATACTTCACATATTACAAATGCATGAAAAATTTCACTTGCTGATTATGACTTGATCTTTGTGTGAGCGGGAAAGGAGTGACTTATGTGATCACATTTGATTTCCCTATATTTTAGAATCTCTGTTTGCATATTCTCTTTTACCTTTGGTGAATGCTTCAGGGACAGATGGTAGACCCTAAGAATAATGGAAAAAGAAGCAAAATCTTGGATATCCAATGTATATGTGCACTGACACAAAATTAACCCCAACATCAGCACCCATTGAAGTCTCTGGGGCTATGATATTGAGTATACACCCATTCCCATTTTAAGTCAATGTTTTGAAAATCGGGGCCACTTAATTAGGTACCTAAATCAGAATTTAGAGGCCTACCTTTAGCCACCTAATTCTGAAAACTGTGGCCTAAGTGCCTGATCCTAGCCCTGTATAAACAAACGTCTACACTTCTAGGGTGAGGTTCTGTGCTGAGCCCCTAAAGGGATGTCGACACAGCCTGCAGCAGCCCCAGGCAGTGAGACTTCAAGTGCAGGTCGACAGGCTCGGTGGCTCATGCTGCCATGTTAAAAAATATCTGTATGGACAGTGCTTTCAAGCTATGGGTTGGGCTGGAACTCATGCTCTGAAGCTCAGCCCTCCCTAGACTTCAGCCCCTGAGTTCTAGCCTGAATTGCAACCTCTATACAGCTATTTTTAGCAAGGTAGCATGAGCCTCCAAGCCTCCCCTTCCCCCTGCCCCAGGTGCCCCCATGCCCTTTTTCTAGGACACATCCCATTTGTTAATAACTTTCTGTGAAATAATTGTAGCCTTATGTATAAGCATCAATAAATTTAAAGAAAAAACACTACAAGGGGGAACATGGGGACAGTGAACATTAATATTGTTCATATTTTGGATGGCCCAAAATAAAATGAGAGTTCAGAGGTTCAATATACCTCCTGGTTGCTGATATGTTTGAAAAACATTTACCAGCTAACCATAACCATCACAAAATTAGCATTTTTTCAGTGAACTGATTTTAGAGGAATGGGGAGGAGCTTGAGTGATGGTGGTTTGTTTTTTAATGCCAAATTTGAAATTCCTGCTAGTTTGGGGTGAGGTGTTTTGTATTTTTAGTCTAGAGCACTCTTATTTCATAATAAGGAAAATATCTAGCAAAGAGAGAACAAATCCGAGTTTCCGTGAGAGAGAACACATAGTGACTTACTCTTCAACATTCTGCAGCTAAAAGGCAATACAAAATGGCAGCTGTCTATGCAGCTGGAAGAGTTCTCTACATTTAGGGTATGTCTGCACAGCAGCTGGGAGGTTAATTCCCCACTTGGATGGACCGACATCCACTAGCTCTGCTTGAGCTAGTATGTTTTAAAAATAGCTGTGTGGCTATGGCAGCTTGGGCTACCTGTCCAAGTATATGCCCAACAAGTTGGATGGGATTATACTCTGGGTACTAGCTCAAGATACCCCGGTTACACTGCTATTTTGAATGGGGTAGCTCAAACAGAGTTAGAATGGGTATGTCGGGGTTCTCAAACTGGGGTTTGTGACCCCTCAGGGGATAGCGAGGTTATTACGTGGGCTGTCAGCCTCCCACTCAACCTCGCTTCGCCTCCAGCATTTATAACAGTGTTAAATATTTTTAAAGTGTTTTTAATTGGGGTGGAGGTGTTGCACTCAGGGGCTTGTTGTGTGAAAGGGGTCACTAGTACAAAAGTTTGAGAACCACTGGTGTATGTCTATCCACACTGAGAACCACGCTCCTGGCTGCTGTGTAGACAAATCCTTAAAGGTACAGTACATAGCAAACAGAATGAATAGCTGCTTTGAGTCACATGGCTACTGTTTTTATAGGCTTTGGAAGCCTATGTGATGCTCAGATCACTTACATGAACACAGAGCAGAATTATCCTCTGTTTCAAGACGTGGTTATTTTTATCCACAATGTGGATTATTATTGCATTTTATGTGAAATTGTGCTGAATGTAGATCTTCCATTGATGCCAATGGAAGAATAGCAGAGTGAAGGAGTGCAAAATATATATCAGAGATCCACATGGGTAAGAGATCCACCAGCAGAATTTTGCCCCTCACAGTGCCTGTTTGAAACCTAAATGAGATCTGAAATGACTTGTGTGATTTCAGTGTCTCTTCGACTGAGAACCCCAGTTTCATATAACACAAGAGTTTAAACTGTAACATGAAAAAACAAGATGGAAAGAAGAAAGATGTGATGTTTGTGGACGTTCTCCTTAAACTATCCTCTGCTCCTCCCATCCTACCTTAAGTAAATCAACTGGCCTCTATTATAGCAGTACAAGTGGTGGTACATATTTTGTAAATGATGTTTATCCACCAGATGCTAGTTTGTTGTGGGATCATCTGTGTTTATTGTATAGAGAGGAAAGGAAGATTGGAGGGTGGAGAGGGAAGTCAGAGCAGTTTTAATCCTGCTCTGTCTCTTTCAGACACTGACTGTTTTTCACTTCCTTTCACTTTCAGATTCCCTAAAGCTGTACATAACCAATACTATATTATTTTCATGAAGAATCCTTTCACTCCAGGGACGCTGAGAACAGTTTCAGCTGCTGCTGCTGCTGATAGCCGCAGTATGTCTCCATTGGTTTTGGTAGGTCTTTCAGCTCATGTGATGATGGGTAGATGCTAGTTCTGTGAACCCCAAGTGTTCAAAAATCATTTGTCAGCCTCACCCTCCAATCCTGCAATTGATTTAGAAATCATGAGGGTTGTTTTTGTTTTTAATAATGCTTAGGGTTTATTTTTTACTAACCTTCCGGTTTTCAAATCTTAGAGTATACTTGGTCCTGTTTTTAAGCTTTTTTTTGTTAATGCAACCATAAGGGCTAGAAACATTACTTTTTTTTTATTTAAATGAAAATTGATATAACAGATTCTCATGACTCCTGGAGCTGGGGCTTAAAGAATAAACGAAATATTGAAAGACATGTGATACAATCACAGAGTTAGAAACACTAGGACCCGTAAAGTGGCTATTGCAGGGTTGTATTTTCCTGTGGTCCAAATAAGCCACGGATGAGGGCAACACCAAATAAAAGGGTTACAGCTAGAGCCCTGCAAATCTTTGGTATCTGCTTTATATCTGTGGATATCAGCATCTGTATCATGGATTGATTCAAATTTTATATCTAGAGCCCTGCAAATCTGTAGATATCCGTGGACCATGTTTGCGGATTGGATGGGGACACAAATTTGCCTCCGCATGGTGCTTTACTTACAGACAGTGATCAAAAGAGGGTGAGAAAATGGATACGTAGATAATTTTCTACAAAATCTTTATAGATTTTATTTGATTCAGTCCCATGTTGTATTATGGCCCACTGATCACTTAGACAATGTGTCTGTCGCATTCTCAGATAGACAAAACATAGTTTAACACCAGTACCCTTGACAGCCTGTGTTTGGTGGGGGCAACATTTGTACCTCATGCCCTTTGGTAGGATGGGCTGGAGGCATCATTTTAGTTTTGGCTCAAGATGACAGAATGGGTTGATTTGTCACTAGGCTATGTGTAGAGACACTTTGATGTTTTTGTTTCTTACCTTTTGAGCTCTGTTCCAGTGTAGACCTCTAAAACAAGAAAGAGGCAGGAGGAGAGTTCAGTGAGAAACAGAACAACAGTATATGAGAAATTAGAACATGGTTGTATCCACAATCCAGATTAAGATAATATTGTGCTACTGTATTCCAGATACACTTTTGAGCATACTGTAGGGATAAAGCTTGAAAAGCCAATGATCATCACCACTCCTGCAATGTGAACTCAAGTTTCAAATCAATCTCTGATATGTATTTCTTTTTTTTTTAAATTACTTATATAAAGAGAGAAAAAGAAGTGGAAAAGTACAGATTATTATTATTGCCTAGCACAATGGTTCTCAAACGAGGGCCACCGTTTGTTCAGGGAAAGCCCCTGGTGGGCCGGGCCAGTTTGTTTACCTGCGGTGTCTGCAGGTTCGGCCGATCATGGCTCCCACTGGCTGCGGTTCACCGCTCCAGGCCAATGGGGGCTGCAGGAAGCGGTGCAGGCCGAGGGATGTGCTGGCTGCCCTTCCTGCAGCCCCCATTGGCCTGGAATAGGGGCTGCAGGAATTCCCTGAACACGCGGCGGCCCTAGTTTGAGAACCACTGGCCTAGCACATCAAACATGGAAGACGCAGTGTACACCCATTTGGGTAGAGAGAATCTCAAACCACACAGAAAGAGGGTGGGGGAAAGGGCTGTACTGTACAAGAGGAGTGATTTGGGGAATGATTAGGGTGATCAGATGTTCTGATTTTATAGGGACTTTCCTGGTTTTTGGGTCTCTGTCTTACATAGGCTCCTGTTACCCCCGCACCCTCGTCTTGATTTTTCACACTTGCTGTCTGGTCACCTTAGGAATGATGGACACATGGCCCTGCTACCTACATCCCTGCTTGTTCATTTTTGTTTTAAAGTTAAACACATTGGGTCTGATTCTCCACTGTCATGCATTGTGTGTCAAAATTTACACGTGTGTCAAGTAGATGTAAAATACTGCCTAACAAGAGTATTGCCATATTATGCCCACTTTGCACAAGGGTATATTTCTGTACACGGCAGTGAGAATCCCCTTGCACCTTGGGTAATCATTTATATTTGTGCATAGTGAATGTAAAATGCTACTGTTATGGTTTGGTAACGATTTACAGCTATTTCTCCCTCACCAATTCCCAGCTTCAAGTTGAAATTTTTCCTGACTGATTCATTTGCAGTCCTGTTTGTGACTAAAATCACATTGGCCAGCTAGAGACTATGGCTCATGGGCCATTACAATGCTAAACAAGCTCAGAACAGCTACACATTGGGAAGGTACTCACTCATAATCTTACCCTTATACCTTTAAAGTAACTAAAAGCTTTCCTGAATTGCAGGGGAAAGTTGAACTCCTCCTCCTCCTCTGAGTACTAACAACACACCAAGTTTGAAGTTTTAGGGCCAGATTTTTTCTTGTCTTCCAGCCCCTTTGTGCCATTCTGGTGAGTCCCAGGTGTTGGAAAGCAGCTGGATCTAGCCAGCTAATAATTCTATCAACATGGGGCAGCTGTGAACTGCTCCAGAGTTGGTTCTATCCTGTTCCCAACCACGGTTGGGAATGTGTGTCAAGGGCAGTGTGGGTGGAGGAAGGGTGAGGCTGAAGACCTGCACACTCCAACAACCCCCAGTTAGCACATGCACGTTTTGCGGGGCAGGTGCAGACTGGCCCAGAGATTCAGGGAGTCATAACAAGCACTCTGCACCTTCCCCCTTCCCTTCTCAGAGTCCTGCAGCCAGGCGGCTCTGCGTGCTGCCTCTGCCTGCAGGCACCACCTCTGCAGCTCCCATTGCCTGGGGTCCCCGGCCAATGGAAGCTGTGGAGCCAGCGCTTGGGGCAGGGTGAGGGCAGCGCATGGAGCCCCCATTGTCATTCCTCTGCCTAGGAGCAACAGGGACATGTAACCACTTGGGGGAGCCGACTGAGGTGAGTGCTGCCTGGATCTGACACCCCAAATCCTTCCTGCTCCCCAACTCCCAGAGCCTTCACCCGCTCCCAGAATCCTGTTTTCTAGAGATTCCAGTTGGTAAAGTGACAGATAACACAGCTTTTACAGTAATTTCATTGTCTTCCTAGCTCACATTCTTTCTCTGGAAGGCTGAAAGTAGGAAAGAAAACTTACTATAAATCAAATGACTTTTGCATGATAGATTATGAAAAAGATTTGATCTTTTGATCTTGAAACTACATAACCTAAATGCTTTTACTTCCTGGCTTGAGTCCCAGACTCCAAATGTCATTCAAAGGATACATTTTCATGATATATTGTTTGATACTCTACATCCTTGTATAAATCTGCATTTTTTTTCAGTATTGGTACAGCGTATAAGCTTTCTCATATGTGACTATAGACCATGTTATCATTTATCAAATAGTGAAACTAATTAAAACAGCATTTCTTGAGGAAGTCTCTCTACTGTAGAAATGTCAATTGTGTTTGGAAAAGCTTGTAGGAACAGAAATTAAATGTGGAGGAAAAAGTCATCTGCCTGTGTTGTTAGCTGCACACAAGGATTTTTACCCAGTCCCTTAACACAATGTCAGTACACTACATCAGAGAACATCATGAATACTTGATGAACCCACAGCAACAGCACTAGCATAAAAACCTTGCTAATATTTACAAGAGCAGAAATGCCCAAGGAGTTAACCAATTTCAGTGCTCTGACCAAGAAACATAGTATTGTTTTTCATTCTTACCCTTGCATGGTTTGTTATTATCTGCTCCCTTGTCACTTCTGCTCCCCTAAGCACTAACACATGGATTTTATTCAGAGCAAATTCCCTTTCTGTCACACAACTATTAATGTATAACAATAGCAAAGTCTGTGGCTGTAAAAAAGAACCCAGAGATCTGACACTTCAATAAATGCATAGCATAAAAATATTTAGTTCCACCCTGCTGTAATCTAATGAGAATAGCAGAAAATTGATTTACTGCAAATTGTTCCAATATTACCATATAATACAGCCTGGCAAAATTGTCATGAAAATTTACCAGCCCTGGCAAAAATATCTACTTGCCTGCTCTTTACCTTGATGATTAATACCAATGGGGGAAAACCCCCCTTAAAAATATTTTATTCCTAGCAAGTAGGCAAGTTGAATTTCTAAAGCTGTTATAATATAAATATATGCATCTCCCTCTGTGTGTATTTATACAGCACCTAAGTATCCATATTCAGGGTTTATGCCATGTACATAGTATGTAGACATACAGGGATGTATTATACGTTGAAGGTGTTGCTGAAGATTGCTATTCATATTTTTGATTGATGCAAGGTCACAGATATAAATATCAGCAAAATAATGTTTCCTGTAAAAAGATCAAAACTTAAGAGGAATATTTTAGTTCCTAAGGAAATATCTTTTCTTTTTAATCTTCTTAGTAGTAGTTTTTTTTTCATTAATCAAAATTAGCAGTTATGGTCTATCAGTGATATTGAAAATAACCCCATTACGGCTCCCATTGACTTTGGTGGGCATTGGATCACCATAATGAAGATTACAATGTACAGTTTTAGCAATCTGTGTACATACGGTTGAGTGGGGAGAAAAGGTTTGTGGGGCTGCATGGATGGATAGTCACAGATAATGAGACGAGCTCTGTCCCAGTTTTTTGGGGTGTCTCAGGTCTGACCCCTGTAAAGGGTCTTCTAAGCAAATGGTGTTAAAGCCTCTCTAGGGTTAGGGAGCAGGAGCCAGAAGCTAGAGGTTGCTTGGAGAGCTGAGGTGAATGAGGGGCCACTCAGGATCCCTGAATCTAATTTGGATTTGAGGCCTCAGTAATATGTTGATCTATATCTACACAAGCATCAAATGAATGGTTAGAACTGGGATGAGAATGGTATTTCTGTTTTG
This sequence comes from Lepidochelys kempii, assembly GCF_965140285.1. Classification (NCBI taxonomy): domain Eukaryota; kingdom Metazoa; phylum Chordata; order Testudines; family Cheloniidae; genus Lepidochelys; species Lepidochelys kempii. The sequence continues at coordinate 180,861,710 of NC_136380.1, forward strand.
CAGAGCATTTCAAGATTTTTTTGCAACTTGGTTTCATTCTGTTTTGAGACAAAACCAAAAAAATTCAAAATTCTTCACAAAAGGAAATTACTGTTCTCTGCCCAGCTGTATTGGGGACTCCGGCTTTAGGGCAGTTTGCCTTACAAGGGAGCCTGGACTACTGAGGAGCAATGAGCCTTAGAGCTTGGGGGCCAGGACACCCAGTTCTTCCAGGCTCTTGGCTTACTGTGCCCACCTGGAGAGCTGGCAGGTATCCAGTGGCCCAGCAGAGTTCTATTGGAATGCTTCCTGGTTTCTGGCAGAATTTTCTAGAAATTGAAGTGTCTCCATGAAACATTTCAACTTTGACAGATCAGCAAATTCAGATGGAAAAAAATGTTTCATCAAAATTTTTCTGACCAGCTCTACTAATGGTTGCAAATTTGGCAGCAGAGCACTGCTTTAGCATTTGGTCTAATAAAGAAAGTATCCCCTGAGCCAAGCCCCAGACCAGTGAAAAGTGTTCCAGCAAACCTATGCAACAATTAACAAACAAGCTAGGACTCAAAGATGGTGCTTTTGATGCCAAACAAAAACTTCTTCTGTGCAAGTATCATTTGATGATGCTGTCTATGGAGGAAGTATGATGCGTTGCAAGAGGTTCACTGTCAATGAGGCAAGAAAAATATTTGTGAGAAACAAGTTTCTAGGGAAGCCTGATGTGGAGTTGGAAATGGTAGAGAGAGAGTGAGCCAAGGAACTCAACTGAGTAGCATTGCACTGTAGGCAAAGATCAACATGTACTGAAATAGCAAAGAGATTGTTGTGAGACACTGAGGATATCTCCACATTGCAGATGGGAGCATGTTTCCGAGAACGTGTAGACAGGCACACACTAGCTCCACTTGAGCTAGCATGCTAAAAAGAAGCAGTGTAGCCAGGGGTGGCATGGACAGCAGTTTGGGCTAGCCTTTGCTGCTGCATGGCCCATGCTACCTCTGGCTACACTGCTATTTTTTGCATGCCAGCTCAATAGAGCTAGCACATGCTAGCACCTGTGCTGGGACACAAGCTCCCACCTGTAGTGTAGATGTTCCCTTAGTAGGCATTAAGGACAGCAATACAGAATAAGAAGAAATTGTCCCATGTATATAAACAAGTAAATGGTAAAACAGTTTTTTATAGGCAAAGGTATGGGAATTGCTTCAGATTATTTAAAAAAAAACAGGATAAAGAATAATATAGAAATTGTGATCTGGTATGTAGCAGAGATGAATAAAGGACTAAAAAGTCTCTTGAATTGCTAATAAATGCCACATGAATGTAAGTAATATGCTGTGTGAGATCACAAGCTAGTCTTACTAATAGAGAGGGAAAATAGCCATTACTTACTGAAAAGGGAAGAGTTTTTGCTGCACAAAGATAAAATGAGTCATTGAGGAGATAGCTATGGAGTCTGCATGAAAATTTATGACAGAAACTGCTTTTGCCAAAGATACAACATTAGCATATAAGAATATGATGCTCCCTTCACTGAGTTAATGCCAGAAATGAGGCTCACGTTGGTGTGGAATGTATTGTAACAATTTCTTCTTTATACTCTAATGTAAAATAGTACAATAGTAAGAAGCAAACACTAATTTTTGAGATATTTTAGCTACACCATCTACTGTGACATACAGCAGAAATGTATGCTTGGCAGGGGAAAGTTAAAAATGTAATATACAGTTTGATATTTGCATATCTATAACATGCCCATTGGCTAAGGTATCTTAGGGTAACTGCATCAATAAATTATCTAAGTTAAAATATAATTGAGACACAAAATTAAGTCACTTTCGGGCAGGAAAGGATGGACCTAAAATGCCCCAACCCAAAAAACTAAAGTTTGGGAATCCTGCCTATACCTAAGAAGAAGCTTGTGTTACTATTTTATAAGTACTAAAGGGCAGCTTCTCACCCTCAGACTGGACCTCTGTGAAAACTTCTGGGTTGCTTAAGCTGTGGTTTTCAGATGAGGTGTAGACCTAAAGTCTTGGGCCATTTGTGTCATTTAAGGATCCCCTGCAACTTTCATAAGAGATGGAGTGCTCAACACAGTCCTGGCCAAATTCCCACTGACCACACACGTCTAGTTGTCAATTACCACCCCACGCTGGAACCCATATGGGGTTTCATCAGACAGTTAGTTACACCTCATATTTGATAGAGACCATAGTCTGAAAGAAATCTTTTCCAAACCTTCTCTTCTAGCCTTCAAACAACCACCCACCCAACTTTGCCAGACTTTTCATCATCAGGAGCAAGATTCCCCTCAGACCAGGACAAACCAACTCAAAGTGGCACCAGATCCTGTGAGAGCAGCAGATGCACAGCCTGCAGACATATTTCCACTGCAATAATGATAAAGCTCCATTATGAGTTAAAATGGCACAATGCATGATATGCCCCATAACACTCATGGATGAACTCTTTCCACAAATGATCACTCCATGACTGATCTTTCAATACTTAACCTCCAAGGAAATATCAACAACACCTGGGAACTTAAATTCATAACTCTGCTGGACACTAAAAACCATGGGCTCAATAGTAACGCTGGTTTTATGGCTCATTATGACAATTTGTAACACACCATACTGCCTGCTATCCTTAATTCTCCACTTCAAAATTTTAATGGATAACAATCTAACCCCTAATTGCCTACTTCATTACCAGCGATCACCTCTCACAGGTGTTACTCCTTCTGCTTAACAATCTGTCCAAACCTACCTTCACCACAGTTTAAGGGATCACAGATCTTCAATGTGGGCCCCAAGCCAGTGCTTGGGTCACGACTGCCACCCAGCAGCTCATTTGAGTAACCCAAAAAAGGAACCAGTGAAATGCGAGCTCACAGAGGGTCTCACCTCTGAAGCTCCCAGTCCCATTTGGGGGAAACATCCAGCAACTCCAATTAGCTGAGGAGCTGTATATAAACCAGGAAGTAACACGGGAAGCTAGAAGACTCCCTGATTGGCTGCTATTATGGAACCTTCCTGCTTACATGGCTCCTGAGTCCTGCATTCCTACCTGCACGGAAGCCCATGCTGCTGCAGCTTCACTGTTACCAATATTAGCTAGATTAAAACTAGCTTGGGTTTGACTAAGGTCAAACAATTCTCACTGCAGGGAATTTCCGATCTAATTTTTTTCACCAGATCAGTTGTTTGGATGTGGATCTTTATCAGGAATGCATAAGTGAAGTGCCCACCCTCGTTGCACTTCCAATGTTTTTATTCATTGATGTTCTGGAGGTAATGAGGGAACACTCTCCAGATGAAATTCAAGATATTTATTAATTTATGGACCTATGTTATGTAAGTCCTGGCTACCAGACATCTCTTCTCTCCTTATGTGCCACTGCATCTGTTGAGAATAACTGGGGTCCTTCTGCTAACATTCTCTGTAGATGAATGTCAGAGAGACTGGATGCAGAGTGGTTTCACTGGAGAACTCTGTTTTGGAATTCACTTTCCCATTGGCTTAACAGATTCTTAGGTCTTTTTCTTTCTTTCTCTTCTACTTTCAGGCTTATCTATGTATTTAGGCCATGGGAAATACTGAGCTTTATGTTGAAGTGGGAATCAATTTGGGTTGAAACTTGTCAGCAGATTATTGGCATTGTTGTTAATTTTTTGTATCTGTACCCAGAGACTGCCTGAGAGGTTCTTTTTTTATAGAACTGCACAAGCGAAAAATAAATAAACAATAGAAGCAGATGCCAGAGGACATTGAATCTAATGTATCATGAACCTTTTATTGTAGAAAAATTGCTGGTGAAATTACCAAGGGCTTATAAAACTGTTACAAAAAACACCCAAAGTTATATAAAATCTTAGCCTCTTTAAACCTAACCCTTTTAAAATTAACTTAATATAGATGTCCTAGATTAATAATTCCCTATAAAATGCTTGCCTTGTAGACATGGTGAGAACAATGAAATGTAGATTTTTTTCCATACAAAAATAACAAAATTAATTATTTCTGGAGTCGATTTTTGTTTTTGAGATTACTAAGGTTGTACTTATTATTATTATTATTATTATTATTTTGTAGAAGTTCACGGACATTGTACAAAACTAAAATATTAGTTTAATTTTTTTGCTAGTCAGATGATAAAATACTTTGGGAGCAATAATCTAAGGAAATAGACAATCCAAGTTTAGCATTGTTTTGGCAGTATATCCCCTTTGCAATTAGATGCTAAACAGATGTACCAGATAGCAGAGGTATCCTAGCCAAGAGAGAGAGTGTGCCAGAATTCCCTACCATTAGTAGGAGGCAGTCAAAAGACTCTAATACTTCCTCACTACCTGTGGTTTACCTGAGGTTACTGTCTTGCCTCTTTTATTAAAGTACACAATAAATCATGGAAAATATTGATACATTTTGAGTCTAAATGCATTTTTTTTTATCCAAACCCAGGAACAGGCCATTACCAGGGTCAAGCTATTTTTAAAAAGTGTGCCATTTTTGTTAGCTTTTTCAGACCAAAATGCTATTCAAGTCAAGATTGACAAAACATCTGCTTTGTTAATTATCCATATATTGCTGAGACCTCAATTTCCTTGTTAAAATCATATTTCATTAAAAAGTTATGACAAATCATGGGTTTAGGAATATGTCGCATGGGGATTGGATATACTGTTCAACGTAGAAGCCTTTACTCTGGCCAGATGGAGTTCATAAAAAGCTGTGGAGGAGAAGGAAGTGTATAAAGTATTGCCAAAAAAATCTTAGATGCATATTGTTATGTTTATAAAAAGCACACAGGATCTTTTTCAGGGGAAAAGGCAATACGTTGCATTTATTAGAGATACAACAATTAGCATATGCATTCAATCACACACAGACACGCACACTGTACTGCCAGTCGATGTTATAGTTAACAGTCCAGAATCTGGATCAATCTTGTGGCCAGCTAGGTTGATCATGGGTAGAGAGGAGCTGGGTTCTGTAGGTTGTGATGCGATTGTCCGGGGAAGTCTTGGCAGGATGAACCCAAAGTTTCATGGCGAAGCACCCTGTTTAAATAGTGATTTTCCTTCACTGGGACCAGTGAGTTTTGCAGTCTCATGCTGTAATCAATCATCATTTGACAAGTGTCTGTTTTCTTAAATTGTTCTTTCTTTCATTAATCTTTCAGGGAGTTATCCCATGTTGGTTTTGATCACAGCTATCTTGTCCCCATTGATAGGTGCTTGTCTCATTTTTAGAGTCATCAATCTGCCCTCCTCTGACATCTCAATAGGGGCGTGTTGCAATATCCTGGCGCCTTTATGTCCAACCTCAATTCCTCCCTAGAACATCTGGTCTGGTGATGGCCTTCACACTTATCTTCTAACACACACATTTCTCATTCACACACAAAACAGGATTGATTTACACAGAGCAATTGAACAGTAACATCAAATTGCAATGCAAGAGAAAACAATCATTGAATTCTTTTCCTAATTTTAAAATGCTAAACCTACAACAAAGTGGTGAACCTAAAAGATCTGTTACTGCCTTGCAGTCAGTTTCAGATGCAAAATTCTGGCTGATGCATCTCTACCAATGGCACACTAGGCCATTCTTTTCTGCTTTCAGAAAGGTTGGCTGGCAGAGTATGGTCAAATTGGGATGCTCAGAGAGAGTAGTCATTGACTCCAGAATATACTTCTACCCTTGGTTCACCAGAGCTTGGATCTTTAGTTCACAGTGTGTGACACACCTGCTTTCACAATCAATTGTTGAGTGCATTGATTGGGTTTGGCAGGGGCTCGATGGGAGTGAGTTTGCTTTGGGGCTGGGAAGGTCTCTTTTCTTAAGACGTATATTATCCTATCATCTGTTTGGTATTTTGAAAATACTATAATTTTTAAAATGTTTGTTTGGAGCTCTGGAGAGAGAAAAGTGAAGATAATAGAAAAAAATGAATGCTAGGAAAAATATCTAGCGTTATCAAACCATGTCTGCTTTTTTTCTTTCTTTTTTTTAAAAAAACAACTATTCAACTTTACATTTTTAGTTGTTCTTCTCAGGAGACAGTCTTTACCCTTAGGGCATATTGTGTCAGATCCTCAGTTGAAGTGAAGGAGATTTATGCCAGCAGTGGATCTGGCCTATTAGGTCAAATTAATCCTGGAGGTAACTTCAGTGAATTTAGTGGAATTGCACCAAGAATATAATTTGGCCCTTAAACCCATATTTGCAAAGGACTAACGCTAGTTTCTTATTTGCAATGCTATTGGCTTGCAGAAGTGGCTCTCTGGCTAAGATGTTGTTTCCTGACTATTGCATTAGAAATAAAGAATCTCATTATAGTGGTTTATCTCCATAATATATGTGATGTTAATACCTGACACTACGTTTAACATTGTGAAATGCTTTGCCATTAAATGAAGATGCTGCCCTCTCCATAAACTGAACTAGGAGCTGTCTCGAGGTCTTTATTACTATCTTTATACCCATTCCATCCAATTTTAAATGTAATCTATAGAATGGTACAATAAAACTATATCCTTTCTTTTACATTATCATCTTCTCTGGGTTTTAACCTAATATCTACAAGAAGATTCAAGACAAGTAGCTTTTGGAATAGTATAATTAAATTAAGCTTGTAAAATACTTGTTTGTCAGAAATGAAATTTTGCCTTGTTTATCCTTTTGTGAAGAGGATGGGATATGTTGTAAATGTTCTTGTGTTATTTACAGAGCTTTAAAACAGTGAATGTTGTTTATAAGCACCCTTCATACATTGTCATGTATATTATCCTTTCCCTTTAAAATAGTACAACAGTAACACTATTATTTTCTTCAAAATTAGCATCTTAATTATTAGAGTAATCCAATGCTCGTATAATGTATGTCATGGATATAGTTACTATAGTCTTATTACCTGCTCCACAAAATAAAATTATTAATGAGAGATGGGCAGGTACATATGCAGTAAATAATAATTGCAATCAAAGAAAGTTAATACCCTCGTTTTGCTAATCTTCTCTACAAATTTGTTCCATTAATCAGGTTCTGATTAGCCTTAAAAATGAAGTGTCTTTAACAGTAGAAAATGATGATTTTTATTATTCAATTACAAGCACATTTGGGCTTTCAACTAATTTTTTATTTTCCTTGAGTGAAAACCTTATTTATAGAGGCCAGATATGGTACTCAGGTAACTTAAATCACATACAGTTATATTTCATAACTGTTTTAAAAAGAGCCTGATTTGTAAAATGCGAATCAGCATAAAAAAGGGTGATACACAATTAGATACACAAGAAACACATTTAAACAATATGGAGGTTGTGACACAAGTGGACAAAAGGCAGGGCATTGAAAATTAAATCTGGAACTCCGTCCTTAACTCATGTCAAGGGAAAAAGGCAAAACTGTGAGTGCTATAAATAAAGTGTCAACTTTAGCTTTCATTTTCCTGGCTTTTATCAGTTTGCGTCACAACGTTAATTTTGCTTAATCATAACTTTTGTTTTGTATCCCTTTCTTAAAGGGACACAAACTTTAATGAAGTTAAAATATTAATTACTTACTACAGATTTATTTTTTAAAATACTTCATATGCCCCTCAGCACAGAGCTATAATACATAATTTAGAAATTTTATATTAAAAAGGCCATTGTTTGTCTCTTAAAAATTGCTCAATGTGAGTAATTCTGCTCTGCTTACTGAAGAATGTGCTCTATGCACAGTAAAAATTTAGATTATAAAAAAAAAAATGCTTCCATGCCAAGACCTTGTATGACAAATCTTAGCCTGCCACGATTTTATGGCCAAGATATATATCTCTGCAAATGCAGGGCTATAATGTGTTATGTGTTATGACATTGGGTAATCAGTGAATCATATTCTACAAATTAGAGTTTTGTGCTTCCAATCAGTACAAAAACTCTACTGGCTAAAACCTCAACCAACATCACAAGCCTGACCTTGCTTTCCAAGCTTTCCCAGTTCTCCCTTTGAAGTCAGTGGGAATTTTGAGAGTGTAAGGAATGCAAGATCATACATGGGCTCCACTTAAAGGTTGCATGACTGAGCCCTTAATTTGCACATTGTACTTTACTGTACTGTAATTTAAAATCTACATATTGCAATTCCTCCAACATTACTGTTTTACTATTGCTACAGTGTGAGATGCTACTGGGATTTGCCATAATTTTCATAAAATTATAAAGAACACACTCTATAATAGCTCTCTCCATCCCTGGACATGTTAAGATCTGAGACTCAGATGACAGCCCCAAGCCTGCAAATACTTATACTCGTGATTAACTTGACTCGTGTGTAAAGTATTGAGTGTTTGCAGTATCAGAAGCCAATAATGATTTTGTGGAAGAGATGTTTTCATCCTGGTTGCTGTTGACAATATCTATCAAACTCTACCAGAATACTTTTGTACATTTAAAAAAATAATGACTAGCACTTAAACACCTCTGGAGATATAGAGCATTTATTAATTCAATGTACTTTCTAGTTTGATCTCATATAAACAGTTATTTGAATTAGGCATCATCACAGAAATATATCCTGTGGAGTGCAAGAAAGAAAGAAGAATTAAACTAGATTTTCTCATTGTTAACTTATCAGAACATCCATAAAACGTCAAGGTATTGGTTAGTATGTCTGAGACGTTTAAAGGAATTCAGGGCTCTAGGTTTAACTGAAACTAGGGCAGCGAGGTTTAATTCAAACTTCCCAACTCAACAAATGTCCTTGCAGTAGATAGAGGGAAAATTCTGCTAGAGGAGAGTTGGTTGAACCACCACCAGGCTTCTTTCAAGATGTTTGTTTGGGAAGGTCAGATATAATCCCTGCCAGGAGCTCCTCTTGTCAAGGATGCTGAGGTAATAAATGGCATGGCTAAAAGATCGGAAACAAAGGATGGGAATAAATGGTCAGTTTCTACAATGGAAATTGGTAAATAATGGGGGTCCACCAAGGATGTGTACTGGGACCAGTGCTGTTCAACATATTCATAAATGATCTGGAAAAAGGGGCAAAAAGTGAGGTGGCAAAGTTTGCATACAATATTGAATTACTCAAGATAGTGAAGTCCAAGCTGACTGTGAAGAGTTGCAATGTTATCCCTCAAAACTGGGTGATTAAGCAACAAAATGATAGATGAAATTCACTGTTGAGGAATACAGAGTGATTCAATATTAGAAAACATAATTCCAACTATACATACAAAATGGTGGGGTCTAAACTAGCTGTTCCTGCTCATGAAAGAGCTGTTGGCATCATCGTAGATTGTTCTCTGAAAACATTTGCTCAATGTGCAACAGCAGTCAAAAAAGCTAACAGAATGTTAGGAACCATTAGAAAAGAGATAAATAATGAGGCCAAAAATATCATAAGTCCACTATATAAATAAATGGTATGCCCACATCCTGAATATTGTGTGCAATTCTGGTCACCCCATCTCAAATATATATATATATTAGAATTGGGAAAATAGAGAGAATGGTAGGAAAAATGATTAGCTGTATGGAACAACTTCCACATGAGGAGAGATTAAAAAGACTGGGGCTGTTCAGTATAGAAAAGGGACATCTAAGGGAGGGTATGATAGAGGTCTATAAAATCATAAATGATGTGTAGAAAGTGAATAGAGAAGTATTTATTTACTGCTTCACATAACCCAAGAACCAGAGGTCATGCAATGAAATTAATAGGCAGCAGATTTAAAACAAACACAAAGATGTACTTCACACAATATATGGTCCATTTGTGGAAGACCTTGCCAACGGATGTTGTTGAAGGCGAATGGTATAACTGGGTTAAAAATGAATTAGAGAAATTCAGGGAGGATATGTTCATCAATGATTACTAGCCAAGGGATGCAACCCCATGCTCTGGGTGTCCCTAAATCTCTGACTACCAGAAGCTGGGACTGGACAACAGGAGATAGATCTCTCAATAATTGCCCTGTTCTGTTCATTTCCTCTGAAGCATCCGGCACTGGCTACTGTCAGAAGATATGATACTCGGCTAGATGGATCATTGCTCTGACCTAGTACAGTAACTCCTCACTTAAAGTCGTCCCGGTTAACGTTTTTTTGTTACGTTGCTGATCAATTAGAGAACATGCTCTTTTTTAAAGTTGCACAGTCCTCTCTTATAATGTTGTTTGGCAGCCACCTGCTTTGTCCACTGCTTGCAGAAACAGCAGTCGATTGGAGCCAGGTGGTGGGGGTTTGGAACCAAGGTGGACCAGCAGCTTCCCATCAGCTCCCCTAAGTTCCCTGTGCGGTAGCTGCCCAGCAAACTATTAATTGCCAGGCAGTTCAGCTGTCCCTCCCCCCACTGCCATGTGCTGCTCCTGCCCTCTGCCTTGGAGCTGCTCCCCGGAGCCTTCTGCTTACTGTGCGGTGGCGGAGGGAAGAGGTGTGCTAATGTCAGAGTGTTCTCCTCCCCCCCTGCTTCTTTACCCATCTCCACAGAGCCAGGGGGAGATGACAGGGCTCAGGACGGAGAGAGCTTGCTGGCAGCAGCTGCTGTCTCAACTTGCTGATCTACAGCGGGGGTCGATTTATCGCATCTAGTATAGATGCGATAAATCAACCGCTGAGAGCTTTCCCATCAACTCCAGTACTCCACCAGAACGAGAAGCGTAAGCAGAGTCAACGGGAGAGCATCAACTGTTGACTTACTGCAGTGAAGACTCTGTGGTAAGTACATATAAGTACGTTGACTTCAGCTACGCTATTCACGTAGCCGAAGTTGCGTATCTTAGATCGACCTCACGTGGTAGTGCAGACAAGCCCTTAGAGTGGGGTCAGCGTACTTAAAGCGGCAATGCGCGTCACTCTCACACACAGGGTGTGTCTCTGTCTCTCTCTGCCATGCGGTCTCCCCTCCCTCCATTCCTGCTACCTTGTAGAGTGAGGCTACCTTAACAACAACATGTTAACCCTTGAGGGCTCAGCCGAGTGCTAGATCATCCTTTAGCAGTAAGGCATTCCCTGGGAAATAGCCCACCCTCTTCCACCCTCTGACTTCACCACCTCAACCAAGCTTTACAATCATCATTGCTGCATACAGTATTAAATTGTTTGTTTAACAGTTATACTGTGTGTGTGTGTATAATATATACACACACACACAGGTATATAAAAATATAGTCTTTTGTCAGGCGAAAAAATTTTCCCTGGAACCTACCCTCCCATTTACATGAATTTTTATGGGGAAATTGGATTTGCTTAACATTGTTTTGCTTAAAGTAGCATTTTTCAGGAACATAACTACAATGTTAAACGAAGAATTACTGTATAGCAATTGCTATGTTCTTATAATAGCGGTCATCATTAGTGGGCTGAACAAATGCTCACTGAAATCAATGGGAGTCTTTCCATTGACTATAGTGGGCTGTGGATCAGGACCTAAATGTCTTTCTATTCAGTACATACAGGCTGCCTCTTCACCTAGTTTTCATATATCTTTAGTATTTACATTTCCGACTGCCATTTATATGTCCCTGGCAATCTCAGCTATTTATAAGAAAGGGGATGATTGGTTTAAGGGGAGCAAAATTTGACCAGTGCTGTCCAATGAATGTACTGTCTACAAACTCTACATAAAGGATGACAGTTTTTATAACTGATAATGGTGACCTCTTGCTAACTGTAAAATACACAGCAGTATATAAAGCTGTTATGAAAATCTCTTTATTATTCATCATAATACATTGTTTTCCCAAAAGCCATTGGCTGAAATGGTCATATTTGTTTAACTGCAATAATGCTTTTACGATTGCTCCATGTGCATGTATTGCATACAGTGAAGCAGTAAGAGTGTGCTTTAATACTTTTTGCTACATTCAACACTGTGATCATAAGCAATGTAGTAACACACACAGTGAGAAAGTGCCAAGCATGGCCATATCAGTATCCACAGACACAAAATGACTAGGAAGGACAATGGGGAAGAAATAGCAGGGCTCACTTTAGAGCAGGGGAAAGTGGATCAGTAGGATCTCCAATGTGTATTAACTTTTCAGTGAATTCTTGTATGAGTGATTCTGGGACATATGTTGAATACTCCTGTCCCATAACATAAGCAGATTCCTGTGCCAAAATAAAGGCCGATCCAAATGTTTAGGATGGAACATTTCCTCTACGCATGGAAAGGAGGATGAGGGGGGATCTGATGTAGTTCTCTGTTTTTACTTAGTCTACATTCAGACAACCTCTCACTGATTCCAATAGGAGTTCTTACAAAGCATTTATTTAGATAAAGTGAGTAGGGACATCAGTAGTTGGCTCAATATTTGTTTCAGGATGTGGTTTCTGGATATGGTATCGTGACAGGGTAATTAGCATTGATTTGCAGGATTTTTGCTTGTAGTGATGTGCTAAATGTTTCAAATGGCACTCAATAATTCAAATTACTAAAATGTAGATGGTAGTCAATCAGCTGAAAAAGCATTTCATCTATGAACCAGGGGCCAGATCTTTTTCTCACTGAATTCATTTACTTCAGAAGGATGGCCCATGATGCACTGCAGTGGCAGGCAATATGGCTATTTTTAACTACAGTGCTGTACCATAAACAGAAGAAAATATAGATTTAAACAGCCAGCCATAAAAGTAAAATAATGTGAGGCAGTTCTGACTTAAAATGAATAAAGCACTTTTCTTACTCTTTTCATCATGCATGTTGTGATTACATCAATAAACATGGCATTTATTTTTCTTTTGTGGAGACAAGGTAATTGCTGTTAGTGTGTTCTTTTTCAACTACTTTATTATATAGATTTTTTCTTTTGAGGACCTTGCATTTAATACTATTATGATACTTTTGGGTATAACTGTGAGTATACATTCCTTTGGATTATTCAAAGCATTAGGATTTGTGGGGCAGTACCCCAGAGGCATTTGTTATCTCACTCTAACACAACCGTTATCTCTGTAATGCTTGATTGTAGCACTGTCCACTATTACGGGTTGTGTAACTGTGATCCATTTTAAAGGATTATCTATGGGATTTTCTAGGTTTCAGATCGAGAGAATTCCAAGGCTAATAGTTTTGGTGGTGATGTGCTTATTATTGTGCAAGCCTCCTTTTAGGATTAAAATTCCAGTTTAAGAAAAAAAAATCAGATTAGTGGTTACATATGAAGTTTAATCACTTATATAGATGCACAGCTATTATTTAAATGCCAATATTGCAGAATCATATTTACTACTTGGTATCTTCTGTCCACTGAACTTCATGTGGAAATGTAGGAAAGCATCCATTCAAAAAGAAGTCCACTAGAAAGTATATGTAATTTTTTTGGCTGGACCTGGAGTTCCTTGTTAAACTGACAATTTTTCTAGATAAATGCTGAAAGTGCTCCCAGGCATAGAACTATGTATATTTAATATATAGAACATAATAGTGTGAATTCATCACTAGCTTAACTACATTGATGCTAATTAAAGAGAAGAATGTGGCCCTGCATTAGTTATGTACAGTGATAGAGGTGCATTTTGCTTTGCAATGTAATGTGATAATTTTATGGCAAAATTGTAAAAGTTAATGAAAATCCATCATATTTGCAAAGTAAAAATAATCCATCCTAAATATAACTTAATCTGTTCACTTTCAGGCTTCTCATATTCCGTGCAGGGGATCAGCAACAGGAACAAGGCACCAAAAATATAAACCACATTTGCACACACCCATACCCCAGACATGAGCAGTGTGAAGGTTAGCAGTTGCCGATAATTTGGCCTGCTGATTTTTGCCACTCATTAGATGTAATACAATGACTAGGTAAATTTCAGACTTTGACTGCTTACCTTTGATGAACTGCATGGTAAGCACCTCAATGGACATGACATGAAAGCTGAAAAACAGTTTCCCCTTGTTGCTAGTTCTGAGGAGTGTGGCTAATGCTGCAGCATTGTTAATGCTGCTAGTGTCACTGATCTTGGATAGCCTATGTCAGCTGTGCTAGCAGACAGTGTAGCATGTTAATTCCCCAGATCTCCACGTTACTCATAAGGAAGACCACAGGCTCGGTTCAGTGGTGAAGGCGCTCAGCCAGGTTTATTGTTGACAAAGCATGGTCCTAGTGCCCCACAGGAACAACAGGTACACTAACATGCATGCCTGCAACAAGGTACCACCAGTTCAGTCAGCACACCAGGATGCTGTCCCCTAGACCAGCACAAAAAATGCCCCTCCTGTCATTTCTCCTTTTATACATTGATACAAACAAGTTACCTGTTACTCACCCTTATCCTTGTACTTGCTAGTTTGAACAAAATATTCTTATCCATTATCTTCTCATCCCCACCTTGTCTTTATGAGGGGTTGGTGTTTTCTTGTACCATCCCTTAGGAATGCATTTACTTGAGAGATCTGTGTGGTTTTGTACCATCCTCTCAGATCAGGAATGTGCTTACTTGGTGTTAGCTAATACCTAGTGTGTTGCTATTTTACCAATGCCAGGCCGACTTAGGTTCACAGCCTTTGTTTTGTATTGTTAGTTATGCCTAGAACTGCAGCAAGGCCTACACTCCTATAAGCTCTTGATTTAATGGCTTAACACCTCTGCTGCTGTTTTTAATTTGGATATAGCAAATGGGCAGCACTGCAGTTTATATATTAGCAAATTCCTCCTGAACAGGCTATGTAAGCTCCATGTTTCCCTTGATTTCAGTCCCCTGAGTCACAGCAGCCATGGCATAGCAGCCTTCTTACACTAATGTTAAAAAACCTACCCCAAAAACACTCACGTGAACATATTGGTAAGACAGGATTTTTCAAATGTACCTGAGGAGTGAGGTACCTAACTCTGATACGTGCTTTTGAAAAACATTGCCCCTTCTCCCCACCAAAATTATAAAGTAAATTGCCCCAGCATGGAGTAATGTTTTTCACCTTTTGCTGAAACTGTTGATCTGCCCAAGTTTTATTCACATGCTTTTTAAGAGAACTTTTCATAGCACCTCTTTATGGCTATTCTCGTTAAAGCAATTAACACATTTTAAATTTTGGGTTTTATCCTCACTGCCATGTGACTCCTAGAGGAGAAGGACTCCAGTAAGCTATGTGACAAAGGCACTGGGAAGCAGGTGAACTTGCATCTTCAAAGTATAAAAAACATATTGACTCAGGATTGTGGTTTTTTTAATATGGGCTCAATTGTAAATGTATGTAGCTTCACTGCCCCAGGTACAGTTCAGGGTTAGGAATTGTGAGTCACAGTTCTTCCCTAGTTCTCACCTTGTTCCAGGGAGAAGTAATCTGTTATTAGTCTATACTGGTTCATAGTGTTTCAGCTGTGTTGCTTGGTGTGCTAGGAATCTCTCCCCATTCTCCCCCTTGCTCACTTGGGTGTGAATGGGAGTGTAAACCCTGCAGGGCCTTTAGGAAAGCCTGCAGAACCTGCTTCTTAGAAAATGAGCTTTCCACCCTAGAAAGAATGACACGATGTGGTCACTCCACTTACCCAAATGTCCCCCCACAAAAATGAAAGCCTAGAACAAATTAACCAGTCAATCAAAATAAATAAAACTCCACTTGGGTTATATTTTCTACCTTAAAGGGAAGAGAGCTAAAGACTCCATAAAAGGCACTAGAGACTTCACTACGACCATTGAGTTTTTTTACATGGAACGTGCTCGGACGCTATGGGTATGTCTACATGGCTGGCTAAAGTGAGCCTCCTAGCCCGGGGCAAGAGTTATCTGCGCTCATGCTGATGCTCTAAAAATAGCTGTGTACATGGCACTTTGAAATTGCAGCTTGGGCTGGATGTCATCCCCCTCCTTAGGCTTCAGAGCCTGAGCTCCAGGTCAAGATGCACCTTCAATGTACTGTCCAGGAAGCAATTTTTAGAATGCTAGCCCAAGCCTCACTAGCCCAAGTCTGTCAACCTTGGCTGGGAGACTTCCTTCTGTGGGCTCTGTAGACATACAGTGATGCATGAAAGTATAAAACTCTTTAGATAGCAAAGGTTACACTACTCTCCCACCCCAAATGTGATGTGCAATGTGACTAGCCCACACAAAATATTAACCGGGTGCCTTGCACTCCTTCCCTCCCCTGTTCATTATTGTAAAGACGGGTTACAATCCTACCTTGTTGAAAAATCCTGGCCTGGAAATACTGAAGTTGTATTGATTTTAATAGGGAAACTGTATGGTATTGTTTCATTGTGAGGCATTGCTTTTCTTGCTCTTCCAACTGAATATGAGAGAGAACTGACACCTGAGAGAGGAAACAAACAAGGAATTAAAAAAAAAAAAAGGGGGGAGGGGGAATTACATAGAGTACAGTAGTAAATGGTAGTGAGTAGCCCTGCCATGTCAAATGGAAGTGGGGCAGAAGCCTGCAAAGTTATAAATGTTTTAGTATTGACAGTTGGGGTGGAGGTCAAATGGCAGAGGCCCTTGTTGCACTGTGGTAAGAAGAGTTTCAATTTTGAAAGAAAAAGCATTGTAAAGATTTATTTTTGCTGATCGCTGGCTGATGTCCCTCTCCTCTTCTGAAAGCTGCCTTTTCATTCCTGTGTTTGGCACAAAAATCAATCTGGTATGAGATGCCGCAAGATTTCATAATCAGTCGTTGCTGTATGAGGATATTGAAAACTGGTGGCAGGAAAACAGACATTTCACTTTCATCTTCGGCTTTATGGGACTCTCAGAAATGTTCCTCAGATTATATTGGTCCAGGCCAGTGTGGCTAGATTTTACTTTCAGCCATTTTCTATTACATTCCAGAATCCAATCTGGAGGTCACACTACATGGAAAACAATGAGAAACAACGTTGTGTTAGACTGGTCTGTCTTCTTTCTACTTTTTGGATTCTCTTATGAATGCTGAGCTGGAGAAGCACCACGCTCATCCAGTAAAGTCTCATAATTATGGGAAGCCAAAAATTTCATAGTGAAACTTGCCAGTTTTGGTTCATAAAGACCTCTGCTTCCTTCCCCTAGCATCCACTGAATTTTGGACAGTTATGGGTTTAAGGGCCTGATCAAAAGTCAATTGAAAGATTCCTATTGACATCAGTGGACTTTGCAGTAGGCCCTAAGGGCCAGATTTGGACACTCGTACTGGACTGAGTCAAGAGACCTGGGTGCTACTCCCAGCTCTGGCACTAGCCAGCTGGGTGACCTTGGGTCACGTCACTTCCTTTCTCTCTCCTTCCAGTTCCCCATCTGTAAAATGGGGATAATGACACTTGCCTCAGGTCAGATTCTGACACTTTAATCACACTGATTAGGATTTATTATTTGAATAGGCTCATTCAAATCAGTGTGAACAATGGTAACACATCTGGCCCCTACTTTTTAAAATACTTTCGGTTGAAAAGAACAAGGTGGTTGATTGAAACTGGAGCCTTCTCATGGAGTGAGGTACTGTTCATTCAGTAACAATGTCAGAATCTGGCCCTAAAAGCATCTAATAACAATTGAGGTCAATGGAAAGATACCCATTGAGTTTAAAAACTTTGGATCAGGTCCTAAGTGAGCACTGAAATTCAAAATGAAACTTAGGTAAAACTGTCCAGTTTTATCTGACTTTTTAATTGAAAAGATCCATATTGTAGCAGAGATGCAAACTTTTACCCACATCTGCTTTTTTCCCTAAATGCAGAATATCACGAAAAAATAAAAATCTTAGTTATCAAACAAATACATGAAAAGTGGAGTGCAGGGCTGCTAGCTCACCTCCCTCAGCCCAGGAAAGAGAAACACCATCTCCAGATCTTTCAGGCCCTTCTGTCAGAGCATAGTCTATTAATTCAAGCAGACAGACAAACCCAAACAAAGTAAGACACAACAAAGCTATCCTCCTGACCAACACAGGCTGAAGGGGCCTTTTTCTCTGCACTAGGGCCAACACAGGAGCCAACCTCCTTTTTGCATTTCTCTCTAGCTTGAGTTCTCAGCCCTTTATGGAGATCACTTGACCCTCCCAGCTGAGTCTAAGAAACTAACAAGGTTAGCTTGCCCAGGCCCCATAGCCCATAAGGGAGCAGACCACCCTGTTACACACAAAATTATTATTTATTATATGCTGAGGGGGAGCTGTATGGTTGGCACTGTTCAGAACACAGGAAATGTGCTACCTACACCTCGAGTCTTATAAATAAGAATTTTCATGAGTGGCAAAACCCCTAGAGCTATGTGTAATCAGTGGTGCTTAGGATCATGCTATAAGATAAATACTGAGGACCAGATTTTGAATGTGTACATTCACATGGGACTGATTTCAGTATGACTTGTATAAAAGCAGACTCCAAACATATTCTTATACAGATATACAGGGTCAGATCTTGAGCTGGTGAATGACAGTCGCTGATGATCTGACCAATCGGATACATTAGCTGAGGATCAAGACTATGAATATTGATGCAATCAGCTTTAGACTGTGATTGCTTTGTTTTATTAATCAGCAAGTGCAACGTGTGACAGATGAGGTGCTATGCTGCAAGGTGTTTGTCACTGGAGCAGGTTTTGAAGAGGGATCTGAATGTGTAAATGGTCATTTTCCTACCCACAGTGCATGCCTGTTAAAGGAGGGAATTCTGAAACACAAGGAAACTGCCTGAAGGTATGTCTACACTGATGGGGAAGGTATAAATTTCCAGCTTGAGGAGTCATACCCACAGTAGCTCTGATTGAGCTAGCACACTGAAAATAGTGTAGCTGCAGCAGCATTAGTAGTGGGAGGAGCTAGCTGCCCAGAGTACATACCTATGCTCTTGGATAGGATAGTGTTTAGGGTGGCTAGTCTGGCCCACTGCTGGTGCCATCATGGCTACACTTCTATTTTTAGCTCAGTAATGTGATTAGAGCTAGCATGGGTATGACTCCTCAAGCTGGAATTTACACCTTCCAGCTCTAGTGTAAACATATCCTGATTTAATCTAATCTTATCCAGTGTCATGCTGAATGGCTTCAACTACAACTGTCCAGTCAACTACAAGTTCTCCTTAATTTTGGTTTTAGCCAATTTCAAAATCTCTGTCTCGCATTTGGCATCATCTTTACATGTTTCTGTGGAATAAAGAAGACAAAGTGGGTGGGCACCTTGATCTCTGTTTATGTAATCTATCTATTCTGTCTCTCTAATCTAACTACATGGCCCTCACCACTGTCATATCTGAATGCCTTTATAGGCACCCCTTTTCTGCTGTGGCTTCCCATCTGGTTGGTTTATTCTGCAGGTTACCATTGTTCACTCCTACTTCCTTCATTCAAAATGGACCTCAAGTTGGATGAAAGGCAGAACGCCTACTTATTTCAATAAGAACAGGACTGGAACCATGTAAGACACTTACCACAGGTCTATTCAGTGGTAAGTCTTTACAATAGGTATAGCAGAGTTACATGCTTTCAAGATACACATAAGAAAGGTTAATAATAGTAAAAAAAAATTGTAATGAAACTGGCTCCTTCTGCTTTGAGTCACTTTTAAAAAATTTGATAAACTATTTTTTTCTTCCAGTGAGTGTTTTGGCAAAATGACTGCTTCTCTTTGCCTCTCAGGAGAGCTTTTACCTTTGATATCAGGGTATCCTGCTGTGGCCATGCTATTATTTAGCTGTGACGAGTTTTAAAATTACCAACATGCAGTGCTAGGGTTGCAGTGTTTTCCTTTAGCATGAAGAAACCACTTTTAAAGGCTAATGTACAGACCCCCCACTGTGACTTTTTTCATTATGACTTTTTTGTTACATTTTCTATGTGAAACTACACTGATTAATATGGATGATATGGCAATGTGTCTCATTCAATTCCTCTGGAGTGCGGATGGCACTGAATAGTGATTAATAGCTGGAGCTGGACCTCTGATGGTTTCATGAGCTCTCTTGTGAAACAGAAACAAACAATGGCTTGCCACATCATTAATCTATAAAGATTTAATGAAATACTTCCTCTTGCATGGTAAATGTATTATCTGTTGTATTGTATGTCTCAGAGCAGGAATAATAATCTGAATGACTCTTCTAAACTTGACATTTAATGTGAACTTAAATATAAGTGTAATCTAAGGTCACAGTTTCATCATTATAAATTACAATATTTTGTTCTGCAAATGGAGAGTTATGAATATTATGAAAACCAATTTTCCTCTGTATTTTGAGTAGACAAGATATAATGCAATGCATTTCAACCCCCCACTATCCTATTATAAATATCAGTAATATTGTCACTTTGTAAATTCATGTCGTAACCATGCATAATAAGCATTTGTTTTATGAATTAAATTGAGCCCTATTTTTTCATATTTAAACTGGAATGACTCTCTGTATCTGTAACACAAAACTAAGATAGATCAGGAAAAATATATTGTAGAACCTTGTATATGTAATCAGGCCAGCTGCATTTACCAGTTTTTCTTTAATAAACGTTTTATGAATATGTTGCTGTATGATCATTAAAATGTTATTTTTAAAAGCCTTCAAGCAATTTTGGAGAGGTGCAAATCCTGTTCTGCTATGGAACTAGTGTTAATGATAAAATATTTGTGGGGATGAGACAGACTCCAGAATTCTAGGAATGGTCCAGGAAAACTGAGGTTAATAATAAATAATAATAATAATTAATAATTAATGATATAAATAAAAATCAGTTTAGATACATTTTGCAAGTAACTTGCCCTGGAGGGCACTTTGATTATAATTTCTGTTAGATTACTTATTTGAGCTAGTGTTTAATGAATAGTCCATTTAAATGCTCTTATCAGAAGCCCTGTAGCTGTTTGTACTGATCTCGGGAGGTTACAGTTCTGCTGAAAGCTCAATGATTGAATTTATAATAAGAGAACTACAAGGCATTGTTGATTTATTAAATGATGTGTACCAATATTTAAATTTATGTAGACAATGTGCTATTGTTGTATTTACTCATATTTATTTTTGTGGATCTGTGGTTTTTTTTTAAAGTATTGGAGAATATTTAACAGTAAACTTGCACCAAAACTTAGTTATGAAAGACCAATGTAAAGAAACAGTATGTCTTCCCATAAAAAGTAAACCACAGATGTGATGTAACTGCACATTCAATTTTTGGAAGAAAAACTAGGAAAAGAGATAATAAAATACACAACAGGTTCTCTTTTCAAAGCTGAAAAGAAACTCATCCCTGATACAAGGAACCATCTTTGTATCTTATGGAATTGTTTTAGGTTATTAGTGTCCTGCTTAGCAATCAAAGCATAATGCAAAAGATTTTCTTGGGCATTATTCCACCAAGCCAATTATAATCTATGTTCCAAAATGTTTGAAAACCAAAGAAGGAAAATGTATGGTATTTAAAAGAATGAGGTAAAACCATATTGCGTTCAAGGATTATTGGATTTAAACACAGCCAGAGCCATTGTATAGAAATTCCTGGTGTCATTTAAAGCAAGCTGCAGACATCATCATACCTAAGATTACTCTTAATTTCATTGTCACTTTTCACCAGTTTCAATCTAAAACCTGCTACCGAGGGAGAAGTGCATTCAGTGTTTCTAACTCTGACTCTTACCATATTTGATTAGTTTTAAAAGTGCCAACTGATGAAATCAAGAAATTCCTGGCAATCTTGACTTACATTTAAAAATACAATAATAATAATTAATAAAACTAGCCTTCATGACTGAGTAGAAAAGCTTGAAAATATTTGAGTGCACTCTTAAGTTTTGCATTTGAAAGGGGAAAAATGTTATATTAAGTATTGTTACTACAGAAATAACAAAATCTAAACAAACTAAACCAAAATCCACAAGATAAAGTAGTAGCTTGTTAAAGACAAATCCTTCCTGTCTTCTTCTTGGCATTGATTTCTAAAGTTTTAACACAAAAATGAAGTGGGCCATACTTAGATCTTCCACAGAAAAATTCCCTTTGGGTTCAGGCCAGTTTGCCTTAGAAACACTAAAGGGCCCAATCTTTATAATAAAAATGGAAAAATAAATGGAAGGGGAGTCCTGGGAGAGAGAATCTATGTGGCTTTTCTTATGGATTTTTTTGCCTATTGCTTTATCAAAGGGCAGGTTTTTGACCCATGGAAGAAGCCATTGCTCCCGTCCACAAATCTACAGCTCCTTTGGAATGTGCATGAGACCAAGACAATTTGCTCAGAGGCTCCAGGCCATGATGGCTGATAGTCTCCATCACCCCAGCCACCTGCAAACCTCTTCCTGAAAGTGCAGCCATCCTTAGAAGAGGATACAGCCTATCAGTAATAGCTTTGCTCCCAGAGCTTTATTGTGAGCAAGTGGATGATGCAGCTCACCTTCTGGCTCTGCCCCAGGTTCACAGATTCCCAAACCCATAAAGAGCCCTCTATGGGATCAGGGAAAGGAGAGATCTGCTGGTAGATCTTGGCAGTATGATTTAGCCCAAATGAATTTAGTGTTGACATGATGTAAATGGAAACTGACTCCTCAGGTACAGCACCAGCAATGGCAATGCAAACTTCCTCTTACTGCTTCTCCTGAATGCACTCACTCTGTATTGGAACCACTGTAGGTGTGAGAATGGAGTTTGTTCTTCCATTCCCATTCGATCGTTGACCTCTTGAGACCATCAGTTAAGAATGATTGGTGGTATTTTTCATGCAGACACCTGAACACAATGAACTGTAGTGAGCTCACCACTTCACTTCAGTAGAGCAATAAAAGTTCTTATCCCATAATACTCACCCAGCCAATACTTCCCTTGATTTCAATGGGAGATTTACTGAGTAAAGACTGAGGACTGGGCTTGCTGCTCTGGGCTTGATTTGAATGGTCAACCTGGATGTGTGTAAAGCTCCATATCTCATTACTTGTCCCCTGTGCCTCCCCTAAATGCATGAAGTGGATTAAAATGCAAGTTCATTAGGTTAAAGTGCTGAATTACTTAAAAACTCTTAGTCAGATGTCATGACTTGATTAGCATTGCAGAGAAAGACTGTAAAGGAAAAAAATGCAGATAGCCATTGTCTCAGTATAGTTAAAATGTTACACGGCTGTAAAAATGTAAATAAGGATAAAAAACATGGGTCTAGATAGGTATTCAATATTTTATAACTCTCAAATGAAATAATTAACTTAGCTTGTTTTGATAGATCCATATCTCTAATCCTTAATTATGTATTTATATCACTTTTACATTAATATTCTATGACAATATCTGTCATAATCACAGTTCTTGCTGTCTTGTTTATTGCCTTTCCTATGTATTAAAGCTCCTTCCCTTTGTGTACAACATGAGTGAAATGCTTTTTTATGATTTACTTTTAATTAAAAAGATACACCTTGTTATGGAATCCTAGGGCTCATGTGACATGATAAATGTCTTTTAAATAAATTAATATTCCCCTGAAAAGAATAAAATGACATGACCCAAACTCACCTCAGGCAAAACCTTGAGAAAGGAATACTATACCTTTTTCTAAGGTAGATTGCATAATTTTTTAAAGAAATATAAGGCTTCCTTTATTTCAGTTTCTACAATACACTATACATTTTATTTTACTATTTGTTATGAGTGTAAACAAGAGATTAATCTGAGTGTATGAGAAGTCCATAACTGGTTTGCAAGTGAAAACTGCCTGTGGTCAGCATAAAATAAAAATCTTTGTTATGTACATTTAAGGGATGATACATGTGGAACTTGTTCACTGTTTAGGCTCTCCCCCTCCAATAAATGAAAATGTCCATGTAAACCATCAAAGTCCTCACCCCATTCCACCAACTACACTCAAAACACACACACACACATTGAAAACAGTCAAAAAGGTCACCCAGTCTTGGATTTTGTATTATTATTAAAAAGAAAAAAAAATTACCAGCCCTGGTTGTTCCTAAAGCTCTGTTCACTGTTTTGACTGATCTTTAGCCTGCTTCTAAGGTGTCTCAACACTTGGCTGACCCAGACTCCAACTTAAGGGAGTTATGCAAGGTTTCCTAGCATAGGTCCCTAGGGTATTCCAAGCCCCTATACACATACCCAGATAGCTCTGGTGGAGCTACTGTACTAAAAAGAGAAGTGCAGCTGAGACAGTGTGAGCGACAAGATAGGCTAGCTGCCCCTAGCACAGTCCCGTTCAAGACGTTAGTTATGTGCTTGGGGTAGGTAGCCTGTTCTGCCTCTTGCACTTCCACTGCTACACTTTTCTGTTTGGCGTGCTAGCTCGATCAGAGCTTGAGAGGGTATGTTTACCAACCTGGAAGTTACACCTCCAGTTCCGGTGTAAACATGCTCTCATAGTCATTCACGATGGACTCATATAGTATTGTAAGCTGCACCTTCCCATGCTCTTCAGCCACGGTGGTGGTGGTTGTGGGTTGAGAGGGAGATGTAGTAGGGAGGCAGAATGGGAATTGTTCTTTTGGTGGGTAGGGCCAGCTCAAGGAAAGCTCATTTCTGCATTAAAATGTATGTCACTTTTAGACAATGGCGGTCTTGCCTCTTTCCTTCAGGTGACGTAATGTTCACAATATAGTCTGCTCCAATGAGTCAGCAATAATTAACTGCAGCTCCCTGCAGAGTTTCAAGACCTGCTAATGGGAGAGGCAAAAGGAGTATCCTACCACCTGGTTCAGTCCCAAATGTGAGTTCTTTGCTGTCAGAATACTTACTTGCATGTGTCTCTTTTAAACAACACAGGAATTAGATATTGTGCATGGCATGGCATTGACATCAGATTGATTTGCTAAATAGTTTGGGCCAAATCCTGCTCTAAGATACAAACTAGCAACTCCACCGGAGTGAATGGGAGTTGAATACAAGCATCCAAGACCAGAACTGAAAACACAGGGCCTGCTCTGGTAACCCTTTCTCACATGAGTAATCCCATTGAAATGGTCAGGACTTCTCATTTGAATAAGGTCCTTTAATCTGTTGGGCTATGCTATAGTGCTTTTGCATTGGGATATATTCAAAGAAAAGCTTGATTTTGCTATTATGGGTGAATCCTGTGTTGGTCTCTGCAATGTCCATGTCTTCCTATTCTTGAGAACCAACACTATTCACAGAATTAAATCAAAGGTGATTTTAACTGGTATTAGGGAAAACAAGTTAAATGTTATGGTCAAATTGTTTCTCGTTATTGTCTACTTCCTGATATTTATACTTTCCTGATAAATGCTTAATAGTGACAGCTTTAAGAAAACAGTGAGTCCATATCCTGCCCCCTCACCTCAAAATGAAACATTTGAAATATTTTAAAAAGAACATTTAGAATATTTGGAATAATTTCTCATGTTACCCCTTTTTTGGTTAAACATGCTTAAAAGAGAATAAATCAACTGCAGACATTGCAGGGAAAGGTTTAATAGGACAATTGTGCTTTGTGATATTTGCATTGAATGGCACATGCTAAACACTGTCAATTTTATGAATTCATAAACATTAGTATTCTTTTTCCCTCTGCCTCAGATAAAACGGTATCATCCTCTCTCATCTGTTTTCTACATTGTAATATTTTATCGGCAGTATTATGGTTGCTTTTTGCTTTCTCTAAGCTTCAGTTTCAGTTCTTAAATGGTATGCACTTATGTTCTGCCTTGCATGGAATATTGTAATTCATGACTCTTCTATCTCTGACCCTAAAGTGTGTTCATGTAGTACAGATATACTGCTGAACATGTGTTAACCTTTGGGTTGCTGAAGATGCACATAGCTGCACTCTCCAGCAGTTATGGCAAGGAGGGAAGGAGGAGCAAAATAAAAAAGGACAAGCAGTCTGATGGTTAACTGGCTCCAAGATTCATGCTCCTGTTGCTCTAATTTTGACAAAAGTACATTGGCTTCCTGTGAAGCAGAGGATTGAATTTTAAACCTGGTATTTGCAGACCAAGCACTATATGGCTGAGGGTCCAGCTCTCTAGAAAGACTTATTAAAAGTCCCTCACATCCTCTTTGTTCTCTTGAAAATCATCAGCTGTCTCAGCCGCCTACTGTCGCTTCCTGTGGCTCATGGACTACTATCCCTTTTATGTTCACATTTCCTGTCTATGGAACATTTTATCCTTTAATTTTCTGAAACTAATGATGAACATGATCTAAAACAGCCATTTTTCTGCAAACAAGCATATGGATGAAATTTCTGAGGTTATGTTCATTTACTATATCAGCACTATTCTTTATAGTTATGCTTAGCTCTGGATTTTCATTTAATCTTACATACGACTTTTATACTGTTGCCATTATTACTCTGTCAGGTTTAAAGGGCTTTTGAACAGTATTCCTTTTCTTATAATTATTGCTTACTAATTTATGACTTTGGTTAGTGAATTATTCATGAACTGATCAACATTTTCATCAGGTGGATTCATTGTTGGTGAGTATTCACCAAATAGTTCTGATAAATCATTTTTCAGCCCAGGGGGTGTCTGTGCACTGTTGGCTTCAATTATTTTACTCATCATTATCCATGTTGCAAGGTTGGTCACTAACAGAAGGTCACATACTAGCACCCTGCAATTCCACTGATGCACCCTGACAGCCAGACCAGGTGGATAGCTCAGACCTAGAATTATATAAGTTTGTGTGTCTCTGAGAAGAGAAAGTGAGGGTTGGAGAAAGTGGTCCTACAGGGAGAAACCTTAGGAAAAGCTACACTCTGGAGGAAGCTCAGCCTAAGATCTGTTGGTTGTAATTGAAGTTAACAATAAAGGAAAAATACAGGAAGTGAGAGTTGGGGGCTGTTGCAACAGGCACATTGTCCGCCTATACCAAAAGAAGGATAGGAGACACTTCATACGGATTTAATCAAGCCGCAACCTTATTATTAGATGTCTGGGACCTGGAAGATGAAAATGTACAGTGCAGGCAACTCCATGTTCATTCAAATAACTGCCTGGGGCTTCCATCAGCCTCCCTTCCTTTTCCATCCAGGTCCCCCAGCTAACTGATGGCGGGGACCTTACCACCCCTTGCAGGACGGTAAAGGTGGGCCATAAGAAAGGGGAGTTGTCTGCCTGCCATACCAGTCATAGGAGCCCTGAGCCCCACCCCATCCCCTGCTCTGTTCCTTTAACCAACACCTCCTTTTAAAGCCTTTTACCAGGCCTTTTACCTGGTCACTGGATGTCTTCCCTATGGAGTACTTGTACTGACATCCATCACACACTTACAAAATGAGTTGCAACATATAGACTACCCTCTTTCCTCCTCACCATAATAAGTCGCCACTCTGGAACCTGCTCTGGGGAAGGTGAAAAATCCCCACTCCACCGAAGCCAATCTGATGGTGAGGGGAAAAACTCATTCCCAGCCCCGCTAAAAAGCAGTGACTATTGCAATGCCCACAGCAGTCCTAAGTAATCTGATATTCACCACCTCAAGGGAAGGGAGGGTGGGAGCTGCCTTGCCTGCTCCATGGAGAAAAGGCTTTTAACGCCCCAACCTGCCCCTTTTAGCCCTTCCACACCTATGTTCCCAGGGGATGAGTCAGCATCACCCATGCTGACCCCTCCACCCTTTTGCAGCAACTTCTGACCTTCCCCTGCCCCAGTAAAGCATTTTGTTATCTTCCTTTGGCAAGCCCGGACAGCATCTGCTCCCCACCCTTCAGATTTGGTGTGGTCAATTTAGGGATGTCCCAGCCTGTGCCAGGAGTCAAACTGGCTCTTAGCTGCCGTTAGATAGCCTCCGACTTGCCTCCTCATGGTCCCTGAGCCAGCCATTTTGCTGTTTACTTCAGTGTGAGTATGTTCAGGCCCATTAGGAAGCTATTCTAATAATGCATAAAGCCTCATTGGTTTCAGTGGGACTTAGTCCATTATCAGCACAATACCCCTGTAATGTGTACTTTGTGTGTATATGTTAACCGTGATACCACTGAAAGAAGCAGTTGGACTGTCCTGTCAATTGGTATTAAAGATGACATGAAAAATGTGTTACAGCCGTAGAAGATGTAATGCATATAATTGTTAATTTGTATTCTACTTCCTGCTTTCCTTTTGGTGCTGGGGCCTGAGGCCTTCTGATTCTGAGCCACATTCTGTAATCACTTACACCATGGTAAATCCAGAGTAACTCCATTAATACATTTGTCCTCCCATTAAATATGAATGTTGGTTTTACACTGATGCCTATGAGCAGAAAATTCCAGCCTTTGGTCCGAAGGGAGTTAATACTAAAACTGCAATTATTGAAAGTATTTGTTGCAGCTTTTGAAGGAGTCCTGCCTCTAGATCAAATTCTAGTTCTGCTCAATAGCTGAAACAAAGCTTCATTTAGAACCATGCAGCTTGGAATATGAATTTTCTAACCTCTATCCTCTCTCACAAACATTTCAGAGGCAAGTAAACAATCTTCCAATTGCATTCACTCTTGTGTGATGCCAAATCATTCCCCTTCAAATCCTATGTTGCTGTCTAGCACCTTTAAAAACATATCTTCTAAAGCCACAAGAACAAATGATGTGAAAGGAGATAGACAGCCAAACCATTATAAAAATACATTGATGAAAAATATAGGAGTACATTTGTTAAAGGTATAAAAACAAAAAAACTAAAGAATGAAACAAGAAAGAGAAAACACAATGAAATGTGGGCCAGATCCTCTGCTGTATAAAGGCAGGATATCTCCAATAAAGTTAATGGAGCTAAGCTGATTAACACCAGCTGAGGATCTGACCCCTGGTTTCAATAGGCTCATCTCCTCAACCTGGAGCACTGCATACACTGAAGAATTAATGCTCTTTTTTTTTTTTTGTATTCCTCTCTTTTCCTACTAATTTTGGAACCTTTAAAATAATTGAATTTGCCATAATATTCTAGATATTTTGGTGGGATATTTATGACTTTATTGTGCATCTTTTCTTATTTTTTTAAAAAATAATCTCTTGTGCTGTTGAGAAGATTTACAATCAAAGCTCTGCACAGTGTAGAACAAGTGTGTTTGTAGAACTGGAAATTGCCAAGGACTGAGCTGCAAGTTCTTATCCAAGCCTCTAGTGATGGCTTCTGAGATCAGAAAAAAACTAATTCTCCAAGTGTTTTTTTTTCCTTATCGTTTCAGAATGCAATTTTTCTTTATAACCAGTGAAACTGATCCCATTTATAGCATGATTTAGGGCTTGTAGTAGACTCAACTTACAGTGTGGTATGTTCAGCATTCGTGAGTCAGGGCTTAAATTCAAACTTTAGTCACTGGTTAAGAAGGCAGAAAAATCTGCTGACATAAATTAGATAAACCTTACTGCCCATATTAAAAACAAACAAACAAAAAAACCTCTTTTAAAACTCAACAACATCAGTTTGCTAAATAACACCAAGTTAGGCCATAATAGCATTAGAGATTTGAACAATTATTTCAAGAGTTCATAGCTATCTAATCAGTTTTACTCTTTATCTCTTGCTGAGCTGTAAAATATTTCATATCACACAGGTTATTTATTCAGAATACTGCAAGCAGGCTTTTACTCTATTTAATTCTATTATATTACATTAGAAGGAAATAGGCTAGGAAATAAACAGTAGGACAGGCATGAACAAATGTCACAGCTCTCTATTACAAATGGAAATTGTTATGCTTACATTTATGTTGGTGTGGGGGAGATGGGAGCCAATTCCCATTCAGCTTACAACCAGTTCCAGTGGTAACTAATCATTAAAATAAATAGATATGCATAATTTTAATTTTAGTGCCATTAAGCATCCTCCTCTCAGGGAAAATAACAGATGAACTGTAAGCCTTCGCAATAAGATGAGAAATAGGGCATCCATTTGTCTACAGACAAATGAGAAGGTAGCCAAATCTCCTTGCCTGGGGAATTTTAGAGCTATGGATAAATTTATATTTCCATGAAGGGAGGGATTGGGGGGATGGCAAAATAGACTTCTAAGCACACAACTAAAATCTCTGGCTGTAGATGTAGAGTTAATATTGCAGGTAATTGAGTAGCTACAGCAAAGCCAAAACATCACTTGTGAAAAATCAGATTTTGTAAGTTCACATGGAAGAAGAATATGTATTTTTTTTTCTTGCTACTCATTTTTCATGAGGGAGAAATGATCATTTTTGTATGTGAATATTCATGAAGGGTTAAATATGCCCTGGACACACATAGCTTGGGTAACTGGGCTTATGCAGATGAAATGCTTGATGGCTAGAACAGCCATTCCACACTCTTCATTTGGACCACCAACAGCTCCCTTATATAAGTTTTGGAAAAAATTTGCATTTGCATCTCTTGGAGACCAGCAAATCATATGTAACCATAGGAGTGAGCTGTCATATAGTAGGACAAATCTGTTTTTTGCTAATCAGAGAAAGACAGCAGATAATACCTGCTCATATATTTACACAGGTAATATGAGAGCAGAAGCCTATTAGATAATGGGAATGAAGTCTTGTATCTCACCAAGAGAATGATATTAAAAATAGATGTCAGATGTTGCCAAGAAATTAATAGAAATGCAGAAAAGCAGAATGGACTCATAGTTAAGGAATAGAATTCAGGAGTCTGGTCCAAAGGCTGTTTGAAGTCATTGAGTTTTGGAGCAGGACTCAGGAGATCTGGAGTCTGTCTCCAACTCTGCTACGGACACTGATTGTAACCACAGGCAAGTCACTTAACCTCTATGAGCCCCTCTTTCTCCATATGTAAACTGGGACTAGTACTACTTAAATACTTCATATGGCTTGCATTAATGTTTATAAAGAAACCCAGTAGTATTATTTATAAATTAATTACTCATTAAATTGCACACAAAAACCATGCTAAAGAATTTTAGTATTGCAAAATCAAGCATTCAAAAGTTTAAGTCACCATGCACCCTTAATTCTCCTCCCACCCGCCATCATGATACAGTCAAATTATACAATCACATACTGTTTTTTCCACAGGACATCTGCCTCTTTTAGTGCAGGGTGGATGACGTCCAGGGAATGGGAACTATTTAATATTTCTTCTTAATCTTATTATTCAAGGTATGGGCCTAGTCCTTTATTTATTGCACACCATCCAAATATTGTACTCAGTACAGAATTCTGTATTTCCTTGTGGGCTTTTTTATGACTCTCATCACTACAGTAGCTGAGTGCTTCACGAACATTAATGAATCTATCTTTACATCACCCACCTTTTACAGATGGGGCAATACAGCAAAGAGATTAAGGTCGAAATTGTAAAAAGTATTGACTATTTGAAACTCAGAGGGCCTGATCTTTAAGAGTACATAGTGCCATGTGGTCTGGAGTGGCTCACAACTGTGAGTGCCAACTTAAGGGCAGACAGTGAAGAAGCTGGGCAAAACCCCCAAACTGGTTGTATGTTCTATGATTAGATTTCACCAGCCCAGTATCAAGTGCAGACTCCTAAGGCGCTATAACAGTCTTACCCTGGAATCACAGTCTCCTTGGGCACTCCCCTGTACAGTGCCATTCAGGCAAGCTGGACTATGTGATAGATGGTCACTTTACAACAATATACAGGTTATTCCTAATCCCAAAGGACCGGTAATTTATCCCATGTGATTTGTACTCAGATCTCACACCAAAGATGATGTCTGTAGCCAGTCTTGTAATAAACTAACCAAAGATTTGTTTACCTTGTAAATAGCTCATCTCTTTTCTTAGTTAAAATAGAAACACACACACAAAAATAAGTTACAGCCCTAGATTAAAAAAGCAGCTCTAAATGTTCTTTAAGGCTGATCCATACCAAGCAGCAGGGGATGTCCTGCTTATGTTTAGGAATCTTTGCCTCTCAGAGTCCAGACAGCATAAAGATCCCAGTTTCTCCTTGTCAGGGATTTTTGATCCCCTTCACCCCAGAATCCAAGCTGATTGGATGCATTCATATGCAGGTCTCCCCTTCCCGGAGGGAGTGAAGAATGCCATCAATAAGGTCTCTGTCCTTTGATGCTATGAAACGCCTCATTTCCTGTCAGTGGGCCATCTTGTGTGAGTTACACAGGTAAAGGTTTACAATGCAAACACGCAATATAACTTTATACTAGGGGGTTGTCATAAATATAAAGGGAAGGGTAACAACCTTCCTGTATACAGTACTATAAAATCCTGGCTGGCCAGAGGCACGATATCCTTTTACCTGTAAAGGGTTAAGAAGCTCAGATAACCTGGCTGGCACCTGACCAAAAGGACCAATGAGGGGACAAGATACTTTCAAATCTAGGTGGGGGGAAGGCTTTTGTTCTGTGTGCTTGCCGGAGAGAGATCAAGAAAGCAAGCAATCCAACTCCATTAGAATTAGTACGTACTAGCAAGGAAATGTGTTTGTTTACTTTTGTTTTGGCTTCTGATTTTCTCTGTGCTGAGAGGAAGGTGTATTCCTGGTTTTCTTTTTGTAACTTTAAAGTTTTTGCCCAGAGGGAAATCCTCCGTGTTTTAAATATGATTGCCCTGTGAGATTAGCTTCCCTTCTAATTTTACAGAGGTGCTTCTTTTACCTTTTTTCTGTTTCTCTTAAGAGCCTGACTGATTTCCCTATGGTCCTAAGACCCAGGGGTTTGGGTCTGTGATCACGTTGTAACCAATTGATTAAGATATTATTCTCAAGCCTCCCCAGGAAAGGGGGTGTAAGGGCTTGGGGGGTATTTTGCATAATAGGAACTTCAAGTGGTCCTTTTCCTGTTTCTTTGTTAAATCACTTGGTGGTGGCAGCATACCCTCCAAGGGCAAAGAGTTTGTGCCTTGGGGAAGTTTTACCCTAAGCTGATAGAAATAAGCTTAGGGGGTCTTTCATGCAGGTCCCCACATCTGTACCCTAAAGTTCAGAGTGGGGAGGGAAGCCAGACGGGGTACAGATATTAAGGACCCTACCAAATTCACGGCCATGAAAAATGCATCATGGACCATGAAAACTGCTCTCCCCCGACCTGCTCCATGAAATATGGTATTTTATGTGCTTTTAGCCTATACAATACTGATTTCAAGTGGGAGACCAGCCTTTCTCAAACTGGGGGTCCCAAAAGGGAGTTGCAGGAGCAGGGGTCACAGAGTTATTGGGAGGTGGGGGTGGGTTGTGGTATTGCTACCCTTACTTCTGTGCTGACTTCAGAGCTGGGCGGCCAGAGAGCGGCAACTGTTGGCCAGGTTCCCAGCTCGTAAGACAGCATCCCACCAACAGCAGCACAGAAGTAAGGGTGGCAATGCAATACCATGCCACCTTTACTTCTGCATTGCTGCCTTCACAGCTGGGCGGCTGGAGAGGGGTGACTGCTAACTGAGGGCCCAGCTCTGCAGGTAGCGGCACAGAAATAAGGGTGGCAATACCATACCATGCCAGCCTTACTTCTGCATTGCTGCTGGTGGTGGCTCTGCCTTCAGAGCTGGGCTCCCGGCTAGCAGCCGCTGCTCTGCAGCTGCCCAGCTTTGAAGGCAGCAGCGCAGCACAGAAGTAAGGGTAGTAGTACTGCACCCCCCCTACAATAACCTTGTGACTCCCCCACCCCTCTTTTTGGGTCAGGACCCCTACAATTACAACACCATGAAATTTCAGATTTAAATTTACGATTTTTAAAGTTCTATGACCGTGAAATTGATCAAAATGGACTGTGAATTTGGTAGGGCCCTACAGATATTATAAGTAGGATTAGTACATGCAGCATCCTACAAGCATTCCATAAAGTCGAAACACATTCTTCTAACACTAATATCTATTTTAACTCTACTAACCCAAATCAGGCCTGAGATGTCTCAAGCTGAGTCCTTAGAAAATAAAAGACACACAGTGACAACTTGTAAAAAGTTTGGTTTAAATGACTCACCCACATCACATAGAAACTCTGCGACAGAGACAGGGATAGACTCAACCTATCCAGGATGGCATTAAACTGCCTTAACACTGAGACTATCCTTTCTCTTCCTGTAGTTCCCCGCCTCATTCACTACAAATCTTCCAAATTTTGCAACAAATGAGGCAGGGATCTTAAACAATGGCCCGATTCATCGCCAGAACACCATCCATTTGGTGCACTGAATGAGGTGAGGTCCTGTTGAAAAAGTAAAATATGATCATGCAATTAGACTGTACCGTAATGCATATGTACAAGAGGGCTGCATTAAGGTTGCATAAGGCATTTCCTAATTTGAATGCTTGATTTTGCAGCTATATCATGCTTTTAACAGGTTTTAATGTAATTTTCTAGATTTTTATAAAAGCAAAGTAAAAACTAAAAACCCCAGCAATTCCATTATGTGGACTCATTCTGACACCACATGAATCTTCATGAAGTTTTGGACCTTTAGGCCCACAGCACAGATCTCTACCACTTCCCCTACTGGAGAAATCGGTAGAACTGGTAGGTTGTTATCCTCTTTATGGGCCAGATGCTATAGGAAAATGAGGTACACATTTTTCCAAGAGGTTTCATAGCTATTTTGCTGGATAGCAGAGGAATGTTGATGCTCAAGAATCCTGTGTTCTATTTCTGGTTCTGGAGGGGAGGGTTTTGTGATAGATGCTGATATTTCTGTATTCTCCCCTACAGCCTGAACTATTCTCCATCTGCTCTTCATCCCTCTGCATTCAAGTCAGGCTGTTTTCTCCTCCTGAGTGTTTCTTGGGGGGCACTGAGGTCACAAGAGAGATGATCTCTCCCTGCTCTCAGTTCTGGTGCCCTGTAGGTGCCCCTGGTGCCCTCTCCCTGCCCTCAGTTCTGGGTCCTAATAGCCAGAAGGAGCAATTGCAGGAAAAGCACTTCTCAGATACAGGCTGGAGCATGCTCAATGAGCTATGAGAGGATGGAGTAGGAGCTTGTGCAGTGGAATGTGTGGAGAATTTTACTACCAGCCTCTAACAAGCTTCTACTGAGCATGTGGAAAAGGTGGTTTTCAGAGATTTATTACTGAGCCACATTTGGGTGGATTTTCATATAGATAGCAAAATTCACTTCTCCAGTACTTAGGCAACCTTCACTACAAGCATTGGTACCAGCTTTACACTACTGTAACTAATACTATAATTACTCTTCATTTTTGTCAGTTGTTGAATTTGTTGAAATGGTTATCAGTGGCTATAAATGTATTGCATATATATTCTGTTAAAATGATTAAGTCAAAAGAGGAAGATTAACCTATCCATAAAAGGCACATTTCCCATTATAGCCTCAATGCAGTAGACCAAGGATTCTCAAACTCCATTGCACTGTGACCACCTTCTGACAACAAAAATTACTGCATGATCCCAGGAGGGGGGACCAAAGCCTGAACCTACCTGAGCCCTGCCACCCTGGGTGGTGGTGGTGGCAGCCCAAGCTCTGCCAACCTGGGTGGGGGGACCGGTAACCTGATCCCCACCACCGAGGGCTGAAGCCCTCGGGCTTTGGCTTCTGCCTGTGGGGGTGGGGCTCGGGCTTCGGCTTCAGCCCCGGACCCCACCAAGTCTAATGTCAGCCCTGGTGATCCCATGAAAATGGGGTTGCAACACACTTTGGGATCCCAACGCACATTTTGAGACCATCCCTAGTCAACAAATAAACTTAAGTGCATGCTTAATCGTAAGCATGTGCTTAAGTCCCTTTGACTTAAGTGCTTTACTGGATATGGATAATCTTAAGTACCTGTTTAAATGCTTTGTTGAACTGTGGTGTATGGGAAGAGTCCATTGCATCTGGATGCAAACAGTTCAAATAGATTGGTTGGGAACTGGTCAACCTGACATACACACTGTTAACTATATGGCAGAGATCGCCACTAATGATAGTATTCTCCTGAGCTTTATTGCTGCCATCAGCTACTTGAGTCTTCTGTCTTTACACATTTCTGTTTTCTTCTTCCTAGAGAGAAGCATATACTAGAAAAGATTTGCCTTAGTCATGTTTTGTTTTCATAAAGTCATGCTAAATTTTCTCACAGTCAGGCAAAACAGGATCAATCCATATACATTTCTTGACTTCCCTCTTCTCTATTCATGACAGCAACATAAAAGAGCATAGGGGACAGGGGGGTAGTATCCTTCATTCATTCTCTTTTCTGTCAGTTTGGGTCTCTTAGATCCTGGTTGAGGAAAACATCCTTATTCAGGAAAACACTTGAGCATATGCTTTTAAGTGCTTTATTGAACTGGGGGTCTTAGGGCCCTGTGTATTTTTTGTAGGATTTACATGTCTGTAGAAAGGATTCTGAGGTAAAACTAAACAACTGAAGTGAATATTGTGTAACTTATAAGGGAACTAATAATGCATCTGCTTTTGTCAGCCAAGAACTTGAGTAACGGGTATATAATTAAAAAAATATGGTGTTAAATTCTGCCTTAAATTACACCTCTGCCGTCATATTGGTCTCACATCAGATTTACACCAGTGTAACACTTGACTTCAGTGGATTAGTATCAAGCTCATTCGATCCCATTTATCATGTCTAGTGAATATATAGCTACTCATTGTTTATATGGAAAGAATATATAAACAAAGAGCTAGATCCTCAGCTGGTAATTAATTTTAGCTCCACTGAGTTCAGTTGAGTGGCCACAGTTTATATTAGATGTCGATCTGGTCCAAAAAAATCTCTTGAATTAACCCTCCAAAATTTTAAGCATGTTCAAAATTTAGATCTGAATGTTGTGGCTGTAAACACTAACATAAATAGTAATTAAATAAAACATATTTGTTGAATAAATACAACTCAGAAAAGCCATATGTTATAGAGACTTTTTAAAAAGTACTACCAATGTGGCCCTCTAAAGAGACTTTTTCTTTCTTTAATTCTATTGTAATTTTAAAGGTGAGACAATATATGCGGTATGATATATGCAGTATTCCTTATCTCAGGAGCCTAAGTTACAAATAAACACT
Organism: Lepidochelys kempii; assembly: GCF_965140285.1. Lineage (NCBI taxonomy): Eukaryota > Metazoa > Chordata > Testudines > Cheloniidae > Lepidochelys > Lepidochelys kempii. Next base: position 180,898,424 of record NC_136380.1, read on the forward strand.
GCTATCACATTGGCTTCTGATCACCTCTTTATGGCTAAATTTAAGATCACTAGTTTTTTTATTTATTTGCTACATAGTGTAAATATTAACATCATTTATTTTCACTGACATTTTTATGTGACTAACAAGGCTGTGAACATAATTACATGATGTTCTGAAGTTGTTAATTCCACCAAGTTCATTTGTGATTGCATAGGAATGTTGTTGATTATGATGGTTACAAATTAACTTGTGGATTGTAATGAATTTTATTCACAGGGAATTGCAATGATCTCCGCATTACTGCTGCATAGTTTTTTAGAGGAGCCTTTATTTAACATTTATTAATGTAGCCACATCCTCTAAAATGTTGTCTAGACAAACATATGTTTTCAATTATAATCATTCAAAAATAATAGGAATGAAAGAAAAAGAACATTGTTTTTGCACATTTAGTTATGCAAAAAGAAGGTAAACCTTTAAAAATGACCTTCATTATCACTACATTCTCCTCGGAAATTTGAGGAGAGCTGTGGAAGTTGTTAAAGCTAAAGTAATTAACATTACCAACAGATATCTATATTTTTATATGCTTAATTTTTTTTCTGACAGGTTTTGTTTTCGTAACACACACCATCTTGAAGATGAGTTAGCACATACGTCTGAAGCTTCATCTTCACTTTCTTATATACACTTTTATTTTCATTACAAGAGTATAAGAAGATAAATCAACAGGACAAAATCAGTTCATACTTTTTGATTATTAAGACTGTATTGCAAATGAATTCAATTTCCTCAAAATTGAAGGTTTGAAAAAGTCAGACTTTTTTTTTTTAATTTTAAAATAATGGGAGTAGAAAATGAATTACTCCCTGCAGCAGCCTTAATGGTATAGACTTAGGTGTTATTTTTCTTTTCATAATATGTATGCACTTGTGAAGCCTGTGTTTTTATTCTGCATTTCCATGTCCTCTATTGTTTAACTTCTCAAATCACAAACACCTGACAGCCGCCTGGTAGGGATTGTAACCCCCTTCAGAGCCTGGAACATACTGTTGAGTGCACATCCATCAAAATGGCACTGGAAGAACAATAGGAAGGATGCTGTGCCTTAATGAAACTTTAACAGCAGTGGAAATGCCTTCAAAGGGTTTGTCCCTGGGTATAACACAGGAGAAGTTAGCAAATTGGTTCCCTTTTTCATTTATCATTTGTCAGGCCTTCAAATGTATTGTTTCAGTTCCATATTTTACACCATATCATATAATCAGGACTCAATTGCCCATGGTGTTACGCCAGTGCAAAACTGGGGTAAATCCATAGCTTTCAGTGAAAATTCACTAGTGTAAAATTAATGCAAAGCCGTGGAGAATCAGTCCCTCATTTTCTAGATTTGAGCAGAGGAGGTTACGGATATTTAATTTTAGTCTTTTAAATATTTAATCTTCTTTCCTGAGCAGATAAATTTGAGAAATAAAAATCACTTGAGAGAAATATCTGTTTGCTATTTCCCACCTTCTGTTGTATTATTGAACTTACTCTTTATAGGATACGTATTTGGGTTTGTTCCTTTCAAGATATAATATAGTATATAACTATTTCTTCATCACACATACTTCATCCTGGAGATAAGTGAACCAGTTCTGAAATATTCAAATATGTGCTGAGGTAGTCAGAGGATCAAGAAAGAAAAGAAAGAAAGTAATATAGAAAGAAAGAAAATATAAGATTCCTGGTCCCTTTGTTTTAATTTTAATACATATTCTCTAACAAAAAATCATAAGAAAACAAAGTGTGTTTCTGTGGAATCTAGCTACCCTTCAAAAAACTATCCCACTCTCTTTACAAAACTTCAAAAACAAAACAAAAAACATCACAAATTATAGAAAATTTGGAAAAGAACATTAAAGAATCTATCAGTTTCCTATAACCCTCATTACTTAATATCATGTCATTTTCCAAGGATGTAGATATCTGGGAGCCCTCCAGATATAAGTTCCTAAGATGTTAAAGCCAAGAGTTATAAAATATGCATGCTAGGTGTTTTTTGTTTCTGTAAGAGTGGCCTATGACCTTTAATCCTAATCCTTCTGCCCTTCTGCATTGGAGATTTAAGACTAGACTCCCCCCGCCCCCCCAAAAATGTTAGGGTCTGAAATCCATAATTAGGAATCTATATAAGTAGCCTGATTTTTTTCTTTTTTTAAAGCCATTCAACTAGCTGTTCCCACTGATGTTAGATGGTGCAATGCCACATCAGGGTCCTAGCACTGTTGAAAGACAGGCCAATTATTAGTACTGATTTAGGAGTGTAACTTTAGGCTTCTATTTTTGAAAACTTTGACCCAACTTCTACATGCACATGTACTAGAATTAAAAGCCACAGACTACTGTGGCAAAAATGTATGCCTTTATGCCAACTTTCCAAAGTTGTGATAATTCTCACAAACTCAGTTTTAAAATCAACAAGGAAAAATAATACTATGGTTTAAAAATAATATTGCCATTTTTCATGAACATTCAAAAATGTAAATGTATCTATTCTTTATCCCTTTGAAGAATGAGGTACGGAACATCTATAGTAGCTCAATCTCCAGTGTAGCTCTTTTTTAACTCTCAGCACTTTCTCCTCAGTTTTTCCTCTTTTCTCAAAGCCTTATTTTCTCCTTCCTAAGAGTTTTTTGCTCTTCTCAACTCTTTGTTCCCTCCCTTTGTTCAGTTTTCTTTATTACCTCGAATTTCCTCTGCTTCCCCATCTAGTCTGTTTTCTCCTCTATCATTTTCGTCTTTGAGTTCCTCTTCTCCCAATCTCCTCTTGCTCTTGCTCTTATTCTTCTTTTGACATGATCTGTTAAATCATCTTAGTTCCTCATTCTCCTAATTTGTTGTCTCTTCTTCATCCACTCTAGTTGTTTTTCATACTTACATACACATTTTTGTCTCTCTGACCCTCACTCACATTGAATCTTGACTCTTTGTGAAGGTTTTTTTGTTTGTTTCCTCTTTGTACTCTGCTTTCGACCCAGTCACTGTAAACACTGCCAGACATCACTGATAGCAATTTTAAAATCAATCCCAGCATGCGAGTTTCTCATGCATAGTTATGTGTGACTCTATTTTAACTACACACATGATCATCTGACTCTCACTGTGGTGCCTTTCCATTTCTATGGTAACACTGCATATGTACCATTTTAGCTTGATGAAGCACAACACACCTTTTGGCAAGCAAGCCCCCTCATTGGATCAAAGTAAACATAATACTTCAGAGAAACTAAACAACCACGTGTAAGTACTGGCATCCCCAGCCAAGTTCAAATCTTGGAGGAAGAGGATTTGCTCTTGTGTTTCTACACTCGTTACTTGAATAAGGCAAATCCTACAGATTGAAAATTTATAAAGGATTATACTTTCATGAACATTAACTATATTATTTAAAATTACCCAAATGATAGCACTAGAAATTGAAGTAATCTACTGCGTGCACCAGTAAAGTCTTTACTGAAGATTAATGTTACTGCATTATTATGATAATGCAAGTTTTCCATCTTTATGGGGAAGGATGATATTATGGATAAGACTAGGACCAACAAGATGTGGTTTCAGTTCCTAGCTTTGCCTCATACCTAGTGCAGGTGTGATAAATGTGGGGGTGCTCAATAATGAATATTGGTCTGTATCCCAAAGTGTTATTTATGTACAGGATTTCTGAGATGGTGTGTTGGAGTGTCATGGAGGTCAGACAGTTTGAAACTTTTCTCCATGGGTACTTAGTCACAAGACCAGTGATTGCAAGCCACTGAGGCTGAGTGGGTCTAAGTGCTGAGCAATGGAACAACCATCTCAGGGGTATTATACTATGTGGCTTGGCTAGCTGACTGGGAAAAAACACTCTGGGGCAGAAGGGAGATTGTTACAGGGTCACTGTATGAAAAGGCTATTGGGCACTATGGTAACTGGGTCCAGACACTTGTGGTGGGAGGGGAAAGGGGACAAATGGGAAGGAGGCAGGATACTGTGAGATAAACAAGTTTCTCTGAGAAAGTGGGGAACATACTAGGTCCAGGCCTACACTATTTCTGATATAACTTATTGCTCAAGGGGATTTGATGAGGAGAGATGTATGATTGACATAGCTGTGCCAGCAAAAGCCCCTAGTGTAGAGTCAGTTATAGTGGCAAAACTATGCTTTTGCTGACATAGGTTATTTTGCTTGGAGGAGCTAGAATAAGCTATGCTGGCAAAAGTACAGTTTGATTGTAAGCTCTCAGTATGTTCCTGTACAGCCAGAAGCACAATGGGGTCCTGGTCATTTTTGGTGGCTTTTATCCACAATTGTAATCCTAACACTACAAATAATTTTTCCAACCTCAACCCTGACCTAGATGCAAAAATATTAGGGGTAAGAATGTAGCTCAGTCTCCTTATTCTGTGAGGGTGCTAAGAAGGGTCATAAATTAGAGTCTTTTCAATGATATGGATACTGTATTCTAGAAACTGGACTTACTAAATATCTGTCCGTTACTAATGAATTTGGCCATTACTTGCTTGGGGAAGATTTGAGAAGTGAAAAAGCTCTGTTTTGCATTACCAGTTTCCTAAGCTATTCACATGCTTTTTTGCTCCTTAATAATAACATAGTGAGAGCTAAACCTTTTCCTTCTCTCAAAAGATAAGGTTAAATGGACTAGTAAGATTTTACCAATACAGTACAGTATATTGGTCTTTCTACAGCTAAGCCACTTTAGATTGTTAGCGCATTAGCTCTCATAAGGTGTTTGGGTCTACTTTGATGGGAGAATTCCAGAGAAAACTCAGCTACTGCAGGAAATGGTGCTGGTAAATCAGTAGCTGTCACTCTTCTTCCTGAGCTGCTAGGAAAGCAATCCCTCTGTGCAGTGTTGGGGGCACTGAGCACCGGCAGTGCCATCTATCACAAAACTAGACCTTGACCACTCCTGGCCATTAATGATCTCACAGGAGAAGGCAATATTAATCTGGCCAAATTCTAACTCTAGTCATTTTACTTTTTCTAAAATGTGTCACTTCCTCTCCTATTGGGAGAAGCTGCCAGTGTAGAATGGCTGCCATGTTTCACATCAAAGCTGACTGCATTTCAAGTTAGGGTGCATGAAATCTATGAATAAAAATCTAAATTATCATTCCACTGCCCAGCCTTAGTTGCAGGATATATGTATGGAATGGGGGGAAAGCATCCACTTCCAGGATAGAGAATGGCTCTACCACAATGATGGCTCTCCTGGTTCCTCCTCAGCCAGCCCCATGTAGTCCCCAATTCCTGGTGTGCAAAGAGCTCCAACAAAAAGTGTTCATTTAACCTGTTAGAGAAAGTGTGCTCACCCTATGCACCCAAGGAACCCTGATCACCCCTATGCAGCTAAAGTGCACTGTATCCATGGTTGCAGGTACATGGGGAGGAGTGGGCCACAGATGTTTCCCAGAACATGTAAAGTCCTTGATTATCCTTCTGAATTAAAAATGAGATGTATCATTGTACTATAGTATAAAGAATAAGGTTTTGTTGGGATGATAAAGATCTAGGAAAGACATTAACCACTGAACAGTCTTAGGGTACGCTGCAAATGAAGATATTTTGGGACCTTTACCTATTTTGACAAAGGCTTAGAACTCCAATCCCTCAGGCCCCTTTCCATAGCTATGACTGGCTAAACATTCATTAAATTTAAAGCCTGTGAATGGATCAACAGGTGAAAGAACTGGGGTGTGCTCTGATCATGCTCATGGAAAACACTAGAGGCCAGGTGGCTTCTGTGTGCACCGCTAAGGAACAAGGCCACTATCATTGCAGTCCTTTTGGTATAGTGCAGGGCCTGCTTCCTCCATGCACCCATGAGGGTGCACTGTGACCTAAAGTTGAGGCATATCCATGGCCCTAGCCTGTGGAGATGCTTGGAGATATAGGAAGAACAGGGCCCAACTTCCTAAGAGATGGTGCAGTGCAGTCCCCCTTTTTCATCAAATCATTCATGGAGAGATTGAGTCTCCCTGGAGTACAGCCCCCTTCAGAGTCACCCCTGGACTAGTGCAGCTCCATGTTGCTCCTAACTCAGGCCAATGTCTAAAGGCCACATTTTGGCCCCAAATAAATAGGTGAAATATAAAAGTATGTTTCGTTATATCTACAGCCATGGAAATTACATAATAATATAACTTGTTCTTCAGGACAGGGACTATATCTTTATGGACTTTCCCTAAGTATAAAAGCAATGTAAAATAAATAATAATTCTGATATTTTTTGGAAAAAAACACCCAGATTTTAATGTGTCCCAATGACAATGAAACATGGCAAAATGTAATGAGATCTATTTTAGTTCTGAATGAATGATATGGTAGTCCTGGAGATACAGTATCTTTGATTTTTGTTTTCACATTATGTTCTTCCCTATCACTAGACATTAGAAATTCTTTCACTCACTGTTTGCATTATTCCACCTTATTCTATGCCTAGACCCCATTCTCTCTTTTAATCCTTTTTCCCCACCTACATTTAAAGAAAATTAAACTATGCTCATTTACAACATCTGAGGAGCTAGTCCTTATTCGTTCTCCCTTAGCCTTTATTCTTTACTTCCCTTTCCTAGTCATATCACACTCTGGGGTGCAATCCAGACCAATGAGAGGTTGTGTCACCACTTGTCCTGTAGCTCTGGGTGCCACACAGAGCTTTGCTGTTGTAGCTCCCAACCTGGGCCACTCTCAAAGAGCCTAACATAATGCTGGTTGCACCCTGAGAGTCTGTGTATAGCTACAGCCCTGGCCTAGCAGCTCTGACCTCAGAGCCTGTCAGCAGCACTCTAGTCCAGGGATTGGCAACCTTTGGCATGTGGCCTTCCAGGGTAAGCCCCCTGGAGGGCCGGGCCAGTTTGTTTACCTGCTGCATCCACAGGTTTGGCTGATCACAGCTCCCATTGTCCACGGTTTGCTGCGCCAGGCCAATGGGGGCTGTGGGAAGCGGCGACCAGTGTATCCCTTGGCCCACGCTGCTTCCCGCAACCTCCATTGGTCTGGAGTGGCAAACTGTGGCCAGTGGGAGCTGCAATCGGCTGAACCTATGGATGTGGCAGGTAAATAAACCTGCCTGCCCCGCCAGGGGGCTTATTCTGGTGGGTCGTGTGCCAAAGATTGCTGATCCCTGCTCTAGTCACACATTGGCTTCTACCATCATTGGTTACTATTTGCTGGATGACCCCAACAAAACCCCAGTCCCAAATTTCCCCAAAAATGTGTGTTATGCACTGTCCAGCCCTATTCTGGGCAGTTCAGATATGAGAGGTCCATTGCCCCTGTAAAGGGTCCATATCCAACAGTTTAATACTTTAACTGGAGTTACATGACTCTGTGTAAACATGACTCTGGTTTAGTTTATATTAAAATAAAAACAAGTTTATTTAACTATAAAGGGAGAAATTTTAAATGAGTGCAAGTATAAGGTATTAAAGTCAGAAATGGTTACAAGAGATATAAAGATAAAATGCTTACTAGTAGCTAAAATTAACATGCTAGAATTGGTTCAAGGTAAAATCCTTACCTCAGTATCCCAGCAACATGGTTGACCTAATTCTCAGGTCAGGAACTCCCCCAAAGTCAAAGAGCTGGTTCTTTTGTTGTCTTAGGTGTAAGAGAGAGAGAGAAAGATTGGGATTTTTTGCCCCTCACTTTTATAGTCCATTCACCCTTTCAAATGCATTTTTCTGTGGATTACCCCTAGATAAATTTCATTCCGGCTGTGAGGACAGAGACATGGAGTCTCATGGTAAAGGAGGTTCCATGCTGTTGTTGCTAAAATGTAGATCAAGCTGTTTCTGGCCCCTTTCATTTTCAGAGAATGACCACTTGATTGGTGATTGCCCATCAACTGTGATGATACCTGGCTAGAAGCTTGCCCTTTGTGTTTGAGAAACCCGTTTATCACCTCCCCAGACTTGTCTGGTAAAAAAAATTCAATTTATGTTAATATCTCTTAATATGCATTTTGTACATATATTACACAAGGTTATTAATGATCAGTGTATTGCTAGTTTTGAAATGATACCTCACAGGGCATATTTTGCACAGAAATTATTACAATATGTGTAGGGTGTGAAGGCAGGGTGCTTTCAGTCACAGTCACTCATCTTCATTCCCAGACCTCTCCTCCCCATAGTCTTCCTTTTCAGTTTTCATCATGCGACCTCTCCCTGTTTTGATCTACCTCACATTTACTAGCCTGGATTTTTCAAGGCAAACTCTTGCTTCCTGACATAGCACCTTGGGAAGCCCTTGCTCAATGAATGGGATTTGCATAGTGATGAGTAAGTTTCAAGACAGGTGTTGGCCTGACCTGGAATTTAATACACATTCAAACTACCAGCCTTCCCAAACCAGAAAATTCCTGTGTTATAACTTTCTGGTTGTCCTTCCCCACAGTACAACTTTTTAAAAGATTGACAGTCTCCTCTCATTGCGGGCTAAGTGAAGCAATGTCTCTCACAGGTGCCTAAGCTAACCTATAAGTAATAGATATTCAACCCGTGAAATATAGTTCAGTCAGACATTACCCCGATAAAAACATAGGGGTGAATACCATAATCCTCCAGTTAAAGTATAATGGAATTCTTATGAGACTATATATGGTAGGCATATAAATATCAAATGAAGTGATGATAATGACAATGGAGATAGTTGGAAATCTTAATATGTAGAAATAATAAATTAATTAAGATTTATTGGCTTGCTTTATATTCTGTTCATATTAGTAAAGTAGAAATTACTGTAACAAAATTGATCTTTTTTAAAATTACCATTATCATTAAGTACTAGTGAGCTTATCAAAATTCATTGTATTTGAGTTGGACTGATATTATGAAGAAAGCAGCAGAATTTTGAAGTGCAGTGGGGAATATTTCAGCTCAAAAGAGGACTCAGAGTCCCATGCTATCTGGTTGGTAGCTTGATTGCAGTAGTATTTCCAATAAAGATGATCTGTATGTACTGTAATAAGTGGGTATGCTTGAACATGGAAGTATCCACCTAGACAAGAAAAGATGATTATTTGCCTGCCCACTGGACAAAGGGAAGGAATTAATCTTAACCAACCTTAACTGGAACTATGATTGTCAGAAAAGTAAGTTCTTGCTAGACATGTGTCACATTGAAGTTTGTACAGTTGTAGATGCCTTATCTCACACATCAGGTTTGCTGAGAAGGCTTCCATAAATCTCCCTTGCTGCTTGTTCATTGATGTGATAAATTGGTAGTTCTGAAAGTGGTACCATATCCTTAGCTACGTATGTTGATATGCTCTTTCATGAGCTTGGCCAAATTGATCACTGGTGTAAACTCTGCTGAAGTCAGTGGAGCTTCACCAGGGATGATTTTAGCCCACTCTTTTGACAATGCGGTTTTATTGTGTTAGTACTAACAGAGCATTAGAGTGGAAGTGGCAAGTAGCAAATAGGCAAGGCCTTCTAGGTATAGTGATACAATATATAATGTGTGAGCAGTGGTGTAATCTTGTTCTCTTTTAAAAATATAAAACATTGAGTGGCAAAGCTCTGTTCACAGGTTCTAGATAAGAAATTACATCATTCTAATGGTGGTTATTTAAGGTTTACTGTATAATTGGGGGGAAGGATTGGTTAATTGTTTTGACCTAAGGGCCTCTGATCTTCAGTGCATGCTGTGTGGAATTCTGGATCAGTTTTTGTAATGTTGCATTATGTCACTCTTAACCTCAGGATAGGAGACAGTGAAGGTTGCCACAATATGAATTCTTACTGGATATTTTTTCTTTTTATTTTCTGAATTTTAGTTTGTGAATGACCGAGAATGATTAACAGCACTATTGGGCAAAACATTTGCTTAACTTTAAGCATGTTGTTAAGTCCATCTCTGTTTAGCAAAGCACTTAAGCAGCCATAATTAAATAAGTCCAAACTGTGGCCCAGCTAGCATGATGGCACAGATGCATAAGGGGGTACAAAAGGGGGCTCCTGCATAGGTTACCTGTATCACAAGTAGCAGTCTGGGTAAAGAAGCAGGTTTGGTAGAGCCAGTACTTCCGAGCGCTGGGGGTTGTTGGGGATGAGCTGGGGACATATGGGGAGAACTAGGCAGAACTTTGGCTCTTCCTCCAATGCATTGACTAACATACTGTCAGGGAACATACATATACCTATCACAGTGTACTTTCTCCCTTGAGCAGCAGGGGACCGAAGAGATACACTGTGACTTCCTGAGTCACAATCTTCCCTCCTGAGCTGTTCCTGGGCAAGCATAACAACACCCTAGCTAAAGCTATGAGTAAGTTTTTATGAATGCTACAAATTCCCCTAAACAAAAATATTTTAAAATGTCTATGAATGTTTCATCTGCATTTCAGAACTATGTTTCAAGAATGAGTTGAAACTGGGCTTTCTAAAGTAATTTTATATATAGTAAGTTTTATGACACAATTTCTTTTTCAGTTTTATTACAATTTGGAGAAATCTACCAGGGCTAGATTCTAAAACACTTACGGTGAATAGCACAGAATCATAGAAACACAGGATTGGAAGGGACCTCGAGAGGTCATCTAGTCCAGGCCTCTGCACTCATGGCAGGATAAATGTTATCTAGGCCATCCCTGACAGTGTTTGTCTAACCTGCTCTTAAAAATCTCTAATGATGGAGATTCCACAACCTTACTGGGCAATTTATTCCAGTGCTTAACCACTGTGACAGAAAGCTTTTCCTAATCTCCAACCTAAACCAACCTTGCTGCAGCTTAAGCCCAGTGCTTCTTGTCCTATCCTCAGAGGTTAAGGAGAACAATTTTTCTCCCTTCTCCTTGTAACAACATTTTATGTACTTGAAAACTGTTATTATGACCCTCTCAGTCTTCTTATCTCCAGACTAAACAAACCAATTTTTTCAATCTTCCCTCATAGGTCATTTTTTCTAGAACTTTAATCATTGTATTGCTCTTTTCTGGACTTTCTCCAATTTGTCCACATCTTTCCTGAAATGTGGCACCCAGAATTGGACACAATACTCCAGTTTAAGCCTAATCAGCGTGGACTAGAGTGGAAGAATTACTTCTCGTGTCTTGCTTACAACAGTTCTGCTAATACATCCCAGAATGATGTTCACTTTTTTTGCCAGTGTTACACAGTTGACTCACATTCAGTTTGTGATCCACTATGACCCTCAGATCCCTTTCTGCAGTACTCCTTCATGGACAGTCTATAGTAGGGGCGCAGTCATCCCTATCCCTCTGGCTCAGAGGAAGGCCCCCCGCCTCAGTACGTCACCAGGATCACGGCCTACTGTCAGGGGAATTAGCAGAGTGGGTGCAGCATCCTGGCTTTTGTAACGGGTTAATTCCCAATTATCAAGAGGCCCTAGGTAGGGTAGAGCCGGAAAGCAGTCTATAGCATTAACCCTTAGGTAGGGGAACACTGGCAAGCACTGGCCACATTGCCCATGGTGGGGAGGCTGCCACCCCAGGGGTGCGGTGGCAGCGGAGGGGAATGCAGGCCAGCCTGACTCCGCTGCATTCCAGCCCAGGGCCCAACAGTGCCAAGGTGTCCCACCGCCGGGTCATCAGGGATCCTCCTGCAACACGCTGACCGTCTGTTAAGCCGCAACACCATCAAACTAACCTTCTGGGCTACTTCCTACATGAGTTTCAGATCCGGCTCCATGGTCTCTGGTTCCTCAGGTTCCTCAGGGTATTCGGCTGCTGGCAGTTCTATCAGCTCCAGCTCCTCCTCTGCCTCTAGCCTCTCCAGTTCCTGGCCACCACCTGGCTTGTCAGCAGGGTCAGTGGGCAGCAGCAAGCAGGATACATCCGTTTCCTTCCCTGGCTTGGCCTCCACTGTGCTAGGGGCTCTGCCTTTTGTACTTCCTGCCCCGCTTCTCAACTTCTGGTGGGAGGGCCGGGCCCAGCCGGACTCCGCCCCGCTCGGTGAAGAGAGTGGTCCCTTCCCGCTCTGGCTTGGAGGGAGGCCACACCACCTTACTACTCAGTTATTTCCCATTTTGTGTGTGTGCAACTGATTGTTCTTTCCTAAGTGGAGCACTTTGCATTTGTCCGTATTGAATTCCATCCTATTTATTTCAGATCATTTCTCCAGTTTGTCCAGATCATTTTGAATTTTAATCCTATCCCGCAACGCACGTGCAATCCCTCCCAGCTTGGTATCGTCCACAGACTTTCTAAGTGTACTCTCAATGTCATTATCTAAATAATTGATGAAGATATTGAATAGAACTAGACCCAGAACTGATCCCTAAGGGACCCCACTCAATATTCCCTTCCATCTTGATTGTGAACCATTTATACTACTCTCTAGGAACAGTTTTCCAACCAGTTGTTATAGCAGCTCTATCTAGGTTGCATTTCCCTGGTTTGTTTATGAGATGATAATGCAAGACAGTATCAAAAGCCTTACTAAAGTCAAGATATACCACATCTACCCCATCCCACCTATCCAGAAGGCTTGTTACCCTGTCGTAGAAAGCTGTTAGGTTGGTTTGACGTGACAAATACATGCTGACTATTACTTATCACCTTATTATCGTCTAGATATTTAAATCGATTGCTTAATTATTAGCTTTCTGGATACTGAAGTTAAGATGACTGGTCTGTAATTCCCTGGGTTGTCCTTATTTCACTCTTTATAGACTGACACTATATTTGCCTTTTTCCAGTCCTCTGGAATCTCTCTCATCTTCCATGACTTTTCGAAGATAATCACTAATGGCTCAGATAGGTCCTCAGTCAGCTCCTAGAGTACTCTAGGATGTATTTCATTGAGCCCTGCTGACTTGAAGACATGTAAGTTGTCTAAGTCATTTTAACTTGTTCTTTCCCTATTTTAGCCTCTGATCCTATCTCATTTCCACAGTCATTCACTGTTAGACATCCATCACTACTAACCTTTTTAGTGAAAACTGAAACAAAAACGTTATTTAGCACTTCTGCCATTTCCACATTTTCTGTTATTGTTCTTCCCCTCTCACTGAGTAATAGGCTTATCCTATCCTTGCTCTTCCTCTTTCTTCTAATGTATTTATAGAATGTTTTTATGTCTTTATGTATCTTTCTAGTTTAATCTCGTTTTGTGCTTTGACCTTTCTAATTTTGACCCTACATACTTGTGTTATTTTTTTAAATTCATCCTTTGTAAGTTGACCTAGTTTCCACTTTTTGTAGGACTCTTTTGAGTTTCAGATCAATGAAGATCTCCTGGTTAAGACACGGTGGTCTCTTGCCATACTTCCTATTTTTCCTACGCAGCGAAATAGTTTGCTTTTGTGCCCTTAATAATGTCTCTTTAAAAAAGTGCCCGCTCTCTTGAACTCTTTTCCCCCTTAGACTTGCTTTCCAAGTTGAGATACAGAAATCCCCTATGGAAGCAAAACAACAGTCTAAGTTCCCAATGAGATCTGTCCTATAAATGTCATCTGGTAAGTTTTTCAAAGATGTCTTTCTTATAGCTGGTCAAAATGCCCCAGATAGCAGTTCTGTTTGTGCATTAGCTGTTTTCTTAAGATAAACATTTCATCAATTTATTTTCAATAATATAAAGAAATGATTAATCAATGTATTTCTTCCTAAATACATCAAAGGGTGATTTTCTTGCCACAACCTTTATGGGGTGCAAGGGATTTGGAAGGGCTCTAGGTGCAGTACAAAATAACACAAGCTTATCTATGTTCAGTCAATGTACCCCACGCATATAGATAGCATATATACCACTCACAGGAAGTTGAACAGTTAATTGGTTTTGGTACATCTCCAATACTAATTATCTGTATGTCTAACAGAAACAATCACAATGAACGTATTAGGCCAGTCCTCAACTAGTGTAAATCTGCATAGCTTTATTGAAGTAAATGGAGCTATGCCGAAATGCATCAAAGGAAGATCTAGCCCATTTCTTTCAAGTTCATGTTCCAGGATTCAGGGTACAAGGTATATGCTGACTCCCATTATTGCTATTGAGAACTATTGTGAACCAAGAAGAATATACCCTTCAATGTATATTGCTATATGTTAGTGCAACAAAGCTTAGTAGGTGAGTATGCTGTAGTATATGTAAATTTTGTTAGAAGCACTTGTTGCTGAAATCAGCTCTAAATGAGAAGGGATTTCTTTAATGATGAGAAAACGTGGATTAGGATCTCTGGGGATGTACAGCAGAATCTACAATAGCAGTCTCAGATAAGAAAGCCTATTAGGCAGATGGTATCATGCATAAAAAAAGTGATCAAACTGCGAGAAAGAAAGCCAGTTCTGCTTAGTGTATTAATTAGTAAAGAAAGAACCCCAAAGGAATAGAAAGTAGTGAAATATAACATCATAGCTGGAAAACTAGTGGATACTATAATTTGAATCCAAGAGAAGGTCAGATTAACACAGAAAGAATGAAAACATATGAAGTTTAGTGATGAGTATTTGAAAAGAACTTGGATGTCAGATTATGGAATTGGACTTCCGTTTTTCTGAACATCTGCTCAAATATAGGATTGATTGGATGCTTCTCTAGTTCCTATGGCAGACTGAAAACTCAGAAAATATCATTGGTAATTGGTTACTATCTTTAAAAAGCTGTAATAAAATGACATCACATACAGCATTTCAACTTCTTGATAAAAAATTAGCAAATGACTACAATCCAAACTATGAATATGAGGAACTACACTTGTAAATACAAATAGAAATAAATACGAAGTACAGGACCCACTGATTCATAATACATTAAATATGTTCTTGTTCTCCAAACTGTACAAGCCCTGTCTCTAGGCTTTCAGGGTATTATTGTTTTGTTTTGTTTTTAATTCCTTAGCTGTCTTCAGTGAGTTAGATTCTGTGCTCACTTATACCTATGTACTTGTGTAGAGTCAGTTGCAGAATAAGGGTTTTAGAGCCTGATCCAAAGCTAATTGAAATCAAAGAGAAGACTGACACTTTACTTCAAATGACTTTGGAACAGGCCCTAACTTTAGTTTTAAGGAATCCTACCGAGCCCAAGTTACATATTGTCACTCAAAACACTACAGTTACACAGTAAATGAGATCAAGGCAATTGTCTAAGGGAAACATTTCGCTCCAGGATATTAAATATTAAGAACTTACATTGCCCATATTTACAAAATGTGTACTAATAAAGTAGCTGTAAAATATTTAATAGGGCTGGGATATTTTGCCTAACAAAGAGAAGCAGATTTTTTTCTCATGTTTTTAAGTGTCTTTTCCCAGTACTAAGGAATAAGTGAAAATCTCCTTTTTTTGCTATGGTAAAACATTCTTCCCTCTACCCCACTTCCTGTCAGGCAAGATCTTTAAATCCTGTACATATTCAAAACCACACCTCAGTACTTAAGAGTTATCAAAAGCAAGTGCTAGACTGTAGTGACACAAGGCAGCTTTAGTAAAATGATCACTGTGTTCAGTTTACTTTGAGCTTGAGGCATAATGACCCATGCAGGCAGTTTATTCTTTAAAAAATTTCTGTTGAGATCTGATTTACAGAACAAGTAGATCTCCTCAAGCACATTTTTAAAAGGAGGTGTGCTATTTATTTTAATTCAAAATAGTATTTTGAGTCTCTAAACACTGATATTTGCAGAGTTTAATTTAAAAAAAAGTCTCAATTTGTTAGGCTCACTTTTAACTTCATTGAGGTTGATATTGAGATTGATCTTATTTCAAAGTAGCACTTCAAAACAGTCCTGACTTGAGTTATTTAAGACAATTGAGCTTCCCTGCTGTTTTTATTTCATAATAGGGTTCATGTAAAAATATTGTAGTTCAGGGAGTGAAAATTCACAATCATTAAGAAAATTATCTAGGGCGTAGTCTAACTCACATTGAAGTCAATGGAGAGATTTTGATCACCTTCAGTGGGAGTTAGATCAGGTTATATACCTACCTAATTGGTTTTTATATTGGCCTTTTCCTTTCCTTCCCCCCCCCCCAGATTTCTCCATAAAAGTTTGTAAGAGAGAGAATAAAACCTGATCTCTGAGCCCATAGCCCATCGCTGAGTTCATAGTGCCAGTAATACAAAAATTGGTTCCAATCTCTACTTTGAGTATGGTCATTCAACAAGTTATGTACAAGTTATGTACAAGTTATGGTCATTCAACAAGTTATAGTAATTTTATCTAAACTTCATTTCCCTAGTTTGCTTATGAGAACGTCATGTGAGACTT
Organism: Lepidochelys kempii; assembly: GCF_965140285.1. Taxonomy (NCBI): domain Eukaryota; kingdom Metazoa; phylum Chordata; order Testudines; family Cheloniidae; genus Lepidochelys; species Lepidochelys kempii. The sequence goes on from NC_136380.1 coordinate 180,914,628, forward strand.
TGTCAAAAGCCTGACTAAAATAAATATATATCATGTCTAGTGCTTCCCCACTATTCACTAGGCTGGTAACCCTGTTAAAGGAGGAACTAAGGTTGGTTTGGCATGATTTGTGCTTGACAAATCCATGCAGGCTATTCCTTATAACCCTGTTATCCTTTAGGTGCTTACAAATCAATTGTTTAATAATTTGTTCCAGTATCTTTCCAGGTATCAAAGTTAGGCTAACTAGTCTACAATTCCCTGGGTCCTCTTTGTTCCCCTTATTGAAGATAGTTATTGTTTACCACTCTCCAGTCCTCTGGAACCTCACCCATCCCTCATAGGGTCTCAAAGACAACTGCTAACTCTTCCAAAATTGCTTCAGCTAGTTCTTTAAGTACCCTAGGATGAATTTCGTCAGGCCCTGCCAACTTGAATACATCTAACTTACCAGAATATTCTTTAGCTTGCTCTTTCTTATTTTTGGTTCCTTCCCTCTTGTTGATAATATTAATTATGTTGAGTATCTGGTCACCATTAACACTTTTAGTAAAGACTGAAGCAAAAAAGGCATTAAATGCCTCAAGCCTTCCTCATGTAATCAGTTCTTAGTTCTTCTTCCTTTGTGTGAGCACTATTAAAGAATCAGGAGACGTTACTACTATAGATGAATTAGGTCAAGTTATCACTAAATAAAAAGTTCTTTGATACACAGCTATATTTCAGCTCTGCTCATTTTGCATCTAAGTACTACAACAATGACCATATTGGGTACCAATTTACACCTGTGGTTGATTAGGATTCCTCCACTGAAAGTGAAAGAGGTGAACCTAGGTATCAACAAATTTATGAAAAAATATATGCAAAATTTGTAACATGTGAAGAATGTCTGGGTTCTATATTATATTTATACTATGTAATTAAAATCCTTACATTATAAGCACCTGTTCAAATCATGGTATGTAATTAGTATAAATATGTGTAATTATATAGCGAGGTGTGGATGTCTCATAGTTATAAAGATGTACAGTATAAAGAAATAATGAGATTGTGAAACCAGGGCATTTAGTTCCTGCAGTTCTGTAACTTTGCCCCATGCCTGCAAACACAAACATCAGTAACTTTATACGAGTCATCCCAATGAATACAATAGGGTTATGTGAAGAATAGGACTGTGGATTGCCATTCACAGAAGAAGGGTTCCAAGGTGGCTGGCTCTATCTGCATTAGTGTACAGAGAAGATTCACAGTTCATATCAAGGTCGTATAGTTGGTGTGGTGGACGAGGAGTCTGATCTAAAGTCTACTGGAATCAATGGAGATCGTCCCATTGACTTCAGTGCGGTATAAGATATGGACCCAGCTGATTTGATGAAAGGAGTCTGTTTCTTCCCCATGCTCAAATTCCCGTTTAATTTAGTCATGATGATATGAATTCCACCTGTATGCTGTTTTTAAAAAAAATCCTGTTTAGACTGTGAATAAATGTACACTGTACATTTAACTTTTTTTTAATGGTGAATATCTAAAGCTGTTTATCCCATATTAAGATTAAAAAGAAAAGGAGTACTTGTGGCACCTTAGAGACTAATCAATTTATTTGAGCATGAGCTTTCGTGAGCTACAGCTCACTTCATCGGATGCAAGTGAGCTGTAGCTCACGAAAGCTCATGCTCAAAGAAATTGGTTAGTCTCTAAGGTGCCACAAGTACTCCTTTTCTTTTTGCGAATACAGACTAACACGGCTGTTACTCTGAAACCCATATTAAGATTGTGACTGTGAAATTGTGTTCAGAAAAATGAAATTGTTTTGGGCCTAGTGGAATACAATACTGTACAGAATACAGTAAAAGAACTTAAAAGCTATTGTTATCAGTTTTTGGTCTACTGAGGTAATGTGACATGCTCATATGTATAAAATCCATCTCAAATTAATATTCATGAAGAAAAAAGTTGTCACATAGTTATCATACATAAAAATAAGTAAAATGACAATGTTAATTGTTGCCCTACAACAATGGTTCCCAAATTAGGGGCGCTGCTTGTTCAGGGAAAGGCCCTGGCAGGCCAGGCCGGTTTGCTTACCTGCCGTGTCTGCAGGTTTGGTAGATCATGGCTCCCACTGGCTGTGGTTCACCACTCCAGGCCAATGGGGTCTCGGGGAAGGGCGGCCAGCACGTCTCTCGGCCTGTGCCGCTTCCCACAGCCCCCATTGGCCGAGAATGGTGAACCACGGAGCTGCGATTGGCCAAACCTGCAGATTTGGCAGGTAAACAAACCAGCCCGGCCCGCCAGCAGCTTTCCCTGAATAAGCGGTGCCCCTAGTTTGGGAACCACTGCATTAGACCATTTATGTTGCACAAAGACAGTAGGCATTTATGGCTAGATCCAACTCTCATTGAATACAAATAGAAAGATTCCCACAGACTTCAAGTTGAATTGGGCCCTTGTTCATTTGAATGGTTTCTAAAGCACACAGAGGAGCAGCAGCATTTTGAACCTGAGCAAGAATGTGAGGTGCTGACTGCCTCCTGGGAGATACTGACAAGGGAGCTGGGGTGCTCAGCCCTTGGTGCTGTGCGGGATCTGTTTATAAGTCCTAAGGTTTTTATATTGTGAGTGAACTTTCTTATGTCAAAGTACAGTACACAGATGTTGAGCCTTGTTCTTTTTTTTTTAGGCCTCTTCCTCTAAAGGGAAAAGTTTAAATAGTAGTTTAAAGCTATCAGGCCTATTTGCAGCTGATGCAAATCAGTAGTCCTCCCATCAAAGTCAATGAAGTTATGTTGAATTACACCAACTGAGAAACTAGGCTATCAGCTTTAGCCAAAATTTTGTTTACAGACTTCTAATAGAATTGATATGGCTAGTCCAATAATTTTCTCTTTGCCTGTGTCTTCTAGCGTAATTGATAGAAGTCTCTTCCCATCAATATATTTATACGGTGTACATTCCTCATGTTTCACCTAGCTGACTTTGATTCCTACATTTCATTCTGGAAGGACTAATTTTCTCAATTTATGATGTTTTTACTATTGTTTTGCTCCTTTTTATTCACTATATATTATTTCAGGCCTAGACTTGTCTATGAATGGCCTGTCAAAATTGTCTTGTTAAGTAGAGACATTTGCCTTTTGTCGTTCTTTTAGTAATCATACACTGATGACATCTATGGATTCATCCCCCTCACCTCCCACACACTCACACTAGTTTCAGTTTGTTCATTTTTCTTCTCATGTCTCATGCAGCATGGTGTGTGAAGTCTTGTAATAAAGTCTAATTAAAGTTGTCATAATTCTTCATTTATCTGCATTAAATTGCCTTTGTCATCCATTCGTCCTTGAGAGGTATATTTTCAAAGTTTTGTATAGAAAAAATACTTCCAAATACCATTATTTGTTAATGTCATTTATGCAGCTTTTTTATGCACTTCTTTGAAAATATTCATTTGCATTAGCTATGTATTTCTATATGTAGACCTAGGGCCAGATCCTTAATAGACACAGCTCCATTGAAGTCTTTACTGTATTTGACCTACTGTATTTCTGAAAACTATTACTTTTTGCCACTCGTATCATCTAGGATATTCAGAATTAATTAATATTGTATAGATTTTTCCTTTAATAAAAATATGAAAAAAGTTTCAGTTAAAAAAAGAAAAATCGGTAATAGGCTGTAACAATTTTCTTCCCATACAAAGACAAATTGGCCTCTGGCATTTCTACATCAATGTAAAACATAAGCACTTTTGTTTCTAATCCTCATGAATCAGACTTGATGTCATGCTCCTGAATCTTTTGTGCTTTAATGAATTCCTTATTTTTAATAATATACACAGCTCCAAAAAAACAAAAGCGTCTGAAATCTTTTCCTTCTCCAGTCAGTTTTCATCAACTGTATCAATTGAACTATCTTTGTCATGTTTCAATCTGCTTTTCAAGTAACTATATCTTGATTTATATAATCGGGATGCATTCTGCTCTGTCATTTGATTCTTAAAGGTGCTGATCACCCTCTCATCAGTAGTCTCAGAAGCTGAGAGCACCCAGAGGCTCATGAGTGTTCAGCAGTTTGCAGGATTAGGATTCAAATCCAGAAAAAGTCTTACTTTTCTTCGACCATGAATTTCTGATTAGGGTTACTTCCTTCTTTTATTATTGTATCTGTACTTAGTTTGTTTTTTGTCTGGAAGCAATTTCTAGTTATTCCATGATTACCAACCATTACACAATACCAGTAACTCTGGGTGTAGAGCAATGCCAGAAATACTTTCTGAGGACAAGTTCGCCATATTAGAAAATTTGCAGTGGTGTCTTGCTAACTTTGTATTTTAAAAAATCATCACACAAGGATTTCAAAATTGACCACTTTATGCTTTTGATTACAGCTGTTGCATAAACAATCCTTATCACATGTTGCAGTAGGCAGCTGCAATAGATGACCTAGATGATGATGATGATGATAGTTTAAATTAGTTATTTCTGCCTGATTCTGTTCTTATTTATACCACTGTAAATTAGAATTAATTTTACTGAAGTCAAAGAAGTACCAGTGGTGCAAAACTATTTTGAGATAAGACTCAGGCCCCTGATGTTTATTTTCTTGATCCTTTACTCACCTACTGTGAACATCAAGGATTAGGTGTTCAAGCTTGGCATGCTTCAGAAAGGAAATGGTTCTAAGGCATTCTTCTGTTTTCCGAGCCCTGAGGCTAATGGAGGCCAAAGTGGAGCACCAGTTGGTAAAGTCCTGCCCACACTATTATTTTTCCTCTCTCCATACCCAGTACACTCACACTCACTACACAGAGTGTGTGAGAGAGGACATAAAGTTCACCAGTGTACTCTTGATTTGCCCTGGTCAAAATAAGACTAGAATCAGGCCTTTCTTCCTCTCTGAGTGTCTTCCCCTCCCCCATCCCCAGCCTTGTTTCATCTGTACTATTATGGACCTGACAAATGCCCGTTGACTTCAGTTCTTATCATTCTCCATATTTGGAGTCATGCTTTCACTTTTGTGACACTGTTTAATAGCTATCTCTTCCCTTCAGCTTTACATCTGAAACACTGCTTCTTTTATGTCTAACTAAAGCCTTTCTTTTCATCATCTTGTCTGACTGACTCTCATGAGGTGTTTGTGATACTTTGTACAAAAGATACTATAATGAAAGACAAAGCAACATGGTCTAGTGGTGTTTGGCAGCCAGGAAATCCCAAACACTGATTTCACTTCTGACTTTTGTGTCCCCCCCATCCCGTAATATTAGGATTGTACTATTTACCTACTTCACACGGGAGATGAGGATTATGGGTCCAATCTTGCCAACACTAATTACCAAGTGTAGTGCTTACTACTGTAAGCAGTGTCAGGATGAGCTCCACCCTGACATCTGGTGGTGAGGTGTGGCAAGTTGTGGAAAAGAACTTCAAGGGCCAATCTCATTTGCATAGGCACACCCACCACACCTAGAATGAGACCATAGCTGCCCAAATGGTCACTTTGGCTGCTGTGAGATCCCCAGTGTCTCTGTTATTGGGGCAGGAAGAATAAATTATTACCCTGATTATGGGAACTGTGCTTGGAACTGTACGTGGCCTTTTGTTATGATGGAGGGATTCACCATCAACTAAGTAGCACTCGCTAGGCAAGGGTCATGGGTTCCAAAACTGTGTGAATAGAGAGAGGCTGGGGACAAGTATTAATACTTGGTGGCATGGGCCCCTTGGTGAGGGCCTTACATGCTAATTGCACTTCCCCCTCTCTCCACTGTGGAATATCAGAGCTAATTTTGATTTCATTAGAAGTCTAGTTATAGGCTGCTGAGCTCACTTTGGGCTGACAGTGCACCAGCACTGGGGCTCCCCTACTATAAGCTGAATTCACCTAAGAGCTGAAATCACTGAGTGTTGTGTTAAGTAGTGGGGGAGCCTGAAGATATATTGTGGAGCAGTTTGCGGGACGGCTGGTGAAACAGTTCAACGCGGAGCAGTGTGTGGATGGCAGGAGCTGCTTGTGGGCCGTGGAGCTGAGCGAAGGAGTTCGTGGGGCGGCTGGTGGAGCGGAGCGCAGCTGAGCGAAGGAGTTCGTGGGGCGGCTGGCGGAGCGGAGCGAAGGAGTTCGTGGGGCGGCTGGCGGAGCAGAGTGCAGCTGAGTGAAGGAGTTTGTGGGGCGGCTGGCGGAGCGGAGCGCCGCTACGGAGCTATGGGGCAGTCAGCTTCAGATCACGTAAGGTGCCTCTTAGCCCCGTCCCATTTCCACCCAGGTTGGGAGGTAAAGCTCCGCAGATAAACTTTCGAACTCTGGGGCTGCCCTGACCAGGGACAGAGACTTTTGGGGCATTGGACTTTTGGGACTTTGGGTGATTTGGTGTTGCTGGACTCAAGAACCAAAGGGAAAAGGGCATGCCCCAATTTGCCTGGGGTGGGTTTTTTTTTTGCTCATGGGTTGTGTTATGAATCCTGTTGGTGGTGTTTCCCCAACATAATGCCACATTGTTTCTCTGTGTTATTAAAAGGCTTTTGCTACACTCAGACTATGTGCTTGCGAGAGGGGAAGTATTACCTCTTGGAGGCGCCCAGCGGGGGTGGTATATATTTGTCCCAGGTCACTGGGTGGGGGCTCGAGCCGGTTTGCATTGTGTTATTGGAATGGAACCCCTAGGTATTGAACCCGGCCCTTGTTGCTGCCAACTCTGACGGGCAGAAGGGTTACACTACCATTAGAAATCCCACTGATTTATTAGTATATACTGATTAGTTGCTAAATGTATAATATTCATCTCCACACAGTAGCTGAAGAGCAAAAATGTTCCACTACAATAGGTAAAGGAATTCTACCTAAACAGGTTTTGTTCCTGCCCTGACCAGACAAAATATTAATGACTGATTTGCAAGCCATTCTTTAGTTCTCACTGTAACCCCTATTAATTACCTTCCATAAATATTTTCTCATTAAAACATTTGAGTCATGAGTCTAAAATGTCAATGAATGTCAATCTTATCTGAGGTAATGATGTTTGGATATAAAAACATTCTCCATCTGTTTCTACTCACTTTCATTATGAAATATGACTCACTCCAGTAGGTAACTTAACCCAAAGACTTGCTCAAAAATATTTGGTTCAGATGTTTCATGATCAAATTAAATCCATTCAAATGCTGCTCATCAAAAGAGTGAAAAAGAAGAAAAAAACTGAACATCACATCTGCAAATGTTATGTTGTAACAAACACGACTCATGCGATACACATTGGGTTTTATTCACCACTTCCTCAGTCCAGGGCTTATGCTGGTATAACTCCCTGGAATATTTCTAGTTTTTCCACTAGGGTAACTCCATGGAGTTATACCAGTATCAGCTTGGAGTAATGGTGAATCAGGCCCTTCATTTGCAATAAAACACTTAACATTTATTGTAGTTCACTCTTAAAATCTATTTGCAAACATAAGGCCTTATTCTGAAAACTCTACTGAGCTCAGTATTTACTGCCATGAGTAGACCCTGAAGTTACTGAGACTACTTATGGCAGTAAGAACTGCATATTCTCATTGAAGTCAATGAGGGATAAAAAAATTTACCTATTTCACATGTGTATTGTGAGAGTTGTGTTCCCAGCCTGTCCATGGGTCCAAGAAATGCCTAATACTGTGACCAGATCCCCTGAAGTCATTTTGTCATCTTGATCCTAGTGAGAATAAAATGCATTTAGGACCCTTCACTGATTACTGCAGTGGAATATTTACACCTTGCCTTTTCACTGCTCTCAGGAGATAAATATGATGCTTTTGTCAACTAATGGATAAAAACTGATTTTAAACTTAAAGCACTTCAAGGTCATATAATCAGTTAATAATTCATTATTGCAAAATTGCCTCCTAAGTAGGTGAACCTTGCCATATTGCAAGAAGAAATACATTCTCTCCTCCTTCCCCTTCCCCCGCCCCACAAACTGTGTGGCAATAGAATGAGTGAAAGAATGTAGTCCCTTTAAATTCTCCACAGCAGCGTCCTTGAGAGTCTGTTATTATGGTCAGAAACAGAATCTAATAGAGCTAGAGTATAATACATACAATCCATCTGAGGCAGTTGGTATTTTAACAAATAATGTTAGGAGGATAAAGTACTCCATTATTTAATTTATAGGAATTTATAGGAATTTTATTTACTTATTGACTTTGTATTTTAGGTTTTTCTTCCTAATTCTATTAGGGAAGACAACTTTGGATCAATTTACTGGGAAACCATTACCTCAACCAAGGTGAAATACAAAGTAGTCAGTATTGCAGATCTGTTTGGCCTCTCTCCATCTGTTTGTGCATTTTTGCCCTTCAGGCTATTTTTGTTTAGTTCTTTGTACGCATTTTTTTAAACGTGTCCTTTCTCTATAAACAATATGCTTCCTAATAAGTGAGTTAAAACAAACAGTTTTAAAGTTCTACACATGACAGTGGAATAGAACGTTTTAGGCACCAAAGGCAACTCAAATTAGCTTCTTCATGTCCAAATTAGACCCTGCAACTTTTTCCTTCAAATACTTGTCCAACATTTATAAACAGATACACCCTGGTTGCTTCTTGCTTGACTTTATCCAATACTAAGACAAAATGTAAGCTAATGGCAACCTGCTAAAAATGGAGCTTCATTACTTTTTTCCTAGTCTAGTTTATCTTCTTGTCAGAGTGAAGATCCCATAATCCAGAATGCTCTGTGGCACATAGAAGGCATTAACTGCTGCTGTCACAGAAATGCATAAAACCTTAACAATCGTTCTATTTCTTTATCCAGAGAATTCAACAGAAAACAGTTGCAAATAGAAGGAATGGTCATGCTCCCCCTGTCTGGATGCCTTGTCTAGCACCATATGTATGCACAACTACTCATATCTTGGGTGCAATTCAGGGGATTAGGCTGTCAATTACAAAGCTAATTTATCGCCAAGACTTTTCACTATTACAGTAGAACCTCAATTTTACAAACACTAGTCTAACAAATGACCAGTTATGTGAATTACTTTTCCTGACTGGGGAAAAAAATAATAACATACCAACAGGGATACCAATGAAGAATAAGTAGATATGCCTTCACATTCTGATGCCTTCAGTGCAAGGGAAATTGCTTTGTAGTGATTTGAAGGACAAGAAGAAAGTGATCCAGTGCACCATACTGCAATATCTGCACTGTACCTACAGTAATTTTGAAATGTTCAATTTTATAAACTTTTTGATTTTATTAACTCCTCAATCCCCAGTTAGTTTGTAAAATAGAGGTTCTACTGTACTGTGTTGTATAATGTTTTATGTAGCATGTTGTATAAGTTCTATTTACAGTACATTTTTTCATATACTGCAAATGACTTCCATGGAGTTTGGCTGGCATACTCCATATGTAATATGATACAACATGCCACAGAGTTGCATATAAGGTTATAGAAAAAGTATGATATTACAATACATTACTGAACAATCCATGATTATGTAAATAAAGATGGTACACTATTGCACATGAGAAAAGAGGGAGGGGCAACATACGGCCCAATTTCCCCCTGTGATGTGTTGTATTCACATCTTGTGCAAACTGAGTCCAGAGAGGTTGTAAAATTGGCACTTTGTACAGTACTTTCCATGGGGGCAAATGACTATGAAGGTCATTGGTGAATCAAACCCATTTATTATGATGATTATTGATTAATAATTAATAAAAACAACTTCACTTTCTAGAAGGTTGAAGCTCTGCTGGCTTGCAATAACCCACTGCATGATCTGAAACTATTTGGCTGGATAACCCGCAGAATAAATTGTCCCAAGTGTGTGAAGAACTCCACATCAAAGGCCTCCTCACTTGCAAAACTTATGAGCTCTCATTAGCGTAAGGTGAAGCAGAATGGGATTCCATTTCAGAGCTGAGCCCAGAGCTTCTGCATACAAGTCCTTGCCCAAACAGCAGCACACCTTCAGTACACTTCTCTCTGGACAGCTAATTTAGACTCTGATCCTGCAAAGACCTGAGCATGTGTGTTTTTTGACCTTGTGACTAATTATATTGAAACCAATGAGACTGTGAACATGAGTAAAGATAGGTACATGCATAAGTGCTTGGAGGATGAGGGCCTTGGATAGCCTTCCTTAGCTGCCCACCTTATCACTAGAGCTGGTATAAAAATGGTATGTCCATCCCAAGGAAAATATTATGTACATTGATTTTTTTGCCCAAATCAGGCTGAAAAATCAAAATATCAAAAAATGTCTGGAATGAAGTAATCTGAAAAATTTCATCTTGGAAAAGTCAAAACAAAATATTATGACTTTTTCAATCAAAAAGAGATGTTTCTATTTGAATTGAAATTTTGAATGAAAAGATTTTGGTTTTTAAATGTTTAAGAAAATTGAAATGTTTTGTGGAAACTGACATTTTCCCACAGAAGATTTTGACAAAATCTCATTTTCTGACATTTCTGACTAGTTTAGTTTTTGGATGCTGTAAACTCTTATGAATGTGAGTAATTTTACTCATAAGCAGTCCCATTGGCTTGAACAATATGAGTCAATCTCATCATGTGTGTTCAGAATCAGGCCATTATACATAAATGTGTACAAAATGCACAAAAGTCACAGTTTTCAAAGGGTCATAACTCCCATCAAACTCAGTTTTCTCTGGAATAGTAAAAAACCTTTCTTCTTAATTAGGGCTTTTTCAGATTCATTTTCTTTTCACTGCTCAGAACTGAGGCAAAAATTATCAGAGACAATCACCACATAACTCTGGGTGAGGAATAGCTATGACTCTCTGGAAAGCTGCATGTCTATAAATTACTGAGGTTGCCTCTATTATGATGCAAATTTGCATTGGGTGGAAATTGATATATGTCATTTAGTTCATGACAGCCATAAACGCTTTCATTAGACATAGAGTTTGTAACTATTTGAAATAGGCTGAAACTACAGCAAGATTGCTGAAGGGCAAGATAGGTAAAGGGAATATTGTTTTCCTGCATCCATCAATCATGGTCTTAGTTTCTTTGTGAACAAATACAAATGAAAAGTTTGCACATAACATAACAATGTATTTCTTATGGGCTTCCTTTTATTTATAGAGTTTTGTGCAATACTACAGAAAAAGTTGACGTCCATGTTTTTGTGTCCTTTCTTACTTATGCCACACCAAACTGAGATTTTTCACATAACTGGAAGCAACGTATGAAAGCTGTCATTCTGAGCATGCATGCAAATGTGCTCAGGATAATTTAACTTCATAATGGGTCATTAACACAAATATCTCACAGCTCACAGCAGTTACAGGAATTAATAATATTTTAAAATGTTATGCTTAGAATTTAGAGTCAATGGGGAACGTTGTCTAAGGGCTAGATTCCACCATTTGTACTCATATTCAATAGCACCTTACTCTGCCTTGAAATAAGTGGAGTAAAGTTTTACAAGAGGAAAGGTGGGAGACTCTGGCTCTAGGAGAGATGTGAAATTGGGAGCAATAGTTTGTACCAGTGAATGGAACAAGTCAATTCTTTAACTGTTGTGCGTAATAGAATGCCAGTGGGTTTTGAACTGAGTTTAAAAACAGAATGGATGGTCAGGGAGGCATAGTGAGCCAAGTGGACCCTTCCAGATAACCAGATAGTCATTAATAGAGATGAAGGTGTTGGGGCCAAGATGAGGACAATGATGAATGGGGGGTGTAGAAAAAGATGAGGTCAAAGAGACAGAAAAGTATATAATTCTTGTATTAGATTTAGAAGGGGATGAACATAAGAACAGTCATATGGGGTCAGACCAATGGTCCATCTAGCCCGACAGTGGCTAATCCCAGGTGCTTCAGAGGGACTGAACAGAACAAGTAATCATCAAGTGATCCATCCCATGTTGCCCATTCCCAGCTTCTGACAAACAGAGGCTAGGAATACTTCAGAGCATGGTGTTGCATCCCTACCCATCCTAGCTAATAGCCATCGATGGACTTATCTTCTATGAACTTATCTAGTTATTTTTTGAACCCTGTAATAGTCTTGGCCTTCATAACATCCTCTGTCAAAGAGTTCCACAGATTGACTATGTGTTGTGTGAAGAAGTGCTTCCTTTTGTTTGTTTTGAACCTGCTTCTACTAATTTCATTTGGTGATCCCCTATTTCTTGTGTTATGAAGAAGTAAATAACACTTCCTTATTTACTTTCTCCATACCACTCATGATTTTATAGACTTCTATCATATCCCCCCTTAGTCGTCTCTTTTCCAAGCTGAAAAGTCCCAGTTTTATTAATCTCTTCTCATATGGAAGCTATTCCATACCCCTAATAATTTGTGTTGCCCTTTTCCGTAACTTTTCCATTCCAATATATTTTTTTTGAGATAAGGCAACCAGATCTGCACACCATATTCAAGATGTGGGTGTACCATTAATTTATACAGAGGCAGCATGCTATTTTCTGTCTTGTTATCTATCCCTTTCCTAATGGTTCCCAACATTCTGTTAGCTTTTTTGACTGCTGCTGCATTTTGAGTAGATGTTTTCAGAGAACTAACCACAATGACTCCAAGATCTCTTTCTTTAGTGGTAACAACTAATTTAGACCTCATCATTTTACATGTACAGTATAGTTGTGATTATGTTTTCCAATGTGTATTACTTTGCATTTATCAACATTGAATTTAATCTGCCAATTTGTTGCCCAGTCACCCAGTTTTGTGAGATCCCTTTGTAATTCTTCACCATCTGCTTTGGTCTTAACTTCTTGAGTAGTTTTGCCACCTCACTGTTTATCCCCTTTTCCAGATCATTTATGAATATGTTGAACAGTACTGGTCCTATTACAGATACCTGGCGGACACCACTATGTACCTCTCTCCATTCTGAAAACTGACCATTTACTCCTACCCTTTGTTTCCTATACTTTAACCAGTTACTAATCCATGAGAGGACCTTCCCTCTTATCCCATGACAGCTTACTTTGCTTAAGAGCCTTTGTTGAGGGACCTTGTTAAAGACTTTCTGAAAATCTAAGTACACGATATTGACTGAATAATCCTTGTCCACTTGCTTGTTGCCCCTCCTCAAAGATTTCTAGTAGATTGGTGAGGCATCATCTCCCTTTACAAAAAACATGATGATTTCCCCAACAAATGAAGTTTCATTGAAGGTCTTCAGAAATGGGGTGATTTTCTTCTGGCTGTGAAAGCACACTGTTGCATTACAATAGGCTTCATCTTGGATTTGAGTACTTCTGGTAAGCAATTGTGGAGGGAATTGCAAAAACTGAGCATGAATTGTCAATTACATTACAGAGTGACTCAACTAAAGGAGTGCTCAGGATAGTAGTGGATGTAAACCTTGTTTAAGTAGTGAAAATATGCAGACTTGATGAGTTTAGCAATGGGAGATGCAAAGGAAAACTTGAGGTAGAAAATTACCGCAATGAATGGCCTTAAGGTGTGAAATGGAAACTAGAGCTAAGAAGCAAGATGTATGAGGTAAGGGTGTACTTTAAAATAATTTTCTTGCCTAAAAGAAGACACTCATAGAGGTGAACAAGGTAAGAAGTGCCAGGTGCTGCTATGTTTAAGATGGGTAATAGACATTTGACATGGTAATAGAAATACTGTAGAGCACTGGTGGGCAACCTGCGCCCCATCAGGATGATCCGCTGGTGGACCGCCAGACAGTTTGTTTACATTTGCATGGCTTCCTGCAGATCCCAGTGCCCACGGTTCACCATTCCCAGCCAATGGGAGCTGTGGGAAGTGGTGTGGGCCTCAGGGATGTGCTGGCTGCTGCTTCCCGCGGCTCCCATTGGCTGGGAACGGCAAACCATGGCCACTGGCAGCTGCAGGGGGCCATGCAAATGTAAACAAACTGTCTCACGGCCTGCCAGTGGATTATCCTGACCAGCTGCCTGCGGCCCATGGGTCACAGTTTGCCCACCACTGCTCTAGAGAGAGTCCATTGAAATATTCAAAACAGAGGTATATAGCCACAGAAATGTGGTAGTATATGTTCAATGGTGTTTGTGTATGTTTGGTGAAATGATCTGGCCAGGCAGCAAGAAGCTGACAGAGAAAAGAAAATGAAAGTAGCAAAATTAAACGTCTGGAGCACAGAATAGAGCAGTCACCACAATCAAAATTAAAAAGTATGGGACATTTGAATTTCCAAGAAGAAAGCCCAGGAGTTTAGAATTATGACTTTATGGGCCAAAGACACAAACATGATAAAGTAGCCTAACAGGCAGTCAATGTGGAAGACAAAGAAAGAGTGCTTACAGGTAGGAGTATTATCAATGAGGGGAGAACCAAGGCCAGATATATAGTAATAAAAAGGAATAGTACATGGCCAGTTGTGTGAAATGAAAGGGAAGTATCAGTATGAGGAAGCCATGGACAGCATAATAGAAAGTGGTCTCTATCCTGTGGAGGACACTAAAAACAGTTCTCTTCATATGCTTTCACATAAATCCTGTTAATGCCAAGAAAAGTTACATACACACATCAGGCAGGATTCTGAGTAGCCTCTTATGGGTCTTCAAGCAGGGAAGAGGTTCTGTTCTACCCCCAAATCAAATTGGAGCTAGTCGGGCATGAACTGCGGAACATGCTACACCATCATCAAGAGTGGTGCAGAGGGCTGCACAGGAGCCGCAGGAGCAGTTTTTTCTGGGGAGTCTAGGTGTAGCAAACCAATTCTTCAGCCCCGGCAATACAGCTGGAACCTTTCACCTACACAAGGTTGCCTAAAGTCCTAGCATTCTGCTTGTAGTTCAGGTCATGCAATGTTCTGCCAGATTTACAGGAGACAAACCAAGCTGGTATTTTTCACTGCTTTGATTAGGGTTTTTTTTTAAAATATTCTCCTAAAAGATAGCTAATTTTGACAAATGTCTGGAGGTGAATAGTATTTTTCTTCCTGACCATGATAGAAGCAACAGGCTGATGTTTTAGACTGAGCACATCTTAGGTCATGTTTCTGTATATTGTAATGAAATGATATATGGGAGCACTTGAAGGAGTTCAGTTACATTAGAAGAAAATTGCTGTGAATTTTAGTATTCCCTGGGGCCTCAATGCTGCATACACTTGTCTCTTTGGATTCATTTGTGTCTTTAAGCTCCCCAGGGTGGGGGCAGGGAGGGTAGTGCAGAGCTGAGTTGCCCCAGGAATTGCTCCAGGAATTCAAGCAGGCAGAAATTCCCATAGCTTCGCCTTTGAAGAAACAGGGCATCCTACTCCTTAGTCAGCTCCATTGGCTAGTGTGTAAGGGATCTGGAGCCCACTATGAATTTGAAGTTTGTTGTGATCCTGGAGCTACATGGTGGGAATGATCTCTGAATTCTGTGAATGTGGGAATGATCTCTGACACAGAAACTAAAACTATGTCCCACTACTGCACAGTACACAGGAATATCCCTTGGCACACTTATATGGCAGTCCGGAACAAGGCTGGGCCTAATCATCGCAATAAGTGCTACACTCAGTAGTGTGGTCAGTCTGGGACCCTTGGATATCTCTGGACAAGATCACTGAATATGAACATACAATTTAAACAGTGAAATCTCAAAGCAGTATTTTAAAATACCTGTAACTATTACAAATTCCTCAGTAGTATGAATTGTGCTTCTATGTAATCCATCGTGGCTTCTATTTTAATAGTGATTCCAAGAAGAGATGCAGCTTGATAGATGTGTACAAAGACAGAAAGATCACAACTGAAGCCAGAAGCAAGGAATAGCAGGATTTTCTACCCTGGTGTTCTTTAACATCCATGTTGTACTTACAAATGCTCTCCAAAAAAGTAAAGATCTTACCTAAAAAGAGGTAGATATGTCCAACTCTTTGCTCTGTCTCTGATTGCAGCTCTGATCTTCCTGTTTTAATACCCATCATCAGGTGGACAAAATGACTCTCTTCTGCTTAATTTCATCATATTGACGTTTTCCCAAATAAGGTATTTTAAATACAGGACCAAATTTTCTTTTGGTAAAACTGTCAATGGAACTGGAGAACTAGTGCCATTATTATTTAACTGCTTTGTCCCTTCTTTGTGTAGTTGGTTTGGCACAGTGGGTAATATTGATATCTAAACATTGTTTCTATTAACTCAAATGAATAGGTTTTGTTTAATTTCAGACTAGTTTGCCACCTTTATAACAACCAGTGTGGTTGAGGAAAATATACAGGTCACAGACCAACATCAAAGGTGATTAGAGAAAATCAGACACAAACTTAACTTGGCAATGTAATAGGATTGCTCAGCTCTGAAAGCATATTAGTTCAGTTGGGTGGAGAAAAGGTTGTCCATGTTTACAGGGAAAATAGCAAACAATTTGGAAAGACTGAGTTCATTAGCACAAACAAAAGTGAAAATCCAACTCATTAACTGTAGGAGTTATTAAAGAGACAGATGGATAAACAAAGCTGTTCTCCCCCCCCCCCCCCCTTTGGCTTAGTATTGAGTTATTATTAGGTGGGGAAATCAGCATGCAGGAAGTATGTTGTTTTTAGGTGCCCAAATTTTAGGTTAATATTCAAAGTAGAGGGTAGGCAGTGAAGGAGTTCTGAAAATTCAGCACCTGCTTTGGATATTTGCACCACCTGGATATTCTGAATCTAACTGCATGCTCAGACAACCAGGAGTGCTGTTGCAATAGACAATGGTATGCAGTTACTGCTGTGCCCACATGTTGCTCCGCAGCCCAGACAGGAAGCAACACAAGGTCTGTCAGAAGAACCCAACATGGTCTTGGGTAATATACCAGGTGTCAGAAAGACAAGGACTGCTTAGATGAGTGTGCAGAATTCATCATCACATCTCTTATGTTATGCCTAAAAGCCAAGATGCAGGAGAAATGCTACAGAAAAGGAACCCACATCAGGTGGCTTCTTGGACTAGTCATACCCCTCTAGATTTCTTGTGCCACTATGAAGTCAGTTGGAAGGTTTCCATTGGTTCATAACATCCCATTTGAAATGAATAGAGCATGTCAACCCTCTGAGTTAGGATCAACTTTGCCCCCACCATCCTCCTTCTCCTGACTTGCCTTAAGGTATACCTCCTTGGCACAGTCAGCTGTTGTGCTGCTGCCAGTGATAGCTCTTTTTGTTGCATGGTTCAGTCCCCATTCAGAAATGGAAAAAACTCACCATCCTTCACGTTCCCCTCACCCTCCACCCCATCCTGTCTACTGCATGTATCCTAGTCTCTTGCCCTTTAGTACTATGTATATATGTCTTATTCTCAGTAATCTCTGTGGTTTGGGTACTATTCATCTAGTTGGTGTGCCCCGGTATGTGTGATGTGCAGAGCAGATAATGGGTGGTTAATGCTTGAGTAGCTTCACCTGTGTCTCCTTGACTAGTCCCACCCCAACATGATTAAGTAGCATTTGGCTGAGTGAGTGGGGGGCATCTGAGCACTTTTGAAAATGTGTGAGGTGTACCTTAGTCCATTAAATGTGCCTTGGATGTGCCCTGCCTTTTATGTGCAGACAGACCTACACGGCTGCGTGCATGGAGACCCAGCTGGGGTATGCATCAGTTTTGCATGTACACATTTATGCAAATGCGGATGTTAGTGGCCCCTACTCACGCAGCAAGTCTGTCGAATAGAGGGGAATGGAACCTAGGCCTTTTGAGTCTCAGAACCATGTTTCAACACTATAGCATGCTGCCTCCTTCTCCTACATTGCCTCCTTTTAGAGAAAATGCTATGCAATAGTATTACTAGAAGCTTGGGGAAGTTGGTTTCTCCACCGTTTGTGTGATGTTGGAGAAAAGCCTTTTTATATTTGAAATTAAATTAGTTCCAAAACAGCAAATAAATTCATGCTTAAAATGTCAACATTTTATTTATGTATAATGCACATTTGTTGTCTTGATTTGGGAATACACAAAATACTCAGTTTCGATATAACTAGTTAACCATATAATTTTATGTTCTGCTCAGTGTATTCCTAAATTCTTTTAAAATGTACATTAAATTTTAATAGGTAGATGGGGAGAGATTAGTTCATTAACGATAAATTAAAAATTGTCATTCATTATTTAGTGGATAAGCTCAGACTGCCATCAGTAGCTCTTTTTGTTGTTTTAATTATTATTCTCTCTACAGACCTACAACACAGGTCAAAAAAGTCAGCTATGTAATTAGAAGGAAATTTAAAGATCTTAATTTAGAACTCAGCCTGCTCTCAATGTACAATGGTTATTAACCCCAGGAAAAATCTTATATATCTGCAAGTCTAAATTTTAACTTTCTAATGTGTTCTTTGTGAAAACAATTGTTAATACAAATGATGTTCCTAGCCTATAAGATTAGTTTACTTCGTTGAACAATGTAAACAACACATTTGTTTACATAAGGCTTGATTCTGCCATCCTTGCTCACATTGTATAATTCTATATTCCTTGAGCAGCCCCTTTGAACTTAGTAGGACTACTCTTGGAGTAAGATGCTACTCATTGGGCCAGATCTTCAGCTTGTGTAAATCATCATCACTCCACCTAAGTCAAAGGTGCTGTGTGGATTTACAGGTGAATGTGTTGACCCAATGTGATACAGAAGTATTCTTGGGAAAAAATATTTAAACTACAGTTAAGGATGAAATAATCTATTTTAAGAGAATGTAGTTGTCTTTAAAAAAAAAAGTTAGACTGGACATTCCAAGTCTTAAGGTCCCACTTTACAAAACAAACCATTCAGAAACATGTGAATACATTATGGAAGGTGATCACTTTTACAACCCCCACAGCACTGTCAATGGACACTGATCTCAGAGTTGGTTGATCACAAATGAGTATATGCGTGGGGACTCATTCAGATGGGTAAAGGGCTTGTGATACTATCTTGTCCTGAGGGGAACCTCCTATGGATCTGTATGGGAACAGGAAGAGGCAAACAACCTGATAGGTGCCAGCCTTATAAGTATGAAAATCACTATTGCTCACGTTTGAAAAGAGATTTGTTTTCTGGTCTCTAATTTGTAGTTATAAGACGTATGAGATCTTCAGCTGATGTAAATTGACATAGCTCCCCTGACTTCAATAGAGCTACAGCAATTTACACCAGCCTGGCATCTGACTGAGAATTTTTATATGGGGCATAGCATATAAGCGAGGCTCGTTTTTTGACTCTTTATTCTATCTTACCTTGACAGTCCTTCCTTATGTAAGAGACTTCCTCCCCTCCCCCACGTGTAGGCTTTTCCCCCCCCTCCAGTAGGCTTCTTTAGATGTAATTTAACTTTCAAAATGCTTACTACTCATTCTTCTTTCCATGAACATATTGTGAGGATGTAACATGATGTACTGATAGCCTACGACACAAAAAATTAGATTTATCATTTGTGCTATGCTCTTTTGGCGCATTCACTAACACAGTATACCTGATGTGTTCCAAGAAAAACAAGTGAGAAACAAAATAATTACATTAAAGGGGGAAAAAACATTAACAGGTTTAGGATATCTTTTCTTTCATAAAAATGAAAAGGGTACTCAGATGACAAAAGCATACACTGTGGAATGTTCTTGGGAAGCATCACACCATGTTAAAGCAGCAAATTGTCTCCTTTATTTGATGTTGATACTCCCAAACTGTGGACAACTGTATAATAAAAATCCCATCAATAAAACCTGAGTTAATCATGCATGACTGACTAATTCTTTGAGTATCAATAGATATACTTTGAAATACCCTATGGCACAAAAGGTTAGGACAGTTGTCATATCATCAGGAGGAAGAAGTGCATACCATCTTTCTTAGGTCACTGTGAGCCTTCACATGATTACCCATATAAATCATACACAGTAACACATCCACAGTTTAAGAAATAAACAATATGAAGATCTGTCAGATTTCAACAGGCTATTGAATGGCTTCTTTATAAAAATAAACAGAAATATTAAGCTTGCTTCTTATGCGTTGATGTAATCAGTATCTTAACCTTTGATTCATAAACGTCCTAGTGGATTTGTTGCTATTGTACTTAATTTAACATGCAACATAATATTCAGATTCTCAGTTTATTATTGATGACTATGATTGATACTGAATCATAGCTAGGTACATGACTGAGCAGGGTAGAAAAGTATTTCAGCTAAAATGTTTATCCTTTTTTATCTGATTAAGAAAACTAACTATACATTTATAACCATTTTTATGATCATTTGAAAAAGGATTATGATAGCAATATGTCTTTCAACTATGCCTTTATGACCACATCAAGTGGGCTGTGTGCTTCACATCTACATCTATTAAGGTGCCTTTGTTATAACCTCAGGCCTTTATCTTACCCTAGATGGACTTCATAAAATGATGATGCCCACCTTTGGGATTTATTAAGGAGGAATGTTGTCCTTCACAGTGCTGATAAAGGTCAACTTCAAAATGCCCCATTTCCCTACAAGCAATTACCAGAAAAATACTACTACTGGAACATTTGATATTCTTGAACCTCAAAATCACTGAGTGTAGGGGAGTTTTCAACTCCAAGGCAGGCTGAATCTAAATTTCATACAGCCAATTCTAGAAATGTGTTGAGCAGCTTCCATCTATTTTAATTCTATTTTTAGTGGATTTAATTTAATCAGTATAGTTGAAACTTCGGTTATAGGAATAACAAGGGGAGAAAGGAATATCGTTATCTAATTTATTTAAGTTGTCCCCATTTTTTCCAATGTGAAAAGAGTTGCTGAGCAAAAAAATTCCTTATAAAGAATTGTCAAATCTTGTTAAGGTTTTGGGTCTAGTCAGAAGCTGCTATACTGCACCACATTTGGAATATAAAGGGCAACATGTTCTAGCTGTATAACTGTAGCAGCTTCTTAATAATTACATTACAACATACTATATGCCACATTGTGCCCAGGGGATCCATAAGCAGCTTCAAAAAGTGAGAAGGAATAATGGCAGTGATTCGAGAAATAAAAAAAACAACAATGAAAAATGAATAAATAGACGCTGTGAGATGTTGATGTCAGAGCAACCTAGCTATTATGTTTCAACAATTTTTATGGTGGCTTGAATTCCCGGCTTGAAACAGTACTAAGGAACAAAGGTTTGGCACAGCATCCTGTCTGAGTTAATGGAACAGGCACTGAGGATATGTTCAAAAGGCAAGGGAGGAATTCTCCTCTTTCAGGCTCTAGAGCTGCTACAGAGACCCTCTGTGGAGGCCCTTAGTCCAAGGGTTGGAGTAGCTACAGCTATTAAAGGTACAATAACACTGGTTTAATTAAAAATCCACTCACGGGTGTAACAGATGATTACAAGTGCCTAAATATTTTACAAATTGCATTTTTAATTAAATTAAACATTCCTGACTTTCCATTCCCATTTTTCAGCCATTGCTACGTATAATAGAACGTCTTGTTCCAAGATAATAGTAGCAGTAACCCACACACAACCACTTCGAGGAAGGGGATAATGGGAGGATGTGTAATGAGCAGATCTTCCAGCCCAGTCATCCCCACCCAGACTGCCTTGCCCCTGCTCCCTTTCATCTCTAGCACAATAGGATGTAGCAAGCTTGTGTAGAATGGGGATCTATGTTGGCCAAGGGAATGAAGTAAAAATAAAAGTCACATGGGCCTCATTCTCCTGGATCTCCTCTTCATATAAAGTTGAACGCTGCAATTTCTGAGACTCACAATGTACACACCACAACCATTGTCCAAACTGCAGTGATTTCTACACGTCTTTGCTTTTATAAAGATTAAGTAGTGTAAAGACATTAACCCCCAATTGAAACTAAAAACTAACCATGGTTCACCGCTGACCTCTCCAAGTGCAAATTAGGAACATCTCCATTGAAGTCACTGTAGTTACACTGTTGAAAAACTGATGTAAGAGAGAGAGAGAATTGGAACCAGTATTTGAAAAAAAATCAGCTCCATTGAATAAGACTGTGTTGTAAGAATGAAATAGCATTTCATTGTAAGCTGCAGCATATGCCATTTTATCTTTGTTTAATGTAAACTTTTCAATGCACATTTATCACACAATTTTTTTTTCATCAATGACAGTAGAAATTTGATGAGCATCAATTTTAAATTGCTTCCAGGGTGTGCTATGAGTCAATTAATATATCCTGTTCTGATATGAATGCAAAGGTTACAGTTGTTAGTCACTTATTGGCATAACTGCAGAATATGCAGTATTGATTGATAAGTATTATGGGAGGATTATAGAGATAATTATACTCAACTGTACTTATAACTCAACAAAATAAGTGATGTTTTATACTGCTCTTCACAAAGCCACAAAAATAGCTGCATTGCAAATAATTCTTCTAATTGCACAAGTGCTATGTGGATTTATAAACATAATCACTGAATTCAAAATCAAAAAGAGCTTAACTCTTCACAGTGGCAAAACAGGCTGAAAACATTAGACTAAACTGAAATTGATGCACAATCTGAACAACAACAAAATATACTAAACCAAAGAAAATCGCAAATCACACAAACAACAAAATATAATCTGAATTCTCAGAAGCAGATTGTTCAATCAGTTTCAATATTTTCATGGGAGTAAAAATATATTCTCTGTGAAGGCAAGTTTGCTCTATTTCATTTTGCTTACGGTGCAAATTTTACAAAAATAATTAAAGCATGTTACTTGTTCTTTTTTAGTAAATATGTATTTATTTTAACTTGTAAAACTACAATAAATGTCCATCTCATTCTGTGGGTCCTTTTAAATACAATGTAATCTGAGAGAATCAAATCATAATTGAAAATATTATGGAATTACAGCATGTGGAAATTTTCTAATTGATTAAAATTTTTGTTAACATTTTAAAATTCAATAAACAACAAAAACAATTTTGATTTAACTTTTATGATCCCCCTCCATTTTGTTTACTATCTCTACTTACAATAGGTGTTCTTTTCCACTCTAATAATCAGCCACCTATAAACAAATCATGAAGCCCTGGAATGCGTACAGGAAAAAAGATGATCTTTTCAGAGTATAGTATAGAATAGTACTTCATTGTCCATTAATACCATGAATTAAGTTTAAGTGTTTTTGAAGTGATACTACTGTTATTTGCTGAAACATAAAGGTGAAATGTTTCAGAGAACATCTACTGAACCAATATCCTGTCCTGTTTTATATAGAAACCTAACAGGATGCGTGGAGTGGTCAGACTGGGGATATGTAGGGAGAACTGGGAACTAATGGGCTATGAGGAGTGTAGTGACCAGCTTCACTCCTCCTGCTTTGGCTCCAGATAGCAATCTATAATGGATCACTGGTGGATACTCTCACATATCACAGTGAGCGAAAGATAGCCAATCATCCATGGTTCATTACATGAGGACTAGTATAACCAGAGTGGAGGCAGTAAGATAAAAGGAGCTGTATGAAGTGTGTGCGGGGGAGTCATGGTTGGGTGGAGTGGGATATCGTAGGGGTATAGTAGGGAGGGGGCCAGAAAACATAGTCTAAACCAGTGATGCATGCCTAAATTGGTAACTGAGGGCCTGCAGAAAAGGAGAAGGTGCTTTTCAGAGACTAATATGTTGGTATCTGAGGGTGGGGGTGGGGGTGGGAGGTAGAATAACATGGCCAATAGGGAGAAGGAATACTCTGAAGGCATTCATGAAGGGAAAATGGTGATGGGGACAGAGAAAAAGGACTCTCAGCCAACTAATTAAGGAGGTTTTCCAGCAGAAGGAGTGGTCAATTCTTATACCAGGGCTGAAATTGGCCCCCCTTATTTAAAAATCTGTAACTGGTTGGCAATAAAATATGAATAAGACAGCTTTCCTGGCCGGAATAGCAGCATGGATTATATACAACAATAATTTAACATACAAGAATGTTAAACTTTATTCATAATAAATCCTCTATGTAAGAACAGCCAACTAGAACAAGGAACTTCATTATACATACTGATCTGGTATGCTGGAAATAATTTCACAAGTGTTGGACACCCTGAGGGAGGCCAATTTGAAAAGTGTGTTACTGGGAATTGTTGAGAAAAGCTACAAATTACCAAGGCTCTTTCGAAATGATTGCATCTTCTATTGGCAATTGCTAAAATATTTTGCAGAAACTGGAGAATATCTAGGAAAATGGTTAAAGGGGAAACTCACAGAGGCATGAAGGTGCAGAAGATGGCTTATCACTGGCAGGGAGAAATGCATGTATGCCAATTCATTTAGGCATTGTATCATATATCTACAAGATGCCAATATTTATGGATAGTTTGAGTAGAGAAGATGTAGATTATTTGGCTATGTATTTTCAAATGATGCCTTTACAGTTGTCTACACCCAGATTTGCAACCCTTGCTGATGCAAATAGTCCTTAATAACCTGAATACTCTCACAGAGTTCAATTATTAAGGGTTGCAGGATCTCACCCTTTCCATTCTGGTTAACATAAATTGTGTATTGCTGGTACTAACTTATTTCTGGATGAATATGTTGGGTGGTTTATTGCAAAACATAACAGACTTAAGGAAAAGATAAAAGAAAGTGAGGAAAAACAGCTGACAGGAAACCCACAGGCCCATGACATGATCTGCAACCCACCACTACACGATAGGTTGCTGGCCAATCAGGCTCCCCAAACAACCTTGGCCTATGTGCACAGATGATCTGTACAGTATTGCCTGGAAGGATGCCTGAGAGGAAGCTAGTGGGCAGCTACTCTGAGACATAGAGCACAATAGAGCAATCTGCTGCTAGCTACTATGCATTTCAGCCCAGAGCCCTCAGGCGGCAGGAGCAGCTGCTGCAGACCTCATGGTGCCTCAAATTTGCTCCTGTCCCAGCCCAGCTTTCCATCTGGAAAGAACCAAATGAAAGATCCAGGACAGTGTGGGGCCTCTCCACTTCGTTCCTCAGGACTAACCAGCAACCAAGGGTGGCAGCTGTCCCAGGTCAGGTAGGTCATTCCATGGTGAGCAGTCAGAAGGTGAGAGATGCAAAGCACAAAGGCTAATGCAGAATTGGAGGAAGTTGGGAATTGGGGTTGAGCAGTGGAGTTAGTTAATTCACATATCAGATTAGGGATTGAGGGTGGTGATTAAGAAAAGAGGAATGATAACATGGCGTGGCAAATATGGAGTTAGTGGATCAGCTGATGGAAGGGGGAAAGGTGGAACTGGGAGCTGAGGAGCCGATGTATATAGGGAGGGTATGGAGAGTTGACAGGTAAGAAGATGTGAAGATAAGGGATGGAATTGGGTTGGTAAAGATGGAATTTTGAGCAGCTAGGATAGAAAAATGCATTTTTGAAGGGGGAGAAGGAGTACATTTTCTCTGAGATGGAATTGTGGGAGTAGTGGTAGATTGTTCAGGAGGGAGTGAGAATGGGATTTTTAGTGAGGAAATAACTTTTTTCATAAACATACTTGAAGGAGTAAGGACTCTTGCTGTACAAGTTCACCAAACTGCACCATATTGTAAATATTTTAAAAACTAAAAGGATGCCAGAGGGAGGAGATCAAAGCCCATCCCACTCACTTTTTCTACTAATTCCATTTGTCCACATACATCCCCAGAAAATCATAGGCCGGCTTTATTTCCCATCCCATCCCTTCATCTTTGCAAATTGCTCATAAGAGTCTCAAGATCCTATTGAAGTAAATAACTAGATTCCCATTGGCTTTTAAGGCTGTGATTTTCAAAGGGGCCTAAGGGAGTTAGCCACCCAACTTTGCTTAACTCCTCAGGCCCATTTGAAAATCTCATCCTAAAAGATTAAAAGAAACAGGATTGGGCCCCAAAAGCTTGACTATATAAAGAGCTGAGTGCTTCCTGCCAGGTGCTTAGCCCCCTCCATTCCCACTTTCTTCATTTGCAATTGAAGTTTCCTAGCACTTGTCAGGAATGGGCACTGTTCTGTTTTGACAGTGCAACAACCCTTTTGACCTTGCACCTGCTTTTCTGGCTATGGCAACCTAGCCATATGGGGCACTTCCTTAATTACTGCATCAATGTACCCTGTGGTGAATGGCCTGTCCCATGGAATGCACAGTTGAAATTGCCAGGCTTCACTCCAAGTGTGCGGGGGGGGGACGACTATATCCTATCCAATTTGGTATTAAAAGAGATTGGAGTGCAGGATGTAGCTCTGTTCAGGATACTGATATAATTTTCAATATGGCATTTCAACAGAATTCCAACACCTATGACTTAAGTAGTTAACAGGAGTTTCACAGAAAAAGTGCTAAATTAAGGCCTTGACTACCCTACACTATTTTGTTGACAAAAGTCAGCTTTCATTGACAAAACAGTGGAGCTGTACACACTGAAATGTTCCTCCTTCCAACTTAAGACATAATAAAGCCACCTGGATGAGAGGCATAGAGCTTTCTGTGACATAGAGTGACACAGCATCAGTGTAGACACTGCACTTGTTTATGTCATCCTAACTGGCCTCCAGGAGGTGTCCCACAATGTCCATCATGACTGCTCTGGTCAGAAATTTGAGCTCCACTGCCCGGAAGGTATATAGGCATGCGCCCCTGCCCCATTTAAAATCTCAAGAATTTTTGAAATTCCTATTCTTGTTTGCTCGGCATGAACAGTTCACACAGCATCTTCCCAACTGACTATGCCAGCTTTTCACAGCAGACACACTCCCATGTGGAGTACAATGGAGCAGTTGGATCTGATGGGTCTCTAGGGAGAGGAGGCTGTGCAGTCACAGCTTCGCTTTAGCCATAGGAACTTTGATATTTATCTGCTGATTGCTAGTGGCATCCAGAAGAAGGAGTAAGAAAGGAACATGCAGCAGTGCCCTGCTAAGATCAAGGAGCAGAGGCAGGTGTACCAGAAGGCAAGGGAGGCCAACTGTTGCTCTAGTGTGGCACCAAAGACCTGCTACTTCAACAAGGAGCTGCACGCCATCCTCAGCAGTGACCGCACCTCCAGCACTAAGAGTCCCGCAGATACTTCATGGCAGCAGCCAGCGGAGTCAATCCCAAGGATGATGTGGTAGATGAGGAAGTGGAATTGGAGGAGGATGTGGAATACATGACTCTCCGGCGGTGCGGTGAGTCAGGATCTCTTTTTGACTCCAGAGGGATCTAGCCAGTCCCAGCATTCCGGCTATGGTGTGCATTAAGCCGGGATGGGAGCTCTGGTAAGCACACATTTTGCTTTGCTACTGCATGGTCAGAGAAGATTGTGCTCTCATGTACTTTGTTATGTGGTAGAGGAGGGATAAGGGACAGAAATTAACAACAGAGCCTATGCAGCTACACAGTGGGGACCCAGTGAAAAAGTTTGCTAGTGTACACCAGGAAGTCCTGGGAATCCTCCATAGAGATCTCTAGGAAACTTTCCTGTAGATATTCTGCAATCCTCTGCTGAAGGTTCCTTGGCAGAGCTGCCTTGTTTCTCTGCCAACTGTAGGAAACTTGGCTGTGCCAATCGGCAATTATTTCTGCAGGGACCAAAGAGACAAACAAGCAAGATGCATATGGAGCCAGTCTGAAGCCACGCACATGCATAAGATTTACCCTTGTATCCTGGGTTACCTTCAGGAGTGAGATATTGGGTTTGAGTACCCCAGCCAGTGGAAAAGGGTACCAATATTCAGAATAGTGTCATTAGGCTCTTGTAGGAATCCCCTTCACAAACCACCCATACCCGTTGTCCCTTTTTGTCCACTGCCCCCACTCCATGCAAACTCACCATGCCAAGTGGTCTAGTGAGAAAGAGGTGTGTGTAACTTTTGTGATTCACAATTGTGAGTGCACTCACAATATTATTTCTGTTCATTGTTTCTCTGGCATCTGCAAATGTGCCCTTAAGGACCCACTCCTCCACACCAGCAGAGCATCTCTATCAGATAAGGCGGCAAATCAGGAGGAGTAAGGAGGATAGGTTTGCGAAGTGCTGCAGTGAGCAGATACAGTAGATAGCGAAGCAAGCGTGTGGAGAGAGAAAATTAACACAAAACTCAGCATGGATAGCCTGGAAAGGAGACAGGAGCAGGAGTGGATGATAAACCTGGTGGAGGGCTAGATAGAGATGCTTAAGTCCCTCATTACACTGCAGTCTGAGCACATGCATACAGAACTCCATTCTATGCCCTCCCCAAACTCCCCACCACATTCCATGTATGTTCCCAGTCCCTTGCAGTACCCCTTGAACTCCATCCATAGGGACTGGTTTCACAATGAAAGCTGCAGTTACACACACCTGTGAGAGCCATAACCAAAAGACTGTTCCTCATTGCCATGTCCCGTTTGACCTAAAATTTGTGTTTTGTCCTGTTATTAAACTTTACTCTGAAATAAAAAGAGTCTTTATTTGTGTCATAACACACAGTAGTTGGTGCTAACATTCAAACATGGTGGCTATAGGTAGGAATATTTGCTCAGCACAATTAACGGTTAGAAAGCAAGCGCTACAGGGGTAATTCAAGGCAGCAAGTAAACATTGCCTTCCAGAATGCATTACATAAAGACACAAGTAGGAAACATTGTCAAAGTGCTCCTTCAAAGCCTCCCTGATTTGAATAGCACCCTGCTGTGCTGCTCAAATTGCCCTAGAATCTGGCTGCTCAAAATCAGCAGTCAGCCGATCAACCTCAGAGCTTCACCACTGGGCAAACTACTCCCTTCGCTTCGCAAATGTTATGCATAGCACAGCAGGCCGCAATGACCATCAGAACATTTTCCTCATTGATGTCTAATTTACCAAAAAGGTAATACCAGCAATCTTTTAATCAGCCAAAGACACATTCAGTGATCATTCGGCACCTGCTGAGCCTGTTGTTGAAGCGCTCCTTGCTGCTGTCTATGTTCCTGGTGTAAGGCTTCATGAGCCAGGAAGCAAGGGGTAGGCAGAGTCTCCCAGGATCACTATGGGCATTTCCACATCCCCCATTAGAATCTTCTGGTCTGGAAAGAAAGTCCCCACGTGCAGCTTTCTATACAGACCAGTGTTCCCAGCGAGCATCATGCTCCTTCCTTGACCATCCCGAATGATGTCAGTGAAATGCCCTGGTGATGCACCAGTGCCTGCATGACCATGGAAAAGTAGCTCTTTTGGCTGATGTTCTCCATCACAAGATGGTCTGCGACCAAAATTGGGATATGCGATCCATCTATCATCCCACCACAATTAGGGAATCCTATTGCCTCAGAAACATCAACTATTTCCTGAACATTACCAGGAGTCACAGTCCTTTGTAGCAGGAGGCAGGTAATGGCCCCGCACACCTTGCACCATTGAAACCCCCATGGTGGACTTTCCAACTCCAAAATGATTCTCGAATGATTGGTAGTAGTCTGGAGTTGCCAGCTTCCACACAGTGATCACCACTCACTTTTCCACAGTAAGGGCAACTCTCATTCTGGTGTCTATGTACCTCAGTGCTGGGACAAGCTCTGCACACTGTTCCAGGAAGGTGGATTGCAGATCTGAAAATTCTGCTGCCACTCCTTGTCATCCCATCCATTCATCACGATGCAATCCCACCACTCAGTGCTTGTTTCCTGAGCCCCAATACTGATGGGTCCACTGTGTGCAACTGCTCCATGAATGCCAGCAGCTGTCTTGAATTATTTCTTTCCATGGCACATAGCAGGACAGGCACCACTGATTAACTTTCTGTTTTGCAATTCATGAAATACTGCAAGACCAGTTGCATTGTGTTCATAATGCTATGACCAGACTGGTCAGCAGTTCAGGATCCATGCTTTCAGGCAGAGATGGCAGGCACATTGTTTACAAGGGCTGTTCAAAAATGATGTGAAATTAACTTGGAAGCCATGGAATGATGGGACGGTGAGCACACCCCCATGAGCCACTGTGATCCGTTCCCAGTGCTCCCAGTGACAGAGGGTGGCAGAGGGTGGTGAGTTGCACAGTAGGTTAGCTACCCATGATGCAACACTCTCTGTCGATACAAGAGCACCAACTATGGATGTGCTCCACCGACACAATGAGTGTTGTGTGGATGTGCACAACCGATGTAACTAAAGCAGCTTATGATTGTCAACAAAACTTAAGTTGACAACTCTGTAGTGTACTGTAGTCTTTGTCCCAGATATTTGTGCTTTCCCTTCTGCCTTTACAAATGAAAATTCTGAATCCAATATGCAACTAAACAACTAAAGTTTAGCAAACTAAAATTGCTATTTTATAAAAGACATCCAGCGACTGATATCTGAATGAATGAGAGAAATTTGACAGAATCACTAACTAATAAGCTAGATTTAATAAAGTATACAGTCTCCCAGACAATGGAAATTAAAAATAAAAATGAGACTTATAAAGCTCCAGTTGGCACATTGCCACCTTGCTGTGTCTTAATCTAGTGAAATATACAATCAGACTGTACAAATAGTTTCCCCCATCTAAGAAAAGAGTAATGTAACTAAAATCAGTTCTTATTAGTGATGTCCAAATAGAAGTGATAATATAAACCATATTGAAGACAATGGTAGACTGTCCCTAGGAGAATAAAATCTGTATTTACTGAATTCAGCTGAAAAAGAACAAATTATCCTTAGTCTGATAAGAGTGTAGTGCTGTCTTCTATTTTTAAAACTCATCTCCCATCAGTTGTTTCTTTACTGGGTTTGGGTACTTAGTTTAGGCCATGAAGAAGACAGACCCCTGCACTTGCACAGAGCTGCATTGTTCCACTCTCATTGTGGGGCCATGCATGAGCAGAGGATTCTGCCCACAAGGTGCAACAGCAGGACAATAAACCCTGCATTACCCCTCCATGGTGAGAGAGGGGTATGTGTGTGTTATGCTTACAAGAAGCATACAGGCTCTTTTTCAGGGGAAAAGGCAATATGCTGCATTTATTGGAAATACAACAATTAACATACGCATTCAATCATACACACACACACACACACACACTGTTCTACAGTCGATGTTATAGTTACCAGTCCAGAGTCCGGATCAATCTAGTGGCCAGCTGAGTTGATCATGGGCAGGGAGGAGCCGGGTTCTGTCAGTTGCGACACGATGCTCCAGGGAAGTCTTGGCAGGACAAACCCAAAGTTTTATGGCAAGGCACCCTGTTTATATAGTGATTTTCCTTCATTGGGACCAATGAGTTTTGCACCGTCATGCTGTAATTAATTGTTCTTTGACGAGTGCTTGTTTTTTTCAATTGTTCTTCTCATTCTTTATCTTGTTTTTTCATTAAGTCTCTCCAGGAGTTACCCCAGCTGGTTTTGATAACAGCTATCTTGTTCCCATTCATAGGTGCCTGTCTCATCTTTAGAGTCATCAATCTGCCCTCTTCTGACATTTTAATAGGGGCGTATTGTAATCTTCTGGCGCCCTTTCGTCTGTCCTTGGTTCCTTCCTAGAACATCTGGTTCAGTGATGGCCTTCACACTCATCTTCTAACACACATATTCCTCATTCACACACAAAACAGAATTGTTTTACACAGAACATTTGAACAAGAACATCAAATTGAAATGCAAGAGAAAAACAATCATTGAATTCTTTTACTTATTTTAAAATGCTAAACCTACAACAAAGTGGTGACCCTAAAAGGTCTGTTACTGCCTTGAAATTAGCTCAGACAGAGATTCTGACTGATGCATCTTTACCAATGGCCAATTAGGCAATTCCTTTCTGCTCTTCAAAAAAGAGTGACTGGCAGGATATGATAAAATCATACACCAATACATTTTATACATGTTACACTATTATTCTTTATCCTTCATTCTAAATTACATAAAACACAAACATCAAATCCTACTACCTCATGTTCCCCTTGAGTGGAACAATTCTTGAGTGGGTCATATTTTATACAACCGTTTAATAGCAATATACTAAGAGGCAATTTGAGATTGTGGCTGTAATTTAACAAACATTTTTTTGTCCAACAGCACATACAACACATTTCTAGCAAGCAAACACAGGACAATATTAACACAGCTAGTAATGGGTAAAATATAATAGACAATATGCCTTTAGAAGTCTGGGACCAGCCTGTAAAAACATTGTACCAGTGATAGGCAGTTAGGTTTTTTTTAGACCAAGCAATTTTTTAGCATGTCTTTATTTGCATGTACTATTTGAATGACACACTTTCCTATTTTTTGTGTGTGTTTGTTATAAAAACTGAGTCACCTTGGTTTTTGACAATAAGTGATCAGTGAGATCATGCGAATCCTGGCCAAGGGTAACAGAGAAATTAACCGGGGTAGTGGTTGTAGTGCTCTGTGCTTTTTCTATTTCTGGTAAATAGTACATGTGATTGCTAGTATATAATACACTGGCATTACATTTTCATTTATTTGCTGGGGGTTGGCTGATACTTGCATCTTTCCAAAATACTGTTTATACACATTGTCCGTTGTACAAAACATGTTACATTTTTTATTTTGGGGTGGGGGTGGGGGTGGGGGTGGGGGTGGGTGTGTGAGAGAGAGAGAGAGCAAAGTTGGGTACTCAAGAAAGCCACTGAATCTTCTGTGTGTTGTGGAAGGATTGTTCATGATGGCCTCCAATAGGATGGCATGGTTAGGACTGGTGAATTCCCACTTATGCATAATTTCTACAAAGGAGTTGAGGTTTACTAGTTTGTGCCCTGTGTATAGCCCGGAGTCTGGACTTCATTCTCTTCACCTGTTGCAGAGTTTCCCGTGACAGGCTTGAATTTCACCCTAAACATTTAGGGTCAAATCCTTCCATTGGATATGAACATGAATCTCACATTGAATTCAATAGAAGTCATGCCTGATTATCTGAGGACAGTGTGTGGTCTTTGGACACTACAGCTAATGCTCAAGAGTTAGTCACAGAGAGTGGCATGCTACAGTGGTGTCTAATGGTTTGATAATAAACCATTATAAAACTTTTCAGTGGTCTTGCAATAAAGCCAAAAACAAGCAACAAAGCCTTTTCCTAATGCTGTTTTGTCAATGTGTGAGTGAAAAGAGTCTTTTAGCCAGGAGAAATGCTTGCCACTTTGCAAATAAATAAATGAATAACAAAACCATGCACATCACCCTGGGGGAGGATAGGAACAGCAGCAGATTGTGATTGTAAGTCTGACAAAAATAAAATGCAGGAAAAGCAAAGGGGCAGCTAGGGAAAATCCACAGCAGAGATCTGTGAAATTCCCCATTTCAAAACCTCTTTGCATTTAAAAAAAAGTATTTTCTTTTTGTATCCCCTTGCCTGCACAAGGCTTGAAAGCCAAAGCCGTTTTTGACTTGTAGGATCAAACCACAGGGATGGGGAACTTTGGTGAGATGTTGTGACCTTATGACCTCTCACCAGACCTTTTCTATTCCTAGTCTGGTGTAGGCAATACACTAGAATGGAGACTCCCTCTCAACATTTTCTTTTTGCTGGAGAAAGCGAAGGTGGGTGTTTAGAATGAAGGGGATGAAGCGGTGGCCTTATACCATCCCCAAACTGTGTGAGATTGAACCAAATGATGTGGTAATCTAGTGGATTTCTCTAACTGCTCAGCTTTACTGTGTGAGTGGAGATGCCACAGCACTGCCTATTACAGAGACAGGTCCTTGTGAAATGAGTGGAATTATACCGGAGGAAGAAGTTCAAGATCAGGCCTGACAAATCTTGGCCTATGAAAGTGCATTAGGCATAATGAGGTTTTGTGGGGAGAAAAGACCGAAGTATATAGCCACCTATTGATCATTCAGGTTCGAGATGTCATTGCTTTTATTTTGCAGAAATCCTGATGTCTGGTCTGTAGGCACCCAAAGAGATATGATGGCTACTGTTGTGGAGCTTAGAAATATGCAGTTAGTAACCAACGCCTTTTAAAATGTCTCTTCTAGTGCTTGAAAATGGTGCTAGTGTGTCTGTTTTGCAATTACACTTTTCATAAAATGTGGGGTTAAATCCTGGCTAACTTGTAGTTACTCCCTATTTAAATTCCCCTTGCAGTTTTTATTGGTTAAGGTAATTTTCACCTCCTCTTCTAAAACATTTCTGGAGCTTTGCTGTGTTGTTAAACAGCTGCCACGTTCCACTGCAGAGATGGTTGCCTTTCACTTGTGACCAAGTGAAGTGATTCCTACAGTTTGTAATTAAAGTATTTTGAGGCTTGTGGGATGTCACTAAATCAATCAATCACCAGTTAATGACTGAAGTGACAGCACTGGACCAAAGTCCTCTATTTATCCACAGAATATGAGTAATTGCACTTCAAATTTCCTGAAATGATTCCACCGGTGATTTTCCAGGACTCAAAATAGAGGGGCTTCTTCATGTTCATTCAATCCATTGGTCCACTGATCAGATGGTAAACAGGAAGGTCTTCGTGGCTGTTCACAACTCTTCCCTTTCCTACGTAGGAATCACCCTCAATTCCATTCACTCTATCAGCGGTATCAGTGTTGAATGCCCGTTTGTAAGCTTTTCACAAATCCCTGTGGATATTTTCTTCTGTCCTTTTTGCTGCATGTGGAATGCTGTCTGATCCAAATGGCCACTACTCTCTCCTCCTTCAAGTCTGTCTTCAAGATCCACTTAAGAACATAAGAACAGCCATACTGGGTCAGACCAAAGGTCCATCTAGCCCAGTATCCTGTCTTCCGACAATGCCCAGTGCCATTTGCCCCAGAGGGAATGAACAGAACAGGTAATCATCAAGTGATCCATTCCCTGTCACTCATTCCCAGCTTTGGGAAAACAGAGGCTAGGGACACCATCCCTGCATATTCTGGCTAATAGCCATTGATGGACCTATCCTTCATGTATTTATCTAATTCTTTTTTGATCCCTGTTATAGTCTTGGCCTTCACAACATACTCTGGTAAAGGGTTCCACATGTTGACTGTGCGTTTTGTGAAGACACTTCCGTTATGATGTCTACAAGAAATCAGCCAGGCAATGATAGTTAAGTTATGCAGCAGTTTGAGAGAACAGATTTTCTTGGTGTGTGTATTTAAAGAACAAAACAACCATTCCTAACTCTCAAGTTCTGCAATGATTACATAGGTAATTGCATGGCATTTCTTTCATTTACCCAATTCTTTTCCCTCCTTTCCTTACTTTTTTTTGGTCATGCTTGGGGCTTGTTTCAAATTAGATTGTAAGCAATTTGGAAGAGGGTCCATTGACATGAGTATCTGTACAATGATTAGCACAAAGAGCCTTTTATTCTGACGAGGGCTATGACTATGCTAGAGATTTTACAGCTGTGCCACTGTAATCTCTCTAGTGTAGCCGCTCTAATCCGATGGGAGAGAGCTCTCCCATTGACTTCATTAATCCACCCCCAATGAGTGGCAGCAGCTATGTCAACTAGAGAAACTGCTGCTGACACACTGCTGTCCAAACTGGTGCTTAGGTCGGTATAACTTATGTCGCTCAGGGGGATGACTTATTCAACCCCCCGGGTGACATAAATTATACTGACATAAGTGGTAGTGTAAACATAGTTCAGGGCTTTTAGATACTACTCCAATACAAATAATAGTTTTCTTACTTGTGATGGTGGTTTTGTGGTGCGCTCATAACTTTGTTCAGCCCACTAATGTGCTCCACAAAGACTGCCAAAGTACTGTCAGATAGTAGTGGATTGGGAGCTCCCATCTCTGGTAGCTATTTCCAAACTTCTACCCCGGTAGACTTTGGGGAGGCAGAAATTCACCCAGATATCACCCAGCACCTTTATCAATAACAAACAGTCCAAGTGTCCCTTAGGCATCGTCCCCCAGTCACCAATCAGGTGCTCCTTTTGGGCTCTGGCTGATTCTGGCCTGTAGTGCAAGCTCAGAGTCGCCATGCAGGCAGACTGCTCCCCAGCCCTGAGCTCAAGCTTATGCCCTGCTGTGTCTTTGCAATAACAGCAACAAGTGCAGCCTCTGCAGTTCCTTCTCAAATGGTACTTCTTCCTACAGTCTGAAGACTTCTGACAGCAGAAAGTAGAGGTGGGCTTTGGGGCCAGCTCTCTTGCCCACCATGGCTTTGGAGGAAGAAAGATGATCCTTTCACACTGTCCATAAGTGGACTGAAGGCTCCAGCGTATATATAGCTGTTAACAATGTATACCCTGTAAATCCTGTACCTTTAGAAATTACCTGGGCCATATAATTCCCCAAACAAACAATTTTTTTGAATCTCTACATTTGTTCTTAAGAAAGCAAACATTGTGAACCAGATCCTCCACAGGTATAAATCAGCATAGCTCCACTGGACTCAATGTAGCTGTGCTAATTTACACCAGCTGAGAATCTGTCCCTGTACATTTAATTAAATAAATTAAAATAAAATAAAAATAACTACCTCAGTAGGTTCTTTAGGTGCTTATTTAATATGCGTTTTTAAGCTTGAATTTTTCACATTAACTTGTAATTTGATTTTACTTCAGGATCTGAAAAGCTTGCCTTGTTATGTGAATTTTATGAGAGGAGGATTATTGCTTACATTTAAAAATATAAATCTTGTGAATATCGTCATCCAAGCTGTCTCTGAAATGGTTACATTTATTTATTTGTTTTGATTTTTGTGGCTGCTTAGCACTGACATTTTAGCACAAAATTACTTGTGCTGGCAGGTTTGAAAATTATACTCTCCCTCTGACAATACATAGAGGAATAGACAGCAGGGGAACAAAGTATATTACCACAGCCTGTTAGGCTGTAGGGTATAGAATAAAATAACGGATTGAAAATCAGAAAAACAAAGAAAAGCACAGACAGGTTGGTGAAAAAAATGCTAGAGGGAACAAAAACTGCTGCAAGCAAAATTTACCATAATCATTCAAGGAAGGTTTTACAAAAGGATATTACAGCTACCTGGGAGATCAGGGCCCAGGGCCATTTTGGCAGGCAAAAGAGTAGAGAGCAACTATAATGCAATAATAAACTGCTTCAGGATCCAATCATAGAAGAAATGTTTGGAAGGCAGGCAATGGCAAAAAAAAAAAAAAAAAATTGTTGGAACTTGAGGAATCAACTAAGATTTTTTCTTAGGTAAATAAAGTTTAGGCAGGGACACAGTTCGAAGTTTTTGTCTTATCACAGAGAGTGGAGATTGTTTTATGTTCCAATAAAAGCAAATAACCTGCAGGCAGAGAGTAAGAAGTCCTTATGTCAGTTTCATCCTGGAGATTCACTATGACTACAAATACAAACATTGCAACAGGAACAATTCCTTTTCACAGTAAGAAGGTCCTACCCTATTGATGTGATAACAAGACATCCTACCAGTAGCTGATCTGTGTACAGATTAATCTTCTGGATTTTACTGGACATTTCACAGCCCTGTGGTAGTAATACACCGCTTTATAGTTATTACTTAGTAGAGGATTTTATTTTTCTGTGTTGGTGACCACACCACCGAAATACTCTACTAGACCCTTATGAAAGTTATTGTGACTTCTGTGACAGATACTGCAACCATATGCAGTATCTTTGGGGAAACATACTGTATTAAGTTTATGGATCACTATGGGCCAGGGATTGTGCTGGCAATACACTAGTCATAGCTCTTGGAGAGACAGCAATGCAAAGGTGTTGGCCATTAGGCAGATTGACTTGCTGGAGATACTGTAGTGTAAGGCAGGAAGCTGTGCAGGCTTAAAACCCTTGGCCAAAAGGGAGTGGGACAAGGATCCCTGCCCAGACACAAGTGATGGCTGGAGACATGACTGGGAACTCCTGGAGTGGACCAAAGAGGGGGAAGATAAAGGTGCAGTTACCCTGAAACTTCCTTTATGAGATTATCAGTATAATTCCTCCCCTTCCCACAACCCATATATCTTTGGGACTATTGGAAAGCATGCTTTATTTGCCCCAGAAGTTTTAATATTGCCCTAGCAGCTAAAAAGCAACAGTGAGAGTTAGCAGGAGTAGAGAAGTGCCTAAATATCCCATCATACTGTAAATCATTTTGGGTCTCTTTATTTAAAAAAAGGGTATTCAACAGCTATTGCAAATGTTGGCTCTCCCACTCATGTCAAAGGGAAGTATACACACAATATGAGTCAGAATTAGAGCAACCTGTTATTTATGTATGCCTCTTCACCTGTGGTAAAGTAGGTAAACCACCAACTCAGCCTACTGAGCAACTTAAATGCAGAGGGTGAAATACAGGTCTCATTGAAGTCTGAGAGAGTTTTGTTATTGACTTCAGTGTGGCCAGGATCTCAATGGGAGGCACTGTTAGTGTGGAAATATGATTTTTAGTTGTGACTCAGATAACTGTTTTGAAATAACAGAACGTTTAATCTATGTAGGCCCATCTCCAGTCAGGCAGCATAAAGGATTTCAAATTTAAGCATTCAAACTGAGGATTTACCTAATAGTTGGAACTGCAATGAAAAACACTGAGCACTAGAGG
This sequence comes from Lepidochelys kempii, assembly GCF_965140285.1. NCBI lineage: Eukaryota > Metazoa > Chordata > Testudines > Cheloniidae > Lepidochelys > Lepidochelys kempii. The sequence continues at coordinate 180,952,878 of NC_136380.1, forward strand.
TAAGAATGCGTGATCCAGAATGTCTCTATCAATACTAGGGACATTTCCTAAATGGTTCTCTAACATCAGCGCAGCTCCATCAGTGCTAGCAACATTGGGGGAACGGGGGCTGTTTTTTGAAAGTGCAGAGCATCCAAAACTCCATTAGAACTTCATGAGAGATGTAGATACTGTTAGTCTATATGGAATTTGTTCACTTTGCAGCATTAACTTGCTGGGGAAATCCTTGTGGGGTAGAGAGTGTGTGTATGTCTGGTGGTAGTGGAGGAAGACCGTCACATGGAGAAAAATTTTCACCTTAATCCAACGTTCCCTGCTCACAAAACACCCACAGATGTGCTTCTCAGTGGAAAGTGTGAAAGCAAGCACACTGTGGACTCAACACTTCCCCCTTCTGCACTTGTTCTCCTCTTATCTCCCTTGCCCAGGTCCATTGCACTTTGACCCTCTCCACTTGTGGGAATATTTTAGCAAAAAAAGAAACAGAAGCTTGTCCAATATCAGGCACTCTGTTACATACTGAAACAACAATATGGGGGAGGTTGGCTTTGCGGTTTGAGCACTCACTAGGACTTGGGAGATCTGTATTCAGTTCCCAGCTCTGCCACAAATTTCCTGTCTGACTTTGAGCAGATCACTTAATCTCTTTGTTCTTTGGTTCCCGACCTGTAAACCGGGGATGGTAATACTTCTTTTCTCCAAACCTTTGCCAGTCTTGTCTGTTTGAATCTTGAGCTTTATAGGTCACACACAGTTTATTAATATGTGCATATATACTGCCTATTCAGGAAGCAAATCTTGGTTGGGGCCTCTGGGCACTACAGTGATACCAATAATAAATAACAATAAGTATATGTGTTTGTTGAAACAGAAATTTGTGACCCTAGGACTAATGTAATTGTATTTAACTTTGATGACTTCCAGTGGTTGTCTGTAAACCAAGTGTGGCTCTTGGCTGCTGTGGTCAATTAGCACTTTCATTTTATTGAGCAGTCTTGTAAATAATTTTATAAAAACTGTGTGAATCATCAGAGAATGTGTTATAATTGTTGTGATAGTTATTACATATTTCAGTGGGAAGGGGGTGGGAGGAAGAAACATGTTTTTAGAGCATCGCTGTTGCTAAGAAGCTGCTATTTCAATCATGGACATTGTCTTTCACACCATATATATTACTCTGGCACAGTGGACTTTTAGGTAGAGTAGCAAGGGAAAGAATAACATCCAGTAATAGAGACAACTCCTATTGGAGATCTGAATACAGTCTGGTATTTGTGTGTAAAGTGTTTTGTTTTTATTTAGGCTTGCATTTACATTTTAAGAGGTCTTTTAATTTCTCAAGGAGCTATTCAGTGGGCCAAAATAAAACAAGATCTGGTCTCTTCATGATATAGTAGTGTGCAGATGATGACCCCCTGCCCAACCAAGAAGATTATATTTCATATTACATTGGCTCCAAGATGGAGCTTTCAACCAGAGTCAGTGCCCAGTGGGTCAGGAGCCTCCTATCCCATGGCACTTGAAGTTGACAGAGCAGGAAGCAATGCCTCCCTCACTATCCTCCAAATCCCTCAACTGCAAATACTGTTATGTTAGTGCTCTGAGCTCTGTCTGCCTTTGCAGTATCCCTCAGTGTCACAAAGCACTGAGGGATACTGCAGCCCATACACAATGGACACAGGGGTCATAGAGAGCTTGTACACCTCTACCATCTTGTGAGGCACCACAGTTCTGGGCTGCTGAATGGCTCAGGAGCCAGATCTATAGCTTTTATTACATCAGCCTGATCCTTCCTTATGATCAGTTTGGCTGGCACAGAGCCTTCATATGTAAGAGTAAGAGGCCTGTGTTTTAGGTGGCTGGGATTTGGCCCCAGTTTTTCACAAACCCGTTGAGTATTGAGAAACAAATGGTACTGATAGCATGAATAAGAGTAGACAAGATTCTCTGAAGAGACACTGTAAAAAATAGTTCCTTGGGCTCATTTGCTGCCTTTTTTTTTCTTTTGTGGTGTTACTGTAACATTTCTTTAACTTTATTTATAAATTGGCCTGGATTCCTTTTCACCTGAATCTGTGTTTCATTCTTCCTTGTTACAGCTGACTATTTTATTTAATCTTGCGATGTTGTTGTTATGTTAACATTGCAATTGTGCCATGTTCTAAATGAATAAAAGCCTCGCTAGGTTTTTGTAAAAAGCAACTGAAAACAAAGGGCCAATTTTTGCTGAACTCCACCTTTGAAGTTCAAGACTATTACAAATTCCAAACTGCACTAGTATATTCAATGCTTTAAATGTCTGAACTAATTAAGTTTCTAGCTCAGTTTCTTCCATAGCTTGCTCCAAGATTTATAGCACTAAAGATCAGAAGGTTGAATCAAGGATTTAATAAAATGTGTTGGACAAAGGGAGAAGTTGTGTAGCTGCACAGAATAATAAGTGTTCATTTTAGCACTGCTGATGTGGACGTAATGATAATTACTACGCATCTATTGAAATTGATTTAGGTTTTAGCCTTACTTAAACATTTAAATATGTCATTAAATAATTACTTTAGCTAAACAGACTTGAAGTATTGCTGACAAGCCTTTTAGAAACCTATATATTGCTATTATCTTAACAGAGTAGCTTTTCCCAAAACAGACCTTTATACTTAATGAGAAGGCAGACCCTAGTGAGTTTTATATGTATTTCTATAAGCAGATACAAAAAGATGCTTTATACTCATTCATAGTTGTTACTGGCATACCGCTTTGTAGTATTATACTGAATTAACTCACTGTATATTATCATTCATGGATTTCATTTTTCACATATGAGAAAACAAAAATGCAAAAAAAGTGGATCCTGGGGTTTATATCAGTGACGGATATGGTGAAACTTCTAAGAGCATTTCAGTTATGTCTTGGAGTGTAACATACAAATAAGACAGCACAGAAAACAGACAAGATCAAAATGTTTCCAAATTACCAAATAAACTTCAAGATCTCTAAACATTAGATCCTGTGGCAATGGTCAAAGGTGTTTCCTGCCCAGTGTTGTCCATGGGCTCATAAATCTTGCCTTTGATAAAAATAAATGTGACATATTGTGCTGCTTCAAATGCTTCGGAAACTAGTATCACATAATCCCCCATCTCCTTTTTAAAATAGCCCAAAATGTTTTTTTTTCATATTGCGTGATTCAAAATGTGTAAATGGGGATTACATCAAAGATACAGGATTTAAAACTGAGCAAATTTTTTTAGAGTTATACATTATAGGGAGGATTCAGCTATCTGGAAACTAATTTCCTTGTGATGCACTATAACTGAAATACTGCCAGGTGATCTTGGTCAGAGACAACTGATCTAAATCTATTTAGCAAGGGAAAAAATCACCAAGAAGCTGTACCCCCAAACAAGGCTCTCATATTGTACAAAAATAACTGACATTATCGTTTTTGTGAAAATGAAAATTACCGTTACTGTTACCCCAGGACTTTCCCCATGAAACTTGTTTTCAGATTTTCCTAACTTTGACAAATTTTCCATTATCCCTCCCAGAGGTTAACCTTTATGTAAAGTTTGAACAGGTTGTCCAAGCCATTTTTGAACTACTGAAAGGTAAAAATATATACTCTCCTCCCCCCCATTTAAAGAAAAATTTAAAGTAATTTTTTGTGGATATGGTGAGCTGTCCAATTTGAAATGTCCATGTGGGCTTGATCTCAGTGGGCATTAGATTTTTATTTTCAAATAACAAAATACTTAGCAGAGGATTGTACAGAATTATCTACCGCGTTTGCAAATCTCTAGTAATGGAGATCCCACAAAAGAAGAAGAAGAAAACACTGAGCAAACCCTCACTGAGTTTTAAAACGTCTATAAATTGAGTTTTGCACAAGTGCAGCATTAATGTTTGCTAATGACAGGAGCTAGGGTTTAATCCAAAACTCAGTAAAGTCCATGAAATAAATGTAGGCTTTTGATCAAGCCCTCAAGTGCTGTGTTACTAATGGATCAAGTGTTCTGCCTCGTTCAAGTGAAATCAGTTTGCAAGATTCTCCGATGTGGTGTGACCACTTTGCTCCCCAATGTTGGCAGAATTTGGCCCTAATATTGGCATGTCCAGGCCCAGTAAGATCACCATTGTGCTCTGGTGATGTAGACTTAGTTGTTAGCCTCCTCCGCCATATGCTTTGCTGCTGCCAACATTTAGAGGTTGTGGATGGGGTGCCCCTAAGCTGCTCTGATTCTGGTGGTGGTTTTTGGTTCTTTGGGTTGATGTGTATTAGTGTTACACTTAAAGAACAGCTCTGCACACAGTGGCCCCCAGGATCAAAGAATGCACAGAGGAGCTTTAAGACATCTTTGTGAACCCTTCCTCCAACCTGTTCCTCATGATGTTCAGCCACATCCCAGGACCTAATCATAGAATATTAAAGTTGGAAGAGACCTCAGGAGGTCATCTAGTCCAATCCCCTGCTCAAAGCAGGACCAACACCAACTAAATCATCCCAGCTAGGGCTTTGTCAAGTTGGGACTTAAAAACCTCTAAGGATGGAGATTCCACCACCTCCCTATGTAACCCATTCCAGTGCTTCACCTCCCTCCTAATGAAATAGTGTTTCCTGATAGTCCACCTAGACCTCCCCCACTGCAAATTGAGACCATTGCTTCTTGTTCTGTCATCTGCCACCACTGAGAACAGCCTAGCTCCATCCTCTTTGGAACCCCCCTTCAGGTAGTTGAAGGGTGCTATCAAATCCCCCCTAACTCTTCTCTTCTACAGACTAAATAAGCTCAGTTCCCTCAACCTCTCCTCGTAAGTCATGTGCCCCAGCCCCCTAGTCATTTTCATTGCCCTCCGCTGGACTCTCTCCAATTTGTCCATATCCCTTCTGTAGTGGGGGGACCAAAACCAGACACAATATTCCAGGTGTGGCTTCACCAGTGCCGAATAGAGGGGAATAATCACTTCCCTCGATCTGTTGGCAATGCTCCTACTAATACAGCCCCGTATGCTGTTGGTCTTCTTGGCCACAAGGGCACACTGTCAACACATATCCAGCTTCTCGTCCACTGTAATCTCCAGGTCCTTTTCTGAAGAACTGCTGCTTAGCCAGTAAGTCCCCAGCCAGTAAAGGTGCGTGGGATTCTTCCTTCTTAAGCTCAGGACTCTGCACTTCTCCTTGTTGAACCACATCAGATTCCTTTTGGCCCAATCCTCCAATTTGTCTAGGGCAGTCTGGACCCTATCCCTACCCTCCAGCGTATCTACCTCTTTCCCCAGCTTAGTGTCATCTGTGAACTTGCTGAGAGTGCAATTAATCCCCTCATCCAGATCATTAATAAAGATGTTGAACAAAACTGGCCCCAGGACCAACCCCTGGGGCACTCCACTTGACACTGGCTGCCAACCAGACATCGATCCGTAGATCACTACCCGTTGAACTAGACAATCTAGTCAGAATTTGATCCACCTTATAGTCCATTCATCCAATCCATACTTTTTTAACTTGCTGGCAAGAATACTGTGAGAGACCATATCAAAAGCTTTACTAAAGTCACAGTATATCACATCCATCGCTTTCCCCATATCCACAGAGCCAGTTATCTCAGTATAGAAGGCAATCAGGTTGACTGTTCCTGATCACCTTCCTCTCCTCCAAGTGCTTCAAAATGGACTCCTTGAGGACCTGCTCCATGATTATGCCAGGGACTGAAGTGAGTCTGTAGGTCTCCAGGTTCTCTTTCTTCCCTTTTTTAAAATATGGGCCCTATATTTGCCTTTTTCCAATCGTCTGGGACCTCCCCCGCTCGCCACAAATTTTCAAAGATCGTGGCCAATGGCTCTGCAACCACATCTGCCAACTCCCTCTGCACCCTTGGATGCATTAGATCTCGACCCATGGACTTCTGCATGTCCAGCTTTTCTAAATATTTCTTAACCTGTTCTTTCACCACTGAGGGCTGCTCACCTCCTCCCCAGACTGTGTTGCCCAGTGTAGCAGTCTGGAAGCTGACCTTGTCTGTGAAGACAGAGGCAAAAAAACCATTGAGTACTTCAGCTTTTTCCACATCATCTGTCACTATGTTGCCTCCACCATTCAGTAAGGATCCCACACTTTCCCTGACCTTCTTCTTGTTGCTAACATACTTGTAGAAACCCTTCTTGTTACCCTTCACATCCCTTGCTAGCTGCAACTCCAATTGTGCCTTGGCCTTCCTGATTACAACCCTGCATGCTCTAGCAATATTTTTATACTTCTCCCTAGTCATCTGTCCAAATTTCCACTTCTTGTGAGCTTCCTTTGAGTTTAAGCTCACCGAAGATTTCACTGTTAGGCCAAGCTGGTCACTTGCCATATTTGCTATTCTTTCTGCACATTGGGATGGTTTGTTCCTGCACTCTCATAAGGCTTCTTTAAAATACAGCCAGCTCTCCTGGACTGCTTGCCCCCTCATATTAGCCTCCCAGGGGATCCTGCCCATGAGTTACCTAAGGGAGTCTAAGTCTGCTTTCTGAAGTCCAGAGTATGTATTTTGCTACTCTCCTTTCTTCCTTTTGTCAGGATCCTAAACTCAACCATCTCATGATCACTGCTGCCCAGGTTGCCACCACTTCTACTTCCTCTACCAATTCTTCCCTGTTTGTAAGCAGCAGGTCAAGAGGAGCATGGCCTCTAGTCGGTTCCTCCAGTACTTGTACCAGGAAGTTGTCCCCAACACTCTCCAAAAACTTCCTGGATTGTCTGTGCATTGCTGTATTGCTCTCCCAGCAAATGTCAGGGGTGATTTTAGTCCCTCATTAGAATCAGGGCCTGTGATCTGGAAACTTCAGTTAGTTGTCTGAAGAAAGCCTCATCTACCTCATCCTTCTGATCCGGTGGTCTATAGCACACACCCACACAGCATCACCCTTGTTGCTTTTGCGGGACTACTCAGTAGCGACATGGCATGAAGTTAGTAGTATTGTAGATAATATCTACAAAGACTTTTTCAACATGGACTACTTTCTCCCTAGTCAGAGTCCAATGTAGAAAAAGAAGACACTTTATGTCCCTCTGGGTCTTATAGAGCATCAGATCCCATTTATAACTCTAGATGCTATTGGTACCCAAGGAATTGTACATATTGATTGAAATCCCGTAACAGAAATGGGGCCAAATAAGATGACCTTTTGAAAATTATCTTTTTCAATAGAGTAAGTATGGCTTAAAACATCTAATAAGAAGGAATAAAGAAGAAGAATTGATCTAGAAGAGAGAAAGGAGTATCACATAATCTGTTTGGTTACATGGGTGCACATTGCTACAGATATTTTATGTTGATATTAAAAATACATTTTGAAATAAATTTAACAAAACTTTTCAAAAAATAATTCTCGTTGGAGGTGAGATTGTAAAAACACAGTGGCATTTTCTAAAGAAAACAATTTGTTTTTATTGAGTTTTCTTGAAAAAGAAAATGCCTTTGCTTTCTGTCAGTTTCTTTTATTCTCTGATGGCTTTTATGTAGATTCAATAAATGTATAAAAAGTTAAAATGATAAAAGGTAGAAACATAAGTAAATAAAATGTACATTTTTTTTAGCTGACAGCTGCATTATAGTTGAAATAATTACTTGAAATATTGTTGTGCATGCTCCTAAATGTAATGATTTTTTTTGCTCTTTTTTGCTTTGTAATGCTACAATTTTTTTCACTTAGTGAAGACTCAGAAAATGTAACGATAGTTGCAGTAGCTTGATAAATTACCTTTCTATTATCAGGATGAGTAAACCTTTTATTTTCAGAGAAAGCTAACAGAGCAGTAGGCATTGTGCTCTATTGCAGACCATAGCACAGGTCAATATAGTCATGCTAGCAAGAAGTTGGTTGAATCAAATAGTGCTCTTGTTCCATTTAGATTCCATTTAGATAGCAGGTAAACTAAAAAGTCATTGAAGATAATATAGACCATTGCTATAGCACATACAGGACCAGATTCTGCCATCTATCCTTCCACTGAAACCTATGGAACTATGCACGGGGTAAGGTACAACTCAGTGTAAGTAAGGGTGACTGAACCTGGCCAAGGATGGATTATATTCAAACATACGGTAGAACCTCAGAGGTATAAACACCAGAGTTACGAATTTACCAGTCAACTGCACACCTCATTTGAACTGGAATTACACAATCAGGTAGCAGCAGAAGAGACCAAAAAAGAAAGAAAGTAAATACAGTGAAGTACTATGTTAAACTTCTTAAAAAAAAAAGAAAGCAGCATTTTTCTTCTGTGTAGTAAACTTTCAAAGCTGTATTAAGTCAATGTTCACAGTTACGAACAACCTCCGTTCATGAGGTGTTCATAATTCATAAGTTCTACTATAAACCTTTACCTAGATACAGTATGTCTCTTGCTGTGGTACATAAGCATTCTGTATATTGGAAATAAGACAGCCAAATCAGGCATATGGCATTTATTTACATCTTAATAGCACCTTGTACAATTATAGTAGCTTTTAAAAATGTTAAGTTATGAAAAGAGAAAAGATAAGGAGACATTGAACAAATTAATTCAAACATGGTGTCATGATACAATAACTTTACTACTGAATCCAATTCCAAAATAATCACAGCAAACTGACAGCATAACCACCTGTAACCACCATCTTCCTTCCCACAGGATTGGAACAGACAGCACAAACCACATATGAATGGAGAATTTCGACTATTGTATGCAATTGTAATTCAGTTGTTGATGAGGGAGACTAAGTCAGACATTAGACATAACATGGGATGTGACAACCTATGATACAGGACTGAAGCAAAAGTCTAGATCAGCATGCCTCCAAATTTTAGATAATGGAATTCAAACCAGGATCCAAATTTCATGCCTGGCCTTTATCTGTATAAAAGATCAAACCAAAATCCTGCATCAGAACTTCCTCTACTTTGAAATTTGGAAGTTGCAGTCTGGAGATAGAATTTTGCAGCTATTATGCAATCTAATGCATATGAACACTAATAACATTAGCAACAAAATACAAGACTAAAAGCACCAGCTTCATTCCAAAAAACAAAAAAAGCAGTGAAGATTCCTCCTGTGACTGCTTTGAATTTACGTCATCAGTTAGAAGTCCTGCATTTAGTTCTGATCACACACCTGATTTACTGACTTTAGTATAGCTTCTCTGGAGGTATACCAGTGTGAGAGGAGAATCAGGCTCCAGATCTTTTCATAAAGTAATAGTTTCTTTAACCTTGAAGAGGTGATTTTCATATTCCTCTTCTGATAAACTAGCACTACAGTGATTAGTATCAAAAGAGAGTTTCCCACATCATGTGACAACCTTGTGACTGCATAATTATAGCAGGTATGTTTTTTTCTTTAAATTTGTTGGCAATATTTATCATTCCAGTTCAGCTAACGAGTGAGTGAAGGTGCCAGAAGGAGCCAACTTAGTCCAACAAAAAATAATGCCCTGTATCAGGAAGCTTTTCCCCAAAGGCTTTATTCTCAGGAGAAAGCTTCACTGGTTGTAACAAAAATAAACAAACAAAAGTCTTTATACAAAAGAAAAAGTCACCCTTGACAATAACTAGGGCTGAAAAGAAACCAGAACAAATGGTCTATGGTACAGCCTCAGAAGCATAACTGAGCTTGTGTCCATTTTATATTTAGTTTTCACAGACATGAGCAGTCAAGTTATACTTGCCCAGCTACTTGTGGAAAATACATTTCAGCTGGCATGCTCATCAGTTCACACAGGCAATAGTATATTATATATGGGATGAAACACTGGTTGAAATGGTGGGGGGTAGGCACTGGTTTCAATGAGCCTACTCCCAATGTAAGGTATTATTTCAGGCAAGAGCATCATAATCTGGCCAGTAACAATCTGAACACATACTGTGTAAAATGTTCAGAAGCACATAAGTGATTTAGGATGTTAAGTCCCAAAAGCATTTAGGACCCATGTCTCATTGAAAGTCAATGGTTTAGGGTCCTGAGTATCTCAATCCCTTTTGAAAAATGTGCTTTTAAAATGCTAGCTGATTTTAATATGTTTCATTGTTTAACAGAATCCAGGAAAGAAATTTGCTAGTCAGCAAACCACTTTTGCCAACATCACTATTGTCAAGAAAAGACCAAACTCCCTCTTGAAAATTTGCCCCAAATGCAAGTGAACTACCTACTACTACACCTTCATTAGTCTATCTGGAGCACTGTAGACATACTGTTGAAGAAATATTGGATTACATTATGCCTATAAACCTCACGTATGGGGCAATTTTCTGAATTATTCACACATAATCACTCCAAGGGATTGCACTTTAGGATGATGGGAAAATGCCTTAAACCAGATAGCCATGAAGTACCTTTATCCTTAACTGTGTTCTCAGAATACATTAGTTTTGATACTACTGTGGCTTTTATCCTGAAATGTTCAGTGATGACTTTACTATTTGGAGATTATGATGATTTCAGATGTTCCAGATAAGTTAATTACTATATTTCACTTCGTTATTACTAGAGAAATACATTGGGTTTTCTTTTTTAAAGAGACTCTTAGTGACAGTACTTTTGTATGTCACATACATAGTCATTTTCAGCAGTTAGGACTGCTACTCAGAATCCTAGCTGTCAGAAATAACAAGTTCAGTAAATTGGATCTCTTGAACTGGTAATGGAAGACTTCTGTTATAGATAACACTGTATTTGCTTTGTGAAAATGTAGTACATCTAAAGAAACGTAAAAGTATAAAACTAGCAAAGGTGGGTGACACATTTGCTTTTCCCACTGGAATTGGAGTTTTTTCCTATTGTGAGCAGAATATTAAAATCAGATGCAGAGGAGAATTTTTGGAAATTCATGGCATCCAGTGAAACTGCCCTACATATGGGCCATTCATCTGGAACAGCTAGTCCATTAAATTGATAGCTGTGAATAATGCATAGAATAGAGATAAAGGTGATTTTATTTTACCCTGATATTGTTGTTTTCATTCTTCTGAATGCCACTGCTATGTCAATGGAAAACCTTTACTGTAGTGGTAAGGATAGGAGGTAGGTCCGACATTGTCAGTATAGTCATTTTATTGGAGTTCCATAGGTTTTATGTAAATCCAATTTGTCCCCCAACCTGAGTACTCTGAAGGGATATCCAGTTTTCACCTTTACCACTCCCATACTATTTTTAGAGCTTTTTTGTAGTAGTTGTGGGAAGTACCTTTCATAAGCCTAGATATATAGATTGTTAACGGTTTTTAATATGTTAAAATTCCTTTACACAGTGCAGTTTTACTTTTGTCTCCCCAAACCTCCAAGCTGCAAATTTTCAACTACAAACACACGTTTTGAATTCTGTAAGGTCTAAGAGAGACATTGTGTGTGTTAATAGCATAGAATCCCACCTGAGCCATTTTCCAGCCCAACAATCTTCTAAATCAGCAGTTCTCAAACTATAGTTCAAGGACCACCAATGATCTGAACATTCCTTCTTGGCAGTTTGGAGGATGAAGCAATTTCAGAACCAAGAAATGAAGTTGGGAAAGGGGGATTCTTTCCTTTACAGAATGGTCCACAAAAGAAATGTTGGCCTAAATTAATTGATGTGTCTTTCTGTCTGGAGAAACTTCTGCTGAGATTCAGTGTTTGCTGATTATATGCCTGAGGCCTCACTATCGCTAACTAAGGGTTATAACACTCTGGTTTGTTTTCACACATTCCTTGTTCCACTGCAGACCACATCGTGTTTTGAATCTGTTTAGAAGATTTGACACACATACTATGGAGTTTAGTATAAAAACCTAGACAGGATAGAATATGGCATGTTTTAAAACACATTCAGAAACCAGATTCAGGAAAATCTTTGACTGGGATGAATGAGTCCTGGTGTCATTGTATGATTCACGCTTCAGAGATACAGTAGGTATCATACTTCTAGCAAATACAGTCCTTCTATCACTTGAGCAATATTCTTATAAAGAAAGTGCTGCAGGCCATGTCTTCTGCCCCTCTGTAGTTTTATTTTCGTCTGCATGCCAGTCGGGTCAAGTCCATGTCATAAATAAGACTTTACAGAAATTCCTTGGTAAATATTTTTGAGTGTAAAAGAGATAAGGAAATAGCAAGAGCCTCAGTGACACCTGCTGCACCAGCAACATTTAAAAGGCTGTCAAAGAAAGGCCATTCATCGTGAACCCAGATTGAAGAGGGAAGATCAAGGGAAATAATCTACACTACTTATATATTAGCACAATAACTGTTCAATAAAAAAGGTAAGTCCAACAAGGGGAAAACATACAGTGTATTGTGAAGGGAACCAGACAGCTGTCACTATTGTGACTTGTGAAGTACCTGGCAATGTCTCAGATGTACCAAAACTTCTTTGATAATATATTTTCCTATTTGAATGAGTTGAAAGCAGAAGAGAAATTCGCTAAGGATATCTTAAAAATAAATGTGGATATCAATTTCATCCTCATTTTCATTCTGCTTTATTTTGGACAGTTCATCTGGATTCCTGAAGTAAAGATTCAGAAGACCTCAGCTATGGTAAATAGTTCCCCTGAAGTTAGCTAATTATTCAATTATATACTATCTAGACGTGTTTGTGCTAGCTTGTTCCCCAGAACAATAGATTTAATAGATAGATTAATAGATTTCCAGTCACCCCATATCTAGTTCCACCTTTACCTATGCCAGTATCCTGGTTATTTGACACTGAGTATGTTGAGAGGAACAAAGTCTACATCAGAAAGAGAATGCTTTCTTCGCACTGGTTCTCTTGTAACTACAGGATCCCTTGCTGTTCTGTATGCGCAAATATTATTTTAAGGCTGGTTATGTAAAGCTGCAATTTGTGAGTCATGTGATCACTACACATTATTAATTAATTTGGTGAAATATAGATAATTCAAGTACTGATCTTTACCTGAACTGATTATTACAATTTTGACCCCTAAACTGCTTGCATGTATCGCAATCCAGACTGCTGCATTCATCTGGAGCAAAACTAACTTTAGTAATGTTCCAAGACAGCACTATTGTTTGCGCACACGGATCACAAACCCTAGTAACCAGTCTTACAAGGAGGTCTGTATTGATAGGTTCCCTCACAGTGATTTTTGCAGGATTGGGGCCATGGTGATTCTGGTATAAATAGCCATTTATAGCACTGTCCACTTGGTCAATCTATTAACGTGATTTCTAGGGTGCTTCTATTGTTTCATTGACCTATTTTTGAACCTCAATTTTACGACTATTCTATGGAATACTACTTTTCCTGAGGTGATGCTACAGAATGACTCCTGATATACCTAATGGAGCAGTGCACAACCCAATAGGGCTGTGGCTAAATGCCATAGTTTAGCTCTATCTGAGCAGTATATAGTTGGAACAGAGACTTTGCATAACACCTCCAAATACTCTAACAGATATTATATATACACTAATGCAGCTGTACTAATGTAAGACTGTGTTAACATTGCTCTCAAAGAATATCAGGTGTTTAATTACTATGCACAAAGAACAAATAACGGGAATAAATAACCTACAGGATTTCACTACAAAAGAATATATGTGATGGGCAATTAAAGTATGCATTCAAGTTTCGTTATTACATTGTTTGTCATTCAGAACTATCTCAGCTACATTTAAAGGGCTTATTAAAACATTAATTTAATTCATTATATAAAAGGCAGATAATTATAATAAAATGTTGCAAATGATAATGAGAAGCATTTTAATTAAGTCTTGGCTTAATTGGAAAGGTTATTATGATTTGCCTGTGATAAAATGGCAGAATTATTTTTTTCTTTTCATTATGGTTGGAGCTTTAAATGGTTATTTAGAATTCCATGCAGAAATGTATCTTTACATTTATATGTTTAAAAGGATGACTGAAGTATTTGCCACGCACACATTTATCAAATTAAATAGAACCATAAATCAAGTTTCTCAGGACCACATTCCAAACATTGGTTACTCTGCTTATATCTCACAGATACATCTAGAATCCACTAGGGCAGTGTTTCCCAAACATGGGACACCGCTTGTTCAGGGAAAGCCTTTCTTTACCTGCCGCGTCCGCAGGTTCGGCCGATCGTGGCTCCCACTGGCCGTGGTTCGCCGCTCCAGGCCAATGGGGGCTGCGGTAAGTGGCGGCCAGTATGTCCCTCGGTCCACACCACTTTCCGCAGCCCCCACTGGCCTCCAACGGCAAACTGCGGCCAGTGGGAGCCACGATCGGCCGAAACTGCGGATGTGGCAGGTAAACAAACTGGGCCAGCCTGCCAGGGGCTTTCCCTGAACAAGCAGTGTCCCAAGTTTGGGAAACACTGCACTAGTGAGAATATCAAGTCTCATAGAAATTGAGAACTTTTTCATGTGTTTTTATTCATAGTAGAGAACTATGCCCTTATTGTATTAGGCTGTGTCTTTGACTGAAAAAGGAAAAGGTTTTACGTCAGGTAACTTGAGAGAACTATCTTGATGAAAAATCCTAGTGGACACAAGTCACTGTAGTGCAGTTAGATGAAGTAATCTCCTAGCAAGGGGTCTAGAGTTGGCTACAACTATTAACACTGAGGTAAAATCTACCACGGTTTTATCTCCATTAGGATTTTATATCGAGATATCTATCTCGATATAAAATAACACCTTTTTGCAGTGAAGACATAGTCTTAATTTATAGGGTTTTGGTTTTTTTCATGGAAAAGATAAGTTTTTTTTTTATCCTGTAGGTGTTCAGATTAATTTCTCTATATCCCAAATCAATTTCCATAGTACGCTGTTGGCTTCGTCCCTATTAAAGTCTTAGATGGTTCTTTCACAATATATATCTGTTCATTTCTTAACGACCTTGAGTTTAAGAATGACCATTTGTTGTTGGCTGAACATTTATAAAAGCTTTATTATATGTATTGATGAGGTGGCCACAGAGTGCAGGTTGAAGCCCTGAATGTGGCCTCAACGAGTATAAAGAAAGAGTAACTTGACTGCAGTTAATGGGCCTTGGTTATTTGCAATGTGCCAGTCTTCAAATCAAAGGGGTAGTTTAAAAAAAAAACAAAACAGAGTGGATAAAAGGTTAACATGAGGGTCAGACCAAATTTTCATAAATGCCCTCTAATTTTGGATTTACACACCTTGGGCCTGAGTTTGTCGTATTGAGCACCAACAATTCTAGCCAATATGAAGGGAAACTGTGGGTGCTCAACACCTGAAAATTAGGCCACGTGTGCCAAAAGCTGCGCACGCAAAAAGTGAGACATGCAAAATCAGGAGTTGCTTTTGAAAAGTTTTGCACAATATTTTTCAACTTTATGTGTATCTGATCATATGCTTGGTAACCATTTGCAAAACAATCTTTTAAATACAGTACTAATTTCTGGTATAATTTGACAGAATAAGTTAATGAATATAGGACAGGTTTTCAGGCCAAATCAATTTAATACAAACGTAACTCCACTTTGCACTTAGACATATTGGATTTATGTTAGACAGCAAGCCCCTCTCCACACCCTGAAACTTCACATTTTGATCCTCAATACAGTTCTGATATTTCCACAGTGGGAACATGAACAAAAGTAAAGAACTAGTTTAGAGACAACTTCTCATCATATTCTTGTGTGAAATTAGAAATTGTATAGCTACTAACCAGAGGTATTTTTGAGGAGAGGAGGGGCTGTGCTTTAAATGCTTAGGCTTGACTATGCCATGTTTTTTTTCGTTAAAATTTCCCACCATTGTTTCCTTCAGTGGATACTCTGAGGCACACAAGATGTCAGTGGCCTCTGGCATTTTAACTATTGAATTGTCTAGAAACTCTGAGTAGGGTTAAAGAACAAGGTGGTTAAAACCCAGGTGGCTGATGAACTCTAGCTTTCCCATCACTTGTAGCACCAAAGGAGCTTCTCCAGTGGTAGCAAAAGTTGAATCTTTTGAGGAAAAGAGTTAGCAAACACAGCCTATGAGGCTTTACTTCAGAATTTACCATCTTAATGAGACAAGTAGGGCTCAGTTTAAGAAGTTCATACATCATTTGGGAGTGTATAGGATTAGAAGCAGTTCACATTAGGTGCTGCTATTTTTTAAGTCATCCTCCTCTTCCTGTCTGCTGTCTTTTATCCACCATCACTTCATGCATTCCACTCCTAACACTCCTTGATTCCCTCCTCTTGTTGTTTTCTCAATAAATTTCTAGTTAGTAGGAGAGGGAGAACAGATTAATTAACTTGCTTTCCACTATTAACTGAACCATACTTGCTGTTTACTTAGTACATTTTCACTGGCATTGTCCTGTATTAAATATTTTATACATTTGTGTGTATTTGCATTCACCTATTGAAAGAGCTGCATAGATAATCATAGAAATGAAAGTCCTCTGTTTATCAAAAGAGGTACAAAATGCACAGTAGCAGTGCACACTTCCCTACACACGCCAATCTCTTTCTGGAGGGATCACCTTGGGTGGTAAGAAGATGAATCAGTCGCGATGCCCTTTCAGTTTATGACCATTATAGTCAGATCACCAGCATGGTGCCAACTGGTACCAATTTTTGAAATGTGTACGCTTCTCCAGGAGGAATGAAACTGACACAGCAGTTATTTCATATAGATGCTATCATCATGCGTGAAATTAAGCTATAATGAAGTACGCATTCGTTATGGAAGTATGACTCTGCATGGGTGAGTGTTGAAACTGTACATTTTAGAAATTAGACATAAATCACATCTTGAGATACAGATCAAAATATGTATATACATCACAAGATGTGATTTATATGATTGACTTCTAAAATGGGATGAGATACTTTCAACACTCCCACTTAGGGAAAATTGGAGGAGGGCCTGTCTACTAGTTGCCTAACAGCTTAAAATTAAAAGCTCATTAAGAGAGAATGCCAGAGAAAGGAGCATTATTGGCTCTGACACTCTCCTTGGGGAGTGCCCAGTTTGAATCAACTGTGTCAGAGAGAGAAATAGATTGAAGGTGTGTGTAACAGGGTGCGACTCACCACCACAGCCCCTCCTGCTGGCCAACCTGGGAATTAGCTTAGGGGTTGCTAGTATGCCCTTCTCAGGTGGAGTCTTGCCTATCATCTTGTCTGTCTCCACCTCCAGGAGGCATATGGCTCCCTGGACACAGCCCTCTGGCAGTGTCCCAGTCAGTACTTCCCCCCCTTCCAAGGGACTGACAGTCCTTAGCCCAATCATTTGCCTCAGTAGCAAACTGCAGTCCCAATTCTAGCCATTCATCTCAGTGGCAAACTGCAGTCCATTCACCAGCCACTCCCCTCAGTGGCAAGTGGGGGCAAAGTGGTGAGGGGAGACCCAGACCCACCCACTTCTCCAGGTCCCCACCCAGGGACTCTATAGCTAGCAGCCGCATGCTGCCCTTCCTCCAAATCTGCCATCTCCTTCCCTGGGCTACTTCCCTACAGCCCTAGCACCTTCTCTGCCCTTGTGTCAGGGCCTCAGTCTAGCAGCCATCAACCTGAAGCTTTCTCCTACTCTGCTAACCCTGCCCAGCACTACTCTGTCCATGGTCCTCCATCTCCATCTCCATCCTCATCCTCATCCTCCAGGGAGTGACTGCCTTCCCCTCTGCTTAGCAGCCCCTTCTTATATGGACCAGCCTGGCCATGATTGGATGTTCCAATAAAGCTTCTCCTGATTGGCTGGCACTATAAACCTTTTCCTCATTAGCTTCCTCCCTTGCAGCCTCCCTAAGGTGGCTTTAACCTCTTACCTACCAGTAAGGGGCAGCTGTCACATCACAGTGTGTCTACACTGAACTAAAAGACCCATGGCTGGCCAGGATCAGCTGACTTGGGCTAGCAGCACTCAGGCTGTGTGGCTATAAAACTGCAGTGTAGACATTTGGGCTCAGGCTGGAGTCTGGGCTCTGGGACCCTCTATGCTGTCTGCTTCATTGCTCTGGTAAAATCTTGTCAACAGTTTTGAAGGTGAGCAGTTCCTGCATAGTATGGAAAGACACCAAAATATTTGGTTCAGTCTTTTTGATATACACTGAATTTTGCTCGCAAATGAATCCTATTTTCTTAATGGAGAAGGAAAATAAATTGTAATTATTTTCCTATGATGGGTGAACCTTTCCAGGGATTTCTGCTACCAGTTTTTTGTTCAGTTGCACAATCAGTTGCATGCCAAACCTGTGAAAAAAAAAAGAAAGCAGAAATTGGACTTGTTTTTGGCTTAATCAGCTTGTGCATTACTTGTTGGCTAGTTTTTGGCATGTAGCTTGTTGCTTGTTTGGCTTGAAGCTTGTTGCTTGCTGTAGCTTATTGCTTCTGTTTTTTGAGCGGCTTCTGGCAACCATGATCAAGGGACAAGCAGGGGCAAGTGGGGGAGAGAGTCAGGGATGCGCAGCAGGCCCACAACAGTCCCAGACTGAACGTGGGGGGGGGTTTCCTAGTCACAGAGTGTTGGGGTTCTTAGGGATTGGCTTGTTTTGGCCTTGTTTTGAAGTGGGATTAGCTTGATTTTTGGTTTATTTACCATGTGAAGGTTGGCAACTGTGCTGCACATTTGTTGCAACTGCTCCTCCCCCAAAAACAAAAAACTGACAACATTTGGATGAGGAAATGCAAAGAGGGGAATTGATTGTAGAGTGTTTTGAAATGAGTCTCCTTTAGTTGCTAGCTAGAAAATATGTCATCGTTCCCCCATCCCCTCCATAGAAAATGACAACTTTTAAGGAAAAAAAAACACATTAACATCTAAACTTGAAATATTTAGGCTGAAAACTAACATAGTTCTATTCAGAAATACCATCATGGTCCCATTTTCCTCAGTGGCAGGTTCCCTGGTTAGATTACATTTCCCATGCAGCACCATGGTTACCCGACTTGGTGAGGGAAGCCCCTACAACATGGAGTCCCATCCTGGCCACAGTGCATCATGTGAGAAGAAGGGCAACTGGGAAGCCTGGTGGATAAAGAAAAATAGGGACATGAGGCAACTGAACTACAACTCCCGTGAGACAGTGAAGCAGAATTTTTTTAATCAAAATATTTCATTTTTTCGCTGAAATATTTTTTTCACTGAAAATTAAAAAGACCTTTTAAAAACCCATTCAGTTATTCAAGGGGAAAAAATCCAATTTTTTTGAGGAAAGCACACATTTTCATGAAAATTTTTGTTGATTTGAAACCCCAATTTTCTATTAAAAAAAAAAGTCGTGATTGAAAATTTTCAACCAGCGCTAGTCTCTGTGCTTTTACTCAAATGTATAAATAAGAGGGCTGGAAAACTATTTTTTCCTTGATTTGTCAATTTTATTGTATAATAATTTGAATATTGGAAAGATGCCCAGGGGTTATGGCTAGGGACATAATATACACAGTGTAATTGATGGCAGGGTTGGTAGCATCACCTATGGTTAAGATTGCTTAACATTTTCCCTTATAAGAATCTGTTTTCAGTAGCTGTATAAACTTCAGCTTTCAATTTCTGTTTATCTGAAGACAGACATATATATATGAAATTGAAAGCTGAAGTATATATATAAAGTGCATTTACTTAAACAATGATGTTCAACGAAACAAGTTAGCAGCACACATTTTCTAAAGAAAAGGTAACTTGTTATTTCAAATTATTCAAAATCCATCCACAATTGAGTCTTAGATGGAGAAGATAAAGAAATAAGCAAACATAACACTTTAGCAACTCAATCTGAAATAACACAGTCATATTGATCTGTGACTAATTTTTGTCTTTGACAGCTGTCTTCCCATACTGTTCAGTGAAAAATAGCCACAAAGAGAAAATGTAATAAATATAATAGCTCCTTGCTTTTTTTTCACGGTATTGTACACAATCCAAGGCCTAGAGTATGAAATGTAAACTGGAAGGCAAGGGCCAAACTGTCTGCTGTTGTAAATTGGCAGTGCTCTCTTGACTTCAATGGAGCTGCACAGATTTATATCAGGAGAGAATTTGGCCCCATATATTTTTTTCACACAGTAACTCAAAAGATTTTCTTTAAAGATAAAGAAAAGAATTACAGTCACTGTAATTAAAGTGACATATATCAGAGCACTTAACATAATCAAAAGACACATTTATAATTTGCAAAGATCAATTGTGTGAATACCACAATTGCACCAATATTTGTATTTACTATTAAAACAAAGACTTCCATTATGCTTTGCAACAGCTCATCCATCCAAAACTCCACCACTTTCTGCACTGAGTTTCTTCCTTTAGTTTTCTGTGGAGGGCAAGTTGCATATTCTATATTCCTAAAGATATATATCTTCATATTGTGCAACACTCTAAATTTCATTGAAGATAATGTGAAGCATCTGTGCCATCATAGAGGGAATCGTGTTAATGTCTCCCAGTTCTTAGGTGTTTTTATTGATTAGCTTAGCTCAGGTTGAAGAAGATGAAATCTTTGTTTATCTTGAATTTTCTCTGGAGTTTCCCATTGTATCTAACGTGGCTGTTAGAAAATGACACCCTTTCCAATTTCAGCACATACACACTCAGCTTCTAATTGAGCTTTAAAAAGTCAGATTTATCGTATCAGCTATTCATTTTTGACAGGGTTGTCCATAATACTCACTTAAGTGTATCTTTGCAGATCTTCAGATATATTACATCACGGTCTGTGTGATACATAGTCTGTTCTGATTGGAGCATGGCTCTGCCAACTGGGAATCCTTATGTGTTACAGAACATTCTTTAGCCTATTAATTGTCCTCCTCCTCCCATACACACACACACACACACCTCATTTCACACACTTGCAAGCACACACACAAAGATTCACATTAAGGAATACATTCATCTCATTGTGAACTCGATCATATGTACAACTAATATTCTCAACATAAAGACGACACAGCTTCCACTGACCTCAGTTAAAATTGTGTGCTCAGTCAGCACCACTAAAAATCAGTCCCAAAGGGTATCAGACTGGACACCATAAATGGATAACACTTTTGGCCATGTCACATGGCAGATTGGTGTCAGAAGCACAATAAAATGCAATCAGGCATTGGACATATAAAATACAAATCTATAGCGTTTACTCATGAAAATTTATAAATTGGAAACTGAGAAATAAGAGTTTGCTTCTGCAAACTTACTCACATTGAGGGGTACCTATTCATATTTGCAGTCCCATGAATCAGGCCCTACAGCTCTTAGTTTCTGGCATAATAAGAATATTTGTCCTGGTACTCTTGGTGCACAACTCATGAGAGAGATAAACCCTAAAATATTCATGGCAGGAAAATAAGTATATAAATGGTTTATCATGGATGCAAATATAAGTCTAGTGTCTATGTTAAGAATTGTTTCACATTAGAGATTAGAAGTAGATAAACTCAGTGACCTGTTGCATGAGATATAATTAATTTAGCAGCTTGGCCATATCTGAAGCAATAGAAAGCAATTTTCTACAGAAAGGTGGAAAAAATCCATATTGATCAGTACTAAGTAGTAAAAATTTATTGCAATGTTGTCAGTTGCCTCATTCCAAATCAATACAAATCTCACCAAAAGCTGCTTAAATGCAATAAGAATCTGACAAGGCCTTTTTGTCACAGATAAGTGTTAAAGCAATGAAAGGGCCCCTGAGGAAAATTGTCTCTCTGACCAGAATGCCAGTTTTATTCTGTTTCAGAAGTGTTGTTTTGGGTATAGGACATCTTTATTGACATTTTGGAACCATGAAGAAAAGCTTAGTGTTTTATCAGTTAACTAATGCAAACGTTAAGAAATGCCTAAGGACTTTGAGCTCTAGATAAGTTGTTTTTCATAAAGTTGCAAAATTTGTTGCATATCAGGTGCAAACAAAGAATTGATTTTTAGAGAAAATATTCCTATTGGCCAACAGAGTAAAAAATACAGTGTTGGACACATTTTAACAGTCCTGTTTGAAATTTAATAAAAAATATCATAATGTGATGTCAGTCTGAGGAATAAAATCCTTTAGCAGGAATACTGAAGCTGATTCAAACTGACATGAAAAAAAATCTGTCTTTTTGAGGCATGGGCAAGATATTTTTGCAGGCAAGTTGTGAAATATGCTTTAACTCAGCTTCAATTTAACTTTAGATCTTAGTACAAGAAGCAACCACATCAAGCAGCAGAATCTAATTTGGAGCTACAAAAGGGGAAACAGAAGCCCTTAGACCTTGTAAGACAAGTGATGTTTCTTGAATCTGATCTTGCTAGAATTTAGTCACCTTGGCAGCACTGATGCGTTGCATAAATGTATCCAGTGAGATGTTCTATTTAATCACCACATATATACACAGCCTCTAATTTAAAATGATGTGAATTTAGACTTCGTGAAAGGTGCCAGATTAACAGGCAAGAGGTTTTGAATTCCAGTATTTTTCAATATAAAAATAATTTTTCATTTTACAGGATCAATCTGATAGTAGGGGTATATATCTATACCTATGTTGGGTACTGAACTATGTTAGGACTTTATGGCAGCTAAACCTAATCACTCTGGTATATCCCTTCTCTAGGAGGATTAAGTATTTTGACCATTGCTAGTAAACCCATTGATTTTGGCCATTTTAATTACATCATAAAGAGATCCCAGCATTGTTTATATCCATAATCAGTGGAAGGGAGTAGCCTAGATGTTAGTGTGTGAGGTTTACCACATGATTACAGAAGTCCAATTTCAAAGCAAAACTGCAGCTTCCCAGTCATTATAACAACCTTGGATAATTTGAACTGGGGACAGAGTGCAGATTCCATTTCAAGTTCCTGTTCGAGGCTGTTTGAAATTTGTACTGACAAAAGTATCTAAAAAGCAACAACAATAAAAACCTCACTGATCCCTGTTTTCTAGATTAGTTGGCTAGTTCTTTGGAATTATTATTATATAAGAATTATATAAGAAAGTAAGAGGGAGGAAGTTACAGAATCTTTCCCTAAAAACATTTGTAGATGTCTCTGTTAGATCTCCATAGATCTATCACTGTTGTTCCACTCCCCAGAATGTTGCTGTTATTTTTGTGCTAAAAAAATGGAGAAGCCTCTATACTGAGAGGTTGTTACACTATCAATCCATGTATATCATAAATATGTTTTAAAAGTGCATTTTTAGCTTGAATTCTGCAGAATTTGTATAACTAACCAACAGCAGCTTGAATTTTGACTTATATATTTTTACACTCTAGCAAGGAATTCAAAATTCAATTACATTATTGGTGGTGAAGTCATCCAGTCAGGGAACAGAAATAACATCTGTGTAATTCACCGACATTGCATGAATCTCAAATTTAGAATATTCATTATTCATTAATAATCTGAGGGCAAATAGACATTCACTGAAAAAAAACAGGAATTAATTTGAATAATTAACATAGTTGAGAATTCTGTGACATTCAGAAACAGCAAAAAGGTGGAAGTTGATGAAAACATTATTTGCTACTAATGATTCACAAAGCTCTAAAATAGTAAATGAAGAAGAAGAAAAAAGCAGAGCCTTTATGAAAGAGCACAATGTGTGTCTCTGCTGACAATCTGCACTAAGGTCTGAGAACAAAATGGCTGCCGTACTTGGTACACAACAAGAATGCTTAGAAAAGTGCAATACACATCAAACAGCAAAGGAATCACAATTTCATTGTTACACATAACACATTTTATACTTTCAATCCACTGTGGTGAAATCCTGGCCTCAGTGAAGTCAATGGCAAAAATCCTGTTAACTTTAATGGCAGGCTGTCACCTCATGTTTCAGGTTGCCTTCTTCATTAAGCCAATGGGG
Organism: Lepidochelys kempii; assembly: GCF_965140285.1. Classification (NCBI taxonomy): domain Eukaryota; kingdom Metazoa; phylum Chordata; order Testudines; family Cheloniidae; genus Lepidochelys; species Lepidochelys kempii. The sequence goes on from NC_136380.1 coordinate 180,976,625, forward strand.
AAAGTAGTGAAGATAGAGATGCTGGTCAAGCTCCTCAAGGGTGAAGAGGGAGAGAAAGGAGACACTTACTAGTGGGCTCAGATCTGCATTCTGTTCCCAAAGGCAATTGAGGTTGATTTCCAGTGTGCTCCGACTGTAGTTTGACTATGTTGTGGCTGTTTTTAAACAAGCTCTTGACTATAGGCAATAATGCCTGAGAAGTTTGCAACTTTTATATGGTTGCCTTTGCAATCCTAGAAGTGGGACAAGAATTTATTTAATGAAATATAAGAAGAGGTGGGAAACATACTCATTTTAGCTTGACTTTATCACAACAGAGAATGAGAAACTAAAGTCTAAAATAATCTATGCTCCTATAAACCACGAATCCAAAACTAGGTTATGCTTTAGTTTTGTCTTTGCAAAACCAAAAAGTGATGATGGAATCTTTATTAAAAACAAACTATGCCCCACTAATTCCTGAACCTATCTCCTATTATATTATAAATCACAAATATAACACTGTACAGTTTAGTTATTACAGAGGACTGGTGGACAAAACAATATGTTCAAAGAGTTAATCCAATTTTACAATGGGATAATTCTGTATATACTGAATTGACTTATGAGAGTTACTTAGAAGAAGGATCACAGCAACTAGCTCTTTTATTGACTGCTGCTATCAGTGAACAAAAACAGAAAAGAGGATTTTTGCAGGGCATTTGTAAGCCATGGATGTCTCTTTAGATAGTTTAGCTGTGCTAAAGACTGGATTATAGAAGCATCCTTATGTTCTGTGATGAATTAAAGGAAGATTTTCAGCCTTGGACAATGGGAAGTCATGCAGTCCAATACTAAGTAACATCTGCTGTGTACTTTTATGCCTCTTGCTCATTGCAAAACACGTAGTAGGGATTTTTTTTGAAAGGAGGGAGGTTTCAAAGTCCACAATATAACAACAGGTAACAGATGTTCTGGTCAGATGGTTAAACTAAAATATATTTTAGAAACTGGGATCTTAGGCAGCAAATTAAAACAGGATTTATGACATAACAAACTTTATTTCTGTAATTTCTGTACTGTAATTCTCTTTGAAAGCTCCTCTGGATATATGGAACTTTCATGAATAAATTTTGTTTCCATAACACCAAGGAGCATTATTTTATTATTCTGTGAATTGATCTTTAATTGTTGTTGGAGTAATACCAAGCCCTTCTGCCAGATTTTAAGACTTCTCAAGATAATCAAACAAGTTAATTAAAAAACTAACTCTTGCAGCTAAATTGTGGAGTTAGGATATGCATGATGGTGTGTATTCATAAGAAATATCTCATTCTGAGCAAGTTGCAGGATAATGCAAACACACCCCTTTCTTTAATTTCTGTTGCTATTCGTAATCCTGGGGTGATAGTATTATTATTTTATTATTGCTTTTATTATTATAGTAGTTATTTTATTAAGACCTGACATACTGGTCTTTTATCAGTCCAATGTAGACCATAGGGCACTTGATCACTCACTCTAACATAAATCTTGTCTTTATGTAACAAATAAAGAGCTGGTGTGGAAGCCCATGTCCAGTTATGAATGTATGAAGCTCCAGGGTTGCAGGAATCTGTGTACTTCATGGCTAAGATACCGCATAGACCAGATGAGTTCCATTGTTGGTCTCAAAGGAGCCATTGCTGCTACTGCTGGCTAGATGCTTGTCAAAGTTGTACTCCTACACCTCAGACATTGCTATGGGAGCATGACAAGCCAATAAGCAGCCCAAGAAGCGGCTGCTGAATTCAAATGGGACAAAACAAGTCTTTCAAAAGGTCACTCTTCTGTTGTTTTCCTCTTTGGATTGATTGATGGCTGTAAGAACAGTTGCTGCCAACTCAGGTGTTTCCAGATGTCTATACTAGTATTGCTTAGCTTTGAAAGATAAGGACTGCTAGTTAGCCACAGGGAATGCTGGCATTCAGTTGGTGATGTAGTGTATTTATAACAAAAAAAAAATCCTATATTCCTGAAACTTAATCTACAGGGTACAGTATAGTAAAATAATTAAAATGTGATTTCCTTGCTGCACACTAGACACACCGCATAGCCATTGCTACAGCATTATTAGTGTTTATTGTTTTAAGAGAAAGGGTTAGGAGAAAACCTGTCCATTTGTTACGTCACCTCTCTCTTCCTGTGATGCTACGGCTGTCGATTTCAACTGAGGCACTCAACCTAGAAGTCCCTTGATTTAACTGGGAGGAAATGTAGCAGGGCATTATTGGGGAAGGGCCCTTTACAATACAGCTTGTGAAATTCCCCCCTTGGTACAACAGAGCCAAAGACTGCTCACCTTAAAGACATGCTGCAAGCCTACTCCTCCTTCCTTGGCTTTGCAGAGGATTAGGTGGAGTGCATCTGGGTTAAAGAGGGTGAGAGGTGGTATTTAGTAATCCTGCCTAGTTGGGGAGAGTTCAGACCTTTTATTGGGTGATTGTACTGTTTGTTCCTGTGTCTTAATGTGCCATCATCCTAGGATGACAAGATCTGCAGAAGTTTCAGTAATAAACTTAAAGAAGCCCAGTTGGACAATCTTCGTCTTTCCCTGTGGTACATTTTCTGATCTACTTTAGCAGCTCGCAGAGAAGATAATGAGGTGCTTCTGAACCTGAAAATTAGAAACTGCCTGCCATGACTCAAATAAAAATCTCAAAGTGGAAGCAAGCAAGTGAGTGGGGGGAGAGTTACAAGGTTCATTTTTGTTTTTGATTAAAAGGAAGCTGAGGAAAAGTATTTGGCAATCAGCTAGAAAAACAGGAAGGTGAACAGGCAGTTTGGGAGATAACCAAAGAAGTAAACCTGTACAACTGCCTTAAACAGGGTCATGTGACCTTCTTCAATTATTTGGTAGCCATGGAAGTCATTTTACATATGAGTAACTTGACTGGCTAGGAGGGCAAAACTACTTACCTTTTTCCTTTCATGTAACTGTCACTCAACCAATCATTTAAGGATGTACCACACAGAATATATGGGTAATATAATGTTGGTATAGTCTTCAGTTTGCAATGGTGGTGTTATAGCAAATAGCAAATAGCAAAGTGAAGTGAATTAGATAGAGCTTCAACAATGAAAATCGTATAGAACCCCACATACATATTGTGTTAATCAAAGTATTTTTTGGCTTTTGTTTTAGTCTCACTTCCCTGTTTTCCTTTTAAGCTACAATACATCAGTTACTATGGAAACAATGGTTTCATTGGTACAAAGGGTGTTTAGTAAAATCCACAAATGTATCTAAAATCAATTTGTGTAATAGTTAAAATTTGATATGATGGGCTGTGAAATTAAGTAGATTATGAAAATGTGTTACTGAGAGATATGTATATGTTATATATACTTTCACTCATACACGCTTGCACATATCTAGAGACTGACTGAAAATAGAATAAATAACATAGTAATAAAAGTGTGAAGTCTACATTGCTTTTACAAACAGACCTTTGACTTTTTTTCAATTCAGGAATGATACTGATGGCTAGAAAATACAAAGATAAATGAATTTCCTTGGAATACACAGACATCATTCTTTAGTAATGATTCATTCCTCTCTCTGACCCTAGTCAACAACACACTTTACCTGCTGATAGCACCAGCACACTAACTCTGTGTCCCTTATAATACAAACATTAGCCTGAATCCCTCACAAATAGATGTATTTTTCCTTCCTTTATTAGCTTTCTTATTCCATAGACAAAGCACAATCAGTAAAGGAGTCATTCCTATTTTTTAGAAAGAAGTAATTAGTCCATTTCCTCCTGGGGGTTTGCAAAGTTCTTCAATAGACGTGACTGGAAGAGGAAGAGGCTGAAGATGGTGGCCTAAGGGAATAAACTGCTGACTTGATAAATCTTTGGGTCTTAAGAGGTCATCACTTGATGTCGAGAAGAAAGATTGACTTACCAGCAAATATGAGCATGAGCTGTTACTGCTTGTAAAATTTGAAAAAAAAGAAAAAGTGATATAGAAGACACCTTCATATAGGAGATACTCATATTTTAAACAGTTACTGAAGCCATGGTTTCATGTGTGACATCTTTAGCAATTCTCATGGATGTATTTATTTATATTTACCAGTTTCTCTGCTCACTGGTGTATTCTTTCATCAAGAAGAGCTGGGAATTTAAATGAAATTTTACCTTAATAAATGTAGCTATGTAATGTAACAAGAAGAGATTTGAAACCTTATGAACTTCAGTAAAAGCTGATAGAAATTAAATAGTACAGTAGCAGTACACTGTGATCCAACTGTTATTAATGAAATTAGAAAACCTCATAACAATATCTGTCTGGTACTTGTTTTACATCATCCAGAGTGGAGGAATCAGTGACAACTAGACTAGTACCAGTGAAGGATCTTACCTATTTAGTTTAGTATTTTGCAAATGGTTTAGTTTTCAAACTATGAAGACATAACAAAACATCATGAGGTAGATACAGTAGAGACTGGTTTGCCCCTCACTGGCACAAGGGAGGGCAAATTATTCACCTCAGACCCAGCAGGGACAACTGTGAACTGGGGGTGGGGGGTTCATTCTCAGGAGAAAATGTAGAGATATGTTTGTAGAAGATTGTAATTGAGAGATGCACCCTCATAAGGGACAATATTATGAACATAGGAATTTGGAGATGTGCCCTGGAGGCAAGGGTTGGGAACACCATGAGGCTGTGTGCCGCAGTTCACCAGAGACACTCTCCAGCTTGTTTTATTAAAGTTCCTTTCTCCTTTACTGGTTTATTATTTAATGAACACCAAGATCGTTATAGACAACAGAACATGTTTGTACTGTCCTTCTTGGATGGAAAGCGACAGTGGTGTTGTGACCCTGTGAGAAGCATTTTGAAGGCACTCAGAGGATGAATGAGCCAGACCATACCCCATCTCTGGCTGTGTTTGCTGGTTGCAAGTCCCTTGATGGAGTCGACAATGTAGCACATTTTGTTGCTGTGATTGGTCCAACTCAGCTTCCTGACACTGGCAGCCTTGAACCCAGAGTATGTCCATGGAACCTGGCTGGGGAAGGAGGGGTAGGAACTGAGTCCAATAGTGTGTTAAATAACTAGGAAGCTTTTTATATATTTACAACATCTGTGTGTTGTCAGCAAATGCCATTATTCCTATTTTACAAATGGGGAGGTGAGGCACAGAGAGACTAAGTAACTTGCTCAAGGTCACACAGGAAGCCTATGTCAGAGCTGTGAATTGAATCCAGATATTATCAATCTCAGGCTATCCCCTAACCACTGGACCTGGCCTTCATTTCAATCTGACATTCAAGAACAAATGCAAACTTACACTGATGGAATGTAGTGTTATGGAAACACAGGCTGACTGTGAACTGGCTCGGCAATCTACCCTATTTCTCATTCTGTATTGTTCTTAAACTTGTGTATTCTGAGGGTCATAAGTTAATTCTGAAATATGGACAACTCTTCCCTATGTTTCTGACAACAAAATAAATGAAGTAGATTGGTATTATTTTAAAATACTTGGTTGTGTCAATGTAGGTGTTTTCGATACTTTAAAAAGACATTTTATAGGTTCCCCCCTGCAGAATGTACATTCTGAGTCCAGGTCGTGACTGCTGTCTCTTCACTGCACTTGCCTCCAACTCTCACGGTGCTCCATGTCAAAGGTTTATATTAATCAGATTGGCAGGGATGTGCTGATCACTCACCGTGCAGGAGAGGACCTGATGCAGTAACAGTAACATGAGGTTTTCTCTGCTTATTTAAAAAAAAATATTGCCAGAAAACAGTGTTAGTCAGCACCATACCTTCTATTTGGAGCTGAGAGGATCAGTAAAGAACAATGTAAAATATACAGTTGATTGATATTTTCATTGCAACCCAGTGAGTGGTTTTAGTGCTGACGGTAAAGCTACAAATGGACTTGGAACAAGGAGATAAAAAGAGAAGTATAAGGAGAACTTATAGTTCATATGAACTCGTAGTTCATTTTAGTCCCATAGCTCCTTGGAAGGTCAATACTAATTTTTGGCTCACCAGAAGAGAGTGCCAGACTGAGGCAAAAAAACCAAAAAAAACAAAAAAAAGAAATAAAAGGGAAATTGATTTTTTTTTGAGTATTGGAAAAAAGAGCATCAATAAAAAAGAGACTTGCATCTACAGAAACTTTACTGAGAAGAAGAGGTTAATTGCCATTTTCAGGAGGAACAGTGTAAAAAATGTAATGGAAATATACGTAATTTGCAAGTGCAATCTGTATTTCTAGTTCAGTAGTTCATTATAGGCGGTATGCTCTGCCAAAATGGTCAAACAATATAATACTTTCAAAAATTGACACATGCAAAAGGAAAAAGAAGTATTAATAGTAAGCATTGCTAAATCAATTTTAGCCTACATGGATTAAGGTCAATTGTTTTGGAGTCTAAAGGTTGAGTTTGATAGATCCTTTTATGATTTTTTTTTCCTCCTGGGCCCTAATCCTGTAATTTGTTGTGTGCAACCAGACTGCAGAGTCCATGGAGAGTCCCACTAAAAACAACAAGTGCACAATAAATTGCAGGATTGGGACATAAGTGGAGAACAGTATATAAAATAGGGCTGGCCAGAAACTAAAAAGAGAAAGAGAAAAGAGTAGCCAACATCTCTATCTGATCTTGAGCAGGAATTTAACACGGGTCTTCTACAACCCCGTCAAATGCCCTAACCACTAGCTTATTGACTCCCTCCTTCCCCTGAGAAATATTCTCATGAAACACACACATTTTCACAAAGCATTTCAGTTGTGCTGAAACAGCATTTTTGAACAGAAAAATTTTTTTGCTGAAATTCTTTTCACCAGCTCGATTATAAAAAGCATGAAGAGGGTTATTAAATCCACAAAATTGTTGCTGCCATAGACTGGGATCACTACTATAGCATGAAACATCCTTCAAATGTTTTTTACAATGCGCACTGTACTGGTAGCTGGTGTTGTATGTACCTATGTCAATATCGGGGAGACATTAGGATTCCGCTTTCTGGGTAGTGCACCTTTCACTGTCAAGAGTCTCCCTGCCTGTCCACTGTGGAGCACCGCTCTGAGTCAGTGCAAGAAGTCTGACACAGAATGAGCATTATTTTTTTATATACTGAGATACCACCTACAGGCCTCAGCCAAGTCAGGAGCCCATTGTGCTAAGCACTGTATAAATAGACAGAAACTGACCATCCCTAGCAAAGAGTAACACGCTGTGCAAACTCACTCTCTCTCATGTGTGCAGGTTCTGGTCTTGTGTACAATAGGGACATTTTGTGCATGTATCCCACTATTACTAATGCTAGTTCAGTTCCATTGTTGTTAGCAAAGTTGTGATTGTAAACTGGCTGCTCTGAGCAGGTGTAAATGTGAAAGTACTTAAAACACCAGCAGCTGGTCTACATTAAGGCTCCCAATATTTCTGACAAAATTTAGCAGAACTGCTGTTACTTATGTTGGAAATGCCTCTGTAAAGGTGAGAGAATAGATTAGTCTCCTTGCCCATTCAATTCTGGCCTCAGAGACTGCCCAGATGGTTGTGGTGAAGTGTGTTTTTGGTAACGTGGACACCCGTACATGGATTGAAACCAAACCAATATTTTTATATGTTGGCCAGCTGATACAACAGATAAGAACTTTTGGTCATTAATCTCCTAGGTTAGATTCACTTGGAGGCTTAAGGATGCATTCTAACCCCGCATATGCCTGTTTTTTTTTTTTTTATACACTTGGTAAAATTCCATTGACTACCAGAGAATAACTAGTGATTTATAGAGGCGTGCAATCAGGCCCATAGTGCCTGGACTTTAATGACTTTATCCAATTATCAATTATCTATACTTTTATATGAGGCTTTTTTATAGTTCTACTCACCATCATTCTTTTAATGTTACATTTTTGTTTTAGGGTAAAAATGTCTCAGTTTTCATGACTGATTGTTGACTTTGTTTAACATAAATCTCCAAGAATTAAAACTTAAAGCATTTAAGATTTTGAGTTTCAAGGCCTTGTCTACACACAATAGTTTTGTATTGGTTTAACTATGTTATGGATGTGATTTCTGTTTCTTCACTGAAACAGTGAAATCTATACCACCCCAGTGTAGATGGAGTTATACTGATTTAAAGGATCCTTATACTAGCATATCTTAGCCCAATAAAGATATGGGAATAAGATATACCAGTGTAAACACCTTTTTACCAGTTTAACTGCATCCACACAAAGGAATGTTGCGCTTTAATGATATTGGTTTCAAACTAAAACAGTGTAGACAAACTCCTAACCTATAATCTTACTCTAAAAGATACTTAATAGGGGATGCAGGGCTCTTCTATTCAGACTTCCTGATACCACATGCTTGAACGCTGTGTCAATGAGCAGTCTAAGTACTACTGAGTCATAGTGCACACCTGGTTAACTCCAAGCAGGGTATAAAAGGAGATCCATGACAGGAGGTAGGTGATGGAATAGAAGAGGTTCTGCAGGGAAACCCTAGGAAGAGCTGACTTTGAGAAAAAGTTTTCACTGAGGTTTATGTTTTGTTACTGTTTATCTGAATTACTATTACAGCCAAGCCTAAGGAAGGGGGTAATTTTGGACTATATACTGTGTGGTGGGGAGTATATAATGTTGGGACCAGGCTGAGAAATCCACTTGTCCTCTTAGTTAAATAGCAAATGAAGGAATTATACTCCTTCAGACATGGACTCAATACTACAGCTAATAGGGAAGAATAGCATTAGTTTAGTATCTTAAACCAAAAAGGTTTCTATCAGTTTGAGGCAGAACACCAGTTTCAGTGGTATTCACCATCTTAAACCTCAAAGAATCTTTGAAAATGGCAGAATTTTTATGTCTGTGACCATTGTACAGCCTCTATTTGGAGAAGGGTTGGACTAAATTCTGCTCCTACAATGAGATACAGCTGATGATCTAATAGGTCTTTTCAGTCTCTTATGTTCTATAATTCCAATTTGTTTTAAATAACTTAAAAGTGATATTTTTATTGCTTACAAAACTTTAAGCTTGTAATGTATGAAACAGCCAAGGCATAATTACAATGAAGTTTGCTTTAGGAAACTATATTTTCTAAGGAAGCTATCCTCAAAGAGAGGAGAACTTGATTCTGTAATGATGCCCTTTTGTATTACTTTGTTTCTGTTATACTAAATGGCTGATGTAGGTGTGAACCTTCTGTTTGATGTTGCTGCAGCAGAATGAAAGTTGATCAATATATCATTATTGATCAGTTTGCTTCTGCTTGGTTAAGCAAATTTGTATGCTATGTTTGGCCCTACACAGACAGTCAGACTAATTTATCCACAAGTAGATTTGAATAAATGTGTCCCTTTGCTGATATAGTGAAAAACATAGCAAATATGTTATATAAGCCAACTGAATAATAACACGATTACTGATGGACCAGAGCACTTGAATATGTGCTTAAAGTTAGGCATGAAATAACGTGACTAAAGTTAGGCTTGAGATTAATTAGGACCATGGTAATCAAATGTCAGTCTCCGTGCCAGTTTCTGAGTCGCCCGATTTTCATTGGCATAAAGAGACTCTTGCCCATAAAACAATGTTTTTAAACCATGCACTGTGTCTCTATGAGTGGGCTGACCTTTAAATTAATATTTTTTTTAACTTCTTGGATTAAAATTAAATATTTTACATCTTTAGCAAAAACACTTCTGGTAAATTTGAATAAACTGCAACCTGAGTAGTCTAATTCTAATTGCATCATATTGTGCATTATTGTTCCATTGATGGTCACAGTCCTATCTGCTTTCGATGTATTCCTCAAGTCTCTCAAATTCTTTCTCTCTTTCTCTCTCTCTGAATCACATTCAGGGAAAGATCATGTTCCTGTGATCTTGTTCTCAATGTTATTTGATGATCCATTTGGCTCCCATGCTTGAAGCAGTCTGAACTTTTTTTTACTGATGGCATGCCAGCTTAGCAATGTGATTTTGTACTTGTACTCCATCATGATACTAACCAGTAAACCACAGTAACTTCGTAAACTCAGAGTGTCTTGTTTGCCCAAGTTCAAATCTCTGGTGGGCACTGGTAGCATGTTGAAAATCTAGTTATGTTATCAATTATGTGTCTTTCCCTGCCCAGTTTCTGTGTGTAATGACATCTGATTAATGAAATTGGGTTGAACTAGTTCTCCCTCTATTTCTTTTCCTATTATCACAGTAGTTCAGAAATGCATCAGGAGGAGGGATCAAGGAGCGGGTGTGCAGCTCAAGTTAAGAAGTCAGATTAGGTTTCTACAACTCAGCTGTCCCTGGTTTAAATGAATGTAATTGCATTTTTTATTCAGTTAGGTAAATGAAAAAAAGATCTCTTAAACTGATTGGCTCTGTGTTCCGTTATTAGCCTGCCTAATCCTCATGTTCTCAGTGTAGCTTTTTATTGGAATATATGTTAATAAGCCAATTTTTTTTATTCTGATAGAGCTTAGTTTTTAGCCACTGTACACTGATTATATGTTTAAAATCATATTTTGGGGGGGAAATGGACATGCAATGGCAAATCCTAAGAACTGATCATTTGGCATCTGATACAGCTGAAAGGTGTTCCATAAAGGAGGTTGTAAGACATTTTGTAGTTTTCATATTCTCTGGTACCAGTCCATTCTCAAGAAGCAATTGAGAGCAGCTGCAGGGCTGCCTCAAGCTGCAGTGGTCCCTGTAAATCTGGTTTGCGCCACTGAAAATCTGGCCTATATTGTATATTTTCAAGTGGCAGGCATTTGCCTGGGAAACGTACAGTATTTCAACACAAAATATATGCATAAAAACAATAATTGTGTAAAGAGCACAGAAGTCTGGACCAACAATAGTTTTTATTTGTAAAAGTAAAGGTCCTTCTAGATCCTGAGCTATGGTAAATTCACATGACTTATCAAAGTTCTCTCTGGCTCCTCTCCTTCTTTATGTTTTTATTTAGGGCCCAAACCAGTGCCTATTGTGAATGAAGAAAAGGGCTGCTGGTTGTCATTTTGAAGCATCAATGGTTTAATTTGCTTCATTTAAAGTACAGTTCTACTGTAAAATGTGACTACCTAATATGGGTACCTTCTTATACAAACAGAGCTGCTCCTTGTTTTTAGTCAGATTTCTAGTTGCTATTAGTGACAAAAAATAAAAGGCAGTAAAAACTTATTTTTATTAATGAAGTAGAACAATCAGAACTATGGGAGAGGAAAGTGGATTCTATTTCTTCTTGTGCATCTTCAAGAGAATAGTTTACTAAATTCTGCTTAGCTACACTTCCGCAAACCCCTTGAAGGCAATCATCAAGTGACGCAATTTACTGAGAACCTGAGGTATGGGTCTACTCTTTGCAAACTGAAAAAAATTAAACCTAGTCTGTGCCCAAGTACTGTGTGCTATGCAAGTGGGAATGAGGGCGCAGAAAGCGCCACCCTTACTTCCAACACTGTATCTCTAGTATTTCCAGCCCCAAGAGTTCAGAAGTGTTTGGGTATTTTTCAACAAGAAGCTTTTGTCAGAAAATGCTGATTATTGAAACTGAAACCTTTTGTGGGAAAGGATCAGTTCTGATAAACTTTACAACTAAAAAAAAAGGTGTTTTTTTTTTTTTTTACATTTTCTAACGAAAAATACTGGTTTGTTTGGAAATGTAAATGAATTATAGTAAATTTTTATAAAAAACATTTCAAAAAGGTCAAAACAGAATGTTTTAATTGACCAACACTGACTTTCTGGGGTGTGAAAAATTTTGATATTTTGAGTTTTCAGCCTGATTTGGGATGGGAATTTTTTTTCAAAATCTCCTCTCTCTCCCTCTCTCTCAATAACTAACTAACTAACTAAATAAAATAAATATTACGGGATGGAAAAACCATTTCCTTCCCATTGCTGTTCAAAACTTGAGTCAGCACCCAAAATATCATGGAATTGGCTTACACATCATGAGATTTAAAAAAATAATAACTTTTTTATTTTCTGGGTATTGCGCCTTTGGGGTGCACTTGATGCATTTTGCAATCTCTTCTCCATAATCATGTGGAATAGAAATATTTTTTAACTGAAAGTCAGTATTTCCATGTAGGGTTTACTGCCACAGTCCTTACCAGTAGGGTGTAAATTCTAATGTGCCATAGCATGTTGCATACTATCTGGCCCAGGTACAATCTGCTGGCATAAACTGAAAGTGCCCTAGTTCACATTAGTGTAGTCCCATTTCAATACTATGTTAGTATGCACTAGAGAACTTTTAACACTCACCAGCAAGCTCCACATGAACCATAAAAATACCAAAGATTGTGAGATATGATAAAATTATGAGTCTTCTTATTCTGTATTTGTGTTGTCTGTTTGTTGATGTTTGCAGGAAGCCATCGCTAGAGAAACCAAACAAAATTTACGAACACTGGAATTTTAGCCCATTCAATATGTATCTGGATTCAGGTTTTGAAAAGCCTACCTCTAATAAATGCGGTTAAAATAAAGGTCCAAATATACAGAGGTTACCATTAGAAAGCTATAATTTGCCAGCAGTTTTCAGGCCATGCTGTTCCATACAAAGGACGGATGTTTTATTCTTTGTCCACCCAAAAGTTCCACTGAAGTCACTGAGAGATCTGGATGTGAAATATAGGATTGGTGCCTCTTATCATTATCTTGTTTTAGAAGGGGAATTTTCTGTGGCAGCTCTGTTCTCTGGTGCTGTGTAACTAATTGTGTATTCTTTCTGGAGAAAGGTCTATATTGCAACCTAGGCTTAAAGGATTACTTTCTGGAATTTCATCGGTCATTCTCTGAGAACTGTTTAATATTGTTCCACCACCTTTTCTGTCATACAGCTGTTAATCATCAGATATTCCCAGCCACATACAGAGGGCTTGACACGGTAGTGGTAGCAGAACTCTTGCATGTGCAAAAGATGATTTAGTTTTATCAGGGAGCCATAATTGGAGGCTGATGGCCAGCATCAATCACTTCCTGTTACAAGTGGTGTCCTCAGTTTTGGCCACCTTCAAACATGGCGCAACTCCATGATCTGCTGCCTAAAGTTCAATGTTTAGTTGATTTAAACTGTGATTAACCAGAACCATGTGTGATTGTGCCCCCCATAAGGCTTTATGGAAATATACTTATGAATGTATATATGACATAACTAGAATGTGTTTTATGCTACATATACCATGTAACATATCTCTGCAAAGGTTATGATCTACTGAATCTATTAATCCTATTTGTATGTATGTATCATTTTTGTATTCAAAGTTATGAATTTTGGCTGCATAGTTGTTTGATTCTAAGGAGGTTTTAGTGAAGCAGTTGGTTGCTTCCTGAGAAAAGATTATTCTCAGTAAGTGCCCAATCAGGAAGCCCTTAAGCCAACAATGAACTTGGAGATGCCAGTCCACATCTGGGCTTTCCCAGGAATGTGGCTTGGCTGGTAAGGAACTCAGTCATGCATGGACATGTGACTTGCCCAGGTGACTCTATAAAACTCCATTTTGTAACTGGATTTTGCATAGAGAGAGGAGGAGGTCTCCATCCACAAGAGAGAGTCTATTTAAACCCCTGGGAGACCCCTCCATTTTGTCTTCAGCTGGCTAAAGAGAGAGCCTCTCCACCCCCAAAGATACCTGAAAGAAACTGGATCAAAGGACAGTAATTACAGGGGGTGTGAGTGATTGCTGGACCCAGACTAGAAGGAGACTAGTCTGTAAAAGAAAGCTTACTGGAACTGGTGAAGTTTTTATCTGTATTCAGTTTTATTACCGTACTAGACATAGGCTTGCGTGCTTTATTTTATTTTGATTGGTAATTCACTTTGTTCTGTCTGTTACTACTTGGAACCACTTAAATCCTACTTTCTGTATTTAATAAAATCACTTTTTACTTATTAATTAATCCAGAGTATGTATTAATACTTGGTGGGGCAAACAGCTGTGCATATCTCTCTATCAGTGTTACAGAGGGCAAACAATTTATGAGTTTACCCTGTATAAGCTTTATACAGGGTAAAACAGATTTATTTAGGGGTTTGGACCCCACTGGGAGTTGGGCATCTGAGTGTTAAAGGCAGGAACACTTCTTAACTTGCTTTCAGTTAAGTCTGCAGCTTTTGGGCATGTGGATCAGACCCTGGGTCTGTGTTGGAGCAGACTGGTGTTTCTGGCTCAGCAAGACAGGGTTCTGGAGTCCTTAGCTGGCAGGGAAAGCAGGGGCAGAAGTCTTGGCACATCAGGTGGCAGCTCCCAGGAGGGTTCTGTGATCCAACCCATCACACCATGTAGCAATTAAAAAGGCACATGTCAAAGGAGCTAGGAAGTAGGTCCAGATTTTAGACAGGATGATTCTGCTTGGCACTTGAAATTGATGCGAGTGCTGGAACAATGGCCATGAGTGAGAATGGTAAGGTTTAAGAGCAGCAGGAGAGTTTGTAGTTGGTAGAGAGGGACTACACAACCTGGGTACTCTGGAGAAGGAATGCTGAATAGGGGCAGATCTCTAGTCTCCATCTGGTCAGCTTTCAAATTCTATTTCTCATTGTTGCAAAGACAAAGAACTTGTGTTGTACCGAACATTGGGATTGGCAGGGCATATGTAAGGACGATGTTTTCATAGTGATTCCAAAACTGAACCTTCTCCCTCCTGCCTAACAGCTACCAGCACAGGACAGAATTGTCCTCCTCAAGCAAATAATCACTGGTGCTTCACCTCTCAGCAGAAACATACAATCTTCCTCTGACAATGAGAAGCACCCAACAGACCCAGGAACTGTGCACTCCCAGCAGGAATCAGAGCAGGGTCCTCCTCTGGTGTCAGACACCAGTGCCACCTCCGTATATATGATGGACCTTCTGTGCCCATCTGCACCTAATGAAGCACAAATGCTTACATCTTTCAAGCTTACTTCCTGCTACGCAGGGACAGAGTTTTGCCCCACCCCACTGTGACTTTTGGAGATCACCCAGACCAGTAAGGGGTTCTATCATCATCTGCCCTGTAACCTTGGTTGCCTTAATGCTCTGTTGCTGAGAGCTGGAGCCCTGACACCTATAGCCAGCCCATAAGTATAAAAGTCTTACCCTGGCTTCTTCCAGCCTAGTTACTCCTTTCAGTTCTTAACTACCAGACATTCAGACTTTCCCTTTGGTTTGTCACCCTTAAGGCTTGAAGTCAGCCTCCTCCCGGTTGTTATCAGTTCACTTTGGCACGCTCACACTCCACACAGTTTACGCAACAGAGACCTGCTTGGGGTAAAAATAAACAAAAGGTTTATTTAATAGAAAAATCACAGATAAAGTAGTAAGAGCAAACACATAGAAGTTACACAGAAAATAAACACTAAGATGCAACTTTAGACTTTACACTTCTACATTAGATAAATTCACTTTTCTACTACAAGGTACCTATTGCCTTTAAACAGTTTCATTTCATGGAGTAACCCTTGCCCTAGAGGAGATCCAGCATTTCACCTGCTCATGTTTAATTGCAAGCATTCAAACCATTTTAAACCCATTATAGCTGAGCTGAACATGGACACATGTGTATTGTATATGAGGCCTTTTGCAGGAAGGTGGGTGCAAGTGGTATGTAAGACAGGAAAAGTCCATTTCAGAAACTGATTTAGATGGATCTGCTCTATGTGTTTCTTCCCCAGCCCTCCACATTGAAAAGAATTTTATAAATGAGCCACCAAGCAATGCAAACCTATGAATGCCCCATACATCAGACTGAACAGTTTACATGGCAGCTAGAGTCAGACTCACAACCTGACTTCTTTCATTTATTCTGGAAATGAATTTGTAAATCAATGTTTAGCTAATAACCTGCCATTAAATCAACAAAGGATATCACTTCATCTCACAAATGCATGAGAAATAAGACTATTTCTTCCCAAATTATAGCAGCGATTTATGCAATAAGATAGCCATTTGCTTGATAGCACTCTGCAGAGATGGAATTGTATATTTTTGGCTGTACAATTCTTTAACATCACTTTCCTGGTATACCTTAGTACAGATGGTGAAGGCTAGTTATATCAGAAACTCACCAGCTACAGGATTATTGTCAATAAACCTGAAAATGTAATTTGAGCAATAATGAAAGAACATTTCATTGAGAACCTCCAGCGAGTCTGTTTCACAAGATATAATTGGAATTGGGCTAAAAGCCTCCTGCACCAATTTCCAAACAAAGCATTTTGATGTGTATGTTTTAAAGATGTGTATGTTTTAAAGCTATCTAGGGACAAAAAGGTAATATACTCAATAACAAAAGGAGATTAGACTACAGTCAGGCATCTGTCTGACTTATGAAAGGACACCCTCCCAGCCCCCCAGCCTTTGCTTGAACCAAAACTGATCAGAGAAAAGACTTGCAGAGAGCAGTGAAGGGCAGTGGGAGACACACCTAGACCCCTCCTGACAAGGGTGATAGGATTAAGGCAAATCCCTTAGCCTCATCTGCATCAAAGATGGGACAGGGCGGCATTTCCATTAGCATACAGAATGAAGAATGGAGATTCCAAGGCAAGAACCACACTGAACTCTGGGACCAGAAAAGCAGGGAAGAACTGCATCATGGGGAATCTCTGCTCCAGATGTTAATGAACCTATGCCTGCACACACCCAGCTCAGCAGTTATCAGACCAATTCTAGTAATGAATCCCTGATTGATAACCAAAATACTGAAGCTGCCTAATTGCATTGTGAGCTCCCTGGAAGAAACACGACCCATAGTCAAGAGTGATCAGCTCCTATTGTCTCGCCTAAAGAAAACCCTTGTGTCATCAGTTTACCCATAAACAAATTTAGTGTTCTCCCTTGAACCATTGTTATTTCCTGACAAAAAAACCCTAACCACACTCAAGTACGTGTTCTGATGCACGGATCCAAACTCTTCATCAGTTCCACTGGGATTTCATCTCCTGACTGATTGTGCTGGGGGCTCTGAGCTAACACCATCACCTTGGAACCCCGACCAGTTCAAGCTTCATGGAAGCGGTGAGATCCCTCTCTCTCTGTGTTTTCTTTTCTACCTCAGGTATAATTTTCTAACCTGGACTTGTTTGATCAGGTACAGTTTTCTAAATATGACTTTTTTCACCTTTAATAATGTAATTATTATGTTGGTTTAGGCTCTCCTTGTGTAGTTATCACTATTATTCAATAAATAACCTTTATGGTTAAGCTGGTTGCTTCCCTCTCTCTCTCTCTCTCTTTCTCAACTTTACTCTTTTGTGTTTTTAGCTTCCCTATTTTCTCTGCAGCAATGCTTCTCTTTCCTAAGCTAAAGATCCCTAAGCTAAAGATCCCTGGAGCACCCAAAAATACTGTGGGGTTTGCTCATCAAGGGGGTTACTGCCAGTAAAATTGTAACGTGAAAGTGGGGATAGGGATGTGCTGAACCTGTGACATACGAGGGTGGCAGCTTGGAAGTGCTGCTTGACCCAAACTACTGAGTCCAGGGACATAAAAGGGTGACAGCTTGAAAGTGCTGATTAACCCAGTCCACGCAGACTTGCTCTGTTAATGTGTGTGTGTGTGTGTTCATCCAGTTCTGGGGCTGGAGGAAACCAACCCAGGGGAACCTAGGTCTTGCAGGATAGCTCCATTGCGAGGAGACTTGCAGAAGGGAGAAGTAGAGCTCCATATGAAAACACAAGTGACACAAGCAGTGCATTAATAGAATTACAGAGTAACCCTAATAAATGAAGCGTACCCCAAAGTAACGGGAAAATCTGGTAACAATGTAGCTATCCCAGTTTACACTAGCTAAGGATCTGGCCTTTAAAGTTTCCAGCCTGTTCAGCTTTTGTTCTAGAACTGAGTTTGCATATTTCCTGGATGGTTGAAAAGGAAAATTGAAATAATACAACAAAGATGTGTTCAGAAATGTTCTCAAATATTTCTCCTCATTAGGATTTTCTGTGATAAAGGTGTTTCATTTTTGGATCAAAAAACACTCAGCAATAGCAATATTATAAATAACAGGTTGGATTTACAATTTTAAAATGAATATTTTGCATTTAAAAACTTATGTTTTAGCTGAAGGTTATAAAAATAAACTGCCAAAATCCCTGCTAAATGTAGAAAATATTTGAAGGAGGAGACATTGTTTATTATTACCAGTTGGTAAAGATATTCTTTGTTTAAGATACTGAAAATCCAGAACACTAGATTTCTTTTTAATAGTTCTCCATATTATAAGCAATGAATTTCTTTCTCCATAATCCTGATGTCCCTTTTCCCCATTCTGACTTCTTGTGGAAAGAAGTGGATGGTAGGAAATGGTTGGAGACAGAGTTGACACGTTAATTCAAATAACAACTCAACTATTGTACCTAGCTACAATGCTGGTATATTTCTGAATTTGCATTTGAACACCAAGAAATAAGTGTTCAACAGTGGGGCTCAGTCTTTGCTAGATGGAGAGCCTCTGTGTGATTGAATAATGTTGCAGAAAGCTGCAAAATATTCATAGCACAATGACCTCATATTGGCCATCTTTCTATCATGTCTTCCTGTCAATATATGTGATGTTACAGCACTGGAAGTCAGCATCACCCATCTTACTGCTAGATCATGTCCTTTGTGGAATTATTTACACATGAGAGGTATGAAAGTTATCACAGGCCCTTTTATTGGTTCCCAGGACAGTGTTCTGGTTCATAGCATGGCTGCTTTACCCTCAAGCTCTGCAGCGTGGTGTTGAGGATTTTGTACTATAAGGTGTAACCATGCAGCCACACACATTGCATCAAAGCACATTAACTTTTATCTTGTCTACTACACGATGCTATACTATTATTTTTTATGTAGTTTGTAATTGAACATATGTCTATGGCACTGTAGTTGTGTGTGGCATTTTGCATTGTGAATAGAACTATGATCCCTGCCTGGAGGAGTATGTAATTCATTCACAGATTCATAGAATTTAAGGCCAGAAGGGACCATTAAATCATCTAGTCTGGCTTCCCATATATCACAGGCAATTAACTTCCACCCAGGTATCCCGTACTGAGCTGAATAACTTGTGCTTGGCTAATGGTATCTTCCAAAGGCATGCAGTCTTGATTTGAAGACATCGAGAGATGGAGAATCCACCACTTCCCTTGGTAGTATGTTTCAAAGGTTAATCACCTTCCCTGCTAAAATGTGTGCCTAATTTCTAATTTGAATTTGGCTGGCTTCAGCTTCTAGCCATTGGTTCTTGTTATACCTTTCTCTGCTAGATTAAAAAACCCTTTAGCTCTCAGCATGTTCTCCGCAGGAAGGTACTTATACACTGCAATAGAGTCATCTCTCAATCTTCTTTTTGATTGGACACCAGATTGGATGCGGTATTCCAGCATTGGTCTCATCGATGCCATATACGGAGGTCAAATCACATCCCTGTTCCTCGTCACTACTTCCCTCTTTAGACAGCCAAGGATTGCATTAAGTTCTTTTTGCCACAGTGTCACACTTGGAACTCACACAGAGTTGTTTGTCCATTCTGACCCCTAAATTATTTTTCAGAGTCACTGTTTTCCGGATTACACTCCCCCATTCTGTAGGTGTGGCCTGCATTCTTTGTTCCTAAATGTATAACTGTGTATTTGGCAGTATTAAAAAAAAAAACATTTTATTTGAATGGGCCTAACTTCCCAAACCATCAAGATCGCACTGTGGGACTGTTCTGCCCTCATCACTTATCACTGTGCCAATCTCTGTGTCATCCAGAAATTCTATTGGCCATGATTTTATATATACTTTCATTTCACTGATGAAAATATTGATTGACAGGCCCAGCACCAATCCCTGTAGAACCCCACCTGAAATACCCTCACTCAGTGATGATTTCCCATTGACAACTACTTTTTGAGGTCTCAGTTGTGCAGTCTTTGAAAGTGATTTAAGCTAAACATGAACAAAACACTCTTATTTCAGAAGAAGAGCATCCACACATGGAGTTGTTTGGGAATAGCTCTTGTGCTTTAAATTCACACCCTACCTTTAATCTGAATTAATTTAGCAAGGCCTGAGAATTTTCTGTTTTATTTTGTGAATTTTCATAAGTGAATGTGAAGAAAAGTGGGGTCAGACTGATATTTGGGAGGTAAGGGCTCTGACTGACTTTTTTTTTTTAGCATGCCCATCACATTGGTATGTGAAAACCTGCTCAAACTGGATAATTAGTTTACAGGATTTTTAATGGTATTATTTTTATGTATTTGAATTATTGTAATGCCAAGGAGTCCCAATCCTGGACCAGGACCTCACTGTTCTAGATGCTGTACAAATACAGAACAGAAAGACAATCTTTTTGTTCTGTTTCCCCAAGGAACGCTGCTCCTATTTTATCCATTGGAGACTTACTTTTTTTAACACTTTTTTTCACCCAGGTTTTGCATACAATATACTTTTTACATATAAGAGAGGCAACAGTTTGGTTATTGAGTTCAGTTTCTTCACTTTATAAACAGCTGACTTCCCTTTGCAACCCCAGTATTCATTAATATTGGGATTTTGTTTTCTTCATAGTGCCACTCAGCAACCTGTGGCCTGTCAGACACTGTAGGGGCACAAAAAGATCTATTTATCGTTCCCTGTCAGTGGCGATCAAACAGGACTTTCCATTGCTAAGACAGGGAAGTCCAACATTGTAACAGATACTTGAGAATAGGCAGCTGTAACAAAAGGAAAAAAATCCCCAAGACTCATGAGAAGGAATAGAAAGGCGGACTAGGAAAGAGGTAAGCAGACAACTTTTGTTAAAGAAAAACTCAATGTGGGAGAAGGGGAGGGGGTGGGAGGGAAGATCACTATAGCTAACAGCTCTTTGTATGAGACTATATTTCAGTGGGCAGATGGAAGTATGGTACTATTCAAAATACATTATTAATCATTCTAGTTTTCCCAGCAGCAAAGCTTTGATACGTAAGATAAAATCATGTTCTTAGAATGGAACGTATTCATGGTCAATGCCTCTCTCCTTTATTTACTATACTTCTCTGTATTGGCACCATTGTGTGATAAAATGTCTCCTAAGTGGACGGTGGATATTTTCTTTCTTAAGGATCTCTTCAGAGACATGGGAAGTAGGGTCAAATTCCCTTTAACAAAAATAAAAATGAAACATCACTAACTCATTGATTGCCTTCCCACTTTCAAAATGAATTTTTTTTTCTACCTCAGCATGATGATTCTAGTTTACAAATACCTCCATAATAGGAGTCTAGTGTGCAGGAGTATAATGCTTCATTTCAATGACATCCTGGAGTAAGTTTATTATACATTCAATTCACGGCTGTGAGTCTGTGGCTACAGTTACTGGGAAGAGCTCTCAATAAAGGATTTGACTCTGCATGGAAAATCATGGACCAAATTAATCCCTGTTGTAACTCAATTGCCTTCATTAGACTTACATCAGGAAAAGATTTGGCACAATGCATTCAGCCATTACTCTGCAGGGGGATGCCTTTCATAAAAGCTATTTTCCATTTTGTTTCTCTGCGACTTACATATTTCAGTCTCTGAGTAGTGAACGTGGGTGATGATGATGGATATTTGGGGATTTATTCCTGTTACAATGAAGTTCTTGTGCAAAATAATTTCATAACCTTTTGTCATAGAACAAGGTACCATGCCTAATAGACTCAGGTTCTGCTGAAGCAGTGTCAGGCTTTACTCCAAGAACACAGCACCTAGGAGGTAGCAAGACAGGCAGCCATTGCATTGGCTGGCTGACTGAATTCTTCTATAGCCAGCATGGGTGGCCTCTGTTGGGCAACAACCAATAGTGGGTAAGCTGCACTAATTCAATTACAAGCCCTACACAGGGTGCCTGAGTTCCTTACTAATAGGATCAATTATAGGTCCTGCATAGGCTGCATGAGTTCTTTATAGCCTGAAGATTCTGATATGAATCACAGGAAGTGCAAAGAACAAAGTAGAAATTCTCGTGTAAAGAAAGTGCAAGGTACAGGAGGTAAAGAAAAAATCAAACAAATGTGTTATTGTATAAAAATATCTCCACCAATTCAACAGAAAATAATATTACCTAGCATTCAGAAAATCGGAGGCGAAGGAGGAGCTGCTGATAGTACCCAGTGTTTAGGAGGCTCATTCAGGGTGTGGGAAATACAGGTACAATTCCCCACTCTGCCTGATGTTGAGAAGGGATTTGATCTTGGATCTCTTGTATCATTGCTGATTACCCCAAGCGCTGGTCTACAGAATCACTCTCGTTCTCACTCTGGTTAAATGAATATTTGATTAGTTATACACAGTGGAACAGCTTAAAGAGTAGAGGCTGAGAAAGCCCCACACCAGTCTATCCCAGTAGTTAGGTGACTCTTCTGTAATGAGGAAGACTGAAGTTCAAATACATTCTCCACCTCAGGCAGAGTAGGGAATTGAATCTAGCTTTTCCACTTTGGGTTAAATGCCCTACTACTGGGCTAAAGGCTACAAAGATCATGTGGCAGCACCTTCTCCACCCAAGTCCTCCCCAAATTCATGTCAAATTCACTATTTTTTTCAGGTTGTCCAAAACAGCAATATTTGGTATATAAACTAGTCTTCCAGAATATTTCCCCCAGCTCTAGTTGGGATCAGTAGTATATTCACAATAAACTGCTTTCATGTTTATTGAACACTGGTAGGTTGCATTTACCTAACCTGAGTGCCATGTATGGCATTTACTCATTAGCAATATGTCAGTGTGATAATGTTTTCTGTTGTAATAGCTTTGACCTATTTTGTTGTTTAACACATACATCATCATACAATTAATTCTCCAAGTCAGAGAGAGTTTTTTAATGAAAACTGATAACAGTAAACTTGCTCTATTTGATGTTATATTGTATTTTTTTCTCATGTGTCTGAAATAGTCTCCCAAATAATCAGATAAGGGTATCCTTTTCTTCCAACATATTTTATTACTTTTACTGCAGATGGTGCAGTGCAAAATTTTTTAAGAGATTCATTCAAAGAAAAAAAATTAGGTCCGAAAAATGTGAGCGATGTTGTGTTATATAAACAAATGTGATTGATGGGGAAACAACCTTTTTGTATACAACTATAGCTCTAGAAAATTATGTTTATAACATGTTTGTTCTTTCTGTAGAATTTGAATTAAGTTACAAATTGCAGCATCTGCTGGGAAGGTTGCCTGACAATACCATTTGTTGGTATCCAGGCAATAAAAGCTAAGGAACCATGATTCTGATTAAGCACAAGGCTTAAGCATATGCTTATATTTAAACAGATGAATAATTCTATTGGATTTAATATGACTATTTACATGCTTCAAGTTAAGTATGTATTTAGCTGCTTTGGTGAATCTGGGCATTGGAGAGGTCAAAGTTTGAGGGCCTTTTTCTCTGTTGCCTTGCATAGTAATTTACAGCAGTATGAAGCTTGAATAAACCACTGCCATTCTGACTGGTAGCACTTTACACTTGCTTTGCATTCACTTTTAGTTGGTGTGAATGAGTGCACAAAGTTCAGGGAAACTCAGAATCAAATGTTGAATTTTTGGGATAGAGATGCAAGCCTTTCTGACTCTGTAATTCCTGTTTCCTTAGTTCCCCCAAGTACTAAAGTTGAAAGATGTCACATGTGTAGAAGTTGACAGGCACTAGAGAGTGGGGGAAGACAATCTTGAATGAAGTGGTGGACACAATATATCCATGTTCAGAAAGGTCTGAATTCATTTTATCCTCCCATTTGGATAGCTAAAGTACATTTGGCACAGAACCCAACATGAGGTGGTTTATGTGGATTGAGGGGGAAAAATGTCCTTTGATGGTGGAGTCTACTTCAGTGGCAATTTTTTTTAGGGAGAACATGAAGATTGCTAAAAGTCCGAGCTGAAGCCCACTGAAGTCATTTGAATGACTCAGTTGATTTCAGTGGTCTTTGGATCAGGCCCTAATTGAGATTTACTATAATATGATGATGAATTTTGTAAATAATTTTCTTCAACACATTTCTAATTGGTAATTGAGCATATTAAAAGGACCAGATACACACAAAAGATTAAAATGAAACATAGTGATATAAAGTGTGTTGTAATATGAAGTAGTACTTATATGCTGTATCAGAGAAGGAACATGTAAAATGCAAACCATCCCACATATAAATAGATGACTGGGATGGAATGCATTGAAATGTTAATAATAGATCATATTAGCAAGTTGTATGTTGACATGGAGCTTCCATCCCCATGGTATTGATTTTTATTTCCTCTGAAGCTCTCCCAATGAGTTGTGACTAATCTATGTTTAATTTGAAATATTCAGTTAAATGTCCCACATCTCTATTTCATGAAGTCCCTCTCCTTTTTCTGCAGTAGCTTTTCCATACTCTATAACCACACAGATCATAGTTAAACATGCTGTACATGAGCCCTGGGAGAGATCTTTCAAATGACTCATAATTAGTTTGATAGCCAGTACTATTAGACCATCCACAAGATTTTCTCCCCTACTGGTTAGTTTCATGATCTGTGACACTTTCACAGGAATTACAGAGACTGAGATTGTAAAAGATGCATTTAGATTAAATTGAATAATGTTTTCTACCTGTGACTGTAATTGCTTAAGTATTGGTATCACATGACCAGCATGAATGCAGCTGTCTGAAACCTGTTCTGTTCAATATAATTATTGCCTCCGTGGAATATAAAATAGGAGGACAGCACCAGTTTTAAATTTCCTATATTTTCCTAATTATTTAATTAGAAACTGTTTGATAAATCCAAGCCCTATAAGTACAACCGTTTGTAAATGGGGTTCTTTTGTTTGCTCATTTTTTCCCCCATTAAAATGTTGACCTTTCTTTGAAAGCCCAGAAATATTCAGCTGTAAACTGAAAAGTTGTTTGTTTTTTTCAATTGAAAAGTAAAAATGTTCCTTGAAAGCAGTCATTCTCTCCCTCCTACCCCTGCACTCCTCCAAATGAATCACAAAGCCAATTAGTTTAAAAAAGTTTCAAAAGAATTATTTTATTAGCCCTATTTATAAGCGTGCACTGCTCAGCTTGTCATGAACATTTAATGCTTCATAAATTAGAAAGCCTTGATGTCTCTTGCCCATAGGGTGTTATAACACAATTCAACATTTGACACTTCATGGTATTGAATTTGTCTCTGGAAGGATTTTTGTTTTGACGTTATTGATTTTTTTAAAGTTTTGTAGGTAAAAAATGGTAGGGTTCCCAGGTTTTTGCCATCCCCCATCGTATTCCTGGGGCTTGATAAGGCTCAAATGTTGTAACTTGCACAGGTGGATAGCAGTGCCTAAGTGGCTGTTCCATTGACCACAGACACCAGAGAACAGTATGTTTCATCCCCTCCCCTTCCCTCTCCCAGCCAACCTTAAAATGCTGCCTATACTAAGGAATAGGGAATCTAGAAAGGGCTGGATCTACACTAGCTGATTATTCTTCTGTGTGAGGAGAATCTTTCACTGCTTCCTTAAGGCAGCTTTGTATCTTCTTTGCACTGCTGCTGCAGCACAAACAGAGCTTAAGAGGGCCTGAGTATCTGGTCGATAATGCTTGACCCAACTTTCTAGGTGTCAGACAGTCTGGAGTTGCTCACGATCATTGACTGCCAATCTCAGGGAAGACTTTCAAGAAGCTGGGCAAAAACCCAGATGGGTTGTATGTTCTGTGATTAGATTTCATCAACCCAGTCTATCTTGCCACCCAGACAAGCTGGATTTTTGTTATCGATTTTTTTTACACCAAAAAATCACATCAATGTTCTGGTTACTCCCAGTCCCAAAGGACTAGTCACTTACTGCAGATCAGCTGTACTTCAGATCTCAAATCAAAGACAAAGCTTGTAACCAATCCTGTAATGAATTAACTAAAGGTTTACTAACTAAGAAAAAGAAATATGAGAGTTATTTACAAGGGTAAAAGTAGGTAAAGATATACTCACAAATGAGATACGATCTTAGGTTCCAAAAGATGATGGTAGCTGCTATAATATGCATGCTTTGTAAATCCCTTAGGGCTAACACAAGCTAAAGACCTGGGGACTCCTTACTTATGCTTAGAAATCCTTACTCCTCAGAGCCCAAGCAGAATAGAAATAACAATTTCTCCTTAACAGGCATATTTATTCCCTTCCCCCAGCATTCAAGCTGTGATGAGAAGACATGTGCATGTACCCTCTTCATGGATCTTGAGGAAGCAATCAACAATGTCTTTTGTCCACTGTGGCTTATCTGATGTATGCAGATCTTCTCCTGTTGGGGAGGAGATAACACCTCTTGCAGTGATGTAGTATTTCACACTTGGGCCTGGTCTACACTGGGGGGGATCGATCTAAGATACGCAACTTCAATTACGAGAATAGCGTAGCTGAAGTTGACGTATTTTAGATTGACTTAGAATCACTTACTTCGCATCCTCGCAGCGCGGGATTGACGGCCGCCGTTCCCCTGTCGACTCTGCTTCCGCCTCTCGCCATGGTGGAGTTCCGGAGTCGACGGCAGAGCGATCAGGGATTGATTTATCGCGTCTACACTAGATGCGATAAATCGATCCCCAATAGATCGATCACTACCCGCCGATCCAGCAGGTAGTGTAGACGTGGCCTTGGTAATGCTTCTCTCCTGACTGTGGGGGATTTACAGTCTTAGCAGATATTTAAACATTACTTTATAATATGGAATACAAATATTATAAGTAGGATTAATACATGCAGCTTCCTACGCTAAACACATTCTTATAACACTAATATGTATCTTAACAGTACTAACACAGAGGTGAGCCACACTGGTTTCCAGCTCTGCATTTGTCAGTATTCAGTAAGGCCTTGGCATGAGCTGGCACCTAGTCTGGCAGCATCACATTAGGCATTGCGAGCAACTAGCACGTAGTTTGGTTCAGTATTTTGGGAGTTGGTGTCTTGTAGCAATCAGGAGGAAGGGAAGATGGATAAACAAGTGTAAATTGTACTACATACGTCAAACAAAAAGGGCTTTACAATAATTGATATAAGCTCCAGAGCCACAAGACACAATGATCGTTTTCTCTGCTGCTTCTATGGGGGAGAAAGGAAAGGGACAGTTCTGGCTAGCTTCATTTTCATGAATTATAATGTTGCTTATCCAGAAGTCTGCACATTGAGTTTTATCGCTTTGGTTAGAGCTTGTTCATGTTTCCATTTGTAAATGTTATTGTGATGTTCTGACCAATGTCAACTCTGAGAGCTGCTTCCTCCACTGGAAGTGGCTCCACCCTTCTCATCTCTGGAGACACACTGTCTCCCTGTGCTAAGCCCAGGCCAGGTATGACTCCTCCCCTCCCAGCTGTTCCTCTCTTCTCACAATTGCTTCTGGGATTACCGAAGCAATTTTCCTTTTTACTGCAGGTTACGATATTAACAGCTTTAGATATAGTTAATATATCAATACCAATGAGAATTTCTGCTGGAAAGTAAAGCAACACACCCACTTTTAAAATGCTATCTGCACCTTCCCACTCCAAGTGCACTTTAGCCAAAAGCACAGTGGTGTTAAATTTTCCCAGTGCCAGGAGTTCTACACTTTCCCCATGCATCATATCAGTCTCCCTGACCATGCCTTCTCTATCTGGGCACCTGTTTCTCCACCCTTGGCATTCTTTAATGAATTCTTCTTATAAAAGGTCATCAGGAACACCTGAGCATCTCTGTGGGTTCTGTGTATGACAGCCACATTGACCAGGGCATAGTGGGGTATAGGTTTAGATTCCCTTTGTTTAGGGCAATTGTCCCTCAGGTGCTTTGTGAAGTTACATATGAAATTACTTCTTGGACTGTCCTAATGTGAAGGGGGGAGGGGGCTGTCTGCAAATATGATTAGCAGGAAGAGGTCGCTTTTAGGGAGGTGAGTACCTGGGCTCCCAACCACCTTCCTTTTTCCCAGGGATAAAACAGGGTACCCCCTTTACACAGGGCTTGCACATAGGAGTCAGCCAGATCTACTGCTTCCGGTACAGAACCTAGAGTTTTATCCCAAATATCTTCTCTAATCTCCTCTAAGCATATACTCAGGAGACATTCCGGCACAAAGAGTGAAAATAATTGGTCATCATTCTCAGCTCCTAGCCCCTTTGCTCATTTCCTCATCAAATCACACATTTTACACACATTCTTTATGACTTTATCACCTTTTTTGAGGTTTCTAAATCTCATTCTCAGGAGTAATTTGAAACCTTTACAACACAGCCTTTTAAAAGTCATCGTATTTCAAAGACTGATCAATTTCTATTTCATTAAATAGACCTTTGCCATCAGTATGGGGATTCTGTGGGTTTCTGGAATTCTGTGCAATTCAGAGTCTTTCAAAAACTGTGAGGTATTCTTCAATACAATCCACTTCCTTGTACGCAGGGCACATCTTAGCCCCTCTGAGTGTTCCTTGTGGAGAGGGAATACTCAGGAACTGTGGGATCAGCCTCTGCCTTTCCCATATGCTCAGGTTATGCTGCCTTTTCTTCTCTTTTTCTTGGGTTTCCTTCTCTTTCAGTTCCAAGATTTGCAGGTGTTCTTCTTGCCGTTGCTTTTGGCCTCCCTCTCTTCAGCTATCTTGTCAGCCTCCCATTTTTGGTATTCTCATTCCTTTTTTTCTTTTTTTGGTGCAGCTTCCCATTTCTGATGCTTTCTTTAGCTTTTTGATCATCCTCTTATCTGGCTGGTTCTAATTCGTGGTCACTTCACTTACACATTCTTCTTTTCTGTTTAGTTAAATGAAGTAAACAAACAGAAAACAACAAACTGTAACATTTTCTGACCATTCCCAGACATTTCACTTCGAATCACTTAAAAAATCTAGTTGTCCATTGCTTGAAGGGTGAAGCTCACTCAACCGGTCAGCTGTGTGTATATCCTACAACTGCTAGGCCACTGTGACATTCTGTTCACTTGTTCAGGATACTCAAATTGTAAGCCACTGTGCTATCCCTCTGCATTAGCGGGTTGAGGGCTTTGCTGGCAATTAGACCATGTTAGTCGTGGCACACATTTTGTTCTTCAGCCTCATGGAATATGCTTCTCTGAGACAGCGTGCACTGCATTGACAAACTGGTTGTAATTTTTTGGCATTGGCTCAATCCTTCTTACAACAGGATCGAGGTTGCTGGTGAAGCCCTCCGATTCTGCATTCTTAAAATTAAAGCAGTTCTTGAATGGTACTGAGTTTGTTGTTGTGGCTGCACTGATCTGGATGGCAACGGCAAGGTGCTGCAAATATGGAATCAGACCCAAACTAAGCTTATTACATGAACCAGTTATGCTGCTGCCCCCAAATGCCAGATCAGGGTTTTAACTCCATTTCCATCAGCTGCTGCTGAAAAAAGTGAAGAGCTTAAGGTGATGGTTTAGTGGTTAAGGTGATGGTTTAGCCCTCACCCCAACCATCTGCCCCAGCCCTGAGCCCCTCCCACACCCCAAACCCCTCATCCCCAGCTCCGCTGGGTCGCGGGCATCAACAATTTTCTTCAACTGGGTCGCCAGAAAAAAAGTTTGAAAACCACTGCCGTACAACACACACAGTGGCCTGGGTTGGGGTGGGGATTGCCCTTGTAACTTTTAGCCCCCTGGTGAAAGAACTCAGCCAGGATGTTGGAAACTGCAGTTTGATTCCCTTCCTCTGCCTGATAAGAAGAGATTTGAACAGTGATCTCCCACCTCTCGGGTGAGGGTCATAACCACGAGACTATAGAGTCATTCTCATGCTTTCAGCCCTCCAATGTATATTTAATTATTTCTTTAATGTGGAGTGGCTTGAGTGGGAGAAATTGAAAAAATGTCCCTCCCCTCCATCAGAATACCCCATAACAATGTGGTTAGGGTATGCACCTGAGAGCTGGAAAACCCTTTTTCAGGGGTGAATTGAACCAGGGTCTCACAAATCCTGGTTAAGTCCCCTGGATACTGGGATAACGGTTATAAGGGAGAGCCTCCCTTTTGCTCTGTGGGAGTTAGACATGCCCAGAGCATGCCTATTGGATCAGGCCCTGCAGGCAAGATAGGCAGGGGAATGCCCTTCTTCACCTAGTCTGAGGATCTCGTTGGTGCTTAGGCAAGATATAGACATAGGTGCTGACTTCTGCTGGTGCTGGTGGGTGCTCGACCCTCCCTCTATCCCTGGCCCTGTCCTGACTCCACCCCTACCACACCCCTTCCTGGCCTTGTGTCTCTCCCATTCCAACCCCTTCCCATAAGTCCCTGCCCCAACTCTGCCCCCTCCATGCCCCTATTCAACTTCTTCCCCAAATCCCTGCCCCGGCCCTGCCTCTTCCCTGCCTCCTCCCTTGAGCATGCCATGTTCCCACTCCTCCCCCTCCCTCCCGGAGCTTGTTACTCCACGAAACAGCTGTTTTGCAGCGGCAAGCACTGGGAGGTAGGTGGAGGAGCGGGGATGCAGTGCGCTCAGGGGAGGAGGCGGAGGTGAGGCGGTGGGGTGGGGCTGGGAGCTTGGCTGCTAGTGGGTGGAGAGCACCCACTAATTTTTCCCCGTGGGTGTTCCAGCCCCAGAGCACCCACAGAGTTGGTGCCTATGCATAAAAGTGTTCAGATGCCTGCCCGAGGCACCAGTGTGCATGCCCAGTGGCAGAAACTTAGGTGCCCAGAAGCTTTTACAATGGAAATGTAGGCACTTAGTGAGTTTAGGCATCTACAGGGTAGGGTGACAGCTGATCAGGGATTTTATGGATTTCAGTGGCACCTGCATCTGGGAGTTAGGTAGCCAAGTCCCTTTGCAGATCTGGGCCCTGGTTTTCTCCTTACCCTTAGAATTGTTTTTGACTGACAGCCAGTGAAACTTAATCCTTTACTGCCTCCAAAGCCAGCTACAGTGGAGACAGTAGCACACACCTTCCCAACGGTGTGCAACAGCCCATTATGTAATAGCTTTAGTATCAATCATTCTCAGCATAGCATTATGTATGTATATGTGATAGGAACAGGCTTTTTCTTTTGGGATGAGTTTGCAGTATTGCCCTTCTTTAGTTGAACAGAGACAATGGGGTATCCAGAGAGGAAGGTTTCATTGGGATCTTTTTGTAATATTACATTTTGCCAGTTGTAAATTAAATGTATCCGGCTAACTTTCAGGGAAAGTTAAATCCTCTGGTTACTCAGAAGCCAAGTACAACTGGGGCACTCTTCCCCTCTGAGTGTGCCCAACCCACTGCCTAGTAACTTTAACATGAGAGAACCACCTGGTAGGGTCAGAAGAGAGGTTTAAGCCCTTGCCTATACAAGAAGGGTGCAGTGGTTTCACTTAAATAGTTTTTTAATCACAATTAGTTAAACCAGTGCAAACCTTTCGTGGAGACTCTTATTTAGGTTTGAGTGGCTTATTTTGATTTAACTCAAGTTGACTTCTAATGGATTTAAGCTAAACTGAAACCAATCTGCTTTAAACCAAAAGAAGAGTTTTGCACAAGTTTAAATCAGTTTAAAATAACACCTTAAAGTAAGCCAGTGTAATATTCCCAGGTAGGCAAGGCCTGAGGCTCATTGCTTATTCAGTCCATACATACACTAACCAGGGAGAAAGAAAAGGAGTACTTGTGGCACCTTAGAGACTAACAAATCTATTTACAAGTCTCGAAGGTGCCACAAGGGCTCCTTTTCTTTTTGCGGATACAAACTAACATGGCTGCTGCTCTGTAACTAGGGAGACTGCCAACAAAAGTGCAGTTAGTGCCAGACACAAAGCTTCTATCTGCCATTAATTGTAGTAATTGGCAGACTCTGCAGGCAGACTGTAGACTAAAGGGCATGGAGATTGAACTGCTTCTCTCTCCTAGAGAGGGGAGAAGCACAAACCTGCTGTAGTGTCAGGAAGTTTATCCTTCTATTTCTCTTGCTGTTTCGATTCTCTGAAGTGATGGACAATTTCGCTCTACAGTGCTTTTGAGCCAGCATCTTCAACATACTAAAAGAAATTCACTTTATTAAAAGCTACTACTTTAAAAAAAACAACTATAATGTTGACTACAATAAAGCAAATATTCCTTAAAAGTAGCAATCAATATTACATGGAGAAAGACAGTCACTTTGTTATTTGTTAAGAATAGACTCAATATTTACTGAAAACCCTGCATGACTATCCATCGTATTATTTAGAAGACATACTGTATTCCCTTCTGTGAGCAGATTTGAAAGAGTTTCTAGTAGAGAAGAGAGAACTTATGGTGTATATGATAATCAGTTATATAATACTGTTAATATCTGTCTTACATAACTGGACATGAAAATCGTATCCTGTTAGTTGCTTTTGCAAACTGTTGCTGATCGCTAAAAAAGCAATGGTTTAATCTATGTTTTTATATTGCTTATTGACTATATATGGTTCAATATTGGTTATAACCATTTTGTTATATTGTACACTTTATTAATATTGTGATAGGAAAATACAGTTTCAGATATATTTGGATACATAAGGCTAGATGTCTTCTATATTGTTTCTTTTATTTTGTTTATATTCAATCTCATTTAACACTTGCAGATGTCCCTATACCTTGGCACGTTACGGGAGGTGAAATGCACCCCTGTGCAGAGATTCAGCACATGGCCTGTGCCCACCACTTTATTCCCACTTGATCCCTCAGAATTGGCCTTGCGTGAGATCTCTGTACAGGGACAATTCTTTGCTCAGTGAAAAACTGAGCACTAAGAGTAATCCCATTTACCAAGATGTGACATGATGTACGGAGATAGTTTTGAAATGTACACACAGGACCCCAGGTGAGATATGATTATGCAACAGCAAAAAATGCCTCCATAATTAGTGATGACGGAAAACTGGGTTTTTGATTAAATACAATTTTTCATGAAAAATATCTGATTTCTGCAGAAATTTAAAGGTCCAAGAGCACTGGGAGCTGTTAACTATCTCATAGCTTCCCCCACCTCAACCCTAAAGCCTAAAGTGTTCCATGTTAATTCTCTAAAGCCCTTTTATTCCAGAGAATTAAAGGTTTGTCAGTTTACAGCCCAGGGAGGAGATGACGCTGAGTGGCCTGCAGGTGTCTACTATGAAGGAAAAAGTGACAGTGGGTGGAAGAGGTAAACCTCTCCGTGACCCTTGGATGTATGCAGAGACAGCAGATCAAGGAGCTGTGTGCTAGCTTCACACCGATGTTCTCAGCCACCCCAGGACAGACCGAACGGGCATACCACTCCTTTGACACAGGTAATGCTCACCCAATTAGAGCCCAAGCTTACCGGGTGTCTCCCCAATACAAAACTGCTATAGAACGGGAGATCCAGGACATGCTACAGATGTGGGTAATCTGTCCCTCAAAAAACTGTCTGAGAGGGAAAGCCACTGGTCAGTCACTGAAAAGGAATGTTACGTCATTGTGTACGCTCTGGAAAAGCTATGCCCATACGTTTGGGGACGGTGTTTCCACCTGCAAACCGACCGCGCTGCGCTGAAGTGGCTTCACACCGTCAAGGACAATAACAAAAGTCTTCGGTGGAGTTTAGCTCTCCAAGATTTTGATTTTGAAATACAACACATTTCAGGAGCTTCTAACAAAGCTGATGCACTCAGTTGATTCCCAGAATCAACTGGTTAAAATTGTCCTTGAAATGTGGAAAATATTGTTAGTTTTTGTTTAATCAGTAGTATATCTAGAGGTGCATGTGTCTTATTAACTCTGTTTTTTCCTAGAGCTCCAGGAAGAAATCGCAGCCAGTGTGGAGTAGGCTGTCCAGCACCATCTGTGATTTGGGGGGGCGTGTCATAACCATACAGCTAAAGGGTAGCATAAAATCCCTCCTTTACCTGTAAGGGGTTAAGAAGCTCAAATAACTTAGTTGGCACCTGACCAAAAGGACCAATAAGAGAAGAAGATCCTTTCAAATCTGTGGGGGTAGGTTTTTTGTTTTGTGCTTCGATGTTGTTCTCTTGGGACAAAGAGAGGGACCAGGCAGTAAAAAAAAACAAACCCTCTCCTAAAACCATACCTGAAATAAGCCTCTAAGATTACAAATTGTAAGTATAGCAAGAGAATGCGTTAGTTTATCTTTTGTTTTAGCTTGTGAATTTTCCCTGTGCTAAGAGGGAGGTTTATCTCTGTTTTTTGGTAACTTTGAAGTTTTGCCTAGAGGGGAATCCTCTGTGTTTTAAATCTTATTACCCTGTAAAATAACCTTCCATCCTGATTTTACAGAGGTGCCTCTTTTACTTTTTTTCTTTATAATAAAGTTCTGTTTTTTAAGAATCTGATTGGTTTTTAGTGTCCTAAAAACCAAAGTGTCTGGTCTGTGCTCACCTTGTTTATCTGTCTGGTTGGTAGATTATTCTCAAGCCTCCCCAGGAAAGGGGGTGAAGGGGCTTGGGGGAATATTTTGGGGAAACAGGAACTCCAAGTGGTCCTTTTCCTGAATCTTTGTCTAACTCACTTGGTGGTGGCAGCAGTACTCATCCAAGGACAGGGAAAGATTTGTGCCTTGGGGAAGTTTTTAACCTAAGCTGGTAGAAATAAGCTTAGGGGGTCTTTCTTGTGGGTCCCCACATCTGTATCCCAGAGTTCAGAGTGGGGAGGGAACCCTGACAGTCGTCATTAATCATTTTGCATCTGATCAGTTTATCAGAAATATAAAAAAAGTTAATATGCTTCTGGTCTCTTTTTATGTAATGACAAGCAGTGGGTTAGGGTGTAGGGGGGCAGAAAATTGCTGTGGCATAAAATGAGAAATTCAAAGCTCCCTCCTCCCAAGTGTAAAGTTGCCTCTGACCCTGCCTAAAAGAGGAGATGCATCCTTTCCATAGTACTAAAGACCTCATTTGCCTCCTGGATACCACTTTCTACTCCCTTACCATATCAGATGCTAGAAGCCCTAACTGTCCTCTACCCAGATTCCAAAGATTCCAGCTTCTCCCCAGTATCTTCTCCCACTGCCAATCCTAAAATCTGCAGCATACTGTCAATTTGTGTGAACGTAAAACTAATTGAATTTAATTTCAAAATTAAAACCTTACACAGAGGAAATTATATTGGTCGGACTTGGTTGAGAGGCCAAGAAGGGGAACTTGGGAAGAAGGCTTGCAGGGGTTCAGTATCACACAATCCCAGAGTCTCTGCTTCACAACTTGTTGTATCAACATGGGGCTTCCAGAGACTGATCATTTCTAAGGCCAGAAGGGATCACGGTGGTCATCTAGTCTGACCTCCTATATAGCATAGGGCATAGAACTACCCTGAATTAATTACTGTTGGAACTAGAGCATATCTTCTAGAAAAAACATCCCATCTTGATTTTAAAATTGCCATTGATTTATGGATAATCCACCACAACCAATAGTAAATTGTTGCAATGATTAGTTACCAGTACTATTAAAAATGTGTACCTTGTTTCTATTCTTAATTTGTCTAGCTTCAATTTTCTAGCCTTTGGAATAAGTTATACTTTTGTCTGCTAGATTGAAAAGCCCATTATCAAATTTCTGTTCCCCATGTAAGTACTTATGCACTGTGATCAAGTCATC
The DNA here is from genome assembly GCF_965140285.1 of Lepidochelys kempii. Taxonomy (NCBI): domain Eukaryota; kingdom Metazoa; phylum Chordata; order Testudines; family Cheloniidae; genus Lepidochelys; species Lepidochelys kempii. Next base: position 181,012,131 of record NC_136380.1, read on the forward strand.
CCTTAACCTTCTCTTTTTTTAAACTACATAGATTGAGCTCCTTGCTGCAATCACTATAAGGCAGGTTTTCTAATCCTTTAATCATTCCCATCATGGCTCTTCTCTGACCCCTCTCCAATTTATCACCATCCTTCTTGAACTGTTGGCACCAGAACTAGATGCAGTATTCCAACAGTGATCGTCATGTGTGTAGTTTGTGGGGGGCTAGACAGGACATTGCCCCCCCACAAACAGAGGCAAGGCATGGGGGGGCACACAGGGTCATATGCCTCTCCCCCCAGATTTCTGCAAGTGCTGAGTTGCCGAGGGATTGCTCTGCTTGGCCTGCCAGGGGCTCAGTCGTTCCCATGCTGAGCCTCCCCCCAGCACATTTCCAGCTCACTTGGCCCCTCTCCCCGCAAGCCAGGCAAGGGCCAGGAGTGGAGGGAGTGGGGCGGAGTACTTCTCCTGCCAGGGGAGGGAGGGTAGCCACTCTGGGTTGCTGCCTCCTGGGTCCTAGTGCCAGTTTATTTCCCCTTCTGTGTGTGCTGGGCACCCTGCATGGCCACCATCCTATTTCCTGTATAACAGTGAGTGCCTACGGTAGGGCAGGGCAAGGAGGCGGGGTGGGGCAGGGGAAATGAGAGAGCAGTGATGAGGAGGTGGAAGAGGCAGTGGGGAAAGAAGGGGGATGGTACAGGGGCAGGGCAAAGAGAAGGGGGTTGGAGAATGTGGGAGTGGGGGCAGTCGGGAGAGGAAGGCAGAGGGGATGGGGAAGAGAAGGGGATAGGGGACTGCAGGGGAAGCGGGAGCTCAGAATGCGTCAGCTGCTGAGGCTCCCCTGTTAACCCCCACCCCCCAGCACTGGCAGCCAAGTACCATTTCATGTTGGTGGTGGTGGGGGGGAAGCCAGAGATCCAGGCTTCTCCAAATATAGTAGTCAAACTATGCCTATGGTGATCATTCAGTGCCAAATACAGAGGTAAAAATAACCTCTTTACTCCCACTCTAGACTCCCTGTTTGTGCATCTCAGGCTTGCATTAGCTCTTTTGTCCATATCATTGCATTGTGAGCTCATGTTTAGCTGATTATTCATCATGATCTTCTTTGTTTTCACATCGTGCTAGGTCCTTGTTTTTATTTTCTTTGTCATGATTTTTAAAAAAGTAAAAATAATTTTAGAATGCCAGGGACTGTATGTCTTTTATGTACACTTGTATTATTGTCATTCTTTGTTAGCTGGGTTTCTCCATTGCTTGCAGTTTGTTCAGAATGTGGCAGCATGTTTCTTTGCTGTTCTGAGCCTGACTTTGATGAGTATATGCCCTCTGTTCTCAGCTGCATTTTAGGGATGCAGCCATAGCATTTTAGGTCAGCAGGTGATCATGCCTTTGCTATGATAGTCCCCAAAGTGTGGGACTTATTCCCTCTTGAAAGCTGTATAAGTCACTGTCTATCAACTTTTAAGAATCATTAATCATTAATCATTTTTTTATTCCAGTGGTGTTTTGATTCTGACCACCACTGGTCTCAATTTTATTACCTCCCTCTCATGATTTCCCCTCCTTCTCCCTTTTTTTTATGGTCCTAAATTTGGACTTTGTCAATAGATTTAATTTACTTCAATAACATTTACTTTAATGCTTATATGTTGTATTCTGAATAGTGTCATGGAAGTTGGAGGTGAGGTGGAAGAAGGGAAGAGAACAAAACTATTATTGAAGTGTAATTATACAATTCAATAAAATTCCATTTTTTTATAATGGACAAATGCCATCAACTGGCACTGAGCCAAAGGCCAAATTCTGAGGTTCTCATTGAGTTTATTCAATACACTCTCTGATAAATTGAAACTAAAACCAAGGACCTCAGGATCTGATCTGCATGTTCAGCACTCAGGCCTTATAAAAATATACAGGAATAAGGATAGTACAAACAGTCTTTATGAAACCTAAGGAAAACTGACATGTGTATTCCGTTGCAGGTAAAGAACAACTTTTGTAAAAGTGTACTTAAGAACAGAAGAATGGCTGTAGCAGATCAGACCAAGGTCCATCTAGTCCAGTTCCCTGTTTCTGAGAGTGTCCATCACCAAATACTCAGAGGCAAGCCAAAGAACCCCTGTATATTATAATAATTTTGCCGTGGGCAGGGTGAATGTTGGGTGACTCCTCTGTATGTGAAAAATCCAGCATAGCAAATTAGGGATATGGGGAAAAAATCACTAAAAGAAACATAAAAATCAATACAATTCTAATGTTTTAAATACTGGACTGTTAGTTTAGAAATACAAAATAAGGACTTGATTTTACAAGCCCATCTTCACATGAATAATCCCTTACACACAAAAGTAAAAGTGAGAGAGAAAGTTGGGAAACACAGCTCCCGCTCTTCTGCTAATGTCAGAGGGAGAATTCCTCCTTTGCCTGCGCTGGCCTTGGAGAGCTGCCATATTGGGTGGGCTGGGGGTCTCAGAAGGAAAAAAAAGGCAGTAGTTTTGAGGAGAGACCTTCCCTGCAGGAATGTGGCCACACACCTTTGATGGTTGCTGTGTAGAGCATGGCGACTTGATTAGAGCCCAACACCTGAACACAAAGAGAACTAGCAGATTGATAATAGCAGAACAACACATAGAAATCATCCTTGAAGGGTGCAGTCTTAGATGTGTTGACACCGGTCATCTTCAGCAGCACCAGGAGGCATATCTGGAGAGATAAACGATTGTGGTCAGGGCTGCCTACTAAATCTCTGAGACTGTCAGTTTGTCAAAAGGGGGGAAAAAAGGACTTTGTGACACCAAGGGTGCGATGGGGAAGAAAAAAAAGACAGAACAAAGGGGGTGGGGGGACGCGGCACAGGTCTGTGGTGCATGTGTGTATTTTGATGTGAGAAAATTAGGGCACATTAAGAGGTTTTCTTCTTATGGAGATTCAGACTGAATGATGTCAGCAGTTCTTTGACATTCAGGGTGTGTACTGTGCTCATACACCTGGGACAGATCATGGTCATCAGCCTGGTGCCTTAGTGTGTGGGGAAACTTAGTGAGAGTTCAGCTATATTCCAGGAAGTGGAAATTTACAAACATATTTTGGGAAATAATCACTGGCTAATTCTGGAATTTTTCCTGGTGCTTCAGGGGTCAGCGTAGACACAATATTTGGGAGACAGCATATCTCAAGTGCTAATGGGTTTGGATTATGTGAGGTTCAGGTTAAACTGTCTCACAGCTTTTTTTCTCCAAAAATGCTTGTCAGTATGCGGGAGTAGATAAAGCATTTTAGTGGTGGATTTCAGTGAAAGACAAATGTATTGTGCTGCTTTCTGGAGCAGTGCCAAGACAGTAGTCAAACATGATGCCAAATTGCAGCACAAGGCTACTTTGAATGGCAGCCTAAAGCATGTATGAGGATGTGAAAACAGGTGGTCTGGGATATCTGGTATCAACAGAGCATCTGGTCACTGAAGTGTGACTGCATTATATTTTGTTCTCCTAATCCAGAATGGTATTAGCAATGAGTGAAGTAGCTGGCATCTCTCTGAAACCTCTCATTTTGTAATGTACCCCACTATCAGTATACACTAAAACTGTATTTTATGGCTAAAAAAATTGTCCTTCTATAATTTCTCTACATAATGGGCATTTCTTACATCATTGGAAGCCATATTATCTTCACATATGCCAGAGTATATGTACAATACAGCTTCGCTTTCATTTGTGAAGACGCACATCTGTTACAAGGCTTATGAATGTTTTTGGCCTCTTTGTTCAGCTACAACTGATGAGCTAAAGCAAACAGATATTTATTCCTACTTATTGTTACCAAATATATTATTATTAGATGTGTTCAGATAGTAAAATGACTGTAGTAGTTTTTATAACTGGGTACCCTCCTCCCCCTTTAAAATATGCACTTTTATACTAATATGTATCCCTAATGTAAACCAAATAGCTGCAAAACTTCCTATCAGAGGTTGGCAATGTTTGCCTGAGACACCCCAGCCTGCTAGCAGGATTGATACAGCAGGAAAACTGGTAAGTATTTTTGTTTTTGTTTTGCTAACTCACTGTGCAAATGGTTTATTCTCCAGTATAAGGCAGGTAGGATTAACCCTTAGGCAGAGAACTAACTAGTGTGTTAGCTGGGATTTGGGGACAGACAAGTTTTGAGGGAAGGAATCATACTAGCAGTGCTGTCTGGGGAGAAGGCTTATGCTGTGTTTTGTTGTGGTAGCATTTTAGAATTATAATTGGGTTAATAATGAGACTCCACAAGGTATGTATTTATTCATACTCTGACTGTGTAGTATTATTTGGAATGAGTTGATGACTCACACAGCCTGGACAAAGCACCACTAACTCAGGAATTCTTCATAGAAGCAATGGACAGTGTTGCAAGTCAAGATGAATGGATTATCCCCCTGAAATCAAATGGGACATCTATTGATTTTAAGTTGGATACAGGTGCACAAGCAAATGTGGTGCCAAAAAAAAGAGTGATATTAGCTCTGAAACAAAAGCCACAGGCAGTAAAAGCCGAACAGGTAAAACTCAGACTCACAGTAGAAAGCTTATTCCCACGAAGAGAGTTTGTGAACTAAATATACGGGCAAAAAACAAACCTGAAAAGATAAAATTTTTAATAGTACCAGGGAGAAGAATGCCCATTACTGAGTTAAAAACATGGCAATCCTATGCATGATCTCATCAAGAGGATCTACACTTTGGAGGATCAAGGGACCAAATTAATGAAGGAAGAGTTTGAGGACATCTTCCAAGGGATAGGGAAGCTCTCAGAGTACAGGATAGAGCTGAAAGAGCTCAATCATTTCATGATCTGTGCCCCTAAAAAAGTTCCCCTCACCATAACACAGAGGCTAAAAGAGGAGTGGATAGGTCCATTGCTGTGGGAATCATAGAACAAGCAGAAGAACCAAGAATGGTTTTCTACAATGACTCATTGGTCTTATGGAAAGACACAAAAGAATTAAACATTTAAAGAGAAAACATTTTTCACTACCTAACTAGGGAGAACTTTTAGGGACTCTGGCCGGTGCCTTTAGAAAAACAGAGTGCACATTTATTCACAGTCAATATTGTGGAGATAGTGTTTCCACAGACTACATTATGTTGTTCAGCACCTGTGGTGTTTCAGTAGAAAATACAAATTTTTGATAGTACAGCTAGTACTAAGGTTCTCAGATGACGCTATGATCTGGGGAAAAGCATGAGCATGACTAGAGGCTCTGAGAAGTTTTGGAAAGAACCACAACTGCTGAGCTAAAGCTACCCAAACAAAAATGTAAATTCTGTATAAAGGAAATAAGGAGAGAAGATGGGAGAGAAGTTAGCACAGCAACATGTACAGGTAGATCACAGTAAGCTAGAAGCAGTCATAAACACATCTGCACTGCTAGAAATTGATGTTAGTCTCTGGGGACTTAGACTTATAGAGAGACAAATAAGGAAAAACAGAAAATTCATGGGAGCTGCCACCACTATAGGAAAATGTTACTGTATGTTTGTGTATGACGGGAAATAATAGTCACAAGCAGAAGTGGTATTACAAAAGGCTTCGAGCAGGGGGTTGGACTAGATGACCTTCTGGGGTCCCTTCCAACCCTGATATTCTATGATTCTAAGGTAGCCTTACAGTTGTACGAAGTTGTCACCCCACACATACTGTCATCTCCAAATCCCAGAAGGGAGGGAGATGAGGAGCATTGAAATGGCCATCTTGCCTGAGAGAGTCTCAGACAGGCAAAAACCACAGTAGGCTAAGACAACAGAGTCCCAGGTGGAACAATCAGCAGACTTGCTACCTCCTGACAGAAGTCATGCTGATGTCTCAGGGAGACCCACAGGTCCCCGTGACAGTGCAGGGCACTTTAAAGACTAATTGAACATTGTTAATAAGTTTAGTTATTAGGCTGGTTAAAAATATTTGTAGTTGTGTTATAACAACTTTGGGGGGGGTGTTAGTGTTGTTGTTATTAAGTTTTAGCTTGGAAGGAAGATGCGATATTAGAGGCTGTACCTTTAAGGACTGAGCTTCCCAGACAAAGAGTCTGGGTGGGTTGCTGTGAAACTCTTGTTATTATGCACAGCCAGGTGGAACAGGACTCAGAATAAAGCAGAGTCTTACATGTGCATTAAGCACTGATTGATCACAGAACACCAGAGAAAATTTCTGTTTTATTACAATGGGAGTCTGAGAAGGAACTCATAATTTTTTAAATAAAGTTTCCAATCAATTTATGCAGTATCCTTCTTACAATGCTTCCCACTTCTGTTCAAGAGCACACGACCTGCAGGGATTCCAGGAAATTACCTGGGATGCCCTTGGCCACATCTAAGCACAGATTTTAAAATTTCCTCTGGTGTTAATCAGGCCTGTCTCTTTAAAATGTATATTCATCGCATTCTCTCTTTTCCCAGGGGGCCCATGGATGCTAGCTCTGTACCTTGGAAGCTAACAGCTTGTGGACCCAGTGAAAAAGAGACCCACAAGGACTTGTGGTGCCATTACCACTGTCTCCTTCTGTGAGGCCTAAGTAGAATAATGTGCTTAAATAAGATGGTGATGAGCATGGTATAAGAATCTATATAGAATAGAACAAAGGAACTTAGAAGGAAATCAGCAACACCAGCTTCCGCTGTCACTCTCCTCTCACGTTGGGAAGAACATAGTCAGTAGAAAATGGCCAGCAAGCTGACAAACTTGCATTTGCTTTTAGGAGAAGGTAAGACTTGCTGTACAGTAGCTTTCCTAGAGGGCTAGATTTGCAGCTAGTAAATCAGTGTAACTCCGTTGACTTCAACAGAGCCAGTTTAAATCACCTAGAGATCTGATCCAATATGTTTAATACAAACTTTGGATTCTGTATATTAAGTATAGAAGCACTGTATATACCAGCGATCGGCAACCTTTGGCCCGCGGCCCTTCAGGGAAATCCACTGACGGGCTTGGACAATTTGTTTATCTGCAGAATCTGCAGGTTCGGCTGATCACAGCTCCCACTGGCCGCGGTTCTCCGTTCCAGGCCAATGGGGGCTGTGGGAAGCGGTGCAGGATGAGGGATGTGCTGACTGCCACTTCCCACAGCCCCCATTGGCCTGGAACAGCGAACCGCTGCCAGTGGGAGCTGCGATTGGCCGAACCTGCGGACGCTGCAGGTAAACAAACCGGCTCGGCCCCTCAGCAGATTTCCCTGATGGGCCGCATGCCAAAGGTTGCCCGTCCCTGATAAATACCATGCTATGAACTCAGTGCAAGGAGTGCCTACAGGGTGGGGCTCAAGATATGTTAGACTCTGTAAAATGCTGAGCAGGAGTGGGGTCCTAGCCTAAGTCTAATCAACTTTTGGGATGTTCTTATTAAGAAAACATGAATTCACTTCTTTTAAAGATAGCACAAGGTGTCAGGACTACCAGAGCAAAACAATAGGGTGGGGAGTGGAGCTTAGAGTGAGGTAAAGGAAGGGTACGTACTATTGCCTTTATTAAGGAATCCTTTCTAAAGTTGCATTATAAATAACCATGTCTTGTTCTGAAGGGACTTCACTGTGGTACAATATCAACATTAAAAAGTCAATAATTCACACATGCTTCCGCGCACTCAGAGCAATATATTTGAAATAATAGTCTTAACCTGTTCTAACTTCAGGACTGTAACACACTCATATGTCTTGGATACAACTGTGCTTTCATGTAAATGTTTTCATGATTTCTGCTTTTGGTAAGTGACTGACTGAGGTATTGCATATCATTCCCTGTTGATGGGTTCCAGGCTATTGTGTCAAAAGCTGGGTATGAAATGTTTTGTTCAAACAGAAAATGTGCTGAAATGCAGTTTGGGAGCAACCCAAACTAATTACAAATTTGGGTCAAATTCAACATAGTTTCAAATGAATAAAAAATGAGGATTTAGTTTTGAAGAAATGCTTTGGAGAGGAAAGCAAAAAAAAAAATCAGTTCTCTGTTCAAAATGAAGCACATTTTGGATTAAAAAAAAATCAATGATTTACTCACCTCTAATTGTGTCTCATCCTATGTGGAGTGCAACTTAATAAATGTAACCAAACTAATAAAAGGTAACACAGCTTATAGCACAAGGAATATTATAGTTGTAAAGGCTATATGAGCAGCTCTATAGGAAATGCACTATTCAGATGTACAGTAATGGATACAATAAAGAAGTTTGAACCAAATCATGGGACAAGTCCCTGGGACTGTGAACAAGCTGGAATCAAGTGCCACTGTATGGTGTTTGCCTGAAATATACTTTTCTATCCCACAAAGTACAGTGGGTAATTTATTGAAAAATAGACACACTGGGCCAAATTTTGGCATATATTCTTGCCCCTTTGCACTATCAGAGGCACACAAAAGAGTAATAAAGCTACCTTAACTGGTCATCTGGGAATTCTCTTTGTAAGCCAGTTCTGTGCCACTGTCTACAGCATAGGATCTGCATTTGGGGCAGGAGGAGGTACGGTTGAGGCTTGCTGTTCTCCAGTGATCCCCAGCCAGTAGAATGGCCCTTTAGGATCTATTTCTGCACAAACTGGAGCAGCCCTGAAGATCATCTAATTTATGTCTATGAGCCAAACTAGTCCCTGACGGTCCAAGGAGTCGACAGGGGTGAAAAGAGAGCTAAAATGAATGTGTCCACTTCTGCTTCAAGAAAAGGAGTACTTGTGGCACCTTAGAGACTAACCAATTTATTTGAGCAAAAAGCTTTCGTGAGCTACAGCTCGCTTCACCAGATGCATACAGTGGGAAATACAGAAGATGTTTGTTTTTATACACACAAATCATGAAAAAGTGGGTGTTTATCACTACAAAAGGTCTTTTGTAAAATATTCTTCATTAATTTTGCTGGAATTGTAGTAAGAATTAAAACTTGCATGGAAATTTAACAGCCAAAGTAATAAAAGAGTGGAACCAGAATCCATTTTCACTCCTAAATGGGACTTCTGTAATAAATGGTAAATTGTAATGCCATTACAGAAAGGTTACCATCTTTTATTACACAAAGTTAAGAACTTAAATTTTACTAATGGTGCAATTTTCTCCCTAATTCATCTTTTACTTAATAGCATATAATTGTTTAAATAATGTTTTAGTCTTTGTAAAAAGAAGGCATTGTTAGCAAGGAAAATTTAAGTCTTAGGTACTTTAGGAAAACCACTACTCCTTTTTTTAGATGCTCAGAAAAATTACATGAGTTTGGCTCAGTTTAAATGTTTTTTTCTGCTGCAAAAGTTCATATAAGTTTAGTGGATAATATCTCTTTTTTCTCATTTTTCTTCAAACTTTATTGTTTCTAATTTTTTCTGAAAAACTTAATAAGATGTTGTGAGTATAATGTCTAAAATGACTAAAGCTTAAATTTAAGTCCGAGAAGAAAACTCCGTGAAATCTATAGCTGTGCATGGTAAGTACATTTGTTCATCATTGGGTATTTGTTAAACTTCCAGTCTTGAAATCTTCAGTTCTAAAGTCAGCTCTGCTCTCAGAGGTCTCAATTCTGATGTCTTGCAAGTTCTATTTTCCAAAATGACTTAAGGCCAGTTTTTTAAAAAGTATTTAGGTGCCTAAAGATTCAGATAGATAGGTTCTTATGTGGTTTTGAAAATCCCCCTATGCACCTAAATTCCATGAGCCTAAATACTTTTAAAATCTGGCCTCAAGTCACTTGGAAAAATGGAATTTAGGCTCCTAAGTCTGTTGGCATATACAAACCCCATTCTGAACCCAAAGGAATTAAAAAGGTAATACTGGGCCCAGGAAGCCCTGCCCTGCCTTGCCCTGTACCTCCAGATCTGCTGAGCCCGTTTCAATTGGAGGAGCAGGTTGAAAGGAGCTCAGAAGCCCAGCCAAAAGGTGGTGAAGAGACTGAAGGAGTTTCTGGTGTTGCTTTCCACAGGGGTCTGGGCTGGATCCTATTTCACCCCCATATGGGGTGAGGCCCAGGTACAGGTGGAGAGCAGAAGGTCCTCAACCGAGGACCAGGCACTGCTAATGACCTGACTGGCAAAAGGCTGGAAGTTGGGTGTGCTAACTGCTAAGCTGCCTGGAGCATCCTATCACAGAGGCTTTTGAAAATTTTACCCTTGGTCTCTTACTTTTGATAGGAATTTAACTGGGGAAGGGCTGCAGGATGTGGGATACAGTTCATATGTAACATGCTTTTGCGATTAATGCTTTGCATGTGTAGATTGAAGGGTGAGTAAGCATTTCACCGGAGTTTAAATTCACACTGTCATTACTGACCTCACAAGCTTTGATTCGAATAAGTATCCAAATGTCTGGCTGTTTACCTGGATGACTTTGGGTTATAACTGCTCTGGAACGGTCTTAAACAGGTTTTCTTGAGCGATTTCTTGTTCTCACCAGGACATAAGAAGTGCAAGTATAGCTTTTCGAACAGCATTTTGTTAATTTTGGATAATGGAGAGATAATGCAAACATTAGATAACTAAACTCTTTAGACCCTCCAGGATGTCCAATTTCAGCTTAGGGGAAGAGTCTGTGTTTTTTTTAATGACTATTTCATTTTATCTGCTACAGATCACTCCTTCCAAATGTTCATCGAGGCATGTCTGTCTAGCACCATTGAGGAAATATCCCTCGCACAGTGTTCGAGATTTTGTTTTGTTCCCAATTGGAGTAAACCCCTGAATTTCCACATTTCCTGCAAAACGGAATATTCCAACCTGGGATCATGATGGTGCTACCGCTACTTGTCCCAGGACTCTCTGTCCACTTGTGCTGCTTCTGTGGGTAGTGGAGAATCCCATTGCTAATGATGAGAAGGTACGGGGGTGAGGGAAACCTCTGGGCTGACAATAAGAGGACAGCACAGAGAGCTGGGGATCCCTGGAAGGAAAGACTTTTGGGGGCCTACACTTCCCAGCTTCTGGCCAGGTGAGCTGCCATGGATCTGGGAATATGAAGCTCTTCTAGGTGAGAGGCTGAGTCAGAAACCTTCTTGTTTCCATTGGAATTGTGTCAAAGTCACCACATTCCCACACAACATTTGATTTTGATGAATCAGCATTTTTTATGGCAAAAAATTTTGCCACAGTATTTCTAACCAGCTCATTTTAACTCACTGAATTCTGTAGCATTTCTATTGCTGTAACTTTTGTTTGTTTTGGTCTGTGCCATTTGTCTCTGACAATCTGTTCATTTCATTTCTACCACCTACTCCCTCTGTTTGGTAAAAACTATATTGTTTAAGATTAAGATGCAAATGCAGAATCTTTCTACTCATGAGCTAGCATTAATATAATACTACAGAAGGGCTGCAATAAATCATTTGTCAGACTTTAGTGAACTAGCCCCTCCTTCACAAGCTTGTTGTCACTCACATACTAAATAGAGACTGTTTCAACTGACACATGCATCACTGAGCGCTGTAGTCTGGTCACATCCTGCTACACTTGTATTGTGGTGTCAGCTAAAATTATTGCAGTGGAATGCAAATTAGTCCTGGACAGCAAAGATGCATGTTGGCTTTTGTATCTTTATATTCCTTTGAAGCAGGAAGGTGGAAGGAAGAGGGATGGAATGGTGCTGGTTGGTAGGGATGGCCAATTAATATCACTATTCTATTTTACATCTATTTGTTAATCTAGACTTGGGTTGGATTCTTCTGCAGTGAGTGGAAGAGCATCAAAAAACCTATTTCAGGCTAAATGCAAATAGCTTTCAGGGCTATGAGTACCATTCTGCAGCAGAAGGGGGGGAAATTTCTAATTTATGTTGAGACCTGTTATAGATCAGGGTGAGAGTCTATCACAAGTTGATGGGGAAAGATTCAATCAATTGGGTGAGATGGTGGAGTTCTGATGATAAGGGGTTGAGAATGGTGTATTTTGGGGCCTGTCACTCCATTAAAATACAGAGATTTATTATGAATTACCTAAGGGCCCGATCCAAAGTCCATTGAAGTCAATGGAAAGCCTTTCATTTAACTCATTAGATGCTGGATCAGGCCCTAAATGATGCTTTGCTTAGATAGCAGTTTCTCTTCATATTTATGCTGGTGTAAATCAGGAGAAATTCTATTTACAGTGAGCAGGCTTACTCACTCTCCCATATTTGTGCAAATAGTACATCTAATTTTCAGAATCATTTTAACCCACTTCATATTTTATTGCAAATATGTTCACATCTTAAAATCATTAATTTTCAAACAGCTGAAAAAACATCTCTTACTTGACGGACACGTATTAAAATGTATTTTGGCAGAAGTTCTTAAATTAATTTAATGAGAAATGGCACAAATTTGGCTCTCTTTCTCATTGGTTCTCATTGCAATCTGGTATGATCCCCTTCCCCTACTCTACCGTACCCTACCCTACTTCACCCCAGTGATTGGCTTAGTAGTTAAAATGAATGGATGAGAATTACCATCAATACAGAGAGATATACAATAACCCACGTGCTTAGAGCTCTTTGTAAAGCTTTTCTCTGATGTATGGCTGTATTGCTCTGCATCAGAACTCCACAGAATAAATCCTGCCAATAAATGAACATTTCTTAGCTGCTAGTATCAACAATGTAGAGACTGAAGCACAGTAATTGAGATGAAACAGAACTGCACAGTTTAACTTTTGATAGTAGATGTTAAATGAACAATGGATGGCTGTTTTAATGAATGTGTAGTTCTTTTATGTAGCTGTTCATTGCTTTTTTAGTTTAAACTAACTCACTAATTATGTTCCTTTGTAGATGTATTTATGCATCCTCATTGACCTTCTCCCTTCTATTGTTTGAGATCTAATTACAGTACTTGTCAATATAGGCAAGTGTTCTGAAGAGTGGAATATATTTGACTATGTGAAAGAGTGAGTTTTGATCTTGTGCTACTGTCTCCCTTTTGGTGCCTCCTGGTTGACCAACAGTAGCATACATTTTGGAATTGCTGTGTCCTGAAGGTGATGCTCCATTGAATGATAAAACAGAAAAATATGTAACATGTTCATACTACATTTGTATAATTATATATACATATCTTTGTGTGTCTATTGAGGCTAGTGCAGTGTTAGAGGAGCTTTCGTTGGTGATGGTGGCAGAATTCGATAGATACAATGGCTGGAGACATTATACCTGTATAGTATACAGGTTGGCAGAATGCATACCTGAGAAGTGGCACCTGTACAGGATGCAAGGTGCGCTCCCCCTTTCCCTACAACGGTTGCCCCCTCCCAGAATGCATGACCTATGTAGAGTGTCAAGTATCAGAGGGGTAGCCTTGTTAGTCTGGATCTGTAAAAGCGGCAAAGAGTCCTGTGGCACCTTATAGAATAACAGACGTATTGGAGCATAAGCTTTCATCTTTGTTCAATATCTTCATAAATGATCTGGAGGATGGTGTGGATTGCACTCTCAGCAAATTTGCGGATGATACTAAACTGGGAGGAGTGGTAGATACGCTGGAGGGGAGGGATAGGATACAGAAGGACCTAGACAAATTGGAGGATTGGGCCAAAAGAAATCTGATGAGGTTCAATAAGGATAAGTGCAGGGTCCTGCACTTAGGATGGAAGAATCCAATGCACCGCTAAAGACTAGGGACCGAATGGCTAGGCAGCAGTTCTGCGGAAAAGGACCTAGGGGTGACAGTGGACGAGAAGCTGGATACGAGTCAGCAGTGTGCCCTTGTTGCCAAGAAGGCCAATGGCATTTTGGGATGTATAAGTAGGGGCATAGCGAGCAGATCGAGGAACGTGATCGTTCCCCTCTATTCGACATTGGTGAGGCCTCATCTGGAGTACTGTGTCCAGTTTTGGGCCCCACACTACAAGAAGGATGTGGATAAATTGGAGAGAGTCCAGCGAAGGGCAACAAAAATGATTAGGGGTCTAGAACACATGGCTTATGAGGAGAGGCTGAGGGAGCTGGGATTGTTTAGCCTGCAGAAGAGAAGAATGAGGGGGGATTTGATAGCTGCTTTCAACTACCTGAAAGGGGGTTCCAAAGAGGATGGCTCTAGACTGTTCTCAATGGTAGCAGATGACAGAACGAGGAGTAATGGTCTCAAGTTGCAGTGGGGGAGGTTTAGATTGGATATTAGGAAAAACTTTTTCCCTAAGAGGGTGGTGAAACACTGGAATGTGTTACCTAGGGAGGTGGTAGAATCTCCTTCCTTAGAGGTTTTTAAGGTCAGGCTTGACAAAGCCCTGGCTGGGATGATTTAACTGGGAATTGGTCCTGCTTCGAGCAGGGGGTTGGACTAGATGACCTTCAGGGGTCCCTTCCAACCCTGATATTCTATGATTCTATGGATGAATACCCACTTCTTCAGATGCATGACAGTACTTGTCAATGCATCTGAAGAAATGGGTATTCACCCACGAAAGCTTATGCTCCGATATGTCTGTTAGTCTATAAGGTGCCAGAGGACTCTTTGCTGCTTGTGTAGAGTGTGTGGTGCTTCCCTTCCACACCAGGGACTAGATCCTCCTGGTATTGCCCTGCAACTTGTGAAGTCATTTACACCTGGACAAAGGAAGTGTAAATGTGACCATTCTGATCTGGTAGCATCTTATATCCATTTTGCCCTGGTGTAAATGACTGCACAAGAGAATTGCGCTCAAGCGGGTCCTTATGGAATTTTAATATGTAATTAACCCATAACATCTAAAAGTAAGTGATTGTGTTTCGAGGTATTTACTAGATATGTATTTACAGATATGGAATTTATCAAGAACAGTTATGAACCAACCCTGTTACAGGAAATTCTATATCATAATGTTCATTGATTTGTTTGTGCTACAAGCTACTTCTCAAGTTCAGATCTAATCTGGACATGTGATGTGTCATTTGAATTGCATGTTTCTACATAAGTTGATGCTATCATGAAATATTCATTTTTAATTTAAAAAATGATCTACACAATTTGAAATAGAAAGAGGGAAGAGGAAAGGAGAGAAACTGGAACATGGATAGAAGATGAGATGGTGATGTTTGGAAGAAGGAATGCTTATACGGACCACAAAGCTTTGGAGTTCTTAAAATATATTGAAAGAAATCATTCAGAAAGTACAAAATGATACACTGTGCTCTGCAGAAATAAACAGAGGATCCTTCAGACCTACTGGATATAAAGAATTAACCATATAATTCACCCACTAAAAATAGAATAAGAAAAGCATTGTCCAATGAGCTGTGTGAGATGTGTATGACAAGCAACTATAAAGTAAACAAACCTTGAAACATAAATAGACAAATCTTTAAATCCTGGCTTCAGATCAGTCTCTCTAACAAAGCAAAACAGACCGAAGGTCAAATCATCAGGTTTTAGGTTTATATTATCACGCACACACCATGCACTACTGCAGCATATGCTTGATTGGAATCCCTTGTGTCCCAATTAAATAGGATTTCCTTATTAACAGAAACCTACTATAATATTTTAGTGCTGGGTCCCAACTAAAGCACATAATCCAAATTAAGCAGAATACCATGGGGAGTGTTTGAAACACACAACAGCCCATATAATATTTCCATTGAGGAGGGGCAAAGCCTTGCTGCCCCTTGCCTCCCCACTCCTAGTTCTGCTGCCCTTGGAATACTATATCCATTAAAACACAGTGGATACTGTGGGTGCAAACTAGTTCACAATAACATAGTCCTGTTTGAAGAGCACTACTGGTCAATATCAGCTTGATATACTAAGCTGCAAGAGTGGCCATTGTCACAGGAAAAGCAACTGCAATCAAAGGAAATTATAGTTAGTCTGCCCTAGCTTGTTGTCATATTGTTTTGCCCGTTCTTGGATTTGGTTGTTGTGGTGAACAAGGGACTACATGGAACTGGAACAAGAAAATCCACAGAAAGGCTGCAATGGTACTTAATCTACTCTGGCAGTTACATGTAGCAATGATATAGATAGCGTTACAAATGTATCAAGCAGAGATGAGAATGAGGCTGCATCTGTCATTATCCACCACTGAATCCAGCAGCTGCATCTTGCTCTAGGCAATGGGAATGGTGCTGACAATTGTGGCTAGTTGTGCTGCTATCAGCCCAGTTCATTTATGTGCTTTGCCTACCTTAGCCCTTCATTTTCAAAAAAGAGACAACAAAACAGAAAATGGTGTTTGGCGACTGTCTCTATCACTTCACAACAATCAAAAGTGCAAGCAGCCAATTTATTTTATTTGTATTGGGTGAATTTCTTGTTTTAGTTTAGAGACTTTGTTTAGATTATAAAAAATCCTATGACTGGCACTAGGTGCCACATGCCTCTTTGGGAGCAACATACTGTGCCTAATTGTAACTTTCAGCTTTGTTTCCTTCCGGAGTAACCTTCTAAATCAGTTTTGTTTACAAATACCATCACCAGAAAATTGGAGGATGGAAATCTTTCCATCCTAAAGATGTGGGGCTTGCTTTCATAAATGTTTGTGTTGCTGTAGGTGCCACTATTGCAACTGATCTTTCACCTGTTTCTTCAGTATTTATTTGCTGCCCCTGTAGTTGGTCTGATGGAATAATACAGTAACTTCATTTATCAGGAGCTCATCTCTTTTTTGTCTCTGCTATGAGGACTTTTGTTCTACTCCCTATTCAGTCATATTGTTGGATGGACGGTAAGATCAAGGAGATGGACTCTAGAGATGGGCAAAGCAGGTTGGATAAAAGAATGAACCCAACTGAAACTGAATCAACCTGTTACTAAAGTTCAGGGAAGTCTGACTTTGCACATTAGTCTGAATTCAGCTACTCTCAAACAATATGGTCATGGTTTAACCCATTTTTATTTTTTTGGCACTTACGTGATTCTCTAATACACATCCCCTTACCATTCAAACCCCTGAAATGATTTTTGATCTACTTTCACACCCACACCAGGCTCCCTAGTGATTTCTTCACCTGCAATAGCACTGACAGATTACTTTATTAATTGCAAATAGCATTATCTGAAGATCAAAGCAATAGATATTGAAAAATGAAAGGTATATGACTGCCTAATTTTTCATATTCTAATAAACCTCTTTGGAATCCTAGATAAAATAAATTACCCAACCCTACAATATACTGACATCTATTTACTATAATAGTCTCTATCAGCAATTTCCATACTGATGTGAGGTAACTTCTCACACACTCTATGGAAAAATGGAACACAGTGTTAGTGAGGAAGCATGGTCAAGCTGTTAAACTACAGGACTGGGAGTTAGATTTGGATTCTATTCATCACCTGCCACAGTCTCATTGTGTGATCTTGAGCAAGTCACTTGTCCTTCAGTGCCTCATCTTCCCCAGATGTAAAATGTGGGTAGTATTAATTTATTGCCAGAGGCATTGTGAGGCTTAATTCATTATTGGTTGTCAAGCACTTCAAAATCCTTGAAGGAAATGTAGAATTTAAATTATTATATATTGCATGTGAATAGTATATACTATAGTATTTGTTATACCTGAATACTCTGGCATATGGAAAAGAGTAAAAGTAAAAGGAGTAAAAGCAAAAATTCCATCAATGAACTATCAACAACTCGATAAGGAAATCTAGCCAGTCTAGCAACATTTGTAAAAGGCTGAAGAGCATTACCCCAGACCTATTTTTTCCCCATCCTAATAAGTCTAACATTACAAAACATTACAATAGAGGCGAAGCTGATAACTTTTCACTTCTTGTTTGTTGCTGCTGTTTTCTGTGTTGTCTCCAAGTCTAAATTAGGCCTGAGAAAGGGGATTAACCTTTCCAATCATATTTAAGGTGAAATTGCTTAACTACAGCACACAATGTCATGCTGCAGATAATCCATGTCCTTGATTAATGCGTTTATAATCAATTGCTATCTGGAAGTGACTCCTTCCCATCACAGTCTTCACAAAAAGAGCAGATGGTATTTAAAAGGTTATGGCAAGAGGGCATTTCAGAGGTCAAATAGAACATCGATCAAGAGGGCAGAAAAATTGCTTTTTTCCTTCTCCTTCCCCTTCTCCTCAGAATCCATAAGGGAATGAGGCCTATGAATTATAGTTTGATCTATAGTTCAAGCACTAAAATGTTTTCTTGTTTCAAATTTCTATGTTGTTTTGGGTAATGAACCTAGAAATTGGATTCCTTTTGTGCCAATAAAAAATTGTGCCAATACACACATCTCAGCAGAGTAATTCTTAGACCTAAAGAGATTTTCTTGCCTCTGCCCTTAATGCACCCAGAACACAGAAACTTAATAAAGATTGTATTAATATCTGTGGTTCCTAGATCAGTTTCAAAAATGGTAATGATTCTGTTCTCGAAAAAGTTACACACCATTTTCATGATCTTTTATCTACATTTTATTAATGTAGTATATATTACATGGAGTATATTCTGTGATTTATTCAAGTCTATCTTTGCCCTCTTCACAGTTGGCTACTATTCAATAACCCAGACTAAGGCGGCGGTCTGTTCTGTCCTTGATTTGTGCATTCCCATTAAGGCTAAAGGGAGTAACGACCAAAGAAAGACTTTACCTCCAATGGTACAATGTCCAAGAAACAGAAGTCATGTCAAATTAAAAAAAAGGTTGTGGCATTCGCCAACATATAAAGTGTGCTGGTGCCATTTTTTTCTCCTTTTTCCTTTCACATTTTGAGCACAACTTCTAAACAGAGACAATGGCAGACAATGCTTGTTGAGTACAAACCATGGTGACTTGAAATTTCACTGTCTAAAAACAAACATCTACACAACATTTTGGAAGGTACTGTAGTTATCTTGGCTTGAAAAGTAAAGTAAGTTCTTGGGCGCTATTGTATTCTAATATATAGTCCAATAATTATGATATATGCTTTGTTGCACAAACTATTAAATAGGATCAACTTGCAACTGGGTCTGTAGGAAGGGGTGTGTTTCATGAGGGGACAAAAATACATCACTTCTTTGTGGAATGAAATGGGATTGCTCAGATAAGAATCATTCAGTGCTACAATTTACATCTTGGGACTTAAGCCTACAAATCCTCTCTCATATGAATAGTCCTGGTACACAGCATGCGAGTATCCCCAATGGAACCTTATGAGACTAAGCTTTGCCTTTATTCAAGAACAATTAGCAACAAATGTGTATAGAACTGCTGAAGCAATTAACCAACCACCTACATAAGGATAATGAGACACACCCTAGTAATCCTGTTAAAATGACATTTAAGGTGCCTGGCGAACCAAGAATAGTAGGAAAACTAGCACCTGAGGCTAAAACTCTATTAACTCACTCTGATGTGTCTATGTATTTGCAACACATAAAATAGATAACACTCAATGTATTTCCAACAGTCTGATAGTCATTTCAGCATCAGTTTTGTAGCTTAATTTCCTTTGATTGTTTTCATAGAAAGGAAATAATAAAAAAGTTGAACTGGCAAGGCATTTCAACCAAGTCCTCGTTATTAGTCTTAAATATGAACAATATGGATAGGTATGAATGTGGGAGTTTGAGAAGCAACATATTGCTCCAATAGAATATAATACATTTATTAGTACTGAGACATTATTTAACTGCCTGCTTAGAGCTTCCTTTAGGAAGCTGTACACTGATTAGACATTGAAGTGGATATTTCCAGAGTAAAGCATAAGGCAGTAGCCCGTGGCTTCCCACTAACGTTCACAGGATTCACAGAGTCCCCTGAAAATTTAGTTTTCATGGGCTAGCTGTATGTAGGGATATTCTTCACACTTGGTGTCACAGGGTCCACTCGTCCATAGAGGTGCCTCCTCCTTGCCTCTCTGGGGATAAAGCTCCTTCCAGGTATGGGGCCCTTCTGCTGTTCACTCACGCCCTGTGGTGTCACTCTTTGTGTCTCTGCTATTCCAGGTGCTCCTTCTTCATGACTTGGCCCTCTGGCAAGGTCACTATACATGTCCCCCACCCCCCGGGGGTATCACAGTCTTTCAGGACAAACTGTCCCAGACAATCCACACTCCACTGCTTGGTATGTGCCACTTCCCCAGTGCCTGGTAGAAAAATTCAGATCTTCCCTCTATGCCAGCTTCCAGCTCAGGGACCCTCTAGGCAGCAGCCAAAGTCTGTTCCCTCCTGGATCTTACTGGTGAGTTAATTGGCCCATAGCTAGAATTAACCCCTTCCAGGCTTGTGTGGGGTGGACACCTCTTCACACTTGGATGGGTGGCCCAATAAACTATTCCGGCTCCTCAGAAGACAGTGTCAATTGTCTCTTTGTGATTAGCACCCAAGTGCACTAGAATTGCCATATTCAATGCCTTGGAGGAATATACAATGAAAAATAAAAGCATTACTACATATGTTCAAGACAAAAGGGCTGTGGAAATGATAAGATGTACTGACACAAGATTTAAAGGATGCACATAAGATATTTTATATAAGGTTTTTTGATATTTTCTTTAATCCTTTAGAAATTTGAAAGTAAATAATTGTGTTCTCTATTATGTGGCCACAGATTTGTTAGTGCTGAGGGGTGCTCATAAATGATGATTATTTTTGGAGGTGGCGTGATTAGAATAGAAAACCTCAAAGCATTTTTTCAGATAGTTATGGATAATAAAATGAAATTGCATAAGAAAAACCTCAAATCTGGGGCCTCTTCCTCTTGAGTTTCCCATTTATTTATTTTCAGATTTATACTAATGTCTAAAAAAGAATATACCCCTGATGTTCTTTGGATGAGTGGACATAACCAGAGCCATTGATTACCTTTTAACAACAGCAATGTTCTCAGGCACAAGTATGTCATTCCAAATACTGTCTCTTTCCAAAATTAATGTAGGACATTCCTGTTTGAATGATTTTTAAATACCACTTTTGGATAAAATGTTATCACCTTCATTTTATAATGCTGAAAATACTTTTAAAAAAAGTGTGTGATGGGACTTTCAGACCGTTGGTGATGGTCTTTCCTAACCACCTTTCCCCTAACCTACCCTGTTACTTCTTTCTCTCTCTCTCTCTGTTACTTTCCAAGTCATAGTTCGTTGTTCTCTTTCATTACCTTTCCTAACCATTCACAATTAAACCCAAACATTTTTTTCCGGCTTCATACAATAGAGGGAAGCCTTTGTGACTCCTAACATTTTCTGTTGCTGTTCTTAGACACGGTATCAATCATAGGGTCCATTGTATATATCTGCCAGGTGAACTCCCTGCTATACCCAGGGTATTTTCTTGGCCCACATAAGCAGGTGTGATGGGGTGGAGTGGAAGGGGTTAGAGCCATGCTCTTAGCAGCAGAAGCCATGCCCCCCGACCCTGCTGGGCTTGCGCCAACTGCGGCTGCACTATAAAAGGAAGCAGCCTAGCTCAGCCTGGGCTGGCTGCCCAGGAGAAAGGACACACCTCGCCAGCTCTAGCCAAGGAGCAGCCAGGATCCCAGCCCGTGGGAGCAGGGGATACTGAGGCCCAGACATGGATGCCCAGGGAAATTGCACTCACCACCTGAGAACCCCAGAGACTCCAAAGACAACCTGACTTCAACTGCAGGAGTCACGGTAGGAAGTAGCTTTGGGAGGGACTAGCCAGTGTCCTGGCAGAAGTCGGCATGTTGTGGATGGATTCCCCACAAACTTAGTGGTTAGGGTGACCAAGACAGCAAGTGTGAAAAATCGGGACAGAGGGTGGGGGTTAATAGGAGCCTATATAAGAAAAAGACCCCAAAATCGGGACATCTGGTCACCCTATTAGTGGTGAACCCATTTGTCACTAACAGGGCCCTGGGCTAGGACCCAGGGGAGCAGTGAGGTCCCGGGGCCCCCTACCCAGCTGCCCCCTTTAGGGGATTGCCAACCGAACCACCTCACACTGACTCTGGCCAGTAGGCTGCACTTCCTTGCAACCAGGGAGGAGCCCTACAGACTCTGGCCAGTGGTGTGCACTTCCCCGCAGCCAGGGGGAGCCCTATTGGCTTTAACCACAGGCCTACCCTGTCCTTGCCCCACCCCCAGAGTGACGGGGTGTACTGGCCTCGAGACAGCAGGGCTTTCAGAATGGTGTCTGATGTGTCCTGAACTACCCTCTTTGAGATTATGAAAATCTTTATATATTTAAAATTTTAGAGGGTCTTTTTAAGTGTGATTTTAATGAGCATAAAAGGTGCCTAATAACTTTGAAAAATGAAATGTTCTTTCTTACTGAAGAACAAATACAGTGTAGACTATGGTAATTCAGCTTCCCCATATTGCCTTCCCCATGAACGTCAGTGCTTATGAGGAGAGAATGCCTATAGGATTAAGCCGATTGTTTAGACTCCATGCGCATTCAGACCTTGAACCCTCTGCTGAGAATGACAATATGTCAATTAGTTTTAGTTGTGGTGGCAGTTCTGTGATGTCAAAACTTGTCCAGTGGGAATTGTTCTTAGACCACCAAATTATTTTCACATAGGGCTCAATTAAAAGGAAAGTGGAGCAAAAGAGAAAGCTCTAGAGACAACTAGGAGTTAGTGAGGGAAATGGGACCTAAAATAAGAGAACAGAGAAGAACAAGAAGGAAAGTCAGAAATGAGACTTAAGAAGAAAGCTTCATTCCAGGGATGAAAAAGAGTTTATTATTCAGAGACCAAGCTGGAAAAAGCCCTGTTTTGCTAGGAGCTGTATAAGCAAAGAAAATGCCATAAATACTCTTTGTTCAGCCCCAAAGACTGAATATAAACGAGCTCACTACAACTTAAGTTTACATTTATTTTTTCTTCATGGTCCACTTTCTATCTCTGTTCCTTAATATCAGGACTATCTTTGTGTAAATAATGGAAGTACAGTACTACTTATCTGCCAATAGTGTCAACATTTACTCAGACAACAAATATAGATACAGAAGCCAGGATGTGCCTTTCTCCCTTGAGATTATCAATAGCAAGCACCAAAACACTACAGCCATGAGCACTTTAGAAATCCATATAATGTTAATGATGAGTTATTATTAATACCATCATGCATCAGGATTACAAAAAGCATTCCTTTATAATGCTTCCAGATCCCTCTCTCGTTTGTTTCTGCTGATGGAACCGGGAGGCTTAAAAACAAAAATGCCTCAAATACACAAATCCTTCTGAAATTAATACTTAGACGTTTACAAACAGCATTTAAGAAATCCTCAGCATCTGTGTGATCTCACACTGCTGTGCAGCTGTTGTAGAATTATGCTACAAGTGTTTTGATGCTGCTTAGTTTCCTGAGCTAGTGAGTGAAGGGAGCGTCAGACTCCTGCTGTTTGCTGAGCAGGAAGCATTAAGTATCTAACATGAACTGTCACTTACACAGTCCTATCTACCACAGACTTTATAGTCTGAAATGAGGCACCAAATATCTATAGTTTCCTAATAAATTATTAAGGGCCTGATCCCAAGCCCATTCAAGTCAATAAGAGTCTTTCCATTAACTTCCATGGGCTTGGGATCAGGCTCTATGAATATAATTCCCTATATGCCTGTGCTTTGGGATATAGTGTGTTAAGACTTTTTTGTTTTGATTGCTTTATAATTTGGCTGAACTATTTCCATACGGTAGATATTATATACCTGCTTGCATGTGTAGATAAGGTTGTTGCAAAGCTTGTCTGGCGTGTCTGAAGAACTTGTTTAGGACCCACAGTGTGCTTTGATGGCCCTACACATTTTCCATTTAATTATAATAAATAAAAAATATGAAACTCTTGCAACATGAATGATAGGAACACAGACACATGGGACCACGGCATATACTGCCGAGAACAGTGGAAACTAGCGAGGTATACGTTAAGAGAGCACAGTGTACTTTAGTACTTGGAAAACTTGGGTTCAAATCTGAGTTAATTACAATAATCAGATTTTTTGATGCCCCTTTTGAATCTGCCCTTGTAAATCTTTCTGGTCTATTTTATTCATAAACAGGAATGAGCATCACATTACCTGCCTTATCCAAGTAACTTTAGCAATTCTAATTGAAAGCAAGATCCTGGTTCCAATAAAGGCAATGGGAGAATTCCTATTAACTTCACTGGGACAAAGGTCATGTTCCAGTTGCTATCCAATATTTCTGCACTATCTGCCTCCCTGCAGAAAATCAGGCTTAAATAGAGACTGGGAGTGGCTAAGTCATTATGCAAGGTAGCCTATTTCCCCTTGTTTTTTCCTACCCCCCCACCCCCCAGACGTTCTGGTTAAACTTGGATTTAAACTTGGAGAGTGGTCAGTTTGGATGAGCTATTGCCAGCAGGAGAGTGAGTTTGTGTGTGTGTGTGTGTATGTCCCGGGGGAGGGGAAGAAGGGGGGGGTGAGAGAGCCTGGATTTGTGCTGGACATGGCCCACCTTGATTACCATGCACATTGTAGGGCGAGTGGTCACTTTGGATGAGCTATTACCAGCAGGAGAGTGAGTTTGTGTGTGTATGGGGGTGGGAGGGTGAGAAAACCTGGATTTGTGCTGGAAATGGCCCACCTTGATTATCATGCACATTGTAGGGAGAGTGGTCACTTTGGATGAGCTTTTACCAGCAGGAGAGTGAGTTTGTGTGTGTGGATTTTGGAGGGGGTGAGGGGGTGAGAGAACCTGGATTTGTGCTAGAAATGGCCCACCTTGATTATCATGCACATTGTGAAGAGAGTTGTCACTTTGGATGGGCTATTACCAGCAGGTGAGTGAGTTTGTGTGTAGGGGGGTGGAGGGTGAGAAAACCTGGATTTGTGCTGGAAATGGCCCAACCTGATGATCACTTTAGATAAGCTATTACCAGCAGGACAGTGGGGTGGGAGTAGGTATTGTTTCATGATCTCTGTGTGTATATAATATCTGCTGCAGTTTCCACAGTATGCATCCGATGAAGTGAGCTGTAGCTCACGAAAGCTCATGCTCAAATAAATTGGTTAGTCTCTAAGGTGCCACAAGTACTCCTTTTCAGTTAGGGTACTGTCACTTTCTTAACTATTAAAATTGCAAAAGTTACTTAATGAACACATGTGATGTGATATTTTAAATGAGCTAATTTGAAGGAGTCATAATAAACCATGGTATTAATTGGAGCCTCTGTGTGCTATCAAAGTAAAATAATAATAATTGGTCCCTATTCATAGCCTATATTTGTAAAATAAATAGCTGTGTGGTCTGTGTGACTTGTATTTGCTATATATTTTGTCATTTCTTTTTGTCTGCTTTTGATTAGTAGTGATCAATTCTGCATGAAATATAGAATTTTGCTTTGCAAGCAAACATTCTGTGGGGGGAAAATTTCACTCCTTTTTTTTCACCACCTTTCATCAATTCACCAGACAAGATATGTAGATAATTTCACTGTCACCTTCTGTGCAATGTCAATTAGACTGCTTTTACTTATGGTAAAAGCTTATAAATGGCACCAGTGAAAGTTAGTTGTTGTTTTTTTTTGTTTTTCACCTTTTCATTACATTGTTGAAAAGGCAAAATTCATCCCCGAAATACAATGTAGTCATTTTGTACAGCTCTGTAGACCTCTGTTCCTTCTTTACTTGCATTTGACCATCTCTTCCTTTATTTTCAAACATTTAAACTAAATTTGAAAACAGATTTATTGCACTATCAAGATAAAATCCTGAGCTGGTATAAAGAATAGCTATTTTTATATAATGCTTTATATCACCAGATATCAAAGAATATCACAATCTTTAATGTATTTATTCTCATGACAACCCAGTGAAGTAACCAATTAGTTTCCTTGTACCTTAATTCCCATTTGTAAAATGGGGATTAATAATATACTGGTATTATTTTTATATCACTATAAAAATGCAGCATATGTCATGTCAACTGACAGAATGTTGGCTTTTGTCACTAGCAGAGTCACATGCAATGTATATAAGAATTTGGCACCATTTTTCCTGGCTTTTTGAATACCACTGATTATCTATGAAATGTGTTCCTTTCCCACAATTTGGTTTTGGAGTTGTGTCAGCATCCTAGAAGGCACATGTAGAAGTAGATTATGATATGTGGAGAAAGTGTTCTGTTAAAGCCCCATCTTTAGTGTACTTTCCAGAAATGGTCTACAAAGAGTATTATGGAGATTCATGTTACATGGATTAGGTCTTTATATTTACAAACACAGGGCCCAATCCTGCAAGCCACGCTATGCAGGGGAAACCAGCTTGAGGTATTGGGTCCATAGGGAACAGAACTACAGGAACAGTCTATTGTATACCATTGTATCTAGCCAAAGATTTCATATTTTTTTAGAACAATGTTGTATTCACAGTCTATAAGCCAGTTCTTCAGTAATAGCACACTGTGAAACTTCTGAAAGCCATTCATGGACAATCAGGATTTTGCCATTGCCTTATGATTACAGAAAATTGCAAAAGCATAAACAGCATGTAGATTTTGTTTTGCTTGCTTCTTTCCAGCCCCACCTTCTCTGCCCCTCGCGCCCAAAAAACCCCCCTCTCTTGTGTGAACCTCTGCTACACATAGAAAGAACCTCTGTTTTGGAATTGCTCTGGTTCCTCTGAATCAGTGCCCTTGTGGCTGTGGAGATAGTAGATTCTGGGCCTGAACTGTCAGCTCAAAATATGCAGGTTCTCAGCCAGATCCTCAGGTGACTTGGATGGAATCTTTTCACACACAGCATTGTCCCTTCTTTTTTTTTTTTCTGTTCTATATCAATATATTTCCTAGTGTTTGTCCATTTAAACCAGCTAAGTAAATGAAAATGACTGAATGCATCTGTAGGTATATAACTTTTCCTAAAATGAGACAATTCTATAGCAGGTATGCGTGTGTTTAGCTCTGCTGCAGTCAACTGAATTGTGACGATTTATAGCATCTGAGGATGTGTCCCAGTGTGTTTGTATTGTCCAAGTATAAATGGCTTGTTGTTTTGCACATAGTTAATTCATATTTCATTAGCTAATTGTAAATGTATTCTGACATTAGAGACGAAAGAGCTATTTCAGCTAGTATTAAATGGGAGCTTTTCATGCAAACATTTTTCCTCTTTGTTTTTGATGTGGTAGTAAAAACGTTAATTGCTTTTTAAATGATTTTACTGAACACTGATTACATAAGTGTGTTTAACTAATCGTGGTGGACTGGGGGAGATGGAGGAGTTTATGATGTATTTAATTGAGGCTGGTCATGGATGCTGAATGGTAACTGACAAAATTCCAGAACTGTTTCTTCAAAATAAATCAGTCAGACAGTTGGCAGAGGTACTACAGTTAGAAAGCTTAGCTGTACCTGACCAAACAATGTTGCTATACTTATCTGATTTAATTAAACAGTGACTACTACATCTAGTTTTTTTTTTTTAATTTGTTGTGAAGAAGCCCTTCATTAGCCTCATCTTGCTTAGAATCAATGCATGGACCAGAAGATTGTGACTTTTTTTCTGTAATGCAGGGGTTGATGCTGATACCCTCCAATTAGTGGTATTTATAATGTTTTGCTCACCAGCTGTGATGACACTCAACTTCTATGCTCTTCCAAATATTTAATATTTTCCCCTGGTTCATATGATGACTGTCTTTGATTTCTCATAAGGGCTCACTACTTATCTATCTGATCTTATTCCTTCTTCTTTCCTTGTTGAAGTGGTGCCATGACAAGTGTTGTTAATTTGAGTGCAGCATCTGAGCTCTCCTATGACTTTCAAATATGTTTTAATTGCACCTGCCTTAAACAAATTCAATTATAATTAATTTAATATATTAATGGAAAAGAGGCTAAAGACTGTAAATATTCTGTAGTAGTAGATAATTTCTATATTTTCCAGGTATTTTGGGTTTTTTAAAATGTCTTATTTTTTACCATCTTCTAGAAATAGTAATCAGTTCTGTATGAAGTTATTATCCACCCAACTCCCCTCATGTATAAGTTTTTCCAGTAGGTAAATATCCAATAGCTACACGAGATAATATCAGTGGGCTCCCTTCTCTTCCAAAATTCTACCAGATAAGACTCTGATGCTATCAAAAGGTGTCAGAGCAATTTTCTGTTATGCAGTATATAGGCTTTCTTAGCTGTGAGTCCGAAAGTTCTACCAATGCATATGTTGGTATTTTCACTTCTGTCATATTCTTTAAGAGGCTTAATATCCTTGGCCAATATTACTGTGCTTTGGGACATTGTCTCCCCCCGCCCCTCCAATAGGGATAAAACCAACTTTCAGTCTACATTTACCAGCAGACACGCAACAAACCTTCCTCAATGTTATTTAAATAAGAGGCATGTCAAATACCACTGAAAAAGTAGTGTTCTTCTACTATCTTACATGAAAGAGAACATCCCTGTGCCACACAGAAGACCAGTGGTCTAAGGGAATATCCTTACGTAGAGGCCATTCCCATTCTTGATGTAAATACATTTGTCTTCCCTCTGTAGGTTAACAAATGCATTCTCTTATTTTGAAATGTTGCCTCTTCAGTTCATTATCACTTTTCAATTTCTTCAAGTGCTCTCAAAGCATGCTGTTTATCAGGGGTTGCAATACTGGGCCGGATGCTCAGCTGGTGTAAAACAGGACAGATGCGCTGGAGTCAGTGGAGCAATGCTTATTTATACCAGTTGAGGATTTGATAATTTGACTCATTTTACCTAAAATATAGGACCAATGTCTCCTGGGCAGAAGTTTGGACTGTGCCTATTTGTTAAGAAATGCAGATCTGGCCCTAATTCTCATTTTGGCCACATTTTTTAAAGTAAGGAAAATTGCTGATGATTGATGCTCTTCTGAGAAGGTCTCAGCTGTTGTGGTTAGAAAATTATTGACCCTCAGAAGGTAGTTAAATCTTTCTGCTCTGTCTTTATTGCTACCTCATTGTACCATTCTATCAAACCTTATATTTGCACTGCCCAGTTATGTCCCGGAAGGTTTGGGGCCATTAGCCCATTACCCAGTAGAAGCCTATATAATGCTTTCTTAATTAACCCTATGGATTTTGTTGCCCCAAATAAAATTTAAATGGAGGCTTGTAACTCTAATACCTTGATATGGATTTCCAGTGAAGGAGCTTGAAATGAGAACATAATTTTAGCGAGAAGGGTCATATTCTACCTATGTAATTCTAAGAATTCATCACAATAGTCATGTGTCCCACTTTTATTAAATCTTTCGAGATATGTAATTTTCATGGTAAGTTTTTCAGATGAAAACTGTGCAGACCCCTAAGCATTTTATAGGAATGTTTTTGGAGGGGGAGGAAGGGTTTTGGTCAACAGAATCTGGGTTTTCTTTACGATGATTTTTGGATGTATTGTTTTATTCCATTGATACAGATGACTCAAGTCAATGGCTTCTCTGATTTCTATCACTTCTATTGTAACAGAATGCTTACTGTGTTAAGAGCATTATAATTAAAACATTGCAGGTACATTTCACAGCTTTGTTCTCCAAGCCTCCTGCCCTTCTTCCCAAGATACTGTGATTTTCCACTGTTCCATTCTTACCGTGTCACAAGAGATGTCACTTGAAGTTTCTTTAGGCCACCCAAATAATCTGAAGAAAGTAATACTAAATAGCTATCAGCAACTTACTGAAATATCAGTCAAAGGACTCAAAGTTGGGAGTAGTTCCCACTACCCAAAACACAGACTTCCCGAATCCCCATCCTTAATTGGTGGCAATACTAGATCATTTTCTAGTTTTATATTCTCTTCCTATAATACCTTTTATTGAAATACATTTAGGACAATATGTCCTAGACCTGGACTCTTGCACTGCTACCTCTCCAGCTTCAGATTGGCCTACTCAGCCACCATACTAAGCAGCTAGTACAACTAAATCTGATTTATTAAATTTTTGTAAATATCTTTCTGTGGCTAATACAGCTGCTTTGCCTTCAGATTTCATTTAATTAAAGATAGCAGTAGCATTTGATCTTTGGATCATAAAATGCTTTTGTCAGTTTTCAGTGTCCCAGGATTATGCGTGCTGTCTTGGAATGAGCCATGGTTCCTATTGTTTGTTGTTTTATTTTCTCCTCTTCTACTGATTTACTGGTGGGTTTTGTTCAGTGTTTGCTACTTTTCACTCTAAGGCCCAGATTCTTGGGTCTAGCTGAACTCACAGAACATCGGCGGGGAGGAAGGTGGTCTTGGGCTGCTGCAATGGTCCAGGATTCAAACCCTGGTGATGATAAATGGAAAGACCTTATTGTTGCATTTGTTTTCTCCTCCAGTATGTTTTAAACTGCCTTTTTTAACTCCCACAGTTGGGGAATATCCTTAAGACGGTTTTATAGTTAATAAACTCTGCTTTTCAACTGTCATGTGATGTAGAGTAAAAACCAGGTGTTACACATCTTGATAATTTTCATACGTTTGGATTTCTTGTGTCCCATAATTGTGGTAAGTTTGACACCCATGTGTTCTCTCATGCAGAAAAAAATATGTGGAAGCTAATTATTCCCACCGAAAGAGGCAATGCCACAGAGGAAAAGTGTACTCCAGTACACCGTTGCTTTAAGGTATGGGCCATGAGTAGCAGTGTGAAAAAGGAAACTGCAGCTCTATAGGACAATGTATGGTAGTGGTACAGTACATGGAATCTGTCAGAAAACCCATTGATCATTGACTGGATTCGCTCATTCTGTGAGCCTGAGGGTCACAGTTTCTTTTTTGCATGCCCGAAATTTCTGTAGGGCAATGACTCACTGGCAGAGTTTTCATGCACTTTGATCACTTCACTGTGATCATTCTTCATCACATTGCATATTATTGCTGCTAAGGGCATCAGTAACTTAAAATTCCTTTTATCAGTGTCCGTTTCAAATCTGGTGGGCATCAAATGGTGCAAGCGTCACAATGGGTGAGTGCTTTTTCTGTAACCCTGACAGTGTCCCCAACATTCATACATCTTTTCCGAATGCTGCAGGAGTATTGTGGATCCTGTGCACCACTGCTGTCTGGAACCACAACTGCTGATGATATCCTCTCACATGTGCCTTTAGTTCATGCACAAGTGCTTCCTGTGCATTTTGGTCAGAATTTATGACCAGTTGCTGCCCAAAGTATGCGATGAATGGTAGTATACAGCTGTAAGCGATTACCTGAGTAGAAAAGAAGGGGAATTCCTGTTGAGTAGGATCCGAGTACAGTGCAAGGTTAATAGGATGTATGTCTTTCTGTAACATAAGATTTTAAAAGGGGTGAGAGCATAGAGTAGTGGCTAACACAACAAAGTAGGAGTCAGGATTTCTGGGTGCTAATCTTGGTTCTGGAGTTGTCTCACTGTATAACCGAGGGCTATTCACTTAGTCTCGGCATATCTGTTTCCCACTGTGTAAAATGGGGATAATACAACATTCCTCCCTTTAAGATGCATTGTGATTATTAATTCATTAATATCTGTAGAGCATCTGAGATCCTCCACTGGAAAAAATTACATAAGTGCAAAGTAGTAGCTTTTATTTAAGGTTGCCCAGATGTAGACCATATCAAGATGCTTTTTTTTAAACAAATCTCCGCACTGCAATTAAAGGGGAATTTCTGCTTCATCATTAATTAATAATTAATTGAGGCACACTATGCCTCAATTTTTTTTAAGAAAATCTGCTGAAAAATATGGTTCTTGCTCTGTCTGAAATAAAATGAGATAATTGGGCAAAATTCTTGGCTAGTGTAAATTGGAATTGATCCCCTGAAATGAATGGAGCTGTGGACATTTACACCAGTAAAAAAAAAAAACTTTGCTCATTTTCTTTTTTTTAATCTAGAGATGACAAAAATGTGGATTGTGTAACGAAACTGTTAATTCTTTTATGTGCAGAGGAGCAGAAAGCGATGCCATGGAGAGATACATACTGCAGAGCAACAAAAGTGGTAACCACAGAACTAGAAGGAATGTAAGAAAATCTCCTTTTACTTTTTTTAGCAGTGTTTCTACAAACTCACTTAGATGTTAGTTAACCTGTAATGGAGTCTCCCAGTTGCTTTACTTGGCTAATAACCAATGTGTCACTTGTGTGTCCTTTCTATATCCTTTGTCTCCAGCCTGCCACAAAAAATGCGGAGGGAAAGATCGAGCCCCCATCCTGTATAATCTGGTTATAAAAGTGGACAGGAGAGGACGAAGCCAACTGTACGCAGTTCTTCCCTGCATGCCCACTCTACAGCTTCTACAACTACAATGAATTTACTCACTGAACACAGGTGCCAAGTAAGAGATTGATGTTCCCACAGGATGTTCCGGGGCTTTAAAAAGCCAAAGGATTTTTTCTTATTAGTCTAAGATAGTAGCACAAAATCAGGCACTTGCTGTAGTACATTTCTCACTGTCCATGAAAAGATGGATGGATAACCATAATTATGCCCACTCACTGGTCTAATGAAGAGAATTAGCAAATGGATACACAATAGTTGTGCAGGAGCGAGGATCCATAATTGGAAACTATTAATCTAATGGTGAGAGACAGAAATGGGTGAGGATGATTAACACATGCCAGAAAGCAATCATTTGCTATAAGGATGACTGAAAAGACAGTGACATTACTTAGCCTTCCCCATTGGCAACAAATGCAGGAGCAAAAATAAAATTAAACCTTGAACATAGCAGCAGATGTATTGTAGCTGCTTCACAGTGCCCACTCTTCTTTTATAAAGAGGTATGGCATTTCTCCCTCCAACCTAATAGTTGTTTTTCCTTCCCAATTTGAATTATATTATTTGTCTTTTTTGAACTTGTAAAAAGTGCTAAATGGGAGCGTTGGAGACCAAAGCCTTAAACTTTTCAACAGAAAAGCTTTCTTGCACTGACTCTCTCTCATGGAGAATTATAGAAGTGATGGGAAGTACCTGTTAAATCACCCAATTTGTCTTCTTGCCAATGGAGATTTCTTTCCTACCATACATTTTTCTAGGGTTTTGTCCAGTTCACCTCTAACATTCCTAAACAATAAGGCCTCCACCTCTTTTCCCATTGATGGTCCATTTTATAAACTAATACATGATACCCAGGTAATTTAAAAAAAATATTTTCAGCATATTTCTCCCAGTCTTTATTTTCTCACTTAACTCCTGATTATGCCTCTTTGTGCCTTACTGAACAATTCTTCTTCCTTTATATTTACACTCCTCAGATTATTGCTGCTTTCACCTCCTACCTCAGTCATCACTTAGACACGCTACATGTTTCGTTATTTTAATCTCGTCTCATTAATCTTTCCAATCCCCTGCCCTGATAATTATTCATGCCATTCTTGAAATGAAGTTCCTAGGTTTCTCCTTGTGAGTCACTTCATTTGCACAGTGCCTGAGTAATACAACTGTTTGTGGGTGAGGACAGTATGAGTAGGAGCTAATGTGGCCTACTATATACAACACTTGAATGGGGGCCAGGACACCTGATTTCTAGATTTGCCGGTGACCTTAGGCAGAGAGAGGGAAGTTACTTGCCACAGTTTCCCGATTTGTAAAATAGGGATAATGGCACTGACTGCCTTAAAAAAGCACTTTTGAGAGCTGCGGATGAAAAATGTCATATAAAACCTAGGTATTATATCACCACTAAACATGGCCTGTTGGAGTTCACTGGAGTCCATTATTCCTCCTGTAGCCAGCCCTATTGCTCTGTGTGGTCACTCTTCCTGCATACCTCCATACTGCTCAGTTCATAATCTGCAGTTTATATGGTGCTAAAGCACTGAGTGTCTGTATTATATTAGTGCCCCTTCCACATTTTCTCTCATCATGGATGCCTTATTTCTAAAACTCTGTGGTTTTTCTACCTACAGTAGACACTACGGATCTCTCTACACTACTACTTTTTTTGGGATAACTTTATGTTGCTCAGGGGTGTGACATAGGTTACACCAACAGAAGCACTGCACTCATGTAGACAGTGCTACATCTCCTGCCGCCATAGTGATTGCTGCTTATTGGGGGTAGTGTAATTATGTCAATGGGAGAGCTCTCTCCCATCAGCATACAGCGGCTCCATGAGAGATCTACAGTGGTGCGGCTGTACCGCTGTAAGGTCTTTAGTGTAGACATAGCCTTAGTTAGATGGAGGGGCAGCCTCCAAAGATGGCAGTTTCAACTGCTTTCAACAAGATCACTAGTGGAGTTGGGGATATAATGTTTACTAACCATGTACTTTTCCAGATTGAAGATCAATTTAAGGATAAGGAGGGACATTTTATATATATCACCAAGAAGCCATGTAATGTTAATAACTTTTGTTCATGATTGATTTGGACTGTATTTAAACCAGCCGCCTAGAAATAAGGGAGTGAACCATCTTTTTCACCTACCCTTTTTTTTTAAAAGGAATTTCATATTGTGGAAAAGCACATGCCACCACTACACTCAGTCACATCTTAAGTGTCCCAATGACCTCTTCAAACAAATATTTACCGATATTAAGTTCAGCATTGTATGTCCAAGATATGAATATTTTTTCTCACTTGCTTTATCTTATATTTCTTTCGACCAAAAGGAAAACATTGCTCTGCTCTTGCAAATGATTTTATGTCTCCCACTGACCTGTAGTAAAGTGTTTCCTCCACTAAACTAAGGAGTGAGACACTTTTAAATGAACATCTGTATGCAGGCCACCTAGTCCAGCTGTAGGCTTCTTATGGCTGAAACACTGGTAATTTTGTAACTGTACTGCCTGTTCATATATAACCAAGTTTATTCAAGCAGGTTTTAATTGAAGTGAAATCTGATTTAGTGCTCTGTACTACGATGATTGATTATCTTATGGACATTACTGATTGAGGCAGTAGAAAACTGCTAAATATTTTAATAGCATCCAGCTTTAATACAATTATTAATTAACAGACTTTGGACACAATGGTTTATTTGAGCTTTGATGGGGCTGATTTCTGTGTACTTCCTGCCATCCCCCGCTTATAAAGCAGATCACCACAATTTTATTCCTTGCACTTAACAGAGCATAGGTTATATTCCTAATGAACATTGCTAGCCAATCCGACGGAGCAGGGAGGAGGTGAAGGTTCTTTTTCATTCTTGGAGCAACACTGGCTGGCCATTAAGAGGAGTGGAGAAGCAGTAGGCACAAATCCTAGAACCTCCTTCAAGGTAATACTGCAGATCTAAAAAGGAGGTGTAGCAGCTACCTGGCCACACAGTCCCCCTGCATCCTTAAAGCATTCTACCTGCCCTTGTGCTACAGATAGAATACCTCCACATGCTGCCAGTTGAGAAGAGTCTCTTTTGCCCTCCTTTCCTTCAGTGTGACTGTGTCATCTAACAGAGTTGTGAGCCCTTAGCAGTCATTGTAGAATGCATGTTCTTTCAATTCAAATTCCAGATCCTATAAAAATAATATTTACTTTGTTAATAAATCACACACTGAGCTTATCAGTTGTAGAGGGAAAGTAGAGTAAGGGTGTAGGCTTATTTTTTCCCCCGCCAAACTGACATCAGCTTAATATGTAAGTGCATAGGAGATCAAAAACTTGAAAATCTCTGATTTTCTCAGGCCCTACAAATCAAAGAAAAATGAATTGCTAATTAGAACATGCTCACATTTTTCCTCCTTCAAGTCACCGCTTGAAGGCTTCTTAAAACTGGTGTGCTATTCTTTTCTTAGCAACACATTGCTAGGGTATCTGAAAGGTGGTGTTCTGCTCAGACCTTCTCCTTATAGCTATGGACACAGACAAGATTTCCGGGATCATATTCCAGTATTTCTTTGCAGTGTTTGACATAGTAGACCACAATAAAATAATAATGCTAACCCATCTTCATAACATAGGATTAGATTGCCCACCAATACAGTGAATCATAGAATCATAGAATATCAGGGTTTGAAGGGACCTCAGGAGGTCATCTAGTCCAACCCCCTGCTCAAAGGAGGACCAGTCTCCAACTAAATCATCCCAGCCAGAGCTTTGTCAAGCCTGACCTTAAAAACCTCAAAGGAAGGAGATTCCACCACCTCCCTAGGTAACACATTCCAGTGCTTCACCACCCTCCTAGTGAAAAAGTTTTTTTTCCTAATATCCAACCTAAACCTCCCTCACTGCATCTTGAGACCATTACTCCTTGTTCTGTCATCTGCTACCACTGAGAACAGTCTAGATCCATCCTCTTTTGAACCCCCTTTCAGGTAGTTGAAAACAGCTATCAAATCCCCCCTCTTCTGCAGTTTAAACAATCCCAGTTCTCTCAACCTCTCCTCATATGTCATGTGTTCCAGTCCCCTAATCATTTTTGTTGCCCTCTGCTGGATGCTTTCCAATTTTCCACATCCTTCTTGTAGTGTGGGGCCCAAAACTGGACACAGTTCTCCAGATGAGACCTCGCCAATGTTGAATAGAGGGGAACGATCACGTCCCTCGATCTGCTGGCAATGCCCCTACTTAAATAGCCCAAAATGCCATTAGCCTTCTTGGCAACAAGGACACACAGTTGAGTCATATCCAGCTTTTCATCCACTATAACCCCTAGGTCCTTTTCTGCAGAACTGCTGCCTAGCCATTCGGTCCCTTGACTGTAGCGGTGCATGGGATTCTTCCGTCCTAAGTGCACTTGTCCTTGTTGAATCTCATCAGATTTCTTTTGGCTCAATCCTCTAATTTGTCTAAGTCCCTCTGTATTCTATTCCTACCCTCCAGCATATCTACCACGCCTCCCAATTTAGTGTAATCTGCAAACTGCTCAGGGTGCGCTCCATGCCATCCTCCAGATCATTAATGAGTGGCTCCAGTTGTTCCTCTGCAGTAGAGCTCAGCAAGTGGTGAGGGGTAACTGCTCCTCATCTCTGAAAGCCCTCATCTGCTGAGTCCTGCAAGGATCCTTTCTCTTCAATATGTTTGTGAGAGAGATAGTGAGACACCTTGGGCTCATCATCTGCCAGCAACAAGATAATGACATTCAACTCTATATCTCATTCTCAACCAACGCTTCCACTGCCACCACTAAGATGTCAAAATGCCTACAGGAACTGAGCTCTTGGGTGAAGAGCAGCTGGCTCAAGCTAAATCCAGGCAAGCCTGGAGTGGTGGTAATTGGAAAGACGAAACTCTGAAGAACTAGGACAGAAAACATCTCCACCTTCTTGTGACTGGACAAGGTCCCACCCCTGTCTTCTGTTCTGTCTATGCAGACAATTTGGAGACCTTTGATTGTTGAACACCATAGTGCAGTGTTTGCTCTTACCACCTACCTTAACAATCCATACACATTTTTTTAGTTTCAGTTTCTCCTCAGTTCTCTACCAGGGATGCTTTAATTATTCACTCCTTCCTCATGCCCCCATAGTAAATTTTCTGGCCAGACGTTCAACCCTCCCCCCTAAGCCAGGGCCCAGGAGCAGGGCAAGTGTAGAGAGCCCTTAGGACAGTTCTACTCTAGAAAGATAGGACTTCTGTGCAGGAAGTGTTCTTGGGAAGGTCAGGAAGGGGCATTTCCGCCCTGTTATGCTGCCAGAGCAACAAATAAGAAATAGGATTTAGGGTCCAGCAGGAGGCCAGATTAACATGTCTGCCTGAAACCTGATGACCCCCAAAACCTACTAAACTTCCCAAAATAAATTAAAGCACAGAGTTACAGAGGATGGATTCTCCAAGAAAATCTGAATGTTTAAAAAGATACTTCACTGAGAATATTTCTGGCTCACAGCATGGAGAAACAGCTGATAGCAACAGAACACATGGCAGCCAAAGCAGGCAGAAATGCCAGAGCTGAAGAAACTCAAATGGCTTCCAAAGCAAACATTCTAGGGATGATTTCTCAGTTTACTGCCATGAGAGATGATCTGATGACCAAGCTCCTCACAGTAAAGAAAGAAATTGCTGAGTTAGAATAGCAAGTCACAGTGTTAGAGACTGGTCTAAGAGAAGCAAGTGAGAGAGAAACAAAGCTCCAGAGCTGCATGGCACTGATGGAGGAAAGAGAGAGATGCAACTTAAATTGGACAATATAAAAAAAAAGAAGGAACAGCATCAGAATCAAGGGACTGCTTGAACATGTTGAAGGAAGAAACCCAATCCAATGCGTAAAAACTTTAATTGTGGACTTGTTATATCTGAGCTCTCTGGAAGAGGTAAAGCTGGCGAGAGCACGTAGTACTCTGCTTCCCCTATGCTCCTTCCCCTACCTGGGCCTCATAATAATAATAAACCCAGAGACTTAATTGTGAAAATTCATGATTATCAGCCAAAAAATTTAATTATGAAAAAACCCAAAGAACATTCAGAGCTCATACTCAAATGCTACAAACTGCAAATTGTCCATGACTTTTCTGCCTTAACTTTAAAAAAGAGGAGAGATCTGGAGGAAATTACAGCAGCACTTAGGAGGGTAGCTGTTCACTGCAGATGGGGATTCCCACTTAAACTCTCATTCAGCTTCCAAAATCAGCATTATACAATAAAATACTATAAACAGGAAAAATGCTCCTTTCACTTGGGACAGAAATCCAAATCTCAGAAGTACAGGAAGACTCTCCATAGGTAGTATCTACAGATAAAGCTGGTGAAACCCAGGAAAAAGAAGACATGGAAAGAACAGACAAAAAACCCTGGTGACCATACTGACAATGGCAGAAGTGAAGCTCTACAAGAGAACTCAGATTCTTGAGTAGTATTCAACAGCCTAACCATGAAGAGACTTCTTGGGAGTCACCAGGAGCAAACAGCAAAACAGTAACTATATTAATGTTATAAAGAAAATAGTGTAGGGTTTACTTTAATTGGTTTGAATAGTAATAGCTGTGTTCTGTATTTTAAAATGTGGAGGAAATAAAGACTAATAAGTGGGAAGTTGTTGGGATTTCAAGGTTAGAGGAGATTAGAGAAAATAGAAAGGGGAAGGAGAGTAGCCTTTATGGATTCTGTTAACCCTTCCCATAACTCGAATGATCAGATGGCAATCTATCCCTAAGAGTGAGGGTTAAGGTTCCATAGGTGGAGAATGTATCTCCTGTGGATTGCAAGAGGAATCATCCAAGTGTTTATGGGGAGAGTACAGGGATTTAGGGCTCAATAAAGCACAGTTGTTTGCTGACTGTTTTGAATGCTACCTTGATTTTTCATTTGTGGATCTAGAGTAAATGGGGTTGCAGAAGAGGGGAAGGAACTGGGGAGGCAGGAGGGAATTAATACAAGAAACAGATATGGAAGTTTAGAAATGGAAACCAAGTGATATTCAGTGAAAGTAACATAGTTAGAAACAAGAGATATCAGCAACACAATGGTTCATGCCATCAAACAGCTAAAGAAACACAATAATTTGAGATTTTTCAATAAGCTAAATAGTTACTCTCAGTGTCTCTTCCTTTTAGAGCAATATCTAAGAGCTAAATAATGTAATCAAAAGGGAAAAAAAGCCCTGGTAGAACTTAAGCAAACCTGCTTTTAGATTATTCTACTTCAAGAAACTCATTTTCGGGAGTGGAAATTTATGATCATGAAATATAATTGGTTTCAACAGATGTATTTTGCTTCAGCTAAAGAAAAGAAAGGAAGAGAGGGCATAATATTCATTAAACATGCACTTTTTTGGATTAAATATCCATTTAAGGATACGGAGGGATGATTTATCTTGTTGAAGATCATAATTGCTAGGTTAATAACAATGCTCAGTGTATGCTCCCAACCACAAGCAAAAAAACTTTTTAAAGGACTTCTTTAGGACACTGCAACACTTTTGAGGAAGGGGAAATTATACTTGAGGAGACATCCCTAACTGCTTACTGGGACAGATATGATTAAGAAGCAACAACATGCAGGTGGAGCATTGACTTTTTTGTGCCAACAATTCAATCTCTTAGATTGTTGGAGAGAATTGCACCCTGGGGAAAGAGATTACACATTTTATTCACACCCTCATCAGCTGTACACTAGAATAGATTTAATGTTAATCCAAATGGGCAACATTACATGGTCAGATCATGCACCAGTGGAAGTAATAGCTGGGTTGGGTCCCAAAGATCATTTTATTGGAAAATGAACTGCTTGCTTCTCCAAGACAGAGATCGGGTTGCAGCAATTAAAAAAGACATCATTCAATACTTCCAAATAAATAATATGGAAAGTATGAAAAAGGCCCTCTCTGGGATACAGGTAAAACAATATTTAGGCATCAATTGATAAGCATAGCTGCTCGCTTGAAAAAAGAAAGAGGAAAAAAATAGAACTAGAACAGGGAGATTAAAAAATTACAAGACATTCATAAAAACACAGGTTTGGAAAAAAACATATCAACAATTAACTAGCAGAGGAAAGCTGAATATGTTCATGACAGATGCCGCTGAAAGCCCATAGGTATACAAAGTAGAAGTTTTATGAAAAAGGAAATTAAAGTGATTAGACTATTGTCTCAAAAGCTTAAAGGGATTCAAGAGAAACATGTTATTGCACCAATTAGGAACAGTCAGCAGAAGATAGTTATACACCCCAATAAAATGTGCTGCTTTTGCTATTTATTATAAAAAATCTTTATACTTCAGATACTCCAAGCTCTGAAGTTATTCAAAAATAGCAGGCTTGCCAAAGATAAACAATATTGATACAGAAATTTTAGATAAAGAAATAACAAGCAGAAATCCCAAAGCAATAACAAATATGAAAGGTGGTAAAACTCCAGAACCCGAAGGCTTTCCAGATGAATTTTACAACGTGTTTAAGAAGACATTAGTTGGTCCCTTTATAAGTAGCTTCAATGATACCCTGTAGGGGACAAACTTCCACGACCTATGAAAGAAGCTATTGTGATTGTTCTCCCTCAAGATGGAAAAGATCTTACTTTATGCAGTTTCTATAGGCCCATATATCTGTTGAATCATGACATAACAATTTCAGCAAAAGCATTAGGTAGCCCAGTGGTTCCCAAATTTGTTCCACTGCTTGTGCAGGGAAAGCCCCTAACGGGCCGGGCCAGTTTTTTTACCTGCCGCGTCCGCAGGTTCAGCCGATCGCGGCTCCCAGTGGCCACGGTTCACTGCTCCAGGCCAATGGAAGCTGCTGGAAGAGATGCGGGCCGAGGGACATACTGGCCGCCACTTCCAACAGCTCCCATTGGCCTGGAGCGGCGAACCGTGGCCACTGGGAGCTGCGATCGGCCGAACCTGCGGATGTGGCAGGTAAACAAACAGGCCTGGCCCGGCAGGAGCTTTCCCTGAACAAGCGGCGGAACAAGTTTGGGAACCACAGAGGTAGCCAATTATATTCTGTGCTCTCAAGTTATATACATCAGGATGAAACTGGATTAATTATGGACAGACAAACATCAGACAAATATTTGGAGAGTACTTGGAGTCAGTCATCATGCCAGATCTAAAAAAGATCAATTTCTTTTGGTATCACTAGACTCAGAGAAAACTGTTCATAGAGCAGAGTTCAAGTCCTGTCCCATATGGACTTTGGCTTCCAGTTCCTTAAATGGATAACTCTTTATGCCAGCTCAAAAGCAGCTTTGCAATTAATAGGATGTGACAGGGTCGAACCGGATGGCTACAGGAGAGTAATAGAAGGCAAATATATTAGCCCCAGGTTAAGTAAGTCGCTTTTCCCTGGGTAAGGTAACAGGGAAGTTTCCAGAACAATCAGGAACCTTCTGGAGACAATTAAGACAGACAGGCTGATTAGAACACCTGCAGCCAATGAAGAAGCTGCTAGAATCAATTAAGGCAGGCTAATCAGGGCACCTGGGTTTAAAAAGAAAAGGAGTACTTGTGGCACCTTAGAGACTAACCAATTTATTTGAGCATAAGCTATTTTCTGATATGTTCCTGTGAGTTTTATTTCTGTGGTGGATCAATTGTTCCTTATCCTCTGTGCAAAAGGCTGCAAGGCCAATGAAAAAAGTAAAGGAAACAATGGATATCCCTGTCTAGTCCCTTTGTGTAATTCAAAAAGGGAAGAATTAACCCCTGTGACAAAGTTCCTCCTCTACCTTGGTGGGTCTTGTGCTTATTGGCGGATTTGCTCGCCTTGGAGCCTCACGGCAGCCCTCAATTTGGCCACTTTTGTGAACCCACAGACCAGGTGAACTCCTCCTGTGTCTGACCAGGAGTTGGGAGGTTTGGGGGGAACCTGG
Organism: Lepidochelys kempii; assembly: GCF_965140285.1. NCBI lineage: Eukaryota > Metazoa > Chordata > Testudines > Cheloniidae > Lepidochelys > Lepidochelys kempii. Next base: position 181,054,043 of record NC_136380.1, read on the forward strand.
GCCTGCCCTCTACTCCAGGTTCCAGCCCAGGGCCCTGTGGAATGCAGCTGTCTAGAGTGCCTCCTGGAACAGCTGTGTGACAGCTACAACTCCCTGGGCTACTTCCCCATGGCACGAAAGCTTATGCTCAAATAAATTGGTTAGTCTCTAAGGTGCCACAAGTACTCCTTTTCTTTTTGTGAATACAGACTAACACGGCTGCTACTCTGAAACCTGGGTTTAAAAAGGAGCTCACTTCAGTTTATGGTGTGCGTGAAAGGAGCTGGGAGCAAGAGGGGCTAGGAGCTGAGCGTGAGAACGTGGACTGTTGGAGAACTGAGGAGTACAAGCATTATCAGACACCAGGAGGAAGGTCCTATGGTGAGGATAAAGAAGGTGTTGGGAGCAGGCCATGGAGAAGTAGCCCAGGGAGTTGTAGCTGTCGTACAGCTGTTCCAGGAGGCACTCTAGACAGCTGCATTCCACAGGGCCCTGGGCTGGAACCCGGAGTAGAGGTCGGGCCCGGGTTCCCCACAAATCTCCCAACTCCTGGTCAGGCACAGGAGGAGTTGAACTGGACTGTGGGTTCACAAAAATGGCCAAACTGAGGGCTGCCGTGAAGCTCCAAGGCGAGCAAAACCACCAATAAGCACAAGACCCACCAAGGTAGAGGAGGAACTTTGTCACAGGGGTTAATTCTTCCCTTTTTGAATTACACAGTGGGACTAGACAGGGATATCCATTGTTTCCTTTACTTCTTTCATTGGCCTTGCAGCCTTTTGCACAGAGGATAAGGAACAATTGATCCACCACAGAAATAAAACTCACAGGAGCACATCAGAAAATAGCATTATATGCAGCTGATGTAGTATTATTTTTATCTAAACCAAATATTTCCCTAAAGTTAGTTTCTAAAGAAATCTAGGCCTTTGAGAAAGCATCTAGATTTAAAGTAAATATGCCAAATCTGAAATGCTAACTATAAATTAACAGACTCTGAAAAAGCACTCATCCAGAACACATTTGGGTACAAATGGGTAACAAATTTGGTAAGATACCTGGAAATTGAATTGTCAAACAACCCAGATGAGCTCTGTTTTAAATATCAGACCACTACTTCAGGAAATGAAAAAAGACCTGGAGTGCTGAGGAAAATATGTAATTTCTTGGTTGGAAAGAATACCCATAGTAAAAATGAATATCCAGCCAAAGATATCTTTCTTGTTTCAAAATCTTTCAGTGATTATCCCAGATAAAACCGTAACAGGAATACAGAGGATGTTGTTCAAATTTATATGGAATAAGAAAAGACCAAGAGTGAGAGCAGATACTTCATTCAGCCCTATTAAGCAGGGAGGACTAGATGTTCCAAATATTCTATGGTACTATCTAGCAAGTCAGCTCAAAGCAGCAGTGGATTGGGAGTGATGTAACCTAGCCAAACTCTAGGTCTTTATTGAACAAGAAAATTGCAGTAGTGTAAACATCATTAGACTACCATGAATTAAAAAAAAAAACATGCCCTCCAGAAATTTATACACATCCTTTAGCAAAGGCTCCTCTATGTATTTGGGACAGAGATAGCATCCATTTTTTCCCTCACTAATGGCACCCATTGCAAATAATCCAGATCTTAACCCAAATCACAAACCAGAGAGCTTCAGAGATTGGGAGAGCCATGGAATGCACATGGTTGACCAGCTATTCAGTAAAGAAACTTTTTCTAAGATATTTAGAGCTCAAAACCAACTTTAACTGGCCCACTATCCCCTGGTACCAGTATTTTAAAGTCAGGCATTATGTTTCTCAACTTTCTAGAAAACCTGTGTTATCTAGAAAGCTAACTTTCACAGAAGCGATGGAGTCTGGGCCATTAGAAAAGAAAAAAACGTGTAAATAATTCATGTCAGTCTTTACAGACAGCTTTCCTAACAAAAGTTTCCCAGCATGTCCATATGTGACATGCTGGGAAGAGGACGTGGATAGACAAATTACTCCAGAGGAATGGGATTTGATCTGGAAACCTCAGTCTGTAGCATAAAAAAAGAAAATTGCTTTAAGATATTGTTCCAACAGTACCTCACATCAGTCAGGTTAAAATAGAGAGAGAGATTGACTGAGGCTAGATGTTGGAGAAATTGTGGTAAAGTGGGAGGTTTTATGCATATATGGTGAACGTTACCAAGTCATTAACAAGTACTGGGATGGCATCCATAACCAAATGTCACAAATTGTTGGATATTCCTTACCAAATGATCCTTTGATGATCTTCCTGGGGCTTCCTAGTGGGATTGGTCATACAAAAAGAAATTAAGAATTAATCTCTCAGCTGCTAGTAGCTGCTCAGTTACTGGTAGCCTTTTCTTGGAAAAAAGAAAAAAAATAGCCCAACCATTGAAGAATGGTTCAAAAAATATGGGAGGTTGTATTTATGGAAGAATTACCCAACAAAATAGACAGAGGACAAAGAGATACTTTGATATTTGGTTACCTATTATTTAGTACTCGGTCAACGTACATTCACCTGCAAAAATCCCCAGCTCACCCATCCTTTTTTTAAAATAACATTTGATAGATACACCTGAACTGATAAATATTGGTATGCCGAGATTTCACTCAATGTAATAAAATCACTAGAAATGACATACATGTTGTAATGATGCTCACTCTGTAATATAACATCCTGTTAAATAGAAAGATTCAATGACTACATTTCTGTATAATGTCTTTTTTAAACAAAAGCTAACTGTTGTAATGATTGTTTTGTTTCTAATATTTACATAGCATGGATTTGTAAACTTGCTAAAACTTCTTAACTACATATTTCAGAGTAGCAGCCATGTTAGTCTGCATTTGCAAAAAGAAAAGGAGTACTTGTGGCACCTTAGAAACTAACCAATTCATTTGAGCATAAGCTTTTGTGAGCTACAGCTCACTTCATCGGATGCAAGTGAGCTGTAGATCACGAAAGCTTATACTCAAATAAATTGGTTAGTCTCTAAGGTGCCACAAGTACTCCTTTTCTTAACTGCATAGTTATACTTAATCCTTTAGCTAAGAATCAAGGCTTTTATGGACTAAGATTTATGCAGAGAGTCCTTCCCTCTTTTTTATTGATCTCCTTCCACACAAAATTCCCCTGTACATTTCAATTTTCAAAAATTCCATACTCCCATTTTTAATTTGATTTATTTTACATTAAACCAGGAGGAGAAAATCTTACCTATCTCACAACTACTGTGTCAAATGTTTCCAGTAGAGCGGGACAGGAACCAGATTTTCTATTTCTCAAGAAATTCTGTCATTTAAAACACACACACACACACACACACACACACATCTGTTTGGAAATAGAACAAAACCAACAAAATTTCAAAATTTTGTGTGGCATTCCATTCTGAAAGAAAAACACACATGCCCCACTTCATGTTGGGTCAATTGAAATGTTTTGTTCTGATCTTGAATTTTATATTTATTATATATTATTAAATTTAACAAATCAAAACAAATTTGCTTCTTTCTAAGCAAAATTGTGTTAAAATCAATATGTTTCTGCAAAATGTTTTGCTTTTGACTAATCTCTATATTATGAAGGAAAAACATTCCACAGACCATTGCTGACCAGAGTTTAGGCTACAAGTTGCAGCAGCTGTGAATAAATGAATAGCCTGAATTATGGGCAATGTGATAAGGATCTCTGTGCAGAGCTGAGGAACTGAATCTTCCAGTGCACACTCCTCTCCGCAGCCACCAACCACGTCTGGGTTTGCACAGATCTGCTGGACTTAAAAGGTTTCCCTTGAATCGTTCACAAGTGCTGCTAAAGGGCAATGCAATGTGTTCCCTACAGACAGGGTCTGGATTCATTGCTTCCACCTTAGCCCCAACATTAAGGAAAAATGATTAGCATATATGGGTACGCCTTTAAAAGCAGAGTTATCTGTTGTTTCTCTAATTAATGACTTTCATTATTTAGTTTTTATGTTTTAATTATCTGTGTGTTCAAAGTGTGTTATATTCAAGATATCATGAACCCAGACTCTGTGTTGTGTTTATACTACACAAAACAGAGTTATGCCTGAGCATGTTTAGGGCTGTATATTTTGTAATTTCTTAACTTCTCCTTGTCCTAAAAGTTCTCACAAACTTGGCACTCTGGCTCACAATTTAAAGATGACAACATCTTCATTTAAGCTAATGTCTCATTTGTACATCTTAACGTACAGTATACCTTCTTGACTGGCATTCTCATTAACTTGACATTATAAAAGACTGCCTGTTAAACAATGTAAGCAGTACTTAATGCAACAGCTATTAATTCCTCTGCTTTAAAGGAAGGAACATTTAATGGTTACTTCTTCAAAGAGTGCACTGAAGATGAATGCTTAAAACTGTTCAGCTTGTTCCTAGGGAGGCATGCGTGCATGCCTGCTGTACTGGTGCATGAGATGGTAAAAGAGGGAGAGAAAAAGATAACTCATGCATTATTAGAATTTATGAGGCTACAGATCCTCAGCTGTTGTAAATCAGTCTATTGAGGTCAATGGAGTTACTCCAAATTACACCAGCAGAGGATCTGTCCCTTATTGTGGGGAAGTGCCTCAAGAGCGGTCAAGAGGTATTACTTGGAAAATAGCCCCGTCTTCCCTATTACATAAAATCCCATTCTTGGTTTATAGACTCGTAGATTATTCAAAGTTTTAAGACCCAATCTTGCAGTCTTTATTCATGTGAGTAGCTCTAAATTACATCAGTAGGATCCAGGCTTGCTCTCTTTCTTTCTCTTGGTGCCTCCATTATCCTTTATATCTCTTGTATAAACACTTTATGCAGGATTTAGTACAAGCAGTACATGCTTTTACACAGTACTAAAACAAACCCCACTGTGGCTTATTGGTGTGTCTGCTCTTTGGCTTTTCAGATAATGCACCATCTACTAATATGTACAGAACCTAATAGAGGATCAGATCCTCAGCTGCTGTAAAATGGCATGGTTCCATTGAAGTTAGTGGAGCTATGCCATTTTACACCAGCTGTGGATATGAACAAGTGTGAAAGTTACTAGGCTCTTAAAAGGATTGAATTCTATTTAGTTTTAGAGAGCTTCCCATACACCTACTGTGGCAATATCCAGCAAGCTGTGTGCACTCCTCAACCAGCTCTGAAATTGTCTCAATGAAAGAGAAAATATCTTAGAACTGTTTTTACTCAGTCCCAAAGGTTTTATTTCACAGACAAGTGAACTTCATGCACGTTGACTTGCAGCCTCCTGAATACAGATTAATACTCATATACATGGCCAAAGTCTTTAGTTTCCTAAGTTATGTTGATAGGGGTATTCAACTAGAGTATATTTCTCTGAACAGTGGGTTCCCATTGAAAACTATCTTCATACTCATGATCTCTGTCTGAATGGTGATTGGTGGCTTTCCTCCCCGTCTCCCTCCCCCCCGAGGAACAAATTGTTTCCTTTTGACCTAATCTATGCAAACAAACAACCAAAAAAAAACTTCAAAGCCCATAAAAACACATGTGAAAACCAATAATCTCCAAAGCAGGCACCTTGACATTGGAAGAATCTCAATCGAGATAAAAAGAAAAGGAGTACTTGTGGCACCGTAGAGACTAACCAATTTATTTGAGCATAAGCTTCCGTGAGCTACAGCTCACTTCATTGGATGCATTCAGTGGAAAATACAGTGGGGAGGTTTATATACACAGAGAACATGAACCAATGGGTGTTACCATACACATTGTAAGGAGAATGATCAGGTAAGGGGAGCTATTACCAGCAGTAGAGCGGGGGGAGGGACCTTTTGTAGTGATAATCAAGGTGGGCCATTTCCAGCAGTTGACAAGAACGTCTGAGGAACAGTGGGGGGGAATAAACAGTGGGGGGAAAATAGTTTTACTTTGTGTAATGACCCATCCACTCCCAGTCTTTATTCAAGCCTAAGTTAATTGTATCCAGTTTGCAAATTAATTCCAATTCAGCAGTCTTTTGTTGGAGTCTGTTTTTGAAGTTTTTTTGTTGAAGAATTGCCACTTTTAGGTCTGTAATCAAGTGACCAAAGAGATTGAAGTGTTCTCTGACTGGTTTTTGAATGTTATAATTCTTGACATCTGATTTGTGTCCCATTATTCTTTTACGTAGAGACTGTCCAGTTTGACCAATGTACATGGCAGAGGTGCATTGCTGGCACATGATGGCATATATCACATTGGTAGATGTGCAGGTGAATGAGCCTCTGATAGTGTGGCTGATGTGATTAGGCCCTATGCTGGTGTCCCCTGAATAGATATGTGGACACAGTTGGCAATGGGCTTTGTTGCAAGGATAGGTTCCTGGGTAAGTGGTTCTGTTGTGTGGTGTGTGGTTGCTGGTGAGTATTTGCTTCAGGTTGGTGGGCTGTCTGTAGCAAGGACTGGCCTGTATCCCAAGATCTGTGAGAGTGATGGGTCGTCCTTCAGGATAGGTTGTAGATGCTTGATGATGCGTTGGAGAGGTTTTAGTTGGGGGCTGAAGGTGATGGCTAGTGGCATTCTGTTATTTTCTTTGTTGGGCCTGTCCTGTAGTAGGTAACTTCTCGGTACTTTTCTGGCTCTGTCGATCTGTTTCTTCACTTCCGCAGGTGGGTATTGTAGTTGTAAGAATGCTTGATAGAGATCTTTTAGGTGTTTGTCTCTGTCTGAAGGGTTGGAGCAAATGCAGTTATATCGTAGAGCTTGGCTGTAGACAATGGATCGTGTGGTGTGGTCTGGATGAAAGCTAAAAAGTGGCAATTCTTCAACAAAAAAACTTCAAAAAACAGACTCCAACGAGAGACTGCTGAATTGGAATTAATTTGCAAACTGTTCCTCAGACGTTATTGTCAACTGCTGGAAATGGCCCACCTTAATTTTCATCAAAAAAGGTTCTCCCCCACTCTCCTGCTGGTAATAGCTCACCTTCCCTGTTCACTCTCATTACAGTGTGTATGGTAACACCCATTGTTTCATGTTCTCTGTGTATATAAATCTCCCCACTGTATTTTCCACTGCATGCATCTGATGAAGTGAGCTGTAGCTCACGAAAGCTTATGCTCAAATAAATTTGGTAGGCTCTAAGGTGCCACAAGTACTCCTTTTCTTTTTGCAGATACAGACTAATACAGCTGCTACTCTGAAACCAGTCGAGATAAACTTTGCCTGATCAGTGAATCTTAGAAGCGTGGTATGCAAACTGCCATGGGAAAAGGAGAAATGGAATGCCTGGGTATGAGTAACCTAACCTACAAGCTAATAAATGAGCAGCATATTTTTTGTCTGTTGACTGAAGTGGTAGATGGAAAGATAGTGCCAAGCAGCAGCTATTATAGTATAGGGCTTGCAACATTTAAGTTCAGGGTCAGTTGTTTCTATTATAAACCCCATTTCTCAGGGTTTATAACTGGCTTCCTTAAACCATATATAGCCGAAACTGGTATATGACTTGTCAGGTCAGATGTAAGAGATTTTTTTTTATTTCATAGAAAAAAAGATTAAATCATTTCAGTTATTTTTCTTTAGTTGAAATACAGTCAAAGAGCTTTTTTACAGTTTCCAAGGGAAGGGAAGGGGGTTGGGGGAAGCTCTAGAAAAAGAGAAAGAGAGACCAAAACTTCTCTTAGAAACAATCCCAGATTTCAGGAAACCCAGGATCTAAAAAAAAAAAAAATTGCAGCTCAGGTCAGGTCTTGTGTTGGCTAGGCTGGTGGCCACTTGTGACATAAACAACTCTGGTGATGACTGATGCAACTACACTTGTCTCTACTGTGACCTTGTCCTCCCCTCATTTGTCTACCTACCCGTTGTATGTTGCCTCTGTTCTCTGGCTCAGGAATTTTGTTTGTTTGTTTGCATTTGTTTGTATAGTGCTCACTACTATGGGGTCCTAACCCCTGTATTAGGGTCCTAAAGTGAAACAACAGTAGAAATAAAAATAACAGGAGGCTTTATTTATTATTAAAATTGCAAGCATGTTAGGGTAAGGCCAAGACCTTACTTGTTGGTCCAGCACCAAATAAATGTAAACATTACCAGAAAATAATAAGAGAAGGGTTTTCTTTTGAGCCTTATATTTCAGTGGTAGCCACTGAGTATGGACGTGAGCTATGTTTCATAATGTTACCATCACTGTTAGTGAGCTTAAACTCAAAAAGGAAGCTTACAAGAAGTGGACATTTGGACAGATGACTAGGGAGGAGTATAAAAATATTGCTAGAGCCTGCAGAGGTGTAATCAGGAAGGCCAAGGCACAACTGGAGTTGCAGCTAGCAAGGGATGTGAAGGGTAATAAGAAGGGTTTCTACGGGTATGTTAGCAACAAGAAGAAGGTCAGGAAAAATGTTGGACCCTTACTGAATGGTGGAGGCAACATAGTGACAGATAATGTGGAAAAAGCTGAAGTACTCAATGCTTTTTTTGCCTCGGTCTTCACAGACAAGTTCAGCTCCCACTGGGCAACACAGTATGGGGAGGAGGTGAGAAGCCCTCAGTGGTGAAAGAACAGGTTAAAGACTATTTAGAAAAGCTGGACATGCACAAGCCCATGGGTCGAGATCTAATGCATCCAAGGGTGCTGAGGGAGTTGGCTGATGTGATTGCAGAGCCATTGGCCATTATCTTTGAAAATTTGTGGCGATCAGGGGAGGTCCGGGACGATTGGAAAAAGGCAAATATAGTGCCCATATTTTAAAAAGGGAAGAAAGAAAACCCAGGGAACTACAGACAGGTCAGCCTCACTTCAGTCCCCAGCAAAATCATGGACCAGATCCTCAAGGAATCCATTCTGAAGCACTTGGAGAAGAGGAAGATAATCAGGAACAGTCAACATGGATTCACCAACGGCAAGTTATGCCTGACCAACCTGATTGCCTTCTATGATGAGATAACTGGCACTGTGGATATGTGGAAAGCAGTGGATGTGATATATCAACTTTAGCAAAGCCTTTGATACGATCTTCCACAGTATGCTTGCCGGCAAGTTAAAGAAGTATGGATTGGATGAATGGACTATAAAGTGGATAAAAAGCTGGCTAGATTGTCGGGCTCAATGGGTAGTGATCAATGGCTCAATGTCTAGTTGGCAGCTGGTATCAAGCGGAGTGCCCCAGGGGTCGTTCCTGGGGCCAGTTTTGTTCAACATCTTTATTAATTATCTGGATGATAGGATGAATTTCACCCTCAGCAAGTTCACAGATGATTAAGCTGGGGGGAGAGGTAGATACGCGGGAGGGTAGAAATAGGGTCCAGATTGGCCTAGACAAATTGGAGGATTGGGCCAAAAGAAATCTAATGAGGTTCAACAAGGACAAGTGAAGAGTCCTGCACTTAGGAAGGAAGAATCCCATGCACTGCTATAGGCTGAGGACCTACTGGCTAAGCAGCAGTTCTGCAGAAAAGGGCAACAAAAATTATTAGGTGCTGAGGCACATGACTTACAAGAAGAGGTTGAGGGAACTGGGGTTATTTAGTCTGCAGAAGAGAAGAGTGAGGGGGGATTTGATAGCAGCCTTCAACTACCCAAAGGGGGGTTTCCAAAGAGGATGGAGCTAGGCTGTTCTCAGTGATGGCAGATGACAGAACAAGAAGCAGTGGTCTCAAATTGTAGTGTGGGAGGTCTATGTTGGATATTAGGAAACACTATTTCATTAGGAGGGAGGTGAAGCACTGGAATGGGTTACCTAGGGAGGTGGTGGAATCTCCATCCTTAGAGGTTTTTAGGGTCTGGCTTGACAAAGCCCTGGCTGGGATGATTTAGTTGGTGTTGGTCCTGCTTTGAGCAGGGGATTGGACTAGATGACCTCCTGAGGTCTCTTGTAACCCTAATATTCTATGATTCTATGATTCTGATGTTTAAATTCTGCCAAGTCTTTGCCAAAAGGATTATACAAAATTCAAATATTTCACCTGGCATAGGATTAATGTGAATTTTTCCAGTATTGCTTTGAAGTTTTTGTGTTTTATTTTTGTGTTTTAGGTTTAAACAATCCCAATGTGAAAGCAAAACTCAGCCAGAATTGCTAGAATTCACATGGCTTCTTCCCACCTCCCTCACCCCACAAAAATAAAAAAAAAACAACCCTCACAGCGGCTCAGGCCCACTTGAAACACAACTCCAAGGTGTGTGTGTGTGTGTGTGTGTTATGAGGGAGCAGTGATACTCTTCTAAGCTCTGCCCATGAATTGAACTGTACCCACCTGAGATGCTAACATGAGTAATCACTCACAGCAGATTGTGCAGATGCCAAAGTGATAATCATGCATGCTTTCCTCGGCTCCTCCTCAGCGGGAATTGGATGTCTTTCTGAGTTGTTGGGGCATAGCTCCCCCTTCATGAGATTCTCTGATTAGGTGGAGAAATTGGTTGTACTATCCCAAGCACCACTGTTCATGATGCCAAAATGAGCGAAAACTAACAATAGATTGCTAGATCTTCACATAAGGATCTTCACTTCCTATTTTTTGAGCAGTGAAATAGTTAACAGTATGGCCATTTCAAGAATCATCAATAGGCATCTGAGTTAATACCTCAATGAGACCCCACAAAGACCCCACAAAGGGATTGTCTACACAGCAAGTTGCTGAATAACCAGCCATGGTGTGACTCTAGAATGCAGCAGCTTGCCATGAGGTAGCATTTTGTGTGGACACTGGTACAGCACAGTGAAAGTCCCAGGGTGCAGCCTGGTGTACTACACTTTCAGTAGTAGTAATACATCAAGCCACACTCTGGCTCTTTCACTGTACTGTAGCCATGGCCACATATAATGTCACTGTATTGTCAAGCTGGCATGGTGTAGATTCACCCATTGGCTTAACTGCACATTTAGACAAGCACTAAGCTTTTGTTTCAGGCTCGCTGCAGGCACCACAGCATCAGTGACACTGTTAATATTTTGAAGATTTTCTTTGCAACCATAAATGCTAAAGACATTTTAGAATGAAAGCTCAGACTCTAGTGCACAAGATGGAAACTCAGAGAGATGGAGATACCTCATACCCCAAACCCACTCACCTGAATTCTAATTTTACATGGCCCAAGGTCACTCCAGTGGTTGAGAACTTCCACAAATAATTCCTCTCCACTAAGATTGTTGGTGAGAAGGAGGTCTGAGTAGCTATACTTATGGACCATCCTTTGTTTATTTTGTGATTTTCATTTGTGGGATGGGCACCTATCATCGTATTTTAGAAATCAGAAGAAAGAAAAAAGAATTCTTTTTTTGGAAAATCAGGGCCAAGTTTTGAACCTGAAAATGAAGAAAAAAGATTTGGCTGGGTGTTCATAAGGGTTAGATATTAAGACAAATCATAAATGGTAAATACAGGCATGCAGTGCTGCGATAATCTAGTTTAGAGGCAGACATAAAGCCCTCTGCCAGCTTGGCCTTGGGAAGGGGCTGTAGGCAGAGAGAATGCACATCGGGACCTCATCACACCTGATGCACCACACAAGATTTTTTTGTACTAGCTCTAAGTGTGGTGGTGCACAAGGAGGTTTGGGGATGGGCTGAAGTTTGCGATACATGTGAAATCGATTACTGCTTGAATGTAGATACCTGAAACCTCTGAAAAGTGACTGAGGGGTAGTACTTGCTAGTTAGACAATAGAATGGAATAAAGATTGTCTAGGAATTGTATTGTAGCCTGATTGTTGGTTAGGGGGTAATTTCTATCCTCTGTGCAACTGTGTGCATACACAAACACACAACACTTCTTATGTCCTTAAATAGTAGTGATGTTAAGCTGGGTGACTATTATAGATCACCAAATCAGGAAGAGGAAGTGGATGAGTCATTCTACAAGCAGGTAACAAGATTAGCAACACACATGAGCTAGTGTTAATGGAGGATTTTAACTTCCCTGATAGCTGTTGGAAGACTATTACAGCAAAATATAATATATCCTGAAAATTCTTAGCAGAAAGTTGTCGAAACAACTAGGAGGTCATTCATTTTGGATCTGGTTTTGCCCAACAGGGATGAATTAGTTGCAAACATGAAGGTGGTCAGGAATTTGGGAGGAAGTGATCATGATCTGATAGAGTTCAAGATCTTATGGAAAAAAACAATTAGGAAGAAAGGGAGTCAAAAGTGGCTGGCAATTCCTAAAAGATGTAATACTAGTGGCTCAACATCGAGCTATTCTGATGCAGAGGAAAGATAAGAAGAGCCACAAGAGGCCAATGTGGCTACACAAGGAGCTTTTTAACTATCTAAAAACCTAAAGGGATGCATACATGGAATGGAAGGAGAAGCATGTCGCCAAGGAAGTATGCATGGGAATAGTGTGAGCAGGTAGGGACAAAATCAGGAAAGCCATGGGAAAGAATGAGTTACAGCTGACAAGGAATGCTACAGACAACAAAAAGGGGTTCTTCAAATATGTCAGACAAAAAATAAAGATCAGCAATAGTGTGGATTCACTGCACAATGTAGATGGTGAGCTAGTAATGGAGAATGATAAGAAAGCAGAGCTGCTCAATGCCTACTTTGTTTCAGTCTTCTCACAAAAAATAACATGACTGAATGACTAACAAAATTACCATAAACAATAAAGGGGAAGAGATGCAGATCAGGATAAATAACAAACACATCAGAGATCTTCTGACCAATTTGAATGAATTTAAGTCACCAGGACCTGATGTTATTCACCCCAGGGAACTGAAGGAATTTTCTGAAGAAATCTCGGAGCAACTGGTAATAATATTTGCAAACTCATGGATGACAGGAGAGGTATCAGAGGACTGAAGAAAGGGCTAACATAGTGCACATCTTTAAAAGGGGGGAAAGGAGGAGCCCGGGAACTATAGACCAGTCAGCCTGACTTTGATACCTAGGGTGCTACTAGAGCAATGAATAAAACATTCAATTTGTGAATACCTAGAGAATGAAGGGGTAATTGCCAGCTGCCAGCATGGATTTACTAAGAACAAATCATGTAAAACCAGCTTGATTTCCTTCTTTGACAGAGTAATTGGTTTGGTAGATAGGAAGAATGCAGTGGACATAGTATACCTGGACTTCAGCAAGGCTTTTGACACAGTCCCACGTGACATTCTGATTAGTAATCTGGAAAGTGAAGGCTCAGCAAAACTACCATTAAGTAGATAAATAATTGGTTAAACAACTGCAAATGAAGATTAACTATTAATGGAATGATGTAGGATTGGAGGGAGGTCTCAAGTGTGGTTCCACAGGGACTTGTTCTGGGTCCAGTGTTGCTTAACATCTTTATTGATGACGTCAATGTAGGAATAGAGAGCAGACTGATCGAAATTGCAAATGACCCAAAGCTGGGGGAATTGCCAACACTTTGGAGGATAGAGCTAAAACTCAGAGGGATCCTGATAAATTGGAGAACTGGGCTATAGAAAACAAAATGAAATTCAACAAAGACAAATGGCAGGTGCTACACTTAGGGAAGAAAAATCAAATGCACAAATACAGACTGGGGGATAACTGGCTTGGCAGCAGCACTGCTGAGAAGGATCTGGGAGTTGCAGTGGATCACAGGCAACACTTGAGTCAGCAATGCAATGCTGTTGCAAACAAAGCAAATGCAACTTTGGGCTGCATTAATAGAAGCACAGAATGCAAGTCAAGGGAGGAGACAGTAGCACTCTACTTCATGCTGGTTAGGCCTCAGCTGGAGTACTGTGTCCAGTTTTGGTCACCAAAGTATACAAAGGATGTAGAGAAACTGGAAAGAATCCAGAGGTGAGCGACAAAGATGATCAAAGCTATGGATGCAAGCCATATGAGCAAAGACTGAAGGAACTGGGTTCTGTTTAATCTGGAAAAGAGGACATTAAAGGGTGAGATGATAGTGGTCTTCAAATAACTGAAAGGCTGTCATAAAATAGATGGAGAAAATTAGTTCTCTCTTGCCACAGACAGAAGGACAAGAAGCACTGGGTTCAAACTACATCATAGTAGATTTAAGAACATAATGTAAGCAGGGTCTGAATGAATTCTTCCCTGAGAGCTAGCTGGGAGGGGGAGAGACTTTGGGTGTGTCTATGTAAATACAGTTTGCTCCTGCTCTGCCTAATATTCAGGAGATAGAGAGGTGTGAAAGTGATCAACTCTGGCTGGTGTTGAGTTACAAATCACCTTAGTACTGAATGCAGGGGTAGTGAAATATGGTTACCAGTGTTGTAATTATTGTAGGAATTCAGGGAAGCAGGACTGTACTTAACCTGTTCCAAATGAGGGGGGGGGTCACCCTCAGTTGAGGGAACCTCTTTAAGCCAGGGGCTTGAATGCCAGGGCCCTGTGAAAGTAAGAGGGGTGGGTGATAGGTGTCCCAGCCAGCTAGCTAGGAGGCTACACACTATCCCCAAAGCTTTTCCTAGAGTGGGTTAACCTGTTCCTCCCCACTATTCAAAGAATAGAGCTAAATAGGCTTCATTAGGAGCCTCTTTGTTATGTTAAATGCTCAACTAGAGCTGAAATCAGTTGTGGTAGGACTGTGTTTCTGCCCTACCTATTAAGAGCTAAAAATCACTGAGAGCTGAAATCACTTGAGATGGGGGGCAGTGTTTCTGCCTAGCCTGCAAAGAGCTGAACATTATTAAGAGACTGATGTGCAGAGGTCACAGCAGAGAGGCAGGTGGTGGCAGAAGGTGACTGACAATCCGCTGGAGAATGAGTGGATGGTGCAGCAGAGATGTGCGAAGAGCAGCCAACAGGATGGCGGCAGAGAGGCGTGATGACGGGCCAGCAGGGCTGCTTGTGGAGATGCACAGTGAGCAGGCAGCCAGCAGGACGGTGGCAGAGATATGGTGGCTGGCAGAGAGAGGTGCCAAGCGACTGCCTGAGCAGCAGAGCCAGTAAGGTTCCTCTTTACCACAACGGGGAGGTGAACTCTGCAGATGCACCTCTGAACTCTGGGGTCTGCACTGATCAAGGACAGCAATTTTGAGTGGGTGCAGAGAAGGGTCGGGCATCTGAAAGGGAATTTTGGGTGGCTGGACTTAAGAACCTGAGGGGAAAAGGACACTGCCCAGTCTACTTGGGGGTGGGTCTTTTACTCATGGTTTATGTTTATGAACCCTGTTTGCAGTGTTTTCCCAAATTAATGTGAGTTAGTTCCCTCCTTTTATTAAAAGTTTCTTTTCTACGCTCAGACTCTGTGCTTGCAAGTGGGGAAGTATTGCCTCTCAGAGGTGCCCAGGGGTGGTGTGTAAACTTCCCAGGTTACTGGGTGGGGGCTCGAGCTGGTTCTGTGTTGTATCAATGGAAAGGAACTCCTTGATATTGAACCCTACCCTGGTTGCTTCTGGCTCCATTGGGCAAAAGGGTTACAATAAGTATATAAGAACGGCCATACTGGGCCAGATCAAAGATCCATCAAGCCCATTATCCTGTCTTCTGACAGTGGCCAATGCCAGGTGCCCCAGAGGAAATGAACAGAACAGGTAATGATCAAGTGATCCATCCCCTGGAAAAATCTCAGGAAAAACTTCCCCGGTGAAAGAACAGATTGTGGAAGCTCCTTCACTGGAAGTTTTCAAAAGGAGTCTGGACAGCCATCTGTCTTGGATGGTTTAGACACAAGAAATCCTGTATCTTAGCAGGGGGTTAAACTAGATGACCCTTGCAGTATTTCTAACTGTGTGGTTCTATGATTCGAAAGCCTAATTAGCTTTGTCTAGGAAATGCTGGATTTCTCCTTTAGTACTCTCCCACTTTATTACTGGACCCTTTGTTTAGCTTTGGGTCTCATTACAAATATTTTGCACATCTCTTTAGAGATCAAATTGCAGCATCTTATGTAACTTTTCTTCCAGGCTTTAAGTGATGTAACTGGGGATTAGTAGAGTATCTCAGCCATGCTGATCACACAACAATGAAACATAACAATCCCTGTCAGGCAAGACAGATTTCACTTTCGTAAAAAGACAAATTGCCAAAGCTTAAAATGTGGGAGACCAGAAAATTATGGTATTTGCCAACTATTGTTCTGTGTGTAGAAAATGGCATATTGTAATTAATTCATCCTAGAAGGAAGTATTGCAATACAGAACAGATTCTTCAGTCTATACATCCTGGAAGATGTTCTGTAAGAAAAAATCCTTGGGTTCCTTAAGGGGGTGAGAGGTGGGGAACCTAGACACAATTATAGGTAAACATGAAAAGCATCCCCAAGGAAAAGCATAATGGTAAAAAAGTATTTTATAATAAACTAAAACTATATTAAAGAAACAATTGAGCTTTGTATAATAAAGCACAGAACCAAAGACAAATAACAACACCACAGTCTATCCACCAGACAGTCTATCTGAGGGTTAAGGAAGCTTGGATATTTCATAACAGTGACCTTGCAGAGCAAGGTAAATATAGTCTCATTATGCAGCAGTGTCAAAGCAATCATGTGTTTGGTCAGAAAGAATGCTTGCACACACACATTCAGACACACACACATTTATATGCATCCCTGAGCTAGCAGCAGTCCTTACCGAATTCTCAACTTGCATGGAAGACATTAATTGTCTCCTCCTCATTAAAATGGCAGAGGTGAATCTAGATGAGTGAGGTACCTATAAAGGGGAAGGGAAGGAATCAAAGATACATAATGAGAACCGGATTCTGCTCTCATTTACCTTAAAATCAGTGGAGTTACTCAAGTTTCATACCAGTTTCACTCAGAACAGAATTTGGTCCATATTCTCTTCCCTTTGACAGTTTAGCTACTAGAAGGAGCTACCAATGTGAACAGATTTGGGATTTCACAACTTAATCCTTCCCCTATAGAGGTGTGTAGTTCCTAATCCATCTATAGGCATAATACCCATTGAGACCAATAGATTTGCCTGCACTAGGACTGCAGGAACCGCCAATGAATTACATACATAGTAGTCTGTAGGTTTTAGACACTTTGTAGCTGCAAAGGATATGGGTCCAATAGATACCATGCTACAAATCATAATAAAAAGTGTGCCCAGTGGCCATGAACATTTTTCATTCACTGATAGAAATATATAGGGGAAACAACATTCAGTTGTAATTTGTTTATGGAGGTAATCAGGCAATTAATTTGGACCAGTCAGCATGGCCAACTGAGATTTAGTGATGGAGCCCTAATTTAGTCTCTGAGTCCATAAAATTCAGTAATCTGAAATCTATGTTATTGAAGACATGCTGTGGATACCTGTAGCACTAGTTTGTGTGTGTGTGTGTGGTGGTGGTGGTGGGGGGTGGCGCTGATCCTTTACTTATGTGAGTAGTTATATGGTGAATAGGCCCATTTCAGCGGGACTCCTTGCCTAAAAATTAGCTTTGTGACTAAACATTGTAGGACCATGCCTTAAACTGGATCAGTAGAATTATCACCATTTTCTCCTTCCCCCTTCTAGTATTCAGTGCAATTTGTGAACAGAAGTCAACCTGTTATCTGTAAAATGGTCACCAATTCCCCCTTCTCCACCACATCCAGCTGGTCTGACATTCCATGCCCATAAAGTGCACAGCATGCGTAGCATGTATATATTGTAATTTTAAAAAAATCCTTGTATTGATAAAAACTCAGTTGCTCTTTCAAAAGAAACAGTAAAGACTGTCTTTTCTACCAATTAAGAATCAGCAGAATAAGAGTTTTAATGAGCCTCTTGGGGAACTTGTCTTTTGTATCTATGATAAATACATGATTATAAGGACAAATTATATGAGCAGCAATAATTTCCCAGTAATGCAATCATTAAAAGCCCTCACAACTGCAATACATCAATATTAATTGGGGACAGATGATCATTTTAGTGACATGTTCAAGTCATTATCCATATTTCAGTACTTCATGAATATCTGAATAGTCTTAATTAAGCAATTTTTAAAAAAGATTCTCTCTCCAAAGATCCTAATATGACTGTTTATTTAAAAAAAATGGAAAAGGCGAGGAATAAAGAATAAGATAATAGTAGAGGAAGGAGCTGTGGTTCAGAAAACTGATCCAAAGAGAAAATTTTCTGTTCTTTTAGATTTGGGAACTCTTTAGCAATTGGACTACCTTACAAACACAGGTGGTGCCTGCTAGGCACAGTCCACAGTAAGTCAGCATGGAGCATCTCTTCCCCAGAGGGAGCACACCTAGTACCAAACCTTTAAAGGGCTGAAATCTGCTCCCCTTCAGGCCTGGTTCCACACTGCAGGTTGGTGTAGGTTGTGACACTTCTTCTTCCCTATCCTCGTTTGGAGCAGTATTTGCCACTTGAGAATGGATATAGAGAATTTCCTGTTTGAATTTCTCTTTAGCTCTTACTTGATCATTGGAAAGGTTGGTGAAGGCTTCTTGTATCCTTTAGAACATAAGAATGGCCATACCAGGTCAGACTAACAGTCCATCTAGCCCACTATCCTATCTTACAACAGTGACCAATGCCGGATGCTTCAGAGGGAATAAACAGATCAGGCAATCATCTAGTGATCCATCCCTTGACACCCACTCCCAGCTTCTGGCAGTCAGAGACAAGGGACATCCAGAGTGTGGTGTTGGCTGCTCTGACCATCTTGGCTAATCAGCATTGATGAACCTGTCCTCCATGAACTTACGTAATTCTTTTTTGAACCTCCTTGTAGTTTTGGTCTTCAGCACATTCCCTGACAATGAGTTCCACAGGTTGATGGTGCGTTGTGTGAAGAACTACTGCCTTTTGTTTGTTTTAAACCAGCTGCCTATTAGTTTCATTGGTTGACCCCTGGTTCTTCATGCAAGGATGTCCAGTCTGACGCAGTATTAGCAAAAGGAAGTGCTATCCTGTGCGTGCCTTATGGGAATTATCTAGTGAAAACCAAGTTGTGGTAATATAAGAAACCCTCAGTGTATCAGCTCTCACTGAAGTAAATGGGAATGGCAGAAAGCACTTCAAAAAAACCCAAAAACTACAAAAAATCAAAACAAAACCAACAAAAACAGTGCAATGATGGTACACACATCATTACACATTTTCTATTGTACTATAGAAATGTATCATATATTGCCATCAGCCAAAGATGGTTCTGGCTCTGTGAAGTTATTCATATTTCCAAAACTGGGGCCCACAGGTTTCCTTGCTGTGATCCTTCGGGTAACTAGGCAAATTCATTACATTGTCCTATGGCAGAATAGACCAGAAGGAGATTGAGAATACACTTCACTGCAGTTATTTAGCTAGACACCAGATGTCATCATTCAGGCTGATACAAGACAAGTGCCACTCTGTCTTTCTAAGCAGAAGTTATTACCAACAGTAATAGAGAAAGAAAAGCTTTTGAGATACAAACCGTAGTGTAGGTTTTTCAGTATCCCCCTCTTGGCAAACTGAAGCTATTTTGATATAAAATCAGCAACAATTATGTTAACAAAAATACATGTGCCCACACATATATAGTTATAGAATATTCAAAAACCTATATTAGTATAATGTTAAGGTGATGGTTTTGAACAATTCAAAAGTCAGAAAATGAGACTATTAGGCAAGATATGTGATTGTGATTGTGTAATTAAGAATGCTAAAGAGGGCAGAGCTCAGTTAGCAATTCACTTTGCATTTCATGAATTCAGCATTTATGTTTTACAGCATTAATGTTAGTTAACTTCAATGGATGTTCTTTCCAGCCCAAATAAATAAATACCCAGAGCTCTTAGGGTTGAGGAATTTACAAGGCTCTCTCCCACTGAGGAGCTCCTGGGCTTCACAACAGAGATTAAACTTCTCATCTGAATTCAAAATTGCAACAAAAGAGGCTTCCTCCTCCTGCACAGCTTACTGCACAAGAGCATAATATTTCAATGCACATTCTCTTCCTCCACTGAAATCTGTCTACAGACAAAGTCTTCTAGAGTGGAAATGTTCTGTATAGACATTAGAGAATTTTAGCTATGGTACAAAGTAGATTATTAATCATTTGTATTATAGTCCTGCCTACAGACTCTGAGATCAGGACACCAATATGCTGTGCAAACACAGAGTAAGAGACAGTCCCTGCTGCAAGCAATTTACAGTGTAAACCAGTGGTTCTCAAACTTTTTTTTTTCGCAGACCACTTGAAAATTGCTGAGGGTCTTGGTGGACCACTTAATGATCTTTCCAAATGTTGTTTGTACCATTAGCTAACTATTGTAAAGCACTTTGGATAAAATCACTATATATATTTAAAAACACTTAATAATAGTTAACTTTTTTTGTTCTACAGATAAAAGCACACAACTCATATTTTAATATCAGTAGTCTTTCCTTTCTAATGCAGTGGATGTGCTCTCTCTCCCCTGCCACAGCAGCCCCTGAGCTGGGGCTGGGAAGGAGGGGGGTCTCTCCCGTGCCACAGCAGCCACAGAGCTGAGGCTGGGAAGGAGGGCAGTCTCTCACCAGCAGCTGCAGCACTGCAGGTCCCAAATTCCCCCACCCACTCTTCTCATCCCACTTCTCCCTCCCACCTACCTCCTATTCCCCCCAAGGCCACCACCTCACCTGACATGTGTGTCTTCTCCAGGGTCCAGGCACCGAATTAGTGGAGCCATGCCTGCACGGCTCGACTAATTAGGTGGGTGGCCCTTCATTCTCTCGTGTGAAGCTGCCCAGGTGCGCACCTTAGAGGGAACTATCCGTGGACCACCTAAAGGGAGCTCACTGACCACTGGTGGTCTGTGGACCACAGTTTGAGAACCTCTGGGGTAAACAGAAAAGACTGACAAAGGAAGTACTATTCCTACTTTACAGATGGAAAACTGAGAGACCGAAAGATTAAATGACTTGTCCAAGGTCACATGGGAAGTGGTAGAACCACTGGAATTTAGCCCAGATTTCCCAAATCTTAGTTCATTGCCTTAACCACAAAATCATCCTTCTTCTTATATTAAATAATATTGAAGTCCTTGCTGCACAGAGTGACATGGAGCACTAAATTATGATCTCATATCTACTGGTGGAGCACCATGCATTATTCCCAATTTATACCAGAGCAACCAGTGTTTTAAAATGTATTTAAAATGGGAAAAGTATATTTTTCCATACTTCCAAAATTTAAAGATGGGTGATCTTCTTCCTGCAGTGCCACCTACATATAGTGGACCCTGCCTAAGAATCTTAGCTTCCTGTAAAGAGATACATTAAATCATAATAATGCAAACAGTGCAATTATTGCAAAATGACAAATAAAACCAGCAATGAGTTAATAGTTCTAAGCACTTAATTACCATACTTCCTCCAGGGACACCAACCAGGTGGTTCTACACTCACTTAATTAGAAGCCAGGCCACCAAACCCTATAACTCTCCAACATCCATTAGTGTAGCCATGTCATCGCATTTAGTAGGGTGTTCTTGCAACTTTCCATTAACCAGACTGCAGTGATACAAAATGTCTGCCTGTGGGAGATAGCTGGTGTACTGCTTAGGTGTTTTTATAGCTGCGGGGGAGCTGGATCAAAACTTTAACTGTCCCAGCCTTTAGAAGGTAAGAGCAGAAGTTTCTGGTTTCTGCACTATAGCCAGTATCTGCCAAATCAGTGGGTAAAAGGCAAAATTGTCCAGCAAAATTAGCACTCTTTTTGGATGATGAAACTGTAATATTTAATAAGGGTATGTGAGTGTTCTAGGATTTGGAACACAATTTATCGAGCTTTGACTATATTAGGACATGTCAGTTTCTTTTGATGAGTTTATTCATTAACTCAAAGAATGTAAATACCAGAAAAATATAAATTTTGATCAATGCCATTTATTGATCATTAATACAGGATTTTGTAGTGCAAAACTGCAGAAGTAAATACACTTAAAATGTAGATTTAAGGCTCAAAGGAAAGAACAAAAGCATTATTTTTAAAATACAGACCACATGTGTTTAGGGCATTCTATGACATAATTTATAAAGAACTGAAGTTTTATCTAGTGTTGTCTGTGTGTATAAACCCAGAGGAAAGATTGTTTCAATAGTGTTGCACAGTGCTTCTTGCTGTATAGCAAGATTGCAAGATGTTCTTTTAATTACTGGAGTTGCTATTATCAACTACTAGCACAAGATTGGAAGTCTTTCAAGAACAGTAAAATAGACAACCCCTAATCTGTAATCCCAAAACCATAAATCTTGTGTTACATTTTGTATCTATGGCAAATATGAATTAGAACAGGGGCATTAATAATTTCTAAGTAATGAGGTCATTACATGTTTATTTAGATTACTGCCAAAATGTACAAATGTGGCCTGAAATCCCTTATGTTCTTAATTCTCTAGTGACTGTGAAATGAACGTTGTAAGCAATTTTTAAATACATATCTGGAAACCACTAAACTTTCATGACTTGGGTTCTTTTATACCTATTAGAAATATACAATCTTATTTCTGAAAATACAAATAGTTGAACAAATTCTACTCTCACATGCATGCAACCTCACTGCAGTCAATTTTCTGGGTTTCACTGGCTGACTACACAGCCTTTCCTCCCCATCACTAGGAAATTTTACATTGCAGACAACATGCATTGCTGTACTTCTTCTGTTCCACAGAGACTTTCCAACATTGGGGGCTCCCATTCTGGGTTCTGCCAGTTAAGAATAAGTAAGACCCATCATTTAATTAATACTTACAATGGCCTTATTTGGCACTTAAGTATTGTCCCTACTTTGCTACAAGGGAAATTGAGGGAAAGAGGTCCTAGACTTCCCAAAATAAAGGAGATTATGTATTAAACAGTTAGTGTAACATTAAGTGCTTTCCAGCATTCCAACCCTTTTTATGAGAATCATCAAATCTTCCAGCATTTATTCTTCCAAATTTCCACTGAAGTCAAATTTCAACTGAGTCAGGCTTTCTGGATTGGGTCCTGTGTCCTGACTCAAAGCATTAAGAAACCTTCTCAGGAAAGTTAGTTTAATCAGTTACTCATGCAATAAAAATCTCATACTTTATAGAACATTTTGGACAGAATTATTTCCTATTCAAATAATGTCATCCAAGATAATCAATCTAATCTCTATGATTTATATGCATTGGACTGATTCTTAGTCTGTATGAGCCTAAGCACTTCATGAATAAAACACCTCCAGGGAATTGAAGAACTCGTGCTATTGCAGAAGCCCTTTTAAGGAACACGTATGCTGCATGTTGCTGGGTTTATCTGAAACCAGCTTGTGTCAGTCTCCAAATTTAAAAGTGTGAATTGCTGCAGCAAAAAGAGCTGTTCAACCATTGATATATCTATGAGATGTGGGCACAGGTAACTAGCTCTTGATGAGAAAGGACCAGCAGCCTGACATGTTACTCAAAATGTGGCAATATTCTATAATATTGAAACTTGTTTCTCTAAGAGTGGGATTAGGATTGCCTGGTAACAGACCTATAGCCTTTGTTAATAAAATAAAAAGCCCACATGGAATGCTGCACCTTCCATAAGAACGTTAATAACTCAGAGTTGAAAGTAATACAGAGCAGTTAAAGTTACAGGGGTGTATTCTTTGCCTTTTTCTGAACCCTTTGGACTGCATGAACGGAACACACCTGTAATTCCCCATCTAGGAATTCTCCCAGCACAGAATCTTGTAGAAAGCCCCATGCTGCTCTAATTCAGGATATGGCAGAGAATCAATGAGTCATAGCCAGTGGAAGCTGCAAACAGATTTGTCTCACAGAGTTCACATCAAGGTATTTCCCCTGAGACATAGCAGATCATATGCAGGTATCCTTAACTTGCTATTCACAGATATGCTGTTCCAGCTATTCCAGTTGAAGCTTCAGGAAAGGGTCCACTGTCAACTCACTGACAAAAAATCAGAATACAACGCAGCCTATGTCTGTTCAATTCCTATCCCAATTTTTCTAATTTCCTCAGTTGCTTTACAAACACGCTCTGTTTTAGACTATAGCAGCTAGGCAATTCCTCTGTTTGTGCTCCATGACATTTTAGAGTCATCCAGTTCCCTTAGCCTAAAGAATAAAGAAATGAAATATTGGTTAACTAATTTATTCAAAAGTATATTATGCAATTTATTAAATAAATTATTCTGCCAGTATTATTCATCCATTTTGTCACTGAACATATGCTAAATCTATTCTGTGACATGGCATTATGATGCTGGCCACAACTGGAGCTTCCTGATTGGCTGACTAATGTCATATCCATGTCAATAATCTGTAGAAAATGCAAAGGTCTTTGTAAGGATCATGAAAAATTCTAGATAGATTTGTATATATTGGAGCCAGGACAGCAAGATAGATGACATTTCACATAGGCAACTGTATTGTAGTACACAGGGGCAAGTGTACTCAGAACACTTACATGCCAAAGGTCTTTAAATCACTTGGGTTCTCTGAGGAACCAGATGTAGGAATCACTGAGTGAAGCTCACTGAAGATGCCTGCCGAGAGTGCAGCTGTGGTTGAAAAAGATCACAGGATAACCTGAAGGAGACAGTAACTAGTAAATTCTTCACTGGATAAAATACTGGGAATAATGTCACTTAATCTCCATTTCAGTTTCTCCATTTGGAAAATGTGGATCGTTTTTGCCTCCCTTGCACGATTGGGGGGCTTTGAGAGTGAATTTTTTACATCACTTTAATTTGATTTCCACTCCTATACAATAATCAGGTTTGATGAATTCTCCTCTCCTACTCCTGATTGAAAATATAGTAGCATTATTAGGCTGAGATTTATTCTTTGAGTAAGATTCTGGAACTGTTTTGTAATGATTAAGCTAGAAACCAGTGAAGTAGGGTTTCACGATAGGCATATTATAAACTTCTGAACTAATGAGGTAGGCAATAGATACAGAAAATGCTCTGCTCCCGTAGAGTCATATATGCCTCACTGTACTTCCTCATATCTGCAGATCATTCACAATGCAACAGAAACAGGTAGATGTCCAAATATTATCAGGTTCATAGACAAGTTGCACAGTATCTCTTTCTAAATGTGAACTCCCCATTTGCTGGAAAATATAGTTATCTTAACATTCTTATTATTTTTAATATGCACTATTTGGATATGACACCTATTTATGAAAGCTCCTTAAAATCTATTGAAGAAGTAAGGCTTGCTTATGTAGTGTGCTGATTTTTAACAGCATTATCCTTTTTTATCTGTATTGCTAAAAACATCCACTCTTTTCTAGTATGGCCATGCTTTCGCTTCTTTTGGCTTCATATGGTTGCTGTATTGAGTTCTATTCACACTGCCATTGACCAGATGATGGCATGGCTGTCTCTCTGAATGGACAGTGTCCACACACTGCATTGTGTAAACTCAGAAGCAGCATTTAAACTCTGCCAGGGACTGCCTATTGTGACACATGGTTGCCTGTTTGTAGCCAGTTCAGCATACTTTTTTGCAGTGCATCTAGAGGAATGGTATCCATGTTTATGAAACCCACCTGGCTAGCTCCATTCCCAACAGAACTATCTGTGCAGGACATCCCAGAGTGCATTTCCTTACATCATCTGTCCTGCTGAGGCAGTATGGGATACTGACCCACTTTTTCCAGATCACACTGATGCAAACATCATTAAGCAGCATGCAAGGTGATTGTGTGTCCTTGGAAACGAGAAATGTCCATGCTTTCAGTCTGTCCCAGCTGGCAGTATTTTGTCCCTGTTTTTTATAACTCTTGCTGAATAGTCACTTGCAGAAGTCAGTGGCCAAGAGACCTGGTGAAAGAACCATCAGGCTGGGTATTCAAGTGACCATTGTAGACCTCTCCTTACTGGGTTTGTTTCCACCTTGTCCTCTTGTCTTCACAACACCTCTGATTGAGTCCCCAGCCTAGTTTAAATCCTCATGCCAGCCTTCCTCCACATGTAGAATCAAATCAATGGGCTTTCATCAAAGGGGAAGGAGAGGAGTACCTTGACAAAGAAGAGGAGAGGGCTCTCTATCCTCTTCTAATGCAACCCTGCCTGAATTGCCAAAACCCACCTGCACAAATATGACAGGGCTGTCTTGGACCAAGAGCTGGGATTGAATTAAGCTTGTGAACCTCTATTCCTTGAACCAAGGTCCTTTAGCTAGAAACAGTAGTGAACTCAAGCCTTTCGTGCAGATTAGCCCTGAGAAAGGGAAAAAGAGACCCCTGGAAACTCTTTTGATCTGCAGCAAAAAGCATCTCACTCCTGGCTTTTCACTTTGAACAGCGTGACACTCTACATGGACAAAAACATGGTATAAAAAGCTGAGCTGTGTTATTTGTGATTGGTTTAGCTGACTGTGGTAACTAAATCATGGTTAAAACCTGTAATATGGACAGGGATTTAAGTGGGTATCTTAGCATCTGGGGAGGTACCCTTACTGTAGATGTGTTCAGGATTGGATGGGAGGCTCCCTAATGTCCTGCTTTTTTTTTGAGCAGGGGGTGTTTATTCCTGCCTCTACCACTTGGTGACCTTGGGGAAGTCACAGAAATATGTGCCTCAGTTTCCCTATCTGTAAAGTGGGAATAATGATACTGACCTCCTTTGTAAAGCTCTGAGATCTACTGATGAAAAGTGCTATGTATAAGATAGCTATTATTCTTATTTATTTTTTCTCTAGTCCTGTTTGTAAAACACTTCGAAATCCTCACTATATAATAGGAAAGTATTACTTTTTAGTTTAGTCTGGTCAGTTCTTATTAAAAAATGCAGACAGTGCTGCCCCTGAGATTCTACAAGTGCGCCCCCCCGGATGACTTTTTTCAGTGAGACCTGGGCCAACCCTTAAATTTATCTATACATATCATAAAAGATGTGGAATGAGCTCTACTACATGGTCAAGTTCTGTACCCTAGGGTTCCCCAGAGCAATTTTCTTCCAGTCAGGTTTGAGCTCACACTTTGTATTCTCAAGCTGTTTAATTACACACATTTTGAATGAGCTTTCTGAAGCTTTTTTTTTTGTATTACAGTGATATCTCTTTCTGATTACTTTTGCATTTTACTTATTTCACATTACCTTGTCAGTTTATTCTGTGCCGCATATTATCCTGGAGTAAATATTAAGCCTTTTTCAAAGTGTGACTAATCCCCTGTCTTTCATTTACCATTTCAAGTGTGTATAGCTTTGTATCTATGGATCTGTTTTGCTGATCTAATATTTAAACGCCATTTACAATTTAAAGAAGCAGGGAATATGCACCTAAGATAGACGTAGGTAGCCAATATGCACAAATTTCACAACTTCAGACATACCTTTTGGCAAGGATAGCCCCAAAGTGAGGTACTGTTATATTATATGTTCATAACAAACAAACACAAGGGAAACCCAAAGAATTTTTTTTTTAAATGAAAGCACCAAAAATAATCCTTGAGGAGAAAAATGTAGAATTGGCCTCTTAGCCATCGTTTCATTTTGAATCAACAGAGTTTATGCTGCAAGATATATTAAAGTTCTTGATTACATGTGTTTGGATTCAGTGGGCTAAATTCAACACAGATATAGCTCCACTACAAAGTGAAGTTGACCCATGATGTCTAATCCAAAAGGAAATAGATTAAAGTACCAGGGCTTCATGCTACAAATAGAGACTCTCAGCCAGTCCAGCAACACAGCTACTTCTCTAGAAAGAGATTACTTTAACGAAAAGAAGATTGACATAATTTGTGCCACATATGGACAAAATTGCTTCTGCAAAATCATCATCCTGGGGTGCCTAATCAAGGGAATCTCTGGGAACAGATAACTATGTGCATTTTTACAAGGTATGCACTTACCAAAAGGATCATAAATGCAAGTAACTGGCAATGTATAACTCCACTTGTTTAAACATTGCTGCCATCTTGTTCAAATAATAGTGGTATGAAAGTGTGTGATGAAGATCATTAGGAAACAAAGAGATTTTTCAGTGCTATGCCATTGAGTAAACTTTTTTAAAGCATTGCACAGCAATTGAAGTGATCACAATTCAAGATACATAGCCATATCTTCAGCCAGTTTACACCAAATGTAAATCAGCCTATATCCATCGACACTGACTAAGATAGGCCAGTTTACACCAAATAAGGAGCTGACGAATGGTACCATTAGGTTTCTCAACGTCAAAAGAAATTAAAATTCAGAGATCAGAAACTAAGAAGAGACATACATGGGATGGTCCACAGTTTGGAGAGCTTCAGCAATTCCGGTCACTAGAGCATTTTTATTTGCTTTAAAAGAAACTATCAAGGGAAGTACAGCAGCACTGAGAAGCAAAACATTATTCACACTCTTTGATATAAGTCTTTTGTGATAGTCACCAAGTTGGTTGACACAGCAGGGACTGCACCAGATCTAAAACCATGAGCTGCTACAATTTGAGCTAAAGTTGCTTAGCTGGTTCTGAGGCAGACTCATACCCTCTGTGGAGTGACCACAGATGGGAACCTCTATCATGCACTCACCAACATGTTCCATATACACTTCTGAAGGCCTCCAAGTAAGAGCCAATTCACGAAAATATACAAGTTGCTCAAATTGTATCCTTCAAGTTCAGCCACAATTAGAGGACAGAATTGCTTTACACTTGTGAATACTCCTGCATTCACACATGAAAGATTTCAAAGGGGGATAGTGAGCAAACAAAAATAGTCACACTGTTTTAGTGCAGCCACATAGTGTGGGGATAACCACAGAAGTGAATCAGGATGCCTTGCTTCCTACAGAAATGATGGGATAAAGGAAAACAGAGATTAGTCATGTTTCAGAGTAGTAGCCATGTTAGTCTGTATTCCCAAAAAGAAAAGGAGTACTTGTGGCACCTTAGAGACTAACCAATTTATTTGAGCATAAGCTTTCGTGAGCTACAGCTCACTTCTGAAGCTGTAGCTCACGAAAGCTTATGCTCAAATAAATTGGTTAGTCTCTAAGGTGCCACAAGTACTCCTTTTCTTTTAGAGATTAATCGCTTTCTTAAAACCTAGGGAGTTTAGTCCACCAGCAGACACATTCACTATCATACACCCAGTCCCCAAAATGCTTAGTGAGCTTGGTCTCTCAAGTCTTCTGCAACATATAGTTAACCAGCCTTCAAAGAGAAGGGCCCTTCCAGACTGATTTCTCTACACCCCTTGAATTTTGTTCTCCTAGAACCCTTTAATCAGTAGCACCTCCTATCTTGGTTATGTGCTCTCAAACCTTGGGAGGTAGACAAGCATGCACTAGAGACTCATTCTCTTCTCAGCATGCTTTGTAAAGAGGCAATTGAGAGACACGACTTCCCCTTCCCACTTTTTGAATGGAGCAACCCTGGTCTGTATAACACCCGAGGTCCATTTTCTACGTAAATACAAATCTCCCATATGACTTCCATTTCTGTTTTTCAGTAAAACCACACTCTTCTAGTCTGGCAATCATTGTGAAAAAAGAAAGCCCATCTCTACTCTTCTCAGGAGCCTAACGAGAGAGAACAAGTGCACGTTGTTAAAAAGCCTGGTCTTTTCTTTCCAGAGGCTCTTTCCTACTTCCCAGTCACAGCTTGCTCTTTCACAGGGGCAATCCACCCAAAAAATCCCATTGCCCCTCTCACCTAAAAGCTAGGGGAAGGAGCCCTGGGTGAGAGAAAATCTAGGAGAGCTTCATTTCATGGAAGTGTGTCCAACTAATTTCCTGCTGGTGGCAATATTAGGATGTGAAGGCACTCAAATCTTTTGGGGTGCTGTGCCTCTGCGTCAGGCTGCATTCATTGCTGGATGGATTTACCTCTGGTATTTGGGTTGTATAGGAGCACTACTTATCCCACAAAACCCATTTCCTCCTACTGCTCAGGTATCCAGACTGTCAGACAACCCCCTAGAGAATGGGGTGAGGAATGGTTATGCAGAAGTGGCTGCTCTTCTAGGTGAAGATCCTTAGGCATAAGAACATAAGAATGGCCATACTGGGTCAGACCAAAGGTCCATCCAACCCAGTATCCTGTCTACCGACAGTGGCCAATGCCAGGTGCCCCAGAGGGAGTGAACCTAACAAGTAATGATCAAGTGATCTCTCTCCTGCCATCCATCTCCACCCTCTGACAAACAGAGGCTAGGGACACCATTCCTTACCCATCCTGGCTAATAGCCATCAATGGACATAACCTCCATGAATTTATCCAGTTCTCTTTTAAACCCAAGGAGTTCCACAGGTTGACTGTGAGCTGTGTGAAGAAGAACTTCCTTTTATTTGTTTTAAACCTGCTGCCCACTAATTTCATTTGGTGGCCCCTAGTTCTTATATTATGGGAACAAGTAAATAACTTTTTCCTTATTTACTTTCTCCACACCACTTATGATTTTATATACCTCTATCATATCCTCCCTTAGTCTCCTCTTTTCCAAGCTGAAAAGTTCTAGCCTCTTTAATATCTCCTCATATGGGACCTGTTCCAAACCGCTAATCATTTTAGTTGCCTTTCTCTGAAACTTTTCTAATGCCAGTATATCTTTTTTGAGATGAGGAGACCACATCTGTATGCAGTATTCAAGATGTGGGCATACCATGGATTTCTATAAGAGCAATAAGATATTCTCCATCTTATTTTCTATCCCTTTTTTAATGATCCCTAACATGCTGTTTGCTTTTTTGACTGTTGCTGCACACTGAGTGGACATCTTCAGAGGACTATCCACAATGACTTCAAGATCTCTTTCCTGATTAGTTGTAGCTAAATTAGCCCCCATCATATTGTATGTATAGTTGGGGTTATTTTTCCCAATGTGCATTACTTTACATTTATCCACATTAAATTTCATTTGCCATTTTGTTGCCCAATCACTTAGTTTTGTGAGATCTTTTTGAAGTTCTTCACAGTCTGTTTTGATCTTAACTATCTCGAGCAGGCAATATTATGTTGCAGCACCATGACATGATAAGGCAGACATTTTGTTGTCAGACTGATACCTAGAACTGTTTAGTAATTTAGGATCAGATTCTGGTTTCTTTTGTGCAGGTATGTAAGTTTGAAGCTGCATCTTTAGCACCCATGGACAATCAACATCCTACTGGTTACTCCAAACTTGCACTGTTACCATAATCCCATCTCTAACTGCCAACCCCAAATTGTGTAAGAGCCTAAAACCATTACCCTCTCTAACACTTTCAGATAAAGTCCTTTCTTGGCACTTCTACATAGTCTCATGCTGAAAAGCCAAATCCTACTGTCCTTACTTAGGCAAAGTAACTGTCTTTGTTTTCAGTATGAGAGTGTTCTGTGTAAGGAGTACAGGTTCTTTCAGCTCCATATCTCAATAATTGGTCTTGGTGGCAGAACTGGAGAACATGCAATAGGACATAGTTCTCCTACTCAATCCCTGGCGTGGCAATGGAGAGCTGCTACAGTAGCTTCTGCTGCTGTTATGACTCTACTCTGTGGGAGAAAGTAGCAGGACATTCCACATTGGTACTAGTTGATCATGGTAAAGGGGCCCATATAAGAATATAGATGGATTGATTCTGCCAGTTCCAATCCCTCTTTGTCTCCCAAACCTGCCTTATCCACCCACCAAAATTTGAATCTGCAGGGAAACATAGGGAGCCCCAGAGAAGTTCACTGTGGCATGGAGAGATTGCAGACTATCTGCATATTCTAACCAGCTCCTGCACTCCTCCCAGTTAACAGAGTCAGAAGAATTATCCTGTGGGCAGATCACCATAGCTGTGGAGCAGCCAAGAGAACAGGATTTGCTGCTCAGGGAGTAGCTGGTAAATGGAATAAGTTAAACATGGTTAACAATTCATCATTCATTTGTTTTCTACTTTATGATTAATTCAGACTAAAACAAACAAACAATTATCCTTTTAATCCTCCTTGTCTCTGTTAGTGATAGAAACAATGTCATAATCACTCATAAGAAAATAATCTGGTTACGACTACTGAAGCAATACTTTCAATACTCAAAAATGAAATTGTCACAGTCAAAATTAAAGTCTGTGAGATATCTCTATATACTTAATGGTGAACTTCTCAGTGTAGTCTTACTGGTAATTTGAGTAGATAGAGCTATGATATGTGTTTAATGCCACTAACTGGGTACAAGTGTATTACATAGTGCTTTCCAGAGTATAGGTATATGCAGGAATTATACTTATCCTATATAATTATAACCTTCCTAAGGAATTTTTCAAAAGGCATGATTCTGCTCGCATTTACGTTTGATTTACTCCAGTGTCACTCTATAGAATGCAATAGACGTTCTTCTGTTTTACACCCACATTACACTAATGGAAAAGACCTATAGAATGCAACAGGAATGAAAACAATACGGTTATATAAAACTTTAGTCAGATTCTATAGAATATAATAGATATCTTTTCTATAGACTTGTTTAACCTATCTTGTAGAATTCTATATCAGGAATTGAATTCTGTTGTAGTATAATAGTAATTATATTATTTACAATGGTTCAAAACTTTATAGAAGGGTTATCTTTCCATTATATTGTATAGGACATTTTCATAGAAGAAGTGAGTGGAAAATCCGACCCAGCATATTTCATGAATAGATATAAAATTGACAAGCTGCTTTGGGGTTATACCAATGGAAACCCAAGAATTTGAAGTGACATTCTGCTATAATATCCTGTGTACCTGCAGTATACAACCATGGAAAAATACATCTATGTAGCGACCTTTGGTTTTCCCACTTAGATCATATTTATATACCTTAATCATGTGAACTAAATTCTGCTGTCATTTATACTACTGTAAATTCAGTGATTTCACTGGAGTTCCTCTGTTTTTACCCTGGTGCAACTAAAAGTGAAATGTAGTTCTGGTGTATACTTATACAAACAGAGGGTTAAATGCATCCCAGATGCAACACCATTGACTTCATTCTTTGAGCCATTGGAAAATGCCAATGGAAAAATGTGACATGATTAATTTCTGTCACTGTGGGCAAAACAAGGCTGGGATGTGTTTTTGTTGAGTCATCCCATATGCATACAGATAAACATCTTTCTCACTGTTGCATATTTTAATTATTTAATGTAGGTTTTTCTAATAGCTTTCAAGTACACATTTTCGAGAGGTTGATTTTACAGTGGTGGTGTTTCAGGGCTTTAAAAAGCAGCTGATAATGAGCCCTGACAGTGAAGAAGGGATGTTTTTGCTGAAAGGTGTGAGACTAGCATGTGTGTGAAAATATAAGTGTTAAGGATAATGTGTTACTTGCACATTTGGAAGGGAAAAAAGGGGAAACACTAGTTATTCTGTGTATTATATATATTTTATACAGATAACACTACTATGAAAGACAGAAATTCTGAGAAGAAACAAGAAAAGCAGTTAGGGTGAAAGATACAGTTTGTCCACTCACCTTTAATATACTAAATAAATAGTAAGAGGACTGTTCTGTTAAATGCCAAGATGCCTAGAACATATGGTGCAATTTATCCTAAGGGTCCTGTTCTACTATCACTTACACAGCATGTAGTTTACATATTTTCACCTACATTACATGAAAAAAATGAGCTACAGATAGGATGGATAAAAGAGACGAAAAATGCTATTCTGCTTCCCCAAAATGGTGTTATAGTGTCTAACGGTTACATGAAGGTGTGCATAAAGCCAATATTAAAAACAGTACAAAAATCCACTCAAAAGAGGTATAATGGTCCAAAAGGAAGAACTTAAATATCTGCCTCTTTCAAAAATAAACATCTGGCCAAAAAAGGGGTTCAGCAAAAAATAATTATTCATGTTTTTTTGTACATATACATAGTGCTTTAAAATACATGCAAGGCACATGTTCCCTTCCCTGAGATAATCTTACGATGCAATTAGGAAAGATAGCTAAGATACATGGGAAATCAATTCCAACAACAAAAATCAATACCAGCAGAAGTTTAAAAGAATACAGCATTGGCAGGGGGACCAACATAATAAGGTTTTATGAAAGAAATCAAAAAGCTTAATGACAAGGTGAGTACCATATAAGAGAGAACTATGAGGCTGGTCCAGATATAAGGTGAAGCTATGGAGTGTGAATTAAAAAGTGAAAGTGTGAACAGTTGAGAGAGAGGAGAGGGTGGGAGCATAGTGAGGAAGAATTTTAAAGGTGAAATTGTTTAGACAAGGTAAAGATGAGGATGAGGTGTTGAATTTAATGTGGTAAAAGGCAGAGAGCAAGATGAGGGATAGAAGAGGAGTAGCAAAGGATTATACAAGGATATTTAGGAAGGAAGAAAGAGATGTGGGGAGGGCAGAAAGCTAGAGGCTGACCAAGGCATGGAAAAAAGGGGGTGGGGGTGTCACAAATATGAAAGTAGAAGAAAAGGAACATTTAAGTGACAATATGTACTTCTTAATATTAATTTATATGAATGCCTCTGGCACTCATTGTCATATTTGGGCACAGTAACTTAACCAGAGTACCCTAACTTCCAGAACACTACACATAGCAACCCTAACCCTAGAGTGGGGGGCCCTACCCATTGGAAAGCTAATGCTAGCTGAAAGTACCCTAACCATAGAAACCTTCACCCAACCTCCAAGTACCTTACCCTTAGAAACCCAAACCCTAGGTCCAAGTACCCTGTACACAGGAATGGTAACCCTAGCTCCAAATTCCCTACCCATAGGAACTGTACTGCTAGATAGGGGAACCCTACCCATAGGAACTATAATTGCAGCTCCAAGTATTCTACCCGCAGTAATGCTAAACCTAGCATGAAGTACCCTACCGGTAGGAACCCTGACCCTAAGTCCAAGTGTTACCTAGGTTTTTGCTGAATTCAAAGCTCTTGGTAACTTTACACTTTGTTAGGTGGTGGCAAGAAATAAATCAATGGGGACATGGCCCCTCCAGCTGATAGATAGTTGATGCAAGCAGGCAAACAAAAATGCTTTCTCTGAAAGCTCTACTTTATTTAGTCTCCAGCACTTGCACATGTGCACAACAGGTTATTAGAGCACACCAAATGAACCTCATATTAATACCTACCCAAGGTCTTCAGGAGGTCTTGAGTGGATTTCTGTAGATGTACAGTGGCCAGCCTTCCATCTGCAGGGGAACTTGAGAGATATGTAGTGCCCACCAAGCTCAGCTTCCTTCCTCTTTTTATATCCAATGTACTAGTATTACATGGCTTGTGCATCAAAAAACCCTGCTGAGAAGAAGTTAAGTGTGCAGTTTTACAACCTGTCAAGTGGGGAATTTTCCTTCAGTTAACCAGCTGTATTTCACCTAGCAATAGTTAACGATTGCCGGACTTTCCAGCTTGCAAAACTGCATTATTTGGCAAAAAGTTCAAGTCAGGAAGGCACAGAATCACATTTACGCTTTGTGGTCACTCACTTCCCCCTTCCTTTCTTGTCTGATAGTTGTGCTAAAGTTTCAGAAAAGGCCTTTGTAGCTGCTTTTAGCAATGAGCAGGGCAGGCAGTGGTTTAAGCACTGGCTCTGATCTATCAAAAATGCTCCTCTTCTACAGTGCCCTCCTTTTAAAAGGGGCCTTCACATAACTGCAGTCATCCCCACAAAGGGTTCTGGTTGCACCAGAGCCATGATCCAAAGAAAGCTTAAGGTCCTCAGCCAATTCCTAGCCAATGATCTTCTTGTTGGCATCCCAGACTCACACACCTGATTAACTGGGTGATGACTACAGGGTGGCAAATTGAACATACTCCCCCTCTAAGGATAAGAGCAATGGTGGCAGAAGCCACTGGCTCATATATCTGGGGACTTGGAGTTGCTGGATTTTGTGCCAGGTCTAGCATGTCATCTGGCTGAAAAAGAAGACCACTACTACTTGGAATATCAAAATCACTACAATGGGGTGCAGGGCCAAATTTAAGATCTCTGTGCCAGTGTGGGACCATCCCAATAATACTTCCCACCACTGACAGTTTAGATCCTGGCCAATTCTCACAAATATTCACTTAATTTCATTGGTATTATGGTGTACGGTAACCATGACCTTGCATGCCTATTGTTTGGCACTGTGCAGCTGGCTTTTCAAATCAGGATATAGAAGCAAAGTTTGTAATACAGTTAAATTCATTCCAAGGGGTACAGGTTTTACAGCAGAGTACAAAGTATATGTCTCTTTTAACTGATTATATTTAAATTCAGGCACTAGAAATGCAAAATCACATCCCTGAATCACTATAAAATGACAAAAACATTTATTGTCATGAATAGCTACTTTAAATCACATAATTAACAAGAAGCATAGGACACCAGCTTCTAAGACACACATAGTGATCACCTATATACACAAACATAGAGTTATTATTTGCAAATGGGTTAATAGCATATTGGGACAGGGCATTTCTGTTGCATTCATATCCAATTCTATGTTCCTTTAAGCAGACTTTCAATTTTACTGTTTTTCACCCCTGGTTATTTGTCACCACGCACAGTCTATATGTGCTGACCCATTGCATTTGCTAGCTTGTTTGCTAGCACTTCCTGATGGATGCTGTTAAGAGCCTCTGCCCTCATTTCAACTGCTCCCCATAGGTCCCTTCGTTCCCATCTCTTGCCAGATTTGGGGACCTCATGTAGATTTATCCAGTTTTTCCAGCCTTCAGATAATGATTGGACATACTGCTCACAATGGGGTTCTAGTGCTGAAATGTTTGCTAGGCTCAAGTTTCTGATGACCTACTGAGGGACTGGATGGGGTTAATTACCAATTGCTTCTTTATATTACTTGGAGTCACATATATCCCAATCAAACTAATTACAAGGTTCCAATATTTTCCCTTTTATACTTTTTACTCCATGAGATCATTTTCCTGTCATATTGGCTGCACGTTAATAACTATTTTGCCAAGGCACCATTTTAATCAGTCTATTATCTAAACATTCTTATTCCATATTATAAATTTCTTGAGAAACTGGGACCTCCAAAGTACAAGGCAAAGGAGCATACTATTCTCCTCCTGGCAACACTATCTATAGCCTTGCCTGCCCCAGACCTTCTTGTCCAGTGTGTGTGAAAGAGATTGTTTCCACCTAAAATGAATTGTGTTTTCCCCCGGAGCTGAGCACTTGGGGATATCAGTCCACAAATGAACACATTTGGTCTTACTACAATTAAATAATCTGTCAGTTCCTACCCAGCCCGAACCAATATCCATCTGGGTAGCTTTTAATCCTCCCCCACTAACAAATCAGCTCCTCCACTAGCCTCTTTGTGCATACATGAGGACGGTGCAGTTGCCACCAAAATGGTAGGGTTTCTGTAGTCGCCAGCTTAGGCCATTTGCAATCCCAGCCATGATATGTTGCTAGTTCTCACTCTGTCCCAGCTAATATTT
Organism: Lepidochelys kempii; assembly: GCF_965140285.1. Classification (NCBI taxonomy): domain Eukaryota; kingdom Metazoa; phylum Chordata; order Testudines; family Cheloniidae; genus Lepidochelys; species Lepidochelys kempii. The sequence goes on from NC_136380.1 coordinate 181,091,203, forward strand.
ACTTTGTCCAAATCTAAGACTTTCAATTTTACTGACGGGTCATATCCTTCTAAGGGGCCTAAAAGAGTGATTTGTTCTCCTGAGATATTGGGATCAGTAGTGATGTCAAGGGTATTGTTCACTTTACATTTCACTATCATTCATGGATAGTCTTCCCATGATGCAGACAAAGCGTTCTTGATTCACATCACCAAAGGAGCATATCTGCAATCCAAGTGACAGCAAAATGACTGCACCACATCTGAAGCAGGTGGGACATTGTCCTGGCTTGCTGGGGGAAGGTAGCAATGCTTTATGGGTGGAGGCGGAAGGAAGTCAGAAGCTGCTGCAAAAAGGTGGGTGAGGTCAGCTAGGCGATGCTGACTCATCGCCTGGGAACAGAAGGGAGAAAGGTTTTAAAAGGTGCAAGCCCTGGCATTAGAAGCCCTTTCTCTAGGCAGCAAGCAAGGCAGCAGCAGTAGCAGCACAGGGAGCAGAGGATATAGGCATGCTAGGGAACATGGCACCACATGGATGCAGGATGGTGAGACTGGAGAAGAATCTCTCCTCTTCTCTGGGGAGGGATAGGCAGAGTCAGGGTAGAAGCAGCAGACAGAGACGATGAGCCAGCAAGTGAGATTGCTCAGTGATGGATACGATTGGCAGGCATTGGGAGGGGGAGGGAGTTTAGCTCCCTCAAGTTGGAATCCTGCTGTGAGTAGAGGCATGGAGTATTGGGTTTCACGTTTTTCCAGCTATGGGCTGGTTAGGACTGGGGGGTGGGGATGTACCTTCACTAGGAGTGGGGAAACAAACAGTGCACAGAGCTGTCCAAGTAGGGTTTCAGATGTAGATGGTAATCCAGGGATAGGATCATTGCAACAGGGGCAAGGTGTTTTTACCAGGACATGCTCTTGTAGAGCCCAGGATGGTGTTTTGGATCATCAAGGGCAGCCTCATGGATTGAGGGCTGAAGATGCTGCCTTATGTGCTGGCTGTGTTTTCTAGTGGGACAGTCAGCAGTGATTTGCTGCACGTGGTCATTTATGTTATTTATGAGGTTGTTTCAATAGCATTTTGGGGCTTCCAGAGTGTAAGGGTCACCCAGAACCGGGACTTTCTTCTCCACTGAACGCAGGAGAAGGGGTGATGCTAATTCCAGGGGTGATTGTGATCTGGAACAGATAGCGGTTGAGGGGACAGGTCTCCCAGGGGATACCTTGCCACACAGTGTGGCGACTGGTGGTGGTTGCAGGGGCCTCAGTGAGGTTCAGGGTCTGAGCTCAAATTGTCCGTCAGAGAGTTTACTTGGGGTCAGGGGCGAGTGGGCCTGTTAGAGTAATAAATAAGCCGGGGCTAGGAGTGGGAATACCAGAAGCTGTATCAGACTCGTCTGGAGGGGGGGTGCACCCCTTATGGGGAAACTAATGTTATTACACAGCTGCTGCAAGCTAATTTGCAGTTGTTGCAACAGCTTTGGGCAACCAGAGGTGAGGGGTCTGGACAGGGTAACAGGGGAGGCTCACCATGGGAATGGGTTTGGGAGGCAGGAGATGGGCAGGTGGGGCAGACCCCACACAGACACACAGATATGAGACCCCCAAGGCAGGGATGAAACCCACGGGCACATTTCGACTCACTGGTCGTTAAGAAATGTAACGTCCTAGGACAGAGTTGAGGTTCCCGGGGAGATGGGACAACAGAGTGCTGAGGATGCCCCTTCAGTCAGTCCCAAGTACGGTTATGCTGGGGTGGCTCTCCTGAACACCCCCAACAGCTCCTGAAGAGGGAGCTGCACTATGCCTGCCCTGGTGTCCAGCTCAATCCCCAGGTAAGTCAATGTAGTGGAAGAGCCTCTGTTTTCTCTCCTCTAGGGATACCCCCAACTGTTTAGCCAGGGCCTGAAATGAGTGCAACAGGTGACCACACTCATCCGACCCTGCTCAGCCTGCAAACAAAAAGTCATCTAAATAATGCACTACTTGGCACAGTCCAGCTGCCCACACCACTTCCCAGTACAACATTGTACTAAATTTTTCAAATGTTGAGCAGGATACCACATAGCCCATGGGCATAGCCTTGTCACAATAAAATTGTCCCTCAAAAGAGAAACCCAAAAGTCCAATGGGTGCACCGACAGCAGTCAAAAAGCAGACTTGATATCACACTTAGCCATTAGTGCCCCCAGGCCACAAGACTTAACCATATGAACAGCTTAGTCCATAGAGGCATAGCACTCGAAACACAGCACCAGGTCTATTCCATCATTAATGGAGCCACCTCATGGGCATGAAAGGTGATGAATTAATCAATCTTCCCCTGGGAACCCACGGGGGAATCCTGTAAGTACTCTATAGATAATTGCTACTGGCATCCTCAATGATTCTGGCATAGTTCAAAGGGCAACTGAGTTCTTTCAGGAGGATGGGGGTTCACCTGTCAGACTTGGGGCTGACATGTTTTTGGCAGCTCCTATATAAAATAGACCACTGGGAGATGTCTGGGAATTCATCTGGGTTTCAGGGTGGAGGGGTGGCAGTCAAGCTAATTGCTGGTTCCTCCTTTTAGTCGATGTCCAGTGCAGATACTCCAGAGGGAAGACATCCAGTGACCAGATAAATGACCTAGTAAAGGACTTAAAAAGGAAGTGCTGGTTAAAGGAATGGAATGGGGGGTAGGGTAGGTTTTGGGCTCCTATGATTGATATGGAAGGGAACCACTCCCCTTTCTTATAGCCTACCTTAACCCTCCTACAAGGGAGTGTGGATGGTAAGGTCTAATCCATGGGTTGGATGGAGGAACTTTGGTGGTAAATGAAGGGGGGCTGGTGGAAGCCCCGGGAAGTTATTTGAATGAACATGGAGTTACCTGACCTGTACACTTTTATCTGCCAGGTAGTCCCGAACATCAAATAATAAAGTTGTGGCCTGATTAAATCTGTATCAAGTGTCTCCTGTCCTTCTTTTGGTATAGTCGGACAATGTCCACACTGCACCTAAAGCGGAGGGGACATTGTCTGGGCTTGCAGGAAGAAGATAGCTGTGCTTTACAGGTTGGGAACTGGGGAGGAGGGCAGAAACTGCTCTAAAAATGTGGGTAAGGGTCAGTTTGGTTATGCTGACTCATCCTCTGGGAACATAAGGTGGAAGGTTTTAAAAGGGCATTAGAAGCCCTTTCTCCAGGCAGCAGGCAAGGCAGAACCCACCCTCCTTCCCCTCAAGATGTGAATATTAGGTTGGACTAGGACCTGATATAAGCATTGCACTAATCCTATTTTAGGGGGGCTGTGAAAGAACTTTTCCCTCACCACTATATTGTCTTAGGTGGAGTGAGGGTTTCTCATCTTCCCCACAGTGGGTGTCAGGGAGGACCTATTATGGTGAGGATGAAAGGGGGTTAGGCTATATGTTGCAACTTATTTTATCAGTGTGGGGCAGATGTCCAGTGCAGCTACTCCATAAGGAAGGCATCCAGTGACCAGATAAATGACCTGGTAAAAGACTTAAAAGGGGGGTGCTGGTTAAAGAAATGGAACGGGGGGGTGGAGGTGCAGGGCTCCTATGAGAGGTACATTGTGGAACCAATTCCCCCTTTCTTATAGCTCCTATGAGGGGGCAATCATGATAATGTCCAAGCCAAGGGTTGGCTGGGGACCTTGATGGAAAATGAAATGGGGGGTGGGAGGGTGGTGGAAACCCTGGGTAGTTATTTGAATGAACATGGAGTTCCCAAGGGGGACCAATACAAGTGTACAGTGCAAGCAACTCCATGTTCATTCAAAGTCAACTATATCTTTAACCATAAAGATAAAGTCAACTATATCTTTAACCATAAAACAAACACAAAACAAACTTTTCCTCTCCCTATATAGCAGAAGGCAACACTTACTGACTTTTTATTCAGACCCATCAGGGCCTGAATCCCCTTTCCCCCTGTTCTTTCCCCCAGAGGGGACTTTTGAACTTTTAACTGTGTTCTGAGCACCCACTAGGGGCTCAGCAAATTCATCAACCCTGATTTGATTAGGGCTTGCTGGGGCTGGACACATGACTGTTGTTAATTTTGCCAGATAGTACATGTTTTACTGGAGAGTGGGCAATTATCAGCAGCATAAAGAACAATGCCACCAGATATTCTCAGTGCTGAAAAGCCCAAAACCTTCTTGTCACAGGAAGTAAATCCCTTCTCTAGCTCACTAGAAGGTTAGGAGACATATGCCACAGGGTGGAACCCTGTTCCATGGTTCTTACTCAGTACATCTCTCATCTTTCTCCCAGTAATTGCCAGTTGCAGTACAAATAGTTTTCCCACATGGGGATATTCTTGGGCATGGGCTAAGACTTGTTTTAACTAGACTATGGCTTCTTGTTGCTGAGAGCCCCAGTTCCACTCAGCTATCTTCTTTAACATCAATAACATTTTTTGGGAAAAATGAATCATATCCAGAAAGGATCTAAGAGTGGTGAGGGTGTTAGCTTGTGTCTCTGTAGATCAGTGGAGTGTCACTCCTCTCCCAGGGTAATGTCAAGGTAGCTGACTTGCTTGGACTAGCACAGATGGGCTTTTTTGGGCTCACCTTAAACCCAGTTTCCTGAATCTTTTGTAACACCTGTCGAATACCTCCAGATGATCTCCCCTGGTCTGAGTGCAAACCAGGATATGATACACATGAAAAAAAAATGACACTATTGCTTTTGGGCACATCTTGACTGCCTGGCAAAACACAACTGCTTCTCTTGAAAGGAAAAAGCAAATTTGTAATAGCTGTCCCAAAGTAAAGGGCTAGCAAAGAAAACATTGGCCAAATCCAAGACTGAAAACCAGTGGGCCCCTCCTACAATGGAGCCCATCTCCTCCTGATACTTAGCCACTATGGGGGCAAATTATCAGAGTCATCAATTAAAAGGACAAAAAAATCCACCACAAACCTCCAAATCCTGCCATCACCTTTAAGGACTGGTCACAGAGCAGCATTACTGGGGCTTGTCTGTTCTACCAAAACTCCTTGGCCCAAAAGCCCATCAACTGTTTCTTTCAGGCTGTCTTCTGCTGCCTTTGGATACCTATACTACTTTGGGAGGAGGAAGTTTCAGGGCCTGTAACTAGGATTTCTGCCTCAATTTTACCACATTCTATTTTTTATTCTTGGCCCACACCTCCCAGTGTTTCTCTGCAATTGCTGGGACTTCTGGGGGCTATTCAGGCCACTCCAGTTCTTCAGATGCCTTATGAGCAGCTATCTAGTAACTTGCTGAAATCGCCACTGGATCCCAGGAGCTGCCAGAAAGCATTTCCCCCAGGACCCTGTTAGCAAAATCAACTGACACTCTTGATTCTCTCAAGACATCAATTTCCAGGATCCCTTCCATCCCCAAATTCAGTAAGTGAAATTGTCCCTTATTTTCCTTTTTCCCCTTTAGCCCTCACCTTCCTTTAGTGTCTTATCTGGGAGGGCTATTACTTTAAATGAGATTGCTTCATGGAGAGCCACAAATCCTCTATGGACATAAAATAAATGGCAATCTTGGGCCCAATCCCTTTTGTTAATTTACAGCTTTTTTTGAAAAAAACAAAACAAAACAAAAAACCTTGCTTTCCAGGCAGTAATTAGGATCAGTAGTAAAGTAAACTCGCCTGTTGCTTGGCAACCATATCTTCAAGGACAGCAAAATACTATAAGTAAAGTAAAGTCAACTATATCTTTAACCCTTAACTTTCAAACTAAAAACACACAAAAGGAAAAGATAAGTGACGGGGAAACCTAAGATGAGAAAAATTACGGACAGCAACAACAAAACAGAAGTGGGGCTCTGTGGGCCAAAGTATCTGGGAACCTGTACCCCTAGACCCTATCCTGGCTCACAGAGGAGAGTGGGAGTCACAGCCACCTGAGGTCGGGGGTGCTAGCTATCCTTGCCAGCCATCCCAAGGCTATGCTCCTGTTTAACATGCCAACCAGTTTCCCTGTGGTTCTAACCTGGTCAGGGGGGAAAGGTCTAACCTCTACCAATTCTTACATTTCTTGGTTATCCCCTTGGGGACCAATCTTTCTCACCATGGGGGCTATGGGTGTCTGCCGCTCTTCCAGTGTTTCAGGCATGGGACCCTATGAGGACTGACCAGAAGAGCCCAAAAGGAAAGGGACTCTCATGGTGATCATCCTTCTTATAACCACAATATGAAGGATGCAAGTTGGGGTCCTCCTCTGACCCATCTCCCCTTTCCAGACTGCCTCCTATCACAGCCACTATTCCCTTCTGCTCCCCCAGCATGGCTCTGTGAATACAACATTTTCTATTACATTCCCCATAATCTTCCTAATCTGGTTTTATCCTGAGAATAATTCAATAAGGTTCTAACCTTTCCTTCTCTGTCCATTGTCTGCTGCTTCAATCCAGACACTTCTTGCTCTAGCCTGTTACTCCCTCACTCACTGTTACATCCCTACTTCTGCAGTGCCACTATCTAAGCCTGGAGGGTGTCTGACTCAGCCTTCAAGCTAGATATTTCCTTGTCTTTTGTCAAGGCTAATTTCCCACTCTGGCATTTAGAGTGCAGAAGGTGGAGGCCCACAAGGATTCTAAAAATTAATACTGGCCACTCCAGGTTTATATTAAACTCCCAAGGTTACATCTTTTCTCTGACCTTGGATTTATAGATCCTGCAACCACCCAAGTGCAGAAGCCCTTTGAGAGCCCAGGAAGGTGCACTTGGGAATTCCTTCCTGTGGGGTACCCTCAAGCCCTTTCACCCCCCATCCGGGGAAGAGCTGAGCAAGAGGAAAAAAAAAAAGGAAATCAGCTGTTGCCACCAGATAATTAAACAACATGTTCACAAACCTCTTAAGACAAAAAAAAAATCCAATTCTGTTCTTAAAAAAGATAAGCATTATTAATAAAAAAAGAGAAAGAAAATATGTCTGGGAACTCAGGCTATTGCTAGATTTTAAAAGAGCAACGCCAAGAATAAAGCACCCAGCATAGCTTTCTTGAGGTGCAATTTAAAGGTTACAAACAAAAGAAAAGCACCTGGGGTTAGCACAGGAGATCGAGGGATGTGATAATTCCCCTCTATTCGACATTGGTGAGGCCTCATCTGGAGTTGAGTGTCCAGTTTTGGGCCCCACACTACAAGAAGGATGTGGAAAAATTGGAAAGAGTTCAGTGAAGGCCAACAAAAATTATTAGGGGGCTGGAGCACATGAGGAGAGGCTGAGGGAACTGGGATTGTTTAGGCTGCAGAAGAGAAGAATGAGGGGGGGATTTGATAGCTGCTTTCAACTACCTGAAGTGGGAGTTCCAAAGACGTTGGGTCTAGACTGTTCTCAGTGGCACCAGATGACAGAACAAGGCGTAATGGTCTCAAGTTGCAGTGGGGGAGATTTAGGTTGGATGTTAGGAAAAACTTTTCCACTAGGAGGGTGATGAAGCACTGGAATGGGTTACCTAGGGAGGTGGTGGAATCTCCGTCCTTAGAGGTTTTCAAGGTCAGGCTTGACAAAGCCCTGGCTGGGATGATTTAGTTGAGGATTGGTCCTGCTTTGAGCAGGGGGTTGGACTAGATGGCCTTCTGAGGTCCCTTCCAACCCTGATATTCTATGATTCTATGAAATACCCACCCAAAGGAAACCTAACCCTAAGGAAGGGAGCTATACCCATAGGAAACCTAACCCTTGTCCCAGGTACCTTACACATAAGAACCTTAACTCTAGGGCAGGAAGCCCAACCCATAGAAACCCTAAACCTAGTTCCAAATACCCTACCCATTGGACCCCGACCCCGAAGTAGGGGAGCCCTACACATAGAAATCCTAACCCTAGTGCCAAGTACCCTTCTAATAGGAACCCTGAGACTAGGGCAGGTAGCCTTTCCCACAGAAACCCTAACCCTAGCTCCATATACCCTTTCCATAGGCACCCTAAACTTAGTTCCAAGTAACCTACCCATAGGAATTGTAACTCTTGTTCCATGTGGCCCGCCATAGGAACCCTAATCCCCGTGCCAAGTACCATATGAATAGGAACCCTAAGCCTAGCTCTAGCTTATGCCTAGGAATACTAACCAGAGCTATAAGTAGCCTGCCCATAGGAACCTTAACTCCAGGATGGAGACCTGTACATGTAGGAGCCGTTATCCTATGGCTGGGAGTCCGATCATAGGACTCCTAACTGTAGCTCCAAGTAATGTACCCATAATATCCCTAACCCTATGATGGGAAGTCCTACACATCGGCACCCTAACCTAGGGAAGGTTCCTCTACTCATAGAAATCCTAACCCTAGGGTGTAGAACCCTAACCTTAGGAACATTAGTGCCACATACTCCACCCATAGGAACCATAACATTAGCTCCAACTAACCTACCCATGGGAACCTTAACCCCAGGGCAGTGTCCCTACCCATAGTTACTTTAACTCTCGGGTAGGGAGCCCTATCCATAGAAAACCATACCCTAGGATTCCCATGGGTAGGGTACTTGAAGCTAGGGCTAGGGTTCCTATTGGTAGGGTCGCTCACCCTAGAGTGCAGGATGTAATGGAATCAACTGGTAAATGGAATGTCCACCAAACTAGAAATTTTAGGAACAATACTGTCTTCTTAAAGCAAAAAAAACACCCTCAGGCCTTGTAAATCTTTGGACCTTCATATTTGTATTGCTGGCAGGGCTATTGATAACCACTGAACAGGCTCCTCTCTTTGGCCTAAATATAATACATAGCAGGAATGATTGCCAGTAGACAGAAAAACACTCTGTGCAGCACATTCTTGTGCAGAATGGGAAATAAGGGAAATTTTCAACATTGCTTTCTGAGCACATTTCCTCTGATATTTCTACTATCAGTGGCATATAGCAAATGTTTGGGAAAAGGATGCTGCTGTGAGGGTGGGTTTTTTTGTTTAAAACTGCATTAAAAAGAAAGCTATTGTTTATTAATTAGGTTTTTCATGCCTAGTGTTTTTAACAGCATCTCATAAGTGTTACAGCAAAAGAAATCTTTTCCTTCTTTAAAAATATCAAAACTATATATTTTCCGACCTGTTTCTTTCAAACAGAATGCTAAAAAGAAGACTGAATGTAAACCATTGAAAGAAGTAAATAGAGAATGATGGACTCCCTAATCTGTTTATCACTTTGCTTTTATTCTTCCTGCTTTTAATCTTTTCTTGAGGTGACCGGCTCAGGTGAGGTAGTAACTTCTCTTTAAAGGAAATCTTTAAGGTGGTAATTTTTACTATTCCCCAGAGCAATGGTCCTCATTCAACATACACACATCAAGAGGCCTTTTAGCATACTAATACAAAGGCCAATTAAGTGGATTGTTATACAAAACCCATAGAAGTAAAAGTCAAGGATATTCTATGATGAAGCGGAAAACGGGGCTCTCCTGAAGAGCAATCTATTTTTTCTGGTGTTGAGGCTCTGAAATTTCAGTTGTCTCCAGCATACATACTATCACCATAGCCACCTCTCCCCTAAGAACAGATGTGGATGTGTCTTGTATCTCATCTTCCACCTCCTGCATCTGATGTCAACCTCAGATAAAGGGCACATCATCAGGCTTTGCTACTTGTAATATGCACACAAAAGAGGGCTGGAGTGGCAATAATATTTGAGGCACTAGGTTCCTTTACGAAGATGGACAACTGCAAGTGAAATACTAGTAAGGAGCACCTAATAACTTGGCCCTCTATCAAGGGAGTCTCAGAATGCCTTGAAATCCTGCAGACAAGTGGTTTTCAACCTGCGGTCAGTGGATCCCTTGGGGTCTGCAGACTATGTCTTAAAATTTCCAAAGGAATCTGCACCTCCATTTGAAATGTTTTAGGAGTCCACACATGAAAAAAAAAGGTTGAAAACCACAATTAAACTATTTTGTGTGCTTTGGCGCTGCAGCACAATAAGTTTGGGTGAAAAATAAACTAGCATCTGTCATTTCCTCATTTGTGTCTCTTTGCTTCTGATCCCTGATGTTGTTTGTATGTTGCTTCTCATACTTAATGTATGATTTTAACATTAATAAGAAAGCTGTTCAAAACATTTTGGCTATGATGACCTATTTGTACTCTTGGCAGGCACTGTCAAGGTAGCTTGTTCCTAATTAGTGAGCAGTTAAAGGTGATGCACATATGTTTTAGATATTAAATATAAGCAGTAGTATAGTCACAGACAATGGAAATCTGTGTATGATGGTAGTAAAATCTGAGGCATTTTTCCTCAGTCTATTTAAGTCTATTTAAACCCCTGAGAGACCCCTCCATTTTGTCTTCAGCTGGCTAGAGAGAGCCTCTCCACCCCCAAAGATACCTGAAAGAAGCTGGAACAAAGGACAGTAACTACAGGGGGTGTGAATGATTGCTGTACCCAGACTAAAGATTAGTCTGTAAAAGAAAGCTTACTGGAACTGGTGAGGCTTTTATCTGTATTCAGTTTTGTTACCGTACTAAACATAGACTTGCATGTTTTATTTTATTTTCCTTGGAAATTCACTTTTTTCTATCTGTTACTACTTGGAACCACTTAAATACTACTTTCTGTATTTAATACAATCACTTTTTACTTATTAATTAACCCAGAGTATGTATTAATACCTGGGGCGGGGCAAACAGCTGTGCATATCTCTCTATCAGTGTTATAGAGGGCGAACAATTTATGAAATTTATAAGCTTTATACATGGTAAAAACAGATTTATTTAAGGGTTTGGACCCCATTGGGAGTTGGGCATCTGAGTGTCAAGGATAGGAACACTTCCTAAATTGCTTTCAATTAAGACAACAGCTGTTAGGGGACGTGGTTCAGATCTGGGTCTAGATTTGCAGCAGGCTAGTGGGTCTGGATCAAACCAGGCAGGGCACTGAAGTCCTAAGCTGACAGGGAAGGAAAGCAGGAGCAGAAGTAGTCTTGGCACATCAGTTGGCAATCCCCAGGGTGTTTCTGTGATCCAACCTGTCACACTTAGGTATATGATTCTGAGTTGCACCTTACTTGACAAATAGTCCTATTGACTTCAATAGAATTATAGTATAATGTGAGAATGGGTACCACAATCTGGCCCTAGGTTTTTAGAACAAAATTTTGTTCTTGTTACTATATCTGGGTGAAATTTTTCAGGTGAAACTTTTCTCTCAAAAAATGCACATTTGGGTTGACAAACATTTTGTGAATTCATGTCAAATTTACTAAATTGTTTTGGTAAAAACAAACCCAAGTATAGCAAAAATTCAAAAAACCAAAACCAAAACCAAAACCAAAACAAAAACAAAAACAAAACAGCACACCGCTAAACATTATGATTTTTTATTTCAAATTTTACTACAGTTCTATTTTTAAAAGGTTTAAAAAACAAAAAAATATTTAGTTTCAGATTAAACAAAACGTTCAACAAGAAATTATTATTTTACATTTTTTGGTTTACCAACAAATTTGGAAAATTTTCATTTCTGGTCAACCAGAAACCCATTTTTTTTTTTTTGGTTCAGCGAGGGAATGAAAAAATCAGTTATTAGCACAGTTCCAGTTGTTCCTGTTACATTAAAGGCTTATCTACATGAGGAATTTACAGAGAAGTTAGTGCAAAAGAGCAAGGGTGTTAATTTATCGGATAATAACAAAGTACATTAACATGAACAACACAAGGCACTTTTAGTATGGAATTAGTGTCAACGTGGGGTGTTAATATGGATTAGCTATTCCAGATTTTTTTCCCCATGTACACAAGGCCTAAATGTTGTATAAAATCACATGAGCTTCACTTCACAGGATCCAGTAACAAAAAGACTATTGAAAGCTAAAATTTTAAATAATGTAACAAGTGTCTCAGTTATTTGAATAGGCTATTTTAGCTGTTTGCATTTTCAAATTTTGCAGTCCCTCTTGTCTCAAATTAACTATATGTCAGGGCAGTATGGATATATCCAGCATCACTGCAAAAGCATTTTAACTGGGTGTTTCTGGCAGAAACCAATTGATGAATTGGTTAACAATGCTAGCATTTAACTGACAATGGTAATAATTGGGCTTCAGAGGTGACATTCTATTTAGATGAAAAGGAGAAGTTCACACTTCTCTTACTGCTACTGTTTTGGTATATCTGGGCATAATCTCTATTGGACAATAGTGTATCACTTCATATTCTGCAAATGAGCTAGAGAAAGAATTATTTTTATCAAAGCAGATGCTTGAGGTTTTTACGCAAACAGTTCATTCACGCAGTTCATAGAACTTTTCCAAAATAGTTCCTAGAGCATATCTTTTAGAAAAACATTCAATCTTGATTTAAAAATTGTCACTGATGGAGACTCCACCACAACCTTTGGTAAATTGTTCCAGTGCTAATAACTCTCACTGTTAAAAATGTACACCTTATTTCCAGTCTGAAGTTGTTTAGCTTCAACTTCCAGCCATTGGATTGTGTTTTAACTTTCTATGCTACATTGAAGAGCCCATTGTTCAATAATTGTTCTCCATGTAGGTACTTATAGACTGGGATCAAGTCACCCCTTAAACAGTTGACTCATCAAAGCAAATCTTAAATAGATATGGGTCTGATCCTTAGGAGAATATAAGTTAGCATTACTCTATTGCCTTCAATGGAGCGTCACTGATTTACACCAGTTGAGGATCTGGCACTTCGAATTTTCCATTTCCTTGATTTTTCCTGTTTGGCCTATTTTTTACAAACAGACAATCCATATGGCATGTCCACATCTATGTTGACACTTCCTATTTTATATTTGTTTATTCTTGAGCAGCGATGTAAGTATGAATCTTACTGAAAGCACATATTGATGTTGTGCATGTTTTACCACTGGTGATAATGAGTAAATACAACCTGCTTTAATTAAACAACAATAAATTAGCACTGATGTTTTACTGAGGACAATTATTCTTTATTTAAAAGGGGAGCATCATGATATGTGTTATTCTTTTCATGCATCATCAACTTATTTCTAAGTATCCACTCTAGAGTCGGGTGTTCAGTTTTTGCTTATGGTTTGCTGAAAGGCTGAAACAATCAGTGATTAAAACAGTGTCCCCTATGTTTTTGAAGGCACTAATGGCCCCCTTTGGAGTTGCTAATTGGCAAATTCTGCAACTCCAGGCTTTTGAGGTATGGTTGCTATGGAAAATGTCTTTGAAGTTGTCAGTTGTGAATATTTGACTGCAATTTTTCCTAGTTTGGAGTGTGGATGAAAAGGACTGTCATCTCTCCCACAGGGCAAGAAAAATCCAAACACCAGAAAATGATTACCCATCATAGTGGGCAGAACAGGGGCAGTCAGTGACAAACAAGACTTTCCCAAAGGATTCTTTGTGTGTCTTATACTTTTGTTGTTGTTTTGGGTTTTTTTCCCCTTCAACCTTTGATCTGACTAGATAATCTGTGGATGAATAATGGTTAATACCTTCTCTTTAACCTAAGCATTTGCAAAAAAACTGCACTGTCTACATTGAGAAATTTGTTGAACAGCATAAAGAAAGAGGCTTTGTAAGAATTCACCTCATTTGTGTGGGAAAAGAAATTCAGACTAAGTTGTCTGAGAACCACCAAACCAACAAAGAGATATTTTTGTAAATTGTTCCATGTCATGTCACAACATCAAGAAAAATGATACCTGGAATCACCCCATCATGCAATGACATGTCACCATGTGTGATGTTGTCCAATGATGCATTAGGATGCCTAGTGTCTACCTGTCAAATTTAAAAATCTTTTTTTAATCAGTATGCCAATTTAGACAGACTTTAAACTGACAGTCTTTGACCTTAACCATTTTAAGAATGCAGCAAGAACAGAGATGGATTGACTTTGCTTATGAGAAAACAACTTCCTTTTGCTTTCCAGACTTCTCATTATTCTTCCTCTTCCTCCTCTCATAAAACTGATAAATGTGTATTGATAATGCAGTACGCACTGTGGGTATGGCTGCTATTTAAGCATCCCTGCACAGATTTGCCAATACACTTCAGTTTCAGTCCCAACTTCCATTTCTTCTAAACAAAGACTGCCTGTCATGTTGAATAGTGTGCCGATATGGTGATATGGATTATCATACATGTCTAGTTGGCAGCCGGTATCAAGCAGAGAGCCCCAGGGATAGGTCCTGGGGCCAGTTTTATTCAACATCTTTATTAATGATCTGGATGATGGGATGGATTGCATCCTCAGCAAGTTTGCGGATGACACTAAATTGTGGGGAGAGGTAGATATGCTGGAGGGTAGGGATAGGGTGCAGAGTGAGCTAGACAAATTGGAGGATTGGGCCAAAAGAAATCCGATGAGGTTCAACAAGGACAAGTGCAGAATCCTATACTTAGGATGGAAGAATCCCATGCACCGCTACAAATTGGGTACCGAGTGGCTAAGCAGCAGTTCTGCTGAAAAGGACCTGGGGATTACAGTGGATGAGAAGCTGGATATTAGTCAGCAGTGTGCCCTTGTTGCCAAGAAGGTTAATGGCATATTGGGCTGCATTAGTAGGAGCATTGCCAGCAGATCAAGGGAAGTGATTATTCCTCTCTATTCGGCGCTGGCGAGGCCACATTTGGAGTATTGCATCCAGTTTGGGGCTCCCCACTACAGAAAGTATGTGGACAAATTGGAGAAAGTCCAGCAGAGGGCAACGAAAATGATCAGGGGGCTGGGGCACATGACTTATGAGGAGAGGCTGAGGGTACTGGGCTTGTTTAGTCTACAGAAGATAAGGGTGAGGGGGATTTGATAGCAGCCTGCAACTACCTGAAGGGGAGTTCCAGAGAGAATGGAGGTAGGCCATTCTCAGTGGTGGCAGATAACAGAACAAGAAGCAATGGTCTCAAGTTGCAGTGAAGGAGGTCTAGCTTGGATATTAGCAAACACTATTTCACTAGAAGGGTGGTGAAGCACTGGAATGGGTTACCTAGGGAGGTGGTGGAATCTCCATCCTTAGAAGTTTTCAAGGTCAGGCTTGACAAAGCCCTGGCTGGGATGATTTAGTTGGTGTTGGTCCTGCTTTGAGCAGGGAGTTGGACTAGATGACCTCCTGAAGTCTCTTCCAACCCTAATCTTCTATGATGCTATGATACGCTAGGAAGCAAGCTCACAGCAGCAAACTCATTTCATTTGAGACTAAATCTAGAAATGAACAAACTGTTTCCAAGGGAGGTTGGGGGGTTGGGATCTTCTAGTTCATTCACCTCGACCATCACCTATCTCATAGCTTCTTAACTTTTTTTATGCCATCTTTCAAAGTCCTTGCATTTATCAATGATTTGATTGATTAGTGAATTTTGAAGGACTTCAGTGGGTCCAGGATTTTAAATATATTGTGATTATGATACCTAATGAAACTCAGAATAGTGAATGCAGATCAGCTAAGGAAAATACTGATATTCCAGCATTTTAATACATATTAACTGGAATGCCCTGTATTCAGCTATATTCTTTTTAATCCCTCTCCCCCGTTCCAACTTGGACCTGATCTAAAGCTCACTGAAGTCTATGGGATCCTTCCACTGATTTCAGTGAGCTTTGGACCAGGGCCGTAGGGCCCATTATTATTATTAATTTGCATTATGGTAGTGCCCAGAGGCCTGAACCAGGTGCTGTACAAACATGTAGGAAGACCTGGTTTTTACCTTGAATAATTTCTTCCTGTTGTCACTGAACTCAATGACAAAATACCATTTGACAGCAGTAGGAGCAGGATTGGCTTCCCAGGGTTTCTGTGCAATTATACAAAAGTGATTAAATTTCCCCCCGTCTCATTTGAGACACAACCCCCTCCCCCAGCTCCATTGCAATATTTAATTGTTAAATTTATTTAACAAAATAGAGATATTTATGCATGGCTACTTCAGTATTTATTTGTCTACTGTGGAGACATCAGCACCTCTTTATCCCACCATTGTGCATATAAGAGACACACACACTTTGGTATACTTAAAGTAGTTTATATAACAAAATAAGTAAAGGGGAAGAGAAAATGAGTGGCAGAGAAATCTGAAAGAGTTAGAGCACTGCTGGAACATAACAAGCAGCTTAGCATATTTGAAATGTGAATATGTTTCAGTCAATATTACACCAAAGAAATGAACATTACAAATTGAATATAGCATGATTTTTTTTAATGTGATTTAGCACCTGATCCAAAGCCCATTGAAGTCAATGTGAATCCTAATTGACTTCAATGGGCTTTGGATCAAGTCTCTACCGAAGGATATAAAAACCTAAAGAAGATCCAGAGGTGAATCGTGGGGGTGTATGTGGGGTCGTGTGTCCCCACCCAATTTCTTTTTCTTTTTTCTTTTTTTTAGAGAGTGGATTCAAAATGATCCCCCCCCACACACACATCAACAGTTACATGTCACCTCTGAGAAGATCTAGGCCTGTGTTTACAAACCCAAACCACAGAATACAGTATAAATCTACAACACATCTATCACACCTTAACCGCCATCCTGAAATACAGGTAATTATTCTTCCTATGAATCTCCTAAAGTACAGTATATTCCTTTTCCTGTGACTATGTATTCTACTTACTTTAATCAAAATTAGCAGTTTCTAACCACTTTTTGTCCAAAGTAATTAATATGAAAGTCTCATACTTTAACTTCCACTTCTTGACATTTCTTTTCAAATTCTTTTTGGGTTCTTATCCTGTTGGGCCAAATCAAACTTGCCTCACTCATGCAAGTACTTCAGTGATGCACAACAATAGTAAGGTGAGTAGGACTTGGATTTTTGTCGATTGTTTCTGAATTACTGCATAAATAAAAAAAATTGGCTAATTTTTCGTCACTCATAATCCTGTCCCTTAGTTCCTTTTGAATTTTCTCCAATGCTCCTTTTCACTCTTAGCATTTTATTTCTCCCAATAGAGTGCAAAGAACAATAACCTCTTACATAAATTTAAAAGAAAGATAATTAAAACTTAGAGGGGTTATCACTAGATTAATTTATATTTTTAAAATATTGTGTAAATATCCATATTATTTTGGGCCAGACTCCTCCTTTGTGTAGCTCATTTGACTGCAGTGGTCTTTAATGGAATTGCGTATATCAGGGATAAATTTGCCCCCCCCCATGTACAATAGATTTTGCACAGCTCCTCTAAGTGTAATAGTACCACCATTTCAGTAAATTCATTAAGGAAGGGTAAACATTGTTTCTGAAGCGCACTGCCATCCTAGAGCTTTCAAGGTAGAGTTGTGATGCTTTCTTTCTCTGTTTCTCTAACAGTATCTCACAGCAGGCTAATAATGGGTCGACATGAATTTAGTGTTCAAGAGGTGGAGGACTGCCAAAATATCATAAACGCTATTGATTTTTCTTAAGTGCTAAAGCTTTTAAGGGGATCCTACTAAGAAGCATACTATATAAGATAGGAGTGCGTGCTCTGTCAATTTAGCTGGACACTGAAAGATAGATTCAGCCAAACAAATGGAGAGACCTCTGGGGTTAATAAAAGGGAAGCTAGATTTCTACAGAATTGCTTCATAGGCAATTGGAAAAGCAACACAACCATTCAGCCTCACTCAAGGGGAGCACCTTTATAGTGGAGATGTTATCAACACTACTCATTTAGGATAGCAGAGGGAGGCTGAGATAGCTTGCAGGTTAAGTTATGCTCCAATACTCTACAAACACAGGAGATATGGCCAACTCACTAATCATGTTCATAACCTCCAAGATCAACATCGAATATATGCATGACAAAAATATCACACACAGCATTGCATTCACAAATATTGTCACAATGCTAAATGAGCTGCTTCAACCCTCCATTACATCTGCTGTTTCCATTCAGACAGATTACTGTATGTGGCATTCAGCACACCATAAAGAGTGTACTTTTCCCAAGGCCAACCACTGAGCAACAGATCCATCAAGGCATCTGAAATGTATTTTCAGGAGGTTAAAGTGATCTGGTGATGTGCTGAATGTGAAGCATTTTATACATGGGGAAACAGATGTCAAGAAGACATGCTTTTAAAATGGGGTCAGGAGGTTATTTACAAAATGTTTACTCTTCCATTAAAACAGGAGGAATTTATTGAGCCTTGTGCTAAATTTCAACAATTAGGAAAAAATATCAGTCAATTAAGCAGAAGCAGCACAAAACGTTAACTGACCTTGCCACTGTTCTACATCTTGTCACCTAGAGGGAATATGCTAATCAACCATCAAAGCTGGGAACCTGAGTATTTAGTTCTCATGAAATGTACATGAAGATTAAAGAGATGCAGCATTACCTCAGAAACAATATGTTTGAGAAGCCTGTAAACAGATCTGTCACCTGTTCAGAACAAACAGAGGTTTTGTCGGCAGCATGCTTTAAACTATATAAGAAATCAGTTTCTGATTTTGATTTCATAGCAAAAAGGAGATGTGGGCTGTGCCATAATATAATTTTCCCAAAGCCATCTTCAGAGAAGAGAAGATTTACATACAAAGTGAAAGAAGTGAATGTAGGTATTTCAAGAAGCCAGTAAATGACAAGAACTCACATATTACCTCGTTTTATTTTGTGTTTTAATAAGAGCAAAAAGCAGTTTTAAGGAGTGAAGCAACTTTGCAAGTAAGTTTAAATCCTGGAACCAATACACAGACTAGATGGCTGGACAGCAGGGTGGAAACCCTCCTGCCCTGGCCACAGAGTAACATCAGAGTTGCAGTCTCAGGATGACAGCAGCTGAAGTGGCTGCAACACTCCAATTCCAAGGGGAGAATGCCCAGTGCACTCAAGTTAACATAGATTCCTTTGCTCCAGCTCTCACCCCTCTCTTACCTGCACTGTGCATCAGGGAGTCAGAAGCCCCAGTGCATCAGAGAACCACAGTGTGGAAAAAGTAAATGCATACAAGGCACACATTTTGTGGAATTGCACACATTCCCCACAGTGGAACTCTTGGCACTTACCTATGAGGGAGCAGGGTATGGCCAACTGTAAAAATAAGTTGTGTGTGTCACCGGGTAAATGCCACTCTGTGTGCCTAATTCAGTCTTATGTCCTTCTTGAGAAAATATTTTTTAAATCCACTGAATTCTAGTACAAAAAAAGAAACAAGGGGAAAACCAAACAAAAAAGTGTCTTCTGTCTCTTATTGTCACATGCCCAAAGACCTGTGAGTAAGTAGCCTTTCCAGTCCTTAGAGAACACCATGACTGGTGCTCCCTACACCCTCCCTAACATAACAGGTTGTACACAGGCCTGCCAACAGCAATACTGGGACCCTCGGAACAGTCAATGCCCACCCGGCAGCCTTCGCCACTACTGGTACAACCCTGTGCATGCCTAGGAGCCCTTTGGCCTGCCCAGGTGATTAAAAAGGGCCCGGGGCCATGGGTAGTGGGTATTGAAGTTGTGGGAGGCTATGCGTCCCCAAACAGCCTTGTGTGGCCCCACCCACGCTTCACACCCAGGTCCCTTCCTGCTTCCCAGGCTGCGCTCCTGGTGTTCCAGGGCTAGGGGCCCATGCTGCCCACTCACCCTCCTGGTGTTTTGAGGATAGTGGGGGGCCGCACAGTCCGCTCACCCTCCCGGCATTTCGAGGTTGGAGAGGACTGTGGTGCCCGCTCATCCACCCGGTGTTCTGGGCCTGGGGGCGGGACATGCTGCCCGCTCACCCACCCGGTACTCCGGGACTGGCGGCACTTGGGCAGCCTGGGGTGTGTGTGTGTGAGGTGGCTAGCTGCCGTGCCAGGAGGGGAGGGAACTCTGGTGGGAGAGGCAGAGCCTCGGGCAGAAGGGGTGGTCTAGGCTGAGGGCTAGTCTTCCCAAGCCGGGAGTTCACCCGCCACCCATGCCCGGGGCTCCCAGCCACTGGAGCGGCGGGAGCCCGGGGTCGGGCCCTTTTAAATCTCCTGGCGCAATTTCCCCCACCCTGTCAGTGGGCCTGGTTGTACATCCTTAACTCTTCCACTCCATGCTGGGAAAACAAGGAGAATGACAGCTACAACTACACTGGCCTGTAAAATCACAGGAACAGACAACTGCAGTTTACGTCCATGTTGAACTTTTCAGTTTAAAGTATGGCTTATGTTGATATAATGTTTTTACTTTGTATGTTTGTTTGCACTTTACTTTTAGTGCCTTGTTTTTTTGCACCTTGTTTCTTTTGGAAACTCAGGGTATCTTGATTATTACACCAAATATTACCGAATTCATAGCAGGAGGTAATAGTTCACCCATATTTAGTAGTTTACGTCACAAATTATAGAATTAACAGTTGGAGGCAATAAACAACATTTCATAAAATGCTCATTGGACAATATTAATGTGCCTGATGTTAAAATAATCTTTTAAAGTCCTTCTAACCCATAGAGCTCCACAGTGGGCATTTGTGATAGCGTTTTTGTCTGGCTGTTCAGATTCAGCAGGCAGCCAGTCCATCTCATTTCTCTACCCTAGCAGTAGCTTTTCCCCCTTCGCTTTACAGTTATTATAAAGTACACAATGTGCAGCAGGAATGATGGGAACGTTGCTGTGGTGAGATCCAATCTAGCGAGCAGACAGAGACTATATCAATCTATATCAAAAGCAAGTTCAACTGTCAGGCTTCACCTCCTAAGCTGATAGTTGAATATTTCCTTGGTGGAGGGGGCCAGCGGATGGCTCTATGAGCAAGGAGTCAGATGGGTCTCCAGAACCACTACTGGCATTTTAACATTCCCATTGGTCATGTGCCGATCATCAAAAAATGTCCCTCCTTGAAGCTTTTTTAGAAGTCATAGAATCATAGAATATCAGGGTTGGAAGGGACCTTGGGAGGTCATCTAGTCCAACCCCTGCTCAAAGCAGGACCAATCCTCAACTAAATCATCCCAGCCAGGGCTTTGTCAGGCCTGATCTTGAAAACCTCTAAGGAAGGAGATTCCACCACCTCCAAAGGTAACCCATTCCAGTTCTTCACCACCCGCCTAGTGGAAAAGTCTTTCCTAACATTCAACCTAAACCTCCCACACTGCAACTTGAGACCATTATGCCTTGTTCTGTCATCTGGTACCACTGAGAACAGTCTAGATCCAGCCTCTTTGGAACCCTGATTCAGGTAGTTGAAAGCAGCAAATCCCCCCTTATTCTTCTCTTCTGCAGCCTAAACAGTGTCATCTGCAAACTTGCTGAGGGTGCAATCCATGCCATCCTCCAGATCATTAATGAAGATATTGAACAAAACTGGCCCCAGGACTGACCCTTGGGGCACTCCGCTTGATACTGGCTCCCAACTAGAAATGGAGACATTGATTGCTACCTGTTGAGCATGATGGTCTAGCCAGCTTTCTATCCACCTTATAGTCCATTCATCCAGCCCGTACTTCTTTAACTTGTTGGCAAGAATACTGTGGGAGACCGTATCAAAAGCTTTGCTAAAGTCAAGGAATAACATGTCCACTGCTTTCCCCTCATCCACAGAGCCAGTTATCTCATCATAGAAGGCAATTAGGTTAGTCAGGCATGACTTGCCCTTGGTGAATCCAGGCTGACTGTTCTTGATCACTTTCCTCTGCTCAAAGTGCTTCAGAATTGATTCCTTGAGGACCTGCTCCATGATTTTTCCAGGGACTGAGGTGAGGCTGACTGGCCTGTAGTTCCCCAGATCCTCCTCCTTCCCCTTTTTTAAAGATGGGCACTACATTAGCCTTTTTCCAGTCATCCGGGACCTCCCCCGATTGCTATGAGTTTTCAAAGATAATGGTCAATGGCTCTGCAATCACATCCGTCAACTCCTTTAGCACCCTCGGATGCAGTGCATCCGGCCCCATGGACTTGTGCTCGTCCAGCTTTTCTAAATAGTCCTGAACCACTTCTTTCTCCACAGAGGGTTGGTCACCTCCTCCCCATACTGAGCTGCCCAGTGCAGTCGTCTGGGAGCTGACCTTGTTCGTGAAGACAGAGGCAAAAAAAGCATTGAGTGCATTAGCTTTTTCCACATCCTCTGTCACTAGGTTGCCTCCCTCATTCAGTAAGGAGCCCACACTTTTCTTGACCTTTTTCTTGTTGCTAACATACCTGAAGAAACCCTTCTTTTTACTCTTAACATCCCTTGCTAGCTGGAACTCCAAGTGTGATTTGGCCTTCTGATTTCACTCCTGCATTATTGAGCAATATTTTTATACTCCTCCCTGGTCATTTGTCCAGTCTTCCACTTCTTGTAAGCTTCTTTTTTGTGTTTAAAATCAGCAAGGATTTCACTATTAAGCCAAGCTGGTCACCTGACATATTTACTATTCTTTCTACACAACGGGATGGTTTATACCTGCAGCCTCAATAAGGATTCTTTAAAATACAACCATCTCTCCTGGACTCCTTTCCCCTTCATGTTATTCTCCCAGTCCTGTGTTCTTGAATATGTGAGGGTCATGCCCCTTCCCTGGTCACCCACACTGATATCAGCGAAGCATCCCTGCCGATCCACTAGTGCTTGCATAACCATGGAAAAGTATCCCTTTTCTGCTGAGGTATTCAGTGACAAGGCGGATTGGTGCCAGAAGAGGGATATGCATGCTATCACCCCACTGCAGTTCAGGAACCCTATTGCTGCACTTCCTGCACATTATTGAGTGTCATAATTCCATCTAGCGGGAGATGATTAATGGATAACAATGGCCCCTACTCTGGATTTTCCAACTCCAAACCAATTGGAAAAATCCCCCGATTGGAAAAATCCCCCACACTTCAAGAAGGATGTGGATAAATTGGAGAGAGTCCAGCAAAGGGCAACGAAAATGATTAGGGGACTGGAACACATGACTTATGAGGAGAGGCTGAGGGAGCTGGGATTGTTTAGCCTGCAGAAGAGAAGAATGAGGGGGGATTTGATAGCTGCTTTCAACTACCTGAAAGGGGGTTCCAAAGAGGATGGCTCTAGACTGTTCTCAATGGTAGCAGATGACAGAACGAGGAGTAATGGTCTCAAGTTGCAGTGGGGGAGGTTTAGATTGGATATTAGGAAAAACTTTTTCACTAAGAGGGTGGTGAAACACTGGAATGAGTTACCTAGGGAGGTGGTAGAATCTCCTTCCTTAGAGGTTTTTAAGGTCAGGCTTGACAAAGCCCTGGCTGGGATGATTTAACTGGGAATTGGTCCTGCTTTGAGCAGGGGGTTGGACTAGATGACCTTCTGGGGTCCCTTCCAACCCTGATATTCTATGATTCTATGATTGCCCCCTGCCCAGTTGCAAGAGTCCAGAGAGTGATCACTACTTGCTCCTCCACTGTCAATGAAGCTCTTGTTTTGCGACGCTGGAGTGGACTGGGGTGAGCTTGTCCCACAGATCCTGAAATATGGCCTTTCACATCCCAAAGTTTTGCAGAAACTGCCCATCAGTCTGTACCTACCGTCAGTTGCGTTCCCACCAGTGACTGCTCATTTCTCGGGCCCAGACGCACAATCCACTGTGAATGCTAGCAGCAACTCGACTGTTTTACACAGTGTTCCTCAGCATTCAGTTAGTATGATTGAACATCTCTGTATCTTCCTCCTCACACACCCAGTTGTAGTAGTAGTAGTAATTATTCAAGTTCTCAAATACAGAAGAATTGTATGGCCTGTATCCACGATATTCCTGAGAATTGCAGTGAGCTTTGCAGGGTCCAGGCTTCTGCCAGAGAGATGGCTGAGACTGAAAGCAGAGAGTGAGATGGTGGGAGTTTTTAAAAAGCATGAAAATTACTGGGTGGAATAAGTATTATGGGATGGAGAAAATTGGATGGTGGGAACTTTCCATTTGCTCCCAGAAATCTCTCAGTGAATCGATGGAATCCCACAAAGAACAGTGAAAAATGTCCCACAAGATAGTGGTGTGGGGCACAGCAGAGTACCTACCTGTAGAGCACCACATTTTACACTGAGGCAACGCCTCACAGTGAGCATGCGAAAGCAAGCATCCAAACATGCAGATGCCCGAGGAATATACAACAGGTGGTGTCTGTATGCCAACATAACTTCAATCAACCAAACTTTATAGCCCTACTTGCTGTCACTTGGTCTGAGGTGGGGCTCCCACAAAGCTGGAAAAACCCTTCTATCTCCAACGGCTGCATCTACATTAAGGGGTTACGCTGATGTAGCTATGGCGCTGTAGCTATGCCACTAGAGTCCCCATAGCGTGGACATGGCCTAAATTGGTTCTGTTCCTGTAACTGAGGAGGAAAGCCTATCTAACATAGCTGGTAGTGGAGTGTAGGATTACATGTGACTAAATATGCACATAAGCTGTTATTTTAAAAATCTTTTTTCTAAAACTTTGTTCCAACTGCTAAACAAAAATACTGTGTTTTAAGAAAGCTGTTGGTTACAATCCCTGGTCACCAGTTCCGAAGGGAAATAACGCAGGTGCCTGAAACCCAGTTGGATTTGCAGTGTGATAAGCAGCTGGTATACACAGGGAAGGGTGCCTGGGTTCTGATCTGAGAGTGGAAGAATCATCAGATTCCACCCCTAGATCCTGCACGGAGGTTGGAGTGCATGCAGAGATACCAGAAAGGGGGCAGAGGTGCAGCTAGCATCTGTCATAATATAGTTATTGATCCTAATTACTGGAAACCAGCCAGGGAGCCTGGCTATTGCCTACACTCTGAAATGGGGAATTATGTCAGACTTTGGATGATGCTGGTCATATTACCTGTGTTATCTGTGTACAGAATTTCACCTTGTGTTACTACTGTCAGATCTTTTGGGAAAATGTCATACAGCTTGATGATGGTAAGTTAGGTGCTTTGTTTATCCATCATCTAAATAATGATAAGACGGGGCCTGAAAATTCATACACGCATCCTCTCTTTCAGTCACATCCTTACTTCCTCCTGAATATCACATAATAAATAAATAAACAAATAAAGGTGCAGAGTGCTTTGACATGACAAATATTTAAATATTACAGTGTTGCTTTGTATAGTTGTTTCTAGCACTATCTTTTTATATCTGAGTCACCGTGTGTATGCCGGTGCATGTTTAAACAGGTTTTATCACGATCTGAGTGCATTTGACAGTTGCTTTAAAAAAAAATGTAAAAAGCCAGGAATACTTAATACAATTCCTTCATGAGATGTCATTAAAATATGCTAACTAAGGTAAATGTGTGAGAGCGAATGCAGAGACATTTTTAAAGGTTACAATCTATGACAATGCATCTTAGCTTAAAGTTAACTTAATTACATTAATTGTAGCATTGAAGAAACTGAAGAACAAAGAGTATGGTGGCTTTGAATGGTTTCATTGACAATATTGACCTTTTCAATATGTTAAATTTTGATTGTGAGGCCATTCTATTGGTCCCGGTTTAACAGTCATTTTTTTCCCCATCGAAAAGAGGTTGCTAGGTCAAAAAACTGATATAACACTGAGAAGCTTGAAAAGATCTAAAATGTAAGACTTGCACCTATATAAACACATACTTCCATAATGCAGATACCTATGGGGGCTTCATTCTTTTCACTAAGCTTTCAAAGAAGACAAAACTACACTACATTTATCCTTTTTTAAAAAAAAAAAATAATATAAGTCATAGGTGGCTCAAATGATTGGTAACGTACTACAGAGCTTTTCATTCCTAAACAATCAGTTTGAATCCAGCCCATGTGGCAGTAACAGAAAGTTATTACTGCCTGAGGGCTGTAGAGTGGCCTGCATGAAGTGACATCCCCCCAGAGAGTGGACCTGCGAGGCAGATGGTGCATCTGACCGAGTTACTGCCACCTCCTGCTTTTTTTTAGTCTTGCTCTGGGAATAGTGAAGCTTAGGTGGTGGAGTGGTGGTGTCTGCATGTGACATCTCACCCAACTGCATGCAGCTCAGGGAGGGAACATTGCGCTTGGCAGCAGTTTGCGACGGGAACTTGCTAAGATGCCCATGATAGCCTTTGTGACTCTCACATTGGGGCTTCTCTGGCACTGGCTTCACCACTGGAGCCGAGGCGCAAGAAGGGCTAGATAGGGCACTCACTGCTGGTGAAGGCCACTGAACCATGGAATCCAACAGACCTGGGTCAGACAGGGCATGTGGCTGGAGATCCTCATCCCTAAGGAACTTGCAGAGGCAGAGTAGGAAAGCCTCATGAGTCCACTTCAGAAAGGAGTGGCAGGTGTCTCAGTGGGCAGCTAGATGGGTATCTCCAAAGCAATAAAGTGCTCATCACTCACAGAGAATGAGCAAGGGCATGATGCGCTGTTCCTGAACCCTGGCACGCGGGGCATAGTCCCTCAGAGAAGGAGAGGGAGATCCCAGCCCCACATAGGGCGAGGGTTGAGACTAACTACACTAATTAACAGCACTAACTAACTAGAGGAAAAGAAAAAAGAGAAATGCTACCCATACACAGCTGGCTGACAAGCATTCTCACCAGCAAGCTATGGGTATGGAGGAACGAGGATTCTAACTCTGACCATGTGGTGGTAAGAGGGAACTGAGGGGTCATTGTCCCACACAGCCTCATGTAACCTCGCTTGCACCACGAGGCTATGTATGGTGCATGTGCGGGCCAATGGACACTGCTACAGAAATCTTCTGGTTCATGCGCGTCCATGTTTGGGGGCATCACTCCAAGAAGAATCACACTTATTATTCAAAATGTTACAGAAGAAAACCCCAACATTCTCCATTTTACTTTTACTTGCATTACATACTTCTGAATCCCCTTCACTCCAACCAAGTTCTTTAATGCGGTAATGTAATCTGTAGTTTAGTTTCTCAAATTTCAGAAAGTTTGAGGTGCAACTGGCCACAGTTATTATCCTGTTTCTATCTCAAAGAATCTTAGAGAAATGGAGGATGTTAATCAAAACTTTGAGTTAACTAATGAACTGAATCTCTGATACTTTTGGGGCTTTCCCATCACTAGTTAAGTAACAAGAAAAAGGACACATGAAAAATGTTTGTTTGACATCTGTTCCCCCAAAGGAGCTAGGACTGACCTCTGCCAGAGAGAGGAAGCAAATTCCAAAATGAAGCTCCTCAGCACCATATGCACATACACACGGGAATGCCCTGCCCCCAGACCCACAGAATGACAGTGGAACTATCCCAGACAATCACAATTGCTAGGACTGTTAAGAAAAGTAATTCATCTTTTTTTCTGGTTAAGCTATTGCTGTTCTGCAATTTATATTAGATTTAAAAAAAAAGTCCCACCAAATCACAGATGCTCCCTGGGTTACGCAAGACCCGATTTATGCAAATTCGCACTTACAGAAAAAGTTCCATAACCCAGAAATAGGATTTTCGAGTTGTGGAAATTTTTGCATAACGTACGGGTATACATTTCCGACCTATGCAAGGCTTTCCGGAAAGGAATGATTGTGTAAGTTGGGGGAGGGGGTTCTATATAATCAAAATACAATAAAATATAAAAACGCTAGTTTAAATCCTTGCTTTCTTAGCTTTCCACTGCTTTATTAAAAATCTCTATCAATGAAGGTATTAATTATACTATTAATTATTAATTATTATTATTTAACTCACCATCACCAGCCATAGCTTAAAGAGGGGAGCAAAATTCTTTGTATTTCCCATCACTACACCCTCAACTACTTCTCTGTTGAGCTCACACTAAATCAATCTAGAAATCAAATACACATGATATGTAAACAGTTCTCATCTCTTATGTTGCACATAGACACATGTGATGGGTGGAGTTTCATCTGGGAGGAATTTAACCCATGGTCCTAATGAATCATTGTACTCCAAATCTAGCAAGGTGACCATCTTGTCTCCCTTCACATGTGGAAGGGTCAAAACCAAGGCAAGTACTACTCAAGGTACGCGAGGATGGTAGATTTATAAGAATGGTATCACCTACTTCCTCTGAAAACGTCTCTGAGTGGAGGCAGTCACAGGATTCCCATAACTGCATATGACCTAAAGGAAAGATAGCAAGGCGACCATCTTGTCTCCCTTCACATGTGGAAGGGTCAAAACCAAGGCAAGTACTACTCAAGGTACGCGAGGATGGTAGATTTATAAGAATGGTATCACCTACTTCCTCTGAAAACATCTCTGAGTGGAGGCAGTCACAGGATTCCCATAACTGCATATGACCTAAAGGAAAGACAAGACTAGTGTGCTGGTGGCCCAGGGTGTTCCTTTCTCTTCTTCATCCTCATGGGTTTGTGTTGTGAGCACAGGGCATGAAGGATGCTCCAGCCAATTCTAAAATAACAGCTATGAGATACACCTCCAGATTGTTAAGGGATGGAATTTTGGAAGGCCAATCCAAGCAACCCCCTTCATCATCCGGAATCTGCACAAAACAAATCTGAACTTCTTGAATTTCCAATCCCACCTGACTTGAGGTCCTAATTTCTGAACCCATGGAATATCCAGTTCTTTCTACTCCCTACATTACATTTAAACAAAAAGCATTCCTTTTCCATGAAAACACCATTCTTCCCTGGAGGCAACAGTTGCACCCCTTTAGACCAGTAAACAGGGCCCCCAAAAACAAAGTAAGAATATTATCCTTCATGTACAGCTCTGGTTAGGTTTTTCTTGACCACTTGTATAGTGTTATTACTAGCTAAAATCTATAATTTACACAAATTCAGCACTGTTTGTTCAAACAAGACATTTCTGGAAGGCATTAGTCCAAAGATACTATATTGGTTTAAATGAAAATGAATTAGCTTTGGGGGGAAATGCATTAACTTTAGTGAAAAGACATGGCAGTGAATATAAATGGGGGGGGGAGAGGAACACATTATTTCACTATACTCTTTTGGCCTGAGTTCACATGAATCGTTTTTTGTGAAAATAAATTGAATCCAAAGCAGTACTATTTTATGGCATTGTGTATGTATGAATTTCAGCAGGTGGGAAAAAAGGTGAAAAAATGAAATAGATGTGAAAAATAAATCAGATGGCCTTATG
Source organism: Lepidochelys kempii (assembly GCF_965140285.1). Classification (NCBI taxonomy): domain Eukaryota; kingdom Metazoa; phylum Chordata; order Testudines; family Cheloniidae; genus Lepidochelys; species Lepidochelys kempii. The sequence goes on from NC_136380.1 coordinate 181,120,023, forward strand.
GTCCTGCTCTTCCCTGAGGATTTTACCTACTTACTTTTATTTATTATCTGATTTAAAAGACATATGACAAATTTTATTTTATTATTTGAGGGGAGGGTGGCTAAATCAATTTAAGCACTTAATGGGATTTCTGGTTTAAACTGGAACATCTGAGCTGACTAGCGCCTTTTTATTTTGCATATTCTACTGAAGCAATACAGTTCTGCAATATTATTTGATTTTTTTGTCTGATAGGGATGCTCATAAAAGATATGTCTGAGAAGCACTATTTCAGAAAATACAGTTCATAATGCCAAAACTTTGTTTACTAAGATACCATTCATGGCTTGTAGTACCGTAGCTTGTGTTATAACAAGTACAGAGCAAAATCAACAATGAAATGTCATTTAAAAATAACTGTGATTCATTCACAAAGGGAAAGTCATTAGGATGTGTTGACCAATCTGGATAGTTAATCATTGATTAGGGTGATTAAAGTAGCCTGGTCAGCTCTAAGGGCCTCATTCAAATCCCAGTGCAGTCCATGAGAGTCTTTCCATTGATTTCAAAGGTCTTTGTATCAGGCCCTAAGTGTTCTTACAAATTTTTCCATCAGTGAACACAAATTCAAACAAAACCAATGCAATATTCACTCTCTGCTTTCAAGTACCCTTTATCCGCTATCTTAATGAGTTTAAATTCTGCAACACCTCTTTGATCCACATAATTTCTGCTTTTTACTAGCACTGTCTAGTTTAATGTTGCAACTTTATTGCCCAGCAACTCTGCTTGAAGGCTGTCAAATCAGCAATGCTCAGATAAACCTTGAAGCAGGAAGCCCTGACATAAACTTGAAGACAAGTGGTAAGTGAGCAAAGTTACACAACCAGTGTGAGGCAGCGGGGAAAGGCAGTCAACAGGAAGATCTGAGTGAGGGGAGAAGAGAGGCAGAATCCATGAACATTAGGATAGTGGGTAAAAACAATTGGGTGAAGAGAACTCATTCATTGGAGCCTGCTATATTATGTACCCTGGTAATCATGAACACATTGTTATCCATAAAACTGCTTATAAACTGTAAAATGAAAGATGTGTCTCTCTTTAATTTCTGTAGTATAATATTTTAAAGGGTTAGCATATAGTAGCATAAGCCAAAGTCTTGTCTACCTCGGTTAGGGTTGTATGTCATTTTAACTGTGACAAATAACTAATATATATATATATATATATATAATTTATTAATATACCAATGGAGATGACATTTTGAACACTACTTATTGGTAGTTCATCTATTCATTTGAGTTTCTACTGTATCCTCTGGGATATTAATAGGGAATATATTCCTACGGATAGTTTAGACAGTTGATGATGTTCTAATTCCACAGGAAATTAGCTCCTAAAGCACTAGAAGGATGCAAATAAGTGAAATATAAAGGTTGATTTGTATTTGAAATTCACATCCTCTATCACTATCCCTATGTTCTAGATAGACTATGCAGACTATCACATTTTTTCCCCTTTGAGGAAAGGCAAAGAATACGTATAGACCCTCTTCTCTCTCCTATTTATATTCCTAATTATTTTTAATCAGGCAAAGTGTCTAAGACCTGGCCTACACTTAGAGGTGCAAACTTAGCTTTGGTAGCATAAAAGAAAAGCAAATGAAACTGCTGGAAATAGCCCATCTTGATTATCACTGCAAAAGGCTTTTTTTCTCTCTTGCTGGTAATAGCTTAACTGATCACTCTCGTTATAGTGTGCATGGTAACACCCATTGTTTCATGTTCTCTGTGTATATAAAATCATCCTGCTGTATTTTACTCTGCATGTATCCGATGAATTGGGCTGTAGCCCATGAAAGCTTTTGCTCAAATAAATTTGTTAGTCTCTAAGGTGCTAGAAGTACTCCTTTTCTTTTTGCGGATACAGACTAACACGGTTGCTACTCTGAAACCTGTCTAAATAAAAGTAGTGACTATGCCCAAAAGAGGTAGCTGATTGAACAAACCGTAAAAGCATGCTGGGGAACAACCATATTTACCATCAACTGTCACAATTACCCTTCATTGTTGATTTTAAGATGTTGGGATTGGCCTGAACTTATTCAAAATTTGTATCTTTATCTGAACCTTCCCAAAGTTTGTCTGTGTGTTTGTCAGAATGGGATTTTGGGTCCAGGGATTTGGGTCAGCTAACCATAAAGATTGTTATAAAGCATATCTAACTGGCATCAAAAATTGGATCCAGATTTAAACTTTCTCCAGGTTTTAAGATGGTCAAGCGTAATGCCCTATTTAAATAATTCCTCCATATTTTGAACAGCTTTATTAAGAAGTGGCACTTGTAATAATTTTTACTGAATATTAGCATTATGAGGTGTGAAAATTACTCCTAAAAAAGTAAGCAGCTAAACAATCAAAGGGAATAAAGATGTGAATTTGTCCCAGAAAATGCTTACTGTATAATTTTATAGGTATACATCAATGGAACTACACTGATAAACATCAACCTGTTCCATTGTGTGTAAAATGGCTTATAATTTGAAAAAGATGCCAGATTCTAGCCATTCAGGACTAGATACAAGAAGGGGACTTAGACTCAGAATTGCAATGCCTAACTTTTGATGCCGTGCAGCCCAGTAGAATCCATAACATCTAGCGAGGTGCCCTGGCTCCTTGTACAAAGCACGGGGACAGTTTGTTGCTGAAGGATTCCCAAAAGTCAGCAAACTGAGTGGGGAACCAACTAAACTAGCCAATAGGAAAGACTGAGGAGAGGGGTGTGACCTAAGCCCTGCTCCTCCAAGAGACTTAGGCACCTATTCGGTTTGGGATACACAGCTATGAACCATCCCATGGAGTTAGGCACGTAAGCCAGATCAGTCCTTTCTTAAAAACAACTGAAGAGAATTGTGCACTAACATCACCTTAGAGCATGAGTACTGGATCAGCCCCCGCACAAAACAGAGCTGGAGGCGGTCGCTTTTTACCCCACTGGTTTAGAGTACTCCCCTGGATTGTGGGAGACCATGCCACATTCTGCCTGGGACTTACACAGGTCTCCCCCTTCCCAGAGGAGTGCCACCACTGGGCTATGCAATATTCTGATGTGGGTCTCTGTCAATCTCTTCTGTTGAAGCTATTCCTTTGTATAAAATAACTAACTGTTAACTGAGCCACAAAGAAAGTGGGTGGCTCTATAGCTTAGGGGTTAGGGCACACCCTTTGGGTGTCGAAGAATCAGGTGCGAGTCCCTGCTTCAAGAAACATTTAATATCAGCTTCAACAGGAGAGATTGAGAGAGCCCTAGCTCTTCCTGTAGCTGTATTTAATGTGGGCCCTGATGTGGTAGGAGTACTCTTAAAGTGGCCTTAGAGGGGGAACATGTAGCTTGAGCATTCTATGGGATATACGCACCAGGAAGCTGTGCGCATGCCCACCAGAAGAAATTTAATGAACTTTATTGGTGGCAATTAAGGCACCTACAGGGTTAGGTAGCAACTGAGTGGGGGTTTTGCGGATCTACATTTTGGATTTAGGCACCTAAAGTGGCAGCTGGGCATCTAAATCCCTTTCCTTATTTAGCCCTCAGATTCTATGGACTGATTCTTAGTCCACCGTATCCATCTGCAATAAATTCACTAATAATCCTATCATCTTTTGGTTGCTCAGTCAGCTGCTGGAAGCCCATGCTACTTTTGACCTGGAAGTCTCATCATTCTAAGGCAAGTAAGCAGACCAAAAGGCAGACAAACTGATCAAAGTTTAGTATACAGCACCGCAAAGTCAATAAAACATTGCAACCTTTCACTTGGTGTACTATCTTCCAGTAGGATCCAATTACATCTCCTTCACATTTTATAAAAGTTTAAATAAAAGCTTGAATACAAGCTAATGAAAACGTGACAGGACAAGAGCTAGCTGAATACAACTGGATTTACAATGGCAACATCTACAAGGGTCCAAAACAAAATAATATAATTGCCTTTCTAGCCCATCTCGCTATATGGCTACAGTGGCCTGCAGACTATACCAGCAATTTTCATATAGATAAGGATGGAATATAAAAAAGAGATTAAAAATGTAACACTATAGGCATTATAGCCAAATCATCTCCTGCCCTGCACCATGCTCCATAAGATAGTGTGAGGTATTTTAATGACTCAGTGATCTATGTGACTAAGAAATCAGTTCATCTTCTCAGTATTTTCTTTGCCACCTCAGGGCCAATTCAGGAGGAGGGAAAAAATCCCAAACAACTAGTTCTCAGTTTGATTTAAACTGGGAGGTGGCCTCTCCAAAAGACATGCTGTAGTAAATGCTCTGTGCAGTTGTTGTTATTAGTTTTCACTTGATACGATATTTTATTTAACATTAGGTCTGTTTTGTTCTTACAATTTTGCGGTGGTGTTTGTTTTGCCCTTTAATTCCATTTAACAATTATGAATACATTAACCATAATGCTTTTATACTTGATTGTCCTATACAATAGCAAAAGCCTGTATTGGGGACACTACAGATTACAAAGAGGGGAAACAATACCACTTCATTTAAAAAAGAAAAAAAAAAGCTACAATATATTTTATAACTTGCTTTTAATAGCCACTATTCTTTAATGGTCTATCAGCATTTTCATTATTGCGAGGTTTATATCTCATTTTTATAAACACTGGGCTGAAACTTAGTCTGCTAGTTTTAGCCCAAATGCCTGATGGATTTATTTTTCTGCACAAATTAGCAGAAATCATTAATTCAATTTGTTTGGTGTGTAATGTGTGAGTTATTTTGTTGTTGTTGTTTGTTCATTTTTTCAATTCCAAAGTGCAAATGGCTACACTTAGAACAATTCATGTTTATAGTAAACAAATGCCTTTAATTCTTTAAAATAATAACAATAATTATTATTAAGTGAAAATCTTCTACCCTGCCATTTGTACTTCGAAATAGTAACTGCTCAGCAATGGATATGCATGCTAAAGTCCAGATGCTCCAGTGGTGTAAATGGGCATAGTGTGAAATGAATTTGAGCTACATACATTTGCACCAGGTAAGGATATGGCTCTATGTTTTTTAAAGAACTCTTTGGATATGTCTATTCTGCAGTGGAAGCCCTGAGTTAGTGGGACTTGAGTCCATGAACACTGGGTTTGCGCATCCACACTGTACATTGCCCATAGGTTTGGAACTTCTAGACACAGGCCCCAAACCCAGACCTCCAGAACTAACAGTGCAGCATGCAGACCAAAGTCAAACTGCCATATCCCCGGCTTCCTAGTGCCCTGCTCAGCTGTGGCCCCTCTAGCCCTTGTTTCTGGTGCAGAGTGGAAAAACTTGACTGATCATTCCAAATGTTACAGGAAGTTGTTGCAGCCTACCAACACATCCCGCCGAGCTGTCTTTTGGGTCTGCATGTTCCCGGAAACCAGAGCCTGTAACATGGAAGAGTCACCATTTGAACAGCTTCTCTTGCTTGTGCTTTCACTCCTGTTTCAGCAAACGGGCAAAGCACCCATGAGACGATGGTGGACATTGCAGTGCAGTTTCTGACCTACCGTAGCAATCTGATTGAAAAGGAGAAGGAGGGATGATACATACATGGAAGTATCAAATTAGCTGATGCTGCTTGTGACTTCTGGTGTAGCTGCTGATGCCTTGTATATAGACTGGTACTTCTGGGGCAGGACCACAAGCACAGACTGGTGGGATTACATCTTCAAGCACACCTGGGATGACCAGCAATGGGTCCAGAACTTTTGCATGAAGAAAGGTACATTTCTGGAGCTCTGTGAGCAGGTTGCACCAACTCTCCAGCATCAGGAAACACAAATGAGCATGGTCATACCAGTCTAGAAGCTATAACCATCTAGAATCTGGCTACCCAGACTACTACAGGTCCATTGCTAACCATTGGAAAGTCAACAGTGGGTAAAATGGTTGCAGAGGTTTCAAAGGCAATCAGGTGTGTGATTTACCCAAAGGTGATGGTCATAAACAAGAGCCCTGAAGTAACTGCTGCTTTTGAGACAATGGAGTTTCTAAACTGTGCTGGGGCCGTTGATGGGGCTCATGTGCTCATAGCTTGCCCTACACAAAGAAGCACATGAGTACCTGAACCATAAAGGGTACTTCTCCATTATTATGCAGGCCCTGGTAGACCAAAGAAGCCAATTCAAGGATGCCGATGTGGGCTGCACTTGAAAAATTCATGATGTCAGTGTTTTCTGAGCACTGGGAGTTTACATTCATTGTCAGGCAATTGACAGACACTATTCCCACCAAATGGCATTGCCATAAATGGAGTAACTCTTCCCACTGTAACTTGGAGAACTTCAAGTACCCCCTCCCTTTTGCCTTGGTTTATGAAACCATATCCAGATCTCAGAAGGCTTAGCAAAAGAAGGCTTAATTACACTCTTGGCAGGTGCAGAATGGTGGTTCAATTATGCATTTGGCAGACGAAAATCCCACTGGCACTGATTAGACACATTTGTATTCCAGTGTCATCAATGCTGTTTACATGATTGCGGCCTGCTGTGCTTCTCATAACTTTTCTGAAGCCAAACGTGAGTCATTTGCCCCTGAATGGAGCTATGACAATAATGGATTGCTGATCTACTACATTCAAGCAGAAAAGTGTATCTATCACAGGAGGGGCAGGGTGCGCCCGGGCAGATTAAGGATGCTCTGTGCTCCCACATTATGGACTTTCTAAAAGGGTGCACTCACCTCTTGCAAGTGTCCGCTGGTCAAGTGTGCACATGCCTGCAGTTTTTCTCTGGTCTCGGTGCCCCGTGAGCTGCTGTGCTTTTCAGGCAGGTCTTCAGCGACTCAGCCCTCCTGTCAACTCACACTCTGTCCATGTGCAAAACAAACAAACCCCTTCCTGGGTACACAATCCAAAATGTCCCCAATGTGCCGCACCCCTCCCTGGGCTCATCATGGCACCCTCGCTTGGTCCGGCTAGGTTGCAAGTCTCCTACTATGGAATTGAGCAGCACCCTGAGGGCTTCTTCCCTGGGGACTCCTTGCCTCTACTTGAGCCCTCAGTGACCCCAACCTTCCTGCTGAGCCTCCCCTTTTGGACTCAGTTCACTGATCACAGCTCTCTGCTGAGTCAGTCCCAATGCAGCCCCCTTCCCTGGGGTGCCACAGTTCTAATTCCGTTCCCTGTTCTATGTTCCCCTGGGCCACGCCCTGTAGTCTCTCATAGTTGAATCCCAGCAGCCAGCTAGAAGCTCCTTCCTCACTCCTCCCATCCCTGCCAGTAACTAACTGCTTAGTCCCAGCAGCAACAAATCTGTCCAGCCCTGTCACCTCCTGCAGCCAGCCAAGAGCACCTTGTGCTCCCCCGATCTCTGCCAGTAGACTTCTAGTTCTGCAGCAGGCTATTCCTCTGGAAGGTCATCAGAAAACTCCACAGAGCACGGACCCAGAATGCGCTGCAGCTGCTCCAGCAGCAAAGTCTCCTTGGGGGTCAGTTTAAGTACAAGAGTCACTTTGGCATCCTGATCTGGTGTTTGCTGGCTCCGCTCTGGTCCTTATAAAAGCGGGCAGGATGATTGTGAGTTCCCCTAGGTGCAGTTCTCATCTTTGGATTTCAGGTAGTTGTTCCTGAGCTGCTTAATCCGCTCCAGGCACTGCTCACTAATCCAATGAATCCTCAACACTGCCAACTTCATTGCTATTTCCTGGTTCACATGGTCATTATGAGAACTCTTGTTAAAATTTAACTGTTTGCTCATCTTGCACCAGAGATTAACCAAAATCTGGCTGTACTTGCATGACCAGCCAGCAGCACATTTGGAAAAGGAATTTGTGTTGGTTGCAATTACAAACACAGGGGAAGGGTCACCCTGCTTTCAGCTTAGCAGCCAGAACAAAATGGAAGGGTTAAACACTGCACAGCTGTACTTGAACCGGGGTGAGATGTGGGAGTGGGTTGTTTCCATCTTGACATAGAAAGAATACTGTCCCATGGGATTGTGTGATACCATTGGAGGACTCTCAGGACCTGAGACTGGAAGGCCCAGTCATGAGCTGTGTCCACAATGCTAAATGATGGAGTTTAGGCTTAAGCTACCTCGGGACTCAGGTTCGAACCCTACACCACTGAAGGGCCCTGGGGCCTGGGCAGAGTCAGACACAATTGTGTGTTGACAGGAGGGAGTTTAGGCTTGAGTCTGAGCCCAGATTTATAGCCTGTGTTACGTGTTAGTATACCATTCTAAGTACAGTACATTTGAGCAATAAAAACAGAGACACAAGGTTTTTCCTGGGGATTAACATCCTCCTGGGAGCTGATGACCCTTGGCATTGGCAAGAGTCATTAACCCCAAAGAAATGCCCTGTCTGAGGTTGTTGTTATTGAAAAGGCTGCAGCAGGGAAAGAGAGAAGAATATTGAATTTCTTTTTCCTATGTGGTGACAATTTCCTTAGGTACAAAATGTACAGGTATTATCAGAAAACATGTATCCTTTACAGTTACTAACCAGGCTGAATTATCTTCAGATATTCCACCAAATATGTATAATATAATACAACATATTTTATTTGTATTCAGTGTCTTGAACACAGTTACCAAATATTCTATAAAGTCAGTCATAAGAAAGAAGAGATTGTAATAAGATAAAATTTAAAGAGAATAAATGAGTTTGTAGCTTAAGGGGATGTGAAGGGAGAGGACAGGAAAACAGTACTAGATAGATGGGGAAGCAACATGGAAAGAATGAGAAGGGAATTGTAGGGAGAAGACCAAGACCGGAGAATCAAAATAGGCAAGAGGAGAAATAGAAATTACAATCTGGCCTAAGAAATGTTTAAAAGCTCTTTCATCTTTATGGCACCCTTTGAGTGCTTACAGAAAGACAATTCTTCTGAGCTGCCAGATACAGAACTGCCTAATGGAAATATTTTAAATGAGCTTTCCTTTAGTTAAATGTTTGGGATGGCTGACTCCACTCCAACGTTACCCAGCTGGAGAAATTTAATATGATATTTCCTACCATTAGAGCAGCAGGTCTTCAAGAACAAGAGAAACTGGGAAGCTTCTGCAAGAAATGGGACACCACATTAGACTTCATGGAACAGTGCGGTAAACGGACTAATCTGTTGAGATATGCCTTGTGAAAGGCAGCTGTATCAAAGTGTACGGTTCCCTTTCTTTTCCTGTTTGATTCTCTGTACCTGTTCTTTTTGTCATGCATTACTTTGGCACACTGCTTGGGAACACTATTTTTAAATTCATGGTGAAATACACCAAGAGACCAGGTTCTTTATTCAGGAAAGCACTTAAGCACATGCTTAAAGTTTAGCATATGCTTAAATGCTTTCCTGGATAGAAATGCTTTCCTGAATCAGGGCCTTAATTTGTGTGTTATTTTCAGAGATAGACATGGTATTCTTCTTTTGGTTGTGCTACATTTACTGACAGGAATCATGGGATGATATTGGGATTTTGAGGCATTTGAGCACATTCCTTTTTATAAGTGAAATTTTCTTTGGTAACAGTAAGAGAATATTGTTCACCTGTTCAGGGCAGGTTTACATTTTCAAACTAAAGGCTTGATATTTACCCCTTGGAGTTCTTTAAAGTTTGATGGAACTTTAACTCCTAGGTGTTGGTTCTCTTCTCACTTACTCTAGAGTAAACCAGAAATTGAAGGCAGTGTAAAAAACTGGTATAACTGAGAGGACAGACAGACCTTAGATATTTTATTCAGCCTGGGGCAATGGTGAAAGTGAGCTAGGAAGATGGAAGAGTAGGTGCAGCTCCTACAAAGGACTGCCTGGCTACTACTCAAACATTTTGACTTGTGTTCTCAAATCTACATTCCTGGCACAATGGCTTTTAAAGAAGTGATAAGAAAAAGTTACATATGCAAATAACTTCTTCCTGTATATGTAGGAAATACTACAAGCATTAAGGGTGATTGTTTCAAATGGGTTCTATGAAGTACTGTAGCAAACTATACCTTATCAGGTGCAACATATTTTTAGTCAAATCACTTCCATTCAGCCTCATGCAAGGTTATGGTTAGCGGTACACATAAACATGGCTATAAAAATGTCCTGTGAATAAATTGTAGTTTTAATTTCTATTCACAGTAAGAATAGCATATATTTTGCTAAATATATAAAATATCAATCCCTGGAGACACAATAAAGAACATTAGAAAAAGATAAGCAGTTCCAAACCCCAGCATTTTTTATGGTTAATCATAAACCATGAACAAGCGCATTCATATATATTGCATATTGCTTATGGCCTCCTCACTAGTGTTATGAGTAAAAGTTACATATCAGTAAAACCTGAACATAATTCAAGGAAACTGCATCTATTTATTGTCACTAAAGCCCAACAGAAAATGTAATTTTCTATTTTATCTCAGAGGACTTGTAATTAATTCTGAAAAGAAATTGAAATTAAATTACACACTATACTTTTTTGGCTTTTTTGGGGAACCCATAAGTGTGAAGGGCATATTTACCATTGCACATGGATGGTGTGTCCAGATGAATCCTAATGTAGACAGGGTTATATAGTTGTGAGAAACCCAAAACAGGCCAGTTGTCCCTTCCTGTCCAGAATGGTTTGATGACTCTGCTGTCTCTATATAATCTTCAGTGTGGTGAATTCTCCTTTCTGAAGGTCTGATCCAAAGTCTGCTGAAGCCCTTGTAAAGACTCACATTGACTTCAAAGGGCTTTTGATAATGCCTGGGGTTCCTTTCCTGGATGTTGCCAGTAGAATTTTCAGTATTTGATGCTGTGTAGGTTGCGTTTCTTTGCCCATTCTGCTATTCTCATTTTAGTTTATATTAAATAACGGGTCAGATTGTGATATCACTTACCCTAATTTTACATTGACATAGCTAGCTCCATTGACATTAATGGAATTACTCCTAATTTACACTGATGTGGAAGGACACGGAAAATGCAAAAAGTAAATAAAAATGAGACAGGCCCAGGAGGCAAAATTCAGATCTGGACTTCAAATACTCCAAATGATGGGGACCTTTGGCTGCAACATTTTATTTTGGATCTGTCTGGAACAGAAATTAATAGTAAATAAATCTTCAGTTTGGGGAATAAGCTAAACTGTTTGTATGTGTGGAAGATAATTATCTTAAGTATGCTTTGCAAAAAAGATAACATCCCGTTTATCTTTGGACATAGAACCCAAAGTGGAGTGTGATTAAGTCCATAGTGAGTGAGAGACTCTGATTCTGCCCCCAGACAGCCTCCAAGACTGAGCAATCCATTTTAAAAAGCTGTGGAACCAGATTTTGGACTCTCCAGAAAGGCTAGTTTTGCATGGTTTAGTTGTAAACATTTGGCAGAACTTTACTCTTAATAACTGAAATGCCACAAATATAGGATGTCAGTACAGTTGATTCAAACAATACCAAATAACATAAAAGCACAAAGGAAGACATTGAGTTAAGGGTATATTTTAGACAGTACTCTTAATTATAACCTAAAAGTAGAAAACCTGAGTTTCTAGAGCTCTTAAGCATGAAATAAATCAGTAACAATATTGGGTACTGAATTTAGGTCCCAAACAAGCAATCGTATTCATGAGGAGTCCTATGGAAATAAATGGGACTTCATTCAGAGCTTGCAGGGCTGGGGTCCTAAAGCAAATTTCAGCAAAGTGCTTATGTATGTGCTTAATTATGAGCATATACTTTAATCCCACTGACTACCTGAGAATTTAAGCACATGTTTAATATCCTGATTCAGGAAAACTTGCCTATTTCGGAAGAGCATTTGGTCTCTCCCACTCTTACGTTTCTGTAGTTCAATGTGCTTAACGTTAAGCATATGGTTACATGCCACTGAAGCCAATAGGACATAAACGCATGCTTAAGCATGTGTTTAAATTCTTTCCTGAATAGGGGTAAACTTGAGCATGTGCTTAAGTGCTTTGAATACTTTTTTTTCCAGTTTAAGTAGTATGTTAATCCAGTTTGGCAAAGTAATTAGAAGACCGAGAAATTGGAAGCACTGAAGGAAACAAAAACATTACTTCAGAGATTATCCAGCCACCAGCAGGGATCAGGAAGGGATTCCTTCTCCCCTCCCCCTGACCCCCTGAATCACCAAAGTATCCCCTGAGGGTATTTTTAAGCTTTTTCCTCTGATGCCTCAGTGACGGCTATGGCTAGAGATGGGACATTGGGCAGGGTGAGCCTGGGCTCTGAGGTGGCACTGAGCGGTCATGCTCTCAGGTGCTTGGCCAGCTGGTTCTTGCTTACATGCTCAGGATCTAACTGATTGCCATATGTGGGGTTGGGAAGGAATTTCCCTCAGGTCAGATTGGCAGTGACCTTAGGGTTTTTTTTCGCCTACCTCTGAAATGTGTGGGCTTGGGTCAGTTGCCAGGATTATCTGGGTGTATCTCACGTAAATATTTCTGTGCCATTGTGGGGGGTCTCAAGCACTGGTGTGGCTCAGTCTCTTTTATTCTCTGCCTGGGGCACATAATAGTTTAATCTTCTGTATGCTGTAACACTTTGGTCTTATTTTTGTTGTTGGGTTTAGTGTGTGCGTGATGGGTGGTGTTAGTGGCCTGTGTTATACAGGAGGTCAGAATAAATGATCTGATTACACAGGCTGGGGTGCCATATTCAGCCTCTCAAATGACACCCAACTCTAAGAAGGCTAAATTGGCAGGCAAAATATTTCTTGCACAACATCTCTCCATGCCTATACACAGGGAAATGTCTGCCTGTTGCAGAGAAGGGCGGGTACCTCACAGATGGGACTTTAACTACAGTGACTTACCGGACCCAAATCTGTCACTCTCTGTCAGTACATCTGTGAGACTCTCCTCTACTCCTCTACTTTTGGTGGAACCAAAAGCCACCACTGAGTTCAGCAATAGGGTGTGTCCCTGTAGTATGTGATCTCATAGCCTCTGTTCTTCTCACTCCACCTTCTAAATATTCTCCTCTGGCGGTTCCTCTTCATGTCTCGCAGGCGTTTCCATTGTATGTCTTTTGTGGAATTTGTGTTTTTTTTCCCGTAAGTATCTTTCCAATTAGGAATTTTGGCTTGTGTTTAGAAACTGGAAACAAGCATTTGGGTAAATTGCTACTCACACCATGGGAGTATTAAGGCTTTCACAATGGAAATATATATTTACTGAAGTTGTGATATCACTCACTGTGGCAGGGAAACATATTGCCCAGATCCCGAGGTGGCGTTAATTGGCATAGTTTCAATGATGCTACTCTGATTTACATCAGCTGAGGATCTGGCATTATCTATTTTTTTTCAAATCTACCTGTTTTTATGAAGAGTTTATCACCATAGCATATAAAATGTTAGAAATCAGGATAGCTGAAGTTCATATTTCTCATTATCTTCGAGAGATTAACTGTCCCATATTTTGTTAATATTGCAAAGAAGGGCGACACATATAGACTTTTGCCTGTTTTAGAACCTTACAAAAATGGCTTGAGAGGTTTAAAGGAAAAACTACCTTTGTTGTCCATCTATAAGAAACAGAGTTGAGAGCACCAAAGCTCATCACAGTTTAGTTTTTCATAAAATATGAAATGTAACTATGTACCAAAGTAAGTCTATGAATGCTTACTCTGTGGCTTACATTTTGTGGCCAAGCTTTTTGATGATATCACTTTGCTCCATGAACGGGTCACGCTGAACTCAATAGGATTGCTTACGCAGCAAGGTGCTACTTAATGGGAATAAGGATATCAGAACTTGGTTCTACCTATGATGCTGCAAATTTTCACATGACCATTTGGCATACACATAATTTCTAAAATGTATGTGCAAGTCAGGCTGCATATGAATATACCTTGTGTGTGTATACACATAAACAGGGAGTATGCAAAGCTGTGCATGTACTTCTGAAGATTCAGGACAGGAACTAGACTTTTTGAAAGCTGAAAGAGTAGTTTATCTTTTTGAATTTGGAAAGACTGTGGCAACAAGAAGGGTTTAGAGCTTTCACTATTAAATTCCAGACCTTTTTTTCTGTCAGTATGCTTCAGCTTTCTTCTATTTAGCAGAAATCAGTTTTTATTCTTTGCTCTAAACAATAACACTCATTTACCTGCATTTAACTACACTTGATATCCACTTCATTAACTCACCAAAGAGGAGGATCTCTCTGGTTCTCTTATCTGCTTGAAATGTTCTATAGCATTTTCGTTATTCTCAGCCTAGTTTCATCTGTGAATTTGAAGGGCTTTTATTCCGATTGTATACTCAATTAATAAATAATAAAAATCTGATTTAAACATGAACTCTTCCAGTGGTTCTGTATTTCCATCTAGAAAATGTTTTATTGATCAGTATACTGTTTATCTCCTACCCTTTAGCCAGTTCGCTCCTATCTTATCGTTACTCCAATACCAACAACACTACACCCTTGACAATAATACTTTTGAAAAATGTTAGTATTTTCTTTTAATTCATGGGCACTGTTCTTTTTTAGGATGTTGGCCATCAAACAAAACTATTCTCTACCTGTGGTAATATATGTATATGTCTCATTCCTGGATGTTTACAGAGGTGTATTATGTCCTTTGCTGAATTGATAGTGTGATTTGTGCAATGTTTTATGAGAATTTAAGTATGCGAAATTGTATCGTCCTTCCCTTCCACAGCAATTAGATTCTCTCTATGAAATATTCCTCAAGGAAACGAGTGAGGCATAATAACTCATCATGATTTCTTTTGGAACTATCCTGCCTATTCATTCCATTCACTGAACAGAAAGATCTACTTGCCCTGCAAACACAGCAAAGCATTATCAGTAATGTGGTGCTGCCCGTTGAAAAGGAGCAAAGTCATTCTCTTCCAATTCAAATTTCTGCAAACCTTCTCAGACTTTGATGCAAGTCTCAAGTTACTCTTCTGTGAATCATACTATATGGCTAAAAGAAAGATGTATTTTTTTTCTAATCAGTTCAGACATTTGAATGTTACCTTGGTGGAAAACGTATGGTTTGACCCAGTGAGATGCTGAGCAAACACAACAACTAATTAACTTCAATGGAGATATGGGTGCACTGCACCTCCCAGAATCAGACCGAAATTCATACCTGGTCTAGCTCTATTGAATACAATAATATTAGCGAAAATTTGTCCCAGCACTTCTCGTCTCATTGGGAGTCAACCCTGCTCATGGAACTCATCCATTGTTGTAAGGTGCTAGGTGAACAGGATTTGGACCCGAAAACATAACATTTATTTCAAAATACTTTGTTCAGCTAGAACTGGTGACCTCTTTGGTGAACCTGGCAAAGTAGCAGCCCAATATGAAAGGTTATACATAGTTTTTCTTTCTGGTTAAATGGCCTGAAACACCTGTGGCCCAGCATTGTTTGACATACACAGTCCTGCACTAAGTGAGGCCTAGAGCTGCAATACCCCAGGGAGAGCTCCAGGGGGATTGTGTCCTAGGAAGGCACAATTCTTCCCATAGTTCCCAAGCACAAAGTGTATCTAAGGATATTGAAAACATGTATGGTACTATATATGAGAAATAGCATAGGATTGGTAAATAAAAATGGATCCAGACTCTGACCCTGCTCCAGCCCACTCTATTAACACAAAAGGCCACTGAGACAGTTTAAAGAGGCAGTTGAGGAATCCCTCAAAGCATGTAGGAATCCTCAAGTGGTGTGTACCCAGTGTAGCCAGCTCTGTGTCCACCTCCACTCAGCCCTCATTGTTTATGGTGTGTCCAGGGGAAGAGGTCTTGACTGTATTGGTGTAATGGTCCACTGGAGACAGCTGCAATCCATGCAACTTTATAGCAGCCCTGAGGCTGCTTTATGATGCATCGGGGCCAAACTGGAACCCAGCTAGCTCCAGGATTGGGGATCCACAAAGTGAATTTGCCTGCCTGCCTTCTCCCTAGGGGTGCTGAATGGAGCTCAGCTGCAGCTGAGGACTGAGTCCAGTACTGTAATGCATAAGTAGGTTAGAATACTGAGTCCAGCTCTGGTGGCCACAACTGAAGAAGGATGTTGATAAATTGGAGAAGATTCAGAGAGGAGCCTTGAGACTGATTAAAGGATTGGAAAACCTGCCTTATTATCGACAGAGTCAAGGAGCTCAATCTATTTAGCGTAACAAAGAAAAGTGCATGGACTGACTTAACTATAGTCTATAGGCATGCACATGGAGGGTTTAATAATGGGCTCTTCAATTTAGCAGAGAAAAGATATAAAATGATACAATGGCTGGAAGTCAAAGCTAGAAAAATTCAGACTGGAAATAAAGCATAAAGTTTTAACAGTGACAGTAATTAACCATTGGAATACTTTACCCAGGGTAATTGTGGATTTTCCATCACTGACAAGTTTTAAATCAAGATTGGATGTTTTTCTAAAAGATATGTTGTTCTATGGCCTGTGTTACACAGGAGGCCAGACTAGATGATCAACAATGGTACCTTCTGGTTTTGGAACCGATGAATCTATGAAAAGATTACATAAATAAACCTTAAATAGGTCATTTTCTGGCAAAGTTTAGAGTGTTTAACAGTGCAACCTTAATGCTCTGTTTGCCATAAATTTGTAATATTTTGCATCACAAATATTGAATCATGTTAATGAAATTGTAGAGAATGGACCATGTTCTTGCTTGCCTTGCTCACATGAATGTTATTTGCTTGTACAGTGCATAGTACACTAATCCTGGACCATGCCTGGGGGCTCTTAGGCATTATTACAATACAATAACTAAATAAATAATAAAATATAGTGGTGGTAATAATAATTCACATATCTGAATTGATCCCACATAATTGCAGGATAACTAACTTTTTTTTCTTGTGTTTTTGCTCACTGTGTCAAACACTTGGGTCTTTGGAGGTGTGCTTATGATGTACGGCAGTGTGGATACCAGTCTAATAGGTCATACTGGCTGTAGAATGTCCATGTCTAATCGGGTAAAGAATGTGAGCGAGGCCAAACAGCAAAAATTAAGATGTTTGTACACCAATGTGAGGAGCCTAGGTAACAAAATGGAGGAACTAGAGCTACTGGTGCAGGAAGTGAAACCAGATATTATAGGGATAACAGAAACATGGTGGAGTAGTCGTCATGACTGGAGTACAGGTATTGAAGGGTATGTGCTGTTTAGGAAAGACAGAAATAAAGGTAAAGGTGGTGGAGTAGCATTATATATCAATGATGGGGTTGAATGTAAAGAAATAAGAAGCGATGGAATGGATAAGACAGAGTCCGTCTGGGCAAAAATCACATTGGGGAAAAAAACTACTAGAGCCTCCCCTGTGATAGTGCTGGGGTGTGCTATAGATGGCCGGGATCTAATTTGGATATGGATAGAGCCCTCTTTAATGTTTTTAATGAAGTAAATACTAATGGAAACTGCATGATCATGGAAGACTTTAACTTCCCAGATATAGACTGGAGGACAAGTGCTCGTAATAATAACAGGGCTCAGATTTTCCTAGATGTGATAGCTGATGGATTCCTTCATCACGTAGTTGCTGAAGCAACAAGAGGGATGCCATTTTAGATTTGGATTTGGTGAGTAGTGAGGACCTCATAGAAGAAATGGTTGTAGGGGACAACCTTGGTTCAAGTGATCATGAACTAATTAAATAAAAATGAATAAATCT
Organism: Lepidochelys kempii; assembly: GCF_965140285.1. Classification (NCBI taxonomy): domain Eukaryota; kingdom Metazoa; phylum Chordata; order Testudines; family Cheloniidae; genus Lepidochelys; species Lepidochelys kempii. The sequence goes on from NC_136380.1 coordinate 181,137,631, forward strand.
GCAACTAGGGTTTTTTATTTCAAAAGACGAACTTTAAAAAATTAAGGAAATTAGTTAGGGAAGTGGATTGGACTGAAGAGCTTATGGATCTAAAGGCAGAGGAGGCCTGGGATTACTTCAAGTCAAAGTTTCAGAAACTGTTAGAAGCCTGCATCCCAAGAAAGGGGGAAAAAATCATAGGCAGGAGTTGTAGACCAAGCTGGATGAGCAAGCATCTCAGAGAGGTGATTAAGAAAAAGCAGAAAGCATACATGGAGTGGAAGATGGGCGGGATCAGCAAGGAAAGCTACCTTATTGAGGTCAGAATATGTAGGGATAAAGTGAGAGAGGCTAAAAGTCAAGTATATTTGGACCTTGCAAAGGGAATTAAAACCAATAGTAAAAGGTTCTATAGCCATATAAATAAGAAGAAAACAAAGAAAGAAGAAGTGGGACCGCTAAACACTGAGGATGGAGTGGAGGTTAAGGATAATCTATGCATGGCCCAATATCTAAACAAATACTTTGCCTTTAATGAGGCTAATAAGGATCTTGGGGATAATGGTAGCATGACAAATGGGAATGAGGATATGGAGGTAGAAATTACCATATCTGAGGTAGAAGCGAAACTCGAACAGTTTAATGGGACTAAATCGGGGGGACCCAGATAGTCTTCATCAAAGAATATTAAAGGAATTGGCACATGAAATTGCAAGCCCATTAGCAAGAATTTTTAATGAATCTGTAAACTCAGGGGTTGTACGGTATGACTGGAGAATTGTTAACATAGTTCCTATTTTTAAGAAAGGAAAAAAAAGTGATCCGGGTAACTACAGGCCTGTTAGTTTAACATCTGTAGTATGCAAGGTCTTGGAAAAAAAATTGAAGGAGAAAGTAGTTAAGGACATTGAGGTCAATGGTAAATGGGACAAAATACAACACGGTTTTACAAAAGGTAGATCTTGCCAAACCAACCTGATCTCCTTCTTTGAGAAAGTAACAGATTTTTTAGACAAAGGAAACGCAGTGGATCTAATTTACCTAGATTTCAGTAAGGCGTTTGATACGGTGCCACATGGAGAATTATTAGTTAAATTGGAAAAGATGGGGATCAATATGAAAATTGAAAGGTGGATAAGGACTTGGTTAAAGGGGAGACTACAGCAGGTCATACTGAAAGGTGAACTGTCAGGCTGGAGGGAGGTTACCAGTGGAGTTCCTCAGGGATCGGTTTTGGGACCAATCTTATTTAATCTTTTTATTACTGACCTCGGCACAAAAAGTGGGAGTGTGCTAATAAAGTTTGTGGATGATACAAAGCTGGGAGGTATTGCCAATTTAGAGAAGGACTGGAATATCATACAGGAAGATCTGGATGACCTTGTAAACTGGAGTAATACTAACAGGGTGAAATTTAATAGTGAGAAGTGTAAGGTCATGCATTTAGGGATTAATAACAAGTATTGGTTGACCACAGGATGAGTATGAGCCGCCAATGTGATATGGCTGTGAAAAAAGCTAATGCGGTCTTGGGATGCATCAGGCGAGGTATTTCCAGTAGAGATAAGAAGGTGTTAGTACCGTTATACAAGGCACTGGTGAGACCTCACCTGGAATACTGTGTGCAGTTCTGGTCTCTCATGTTTAAGAAAGATGAATTCAAACTGGAACAGGTACAGAGAAGGGCTACTAGGATGATCTGAGGAATGGCAAACCTGTCTTATGAAAGGAGACTTAAGGAACTTGGCTTGTTTAGCCTAACTAAAAGAAGGTTGAGGGGACATATGATTGCTCTCTATAAATATATCAGAGGGATAAATACCGGAGAGGGAGTGGAATTATTTAAGCTCAGTACCAATGTGGACACAAGAACAAATGGATATAAACTGGCCATCGGGAAGTTTAGACTTGAAATTAGATGACTGTTTCTAACCATCAGAGGAGTGAAGTTCTGGAACAGCCTTCCAAGGGAAGCAGTGGGGGCAAAAGACCTATCTGGCTTCAAGATTAAACTCGATAAGTTTATGGAGGAGATGGTATGATGGGATAACATGATTTTGACAATTAATTGATCTTTAACTATTCATGGTAAATAGGCCCAATGGCCTGTGATGGGATGTTAGATGGGGTGGGATCTGAGTTACTACAGAGAATTCTTTCCTGGGTATCTGGCTGGTGAATCTTGCCCACATGCTCAGGGTTCAGCTGATCGCCATATTTGGGGTCAGGAAGGAATTTTCCTTCAGGGCAGATTGGAAGAGGCCCTGGGGGGGTTTCACCTTCCTCTGTAGCATGGGGCCCGGGTCACTTTCTGGAGGATTCTCTGCACCTTTAAGTCTTTAAACCATGCTTTGATGACTTCAAAAGCTCAGACATAGGTGAGAGGTTTCTTGCAGGAGTGGGTGGGTGAGATTCTGTGGCCTGCATTATGCAGGTGATCAGACTAGATGATCATAATGGTCCCTTCTGACCTTAATATCTATGAATCTCTATCAAAAATCTATAAAATAATATTTTATTACAAATTAGCACATTTTATTGAGTACACTTGTGCCTATGACCATAAATAGCAATGTACCATGGTCTCTAATACTGATAACTCAATGGAGTATACAGAACACAATCTGGAAACTATTCATCCTTGTGCTTAAATCAAAGGATCATAGAAGTGAGACCTGGAAGAGATCAGTTAGCTCATTCAGTTCATCTCTCTGCAAGTACAGGATTGTTTCCTGGACTTTTGGTCGTTTTTGTAGTTTGTAAAGTCTATTTTTTAAAATCCCAAGTGAAGTGGTTTCCATAATTTCTTGTGTGAGTATTCCACAGCCTTATGCATCTCACTCTGAATTTTATGAATCTTCATAACTTTTTCACCCTACTCCTAGTTATTCCTCCAGATAACACACTAGATAATTCCTTTTCCTCTCCTTGGTGATAAAGCCCTTAAATATTTGTGTTGTTTTCCCCCTCACCCTGTTCTCCTCCTTTCGTTGTCATTTAGCCAGACTAGATTTTTTCAGTTATGGTTATTAGCTTGGACTGCCCATAACCCTCTATTAGTTATTGTCCTATGAGTTTTGTATCTCCTAAAATACAGAAAACTTGGATTTGATCAAGTTTTTAAAAGATCCATTTCACTGAATCAGGCCTGAATCCTGCAAAGACTTACGCATATGTTTAACTTTATGTTTTGTAAGTAGTACCACTGACTTCTATGGAACTACTCACAGTGTGTAAAGTTAAGCATATGTATAAATATTTGCAGAATTGGGGCCTTAGCAACAGATTTTCAAAGGAATTTAGACACCTAAATCTCATTGAAATCCATACCTTTGAGGACCAGGTCCTTAGTGTGTAACCTTCAGGAGGACAGATGCTGAAGTTCCTTGAGGAATCATAATATGTGATGAATGACACAAAATTAAGTGTAACGAAAGTAGAATGTACTATATAGCCAAGGATTGTTGAAATTGAGGGGAAAAGGTTCTGAGTCATGAAATTATTGTGACGCCATAATGAGCCAGAATTCATTAATTTAGTAATTGATTAATTTACTTGAAATCCCCATAAACCAGAGGTGGGCAAACTATGGCCTGCGGGACCCTCCTACCCGGCTCCTGAGCTCCTGGCCTGGGAGGCTCGCCCCTGCTCCTCCCTTGCTGTCCCCACCTCCCCCACAGCCTCAGCTCATTGCGCTGCCAGTGCAGTGCTCTGGGCAGGGGGGCTGCGAGCTCCTGCGGCAGCGTAACCCTGACCCAATGCTCTGTCAGCCACCAGCCACCGGTGCTCCAGGCAGCACGGTAAGGGGGCAGGAGGGGTTGGATAGAGGGCAGGGGAGTTTGGGGGGGTGGATAGGGGCAGGGTGGTCAGAGGGTGGGAAACATGGGGGTTGAATGGGGGCAGTCAGGAGGGGGGGGTTGGATGGGGCAGCTGGGGGCAGTCAAGGGCAGGGGTTCCGAGGGCAGTCAGGGAGAAGGGGTGGTTGGATGGGGCAGGAGTCCCAGGGGGGCCGTCAGGGACAGGCAACAGTGGGGGTTGGATGGGGTAAGAGCCCCGGGGGGGGCATCAGAGGGTGAGAAGCAGGAGGGGCCAGATAGGGGGTGGGGGCCAGCCCACGCCTGGCTCTTTGGGGAGGCACAGCGCCCTCTAACCGGTCCTCCATACAATTTTGGAAACCCAATGTGGCCCTCAGGCCAAAATGTTTGCCTGCTCCTGCCATAAACAATATATCTGATATATTTGTGAAACATTTTATCTCAAAGTTGCCATAGTGACTGAGTTTAAAAAAATGCTAATACTGGATAAGTCCTAAAAAAGAAAAATTGCCTGACAAGATATAGGGGCAGCTTCTCTGTTGGTGTAAATCAATGTAGCTCCATTGAAGTCAATAGAGCTAGGTGAATTTATACCAGCTAAGGATATCACCTGCAGTGTCCAAAGCATCATTTTCTAATATAAAAATGTAAATTTTTGTCTCTATCTTCTGTTGTTTGGCTTCTATTAAAACCTTACTTTATGGATACAAAATGGTTTTCATTGTGTGTGTTCTTTATTGCTTTTTTTCCCTCTAAATCAATGCACCACTGGTATATGCTTTTTTAACACTGTTCAGAAAATCTGTCATATGCAATTGAATACTAAATCCATCCAAGCGCTCGAAAGCCAAAATACCAGAGTGACTTAAGTAAGTAAGTTGAAACGTGAATTATTTCTGCTATTGAAATAAGTGCACTGAATCTGCGAACAAAACACACTGACTACCCATTTTTCTCAATGTCAGAATTGTGTATTTTTGTGTGTGTGTGCATGTGCACACACACTCGAATTGCAGGTCTGACAGAAATGAATTTCTTTGCTGGGTAATCCCTAAAGATTCAATCTCCTTCTAATATTTAGAAGTTTTATTTATGGTCATGCTAATACAAACTTGAAAATCCAGAAACAAATATACCATAGCAATTAATGTTTATGGGTTCATAACAGACCAAGGATCCTATCTGTCACACAGTATACACATACTAGCTTTCAGTATGAACTGTCTCTGTAGGTCTCTGTGTTGCCAAACAGGGAATATAGGGATTTAAGGGGAAGAATTCAATAGCGTATCTAGAATTTCACAGACATTTAAGATAGGAAACCATAGAAATTGTCCCTTTAAGACAGTTGTCCATTTAAATTGTCCAATTGTCCATTTAAGACAGGAAACCATAGAAATTGGGTCACATCAAGCAATCTGCTGTTAAGCAAAAATCTCATTGTTTTCAATTACATTTTGATGTGCATATGGGTCTACAGGGATGGGAATAGATATTTCAGCGAAATGGGAGGTACATGGTCAAGGAACACATTCTTCTTCCATTGTCTCTCAAAAATAAGCTAATTTAAAAAGCCAAAATGATGAGCATAGATTGTGTTTTCTTTTAACTCTGACCTAAACTTTTAGTTCTACCCCTCAACTAATTTTGTTCTTCCTCTGACCATATAGCCACATTCAACTTTAATATTTAAATTACACACTTTTCATATATGACTCATATTAGGCCCCAGTTCATCACAGCACTTGAAAATATTAACTCTGAGAGTATGAATGGCCCCATTAAAGTTAATGGGACTTAAGCTTCTCTTTTACTTTAAACAAGTGATGAAGTGTTTTGCTTAACCAGGACCTTAAATGAGAACACACTCAACTAAAGTGAATTACAGTGCCCTGCCTAAAATTTTAACCATCACTTGCTCCTCCTAAGCAGCTGTACATCCCAGAATTATCTACTCCCAACAAATTGCTACAAACCTGGGGCTTCACAGCTCCAGCAGGAAGAGAGGAAAAGAGTAGGAAGAGGTCCCTATACTGTATTTCAGGGACAAGGATTGTTGCTAGGTGTAGGTGTTGGTACTAGCCTGCCAGACCCATGTTTTTCATCATATACAGGGTTTAGAGTTTGGTTCCATGGCTCTCACTATACAAATTGTTCTAGCATCCCTGTTGGTAGGAAGCTCTTATGTTAGACTTGAGTCCCATCTTGGGTCCCTGATTGACAGCTCCTTTTGGAAGGGAAAAACCTTCCAATCTGTTTTTACATGTGAGCCGCTTTGACTCCCATGGGAATATTCTGCATAAAATAATGGCAGGACATGGCCCTGCATGAGCTGTACTCCAGAAAAGAAGACACATACAAGGAGATGCCAAGCATGATTTGACTTAAAATGTCACTGATAAGTCAATGTAGGCCACAAATTTAGGTTTTACAAACCCTACATTCAATAGAAATGTTTATATATTCACACTGTGACAGACCCAGATGAGTGCGGTACAGGAGTCTGGTAGAAGGCAAATATAGTTTTCTGTTCCCTGAATGACCAGAGCAGGGGTTGCCCTAGAGCAATCAGGAACCTGCTAGAACCAATTAAGACAGGCAAGCTAATTAAGACACCTGCAGCCAATTAAGCACTTACTAGAATCAATTATGGCAGGCAGGCTAATCAGGACACCTGGTTTAAAAAGGACCTCCCATCAGTTAGTGGAGGGGGGGGCATGCAAGGAGCAGGGAGTGAGAAGGTGTGTTGCTGGAGGACTGATGAGTACAAGTGTGATCAGGCTTCAAGAGGGTGATCCTGCAGTGAGGATAAAGAAGGTGCTGGGGGGAGGCCATGAGGAAGTAGCCCAGGGAGTTGTAGCTGTCATACAGCTGATACAGAGGATGTAGACAGCTGCTATCCACAAGGCCCTGGGCTGGAACTCAGTGTAGAGGGTGGCCTGGGTTCCCCCTATCCTCCCAACTCCTGATTGGACACAGGAGTAGTTGACCTGGTCTGTGAGAAACACCAGAGGGAAAGTCTAATTTGGAAAGGGATCTGGCCTGTCCCCGACCCACTAGGTGGGACATAGAGTCTGTGGGGATTGTTCTCTGTTTCCCCCATGCTGGCCAGTGATGGGGTTAGCTGAGTGAATGGCAGGTTTGAGCCTCTAGCAGAAGTGGACAAACTAAGGGCTTTGTCCTCTGAGGTGAGCAGATCCGCCAAAAAGCGCAGGATCCACCAAGGCAGAGGAGGAACTTTGGCACAACACACACATGCACACACATCCTTATCGTTGAAATATAGTAATTTGGATTTTAGTCTAAATATGTGCTGTCATGTTTACAGACCAAATACCGTGGTATTGCGCAGAAGCGCATGAGAGGTAGAATGTGGAACAGACTGGAGACTGAGAAAAAATTATATTGACTGCTGCTTTTTTCTTTCCTTAACACAGGGAAATGCAAAAAGGAAACAAACAGCAATAATAAGGGAAAATAGATGTTTAATATTTGGCAGTTTTAATAATCTAAGATAGTGTTATCTTAGGGTTATGGTGATACTGTTAAGGATTTTTTTAAAAAATACATAGTTACATTGTGCCATTGACCTTAGTGCAGAATTTTCCATTGAAAATCAATAGCATGATATAGCCCATAATTTGTAACCTGCCAGACTTCTGTAAATAAGAGAAACAGTTGTTTAAGTTATGGGGGGGGGGGGGAGGCGGAGAGAGAAAGAAAGAAAATCCATACTGAAAAGGACAACAAGTTATTCAAGAGTGAATAAAGCCATTAAAGAGACAAATCCACCCTTAGATTGCAAATTCTTTTTGGTAAGGACTGTCTTTTTCATGTGTATTTGTATAGCACCTAGCAAAATGGGTCTATGACCAGGTCTCCTAGGCACTATTATAATACAAATAAATAGTAATAATATACAGTTACAAAAAGCCCAGATTTTCTGCTTTTAGTATTTATATAAATATTTAGATAGAAAGCATTTTATAATTTGAACTTAATTTTCTTTATTTCTGTTGTATGTTTAATTTACATTTTGCTCAGACTGCACCACAGAAGTAGTTTCACTTTTATTTATAATCAGTTTCAAGTTCTCATATGTTAGCAGGATTTTTCAGTGTAAATGTTGGAAACGCTAGAGGGAATGTTATTACTTTGAATTAAACTGTTTCCCACTAATATTTTGTTAAAAATATTATGAAACATTTTATTGATCTTAAGCTTTGTTTCTTTATTTTAAAAAATCCTATTTTTTTTTGCCTAAGATAAATTGGTATTGTCACAATAAATATTTGCAATTTAAAACCGCACAAGAATGATGGAAAATAGAAAAGAAACAGTCCTACACATAAAGAAAGAAAAATTGTATGTGGTATTCAGTTGAATGAAGTGTATATTACAAACTTTGGGACCTGGAAAATTTCAAGGACTCATTTATTAGATATATAAGTACATAGCAAATTTTCCTATTTCTTTGTCTGATAACCATCAATCAAAATATTACTGTTTAGAATGGATTGATTGGATTCTGTCGCGCCGGTATTATTAAAAGAGAGTGTTGAAATATAAGGCCAAATGACTCCTCTCAAGAGCCTGTACAACTGGATCACCTATCTTTAACACTCAAAGTCATGTCTGTAGATAATAACCAGCAGAGGACAGAAAATTGATGAAATACATTTTCGAGACTTAGATTATTTTCAATTTCCCTGGACAGAAGTTAAAAAAAGATGGTGTTACATTTTCGCAGAGTGTAGAAGTGGTTCCTTTTTTAAACATAGGCCAATTAGCAGCCAATGATAAAATGTAGCATAATAAGAGATGTAGTAATATTAAGGTTGATCGCCAAGATAACATACAGCAACATCTTTTACAGCTCAGTTATTATTTTATAGAAAAATCTTCTACTTGCACAGTGCAATTACTTGCACAGTGCAAGTAGTGCAAAAATCTTCTACTTGCACAGTGCAATCTTGGACTTCTTTCTACAGCAACATAAGCAGATATTTTTATATCCAAATTCACATCAATATGATGCTTATCCATCTGGGCCCTGCTTCACCAGCATCAAGACTGGGAAATATTTCTTTATCCTGCAACTGCTTCTGCTAATGGCCCTTACTCTAATCTCTGTGACATGATCTTGAGCATACCACCTCATTAGGTAGGGAGGTGGTGGAATCTCCTTCCTTAGAAGTTTTCAAGGTCAGGCTTGACAAAGCCCTGGCTGGGATGATTCAATTGGGGATCGATCCTGCTTTGAGCAGGGGGTTGGACTAGATGACCTCCTGAGGTCCCTTCCAACCCTGATATTCTATGATTACTATCAACCAGTCTCAGCATTTTAGGCTCCAATCTCACAATATACAATGTGCAGATGGACTGCTGCACCTCTCTGGAGCCCAGATGACTTCCCTGCCCTTGTGTTGGTCTGCCCATGCGTTGTACATTGGAGGGTCAGAGGCTAAAGCCATTAGTTAGGGTTTGGAGCAGAAACGAAAGAGAATTTCCTGCTTTTGGACAGTAGTGGGACTACAATACCAGGCCTCCTCAAAAGTGCAAGAGGATTTGAGGGACAGCCAGTTGGAGTGATGTGCTGCCACCATTTTAACAACGGGTCCTGTCACATTTTGGGGTTCAATCTGGACCACTAAAGGGTTGTGTCAACACCCACCCTGTAACCCTGGATGTTTTAAATGCGCTGCTGCTGTAGCTCAAAGCCTGCATAGCAACAGCCCACAGACAAGTGGGCAGGTCTCTGACCATATGTGCACTGTGCAGCCCTGGTTCAGCTCTCTGACCTTTGCAGCCTTGTTACAACACCTCTCTACTCTCCAACAGCCTTGGTTACTACTAGCCAAGTCACCCAACTCACCCCCAGTCCTGAATTTCCCACAAACCATTTGCCATAAAGTGTCCAGACCTCACCTTGAACACTCAGAAAATTAATATTTGGACTTCATTCCGCATCAGGTACTGTGCTCAGGAGCATTTATTTCTATGTAAATGGTTCATATTACAATGGAGGACTTTGCTACATTTTCAATATTTGACAACTGCCTTGCGGTAACTGTACATCATGAAACAATAAGTTACATCATTTTGTATACTTAACAAAATAAAGGAAAATGGAAATAAGCAACTTAACATATTTGTAACCTTGGAAAATTTTTGCTAATGAATGAGATACAGATTTTTCAAGCAATTAGCAGGTCAAGTTATCCATGAGAAAATGGGATACTTTTTTGTTCTAACTGTTGAATAGATTCAGGGGATTTGGTCTCTTCGCGCATCTTGTCGCAAAATAATGAGATGCACTGCTTCATAAATTATAAAACAAGCATTGGTTTTCAAGAGACATGAATTTTGAAATGCTTCTGTTGCTTATAAGGTGTCAAAAACAAAACAAAACAAAACAAAACCCAACAACACCCAGTGTATTCATTTACCAGAAAAAATGGACTGGGGATTTTGTACAGTATACAGCATCAGTTATGAATGTGGCTTGTTGTGCTTGTACTTCCTCTTCCCTTTGCTCTCTCCCTGCACACACTGCAAAGAGGGCATAATCCTGCATGGTGCTGAGCATCTTGCAAGATTGAGTCCTGTAAATGAATTCCACAGACCTTGACAGAGTATAAGAAAGGATTTGTTTCTTCCTTTTACCTGAATTACTTTACATAGGTATGTTGATTTGGGGAACATGTTAATAAAAAAAAAAAAACCTGATCAAACTAAAATTAAGATGAACCTGGAAAAGGGTACAATTGGTTCCTGTTTCCTTCTTCAAATTGTTTGGTAACTACAGATGACATAGTGACAAGTTGATGGGAGACAGCTAGGGCTTTTGGCACCAGGGGAGACATGGGATGCAGTTAAAGCAGATTATTTGGATATTTCTGCTAAAATGCTTGTGACACTACACCCCATATTCTTCACTGTGATATTATGATGTTATGATTATGGCATAATTCTGCTGTATTTTATGCAGGATAGGTCGTGTGAGATATCATTGGAAAGGTTTTGATTTACTGAATATGATTATCCTATTTGTATGCAGGTATCATTTTTGTATCTAAAGTTAGGAATATTGACTATGTATCTGTATCACAAATGTGTTTACACCTGGAGAACTCCCACTAGGCAAAAGACTGTCAGTCTAGACAGCTGTCTGGGAAGGGCCCATTCAAGTTAATAAATCATTAGGGAGAACAATAGGCGTTAGAAGAAGCTTATTCCCCACCTGGGGGTCTTCCTGAGGATGCTACAACTGGCTTCAGAGCAATGGCTGATGTGGCACTACGGGACATGTAACCAGGTCACCTGGTACTGGACTCCATCTTGGAATACCAGTGTTTTTCCACTGACTGGTGTGGGAACGAAGCTTTGAGGCAAAGTGTTCCCGCCCTATGCAAAAGCTATTTGAGGCAGGGGAGTGATATCACTGTGGTTTTTCACTGATTCCCCGCCCCAAAGAGATTCTGGGAAACACCTGAGGAACATGGACTGAACTGGGGGGCAAGTGCTGGACCCAGGCTAAAGGGATTTTCAGTCTGTGAAAGGAACACTGGGTTTTTTAAGCTGTAAGGAAATGCAGCTGGCCTCTTAAGAATCTCTGCAGCCTGCTTGAATTATCGTTTAGGATGAGAATTTGCTACTCATTTCCAATCTCTTTAGTATATTAAGCTTAGTTTGCATGTTTTGTTTGTTTGCTAGGTAACTCGCATGGACCTGTTTGTTATCCTTTATGATAACTTAAAATTTATCTTTTGTAGTTAATAAAATTATTTTTGTTTTGTCTAAAACTAGTGTGTGGGAGTCATAATTTGGGACAGAAAACTGTTGCATATCCTTTTCCACATTCAGGGAGGGGTCAAATGTCATGAGCTTATGCTGTATAGATCTCTGTGCAGCGCAAGATGGTATAATTTTGGGTTTACACTCTGGAGAGGTGGGGGGGTGCACTTCAGCAGCTGGGCAGCTCCATAGCTGCAGCCTGCCCATGCAGAGCTGATCACAGCATCTGTATGTACCGCAGCTGGGTGTGTCCCTACATGTATGTGTGCGGGAGCCTGGGAGAGGGCTTGGCAGGCTGGTCACAGCAGTACAGTGTAAAGAGAGCCCAGGCTAGTAGGTGGGGGACTCGGTGGTACCCCAGTTCCAGGAGGCACCCCAGGGGAAACCAGTCACAATTTTCAGCAGTGAAATATTGGTGGCATTAACATGATTGTCTTTAAATTTCAGAGTTAACCTATTGAAATGAATAGGACAGTTCACAACTCTCAGAGCCATTGGTTTAATTTGTCTACCTATCAGAAAGGTAGGTTTGGTTTATGCTTGGTGCATGTTTTGGTTTTGGAAGTAATTTTGATAGGACCTGCTCCATAACTTTTTTCACTTTGAAGCTGAGATTCTGGAGCACAGGTCTGTGACAAAGGGTAAATTCCACAGTATGTTCTGTGGCTGTGGAATACACAGTGGTCCTGCTTGTGGACATGGAAAGAATGTACAAAGTGTGTTTGTGTGTGCATGTGCACCCGTATCTGTGAGTGAATGGGAGAGAAGGAGATGAATGTGTTTGTGACTTTAAATAAAAAAGGGAATTTGCCCTAACTGCAGCACATGCCTTAGCACAAAGGAAAGGCAGAAAGAAAAGGCAGAACTTGCATCTAGAAAGGAGGGCAGGATATTTAGGGGCATTTTTTACGTGAAGTGCTTGATCATGTTGAGTAGATCTGGGTGTGCCGTGTGCTACAGCATCAGATTGACTAGGAATAAATTAGCTGTTTTTCACTTACCTTATACAGTTGTGATTTATTTAGTTTACATTAAATTGAGAAGTGGTTCTCATTTGCTCCAAACCAGGCACTGTAATTCAAGAATGCTGGAAAAAAGGGCCATAGCATGTGCTATTATGTCTCTGTTCTGTGTAGGGAGAGAATAACTTAACTAATAGTCTAATTCTATGGCCACATAATGCCTCATCCTTCATTACTGCAGAATATGTTTGTTTTTGCAGAAAACTACTTACAGTGCTAGCTATAATGTTATAATTACATTTAGTTCAAAGTATGCTTCCCTCCCTTTCCTTTTAAAATAAATCACCATATACAATGGCATTTCCTTTTCTGGTGGCTACTGGTTAACAGAACATTCAGAACAGTTTAGCTTACACTGCAACATGGCATAAAAGCTCTTTACCAATTACAATAAAGTCTCAATTATAGCTCACAGTCAGTTATCCTCTTTAATAGAATACTCTTGTTGTGTATTAAACAAAGAAACATCAGACTGAATGCCAGTCCTGGACGACGGGGAACTGTGCATGCTTTAATTGTATAAGAAAATAAAAGTGTGACATAACAATCTATTATCTGAGAAATAACAGTATGCATTCATGTAGTGAAAGACTGTGGGCCAGATCTTCTGGTAGTATAAATCAGCATAACTCCATAACTTCATTGAAGCCAATGGAGCTAAACTGTTTTACAACTACCTAAAAAATCTGGCTCCCCATCCTTAATTTAGATAATCATGTTAAGTGTTTTTCCTGCTACACTCCCACTGTGTACATAAATTATACCCCTCTTCCATGCCCACTGGACACCACGTTGGGGGGAGATTTCACTAGTCTCCCATGATACTTACACACTGCAACACTGATTCTCTTCTTACTTACAATGGTTTTAATTCAGTGGAGTTATCCCTGATTTTTATACGTGCGTGAGAAAGGAGAATCAAGGCCATCGGGTGTAATTTACAGTATTGTTAAATCACTCAACATGTGGCACCATTTCTGTTTACTTTGGATTACCTTATTTTAGTATATTAATTGTTGCCATAACACAAGGGGAAAAACATGCTAGTACCAAAAAGATTTAATGGAATAGATATAATAGAAAGGAGCTTATCTGTATGGTAAGCTTTGTATTGAGCCTCCATTTAGACTTTGAAGTAATTTAACAAAAAGGAACAAGACATAAAAAGTTTCTCTCCCTCTCTCTTTTCAAAGTAGTTCAAACAATATCTATATCAAGGTTTGCTTATGAGTTCCTGTTTGCTTTCTATTCTCTATCTGAAAATAACTACTTAGTTGTATGTGTCCCTTTAGAATGCTGTTGTCACTGAAGTATATTGTCACAGAGGAAGAAATACATACAGGCAGAGAAAGAGAACGCTCGAATGATAAAATGCTTTTGAAAGCACAGATTCAATATATGTAACCACAAATGGAAAATATTCTACTAGATACCCACTGGAATTGGATGCCAATGACCTCCTAACACTTGCACAGTCTCAGAATAATCCAATACCAGTAAAAGAAATCATATAATTTCACACACATCTTTGTGTGTGTGTATAGCGTACACATCTCATCTTAGCAGTGTAATATCCTTTTTTTTTTCTGAATTGTGAGGAAAAATGTAATACAACTGAAACAACATTCCAACATTAGGACTGTGGTCTGCACAAGTAATCAAGTGCAGTGCAGGAAGATTGGAAATATTATCAGTACTGTCAGCCATAAGCATTCAAAATTCATGAGGCAGGCTCCATAAAATCATAAGATTAAAAAAAAATGGAGGTTCTTTGATCTTCTGGTTTTTGTGCCATTTGGATACACCCAGGTCACGTTTTCAGGCTTTTCTGTGCCATCCTGAGGGCAAGACACTCACTTAAAAAAAACGTGAAAAGTTGAGACAGTCAGCTTGACTCCAGGAGGTGGGCATTATTATCATGAGATATTCCATGCACTTCCACCAACTTACCATGACTTGTTGATTGCCTTAAAATTGAATTGTAAGATGGAATGATTTAAATTTTTGTTCTGTTTTTCTTGGTTAACAAATAAACATATTTTTACTACAAAAATAGAAGTGCAGCAGGGCAAAAGTACATTTTGCACATTATTTTAATTGAACCATTTTTCTAGCCATGTGCCTGTGAGGTCCCTTGCATAGACCCACTAAAGTCCTTGGCAGTGCAGCTCCAAAGGACGCAGGATGCCAGAATACAGTGAAAGTGAGACTTATGCAGAATCAGTTTCTTTCACCAATGCTCCTTGAGCTAGAAATAACCCATATTATAACCTGCCATTTGATTTTAAATCTGATACCAACTGTGCAATCCTCCAACTTTACCTTAGAAAATGACACTCAATTATTGTATGCTGTAGAGCTCCAAATAAAATATAGACCATGCAAACTGCATTCTAATAAGTGGCTGCAATAGTGTAGTAGTTGATGAATGTGCACTGGCAAAGGTGTGTGTGGCAGTTTACATTGCATCCACTTAATTTATACTTGGCTTCAGCCAGTGCTACCAATCACTTACTTTCAAAATCAAGGGGAAAAAAAGACTTAATTCATACTAGTATGAAACTATGTGAAGGCAAGCCTGAGGTATTGTCTCCTCTGCAATAAAACACCCACAGCTAGCCCATGTCAGTTGACTCAGGCTTGTGGGGCTCAGGCTGGGGACTATAAAATTGCAGTGTAGATATTTGTGCTTGGGCTAGAGTCCAGAGTCTGGAACCCTCCAGCCCAAGCCCAAATGTCTGCACCGCAATTTTATGGTCCTGCAGCCCAAGCCCAGTGAGCCCATGTCAGCTGACATGGGCTAGCCATGGGTATTTTACTGCAGCGTAGACATATCCACAGAGACAAATTTTGGTACAAATTTTAAATGAATCAAACTGTATCATATAATCTATATGGATAGAAATTCCATGCTTGAATACTCAGAATATCGTAGTTGGAATAGACTACCAACTACCTGACTGGGATGGTGACAGTGAATGTAAAATGCTGAGGGAGATTAGAGAAACTACAAAAACAGAAAATCAGTGAAAATGAGGGATTTAATCTATCCCCATATTACATGGGTATATGTTGTCACAGTTGCTGGAGTGGCTCACGACAGTAAGTGAGCGAACCTCAGGGCAGACTGTCAAAAAGCAGGGCAGATACCCCAAACTGGTTGTATGTTCTATAATTAGCTTCCACCAACCCAGTAACGAGTGTGAACTCCTGAAGAACTGTAACAGTCTTACCATGGAGCCACAGACAGTCTCCTTGGGCACTTCAGACTATCTTGCCACCCAGGAAAGCAGGACTTAGTGATAGATGGTTGCCATACACCAAAGATCACAAAATATTCAGGTTGCTCCCAGTCCCAAGAAATCAGTCACTTACCCCAGGACAATTTGTACCTTAGATCTCGCATTGACAATGACTGTAGCCAATCCTGTAGTAAACTATCTAAGCATTTATTAACTAAGAAAAGAAATGAGAGAGTTATTACATGGTTAAAACAGGCAAGTACATATTCACAAACGAGTTACAGTCTGTGGTTTCAAAAAGTGACAGTATTGAAGTAATCTGTGAGCTCTGAATGTCTTTTAAGGCTACTCAGGCTGCTTGGGGATCTCTGCTTCTGTTCCATAGCTTTATTCCTGTGAGAGTCCAAACAGCAAAAGATGAAAACATTTCTTGTCAGTTATTTTTATTTCCTTCTTCCAGAATTCAAGCTGATGGGATGGT
Source organism: Lepidochelys kempii (assembly GCF_965140285.1). Lineage (NCBI taxonomy): Eukaryota > Metazoa > Chordata > Testudines > Cheloniidae > Lepidochelys > Lepidochelys kempii. The sequence goes on from NC_136380.1 coordinate 181,153,967, forward strand.
CCCTTTTGTACGTAGCCTCCTCTTGGGAGTGAGGGGGCTATTAACAAAGTCTTCATATTATAAAGTCCCACAATAGCCCATTTAGTTTTGATGGGCCTTCTAGATGGGAAGGAGAAGATCCCTCCTGACTGAGTTCAGAGTTTCAGAGCAAACATTTCTTACTGCTACAAAGCAAAAACTTAAATATTACCTTATAGCATGTGATAGACATATTATAAGTGAGATTAATGCATGCAGCAATTTACAAGCATTTCATAAAGTCTAAACACATTGTTATAAACCCAATACCCATCTTAACCATACTAACACAGAGATGAAATAGATGGTTTCTAGCAATGAATGTGTCAGTGCTCAGATGAGACCTAAAGCCTCGGCAAGAGCTGGCACCTGGTCACCGGTGTCACACATGTTACCTCAGGACAGGACACAAAGATAAAATTTCTAGACACTATTAATGATTGCTTATTGGAATTGCTGGTCTTGGAACCCATAAGCCAGGAGGAAATTCTTGATTTAGTCCTAAGTGGATCACAGGATCTGGACCAAGAGGTGAATATAGCTCAACCACTCGGTAATAGAGGCCATAAAATAATTAAATTTAACATCATTGTAGGGGGCAGAATACCACAGAAACCACAGTAACAGAATACCACAGAATACCACAGTAACATTTCACTTTGAAAAGGGGACCTACACAGAAATGAGGAAGCTAGTTAAATAGAAATTAAAAGGAACAGTCACATGAGTGAAATGCCTTCAAGCTGTATGGAAACTATTTATAAATACCATAATAGAGGCTCAAAGTAAATGTATACCTCAAATAACAATTAAAATACCAGTAAGAGCACCAATAAAATGCTACCATGGCTAACCAACACAGCTAAAGAAGTACTTAGAGGCAAAAAGGCATTCTTTAAAAATTGGAAGTGAAAACCTAGTGAGGAAAAGAGAAAGGAACAAACTCTGGCATGTCAATTGTAAAAGTATAATTAAGCAGGCCAAAAAAGATTTTGAAGAACAACCAGGAAAAGATACAAAATCTAGCAGCAAAATGTTTTTAAGTACATCAGAAACAGGAACACTGGCAAACAATCAGTGGGGCCACTGGACAATCAATGGGCTAAAGAAGCATTCAAGGAAGACAAGGTCATTGTGGAGAAGCTAAATTAATTATTTGCATTATTCTTCCCTGCAGATCATATGAAGGAGATTCCCACACCTGAGCCATTCTTTTTAGATGACAAATCTGACAAACTGTCCCAGATTGAGTGGTCAATAGAGGAGTTTTTGGAATAAATTGATAAACATAATAGTAATAAGTCACCAGGACTAGATGGTGTTCACCCAAGAGTTCTGAAGGAACTCAAATAAAAAAATGCAGAACAACTGTGACGTAACCTATTGCTTAAATCAGCCTCTGTACCAGATGACTGGAGGTTAGCTAACACAATGCCATTTTTTAAAAAAAGTCTCCAGAGGCAATATTCTCAATTATAGACTCATAAACCTTCAGTACCAGGCAAAATGGTTGAAACTACAGTAAAAGAAGAGAATTATCAGACACACTGATGAACACTAATTACCCCTTTTCCCAAATCCTGTATGAACATCTTGAACAGCACAGATCCTAGTACAGATCTTTGGGGAACCCTGCTATTTACCTCTCTCCACTGTGAAAATTGATCATTTATTCCTACCCTTTATTTTCTATCTTTTATCCAGTTACTGATCCATGAGAGTGGGGAAGAGTGAACATGGCATTTGTAAAGGGAAATCATGCCTTACCAATCTATTAGAATTCTTTGAGGGGGTAAATAAGAATGTAGACAAGGGTCAGCCAGTCGATGTAGTTTTCTTCTACTTTCAGAAAGTTTTTGACAAGATTGCATACCAAAGGTTCCTAAGCAAAGTAAGCAGCCATGGGTAAGGCTATGTTTTAGTCATGGGTATTTTTAGTAAAAGTCATGGACAGGTCACAGGCAGTAAACAAAAATTCATGGCCTGTGACCTGTCCATGACTTGTACTATACACCTGACTAAATCTTGGGAGTGCTGCGGGTGTTCTGCAGGGACCATGGGTGTGCAGGGGGGCTGCAGGTGTTGGAGGGGTGGTCCAGGGGGTGCCGGGAGTGCGGCAGGGCGGTCCGGGGGGTGCTGTGGATGCTTGGGTGGGAGCAGTCCAGGACTCCGGCTGGTGCTGGGAGGCTGAGGGGGACGAGTTGGTGGGGCTGGCAGACTCCTTACTCAGATTCTCAGGAGTGGTGACATGTCTTTCCCTAATGCTGCTAGCTCCGCATGCTGCCAGCTCTGCAGCTCCCATTGGCCTGTAACCACAGCCAATGGGAGCTGCGGGGGTGGTGCCTGCAGGCCGAGGCAGCGCATGGAACTAGGAGCTGAGGGAGGAATGGACATGTTGCTGCTTCCGGGGAGGCCCCCCTAAGGTAAGCACTGCTCACACCCCCTTCTATGCCCCAACCCCCAGCCCTGAGACACCTCCCACACTCAAACTCCTCCTGCTGCTGTTGGAGGGTGGGGGGAGCGGTGGCCTGAGACTGCCCCACTAGTGGCCAGTGTGACTGGCCCAGGGGCTGTCTGAGCTGCTCGGGCAGCCCCAAAGCCAGCCACACCAGCCACTGCAGAAGTCACGGAGGTCACGGAATCGGTGACTTCTATGACCTCCATGACAAACTCGCAGCCTTAGTCATGGGATAAGAGGTAAAGTCTCTCATGGATCAGTAACTGGATAAAAGATAGAAAATAAAGGGTAGGAATAAATGATCAATTTCACAGTGGAGAGAGGTAAATAGCAGGGTTCCCCAAAAATCTGTACTGTGCTGTTCAATACGTTCATAAATGATTTGGAAAAAGGGGTAAACAGTGAAGGTGGCAAAGTCTGCAGTCTTATTCAAGATAGTTAAATCCAAAGCTGACTGCAAAGAGTTGCAAAGGGATCTCACAAAACTGGGTGACTGGGCAACAAAACGGCAGATGAAATTCAATGTTGATAAGTGCATAGTAATGCACATTGGAAAACATAATCCCAATAAATATACAGAATGATGGTGTCTATATTAGCTGTTAACACTCAAGAAAGAGATTTTGGATTCATTGCAGATAGCTTTTCGAAAACATCTGCTCAATATGCAGTGTCAGTCAAAGAAACTAACAGAACACCAGGAACCATTAGGAAGGTGATAGAAAATAAGGCTAAAAATATTATAATGCCAGTATATAAATCCATGGTAAGTCCACACTTTGAATACTACATGCAATTTTAGTTACCCTGTCTCAAAAAAGATATATTAGAACTGGAAAAGGTACAGAGAAGGACCACAAAAATCATTAGAGAGATGGAACAACTGCCATACGAGAAGAGATAAAAAAGACTGGGACTGTACAGGCTAGAAAAGAGACCACTAAGGGGAGGATATGATAGATGTCTATTAAATCATTAATTTTGTGAAGAATGTTTATAAGGAAGCGTTATTTACCCCTTCCATAATACAGGTTTCAGAGGAACAGCCGTGTTAGTCTGTATTCGCAAAAAGAAAAGGAGTACTTGTGGCACCTTAGAGACTAACCAATTTATTTGAGCATGAGCTTTCGTGAGCTACAGCTCACTTCATCAGATGTTTACCGTGGAAACTGCAGCAGACTTTATATACACACAGAAATCATGAAACAATACCTCCTCCCACCCCACTGTCCTGCTGGTAATAGCTTATCTAAAGTGATCAACAGGTGGGCCATTTCCAGCACAAATCCAGGTTTTCTCACCCTCCACCCCCCCACACAAATTCACTCTCCTGCTGGTGCTAGCCCATCCAAAGTGACAACTCTTTACATAATCAAGTCGGGCTATTTCCTGCATAGATCAAGGTTTTCTCACATCCCCCCCACCCCCATACACACACAAACTCACTCTCCTGCTGGTAATAGCTCATCTAAACTGACCATTCTCCAGGTTTAAATCCAAGTTAAGCCAGAACATCTGGGGGGGGGGGGGTAGGAAAAAACAAGAGGAAACAGGCTACCTTGCATAAACATAATCAAGTCGGGCTATTTCCTGCATAGATCAAGGTATGCAAGGTAGCCTGTTTCCTCTTGTTTTTTCCTACCCCCCCCCCCCCCAGATGTTCTGGTTTAACTTGGATTTAAACCTGGAGAATGGTCAGTTTAGATGAGCTATTACCAGCAGGAGAGTGAGTTTGTGTGTGTATGGGGGTGGGGGGGATGTGAGAAAACCTTGATCTATGCAGGAAATAGCCCGACTTGATTATGTAAAGAGTTGTCACTTTGGATGGGCTAGCACCAGCAGGAGAGTGAATTTGTGTGGGGGGGTGGAGGGTGAGAAAACCTGGATTTGTGCTGGAAATGGCCCACCTGTTGATCACTTTAGATAAGCTATTACCAGCAGGACAGTGGGGTGGGAGGAGGTATTGTTTCATGATTTCTGTGTGTATATAAAGTCTGCTGCAGTTTCCACGGTAAACATCTGATGAAGTGAGCTGTAGCTCACGAAAGCTCATGCTCAAATAAATTGGTTAGTCTCTAAGGTGCCACAAGTACTCCTTTTCTTTTTCCATAATACAAGAACCAAGGATCGCTCAATGAAATGAGTAGGCATCAGGTTTTAAACAAAACATGAGGAAGTACTTCTTTACACAACATACTGTCCACCTGTGGAACTCATTGCCAGGCAATGTTGTGAAGGACAAAAGTAGAACTGGTTTCAAAACAGAATTAGATGGTTAAAGGAGGATAGGTCCATCAGTGGTATAAATTATGCCGAGATGGTCAGGGAAGCAACCCCATTCTCTGGGTGTCTCTAAATCTCCAACTGTCAGAAGGTGGGACTGGAAGACAGAGGATGACTCATTCAATAATTGCGCTATTCTGATCATTCCTGCTGAAGCATCTGACATTGGTCACTGTCAGAAGACGGGATACTGGGCTAGGTGGACCATTGGTCTGACCCAGTGAAGCTGATCTTATGGAAAAAAATAAGTTACATTTCCCTAGCTGCTGACTGCTTACACAATTCTCATTATACATGTAGATCAAGAAAGTTCTCCCATCTACAGCATAGGCCATTTACTCCATTATATATTTGTATTTGCAAATAAATAAGACACAAATGTGAATTGCTAATCTGAAAAGTGATTTTCTGAGATTTAGAAAGAGTCCTTCAATGCACAAAATATCTATTATACCAAAAAAGGATCATTGTTTCAGTATAAACAACTTTCAAAGACATATTTTAAATGCCAGAGCAGTATATAAATCTCACTTTTGCAACAAGGCTACCTTGATCCTTATCCTCCACAATACATTATTAGAATCCTATACCTAAATAGCTACTTTTAAGTCCCAATTCAGCGAAGCACTTAAACATGTTTGTAAGGACTTCCCTACACAGCAAAGCACTTAGTTTCTGATTCAGCAAGGTTCATTTACTTTAAGTAAGTGAGAAGTACCATTCAACTGTGTGGGGATACTCATATACTTAAAGTACAGTACATGCTTAAATACCTTGCTGAATTGGGGTCTTATGCATGAGTTTAAGTCCAACTGACTAGAATGACATTTAGACAGCTACTTAAAAAGTTAAGCATATGCTTAAGTGCTTCGCAGAACAAAGGCCTTATTCAGCACCAATGGTAGTAAAATTAGAAGTCTGAATGATAGGCTTGGAGACTAAAAACACCTATCAGTGAACAAAGTACTCATAAGTATTAAAACAAAGGGAAACAAAACAACAACAAATGGGAGAGATATGACTGGAGTAAATAACACAAACATGATAATTTTAAAATAAGCATATTTTTAGTACAAAGAAATTTGATATCATGTACATAATACAACTTTATATTATCTCACAAAAATTGCTTATTCAGAAGTTTGTTTCCAATTCTGCAAACTCTCAAAAATAAATAAAATATCTTTCCTCTGGAAACTACAAGAATCATGGTTCACTCAGTTGTCATAAATAAAAATTGTACATATGACAAAGAAAAATGCAGAGAGAAAGAAACAGCTGCAATATAAACAGAAAAAAAATCAATATTTATAGGTTTTACGTAACACCTGGTCTAAAAAGTAAATGATTTTGATTATCCAGCTTCCTGGAAGAAGGACAAGCAAAACTTGATATGGATTTAATCAGGCCGCAACTTTATTATTAGATGTGTGGGACTACCTGATAAAAGTGTACAGTGCAGGCAACTCCACGTTCATTCAGTAACTACCCAGGGCTTCCACCAGCTCCGCTCTTTTTCCATCCAGCTCCCCAAGCCAACCCATTGCTGGGACCTTACCATCCATCCCCACCCCTACCCCGTAGGAGAGTTGAGGTGGGCTATAAGAAGGATATTGGCTCCCTGCCGTACCAATCATAGGAGCCCCTACCCCCTCCCATTCCATTATTTTAACCAGCACCTTCTTTTTAATTCTTTTCCCAGGCCATTTATCTGGTCACTAGATGCCTTCCCTGTGGAGCACCTGCTCTAGACACCCACCCCACACTTACAAAGTAAATTGCAATATATAGCCTATGCCCTTTCCTCCTCATCATAATAGGTCTTCCCTGATACCCGCTGTGTGGAAGGCAAAAATATCCCCACTCCATCTAAGCCAATATGGTGGTGAGGGAAAAATTCCTTCCCACCCCCCCTAAAGAGGGGCAACTAGCACAATGCCCAAAGCAGGTCCTAACCAAACCTGATATTCACACCTCCAGGGGAGGGAGGGGTGAGTGCTGTCTTGCTTGATGCCTAAAGAAAGGGCTTCCAATGTCAGGGCTTGCACCTGTTAAAACCTTCTGCCCTTAAGTTCCCAGGGGATAAGTCAGAGTTGCCAAGCTGACCCCAACCACCTTTTTGCAGCAGTTTCTTACCTCCTTCCCCCTTCTCCCACCCCACCCCCCAACCTGGAAAGCACTGCTACCTTCTTCCAGCAAACCTGGGCAACATTCCCCTGCTTCCGCTACAGTGCGGTCATATCCTATTGTTCAAATGGTGTCCAAGGAAATGCAAAAAGCAAGTCATTATTGTAGACAACAAGCAACAAAAACACATCTATTTTGGATGGGCATGGTACCAGAGAATATGTATTTTGAGTTAAATTGTGATTTCAGTTTAACTTCACTGATGTAATGGAGTTACTGCAAAATTACATCAATTTAACAGTGATCAGAATTTAGCTCAAAGTATATATATAGATTCTAATCTGAGGTACACTGGTGCAAAACCTGACTCTATTTGAAGTCAACGGAGTTATTCAGGTTTTACACCAGCGTAACTGAGATCAGAATCTGGCTATTAAATCACAAATTAATTTGATTGTACTCTACAGTTATGTACATCATCCTCATTATCCTCAGTTTCTGTGCAAGAGAATTTTAGGTCTGGAATAGCAAGTGCTTCATAGGTCAACACAAAAGTACAGGGGGTGAGCTGTGTCTTAGGTGTTAGTGTTCTTGCCATGTAGGTACAAAGTCAGTTTCACCCGGAGCGAGTGACTTTTTTGAAAAGCGCCCCATAACTCCAAGATTTTTATTTTATTGCAGATAACTTCATAAGCATTTGTTAGCCTTATGTAGGCATCAAAATATTTTGTAAACTGACATTACAATCGTTACCATTGCTGTTTTCAGTGCTGCCTTCAGTGGCACACAAACTCATTGCTATTGTGGCTTTAATAAAATTGGCCATTATGCTTGCTCGTGAATGTGCAGAAGCTAATTTTCCATGATCCACACAATGCAGCTCTGTGGAGCCATTTCTCTGGGCCAGCTTTACCACAACATATTGCATGTGCTACTCCTTATGTCTCAAAGTGAAGTTTTATTCCATCCCCAAAATAGTAACAAAGTTACTACCTAGGATTGTCATTCTTTTCTTCTGGTATTCTGAAAGAAGTGCCAAATTTGCAAAAGCCAGCGTTCATAGAAAGGAAGCATGCTCTCTGAGCCCACAGAGATGATGCTGCAGCTGATCAGAGACATTTTGGTATGTTGTCATTTTGTTCCGGCATGTTTTGCAAGCCAGAAAACTCAAGGGTCACCAATCATCCTGATAAATCTCTCTCCTGGACACTTCATTGTGAAAGCAAATAAAAAATTTGATATACAACAGCACAAGAAGTTGCATAGCTGCACTATCGCTCCTTACAACTATCCTTCTGTTCATATCTAATCTAATTATCATTAGATACAGCTATTTCACAGCCTGTAGACAAGCACTGGAGAAAGATACTAAAATGATTGGACAGTTTTGTTGTATAAGAATTATAGTAGTTGGATTAAGAGGACAAAAAATAAAAAAAAAAGTCAGTTTGTCTTTAGTTCTTCAGAAATCTTTTTCCCTCCCTTGATGTATAGTCATATAAATCTTGTAAGGGATGTGTCTATATAGGAGAGAATATGGACCCACAGGATATTTTCTCAGAAGAATCTGTATGCTTCATGAAGTACAGTAGTACACATCTGAAATCAGATTAATGCTGTCAAATAGAATAGTTTGATTTTAAAACCACATGTCTAAATAAGGTGGAAATAGATGACAGTACATGACGCTCATCTCACTTACAATAGTGATTTATAGTGTGGACCTCAATAGTATTAATTCTGATTTAAACTTTCATGAAAGGAAAAATTGTTTATAAATATGCCACTTTTTAACCCCTCACTTTTGATTAGATGTTCCTGGGAGCCAAAAATTATAGTTCAATCCAAGAAAGGGGCACATGCACTATAGTCAAATTGCATAAATGTTTGTGTGGAAGCTACGAGACTGAAATGTACAGAGCTTGAAATAAACACAACAATATGCTTTTGATATGGTCTCCCACAGTATTCTTGCCAGCAAGTTAAAAAAGTATGGATTGGATGAATGGATTATAAAATGGACAGAAAGCTGGCGAGATTGTTGGGCTCAATGGGTAGTGATCAATGGCTCAGTGTCTAGTTGGCAGCCAGTATCAAGCAGAGTGCCCCAGGAGTCAGTCCTGGGGCCGGTTTTGTTCAACATCTTTATTAATGATCTGGACGATGGGATGCATTGCACCCTCAGCAAGTTCGCGGATGATGATAAGCTCGGGGGAGAGGTAGATACGCTGGAGAGTAGGGATAGGGTCCAGAGTGCCCTAGATAAATTGGAGGATTGGGCCAAAAGAAATCTGATGCGGTTCAACAAGGAGAAGTGCAGAGTCCTGCACTTAGGACAGAAGAATCCCACGCACCACTGCAGGCTGGGTACAGACTGGCTAAGCAGCAGTTCTTCAGAAAAGGACCTGAGGATTACAGTGGATAAAAGCTGGATATGAGTCAGCAGTACGCCTTTGTTGCCAAGAAGGCTAACTCCATATTGGGCTGCATTAGTAGGAGCATTACCAGCAGATCAAGGGAAGTGATTATTCCCCTCTATTTGGCACTGGTGGGCCACATGTGGAGTATTGCGTCCAGTTTTGGGCCCTCCACTACAGAAAGGATGTGGACAAATTGGACAACTACCTGAAGGGGGCGTTCCAAAGAAGATGGAGCTAGGCTGTTCTCAGTGGTAGCAGATGACCATGAACAAAGAGCAGTGGTCTCAGGTTGCAGTGGGGGAGGTTTAGTTTGGATATTAGGAAACACTATTTCACTAACGGGGTGGTGAAGCACTGGAATGGGTTACCTAGGGAGGTGGTGGAATCTCCATCCTTAGAGGTTTTTAAGGCCCAGCTTGACAAAGCCCTGGCTGGGATGATTTAGTTGGTGTTGTTCCTGCTTTGAGCAGGGGGTTGGACTAGATGACCTCCTGAGGTCTCTTCCAACCCTAATCTTCTATGATTCTATAGAATCCCCAGAGGATGGATAAGCTGACAGTACTTTGAATCAGCAACATAGTGCTCTGAAGGTCTGATAAATCTGAAATTAATTCTTTTTTTTTTTAAATTCAAAATGTTTAAATCAAATTCAATATAATTAATTTAATAAAAGAAACTACAATTTTAAAAGTGTAAAAACATTTAAAGTGTAAGTTAAAAGTGGAGACAACTTTGACTGAAAGAGATGCACAGGGGTGGAAAACAAAGGGCTAGACCCTCAGTACAAATTAGCTTAGCTCCACTAACATCTTCTTTGCCACTGATTTTTTGACATGTTTTATCTTGTTCTTTTCTAGGTGTTTTGACTCTGATACAAATAAGCCTATGGGATTTATGAACCCAAACTCATGGCATTTGGGGAGTTATGATTGAGGTCTATAAAATCATGACTGGTGTGGAGAAAGTAAATAAGGAAGTATTATTTACTCCTTCTCAAAACACACAAACTAGGGGTCACCAAATGAAATTAATAGGCAGCAGGTTTAAAACAAATAAAATGAAGTATTTCTTTACCCAATGCACCGTCAACCTGTGGAACTCTTTGCCAAAGGATGTTGTGAAGGCCAAGATTATAACAGGGTTCAAAACCGAACTCTATAAATTCATGGGGGATAGGTCCATCAATGGATATTAGCCAGGATGGGCAGGGATGGTGTCCCTAGACTCTGTTTGCCAGAAGCTGGGAATGGGAGACAGGACATGGATCACTTGATGATTACCTGTTCTGTTCATTTCCTCTGGGGCACCTGGCATTGGCCACTGTCAGAAGATGGGATACTGGGCAAGGTGGACCTTTGGTCTGACCCAGTATGGCCGTTCTTATGAATTTCATGATGATTTAGGCACCTAGCTCCCTTAGACTCCTTTGAAAATGCCAGCCCAATTTTAATTTTGTTGTCAAACTAACTACCTCTAGATCACTTGACATTTTTGTTTTATTTCCTTCAGAGAATCTACAGCATAGTCTTTTGTCGCTACATTTTGGCTGTATCAGGCAGCACCACTGAAATCAATTCCATTGACTTCAATGTGAGCTCTTGTAATGCAGTGCTAGAACCAACAGATCAAATACTGCTGTCAGTGAAAATTCAAAATAAGTCCATGGAAGTGGCTAAGTAGCAAGAAGAAATTGTTGGGAAAGAAATAACCCAAAGACAGAAAATGCTTGAATGTGGAATGAGGAGAAATATGACAGAATATATATTAAAACTAGTAAACGATAGCATTTCTTTGTTTAAACATGGCTAACTGTGGTAGCTAAATTAGAGCTATTGTTATGCTCCTAGTCACAGCCAAAAACAATTCATTTGGGGGAGGGGGTAAATTTTTTTTTGCAAAACCCCAAAATATTCTACAGAAAAAAATAGGTTTTTTTTTAAAATGTTCAAATTTTTTCACTGGCATAAAATAATTTCCTGACCTTTTATGCAGAAATATATATATTTTTTACTTAAGCAAATGACACTACATTGATTTACACAAATGAGAGTCTGTCCCAGTATTTCAATCTATATGGTGGTTCACCTTCTCCTTGGGGAAGCTTCCTGGTACTTTGCCAAACTAGCTGAAGAGTGTGAAGCTTATGGGAAGATACCAACAGAGAGAGACTGCTTGCTCGCCTGCTTTCTGCTAGCTTGTCAGCTCATCCTCGGTCTCAGCTCCTCAGCAATGCACTTGACAGGGAGCTGGGAGCCCCCATGGTACATGGGATGATAGGGACCTAGGATCTTAAGGTTTCCAGATTGCTTGGGTGCCCTGTTCCACTGAAGCCCGCCAAGGGCTGCTAGGCTCTCAAGCTCTCCTTGGGAGCTAAGCAGCCCAGGGAGCTTGGAAATCGTATTGGAAATAAAATATTGTGGAATTTCAGTTCTGCAAAAAACTTCCCATTTTTGGCTTTTCAGACCTATTGAGGATGAGTTGGTTTTTCCCCCCTCAAAACTCATTTCTCCCCCCATGGAAGAATAATTCCATTTCCCAGCCAGTTCTAGGGGTATTTAAGAAGGGTCATGCTTTTCATATATGGGAGTCTGTCTTAATGGTTTCCCTCCTGATCACCTTATCTCTGGGGGAGGTGGAGCCTCCTCATAAAATCCCTATCACAGGACAACCAGGTAATATACATCACCTTATGTGGATCCCTCCACCTTCAAAACATCTAGGGTGAAATTAATCTCCCAGCAGCAGGCCAGCACAAGGTAAATGCATCACATAGGTCACATCGGTGCTCTTAAAATAGGACTTCAGAGCTGTATAGGCCTTGTGAATTTCACCCTTGGATAGATATTATGGTGAATCTCCATTCCTTATGGAGAGAAATATAATGTGCTGTATTTATGAGGGTATCAAGTCAGGTTGAGGATAGTTTAGCCATATTTGTGAAGTGTTCTTTAAAACAAAACTTTGTGAATGAGCATAGTGAGAGAATAATAGACAGAGAATCCTTCCAAATATCTACCAGTGCACCTCAATCCTGACCTGAAACTTCTCTGCCTTTCCAGTGTTAGTCCTCCTTGATTTAGACTGCCAGCCATGCAAATTAAGGACTAAAATGAGACTACCACATATTTTCAAATTGTGACCTAATTAGGATTTGAACTTGATGTCCAGTGGTGAAACACTAATATATTAACCCATCTGAGCCCCTGTAAGCAGCATTCTGATAAAAAACTCTGCCAGTTTCTCATTGAACTATATACAATTAGACCTGGGTTACTCATCCAATTCCTAACCTCTATTAACCCATTCCATGAGAAAGTATATTCTTGACACACAGAGAGCCAGCTGATGTTCATTGATGCTGACAATGTGCAAAAATCACTCATGTTAGAGAAGATATTTTCTAAGGTCTTAGATACTGTTTATTAGCAATACACAATCCATCTTTAGAGTACAAATTGGATAATATACAATGATGACAAAGGCAATAATTCTACATTATCCACAAGAAAGTGTTCAAGTGCTATTCCCAAGAATGCCTAAGTGTGCTCCCAGAAAACAGATGAATAGCTGTGGATCTGAAAATTAGGGGCTGGGCATATTGCAGAAGAATTAGGATCTATGTTAATGTGATATTTCTTTAACTATTGTGGTGCACAGGGCTAGGATTTCTATAATTTGCTGTTGAATGCTCAGTTTGATCACCTGTCTCTATACATAGCCTGAATAGGTCAATGTTACAAAATAGGCTATTGGAATTTGTGTGTTTCATGCACCTTTTTCTGTACCATTTCAATGTTTTATCTACTGAATGCCTAATTTAGTTTAAGCCTCATTGAAGTCAGTCAGACTTGAGCAGATGCTTAGGTAATTTTCTCAGTTGGGGCCTTAAAGCATAATATTCAGTTTGGCCATGTTTAAGTGCCTATTGCATTGACTTTGAAGATTCTAGCAGACAAATTGACATAAAATAGCATTTGAAAGCAAAATTTAGACAATAACCTGAAAGTGATTTTTTTTAACCTTGTAAGTATGAGTCTTCACACAGAAAATCTGATTCTAAAGTGTTACACTCATCCGTTCAGGGAACAGGGTGGGTAGGACCTGAGTTTTAAATCTTGACTAAAGAACAGTGACCTCTACTACCATGCTGGGATATTGGTTCAGTATGGGAGCTTCACTTCCTGGAGCATCTCCCCCGCACCCAGTTAGAGCTATCTTCTACAAGCACTGACAAGGCAAAACTTTACTTAGTTTATGAGAGATTATGAGATCACAGTTTGAGAAGTTACACTTTAGTGATCAATGAGGCTTTTCTCCATATTTGGCAGGAGAAGTCTCAGAAGATTCCTCCTACTACTTGTCATTACCACGCAGAATCTGTCTCTTTTGATGGAGCCATATTCCTGCTATCTCTGCTTATCATCATGATTTGACACAGCTCCCACCAGGGAAGGAGGTATCATCACAAGGAAAGGCTGCAATGGCATTTCTGCCATTTCCATAAGCTGAGGATCTGACCCTTGGTGCTGAATTTATAGCTATGTTGTGCAGACCCTTTGAACTTTTTTCTACAGTGAAGTATCCTGGATTAAGTCATATGGACATACTGAAATTTTATTCATTTAAGAGAAAATGTGCTCTAAAAGCCTTACTTTGGTTTGCCAGTATGTATAATAATATTTAAAAAGTAAGAGACATAAAATTAAAGTTGAGCAGCTGGTAGAAATTATTTGGGATTGTAGTGCATGATCTATTATTACAAAGCAGTAGGGAATTTAATGGGTGCATTTAAGTCCCAATCCTGCAAACATTTCTACACACATGCAATTTTATTATCACACAAACAGTCCCATTGACTGCAATGGATCTACTCGTCTGAGCATAAATGTTTACAGGATAAGGCACTGGCAGACTTTCTAAAGTTCAGGGACTGTTTTTTTTTAAATGTATTTGATAAGAAGGTTTAACTCTGCATGTGTCATTTCCAGAGTTAACACCCTGTCAACCACACTTATACTTTTATGAAGTCTATGTGCAGTGGTAGGAATTATACGTAAAGTCAAAGCATGAGTTAGAGCAGTTCTGTGTGAGTGTGTCTATGTTGTGGGGATGGGGCAGTGGATGGAAATGTAGATCAAACTGCTTGAGCCATCATTTTGTGGCTTGCAAAACAAACAAACAATGATTTCACAAGCCATCAAAGCTGGCACTTAGCACAGCAGAGAATTACTCCTGTGAATGACATTCTGTGGGAATGGACAAGTTTTTACAAACATTTCTTTTTTTAAAAAAAGGTGTAATATAGTCCTGATCCTGCATTGGTCCTGGTGCCAGTGTAGCCTCGCTGACAGCAAACTCTGTAGAGGCAAGTGGACCACACTTTCAAATCCCACTACAGGATTGGGTCCCCCAGGAACAAGTTGTAATTATTTTAAATATATCTTTAAAATTTTAATATGTTGATTGTGTTGATCAACATCAATGGCCCAATTTTCACAATGGGGTGCATAAACTAAAGCTATGGGCTGAAAACTATATTTAGCAGATGGAGAAAATCCTATTGCCCAGAAGTCTGGGTACAAGTTCAAGTGCTATCTGGGTATGTAAAAGTATAGTATAGAAAAGTATGTTTTCCTGCCTGGCAGACAAAGAGAACTGGGAAGGCTGAGGGCAGACTGAGTGATGTCAGGAAACACAACGACACTGAGCTGCCTGTCAGAGAGAAGGAGTGGACAAAGGGGAATGAAGCAAAGATAAATAGAGCTGCTCAGGGGTTAGGCAAGAAAAGACGAACTGAACAGAGCAGCAAAATTGAGCTGCCAATCAAGATGTTAGGAACAGTTCTAGTTGATATTTGCCACATTAATAAAGCCTTGGGAGAAGAGCAATTTAGGGTTCCTGAGGCAGAGCCTCAGTTTGAATTAGTTGACATTTTAGTTCTGTGATTGGAGGCCTATGGTGACTGTGCAAGAGAGAGATGGGCTATGGTCTTTCCTGTTTAGTCAATTAGAGTAGTTCAAAGTAGTTACCTTTAATAGAAAATCAAGCAACAGGTTAATTTTCCACAGACCAAAGTAAGTTGTGTCGCAACTTTTTGAGCCTGGCAAACTTAGCAGCTGTTGCTACTGCATGACACAACTAGATTTGATTTTTAAGCAGGATAATAATGCTTGCACTGCCAAAGGTAGAGGAAGGTGAGACAATGACTGGTCCTGAAGACAAATGGGCAGTGCTCAGAGACATTGTGATTCAAGCAGCAGTGCTTGCAGTTGGATATCAACATAAACAGAGCAAGAATGTCTTAGTGAGGAAAGAAAAGCACTGAAAGAAAACTCCTGAACACTAAGACCAAAGAAATATTGGAATAACCAAAGGAGGAAAACAAAAGAGCAGATGAAGCAGTGAAAAGCAACACAGTGAGAGACCTGAAGAAGAGTTCTGTGTGGCTCGAAAGCTTGTCTCTCTCACCAACAGAAGTTGGTCCAATGAAAAATATTATTTCACCCAACTTGTCTCTCTAATATCCTGGGTCCGACATGGCTACAACTAAATGGCACACAACAAGGAAAGATTAACAGCGATTGAAGACCTAGCAGCTGAAGTTGAAACTCCTACTGTAATAGGAAACTACAGAGACATTTACCAAGTAACAAAACTCTGTGTGGAAACTTCAAAAGAGAAAATGGCCAATCAAAAGGAAATATGGAAAAATTCTTACAATTGAGGTAGAACAGAATAACTGATGGACGAAGAATTTCAAAGAGGTCCCAAACAAACTGAACTCTACATCAACACTAGAGTTTGATAAAACATCTGAATCTGATCAACATGATATCAACATTGGTCCAATAGAGATGTTAGAATTAGAGGCTGGAATCAAGAAGCTGAAAAACATCTAAGCAGTGGAAGATGATCAAAGCATAGTGGAAATGGTAAAGGCACTTGATATCACCACCCTAATGAAACTGACAGAGCTGATCAATGAAGTCTGGGAAGAACACACCCCACCTGACCTGTGGAAAGATGGAAGTATTATCAGAATCCCAAAAAGGGTAATTTGTAGTATTCTGTAGTGTAATACTAAACCAGAGGAAAGAAGTAGCGGATGCACATCTTAGGGAAGAACAAGCTGGATTCAGTCCCAAGAGATCTTGTATAGATTAGATAGTCATACTAAGTACTACCATAGAAGAATGTACAGAATAGCAGGCTCCCCTTATCATCACTTTCATTGATTTTCAAAAGGCATTTGACAGCCTACATAGGCATGCATTGTCTTACGGAATTCCAGCTAAACTCGTCATCATTATCAACAATGTAACAATGTAAAGTGTACTGTAAGGGTGAACAATCGGACATCAGAGTGGTTCAAATGGCATGAAACAGGGCTGCATTCTATGTCTGCTGTTGTTTGGCATTGCTGTAGATTGGATAATAAAGAAGTGTATTAGAAACCCAAACACTGGTATAATATGGATAGATAGCAAATGCCTTAGAAGACGTACATTTTGCTGATATTCTGCTTTTGAGAGACACCCCTGAAAAGCTTCAAAGACCCACACCTTTGCAAAAACAGCAGGCCAAGCAGGGCTCAAAACCAGTCATACTATAAAAAAAATCCTTAAAGTTCAGATGACAAGTTGTAACGTCACATTAGAAGGTAGAAACATAAAGAACATGGAACAATTTACTTACCTGAGCAGCACCATACTACCCAGTGGAGACCTCAAGAAAGAAGGAATACCGTGGATAGGAAAGGCATCCACGGCATTCACTAAACTCAACAATGTATGGAAGTCAAAGATATAAAGTACCAAAACAAAGGAGAATTTTCAACTCAAATGTAATCACACAAAATGTGAGAGCTGGAGATCTATTAAAATGTTGATTGAAAATGAGATGCCTTGGGAAATAAGTGCCTACAAAAGATTCTGGGCATTGGATGGAGACACTGTCACCAATGAAGAGATCCAAGAAATTACCAATAGCTCGTCTCCACCAGAATCAGAAGGAAATGCTGGACATATCTGGGGCATGTACTCCAGATGCCAACACACACATTCCCAAATGAAGCTTTCAAGTGGAAACCAATTGGTGTGAGGAAACTAGCACACACAAGAGAAACCTTAAGAAGAACCTCCCCGCCCCCAGATTTCACCATACAAGATTTATTTTCTTAATCATTTACATCTTTTACTTTTGACTTGACTCAGTTTTAGATGCATAAACCCTCAATGAGGACAGTCGTCATCTCTTGGCTATCTGCTCCTGGCATTTTTCCTTGGCCTCCTTCATTCACTGCACAAATTTATTTGAGCAGTGAGCTGTAGCTCATGAACAATTATGCTAAAATAAATTTGTTAGTCTCTAAAGTGCCACAAGTACTCCTTTTCTTTTTGCGGATACAGACTAACAGGGCTGCTACTCTGAAATATATTATCAGTTATTAATTCAAAAGATTTAATTTAATATTCATCCACTAATTAAATGACAGACTACTTACTTATTATATCTACTGATGATTTGAATGGTCATTACCTAATTTTGGCTACTTGATCATTCTTCAAGGTGAATGAGAATATAGTAGGAGGAAAAGGCTAAACTAAACGAAAAGGAAAATTTACAAGTAAAGGGCAAAGAAAATCACTCTTCAGCCAATGCTGTCTTGTGATTTATGTTTACAATGAAAAGCAGATTTCTCCAGTAAATCACAGGGAAGGGAGAAAAGCCAGAGTTTAAATCTAGTTTTCTGTGTCACTCTGTCTTAATCTGAGTTTTGCCCGTCTAGTCCCCTGTGCTCAGACACATAAGGCTATGACTGTGGAAAGTAAAGGAGGCAGCCTGAGTTCTAGAGAACAGTGAGAAGGATTCATTTTACTACTATTGCTCAAAAAAGGTCAAACATTCTTTAACTTCTGTGATTCTATTGTTATATTTTATATTGTTATTTAGCTCTTTGAGGAAGGACTACTCTGTATTTGTATAGTGTGTAGCAAAATGCGGCCCCGTTCTCATTTGGTCCCAAGCTGCTATAAACAAGATGAATTATAATATTTATAATTATTTGCAATCTCCACCTCTTGCATCAAACACACACCCCACTTATTTTGTAGAAAAGAACATTTGGAGGGTAAGTGGACCATAAAGTCTAGAATGAAATAAAGGGGCTGAAATTCTTAGCTTGATTAAATTAGCGTAGTAACAATGACTTGATAAAAGAAGTTATTTTTATTGATTTTCATTAGACATGCTTCCCTTCACTTTCCAGGACTTTTGTCTTATGTCTCTGAGCACAGGCAAATAATTGGGAAAAACTCAGATTAAAACTGAATGACAGAGAAAGTTTAATTTAAACTCTGGCTTTTCTCACTTAAATGTGAGTCACTGACAAAAAATTATGCTGAAGTCAATAGAGCTATGTTGATTTACACCAATGTAGGCTGTGCCCAGAAGTGAAAAGGAAAAGATCAATGGCATGTATACTGCTGAAAGTACTTAGCACATAAATCAAAACACACATTATTGCTACCCTTCGGACTAGGTATATGTGTTGTTATACCGTAATGCCATAATGACAGGGGTTAACCTGTTAAAAATAGAGAACATGAAGGAACAGAGAAAATGGATGAAAGCATACTTGCCCTTACCAGTACATACACTGACAAAACTTTAACCAAATAGTATAGTGACAATTGTAGAAATGTTGCTATGACATAATCTATTGCCTATTATGAATAAGGAACTTGGGGTACTTCCTATGCCTCTTGTCAAGAGGGCTATACTGAGTCACTTTGCCTCATGCATTCAAACAAGCTATTCCAGGTCTGGATGCAATTCCTCTCTCCTTTGCATTAAGTTAGGCTATTGATGAGACTATTGATTTATTTAGTACACAGAAATTATAATGGTAATAAGGAGGCTTCTGTTGACAGCTATTAACATATAATCCATCATCTGTGCATGTATTTTGCCAGAAGTAATGGGAATGTTTCAACCTTTGACAATTTTCAACACCAGAGGTCCCCTCCAATGGGTATCTAACTGCATCTTAAGGTCCCTAAGTATCTTTAAAAGTCTGGCCCTTAATCCCTCTATATCTCATGTTCTTCATCTATTCAGTGAAGACAGTAATACTTATCTACACAGATATGGCTGTGGACATCTTTTTGTCATTTTGCAGAAGGAGAAACTGAAGGTCAGAGAGGTTAAGGCTGAAATTTTCCAAATTGACCACTGATTCTCCAATTTCATAGACACTTTAACAACAACAACAACAACAAAACCAGGAAGATTCTGACTAACTCCTCTCAAAAGATTTTTGTTCTGACTACTGTAACTCTTTAGTTATTCTATACCCTAACATTATACATGTAATATGACAATAGCTGAGACTAATATTATCTGAAGCACATGTATATCTATCCTGAAAGACCACGGTCAGTACAGGTCATCTGAAAGATTTCTCCATGGTGTAGTATCTTACAATGTTGTATCAAAATGGCACATAAAAGGCCAAAGAGCATGCAACACTTGTACTCAGTGCTGTGTCAAATCTATCACCAAGTAGTTAAGCTCCAAAGGACAGCAGAATGCGTTGCAGAATTGTGTGCGTTGTAACCATGGCAGTAAAGTAAAAAGCATATCACACACCTGCTTTTCAGATATGACATGTTTTTGTGTAGCCTGTCATGCTACACTCACTTGTGAAATGTGCAGCCTGCAATAGCCAAACTGACAGATAGATTTTTATGGACAGAAGAGACTGTTATGATCATCTGGTCTGACCTGCGGTATAACACAGGCCATAGAATTACACCCAATGATTCCTGAATCAAGTTGATATGCTTCAGCTCAAACCAGAAGTTATCTTTTAGAAAGGCATTAAATATTGATTTAAAGACTTCGGAGGAAATACTGACTCCACTAAAGTCAATAAGAGTTTTGAAATTCATGTCAGTGGAGCCATGATTTAATCTTAAATTTGTTACTTTACTACAGGCTAGAAAATGATGTAAGCACTTTTCAAAGTTTGAAAAAAATGTTTTCTATACTAGTGTGAGTGGTCTGTGTTCAAAATGAGTGTAAGAAATAAAAAAAAAACATTTTGTTCAGCTATGATGCTTCAAAGGATGATTTCAAATGAATTTTCATATACTTGAGGTTGCCATTAAAGGCCCAGTTGTACAAACTGTACACAAGGTTGGTGAGCACCTACGCATTGGAATAGTTGCACTGATCTCATACAGTTTCACTTTAGATAGCATAAACAAAGTAGAAATAGGAATGTATCAGTCCTAGTGTCTGGAATATCTATTTCATCACAGAGAAATACCTTCAATTAACTCTCTGTCAGGACATTAAAATTCAATTTAATTGTTTTAAGGCCAAAAAAAATCTATTTTCTGTTTTGGAAGATCCTTAGCCTCAATGTAAAAGTGGTGCAGAGTTGAACTACAACACTATCTTGGCATATAGACGGAGCTCTAGAATTTCATTCATGTGCTGAAGCCATGAATAAGCTGCTTATCTGAAGTCTGCACTGGAAAACTGATTTATGCCTGATGTTGAATTTATAGGTTTGTGAGTTTTCTTAAGAACAGCATCTTTGCAGAAAAAAATATTATTCCATAACCCCTTTTCCTTATTCCGATTAGAAGAAGAGTATATTCTCATATGTTCATTTCTCACAGAAGGACTATATCACAGTAGGAAGTAATTCTATATTAGGTATGCTTTGGTTTATAAGAAAGCTCATCCAAGTAATAGGCAGGGTTCCATCCATGAAATATTCCTGCTACCTAACATACATCTCTGTGTTATATATGACTTGCATGGGTTCTGTTGGGTTGTCAGCACTTAAATCAGGCAGCTTCTTTAGGTGTCTTAGTATGGATGCAAGAAGATGACTAATTTTTGGTTCCTATTTTGGGGAATCTTGACCAACATGTATATATCTATAGAAAATGAATATTAAACCTGCATCATAGATTTCTCGTTACTCATTTTAAATTATTTATTTTCAGTTACTTTTATTCATACATAAATGAATGTAGTATCCTGTACTGGTGGACTAGCCTTGAAAAGTTTTGCCTAAGTGAGTTTTAAGGAAGCATGGAAATAAGGAGAGTGTAATCAAGGGAATGGAGTGTGTAGAGGCTGTGAGCAGGGAACACTTAGAGGATAGGCTCGGGAAGATCAAATTAGTGAGTAGAAAGAAATATGGGAAGGTAAGGCTTTGCATGTGACAACCAGAGCCAATTAGGATTTTTTTTTTTTAATTTCTTTGAAAATGCAACATATGTTAAAACGGAAACTGTTTGCAGGAAAAAGCTGGTTTTGATGAATTTCCTGTTTTGGAAGAAAAACATTTTTTAAAAGTTTCAAAATTTTTGAAACCTTATTCTGACATTTTTGAAATGAAAAGGTTCTGGGGTTTTGGACTGATATGTCTTTTCATTTCATAATTTAGGTTAATTTATAGTAAAAAAAAAAGGGTCAAAATCAAAATCTTCTGAAACGATCAAAATAAATATCTTCTGAAACTTTGATTGATCCAATCTAAATTTTTCCCATATTTTCTGTTCATGAAAATTTGAAATTTTTACCTATTGCCCTGATTCAGGACAGAGTGTTTTGTTTTGTTTTTAATCTCAAAAATTCTTGTGGATGGAAAAAAAACTGTTTCCCACCTAGCTCTAGTTAAGGAATTTGAACTTGATGTACAAGCAAAGGGTGGATGTTACCCATATCTGAATAGATGAGTAATGTGATCTGAACAATGAGATAGGAATATCTTTAGGGTGAGATTTTAAAAAGCAATCATTCAGCACTGGCCTAATGCTTCTTCAAGTTAAATCAATGAAAAAATTTGCATTGGCATCAGAGTAAATAGACAAAAGTTCAATGCTTTAGAAAATCCAATGCTTAATGTTTATATTTCTGTAATTTTATTGAAAACTCAGGTGATTTTTTTTTTGTTTTTTGTTTCCATCCTTTGCTTTATTATGTTTTCATGGCTGCATGCTTGTTACTCTGGGTCTCAACCCTACTGAAAGTCAAAAGGAGATTTTGTGTTGTCTTCAATAGGGCTAGGATTTTACCTTTGAGTTTTAGAATAGTAGATGATTTGTAATAATGCCAGAATTTAGACTAGTGGCATATTTCTCTCCTCACCAGTTATATACCAGTGTAAATCCATTGACTACTCTGGTGTAAGTGAAAATAGAACAAGACACTATTTTCAAGGCTTATTGAAACCAAGTCTCTGAATGTTCTCTGCCTAGTGTATATCTTAATGAGATTTATACTTAATTTATGAATGAATGTTTATAGTTACTTTTTGTACAGAGCTTAGAAGATGCAAAGTTCAGTGCAAATGCTATATAATGTTATCATTTTGAGATACTGGCTTTTTTTGATTCCATGTGCTTTATTCAGCAACTCAGGGAATCTCCAAGATTAATAAAAAATATGTTTGACATCAAAATCCATACAGATTCAGAATATAAAAATTTTCAGTTTCACTATTTAAAACCAATGAACAAGAAAATAATTTACAAGTTAAACAAAATATCTAGTAACCAAGATTTGCCAACCAATTATTTTATATCTGGTTAGTAAACTTGTTTTGAATCTGAAGTACTTTTTATATTGTTTCCTGAGCCATTTTGATCTGTGCCCCCTGCTAGTTATTAGGTGTGACATATGTGCATGTCTTATTTCATACACTAGCAGAACCAGACAGGTAATGAAAGGTATTAGTTCCTTCCACTTCCATGAAAAAAGCTCAAAGGATGATAGATTTTCATTTCCTTATTAACAAGCAACTTTCACATTCCACTGGAGTTACAAAATGTGTGGCTTTTTAATACTGGTTGGCTCTGTAGTGTAGTATTCATGAATTTTCATGACTGGTTCTTAAGCCAATCTCCCAAGAGTATAACAGAGCAAAGCAATGAGGTAAAGCACTAGAATCAGGAAGTGTTTTATACAGCTACATTTCCCCACAGCAGAGCTTAGCTTCAGTCTTTGGGCTTCGTGCTGAAAAACTCATAATTGCTAGAGCTGGTCAAAAAATAACCTATTTTTGTATAAAAAATGAAATTTAGAAATTGTCATTTTGACAGGCACAAAACAGACATCTTTTTCTTTTCTTTTTTTCCCTGCCTTTTAAAAAAAGACATTAAAACATTACAAATACCTGATCTTTCTTTTTTATTTAAGGAAAATCTCATAAATGAAAAATGTGTAGCCATTTTGATAACATTCTCAATAGTGTTTTCAACAAACACCTGAAAAACAACCAAAAAGAAGTACAGCATTTTTCACAATTATTTTGACAATGTCAATTATTCCTGAAAAAACCCTTCA
This sequence comes from Lepidochelys kempii, assembly GCF_965140285.1. Classification (NCBI taxonomy): domain Eukaryota; kingdom Metazoa; phylum Chordata; order Testudines; family Cheloniidae; genus Lepidochelys; species Lepidochelys kempii. Next base: position 181,177,643 of record NC_136380.1, read on the forward strand.
TTTTTGAAAAGGCAATTTTTTGTCATTTGAAATATTTTTTGATCAGTTCTTAACATTACCCCCAATGTAACGCTCTAACATTTCATCTCTGGAGACCTATGTTCCCATTCTGTTTAAATAACCGCACTAATTAAAAAAATGATGGAATTCTAAAATAATTATCCCAAACTCTGCAATATTGCTATTTTACAATGTTGTGCCATTGCTTTAGAATAATGTGATTCATTTTTTTTTTTAACAAGGGAAGTGAAAATGTGTTTGGTCTTATCCTATTCCCTAGCAAACATATGTCCACATCATAAAACCTATAGCATAAGGGATCACTTCTTACAGATTCTGTTCAACAGGTGCCCATGTCTAAAACACCAAGGGTGTAAGAAGCCAGGACTTAGGCACGCTGCCAGAGATGTGAGGAAACTTATATACTGCCTACCTGTACTATTCCTGAGTTTAACGAGCAGTAACAGCCCCTCAATGTAATGAGCAGTAAGTTCACATGTATACATGTTTTAAAGAGCATAAAGGAGAGAAATGGAGCATGACTGGTTTGTCTCTCACTATCTGCTATCACTTATAAGTTTCTCCCTGATTTATATGGAAAATACAACATCATTATCCTAATTTGATCATTAAAAATAATAAAATGTGGGGAAATTTGCAGGAATACAAACTGGTTTATCATTAATTATTGATTGTTGTCAATGCAAGCCATACTTCTATGGCAATATCCCAATCCAGACCAACACATTTTAATGTTTTTTCAACGTATATGGATTGACTTTATACATGCATGTATACAGTATTTAAAATACAAAGCAGGGACTGAATTCCCTGCTATATTTTTCGTTCATTTTCAGCTGCCAGGAAAGTTTTGAATATTGGAGGTGTTTGGACTCAACTCTACAAGGACCAGATTTTTAATCAGTGAGAGTTAGGTGCCTAAAACATTTAAAAAACTGGCACTGAGTGCTCTCAACTCCCACGGAAGACAATAGAGACAGAGGAAGCTCGACTCATTACACTATTGGGTCCCTTACAGTGATACATTTATTTCCTGATCAAAAACACAAAATTGAATTTACTCTTGTTACTAGAGTCTAGTTTCTAAAGACACCCTACAGGGAACACTATGTGAGCAACATAAAACTGAAAATAATTGCAGCAGAAAGCGAGACTTCCTAGTCATCAACTTCATGAATATTTAGTATTCACATCAGTATTATAATCACACATACAATTACAAACATTCCTAGTCATTCTAGAAGAAAGAATAAATGACAGACATAGATTGCTCTTTATCCTTCAAAATAATGGTGTAAAGACTCCAGGGTCTTTTGGGGTTGGATTGCAAAACGACGTTACTGGGGCTGAGCTTTTGGCCCTATATCTCCCCAGCTTCTAACCATATTAACCTGGTAAGCCCAACTGCAATTGATACCTGAAAGACACTTCTCTCTGGCTGCCTGTGACCAGCAGTTCATTAAAGTGAATTAAAACAGCTCCCTCCAAACTGACGTATTGTCCATTCTACTGAAGGCACACAAGTAGTGTTGCCAACTCTCATGATTTTATCCTGAGTCTCATTGTTTTCCTTGATGTCCCAGCTCCTTGAGTCAAGTGGATATGTGATCATTTCAGCTCATCACTGCTCAAGCAAGCCCAGCTGCCTCAGACATATCCTGCAGAACGCTTGCCTTAGGTCCACAGCCTTGCTGCCTTTTCTACTTAACTCTGGGAAGAGAGATAATCTGTAAGTGGAGAGTGTCTTTCCCTGAGCAACTGCTACCCACTTCCTGCTTCTCCTTTCCCCTTTTCCTCTGGATTTAGGAAAATGGGCATGTTCAACTGGCTGGATAAAGGCATATTGTTATTTCCTAATGTCTAGCTCACACATTGTTCCTTTACAGTTGGTATTCACCCTGGAGTTTCCTTATCTCTGTCATTGTTTGGTTTCCTGCTTGTTTCCCACCTTACAGCCTCCTTGGATTTAACTCCATTCAGTGAGACAATAATATCAAGCAGGTAACCTGAGGTGCATACAATATTCATACACAATAATACAGATATCTCTCTTTTCTCCCCAAGGTGTGTATTCTCACAGGGGATTGGCATAAGACCAATACCTGCAGGTTCACTTGCAGGTTCTACGTTAACTATCCATAAAAATTAGCACACTGCCCAGGTGCTGGGAACTCTGTCTGGCCTTGGATGTCTTAATGGGGGCCTGATGTCTACATTCCCCCCATGTCATCCTCCTGAGTTCTGTGGTCCCCTCCTCCTTGGGTCTGTAAGGGTGCTGAATGATCACTTCACCCAGCAGGGTCTTCTATACACTGCCTTGTATGGGTCACTGCCTCATAACCCAAACATCCACCCCATAGGACAGCGAGAAGATTTTTTAAATTAATTTATTTATTTACAAGGGGGAAGATTTTCAAAGGCACAAAGGGTTGTTCGGTGACCCGCTCCCAGTGAATCTCTCCTAGGTCTGTACCACCCATCTTCATTTTCATCCCCTCTGCACTTGATGAGTCACTGTTTTCCCATAATATCAGACCTGTGGGGCAGAAGGGAAGGTTAACATCAAATCATTACAACCAGGTTGTGTTTTATTTTTCCAGTTCTTATTTAAAAGCTTAGTAAGCGCTGCATAGTTTGCAAAGATTCTTTTTGTTAGGATATAGATATTCAGGCCTGTCTGTGAAGGCCTATACTCTAAGAATTTAGGTGTATTCTTATCACTTGGCTAGTTATAGAGGTACAAAAGAAAGAATCAAAACCACTGTCTGCCGGTGTAAGGGCCTTCTCTTACTGTGACAGTTTGTGGCCCTGTGCTTAGGCTAAGGCCTTTGGCTAAGCAGCAGAGGCAGCCATAAGCTGGGAAGCGAACGGTCACATCCTCACATTCCAAACTAGTCACATTGAAAGAAGGTGCTATTGGGCTGTTAGGCACTATCAGGACAGGATTGTATTTCTATCACCTCCAGAGAAAGGGAAGTGCCTAGAAAATGTAAAAGGAAACTTAGTTTGATAGCATCCTGTCTGGCAAGAACTCACTTATCAATAGCTGGGATGTGAAATCCTCACTTCTGTATTGTCTTGTTGTTGGGGACACTGGGGCATGGCCACTAGGTAACTCAAGGGGATGGAAGACCACGAGTGTCGATGAAGCCCCCTCGCACTAGGCCCAGGTGTCCTTGGCCCCCCCTCCCGCCTGGAGGCACTCGCAGCAACTCTGCATACTAGGCCCAAGTGTCCTTGCCCCCCCGCCTGGAGGCACACACAGCAGTTATGCTGAGAATCTGCAACAATATGTTGCAGAGTCAGACTGCCTGAAACTAAGCAAGGCCAAACAGGGCAGATATGGAAGAACAATGCTGAATAAAGCAGCTTTATGTATAGTTTAACAAATGATACAGAGAACCAGGGAACTAGCTGGGAAATGGATTGGCTGGCTATATGGATACTTGGGGCAGCTTGCTATTGGATAAGTATGCTGGGGAAAAGGATGTATAAAAGCCTGCGTAACTTCCTGCTCTGTGTACAGGATTTGAGATTCAAATCTCCCTGTACCTATTTGAAGCTTCAAATAAACTTTTCTGCTTCTCCACCCCATTGTGATTATTGGGTGTAGCACACCGGGTAACGAACCACTCAAGCTGTTGTTCAGCCTCTCGGCACTGGGTGCCGGCAACATTGTCATTATAGTTCCCACTTTGCTATTGTTTGTCTGTATAATCTCTGTCTGGTTCTGTGATTGTTCCTGTCTGCTGTATAATTAATTTTGCTGGGTGTAAACTAATTAAGGTGGTGGGATATAATTGGTTACATAATCATGTTACAATATGTTAGGATTGGTTAGTTAAATTTCAGTAAAATGATTGGTTAAGGTATAGCTAAGCAGAAATCAATTTTTACTATATAATCTGTAGTCAATGAGGAAGTGAGTGGGTGTGGGTGGGAGGGGATGGGTGTGTGGGTGGGGGAGATGGGAACAGGGAATGGGGGATGCGGAAATTGGAATCATGTTTTGCTAAAGGGGAAAATGGGAACAGGGAATGTGTGTATGGAAATTGGAATCATGTTTTGCTAAAGGGGGAGATGGGAACAGGGAATGTGGGTAAGGAAATTGGAATCATGTTTGGCTAAGGGCAGGAATGGGAACAAGGACACAGGTGTAAGGCTCTGTGGTGTCTGAGCTGGGAAGGAGGACACTGAGGAAGGAAACTGGAATCATGTTTGCTGGAAGTTCACCCCAATAAACATCGAATTGTTTGCACCTTTGGACTTCGGGTATTGTTGCTCTCTGTTCATGCGAGAAGGACCAGGGAAGTAAGTGGGTGAAGGAATAAGCACCCTAACAGTTTTGATGGCCTTTTGCTTAACTCCTTATCTCCCCGTGATCATGGCATTAGTCAGGATCTTAAACTACCCTTCAGGCTGCTGTCTGCTATCTGCCTAGGACTCTGATATTGATTGATATTTGACATTTGTAGCCTGCTGTCTCTATTGACCACTCATTATATTGCTACATTAAATCATGCTTTAAAAAATAAAGATTGTTACAGCATCCCACTCTCACCAGTTCACTTTTTTTAAGTTTTATTTTTTTCTTCAGGACTGTTCTTAAAGCTGCACTCCTGAGTCCTGACATTTAAAGCTCTCTATAGGCCAGCCACATCCTATCTACCAGATTGTTTTTCAAATCCTCTAGTCCCTCTAGACTCCATCTCAGCCCTTTTGTTCTCAGTCAGCAAGTCTCTTCTGTGTTCCTAAAGCTAGAGTAAGAGATCATGGGGATAGAGTTTTTTCTATGATAATTGCCTCCTCCACCTTCTTGCTCATCTATAACCTTAATAAGTTGAGATCAGCCTTTGGCATGCACACATTTCTTTTTCTTCTTACCCAAAGTACAGTGTGCCATCTTGTATTTGATTCTCTTCCTCTTGATGCTTGACACTGACAGCTTGTACAAAGGTTCAATATAAAACAAATTCTTTGTAATTTCAAAATAATTAATTATTCATTGTGACTTCACGGGGTGCATATAGATGATATCCTGGTAAATAAACAAGTTATTAGAGTGAATGTTCTATACATGTAATACTGGCTAAAGGTAAATTCTAGGATTTTTGAGGACTGAATTACAGCATCCCCAACCCTTATACATATGAGAAACGTGGAACAATACATGAGGGCCAGATTCTTAGCTCATGGACACAGCTCTTTTGACTTCACAAGAAAAGGTCAGTATATAAGATTAGCATACCATTTTGTGCTGGCATTTCAGCATCATAAAAATTGTATCCAAAATATCCTTGGCTTCATTCTGCTCCCTTTCTTAGATTGAGCAGTACCTGACTTTATAAGCCATTTCATTGAAACCAGTAAGAATACTGGTGGAATAAGGTACTATTCAGTGTGGTTAAGGTGGCATAATTGAGCTATATATAACTAAGGGCCAGATTCTGCCACCCATTCTGCCACTGAGTAATACTTTTCCTTTTGAGAATTCCCTTTTAACTCAATATGACTGACTCAAACTGAATAGGCATATTAAAATGTAGTCCTAAAGTAATCATGTAATTCCACAGAATATAGAAAACTATTTTAGTGAGACATCTAGGAAACTCTTCCATTTTTTCCTAGTCCTACACCACAGACAGGAGAGCTGGTGTGTACCTACGGTGAGCCTCAACTGTTTATTTCAGCTCTAGACTTGTTTTCTGAAATGTGTGTGATTGTTTCTTGGGGACGCATGCCAGATAAGCAATATTGCAAAACTTTAGTACATCAGCCCTATGAAGTGTTGCTGGCACAGGCTTGAAGGCACTTAATTTAATTAGATGAGCCTGCCATTGTTGAAACTGCTGAATATAATATTTTTGACTGAGCCAAGGAAAATCTAATTTATTAGGCCTTTGAAACTGTGCTGCACTATTGTTATTGTGTTTTCTCACAGCAACTGCAACATTTTGAATATAAATTCTGAATCCCACTGAAAGCAGTATTTCACTCTTCTGATCTACACATATTGCTAATGAGCCAAAGTTGCTGTTTCCCCCCCCCCCCCCTTCTCCTGCGGTGAAACTGCATTATCTTCCTGGCTGCCGCAGCATGGCATATGATTTTACACCTGATGCCCTGTAAGCCAATAGCCAAACCCAAAGCTACTGCTTTTTATCACAGTTGCATCCTGTAGGGACAAATTACAGTATGCTTTTGCAGTTCAATGGCCTTGTCTCCTGCTAATATGGAGAATAATGTATTATACCTAAGGATAGGATAGAAAGGCAAAAAACAAAACAGAAACCCAACAAACCTTGTGACCATTATTAATAAGAATATGAAACTAGGAGAGGAAAATTAAATCAGAACTTTCAGAAAGTTCTCAGTTCCATAGCACATGCTTCAACTTTATGTGAGAAACTAGCATGAATGCAATTTTATGACTGAGGGATCAAGCACTCAGAAGTCAGAGAATTCCTGAAGTTATTTTGTTGATGTTCCTTAAAATCTGATCTATCATTTATATGCCTCAATTTATGCCAGCTCTATAATACCATAAATATACATCATTGTTCAAATAATGCAAAAGATAATGTAACTAGATTCCATTGAAATAAACACTGGAGTTTCTTAAACAGTCTTAAAGCCAGTACTGACATAATGGGCTTGATTCTGATCTCAACTCCAGCAGCTTTGCAATAGTGTAACTCTACTGGGGAAAATTCTGATCTGAATTACTTCTGTCAGTTAGGTATTATCCACATGTTATCCATGGAGAAATTGAACCTTAAGTGATTTGCCAAAGGTCACACAGGAATTCTGTCACCCAGAATTTGTGAGAGTTCGTGTGTCTTCACGAACCAGGTCAGCTCCCAGACTACTGCACTGAGCAGCGCAGTATGGGGAGGAGGTGACCAGCCATCTGTAGAGAAAGAAGTGGTTCAGGACAATTTAGAAAAGCTGGATGAGCACACGTCCATGGGGCCGGATGCGCTGCAACCGAGGGTGCTAAAGGAGTTGGCTGATGTGATTGCAGAGCCATTGGCCATTATCTTTGAAAACTCATGGCGATCGGGGGAGGTCCCGGATGCCTGGAAAAAGGCTAATGTAGTGCCCATCTTGAAAAAAGGGAAGGAGGAGGATCCGGGGAACTACAGGTCACTCAGCCTCACCTCAGTCCCTGGAAAAATCATGGAGCAGGTCCTCAAGGAATCAATTTTGAAGCACTTCGAGGAGAGGAAAGTGATCAGGAACAATCAGCATGGATTCACCAAGGGCAAGTCATGCCTGACTAACCTAATTGCCTTCTATGATGAGACAGATGGCTCTGTGGATGAGGGGAAAGCAGTGGACATGTTATTCCTTGACTTTAGCAAAGTTTTTGATACGGTCTCCCACAGTATTCTTGCCAACAAGTTAAAGAAGTACAGGCTGGATGAATGGACTATAAGGTGGATAGAAAGTTGGGTAGATCATCAGGCTCAACGGGTAGTGATCAATGGCACCATGTCTAGTGTCTAGTTGGCAGCCGGTATCAAGTGGAGTGCCCCAAAGATTTTGTTCAATACCTTCATAAATGATCTGGAGGATGGTGTGAATTGCACCCTCAGCAAGTTTGCAGATGACACTAAACTGGGAGGAGTGGTAGATACACTGGAGGGTAGGGATAGGATACAGAGCGACCTAGACAAATTAGAGGATTGGACCAAAAGAAATCTGATGAGATTCAACAAGGACAAGTGCAGAGTCCTGCACTTAGGACAGAAGAATCCCATGCACCACTACAGATTAGGGACCGAATGGCTAGGCAGCAGTTCTGCAGAAAAGGACCTAGAAAAGGATTTACAGGAATGGTTTGTGTAAAATTCCCAAGCAGCTCAAATCACAAACATCTGAGGACTGCACAAGAGTGAGATTTATTTAGTTATTATTGGACCTGGTTAAAGTATTAAATTATTAATTGGAAATAAATAATTCATCCAACAAATTTAGCCTAATTTTGCTTTTTGCAATTTTTCAGAAACCATTCCTCTTTCCTAAAAAAGGAATAATTTTAGTTCATAAATTTCAATGTGCAATTGTTTTCAGACTATTCACTTCAATTATGCCTTTGACTAGTCACAATTCATGGTGTATATTTTATCACCTTAATCACATGGTATATTTTCTTTTCCCTGACCAGACAATGGTTTTTAAATATGAATAAAAGAATAAAAATGATATATTGCACTTCTGATATCAATTTTCAGATGCTCAAACTTCTGAGATTTGCATAGAGATATAGACTGTAAAAGCCAGAAGGAATAATTATGATCCGCTAGTCTGACTTCATGCATAACACAGGCCATAGACTGCTGTCTTTAACTTCCAGCCATTGGATTTTGTAATACCGTTGCCTGCTAGATAAAAGAGTCCTCCAGAATCAGTAGATGTCTTCATAAATAAACTCGTGGTCATCCTAATACTTACAAATGAATAAATAATATGACCCCTGAAGAGCAGTATGGTGAACACTCACATTTGTTGATGAATCATTTATTATGATTTAATCAAATCTTATTAATTAGTTGAGTGTGAGAGGAATTGGGAGCACAGTTTACAGTACTTTTCTGCTATCTAGAGTGGTCATCATCAAAATCCTTACACTTTCATTACTCCCTTTTGTGGCTCTGTCAGGATTAGTTTTAGTTCAGTTTTACACATTGGAGAACTGTGAACACAATTGTAACATTACTTGTAAAGAGTAGTTGTAAAGATTGTAATAGTGACTACTATGGTAAAGTGTACACATTTTTTTTAATTGCATTTTTTCTTATCTGCTGAAACTGGGAAAATGATTATATGTTTTTGAAAGTTTGCTTTTCCAGGTAGACAGACCAAAATAATATATGCTGATACTCAGGGAACAAAGCTAATGGTTATGATCAGTGTTTTTAATTTGGTTAGATGAAGAAAACACTGGTGTATTGTCATCATTGATTTTTGTCCCTCAGCATAAAATTTCATAGTTACCTTGTGATTCATCCTCCTACTAAACATGAATTTTGGGCACTCTCTCTCTCTTTCTGATTTGAAACTTGGGATCTAAGTTTTATTTTCATGTATGACTGAAGTGTATTTAAAATGGGCTGCAGTAGATTATGGAGGCCAGAGTTAAACAGCCTGACAGATTTCTAATGAGATTGTAGCAGTAATTATTTTTAATTGCCTTCCATCTCATTAGATTACCAGATGGCAGTTATGTCATCTATATAATATGTTTCTCTACAAACACTAATGAACAGGAATCCTATGCAGTAAGGCTCAGAAGTGATCCACCAAGTGTATCTTGTTAACTGATTTGTATAGGTGGAGCCTGATTCTGATCTCACTTACAAAGGAATAAATCTAGAGTAATTCCACGCAGGTCATTGGGCCAGATCATACTATCAGTTTAAAACCTACTTTGTCACATGCATTTTATACATATGAGCCTGACAGAGTCTATCATATGCTTTAGAAATTGCAAGTCTACTTCAATTTCTCTTCTCTTTGCACACAGGATTTCCAGGGGCACCTCGGAGGATATCAAAGTAGGAAATGCTCCTGGACATCTCTTCTACCCATTGCCTCTGCCCAGATTTTCTTCTCAATTCTCCCCTCAAAACTATGTTAGCCCTAAAAGTGGTTTGGTCCTCTACATGATTGCAGTAAAGACAGTTTTAAAAAGCAAGACTGGGTCAATCATAATAGAGCACCCCACCATACGTTTAACTATGGGACTGCCAAATTCCAGGGGCTGCCAGCAGTAACTATGCACAGAAACCAACCAGAAAAGACTGAACAAAATTTGATTTAAGAAAGGAATATGCCACTGCAAAGATTCCCTAACTTAATGAGAAGATAATCTCCTCTCATTTTAAAGTGAAATAAATCTGGCCTGCATAATCATAGACTCATAGAACATTAGGGTTGGAAGAGACCTCAGGAGGTCATCTAGTCCAACCCCCTGCTCAAAGCAGGACCAATCCCCAACTAAATCATCCCAGCCAGGGCTTTTTCCAAGCCGGGCCATAAAAACCTCTAAGGATGGAGATTCCACCACCTCCCCAGGTAACCCATTCCAGTGCTTCACCACCCTCCTAGTGAAATAGTGTTTCCTAATATCCAAACTAGACCTCCTCTACTGCAACTTGAGATCATTGCTTCTTGTTCTATCATCTGCCACCACAGAGAACAGCCTAGCTCCATCCTCTTTGGAACCCTGCTTCAGGTAGTTGAAGGCTGCTATCAAATCCCCCCTCACTCTTCTGCAGACTAAATAACCCCAGTTCCCTCAGCCTCTTCTCATAAGTCATGTGCGTCAGCAAAATCATTTTTGTTGCCCTCCACTGGACTCTCTCCAATTTGTCCACATCCCTTCCGTAGTGGGGGGCCCAAAACTGGACACAATACTCCAAGTGTGGCCTCACCAATGCTGAATAGAGGGGGATAATCACTTCCCTCGATCTGCTGGCAATGCTCCTACTAATACAGCCCAATATACCGTTGGCCTTCTTGGCAACAAGGGCACACGGTTGACTCATATCCAGCTTCTTGTCCACTGTAATCCCCAGGTCCTTTTCTGAAGAACTGCTGCTTAGCCAGTCAGTACCAAGCCTGTAGCAGTGCATGGGATTCTTCCTTCCTAAGTGCAGGACTTGCGTTTTTTTATTATATGCAGATCAGAGACTTGCTAATAAGAAAGAAAAAAGAACCAATCTTTGTAAACCTATTGGAGAAACTGCTATCAGCAGCTGGACAACAAAATGAAATACATTTGGTATGGTACAAGGCCATTAGGGGTTTTGATTTCCCTGAAAACCTAAAGTAGCATACGTGGGTGATCTAAAAATAAACTGTAGAAGCATTAACTGAGGATGCTGCTTATGTGCCCAGAAGCTGTGCATAAAACTTTACAGTGTATAACAACCTGTGACAGACACAAATGTCCACAGTTTCCAGGTAGTTTATTTCGTCATGAATTTAATTTATTTTATTTTATTTTTTTTGCAAGTGTTAGAGAACACCATATGCACAGCACTGTAATTATGTCCCCCTCTTTCTGTCAATTGATATAACAATATCACAATAGCTAAAGCTTCTGGGAAAAGATTTGTGGAACACTGACCATAATATTGATTTTTTTCATTTTTTTTTAAGGTGGATCCGAAGCTTTATCTTCAGGTGGATGTCTGGGCAAATGGATTGAAGCACTGATAAAAAATTTCATTACATTTTATTATAATCACTAATAGATGTATTGTCAAAAGTTGATATCAGCACATAGTCCAACCATAGAGCAATTGTTTCTGTTAATTAAATACTTTCTACTAATGGAACAATTTACTGGATGTTTTGCCTAAGGCAGCAATGTCTTCCAAATAAATGGTTCCCAGTTTAGCTATCATTTTGAAGAAAGAAAAACCCAACCAATTGCATTATGACTTGGAGGATTATCTGCTATATTCCAATTACTCAAAACTGGACTGTGGGGGCAAGAGTTTCAAAACTGATTTGTGATTCTGGGTGTCCAACTTCGCACACCTTAAATGGGCCAAATTTTAAAAAAAAGTTGAGCAGTCACCCACTGATAATCAAACCCCTTTAAGGTGTCTCAAGTTGGACACCCAAAATCCCTAGGCAGTCTTAAAAATCTTGACCTGGAAAACTCTCTTAGGATACTGTATTTGGTATAGTCTGAACTTATATACTTCCTTTTGGTACTTATGGAACTTTTTCTCTGTATTTTGTTTTTGCACCAACACTTGTAAAATGCTTATTAAAAAATCAGCTTATAACCTTCCCTATTATCCATCAAGGGGCTTCATACGTATCCCAATAAAACAGATTTAAAACCAGCTCAGTGCATTACCTGAAATAAATTCCAGGGTAAGAACATCCCCTATTATCCATAGGCTCAATTAGATGGTGCAGATTACACTATATATTTAAGGAAACAATTTTATTACCAGTATCTACACAGTAGGAGCAGGAAAGATAACAGAAAAGAAACAAGGTCTGTGATGTTTTCTGGGACCAAGAAGGCTTCAAAAACAGACATCTAATTGAAAGAGATTTTACCTAACGAATAATCAATTAAATATAACACTATGTCTCCAGAATAGAATAGACTCCATAAATCCTTTACCTTGATATAAGGTTAGGGTGAATGATGGTACGAGTTAGCTACTGCCCCAAGGGAAGGACAGACTATGCCACCAGGGCTAGTATACTTGTGGCATGGAGGTGTGAATGATTGTGAGAGTGTTTGTGACAAATCTCAATCACAGCTCAGTGATAAATCAAGTTAAAAGAAATGTTAAAAGACTCTTAAAACCAACCAAATAAGCGAAGTTCTCTAAGAATGACAGGAAGTTTAAAATAAATATGCTTAACATGAGACATTAGTTAGTAGATTTTAAAACTTGGTTAGGTTATACATTGTGAAGAGTTCATAAAATGTTATGAAGCTAGTGTACAAAAGGGTCTAGGTGATGTTGCATTGATCACTGCAAGTTTCATAGTTCAAGCACAAGCCTTCCCTTGCAAACATACACTTTTTTTCTGTTATTACCTTACAGTTGTGTCAGGACTTTCTGTATCAGCACAGTGTGAACTCATCAGTGGATAAGCTTGTTATTGATAATCTTATTTACTTTACTACCTCTCTGCAGAATAATCACATTATGGTCCTCTCAAGGGCTTATCACCTTGAATCATCCAGTACCTGAATTGTTTAAATATATATAATGATGAGCCTAGCCACACTATAGTTCTTCTTTCTTTGTTCTCAAGATAGTTGTATAGAGATGTCTAATAATTACCTCAGAATCCTAGAATACCTTCTCGAGGCAGTATACATTTAAACAAAGATAACATCAGATTAAATCAACTAAACGGGGATCAATTTAAGAAAAATATAACAATAAATAATAATAGATTTTGGGAAAATAAGAAATAACTCTTTAAAGCATATAAGTGACTTTTAACATAAGAAATATAAGGTACTGATAGAAATTATCTTCCAAATTATAAATTTCTTAGACCTACTACAAGTTAAACAAAACTACACTTCTTGTTTACAATGGGCTCATACACTTACATTTCTTTTGGGAAACAAAGATGAAATTTTACACTTGTCTTTTCAATAAGTAACGGTAAAAAGGGGAACATTTCCCTCTACATTAAAAGAAGAGGAGGAAATAATTTGGCTTGTTTGAATGATGTGCAACCTAGGCCATAAAAGGAACTGGCTACTGGGACTTACTGAACCACTGATAATAATTTTTTTTTGCCGGGGGGAGGGGGAGCGGAACCCATGGACAATGTGAGAGGAATCAGAAGAATGCAGGGAAGCAAATGTAGTACCAATTTAGAAATAGGAAAAGAAGTGTGAACCTGTAAATTACTGTCCTATAAATGTAACTTCCTTCCCTAATAAAACAACAGTATGAATATGAAGATTAAAAAAAAAATCACTAAGTGTGTAGAAGATAGAGTCACCAGAAGCAAAAGGCAATCGGTAGCGTGGGTTTATAAATAATTAATGGAATAGTCTCCCAAAAAGGAAACCTCCATCTGTTGGGAATTTCAAAACTAGTTTCAACAAAACACTAGAAAATGCATCATACGGAATCCTTTCTCGGCAGGGAGGTGAAGTAGATGGTAAATCCGTTCCCTCTCTATGATTACACTTCGGACACATATGGTAAATTAAAGAACTTTTAAATTTGATTATTACACATTCTACACCCCTAACTTTTAATCAAAATTAGAAGCTAAATTATAATGTAGCTATCTTCTTTTCTATCCATTACAAAGTAAACTTAATTAAGAGCTGAGGGCTTCTCTCAAGAACTTATTGATTCTCATGAACAGATCCCTAGTGTACCTGTCTTTAAGAAACTTCACCATGTCTAGTCCTCTGAGTCCACAAAGAACCTAGCATATTTTGGATACTATCACAATATTAATGAATAGAAGAATAATGTCTGTGCCACAGTGTATTTTGCTATGATTTAACTGCGTAATAAAATGACATACTCTGTTTCCTGGGCCATTGCCAGAGCTCTTTCTTGTAGGTGAATACCCTAGATCTTATGTACAAATTGATAATGATTAAGTTTATTCCATTAGAACAATTTACCCTTGTGGCAGACAAACTATGAAATATGAGCAAAAACAATGACATTTTTATCTTGGAGTAAGGTATCCCAATGTACAAATGAAGTTAAAATTGAGTGGACTACCTTGTAATGTAAAATATTTTAGGGGCAGCTTCTGATCACAGCCACACCAAAATAATTCATGAGTAAATTCCTTGACTTTATTTAAGTTCTCCAGATTTATACTGCTGCAAATGAAGTCAGAATCTGACCCTTAGATGTCTCTGGTAAAACTTACTTTAAAATACTGAGTCAAATTTGTTTACATCCAAGAAATGCACTGAATTTAGTGGGATTGAACAGGCCCACCTGAGGGCAGAATTCATCCCTAATACCACATGACTGAAGTCAGTGGAATTATACAATGATTGAATTTGGTTCAATATTGAGGGCCTGATTTTCCTCTCTTTCACATGCATTTAACTCAGAAGTAACTTAACTGAAGTCTTTCTAGGTATTCTAGTGTAACCTGATATGTGTGTGTGTATATATATATATATATATATATATATATGGGGAGAATAAGGTCTACTGGTTTTGCATTAACAGGTGGATCTAGGATACTACTTTCACAGAATATAGACAAGATTCTGCCTTCAGATATACATTGCACATCAATGGAATTCCATGTGCATATTGGAAGGCAGAATTTGGTCCTGTTTTATTTTTTTTTCCACCACAGTCTGTTATGACTCATGGATATTAATTTGTATCACCAAGAATCCATTAATTCTTCACTCCCATCTGTAAATATTCCAATTAAGTATCAATACCAGCAGACCCTATGCAAGATGATTAGGTGTGAAGTGTTATTTTGAATTTCAAGAAGATCCCCATGCACAAAGTTTAACATACTATGCAAACTAAAATGTTCAAGTGTTTTGATTTGGTATTCATTTCATTTTCTCCATTCATTTCATTTCATTAAAAAATCAATCATTCTTGGTCCCATATCTGGTAATCAAGTATTTATACTTCTATTGTAGAGCAGTTCACTAAGTGACTTTTCACATTGTAGTAGTGTTGCTCTATAGCTAAATATGGATTTTCTCTTGCATCCATTACTTTTTTGAGCAAGTTTTTCACTGCATATTCCACATTCAGCTAATCCATTAGCTTGAGGATATTTGGGGCTACATGTCTCATGGTGCAAGTTGTACATTATAGCAAAGTCCAGGAATTCCCCAATTTTGAACTATGTTATGTTGTCAGCTGTTACTGTTCTTGGAATTCAATGACATGCAAATACAGATTTAATGTGCCTGACAACTGTTGCTGCAGTGGTATCTTCAAGTGAGACTACCTCTGGGACATTGGTTAATTAGTCCATTATAAAAACTAGGTGATCATGTCTTCTCAAGTTGAACATGCCAATTCCAACTTTGTTCCTTGGAGCTGTGAGTTATTCATGTGGTATTGTTTTTTTCTGCTGGAAATCTCCGTACTGATATGTACCACACATGCTCACCATTTCTTTGATGCTGCTATTCATCTGTGGCCAGAATACAACTTCTCTAGCTTTCCTTTTGATTTGGTAATCCCCAGGAGCTCTTTATGTACTTATTAATTTTCCTTCTCATCACTGTAAGAACCATGATCTGCATTCCCTTCAAGAGCACTTCTAAGATCACTGATAGCTCATTTTATAGTGGGAATATGCGGGTGGGAAATGTTGATTTTCCCCTCCTTTTCTTATCACTTGTATCACTGCTTACATCATTTCATTGTTAGCTGTTTCCATCTCCAATTCATCCCATATGCCCGGAGATAACAGCATACGATTCATTGTGTTCACATGTATGTTTAATGCTGGTTGCAGGTCATGTGACTGTGTATTGTCAGAGGGAGAATATGCTCTTGAGAGCATGTCTGCCATTAATAAGTGGCATCCAGGTTGGAACTCCAGGGTCACATCATACTTCAGTATTTTCTGCAATCAGTGGTGTGTGCTCAGCTTCTGCTTTGAAGCTATGACCATAAAGTCAGGAAATTTTGTATATCCATATGCCAGATCTAATACCTTTTTTTAAATTTGTGCATACATATTTTCTGTGGCTATAACAACCCTAGATTTGTATGCCATCAATCAGGTTCCTTGACACTGTAAAAGTACTGCTCCCAGCCCTCCTTTTGAGGCATCCATGGACAGTTTGATGTCTTTCAAAGGGTCAAAAAATTGTAGCCCTGGAGCTGATATTAGAATGTGCTTTAAATCACCAAACTCTCATTTATGCTATGGCATCCACGTCCAGTCAGTAACCATGTGGAGGAGAGGTCTTAGGTGACTTGTACCAGCTGTATAGTTACGTGTGATTTGCTGATGTAATTCAATATTCCTAGTAGCCTTTGAATTCCCTTTTTAATCTTCATGTCTTGATATGTTCACAATTTCTTGAATCTTTGATACATCGGGCAAGGTTCCATTGCAAGTCAGTTTCTCTCACAAATGTGATATTTCCGTTGTTTGAAAATGACATGTGGCTTTATTCAATTTAAGACTATTAGCTTTTGTAGTTTCCAGTTCTCCTCTCAATTTTTCCTGATGTTCAGTAGCACTGCTGCCACAAATTATGTCATCATCAATGTACACTTTCATGCCATCTAGACCCTTTTGTATCTGGCTCATTGTACACAGAAATACTTCTGGAGCCAAACATATTCCAAGAAGCAGTTTTATGGTATGGACAAATGGGGTGCGTTGAAAGTGCAGATCTTGGAGTTCTCAATGTTCAAGGGGAATCTGCCAGAATACGTGCCACACATCTCATTTGTTGAAGTATTTGGCTCCTGCCAGCTCACACAACAGGTCACTTCTTGTGAGTAGCTGGAAGTGTTCTCCCTTTATGTTTTTGTTGAGCGCCTTACACTACCATAGTCGTCCTCCTTTTTTCCTCTGCAATTACTAAGTAAACCCAATCTTTTGGTTCTTCTATTCTCTAAATGACATCACTTGCTATCAAATTTTGCAGCTCTTTTTCTACCCTCTTTCTTAAGTCTTGTGTAATTATTTTTGCATAGCATATGCCACAGGTTCTGTGTTTTCTCTTAATCATAATGTTTATGTTACTGGGAGGCACCCATTTCCTGTGAATATAACTTCATATGATGTTATTACTACTTTCACATCTGGTTCTGTGTTGTCTTTGTGTCTCACTATGGTATATGCTGACTTAATGGGCCAAGCACCTCATGTGTGTAAACTCAAGACTGTTTGCTTGTCTTGCTATACCACGACAAACTCTTCTTTTATCATGTGCCTTTTGTATTTCAGTGTCACTATGCACTCTTCCAACTCAGGAATTGTCTCTCCATTCTAGTCTTTCAAAGACATTTTTGACTCTTTCTCTTTTACAAAAACAACAAGGAGTCCGGTGGCACCTTAAAGACTAACCCTATGTCTACACTATGAAATTAGGTTGAATTTATAGAAGTCGGTTTTGTAGAAAGTGTTTTTATACAGTCGATTGTATGTGTCCCCACACAAATGCTCTAAGTGCATGTAGTCGGCGGAGTGTACAGTACCGAGGCAACCATCGACTTCCGGATTGTTGCACTGTGGGTAGCTATCCCAAAGTTCCCGCAGTCTCCGCCACCCATTTGAATTCTGGGTAGAAATCCCAGTGCCTGATGGGGCTAAAACATTGTCGCGGGTGGTTCTGGGTACGTATCGTCAGGCCCCTCCCTCCCTCCATGAAAGCAAGGGCAGACAATCGTTTTGTGCCTTTTTTCTTGAGATACTTGTGCAGATGCCATACCACGGCAAGCATGGAGCCCGCTCAGCTAACCATCACTGTATGTCTCCTGGGTGCTGGCAGATGCAATACTGCATTGCTACACAGCAACAGTTTATAGCCTTTTGATAGCAGACAGTGCAGTAAGACCGGTAGCCGTCATTGACGTAGTCCAGGGTGCTCTTTTAATCTATCTTGATGAGGTCGGGGCTCCTGGGCAAACATGGGAGTGACTCAGCCAAGTCATTTCCCTTTTAAGTTTCATTTTATGATGATTCAGAAGACGACGGCCAGCAGTCACGACCAGACCGCCTTCTGCTGAGCACCCAGGAGAGGACGATAGCTAGCGGTCATACTGCACAGTCTGCTGCCAGAAAAATGTATAAAGATAGATAAAGTGGATCAAAACAAGAAATAGACCAGATTTGTTTTGTATTCATTTTCTCCTCCCTCCCTCCGTGAAATCAACGGCCTGCTAAACCCAGTTTTGAGTTCTATCCTTGAGGTTTTGAGTTCTATCCTTGAGGGGGCCAGTCTGTTTCTCATAAAACCACCCCCTTTGTTGATTTTAATTCCCTGTAAGCCAACCCTGTAAGCCATGTCATCAGTCACCCCTCCCTCTGTCAGAGCAACAGCAGACAATCGTTCCGTGCCTTTTTTCTGTGCAGATGCCATACCATGGCAAGCATGGAGCCCGCTCAGATCACTTTGGCAATTAGGAGCACATTAAACACCACACGCATTATCAGGCAGTATATGCAGCACCGGAACCTGGCAAAGTGATACCATGCGAGTAGGCGATGTCAGCACGGTGACGTAAGTGATGAGGACATGGACACAGACTTCTCTCAAAGTGTGGGCCCTGGCAATGTGGGCATCATGGTGCTAACGGGGCAGGTTCATGCAGTGGAACACCGATTCTGGGCTTGGGAAACAAGCACAGACTGATGGGACAGCATAGTGTTGCAGGTCTGGGATGATTCCCAGTGGCTACGAAACTTTCACATGCATAAGGGCACTTTCATGGAACTTTGTGACTTGCTTTCCCCTGCCCTGAGGCGCAAGAATACCAAGATGAGAGCAGCCCTCACAGTTGAGAAGCAAGTGGTGATTGTCCTGTGGAAGCTTGCAATGCCAGACAGCTACTGGTCAGTCAGGAATCAATTTGGAGTCGGCAAATCTACTGTAGGGGCTGCTGTGATGCAAGTAGCCCACTCAATCAAAGATCTGCTGATATCAAGGGTAGTGACCCTGGGAAATGTGCAGGTCATAGTGGATGGCTTTGCTGCAATGGGATTCCCTAACTGTGGTGGGGCCATAGACGGAATCCATATCCCTATCTTGGCACTGGAGCACCAAGCCGGCGAGTACATAAACCGCAAGGAGTACTTTTCAATAGTGCTGCAAGCACTGGTGGATCACAGGGGATGTTTCACCAACATCAACGTGGGATGGCCGGGAAAGGTACATGACGCTTGCATCTTCAGGAACTCTGGTCTGTTACAAAAGCTGCAGGAAGAGACTTTATTCCCAGGCCAGAAAATAACCGTTGGGGATGTTGAAATGCCTATAGTTATCCTTGAGGACCCAGCCTACCCCTTAATGCCATGGCTCATGAAGACATACACAGGCAGCCTGGACAGTAGTCAGGAGTTGTTCAACTACAGGCTGAGCAAGTGCTGAATGGTGGTAGAATGTGCATTGGATGTTTAAAGGCGCGCTGGCGCAGTTTACTGACTCAGTTAGATGTCAGCGAAACCAATATTCCCACTGTTATTACTGCTTGCTGTGTGCTCCACAATATCTCTGAGAGTAAGGGGGAGACGTTTATGGTGGGGTGGGAGGTTGAGGCAAATCGCCTGGCCGCTGGTTACGCACAGCCAGACACCAGGGTGGTTAGAAGAGCACAGGAGGGCACGGTGCGCATCAGAGAAGCTTTGAAAACCAGTTTCATGACTGGACAGGCTACGGTGTGAAAGTTCTGTTTGTTTCTCCTTGATGAAACTCCCCGCCCCTTGGTTCACTCTACTTCCCTGTAAGCTAACCACCCTCCCCGCCTCCCTTCGATCACTGCTTGCAGAGGCAATGAAGTCATTGTTGTTTCACATTCATGCATTCTTTATTAATTCATCACACAAATAGGGGGATAACTACCAAGGTAGCCCAGGAGGGGTGGTGGAGGAGAGAAGCACCAGGAGGGGTGGTGGAGGAGGGAAGGACAAGGCCACACAGCACTTTAAAAGTTTAAAGCTTTAAAACTTATTGAATGCCAGCCTTCTGTTGCTTGGGCAATCCTCTCGGGTGGAGTGGCTGGGTGGCTGGAGGCCCCCCCACCGCATTCTTGGGCATCTGGGTGAGGAGGCTATGGAACTTGGGGAGGAGGGCAGTTGTTTACATAGGGGCTGTAGCAGTGGTCTGTGCTCCAGCTGCCTTTCCTGCAGCTCAACCATATGCTGGAGCATATTAGTTTGATCCTCCAGCAGCCTCAGCATTGAATCCTGTCTCCTCTCATCATGCTGCTGCCACCTTTCAGCTTCAGCTCTCTCTTCAGCCCACCACTTACTCGCTTCAGCCCGTCACCTCTTGTCCCAGTCATTTTGTGCTTTCCTGCACTCTGACATTGTGTGCCTCCAAGCATTCGTCTGTGCTCTGTCAGTGTGGGAGGACAGCATGAGCTCAGAGAACATTTCATCGCAAGTATGTTTTTTTCGCCTTCTAATCTTCACTAGCCTCTTGGACGGAGAAGATCCTCTGATCCTTGAAATACATGCAGCTGGTGGAGAAAAAAAGGGACAGTGGTATTTAAAAAGACACATTTTATAGAACAATGGGTACACTCTTTCACGGTAAACCTTGCTGTTAACATTACATAGATAGCACATGTGCTTTTGTTCCAAGGTCGCATTTTGCCTCCCCCCCACTGCGTGGCTAGCCCCTCATCCCTCCCCATGGCTAACAGCGGGGAACATTTCTGTTCAGCTACAGGCAAACAGCCCAGCAGGAATGGGCACCTCTGAATGTCCCCTTAAGAAAAGCACCCTATTTCAGCCAGGTGACCATGAATGATATCACTCTCCTGAGGATAATACAGAGAGATAAAGAACGGATGTTGTTTGAATGCCAGCAAACATGCACTGCAATGCTTTGCTCTACAGTGATTCCCGAGTATGTGCTACTGGCCTGGAGTGGTAAAGTGTCCTACCATGGTGGACGGAATAAGGCTGCCCTCTGCAGAAACCTTCTGCAAAGGCTTTGGGAGTACATCCAGGAGAGCCACGAATGCCAGGGAAAATTAATCATTAAACATGCTTGCTTTTAAACCATGTATAGTATTTTAAAAGGTACACTCACCAGAGGTCCCTTCTCCTCCTGGCGGGTCCAGGAGGCAGCCTTGGGTGGGTTCAGGGGGTACTGGCTCCAGGTCCAGGGTGAGAAACAGTTCCTGGCTGTTGGGAAAACTGGTTTCTCCGCTTGCTTGCTGTGAGCTATCTACAACCTCACCATCATCTTCTTCCTTGTCCCCAAAACTTGCTTCCGCATTGCCTCCATCTCCATTGAAGGAGTCAAACAACATGGCTGGGGTAGTGGTGGCTGAACCCCCTAAAATGGCATGCAGCTCATCATGGAAACGGCATGTTTTGGGCTCTGACCAGCCTCACTGGTTTTCTGGTAGGCTTGCCTCAGCTCCTTAAGTTTCACACGACACTGCTTCGGGTCCCTGTTATGGTCTCTGTCCTTCATGCCTTGGGAGATTTTGATAAATGTTTTGGCATTTCAAAAACTGGCATTTCAAAAAAATTTCAAAAGTTCTGATAGCATGGATTCCTCTCCCCATACAGCGATCAGATTCCGTACCTCCCGTTCGGTCCATGCTGGAGCTCTTTTGCGATTCTGGGACTCCATCACGGTCACCTCTGCTGATGAGCTCTCCACTCACCTGCAGCTTGCCATGCTGGCCAAACAGAAAATTGAAATTCAAAAGTTTGTGGGCCTTTTCCTGTCTACCTGGCCAGTGCATCTGAGTTGAGATTGCTGTCCAGAGCGGTCACAGTGGAGCACTCTGGGATAGCTCCCGGAGCCCAGTACCGTCGAATTGCATCCACACTACCCCAAATTCGGCAAGGCCAATTTCAGCACTAATCTCCTTGTCAGTGGTAGAGTAAGGAAATTGATTTTAAAAGCCCTTTAAGTTGAAAAAAAGGGCTTTGTCGTGTGGATGGGTGCAGGGTTAAATCGATTAAATGCTGCTAAATTTGACCTGAACTCCGAGTGTAGACCAAGGCTAACTGATTTATTTGAGCATAAGCTTTCATGGGTAAAAACCCCACTTCTTCAGATGCATGGAGTGAAATGAGTTTCTTCGAATCTCTGTTATTACATCTACTTGTGCCCCTGTGTCTATTTTTTATGTCATGTAAATGACATTTGTACACATTTTAATTAGCAATTTTTTTTTATTTTCCACCTCCTCCATTATTGGACTTAAGAACGGCTCGTCCTCTTCACCTGAGGAATCCCTTTCTGAACGTAATACATGCACTTTCCTGCTTCTCTGCATATTTCAACATAATGATTGGGTTTATTACATTTTCCACATATTTCCCTGAGTGCTGCACATTTCCTATACTCATGCTGGTTGCCACATTGCTGGCATTGTTCCCTGCTTTTCATGTTTCTGAACTTGGCCAATGTAATTTCCATTAACTTTTCCCTTGCTAGTTTAGCTATAGTATTCACAGTAATGTGCTTTGTACATTTTTCTAGGTGTTTTATTTATTTTCTATTTGGGCTGCTGCTTGGCATATGCATATTGCCCTTTCTAGCATCCACTCCATCTCCCTTAGCAATCATTCAGAGACTGTTTTATTGTTACTCCAGGACAATCTGGTCTTTAATGAGAGTCTTTTAATATTCCATATTTACAGGACTGACTTTTTATTTTTTAAGTCTCTGACAAACGCTTCTGTTGTTTTCCCTGCCGTCTGTGTTCTCATCCTGAACATGTATCTTTCAAAAAGGAACTTTTTTTCTAGAAATATAATGCTCCGCAAATATATTCATTATATCTGCAAAGCTTTCCCCTCTCTCTCTCTCTCTCCCCCCCACCTTTGCTCCCAGCCTGTGTGAAATGCATTGTACCCATCTAGGGCTTCTGTGCCTGCCACTGTTAAGAGCAGAGCAATCTTTTGGTCACCCTCCAGTTTATTTGTCCTTTTGGAATTTATATACAGCTCAAATTGTCATTTGAACTGTTTCTAGGGACCTGCAGCATTTCCCCTGATTCTCAGGGGTTGGGAGGGGGGAGTTATATGCAGTTGCACCAGCTCTGTAGCAGCCAATTCAATGTCACTTCTCTTTGGGTCTTCCAGAACACCATATCTGACACTCTTCATAGCACATAGTACCTTACTGACAAGTAGGCCCGATCCAAGATAAACCTTTTATTATGAAGAGATAACTATGTATAGCAATGAAATAACAAAATGACCTACTGTTCTGTGTAGCTGTAGCCTGCAACTCCCCTGCGCTGGACTTGAATCACAGAAATGTATGTCTGGAAGGGACCTTGAAAAGTCATCTGTACAGTCCCCTGAACTGTGGCAGGACCAAGTAAATCTAGACCACTCTGGACAAGTGTTTGTCCAAATTGTTTTTAAAAGCTTCAGCGATAGGTTAGGTAGGAAAAATCAAATGCACAGCTACAAAATGAGGATAGAACTGCTGAAAAGAATCTGGGAGTTATATGGACCACAAATGGAATATGAGTCAGCTTCTTTCTTTCTGGCCCCATCAGTAAGTGACCCAAAGACTACCTCTAGAGCATAACAGAAATGTGGAATCTCCCCGCTTTCTGGAAATCTTATGCTCCAGCACCTCCCCAACTCTCCTTCACAATGCCTTTCTTATTGCTTCCTTTTCCGAAATGGAAAAGCCTCATCTGATTTTGAGGCAATCCCAGAAATAATCCCTACAGACAGTGTTCCCTGTAATGTTTCCCACACATCTGTGGAATGAATTTTGTTATGTGCACCAATATGGAAGTGATGTGTGACACATCACCTTCATATTGTGCACATAACAAAATTCATGTGGTGGGGGTGGGGCTGAGGGGTTCAGAGTGTGGGAGGGGGCTCAGGGCTGGGGCAGAGGGTTGGTGTGCAGGGGTATGAGGGCTCCTGCTGGGGTTGTGGGCTCTGTGGTGGGGCCAGGGCTGAGGGGCTCAGGTAGATGGTTGGGGTACAGGGGTGTGAGGGCTCCGGCTGGGGATGCGGGATCTGGGGTGGGGCCAGGGCTGAGGGGTTTGGGGTGCAGAAGGGTGCTCAGGGGCTACAGTGGGGAGAGACAACTCCCCCCAGCTCTCTCTCCCCACAGCAGCATCTGGGTTGGTGGGGAGAGGCGCCTCTCCGCACTGCGGCAGCTCTGGGGCAGGAGGATAGGCGCCCCTCCCCTGGCTGTGGCAGGTCCCAGGGTGGGTTCTTTGAGTGCCTACGCAGCACTAAATAGGCTGCTGCGTGGCCACGCGGCTTACAGGAAACTTAACCTATAGATCAAGACTTTTATTATTTTCAACTGATAACACTCACAGCTTCTGTAATGCTATTCATCAGGCATCAAACAGCAGTATCCCTCCTGCTACTGTGATATCACTTAGTGCTGTCAAGGCATAGTTAGTGGCTGTGTATTTTTTTAATACTAAAACGGCTTAGCTCTAAATTAATCGAATTTTTTCCCTACTTTTCTCCAATCTGGTTACTAAATTATACATAAATGGTGTTATATGCTCCTGGTCCCTTCTCAGCAGATGTACTAAAGAAGGTTGCTATCCATTTGTTTTAACGGGTGTGCCCACCTTCTCTACAGTTTATTATAACTACTGAACCTCTGGCTATTGCTGGGAGGAGCAGAAATCTGCTACAGAGTATTAATAGCGGTAATAGATGCTATAAGATTTAGCCTTATGCTGAAGACGCTTTCTTGTTTATCTTGAAAACAATATCCTTCAGATGTCTTTCACTTAAAGATGATTTCTCAGTCTCCAAGTTGCAATATAATGTGACAAAAATATGAAATACTACCACTCAAGTCTGTTTACTTCATTAATATAAGATGGGCATCAGATGGAATAAAATATCTGGGTGTCACTTACAATAGCCCCATCCAGCTCAGCTAAATTACATGAAAAATATCCAGAAGGCTTGTAGTGACAAGTTTTTCCTAAACTTGGGAGGAGGTTTTAAACTATTATATTATTTTTAGTGTATAATTCTAAACATATAACATTTTAAGCAGATTCCCCTTAGAATCAGCCATGAAATTCTTTATTTGCTTAATATCCTTTTACAGTATAAAGGCCAGATCTTCAGATGGTATAACTCAGCATAAGTCTGTTCCCTAACCCTAAATCTGTTCACTTAAGCGGAAGCATGTTGATTTACATGGAAGGACTGGGAATTTTCATCTCAATGGTATTGCCCTCCCACCGTTACCGGAACCTTTTGGGCTGCAGGGTTTTGTAAGTGATGCCAGCATGGCTGGCACCACCCATCAGCGGTCGGTCTGATTTTTTGGGACAGGAATTTAAACTGGGGTCCCTATTAATTCTCCGCTCTATGGCTGCTACTGGACAAACAAAGACAGACCCTGCCCATGGCAGCAGAGCTCCATAGAGTTACCATGGAGAAAGGTGCAGTGAAGCCTATGAAGAAACACCCATCATACAGCCAGTTTCTGCCTCTGTGGCTCCTCAGTATCTAAGCTGTTGGGAGTTGCACTGTGGAAATTGCCACGAGGCAAAGCTCTCATCCTAGGAAGATGTTTTGTAGGAGAATTAGTCAGAAGATTGTAACGTTTCCCTGACCTTCTGTCCCCCTTATATGAGTTTCTCCACAGGAAGGGGAAAATATGGATCATGGTTTATCTCAGGAATAGTGAAATTCTAATGGAGTCTACATGGGTAGCTGGAGTATTGTGCCTTTGTTTTTTCCCTCCCTTTCTTCAATCTTCTTAGATGCGCCAGAAAATGCCCATTACTTAAATAAAACAAATGAATACAAATGAAACTTCCTCTAGGACTTGCTAACGTTCTTCATCTGCATTACATAAGGCTTCTTTCTTGTTTGATGGGTTATTTAGGTACAGGGGTGTACAGAATGAAAATGTTTGCTATTACATTCTACCAGGATACAGATATATGAAAACAATGCTTATAGCATCCCATTAGTTTCATTAAGATTAAACACCAAATGTAGTCTTACACATTTAACAATCACTTTGACCTACACTAATACACAAGTGAATTGGCCTGGCTTCCAGCTGTAAGTTTGTCAGTTCCCATCTGACACCTACTCTGCCAGTGTCCTAGATGTAAAAGCAGGTTACAAATGAGTTTTGTTTTGAATGTTAGGATTTATTCACAGGTTGAAATAGAATCCAGGAAGACTGAAGTTGAAACAATCATTTGCATAGAACACTGTGACACCTTAGCTGGTGTAAATCTCCATAGTTCCATTAACTGAAGTAGAGATATACCAGTTTATATCAGCTGAGAATCGGGTTAACTGAGGTTACAAGAGCAAGCTTTCTTTCATTATTGGGATGATTTTAAGAGCTTTGATGTCAGCAAGACTATTTCTGCTGAACAGCAAACAATATAATTCACTCCAAAATAGATTTTTTTAAAAATATATTTCTTTTGTCAATATGTAAATGTTACAATAATAAGCCTTTTTAGAAGCCCTAATAGTGGAAATCCACACATCATTTAACCTGTGAAGCCTCATTCATACAAGTAGTGCACTTACTATATTAAAATGGTCTTTTAAGACATTACGCAATTTAAAAAGATTGAAGGTAGAAAGAAACATATCTCCAGCACTTTAATTTAATTGTAACACAAAATGCTATATTAACTGCTGATCCGGCTGAGAAACACAGAGCCAGAAGAAAATATTGCCACTAAATAAAAGTCTTGGCAACTTCCCACTAAGTCCTGAAACACAATACATACACATCAAACAATCACTAATTTATTGGATCATTAGATAAAAAGCCAGAGTGATTTGAAGAGAGTGGCACTTATTCTCTTTCAAGCTGAAACATTTTGTGGTGTAATAAAGCAGCAGCAAATAATTCCAGCTAATAAGAATCGCTAAATTTTCCTGCTTCCACCTGATATATTGTGAAGGGAAGTTCTATTTCTCTTCTTGATGGTGAAAGCATATTGATCCAAACAATTCAACTTTTCTACCCTTCTTTCAAAATCTTGTGTAAATGAGACCAAAGTCTCCCCCCAGTGGAAATGGGAAAGTTCCTCCAAAATAAAAAAATCTGCACACAAGCATTCAAAAAAGCCTTGTATATTCAGTGGTATTTGCAAAGTCCTTTAAATTTGTATTCTGTGTATTTTTGTATGGATGATTTCTTTGGTTCATAAAAAGGAAATAATCTTATGAAAAAGCTAAAAAGACAGCTTCTCAAGCTAACACCTGTCACAGACTTGTATCTTCTGGGAATGGACACAGAGAGGGAGACACAACCCCTACTGATTAACGTGTTACACACACTTATGAGAAAATGTTTGTGTCTAATCAGCCTGTGTCATTACCCACATATGTCTTTAATCTCCTTCTTCCTATTTAGAAGAGGTTGAGGCTCTGCCTACATGATGGCAATTCATATTGGTGTAACTACACAGACGGGGCTATCCTAGTACAAACCCCTATTGTAAACATGCTTTGCTGGCCCAAAGCAGAGCTTATACTGGGCCATCGTACTTGTGGTTTCCCAACACACTGCATACATTCACCAAGCCACTTCTCTTTCTTTTCTAGTAACAGCAGTTGCATAGATTTATAAGAAAGAATCCCAATCGTCATCTAGCCTGACCTGTATAATGCACACTTATAATTTCTGAACCCCCAGGGATTGTGGGTTTGATGTTTAAGTGGCTAGTCATGATCATAAGGGAGCATATGCAGATTTTACAAGACTATGGGTACATCTGAAAATCAGGGTGTTCTGATAAAACCCAGTATGGATCTAATCAGGCCCCTGAATACTGCACCATGCCATGGGAGGTAGGTAGCTTTGCATGGAACCAAGAGCTGGCAAAGGTGGCAGCACTCCAACTTGCATCCGGAAGTGCCACTGCCTATGCCTATTGCTCACCACTGTCATGCCGCCAGCCACTGCTCCCAGCTAATGCATTCCCTTCCTCTCCTCCATCTAGGCTTTGAGTGCTTTAGTTCTACCCCATCACCGCCTCACTTCTTTCTGTTGTCACTTCTTTTCCCCATGTTCCTAGGTCCAGGTTCTTATCTTGCTTCCTCTCACAACTGTCCTTCCTAAAGCCCCGTTCTCCCTGGACAGAATCCCAGTGCCTTCCTATTCATTTCTGCTCTTTCACTCCCCACCACTCCAGGTAACGACTCAAGTCCTCCTTCTCTGCCCTCCAACCCACTGCTGATTCCTTCCCCCTAGCCTGCAGGTCCCACTCAATCCATCCCTTCCCTAACTCCCTTCTGGATGTTTCAGATCCCCATTCAGACCAACTAAGTGTTGTGCATCTCATATAACACTTGCCCTTCCCACTTCCTAATGCTTCTGCCTCCCATTTATCATCTGGGCTCTGCTCCTGGTGCCCTTGCTTCCATGCTGGCTAATCTCTCAGCTCAATTTCATTTGCATGTGCTATCCTCTGTCCCTTGCATTGCTGCCTTCCATCCCAGTCCTCACCTGATGAGAGGCCCATGTCCCAGACACTTCCTCCCACCAGGGGTGCTGGAACAATTTTTATAGTGGGGGTGCTGAGAGCCATTGAACCAAATTGTAAAACCCTGTATATAATGGAAACCACTTCAAGCCAGGGGGTGCTGCAGCACCCCCACACCCTTAGTTTCAGCACCTATGCCTCCTGACTCTTCTTGCGAGTGTCCTTCAGCTAGGGGAGTGGAGATAACTTCTGCTCTGACACTAGGAAGATGACCCTGAAGGTCCTCTCCAAGACAAACAGTCTGACAAATCAAAAATAATCTCATGGGGGAGAGGGGGGTTACATTATAGAGGTGTATTTATTTTCATGGGCTCGCTTTACGTTGTTTTTGCTGGAGTTTTACATGTACCAAAAAACAAACCCCAAACCCTACAATATATATTGTAATAATAGAAAGGGAGAAATAGATAGATTATGAGTTGGTTATGGAGGGGGTGAAAAGGCTTGAAATATGAAAATTTGTCTGATCTTTACAATGTATAGCACAGGCCAGATCCTCAGTTGGTGCAAACTGGCATAGCTCTGTTGGTATCAGCGAAGCTTTGTCAGTTTACACTAGCTGAACATCTTGTCCTGTATTTAATATAACAAAAGATATTAGAGCACGCAGGTCCCATTTGAAGCCAGAGTCAGTTGAGGAACTCCATTTTCAACATCCCCAGTTTATCACCATTATGGAGTGCAACTAGAGTGACGAGATGTCCCAATTTTATAGGAACAGTCCCGCTACTGGGGGCTGTTTCTTACATAGGTGCCTATTATTCCCCACCCCCATCCTGATTTTTCACACTTGCTATCTGGTCACCCTAAGTGCAACAGTATCTGAGTTTACAGCTTTTAAGTCATGACCACAACATTTCTAGCTGCAAGTACTAGACAGTTTGTCACTTTTTTCCTCCCCACAGAACAGTTGAATGGGGATTTGTTACACATTCATTTTCTTTTTTAAGCAAGAAATAATACCCTGAGACATAAGATGAAAATGTTAAATTGCTTGTATTGACTTTCTTTCAGTGCTGGAGGTAGATACAGCAAAAAGGTTTTCTTGTCAATAGAGTCTGTGAAAACTATACAACAAACAAAGCAATTCACACATTGCCCTGACTTAGGTGAGTTGCACTATTTGGTAGCGAGCATGGGTTTGAAGTGAGTTAGATTTTCCGTACATAAAGATTGTGCAGAATCTGGCCCCAAAACAATAGAAAGAATGAGGAAACGTGCCACATTTCTGGCCAGACTTAAGAGGTTATTTGGACTATCCAAATGCATAACACACAGTGTATCTGATTCTCCATTGCTTTGCACCTCATGTAGTGATTTATACCAGGGTTAAGTAGGTATAAAATGCTGCCAAATCAGACAGAGTGCACAACAACTTTGCTTGCACTTAGCACAGGTGAAAATGGCTACACAAAGTACAAGGTAACGGAGAATTAGCCCGGGTGCTTTCTGGCAGCAAAAAAAGGAGAAACAAAGCTTCCATTAATGAGGAAATCCTTCATGTAGGAGAAATCCCCAGGAAACGTAAAGCTAACATAGTCATTTGACTCCCTAACCCACACAAATGGGTTGTTCAACCAGACACAGCTGGGCTGGGAGGAGGAGGGAGATGCTAGAGCCAATTGCCATTGTATTATAGCCCTGACTCGTAGGGCATAACCTATCTAGTCTAAATTATGCCAATGTTGGTTGATGTCCAATAGAACTGAAGAATGGACTGGAAAGATGACTTTGGGACACCTCTCTTCCTACCCATTTTGGATCCTGCACCAGTCACAGCTCAAAGCCCGAGAATCTGGCCCATTGTTTTACAGGAGGTTAGAAAATGGAAAAACAATTTCACAAAGTTGAAGTTTTCTTTTTTTTTTTCTTTTCTTTTTTTGTGAAAGCATCAATATGGGCAGATTAAAAATGATTTTGTGAACTTTGGATCAAACGTTCTCAGAATGATCATATACAATTTTCATTTACAGAAAACCCAGTTTTCAGTAGACGGTTTAATGAAAATCTGGGGTCTGACAAAAAAATGTCGATCATTTTGATAATGTGTAATATTGTGCAATGTCAAATCAAGCTGCAGAATTATTGTAATGTTATGCATGATGTACATCTATTAATGTGGAGCTGTGCTACTAAATCTTCTTGCTTTGAAAGGGAAACAGTCTGAGTCAATACATCCTCAAATGCCCAAATACCTTAGTTGTTCCTTCTTACACCTTGCTAACCCTTCTCTCTCCAAGCATGCATCTCACTTTAATTTTCTTTGGGACACTTTGAATAGTGTTATCTATTCATTGCCCTTAATACAAACCTAGACATATAGTAATGGCTAAAATTCTTTAGAACTCAAGTAATTCCAAAAGGTTTACAGTGATCAAAGACACCCTATTTTAACATTTTCTAACTATCCTCTCTATGTTTAATTAGGATGGTGGTTACACTCGGAATCAGGCCAAAGTCTGCACTGCATATGCAAAATTTGATATCAGCCCATAAAGATTTATGGGCTGGTGTGCTGAATTCAGCACATACAACTCATTTACCCCAGGCTACAATTACACAAATGATTTCATGTCCATTGTTGGTAGTTACAATCATGATTCTACTTAATGACCATACTTCCAGTGGAATCACTGGATCAGTATGCAAAGGCTCCCATTAGCCAATCACAGGCCAGAAAAAGTCCTGTCCTCTCAGATCTTGACTAAAATCAGACAGACAGACACTTTTCTTGAACAACTGCATCACTCTTTTCAGCAGAAGCCACACCTTTGATCCTTTATTCAGTTTGACACTTTGCCTTTGATCAATTATTCCCTTAGGCCAATGATTCTCAAAGACAGTCCACCGTTTGTTCAGAGAAAGCACTTGGCAGGCCAGGCCGGTTTGTTTACTTGCCACGTCCACAGGTTCGGCCGATCGTGGCTCCTACTGGCTGCGGTTTGCCACTCCAGGCCAATGGGGGCTGCAGGAAGCGGCGTGGGCCGAGGGATGTGCTGGAAAACCATGGCCAGTGGGAGCTGCAATTGGCTGAACCTGCGGATGCAGCAGGTAAACAAACCAGCCTGGCCCGCCAGGGGCTCTCCCTGAATAAGCAGCGGACCGGCTTTGAGAATTACTACCAGAGGGAAATGGGAAGAAAAAGCAGATCAGATTCTGGTGATGCCTTGTGTAAAAATATTCAGAAACTAGTAATATACTATTAGTAGATGAATTTCAGATATGGCAAATGGATTGGTTTCACTTCAGTGTTTATCTGACCTAACAAATCCAAATTAATTTGGGTAAAACTCAGCAGCGTCACTTTACATGGCTACATGGGAACATTTTATTCAGCTTTGATTCACGTGGGTTTACACCCTCTGAGCCAGTTTATCAGTTGGTGTAAATCAACAGCTCTGATTTAAATGAAGAAATTACTGTAGTATTTACAACAGTTGAGGAATTTGCCCTGTAAAGGCTTTACATTTTATGTTCTGATAATCCAAAAAACTGAAACTGAACTGACATGTCCAAGCCATGTGAGAATATCATTTTTACATGATGTTGATGTACAACTGTATGTTAGCCTAGGTTTGTTTAAGATGGGAAACAGATTCATATTGTCAAATAGGATTTTAAGTTTGAGTTATTTGTGAAACCTGAAATTAGATGAGCTTCATGCTTTTGTAAATTCCCTTAAAACCTTTTTACATAACTACAGTTTATTGCTGTGTGGTCATATTACAACTGTTTAAATAATAAAAGTGTAACCCTTCTGCCAGGTGGAGCCAGCAGCAACCAGGGCCGGGTTCAAAATCTAAGGGTTCCTTTCCATCAATACAACACAGAACCAGCTCGAGCCCCCACCCAGTAACCTGGGAAAATTACACACCACATGGGTGCTTCTGAGAGGCAATACTTCCCCTCTCACAAGCACAGAGTTTGAATGTAGAAAATAAACTTTAATAAAAGGAGGGAAGTAACTAGGCATTAATTTAGGAAAACACCACAAACAGGGTTCATAAACAAAAAACATGAGCAAGACCCACCCCCAAGTAAGTTGGGCAGTGCCCTTTTCCCACCAGGTTCTTAAGTCCAGCAACCCAAAAGTCCCATTAGCATGCCCATCCCTTCTCTGCACCCCACTCACAGTTGCTGTCCTTGGTTATTGGAGCCCCAGAGTTCAAAGGTCCAGCTGCAGAGTTCACCTACCACCTTGTGTGGAGGTAAGGAGGTACTTTACTCGCCCCGCTGCTCGCTGCACCTCTCTGCGTCACCAGCCCCTCATTTGTTAGCCAACTGTCAGTCAGCTTATGCTGCCACCTGCCTCTCTCTGCTGTGACTTTTGCACATCAGTCTTAGTGATTTTCAGCTCTTTGTAGGCTGGGCAAAAACACTGCCCCATTTCAAGTGTTTTCAGCTCTCAAGGATTGTCAGCTCTGGGCAGAAACAGTCCAACTACATCTGATTTTTAGCTCGAATTGATCATTTAAAATAGCAAAGAGGCTCCTAAGGAAGACTATTTAGCTCTATTCTTTGAACAGTGGGGAGGAACAGGTCAAACCAGTCTGGGGACTCCTAGGGAGAATCCACACATCTCCTGGCTGGGACATCTGTCCCCATCCCTCTTACTTTCACAGGGCTCTGGCATTTGAGCCCCTGGCTTAACAAGGTTGCTGAAAGTGACCCCCCTCATTTGGGACAGATTATGCACAGTCCTGCTTCCTTGTATTCCTACAATAATTACAACATTTTGGTAACAGCATTTCACTAACCCTGCATTCAGTACTAATGTGATTTGTACCCAACACCAGCCAAAATTGATTACTTTGACACTGCTCTATGTGCTGAATATCTAAGCAGAGCAGGGACAAACTGTATTTACATAAACACACCCAAAGTCTCTCCCCATCCCGGCTAGCTGTCAGGGGAACATTCATTCAGACCCTGCTTACATAAGCATTGATTCACTGTAACTATGACCCTGGGATTGGTTCTTCACTCTGTTACACCAATATTTCTATAGTGAGATTCCACTGAGAATCAGGTCCTTAAAGTGAAATCCATGTCAGTGCACTGGGCCTGTACAAGGCCTGTATGCCACTTAAACCTGAGAAAGTTTAAGTGGGATTTATTTGGTGTGCAACCTTATGGGTCTTCTGCACAAGGGGTGAATGTCATCCTGAATTTGTTTAATTTCTGTAAGTCTTTAAAGGAAAGAGTTACTGTAACTTTATTAGTTCTACTCTCTAGTGAAATAGTTACAGCAAAGTTTGCCAGGACTCCTCTGCTCTATAAAACTATGGTGGATTACACTACTAAAAGGCAGTACGTAACTGTAATGTATCTGCATTGCATCACTACTATTCCCTTTGTCTTGTATTTTTGAAACTACTATAAATTAAACATTAACAACTGAAATAATGCTGTATTTAATCTTAATCAAATAGATTACAAACTTGAGTAATATGCCATTTGCAGAAATCCATTTTATACCAACATCTGGTAATTTGTGAAGGAAAAATCCTCCAAATAGTCTCAGTAATGATTGATGAGTTAAATTATATTGTATTTTGATACTGAGTTACTAAATCATAATTTATGGGATATAGTAGCTTACCCCAGCAATCTTACTGTCCTTCCAGTGGATGTTCCTTTGACCTTTCCTCAGATTTGCAAAATGTGTGCACATTTTCAAACATTCATTGTATCTCACTGTGCATATTTTATTCTGTTATAAATTGCTTTACTTACATAAATCATGCTCCTTGGGTTGTATATTAGTCATTTCATAAAAGACAAGAGCAATTTGATGGGTAATCTAATCCTATTTTGCAAGGATAAGAAAGGCAGGTATCTCTGAAATCTGCCTGACCTCATTTAATCTGCCTCATCTCAAATTTGACCTAATCAAACCTTCTTTATGCAACTAAGTATCAAATTGCAATGCTTAATTGTTGTTCAGATCATGTAAATATTTGAAGCAGTTTTATGGGCTGATCTGGCAAACAGTGTACTTTTTATCCTTAAGATCACCACTCAACAAACCGTACTCACAAATGCGGAATAAGAATGTGGTTATTTCATGTGCAATCCCTGACATTCTAACAAAGAATATTTTAAAGTTTTGTTTAAACACTTTTGTTTAGTATCAGAGTGCAACCCCCTTACTCACACTGGGGAGCTTTTCTATGAGTAATCCCATTGAAGCCAATGGGTCAGCGAGGCTGGTCAAAGTCTGGCCCTTCATAACTGTATGAATTGGGTTGCATGTGTAAAGCCATAGAGAAAATTATTTCTACTTATAGATGAGCTTCAACAGTCTAGTATTCACTATCTTTAAAAATAGTGAGCTATTTTTAATAGAAACTCCATCTTTCTTCCATTAAAAATGGAAAACCTCCCCAATTTCCTTTAACAGGAAATACCCAGAAAATTTCAGAGCTGCTTCTGTGAGAATAGAATATTTATGGAGAATGACGTTAAAAAGCTAATTTCAGTCTTTTTTTTTTAAATTACTGCTGCTGGAGCTCTTCACCGTATCAGGAGAGAGCCTGACAGTTTAGTGTTGGTGGGTGAAGGGGGAAAAAAAAACCCACACACAAACCAAAATACCTATCTGCAGTGAATGATTTTATTTAAGGCTGACAATGATGAAATGGTAGGGGCCAGGCTACAATTTCTGCCCCTTCATTTGTCTTTGTTGATAAAATGAGCACTGTTACAGGCTGAGAAGGTTGAACTCACAGCAAATTTAACGTGACTCTGTTTACCTGCACATTGAACAAGTCTGCACACAACCAAATGATAAATGCAGAAAGTACAGTGTCTTCTCTTCCTGCTGTTTAATAAAAAGCTTGTTTTTTCCTAGCTTTTCTTGAAAAAAGTCCTATATAAACCTCCTAAGAAAATCTTCCAAAAATACCATCTGTTACCTGCGGTCAGATTATGGCATGTCCATACAGGAGCATTACGTACCTCTTCATATGTCCCTTCACCAGAGATGTTACTCTGCCTCCTGTCCAGGTAGGTGAGGAGTGGGCAGAGCAGTGACTCCACCTCCTCAATGTACCATTCAGTGTGGTTGCATTGGCTGGGGGATGTAGGCTTTGTCTGTGTAGAAGGCTGACACATAGTACATGCCACTTCGAGCAGATAGAAAAAGGGGAGATAGACTGTGACTCTGAGACAGAGTGGCCAAACCACAATTTAATGATGTGGAGCAGTAAAAAAAAAAAAAAAAAAAAAGGTAGACGATTTCCTCCAGTCAGTCCCACCACTTTCCATATCCATAAATACTTAGTTAACACATGAGCAATATACTATTATAATCTATAATCTTATTATAACTTTGAAGTAATTGACCATCCGAATGCTCTAAATATGAAAAATGCTTTACAATAACCAGTTCTATTCTAGTATAAAGGAAACACACCTGTTCATGCCCAATTTCCCCAAAACTCCAGGAGGCCTCAAAAGCGTTCAGTGAGTCAGCAGCGAAACCTCAGTAGGAAAGTGTAACCAAGTTCCCAACCCAACTCACCCTCTCTCTGGCTAGCTGTGGCATTGCAGCACCCTTGTCTCCATGTCCCCCATTGTTCTTTGGCCTACTCCAGCTACAGGAGAGTCCTGGTCCCCAAGCCAGACCACTTTACAAAGTCCTTCCCCTTTCTGGGGATCCCAGAGTCCTCTACCAAAGTCCAACAGAAATGTGTACACAACCTTCAACCATCTGGGCTCAGCTGGCAGCCACCTCATCACACATGTGCCTCTGCTGCTCTAAACTGCCCCTCCTGTCTAACCCTTGGCTTCTGTGCTAGGTCCCAGGGGCTGGCATACTGTACCACCCTCTCTCCTTTCCTCACACAGTGGTTCAGGCAGGTTACAGATCCTCAGGACCCCTATCTTCCATCAGGTTCCATCTCATAGCTAGCTCACCCAGCTCTTTATTGTGAAGATGTGTGTGGTGGGGCTTTCCCCCAGCCAGGCTTCATCTCTAATTAGGTCTGCTCCACCCTCCAGGTGCAAGCAGACAGGTTAATTGGCTTTACAGGCCCATACAAAACCTTCCATGACACACGTGGGCTAAATACCTTATCACAGAAACCCAGACAGGAGGCTCTGAAAATTATGGCTTCCTAATTCCCAAGATGACAGTATAGTGAAGAGATATGAACAGGCTTTGGAAAGGCTGGACATTTTCAAGGAACTTGCAACCCAGATAGTAAAGAGAATGCCAGGCCACACTGCAAGGTGGCTGTCTTTAAAGGGGCTATGAAAAGACGGGGGAGGGATAGCTCAGTGGTTTGAGCATTGGCCTGCTAAACCCAAGGTTGTGAGTTCAATACTTGAGGGGGCCATTTTGGGATCTGGGGCAAAACTTGGTCCTGCTTTGAGCAGGGGGTTGGACTAGATGACCTCCTGAGGTCCCTTCCAACCCTGATATTCTATGATTCTATTAATGTGGCCCTTGTAAAATCATTCATTCAGTTGATAAATCTGCTTACCATTGTTATCCAGGGGTATAATTCAACCTGAGGGGGCATAATCACATGTGACTCAAGGAGGCATTTCAGTTTACAAAAATTCTGTCAATAAGTGGATTACCATACTATATTTCAACCGAACCTTAGTATTTAAATGAGAGTCACAGAACATACTTAACTAGGAGATATTTTTATCATCTGGGAGAGAGAATTAAGTCTTGTGTACATGGATTTTTTTTTCAGTATAAGCTAAGGTGTGATTTGAAACAAATATAATTATACTAGTAGAACCCCTGTGTAGACACTTTTCCTGTGATGTGAATGACTTTAAAAAACAAAACAAAAAATCTGCAACATTGTTATTTGGGAGGCAGTTTAAACTAAACCAAAGAAGCCACTTTTACACTGAAATAAGAGTGTCCACATTAGGAGGTTATATCAATATAAGTATATCTATCTATATCTTCCTACTTCTAGTCAGATTATAAATACACACCACAAGACCAGCCTCCCTTATGGTATTTCCGAGGTTTCAGTTCCAGCCACAAGCAGAACCAGGAATGCTAAGGAGAATTAAAGTAAAAATAATGAGGAAAAAAGTTAGCCAACCCTTTTTTAATTATAGAAATTTATACAATTCTAATGATAGGCAATGTTGTTTAGTCAGTTCTTATTTTATCCAAAAGCAGGTCACACATTGCCAATCCATATGAAAAGTATAGGGGTCACAGCCAAAAATGGAGGTACAGAGAGGGTCTAAAACAGGGAAAGGTTCAACAAGCTATATTCAGACATTCAGATACTACACATGTAAGAATGAAAAGAAAACAGGACTAACATAGAACTCAAACTGAGACCACTAAGAAGAGTACAGATGCAAAGCTGAAAATATGGTACTTTTCAGATTTGTACATGGTTCCCCAAACTATAACACACACACTCATATATTATAATATAAAATCCATCTAATGTGAAGGACACCAAAGTTTCTCCCCTTAAGAAATAATGAGAGATCCTTAATTTACCTTACAGTATCACTTGGGTCTTTTCCTAACATCCCAGATGGCTCTCCTAGATGGGACTTCTAGTTCCTCACCTTTTGTTGCTTGAACTCTCCCTATTGTCCAACTTGCAGTCCTCGTAGCATATGCTACAGAAATCCAAAATTAATATTTCATTCATGCTATGTCATTTCCGTCAGAAAGAGTTGATGATATACTTCCTCTGTGTTATAATTTGTCATTTCAGACTATAAAGCAAATACCCAAATTAATTAGTGCTGTTACAAAGTGTTCCTTTCCCCCTACTTACATATTCAACTTCATATACTGTTGACTCTAGTTTCCAGAATGTACAATCATTTTTCTAGTGCATATGCACTCTATCCGGTAAATCTCTCCCAGACTCTCCCAGGCAGTGACTTCCAGGAGACAGAGCATGTATTATTTCAAGCATGCCAGGGTAAGCTGTAGCAGCCACTGCATGGCTTATGGAAGCCATTAGGTAGGAACAGGCTCTGGGAACAACTTGGTTCCAGTGCATTTCTCCACATCACCCATGCTTGGGTCTAGCTATTTGACACAGATTTAGGGGCAGAGGAGCCATAGTGAAGGCATTTGCACAGAAAAATGTCACTGTAAAAGAAGGATCTCTGTCATTGGAATTGTATTATATACTGCATTGCAATATATAAAATAAAAAATGTCTCAGCTTCAGAGTTTCACTCTATTTAAGTTTATCATAGGTGGATTCCATTATGTATACATAAAGGTACAAGCAAGGAGACAAAATTAAAAAGGATGAGATGTACTGCCTTTTCCCCCTTTTATGCTTGCGTTTGGACTTCCCTTTCCTTGCCACATTCTTTTGCTAGACTGTGTAGTCTTCATCTTCAGAAGTCTCAGTGTCTCTCACATAGTCAAATCAGCATTGACATTTAATAAAATATATGACAAATATCTTTCAATGTCATCCACTGTTTATGTCCCTGTGTGGATAAGGGAAAACACCCTCTTTCAGCATATTGTTAAGTCTGTAGCAGTTTAAACAAGGCAAGATACCTGTATTACGTCATCATAGAAAGTATGGCATCCTCAATCCTTATGTCAGAATGCCAGCTATTGGAAATTACTTCCGTTTGTTTTGTTAAAAGGGTTAATGTTGCTACTGTCGGAAAAGGGAATTCCCCTCTCTCTCCTATGGATTCTTTAGGGCTACTGTTTCTCAGGCTATATGTTCTAGTTTCACTACTGCTCTAACAATCTCCTTTATGTATAACCCCTCAGGATAAAAAGTATCTGTCATTGTCTTTAATTTTAATGGGCATTCTTGGGGATTCTTAATGATCCTCTTGACCCTGAAAAACCTGCTGAATGGCAGACCATTAATTAGTAGGTTGGAGTGAAAAGAAGTAGCATTTAGAATATTGTTCCTGTCTGATTTTTTAAGGAATATTCTCACACTTAGTTTGTCCATATACATTTCTTGGTATTAAATCCAGACAATTCGCTTCAGTGGGATTCAATGAGATAGCAAATGTGATTGATGTATATTATTTAAATAACCTATGAACTATTCAGGTTGGACTATCTTGACTTCTCTTTGAGAAAAAATAATATTGTTTGTACCTTTGATCCAAACCAAATTAGAGTAGAAATGATTCCATGTTCACAGAAATAAGTGCTTTCCCTTTGTTCCACATATAAATTCACATAAAGCTGGGCTAAATCTTAACCTATCCTTGGTGGCAATTTTCTGGAAGTAAAATTTTCTGCATAACACAGGCTACATAGTTCTCTTATACTGGACTAATTCAACTAATACATTTTACAAGGGAACCCACAAATTCTGGATCCAAGCAATAAGGTCAAATTCACTGTTGGCATAAGTGGGTGCAACTACACTTACGTCAGTAGAGCTTCACTTATTTATGCAAGGTGAAATTCTGCTGGTGCTCCAGACAGGACAAGGTGTATGTACCATTTTAAGTTCTAGTTAAATCCTCAAAACATGGGGTATGTGAAATAAAAATGATACATAGGCCTGGTGGTGTCCTCTTGCATAGGAGTATATTTTATCCAGGATTAATTTACCCACATTTTTCTACTGTCTTCTCATCCATCAATTGCTTCATTTTTTCACTACAATAACCTGAGATCCGGTGCTTCACGGTGCTCATGGTGCTTCCCTTTTAAAAACTAATTAAAAATACAATAGTAATATCATCTTACATTTATGCAGCAGCACCTTTCAACAGGAAAAAATATCAGAGTGCTACCCGAACTGAACTGACAGATAAATAAAAGGATCCCTTGATCCACTAAATACAATTGCCTCTTGGATGAAACACGGAACAACAGTGCACAGCAACACTACACAAATGTTTATGAAAGAAAGTGAAGAATGGCTTAACCAAATGAAATTAAATTGGCAATTTTAGGTAAGCAAAATATAATTAACCACATAGGAATTACCATTAGAAAAAGTGCCCTGGGGTCTTCAGGGATCAGAAGTAGTCAAGTCCTTGGTTTTATCTCTCATTTTGCAAAAAAAAAAAAAACATGGTATCTTTGACTAGATAACCACACCATACCAAGGCATTGACTCAAAAGAACAGTACCACCTACTGAAACATGATCAACACATACTTTAGTAATAACATTTTTCCTCTGAGGTCTCCCATCCAAACACTACTACAATTTGACCCTGCTTGGCTTGTAAGATCTGACAGGATCACAGCCAAAGCTGGTGTAGCTGCAAACCATTGTTTTATAATACCTCACTCATTAGATAATTTCCATGCCTTTAAAAATATTAATCCCCAAATTCCTTTATTTAGAGACCTCATCAATCTCTTTTCTAACCATCAGAGTAACACATGTCTCCACTGATGACTCAACCTAAGGGAGTAAATGTACTTTTTCATTTTAAAAAAGGGTTATCTGTATGCACAGATGGCCCATTATCTATCTCATTCCACTATGTCCTTCAGATGAATTGAACGGAATATCTTTAATTTGGCAGTCAAAGGACTGAAAGTTTATTATTCATAAAAAAAAATCCATACATTTATTCAGTGCTTTACAAACTTACACATAGCAAGACAGTTTCTCAAAGACTTTGCAATTTAAAAGCCAGCTGAGTCCTACCTGGGGCTGCATAAGGGAGTTGGGGGAGCATGTCATTTCTGCAACATTGTTCAGCCCACTCCCCTTAGATTGCACAGAAGTATTCTCAAGTCAACAGGAAGGATGTGGCTGGGAAGCTGGACACACTGCATTATCTCCTGACAATTCTAAGAGGATTCCACCTAGTGGCTGGTATTGTGTTCCAAGATTAGGGAGGAACAACCAACCTCTGTACAGCCACAGGGAAAAGCTGGAAGGGAATGCAGAGGCAAATTATCACCACTTTGTTCCCATAAGACTGTGGGGTTTTGGAAGCAAAACACCCTACTTTCTTCTGAAGATAACCTCTACCCTTTGAGGGGATAATCCAGAAGAAACTCCATAAAGGGAGGCTTGTGACAATTCCACTAGCTGTGCTGGTCTTTCCAATGGAGGAGACAGGCTGATTAGCTACACAGTACACAGTTCTACAGAAAAACGACACAGAATCCAAGACAGAGAAATACAACATAAGCCAATTTATTAAGTCATATTGATCAACACCCTAATACTGCAGGGTTTTTCCCTTTTAGTATATTTAACTTTAAACAGGAGAGTGTTTTCTCCTGTTAAAAGTTTCAAATGACTCGGTCTATAGAAATTCTACTACCTCCTTTGAATGACTACTCCATAGCCCAGAACACCTCATTGTTAGCAGGAAAATGTCATGTGTAGCCAGCCTCAAGCGGCTTAATCCCTTCTGGCACTCGCCAGTGTAGAGTAGAAATCTATAGGCAACTCTGTTCCCCATGCCTCGCCAGTTTGTGGAGATACTTTTTGCTGCACTGACTTTAGCATGGATAGTTATTCAGGTAGCTGCTGGGAATTCAGGGGAAAATGCCACAGACTGCAACCGTTCCTCTCCCTTCCTCCATCACCTCTAAAACCCTCTGAAGACCTAATCATGCATAATTCTACTGAAGGTTCTTCTTCAGCATGCTTGGGGGAAGGATACGGTGGAGCTGGCACTCCATTTTGTATGTGCCCCTCAGCTAGGATCCAGCCAATCACTGTTTCTTCCTCAAACAAACAGCAGCGAGTATTGTGTTCATAAGCAATGAGCACCAATAACCTAAGAACAGAGCAAAGATCCAAAGTTATGTGCAATGGGGGCATCTGAGTGCAGTGGTGTTAGCTGTGAATGTTTAGAGCTGCCACAAAGTGACATAGGGTGAGGATGTAAGAGTCTGAGGGCTTGTCTACACTTAAAATGATACAGCAGCACAACTGCTCCACTGTAGTGATTCAGTGTAGACACTACCTACGTAGATGGGAGGTATTCTCCCAGCGGCATAGGTAATCAACTCTCTGAGAGACGGTAGCCAGGTTGACGGAAGAATTCTTGCATCAACCTAGTGCTGTCTACGTGGGGATTTAGGTCAGCTTAACAACACTGCTCAGAGGGGTGGATTTTTCACACATCTTAGTGACATAATTATGCCAACCTCATTTTCTAGTGTAGATAGGAAATAAAACCAGCCTTGCATTAACCCCAACCAAGGTGTGCTGGGTCTCATCTCTATATGGTATCAGAGTGGAATTGAATAAAGATATAGCCAATCATAGGACACCCATGAAAAAACAGAAAAGGGGGGAAAGAAAAACAGAAAAGCAAGCCTCCAGCCCAGCCAGAACAGCCAAAAAGCTGCACAGAGCAAGCAGCAAAAAAGGCAGAGAAAAGGCCTGAAAACACAGAAATCTCGGAAAGAACTGCTATGGTGAATCCAGGCTTTAACAAGTAGCGAGGGTAGGAAAGTAAGGGTCATGGAAGCTAAAGCTAAGCCCACAGCAACAGCAGTTTGATTCCCTAAAGGCAAGGACCACATCACCTCATTACTCCAGACAGAAACAAAGGGGAGGGGATCTACAGTCTGGTAAAGAGAAGAGACCCAGGCTTTTGGCTAATGCCGCCCTTATCAGAATTTGATTTCCAGCCCTCTGCAGGTTGGCCACTGTAGGTAAACAGATTCTATAGCTTCCATCAGGCTTCTGGTTTAGATCAGCGATCAGAGAAGAAATAAGTTAATACCTTGCTCTTTGCAACAGAGGCCATTATCCTTTCCAGAAGTCTCAGCTGCTCAAATGAAACAGTTCAATACTGTTGAAGAACTGGATAAGAATATCATGCCAAAGTGATTTTTGAGCACATGTGATTTCACTTAACAATCAAGAGAAGGGTGAGTCAGCAAATTATTTCATAATAACTCTGTACAACCTAATCCAACACTGTCTCTGGGGAGAGGAGTGAAGAATTTAGCAGAGACAGGTTTGTTTTAGGGGCAGCCAACTATCAGAAAGTCTCCAAAATGATCCTCAACTCACACAAGACAGCCAAGAACATAAAACTCCAAAGTCATTATGTAAAGAAGCAACAGATTCTTTTCAGGAATAACTCCGAGGAGGAACTCTCTGTAGAAACCATAGACATGGGAAGGAAAGCACCTCATGATGCCGAGAAACGTTACCAACCCAGACCAGTACAAAGAGATCCAGACAGGGCTATGCTAAAATGAAGTACAACAGGAGTATGAAAGAATACCCATGATGTGGCAAACTACCCCTCACAGCAAACGGCTTTGTCCAGCAACAGACATTACATGAAGAAAATGTCTAAAAATTGGACAATGCAGCAGTCTCCCAGTCTAAGTGTATCATAGTACATGTCTTTCAAGAAGAGGCCCTAAAAGACACTGAGATTGCACACCTGGGAGCCACAGGAGATGACCAAAAGGACCACCATGTGTCACCATAATGACCTTGGAAAAATATAAAATAGACTTCAAAACAAATACAGGCACTGGTGTAACAGTGATTCCAGAATCACTTTATAGAATGATGAAAGTACCAACACTTCAAGAGCTGAAAAGGAT
This sequence comes from Lepidochelys kempii, assembly GCF_965140285.1. NCBI lineage: Eukaryota > Metazoa > Chordata > Testudines > Cheloniidae > Lepidochelys > Lepidochelys kempii. The sequence goes on from NC_136380.1 coordinate 181,221,844, forward strand.
ATTTAGAGGCCAGGACAGTCTCCATGAATGTCTAAGGAAAGTCTTTGCCCATTCTGAAATTTGGTGAAGATGACTAAATACCAAGAGATCTATGTTGTACATGGCTTACACAGTGCTTTACTTGCCCACCCACCAATCACAGCCCTAGGCTCAATTATAATAGTAGAACCAGTCATCATAGACATAGAACTTGAGATCAGGAGGCTCTTGAAAATTATTCCAAGGAATGGGGAAATTAGATGGAGAATATAACATTCAACCTTTATCAAATGCAAAGCCATTTGATCTATAACTACCCAGGGTGAAAGCAGAGCTCAGCCTCATGGGGCAAGAGTCTCATTTCCAGAATAGACATTGCAGCTGAATGGTGTGCAGGAATGGTAGTTTTTCCAAAATTAAATGACAAAATTCAGATCTGCATAGACTTTACCAAGCTCAGAGGGAATGTCTGTAGACTATGACATGTACTTCATGTGCCCCCCTTGGACAATTTAGCAAAGCACAAGTCTTCTCAAAATTGGATGCCCTCTGGGTTTTGACAGATACCACTTGCTGCAGAATCTCCTCTATTAATGACCTTCATCACAGAATTTGTAAGGTTTAGTTTCAATATTCTAGTATTAGCTACATTATCTACTCCTGAACACTTCCAGAGGAAAATGTGACAGAGGGCCTGGAAGGGGTTCTCCTTATCTACAGATCAACTCAAACCCAACATCTCTTAGCAGTCCTGGAAAGGCTGGAGAAAGCAGGCCTAGCAATTAACAACAGTGTGGATTTTCAAAAGATAGAATCAAGTTGCTAGGCCAGATCATTGATGGAGCAGGGGCCAGACCAGACCCAGAAACAGTCTAAGTGATTACCTAGATGGATGAGCCTCAGATTGTCAGTGAAGTATGTTGATTCATGGTCATGATGACACACCTGGGAAAATTCCTACGTCACTTGGCAGAGAAGTCAAAGCCACTAGAAGATCTCCTGAGTCCACAAAATCCCGAGTATAGGGGAACTAAATAGTCAGGCACTCAGAAAAATAAAGTAAGACATGAGCTCTCTCCCCCAGTTTTGGTCCTTTATAAATCAAATAAAACCAACAGTTCCAGCTGATGACTCATTCTACAGGATAGGAGCAGTCCTTCAGGAACAAACATCATCACTGTGGCACCCAGTAACCTCAAGAGCACTCACCAATGCAGAGCAGTGCTACTCACAAATAGGAAGAGAAGCCTTATCCACTACATGAGCTTGTGAACATTTCAGAGACTTTCTAGTGGGCATAAAATTGCATGTGGAAACGGACCACAAATTGTTAGTTGCTCCTCTAGGATCACAACATCTAGTTACCACCTAGGATACAACATTTTAAAATGAGACTCATAAGGTTTCAGTGCTCGATTGCTCATGTATGTTGGAAGAATCGTGACACAGCTGATACACCCTCCAGGGCTCCAATCCCAGACACACCACAGGAAGAGTGTATAGCGGAAAAACTGTTTAGAAGTATTCGTAGATGGAATACTTAGTACTTTGCCTGAAAGAATTGGAAAAGAAGCAAGAGGCAGATTAATTACTCAGCCAAGATATAATTCACTGCAAAGAAGGCTGGACAAAACAGACCAAGTCAAAACCTATATATTGGGCAATTTCCAGGGAGCTTACCATAAACAAAAGTCTGCTATTGAAGGGGTTCAGTCTGATTACCCCTACATCAGTGCTGTGGGACATCCTTGACAGACTGCATGAGACTGCAAGGAATTACAAAATTCAGGGAGAGCTCCAAATTGTCTGCTTGGGGCCTGGGCAGAGTTGAGAAATGTGATATTTTGTGCTCACATTTATGATTGTGTATTTATTTAATAATTGTCAAGGAGCACCTAAAAGAGTACCTAAAGGAAGGGTTAGGCATTCTATTTCAATGAATGTGTGTGTCAGTCTAAAGAAAATAAATAAAAATTATTTATACCCTAGAACAGACAAAACATCCACAGTAAAAATTATATAAATAACAATTATTCTGCATTTCACACCATGATTTTTTTAAAGAAACTGCACTGCAAATATTTATATATAGATGCAATATATGTAAGGATAATTATAATTTATCTATTAAATTTCAACTCTGCATCTACCTCATTTTATTTTATTCAGAACTAGAGGAAATATTTTCAGCTTGAGTTGTCTCAGGTTTTGATACTGATGATGACTTTTAACTATGAGAATAGTATGATGTTTGAATATGAAAAGCAAACATGAACTATACTCTCTGTTAAACATCCATTAAAGCAAATACAAGCCAACCAGAACAAATAGCTCCAGGCGAACTAGCAGAGTAAACAACATAAAGCAAAGAAAACTAGACGAGACCAGGGATAGGCTGTGTTCACTTTTTAGAAGAAGAGGTTTTAGAGCATTTCAGTGACTGCCAGCTCCATCTATTGATAGGAAATCATCCCTTACCAATGGCATAAGAAACTTTAAAATTCTGCTTAGTGTTTGGTACTGGGAGAGATGAGGACTGCAGTGCCTTATAACTTCTAATTTTTTCCTGCTGACAAACACAGCATCAAAATATTTTGGCACAATAAATAGTCTCCCACATTTTATCCGTCAGCATTTAGGGCCTGAGTCTACAATCTAATCTGCTGACACTAGAATAGATCAAATAGTATACAAACTAATTCAACTCCTTTCACAGATTGTTAATTTGTGTCTTCTGTTCACGTTTGCCTCATCAACTAGTCTGTTACTTAGGCTTTGTCCTAAGACACCTACTTATTGATTACTATTATCTTTTTTATCCAGGTAGAAACACATTGAGATTACAATCTTTTTCAATAGTGACCAGCTGTTCTTTGCAAACTGTCTGCAAAACACACACAGTTTAAGATACAATTAAAAAAACACTTATTGTCTGGATTTATTTTTAAATACAGGAAGAAACATTATCTTTGTTTCTGTTCAGTTTTGTGGTTGAACCTACTAGCTTAAGAAACAATTTACAATATTGTAGGTATGGAAACGGGATGTACCAATGATAACTTTACTTTAAAATGGCATTTTGCTATAGGTACACACACATCCAATGGTCACATTTACCGATATAATAATATTGTCTCAGATGCACTGATAATGTTGCCTCAGAAGTTGTAGTATTTTCTGTACTTCCCAAACTCAGGGACTACTACAAACAGTGAGGTAATCTTCTTTGGCAATTAGCACATTTTTAAAAGGAGCCCATATATATAGCCATGCCTAAGGGATCATTACCTTTTATCTAGAGCACTTTACTTTCAATCCTAATAATCTGCAAGAGTCTGATAAACGGGAATAAAATAGAAATCATTATGACTGTGGATAAGGCATCACGTTTACTGGAATCTGGACCTATGTACACTCCAGTGAACATCTGATGATCAAGATTCATAAAAATGACAAATGTTTTTATTTAAATTTTAAAACATAACTGTTAGACATTTCAGAGGATTTAGCCATATTGAGGTCATAATCAATTTACTGACTATAGTTTGGAGGAATAGGGCCAGAGAAAAGTAATTGTATCCCTGGCACTGGACCATCCCCTTCCACAATCCAAAGCCTGAATTCACAAAAAACCCTTAAAAGGGTGACAGCAGGGTTTGGGGAACAATGTAGTGGAGGTAGCACTGCCCACTTCTTCACTCCCTGATTCAGTTCTACTATGGGTTAGACTTTTCACCAACAGAGGAAAATTATGGGCCTCCTACTCAGTGAAGTCTTAATTCAAAAATATTTTTGGCAGGATGTGGTAAACATTGTGCAATTAGTTACTCATATTATGCCTGATCATGCAGTCTTTACTCAGGCAAAACTCTGATTACCTTCAAGGGGAGTTTGTAACAAAATAATCCAGGGGTCAGGAAACAGTCTGGTCTGTACTGTTAATGAAAAAAATGGAAATTGGGCACTAGCCATTGTGCCAATGAATACAAAATATCACAACTGTCCAATAAGCTGAGATGCCAGGATGCTGTCTAGTAAACTGAGACGAGATATACTGTACTGTCAGTGCAGGCCTAGATGGCAGAGATTTGAGAGAGAGAGAAATGAAGCTGCAAAGTCATCTGAACTTTGCAGGCATTGATATTGTCCAGAATACTGCGGTTTCTCCTTATTCATCATAACATTACAATTAGTATTGTTGATATTAACAACAAGTATTTACCTTTGTGCAAGATACAAAAGTTAGATGTAAAGGCCAGTCCTGCAATCCATTCTCAGGCCAGACACTTGGTTTTTTACATTCTGATTCTTGAAATGCTTCAGAATGTGGCATATTGAATATCACCCAGTAAAGAAGTGATTTTATAAACAAAAACTAAGATAAGTGAATGTTAGAACTACATGTAAAGTATTATTGATGTTACAATATATTACCCTGTCCACCATCTCTCTACCCTCTCCTTCAGATTCATCCTTAGAACACCTTTCTTCCGATAGGTCTATAAATCTTAGTGATCCCCACATGGAAGAATTAATAAGAGAAGTCTGAAATTATTTAAATAAATTATATCATGGAACTGAGACCACCTGTTAAACGTCACTGTTCAACTACAGCCTAATCAAAAATTCATTGAAGTCAATGGAAAGACCCTCACTGACGTAGGTCTGCCTGAGTCTGCCCATTGCAATCACAGGCAAGTGATCATGGGAGATATGCCCATCTGATTCCCACTCAGTGCTCCAAAGGAAGCCAAAAAACCAAAGGTTCCTGCTAATATGCCAAAGGCAATAATTCTTTCTGGACCCCATAGTAGAGATCTTGTTTAACCATTTATACGTGAGCAAGAATTGCCACAATTAATCACATTTATTTATAACTTGGGGGCTGGGGAGAGAGGAAAATTGTTGAAGGCAGTAATTATCAGTTTCTTATATACTGAGGAGGTGGGTTTTATAATCAAGCTGTGGTATTTAAACAAATGCTATATTATTAGAACAGTGCCTAGGAATTTCAACCAAGGATCAGGACCCAGTTGTATTACATGCACAGGTAAATGGGGTTTGGGTTAAGTGGAAGGATAAGTTAACAAAATAAACAAAGTTTAGCAGGAAAAATATGAAGTCAAGTTATGCAACTTAACCAACACCAGTCAGTCATTTGTGGGCCTCATACAGAAATAGTTTTTAAGGTGGGCTTGAAAGGAGGATAAGGTGGGAGCTTTCAGCTCAAGGAAAAGAGCCTATTTAACAAAACAACAACAACAAAAGCTCCTCACCCCTGTCCCCAACCCAGGATTTTCTACCTGTCATACTTTGTCTGTTCATTTAAACTAAGCAGATATGTACCCACACCTTTGTGATTCCCCCTTTGATTTCTTATCCACTGTCAAAAGATTCTTCTCTAGCATTCTTTCAAGTAACAACTGTTGGAGCTGTTACTGAACCCTCCCCCCCTCACACACACACTATAAATTAATAAAATAATTATGAAAGGAAAACACTCAGTCTTTACTATGGGTGGATCATATGCAAAACAATAATATTTCCAATTTCTGAATTTCCCTGTGCAGACACTCTTTATTACCCTCAGTGCTATGGAAAAGAACTCAGCAACAGGTCCTCACTGGTCTTCATAATATGAAGTGAGGTAATATGTATGGACCAAGGGTATAGCAGGAGCATGGCCAGCGAGTCCATGCACTGAAGAGATCTACTTGGTCAAAATCGTGTAGGTATGTGTGGACCAGAAGACTGTGTCCACTTCTTCTTACAATTTATACTAGTACCTGCAACCCTACTGCACAAACATCTTGGCCAGCTTGGGCTGATGATGTTGTCCTTTGTCCCTGTGGTGTGTTAGTACTGAGCAAAACCCTTCCATGTGAGCATTAGTCTTTCCCCAGAATTTGGCACTTATTCTTTATTGCTAATGAACTACAAGTTACCATGATAGTTCTCAGAGTTATCTCATCATTTCTCAGTTGGAAGCAATCTCACAAGCTCTAGTGGTGATAAATCAAATTATTTTGAAGATCCATTGCTCTAGCAGAATTTTTATACTAAGAAACTCTACATGCTCAGATAGCAGTTTCTGAAGAATTCTCATATATCTTCCAAAGAACAGGTTAGACAAACATCTGTCAGGGGTGGCCTAGGCATAATTAATTCTGTCTTAGTGCAGGGGGAGGGAATAGATGACCTCTTGAGGTCCCTCCCAGTCCTACGTTTCTATGATTCTTTTTCAAATCCTGTTGTGTTTTTAAAAATGTGTTATTCTTTGTAAATAGATCAGTTGTAAATTTATCGAGATGAAATGTCCTCCACCTCCTATTATAAAAAAAAGTTTGACTTTCTAACATGGGCCCCAGTTTAGGAGAACACTTAATCATGTGTTTAAATCCATCCCATTTTAAGAAAGCTTCAATAGGACTTACACACACGTACAAACTTAACTTTCAGCATAACTGCTTTAGTGAATCGGTGGCTGACACACTAATTACTCCTTGTTAGGAGTCAAATGCTTTGTTAACAGATTCACCTTTACTTACAAAAACCTATAATGAGTTCAAAGGGCATAGAGAGTCACCTAATAATGGTGTCATATCTTCCTCTACGGTAATCTTAGGCCCTGATTTACAAATACGTATGCAAATAAATAGTTGAACATAACAAAAAAAATAGGTTAATCAACTCAGTGGGATTACCTATGTGCAACCAGTTACTCATATATGTAAGTATTTCTAGACTCACGGCATTCAGCATACTGCAATTTACTCTTCATGAGCCCACCCCTACGTCCACACAGAGCCCCACTGAAGTTAATGGGGCTCTACCTGTTCTACTGGTTCACTCCTGCTAAGCAAAATTGGGGCCTTAGTTTGTTTTATAAAGTTGTCACAAGATGGAAGGGTTTTTTTCCAATATTTTTGCTTGTTTGTTTTGGGAATATATTTCTACCCAGTCTCTCCAGCAATGGTCTAGAAAGCATCTTTGTATTCTAGTGCTCAGAAAAAATAAAAAGCCTTACTAGCAAAGAAGGATTTTTGCAGAGGAAACTCAGATCACAGTCTTATATTATTGTTTACATAACACACAAAGTGTTGGATGTTTTGCAGACAAATGAAGTGACAAGGTCCCTGCTCTGAGGAATTTACAATTCAACTAGATAAGGAACCATGGGGGATAAAATGCAATTCAAAAAGCAAAGAAAGGTCCTGATCCAAAATCCCATCTTAATGTTTCTGTGAATATTTGTAATAATTTAATAAGAGATTTTGATTTTTTGATTGACTACTGCTTTTCTGTAGAGAAGATTCATACATATCAGTAATACAATAAAGACTGTTTACTTTCACAGTAAATCTCCCTATGCCAAAATGACAAAAACCTGACAAATGAAAAACAGTTATTTTTTTTCCGCAAAAACAATGAGGAGTCCGGTGGCACCTTAAAGACTAAGATTTATTTGGGCATAAGCTTTCGTGGGTAAAAAAAATTTACTTCTTCAGATGTATGGATGCACTTCTTCAGATGCATGCAAGTCTCCATGCATCTGAAGTAGATTTTTTTTACCCACAAAAGCTTATGCCCAAATAAATCTTAGTCTTTAAGGTGCCACTGGACTCCTCATTTTTGTGGACACAGACTAACATGGCTACCCCTCTGATACTTAGTCATTTTTTCCACATACTTTAACAATTTTGGAAGACCAGATTTTGAAGGTACACTTAGGTAGCATTAGGTACACTTGTCTTAAAAAAGTGTAGTTAACACTTAACTTTTTCCTATTTTCTGGCAAAATATAAATTTGATATATGTGATCAGCTTTGGGAATCACTGTTTATTAATGCTGAAATAGCAGGTGAATTGCAACATAGAGCTGAGGGAACTGGTTCAAATAAAGCTTTCCCTGAAACTTCAGCCAGAACTCCAACCAAACCTGAAACAACCTATTTTTGAAATTCAAAGTCACATTAAGTTAAATAAACGTCTAGTTAAGTTCTCTCATTCAGTTTAATTCTGCAGCCATCTCCATTCTTCAGAGTTCAGACAGAAGTGGAGTTGGAATGCTGAAATATCCCCCTGAAAGGATTTTCTTATGCAATTTCCAGTTCAGGTAGATGTAGGAAGCACTGGAAATCTCACAACAAAGTCTCTTAAAATGATCAGTCCCAAGAGGTTTAGAGAATTTGAATAAGCTTAAGGTAAACTTTTGTACCAAACTTGAAATTGAGGTTTACCCATCACTATTATTTATGATTTCAATGAATTATTATTAATGCATTTTATGATACTCATTTAAGTCTGAGATTTCATAGAATAGAAGATGTGCAATAAATTGCTTACCTTGTTGGGAATACTGCTGATATTAGTATGTGTATATATCCAAAGAGGGCAGTCAGCATTTGCTATCAGTTTTCATACAATGGTATCTCAGATGTAGTACTACATTTTACTTGGAATAGGAAATGTCTATGGTATTTACAGTAAAAGCTAACATTTTAATGGTCACCGTTATGTGTGTTTCAAAGATCTACCTGTACACACACAATTTTCTACACACCAATATATTGAGTGTGGGCCTGGATAAGCCAATGTGATTGTTTCATTGTAATTGCCGTATATTTGCTCTGCTGTTTTTGTAACAGGAAATAGTACTTCTGAACTAAGTTTGTTAATATATCCTATCAGTTCTGGTTTATGAACAAAATGAAATCACAAGCTTTTGACCAGGAAGACCACTCCAGAGGTGTGCACCCTTAACATTTCAAGCTGCATTATTTGCCACAGTACTGAGACACTGAGGAAATAAATTAGTGTCAAAAGGGGAATAAGACCAAAGTAGAACCATGATAGGGAGTAGCACGGGTCAGGGGCACAAGATAATTTAGTCATAATGCCAGTGGTAGCACTCCATATATAGAGCCCTATGTCATAAGTCTTGACAACAATATTATGATTATATTAAACAGAACTAAACATTGCTGTGTTTGCACATTTCCCACTTACAAGCCTAGGTAACTGTGTCAACATTTTTCCAAGTAACTTCCTATCTAGATGAGGAGTTAGATTTAGCCTGGGTTACTCTGGCCTCTGCTGAGACCTGGCATCAGAATGTCAGACAGGAGAGGGGGGTTGCAGAGGTGCAAGATACCCAGAGTTCAGCACTGCTCTGCAGTCCCTAAAGTGGCTGCATTGGCTTGGGGCAGTGCATCCCCTCAGGAAATCTCTGACAGTGAGACCCTGACAGCGACTTAAAGCTGCCATCCCACAGTAGGTGCCAATAATTTGTATCTTAAGGTCAAACCCTCTTGGGGCACACTGCCTTCATTGGCAAGGTGCATCGAGCAGGCCTGAATTTTGTCCATAGCTTCAATAGCCAAAATCCCTGAGAAGACTACAACAGTTACTCCAGGACTATTAAATATGGTGTTTGAAATGTTAAGCCCGAACAAAGAATTAAACCAGAGTGCTATTGTACTGTAAAAGAAATAGAGGGTAGCATTGTATAGTATAGTCGAAGCAATCATAACCAGGATACTTCTCAACCTCTGTTTACATACCTGCCAAGCTTCAGAAAGAAAATCATTATGAATCATTGATTTCCATGACAACCTAATGAAAAATAAACAAGAGATACAATAAAGAAGTATGTTTGAAAGTATCTAATGTGTAGTGCCAATTATAGAACCAAGGCATTCTTGGCTTGAATGAAAGCTACCATCCTGTTATCACTCCGAAGTTTATATTGAGGAATGCTGAGGGGAAATACATCTACAGCTTTGACAAAAGAATTATCTCTGACAAGTGACTTGAGTGAGGCTTGTTGTGGTTTGAAATGCTAAACTATTTCTCTTTGGGAGTCTTCCAGGCTCCCAAACGGATTTAGCTCCCCATGCACCATTCAGATGGTGTCTCCAGGGGGTGATCCTAGCACAATTCATTTTATTTCTACCATCTGCTTTCCCTTCATCCCTAGAAGAGTAGTTGTTCTCACTGGAATGGAAGGTGGACTTTCAATAGTGTCCAGTGCATTCTGGGACAGACACCCCATCTTGTTTATCTTTTTAAAGTAGCAAAGCAACAAAATGTTGCAGGGGGCTAGAGACTCCCACACTTCCTCAGAGCAGGTGTATCGATACCCTGACTGACCCATAAGATGACAACATCTGAGTAGACTGGGTGGAGAGAAGATTGGGACACGTCAATTTAACGCATGGTGAGATAAAACAAAACACAAGAATTTAACTGCAGAATTTAGTTTCAATGTGCTGCCTGCTTATAGACAGTATAAAGCTTTATGGGACCAGACTGTTACCAGGTTCTGTTAAGGATGGAGTTTCATAGGGCAAAACTTATTTTGGGATGGATACATTACAAGCCAGAATATTCAAATGGAGATACCTACAATCCTGTAGCTTGGGAGTGTTCAGATCCACAGTTCTGATTTATACCATTATGGATATAGGGTCCATGTGTAAACTCTGAATCTGGATCTGAGTTCAGAATTCTGAACTCAAGCTTTCCCCCCAAAGATGTTTAGATCTTAAGTTTTGGTTTGAGTCCATATCCAGTGTGGAAACTTGCCACGGACAGCCCGAGTCTCAAATGGATAACGATAAAAGCTTCATAATCTACCCTTCTAATGTATTATGGTTGACAGCAGAAGCAAACCAACTGGTTAAAAATCACAAGTCATATCAATAACCTATAGCAGAACTAAAACAGCTCAAAATATTAAACCATTATTAATTAATCTTTCTTTTCCCCTTAGAAATGAAGGCATTCAAAGTTAAGATTAAGCAACAAATGAACCTTGTTCAACCCACCACATTTCCCCCGCCCCCCAACTGAATTGTCCCACATCATTATGCCAGGTTTAGAAATGTTATTTATTCCAGTAGCTAACATGCAATGTGAGTCCATGATAAATTTAGGGGAACCCATACATTGCTACTTTGTATGTACTTGCCATATGTCCAGCTCTGATACAAAATGTTAAAATAATGAACTGCTCACTGCTCTTCTAAAGTTCTCCTGCAAAGTATACACAGGAAATAAGATCTGTGATTCAGGAAGCAAGACATATGTTAATTCTCATACAATGGAGAAATCAATATTAAAATCCGGACGGCACTGCTTCTGAAGCTCTGTTCTAGAGATAGCAAAATATTGACTTACCAATCTCAGCCTGGAGCACAAACCTCAAAGACCATTTGAACTTTAATACACATATAATGCAGTTGCAGCTTACACTGACTAGCTCAGAATTTATAAAAGCTTTGCCATACGGTGACCTTGATTTGAACTTTGGGAGAATATTCAATTAAGTTGGAAGCTCCTTGGGGCCAGACCTTGTCTTATCTTCTGTCTGTGAAGTGTCATGAGCACTTATGGCATTGTATAAATAACAATAGTATCAGAAGTAGAGATGAGCTCAACTGCAAGATGTTAGTGCCACAAAAAACAAAGAAACTGTTAAGAGGTGTCAGCAGATCAGACAGTTAGAAGGTGAGTTGTTCAAACTCCTGCTGTGTTCCTATCTACTCTCCTTCCTGTGGAAACTACAGTCCCCACTGTCCCAAAAGTACACCTTCCTTTTTACCACCCTCCCCCCACCACCCACATATTTTACCTAAAAGTGACATGACTGAATTGACTGATTTTGTTGTGCACATTTCTGGAAATTCTGCTGTTTAGAACTAATGCTTACAGTGAGAGATGCAGCAACATGACAGTTCTTAAATGTCATAGTCACCATGGTCCCATTATGCCTCTGGCATTTAGGGCAGTGAAGCAGCTCCTCCACTCCTGTCTGTTTCTGGCAAGTCTTTCAGTGGTTCCCCATCTGTACCCCAGGTTTTTCAACTTGGTTTCCACCGCTCTTTGCCATGTTGTTTTCGGGCAGCCTCATTTTCGCTTGCCTTTAGGTGTCCATCTTATTACTACTCTGGTGATGGAATCAGTTTTCATCCGAAGCACATGGCCAATCCATCTCCAATGCCTCCTGACAATGATGGTGCGTGTATCTTCTTGGCTGCACTGTGTCAATAGATCTTGGTTTGAGATTGTTCTGGGCCAAAAGATACGGAGGAGTTTTCTGAGGCAGATTGTATGGAATGAAGACAGTTTGGACATGTCACACTTTCTCACTCCCCAGCATTCTGCATCAGAAAGTACTGTTGAAAGTATGCAGTTCTGATAAATCTTGAGTTTGGTTTTTGTTTTGTATGTTGATGATTTCCATAGCATATTTAAGATCCTGAAGGTGTTCCTGGCTTTACTGATTTTTTTCCAGATGTCCTGGCTTGTTCCACCATCCTGGATGATGGCGTTGCCCCAGTATGTGAATGTTTCTATATTGGTGAGAACATAATCCTCTATCTGTACTGCTGATGGTGAAGTAATATTACAGAATATCCATGTTATTGTGGTTGATTTTCAGTCCAATTTGCTGGCTGAATGCATTGCGTCAAGTTGTTTTTTCTTGTATTTAGTGTTGGGTATGTGATAGGAGAGCGACATCATCTGCAAAGTCCAGGTCTTCAAGGGATGAGAAGAGAGTGTCCATTTAATGCCTCCTGGCATGTCTTCTCTTGTACACAGTCAATGGCAATGTTGAAGAGGATTGCAGACATGACACACCCCTGATGTACTCCTGTTTTGACTTCAAAACGGAGCTTATGGTGATCAGCACTGCATATAAAGTTGAAATACAAGCTTTTGGATTATGTTGATTATATGGAGAGGGATTCCATATCCCGCAGAATGTGTCATAGGCTGGTCCTGTGAATGTTATCGAAAATCTTCTCAAAGTCTATGAAATTTATTTAGAGTTGCCATTGCCATTCTAAGCATTGTTCTATTATGTTTTGTAGAGGGAAGATCTGGTCTGTATATCCACATCCTTTCTGAAAACCAGCTTGCTCTTTTCTGAGAATGCTATCGACTGCCTTTGATATATGCTGGGCTATGATCTTACACAATACTTTGCTTGTGTAAGTGTGATACCACACCAGTTATTACAATCACTGAGAGTTCCTTTCTTTGGTATCTTCACTATAACCCCATTGGTTCACTCATCTGGCACTTTTTCCTCTTCCCAGACTGATGTAAATAGAGGGGCCAGGATAGATGCTGCTAATTTAGGATTTACCTTGAACAATTCTGCTTTCAAGTTATCCTTGCCAGGAGCTTTCCCATCTTTTAAGGATCTAATGGCTTAAATGATCTTGTCAAGGTTCCTCCCCCACTCTGAACTCTAGGGTACAGATGTGGGGACCTGCATGAAAAACCTCCTAAGCTTATCTTTACCAGCTTAGGTCAAAACTTCCCCAAGGTACAAAATATTACACCCATTGTCCTTGGACTGGCCGCTACCACCAAACTAATACAGGTTACTGGGGAAGAGCTGTTTGGACGCGTCCTTCCCCCCAAAATACTTCCCAAAACCTTGCACCCCACTTCCTGGACAAGGTTGGGTAAAAAGCCTCACCAATTTGCCTAGGTGACTACAGACCCAGACCCTTGGATCTTAAGAACAATGAACAATCCTCCCAACACTTGCACCCCCCCTTTCCTGGGAAATGTTGGATAAAAAGCCTCACCAATTTGCATAGGTGACCACAGACCCAAACCCTTGGATCTGAGAACAATGAAGAAGCATTCCATTTTTTACAAGAAGACTTTTAATAAAAAATAGAAGTAAATAGAAATAAAGAAATCCCCCCCTGTAAAATCAGGATGGTAGATATCTTACAGGGTAATTAGATTCAAAAACAGAGAACCCCTCTAGGCAAAACCTTAAGTTACAAAAAAGATACACAGACAGAAATAGTTATTCTATTCAGCACAATTCTTTTCTCAGCCATTTAAAGAAATCATAATCTAACACATACCTAGCTAGATTACTTACTAAAAGTTCTAAGACTCCATTCCTGTTCTGTCCCCGGCCAAGACGACTACAGACAGACACAGACCCTTTGTTTCTCTCCCTCCTCCCAGCTTTTGAAAGTATCTTGTCTCCTCATTGGTCATTTTGGTCAGGTGCCAGCGAGGTTACCTTTAGTTTCTTAACCCTTTACAGGTGAGAGGAGCTTTCCCCTGGCCAGGAGGGATTTCAAAGGGGTTTACCCTTCCCTTTATATTTATGACACGCCCCCCAAATCTCAGCTAGGGTGAAACACTGGCTGGGATTTCTTCCTGGAGCTCTAGGAAAACAGAGTTAATAAGACACATGCATCTCTAAATATACTACCAAGTACATAAAGACTAACAATATTTGCCACATCTCAAGGACGATTTTAACCAGTTGATTCTGGGAAACTTTCACGGGAGAGTGCATCAGCCACTTTGTTAGAAGCTCCTGAGATGTGTTGGATGTCGAAATCAAAATCTTGGAGAGCTAAAGAAGTTTTTTGTTAGTTTCTTTGACGGTGTGAAGCCACTTTAGTGCAGCATGGTCGGTTTGCAGGTGGAAACGCCGTCCCCAAACATATGGGCGTAGCTTTTCCAGAGCGTAGACAATGGCATAACATTCTTTTTCAGTGACTGACCAGTTGCTTTCCCTCTCAGACAGTTTTTTGCTGAGAAACACTACAGGGTGGAATTCTTGATCAGGTCCTTTCTGCATTAAAACTGCTCCCACACCACGCTCGGATGCATCTGTGGTTACTAGGAACGGTTTGTCAAAGTCTGGGGCCCTTAGGACAGGGTCAGACATGAGTGTCGCTTTAAGCTTGTTAAAGGCCTTCTGACACTTTCCGGTCCACTGAACAGCATTTGGCTGTTTCTTTTTGGTTAGGTCTGTCAGTGGGGCAGCGATTTGGCTGTAGTGCGGTACAAATCGTCTGTAATAACCGGCCAAGCCTAAGAAGGATTGAACCTGTTTCTTTGACTTTGGGACAGGCCACTTTTGGATAGCATCCACTTTGGCCTGTAGGGGGCTGATAGTTCCTTGACCCACCTGGTGTCCAAGGTAAGTCACTCTGTTTAGGCCTATTTGACACTTCTTAGCCTTAACAGTTAGTCCTGCCTCCCTTATGCGCTCAAGGACTTTTTGGAGATGTTCCAGGTGGTCTGCCCAGGAATCCGAAAATATGGCCACATCGTCAAGGTAGGCGACTGCATATTCTCCTAATCCCGCTAGGAGACCATCTACAAGTCTTTGGAAAGTGGCGGGTGCATTTCGCAGCCCGAAAGGGAGTACATTAAATTCATACAGCCCGAGATGTGTGATGAAGGCTGACCTTTCCTTGGCAGATTCATCTAGCGGTACCTGCCAGTACCCCTTGGTTAAGTCCAAGGTAGAGATGAACTGGGCCCGTCCCAGTTTCTCTAATAGTTCATCAGTGCGTGGCATTGGATAGTTGTCTGGGCGAGTTACAGCATTTAGCTTACGGTAGTCCACGCAAAAACGTATTTCCCCATCTGGTTTGGGAACTAGAACCACTGGAGATGCCCATGCACTTTCAGAGGGGTGGATTACACCCATCTGTAACATATCCTGGATCTCCCGTTCTATAGCAGTTTTAGCTTGAGGAGACACCCGGTAAGGGTGGACCCTAATTGGGTGAGCATTACCTGTGTCAATGGAGTGGTATGCCCGTTCAGTCAGTCCTGGGGTGGCTGAGAACGTTGGCGCGTAGCTAGTGCACAGCTCCTGGATCTGCTGTCGCTGCATACGCCCAAGGGTCATGGAGAGGTTCACCTCTTCCACACCACCAGCACATTTCCCTTTGTAATAGACACCTTCAGGCCACTCAGCGTCGTCTCCTCCCTGGGCTGTAAACTGACAAACCTTTAATTCTCTGGAATAAAAGGGCTTTAGAGAATTAATATGATACACCTTAGGCTTTCGGTTGGAGGTGGGGAATGCTATGAGATAATTAACAGCTCCCAGGCGCTCCTGGACCACGAATGGCCCTTCCCACGATGCTTCCATTTTATGGGCCTGGAGCGCCTTTAAGACCATGACCTGGTCTCCTACTTTGAAGGAACGCTCTCTGGCATGTTTATCATACCAGGCTTTTTGCTCTTTTTGAGCATCCTGTAAGTTTTCTCTAGCAAGGGCTAAAGAGGTTCGGAGGGTGTTTTGTAGGTTGGTTACAAAGTCCAGAATGTTAGTTCCTGGAGAAGGTGTAAATCCTTCCCATTGCTGCTTCACCAACTGCAATGGCCCCTTAACCTCACGGCCATATACAAGTTCAAATGGGGAAAACCCTAAACTGGGATGTGGTACAGCTCTGTAGGCAAAGAGCAACTGCTGCAATACTAGGTCCCAATCATTGGAGTGCTCATTTACGAATTTACGTATCATGGCCCCCAAAGTTCCATTAAACTTCTCCACCATGCCATTTGTTTGATGGTGGTAAGGAGTGGCAACCAAGTGATTTACCCCATGAGCTTCCCAAAGGTTTTTCATAGTTCCTGCCAGGAAATTAGTCCCTGCATCTGTGAGGATGCCGGAGGGCCAACCTACCCTGGCAAAAATGTCTGCTAGTGCCTGGCACACACTTTTAGCCCTGGTGTTGCTTAGAGCTACTGCTTCCGGCCATCGGGTGGCAAAATCCATGAAAGTCAGTATGTACTGCTTTCCTCTGGGTGTCTTTTTCGGAAAAGGACCCAGAATATCCACAGCTACTCGCTGAAATGGAACTTCAATGATGGGGAGTGGCTGGAGAGGAGCTTTGACCTGGTCTTGGGGTTTTCCCACTCTTTGGCACACCTCACAAGACTGGACATAGGTAGAAACATCCTTGCCCATTCCCTCCCAGTGGAATGACCCCCCCAAACGGTCTTTGGTCCTGTTCACCCCAGCATGGCCACTAGGGTGATCATGGGCTAAGCTCAAGAGCTTGGCCCGGTATTTAGTTGGAACTACCAACTGTCTCTGAGGATGCCAGTCTTCCTGGTGTCCCCCAGAAAGAGTTTCCTTGTATAAAAGTCCTCTTTCTACAACAAACCTGGATCGATTAGAAGAGCTGAGAGGCGGTGGGTTGCTCCGTGCCGCCGTCCACGCTCTCTGGAGGCTTTCATCTGCTTCCTGTTCGGTCTGGAACTGTTCCCTTGATGCTGGAGACATCAGTTCCTCATTGGATTGGGGACATAGGCTTGGTCCCTCTGGAAGCGATATAGGGGACGGAGCTGTTTCTGTTGACTGTGAACCGCTCTCCGCTGGTGCACTATGTTGGGATTCAGGCTCCGGCTGAGCCTCTTGTGTAGGGTTATCGGCTGCTGCCAGTTCAGGTTCGGTGGGGCCCTCTGGTGTTGAGGTTGCAAGTACTGGATTCAGTGCTGGCACGGGGTCTGGTGTTGGTTGTTTGGCTGGTTCCGGTTCTGGGACTGGTTCCATCTGGGTCTCTGGGACTGGATCCACTACTGCTGTTGCAGACATTGGCCTGGGGTCCGGGTCCATCACCTCTGACTGGGTCCTGATAGAAGTTTCCGGAACAGAGCTAGGCCTCACGGCTTGTTTAGCCTGGCTGCGGGTGACCATTCCCACCCTCTTGGCCTGCTTCACATGATTGGCCGAGTCTTCCCCCAACAGCATGGGGATGGGATAATCATCATAGACTGCAAAAGTCCACATTCCTGACCAGCCCTTGTACTGGACAGGCAACTTGGCTGTAGGCAAATTGAAAGAGTTGGACTTGAAGGGTTGAATCGTCACTTGGATCTCTGGGTTGATTAAATTGGGGTCCACTAAGGAAGCATGGATAGCTGACACTTGTGCTCCGGTGTCCCTCCACGCGGTGACCTTCTTCCCGCCCACACTCACAGTTTCCCTCCGCTCCAAGGGTATCTGGGAGGTATCTGGGCCTGTGGACCTCTGGTGTGATTCCGGTGCAATGAACTGTAATCTGTTGGGGTTCTTGGGGCAGTTGGCCTTTACATGCCCCAGCTCGTTACATTTAAAACATCGTCCAGCTGACGGGTCACTGGGGTGAGGTGGGTTGCTGGAGAACAGGGTGGTGGGACGATAAGGGGTCTGGAGGGTTCTTTGGGAGGTAGGTGGGGCTTTGGGCGGCCCCTGGTAATAGGGTGTGGTCTGGGGTGGTCCCTTCTGGTCTCCGCTCCAACTGCGACCAGTTTTCTTCTTCTCTGCCACCTCCACCCATCTGGCTCCAATCTCTCCTGCCTCGATTACAGTTTTGGGTTTCCCATCTAGGATGTATCTTTCTATTTCCTCAGGAACACCCTCTAAGAATTGTTCCATTTGCATTAGGAAGGGCAAATTTACTGGAGATTCAACACTTGCTCCTGATATCCAGGCATCCCAATGTTTCACAATGTGGTAGGCATGTCGGGTAAATGACATGTCTGGTTTCCACCTTAGGGCTCGGAACCTCCGACGAGACTGCTCGGGTGTTATCCCCATTCTGACTCTCGCCTTGGATTTAAACAGTTCATACTTGTTCATGTGTTCTTTAGGCATTTCAGCTGCCACCTCAGCTAAGGGTCCACTGAGCTGCGGCCTCAGCTCTACCATGTATTGGTCAGTAGAGATGTTGTACCCAAGGCAGGCCCTTTCGAAGTTTTCTAAGAAGGCCCCCAGTATCATCACCTGCCTTGTAGGTGGGGAACTTTCTGGGATGGGAAGTGGTACCTGGAGAAGGATTGCTAGGGTTTGTTGGTATATTCTGCTGGGCCTTTATCCTCTCCATCTCCTCCACATGCTTCCTTGCCTCCATTTCCCTCTTGTGGGCAGCCTCCTGTACCTCCTTCTCCAGCCGCATGAGTTCTATCTGTCTTTCATGTTCCCTTTGTTTTTCCTCAGCCTGAAATTTGGCTAATTCCAGCTGTAGTCGAGCCAAGGATTTGGCCATTCTAACCTCTCTGTTTTTAACTAACTTTACACCCGAGGTTTAGAAATAAACAAACAAAACTTGGCTGTAAAATTTTGCTGTGCTGGAATAGAATACCTATTCTCTGATAGTGATTGTCAGCCTACAGAAAAAGACAATTCCCTTGTCTCTGCTCTGGGCCCAAATTAAAGCAAAAAACCTCCAACTACTTGGAAACCTGCTTACCCAGCCCAAAGAAAAAAAAATTTCTTTTCAAACCTGTGCTCCTTGTAAAACAAAAAAAAAAATCAAAATCCTAAAAAAAACCCTGCCACTTTTGTCTCCAGGCAAATGGGTAGAGCACACACCCCCTATTTACTTTTAGGAAGAAAAGAAAAAAAAAAAACCTCTGGGTTGGAAGACTGTGAATTTCCCTGCAGGAGTTAAGTACCCTGCCTCCAGGCAAAGAAAACCTGCAATTCACAAGATAATCCCCTTTTGTCTCTGCTTGGCCACAAAGCAGAGAGAAACCAAGCTGCTTTCAGTTTCAAAGCTGCTTTCTGGACTTCCTAAAAATTCCTTTTTAAAATCTGTATTTCTAGTTCAAAAAATCTCAACTGGATCTCAAAATGATTTCAGGTTAATCCCACCACTGTGCCACCATGTCACGGTTCCTCCCCCACTCTGAACTCTAGGGTACAGATGTGGGGACCTGCATGAAAAACCTCCTAAGCTTATCTTTACCAGCTTAGGTCAAAACTTCCCCAAGGTACAAAATATTACACCCGTTGTCCTTGGACTGGCCGCTACCACCACCAAACTAATACTGGTTACTGGGGAAGAGCTGTTTGGACGCGTACTTCCCCCCAAAATATTTCCCAAAACCTTGCACCCCACTTCCTGGACAAGGTTTGGTAAAAAGCCTCACCAATTTGCATAGGTGACCACAGACCCAAACCCTTGGATCTGAGAACAATGAAAAAGCATTCAGTTTTTTACAAGAAGACTTTTAATAAAAAATAGAAGTAAATAGAAATAAAGAAATCCCCCCCTGTAAAATCAGGATGGTAGATATCTTACAGGGTAATTAGATTCAAAAACATAGAGAACCCCTCTAGGCAAAACCTTAAGTTACAAAAAAGATACACAGACAGAAATAGTTATTCTATTCAGCACAATTCTTTTCTCAGCCATTTAAAGAAATCATAATCTAACACATACCTAGCTAGATTACTTACTAAAAGTTCTAAGACTCCATTCCTGTTCTGTCCCTGGCCAAGACGACTACAGACAGACACAGACCCTTTGTTTCTCTCCCTCCTCCCAGCTTTTGAAAGTATCTTGTCTCCTCATTGGTCATTTTGGTCAGGTGCCAGCGAGGTTACCTTTAGCTTCTTAACCTTTTACAGGTGAGAGGAGCTTTCCCCTGGCCAGGAGGGATTTCAAAGGGGTTTACCCTTCCCTTTATATTTATGACAGATCTCTTCCTTAGTTGGGGTATCTGTGTTCATATCAAGACCTTCTTCTGCCTCTTGGGAGTCTGCTTCCTCTTTAGGTGGCTCCCTGTTCAGTAATTCTTTGAAATGCTTTTTCCAGCGCATTTCTTGTTCTTTTTCGGTTGTTAGTTGGTGGTCTTGATTGTCCCTGATGAGAGTGTTTGTTGCTGTCTGCGGTTTACCACTGACAAGCCATATCATTTTGTAGACAGTTCCTTGTTCACCACGAGCAGCTACATCCTCTGCTTGTGTTGCCAGATTATCAATATAATATCATTTGTCTGCTCTCACAAGGCATTTGACCTCCTGGTGTGCCTTGCTATATTGCTTGCGGTATTTGTCCTTTAGCTTCTGGGATTTTGTCTCTAAAACTTTTTTCTTCAGGACTTGTCTGGTTTCTATGGCCTTCCATGTGCTGGGTGTAATCCACTCCTTCCTTCTCTTCTGCCTGTAGCCTAGACAGGCTTCACTGCTGTTTATAAATTGCTGTTACTTTGTCCCACTTCTTGTTGATCTCCTCTTCATCAAGGTCTGCAAATGCTTGAAACCTATTCTTTAATTGCAGAATGAAGGCTGTCAAGGTTCCTCCCCCACTCTGAACTCTAGGGTACCGATGTGGGGACCTGCATGAAAAACCTCCTAAGCTTATCTTTACCAGCTTAGGTCAAAACTTCCCCAAGGTACAAAATATTACACCCATTGTCCTTGGACTGGCCGCTACCACCACCAAACTAATACTGGTTACTGGGGAAGAGCTGTTTGGACGCGTCCTTCCCCCCAAAATACTTCCCAAAACCTTGCACCCCACTTCCTGGACAAGGTTTGGTAAAAAGCCTCACCAATTTGCTTAGGTGACTACAGATCCAGACCCTTGGATCTTAAGAACAATGAACAATCCTCCCAACACTTGCACCCCCCCTTTCCTGGGAAATGTTGGATAAAAAGCCTCACCAATTTGCATAGGTGACCACAGACCCAAACCCTTGGATCTGAGAACAATGAAAAAGCATTCAGTGTTTTACAAGAAGACTTTTAATAAAAAATAGAAGTAAATAGAAATAAAGAAATCCCCCCTGTAAAATCAGGATGGTAGATATCTTACAGGGTAATTAGATTCAAAAACATAGAGAACCCCTCTAGGCAAAACCTTAAGTTACAAAAAAGATACACAGACAGAAATAGTTATTCTATTCAGCACAATTCTTTTCTCAGCCATTTAAAGAAATCATAATCTAACACATACCTAGCTAGATTACTTACTAAAAGTTCTAAGACTCCATTCCTGTTCTGTCCCTGGCCAAGACGACTACAGACAGACACAGACCCTTTGTTTCTCTCCCTCCTCCCAGCTTTTGAAAGTATCTTGTCTCCTCATTGGTCATTTTGGTCAGGTGCCAGCGAGGTTACCTTTAGCTTCTTAACCCTTTACAGGTGAGAGGAGCTTTCCCCTGGCCAGGAGGGATTTCAAAGGGGTTTACCCTTCCCTTTATATTTATGACAAAGGCTCTCTTTATTTCAGGGGACTTTAGCTTGTCAATGTCATAATGTGTATGTGCCTTGTTTGGTGGACCCATACTTCTCAGTTTTAGCTTGATGATGGTTGTCACAAGGTGGTGATGGCTGCTAACATCTGCATCCCTTCTCACTTTCACATCTGTCAGTGAGCGTCGCCACTTGCCATTGATCATGATATGGTCAATCTGGTTCTTATCTCTGCCATTTGGAGAACACCATGTCAGTTTGTGAATTTCACGATGTTGAAGTAGCACTGAAACAGAATGATATTATTATGTTTCCCTTTCAGTTTGGCTCTCATAAGTCTGCTGCTGATGGACTTCCATTAAAGCAGGGAATGCTTCACTCCCTTCTTCAAAAGGATGGGAACACCCTTATGATGTAGTCCATCATCCCATCCAGAAAACAGCGAAGTTTCTCCCAAGGCTGTTGTTTATCTTCCATCTGCTCTCGCTGACACCCAGGATGTGTGAACTGTAGTGTTTCATCTCTGCTGTAACTTGAGCTAGCTTCCCTGTTTTGTAAATTATCTGTACATTTGAAAAAACAAGTTTGGTTTTTGTCTTGGTGTTGAGCATTTCAGTCTTCATGCCAGTGGCTTCTTTTCGGCTTTCACCACTGGCAGTCACACGGGTCATTGACTCCTGTAGGCCATCACACGCAGTAATGGTCAATTTCTCCATTGCTGTTTCCGTAACATAGTTTGGTTTTTACGGGACAGGGTTGTTAGCCCTGTGCCTAACCCCCAACCTGGAGGACCAGAGTGTCTGTTTTGTCTTGCCCCTCCCTCACAGACCAATCCAGCATAGCTGAACCTACCAGGAGCAAAAAAACCCTGCCAACACAGTCTGAGGATCATTAGAGCACGCAAGATGTCCTGCCATGACAAGACACGGACACCAGAGGACAGGTTCTTAAATGTGTCCAAGAATAAATCAGTCTTGAAGGGTTGCTTTGGGCAGCTGTGAAGGTTGGATTATAAAATGGAGCTGGGGAATAATTTGTAGCTAATAATGCAGTCAAAAATTTCACTTTGCCCCGCTTCTCCCAGTGGCGGAATGGCTGCAAGCAAATCATTACTTGAGCAAATTAATTTGTTATTTAATTTTAGTCAAATCATTTTAGCAGGTTTTAATACTCCATAGTTTGATCATAAACAGTTTACTCTACTTGCAATATAAATTATTAATTTATCAGTTAAGGGTCATTGGTCATATAAATCCCAAAGTATTATTTCTCTTCTCTGATTGGATGAGAATAATTCAGGAAGAGGTAGGAGGTAAAGGAAAAGATTTAAAAATCCCTGGTTTATGAACCACACCTATCAAAATCAGACCACTATAGATTACATTGGCTGGGTGTAGAGCTCAAAATCAATATTCTTTTGTCAGCTATTGTACAGAAAAAAACTCTACTGATATAATTATCTATATAGTGGTATAACTACATGTACACTTTGGTGGGGGAGGGGTTGTACTACTTCAACTATATCTGTTTCTAAACTCATATATTTAAAGCAACAAAAAGTGTGTGTGGGCAGGTCTACAGACACAAAAGGCTAAATTCATTCTGGTATAACCCTAATGACATCACTGAAATTACCCCACAGATGAATTTGTCCCAAAGAATTTGCACATACACAATAGTGCTTGGGATGGCCCAGTCTGACCCTGCCTGGCTCATGTCCTCTAATGAGATATCTTGAGAACTTTTCCCCTTGTTTTGTGAAGCAGTCTCCTATTCCAACTAGGATATGCGATTTGCAGAGTGAGTACTCAGATGTGTACCCATAATAATCTGTTTCTGACTTTGGATTTGTAAAAAACTCAATAACTCAAATATTAGCAGAAAACAAACACAAAAAGAGCACAAGCAAGGGAAAGCTCATGGAATTTTTTGAAGATTTATCCAACTCTAGTTATTTGGTTCCTTTATGATCACTCATCTCTAACTGTAGATGCTGGACATGAATGCAAACAAAACAGATTTTACCAATAGCAATAAAATTCTTCTGTACTGGAGACTTTTATGCCTCACTCCTAAAGTTCTCACTCCCATAGACACTGAGACTCTCCACTTGTTATGCCTACACAGCATTAAAACTTTAACTTCCCTCCACAGAAATTTTCCTCACTCTCCCATGCACATTATCTGCCTCCGGACCTGCCCCTAGACCCTCCCACTGCTGTCACATTAAGGTGGCGCCTGCTTCTCTCTGCTCCAACCCCCCAGTTCCATTACTGATCCCTTCCCTCAACATCTCACTGCCCTAACTCCTGCTTCTCAACCATGCAATCCTGACTGCCCCCAATCTGAGAGCTCCATGTCTGGAACAGGTGGAGTTCAGTAGAGTTCTCACTGTTTGTATCCTGACTGGTTTCTTGATTCCTTACAGTTCTGCCTATACTGTACATGGAACAGTTCTCAGAGAGACATTCATTGTGTACAAATCCTCACAAGAGCTGGAAATGCATTGACACTGATCACAACAGATCTGGTAGTCATTAAAGAGATGATGCGACAAACTATGTCAACACCACTCCAAACTGCAAACTCATGCACCTCATACATGTCAGCTACTGCTACCTGGTAGAATAGGGATTACACTTGGCTAAATGATGACTAAGGGTATAAACACCCAGGAGAAAGTGAATGATTTAGCCTGAAAGATTAGGGTATAACTAGGAGTACTGGGACTAAATCGAGATGGCAAATTTAGGTTTAATATTAATGAACAAGCCTTTTAGGGAAAAGGCAACTGCTCCCTAACTTGGGACTTTTAAACTAAACCAGATAAAAATCACTAGAAAATGTATTGTAAAGAACAATCCTGCATAGGCAGAGGAAAAGTTGTGCATGGCACCTGTTATTCATGAAAAGGCCCTAATAGCAGGTAGAGTGAGGGAAAAATCCAGGTACCCCATTCCAGTCCTACTGGCTCACTTCAAGCCCTGACTGAAAGACCAAGGACCTGATTAGATAATGAACTACAACTCGTGTTCTCATTTGAACTCACGTAATGTGGGTGCAAAGCAAGCACAATGTGCTACCATATTTTACACTCACTTTGCACTAGTGTAAATTAGTATATAAGGTGCAGAACAACCAATTTAGACACCAGATTCCCAGAGACTAATCTAAAATATATATCTCATGATTTTGGACAATATTTTCAAAAAAACTTTACATATTACAAATACATGAAGTATGTTGACTCAGTGTCCAGCAGAAGAGTTAAATCAGTGAATCTTTTCACAAAATATAGCAATAAAAAATTGAGCATTCGGAACTAGAATGTGTAATGTTCACAAACAATTGGAAGAAAGCTGTACCTTTGTTTCTTAGAGCTGAAATTTGAATTTTCAAAAGATGCCAAATTATTCTTCAGATTTTTTCAAATTTATTCCTTGGACCTGACTTTCCTGTCACTTATGCTAGCATAAATTAGTCGAGTTACTTACTCCACAGTCAAACTGGTGTAAGTGAAAGGAGAATCAGGTTCTTTGTTAGCAGATACAAAGCATATATAAAAGCTCATGTT
Source organism: Lepidochelys kempii (assembly GCF_965140285.1). Lineage (NCBI taxonomy): Eukaryota > Metazoa > Chordata > Testudines > Cheloniidae > Lepidochelys > Lepidochelys kempii. The sequence goes on from NC_136380.1 coordinate 181,247,160, forward strand.
GCTATTCAGCTACTGCTTCAGAGAAGGCTGCACAGTGAAGGTCAGAAATAGTTCTCTTCTGAAATGGATTTCAGAAATGAAATTTCACATGGTAGAAAATGAAAGAAAGATGCATTATGGTAAGCATACCACTTGTGGCCAAACCAAGCCCCCATTTGGAGTTTGACCATCTGTGGTAAGATTGTAGATTTGAAGCAAAGCACATTTTGGAACATGGAAAAAAGCCCATAAAACATCAATTAGACATTTTGGCCCACAGTATATTTCCTTTAAATTAATTTTCAGAGAGTGGCATGTGTGGTTTTGACAGTAGGATTTTGCCCATATGGTTTAACATTTGGGTATCTCAAAGAGCTTTGAAAATTTAAACTATTGGTTAATTCTTCAGCAATCTTGTCTCTCCTTCTGACTTGACCTTTATATTTGAGGATTGAGATATCTGAATTTCTAGTAGCTTGAAAAGATTCAAGACACCCTAAGCAAGCAATCCACATCTCTCTGCAGATACCGTATATATATTAACCTTATGTTTACATTATAACTGTGTGATAGCACAGGTCTTTTTACTCACAAACTTTAGATAAACCATCTCTCTCTGTGTGTTTAGAACAGAGAGGAAACCCAAACTGGAACATCCATTGTGACCTTAACTCCTACATAGCACCCACCCCCAACTTTGGTTTTCAGATGAGAAATGACTGACAATATTTTGCTCAACCAAGATCTAGCCTGCTAAGCCCATATTTACTTTGTAATACTATATCCTATAGTATTATTACATCAGCACACAATTTTAGCTGCAATACTATTTTCAAAAAAATGTGACATACTGGAGGCTAGGACTCTAGCTTTTTAAACTAAATAATTTCTCATCAAGCAGAAAATATTTAAGTTTAAACAAGACCTTATTCTTAAACTTCAGGATAAAATACTGCATTTCCTGGGTGCACATTTGGCCATTAAGCAAAGGATAATTGTTTACTACTAGAAGTAAAATCTGAACTAGCTGTTGCAGAAATAGGTAACAGTCCTAAGGAAAATACTTAGTTTACTCATAAGCAACTCAAATTATAAACAAATATCCATCCATATGTTATGAAGATCAAAAAACCTGGCAAGGAATGAGAATTTAGATTCAATCTTCTAACATATTATAATAAATGGAAAAGTATATCTTAAAAATGATCACCACTACTGTGCCATGCAGCCCCCCCTTAAACAGACCTGTGTTCAGAGGTCCTGAAATTACCACGAATTAGTTCATTGCAACTCTACTAATGTGACAGAAAGTGCACTGTTTCTTCTTTTTTTCTGACGTTCTCTTTCCTTGGTAAGAGCAAAACCCCAGCAGACAGAGCAAGAACCGTAAAAAGAAAGATGTGTCTGAAGGCTCCACAGAAGGATTATTATAATATTGCTTTCTTGTTGCTATGTTGCAGTTAATAAGTGGCACAAACTTGAGACGGGAGAACTAATTAAATTCTCAGTGATAAAATTCAAATTCAGCCTTACTGTGGGAATAGGCCAAGGTGTAATTGCTGTAATCTTTAAATGGCCTGTGAAAAGTGTGTTAAACCTATCCATTTTTATTTTATGTTTTTAGAAGTCAGAATTCTAAAGATTTAAACCAATAACATTCAATATTCAATTAAGAAACAGTTCTCTTTGATGGGTTGCATACTCTGCAAAGCAAACTGCTTCCATTTATAACTCTAGATGGCTTACTTTCAATAAAGATATATCAGTCCCCAAGAAGTTCACACTGCTGAACACTTTTTACTTGTTAACATTTAAAGGCTGCCAAGAACAAAAAACAACAGCGACAAGGTGGACAGAAAATATTAAATTGCAACATTTAAAATAACAAGGTGGCCAGAAATAATGTATTAACTCTGTAAGGTATAATAATAGTGGGGAAGGAGTCTTTCCCAGCTAGGCAAATCTGAACTGCACTTGACACACTGTACTTCTGGGAAACATTATGCAGACATACTATTAAGATGTCTCCTGTCACAGCACAGGATGATTGATAAAAATGATTCAGGGTCCAGACAGCCAGAGTACAGTGCACAAAAAGGGGGAGGGCAGGAACCCGTTTAGACTGACCTTTAACAGATAAATTGATGATGTCCTCATTAGCAGCCACCCTGCTGCTTGCCCTCAATAAAAGATAATGTCCTGCTGTTAACACTATTCCCATTTCTTTGATTTAACGCTACTATTACTGTGCAGATACTATTTAAATGGATTAAGGTTTAAATTAAGATAACATATTGTTGTGGTCTGCAATGTTTATCCCCAAACCAAACAACATCCTTTCATTGCATGTGGTTGGTAAGAGGCAAGCTACCGTGGCATCCATCAGGTGAAATTAATGGTAATGTTTCTACAGTGTGGTGTCTACCCATTCCCACACTATTTACCATTTTTCAATAACATTTCATAAGAGGTGAATTTTGGGTGAATTTTTTAAATGTATCTTTAAAATGTTATCTTCTGCCTAAGGAAAAAATATTTTCTGGTAGACAGTGTTATTGTTGGAATGCCACACTTTTAGTGCTCATAGTACCTTGTATAGTACTCATACTAGGGAGACTAACCTAATGAATCAGATTAACTTGCACATGTAACTAGAGAGTTACTTGATCTCATATTCCATTCCACTATTAGTATAAAAACTGACATTAGGAGTAACAATTCTTTCTTTCTGCAGTTTCAGTCTATGAACTGCTTCATCTGTGTTTCTGTTTGTTTATGAAGAATGATTTTTAACAAGGGAGTCTGAGAATTCAGGGTCTATCCTGAGATGTGCTTAACATTCAAAACTACTTCCTATGAGTCAATTTTTTACTTCCAGATAAAGGCTCTTTCTGCTGTAGAACAATGATATTTAGGGACCTAGCCCATTAATCACACTTATGTAGTTCTTTTAATTTACTTACGGGATGAACAATATCCTGGTTTCCATACCTACCTTTCTTTTGTTAAACTGTGGAAGTCTAAATGAACTGCTGTGATTGGTATGACCCTCGTTTAATTCTCTGAATCCTGAGGAAGTGTAGAGAATAAGACAAAATAATCACAGAAAGAAAAGGAAAACTTGCATGGCAAAAGAATGTGATAGCCTTATATTCCTCCAATGTTGTATACTCTTTCCACATATAAAAAACAAAACTCGTGCACAAACTGCTATGCATGGAGATATTTGAATAGGACATTTATATCACATGCAAACACACATATATGCATGTTTCTGAAAACTACTCTACTTGCTCAGAAGACTGGTTGCAGCTACTAATATAGTCACAAGAACTGTGACAAGTATGGTCAAAAACTCAGTCATCACCAGAATGAATTTCCAGTCTGGAGAGAGAGAACCAGGAGTCAGTCCAATTCAGATTCCTTTGCAAGATTATTTTCAGGTCAGTGAAATACTTCAGGAACATCAGTCGCAGAATGTGTGTGTCCAACAGAATGGGAAAGTTGGGTGCTTTCCTAACCTAGTAAGACCTACTGTTACGGAACCTCTGTGCATCATTACCTGGACTGCTGGGAGGAAGAAAGGAGAGATTTACTTGCATTGTCCCAAGACAGTCACAGGATGCATCCGATGAAGTGAGCTGTAGCTCATGAAAGCTTATGCTCAAATAAATTGGTTAGTCTCTAAGGTGCCACAAGTACTCCTTTTCTTTTTGCGAATACGGACTAACATGGCTGTTACTCTGAAACAGGGTGAAAATGTCTTTGGTACTCTCTCCCTGCCTACTCTAGCTGGAAGATAATTTATCAGGACTCTGCGACCACAGGATAGGGAGAGGAAATCCTCAGGTGGGAGGGAGAATAAGTTGTCAGCGGCTAAGGAGAGAGGAAGAGAAAGACTAAAAATCATTTCCCCCTCCCTCTTCTCATCTCCTCTGTGTTTTACTCCTGTCCTTTCTCCTTCTCCACCAGTCTCATCCCAAGCACACTAACCAGGATTTTATTCCAGTGATTCACTGTTTCATCCTAGATTTTTTTCAGAAAATATATATTCTTTATTTTTAGTTTAAATTAATATCTATTACTATTCTTCTAGGGAGGTGGGCAAACAGTGTAAGAAATGGCCTGAACAATCATCCTAAACTTTAATCTAATCCAAAATGAACCTTTTCAGTTTGAAAATTTTATGTTTTCTTCCCTATTATAATTCAGTAGAGCTATGTGAACAAACAACTTTTTGGTTTGCTGGTCAAATCGGGGGGGAAATGGTTTGGGATCAACTGGAAACAGAAATTCTTCTGTTTTCTTGGCAAAGCAAACAAAAATAATTTTGTCAAGATTTCAGGCATGTTCAACTGATATTTAAAATTAAAAACAAAGGAAATTTGGAAATGTCATTCACAAAACAGGGGCTGATAGTATCCCTCTTATATGCTGGAGGCCTGTGGTTTAAGCACTCACCTAGGATGAAGGCAACCTGGGTTCAAACACCCACTCAGCCTGATGCAGAGCAAGAATTTGAACTTGGTTCACTCACATTGCAAGTGAGTGAACTCACTATTGGGCCATGGGGCATTCAGCGGTGGGTTTCTCCTGTTAAAGCATTGCCCTCTCCTCAAGTGTTTTGTTTTGTTTTTTTAATGGCACTTAAGTCCCCTTACAAATCTAGCTTGAAAGATAATTTTTGGCCAAACTATTTGGTGAATTCATGTCTAATTTGCCAATCGTTTTGGTCAACTTGAAACTGTACTTCCCCCTCCTCCCCAAGTAAATTGTTTGTCTGAAACATTTTGCTCATTTCAAAAATTTATTCTTAAGTGAGTCTTAACTTTCTGGTTCCCGAGGGGCAAATGCCACCATACCACAAGAATAGCTAATGTCTCTCAGCACCTTCAACCCGGCCAGAGGTCAGATCACCTGATATTTCATGACAAAGTTTCATATGAGTAGCAACCCCAAATTAAAAGCGTGGTTTCCCTTTCCCTCTAGTGGCTGACCCACACAGAGATAACAGCCTACTGCTGCTGCCAGGCGTGGAGTCATTTCTTTAGCTGAATTGGTAACAGCTTGTGTTTTGGTGCTCAAAGTCTCACATTTAAACTTTGCTATCAATCTGAAGTGGAGACTGTTACACATGAATATTTCAGTTAGACTTCGGAGACATTTGGTTGTTTATCTAAACTTCACAAAATTCTGTACCCAAGTAAAGAATGCTTCATTGAGTGACCTAATTCTCATCTTTCATATAGTTTTATACATTAAGAGATCTTGATTTCCATGACTAGAAACCAATCTCCACTGGGTCAAGACTGAATTTTTACACCTGTACTTTCTTTGTCATGCCATAGATACATTCATAATTGCAAAGACAAGTATTCGTACATTGTACCGAAGTTTCACAAAAAGAAAAAAATTCTTTCTGTGTCACTTTAAAAAAATCTATAATTATTTAGCAAAGCCATATAGTGTATTAAAATAAAAATACTCACTCATTGCTGGTTCTATAATCTATTACTGGGTAAAATAATTTTATGAGCTAAAATGTATGTTTAATTATTCAGTGTGCATTGATGATTTCTTTCATACCATATTTAACAGTAGGAGGTTATTTTGTAATTTTATGAGCTTAGCAGGAGCAAGAAAACATTTTCTCCTTAGATTAATAAGGTAATTACTACCTCTGTCATATCGTGCTGTAGTTACCCATGTTATTTTTTCTGTTAATCAAAAAAGCACAAGTGTTTTAAAGTTATACATCTGTGGGAGTAACTCAAAGTTATGAAAAGAAGAATTATTTTTCAATATAAATGTCAAGCAATTTTGAATCCCAGGAAATTAAGACCTTAAGTAAATTACAGATTTGCAGTGTTGAACTAGTGCTCGGGGGTACATTGTTAAAGCTTCACTTGGGAATTTATTATTAAAATTGTGCACATAAATCCTTATGTACAGCTTTGAAAAATAACCACTCTGAATTAAACAGTTAATGTATTATGTCACTATTTATAATAAATATTAAATCTCAATATTGTATTACTTTGCTTGAAGAATTAAAGGTTAGCAGCAATGTTTTAAAAAACAAACTATTTCAGATTTTAAATTACAGAAATATATGAAAGATGGAATCCTGACTCTATTGAAATCTATGACAAAAGTCTCATTGACTTCAATAGAAACAGGATATCTCCCATAGAACAAAAAGCAACATATTCTGCCAGCTGTACTCACACTGTGTAGTACTTTATTCCTACAACAGGACTCCTGGAAGGCTGGGAGAATCTGCTATCACCTAAAGGGAAAAATCCCATAAATCCTTTAAAAACAGATTAAGGTGTAATTTTTTTAATTTGTCCTTGATATTTTAATTTTATTGAGATGGCTCTTGATAGCCTCTGGGCTGAGGATCAGACCAAAGCTTGTGTGTCACATAAGTCCTTAAGCTTTCAAATAGGGCTTGAAGGGAACTTCCCCATAGGTACTGAAAGTTTTTGCTCCATTTATTTCCAGTTGCCACTTATACATTAAAAGAGGAAGGCTCTTCCCCAATCCCCAAAGAATGGTCTTTAATTCCTTCTAGGTTACCCCTGCTGGCACTAGTCTGCTAGTGCAGGTACAGCACTTGAATCTCCGTCCTGTTGAGTCCTTCAGAGAAGGTGCTGTATGCAGTAGAGCGAGGGAGCTCTGCATAATATAACAGTACGTCAGGAAGGCAACGATGAAAACCTGGGGTCAAATGTTCACCTTGGAGACTCAGAGCCCTTCACAATGGGAACTCGACCTGGAAATCAATCTGGATAATAGGAGAACTGACCCAAAGAGTTGGCCACAACTAGAACCAAATCTTAAACGAGGCCCAGATTTTCAGCTTGTGAGTACCAGTGTGCTACAGGTGTGGAAGTTTAGGGTGCACAGAAGCGTATGCATACTTCAGACCATATGGGTCTTACTCTTCATGGAGGTTTAAAGAAGTTTGGTTCAGTTTGCTTTTTCTTTAATTTTATGGCTACAATTCTGACACAAAGTGAAGTATCTCAAAGTTCACAGAAAAGAAGCTCTTTTTGCTGGCAATGTCAGCCAAAATGTCACCCACGATTCACATATGCTTGTGAATGCTCGTGGAAAACCCCACATCTCATATGCAAACACCTCATGAGGAAATATCAGTAATTTCACGCAGCTCTAATGATGGTTTGTCAATGTTAAATTAATGGCATCCTGGGGGGAAAAAGTAATAACATTTTCTCTGATTAACCTAACTGGCTTCAGGACTCTGCTGCAGTTCTGCTCAAATTCATCAGCAAAACCATTTTTTGTATAGTGCCCTGAGTTGGAAATCTTGATTCTCTAACAGCCAAGGGGAGAAATGTCAATTCTCAGTGTTCTGTTGGTTTCTGTAATTAACTATGATTACAAAATACATTTATTGTCATAAGATTTAGCTGTGATGTAAGATCCAATGATATACCATAAATCCCCAAAATAACTTTTCACATCAACAAGTCATGCATTTGCCCTTCTTTGAGAAAAATCAGTTGTACATCTCCAATACCAGAGATGCTGTAGAATAATAAATAATAATTAGAATTAGGATCTTAAACTCTGAAATGTGACATAAATATACATACCTCAAGTCAATGCAGCTGTCAGTGGAGAGATATCTAGCCTTTTTAAAGAAAACATGTAGTGTATCTGTTGGCAGATCGCATAACTTTACTTCATGTCAGAAGATGCCTAGAGTCCTCTTAAAGTAACTGAACAAAAAAGAAAATTACAGTGAACATTTACTTCAGAAAATTATCTTCATTACACAGTATTGCACCATGTATTGTGTGCACTCTTTTAGAAAAAAAAGAGTAGGAATAATATTCCTAGGGATTTTCTGTGCAATATGAAAATGGAATTCAATGGAAATGAAAACAAAGAAATATACTATACAAAAAAAAAAAGGCCAATCAATAAGAAAAGTGATGGACACATCAGTGATTCAAGTTGCCTCTCAAACATACTGATAGCAGATTACTTTTCATTGTGCATGGATTTAATTTATTATTAATATGAATATTTCAAAATGGAACAGAAGCTCCAGGATTTGGCCATTTGGCCATTCCATTTGGCCATTTCAATTATAGTAATTTCTTAAATAAGGTGAGCAGTATTTAGTCCCAGATTGAAAATACAACAACAATTTATATAGAGAAACCACACAAAAATTACTCCAATTGGAATCTAACAAGGGCAGTAGAACTAACTCCCATTTAACTACCTCGTATAGTAATAGAAATTGGGGCAATCATAAATGACACTGAAATGCTGTATAAGACTGTTGTGATGCAGGGCACTTGGAAGTTTAAATAGCCATATTGAACACCTGCCACTGAAGAAGTGGGGTTTTTACCCACGAAAGCTTATGCTCAAATAAATCTGTTAGTCTTTAAGGTGCCACCGGACTCCTTGTTGTTTCTGCCACAAAGTGTTTTTCTTTAATTGCTAATACCAGTCAGCTCACATCCCAACATCTAAAGAGGGCGGTATTTAATATTCACAAAATTATTATATCTAACGGTTTGATTAATAACTGGCCTCGTCTATGGTTTCTAGGCAACAACAGATCAAAAACTCTGAAAGCTAATCCCAGTTCTTCATGGGGAATTTTTTAATTGCCTCCTTTTTGGCAGCTTTGGAAAGCAAGGTCAGCCTCTTTGTGCAACTGGCTCTTGACAGTAATGTCAGGGGACCCACTAAGCATTTCAAGGAGAACTCAGATGTCCTGACATGGACCTTTTCCTGATGCCAACCTCTCTTCTCTAGTGTAGGAGGGGAGGTAGAAAGAAAGGCCTGTTACACACAACTACTTCTGCTGAACGTTAGAAACAGGGGACCACTCACTCAAGGCAGAACAAAAAGGGGGCCACAGCCAAAAGACTAAAAACAAACAAAATCCTGCCTATTGATGAGCATGAAATCCTCCAATAGATCCTCCATTACAACTATTTTTATCTTCTATCAATTTTGTGTGAATAAATAACAAAGGATTAATAGAATGGAGTGTTGTTGTAGCTGGGTAGGTCCCAGGATATTAGAGAGAAAAGGTGTGTGAAGTAATATCTTTTACTGGACCAGATTCTGTTGGTGAGAGAGGCAAGCTTTTGAGTTTACACATACCTGAAGAACAACTCTGTGTAAGCTCGAAAGCTTACCTCTCTCACCAACAGAATTTGGTCCAGTAAAAGATTACCTCACCCCCCCTTGTCTTTCAGAAGATTAATGGCACTATCTAGAGCAAACACAGAACCTAACTCTGCAAACACTTCCTCTGAGGCATGGCTCCAATGGAACTTCACATGCCTCAAGTTAAGCACATGTTTAAGGGCACAAAATTGCTCAATCCAGGTTGATGTTCCCAGCACCTTCCAGGATTAAGAGTGCAGTGCTTAATAGCGTGTAGTCCAGCTGGTGATTTGAACAAGTTGTTCTCCATTGTTCAGACTAGGTTAGAGATGATTAGTTAGCATTTTGTGGGATAGCTGGTATGACTCCTATGTGTGCTATGGACACAGGCCTGCAAACACTTCTTATATGGATTATGTCCCAATTCAGGAAAGCATCACTGTTCAGGACACCACTCAAGCACATGCCTGCAAACACTTCTTATATGGATTATGTCCCAATTCAGGAAAGCATCACTGTTCAGGACACCACTCAAGCACATGCCTGCAAACACTTCTTATATGGATTATGTCCCAATTCAGGAGAGCATCACTGTTCAGGATACCACTCAAGCACATGCTTGACTTTAAGAATGTGCTTAAATACCATTGGCTCTGAAGTCAGATTTATGATATATTTAAAATAAGTAGGTTAGTCCCCCACGCTACCCCAAAGCTGGGCTTTGTAACATCAGTGGGACTATTCATGGTAGTAAGCACTAAATCCAGCAGAAGTGATTGCAGAATCACACCTACAGCACAGATAGGAGCCATACCAGCTTCCTCACAAAGTGCTGCCCAGACATCTGAACCTCAGAGTGAAAAAATGGAAGTCTAGACTGGGACCATTAAACTTATGTTCATTTTGAGTTAATCTAATATTTTAAATTAGGTTGTTAACTTTTTGGGGCGGGGACCATTTTTTCTTCTGGGTTTGTAAAGCACTTAACACAATGGGCTCCTGGTCCATGACTAGGGCTCCTAGAAGCTACCTCAATACAAATAAATAAACAATAATAAATAATGAATCCAAATTTGTAGATGTGTGAGGAGATTCCACAATCCTACTGCCTTACCCAACCACTGTTTTGAAACAAAAATAGGGGATTATTTTTGTTGTAAAAACTGGTAAGACAAATTGTCCTCTTTTTTTGCAGTAATGTAGATGACTGATACCAGCCTCATGTTTCAGTAATTCTTAGATCTTTAAAATTAACTGAACAGCCAAAGTTGGGAGGTTTGCAATTTTCACCTGTTCAGCATTGTGGGCTATGGTGTAGAGAAGCTCATTTACACAAGTTCTCCACCTTTCTGTTGGATTTGCGTCTTTTAGACAAATACAGACTCCTTTTCTTTTCCTTTTTTGCTCTAACAGCCTTCTGTCTCAGGCTGTCCTACTAAACAGGTTAGTTTTCCCCAGGGCCGGGATTTGTTACATTCTGTGAAAAGATTTGTGTTGTCCACATACTCCATATAAAACTATTATATGGCAAATACATTTAAATAACCTGGAAACACCATGATAAAGATTCAACCTAATCCTACATATTTAATGTAAATCTCTTGTGATGATTGTCTCCTATATTAATACAAAGGTGAGTTAAGAAATAGGAATTTACTGTATTTCAGAGATGATTTGTTTAGAAATAAGGTAATCTCACAACCAGAGAATATTCATTAAGCTGAAAATCCATGCTGAGCTATTCAGTACATTACATATTCCTTGATGAATTATCCCCTAAATAGTTATTAAACCCAGGTCTTCCAATCTGACAAAATATATTTATTCAATAAACTCCACACTCACAAAAATTTACATTTTCCACCAGCTCTTTCATAGTCAGAAGTTTTATACAAATACAATTTTAACAGAGTTTCACACAAAAGGAATCAGATATCATGATCTTTTTAAAATGGACATACACCACCTACTCAATAAAAGCTCCCATGAAGAGATAATGGACTATAGAAACATGCTCAGGCTTTTAAAAAATTATTTTTCTTTGTAAATCAATCCAGTCTTTGTTCTGTGTTGTTTGAGATAAATCAGGAAATACATTAATCCTTTTACCTTTTTAGTAGACAATCTTGTGTGTCTGACTCTGAGCTAATATTGTACAGTTTCTTTCTGTACAACAGAAGAAGAAAACACACAACAATGATCAGTGCTGTTCAAAGAGTACAGTTCTCTTTAGCAGCAGTTGCAGCTGTATAATCTATTGATCTTCCCAATTACTTTAGAAGTACACCTGAGGAGGATTGATTTCAGTAAAGAAATTGTAAACACCTTTTTGAGTGAGAAAAGAAAATGAAAGCATCAAACTTTATATCCAAACTGCCACAGGTTGGAGAGGATGATCATCTTCTCCTAACTTAAGTTCCAACACATCACAGCCAAATAAACCCATTTGGATTTTTGGACCTGATCCACATCCTGGTAAAAATCAATCTGAACCTTCCTATTGATTTCAGTGTGCATTAAGCCATGTCCTGTAGTTTTAATTGTTCTGTACTGTGTGTATTATTTTACCTAATCACCAGAAAAGTCCATGGATAACTTCTTATGAAGAGATGGAAATCCCTCATTATGCAAGGTTGTGACTAACTGTATAAGCCTGGCTTTCACTCTGAGTCTATAACTTTTTCCCTACAATCAACTAATCTACCTGATATTTTCTTTTGTGAGACCCAGGTACTCGTGCTTCTCTACCCATGGATTTCAAACACAGTTCCACTACAAATTTACACAAACTGTAAAGGATCCAAGTAAGAAGAAACCAAAAAGCAAACTAAGTATGTCCCCTTTAGTAAGGTCTCAGGGAAGGAACAGCTGTAAGAGCTATCCAAAAAGCCTTCACCTCATGACCTGGTTCAGAGCTCCCCACATTTGACATCCACAAAGTCTCTGGACCCAGTCAGGCAGATGTCCTGGGGCCTGCGAGAGACAACCACCCATTGTGTAGCCCAGCCCCAGAACGGAGCAGGTAGTCTCCTTGATTACATCCAGGCTGTTTTACTTGTGACCTCCTGCCTGTCCCTTAATGGTCCACTCCTTCACACAAACACTTTGTATATGTTTAGCAGAAAGCAAAACCATCTTCCTAATGATCCTAAAACCCAAGTTCTCTAAAACCACAGATGTTGCGGGGGGGGGGGGGGGGGGAAGATCTCATGAGGTTGAAAAGAAATCTGGCAAGTTAACTAGTACTTTATGATGCTTAATTGATTTATTTCATTCTCAAAGTTCTAACTTTGCACATGAACTAACACGACATTTCCCCCTTATTAATATGAGAGCTTTGTTCCGGTAGTGTGGAGAAATTAATCATAAAGCTTCACTGAGCAGCTTTCCCAGTACACCTCATTCCTAATATTCTATTGGGCCTTTCCCAAAGCTGCAACTGTAAATTATATCTGAGCCATGCTCACACCATTTGCATCTCTAAAACCAAGGCAATTTAAAGTTAAATAATTTAAGAAGGGCCGTTTCTGCTGCAAGAGGAAGTAACATCAAGGCTGTTGCACAATTCCTGATGCATCTTCCTAAACACAAATCATATCACACATTCTTTTCTGTTCTGATGGCTAAAACACTTGCCCTGTGGTCAGGATGTAGCATTAGTCCACCTTCAGAAGGTGCATAGGAGGAAAAGGAGCATTTGTGACACCTACAAGACAATGAAAGTACAGGATGGCTCTAAGAGAAGCCCCCTGATGACTTCTGTATCAATATAGATGGAACATAAGTGGGAGTCCTCCCAGGTTGCTCAAGGCTGGCTTGATACAGCAAAATGAGTCATGTTCCCTCCCACTCAGGCTATAGCCAGCTCCCATCACTTCCCATCCTCCTCAGCACCCCTCTGGTCTGCTACCAGAAAAGAATCCACCCTAGGGGAGTGCAACACAGGACTCGTAGCTCTGAGGGAGGAAGGACAAAAGTAGTGTGCTGGATCTGCTGAGAAGTAGTAAATTAAGATTGTATCATAATGCATGCTTGCAGTGACTGAATTAAACTTGTACTGGCATTGCAACCTTAATTCTGACATTTCTTAAATTTGCAAACTGAATAATATTCTTTAAACTTAAGTTTCCTATGCTTTTAAAAAAACTAATTGAAAACAAAAACAGAAATTCTATTATATAGCATCATATTGACACCCACTTATGTCATCAGTAAGTTTGGAATCTTTAGATCCAGTGTGCAGATATCTGCCACTTAAGCTAATGGAGTAACTGATAGCAGTGGCATCCCTCTATGTAGATAGATTTTGTCTTTTCCCTTCACTGCTCAATCCCATCCCACTCTCCTTACCTACCTACCCCCAGTCTCCACTCCTCAGGCTTCTAATCCTTGTTCCAGTCTTCTTGACCAGCCAGTCAGAGTCTCCATCACTCTATAATAACTATAATTAATTTATTTCTTAAACAGTTACTCATCATTGCACTCACTCTCTCAAAAGCATTCTGGTCAGAACTTTTTGGTTAAGACTGAGCTGAGTTTTGCTGTCAATGCAGAGTTTAAACTCTCAGTGTTACTTAGGAATAATAGAGTGCATATATTCATAATTACAGTACTTACTCTGAGTCTGAATTTTCAGAGACTTTACAAGTAAATCCATTAGTTAAGTTATGAATTAATATGAATTAAGAATTGTGGGTTTGGGTGTAATTATTTTTTTTTGTCCTGAATGGTATTAGTAATGAAATAACCTGGACATTTCGTACTTCAACAGAATTACATTATTAGCAATTATATTTAATTGTTATGATCACACAGACTATAGGGAGGGCCAGGTCAACAGTTCAGGTCTTTACTGAATGCATTGTGATATCAGAGAGAATTCGACAAATCATGACCCTCCCTCTAGAGCTAACTCACATGATAGAATAGGAGCAGCCTGAATAGACCACTAGTGTATCAAGAGTTCTCACTAGTAGATTTGGCCCAACTGTCATTGCCCTTTAAAAGTTCCATTGGAGAGCCATTAAAACCCAGAGACATGGGGACTAAAGAAGAGGATGACAGGTATAAAAGATTAAGAAATGCAACAAAGCAAAAGATACATTTTCTGCAAGAGAGTTTGTTTCTAAAAATAATGGGGATTGTACTATCAAAGACATGTAAATATTAGTGCAACAATTTACAATATTCAGTTTGCGCTTAATTTCAAAACAGTGGCACCTTTGTAACATCAGAAACAAATATAATGTTATGTTGCTATAGCAACAGGCATGGCAAGACTTCAGGAGTGGAATTGAGTGACGTCAGAATAGATTCTGCTGCAAGCTCGGTTTTCAAGCAGGAAGGTGAGTTCTCATGAGTGAGGTTATTGTGATCGGAGGCCACAAAATGCAGAGGTCACATCCTCAACAACCTAAGTCCATTTGTCACAAGAGTTATTTCCTAGATGCCATGTGCTTGCCTGAAAATATCTGTATGACTGCAGCACACAGCACCCCATATCTTTCTCCACCCTCTATATTCCATTTCTGAATGTCACCTGCATGGGTGATTCAGATTCCAAATTTCCTGTCCCAAGGCAATCCAAATCAAAATCAAATTGTGAAATAGTAGAAAGCTGAGGGTCTAGTCAGAAGCCTGGGAAGAACTGGGATAATTAGATATTCCACCCCTCAGGGAAGTTAACACAAGACACCCACAAAATCCTACATAGATCAGAGTGATGAGGCCAGAAGTCCTCTTTCATTTCAAAAACTGATTGTGTAGGTCTCCAGGTGGAATGTTGGCCTGGGGAGATATATTTGGCAGCAGGAAACTAGAGTTCATAACCACTAAGAACTGAAGAAAATAAATTAAGGACAAAACAAGAAAACCCATTTCTGTCTAGCAAACAAAAGTGCAGTCAAAAAAGGAGTGTAAGAGACCGCTATCACTGCAAAGGCACTATGGTCCATAGAATGGGGGTGAGGAATCTTCTCCCCCCGCTCAAGGGCAGGAGTATCGTCAATTTATTAGTTAACTGGAGAAAGCAATATCCCAGGCTTTCTACTCTCCAATTCATCCAATTTTGCCCCCTACTTTCCTGTCCCACTTCCACCCACAGTGGCTACTTGCTAATGTTCTTCAGAGGGAAGGCCACTGGATCCTGTTTCCCCCCAGCTCATAGAAGGAACAGATCAGGGGAGGGGGAAATCTTAAACCCTCAGCATCAAAAGACAAGGGGGATCTTCACATCACTACTTCAATACACTGATTCAGTAGATGGGAAGTGGCAAGAGGGAGAATCATTGTTTAGACAAGAAAAAGTAGAGGATTAAGTGAGAAGGGAATCACTCCCTTTTATAAGGTTGCAGGGAGAATGCGGGGAAGTGGACCAGATACTGAATCTTCACTCCTCCCTCCTATCCATAAGAAAGAGGGAGGAGAGGCTAAGGAGATAGGTGGAATTTCACTAAGGTTGGTACTGGGAATCTTTACTGCCCACCTGCAGAAAATGAGAGCAACATGCAGGCAAATATCACTCTTCTCCAAATAGTGAGGAAATGGAAGAGTAAGTGGTAAGAACCAGAACAGGGAAGAAGCACGGCATCTCGGCGAGGATCTCTACCCATTTCCCCGTGAAATAATAAGGGAAGCTGGGGGAAGCAAAAGGTAATATGTTTGTCTCCACAAGGAAGCAGTGAGGGGATGAGACAGCAGAGGGAAATCACTAATCTTGTTCCCTAGACTGCGGGGAAGTGGAAGGAGGGGACTGGAAAGAATGAGACAGGGAAACCATCACTCCCTTCCTACCAGCTGGGAAAGGGGCAAGAAGGAGGAAGAGGGTGGTGAGGAACCTTCATTGCCCACCCCTCAGGAAATGGAAAGAGGCATGGAGTGATGATGGTCACTTCCCTCCTGCAGGCACTAATCGGTGAGGAGCTGGGAGGTGCTATTGTGTATCTGGGAGAGAGTGTGTAAGTGGTTGAACTCACCACCACAGCAAGCCCTGGAGTCAGACCATGATGTTGCAGGGGTCCGTCTCTAGCACCCACCTCTCTCCAATTCTTTAGCTCTGCAAATTCCCATCTCTTTCTGCATCTTCCATGGCCTGGCCCTTCAGCCAGATCACCCCAAGTTCAGACTTCTTCTGGGGTGACAAAAATTCAATTGTAAATCCAAATAAATACCCAGACCAATAATTCTACTGCCCCTCTTGGGCTATACTGAAGTTCTCTGCTCTCTCTCTTTACTCTTGGGTCCTTCAGAATTCTTCTATGCTGCTTCTTTCCAGCAGTTTTCCTCTCTGCCTTCCCTCCGCATGGACTTTGGCAGTTGGCCACAGGGATCTCCCTGCTTCTGACAGGCCCTCTTTCAGGGCCTCCCATAAGAGCCTACTGTGGTCCTCTCGAGCCTACCTTCACCAGATCCTTTTCAAAGAGCGCAGGGACTTACCTTGTTCCTCCCTCCTAGGTCTCTTCCCTCACAGAGTTCTCTTCCATCTGTCCAGTTCACCCTGACCCTTCTACAGCTGGGCTCACTAACAGTAATTGAGTCCAGATCATGATCAGCTTGGGGATATCTTCTATGTCACTGCAAGTTTGACCCCAACTCCCCTTAAAAGGGCAATCAGCCTGTGACAGGGAGTAATCATACCCTTTCTCCCTCAGAGCAGGAGGTGGAGTGTAGGTGTCAGGGAGGGCAACACTAGTCTCCTCTGTCAGGCAGCAGGAGTGCCAGATGGAGGTGAATGAGGGTGAATAAAATCATGAGTCTCATTTTTGTTACCACACAATTCCTCCTCCTCCTTTTTGTTATGAGGGAACCCGCTCATCTCTCTCCTCCAGGCAGCTAGGAGAGAAACAGATTCTTCATTCCCTTCCCTCAAAACAAAGAGGAGGAGGAGGAGGAATTGTGGGGTAACAAAAATGAGACACATGATTTTATTTCCTCCCCCAGTATGTATATGCACGAGCAGAGGGGGAGGTGCCAAGCCAGGGCTCAGTGCTCCTTTGCTGTGTGCACAAAGCATAGTGGTTGCCTGCAGCTGACTGAGGGAGCCCTGCGTAAGTGTGGGAGGAAGAGTGAGAGGTGGAATGAGGAGCTGGAACCTACCCTCAAACCAAGCAGGGGAGGGGACTCAGTGCAGCTTGTGGGGAATGATAGGGGAGCCAGTTGATCTTGCAGGGGTGAGAGCCCCATTTTCTGGGCCCACTCACAAAATACCCGATAGCTATGGAAGTAAAGGAGTCAAAGGAGAGAGGGTAGGAAGGGAGAGCCAGAGTGTGATTGAAGCACCTGAGTGCTGCAGCCAGTCACTTTAGAAAATTAAGCGCAAAATGCATGCGAATGTAGAAGGCAAGAAGTACCTCCCTGTCCCACAAGAAAAGGTAGAGCAAATGTAATCCCGACAAACCCTGGTTGTTGTCAGCTGGGATCAAACCTGGGACTTCTGTAGGTTAATGCATGAGCCTCTACTCTTTTAACCAAGGCTGTAGCAGGCTCATCAATCTCTAGCTTGTCTTGATGTCAGTAGAGGGGGACTTAGTGCCACACCGAGCAGGCATGAGTTACACAAAGAGATAACAAAAGGCAGCAAATGAAAAAGGAAAAAAAAGACTCAAAGGGGAAACAGGAAACAAAGTGCATCTGCAGTCTGGGAATACTGAGAGCATCTCCAGAGCAGTCAGGAAAGAGAAGAAACATTCCAAGAGCTGACCTATGATGATACTACAACTACAACAACAAAACTTGGAAAGGACCCAGAGAATGAGGGGGGGGGAATATCTATGGCAAGGGTATCCCTGCTAATAGCCCCATAGAAATTAAATTGTACAAACGCAGAAAGCTGCATTGGTTGGACTGGAAGATTTCAAAACTTACAGAAAGTTTCAGGTTTCCATAAGACTACAGAAAAGGTCAGATCCCTAAAGGTGCAGAAGGGGAGTCCCCTGCCATGAGCAATCCCTGGGTAGGGCAGAGCCATGATAGGAGCAAAAATTAGATTATCACTGTGAATGGGACTAAGCTTCCTGTAGTCAAGATAGGCGTGTTGAGAGATTTCAGGAGTACAGAAAATTGTAGGAACGATCCTGTACATGAAAAATTCATAATTCAATTTGGCTCATGTTATACAACCATTCACAAAGCTCCTTCATGGACATCTGTATGAACAGAGGATTACATCCAGAGGGCATGGGATTACTGAGATAAAAGAGCTCCTGATGTTTCCATGTATTTGGTCCAATATCGTAACAAAGCAGAGACAATGGTAGTAGCTGGGGACCGGACCTGATCTTTGGTAACATCAACATCAGTGAACAGTTAAATTGCTTTAATCTCCAAAGACCTAATAGAAATAGAGCAATGATGCACTCAAGATGGAATGAATAAATGCATCAGTTGCAGCAACTTGGGTGTGCAGAGGACTTTACATGTAATTAATGGATGTGGAGTTCATTAGATCACAGGCCTTTCTTCACCCTTCTTGGATTTTCAAAAAAAAAGTCACTGGAAGAAACCTTCAGAATCCAATGATTTCACCTTAGACATGCACTTTACATACAAAATGGTAGGCAGCACACACACAAAAAGTTATAACAGGAAATACACATTATAGAACTCTATTTCAAAGGGGGGAAAAGGTTGACAGGAAACACAACCTCTCTTTGAGGGTCTGTCTCTCTGACTCTTTAATTACTTATACAGGGTGGAATAACTTAAACAGGAGAGACTGAGAAAGCCCAACCTCAGACTACTCTGTATCCAAGGGGTAAGGGAACTGTTCTGACATGTGGGAAACCCAAGTTAAAATCAGTTCTCTCCATCGAGGGGGGCAGGGGCAGAAGAGAGGGAAAGGGGATTTGAACTCATTGTCTTGTACATCCCAGCTGTGTCTCCTAATCATGAGGGCTAAAGCTTATAAAGGGAGCTATCACCACCACCTTCTCCTTTCTACTTCTTGTTTTGTGAATCTATGCCTTTAAAAACACCTGGAAACAAAATGTTTCAGGTGAAACAAAACGTTTCTTTCAACCTGAAACTGACTTTTTCAATTTGCCAGTTTTTTTCATAATTTTCAAATTTGGTTTGATCTGAATGAATTTCCCAACTCCCCCCCACCCCTCAAAATGTCCACTGGAAACCACCCCTGCCCCCCACTAATGTATTCGCCTGGATCTACTGTTGGATAAATATGATAACAAAAAAGCCATACAAGGTACATAAAATATGTTTCTTAAGTATATATATGCGTATGAAAAATTGTGCATATTTTGTTTATATCCCTCTCCTCTAATTTGAGATGTTGCTTCTCTTGAAGAGGATAAGGAGGGAAAGACTGAATTAACAAGATGTGCACCTCCTATCACCTTGATCCCTTTCTCATATACTGTATTCTGCTTCAACTATTTTATCTGTTGTCAGTTTAGAACGTAAGCTCTTTAGGGAAAGGACCCTTTTACGGTAACAGCATGGAGGGGTGCTGATCTTGACTGGGACTCCTGGAGTTATTACAGTACAAACATATGTTTTTGTATTGAATAAAGCCTGATCTAAGCAAAATAAAACTGTCCACAGGTTTTCAAGTAAATGAAGATAATTCAGGAATAATGAGAAGACTCTGGATGATAATCAAGTGTGAGAAAATTCAGAACTATTCTTGTAAAAGTTACGCAGCCAGAAAACTCATGACTCCACCATTCCGATATAAGGTGCAGAAGATGATAGTGGAAAGTGCCTCAGGCAGCCTGTGGGCAGTTCTTAGAAAACATTAACAAAAAAAGAGAAGCAACCAGTTGCCTTAATTTCCTAACTCCTAATAGAAGCAAAACCATTTTGAGTTCTACATCAGAGAAAGAATTCACTCATTGGCACACATGTGTTCAGTTTACTGGATGGGTATGGAGTTTATTATCAAAGCTAGAACACAGGTCTTCTTGGATTCAAATACTTGGACAAACTTCCACCTAAAGTACCAAGAATGATGTTAACTGCCCTTTCAGAGAAAGAACAGGACTTTTAAAAGCGCTTTTGAGTGCATGTTGACTCTAATGCAGACTCTCCCCAAATCCATCACGCATTTACACCTTGTGACTCATCATATCTTACAAAAGAGGCTGGGGACATAGGACAGAAACGTCTGAAAATTTGATTCCCCATATGAAGTAATATAATCATGCAAAAAGGTCTGCTGCTGATGCAACACCACTGAGGAATATCAGTCTTCTCTAGCAAAGTTCATACTGAAAATGAGTAATGGAGTTTAGTGCATAAACAAGAATGATAGATGGACTCTTCATCTCACGCTGAATGAAAAAGGTGAGTTCCAAAAAGAGAACTCAAATGAGGAAGATATGGTCTGTACTAATCATCAGCTTGGATTTGAGAAGCACAAGAAAAGCTTGTCAGAGACTTTTCAGCAAACAATAAGTAATGTGGCAATGCACCTCCTTCATCTCACCAGATCAAGCACTTCCCCCTCTGGCGATGGCAGTCCTAGGGCAAATCAGCCCCACCCCACTCTGGGCCGCATTCCTCCTCTGCACTTCTGTGCTCCTTTGGCCGTATTTCCTGGGTAGGCCTCAGGTAGGCCTATGGTGTGATCTTCCGCCAAACAAAAGGGGAATAGTCCCATAAAGACAAAGGGTGATACCTTCCCCTGCCTCCTCTCTGGGGCTGGTGGTCGCCCTGTAGTCTGCCCTGGGGTGTCAGTCCTTCCCCTAGCAGGCACTCAGGCTTGTCTGCTTCCCCTATGTGAGGGAGCACAGCTTCCTCTCTTGGAGAAGCTTATTTCCCTGATGCCACTAGCCTGGTAGCAGCTTGTCTCCCTCTCTCTCCTGGTTTTAAAAGGTCTCAGCATCCTTTAACTGGATCCAGGTGTTCCTAATTGATCTGAGGTAACCCCTTCTCAGCTTATAGGGAAAAGGGCCTTTAACATTCTACAGCAAACATATCTGTCTTCCCACGCCTTCTTGCAGCCATCCGGCCTGAAAATCATTCATGTTAATACCAACAAATTGGTATGGAGACTTACTGGATAGACATGAAACAGTCATCAAAACAGAACACAAGCCTTCTTTGGTCAGTTATAGATCTAAATGGTTGGCTGAATTTTTTGAGAATCCAAAGATTTTATCTGTTCTTCATGTAGTCCCTCTAGGAATCCTAGCTTTTTCCTAACTGCTCCCCTTCAGATTGTCTGCAATTAGATCAGTCCATAAACGCTTATCTTAAATTGCATCTAACAGCCTTTAAACTCCAGGGTTTATAGTTTCCTTGACAGTTTCTGAGAGGTAGCCTGGTATGGGTCTGTTACTCTTCTGTTGTTTTCTACCTCCCATTCCCTTTACAGTTAGGCTTGTTTCCTTGATTGGTCACAGCTGTGGGTGCATGTCTCCATGACTGGCTGTTCTGGAAGCTGGGATGGGGGAGGCGTGTAAGTATGATCAGCCTGGTTGCCTATAAGTAGGGAAGACTCTCCTGTCCCTTCACTTAGTATGGGGTTTGTAAACCCCATTACAGACGCCTACAACTGTACCTACAAACATACAAGTGCCAAGAAATATGCTAATAATAGTAACTGCCCTTTCAGGACTTTGAGAAGTGAGTCCAAGCGCACATAGGTGCTGGAACTGCGGGTGCTGCTACACCCCCTGGCTTGAAGTGGCTTCCATCATATACAAGGTTTATAGTTTGGCTCAATGCTTCTCAGCACCCACACAATACAGTTTGTCCAGTGCCCCTGCAAGTGCACGTTTGACTACATCATAGACTGTCCCCCAAACCACCAGCCAACCACACTAGACAGCAGAAGTGCAATATAGACATCATCATGTCTCACTGGCCCTTGCAAAAGTGGCTGGGGACATAGGAGAGAACTATTTGTGCGGTTTATTTTTATTGGAAGGAATGTAGCAATGGCAGAAGATCTGCTGCTGATGCAACAACACAGAGGAATACCATAGTTTTTCCTATCAAATCTGCTGTTGGAAAGTGACAAGGGACTCCAACACAGAGAAATGTGGTATACAGGCTCTTCATCTCACTACTTTCACAAAAGGAAAAAAAAAACAGATTCAGTAAGGGGCTGGAATTTGATATAGACAAGAATAAAAACAAAACAAGACCTGGTCAGAGTTTTTCCAGGAAACATGGTATTTTAGAAGAAATAAGACAACTCCATAGAATAAGCAAATCTCTTTGAAAATGTAAACTTATACTGCTACATAATCACTCAGAAAATTAATGACTACCTGCTCCTCCATGATACTCAAGGCTCAGAAAATGGTCAGGGTGTGCAGTGATCCCTCATTATCCAGTGGTCCAGCACCAAATGAGCTCCAGGGTTCTCCTCTTATACTTCCTGTCCTGTCCCGGTACATCCGGCAAGGGAGGCGGGAGGGTGTGGGTTTGGCTCCACCCACCGGAGAAGGGGAGTGGTCCTTTTCTGGAGGGTGGCCACTCCACCTCATTGTATGCTAGGGCACTTTTTAATCAATCTCAACAAGAGAGAGGTAGAGTTTCCTTCCTGTCATCAGGCCTAACAGAAGCAAAGCAATAGTATATGCATATTAGTGTTTAATCTGTGACTGATATAGGGTTCTTCATTAGACTGTCTTTAATCAAAATGCCTGGATGATATTGTGCCTAGTAACCAAAAATGACACCATTTATCTACAACAACGCGTTCCAAGAGAGAAACTAGCAATAGAATATCCCTTTTTAGATCCACTTATGCAGTGTTTGTCAATGGAGCGGCAGGGATTTGAGAAGTGATTCACTGTGCTTGTTCACTTGTTTCAGTGAATATTCCAATATCCAACAAATAACAGCATTACCAAAACCTTTGTTAGCAGCAGCAGTGTTGAAAATTAACTAATGTCACCAGTGTATAAGCAGATGTCAAACAACAGCCCTTCAGTTAGTGTGGCAGTTCAATGTGTATTTAAAAATATAGGAAAATGGAGTATACTGTGACCTTAACTGCCAGAAGCATTGATGTCAACATCTTCTACAGAGGTTTTACAGCCTGTCACATTCTTCTAGAGCAAGAACATTGTAACAAAGTTTTTCTCTGCATATAACGAAATGGCCAAATTGGAGGAAACAGCTCCCTCTGTAATACATCATTTATATAAAGCCCATCGGCACTTCAGTTGTCTGCTGCAACTTTTGCTAATTTTCCAAAGGCCTGACCAGCTTTTCTCAGAGTCAGAGGAAAGAACAATGAGAATTTCAAACCACTTTTTTTAAAGTGCCAAGGAAACCCAAACAGCAGAGTTATCATATCATTTGCATCATTGGCTTCAGGAATTTTTGTAGCATAACCTTTAACTTTAGTTTAAGTGGCCTAAATTGGCATCCTTCATAAAGAAGAATGAAGAAACATAACAACAGCCAAAAAACAAAACAAAACAGCACAACTATACTGTTATCCATAAAGTTAACTAGTTATCTGAAATAGGACATTTTTAATACCTTATTTTAAGTAACATGGCAAATTTATTGGTTAAGCAAGCTAAAGTCCCAATATTTAATATTCACTTCATTGATTATTTGTATTGCAGTAGAGCCTAGAGTGCTCCAGCTCCATTGTGCTAGGCCAGCAGTTCCCAAATTGTGGATTGAGATCCAAAGCAGAGTTGCTCCATCAGCATTACAAAATGGTATCCTCCATAAAGTGTGACCTCATACGCACCGTACTTGTGAGGTCATGCTGAACGGAGGACACTATTTTGCTCTATTGTGTAATGATCCATTAAACCAATGTCTACTGAATCTCTGTTGGTGTACAGAACAGTCATGAATTTAAGTTCTCAGGCTTGCCGTTTGAAGGTGTTTTGTAGGTTTCCTTTGAGGATGGGGACTGATATTGAGTGATCACTTCATGAACAGTGTTTACTTGCATGTGATAGGGTGGTTTTGTCTTTTTTTCTTTGTTTTTTCTCTGTTAGTTAATTCAAGAGCATAGTGATTGTCTTGTTTTACTCACATTGTACTTGTTGGGGCATTAGATGCTCTGGATGAGGTATACTACATGTTTGTGCATCTGTGGTAGTTGCTGGATCTGTGGAGGTGATCCATATGTTTTTATACATAGTCATTTGTAGGGTTCAATTGCTGAAGTTGACTGTAGTGTCCAGGAAGCTGATGCCAGTGTGGCAGTGTTTTAGAGAGACTTTGATATGTGGGTGATGGTTGTTGAAGTTGTGGTGGAAATCTATGAGAGACTTTAGGGTAGTCTGTACAGAGAATGAAAATATCATTGATGTACCTCAGGATTATTGTTGGTTTTGTGTTACATATCCTGGGGCCAACACGGCTACAACAACACTGCAAAACAGGATCTTTTATGTCCATCATCACTTTTAAGGTCACATCGAAAAGATGAGTGGTTCCCAAAGTAATAGGAAATTTGAGTTCCAATAAGGGGATTCTAAGGATGGGATTCTGGGAATGAACTGGTATGCTTTTCAAAATGAAGGTGCAAAATATGCCAACTAGTCTGGCTTCAAAAAGAATTTAGTTATCCATCTTAGTGGGTGTTTCCATAGAGTGCTATTCAGTAGACCACTATGTTTATGGGTTTCAGAGAAACTGACCAACGGAGCTCTAACCTCTCATGGGTCTTTGCCTTAAGCTTTTCTTCAGTAACAGTTTGACATAAAAGTTGGGATAGACTTAAGGCAATGTTTCAGATTGGGGTCCTACAGACTTTGTGCTGGAGTTTGGAGATGATCTATCCTAGAAAGAGAGGAGAATACTCAGACTATGGTATTGCCAACCTCATCTATTAAAAAAAAACATTAATCAATCCCCCCAAATTATGAGATTTTTAAGCCAATTATGTGCTTTTAAAATGAAATATGGGTGTGTTTTGGTCTTCCCTCCAATTCTTTTATGTTCCTCGGGGAAGCCATCCACCTCCAATTTGTATGCACTCTTTTCAGGTTCAGTACTGAACATTAAATCCATGAACAATAGAAAGGAAATACTTGCTTTTGGTTGCTTGGAGGGCAATTTTATTTACCATCTCCTAACCCTTGAGTGGGGGAGCTGCCATTCTATCCCTCTCCATCCTCTTCCCTTATCACTAGTCTGACACTTCCTTTGCAACTCATCTCCAGCCCCACTAATTTTCCCTCCACATTACCACAGTCTTTTAAACTTCATATGACCCCTACATTAATTTGCTCCATTATTTCCCTTCCTTTCATAGTATCCGACTCCTCATATTCTCTCTGTCTGCCATCCATTATTCCCCCACATGCCTTAGTCTCCCCCATTACCCTAATCTTCACTTGGGGCTTGTACACACCAGTGCTTACTTTGGTATAACTTCAATTGCTCAGAGGTGTGAGAAAGCCACCCCCGAGCGACGTAAGTTACACTAACCTATGCGTCAATGTGGACAGCGCTATGTTGGCAGGAGAAGCTCTCCCTCCAGCATTGCTACTGCCACTTGGGGAAGTAGAGTCGTTATGCTGATGGGAGAACTCTCTCCCATCAGCACAGAGCATCTACACTCGCAGTACTACAGCAGCACAGCTATATAAGTACAGCTGAGCCGCTGTAGCAATTCTAGTGTAGACTAGCCCTCACTCTCCTCTTACTCCTCACATTACCCTGTTTTTATAGTATCCCTTCTGATCCCCAACATTGCCCTCCCCCTGCTCAGTCTTTTCCTGCCTCCTACATTTCCCTGCCCCCATCTTTCCCTTGGGCACCTCATATTCCAAAAGACAGTAGATTATTAAAATGTAAAACACTATTACTCTCCCACATTCGCCTAAATGGGCATCACATTCCACACCCTTACTCTCTCCCATCCCCTCCTGCATTAGTACCACCACTAGCAGGCACCCATGTAGCCTAGTAAACACTAGCCTCCATGTAGTTGGTGCTGCTTCCACTAGCCAAGCCCATACCTGATGGACTGGTGCTGCCACTCCTCCCTGCTGGCTTGAATGGCACTGGTGATGCTTCTGGTTGCTGGCTGGGACCTACTCCTGTCACACAGGTGGTGCTGTACTACCTGCCACGTCTTGGTGGTAGTGTTGAGCTGGTTGCCATCACCCTGATAACCTTTGCTTGAAAGCACTGTGGTGTCTGTGACTGGAGAGAACAGCTTTCTAGGGTGTGCAGCAGTGACCTCTTCTAGATAGAAGGAGACGGGGAAGCTGATGACCATAGAAGATGACACTTGGGAATCATACAATGTCAGGTTTGGAAGGGACCTTAGGAGGTTATCTAGTCCAACCCCCTGCTCAAAGCAGGACCAATCCCCAATTTTTTCCCCAGATCCCTAAATGGCCCCCTCAGGGAGTGAACTCACAACCTTGGGTTTAGCAGGCCGATGCTCAAACCACTGAGCTATCCCGTCCCCCAGTTTTAAGGCTCTGGAATAGACCAGAAGAAATAAGTACAGGTCTTATTTCCTATGTCTTCTCACAGCTATCAGTCCAACTTCTTAACTTTCAAGCCCAGAAGATGGCCATCTTTCCAGAGGGCAATGTGGCTTCAGTCCTAATGGAGACAATTGAAGAAGGTGGCCACACTTACCAGGGACATTCTCAATTCCACACATAAAAGGCAGTAAGGAAATGCTGGTCATCTTGACTGAGAGTAGTTCCATTGTAAGTAATCAGAAATAGTGACCACTTTGAATAAGGGCAAAAGTTTGCAAGTTTCAGGCCAGAAAAAAGCCTAATATCACTAGATACTGTACACACAATTAGAATTTCAATAAATTTAATTCAGAAATAGCCAAATATAAAGCTGAAAGGATTCATGATATTCCAGACTCTCTGGGAGTCAGTCTAGCTCTTATTCTTGGAACCTCATAGTGGGGAATTTCAACATTAATATAGAAAAAGAGGAATGTGTTCTGGCATCATATTCCAGCTTTCATCATTAAGTTCTCAGTGGTAGCTGATGACAGAACAAGGAGTAATGGTCTCAAGTTGCACTGGGGGAGGTTTAGGTTGGATATTAGGAAAAGCTTTTTCGCTAGGATGGTGGTGAAACACTGGAATGTGTTACCTAGGGAGGTGGTGGAATCTCCTTCCTTAGATATTTTTAAGGTCAGGCTTGACAAAGCCCTGGCTGGGGTGATTTAGTTGGGGATTGGTCCTGCTTTGAGCAGGGGGTTGGACTAGATGACCTCCTGAAGTCCATTCCAACCCTGATATTCTATGATTCTATGTTCAACCCTTTTTAAATTGGACATGAAGCTCCAACAAAATCAAATAGCTTTTGAAAATCAAACTCATGTACATAATGTGAGCAGAGATATTTTAAACCTTGGGCAGCTCAGATATAAATATTGCAATACATTGGTGACACAAGTTAATTGCAATATGATAAGATTAATGCAACTTGCCATACTATTTCCTTTGCTTTCCACCAGACTTACTGAGCCATTACCTCTTCTTAGCAGTCTCAAGCTGGGTACCACCAAAATTGAGACTCCCAATTATTGTCCACTTTTAAACTTTTGATCATGTACATCGTACAGTTTCATTTATAAGCACCTGGGAGAAGATGAATGATCACCACAGAAAGCAGCCCCAGTCGAGTGGTCTCACAGGAACTCCGGATGTGCCTGATTTGGCCCTAGCAGCAAGTTCAGATGCACTGGATGAGATTCTCACCCACAATGTGGCTCAGTATACAGGGTCACTAAAAGCCTCTTAGCTAGCCAAGGCAGAATTTCCCTTTTGTATGCACTGTGGCATCCCTATGCAGGTCCCTTCATCAGCCACAGTATAGGGGGATGCCAAGGGGCTGGACGGAGCATACGCATGAAGGTAGTCCCACAGCCAATTCAAGGGCATTGTTGCTGCCCAAAGGCAGCCTGGTATGGGTTGCTGGAACTTGGAGCAGCTCCCCCAGCTCAAGATGTTATACAGGGTGTGGTTTGGGGCCCCACAGTAAGCTGGAATCGGGAAGGTGCAAAGGTAGCTTAAGCAACCTTCACCCTCTCTTCTCCCCCAGGGCTGGAAGAGTCTCACACACTGCATTCTGACTCTGTCTAGTCAACACACAGACACACACACACACACACACAGTCCCTTCTGACTCTGGTCTGCTGCATTTCTACATGAGAATAGTAATAGTAATCTTCTTTCTCCGGTATGTAGTAATCTTTTTTTCTCCTGTATTTCTCCTTTTTCCCAAGAAGAAAAAAAAAAGGGTGGGTGGGGGTGGTAATATTTTAATTAGCTACAGCTTTAGTTCAGAGCAGAAATACAGTTCAAACACTGATGATTTTTCATCAAAAACTCAAGGACATTGCCTTGCTCCCGTCAGCAGAAATGCTGAGCTGATGGTGCTGAAAAATAATTCCCTGAAATATATCTTCCTTGGTGGGAGACTTCTAAAATATCAAACTTCATATCAGCACAGTTTGCTACGTAAAAGGCAAGCTCAAGAGTCAAGAAACAAGATTTATTATTACTCATCTTTTTTATATCGCTAATAAGAATATTCCTCTTGCATGACACTAGTTCAGTAATTAGCAGAAGTCGAGCAAATAAATGTACCGGTAAAGTGCAAAGTGGCATATAATTCTCAGGAAGCCTATCAAACCTAGCTAGATTAATTATTTTGCAGCCTTCATTGCAAATGAAGCCCCCTTTGAATTGTTCACAAGCCAGTCCTGATTTTGGTCTAATGTATTTATCTGTAAATATTTGCTGACTATTTTGGGTAAATAATTTTCAGACAATAGGTTGTTCAAATTGTTTTCTCTAATAATTCATGTTCTAGAGCTGCTCCCCTGAGGTATGTATTATTTATTCTGTTCCATGACTGGGATGCCTGTTTAATATTTTTACCAGGAAAATAACAAACGATAAACAGCAAATGATGCCCTTCCAGTACATTCTTAGATACATATTTATTTGTGCTTTAAATAGTGGAATATCCAGGATTTGCCAACATTTTCAAAGATACCCAGTGGTAGTACAAATGCTTATAAATAATGAATAATATGACCCCACAAATAGCAGAACTTAGCACTTGTATCTATAAAAATATTTATGACTGAGTTTGGTAGAGTGGTTACCCCACGCAGGCAGAAGAAGGGTTAAAGCAGCTTTGGGGAGGCTGCACAGAACCCAGCCAATTAGAAGAGGGCTTACTGAGCCAGCCACCAGGGAGAAGGCTTAGTGGAGTGGCCAATCAGGACCAGGCTGGCCCATATAAGAAGGGCTGCTCAGCAGAACAAAGGCAGTCTTTCCCTGGAGCCCAGGTAGGAGAACTGGCTGCTCTGTAGGAGGGTTGAGAGTGACAGCACAATGAGCAGAGCAGGGGAGGAAGAGGGAGTTCCAGTTTGATGGTTGCCAGACTGAGTCCCTGATACAAGGGTGGAGAAGATGCTAGGGCAGTGGAGAAGTGGCACAGGGAAACAGATGGGGGACTAGGAGGAGGGGCAGTACATGGCTGCTGGTTATACGGTCCCTGGGTCAGGACCCAGAGTATCAGGTGGGCCCTGGTCCCCTGCCCTTTGTCCCCCCGCCTTGCTACCGAGGGAAGTGGTCAGTGCATGGACTGTAGTTTGCCACTGAGGCAAGTGGCTGGACTGAGGATTGTCAGGTCTCCTGGAAGGGGGGAGAGAACCAAGTGGGGCACAGCCAGAGGGCTGTGTCCAGAAGACAATGCTGCGGTTTGTAGAGAGACCTGGGTTGTGGAGGCCAAAGTGCTCAAGGATGAGATACCACTAGATGAGGGCGGTCTAGCAAAGTGAGAGCTAATTTCCTGGATGTCCAGCAGGAGGTGCTGCGGTGGTAAGCTCCATCCATTACACTGAGGTTTGGGGGGTTGTTTTGTCTCTCTTTTTTTTTGAAGCAGGATTGAGGGTGGGTGAGTTATTTTGTTTTTATTACTATATGACCAGCTCTACCAGCAGATTTGGGCTCAGTTCCAGGCTCTGCTGCATACTGTGTGACCTGGAGCAAGTCATTTAATTTCTTGCTGCCTCCATTCCTCATCTGTAAAATAGGGATGATGATGCTTCCTTTCTCCTACCCTTTATGAATTCCCCAGGGCAGGGACTGTATGTGTACAGCGTGGAAGGGAGAGAGCTAATGAAGGAAGGTTCCAAACTTTCTCCCAGCCATGAAAGAACATACCCCTATTTTAGAATCATCAGTGATGCAATGAGCATGCTTCATCTTTAACAACCTGTCTTATTTGGCATGTCACCCTATCCAAAGCTAAAAATATATTTTCAGTTTAAAATTTTCATTTTAAAGAAAAAAAAAAGGAAAGACTCCATTAGAAAGCAGGTGTTGCTGTAGCAAACTCTGAGAACAAAAAGCCTGTTGAACTATATGCACATGGGCTCTTTTTAAAGAAAGAAAAGGTGAAGTACACAGAATACACCCCCTCCCCACTCCAAAAAGCATCACAATCTCTTAAATACCTGCACCATAATTCCTTTGTGCCTGAGTGGTGTATGGAGCAGTTGGGATGGACCAAGTCTTCTACAGCCATAGGTAGTATTAGTTTTGTTGTTAAATGCATTGGCTTCAACTCCCTTGAAATAGGACACACTCCACAGCTGCAAAGCCAAAGAGACCCATAGAGGTTCTCTAGGCCAGCATACATGGAGGTTAATTTGGTCTAGAGTCTCCAAATTGTAATGCTGATTCCATGATGCAGTAATAATTGTGGATTAAAAGTCAACAATCATTCACCTATCTTTTCAAGGCAACACCACCACCATATGAATAATAGGCAAAAGTTATTTAGGAAAACCATGTCTCTTTTGTGGTGTATTGTGCTAAGAATTAAAATATCATAATAAAATTGAGGAAATATAGTGAGTGAGTGAGCCCTGCACCAATGAGCCATAACAAATGTTAAGTGTTTCATCATTTCATAATAAATAAAAAATGATGATATAGAGTGTAATATTATGTATTAAGGGATATATTAAATGAATTAAAACAAATTACAAGTGTAGCCAAATTCTAGCTAGGGAATAATTAGCATGTAATGTGTTGAACCTAGAAAAATATGTAATTATTATGTTAAGATTTTGTGGCTGCTGTAGCATACTTCAAAAGTAGTTCTAGGTTTATTAGTAGCCTATAAAAATCAAATGAGTCTAACCTCCTTCATCTGAAAAAATCTGTCTTCATTATGAGGTTTTTCTTTTCTCCAATTATGAATTATTGTTAAGCCATATTGTACTTACAATGTCAAAGCACACATTATTCAGCACTGTGCTTGTTTTATGCTTTTTTGTATTCTTTGTTTATTTGCAAGAAAAAGACAAATGGCACTATTTTAAATATACATTTCCTCACATATTCTGAATATAATTTTTTTATGCTTCAAGAAAAATGCACTGTATACATTAATCCCAATAAAGATTTTAGCTTCATATATACTTAACTCAATTCCTTTTAAATGAAAAGAGCAATGAAAATTATCTAATGCTAAAGAAAAAAGCCTTAAAGATGGACAGCTGCTCTTGGTAGAAGAGTGATTATAAATTATTACTGTCAATCAAATGTGTGATTTCCATCACAAGATTAAATCTATACAAAAGATCTTGAAACAGTTCAGCTGCCACCAAATGATAAATCAATCAAAAGAGACAATACAAATGGGAGATCAAGCTTCAGGCAAAAGACAATAGAATGTGGGTGGCATTTTGTCTTAGTCAAAGACTGATAGTTGAATTAAAAAAAATTAAACTGACCATTAATTCCACCTACTCGTATTGTAATTACAGAGACTTGAATGTTGGCAGGCTTTGTCAAATAAAAGCCTTGATATAAGAAGCAAGGCTTCAGTACACTCAATACATTTTCTTCAGAGAAAATGCTATAATGTGAGCTGGGTTAGTGGAGGGGGGGGATATGATTAATCAAATCAATGTGTACTTCTGACTGACCATGTATACATTCTAACAATCCAGGGGACTACATCCAAATCTTTTAAAGAATAATTCTATTTTGCTTTAAAAGATAGGGAGAGGGTGTGGTGATTTTCCCCTCACACTGGTATAAATCAGAAATAATGCCATTGAGGGACCAGGAGCAAGAAAAATCGGGATCAAGGCATTTAAAAGTATGTTTGATTTAAAAATAAAATGATTATATGAAAAAGATACTCTTGGATACTGGATATTGTTGTTTGGGGTGTCAATCTGGTTCTGACTACTATTTGTCATGATGTGGCAAGACATTATGCAACATTCTGAAAGGAATATGAATGATCTTGGGAACACGCTGTGTTAAGCAAGCCACTCAGGTGAAATCATGGTCCCACTGAAAGCCAGAGGGAGTTTTATAAGTCAATAAACAGTTCCTGGCTTTCTTTTCTCAGAATTTGAAAAGAGATCTTTCAGACATTTTAAAATCCTTAACATTCCCAGTGACTAAGTTCACTAATTAGAAGTGAAACTAGAAAATATTAAAACCACCAGTCATTTCCTTTGAAAATAAAATTGAAAGGGTGCAAGATATTTTTTCTAATAAAAATTATAACTGATTATTAACCAGTTCTGCTACTAACTTGCTGTATGACATAAGCCAAAATGGTCACTAAACTTGAGCTCCCCAGTGTTTGGCGGGCCCAAAATGAGTTCCTTTGGGACTGATTTTTCACAAGTGCTGAAAACCCACATCTACACAAGAGGTAAATGGCATTTGTTGGTGCTCACTGTCTCTGAAAATCATAGGATTGGAAGGGACCTCAAGATGTCATCTAGTCCAGTCTCCTGCACTCATGGCAGGACTAAATATTATCTAGACCATTCCTGAGAGGTTTGTCAAACCTGCTCTTAAAAATCTCCAAGGATACAGATTCCACAACCTCACTGAGCAATTTATTCCAGTGCTTAACCACCCTGAAAGTTAGGAAGTTTTTCCTAATGTCCAACCTAAACCACCCTTGCTGCAATTTAACCCTACTGCTTTTTGTCCTATCCTCAAGGTTTAAGAAGAACAATTTATCTCCCTCCTCCTTGTAGCGACCTTTTTATGTACTTGAAAACTATTATCATGTCTCTCTCTTCTTTCACAGACTAAATAAACCCATTGTTTTTCAATCTTCCCTCACAGATCATGTTTTCTAGACCTTTAATCATTTTTGTTGATATTCACATCCAAAGTGTCTCAAAGTTGGGCACCCAAAAATTGATGCATGCTATCAGTGCAGATTTTTAAAAATTTTGTCTGAAACATCTGTTCACTGCAGTTTACTAGTTTAAAATTCATAGAATACCTACCTCAAGGGACATTATAAAGCTTAGTGGATACATATAAAATGTTTTAAAATCTACAGTTGAATGGTGATATTTAAATGCAAAGTATAATTATTGTGACCTATCAGAAGCAAATAATTATCCATTGGTAGAAGAAGGTATTCCATAGCTTACCTATTTCTAAGACTAAGTGGAAGGAATTAATATGGCTTCTTTACAGATCTGGCTTGTCACTTATTAGTAATTGCCCTCAATTCTTCAAATTGCTCCATGCAGGCAGAACCTGGGAGTAATTTGCAGGTTGGAACTTTATTTTATGTGGATAGCTTGTGACTAAATGTAACAATAATAGGTTTTACATGTGTTGTAATTTGTGTTGCTGCAGACATAAGTTACAAAATAACAAGAAGCATTTTTATAAAATAAAAATACAGAAAAAAGTGGCCAGTCAATAAAATTCCCATCCTTTATAAAAAGCTCTCCAACAAGCACTTGAAAAATGGCTGCTAAATCAATAGAAACATAACATCTCAGTCTCCAAGGGCTTAGAAATTGTGAGGCTCACTTTAATTAAAAAAAAATCTTAATTTTCAAAGAAATAAAAAACAGGATTTTCCCAATGCCATGAGATCTCTGTGACGGGTTGGATCACAGAAATCCCCTGGGTGATGCCACCTGATGTGCCAAGACTACTTCTGCTCCTGCTTTTCTGCCCTGGCACCTTAGGACTTCAGTGCCCTGCCTGGTTTGAGCCAGACCCACTAGCCTGCTGCAAACCCAGACCCAGGTCTGAACCACATCCCCTAACAGCTGTAGGCTTAACTGAAAGCAGCATAGAGAAGCATTCCTGTCTTTAACACTCAGATGCCCAACTCCCAATGGGGTCCAAACACTAAATAAATCAGTTTTACCCTGTATAAAGCTT
The DNA here is from genome assembly GCF_965140285.1 of Lepidochelys kempii. Taxonomy (NCBI): domain Eukaryota; kingdom Metazoa; phylum Chordata; order Testudines; family Cheloniidae; genus Lepidochelys; species Lepidochelys kempii. The sequence goes on from NC_136380.1 coordinate 181,281,434, forward strand.
ATACAGGGTAAAATCATAAATTGTTTGCCCTCTAACACTGATAGAGAGATAAGCACAGCTGCCCCCCTCCCCCCAAGTATTAATACATATGCTGGGTTAATAAGTAAAATGATTTTTCATTAAATGCAGAAAGTAGGATTTAAGTGGTTCCAGGTGACAAGACAGAACAAAGTGAATTACCAAGCAAAATAAAATAAGACAAGTCTATGTCTAGTACAGTAATAAAACTGAATACAGATAAAATCCCACCCTTAGATGTTTCAATAAGTTTCTTTCAGACTGCAAGCCTTCCTAGTCTAGGCACAATCCTTTCCCCTGGTACAGCCCTTGTTCCAGCCCAGGTAGTAGCTAGGGGATTTCTCATGATGGCTGCCTCACTTTGTTCTGTTCCACCCACTTATATATCTTTTGCATAAGGCAGGAATCTTTTGTCCCTTTCTGGGTTCCCACCTCCTTCTTCTCAATGGACAGCACCAGATTAAAGATGGATTTTAGTTCAGGTGACATGATCACATGTTACGGTAAGACTTCATTACCCACTTGCTGGCACACACACATACAGGAAGACTTACAAGTGAAACAGAGCCACCTACAGACAATTGTCCTGGTTAATAGAAGCCATCAAGATTCCAAACCACCATTAATAGCCCACACTTTGCATAATTACAATAGGCCTTCAGAGTTATATTTTATTTCTAGTTTCAGATACAAAAGTGATACATTTATACAAATAGTATGACCACACTCAGTAGATTATAAGCTTTGTAATGATACCTTTCAAGTGACCTTTTGCATGAAGCATATTCCAGTTACATTATATTCACACTCATTAGCATATTTTTATAAAATCATATAGTGCATCACAATCTGATTAACACATCTCTTTTAAATCTATAAAAAGCAAGGACTTATATCGTGTATACAATGTCTACACAAATCTCATACAATATTGTGATAAAGAAAATTAATGATTGGTAGCTTTTATTAATGATACACACTAGTTATCCCAAAAAACAGAAGGATCAGTCATCTGATTAGTTTTATAATGTTTGGTGCTCTCTCTCCCTCCCTCTCAGACCATGGAAATTTTTTTTAAGATTTCTATTGGAAAAAATAGTGCATATAATGTGTTTGCACAAATAGCAAGAGCCAAAGAGATAAAGATTATGAAGATTACAACAATTTTCATTGCTCCCAAAACTGCAGAGATTAAATACAAGGTTCACAAGTTACATGCCATGTTCTATGGCTTTTAATCCCCTTCCCCAGTGTTCCAAGCAGGAAGGAAAGAAATGGTATAATGATTAAGCTGAGGACTAGCTTGTTGCTCTATGGACACTTGAAAGTCAATGATTTAATTCATAGTGTCACAGATTGGGTCAATGGTAATTAGCAGTATTTTTACAGATCTCAGTACAGAAGATGAAGAAGTGGTCCTTGAAGCAGCTCCCTTATGGGGAATAAAGGACATATCCTCTGGTTATGCTTCCAGTGACATGTCACTTGCATTACAGGCAGCAGAGGATATTTTTTTGTTTTAAGGGAAATGAGTCAATTGTAATGGTCGAGGGATTTTATTAACTAGTGTAATAGGAAGACAGCAGTCTTTCTCCTTCTAGCTATATAAAATGACTGGTACAGTAACAAGACAGGATGGGACAGTGGACATGTTACCTGAAAAACTTCTGAACTGTCCCAGAGATGCAACCTATGAAAATGTATTAAATTAGTTGCACATAACTATGAAACAGGAAAACCTAAATGATGCCTGGAAACTTGCAAAAGACGTCCCACAAAAATAAACTGAAAAAATCAATGCCTGGAAAACTAATTTAAACACAGTATGTTCACATGTATAGGGGATCGAATGAAGTTTCACTTACCATGTGTGGTTGGTTGGTGTGTGGTGGGCTTTTTATTTTTAAAGATATCTCCTATGTAATGAAAGTCTAAGAATGAAATTTAGGCTAACAAGAAACCTTACAAGGGGTGTGGATCAGCCAACATGTTTAACAGGCAGTGACTTGCAGCTTAAATGTATAGTATTTAGCTTTGTTTATCTACTATATTTTGAGGACTGCCCTACATCATTCAAGGTGAACAAGAATTCATATATACTTATGGAGCTGGTATGAATTAGCAGAGCTCCAATTATTTCAGTGGCATGATTCTCACCAGCGAAGGATTTGGCACATACTATTTCTATAATTAAGCACAATTTCAGTATTGTATACTAAATGTGCTAAAAATTCCTTTTTTCATAAGGAAACACTTAGGGAACACACAGAAGACCAAAAATAAGGTGACTATAAAAGCAGAAGGAATACCTCACAAAGGTTTCCACAAATGTCCACTTGAATAATGTCTACTGTGTATGTGTCTTGTGTTTACTTTACTTTAATGTTACAGCAAATTGATTCAGAATCTTCAAGGAAATGATATTTCAAGAAATATTAGACAGTCTTTACAGACTGTACATTTCAAACTTCTAACCAAGAGAATTTTCACTGGACACCTAAGATGTTACCTGACTATATGCCACATGCAAACTGTGCTCAGAGTACGGGTATAATAGGCTTGCAGTGAGTCGTTCTGCTTGACAAGTGGCCTATTGTATTCTACACCAGCTTAAATTTCTGAATGGATTTAAAATGTAGCCCTTAGTAGAGCACACTACAGTAATCTAGGCTTGAGGAGACAAAGGCATGAATCATAATACTGAACTCCATGTCAAAAGAGAAAAGGTGGCAACCTTCTAGCCAGACACAAATGGAAAAAAGGCCATCCTGGATAACCTGATTGTCAAACAATATTAGGATTAAACCAGACTCTAAGTTCTGAACAACAGAAACAGATGACAAACACCTTTAAATGCAAGGGGCAAGAAATCTGAATTTATGAACTGCTCAGGGAAAATTTAGTCAGAGGAAAATTTAAATGATTTGCTGAGATTTTAGTCATTCATCTCCAGTAATGACACAAGACTTAGTGTGACCCTCTTCCAACCTCCTCCATAGACGACTGATGCCTCAGCAGTCTGATCAACTGAGAGTAATATTAGGTCACCAAAAGCATTAGGAGCCTAAAGAAGATAGGAGATAAGACAATGTACCACCTAGATAGAACCAACACTGGTGCCATTCTAAACAAGTCTTCACTAGTGGGTGATTTAAAATAGGAATTTCACCAGATTGACAGCTTTGAAAGGTTTCAGTTCAATTTACTAGGGGATAAGCATCCATATCACAAAGATATTTTCATAATTAGGATTAATAGGCAGATTACTTGGTACTTTGCATTCAACAAAGATGCCAAACACTGAGTATGTCTAGATTAAACTACTTTCTCAAATTTGAGAGCAATCCCTCTAGAACAGAATTGAGAAACAGTGTTAGGGTGGAAGAGGGATGTTTGTATCGCCATTTCCTAGGTTGTACCATTTTATGGAGAGAAGACTTCATTCTCCAGAGCTTTTATTCTGCACTTTTCACTAGTACCATGCTCACTCTAAAATCAAAGTTGTGAGATTAAAAAAAAATCTACAGACAACTCTAGCTACAAAAAGAGCACAGAAAAGATCACAATGTTTAAATTAAATATTGATGATGATTGATATAAGCAAGGGAAGACTCCCATTTGATTTACACTCGCAAAAATTATAAAACAAAGATTTCCCCGAAGCCAACAAGCTTCTAAGCTGCTGTTTGAATTTATTGTCAAGGATTAATGAACAATGACCTCCTAAGAAAACAAAACAGCTTACATTAGCAAAAATCAGATTAGTCAACGGACTTTTTGTCATCTTCAACTACTTATAACTGATGTCATGGGTGCTGAAGGTCACTTTAGTCTTATGTAAAAATGTGTAACTTAATCTTAAGATTGCAACATGTTCTCTGTAGCCTTTTTTATAAATGGGTTTTGATCAATTTTATAGTTCTGGAAACAAGGCAAAGTGGTGTTCATGACAAAAGATAAACCATTGATAGGAAAGTCAGTCTGTGTGTGTGTGTGTGTGTCTCTCTCTCTCTAGCCTTTCCTATCAATGGTTATTAACTATGTTACTGGCACTGGGAGGAGGGCAACTATTCAATGCAGCAAAACTTTATATTGTCTTAAAGAAACAGTATATAACCTGATGTCCAATAAGTTAAACAGTAGATATTGGTTATCACACAGTATTGCTTAGACTGAATTCATGGTTCAAACTGCATGCTTTAATATAGTGTTAGCATTTTAGAAATTACATTAGTGGAAGTTTTTTCCATAAAACAAGACCCAAAGTGAAAAATCTAGAAATTGCATTTTGGTTTGAACCAATATTGAATTTTGTTTTTTCTCCTCACAGAAATGAAGAAAATCATTTTAAGTCAAACTAATGTTTTGTTTGATCAAAAATGATTTTTTTCAGGTCTTTTATGGATAGATATTTTTCCACTCTCTCCCCCCCCTTAATTAGCTAAATTTCAAAATGAAGCATTTTGACTTTTTCAAATTTATGTATTTCTTTGCTAAAACTATTTGCTAAATTTGACCTAAATTTGAGAATAGTTTCAGTATCCTGAAAAATGCTTTTTTCAGTGAATTTATTACTTGCCAAAAAATTTGCAAATCTCTACTTAGAAATACTTTCTCATCTCACCAACAACCTCTGCTCCTGCCTCTTCAGGACCATATCTTCCTCTGCCTCCAACTTTCTTTAAGCTTGCACCTATGGTTATGATAAGAATGTGACACTAGCTCTTAGTGATAGCTTCATGGTTGTACAAATTTGAAATGTACATGTTCCATAGCCTGTGGTGTTATCCCCTATCCTTTCCACTACTGCCTCCCTATCAACTACAGTAACAGAACAGACGCTAAAAGCTTCCTTGTGGCATGCCTCTTGTGCTGACTCCATACGTGCTGGTGACATTCAATCATCCTCTCGCAGCAGCTCTTGCCCATAGGGGCAAAGATACTCTGCCGCCACCTTTTGGTACATTGAGAATTTTCTCCTAGTCACCAGTACAGACTTCCTCTTAAGAGTGATGCCAGCCACAGAAACTTTCGTCAGAAACCAGCAACAATGGATGAGCTAAACCACATTTGTTTTAAAGCCAATAGGGCTCAAAACTCCAACTTGATAGCACATGCACCATTCTCTAATTCTTTTTGTCTGAGTGGTGCAAAGCTGCTATCTGATGTCACCCATTGGTGCAAAACTGCCTGGATTTCTCATGTGAGCATGGTAAATGCACCCACATATACAGAAGGTCAATTGCACATGCAATTTTGTGAGCAGACCTTGTGGCACCTTTTTCAAAATCTGGTTTTCAGTGTCTGGTCCTCCAATTGAGTCTACAGGGAGGCAGAATGGAAAGGGCTTGCTTTTTTGTTTGTCTTATTTATATCTATATAGATACACACACCACTCTTACCAATACTAGTACAGTAGTTTGAGGATTTTTAAGTAAAAATATGAAGCTTAACACCATTTTACCAAAATACACAATATATATCCAAGAGATTATAATTCAAGTGCCACTTCACAAAATATATGGTCAATGTCCTAGAATAGAGAAATTTGCTATTAGAAGCAAGGAAATAAAGAATTCCAGAAACTTCCATCACTTTACAAATTTGGATACTATTTTTAGATAATTAAAACTGTCAGGGAGGCTTGAACAAATCTGAAATGACATACTTTCTCACTTTGTATAAAATCTTGTTACTAGGAAACCATAATCACATGACATTATCTGTCCTAAAAAAAATTAAATGGTGATTAATTTGTTCCAAGAGTAACAAGTAATAGAAATCAGTAAACGTTTTCATTTTATCAGAGATCATATTAAATATTCAGATTATATGATGGAATAAACTATGCTGATGAATCTGTAACACATTATATGTTGTAAATGAGAAGTAGAAATCTCCATGTAAACCTAATCAACATTAGTTACAACTATGCTGCTATTTTCATAGATTTCAAGACCAGAAGGGACTATTGTAAGTCTGGCTTTCTGAATAATACAGGCTATAGAAATTCCCCAAAAAATAACTCCTAGAGCATATCATTTAGGGGAAAAAATCCAAACGTGATTTTAAAATTGTCAGTGATGGAGACTCCCCCATGGCCTTAGGGAAATTGTCCCAATGATTGTTAACCCTCACTATTATAAACATATGTCCTTATTTCCACTCTGAATTTGTCTAGCTTCAACTTTCAGCCTGTGGATCATGTTATACCTTTCTCTTCTAGATTGATGAGCCCATTATTTAAATATTTGTTCCCCACATACGTACTTACAGACTAATCAAGTAATTCCTTAACCATTTCTACATTAAGCTAAATAGATTGAGGTCCTTGAGTATCACAATAAGGCAAGCTTTCCAATCCTTTAATCATTCTTGTGGTTTTTCTCTGATTTATCAACATCCTTCTCAAATTATTGACACTAAAATTGGACACTATTCCAGTGCCAAAGAGGTAAAATCTCTCTACTTGAGATTCCACTGTTTGTGTCCAAGGATTGCATTAGCCATTTGGGGCACAGTGTCACACCGAGGAGTCTTGTTCAGCTGAATATTCACCTCCACCCCACCCCCAATCTTTTTCGGAGTCACTGCTTTCCAGGATAAAGTCCCCCATCCTGCAAGTATGGCCTAAGTTCTTTGTTTGTAGATTAAGACACTTATATTTAGTCATATTAAAATGCATATGGGTTTTTGTGCTTATCTTACAGAGCAATCTGGATCACTTGGAATCGGTGACCTTACCCCTTCATTATTTACCACTCCCCCAATTTCTATTATTTGCAATTTTTATCAGTGATTTTTTTCAGATAAAGAAAATGATAAAAATTTTAAATAGCATAGGACCAAGAACCAGACCCTGTGAGATCCTAATAAAACCACATATGATGATTACTCATTTACAATTATATTTGAGACCTATCAGTTACTCAGCTGTTAATCCATTTAATGTGTGCCATATTAATTTTATATCTTATGGTACCCAGTCAAATCTCTTACCAAAGTCTATTACATAGACACTATTACCTTTCTCAGCAAAAATTGTGATCTCATCAAAAAAGATATCTAATTATTTTGACAGGATCTGTTCTTTAAAACATGTTTGACATTAATTAAATAACCTTGCTTTAATTCTTTATTAACCAAAGCCCTTATTAGCCACTGCATTATCTTGCCCAGGTGAATGTTTGACTGACAGGTCTATAATTATCCAAGTCATCCCATTTAACCTGTGTAAATATTGGCATAGTGTTAGATTTCTTCTAGTCTTCTGGAACTTCCCCTGTGTTCCAAGACTTATTGAAATCAGCATTAGCAGGCAGCAAGCTCCTCAGCCAACTCTTTCAAAACTCTTGAGCACAAGTTATCTGGACCTGCTGATATGAAAATTTCTAACATCCTCCTGAGATACCAGTGGAATGGAAAGTGTTATAATGACTACATTTTTTTCCCCAGAGAGAACAAATATTTATTGAATACTTCTGCCTTTTTTGCATTATTGCAGATAATTCTATCTGGTAACAAACCAATGCCATTTTTAGCAATCTTTTTGTTCCTAATATACTTAAACTCCTTCTTACTGTCCTTAGCTCTGCTGGCCATAGATTTCTCCTTGTGCGTCTCATCACTTCTCTACAATTCTTAGCTTCTGATTCATATTCATAACTATCAACATTTAAAATGACATGGATTAAATAAAGCTTTTATACAGATTTTTAACTTTTCTGTGTATCTACTTCAACTTGCTGGGTTTAGACTGATCAAAAAATAACAACCCAGCTACAACCAAACTAATTTAACTTTGCTCATTACCACTATCATTTAATCTCTATATTGGGGTAGCACTCAAAGGTCCCAGCCTGGAATGGAGCCTCATTGTGTGAGGTGATGTACAAACACAAGGTCAGATTCTTACCCGGTGCTAAATCAGTGTTTCTCCATTAATGTCAATGATAGCCTATTTTCATTGAAAAAAATTGGTATGATAAGTATAACAAATAAGCTTATCAAGCAATCAAAGTGAGAAAAGATTAGAATGAATATTGCCTGGAGAAATGTGTTATCCAGCAGAAAGCCACAACCTAATAAGGGCCAGATTCTAAGCTGCTATAAATCAGTATATCTCCATCTGAATTCAGTGAAAGTCTGCCAATTTGCACTAGTTATGGATCTGGTCCAGTGTTTCAACAATGTTGCTGAAGGCAGAGGATTGCCCTGATACAGGGTGAAAAGATGAGGTGTTCATACTGGCTAACAATTGCCTAAAAACAATCTAAATAAAACCCAGCATGAGAAGGCTGTCTGTGAGAATATGACTGAGCCAAAGACATTGTGAGACAAAGGCAATGACACACTTCGTATGATTCATGTGTGGACTGATTCACAACTCACTAGACATTCCACCAGAACTCAAAATAGAGATCCTCTTGTTTACAGCAAATCCTTCCCTTAAGTCAAAAGTCACCTGCATGGCATGGAAGCTTAGAGCGAGCTGGGTTGGAGTGCTTCTACTGATTGCATTAATTATATTGCTGTCTTTCAGTCTAGGGGAAAGGTGGTCTTCAGAGCTTGAGCTCCAGCCTGAGGCACATCTTCAATGCACTGTGGGCACAGATCTCTTTAGAGGGCTAGTGCGAGCTACACTACCCCAGAGTCCGTCAACCCAGACAGGAAGGTGTCTTGCCATGGACCGCACAGACGTACCTTAAGCGAGCATCACCATGGTACTAGCTCAAGATTATGAACATGATTTTCAAAAATGGGTGCCTAATGTTGTGCTCATAGGGGGAAGTTTTTAAAGTCCGGCACCCAACTCCAAATGACTTTTAAAGGGACTTCTGTGACTAAGCCACTTAAATACTTTTGTAAAACCCACTTCATAATCCATATTTAGGTAACTAAATAAGTGGTCTGAGTTTCAGAAGTACTGAGCTCCCAGCAGTTCCCCTTAAAGTCAGTGAAAGATGTTGGGTGCTCAACACTATGGAAAAATCAGGACACTTACTTAGGTGCCTATTGTGACATCACCCAGGATAAAATCTGGACTGATAGCTATATCCTCTCAACTCTCCAACCTGGGGTGCCTTTTACATTGTTTTGCTGTGAGAGCAACCACTCATGGTCTGCCCACACAGCCTCCAACACGGAATTCACTTCCAGCTATACTGTATGAGTGCTTGAGCCAGCCACTCATGAAATACACTGCAGGTCAACACCAGCAAACTCCCAGTCCTAGACTTTTTCCCAGAAATGTGTGTCTCGTACTGCCCAGCACCTGCCTGGATACAAACTCCCATAAAGTCCATCATTGATTAATGGAAAATGATATGCAGAAATCTTGTTATCCCAAATAGCATTTCTGAAACACTTCAATCCAAACACACTAATTTTTATTAAAGGAAAAAAAATAACTACTATGGAAAGAGATAAGTGGCAAATAATGAGACATATAAGTCAGAATCAGTTACAATGAAATAAAAGGTAAAACATAACTAACATCTAACTCAACGATCTAAGTAAATACAGAGCAAAAATCTCTCTCAAACCACATGTTCTGGCAGTTTTACTGACTGAACCTCTTTCAGTCAAGATCTTCCCCCCCACCCTCCCAGTCCAATGCTGCTTCCTTTGTTCTTCAGGTATTGATGATGCCATGGTTAGAGAGCAAGGGAGATATCATTTGGGGTGCTTGCCCTCTCCTCTTATACCCCTTTCTCTTGTGTAAGAATCATCTCCAGCTGATGTTCAGGAGACACAAAGTCAGTGTGGCCAGGAGCCTCAAGCTGTTTCTTTTGTCAAAATGTAGCTTTCTGTCCACACACTCCCTCCTTCAGAAGAGTGGCCGCTTAATCAGATGATGGTCCCTTTGATCCTGTTGACACCTGGCTGAGGCGTTGGCTAGCCTTTTGTCTGTGGGGAACTTGTTTGTGACTGCCTTCCCAAACATGTTGCAACAGGCCTTGGTAACATTGTACAGTGGAATCTTTTATCTTTGCATACAATGTTGCCACACACATTTTACCAGGACAATAATCAGCAAATTATGAGTTTTCAAATGATACCTTACACAGTATGCTTTGTACAAAATGTAACAGTCTTGTAAAAGGGGTAAACGTTGTGATACAGACTGTTACCCCAATATATGAACTTAAGAGGCCAAACTTTAGACATCCATTCTTGAAATTGTTGGCCCAAAGCTATATATACCCTAATTCTCCTCTTTCTTATCCTTATTCACATTCATATTTTCATAAAGCATATAGAGTGCAATGTCACAGGTCATGTAGTCAATGAGAGTGTTTTCTGTGGGAACCCTATTTCATTTGTTGCAGAAGCAATAGGTGTATAGTGAATGAGACAGGCAACTGCAGGAAGAGAAAAATTACCCATGTGGTTACTGCAGTTGACTGTCGAGAACTGGGGGTGGGGAACAGGTATGCAATTTGTGTGGTCAGACCAGAAAAAGTGTGGCTGTGATATGGCTTTCCTCAGATGTGACTAGGCCAGAGGATTTTTAAAATATTTTTGTTTTAATTTATTTCTTCAATAAATTAATAGTTTTGTTTGACTGTTAATCTCTAGAAAAGAATCCTCTGTCCAGCTTGAGAGATCTCTATGGGGAATAATAGAAAATGGGTGGCTTTGACAAGCAGAGGCTCAGGACCCATGTTCCCTCTAATTTGACAGGCCATGTGCACAAAAAATTTCTTCTGTGCAAATTTTTGTCCGTGCAGTGTTTTGCCATTTGCGCGGGGTTTAGGATCGGTGTGCGCAAGCACATGCTCACAGCTTAGAGGGAACAGTGCTCAGGAGAGCTGGGCTCTCAACCCAATGCAGAGAACAGATTGGTATCTATGCTAATGAAAAAGAGAACCTTTGGGTTATTAGAGTTCTAGATCACAGTGAACCTCCATTTCACTACCAGTCTGAACATATTCTGAGGGACTAATTGAATCAGGAGACTAGAAATGGAACCTCTCATTTCCAGAGTAGCAATTCAAAGTCAGCACAAGTAAAAAATCATTAACAAACAAAGGGTGTTTAGCAACTTGCCTGAAATGGTTTTGTGGGGTTGGTGCAGTTGTTAGTGATCAAGTGTCCACATCACCAAAACTACAGACATTATTAGGACCCTTGTTGGAAGTCTCAGTAGAGAGGATACTATTTGACTAGACATGGAAACGCAACATCCCTAGAGGTGGCATCTGCAGAATAGAGTTGAGGCAGCCTGAGGAAGCCTGCAGTGCCACTGGTCTGAAGAGAGAGAGAGGATTTCAGTCTCTTGGGACGTCAACCGGTGCTGTTCTACAGTACTAAACTTTAAAAAAAAAAAAAAAAAAAGTAGGTTATACTCAGGTCAGTTTTTAGAGGATATCCGGACACAAGAAAAACAATCTGAACAGGGTGCTTAGGTCAAACATTTTAATATTTTTCTAAATCAACTAATTTACTATATATAAGTAATTCCGAAGTTTGCTAAAATTGCTGACCTCTAATTGTAAATGGCTTTAATGTAAATCAGAAACATCACCTATCTTGTCAAATGTAGGTGATATTTTAAAATAATTCTTAATGATAAGAATGTTCGCTGCTGCTGGATTTTTTTTGTTGGGGGGGGGGAGGGGTGGAGTGAGAAGACTTTGACCAAATTTTTAAAATGTAAACATGCCCAGCATCTTTGCTGTGGCCATATTTCAAGACAGAAATATACCAAGTTAAACTTGCAGTCTTACCAATAGTTTTAAAGGAGAGATATAGGTTCCCACCAAGGAGGCTGAAGAAAGTATGATATCTTCTGGGTATTATCTGCTAACCTTGAACACAGCCAGCCTTTTAAATGTCTGGCAGTATACATAGTAATGGGCACATTTCAGTCTCAGAAGCACATAACATTACCCTAATACATATGCTACTGTTTGTAATTATCTTTGGCCAGGTAGATGAGAGAATAGTTGCCTGGAAGTAACTATTTGCAAACAAAGTTTTTATCCCTTGATGTTAATAACCATATCAAAAAGATGCAGATAAATCCTTTTCTCCCCGTTTGTACAGTGCCTAGCACAATGGGGTCCCAGTCCATGCCTGGGACTCCTACATGCTACCACAATACAAGCAACAAGAATTTCTAAGGTAACCCAACCATATTGTTAAATCAAATATTGTTATATTTTAATCTTGTAAAGTGAATTGGAGCTAAAGGCACTCAGCATGTTGTAGGATCAAGCATGTAATGTGTAACTATTGTTTATGCAATGGGTTCTGTGATCTAAGAAATCAGATGCAAGATTATCTAAACAGTGGCCGGAGATTGATGTACAGTAACACAGGTATGAGGGAGAGGGAACAGAATCTAAGACATAAGAGGTGAAAGGAGAAAGAGCAACTAGTAATAGGAAAGGTTTGGGGAATTTTAAGATAGGAGAGCAAATTGTGCTTCACATAAAGAAATCATCCTGTGTGTGTGACTCTGTAAGGTCTGTCCACTGGCCAGTATCTCCTTTTTGTTGTGATAAACATGGAAATGATCACAGAATTGGTTTGTCCTAATTCTGACTTTGCTTATTTGCAAGAGTGAAGCTGCTAATCATTGTCAGACTAAACTGTCAAATAATCAACGTTTCATGACATCACAGAAAGATTCCTATAAACTTCAATGGGAGTTGAATTAGACCCTAAAGACATCTTAAGAATCTTGTAGGTTCAGGCCCTTAGCAAGCTCTTTACACTTCATTTGTGCTGGCTCCTGATCAACTCAGGAAATCTTTCCTCCACTAGAGCTGTGCAGAGGATGGAAATTCTGTTTTGTGAAGGATGTTGAGATTTCAAAATCTGACAATTTTGAATAGAAATGAAACCTGAAAAATTATAAATTCTCTGAGAAGGAAAATTCTAAAAAAATTTTGGATCAACTGAAACATTTTGTTTTAAAAATCAAAATTTCATCTTGATTTAGACTGTTTTATATTATATTTTAAATTCAAGATAGTCATTTCAAAACCAAAAAACCCAAAAGATTTAATTCCAAAAATGATTAAATAAGACATTTCAACATTGTTGGAACTGTTCCCCAGATTTTCTCCACAGTAAAGTTTTGATGAATTTCTTGAAGCATTTTGATTTAGATGGAACTGAATTTTCCAACCGAAAATGGTTCTGTCAACAAAAATTCAGTCCGTTCTATCCTTCGCTTTCCCCCAAGTATTCTTTTAAAAAAAAAAAATTATCAAACATCAAGCTGGGTTTTGCCAATCACAAAAAACACAACTGGTAGTTTGATTAATCCAGCTGCTCCTTTTTCCTCCACCAACTTTCCTACTCTCTTAAACTGTTTTATTCAGAATCTTTTAAATCTATCTGCTTTTACTTTTTCCTAGCTGTAGAACTGATTGTACATTTTTGACAAATATTTCACAAACATTTTCACAATTCCCCCCATCTATTTTACAAACCTTCTGTACCCAGACCCTTGCAATCCTTCCTTTTTTTTTTTTTTTTTTTGCTCATTCATTGCATCAAAATTCTTTTTACTATAGTCTAAAAAGGAAAAGCCACTTTCATATAGTACACACCAGTTCCCATCACTGCTGCTTCCAGAACTATGGTTTCTGCTACCAAGGTAGTAATATGACAGGATTCTTATAGGAACCAGTTATGCAGAAGGTGCTTTTTGGAATAATATAAAATGCCTTCTCTACCTGTGAGTTAACTACACAATGCTATTTTGGCATCATACCCTGTGGCATTTCAAATTAGTTTGGGTCCTGATTTCAAGCCCATTTACGTCAGTTGGAATCTTTTCATTTTCTTCACTGAGCTTTGGATCAAAGGTAAAGTCCCACAGCACATTGAGGCTCTGTAAGTATGTTCTTTCCTAAACCAAGGGCTTTCATAATTTCAAAGGAAACACAGCACCACTTCTTGCTAATGCTTACCAGAAAGTATTAACTTTGACATGACATTTTAAGGTGCATTTCATAAATGTGGGAATTTGTAAGCAGAGCCACAGTAAAATTGTTTTATAGCATAAAGTTTACACTAAGCAGCATAGTTATATTAAGAAGCTTTATTGGGGAAATTCCAACTCCTAAAACAGTTCAAATTTGGTGCATAATATTAAGCACTAATATGAAGCAAATAATGTGATGTAGTGTGTGCTAAGCCTCTAAAGATAAAAGATCTTCAAAAACAAACAAGTGAAACAATCACTGTCCCTCCAAAATGCATAACAGAGCAAAATCAAAAACAAAATGAACTGTATTAAGTCTATGAAGTGATATAACCTTATTTCTCTATTGTCAGCTTTGAAGTCAATTTGAGAGGAACAAAACCATATTTTATATGCAACCATACTCGTGCTTTCTCATCACACATGCATAAAAAAACTTGCAGTTCAGCAAAACAAATTTTGATAAATTGCCTTATCTAGAAGTATTAAATATTGTTAACAATAACATCAGACAATTTAAATTTGAAATTTTCTACAGAGTTTGCTTTTATGCCCTTTGCATTTTCCTGTGATTTTTTTTTTTTAAGTTTCTCATCATAAATTCTTAAATACTTCGAAATTCAGAGTCTGGCTAAATTTTTTTTTACCTTGTTTTTCATATTGACTGATCCATCCTTCCTCCCAAAAATAGTCTGGCTCTTGGCAGAGAAATGGATCCTGAAGAGAACTAGCACAACATGGATTTTAGAAATGTTGAATTGTGGCTTCTTTTTTTAGCCATTTTTGCATGTTTATGTGAAAGTTTTTGTTGTGTCTACAAATCCGGGGACTGGGAGTATGTAGGCTTTGTTGGTTGATAGGGGATGGGTGCAGGCAAGTCTGACTGGCATGGGGAATCAGGAGGTAGGGGGCAGATACATGCAGACCTGATTTGTTCATGGAAGGGAGGAAGACAGGTATATACCAGTTTGATTGAATAGGAAAACTTTCTTGGTTAAAAGGGATGGGGTGCTCACAATCTGACTGATGGTAGCTGAGTGCACGCACAGCCACATAAGAATGACCATACTGGGGTAGGCCAAAGGTCCATCCAGCCCAGTATCCTGTCTACCGACAGTGGTCAATGCCAGGTGCCCCAGAGGGAGTGAACTTAACAGGTAATGATCAAGTGATCTCTCTCCTGCCACCCGTCTCACGCTCTGACAAACAGAGGCTAGGGACACCATGCAAGGACAAAATCTTCTCTATGAGCAAATATGCTTTTGTATCAGATTTTATCCTACAACAGACAGGGCTCATGCACAACTGCTGATGGATAAAATCTTGTCCCGCTTCTTCCCCTCTAGGTCCATCTTGTCTCCCTCCAGTAAAAGGGTACATGCAGAAGAGTGAAAATGGGGCGGTATTAAGATTGCTGTGTGGAGTTTGTGTTGCACAGTAATTGTGGCAATAGTGAGGTGCATGGGTGGAGCAGGAAAAGGTATATATTGATAGGCAGTTTAACTTTTAATGTATTTATCTTTTGTAAAAGGAAAACCAACTGTTTCACGATTAAGTGTTTTGTGTATGAATGTAACTATTCTTCACTATACTAAAGCCAGGTCAATTTTATAACTTCCGTGGGCAAAGATAAGTGAATTCTTCCAAGATCTACCTTATTATGTGTGGAGGTAGTTTGTCAAAGTGTCTTTCCTGTCTCTCTATACATGAATACTTTGTTCTGAGCTTCTATTAATTACCCTCAGAGATGCTCCTGAAAGTTCCTACACATAAGAGCCAGACACGAGAGCAGTTCTGGAGCTCATGGTGGTGTTCTTCCCAAATGGATGTGGTCATAGTTCTACCTCTCCTCCACACAGGCTGGTGGAGCTAGCCCCCTGCAGATGAACAGTGCTGATTATACCTTCTTCTCAGATGGCAAACAGACTATGCTATCTGGCAGAGCCATCTCTTGGATAGGGCGAATCGGGGTGACCACTCTGGGCCTCATGCTTTGGGGGCCCTGTGGGCTGCTGTGATTGGCCAGCGCGCGGTCAGTCCCAGAAGAGACGAATCCGTCACTTCTGCCCTGCACCCCACAAGGGACAGCCCTGCTCTCTGGAGGTCCCATGGAGGTGGTGATACCCAACCCATTTCCCAAACACAGAGCTGTCCCTTCAAGTAAGCAAAAGTGGTCTAAATTAGTACTAGATTCTCTGAATGAGATTAAGAGAAGAGATTAATGTAACTTCACTAGACTTAACTAGAATTAGCAGCCTCATGAGGTCAAAAATGGTGAGACAGACAAAAAAAGACAAGCTCAAAAATGGCAATTTAAAGAAACCCCTCACATTTTGTTTTTTGGTCTTTTGCTTTTTGTTCCCTCAGCTGGAAACATCCACATTCCCCACTTTGTCCTTGTTGTATGCATGGAGTTTCAGGCTAAAATTCAACTTGAAATGTACACAATGAATACTAAGTAAATAAATAAAGGAACCTGTTTCTCCTACCGACTGATGGGAAGGACAATTTGACACATTCCTCAAATCTTCTGTGCTCATTCTGCACCTTGCCCTCACCTATATAGAGGCAAGTCTTCGGGCACTCTCCTCAGCTCCTTCCACTATTCTGCTCATCAGGTACTGTCTTTAATTTCCTTAGGCATTCCCCTCTTCATTCCTTTATCAAGGCCCTGTTTTCCATAACCTCCCAATGAATTTATTATTTGTAACTATCAACAATTACTACATGAATTGCACACACATTGAGGGAGATGAGACTAAAACCCTGGTTCTTCAGCCACTGCACAAGCTCTACTAGAGTTAAAGAAGAGCTTTCTTGGTAGGTAATAGAAATATTTGTCTCAATCTCTCTGGTCCAGCCTTAACCAGGAAAGCAGATTGAGTTTAATTGACACACATTAGCTAGGCCTGATCTAAATGCAGCCACTTTTCTTAATCAAGATATGTCATCTTCTGAAGACCTTGTCATGCACACACATACCCAGAGCCAGATCATTCACCATGCTCCCTCATGCTCTGTTCCCACGCAGAAGTCCAACATTAACAGAGAAGAGACTAGGTGGAGCTGGCAAGGAGCTGCTCTCTACTGGTCCCTACTATTGGTGCCACATCTTGGTGTCCACTGGGCTGGCTCTTCAGGGATCTCCCTTTCGGATACTCGCTGTTTCCATATATACAAATACACAGACAAAAAGACAGAGGCCTTAAAGGTGGCAGCAAGCCTAGGAGCAGTAGTTTCAAGTGGTAGCAGATGGGAACTGCCGCTCAAAGCCACCAGCATACACTAGTATATGTGGGGAGTATATGCAGGCAGGCACTGTGCATTCACAAGCAACTTGGCCAAAAAGTCCTGAGCTGAAAGCAGCCGCTTTTTCAAGCGGTCTCTAAAAATGATGGAAATCTGTACAATTTGTGAAAGCTTTGCAATAGTTGGTATCCCTGAATCTCCCTCACTTGGCATCTTTCCAGACAGCATACCATTAGCTTAAATCTGCAATCAATGTCCTAAAGAATGGTATGAATTTATATTGCAAACGGTGATTAATAATTTGTCTCCCTCCAAATCTAAAAGTCCTTTCTATCTATATTTAAGGAGACAATTTTTTTTCCACAAATTAGAAACAGAGAAAAATCTCTACAGACAAATCTGCCCTACAAATGTTCTGAAATGGTTAGTGTGTGTGTGTGTGTGTGTGTGTATATATACACACACACACACACAGCTTCTGATGAAAATTCCAGTGGGAGTCCTATCCAGACATCATTTTAGAAGTCAGTCTTTTTTTTCCCTTAATCCTCCTCATTTTTCTGTTTTAGTCAATTTACTGTGTGGCTAGAAGATGTCAAGAGACTGTAATTTCTCTCATTTTAAGCTTTTCCTACATGAATACAAACCTTCACTCAATTCCACAAAGCACCAACTGATTCTATCAACAAGAAAATATGTTGTGGTTGTGACCACAGGGACCCAGCAAAATGTTGAAAATCCAGATGCTGAGACAGACACCAATAAATACTTGGAAGGGAGTAGAACTGAAAAAAGCCTGATTAACTAGCAAATGATATGACTGGCCTTGAGCTTAGTGTGTCTTGCAACAGGTATCTCACTCTAAATACAAACTACTCTTCAGGGTTATTTCTTTGGTTTAACTTATCAATTTTAAATATATGAAGTTTAAATGCATACAACTTGTGTCCCTTTCAAAACTTTTAAAAAATAGTTCTACATCCTCCCTCAGAGACCCCAAGAAACCTCTATCCTCTTGTCCCTTTATTAAATATTAAAAGGTCATAGTCAGTGTGGTGACTCATTTACATTTCAGACATTTGTTAAGGACAACACTACAGTTACAAAGTGTGTGATATTAAAACTACCCTACAATGCTTTGGCTTTCAAGTCTATAGTAAGCTGGAAATCAGAGGGGTTTTGGGGGGGCATAAACTCATGTTTGGAGGTCATTGGAGAACCTTTATCCCTTTTGCTTAGGTTCCCTCATAAATATTGTACTAAGACAACAGACCAATTACACAAATGTGTCAAATGTTTTAGTGCAAATCTGTACAACACCAAAGAATCAGTATTTGCTATCCAACAGCCAACACAAGTATTTCTTACTTTTCAGATTATAGCCAGGGAGAGACATCCCATATTAAATACTTAACTAGGTTTTTACAGCATGGGAATGCACTAGACAAATTTTGTTCCTGTCAGCTATTATTTCAGCTTGTCTGCAAACTAAGGGAACCAGTAACGTATCAGTTTACACTTGGTTTAAATTTTCAATGTTTTCTTTCCAACCATAAGGTGTTAGAAACAAAATGATTTCAAAAAATGAGAGCTGAGATTTTGGAGTGCAGTTCTGCATTAAGTGGTGGATTTTGTCACTAATTTGGTGACTGCAAAAGCATGAAACCCCCGAGTCCCTAATTATTATACCTGTTTAAAAGAAAAAAGTGAACTAGACTGTTCAAGTGATCTGTTAACTTCACTAGTTCTTTTTAAATATGTAAATCATTTAGTTGAAATTGGTTTCATCATTCTTCTTCTGCTCCCCTCCCTTGAACAGCATTTAGATATATCACAGTACTAGTCAATAGCAGTTTTATAAGATGAGACAGCCTAGCCATTTCCTTTACAAAATTATCAGCAACATTCATGATGCAGCATCTTAAGTGTAGTATAATACCAGTTATCCAAATTCCCTTTATCTGAAAATCCAAGTTATCCATGTGTGTCCCCTCATGCCATCATCATCATCATGGTCCCATTATGTCTTTGGCGTTTAGGGCAGTGAAGAAGCTCCTCCTCTCCTGTCTGTTTCTGGCAAGTCTTTCAGTGGTTCCCCAGCTATGCCCCAGGTTTTTCAGCTTGGCTTCCACAGCTCTTCTCTGCTGTGACCTGAGGTAGCTTCCCTGGTTTGTACATTGTCCATATGTTCTAAAGTTTGTTTTTTATCATGGTGTTGAGCACTTCAGTCTTCATGTAGCCCCGTGTTAATTACCTGCTAATAAAGTCTCAATTAGCCTTTTTGTGCCTGCTAGCACTAATCAATGGCTTTGTATTTGTATAATGGTGTGATGTGAGAATCCTGACTAATACTGAGGCTGATGACTGCCTGGAGAAAGGGATTACCTGGTTAGAAAGCCAGACTCTGCTATTCTCAGATTCTGCTATTCTGAGCTACCTCACAGGGCTGTGCAAAAAAGAAATACAGCAAACAGACTGATTAGTTAGGATTTTTTTTAAAGAGATAAATAGTTCAGAATTAAACTGCCCACAGTGGTTTTAATTTAAATTATTAAACCACCAAAATTTAAGATATTTTTCTCTTTGATTTTTTTAAATCTTTATTGAAGAGCAAAGTATTAAACAGACATCAGCATTGCTCCCTTCATATTTCTATATCCGTTGAAGCGCAGCTCAAATGACCACTTCTGTTTATCTGAATGCCTGGTTTCTGAAAGTTTGGATGCCTCCCAGCCCATCTGAATAAATGGGAGTGTACTGTATTCCCTTCTGCAAATATCCATAAATTCTGACATACCAAGATATAGATTTCAAAAACCCCACAGCACTGAGCCACAACAGATCTAGCAACACCTTGCCTGTGGGGACAAAAACCACCAGCATAAACTTTATCTAGGCTGGGATTTAAAGATGTGGGGTTGTTAGAACTTGTTAGTTAACACATTCTAATGGGAGCTGCAGGAAGCAGCGCGGGCCTCAGGGACGTGCTGGCCATCGCTTCCCGCAGCTCCCATTGGCCAGGAACAGTGAGCTGTGGCCACTGGGAGCTGCGGGTAGCCATGCCTGCAGACAGTCAATGTAAACAAACTGTCTCACGGCCCACCAGCAGATTACCCTGATGGGCTGCAGGTTGCCCACCACTGCTGTAGACGGTCACACTGCAGGAAGTCAGTGGCAAAACTAGAAATAGTACTTATGAGTCAGTATCTACTGACTCATGTCATATAGTAGGAGTATTGTAACCTTTGTATCCCTGAACCAGGTCAGATGGCTGGGGTCAGGGAACAAAGTTCACTCTCTTGGCAGCACGTTTATTTGTGTGTCATGTCTTTACTATAACGCAGACACTGACAACTATGTCACAGCACACGAGGATTTTTGTGTGTTACACTTATCTAAATTGTAATTCATTTTCCTTGTAAACAGGCCAGGTCATCTGAAATGGGGTTTCATCATAATCAATGTTCTCTGTTGGAAAAGGCTGAATTTTCAATCAGAAAAAAATTGAAAAGTTTAGTTTTGGGTCAAAATTAATCTTTGAATCTGCATGAGCTCCTGCAATGCCCCACAGAAGTTGCAGTTGTTGATCCCTCATATTCCCTTTCTCTCTGGCTAGACTACATATCCCACGCTGCATCATGGCCTATGCCAGAGGCAGAGCTACCATTGTGCCTCATGGAACCCCTACGATGCATGAAACTTTTCAATTCATGAATGACCAAATGAAAACGCTGACATGAAGAATGTCAACAATTCTGAATCAAAAGTTTTCATAACTTTTTGTGTGATTACAAGGATTTGATATTTTGAGTCAGGGCAAACAAACAAAAAATCAGAATTTCACACAGGATAGTCATTTTGGTTTTTGGTCAGCTGTACTTGTGAAATTGAATTTAAACACACATCCCCAGAAAACTAGCAAACTATACCGCTACACAGTCTAAATTAAGGATGGATATATATTATTTTCTATCTCTTAACCTTGCTATAGGTAGGGCATGATCTTAAGAGTTATAACACTTTCACAGGAGCCTTTCAAGACCATCTCTTTCAAAAGCAAAAGATTATTAAAAGAAAATCAATTTTCATTTCTTAAGAAACATTGTCCAAAACGTTAAAGTGCAGATGGACAGCCCGGGAGATGGCAGTCACTATTCACCAAAGAAGTAAAGTCCTGACACAAGCAGAGCAGGATTTCCCACACTGATCTTCCTAAACCCTGACCTGGAGGAACACTGTTTGCACTTGAGAGATCATTTCAATCTGCATATTAATTCAGATGTTGATCTCTCTACAGAAAATTCCAGGAAGAATGCCAGTTGTGGCCGTATGTGTGCTTTGAATAGCTGCCCACAGGGAAATGTAATGTCTTATTCTAATATTTAACAATTTTCTCAGCTGCGAATAATATTGTAACCAGTATGCCGATTTATTGTAAATACCCTGGAAGTTAGGGGCTTTAATACAGATTCTAATGAATATAGCTGTCATAGGAATAGGAATTGTTATTTTAGACAAAAGATTTAAGAGCCCAGATCATATCCTGCTCTGGTCTGTATAAAATTAGAGCTTATTGAAAACTGAAAAAACTCATTTGCAAAACCTGTGGAGGGTTTTTCGTGGAAACAGATAATTTTGATGAGAAATTTTGAAATGTTTTGTCCAGCTTTAGATCAGACCAGTGAGATGAGGATAGAGTACTCTATTCCTCCTCTGCAAACCAATACATTCCTCTCCCAAAAGGAGGCAATTTTGCTAAACACCATAAAATCTCTCTGCAGCATTTCCTCTATCCCTCTCCCATGGGTAGCTCCATAGGAAGGTACAGTTTTGCCCTAGATTATCTAAACTGACATTTTCATCCAATATTGTAAACAACTGCTCATTTAAGGGCTATAATGCATTTCACTTCTTCGTTTTTGGTTTTAAATATGCGTAATTTTTGCTTGACCCTCTTTGAGCTGACTCCTTCACATTCAATGTTATACATGCATATTTATGCTATGGTATGCAAATGAGAAGGAAATGCTAATCTATGGAGGAAAAGGGACTTAATGAAATGCAAATCAAAATCAGGTGAGAAAGCACAGTTTGCATTCTTTGGTTCACTCTTTTGAACTTAAGAGAAAGGAAGCAAGTTGTTATCCCTTGACTAGTGCCTAAATGTTAGAAAACAGAGAACATGACAGGATACTGCAGAAAGGCAATAGCTGAAGACTGCATTTTCAGCATGTTATTAATGAGGAAAGGAAGCCAACAAACAGGTTCATAAGCAAGATAAAGATGCAATACATTTTTTCAGCTCTGCCTTTGGAGAAGATGATAGAAGATACCAAAATGATCAGCAAGAAAAAAAGCCTAGATGTGATAGATAAACAACTCTTTTTTTCAAAAAGGAGTACTTTTGGCACCTTAGAGACTAACCAATTTATTCATTATTCACAAATTTTTTCATGGTCTGTGTGTATAAAAACTTCTGTATTTTCCACAGTATGCATCCGATGAAGTGAGCTGTAGCTCGCGAAAGCTTATGCTCAAATAAATTGGTTAGTCTCTAAGGTGCCACAAGTACTCCTTTTCTTTTTGTGAATACAGACTAACACGGCTGTTACTCTGAACTCTTTTTTTCTCTTTCCTTGGTGTTTGCTCTTTTTATTTTGCAGTCTGTTCCATTTCTCTCTCGTTCCCCAAAATTGACCTGTCCCCTGCCATTCCAAATGGCACTTCAAGTGCAGCAAGAATAACAGGATTACAGTAGACAAAAAAATAACATTGTTAGTTCCTTATTTGGTACCAGAGACATTCAACTTAGCAAAAAGTCTTAATAGGGCAGCCAGTTTGGGTATAAACAGTCTATTTTATATCCCTTCTGAGCAGACAAACATCTCATTGGAACTATTTCTTCCTCCTTGGCAACACCATAGTTCTTTGGAGCTGGTCAGAAATTGGAAATTTCTGACATTTTGACCTTTGTTTTCATCCTGAAATTAAAGGTGAGTCAAAATATTAACATTTTTGATGGAATCTGAGTTGCCTTGGTGCTTCATGGGTTACTCGGGTGTCTCTTGCCCTTGTTCTCTTCAACCAGCCAAACTACATCTCCCATGATGCACCATGGCCATGGACACCCATGATGCATTGCAATGATTCCCACAGAAAATTTTGATTTTTGTGGAAACCAGAATTGACATCAAAAAACATTTTGACAGAAAATTCCTGACCAACTCCAGTAACTAACTCTTTGCTCTTTCTCCTACTCTATGTAACAATGCTTGAAAGATAGAGCTGAAAGACAATACTCTAGCTTTTAGAGATATTTGTGCTAAGTAACACCATTGTGAACCTGCAGTAATGCCACAGATGTTCACTGTAAAAGAGAGCAAAATGTGGAACTTCACCTTTAACCACCACCATTTCCTTTTGGGGTATTTATAAAATGGGATCCTTCAAACTCAAAACTGTACTTGCAATATATTCTTGATTTTGATTACTTCTATATCCACTTATAATCTGCCATTTTTACTCTATGGTTTGTGAATGGAGATGAGCCATTTAATAACTTACTTACAATTTTAATCAGCAATTTAATATTTTTAACTAAAAAGAGTAAATGTAACCAAAAAAGACATCATGTTCATCAATCATAGTGCATTTATGGCTGTAACGGAGAGTGAATTTAATTGATTTAATTAAAGCCAGAAATCAAACACAAGACGGAATATATGAGAGAAACAACTCCACTATCGTTAAAGCTGACAAAGGTCACAGCTTACATATTCATACACTCTTCCATGTGACCTTTGGTTGTAAACAAAAAATATTAAATACTGTTCATCTACTACTAATGAACATATATTACTCTGGAGTCTAGTGAATAGATAAAATCTTTTTTCATCAAATATTTATTAAAGAAATATTTTCTATGCTTACTAACTAAGGAGGAAGGTATCTTACTACAAGTTTAGACCATGCCTAGGAGACTAGGTTGATGAGAGTGCCATGAAAGCTAAGAATGGGCCGAAGATCAATATACTTGGATGATTGCCATTTGCAACATACCTTAAATTAAGGTTATTTTTTGTAACAATAAATTAAGACATCAGAGTAAATAACCAGTGGATCTACTTACTATTTAGAGAAGTTATTTCAGTAGTTTTCAGCAAGATTATGATTTCAGTCAGTTATTCTCTGAACATGCATCATGAATGCAAAGTGATGAAAATCAGGGTTTCCATGAATTAACTTGCTCCTACACTCTATTCAGTGAGGACGTTACCCAAGCAAACATAACACACTACAAAATAAATGTTTATTTAACGAAAATACATAACTATGTGCACTAAAATGATCTATAATGTACCCACATACACATATTATGGCCTTAATCCTGTAAATGGTTCCAGGTGGTAGATCATCGAGCCTATGCAGAACCTCACTGAAGTCAGAGAGGCTCCAGGTAAGCAAAGGGGCTCACCTATCCAGAGCCAGTTGCATGACTGGGGCTGAATATTTTACACTTATGTACATATTTAGTGCTAAGATAGATATTACATGCGCATATACACACACAGCTAAGACTATATTTGTGTGTGTGAATATATGGGTCTTGTACTCACATCAACCTTAGTCATTTTCAAAGAAGCAGTTAATATTTTGATGCAACATTTCAACTGACATTTTTTCCAGGATTGCTTGTTACATTGTATTAAAATGATTGATAGAAATCACAATTAGATTGTCATGCTGATGCTTGAAAAATCATAAATCACTACCAATATTATAAGAATTTATCAGTGCAATAAAAAAGAACAATAAACCCTTAAAACAGATTGTCTTTAGGAAATGTATGGCTAATGTATTTTGATAAACAGCATTTTTATTTTTAGGTGGAGGAAGGGGGTATGATAGGCTCGACATTGAATTTTTATAGCAAATATATATTTGCAACACCAAAAATATTCAACCTTAAAGATCTGTTAAAAATGACATCTTGCCTTAGCTTCTTTGAATTAAGCCGGTAGGAACAAATAAGGATTTATGGTACAATTTACATAGAAAAGCAACTCAGTTATTCTGCATTGCAGGATACTGGTGCCCTCTGCTGTTAATTTGTAGATTGTCGTAGTTTGATATTTTTGCTTCTCAGTGTCAGCTGGTGGCAGTTGTACTGTGAAATACTGACTTGCTATTTTGATGTGAAATATACTTGGAAGTTACTGTACAGAAGTAAAGGTGCTAGGTCTGATATTTCTATTCAGCTTGCATAACCTTTTGCAAAAAGTAAAGTTGGTGGCAATATAATTTTTTTAAAAGTATCTGCGTATTGCAAATATATGCAAGTTAATGCTACATGTACATGGAAGCATGCATTCTTGTACTTTTCCATACAGCTAGAGTGAGGCCTATAACATACTTTAAATCCTGTCTCCCTAGTACTTTACTGTATCTGCTAACCGTGGCTAATGGCAAATACTGTTCAAAACATTCCCAATCCAACATCTGTTGATGTCTATGGGAGTCTTCCAATTGATTTGAATGCACTTTAGAGGATGTCCAACATCATTCTTATCATACTTACCAGTCCAATACATGAAATTATTCCTGGAATACTTCCTTACATTCCTTAGAGCAGTATGGCAGGGAATGACATGATTAGTTAGCAGCACTGCTTGACCTGTAATACAATTTCTGGATTAATTTTCCCAAAGTGAAGAACTCCCCAAAGCATTATAATCAACCCTGTGTTAAACCCAGGTGGGTAGATAAAGGTGTGTACTTTTAGGGGAGCAAGTAAATCTGCCCAACACATGGGCTGGCAGTTAACACAATCTCTCTGTGTATAATAGCAACATTACTAGGAATCACTTCATTCCAAATGTTTGTTTATATATTCACACACACACAGAACATCATATAGAACTGGCATTTGAGGGTAACACACACAGATCCAAAGAGGCCAAATGGCAGGGTAGTCCCAAATTTGAGACGTGACAGTGGTGTTTCCTGCTATCAGACTGACTGGGAGATTGGTGGGCCAAACAGGAGGAATGGAAAGCCAGAAGATTTTTAAGTGGGAGGGAGAGTGTGAAGGGAGGGGCCTCCCCAAATCCTAAAATCAGCCTTGATAGTGTAAGAGGGAATTTAAGTGTGCACACCAAAATGCAAAGGTATAGCTCAGATTTCAGTCCATGATGGAATTCCTCCTCCTGAAATCGTTATTTAAAGAAATATCATTCATTACAAAAACAATGATGATTCCCGTGGATTCTTAAAGGTCTTTAAGGTGCCACCGGAATCCTCGTTTTTGTGGATACAGACTAACACAGCTACCCCTCTGATACTTGGTATCATTCATTACAATTATACTGAGCCACTGCAGTGATGGATTATCCCTGATAATGGTGCAAATCCTCATGGAGCTATACCGATTCATACCTGCTGAGGGTTTGTTCCAGTATCTCACTGTGGTGCTCAAACCCCATAATGATGAGTGTGACATAGGAACCAGAATAGCATATATATAGCACATGTGTTTTTACATGCTCACACGTCCTATCCACAGTAAAAAATGAAGTAATGTGGTAATAAATATGGGACTTTCCAATAATAAGAGGCATATTGCATTTGGTAAATTCTCTTATGTGGTCCAAACAGGCAAAGACAAATGACTATGATTTTCTTATTAAACTATTTTATTCTAATAATCCAATATTAGTACACTGTACATCTTAACCTACTTCTTCTAGATATGCAACATATTAAAAGAGTAATGATTTATTTATTTACTGAGCTAGAATACTTTACTTTGGGTTTTCATTTGCAAGCAATGGTACTTAATACATTAATTATTTTCATTGTTCAGACACTGGATTCTCAGAGACATTTTACCTGAAACAAGAACTACTTTAAAAAAAACCAAAACAAAAAAAAATATTAGAATCTTTAAGTCCTTTATCTTGTTTTGTTCATGTTATATTGCTATTAAAATGCAGTGGACTTATTTTACTTTAATACATATTGGTCATTAGACACTTTAGAACAAAGAAATGCCCTGATTTTAAACAAAGACAAAAAATAAAATCCAGTATCAATTTCCATATGAAGAAATATGGATCCTGAATTCAAAATGCATAATGTAAGAGGTAATCCTTGTTTTTCAGCAGAATTAATTTAAATTTTCTAATATAACAAGGCAGCTGGGAATCTATTGCCTGGAATTACACTATGGAATCTTTAACATGCTGGCAAACACAGGTCCCCATTGGGATCTCAGAAGGTTGGAATTGTTGTTTCTGTGTAACACTTTTCCATCCTTGGCTCCTAAGAAAATCATTATTGTAATCACGCCAAATGTTACCAGGGTTATCTAAGTTTTCACATTAATTCAAAGTGGAAAATTACCCAAGGGACCTAGGAACCTAACACCCTGTTAGCCTGCAGTTAGAGCAAGTAATCGTTTGCTCTCCCTCTGTACAACTTGCCTGTTCTCAACGATCAGGTACTTTGAACTAACCATCTAAAATGGCCCCTGAAGGGAGGTAAGAACAAGCTGCTATTTAATTCAAGAGTCACCTCTTCTGTGACATTAGCTTTAATTTTCACATTTCCACTTTCTTTTTGACATCAACACAGGCAACAGCTTTGTTCATCTGTCATGTTTGCTGGAAATATTAAAACAAACTCCAAAACTTTCAAATCCCTTCTCTCCATGTGTGTTTCAAGGACAGCAATGATGGGGAGTCTCAGTGCTCCAGTGGTGGGCAACCTGTGGCCCGCTTCCTGCAGCTCCGATTAGTTAGGAACAGTGAACCGCGGCCACTGGAAGCTGCGGACAGCTGTGCCTGTGGATGGTCAGTGTAAACACTGTCTCGCAGCCCGCCAGCAGATTACCCTGATGGGCCACGTGCAGCCTTCAGGCCGCAAATTGCCCACCACTGGCTTAGATGCTAAAGAATCCTCCCCTATGGGGCGGAGAAAAAGGTCCATTGATGCCCTTTACAGAAGGAGATCACGATACTCCATTTCCCTGTCAGCAGTCAGGATGCAGATAGAGAGAGAATAGAATTAATCTGGTCAGAAAGACAGAGATGATAGAGAATGGAGCATTTTCACAATCCAGCAGCATACAGAGCATAGAATTCTGACAGAACCGAGAAGGGTGGGGAAAAAGGATGCTTCTTCCCACCAACCAACAGGAAGCAACGCTTTACCAGACATATACTAGACAGTTCAATATGAGAAACAGGAACCACCTTCCCCTCCCAAAGAATATTTAATATTGAACTGGGTTGAAACAAAACACTTCAATTCAGGAACTTTGAAGTGTGTTGTTTCCATGTTAATGTTTCTGCATTTTTTTTTTTTTTAAGAATTCTCTCTTCCATGACATATTTTGATATTTCAGCTTTTTGGCCCAATTTAGAATTAAAGCAAATTTCAAAATATCAGAATTTCTCATAGGAAAGAAGTTCAGGTTTTTGGCCACACCTAATATTTAGTTCTTGTGAACTTCCCTTATTCAGCTGACCAGTGAAACACATGCTTTATTTGTTACCATTTTAATTTTGGCCTTTGGAATTAAATACATGCTTAAAGTGAAGCACGTGCTTAAGTACTTTGTTGAATAGGTGACACAGAGTCAATCTCTCAACCCACCCCCAAATTTTTATTCCTCTTCCCTGAATGACTTCTATTTATTACATTTTTTGCTTTGGTAGTGAGGTACCAAGAGCTACTTGCAGTAACTTAGGTATATAAGTGTTTGTGCTCATTTACCCAATCAAGGAACAGCAACATGCGACTTATCTGACCAAATTACAATTAAGCAGGATTGCTTAAATTTTGAATATTCACAACCTCACAATCTATCCATCCAAAAATAATAAATAAATGAAAAGTTACTTCAGAAAAAAATTATTAAACAATGATAAAATTAAAACAAATCACAATCTGATTGTAGACCTTCCACATAAAAATAAAGAAACACTACTGTCATCAACTAACTTAAACCCTGTGACATTTACTCTTCATTTACTCTTGGCACTGACGCCCAAGTCCATGCCTTTCAAGATTTCATGGAGAGCAAATTTTCTTGGTCACTGTTCCAACATACCTCTCCAGACACATCCAACGTATCTGAGGCTCAGCTGCACCTCTTCTGAAAGAGAGATCTGAGTGCTTACACTATTTATAGCTGTTATCACTCATGCAAGTGCTTCATTTAGTGGCACAGAACCTTTGAAAGCATAGCTCTTAAATTTAGAAGTCTTTTCCTATTAGATTCTCTAGCAACTTTAAATTTAGTCAGACTTTTAGTTTTAAAATTTCAGCATCTCAAAATCCTCCATCCTGGAATGAGCTTCCTGATAGCTTTGTACATGGAAACTCACTGCAGATTCATAGTCAAAGGCTAAAACTCCATTTTAGACATGTTACACTGAGCTTAACTCTGCCACATTTACCTATGTCAAGAAGTACCTTACTCTGTAAGAAGTCCTGTGGAAACTAATGGGTCTTCTCACAAAGCAAGGTACTGGTTGAACCTCTCTAAGCTGGGACTCCCTGGTCTGGCAACATCCGTGGTCTGGCATAGGTGCCGACTCTGTGGGTGCTCTGGGGCTGGAGCACCCACGGGAAGAATTAGTACATGTGGAGCATCCACCAGCACCAAGCTGCCCCTTCTGTCCCCTGCACCTCTTGCTCGCCAGCAGCCCCACACTTACCAACTACTCCTCCTCCCTCCCACCACTTCCTCGCAGCATTCGAGCTCTGGGAGGGGGCCCGCAGCTGGGACCCCAGGTGGCAACAGTGTCCCCAGGTGGGAAGCCATGCTGGGCTCAAAATCTTTGGGTGCTGCAGCCCCACATCCCTACTTCCCACGCCTATGGAGACGCACTGGCACTCTGCATTGACTTCCTGTGGTTTGGCAAATTCTCTGGTTTGGCACTAGTCAGGTCCCGAGGGTGCTGGACTAGAGAGGTTCAACCTGTACATCTAGACCCAGGTAACAGAACTAGGCTAATAGTGGCTAGAGGCCCTATGCTTTGTTTTCCTTTGGCACTATGCCCACTGCCTACAATGGGAGTTTTGACCAAAAAATACATGTGGGATCAGATTCTAGCTGTTGCAGCTTTTATGGTGTGCTTGAGATCCCTCCTACTGTAGGAAGGCAAAAATGGGAGCAAGCATAGGATGATAATTTTGGCCTTTTATTCTAGACTTTGTTGGCTTTGGACAGTTTAGGTGGAAATTTTAAAATTGTGTTTTATTTTTATTTAAAATACATATAAAATAGAAAATAAACATAGAATTTAACCTGGCTGAGGATCTGGCCCATATGTTATTCAAAAGAATTACCAAGAGGAGTTCTGCTTAATAACATGTGGACCAGATCCTCAACTGGTGTAAACTGAACTCACTCGAGTTATGCCAGTCTACATCAGCTGGGGATCTCATTCATAGTTTTAAAAAGTGATTAGGAAGAAATGAAAATCTTCTGTTTTTTCTCAACCTGAGTGTGAACAATGACAGGTTTTAAAGCTTGCCAGTGGCTCCTCAGGGATCTATACTTCATTTCCTGAGTATCAAATAAATGTCAGCTACAAGTATAGTAAATCACAGTGAATTCCATATAAACAAATAGAACTGGCATAGACACACTAGGTCAGATTCTCCTCAGACTGACAAGAATCCAGAGTAACTCCCATTGAGTTCAGTGGTGTTACTCTGCTGTTACTCAAGTGTAATCAAGATATTTGTCCCTGAATAATGGCACTCCAAGCTCACAATCCAGCCATGTCATGCTGTGCATTATTGCTTATTCTTTTGGTTAGTGAAAGGGTAATAGAAGCAATGAATCTAATTTGTATAGCAATGGGAAACATGATCGCTAAAGCAAACACAGAATTGAACAGGTTATATCCTAATGCAAACACTAGAGAGGAATAAAGAAAAAATGTTGTGAGCAAATTTCAACAAGAGAATGAGTATGTTTGGGGAATTTAAATAGCAAAAATAATTATCAGAATGCCCCTGGGTCGTTGCATATGAGATACAAAATAGAATGAATATGAAAGCAGGCCAGATTGTCTCTGGAAGCCTAGCAGTATTTACAAATCCAGTTTATGAACCTGACACTAAATCCATGACTACAAACCAGTTTGGAGGAATTTGATTTGCCTTTTTAACAGCCTGCAGCTGGGATGACAGCAGGGATAAGGAACACACACCATCATTTCATAAACACAATTTGTCTTTTCTGCAGCAAATCTAGCCGTTCTTAAATGTAATGAAATCTATGGGGCCAGATCCACTGAGATTTCCAGAAGCGCTACTCCTGGCAGTACACCAATTTATATATGCTTCAAACTGATTTCAGAACAATAGGCTCCAAGGTAGCCCAACAGACTTCTTTTATTATCAGAAATAATTATTTAACAGTGGGGAATTGACATTTTCAGCATCCAGTTTATGGTAAGGTAGTCAAGTTAACCCTTTTTTGCAGCTGGAAATACAATTAGGTAATTGCATACTGCAGGGAAGTCTGCCTGAGATGGTTCATTTTGAAAGTAATATAACTCAACTGTAATTTTATGAAATAATAATAATAAAAAGAGACCTCTGGCTAATATTCACTTTGCAACTCCACACTCCAATTCTGATACAAATGAAATCACAGTTTACCTACTTAACGAGTGGGAAACCAAATAGACCTTCAAGCAAAATTATTTGTAAAGTTATGTAGTGACTACTGCTGACATTAGACAAAAGGAAATTGCCTATATGCATTATAGCTTACCACAGTTCATCAAATAATCACTTTCAAGCAAGCGGTTGAACATTAAATGTTAATAAATTGCTAGAGATTGCAGTGGTAAACTCTTCAGGCTTCATTGCTCACCAACCTCCTCATATCAGTAAAGACAATTTTAGCCTTCATGAAGTGAAATGGTACTGCCAGTAAATCTTTCCCACCCACACACACCAATTACAGTTCTTTGCAGCTATTAATAAAGCTTTGAGTTAGGGTACATCTTTCCCTCCTTCTAACATATTATTTAATGTAATTCATTACCAATATAAATTAACATTATAATAAGGGAGAGGGCAGAATATTAGAAGGCTAGTCCTGGGCTGAGGTTTATGAATGAGAGCCTGGAAAGGCATGGTCTAATTCCTGTCTCTGACATGCGTTCTTTAGATGATCACAAGCAATCACCCTCTGCCATCAGTTTTTCACATTTGTGAAATGATGATAGTAATACTTAGCCTCCCACACAGGATTGTGGTGAGCCTTAATTCGTTAGTGTCTGCGAATGTTTGTTTATTTAGATTTAAAATGAGAAAAGATACCTACCCAAAGCACTCAGCACCCTAATGTTAATTAAACGTACAACATGATAAAACTCAGCGGCACTCAAACAATTCCAACATGAACTCGGCCAGCCAGATACCTACAGAAACTCATTCCCATTCCTTTCTTGTTGTGGGAGTATACCCTCAGCCTTTCAAACAGAGGTCTTTTGCAGTGTGTTGGCAAGGCACCAACTCAGGATATTCTGGACCAAGGTGGGAGCAAGTTCCAGAGGCCTGGAGCTCTCAGAGAGAATATCTTAGCAGCCTCCCCCTCTCTTTTATAGGGGGGATGTCACCAAGCTACCATCTGGTGACCCAGGATGACTTGACCACCTTAGAAAGAAATATAGGGGGTGGGGAGGGCAGAAGGGGATGGAAGGAAAAAAAAACAGAGCCCTGGAATATGTAGTAATATATAAAAGAATGAATCAGTATTTAGTTTATCATCATCTACACCCAATGTCTATAGTCCCACTTCCCATAATTTTCTTACCTCTAGGGCAAGTCCACATTTTTGGGGGGAAAACAGGCCCCAGCCTATGCCCAAGTTTCACCAAACTCAGTATATTTTTCCCAGTAGGTGTTTGTCTCTTTTTCTCACTCCTTTCTGGAGCTAGATCACTCTCTCCCTCTCCCTGGCACTTCTCCAGCCCCCTAGTTTTCTAGAGAACTGCCTCATCCTTCTCTCTTACCTTGGAATGATCTGGGTCTGCCTTGCATAGACCCAGGACCCTCTCACTCTCAGCAGCTTCTGAGGGTATGTCTATACCAGAACATAAGTTTGTGCTTGAGTCCGGTCTCAAGTCTAACCCCATGTGCATCTACATTGTAATTGTGCTGACCCAGGGTCTCAGGACCTTTCAGGGATGCAGGGTCTAAGCTGGAATTAAGCTTGGACCCAGGCTTCAAGCCACATTGCTTTGCAGTGTAGATGCAGCCCTGCTTGACTCAAGTCCTGGGAGTCAGCCAGAAATATCCCACAATCCCATGGGACAACTTCCTTAGCTTGCTCTCTCTCCCAACAATCTGCAATTTACTGTATTGAAAATGGCAGCCATTCCTCCTTTGCAAATGGCAGCAGCTCAGGTCAGCATTAATCCATTCTCCCATTCTCTTCTGATCACCAATCTGCCAGCACACTATCAGACAACCTCCTGGTTTGGCAATGCAGAACAAACTATCAAGACTTTTGCAAAGCAAGCTGCTTCCTGGTAATGTGCAGGGTGGGTAATAAAGTTTTCACACAGTGCACCATAGTCCTTGGGCTAGAGTGGCCACATTGGTAGGTGGCACTATGGACTCTGGGATGTGATTACTTTGGTTTGGATCTGTGCACTGCAATGTGGACATCTGAGCCCTAGGTTCAAGCACGGGTTAGAAAAAAGTCTTACCATGGGGTTAAAATACAATGCAGCTGCTTACGCCCGAGGTTTCCTAACACGGATCAGCTGAATCAAGTCCCACTAACCATGGGCTTACACTGAAGTGTAGACATACCATGAGAGGATTGCTTACTTGGAATCAGCTGCTTCAGTTTTATTTCTTTTCTCCCCCATGTAATAGTTCACTCTTTCATACGAGAGATCTAGATCAAGCACCTCTGCTAACGGCACCTGTGGTAGTGTGGTACCAGGAGAGAGGCAACAACTCAGTAGGCCAGTTCCAGGACATTGTGGGTTTTCTAGGTTATAACCAACACCTTAAACTTCACCCAGAGACAGGCAGCCAGTGCAGATTCTGAAGCACTAGTGTCACAAACTTCCAGCATTCTGCAAGAGCTTGGTTTCCAAATGGTTGCAAGGCACAGCCCCTCAGGAAGAGTGCACTGCAATAGTCTAACCTTGAGTGACAACAGTGACAGTGTCTACATCCTAAAGTAAAGGTTGCGACTTCCTAGCCATACTGAGATTGTGAATAGCTTACTGCTGTAATGTGATTGTCAAATAACAGATGGAGATCTAAGTTACAAACAATTAATGGTGGACGTACTCCCTCAAATAAAAAAGATTGATATTAATTATGCTATCTCCCCGATTGTTTCCCCCAACCCACCATCATCATTTCCAATCTTGTCTGGATTGAGCATCAGGCACCTCACGCTCATCCGTGCCACAATCTCAAATTAGACAAAGGCTGAGGCACCGAACAGCATTATCTGAGATAGACAAGCTAGACACATACAGATGGATGATATCATAGTGAAAACATTGCTCCCCAGGTCTCCTTACTAACACTCCTAACTGCCCAGAATAGACATGGAATAGGAGGTTGACAGTACAGTATCCTGGGGCTTGAGAGTTCTCTGGGAAGAGGAGCAATTGCCCCAAACTACTTGTTGAAATATATCCAAGAGAAAAGGGTCTGCAGGTCAAGAACTCCTCAGGATCAGTGGTATCAGCAAAAGGTAATAGATCGAATAGCAGCATAAACACCTGATCCACATCCATCACTGACTAACATGGAGACCACTGACCAACATGACCATTGCAGTCTCAGTTATATTAAATAAAGAGATCCTTGCATGAAGGGTGCTATGTAAGTCTACTATAATATGCCATGTAGTAGACCATGTAAACTGTCATGGGTACCATTTTTCTGTAATATCACTATAGGCACTTAAAAGGAGTTTGTCATACCATTCATATCTTACTTTTAATATTTAATAATGATGTATAAGTTCTCTCAGGTATATGTTACCAAATAGGCCTAATGCTCAGCTGCTGTAAATCAGCATTGCAGCAAGTGAGGATCTGGCCTTTAAAAAAATTAATACAAAATCTGTTTTGACATGTCAGTCCTGGCAGCATCAAGCTGCTGCTGTTGAAGGAAATAGACATCTATTCTTTCAAAGGCCAAAAGAAGGTAAAAGTGACAACCTGTATACAGATCAAGAGAATGGAACAGGTTGTTGTCTTTTTTCCAGAGGAGTGTTGTAGAAGGAACCAAAAATACCACTATGAACACAAAAGAACTGATCCACCTGAGCAGTCAAAGCCCTTTCACATTCTTTTCAGTTTGGTTTGTAATTTTAAGACCATTGTGACACTGGCAGACCAGGTACTAGCTCATGCAAAGACCCAGGACCTCACTGAACAGTCACAAATGCATAGCTGGAAACCAGTCTGCCTTACCTGTGGGTTAGTATAGTTAAAATAGATATTGGTGTTATAGGAGTGCGTTTAGACTTTATGGAATGCTTGTAGGATTCTACATGTATTAATCCTAATTATAATATCAGTATCCCATGGTATAAAGTTATACTGAGTGTTTGCATTTAAACCTCAGTAATTGTGTAACTCACGAAACAGGAAAAGCAGCACTTATTAAGGTAAAGTGCTCATCCTGCACACCAGATGGTCCACTGAAGGCATGAGAGATGTGTAGCGTAAAAGGACAAAGGCCTTGTTGATTGCATTCTCACTCCAACCAGGAGAGAGAGGCCTGTGCATGAATTAATTCTGTCAGCTTAGATTCTGGGGTGAAGGGGATAAAAAAATCCCTGACAAGGAGAAACTGTAATCTTTATGCTGTCTGGACTCTGAGGGGCAAAGATTCCTAAACATCCCCATTCTGACTTGGCATGGGTCAGCCCTAAAAGACGTCTAGAGCTGCTTATTGTAGAACCTTATATTACCTTTTTAAATCTAAGCCTGTAACTCAGTGGTGGGCAATGAGACAGTGTTTATATTGACCATCCGCAGGCATGGCCACCCGCAGCTCCCAGTGGCTGTGGTTCGCGCACAGAGACATGCTGCCTCATACCCCCAGGGGCTGCAGAGACATGCTAGCAGCCAGCCACTGCCGGGAGCATTGTGGGGCCATGGCATGAAGGCAGCCTGCCTGAGTGCCGCAGGACTTTTAGCAGCCTGGAGTTGGAGATCGCTGCTTATGATTTATTTTTGCAGTGCCCCCCTTGAGCCGGGGCCCTGGGCTGCAGCCCCTAAAGCCCCTTCCTTAATCCGGCCCTGACTAAAATGCACATTTGAATAAATAAACACTCATTTAAGTGTGTAGGTTTGTGTGTTTCGTTTTGTTTGTAGTAGATAAATCTTAAAGTTGTTTAAATGTCAGGATTTTGAGAGCATCCATTGCTGTGTGTGTACACACACAGATTTGTGCCATTAAGAGCTCTTTAGATGACAATCTCCACAACTAATTACCCATATCATAACATATTTAAAAGATATCAAAAATCCACTGTCATCAAAGGAGAAAAAGTTGAGACATTTCACAGTACATAAACTGTTTAAATAGAGCTTTAAAATATCTTTCTGATCATGTCAGAACTGAAGAATGTAGCTTGTTCCAAGTGCTAAAGATCACCAGGAATATTATTTCCTAATAGACATTCAGTTACTCCTTTTTAAAATATGTGGCAGTTACTCAACTCCACTCACATCTGGTTTGTAGAATCTGCCTTTGTCTGATTTTTATTTCAGTCAAAAATACCTTTTGACATTAAAATTGCCAATGTGAAAACAAAGATTTTTAAAAGTTACATTACCCAGTGAAGGGATTTCTTCCTCAGGACTAAAGAAACAAAATGGCCCCTGTAAACTTGAAAACCACAGAAATCCTGTGTGTTCAGAAGAAGCACCAAAGCAATTGCTTCCAACCTCCCCCTTGCAGAAATATAATTATTAAGATGACGCAATGACATTCACAGCAATACAGCATAGTAATACAGGAGAATAATGTACAATAGCTTTCATAGTGTCTGTCTTTATTTTTCAAATATAGAAAAAGTGTAGCATGATGTTATATACTTATTAGGGGATTCAATATTATAGACCAATGGGGGGAGGGAAGAGAGAGAGAGCAAGCACGCATGTGTGGAAGGAGGGGGATGAAATCTAACCACACTAATGCCCTTCCCTTTGTGGTTTCAGTGAAACTATCCAGAGAAGGCTCCAGCCATGAGCTTCATGAGGTCTGACCTTATATCCTTGGAGGGCTCTGCAGCAGCAAGTCTGAATATCACCACTTAAATCATGGATCCCAAGTTCCCTGACTATAATCGGCATAGCTCTACCAATGGCCCATGACATTACCAATCTTAGAACTAGGCATCAGGGGGTGGGGCATCAGTGAATGCCCCACCTTAGATCACCTTAGAACTAGGCATCAGTGAATGTTACTGAAAATAAAATCTACAAGTTGTTTTCACTGTTAACTGTGACTCTTGTTACAGGCTTTCCTGAGAAAAATCACGTAAATGAAGTTTATTTGCAAGATTATTCATTATGTAAAGGGCTGATGTGCTCACAGCTGTATGTGACAAAAATAAAGGGCATCCAAATCCTAAGGAATTTTCCAACTAAGAAAGAGGAAAAGAGGTGACTAGGATACCTAGAGGAGAAAATAACTTACAGGGGTTGTTTATTGTTGCTGCTTTTGTTTTTACAATATTACGTTTAACTAATTTCTCATGGGCATGATGAGAAAAATTAACACAAAGCAGGGATTAGAATGGGGAAAGAGTTTGTTTTGGTGAAGTACACATGGAATATGATCCCAAATCTAAGAGGCGACATATAAAAGGAACAAAAGGAGATGAATAAGGGAAATTTTTTGATGCTGGCATCTTTGGCAAAATAAAAAGATAAAGTTAATGCCCTTTTGGGTGTGAAAAGAGAAGATGGACTGTAAATTCTGCTAGACAGCCCAAAAGTAAGACTTGTTATTAGTCATGAAGAAACCCAGGGCTTGATGTACATACCCAAATATAATGTTTCTCCTTATGGAAAATGTCCTACAATTTCCTAAACCTCCTGATATCCTGCAATTCGGTATGATTTTTTTTCATGCACCTCACCTGTTTGTAAAGTTTAGACCACCCAGTCCAAGAAGAAAAACCATATCAGGTTATCTAGGTGACCAGTCACCCAGTTTGACTATTGACTAGACAAATGACAGCTGTATTAAGGGTGCAACAAGAAGTGCTGTTAAGAGTGAATTTTACTTCTTGACCCCAGTCACATGGCCTGGTTAACAAAGATTAATTTCCTTGAAATATGATAAGGGTTTGTGTCCACAGAGTCCAGTAGTTTCTGTTACAACAGTCAGATTGTCATTAATCGTTAAGCTAATGTTTATTCAAAACACTTATTGAACAATTACAAATTGAACAATTACAAATAATGAATGTATTCATAAAATCAAAATCTGTTTATGGTTAATTTATGAACAGAAGAAGGGGCTAGACTGGCCACATAAAACAACCATTGCAAGTTGTTCACCCAGTTTTAATTATGCATTAATTTAATTTTGTTGGAGTCTTACATAACTCAAGGAAAAAGTCAAAGTGAAAAATGGCAACATCCTCAATTTTCACTTGAAAATATCTCCCCTGAACGTAACTCTGTATGATAAAGGCTTTATTTAACAAAAAAGAGTTTACTCACTAGTTTTCTTCCTCCCAAGCTTTCACAATGCTACATGCATCTGTTAGTAGGAGGTGACACAGATGGTCTACTGAGGAACAGCAAGAGCATCAATTGTTGAGACAGCTGTTTACCCCTCTTCCTATACAGCAGAAGAGAGTTTAATAGCAGCTATCAAAAAAGACAGACACAGACCAAACCAAACAAAAAACAAGACCAAAATTAAGGGGAAGGACATATGTAAGAAAATATGTTACCCATCATCATATAATTACTCTGTAACTATTTAGCTGCCAGTGAATATAACTTCAGCTTGTAGTCAGTGCATAATTCTGTTCTTCGGTCATGTATGGAAAAGGTAGATTTATTTCAAGCCAATTAAATCACTTTTAAATCTGAATGGCAGAATATTAGGCTTAGGACCACCACCATTAAACCTATTCTTTTTTTATATTATAAATGTTCAAGTATTCCTCCCAAACTGGCTTTTTATTGGGATTTAGATTCACATTTTTTAGTTAAGTGAAGTCATTCCCTAAGTAGGAATAAGGAAGTTTTTCGCAGATTGTTGTAACAACCAGGCAAGGTACTAACAAACTTCAACTTTATTTTTAAAGTGGAAACCTCTTTACCAAGCTGCTGCAGCACCCTCAGTAGCTCTCTCTCTGCCTCCTCAACTTCCCCCATCTCCTTCTTGTTTCTTGTCCTTTCAGACTCCCAACAGCCAGTGCTCCCAGTTCTAATAATTACAAGCAGCATCTAAATACCACATTCCCTCCTCTCTTAAGAAACTCTCCCAATTAAAATAAACATTGTTGTTCTAACCACAGGAACAAATATGAAACAAGACACTATACTGTTGGCAGAAATATTACACTGAAAACACGTAGATACTACATAACATAGTCTCTAGTCCAGACAGGTGGTTGCCTGGCTCTGACAGGCCGTCTCTCAAGCCCCAGTTCCAGTGCAATGTCTTGTTGTGTTGATACTACGGTGAAGTCATCCAGTGTAGACTGAGTGTTGGCATAATCTCCTCTTGGTGCACAGGCAGGTGCAAGATAAGAAGCATTCCATACCCTCCCATCAGGTGTAAGGTCTTCTCTTCTCACTGATTTTAAGAAGAGCTGTGAATTTATGGTCCCCTTTGCATAAAATTCCAGGTTTTCATATTCTAACGAAGGAACCACACCCGAACTTTGGTTTCTCAGCACCCCGCCGCTTGTCTGTGAAAGCCTTATACTTTGCTTGGTTCTGTTCAACTGTTTTTCTCACCTCATCCTTGGTTGGGGCGTCAGGTCATGCCTTTAACAATCCAGCAATGTTCAGTTTAGTATTCATCTGTTTCCCATGCAGTAACTCTGCGGGTGATCTTTGTGTTGTGGCATGTCATATAGCCCGGTATGCTTGCAAGAAATCAGTAGTGAAGGTTATCCACAATCGCCCTTGCAGTTTAGCCGTTTGCAAACTCCCTTTCAAACTTTTGTTAAACCATTCGATTTCCCCATTGGCTTGAGGATAATATAGGGATGACCTTCTGTGTAAAATGTTCCTCTCTGCTAGAAAAATTTCAAGCTCCAGGGATGTAAATTGACTACCATTATCTGAAACCAGTTCTTTGGGGTTACCTTCCCTGCTAAAAACTGGAGAGAGGAACTTAATTACTGTAGCAGAAGAGATTTGCGATGTAAACGCTACCTCAGGCCATTTACTGAAATAGCCTTTTAAAGTGATGGCACAATGGCAGTCACTTGGAGCAGTATCAAAGGGTCCTACAATGTCAATCGCCACTTTTTGCCATGCAGATTCAGGAAGAGGAACAGGCTGTAATGGAGACATGTCACTGCTGTCTTATGCATTTGGCAAGTGACACAGGATTTTATGAGTGCTTCAGTTTGAGAGTCCATCCCTGGCCACCAATACAGATCCCGTAGTCATTGTTTGGTTCTGACAATTCCTTGAGTAGCATCGTGTGCCAGGTGTATGAGTTTTTACTGAAATTCTTCTGGCACAAGTAGCTGGTGTGTACCTCGTAGCACACAGCCATCAAACAAAAAGTTAATCCCGAACTCTAAAATAAGACACCAAAACTGGTCAAGATTTTTAGGGTGACTGGGCCATCTCTTTGTCAGAAATTCCCGTAGTTTTTGTTGAATTGGATACGCTGAACAAGCAGTTTGAAATTGTTCTCTTGTAACTGCAGTGCAAGCGCTTGTAATAAGCGCAACCACTACATCCCATCCTCTGGTGGACCATCTGGTGAAGGCAAAGGCAGGCGAGAAAGGCAATCAGTGACCATGTTTTGGTTTCCAAGCTTATATTCCAGTTCATAATTGAAAGAGAGTGGTCTTGCAGACCATCGAGCAATACAGTATCCTGCTCTTCCCAGTCCTTTCGTGGTGAGCAACGTCGTCAAAGGGCTGTGGTCTGTGTGCAACTTGAACGTGTGGCCCCACAGGTAAGTTCTCCATTTTTCAGTAGCCCAGACACAAGCAAATGCTTCTTTTTCGACTGTAGAATAATTCCTCTCAG
The DNA here is from genome assembly GCF_965140285.1 of Lepidochelys kempii. NCBI lineage: Eukaryota > Metazoa > Chordata > Testudines > Cheloniidae > Lepidochelys > Lepidochelys kempii. The sequence continues at coordinate 181,322,915 of NC_136380.1, forward strand.
CATTACTTAGGTGTCCTTGAAGCAAATGCAACAGTCCTCTCTGTCCTCATGAAGTTGTGTGTGGACAGCCCCAAGTCCATTATCAAAAGCATCAGTAGTTACTATTGTGGGCAATGCAGGACTGAATAGTGCAAGTACTGGACTTTGTACAATCAAGTCTTTCACCGTTTCAAAACTAGCTTGTGCATCCATTGTCCACACTGAGGTTCAACTTCTCTGTAGTAATTCTCATAATGGTTCAATGACAGAAGCATAATTGGAAATGAATTTTGCATATGAGGAGGTAAGACCCAAGAAGGAATGTAATGTTTACAAATCTTTGGAGGAGGAGCATTTGAAATTGCCAGGATATGATCTGGATCAGGTTTTAGTTCAGCCTGTGAAATTGTATGCCCCAGAAAGGAGAGTTCAGTTTGTCTAAATTTGCATTTGGACCTATTGAGCTGGAGGCCTGCTTTGCTGATGCAGTTTAGTACGGACTGCAGGTTATTGTCATGCTCCTCAGAAGTATTTCAAAACACGATAATATCATCCAGATGTAATTGATTCTGAAAAATCAACATGGAATTCAATGTTATCATTTTCTGGAAGGCACTTGGGGCAGATGTGAGACCCCATGGAACACATTTAAAATGAAATAGTCCCTCGTGTAATAAATACTGTGAGGTCTCTGCTATCTTCATGCAACATAACCTGGTAGTATGTGGTATGCAAATCAAGAGTAGAAAACATCTTTGCTCCACGGAGTTCTGCAAATAGTTCTTCTATGTGAGGAAGAGGATGGCTGTCAATCACAATAGCTTTATTTTGCTCCCTTAAGTCCACACAAAGGTGAATGCCACCTTAACTACAAAAGGTAGGTTTTAAGTGATTATAAAGGTGAATGCCTCCACCCTTCTTCTGAGTCACTGCTATAGTGGGCATAACTGGACACTGCAAGATGGAAGCTCCTAGGGTTGTGTGTGGGACCGGAGATACTGGCTATGTCATTTGGTTGCACTATCCAAGGAGCAATTTATATGCCAGGGACTGTGCATGAACAGCCCAGAAGTGGGGGTTCTCACAGCAGAACATGGTAAGGCTGGCTCCCAGAGTCAAGGATTGGAATGACCTAGCAGATCACCAGTCCAGATAACACCAGGAGAACATCACAGGAGGGCATCCTGACACTGCTCTGACTGGGGACAACAGGGTCTTAACAAAAATATATGAATGCTGATAATATAAGTATACTAATTCTGTGGGACTGCTCACTGCACTAAGCACTACAATGAGCACCCAGGGGAAAATTCTGGTAGGATTGGGCCTTTTATCAGTAATTGTTGAAAATACTTGTTCATCTTCACATTTTGACAAATGAAAATAAGGTTCATCCATCTGGAATGGACAGGTAAATATAAACAAAGTCATGAGACTTAGTCTGTGATCCAGACCACACTGTAGCATATTTGAATGTATAGGTGACCTGAGGTTATTATTAATTAGAACAGGAGGGGAACATTAAATGGAAAACTCCAGGAATTTGTTATCTTATTTGGCTCCCATAGAAGAGGTTATAATACATGTTTTACTCTATTTATTTTCTACTTTAATGATGAGGAGGAAGGGAAGATTGTAAGAACTAGATAATAAAATGCAAGTTAAAAAGAAAATACATCTGAATATAGATGAAATATAAACTGTAACAACAAAGTGATAGCATCCAGGCCTAATTTATTTTGGAAAACACTGCATGCTTGCATCAGAAACATAATCTATGTCGTTTATTAGAGTATGTATCTCTTTCCTGCAGCTTGCTTTATCATACTACTTTATATACAGTTTCCAGGAGCAATTTGTGGTTAAATGTGTTTTGATTAGTTGGTGGCCAGAACGGAAGGGAGAAATAAGTAATTGATTGTCAAAGCATTCAAGAAATAATTTCCATTCTTATTTCATTAATATAAAGAGCTCAGGTTAAAAATAAAGGCATGAAGTGTAGTCAATTTTAAATTGATAACTACCTTAAGTGAATCTATAATGGAATTTTGTATCAGTCATACACTGCTTTCAATCTGAGATTTGACAAATGATGTTTTCATAGCAATATGATGTAGTAAATGAAAGCTTTGTTATAAAAAAAGTGCAAACTACTTTCCCTTAAAGACTCAATATATCACATCAAAGCATAATATTTTTGTCCATTTCTTCAGGCAACTTTGAATGAAAGCTCTGTCCCTGTTGCTACATAACCATTCATACAAAATTATTTTAAAAACATCCCTTCATGTAAAGTTTTAAGGTATGCCACAAAGGTTGCATATTTGTTTTTCTCATTTGGGGCCACATTCTGCTACTTTTACTCCAGTTGAGGAGATAACTCACAGAGAAAGGCGCTTCTCAACAAAAGTGAGGGTGGTAAATCTGAGTTTTGGCTTTGGTATTGAGTTATAATAAAGGATGGAACAGGGCTTGAGCTCTGTTCATCTATCACTTTTATAACATAGCAGATAGCTACATTCTGATTTGGATATAATTGCATGGTAAATATTTGTTTTGGTGATGGGGCAAATTAAACACTAGTATCAGGGTAAGGTTTGAAGTAAAATCTGTATGACTTACCAGAGCAATGAATTTGTACCTTGCAAAAGTACATCACGTGGAGACTGTTTTCTCAAAGAATCAAGCAGACGCTTGTGTGCTCCATCTGCTTCTACATAACCATTCCTCTTTGTGGTAGAATTCCATGAACACTATTTATTCTGGTCGCTTAGTCTATGTCTAACACTACACGCCACTGGCAGTGGCATGTAGTGTATGCGTAGCTACATGCCGCAGTGAAAAGCAGGCTGCAGCCACACTGCAGTGTGTAGCTACAGGTGTCAGTGAAAGGCTCCACTAGCAGAGGAGCGGCAGCAGGGAATGGCTTGAGCATCTCCCTGCTGGCAAACTCTTTCCTGCAGTGAAGAAGGGCTCCAGCAGCAGGGAGCTCACAGAGCCTTTCCCTGCAACAGAGCAAAACTCCCACTGATTTCCATGTTGTTTTGCTGCAGTAAGAACGACACAATATGCCCTTACATGATCCAAAAAGAGAGATTTTAGGCTGACATTTGCAATCCTCTGCCACATTCCGTTTTGGTCCTGTGGCCAAGGCATTGCCATATTTGTTAGACTATAACTGAGAGGACTAAAGTGTAGAATATTTTGGGAGGGTCAGATGTACATGTATAATATATATAAAGAGATAAATTTCTAATATCCCTACAAGCATCTTGGGAAATTAAATTAACTTGTCTGTGTATACCAAGAGAGCTTGCTTTGCTCTTTGATCGTTTTCATTCATTGAAAAATTACTTATTACTTCCAAAGTGCTATAATTTTTGTTGTTGTTAGGAGGAATCTTTTAGAATATATCCTTACTAAGCAGTCTTCAAGGAGATTGCATCTAATGTGCAGTATTTTCAGGTCATACAATAGAACCATGGACTCTGAAATTCTGTTGAAAAAACCAAAATTTGATAAATGAACTATAAATGTAAGGGCAAATAAAGGAATTTTCTGATAAGTTGCTGGTAGCCCTGGCCTCCTGACTGGGAGTCTAGGGTCTGAGTGTGAGTGAAACATTTCAACAGTCTGTGGTCCTCAGCCTCCTGGCTGAGGCAAGTAGCAATAGCCTAGGGCTCCGGCCTGCTGGTGTGGGTGGAGCAATTAAACAGTTTATAGCCCTCAGTCTCCTGGATGGGGCAAACAACAACAATTAAACAATCTATGTCACCAGCCTTCTGGCCTAAAAGTTAGGGCAGTGCCCATACACAGGGCTGGGGTTAGGGAGGCCTGGACTCACCCTGCTCTACCAGGTCCAAGGCCATGGCCCTAGCAGTGGTGGGCGATCTCACCACTGGGTCAGCAGGGAAATGTGGTCACTGACTCACGTCCCAGCAACACAACTGGACCAAAATCTTGTTTTGCTACTTTCAATTGGTTCCTGCTGTCACTGCTCCATCGGTACTGGGTCCTGGCTCTCGGTCAGGCGGTCTTTTCTCCAGTCTCCCATCTCCTGGGGCAGTGAGTTGCCTTTTCTCCTCGCTGCCAGTCATGGGTTCTGCTGAAGACTCAGCTGCCTATGAGGGACATCTGCCTCCTACCCTGGTCCAACCACAACTGAGCTGCAGGGCCCTATTCTTAAACTTCCTGTCCCACACCCACACTTTCTGTGAGGGGGGCAGGGTTGGTGGCACCCATCAACGGGCATTAATCCCCTCTGTACTTAGAGAGGCTACTCTGCCTCACTACATTTAGTTTTGCCCACATAAAACTTTGACCCATCCTACTGTTCAGTGATGCCAGGGGAACCCCCATGGAGCCCAATATGAATCTTCTCTGCCTATACCAACCAATCAAAAGCATTCTCAGAATTCAGGATATTCGCTCACCAAGTAGTCCAGGATATGCTATAGGCCAGGGTGGGCAAACTATGGCCCGTGGGCCGCATTTGGCCCACCAGTCATTTTAATCCAGTCCTTGAGTTCCCGCTGGCGAGTGGGGTCTGAAGCTTGCCCCGCTCCGGTGCTCCAGCCAGGGAGCATGGTCGGGGGCTGCTCCATGCAGCTCCTGGAAGCAGTAGCATGGCCCCGCTCTCATTCCTACCCATAAGGGAGCCAGGGGGCTCTGCTCTGCACGCTGCCCCCACCCCAAGTGCCACCCCTGCAGCTCCCATTGGCCAGGAACCACAGCCAATGGAAGCTGCAGGGGTGGTGCCAGAGGATGGGGCAGCTTGCAGATCCACCTGGCTGTGCCTCCGTGTATGAGCCGCTGCTTCTGGGAGCTGTTTGAAGTAAGCGCCACCCAGAGCCTGCACCCCTGAGCCTCTCCCCACACCCCAACATCCTGCCCAGCCCTGATCCCCCCTCCCACCCTCCAAGCCCCTTGGTCCCAGCCCAGAGCACCCTCCTGCAACCCAAACTCCACATCCCCAGCCCTACCCCAGAGCCCGCACCCCCAGCCAGAGCGCTCACCCCACCCCCACAACCCACTCCCCCTCCCGAGCCTGGAGCCCCTCCCACACCCTGAACTCCTCATTTCTGGCCCCATCCCAGAGCCGTCACTCCCTCCCACACCCTAACCCCAATTTTGAGAGGATTCATGGCCTGCCATGCAATTTCTATTCCCAGATGTGGCCCTCAGGCCAAAAAGTTTGCCCACCCCTGCTATAAGGAGTCTCAACTCACTACTTGTGAATCTGCCCTGTGCCCTTCCTGGCTTGTGTAAAATAGTCATGAAGGACTGGTATTATTCTTGACTGAAAAAGCCAGCACATCATTTAGGAAAGGAATTTTCCCTTCCTCCTGCAAGCATGCAAGAATGTGATGGATACTGAAGAAACTCACCCTGGATATTTAAGTTCTGGCCAACTATTTCCCAGGGTCAAATCTCCCATCTCTGAGCCAACTCATAGAGAAGTTAGCTAAAGGCCAGCTAAAAGCTCATCTGAGGTAAATATTCTAGATCCAGCCCAATCCGGATTCAGGCTAGGACATGGAACTGAAACCACTTTAGATACATTGCAGTATGATCTCCTGTCAATTGATAGAGGGAATACATCCATTCTCAGCTTCCTGGATTTCTCTGCAGCATTCAACACTGCTGACCATGAAGTATTGCCTGAGAGAGGCGTCAGGAGTCCAGGGTAATCCACTAAAATGCTTCTTGTTCTTCCTGAAGGGACACACCCAACAGTAGCAATGGGAAACTGCATCTCCACCAATAGAATCATCACTTGGAGTCCCACAAGTATCAATTCTCTCTCTATTCCTTTTCAATATCTACATGAAGCCACCGATCAGGTAAACTGGACTCAATGTGGTTTGTGTGAGGGTGGCCCTCCCAAATCTAAAGATAGCCTGGTTAACAGAAATACATATTTTGGTAGGGTTTTTTTTTCTTTCAAAGTTACCAGAAATTTTCTGGGGGAAAACCCCTAAACATTTATGACAATATCAGCCTCGACTCCCACTGTGGATTGTGTACAAATACTTCAATAAAGAAAAGTACTTTCTCATAAAGTGGTGCTCAGAATGATACAGCTGTAGAGCCACAGTTATATATCATCGAATATATTCTTGTGCCTCTTCCATCTGAGCTCTCTGTGGACCCAATTCTTTTTTTCCTTACACTGGCATAAGTCAGCAGTAAGTCTAGTGAAGTCAGTAGTCACATCAGTGTAAACCAGTGTGAGATGAGAATCAGACTATCTCTGGCTAGCTCAGATTATAATTGTACATCAGTAACTTTTACCTTCTAATATTCTAACTCCAGCCATCCTCATCCATTATTCTCTATCATTTTGAGGATCCAAATAGAGTGTTTTTAAAAAGAAAAGAACCATTTTATCAAGAGACACTTGGGAGCTGGCCTTGAATCTAATATGAACGTAAAGTGGAAAAACTATTTCAAATAAATAGACTCAAGTTGTAGCTCACCTCTGGTTTTATTTCTTTGTATGCCTATATTGTTTCTCACACTATATTAAATCAGCTGTGCTCCACCCCAAATAAAAGTTTAGGGCCAAATTCATCCCAGATGTAATTCCACTGAAGTCACACGATGTTTCAAATGTTGTTTAGCTGCTCAAAGTAATGCTGTTTAGATGTTATACACTGACAACTGTGAAAACTTGTATTCTCAAGAGAGGTATCTAAACTTTGGTTGTTTCCTTCTACTCTTTTTCAAGGAGTGAGTTGCTTGACACAGACTAATGGCAGTTTAGAGATTTCAAGTGCCAGACCCAACTTTGCACTTTCCATTTTTCCCTGTGACATTCAATATTTTTACCCCTCGGGGGAAAAACAAAAACAAAACCTTCATTTTTCTGTTTTCTAATATACATAAAAATATCAAAGTTAAAGAAAAATCTTCATATTGAATCAGTATCTTAGAATACTTTTCTACTTCAAGCATAGAAATACATTAGAAGTGCTTGTGAAGGTAAAAATGACTATGGAAATTCACAAGCACTTCTAATGTATTTCTATGCTTGAAGTAGAAAAGTATTCTAAGATACTGATTCAATATGAAGATTTTTCTTTAACTTGAAAATTGGATCAGATCTGAATATCACAAGGAACTCAGAAGTGGATTTTAATAGATCATTGACTAGGAATATAATGCTCTCTTCTAGGATTTATTTCCATAGCAATAATTGAATTAAGCAACAATATACTGTGCTCTTTTCATCTCTATGTGTGTTTGTAGACTACAATGCTCCTATATGAATTCATATTGAATTTATTTCCTATCCATTTTTGAAGGCTGCTAATGGGAAGGATAGCAGCTTAAAAGTCGCCAGGGTAATGATGAATTCAGCCGATATGCTGAACACAGGGGAGTGTATTATATCACCCTGAATGATGTGCCTAATTTCAGGAGGAATTTTGCAAGAGCACAGACTCCCTTACACAAGTCACTCAGCATTAACCCAGAACCTCTACCGAATATGACCATGCCAAGAGAGCTTGAATTAACCAGTGCTTTATTCTTGTTATGATTGCTCCCTCCCTCCCCGCACAATATAGAATCATAGGACTAGAAGGGACCTCAAGAGGTCATCTAATCCAGTCTCTTGCACTCATGGCAAGACTAAGTATTTTCTAGACCGTCCCTGATAGGTGATTGTCTACCCTGCTCTTAAAAATCACCAATGATGGAGATTCCACAACCTCCCTAGACAATTTATTCCAGTGCTTAACCACTCTGACAGTTAGGAATTTTTTCCTAATGTCCAACCTATAACTCCCTTGCTGCAATTTAAGTCCATTGCTTCTTATCCTATTCTCGGAGGTTAAGAAGAACAATTCTTCTCCCTCCTCCTCGTAACAACCTTTTATGTACTTGAAAACTGTTATGTCCCTCTCAGTCTTCTCTTTTCCAGACTAAGCAAACCCAATTTTTCAATCTTGTCTCATAGATCATGCATTCTAGACTTTTAATCACTTTGTTGCTCTTCTCTGGACTTTCTCCAATTTCTCCACATCTTTCCTGAAATGTGGCACCCAGAACTAGACACAATTACTCTAATAACCACAGAGTAGAGTGGCAGAATTACTTCTCGTGTCTTGCTTTCAACACTTCTGATGATACATCCCAGAATGATGTTTGCTCTTTTTTTTTTTTTTTTGGCAATAGTGTTACACTGTTGACTCATATTTATCTTGTGGTCCACTATGACTCCCAGATCCCTTTCCCACAGAACTCCTTCCTAGGCAGTCATTTCCCATTTTGTATGTGTGCAATTGATTGTTCCTTCCTAAGTGGAGTACTTTGCATTTTTCCTTATTGAATTTCATCCTATTTACTTCAGACCATTTCTCCAGTTTGTCCAGATCATTTTGAATTATAATCCTGTCCTCCAAAGCACTTGCAACCCCTCCCAGCTTTGTATTGTCCACAAATTTTATAAGCGTACTCTCTGCGCCATTATATAAATCATTGATAAAGATATTGAACAGAACCGGACCCAGAACTGATCCCTGAGGAACCCCACTCATTATGCCCTTCTGGCATGACTGTGAAGCCACTGAGAACTGGGAATGGTTTTCCAACCAGTTATGCATCCACCTTATAGTAGCTCCATCTAGGTTGCATTTCCCTAGTTTGATTATGAGACGGTCATGCGAGACAGTTTGAAAAGTTTAACTAAAGTCAAGATATACCACGTCTACCACTTCCCCCCTATCCACAAGGCTTATTACCCTGTCAAAGAAAGCTATCAGTTTGGTTTGATATAATTTGGTCTTGACAAATCCATGCTGACTCTTACTTATCACCTTATCATCTTCTAGATGTTTGCAAATTGATTGCTTAATTATTTGCTCCATTATCTCTCCAGGTACAGAAGTTAAGATGACTGGTCTGTAATTCCCTAGGGTTATCCTTATTTCCCTTTTTATAGATTGGCACTATATTTACCCTTTTCCAGTCTGCTTCAATCTCTCCCATCTTCCATGACTTTTCAGAGATAATCACTAATGGCTTAGATATCTCCTCAGTCAGCTCCTTAAGTATTCTAGGATTCATTTCATCAGGCCCTGGTGACTTGAAGACATCTAACTTGTCTAAGTAATTTTTAACTTGTTCTTTCCCTATTTTAGCCTCTGATCCTACCTCATTTCACTGGCATTCACCACCAAACTTCTCAGTGAAAACCAAAACAAAGATGTTATTAAGCACCTTGACCATTTCCACATTTTCTGTTACTGTTCTCCCCACTCCCCGCATCATTGAGTAGTGTGATTCTTTCTGTAGGGTGTCTCACGGTCATGTCCACAATGCTGAAAATAGATGCAATCTCTCCCTGCAGTGCTCAGTCACCTGGCTCTCCAATGAAACAGCCCATGGATGCTTAAATTCCATTTATGCTCCATATTAGGCACTACCCATCTCTGAATGTTCCAAACCTGTTGTTCAATATTTCTGCCGTTCTGTGAGAAAATGGTAGGAGAAAGTTGTAATTCCTTCTAAAGTGCTGACATTACACAAAATCAGTATAATTTCACCCCTTTCCCACCTTAAACTAAATTTATTTGTTTTTTCCTTAAGGGTATTTGTATGATGACTACTACTGTTCTTAACTGTATTAGTTTCCATTTCAATCCCTATCATTTGTTAAAGTGGAAGAAGATGGTATTTTATTATGGTTTTATTGCATTGTGTTTGTTCTTATTTATTTTATTATGGTTTTATTGCATTGTGTTTGTTCTTATTCTGCTGTACAGTACCCCACACAGTGCAGGGCAGGTGGAGAGCAATGCAAAGTTATCTGATTAAAAATGACATACCTTGAACTTCAATTCCATCAGATCAAAACCCATGATAAAACTAGGCCTTGACACTTGGCTGTTAAAGATCTCATGGAACATTTTGTAAGAAGGAGCAGATTTTACACCAGTGTCCTGACCCAACTCCAATGTTTAATTTTGGTATGTAACAGGGTGCACTCACCTCTTGTGAGCACCTGCACACACACACAGAGAGAGAGATTATTCAAGAGCAAGGACAGAGCAGTGCACCCCAGGGCTCTTTCCCTGGAGACAATGTCTTCGCCCTCTTGGGCTTCCTGGCTGCAGCTGTCCAGCTGGGTCACTATAGTTCAGTTCCCCCCTCTGGGGTGCCTCACTGTCTAGGCCACTTCCCCACAGTGGCTAATGAGAGTGCGGGGGACCTGGGCCCACCCAATTCTCCAGGTCCCAGCCCAGCGGCCCTCTAGATAGCCGCTGTCTGCTATTCCCTTTAACTATGTTGCATGGCTTTAATTCTCTGGGCCACTTCCCTGCGGCCCTGTGCCACGTTCAGCCTTACCTCAATGATTTGTCCTAATGGAGTCCCAGCAACCTGTCCTGGGCTCATTTTTGCTCTCCCTGGCTTCTAGCAGCTCTGCCCTGTCCAGGGTTCTGTAGCTCCATCAGCCAGCCACACACCATCGACAGTCCTACAGCTCCAGCAAGAAACTGAATTCTCTCTGGCCCTGCAGCTCTAGGCTGCTGGGCCCTGATTGGCTGTGTCCCACAGAGCCACTTTAGGCAGCTTGGAGGACCTTCTCCACTGCCCTTTTTTGGAGCAGGGTGTGGCAGGGCCACAAGGCCTCAGAGGCTCTGGTTTACACTGTTCCATACCTCCCCCGCAGAAAGGATTGGTGTCAGGATGTCTTCCCAACAGTGTCAACTGTTCAGGAGAAGAAATCTGCATTCCCATGGGGGGGAACCTCTGGTGATGTCTTATTGTGAAGGCAAATAAGGTTGCAAAACCAGATACTGTTGTGTAATCTGGCATTTTATGTCTGTCATGGCTTGCATCCACTTCAAAGGAGTGCGGTTTGTGAGGAGTTCAAATGGGGCTTCCAGTAGGTAGTAATGCAGTACCATCACTGCTCAGCGGATAGCCAAGCACTCTCATTCTATGGTGGAGTACCTAATCTCTCACAGCTGAAGTATTTTGCTCAGATAGAGGATTGGGTGTTGGAAGTTCTGGGACAGTTCTTAGAAGGTCTGGGACAGTACAGCGCCCAAGCCTACAATGGACACATCTGTGTGCAGGATAATTGGTAAGCCAAAGTCAGGGCATCGGAGCACTGGCTGCTACCCCAAAAAGTATTTTATGCTTTGAACCACCACCTGGGATTCCTGTGTCTATAGTACCACATTCGGTGTGACATCTTGGTCAGATCTGTCAATGGTACCACTAGTGTCACAAAATGAGGGAGAAACCAATGGTAATGGAGAAACCAATGGAGAAACCAGGCCTAAAAAGGCCCAAACCTGTTTTTGTGTGTGTTTGTTTTTGAAACTGGAGTTTTCGCTAGAGCTTTGGTTTTATCTTGTACGGGCTCTATCTTCCCGTTCCCTACCAGATACCCAAGGTATTTGGTCTCTTGCATATCAAATTTACATTTCTTTAGGTTCGCTGTGAGCCCAGCCTCTCTCAGTGACTGAAGAACGGATGCTATGTGAGTTAAGTGTGACCTCCAATCTTCACTGAAGACCACTACATCATCTAAACAGGCAGCTTCAAATTAACCATAGTGATGCAGTACCTGATCCATCAGGCGTTAGAAGGTGATTGGTGCCACATGTATTTGAAGGGCACAGTTATAAAAATGGAACAGCCCTAGGGGAGCTTTTTCCCAGAAGTCTTTTGTAAGGGGTATTTCCCAATATCCTTTGGTTAATTCCAATATCGTTCTGTGTCTTGCCTTTCCAAGCCAATCCAAGAGTTCATCCACTCAGGGCCCTTGCCATTTGGCCAAGAGCTTACTTTCAGATCTGGGTAACAATAGCAAGACCTGGTCACCGGGTTAATAGACTTTCTCCCAGACTCCTTTATTATAGTGGCGAGCCAGAGTTTGTTGGGCCTGCTCCGGATTCTCTAAAGCAAACCTGGCCACCTGATCTAGTCATTCATGCATTTGTAAGACCTCTTGAATTACATTTTGGGCTTGGGAAGGTTGCTTTTCCCACATTTCCTTGAGAAGGTTGAGTATCCTTCAGGGTTGCTGGCCATAAAGCAGCTCAATCGGGGAAAATCCCATTGAGGCCTGTGGCACCTCTCATACTGCAAACATAAGATAGGGTAGGAGTTGATCCCAGCTGAGAGGGTCAGTGTTTACAATTTTTTTCAACATTTTTCAAGGTTCGATTGAACTTCTCCACCAGGCCATCCATTTAGGGGTGGTACACAGAGGTTCTTAACCTTCAGAAGTGCCCACACCTCCTTTAACAACCCAGACATGAAATTTGTCCCTTGGTCGCTTAGTATTTTGGTAGGTAAACCCACCAGAGAAAAGAAGTTGAACTAGCTCTGTTGCTATAGTTTGTGTGGTTATTGAGCGCATAGGTACCACTTCTGGATATCGTGTGGCATAGTCCACCATGACCAGTATGTGTTGATAGCTCCGGGCACTTCTCTAGGGGGCCACAGTATTGATCCCTATCCTCTCAAAGGGCATACCTACTAGAGATAGGGGTATTAGAGAAGCCCACACTGAACCCATTGGTGCAATCTGCTGACAGTCTGGAAAGGACCAACAGAAATTAGAAGCCTCCTTATAGATCCCTGGCCAGAAGAACTTACATAATAGATGGGCTAATGTTTTTCCCCCAGCCAAAATGGCTGGCTGACAGTATTGAATGAGCCAGCTGCAAGACCTCCCTCCTGGGGTACCAGGAGTTCGTAGCAGCCCTCCCTTGTTTTTGGGTCAAGGTCAATTCAATAGAGCATAGCATTCTTTAGTTCAAAAAGGGAAAATTGGGCAGCTTGGGCCTCTTGGGTAACCATCCCATCAGTCACCACTATCCAGGCTTACGACTCTCTCAAAGTGTCATCTTCCTTTTGTCCATGTATGAAGTCATAAGTCTGGGGTAAATGAGTTAAATCTAAGTCAGGAGGATGAACGTCCTGGAGAAGTTCTGAATTGGAAGGCACTTCTCCCCCTTCCAACTGGGCCTTGTCCATCTGCTGAGATGGTTCCCCTGGTTCTGTCTCCCCAGCCAGATGGGTCTGTAACCAGTCCTCCCTTCTCGGTATCACCTTCGGGACTTCCTAATCTCTAGGTTTGGGCAGACTTCTCCAAAAAGTCAGATTTCTGTATTGGAAATATCTCATCCAACTTTTGAGGTATCAGTTCAGCTAGTAGGAGGTCCTGATAGGGGAAGGAGCAAAGAGGGGAACTGTTGCCAGTCTCTCCCAATTATAACCTTCCAGGGAAGGCATTTTGTTATGCCAACCCGAATTTTTGCTTCGTGATCGCACACCTTCAGTTGTACCCAGGCCATGGGGTAGGAGTGGACATCCCCATGCACACACATCACCTTCAAGGGGCGGTCATAGTGGAGGGTGCTACAGTTGAGCAGGGACTCTCGAACAAGTGTTTGGGAGCACCCTGACTCCACCAGCTCAGGCAGAGTGCACCCCCCCCCCCCCCCACACACACAGTGACTTGAGCCACATAGGCCTTATATTGCTGGTCGAGCCTAGGCTCAGAGCTGCTACATGGTTCGGAGACCCTATGGTCTAAGGAGTCACGTTCCATGACAGGACAAGATTGGCTGAAGCGTCCTAGCCTCCCACAGCAAATTCATACCAGTAGGTCACTAATAGGGTCTGGCTGACCCCTTGTCTTCAGGGCTTCTGGGGTGCAGTTCAGGGACAGGAGTGCAGACATCCATTGTGATGGGTGCACCCGGGGCTGGGTCCAGAGGAACTTCCCTCCTGGTCAGTTCAGGTCTCTTGGGTGCCCCCTTCAGAACCAGAGTTCTTCGGACCCTGGGCCTGCCAGTTGTCAGGCCTTGGCGGGGTATACCAGGCCAGACAGTAAGCAAATAGTCCTCCATAATCTGGACCACTGTGGCAAGTGAGTTGGGGCTATGATGCTGACCTCATGTTTGAGCTGACATTGGTAATATGTTTAGCTACTGATCTAAGATTATCACGTCTATGATCTCCGCAGTCATGTGGACCTCAGGGCATAGTCTTTAAGGTGTTGAACTACGGCATTGGGGCAAACTCTGGATGGAAAAAGCTCTGAGAGGAACCTGCACCGGTAGGTTTCTGGGGATACTCTCAGACAGTCGAGTATGGCAGCCTTCACTGTCCAGGAATCTCTTCATCATCCAGGGCCTGGTAAGCTGCCTGAGCTTCCCTGGGCAGGAATGAGGCCAGGCTAGTGGCCCAGGCATCTTTATCCCAAGCAGCAGTTGTGGCTACCACTCAATGGTGACTAAGTAGGCCTCCGGATCATCATGCAGCCCCAGCTTGGCCTGTGGTATCCCTGTCCGAGAGTTCAACTTCTTTGAGGAGGCTGAGCTAGTTAGTTGCTGCAACAATGCCTCCTGGAATTGCTGCTCCTGGAGCTGAAGCACCTCCAGGAGTGCAGCCTGCTGCTGTTGAGCAGTCTGCTGCTCCTCATATTGTGTTTCAACTAGTGTCCTCTGGGTTTCAGTAGAACAGTGCGACTGCTGAGCCAGCAGTCTTACCAACTCCTCCATTGTCCCCTTGTTTCGGGGTCGCTCCCAAATCCACAGTCTTAGAACCAATGTAGTGGGGTGCACTCACCTCTCATGGGCACCCCTTTGGCTGAGTGCATGTGCCTGCACACACACTTTCAAATTGTCCCTGCTCTGGCATAGAGCAGTGACCCAGGGCTCCCGCCCTGGAGACAATGTCTTCGCCCTCTTAGGCTTCCTGGCTACAGCTGTCGAGCTGGGCCACTATAGTTCAGTTCTCCCTCTGGGGTGCCTCAATATCGAGGCCACTTCACCCCACTGGCTAATGGGGGTGGGGAAGACCCAAGCCCACCCACTACTCTGGGTCCCAGCCAGTGTTACCTCTAATTTTTCCCACCCATGTGCGGAATGAATTTTGTTATGTGCACCGATATGGAGGTGATATGTGACACATCACCTTCATATTGATGTACATAACAAAATTCATGTGGTGGGGTGTGGCTGAGGGGTTCGAAGTATGGGAGGGGACTCAGGACTGGGGCAGAGGATTGGGATACAGGGGGGTGAGGTCTCTGGCTGGGGATGCAGGCTCTGAGGTGGGGCCAGGGATAAAAGGTTGAGGGTGCAGGGTGCCCAAAAGAGATAGGACACCCTCCCCCTCAGGTGTGTCCCCCCGCAACAGCATCTGGGCTGGTAGGGAGGGGTGCCTCTCCCGACCATGGCAGCTCCAGTAGGGCTGGGCTAGGCCAGGGGAGGCTCCTCTCCCTAGCTGCTTCTGCAGGCGTGGTCTGGTCTGGTCTGGGGTACCTAAGCGCCTCTCCCCAGCTGCTCTGGAGGGACTGGACCAGGCTGGGGGACCTGCACAGCCCTAAATAGCATGCCATGTAGCTTACAGGGAACCTAGGTCCCAGCCCACGGACCCTGTAGATACCAGCTCTTTGCTGTGTCCCTTTAACTATGTCACATAGCTTCTCTAATTTCCTGGGCCACCTCCCCACAGCCCTGAGCCATGTTCACCCTTACCTCAGGGCTTTGTCCCAGTGGAATCCCAGCAATCAGCTCAGGGCTCCTTCTCACTCTCCCCAGCTTCTAGCAGCACTACCCTGTCCAAGGTTCCGTAGCTTCATCATCCACAATCCTACAGCTCCAGCAAGAAACTGAACTTTCTCTGGCCCTGCCACTCTTCTTATACTAGGCTGCTGGGCCCTGATTGGCCGTGTCCTACACAGCCACTCTAGGCAGCTTGGAGGATACTCCCCACTGCCTCTTTTTGGGGCACGGTATGGCAGGGTCACGAGGCCTCCAGCAGGGGGTATCAGAGGATCTGGTATACCCTGTCACAGGGTTATTAAATTGGACCAACCTAAACTCCCTCCAGCCTCTCAATTTTATGTGGTTGTGGTGCAGATCTTTTTGCAACACATAGGCCATATTGACAACTTGCCAAATGTCTTTGAAGGACCAAAGCAACAGATTTACACAAATATCCATGAAACTTCTGCTTGTTTCTCTCCTGTTTTCCCTTTCTGTTCCCTTTTCCCTCCATCCATTTGCCAGTTTATTTCCTCCATGTATGTTTCTCTCTTCCCCCTTCTTAGTTTCTTTCTACCTTTTCATTAGATTTCTTTCTTCCCTCTTCTTTTTTCTGTACCCAGCCTCCAAAGCTGCTTTTTTTTTTATTCCATTCTTCAGTCTCCCATTGATTACTTTTTCCCTGAAGCAAGGTAGAATTAGGAAAGGAATTATGACTGGGGGTGTCCTGCTACTCACTACCTATTAGATCTCACCTTGTGTAAAGTCTCAGGGTGAGATTAAGTATCAGGGAGTATCTTTGTTAGTCTGTATCCACAAAAAACAACAAGGAGTCTGGTGGCACCTTAAAGACTAACAGATTTATTTGGGCATAAGCTTTCGTGGGTAAAACACCACTTCTTCAGATGCATGGAGGAAAAATTACAGATGCAGGCATTATATACCAATGCATGAAGAGAAGGGAGTTACCTCACAAGTGGAGAACTAGTGTTGACAGGGCCAATTTGATCAGGGTGGATAAAGACCACTCCCAATAATAGATGAGGAGGTGTCAATTCCAGGAGAGACAAAGCTGCTTTTGTAATGAGCCAGCCACTCCCAGTCCCTATTCAAGCCCAAATTAATGATGTTAAATTTGCAAATGAATTTTAGTTCTGCTGTTTGTCTTTGAAGTGTGTTTCTGAAGTTTTTTTGTTCAAGTATAGCTACTTTCAAATCTGTTATTGAATGTCCAGGAAGATTGAAGTGTTCTCCTACTAGCTTTTGTATGTTACCATTCCTGATGTCCGATTTGTGTCCATTTATTCTTTTACATAGGGACTGTCCGGTTTGACCAATGTACATGGCAGAGGGGCATTGTTGGCACATATCACATTAGTAGATGTGCAGGTGAATGAGCCTCTGATGGTGTGGCTGATGTGGTTGGGTCCTCTGATGGTGCCACTACAGTAGATATGGGACAGAGTAGGCAACGAGGGATTGGTTCCTGGGTTAGTGTTTCTGTGGTATGTAGTTGCTGGTGAGTATTTGCTTCAGGATTGGGGCTATCTGTAAGCGAGGACTGCCTCCCAAGGTCTGTGAGAGTGAGGGATCGTTTTCCAGGATAGGTTGAAGATCGTTGATAATGTGCTGGAGAGGTTTTAGCTGGGGGCTGTACGTGATGGCCAGTGGTGTTCTGTTATTTTCCTTGGTGGGCCCGTCTTCTAGTAGGTGACTTCTTGGTACCCGTCTCGCTCTGTCAGTCTGTTTCCTCACTTCCCCAGGTGGGTATTATAGTTTTAAGAATGCTTGATGAAGATCTTGTGGGTGTTTGGAGAAAATTCGATTGTATCTTAGGGCTTGGCTGTGGACAATGGATTGTGTGATGTGTCCTGGATGGAAGCTGGAGGCATGTAGGTAAGTATAGAGGTCAGTAGGTTTTCAGTATAGGGTGGTATGTGACCATCACTTATTTTCACTGTAGTGTCCAGGAAGTGGATCTCTTCTGTGGACTGGTCCAGGCTGAGTTTGATGGTGGGGTGGAAATTGTTGAAATCCTGGTGGAATTCTTCAAGGGCCTCCTTCCGGTGGGTTCATATGATGAAGATGACATGGAGTCATGGGAAGGAGGCCCTTGAAGAGTTCCACCTGTGACAGATTGTAACCCCCTTCTGGATGAAACCTGACGTACTGGGATTTCACTGAGCCTGTCTGCTCCACTAGCCTGGGCTCCCTCTCCCTGTTTTGCTGAATTAGGCTCTCCGGCCTCTGGCAGCGCGCACGCACGCACACACACAGGAAGGGATGCGCCAACTATAGAATCACACAGAGTCTGCAAATAGCTCTCTATGAGAAGACTCAGCTAGAAAATCGCCCAGCACTCAAGTGCAGCTCCCCTCTGGAAAGCACTCTCAAAATAACATTGTCTTCCAATGTAGAAAAATCTATAATATGTAAGCTCATAAATTTGCCCCTTCCCTCAATGTGGAGGAAGATAAGCACAACTTCTTTCCCCTCAGTTAGAAATTGTACAAACTGGGTTTAATAATAAACAAAAACAAGTTTATTAACTATAAAAGGCAGATTTTAAGTGATTATAAGGGATAGCAAACAGAACAAGGAGATTACCAAGCAAATAAAGCAAAACACACATACTAAGCTTAAGATCTTAAAGAAACAGGTTTTAAGAAGTAATTTCTCACCCTTGTTTTAGGAAAGTTGCAGAGTTTCTGTAGCTTAGAGTTCCAGTTATTTCTTTTTACATACTAGACTCCTGTCTTAGTCTGGACTCAGCCCTTGCCTTTCCCACCACCCAGTTCCTTTGTTCTTCCAGGTACTTTCAGCAGTCTTTCTTCTTGATCAGGAAAGCAATGGAGAAGAGTCCTATTTGCCTTACTCCCCAGCCTTAAATAAGATTTACATAAGGTGGGAATCTTTTGTTTCCTGGTCTTGACCTCCCCCTACATTTAGTGGGAAATTACTTAGAAGTCCATGATGGTGTTTGTTTCCAGGTGACAGGACCACCTGACCTAGTAGTGTCACAGCTACATCCCAGGACACTTCTCAGGAAGGAGAGAGATTAGTATCTTCAAAGTCTTATTGTTTCTTCCTAATAGTCCATCAAGGCTGATGGCCTGTTGTCTGATCGGTGTCTCTGAAATACAGACACAGTTGTAATTGTTACATAGTTAATATTCCTAACTCCAGATACAGAAATGATATATGCATACAAATTGGACAATCACATTCAGTAAATCATAACCTTTCCAATGATACCTTACATCTTGCATAAAATATATCTTAGTTATGCCATATCCATCACAGCACCATCCTAACGTACCTCCCTTTGCCAGGGACAGGGCAGCCTACAACTGTTTCACACTGTGCTTCTGCTGGGGCAATTCTTCCCAGTTAATGGGCTTTTAAGGTCCCTATAAAATCCACCCCCAAATCCATTTCCTAATCTTTAATGCTTAGTGCCATAAATAGGTATAGTGCTTTGCGAAAATAAAAAGACAGGCGGGGATGCTTAGGAAGAGTTTTAACATGCAACTCAACATACATATATGACTTGAAGTGGGAAACAAGCGATACCAACATATTAATATATTGAACTATACCTAAGAGGTTAAATGTAATAAATATTGCTGTGATAAGTATGATCTCCCTTGTAAATAATCAGTCTCATATATTGCAGCACCACATGAAGCCTCAGAGCAGTAGCAAGTAAACTTGGTTTGAATGTGGCTTTGAATAGCTGCAGCGTTTCTGTTTTGATGAGTGGTACTCTGAATAATGCTCCAGTCTGAAGTATACAACTTTGAATAAATACAGTTTGTTGCAGCTTTTAATGGACACAACTATGTAGTCACAGCCTCAGAAGATGATGCTATTCACAGCTTTGTATTCCTGGACTGCAGTTGTTTATAAAGGCAGCAGGCTTCTGGTATTTTGTTTCTCTGGAGACCAGGAAGCCTCAGACCATATGTTCTGCTCCTAGGAAAGCATGGTTCCCTTCTTCACTCTCCTCCTTAAACTACTGTTTTCTGTCGTTGTGTGTGCTGGTGTCCCACCCAAGCCCTGGCTGCATTTCGGTAGTGGGTGATGTGATCACTGCTATAGTTTCTATATCAGTTTATTTAGTTTGTATAATTCTGTAGAAATCTGTTAAAGTGAAAGTAGCTATCAAAATGTATGTTTTGCTGTACACTTCAGTCCTCTGTGTCAGTAAATAACTAGGGTTTACACATGCATTATAAGACACTGCTAAATAGATGTATATAGAAATGATGGTAGATGTGTAGGAGTCTAGAATAGTGAAATGTTAGCATAGTGATAGTCTATCATTATGAATTCTTATTTTCAGATCACATATAATTTGCTATAGAAATGTCTTCCTCACTGAAAAAGTGCCATGTTTGGTGCCAATTTGGGAGAAAATATAGAAATATGGAAATGACATACTGGATCAAATTGATTATCCCTCCAGACCAGTGTCCTCTCTCAGAAGGTAACCAGTACCAGGTGCTTCAGCAGAAGGTGCAAGAACCCTCATAGTGAAAAATTATAAAATCTCACTGTGTGAGAGGTTTCTTCCTAACCCTAAGCAAAAAAGTTGGCTTATGACCTGAAGCCCCAGGATTATATACCTTTATTTATTTATCTAATGTTAATGTGGACATTCTAATTATCCATAACAATGTCAACTGTTTTTAATCTTGCTGTTAGTTCCTAAGATTAACTACATAATATGAGTTCAAGTTATGCAGTTGATAATCCACCATCTAGGCCAGCAGGAGCTGGGAGTGCCTTGATACACACTGGGGGCTTGGCCCTGCCCCTCCTGTAGTCAATGCAAGCCTTACCATTTACTTCAATGGGAGCAGGTCTGTAAAGATGTCTGGGCCTTCATGTGGAAGGGAATGTGCTTCATTTGCCTTCACCAGAGGGTCTGTGGATACAGGAAGCCTGAGTGTGTGGGAAGAAGAAAATAGATAAGGGGATATCAGTGGATCTCCCGCCCCCAGCACCAACAATAAGAGAGGGATAGGTCAGAGTGTGCATAAAAACTGATTTGAAAGCCATTACAAAAATTCATTTGTTCATCCATAGATAAGCCTGTAGTCCCTTTTATTTCTTTCCCTAGCCATAACAGCAGTTTTCATGATGGTTTGTTTTCTCTCCCTCATGACTGCCTAGCTGTCAGATGAACAATTACATTGTTTACTGGAGTCCATTATTACCCCATTGTCTCTCTGTGCTGACCTGCAATTATCTACCAACCACAGCAGCAGTGAGGAACACCCAAAATGAGACTTTTGAAACTGAAACTGATCCACAGTTAACAGCTAGAAACAGAAATCCCATAGCAGAAAAATCAACCAACTGCTTCCTATCTCACATGAAGAAAAATAAAACCCAAATGCCAGGAGCTTGTGCCACTAACAGGAACAAGAAGCTAATGTGCATAATAATGAATGCTTAATTCCTTCCTCATTGTCTTTCAAAGAAGCTGAGAACAAAAGTAGCTTTATATCTGTCAAGCACATTACAGAAAGCAGTAACAGCAGCCTGGTATTATCCTCTCCTCAAGAGATTTAACTAGTAAATTGGCCACTAGAAAGGCTAGATTTTTGGAAGACAGGAGGATAGAAAATAGCAGACTAATGTTAAATCATTAGTAAAAAATAAAAGTGGTATTGTTTAATGAGGGACATCAATGATTGCCACCATTTAATAGCTGGGGTTATTCCATATAGATAAGAACACTTACCACTGTATATTTTAAAGAGTTAAAGCACAGACAGGTCTCTTATATTTATTGAAGTTGGGATTTGGTTATAATGACCTTATCAATTGAAGGAAAGTTGGCAA
This sequence comes from Lepidochelys kempii, assembly GCF_965140285.1. Classification (NCBI taxonomy): domain Eukaryota; kingdom Metazoa; phylum Chordata; order Testudines; family Cheloniidae; genus Lepidochelys; species Lepidochelys kempii. The sequence goes on from NC_136380.1 coordinate 181,344,271, forward strand.
TGCTTTCTTGACAATGCCATTATATGTGTTTGTATTTTCTTTTGCTGAGCCCATTATGAATTTTGATGATGCCTCAAACCCGATTCAGTGCTGTTTATTAATTGAGCTGGGAATACCTTCGTTCCCAGTGCAGCAGATATCTAGCTCATCAGCATTAATTATATACTTATTTTAAGTAGGATTTAACTGTCACTGCTCATTTTAAATAGCTGCTTCTCTAATGTATTGTATTCAGTGGTTGCACTTAAGTTTCTTTCATTTAAAAAAAAATTCCCAGCTGGAGAAATATTTCCTGTACTTAGAATGAGAAAAACTGATCAAAGAGTTTCTCTTTCAAAACAGCAGAGACTTTTTATGCAATCACTGTATATGTAAATAAAGAAAATATTGCAGTAGTATTCTTTTCTACAACTAAGGACAACCAATGAACAGATTCAACAAAATCTTTGCTTTTAAATTAAAATTCATTCCTTCCACCTAGAATCCGTTAACTAACCACCTTGACTTTAAGGCCTACCATTTTATAAGCAGAGAGCATAATGATACCTAGAGTTCAAGTGTTTCTGTTCTAAAGGGCTGCATCATCAAGGTGACTACTGAATGGTCATGGTATTGGTGCACTAAATAGTCAGGATATTGCAAGCAGTTTGTCATGTACATCTTGAGTTATAGTATATGGAACTAAAGTAAGAGTGGATCAAGTAAAACTGGAAACAAGCTCCATTGGAATTCTTCAGACTTTGGTTGTGGGAATAATCCCTGCAGATTTCTATTGTCTCCATCTGTGGTTCCATTTACCCTAATAGAACTACTGCCCCAAATTAGGAGCCCCATCTCAAGTCTCATCTATGCTAATGTGAAGGATGAACAAGAAGTAATCTGGAGAGTGTGCCAATTGGTTATATCTGCCTTTCGATCAGGCCACTAGTTGGCAGACTACAGTCTAATATTGATTTATGTAAGTAGCTATTTCCTCAGCCCTGAGTACCTTCTCTTTGGGGAGTTCTGACTAGTGATGTTACAGATGTGGATACATTTTCATTCTTTAAATCAAAACTAAAGACAATTTATCTTTGCTGTAAAACTCTAACTACACTCAGTAGACTATTATTGAATTATTACACTGCTTTGTTACAGCCCCTTGATGTCTTCTCTGAGAAAATATTATCTTCATTGAAGTTGTTGTTAGTTGATGAAAACCCAAACCTTTGCATTAATGGAAATAAGTATTTTAGAAATCTTTAGCAGCCTAACATGAAGTATTTATCTCTGCAACATACCTATCCACCCATAACAAATGCTCTGAACGCCATATTAGCTAGACACCATATACATACATTAGGAAACACCAATCTATCATTAACATTAAAATCTCTCCCCCTCCATCATTTCAAATAACTTCTTGAGTTAAATAAGCCTACAAGACTGGCATTACAGGGGGAATTACGCTGGTCTCCATTCTAGTTTTATTATATAGGGTTTGTTCAAGGCAAATCTCGACTTTTAGGTTGTTCATGTTATTGTGTGTGTGTCTGTGTAAATAACATTCAGGTAACTACTCTACTTTTATTTTCTTTCCCCAAGTTTCTTTGAGGTGTTTATTGTACTTCCATGACTGCACAATCCTCTTTGTGGACTCTATGCTAGGGGAAATGGGTATTCGGATTTGCAGAAAGAGGTTATGGGAATAGTGACTTCATTTCCAAGAGCATCCATCCCCACTCATTGGATTGCACCACAAAGCAAATATGGAGAGCTCTTCTGCAACTTCTTTCCAAGACTACTCTAAGGATGGTCTAGCCATAGGAGAGACTATGATATGGGGAGTAAGAGGCTACTATGCATTGTCTCATAGAACAGCAGTTCTCAGCTGAATCGGGTTGATTTTTTTCCTCTTTTTCTGTGTGCTGGGAGAGGGAAATGGTCTGGCTGCTTTTTTTTTTTTTTTTTTACACTAAAATTCAGCATATTTTCTTGAAAACAAATGTGTTTTTAGTGGCATTGTTTTTAACAAATCATTTCGTAACTAGCTGTATTCTTGACCTTCATCATACTGTGACCCACATCCCATTTGGCAACATAGGAAGGACAGAGAGGTCACACACATCCAACATTGGCCTTAAGAGTATAATATAATATTTTAATAATGGAGAACAGTAAGAACATTTTAGATGACTTGACAGTGTCCCCCTTTTTAAAACTGGCCATTGTTTTTTTATGAAGAGTTCTAAAACTAGAAATCAAAACTTGAGTATCTGCAAAATGACAGCCATGAGTCAAAGTAATAGTAACCAATGTGAAAGAAAACAGAAAATAAAGTGGTATTGATTTAGAAATAGCCCTATTATTCTTAACTTTCCATTTTGGCAACTAAGCTTTCTAGATGCTTTCACAGCACACCTATAAGGTTAAGAAATTATCGGTGTTTTTAAACTTACATATGCAGTAATGCTCACATTGTAAAAAAGAAGTGAAGAAACAAAGAACTTTAAGTAGGCATTTTCATTCTGTTCATAGCAATTATTCTTGCTGTCAGTAGGTGTAAAATGTAATACCACAGGAAAGTGCCAGGAGCCAAATGTATTCCAACACAAAACAACGTACAATACATGCAAATTAAACATTGCTTGAAAATAGTTCCCGGTAGCTACTGGCCTACAGAAACTTACCAGAAACCATAGGCTGTACAACTGCAGAACCTGTTTTTGGTAGTCATCTTTAACTAGACCCCCACAACTGTGAGCTTCAGATCTTTTGCTGATATTTGCTGTGATGGTGGGGAGCAGACAGAGAGATGGCCTTTGAGGAAGCTGAAAAGGAAATTCAAATGTACTTACAATAGTGAAGAGCAACCACATTTATTATCTGCCTAACAAAAAATTATTGGGATCCATCATAGAACAGTGGTGAAGAGTCTTATTAATTTATTCCCTGTTTATTGACGAGATGGCTGCTACATTGGTTTTAATTACTTAAACAGTGCCCAAAACAAGTGATAGAATTTGTCTCTATCATTATAATAAATAAAATAAGCCTTCTAAAGTATGGTCAACTTAGGATCTTGCAACTGATAGCACATGCCAAAACAGCAGCCTGTCGTGTACAATTAGTAGCAAGATCAAGGCTTGAGTGTACAAGTCAATTTCAAAATGTCTTAGATTTGAGTGGCTGGCTAATTTGGAGGTAAAAACAATAATATGTATTTAAAATCAGTTTGGTTTAAAAGCTCCTCTCCTCTTCCATTTGAGCTGATGGGAAATAAAAGGAAAAGATGACACATAAAAGGAATTTTTAAATGTTTTTTCAATTTATTTTCTCTCAAGAAAAGCTTCTTTTGTTACCGCCATGTCTAATCTGCACTAAGCAAAACATATAAAATATATAGTATTTCTACATCAGTTCCACTTCCCTCAAGCACTCTGGACTGGTGAAGTTCATTGTGAAGGGGACGCACTCGGAAGCATATTTGTTCCCACTTCCTCACTTTGCCCTTTATTGTGGGCAATGTTAAGAATTTAGAACATTTTCTTCTTAAAAAAGGTATGTTATAACCTGAATTTTTTCCTGCTGTCCCCCACAAAAGAAACCTTTGAAGTACAATAATAGGAGAAAATACATTTTTGCTTATTATGTTCACCTTTTTCCAGAAACGATTACAAGTCAGGGGAGGGGAAAAAACAGTAGAGGGCACTAACAGGCTGCTCTGAGTGTGCAACAGAACACTTCTCATGCTGAATCAATGCTAAATAGATGAGAGGATCTTGTTCATTCCCCCCACCCCCGCTCCCTATTTGACTTTTGCAAATGAGAGAAGGGTAAGAGATGGGGATGGGTTATGAGATTTCAATACACATCACTGTGCAAAGTCAAGTTTAGCAGGAGAAAGCACAGGTAAATCTCAACCTAAGTGAAGTCAGTATTAGAAAAAAAAATTAGCTCTCTGGTACATATCAAGTTATTAAATTAACTGAGGTCATAAAGTTAGGTGGTTTATATTTGACTTAATCACATACAATTCTATTAATTAATTAATGGCAGTTTTCTTGTTATGCTATAAAAGAGTAGTAATCCTCAGTACTAAGTAATGCTTGGAGAAAATGGGCATGTCAATGATCAGACTTGGCTGCTGCTGCTTCCTGCAGTCCCCTTTGGCCTGAAGCGGCGAACCGTGGCCAGTGGAAGCTGTGATCGGCCGAACCTGCGGACGTGGGGGCCAAAGTTTGCAAATCCCTGGATGGGAGCATGTGGAGCCAAAGGAAAAGTCTGATATGGGATACCATGCCATCCAATCGTCACCCTTCTTGGCAATCTCATCAGAGAAATCAAGGAATGAATATACATGGAGATCTCACAGCGATGCTTTAAAGTCTAGGTTAAAAAAAAAACCACTGATAGAAGAAAGTGGTTATTTCTGTTGACCATGCTATAGATTTTATGTGAATCTGGAACTTTCATTTTCCAATGTAGCAAGTTTATTAATTTTAAAAGAGCAGAGATAGGATGGAGGAAGAGTTGATTCCATAACCCAACACTATTTCTTGTATTTAAGCCATCTTGATTTTTGATAGCCAGCAACTGCCATAGGTTGTAGAAAGATCCACAGCCAGGTGCTCCAGGAGGACTGTGATGTTATCTTTATTATTGTTCCAGCTGACCTAGCTCTTTGTTGTGATTAAGTTGTCCAATCAAATGAGACCTTTTTTAATGGTTTGTGATTTAGCCAAGAAGAGATCATGGATTTTACATGTCTGTTTATTTGCAATTGTTCAGCTAACAGTTTGTGCAAATGATGTTAGGACTGTTTGTGAACTGCTCGCTGTGATCTTTCGCTACATAATTGGCCAGCTCGGTCACACTGTATACCTTCTGGTCCTTGATAGGATCAACTAAACTTTAAAAACTGGAAGAATTCTCTTTGTTGTTTGTAAAAGTTATCAGTGAACATACATAGGCATTAGACAAAATTATTGTGCAAATACTAGAGATCTTCTCAAAATGGCAAAGGGATGTTGTTGTTTTTCCAGGGCACCTTTTCTGCATGTGGTCTCCCAACACATTCATTCCTTAGTTCCTCTGCTGAGATTTGCAAGAAGGGTGCTAATCAAATGGCATGATATCCCAGGTAAGTCTTTTCCTTCACCTACTCTGATCACTGCCATGCTCATTTTCTCAATTAAGAGAATGTTTACTTGAACTGATATTTGAGACTTTTTTTGCTTCCTGAAGACAGTCTTGCAAACAACTTCCCCTTACCTGAATATTCATGAATACTAGTAAAGTGAACTAAAAAGAATGTTCAAATTCTGTATTTTACTCAGAGTTAGAAATGGTGTGAGGATTGTTACATTATGTTACATCATTTCTAAGTTTTGCTGAGATACAGACAGCTACGACAAATTCTTCACATGCCAATGACGCAGAGGATATTTCCTTCCCTCCCTGCCTCATTTAAGGTCTTTTACTCTCACTGTAGTATCTCAGTTTGACAAGTTTCTGTTAGCTACTCCTATTGATTATAGAACCAATCACCATCCTGCAAACACACACTCTGTGTAAGCATATCTCTACTCATGAGAGTTAGTCATATTGATTTCAAGAGGGACTATTCAGGTGATTATGTAGATGTGCAGTGTTTGTAGAATAGATGCCTTAAAATACACAGTTCAGAAATTTCCAAACAGATAAAATATACTAAATAAGTCACCACCTGCCTGATTCCCATAGATGAGTTCTATGCTCCACTGATTTCCCAAGGTGGATATGATAACTGCAGAGAATGCTGGGGCCATCACACTGAAAGGAAGGCAGTGATCCATGCCTTTGTTGTAGCTAAAAGAATGAACAAAATAACAAAAGAAAGAAAGAAATAGTTTCAAGTCTGAGTGTCTCTTGCACTGTTGACAGTGTATTTGGTGCATTCTGTATATTATTCTAGAGTTAATGGAGTTTTCTGAATCCTATTTGCAAATCATCTTTATGAGAGAGAGACTACAGGACCCTGAGTGTAGTTAGATGACTAGGACAAACCAATATGGCATACAGACAGCATTTTAATGCTTGGATATCACGCTTTCTGAAGCTCCTAGACACCTGCTGGTGGTTCAGCATTTTAAAACAGAAAGGAAAAAAATGTATTTTTTTCTCTGGCAAGAGGTTACTGCTGCTGTTCACCTGGGTAGCAATTTGTCCATTTGCATCAGTAGATAATTAACTTTGGGAAATGGCTTCCTCAGTGTTCTCTCCCCTTGATATTCAAAGCAAAACATTTAATTTTAAATTGCAAAACAGCAACGACGACTGTGATGGGGACAATTATGATACCCTATACAGTTAAACTCTGTTTATATTAAAGAAGAATGATTGGGCCACATTCATCACCATTGTAGCCGAAGGAGCAGGGAAGTAGAGGAGAAAAGTCTACAACAAATTCTGCATAGTTTAGAGAATAAGGACAGTGCCACATTCTCTCCCCGATAAGCTGGACTAACAGAGACACGTAAAAGCCAGAGGATGCATCTCAGAGCTGTGAACTCAAGGATCTGCAGAGAAATTGGGTACCAATCACACTAATCTTGGAGCATCCAGGTAGAGTATCTGTCCTTCTGCACTGGTGGTTGGGATTCCCTCCAAGACTTTTTCCACTTGGCTTATCCAGAACATCTTGTCCAGTTCTGGGAGAACACTTCATCCTGTTCTCTGGGACCCAAAATACTCAGCTTGACTCCAGAACATCATTCAGATTACTTTATTAGCCACGTAAGACCTCTTTGCCCATGCTGGCCAGGCCCATACACAAAGGGATTGGGTACAGGGTGATACCACAATTCCAATCCATGTCACACATTTATACACATCTTTCCTAGCTACAAACATCTATGCTATGCAGATTGGGTACAGCAAACTTATCAGCGAAGAGTGTTTGTGATTACTTTGTTTACACTAAGGACGCCTACAATAGTTTAGCTAGTTTCTGCCTCCCTTAGTTACTATGAACATTTTCACAATAGTTAGTTGTTTCAGCAATTACTTGTTTAGGTTAGTTCATTAGTTACTTGTTCAGGCATGTCCTGTCTTAACTTTGCCCTGCTCATGTTAGTTAAGCCAGCCTTACATTGATCTCCAGACCCCTCTCTTCACTGGCAGCACGATTTATGAATTAGCTATACACCCGACTCCCCCAGTATGTCTATACATTATTTCCGACCTCGAAGGGAGGCAGAAGCTTCAAAGAAGGGGTCAGTTTCTGCATCTAGTAACTAACAAGTTTTCCCCATCAATTAGAATGTGTTGGGGAAGGATGCTGGCCAGCTTTTCCCCTAAAATCACTCATATTACGGTGCTGATTGCCAAAGGAGAGTATGCCAGAGGTTAGTAAGGCAGAAGGATGCCATGCTGTGACCCATTCCAGGTACAATCTATGGCCTCATTTTGGCATGACTGAAGAGTTTTTCTCTGTTCCCTCCATATCATAAAGCCAATATAATGGCTCTGGTTTTGAATGAAACAGTTGTACAATAAAAATCACATGTGTATTTATCCTCTGCCCCTGCTAATTACATTTATGTTTTATATTTTCTACTCATTTCTATTTGTGCTACTAACTCCAAGCTTACGCAAATCAATGGGAGCTTTTCCATTGTGTCTTATATGCCCTATATCACTATACAATCTGAAAACCTGCCAAATATTTTAAAAAATAAATAATCTTTCTTCTGAAGCTATAGCTTGTATAGTTTATACAAGCTATAGCTTGTATAGACATAGCTTGTTTAGTTTATTCAGCTTCATTTTTTTGTCTGCATGCATATAGTTTATTGAAGAAAGCAAAATGGAAGCAAATGTTTTAATTCCTCCTCTTTCCAGGTAGCAAATGGGACCCCAGAATAGCACCTTTTTCTATCTCCTTTTTGATAAAATAAACTGATTGAACCCTAAGTCTCTGACTAAGGCATTTTCTCTGTCCCTCAAATAATTTTTGTGGCTCTTTTCTGAATTTTTTCCAATTGTTCAATATAATTTTTTAAAATGAGGATACCAGAAATGTACACAGTATCCCAGCATAGTTCTCACTAACGCCATATACAGAGGCCAAATCACATCCCTACACCCCTTGAGTTATCCCTTTTGCCACAGCATCACACTGGAAACTCATGCTGAATTGTTCATCCGCTGTGACCCTTACATCCATTTCACAGTCACTGGTTTCCAAAATACAGTTCCCCATTCTGTAGGTATGGCCTGCATTCCTTGTTCTTTGATGTATAGCTTTGCATTTGGCTGTACTAAAACACATTCTGTTTCAACAGACCCAGGTTACCAATTGATCCAGATTGCTCTATGTGACTGCCTTATCCTCATCATTATTTACCACTCCATCAATCTTTGTGTCATCCAGAGATGTTATCAGCAGTGATTTTCCAGATCATTTAGGAAAATTGTTGACAGTTGGGCCAATTTCTGATGACTGAAGAATCTCACTAGAAACACCCCCATTTTATGATGATTCCCTATTGATTACTACTTTTTTGAAAATGGTCAGTTATTCAGTTCTTTCTCCATTTAGTATGTGCTCTATTGATATGGTATAGTGCTTTTATTTGCTAAATCTGAACATACTGTACTAAGTCAAACATCTTACAAAAGTCTAAGTATATTACATCTTTACAATTACCTTTATCATACAAGCTTGTAATCTTAAAGAATGAAATTAGGTTTGTTTTACAAGATCTATTTTCCATAAACCATATTGACTAGTGTCACTGTGCCTCAGTGGGAAAGTTAAGGAAAAGTTAGCACATGTGACTCCATTTTGGTTTGGGGCCCACCATTGTTTAAATGCCAGCACATCATACACCAGGAGGAGTGATCCTTAGATACTGAATCCCTGTGAAAATCCTCCTCCTTGTCTCCAGCCTGCCTTGACTCCCAGTATCTGGTTTTTGTTAGTCTCTAACTCCCTGTCTCTTGGCCTTGATGTGAGGCCTCCCATCCTGATAATAAAAGTTACTGATGCATGGCTTTAGGACCATGCTGTGTAATTAACATACTGGTATAGCACGAGGAATGCACCAAGCAGGGATAGGTGGTAGATAAGACAAGGGTTTGTTTATTGGCTAAGGTTTCTGATGCACGAGGGCAACATGCTTTGCTAAAAAGTATATAACCTTTGTATAATCTGTATTCAGGGTCCCCTCCTGGCTAGCAGGGGGGCACCCCGCTCGAGCGTAATAAACTTAGTGTCTTTTGGGAACTCTGCAGTTGTGGACTTTGTTTCTGTGCCTCAGCCTAGATTTGAACTGTGCGTGACCTACGAGGTATAATTCGCAGCACTGGTGTGCGTGTCCTACCAGGTGTAATTCGCAGCAGGTCACAGCTGAGGAAGCAGATTCAGGACAGACTGCTGAGAGATAGGGCAGACTCACACCAAACTGGTGGTTATTCTATTATTAGATATTCCAAGCCAGAAACAAAAATAAACTTCTGTCTAACCACACTTGTTAACAAGAAGTCCAAACTGCAATCTCCTTAGGCATCCCAGCCCTTGTTTCACCACCCAGATGCTACACTTTATGATTAATGGTTACTGAAAATCAATTTAATCACATATAAGGTCTTTTAATCCCAAGAACTCAGCTACATAGCTAATATCATAACTTCTGATATAAAAATGATATATGTATATAAACAAGATAAATCATACTCAGCAAATCATAACTTTTCCACTGACATCTTACATGATATACTTTGTAAAAGATTTGTTGCAATTGTCTGACAGTGGCAATATTGATGATATAAATTGTCGTGTTTCAATCATACAGCATCACAACTAGCATTAAGTATATTCCTATCCTTTAGTTCTTTATCAATTGAATCCTGTATCTTCTTTTCCATTATTTTGCTCAGGACTGATGTCAGGCTAACTGGCCTATAGTTACCTGCATCATCCCACTTGTCCTTTCTGAATACAGGCTGAACATTAGCACTCTTCTAGTCATCTGGAGTTTCCCAGACATTCCAAGGTTTATTAATAATTAATATTGAGCCAGAGATCTCTTCAACCAACTCTTTTAGGACTCTTGGATGCAAGTTACCCTGGCCTGGTGCTTTAAAAAAAAATTATCCCTACAAGATGATGTCTAGGATCTCAGTTACTAATGAACTGCAAAACACTTCATTATCCTCATATGATAAAAGTATGTCCTCCTGCTTCTTGCCAAATACAGAAGACAAATATTTATTAACTACTTCTGCCCTCTCTGCATCTTTAACCGTTTTCCATCTCCTTTTAGTAACAGGACTATCACATTGTTCCTAATATATTTCAAATTTCTTGTTATTGTATTTAAGTCTTAAATATCTTAGAACCTAAATCTTACTGGCATTCAATGGGACAGACTCCTAAATTGTTTAGGTGCTTTTGCAAATTTTATCCATAATCATTATAGTAGTGTGTTGGATTGGAGGCCAAAAGGCAAAGACAATTCCCCTGCTGTAGAAAAATAAGTTAATGAATCAGAAACCATATCATTCAGGAAAAAAAATGGTCTTGTCTATGAATTGTACAGTAAGGAATGGAAGCAGAACATTGCACATATGATATGTTTCCCATAACAAAGAAAAGTGTCAGATAAGAATAGGATTTCACTCAATACGTATCCATTTTGGGGAAAGAAATTGTAACAGTGAGAAATACAAAAATCAGCTGAGGAATTATGGATACTCACTGATGATATGATTTAAAGTCTCTGGCCAAACACTGGAAGAAATAGATTCTCTCCCAGACAAGAGAGAAGAAAGCTATCTACCCATCTCCAATGTAAATTAAGTAGTATGGAATCAGAATAATGCATAGAAATATACATATGAATCAGGAGGAGGATGGACACTGCACTCCTAAGAAGCCTTCCTGCATCTTGAAAGAGGGCCAACACATTTTGGGAAGACAGCACAGCATTTACACCCCATTAGGCTAGAGGCTTTGCCTGGGCTTCCTTTTCAAAGAATATATTCCAAAGCTTTACTGGACGATAAAAAGAAAGGGAAGGACACCCTATGATTGTCCATCACTTGCGGGCTACACGGGGCCAAAGTTTGTGAGATCACAGAACACTGGGTCCTTCAGCCAACAGGATTAAAGTCTCTAGAAACTGAATATAGGTGAGAAAAGTGCTTAGGGAAAAAGAGAACTTTCTGAAGTTTTAGTCTTAGAAGCGTATGTTATTTTTGTCTATCCTTACTCCTTGTACTTGGGATCACTTAAACTGATCACTTTTCGGTTTGTTTAACAAACTAGTTTTATTTTTACTATAAACCAGTTCAGTGCTGTGATTGAAATAAGAGTGTTTGTCGAACACCCATTAAATTAATGAGCTGCAGAGTACTGACTCTTTAAAGGAGCAACAAACGTAACTTCTGAGAGTGCTCCAGGAGAAGGCCAGACACTACAGATGCAGGTGGTTTTGGGGAAACTCAGGAATGGGGGCAGGTGTTGGGGTCACCGCAAAAAGTAATGGTTGGTGGAAGCTAGGCTGTGATCTTCATGCTTGTATGTTGGCTGCTGCTATCAAAACTGTGAGCCACAGCAGCATAGCATTTAAGGCACCCGGAGCTGCAGGACTGGTGGTGACACAACCCTTTACTGGTCTGGATGGAGCCCCAAAGCATCACAGGTCCCTAATCCAATTAATGCTAATGGCAGTTATCCATATTAAGTCCCCCACATAGTGGTGAGAAACCTGAACTTTAAGTTTATTGCACCACCCACCACACACATGCCTGAATTATAATTACAAACAATATATACAATGGAAGTGCCTAGAGATCTCCACCAAGATCAGCACCCCACTCTGCTGGGCATTACCTATACAAGTAATACAATTCAAATAGACAAGACAGACAAATGATGAGAAAAAAGGAAGTACTATTATCCCCATTTTACAAATGGGGGACTGAGGCAAAAGTTCAACATGAAATATGTAGCAGAGCTGGAAACTAAACTCATTTCTCGAGTCCCCGTCTAGTTCCTTAACCAAAAATCACTGTCTTTCTGTGTTCTTCTGTACTATACAGGGATAATATAATGTATATGTGTGTGCACGCACTTACACAAAGTAGTCATATACACATACACTATGATTTTAACATGTATAACTTGAACCTCACATTTAATTTTTCATGTTTAGTAAATTTGTATTAAACACCTCTTCTTTTGAGAATGTGACAGGCTTGCAAACCCAAGTGATATTAAAAACTAAGTATATGGTGAAATATAGCATTCAATTACACTCTTGGATAAATCAAATTAACAACAGATAAGTTAACTTATTAATAGATAACATTCATATAAAAACTATGGGAATGTGGGTATTAAATGTACAATAACAGCAGAATGTCACTGCAATAATGAGAGTGACCATTTTCTAAATCTCAGTTAATAGCTTTCTCTTCATACGTGTTTTAGGACTAGGTATCATTGGTCTAACTGACCAGTCCTTTGCCCAAACTCTAGAGCTCCCTGTGTCCTGTATTGACTTCTAGAGATTAAAATTCAAGGATTCATTCATTAAGTCTTTTCCTCCAAGGGATAGAAGCAATTTTTATAATCTCCCAAAGGAGTTCAGTGATGATATTTTGTCAATCTGTGATAAGGAAGGGCTAAACTGCTTTCCTCATTGCTGCTTTTCAGAGTATATCTGTTTAAAGTACACAGTAATAGCCCAAGGGTTATAGATCTCAAACCAGGAGGAAATGAGGCCAAGGGCATATCCATCATTTATGAACTGAAGGCAGAGAGCTACAAGAATAGTGCTTATATCTTTAGAGTTTTCAGGAAAAAGTAAAAGATCAGGTTCAAGATTTTGGTTTCTAATTGTGTAGTGAAATTCAAATAAATATGAAACAGCAAAAGGCACAGCAGTTTTGAAGGAGAAAGATAGCTCCTAAATAATATTTTTGTTCAGGTGATTCAGATGGAGTCAATACGAAAAAGCCTAGTAAACTTAACTTCAACAGAAGCAACATCTTCACTCCCATATATAATTAGAATGATCTCTTCTGTTCTCTATTGCTAATCAGCACCTACTTTGGGAAAGGTACCATTAATTCTTGGGTAATTTAAAATTTTCATGTTTACCTATTTTATTACTTCAACAAATAAACAAAATTAATCTTATTTAGCCTCCATATAGCCAGAACCCTTACATTATAATGTGTTGCCTATTACAATCACACTGATGACACTTTAACAAAGATATTATGCTAGGAACTAGTATGTTTACCCCGATTGAATGATAATTTCAAATGTAAATAACACTTAGTTTAAGGTGGGTGGGAAATCTGCTACCCCAAAAAACAGCAATATAGAATCATCACTCAGAGAAGTTTCACATTTAACCTTGGCTTTTTAGATAATTTTTTAACCTGGTCTCTTTCTTTGAATCTACAACAATTTGCAGGTGATCTAAATGTCTTATCTACTACCTGAACAAGAGCTCTGCATAAATTCAAAAGTTCGTCTTTTTCACCAACAGAAGTTGGTCCAATAAAAAAATATTACCTCACCCACCTTGTCTCTCTATTACCTAATATTCTAACTACAGTGGCACCTAAGGGCTCTGGTTGGGGCTCCATGATGCTAGGTGCTTTACAGACATTAGCAATAAAAGATATATTTATTTTCCCAAAGATTGATTGTGTCTACATACTGTGCCAAAATTTTGGACATAAGACGAGAGACCAGGAATGAGTCGGGTTGAAAAATCAGGCATTTTACATCAGAAGCTACCATGATAGAAGTAATACCGAGAAATCTCTAGTAAAATTTGAGCAAAGTTCATAATTCTGCATACAGAACACTGGACCCTATGAGCCAAATGTCCCCTTTGCAATGAACAGGCCCAGAAAGTACTACGGCCCACATCTTGCCGCAGGATCCACTAGCACAAACCCTACCACCTGTATTTAGTTCCATTGAAGTCAATGGGATTATAGCAGCAGATCCTGAATGTCAACAACTCACTTAAGAATTGGCCTTTATGTGGGAATGCCTATCATGCCGTTCAGATATGAGGAAAAAAAAAATCTATTTGCAGCAGCCAGGTATGGAGATTACTAGAAACACCCACTGTGAGGTGAAACAACAACAACAACAACAAAACCACCGCTGTGGATGTGGTGCTGAAAAAGATACAGAGCACAGTACTATTATTACATGTATGGCAGTGCTTGCAATGGCCCTGTAGTATGGAAATGTGTAGCAACCTTTTCTGAGTCCCAGACAGAGCTAGTCAGGAAATAGGGATTTTCCCCCAAGGAACATTGTCAAAAATATTTAGCTCAAAATGGAAAATTTCTATCAGGAAAATCAAAATAAAGTATTATATTAAATTGATTTTTAAAGGTAATTTTTCTTAGATGACCTAGCTTTAAAGCAGTCTCGCCTTCCAAATGTATATTCTTCTGTGACATCAAGAATAACTAATCTAATGCATAAGCTTTCAGTTTTCTGTGATACTAAACTCTGTGAAGAGGTCTTCTAAAGAGATCATGAGGTTTTGTAAGTGGAAGAACACCAGTAAAGTTTCACAAGTATAAACATGGCTTTCATTCCATAGTTTTGGGAGGAATATGGACTTTACATATTTTAACATCAAGTAGGGAGATAATCAGTCTAGGATTTTTTCTTCTTTTTGTGGTAAACAGAATACAAACCCTGCTGAGAGTATTTGAGGGCTCAGATGATGGATCACAATGCCGTAGCTCTGTTATGGTTGTATTATGCAAATACCTTTTATACAGTCTTTTAAAAATGTATGACAAATATGTAATTGAGGATTTACTGTATATAAAGACAGATTCTTGACTTAATGCAACCCAATGCCTTCTCCAAAGCTTTTTGCATTTATGATGCAAATATATGTTAATGAAATGCTCATTGCACTGTGTGCGCTAATTTAGTGTTTGTGAATGGTGCAAGATTGAAAGTGCTGGACTGAAGTCCTCTACTTATCCATTTTTGCATGTGCATGCGTGCACACACACACAGGTAAGTACGTACTGGCAACGGTATTGCAAGCCTCAGCCATGTAACTAATCCCTGTTCTTGGTGACCTTGTTTAAGTCTGAGCTGTTCTACTTCAGGCCCACCTAATTTGGATTCATGGCCAGGAGAGATATTCTGCACAGTGAACCAACTAATCAAACCTAGACTGCACAGCCCAGACACCAGACCCAAGCATTGACCATTGTGAGGAGCTGTCAACATACTTCACTGATAAGATCAACTAATTATGATGGCACTTACTGGGAAAGAAAATTCCACCTCTGACCAGTTTATATTATCTGCCCCACTGCCTCTGACTGAGTATGGGCCCATCACACACACTGAAGCTGAAGAAACTGAAAAATATTAGAGCCACACCACGCAAAACTGTCCTTCCCGGCTGGTAAAAGCCAGTGAAAAACAATTATGCATACTGCTAATGGACTACTAACTATTCACTAGAACAGGTCAGAAAAAGTCTGACAAAACTTTCTTTCGTTGAAATTTCTCTGTTCATTGAAATTGAAAGATTTTGTGGAGATGGTTGGATATTTGGGCAAAATAATTAAGAAAATTACCACCAAACTCCAACATGTGACAATACTCAACATTGTGTATGCCTGGCAATCAGGGTCTACAACACAGTCACTAGTAGCACAAAAAGAGGATCTTCCCATGACCATGGGTAATATCTTCATGCTCAGACTGACGGACCTCTACAGCCTTTGAGCAAATGGACTACTAACATTACCCATCACATAGCAAAAGTAGAATGCACAGCATTACAATGCCTCCAATCAGTCCTCTCCAGCAGAACTGACAGAGTGGTGATGGCTAACTGCTCCTCTTCTCCAATGGCCTTCACTTGCAGGGTCCCACAGCATCCATACTATGACTACTATATCATGCAGGCATTGAAGAGAAGTGAGACACCATAGACTAAAAACAATATGCCAATGACACTGAACTGTACATTTCATACTCAACTGATGCTATCATCCCACTTCTAAAATGTCAGAATGCGTACAGGAACTAAGCTCTTGGATGAAAAGCAGCTGGCTCAAGCTGAACCCAGGCAAAACTGAAGTGGAGCTGGTCAGAAAAGGAAAAGATTTCTAAGAGCTGGCCGGCCATTCAGCCTCCATTTGTCAAAAGTGGTGCAAAACCTTTATCTTCCATTTAACTCCTCACTAAGCTTAGGTGACCAGAGAGCATCAGTTTCCAAAAAATGGCTTTTTTCACCTCCAGTTTGCTAGGAAACTTTGTCTCTTCCTCCTGACCAAGGACCTGGACACAGTAATTATGTGTTTGTCATGGGCAGGCTGGATTAGTGTAACTCACTGTACAGATAAGGTATAGGTTCCAGCTGGTACAGAATGCATCTGCCTGTCTTCTCCATGGTTCAAGCTATCATGAGCATATCAGGCCTGTGCTTCCACTGTCTCCCCCATCAGCCTCTGATGGCAGTTTAATAGCCTTGGTCCAAATTCTCAGGGAAATTAATGGATCAATCCCCAAATACATCAAAGACTAAATATCAATTCATGAGCCATTGAGAGAACTGCTCTCCTGTGGCACAGGATAGACCAAAAAGCTCAGGATGAAGCATCAGAGAGGTGGGAACAAAGCTTTCGTAGTCCCAGGGATACAGCTATGGAACAATCTTCTAGAGGAGGTGGAAGAATCCGGAGTCTGGGCAACTTTAGGAAACATTGCAAGACCTTTTTCTTTGGGAAAGCCTCTCCAGCAGAGGGACACTCACAATACAAACACCCCCTTCTATCCCCAAACTCCTACCAACCCAGTCCTCATTACCCCAAAAAAGCTACCCCAAGAAGAGTTTTTACTCTGACTGTGGAAAAATACCCAAGACGCAATGAAGTCCACTAGAGATTACACTATTGCTAATGATTTTACATGGAAGATGCTGAGATATTATAGTGAATGTCAGAAGTATAAAACCATAAGATAGAAACATATTGTTTGTGGCTACATTTAACTGAATATTTGAGATAAAGGTTAGGAAATTATTTTAATTAACTATTACTATACCCTGGACTTAGTGCCCCAACCCTCCCAAACTCCTAGTTGCTTGGACACATTTCCTCCAGAATACATCTGGCTGTGGGGAGCTCTGGTTTTCTAGTTACACCCCTAAGGGATGATGATGTGACAGAAAAGCAAGTAAACACACGCCACTTGCTTAGCAAAGGAATTTCTTATACCCACATTTTACTCTTAAAAAGCAAAAGTGTTACAGATCTATGCAATCCGATGAATCTAATCCCAGATTTGATCCGAGTCCTTTAGGCAATTGAAACCTTCCGTGCTTCTTGTTCTGACCATCCTGCTTCTGGCAGCGGAATGGTTCCCTTGGTTTGGAGAGCTTTTCTTTTTTTAAAACAGCCTCTATCTTTTTTTTGGGGGGGAAGGAGGCTTGGGGGGGGTCATCTGCTTCTGCTGAGGAATTTCCAGGCTCCAAGCCCTCATCTGCTTCTGGGCAGAGAGCAAAAGTTGATGACCCTGCAGAGACAAAACCCATTTTTTCCACTGGGTAGAACCATTCAATGTTGGTGGCCCTTGATTGCTCCATCACAGCTTCCCAGATGCACTCTGTCCATGGGCTGCCAAGCTCCTACTGCACAATGAATGCCCAAAGCCACACTAAAGGTTACATTAAAAATGGAGGTTGAAGTACAACACAACATTCACAAAACAAAATGGGAGTTTTAAGCTGAGACAGACATAGTCCCCAAACTGTTATACCATTGTCTATTAATTATTCCCTTGGCTCATTCCATTCACCATCATCAGCTGCTTATTACTGATGCAAAGTACCTTATAATGATATCTTTACTGACTGCATAGAAGAACTCTGATTGGTATTCTGGTCATTCTGCCAGAGACCTCAAGGAGGGGATGGCAAAACAGATGCATGAGTCCTGCATACTGGACCACAAAGAGCAATATCCAGTCTTCAAGACATGAGTGATATACAGTGTCATTGGGCCACACGTAGTTTGGGCTTGCAACTTTCAAAATACTGTTCGGAGAATGTGGATGTACACATATAAGTTGCTTTGGAGCCTGCAGTTTCTAATGCAGACTGTGTTTTTCCCATGTAAAGCCAAATTCTTTCTTGACCTCAGTTCTCATCAACAGGAATAGCATCTACACATGTGAAGTTAGTAATTGACTCAAAGCTGGTCTTAGTCCATATCCTGGTATAACAGATATTATTGCTAGTCAATATTTATGAATCCTGTCCTGGACTCAAGAGGCAAAAAGAGGGTAATGTTAAACTAAAATGCATGAAAATAGACTAGAGCTGGTTGATACTTCATAAACAGTGTTCGTGGACATTTGGTCAAATTCTGAAAAAAAATTCTTTGGCTATTCACAAATGTGAACAGCCATGTGAAACAGTCAAATACCCATATTCACATGGAAGCCAAGATATTTGTGAATGAAGATGAATATTTATTATTGACTGCTATTTTAAAAGTTACAATCATCCAATCAAGGAGAAGAAACAATACTGTGTGACTTAGGTGACCAATCACACACTATGAATCAAGAATAATCAAAGTGAACTGTTCTCAAACAGTTTCCATAAATTGTTACCAAAGAATTATGAAGAGTGAATGTTTGATTTTTACAGAGTTAGCAAATTATTCAAATAGAAAAATGAGATAATCTGGTAGCAAAGAATAATCTGAACAGTTCTAAGGGAGACCTAGAGTACAGGCTGATCACTGTTCATCTTTGGCAAAAGTATATTTATGGAAATTTTATCTGCCTGCAGATGGGTGTACACAGATCCACCAAGACCAAGAGAGCAGAGTTGGTGTTGCCCTTTTAGGAATAAATTCTGAACAGACTTACCTCATGTACAGTATTACAGGAGAGCTGGTAAAATATTTTAATTAAAAGTATGCCCTATTCTTTTTGACTAGCTTTATAGAATGGAGTTGCTTAGATGTCAGACACATAGGGCAGAATTTGACCCTTTTGTTTACCCCTGTGCAATCCCCATTGTAGTTACTGGGATTCTGTGGGTGAACAAAGGGATGAAGCTGGCCCATAATGGGCAGAGTACTTCACCTTTTTCTAGTTTTGTTAGTAATAAAAAAATAAAAGTTCAGTACTGAGCCTTTAATATTTTTGTGGCTCAGATATTTAGGAAATGTTATATATAATCTTCAAAGGGATTGTGCATGTGTTTGTTTGCAAATTATGCCCCACATATGCAAATATATTGCAGCATAAAGAAATTGAAAAGCATGCTATTTACAATTTTTAAAATAATTGAATATTGGTGTAAACTTCCATGCTGATAGCACTGGCAATTGAAATCCTCTATTCCTTGAATGGATAATCATAAGCTACAACTGTGCAAAATGCCTCAACCTTGATTTTGTGGGACCACTTCTAAGGGAAAGGATAAGTTACATCTCCAGTCACTAGTCTTCCTTTCAACAAGGATGCCGATTAGTACCAACTGTGATTCAGACATTTGTCAGCTGAGTCTACCATGCTGTGGCTAATACCTTTCAGTCACAACCAACCTGAGCTGGATATAAACAGATGAAAGGCTCCATATTCTATTACTGATCCCCTGAGTCACCCTCTCTGAAAAGCAATTTGCCATGTACTAAATTGAAAGTATCATCTGATTTGCTGAGACATCAAAACTTCATTTCATAATACCACAAATTTCTTCAGTGACAGCTGTGATGAACTGGTTGCTACACTGTTACATTGCCTTAGAGAGGTGAAAGAAGAAAAGGGGAAAACGAGAAACAAGAAGAGGGTCAGTAAGCCAAGAGCTAAAGGAATATTCAGAGTAAGAAACATTTGTTTTTAAATTTCAGTTTACTGACCCATCTATGAAAAGCAAATATTTAACATGACAGACCCAAGATGCAACTGGTGAATCCTTCTGTGCCCTGTTAGAGTCTTCACATGAGCTTACTTACCCTTAGCCATCTGTTAAATGTAATTGTAGCTGAAAACCATGTTTTTTTCTGACTCTGGTCCTAATATTCCCTTTTCCTGTACAAAACAGAGGGGAACAAACGTGTGAATCCAGGGGGGTTGGGAGGGCTCAGTTTGTTGGACACTGGTCCTAAATTGTCATTATGCCTTTATAGTCAGTGCTCTGGGCACACATACATTTAATAGACACATTTTTAAAACCTGACAAAGTAAATAAAATAGATATGTGAAATAAATACATTTGATTGGATTTCTAAATCATTCATTACCATTAAAGTAGCATTTAAAGACCCTTAAACACGGTGCAAATACAGAGTAAGAGATGGCCAATCTCTTACTCTGTATTTGAGAGAAGCATCTAACGTAAAAAGATAAAACAGACAAATGCTGGGCAAAAGGAAGTATCATTGTCCCCATTTTACAGATTTGGAACTGAGGCACGGAGAGATTATATGATTTACTCAAGGTTCCATTGGGAGTCTGCATCACACCTAGAGTGCTAATCCAGTACCTTGATCTCAAGACCATTCCCCATCTGCTTCCAATACCGTGGACGCACACGTATGTGTGTGTATAATTAAACCACCATTCAGTGAGTCCAAACAGACTTCCCAAATTCTTCCAGACCAACCCATGAACTTCCAATAGCTCAGCCCTGACCTCCAGTATAAGCCCAAGTGAACAATTAGGCCTTGCAATGTGACCTGAAGGTCAACAAGCTCAGGTCCTGTGGAACCAAGACATGAAATAAGGCAGATGACTTCATTGAAAACAGCTTGCTTGTAGACATCTGGAAATTAAAGTAAGGGGGTGCTAGCTCTATCACCTTAAATGAACAACAGTCACAGTAGCACACCGGGAGAGAAACAGCACGGGAAAGTACACGGAAAGCAGAGATGATAACTGCCTGGGTACGGTGTTCTGAGCTCACAGCTCTCCACATAGCACTCACTCTTTGTGAAAAATGCACACTTGGGACTTTGTGAAAATATGGGAGGCATGGCTAGCTGAAGCAGAGGCAGACCTGGCAAGGAGCAGCCCGAGTCTCTACCCTTGGATAAGGTAGAAAGGTGCAAACATAACAGAGGAAATAGTTGCAGCATGGACAACAAACAAGGTGTGCTGCCAGAGTGAGGGACAGAAGAGAGCATGGGAAGGTTGGCACTCCGCAGAGATACCCCAAAATCCTCAGGATTGGGATTAGGATTGGAATTCTTCATGGATCCTCAATCTGTGCGTTGTCAGATATCCCCTAAATCCCTCCTGCCCGATACCCTCAGAAAGGTAAATGGTTCATGTTCTCCACCCTATCAACCTGTCATTTTCAACATAAAACACCTCAGAGAGGGATGAAGTATGTGAAGAGAAATGTTTGTCCCCATATGTTATGTTTATTATGAAACCTACATTCTTGACAGTGCAGGACTAGATTGTAATTTTACAGTCTACCCGGAGAAAGGGATGGGGCATTGCTAAGGTGCCCCAGTAACAGAGCAGAAAACTAACTGTGACAGAGTCCCAGTTCCTTCCCTGATCCCCCCAGAGAGAAATATTACTTCACCCTTTTCATGGAGCTTCTGGGACCCAGCTGTACACTCAGCCAGCTGCCCTGGCTAGTGAATACAGAGGGAGTCAGAGCTACTCCCACTTCCCACCTCCTCCAAACCCTCTGTACCCACTTGCTCACAATTGGTAGAAGGAGGTGAGTAGCCCGTGCTCTCCACACCACAATCTCAGCAGGAAAAAAGGGGGTAAGAACTGTGACAATCTAGACCATAACATCTTTGTAGATGAGTATCCCTGTTCACTGAGTGCACACCACCTTATAATGTTTCAGGGCTGCTTATCCCAAATACCACATTTCCCCTACTTTTACTGTCGCCTGTGCTTTTTAAAATCAACATCCTCAGAAAGTTCTCAGAATTTTAATGCAACATTATGCTGGCTAGATAATTACCTCTGACAGTTAGTGTAAAATAGACTCAGAGTAATTTCCCTGCATTGGTTCTGCTTCATAAATTTCACTGGCAACAATCGGGAACACATTCTTCTACAAGTGCCTCTGGAGGGAGACACAGCCCAAAAAGTAGCTGGTGTCTGACAGAAAAAAAAGATATCCTTGGAGTTCCCAGAACACATTAATACTGCTTTAAAACATGAACTAAAATATACAAACTATGTTTTAGTCTAGCAGGACATGGCTGCAGTTGAATTTTGCAGTATTCCTTTAACCCTTCATTTACCTTGCATTTCAGTGCAAATATTTTGTTGAAAGTGAAACAAAATGAATTTTAAAAAAAATCCAGGGTTAATCAACTACATTTTTATTAATACAACCAACCTTAAGCTACAAGAGCTTTAGATGCTGCATTACATAATCCCACATTAGAAGTAGGGATACAGATGTTTTAAAAAATAAAAAGGCAGCTCATTTAATGCATCCAGTGAAATCTGATCACTGGTTCTGAATTACTACAAACCAAAGCAAGAATAAAATCCAGGGCAGAAGGCTATTGACGACATTCTCACACTATGTAGTAACATTGCAAATATAGGGCCTCATCCTGCTCTCCCTGAAATTAATGGGAGTTTTGCCAAGGACTTCACTGGAAAAAGGATAGAGCCACTGGCAACTGTACAGAAACCCAAACCATAAAACTACACCATTAAAAAGGGGGAGGAAGGTGGATTTTTTTTCCATTTTCTATCTACTTTATCAAAACCTAGTCTTTACTTTAAAAAATGTTGATTTTGCAATTGGTTGGAATCAGTATCCCCAGCTCCTGGTCACTCTTTGTTCCTGAGGAAGGAACATTTGAAGCACCTGGAACAAGTCTGGTATTTTAAGCAATATAATTAGACACTATCAAGTACTGCATCTGAACTCTGTTTTATTCCAAAATACTGGCCTGCAGCCATTCCTAATTATTTTATCACCAAACATTTGACTTAATATCTTCCTCTCCACTTTCTTATTACGAACCACTGTACAGTGGTGACTCAACTGATCTACCCCATAATGTCTCTTTGCAGGTGAGTGCTACAAGTCTCTGTAGAGTTGTTGTACTTTCTAAAGGAGCTGCTGTGTAGGTAGTCTATACAGCAGTCTCTGTGAAATGCCACACAGTCTTTCAAGGGAACACATTAAGAAAGTTTGGCTACCACTATCCAGGTGTAACATGGGAATGCACTATGTAACTAACTCTCAAATGCAAAGGGCCAAATTTAACCATGATGTAATTTCACTGGAGCCAATGAAGATATGGGTTTGGCCCAATGATTTAAGAAAGCTCCTGTATACACATCCAAAACAGTTTCTCACAAATACAAATGCTATGCTCACCCATTTGTTCACATATAATATTCTTCACACACCATGACCTCTTCTTGTCTCTGAGCTCTGTCAAGAACAGATGATCAGGCACAATCATGGGTAAACATCTATAACTTGGTAACGAAGACACTGGTTGACAAAAATGCTCTAAAATTTCTTTTTCTGCCTGGCATCTGAATCTCCGGCTAGATTCCCTCCTACTTTCTCTGGATCTTGTCGTGTTTCTCTAATAGTCTGTGGGCATGTAGATGGTCAGACCTCTTCTGGATTGTTTTCATTTCCATCTGGGGCAGTTTGCATTGTAAGAAATATGATAAACCTCACTACATGAGACCAGTGTCCTGTGATAAAATATCATGGGATCTAGTGCTTTTGTCATCTTTCATAGCAGCAAAGGGATGTCACAGAACGGACTGTCAGCTTCAAAACACTGTCCTTTGATCATATGCATACCCTTTGCAGATCGTGCAATACAAATTCTCACAGGGACATGGGACTCCCCCCCCTCCTCCATGCAGCATCATTAACTTCATCTCAAAGTTTGGTTATTCAGACATATGAGAGTTCACTTTTTAGATGATACCACTGGATAGGTTTCCTAACACAATTAGAGGCTTCCAATCCATGCATGTCACTCACTGTGAACATGACTATGGATTTTTCTCTCTCTCTCTCTCTCACACTTACTTTTTAGGGGGTAGAAGCTGAGTTACTGCAGTAGCAAGAGCCATATTAGGCAAGAGATAAGATTAACAGATGAAAGAGACAGCAACGTTTTCCTCAACAGAAGGGATACGGAGTACCTGAGCACAGTAAAAAATGAATAGGTGAGCATAGCATTTGTGCCTGTGAGATGTGTATTCAGTAGCTATCTTAAATCACTGGGCCAAATCCATATCTGCTGTAACTCCATTGGTTCCAGTGAAATTACATCATGGTTAAATTTGGCCCTTTGCATTTGAGAGTTACTCACACAGGGCATTCACATGTTACATCTGGATATTAGCTGCCAAAATTACTTAATGAGTTCCATTGAAACACTGTGCAGCATTTCACAGTGACTGCTGTATAGAGTAGCTACATGGCAGCTCCTTTAGAAAGTATGACTACTTTACAGAGACTTGTAAGTACTCACCTTAAGGTTATAAAGTGAGTTTCTACAGCAGTTTTTTAATACTGATGAACACACTGTGACACACAGGCCCATTGGTGCAAGCTGGTTCATTACTCTGTGTCAGCAACTCCTAACAGGCCTAACAAACTCATTACACCTAAAACACTGCTGTTATAGTATTTATCTATAAAGAATGCCATGTGAAGTCTTAAATGAAAGCCAGGATCATGCTGGTCATTAACATCATTGCAAGATCTATGTATGTCTGTTATTTAAGGAGCTGCATGTACCTACCGAAAATGTGTTTTAGAAACTGAGTCCCAAGCAGAGCTGACAAACAGGTTTCTTCTGGACAGGAGAAAGTAATGTATGCATCTGTCAAATGTAGATTAATCATTGTAAGACAAAAACAATTGGACCCCTATTTATATATGAGTCAACAAGGGGGTGGGAAGTCAACAGGCAGAGAGGAACAGCAGGATGTGTGTGTGGGGAGGGGGAGCTTTGTCTAGACGTGCACTTGAAAGGTTTACTGTGCTATAACTGGGGGACAAGACAGACACTTTGTCTTCCATTACTGAGGAACAGTGGATCCCAGCCAGGTGGGTTGATGATGCTGGGAGTTTACTTTAGGTGCAAAATACTTTAGAAAAGATTTTGGCCTATTAAAGTTAGACTCTAAGAAACATTACTTTGTTTCCACTTATTGTCCTTTCTCGCTACTTCTTTTATTATAAACTTATGATTGTTTCACTATTAATATATTTCAATACTGTAATTTTATGAAAGACCTGATCCTGAGTTGTGCCAGTTAAGCTATGTACATACAGTCCTTTTGGGGAGAGCTTACCTGATAATTTCTGTCAGGGCTGGTCTACACTTGAAAGTTAGGTCAGCTAAACTACATCACTGAAGACTGTGAAAAACAGCATGCTCCCGTGAGGTTAATTAAACCAACCTAAGCACTAGGGTAGAGACCACTAAGTCAATTTAGCTACCACTTCTTGGAGAATTGGATTGACTACAGCAACAGAAGGAGTGAAGTTTTGGAATAGCCTTCCAAGGGAAGCAGTGGCGGCAAAAGATCTATCTGTCTTTAAGTTTATCCTCGATAAGTTTATGGAGGAGATGGTATGATGGGATAACATGGTTTTGGTAATTAAATATTCATGGTACATAGGCCTAATGACCTGTGATGGGATGTTAGATGGGGTGGGATCTGAGTTACCCAGGAAAGAATTTTCTGTAGTATCTGGCTGGTGAATCTTGCCCATATGCTCAGGGTTTAGGAATTTTTCTCCAGGCCAGATTGGAAGAGGCCCTACAGGTTTTTCACCTTCCTCTGTAGCATGGGGCATGGGTCACTTGCTGGAGGATTCTCTGCTCCTTGAAGTCTTTAAACCACGATTTGAGGACTTCAATAGCTCAGACATAGGTGAGGTTTTTCGCAGGAGTGGGTGGGTGAAATTCTGTGGCCTGCGTTGTGCAGGAGGTCAGACTAGATGATCATAATGGTCCCTTCTGACCTTAGTATCTATGAATCTATAACCCCCTCTGTCACTGTAGTAAGTATCTACACTACAACATTGCAGCTGTGTCACAGTAGCTTTTGTAGTGTAGACACACCCACAGTGTCCAGCGAAAGAATGCTGAATACTGCAGGGAGCACCCTGAGGACCCTGGAGTTGGTGTGTGTCTATCATCAGCCTGCACAGAGAGACTGAGGTTTGCAGGTCTCTGAAAGTTACTGCTTATGTGTGGCCAGAGACTATTGGTTTCAGGGAGTTGGGCTACAGAAGGCAGCAGTAAGACTGCTTCATGCTAAGGGTAGGTAGTGGTGAGGTGCCTCACAGCCTGAGGTGTCCCTGGGAAGCATCACATATGTACTTGCAACTTCAATGTGCAAAGTAAATTGGCTGCTCTCAATCCTGGGCCACACTGGACAATTGTTCAAAGAACACCCCCGCCACACTCTCACCTTTCTCAAGGTACTTTTGCCCAATTAATAATCTCTACTGCAGTGAGGCACTGTATTAAAATAATAAGCAGCATAGCAAAATGGAGGTACATTAGCAAAGATGTGTAAGGAAGCTTTCATGGTATCTCTTAGTAGCCACTGCTAACACATTCTCAGTTTCCTGAGTGTCTTAAAATCAACCCGAAATGTCATTTTAAAGGAAAAAGTACCTTATTACTGAAGTGTGCTTGGGAAGCCGGTACACTCCTAACCTAGAAGGCTATAATGATCACATAATAGAATAACATGACAGAGTACATCTCAGAACACATCTCACTCATTCAGAAATGAAAGGTTTTCTTGTGGAATTTATCTGACTTGTTTTATTCCTTTTTTCATTCATGCAATGGTTCCCCACAGAATAAAAAAATTTAAACAATACAGACTGTTACTGAAACATATAATGATTCTTATAGCACATATATGGTACAATATTATAAATAGAACTCAAAATATTTACCCAAAGTCTATTGCTAAGGGACTAAACCCACCCAATGTCTAATGTTAGGTCCAATGCTCAGATGTGGCTGAGCTGTGCTTGGTATAGGACCTGGGGAAAGGGGTATGAAAATGGCAGATGGATATCTTTATTTTGGTTCAGTGCTGGAGCATTCCAAATCCAAATCAGTCACAGCTAGTGCAAGTTAGAGCTGCTCTAAGACTGCTCTAATTTGTGCCTGGCTCCATCAGCGAGCCAGAGGCCATTTTGGAATCTGGGGACCGTTGGAGTGCACTTGCTTTCTGGTCACAGCTCAGTTTCTAACACACTTGTAAACCGAGGCTGGGGGCTGGTATTGAGTTGGCTAGAACATCCCTTTGTTTCCCAGGAATTTTCCTATGGTGGGGTAATTTCCTACCAATTCTTAAACTTCTACTGCGGTAGCAATGCAGGTGGAATGTGGGCATAAACTATTCAGCCAGCCAACCCCTACTTTGAACTTTCCTTGCAAAGTGACAATCACCTGCAAAGTGATGATCCCCACACTCATTTGAGCAACAGAAGGTGGGGAATACATTTTCAGGTACCTGTAATATCTGCTTTGTTGGTTCTACCTACCATAAGGCAGAGGGGAGAAATTCTTCATTCTTTCTTATACACTTATTTACACTTGTGTAAGGAATTAATAAAATATTACCATTTTGGGGCTGATAATATTTTTTACAAACACTTCACAAAAGTGTAAATGGTTTCACATGGTGCATACAAGGTGTTTTGGTCACACACAAAACAGATAAAATTTCTAAGAACAAGGGGCTTCACTGTCCCGCACTTTGTGCAGCCATTTACACTTGTGCAAAGTGGATTTAAAACTTAGACCAAGTCTGAGTGGTAGCACCTTACATTCAGTTTGCACAAATTCTTCATAGGTGTAAGCAGATGAAAAGCAGCAAATTAGTAGGTCCCAGAAATACAAAGAGAACCTGATTCGGATCTCATTTATAATAGCTTTAAACTGGTGGAATTCCACTGGTTCTGATTTTCAGCTGTTTTTGTACTGCTTTCAGTATAGGTCAGTTGGTGACCAGTTTTGCCCCAGTTAAAGTTAGTGCAGCTCAAAGGCCGTTGTAATTGATGCTCAACTTCCCACAGCCCTGAATATCCAGTCCAGCAGTTGGCAGTAGCTAGAATGAGAAGTTCCTTGGCCACCCCATCTATACTGGGGACAAAGTGGGTCACTGGTACAGAGCACACTGTACACCAGATCTATGCCACCTGCTATCCCTGATGCTGGGCAAATGCACAGATAGCCAGTTAATCTGGCATTAAAACTTCCAGAGAATCATAAAGTAGCATACATAACTTTGAATTGGATCCATTGACTTCAGATAAGTTGCTTATGACTGTGACATAAGTAAGGTCAAAATGAGGCTCAGTCTTGAATGCTATTAGTTTTGATTCATCATAGTAAAGTAGTACTTGCTTGGGTCCATCACTTTGCCCTTAAATCAGAGGATGTGTGTGTGAAAGCCTATTAACTTCAGGTTAACGAATTTCTCAGAATTTGGCTAACAAATACATTTTCATACTTCCTTTCAGTTGCACAGGAGTTCTGCCTGATACATGGCCAGATCAGAAATCTACCTTGTAATAAAAGGGGCAACCAAGCAAGGCTGCATGGAAAAGCCATGAGAAAAGTGACAGTAAAAGGGATGCATCCCATGGCTTGTTTTATGACTAGCATTTGGTTCTTCATTCTGCCCCTGTGCGCTGACATTTGTGATCATTCTATCCTCCAGTTCTGAGTTTCCAAGCCTTGGGCCTGCTGCCGAGAAAACTCCCTCCTCCCATTATCAGGAATGACAGTCTCTCAGAGCCTTAGAAATGCAGTTGTTGAGGCAGATCACTATCTTGGAGGAAAAAAAGTAGGTAAAGAACTACTTCCATGGTGGGGCTTCATGATTAAAACCAGATTTTGAATTTGGGTGGCCAGTTTAGTCAGCAGATTAGCAGGGTGATGTGCTCTTAGCAACTGATATGGTTGAGAAGGTAGGCCAACTACGAAGCAGTATGATTGAGTATGACCATTTATATAATTGACATTGCCCTGTTATACCATTGCAACAAATCTTGTATAAAGAATATGCCATCTAAGGTGTCAATGGAAAAGTATGATTATACTGTTTACATGCACATATCATCTTTGTGTCTAAAGTTATGAATACTAGCCATGGAATTGTATCTTATACGTGTATTGTATCCCTGGGTAACACCCACCAGCTAAGATTTACTTCAAGACCAGACAGCAATGTGTTGATGACCCATCAAGGACACTTAGATCTCACAATGGGCCATAGAAGATACTCATTCACCCAGAAAGCTCTTCCTGTGGATGCCTCAGTAAGAATATGGGCAATGGCTGCCCCTGTGAGTCATCAGACTATGTAAGGATATGCGATCTGCTCATGTGACCCCAAACTCCATCTTGAGCCAGTAAATTTCCAGGCACATAGAAGAGAATATAAAAGACCCCACAGATGTCTCCATTTTCCCTCTTTCCTACCCTGATTCTTTGGACTGTGGATTTACAACTAAAAGGAGCATTTTCAACTATGGACTGAGGACCTTCCAATCTTTTGGAAGTTACCAGAGAGATGTTACAAGCCAGCAGTATATTCTATCACTGCTACAAACCTGATATAAGGACTTCTTCTTTCCTTTTATTATTAAACCTTTAAATTTTAGTTACTAAAGAATTGGCATTAGTGTGATTATTGGGTAAGATCTAAGTTATATATTGACCTTGTTTAGTCACTGATCTCTTGGGATTAAAAGGACCCTATGTTCGATTCAATTCAATTGGTTTTCACTAACCGCTTATCATAGAGTCCAGTGTCTGGGTGGAATGCCTAAGGAGACTGCATTTTTGACTTCCTGTTGACCAGTGTGGTGAGACTGTTTACTTTTCTTACTGGCTTGGTATAATCTAATGATAGAATAACCACCAGTTTGGGGTGGGTCTGCCCTATTTCTCAGCAGCTTGTCCTGAATTTGGCATGCTCAGCTGTGACCCACTAATGCACGGGGACACTGGGGGTGTTATTTTTTTAAGGTACACTGAATGGATGCAGGATTTAATTGGTGAAATTCTATGGCCTGTGTGATGCGGGAGGTCAGGCTGCAATGACCACAATGGTCCTTTCTGCCTTAAAAGTCTATGACATCTATACACATTACATTTCATTGGCTTATTTTACGTTTCCTGAACACTGGAGCTCACCTTTCCTTAGGTCTGGTCAATCCTACAGAGTTAGGTCGACATAAGGCAGCTTATGTCAACCTAACTCTAAGCGGTTACACTTAAATGTAGCTCCCACCGACATAACTCAGTTACTATACCAACTTAACTCCACCTCCATGAGAGGCGGAGTTGTGGGGTCCATGTAGTTAGGTTGATGCAGTGTCAGTGTCACCACTGCGTTGCTTACATCGACCACTGCTGCCTTTCAGAAGCTGTCCCACAATGCCTCACATTGACAGCTAACGCAGTGCAAGCACTCCTGATGAGGACTTGCACCATTGAACAAGGAGCTTAGAATGGAGATGCAAAAGCCATTCAATTACTGTGGTGGTTGTACGTCACCGTAACTTAGGTCAACTTAATTTTGTAGTGTAGACCTTGTCCTTGTAACTTAAAAGACTGAAGTGGTTGGTCTGGTCCTTTCCTATGACGTTAACAACATCAGTAAGAAAAGTGACAATCTTTTCCCTTAATTCTCCCTCCCTTGTTCTCCCACCCCGTTTCTGGTAATAGAATGCTTTTTCATTAAGTAACACCATTTAGAAGAGAATTCATCAGGGTGGAGGGGAAGCAGCTGCTTATTCTGGGTTGCATCACCACCACTAATGCAACTGTTTCACACCATTTCTCACACACAGCTGCAAATGCCCTGATATCCTAAAGAGAAGCACTAGAGAGGAAGAGAAAAACGCCACTCTTCCTCTAACAATCTGTGCTCTCTAGTGCCAATGACTAATTGAAACCTCCAGGAACATTTAACACAGCTAAAGTTCCCCTAATGTTTAGCTCATTATGGGGGGGAAATAGATGCAGAAACTTAACCTCTTTGTGCCTGATTTGTTGCCAGAGCAAAAGGAAGCAAAACAGTGGCAAATGTGATAGGGAGGGATGAGCTGGAGCAATGTGGAGAAAAGCACATGAATTCAACCACAGCTGCAGGGAGCAGCAGGAAGTGCGAATGTAGAAGAATGGGAGGAGCTGTGAGGTAGTGGATTGGTTGGCATGCTGTTATCAGGTGCCATTATATACCTGGCCAAAAGGAGCTATGCCAGCAGTCATACACCGAGAGGAAGTTGTATGCTATTGATAAGGGAAGAGAAAAAGAGGTAGTTCTATCGGAAAAAAGCAGCAGAACCAGCCAAGAGTACGTACTGTTTTCAATCAAATAATTTAATTGCTTTGAGAGAGTGGAACTCTTTTCAATGGCTCCATGACTAGACAAGTCACTGCATCACAGTGCATCAGAAATTAAAGGATAAATCCAACATCTTGCCTGTTATAAGGAAAACTAATATTGGTTTTGGTTTTGTAAAAGCAACAAAAGAAAACCACACGTGGTTTAGTATGCATGCTTCAAACCTCTTATTTGCAAGAATAAAAGAGGACACTTTTCACAAAATAAATGATTTACAAAATACTCATGGTCATCCTTCAGATTTGCAAACATCCTTCTTTCATACAAGAAAAAAAATCACCTCCCCAGTGAAATACTGTTATCTCAGCCAAATCTCTTTGGGTTTTGTAAAGTTTTCAATCAATTGCAAAACCAAAATAAGGTTTTATAGATTGATAGATTCCAAGGACCACTGTGATCATCTAATCTGACTTCCTGTATAATACAGGCCATAGAACTTTCCCCAGGCCATAGAACTTTCCCAACATAATATCTAGAGTATTTCTTTTAGAAAAAAAAATCCAGTTTTGATTTAAGAATTGCCAGAGAATTAAGGATCTACTACAACCCTTGGGTAAGTTGTTCCAGTGGTTAATAACCCTGATTGCCAAAAATCTAGTTCTTATTTCCAGTCTGAATTTGTCTAACTTCAACTTCCAGCCACTGGATCATGATATACCTTTCTCTGCTAGATTAAAGAGCCCATTTTAAAATATTTCTTCCTCATGTTAATACTTATAGACTGTAATCAAGTCACTGCTTAAACTTTTTTTGTTATGCTAAATAGATTGAGTTTGAGTCTATCACTAAGTCATGTTTTTAATCCTGTAGTTATTCTTGTGGCTCTTCTCTGAACTCTCTCCAATTTATCAACATTCTTTTTGAATTGCAGGAACCAGACCTGGACAAAATGTTCCAGCAGCAATCCCACCAGTGCCAGATAGAGAGGTAAAAATAATGACTTTGCTCCTACTCAAGATTCCTCTGTTCATGCATCCCAGGATTGCATTAGATCTTTCAGCCACAGCTATGCACGAGGAGCTCATGTTCTGCTGATTATCCATCACCACCTCCAAATCTTTTTCAGAGTCTCCATTTCCCAAGACAGAATCCCCCATTCAGCGAGTATGCCCTATGTAGCATAGGGCCAAGAACTGATCCCTGTGGAAACCCACCGAAAACACACACTCTTGATGACAATTCCCTGTTTACAGTTACATTCTGAGCCAGTCAGCCAACTTTTAATCCACTTAATGCATACTGTTCTAATTTTTAATCAAAATGTTGTGCAGTGCCAAGTCAAATGCTTTACAGAAGCTTAAGTATATAACACTGTTACCTTTATCAACCAAACTTGTTACCTCACCAAAAAAAAGATATCCAATTAGTTTGACAGGATCTATTTTCCATAAACCCATGTTGATTTGCATTAGTTACACTACCTTCCTATAATTCTTTATTAATTGAGTCTCCCACTTTATTATCTTGCCTGTGATTGATATTGAGTTGACAGACCTATAATTACCTGGGTCATCCCATTTACACTATTTAAAAGTTGGTACAACATTAGCTTTCTTCCAATCTTCTGGAACTTCCCCAGTACTCCAAGACTTATTGAAAATCAACATTAACAGTCCAGAGAGATCCTCAACCAGCTCTTTTAAAATTATTGGATTCAAGTTATCTGGATCTTCTGATTTAAGACTCACTAATATTAATAGCTTCAGTTTAACATCCTCCAGAGATACCGGTGGAATAGAAAGAGTGTTATCACCATGAGATATCATCTGTTTTTTCCTCTAAAAACAGAACACAAATGTTTCTGCCTGTTCTGTATTATTAATCTTTCTACCTTTTCCATCTAGTAATGGACCAATATCATTGTCAGGATTCTGTTGGTTCCTAATATATTTTTTAAAAACTCCTCCTTACTGTCCTTAACTCTGCTGGACACAAATTTCTCCTTGTGTTCTTTTGCTTCCCTTAGCAGTTTTCTACTATCCCTAATTTCCATCTATTCATTCCTATCAACTTCCCCTTTGTTCTATTTGTTTATATATATATATGTTTTACAGCTACTTTCACTTCCCCTCTAAAACATGTTTTTAAACCAGCATAGCCTTCTTCCTTGATTGTAGATTTCTGAGTATCTAGGAAGGTGTTCTTACATGATTCCCAATTACCATTAACATTTTTCTGATTAAATGTGAAATATATGCATAGGAAACAATGTTACCAATGATTGAAGGAGATTACAATGGAACATTGTGGTTAAAAACAGGAATGAATTGCCTCGGGAGGTTGTGGAATCTCTATTGTTGGAGATTTTTAAGAGCAGGTGAGACAAATACCTGTCAGGGATGGTGTAAAGGATATTTAGTGCTGCCATGAGTGTAGGGGACTAGACTTCTTGAGGTCCCTTCCAGTCCTACGAGTCTATGATTTGCACAATCCAGTAAAAAGCCCTTATTTGAATACCATACTTCATTGTAGAAATGGGCCTTTTGGAAAGATATGGGCTATGAAGTTGAAAGATGTGTCTCAGTAGTAAATATTGTCACTTTTGTGACAATACAATCAAATTCCATCCGGCACACAACTGTAGAATACCTGCCATCCACAAATACCAGTGCCTGCAAATACCTATCTGCAATTGTTCTTGCAAAAAATCTTGAACAAGCAAGTACTCTTCAAAGCAAAGAATTTTTTTAGATGCTTAAAAGTAAAATGGTCTTTTTTTTACTGTAAAAAATAAAATAAAACCTAAATACTTATTTTTCAGTGGTATGCATGGTTACTTTATTTTTTGACATATTATGCACCGTAACTTGGTAACATTCATGTAATGTGACCGATATCAGTGTAAATAACATGCCACTGGAAGGATAAGTCAGCACGGGTCTGTTGGAAAAATTAATTAATTTACATAATTGAAGGTGTTTATTTAGGCCTATTTGTCTGCCACATAAAGGATCAGAGGGTTAGGGTCCTGGGCTCAAAATTAAATAGCTTATATAGGAACCAGTGTAAAAAGCACAGTATCTAGCTTACTGAGAGTTCCTTAGGTTAGATCTTCACTGAAAAGGTAACTTGAGTTATCTACGCTTAAGTTAGTCTTACGTGAATGAGAAAGGCCACACTGAAATATCACTCGAACTTCACAGAGCGATTGTACCAACACTACCAGCTGATGAGCTGTGCTAACTTGAGCTGTAGCTTATACCCCAGGGTGGGCCAGCAACTCTATTTAAAAGCACCACTGCATATCAGTTAAGGGTTTGTGTGTGAGTACAAGATTCAATTCAGGGTCAATATTATAATTCAAGTCAACTCTCCCAAGCTCTTAGTGCTGCCTTGTTCATCTGTTGCAAAGTGACATCTTGTTTGTCAACTTTTTTGGAGGCATTGCTCCCTCTCACTCATTGCTATGAGGGGCCACATGTGGCTATAATTTCTGTTCGAGCAACAACATTTACAGAGTTATCATGGTTTGAACATTTTATGCATCACAACTTTAAAGGTTCTGCACACCAGATTGTTATTCTGAGTAGAATTAACATTACAGTAGGAAGTATAGGCCTGACAAAAACAGGACCCCATTGTGTTAGGCAGTATAGAAACAGTGAAAAAATCTTTGCCCCAAAGAGTTTATAATCTAAACAGACAAATGGGAAGGAGACACAGTGGCATAGCAACTTGTCCATGGTATCACAGCAGAGAATAGAAACCAGGTCTTCTGACTCCCAAGTACAGTGCTCTAATTGCTGCTAGACCATACTGTGTCAACTAGCAGTTCAATGAACTGTTAGGTACAACTGACAATTTTTCTTCTGCCCTTGGTCTTTCCTGTAACCATCTCCTGTCTCAAATGCTTCCTACTAGGATGTAATGCAGTATTCACTGTGTGTGCGTATGCAGTACTAATACACCTGAAAGTACAACTCTCAAGGTATTTTATTCTTTCTAAATCATTACTCACATCTACTATTTAGCACATAAAATCCCGCTAGTCTGTTCTTATCCTGCTGTCATTCAATCCCACACACATCAACTGACAGATGAAATCCTCACTCACTTCCGTTACACTGGAAAGGGAGTTACTGGCAGTTACTGTGAGAGGAAAGAAACATGAAGAATGAAGTTTTCTAAGGGAAGAGTGAGAATTTCCAACCTAAAACAGACACAGAGAGTAAAAACGAGTCCAGGTTAGCAGGTTTGAAAAGGAGTCAGGCTGGCCAAAAACAATTCTGGTTCACAAAAAATTCCAGAGTTTTGGAATTTTTGTTTTGTTCTAATGCAGAAGGAAAATGAGACCTTTAGATCATTTTCATAAGAAAATACCACCCCTGCAGAAAGAGACCCACCCCAAACTGCCCAGTGGTTAGGATCAAGTCTCCTGTGCTGACAGATTTGGAGTAGGGACTTGAACTTGGATCTCCCACATCCCACAAGAGTGCCCTGAACACCTGGCTGTTCTGGAGTCTCTTCTCTTCCATCCCCCTCCAAATTCCATCTGGGACCTGAGAAACCAAACACATTTCTTAAAACCAGTATAATTCCATGATGTCCCTAGCCTCTGATGGCGTACCTAGCCTTTGTTGGTCAGAAGCTGGGAATAGGCGACAGGGGATGTATCACTTGATGATTACCTGTTCTATTCATTCCCTCTGGGGCACCTGGCATTGGCCACTGTCAGTAGACAGGATACTGGGCTAGATGGACCTTTGGTCTGATCCAGTATGTTCATTCTTATGTAAACATTTAGGTTTTGACAAAACAACATTTTACAACAGAAAAAGGTTTCTTTGATTTTTTCCCCCAGCTCTAGTGAAGGCCGTCCCAATACTGCTGAGGCACTTGCAAAGTGACACAATGCAACTGAGTATAAGGGTAACATATTCAAGAGGGATTTATTGAATGGTAACATTTTCAAAAGCAATTTAGGTACTTGGATGTCTAAGTCTTATGGAAATTCACTGGGACTAAGTCACCTTTGAAAATAGGATTTGAGCACTTTTGAAGATTTTACCCCTAGACTTTTTTTTTTTTAAAGGTACATTTTTTGTGTGGGTGTATTGAAACATAATACTTACCACTTAGTCAAACATATTTTTGTCCAGATTTTCAACTGGCGTAAATTGGCAAAGCTAATTTTGACCTCAATGGTGACACCAGCTGATAAGCTGGCCAGTGGTTACAGCAGTTCACAGACACTATGGTTTTATGAAAACCACAATGCTCTTTGCAGGTCGATGTCTACTGAGATTGATAATAATGAGAATGTTTAGGGTTATTACTGCCTCTAAATAATACATCTGTTACACCTAACAAATGGCTTCACTGTAGGCAAATACCTATTTATTATCATACCTGAAACATAAATTAGACGGTAACTTATTTGCTTGCTCCAAAAAAAGAGCAGCTAAGTCAAATAAGATGAATGAGATTTCTGATTTACCTATTTTGTTGAGGGACAGACAGATATATCATCACAATTAATGTGTCTGTTACTAATTAAAAGCAATGTTCACAATGATCATTTGTGATGTAATTTTATATTCATGTGGTTCAATGGGCAGACCGGGGCGGGGGGAGAGCAGGATTTCAAATCCAAGAGTTAATTTCACTTTCTCCTTTTCTTCACTCTCCTCTTTGTTTTATGATTTCTACCAGCATCATTACCACTAGCTGTTTCTCATGTGTTGTTACTTATACGCCAATTCAGTTTCTTTTGTACAGCGCTTTTTCATATAAACCCTATCCTAAATGGTTTTACGTAATAATTTAGTTCACTAACCGCAGCAACTATACAGTGTGAATGAAAGAAAACAGTGGATTAAAGGCACTTTAGAGTGAATGAATGGCAGACGGCCAATAACAAAAGGAAAAAGCAATTAGACATGGGCTATGGAGAAAAGACATGTTTTAAGATAAGATGCTTCAGACTATATCACCAAAGAAAATAGTACATAATAATGGAGCAGATATTCAGCTCATATAAATCGTAAATGACTTCACTGGAGCTATGACCATATATATCAGCTCAGGAGCTGCCGCTAAATTAGACTATCCCCCTGTAAAACAAAATCTTCCGTGTAAGTGTGTGCATTCAGAGCTTGATTATAGGGACTCTGACACCAAGGCAACAAGGGCTGTATTAGAACCTAATCAGAACAGAACCTTATTTAGTATTTTCCCTAGTTAGTCTTTGGGTTTTTCTTAGATGAGGAGGTCAGAAGCAGAGAAGCTGCAGGGAGAGTACTGACATTCATCAGGACACTTAAGAATGGGATGGAAGGTGTTGTGGCCATAAATTAATACCTATGTCCAGTGTTAAGGCCTTGGGGAGACAGGAAGGAAGGGAGGGAAGGTTATCTTCCAGGAAATGTCCCAACAGACTGATTTTTCTGAAGAGTGTGAAGGCAAACAGATTTCATTTGAGACTGCTGTGACCTAAGGACGTCTTGATGGCAACTGACAAAAGGGTACATGAGAATTTCATTGCAGAAGTCCCCTGGGTCTGGTATCTACTCATCCTCCAAAGAATGTCATAATATCTCTAATGAAAGCTTGAGTCATACTGGTCATTATGGGACGTGTGTGTGGAAAATATGTGAAGAGTTATGGTATATATACTAAAAAATATGTTCTCTAGGTCTGAGAGTTAAGTCATGGAAAGGTGATCCACATACACTCTTGTCAGGCAGAAGGGCAGGGCGCTTATCTCACTCTGGCTAGTCATGTGCAAATTGAGTATTGTATGGTTCACAATGAACGCTCATTTAGAGTTTGAGCAAAATGCTAAATCAATAGACTCTGGGGGCTGGAGGAGAAAAACAAAAATGGGTTAGTCCTGTTTAGGACTAAGACAATTTGAAACCATTTCTGGAGTGCAGATGAACACCTAGTTATTCCTTCAATCTGTGAGGACAAGCCACCAGGAGGCTTGATTTTATGAGAAGGGATCTCAGCCAATGTGCCCTCTAATTTTTTTTCATCCATGTACGGAATGAATTTTTCAGCATCAATATCGAGGTAATGTGTGGATGTGCGCCTCCAGTAGAAACAAAACACTAGATATAATATATATATATATATATATATATATATATATATATATATATATATATATATATATATATATATATATATATATATATATATATATATATATATATATATTTATATTTACAGTTACCATAAGTATGGAAGAAGAAGAAATAATATTAAAGCAAGGGACAATTAACAAGGTGCACTGCTTAAGACGTTTATTTCGTATGAACCCTAACCCTAACCACTGCCCCAATAAATGCAAAAATGTTTCCTTTTAGGTAATGCTGGTCTGAAGTGTCTGGATTCTCAAAATACACACTAATGATGGTGCATCCTCAAATGCTAGGGCTAAAAGTGAAGGGAAACGGCACTTTATACCAACAATTAAAGACATATTTAATTGTAATGTAAGGGATTTACAGTTTCTAATTTTACTGATAACAGAAATATAAAAATAAAGACATTTTTACATTTTGATTACTGAGTTTTGAATTGTTTTACTGCAAATTCTACATATTTTCAACATTCAGACCGGCAACTAATGCCAGCCATTTCTCATCATTAAAATATTTTTAGCAACCTTCTTCCCCTCTTCCCACCCTCCAACAGGCCAATACCATTCACTCGACTATAAAACAGCAACATTTTTATAAATACTTTAGAAGTTTGATATCACTGTATTTTAAACTTTTAGGCAAAATTGTATATACTTTAAACACAAGCCATGCAAAAGAAATAAGCTAGTTAGAGAATGTTACTTAGAAAGCTTCAATTTTTAAAGCAAAATGGGGGAGAGGCAGGCATCTCTCCTATCCCACCGCAGCCCTGGGGCTGGGTGGGGGGGGAGTCTTCTCCCCACTGTAGACCTGCACACCCCAAGCTCCCCCATCACCAGCCTCCCACCTCACCCCACTGCCTCCCACCTACCCTCTATTCCCCACCTCTGGCTATGCCCTTGTGTGCGCACCTGCACAGCTGTAGCAATCAGGTGCATGCCCCTTGATGACCTCCTGTGCGGTCACACAGGTGTGCACCTTAGAGGGAACGCAGATCTCAGCCATCTGGTTGAAAATGCTGGGAACAGGACTTGGGGTATCTTGTAGGAGACCGTGGAATACCTTGTGCTTTACAGTTAGACTCCAGAAAGCATGTTATGATTTTGTTTTATATGTAACCCTTAGTTGCTAATAGTCTTACTTTCTATCACTTGAATCTCTGTTCTTTGGTAATAAACTTATTCCTGTTTTCATTATATCTCTATATACATCTGAGTACTGTGTGTTATGTAAAGTGGGGATCCTGAGTTGAACCTTGCAAATTTGGGTGTGCTGTTCACTTTTTGGAGTAGTGAATCTGAGTTCTATGAGTGTTCAGAGAACAGTGGCTGGGAGCACCAGAGCAATGCTCGGAGTACTTGGGGGTTGGTGTGCGCCCATTGCTAACCTGTACAGAGATAGCAAGGCTTGTGGACGCCTGGAAGGTAGTGCTTACATTGCCCGAGGCTGGTGGTTTCACAGAGCTGATCCACATTTCAATTTTGTCCGAATGAATCACTTTGATTTTGACTATTTAACACTTTTGATTATTTTTAAAGTAAAATAAAAGGATATTTTGAATTAAAGAGACATTTCAAACCAAAAATCAAAACACTTAATTTCAACATATTCAAACAGAATGTATTGCTGTTTTTTGCAATTGTTTGGTTTGAAAACAATTTGGCAAAACCAACGCAAATTGGCAAAATGTTTCAGTCACTCAATCTACATTTTCCACTGAGAAAAGTTTCAGCCTCGCTCTGCTCACCACCCTTGTCCATCCCCAGATTTCCTTCCCACTTTTAGTATTGTTTTGCAGTGAAAGGTATCTGGATGCTGACAGTCTCGTCATATCACTAATTACAGGCACATGAAAGGGGCAGGTGGTATGGAGCAGGCTTCTCTACATGGCTTTGCCAATTAATCTCTATCCTGACTCATAAACCCCCTGATTCCTGGGCCTCTGTTGAGCAGAAAGTCCACTCTGTTAAACTGTGTGGGGATTATTGCAGGGTAGCCCAAAATCCACTGTATCACCAAACTCCTTTTTAGTTGCGAACTTCAAATTGTGTTCTCTTGTAATGTCAAGAAATAGTAGTTTTAGTCTAAAAATGATGCAAAATTGTGGAAGTCACAATAACACAGTTACCATCTTTCCTTGACAAGCAGCGTGTCACAGGATGGGCTGGCCATTTAAGGACACTTAGATCCAGTCCCACCTGTGCCTCATTTTCTGCTTCCTGGGTAATGGGTTTGGGCCAGTGGTTGAGTCAGGTGATCAGGCCTTCCATGATGATAACCCATAAGTAGAGCAAAGAGACATGCAAAGCAGTTACTGTAACAGATGTTGCTCTAGGGGGGAAAAATAGGTGGTCTCTCCAGAGAGAGCCAGGGTCCGGAATGGGACAAGCGGAGCTCTCCTTTACAGGAAAATGGGGGAGCCAAGAAGAAACTGAGGCTTAGAGTTCTGAAACCAAAGGGATAAGGAGGCCCTGTGGAAGGGTATCTCTAGAAAGAAATAGCTTGGACAGGATAAAGATGATAGGCACTGATGATAAGGAGATGATGTTCATCCTTGCTTTTGGGACCAGCCTGGAACTTCTGGGTGGCAGTGGGATGAAGTCTGCCCTCTACCGCCCTGCACCAACAGGACAAATGAATTGCTGAACCCAGGAGGGAAGTAGTGAATGGCTGGAGCCAGAAAGGGTCTTCAGAGGAACTATAGTGAGGGGGAAAACATTCTGTGGCCCTGTGAGAGTGCATCTTCAACAAACAGGGGAAGACGCAGCATGAGGTTGCTGGATGTCTGTTTTGTTGGATTTTGTTTACCCCTCAAAATGGGGGATGGACTTTATGATTTGACTGGACAGTTAAAATGGGGAAAATGAAGCAACAGCAGGATTCAATGCCGGACTAGGTAAGCCCCTGTAACAATGCTCATTTTCACACACTACTGTCTCCCAGGGAAAATGGCCCACTTTACAAAAAAAAAAAAAAAAAAAAAAGTTCAATTTTGATTAAAGAAATTCACATATCTTGGCAATCATTTCTATGAAAATGGCCCATTTTCAAGTTTATGACAACCATATGTAAAGCCTTAATTATGCAGGAAGATTAAAATTAATTACGTGAAATTCATTCTTCTAATGTAAATAACTTTCTTTAACTTCAGTTTCATTTTTTTTCCTTGATGTAATTTTCAGCAAAAAGAAGGGGAGGGGAGGACACCAAATCTGTGCAGAGGACGGGTGAATTTGAGAGTGAAATAAATGACATCCCTCAGAATTAGGGCTGTTGGAAAGACACAAGTGTATCAGCTCTGGAGAGAGAAGGCAACCCAAAAAATTCCAGGATTTTGTCTTCTTTCCTGGCCTCCAGAGCTCTTTGATTTTCTTAACCTTCCTTGCCTCCTCTCACATATACATTCTACTAAATCCTACTTAAACTTTCCCAACTCTCCAAGTTTTCCACATACTCTAAACTTTGGTTTATATCATAATGGAAATGCTGCCAGACCACTGTTCCACTGTTTCATTTCTTGGAAAAGTTGAACTATTAGATTTATATGCCCTGATTCAGCGAAGCACTTAAAGCACATCCTTTAGTCCCATTGCCTTCAGAGTTAAGCAATGCTTCACATAAATTTAAATGCTTTGCCAAATAGGGATAGACATAACCATGTGCTTAAATGTTTTGTTGAATCAAGGCAATAAGCACTACATGCATTTGCTACACCATTGTCTTTCTGAACGATGTATTCTGTGTATGAGTAATTGATAGAGAGTAGATTTGTATAAAACAAATTAAGAGCCAGTTTTTCATACATCTTAGGTGCACCCATTTGTGTATGAAATTCAAGACCAATCTGTGCATGAAATTACAAGCTTGTAATGACTGAATATAAATCACCATAATTCCATGTTTCAGTTAACATGATACATCAATTACATGACATTAAAAAGGGGGACAAAATAACAGTTAACATTCTTACTATACATTTATCTATGATCAAGTGCAATATCAAAAATGTGTAAAAATTATGCTTCATGCCAACAATATTGAAACGATGGTTTGCAGGATTTTCACTTGCACTATATTGTGATTTTTCACATGTGAATATTGGCATTCCATGAATGTACAAATCTTGCAATGGTGATGGAATATTTATATAAAATTACCTTCAGTGAAAATGCCTCTACATTTTAATTGTCATGTTCTTGTTTGCATAAAGGTTATATTAATCAGCAGAACAGCTTAATGAAATTTTTTGTGTTTTGGGGCAATGAATGAGGACATGAAGGCACTGAGGTTTTAAATAACTTTCCCAAAGTCCCTCAGCAATGTGATGGGAGAACTATAAACAGAACTCAGGAGTCCCAACTCCCAGGACTACTACTCTAACCATTAGACAGCTTTCTTGTACTACCTCATGACAACATACCCAGTCCTTCAAAGTAACGATGAAAGAGAAAAGAGGGTTCTGGACATCTGACCCTTATTTCTAAGGCACAGAACCAGTTTTAGCTGAGTGAGGAATTGTTCTGCTTATTTCAGGAGGAATCAGATGCTTTAATATAAAACAAATATTTTGTTAGAAAAAAGGGTTTTTTAAAATTTTGTTTATATCAACGTGTAAGACAGTTTCTACTGTTAGTCAACTACATACTATGAAGTAGCTGGTAACTGCCATAGTTTTTTCTGTACTGTAAAGGAAGAATAATTTAACCGGGGCATTTCTCTGTTATGAAAAATAAACTCATTTAGAACAACTCTTCACTTCAGTTCCTCAGGCTAACTCTTCTTTTTGTTTTCCTTGGGCCAGATTTTCTAAAGCTATTTCAGCCCCCCAACCCCCATTGGAGAATTTTGCCAGTATGTTTTATTTTATTATTTAACATTGTTGTAATGAGCTGCCAGAAAGATTCCATCGGAAGCAGCCAGTGCCATACGCTGGCAATGTTTCTAAAGTGTCCTATTCTATCATAGCCACATTATGTGTTACAAACTGGTTCTACATTTTTATTTCCCCAACATTTCTGTTTACCAAGCACCACGAATAGAAATATAGGGCCAGATTCTATGCTGTGGTTTTCAAAAAGCACAACACTGATGAGGCAGCATATTGGTGCAGCTAATATGCCACTTTTAGACCTTGCTAGTTCTGGATTGCTATTGGGCCCAGTATAGCGGACACAAGTTAGAGCATCCTGAAGGTGCAGAGCTGGACTGTTTTGCACTCTAGCCATCACCACCACTATTGTCTAATTTAGACCAGCAGTCATCTACCTACGCACTATGCAGCAT
Source organism: Lepidochelys kempii (assembly GCF_965140285.1). Taxonomy (NCBI): domain Eukaryota; kingdom Metazoa; phylum Chordata; order Testudines; family Cheloniidae; genus Lepidochelys; species Lepidochelys kempii. The sequence goes on from NC_136380.1 coordinate 181,388,080, forward strand.
GGCAACTCAGAGCTGACTATGTTGGTCTTACAACAACCCAATACTGGGCAAATTCCCAGAGGTGGCATTATGTCCTCTTTAAGTCTTCAGAATATCATGAAGGAGCCATAGCCTCCTTTCTAATCAGACTACTCCTTCCAGAGTTATCTCATGATAGGTCTAGTGTTTGTGGCATCACAGTAATGCTTCTAAGATGAACATTTACATTTCATCAGCATTTACAAAAGGAGAGAGATCACTTGATCATTACCTGTTAGGTTCACTCCCTCTGGGACATCTGGCACTGGCCACTGTTGGCAGACAGGATACTGGGCTGGATGGACCCAGTATGGCCATTCTTATGTTCTTAACTCTGGGGACTTTATTTCAGAGAAACATAAGGAAGATTAATTACCCCCAACGTTTCAGAGGTTCAGTTTAGATTCTCATCTGACATTCTTAGTCTCACAGCCCCTTTCTAAGTTCAAAAAATTATGTCTTTTTCACAGTTTTTCTGCTTCAATTTAGAACCAGGATGTCAAGAAGCAAAGGAAAAAAATATACAAACAAAAGTTAACTAAACCAAACTTTTCTGATCAAAATAAGCTCAAAGTTCTGTGGTTCAAGTTTATTTATCCATAACTGGGGCATCATTAAATGAATTAAGACAAATGTTCTCATTAGCAAGGAAAACGCTTCTAATAGCACAATAATGTTATCATGCTTAAGGTTGTTAGGAAATAGAGATAAAATACAGTACCTGAATGTTCTCTGGTGGTTGGGAAAATATATGTTTAGAGCTTGCTGGAGTGTGAGAATGGTTCTTTTAATTCCTACATGGAATATACATGTATTACCAATTTCTTGCCTTAGCAGAAACCAGCAGGATAATGGCATTTCTAGTTCTAAATGAAAAATCATAGATCAATTTGCAAATTAAACAATGCTTAGTGCCCATACCCTAAAACAAACCACCTCTAATTCTTTCGATATTCAACCTAAACCAAACCACTCAAAATTTAATAAGTGAAATATTTGTATTTTCCTAGGAGACCTACATTTCGATACCAAACAAGACTGTATAAAAAAAGAGCATAAATCCAGCAGTTTATTCACAATCTTCAGAATGGACAGTTCCTGAATTAAACATCCAAAAGCTCCCCTCCTATTGTAAAGTCTGTTGGTCAGAAGGGATCTTAGCTAATTTTACATGATTTTATCAACATCTTTTCTATAGTTCAAGGTTTTAACTCATTGTCTTCAGGACTGGGACTTTTAATAAAGTACAATCTGAAACATAACTAGAATAACCAATATAGAATAACCAAAATCAGAGCAATACCACTGTACAATGTTACACTGTATTTGCTCTGATTTCCCCAGTGAATCTCATTTCAGTGTTCAGAGATTTTAAATTAGAGTACTGGTGATTATTCCAATGTACAACAATAATTAGCAGGGGGACTCTACAGATGGCATACACCAAATTAGAAGCATGAGATGTTACGTTTCACATTAATAGTAGACATTTTGTTCCCCTTATTGTTCATCACAGACTATTTACAGGGAAATCAGGCTCTTTGATTCTTAATAGTTCATCTTCCACAGCTGCTTATTCCTCACTTGAAGCCATAATCCTGTTTTTCAGTCCTATAAAATGCATAGTCTGACTGGATGCCTTAAGTAGTCTTTTCTAGACTTCAATATTGAGGATCCCATTGAGACAATTATTTCTCAGATATATCCACAAAAAAACCTGTGAATACAGCATGGGCATGGGGTGGAAACTGGTCATTGGTCACCCCACTCTAATTATGATACAAATATTCTTCCCTGGCCTCTTCAACAGCGGTCCTGGGCTTGTTTACACTTGTAGAGCTGCTCTCCCATCGGTGTAGGTACTCCACCTCCATGAGAGACCATAGCTATGTCTACAGGAAAAGCCTTCCCATTAACATAGCACTGTCCACACTGGAAGTTAGATCAGTCACTTAAGGATTTTCCGCACATCCCTGAGTGATGTAGCTATATGGACATAAGTTTGCAGTGTGGACCAGGGATGAGTGGCTGTGGGTTTTAAAATGTAGTGTGGCCATACCCTGAGGTGCTTCCCATATGGGATCAAACTTTCCACGGGTGTCTTCATTGGCATCAGTACCTGATGCATAAGATGATGGTGAGAAAAGCTATGTTTTTAAAAATGACCGCTCTGCACATGAAGCGGGGGGCTGTGTTGGGCTTGGCAGAGGATGTGTCCCTTTTAAGGGAGGCCACAGAGCCAGTAAATTACCTGCAACATGCAGTCAGCACCATTCCAAGTACATATTCCAGTACATTGGAATAATCCTCCCACAGGTTACCGGAAGAGGAGAAAACTATTTATGGCCAGCTAGGTATGTGGGGAGGCAGCCATGCTAATTGCTGGTGCCTTCTTGTGACAGATGCTTATTGCTCTGTAAGGAAGGGATACAGTGATCAGAAAAAATGGATTGGGAAAGGAGGTATTCTTTAAAGGGGCAGAAATGTGGTGGGGGAGAGTGTTTGGGGCTCCTAAGATTGGTTCAGCAAGGAGCCAACCCACACTTCCTTTACAGCCCCCCTTTACCCTCATTCAAAGGGAGGGATGGTGAGGTCCAAACTATGGGCTGGCCAGGGACCAGGATGCGTGTGGGTTGAGTCTCTACAGGCACATACATTCGCTTGCTGGCAGGTACATGTAAACGATTATGGAATGACCTGCACTGCAAAATTTTATCTGCCAGGTACTCCCAGACATTTAGGAATACATTTGCATCCTAATTAAACCACATCCAGTGTCTCCCGTCCTTCCAGCATAGCCGGACAAAGTGTGTTAACGTACACATCTTAATTAAAACTGTCAAATGCCACTTAGCACTTACTATAGACAAAAATAGTTTAGATCCTCAAATGAAGTCTTGTGTACATTAAAAAGTTTTATCAAACCCATTTTTAAGTCCCCTTATACTCTTATTTCAGTTTAAGATGCTCTGCTTCTAAACGTAGGTAGGGTTAAATCTGTACAACTTGCTTGTACAGAAAAAACCTTGTTTTATGACCTCTTTCCATCACCCAGATGGCACAAAGAAGCAGTAATCTGACTACAAACAGTCAGCATAGAATGCTCCTGTTGGAGGGGAACTCCCACCAGGCATAGCCATGTCACTGCTGTGTCCTGTAGCCGCTGCCCCTTCCCCCCCGCCCCCACCTGCTTAGGGTTAGAACATGCCGAGGAAATGATTTGTCACCAGGGGCATTGCTAGAGCCTACTCCCACTGCCATATTGTCCATTGAAGGACTATGCTAATGGCATAATTTAGAGCAGCCTGGCGGCTGTTCTAAGTATCGCTGGGGTTAGGAGTGGCATAGATGGTCCCTGAAGAACAGGGAACAGTAATCAGCTTTTTGAAACTCCCCACTTTCCTGAGCCCAGAGAAGATCTAACACAGGAGAAAATCTGGCCCAGGCATGTTTAAAAACCTATTACATGGTCACAGTTAAACACCAGGTGTTAAACACCAGCAAATATGCTTTTTAAACATGACTGACTTTGTCTAAGTAATGTTTAACAACATTCATTCACACATTTTCCTAACACAACTCATTTTTCCATACAGACAAATCCAAAGTGAGCTACAAGAGGCTGGTTCATCAGACTTTGTTCACTGCAGCTCTAATAAATTGGTAACCATAATAAACAGTATTATAAGCTCCTTCTTTATGTTCTGTGTTTGTACAGCACCTAGCACAATGGATTCCTGGACCGTGCCTAAGGATTCTAGGCTTTACAGTAATACAAACGATCATGACTTCTGTATTAATATATATAATATTCAGTATTGTATTTGCATTTAATAACACTGCTCTTGCCTCTTAAATGCCATTTAAATACCTAGACATACCCTACAAACGTAAGACGCTAGTAGGAAAAGGAAAAATACTTCAGCTCTTTACTTAAATAATCTAAATTAATTATGTGACAGCTAGATTTATCTGGGCATATCACTAATTAAACCTCAGAAAGTTTTCTTTTTTCCAAAAAAATCAAGTAAATGACTATTTAATATTTTCACAATTGTTTTATTAACCTCTAAATTAAATGATTTTGATGATATACTTATTGTAAATTAATTTATTAGCTAAGAACCAGCTCCTAACTAGTTCCACGCACTTTTTGGTAATGAATAGACTCAGATACATCATCCTGATTTTCCCATTAGGTTGGTCTTTTAGTTTTCATCTAATTTTCCCTGCAGATTAACTGTGCGGGAACGTGACCATCCAAGATTATACATTTGGGAGTTGCTAAACTTAGATTTGTACTGAGAAATCTTCGTGATTCTATTTTCTTTACTTCTGTGTACTAAGATATGGGCCTTCTTTATGGTGTTCTGTTTGTTTGGACTCTGCAGTAACCTGATAAGAAATATTAATTTGTGAAGTTAAACAAGACAATTTATGCACACTGCCATTCCCCTCACCCTGTGATGCTTCAATATGCTGCATTTATCAATTGGGGAAACTTTACATTGTTCACTAATTGGATTTTTACTTAGGATGAAATTCACCTTGGCACAGGAGACCAGCAAAAATGCACGATGTCAGTCCTCAAACTACATTCTAAAAGAGACTTAAATGTTGCATAGGCCTTGTTTTGGCTCTCTGCACAGAGGCAAATTTCACTCTCAACCATTCAAATGACAGCAGGTTGCCAGAGGAAAAAAAATTGTGCTGAATGAAATTTCTCAAGTCCCTTACAAAAGGGGCCTACTTACTTGATCACTCTCCAGTGATTTTTTAAACTTGATGCTTGCTGACTGGTGACACCGAGGGAGGGATCCCTTCACTCCACTAACCTGGAGGCTACAGTATGTCATTTCCTGCTGGTTCCAGTCATGTATCTGACTTTACCTGGACTATACCTCTCCACATTTCTCTAAATGCCCACCACTGAATGCCTCATCAAGGCTTTGAAAGCCCAAACTACTCCACTGGACAGATCTTAAAAAAACCCTACTGCTGTCCTTTTTTCTATTTAGATTTAGCGACCACAGAATTGAAGTGGGCATCCCAGAGGGCTGGTACTTTTGTTTTCTTCAATACCAGTATAAGTTTCAGTTCAGGGCCCAATTCTGCTCCTATTAGGCCAAATTTAAAGGAGATTAATTAGATCGAGAGGCAGCCCAAGTCAATGTAACTAACACCTTCTCTTGCTCCTTCACGTGTTGTATATTACACCACCTTAGACTTTCCCAGATGCCCCTGCCTATTTAGATTCACACCAAATTACCAGGTTTCAACCCCTCAGACAGAGACAAACACCTACAAGATCTCTATCAAGCATTCTTACAACTACAGTACCCACCTGCTGAAGTGAAGAAACAGATTGATAGAGCCAGAAGAGTTCCCAGAAGTCACCTACTACAGGACAGGCCTAACAAAGAAAATAACAGAACGCCACTAGCCGTCACCTTCAGCCCCAAACTAAAACCCCTCAAACGCATTATTAAGGATCTACAACCTATCCTGAAGGATGACCCAACACTCTCACAAATCTTGGGAGACAGGCCAGTCCTTGCCTACAGACAGCCCCGCAACCTGAAGCAAATACTCACCAACAACCACATACCACACAACAGAACCACTAACCCAGGAACCTATCCTTGCAACAAAGCCCGTTGCCAACTGTGCCCACATATCTATTCAGGGGACACCATCACAGGGCCTAATAACATCAGCCACACTATCAGAGGCTCGTTCACCTGCACATCCACCAATGTGATATATGCCATCATGTGCCAGCAACGCCCCTCTGCCATGTACATTGGTCAAACTGGACAGTCTCTACGTAAAAGAATAAATGGACACAAATCAGATGTCAAGAATTAGAACATTCATAAACCAGTCTGAGAACACTTCAATCTCTCTGGTCACGCAATTACAGACATGAAGGTCGCTATCTTACAACAAAAAAACTTCAAATCCAGACTCCAGCGAGAAACTGCTGAATTGGAATTCATTTGCAAATTGGATACTATTAATTTAGGCTTAAATAGAGACTGGGAGTGGCTAAGTCATTATGCAAGGTAGCCTATTTCCCCTTGTTTTTTCCTACCCCTCCCCCCCCCCCCCAGACGTTTTGGTTAAACTTGGATTCATGCTGGAAATGGCCCACCTTGATTATCATGCACATTGTAAGGAGAGTGGTCACTTTGGATAAGCTATTACCAGCAGAAGAGTGAGTTTGTGTGTGTGGTTTTTTTTTTGGGGGGGGGGGTGAGAAAACCTGGATTTGTGCTGGAAATGGCCCACCTTGATTATCATGCACATTGCAAGGAGAGTGATCACTTTAGATAAGCTATTACCAGCAGGAGAGTGGGGTGGGAGGAGGTATTGTTTCATGGTCTCTGTGTATATAATGTCTTCTGCAGTTTCCACAGTATGCATCCGATGAAGTGAGCTGTACCTCACGAAAGCTTATGTTCAAATAAATTGGTTAGTCTCTAAGGTGCCACAAGTACTCCTTTTCTTTTTACCAAATTACCAATGTCTGATTTACATATACCATTGAATTTGGCCTACAGAGTCTAAGAGAGTCTAACCTGGCATAACCCTGACACTGATAGGTGCCAGAAGAACAGATTATAGAAAGAAAAGCAGCCGGCAGAAGGGTGTAAACATATGTAAGTAAAAGTAGATCATAGGTAAATTTTTCAAAACACTTAGGAATTTATATTCAATTTTCAACAGAGACTTGGATACTTAGGAGCTTAAGTCTCATTGAAAGTCAGTAGGACTGAAGAGCGGAAGTGTCTAAGTCATTTTTGAAAATATTACTCCAAATCTTTATTTCATTTACACCTTATTTCATCTCCTCAATGTGTAATTTACACTAATTTAGAGTCCCTTATACATTGGTGAGTGTGTGCATAAAGAAGTCTTCTTAAGTGTAAGGGAATCAAACAATCTTAAAAATGTTTAACTGAATCAAATTTACACCATCTCCCTTCCACATCACATTTTGAATTTGGCTTATTCACTTCAAGAACAGCACTGAGCCCTTATTCTTTACTGCATGGGGGTATTTTAATTCTTGTCCTGAGATTCTGTGACAGATTAGTGACATATATCGATGTAATCACCAGCTCAACCTTTTCTCTTAAGGAAAATAGAGGAAGGAAGAGTAAGATGAACTTTTCATCAAGTATTGATACTCTGTAGGACAGTGGTTTTCAACCAGGGGCACACATACCTCCGGGGGTACACAGAAGTCTTCCAGTAGATCAACTTATCTAGATATTTGCCAAGTTTTACAACAGGCTACATAAAAAGCACTAGCAAAGTCAGTACAAACTAAAATTTCATCCAGACAGTGACTTGTTTATACTGCTCTACATACTATACACTGAAAGTAAGAACAATATTTATATTCCAATCTATTTATTTTATAATGATATGGTAAAAATGAGAAAGTAAGCAATTTTTCAATAATAGTGCCCTGTGACACTTCTGTAGTTTTATGTCTGATTTTGCAAGCAAGTTGTTTTTAAGGGAAGTGTAACTTAACTAGGGGATATGCAAGCCAAATCAGACTCCTGCAAGGTGTACAGTAGTCTGGAAATGTTGAGAGCCACTGCTGTCGGAGATTACATGTAGTTGATTTTTTCAAGTGTATATCTCAGAAACCCAAATCATCAGACTCAAATTTGAACATTTGGCAGAAAGGATGGCTTTTACATACCTATATTTAGGAAACACTAAAGCTATTGACTTAAAAGGACAGATTCAGTATTTACCATAAATGCCTAGAAATATGCCAAGAATCATGAAACTCACTAGCCTCAGTTTCAGCAGGGAGTAAATTGAAGTAATTTCTCCTCCTTCTCCCTCCCACCCCCCGTCTAAAAAAAGATAGCACTGAGGGTCCCCAAGATGTAGCTTTCTATATCAAACACAGATCACCTTCCACACTTGCATAAATCTATAAAATGTCACAAATTTCAGGAATCTAATGTATCTCTTATACTTGAGATTAAAATTTAGATTTTTTTTACTATGAATGTGATTTGGAATAAAAAAGCAATTATATCATATTTAATGCCAGAAATTTCTGCATTAGATTCAGCAGAGTTGTCATATGATCCATCCCTCTAAAGCTGGAAGAACTACAGTTAGAAATTTACAGTTTAGTTGAAGATCTATATTAGATATAAGAGGTATTATAGCTTTGTTCAGGTGCTCTAGGCCAGACTATTCAGTTTGCAGAGCTGTAGCGATTCCCTGGCAGTAGAATCTGGAGCTCTGCTAGACAGGTGCCTCCTTGTGCAAGTCTCATTGGTTACTGGGCTCCTCCCTGTTAATCCCGGTCTACTGTCCCCATTGTTCCTGGCTAACCAATCACAACCCTCCTTTCCCATTTCAGTCAGAAAAGGAGGAGAGAAGCTGAACTGACAGATGGAAGATTAAGCTACTTGCCAATGGAGGAAATAAAGGCTCCTGATGAGCCATTGGTACGTTACAAATATAGAACGCCCTTTCTCAACTGCCGCACAATATTTAAGTTCTACAGGGACTGATGTAAAGAATCCTAAATCCTTTGTGCGATGTACAGGTTGGAGCCAGCTGCTGTATATTGCTCAGTCGAGCAGTCTTGTTCAGGCAAAAGTTCAATCTGAACAAATGTTTTCCCTAAGTAAAGGTTTAAACAAGTTTTATGATCCCAATCCTTAATGGACAGACACCCATTGACTTCAATGGATTTTGGACCAGGCACACAGCGGATATATCATTTTGGGATATTTCTTAATGAAAAACACTATATAAGTGTCAGGTGGTTTTGTGTGCATGGTATCATCTCCACTCCATCTAAAATTTTGCCAGTTTAAACTATTCTCTGTATTGAAGGTAGGTATTTTTATCTGTGTTTGACATCCAACAAGACCAGCAGCCTTCAAGCCTAAATCTAATGCCACTTCCCTGCCCTTACCTAAAACCCATAACATACAGAAGAAGATTCAATCGTTAGTTTAAAATTAAACCGTTCATCTCAGTTATACCATACCGGTTACTTAGATGTTGTAGAATCAGATTACAGAATTATAGCCATAACTCCTATAGTTAGGTTTGTTTTACAGACTCTCAATGATTGTGAAAGGTCAGATAGTGATGGTAATAATGGCTACTTTAAAAAACCTTCCTCTGTTTTAATGGACTGAAATGTTCAGTGTGACAGAAGAGCTTTCATTCTTATTGAACCTCGTCCATAAGAATCTCAATAAAATTATGTGGAAAAAAATGAATACCAAGCAGATCAGTAATCTCGTTATCAGGACTTTTCATTAAGGGTGTATTTTTACAATTGATACTTCCTCACAGGTATCCTAAATTCAGATATCTACATGGATAGAGACATTCATTGTTTGTATACCATTGTCTAATTTAGATGTAAAAAAATATGGCTTCATATCACAATGGAGACAATGGCTGAAATCTCGGTTGGTGGGGGAGGGTCATTACAATGTAAACCATGTACAATAATTACTGAAAACTTGAAATGTTGTCAAGTAGTTTCTGTACAATTTATTAGGAGTTTCACGCCATTAAAAAAAGAAGGTAGGCAACCAGTGCATAAACTGTCCAGTAAGAATTCGGGGCTCAGAGCACTGAACACATTAGGTGCTTGGTTCATAATGCTTTCATTCTGTAGCATTTAGGTGCCCCAAATGCTATTGAAAACTCAAGGCCAAGATTATCAATTTAGATCATAGGAAGTTTGTTGGTGCTCAGCATTTATAAGAATCTGGACAGTTATTTAAGCTTGTAAATATGGATTTAGGACTTTCACTTTTGAAACTAGGCCAACGTGCCAAACATATAAAGTTGTCTGTGTCCACTAAGTGTTCACTTGTACGGCTTCTCAAGTTTCTTTTTACACTCTTCCATTCAATTACCAACAAGACATGCATGTGATCATTCACCTTAAATATCTGAACTCTCACCATTTCATTTTAGATGTCCTTTAATATGGTTGCTGAATGGTTCACATAGAATGTATAATACAGCGTGCTAATGCCACAAATACACAGTGTTGCAAATACTACAATAACTGTCACATTTTTCATAGTAACCACTACATGCTTAAGTTGTGGTTTTTCTTCGAAAACTGAAATTGTTTCCATGTGGGTTAAAGTCCTGTATATAGGTTTCCGTATAAACACCTAAACTACATTATCTAATTAACGCTTACCTCCAGCCACTAATAGATATCATTAACCAAGAATTGGATAGATGAGATAAACTTCCTGACTCGTAGTGGGGAGGAAAGTCAATAGCATTAAAAATAAATATCTTTCTCTGTCTTAGTTACATACTGAACACATTATTGATCAAAGTCCCAAAGGGTTACTCAACAAAACCACACTATTTATTTTTCTAAGCACAAGGAAAGCTAACAAATTCTCCTGTATCCCTAGCATAGAAACTGACACTGCCTGATTTAGGTCCTGATCAATTTCAGTGGGAGTTGAGGATGCTTAGGACCTCATAGGATCAGTCCCTTACCTTAGTCTAATCAGTTCAAAGACTGTTTCCAGAAAACTCAGGATACATAAACATGTCACACCGTAAAAATCTATCTACCCCACTTCTCTAGCTATAGCAGAAAACGTCATGCTTCTAGATCTGGCATTAGATAATGACATATCTCAAACAAGAAGGACCTGGAGAAAAGTGGCCAGATGAGAAAGAAATCTAATATTCATTAGAAAGAAGTGGCCAGATGAGAAAGAAATCTAATATTCATTATTTTTGTAAACATTTAATTGATGCATATGGAGTCAATCAGCACAGAAATAAACACAGATCGCAAGAGTGGCTTGATATTGGAATCCTCCTGACTGGCGAGTTACTTGGCAAGAATAATTTCCTAGCAACTGTCCAACTTAAAAAAACAACCACAAATCTCAAAACAATCCAGATTGTTTCTTGCTCCAGCGTACGCGTGCCAGGAATTGCCCAGCTTGGAAAGAAACATTTGCTGTACCCTCCTAAATGTGGGAGCAGTGATTGTACTGCCCAGGAATTGATATCAAAACTAAAAATCAAATTAATAAAAATATAGAAATTAACACCTCTGATTGAAGACTGAATCACATCAAGGAGCAATTTAGCAACTCTATGAAATATCTTATGACGTGAACAATTACAAACATTTGATACAGTATGCTTGTTCTTGATAAGTATGCAGGACTAAAGTTTACAACACACCAAACAACGTGTACTTAATTACTGATCTTGATAACTGACATCAAGCCAAAGTAACATACTTCTTCACTGTTTTCTATTTTGTACTATACATGTATTTGATTGACTGAATACTTAAAAAAAAAATCCACTGAATAAGGCATTCAATGGACATTGCTACTACCCGTCCAAAAATAGAGGAACATTATTCACCCAGCCATACAGCTATTTTAATACTGCAAAAACAATTATTTCTCAAATAAATTTGATGAAACCAGAAGTTACAGTATAATATATTCAACAAATAGAATTCAACCAGCTTTCTTGTGTGTTTGAATATTTATCAATACAACAATATAGAGAGTGTATGCTTTTTATTATTAATATGAGCACTGAGAATCCAACTTTTCTCTCCACAGATCAGGTTACTTAATATCAGGAGATTAGTTAATTTATATATATTGCGTTGTAGCTTTACTCTACAAACCACAGAATTGAAATGGCAATTTTCAACAATTTATAACTCAGACAAATCTGAACCGATTTTCACGAACACATCAAGAAATATGTCCCTGACTCAGGATTTACCTCCTGCCAAATGTCCAAGTCCTGCTGGAAACCATAGAGATGCTAGAGCTCTTTAAAAAAAAAAAAAAGTTACAAAAATGTTTTATAGTGGAATAGGTGAGGCAACCTGAATATTGGGGATGCTGCCCTCCTCTCTTCCCCCATTATAATACCACTTGCCTTTTAACTGATCTGTCAAAAATTTATGATAAAAAATCACTTTTAAAAAATCATCTTGGTTATGGGTCACTAAAAGTCTCACTAACAGTATAGATAGGAGAACTCGGTGCTGCATTCCTCTCAATGAAAATTTTAGCATAGCAAGGTGGAATCAGTCTGACATGACTTGAGCCTGATGATAGTTATGGGGCAGCGTGAGGGCAGCCAGCATCAGCAGCTTTCACGAGCAAGCTCAATCCGTGTGAGCCAGCTCAATACAAGCCAAGCAACAAATCTGGGGAGGACACATAACCCCCCATGTCCACCCCCATGCATCACCTCTGGAATCAGTGAACTAGCCTGGAGTATTGTCCTACTGTCCTGGGGATAGAGGCTCAAAAAGAAAACCTCTCCTCTAAAGTTATGTGCTAATGTAAAGGGAAAGTATGAGTTGCATTTAGCTGAGATTCATCTAGAAGAGAGTGCTGAAACTAAAAGAGGATTTTTCTTGAGAATGATTTAGACTAGGGCATTGTCTCACTCTTCTCAGTCCAGAAGTAAGGTGACAGAGTTTGCTTTTAATTAATGTGAATAAAACCAGTGAAGAAAGGTTAAATCTCTGTAAAAGCAATTTGGCAAAAGGGCCTGTGGTTACAGCTCAGAGAAGAAAAAAAGATTTTTTTTTTTATTTTCCTACTTAAGTTTTTGCAGTTAATATCTTGGCACAGCTCATGTTTAAATTTTTATAGACAGGAAATGTGCATTCATAGATAGTTTTAGGGCCCGACTACATAAGCATTATGACAGAGTTAGAAAACTGTGCTGTAAAACAATGCTCCCTTGACTGTATTTTACCTTTCCTTGGTCTTGCTTGTATGGACAGGACCAGCTGTCACTATGATTTTATCATGTTATTGAATCCTGTTACAGCTCTGTAAAGGCAAGGACTGTCACATAATTTGGTAAAAACATAAATTGGTCCCAGCTACACAACCAATAGCCAAATTGTAACAATGCAAGCAAGGACAATTGTGCTATACTGCATAACTGTATAGATTGTATAATCATTTGACATGGTTAAAATGCCTATACAGTTGGTCCCTTAAATTACCAGTATGAGCCAAAGACAATACCTGAGTGTTTTCCAAAGACCAGAACTGTGAACAGATGCCTTCAAAGAAATCAGATATCCAGTAGGGAATTTGGGGGAAAAAACAGTTCCATAAGAGTCACATATTCATACTACAGGACAGAGTGGCCCCTGCTAAAACCTCTTTGTAGTACTCCAGCACAGCAAAGGGGGTTTAAAGCAGCCCTAGGCAGCTGAACCCCCAGCTCTTACCAGGATAAGGTATGGGAATATAAAGACAGCAGAATGCCACCTTTGCACCCCACCCCAGGCATGGCAAGCACTACTCATGCGCTCATGACTGAGCCCAATCAACAGGGTCAGAATTTCACTGAAATTCTGATCTGATTGAAGCCAAATGCATTTTGCCATTGACTTCAATAGGACCAGGATTTCACACAGAGCAACTGTAATCTAGATCAGTGCTTCTCAAGTTACCTGATGTGGGGGATAGGCATTTTTTTTTCCCCAATGTGCGTGCAGACCAGCAGACCGATGGCTCTGGTACCGGTACGAGTCTGTGGACCTCCCCTTTAAGTAACATCGCAGGCCTGGTTCTCATGGGAGACTTCAAGCACCCTGATATCTGCTGGGAGAGCAATACAGCAGTGCACAGACAATCCAGGAAGTTTTTAGAAAGTGTAGGGGACAATTTCCTGGTGCAAGTTCTGGATGAATCAACTTGGGGCAGAGCTCTTCTTGACCTGCTACTCACAAACCGGGAAGAATTAGTAGGGGAAGCAAAAGTGGATGGGAACCTGGGAGGCAGTGACCATGAGATGGTCGAGTTCAGGATCCTGACTCAGGGAAGAAAGGAGAGCAGCAGAATACGGACCCCGGACTTCAGAAAAACAGACTTTGACAACCTCAGAGAACTGATGGGCAGGATCCCCTGGGAGAATAACATGAGGGGGAAAGGAGTCCAGGAGACCTGGCTGTATTTTAAAGAATCCTTATTGAGGTCACAGGGACAAACCATCCCGATGTGTAGAAAGAATAGTAAATATGGCAGGTGACCAGCTTGGCTTAACAGTGAAATCCTTGCTGATCTTAAACACAAAACAGAAGCTTACAAGAAGTGGAAGATTGGACAAATGGCCAGGGAAGAGTATAAAAGTATTGCTCAGGGATGCAGGAGTGAAATCAGGAAGGCCAAATCACACCTGGAGTTGCAGCTAGCAAGAAATGTTAAGATAACAAGAAGGGTTTCTTCAGGGATGTTAGCAACAAGAAAAAAGTCAAGGAAAGCGTGGGCCCCTTACTGAATGAGGGAGGCAACCTAGTCACAGAGGATGTGGAAAAAGCTAATGTACTCAATGCTTTTTTTGCCTCTGTCTTCATGAACAAGGTCAGCTCCTAGACTGCTGCACTGGGCAGCACAGCATGGGGAGAAGGTGACCAGCCCTCTGTGCAGAAAGAAGTGGTTCGGGACAATTTAGAAAAGCTAGACGAGCACAAGTCCATGGGGCCAGATACACTGTATCCGAGAGTGCTAAAGGCGTTGGCGGATGTGATTGCAGAGCCATTGGCCATTATCTTTGAAAACTCATGGCAATCGGGGGAGGTCCCGGATGACTGGAAAAAGGCTAATGTAGTGCCCATCTTTAAAAAAGGGAAGGAGGAGGATCCTGGGAACTACAGGCCAGTCAGCCTCACCTCAGTCCCTGGAAAAATCATGGAGCAGGTCCTCAAGGAATCAATTCTGAAGCACTTACACGAGAGGAAAGTGATCAGGAACAGGCAGCATGGATTCACCAAGGGCAAGTCATGCCTGACTAATCTAATTGCCTTCTATGATGAGATAACTGGCTCTGTAGATGAGGGGAAAGCAGTGGACATGTTGTTCCTTGACTTTGGCAAAGCTTTTCACATGGTCTCCCACAGTATTCTTGCCAGTAAGTTAAAGTAGTATGGGCTGGATGGACTATAAGGTGGATAGAAACCTGGTTAGATTGTCGGCTCAGTGGGTAGTGATCAATGGCTCCATGTCTAATTGGCAGCTGGTATCAAGTGGAGTGCCCCAAGGGTCGGTCCTGGGGCCAGTTTTGTTCAATATCTTCATAAATGATCTGGAGGATGGTGTGGATTGCACCCTCTGCAAGTTTGCAGATGACACTAAACTGGGAGGAGAGGTAGATACACTGGGGGGTAGGGATAGGATACAGAGGGACCTAGACAAATTAGAGGATTTTGCCAAAAGAAATCTGATGAGGTTCAACAAGGACAAGTGCAGAGTCCTGCACTTAGGACGGAAGAACCCCATGCACCGCTACAGACTAGGGACCAAATGGCTCGGCAGCAGTTCTGCAGAAAAGGACCTAGGGGTTACAGTGGACGAGAAGCTGGATATGAGTCAACAGTGTGCCCTTGTTGCCAAGAAGGCCAATGGCATTTTGAGCTGTATAAGTAGGAGCATTGCCAGCAGATCGAGGGACGTGATCGTTCCCCTCTATTCAACATTGGTGAGGCCACATCTGGAGTACTGCGTCCAGTTTTGGGCCCCACACTACAAGGAGGATGTGGAAAAATTGGAAAAAGTCTAGCGGAGGGCAACAAAAATGATTAGGGGACTGGAACACATGAGTTATGAGGAGAGGCTGAGGGAACTGGGGATGTTTAGTCTGCAGGAGAGAAGAATGAGGGGGGATTTGATAGCTGCTTTCAACTACCTGAAAGCGGGTTCCAAAGAGGATGGATCTCGACTGTTCTCAGTGGTGGCAGATGACAGAACAAGGAGTAATGGTCTCAAGTTGCAGTGGAGGAGGTTTAGGTTGGATATTAGGAAAAAAACTTTTTCACTAGGAGGGTGGTGAAACACTGGAATGCGTTACCTAGGGAGGTGGTGGAATCTCCTTCCTTAGAAGTTTTTCAGGTCAGGCTTGATAAAGGCCTGGCTGGGATGATTTAGTTGGGGATTGGTCCTGCTTTGAGCAGGGGGTTGGACTAGATGACCTCCTGAGGTCCCTTCCAACCCTGATATTCTATTATTCTAAGTAGCACCGATCTAGATTTTTCGTCCTACTTTTTAAGAGCCTGATCCAAAGCCCACTGAAGCCAATGGGAGTCTATTGAACTGAGTTCAGTGAGCTTTGGACCAGACTTTAGGGACTTTCGTTGGGGCAGGAGCTGGGTATTACGCCATGATCTGTACAGTGCTGAGCACAATGTCATTATGAAACAAATAAAGGATATTAAATAACAGACACCTTAGCTGTTTGTTGTGTGTGTATGTTTTGGTGAAGGAGTTGAGGTTTGAGGGTTTATAAAACTGACTTTGATTTTGCCAGCAATAAAAAATGAAACAACATTTTAGCTCAAGTATCGGGGGTAGCCATGTTAGTCTGTATTGACAAAAACAACAAGGAGTCCGGTGGCACCTTGAAGACTAACAATTATTTGAGCATAAGCTTTCGTGGGTAAAACCCCCACTTCTTCAGATGCATGGAGTGAAAATTACAGATGCAGACATCAATATACTCACACATGAAGAGAAGGGAGTTACCTCACAAGTGGAGAACCAGTGTTGGCAGGGCCCATTCAGTCAGGGTGGATATAGTCCACTCCCAATAATAGATGAGGAGGTGTCAATTCCAAGAGAGGCAAAGCTGCTTCTGTAATGAGCCAGCCACTCCCAGTCCCTATTCAAGCCCAAGTTAATGGTGTTAAATTTGCAAATGAATTTTAGTTCTGCTGTTTGTCTTTGAAGTCTGTTTCTGAAGTTTTTTTGTTCAAATATGGCTACTTTCAAATCTGCTATAGAATGTCCAGGAAGACTGAAGTGTTCTACTGGCTATTTTAACTGTACTAACCCACAAATGAGCCAGACTGGTTTTCATCTCTGCATTTGTCAGTGCAACCTCGGGCCTTGGTAGGAGCTGGCACCTGATCTGCCAGCATCCCAGTTAGAAATCAGTAGATTTAGCAAAGAGGAAATGCTATTGAATGTTTCCAACCAATGGCTGATACAAATACAAAGAAGTATGAGAACTAAAGTTAAAATCACTACTATTCTGGCCAGTATATCTGAAATCTGAAAGCTATTGGAGATGAAATTCATTTATATGAGCTGCCCATCCTGTTTATGGATCTTCCCCAGTATCTGACTTCCTGGTGATGGGGAGGAAGATAGGAGGGAAAGCAGAATGAAAAGGCAGATTGTTTATTCGAGAAAGTAACTAATGAAATGAGAATTTTGTCCAGATGGATGACATCATGAGGCCCATCAGCCTTAGCAGATGCACTGTCTGTCTACATTAGGTACATATATTGTCTCCATTACTGCAATATCTGAGCACCTGACAGTTTTTAATGGATTTATCCTCACAACCCCTGTGAGGTAGGGAAACGTTCTAGTTCCCATTTTAAAGATAGGAACTAAGGCACAGAGAGACCAAGTAACTTGTCCAAGGTCATCTCGGAAGTCTATGGTGGAGAGGGGAACTGAACCCAGGTCCCAAGTCCTAGCTAGCACCCTAACTACTGGTTTTCCATACTCTTAGGTGTTTCCGATGTATTGATACTATTTCTGTAAGCATCACTTTTGGAGAAGTACTTGTGGGGTGGAGAATAATATATTATTAATTGGAATTCAGTATCAAGTAAGGTCTCCCCATTTTTCATAAATTAATGTTTATTGTTTATTTTTTTTAAAAGACAGATGGATGCACAAGGCTTTCTAATGAACAGGACTCTTACAAAAGTTGGACTTTATTAAGAAATTAATATAATAAAGGTGACATGTAAATGGCAGTGATACAAGCTAATGCACTATATAGTCAGGCCCTGAGTCATGAAAGCACTTTAGTGCATACTTAAAATTAAGTTCCATTGATTTAAATGGGATTTGATTTAGTTATGTTCTGATAGGCATGCTTTTCCTGAATTGGGTCATAATAAGCAATTTAACCATGAATCAACACAACAAAGAAATAAATGTGACATATTCTACCAGTGTTGGATCAAAGCACTGACTTTTCCCATCATCATCATAAAAAGTGTAAAAAATAAAATTTAAATGAAGTCTCCTGTGAGTAAACACTAAAACATAAAATCATCACACTTACCTCAGACTTCAAGGATAAATTACAAGTATGCTGTCTTTAGATTTCATTACCTTAAATAAAAATACTGCAGAATATTTTATGCACTGCTTATTAATAATTCACAAAAATTTACATACATTTATATACAGTGGTTGTTTTTATGCAAGTGAATCTAGGAATACATTTGTATTTACCATTTGTTACTATAAACAATATTTTGTTATAAGTTGGATTCTATTTTGTATAATCATTTTCTAAATTTAACATTTTAGCTCAAAAATACCATTAGAAAACGCCAAATTATATATTTCTATAAACTTTCAGTAATAATATAAACAAATAACAAATAACAGCACTTCTCTGTTATTAATCAAAACAGTCTAAATTCATCGCTGGTGTAACTTCATAATTTACATATGCAGACTTAATAGAATTACAGCCAAGACCAAATTGGCCCAAATTTTTTTTTGTTTGTTTTTTTCCTCCCATATCGCACGATTGAGTGCCTCAGGAGCCATTTGGCTCATAAAGTCTCATCTTTCATTAGCACTTCATTTTCATCTAGGATTTGCTCTACTTGTTATTTAAATAACTTACATATCTTGGACTCAACAGAATACTTTCATGCTGAATCAAACCGTAGACTTAGTTTAGTATACATACTTTATTTTTATTTGGAGCCAGGGAATGCTAAAAGAGTGGAGGTTGTTCCCCTCCACACTCCTCATCCCAACTGCTACCAATTCTCTGTGGCTTTCCAATACTATTTGTGGCCACATACTGTACGGAATATTTTATTTCGAATGCAATCTGCTCTCTCATCTCCCTTTCCCTACTAACTTTTCAGGGGATGTGTAATCATTTTAGTTGTGCTTTGTTACTTCCTTTTTCTGTTGGTCACTGTGCACCCTTTTCAGATCATTTTACCTTTTACAAGTACCATGAAAAACATAAGGCAAATGATGAAGGGTTTGGAGGATATGAAATCTGAGGAGAGAGTGAGGAAGCCATATTTATGAAGTGTACACAAGAGAAGATGCAGGGGGAATATGATCACAGTTTATAAATACCTCCAGTGGAAGTTTTGTGTGCTCTTGTGATGTAATTTCCTATGGTAGTAGAAAGGGTCTGAAGGAGGGAGGGAGGATGGGTTTGAAGTGTGAAATTGATGGGTGACAGGTGAACACAGACAGCCAGGAGAAGGGATCTAATGCATACTCAAGGAGTTTCTAGAGAGTGAGGATGCAAACTGAAGCTTCTGTGCTCTTGATAAATATCTGAATATTCAAAAGCTTTACCTGAACACCTAAACCTTTTGAAATTTAACAGTCTTAAGCAGAAATCAAATGTTTTTTTTCTTGAAATGAGGCAAGAACCAACCTGAATCAACTAAGAACTTCCAGTCTTTGAATAAATGTGAATTCTGATAAATCTGAACCAGGCTGGACCTATGCCAGTGTTGCCAATTCTCACATTTTTAACCATGAATCTTACAATAGGTTGATATTTTTCTTAAACCCCCATCTCCTGGAGTCATGTGATTAGACTGGAATTTCACTTAAAAAAGCAAGTTTCTAGCCCTCATGACGGTGAAGAAAAAGCTTGAAAATATGAAGCCCAGAGTGCTCAAAAAACAGAAAGTAAATCAAAATAACCCGCAACTTTGCATTTAAAAATCTCATGGTTTTTAAGCCAGCCTTTTGATATGCCTCAGGATTTTTCAATACTTGGGAATGAAAAGGCTGCTATTCATAACCTTAATGTTTAGTTCAGTTCAGGAATTCTAAAAATCTATACTGATCAAAAAAATTCTTTCAAAATGACTTTTCAACAGAATTTCTTTTCTTTTTTTCATGAGAAGTGTCTCTTTTCTGCAGAAACTTTGGGCAATTTGTTGAAAAAATGATTAATTGAAAGCTGAAAATTCCAGCTGACAAATGAAATTTTAATTCAGAAATCCCACTGTAGTGTGTTCTCTGAGTTTTAGTTCTGGTGTTTCATGTCTCCATTCTCCTCTATAGTCCAGGCTCCCCCACCAGACTATTTCTCATGATGTACCATGTGGCTCAGCATGAGACGGGACTGTGGTATATCATGTGAGATGTAGTCTACCCAGTGATCCCAGTCCTTTGAGAAGAATGGGGATACAAAGCACCTGAAATAAAATTTCCATGAGGCAGTCTAGCAGTGTGTCTGAATTGGAATTGACAGTTTTCAGCTAAAAGTTTTCTTCATTTTTTATTTGGGGGGAAGAGATCAAAATAAAAAAATTCAACCAACTCGGTTATATATGCTACCATTTTCATAAAGGACAAACAAGTAAACACAGATACTTTACAAATCTGAGATTAAATCAGCAGGAAAAATGTAAATAGTGTACATGATGAACAGCAACAGCGAAGGAAATTATGATAATCCCAACATCCTGTGTTCGAATAAAATATTGATTTTATCCTTTAACTGCAGTGAATCACAGTACTGGTGGTACCTCCTGATAAAAGTAACTGCAACAATCGGACTTAAACCTCCAAGTGCAGAATGAAAGTTACAAAAATATTTTAAAAGAAGGTCATCCTGGAAACAGCACAATACTACAACTCCACCCCCAATAGGAATTTATAAAAAAAAAATAGAGAGAGACTAGATAACAGAAACAAAGCAGAACATGAAAACCAGAATGAATTATGAATTAAGAGAAAATAAAATAAGTGTGTCCTTTCACTATGAATATTCACCCATGTGAATTGAGTCCTATACATAATATTAACATAAACAATGAACCTGAGTCAGCAGAAAGAATACGTAGCCTTTGACCATTGGGACATAGAGATTCTGGCTCTGTAGCTGGTTGATCAACTAACCAGAAAATCCATCCTGCCAAAGACAGGCAAAAAACCCCAAGCAACCTGAAAAACAACATTTTTTTAAGGAGTTGTGAAGCTGTGCTTGGGAGAGCACTCTTGTCAAGCCTTACCTTTCTTTTATTCTGCTGCTTCCTTAACTGTACTTGCTCCTTCCCCTAGCCCTTTGCCCTGATACCTAGCTTTGTGGGACTGCACAAACCACAGGAATCCCTAGGTCTAGAGCAGCTGTCATGTACTGCCCCATGGTGGGAATAGACCTCATTTCCTACACTTCCCTAATATGCTCTGCTGCTCATGGGAGATCCCCTTCACTGCGTCTGTTGTGGAGGTGGTGAGCTATGGGTGAGCGCCTCAAATGCAGATCTCCTTGGCCTACTCCATCCCTTTCTCTCTCCAAATGCTTTTGGAGGGAATTAATTCTTGGGACACATGGCTCCATCTCATTCCCCTTCCTGATAACCTAGTTTCATATCTCTTCCAGAGTGAGATTGTATTAGTTTGCCCATTTCCCTCCTGGATGTCTGGGCATCACTCATAGCAATCAGATGGCAAATCCAGCCCTGGAATAACTAAGGCTACAGGAAGCCATTGCTGAGGGTGAGGCAGCTTCTAAGGAATAGCATTTGCCAAAAACTCCCAATGAATTTCCATGGGTCAGTAGCCATGGCTGCTGCTGCTTGCTGCTGAACCAGGGCTGGAAACTGTAATTGAGGTATCATAATCCATTTGAAAAATCTCTGTCAGTCTTGACTGTCAGTCTCAAGTCTAATTTTCACAGAGCTCGGCAAGGGAAGTATCCATCTAGATGAGCTAGAGAAAAATCAAACTAGTTTTACTTCAGTCTGAATATAAATCTTACAGATTTCATTCTCCATGGAATTCAAATTCTGTCTTTTGCTATGCTAATTACCATATTTGCAAGGTTTATTACTCATAAAAGCTTTTTTTTAAAATATATACAGCTATATTCATTTTCTGAATTAATTATATCGAGGATATTAAAAATTTACATAGTTATTTATCACTTACAGTGCAGTAATACCCTGAGGCCCCAATAAGTATCCGAGCTGGGCCATGTACAAATGCAGAGGAAGGCACACACTAAGGCCCCAATCCTGCAAGGTACGTCATGTGGGTAGAGCCCTGTGTTTGCACAAAGACCTAATGATTTACACGATCATGTCTAGAAGACATCTGCAGTGTTATAAACTATATAAATATTATTTCTGAACCAAATTTTGGGTGTATTTTATTTCTGACTTATTTACCATATAAAAATAATATTCAGCCTAGAATCTTTACCTAAGTCATGTACATGAACTAAATTACACAGTGTGGCAATATCCATTTTCCGTAGAACATAACTCCAAATGACTTATTTCTTTTTTAGATGAGGCTGTGTTTTAATTAGAAGGACTTTGAATTAGAAGGATTTATTCTTATTTGGTTTACAACATGCCTTTTATGGCTGAAAAAAAAATTATAGGAGACATGTCCCAGAGAACCTCTAAAGTCTTTATCCTTCTGGCATTGTCAGCCAGGAAGTTTTATATACAATAGCTGCATATTTTTAAAAAACAAAATAAAAAAAACATGCAAATGTATACACATGTAAAAGTAAAATAATTAAAACAAATAAGTATTGTAAACCCAATAAGCTAACAGAGAGTGATTTCTGTGTGAGGTGGCTACGAAAGTAGGCTTCCAGATCATGAAAGTAGGCTTCCAGACCAGATCAGGCTACTTTTGTCGTCTCTGACTCAAGCAATATTTTCAGCACACCACTGAACAGCACATTTATCCACAGGAACACTCCTACCAACACTGCAAGAAGAAGAATTCTGCGTGGACTCCTCCGGACGATCAAAATGACAGACTCGACTTCTACATAGAGTACTTCCGCAGACGTGCACGGGCTGAAATTGTGAACAAACAGCATCACTTGCCCCGTAACCTCAGCTGTACAGAACGCAATGCCACCCACAGCCTCAGAAACAATTCTGATATTATAATCAAAGGGTCTGACAAAGGAGATGCTGTGGTCATAATGAACAGGTCAGATTATGAACAGGAAGCTGCCTGGGAACTCTCCAACACCACATTCGACAGGCCACTATCCTTCGATCCCACTGAGTACCAAAAGAAATGACATCATCTGCTCAAGAAACTCCCTGCTATAGCACAGGAACAAGTCTATACAGACACACCCACAGAGCCCTGACCAGGAGTATTGTATCTGCTATCCAAGATCCATAAACCTGGAAACCCTGGACGCCCCATCATCTCAGGCACCACCGACTTCCTGAGGAAACTACAGGGTATTGGTGATCTTCCTGAAAACAGCGTCCTGGCCACCAAGGATGTAGAAGTTTTTACACCAATATTCCACAGGAGGATGGACTACAAGCTGTCAAGAACAGTATCCCTGATGAGGTCACGGCACACCTGGTGGTTGAGCTTTGTGACTTTGTCCTCACCCACAACCATTTCAGATTTGGGGACAACTTATACCTCAGAATCATAGAATATCAGGGTTGTAAGGGACCTCAGGAGGTCATCTAGTCCAACCCCCTGCTCAAAGCAGGACCAGTCCCCAACTAAATCATCCCAGCCAGGGTTTTGTCAAGCCCGACCTTAAAAACGTCTAAGGAAGGAGATTCCACCACCTCTCTAGGTAACGCATGGCCCCACAGTGTGCCAACATTTTTATGGCTGATTTAGAACAACGCTTCCAAATCTACACAGACACACCCACAGATCCCTGACCAGGAGTATTCTATCTGCTACCCAAGATCCATAAACCTTAGCTCTCATCCCTTAGTGCCCCTCCCTCTACTTGCACTACATTGATGACATCTTCATCATATGGGCCCACGGGAAGGAGGCCCTTGAAGAATTCCACCAGGATTTCAACAATTTCCACCGCACCATCAACCTCAGACTGGACCAATCCACACAAGAGATCCACTTCCTGGACACTACAGTACAAATAAGTGATGGTCACATAAACACCACCCTATACCGGAAACCTACCAACCGCTATATTTACCTACATGCCTCCAGCTTCTATTCAGGACACATCACATGATCCACTGTCTATAGCCAAGCCCTAAGATACAACTGAATTTGCAACAATTCCTCAGTTAGAGACAAACACTGACAAGATCTTTATCAAGAATTCTTAAAACTATAATACCCACCTGGGGAAGTGGGGAAACGGATTGACAGAGCGAGACGGGTACCCAGAAATTACCTTCTACAGGACCGGCCCAACTGTTAGTCTTTAAGGTACCACCAGACTCCTTGTTGTTTTTGTGGATACAGACTAACACGGCTACCCCCTGATACAGTTAAAATAGACTTTATGGAATGCTTGTAGGAGGCTGCATGCATTAATCCTACTTATGATATATTGATCCTATGCTCTAAGGTAATACTGCATATTTGCTCTATAACTGTAAAATGTTTGTTCTGAAATTATGTAACTTATCAAACAGGAAAAAATCTTTACCTAATGCACAGTTCTGGATTCCTACAGAAGGTCCTGTACATCAGGAAATACTATTGAATCCAATGAAACAAAGACTTTGTCAATTGCTCCCCCCCTCACACACACATGAAAAGTAGGGTTGCCAGGCATCCAATTTTTTACCAGAATGCCTGGTCGAAAAGGGACCCTGGTGGCTCTGGTCAGCACCACTGACAGAGCCGCTAAAAGTCCAGTCAGGTGTGCAGTGGGGCTAAAGCAGGTTTCCTGCTTGCCCTGGCTCCATGTAGCTACTGAAGGCGGATGGCATATCTGACTCCTAGGCACAGGGGCAGCCATACGGGCTACGTGCGCTGCCCCTGCACTTGGCACCGTCTCTGCAGCTCCCATTAGCGGGAACCACGGTGAATGGGAGTTGCGGGGCCGGCACCTGCAGGCATGGTCAGTGTGCAGAACCTCTTGGCTCCTCTGCCTAGGAGCCAGAGGAATATGTTGGCCACTTCTGGGGGCCGCCTGAGGTCAGTGCCGCCTGGCTGGAGCCTGCCCCCCTGAACCACTACCTGCACCCCAACCTTCTGCCCCAGATGGGAACCCCCTCCCACACTCTAACTCCCTCCCAGAGCCTGCACCCCACACTCCAACCCCTGCCCCAGCCAAGACCCCTCCCACACCCAAACACCCTCCCAGAGCTCGCAGCCTGCACCCCTCTGTCCCAGCCCCAAGCGTCCTCTTGCATCCCAAACCCCTCATCCCCGGCCTCACCCCAGAGCCCACACCCCTAGCCAGAGCCCACACACTCTCCCATGCCCTAACCCCCCACCCCACCCCAGCCCTGAACCCAAACCCCTTATTCCAGGTCCCATACCAGAGCCCGCATCCCCAACAGGAGTCCTCACCCCCTCCTGTACCCCAACTCCCTGCCCCAGGCTGGAGCCCTCTCCCATACCTTGAACCCCTCATTTCTGGCCCCAGCCAGAACCCTCACCCCCCTCCTGCATCCCAACCCCCTGTGAGTGAGGGTGCAGAAGAGTGAAAGATGGAGGAAGAGGGGATAGAGTGAGCAGGTGGCGGGGCCTTGGAGCAGGAGCAGTGTCTTGGGGCGGGGCAAAGGTGTTTGGTTTTGTGAGATTAGAAAGTTGGCAGCCCTACTAAAGAGGTTATGTGCAGAAGAGCTTGTCCCATCAGCCTGGATTCTCGGGAAGTGGGGATAAAAATCCCTTGCCAGAAGAAATCAGGGTATTTTATGCTGTTTGGACTCTGAGGGGCAAAGATTTCCCAAACTGCCTGGTTTGGGTTAGCCCGAAAGGATATCAAATCTTGCTTATTATAGAAGCTTCTACCACCTTTTGAGTTTTAGATCATATCTCGTTTGCGTGTATGTTTGCCTGTTTTAACCTAGTAAAGAACTCATTTCTTTTTACTAGTTAATAAACCTTTAGTTTGTTTCAGGATTGGCTACAAGTGCTGTCTTGGGTGTGAGATGTAAGGTGCAATTTGATTTGGGGTAAGTGACTGGTCCTTTGGGATTGGGAGTAACCTGAATATTTTGTGATCTTTAGTGTAAGTGACCATCTCTCACTGAGTCCAGTTTGCTCAGATGGCAAGATAGATTGGAACGCCCAAGAGGACTGTCTGTGACTCCATGTTAGGTTTGTATAATGCCTGAGACATTTACATTTGTTACTTGGTTGTGAAATCTAGGTATAGAACTCACAGCCAGTTTGGGGTTTGTGCCCTGCTTCTTAATAATCTGCCCTGAGGTTATTATTCTGGCTCGTGAGCCACTCAAGACAGCTTTAATTTGTTTAAACTTAATCGAAAAATACATCTATAGAATACTCTAGGTGCCCTGACACAATTATTAATACAGCAAAACCTCAGCAGCATTAAAATACTCATTTCAAACAGGAACTCAGCCAGCCAGCCAGCTCCAAAATAACTCCTTCCCACCCCTTTTTCTGTTATGGGAAGTCCTTTCCAAAATCCCAGTTTAACAGGTTCCTCAAGCCTTTTATGGCTCCATCTAGGCTTTAGGGGCCATAGTCAAGCACAGCAAAGCTGCTGTAGGAGTAGCATTTCCCAAAGGTATCCCCCACAAAGGTAGGCAGCACCCTGTGGCACTGAGGAGAGTAGGAGTGGCTCCACTGTTAAGTGGTGAAAAGTGCTCGCTCTGGCTTCAGACTGCTAGCCAGTGCAAAAGAAGGGTGTGGCCCCACGCTACCACAGTCCCTATGGAAGCTAATTTGCCACATAGTGGTCTTCTGACAGGCACCAGATGCTCAGCCTAAGCCATCTTCTAGATCGGAAACCTATTGTTGCCATTTTACAAATTCCACACTGCTGCTCTAGCTCCCATGATAGTTCCATAGCCTTGAACATTCCCATTACACCACTGTTTGCTCTATTTTAAGTTTAAGTTGGTTAATTCCCAGTTCATAGGATTCCCAAATAGAAATATAATACAACAGTTATTTCACATATCCACAAATAGCATGTAACCCAACACAGAAGGCCCATAATTACCAGCCACAAAGGAGTAAAAGGTTGCAGACAACCCTTTCAAATGTGGACTTTGCCACAGTCATCCACAACATGTCACACTTTTTACTCAGAGCAGCCCTTGAAGTCCACCCAGCAGTTCCAACTAATACAGAACACAGCTTCCTGGCTCCTGTGTGGCATAAGTGGGCTCAAACAAATGACATTTGTTTCACTCTACAGCATTGTATATTCATATTCTCCTCCAATATGCACAGTATGAGTTAATCCTTGGTTGTGGCTGAGATGGAAAATCCTCTTTGTCCCGATCCTGAACCAGCTGTGCATCAGATTGCTTCTCCAACATCAGTCATAGCAGCCTGGGGTTGATCTAATTTACACTGGTGCCAATGGATCCAATGAGGTGATATGGCACCCAGAGATCACAAGGGATCAGGGAACTCCTGCCACACACACTACTTCAGCAGCCAAGAGCATTGCAGTTGGCAAAGGAGCTGCTAGTCAAAATCTGATGTGACTGACAAAATCCAGGATGCACAACTTCATTGGTTTGGACACATGTAGAGGATGTATGAGGGGGATCTGGTGAAGATAGCATGAAAAGAGCGGGTGGTCTGGAAAAAAAAAAAGCAAGGAAGTGATGGATGGATTGCATCAAAGAAGATGATAAGCAGGTGAACCTTAATGCTGCCTTGGACAGATGCTTGCAAGATGGACAGCTGACAGCACATGAGGAAGAAGAAGGTAGGAGCTGCTCTGCTAGATATATGTCATAAGACACTACACTGGTATGAGCTCCCTGTGAAAGGCTATTCTTGTTTTAGGGTCATTTTACTGTTGACAACATTGTGCAAAGCAGCCACACTACACATAGAAACTGGCCCTGTATGTCTGTATTTTTAGGGAAAGTGATGAGAGAAACATGAATGGTTTTAATTTAGTTATTTAGTCCCTCCTTTGGCTAGGGGTGATGATATATTTGTTGTTTGTATTTTAAACAGTTGTCAAAAGCACCTAGAGAATCAAAGAGGACGGTTTGTGTTTTCTTGATGGATATATGAATATATCAAAAGAATTAAAAAAAAACCAAATGATAAAATAGTCCTTTTGTTCTGATGAGCCTATGGCTCATGGAACAAGTGTCCTTAACAACAATCATCTGATAAAGATTTAAGACAGCCTGATGCTTTCAGTCCTTCAGGTATTTGAGGATTCTGAGCATTCCAGAGATTAGGACCTAATGACTAGAAATATTAAGAGAGACTTGAGCGGATTTAGTGTCATCCAAAATAAAAGCATTAAGTTCTAATAAGATGTAGACCTGAAAAATAATCAATCCTGCTTTCCACATACACTATATAGTGAAAAAAGAACAGAATTTACTCCCAGAAGATGGAGATTTATTTTATATGTTTTTCCCCCTAAATCCTATTGGCATTAAACTTTAATTAGAAATACCCAGCGGCTTATTAATATAGCAATGGTTTAAAAGACAGGAGTGCTTTTATGGAGGGTCATCTGCCTTCCCTTCACTGTGATGTGTTCTTTAGCTTTGAAAGCTGACAAAAAAAACCCAACAAAATTAGGTACCCTCAAAAATCTTGCTTTTGCTGGGGAGGGGTTGGGAAGAGGTGGCGATGTGTTCATCATATACTTTTTTGGCATTATCATTGCTTTTGCTTCTAGGAGAACCAATGACCAATGGATCATTATTTATTCCATCTCTGCAGAACAGTTCACACCTACTATTCTTTCCACAAACAATTTGAGGGTCACTAGTGCAAACTGATGATTTCAGAAGAAAGTTGTTTGAAAACAAGATCTGAAAGCCTGCACTATATGAATTTATTCAAAAAAAAAAGCATTTTCTATATACAAAAGATCCAAGATATGATTACTATATATTGCAGCAATATAGAATCCAACAACACATTCAGATAGAAAATATAAATGAGAATTGGGAGTTCTTTAAAAAGAGTTTATTAGATGGCCAAAAAAGCAACAATTCTGCAATCAAAAAAGAGGACAATTATGTCTAAAAGCCCCGCCTGGTTCAGTGATAAAATGAAGTCAGCAATTGGAAATAAAAAGCAATATATAATAAATTTATAAAGGGGAAATTGATAGCAATCAATATAAATTCAAAGTTATGAAGTATAGAAACTTAATAAGGAAAGGAAAGACACTAGGGAAAAATCCATGGCTGGCAAGGCTAAGGACAATAAGGAGGAATTTATAAAGTATATTAGGGAAAAAGAAATCCAAACAACGGAATAGACCCATTACTAGATGAGATGGTATTTTTTAAATAATTATGCAGAAAAGACAGACATATTCAATACATATTTCTGTTCTGTATTTGGAAAGAAGCAGGATGACATATTTGTATTACATTAGGAAGATGAAATACTTTTTGGTCCATTAGTAACCAAGGAAGATGTTAAACAACAGCTCTGAAGGATAAACATTTTTAAAATCAGTACACCTGGTTAACTTGCACCTAAAAGTGCAAAAGAGCTGGCTAAGGCGATTTCTGGCCTGCTGATGTTAATTTTTAATAAAGCTTGGCATACTAGGAAAATTACAGAAAATTGGAAGAGTGCTAATGTTGTACCAATTTTCAAAAGGGCAAGTGGTATGACCTGGGTAATTATCAGCCAGTTACCTGACACCACTCCCAGGTAAAGTAATAGAAAAGCTGATAGGTGATTCAATTTATAAAGAATGGAAGGAAATATATATAATTAATGCCATTTACCATGGTGAATGGAAAATAGGGCTTGTTAAACAAGCCTCATTTCAATCTTTGATGAGATAACAAATTTGGTTGAACTGGATGTAATATATTTAGTCTTCTGTAAAGACACTTGACTAAGTACCACATGATGTTCTGATTAAAAAGGAGTAGTATATAATATCAATAGAGCATACATTATTAAAAGCTTGCTAACTGACAGATCTCAAAAAGGCATTGTCTATGGGGAATCATCATTAAATCAGGGTGTTTCTTATAGGTTAGGCAGGGATCAGTATTAAGTCTGATGTTATTCAACACTTTCATCACTGATGTACAAGTCAACATAAAAATCACTACTGATAGCATTTGCAGATGACACAGACTGATGGAATGTTAAATAATTATGAGGGCAGGGCAGTGATACAGAGCAACCTCAATCACCTGGTAAACTAGTCCCATTCAAACAGAATATATTTATTACAGCCAAATGCAAAGTTATGCATCTAAGAACAAGGAATGTAAGCTGTACCTACAGAATGGGCGACTGTCTCCTGGAAATCAGTGATTCCAAAAAAGACTTAAAGGTCAGAGTAAACAAGCAAGTGCACACAAACTTCAAGGGTGATGAGATTTAAAGAGTCAATCTGTTACTGCATCAAAAAGAATAATGAAGCCACCTCTTAGTCCAGTGTATTAATACCTTCATGGAGAGAAAACACTAGGTACTAAAGTCTTAAACCGAGAAGAGAAAGGGATAAAGAATCAATAGCTGGAAGGAGAAGCCAGCCAAATTCAAATTAGAAATTATGCACAATTTTTTATCAGTAAGGGTGATTAACCACTGGAACAAACTACCAAGGGAAGTGGTGAATTCTCCATCTCAAGGCTGGATGCCTGACTGAAAGATATGCTTTAGTCAAACTCTAAACACATTGGGCTAAGTAAAGGATAACTAGGTGAATATAATGGCCTGTGACACAAAGGAGATCAGACCAAATGAACTAATGAACTTCTGTCCTTAAACTCTCTGTATTTTGAAAAGATTTTAGCAAGAGAAATGAACGTCTCCTTCACAGCCTACTTTCTCCAGAAATGTCTGGCTTACATATATGTTTGAACATGCACTACATCTAATTAAATAATATATTAGAGATAGCCCACAGCAAGGGATGGTATGGAGCCATCTCCCAGGGAGAGCTCTATGAAGCATTCATCCTCAGTGAATGTCATTCAAGATTCCCCAGTGCAGAGGAGAAGTGTTCCTGAGGCAACGCTATTTATAAGATGTAACCTACTCTCCCCTGTGTACTGGTCTCATCCTAACTCCTTTGCAGTGCCATGTACTCCTGGAAAAGTAGGCAGGAGTGCAGAGGCTGCAAGTCTTGTCTGGCTGTTATGCAGACTGAACTATGTAGCAGGATAGCTCTGTGTGCCTTTCCTCCCATTTTGTGCACCCCTGTAAAGAGCAGATAGAATTTGTCCCTAAGCAGTTTTGCACATAAGAATTAAAATTTCATTTGTGTGTGTTTGTTGGTTTTAATTACAGTGTACTTTGGAAGTAAATCCAAACAGGCAACACACACAAACACTGGGCTGATGGACGTACATTCTGTACTGGATAATAATCATCATTTTGAAGAAGTCCTTATCTAAAAGGTACAAATGCTAAAGGCTATCCTCCTTCTGCCTCTCTCTTTAAGACTTCTCAGTTTTTCCTAAACAGCTCTGGAACCTTCTCTTTTGTTCCAAGGGAAGTTGAAACTCCGGGCTTGTCTTCACTGCAGGCTAAATCAGAACAGCTGCAATCAATGCAGAGGCGTCAATTTAGCAGGTCTTGTGAAGACGCAATAAGTTGATAGCAGAGCACTCTCCCGTTATCTTCAGTAATCCACCTCAATGAGAGGCGGAAGCTGTATCAATGGGAGAGCATCTTCTGCCAACATAGCATGGTATCGACACTACAGTAAGTCGATGTAAACTGCATCGACTTAAGCTACATATGTTATGTAACTTAAGTTCCGTAACTTACACTGACTTACCCTGCAATGTAGACAATGCCTCAGGAGCAAGGAATTACCCAATCATTCTGTTTTTTTTTTAAATCCATGTCTTATTGGGTTACATGCCCAACAATAACAGTGGAAGCAATAAGACTCAAATGATCACGGTCAAAATATTTTGCAGATCCATTTCCCCAAAATGTGCCGACCTGCAGAACAGCCCTCCAAAAATAAATAAAACACAAACCACTTACATAAAAGTTAAGGGATTTCACCTCCCCTCCTCCTATATTTATTTTAGAGATGGTCCAGCTTGGCAAATGTTGGAACCATATCCAAATTTATCCAAAATTTGGGGTGATCACATCTAGGGCTGAGGTTCACACCCAACACTAAATTTCTTGTTGCCTTTTTTCTGTCTGTACATCCATCTTCTTCCTTTACCCTCCTTCTATCGTTCATTTTGCCACAATATTTTTCATTTTTCTGTAAAAGCAAGACACTTTCCTTTATTAGCAATGCTTGTGGCTTCTCCCTTTGCCTTATTTTGTTACACATTTCACATTTCCTTTTGGGTGGGTTTCAGTTATTTCTTTGCCATTTCCCTCCTCTAGTTCTCTGGTACCTCATCTTCCTTGCTTGCCTCTTTCCCTTGTTTCTAACCCAAAATTCAACAGCAGTTCCATTGTCTCTCTCCCAACTACTCTGTAGATGGTCAACTCACTATTGGCACATGCCCCTGCATGGCTGAGTGTGGACGTAGTAGACCATTCTTCTTTAGAACCCGCTGCCAGTAGTTGCTCTGGTCTTGGGGTGATCTGCCTCTTCTTGTGATTTGGCCCTCAAGCCCAATGTAACAAAGTCCAAAATCTGTACAAAAGGTCTTTGGCCTCTATTCTACTCTGAGCCCCATGATCCCACACAGCTTTTTCTCAGGCTTTTCATTTGTCCTTAGCCCCTTCTCAGAGGTCTCTGGCCACCTTCCCCAATGGCTGGTAGGAAATCTCAGGACTTCCCACTATACCAGGTTCCAGTCTAGTGTCCCTATAACCAGCAGGCAAGCTCTGCTCTGTCAGCTCCTTGCTACTGCCTCCCTGAAGTTCTTCCTACCTTCCTTTTCAGGCCTTCCCCACACAGCATCTCATGATTCACCCTTCTTTCGGGGCCAGGACTCGTTGGGTTCTCCCTTGGAATCACCAAATAAATCCCAAACTAAAAAGTACAAACATTACTCCCTCATTTGTCAGAGCTCACCTCCGGAGCCTTCTCTGTCATGTTGACTTGTCTCTCCCCTGGCCTCTTGCCACATTTTTTCTACTCAGGAGAGAATCCTCTGGGTCAACTATCCCTCTGGGCTTCCTCTTCCACCCTTCTGATCTAATGCCTCTAACACCAAGAAAGGGACTGCAGTGTTCTCTCCCCTCTCTCCCTAAAGTTCTTTTCTACTCTGTACCTCCTTTCTTTATAGTCACCACCACGCTCCTTCCCCACCTAGGCTTCATCTTTAATCAGGCCTGGCCAACACTCCATGTGCAGCCAGATGGGTTAATTGCCCTCTCGTGCCCACTTTAAACTTTTCTGAGAAAGGATGGTGTTTCCACTCTATTATCCACAGCAGTTTACTCTCTTCTAATCCTTTCTTCCCTCCTTTTATATCTCTTTTTTCCTCCCTCTGTCTTTATCTATTCCATTCTCTCTCTCTTCCTTTCCTTGCCACGAATTCCCTACTCTGAATCAGCCACTGGTTCTCCCTGGACTCATCTCAACTACTTAACTTTTGTTCTTACTGGGAACACTAAGTGGGACTATTACTATAATCCATTGTATTTTGCAATATCTTCTTTCACTTTAAAAAAAAAGGGATCTACTGGTCTCCTACATGCGCATGCTACACAGAATGGAAACAATTATCACAATTTCTCTCCCTTAGCACTAGCTGGGATGGGTTGCAAGCACTTTGGAGGAGAGGATTAGAATTCAAAGTGATCTTGACAAACTGGAGAATGGTCTAAAATAAATGGGATGAAATTCAATAAGGACAAGTGCAAAGTACTCCACTTAGAATGGAATGATCAGTTGCACAAATACAAAATGGGAAATAACTGCCTAGGAAGCAGTACTGCAGAAAAAGATGTGGGGGCTACTGTGAGTCAAACTAAATATGAGTCAACAATGTAATATTGTTGCAAAAAGCAAACATCATTCTGGGATGTATTAGCAGGAGTGTTGTAAGCAAAATACAAGAAGTAATTCTTCTACTCTACTCATCCCTGATAAAGTCACAGCTGGAATACTGTGTTCAGTTCTGTACACCACACTTCAGGAAAGATGTGGACAAATTGGAGAAAGTACAGAGGACAGCAACAAAAATGATCAAAGGTCTAGAAAACATGACCTAAGAGGAAAGTTTGAAAAAAATGATTTTGTTTAGTCTACAGAAGAGACGTCTGAGGGGAGATATGAAAACAGTCTTCAAGGTACATAAAAGGTTATGTCAAGGTTCCTCCCCCACTCTGAACTCTAGGGTTCAGATGGGGGGACCTGCATGAAAACCTCCTAAGCTTACTTTCACCAGCTTAGGTTAAAACTTCCCCAAGGTACAAATTAATTTTTATCCTTTGTCCCTGGATTTCCACTGCCACCACCAAACTCTAACTGGGTTTTTACTGGGAAACGTAGTTTGGAGACGTCTTTCCCCCCAAAAATCCTCCCAACCCTTGCACCCCACTTCCTGGGAAAGGTTTGGTAAAAATCCTCACCAATTTGCATAGGTGACCACAGACCCAAACCCTTGGATCTGAGAACAATGAAAAAGCATTCAGTTTTCTTACAAGAAGACTTTTAATAGAAGTAGAAAGAAATAGAAATAAAGGAATCACCTCTGTAAAATCAGGATGGTCGATACCTTACAGGGTAATTAGATTCAAAACATAGAGAATCCCTCTAGGCAAAACCTTCAATTACAAAAAAGACGCACAGACAGGAATAGTCATTCTATTTCAGCACAATTCTTTTCTCAGCCATTTAAAGAAATCATAATCTAACACATACCTAGCTAGATTACTTACTAAAGTTCTAAGACTCCATTCCTGGTCTATCCCCGGCAAAAGCAGCATACCGACAGACACAGACCCTTTGTTTCTCTCCCTCCTCCCAGCTTTTGAAATTATCTTGTCTCCTCATTGGTCATTTTGGTCAGGTGCCAGAGAGGTTACCTTTAGCTTCTTAACCCTTTACAGGTGAGAGGCGTTTTCCTCTGGCCAGGAGGGATTTTAAAGGGGTTTACCCTTCCCTTTATATTTATGACAGGTTATTATAAAGAAGAGGGTGATAAATTGTTCTCTTTAACTGCTGAGGACAGGACAAAAAGTAATGGGCTTAAATTGCAGCAAGGGAAATTTAGGTCAGACATTAGGAAAAGCTTCCTAACTCTCAGGGTAGTTAAGCACTGGAACAAATTACCTAGGGAGGTTGTGGAATCACCATCATTTTAGGTTTTTGAAGAACAGGCAAGAGAAACAGGCATGGTTTAGATAATACTTAGCACTTTGTCAGTGCAGGGCACTGGAATAGAAGACCTATCCAGGTCCTTTCCAGTCCTACATTTCTGTGATTCTATGAACTGCACTGATTTGAGCATTACCACTTGTTTGGTCTTCAGAAAGTTACTCTCTCTTGACAGGGAACATAAATTATCAATTTAATTTTTCAAAAGACATTTTGCTGGGTACCTTTTTAACATTCAAGAATTAATTTTCCTTAAACCAATGGCAGCACTCTATGTAAATTTGTGTGTGTTCATATACTGTGCATCAACACACCTCCCTCTGCACTTGCTCTAATGAATCACAAAGGGTCAGACCCAAATTGGAAGACCACAGAGAAAGGAGAGAAAGATAGATTTGTTTTTTTATGCTATGCCCCTTCCAATGATGATGTAGCTACTCTGTTCCACTAGAACAGGTCATTCCTGTAGCTTCTGAGACACAGAATACAGCCCGACTAGATTAAATCTTATTCATACATTTTTTTTTGTAAATCTAATTAATAAATTAGATTAGTCTCTGAATGCCAGACATCTTTTCTTTTCATAGTACTAGAATTGGGGGTTAAATATACAACGGAAACATATGCCAACTTTGGTACCATGGAGGCTTTTAATGGTGACTAAATGTAGCTTTTAGGATAAAAAGTGGGTAATAAATTATGAAAATAAACACAGCTGCTGTAATCTATACTGGCTACATTTCCCATCTCAGTTTCTGCAGCTGGTCCCTGTCTTTGTGTGTCTCATAATCAGAGAGCGGCACTGTACTTCATCCTGGAGGATGCGTGGCAAATTTAAATTTCCTATTGAAGCTTAACCCTTTATATTGCAGCATACCTCCAAGAATGCAATATGCCAGGATGAAGTCATCTGAACAAAGGACAGATCCCATAGGCCACTCATTCATTTTTCTACATTTTTCTGATTAACTTAAGCCATTTTCACTTGCTTAAAATTAGTATTCCTTTATCTTGCTTAAAAGCGAGCAGGAGCCCAGAAAATTTGATTGTCATGTTAGTACCCCTGTGATTTAGCTGATTGCTGAAAGAAAGGAGCTGCTTTGCGTGAACAGACAATAATGAGTGACGGATGAAAGCAATAAAACAGACATAAGGAAATCATCAGAGGAGAAAGACCAGGCGAAAGACGTAATGAGACAGAACTGACAAGTAAATTAATTGTTTATTTGAGAGTCCACTCAGACATGACCTGCTTCATTATCTCTCATTAAGCTTTGACCCCTGCTTAGGCCTGCCCTGTTGCGCTAGATGTCCCCACAACTTCACTTTCATACTGAAATTATGCAACAGACGAATTACAAAGTCGTCTCTTCCCCATCTCCCTCATTGTTGCACATCAATATTTACTGCCATTTCAATACATCTCAGTGGTAATTTTTAACAGCAGCATCAACCTTTGTCCAGCAGAAGATCAGCTAATGAAAAAAAGACTCATGTTCCATCAAATCAGAAATATTCCACTAAGATTTAAACTACCGTTAATGAAAACTAGCTACTAGAACAAAAACAACAAAATCTATCCAAATGCACTCAATGGGCCAAATTCTGCCAGTACTGTACCTGAGAACAGACCCAGCCAATGAGGGAGGGGGAAGGGAGAGAGAGAATATTCTGCATTCCAGCTTTTGGGTCTCTCAAAAATGGATGTTCACATTCTGCTGTTCCTCAGTGACCAGAACTCCCTCAGAAGTTTTCACATGCTCCTGTGATGCATGAAAAACTTCATAAATGATCTGGAGGATGGTGTGGATTGCACTCTCAGCAAATTTGCGGATGATACTAAACTGGGAGGAGTGGTAGATACGCTGGAGGGGAGGGATAGGATACAGAAGGACCTAGACCAATTGGAAGATTGGGCCAAAAGGAATCTGATGAGGTTCAATAAGGATAAGTGCAGGGTCCTGCACTTAGGACGGAAGAACCCAATGCACAGCTACAGACTAGGGACCGAATGGCTAGGCAGCAGTTCTGCAGAAAAGGACCTAGGGGTGACAGTGGACGAGAAGCTGGATATGAGTCAGCAGTGTGCCCTTGTTGCCAAGAAGGCCAATGGCATTTTGGGATGTATAAGTAGGGGCATAGCGAGCAGATCGAGGGACGTGATCGTTCCCCTCTATTCGACATTGGTGAGGCCTCATCTGGAGTACTGTGTCCAGTTTTGGGCCCCACACTTCAAGAAGGATGTGGATAAATTGGAGAGAGTCCAGCGAAGGGCAACAAAAATGATTAGGGGACTGGAACACATGAGTTATGAGGAGAGGCTGAGGGAGCTGGGATTGTTTAGCCTGCAGAAGAGAAGAATGAGGGGGGATTTGATAGCTGCTTTCAACTACCTGAAAGGGGGTTCCAAAGAGGATGGCTCTAGACTGTTCTCAATGGTAGCAGATGACAGAACGAGGAGTAATGGTCTCAAGTTGCAGTGGGGGAGGTTTAGATTGGATATTAGGAAAAACTTTTTCACTAAGAGGGTGGTGAAACACTGGAATGCGTTACCTAGGGAGGTGGTAGAATCTCCTTCCTTAGAGGTTTTTAAGGTCAGGCTTGACAAAGCCCTGGCTGGGATGATTTAACTGGGAATTGGTCCTGCTTTGAGCAGGGGGTTGGACTAGATGACCTTCTGGGGTCCCTTCCAACCCTGATATTCTATGATTCTATGATTCTATGAGGGTGAGTGCAATATGAGGAACTCCTGGAGCAGCCACAATACAAGCAAAAGACAGATTAAACTGATATTTCAGTACTATTTTGCACAGGTTTTGGTGGCAAAACTGAAGAGGGCCTGAATGTGGCTCTACTGTGCAAATCCACATTCTTAGCGTAGAGGCTCCTGAATACAACAGAACCAACACAATATTTGGGGCAACATGCAGGAAACCTGCACAGAGTGATAAATCTCCATGTACAACAATATTACAACTCTGTGAGGGCACCTTGCACCCTCAACAGGAAGGAAGACTTTGGGGGCAGGCCACAGTAATGGCTAGTAGATCCACAGCTACCAAAATCCACTAGCCACCTCCCCTATCCAGCAGTGTATGGTGAAAGATTTCTTTCCCCTTTGGATGTCAGCAGATCTTCACGTAGCTTTATATGTCAGATATGATGATCTTCAATCACATTACAATAAAGTCGTGTAACATTCCACTAGGCAACTATCTAATTTACAAATGTAAGTGAACTATGGAATGATACCAGAGTGTTTCTTTTACATTGTAGAAAATCATCAGATTATACAGCCAAAACAGAGATGATATTGCCCAAAAGAAGCATGTATGTGAATGGTATGCAGTTATGGGAACTTGCCTATGGGCACAATAGCAGGAGTCAAAATGGAAGGAGACTGATGGTGGTGCACTTTCAATCCCCATCTACTAAATACACCTACTCACTTAAATCGCAAAAATAAGACACCACTTTTAGTAGATTGAAAAGCTGCACAAAATATGAGTATGCTCCCTGAACTTGGATTGCCCCCATTGGGGTTCAAACATGGCCATGAGCTCAGATGTGTTCCTCTGGTTTGGCTTTCACTTGGTGGGTCTTGAATGCTCCACTATCAATTTGGGCTTGGCTCAGCTCCCTCTCAGTGGGGCTCAGATGCCCTTCTGGGTTTCAGTAGGCTATTTGGGGTTGGTACCTTCTTGACTGGGGGGAAAAAAGTGACTGTATTCTCCCAACCGCCACCTACTAATGGTGCCAATATGAACTGTCATTCACAGGACATTATGCAGATCTTCATAATATGATCCTCACTCTTCTTTCCAAAATGATCCTAAGAGCAGTGAAATAGTTAGCAATGTTGGCATTTAAAGTACCATCACTGGACATCCAAATTAACACCAAATTTCGATGAATGCAGCAGTTCACACTTGTGAGCTACTGTTTCAGGCTCTGTGCAGATGCAGGCAGACATCACTGTATCTTCTATAATCCTTTCACGTTCTCCAGGTATTTTTTTAAGCTTTCTGGTACAAGAGAAGTACAGATTGCTCTAAGGCACTTCCTCTGGAAAGGAGAGACCAGCCTTAAGCCTCTCTGTCTTTTATGGAAAGAGTGTAGGAAGTTGTCAAGGTTCCTTCCCCACTCTGAACTCTAGAGTACAGATGTGGGGACCTGCATGAAAACCTCCTAAGCTTACTTTTACCAACTTAGATTAAAACTTTCTCAAGAACAAACTATTTTACCTTTTGCCCTTGTACTTTATTGCTGCCACCACCAAATGTCTAACAGGTATATAACTGGGAAAGAGCCCGTTTGGAAACGTCTTTCCCCCCAAAATCCTCCCCAACCTTACACCCCCTTTCCTGGGAAAGGTTTGATAAAAATCATCACCAATTTGCATCGGTGAACACAGACCCAAACCTTTGAATCTTAAGAACAATGAAAAAGCATTCAGATTCTTAAAAGAAGAATTTTAATAGAAGAAAAAGTAAAAGAAATCACCTCTGTAAAATCAGGATGGTAAATACCTTACAGGGTAATTAGATTCAAAACACAGAGAATCCCTCTAGGCAAAACCTTAAGTTACTAAGAGACACAAAAACAGGAATCTACATTCCATTCAGCACAGCTTATTTTCTCAGCCATTTAAAGAAATCATAATCTAATGCATATCTAGCTAGATTACTTACTAAGTTCTAATATTCCATTCCAGTACTGTCCCCGGCAAAAGCATCACACAGACAGAGAGAGCCTTTGTTTCTCCCCCCCTCCAGCTTTTGAAAGTATCTTGTCTCCTCATTGGTCATTTTGGTCAGGTGCCAGCGAGGTTATCCTAGCTTCTTTACCCCTTACAGGTGAAAGGGTTTTTCCTCTGGCCAGGACGATTTTAAAGGTGTTTACCCTTCCCTTTATATTTATGACAGAAGCTTATCACATAAATTATGTGAAGGAACTGTTAGTACTGTGCTAGTACTGTGCACTATTTACAAAAGTCCAATTGCATGGTAATTTGTGGTGACTATGGCCTCTATCATAGTTCATCTGTAGGTTCAGTTATGAAATTCAGACTCCAGGCAACTTTCCTGCCATCTTCTTTTGAGCCTACTGAATAAACCCTTGATATCATCTAACTACTGTGGTCTCTAAGCTGTAGTGAGAGCTTCCCTTTCTGACAGATTTTTCCAAATTCTCATGCTGTGGTATGGGCAGCTCTTCTACATCCTTTTTGGAGGCAGAAATTCACCCAGAAAGCACTCCAACACTCGTCAGCAAACAATCAAATATCTGTTTTTCCATCTCTGAAATGCCTATGTGGACAATAACATTAATAAAGACAACACTAACAATTCAAATGATCTAATACCCCTCTCTCTGCTGGTCTAACTTCTAGAACAATGCCCTAGCTATTGCCATGGTTATAGGTATGGCATGGCTTAATATGAGAATTTGCTCCCATTCTTTGGATACAGTAAACTTTACAATTCTGTATTATTTCCCTATCCAGAAAAGGAACAGATTAGGTTTACTGGTCATCCATCATAACCATGATGCTCTAACAGGGCCTAATCACCTTCTCCTGCACAGCCACTATTTCAGTTTTGAATAGAGGTTGTGAAAGATGCTTTTGTATGGAGCTCTCTTCAGTTCTACACTCATTGTAAACTGTAGAGAAGAGGCTCTCTGCTTATAAGGATCCTTTGGTACCTGAGTTTACAGAGAAATTGCTTTTTCCCATGCACTCTTTTCAACGGACATTTTGTTTGCAATTTTAAAGTATTCATTCCATTATGCTGCGAGTCTTGTACACAGATCCTACACTGGGTCTCTCCTTCACTTGTGGGGGGGGGGGAGGGAGAGAGAGAATGAAGGAGTCACAAACAACCGCCCATTAACAAACCTGTTGTTTATAAGCCTTTAGCAAATATGCAACTGATTTTCATGGTGATGATAATATGCCATTTCGTTTCACTGTCAGGCATTCTTTCCCTACAAATATACTACATATAAAACAAGTGTCCTCCAGCATTTAGCAGAGACATAAGGAAAGGAACAGCAGGAAAAATAAGAAAAGAAACATCAAAAAGATAAAACATGAAATGACTATTCCTTAAAATGGAAGCATATTATTGAATCTGTGCTGGTCTGCTGTGATTGGTTACATGGTATATTTTCTATTCCTTGACTGGATAAGCATAACTCATATGGATCCATTGAAACATTTAATCATGTGAATAATCCCACTGATTTCCTGGGACAACTCTCTTACTTAAGCACTTTGATGTATTGGGGCTACAGTCAAGAGGGTTTGAAGAAGTCCCTGAGGCTTTGACTTTGTCATTAGCAGTTTTGGAAGTGGCCAGGGGTTAGGCTGAACAATCAGTGGTGGCACATTATTTCTTTGGTGGTCACATTAGCTTCTACAAAATATAAGCTATTTTAAATAATTTAGATCAAAGTTTTCAGACTTTAATGCCCAAAATTAGATACCTAAATCTTTATTTGGACACTGTGACAGACGGCTAGTTGTAGCACCCTGGTCATTTAGGTAATTGCATAACAGAGAAGATTACAGCTTACTTGGAGGCAATTAACCTGTTATGTTGACACTTCGGGGAAATGATTGGACTAAAGATATATAAAAGGCGGAAACATGAAGGAAGGGGAGAGTTTAGAGAATGAGCTGGGTGTAGTAGAGAAAGGCGGGTGGAAGGCTCGTCCTGACATGTGCCTGCAAAGCTGGGAATCGAAAGATTAAAGATACACATGGGGAAAAGAAACTGATTGTGTGTCTACTATGAGTAAGAGACAATCCAAACAGGCCAGACAGAGTGGCCAACTGGGTAGCTGAAAGAGTGGCTGTGACAGACTCTCAAACACTAACCGGAGTATGGGGGACATTAGCATAGAAATAAGTTCTAGCTAGCTTTTTGGGTTTTTTTAAAGTTATTTTTTGCCTTCTGTATCTGTCTAGCATTTCCTGCTTCACTGAAAATGGGCACTATTCTGTGATTTTATTACCATGAGAGGACTCATCACAACCCATGAAATCCATTGGATCTTTGATGGCAGAAAAGGAAGTATTCTGAAATAATTTCAACAAACCCATATCTTTCAAATGTCCCTCACTTTGAGGCATCACTCATCTGAGTTCCAAATTTACCTTCATGCCATATAAATATGATGTCCTTTCATATTCACTCTTGAAAATTATTTTGATCATAAATGAATTCTGAAGATTATGTTATAAAGTTATTTACACTAAAGGAATAATCTCATAGTATCTTTGGTTTCCAGCCCGATTTGTTTTCATGTCTCTCATTTGGGTCTGTGTCAGACATGTGGGGCTTTGGTAGGGTGAGAGATGGAGTAATACAAGTGGCAGAGAATTTCACAGAAGGGAAACAATTTTAAATAGGTTAGTTAAGGCTTATTCTCGTATAGCTGGGGGGTGGAGGAGTCATGGAGGGGTGGAAGGTCACGCAGGAGTAAAATTTATTGCTTTATCAATTTTGAACTGAGCATAGTGTTTCCTCTTAACCACAGGAACCACATCTGAGATATATTTTTCAAATGGTTTCAAAGAATTGAGAGATTTAGATCTCAATATAAAACTCCAAACAGGGTCTCCAGTTGCAATATTTGACAGGTAAACTACTCTTTCACATTCAGCTTCTTTTGTCAGAATCACTCTATCCATACCA
The DNA here is from genome assembly GCF_965140285.1 of Lepidochelys kempii. Lineage (NCBI taxonomy): Eukaryota > Metazoa > Chordata > Testudines > Cheloniidae > Lepidochelys > Lepidochelys kempii. The sequence goes on from NC_136380.1 coordinate 181,431,012, forward strand.
TATATGTGGATGAGTATAGGCAGTTACAGGCACTTACTTTGGCCTAGAGCAGGGGTCAGCAACCTTTGACACGTGGCCCATCCAGGAAATCCGCTGACGAGCCAGGACAGTTTGTTTACCTGCAGCATCCGCAGGTTCGGCTGATGGCAGCTCCCACTGGTTGTGGTTCACTCTTCCAGGCCAATGTGGACAGTGGCCAGCACAACCCTCGGCCCGCGCTACTTCCCACAGCCCCTATTGGCCTGGTATGGTGAACTGCAGCCAGTGGGAGCGGCCATCGGCAGAACCTGCGGATGCTGCAGGTAAACAAACTGTCCCAGCTCGTCAGCGGATTTCCAAAGATTCCCCGTCCCTGGCCTACAGATAAGATAAACTGCCAACACAAAATACCTCTCAAGTTTTACAAACTGTATTCCTTAGTATTTAACACATTACTTACAAAATCAATGACCACTGCTGTCAGTGAAGTCTCTAACATTCTAAATAATTTAAAATGTGAACTGTGTGGTATACAATTCTTTCTATCAGCAGCAAGATTGATTTCATCTAGTATCTTTGCTCTACAGAAATGGCCTTTGTAGTTAAGTTTTCAATGTTATAACAATAAAGCACAGAAGTCTGTAATGTGTAACACAAATAATATCTGTAATCCTCAAGTCTTATACACAATTATTCAAAGTAAGAATGTTCACACTTTTTTTTTAATAGACCCAAAGGAGATTTCACAGAAAAAAATATTGTAAACAAATCATTGATTTTCTTCTCTATGGCTTGAAACTGAAATGGTGCTAACCTTTACCACACAGTTCGAACAGTTGCACAAACCTGTGTTTGGCCACAACTAATTAAGGTTATTTTATTCCTTATCAGTATAAATTACCCTATCCAAATACTCTGCATAAGGCCTATGCACCACTCGATCAGGCTCTTGGGACAAGGGTGAATTCAGTTTACCTGAATTAGGATGGCAAGTGAGCTCAGAGGTGTTTTCTGTTCCAGTTTTGCTGTTCATTACCAAGTTTGGAGAACACCTCCACCGACACATACTCCTGGCATGAGCTCCCAGAATAAAGGCTCATTGAAGCTAGCGACCCTTCTTTCCAAAATATGGACCACTGCTTAACTCTTTAGAAACTGGACAGTCTTTTTCCAGCCCTTTTGCTCTAGGTTAGGGTTCCAGCATGCATGATTCTTCTTGTACGGCTGCTTCTTGATGCACAGAGACTGTCTCCTCTTTTCTCAGAAAACTAACCTTTCCCCTCTTCTCTTCACTTTGGCATTTGTTGTGATATTTGCACTCTAAGTCAACAACTTGATATGATTAGTTGATTCACTGCCATTGGTCTGCGACTCAATCATAAGTAGTAATGACACACATACTTACTGAAATCTTTTTCAATGTCTGCAGTCTTGAACATGCCACATTCTGATTAATTTGAATTTTTTTCCCCAAAACTTTTTGGCCATTCTTAATCTGAATCAAAAATAGCCAATGGAAAAATGAGGTTTGGATATTATTTTGCAATGTTTTTCTCATCAATTCATCAATAATCAAATATTACAGGTCCATAACAGCATCTAAACAGATGGATGAAAGAGCCACCATTCTATGACAGGACTACCTTGCCAATTTGCTGGCCTTTATAATGTCCCCGGATGACCTGGACTTTATCATCTTTTCGGATGGGCATAGAGCGGACATTTTATTTCTGCCTTAGCTCTTTGAAAAGGGGGGAAGACGTGATCTTCCTGCGAATGTGAGAGGGTGCATTGAAGTGCCTCTTGCGGTTCTTGCTGCGGTCCAAGGTCACAAAAGGATTGGACTTCATTTTGGCCCGCTGCTGGCTCCACTATGACAAAGTCTATGACAAGATACCAAATTATGAGAAATTGAGAGGGAATTTTTTTTGGAGGAATATTTTATTTGCCACAGTTTCAGGTCAAATAAAACTATTCACGAATTTGCCAAATAGTTGCAGCCAAAATAATGTTTTGGGCTACATTCACAGAAAGGCTTAGGACTATGCACAAAACAGGAATAGCAGCAGATTGTGGTGGTTGTCTTCTATTAATAGTCCACTGGTGAGGGACACCTTAATAAAATACTTGAATAGTCACTGGTGAGACACAGAGGATATATCTGCACAGCAAAAAAAAAAAAAAGAAAAAAAAGAGAGACCTGTGCACTGAGTATGAGAGCCTGGGTCAACTGATTTGGGCTCACAGGGCTCATGTTGTGGAGCTAAAAATAGCAGTGTAGAGGTCGAGTCATGCTGGGGTCCAAGACCCTCCCCCTTAGCCAGATTTTAGAGCCCACAGTCCAGCCCAAATATCTACACAGGTATTTTTAGCCACATGGCGCAAGCCCAAGTCAATTGACCCAGCTCTGAGACTATCCACTGCAGTTTGTTTTCTTTCCCCTATGTGTAGATGTGCCCAGAGAATGACTGTATATCCTGCTAATTAAGGAACTCCCCTGAGAGTGGCAAACATGGGCTCATGTCCGCAGTTCAACAAATATTTAGTTATTCATTCAAAGTGAAACAGTTTTAACAGGAGAGATTGAGACACCTCCACCCCAGATTAGACAACAGCCCAGTGGTTAGGAAACTCACCTGGGAGGAGTCAGACCTGGGTTCAAGTTCTTGGCTCCAGAGTAGGGATTTGAACTTGGATCTCCCATGTGCCAGATGAGTCCACCAGCCGGTGGGCTGCTGAATGTAAGGGGAGGCAAAGGAAGTGCTGAGAGGAATAGCATCTCCTCATCCTCCTGTTTTATGAATCTAACCCTTCATTTCCTTTACTTTTATTAAGGAAAGGTTTACAATGCTCTGAAATGAAATTTTTCTCAATTTTTTCAATTCACCAAAAACTTTTAAAAAGTCCAATTCAGCTTCAATGACAATTTCTTTCTGTTTATCCTTAGCTGCCAGAAAACCAAATGCAACAGTTATTTACACAGTTCTAATGACAAAATATTTACATTAGTACATATCAGAGAGGTAAGCACAATAATATCAATATTTTATTCACATATTTATAGTCTGATCCAAATTTTGGGCCGACACTTTTACAAATTATGGACAATAATCCTGCTCACCTTATCCGTGCAAGCAGTCCTACTGAGGTGGGAAAGGGAAGCAGAATCTGGTCCCATGCATCTCTTCTCATGAAAACCTATTGGTATTTTAGTATTTCCAAAATGTAAAAGCACTCATTGGAGAGGCAAGGTGGGTGAGGTAATATCTTTCATTGGACCAATTTCTGCTGGTAAAAGAGACGAGCTTTTAAAATTATTACTCAGAACTTTTCTTCAGGTCTAGGACTGGGGATATGCACATCATTTACATACCCCCCAATGCTATGTAAAATCTGTTGTTGCTAAACTGCCAACAGATTTACTCTACTAGAGAATTTACTCCCTATGAATCAGCCAAACAGATTTGAGGACACTTTACAATCACCTTTGACATGTAGTAAACAATGCTGCCTTTTATGAAACACACGGAAATTCAGCTAGCATTTCAACTACAGAATATGCACTCATTTCTGCAAATGAACGGGTAAATATAGACAATTTTAGTTTACCCACTTGGCTTTTGAGTTATAGTCAAGGGCACTCTGTTAGAGGACATATTTCTCTGTTTACGGAAAGGACTGATATCTGAATAGTGACTATGGTTTACAGACGTGGTGAGATTTCTGAAAAAAATAGAGTTCATTAAAATTGAAGCTATATGGCCCATCTATTCCATTACTAGATCAGAGGAGCTGATATTGTGTACGCATAGCTGTTTTCTAATGGTACCTTTTTACAGCTTTGCAAATGTAAAAATGTGTCCTTGGACAAAGTCAGACAAGAATTTTTGCAGATCACATCATTTGTACAATATACTGCAGATTTTATTTCTAGATTAGTTTGCCTGCATGCAAAATATTGTAATTAGAATCTTATTCAAAAGCCACTGACATTCATGGTAATCTTTCCACTGACTTCGGTGAGCTTTGGAACACACCAGTATTCAGTAACAAAGGTAACTCAAAACTGTAAACCTCAAAAATAAACTTGCTCTGAATACTTCTAAATAGCTAAACTTAGAGGACCATTTAATATATTTTTACCTACAGTCAATTTATTTTTCCTCTTTCAGGTCCCATGCTAATCATCTACTTTCACCCTCTCAGTGTAAAATAAAGGTATTTAAAATATATATATCAGGATTTATCTACTCTTACTATGAATGCTGTCATAGAAGGAAGTATTATGTCCTGACTGAAGGACCAAATCATGGTCCTCCCCACACAAAGTGCAATAAAGCTACTTTGTGTATGGGAGTTATGCAAATTTTTCGACCTTCAAGTAGGGTCCCAATGTTCCTATGTAATCAGGTAATGCAGTTGAAGGGAGTAGTAGAGTAAGTTGTCCCTGCTCTGTGTTTTGGTTCAACTGAACCATGCCACCGAGAAATCTATAACCCCTGTCATTCTTTGGGCCTTCCCACAATGTTCCCCTTCACTCTCCAGTGTAAAAAGCCAACAAGGTATACAGCATGGCCACAGAATTCACCTCTGCAGTGCCCTCCATTCTGTCCCTTGTGCACAGATGAAATGCTGTGGAGCTGATTCTCATTTATACCAAGGCTGTTTTACACTGCCACAGAGAAGTAAAGGAAACATAGGTAAATAAGAATCAAGCTCTACATTTTTACTGTCTTTGGCCTGTGTGTGTCCTTGGAGTTGTAGAGATAAGAAATGATGTTCAAGGTTTGGTGTTCAGGTAGGGTTTCTTTAAATTATTATTACCTTAATTTGTTACACTAGGAGAATGAAGAGCATCAGAACTTAAAACCAAGCACTTGGACATCCAGCTTTGGCTCATAATACTCTGTTTTAAAGTCATCGCAGGCATCTTTGTTAGAGTGGAAGAGGACTTTAATACCTGAATGGTGACTGCATATATTCTGCACACACAGTTTACTTTTGAAAGGCTTTTTAGATTCACCTGGCTTTCATTAAAATTGGGACTATCTTTCTGGCCATATCAATTTTAAATAAGAGGGGCTGATACATGCATGGTTGTTTCCTGAAACTAGATTTTCCACGAAGTTCCTACCTCAAAGAATGCAACCCAGTTTTAAATGTATTTGAATTAAAATGAGTTAAGATGATGAAATTCCATCTGGATGGACAGGCTGCATATCCTAGAATCTACCTACTTAGTTTACAGTTAGCCCTTAACCATTCTAAAAGGTACTATAATTCAGGTAGTTTAGAAACTAAATCATCTTCACCTCTAGCTCGTGGTCAAATCAGAGAGTATGTGTAGGCTAACCTTGTGCACGAAAGTCTATGCCTTGGTTTATAAGAGAACAATTGTCTCTACCTTTTGGTCTACTGGTCTATTAATTAGCTATTTTAACAGAAACACACTATTGTCTCTCGCAGCTTTTCCTCTTCATGCTACAATCTCAGATTGCACAAGATAAGCAGGGTTTGGCCTAGTAAGTAGTTGGACAAGAGGCCAGCAAACATGTACAGAACATGTTACAAGAAATGTTCTTGGTGATATATTAGATAGCATTTTTCCAGGGGTGACACTAACCGTGTTGCCAAAGCCCTGTCTTTTGGATGAGATGTAAAAATGACTGTCTGACCACTTGGAACGGTTAACGTTTCCACAGCACTTATTGTCCAGAGACAGCTGGCCTCATTCTCCACTGTCTTCCACCAGCATTCCACCAGTGTAACTTCATTAGAAATAGTTTTAATTTACATTGGTGCAAAAGGAGACTCAATCACAAGATGCTTTCCAGCAAAATTTTAATTGGGTTAATTACAGCCTGCTAACCTGAATTTCAAATGAGATACAGTCTACTTCTTCACATCTTAACTGCTGTGTTCACTATGCACTGTTAAACATTTGCCTCCACCCTGCTGCATTCCACTGGGGTGTGAAATAATCCCTAAATACAATCAGTATGTGCCAGTTGAAATGTATAAGGCACTTCAGGTTACTTCTTGATAAAAGCCTTTTTTTTAAATAAATTTTTATGTCTTGCTAAGTTACATTTGTACATAAGAAAATGTAGTACCTTATGGAATGTCTTTCAGTTAAAAGTCAGGATTGCTACACAACTGGAACAGATAAAGATTACAGGTCTGATTATCCACTCACACTCACCACTGTCAGTGAACAGCAAGTCCACTGAAGTCAACGGTGTGCAACTGGTAAGAGGAAAATCAGGCCCTAAATATCCATTCCAGGATGATATGTCATACAAACAAAAGCAATTACTAACAACCAGATAGATGTAAAAACTGTAGGTTACAGAGATCCACTTGGATAATTTTGGAGCAGATCATGTCACCATCTTTGTGGGTGCAGAGGACCCCTTAGCAGTGATTCAGTGCGTGCTGAAAGCCAGTAAGCCCAGCTCGGTAGGATGACGACAGTATTTTGGGGCATGGTGGGTGAGGGCAGGGCAGGGCAGGGCAGGTCCAGAGGAATTATACATACGATAATTCTCCTACAGTAAAAGGGACACTGAGGGCCTGAGGAGACAACACAGGCTAGAAATTAGATTAGGTTTTGGGCTTCAGTGCTTAAGTAAGATTGATTGTGGACCAAATTCTTCCCTCAGTTTTACCCAGTGACTCCAGTCAGGTTGCACAGGTGTATCTATGGACAAAATATGATCCTGTGTGCCCTGGGTCAAAACCAAAATTCACTTCCAGTCTCACGACCACCTAAACAGTCACAAAGCTATACTACTCTACCTGCTGTATTTTGAACATAGGAATTGCCATGCTGGGTCAGACCAGTGGTTCATCTGGTCCAGTACCTGGTCACTGACAAATACCACCTGATATTTTTTTAATGAAAAAAAGTCGTCTTATGCACAACATGTAATTAATCTGTGGAACTCAATGATGCTAGGTATCATGAAGGCCAAAAGAACAGGATTCATCAACAGTAGATATTTATAAGGAGGATAATTAAAATATCCACACATGTTAAATAAGATAAAAAAATGTTTAAATCCCAGGTCTTCAGGACGCAACAACCTCATAGGTACCAGATGCTACAGAGGAAGGTTCAAAACACCCTGTTTATGGGGGAATTTCTTTCCCAACCCTATCGTTTAGTGGTTGCCTTAAGTCCTGATGATTTGAATCCCCTTTTTTTTCCCAGCCTCTCTAATGTAACTTTGAATGCTCCCATTTCCTGTTTTCCATACAAATGTCTACTCTTTGTGACTACTACAAAATTCTTGGCCTTAATGATCTTTTGCAGAAATTAGTTCCACAGATAAAATACATTTTGTGTCAATGTCACAACTGAGACATGGAGGATCTGACCTAGTGGTTGGAGCATCAGTCGCGAGTCAGACCACGTCCAAAACCAGGAGACCAGAGTCTAAGATAGGCCAGAGGATAAATCAGGTGTCAGGCAAGGTCAGATTACCAGAAGATCAGCAGGAGCAGGTATCACAGGGGAAGCAGTCCAAAGCAGGGAGAACCCAGTTGCCTGCACAATGTCCTGTTCCAGGCCTTGGGTTAAAGAAAGGCTGTGGACCAATCAGGACCCCCCAGAGTTCCATCAATCAGATCCCAGGAATGGAGTCCTCTGTAAGAGTTCAGCTGCTATTCTAGCAGGTCACTGGGTGGCAGTTTGGGACTACCTTGCTATTAAGTGCCCTGTGAATCATGGCTTGAGACCTGTAGTCCCTAACAGTTAAGTGGATTTCTCTTTTAGCTTGAAATTTGTGCCTTTATTATATTATGAGGGAGTAACCAGCAGCAATCGGATTTACTTCTAGATGAGTGATACTCAGACTGAGGATCACGAGCCGCAAGTGGCTCTTTTAATATGTCTTCTGCAGCTCTTTGCAACACACGATATTAAAACACGGTGTGATTTAATTATTAACCAGTCAGGATGGTTTTACTACATTATTAACCAATTGCAGTTGATAAAATAATAATACGTGGTCACTCATTTTGTTGTGAATATTTTATATATTTATAAAAGCGGCAAAGAGTCCTGTGGCACCTTATAGACTAACAGACGTATGAAACATTGAATTAACACTATACTGAGTCCCTTTTGGGTAGTGCAGATTGCTAATTTGGCTCCTGAACCACTGAGGTCTGAGTATCACTGCTCTAGACCATTGTTTATACCGGCTTTTAAAATGTTCATTCATGGAAAATCTGACCTCACAGCAAGTTGCCTCAATTAGCAAGAATTATATTTTTAAAACACTGTATATTAGAAAACTTCCAAAGTCAGAAGTATACTATGAATTCTATGAGTTTAGAAACTCTTGTTCACTAACACTGTTTTTCCCCCCTTGTTGAGAGAGTTTCTGGAAGTTTCACAACCTGACGTGCCATCATGATGCAGGAGGTGCAAACGTAAACATTAGAACCGATTATTACATTGGCACATTTTCTCTTCAGCTTTAGAAACAACAGTTTGTTAAAAAACTTATAAATAGGAGAGATTTTTTCCACAGAACTGTATTCCATTTTTTTAAAGCCTTGTAAATAATATTGTCTGTAGTATTTCCCTTGGTTATAATACTGACTACCTAGACAGAGTTTTTTTATTCCTAAAATAACAAACAGCAATATTCCTAATAAACAGCAACATTCATTTTTTCTAATCCTCTATGGAGTTATGCTGTTGACGCACCAATAGAACCAGCCTTAAATTTAACAATGCAAGACATAAATTAAGTGGAGCAGTACATGAAGGAAATAAAATGTTTGAAAGGAAAAATGCTGGGTAAGATATTAAAAATAATTATTTTTAGCGTTGTCATTTTGTATATGCGCTTTATACAATCTATAGCTTCCTCACCGAAGAATGTATCTGGAGTTGTTAGGAGAAACCTATAAATACAAACTTATCAAATACATGTGATCTGACCTCAGATGTATAAGTAAAATTAGGTTTCATGGGGATAAGTTCAGTTTCAAATGGGAGCTGTCTGTACCTTTTAAGTCAATAAACTCCCTCAGGCTAACACTGCCTCTGCTATTGAACCTTCAATTCTTCACTTGAACTTCAGAGACAAGGCATGTGAATTATTACACAGATGAATAATGATTATTCACCAAGACTATCCTCCCTAAAAAACAAGTTGTCTCACTGGACAGTCCATAAATATTAATAAAAGCCTGTGCTGCAGGAATCAGTGAAAGATCAGAGAAGTATCCAGAACCTCTGTAGTAGAGCTTGCCTAAGGGGATATGATACTACCTAAGCAGGATGGATTAGTGTAACCATGATGAAGGTGGATAGCAAATCTCTTAAATCAGAAAGGAAAGAATTTATGAAGAACACTGATATTGTTGGGTGAAAAAAGCACTGATATTTACCTAAGTTTCATAATCGCAGTGAAATTGAGTTTTAAAAGGACAGAAAAATAAACAGTTCCTTTGTTAATATGGTTTAGAAGGAGGTGGATTTTAAATTTAAAAGATGTAGTGTATTTAAATAATATTTATAATGATGCTCATTATAAAGTTATTTTAATGCAGCCAGATCAGCTCACAATGTGATCACCTATACCCCTATAGCCAGTTATACTGCATAAAGCAAATATTCTGATTAATTAAACAGAAATCTAAGATGATGGAATGGATATTTAAGATTTCTGTGGTATGAGGTCATATTACTTATGTGTCACGAATGAGTTATGGAGGCCATGCCAAATGAGTGCCAATGAAATCTTTATAACCAAACATACTATCACACAGACTGCACCAGCCAACTATTTTTAAAAAGTATTTATAAGTGTTTTAAAAGACTCTTAGAATTTCACTTTTTCCATCTCCTTCGACTTCTAAAACCAGGTACCTTAGTTAGAATGGGCCAGAACATCTGATGTGGCTGAGCTACACTTGGAGCACCAGAGGAAGAAAAAATGTCCACCTCATTTACACCTCTGCACCTTTAGCCCCTGATCCTGTGCTACTGGATCAGCGGAGGCCTGCTCAGCCAAGGGTACAAGTTAGAGCTGCCCCCAGGCCATTCCGCTGGAGCAGAAAGTGATTTGCCTCCTTCTTCCTTTGCACAGAATGCCTGCTACTGCTTGGGGAAGCCAGAAGCAAATGTCATGCACCATCTTCGGCAGAAAGAAAAGGAGTACTTGTAGCACCTTAGAGACTAACCAATTTATTTGAGCATAAGCTTTTGTGATCTACAACCTATCCTGAAGGATGACCCAACACTCTCACAAATCTTGAGAGACAGGCCAGTCCTTGCTTACAGACAGCCCCCCAACCTGAAGCAAATACTCACCAACAACCACATACCACACAACAGAACCACTAACCCAGGAACCTATCCTTGCAACAAAGCCTGTTGCCAACTGTGCCCACATATCTATTCAGGGGACACCATCACAGGGCCTAATCACATCAGCCACACTATCAGAGGCTCGTTCACCTGCACATCCACCAATGTGATATATGCCATCATCATGTGCCAGCAATGCCCCTCTGCCATGTACATTGGTCAAACTGGACAGTCTCTATGTAAAAGAATAAATGGACACAAATCAGATGTCAAGAATTATAACATTCATAAACCAGTCAGAGAACACTTCAATCTCTCTGGTCACGCAATCACAGATATGAAGGTCGCTATCTTACAACAAAAAAACTTCAAATCCAGACTCCAGCGAGAAACTGCTGAATTGGAATTCATTTGCAAATTGGATACTATTAATTTCGGCTTAAATAGAGACTGGGAGTGGCTCAGTCATTATGCAAAGTAGCCTATTTCCCCTTGTTTTTTCCTATTCCCCCCCCCCCGACGTTCTGGTTAAACTTGGATTTATGCTGGAAATGGCCCACCTTGATTATCATACACATTGTAGGGAGAGTGGTCAGTTTGGATGAGCTATTACCAGCAGGAGAGTGAGTTTGTGGGGGTAGGGGGTAAGAAAACCTGGATTTGTGCTGGAAATGGCCCACCTTGATTATCATGCACATTGTAGGGAGAGTGGTCACTTTGGATAAGCTATTACCAGCAGGAGAGTGAGTTTGTGTGTGTGGTTTTTGGAGGGGGGGGGGTGAGAAAACCTGGATTTGTGCTGGAAATGGCCCACCTTGATTATCATACACATTGTAAAGAGAGTGGTCACTTTGGATGGGCTATTACCAGCAGGAGAGTGAGTTCGTATGTAGGGGGGCGGAGGATGAGAAAACCTGTAAGGAGAGTGATCACTTTAGATAAGCTATTACCAGCAGGAGAGTGGGGTGGGAGGAGGTATTGTTTCATGGTCTCTGTGTATATAATGTCTTCTGCAGTTTCCACAGTATGCATCCGATGAAGTGAGCTGTAGCTCACGAAAACTTATGCTCAAATAAATTGGTTAGTCTCTAAGGTGCCACAAGTACTCCTTTTCTTTTTGCGAATACAGACTAACACGGCTGTTACTCTGAAACCTGTCATCTTCGGCAGGTTTATATTTCCCTACACAAGAGGAATGCCCATATGGATATTTAACCTAGTTCACTGTCCTGTTTGCACCATTAGTTCAAAAGTGGCTCCAAGACAAACTGCATGGTCCCCAGAGGAAAAATGACACAGCAAAAAAAAAAAATCCAATAAAAGTTACTTAAAATGAATTTTCACCGTATAATCATGTTGCGATTTTAAGATTCAATATGCCAGGACAATCAAGCGAAGAGCAAGTTCCATACCCTATTGGAAACTGGGATTCTCTTCTTTCCAGTCATGTAAAGCTCTACTATCCCTTTTTCAAGTAGCGTCCCTATGAGTGCTGTAGGAGAGGTAGCATCCATGCACCTGGGATTGGACATCTTCGGGAGCAGTGCCCGTTGGGATGCACATCTGCTCTTTCCCATCTCGTGCTGTGAGGTGCATCTACATAGCGCTGTGCGGTCTGACCACCCTCAATTCCTTCTCTATCACCCTTGGTCTGGGATTGAATCCCTAGCAGAGCCCTTCATATGCCTTTAGTGCCCTTACTAATATTAGTGCTTCTATTGCTATTGTAGGTCTTTCCTTTATTTATTTCTTCCCCTTATCCCCTCTTAATTATTTTTTTCCTTTGGCTCTTTCTTCCCTTTATATTAGTGTAGGTTTAGTTTTTGTCTATGCCTTTCTCTACCAGGAAGCTCTCCCTACCTGGGTTATGCCCAGATCCCCTGGGTTTAAGAGGTGCCTCTCCTGCCAGTGAGTGACAGCCACTCATGGTGAGTCCGTTGTCTGGGAGAGGGGCACATATTGCAAAAGTGCACCTACTGCCTCAAATTAAAGGCATGGTCTTGGAAAGAAAGGGAGTTGAAATTTGAACTCTCCATCATTAAAAGTTTTCTCAGATCCTGGGTTTGATACCTCTCCTCTGTGACAGTCACCATCAGCACAGTCATCTTCTGACCTTCATTCACCACACTCTCCCTCCAAGATGAGAAGAAATGGACCCCGAGTTCCCCCACCAAGGAGCTGCCTCAATAAAAAGGCATCCCATATGAGGTCTGTAGCCTTGACATCTTTGGGGGTGAGACCTGGTTCCTGTGACCATCTGGATCACCTCCAGTACCAGCACTAATGAGCATGCCAAGGACCCTAAGAGGGCAGAACCACATATAGGAACACCATCCCTCAGCACCAAGATGAAACAAACAACTTTAAGGGCACAGCACTGATGAAGTCCCCAGTGCCAATGAAGCCCCCGGCACAAACTACTGGCCATTCCACGGAATGCAATCTAATGTCAGCACCATCAATATCTTCACTTTCTGTACTAATACATATACAACCTCTGGTACTACTGATGGTTTTGCGAGTACCAGAAGACTTCAGCTACCCCAGAGATCTGATCATCTCCAACACCCCAGAATCGTCACCTCCCCATACATAGCTCCCAGTGGTACAGGCCTCCCCTCCGGAAACCCAACTTGTATCACACCACTCTCCTTCACCATTGTGGACCACTCCACCATTCTCCAGAGAGAAAGATGAGGAGTACTCCTGTACATCTTGCTTTCCACCATCATAACACAGGACTCCTCTCAGAGAATCATACTACCACCCTCCATACCCAGAGACAAGAAATGAACCAGGTCCTTGGTACAGACACCCCTGGATGCACCTCCATATGCCTATTCCTCCACAGTGGCCATATTTGGACCCTTGGGCTGCACTTTTCCAAGCCACCTGTAGAACAGAGACAGAGACAAATACACTCTCCATCTTCATCGATCTCTAGGCCTCCTGAGCCAGAATTGGTAGATCAGCATGAGGAAGATGTTACATCACCAACCCACATCTTCTGTGAGAAGAAGTAAACCACCTTCTATGACTCGGAGTTCCAGAACTGGTCCCATCTCAATACATAGAGAAACGTGTTGAGATGGGACCACTATTTTCTAATCCAAAAGAAATTCCTGGTAGATGGAGACTGATCCTAGACTTAAGGAACATCAACAAGTTCATCAAACTACAGTGCTTCAAGATGGTCACACTATGAATAATAATCCCAGCACTGGAACAGAGGGACTGGTTATCAGCCCTCAACCTCCAACACAGTACCTTCCATATCACTATACACACTTTCCACAGGTGGTTCCTCAGATTTTTCCTTGGGTCCAACCATTATTAGTACAAGGTTCTATCCTTTGGCCTCTCCACAGTGCCCAGGGTATTTTCCAAAGTCCTCGCAGTGGTAGTGACACACCTCCACAAACAAGGGATTGTAATACTCCCATACCTCAACGACTGCCTCATCAAGGCTCCATCCAGAGTCAACACTTTGAAGCCATAAGAAAATGGACCTTTTCTCAAAACTCAGCCTCCAGATAAACAAACACTAACACCAGTACAACAACTGGAGTTTATTGGTGCCCAATTAGATGCTAGAGAGGCCAGAACCTTCCTCCTAGCTCACAGATTTTCTGCAATAATCAGTCTCTTCTCCACCATGAGAACCAGCCCACAGATCTCTGCCAGAACTTGTCCACAGTTACTCAGCCATACGGCAGCGACCACATTCATGGTAAAACATGCCAGATTACACAGGTGCTTCCTCCAGGGATGGCTATGAAAAATGTACATACCCAAAGACAGGGCCTGAAAACTTCTCTTGTTCCCACTCAAGGACAAGGACTCAGATTGGTGGACACAACCCCAAAACGTCTGTATGTGGCTTCTCTTCCTCCAACCACTACCGTCCTTGATACTGACAACCAATTCTTCCCTACTTGGCTGGGGAGCACATCAACAAAATCACACGGTACAGGGAAAGTGGTCCCTATCAGAATCTGTGCTTCACATCAACCTCCTAGAATTATGTACAGTCCTTAATGGGTTTATATACACTTATATCCATAATCAGACAAAATATCATAAATGTAACGATGGACAACCATTGCCTCCATGTTTTATATTGACAGACGGTGGGAGCAAGGGCCAAATCCCTAAAATTGTGGAACAGGTATATCCAACAAAAAAAAAAAAAAGAAAATCAGCATTTCTACTGCATACCTATCCGGACACCAGAACATCCTGGCAGACTCGCTGAGCATGAGGTTCTCACCAGAACATGAGTGGGAGATAGACACAAGAAACCTAACAACATGTATTCAGCCTCTGGGGATTCACGAACATAGATCTGTTCACCACATCTGAGAACACCAAATGCCCGCAGTTCTGCTCAAAAGTGAGTCTGGATCACTGGCCTCTCGGGGCCACATTCCTCATTACACAGGATGCATGCTTCTCTTCGCCTTTCCACCCTTTCCTCTGCTATTCAAAGTGTTTCACAAGATTGACTCTGGCTCATTCCAGTTGTTTCTCACAGCCACAACAGATATGGTATCCCTAGCTGTTGTGCATAACACTTTGTCCACCGATCATCCTGCAGTTGACTCCACACCTCCCTCACAGAGGAAGCAGGCTAAATTCTCCATCCAAATCTAAAACTTCTCCAGCTGAAGGCATGGCTTCTTTGTGGTTCCAGGATCCACAAATGACCTTTTGAGAAGAGGTGAAGGAGATTCAACAACTCACTATACTTACCTGCAAAAATGGAAAAGATTTTGAGTGACACTAAACATACCTCAGAAATGAGCACTCCATTGCCTCCTACAGCTCAACAGATTGGGGCTATCTACAAGCTCCGTTCACTTACATTGGGCCACCATTACTGCAGTCCACGCTAAGATAGGTAGTCAGTCGGTATTTACCCACCTGATAACAAAACAATTCCTTAAGGGCCTTCAAAATCTTTATCCTGAAGTACGAGACCCACTTCACCAGACTAGGGACTTCAGCTAAGCTCTGTTTCACCAGGCCCCCGTTGGAACCAGTGGTGACCTGTTTCTACATGCATCTATCTATGAAAACTGCATTTCTCATTGCCATTACATGCACGTGCTGAAAGGAGAAATAGGTGCCTCCATAGTGTACCCTCTATACATAATGTTCTACAAAGATAAGGTCACATTATGACCCCACGTGAAATTTTTACATAAAGGTACCATCCTCTTTCCATCTAAACCAGCCTCTCCACCTTCCTCCTCTTCTTCCCCAAGCCACATGGCAGCAAGCATGAGGTGAGACCATGGTATACACCTTAGATGTCAGATGAGCACTAGCCTTCAACCTTGACAGAACCAAATCGTTCAGACAGTTGCAATGTTTATTCCGATCTGTCGCTGAAAAATCAAAGGGGTCGGCTGTATTGTCTTTTGGAATAGATCTCAGAGTGCATCCACCTTTGCTACCAACACCACAAACTCTGGCCCCTACCTGTCACTTGCACACACTCCATTCGACCACTATCTACCTCCCGAGCCTTTTTGAATAATGTGCTGATTATGGACAAATGCCAACCTGAGCATTCACAGACACCTTCTGTCAACATTACGTGATCACCCATGATGCAGCATCAGACACCTTATTAGAGCTCACTGTCCTATCCTCCTCAGGAGAGATCACTCCGAAGCCCCAGCCTTCCAACTAGGGGCCCTACTCTATAGTCTCCTACAGTGGAGCACCTGTGTAGGGATACTACTTGAAGAAGTTACTGATGTTCTTTGAGATGTGTCTCCCTGTGGGTGCTCCACTACTCGCCTTCCTTCCCTCTGCTTTGGAGCTGAAAGATAAGCTCTGCGGTGGAGAAGGAATTAGGGTAGTTGGACTGCACAGAACTATATAGATGCCACTCATGGCATGAGACGGGGAAGAGTACATGTGCAGCCCAACGGGCACTGTACCAAAGATCTCTGATCCCAGGTGCAGGTACATTACCTCACCTACAGTGGAGCACCTATAAATCTTGAAGAACCTCAGTTACTGCACAGGATGAATAACCCTCTCTTATATCTCATTGATTATAAGACTTTAAATCTCTCTCTGATCCAGGACTTGATAATGCCCATCTTGCATCTCAAGATAGAGAGGGAATTACATGGCTAAATTCTGCCACACTTCTGCACATTCAGTAGAACCTTAATCCTCAAATAGTCCCAGTGAAATTAATGGAACTATTTGCTGTGTCACTACTACAGTAGAACCGCAGAATTACGAACACTTTGGGAATGGAGGTTGTTTGTAACTCTGAAATGTTTGTAACTCTAAACAAAAAACTTTATGGTTGTTCTTTCAAAGTATACAACTGAATGTTAACTTAATAAAGCTCTGAAACTTTACTATGAAGAAGAAGAAATGCGGCTTTTAACCATCTTAATTTAAATCAAACAAGCACAAAAAGAGTTTCCTTACTTTGTTAATTTTTTTTTTAAACTTTCCCTTCATTTTTTAATAGTTTACATTTTAAATGTACTGTATTTTCTTTTCTTTTTTGGTCTCTACTACTCCCTGCTTGCAGACTTCTGGTTCCAAATGAGGTGTGGTTGACTGGTGAGTTAATAACTCTGGCGTTCATAACTCTGAGGTTGTACTGTAAATGTGAGTAAGTATGGAAGACCGGCCCTATATGAGTCAGCAAAGAAAAGAGGGGGAACATCTTCAGGGCAGTATCTTTAAAACATAGTTTTTTTTAAAAAAATTGCTCTCGTATCTGGGAGTAAACGTAGTCCAGGGAGGAGAAAGACTAGTGGGAGTGTACATGCATCAGTCAAGAGTGAATGCAAATGCAATATGGCACATGGCTCTGAAATGCTGGAAGTATTTGTTTTTATTTTGACAGGTGCATATGCATATTTTATTTATACATATGTATATTTATACACACACATCTATCAGCCTCTCTCTGTGCAAGAACAGGAATTACAGAACACAAACGATATTGTAGCTAGCTCATACTCATAACCCCAGTATTGGACAGTCATACATTCGCTACACTTTAAAAAAAAACTGTGTTGTTTTCCGAGGATGATTGCTTTGAGTTGGAATTCACAATTCAATAACGTGTATTACAGTCCATATAAAACTCAGTTAGCTTAAAAATGAAGTATTAAGCAAAAAGAATAATATAATGAAAATACTAGAAAATATTGGCTAAAGAAAAGATCATTCTTATAAGCTTAATAGAAATGAAATATGTCCAGTGTTGCTCCAGTTCAGGAATATACTGGAGCAGGTGTCGAACTTAAGCATATGAATAGTCCCAGTAAATGAAAAGAGACAGTTGACATCTCCTGAATCAGAAGACCCTGAATCAGGGTCTGGTTTGTGGAAATGTAATGAACTAAATTTACCTTGTAATGCCATTGATTTCAATAGTTACATGAAGAATGTGTCTCCCCCACGAATAACAGTTATTTTTTTAAATCCAGAGATAATGATTTTAGCTTCTTGGTAAACCTGGAAAACAATTATAGATGGGGGAGGGGGAAATTGTGTGTTTAAGGCATAGCTCCTTGTTGGGGTCAGATGGAAGTTGGATCCCTTTGTCCTCATCATGTGGCCCTCTATAGAGATCCCTGCTGTACACAGGAGCACGCTTGCTGCTACACCACTTCAGAAGGTGTAGTACTATATGTATCTGGGTGACTGCTGGCTGGTGGAGTGGGGTGGGTGGGAAAGGGGAAGGTATGTTATTGCAGAGACAGCAGCAGAGAGGGAGAGAGGGTTGTGATTCACCCAGAAGGCATTCTGAAGAGTCGGAGTAGCTAGGTGGGGGTGCATTGGTGAAGACTGGGAAATTAACAGGCACATTAGAAAGTTCACCTATGGGAAGCAAATTAGGAGAACCAGAAGATAACTCACTGGCAAATCTGGGTGATCAGGAGGCATGGGGAGCATGAGAAACTGGGATTCGTGGGTCAGTAGCAGTACCATAGAATTATCAAAAAACACAGTATGCTTACTCTAAATTGGGGGGTATTTTATTCACTCTACACCTCAGTGTTTTCCTAATTGTAGACCACTTTTGGTACTTTGCATACATTTCAAGTCCGTTACTAAATCAGGCTTAAGCTTCAATGTGTTGTGCATTCAGCTGTGTAATTGTAGGAAACATCTGGTATCAATCAGAACTCCTCAATGTTACATTCCAGTAATGACACCGTGTCAGCTGTGTGAATTTATTAGGAAACATATGATGCTTGCAGTTTTGCTGATGATCCCTCTAAATGGAATAATCTCCCTGTCCTAAATTCAGTTCTGCAAATCCCATAAATTCTTTCAGCCTCTTTTAGGTAATAGACAATTTTTTTTTATTGATTGGCAATAGCATTACATTGCTGTTTTATTAGAATTGTAATGCTGCCTTGCAAAACAGTATGAAAATGTAGGCAACAGAAAATTACGGCATGCTTTAAAGTGCAAAAATATATACATCATAATACTTTAAACCATTGGAAACAAAGAAACCACTGTAAGAGGCATTACAGGCTTGACATGACATAAACAAGTTGTTTGTTCACCAGCTTAATAGTATTTTCTGAAAGATAAAATAACCTTTTGCAATACAAAAAGATTTATTACCAATAATAAAGAGTACCCCTGATAGCTGGCAATATGAAATTACACTGTGATAATACCATAACATAATAAGGTATTATTAGAGTCATGATTTATTCATATTTGGTTTTCAAATAGACAAAATACTTTAATTTTCAGTTTACATACACTGGAGTCCAGTTATGTGCACGGACAACATGCCATGAAAAGCTATCACAAAAGAAGAGATCCAACAAATGCTCCCTTGTGCTTAAGTGTTTATAGTGCCATAGCCAAACACACAGTAGTTATAATAAGCTAATAGCTAACAGAAGGAGAGAGAATGAGTACACCGGAAATATCATCCATAAAAGTTATTGTAGAGCTTTAAAAATCATAATTTTAGTGTGTGGCATAGGAGGCTTAAACAGTGTAGCATTACTGGTTAATTTTCTGGTTTTTGTTCCTTAACTATTCTCAAAGGCCTCAGTCCAGGAAAGACTTTAAGCACTCATTTAACTTTAAGCACAAGTAGTCCCCTTATCTGGATCACAGCTAAATGGTGAAATTAACTCCAGTGAATAAGGGTCATACAATGCCTTCCACACCATTTAAGCCCTTAAACCCAACTCTTTGGGACTGGGACTGTGCCTACCACTATGGTCCTCATACCACAAACACATAAATGACACCACTGAACTCCATTCTGCAACGGTAGACCTCTCCACCCACCAGCACCATGGAGTTGAGCGCAACTCTTTCCCCAACTTTGCTCCAGCAGCTCCTCTCTGTTACCCGTACAGCGTGTGCAGCTATTGCTGTGGCAATAGCAATGTGAGCTCAGCATTGAAATAGTCAGTAATTCTGGCAGGCTGCCACAATTTTCTTGACAAACCCATGTGAGAAGGGAAATGGCAATTTTCAACACTATTTCTCAACCAAACCTGAATGGAATTTCACAGGACAAAGAACAGGAATTTCTGTAACCCAAGAGGGCTCCCCCTAAGGCTTTCTGCAAACAGCGCAGGTGTGAGAGCTTCATAAAGAAAAGGTTGGAGGAACCCTTTATTAATGAAGGTGTTAAGCAATCTAAGCATAAGAGCTAATATCAGTTCCCTCCTGGATGCAGGAAATGAGCTCCAAGGGGATTCCCAGACTGGCTGCATATAGCAACTTCAGGGGTGAGGAAATACAACTCTGGGCACAATGAACCCATAGTAGCATGCACAGGATGGCAATCCTGGTGAGGGATGGGAAGATTCATCCTTCATTCATCCCCCGTGCCTAGCTGAGTTACTCAAATTGGGTTCCAGCAAAAGGCTGAAGGGATTAATTGCACTTCAGGGCAAAGATTAAAACATACAGAAAAACAATAAAACCCTGTTTAAAGAATGAACTAACCCTTCAGAAAAACCCTGAGCCCTTTTTATAGTGTTTCTCATTTCTGTTTTTCAGATTGTTTGCAAAGAGCTACAAAATCCTCATGTGCAAACAAAAATCTCAAAATCCTGTATCACCTTCTCCGTAGCAGTTGCTTTCCCCAAACACATAATTCCTTTAATCAAAATGACCCCAAAAATCAAATCCATCTTTGGAAGCAGGAAGACATGGCTGGGAATTTTCCACTGGGAAAAATTTGATTTTCCTGATGTTTTTTCAATTTTATATTAGGAAAAATCAAAATTGAATATTTAATTCGGGGTCAATTCGAACTGAAAAACAAAAGTCCAATTAAATGACCTGAAATATTTCATTTAAAATCAGTTTTTAAAAAATAAAACTGCATTTCCCTGTGATTCACTGTCTTACGGTAATATCTAGAGCCAGCCCACATTCTCTGATATCAGCTGGGATCCCTGGTCTATGACATCTCCCAAAATGCAATGCAGATTTTCTGTATGTGGTTCATCATTTGTGGGAGTCACACGATTCAGTGTTATATCAACAAGCCAAAATGAAACATTTCAATTTTAAGAATGTTGAAATGTTTTGTTTCTACCTGAAACATGAAAACAAAATATTTGAACATGTTTGGATTACACTTTTTTTGGAGATTCCATTCTGTAGAAAATTTTGAAATTTCAAGTTTTTATTCCATTTTGAGTTTAAAACAGGATTTGAAATGTCAGAATTTGCCATCAGATGGAAATTCCAAATTTCAGTCAGCTCTAGAAGCCACCAAAACCACAATACGTATGTCTCTGAATATTGTCAATACTTGACATCAATACAGCCAAAGACCTCTAGGTAATGGGCTGCTTCCTTCTCTTCTCAAGTGTTTTATAGAAATAACAGCAGAGAGGTTTTTAAAAGGAGGGATATGAAAGAGAACAAGGCAGTGGATTTGCAGATTTTATGGGGAGCTAGGAGAAAGTATGACAGTATTTGAGAGAAAGTTGGACAAATAGGCAATAAAACCTGACTGAGTGGAGATAGAGGTCAACAGCTCAATATCATATGAAAGATCATAGCTATGATGAGGTTAAGTGTTTGATGCATTGGAAAAGGTGGAGCCTGTGGAAAGTTGTAAACAGAAGAGTGATCTTTGAAGTAGTGTTTTGAATGGATTTTTAAAAAGGCAGGTTAGGGACAAAATGGCAAAATCATGAGATAATGAAGCTCTGGGAAGATATTTTTTATTCCCTTTCCCCCCTACAGTTACCTTTTTGGTCAAGCAAGGCATTTTGTATTTGTTTGTTGTTAAATGTTTTCTATTCAATAAAACAAAGGATGTTTGACGTCACCAAGTTAACATTGCTGCTGAAGCCTTATTTGTATTTTTGGGGGGGTGAGGGGGGGCGCTTTGAGGGATTTCAGTGGTGCAGCTGTAATGTTGCATTAATATCCTGTACTTTTATATAAAGAATATACAAATGGAATTCAAAAGTTTTATCATTGGGCTGTTCTTTGTTAATTCAGGGAAGCCTTGGATGCTCTAAAAATCATGCAGGAGATAACACCCACTCAAATAATATTGTGCAATAAATAATATAAAGCTAAAGATGGATTCATTTTACTTTTCTAATGCTTTTTGATGATCTGCCCTCCCTTTCACAGCCTTGTCACCAAAGGAGGTAGTGAACTAATCATAAGATGACTAAAAGCAATTGGACTCAATTGTTTTAGATTTGCATTGGCTTTTCCAGATATTAATTAAAACCCATAGTCTTTTATGTCCCTTTGTTGATTACCTGATTTGTAATAAATAGTTATTTAACATTTCTTAATCCATTGACTACTTAAAATGAGCAGCCCTTACTCTGTGATACCTTAGCAGTTACTGTCTCCTAGCAACAGAATTTCCTCCTAAGCTGACCCTTGTCATCTCCTAAGGTTCGTATAAAGCTCCCACAACCTTTCCACAGATTTATATTGAAACTTTGAATCAACTCCTTTCTTTGTAGAAGTTTGATCCCCTATCAAAAAGGTCTAATTTATTTCCTGAATTGCCCGACTACAGTATCAAATAGAATATAATGTTAGATCCTAATGTTAATATTTCAATTATCTATTTAAACTAGATCACCAAAAATGGAAAAATATTCTTTCACAAACATATCAGAAGGCTGTAGGTTGGTAGGCTGTTTCTTAAGTATCCATAAGAACAATCACCCTGTGGAAAATTGTCTCACTGTAATTTTATTGAGTCCAGGTCTGTATAACACTCTTGATGCTACCTTATTACAAATAAATAATATTATTAATATTAATATTTTATGAGTGTCATCAAATACAGCAGCAGAGTGTGTTTGAACTTTATAATGAGAGAGAAGGAGATTTTGCTCCTGAAGTAGCTATAGAGCATATTGCAACCCATCATTATATATTTCAGCTTCCTGAAGTGTGAACGCTTAGAAAAACTGGGAGTTTAAGTTAAGTTGGGTAGACTGAATTTGGTTTGGGATCAGCGATACAGCATCACTGAGAAATATTTTGTCCACTTTAATTGTTGCAGAGTAGCAGTCAGAGCATCTCTCAGGGCCAGCCTTAAAATGACAATGTTAAATAGATGAGAATGAAAAGGAGACATTATCTGTTGTACAAAGATAAAAGAAATAAGGCATTGTATTTTCACTGCTTTGAAAAATCTGAGATTCACAAGTTATGTGTTGCTCAATGAGTTAACTGCCACAGTTTGCCATATTGTAGCATCATAATAGTATTATTGTGGATAGTTCCACAGGGCTCATTACCCTTTAGCATAAAGAGATTATGAGATTACATATATAACATCCAGTTAGATCAGAGTTAGAATTTTAAAATGGATTTAAAGTGGTTAAGGTTGAAATATCCATCACAATCACAAGAGGATAATGAAATCTCCTAGTGACACCAGGATTGAGTATCAAAGTTGAATATAAAAAAGGTCATTTTTCACAATTCTTATTGGGCATTTGTACCCAAAATGAATGTAATAATTAAAATTATTTTTTTCTTCTTGGTATATAAAATGTTATATTTAGAATGCTTGCAATTGATACAGAGGTTTAAATGTACAAGAATTAAGACAATATAAGCATATTATCTGACAGTATTCGTAGTATGTGATTTCATATATTGATCACGTACTATATATATTTATATTCTTATAAATAATATTTATCATTTGCAATATACCCTATGGATAAAATGTTCAAAAGCATCTCAGTAGCTGAGGGTGTGACTTTCAATAAGGTTTAGAGGCCAAATTTTCAATTGTATTTTAGGTACCCAATGGAATTTATAAAATAGCCTAAATCCCATTGGGCCTAAATACCTTTTGCAAATCTGGCCCTCAGCGCCTAATAGCCTTTACCTTACTTTTGAAAATAGGACTTAGGCACTTTTCAAAATGTCACTCAATAACTAAATGTATTGGCCCAGAATCTCAGCTATTGTGCCCCAATACTAAGGCCAGTTCTGCACCACCCCAGTGTACAGTACAGATCAGAACTGTCTGATTCAATCTATACCAACTTCCAAAAGTCCTAATGGGCTGTTGCAGCCAGATACTGCTGGTGACATGGCTACTTCTGCCATGTTGTGTATGGAGAACCGTGTAAAAATTACAAGCCACCCCTTTAAAAACTAAGGTCCTATTTGCAGGGTAGGGGACTCTATGTATCAAAGCCAGGTCTTCAGGGAGTCGGTCTAAAGTAAGGTGGGTTGAATTATGCCTTTCAATTTTAGGGAGCAGCCTGTTTGTCTGTTAATCTGTTTCAGGGTTCTTGTGTATTATTGTTCTGAATTTTGAAAAATAAAATAGTGTTACACTGCAGCCTTCCACAAAAAGTATTTATGGTTATCATCTAACTTTTGTATGTATGCCAAGAACATAACACCGGAGGAAGTGCCCTGTATGAGTTGCTACAGCAAGGGGAATCTTCCACTATCTGGTTAATCTGGCTTCAGGGTAGCTATATGCCAAAATATTGGCATATATCTCCCATAATGGACCTGGGAATCAGGCCCTTTAGCTTGATAGCATGAACACTATGTTCTTCCCTAGAATGCAAAATAATCCCATGCAGTATATTTGAAATCACTATCTATCTAGTGGTTAAAAAGGAAGGAGAGCTCACAAATTTGGTCATCGGTGTCATGACAATCTTGCATTGCAAGGCTTTGTGAATACATTGTGATGTGTCATTGTGTGCACTGAAAGTGTGTGTCAGGTTTAAACTCACAATATAGGGCCATTTAAATTCCTAATTCAGCTAATTTATTCTAGAAAGCCACTTGTTGAAAGGCAAAAACCCCAGGTAAAACACAGATAAGTGGACAGAGCACTATCACTATCCTGTATTTTGGGAAGAAGAGTCACTGCGCAATGAAGGCAAAGTGCTACTAGTGCCTTTTTCCTTAAGAGGTAGAATCTCAC
This sequence comes from Lepidochelys kempii, assembly GCF_965140285.1. Classification (NCBI taxonomy): domain Eukaryota; kingdom Metazoa; phylum Chordata; order Testudines; family Cheloniidae; genus Lepidochelys; species Lepidochelys kempii. The sequence continues at coordinate 181,455,764 of NC_136380.1, forward strand.
TCCTGCAAGTTCCTGCCTGCATTAACTCAGCTTCTGCATATAGCCTGGAAAGCGTCCTGTTATTTATTTAGAAGGTCAGACAGCTCACTCAGATGTTCGTTTAAACTGGTAATGTTGGATTACTGGAGGTGGCACCTACTGCTCTGATCACCATTCAGCACCTTATTATTAAAGGAAATGAAGGGGGCTGCAGGAAGGAATAAAGAGCAAGCAGCGAGTAAAGAAACGAGAGCTGCAAAACCCCCTCTCTCCTTATCCCTCCCAATGGATTCTCATCTCACTCTTCAACAAACAACTTTCACTTAAATCATTTTTTAAAAAAAAATCAAGGATATAATGGATGACCACAAAGTACCTAATGAGTCAGGATATGCACCACTTGGCAAGCATTGCAGGCATCTTAATGTTTTGATCTCAGCAACCTGATTCCAGAAATAGTTCTGGGAAAGATGTTTCCAATTTTACCACTATCTGTGTTTTTCAAATGTATACAAATTGTATAAGTTGAAAAAGGAAATTAATGATTTTTTTCCAGGTTCCTTATTACTTGGGAAACCACTTACGTGGTCCACATATTCAGCCCATCTATATTACTCTGTGAGTGTCTCTTTGAGTGGCAAATTTAAAGAACTTAGCAGGAAAAATAAAAAGGATTGAGGCATAAATGACAACAGAGCTTTTTTTTTATGATTCAGGCATTGCAAAAGTCCTTTGTTCTCTTAGAGCTTTAGTACTGTATATATTCCAAGTTCTAGCTGGATGGTTTTGCATCAGTATAACACCTCACCTAGTTCTAAAAGTGATAGGACAGCACTAATTTAAATGTATTTCAATTCACAGGATTTATTGCCATAATATATAAGCAACAAAAATGTGTGTATAAACTGTCTTTTTAAAATATAGAACCAGGACTGCATTTCATCAAACACATGTGCATTACATGTCATGTGTCATAGTTTTGGTTGATCTTATCTTATCTTTTTTTTTTTTTTAAACTAACAGGCCACATAGCTGTATTGATGCTTAGGGCCAAAAACAACCCTTGCTTGACTCATGGAGTCACAGAAAAGGAGGAAAAAATACTCTAGAAGTGCATGGATGCTGACTTAGGAACTAAGGGGGTCAAACTGGTATTAAAGAGGATCTCTTATCTGGGGTAAAATTGAGAACTTCAGTTTGACCACAGGACCATCGTTATTTATCCTGTATCAATTTAAAAATGTGTTTAGTACTTTCAGAGGGATGGGTCAATGCTTACTACTTTCTGCTTCAGAGTGGTGTTCATTCTCCACTTATACTTAAATAAGCAAGTAAAGGCCACTTACTACATTTCCATCTTTCCCCCCAGTAAATAAATAGTTGTATGCTTTGCCTCTGGGCAGAAGTGCTGAGCAACTACAGCAAACAGATTTCATGAGGATGTTTGTGAACAAAACCAGCATATTTGCTTGAGTGGTATTGGCAACCCAATTTTTATTCACTAGTTCACCAACGTTCTGATCTGCCTGTTTTCCACAGTTAATGTATATACAAAACAGGCTGATGGTTCTGTTCTGCTGTGGTTTGTGCCATGATAGAATACAAATAGTCATGATCACCTGCAATTTAACTATGGATGCGTCCTCATCAAAATGAAACAAAAACATGTTTTGAATCCAACTATCCTCTAGGACTCGATATAATTTGGCAACGAGTTCCATGAGTTAATTATGCTCTCAGGAAAACAAAATTGCATTACTTTCAATTAGTTAAAAATTAGTAAAACAAAGCCAACTCTTCAGCTGTAGCCCTCTTGATTTTAAAGGAAGATAACCGGTGCCAGGATATTTCCTGGAAGTGGGCTCAACTTTGAAATTTTTTTACCATTAACTTCCCAGGCATGCTGAAAAGCCACATTTTCACTTAAGCTTAGGAAGTGGAGCATGTTTACTTTTGCTAAGAGAGGCAGGCTATTTTGTTATATTTGCTCATAGATATGTATCTGTTCTTTGAAGTCTAAGTAAATCATTATATAAATAAATTATATTATGAATGTATATTTGTGTAGTTGGTGCCCATAGGGTGGATGGGATGGATGAGCATTTTATAATTCTAAATACATTCAAATCTCTCGTGAAGCCCCACTTCTTCCAACTGTAAATCCCCATCAAAACTAAACATAGTTGAAATTTTTTTTGATGAAAAATGCAGTTTTGTCCAAACCAAAGTATTTCATAGAAACTTACTGATTTTTTCAAATATTTCAAAGATTGAGGATGGAATTTCTGGTCATAACACACAGAAGAAAAAGACTCCAGAATAGCCCAGTGGTCCGAAAACATCCGCTCAATGTGCACCGGCAGCCAAAAATGCTAACAGAATATTAGGAACCATTAAGAAAAGGATAGATACCAAGGCAGAAAATATCATAATGCCACTATATAAATCCATGGTACGCCCACACCTTGAATACTGTGTGCAGTTCTGGTTGCCCCACCTCAAAAAGATATATTAGAATTGGTAAAGGTACAGAGAAGGGCAACAAAAATGATTAAGGGTATGGAACAGCTTCCATATGAACAAGACAGCTTCTGTCTTCACGAACAAGGTCAGCTCCCAGACTACTGCACTGGACAGCACAGCATGGGGAGGAGGTGACCAGCCCTCTGTGGAGAAAGAAGTGGTTTGGGACTATTTAGAAAAGCTGGACGTGCACAAGTCCATGGGGCGAGATGCGCTGCATTCGAGAGTGCTAAAGGAGTTGGCGGATGTGATTGCAGAGCCATTGGCCATTATCTTTGAAAACTCATGGCGATTGGGGGAGGTCCCGAACGACTGGAAAAAGGCTAATGTAGTGCCCACCTTTAAAAAAGGGAAGAAGGAGGATCCTGGGAACTACAGGCCAGTCAGCCTCACCTCAGTCCCTGGAAAAATCATGGAGCAGGTCCTCAAGGAATCAATTCTGAAGCACTTAGAGGAAAGTGATCAGGAACAGGCAGCATGGATCCACCAAGGGCAAGTCATGCCTGACTAATCTAATTGCCTTCTATGATGAGATAACTGGTTCTATGGATGAAGGGAAAGCAGTGGACATGTTGTTCCTTGACTTTAGCAAAGCTTTTGACACTGTCTCCCACAGTATTCTTGCCAGCAAGTTAAAGACATACGGGCTGGATGAATGGACTATAAGGTGGATAGAAAGCTGGCTAGATTATCGGGCTCAACGGGTAGTGATCAATGGCTCCATGTCTAGTTGGCAGCCAGTACCAAGTGGAGTGCCCCAAGGGTCGGTTCTGGAGCCGGTTTTGTTCAATATCTTCATAAATGATTTGGAGGATGGTGTGGATTGCACCCTCCGCAAGTTTGCAGATGACACTAAACTGGGAGGAGAGGTAGATACACTGGAGGGTAGGGATAGGATACAGAGGGATCTAGACAAATTAGAGGATTGGGCCAAAAGAAGTCTGATGAGGTTCAACAAGGATAAGTGCAGAGTCCTGCCCTTAGGACGGAAGAATCCCACGCACCGCTACAGACTAGGGACCGAATGGCTCGGCAGCAGTTCTGCAGAAAAGGACCTAGGGGTTACAGTGGACGAGAAGCTGGATAGGAGTCAACAGTGTGCCCTTGTTGCCAAGAAGGCCAATGGCATTTTGGGATGTATAAGTAGGGGCATTGCCAGCAGATCAAGGGATGTGATCGTTCCCCTCTATTCGACATTGGTGAGGCCTCATCTGGAGTACTGTGTCCAGTTTTGGGACCCACACTACAAGAAGGATGTGGAAAAATTGGAAAGACTCCAGCAGAGGGCAACAAAAATGATTAGGGGACTGGAACACATGAGTTATGAGGAGGGGCTGAGGGAACTGGGGATGTTTAGTCTGCAGGAGAGAAGAATGAGGGGGGATTTCATAGCTGCTTTCAACTACCTGAAAGGGGGCTCCAAAGAGGATGGCTCTAGACTGTTGTCAGTGGCAGCAGATAACAGAACAAGGAGTAATGGTCTCAAGTTGCAGTGGGGGAGATTTAGGTTAGATATTAGGAAAAACTTTTTCACTAGGAGGGTGGTGAAACACTGGAATGCATTACTTAGGGAGGTGGTGGAATCTCCTTCCTTAGAAGTTTTTAAGGTCAGGCTTGACAAAGCTCTGGCTGGGATGATTTAATTGGGGATCGGTCCTGCTTTGAGCAGGGGGTTGGACTAGATGACCTCCTGAGGTCCCTTCCAACCCTGATATTCTATTCTATGAGAGATTAAAATCTTTCCAGTTTTTAGAGAAGAGACAACTACTAGGATATATGATGGAGGTCTACAAAATTATGACTGGTGTGGAGAAAGTGTTATATATTCCTTCACATAACACAAGAATCTGGGGTCACCCAATGAAATTAATAGGGAGCAGATTTAAAACAAACAAAAGGAAATACTTGACAACTCACAGACAACCCATGGAACTCGTGGCCAGGGGATGTTGTGAAGTCCAAAAGCATAATGGGGTTAAAAAAAACTACTAGATAAGTTCCTGGAGGATAGGTCCATCAATGGCTATTAGCCAAAATGGTCAGGGACAGAACCCCATGCTCTGGGCATCTGTAGCCTCTAACTGCCAGAAGCTGGGAGTGGAGGACAGGGGATGGATCACTAGATGATTGCCTCTTCTTTTCATTCTCTTAGAACAGTGGTTCTCAACTGTGGTCCACGGCTTGTTCAGGGAAATTCCCTGGCAGGCCAGGCTGGTTTGTTTACCTGCCGCATCTGTGGGTTTGGCCGATCGCGGCTCCCACTGGCTGCAGTTCACCACTCCAGGCCACTGGGGGCTGCGGGAAGCAGCACAGGCTGAAGGATATGCTGGCCGCCCTTCCTGCAGCCCTCATTGGCCTGGAGCGGCGAACCGTGGCCAGTGGGAGCTGCGATCGGCCGAACCTGCTGATGCAGCAGGTAAACAAACCAGCCCAGCGTGCCACGGGCTCTCTCTGAATAAGCGGTGGACCACAGTTGAGAACCACTGCCTTAGAAGCACCTGGCATCGGCCACTGTTGGAAGACAGGCTACTGAGCTAGATTGACCATTGGTCTGACCCAATATGGCAATTCTTATGTTGTACATTAGGGGACACTCACCAAGACCACCCAGGTTCAAGGGTCTTTCTCTAGGTCTCCTTTAGAGCTGTTCCACTTTGTATAAATAAATATTGATTGAGTCAAAAAAAGTGAGACTAACTTTAGGACACTCACCTAGGAGGTGGGAAACCTATGTTGAACTCCATCCCTGATTTGAAGGGTGAGTGCCCTATGCACCAAGCTACTGGCTATTCTGGGGTCTGTGTCTTTCTCCCCCCCCCCCCAATTAAGAAGTTCAGAAGGTGTAATTTTCATTCCACATTAGAATGAAATCAAATGTTGAAATCTTGAAATTTTTTCAGGAAACAGAATTGTTGTTTTCTGGCCAGCCCTAACCATCATGTCCCCAGGCTCTTCCATGTCCATTCCTATCTGATCTTTGTCCTTTAGGTCCTTTCTATAATAGAGATGTATATCCTTATTCCAGCAATGACACAATTTAATCATTGCTGGATGTTGTTCATTGCTGGAATAGGCTTCTAATTTTTCTACTATAGACACAACACTAAGGTCTGACCCAAAGCTCATTGAAATTAATGGACAAACTCCCACTGACTTCAGTGGGCTTTCAATCAGTTCCTTATTCCCCAATTCTGCAAAGACATAGGCACACACTGAATTTTATGCACTCTAAGTAGCTCCACAGAGTTCAATGATAATATTCACAGAGAAAAAATGCTAAACATATGCATAAGTCTTTGCAAAACTGGGTCCTTGCATTGCAAGTTCCTTAAGTCATATACCATAACTTTTGTTTCCATTTCATTTGTGGCACATACTATCCATTCTAAAAGCATAAAGTGTAGGGATCCAACTCCTCACTTCTCAGTGTAAAATACCACTGAGTTAATATTCGGTGCCACAGTGATATTTTCTATCTATGTCTTTCTAGCAAATTTTCGTGCAAATTTTCATAGCACGGTTGACTTGTCTGGGCAAGTATCGTGTGATTTTAGATTCAGCTTCCTAAATTGGCCTGAAAACAGGGTATGCTACTGCCTTTTTACTGTATGGATTTGAATAGAGTTTATTTTTTACTTGAGAGAAGAGTCTAAGAGATATAGGGGTTCTCTTTTGTCTCAGCAATAGCAACAGCAATCTCTTTCCACTGAGAAAGAGATGATTGCTTTGTAAAGCAGAGCAGTTCTTCTGTTATCCCATGAATAATACTGGATCATGGGAGTAACAAGTTTGTATTAGTGACAAGGCTCATTTTCTCTACTTTTTTTTTTTCATTTTAGCATGTGTCAACTAAAAGGTGCAGTCGCAAATTTCCACCGTGCACCTCTTCCACGTCCTATCCATACAAAAGGCAAAGGCCTAATTATTGCACTGAGAGAGGGTCTTAGTTTGCACTGAATTACAGTACATGATATTTGCTTTCTATAGCCAGATTCCTTGGTTAATGAGTTGAGAAAGAGGAGTGGGGAGAAATATAAATTAAAACAGTAAAGTAGTAGAGACCATGCTGAATGACTAGTATTGTAATAGGGAATGAATGGAAATTGAATTGCCTTCTCTGCCCGTGATATGTGAAATTCTCATGGTGAAAGATGTGCACAAGTATAGTGACACAGCATGGCCTTCCTGTGTATTTTGGAACACAAATTTTGCCGTCAGATGTTCTGACTGCGGGTTAACAGCTGGGAAAGTATGCCCCTTTTCACCAAGGATAAGGAGGAATTGAACAGCTGGGAAGATTAGATTGGGGAGCTTGTTACTCGAGGGTGTCCAGTGCATGGACCTTTACAACCTCAGAGCTCATTTCCAAGCTTTCCCACTGCTTGTCCCCAAAGCTTATCTTTAGAGTGGGTGAAGATGCTGCAGGCACTTATGTCATTACAATTCCCATAATAGTGTTCACAGCTCTTACCAATATTATCTATAACTTTAAATAATACACTGTTTACTCCCTTTTCAAGAAGTGTTAATGAAGGTGTTAGATATGATCAATCTTAACCCCAACCCCACTAGACTCTTCCTTCCAACAATTTACATGTATTGTTGTACTTAGACAGTTCTTTCAGCCAACTTTCCATAGACATTACAGAGCTCATATCCAAGTCATTTAAGTTATTTTTCAGGATTTTGAAAGACAGATATGACAGGCTTCATTAAAATAAATATATATATTATATATATCATTTTCTATTCTTCCACTACTTTGATAATTCTATTTTAACAAGTCAAGTTTGTCAGCAAGAATTTATTCTCTATAAAAAAATATTTACGGTATTGTGCTTATTTTTCATAGTTTGATTATCCTCTAAAAGTTCGGCAACATTTCATTTTTATTAATGTGCGGCATTATTTAACTGGGGATGTAATTGCCAGGATTGCTGCTCTTTCTGTTTTTGAAGACTGATATGACATTTGATAGTCTTCATGTTTTCAGTCTCTCTCAGGTTCTCCATGACTTAAAAAATATAATTATTAAAAGTGCAGTGAGTTTATCTATTAATTCTCCCAGGGCCAGATTCTGGCATCCTTGCTCTCACTGGTGAGACTTCACTTATGCAAGCAGGTAATGGTACTACTTGTGATAATAACTGTGAACCTCTTTGCCCCACTGATGAGAAATATAGCTCTTAATCTGATTGCTAATTCCTAAGTAATCAAACTACAGATTCCTTTATAGGCACCTCAGAACAGCCATTTTATGTACTGTAGATATAGAAACTCCATTTTGTAATTGCTGAGATATAAATTTAATAGTTATTTCACATTTCACCTTCCCCAATAGATGTGAGATACTGATAAGTCTTACAAAATAGAAATCTATTTCAGAGGCAATTTGTTTCAGGATCCTTACCATTTTTTTTTTTAGCTCACTGCCATTTAGTTTAGGTTTAGATGTAGAAAGTACACTTATTGTAAATATAGATGATAGCTATCTATCTATCTATATATTATACACATTAATAGAACTATAGATATGTTTACACAGACAAAATCCATCATTCCAAGTTATATAAACGAACAGTTGTCATTTTGTCATGCAAGACTCCTCCTCAAAAATATAAAGGTATGCATCAAACAAGGTGTATTAAAACAGATGATCATTTACTGAATTTCCCGGCTTTGTGGAATCAGGCCATACCTTTTGTAACATTTTTTTTAGTTTCATTTGTTATATTATTGTTGCTTTTGATGTTGATTTAATAAAAATCCTTCAAGTATTAATTCAATATATAGAGAGACGCAATTAAAACCATAAAAATGTGAATTAACCAGTGAGGTCTCTTCCATCAACCTGCATTTGCATTAATGAGTCAAACCTCCAGAAATGAATCCCAAATCGGAAACCCAGCTTTATACCTTTAATTGGACAAACCAAAATGATCAGATTTGAACATTCAGGGTCTTTGGCACTCAAACTCTGGGTACAATCTTTTTTCCAAGTCTGGGGAACTTGGATTAAGATGGTTATAGAGAGAGGTTTGGGCTATAAACTCAGAAAGGTATCCAAATTAGGGATTCAGAACCATTTTCATGGATATTTGGAGCCATCTCTGTTATACATGTACTGCATTCAATTACATGCCTATTTGTCTGCACATAATATTGCCATGTTTTCAATACAAAAATAATGGATTGTGGATGTGGGGTATTTTTTTTTGCATATGCACAATGAGATTATATGCATTTTTGCGGGCACAATCAATGCATCAGGTTTGAAAATTGTCCCCTATGTATATTTTAAAATCCCTTTATAGTATTCATAGTACAATTGATCTAAACCTAAATTCAAGTAGTAAGCGATTCCTCTCAAGGAAACACATGTGCACAGTTTTTAAAACATGCATTATTTAGACAGTAGAAGAATTACTCTCTTTGCATTCGGCTACAAATGCATAAATCTATGTTTACACAGTAAGGTTGGTTCTCATTCTTTTCCATAGCTGAGTATTATGCTTGTAATGTTTATTTTGTCAAGCTAAATATGTAGAGAGTTATCAATGTTTTGCACATTGCTTTAATTTATTTCAGTGATAATGTTAATAAAGTTCAAGTTTGTGTCCAGATAGTGGTCATCAATTGAAAAATTGAAATATTTATTTTAGAAATGGCAAACTATTATTGGAGAATAAATTCAGATATCACTAACTGATATCATACTAAGTGTAAAAAAATCAGAAATTAGTGGAAAATAGTACAAACTGACTTAAATTTTTATTTATATAAGAATCTCGATTGCATAATTTTTTTGGGAAGCTTTCCCTGCAGTCCACCATTTCAAGCCCCAATCCTACCAACACTTACGCAAGGGCTTAACTGTACTTATTGAACAGTCCCTTTAAGTCTTGTGCAATTAGACACATGAAAATGGACCTTACCAGCTGACTTGGGCTCATGGGGCTCAGGCTATGGGGAAGTTTAAATATGGTGTAGGCATTTGGGCTCATGCCGAAGCCTGAGCTCTGGGACCCTCCCACCTTGCAGGGTCCTAGAACCCGGGCTCCAGCCCCAGCCAGAACATCTACACTGCAATTAAACAGCCCCTTAAGCCAAACCTTGAGTCAGCCTGAAACAAGCCAGTCACAGGTTTTTAATTGCAGTTTAGACATACCCAGTGTGACTGCTCATGTAATTACAACTAACCACATGCTAAAGTGTTTGCAGGATGAAGGCCTTATGCTGAAACTCGGCCAAATCTTGCAAGCAAAACAAGTGAGGCTGGATTACTACTTGAGTGGAGGAAAAAATTCTTGGTAGAGAAGCTGATGTCTATGATTCACTGTCACTCTTTGTTCTATCAGTACTGACCCAATGCCACAGCCTGATTTCCGGGGTTGCTGTGTTAATGGAGATACCATGTCCTGAAGGAGGGGTAAAAACAAGATTGCTGGTTCTCATTAGTGAATTTTTTTATAAACTTGGTCCACCATTCACTGGCTTCCTCTTACATTCTGAATTGCTTTAAGGATCTTGTGGTAAGTTGTGCCTCTGCACAACTTAGTGCAATTTTTGCCTACCTTTCTGCTCACAAGAGCCTGAACCAAAGTATATAAAGTCTCCTATTGACTTCAATGTGCTTTCTTTCAGGCCCCTATTTCTCTTCAGTCACTCCTCATCTTCTTCAATCCAGATACACTTGCTTACCCTGATCATCTCTCCCATTCCCATACCTTTTTCCCAGATATCAATACTTGTAATTTGCTTTCTGATCTGGTCCACCTTGACTCCAGTCTCTCTTCCTTCAAGCATTTCCGCAATACACTTATTTATGGGATTCATGAAATATTTGTCCTACCAACAAAGAAGTCATTACAAAAATTAAAACTGTAAGCTAATAAAACCTCTGCCCAAATGGGGTTCATTCATAGTGGAAGCCATAGCAAGATCACTCATGATAAATATAATGATTCAATTATTTTGCTTTTAGGCTGCATCCTTCCACTGGTTCTTCAACTAGATTTTGTCTGTTTCAAATTTAAGTGCTTCAAGGCAGGGACTTTGACCAAGCTTTTCAAAAGTGAACAGTGATTTTAGATGCCTCACTTTTTGGTCACCCAACTTGAGACACTGTAAGGTCCGATTTTCAGAAGACACTAAGCACCCTCATCTGAAAGTGAATTCTCTTTAAGGGCACCCAAAATGTGAGTCATCCAGAAACCACCGCTTGCTTTTGAAAATCTTGGCCTAGGGACTCCATATTTATCCAAATTCCATAATTTTAATCTGCCTACCTAAATCCACAATAAAGTTTAAACTGGATATAGTATTCTTCTTCTGTGCTTATTCCAAACCTTTGTTCAACAATTGCTGCATTTCATTTCATTCATTTCATTCAGTCGGGAATGTGATTCTTATATATCTTTTCTCTATTATGCAGGGATGTTCTAAGATTTAAAATAAATAAGTGTTTTGGGATACACAGATGAAAGGTGACACAGAAGAATAAATATTACACACAGATTCTTAGATGTTATTCTGAGATGTCACATGCTCAAGAGGCTGAGAAACACCAGAGGAGGATGGAAAGGTATAGCATCCTGGCCAGCAGTTGTGCTCTCTCCAAGCAACCACCTGTCATATATGTGGAAAAACCTGTAGAGACTCCTCAGCCATCTTAAGTCTCACCAATGACTTTCCCCCTGGCAGGCATCCTCATATTGAGATATAGCCAATGAGATGTCATTCACATTTACTGAAAATGGAAGTCTATTTTATTTTTTTTTTAAATATTACATCACAGATATCTAATGTACACAAGAAAAAAGCTTCTGTCATTTGAAGTGGTCATTGTGATCTTCTTGTGTGACTGATATGTGTCACTGTGAGGATGTACTGTCTATTGAAAGTCTGAATTCTGATTAGGTCAAATATTTCTGTTTAGAACAGTACAATTTTCAATAAAATCATGTCTGTTGAATTATGGCCTGAACCTAAGCCCACTGAAATCAATGGGAGGTTTAATTTATTGTTGTGAACCAGTTATTTTATGACTGATTTGTTTTCCTTTTGATCATTGAATTAATATTCATCCAGTCAGCATTCCAACCAGCAGGCTTACATTCCATTTGATATAATTATACAGAACCACACGCAGTGTTTCTGATCACCACCCAGGGTAGTGGGAACTTCTAATGAATTAAAAGGAAAAAATAAATATGAAAGATTCTTGTTCCCAAGTCAGGTTATCTTTTGCCAGGAGACATTTTGATATATAGATTAAATTTGGGGTGTCCCCAGTGGGCATCTACTTAAAATCAATTTGCTGCTGCATTGCCTGGCAGGGAGTTTAGATATTCTCCTCTCCCATTTTGAACACCTAAGAAAATGAAAAGAAAATTAAAAAATCCTCTGCTGCTATGATTAAAAACAAAAACACACATGTAACTATAATTATATAAAGACCTCTAGATACAAATAGGGCTTTCTGATTGGCTTTAAACCATGTCAGACCCATGTCTGCAATCCCAAAGACATTCAGTCATGCATCTGATATTTAATTGATCTAATTTGATAATAGCAGTGATACTCTAGACAATGCATTTCTTTATTATTATTATTTCTGAGATAGTGTTTAAAAATCATTCAGTGGTGCGCATTATCCCTATGGTAGTGTTTTGATAGGGAAGAGGGAAATGGGGAGGGAAAGGGTCAGAGCACTGTTTTCCTGCCCCAATAGATACACACATTTTCTGTCATGCTAATGTCTCTTTCAGGATGGCTCATGTCATCTTCACGCAGTCCTATTTCCAAGAAATGCAAGGACCTTCATCTTTTATTTCTTAAACTATCTGACACTCTTCTGAGTCTCCCATATCCCTGCTTTGAACTACTATGCCCCTTTTCCAATCAAATAGATATTGCTTACTTTTCATGCTTCTTGGTTCCACTACTCTCAACGAAAGTCAAAGCAGAAAATAAAAATATCAGGCACACTACTTTGTGAAAACCTGGATCTCTTTAAGTGCTATTGTGTCTCAGAAAAAGAAATAGTTTGACACCTCCATTCCAGCAAACTACTCTAGGAATAAAATAAAGAATTTCCTGTATCCAAGATGCAGAGCAGATTGGGACCATTGCCTGGAACAAATCCTGGCCTACACCCATTTTCTCACAAAAGTCTTAACCTATGCAGTCTCCTGAAGAAAGTACCAAGATTGTAGAGCTGGAATTCCCATTCCACAGAAAATTCCTAAATTTTGACTTTTCCCACAGAATGGGAATGCTTACATTTTGTGTAAAAGAAAATCTCTGATATTTTTTCTGACTTTTTAAAAAAGTTTTCCAGGCACGGAACCCTGGCAGACAATCTGGGGCCAGAGCTTCCAGGTTCCCCACTGTGCAACACGCAGCATGGCTGGAAGTTGTCAGAAACCCCTGGGTTTCCACGTTGCCCACTAAACTGGAAGCAAACCAAGCAGGAAACTTGCGGAACACCTCAGTTTCAACAAGCTGACATTTTCTGACCAGCTTCGGTGCTTGTAAGTAAAAGGTGAGTGGAGTTTCTCAGTGCAGTTTCTTGGAAACCAGTGATGAGCTAATTGTTATGGACCTAATTAAAAGCAGTCAGTTTTGAAATGGGCACAAAATTACTATTACAAATTTGACACAGTTTGAGTTGGGTATGGCAGGTCAGGCTTGAGGTGCATTAGCAGAACGATATGGAGAAGTTTGTGCAAACTTGGGGGAGTACTTGGCAAAACTCTGACTCTAGGATGTACTATTATACTTCTCCTCTCATGAGTATTAAAAGCTTGATTTAAAACTCACTGAAGTCTATGTAAGTTCCCTAAACTCCCTCAGATTTTTAAATGAGAACAATAATGTACTCAGTCAATTGCCTAGCTCATTCTCCTATCTTTGGAAGAAACTAGCCACAAAATCCATCATCCATATGGACCAAACCCTTTATCTGATTACTTTAGTGATTTAATAACTCACTCTGTAAAGCTGTACCAGCCTAATGGGAGGCTCTAATTTCTCTATCAGATGGATGAGAATATTAGGAAGGGAAATCTTAGACATTATGTTGGCCACAGAATGAACATCCCCTAAAGCATAGATGAGTAATTGCTGATAAAACCTTCCAATAGCGAGGTTAAAATTCTATTTATCTGTATTGTGCCATCTGTATCCCTTGCAGCTTGAACAGAAAAGGTTCTTTCCCTCAGCATTATTAGCTTCGCTAAAAACTGGCCTTGCCTTGTTGCTCTCCTCAAAAAATAAATTGCATTGCAAAGATGAAACTATCCTTGTTCTATTCTAAAGTACTTCATCTGTGAAGAAGCACTTCAATCATTTGATGACTCAACTCCTCACAATAAAGTTTTTTTTTTTTTTTTTTTAAAAACCCATGACTGCTTTCATTCAATTTCTGCAAACTTTTTCCTCTCTAGGACTCCATAAAACAGTACCATCATTTTACATTCCCCTAATGGAGAAGTTCTTCATTATTTAATAGGAAACAGTCCAACAGGGATCTATAAAAAAATTCAGAGGGTTCTATAGAGATTAATTCTAAAACCCTATTCAAATTAGAGAATGTCTTTTTTATACATTTTATAAACTTATCTATGAAATTATTTATATCATTGCTACAGAATTGTACAAATTAACTTAAAAATCATATAGAAAAGGAATTTCCACAATTAAGTTCTATAGAATTTTACTATAAATTGTTGCTCAAATTATGTCAATAAACAGCTTCCAAAGCATTTTGATCTGAGTGGAATAAGAGGGAAAAAAATAGCCCCTTGAATTAGGATGAAAAATTAAGGCAGAAACATGAGTTAACTTGCAGACCTAATTATACCTTAATGAATTATTTTAATAATTTAAAAAAATGCAACAAAGGGCAACTGTTCAACAGTATCAAACTCTGTTCCTTAAAGGTTTAAGTCAAAGCCCATTACAGTCAATGGGAATCTTTTTATTGACTTCAGTGGCCTTTGGACCCGGTTTTTCAGGACTGAAATCTGTGTAAACTCAAAAGCTTGTCTTTTTCACCAACAGAAGTTGGTCCAATAAAAGATATCACCTCACTCCCCTTGTGTCTGTAATTTTATCCATGGATTGTTGGTAGTAAGAGGACTGAGAGCGCTTCATGGGGATGGGAACACACAGTGAGCAAGGGGAGCAGGATTTGGCTCCATATGGTTGTGGTGTACAGAGCTATGCAACTGAAAGGTATATGTGTATAGGTATACACATTTATATATATATATATACACACACACACACACACACGTGTATACATATATAGGTATATGTGTAAAGGTATGTGTGTCTACTGAAAGGTATGTGTATAGAAATTTAAAAGGTAACGTTGACCTTTAAAGAGTGGACCCATTGCTTCTGTTACTGTTTCAGCCAAACCCAGAAGCATTCTAGAGCTTCTAGAGGGACTTACCAGAACCATGCAGAAGAAACTTTGGGGAAAAAACCCTGAGCAGACAGGGATGCAAGCATAAGAAGTAACCCCACAAGGGATAAGAAGTGAGAATGTTTCAGACTAGAAAGGATGTCAGCTTCATTGTTTAGGGCCTCAGGGCTGATGCCTGTGGTAGAGGGAAGGCACCAGTTCTCCTATGCCTCAGTAGTGCCACTTTGAGGTAGTGGTGTTACTCGAACTAGTTGGAGAGTTTGTTGATTTGTTTTCCCATCAGGAATTTTTGACTTTTGATTTGAAAACTGAAAAGTTTTCATAGACCTTTGTTTTGCCCCAAAAAACCCCATGAATATTTGTGGTTTTCCTATGAAAAAATAAAACTGAAAGTGAATATTTTCCATTAAAATTTTCATTTTGTCAGCAATTCCATTTTCCATCAGACATTTTTAACTGAAAATTTTCAGCCAATCTTATTTGATACCCATTTATCTAACTGATGCAATCTCTGGGAGGTAAACTGACCAACCAGCAAGAGGGACATCACTGATAATGAGAAAGCAGCTAAGGCAGAGGCTGCATTAGATACCTGAGAGGGAAGCCATTTCTAGATCGTTGTGAATGGAAATATCTTTTTCTAAACATGTCCTGATTCCAGCTCGCTCTTGGTCAGGATGATGTCAACTTAAGTAATCTTTTCAAAATCTACAGTGCTTAACATTTTTCATATACTCCTACCACCACCTTGGAACAAGTAAGCTGAAATGTGTGTTTAGGCTGAATTTGTCTCTCTCCGTTTGTTCTACTTGTTGCTTGGCTGCAAATATTTGTGAATGGACAGCATTTGTGTTCATTCCTTTCTGTAGCCTGGTTCCTGTTTAAATTTAATATGAATGTAGTGGCATCTTTATACTTATACACTGTTATGAGAGCCTATATAAACTTTTCCTTTCAGTCCTGGTCCAATAAAAGATATTACCTCACCCATTTTGTGTCTCTAATATCCTGGGACAAACATGTCTTCAACAACACTGCATACATGGATAAAAGTGTCATTTCCTAATGATTATAAATCTGTTAACCAATGATCCATGCTGTTTGTGTAATTAATTTTCACATAAATTGGCATTGGAAAAATATGTTAAGTAAACCCTTCCACTCTGAAATATCTATATAGCCTGACAGATCACTTCATACTAATATTCTCCTAATATCTTGTGTCTAAATAGGTATGTTTCAGTTATTTAATAGAGTTTGTGTTTCAGTTTGGAAAGTAAATAAGTTACTTGATTTAGTGTGAGCTATTTAGTGTTTTGTTTAGTAGCCAGAAGACTGGTAATTTAGCACAGCATGTTTGTTAGAATGAAGCTCAGTTTCTTAATGTTCACTGTTACAAAACATAGTGTGTACCAAGAATAAATAGTAGGCAGCTGTGAATTATGGGAGCAATAACTAGAACATGATAAAATTTACTAGTTTCAGTTCATCAAGGTTCATACAAACCCGTTAGTTCATGCGATTTGTTTTGGTTTTGATCAGTATGGGTTCACATTCCCTGAGTCTTATTTTGAATCTCAGGTTTGAGTGAACCTTGAAATTCAAAATGAGACTCAGTCAAGCCTTCCTAATTTTACCTGCAATTATGCTGAAACCAGGCAAAACTCTGTGTTTTGCTTTGACACTAAACTATAAATTAGCCCATATTTATTTGAAAGGATCATGAATCTTTTCATCAACATGGGCTTTTAATCTTTAACTGCTGTAGATGAGGCCTTGATTGATGTACCACAAATTACTAGGCTAAATGCAAGAATTACAGGGTAACGTAGTATATATAGCCTATGTTTTATGGGAGATCAGATTCACAGATAATAATCTCTTCTCACATTTTAAAAAAAAAATCTATGAAAACACAAAATGTCCATTAAAATAATCATCATATTCAATTTCAGGATCTGTCTTGCTTTAAAATGGCAATGCACAAATGGTATTCCTTGTACAAACCTTGCCCCACAGAGATATAGAACACAACACCAACTACTAGAATGACAAATTTGGATGTGACTGTTCCTGAGGTATGAGTTCAAGAATGCAAGAAAATCCCTATAGTTAATAAGAGCTTGACCCAAGTCCCACTGAAGTCAGCAGAAAGATTCTAACTGAATTCAACTTTGGATCAGGGCCTAAATCAAGGAGCTTTAAGCTACCATCCCAAACTGTTGGATAACTCCCATCCTCCAGTGTTGTCATATACCAAAGGGAAAAACCTTTATACAAACACATCTACTAGCTTGTGTAGATCTGATTAACAGAGTGCTTAAAATCATACATTAGTTGGGTATCCTGCTGGACCAAGGTAGAATCATAATGGGATTTGGAAGTATCTGAAAGGAAACAGCAGCTGGATGCTGTAGGATGGATTCTAATGAAAGACCAACTTGTATATAGGAGGTATTATCCCTCAGCTGCCACCCTCTGGGATGCTGAAAAAGTAGATGCCTCGTGGGAAGTTCAAGGGAAAGAGTCTCCAGTTTACTGTGAAGACACATGATATGTGAGAAAAAACACCATGGATGCAACTGAGGAAATTCACAGTTAAAATCTCTGCATGGCTTCAGTGATTGCTGTATTTTGGCCCTATATAATATTACATGTGATCAATTAATGCACTTGTAATATTTATTTTATTTCTTTATGTCTTTATTGAGTATATTACAAGATCTTCTGTATAGGCAGCTACACAGAAGATTGTTGATTTGGGGATTTATGGCACACGCAAGAGATTCAAATAAATGCTTTACATAACAACCAAATAAGTCCTCTCAAACATAACCAAACACCACAAACGAGAGAGAGAGGTTTTAGGATTGCTAGGATACTTACATATCCCAAAACTTATTGAAAACCAAGGTAGAAGAAATCAGTCAATGGAGCACATCAGAGAGACCATCACGACTGTTTCAGGAACCCAACATGCCCATATTTTTGGGAACAAAGCCAGATCCTTTAAACCTCTCTTTTCTGTAACCATGAAGGTATATGGCCATATTTCACACTTTCTGTGTCCGTAATAAATTTTATTCCTACCCCTTATCCATCTATGGCATTCCAGATTACCATAATTATATTTCTGATCGCTGACTAAAGCAATTTGTGTCAATCAATTTCTTAAAAAATCATATACATCCATTAGGTCTAACAGTCTAATTACTATATTACAAAACATTGCAAGACACCCTCCCACAAAAAAACAACACTATTTCCAGATTACCTTTGCAAACTTGAGGCATTCCTATTTATTCATTCATTTATTTATTTATTGTAATTGACTTGTTTGTTACACACAATGAGAAGGCACTATTTGTGACCTGGCTTTAAGTCCTCGGGACTACTTAGGATAACTACAAATCAGGCTTGTCACACAAGGCCTCACACTCAAATGCCCGTTTCTTATCATAGCAAAGCCTAACACCCCTCTTATTTGTGTTTCTTACTTGTCTCCAGTACCTTTCAAACTAATAGCCCTTCAAACCTATCAATATTAATATACCCCATAAGGTTATTAAAAATGCATGACAGGATTATAGGTCAACAACTACATAGTGTAGAGGGACTGACATCTCAGTCCCCTTGACGGGAGTCAGTCCTTAAAAAGTCCACCTATCCTTTGTTGGGAATCTGCAGGGGTTTGAGCTGATCAAAGATGTTCAAGTCGCAGCAGGGTGGATGAGTCAGGTTGAGGGGGAACTTCATGGTACACAGTCTAGAAAAACATTAGCCATCACTGAAGGCCTTCAGAGATTTTAACTGTGAATTTCCTTGGTTGAATCCATGGTGTTCTGACTCAGATATCACGTGGCATAGAGACATACATATATGACACTTTCCTCTGCCCTCTCCAATGTAAACTACTGAGGTAGTAGCTTCTCTCGAAAAGTGGTCAGGCAGGAACTCCTTTCTCTAAAGTGACTATACGTAAAATGCTCCCTGAGCAGCCCAAATTGAATTGCTACTGGAGAAGCAGTCCCACAGTGGTGAACAGTTTTTATCTGTTAGTTGAATCTTGAGTGAAGTCACCCGTGAATTATGAGACTGCTTCTTGGGCTGCCAGCTTGGTTAAAGATGCCTTGAAATAAAACTGCTAGGTGCTTTCAAATAAAAACATATTACCCATCAAAATTGGATCAAACACAATGCAGAAAATTAAATATACTTTGTTCTGATATTTATGAATGCACCTATTTCCTACTGAATTCCATAGGAACGGTATCTGCTTTGGGACTAAAGAATTGGGCCCTTCTTTTTATCAATAAGCAGAACAAAACATAATAGAGACTAAAAAAATCCAAGGCAAATGGCAGTGTCCTGCAAATCTAGCCCACAAAAACTACTGTTGAAATTGAGTCAAAATAGGTTTGGGACACCAAGTTAAATTAAAGGGAGCCAAGGAAATGAATAAGGGTCTAATTTAGTGCCTTAACTGTTGCCAAAAATACATCTATTTGCTATTCTTCAATTATAGTTAGTAATATTTTTGCCTTCCAGGGGGACTAGTCTACCATTGTAGCATGGAGGAGTTATATGCGTTCTGCCTCTTCATGCTTAATTCCTAACCTATTAGCAGATGTCTAGTCTTCTTTCTCTTTAACAATATTTGTGAAACTGCAGCATAACTTAGTAACAATTAAATAAATCAACACCTTTTGCAGTTTTCACTTAATTTCTCCAAAATAGGAGCGATACTATTTTTCAGCTAACTTGTAATTCCTACAGAGGCTACAGTATTGTAGAGGGATGAACAGTCGTTTGCAGAACTACTCTTTCTTAGCCACTGTTGACGATGATGGAAAGTTCCTAGGAAACCACTGAACCCCTTGCACACTGGTTAGCATTCAGCTGTTTTACCTTCAAGAGTGTACAGTGTATTACGGTGTTGTAGGAGAAAAGAGTAAAGTTTATGTTATCTCACTCTGACTGCAAGGTGACAAAGTTAACTCTCAATATTCCTGGTAAGAGTCAGTCTCAGCTGAAATAGCAAGGGCTCGGTGGTGGGCAGGAGCGGAGAAGACAGAAAATATTATGGAGCCTAGGCTTTATTTTACCTGTCTTCTAATCAATTCAAGTATACGGATAGAAAAAATCCTCAAAAATGAAATTCTGAAAATTTTGACTCTAATCATGACTTTTGCTTCTTCAGCAGGCCAAATCTCCCTCTTTTCTAGCAACCTATCATCAGGTCAAAGGGATATTTTCATGAAAATTTTTTCGGACATTAAAAGACATTCTGTTGGCCCAAGTTTTATATCTGCTGCTGTGGAACACAAAATAGCAACATCATTGGCCTATGAAGTCACTAATACAATCCAAATTTCAATCATCACTTTGTAAAAGCTGCAAGAGATATCTTAAGTATGAACACTGTTTGTTATAAAACCAAATTCTATTTGCTGTTGAACCTTAACATTTTGGGATTTGTGGGGAATTCAGTAATTCACATACATTATTTTGCCAATAACTTCTTGGAAATGGCAGAAGCATAGAGGGGCATGCTAGAATATTGCTTTTTGGTTAAATATCATTTAAAGTGTAATTACTGTCATTTATAGTAAGGTTTTAATACTATTCAGGCTTATGGAGTAATGTATGAACACTACTGCTTTTCAGGCTTATATGACTTATTGCATTAAAGGAAAAATATCAAAGTAGCTAATTTAAGGGATCAGTCGCCATTAGCCCATTCCTCCTATCTGAACCCATAATCTGCCGCAGACTGTAAAATAAATTAAATGGGGGAAGGTGGTAGACGGAAAGATGTGTTCTGTGTATGGAAAACCATATAGACTAAATCCATACAAAGTCACTTGAAAGATGCCCTCAATCTAATTTCCTGTGTTTCCATACATCAACAGTAGATTACAATTTTAAGATGCAGGTTACAATTACTCACAGTGCTTATCTGTAAATGAAATTCAAGAACATGACATGAACATAATGTGCTGCTAGGAGAAGCTGAGACACAGCTAATCTTCTTCATATCACACTATGTCACTGTTTCCCTTCATAAGAGAAAAACTGCACTTGCTTGAAGTTACATTATGGGCCCAATCCTTTTCTCACTGGCAAAATCTCCACTGACTTTCATGAGAGCAGGCTCTCTGTATTTTTAACTTGTCACTAACTAGTATTTCTTCTGTGTTAAAAATTTTCACCCCATTTAACAAAAATAGGTCATCTGACATACCTGCTTAAAAGCAGGCCATACGTTTTGATTTACACACATAACAAAAGGCCTATTCTGGGTTCCAGGATCCCTTGCTAGCCCATAAACCACACAATCATTAAACATAAAAAAGAACCACATGCTACTGCTGCAATTGATATCAGCAGAGTACTCATGCTGCGCTCCCCTCAAAATAAGAGAGGGATTTCTCCATGACGACCTCTTGACTTTGCCCTGGTCTACACTAGGACTTTAGATCAAATTTAGCAGTGTTAAATCGATGTAAACCTGCACTTGTCCACACGATGAAGCTCTTTGTTTCTACTTAAAGGGCTCTTAAAATCGATTTCCTTACTCCACCCCCGACAAGTGGATTAGCACTTAAATTGGCCTTGCTGGGTCGAGTTTGGGGTACTGTGGACACAATTCGATGGTATTGGCCTCCGGGAGCTATCCCAGAGTGCTCCATTGTGACTGCTCTGGACAGCACTCTCACCTCAGATGCACGATTGTTTGCCATTGCTCTGACGCAGGGAGGGGCGACTGACAACACGGCTTACAGGGTTGGCTTACAGGGAGCTAAAATCAACAAAGGGGGTGGCTTTACATCAAGGAGTATTTCAGGCAGGACTTCACGGAGGGTTCCAATAAGAAATGATGCACCTAAGTTATTGTTCTTATTGGAACAAGGAGGTTAGTCTGGCCTCTGATTGATACATGACTAGATTTACCTCACTGCACCTTCTCTGTGAGTGACTGCAGTGTGACCTAGAGGAATGAGTCCCCTAGACGGGGGGGGGGGAGGTTTGCAAATGAGTACAAAACAAATCTGGTCTATTTCTTGTTTTGATCCACTCCACCTATCTTTTACATCTTTGGCTAGCAGCAGACAGTGCAGACGGACTGCATGCCATCCACATCTCATAGCTGCTTGGCAGAAGATGGTACAATAGGACTGCTAGCCATCCTCATCTCTTGCCTGCCCAGCAGAAGATGATGCAATAGGACTGCTAGCAATCCGTATCACCTGCCTGCTCACCATAAGATGGTTCAATAGGACTGACTGCAGGACTAAAGAGAATGACTTGATCAAGTCACTCCAAATTTAGTCCCTGCGCCCATGTCTGCCCAGGCGCTCCTGATCGACCTCACAGAGGCGACCAGGAGCACCTTGGACATGACGATGACGGCTACCAGTCCTATTGCACCATCTGCTGCCACAAGGCAATGGGTTGCTGCTGCTGTGTAGCAATGCAGTACCACATCTGCCAGCACCCAGGAAACATACGGTGACAGTGAGCTGAGCGGGCTCCATGCTTTCCGTGGTATGGCGTCTGCACAGGTAACTCAGGAAAAAAGGCATGAAACGATTGTCTGCCCTTGCTTTCACGAAGGGAGGGAGGGAACGGGGGCCTGATGATATGTACCCAGAACCACCCGCGACAATGTTTTAGCCCCATCAGGCATTGGGATCTCAACCCAGAATTCCAATGGGCAGCGGAGACTGCGGGAACTGTGGAATAGCTACCCACAGTGCAACACTCCGGAAGTCGATTCTAGCCTCGGTACTGTGGAAGCACTCCGCCCAGTTAATGCACTTAATGCACTTAGAGCATTTTCTGTGGGGACACACACTCGAATATATAAAACCAATTTCTAAAAAAACGACTTCTATAAATTCGACCTAATTTCGTAGCGTAGACATACCCTTTGAAATTCATTCTCCTTTGGAGTCCAGAATACCTCCAGTGTGCTGACCTGGTGTCATACTGCAGAGGCTTTCTTTCTGACTTTCTGAGAAGCCGTTTGATGAGTGGGTGTGGTGTGTCCTTTGGGAATTTGGGGGCTGAAGGGGAGAAGATTTGTTTTTATTGTGTTTTTCTGTGCAGTGGTTGTATCTATTTAGTAGAAGAAGAGCATGTGGCTCTTTTTTTTTTATGTTTAATGATTGTGTGGGCTAGCAAGAGATCCTGGAACCCAGAATAGGCCTTCTGTTATGTGTGTAAATCAAAACATATGACCTGCTTTATAAGAAGAAACACAGGGAAAGGCTGCAGTAGGGGAAGGTGGCGGAGAAACGTTTGGGCAGCTCTCTGCTTCTGAAGACTTTCCCTGCTGCAGGGAAAGACTCTGCCAGTGGAGAGGCAGCAGGAAAAGGCTTTGGGAGCTGCATCCCACCATAAGAAGCTTTCATTCCTGTGTGTAGCTACACTCCACAGCATGGGTGCAGCCTGCTTCACACTACGTTTATCTGCACATTCACTACATGCTGCCAGCAATGTAGACAAAGCCTCAGGTAAGATAGTCCCAGTCTGCTTAGAGCTTTAAGTCAAATCAACATGCTAAATTCCACTCAGAAACCAATAAACAGCAAACAAAAATCACAGAGCCTTGTGTCATGCTCATAGTAGACTACCCTGCTTAGCAAACAGGCTACCACATTTTCCTCTTAACTTCCACTTCAGATGGATTTAAGGTGCATCCCTATTTTACAAAACATCCAACCTAGAGGAAATAAGTAGTCTGGATCATGGTAACCACATCTGAGAAAAGAAAGGATGCCTCTTTGCCAGACACAGATGGAAACACCAGTCATGGCCACTACCACTACTAATCATCTAAAACCAACTGGGAATCTAACCAAACCCCCAAGTTGTGAACTTTGGTAACAAATCACAGCTGAAGCAAGAGGGATACTTGCAGTACTAAGCATTATCTATACTCAGTAGTTTGCAGGATTAGGTCCACAGGTGGTAAACTCTTCAGAGAGATACAAGCAAGTAAGACGCCCCATCACAGGTAATTTATATGTCTCGTATTACCACAGCATTTGAGTACCTCACATTCTAACAGAATTATCCTGATAACACCTATATGAGGTAGGGAAGTACAGATAGGAACTGAGACACAGAGACTAAGGCCCAGATTCTCAAAGGTATTTAAGCACCTAACTCCCATTGAAATCAAGTGACTTGCAATTTATCCACTAAAGTCGCACAGGCAATTGGAGGCACAGAAAGGATAGAACCTTAGTCTTCCAAATCCCAAGGTCACATCAAGCACTCAGCCATCTTTCTCCTCCTGTTTGGACACTGTATAAATAATAAGTAAATAATACATGAAGTACAGGCAGATTTGGGTACTGTGTTTGAGCTAATTAACTAATATTGCTCAGCCTGGTGACTTCAACTAAAAATACACACACTATTGTAACATATATATAAAACCAACAAGTACTCAAAGTTTTCTGCTGTAAGCTTTGCCTACAATTCAAAACATATAATGATTTATACCACTTTATAATTTTCTGCACGTATGTTTTTGGAATTTGCCATAAAATGTGCACTCCATATTGTATTTAATGAGTGGTGTTTCTCCTGCAAGTAGCAAAGTAATCTGGAATATCTCCAAGTTTTATATTCTTTTCGCCTTCACATTTTTCAAGTTCTGTCAGTCTCCATGGTGATTGTCACTATGATCCTTGACGCTACCTGAAGATATCTACTATATGCAGCTTGTTTCTCAAATCCATGTTAACCTCTTATTGATCACATGTTGTGGGGGGTTCTTTCCTCGTGTTTTGAAGGAGAATATAAGGTAACCCTAAATAACATCTTGTTATTTTAAGATATTAACAAAATGAGAGAACATAAACCATTATGACCCATCTAGTCCAGTAGCCTTCCTCCGGGGGGGGGGGGGGGCTAGAAAATTGAAGAACACTTATAAACATACCCAACACGCCATCACAGAGACAATCTGGAAATCTCAAGGACAGACCCATGAAAGGGTTAATATAATAATGTATTGGTGCGACCATGTGCCTGGATAGACCACACTGAGAATGCTGGATTCAGGGCAGACTGCAAGGAATGGGGCAAATAATCCTCCAATCAGGTGGTTTATTCTATAACTAGATTCACTAAACCAGTAACAAAACAGCTTCTGTAATACCACACTGGTCACCAAGAAGCCAGATGCAGTCCCCTTTAAGCATTCCAGCCCTTGACATCCAGCCAAGTCTAATATACTGGGGGATTACGGAAAACCAGATTCACCATATGTGAGATTCACCAGTCCCAAAGGACCAGACACTGATCCCCAGGTCAGTCTGAGTCTCAGATCTTACCCAATAATCACCCCAATGCCAATCCTCTAGTAATTAAGATACTATTATTATTAATAATAATAATAAAAGGGAAAACAAAGAAGAGATTTGCAACGTTAAAAAGATCAATATACACACAAATATGTGTAAAGTCCTTATGTCAGTTTCACAGCAGAGTTGGTGAGGCTGCTGATTTGTAAAAGTCTTTCAGGAATCAGTTTAAAAGGTTGCAGTTCAGCAGAGAGTCCAGGCATAAAGTCTGTTCGCGTTCCTCCGAGAGCATTCCCGGGTAATCCAGGGTAAACCTCAAGGCCTCAATGTTATGGTTTAGACCTTTTCTGTTCAACTTTGGCAGACCTGAGATCAAAAGGATCAGGCTGAAGCTTCCTTTATAGTCCTCTAACAAGGAATAAACCTCCTCACAGCAATTGTCACAGCAAGATCTTCCCTGGATTAAGAACAGGCCCTGCAGATTTTTGCTTTGAAGCTAATCTTCTATTTCCTATGCATACACAGGTAAACAAGCCACATTCAGTCACACAAGGCAATTAGCCAGTACCTCATTAGAGCATCAATAATTAAGCTGAAGACAATGTAAATAATAATATTAGTTTCCTGCAGTATCTTATATCTAGGATCTTTAGGTTAAGATCTGCATGCATAATATACAGCAGTTAAGACATAAAAGGGCATTAGCACCTACAAACTAATCTGGCTACATTGTTAAACTTTAAGAAATAGGTAAACAGAGACAAATACATGGAGCAGCTACCTTTGATTTCTATTACTACAAATAAATGGGTGAATGATTGCTGGTCCAATACATCTCTTTGAAACTCACATGCAAGTAGACTGTCTTGATTACATTTCAATACGTCTTGTTAAATTGTCATGGGTCACACCCAGGTTGGCTAGTCTGGCAGTATCACAATGGCTTTTGTATTTAAACTCCTTCTTGAATTATATAAAGAAAAGGAGTACTTGTGGCACCTTAGAGACTAACCAATTTATTTGAGCATAAGCTTTCGTGAGCTACAGCTCACTTCATCGGATGCTGTCAAGGTTCCTCCCCCACTCTGAACTCTAGGGTACAGATGTGGGGACCTGCATGAAAAACCTCCTAAGCTTATCTTTACCAGCTTAGGTCAAAACTTCCCCAAGGTACAAAATATTCCACCCGTTGTCCTTGGACTGGCCGCTACCACCACCAAACTAATACTGGTTACTGCGGAAGAGCTGTTTGGACGCGTCCTTCCCCCCAAAATACTTCCCAAAACCTTGCACCCCACTTCCTGGACAAGGTTTGGTAAAAAGCCTCACCAATTTGCCTAGGTGACTACAGACCCAGACCCTTGGATCTTAAGAACAATGAACAATCCTCCCAACACTTGCACCCCCCCTTTCCTGGGAAATGTTGGATAAAAAGCCTCACCAATTTGCATAGGTGACCACAGACCCAAACCCTTGGATCTGAGAACAATGAAAAAGCATTCAGTGTTTTACAAGAAGACTTTTAATAAAAAATAGAAGTAAATAGAAATAAAGAAATCCCCCCTGTAAAATCAGGATGGTAGATATCTTACAGGGTAATTAGATTCAAAAACATAGAGAACCCCTCTAGGCAAAACCTTAAGTTACAAAAAAGATACACAGACAGAAATAGTTATTCTATTCAGCACAATTCTTTTCTCAGCCATTTAAAGAAATCATAATCTAACACATACCTAGCTAGATTACTTACTAAAAGTTCTAAGGCTCCATTCCTGTTTTGTCCCTGGCCAAGACGACTACAGACAGACACAGACCCTTTGTTTCTCCCCCTCCTCCCAGCTTTTGAAAGTATCTTGTCTCCTCATTGGTCATTTTGGTCAGGTGCCAGCGAGGTTACCTTTAGCTTCTTAACCCTTTACAGGTGAGAGGAGCTTTCCCCTGGCCAGGAGGGATTTCAAAGGGGTTTACCCTTCCCTTTATATTTATGACAGATGCATACTGTGGAAACTGCAGAAGACATTATATACACAGAGACCATGAAACAATACCTACTCCCACCCCACTCTCCTGCTGGTAATATCCCATCCAAAGTGACCACTCTCTTTACAATGTGTATGATAATCAATGTGGGCCATTTCCAGCACAACTCCAGGTTTTCTCACCCCTCCCCCCTCCAAAAACCACACACACAAACTCACTCTCCTGCTGGTAATAGCTCATCCAAAGTGACCAGTCTCCTTACAATGTGTATGATAATCAAGGTGGGCCATTTCTAGCATAAATCCAAGTTAAACCAGAACATCTGGGGGGGGTGGGGGGGGACATTGCTGGCACATGATGGCATATATCACATTGGTGGATGTGCAGGTATACGAGCCTCTGATAGTGTGGCTGATGTTATTAGGCCCTGTGATGGTGTCCCCTGAATAGATATGTGGGCACAATTGGCAACGGGCTTTGTTGCAAGGATAGGTTCCTGGGTTAGTGGTTCTGTTGTGTGGTATGTGGTTGTTGGTGAGTATCAATCTGTTTCTTTACTTCAGCAGGTAGGTATTGTAGTTGTAAGAAAGCTTGACAGAGATCTTGTAGGTGTTTGCACAGCAATGCCCCTCTGCCATGTACATTGGTCAAACTGGACAGTCTCTACGTAAAAGAATAAATGGACACAAATCAGATGTCAAGAATTAGAACATTCATAAACCAGTCGGAGAACACTTCAATCTCTCTGGTCACGCAATCACAGACATGAAGGTCGCTATCTTAAAACAAAAAAACTTCAAATCCAGACTCCAGCGAGAAACTGCTGAATTGGAATTCATTTGCAAATTGGATACTATTAATTTAGGCTTAAATAGAGACTGGGAGTGGCTAAGTCATTATGCAAGGTAGCCTATTTCCTCTTGTTTTTTCCTACCCCCCCCCCAGATGTTCTGGTTTAACTTGGATTTAAACTTGGAGAGTGGTCAGTTTGGATGAGCTATTACCAGCAGGAGAGTGAGTTTGTGTGTGTATGGGGGTGGGGGGGGATGTGAGAAAACCTGGATTTGTGCTGGAAATGGCCCACCTTAATTATGCACATTGTAGGGAGAATGGTCACTTTGGATGAGCTATTACCAGCAGGATAGTGAGTTTGTGTGTGTGGTTTTTGGGAGGGGGGTGAGAGAACCTGGATTTGTGCAGGAAATGGCCCAACTTTACTATCATGCACATTGTGTAAAGAGTTGTCACTTTGGATGGGCTATCACCAGCAGGAGAGTGAATTTGTGTGGGGGGGTGGAGGGTGAGAAAACCTGGATTTGTGCTGGAAATGGCCCACCTGATGATCACTTTAGATAAGCTATTACCAGCAGGACAGTGGGGTGGGAGGAGGTATTGTTTCATGTTCTCTGTGTGTATATAAAGTCTGCTGCAGTTTCCACGGTATGCAACCGATGAAGTGAGCTGTAGCTCACGAAAGCTCATGCTCAAATAAATTGGTTAGTCTCTAAGGTGCCACAAGTACTCCTTTTCTTTTTGTGTGTATAAAAAGATCCTCTACACCTTCCACAGTATGCATCCGATGAAGTGAGCTGTAGTCCACAAAAGCCCATGCTCAAACAAATTGGCTAGTCTCCAAGGTGCCACAAGTACTCCTTTTCTTTTTGCGAATACAGACTAACACGGCTGTTACTCTGAAATCCAACAGTGGACTCAAGGACAACATTGCCTTTTTAACCCAGAGTGTGCTTCTATAACTTCCCCTTCCACACATCCACCAAAGGAATATGCACTGCTGGAATTTACATGACCTGTAGCCAATTAATATAAAGTATGGTGGAATATTATGCAACAAGGCCAGCCATAAATAAATTAAGTTCACGCTATCAAATACAATGCTGTTATCAGCATTGCCAGCCCTGAATTTCCTCACAAGTAATATGATTTGGGGTCTGCAGCTTGTCTCACGAATGCCCTCCCCAAGGTTTCTGCACTTGCTAAGTGACGTGGAACCTACTGCATATCTCACATGGCTGGAAGAGTGGCCAGCACCCAGGTCCTCAACTTGCTGGAACCCACAGCAGTTCCTCTCAGTGCCAGGGACCAGCAGGGAGGAGGGGTATGATAAGAAGTAAGGTGGGGGAGTCAGGAGCTCATGGGATGGAGCACGCAAGGTAGCTGGATCCCACTCTACCTGGCAGGCCCCTCTGCTGGAACACATAATGGCTACTTTCAGTACCAAAGGAAGCTTGGAGCCAGCAGAGAGGGTTAAGGAGCAGGGTGGGGGAGGCAGGGAGCTATGGCACAGGGAAGGGGGAACCTGTTCTACCCCCTGCTGGTGGGGCAGGGATGACCAATTAATGCACTCCTGCAATTCTCTCCTGGGGAGTGGGGAGCAGAGCTGGCTGTGGGGCATAGAGGGGATGACCCTAAAACCCCATCCCACAAGGAAGCCTTGAACCAACAGGAAGGGATAAGAACTGGGACTCCTGGAGAGGACAGTAGGTCAGCTTCCTCAAGGTCTGAGGCTCCTGGGAGGAAATGCAGGGGATCTCTTTCTTTGCTAGGTTTCTGACCTTGTGTGTTTTTTAATTCAAACTCTTTAAAGGTAAAAGGTACTCCAACCACTGCTTTGTGTGCCCATGTACGTATGTATTACTGAAATGTCTCTTTAAAATACCTAACACTTTTCAATGCACTGTAGCATAAGAAAAAAAGGGTAACTTTGCCCAAGGACAAAAACGTAGTGTTCAATGGTGTTTGTAGCCTGCACTATTTTACTGACTTATGTCTTGTATGGAATCTATTTAGTTTGAAGTAGTACCAATCAAAAATTCTCCATCAAGTTGTTTTTTATTGTATATTTAAATTCTGATCTGAAAAAGTTGCCCTTCCCCCCTTCGGAAATATCTGTTGGCACCACACTGCCAGCTGTCCCTTTTTTGGTGGTAGTTTTCCCAGGAAATTTGAAAGGGTGCTCAGTACCCACTGCAAGCTGTCCACTTTATGGGTCCATGATTTTTTTTTTTTTTGGTATCTCAGAGGAAGCAACCCTGTCCTCTTCTGCAAAGAGGAGTTTTTGTGTAAGGAAGGGGGGAGGGAAGGTGGAAGCAGCCAACATCATTCTTACAAGGAGGGAGGGAAGGAGCGGGATCAGAAAGCCCAGCAACTCAGAGCACTTCTGCTCCTATCACCTGTTCTGTTCCTCCCTCATCCCTCCATCCAACATCTGGCCTGGGAAGGGAGTAGGGGGGATGAAAATCACCTGGAGCTGTAAAAAAACTGAAATGGGGTTGGGTGGCACATAATTAACTGCTAGACTGGGAGTCAGGCAGAGTGGGGACCATAGGGGAACAGAATCGTTTCAAAATTTTGGAATCTGGGAAGAAGCTAGAATCACCAGGCCATCAGGCAGCTAGAGAAAGTTCCTGCAGCTGTAGGCACTGACTCTAGCCGTGGAGCACCAATGGAAAAAAAGAATTAGTGTGTGCTCAGCACCGACTGGCAGACAGGTCCCAGCAACTCCTGTTGGCCCCGTTGATCA
Organism: Lepidochelys kempii; assembly: GCF_965140285.1. NCBI lineage: Eukaryota > Metazoa > Chordata > Testudines > Cheloniidae > Lepidochelys > Lepidochelys kempii. Next base: position 181,486,545 of record NC_136380.1, read on the forward strand.
ACTCCTCTCTCTGCCCTCCCAGCGTTACCTGGCTGCCGTGATCAGTTCTTCCGTGGCATGCAGGAGATGCTGAGGGGAGAAAGGGTGGAACTGCGCAAGCAGCAGCATGGCAGAGGTAGAGCAAATGCAGGGCGGAGATTTGGGGGAAGGGATCAGGTGAAGGTGGGGCCTGGTCCTGAGCAGAGGGTTGAGCAGCCCCAGGGCCAGGAAGAAATCGGCACCTGTGACTGCAGCAGGGGCCAAAACCTGACAAACTTGGCTATGCTAATTTTCTCACACACACAGTGGGTGGGGAGCTCAAAAAAAATATCAAGAGGGTCCAAAACAACCCACAACATGTGATCAAAGAAAATCTTCATGATTTTCAGAGAGACAGGTGGGTGACATATCTTTTATTGGACCAACTTCTGTTGATGAGAGAGGCAAGCTTTCGAGCTTACACAGAGCTCTTCCTCGGGTCTGGGTAAGAGGTCTGAAGAGCTCTGGGTAAGCTAAAAGCTTGCCTCTCTCACCAACAGAAGTTGGTCCAATAAAAGATATCACCTGACTTACCCTGTTTCTCTAATATGCTGGGACCAACACTGCTACAGCACCACTGCATACAACTCAGGGTTTTCTAGTCAGCCTCATGATTTGTTGGAGTCTGACTCTTGGTGTTTGAACTTCTGGGGTTGGGAATACTGTTTAAGTCTCAAAGGAATATAAAAAAGCAGAATCCAGCTGTAGGGTGCATACTCCACACTTGGCTTTCCCTTAACTTAAAAAATGAGACACTGGTATTTTCACCCAGAGGCAATGTTTTAATACAGTTTTCACTGACCCTTTGAACAAAGGACTGATGACACATCCCAGCTGTGGATGGACTCCAGAGACTTGATTTGAACCTGCAATTTATTCTATCACTGCTGCAAGCCTGAACCAAGAACTTTGCCATTATTGTATGTAATTGATTCCGTTTAACTAATTCTAGCTCTCATCTATATTTCTTTCCTTTTGTGAATAAACCTTTAGATTTTAGATTCTAAAGGATTGGCAACAGCATGATTTGTGGGTAAGATCTGATTTGTATATTGACCTGGGTCTGGGGCTTGGTCCTTTGGGATTGGGAGAACCTTTTTCTTTTACTGGGGTACTGGTTTTCATAACCATTTGTCCCCATAATGAGTGGCACTGGTGGTGATACTGGGAAACTGGAGTGTCTAAGGGAATTGCTTGTGTGACTTGTGGTTAGCCAGTGGGATAAAACCAAAGTCTTCTCTGTTGGGCTGGTTTGGTTTCCCTTGGTGTGAACAGAAACCCCAGACTTGGGTTATAACTGCCCTGCTTTAAGCCATTTGTCCTGAATTGGCACTCTCAGTTGGGTCCCGCCAGAACCAGCATCGTTACACCCTCATAATTTTGAAGGCTCTGTCAAAGCTTTGGGTCAGATTACTCAAATTAAAAGAACCTCACTCTAGTTCTATCAGTGGTTTGTTTCAGTAGTTCATTTTGGTTCCAACCTCACCTCCTGCTTAACTTTAAGCAAATGTGTGGTCCCAGTCTTTGATACAGTTACTCATGCTTCAATTTAAGCAAGTGCTGGATTGGAGCCTGAGGGTCAAGTATGCATTTTAAGCTGCACTGTCTCATTGGGAGCTCTGAGAGAGGGGCAGAATGTCCCAGATGTCCAGGGGAACTGCAGCAGCTGCTATATCCCTCTCAGGGATGTAGTGTTTATGGAATGTATTAAGACTCCAGTGAGATGATGTTTCTGTTTACATCCTATCTAATTGTGAACCAGGCTTGGATAGCTGCTCTTTTGCTTCATATTTGAATCTTGATAAAGCAGGATTTTCCTTAAACTAACAGTTATCAAGATGTTTTTCCCATTCACTGCTGAGAGCCTGAATTTGGTCACACCTGCAGATGCAAGTGCTAGAAACTCATGCTAATGTCATACTCAGTCTGCATTCAGGCAAAAGTCTTGGTGACGTCAAGATTTTGTTTGACTACTGTCTAAAGCATCTTAACATTAAAAGAATTCCTATTATATCATGACAGGTTTCAGAGTAGCAGCTGTGTTAGTCTGTATTCGCAAAAAGAAAAGGAGTACTTGTGGCACCTTAGAGACTAACCAATTTATTTGCTCAAATAAATTGGTTAGTCTCTAAGGTGCCACAAGTACTCCTTTTCTTTTTATTATATCATGATAATTTTGATTCTGTTAACAATCCTTGACTTCTGAATATTGAAACTCTAGTCTCTTCTAGATTGGATGAGTCTAATTCAAGTTGACTTGTTTTTCCTGTTACTTTTCTTAATTGCCTCACCTCCTTAGAACTAATTATTCAGTTATAATGAAAATAAAATTGTTTTGTCATATTCCACCTTTAATAGAAAATATCCAATGGCTTCTTGTTTGACATGTGGTTTGTCAAACCTAACCTTTCACCAAATTATCTCAAGGTCGTATCTCACTGTAGTGAGTACAGTGCTTCAACTGTGCCACTGTAGCACTGCGTGTAGATATAGACCTTGTCGACACTAAAAAGTTAGATCGACCCAGCTACGTTGTTCAGGCATGTGAAAAATTCATCCCCCAAGAGATGATGCTATGCCAGCCTGACCCCTGGTGCAGACAGTGCTAGGTCGATGGAAGAATTTTTCTGCCGACCGAGCTACTACCTCTCGGGAAGGTGGATTCCCTATGCTGATGGGATAAACCCTCCCATCAATATAGCTAAGGGGTTCTCAAACTGGGGGTCATGAGGTTATGTGGAGGTTGCAAGCTGTCAGCCTCCACCTCCAAGCCCCGCTTTGCCTCCAGCATTTATAAAATAGCGTTAAATATATTTAAAAAGTGTTTTAGTTTATGAGGGGGGTTGCACTCAGAGGCTTGCTGTGGGAAAGGCATCACTACTACAAAAGTTTGAGGACCACTAATATAGATAGTATCTACACTTAAGCATTATGCAGGCCTCAAGAAGAGCTCTGCGTAGCTTAAAACCACCCATCTTCCACCAACAGAAGTTGGTCCAATAAAAGGAATTACCCTCACCTACCTTGTCTCAAATTTTCTTTTGAAATTTTGGGCAGCAGGAGAAGAAAGTTTTGGAACAAAATGCATTTTTCATTTAATTTTTATTTTAATTGAAATTTCCATTTTGATTCAAACAGAGATTTGTTTCATTGGGGTTTTCAAATCCGGAAAAAAAAATTCTCCTTTCTCTATCTTGCTTCCTTTTTTCCCCACTGAATGTAAGACACTGAATATCTATGGATTTTCCCCCTCCTTCCCTGTTTGTTTATTTATTTATTTATTTATTTTAGTGTTGTAAATTTTCAATACTTGTCCAACTTTAGAAAAATTATGGAATGGCAACGTTGCACTGTTGCAAACTGACAAAGAAAAATTGAAACATTTCCAAATATGGAAAAGTTTGATTCAGTAGAAATAGGAAAAAGTAAATTTAAAGAAAACAAAAACAAACCACCTCCCCCTGCTAACAGAGGAAAATAGGAGGAAAATAATGAAAATCCAAAATTGTCCAGGGGGAGGGAAGAGAAGAGAATCATTTTGAAAACCAAAAAGTTTCAAGTCAAAACAAAAAGTGTTCATTTCATTTTGTCCTAGCATTTCCTATAAAATATTTTTTAAAGAAACTATTAGAAAACTAAAATATTAATGGCAGTTTTTTTTTATTAAAACTTTATTCAAAGGGATAGTTTTGTTTGAAAAGTTTTGTCTAACTCTAGTTTTAATCTTTTTCCTCTATTTTTGAGCCACACAATAAACCACTTATTTAACACCTAGCAAATAAGTCATGTCATTTCTAAAAACTGCGAAGTCCCACAATTTAGAAGCCTAGTGAATATGAGAACCACACTGAACTTGTCACATTAGGGCAGCCCTATTAAACCTATAATCATTCTATCTCAGTGTATTTTTATGAAGAATTTGGTGTTTGGAAATCATAGGACCTAATTAGAGTTTTAAAAATAAATCTCAAGTAGAGAGTCTAAAACTGCAACCTGATTTCTGACCCCCTCAAACTTTGGTGGTTTAGAAAAAGAACCCAGATCTGAAACTTAATTGTATTTGCAAAACTAAACTTAACTTGGTTTGCTCATTAACAGGATGGGGTAGAGACAGAAGTTCCTATGTAACCCCCTCCACGTATTTATCTGATAAGATAAAATGGGACTCACATGCAAACTATCCTTATTTTAGCTTTTTTAAGACCTGACCCAATACCCACTCAAGTTAATAATGGCTTTCCATTGACTGCAGATGAGCTTTGGATCAGGCTATTATTTTGCAAAAATAAAACACTGATCAAGTCTTGCAAAACCAAAAGCATATTTACTCTAGCCAGTATCTGATACAAAATTTTATGATTGAATGCAATTGTATTAATTTTATGTTATTTCTTTATATGTGTCTTATTTGGTATTATCTGCCTTTATATCATGCTTCGATATTATGGTATTATCATGGACATGGTATAAGAATATAAATAAAAAAACTATATCAGGTAAATTTTTATTTTTATTTTTAATATATTTTTCTCAAGGGTTCTATTAGATTAAAGAAAGTTGTGTCTGATGGATTCTATTATAATAGCTATTTCTGACTGCTCTTTCCCACACCTAACAGGACTAAATCATAATAGTGTGGAGTGGTTGATACTTTCATAATGAAATGGACAAAAATAATTTGTAACAAAAGGTTCCAGAATGGATTTTGTGACATCTTATCACTACTTGGAGATGTAAATCATTGACTGTAATGCTTTTTATTATTATTATTTTAGTAAAATCTGTGATAGGTGTATTGCCAGTGTATATTATAGGTGTATTAAAAATGTGGAAGTATAAGGATTGGTCCATCCTGATAATCCGAGTAGGTCAAAAATAAGTTGGATGAAGTGTAGTTAAGTAGTGTCATATAGAGGTCCAGTGGATAGGCTGTTTTACTCAAATTCAGGGAACCTGGGTTCTACTCCTGGCTGTGCCACTGACCTTCTGTGCGACTTTGTATACTTCATCGTTCTGTGACTCTATTTTCACTCCCACCATTTGTCTTGTCTATTTAAAACTGTAAGCTCTTTGGCACAGAGATTCTCTCTCACCATATTTGTGCAATGGACCACTTATAACAACCACCACCAGAAGGCATTAGTCAAACATAAACAATATAACAAGACTTCTATTAAGAAGAGGCCCAGATCCTCACCTATAAATCTCCTGATTTATACCCTTTGAGGATCTGATCCACAAAATTACTTTTCCAGTTACACATCATCCTTAGCCAATGAACATGCTGCATTTCATATCTACTGTGTATCTACAAAGGCATCCTTAAAGCTTTATTTAAATATTTATGTAATCATTTTTGCTTCATCAAATTAATTACAGAAGGATGTAATTACAAATGTATCATCTTCAGAAGTTGCATTTTTGCCACAAGATCTATATCAAACATATGCCAAAGGAATTCACAGAGTTCCATCCTGAAAGGAGATGTACCCTCAACTCCTGTTCATATCAGTAGGCGTGGAAGGCAATACACCTCACACAAGTGCTCAGCACTTTGCTATAATGGGCCCTAAAAATAAGCTTAGCAGGATTTCCACTGGGAAAAAAAAATGAACTCACTGCCCTTATGTGTTTTACGATGATGCTTGAACCATACATAGGAACTCACATTAGATAATATTCAATTTGTAGAACTAGAACCACACAGAAATCTCAGGGACTCATACCTGTGTGTGCAAATGCGTATATTTATGTAAAAACCTAGTAGTGACCAGACTAGTACCTTATTTTTTCTCTTTAACAGTTGGCTTGCTGATTTCACAAATCATATTTCTGTTGGAAAAGAAAGGTACACTGCTGCCAGCATTTTGTTAGAAATAATGACACTTTACTATCTGTAAGTGCTGACGGAGTGCTTCTGCCTTTTCTTCCCAAGGTGACTGTAACACAGATTGATGAAAGATTCTGCAAGACTACAGAGGTTAAAGATGCAGACCCGGAGCTAGAAGGCAGCTCTGACACTGATGGAATACAGTACAATGAGAATGCCCGCACTATTGTCCTATCCTCTGATAACCAGTGTAAAATGAAAACTGACTACAGAAGAAGAGAACAAATTAAATCCATTAATCAAGCATATCTGTGCTAAACAGTTGTTCTAAAGAGATGAAGAAATGAAAAATTTACTGTTTGTTTTCATGCTTGCTAGAATTGGAGAAGAAAATTTATTATAAGGCTGTAGCTACACTATTAGTTAAGTTTTTCCTTGAAGAAACTATTTATTGCTTTGTCAAAGAACAAATGAACCTCATTAGTGAGATTAGTTTCAGTTTCTGACTTTGCATTAGGACAGACTAATAATATACACTTCAAAGATACATTGAGGGAAATAACTTCAAACCGATTTTCTATTTCTTAATTTATTAGGCTGTTCAAAAAATACCACTATGTGGTTTATCACCCAGCTAAAAAAACGTACACACTTCTCAGTTATCTCTTTGAATAAGTTACATATGTGGTTGCTGGGGCTTAGCTATAGCCAAAGTTCTGTCAGGGGTTCAATATTGAAAGCCTCCACTTGAAGAGTTACATAGTTCATTTGTAAAATTTCATTTTTGAGTTTAAACATGTCAAACTGAGCCAATTCCCAAAACAATTTAAATAAGAATAATTAAGACCCCTTTAAGAAAAACAAATTAAGTGCCTCATCCAAACCCCAATGAAATCAACAGAAAAAAGTCTCCTGTTGACTTGAGACAGCACCTTAGAGGGAAGTTCTCTGTTCTTCACAGAGCGGGTAGCACTAGCTTCCCTGCAATTGTGGCTTAACTCTGTACTGGAGTGACCCACTCTGTGGGCAAAGGATAGTTAGTCTCTATGTCCCGCTAATTCTTTGTCTCAAGGCCAAAGTATCACTTTACTAGCTCAGCTAGGTTACCAATGTTACCATTGGAGATGGTTAAAAATTTACAACACTATAAAAATTTCATATTTCTATGATAAAAACATTTCAGTTAAATTTTGAAAAAACAAAAAACAAAAAAACCCCACACATTTTGACCACCTCTAGTTCTAATTATTATGACCTTTTATTTATATTTATTTTTTGTTGGTACTTACCCACTAAGAACTGGCCTGAGTCCACTAACTCATCCCTCAGAAATATCAATCGGTTAGACTTCAGGTGGTAATTACTTTAGGACACTACTGAACTGACCAGGTTCCGACAGACTGCCTAGAGGCAAAAGATGAGGTCTCCCACCATTATTATTCTGAGCCCTGTAGTGGCACAGTTTGAATTATTTTTCACTTGGAATGCAACAAAAAAGCACATTTAAATACTACGTGGCTGAGTTCCTATAAATCAAAAATGGTTCTGGTTCTTTGTTTTAAGTGACATTTTATCACCCAAAATATGGACCAATGTTTAGGCCGAATTTGTTTAAGAGTTAAGAACAGCTGGAGCAAGACTGAGGATCTGGCCCCGTATTTCCAGTGCTATTATGTTAGAAGTTTTGTAGAGCTACAGTTAACTTTCTCCTTTCACAAAATCCAGAAATGTCAAGGAAGTTGATCCAAATGGCAGCTGTGCACATCTCTGGAGCCCTTTTTAAAGCTTCATACTTGGTTGCAAAAACTCATTTTGTAAAATATGTGCAGGCAGTTGTCCCCATAGGCAATGCAGAATATGCTCTGAACATTTTAATTGATTATGGATTTTACAAACTGATCACATACAGAACAGTTCTTACAGTATATCAACAAGATCACATCTGTCTTCTACATTGTTTCAACTTCAGCTTGACTATAAGTCCAGCCTTAATCTATTTTAGCAAAAAGGAGTGTGCTCAATGTAAATTTTGCTTTGGTGTATCTCTGTTCACGTTTTATAATCCAGCTATGCAGAGGATGCACACTGTTTATCTTTAAGCATATAACTATCTCTTAGTTTTGTATATGACACGAGCATGTCATTGATATTTTGACCATATTGTGAGCTGATTACCTTTGGCCATACTCACCTATAGTGTAATTTACAGTCAGAAAAGTGGCTGATGTTGAAGTATGAAGAGAAGTATGAAGCTGAAGAGAAGTATGGCCTGAGGAAAAAGGCAGTGAACTGTTTCTACACCTCCCCTATGAGGCTTCCACCAGTAAAGAATTAAAGTTACCCTCCACAGAAACTGTATATGAGGCAGTAGCTGGTACCCCCATCCTTCACGAAGGTATCCTTCAGAAAACTGAAGATTAGTAGCAGGAGAACTCTCTGACATAGCTTATTCAGACTTTTTAAAAGTATTTGACAAAGCTGCACAAAAGAAGCTACTAAGGGAACTAAGTAGTGCGATGTGGAGTAAAGTCCTCTCACAGGTTCAAAACCAGGGCTGAGAACAAAACAAAAATAAAAATAAATGACCAGTTTTCAGCAGGACAAAAGACGTTCTAAGATTCCACAATAAGAATTATATTCCTTAATAATATTGTGGGTTTTATACCTTGTTGTCATTGGTTGGCGTGTAAACAACGCCTTCCATTCAGGATAAATATAAAGAAACCTATCAGATGCATCCAATGAAGTGAGCTGTAGCTCACGAAAGCTTATGCTCAAATAAATTGGTTAGTCTCTAAGGTGCCACAAGTCCGCCTTTTCTTTTTGCGAATGCAGACTAACTCGGCTGCTACTCTGAAAGAAACCTTTGTAACCAGATGGCTGAAACAATAGCAGCAGCACCCAAAAACAGGCACATGGAAAAGATCAAGTGGAAGCTAAACCAGGTGGTTCTAAGAGGTATTGGGCATTGATAGCAAATGTATGGTCTTGGGCTTTGATTGTGGAACTGTATTTGTCAGAGAGAGAGAGAAGGGGCAAAGAGAGACAGAAGTGACCAGAAAGCCAAGTAGACTGTAACAGAAGGGCTGGTAATGTAGCTCTGAGAGAAAGTTAAGAGAGAGACCTTTCTGGGCATAGAATGCTGGCTGGAAAGCCAGGTATGGAACAATGAACAAAGGAACGGTCTCCTGATGTTTGATCTCTACTGTATTCATGAAACAGGACTTGTATATTATCCTTGTAAATAAACAAGATTGCATCAAATAAAACACCTGGCTTATCATCAATTTCTCCTCCTAACTGGAGCAACCCCCACAGCACCCTGAATTTGGCAAACTGCTCCGGTCATGTAGGAAAATAATATATTTGCCAGTTCACGAGGAGTGAAAATGATTAGGTGGCAAAATTAACATAACACAAAATTATTTAGGTTAGTCAAGATGGAGAAAGCAATGAAAAATTTCAGAACAACTTAAAGCTAGATGGTTTGGGCAACATGCTGGCAGATGAAAACTATAACTGACAAATGCAAGGTAGTGCACATTCGAAGGAAGAATTTGAACTACCGATATGCACCAATGAGTGTTTATTTTCTTTGTAACCACCTCAGGCGTAATCACACTGTATGTGTCACTGTGGTCAGCACAATGAAAAGATGGGTTCAGTATGTTTCAGTGGTGAAAAATGCAAACAAAACATTAGAATATATGAAGAGAGGGATAGAAAATATGGAAAATATTTTAATAGCATTGTATAAATCAAAGATCAGCAACCTTTGGCAGGCAGCCCATCAGGGAAATCTGCTGGTGGGCCAGGACAGTTTGTGGTCAGCACATCCCTCGGCCTGCGCCGCTTCCGGCAGCCTGGAATGGTGAACCGCGGCAAGTGGGAGCTGTGATCGGCTGAACCTGTGGCCACTGCAAGTAAATAAACCGTCCTGACCCGCCAGCAGATTTCCCTGATGGGCTGCCTGCCAAAGGTTACTGATCCCCTGGTATAAATTAATGATAAATCTCTGCTAAGATTACTGTGTTCAGTTCTGGTCACCCTGCATTAAGAAAACACATAGCAGAAATACAAGTGGTCCCAAAAAGAGTGAAAAAACCCACACCTACTCTTACACAGTGGAATCCACTGCCTAGAAATGATTTGTGGTTGCATAGGCAAGAGTTGCCTCTAACATGTTGTTCTAGAGGTTTTCCTTTCTAAATATGATCTTGCTATAGAAGGAGAAAGATACGGAGGCAGATTCTCGGTCTTGCTCCCACACGTCCTCTGGGGAGCATAAACTGCAGCGTGGAGCCTAAGCAGGCACAGAGCCAGCAGAGTTGGCCCCTACAACTCCCTTCTGACCCAACTGAAGAGATTGTGTTGGGGTGAGCGGCATATTCCATATTCCCAATACAGAGATGGGTGAGTGCAATGCACTCTGACAGTCTCCAGCTGGCACAACGTTGAACGCCCCCCAGGCTGTTCTACCATGTTCCTAGGGGCTAGGAACAGGGACAATGCTGGTGAGAAGAACTCAGGGAGCTGTAACTGGCTCTCTAGCAGCCTACCTTTCTCTGCTATACCCAACAAAAATTAGATGCAGCTAGAGCTGGTCAAAAGATTTCACATACTTTTTTTCAATTGAAAACTTCCTGCCTTCTGGGAAATAGAACTTTTCATCACAAATTATTAGCATCTTTAAAAATACATATTTCTGTGAAAATGTCCACAACCTTTTTTCTAGTTTTTACTCAATTCATGTTTTATATTGTTATTGAACATTTCTGTATACTCTAAATGCATCTAAACAATTTCATTATTTTAAAAAAAATGATAATGTTGAGAAAACTATTTTCAGAAAATAGGCAATGGGTCAATTTTGACCCCCTACAAAATGAAACAGTTTTGAAGTGTATTATGAAATTGTTTTTCTAGTTTTCAACCTGTTCTAGACACAGTAGAACATCCAGTTCAAACTGTTGGTATAATATTTTCAGTTATAAAAAATATGTAGAAATCTGAATGGGAAAAACAGGGTCTGTATTTTGAATGAATTGTGCTCTTGTCATACCATATAAAATATTAAGTAATAGAAAGTCCTTTTAATACAGCAAATGGAAACTTATATTTATATGATACTCAGAGAGAAAGTAATGAACATTTTATAGCTCCAAGTCCAGAAGGGACCACTGTGATCATCTAGTCTGACCCCTTGTATAACACAGGCCATAGAATTTCCCAAAAATAATTCCTAGAGTATATCTTTTAGAAAAATATCCAATCTTTATTTCAAACTGCCAGTGATGGAAAATTCACCATAACCCTTAGGAAATTGTTCCAGTGGTTAATTACTCTCACTTAAAGTACATCTTTTCCGTTTTAATTTGTCAAGCTTCAGCTTCCAGTGACTGGATTGTATTTACTAAATTGAAAAGTCCATTATCAAATATTTGATCCCTAAGTAGCTACTTACAGACTGTAATCAAGTTACCCCTTAACCTCCTCTTGTTAAACTAAATAGATTCATCTCCATGAATCTATCAGTAAAAAGAATGTTTTCTCATTTTTAATCATTCTCCTGGCTCTTCTGAAACCTCTCCAATTTATCAACATCCTTCTTGAACTGTGAGCACCAGAACTGGACACATTATTCCAGCAGCTGTCATACCAGTACCAAATACAGAGGTAAAACGCGGGGTTCGGGATCCATGCATGGTACCGCGTTATAGCGGGGGCCAGGTTACCATGGATCCAAATTAAATTTGGGATCCATTGCTGTGACCGCGCTATATGCGAATCCACGCTGTGGCGATGCGCACTCTAGCGAGGGTCCGCTGTAACCTATATATTCCTACTTGAGATTCCTTTGTTTATGCATCCCAGGATTGCATTAGCTCTTTTGGCCACAGCATCACACTGGGAGCTCATGCTCAGCTGATTATCCACCGTGACCCCCACTCTGTTTCAGAGTCACTGCTTCCTAGGATAAAGTCCCCCATCCTGTGAGAATGGCCCATATTTGTTCCCAGATTGATACCTTTACAATTAGTCATATTAAAATGCATATTGTTTATTTGCACCCAGTTTAGCAAATTATTGAGATCTGTGTATCAGTGACCTGTCTCTTCATTACTTACCATTGCCCTAATTCGTGTGTCATCTGCAAACTTTTCTTCAGGATCACTGATAAAGATGATAATGCATATGGTTAAGAACCAATCCTTATGGGACCCCACTACAAATCCACACACACTATGACCACCTGTTTACATTTTGAGACCTATCAGTTTGCCAGTTTTTAATCCATTTAATATGTACCATGTTAGTTTTAGATCATTCTAGCTTTTTTTAATAGAAATATTGTGCAGTATCAACTCAAAGACCTTACAGAAGTCTAGTATATTACATCAACATTATTACCTTTATCAACCAAACCTGACATCTCTCTCTCTCTGAGTTACTTTAACAGGATCTATTTTCCATAAAGGCATATTGATTGGCATTAATTATATTGCCTTCCTTTAATTCCTTATTAATCAAATCCTGCATCAGCTACTCCATTATCTTGTCCAGGATTGATGTCAGACTGATAGGCCTATAATAACCTGGGTCATCCCATTTAACCCTTTTCAATGTTGACATAACATTAGCTTTCTTCCATTCTTCTGGAACTTTCCCAATGTTCCAAAATTTATTGAAAATCAACATTACATTTTGTCCCATGTAGTCTCTTTTCATAAATATTTCCAAAACAAATATGCCATTTCCATCTCAGAGTATTTTAAAGTAAATATAATATTTACAAAAACATAACAGCACATAAATATAAATTGCCATTTCAGTGACAACCCTATTTTAAAATTTGATCATTTAATTTTGCCAGAGCAATCATTAACTTCCCTTGAATCCACATTTGTCTTTTGTAAGTAGGTTATATTGTTAACATAACACATTAGTCCCACACTTATAACTACCAATGTGTTATATGCCATCATGTGCCAGCAATGCCCCTCTGCCATGTACATTGGCCAAACTGGACAGTCTCTACGCAAAATAATAAATGGACACAAATCTGACATCAAGAATCATCACATTCAAAAACAGGTAGGAGAACACTTCAACCTCTCTGGACACTCAGTAACAGACTTAAATGTGGCAATTTTGCAACAGAAAAGCTTCAAAAACAGACTCCAAGGAGAAACTGCTGAGCTTGAATTAATATGCAAACTAGATACCGTTAACTTGGGTTTGAACAGAGACTGGGAGTGGCTGGGTCATTAAACGTATTGAATCTATTTCCCCATGTTAAGTATCCTCACACCTTCTTGTCAACTGTCTAAATGGGCCATCTGGATTATCACAACCAAAGTTTTTTTTTCCTCCTGCTGATGATAGCTCTTAATTAGCCTCTTACTCCACCTTTTCATGTTCTTTGTGTGTGTGTGTGTGTGTGTGTATATAAAATCTTATTATATGTTCCATTCTATTCATCCGATGAAGTGGGCTGTAGCCCACAAAAGCTTATGCTCAAATAAATTTGTTAGTCTCTAAGGTGCCACAAGTACTCCTGTTCTTTTTGCGGAGACAGACTAACACAGCTGCTACTCTGAAATTTATAACTATGCTGTATTTGATTTTCCAGTTCTGTTACCTACATTAGATTTCCTGCAAATACACCTGACTAGTTTGTTGAATATTAGCAGTACCTACAGTATAAAAGTGATTATCTTTAAGATTATCCAGAAAAAAAGATTGTACCTATTCACCATAAAAAAACTTTATAAATCACCTAATCATGTCCTTTCCTAACACTAGATAGCTATTCAAACCCAGCAAAGAGAGGAGACATGGTAGACAAGAAAATTTACATTATATTAGGATACATGAAACTATCAATGTGTATTTCGTACTGCTTTATAATTATTTAAATTTAATCAAAATGTATCAGCATGGGTCAGCCTAAAACTACATGATACTTCAAGACATAATATCAACACATGCACATGGAAAGGATGTCTATTTCTGCTTACACTTATCTATTTGAGTAAAACCATTGCCACAATAGAATCATAGAATATCAGGGTTGGAAGGGACCTCAGGAGGTCATCTAGTCCAACCCCCTGCTCAAAGCAGGACCAATCTCCAATTTTTGCCCCAGATCTCTAAGTGGCCCCCTCAAGGATTGAACTCACAACCCTGGGTTTAGCAGGCCAATGCTCAATAACGGTAACCTCAAAAACATTGCCTCTAGAAAGATAAGTCTCAGGGTTTTAAAGCTGATTTGGTAGTTTACTAACATCGCACCTCTGAAATATTGATATTCAGTGGTGGTATTTCTCAGAGTGACACTGAGTCAGTGAGGATAATTTTTGAAATGGATGTTAAAGGATTTTCTGACCTCCGTTTGTATTTTTGTTTGTTTAAATGAGTGAACATAATGATCAAAGTGATTAATGATCACCATGAGTAGGTGTAGGAAGGCACAGCTTTTCCAGTACCCCTCAGTCATGACTTGTAACATACCTGCTATTCTAGTTATGCCCTTCTCAAATAGAAAGACTACAAATTATAAGGTAGTAACCAAAAAGGTTGGTTATGACATGTTGGGTGCTCTGGCTCTTTTGAGGTTTTATTCACTGCTTCACCATCTACCTCGTAAGCGTGATTTTAAAAATGACACTAAAATAGGCCCTTTTCCTCAAGAATTTAAGCGACAGCAGAATGCTAATCTTTTGAGGACACCTTAAACTGAAAAGCAAGAAATCCGAGATTGCTATAAGGTTTGAACTAATATGGTTCCGCCATTTTTGAGAACAAAATTTGTGGAAAATATGTTATTTTACCTATGTTAAAAAAAATTCTTAACTGTTTCATTCAGAAAATCTAGCACCTCAGTGCTTTCAATCAGGTACTTGACATTTTGCAGCAGGAGGTGGAGGTCACCATGGTATAAGAAGGGGTGAAAGTAGGCCGGTATGGCGTACTGGTAAGAAGCCGGTACCGGCCCGTACGCAGCCGACATTAAAAACACTGCCATGGCAAAGGACCCTCCTTAAAATGCTGTCTCTTTTGCCCCCCGGGCAGGGCCGCTAATGGGGGGGCACACAAAGGGGGCAGCTGCCCTGGGGCCAGCGATTTAAATCGCCGCCGGAGCCCTGGGAGGTGTAGGCCAGGCAGCGCGGATGGGCTGGCTGGGGGAGGCTGACCTCCAGTCCCACCCCTTCCACCCAAGCCTCCCCCCCACCTTCTGGGAGCCTGGAGCCAGGCCCCCATACTGGTAAGAATTTAATATTACTTTCACCCCGGGGTATAAGGGACATGCCTTTTTCTTTCCCCATGAAAATTTACCTATGTTTGGCTAGGCCATAAACCTTTCAAAAACTCTCAGTTTGTACCATGCTCAGTAGTGACATGTTACAATTTTGCTGCTAAATTTTCTAAAGATTCCATCTGCACTGAGCATGTTCCAGATTTGGGCTGCAAGGGAATGAGCTACCTGCAGTTGCTGATTTCAGATGCTACGTACTACTGTAGCTCCAGGCACTGGGATTAAGAGCAGAAGGACTCTCTTTCCTGTGTCCTCAGTGCTCCCACTGTTGGTATACATGAAGTCAGTGAGCACTGTGCTTTGAACATATAAGTGCTACATAATGCTACATGCTCTGGAACAAAAATCAGGTCCTACACGTCTCAAATTCGGCACCCAAAAATTAGTGGACAATCTCTCTGTGCCTCAACTCCCTATCTGTAAAAATGAGGATAGTTACCATCCCCTCACCTCACAGAGATGTTGTGAAAATAAATCAATGTTTGTGAAGAGCTCAGATACTACAATAATCAGTTCCATAGAAAAGCCTAAGAGAAAATTAGTAATTGTGTCTTCACAGCAGGGTTTGACTCATGCACAGCAAATAAAGCAGGGGGCTACATATTAAACAATGAGAATAGAAGAAAACATTAAGTCAGCACCATTCATTATGTATACAGAATGAAGCAGGGTTCCTGTCAAAAAATGGGATGTGATCATATAATTAAAGACTATCTTAATGCATATGCACAAGGCGGCCGTATTAAGGTTGCACAGGCACCACTGACACTTCCTAACTTCTGAGTGCCTGTCTTTGCAACCTTAACGTTCTTCCAACTTTGTTTTCTGGATGTAACACATAACATACACACACGCACCTCTACAGAAACCATAGCCATGTTTGACCATTAGACGAACTCGCTCAGCTGCTGGCACTCAACTCCAAGCTTCTGCCCCACCCTAAAATTTGACTGGAACACACCTCTTAACGTACCCCAATTATACTAAAATTCTTTAATCTTTCTCCTGGATTCTTCAAGAACTGAAATATTTCCTCCAGAAGCAGACACTCTGGGCTTGATCCTGAGAAGTGCTAAATTTGCTTAGCTCCTACCAGGGCTGGCTCCAGGCACCAGCTTTCCAAGCAGGTGCTTGGGGCAGCATTCAGAATGGGGCGGCAGTCCGTGTCCCGCGGCGGCAATTCGGCAGCAGCTCTGTCGCTCTTCCTGCCACGGTGGCTTTTGGGCGGCAGCTCCGCCACTCTTCCAGGCACGGCAGCAATTCAGTAGCAGCTCCACTGCTGGTGCAGCGGCAGCAACTCGGCGGCGACTGCTTGGGGCGGCAAAATTGGTAGAGCCGCCCCTGGCTCCTACACATTTTAATGGCAGCTGAGCGTTAAGTACACCTCAGGAGTCACCCTTTGATTGGTGATTTTACCTACAGTGTAAGTAGTTTGCTTACTTAATATATGAACCACTGACCCTTACCAATAAATCATAGAATCCTAGAATATCAGGGTGGGAAGGGACCTCAGGAGGTCATCTAGTCCAACCCCCTGCTCAACGCAAGACCAATCCCCAACTAAATCATCCCAGCCAGGGCTTTGTCAAGCCTGACCTTAAAAACCTCAAAGATTCCACCACCTACCTAGGTAACCCATTCCAGTGCTTCACCACCCAAATAAAGGTGCTTTCCATTTTGATCCTAGCCCGAGGTAGTAAGTGCAGAAATGTGTGAAAATGTGGAGGAGAAAAAGAAGAGCTGAATTTTTTCAACTCTCAAAGCTGTTCTGTTCAAGCTTCAAATGAAAGTTTGAATGTTTTAAAAAGTCTCTATCTAGGCTGATTTGCTTATCCTTAATCTCAGGGGAAGTTAGGATGCCTCTGGTGAATGGTGAGAGTTTATTAGGAAGGAATTAACATCAACACGTGCAGTACTCTACAGCATTCCATAACCTTTGTAGTCAATATCGTCAAAATCAAGTATGCTTATCTCAAAGACTGCTGTGCTATACAGAGACCCAATGAGTTTTCCTAATATGGAGTCAACGCCATAAAATGGAATTTTCTTGTAACGTTATTGTAACAAAGCCAATTTATATAAATTAGATCGTAGATTAAAAACTTTTGCTAGATCTGTTTGTCAGGAGACATAATCCTGAGAGTGATTGGGATGGAGTAGAGTTTACAGATTCATTTCAGTGAGAAAGATTCTGCTTCACTTCTAACTATCAATATTTGAACTACCAAGAAGACTTCCTTTTACAAACAAACTACATGACCAGAAACTACCAGTTTGGCTTTAGTTACTCTGATGTAGACTTGGTGTAGACCTCCATTGCTTATACTGAGATACCAGAAATACAAAGTGGCTACAGGTAACTCCATTGATTTAACTTCAGTGGGAGTTAATCTGGATTTATACGAAGAAAACTGAAATCAGACTGTGATTCCTGGTCATCTAGTTTAGTTGTACAATTAAAAAATTGTTTCTAAAAGTCAGTCTTAAATAGATCAAATATTGATTGTTGGAAATGAAACTGATTATTGCAGAATTTTTTGCCTTTTGAACGGCCAAAATCCATTTACTGTGAATGGAAGATCTTAACTACAGTTTCTGCTAAGAACTTTTCATATAGGCCCGGAGTCCACAGCTTGGCCTAGGCCACGGGGGCTGGCTAACAGAGAACAATACATGGCTAAGAGAAAACTGGGGTAAACAGATAACCTTGTGTGTTTCAAGTCAGTAAGCAGAGTCAGCACAACTCCGAGTGTAATTGGGCGTCCTTATCACAAGTTATAGACACATGAGGCGCTGAGAAAGGCCTCATGATTACTCCCTAATGCAGGGAGTGGTACAATCCCAGACAGAGTTCGGGGAGAGGCCTAATATGGTTGACATGAGTTATGACACCCTCCCCTCACAGATGTATGCCAATCCTAGCCCACAGAAATGCAAGAGTAAACTTATAAACAATTTTTATGGTTAAGTACTAATTACTGCTTTTGTGCTTTGAATCTCCAGGAACATATCTGTTGGTTAACCGGGAGAGCTGCTACTTCATTTCCCTGGACTCCAAAATTAGGATTTAACCTATGCACTTTAATAGACATAGTTTGGGAGTAATTACTTGCGTGTCAGCAATATGTTAATCTGAGCCTTGGGCAGAGCCATTATGTAATCTTTTAGACCACTGGCTTATTGTGCTTAACTTGTCTTGCTGCTAGAACCTATCCAGGGGCTTGGGCATAGGCACTGACTCCGTGGGTGCTCCAGTGCTGGAGCACCCACAGGGAAAAATTGGTGGGTGCTCTGCACCCACCAGCAGCTCCTTGACCCACCCCCCCATCCCAGCTCACCCCCGCCTCCGCTCTGCCTCCTCCCCTGAGCGAGCTGCCTCATCCTGATTCTCCCCCCTCCCTCCCATCTGTTTTGCATGGCAAGCGCTGGGAGGGAGGAGGAGGAGCACGGCGCGCTCAGGGAAGAGGTGGGGCCAGGGATTTGGGGAGGGGTCCAATAGGGGCAGGGAAGGGGTTGAGTTGGGGCGGGGCCAGGGGGCACAAACACCCACCAGTGCCAAGGAAAGTTGGTGCCTGTGGGCTTGGGAAACCCATCCCCGTTGCTTCTCTCCACCCAGTGAGCACCCTATATAATCTATCATAATTAATTGTTCTGCAGTGTCTCTGAGCCTAATAAGCAAAGTGACATTCCGCCAGCGCTGTGCATAATAAAGTCCTGTGCTTGACTCTACACGGTGTGGATTAATGTTCTTTGATCTTTAAATTAATCCCTAAAACTAAATTTAATTCTACTCAGTCTTGAAGGGTGTTTTTATGGCAAAAAGTTGGTACAGCTAAAGTTGATATTTACTATACAGTTTAATGCTAAATACCATGTCAGTGGATTTACACTGGTGTAACAGATTGCAAACTGTCCAGGACTCTCATTTCAGAGCAAAAATCTAAAGCTTCCCCATTAAAGTGTTTGAAAAACAGATAAATTAGTTCTCCACAGAATATTATCTCACTAGATTGGTTTAAGATATACTCCCCCCGCCCACCTCTCTCATCCATTGAATGCCAAATCAATGTAAACAATATTATTCTGTGATCTATCCCCTTTTTGTCTTATGTCATCTTTTCAAAAAAGTTTAGGGCTAGATCATAGCAATCATTGGGTGCCCAGCATTTTGAAAAAAATCAGACAGATGCCTAAATGTGGATTTAGGAACCTTTTTTAGAAGCTCTTTGCCCATATTTGCAGCAATATGTAAGAGAATAAATGAGATTTTAAAAACCATAAACTATTCAGTTTTCACTTGTATTCAGGCTGGTGATTTTGACATTATTAAAAATAACTTAAAACGTATAAGCCCTCAGATCTCAGGGAAGTTGTGTTTTGTATTTGCACAGGACTGCTACATAACAAAAGGAAACTGATGCCCAGTATTGTTATTGTATGTGCTAGGTATCATTTTAGTTCAAAGAATTTATTTGATAGGGAGGAATCTCCTTTGCATCCCTATTGGAGCTTATTTGTTTTTCCAGCTCCTTCCCGCCAAAACACACTCCAGTGCTCCTTTACTATGCCTGATGTTTCATATTTTCAATTACATTACCAGTCACAAGTATTGGCACAAATAAATGGCACAAGTATTCCTCAGAACAATGTAAAGTAGTTATGTATCCTTTTCCTCATTCAACTGTCCCCTCCACTGTCCAATAGTTCAAACTCTCCCACTTGATTCATAATTTATTAACTTGGTCATGATCTTACAAGTACACTGTGAAATTCTTATAGAAGGGTCTGGAAGTGCTTTATAACCTGATTTACAAACTATATATAGACACACATCCTATTCCTTCTATAAAAAGGAAAGGAGTACTTGTGGCACCTTAGAGACTAACCAATTTATTTGAGCATAAGCTTTCATGAGCTACAGCTCACTTCATCGGCTGCTGAAGTGAGCTGTAGCTCACGAAAGCTTATGCTCAAATAAATTGGTTAGTCTCTAAGGTGCCACAAGTACTCCTTTCCTTTTTGCGAATACAGACTAACACGGCTGCTACTCTGAAACCTATTCCTTCTATGTTTCCACACAATGCTGTATTACTCCTGGGAGCATTCTCAGCCAAAATTTTAAAAAATCTTCAAAATTCTGCAAATTTCATTTGCCAAAATAGCACTACATAATCATGCCAGTTTCATTTATTTTGGTAAATTATTTCAAAATACCTGTCAGGAAGTATGTCTGTAACAATACAAACACACACAAAAATTCCCCCAGGAGTACAGAGTTAAAGAAACCCTATGACAACCCAGTTCCTGTTTCTCTGCCCTCTTCCCTCCCCCAGAGCCCAGCCGGGGAGCCAGAGACCCATAACCCCTCCTCCCCAGAGTCCATCTGTGCCCCCCACCCCTTGCCCGACACCCATCCTCCTCCCACCAGAGCCCAGGGATACAGAGGCAGGAAACAGACTGATGTTCGGTCCCAAGCTTGCACAGAGTTTAGTGTACACTACCCTCTCCTTCCCTAAGGGCATGCTGGAAACTGCAGCTGCTCGGAACACTTTGCTCCCTCTCCCTAGCAGTGTCTTCTATGTGCAAGCTGGGCACTGCCGAGTCCAGTGACCCCTAGTGGTGGCTAGAAACACTGCAGCACATTTCTGTGGGGGAAGGAAATTCTGCGCATACAATGTTGATTTCTGCAAAATTCTGCATTGCACAGTGGCACAGAATTCCCGCAGGACCCAACAGCAATACTATAGAACAGTTTAGGGCAGAAAAAGAAATAAAAATTATTCAGTTGAAACTGTAGGTGAATTTTAGATACCAAGGATATATCTAAACCACAGCATTGGTCCAAAACACTATGGCTTACAATTGTGAGCCATTATCTTTAGTTTAGCTATAATCCAAAAGACAAGCACCCTGTTGACTTCTAGCACCATGATGAATCATTGATTCAATTTTGATGAAGAGTGAAAATGGCAATTTACTCAATAACCAGCACTACTCCCTGCAACATTTAAGTTTTCTTTGGAGGTGCCCCACACAAGTACTGACTCAGCCTAACCCTACATAGTTTATGGGAACTAACAGGATGTTCCTGGTTGCATAGCTACAGATCATAACATAGGCCATTAATACAGGTTATCTTCTTGACTAAATACATTTTCCTTTAATTACAGCTCTATGCTGGTGGAAAACATCACTGTACAAAAGAGTCCCAGACTGTATTATGTTTATATGGTCCTCCTCTTATTCACTGGAATCAATATCATCATTACACAAACTGCATTCAACAGTGGAAGCCACTGAAAAGGGATTATCCCTGAAAGGAGAACAGAGTTTGAGAGGATCTTTTAGGGAAATCAAGAAAAACAAACGATAACATGTTGTTCCTTAAAGAGATAAATATTTCAAGACCCTGCTGGAACCCCTAGTAAATTAAAGCAGCAGCTGACCAAAAAGATATATTCTAAGCTTCCATTCTTCAAACTGATGTTTAATTGTTATGCAAAAACTACAAAAAGAACCCCACACAAACAAACAAAACCTTTGAAAAGATGAAAGTTTGAGGGCAGGACATTAAGGTGAGGAGGTTCAAAATCACAAACTATTTCCAATCTAGTTATGAAAAAATATTTTATCTTGAAACAATTAAATTAATTCTTTTCCATCTTCTGTGGCATGAGATCAATGGCACCACACTCTTTGCCAACATTACCAAAGTCTTCTGAGTCTCTAAGAAGTAAAAAGGAGGGAGCTAAAGATAAAGCATGCTAGCCTGTGTGGTTGGTCAGAATTTGAAACTATGGGGAGCAGTTTGCTGCGCTGTGCATATTATCTATTGTGGATTGGATTAGACACACACACGTACACAAAAATAATTTTCTGTAGAAAAATCACATTTGTTCAATGTTTTTCACCAACATTGCACAGGCTCCTAGCAGAGATGGAAAACACAGAGTCCATCTCCCTGCCAGTGAAGGATTGTTCCCTACACTACTTTTTGCAGTATTTTGTCCCATCTTATTTTAAAAATATCTTAAGTGATGGAGATTTCATGACTTTTCCCTTCAGAGATTATTCCACAACCAAACAAATCCAACAATGAATATTTTCTTGATAATCAACCTAAGTGTTACTCTTCATTTCGCCCCATCTCTCCTATTTATAAACGGATGATTGCCTCGAACCTTGATGTTATATCAACAAACATGTGAAGGGTGTATGTGTCTCTTACATCCCACCAACACCAATCATTCACTGCCTCTTGCCAAACTGTATTTAGCTTTATTCATATATCAATCCATGCAGCTGTCTGTGTTTTGTTGTTGTTTTCCAATTTTATTTACATGTTAATTAAGACTTAAGCAAACAGAAGGAGGCTTTGAAGGAACTGAACTTGTTCTTACAAAATTGCTGTTCAGTAAGAATTATAACTTGGGTTGCTTCCCCTCTGTACCCATTGCTATGTAACATTCCCCCTGCAAGATTAAATATCCCCCCCCCCCCCCCAAAAAAAAAAAACGGTCTGGTTTGTCATGGGGAATCCTCAGCTTCAGCTGATTGCATGATACTGACACAATCTTCCTGATTATATAATGCACAGTGTGGTACTATAGATCAAGGACACCATTCTTATATGGCTTAGATACATTTTGAAGAAGGGGACTGATTTTAAAGGTGGTTGACAACTTAAAAGATGTAGAAAAGTATAAGCTACTTTTCTACCAATCCAGCAAATCACAGCAGCCTTGGCATCGCTAAATGGATAAGACACTATTGTGACAATGATGTGCATGAACAATTTCTACAATACACATGATACAAAACATAGATCTTTACCATTAAGCATGCAGGTCTTTTTGGTTCCATCTCTCTATCATTTGACAAATATTAATTATATAAGAAAACTTCCTTTCCCTCATTTTTGGTTGGGTTTCTCTACATCCTTATTTCATTTAAAATTGGCTGAAGTACTAAATGTCCTTGCACATTTGCTTCCTGGTTAGAAGTTGATTCGCTTTTCATACCTCCCAAACAGTTCCATTTATTCCAGGGTCTGAGTAATCTCTAGGGGGTGACAGATGCTCCTCTCTCAATTCTGCCTCTTGCTGTATAAAATACACAACAGTGGACCAAATGTTTTCTGAATGAAGGACTTCTCTAGTAACCCCCACAACTGCCATAGGGGTTTTTGTCTTAAGTGGTGGGGAGGAGGGGGGGAAGAGTAGAGTCTTCTTTAAGTGTTTCCCCCATGATGGGTTGGGAGATAGGTGTAGTCAGAAGGAGAAGGCATCACCTAGGCAGATGTGCAGGGCGGTGGGGCTTAGGTAAGCTGGAGAAAGGTACATAAACCCTGTCACTCCAGACAGACCCTTTCACGCTCTGATTACCAATGCCAGATATCCAGGGTAGGTACTTATTCTGTAGCCGGACCAGTATTCTGATAATCTGGAGTCGGAAGTAGATTTAGAGAAAGGAAACCCTTAAAGATGATCAAGAATGGGATCTGGGGCTATTAATGTCTGGTACAGTGAGAAAATAGACCCCTTTTCCCAGCCTCTTAATCCTTATATGAAGCCAGTGTGACGGGTCACAGCCATGGGCTGGGGAGTAGCTATGAAGGAGTAGAGGGCTGATAGCAGCCCTCCACCTGGTGGGAGCAATTAAGAAAGGAATTATGACCTGCACTGTATGGGTTATTGCTTGTAGTTCCCAGATTCATAGAATCATAGACTTTAAGGTCAGAAGGGACCATTATGATAGTCTAGTCTGACCTCCTGCACAACACAGGCCACAGAATCTCACCCACCCACTCCTGTAACAAACGCCTAACCTATGTCTGAGCTACTGACGTCCTCAAATCGTGGTTTAAAGACTTCAAGGTGAAGAGAATCCTCCAGCAAGTGATCCATGCCCCATGCTGCAGAGAAAGGCGAAACCCCCCCAGGGCCTCTGCCAATCTGCCCTGGAGGAAAATTCCTTCCCGACCCCAAATATGGCGATCAGCTAAACCCTGAGCATATGGGCAAGATTCACCAGCCAGATACCCAGGAAAGAATTCTCTGTAGTAACTTAGATCCCACACCATCTAACATCCCATCACAGGCCATTGGTTCTATTTACCATGAATATTTAAAGATCAATTAATTGCCAAAATTAAGCTATCCCATCATAACATCCCTTCCATAAACTTATCAAGCTTAATCTTGAATCCAGATAGGTCTTTTGCCCTCACTGCTTCCCTTGGAAGGCTGTTCCAGAACTTCACTCCTCTGATGGTTAGAAACCTTTGTCTAATTTCAAGTCTAAACTTCCTGATGGCCAGTTTATATCCATTTGTTCTTGTATCCACATTGGTATGAGCTTAAATAATGCTTCTCCCTCCATGGTATTTATTCCTCTGATATATTCAGAGAGAGCAATCATATCTCCTCTCAGACTTCTTTTGGTTAGGCTAAACAAGCCAAGCTCGTTGAGACTTTTCATAAGACAGGTTTTTCATTCCTCGTAGCCCTTCTCTGTACCTGTTCCAGTTTGAATTCATCTTTCTTAAACATGGGAGACCAGAACTGCACACAATATTCTAGATTAATTAGGCTACAACTTTATTAAGTGAATTTAACCACATTCCTCACTTCTTGTCTTTCTTCCTGTGTGTCTGGGATAACACCACCTCTATCCAAAGTGGTACGGAAAGTGAGGCCCAGCCCTCACAGCAGACATCTCTTGGTCCTGCTTTGATCAGCTGTTAAGCGCATACAGGGCTATGTTTATAACCTACAGCCACCCACTCTGAGCGGCTTGGTTCCCTTGATTCACTTGCACTTGTTTAATCTTTCATTCTAAAACCTAGCAAAGCTGATGACCTGGCCTCTTCTCTCACAACTAACAGAGGTTTGTTTCCTTGTCACTTCTGCTATTACTATTTCCCCAGTTCCTTTTTCAAACTGATTTTTCCAAGGACCTGCTTATATTCTATTGCAGATTCTCTTTTGCAATGCATTTAAATATCGTAGAGTCCTTTACTTGGCCACACAAGTAAAAATAACTTAATGGAAGATGATCTTATGCTCTTTTGATCGCAGCTTATGCATTTTATTAACCATTTTGTGTTGAAATTAGGCACAATCTATTGGTAAAAATATCAACAAAATTCAATACAGGCCTAGACATCCACTCTTTCTATCCAGAAAGCCATTTGGTAGCACAGTATATGTTTGCAATCCTTTCCATCATTGGTCACACTGAGGGGTCCTATTTTGCCTTGATATACTCACATAGCTCCCATTAACATTAATGAAAGTCCCACACTGAGATGGGAATACAACCCATTAGTTAAAACATTGTGCTGCTGCAGGCATCATGCCAAAGGGAACAAGGCCTTGTTGACTGTTTCATAAAACTGGATTTCCAAAGTGGAAAAAGACAAACATTAATCAAAGGAAGGAGGGGGAAAAAATCAATAGCATAAGAAGTCAAGATGCAGGAATGAGCTCTGAGAAACCACTTCTAAGCACTTGACTGGGGTGAGGACACTGTTATACAACCAAGACTCAAATGTTACTTCAATAGAGAGGTCTCCAAATACACAACCTTTGACGGATACTTACAATAAATAAATGTGTCTTTTCTGGGTCAAAGAAGGAAAAACAAATCTTGCCACCATTATAGTATGTGTTTATAATTACTGATGTGACTAGTGGTATCAAGATCATTAATAAATTGTCTAAATATGTTTTTAGGTTTCTAATTAGGACGAATTTCAAGTTTAGGGTCTTCTACCTGTCTTTGGAACGTGGAACTATGTGACTTCCAAATAAACTGGATTCTACCTCTGCATTTCTCTTCTTCTTGACTTCTCATTCCATTCCAATTCTCTCTCATCTGCTTGCCATGCAGCCATGGCAAGAATTTGTGTATGCTTTACCTCAGTGACCCCCTGGCACTGTATTGTCTCTTTTCTATGAGTAACCTTGAAACTACTGCTAAATCATTTTCAGTTCTGACCTAGCCAGATTTCAGATGCTAAATATAGTTAGGCTTCACTAACACATGAACTAGTTGACCATAAAGGAACACCAGACAACGCAGTGGAAAGATAGTCTTACGGTTAAAACAGACTGGGAACCAGAAGATAGGGGTTTAATTCCTGGTTCTGTCACACTTCCTGTGTTATTTGGGGCAAATCACTGAATCCTTTAGTACCTCATGTACTCATCTCTAAAACGGGGAAACACTTCCTTTCTCCAATTCTCTGTCTGATTTGTCTATTTAAATTGTAAACTCCTCAGGGGCACAGATTATGATGTGTAATCTAGAATCCCCAGCTCAATGTGGCCTCTGTAACTCTTTGTAATACTGATCACAATGATATCTAAATATTGCCCAAAAATCAATCACCACAAAAACCTATAACAAAAAACATTTCTATCTGAGCCAGTTCTGTACTAAAACAGGACTGGAGTTGTTTTACTGATGTTGCTATCTTTCAGACCAAATGCTTTAAAAAAAATTCATATAAAAATGCTCTCCTTTTGTGGAGAACAGATACATTTGAGGATTCATAAAAAACACAGCCCTACAGCTCACCCCACTGGACGTTGCAGGCAGGTTACAGTTCTTAATGCACAGGCTGAATTTCCTTCTCAGCCTAGGACCAGTCTCCTCAGCTCCAAGTCTTTGTGTTCCCAGTATTCTTGTTGCCTTCAGCATAGGTGTGGGAGGAGAGAGGCTGTCTCATGATGCCATTGTCCTTTATTTTATACTCTCAGTTCATGTCCCAGGGAAGATACTGGCCAGGCAAGTCCTGGTGGGCCTTGCTGAGTCACAGAGTTGAGCAATCCCCATTGTGTGGTGCTTGTGCAACTGTCTCAGAGAATTGTAAATCTCTCGTTTACAATTCCCCTGCTGATCAGTGGTAATTAAATGCCGGTGTGGGTCACCACCCTTTTAGTCATCTCCCAAATTCACAACATATTTCAACAACCACCATACAGCAAAATCCCATAACTTCATGCACAATAGTTTTCAGAGTAGCAGCCGTGTTAGTCTGTATTCGCAAAAAGAAAAGGAGTACTTGTGGCACCTTAGAGACTAACCAATTTATTTGAGCATGAGCTTTCGTGAGCTACAGCTCACTTCATCGGATGCATACCATGGAAACTGCAGCAGATATTATATACACACAGAGAATATGAAACAATACCTCCTCCCACCCCACTGTCCTGCTGGTAATAGCTTATCTAAAGTGATCATCAGGTTGGGCCATTTCCAGCACAAATAGTGCACAATAGTGATATACATATTTTGGCAGAACAATGAGTTTCAGCAGATCATGACCTTTCAGATGGTATCCTACATGGCATGCTTTATATGAAATATCACAACCACATACATTGAACTGGGTTAGACAAAATGTGAACCAGCCTGCTTAACTTTCATGCAAGACTCCATCTCAACTCCCAGTTTCCAGAAAACGTAATTTCCAAACCACAGAGGTTTAGATAAACCAGGGATAAACAGCTAAAAGTCTGGATGATTATCAAAACAGAATCCAACCAGATCTCCATGTTATTTTATGCATAACAAATAATTCAGTCTATTCTAGACAAAATAATTAGAGTTGTTGCAGGTCTACTAATCTCTACGCAGATCTTTGTCAGAGAGAAATGGAGATGAACCAGTAGTCACCACGAAAGGATAGTTGGAGCTAAAAAAAAGCGTAGTGTGGACACCACTTTATGAAGTGACAGGTCCCAGCTTCAGGCCACATTTAGTATACAACTGCCCAAGGACAGAAAGAACTGATCATTAACAGGGAGAAAAAAGCAGATCTTTCTGTAGCACAGTGGACAGACCTTCCACAGACCTTCTTTTCAGTGAAATTTTCTACAGCAGAAAGGATACTGCGACAGCGGGAAAGGAGAATGGGAAAAAAAGTTGCTGGATCCTGGGATGACAACTCTCAATCAGCTCCCTTCCTCTGCCCACAAAAGTACTCCGGCACCATAGTTTAATCTTCCTACTCTTCTGGCTTGCATTTAGCATAACTTCCTCCACAGAGAGTTACTGTGCTTCATGCATCAGACATAATGGAATCGTTCCAAGTCTCCAAAATCAAGGATAGGAAAGCTAATAAACTTTTTAACAAAAGAGTATAAACATTGCCCCAGTACACTTTGATTTCATTTTTAAATGAGAGACATTGAAGCAAGGACAAGAGTACTGGAGGGAAGCAAAATAAATAAATACATGAAAATCTGAATGGCCTATTACATTTAGGAGGAAAGTATTAGATATAACCTATAGGGAAATGAGCCAGTGGTGTGGCATAGATTATGAACAGACTGCCCAACAAAAATATTGATAGCAATGTCAATATGTATTCATTCATTCACTGGTAGGAAATAAATATGTATATCCTACAAATGCCTGGACATTAACAAAAATATATATATTTCCCATGATTGCTTTTAAGATGACCCAGACACTGTCATTTTCAGGAAAGAATTCAACTGCAAATCTTACAGACATAGTTTGCTGTTTCCAAGAACATTATTAACTACACCATAAAACTCAGTGGCACTTGCATTTATTATGACATCTGATATTTGGCAGACCTGGCCTTGAAAAAAACAAACATGTTTTCTGGAACAGAAAATTGCATTCACAAATGGCAGCACACATATTTTAAAGGGATTAAGCAAGCTTTCTGTAATAACAATCAAGTTCAACACATAGTGGAGGCCAATTTTAAGCAATTCCATATTTATATACTGCATGTAAATCCACTTTTTGTATATTTGGAATCCAAAATCTTTGATAAGATTGCTGAGTTACCTTTCCATATGTCCAGTTACTATGGTCACATTTTCTCCTGATGTCTCAATCTTATTCATTTCAATCAGTGACTAAGACTATTTTGTCTATCTTACTATCCCCTCAGGACTACATAAGACTATTTTGTCTATCTTACTATCCCCTCAGGACTACATAGAGGTAGAGTTGTGCAGAGCTCTGAAGTTTTGATTCACAAGGGTCTATGCAACTGGTATTGCTTTGAGTTTCAGGTTCAAAGGCAAAGTTTTAAAGTCAAACTCTGCCAAAATTGCTGGGTTCCACCGAGTTTATTTCACTCAGTTTTCATGTAAAACCACACATTGATCCAACCTTGCTCAGAATGGTACCAGATTCACGCAAGATGTGACAAACCTTAGAAACCATTTGGATGAACCTGGTCTGAGGTTTGAGTTTGTAACAAAACCTTAAACCGCACAAAGCTCACCTTGGGTAAGACTTAACCACCACCATTTTGAACTGATGCTGTTCATACACTGGTTAGCTCAATATACATGATATATTCCAAAGAGGGGCAAAATACATTCCTAGAAGTGAACTGCTGAGATCCCAAGGCATCAAACCCATAACCCTGCCCCAAATTCCAATAGCTCCTAAAAACAAACACTCTGACTAGTTTCTCTCACTAAAACAGCAGGAGGCAAGTGCTTCAGAGTTGGTTGCTTTCAAAAAATATTTTAGTTGGGACTTTGAAAAAACCCTAGGGGACCCAGCATATGCACCCAACAACCTTAGGCTCCTTGGAACTTCCAGCCCTTCATCATCATCATGTTCCCATTATGCCTGTGGAATTTAGGGCAGCAACGAAGCTCCTCCACTCCGGTCTGTTTCTGGAAAGTCTTTCAATAGTTCCCCACCTGTGCTCCAGGTTTTTCAGCTCAGGTCCCACATATCTTCGCAATGTTGTTTTCGGGAAGCCCCATTTTTGCTCACCTTCAGGTGTCCATTTTATTGCTACTCTGGTAATGGAATCAGTTTCCATCCAAAGCACATGGCCAATCCATCTCCAATGCCTCCTGGCATTGATGATGCTCATATCCTTTTGGCTGCACTGTGTCAATAAATCTTGGTTTGAGATTGTTCTGGGCCAAAAGATACAGAGGAGTTTTCTGAGGCAGGTTGTATGGAATGAAAATAGTTTGGACATGTCATACTTTCTCATTCCCCATCATTCTGCACTATAAAGTAATGTTGAAAGTACACAGCTCTGATAAATCTTGAGTTTGGTTTTGGTGTTGTATTTAAGCTTCTGAAGGTGTTCCCGGCTTTACTGATTTTGTTCCAGATGTCCTGGCTTGTTCCACCATCCTCGATGATGGTGCTGCCCAAGTATGTGAATGTTTCTGCATTGGTGAGAACATAATCCTTTATTTGTACTGGTGACGGTGAGGCAGTATTAAAGGTCATGATATCTATCTTATTGCAGTTGATTTTCAGTCCAATTTTCTGGCTAAATGCATTGAATCAAATTATTTTTTCTTGTATATAGCCACTGAATCAAGTTGTTTTTTCTTATATATGGTGTTGGGTGTGTGATAGGAGAGCGAGATCATCTGCAAAGTCCAGGTCTTCAAGGGATGAGAAGGGTGTCCATTTAATGCCTCTTAGCATGTCTTCTATTGTATGCTGCATTACCCAGTCAATGGCAATGCTGAAAAGGATTGCAGACATGACACACCCCGACACACATTGTTCTGACTTAAAAACTGAACTCACAGTGATTAACACTCCATGTAAAGTTGAAATAAAAGCTTTTGATTATGTTGATTATATGGAGAAGGATTCTACATGCCTGCAGAATGCTCTGTAGTCTGGTCCTGTGAATGCTATAAAAACCCTTCTCAAAGTCTATGAAGTTTATGTAGCATTACTGTTGCCATTCTAAGCATTGTTCTATTATGTTTCATAGAGTGAAGATCTGGTCCGTGCATCTACGCCCTTTCCAAAAACCAGCTTGCTCTTTTCTGAGAATGCTATCAAGGGCTTCTGATATACCCTGGACTATGACCTTACACAATACTTTGCTTGGCTCAGATAAAAGTGTGCTACCGCGCCAGTTATTACAATCACTGAGAGCTCCTTTCCTTCTCCAAAACCAGGTGTGCAGTCTCTTTCCTGAACAATACCCCTCAATGTGCTAAGGGAAAGGAGAGCATTCATCATTATATGTATCCCTCTGTCCACTTATTCATATACAACTGGAGCCCAGGCCCTTCCTCTTGGCATGCTAGGGTCTAAATAGAGCAGAGTGAACAATTAATTTGGGGTTGAACAAAGTATCTGATTCAACGCAAAATGAAATCTCTCCCTCACCCTCCCCCATTTAGGGATATTTTTTACCTTTAAAAATTAGTTAAAAACAAATTTTCATTTTGAAACAAAAAGTCAAAACAACTTTATGGTTCTTTAACTAAATTAATTGATTATTTTTGGCCAAAACTATTTGCCAAATTTGACCCAAATTCAAAAATATTTTGTCAACTCAAAACTGCTGTTCTTGGCAAATAAACTTATTTGTTAAAAAAAAAATCATCCGCCTCTAGGCTTAAATCTACTGATTTGTAGTCATTCCCACCTCCCGGGGATGTTGACTGAAATCTCTCTGCTACTGTTTAGGTCCATTTGGAAGCTTCAGCTGTGTAAGAATGCAACTGCCTGCCTCTTGAGTGTGGTGAGATATTGTAACCTCATATACTACCTTACTCATGTCTTCCACTGGCTTCTTGTTCATGTCCAGATGCAATTTGTGGTGTCAGGATTAATCTTTAAAGATCAGAACTGATGAAGACCACACTATGTACTCAACCAGGGGTGGGCAAACTTTTTGGCCCAAAGGCCACATTGGGGTTCCAAAACTGTATGGAGGGCTGGTTAGGGAAGGCTGTGCCTCCTCAAACCCTAACCCTATCCGCCCCCTCCCACTTCCCACCCCCTGCCTGCCCGCCTCAGAGCCTCCCCACCCATCCAGCCCCCGCTACTCCTTGTGCCCTGACCATCCCCTCCTGGGACACCCTGCCCCTAACCGCCCCCCCAGGACCCCCTCCCCCTATCAACCGCCCTGTACCCTTACTGCCCCGACCCCTATCCACACCCCCACCCCCTGACAGGCCCCCCCCAAAGCCCCTTTCAGAATGGGGCCCTGCGAACATGGGCAGAGGATTCAGGAGGAGCAGGGGCAGCAGCGCAGCTGGAGAGAAGCGTCAGTTTCTCCTTCAAAGCACCGCTTATCTCCGGCCAGCTGCACGGCTGCCTGGTGCTTCTCTTGAGTCCTGCACCCGTGTTCACCATGCTCCCGCCACCCTCCAGCTCCCCTGAGGCTGCAAGTGAGCCTCCCTCCCTGCTCTCCTCTGCCCCTGCAGTGCAGCCCTCTCCCACGCTGGCGGCATGGCAAGCTGAGGCTGCGGGACAGGGGGAACAGCTGGAGAGGGGCCAGAGGCTAGTCCCACGGCCGGGAGCTCAAGGGCCGGGAAGGACGGTCCTGAGAGCCAGATGTGGCCCGCGGGCCGTAGTTTGCCCACCTCTGTACTAGAGTGATTCACATAGCTGTCATAAGGTAAACAAAGAACCATCTTTGATTCCTAGCGTTAATCAGAAACTCGCAGGGATTTTCCTACACCCCCCCATGGGGGTGTTCACGCCCCTCCCCCCAAATTTCCCCCAACATCCCCTGCCCCAGTTTTGTGAACTAGTTACATGCAGTGTTGCCAATTTAGTGATTTTTTGGAAATGTGAATTGAAATTGAAACATTAATACACACTTTAAAAGCATATACAGTGTATGATAAAACACAGGTATCTGAAAAAGTATAATAGATTTGAAAAGTATGAACACAGACTAGCTTCCTTACACAGCTGTTGTTTTCATGACCATGTCAGTGCATTCATTTCGGCGATGTTGGCCAACCTAATAATTTCAAATTATGATTTGTAAGCAAAGTCTAAATGAGCTCTCCCTGACAGCTAGTGATGAGCTGGGGCTGGAGGGAAAGGCTTCAGGATCAGACTGTATTTACATTCACACCTAATCTACCCAGGTATCCAGCAAACAGAGCTGTTGCCCAAGTGATAGATTTTGGCTGGGGTTGGGTTACAAATCACTTGAATGCGGGGGTCAGAGGTAATGTAATGTTCTTATTGTATGAGTAAAGGGCAGAAGAACTGTTTTTAGCCTGTGCTGATTGAGGGCATCAAGAGAAAGGGTGGGGACAGGTGTTTTGCTTGAGTGTCTGCCTGAGTCACAAGTACTATTTGACCTGCTCCGCTCCACTTTTTAAAGACAGAGCTGATTAGGCTCCATAGATAGTCTTTTGTTCTGTTAAGTGACCACTACAGCTGAAAATCACTGATAACTGGGTCTAAGACCTGCTGTGCGATAGTGTTTCTGTGGAAGAGACGGCCCAGTCTGCACTAGCAGCGAGGTTCCCCCACAGAGAGCTCAGCTGAAATCACAGAGCTGGATGACACCTCAAGAGACCAACTCGCAGGTAGCAGCAGAAGGTGACAGGGCCACTGGCAACAGAACTATGGAGTGAATGGTGGCACAACGAACAACAGTAGCCAGAGCGAACAGTGAGCAGCTGGAGGAACAAGCAAGGTGAACTCATGTGAAAGTACCTCTGAACTCTGAGTCTCCACAGGCCAAGGACAACACCAGTGAGTGTTAATGAGGCTGTTAAGAATGCTGGAGACACAACACAGTTCATGTGAACAAACATGGCTGTCGCATCATACTTTCTATTTAAGCAAGAGATACCATTGATCTCCAGTTTGTAATGTATGGTAAGTGCATTGTCACTTGTTCATCCTCAAGCTGAACACTGGTTCCGAACAAGACCAGCAAATGCTCACTATCTTTTTGAAAGAAAGTCAACTGACTGGCTAGAAGCATGTGGTTCAACAGTGAAAGACTCAACAGTTGAAAAAGTGAAGAACTCACTCACCACATTCAAAAAATTTGCATACATGGCTGATGAATGCACCAATGCAAATGGTCATCAAGTATTAAGTCATTGTATGCGTTATCTTAATGTCAGTGGTAGGCCAGTAGATGCATTTCTAGATGTTCCAGTTATAGAAGACAGATTGGCTGCATCTGACACAACCCACATCTTAGAGTTAAAATCTTGTCAATGGGACCCCAAACAGATGGCTGCTTGTGCATTTGATGGAGCTGAAAACTTCTCTGGAAGACATGGTGGAGCACAAGCTTTGCTCAGAGAAAAGTGTAACCCTAATCTCTCCTATACACACTGCAGAGGCCATCTACTCCAACAAGTGCTAGTACGAGCTGCAGACTCTTCAAAAGACACTAAAAAAAAGCTATAAATTTAATGGTCTTCATTGTATTCTTTTATTCAGCTAAAAGTCCAAAAAGACTGAATATCTTGGAAAATATAGAAGATACACTGGGGCTGAAGTTCAAATTAGTCCAACCTGGGAAAACCCTCTGGCTTTCTCATGAGCAACCCTTAGCTGTTGTCTTAAAATTACTCCAGCCATTATTACTGGCTTTGGAAAGTATCTACCAAGATGGGATGGATCTAAGTAGTGAGGCTGGTGGATTACTTTTGCTACTACATTCAGAGAAGACTATTGCCATTCTCTCTCTTGTAAGTCTACTGTTGAAACCAGTTGGGTCATTAAACAATGCCACCCAGGCATCTGCTACAACAGTAGTATATCTTTGTCCAGCAATAGAAGCTATATTTGGATCAGAGTACTGGAAGAAGCAAAGACTTCAGTCCAGAAGTTGACTAATAAGGATTCAATATAAATGCCTTCAAGTGAAGAGGACAAGAAGTGCTTGTTAAGACAACTGAAAAAGTACACAGACTTGATTTTTAAAAATCTACAGCAGCAACTTCTAGATTCCGCTCAACCTCTACGTAGCTTTTACAGATCCCTCTCTTATAAAACACCAACAGCTGAGTGGAGTGATGCACTACCAGCAATGGGGCTGCCATGTACTCAGGACAGAATAGAGAATTTGAACACATAGTGGAATATCATATGATGAATGAATGAAGATTTGACTTCAACTTCTTTTTTATCATCACTAGTGGCTCGACCTGATCTTTATGCTATGTTTCCTGGACTGAAAGAAGTAGGAATTCATCTCTTGCTACTCCCAGTCAAAACAGCTACAGTTGAGCGTTCTTTTTCATCATTGAATAGAATTGTGTGGGTTTTGAAAGAAGTCGCCTTCTGCCTGATCGTGTGAATGAACTAATGAGCATATCAGCTGAAGGAATGGAAGTACCGGACACATGAGAAGCCACAAAGATGAACGCATTGCATTCAAGAAGTTCATTAACAGAGCTGTGCAAAATTATAACAAGAAATCAAGAAGGATGTAGATGTAGTGCTTCATAGAAGGCTTGAGTAGCCAACTTTAATTTGTGTGATGATTTTAAATCTAATAAAATAGTCATGAAACATTTTTCAGTTTTTACTTTGGTGCCATACAGCCCACCTTCACCCTCACTGTCTCACCCCTCATTGGCCCTGACCACCCCCACCCCCCGCAAATTTGAAAAAAAAAAAAACATTTCAATTCCTGGGGGAAACACTGGTTCACTGCTAGGAGTTTCTTATTTGAGGCTACTTCTACTGGTGTTCACACCCAAGTGTAACAAGTGTCAGAACATGATATTTTGACTTGAAGTTTTGTTTTGTTTTTCTGCTTATTTTTTTCCTATAAAGTGGATTTTGAAAAAACTGTACCCATATTATACACACAAACTTAGTACCTCAGCAGCTACCTATAGTAACAACACGCACTTGAAATAATAATTTTACTACATAAAATTAAATTATGCATACAATAATACATGCATTGTGGAGGAGGTCAGGGTGCTATTCAACAATCCAGTTAAAGCAGTCCAAAAGTCTGTATTGTTTGTCCTAAATATTTAAGACATATTATTTAATATTTAAGGTGAGTAGGGTTCAATTACTTCAACAGGGGTCCATGAAGGCATAGGGGTCCATTCACCCAGAGCTCATTGTAGGGTAAAAGCCATAGAATCATAGACTATCAGGGTTGGAAGGGACCTCAGGAGGTCATCTAGTCCAACCCCCTGCTCAAAAGCAGGACCAATCTCCAATTAAATCATCCCAGCCAGGGCTTTGTCAAGCCTGAACTTAAAAACTTCTAAGGAAGGAGATTCTACCACCTCCCTAGGTAACGCATTCCAGTGTTTCACCACCCTCCTAGTGAAAAAGTTTTTCCTAATATCCAACCTAAACCTCCCCCACTGCAACTTCAGACCATTACTCCTTGTCCTGTCATCTTCTACCACTGAGAATAGTCTAGAACCATCCTCTCTGGAACCACCTCTCAGGTAGTTGAAAGCAGCTATCAAATCCCCCCTCATTCTTCTCTTCTGCAGACTAAACAATCCCAGTTCCCTCAGCCTCTCCTCATAAGTCATGTGTTCCAGACCCTTAATCATTTTTGTTGCTCTTCGCTGGACTCTCTCCAATTTATCCACATCCTTCTTGTAGTGTGGGGCCCAAAACTGGACACAGTACTCCAGATGAGGCCTCACCAATGTCAAATAGAGGGGGACGATCACGTCCCTTGATCTGCTCGCTATGCCCCTACTTATACATCCCAAAATGCCATTGGCCTTCTTGGCAACAAGAGCACACTGCTGACTCATATCCAGCTTCTCGTCCACTGTCACCCCAGGTCCTTTTCCGCAGAACTGCTGCCTAGCCATTTGGTCCCTAGTCTGTAGCTGTGCATTGGGTTCTTCCGTTCTAAGTGCAGGACCCTGCACTTATCCTTATTGAACCTCTTCAGATTTCTTTTGGCCCAATCCTCCAATTTGTCTAGGTCCCTCTGTATCCTATCCCTGCCCTCCAGCGTATCTACCACTCCTCCCAGTTTAGTATCATCCGCAAATTTGCTGAGGGTGCAATCCACACCATCCTCCAGATAATTTTTGAAGATATTGAACAAAACCGGCCCCAGGTCCGACCCCTGGGGCACTCCACTTGACACCGGCTGCCAACTAGACATGGAGCCATTGATCACTACCCGTTGAGCCTGACAATCTAGCCAACTTTCTACCCACCTTATAGTGCATCATTCATACTGTGCCTCTTTGTGCTATAGCTAATATTCTAGTGCATAGTTATGGCACTACTGATTTTTCATATCCCTCCTGTTGTAACAGCCTCAATAACTGGAATATTGGCTCTTCTGTAATCCGTAGGAGCGATACGCCAGATTCTTAGCCTAGCCACATGTTTTGCGATAGTGTCCTCCCCCCAAATAATAGATTGAACATGCCACCATAATCATTTCATTTGAATAGCCTGAACTTTAAAAATGAAGCTGAATGGGTGGCTAAATGCAACCCCACAGTATTGATAGGCTGTAAGTCTCCAGTGTTGTCAATTATATTTTGACAGCTGGATAGATCTCATCTGGTAATATCTTTTTAGGGTTCTACATAGTTCGCTCCTAACATCCTTTTGATATCAATAGCCAATCTCCCAAGGTACTCCGCATACATATAAAACTCAGATAAACAGGCATACAAATTTTTTGCTTGCAATACATGTTTATGTTGAGAGTCTTCATCTCAATATTTCTGACAAACTTCTTTAGTGAAAGAAATGGAGTTCCTCAATTGGAGGGAAGAAATCTTGAACATTTTCTAAAGCTAACTTAACTACAGGATCCATATAGAAGAGAATCAGACAAATAAAATTCATCGTTACGTGACTACTAAATTTTAAAGAATCACATCACAAGATAAAATAGAATATCTAGCATATAAGTTCAACAGTGGGGATGTTACTCAGCTTCCAGGAGTTTCCTTGCAAGATACAAGGATTTGGTTTTTTTACTCTGGAATAGATCTATATATTTTTAGGTGTTTTTTTTTTTTTGGTGAGGCTCTTCACCTTCCTTGTTCTGTAGATGAGAAATATGAGTGTGTGCTTCCAAGTGATTCTGAAATTAAGCTGACAATTATTTTAAATATCATTTTATCCTTAAACTTTCAGGTGTAGTTCAATGGTAAAGTGTAATATGTACGAACAATTTTCTACAGGTGCTGCTTTTTAATTATGGTAGGTAACTGCGCTAAAGGGTTTTGTTGGTATGTGTCTGACAATGTAACACCAGGGTGAAAACTACAGTCCTCACTCAGTCAAAATTTCCACTAATGTCAGACTTTACTTGTGGGGGCAGCTTGAGAAAGACTGTACATTGAAATCAACAGATGTTTTGCCTTCATAAGAACTGAGTAATGACTGCAGGATATAGCTGCTTGTAAGAATCTTTAAACCTAATTTTTTTCTTCATCTTTGTACAGAAAATCAAATTTCAGTATTTAAATACCAAACATTTCCCAAATCCAACAGCTGAAGCTGAGACTTTGAGATAAAAAATGGAAGGCTCTGAAAGACTTTGAGAAAGAAAGAGTATTTTGTGCTTCAGCTTTAAACCATTCCGAGATCTGATAGAATGGAAAAGCTAAAGAAGAGATTAGCAACTTGAAAAAAAAATGCCCATTTCAAAGCAGCTCATTGATTTCTAAAGAACAATTCACTAAAAAGACATTTTAAACACAAATGGCAAAGTTTCTACCTGTAGGACAGTGGCCAAACCAAACCTGCAGTACTGTATAAAGAGGGGGAAAACAATGATTATCTCACCAGTGAGTGAGCACTTGCTGGCACAGTGAGTGACATAGAAAAAAGGGTGCTACTAAAAGCAGCTGTTCCCAAATGCAGTATAACTAACTCTAAAATAATGTTCCATTTTAAGGGAATTTAGTGGTTGTGAAAAATGCCAGGTTGAGAGTACTGAAAACTGAAGTTCTTTATTCATAGAACAGGTATATTATATGTGCAGTACAACTAAATGATTCTTCACACTGCTGTACAATTTCTCTGACTTCTCTTCTGAAATTGAGACCAAAGGACCAGTTAGTGCCATGGGATCACAGTCATATAGTTGTGATCTTGTTTTTTGTGGTGTGGACCTGTACACAGGGAAGTGGAACGAGACCACCACCACATTTCACACAGGCCACAGCAGGTACTAACTTTGTGGCTAGTCACTACTATGTTGGATTGTACTTAGCATAGTGATTTACAGGTTTCCATCTACAGGTACACTTCTTCTGAGCTATCCAGTCACCTCCCACATAATATTTTAGAATACATTATGGAAATGCCAATCATGACACCATAGTGAAGTCTGAGTTCATTTTGCACTTAAAAACAGAGATACGGCATATCCTCCCCAGACTTACAGTACGTACTATGAGTATAGAATAAAATTTCCTGATAATTTACAAGTAAATCTGTTAGTTAAAATTAAAAATTGAGTCCTTTATGAAATTTAGCTCCTGTGTCAATGTGTGCGTGTGTGAGAGAGAGTGTTGAATGATTTTTACAGAATGTTACAGATTCTTCAGACTTTCAGTGTATTTAATATTAATTAAAATCTTGTGTGTAGGCTACATTTGAAGAAATAGGCTGTACTTAAGTCATTAATTAATATGGTATCTAATTGTTATGATTAGATAGCCTACAGGCAGGCTCAGGTACGAGCTCAGGCAACCCTCAAGAGGGGGCCATTGTGATATCAGAGTAACTCAACCAATCACCATGCCTAATTCACCTACAGTTCTATTGGTTGTAATGAGCCAGTGGTTTGAGGCAGGTCGGATAGAGTCCAGTTCTGCTTTAAGTGCAAAGTGTGTGTCAAGATTTCTCAGTGGTAGATGGCTTTGCCCAAATGTCACTGTTCTGTAAAAGTTTCATGGCCACAGACTAACTTGGACATCAGTGGCTGAAAGGCTTCCCCGATGATGGATTGAGGAAGTATTGCCAAGGGAACTGAGGCAACAGTGCAATGGGCACCACTGAAACCCAGAGACATTGGGACTCAAGAACTGAGCTCTTCCAGCCCCCTTTCACAAAGCATTGGTCTCTAACAATATTGCAATGGGCCTTATTCACCTGTCTGTTTTTGGCCGATTCGCTCTGTTCTGGAGATTGTGGGGATTAGACACAGTTTATACCTGGAGTGGGAGCCTAGAGGTCCAAATCCAGGAACAATGCCTAGACTCTACCCAGCCCCAGCAAGTGAAGAGCATATGGGATTCAGCATTTGGATCCCCTCAGGACAGACTGGGGAGCATCCAACGAGGAGAACTAACCAGATCTGTGACAGTACCCTTTCTTACTTGATCTCCATAACCGCTATCATCTCATTTCTACTTTGAATGTAGTTTACTTATCCCATTAGTTGACTTACACTATTACATTTAGGAAAAAACTGGGAGTTAAATTCACAATCATAAGTAGGAAGAGATTTTAAAATGTACTAGACATGTATCCAGAGAGTCTTGTTTGAGTATAATGTTCTAAAATTATTCACAAGGTGTACAGGATGCTAGCATGAATTCAGATAGACAGGTTAAAGTTAACTTTTTCAAAATCACCTCACTTAAGAGCCTGTGTGGCCTTGGTGAATGATAGAGATGTGCTCAGGATGTCAGTACTTGGAAATATTCTCATGTCTTGTCATCAAAATCATAAATTTTGCAGTAAGCTAATAGAAAACACTGAGAAGGTATATGACACTGTACATTTACCGCACAGACCCCAGATGATGATTTTACATGATGAGCAATTTTAAACAGAAACCTCACAACATTATTGAATGTGGTCTATTCTTTTGTTGAGGAAAATGGAGGACTATAGTACAATGAGGTTAATGATTAATGACTGGTGCACAGATGTGATAGAAATTGCTACCAATGCGCACACAGGTTCTGTCTGATCCCCCTTGACCCTTGTGCCCAACTGGAACCCCAGTGAAGTCTCCTGCTCTGATCACCAGAACAGGTTGCACCACAAAAATGTCATACCATTAAAAGTTGTAAAGTGTTACACTTTAAAGTCTGAACAGTTAATCTGATTTTGGAGAGTTCTAAAGTAATTTCAAATTCTTGGATGAAACACACTATACAAGTTATAAGCACCATTTTTAATAAATAGTCTTACTTGTGCACCCAAATATTTGCAGTTGATTGAAGGTATTCCAAGTTGAATCTCAAGGCTACAGGAGTAAGTACAAATGATTCACACTTAGAAGTGCTCAGCATAATCAATTCAGAAATCTTAAGGGTTTATGACCTGAAACAAGCTTAGTTAATAGTTAATCAATGGGATGTGTCCTGGGAGAGAGAATGTTTTGAAACAGGATATGGATAATAGTAAACATCATATGCAGTCTTGGAAAGATTGGTTAAAGTACACAGCCTAAAAAGATTAGGGAGATACAAAGGCTTGGGAAAGACAGAATTAGATCTTCTTGTTTAATAGTGAATAATTTCCCCCTGCTAATATCTCACCACAGTTTTCACCTTTATCCTTTTTTCTGGTTTAATAAAACAGATAAATCTAGAAAAAAATTACTTATTCTCTGTATTTAGTCTGTGCAAAGTGCATAGACATCAATATTTAAACTTTATAAAGTGATATGAGTTATCTGCTAGTTGCCACATTTGGATATTTGGAAGTGCATTTAGAATTATGCTTATAATGACTTAGTAAGTCTGGCATTTATTGTATGAGAAGTTTCAAACCATCTCACAGAACTGCACACGAACTAAGATGTGTCCCTATCATGTAGTCTGTAGTGTAGCAAACTGTTGCACCATATTTTTGATGGATACACTGTGATGGAGTCAAAAGTGAGAGAGTCAGAAGGTGGGATTTGGAAGGAGTAAAGGGAAGATGAATTTGAGAATTTAGGTAGCAATGAAGGAGAATTTAATCAGCCACTTTATATTAGCATTATTGATTACATGAAGGGTTTTAACTGTCATAGGCAAATGTTAGGTACTCTGTTTTATATGCGATTCAGTGTGCAGTTAGATTACTACACATCTTATGCATAAATTAAAGTGAATTTGTGTCTGACATTTTTCTTAAGATTGCTTTCTCTCACCATATTCTTTAGATCTGTCAGATGATGAGATGACATGAAGCAATGCAGTTGCTGAATGCATAATTGTGATGGGATGCTCAGTAATATTAAACATGCAGACAATGTGATTCTTATCTCTGGCATGCTAAGGGGTCTAATACAGCCTCACAAAGATTAATTACAGCTCACATCAGATTTGGCCTCTAGATGTCATGTAAAGAGCGTAACACCGAAGAGGAATCTGCAGAATCTTGATTATGTCCCTCAGAAAGAGAGTAAAAGTAGTTAAATTTTTAAGAGGTGTGGGTTTTGTTTTGATTTGATTTTTCTTTTTTCCCCTGAGAGGGGTACTTAAAAGGCAAGTAGGAAGAAGTAAGTATAATAGAAGAAATGTTACTGAATGGACAGCATTTCAACAAGTCAGCTCATAAGATTAAAGGACAATAGATGAGGTTAGAGAGCTCATGTACTTCACATCACTGATTTCCAGGACTGGAAATGATACAGATAAGAGTTGTCAAAGGGATAGCACAAATATATCTGTATGTCTGACCCTTTGTGGGAAACTCTACCTTGCATTTCCAGGCTTTTCACAAAATCCTTTTGGAGAGCACAAATGAAATATTTTTCCATCAAAGATTTTTATCCGCATTTTCAGATGTGACACAATATGCAGAACAAATACTTTATTCCTTAATACTTTTTATCCAAGAACTGCTTTACAATCAATAACTATATAAGCAAGGCATGTAAAGTTTCCTAGCAGAAACTGATACAGATGAGCTTTTATGACCAAATTGTAAAGAATAACTCTTGTGGATAATTACAATTTAGAAGGGTTCTCTTTCTTTTTTAAAGCACACTTTCTGTGGTATTTGTAAAAGGTGCTGGGTTGACAAGCCCTGGAGGCTGTGACTACCATAGTTGAAATAAAAGAGGGCAGTAACTCACTAGAAAGTTTGGGCCATCAGGCAAAATCCAAACTTATTTTTGGTCTG
Source organism: Lepidochelys kempii (assembly GCF_965140285.1). Taxonomy (NCBI): domain Eukaryota; kingdom Metazoa; phylum Chordata; order Testudines; family Cheloniidae; genus Lepidochelys; species Lepidochelys kempii. The sequence goes on from NC_136380.1 coordinate 181,529,528, forward strand.
GAGATCAGCTACCAGATCTTTCTGCTGATTGAGAGGAGAATGGCATCTAGCTGTGCTGGGACTGCTCTCGCTTAGTGCAAATGGGCAAGAGAAGATCATGGATGACCAGGAACTCTGGCCTTTCAGTGGGATCCCCCACTGATGTTCTACAGCTCATGATGCAGGCAGGCACCCAGCTACTTATCTCACCCCTGGGACCTCCTCTACCCTTCATGCTCAAGCAGTCCCTGGAAAGAGGGCAGGCTCCCAAGAAGAGAAGCAGCTGAGAAGGCATGTGACTTTCTTTTTGGTGAGATGGAACAAGGGAACTGAGTCAGATGCTCAAGTTATTCTTGTGGCACAGCAGGAGAGAAACCAGCCTGGTCCCTCCAGCATCCAATAGCTTGCCCAAAATATAACAGTCCTATTGATCTGTCTCCAGAGGGAATAAAATAATTTTAAAAAATATGCAGACCCCAAACCGAGAAAAAATCTAACTGCACATTAATCTAGTGATTCGGGGATCTTTAAATATTTAGCATTTGGATGCTTACCCAACTCTATGAAGAAACCTCACCAGAGACCACATGCATTATGCCCTGCATATGGAATTGCCCTGCATATGTGTATATCTGTCTATACTATTTTGCTAGACCCTTTAGTATTTTCAGAGGGCTGCCATGCTCAGCAACTGCCCCCCAGCCACGGATGGCCTTGTTGGTATAAAGCCAATAAGTAAATTTACCTACACAGTCCCCACCTATACTGCAACTTAGAGTAGAGGAGAGCAATTCCCTGTTATGGTCATTGATCATTTTTTTGCCTCACTGACTCAGAACAAGAACACAAAATATTCTGTCTCTGAAAAACTGTGTCAACATTTCATCAGCTAATCTTCCCTTTCTGAGCACATGAGATAGATTCAGTCAATCAGGGAAACAGAGTACACTCTGCATGCTTTAAACAAACTCATAATAACTAATAAAATGAGACTATAAACAAATTGCAACCAACCAACTCAGCTTGAAATGGAAAAGTAACTTGAAAGTTTGTCATTCCAACACCCAAAAAATATTTTTAAATAACCTGTTGAAAATGTTTAAACATCTGTAATATTGCTACAGGTCTGTGAACAGTGAGAAATGGAAGCAGGCAAATGTCAATTAAAATAGTTGTGAATATTTCATCCAGTTTTTGTTACCCATCTGACATGCAGCCCTCCCCCTAAATACTGCTTTGCTTCTGGAGTGAGATCACAGAGTATAGCAAGATATTTTAACTAACCACCATAATCTGTTCATGCTAGTCTATAAATCATCTCTCAGGACCTGCAAAAAAAGGGAGCATTATAGAGTAGTCCAATAAAGTCCAAACATGTCACCTTTATGACATACCTATTTGATCCTAACTATGGAGTTAGGTTCCTATCATTTCCCCATGACTCGGTCACCATCCATATCCTCCTACTGCAAATTGACCATATGGACCAGACTGGTATTTCATGCCTTTTTTTTTTTTTTTGCAGAAACTGTTACATGTAATTTTGTTCTTATGCTGATCATTTCTGCAACTGAATACAAATCACATTGCTAAGATTCTTTGTAGATACCAACATGTGTCAGGTTACAGCTAATATTATGTGACATTAGTTTGTAATGAAATGGGAGTGCAGCAGCTATGTATGACAAAGCAGTAACATTTGTACAAATATATGGGTTAAATGATACCAACTCAAGGTCTTTCATAGATAATTGGCAGAGATTTCTGCTGGCAGGTTCTATTTTGAAGAGTCCCAGATTTCTGCTAAGTTATTTGGCATTGGGCACATCAATACTTTGTAGGTTGAGTTCAGAAATGTTTTGAATCATAATTTATAAGTGACCACGTTTTTCTCTGTAGTACTGTGAAAAGAAAAAAGAAAACTTTAAAAGACAAAGTAATCAAGTGTTTTTATGTTGCTGGTGCTGTGTTCTTGTTTTTGTTTTAATAAACGGTTCTAAACCTGAGAAAGAGCAAATATTTCTCCCATTGGAAGTTACTGAGAGTGAAATACAAATGTACCTCTAAAAACATTGGTTTTATATCCTGAAATTAAGGGAAAATATATTTCAGGCATACATGATGCCTTTTACTCAGTTCAATTCTGGGTTAATTTGATCCTCCATTTCATTTGATCAAAAGCTCAGGAATCATATCAGTTGTATTAAAATAGCCAAACTTTCACTCTTTATTTTGATTAATTTTGACCACCTTAGGCAAGCAATATAAGATAATTCAATCACTAGCCATAAAACATCATCATTTTAATTAATTATGAAGATGAAAATTTTGAATGAAATCAGAGATAAAAGCCCAAGGAAGAAAACCCATTTGGTAATAAAACTTACAACTGAAAGTTGTGCTATTAGGACATTGTGACTAAAAAATGTTAGTTCTATTATGTTATTGCAAGCCACTTCCTGCTACCTTCACCATGCTATACAATCTGTGATATGCATCCTGACATCTGCTTATACTATATGGATACAGATGGTCAAGACTTCAATAAATATGACATGAACATCTTTTATAAAAATAAGGGGAAATCAATGGGTTTTTCTCAGTTGCTGGTATCTTATGAGCATTTCTGGCTTTCTAAATACCATATTTTCAAAAGAGCTCAGTGTTGGGGGATGAAATCTTTTGAAAATCTGACGGAGTCTCTCTCTTCCTTCATGGACATTGCTCCCAGATTTACCTGATTGATTTGGTGATAAGAATGCTGGAAGCCACTAAAGGCTTGTGCCCACTAGGGCACTGATGCCAACACCAGTTTCATTTCAAACTTGTTCAACAAAACTTCAAACTTCTTTACCCTATCATTGCCCTATGGGAGTTGTAGTCCTCCAGTAAACTGGCCCCATAGAAGAGAATGGTGTGAAGGAGGGCTCACCCAGTGTAGATTTCTGACAGCACTGCATGGTGCAACATAGGAGTTAGGATCCAGGGTGCATTATGGGAGATGTAGTCCAGCCAGGGAATCTATCTGGCCCATAGAGGAGAATGGGGGCATCAGGCTCCCGAGCTACAACGTCCATGAGACACCATGCTACTATAGGAAAATTCAGTATCATATTGAACAGACTTGAATCAAAGTATTGCAGATCAGTTCAATCAACTGAAACCTTGGAAATAATGAAAAGTAAACATTTTTCAAAATCATGTTGCAGCAAAATTATGAAATTTCATTTTTTTATCCTTATTGGGGACAAAAATAAATGCTGAAATGTCAGAATTTCCCATGGAATGAAATTCTATTGTTGTGTAAAGATATGGGCATGGCTGAAGGAACCAAAAGGTCATCCTCCATTTTGGTAGGAAAGGTTCTACACTGCTGAGGTCTGAACAGACTGTGGCTTACAGCTACTGTGTTACGTACTGTTTCAAGAAAAATAATTAAACTAAGAAAATAAATTGTGGTAGTATTTGTCTACTCATCCAGGCCTTCCTCCCCTTTCTCCCTTGCAAGCTCCTGCTCCTCATACTTCCTCTTGAACCTTTTTACTGTTAAACAGTCACATGCTGATAATTCATATGAGGATGATTCTATCACATGAAGCATGCAGCCATAATGACTCTCTTTGCATCAGTGTAACAGTATCATTCTGGGTATCCATTGTGACTGAATTTTTAACTAAATAAGTTCCAAAATGTACTCTTGTTTTTAAACTGAAATTGCTGAAAGGCTCCAACATAGGATAATCCTTTGGAGTGGGCTCAGAATGTTCTCAAACACTCAAATTCATCTTAAGTGAAAAACTCTATAGTTGTGGGGGAGGCAGGGAGATTCTCCCAGATTGGTACATCAGTCTAATTACATTTATTGTACATTGCTCAGCTTTAATTGTAGTTGCTTAGTATAGCCCTGAGGTTCACCTCTGTCCTCTGGCGCAGTATGTTTGCATCTTAGCCTGTAAAATACGTACATGCAGCAGCTGATTTTACAAAAGGTGTGCTCAGTCATGATGCAAGCAAGCCAGGATCGAGCCCTGCCTTTTGAGTAAGATTATTTACAGTAATTCTCAGAGAAGAATAGACTGCAAAACTTTTATCATCATATGTTTTTACATGCAGTCTACAACCATTATAAACAAGACAGATTATCCTCCTTTCATTAAATTAGCTTTTTAAAGGAAGAGAATAGGTTTTGATTATTAATCAATCCATGGCTACAAAGATTATCTGTAATTGATCATGGGACAGGAACAAGTTTGTTTTTTTCACAAGCGTGCAAAGTTTAGATCCAGAGGGGGGAAAAAAATCTTTATTTTTTGGTTCAAAATTGATTTCTTTTCCCAGTCTTTCACTATATGTTTTCTCATGAATAGAGAGCACCATTGTAGAGACAATGCTTGGAGTACCATTCACTGAAACATGCCTCCTCTTTCTCTTCTTCTACAATGGTTATGCAACTTACCCCATTTTCCAAGTATTCTTAGTATTTTAGTGTTTTAAATTAAAATCCCAAACTCTACTGAAATTGATTGTTTAGGAAGAGTACCAGATTTTAAATTTAAGCCTTTCCTTAAAGTTTTGAAAATGCAATAAAAACCTAATTTAAATCATTTTATAATATACTTTTATTATTTTTTAAATTTAATTATTATAAGAACAGTATCACCGTATTAAAACCTAATTACCGTACTTTCTTTTTGGCTTCATGACAATGTTCGTAAAGTGCTAAATATTAATGTAACATGTTACCTCACCCTGTAATATCACCATATTTATGGAAATAAATTGTAATCCTCTTTACTGGCTCATGTTAATTCCAATAAAATATTAAATCCATTTTCTAATCTAAATGAGTTCATTAGGAGAGGCATGGTACTGAGAATACCATACTCTCCACAGAGTTCAGCTTCATTACATTTCAGCACTGTGCATTTCCAGAGCTGTTGTACTACATTTATGAGGATTTATCTGTACTGTTCCAAAAACATTCATCCTAATTCTACTCCTTCTGTGCATGCTAATCATGAATATGTTAAGTGGAAATACTAAGCTTGCAGCCAATCTCATCCCCAGATGGGTTCAAGTTATGATTACAGAAGCAAATCTGCCATAAGCACTCTTAAAGCAAGGCCAGTGAGGAGAAAATGGAGGTTTGGAGCTACACGGAAGAGAAAAAATTTGATACAGAGGAGAAATGTCATAAGATGCTTGGGGGACTGGTATTTCCAGTTTGCTGTAAACCATTTAACTTGTACTAAGCTTTGAAATGTTATAAATAGAACTGTCTTAAAGAATATAAAACAAAGCTACATATTAAGGGCCAGATTCTGATACCATACTGGAGTTGTGTAGCACCTTGCTACGTAAGTAGGTTCTATTGATTCCAATAGAACTACTGATAGAATTAGGGTACTACTCAATGTAAGGGCCTCAGAATACGGTTCAAAATCATCATTAACATTAGCTTTGTGTAATCCATAAAGCCACACATGATTTTTATTTTTTTACTCCCAGCTTTACAAAAAGCATTGAGGTAGCAGTGTTTGATGCTATTTCCCTATTAACATCTTGTGGCTTTTAAAAAGCCTAGGAACAAGCAATGGCCTAAATTTTAGGTAAAAAAGGATATTCCCAAATCAGATATATTCAAGTAGCAAATAACATACATTCACACGGTTTGCCAGTAAAGTAAAATGACCCATTTCTTGCAGATACATAGTAGCTTTTTTCTTTTCATTCAGAAGAAAAAAAATCATTCCCTTTACATTGTTGATGAGATTTGATTTGTGTCTCATGCTGCATCAGAGAGTCAATGAAACTTTTAAACACACACACACACACACACACCCTTATGACAGAATTGTGGATGACAGCATGGGCTGGCAGTTGCCTCTTGTTTGATTTACCTTTGGGAACTGTACCATGTATTATTAAAAAAAAAACAAAGATATTCTCAAGGAGACAGGCAGTGACGTTCTACTCCTAATCAGAGTTCAGATACACACAGGCAATACATTTGCTACCTCCAAAGAGCGGAAGTGGATTGGTAGTAACTTGGAGAACATCCATAGTGAAAACTCGTCAGATTAAACAAACTGGCCACTGGTTGTCACTGTTGCCCCATAAAACCATAGCTGCAGATGCACACTTTCAAAAGTGGCCCTTAAACACCAAAATTTAGAAAACAAAATTTATTAACTCTGCATACAATATTTAGATTAGGAGTTTTTAGATCATTTCGTCACATGATCTGATATAAGCAGTCACTGAATTCCAGTAGTTTTCCAAACTGTATGAGGGTGTTAAATAGAGTAGAGACAGATGATTTTAACCAAAGAAGAATATTCTGTTTAAGATTAGCAGGATGAGAGGTCAGTGGTGTTGTGAACCCTACATCCTGCAACATTCTGCTACAACATTGATTCTGCTATTAGAGTTGCAGGGGGCACATGACATTGAGGGAACTAATTTCATAACCATCTAGGAAAATCAGAGAAAGGGAGAGAGAAAAAGCTTGGCAGGAGCCAAGAAATCAACTTGACATTTTCAGTCATGGACTCCTACACTGCCAGAGAGGAAAAGGATTTTAATTAAGTACATTAAAAAGCCAGATTGGGATCCATTTACATGAGAGGAGAAACTAAGTTTTGAAGGTCAAAGAATGTTGATGGAATTTCTTTATGCACAGGTGTTCTTGAAAATATGATTGCAATATTCCATCAGAGGAAAAAAGACATACAACAACATCCAGTTAAGTATCCTCCTGATAAGTATCACACCTGCTTAATTGGAAGGACTACTAAGAACGCATTCAGTACAGCATATTTCAGTGACTAATTAATGGATAAGTGGCACATCATATCTACTTAATTTGTACTTCCAGTGTTGCCCAGAAGTGTTTGCTTGCATACTTTTTCACTGTACACTTATTTCCTCAATTCAAATTGCTTGAATATCTCCTCCACACAATATATTCCTATGAGCCCAAATAATCACTTGATTGACTCAATTATTTCTGATACCACTGAAAAATGCCAACAAATCTGATTCCACTATTGAGAAGTTTGACACTGGAACATGCTTTCTATGACCTCAAAAGGTAAGAAATAAAAATGAAATATAAAAATCAGAGTAAACGAAAATACACCGGACACACTAGGTGATGGAATTAATGGGCCAAAAAACAACAAGCATTCCATTTAATCACATACACAGTTCTGCCTTAAAACAAAATCTCAGCTATAGTTTATTATAACAATGTGGCTTCCTCAACAATCCAATGGCAAAGGCATATGAATGAATGGCTCATTAGAAATCCTTGTTTTCTAAAATGTGGAAATTTTCCTCTTCTTGTAAGAGAGGGATTCATAGTACTGTCTAGATCCAGGTACACTACAGTGATGTTCTGTGCACATTTCTATACTATGCCCCTCACACCTAACCTTAAATACTGTACCTCTGTTACTCTAGTACTGATTAACTCCTGTGTATGTTGCCAGTTGCTCTGAACTGTGTGGGGGTGGTTTTGTTATGCAAATGAGCATCCAATGAATTGTACAGTGAACACCTACATTTTCTTGTAACATAAGCCAAAATTTCAGTCTTCAAACCACTATGATATCTACTCCTTGAAGTCCACTTATTGGGATTTTAATAACTACCTTCATGTCGGCTGTAAGTTCAGTAATAGGGTAAACATTTAGTTGAGCTGTGAGAATACGTTTTAAAGTTCTGTGTATGTATGTGAATTTCAGATGATTCATAATTTTACATTTCATTATATTCACTTGCTTTCCCCTCCCAAAACAGCTGAAGTCAGAAAAGAGTAACTTCTATGCCAATTGTTTATTTTATACTTTTAGGAAGAAGTGACAACAGTATAAGATAAATCACCTTTCATCGGTATAGCAGAATGGAAAGTTGGTAGGGTATTCCTAAACCATATATGATAATTTGCCCTATGTTTGAGGAATATGCATGGTTTCCCATAAAACTAATGGGATCCATGCACATACATCTGAGGGCAGAATTTAGCCCTCAATATCTCTCCATTTCCGAAGCAGAGAGCTCAGTATATGAAAGAAGTGGTACTGAAGTAAAAACCTAAGAACAAGAATTCTCATTTAGAGATAAAAATGACTCAGTTTAGTCACCCTGACATTTACAGGAACCATTAGTAGAAAGTTCTCTCAAATATCACTTGCCACAAAATGCTGCATACTTTAAATTTGAATTTCCCTTCTCACCTGCTAGCTAATATGTAGACTTCTTGGCATACAATTTAAATGGATATTATAGGCTACATCATGGGAGTCTCTTAATGTTGTTTGTAACTAGAGCTCACTAGAAAAAAAATTTCCTTCTTCCCTGCCAGAAATTTCAACTTTTTGGCAAAAAATTGGAAACCAACCTTTTTTGGCTGAAAATGAAAATTTGGATGAAGAAACATTTTTGCTTTGATTCATAGGAGTTGTATTACAAGTGTCTCATCACTCATTGTCTTCTATGGGCAGGCTCCCTGGTCAAACTACATCTCTTCTGATGCTTTGTGGTCTCCCCCTTGCTGAGCTACTGTAGTGCATCATTGGAGTCCCTGAGCATCAACAGAGGTGGTCCAGGTTTTTATTAAAGTGGCCCAACAGCAGTGACAAACCCAGTCCCAATATCTCCCCAAGGCTCTGATGCAACAAAACCAAACGAGCCAGGATTTGCAAGTTAAATTTCCAAGCCAGTTTTTTGAAGTCGTCCCACTTCCAGTAGCAAAATGATCAGGTGCCACAGAATCTAGTTAGACTCAAAGACTTAAATAGAGGCTGGGCTACTTTCAAGAGAAACAAAGGGATTTTTCCAACTCAAAAGAAGACTGCATTGCCACATCCTCAGGTGTCATAACTATCGATGCTGATTTCTCCAGCTTAGGGTCTGGCCTTGCATTCCTGCTGGGCTCTCCAGAGAGAATATGCTGACAAAGTCAGAATGCCACAGCTCTGAGCAGCTGCATGCTTTGCACCTGTTTCTTCATCTCATATGACGGCATGCCCTAAGGGTCCACCACAGATCCACAATGAATCTCCTCTCTGCAGCAAGTGGCCAGCTGTCAGCTCCCTACCATGAAACAAGCTGCTCACTTACATATTGATACATTAGAGATCCCACCAAACAAAGGGTTTGTTCTCTACGACACTTCCTCCATCTTGCCCTGAATCAAATAGGTAAGAATTACACTACATGAAAAGTGGGGAGGAAGAGGAGACACACTCACTCTTAAGCAGTCAGAGTAATGCATTGCCCTTCTTTCACCTCATGTTTCAATCCAAGCCTAAATGCTGTTTCGAAAAATTGTGGTCACTACTGAGCGTGTTAGCTATTCTTTTGTTTCTGTACTACGATACTTCATTTCTCTAGTTATGAAGTGTAAGGTAATGGGCTTAGCAGCACCAAAAGCAGAGCCTGTGCTCATCCTGGTGCTGCCAACCAGGCAGATCCAAAACAAAGCCTTTTACCCATTCTGGTAACTATTTACTGTTTAGAGGCATTTGACCTGAAGTGAGATTATGTTTCAATCAGTTTATTGAGTGGTATCTAGAAAGCCCAGTCAGCAGAAGCTGAGTGGCCAAATATGAGTGAATTATACAGTGCAGGGTAATGGAGAATAAGGTGGAAGCAGGTCTAGGGCAAAGCAAAGCACACAAACCACAGCAGAAATTATTTCCTGAAAAGGACTAGTTAGCCAAGCCAGCAATTAAAAGAGAAACTAATTTCCCGGGAAACCAAAGTGATATTACTAGGGTCTGGGTTCATTCTTTTCACAAAGATTTCGATCAGAATGGCACTGTATCTTATTGTTTAATTGTCCATATAAAGAATTTTCCCCCTAAATCTACAGTTACTGCAAATAAAAAGTTTCACATCTAAAGAGACAGACCCCAGATTAGATACCGTTTAATTGGTAAAAAATTCATTCCAAAAGCTGTGAAAAGGAAATTACAGCTAAAGTTTACAAAAATGTCTAAGTGATTTAGAAGCCAAAGTCTTATTTTTAAATTGACTTCGCCACTTGGGAATCCAGAAGACTTGGCTCCTAAGTATCTAAATCATTTTGGAAAATGAAACATTTTTTGAAAATTTTACTGTGTGTAACAGGAAAAGTTGTTTGTGTTTCTTTTTTTTTCAAATTACATGTTTCTTTAAAATAATTGATAAAATGTTCTACTGAGTATAGCGTCTGCCTTGGGAATTTCATTGCTAATATGTGTGATGTATTTGTCAAACATATGCCAAGAAAATAAATATTTAGAAATATACTTAATATCAGCTGGTGAATTGATCTCAGCTTGAGAAGAAGCACCAAACAGCAAGTGAAAGATTCCATGAGCAATAGCGTGGGATAAGGGTTTCCCATTACTAATTCAGTCCCCATCTTTCCCTATGTATTTATTGCAATTTTTCCTACCAACATATAAAAAAGGCACCATTTGCTACAATGTTGCCTTTGACATTATTCAGAACAACAGTACATAAACAAGAAATAGTCAGCAACAAACCCCTAGAAAAATTCCAGCAAATTTTCACTCCCAAAACATCCTGAGAGGTGAGATTTTCCCCATCAAAATAATTACCCTCAGTTAAGTCAGCCACTAATAATATTGACTATTCTCCAAGCCAAATTATGCACAAATGGCGAAGGCCCAGAGGAAAGACTGTTCCAATGAAGTGGTTGTGCTATTATTTTCAACACACTTTTTGAGAAAGGTTTAGCACATAACACACATTTCTCTCTCAGCGATATCTGGGATATTTTCCGCACTTAGAACAGGATCCCAGATATGGCTATGTGATAACTCTGCATAAATGTTGATCCTTGTATCTGTGCATTCTGAGCACGTTATCTCAGTGTTTGTACAGTATTGCAGAATCTGCAATTTCGCTCTGGTCTGAAACATGGTTTTGGAGGAGTAGGCAGGAGAGGGTGAAAAAGGAGAGTGCAGAAGAGAGAATTTGTACTTTACTATATACCTTCATGAAAGGCCACTTTTTCTCTCTCCCCATCTAGCCTCCACTGTGATTTATGATGTTTTACAAAGCTCAGAACCAGTTTCCAGTGTGCAGTTTCCATTCTTTCATTAGAAAAGCCTTAATAATCATAGAACCCTGCAATAAGCATTCAGAACCAGACACGCTCCACAGCACTAATCCCACTGCAACCTTTAGCCGTCATGGTTGATACAGCAGAGGTTAAGGGTCTTCTCTGCTCTGCAGAATTGCAAGTAACTGCTGGGAAGAGAGGTCCTTACATTTTTTTTTTTTAAATTCTCCAAAGTTCACTAAATGTTTTGCTGCAATTCAAAAGATTTTTAGGGTCACAATGTTGCAAGACTTACACTAGACACAAACTACAATGGCGGTCTTCATCCAGGCAAGTGATATTCAAAACAAGAGAAAGTCTGTGACAGTCCAGAAATCTTTTTTTAAAATCATATTTCCTGTTTGTCAAGAACTATTATTGTAAGTGGATTGCATAGTCCTATTCCTCTTCTAGGATACACACAAACAAAAACATTAGCATATTAGCATCGTGACAATTTTTTTCAAACGTACTTACGTAATTTTCAGTAGGACATAGGTGCTTTACAAATTGGGACTTAGGCGCATAGATCACTTAGTTAGCTAAGAGCTTATTAAAAATTTACCCCACAAGCTTTGTACACCTTTATTAACCTATTTTGAGAACATATCACAGAGACTCAGGTCTGATTTCAGAGACCCTGTTCTTCCTTGGGGTATTTCAAGTGTCAGATTTGCAGACAAAAGTAGGGCTTATACAGCACATTTAATTATAGATGGATGATAGTAGAATCCTTCTAAAAGGGCCCACCTAACTCAGTTACTAAGCCATTGTCTGTTATGGATGATTTTTCCACTGATATCTCACTGTTGAATAATTAAATCAACTCAGAGGTAATGCTCCTTTCAAAACTGTATTCAAGTTCAGTATTTTCTTTCTGGACCTTTAAGTGGCGCCTTGAGAAAAGGAAATGCAGTACTTGTATGTTTGCTGATATAGCTGCCAATAATTGTACTCCTGTAATTAAATAAAATTATCCATAATTTTAAAGTTATGAATGGGTTTAGCGATTAAACAAATTCCAAGGAGGAGCCAACCCTGGCAGCCAGAGAAACAAGTCAGCAGGAGCACACACAGAAGCAGTTTTAGTAGGGATTGTTGGACACTGATGTCACCAGAGTTTTCTATAGTTTTCTCTCTGGACACTTTATTCCAACCCTCTTTCTCTGCCCCTTTCCTTACAATCTCTTCATTTCAGTCTCAGTCCATCTGCCGTCCATGCTCTCCTTCCCTCCCTCCCTTTTCTCTCACCCTACCAATTCTATGGCTCCTCTTCCTTTGTCTTTCCAGTTAGCTAATCCCTCCCCAATGAAAACCCACCCCAGAAATATTAACAAAAAGCACCAAAACCCCAACCCTGAGGGGAAAACTGTGAAACTAAATGTTTGTAAACACTCACTCTGTTCACTCTGCTTAGGTGTTATTTTCCTTCTGCCTCCCCTTTGTCTTGACTATTTAGAGTATAAACTCTTTTGGGAGAGACTGTCTCACTGTAGGTTGCCTAGCACAATAGGGCTCCATTCTCAGTTGGTTGCTAGACACTACCATAAAACCTATTACCAATAATAATTTATAGTATTACACAGATCTGAAGTTATTGTGAAGAAAGATTAATATGCTAGCTAAAGATATAATGAAGCTTAACCTAAACGTCTCATAAATATACTACTAGTTGAGATATATGAATCTTTATTCAAAAGGATAGGCTGACTTTTAGTAGCATTCAATTCAGAATGAAAAGAGTAAATTATTACTCTGGAAGATGCAAACATTAGTGAATATAGGTGAATTAGTTTCTGATCTTCCATTTTATTACCTAACTTTCAAGCTACACCAATCTCTGGCTACCGCAGGAATGTTTATGCAGTGTGATGGGTTCCCCCCAGGATGCCACCTGGATCTGGGGTACAACTGAGCCCCCTGACCCATGAACCTGGGCTCTCTTTTACACTGTACGGTTGTGACAAGCTACAAAGCCTTTCAGCCTGCACTTTCATCAGCATACATACAGGTAGGGACAGCCCTAGCTGCAGTTACAAGTAGGCTCTCTGACCAGCCCCTGCATGGGAAAGCTACTCCCAGCTACTTAGGTGCATACCTCCTCTGGAGTATAAACCCAAAATTATACTGTCTTGCACTGCACAGGGAACTGTACCAGCATAAGCTCATCAAATTCATCCCCTCCCTCAATGTGGAGAGGAATAAGGTTGTTTGCTCCAACCCACTCTCCCATCTATGACTTTCAGAATGTAAGAAGTTCTGAGAAAAAATTGTCTAAAATCCTGAGTAATTCTGGAAGATTCTGCTGATGCAGACTTGCACAGAAGAAAAGTATTTCTTGTAATTCACCCTACCTGTTATCAATGATACAATCTAAATATGTCAGCTTTGATGCCCTGTTTAATAAGCTGGGAAGTCATAATATTAAACACATGACCAACAGTCTGCAGCTATGAATGCAGAAAGATTATAACTACTGTGTAGTGTAACCAGCTACTGTAACCTGAACAAGGTGCAGTGCAGATATCTTTGGCTTTAAGAACTGAATCTACACATACATTATAACATTCTGTACAGAATTTGCTAGATCCTTTAGGATAACAGAATTTACAATTTTTGGCTTCTTTTATAAATTTAACAAAATGGAATACGAGTTTACAAGCACACAAAATGGGTACATTTTGCAACAAAAACATATATTGACCATGAGCATAAAGAAGTGCCATAAAAATGAATATTTAATTCACCACACTATTGATTTAACCCCCAAATCTGTGATATTTTCTACTCTTAACATATCAAATTCAGCACCATGGTAATTTTTTATAAAATCATGCCCACTTGGAGATTGCTTGTGTCATCAGATAGAGTTAATTAGAATAATTATTTAGCAGAAGTTGCAAAGTTTAATCAAATGACCATCAATGAGTCAATTTTAGAGCTAGGTGAATAACTGAGTATTTACTTCACTGGTAGCCACTGGAAGTTCTGAGGGTGGGGGAAATCAGTTCAGGTCGATCCGAAACAAAAGTTTTTGGAATTTTCAACTAACTAAAAAAGTCAGAACAAACAGCTTGGTGGTTCAGTGAAACATTTTGTTTGACCTGAAACAAAATATCTAATTGTGGGCACTTTTAATAAAAAACAAAGGAAACGAAGGGCTCTATTCACAAAACCGGAGGGGATGGTGCCAGTGCTACACTTATACCCCGTATCCCAGTGGTTAGGCCAGTCACTTGAGCTATGGGGGACCCAAATTCAAATCCCCGTTCTGGGTTTGACACACACAAAAGAAAAAGAAAAGAAAAAAAAATCACAAAATTCAGTCTACCTGAATCTACATATTTTGGTGAAAAAAGTTTCCTCTGGAAAATTTCACTCTGCTCTAGTCACTATTTCTTATAGCAGTGTTTATTCAAAGTCAATGTTCCTTGTTAACCCTGTAATATCTTCTTGACACTTTCAGGGAAAACCTACGAGTTTCACCACCAGTGCTATGGACTGGCTTTGCATAGACTATTGTAACTGATATAGACCAGAGTCTCTCTTTCACAGATAAATATTTTAATCGCCATGACCATTTTTAGGGGCTAAGGAGAGAATGAAAAGAATATAAATGGAATTATAATTGAGTATCAAGGTCGTTTTGTGAAGTTCATATTTTTAAATAGCTGTGAAGTATGTTTATTAATCTTTTACCTAAGTATCTGAATGCAATAGCAATATTTATCTTCAAACATTTGAAATAAAAACTTTAATTAATGGCATCATTGCCCAGGGACAGGATAGTAGGCAGACTTGGACATGGTTATATTCCCAGCTCAGCCACTAACCCACTATGTGATGTTAGTCAAGTCACTTCACCTTCTGTGCCTCTGATTCCCTTCCCACTCTGACTGCCTTGTTCATTCAGTTTGTAACATCTTTGGGGCAAAGACAGTCTCTTCCTATGTGTTTTAGATGGTGCCCAACACAAGGGGGCTCTGGTCTCTGCTGGAGCTGCTAGGTATATTGTCATAATAATTTAAAAAAACAAAAAGCCCTAAAAACATGAAATCCTTTGTTACACATTCCTCAACAATATTCAGAGGTTTAGCCGTTAAAATTAAGATTTGGGATGCTGGAATGAATCATGTTATTCTAGTTATTGTTCTGAGATTACCATCTCTGTGTATCAATCAAAGCAATTAACTAAACAAATCTTTCCACTTACTATGGAGACCTACAGCTACTAGATCAAATTATTTTTTAGGGTGAAAATATTTTAAAGCATGACAAACATTGAAATAGCATAATTAATTTTAAACATTACTGATCTTAAAATACTAGCAGCTAGTTTAAAAAAAAGACTGCAAAGGACATACTGCAAATACTATAGTGATGCATCTTAATACGCATTGAAGACACATACCAGAAGCCAGAATGATCTGGGCAAAAAAGGAAATGTACCGTGACTATTTTGTAAGTTTCAACTTGTGCTTTTTGCGAGAAAACCAGAAGCCAGGCTTAGTGGCTAGCTTCTGAAAACTTCAATAGCTATGATAAGAAAGGACATTGTTCATAAATATTCATTAAAAATTACCTTTTCTGGATCATGAATTTTTCAAGCAGACACTGATTTGACCTCTACAAGGAACAAAAACCAGCCTATAGCATAGTGTCTCCGTTTTCTGTCCCAAAAGTTTTTCCAGCTAAGCATCTACTTTGTACACGGCATAATGTCTCAGGTCAGTTACCTTTGTGATCCAAGCACTTGTGCATTAATATTAATTCAAATTACCATCTAAAGTGTGACTCATATTTCCTGGAAAAATCGATTGTAAGGCAGGACCAGGATTTGCATTTTAAATAATTTTCTAAACTAACATTTACTGATCTCCACAATCTACTGATTTGAACCCAGAACCATTTTATTAAAGTTACTTGTATTTATAATGATTGCAGCATTTTCCTAATAATACAGTAATAGGGCGTGATACTCAAAAGCTGCTGAACGCCTACTTCCTTCAGCGAAGTCAGTGGGAGTGAACTGTGCTCAGCAAAGCTACAGAAGTGCATAGCACCTCACAGGGTCAGAGTCCATCCTCTTCTCCCACTCTCACAGCTTGAGAGACCACTTCAGATCCAGAAGAGTCAGTTTTTTCTAAATGCTGGGGGCGGGGGAAGACAAGGAGCTAGAAGTGAGCCCAGCCTCCCTTTCTTCATGAGGCCCCCTAACAGTGGCACAGATATTTCCACTCTCCCCGTGGGACTCAACAGTAGCAATTACATTTACATGAGTGATTTACATTTGTTATACACATTTTCTCAGGTCAGACATTTCTTTCCATGTCTACTGAGTGCATATAAAATACATAAGGTTTACTCGGAATAGCATCCACCACATGTATATACATATATAAAAACAAATAATTGCATCTTCATACATTTTTTGAATCATAGTCGAACAGTACAGAAACTTAACCAGACTTATTTTTTTCTTCCCTTTTCTCCACCTTTTCTTCTTTCTTAGACACAGTGGGTCAGATCCTTAGCCTCAAAAAGGTTGCTGACCCCTAGAAATCCCCAAGTGGCAGAGACCTGGCTGTATACCTCACAATGATCCCAGCATAGGAGGCATGTTGGGACTTGGCTGGAGGCATACAAGTGAGTGGATCACTGCTGCACTCCTCCAAACCACAGTGATAAAATGGCCTCTGGAGGCATTATGGGGGTTGTTAATATAGCACAGCCTTGAGTCTGACATAAGTTACACCAGGTGCTGAATGAGAAGTACAAAGAATGGCTGAGAGCTGCCTTTGCTCCCACCCAGCCTCCTTGTCTGCACGGAGTAGAGATCTGGTTCAGCAGAGGTTCTAGCCCTATGTGTTTGTTTGTGCGCTCATATTTTCATGTCTCTTTTCTCCAAGTCTATTTTTTCTATTATTTTTTCATAGTTTTTATGATTTTTACTTTTTCTCTCCAAACATTTTAATTTCATTTTTCCATTCTGCTTCCTGCTTCACATTTTATTCCTTTACTTTCTTTTTTCTCCCTCAATCCTCTGTTCCCGTTACTCTCCTATCACTCAGCCTCTCATTTACCTTTCTTCCCTTGCCCAAGCTCTCAATTTTCACGGCCTCTCATATCCCTGCCCCATTCTTCTCAGATTCCCCCACTTCATGCTCTGCCCTTGACCTCTTTTACAGCTCCAATTCGTTTCCCTCTCCACTCCCACTGATGCTCTATTCTCCTATCATTTTGTTTTCACACTTCTCTGGTTCTTTTTCAGTCTTCTCTCCTCCTGCCCAGTCCCTTGTCTCCCCCACCTTGGATACTTTGCCTCCCCTATTCCCTCTGTCTGCCCTGCTCCCTTTTCGGAAAATAAATTCACCCTGGCTACACTACTAGACAAATCATTTTCATGCCTGGTTAAGAAATATAGAGGGGACAATGTTTGAGACCCATATAATTTCCTAGTGTCGATAAAACCACAAGTATTGATACCAACCGTTCATAACTGGATGACTTCAGAATGGCTCTTCCTTCACTTTTGACAATTTTCAGAATTCTTGCAGTTAGTTTAGACAAGGGACAATGTTGTTAAAGCCGATCCTCAAATACAGTTTTTAAAACCTGTTTAGGAATATTGGACTAGATCTGTGGCTCCTTTACAATTGTGTTTCACTGCTAACCATCTGAAAACTAAGAATTCCCCTTGTGTAGGGGAATCATTAGATGGTATAAAGCAGGTGTATCAAATGCTTCTGGTCACCCTAACGTAAGGGGTGTGATGGAGCTGGAACCAGAGTATGATGCAGTTCAGAGACCATCAACGGCATAATGGCTCCTAGGGGAATGTTACATGCAAGTGCTTAGGCTACCTAATTTGCACTAATTAATGGTTCAGGGCTTGTGATGATGACCTAAAGCCTTCTTTGTCTTCCTGCCCACTTAGCTTTGCCAAATTTAGCTCCAGAGCAGGGCTGGCCTTACCATGAGGCGAACTGAGGTGGCTGCCTCAGGTGCCAGACAGTGCGGGGGCACCACTAGGACCCAGAGTGTAGAAAATTGTGTCTGCTGCTGGTGCATATGTATTCTCTTTGCTCTAGATTCACAGAGATGGTGGAGTGCTGTGCTGGAGGAAGGAAGGCACAAGAGACATAATGGGCAGGCAGGAGAAAAGGTGAGAGGGAATAACAGAAAGCAGCAGGAGCTGCAGGGAGAGAGAGTAGCAGCAGCCTCTTATGTATCTCTCTAGCACCCCCAGTAGCCTGGACTGATTAACACCAGCATCTCAGGGAGCTTCCTGTTTCCTGCTGCTTCCCTGAACCCACTTGAGGAGAACAGGCAGTCAACTGAAGTAGTAGGAGCCAGTTAGGCCCTTAAGACACTGCTATCTTCCCTCACTCAGGCCCTGCTACCAGCCTGCTTATTTGTCCCCTTCAACTAAGAGTGTTGAGAGCCACTATAGCTGGCACAGAACAGCAGTCATGAATGAAAGAAAAAAACACCCCTTGGGGCAGCATTCAGAAAAAGAAAGAAAGCAAAGGAAGATTTTCTATCTAAGAAGGAAGGAGCTCTGCTGAGATGCATAGACACAAATGTTCATGGTGAGCCTTCCAGCCCCAGTGAAGATGAGTGGTGAGGAGATGCCTGATCTTCCACTTAGAGTGCAGGTGACCTGGCAGCTACTGCAGCATCCATATCTCCATCTCAGATGGATGTAACCATGCACATTCCCGAAGGAAAGTGTAGATCAGAGAAGAGTGTGGTGGAGGCACAAGCAACAGCTGCTGCTGAGTTTAGTTCCTTAAGTCTAGATGATCCAGGACTGTGGACCCACTTGAGCAGTAGTCCGAGGGACTTCCTTGTACTGCATGGGCCACAGCAAGTGAAAAACTTCATGTTCCCCAAAGACAATGAAAATAGAAGTTTCCATCCAACACATTACTGGCATGAAATCCCCAATGATGACAAAGTGGAAAGGCCATGGCTTATGTACTCAAAAACCCAGAAATCTGCATACTGTTTTTGTTGCAAACTCTTCCAGTCTAATATTCCAGCCACATATTCCAGCCACATAGGGTTCTACAGGAACAAACACTGGAAAAATCTGGCTAGAAATCTGGCATGCCATGAGAAGGCAGCAAATCACCAGACAGCATTCCATAGATGGAAAGAGCTTAAGAGACGAAGGTTAAAGGCCACCATAGATCAGCATCAAGAGAAGATTGCATCAGTCTCTTTACTGGCAAAATGTTCAGAAAAGGCTCGTTGCCATTGTGAGAATGCTTGCTACCCAAAACCTAGCCCTGCATGGCACTTCAGATCAACTGTATGTGCCAAACAATGGAAACTTCCTTAAAATTATGGTGCTGATGGCTGACTTTAATGCTGTACTCCAGGAGCATCTAAGAAGAGTCACCACCCAAGAAATACACACACACCACTATGTTGGAAAAACCATTCAAAATGAGATATCACAGTTACAGGAAACAAAAGTCAAAAGTCAAACAGAAGATTGTGACAGATCTGAAGTCAGCAAGATATTACTCTGTTATTCTGGACTGCACACCTGTTCAGCCATACGGAACAAATGACTTTAATGGTGTGTTTTGTAACAACAACAACAGAACCTAGTGAAAATGTCCCTGCAATGGTGACTGTCAGAGAGCATTTTCTAGAATTTATTAACATTGATGACAGTATAGGAGCTAGTATGACAAATGTGCTTCTTAAAAAGCTGGAAGATACAGGGAATTGCGATAGCTGACATGAGAGGTCAGGGCTACGATAATGGTGCCAACATCAGAGGAAAGAACAGAGGAGTGCAGACACAGATCCGAGAGTTAAACCCTCAAGCTTTTTTTGTCCCATGCAGTTCTCATTCATTGAGCCCGGTGGTCAGTGATGCAGCATCAGCTTCTAGTGAGGCTGCTGAATTTTTTAATGTAATTCAAAGCATAATTTTTCTCTGCATCAACTCATCAATGGCAAATTTTGAAGCAATATCTGGGAACATCCTCTCTGACACTGAAACCACTGAGTGCCACACGATGGGAAAGTCGAGTGCAGGCAATAAAGCCTATCAGACACCAAATTGGGAAAATAGATGATGCCATTATGGAGGATAATTCTATGACAAGAACTGTTTGTGGGAGAACAGTGGCAGAGGGAAACGGAATCACCAGAAACATACATAACTTCAAATTTCTGTGTGCCTCAGTGTTGTGGCATGACATACTGTTTGAAATAAATGTTGTAAGCAAGAGACTCCGAGGTGTTGACCTTGATATATCTGGAGCAATGGAACAAAGCAAAGTCATACCTACAGTCTTACCAGTCAGATGAGGGATTTCAAAACATTCTGAAGAGTGCACAGAAATTGGCACAGGAACTTCACACTGAAGCTATTTTCCCACCCATTCAAGAATACAAGAGTCACCGAAGAAGACAACATTTTGATTACGAGGCACGAGATAATCCCATAAGATACCCCCAAACAACAATTCAAACTCGAATTCTTTAACCTGGTGCTGGATTGTGCAATACAGTCAGTTGAAGAACGTTTCATGCAGCTCAAGGAACACAGCAGTATATTTGGGATGTTGTATGATATTCCAAAACTCCTCACTGTACCTGAAGAAGACCTACACCAGCAATGCAGGGCACTAGAGACCGTGTTGACACATGATGACATGCGCAATATTGATGCGAGTGATTTAGGTGATGAACTGAAAGCCCTTTCAAGATACATTTCAGCAGGATCAACTCCAAAGGCTGTTCTGGAATATATGTACACAAATAAGAGGACCACCCTCTTTCCAAATGCTTTTGTTGTTCTGCGCAAACTTCTAACACTTCCTGTTACAGTTGCCAGTGGAGAATGCAGCTTCTCCAAGCTGAAGTTAATAAAAACACATCTACACTCCACAATGACACAGGAGAGGCAGGTCGGCCTTCCAACCATCTCAGTAGAGCATGAGCTGGCCCAGACCAGGGAACTTCAGCAGGAAGCAGTTCAAATCTTTGCAACCAAGAAGGCACGGAAAGCACCACTTTGATTATTCAAACAGATAAAAATGCCAGTGTTTACTATGCAGACAAGAAAAGTTACATTTGCTGTTCAGGCATTTGAAAGTTAAGTGTTACTTACAATTTTTGAACAAGGCATTTTAAGTTGTTAGTTCCCCTTTATTGGGGTAGGTAGCAGAGCAGTACTGTGAGAGGAGAAGAACGGGGAGAAGGCAGAACTGAGACCTTTCGAAGTTTTGGCCCAAGCAAGGGGGCATGAGGGTGTCATCTGAGCTCCCCACCTCAGGTGCCAAAATGTTGTTGGTCAACCCTGCTCCAGAGAAGAGCTATATGAACTGAAATGCTTTTAAAGACAATGTTAGTGTAATAGGGCCCGTAGGTCGCATTTCAGCATCTTATACAAAGTAGTGACTGGGTAAGGTATAAAGAAGTTCCTAAAGTTCTGTTTCAAGTTTGAAGTATGCAAGAACAAAGGCACTGTACTTTGTAGCACAGTACAGTATTATATCAGCACCATATGATGCTTATACATTGAATTTCTCCATAGGATCTTGTAAATAGGTTTTACAAGCTACTGAACCTCTTCAGCTAGAAACCTCTCACTCCTCATCACTTTACTTGATAATGAAAACTCCATGCAGTGGACGTATGAATCAAAACAGAATATATTTTTTCAAATGTCCAGGTCAATTTCTCCCAAACCAGATTATTTTATTGAAGCAAAATTGTGTGATGTGTTGGTTAAGAGGAGTATAAAATCCTTCTAGTATAGAAACATATCATGTTAGCAGGATTTAAGCTTATGTATTCAGACACCTTTAGCAAAAAGGAAAGATTGCATTAAAAAAATCAAACTATGAATTGTACCCCTTCTAGCTTGGTGGAGACATTTGCCTGCATCATTCCACAGATACCTAGGCACAATAGCAGCTACATTTAATCAAATGCTAAAACAAATGTTAAATATTGACTGTATCCTTTAAAAATGTTAATCTTGCTTTAACTTTCTTTTTACATGTCATTTTAAAATTAGTCTGTGACAGACAAAGTTTATATGGCCCGAACATTGAAGAAAGCCAATTTGTTTGGTATGGGAGGCAGAAATCTGACGGCGACTTATTGTATTTTACATTTAATGCCTACATACAGCACAGAGATGAAGCTGGTTGCCAAACATTGGAGTTGCGGCAAATAATACACCCTCTGT
This sequence comes from Lepidochelys kempii, assembly GCF_965140285.1. Taxonomy (NCBI): domain Eukaryota; kingdom Metazoa; phylum Chordata; order Testudines; family Cheloniidae; genus Lepidochelys; species Lepidochelys kempii. The sequence continues at coordinate 181,551,850 of NC_136380.1, forward strand.
GCTTCCATCAGAAGCAAGGTGTATACACACATACCAGCTACTCTTTATGAGCAACAGAATTGCTATTTGCCTATTTCAAATAGTATCCAAATGTGCTACGCACAGCAAGAATACCGAGAGCAAAGAATGCTTAATATTCCAGCCCAGCTCTCTGAAAAAAAGCATTGAAGTGACAGAGCAGTGTTCTGTAGAGCAACATGATATGTCTGCTTTAAATGGAGAATAATGGATTTAAGTTTAGTACAGAACTAAAGGTTTCCATTACTATTCATGAATTCTGAAATGTTCTACTACAGAAATTCCTTTTGCATGAAATGTTCATCAGCATCACTGTGTGAAACTACAAAAAAACCATAAAGCCTGGCCCCTTGCACAATACAGTACTTACCTCTGTTTGTGCATTAACAAAGAATATTTCTATGGAGTTTATCAAAAGTCACCCATGTCTGTAAACGAACCATTTAAAACAAATAAGTTTTAGACTGATGCTGTCAGAAAAGAAATCCTACTGGTTCCACTTGGAACCCGTCATCTTCCTATTACTAAATGGCCTACCATTTGTCTACAGGAGGAAATACCCAATACTTTAGAAAAGCAGTTGCCATGGGGACTGAAGGTAACCTTTTGGCTGGCAAAGCAGGAATGTTAATTTGTCACTCCATAAAGGGATCATTACTACAGAATTGCATCTTTATCAGTAATTATTTTAACACTGAAAGAGCTCCAGAGATGTTTTTCCCATATACAAAAAAAAAAATTATCCAAAGAGCAAACTACCCATTCACCATGAAAACAACACTCTCACTTATGCTCTGTGCACTTGAGCATTTAATTTGAAATACATTTTGGGTGACCAGATGTCCTGATTTTATTGCGATACTCCTGGTATTTGGGGCTTTTTCTTATATAGGCTCCTATTACTCCCCACCCCCATCCCGATTTTTCACACTTGCTGTCTGGTCAGCCTAAATACATGACTTGATCCTGTAGTTAAATCCCATTTAACTCAGTGAGAATCTTGCATAACTAATGCCTAAAGGATTGGGGCCATAGTATTTTGGTAGACTAGGACTTATGATCAATTCTCAAAACACAAGCTGTATTTATTTCACATCATAGAATAATTCTTGAAAACAAAAATACTATTAAAGGTTCACAAAAAGAAAAGGAGTACTTGTGGCACCTTAGAGACTAACCAATTTATTAGAGCATAAGCTTTCGTGAGCTACAGCTCACTTCCTCAGATGCATATCGTGGAAACTGCAGCAGACTTTATATATACACAGAGAATATGAAACAATATCTCCTCCCACCCCACAGTGGGAGGACAGTGGGGTGGGAGGAGGTATTGTTTCATATTCTCTGTGTATATATAAAGTCTGCTGCAGTTTCCACGATATGCATCTGAGGAAGTGAGCTGTAGCTCATGAAAGCTTATGCTCAAATAAATTGGTTAGTCTCTAAGGTGCCACAAGTACTCCTTTTCTTTTTGCGAATACAGACTAACACTGCTGTTACTCTGAAACCTGTCATTAAAGGTTCAGCTTTTGTTGCACCTAAAATCATTGATAGCCGATTTCAGGGGGACTATTCACAAAGAAAGGTACTACTCAGTTTGAGTGAGGGTGGCAAAATGTGGTCCTAAAATGAGCAGTTATTTGTATAGTCATTTCTGATTGCTTGCAAATAGGAGTTTCTCTCCCCACCTCACACATGTGCAGCATAATGCTGAAGCAACTTAGGGCCAAGTGAATCCCCTATTTGCTTAGGAAACATCTTAGTATTTCTATTTGCATGCAAAAAGTACTAACTATTCCAACATTTTTGTTCGCTGGGTTGTCTACTTATAGTTACATTTCATGTGGTATTTTAAAAAATGTCCTATCTAAAAACCAAGTCAAAAGTGGGGGGAGGGGGATTGTTTTTTTGAAGTGTACGGGAGATTGGGAAAATACTGAAGGCAGTTTCTAAAGCCTTAGTTAACAAGCTTCTTCTGTTTGCATATTCAATTCCTCAAAGTAACATATGCATAATTTTATCATCGTTGTGTGCCATCTGGAGTATATTGATTGAACTGCAGTTTTAAAATGAGGTCTAACAGATAATTTGGTTGCATACATTTGGAAATAAAGTGATTATACTCAAACTGAATAGAGCTATTTAGGAATGGAGCTATAAGATTAAACTTGAAAATATATCCACTCTACCTGAGCAGACCAAGGGAGAAAGTCAAATCCTTACAATTTTACACTTTACTGTTATCTAATTTAAGTAAGAAAGGCTGTTTTAGGGAAGACTGTGCCCGCATTTTACAGTGTATTTTTGAAAAGGAGCCACTGTGCTGCTCTAGTCAAACCCTTTAATTCAGACTACCTAAAGAGAAAGAGAGAGAGAGAGACAGACAATAGGCTAGAACAATTTATTTTATACAATATCCTGTCAATTGGGCTTCACTTGAGATTACACTACATGGAAAGTTTTATCAGGAGTTCATCCATCCTAAACATTATAGTGAACTCTGTTGCTATAGGAACACAGGAATGGTCATAGCACAACAGAGGAATGGTACATCTAGTCTGATATTTTGTTTCAGCCTGTGGCCAATGCCACATTCATCAAGGAAATGTTTCATCAAACGCCACCTCACAATTTCCCTCCCCTCCACAAATACTTTTGGATTATCAAAACACAGTGGCCACGGGGTTATTCTGTAAATGAATACACAAAACGAAGTCAGCCACACACATTCACACACAACATCAGTTCACTTACTGAAAGAAGTTTTCTGAACTTTTTTCCTGTTACTGAAGGCTAATTGGTCTATAATCCCTTGGGGCACCCATCAAACACCCTTAGGTACATTTTGTAAAGATGGATACAATGTTGGTCCCCTGCCAAACAACACTAAATTAAAGTTACATATTTCCATAGCAACTCAGCTATTTTGCTCTCAGTGATTTTGTTCCATCAGAGCTCCTGGATGAGTGCTATTTGATGCTGGTGATTTCCTTCAAATTTAATATCTTGAATTGCTAACATGACTCCGATACCTCCGTCTCAGAGAGTGCCCCACTGCCTCTGCCTATAAAGAGCAACTACCGGTAGTTATTTCTCCTTTTCATATGTGGTAAAGACTGATGCAAAGAAATTCAGATTTTAACATCAAAGGCAACAATTACAATCATCAAGTCTGACCTCCTGTGTAACACAGGCCATAGAATTGCATTCTGTGATTCCTGCAGTTAGCCTAATAATTTGTGGTTGAACTCTATCATGTCTCAGACATCTAGCCTTGATTTAAAGACTCCAAATAATGGAGAATTTAGCAAATCTCTTGGTATTATGTTCCGATGGTTAATCACCTTGACTGCTAAAATTGTGTCTTATTTTTAGTTTGAAATTCACTGACTTTCAGTCATTGGATTCTGTAAAGCCTTTGTCTGCTAGATTAACATACCCTCGTGTGTCAGGTATCTGCCATCTCAGTTGGCACATATGGACTGTGATCAAGCTGCTTCATAACCTTCTCTTCAATAAACTAAATAGCCGGAGCTCCTTTAGTTTCTCTGCCTGCGTTGTATTCTCTTAGATTTCTGAGCCAGTTTTTAATATGTTAGGAAAACAAAGTGGAACTGACTTACAGAGTGAGGTTATATTTTACCCTTTGAACAGCTTCACAATAAGTTTATTCTAACCAAAAATGAGACATGCAAATTGCAATGTATTGAGACTATCTTGATCCAAACATACTCTTGCATCCTACCATGTAATGACAGTTTCTCTCTCTCTGGTTGAAATCCTGATCCCACTGATCATAGATATGGCAGGGCTGGAAGGGACCTTAAGATGTAATTTAGTCCAACCCCCTGCGCTGAGGCCGGATCATGTATACCTGTCAGGATGGTCTAGGTGTTTGTCTAACCTGTTCTTAACTTCCAATGAGAGGGATTCCACAATCTGCCTTGGAAGTCTGTGCCAGTACTTACCTACCCTTACAGTGAGAAAGGGTTTCCTAATATCTAACCTAAATCTCCTTTACAGCAGATTAAGTCCACTGCTTTTTGTCCTATCTTCAGTGGACATGGAGAACATCATCCTCTTTATAAAAGCCTGTAATGTATCGGAAGACTTATCAGGTCCTCCTGCCCCATTCTTCTTGTCTCAAGACTAAACATACCCAGTCTTTTTAACCTTTTCCTCATAGGTCAGGTTTTGTAAACCGATTAGCATTTTTGTTGCTCTCCTCTGTGATCTCTCCAATTTGTCCCCATCTTTTCTAAACTATAGCACCCAGAGCTGGACATAGCACTCGAGATGTGATCTCACCAATGCTCAGTAGAGCAGAACAATTATCTCTGGGTTAATACATACAACACTCCTGTTAATACACCAGAGAATGATACACCACAGAATATTAGCCTTTTCTGCAGCTGCAAAACATTGACGACTCATTTAATTCGTGATCCACTATAATCCCCAGATCCTTTTCAGTACCACTTCCTATCTAGTTATTCCCCATTTGGTAGTTAGGAAGGAAAAACTGAATGCCCAATACATTGCACTTGCCTGTATTGAATTTTAAGTTGTTGATTTCAGACCCATTTTATAATTTGTCAAGGTCGTTTTGAATTCTAATCCTGTCCTCCAAAGTGCTAGCAACCCCTCCCAACTCTATGTCATCTACAAGTTGTATATGTATACTCTTCACTCTATTATAATGACAAAACTCCCATTGACTTCAGTGGAGATTTCACCCTTTGTATGCTGGTGTTTGCTATATACCATCTGTGACTCTAAAGGTATTCTTGTACTGCGGTTGAGGTCAGACAAATGACAACAGTGGCCATAGTTAAAATGTTTCTCCCATTTCAAAAAAAGATTACCAGTTGCAGCTGTATTCCCCATTGGAAATACTGAAAAATCTTATTCAGACAAGCAGATTCTTGCAAAGTAAAATAAACTTGTGAAGCAAAATAGCTCTACATAAAAAATATAGCAACACCTTAACTAAACAGATTCTGGTTCAGATCATCTGTTATTTGTGGTGCAGAGCTAAGGATAATTGTTTGGGGTGAAATATATAGTTAAGGACCTTTAAGTACGTCCTCCACTTCTATAGGAGATTGGAAATTTTCTATTCCCCCTCCCCTCCGTCAAGCTCTTTGGTGGGTTGAAATGTAACCCTGTGTTCTTGTACATCTCCGCTATGATCTTGAAAAATACAATTTTAGGATTCTTGGGTCTTCAAGAAGGCTTTCACAACAGTCTGGTTTTTACAAAAGCATTTCCTTCCTAAAATGCAGGAACATAAACATGAAGGCCTTTGGTCTCTCTCTCATGGCTGGTTTAGTATTCTGGAGTGATGGTTCTTAGGTTATTCGTACCGTGAGACATTTTGTTATCGCCCCCTTCTAACCTTCCCATCTCCAGCAAGAAGGAGAATTGCCCATGCTTAATTGGGTGTCAGCTCCCTGCCACCTCCCATGTGCTACCACCCCACCAATCTCAGGTAAATTGCAGCCCTTCCTTTGTCTTGCAGATTAAAAAATAGGTGTACCCCAGTTCTTGACCTTTTTGAAGTGTTCCCCTTATCCACTGAACAGTTACAGAATTACCAAGTCAGTTGTCCCCAAAGGAAGAGTAGACAAACCAGCTTGGAGCATTCAGTTTATGATCAGCTTCTTGTATAACACCACAGCACAGATATATTTATAGTGAAACCATAGGTTTATTATTAAAAATAGATATTTAAGTGATGGTGAGTAAGGATAATAGAAACAGAAAGGTTACATATAAAACAAAATTATAACACATTTTCTAGAGATTGAACCTAAAAGACTAACCTTCTCTCACCTCAAATGTCCTTTGCCTAAGCGTTTGCCAACCAAGCCTAAGCGAAACCCCCTTTTCTGAATGTTAACATTCTGTCTGTTTACTGTCTCAGGTACAGCATTAAAAGGGTATCTCCTTTCGTTTTACCTACATCCCCACGTCCACTGCCTGCCCTAGACAAGACAACCCTCCCTGTAGTTCAGTTTCCAGTCTCTTGCCTCCCAGTTGACTTCCGATCGCCACCCCCCATTTACTTCATATGTGAATGAGGCTTCCATTGAGTTTATAGCTGTTTGGTGGCAGCAAGCGCTGGAAGGTAGGCGGAGGAGCGGGGACGCGGAGTGCTCAGGGGAGGAGGCGAGGATGGATGCACAAACAGGTGGAATGAAGGATGGATGGGAAGCCTTAAATCTCATTTCCTAACATTCAAATGCTTGACTTTGCCACCTAAACAATATTTTTTAACTTTGTATCCAAAAAGCTATCTAAATACACAGACCACTTCCCACTCTCTCTTTCTATACTGGTATCACTAGTGCTATTAAGACTACAAGCTTCTATGGGCAGAGACTCATGTTAACACATTTTATCCACTGTATAATGCTAGGCACACTTTAAGAGCTATACATATTAATACCTTGCATATTTATACCTGCCTATGGAAATTTCCACTACATGCATCTGACGAAGTGGTATTCACCTACGACAGTTTATACTCCAATACGTCTGTTAGTCTATAAGGTGCCACAGGACTCTTTGCTGCTTCTACAGATCCAGACTAACACGGCTACCCCTCTGATAATTTACATGTGAACATCCTTTGTCTGGCATAAACTGTTCATCAACTCTGCCTTAATACTTACTGACGGTAAGAACACATTTCCAGAACAAGCACAACCACACCCCCCTCACTGCTATATACTAGCAGTACATATATTTTACAATGAGACTAAAAACCAGTGAGACACTGGTTTCCATTTAAGACTTCACATTGTATTCTTTATGGATGAATGCTATGAAAGCAGAGTGCTAGGTATAGTCAGTTTGTCAGGCCTACTTATAGTTGCTGTTACAGAACAGTGAACTCTAATGGGCCTCTGTGTCATACTTCAGTCTTCCTCTCTCAGACTGTTTAGGATCCAAGAAGCAGCATGTATACAATATCTGACACAACATCTTTAAGGTAGCAGTTACCTCTGTAAAAATTCAGTAATTTTCCCCTGTTGAAATACTTCTGGGAACCCCTAGATCTACCAAAACAGTGAGGGGGCAATTGGGTTGGTGCTTATGCCATAGTGGCCATTGTCCTCCATTGGCTCCACTAAATGTCACTAATGGGTATTTTGTTTTAAAAAGGACATAACCACGGTGTAGCTTGAAGGCACAAGCTGTCAGTGCAGTTCAGTGCTGCCAACTCTGATTATTTTATTAGGTCTCACAGGGTAGGTATGATCTGGAATAGGCTTCCAAGGGAAGTTGGGGAATTCCCATCATTGGAGGTTTTTAAGAACTGGCTTGGTCAAAACACTTGACAGGGATGGTCTAGATTTACTTGGTCCTGCCTCAGTGCAGGGGTGAACTTGACTTTTCAGGTCTCTTCCAGCTCAACATTTCTATTTTTTTTTTAAATATTTGGGGGGTTTCAATCTGCCCTTGGCTGCTGGGTACAGCTTCCTCACCATCACTGTCTAACTCTAGAAGATAGGAGTAATTCTACCCTACCCTCACCCCAAACGTCACTTTAACTATAAATTCTTGTCACCCAGGATTTTATTTAGTAAGATTCTGCCTCAAGGCCCTTTCCACCAAGAGATTTATTTTATGTAGAACATACTGAAACTTTTTGTACAGAACAATATTCTCCCTCTATGACCTGCTCTTGTTGAGGATTACAGAACCCAATCCTGCATACACTTATACATAATGTTAATAACTTTATTAGTTTCACTGATCTCAGTAGGATCATGCACAAGTAGATCTATTGTGCAAAAAGCGCATATAGGATCAGGCCTTTAGACATATTTATGGTGTCCTTTTTGGCCTGATCCTGCTTCCATTTATCTCAAAGGGAATTTTCTCATGGTTTTAAATGAGGGAAGGATTTACCCTGCTTCAGAACATAAAAACAGCCAATACTGGATCAGACCAATGTAGGGTGACCAGATAGCAACTGCGAAAAAACAGGACGGGGGTCGGGGGGAAATAGGCGCATATATAAGAAAAAGTCCAAAAAAACGGGACATCTGGTCACCCTAGACCAATGGTCCATTTAGCCCAGTATCCTGTCTTCTGACAGTGGCCAATGAAAGATGCTTCACTGGGAATGAAAAGAACAGGGCAATCCCTCCCCTGTCGTGCAGCTTCTGGCAGTCAGAGACTTGGTGACACAGAGCAGGGATTGCACCCTTGACCATCTGGGATAACAGTGTTGATAGACCTGTCCTCCATGAACGTATGTAGTTCTTTTTCTAACCCGGTCATACTTCTGTCCTTCACAACATCCCCTAGCAACAAGTTCCACAGGTTGACAGTGCATTGGGTGAAGAAGCTTCTTATGCTGGTTTTAAACCTTCTGCTTATTAATTTCACTGGGTGACCCCTGATTCTTGTGTTATGTGAAAGGGTAAATAATTCTTCCTTATTCACTTTCACCACACCATTCAGATTTTAAGCCTTTATTTTATTTCCCGCCCCCTCCAGTCATCTCTTTTACTCCAAACTGAAAAGTCTCAGTCTTTTAATCTCACCTCATATAAAAGCAGTTTCATACCCCTAATAATTTTTGTGGCCCTTCTCTTATTTTTTCCAGTTCTAATATATCTGTTTTCAGATGGGGCGGCCAGAACTGCGTGCAGTATTCAAGCTGTGGCATACCTTAGATTAATGTAGTAGCATTAGGATATTTTCTGTCTTATTAAATAGTCCTTTCCTAATGGCTTCTAATATTCTATGCACCAGTTTGACTGCCACTGCACACTGAATGGTTTCAGAGTAACAGCCTGAATTCTGTATTCGCAAAAAGAAAAGGAGTACTTGTGGCACCTTAGAGACTAACCAATTTATTTGAGCATAAGCTTTCGTGAGCTCCAGCTCACTTCATTGAGCTGGAGCTCACGAAAGCTTATGCTCAAATAAATTGGTTAGTCTCTAAGGTGCCACAAGTACTCCTTTTCTTTTTGCACACTGAATGGATGTTTTCAGAGAACTATCTGCAATTATCCCCAAGATCTCTTTATGTGTGGTAACAGCTTATTTAGATCCCTTCATTGTATATGTATTGTTGGGATTATGACTTCCAACGTGCATTACTTTGCACATATCAACATTGAATTTCATGTGCAATCCCATTGCAACTCTTCACAGTCTGCTTTGAACTTAACTATCTTGAGTAATTTTGTATCATCTGCAAACATTGCCACCTCACTTTGCCCCCCTTTTTTTTTCCAGATAATTTCTGAGTATGTTGAACAGCGCTGGTCCCAGTACAGACCCTGGGAAACCACCACTATTTACCTCTCTTCACTGTGAAAACTAACCATTTATTCCTATCCTTTGTTTCTTGTCTTTTAACCAATTACTGATCGATGAGAGGACCTTCCCTCTTACCCCATGACTGCTTATTTTGCTTAAAAGCCTTTGGTGAGGGAACTCGTCAAAGGCTCTCTGAAAATCCAAGTACATTATATCCACTGAATCACCCTGGCCAAGTTTGTTGACCCCCTCAAAGATCAGGGTCTGATTCAACAACAAAAGCTCAAAAACAAGAAGTCTTCCCTGGAGCCTTAAGCCAGGCACAACTGCAAACTTCTCTGGTCTAGTCAGGGTCTTTCCTGCCTTAGCAGTCTATTCACAGCCCTTCTTAGCTGGCGCCACTGCCCTTCTCCCAGGATCTTCCTTGTAGGAGTCTCTTACTCTCCGCAGTCTCTCTACAGCTCCTGAGCTTCTTTTCCATTTCTGCTACTTTCTGCTGCCCTTTATAGAGGTATCACCTCCTCCATAGATAGCTAGTTTTAATTAAACTGAATACTTCATCCCAGATGTAGCAGGCAGGGCTATTTTACCCATTGGCATCAATGGACATTTTGCCATTGGCTTCAGTAGGACCAATCTGTTTCAGCAACGCCATTTTGCCGCTCACTATAATTGGCACTAGTATGGACCATGGTCCGTGGTTCCTAAATTACATATGTCAACAGCGGCAAACCCTTAGGAAGGCTTTCTCCTACTATGGTGTTTTGTAGAAAACTTACAACCTTCAATTAAATACAACACACCTATTAAAACAGAAAGCCACAGTAAAACTACTTGCTTCTTCCTATGCTGCCACCTCATTTTTTTTTATTTCAGGGAATGAAAATTAGTGCAGTTTCTATAGGCAAGATGCTTTCACCCATCTCTTTTTCTCATCAAAGATATCTTTTTCCCTCCAATCCAGTGAGAAAATTTCATAATGATGAGGCCTGTGCTTCATGTATATTTCACTGCCCACACATCTGGTGATCTTTAGCATTATGCACTTCGGCATGCCCGTGATAAAAATGCCTGAGAGATTACAATACACCTAATGTTATAAGTAACACTTAAATAGGTTTTAAAATAGGATTTTTAAATAGGTTGCTTGTTTGCTTTTTCCTTTAAATCACAGCTGATCAGTAGAATTAAGTTATCTGTGGACAAAAGTCAAATATTTGTGTTTCAAAATAGCCCTGCATTTATTTAATATTTTTAAACATTGTTCTACCTTTTATACTGAATACATGTGTCACGGTTCCTCCCCCACTCTGAACTCTAGGGTACAGATGTGGGGACCTGCATGAAAAACCTCCTAAGCTTATCTTTACCAGCTTAGGTCAAAACTTCCCCAAGGTACAAAATATTACATCCGTTATCCTTGGACTGGCCGCTACCACCACCAAACTAATACTGGTTACTGGGGAAGAGCTGTTTGGATGCGTCCTTCCCCCCAAAATACTTCCCAAAACCTTGCACCCCACTTCCTGGACAAGGTTTGGTAAAAAGCCTCACCAATTTGCCTAGGTGACTACAGACCCAGACCCTTGGATCTTAAGAACAATGAACAATCCTCCCAACACTTGCACCCCCCCTTTCCTGGGAAATGTTGGATAAAAAGCCTCACCAATTTGCATAGGTGACCACAGACCCAAACCCTTGGATCTGAGAACAATGAAAAAGCATTCAGTGTTTTACAAGGAGACTTTTAATAAAAAATAGAAGTAAATAGAAATAAAGAAATCCCCCCTGTAAAATCAGGATGGTAGATATCTTACAGGGTAATTAGATTCAAAACATAGAGAACCCCTCTAGGCAAAACCTTAAGTTACAAAAAAGATACACAGACAGAAATAGTTATTCTATTCAGCACAATTCTTTTCTCAGCCATTTAAAGAAATCATAATCTAACACATACCTAGCTAGATTACTTACTAAAAGTTCTAAGACTCCATTCCTGTTTTGTCCCTGGCCAAGACGACTACAGACAGACACAGACCCTTTGTTTCTCTCCCTCCTCCCAGCTTTTGAAAGTATCTTGTCTCCTCATTGGTCATTTTGGTCAGGTGCCAGCGAGGTTACCTTTAGCTTCTTAACCCTTTACAGGTGAGAGGAGCTTTCCCCTGGCCAGGAGGGATTTCAAAGGGGTTTACCCTTCCCTTTATATTTATGACAACATGTTTCAAGGTAGCTCTATAACATGGTCCAGATAAGTGCAGAGCTTTCCAGAAGGTGGTGTCTGGAGATAATTAGTCCCAAGAATCATGAAATAAGCCTTCCAAATCATTACAGACTCAAGTGTCTCCTGTTTTACACCTCTGGAACCTCATGGAAGTCATGAGTCTGAACAGGTAACTATGGGCACAGTTTCACTGTAGCATTTGAAAGAAAAACAGGGGCTGATGCTCTGCTGGTGCAACTTGTTGATAAATTAGGCAATTGCTTGGCCACACTTTGGTTCAGTATGAAATATATTCACAAGACTAAATAACCACTATCAGTCAGGCTCATTGCAAAAAGCCAATAAACAACAAAGTATAGGAAGAAAAGTTTAATACCTGTTTCTTGGAAGCCATCTCATGAGGTGTTCTATTCACCTTATCCAGAAGATGTACTCCCAAGTTATATTCCTAAAGCCATCTTTTTATAATCTACCTGTTTACAAATAAAAGGTACAGTATGGATAAATCTAGTTTCAGATGACAATCAGCTTTCTTCCTTGTTTTTCTGATACCCTGGTATACCCCTTATCTCTTTGTTCTGAACACATGCATTCCAGGTATCAAGGACCATGAAGACAGCTCCTTATTTTGTACCAGGTAGAAGATTGATATATCTTGTTCTTTTCCTTGGGACATTCCAGTATTAGCTTGTGAGTGTAACTCCCTACCGGTTGCTATGGTAAAACAGGCATATGTCCTGATCTTAACAGCATTCCGATCTCCTTAAGCCAAAGTTTACTACTGCAGCTAATGCAAAGTGTTATGGGATACTTGACATGGATGAACAAAATTTTTAACATAACTTCCCGATACTTATATTAATACTATACCCAACATATGTATTGGCTAGCATTATCATATCTCTAGTGATTACCATGGGCTTCAGTGGAGCTATGATCATTTACACCAGATGAGGATCTGCCCCACAATGCTTCCAGACATTCTTTGTATATGACTATTACTCTGTTTCCTTCTCCCAACAAGTTTAAGTCTTGTTTTAATACATAGTTTTCAATTTTAATGCTTCTTGTTTAAAAAGCGTAGATACTTTGCAAAGCGCATACTCTGTTAATGAATTACATATTATACTGCTACATACAAAGAGGTTCCATTACCACAGGCTAATTACTCTCACGCTACATATAACTTGCTTGAACTATACAAAACAAGACATGGAATTATTCTAGCTATAACAAACTGAAACATACTATACTGTAGTCTAAATATATTAACTCATAACCAGAGCTGAAATGCTGCTAGTCTGTTCAGTATGCAAGGAATGTCACACATTCCACAGCAGTGGGAACTGCATATAAAGTCCTATATATGTTAAAATTGCTCTAAGTGTTTCCCAATGACCGTAAAGGGGAATAAAATTGACATTTTACTGGTTCTGTCCCTCTAACTTTGTACTGATCCTGGATAATCTTTAGATGCTACAGTCCTGTGGAGGTCAGAGTTAAAAAATAATATCTACTGTGTCCATATGGCAGAATATTAATAGAATCCATGCAACAGCATTTACTTACTTAACTATATCACACCTCAACATAGCAAGAGCCAATCATCATAGTGAATAGGCTATTTTGGAAATGTTTAAGATGATTTTTCAATTTGATTTGGAGCCAACATACAGCCAATTTATGATAAGCAGCAGTATACACACACACACTTATTCCATATGAAAATTCTGTCACCTTTTAAAGCTTCTGGACGGAATAATTTTTGAGAGATAATTGTCTCCATCATTTCATTTTACAAAAACCTTTGACAATTTTTTTCTACATGTGAACTAATTTTGAATTTAGGGAAGAAGAAAATATTGCTTTATTCTCAAAGAAACAAGCTTCCCTTATTAATGTGGTTCTCAGCATGATTGGTAAAAGCCAGGACTAAACATATAATGGTGGCAGATACTCAGTCAATTTAAAAACAAAAAGACATCCTTTTATGAATGCTTCTTTGTCCTTGAAATATCTCCCTTTTAATATAATGTTTGTAAACGTGCTGTACATTATGGTCAAAAATATGCTTATAAAGTACAAAGCATGTAGAATAATTAAACCTTTATATTCCCTTCCCCCACACTGCATTTATTGTCATTCTTTGCCATGCTGGGCTGACTTACCTGCTGAGCCCAAGTTTGCACTGGGAGTATTTTAAGCAGAGGGCCATATGAGAAATAGATTTGCCCTCAGGCTGCTCTAATCTATGCCAGCTGGTTAAGGAGTTGCTGAAGTGCATTAAGTTCCAGACATCTGTCCTCTGAGCCTATGACATACTCATGAAGAGTTGCAGGGGGAAAAAAGTGGGCATCAAAGCCAGATATTCCTGTGGAAGATTCCCTCACACTGAGAAATTCCCCAGTTTTAGAAGCCCTCCCGCTGACATCACCACCCCTCCCCCGACACCAGAAGACTACCAGTATGCAGTTTAAAAAAAATAACTATTCAAAGATTTTATAATTGTTCATGACATGTTACATTCTCAGGCAGCAGGCACATGATTTTAAGCACCAAGTCATGCATTAAGCAGAAGTCATTGTTTTCAGAAGAAACAATGGCATCTTGATGTATTAAATTTATATGTCACAGGAAGATACTAGGGAACAAATCATGCTAAAAAAACCAGAAAAGTGATTTCTAGAAAAGTGTGTGCACATTACATAAGTTACTATGGTCTCCAGTATCAACCGTCACAGCTACAGTTCTGAAGAGTTTCCATTCTGATCCTGTTTTACATTGTAGCCCCCACAATTGGAGAATGCTGATTTACAGTAATTAAGCCTCCAAAAACACTTGAGGGAGAAGAGTATTAGTCTGATTTTACAGATGGGAAAGGGAAAATGAACAGAGTTTAAATGGTATTGGCTCTAAGGTCATTCAGGAAGTCAAAGGCAGAGACAGGAAGTGAGCTTATATCCCCCAGCTCTCCAACCTGTACTTTACTCACAAGTCCATCCTCCCTTTTAAGAAAGCCAAACATGAATAATTTTTTCTTCTATATTTAAACAGAATACCGTTGTAACATCTGGCTCCCCCCACCTCTATCCTCAGAAAAAGATTACTGTTTTTCCTCCTAGCCTTCAGTGGAACCAGCCCATTGAAGACTTCCAGGCTTGGTCACAGGGATTCCTCCATAATGATGCAGAATACTTTTGCCACAGAATGAATATGCTGATGGCATAGCATTCCTCAAGAGTAACTGGATGAAATTTTGTGTCTTGTGTTATATAGGAGGTCAGATTAAATTATCCATTTTGTCTTTAAAACAAATCTATAAATCTAAATCTCAACCTAGAAAGGGTGAATCAGAACTAGGGGACTAAAGGACACATTTTCTAAAAAACCCAAAGACAGGTTTTCAGATGCTCAGCACCCACAATTGAACTAGGTTTTCAAAAGAGCTCATCTCCTATTTAAGCACCCACACAAGGGCCAGATTATCTGAAGTGCTCAGCACAGTAGCTCTCATTGTGACACAGATGGTGACATTTTCAAAAGAACCCAAACCACAATGAGCTTAGCACTTCTGAAAATTCAGCCACTTATTTCATGCCTAAATGGTAGCTGAGCAGTTCTGAAATTCTGTCCCCAAGGAAGCTCATGCAGAACTTTAAGCATGTGAGTAGTTGTCCTCTTCCTCCTCCCCCTTCCCCAGTGGAACTACTCATGTGCTTACTGTTATGCTAACGCTTTGCTAATCAGAGCCTACATCTGGGTTATAAGCAGCACAGTCCCACTCTACATTCCCAAAGGCAAACTGTTCTATCACATCATATAAAAAGCAGACATTATAGGAACTGCAGGAGGCACCTATACTTAAGCTTAATATGAGGATCTTTTCTGTTAAAAATTTTGATCTAGGTATCACTCAAACTAGGTTGACCTGTGCTCTTGGCTCTTTTAGGCTTTTGTACTCTCCAGTCTCTGGCCCCTGCACTCATCAATAAGTCTTTAATAACAAGAACATAATGAAGCATCATCTGTTTTGGATAAATGCATGAAAAACACAGCTGTGCATGAGAAAACAAGGAAAGTAAGATTTCACACGCCATTCCCATGCAGAGGACAAAAGAAACTGCATCTGTTCACTAGCAATCCTACTTTAAGCTAGCCTAGTATTTATTGCAACATTTACAACATTTTCTTTACTGATTTTTCAAGAAAAAATACAATGTTCTCAAAAAATTCCCAAATAATGCCATGAGAAAGACATTTCAGTTAGTACAAAAATTACTGACAAGAAAGTAAGGCAAATGTACAAGTCTATTGCTTTATATTTTCAACTTTTCTTCCCCCCTGCCCTTGCTTTAGGCACATGCACAGTAAAGTGTACAAAATTACAGAACAAAAGAATGGCCAAATTTGGTCAGACCAAAGGTCCATCTCACCCAGTATCCTGTCTTCTGACAGTGGCTAATGTTAGGTGCTTCAGAGGGAAACACCACAACAGGTAATCAAGTCATCTGTCCCCTGTCACCCATTCCCAGTTTCTTATAGAAGCCTAAGCCCTATTGACTTGCAGTGAAATTTAGGCTCCTAAATGCCCAAGTCCCCCTTGGAAAATGGTATTTAGATGCACCCAAATATGTTACTCTGAATCTGCAAGTCAGTGTGACTGGTGCTCCTTACATACTTAGGTATTGTAGAACACACACACACCCATCAATATACATTTTTAAATATGACCTCATCAAGGAATTACCATCCACCATAATCCCTCCTCAGCCCACCCCCTTTTTGAAAGCGTGGGAAGACAGATAAGCATTGCAGTGTGTGCCTACATGATCAACGGGCTCTATCAGGAGTTAAAAACTCAAGGGTCCCCTAATGCAAATATCCTGCTACTAAACCCCCTCCATTTAAATCATGAGTCTATATGCTTGACCATCTTAACTGATTTCTAGATATAAAAAGAAAGGAAGTCACTCAGGTAGTCAGGGCCCTCTCTCAAATAGCTTTAACCTATAGAGCCCCATACTGACTAACATCTTCACTTACCCCAAAAATTGAACTGGAAGCCAATGTAGTTCATAGAACACGGGCATGGTGCACTCACTATGAAGAGCACCACTTACATGCAGCAGAGATATAAGCTCCCCGGTGTTTGATTGGTCCCCAAGTATAGCCACATGAATGATGATTACAGAAATCCAATCTCAGTGTGACAGTAGATAACCAATAAGGCCTACATCTGGGGAAAAAGGATAGATAATCACAATTGACTAGAATGGGAAGTTTTAGAGTAACAGCCGTGTTAGTCTGTATCCGCAAAAAGAAAAGGAGTACTTGTGGCACCTTAGAGACTAACCAATTTATTTGAGCATAAGCTTTCGTGAGCTACAGCTCACTTCATCGGATGCATACTGTGGAAAGTACAGAAGATCTTTTTATGCACACAAACCATGAAAAAACGGGTGTTTACCACTACAAAAGGTTTTCTCTCCCCCCATCCCACTCTCCTGCTGGTAATAACTTATCTAAAGTAAGATAAAACCTTTTGTAGTGGTAAACACCCATTTTTTTCATGGTTTGTGTGTATAAAAAGATCTTCTGTACTTTCCACAGTATGCATCCGATGAAGTGAGCTGTAGCTCACGAAAGCTTATGCTCAAATGAATTGGTTAGTCTCTACGATGCCACAAGTACTCCTTTTCTTAGGATGGGAAGTGGCACGTGGGGAGATGGGGAAATAGCACCTAAGAAAGGAAGAGCATATTTGAAGCTGTAGACTAAGATTTCAGCCATTGATTCCCAAGGGTGAGATTTTCCGAAGCTCTCAGCATTGGTCTAACTCTGCTCCTACTGAAATCACCCATTGGAACCTTTAACAGAGAAGATTTGCTACCCCTCTCAAAGCAAGACTACTAAACTAGAAAAAACATTTTATAGATTTTAACAAGAAAAAAGTGGTGACTAATTCAACAAACAGGATGCTAGAATAAATAGATGCCATCTACTGTTAGAGATGCTAAAGAGAAATCTCAATTTATTGCCTACTGGAAATGGGAGGAACCAAAGATTGCTTACCTAAGCCAAAGAGTTGTACTATGCATGCAACTCTACTTCCATTGTACTGGCAGTATTGACCATTATATATGGATGTTAATATATACTGATATAGATACCATCTGTACTATTGACACTGTGGCTGGATGAGTGTGCTATGGCCTTTCAAAGCAGAAGGGATTTACTATTAGTCTTTTTTTATTCTCCATTTTGATTTACGTAATTTGTCACCAGGGGCTACATACAGACTACAATTATAACTTGATAGGGTAAAAACTTTTAGATGGAACTTGTGTAAAAAAGTTAATTTTGGGAAACAATGTTTTGTGGAAACGTATTGGTTTCAATGAAAACTTAGTGGGAAAAATTTATCAGGCGTAGAGGAGAGTGAGAGACTCTCTCTAAAGCCGGATAGATGGGGCACTGACATGGGAGACTCAGGTTCATGCCCCTGCCCGGATACCAGTTAGCTCTGTGTTCTTGGAGAACCAGGGAGCAGTGTCCAGCCTGTCTCTGACTCATGAAAGACACCCCTCCCTCAGCCTCTGCTTGAACCAAAACCAATCAGAGAAAAGACTTGCAGAAAGCAGTGAAGGGTGGTGGGAGACACGCCTAGACCCCTCCTGACCAGGGTGACAAGATTAAAGGCAAATCCCCTAGCCTCATCTGCATCAAAAATGGGACAGAGAGGCATCTCCATTAGCATACAGAATGCAGAACAGAGAACCGCACTGTGCTCTGGGATCAGAAAAGCAGGGAAGCACTGCATCATGGGGGATCTCTGCTCCAGATGTTAATGAACCTACGCCTGCACACACCCAGCTCAGCCATTATCAGACCAATTCTAGTAATGAATCCTTGATTGATATCCAAAATACTGAAGCACCCTAATTGCATTGTGAGCTCCCTGGAAGGATCATCATCCATAGCCAAGAGTGATCCGCTCCTATTGTCTAGCCTAAAGAAAACCCTTGAGTCATCAGTTTACCCATAAACAAATCTAGCATTCTCCCTTGAACCATTGTATTTTCCCTACAAAAACCCCTATTCACACTCCAGTAAGTGTTCTGATGCATGGATCCAAACTCTGCATCAGTTCCACTGGGAATTCATCATCTTCTCCTGGCTGATCGTGCTGGGGGCTCTGCGGTTCTCCAGCACTCAGGACCCTGAGCTACCACCATCACCTGGGAACTCCAACCAGTTCAAGTTTCATGGAAGTGATGAGATCCCTCTCTCTCTGTGTTTTCTTTTCTACTCAGGTATAACTTTCTAACCCTGACTTGTTTGATCGGTATAGTTTTCTATATAGGACTTTTGTAACCTTTAATAATGTAACTTATGTTGGTTTAGGCTCTCCTTGTGTAGTTATCACTATTATTCAATAAATAACTTTTATGGTTAAGCTGGCTGCTTCTCGCTCTCTCTGAACTTTACTCTTTTGTATTTTTAGCTTCCCCATTTACTCAGCAGCAGCGCTTCTCTTACCTAAGCTAAAGATCCCTGTAGTGCCCAAAATACTGTGGGGTTTGCTCATCAAGGGGGTTACTACCAGTGCAATAGTAACATGAAAGTGGGGATAGGGATGTGCTGAACCTGTGACATACAAGGGTTTGCAGCTTGGAAGGCTGCTCAACCCAGACTACTGAGTCCAGGGGCATAGAAGGGGTCAGCTTGAAAGTGCTGATTGACCCAGTCCACTCAGATTGCTCTGTTTTTGTGGTGGGGGGGAAGTTCATCTGGGGCTGGAGGAACCCAGCCCTAGGGAAACTAGGTCTGCAGAGTTGCTCCATTGGAGAGGAGACTTGCCAAAAGGAGAAGTAGAGCTCCATATGAAAACACAAGTGACATAAGCAGTACATTAATAGAATTACAGACCCCCCTCCCCCCCAAAGTGTAACCCTAATGAATGAGCATACCCCAATATGGTGGGAAAATCTGGTAACTGACTCAGGCAGATCAGGAATTTGAAACTGGGTTTCCCACATCCTATGCCAGTGCCCTAATCACCAGGCTTTAGAAATCATCTCTCCTTCTCCCCCACAACTGTCCACATGAAAAAAATGTAAGGTCCCATTCTTGTGACAATGCAGAATGAAAACTAATTTCAAAACTTCAAAATGTTTTGTGAAACCAAATAGTTGTTTTCCAGCCAGCCTTAATTGCAATAAAATCTCAGCTAAAAATTGACAAACTTTTTGCCACCAGAAAACTATGCCTTATAGATGCAATGCCTACCACTGAACTCACTGTACAG
This sequence comes from Lepidochelys kempii, assembly GCF_965140285.1. NCBI lineage: Eukaryota > Metazoa > Chordata > Testudines > Cheloniidae > Lepidochelys > Lepidochelys kempii. The sequence goes on from NC_136380.1 coordinate 181,571,682, forward strand.
TAATTGGAAGGATATAGTCCTCATCAGATGGCTTCCGAGTCAAGCAGCAGAAGGAATGAGCAGGATGCCCTGTTACATAACTGCTTGCAGTGGCTTTCCTATTTTTATTTATTTGAAGAAACAAATTGTTGACAGAATGATGACGAACTTAGAAGAACAAAGGAGACTTAGGAAAGTTAGAAACTTAAGATGATGGAATTGTAAACCAACCAGGTGGGACATGAAGACTTAAAGGATTGATGGTTTCTTTTTTTTTTTTTTTTAAGATGCTCAAGCCCCTCTTCTGCACCATTTCAACTGCTTAGTTACTGCCTTCACCCACATAGCAAACATAATTAACAGGTCACATGAAAGCCTGATCGGTGGCTGTCCAGTGCAGTAGTATTATATTGTCACTTTTTCCTCCCAGCTGAGAGCCAAAGTCCAGAAATGTCAGCCCAGCAGATACCTCCCACTCTTTCCCCCAACTATAAGACTATAATCAATTCTATTTAAACAAAATAGTGTATACTAGACATTTTTAAGACTCTTCAGCAAAAAGGGTAATAGGATCTAAACATAGGCTTCTCCTGTCTGAGTCATTTCTAGACTTTATCACAAAAAGCCATATTTTGTTACTAGTCATTTTTCTTGATAACCATAGATGACTGATTATTTTTCTCCTACTGGTGATAATATTTGGATGCATTCTATTCCTAGTAAAATGCCCTACTTTATCTGAATAACATTCTATTTTATCATGCAAGATCCTCTGACTCCAACCCTAAACACAAAAGAATGGAGCAGAAAATAATTCTTCTGCTCTGCTCTTCTTCTAACGCTGCTATAGAAAACTACATATTGTGTGTGTGTGTGTAAGTAAGTCTTTAGGATCTAATCATGGGCTTTGCCATGATCCCCATAACCCCCCTAAAAGGCCAAATGTCAAGCAATGGAGTTATTTAATATCAGATGGGACAAAGTTCAAAAAAATATATGAACAATCCTATAATCATAGGGGAAAGGGTTTAATGCTAAATGAATTATTTATTTCTGGCTAACAGGTTCTTTCCATTTCTATCTCCCAGGAATCAGCAATTAACCTCCTCAAAGAAGTTATTGTCAGTCTCAATGAAAGCATTAGGATTTTCATATATCCTTTTTTGGACACTGTTGTTCCACAGAGGCTCCTTCTCCACCCCCATGTCTCAGTAGTCATAATCAATCCATCTACTCATTTAGAGGTTGGCACTACAGAGAGTCTCCTCAAGATGGCAGCAACGTTCTGTCACCAGCTACAAGATGTGCAAGTGTGCTATAGTTTCCTTCCTTTAGACAGAATGTGTCACCTTCTTGGCACACCCACACTCCCTTGCTAGGCAAGGTAACTTGCACAGTCATGAACAAGTTGTGGGTATGTCACATTTGTTCAACAGGCCATCAGGATCTCCCTTATGAACCCCATTTTCAGCATTTATACCTACAAAGGAATCAACAAAATATGTGTACTTAAGATCACCTTGAACCCAAACATATTAGTCTTAAATAAGCCCACACAGTAAGCACAGAAAAGGAGCAAATTTTACTCCTGTTCTACAAAACTTTTGTCTGCAATGCTACACAGTCATATTTTTGTACATCCACAGCATCAACCACTAGCTTTCAGTCTCTTTTTGCATGAAGTTCCTACTCCTTATATGATGCCTCCTCCCTCCAGGTCAGTTCTCTTCTCACATGGAACAGGCACCACTGAGCAAACAGGCTGCCACAATTTGATTAAACTAGTTTAAGTTTTGGAGTGGCCTTACAGTAATCCAATCTGGAGGTCACAAGAGTTGTCCATACACAGAAATAAACAGATTCCAGAGATCAGCAAATTAGAAGTGGCCACCAGGATTAATCTGGGCTGTAAAAGTACTTCTGCATTGCAATATCCTAATGAAGGGTGATTAATTTTCCACAGTCCAATAATAGAATAAAACATCCTAAACTCTTGCCCAAAACAATCTGAATCAGCTTCATATTATCTGGATTAAGCCTAAATCACACAACTCTCACTCCAGTTTCTACACTGGTCTGGCACCAGGGACACCACATTGTCTCACTCTGATGAAAAATCATAGCACTTAAATACAGCAATAAGCCAAAGGCACCAGACCTAAAACTACTGAATTGTCTCCCATCAGCCTATGTATGCAGTGGAGCTGTAGCTGTGTCAGTTCCAGGATATTAGACACACAAGATGGGAGAGGTAATATCTTTTATTGGACCAACTTCTGTTGGTGAGGGACAAGTTTTGAAGCCACACAGAGCTCTTCTTCAGGTCTGGGAAAGGTATCCCTTACATCAGTGGTTCTCAAGGCCTGTCCGCTGCTTGTTCAGAGAAAGCCCCTGGCGCGCTGGACTGGTTTGTTTACCTGCCACATTCTCAGGTTCGGCTGATCACGGCTCCCACTGGCCACGGTTTGCCGCTCCAGGCCACTGGGGGAAGCAGCGCAGGCCAAGGGATGTGTTGGCCACCCTTTCCACAGCCACTACCTTACATGACAACTAAATGTTAAACAATCTGTTCCACCTTGCATAATTTGTTAACATACATATTCTAAAGGACCATTCATTTAACCTATCAGTCCTCATCCTCAAAGGAAACCTGCATAATGTTTTCAAAAGGCAAGTCTGGGAACTTAAATTCATAACATTGCTAGACACTAAAAATCATGGACTGAACAGAGACTGGATATATGGCTTATTACAACAATCTATAACCCACTTATCACCTCTTTTTGTCCTATGACAGCAGAGGTGTTAACAGGCCACTCTACTTTGAATGGTTCCTTAGAACATGTATGAACTACTTATAGTAAACAATCTGTTCTGCTTTGCATTCATTTGTGACGCTCAGCGTACCTTTCCCACACCCAAAGGGGTCTGTGTGGCTGATCCAACAAAAAGATATTACCTCACCTCCATGGTCTCCCGTCAACATCACATACATGTTGGAGTGGCAAGGAAATTTTAAAAATACATTTTAAAAATTTAATAGGAGCATTCAAACTCATCATCTTAAACAATTGTGAAGGTGCAACTTACAAGGAGCAATCATGTCTGCTCCAAACTAACAGCAAGTCATCACAATATTGTTATTTACAAGCTTCCTAACTAAATTTAAGTAAACATGTTTTTTTCACAATATTATGGAACATAGTAGGCATAAAACTGATGAGGTGTTTAGTTTTTTTGGTATGACAGTAGTAGTGACAGAACTCTCAAGACAGCTCAGTAATTATCCAATGCTGATCCCTCAGGTCTCTCTATAAGGAAAGAATGAAACCTATCCACTTCTGCTGGGATCTATAATTGGAGTCTGTGAAACATTATGCTGAAGAGAATCAAAGGCTGCAGACAGATCTAAAAGAATCAGCATGAATACCTGAACTTTGTCCATCATTAGAAATTGATTAATACGGAGTGAAATGAACATATACTAGTATAACCAGGAATAAAAATAAAAGTGTGCAGACCATAGATAAGGGGGTAGGAAAATAACTCTCCCCGATATCCATAGCCAAAAGAGACAGGCTGGAGACATAGCAATAGTTAGCAAATGCTTTCTGGGGCGAGGGCATAACAACCTGTAAAAAACTACACACTAGCACTCTGTTTATCCTGTGGAATGCATTGCAGATCTCTACAAATAAACCTAACCCCTTCGTTCCTGATTTTACACGCCCAAGGGATATGTGGTCCAAACGGCAAAGTTACAGGAAACCCCAATACAGGCACCTCAGCAGCACGAGCACAACCTTAGTTAGTTTCTCTTTCATCAACCCATGAGTCCTACTCCTGCTCCTGGGGACCTCCTGTCGCTTCTAGGCTCAGCGTACTCTGATCAAGTTGTTCTTCCCCTGGTTCCGAGGGGCTTCTCCAGAAGCTTTCCTGCAACTCAGCAGGTTCTCCAGCTCTTGCCATTCCAATCCCAACAGCTCTCCTCAGAATGCAGCAGCAACAGGTCCTGGTTATTGCCCTCCTTCAGCTCTTCTCCTCAGGCAACTTCTCTGCTGCTCCTTCTGCTCTCAAGAAGCTCTCACCTGCTCCTTCCTGACTCTCCCAGTCTGCTCCCTTTACATGGCTCAGGCGCTCTCTCAAGCTCAATGGGTAGGCTTTCACACCAGACCCTGCTCTATCTTAAAGGGGCTGGTCTCCCTGTGACAAGCAGATGATGGGGGTGGGGAGGGGGGGCGGGACACAAATAGCATGGCTAGACTCTCATGGTACATTTCTTCAATCCTTATTTTGAGTAGACTGTGCAGATGGGAAAGCACTATTCAATGCAATAAAGGTTGCAGAATCAGGCCCTCAGCGAGCAAAACTAGTAAAAATTCAGCCTAAAAGAACATGGTATCAGTCCCCTCCCCAGATACAGACTTGTCCCAGGGGATGTGTGGTCAGTCCATTCACAAATGCAGCTTCCTCTTGGGCATGACACATCAGCCACGTTGCACCAGCAACACTGCCCAACCAATTTTAGAAAGGAAGTTGAAGAATATCTTCTCCAAGTGAAATTATAAAGGGAATTTTTCATAGTCAGGATGTAATTACCCAGGACAGAATTTGGTCAGGAAACCAGAAATCAACATCCCCTCTACGAAATATAATAAGGGATCTTTAACGGTCAGTGGGCAGGGCTTTGTTCTGAGCCTCCTATGAAAGAGGTTTCCTCAAGAAGCACAGTGCCTCCTCGTACTATTTTCAAGTAACGGGATGCTTCAGTATATACTCAGGTGTCACTGACTGAAGTACATGAATCTTTCCCACAGGTCTCCCACCCAGATGCTGCGTGGGCCCCACTATGCTTAACTTCTATTTCATTAGACCCCTCAGCTTATGATAGAGGACAAGGTGGTATGGATTTCTGTTTATGTAAATTGTGGGCTATGAAGTATTTCAAAGCCCAAGAAAGAAGACAGTGGAGAAAAGAGGGGTGGGGGGTATGAGGTGAGAAGAATTGGAAACCATTATTTGTGATGGCTACATGACATCACTATATTCTGAAATCAAATCCCCAGATGCGACCTTCCCCTTCTCAATGCTTTTTTTGTTTTTATTTTTTTCTTTTAATATTGACATCTCCTATTTTTCATATTCTCCCTTCTCCCTTCTGGTGGCAGTTGCGTAGATCTGACAAATGCCTGAAAACTTTCAAGTCTGTATTCGTCTTTGCTTTCTCAATTACTGTTAACTTCTTAAAAGCTTTTCTCAAAAGCATCACTTAAGGTGAAATATTGCCAGATTTTTCAAGTATTACACAGGTAATATTGCTACTATTTATGTTGCTTGCCGTGTTTTAATGCATATCGTTATTGCTTCTAGATTACACTAATAGGCAGATACTTTAGAGAATAATAGTCACAAATGACCCCATTGTTCAGTATGCTACATCCCATCCATTTACTCATAGCAATAAATTCAATCATATTACTCCAGCTATGGCAGACTTACACCTGCTTCCCATTAGTCAACACATTGACTTTAAAATTTTACTCAGAGTTTTTCACTACCTATCTGAATCATCCCTTTTAAACCTATCAGAATTGGTCTCCATTTACACATGACCTCAATCCTTGCTTTCTAATAATAAATCTCAAATTCATCAGCCCCCTTGTTAGGTCTCATCCATAGGTAACAGAGCATTCACCTGTTATGCCTGAGCTGTGGAATTCCCTGAACTGAACTCTCATCTCCAAATCCCTTGAGCTGTTAAAATACCTCTTTGATACCTACTTATTAAAATTTGCTTTTAATATTTGATCCACTGCTGACACATGCTGTAGGCTTGACTGGTATAAAAATATTTTTTTAGTTTCCTTGGTGCATGGCAAGTCCATTGACATTTTCTAGAATGAAAGGGGTTTTTTTAATGCATTTTATTGGTGTTCCATACACACTCCGTTCTCTTCCATCTTTCATTTCTAGGTTAAACTTTTCTTCATCTGCTTTAGTCTGATCTCTAGACTAAAGTCTACATGAACAATTTGCTATTATAAGACGTTAACAAACCAGGAAAGATGCAGCAACGTTGACTAGCTCAATGTCTTTAGATTGCCTTGGCTATGGAGGAGTAATAAAAAAATAAAAAATAGCACATCAGGGCATTTTACAAACATTAACAAGTTAAGCATGAGGAAGTTAAGCATTATCCCCAAGAAAACTGAGGCAGAGTGAGTGACTTGTCAAAGGACACATGCCAGAGTCTATGATGGAATTCGGATGTCCCAGTTATCTGCTTGGACCATGCCTGTTTATTTGCACCTGATGCGTCTGTCTCTTTCCAAGCTATATTGAATTGAATCAGTCTCCATTCTATCACCTTTTGGAAAGTCACCTTTAATTAAAAAAAAGTCCCTTATTTATTTGAATATTCTAAATTAAAAGCATACACAGCTTTGAGCATAGTGGAATTATTGTTCCTAAAGGCACGTACAATCTTGATTCAGAATCTTCCCACAAGTAACCCACATTTCATCTCACTGATTCAGGGACAAGGCAATAGCTATTCTGAGAACTAATGACAAGCAGCAGTCAAAAGCAACACATGTTTTTATACTTTGGGGTATTGCTTCATCCTTGAACGGGTCTTTTTAATCCCAGAAATAAATTGTTTGGTATAAACTGCTGTATAGATGCAACACCATCGAAAACTAAAAACCCATTTTTAGGAATTGCCTGCAGAAGGAAGTTAATAGGATATTGTCTGCCTCTTTTGGTAAACTCATTGCCGTGTGGGGTAATATCAGAGTGTGATACTCTATGAAATTTAACAGCAGGTGGAGCTTGCAGAGCATATTTGTAGAAAGTGAGGATGAGCGTGGGATTTATTGTCTGGTCAAGTGACATGGCTACTCTTCAAAAAATTCTCTATTCCCAGGATGTTTTTAAAGATGGATTCAGCACATGGCAAGACAGACGACTGATCACCTTCTGATGATGCCTTGCAATCATCAAGCTACAGCACAAGTTCTGTTGAGTTTTGAAGGGTCTCCTCCAATACTTGGACTCCTTTTCAGGCCCTTTGGTAAGGGAGGGAGAAATCCGAAACTTCTAGCTCCGACCAAGAAAGAGGAAGGGCAAAGGAGCATGCATACTACTTCCCCCGGCAACGATATGCATAAGCAGGAAACTATAGAAACAGGAGGAGGGAGGTGGCCCTGCTTCTGTATATGGCATTAGCGAGACCCTTACTGGAATAGTGTGTATAATTCTGACATCCACATTTCAAAAACAAGGTTGAAAAATTGGAGAGGGTTCATAAAATAGGTATATGATTGATTTGAAGACTCAGAAACCAACCTTATAAACAAGAGACATTTAGTTTACTCAAGAGAAGGTTGAGAGGTAACTTGATCACAGTTTCAAGTACCTACATGGGGAAGAAGTTAGCGACACTAGACAGATATTTGCCTAATATAGCAGATGTAGCAGAAAAAGGCATAACACGATTGTCGATTAGAAGCTGAAGCCAGAGAAATTCAAATTAGAAAAAAGTCAAAACAAAATTTTATTTGACAGTGAGAATAGTTAACCATTGGAACAACTTACACACGGGGACATGGTGGGGTCTGTCACTTGCAATCTAACAGATATGCTCTAGCTCAAATAGAAGTTACGTTCCCGAAGCAGAAACTACTAGGCAAGGTACTATGGCCTGTATTATGCAGAAAGTCAAATTGCATCATCATAATGAGGCTTTTCTACCTTTAATCTATGTCAGTCATTAGCTGTGGGTCAACACTGGAGAGATGTTCTGTTTCCTGGCTTGATATCACTGCTTCTCCCCTCTGGTTTTGAGGGAAGGAAGGGTTTGGATTACATTACCACCTTACTGGTTTCAGGTTAGCAGACTTTCTTTAGCTGAAGAGTTGCCATGGCCACAGTGCTTGAACCAAATATGTGACACCAATTTTAGTATTTTTATCTGCTACTGCAGAGCTGCTTAGTGTAACACCACGTTTTTTTTTCAGGTTATGATCCACAAGCCAAAACTATAAACTCCAAAATTTCTTGATTTGGCCCTGTGATCCTCTCTACAAATACATTCTCCCAAATGTAGTCCTTGCCAAAGATTAGAAAGTCTCTTATGGAGTCTCCACGGAATGTTTTCCACCTCCATTCATCCTGGGATTTGCTGCTTTGAATGCACTTTCAGTTTTTCTAGTACCACATTCACAACTTAAAAGTAACAATGAAGGTATAAAAACAATGGTGGTCTCCCATCTCACATTTGCAGCTTACTTGCAAATAAACATCCCCACCCCCACTCCCTGGATCTGTCTGCTCTTAATTCACATTTAACAACCATGGTTTTCACATGGATTGTCTGGCTACGTGTGTTTAATCTTAATTCAGTTCACGGTCTGATTTAAGAGAAGCAAGACTTATTTTTTATATTATAACTCCTTGTTAACATTGTTGTATGCTATATAAAAAATGAAGTCACAGTTTAATGTCTGTCACACACCATGCTTGCCATCTGAGCACTTCACAGAGCCAAAGATTCAAGACCCTTGAACATAAGGAGATCTCATCTCTTTTAGCCTGTTGTGTAGCAAGGTGATCACTGTTTGTATGTCTTTGAATAAGATTGCTTAGGGGTGACTAGGGAAAGGTTGGTTTTACATTTTGTACTAAAGATGGAAGTTGATGAAATGCACAGAAAATGGATACTAGACTCCAACTGTACATGGAAATTAATTTGAAAAAAAAAAAAGCATCACAAGGGGGGAAAAACCCTACTTTTTCATCTCTTACATTATGCATGAGAACCTGCAAGGTCAGAAATGTGAAGCCAGTGTCTGAATCTAATGGCTAGTGTACCAGTAACTATTACAGGAATATAGGCAACAGAACTGGTTAAAGATAGATCAGACTTAAACAAAACAAAACATTTCAGTGTGTACTAAGGTTTTGGAAGATTTGCTATGAAATCTAGGTAAAAATAACCAAAATATACTGTATGTTTAGTAGGAGGTCCAATCTGAAGTTTTCCCAAAGTTTATTAAATATGTCAAGTTGTGTGCTGTATGTGAAGAGACTGATAAACAGATTATTTACCTAAAGAACCTCTCTGGGGTTGATGCATATTTGAAAGAGTTATTTATTCTTTATTTTTCAAGACTTCCCCCCACCACCAAGTAAACATGTAGGCAGAGAGTAACTTTACTCTATGTGACTGGTCCAACTGAGGTCAAACCAAGAGTCAAAGTCTGCTTAGGAGCTCAGTGGGCCTATTCATGTGAGCAAAATGAAATTTTGTAGTAAAATAAAATCTGAATGTAAAATATGTTCAGTGGCTTTCTTCATACTCTTACCTTCCAACCCATACAGCAGTATCAGTACAACAGTTGTCTTACATAAACTGATTCTCTTTTTTATTGAAATGTCTTTAAGCCTTCCAGAGTTTTCTTTTACTTTAGATATTTGCCATTTCCCTTGTGACTCACTTCACCAGAAGACAATTAAGGCATAATTTTCAAAACATTTATGTTATTTCTTAATTACCCCATACCCAATTACACATCTCATGATTATGAATATTAATAAATTAAAAGCTTCCTGAAGAGACCTCACATGCTATCCTTTATGGATAAAGGCCATGAATGCAGTATATTAGGTACAGTGAGTTTGTCAGGTCTGAGTCACAAGTTGGTTGGCAAGAACAGTGAACCCTTTGCCAGTAGGCCCCAACGGGACTCTGTGGCACAACTTCCTCTGAAGCTTTCTTTATTGAAATAGCTCATCATTAGGATGTTATTTATGTTACTAAGTCTCTCCCCTTCTCCTCTTTTGGTTTCTTCACTGAGTCTGAATCTGCCAATTGCTCCAACCCAAGAATTTCAGTCTGATCCTACTTTCTCTGTAAAACCTTCTACCACCACATCATCTTGTCTTAAAATTTCCCATATTGCATTCTGAAGATCCTTATAAAGTCTGTCACTCTGTTCCTTGTGCAGTGCTGAAGTTGGCACATATCCTTGGAAAGTCTTAACTGCACCAGATTTGATTCTGGGTCTCACCTTCAACATATGAGAAGATACTGGGTTAAATGCCATAAAAGCCTGGCTCGCCGTTGGCTTTAGGCCCCGTGCACATGACATCCACCATCTTCTCTTCCTGACAGATATAAGATGTTTACATCATGATAGAATTCTCCTTGGCCATCCCACCCTGTTTCACATAGACTAAGGATTTCTCATTCAGTGTCCTAATTACTGAGTTTAGGGGGGTACCACCTCCAACACCACAATTTCTCTAGCCTGACAAATTGTAACATTTTGTATTAGAAATGTCAAAACAGTTCATTTCAACATTTCTTTTTTAATATTAACCAAAACAATCCTCCACAATCAACAAGAATTCACCTTCCCCCCCAAAAACTAACACCCAGCTGAAACATTTCACCCACTTCTACATATAAGGGACCGCACCCAATTCAACCCTGATGCAACTCCTTTGAAGTCCATAAAATGCATAGATGGTCAGTGGGGCAAAGAAGTCCTTTGGCATGGATTAGCTTCTAGGATTGGGGCCTATGGTCCTCTTACTAAAGATCCAAGGTAGGTGAGGCAAGATCTTTTACTAGACCCACTTCTGTCTAGTAAAGTGAGAGAGAAACAAGCTTTTGAGTTAAACAAGATCTGAGTCTAAAGATGGCACTTAAGTTTGATTAGCCGCTAGCTCATATGGTCAGAGCTAGAAAATCAGGTCAGACAATAAGGAGTCACAAAGGAGCTAAACAAACAAATCAATAAGCAAATAGCTATTTCTTAAAATGCTTTAACCAGAAGAGAGTTGGAATCATGCAAATATTTCAAGGAGGAGCGTATGTACTTCACACTCAGCCAGAAAAATGCAGTCTATTGTTTTCAGTCTAGACTTCAACAGCGCGAAAAAAAGCTCCCTAAATTGCTGTGACCCTGATTTTCATTTGTTTGGAAAAACTGACCACCTGCTGAGGAAGGAGAGAACTGCACTTTCTCTTATATTAGAGTAGTTTGGTTTAAGCAAATAATCCCAGAATTGAAGATTTTTTTAGAGGGAGAAAGATGAGAGAAGAGGATTGCCCTATTTATAGCCAACAAAGTTTTACAAGGATGTCGGTCTTAACCACAACTCTTAAAAAGAAAAAGAATGTACAGGAAATAAACAGTCTTGTCTCAAAGCAGCCCCATTCCTTTATATCATGTTCCTGGCTCCAAGAAACACACCGGTTTCCCATAAGTCAAAATGTTTCATTGCATCTGTCATAAATGGTGCAAGAACACAGCACAACCTTTCAAATGATCCTTTCCCCAATCCCAACAACTGCTTCTGAACTAGTTAGCTGAAGATGATAGTACTGAAAAGCCTGAACAAACCTCAAAAACATGAATGGATTTTACCACACAGATGAGGAATTATTCCCATTTTCAGGTGGGAAACAAATACACCAAGAGATTTAATTATTAGTCAAGTTCACACAAGGAATCTAATGGAAGACTTGGATTCTATTCCTGGCTCTGAGAGCTAGGCTGGTGCCTTTAAAAACAAGACCCACCTTCCTCTCTATCACGTTTCCTCACAGGCACACTGATCTGTAGCAAATCCAGCCTTGTGAACAAAATTCATCATGAATCACAAAGCCCTCCCCCAATGCCTATATAACCAATTGTAGTACATAGATGCTTAAATTCGAAGAACATTTCTTAAAGTTGCTAAGCATAAAGGAAGAGAGAGAGGAGTACAGTGTATACCTGCTCCTGTATTTTCACTCCACGCATCTGATGAAGTGGGTTCTAACCCACAAAAGCTTATGCCCAAATAAATGTTTTAGTCTCTAAGGTGCCACAAGGACTCCTCGTTATTTTGCTGATACAGACTAACACGGCTATCACTCTGAAGTGTGTTTCTTGTAGTCCTCCCTCTTCAGATGCAGCCAGTGCACAGCGCACCAAAATACGTTCCATGCCTTTCATTAATGTCGGGACCTTAATAGTGAATTTTTCCACTAGCTGAAGGCATCTGATCTGACTTCCAGGCATCCTCACATAAAGTGTGTTTCAATAGTCCAACCATCTTGCAACAAAGGTCTGAGATAATATCTAAAGTCATCCCCAAAAAGAGTAGAAAAGAGTAATTCAAGTGACAGTACATGACTGAGGCGGGCACCCAAATTGTGTATGCAGCCTGTATTGCCCAGAGCCACACATGTGAAGGACAGGAAGCAGCCATTTCCCACAAACCAGTGACCAGAACCTACCCATAGCCCTGCATGAGAGAAGAATCACAATGGGTGCTGAGGAAAGATGTGGCGCAATAAGGGGTAGTGCAGAGTTTAAAAACAAAATGGAGATTTTACACAGTTCAGATGTCAGATAACTATGTGTAAGATGAATTTACAGCAGGGGCCCAAGATGTGAAATTTTTGGAGAGCCTGGTTCTTCCAGAATGTTTGCAATTTGGAAAGAAGATTGACGTTTTGACCCAGATATGAGAGCAAGCAGGATTTCCATTTTAATAGCAGAAGTGGATTTTGAAATTAAACACAGCAGGTTTACACGCTAGATGCCATAGAAATGCCAAAAAGTATAATTCACCTGTACAACCTAACTATTCTCCCCACAAAAAGGAAAAACAAAAACAAAAACCCACCACCACCACCAGTCACTGCCCTAGGTTGATCAGGGGGCAGAAAAGAAGAGAGATCACATTTATAGTGTCTCCTGAGTGAAGGAATTCAAAAGCAGGTTATAAAGACTTGAGATTTTTTTTTTTTAGTGCAACTGATCTTTCCTTATCAAAAAGGTAATATTTCCACATATTTGAACGATCACACTTCATTGCATAACAGGCAGAACACTAAGGAACATGCAATCAGTGAGAGTGTCAGAGCAAAGAAATGCCTCTCGAGTTCATGTTACTGTCTGTGAGAAGAGGCAATACTTGGGTCACACCACAGTAGAGCCAGGATTTTAAGTTGGCACTTCATCAAACAATTTGAATAATGGTTCTTTTGACATGTAGATTGCTTCTCCAAAAAAAGCTGCCTTATCCTTCTACCTACCCTCTTTCATACCGGAGAAGAGGAAGAGCAATTTCATATCTGATTTCCTTTTGAATTCTTTTCTTAGCTTAGTTAGAGCGGACAAAGAGATAAAGTACTGTATTATCCAACTCCTCATTGCTTATCATTGTTTCATAGGAAAAATGTATGGGGTTCCACACACACACACACACACACTTTTCCACAGGAATCTGATTTTTATTTTTACCTGTCTCCTTGCTTTTAGGAATATATGGGTGACGGCCAACAGAAACATACACAAACAACAAGCCTTCCATGTTGAGAAGACTCAAGAGAACGGATGTAAAATGAGAAATTTTAAATGGCTATTTTCCATTTTTTATAAAATATAATTGATTTGAAACATAGGCCATGATTTTTCAAAAATCTGAGTCACCTTTGTGGCGGTGGTTTTTTTTTTTTTTTTTTTTTTGGTTTTGTTATATATATTGTGACAGGGCAAAGCCAGATGACTAGAATAGTAGTGGGAGACAGAAATATTAGCCCCAGGCTAAACAAATTCCTGTTACCAGGATAAATAAATGGCAGCTGCTCCAGATCAATTAAGACACCTGGGGCCAATTAAGATCTTTCCAGAAGGCAGGGAAGATAGCTAGGTTGATTGAGACACCTGAAGCCAACTAGGGGCTGGCAGAAACTAGTTAAAATCCTCCCAATTAATCAGTTAGGCATGTGAGTCAGGAGCTATAGAAGGAAGCCATGCTGTTGGAGGAACTAAGCAGTGTAAACCATATCAGGCGCAAGGAAGGTAACGGTGAAGTAGATATTGAGGAAGTGGGGGCTGCTGTGGGGAAGCGGCCCAGGGAAATGTACACATCCTATTTCCAAAAAGTCAGCCACCATAGCTGCTACTATTAGGGTCCCTGGGCTGGAGCCTGAAGTAGAGGGTGGGCCCAGGCTCCCCACCTGCCCTCCCCGATTAATCACGAAGACTGGGAGACAGAGACTGGGCATGGAAGGGTTGCTTCTCCTCACCTCCCTTGCTGGCTTATGATGAAAATGGCTCAGTAGGCTATGACCCTTGCCTCTAGAGAGAGAAGGGCTATGTGGAGGGTCACAGTGAGCCTCTGAGGTTAGCGAAATCCTCCAGGAAGTGCAGAACCCACTGAGACAAGGACAGAGCTTTGTCACAATATATTCAGCATTCTACCACCTGAACATCAGCCTTTTTAAGGTGTCTCAAATTAGGCACCCAAAAATTAAGGGACATATATCACTTGTCTTTTTTGAAAATCTTGGCCAAATCTTCTTGAAAAGAACCAAATTACCTTGACTGGGAAATGACTGCTAGAGAGGAAATGTCATGTCTGGCTATATTAATATGACTGTCTAGAGAAGCAAAAACTATTTGCATTAAATTATACTCATTTTAAGTGAACTTTTCTAAAAGATGACACTCCAACAAATACAAAATCAAATTACATGCAACTAACTGACAGATATGGCAATTTCCTGTGATATCTTTGGGAAATCTTTCTGCATTATGTTTACATATTGTTGTGAGCTACCAATGGTACGTAATTCCATGAGGGAGAGTAACCATGCACACACACAGAGCCCGGCCAGGAACTAAGAAAAGCAGGTGTGGGTGTGATGAGGTGAATTAATTCAGGTTGTAAGGCCGCCAGAGAGGTACCACCTCTCAGGGCCAGATTAATCTTTGGTTGTCCCCAGCACCCAGACTGTGGTTTCACCTGTGCTCCACCCTCAGACTCAGCCCGCACACAGCCTCTTCCCCTGCCCACCGCTCACACAGGAGGGGAAGAGAGCAGAGAGGAGCAGGGAGAGCCCCAGGCAAGGTCTGGGGGGTGGTGTTGACAAGAGGCCGAGCAGGGAGCCACTGTCCAGGCACCGGAGCCCCTCCTGAGCGTGGGCTCAGTACCACAGTGCCTTTGGCATCATAGTAAACCTGGTACTGCCACCGCTTGGAAAGTCTCCCCTAACTAATTCAAACTGGATTCTCAAGAGGCCAGACAGAGAAAGGATTTTTGGATTTTTTAAGCCTGAGCTTAAATGGACTCAGGGCCTTCTTGCTGATCCAGCAGATGGACAGAACCTTCTGGCCAAAGGGAGGCCCCCAATCCCTAAGGAAGAGGTGGATGGACTGACTCCAAGCAGAGCCCTTGTGGAGATAGGGATGATCTCTGGTAAGTTGTACCTTCTTTCATTGTTTTTTCATGTTTTCTCTGTAATGATTTAATCTTAAAAATAAATGTGCTTGGTCGAAAAAACTGTTTGGTAACTTTATGTGGGCAGTTACCCTGTTCGTAGACTTCTAAAAGCAAAGCAAAGCAGAGATGCAGACCTGTTTAGGGAGCCTGCTTTGCTGGGGACAGCGCACTGTAGGTAGGGAACTGGGTTGCCCGGAAAAAACCCTGGTAAGGAGATGCAGGGCCCCACCAAGAGAGGTGATGGCTGGGAGCCAGAAGCCTAAAAGTAGGTTTAGTCTTGCTGGACCATAGAGAGGGAATACAGGTGCAGTGGCCCTGAAGTCTGACACTAACCATGGATTTTTTAAAAAAATTAGGCAAGCCTGTGTACACAGTACAATGACAAGTCCCCCAGGATGCAAGATGCAGCAATACCTACAGAAAGTGGTAGCGAAAAGTCAATACTCTTTAGTGGGGAAAAAAAATGAAGGTTCAAGGCCAAATCTTTTTACAGATTAGGATGTATGAGACAAGTTTTCCATTTTAGAATCAATCCAGGCTGTGCAAAGTTTAAAATATAATTGTTTCTGCTATTGTTATAACTGACAAATATTGGACTTTATTCTGGGATTTTCAAAGAAATCTAAAAGAAGTGATGTTAAATTAAATAGGCACCTAACTCCATTCCACTCCTTTGGAAATTCCAAACTTAATTCATTGTCTCCAAGTTAGAATAGGCAGTTGACTGAGCTAAAAGTCTACCAATTTGTCTTATATGTGTGTGTGTGTGTGTGTGTGTGTGTCAGATCACTTCTCAAGCACATGCTCTTGAATTTAGGCCAACTTCCCTGGATTGAAAAGGCCAAAAAAAATAAATAAAATTAAAAAAAATAAAACCAATACCTCCAGGTATGAACCTCAATGTCATACTGTGAATTTGTACTTTTTTAAAAAGTGAAAACAATTAGGAGGCTCCATTTTAGCTACTTGGCAGCAATTAAGGAGGGGAGAAAATAGAGCAAATAGGAAGGAAATTATTGAACTCCATTAGGGGTAGATTAAAATGATTTTCAATTACTCGCTCTCTCTGTCTGCCTTCTGTAGCATGTAACCAACAAGCAGCCTAGTGCATCAGCCACCTTCTTTGTGAATCAGCATATCACAGAAGGGGTCTCTTACCACCAATATGTGGGGTTGCATCTCACCTACTTCTGCTGACAAGTAGAAAGCATCACATTCTAACACCATTAGACGGCTTGCGCCTCTGTTCTCTCCTATTGTGGTTCTTATACCACACTTATCACGTCACGAAAGTCCTAGTTCTACAGTAAATTGTGCTGGATTGTTTTACTTGATTTGTACTTTTAAAGGAGAGAAAGGTTGGTCTTGAGCAGTGGTGGACAACCTGCAGCCCATTAGGGTAATCCGCTGGTGGGCCAGACAGTTTGTTTACATTTGCATGGCTGCCCACAGCTCCCAGTGGCCGCGGTTCGCCGTTCCCGGCCAATGGAAGCTGCAGGAAGCGGTGGCCAGCAAGTCCCTGCGGCTTGCGTGGCTTTCTGCAACTCCCATTGGTCGGGAATGGCAAACTGCAGCCACTGGGAGCTGCAGGCGGCCGTGCAAATGTAAACAAACTGTGATTACCCTGAAAGGCCATGTGCAGGCCACAGGTTGCCCACCACTGGCCTTCAAGTTAAGATGCTGTCCTTGCACTCAAAAGGTCTAGGTTCAGTTATGCTCCCAGCTCTGCCACATACTCCCTGTGTGACCATCAACCAGTCATTTAACGTCTCTGGGCTTTACTTCCACATCTGTAAAACAGAGAAGAACTAGAATACTACATTTGTCTATGTTGTCTATTTAGATTGTAAACTCATTGCGGCGGGAGTTATCTGCAGTAAGTTACAGCACTGCCATAATTATTAACAAAGATACCAGATCTCCTGTGAATGCAAAAGGTTTTTAAAATGCAGGTAAATTGTTCCACGTTGACTGCAAAGCAGACAGACAGACTAACAGTGGAGTATGACTAGATTCTTGATTGCCAACAGCTGAGAGTCTTATAGCTAAAGAGGGAATTAGGAACTCTGCCTGCCTCGTCTCAGAATTCCCTCACTTTCTTGTTTGGCTCATCACTAGTGTTGTTTTAATGTAGCTTTTCCTGTTTTGTTTTGTGCTTGTTGCAATGGTGTAGCTGTGCATATCAGTCAGTAGAAATATATGTAGTATTTCTTCTGAAAGCCCAGCATTTGAGACAGATTTAGAGCTGGGAGTCCTACACCATTACTGCATCCATCAGACAGATTGTACCCGTGTTCACATTATTGTAATAATTTTTGTACAGAGCGTGTATTGTAAGGTATCCTTTGAAAACCTCACGATTTGCTGGTCAGTATTGACCTAAGAAGTTTAGTCAGTAATGCTGAAAGAATTGGTGAGAAAACCTTGCTTTGAATGTAACATAGTTTGTTAAAATGCAACTGGTGCCTAACTTTATTTTTCTTGTAACCATTTCTCCTTTTTATGCCCCATTACTTGTATTCACTTAAAAATCTTCATTTGTAGTTAATAGACTTGTTTTATTATTTTATCCAATATTGTGTGTTTAAATTGAAGTGTTTGGGAAACTCCATTTAGGGTGGCAAGTTGTGTGCATATTATTTCTATTAAAGAAATCATGGACTTTATGTAAACTTGTGTTGTCCAGGAGAGAGCTGGGCAGTATAGGACATACATTTCCCCCAGAAATGTAAGATGGAGTGTATTGGCATCGCCCAGGCTGGTGAGAGCCAGAGTGTAACCCATCCATAGCTGGCAAGCTGCAGTTACACACAAATAAATACTCAGAGTGGAGTTTGTATCCTGGAAGGCCTTTTGTGAGCAGCCCAAGTGGGAACTCCTTCAGCAAAGTATGCTCAGGCATCCAAGGTTGCTGGGCAGGGGTGACACAGCTACTCATTAATCTGGATTGTACCCTGGTATGTCCCACCATTTTGTTCTCTGGGAGTAAATTACAAAGAGAAAAAAAAAACATACACCCCCCTGACAGTTCAGAATCCTGACTCTTATTAATCATGTTTGGAGCCACTTAGCAAGTCATTAATGCTCAGTCTAAGTTGCCTTATAGGTGCTTGTTGAAAATGTGGCCTTTAGCGAGACATGGGACTAAATACTGATGCAATTGGACTTAAATGTGTTTGGGCTTGGATATGGCTTCGCATGGGTAATTGAGATCTGTGACTCAGACACAAGAGTGTTTTGTGCAGAAATTGGCCTGATTTATGACAGTGGCTTTGCATGAAACACATGAAAATTCACATTTTTCTATGCAAAAATGGCTAGATCAAAGTGTAAACTGGGGTGTACAACACTGCACAAAAGCAAAACTGCAAGTATTTTTATATTAAATCCTATGAAACAGTTCTGAATTTCAGACAACTGTAGAAAGTGGCCATTGGCTCTAATTCACCATAACAAAAAAAGACTTCAGGTTTGATTGAACCAGCCCTGTGTGCTTGTAGCTAGCTTCACTGTTTGATGAGTAAACAAGGCTTTGATAGGTGGATACTACTTGATCCCACTGCCTCTCAGAAGACTGATGAATGTCCAGTTAGGGCCTCTGTGGTCTAGACTTATTGTTCCAGATCCAGTATCACCTTTACAAGCACGTAGTCAAGCATTATTTGATCCAAAGTATAAAAATACCAGGTGGGGCTTCATCTACAGCCAGCTCTCTCCTCCACACCATCATAGGCCATCATCAAATCTTGCAGTATGGACTTAGACTCGGAGAAACATAAGTCTGGAAGGGACCTCAAGAGGTTATTTAGTCCATCCCCTTCACTGAGGCAGGATGTGTTCCCAAAAGCCTGCCTCTTTCTTCAACAGATTTTAAAAGCTAGGAACTTTCTTACATAATAGAGACACATTTTCTATAAAACAACAAAAATGAATGAGCCTGTGTTTTCCCCTCCTGCTGCAGATGATGCCAATCTTAATGTTACCTTACTTGAGGCATAATTGCTAAAATGATCCGACAAACCCATATTCACAAATTCAAGGGGAAAAACCCCTTCCTTATCAAAACAAAAACCACCAAAAATAAGAGGCAAAATGTATTTCTAAATGTTTCCATCATAGTCACAAAAAAAATCTCCATGGGGAAATCCGGTCAAGGTTAAAAGCAGTGCCAAAGAGCTGTTCATTTAGTAAACAGTAGATGTAAAATGTAATTATCCCAAAAGCAAACTTTACTAAGAGGATAACTGTCAGAGCTGTTACAGTAAAAGGTCTCTTTACAATTTTAATCCGACAGGCTGAGAGTTCCCTGGTGAAAACAATTCTTATTAAAACCACAAATGCAAGAGTTCTTTTCAGCCTCTATTCCCCACTGTGCCTCTTGTAACAAGCTTATAACACAAATTAAACTGACTTGTTTGCCACACTGACCATGCAGAGAACATGAACAATGGCCTCGCTTAGGATTATTTTACAAAATAAGTAAATCAGATTTCAGAAAACAAAAACCATTCTCAGTTTACAGGATGCAACACTAATCCAAATTCCAATGGCTTCTTGTTCCAGCCTTTGAAAATGGGGAGAGTCTTCTAAATTCATTTTTAGCAGTAAAGCAAAAAGGGTTGATCAGAATAATAAAAAGCTCATTCCTGCTGAGAACAATCTTCCAAGCCTCAAAATGGGCCTAGGATATAGTTATAAGAAAGAGTAGGGCCTAATTCTGCTTTTATTGAAGTCAATGGCAAAATTCTTATCGACTGCTATGATACAGCATCTGGCTGGTGAACAGGTGGATGGGGTCCAGGTCAGGACAAGACAGCCAGATGTGGGTAGTGAAAGGAGCCCCACAAGAGGCAAAAAGGTACTGAGTGCTGCCTATACTATCCTTTTGTGGGCATTTTCACAAGCTTCTCATTGTTCGTGTTAATAAATTTACTGTTGCAAACCGCAAAACAAAATGTCACCACTTCTGTATTTTCTCCAAAAGGCAGAAGTATCTCTGACTTTGCCATAAAGGTTGTCGAGCCATTATCAAACCCAATTCATTAGCCACATTACTCCATCCTAAAACTGCACTTTTAAATGCCAAGTGCTGATTGTATAAAGGGCATTGTACTATGGACTAATGAACAATGAATTCCCAAGGGACCTTTCGGAGGCCTTGCTCCTGCCAGGAGTTCCATGTAGCGCTGGGAGGCTCCATCCAGGGAGGCTGCATGAAGTCCCATTAAAGACAATTGATGATTGCTCTCACAGAGGTCACTGCAGGATCAAGGCCATAGACTGCAACAGGACAAACAAGACAGTCAATAAGATACTTCCAAGAGGAACATTCTCAGCAGCCTTTTCCATTTATCTTTATTTATTTAAAAAAACAGAAACCAAGATATAATATTTTAGCGAGTGAGGAGGCTTGGAACAACCAGGAGCAGTCAGAAGCTCCAGTTGCTTTACATCTCAAGGGATCCCCTTCAGAAATCCCTGCAACACATGTCAAACTCCATTCTGCTTCTTAAGGGGCCAAAAGGTCTTTTGACAAGGACTCAAAATTGTTTTATCTGCTTAAGCTGTCCTGTCTGAAGCAAGCAGTTTTGATGCTCTAGAGATAAATGCTGATGTTCAGAGCTCCCAGTCCCCAAGGATCAGAATTTCTTTGAATTGAACAATCAGTGATGTTACCTGGGTGGTCTATTTAAAGACCATTTTGGTTTTGGTATGTAAGCTTAGTCCTATGACAGCTACTGTTTGATGGGTAATTCTTCTGACGTTGCTGCTGCCTATTATTTTTGTGCCCAATTCTGTTGCTCTCAGTCAGGAAAAGGAACTGAAGGAAGTTAAGCATCTAGTAAATATCCCCATAATGGGTATGTCTACATTGCAATTAAACACCTATGGCTGGCCTACATCAGCTGACTCAGACTCATGTGGCTCAGGCTGCAAAACTGCAGTGTAGAAGCAGGGTCCCAGAGCTGGACCCTGAGCTCTGGGATCCCATGAGGACGGAGGGTCCTGGAGCCAGGGCTCCAGCCTCAGCCCTAATGTCTACACCACAGTTTTACTGCCCCACAGCCCTGCAAGCCCAAGTCAGATGACCCACCAAGCCACAGGTGTTTAATTGCAGTATAGACATACTCAACTAAATTACAGAGAAACATAGGGTAACCTTTCCTTTGCCTGCAGATTAGGATGCTCACACAGACCACTAATCACATCACTTGAAGTGCTTAAGTGTCATCATTGTCTTGGTTTTCAGGGGCCTAACACAACATTGATTTTTAAGCAGAACTCCCTGTTGATTTCCATCGGGAACTTTACTTTTAAAAAAAATGTAATTGATGGCATAATACGACCCTTAGACAGTAAACAGAACGAGACAAATTGTTTGAAGATGATTCTAGCACTGCAAAGTGAGCTTCGTTCAAAACATAAAACAGACAGCTACATAGTCTGAAGGTTTTTATTGATTTTTCAAGCACAAACAATGCATAAAAGGACTGTGAACAAATATACCAGCATAGCTCTGTCTCAGGGAAAGATACACAAAATTTAGTAAGCACTGTGGTACCAATCCTTAGACCTGTTCACAGACAGAATAACTGCACAATGGGGAGCTATGCAACAGCAGAACCTTCCATTTCCCCCGGGGTTGTGAATTTGCCGACAAATCACTTCACAACTTTTTCTGTAGCCTTTGAGCAAATGCATCTCCCTGGTCCTGTCTGCTCACTCTATGGGGGTTCAAACAGCAGAGAGCGATATTGTCTCAACCTGCCTCCCTGAACCTCTTGCACTCGGAGGTACACCAAGACCTTAAAGAGCACAGTTCTGTCAAAGATAATAAGTTATAAATTTTTGCTAATCCATTCTTTGTACATCCTAATGTTGTTTGCTTATTGGAGTATCGTTACACTGTTTTTTTACTGAGTTGTCCCCTTCATGGTTAAGGGTAATTTTATCCCAGCCATATGAATATAAGACAATTGGAGTTGGTTGGGAAAAATTTATCATCCTTTGAGGAAAACGTTGACTGACAAAACACAAACCCAAACGTTTTGGGAGTTTTGTTTTTTCTACAAAGTCAACATTTCCCACAGAAAACAGACACTTCACACAAACAGAATTGTTTGAAAACCTGGTTCTCCCCAACATAAAAAAGCCCCTAAAACCCTATTCCTTCTCATCTGTATTGCCTTGCACTTACAATAAAGGATTTCAGCTGGCATCATGCTAACTACTCACCTCCCTTTGATAAGTTGCTCTAAAGTTTGTCATAGTCTTCCCTACTCTATTTTTCAATCTGCAGATTTTACAAAGAGATATAAACAGTGAGGTGGAAAAATCAGGATATTGAACACCCATCTCATGTGACATACCTTAGCAAAAAGTTTAATAATGGCAATAGTGAATGTTCCTTCTCTGTGTTTTGTGACACAAACAATTTGCAATCCATGGTGGTACTTCACCTCACATCTTGGTGTCTTTTTCTTAGTAGCCTCTTTGAGGGACTCAGTCCAAGTGTAATGTAAATGATCTAAAAATATATACAGGAATGACTGGGAATTAAAAGCAATGTTTCGGAAAAGTTTACAAACAAAATGCCACTCAGAATTATGGGAAAAGGTTGAAAATATCTGAAGCAAAGTCAAAGCATTAGAGCTCAAAAGCCTCTCTGACTTGAAGTCAGAAGGATAGGAATATTTTAAGCAACAAGGAAAAATCTGCTCTCTCTCTACAGCAATCAAAATGGCTAACTTGATGTTTCTGATCTGCAGACTGGTTGAGATTAGGTTTGCCAGAGAAGCTATATTTAGTAATGCTCCCCAGAGATCAATTCATGAAAGGGCCTTCATTTACATTAGCCTTCGAGAAGACCTGTAGCTCTGCCTGTCTAACCACAGGCAAAGTATTTCACAGAGAGTCAAACTAGGAGGGGAGCAGTCTGAAGGAAGTCCTGGGAGAAATGGTAACGCCAGAATGATCTGTTGGTACTGCCAGTGCTCTGCTAACTAAAATCCCCTGCTGCCAAATTAAGATTTATAGCTGGTCATTCATGTCACTTCTTATTAAATATCTGCCAGATTTTAATAACAAAACACTCTTTTTGGTGGGTTTAAGAGCTTGGCTAAGTTTTACTCTAGAATGGATCAGCAGCTGGTGTAAAGTAATCACAGTTTCATTGACTTGACCAGCTAAAGATCTTGTCCAATGAGTCTAAAGTTATTGGGGTCTTGAGCAGGGTAGGGAACTATTTAAAAAAAAACATTTTAAAAGGAAAATGTAGTGGGTAAGAGGCATCAGTACTTGGAAGCCATGGCTTTAAAAAAAAAAAAGCTTTACAGTAATTAAAAACATTCAGACCTTTTGCGCATAATGTGTAGGGGTTCAATTAAAACACAACAAGAACAGACAAGAAAAAGTAAGTCTCTCAAGATCTGACATGTGGTTGTCTATGAGAATTGTAATTCTACAGTGCAATTTCTAGATTTTCAGGCCAGAGGGGACCATGATGATAATCTAGTTTGACCTCCTGCATAAGAAGTCAGAGTTTTACTCTGCATCAAGCTCATAACTCTTGGCTGAGCTAGAGCATACTGTTTAGAAACATATCTAGTCTGGATTTGAATGCCTCAGGTGAAAAGGAATACTCCACATCCTGAGGACTACATTTTTCCATTGGTTAATTATCCTCAAGGTTGCAAATATGCACTATTTCCAGTCTAAATGTTGACTTTTTTCAAGTTCTCTGCAATCAGAAGGGCTAGAAATGTACTTTAAAAAAAATGAAATCCAGGATTCTCATGTACTCACCCTTTTCTCCAGGAGCTGAGGCTTTAAAGTAAAACTCTTAGTATCCCAAGGCTCACATCAGTGCTGCAAGTAAAAGCCGTTTCTTACCAGTACGGGGTGGGGGGGAGGCAAGCACCAGCTAAGGGGGGCACGTGACCTCCCCACGTGACTCCCCACCACCTCAAGCCCAGGGCCCCCATACTCACTCTATCCCCTCCCCACATCCATCCCATGAGGGCGGGGGCTTTGTCCTCCTCCTGCTGCACCAGAGACTTTGGGGCAGGGCTCTCCTGGGAAACACAGTGGGGAAAGGAGCAGAACTCCCAGCCCTGCCCCCTGCCCTTCCACAAAGCTATGTCTCCTTCCTCCCTCTGTGTACCAAAGCAGCAGCCCCGCTGGAGGGAGAGGCTGGGGACAATACAGCCAGCAGAGAAGCGGCCAGAGTTCTGCACCTTTCCCCACTGCTGCCCTTCCCAGGGGGGAAAGAAGCAGAACTCCCAGACCTGCCCCCCAGCCCTCTCCTCCGGTGGGGCTGCTGCAATGTCTTTCTGGTACGCCGTACCAACTATAAATAGCTTGCTGGTATGGCGTACCAGCCTACTTCCACTGCTGGCTCACATTAAAATAATGAGAATTGGCAACCCTACTTGTTTGGTTGCTCTCAGTCTAAAACAAAATAATCCAGACTGGAAGCAGCTATTTAATCTCTGCTTTGTGGAAAACATGCAAAAGTTGTCCTCTGAAATTCTCTCAATTTTCTGATGTCTGTTGTATCAACCAGGCAAGGTATAACAAGCTTCAACAAAGACTTTATTTTCAAAGTGGAAACCTCTTTACCAAGCTGCTGCTGCTGCATCCTCTGTAGCTTTCTCGCAGCCTCTCAACTCCTCCCCGCTCCTTCCTGTTTCCTGTCCTTTCACACTCCCAACAGCCAGTGCTCCCAATTCTAATAATTACAAGCAACATCTAAACACCACATTTCCTCCTCTCAAGAAACGCTCCCAATTAAAATAAACATTATTGTTCTAACCACAGGAACAAATATAGAACAAAACACTATACTGTTGGCAGAAATATTACACTGAAAACACTGTAGATGCTACATAACAATCTCTAGTCCAGACAGGTGGTAGTCTGGCTCTCTCAAGTTCCGGTTTCAGCGCAATGTCTTGTTGTGTTGATACTACAGTGAAGTCATCCAGCGAAGACTGGGTGTTGGCATAATCTCCTCTTGGTGCACAGGCAGGTGCAAGATAAGAAGCATTCCATACCCTCCCATCAGGCAGTCTATAGGTGTAAGGTCCCTTCTTCTCTATGATTTTAAGAGGAGCTGTGAATTTATGGTCCCCTTTGCATAAAATTCCAGGTTTTCATATTCTAACGAAGAACTGAACTTTGGTTCGTTAGCACCCCGCCACTTGTCTGTGAAAGCCTTATAATTTGCTTGGTTCTGTTCAACCGTTTTTCTCACATCATCCTCGGTTGGGGCCTCAGGTCATGCCTTTAACAATCCAGCAATGTTCAGTTTAGTATTCATCTGTTTCCCATGCAGTAACTCTGTGAGTGATCTTTGTGTTGTGGCATGTCGTATAGCCTGGTATGCTTGCAAGCAATCAGTAGTGAAGGTTATCCACAATTGCCCTTCCAGTTTAGCCATTTGCAAACTCGGTTTCAAACTTCTGTTAAACCATTTGATTTCCCCATTGGCTTGAAGGTAATATAGGGATGACCTTCTGTGTAAAATGTTCCTCTGTGCTAGAAAAGTTTCAAACTCCAAGGATGTAAATTGACTACCATTATCTGAAACCAGTTCTTTGGGCTTAACTTCCCTGCTAAAAACTGAAGAGAGGAACTTAATTACTGTAGCAGAAGAGATTTGCGATGTAAATGCTACCTCAGGCCATTTACTGAAATAGTCTATTAAAGTGATGGCATAATGGCAGTCAATTGGAGCAGTATCAAAGGGTCCTATAATGTCAATTGCCACTTTTTGCCATGCAGATGCAGGAAGAGGAACAGGCTGTAATGGAGGGGTACATGTCACTGCTGTCTTATGCATTTGGCAAGTGACACAGGATTTTATGAGTGCTTCAGTTTGAGAGTCCATCCCTGGCCACCAATACAGATCCCGTAGTAGTCGTTTGGTTCGGACAATTCTTCGATGAGTATCGTGTGCCAGGTTTTGACTCAGATTCTTCTGGCACAAGTAGCCGGTGTTTACCTCATAGCACATAGCCATCAAACAAAGAAAGTTAATCCCAAACTCTAAAATAAGGCAGCAAAACTGGGTCAAGGTTTTTAGGGTGACTGGGCCATCTCTTTGTCAGAAATTCCCGTAGTTTTTGTTGAATTGGGTACGCTGAACAAGCAGCTTGAAATTGTTCTCTTGTAACTGCAGTGCAAGCACTTGTAATAAGCGCAACCACTACATCCCATCCTCTGGTGGACCATCTGGTGAAGGCAAAGGCAGGCGAGAAAGGCAATCAGTGACCATGTTTTGGTTTCCAAGCTTATATTCCAGTTCATAATTGAAAGAGAGTGGTCTTGCAGACCATCGAGCAATACAGTATCCTGCTCTTCCCAGTCCTTTCATGGTGAGCAACGTCGTCAAAGGGCTGTGGTCTGTGTGCAACTTGAACGTGCGGCCCCACAGGTAAGTTCTCCATTTTTCAGTAGCCCAGACACAAGCAAATGCTTCTTTTTCGACTGTAGAATAATTCCTCTCAGCATTACTTAGTGTCCTTGAAGCAAATACAACAGTCCTCTCTGTGTTGTCCTCATGAAGTTGTGTGCGGACAGCCTCAAGTCCATAATCAGAAGCATCAGTAGTTACAATTGTGGGCAATGCAAGACTAAATAGTGCAAGTACTGGACTATGTACAATCAAGTCTTTCACTGTTTCGAAACTAGCTTGTGCATCCATTGTCCACACTAAGATTGAACTTCTTCATAGTAATTCTCGTAACAGTTCATTCCCAGTTATGTTCCTGTCATTGAATTTTGCATACCAGGAGGTAAGACCCAAGAATCATAGAATATCAGGGTTGGAAGGGACCTCAGGAGGTCATCTAGTCCAACTCCCTGCTCAAAGCAGGACCAATCCCCAATTAAATCATCCCAGCCAGAGCTTTGTCAAGCCTGAACTTAAAAACTTCTAAGGAAGGAGATTCTACCACCTCCCTAGGTAATGCATTCCAGTGTTTCACCACCCTCATAGTGAAAAAGTTTTTCCTAATATCCAATCTAAACCTCCCTCACTGCAACTTGAGACCATTACTCCTTATCCTGTCATCTTCTACCACTGAGAATAGTCTAGAACCATCCTCTTTGGAACCACCTCTCAGATAGTTGAAAGCAGCTATCAAATCCCCCCTCATTCTTCTCTTCCATAGACTAAACAATCCCAGTTCCCTCAGCCTCTCCTCATAAGTCATGTGTTCCAGACCCCTAATCATTTTTGTTGCCCTTCGCTGGACTTTCTCCAATTTATCCACATCCTTCTTGTAGTGTGGGGCCCAAAACTGGACACAGTACTCCAGATGAGGCCTCACCAATGTCGAATAGAGGGGGACGATCACGTCCCTCGATCTGCTGGCTATGCCCCTACTTATACATCCCAAAATGCCATTGGCCTTCTTGGCAACAAGGGCACACTGCTGACTCATATCCAGCTCCTCATCCACTGTCACCCCAGGTCCTTTTCCACAGAACTGCTGCCTAGCCATTCGGTCCCTAGTCTGTAGCGGTGCATTGGATTCTTCCGTCCTAAGTGCAGGACCCTGCACTTATCCTTGTTGAACCTCATCAGATTTCTTTTGGCCCAATCCTCCAATTTGTCTAGGTCCCTCTGTATCCTATCCCTACCTCGCACCCTATCTACCACTCCTCCTAGTTTAGTATCATCTGCAAATTTGCTGAGAGTGCAATCCGCACCATCCTCCAGATCATTTATGAAGGTATTGAACAAAACCGGCCCCAGGACCGATCCTTGGGGCACTCCACTTGATACCAGCTGCCAACTAGACATGGAGCCATTGATCACTACCCATTGATCACTACACTACCAATGATCACTACTATTGTAAGGTTTGCAAATGTGTTGGAGGAGGAGCGTATCCTGGCAATTTCAAATGATCTGGATCAGGTTTTAGTCCAGCCCATGAAATTGTATGCCCCAGAAAGGAGAGTTCAGTTTGTCTAAATTTGCATTTGGACCTATTGAGCTGGAGGCCTGCTGTGCTGATGCAGTTTAGTACAGACTGCAGGTTATTGTCATGCTCCTCAGAAGTATTTCCAAACACGATAATATAATCCAGATAGCACTGAACTCCATGTTGATTCTTCAGAATCAGTGACATTTTTTGGAAGGCACTTGGGGCAGATGCAAGACCATATGGAACATGTTTAAAGCGAAATAGTCCCTCATGTGTAATAAATGCTGTGAGGTCTCTGCTATCTTCATGCAAAATAACCTGGTGGTATGCGCTCTGCAAATCAAGAGTAGAAAACATCTTTGATCCACAGAGTTCTGCAAATACTTCTTCTATGTGAGGAAGAAGATGGCTGTCAATCACAATAGCTTTATTTGGCTCTCTTAAATCCACACAAAAGGCGAATGCCTCCACCCTTCTTCTGCATCACTACTATAGGTGAAAGCCATTCCAAGGAGTCGATCTCTTCAATAATGTCCTTTTGAACAAGTTTTCTAAATTCCTCTGAAACAGCTTTCCTGACTGAAAATGGTAAGTGCTGTAACTTCTGTCGTACAGGCATCACATTATTCCACATTTTAACTTTATGTAGAAACCCATAAGCATAGCTGAGTTTCTCCTCAACCTGGTGTTGGGTCCCAGCTGAAACTGGTGCGCATACCGCAAGAGTGCTTTGCTGAGGAAGATCAATTTGTCCATTAACTACCCTGAGATTTAAAGCAGCCAACAAATGTCTGCCAAGGATAGGAGTGCCTTTGTGGACAATGTAGAACTCTGCAGTTACACAGCAATCACCAAAAGTAACTATTGATGGCAGGCAGCCAGGTACTGGAATGCAATTTTTCAAATAGCACACCAAGTGAAGTTTGGGTTCAGTAAGAGGCACATCTTTAAAGTAATACAGATAGATGGAATCAGGTAGTATAGATACTGTTGAGCCAGTGTCCAACATTAGCTGAATAGAGTGTGGTTTGCCTGAGGGTATGGCGCAAACATTTACAGTGCACTTTATCTGTTCTGGAATATGTGCAGTAGTGATTTTGTCCACGCGCAGCACAGTAACATCTGGTATTGTAACCGCACGCACCTGTTGATTGAACTGGCTTCTGCGACATACTTTAGCAAAAATGTCCAATCTTTTTGCAATGATTGCCCTGAGCTACTTTTGCTGGACATCCTGTGTAGTTTGCAAGGTGCTGTGGGGATCCACAGCAAAAACATGCTTTTACTGTATTTTGAGTTTACTAATTCAGTGGTTTTTCATTAGTTTTCCTCTTGCAATTGTGTGTCTGCAGTGATAGTGAACTTTTCTGCAAAGGAGTCACAGCCTGGACTGTGCCTCCTGTATCCACGCTCATTATTTTGGCTTCAGCTGTAGCTGACTCAATATGAGTAGCAATGGTTATTGCTTTTTCTAGTGTATGTTGTGGTTCTAGAAGTAAGCGCTCTCTTACATGAAGCATGGTTGTTTTCTCAATGAGCTGGTCTCTAATCATCTCATCTGCCATATTCCCAAAGTCACAAATTACAATCAGAGTCTTCAGGGAAGCAATATACTGCATTATAGTTTCCCCTCGTTTCTGCAATTAGCTACTACATTCAGTTTTGGCACAAAAAAGTTCTTTAATGCAGTCTCATATTTATCTGCAAGGGGAAAAGTGTAAAATATACACTGTCCTTCTGCTCCAAGGCAGTGGATTAGCAGAGCACGCTTTCTTACTTCAAAAATCTCTAGCAGTGATTGCAAGCAGATAAGTCTCAAACATATGGATACAGGCAGTAAAAGCAATTGGAGGCTCACCTGGGCTTTGCAGAAAGGGTGCAGGTGGGTTCAGAGGCAGAAGATCCATCCTCATCACCAAAATGTTGTATCAACCAGGCAAGGTACGAACAAGCTTCAATAGGACTTTATTTTCAAAGTGGAAACCTCTTTACCAAGCTGCTGCTGCTGCACCCTCAGTAGCTCTCTCCCAGCCTCTCAACTCCTCCCACTCCTTCCTGTTTCCTGTCCTGCCAGTGCTCCCAATTCTAATAATTACAAGCTGTAGCATTCATACAAGGTTCATGCACTTGGCAACATTCAGGGCACACCCGGAGTGTTGTGTAGGAGCAGTAAACACACCGCTCCCCTCAAGGGCATGAACCTTGGAATCTCGCCCAGATGACATGAACCGTGGGAAGCCTCCCAGGACTGGGCTCAAGGCCCGAGAGCAAGGAATGCGGTAGATAGAAATTGGTAAATAAGAATGTTAAACAAAGCCAGTGTATTCCTTTTATCTGTTGGAGAATGTAATGCGCGGGGGGAGAGAAAGAATAAAGGAGAGGGTGGAAAGCTGACAGGACCAGCCCGTTGGCAGACCAGCCTGCTTGCTTGCTTAAAGCTTTGTGCTGTCTTGTATTTGAACTGCAACAACAAGCAACATCTAAACACCACAATGTCTACAAGGCCTACTCTGCCTCCATCCTGGCTCTGATCCTGAGGCACGGTGTAGCATAGCCACATGGTGTTGCGAGCTGCTCCAGATGGTAACAGCTTGTACACACCCATCCCAAGGGGCCATCTCCTCAGCTGCAGACCAACCAGCAGCAGCAGCTCCCTGGCCACACCCATTTCATCTGGTCATGCACTGTTGTCCAGGGATGTGGAAGAAGGGGTTAAATAGGAGTCACTACATCATCCCTACAGACAGGGAAGCCAGTTTACCTGTTCCTTTGCTCTACGCCTGCAGACCAGTTGTTAGAAAACTGGAACTGTTTTCAGATACTTAAGGGAAGAGCGGGGGGGGGGAGTGGGGGGCAGTGTGACAATTTTTATTTTATTTCAAAGTGATGCTTAGAATGCAGTGCCTTTTCCCATGAAAGTTTTAGTGGACTTTTCACCTTGCAGACCTATATTGCCTGATTTAGGGTGGTGTTAATATAAATTTGGATACTATGGGTTTTTGGCTCACCAATCTGTTTGATCAGAAGATAAAAGTTCTTGTCCTGAATCAGGCCCCACAGAATTTAAAAAAGGACCCTTGGGGGTATGACAGGAAGCTCACACAGAGAGAGATAACCATAAAGACTTATTAAAATCAATGAAATAGTAATTAAATGGTAAAATAATCAAAGTTACAATTGCATTACTGCTATTCAAAAGATACTTAAAGTATTATGGTATTATATGCTAAAAAGCTTTGGTTAATATACTCACACCCTTTCTTGATAACTTGTTGGTAAGAGACACAGGATCAGCCTTGCCTCTAATGGTTCAGGTTTCTCAATTCTTGACTGAGTGGTGCAGAGCTTAGAGAAGCTAATGCTAAGAGCTATCAAAGCTAACTTAGAATTTACTCAACTAGCTTAAGTTTAAAATCAAAACCTAATAAGCTAAGGAAAAAACCAAGCTTATCCTAGTCCCCTTGGAACTTAGAAAGTTAAGAAAAACAAGTACAGCCTACTAATAGTAGTAGTCATCGTAGATAGATAGAATAGAATTCTCTAGCAAGATGGGTCGCCTCTTTTATAGGCCACAAGTGCTGGAAATCCATCCTTCTGTGCCCAAATTTCATTCCTCACCTACAAAAATGTTAGGGTACACTTACTTCATAGGCTAGTATGTTTGTGCGTATTGATAACATGTACATACGCACATATGTTATTTTTGTTCTTTAGTCATTTCAGTTCTTTCCTTGTGGTGTATCTGTTAAGTCTGTGGGTACAAACTTGGAAACCCCCTACACCATTCTTCCATTATCTGTCTGTCTAGGTAAAAGGTCTGAGACATATGTGTGGGTGTCAACTTGCTATCTAGGTGAAAGGTCCCAGATAGAAATATACTAACTTTGCGTTAGCTTAACATGTAGGATATGGCCTGTAGGTCCCTTACTTTACTTGGCCAAACTTACTTTAAATATAAATCTATAAACCTAATACAATAAACCAAATACTTAAACTGCAAGATATATCTATGTAAGCAAGCAGATTAATCCTATAGGCTACACCTAGTGCACATACATGATAGGTGAACAATCTGTGGATTTCAAAGTTTGTACACTCATATGTTGCACTATGACTACTCAAAAAAATCTATTAACTCAAAAATAGCTTTTTAAAGAAGTCCTTGAATACAGATGTAAACCAGGGTCTGAATGAGCTCTCCCCTACCTTCTACTAATGAATTTGGGGAAAAGAACTCAGGAGTAGACCAGATTTTCACAGACACACTTTCTTTGCATAGGTGATCAATTCTGCCAAAGTGATTAATTTTTGGCAGTTTGAGGTTAAAATTCACTTTTGTCTTGAATGCAGGGGTAATGAAATATCATCCTTACTATATGACTAAAGGGCAGGAGAACGATAATTAATATGCCTTAATGGAAGGGGTCACTAACTTTAACCTCACTCACTAAACAGGGGGCACTGAGGCCAAATGCAAGTGAAAGTCAGAGAGGGTGTGGATGTTATTGCAGTGTAGCCAGTGTTGCAGTGAAAAAAACCACAAAGGATGCAACAGCAGTGAGGTTCCCCACTACCCATTGAAATCAAAGAACTAAAAATCAAGAGTATCTAACCTAAGTTGTGGAGCGTCAGAGCAAAGAATTGCAGGTAAAGGCTTCACAAAGCAGCAGCAAAGACAGCGCTAATCAGCGGAACGATAACAGCAGTGACAGGTGGCAGCATCAAAGACAGCAGTGATCATCAGCAAAGGTGACAGCGGTAAGCAGCAGCCGAGAGACCTTACTTAAACCCTCTCCCTCCTGCCACCCCTTCAGAGGTAGGTAGGGAACTCATCCCTAATTTTTCAGATACTTTTCTGACTTTGGAAATCAACAGTAACTTGCGTGCATTGGATGCTAGAAGGGAGTAGTATGTTCAAGGATCATTGGTCTGTCAAAATTTCATACTGCAAGGGGGACACTGAGGCAAAGAAGGCATGCCTGGGATACTGACAGGACAGTGTTTACTTGTGGCTTGCATACTTTGAAATAGTTACACTGTTGTCCCAAATTAATGCTGAGTTCACACTAACTTTTATTAAAAGTTTGTTATACATAAAGTACTTATAAATAGGCACATATTGCCTCTTTAAACACCATGCCTGGGTGCCTCTGTGTCCCCAAATTTCTGGGTTGGGGCTCAAGACAATTCTGTTTTGTAATGCTAAGAGGAATCCTAGATTTTGAACCCAGCTCTTGTTGCTGCTGACACCACCTGCATGAGGGTGACACATGACAGAGCTATAAACAGTTGCAAAGTAGATAGCTAATCAGATAGAAAGTGTATTGTATGAATACATAATATTTAATAGTCTCTAAAAAAAAACAGTGTTACATTTACCTGACACATTTTAATGCCTCCTACTGAGCAATTATAGTGTTGCAAGTATGTTACATTTTATGAAATTTCTATTCTTATATAATTTTGTTTATTTAAAACCAAACAAAAAAAGAGAGAGAGAGAAAGAGAGAATGTATGTTTTCAGGGTGTGTGTCAAGCCACAAAAGCCAAATTCAGAACTGAAACTCAAGTTCTGTCCTTAGTTGCTGTAACATATATGGAATTTGGGGATTCCTGCTGTTCTGAGGCCAGCTGAAAGGAAATCCACATGATAGTGGGGGAGGGATAGCTAAGTGGTATGAGCACTGGCCTGCTAAACCCAGGGTTGTGAGTTCAATCCTTGAGGGGGCCATTTGGGATCTCGGGCAAAAATTGGGGATTGGTCCTGCTTTGAGCAGGGGGTTGGACTAGATGACCTCCTGAGGTCCCTTCCAACCTGGTATTCTATGATTGCCAATCTTAAGCACTTTATGATGAAACACTTTTTTTTTTAAAAACTCATCCTAAATTGTATTCCTCAGTATTTGCAGATGCAAAGT
The DNA here is from genome assembly GCF_965140285.1 of Lepidochelys kempii. Classification (NCBI taxonomy): domain Eukaryota; kingdom Metazoa; phylum Chordata; order Testudines; family Cheloniidae; genus Lepidochelys; species Lepidochelys kempii. The sequence goes on from NC_136380.1 coordinate 181,605,805, forward strand.
GACCCATTGAATTTTACCTCTAACTCAGGAGATATCCTGTACCTGAAATTTGAGCCAGGGGAGTTTTCCTAATCTTCCTTTACTACTAAGAAAAGTGCTTCTAACAGATCTGAAATATTCAAAATATTGTATATGGCTCTGTTCTTGCTGTTGTCTCAGAGTGTAAGTGTCACCAAATAACTCTGCTGTTATTCCCTCCTCCCCAAGTTATATCTTGAGTTGAAAGGTTTTGTTGCTATACATTCCAAGGCTGTGGTATTCCATTGCAATTCTTCCACTTTCCCGCTTACATAATTTATATCGCTCTGTCTGCAGCCTTCATACCAACTGTCTTGTTCATAAATATTTAAGTAATATAAGCAACTTTCAGGCATTCTTTATACATAAAACCATATCATAGCACTAGTGCAGCCCTTGTGCTGTCAAAGTACTACAAATCACAATGTGGCCCACCTTTATTTCAGTTCAGCTGGAAGCCAAATAGAACTATTCTCACACATAAACTCATTTACATTTGAAAACCAAAAGAGAAGTATTACCAAATGACTCTCTATCAAAGAGGATTAAGACAAGAAGGATCCAATAAGTCATTAAGTTGGAGGCAAGTCCCCAAGGATCAGAATGTTTTAATGTTAGTACGGCATGTTTAAAAAAAAACAAAAAAAACTAAAACATAAAATAGGCACCAAATTAATCAGAAGAATTACTCATCACACAGTATCTGTCAGAACTAAGGTTACATAGCAACAACAAAAGTTTCTTTAAATAAACCACCGAGGTAACATTATTGATTCTTCAGTTCAAATAAATTCTGATCCTTGGGGACTTGATATAAATGCTGGTGTTCAGAGCATCAAAACTGTTTGCTTCTGAGAAGACAGCTCAAATGGATGAAACAATTCTGAATCCCTGTCAAAAGACCTTTTGGCCCTCTCAGAAGCAGGGTGGAATTTGACATACAGGGATTTGCAAAGTAGCTCCCTTGAGATGTATACAACTGGAGCTTTTGACTCATTCTAGCTGAATGGATGCGAGCTTGGCAGCTGTGAGCTGGGCAGAATAAGGAGGCTTTGCAGCAAAGGAGATGATCTGGCACTATAGACAAAAAGAAAATGAAGATGCACTTGCAACAAAGGAAAGTCTCGGCATAAAACTAGGGTCAGATTTTCAAGAAAGCAGCACCAGTTTTTCCTGTTGCTCTTCTCTAAGCTCCTTCCAACTCAACGAGGTTTTTTCCAAGTAAATGCAGTGCCTAGAACTGAAGATTGTACATGTGGCCCCATTGTCAACTCCCTACTCGGTGACATACTGGCATTACGTATGCAGCCTGAAATTTAACTAGTTTTTCTTGTAACTTATCTCAATCAAAATTATGTTTACGTTCCCATTGTTCTGGAACTAGGGGATACGCAGGTGGATTATCTCCCTGCAAAAGTAAGAGATGAGAATAACTAAGATTACATTGGGTTGTAGAGTGGACAAGCTCACTGATGACTAGAGTCTTTGGAGAGGGAGTGAGCCTCTGCAGTATGTGCGTGTAGGAATCCATACAAATTAACAGGCAAAGCCTGCCAGTACTCAGGCCTAGTACAAGACTCATTTCAATTCACTGAAAGGGTTGTTGAACATCTGGAAGTTCCACCTTTTTTTTAAATGATAAAAAGGTTTGTTCATTACTAGTCAGCATGTCGAGAATTAAAACATCAGCAGAGGCAGCAAGGTGCAGCTGCTGACTAATACTGCTGGATTCCGCTCAGTTTGTTTTTCCATTTGCAAAAACGTTAAAGAGATCTTATTAAACTTTCTGATACTCATTAAACAGTGGGCCTTAACCTAACCAAACAACATTGGTTAAAGACTAAAGTTAAGGTTACAGGCATCATCGGTTAAATATTTGCACGTATCCATTATTTTAAGATGAGAAAGGCTGAACCTCAGTGGAGAGATTTTTTACAGCGGTAATCAGCAGAATTTTAAATCACTTCATTCCTGTCCTCATCAGTGAATGTGATCTCTAATCATTGTTACACGTGTAGATGGCGAAGAAAGAAAAGCCAGATGCAGTAAACATGACGTTCTTTTGGACACAAAAGACATTTTTCATTATGCAATGGTGTTTATATTTGTTTAAGGACATTATTCAAATAAGAACAAACATGCACACAGAGCCATTAATAGAGAAGATTTCTCTCTTTTTTTGTGCAAACCTTCAAGTTCAGCACCTCAGAAAATAAGTGCTCCCTTTATGTTTAGGGGAACCACTATTTCAGTTGGGACAATGTTCCCTGAAGCAAATGAACACTGAATACTAATTATGAAATACCATGCAGCCCTTCATTAGCATATGGCACCATTTTCTAAATACAGTAATGTAAGCTTTGAAAGTCTACCACCTTGAGCATCAAATTAGCCGATTTCTTTTAAAGAAAAAGAGTCCAGAAGATTTTCAAATGTCAACTAGTTCTTACAAGAAAAAAGCAGCTGCTGCACGTATAGAATTCTGCCTTTGGCTAGAGCTGCTGTAACAAAACCAGCACCCGATAATTACACAGTGTCACGCAAACCCTCGCAGGATATAGATTCTATTATATTTTATTGTTCCCGAGTTCAGTAAAACTCTTTACAAAGAGCATTTTACTAATCAAGCGAACAGCAATTTGAAAACCGTATACTGATCTGTATTGTTTATTAAGCATGCATTTGCTGACTAAACAAGCGATTTGTTTATTTCCACAGGATAACAATGCTGATGCCATATTCGTTCTAAAGTCTATTGCTTTATTTGCTGCAGCAAGAAAATAGGAGTTCCGGGAATGCACAAGATCTTACTGTAAAACCAGACCTTAATTTCATAGCAGCCACCTGATCACACCATAAAATGGTTACATTCTGCTGTTCTTTATTAACAAGGCCGAACATTTAAGTCTATTAAAATGCATTTCATTACCTCTCCCAAATGCAAATAGCTTTCAACCTTTTCAGCGCTGCAAGATTTATTGTACAGTTTAAAGAACGATTGTGACTTCTTTCAGATACAAACAGGATTTGTTTTCAAGAGTGTATTCCCAGCAATTTAAAAGCTATGATTCAATGGGCTTGATACACGCCTGTAAATATTTGCTAAGGAATTTCAGTAACCGTGCTAGCACACCTATAAGATAATTGCAGGACTGTTACCAGGACTCACAGTGTAGTTAACATCGTTGCAAGTAAGAAGTAACTACAGCTATCATGAGTAGCACGCAGGACATGGAGGTAATTCGCATCATAAATGAGGAAGTTATTTTCTAGTAGTTCATTGGATGGAGTTCCAGCCAAAAGCCACTTGCCTAGCCCCATCCTTCCTCCCACAGAATCTTGATTGGATCAATTTCTTCTAACACCTTTCATTTTCATGGGAAGGGAAAAATACCTAGAGAGAAGCAGTAAGAAGGGAATGGTAGTCTCAGACTCCAATCTAAATTCAGAATGTGCAGAGTTGTTCACATGATCTGGGCCTCCAAGGAAGCTGGTACCAAGTTGAGCAGGAAATAGTCCATGATAAAATACCAGAAGCAGCCAAAGCAGGTACTGCTGCACTGCAGGGGTTGGGGTAAAATGAGTTCCAGCGACACCAATCCCCCGCCCCTGAAGTGTGCAGAGGAGACCAGGGAAACTAGGACCTAGGTAGTGCACCTCCTCTCTCTCCCCCAGCCATGTAGCAAAAATTGAGGACTTGGAGGAAACTAGCCAGACATTCAAGCTAGTTGGAACAGAGGCAGAAGCAGCCAAAGCAGAAACCTCTGGATGTTGAGAACTTTTTACAGTTTTTCTGGACTTCTCTTCTGTATGCTAATTAGCTTAAAGACTTTCCCCCCTCCTTCCCCATCTCTTCACCTCAGCATCACTTCACATCTCTAACCCTCTTCTCTCCTGCCCCTCTCACTTCCTTCCCTTCTATTTCCCTTTAGCTTACCCCATTCTATCATACACACAAATCATGGCACTAACATGATACTTGTCACCATCACATTGTGCATTCTCTTTTCCTCCCCTCCCTGTGTCTGCTTTGTCTAGGTAGACTGGAAGCTCTTTCCATCTATTACTCTGTGTTTGTGCAGTCCCTAGCACAATGGGGGGCCCCCCCATTTTTGGTTGACCCTTACCACCATAATACACATTATTAATAAAGTCATCAAGACACCCATCCAATCACAAGGGACATACTATCATAGGCGTCTCTTCTCTTCCCTCCGCTTCACAGATGAATATCAATTGAAAAATAGGATTACTCTAAGGAGCGGCCTATAGAAAGCATTTGATATATCCCAGTGCCTCAGCAACTGCAGAAGAAAGGGAGCAAAATAGCTATTTTTCTTGCCTACTAACAAAATTAAAATTACTTTCAAAGTGCACATTTGTTTCATTGCTTTATTAAATTTCGTCTCTCTAAAGGCTCCCTTGCCCATTTCCTCATGGAATTAGGAAGTGTCTTTGCTTGAAATTAATTCTAAGAACTGCCTATTTGCAGTGCGCGCCACTTGGTATAAGTCAAATGAGAGCACTTTGAATTTCAAGAAGAGACAAGCAAAGGGACACTAAAGAAGATACTGGTCTCCCCAGTGTAAAAAGAGTGCAATAGGCTTGCACTGGACAATTCAGCCAGGAATCATCTGAGCTCTGTTTCTCATCCCTGCTAAACATCTCCCACTCTCAGATATTCTCAAACTTCCTACCACATCTGAGTACAGTAGGATCATAATTTTTAACACATGCTGCTGCCCCTTGAATCCACTGGAGAGGCAGATTACTTCATGAACTATTATTGTGGGCTTCTTGTGTATTGCAACCATCTCAGCATACTGATATTGTTTTGTTTTCAGTTTTATGTTTGTAACACATTTAATACTTGCAGCAAAGCTACTAGATCAGCCTCTTACAAGTACCTGTCTCTCTCTATTTGGATTGTGGGTACTTTGGGGCAGGGTCTATCTTTAGATATGCAGTTTTCAACCGGAGAGATGTACTGACTGGACAGCAAAAATCCAATTACCTCAGGCAGGGGGGTGAAGGGGAGATGGAGGGGTCTGCCAGGTCATCAACCCAGGCCAGGCCCTGCTCAGCTGGGTCTGCCTCCTACCTGAATCTCATGGGCAGGCAGGCAGGCTCCTTGTCAGGGGCACAGCTCCCATCCCAACCCCAGAACAGCGGGAGCCCAGCTGGGAGAGGGAGGTGGCGAAGCAATGAGGAAGAAGGAGGGAAGAGAGCAGTGAGCGATAGAGGTGGGGGATGAGAGGAGCAAGCAGGGGCTGGGGTCTTAGGGTGAAGAGCTGGAGCAGGGGAAGGTTTCCACAGTCCTGCTGTAGTGTCAGGTTTTCAGAAATTAGAAAGATGGCAAGCCTCTGGCGGTTAGGGTCCATGTAGCTATAAGACGAAGCTAAAGGCAGGCTGCATCCCCATCACCAAAATGCGTAGCCATATGCTGCAATGAAAGTTCCAGCAGTGAGGAGGCAGCAGGAAAAATCTCCAGCAGCTCCCCTGTGCCAAAGCCTTTTCACTGCCAAAATCTTTCCCTACTGCTTGGGCCTTTTAGTACATCAGGAACCTTCTCTGCAGTGGGAAAAGGCCCTAGCAATGGGACACTGCTAAAGATAGCACGTAGACCTGGAAGGCTCTGCTTGAGTGTATACAGAGCTATGGAGGTCACCCTATTGTACTCACCTAAGGTGGGGCTCACTGTCTCCACTGCTCTTTATACCCATTCTAGTTGGCTGTGCAGCGTCTATACACTGCTGTAAGTGTAGACATACTCTTAAAATACTGTGAATATTCACAGCACTAAAGGGCAGATTTTCAGATTGGTCAGATCTGGCTTAGGGCCTAAATGAGTGGCCAGATTTTCAAAGGAGCTCAGGATATTGGATGCTGAGCACTTGCAGAACTCTGCCATCCTGGCAGCTGGCCCCAATTGGCAACACTGTGCACTTGAGAACCTGGCCCTACAGAAAGATTAAGTTATAAATAGGGCACTCCAGTGACTTTACCCGTAATTTCTCTTTCCTTCCTACGTATGTCCGAGGTTGAAATCATCTCTATGTATGTCCCAACAAGAACAAACTATAGTTATATGAATACAGCAGTAGCAGCCTGTAACATTAAGGATAGGAGGTTTCATTCATATAACTTTTAAGCCCACTCAGACCTGTAACTTTTTTGTGTTGACTAACTCTAGTGCTGATGCTTTGCAGGAGATACCACGAACGTGGATCTGTTCAAAGGGATGCTGGCTCTACAAGATTAAACCTTTAAATCAAGTCTCTCTCTGGCTTGATTTGAATCAGTGTTTTTATGTAGTGACCCAAAGTGCTGCTACCAATAAATAGCATCTACGCAAGATGACCTCTCTCTCCCATTTTCTTTCATCTGCACCATAAACTGTACACTTTGCAAGCATGGAGTTCCGGGTAGGTGGTGCCACCCTTCACATTTCTTAGAGAGACTAAGGCCATGTCTACATTATCACTTATGTTGGCAAAACGTACGTTGCTCACAGACGTGTATATTCCACCCCCTGAGCGACATCAGTTCCATCGGTCTGCACAGTGCTATGTCAGTGGTGGAACTTCTCCTGCTGATACCACTCGTTGGGGGTGGTTTAATTATGTCGATGGGAACACTCTCTCCCATTGGCACAAAGTGACCGTATGAGAGATCTGACGGTGGTGCAGCTGGATCAGTACAGCTCTGCCGCTGTAAGCTCACTAGCATAGACATGGCCTAGGTGGGTCAGCTTCTGTTGGCAAGAGAGACAAGCTTTTGAGCTCCACAGTTCTCTTCTTTAGGTCTGGGAAAGGTATTCAGTCTCTCAGCCAAATACAAGGTGGAACAGATTGTTTAGTATAAGTAGTTAACATATGTCTGAAGGAATCATTCATAGTGAAGTGCGCCATTAACACCTATATTTCTGGTCACACCTAGAAACTCTGCTATGCCACCCAGGGAACAGAAATGAATATTTGACAACGTATTTGCTGCAAGGGACGCTGCTGATGTATCCATGTCTCCATTATGTAATGAGCAGCTGGATGAAGTCCGAGTCAAACAGATGGGTCCTAGGCAGCCCACTGAGTTGGGAGAATCTCAGCTTTCATTTTACAATAGCAAATGTTTAGTGCTTTTCCTTGCCATGTTAGCTTGAAAATAAATATTAATGTGAGCCATTCACTAGCACTGTAAGGAACAATCATCTGGGATCCACTTTTGTGGCTGGAGTGTGGTGTAAAGCCCGAAGTTTTATTTTACACTTGACTTGTGTATCTGTCAGCTATAATTAGGGCATATGTGGGGAAAAAAGCAGATCACTAACACCCTCCAAAAATCTTAGGCCAATCCAGTGCATAGTGGTGTGATATTAATAGTCTATTAGAATCTACTATTTCATGGGAGGAAGGAGAAACAACATTTTCCAGACTAATTCAAAAGTGACAAGGCCATTTTCATTCACTCCATCCTAGTACAGCCCAGTTTCTCCACTGTGGGTGGAGAAATGTTCAACAGATCTTACTCCACAATGGCTATGGTCAAGCCCTTAGTTTCAGTGCCCTTATAAACCTCCCTTTCTCCCCCAGGCAGAAGGAAGAATGATTCTGCCTCTTCCCAATAGCCAGCCCACTCAGCACTGCCTGCTCTGTGTCCTATGTCTGAATGGGCCCCAGCTGCAGAGATCTCCCTATCACCATTAACAGTTGTGGAAGTTCCTCAGTTCCTCAAGGCAGGTTAACCCTTTCATTGCTAATTTGTGCATCAAGTGAAATCCCTGCTTACCGTTTCAGAGTTGTTCTTTTGCTTGCATGGGCTCTGAACATTACCAAATTGAGCAATAGGGAAAGATGCAGGCAGGGCTCATAGAAATACACATACTTATCTTGAGAGGTTTAATCATCATATGCCCATTCAGTGACTGCAGCTCAACTGACCGGACTTCAGCTGGTTGAGAAAATAGCAGGCCCTAGGATACATGAGAGATCACTGGTAGAACCAAATCTTACTTTGATTATGGGACCAGATTACACCTCAAGTAGAACAGGCTACATAAAAACAGCTAATGGGCTACCTTCCAGAGATGTGTCTCCTCACAGATCTAATTAAGTCAATGGGAGCTGTGGGTGCTCAGCACTTCAGATAAACAGGCCCTCAAGCTTTCCAATGCCTCAGCCACAGAGCCAACAGTGTCATTTAGCCTGGGGACCTCCAGACATGCTCATGCTAAATTCCAACCAGAATGCCCTTAACAATTAGCAAAAAGAAAAGGAGGACTTGTGGCACCTTAGAGACTAACAAATTTATCTGAGCATAAGCTTTCATGAGCTACAGCTCACTTCTTTGGATGCTTATGCTCAAATAAATTTGTTAATCTCTAGGGTGCCACAAGTCCTCCTTTTCTTTTTGTGAATACAGACTAACGCAGCTGCTACTCTGAAACTTAACACTTAGGAATTTTGTCTTAAATAGGCCAGGTTACTTCAGTAATTGCATTGCCCCCTATGGGTTCTTATACTTGAAGTAGTGAATCCTGCAAATACTGAGGTAACATTTGTTTATGTGATGCAATGGCTGGTTTTTTAAGGATAGCGGTTACCATTAAAGAATGAGCATTTGGTAAAAACAGTTATATCCTCTAAGCTTAGGGCAGTTTAAAAAAAATGCTGATCTATAATGGCAACCAGTATAAAACTGCTTCTTTAAAAAGGTAGTAAATAATTGAAGGTTTCCATATATATGTACAACATCTATCTGAAATACCCCAGTGTGCTTCACAAACTGCCACTCATACCGCCATTGACTTTTGTTTTCTGCCCCAGTGAACAGGCACACTGTGCCCAGAATAATAATAATGCAGAGTGGACATTTTGGTCAACACTATGGGAAATCCCTACATTTCTGAGGTCTACTGCATACCACATGACCATCCTTCGTATGTGCTCTAGCCATGACTTGAAAATTAGATGATGAATTAACTTCATAGAATTATAGGACTGGAAGGGATGTTGAGAAGCCATCTAGTCCAGTCCCCAGCACTCATGGCAGGACTAAGTATTATCTAGACTATATCTGACAGGTGTTGGTCTAAACTGCTCTTATAAAGTGTACTCTCAGCATGATCCTTTCCTTTCTGCTAATAACAGCTGCCGCTCATCTTCCTTAACTGCTATGAAGTATATTTTTAAAAGGATCCACAGTTTCATAATTTTTTCAGTAGCTCTTCTACCCATGGGATAAACAAGAAAAAAAAAAGTTAAGAGCAAGGCAAACTTCTATAATGCACTATATAAGGAGATTTGGTTAGTCACCTTACAAATTTCATCTTCCATTAGAATTTCATACAAGAATGATTTGGCAAGTGTAGATTTTATGGGAAGAGGGACCTTAAATGCCATTTGAAAGTGAAAGGATGTGGATGAACCTATTATTTTAAAGCTAGTAGAGTTGTTGTGCTCCTACTTGCAGACCTTTAAATGTGTAAAGTTCTATTTATATGATAAAAATGATCTATGACCATTCACAAAAGGGACATAATTTCAACTTGAGAGCTATACACACTAGACTTCATGAAATGAAAATGAAACAGAATGAAAACTGTGAGCTCAACATCACTTCACCAAGTTTCCTAAGTCATGTAATTACACAAAGGAACATTGAACCGGAGCTACAGTAGCTCATAATAATTCTATCATGGAAGCACTTAACTCAAGTGGATCTACTACCCTGCAATCCTTCTTAGGAGCATATTACTTGAGTTCAGTATCTAATTTTGTTAGAATAGTATAGCACCTCTCGGAGCACTGCTTGGGAGTGATGCTGCATTTTCATGGAGACAATCTTTGTATCTGAGCACTACACCACCCCAGTCCTCTTCAATCCAGACTTGGAGATGGATTCCAGACTGACTTGTATTTCACCACCTGTAGAGTTTTACTAATATTTTGGTGATTATGACATAGGGACCATTAAGTCAAGTTAGGCAACGACAAAAATTGCACACCACAAATGATCAGAAAGTGAGAGGAAGCATTCAGTGCATTAACAGGAATTATTTTGTCTCTACATGAGCCTATGAGAAACTGAAAGTGAGCAAAAATTTTCCTCACAGAATGGATAGTCTTTGCCACAGTTTTACAATAAGGAATGATTCATGAATGATCAATACAAATTCCCAGATTGTATCTTTCCATCACTGTTAGCATGTAATAATCTGATACTTAACCTCTCCATACTTAAATCGGAAGCTAACTTCATCATTTGAAATCCCAGAGTACAATCATTTTGAAGGGATGTTTGAGGCAAACTGGACAAGACATTTTACTTCTTGGAAAATGAGTTGGTTCTAGTATTTTGTTATTAATTAGTTCCTGCTTTTAGCTTGGGAGCTGGGATTGGATTTATGGTTTGTGTCTCAAAAGGGCTTGGCATAAAACCTCCTCCAGTGACTTCCATGAGGACTTGTGCCTTTGGCTAGTTTAGGAGAATGTGGTGAGTTAATAATTAAAGTATTGTGTATGGCTTTCATGGACATTTATTCACTGAATGATCCAAAAGGGGTATTAAAATGTTCAAATAAACCCATCAGAGAGCAAACCTTATTAACAGATATTTTTAAGTGAGAGAATCTTTACTATTAAAGTTGAAAATACATATTGGTAATCTCAGGAGAGATGTCTTACAAGAATATCATGGGTTTAAAAATAAAAATAAATAAATAAATAAAATCAAGAAGCCAAGAAATTCAAGTAAGGTTTCACACCTAAAAAAACCCACCACACTTGCACATACATTGATCACCATTTTTAGTTTCCATACAGAAGTTAGGAGGATAAATACCTCTGATGACCTGGGCCTTGATCCCTAACACTTGAGGCCAAACTCTCATGTGTGGGCTTTAATAGAGTCACACACAAGGGAAGAATTTGGTTCAGTGCAGAGATGTGCTTAAAAATATTAATTTAAAATGTGTCTCCCTCATTGGATGATATCTGTGATAACGCTGGGTAATATACTTTTCCCTGTTCAAAAAAAAATAAAATCCATCAACTCCATACTCTTCTCCCCACCACACACACAAAGACACATATCCTTCCACCACCCATCCCTTGACAAGCATATTTCAATCCCCCATACTTTCTCATCCCCAGTACAATGTCACAGAGGGTTTTCTAGATGACTCCCTACCTGGTAGCTGCATGTCCTAGGGTCAGCAAATAAACTTCTTGGGGCATCTGGCTGTGGATGATTGGCTGCATGGGATGCAGGTCCCTTTAAGTGTTGAGCTGGAGAGCCAGTTGGGGGATGGATCCTTTTTGTTCTTGATCTGGGTGGGTGGTCCCTGGCTAGCATAGAAAGACCAGGTGAGGGATTTGGAGAATAGATAGATAAGAAGGTCTCATCTTGTTGCTAGGGACAGGAGTAAAGTAGGGGAACAGGCAACCCCTAGATATCAAAAGAGCAGGACTTCATTGACACGTAGGAGAAAAGGATCAGCAGTCAGGTTCCCTCCCGGTATAGGATCTTCAAATTCCAGGCAGGGACACATCAGGTGGACACTGATGGCAGGGGAGGAAGAGGTGAGCTGCAATACTTCCACTCAATGCAGCAACAGATTGCCCTGCCTCCTGTCCTCATGCACTGCTTTTGTGGCCAGTGATGGAAGCAAGATGGGGAAGACGAGGAAATGTGGACTTTGAAGTGTATCTCCTATGAGTAATCAGAGGTGCTGTCGGGGTATTCAGGAGTGGCATTTCCCTACCAGAAGTTATGACAGCAACAGCTGATATACCAACAGTGTGGAAACTTCCAGAGTAAGCAGCACCCTTAGAGCATGGTGACTGATTACTGCAGCCTGAGTGCCCCCAGTGGTTAGGGTTGCCTCTGTAGCCATCCCACCTCTATTTCCCCTTCATTCAAGATACTCCAAGAACTCAGTCTCCAGTGACCTTCTGAGTTCAATCCTTTAATTCACTCTTCAGCAATTCTCCTCTTCCTGTCAAAAAAAGTTCACCAAAAAACAGAAATCCAAACAAACAACATTTTTCAGCTCATCTTCCCTTCTTTAACTCCCAGTCACAGGCTTTATCTAGCCAGGGCTCTCCAGGAACCAAACTTCTTTCCTATAGCTGCTTCTTCCACCTACCCCAGATCCACTCAGTCTCCCATTTCTTGAGCTTTCCCAGCTTACTACAGGATCTCCTGTCTCTGGCAGTCTCAGCTACCCTCTCTCTCAGCCACACCCCCTCCCTACAGTTTCCTGCTGCCTTTTATATTAGAATCACCTGGCCTCATTCCTCTCAGGTGGCACTCATCTTGTAATCAGGGCTGGCTTAGCCCCAGATTCTCCAGCCCATGGGCAAGCCACTCTGTTACAAGCCTGCTCAGTCCCAGCTTCAGAAAGTGTTGAACAATTAACAATTAGAGCCAGCGTTACCATTTTCAGGCAAGCTTGTGAGAGAATAATATACTGAGCTGCTTCCTGCCAAATATAAATGACTCCTGTCCTCTATTGTTATACCTCTATGCACAGGGCTAGCCTAAGGACTCCAGGGAAGGTAAGCAAGATAATTATGTGGGGTACAGTCCAAACTTAACTAATTCATTTTACATTAAAATTGTGTGTGTGTGAAGTGGAGGAGAAGGGAGGGAATTCTTAGGCGTCCCTATCTCATATTCCTGCAGCAGAAGCAGACAAGTGTCCTGTTCTTTTTCATCCCAGTGACCAGTTTACCCCATCTCTGTGATGAAACAGGCTAGAAACTTATTTTCATTTTAAATGAAAGCTGAGATAGTGCCCAAAGGCTAGTATTGTTAAAAAGAAGGTTGTGTGAACCCATTCCAGCTCATAATTATCTGGAACAAAAACATTGTCCATTAAAATCCAGCTCATGCAAAGATGTTTACCTTTCTGTACAAAACTAGTTAAATTCCAGAAACTAAAGTGACCAATGCATTTTGTCATGGGAGACATAGTTTAATATTATGGCTATCTAATAAGTGGCAAACAGAGCTTAATGTGCAGTAATTTCTCGACCCAAGAACATTTCTACCCCACTGTTTGAAGATTTTTAAAAAATTTTGATAGCTTTCTGTCCAGTTTCTGACTGAGTTACACACACTTGTCTAACACCATACATTATGTGACCCAGCTATGTAACTTACTGCTTTGCAAAGCACATTCTCCTGCACTGACAGATAAATCAGTTTCTTGTAGCTGCTTCAAAACAACAGCTAGATGTTGGAGAAGTTCTCTGCAAGCACAGAGCAGTTGAAACAGAAAATTGTTAGAGCAATCTACTGCATTCTTGACATGCCAAAGGAAAACCTGATTCACATGCTATCAGACATTTTGCATGAGCCCCCCTCATGCAATTCTATAGGGATAGCAACAAAACTGAAAAATCCTGGAAGTCACAGTGAAGGCTGTCAACAGTTTAATATGATTAATTAAGGGGATCTGTTTGTTCCCCTTACACAAATCTGAAGTGCTAATATCATTAACTTGGGTATTCCTGTTAACTAGGTCATTCCTGCTGTAGACCTACAATAGACATAAAACCTTCCTGATAACATTTCAATCCATTCTAAAGCTGTCAAAACTAGTTTAATAATCTTGTCCTTATTTTTCTTAGGTGTCAATATAATTGGGCTTGACCAAAAAGTAACTGGGTTACTTGGGCATTGAATATACCTGTAGCTTTTTGCCTAAGGGGCTTGTTCCATTTCCCTATGGCATGTTCCATTAAGTAAGGAGTATAGCTGAATAGCTCAAAAGACTTGCCCTGACCATTCTTCCCATCTGACCCCCCTGCATTTAGCACTCATTAGGCAGAATGGAACAGAGTGAATGGGAAGAAAAGAGCTTCTTTCATTTAATCAGATCACAAACTTGGCCCAGTGTTTCTTCTAAGGTATTTGCAAATGTGTCCAGACCATGAAGTAAGATAGTGTAAATGGTAATGATATGAGCAGATTAGAATAGTAATAGTATTAATAGAATGAAAAGGAGGCTAAATTGAATACATAACTCCCCTTCATCCCTTTGAAAATCACCTTCTTCACAGGGTAAGTTTATTATTTTAAATTCTATGGTCTGTTTTATATAGGAGATCAGACTAGTTGATCACAGTGGTCCCTTCTGACCTTAAAATAATATCTGCCAAAATAATAAAGGAAATTAATACAGTGTTCATTATGAACAGTCTATAATTTGGAGCCTGAAATACTCTCCAGTATTTCTTTTAAACTTTTCATTGTTACTGTCATGTTCAAAATTTGAATAAAATTCACAAACATTAAAAGCAACGTAGCTATTTTTACAAGGAACAGCAAGGAGATAAAGAATATTTTCTGAATTAAGTGACAGCATATTAACACTTATGCCAAATGACAGTAGAAATGAAGAGAGTGGTTATACTACTCTTCATTAAAAATGTCTGCATATAACTTTTCCATAGCTCCATTCTGCCATATAGTAGGGTTGTTTGTTTGTTTTTCATTTGCCTCTTACAAAAATTAGTAGCCAGAACTTTGATAACCACCATTGGGTACTGATCTCAATTTTTCTGTGTGTTCCAGTTTGACTGACTGTGTTTTGCATTTTCATGACCCCATGTCCTACTTCCTACAAATGGCTTCAATACACTTGAATAGCAAACTGACCTTCTGTTCACTTCCTGCAGAAACTCCACTTCCTTTCATCTTCAGGAGCTTTTAAAACTAACCTCTTCAATAAAACACTTCTTCATTATCCACTGGTAACTAACACCAGACTTTTAGCTAGTATTTGTTTTCTTGGTAGATTTCAATAGATTTACTTAAAAACTAAAAGGCAACCTCATGTTCCAGGTGTCCCTAATCCTCTGACTGCTAGAAGCTGGGACTGCATGATAGGGGGATGGATCACTCAGTAAATTACCCTGGTCAGTTCACTCCCTTGAAGAATCTGGCACTGGGCACTGTTGGAACACAGGATACTGGGCTAGCTGGACCATTGGGCTGACCCAGTATGACTGTCCTTATGTAATATTTATATAATTAAGCCTCACAACATCCTTGTGGAATAGGTAAGTATTATTAATGCTGTGTTACAGCTGGGGAACCTGATGCACAGAGAAGTGCCCTTGCAAAGGGAATTAAAACTAATAGTAAAAGGATCTATCACTGTATAAATAAAAAAAAAAAAAAGGAAAGAAGTGAGACCACTAAGCACTGAGGATGGGGTGGAGATTAAAGAATAATCTAGGCCAAACACCTAAACAAATACTTTGCCTCAGTTTTTAATAAGGCTAATGAAGAGCATAGAGGTAGTAGCAGGGTAGCTAATGGGAACGAGGATATGGAGGTAGAAATTACCACATCTGAAGTGGAAGTCAAACTCAAACATTTTAACGGGACTAACTCTGGCGGAAGGGGGAGAGATAATCTCCATCGAAGAATATTAAAGGAACTTTCACATGAAATTGAAAGCCCAATAGCAAGGATTTGTAATGAATCTGTAAAGCCAGGGAAGTATTAGTACCATTATACATGGCACTGGTGAGACCTCATCTCTAATGTTGTGTGCAGTTCTGGTCTCCAATGTTTAAGAAGGTTGGATTCAAACTGGAACAGGAGCAGAGAAGAGCTACTAGGATGATCCTAGGAATGGAAAACCTGTCTTACGAGAGGAGATTGAAGGAGCTTTGCTTGCTGAGGGGAGATAAATCAGAGGGATAAATACGAGGGAGGGAGAGGAACTATTTAAGTTCATTGCCAATGTGGACACAAGAACAGATGAACTACCCATCAACAACTTTAGGTTTGAAATTAGATGAAGGTTTCCAATGATCAGAGGAGTAAAGTTCTGGCACAGCCTTCAAAGGGGAGCAGTCAGGGCAAAAAACATAACTGGCTTCAAGACTGAGCTTGATAAATGTATGTAGGGCAGTATTTCCCAAATTTGGGATGCCGCTTGTTCAGGGAAAGCCCCTGGTCAGCCCGGTTTGTTTACCTGCCACGTCCACAGGTTCGGCTGATCGCGACTCCCACTGGCCACGGTTCACCGCTGCAGGCCAATGGGGGCTGCGGGAAGCAGTGGCCGGTACGTCCCTCGGCCCACGCCGCTTCCCGCAACCCCCATTGGCCTGCAGCAGCAAACTGCGGCCAGTGGAAGCTGCGATCGGCCAAACCTGCAGATGCCACAGGTAAACAAACCGGCCTGGCCCACCAGGGGCTTTCCCTGAACAAGTGGCATCCCAAGTTGGGAAACACTGATGTAGGGGATGATATGATGATTCTGGCTACAATGGCATGTAGCCAATCTATGACTACTAACAGCAATATCTCCAATGGCCAGTGACGGACACTAGACGGGGAGGGCTCAGAGTTACTACAGATAATGTTTTTCCTGGTGTCTGGCTAGCAGGTCTTGCCCACGTGCTCAGGGTCTAACTGATCACCTATCTGGAGGCAGGAAGGAATTTTCCCCTGGATCAGATTGGCAGAGACCCTCTGCGGTTTTCACCTTCCTCTGCAGCATGGGGTATGGATCGTTTGCATGTTTAAATGAGTTTAAATGGTGGCTCCTCTGTAATTTTGAAGTCTTTAAATCATGATTTGAGAAATTCAGTTACTCAGCCAGAGGTTGGGGTCCATTACAGGAGTGGGTGGGTGAGGTTCTGTGGCCTGCAACGTGCAGGAGGTCAGACTAGATTAAGGTCAGAAGGGACCATCATGATAAAGTCTGTGAGACTTGTCTTTGGTCACACATTGAATCTGTGGCAGAATTGTGAATGAAATCCATATCGGTTCTTTGCTATAGCATGCTCCCTCAATAATACATCATTCACTAACTGTGATATTTTAATGTTTTCCAGCAATTCTATAATACTTCAAGTAAGAAAGTCTAAAAGCAAGACAACATTTAAATACCTTCAGTTTCAGATTGCTTAAGTGACAGATTTTTTCATAGTCTGAAATTGTTTGTCTGAAGGGTTTTCTTCTCAATCAGAAAAAGAAATTAAGTTTGCTTTCAAAAGTGGTCTGTTTTTGCAATTATTTGGCAAATGTTGTCAGAATGCGGATTTAGAAGCCCAAGTCCCAGTTTACAAATCTCAATAAAAGCTAGTCTTTCCTGAGACTGAAGATGTGTGTTGCTTTTCCAAATTTAAAAAATAAAAAGTCTATAGGTGAGATTCTTGGCTGCTTCTTTGAGAAGCACAGCACAAAACTCACAGTGTGTGTGGGGTAGAGGGAGGACGGGGGGACTAAGGTACCTATAAGGCACCCTTGAGTCCTGCTATTGTAAAGGGCTGTCCAGGACAGCCCTAATGCAACATAGACACCCCCTCCCAAGGAGCTGTCTAAATCATACCAGCATGTCCCTGCCTGCCTGTGCAGAGACACTACCTAGAGACTCCACAGTGCTGCATGTTGTAGCCTTACCCTCCAAACTGCCCCCACCCCCACTCCCCCCCAAGACTATAGCCTTTGAGGGGGTTCTTAGGAGACAGCCTGTGACTGTCTTTCTCAATTCCTGAGCCAGATGAAATCTTTCCCAGCTGGAACTGGGACTTTCTGCCAAAACAGGTCTTTTACCAGGCGTAATGTCTTCAGATCAGGGGTGAGAATTTCACTCTTAGCTTCCAAAGTGACATTCCCAACATAACATTTATGTTATAAAAAACTGGACTCAGAATTTTAGTATTTGCTATAGATGAGTTGCATGGTAAGTAGTTATGGGCCTGAAGCAAAGCCCAGAATCTGAAAACCCATCACAAATTTTGGAAATTTCAGCTTTGAACTTAATGTCTTGGGCTCATCTACAATTTCTAGTAGATGCGTCAAGGAGCTTAAACAAAAATCTTCATTGGAGCTGATCATGCAGCACTTTCCTGCCTGAATAGTTCCTTCCCTTTCTGTTGCTCTAGAAGTATACATTAGCCACACTAAGCCTTATTGTATGGCTTTAATCTCAAACTTATGCTCTGGCTGTTCTCCAATATTGAGCATGCGCCCAGCAAAAGTAAATTTCTGAATTTGCCAACACAGATTTTAATCACACCTCAACTCTCCTTTGTTTTTATTTTTTTAAGGTTCAATTCAGAATACATTCATTTTTAGTTAGACATTTAAGTTGATGCAGCACATAAAAAAATTCGTTATATCAACCTGCAATAAATACATTTTTCTTAAGGATTTATTCCTTTACTAAGCATGTGTTCTTCTCTAGTCATACTCCAAGGTTTATTGTAATACATCTAGCTAAACAATCTTGGTTTATTTCCTACTAAAAATATGGATTCCTGCTGTCAGCAAAATTTTATTGCACAAGGTAATATTTGTTCAGTATAACACCCCTGAATCCATCCGATCAACCAGAAACCTGTTATGGGCTATTCATTTAGTCTTTTTATTCCCTTCAGGTAAACGTAATTAGAGCAAGAGCAGAAAGGCAGCCTTGAAAGAGAGATCTCAAGATATGCAAATGGTCTGTGTTCAAAAGAGTTGAGCTATGTAGATTGCCTGTTCAGATGTGAGTGGTCAGTGTGCCTCTTTTCCCCCTTAATGTCAAGAGACTGCCTGTCTTGCATTTCCACTGCATTTTGGCAGCTTGAGTTCACTTTCAGTTCTCAGAAATGGCATATTTACTGACCAGTGCACCTGATCTTATTATCAAAAAAAACATATGAGCAATATTTATTGAATCATCTTCAATTCAGTGACAGCACTCTGTATTCAAGACAATAAGGGCTACACTTGAAAAATGAGGCTGGATATGAAAGACTTGAAATATATGGTTTCCCCCACTAGGCCACATTTTCAAACACTGGCCTCAGTTTTTGAGATTGCAAGTATTGTGTACATTCTGGAGTTCGGTATCTATGTTCCTCATTTGGGCATGCACAAATGTAAGACTTAGACATCTAATTGATCTAAATTACAAGCACAAGTAATTGTGGGTGTTCATTAGCACACACAAACTAGAAGTCTGGTTAATGCTAGACTAAAAATATTTAAACACTGAGCAAATTTGTGTATGCATGTGCTGAATGCGCAATGAAAAATTGATGGGCCAGATTTTGAGCTGTGATCGTGCTCCTTTTCACTACTCAGACATCAAAAATGGTCCAGATTCTGGCTGCAAATAATTCCCTTGAAACTCCCTGCTGTCATGAACCTGTCAGAGATGGTTCCTGTGCCAGTTGCCCACCCCCATCACAGGGGTCAAGTCATAGGCTAGGAAGAGGCATGGTGGAGCTCTTCCTCTTCATGGCTATCCTCCAGTGACAGAAGATTGATTAAGGACCCTACCCTAGTGGCATAGGTTAGAGAGCCCCTCATTTACTCTGACTCTCATTGTTGTTGGTTGCAGCGCTAATTCTCTGAGCCATAGGAAAGAATGTGAGACAGGCCTGTCACAGAGGCATACCAGGCACAGCCACTCATCAGTGACTGTAGTATGGGGACATACATAGCAGATTCAAATCATCAGCAGAGAGGTTTATACGAGGACTGGCTGCAAAACAACAATTCTGTTTCATGAAAAATGTTAAGGTTTTGAAATTTGTTTCCATTCCACTGCGGAACAAAAACAAGGGCTTTTGAAATTTCCCAGGAGAAAGAATGACACCCACCCCAGAACAGCTAATAGCTTAGTATTTAGGGTGCTCACCTGGGATATGGAAGACTCAGGGTCAGGTCCCTGCTCTGCCTGATCTGGACAATTTCCCTAACCACTAGGCTATAAAGTCAGTCTCTCTCTCTCTCTCTCTCTTTGGCCCAATGAGTATTTAATTATTTATGCAAAGTGGAATAGCTCCAGCATGAGAGTTTGAGAAACAAAGCCTGAATCTATAGCCAGATGGTCTGAACACTTGCCTGGGATCTAAAGCAGGGACTTGAACCTGAGTGCCCTAACCATCAAGTTATTGGCTATTCTGGGGTCTCTCTCCATCATAACCTGACAAACCTTCCTGATGAAATTGTCATAAAAAATTATATATTTCTGTGAAACATTGTTTCTACAAATTGATATTTTTCAATGGAAAATAATTTCAACCATTTCTAATTGATACCATTCCCCTACTCCAAAGGAACATTTTTCAGCATGAGCAACTTAGCTTCAACTGACAATTAACAGAAGTTAAAATTCCACAGAGCAGTGGTTTTCAACCCTTTTTAATTTGCAGACCCCTAAAAAATTTTGAATGGAGGTGCAGACCTCTTTGGAAATCTTAGACAGTCTGCAAACCCCAAGACAGACCACAGGTTGAAAACCACTGCCAAAGAATATTCTGAAAGGACATGCTTTAAGTGTATCAATATCTTGCCTCCTGCGGCAATGGGTGGTGTAGACAAGATGAGCTTCAAAGAAGAAAGCTTCCTTAAAAATCTTCAGGCTGATTCTCCTCTCACTTGTACCAGTTTTACACTGGCATAATGACACTGGCTATATCATAAGGATTTATTATATGGGAAGGAGTTTATACATATTTTGTACACACACACACACACACACACACACACACACACAACTTTATTATCATATAGTTTTGTAGACTCTGCTCTGATCCCAAATGTTAAGCTTCAGTGACTACTTTTGGTTAAGAATATTTCAGCTGTACTATGTGTACGTTAAATCTAAACTATGTCCCACTCAGACAGATCTTTAAGAACACACTAAAAGTAGAAGAGATGGGAGGATAAATTGTTGATCCAAGGAATAAAAAGTATGCCAAGAAAAAAGGGTTCAGTTGATAGCTGAAATTGAAAGGAAATTTGCCAACTGATAAAATTATTATTTTGGAAAGTCAAACTCTTTTATCATCAGATAAGATATAAGGGCAAAAGGAATTCAGTGAGAGCGTTGGCTTAAATATGTTGTTATTATTGTTTGTATCTGAGAATACAGATTTTTTCAGTTAGAAAGCCAGAGGAAAGAAATATAGCGGCACTTCACTATCCTTATATATACAAGGGGAAATATTGCATATATCACCTAGTGAATCTCTATTTAATTCACCCCAGGCTTTAAAAAAGTATTTAACATTTATCTTCTCCAAAAAATTTGTGAAAGGGACCAGATCTGCTCTTGGTTACACAGATGCAATTCCCACTTAAATCAAGAGGATTTTTACCATGCAACAGAGAACAGAATTAGACCCAAAGTGCATGCTATGTAATGAGAAACAAAAAGGTTGATAGAAGACACTGGGACCTACCAGTATTTGAGCCAAGATTATTTTACAGTGTTGCCTAACCAGAAAAAAGCAGCTACTTAGCTTGAGCATGATCTCACACATCTTTCTCAGGCAAGATTCAGATTCATTTCAAAGGATCGCCACCCAGAAACCCATAAGCATTGCTGGCCTTACACATTTTCAGAAGTGCAGGAATCAACAGGGATCCAGTGCCATTGTCTTCAAGCCACACCCCTCCTTCCCATGAGCATGTTCCCTCTGCTCTCCTCTGCTGTCTTCATCCCAAGCAAAAGGGAACAGCTCAGAAATCTGACCACTAAAGCAGTGCAAAGGGCAGGAAACCGCTCTAAAACTGGCTCTGCTTATGAGTATAAGTACAATAGCCATTTTTCAAGTTACACAGCCTGTTTGATTGCTGGGCTGAACCCGCACAGTTATTATGGGCCTGATTTGCCTCTGCCTTGCACCAGGCATAATAACTTTACTCCTGTGCAGAATGCCTGTAAGATGCTACCAATTCTATTTTGGTAGTATTTTACAACCACTTTGCACAGGTGCAAATGATTACACAAGGTGCAAGGCACTAGAGGCCTACAGCACTTATCTACATATATCTATTTAAAGAAAAAATGGAAGACCAGATTAATATTTATGCTCTTTATGAATGCTAGGTAGCATAAACAAGACCGGGAGAGTTCAACTCCATTAAACTGAATGCTGCATGTTGTAGAAATATTGGATTCTAAAGAGGACTACAAGAACATGACAGTTTATCTCTAAGTCATTTAACAGATGTTGAGCTAAACACATAGAAAAATCTGGCTGCCTGAAGGCTTCCTGCTGATGTTGTACATATCTCAAATCATGATGACAAGAGCTCCACCCTTATCTGCAGGATTTATGAAATCAAACATGGATCTGTGCTCAGAGGTTTATGGGACTGCCAGTCATCTTTGGTAAGCCTAGAAAATGTTTGCATCTCGCCATCTCGTTACGAAAGCAAGAGATGCCCCCTCCACTGATATGCAAAAAATTGTCTATGAATTAATTCAAGCTTGTTGAAGGCCAGACCTTTGTTTCTCAAGAGAGAAATGTTTGTACAGTAAGTAGTATCTTACATATCAGCAGGAGCAGCCACTGAGATAAAATTGTAGGCAAAAGGCGCACATTTCATTCCTGTGACATCACACAAGGTGAATGTCAAATGTGTCTATTTTAACTCTAAATTCAGCCAAAGGCAGTTCAGTGAAATATTTATTTTGATGACAACCTCATACTGTGGTAGCACCCAACCCCTTTCAAGATAGTGAGTTACTAAAATCTCAAAACTTCAGGAAATACTAGGACTTATTGTGGGTGCCTCAAAGTGTGGGATTCACTGCTGGAGGCTTTGAAGCCAATTGTACAGTAGTATTGTAAAATACCAGGAAACTCTCTTTCAACACTAAAGCTTGGAAAGTATGTGTTAACCCCTTTGTGCCAGCACTTTTTCCCGTTTCCCAGCCATTAATTACAACAGCAAGAAACTGATACTGGAGGATTAAAAAGAAAAAAAAGAAAACACCTGATGCTTACATAGAAAAAAAAATCTCATAACTGTGATTGAAAGATGGTTCAGTATTCAATGTTAATAATATTACAGTATTAATGTTGCACGTTAAAAAAAAATCATCTGTGACTAAATCTATGCTCCTAAATCCATCTTGCAAAGTACTTAACATGCCTAACTTCAAGTACTGAGTCATCCCATTGACTTCACTGGGACTAGACACCGGCTTAAAGTTAAGCACATTCTTAAGTGCTTTGGTGGGCTGGAGTCTTAGGCATCTAAACAACATTAACCTGATTTTCAGACTTCCAGAATGGCTTGTCTATGCTGGACAATTAGATCATGCTAAAATACAATGTTGAGGAACCAAGGTAATTAACACCATGTTACACACACTGTGCTGAGGATTATTATGTTTAACAGTGTGCCTACTGACCATGGTTACCTCTAGGGCAGTGGTTCCCAAACTTGTTCCGCCGCTCGTGCAGGGAAAGCCCCTGGTGGGCCAGGACAGTTTGTTTACCTGCCACGTCCACAGGTTCAGCAGATCGCGGCTCCCAGCAGCTGCGGTTCGCTGCTCCAGGCCAATGGGAGCTGCTGGAAGTGGTGGCCAGTATGTCTCCTGGCCCATGCTGCTTCCAGCAGCTCCCATTGGCCTGGAGCAGCGAACCGTGGCCACTGGGAGCCGCAATCTGCTGAACCTGTGGACGTGGCAGGTAAACAAACTGTCCTGGCCCACCAGGGGCTTTCCCTGCACGAGCGGCGGAACAAGTTTGGGAACCACTGCTTTAGGGTTCTGGTTCCCTGGGATTAACCACAGACAACTTACACTCTTCAGTATGACAGCCCCTCTGGATACTGAGGCCTTGCCATCACTAGAAAAAAAATGTGGTCTTACCTCATGTTAGCTGCAATGTGATAACTAATATGAGTTACACTCCAAGAGAAGAGAAGGGAGTCATAGTATTAACAGATATTAGTAGGTTGAGGTATTAGTTATTGTATTACTGTTGGGCCAGAACCCCATTGTGCTAGTCAGTGTACCAACTGCCTGCCATAAAGAGCTTACAACGTAAGTAAAACTCTGGGATCCCACTCTAAGTGCTAAATCATAAGAACAGCCATATTTGGTCAGATCAGTGATCTATCTAGTCCAGTATCCCACCTTCCAACAGTGGCCAGTGCCAAATGCTTCAGGAGAACTGAACAGACCAGGGCAATTTATCAAGTTATCCATCCCCAGTTATCCAGTCCCATCTTCTGGCAGTCAGAGATTTAGAGACGCCCAGAGCATGGGGCTGTATCCCTGACCATCTTGGCCAATAGCCATTGATGGACCTTGTGACGCTATCTGACCAGGTGCCAGCTCATGCCAAGGCCCCAGGCCTCACTAAACTCTGAAAAATGCATAGCCAGAAACCAGTCTGATTCATCTCAGTGCTAGCATTGTTAAAATAGATGTTAAGTTGATAAGAATATATTTAGTGTTTAGACCTTATGAATGGCTTGTAGATGCATATTAGTCTCACTTATCTGCACCCCATGTTAGAGAGTGATAGCAAATGTTTGCATTATAAGCATCTGTAATTGTGTAACTCATCAAACAAGAAAGAAACATTAATTAAAGTAAAGTGCTCATCCTGCACAAAAGGCCCACTGAAAGCATATGAACCATTGTGACGCATCAAAAGACAGAGACCTGATTGATTGCATTCCTCACACCCACCACAGAGACGTGCCCATAAACTCATCCCATCAGCTTACACTCTGGAGTGAAGGGGATAAAAATCCCTGACAAGGAGCAACTTGGTTCTTTTTTCTGCTCGGACTCTAAAGGAGCAGCTGTTTTGCCTGGGTTAGACCCAAAGGATGTATAGTCTACTTATGATACACACACACACACAAATGACTAATAGTTTTGGGTTTCAAAAGATAAGAAAAATGTCTGTGTGTTACCTGCTTTAAATTTGTAAATAACTTTCATTTCTTAATTAACCTTTAGGTTATTACAGGATTGGCTACAGGTATTCCCTTTGGTTTGATGTATGACATATAATTAACGTGGGGTCCTTTGGGACTGGGAGTAACCTGAATATTATTGTGATTTTTCGTGTAAGTAACCATCTATCACATATTCAAGCTTACCTGGGTGGCAAGATAGACTGGAATGCCCAAAGGGATTGTCTGTGACTCCACAGTAAGACTGTTATAGTTCTTGAGGAGTTCACACTTGTTTCTGTGTTGGTGAAATCTAATTATAGAACATACAACTAGTTTGGAGGGGTTGCCTTGCTTCTTGAGAGTCTGCTCTGAGGTTGGCACTCACAGTCATGAGCCACTGCAAGCAACATGACAGACCTATCCTCCATGAAATTGTCTCATTCTTTTTTAAACCCAGGTATAGTTTTGGCCTTCAAAACATCCCCAGCAATGAGTTCCACAGATTGACAGTGCATTGTGTGGAGAAGCACTTGCTTATGTTTGTTTTAAACCTACTGCCTATTAATTTCATTGAATAACCCTGGGTCTTGGATTATGGAAAGGGGAAAATAACACTTCTTGAATCAATCTCCACACCAATTATGATTTTGTAGACCTCTAATATATCCCTCTTTAGCCACCTCTTTTCTAAGGTGCACAGTCCCCATCTTTTTAAATCCTCCTCATATAGAAGCTGTTCCATTTTTATTGCCCTTTGTTGTACTTTTTCCAATTCTAATGTTTCTTTATTGAGCTGCTGGCAAGCAGAACAGTATGCAAGGTGTACCAGAGATTTTATATAGTGGCATGATATTTACTGTCTTATTATCTATTGCTTTCCTAAAAGATATGACCACACCCATCCTGTCACTCTAATTTTTTTTCCCGGGCATCCAGTTTTGTAAGATCCCTTTGTACCTCTTCACAGTTTGCTGTGGACTTTAACTATCTTGAGTAATTTTGTACCATCTGCAAACTTTGCCAACTCATTCTTTACCTCTTTTTTCAGGTCATATATGAATATGTTGAAAAGCACTCCTCCCAGTACAGATCCTTGAGAGACCCCGGCTATTTACCTCTCTCTGACCATTTATTTATACCCTCTGTTTCGTATCTTTTAACCACTTACTGATCCATGAATGGACCTTCCCTCTTATCCATGACTGTTTACTTTGCTTAAGAGCCTTTGGTGAGGTACCTTGTCCAAATACACTATATCCATTGAATCACCCTTGTCCATTTTTGTGGACTCCCTCAAAGAATTGTGAGAAATTGGTGTTGTATGATTTCCCTTTACAAAAGTTGTGTTGACTCTTCCCCAACATATTGTGTTCAGTTATGTGTCTAATCATTCTGTTCTTTACTATAGTTTCAAGCTATTTGTTTGGTATTGAAGCTAGGCTTAGTGGCCTTCAACTGCCAAAATTGCCTGTGGAGCCGTTCTATTAAAAAAATTGGCATCACATTAGCTATCCACCGCTCACCTGGCACAGAGGCTGATTTCAGTGATAGGTTACATACCCACAGTAGTAGTTCTGCAATTTCCTATTGAAACCTCCTCTATTGACCCCTCAATCTGGGACAGTTCCTCAGATTTGTCAGCTAAAGACAATGGCTCAGATATGGGAATCTCCCTCACATCTGCTGCAGTGAAGACTGGTTCAAAAAATTCATTTAGTTTCTCTGCAATGGCCTTGTCTTCCTTGAGTGCTCTGATAGCACCTTGATCATCCAGTGGCCCTGCTGATTGTTTGACAGGGTTATGGCTTTTGATGTACTTAAAAAAAATTGCTGTTCATTTGTGTGTCTTTCACTTTAGTTGCTCTTCAAATTCTTTTTTGGCCTGCCTAACTATACTTCTATACACTTGACTTGTCAGAGTTTATGTTCCTTTCTATTTTCCTTAGTAGGATTTGACTTCCTATTTTTAAAATATGTGTTTTTGTTTCCAACAGCCTCTTTTACTCTGTTTAGCCATGGTGGCATTTTTTTGGTCCTCTTACTGTTTTGTTTTACTTGGGGCATATACACATACAATTTGAGCTTCTATTATGGTACTTTTAAAAAGTTTCCATGCATCATGCAGACACTTCACTTCTGTGACTGTTCCTTTTAATTTCCATTTAACTAGCTTCCTCATTTTTGTGCACTCCCCCTTTCTAAAGTTAAGTGCTATTGTTGTGGGTTTCTTTGATATTTCCCCGATTACAAGGATGTTAAACTTAATTACATTATGGTCACTAATACTAAGCAGTTAAGCTATATTCACCTTTTGGACAAGATCTTATGTGCCTCTAAATCAAGAATTGCCTCTCACCTTGTGGGTTCCAGGACTAGCTGTTCCAAGAAGCAGTCATTAATAGTGACTAGAAATTTTCTCTCTCCATCCCATTTTGAGATGACATGTTCCCAGTCAGTATGAGGATAGTTGAAATCCTCCATTATTATTGGGTTTTCTGTTTTTGTAACCTCTCTAATCTGCCTGAGCATTACATAGTCACCATCACCATCGTGGTCAGGTGGTTGGTAATATATTCCTACTACTAGACTCTTATTATTCAAGCAACAAATTCTATCCATAGATATGTTGTGATACTGTTTCATTCCTTTAGAGTTTTTATTTTATTTGACTCAATACTTTTTTAAATATAGTGCCACTTCCCCACCAGTGATACCTACTCTATCATTTGACTGTTTCTCTTCAGTTACTACTTGTACTTTACCAACTTCTATACTCTCCTCTCTACTAGGATGTAGATAATCCCCTTTAATAAATCCTCCCCAAGGGATGTCTCTGTCCAAGGTATGTGCTCCTCCACATCTATTGGCTTTCCCTTAACCTTTAGTGTAAAAACTCCTCTATGACCCTTTTAATTTTGCATGCCACCAATCTGGCTCCATTTTGGTTTAGGTGGAGCCCATCCTTCCTATATAGGCTTCTCCTTTCCCAGAAGGTTCCCCATTTCATAATGAACCTAAATCTGACCAGACAAATACCATTGTCTCATCCACTCATGGTGACCCTGAAGTTCTGCCTTTCTAACTGGCCCTGTGCCTGGAACTGGAAGCATTTTAGCTATTGTTACCATAGAGGTCCTTGACTTTGATCTCTCAAGACCTGTTTAACATCGTGTTAGTTATCAGGATTCTACAAGGTTATGTTCTAACATGATGTAATTTTCTCAAGCTGAAAATGGGCCCGAAAGGGGTAGAGGAATGATACTGCACATCCCTACACACCAGCAAACAAAGCTGATGAGGGAAGAAGGAAATGGAGACTGCACCCTCTTCAATTACAGGTAGCCAAAAAGTGTCACAGAGCTCGCAGTGGCATGCTGACTCTTCACCCAGCACCCAAAGCTCTGCTTTTGCCTGAAAGACATAATATAGTTGAAAATAATGTTTAGTGTTATAAATGTTTATATAAATGGATATTAACAGAATAAATGATTTTGGACAAAACAGAGTAAAATACGAGGGGATTTTTTAAAAACCCTGAAAAGTTTTTAGGTCAGGTTAATAAATTACTTGCCCAATTTGGTCATTCCCTGTCCCCTTTTAGACTCTATAATATCTTTGGGAACATATTTGACCATACCCAATTTGACTGTACACAATCATTTACATGTAGATTCCAAAATACTGAAAACCAGGACAAAACGCTAAGAATCAGATATACAAAGGCAAAATGCAATTATTAAATGAATTAGAAAATATCCACTACTCCTGTCAGTCTATTCTGAGATGATATTACTGGGGAAATATTAAGGAAGATCACAAGTGTCCTGAGAGTCACTCTGGGGGATATTCTCAAATCTTCAATCTTTTTTTTTCCTTTCTACTGAAGAGAACAGGGTTTTTTTTCTGCCTTTCTTTTTAAAACAACAGTAGCCAGGCATGTTGTAGGGGGGATGAAAATGTCAGAGCATGGTGTATGGGGAATGAAATGCTAACTAAAATGTGGGGATGAAAAGAGGGTTAGCTTGTGGTTTCTGCAGTTTCTCTTTCTCTCTCTCATTGTTACTCAGTGCACACTATCCAGAATGATCACAAATGGAAGGCCTGTGTTTTCAAACACTACACACAGAGTGAGTTTCCAGCAGGTTATGAGATTATAGCTATGAGAGATTGGAAAAAATCACCTTACAGGTCAGTTCATTTTATTTTTAAAAGCTCACTTTGGTCACAAGCCCGAGAAAAGCTTAATTAAAGTCAATGGAAGATGCAGAAGTGAGGCAGAAAAAATAAGATGACAAGGAAAAAATCATTTTTTAAAAAACATATTAGATTACGGTAAACCAGAGAGGCATGACCCCATCAATTTTAGAAATGGGTTAAAAATAAGAATTAAGTATTGTACGAATGACAATGAGGCAATATGGGCTGTGAACACCTGTGGTACATTTGTCCACCTTCTAATTCCACCAAAAACAATTAGGCCTGGAATTTCAAAGGAGTTAGGATCCCAGATCCCATTGGTTTTCACTGGGGAGTTAGAAACCTAACTCTCTTAGGCTTAGGGTGACCAGGTGTCCTGATTTTATAGGGACAGTCCCGATATTTGGGACTTTGTCTTCTATAGGCACCTAGTACCACCCCCCCCTCCCTATTTTTCACACTTGCTTAGGCTTCAATGAAAATCCCACCTTTATATTATAGAGCAGCTAGTTTAGTCTCTGTTTGCGAGATACTGCTGATAGAAAGGGTAAATCTCCTCCCATATATTAAAGTACCTAATTGTATGTCCCTGCTACTCTTGGAGAAGTCTAATTATAATTATTTGCTACCTCAGAAGATGAGCCTAAATTTTCTTGCAGGCTGGGAGGTGACTTAAGGAAAGGTGTTGGTGGCAGAGGTGGGAGAGTAGGGAATGCGAATCAACAGACTTAATAAGAAACTCCTATGCTTAAAGGAGATGATCATAAATATTGCCTTTTTGTCAGGACTTTTCCATAATCAGCTTCTATTCAGAAATGTTAGACCCCTTACGTGAGGCTATGGTGCCATGATTTTCACACTCAGAGGATTCCCTTACACGAATATGTCTTGAACTGACAAGATACATCATTCATCCTCAATTTCAGTGTCAGCAACTATGTTCTCATCTGTTGTAGCAATAGTCTCTTCTGGGTGAAAAGTTTCCATGTTAACCCCTAAGAATGTCAATCGTTCTCTGCTGTCATTCTTCATTATAGTGCTAAGATATGGTGAGCAATATCCCTCATGACAGGGCCACAGAAGGTGGGCTCTAAATAAATGATGGAAAGACTACAGATGGTCACTGACAGCTATTGTTATGATGGCCCAATTTTGAACTTCATAAACCATCATGGAAGTGTATTGTGCCAGCAAGTTTGTGCATAAATCTTGAAAGTCCTCAAGCATGAATTCCCACTGTAATCAAGAGGAGTTTCTTGGGTGGAAGGCTTGCAGTCTTAGTCTTTTCAGTAGGATTATAGCACACACATACCTTGTAGAAACAGCCCATGGGTATTTGTAAAAAGTGCTGTTCTGTATTTTTCAGCTCAGAGCTACAGTTTGGAAGCAGCATCCACTAGAAATGTTGGAAGAAGCAGAAAGAGAGGTGATTTTCTTCATTTCCCTTCTAGATGCAGACTATGCTTGCTGGAGTATTGGGCTAGCAATTGATTTTACTATACCCTTTCTGAATTTTTCCAAAAGTGTGCCTTGAATATTGTTCTTAATCTTAAAACTTGCTCTGACTAAAGTACAAATAAATAAGAATTAAAATGACATTTAATTAGTGTTTTTCATGCTGAGGAAGCTGACGTGCTTCACATATGCCAGAATCACCTCAGCCACCACTGTAATGCAAATTCCTCTAAGGAGAATGTCGCTGTTGCTTTATAGCATGCAGCAAAACCACACAATATAAGAGGAAAGCTACATCCATCTGAATCTACAAGAGGAATTTTAAGCAACAAGAATGTTCTGGTAATTATTTGAGTAATTATTAGTCAAAGAAAGAATTTAGTCAGAGACAAGGTCCAATATTCTTACCCAGTTATTTTGGGCATGCAATCTTCTAATGGCCACAGGCAGTCAGGGCCTTGGCTCTCATTGAAAGAAGCCATTTCTAGAAGCAAAAGTGCCTGCACTGAAAATCCTGTACTGTCACTTGATCTCAGTGAACTACCTGCAGCAAACAATGTATTCAATGAATTATTCACAAACATACTTTGATTTTTATGAGTTTGGTTGTTATCTATAATTATTTGCAGACCTTATGTTAACAAAGTTTAGCATATGGGTTGTTTGCAAATTTTGTTCAGGGAATCTATTTGTTACTATCTTGTGGTAGGTCACCTTTTTCTGTTTCTCTAGTGGGCAATTAACTATAACGAAGAGAAACAATATTCAAGTCACTGGGCATTTGATTCTCTCAGGAAGAGGGTATGAGCAGTTTGTGGAGTTGAAGGCAGCTAGGAAATCCAAAGTAAGGGTTATTTTAGTGTATTATAAATCTGTGTTATTCTGGACCACGTCAAACACCACAGCTAGAAAAATTAGGCTATTGTAATAGTAGAGGCTGAGGTCTTTTAAAAATTAACTCTCTCATCACAGTCCCATAGAGTAAGTATATGTGCATGCATATACTGAATGGAAAAGAGTGTGACTAGATCCTAGTTTGGTTTAAACAGCTGATTCCAAGCCAGGGTTCTGATTAGAGTTTTTGCACAGCCTTCGTCCGAAAAGGTGTGGCTGCATTCCCTTGTCCCTCTTGTTTAAGTGTGTTTGTGCCAGGGCTGGGATTTGGGGAACAGACTTTTGGGCTGGGATTTGAGGAACAGACTTTCCCTGTGATATTGTGATGGGAAAGCCCCCAGGCAGTAATTCTTCATATACATACCAAGACCATTTATTGGATTTACTGGTTTTCAGCTTCCTAACACTCAGCACATTCACCACACTGATTTTAACAATCAAGCAAGTAATAAACTCAGCAGTACACAGGCATGTTCCACCTAGGAGAGGTGCAGCCTGATCCCTATGATATCATCTGCTTCAGGGCTCTGGCCAGGGAACCTTTCAGCAAGTCTGGCCTGCTGTGTTAAAACAATTTTCTGGTTGATACACCTTTCCTGGTCATCCGTACACACAGTAAACAAGAGAAGTAGCAGTAGAGAGAAAGAGGGGTCTGCCAAGACAAACACCCTTATGCCTCATGCAGACAGAGGACATTCCAAACATGGATACCACCAACACAACTACCTCTTCACAGTCACTTCTGCTTGTGGCAGACCATTCTGATTGGCTGGAGGGGAAGAGAGACGTCTTTTTTCACAAATTGGCTTAGAAAAGCAGGAATGTATTACTTCCACCTAAAATGGATTTGGTTTCACCATGAAATAAATGGCAGTTACAGACTCCCACATCCATTTACCCATAAACTCTCATGTAAACAAAACTTCACACACAAGAATGTTGCAGAGAGGAAATTTTAGAAAGGGCAAACATGATGAGCCATAGATCAGTTTCTAATTCCTCAAAGTATTTCTCAATTAATTTTTCCTGTTATTTGCCCAGCTGGCAGCTGTTACTGTCACTTTACAACCCACCCACTGACAGAAGTCTTTAGATGCAGACCCAAGGAGTTCTGTTGAGTGGCTGTGAAGCTTATCTACTCTAGCTCATGTCAGCAGGGTGCACACTGTTTAATTTGTTCATCACTGTACCAAGTAATTCCTTCCAATGATCTAGTAACCGCATCTGGGTTATAGGAAATAACTACCACAGTTTCAGGGTTAATTGTACCTTTGACTCCTCCTCCTCTCCAGTTTTCCTTGAGGGCACCGCTTAATGTTTCCAGCTCCCAGCCATCATCTCTCTCAGATGGAGCCACACATTTCTCTCCCTCCAGACCAGGTGTTCAGGCTTGCAGTCCCTCTGCACCTTTCTGTGGTTTCCCCAGCAGGTCTGACTGGAGTCCAGCATCTGTGGTTAACCAGAGGCTATAATGGTGTACACCAGTTACCAGACAGCCTTCACAAAGTAAACTACATTCATTCTTAAAATAAAAAGTATTACAGAGAAAATTTATTAAAAAAATAATAAAAGTCCCTATATGCATGCTAAAAGCTTACCAGAGGACACCCCCAATTCCAGTCTTTCAAATCCCACAACTGGGTTTGTCCCCTTGGTTACAAGTCCATGTCAATTCTTAGATTAGCAACAAGAACCTCGACTGGACGGTTCAGCTGTTTCTTTTTACAGCTCAGGCCTTTGATCACCAGTCAATGGCCCTCTGCTCAGGGCAGAGTTTCAAAAGGCTGAGTTTTTGCAGAAAACTGGAGTTGCGGAATTTGCATTAACAGGGGCTCCCCGACTTAACACTTATTGTCCCAAAAGTCTATGCTTGTCTGGCATATCTCCATAGTCTTTTTAACTCCTTACATTTCCCAGGACTCTCACCTGTCACAGTAACCTCTTAAGGTTACCTTAATTTTGCATTAAGCTGCTTAGTTGGCCTTGTCATTATGTTTGAGTTCTATTTTTGTTTTGTCATAGGACATATTTTAATTTAACCCAAAAGTCTCCTTTAGTTGTCTAGAACTTTCAGAGTTCATTGCTAAACAAGTGCATAAACTGGAACGCTTCTGCCAAGAGAGATGTAATATTGCCATTCTTAATATCTCACGTTGTCAGATTAGGGTAGCTTTCATCATAGCATAATGGGAACATTTGCCAGTAGGGCCTGCCCTTATAGCCATGCCCCCATGATCAATGATGATAAAATAAGAAAGAGAAAAGCCACATTTACTTAGTGTTAAACATTGATAGGATAGCAACTCCCATGAAAGCCAGAGTTGCAAAGCACAATTTGATTCTAAAAGTCATTTCAGTGGCAGAGACAGATGCTTTTGGAATAATGCCCAGTGAACTGCAACTTTCATGCAGTCAAGAGTTTGTCCTATTAAATCTAAAAGAATGGTTTGGCTGGTGTACAGTAAATGTTAAACTCACACTGGAAAAGTTTCTTTGACTTATTGAGACATTTATCTAGTGAAACTCTAGTCCACCTTCTGCTCTGTTCTACTGCACTACCATGTTTCTATTCGGGTTCTTATTTCTCTTTAGGCACATAAGTGCCCAGTAAGTTAAGTGTCATACCCAACAACTGAACACGAGCCTTCTGGCTGCATAGTCCATGCTTAACCCACTAGACCAGAGTACCTCACATAGGCATATTTCAATAGATGTCCTGTTGACATATGGCACTCAAAAGTAAATGTTACTGTAACCCCTGGGCTTAAGCGGTCTCTCTGTTGCGCACTGCTTGGAGCATCTTCTCTCCTCTCACCTCATGGGTATGGGCCTGGGTTCTGTATCTTGGAACTTGGTGCCTCCACTCCAGGGGCACCTCCTAGTGCTTGGAATATAAATGGTGCTGTCTATTGAGAAAATGTTTGTCAAATAATATACTAGCAGTGTAGTCCAATAGGCTAGGAATAAAATAATTATCACAATTCTCAAAGTAGCAATACAATTACCGCAGCTTTATTAAGTTCAGGGAACAAAGGATAAGGAAAGAATAGGAGTAAATAGAATAATAAAATATCAGTACCTTAAAACTCCACCTCCTAATGCTAACAATGGACCCAAACCACCCTGCTCCCCCACAGCACGTACCTAGGCAGATAGTAAGATGAGAATCAGTTCTTTTGTGGGTGATGCAGCACTGTAATCATTGGCTAGCTTATACCTTACAAAAAAAATAAATAGACGTGGGATTTCTTACAAGGTCATC
Source organism: Lepidochelys kempii (assembly GCF_965140285.1). Taxonomy (NCBI): domain Eukaryota; kingdom Metazoa; phylum Chordata; order Testudines; family Cheloniidae; genus Lepidochelys; species Lepidochelys kempii. Next base: position 181,640,306 of record NC_136380.1, read on the forward strand.
ACCTCAAAAAGGGTAGTATTGTCCTGAGGCTTCCTGGTCTGGAGTCAGGAAACCAGAACTACAGGGAAGCAGGAGGACCATGGCCATGCCCACCCACTTTTTAATGTGAGCATAGTTTGGGAGGGCACTATGGGGAGCCCCAGAGTTCTAGACCCTCCACCTGCCCTGGGCAGCATGTCCCAAGTTGCATGGACATGGGCCCGGAGCTGTTCTCAGGCACCCTAGCCCCCCGCCCAGGGCAAGTGGAGGGTCTGAGGCTCCCCACAGTGGCATGGTCTCTCTGAGTGGTTCTTACCAAAGCCAGGTTCCAGTTTCTGGCTAGGGGTGGGGCCTGGGGAGAAGAGGAGGAGTGGGGCGGGGCCTTTGAGCAGGGCAGGGCCTTGTGGCTCCCCCGCTTCTACCAAGGTTATGGAGCACCTGCCTGGCATCCAATAGAAAATTAGCCTGGATCTTGGTAGCCTGACCTGGAGTCACTCGTCAACCTCCTGGATTTGTGATCTCCGCTGTACGGACACCCTTCAATGACCCAGTAACTACCAACTGAGTTCAAAAGTTACCTTTGGGGGTTACATTACCAGTATAGGCTCTCACCTAGCTAGCTAATGGTTTGCTTTTTACCTCCAGATGATGATGTTGTTTCCATAAGCACACCAGCACTATTTCCACTTTTTTCCCCCCTGCTCACATACTAAGGTGACGAAAAATAAATATTTTCAGATTTAAAAAGGGGATATTTTTCCTTTTCATAGGACTTCTTTACTGGTTGTGACTTATTCCTCTCCCTGAATACTTTCTTGCTGAGTTAACTTCTTATGGCTCTGCTTTCCTTCTTAAGTCACAATGGGGAGGGAGAAGGGAGAGCATGGTCTAGAATCTCTCCCGCATTGAGATACAAATAGTGCAGAAGGAATAGGCTGTCTGGGAACTAGTTACACCTCCCTGATTCTCATGATGCATCAGTACTAGCCCCAGCCTGTCAATATAAATTAGAGAATCTTACCAGCAGCTCTAAATTATGCCATCTCACTTTGGTCTTCATGGGACTATAAACCATTTGTGAACTGATCTAGTGCTGTTGCTCTCATCTCATCTCCATGAGGTCCAAATGTAAGGTCTGAGACCTTCTTCTTAGCCATGAACTAAGTTGCAGAGAGTCACATCCTCACGTTCCATTGAAATTGCACCAAAATAATGTAATACCGGGTTGTTAAGAAGGCACTCGTGTCCTAGTAGTACCCACCATCACCAGATAAAGAGACAGATCTTAAGATGTTTAAAGAAAACTGTTTGATAACATTCTGTCAGGCAAGGAACCACTTAATCATTATTATGAAATCTATACTTCCATTTTTTTTTGTTTTGCATTGATATTGTTTTGCATTTATGGTCCCTACATCTCTATTATTTGTCTGTATTGTCTCTGTCTGATTTTGTCTCTTCCATAACCAATTTTGCAAAATTTGAATCAACTAAGGTTGTGGGATATAATTGGTTAAAGAACTGTTTTGTAATGGGCTAGGACTGGTCAAAAATACTGTTTTGTAGGACTTTAGCTGAAAATGATTGGTTAAGGTATAGCTATGTACGACCCGAGTTTTACTGCATAAACTGGGGTCAAAAAGAAAATTCTTTGGAACCTAACTTCATGCCACAGCCCCTAAGATCAGAGCTGCCAGACCTCAACACTCTGCCGACCATACCAGACAGAAGCTGGAGCCCTGGATGATCTCATCTTGACTGGCCCTCAAGAAAAGTTCATCTGCCTCAGTAGGAGTGGTGAGCATTGTATGCTTAGCATGTGTATTCTGTTTTGGTAACTGTTAATAAATAGAGGTTAAGGATATTAGTGTGTAAGGCTTTTTGCAGACCTGTAGAGCCCTGAGTCCATCAGGAATGGGTGTTAGCCCTGAGCCCACGGAGGGGTAGACCCCAGACCCCACAGAGAGGTAAACTTGGGTCCCTTACCTCCCAAGAACCCAGGAGAGAGGGTATTGGGGCGAGAGCTCTAAATTGTGTGGATAACACAAACCGACACCATTCCCACTTCCTCCATCAGGGTGTCAGGAAGCAGGTGGCATAGAAGTAAGCTATACGCCCTACCATCAACCCCCCTTTAAAAAAATGACAGCAGAGAGCTTCTTTAGACAGTTAGCAACAGATTCTACCACTTTGCAGTGCCACTTGAGCATAGTCACCTTCCGGTTTCAGTCTGAGACTTGTAATGAAGATTAAACTGAAATGGCAAATGGCATTTATATCACAAGCTTGAAGTGTGTGTGTGTGTGTGTGTGTGTTGGGAGGAGGAGGGGGGTCATTGTCAATGTAAACAATTTGTTCCAGTTCTTCTTTGAAGTCAGACAAGAAAGGTAGATCCTGATGCTCAAACCCAGTTCTTGGTTTTAACAAGTAGGGGAGAATTCCAATGAAGGGACCTGTACATTTCAAGTCACAATACATCAAGCTGTCAGAAACAATGGAATGCTACATACCTAATCGCTTCCACTCATCATAATGCAGACAGTGCTATTATATTACTGCAGCAAATTGGCAAGAATTAGGGAGGAAATTAATGTAGAAAACCTATAAAATCTGTGTTCCAGTAAATTGTCTCATTTACTTTTAAAAAATAAAGAAAGGGATATGAAGAAAGTATGAAAAAGGTGTGAACAGGTTCTTTTTAAATAAGTCAGTTTCCCTTTTTACAGCACTGGAAATTGTGTGTGTGTGTGTGTGTGTGTGTGTGTGCACACTCATGCACGCCCACTGGTGAAATCATCTGTAATACCACCAGGGACAGAGAGAAAAAAAATGTTCATATTAAAGCTAGATCAGACCTGTAATTTTAAATCCAATACAAAACAGCAAATAAATTTGATATGTAATGCTATGAATATAGATTGTTTACAACAGATATGAAGGTCAATAAAAGCAATATTAAAATAGAAAAATTGAAAATATACACAGAAGATATAGTAGGTTTTACTCAGCTGAACAGCCTGTTTTTAAGCAGTATCTTTAGCCCCCAGCTTTTTTTTTTTTTTGCACCTTTTTCCATACTAAATACACTGCTGTCTTACAAATAGGTAATAGCAAATAATAAAGTAATAGCTTGAAATATCTAGCCTGCCTTCAGAGTCACTATACTTATGCTCACCGTAAGTGATCACTCTGGTTACAGTGTGTATGGTAAAACCCATTGTTTCATGTTCTCTATGTATATAAATCTCCCCACTGTATTTTCCACTGAATGCATCCGATGAAGTGAGCTGTAGCTCACAAAAGCTTATGCTCAAATAAATTTGTTAGTCTCTAAGGTGCCACAAGTCCTCCTTTTCTTTTTACTATACTTATGGTAATTCCATTCAGAAATTCAGATTCAGAAATAGTTTTTAAGCTTCCAAAGTTAATCTAGGATGGAGCACGTATATATGTTTCAGTATGGCCACACAGGAAATGAATGTGTGATTGTAGCACAGGTGGGCATAAAAATGCTAGCTTTAATTAAGCAAGTGTGAATAACAATGGTAAAGAAGGCACCCTAGCATGAACTACATTGTGAGCTAACTGACCCAGTACAAGCTAGATTAAAGTTAATGTGTGCATGTCTACCTAAGCTACAGTCATACCTTTATTGGCTCTTTAGATGTGCCTTTAGGTTTTAAACTCTTTGGGGTGGGGGAGACTGGCGGGGGGGTTATTGGCGGTGACGGGAGGAGCACCTAGCACAATGGGGTCCTGCTTCCTGACTATGGCTGCCAGGCATGATGACAATATAAATAAAGAATCATCAGTCCTCATTATCATCCAAGGAACAATGGTTCATAAATAGCAGAGCTTCCACTTGTTTGAATCCAGGTAATAGAAGGAATTATCCTAATGGTCAGTTGTCCAGAAATACCAACTCAAATGAGATTTTTAAAAGATTTAGGAGTAAGCATAGAACTGTGATTCATCAGTCCTTAGGAAAACCCCACACCCATCACAGAGGTGAGAGCTGAGGAATTTATTTTGTAATTTGATTCTGTTTTTGAAATAAAATTATTAAACACAATTCAGACTTGAAGGGCATATTTAGATAATACAGTCCTGTTTTAATTTGAGTTAATGGAATGCAGGTTAACTCACAGACCTATAAATAGTAATCTAGACACTCCACAAATGGTGTATATGATTGTTTAGATTAGGAAAAAGTTCGGGATTAGTTAACAACTCAACTTCTTTTCCTTATCTGGACAAACCCAAAGCCACAGCCTAGGGTAAATCACACACATTTGTGTTCTGGAGTATCTGGTCAAGCATTTACAATCTTTTTTATTTAATAATCATTTTTATTATGGTGGTGCCCAGGTGCCAACCAAGAATGGGGACCCATTGTGCTAGCCATTGCATAAACACAGAGCAATAGATGGTCCCTGCCCGGAAAAGCTTACAGTCTACATAGCCAAGGTAGGACAGAGGTGGGGAAAGAGGTAGAACACACAGACAGAGTGAACTTTGTGATGGTAGCAAATGGCATGTTAGTTCTGATGACTGGAAAAAGGCTAATGTAGTGCCAATCTTTAAAAAAGGGAAGAAGGAAGATCCTGGGAACTACAGGCCAGTCAGCCTCACCTCAGTCCCTGGAAAAATCATGGAGCAGGTCCTCAAAGAATCAATCCTGAAGCACTTGCATGAGAGGAAAGTGATCAGGAACAGCCAGCATGGATTCACCAAGGGAAGGTCATGCCTGACTAATCTAATCGCCTTTTATGATGAGATTACTGGTTCTGTGGATGAAGGGAAAGCAGTGGATGTATTGTTTCTTGACTTTAGCAAAGCTTTTGACACGGTCTCCCATAGTATTCTTGTCAGCAAGTTAAGGAAGTATGGGCTGGATGAATGCACTATAAGGTGGGTAGAAAGCTGGCTAAATTGTCGGGCTCAACGGGTAGTGATCAATGGCTCCATGTCTAGTTGGCAGCCGGTATCAAGTGGAGTGCCCCAAGGGTCGGTCCTGGGGCCGGTTTTATTCAATATCTTCATAAATGATCTGGAGGATGGTGTGGATTGCACTCTCAGCAAATTTGCGGATGATACTAAACTGGGAGGAGTGGTAGATACGCTGGAGGGGAGGGATAGGATACAGAAGGACCTAGACCAATTGGAAGATTGGGCCAAAAGGAATCTGATGAGGTTCAATAAGGATAAGTGCAGGGTCCTGCACTTAGGACGGAAGAACCCAATGCACAGCTACAGACTAGGGACCGAATGGCTAGGCAGCAGTTCTGCAGAAAAGGACCTAGGGGTGACAGTGGACGAGAAGCTGGATATGAGTCAGCAGTGTGCCCTTGTTGCCAAGAAGGCCAATGGCATTTTGGGATGTATAAGTAGGGGCATAGCCAGCAGATCGAGGGACGTGATCGTTCCCCTCTATTCGACATTGGTGAGGCCTCATCTGGAGTACTGTGTCCAGTTTTGGGCCCCACACTACAAGAAGGATGTGGATAAATTGGAGAGAGTCCAGCGAAGGGCAACAAAAATGATTAGGGGACTGGAACACATGAGTTATGAGGAGAGGCTGAGGGAGCTGGGATTGTTTAGCCTGCAGAAGAGAAGAATGAGGGGGGATTTGATAGCTGCTTTCAACTACCTGAAAGGGGGTTCCAAAGAGGATGGCTCTAGACTGTTCTCAATGGTAGCAGATGACAGAATGAGGAGTAATGGTCTCAAGTTGCAGTGGGGGAGGTTTAGATTGGATATTAGGAAAAACTTTTTCACTAAGAGGGTGGTGAAACACTGGAATGCGTTACCTAGGGAGGTAGTAGAATCTCCTTCCTTAGAGGTTTTTAAGGTCAGGCTTGACAAAGCCCTGGCTGGGATGATTTAACTGGGAATTGGTCCTGCTTTGAGCAGGGGGTTGGACTAGATGACCTTCTGGGGTCCCTTCCAACCCTGATATTCTATGATTCTATGATTCTGCATTTTCTGAGTGGGCAAAGTAAGTTTAGTTAGGAGGGGATTGGCTAAATCCAAATGAAAGGGAAGGGAAAGGAAGGGGTGAGGGGGACAGTCAAGGGAGAAGAGGGACAGGTGTGAAGTGAAACTGAGGTTGTGAGAATCGGGAGGGTTGCAGCAAACAGCCAATCTGCACAGGGCAGAGAAAGTCCAGCCAAAAGTGAGCAAGGTCTCTGGATGTCCGAAGGTCTCTGCTTTGGCTGCTTCAGCTCCTGCCACTTGGAGTTTCTAGTTGGATCGCTCTCATGTCTCCCAAAGTCATGGGGGGTGGGAGAGGCACTACCTGAGTGCCCCCAGAATGAGAAGGGGTCTCCCCCACCTAGTTCTGGATCCACAGAGCTGCAGAGAGTGGGTCACATTTTACCTCCCCCTCCCACAGTACAACAGTCCCTGTTTTGGCTGCTTCTGGACTTACCAACTGGAATCTCTGGTAGTTAACTGACAATTTGTTAACTCAGATTAAAACAGGATCATAAATTTTAATCTAATTTTACCTTGGTCTTCATACAAACATGCACCAAAATAACAAATTCAATTTTAATTCATACCTTGTGTTATTTCAGTACAATTCGGTGTACGTACACCTATTTTAGATTAAGAGAGTGTCCTATTTTTATTTAGTCTAAATCAGCTGCAGCTGGAGAGCTTTTGACACGATAGATCTGAGAGAACAGTGAACTTCCGCCTACTCCCCATCCCCAAAGAAAGAACTTTTCCAAATCTCAGCTATCGCTGCACATGATTGTGTTCTGTTTTGTAACAGAAAAGTTTTTAAAACTTGCAGAGATACTTTGTATTGTTATCAGATATTTTTATTAGTTTATTAACAATGTAATTTATCAGTGTTGCTAGTCCTCTTTCCTTTATTATTAATCCATCTTCCCAACTCATCCTAGTTTGTTAGAAGCTGTCACATCTTGTCTGACAGTTGGACTATAAACTCTCTGGGGCAGGAACTGTCATCTTTGTTACTTATAAAATGGGACTCTGATCCCAGATAAAGATTCCTAGCCACTACTTCAACAAACAACAATAATAAATTAAATAATAAAATAAATAATTAATAATAATAATAATTATAATAATGTTTTAATTGTTGACACCTACGTTTTTCACTTCAGTGGTGCCCCTTGTGTGGCTGTGGGGGTTGGAATTAATAGAGGGTGGAAAGTTACTGGAGAGGACCTGGAACTTGAGATATCCAGGCTCCATTTCTTGCTCCACCATAGACTCTCTGTGTGATCCTGGACAAATCACTTAATCTCCTTGGGCCTCAGCCCCACTATCTTCAAAATAGGGGAAATAATATTTCCCTGACTCACAGGGGTGTTGTGAGGGTAATTGCATTAAAGACAGCGAATCAAAAAGATACCATGATAATGGAGCCATATAAGAATCTAAAACAAACAGACTCTTGTTCATGTGATTAAAACATCCAGAAGAAGATTCAAGGTAAAAATGCAAAGGGAAGTTTTGATATTTCCCTTTAATAACTAAAGTCCCTGTTTTTAAAAACCATGGATGTTAAAAGAGCTCTTCACCCATTCGGTACTGACCTGATGCATTCAGTATACAAATTAGCAAGTCTTGGCCTTTTGTTGTTGTCCTTTTAGTAGGCTTGAAATTGTGTTTGCTAGTTAACGATCATCCCTTGGGCTCCTCATAAAACATTTTTCCTCAGTTACGTACCTACCTAGGAAGTGCTCTGTGTGTTTTTTTCTGAAATCATACCATTGTTCAGAGTAAAGAGAGCACTTCATTATACTGGGGAACACCTCACAGGATAGTGTTTTGTTCATTAATGTTTTAATCCATTTTGCAGAAACAAACAAGCAAATTCATATTGGAGTGGCTCAGCCATTTTCATACATCCCTCTAACCCCAACATTCAATTCAAATGTAGAAAGATCATATTCTTCATGAAGTATTTTTTTCCTCCTATTTTCGGTGATTAGCTATAGAATGAAATAAATTGCCTGATGTACCACATTAAGACAGATACTAAGTGTTTTACAAGTCTCGGTAATTACTGACTATTTTTATCACAAAGAATATAGACTACCTTCTTATATCTACCTGAAACTCAGTATAAGCCTCTACAAGCCTCCAGGCTGCATAATTGGTGCAACAGAACTGCAACGAGATGGAGGATATAATACAGCTCAGGTAATACTGTCTTTAGCTGAAATGGAAGAGTGGAAGCTCCTAGCATCCGGAAATGTTGTTGTCACGAAGATTTAAAGCCAGCCAGCTGTCCGTGACTGCAGTGAAAATCACATTATTTGCTTTCTTCAGTATATTTTAATTATTTCAAGTAACAACTGTATTTATTGGCATGATTTATGATAATTAATTAAACAGTTTGTATACTTTGCCTTAACTGTTAAATTTACAGTCGTTCTTGTTAGGGAGCAATTGAATGCTATAGTCTTCATATGAATTTCAGTTGAACCATTCTGGAAATTATTCCCATTTAAAAGTTCCTAGGACTGAAGAAATTGGTTTTACCTTCTCTGTATGGTGGTTGTTAGAAATCAAATGCTTTTTAAATCATAATGGGGTTATAGAAGGTCTAGAGAAAGAAGGTAAAAGGGAAATGCTTTATGCAAAGATGACATTTTAAGATTGAAAGATAAAGTGAGTACTCATTATAAAGAGAGCTGATGTAATTTGGCAGATTGGGATTTACTCTTGTTCCTATTTACCACACTAGTAAAAAATTATTTCAGTACAACCATCTGTTCTTACCTTCTTTCTAATTTATGCTCTTAGCATTACACGTATCAGATTGGAATTTAGTGATGGTGAAATCATTAATCATTTTGTGCTTCCTTATCATTCATAATAATTGTACATCCTCTCTCTGTTTTGAGTAAGCAAGATCATTTTCTGGGGAAAAAAAATTCCTGGCTGAAATTTAAGCATTTAAATTAGTGCAACTTGAAGGGGGCGGGGTCAAAATACATCTGAAAATTCTTACCATTTTAAAGTTATAGAAGTGAAAGCATTGTAGATTTTAATATGATATCTGGGCTAGGGGCCAACTTTTTGTTATATGTATGCACAGAAGGAGTCTCCAGGGCACTACTGTAATACAATTATTTAAATAATAATAAGCAGTCTGCTACAGGCAAGTAAAGATCAGTATAACCCCTTGTACACTGTGCCTCCCAGAGATTGTCCTCATGCCCAAAATGCCCAGATTCTTTAGACATAAGAACATAAGAATAGCCATAGTGGGTCAGACCAAAGGTCCATCCAGCCCAGTATCCTGTTTATTGACAGTGGCCAATGCCAGGTGCCCCAGAGGGAGTGAACTTAACAGGTAATGATCTAGTGATCTCTCTCCTGCCATCCATCTCCACCCATTCCTTACCCATCCTGGCTAATAGCCATTAATGGACTTAACCTCCATGAATTTATCCAGTTCTCTTTGAAACCTTGTTATAGTCCTAGCCTTCACAATCTCCTCAGGCAAGGAGTTCCACAGGTTGACTGTGCGCTGAGTGAAGAAGAACTTCCTTTTATTTGTTTTAAACCTGCTACCCATTAATTTTATTTGGTGGCCCCTAGTTCTTATATTATGGGAACAAGTAAATAACTTTTCCTTATTCACTTTCTCCACACCACTCATGATTTTATATACCTCTATCATATCCCCCCTTAGTCTCCTCTTTTCCAAGCTGAAAAGTCCTAGCCTCTTTAATCTCTCCTCATATGGGACCCTTTCCAAACCCCTAATCATTGTAACTGCCCTTTCTGAACTTTTTCTAATGCCAGTATATCTTTTTTGAGATGAGGGGACCACAATCTGTATGCAGTATTCAGGATGTGGGCGCACCATGGATTTATATAAGGGCAATAAGATATTCTCTGCCTTATTCTCTATCCCTTTTTTAATGATTCCTAACATCCCGTTTGCTTTTTTGATTGCTGCTGCACACTGCATGGATGTCTTCAGAGAACTATCCACGGTGACTCCAAGCTCTTTCTCCTGATTAGCTGTAGCTAAATTAGCCCCCATCATATTGTATGTATAGTTGGGGTTATTTTTTCCAATGTGCCATTACTTTACATTTATCCACATTAAATTTCATTTGCCATTTTGTTGCCCAATCACTTAGTTTTGTGAGATCTTTTTGAAGTTCTTCATAGTCTGCTTTGGTCTTAACTATCTTGAGCAGTTTAGTATCATCGGCAAACTTTGCCACCTCACTGTTTACCCCTTTCTCCAGATCATTTATGAATAAGTTGAATAGGATTGGTCCTAGGACTGACCTTTGGGGAACACCACTAGTTACCCCTCTCCATTCTGAAAATTTACCATTTATTCTTACGCTTTGTTCCCTGTCTTTTAACCAGTTCTCAACCCATGAAAGGATCTTCCCTCGTATCCCATGATAACTTAATTTATGTAAGAGCCTTTGGTGAGGGACCTTATGAAAGGTTTTCTGAAAATCTAAGTACACTATGTCCACTGTATCCCCCTTGTCCACATGTTTGCTGACCCCCTCAAAGAACTCTAATAGATTAGTAAGACATGATCTCCTTTTACAGAAACCATGTTGACTTTTGCGCAACAATTTATGTTCTTCTATGAGTCTGACAATTTTATTCTTTACTATTGTTTCAACTAATTTGCTCGGTACTGACGTTAGATTTACCAGTCTGTAATTGCCAGGATCACCTTGATAGCCCTTCTTAAATATTGGCGTTACATTAGCTGTCTTCCAGTCACTGGGTACAGTAGCTCATTTAAAGGACAGATTACAAACCATAGTTAATAGTTCCGCAATTTCACATTTGAGTTCTTTCAGAACTCTTGGGTGAATGCCATCTGGTCCCGGTGACTTGTTACTGTTAAGTTTCTCAATTAATTCCAGAACCTCTTCTAGTGACACTTCAATCTGTGACAATTCTTCAGATTTGTCACCTACAAAAGATGGCTCAGGTTTGGGAATCTCCCTAACATTCTCAGCCATGAAGACTGAAGCAAAGAATTCATTTAGTTTCTCTGCGATGACTTTATCGTCTTTAAGTGCTCCTTTTGTATCTTGATCATCCAGCGGCCCCACTGGTTGTTTAGCAGGCTTCCTGCTTCTGATGTACTTAAAAAACATTTTATTACCTTTTGAGTTTTTGGCTATCTGCTCTTCAAACTCCTTTTTGGCTTTTCTTATTACATTTTTACATTTAATTTGGCAGTGTTTATGCTCTTTTCTAGATGGTGACTGTGACTTTGCTCCTTTCTAGCCGGTGACTATTGGTCTGTCTGAACCCCAGACTTTGATTGCAAGTGGAAAATCACATTTTGTTTGGACAGGAACATACCCCACACTAGCAAATCACACACTCTCCCCTTGGTGGAGAGTAAATGTCATCACCAATAGAATGTCATCATCAATAGAATAAAATGTCATACCAATAGAAAGGATCGCTTTGTGGCTAAAGCACAGGATGAAGATAAAGTAGTTGAGGTTTCTGTTCCTGATACTGTCACTGCCTCACTGCATACTTGCTCAGGATTAATAGCTGACCGGGCCTCTCAGTTGCTGGTGAAACAGATGTTGGTAGCCTGTAGCCAAAGTACTACAGGGACTGGGACCCGGCCCTCACAGCAAAGCAGAGTCACTCACTGAACCTCTCTTAGTTCTGTATCAATCAGCCACTGACTCCACAGGGCTGTTTTTAATTCTTGCATTTATAACCTTTCCTCCTCTTGCACTCTGGTTGGTGGGTGAGTAGGATTACATCTACACTAGCAACTGTGCACATGTACATGCACGTGGTTGTGCCATAAGCCCCCAATAGTCCACACTTAAACCCCAGAAGCATGTGCCTGAAGGTGAGTAACTAGAATGCCAGTGGAGTGTGGTTAAGTACACGCCATCTGTGTGGCATGGTCCCATACCCATGTGGACAGGGGCAAGGGTGTGCACCAGGTCTTGAGTTTCAATAGTCCCCCACCCCCATTCTCACAATGCATTGGACCCTTTTCTCTTGGACCCTTAACCAATCTATAAAGGTTCCTGTCCCCCCATTTTCACTAGTAACGAGCTGAGCTCACCATATCTGAACAACTTTCTGCTGCACTCTTTAGATCAATACAGGTGAAAATGGATCCTGCTCTGAGAGCAGCTGCCTGGCCTGCCGACTATGCCCATGTGTTTATAACTGTGTGGTCAGAGTTCATCATCCTCCATGACTTCTCCCGGTACAGCAAGAATGTTCACACGTACTGGGAAACTTCACGGAGACTGGAGCAGGAGGGCAGCGAGCAGACAATTGAAGCTCCTTGCAGAAAGGTTAGAACCATCATTTTGGGAAGGCTTGTCATACATGCCACTTTTATGACGAACGGTCAAAGCCTCCCGGTACAGAGCATGAAGTGGCTCACAATTCCCTCCTCAACCTAGCCAGCCTCATTGTCTGATGTGATGCTTATGAGGGCCAGGGTGAGGAGGCAGCAGGGACCCTGGACTCAAAAGCCCCGGAGAAGGAGGAGCATGTGATTCTGCACCTCTACCTGGAGAAGCTGGTTGCTGTAGTGCTAAATTTCTGATTTTAAGAACCAGGCATTTGAAGCACTGTGCACTGATGTTTCCTCCCTAGGCAATATGCCATGCATTGCCATGCCTGTCTGAATATGAACTGAAATGCTGAAGCCACAGAAATAAGTAGCAGGAGCAGAGCCAGATCATCATCCCACCACTCCATGTCTTCCATCCATTCTGCAAGGAACAACAGTGAGAGGTGATGATCAGGAACTCCCATCAGCAAATGTGTGATGGTGGGGGACAGTGCCAACAGCAAAGCAGTTCCTAGAATTTCTCCCTGTGATGCACAGATCTCTGAGGTACCACCTCTGAAATGGTAGCTCTAATATAGCATAACACTGGCACTGTGGATGTGGGTATATGCATGTACGCAGCATTATATCTGTGTCCAGCACAGAATAATATGGACACTCAGCATGGGTATGGGGAGCATGCACAAGCATGTACATGGTGCAATACTCAAGTATGCATGCCAGAGTAGACATAGCCTAGGGTGTGACCTGCCAGATGAACTGCTCTCACTGAAAGCTTTGTATACAACTTCAGAAACAGCTACTGAGCATGCCTGTTAACTGCCATACTTATTTCTGGCTGTTTCTCAACCTGTCTAGATGAGTTGCCTTGCAAGACACAGAGTATTCCAGCTAAAATCCATGTTTTCTCCTCCTCATTGCTTCTCTCCCCTTCTTTGGGAGAAACATAGTCAAATGCTGCAGTATAAAGCATGTGGCTTACAAAAGAATTTGGCCTTGGACAGCATGAATCAAGGTGTTTCCCAGCTTTTGTAGAGGTTTGTATCTGACTGCCTTCCCCCAGATGTCACAGGCTAAGCAAGCATGGTCCCCAAGGAAGGCAGAAGCTGACTGCCTCTCTTTTGTATTGCTCAGTCTGCCTTCATGAGCTACTCACAGTGCTGAAGAACTACTAAGCATTATGCAGAGAGCCAAAGATAATAAAGAATATTTGCGGGAAAAACTGGTTTATCAACACTTACATTACGTCAATTTTACCAAATATCTATTTTAATATTTACTGGGGTCATATACCAATCCCTGCCTCCTTTCAATTTTCTTTTTTTTAACGTTTCTGCAGTTTCCCCTGCATCAGATTTGAAATGCTGTGCCTGACTGATTTTTTCAAACTCCAGCTACACTAAGGACAGGTGAACCTTGTCAAGCTGCAGATTTTGTGCACCTCTCACATTATCATTTTGGCTCACAAGGTCAGTCTGAGTTTGTGAAACATTTTCTCCAGTAATTTAAACCCACTGTTTTTGAAAGCCAATTCAACTTGTACAAGATGGTCCTGTGAGCTATACCAAGCTTCATGAACCTTCTGGAACTGTTGGCGACCAAAGCAGAAGTAACCTGTGAAAAGGAATATAGTATTGCTACAAAAAGCCTTCAGCAGAGAAAACCTGCAGATGAGGAGCCAGGAATGAGTGGTCAGCTTCTAAGAGGAAAAGCTATAAAGATGTTCTCACAGATCTGGGTAGGCTCCTACTGCTAGGAGCTCACCAGATTGCTGTGGGGGAATCCAACTGGGTGTTTTCAGCCTCCAGAGTCTGATCAGAACCTAAACTCTGTTCCAGTTTTTGAATCCATAGGCACACTCTGGGTGGAGACCTTCAGTCTAGCATCCTCTCCTGACAGCTGCAGCCACACAGCCTAGCTGCCTACCCCCTACGCTCTGTACTGGGCCCTTAAACTTAAAATCAAGCTTAAATACATCATGTCACAGAAATATGATCTTTTGGGTTAAAATTTAACTTAGGGGACATGTGGTAGATGTATCACACACTTTGCACAGACGTCTAACATATTATTGCTCTTTACTTCATCACACAAGAAATAAACATGCCAAAACAATTAACTTTACACACATTTTCCTGCCTCAGTGTCCTCACTGCTCCAGAGAGACTATCTATTGTCCAATCAAAGTGCAGATGTTAAAGTTAAATACACACACACACACACAACACACAGTCTGATGCATACCTGTTGCAGGTGCTGTCATGGTTGATACCCAATGACACTGGGGATTTCCATGATGCAGCAATTTCATAACAACTTCATGCTATCAATCAGAATTCATAAAATTGCACAGACTGATCCCCAAATCATCACAGGTGTCCTTAATAAAGACCAAGTCCTCCAGTTTTATCTCTATGTAATCAAAATCTACACTTTTGTTGTGTGTCTGTTTTAATGGCTTATGGAGAGAGAGAAGCAACACTAAAAGCTAGTGTAGCACAAGTGGGAGTCTTGTATATAGATGGCATTTCTTTATTAGAGCATTCTCCCCCCCATCCTTCAATTGACACCTACATCCACCTACTCTGTATTTCTGGCAAATATGCCTGCTTTCTGCCCCATTTAATACTATTTTTGTACTTTTTTTTTCCTTCTCTCTGCCGCCTCTCCGCCTTTTCTGTCTTTCTTTCCTTTTAAACCAGTCTCTCCTATCCAGAATGTGAACCCAGTTGTGTACAAATTAGCATCAAATACTCACAGTACAAAACTGAGTTGAAATTTCAGAAAAAAAATATTTCACCCACCTTTAATTGTCTTATTAGCAATCAAAATGACAGCATTTCTGTAGGATTATGCACATATTTTGCTATTGTACTTTAAGATGTTATGTAGACTGTTTATGTAGGATTCTGGGCTCTGATTAGTATTTGGTAGCATTCAAGAAGACTACCCATGCAACCCCCGGTTGACTTTAGCTGCAGGATTGGGTTCCTAGGGTACACATTTTGAAGAAAACTTGGTTTTCTTGTAAGTCAACAAGAACCACACTGGGATATTCAGAGTCTCTTTCTGGGACTTTAACAGCACACTTCCCTGAGACCTTCCTGGATATGAGGCAGCAGACAAAGTGGATAGGGCACCAGACCTGGATTAAAGAAACCTGATTTCTACTTCCTGGTTGAGTTTCATCAACCGTACAATGGGGTTATGAAAGCTATCCCATTTTTGTAAAGTACTTTGAGATCTCCATATGAAAAGGACCATTCATGGTGCTAATTTATTATAATTTATGTTGTTCTGCACAGACAAGCTGTGTGACAGTTTGCCTAGGGACTCCCAGATTGCAGGAGGTGCAAGCTTTGGAGATGTGAGCCAAGCAAAGGAAGGTTTCTGCCATTGCCATTTAAATGTTTTGCCTGCCTAGCAGTATTTTCAACAATATTAATCTAAGGCAAGTGAGTGTTTACATTCATTACCTCATATTTTATTATTCTCTATTTTTTCTAGAAAGCAATGCTTTATGTGAGCCTGAATTATACATGGTAACTTTTACTGAGGACAATTATTATTAGGTACTCCAGAAAGAACAGAATAGAGAGATAATTTTATCACAGAGAAGGTGGAGTGAGGAAGCAGGTAATGATCTGAGCACTCAGTAGAAGAAAAAGGACAATTGTCCATGGGGTGCTGTGAGGTAGCCAGTGCTGGTGAATATGGGTGTGGGGCAAGCAAAAGATCTGAGGAGTGAGAGGCCTACTTACAATCTGCAGAGTCAGAAAAATGAATTGTGAGCCAGAAGAGTAAACAATCAGTGTGTGGGGGTAATTAAAAGAGACTAAAATGCAATAGAAGTATCTCATCTCTACAAAAAGTCCCATAGCCAATTTCCAATAGGATTAAACTCACATTGTTACAAAATGAAACAATCTAATCAACATTCTGTGTTCTAATCATGTCTACCTGATATTGGAATATTTCTGAGTTTGTTTATAGCTGCAGGCCTTTTTTTTATCTTGACATACTGTGAAATCATTTCTAAAATTAGTCAGGTAATACATTTTTCCTGCTATGGCAAGTAAGCATTATGAGAATAGGGAAGTTCAGAGACCACGGCTATGAACCGATGATTGAAAATCTCAGGCAAGTGAATGGGGGAGCAATAGAGAGGGAAATGAAAGTGCTCAAGGGGAAGGAACATACTTCATGCTGGGTACAGACAGAAAATACATTATATACAAATAAGGGACTAGCAGACCAGTAGGGTAAGAAGAAACACTAGGATGCAGAAAAAGAAGGCAGAAGTGAAAAAATTATCTGAATGAAGAATGAACAATGAAGAAGAATGAAGGTAACAGAGAGAGTGAAAGTCCAGGATTACAATATTTGTAATTTCCATCCAACACTTCACTTTCCTGCTTTTGATATCTCCTTAAACCTGATCTGTACCATGATCTGCCCCCAAGAATTCAGACAATTAATAATGCTTGGGTCAGGGGGAGATGCTGGATAGGTTACACTTTAAATTATTTAACTAATGTTAAATATTATAATAGATACATTGTGTATGCATCTTACATTGTATATGTTTGATTATCTAAGCCTTCCCTTGCCCATTGTATGTTGCCTGAATTATCAGTGTGTAAGGTATTGTAGGCAAGGACGGTCTTTTCATATTTCACAATACAGCAGCTTACATCATGGGGCCTGATCCTGGTTGAAGCATCTGAGACTACTGGAACATAAACAGTTAATGAGTGTGGTATGGCAGGGGAAGGACAGATGTCTTACTCTTGAAGGAGCACAACATGGAGTACTAATACACAGCTCCAATCTGCAGTTGATGGGAGAAGGACCTGAGAAATAAAACTTACAGGTATCTAGTGGAAGTTCTTAAAAATACTTTCTCTCTCACCTTTCAACTCCAAGGCCATGATTAAGATCCAGCTCAAGTTCCTAAGTGCTGTAAATTGGATGAGTCTCCACATCGCTGGCAGGATTCCACATTGCTATGGTAACAGACAGAATGTTGCACACCGTTAACCCTCTCTTCCCAAGCAATCAGGACTTAGCTTATAAGATGAATGCCTCTGACTTGCATCCAGAGCGGCCTCCCAAGGCCATGTCTACAGTAGGGAAAGACAACTCATGTTAACATGTCTCTGACAATGGTCAGCACCGGACGCTTCACAGGAAGCACACATCCCTCCCCTGAGGTCTCACCCTGGTCTCTCATAGTTAGAGATTGGCTTACACCCTGGAGCACTAGGTTTAATATCTCTTCCAACCAGTTTGTCATCATTAATTACGATAACTCTGTATATTCTCAATGTTCATATCAACATCCAATACCCTTTGTGAATCTTAACTTGCAACTAGGCTTAGGCTCCTAAATGCCTAAGTGATGTCTTAAAATGGGATTCAGACTCCATTTAAAGTTTTTTATTCACAGCGTAAGTGACATAGTAGTCATTAGCAGGGTAAGCTGAGGTCATCTACATGGCAGATGCCCCATTCTACCAAAAAGAAAAAAAAATCCATTGATAGAAGGAAGGAGATAAAAACAATTTCCAAGAAAACTTTTCACCCTGACAGCCATGAAAAATGAAAGGACAAATTAGGTATATTAATTTATTTTAAAAATCTGATCTAACTCTTTAATACCAAAGAGTAAACAAAGTACATGTATGGAAAGTATGGACAGTTCACCTTCATCCTTCCCGTAGCTGTGTCCATAAATACTAATTACATAAAACATCACCACATCCCAAGGAAACACGGTTGGTCTGTAGAAAGGACAGTGGAAGTCAAGGACAAGCTGATTATGCAATTGATATGCAGCCCAGAGATAGATGTGGAATATTCTAACAATTTATACAGTGTTTGACCTATTAGAAGACACCTTTAAAATAAATGTAACATTTATCTGAATTGTTTGAAAAATGGGGTTGTTTAATTGACTGTTTTAATAACAATCCTCTTGATGCTGACTTCTTGAGTGTTTGGGCTCTTAGCTTTTTCCCCCCAGATGACCAACCAGGTCTTCTAGGAGAATGCCTTCATGATAGTAGCTCTTTGGCAGTTAGAGCCATTCAGCGTTAAAAGCTTGAAATCACAAAGCTTGTGAGAGTGTGGGAGTGTCCTGAAAGTGCCTGTTCTCCTCTGAAAGTCTAACACACCATCTCAGAAATCCAGTAAATGAACCACATTTTGGAATACAGATCAATATTCATTATTGAGCCACGCCATATTTGTCACCGTCATAATGCCAAAAAAAAATGGTGTACACACTCCATGTTTAACTTGGTTTCACTTGTTGCATAGGCAGATTTATTTGCTTTCTTTCAGATTTTTTTTTAAAAGAACAAACCTCTTTTGGTTCTACAAACTGACCCTAAGATTGCTTACCAACAGGATGGCATATTTCCAAAAGAATAGCCATACTGGGTAAGATCAATGGTCCATCTAGCGCATATCCTGTCTTCCAACAGTGGCCAATGCCAGATGCTTCAGATGGAATGAACAGTAATCAAGTGATCCAGACCCCGTCTTCCATTCCCAGCATCTGGCAAATAGAGGCGAGGGTCACTTCCGATCATGGTTTTGCATCCCTGCCCATCCTGGCTAATATACATGGATGAACCTTTTCTCCATGAACTTCTCTAGTTCTTTTTTAAACCCTGTTACAGTTATTTAGCTCATCAGCAGAATTATTTCATTACTACACAGAAAATTAAATCACAACACTAGAAGCTATAAAAGAGGTAGAAGAAATACCTTTAACCCTAATGTTTTTCCTTCACCACATCTTTAAGAAAAGGTTGTGAATACAATTAATCACATCTAGAGTTAGGTCTGAGACAAAGTTTGGATCAGAACTTTGGATCTGGAGTTCTGAGACTATTGCTACTTAAATCTATGCATCATCTTTGTGTATTTGGGCCAGGCAATGCCCTATAAAAATGATTCAAACTGTAGGCACTGTATCAAGATTTCCCTCTTCCACAGTATTCTATGAGAGTAAATCTAAACACTGTAATTAGGAAACCTGCAGTTTGCTAATATTTACATCTATAGTAAGTCCTCAAAGAGTCCAAGACATTTGTGCCTTTTTGTATACCCCATCCATTGTTTGTTTGTTTTAAAATATGTATAGTTCTGACATACACTGCAACACACCAGGTGCCCCCTAGCAAATTAACACATGACCTAAGCCTGTCTAAAGCTTCAGTAAACTGCAACTCAGATTCCAGCCAGTAGGGACAGAAGTAACCAAAGCAGGGACTCTTGTGCTGAGGGAAGGGGGAAAATAGGGTTGAGGTGGGGCCTCTCCTACTCCAGGCAAAGCCCTGTACCCAGAACTGTGCATAGGAGACCCACACATCCACTGTAGAAACACCAAGATCCAGGCAGTATCCCCCTTGCCTGACACCATGAGGACTTTAGAGAAAGCTACAAAGAACAGCCACCTAGAGACTCCAACTTTTGTATTGCTTATTCCTTTCACACAGCAAACCTATGAGTGTGACCTCCCCCTCATAAATTAAAAATACTTTTTTTATATATGTAACCCTATTATAAATGCTGGAGGTGAAGTAGGGTTTGGGGGTGGAGGTTGATAGCTCACGATCCCCCATGTAATAACCTTGTGACCCCAAGTTTGAGAACCCCTGCGGTAAGGGCAGAAGCAACCAAGGCAGGGACCTTTAGTCCTTTGGAGAAATTTTCTACAGTTTTGACTGGACTTTCTCTGCCCTGTGCTGATTGGATGTCTGCTCCAATCTTCGCTGTTCCCATCCCTCAATTTCTTCACCTTAAGCATCACTCTTCTTACTCTCTTCTCTCCTCCCCTGCTCCCTAACTCTCTTCTCTTAAGGGTCTCTCCCTCTTCCTTCCCTGTTAAACCCCCTACCCCACCACAACACAATACCTGTTCCCTCACCCTGTGTCACTGTCTTGTCTCGTTAGATCATAAGCTTTTTGGGGAAGGGACCATCTTTTTTGTAATGGAATGCTAAACTGTATTCTATTGTTTAGCCCCTAGTTAGCACTGTGTATAAAATATCTTATTTAAACTAACTTCAGCCATACTTGACAGCACATTAAAGAATCTTATGGTGAACACACCTTGCGTGTATAAGCAATCTCTGTACCCAATCCTTATCTGGGGCAGAAGTACATGACATTTTTGTTCTGTGTTTGTACAGCACCTGGCACAATGGGATTCTGGTGCACAGCTTGGGCTTCTAGGTACTATAATAATACAAATTAACGATAACAACAAGAATCATAACAGCAGCTATGGAGAGCAATAACAGCAACTATTTGTGATGTAACTTTTCTCCCCCTTACATGAAGGTTCAAGACCAACCTTTCTATAAAATGCATTGAATCACCAACATTACTAAGTTTCAGATATTTTAAAGCCCCTCTGAGGAGCATTACCCTGTTATGGTGGATGGACTTGTGTGTTCCGACATACTCCAAGGTTATGTTATCTTGACCCTAGTGCTCCTTGTAGGGTCACCCTAGGCAAATAGGTCTGCAGGGAGGTTCCAGACTAAAAACTATCCACCTGAAGACAATCATGAAAGCCCCAAAATGACCATGTGAATCTCGCCTGGACTAGGGATACCAGGACCTACCCCGGGGGTGGTGTCAGGCAAGTGTCTGGTAGTTGGGCCACCCATGTAACCCAGCAGGGCCTAGCCTGAAAGGCAAAGAGTGAGAGTCGGCTGTGATCCCAGAATGGCAGCAAGAGGGACGGACTACAACAAACTGGCCATCCTCAGTGGAAACTGGCTCTAGGGACATGGAGTGTCACTTCACTGGTGGGAAGAAGGCAAAGTTGGTGGAAGAGATGGAAAGATACCGACTAGATATAGTCAGACTCACCTCCACACATAGCACTGGCTCTGGAAACAAAGTTCTCGATTGAGATTGGTCTCTTCCCTACTCAGGAGTCGCCCCAGGTGAGAGGTCCTGGGAGGGTGTGGGGACACTCACAAGTCCCCGTCTGGGTGCCGCACAGTTGGGGTTTGTCCCAGTTGACGAGAGGGTTGCCTCAATTAAACTTTGGGTATCAGAAAGGAAAATCCTGACTGTTGTTTGTGCCTATGCTCTAACTTCAGTTCAGAGTACTTGGCCTATTTGAAGACGGTGGGATCGGTGCTCAATAGAGTGCCACTTACCGACTCTGCATTTCTATTGGGAGACTTCAATGCCCATGTGGGGAACGATGGAAATACCTGGAGGGGAGTGATTGGGAGGAACGGCCTGCCTGGTCTGGACCCAAGAGGTGAGTTGTTATTGGACTTCCGTGCTAGTCATGGAATGTGCATAACGAATACCATGTTTGAACACAAGGTTGCTCATAAATGTACTTGCTATCAGAACACCTTGGGTCAAAGATCAATGATTGACTTTATCATTATCTTGTGAGACCTAAGGCCATATGTTCTCGCCACTCGGGTGAAGAGAGGGGCAGAGCTGGCAACCGATCACCACTTGGTAATCCGACACATGGGATGCCCAAATGATCAGAGAGAGTCACCTGGGAACATCTGGTGGAGAACCCTGTATGGAAAGACTTCAATTCCCACCTCTGGAAGAACTTTTCCTGCCTTCCAGGTGAGGTCTTGGACATTGAGTGCAAGTGGACCATATTCAGGGCCTCAATCATTGAGGCAGCCATGAAAAGCTGTGGCCTGAAGGTGGTTGGTGCCTGTCATGATGGCAACCCTAGGACCTGCTGTGGACTCCAGTGGTGAGGCAAGCTGTCAAGTCAAAGAAGGAGGCCTTCTGAGAAATGCTCACAATAAGGCTGAGAAGTACCGGATGGCTAAGACGGCTACGGCTGTGGTGGTCATTGAAGTGAAATCCCAGGCTTGGGAGAAGTTCGGAGAGACCATGGAGAATGACTACCAGATGGCATCAAAGGTGTTCTGGCAAACCATTCATCACCTTAGGAGGGGTCAGCAGGACATTGTTGAGGCTGTATTCAGCAAGGATGGTGAAATGCTAACCTTGACTGAGAAGATCATAGAGAGGGGGAAAGAGCACTTTGAAGAACTCCTCAACTCAATGGACACGCTCCGCTCCAGGAGGCAGTGCTAGAAACCTCCAGTGAGATCAGATCTATTGCTGATGCTGAGGTCGATACGGCAGTAAAGTGCCTTCATTAGTGGTAAGGCAGCAGGGGTGGACGAGATTCGCCCAGAGATGTTGAAAGCACTGGACAATGTTGGGGTGTCATGGTTAACATGCCTCTTTAATGTTGCATGGAAAGCAGGTGCAGTACCTCTGGACTGACAAACCAGAGTGGTGGTCCCAAAGTTTAAGAAAAGAGACCAGAGGGTGTGTTCCAACTATAGGGTGCTGGAGAGGAAGTTACACCCATTAGTCGAACCTCAGATTCAGGAGGAACAATGCAGATTCTGTCCCGGCCATGGAACAACAGACCAGCTCTTTGCTTTCTCACAGATACTCGAGGGGTCATGGGAGTTTGCTAGTCCAGTCTACCTTTGCTTTTTAGACCTGGAGAAGCCATATGACCATGTTCCCCGAGATGTCTTGTGGGAAGTGCTGCAGGGGTATGAGGTGCTGGTACTGCTTTTGTGCACTATCTGGACCCTCTATTCTCGCAGTGAGAGTTGTATTTGTATTCTTGGCATTAAGTCAAGTTTGTTCAAGGTGGGCATTGGACTCTGCCAAGGATGTGTCTTGTCCCCATTCCTGTTTATGATTTTCATGGCCAGGATATCAAAGTGCAGCCGAGCTGAGGAGTGTACCCAGTGTGGGGACTCAGAAGTGGCATTTTTGCTGATTATGTTGTCCTTCTTGCTTCATTAGACTGTAATCGCCGACACACATTCGAAAGTTTCACTGCTGAGTGCGAAGCACCTGGGATGAGAATCAGCATCTCCAAATCAGAAGAAAGTGGACAGCTGAGGTGAGGGGGGAGAAGTTGCCCTTAGTGGACGAGTTCAAGTATCTAGAGGTCTATTAACTAGTGATGGCAAGCGGGAGCATGAGTTCAACCGGCAGATTGATGCAGCGGTGGCAGTGATGTGGGCTCTGTACTGATCCATGGTGGTAAAGTGGCAGCTGAGTTCTCAGATGAAGCTCTCTGTTTACAAGTCATTCCACATCCTTCTCACCTGTGGTCATGGACTTTGGGTAATGACCAAAAGGACAAGATCGCGGGTACAAGTGGCGGAAATGAGGTTTCTCTGCAGGGTGGCTGGGCTTACTCTTCGAGACAGGGTGAGGAGCTCGGTTATATATGGGAGGGCCTCGGAGTAGAGCCTCTTCTCCAGATCAAGAGGAGTCCTTTGAGGTGTCTTGGGCACCTGATAAAGATGGCCCTTGGGAAGCTTCCATTGGAACAATACCGGGCACGTCCCACTGGGCAGGGGCCCTGAGGCCGACCCAGGACAGGCTGGCTGGGAACTCTGGGGAATTCCCCAGGCGGATCTGAAATCTGTTGAGGAGGAAAAAGGAGGTTTGGTCCTCCCTACTCTCCATGCTGCCATCATCATGACCCTCACCAGGAAAAGTAGCAAAAAGGAAAAAGAAGAAGATATTTTAAAGTTTTCATTACAGGTTTGCCGCATTCTGATCATGCAAGCTACATTCTAAAGCCCAGTATCCCAGGTTTTACAGCTGACATAATGATAGCCCTGCCACGTGAATGAAACATCCATTTCAATCTTGACAAGAGCCTTTGATGTTTAATCAATGAAGGAGCGACCTAAGGATTACAGCCCTTTTTGGGAAAAAGAAAAAAATAGATATCAGAACTCTCATTGTTCTTCTTTTAGGATGATTGCTGTCAAGAGGCCTATTGCACAGTAAACCCTATGAAACATTTTTTCTACTACTGGCCTGTTCCTCAGAAGTGTTCATTTTCAAACAGAGGTTTATTTTGTTTAACATGCAAAATGGTCTCTCTCCATCTGCAGAAATACAAACAGCCTCTAGGAATGCAAATCACTATCGGTCTTGATACTTTGGATAGTTTTAGCCACCTACATTCACAAAAGAACATTTACCTATGGCTTTGGACTCATTTATTTTTCTTTAATATAAAGATAATGCAGAAATTTATTATAGGCTGTACTTAAAATGCCTTTTTATGTTCCATGTCAAAAAGATTAAGTGCACAGAAATGGAAAGTCATGCCTTCTATTTAAGATTAAAAAATCTCATATAAAAACAACAATTTCACGTGGAATGGCTTTACCAGATTTAGAAATAAAGAAAATAACCTTTCTACCTCTTCCTTTGCCCCCAGCAAACAAACACTCTTTCACTTAAAAAGTGAAGCTGATAACTAGGTTCATAGATAGTTAAAACAAAATGCTTACAAAGGCTATATTATGGTGTTTTTCCGAAGACCTTGAAGCGTTATTTTTGCTCTGTCAAAAACCTCTAGATGGCATACTTTAGTAAACTTCTATAATTACAGACATTTTGGCCTCAGTGCATAGTTGGCAGTGTTTTTGCCAATGTTATTTAATTCATCTGCTATAATGATTGTCAGTTTAATGAGTTATTAAAAGATATTGATGCTTTTGTAGTGCAAAGTGTAAATAAAATAAAATAAATAATGTTCTGTTTATTACAAATCTTCCTGAAATAAAATCTCTCTTCCATTTTTAACTGCATTGCAGACTCTAGGGAGAATAAAAACAACAGCAGCATTCTAAAGCAGTAAGATCTTTTCCAGAATGGCACAGGCCTGCAAAAAAATTCAGTAACCTATCTTTCTCCTGCCGTCAACGAGGTCTTTATAAAGAAGGACTACAGTACGCTTAAATTGCTTATGTGCATATGTCCTTCTTACCCATATATCTCTGAGTGGTTTTACAAGAAGAATGTCTGATAAATAAAATTGTGACGTACCTCTCAAATTCCAATTACACAAAAGAATTGTATTAAGTTGTGATGGGTCCTGCTAAACCACTATTATAATTACTCTGGAATGCAGGGAATAAAGGAAGAATTCACGTTTTGCCCATGCCTTCCCAAAGCCAATTTTACAGTTGATTAGCAGCATTGATTAAATTAAAGAAACATGCTCAAGGAAGGAAAGCTGAAGCACACCCAAGAAGCCTGGACAGCACAAGAGCATTCTCCTTCAGCCGCCGCCTACCAGATATACACAAACACAACAAAGGGTTCCTGAATGGCTCTAAGCTAGCCCTTGTGATGGAACAGCACTAGTGTTTGGCAATACAGACTCTATATTGAAGGTGGGCGGAGCGCTGCGCTTGCAACTCCAATTGAAGTCAATGGGATATGCAGAGTCATAGATTTTAAGGGAAAGAAGAACAATTAGGTAATCCAACATATCTCGCATGTGGCCACCAGGGACTTTTCTTGCAGCCACAGCCTCCTGGGCAGTGATTGGGAGTGGGAAGCAGTGGCCCCTTCCGCAGGGCCACCAGCAGTGGTTGGCCCTGCCCCACTCTGGAGCCACAAACACTGGAGGAGCAGCAGTTGGTGTGAGTTCCCTACTTTCCCTGGGGCGGTGGGGTTTGGGCTTTCAGCTTCAACCCTTGAGCGGTGGGCGGTAAGCTCCAGCTGTGTAGCATCAGGCTCCATCCCCGGGCTTCGGCCCTGGGCTCACTCCCCCACCTCATCGCCCTGGCCCCCACTGCCTCCCTACCGCCTCCCCATCCAGGATTTTATTTGTCCCCTAGCTTGCCAGGGCTGAGTAAGTCTCCCACCTAGCTAGCAAGTCTGCTGCTGTGAAAAGTGATATTAACAAACATACAAATATCACTCCTCACAGAAGCAGACTTATTAGGTAGCAAGTCTAAAAAAATAAAAACCACCGAAAATGCAAAAGAAACAAACAACAAAAGAACATGCAAAGCACCTTATTTGTTTTTCTATTCTGTTTAGGTCCAGCAAATAGAGACAACTATACATTACTTTTATTATTGAGTCTGCAAAACAAACAAATAAAAAACCTACATAAATAAATGACAATAGTTTGGACGTGTCTACTTGCATATTTATTTGTTTTTCCTAAAGTTATTTAAGTATTTTAGGAAAAATTGCCAGAGCGGCCACCAGCAAGAGTCGGTGGCTGCACTCTGAGGCCACCAAAATAGTTGTGAGAACCTTTTTCTAGTCCAACCTCCTGCATAACACAGGCTGTCCAGTTTCATCCAGTTACTGCTATATTGGAGCCCTGAAGGGTTAATGTCTAGCTATTCCACCTGGAAGCAGGCGGGGCACACCCTGACTGTTTCCTAGAAGCAATGCACACATTGCTCTATCCAAGGACAAGGGCTAGATATGAACCCTGAGAACTTGATTGTTTGGACAGCAACTGTGGGAGGTTTCTTTAGCCTGGGCTCAAGGCCTGAGAACCAGGATTGTAGTAGATAGAGGATGGTAACTAAGCATATGAATCAACGTCATACATTCCTTTGTGTAGCAGTGTGTAATGCTTAGGGGGAGAAATATAATAAAAGGAGAAGGTGGAAGGCGGGGGGGCAGAACAGCCCATCTCCGCTGACCAGCCTGTTTGCTTGCATAAAGCTGTGTTCTGTCTCATCACTGAACCGCAACAGAGCCCAATAACTTCTGTTTGACTAAAGGCTATCATCCAGTGCTTAGCACATCTCAGAATAAGACCCTAGAATCATAGAATATCAGCGTTGGAAGGGACCTCAGGAGGTCATCTAGTCCAACCCCCTGCTCAAAGCAGGACCAATCCCCAATTAAATCATCCCAGCCAGGGCTTTGTCAAGCCTGACCTTAAAAACTTCTAAGGAAGGAGATTCTACCACCTCCCTAGGTAACGCATTCCAGTGTTTCACCACCCTCCGAGTGAAAAAGTTTTTCCCAATATCCAACCTAAACCTCCCCCACTGCTACTTGAGACCATTACTCCTTGTCCTGTCATCTTCTACCACTGAGAATAGTCTAGAACCATCCCCTTTGGAACCACCTCTCAAGTAGCTGAAAGCAGCTATCAAATCCCCCCTCATTCTTCTCTTCTGCAGACTAAACAATCCCAGTTCCCTCAGCCTCTCCTCATAAGTCATGTGTTCCAGACCCCTAATCATTTTTGTTGCCCTTCGCTGGACTCTCTCCAATTTATCCACATCCTTCTTGTAGTGTGGGGCCCAAAACTGGACACAGTACTCCAGATGAGGCCTCATCAATGTCGAATAGAGGGGAACGATCACGTCCCTCGATCTGCTGGCTATGCCCCTACTTATACATCCCAAAATGCCATTGGCCTTCTTGGCAAAAAGGGCACACTGCTGACTCATGTCCAGCTTCTTGTCCACTGTCACCCCTAGGTCCTTTTCCGCAGAACTGCTGCCTAGCCATTCGGTCCCTAGTCTGTAGCGGTGCATTGGATTTTCCATCCTAAGTGCAGGACCCTGCACGTATCCTTGTTGAACCTCATCAGATTCCTTTTGGCCCAATCCTCCAATTTGTCTAGGTCCCTCTGTATCCTATCCCTGCCCTCCAGCGTATCAAGCACTCCTCCCAGTTTAATATCATCCGCAAATTTGCTGAGGGTGCAATCCACACCATCCTCCAGATCATTTATGAAGATATTGAACTAGAGATAAACCAAGCTGAAAAGATTACACATTTGGGACGATTGTGCATCTTGGTACCATTTCTGCCATCAAACAAGGACGGTGATAACCATGTAGTGATCTCCATTAACCCCTCAAGTGACTGTTCCTGGAAGAAATATTGTTAGGGAGGAAAAAACCCACCTCACAAAACAGCTCAATTCCCATTTAGGCTACATCTACACTGCGACCTAGGAGTGTGATGACCAGCTCCAGTACACATGCTTGTGCTAGCTCTCATTTGAGCGAACGCACTGAAAGCAGCATATCTGCAGTAAGCCAGTCATCGGCAGTGGTGCCACAGGCTAGCCGCTCCAGGTACGTACCCATGAGGTTCAGAGGAGTGAGTAGTTGGAGCAGCTAGTCTGTGCCACAGCTGCCACTGCCTGGGCGACTGCAGCTACACTTCTATTTTTAGTGGGCTAGCTCAGATGACAGCTAACACGAGTATGTGTAGGAGAGCTGGGAATCACACCCCCTAGCTTGTAGTGCAAACGTAGCCTTGGTCTTCTAGCAGCCAGCTTTCAGCAGGGCCAGCCCCTACAGCAGGGGTGGGCAAACTTTTTGGCCCGAGGGCCACATCATGGAAATTGGCCATGAATGCTCACAAATTTGGGGTTGGGCCCGAGATGAGGGAGAGGGTGAGGGCTCTGCAGTGGGGTCAGAAGTGAGGAGTTCAGGGTGTGGGAGGGGGCTCCGGGCTGGGGTGTGGTGGCGGGTGAGGGCTCCGGCTAGGGTTGCGGGCTTGGATGTGGGGTTGGGCATGAGGGGCTGGGGGTGCAGGAGGGTGCTCCGGACTGGGTTCGAGGGGTTTGGGGGGCAGGAGCGGGATCAGGGCTGGGAGTTGGGGCATGGAAGGAGGTCAAGGGTGCAGCCTCTGGGGTTGTGCTTACCTCAAGCAACTCCCGGAAGCAGCAGCATGTCCCCCCTCCGGTTCCTACACGCAGGTGCAGCCGGGAGGCTCTGTGCATTGCCCTGTCTGCAAGCTCCGCCCCTGCAGCTCCCATTGGCTATGGTTCCTAACGAATGGGAGCTGCGGGTGTGGCGCTTGGAGCAGGGGCAGCATGCAGAGCCCCCTGGCTGCCCCTACATGTAGGTGCTGGAGGGGGGACGTGCTGCTCCTTCCAGGAGCCGCATAGAGCCATGGCACGCGTAGAGCAGGGAAAGTCCCTGACCCCGTTCTCCAGCAGGAGCTCAAGGGCTGGATTAAAATGCCTGATGGTCTGGATGTGGCCCATGGACTGTAGTTTTCCCACTCCTGCCCTACAGGGTCCATCAAGAACAATGGTTGGTGCTGGGGACTTCTGAAAATCCAGAAACTTCAGTTAGGAATTTAATTGGGAGATGAGCTCCTTTGAGAATCTAACCCAGGAGGATTAACCGTCATAAACACACAAGAACTACAGTAAAAAAAAAAATCCTTAACACTAAGGCTCTGTTCTTCCTTGATCACTTAGAATATAAGCAGAATACAGTGCACTTTATTCACAATGCCAGAGAAAAAGGGGAAAGAACAAATACTACATAAAACAAACAACCCCAGAAAGTCCTAGGGTTATTCTGAATGTGATGTTTCAGAGTAGCATCCATGTTAGTCTGCATCCACAAAAAGAACAGGAGTACTTGTGGCACCTTAAAGACTAACAAATTTGTTTGAGCATAAGCTTTTGTGGGCTACAGCCCACTTCATCGGATGCATAGAATGGAACATGTAGTAAGAAGATTATATATATATATATATACACACACACACATATATACCGAAAACATGAAAAGGTGGAATAAGAGGCTAATTAATTAAGATGAGCTATTATCAGTAGGAGAAAGAAACTTTTGTAGTGATAATCAAGATGGCCCATTCAGACAGTTAACAAGAAGGTGTGAGGATATTTAACATGGGGAAATAGATTCAATATGTGTATTGACCCGGCCACTCCCAGTTTCTATTCAAACCCAAGTTAATGGTATCTAGTTTGCATATTAATTCAAGCTCAACCGTTTCTCATTGGAGTCTGTTTTTGAAGCTCTTCTGTTGCAAAATTGCCATGTTTAAGTCTGTTACTGAGTGGCCAGAGAGGATGAAGTGTTCTCCTACCTGTTTTTGAATGTTATGATTCCTGATGTCAGATTTGTGTCCATTTATTCTTTTGCGCAAAGACTGTCCAGTTTGGCCAATGTACATGGCAGAGGGGCATTGTTGGCACATGATGGCATATATCACATTGGTAGATGTGCAGGTGAATGAGCCCCTGATGGCATGGCTAATGTGATTAGGTCCTATGATGGTGTCACTTGAATAAATATGTGGACAGAGTTGGCATTGGGCTTTATTGCAAGGATAGGTTCCTGGGTTAGTGTTTGTGGTGTGTGGTTGCTGGAGATTTGCTTTGTATTTGCTTCAGGTTGGGAGGCTGTCTGTAAGCGAGGACTGGTCTGTCTCCCAAGATCTGTGAAAGTGAGGGATCATTTTTCAGGATAGGTTGTAGATCTTTGATGATGTGCTGGAGAGGTTTTAGTTGGCAGCTGAAGGTGACAGCTAATGGCATTCTGTTATTTTCTTTGTTGGGCCTGTCCTGTGGTAGGTGACTTCTGGGTACTCTTCTGGCTGTGTTAATCTGTTTTTTCATTTCAGCAGGTGGGTATTGCAGTTTTAAGAATGCTTGATAGAGAAATGGAAGGTGTTTGTCTCTGTCTGAGGGATTGGAGCAAATGCAGTTGTATCTTAGAGCTTGGCTGTAGACAATGGATTGTGTGGTGTGGTCTGGATGGAAGCTGGAAGCATGTAGGTAAATATAGCGGTCAGTAGGTTTCCGGTATAGGGTGGTGTTTATGTGACCATCGCTTATTAGCACAGTAGTGTCCAGGAAATGGACCGCTTGTGTGGATTGGTCTAGGCTGAGGTTGATGGTGGGATGGAAATTGTTGAAATCATGGTGGAATTCCTCAAGGGTTTCTTTTCCATGGGTCCAGATGATGAAGATGTCATCAATGTAGCGCAAGGAGAGTAGGGGCATTAGGGGATGAGAGCTAAGGAAGCGTTGTTCTAAGTCAGCCATAAAAATGTTGGCATACTGTGCGGCCATGCGGGTGCCCATAGCAGTGCCACTGACTTGAAGGTATATATTGTCCCCAAATGTGAAATAGTTGTGGGTGAGGACAAAGTCACAAAGGTCAGCCACCAGGTTTGCTGTGACATTATCGGGGATACTGTTCCTGATAGCTGAATATGATGGCTTTTCACAGGTGTTCAGGACTTCATCAGCACAGTGGGAAGTTACCATATATGTTCCTCCAGATCCCTGGAAAATGCCTTTGATGTAGCTATCCAAGCTAACAAAACAAAGGATATTCTCAAAAAGGGAATGAAAACAAGATATTCAACTCAGACTCTTACATAACTGCATTCAAAGCTGTTCCTGGGCATTTCAGAAATACTGTGCTGTTATGCTAGGAAAAACAGAGCAGAAATTATTACATTTCCTTTGTGTCATGTTGTCAGAGGTTATATCATAATTGAACAAAAGTGGGCCCCTGGGTGACAGACTATATTATTAATTGAAAAAGTGAAAACAAAAGAGTGCTTACAAACCTATAAGCAATACTGATAGCAGCAATTGTTGTAAGAAAACTACATTTCTCTATAACATCACATCAGTTCAAGTTGCCTTTCATCATTTTATTTGGTTTTATACTGTGTTTTATGCTGTGTTTTATTGTTGCTGTACTTCAAATGCGATGCATTGATGGGGGACAGCAGGGGAGCTGTAGGCATAAAATTTAAGTGCAAATCTCAATGCAACCTTAATTATGGAGCCAATCTGACATCTCCATAATTACTAATCATTACCCACTGGCCTTGCTAAAATGTTTCATAAAACAAAAGCAAGCTGAGGATCAGTGAAACAGGATACCAACACTTTCACTGAATGGGTTGGACAGGGCCGGACAAATAGCACCATCCCTGGTAATTAATAGAACATCCTGTCTTGTTAAGAAGAATTGAAGTAGGGTAATACTAGTACACTTCTCTCAAGTGCTAGGATTGGGGAGTCTGTGGCTTGGTGCCACACATAAAAGGCACAAGGTGGAAGCAGAACATGCTTGCTACAACTCACACTACTGCACCTGGCCCTTTCTTCCTCCTACTTTTGCAAATGTACAGAAGTTTGGTTATGGTTTTAAATCATGTAGTGTGAGATAGTGTTTTTGGCATTCATGGGGTTTCATTAGGTACATATGTGGAGGAACTTTGTAGATGTAAGTGCAGGTCATTGGCAGTATTGCAAACTCCATTTATCAAAAAATCATGAGATCAGTTTGAAATCATGAGATTTAACACAATAATTGTTCAGGTTCTTCTGCTCCTGTGCCTTTAAAGTTCATATTTTCTCCACAACCAGGAGGGTTAGAAATATACTTTTTTAAAAAATGGAAGCTGAGAGTCCCACAAAACAACATGATTAGGTGCTGGGGCCAGATACCCTGACACTTTGCAAGAAAATCCTAAGGATTTACAACACTGCCATTGCTCAGTTAATTTCTTTCTGGCCTCACAAGAGTACAAGATTGGGTGAGAGCAAAGGTTAGATTAACTTTACCAAAACCATGGCTAATGGATAATGTCAATAATGATATTTCCTGCACTGGTGAAGTCCATTCAGGACCCTTAACACAAGCTGCAATTTAAAGCTGCCTTACTTAACGTTCAGTTGTAGCAGGGCATGTGATGGCCCCAGAAATCGTGACAACAGATCCCTGATGCTGCAGTGAATGGAACTCTGATGCAGGAGAGAACTGACCTCACAGGCTGCAATAAAAGACCTGGGCTTGTAGGGCTTGGGCTGCAGGGCTAAAAATTGTAGTGTAGACATATAGGCTGGGCCTCAGAAAAGACATACAGCCTGGGCCCCAGACTCTGAGACTTTCCCCCATCTTGGGGTCTCAGAGCCCAGGCTCCAGCCTGAAACTGATCATCTCCATTGCAATCTGTAGCTTCTCAGCCTGAGCCCTGCAAGCCGGAGTCAACTGACCTGGGTTCTGAGACTCAGAGCTGGGGAAGCGGGGTGTTAATCACAGCGCACATGTGCCCACAGTATTCAGAAATGGTTTGTTTTTTAAATCAAGATGTGATCTACAAACGCAGCCAAATTTGGATTATATCCATTCAACAGGCTGGCCAGTCCTCTGTTTCAGGCGATATTTGACACTGAAATGATCTCAGTCTGAGGGCCACAACAGGTTAGAGATGGCTCAACATTCTAACCTACACTAAGTTTGAACAGATATAAAATAAAGGAATGAAAAGTTTTCAGTTTGCTAGCTTGAAAAATGCATCACCTGAAACTTAGACAATGTTTTTTAAAAAATGTGGTTTACATTTGAGGCATCCTGAGTCCTTACATATCTTCATAACAAACATACATTACACGCTTCTGTAACACACTTTCCATCAAATAACCTTGAAGTGCTTTATAACCATTAATTCATGCTCAGATGCCTCCTAGCTATACACGTTTGAAACTAAGGCATACAGAATTTAACTGGGTTTGCCCCAGATGACACAATACATCACTTGTAGAGCCATGTATGGAACCTCTATGTCCTGAAGTGCTGTCATGTGCTTTATGTATTCTCTGCTTTAACTAAGGCATTCTGAACTCTGAAGTGTCTGACACTTATAAAGGAGGCCAGTTCCAAACCTGAGTGCATGTCAGCTGCCTCCCCACTCTCTCTCTCTCTATCCCAACCATAAAGTTCTAAATTGCTGTAAATTTCAGTTAATTAAACAAATTGAAAGAAAAGAATTCAGATTGATTAAGTTAAATGTTCATAACTTTAAACCTAGGGAATGTATGTTAGTCAAATCTGGTTTGTTTACTTAGACTCAGTCAGATCTAAGAATCAAGCATTAGTCCGATATGTTTACTCTCAACCGTAATGCTTACATGGGCCAAAGTCCTATTGTAAAATATAGGGAAAACTGTATTTTCCCTACATACATCATCCAAAAGTTGATTAACTGATTTTGCTTAAATCCTTAAAAAAAATATCACCTCTGGATTGAGATCAACTATAAAAAAAATCAGGCCGAAAAGAATTAATTTGAGAAAATTATGAGCAATTGAATAAGGAGCTGAGGGATTTAGAATGGATGTAGAAACTAGAAATTACTGCATGTGCTAGAGAAGCTTGCAATAAATATTTTTCAAGTCCAATTGATACTTCTATAAGAAAACTACAACAAAAGATCTGTTTAGAAATAAACTATGCATGATCATTTTTCTTCCTTTCCCCTAAAAATCCAGACAGGCCATCACTTCTCTGATGCCTTTCTGTCAAGGCTCAGTGTAATACCTGTGTAATATCAGTTACTTCCTGCAAATACAGGGGAATGGATTGGATGACTGAACACATCTGTAGCAAACAAACTCATAAGAAAGAGGTTATGGGTTCTGCATCTCTTTTGAAATAGCGAGTAAGGAAATACAGCACCAAGGTCAGAATAATTGTTCCTGAATAGCTCGATTTCCCAATGATTTGTTTTCATGTGGCAGCAGTAGCTCTTTAAAGAAAAACCCTGATAATAGAGTTTTTCTTTGTTTGTATATGAGAGGGAAATTATACACCGAAGTGCCTACTCCACTTCTTAAAATGAGATGATTTTAGGCACAACAGAATAGTAATGAATGTCTAACTCTCCACGTGCCACATGCATAAGTGGATAAAGGCTTCCCCCTCCCACCATATGTGTACAGGGGGAAAGGACAATTAACTAGATGACCTTTCCAACAAGCTATTTTTCACCTGAGAAAGGAGTGAAAATTAGATGCACAGTAAATATAGATAAAATAGATTTTGTCTGTTCTGTGTGGACAAATTATCCTTCTTACTCTGTACCAATCTACAGTGATTCCTGTCGCTTTCAGATCATGCCACCAGCTGTGGGGACTGTGCTAATTAACTGCAAGTGGCTCACTGCAGAATTCAGCTATTAGCTTGCTTCTGCTTTTAAGAACAATATGAATGTTCCTGTCTGCCTTATCTCATCTTTCACCCCCAAGTAAATGCAAGGTATTCGCAACCCAGAATACACATGGATATCACTAACTAGAAATTAATGGATGATCCAGCCCCATGGTGCCAGAAGTGAGCGCTGAAATGGATCCAACAAATTAAGCCATTAGTTTCCTCTGCCACTGTACTGACAATAAGGCAAACTCAGAGGTACTAATTCAAATGCACACTGCTTTCAACTGCCGTTATTCCTGGGCGATGGGAGCGTCAGCAATTTGGTGTACAGTGGTCACATTAAAAAAAACAAATAAAAAACAAGTATAGAAGGGTTAACTCACCCTCGAGTCTGGGCCTGGTGCAACAGACTCTGTCTAGGGCAGCCCCTGCCTATACTTGCTCCAGTCCTATAGTGGTCTCTCTTTATGTGACTCAATCCTCTGACCCATGCTTTAGTTCCACGCATTCTTGAGTAACAGGAAGCCCAACAGAAAACAATCCAATGTCTTTACAAGGTCTGTGGCCCTGCTGAACTGTGGGGTCCTCACACCTTTCAGGGGCTCTCAGTCATCCTTGTCCCCTTCTCAGGGGCCTCACAGCACCTTCCACAGCAGCTGGTAGGGGAACCCTGGCCCTCCCATTACACTGGGCTTGTTTCTAGGGACCCTATAACCAGCACTCACGATCTGCTCTGTCAAACTCCTTGCTGCTTCCTCCCTGGCCTTCCCTCTTACCATAGCTTCTTTTCAGGCTTTCTCCTCACAACCTCTCTAGGTTCACCCTTCTCTCAGAGTCTGGAACACCCCAACAAAATCCCAAACTGAAAGTACAAATATAAACCCTCTTCTGCCCTTCTCAGGCTTGACTTTCTTTCTTCTTTGTTACTCAGGGTATGACTACACTGTGGAGACTATACTGGCATAGCTAGGTCACCCACCATAATCTTGTAGTGCAGATGCAGTCTACAGTGTTGAGAGGATTTTTTCCATCAATGTAGGAACACCAGCTCCCACAGTGCTCAGAGGTGTGGTTTTTTCACCTCTGGAGCTCACCAATGGAGCTATGTTGACCTAACTTTTAAATGTAGAGCAGGCACCAGTTGAACACATTCCAGGGCTCACCCCTATTACCTGCTCCACCCCTGTGGCTGCTCGCGCTCTCTCTCTCCTGGCCTCCTGTCTGATTTTGCCACTCAGGAAGGTTTCCTAGAGCCAACTCTGCCCCTTGAATCCTCCTGATCTTTCTACTCTCAGAGTGACTGCAAAGTTTATCCCTGCAGCACCTTTCCACTCAGACTTTAAGGCCAAAAGGGACCATCATGATCATCTAGTCTGACATCCGGCACATTGCAGACCACATAATCTCACCCACCCACTCCTGTAATAGATCCCTAATCTCTGTCTGAATTACTGAAGTCCTCAAATCATGATGTAATGACTTCAAGTTAAAGAGAATCCACCATTTACTCCAGTTTAAAGCTGCAAGTGACCCGGGCCCCATGCTGCAGAGGAAAGCGAAAACCCTAGGGTCTATGCCAATCTGACCCCAGCAAAAATTCCTTCCTGACCCCAAATATGGTGATCAGTTAGACCCTGAGCATGTGGAGAAGACCCACCAGCCAGACACCTAAGAAAAAATTCTCTGTGGTAACTCAGAGCCCTCCACATCCAGTGTCCCATCACTGGCCATTGGAGATATTTGCTGTTGGCAGCCGCAGATCAGCTACATTGTAGGCAATCTCATGATACCATCCCCTCCATAAACTTATCAAGCTCAGCCTTGAAGCCAGTTAGGTTTTTTGCCACAACTGCTCCCATTGGGAGGTTGTCCCAGAACTTCAGTCTTCTGATGGTTAGAAACTTTTGCCTAATTTCAAGCCTAAAATTGTTGATGGCCTGTTTATATCCATTTGTTCTTGTGTCCACATTGGTGCTGAACTTAAATAACTCCTCTCCCTCTCTGGTATTTATCCCTCTGATGTATTTATATCTTCCCTCAGCCTTCTTTTGGTTAGGCTAAACAACCCAATCTCTGAGTCTCCTCTCAGAAGGTAGGTTTTCCATTCCTCGGATCATCCTAGTAGCCATTCTCTGCACCTGTTCCAGTTTGAATTCATCTTTCTTAAACATGGGAGATCAGAATTGCACACTGTATTCCAGATGAGGTCTCACCACTGCCTTGTATAATGGTACTAACACTTCCCTGTCTTTACTGGAAATACTTTACCAGATGCATCTTAGGATTGCATTAGCCTTTTTTCAAAGATGCATCACATTGGAGGCTCATAATCATCCTGTGATCAACCAATACACCAAGGTCCTTCTCCTCCTCTGTCAATCCAACTGTTAAGTCCTGAGCTTAAGGCAAAAATTCTAGCTGTTAGTCCTTAAGTGTAAGACCTTGCACTTTGCACTATTAAATTTCATCACATTTCTAGGTTTTCAAGGTTCTCCAGATCTTCTGCTTCCTCTCTTTATAGAGCCGCCAGCTCCTTCAAGGTTTTCAAGGTTCTCCAGATCTTCTGCTTCCTCTCTTTATAGAGCCGTCAGCTCCTTCAACATCTTTAATTCATCTGGGTCTGCATTTCAGGTACAGCCAGGTAGAAAATTGGCCTCTCAGGCCCATATTAAGCCTTTTGTTGCCTGTGAGAGGTACATATCACATCACAAGAAGGCACAAAAATGTGTGCAATTGTATGCCCATATCTACATCCACACCCACAATTGTAGATATAAATGACAACTTAGTTAGATAAATGGACATTTGCCTGTGCAGATATATAACTGGGAACTGGTGGACGCAGACCCAGTAATCATGCACATAAATATGACTGCACCACTGTTTTTTGTGTGAGTGGATTTTTTCCCCCTTATTGGTCTTGTGTGTCTGAAGAGCTCCTACTCTTAGTGACCAAAACAGCCTGGTTTGAATGGCCAGTGTGAGGCTCACTCCTACTTCCTCATATTGAAGCATCATTTTCATTCACATGCTCTGTTCCCATCCCATTCCTAATCCAGAGAAACTGCTCAAGTTAGGTGCCATCCTTCCATATGCTGCTTCACAACAAGCAATAGACAAATACTCTTCATGCCAATTTCCTCTAGATGCAGTGGGCTCCCAGAGAGCAAATCAGTGCTGCATGCTTTCTCCTCCCCCACTCTAGAAACTGAGGATGTCATAATAATTCTCAGATTTAGTTGCCCCAAGAGTAATGTATTTGAAGGGTGCAAACATCAAGGATAGAAAGGAATTATATTGGTTGGTTCAAGGGGGAATATGGTAGTAATAGAAGTAATGAGATGAAACTAAGAAAGGAACTACCTAACATGGATTCTATAACCACCCAATAAATATTCCCTGACCCTGAGATCTAGTATATTGTGGAACAGTTCTCTGTGGGATGTGGCAGACTTCCCATCATGAAGGACATTTAGAACTAGACTGCACAAGAACACTAGACAGTGTGCTCAATGTAGTAATCCAATATGGCAGGGAGATGGATTGGATCAGGGCTTCTCAAGCTGTGGCCCTCTGTTCCAATAGCTCCACAAGGACTTTTCTGGAACTCAGCAGCACCTCTGCTGTCTGATCTCAGCACAGCCTAAGGAATTTGTAAACATGGCTGCCTGTACTGAAAAAATTAGGTCAGCCCTCAGATCCTAACAATTCATTGAGAAGAGAGAAGCTGGTACAGAATGAGGAGCCATTTCACCCCCACTCCTTCACCTTCCACAAGGAGGGAGACCTGGAGCCAGCCTTCTGCCCTCCTCCCACCAGGTAACCAACAACTGTGTTCAAAGGTTCTTGGGGCCTCACTGAACTCAGCCTTGGGAGCACGGTAGAACCAAGCTAGGTGTGCTTCTGTTGAAAGCTGGGGTCCAAGAGGAAACAGGTATGGTAGGCTTTGCAGCACAAACTACATTAAAAAAATCTGGGCTCTAGTCTCTGACATATCAGAGCAGGGTGCGAGTTCTCTTGTAGACTGCTTTTCTCTGAAAGTGCCTTGCCTCTTGTCTAAGGGCTTGTCTATATTTGCAGGTCTGGTAAAGACCTGCTAAGTCGATGGCAGAGTGCTCTCCCATCAACTTCTGTACTCCAGCTCCCAGAGAAGCATAAGGTAAGTCAGTGGGAAAGCATCTCCCCTTGATACAG
Organism: Lepidochelys kempii; assembly: GCF_965140285.1. Classification (NCBI taxonomy): domain Eukaryota; kingdom Metazoa; phylum Chordata; order Testudines; family Cheloniidae; genus Lepidochelys; species Lepidochelys kempii. Next base: position 181,679,384 of record NC_136380.1, read on the forward strand.
TGCAGTGTTGACACCGCTGTAAGTCGACCTGAGTTAAGTCAACTTCATTTGCGTAGCTTACGTAACTGAAGCACCATAATTTAGATTGACTTACAGCTGTAGTGTAGACCAGCCCTAAAGCAGGGGGCTTGAGTGCCACAGCTGATTACAACTACCACAGAATCCCATGGGGAATAAAGCCCTACTTTCTAAGGTTGCCACAACCCAAATCATGTGAGGCTTGGAAGGCAAAACCTTTCTACGATTCTGTGAAAACCACAAATTGCAAAATGAATTGGAATCCAGTATGGATCACAGAACATGAGGTTACCTTTGGTTCACTGTGAGAAATGTTGCCATGCAGTCAAACCACAGAATTTTGCACCAGCTGAAGTTTGCAAGTTATTTTCCAAAGGTAACCTCATGCAGAATGCATTGCAATAATCCAGTCTTGATTGGGAGAAGGCATAGCTCATTCAAGAGAGATTTGCATTTTGAGGTGTGGGGAAGATGGTCAATCCCTAGGTTTAAGTGAAGATAAAAACAGTGCCCTTTACAATTGCTGCTATCTAGATAGCGGAAGCAGGTAGGGATCTAATAAAAATTCCAGGTTGTGAGCCTAAATGCCAAGCAAAATACTGCAAGCCAGCAGACGGTCTTGGGGAAAGATTCACAGCTGGTGTAATATTAGCAGCATTGACTACAGTGGAGCTACACCAGCAAAGGAACTGGCCCTTGATCTCTATGTGCCCTGGAGCTGTTCTCAAATCTTGGTCCTTTGTGTGTTAGCACAGATCATAACTCACTATTCCATCATGCCAGTTAAAGTGGTGTTGTTACAAGGAAGTCAGGTCCAACTACAGTTAATGTAAAAAGAACAGGAGTACTTGTGGCACTTTAGAGACTGCAGCACATTAATATCAGAGAGTGTGAGAGATGGGGAGGTAGCACTGAGTAATGGATAGAACGCTGGTTCAAGACTCAGGAGTTCTAATTCCAATGCTGCTACTGGCCTCTTGGGTGACCTCACTTTCCTGTTCGGTGCTTCAGTTTCCCCGTCTGTAAAATGGAGATAATGATACTGACCCCCTTGGTAAAGCACTTTGAGAGCTACTGATGAAAAGTGCTATGTAAGAATTAAGTATTAATTATTATCATCATCACAGACAGTCTTGCAAGTTTAGGGAGTCTGGATGTAATTTTGAGGTAAAGTTTCATATTTAAGTCTTTCACATTTTTAAATGGAAAAAATAGGTCTTATTTTTCCAGAAATACTTGACTTTTCTTTTAATCACACAAGATGTATTTGCTTTAGACTAATATTTCTTCAATGTGGAACTCAATTTACTTTTCATCATTCTAATTTTAATTATTGCCAGATTCACAAGCAAGAAACTGAAGCAACATATTGATGGGGCAATCATTTAAAATCATGATACAGAAAAATTATTTGTCAGAATGTAGAAGTCCTTAACAGAGGTTATTTGCTATAAATACTGGCTGACTTCAAACCTGAGAATGACTTGTATTGTACAACAGTCAATTAATTAGATATAATCCGTACATACTTTTGTTAAGAAACCTAACTATAAATATTGGAACTCATCAGCTGGCAGTATTTTGACTATAAGCTGCTGACTCAAGTGCCAAGAGACAAATCTTTCCAAGAATGCTATTAAATATACATACTATGAGACCTTGGGCAAGTCATGCCAGCTGTCTGTGCTTCAGTTTCCTCAGTTCATAGATTCATAGATATTAAGGTCAGAAGGGACCATTAGGATCATCTAGTCTGACCTCCTGCACAATGCAGGCCACAGAATCTCACCCACCCACTCCTGCGAAAAACCTCTCACCTCTGTCGGCACTATTGAAGTCCTCAAATCGTGGTTTAAAGACTTCAAGGAGCAGAGAATCCTCCAGCAAGTGACCTGTGCCCCATGCTACAGAGGAAGGTGAAAAATCTTCAGGGCCTCTTCCAATCTGCCCTGGAGGAAAATTCTTTCCCGACCCCAAATATGGCGATCAGCTAAACCCTGAGCATATGGGCAAGATTCACCAGCCAGATACCCAGGAAAGAATTCTCTGTAGTAACTCAGATCCCACCCCATCTAACATCCCATCACAGGCCATTGGGCCTATTTACCATGAATAGTTAAAGATCAATTAATTGCCAAAATCATGTTATCCCATCATACCGTCTCCTCCATAAACTTATCGAGTTTAATCTTAAAGCCAGATAGGTCTTTTGCCCCTACTGCTTCCCTTGGAAGGCCATTCCAAAACTTCACTCCTCTGATGGTTAGAAACCTTCATCTAATTTCAAGTCTAAACTTCCCAATGACCAGTTTATATCCAGTTGTTCTTGTGTCCACATTGGTACTGAGCTTAAATAATTCCTCTCCCTCTCCGGTATTTATCCCTCTGATATATTTATAGAGAGCAATCATATCTCCCCTCAACCTTTTTTTAGTTAGGCTAAACAAGCCAAGCTCCTTGAGTCTCCTTTCATAAGCCAAGTTTTCCATTCCTCAGATCATCCTAGTAGCCCTTCTCTGTACCTGTTCCAGCGAATTCATCCTTCTTAAACATGGGAGACCAGAACTGCACACAGTATTCCAGGTGAGCTCTCACCAGTGCCTCGTATAACGGTACTAAAACCTCCTTATCTCTACTGGAAATAAATCGCCTGATGCATCCCAAGACCGCATTAGCTTTTTTCATGGCCATATCACATTGGCGCCTCATAGTCATCCTATGATCAACCAATACTCCAAGGTCCTTCTCCTCCTCCATTACTTCTAATTGATGCGTCCCCAGCTTATAACTAAAATTCATGTTATTAATCCCTAAATGCATGACCTTACACTTCTCGCTATTAAATTTCATACTATTACTATAACTCCAGTTTACAAGGTCATCCAAATCTTTCTGTATGATATCCCGGTCTCTCTCTAAATTGGCAATACCTCCCAGTTTTGTATCATCCGCAAACTTTATTAGCACACTCCCACTTTTTGTGCTGAAGTCAGTAATAAAAAGATTAAATAAGACTGGATTAAATAAGATGATACTTTCCATTGTAGAGTGTTTTGAAATCTGCAGAAGAAAAGCACCATTCAAGAACTAAGGATTATTAATTTATTACTTACCAGTCCAATCATCAGCCCCTGGTTTATATGCAAAATTACAACTGCATTTGCTACTATTTGCAAACAGATTGACTTTAGTAACATCAAGCAAAACACACCAAGTAGAGCAACGTGTATTTGGAGGAGAGAAATGTAACATACCAAAAGGGATGTAGATGGTTAGATGGTAGGAAAATATGCAAGTATTTATTATGTGTATTGTGATAGATCTAGAAACCCCAACTAAGATCAGGAAGAAACTGTCCCTGCCATGGAGAGCTTACAATGTGAATAGACAAGACAGATAAGGCAAACTAGGAAGAAAAGAGTGGCTCTGACAAAATTTAGTCAAATAACCTCATTGACTACAAGACAAATCACAAAGATTTTCTACAGGACTGCCCTTATGAACAAGATACATTACAAAAGGAGCATTCATCTTATTGGAGTATTGGCTGTTGTTGCAAGTTGCAATATTTTCACATTCTAGGAATGAAACACTGCAGTAAGAAAGATTTTTACTACATTATTCCCATAGCTAAAGTTTATAGTGGTAAGTATCACTTGCAAATACATGTAAAAGCAACAGCACCTGTTGATGAATAGGCAGCATCTGGTACCACAAACAAATGTGATAGAAACCATCCCCCATACTCCCTTGAAAGTTAGGTCTTTTCCTTGTCCTTGGCTATTTACACTGTACATGATAATACTTAGAAAGCACGGTGGAAAGAATCAAAGTCTGCACAGGTGTGTGGCACTGGCTGGGAACAGTAGTCCTGTTCTCCTGAAGCATAAGCTTTAAAAGACACACTAATGCCTCAGTGAAAACTTTGAGGCATTTCCCATTGAAGTATTTTCCTACTGAGAAAGAATCCTCTTAATTTTTGTTTTTGATTCTCCTTCCCCATCCCAATTAGGAGGAGTATTTGCATTGCAACTTTCTCTCTTTCTCCTTCATTCATTTGATTAGCTGCTTATCCCTCACCTGGAGCCATAATCCCTTGTTTGTAGCTTCATAATCTTCTCCACTGCTAAAAGGATTAGGTATCCAGGTGAAGCATAAACAGCAGAAGCAGATGATCTCACAGGAAACAAATGCTATCTCCGCTTCTTTTATGCCAATATCCCTAGTCATTGAAAAAAAATCAGTTTAAAAAAAAACCCATCAAATGTATCAGAGTAGAACTTTTAAAATAAATAGCTCTGCAGACTTAAAATGGCAAGCGGCAGCAAAATGAGAGCTATTTCCCCATTTTTAAAAAAAAGTTGGTGAAGACTAGGACTGCTCATGCTTTAATAAATTACTCCAGTCTCTAAAAGGCAAGTATTTTCTTTCCTGAAAATTGATGCCTTCCTAAAGGGTGAGAAAACCAAGCGTGAGGTTCACAAAGTTGCCTAGAGCCCTTGCTTCTGGAACCACTGGTCTTCAGTTGGTAAAATCAAAGCTGCCTTTTAATAGTTCATCACAGTGTTCTTTATAAACTCATGGGGCACACTGCTACATCTATCTTTCCTCCAGAAATGATGCACCTATGGAAGCATAACCTTCTCTTGTGGAGTAGCTGTAAAGTGCATTCTGTTTACAAATGCTGATAGAGAAAAAAAGAATGAATCAGATTTCCAGCATGAGGGGAGCCTTTCTATAATCTATCTTTCTAAACTGTGAAATCTCATTGAGAGGGTAACATGCTCTTTCAGCAGATTCTGTTTTAACTGATGGCCATGGTCAGCCCACGAGCAGACATTAAGTACAAGACACAGCCTGTGGTACTGTGTCACATTGCTTAAAGATTTTCAGTCGGATACTGTTTATTTTCATAAATTTAAGCAGACCAAAGCTGAAGCTTTGGAAAAGAAATGTGATCTTTCCTGAAGAGCCAAGATGTGATGAATGCTACTGAAGCGCAACCATGTCATATGGAAGTGTTTTGTTAATTATACAATGGTGCAATGAAGGAATGGGGTAGGCCTTCCCCAAACAAGCTGATAGAAGCCTCTGCAAAGTGATAACATTAGCAAAGCAAAGAACAAAGTAAAGTTGCATTAAAAACACTTTAATTTATAAATCTTTGATACCTTCCCTCCAAATCACCACCTGTTTTTAGTTGCTAGCCAACCACCATTACTTTAGGCCAACAAAGTGAATAACGTGTCCCCTACGAAGTTCACACCAAAGTTCATATCCAATAGATCTTTTTTCATCAGCAGTGTGTGGGGATTTATAGCAAGGAAGGTAAGAAGGCAAAAAGGCAAAAATCCATCCCCAAGAGGTTTACCTTCTTTTCCATAAATTTCCTATGCATCAATAGAATGCATTTCAGTAAATCAAATGTAAGGAATACTAACTAATCCAACAGCATAATGTTCTCGTTTTAAAGGACTGGAAAATTTGGATCAAATACAGAATGAATCAAATAGTTTAAAGGCCTAAATCCCTGTTCTCTCTGAATTTTTGTTATTATAAAGCCATCACACAATAGGCCGTCAAGAGAATCCGGCGGAAGGGACAATAGAATTAGCAGCAGTGACAGCAAAGGTGCATGGCTGAGCTGGGAGAATGAGTTTTCCCATATCATGCCTTTTTTTGACATAGCTTTCAAATCTCACTTTTAACAAAATCCAAAGAAAGTTAAAATTCAAGAAACTGAGCTAGAAAAAAATCTGTCTGTCCTATTTACAGCATCTTTAAAGAAAGTTCCAGGCATTTCAGTACCAGACAGTGAGAGGTACTGGGGCATGGATGAGGAGTACTTGGCTGCAGCTCAATACTCATAAGCCATAAATGATGCTGATAGGATGGGGGAAGCAACAAGAAGATGATGCAAGGATTGAGGCCACCCATTTAAGCAAGGGGATGTGTCACTTCAAGATTAGTCAACTGCAATGCACACTACTCACAGCTATGTTTTAAATCAACAGAGAGTGAAGCTAGTGCCAGAGGCCCCACTCACTAATTGGAGTTTCTTGCCATGAGCACAATACCAGCACTTCATGATATGCACTGGCTGTCTATAGGTTTCCAGGTGTAATTTAGTATGGTTTTGTGAAGCTTGAAATCACTTCTTTCCCTGTGTGACACTGTCAGAGCTGTGATCACCATACGCACTTGAGCTGGAGCCCTCTCAGTTTGAGAAAGAAGGGGTTGTTGACAGTGGGTTCTCTCCAGGAGAAAGAAAAGAAAAGAATTTATTGAAGATGGTTCAAGGAGGAAAAAAGGAACAAAACTGAAAAGACAATGGCCCCGTAATATAAAATCTGCTAGATTATAAAAAGTTTTCTGTTTTTTTTCTAAAGTAAAGTTTCTTAAACAGAATAAATGCCTAAGTAATGTATTATAGGATTAAGTATTCACTTCAATGCATGGAAAATGGAGACCTTTAACATTTTTAAGTTAAGTTCTATTTTTAAAGTATTTGTTCAATTTTTAATTGAACCACCACTAATATCAAACCAATAATATATTAAGTAAAGGGTATCTTAGACATTTCAATCTGTATTTTTTTAATGTCCAGCTTCTTATTTATTATGTCCAAGAATTTCAAAAGATCTGAATGCCAACACTGTGAAAATGAGTTCCCTTTAAGTGTTTCTGGTTGGGTATCTGAAAATTGTGGCACACAAATTTATTACTCATTACAAAAATCTAGACTCTGAATGCATGCATGAGACAGATCAATATAGGGGGATGGCTGGAACATTCCAGTTACTCTATTTCAAGTCTTATTTTTCTCTTTTCTCCTTTAACTGCTCTAATCTCTCTGTAGTAAGTAGAGATAGTATACTAGGCACATAAAATTATTGAAACAATAGTCTGGTACACATATGTCACTTAATATAGTAGATGTACACTAAAGAGATTGCTAATTACGGTAAGCGAAGCTTGACAATACATATCATAGAATCATAGAATATCAGGGTTGGAAGGGACCTCAGGAGGTCATCTAGTCCAACCTCCTGCTCAAAGCAGGACTGATCCCCAATTAAATCATCCCAGCCAGGGCTTTGTCAAGTCTGACCTTAAAACTTCTAAGGAAGGAGATTCCACCACCTCCCTAGGTAACGCATGGCTCTTCTTATACTGTTGCTAACATGTTACAAATGAGATAAGGATATGTGCACTGAGAATGTATTGTTGGTGTTTAAATAAAACTGATAAAATTACACATAGTCTAATCTTCCTGTACCAGCAATTGGGGCTATGTATTGGTATTACACATGACTCTAATGGTTACAGTCAACGAAGAAAAAAAAACATTTTTAAAAAGAAGAGGAAAATGTAGGCCGAATATTAAAAAGCCTAGCTATTTTTCTGTGGAATAGTGTCTGAAGGGAACTGGTTGAAGCCTCACCACTTGACCCATTTAAAAGTAGACTGGGCAAAGCACTGGAAAAATATACTCTGGGGAACAATACAGAATAGATGAACTAATACATCAATTTCTAGCTTCTGGGATAGGATCAAACCACTGGAAAGTTGGATTTCCGTTGTGTCATGCGGAGGATGTATTGCCTGTTAGCTCAAGTATTTAAGCTCTTTTTCTCTTAGTTCAGAAGTGTTAAATTTTGTAGTCCATCAATCCTGCCATCTCAAAGATGTTACTGAAGCTAGAAAACCTTAGAATGCAGGGGGTGAGGAGATTAAAAACAAATTAATGTGGGAAGATGAGATAAATCAAATAGTGAAGCCAAGATTGAATGACCAAAAGATCTTTTATCAAGAGTGAATAAATTTTTCTTCTTCAAGAGGAACCCATTCATTTTATTTTTCATGTTTGCACTATTGTAGTTCAAGTAACATACTATATAAATAGACTCACTTGGATTGGAAATGTGTTTGATTCCAATAGTAAGCATGTCAGCCTCTCAAAATTTAATTTTAAAAAAATATATGAAGCATGAGAACATAAAGGGGTTGCCACTTAATAAAAATCAAGGAAAATCATGTATAACTGATAAACTGGAGAGGAGAGGAAATAAAGATTATGTGCCTGATCCAACACTCATTGATGTCAATGGGAGTTTTTCCATAGACTTTAATGGGCTTTGCTTCTAGCCCTGTGGTCTCAGGCCGGAATTTTCAAAAGGGCCTAAGGGGGTTAGGTATTTAAATGCTATAGAAATTCAAAGGAACTGGCTGTGTAAGCCCTTTCGAAAATCCCAGCCTCCAGTCTGCATAGCGCTGAGCACTCTGGCCATGACTCAGAAAACAACTTGAATACTTACTTTAAGCCATTTTACCTCAGTGGGAGGTATTCACTTGCTTAACATTAAGCAGGTGCTTATGTGGTTTGCTAGACTGGGGCTGGAGTGCCGGGCATCTTGTAGGACTGAGCCCTGTATGTATTAACCTGCAATATGACTCTTGTAAATAACTTATACCTTGGACTCTGCTATGTTCAGCCACTTGCTACCTTGTAATTTTTTTCCATACCAGTCCCATTCATCTCTTTTACTTCCAAAAGCAATTAATGGACTGGAAAAAAATCCAAAAAAAGTCTCAGACTCTGGGTCAACTGACTCGGGCTTGCAGGTTCACAATAGCAGTGTAGCCATTCCTGCTCAGGCTGGAGCCTGGTCTCTGAGACAGAACCCGCACACCATGTTCCAGAGCTCAGGCTCCAGCCCAAGAGGGAAGCTCTACGTCGCCATTTTTAGCCCTATAGCATGAGCCCAAGTCAGCTGATGTGGGCTCTAAGATGCTCTGCCCCATGTATTGTGAGTTTTTTTTTTTTTTAAGTGTACACATACCTTTAGAAAATGATTCATGGGAGATTTTGTGTGTGTGTTAGTGTGCACATAAACTATCCTAACATATCATATTTAAAATGCAGATAAAAAAATATGATAAATCCACAGGAAAGACATTAACCCTACTGATCAATATTTATATTGTGATTACACCTAAAGGTCAACCACAATGGGCATCATTTAGGATGGTCCCTGCTCCAAGGATTAGGATGGCAGCGACAGGATAGCAAAAAATTCTCAGGCTATCAGGAGCAGAAATCATAACTTGCCACCTGCCTAACACTGTTATCAGATGGAAAATAATAATTGACTGATAAGTAACAATCCTGTAAGAACACATGCAATTTAATCATTTATGGGCAGTTCAGAGTTTCATCAGCATCAATGTAAAAGTGGTTGAAATATCAAATAAAACTTGGGTCAATAATTCTTGAACCAGCTTTCTTCCACTTCAGGGAATTCTAGTTCTAATGTGTGATAAATAAGTTGCAGGGTCATCTCTACATTTTCACAGTTCCACGGCCCCAGTGAAGTCAATGAAAAAATGTCCATTGATTTTACTGCGGTTTTCACTTCTGGAACTTTCTTTAAAAACTAAAACAGCCTGTAAGTCAAGAAAGCTCAAGGAAACCTTAAGAAAAACAAGTGGTATTCAACAAAAAAATGGCTTTAAAATGTATATACGACATCATTCAAAACTATGCAATAACAATGGCTGCATTAGTAACTTGGTAGGAACAGAATACCTGTACTTATTTACCTAAATTTCAGTATAAAAAAAATAAATGAACAGTGCCATACTATTTGCATACACTGTTACCTTCCTTAATCCATGCATCATCTGCCAAAACTGCTCATTAGAAGAGTTCACCAGAAATAGAAACCTGTATTTGGGCCCCTAACCTGCTAACACCTCTATGCTTAACCTTATGTATTGAGAAGCCCTACTGACTTCAAGACTACTCGTATAAGTTAAAATGTTCTTATTTATTTGTATTGCCATAGCACCTAGGAGCCTCAGTCATGTGCTAGGCCAGGGATTAGTGCATATGCAATGCATACAATTAAAAAGTCAACACTTCCTCACATTTTGGCAACAATGCATACTTAGGGGAAGACCAGGACTACTGCTTTTGTATGGACATTTAAATAGAGATTTGTATGCGAAATTCCTTGCAACAGGCATGAATTACATGAGTTCTGCTTTTCAACTGGTATGCATCTCTGACCACCAAAACTCACAGGGCAACTGTAAACACTGCAGTATTCACTTCTACATATACAATGCTCGTGCTTACCCAGGGGGCAATTTTACTGTGACATTCCCATGGGGCTATTTTATTGTGATTGTGACATTAGTTATTTTTTAATTTCCAGAAATGATAGAGGGAATGGGCATACTTAACCTTATAGTAACCATGAATACAAGGGAAAGGTGGCGAATTACTAACAATCAGAAAAAAAAAGCGTTAATACACATTAACTTTCCCCTAATTTTAGAATCACCAAAATAGGTCTTCCCAGACATTCCGTAAACTAAATGGTTTCATTTAAAAAAAAAAATCCAATAACTTAAAACAGCCACACAGAGGATTTTTACAATAGGCGAAGGCAAGAAAAAGGATCTCAAGAGCTTGTATGCTAATTTTCATCCACTTAGGGCAATTCCATCTACAGAAAGCAGTCTTTCAGCACAACAGTGATTATAGCAGTATGTTCATGCCACTACAACTGGTCTCTAGATTTGAAATAGAAATATATTACACACACACGACTGTATGTATAAACTATAGATGCATCAGTTGTGGTTCGATGCTTAAGACTGAGTTAAGTTTTGCAATTAAATCAGGGCCTTAATACACTGTATCCTTCCACCAAACCTCATCGCACCTCCCCCCAATTATAAATATGCACACACACACAAGTTTCTCTCTCTACACACACAAACCCGTTTTGAGATTTTTCCTATAGACTTATAATTAGGAACACAGCTAGAACAGATAATACATCACCTACACCTGTAAAGAAACTTTGTAACTGTTCCTACTATATATCAAGACATAAAAGGATTACACTACAATGCATAAAAATATCCTCAAATGTCTCCAAGCTCTATAACAGCATGATCTTTCTAGCAATGCTGGTCCTGCATCTTCCCCTTGACCACTTTTTGTTTGGAGTAAGAACAGTATTCACTTGTTTCTGGGAAGCACCCAGCTCACTGTCAAATGCTCAAAATAAGTAAGAATTATAGGAATATCTGGGGGCTGGAGGCAGGGCAGTCTCTCTGAAGAACCCTTGATTTTGAATTTACTTCCCCTAGCTGCTGCAATAGAATTTGGACCTCTTGGTTTTGGGCATGCTATGAGGTCCATCTGTTGATCCAGAGTTTTACTAGAGAAATGTGGTTGGGTTATATATATAAGTTGAATTATGGAAGAAGTCAGTTTATGTTGCTATTGATCGATGCATGGGTAGCAGGATTTATTTATTTTAATGTGCAAGCACTCAGGAAATTACAATGGTCACACACTATACGTTTACAAATAAAAAAAAATTAGAAAAATATATCAGGTAAGAAGCCAAAACTCATCTCCTATATCAGATAATACAATATATCTCCCAATGGTTCTTCAGGGGAACAGAATCTACTGGTAGAAGGCCAAATCCTCTAGCACCAATAAAAACCATATAGACTAAGAATGCAGAAGAATGGACATGGTGTCAATGCATTGGATTCTGATTATTTCATACCAAGGAAGTGGAGCCAGAATGCAGGGACCTTGCAAGCCTTTCCTTCCCTGCATGCTATGGAACTCTGCTTTGTAAGGAGTCCTTCCAGACGGCCTTCCTATGGGAAAGGGTGGACCAGGGCAGGACCAGTGGGACAAGATCAATCAGCTTAACCCACTCTACCCTTCCTTATGTCTGGGAACGGCAGCTGCAGTGGGTCTGCTGATACTCCATGAACATAGGATTCTTCCTTCCATACTATAGGCTTCTCCTGCAGTGAATAGCATAGGCTTCTCCCCCAGTTGTAAACTGGCCCATATCACTTAAGAATATGTTATTGTCCAAAACCCAGTTAAATTCTCCACTATGACAGCAATATAATTTTACTAGAATTTGAAAGGGAAGGGAAGAAAGCCACCACTGCACAGAAGGATTTTCTTTGCCTGTGACCTTAAAACGCTTCTCCTTTGAAGTTGTAAGGAGAATTGTCTCTCATTTTTCCTCCAGCAATAGGGTAACAGCTGGGCAACCCCACACACATCACATATCCTGAGCATCTGAAGGACACACACATCAACTCCTTTTTTTCCCCCACTTGTGATATTTGGATCCAAGACGGGCTCTATGCCACTGGGTAACAACTGAGAACCTTTGAAACTCCCTTTGGGACTCTGCATCACTATAAAGCAGCAAAGAGTAGACATAGCAAATACTGAGCCATGGCCTGCTAGATAACATTTGATACATTCTGATGCACCTGTAGTTTCACACGAAGGCATGCTCCCATTCTGTATTAAATATAAAAATTCATTAAAATATATAAAAATTTAACAGTCAAAAAAAAAGCACCCTTAAAGCCACTCTGCCCTCAACTGAAATGTATTGTACTACCCTGCCAGGATACTGCAGGTGTTAGAGCATGCAGGCAACCACAGAATGTGATCAGAAAACACAACAGCACCTAAGCAGACCAAAGTATGTGAAGGACAGAAAAGGTTAAATCTTAGCTCATTCAAAAGTTATGTAAATTTATAGAAATGTTACATGGGGTAACATAAATTAAAAGGAACGAAGGGTAGCAATACAATTTAAGAAAATTCACCACCAGAAAGCCACAGAACCTGACATCTCAAATCCATTTCTATAAATCTACGTAACTTTTGAATGAGCTAAGATTTAACCTTTTCTGTCCTTCACATACTTTGGTCTGCTTAGGTGCTGTTGTGTTTTGTGCTCTGAACCTCCACCAACATACACATACAGTGTTCAAAACTCTGGAAGAAAAGAGGAGCTTGGCTTTGAAGATCATCAGACCAAGGCTATTTCAGACCAAAGGAGAGGAGCAAATTCCAAAGTTGTGGGGGTCCTCTACCAGCATTCCCATCCAGAAAGGCTCCAGGTTGACTGACTGCTGATAACCACTGTGGCTATTTGGTTTTCATGTGCTTCTTGCCTAGAAAGCTGTTTTATGAGACTAAAAAAGGGGTAAAAGGGAGGTCTAGAGAGACATTCAGGGATAACCAAGATCTAGCACAGCTTCAATCTTGGATACCATGGAAATGAGTGCAGCCTAAGAACGCAAATAGATGGATAATATTATATTCCCACAAATAATAACACATGTAATTAAACTTGCACATCTCCTTTCTCTCAACTCCCTTATAAAGCTATTTTTGCAAGGATATTCAAGTGACAAGACTTAGCCCATTTGGAAATTATCATTTAAGATTATCAGTGGGTATTTACATTTGCTTAGTGTTAACTGGTAAGGATAGTAAAAATTATAGACGTACCAAAACATGCATAGAAGCAGCCCCAGAATTCTGGGGAAGTTCCAGTCTAGATCTGAACTTTGAGGCTCAAGCCCATCCTTCTGAGTGACAACATTACCTCATTTAACCAATTCAAAAGGAAGACATGGCAACACCAATCTTTCCCTGCAGGAATGGGCATGGGGGAAAAAGAATCTACTGTTCCATATAGATGTAGGAGGAGGGAAAGAGAAGACTAACTAAAGAAATTCCCATTGAGACAATTCCCACCGTTTGCAGAAGGCTTGTTTCCATGAAACCTGAGGCATGGAAACATAGGAGAACCAACGTCCCTACCTTCACTTTAAGGGGCATATGGAACTATTTCTTCTCCATTTCCTTAGTGCCCAAGATTGCGTGTAGCATGTATCCTACTCCCTTGTCTCACTCACAAAGATTCCTTCTCCATAGAAAGAAATGCTGAGGAATCACTGTGGCAATTCTGACCTGCAGTGGGAAGGAGAAAGGGAAGTCATTGACAATTTCTTATTGTGTCATTGTTGAGACCAAGAAACTAGTGCATAGCAAGTGAAAATTCTGCTTCCACTTGTCCGCTGTGGTGTTTTTGTGTGATGTAGTCATTTTGACCAAGATCCCAGGCTTGTTCAAATTCTATGACTTCAGGAAGGAAAGAGTTAAAGGTCTTGGCTGGAACCCAGGATACCTAGGTCCAAATTCCAGCTGTGCCATGGACTCCGCATGGACAGGTCACTTAATCTCTCTGTACCACAGATCACCTGTAGACAACACTACTTCCTTTCTCCCACACTTAGCCTGTCTTGTCTATGTAGGTTTGAAGTTCTTTGGACCCTGACTCTGTGTTTGTACAGTACTTCCCATAATGGGCCCCAAGAATGTACTGTATTGACTTAGAAGTGTGGGGGATCTATGTGTGGAATGTACTACTGTTGCAAATTTTAAAACAGTGCTTTATAGCAAAAATATTATAACAGGGTATCAGTGTAACAATATCTGCACTTAAACAATATCAGTAGCTGTTTGGGAACGGGAGGTCATTGGGAAAGATTATTGCATCTGCTTACGTTTAAAAAAAAACCAAAAACAAGAAAGGACTGTCTGAAGAGGAAAAAATGAAATATTTTTACTTCACCACCCTAAAAATCAGCTCTGAATTTATTTTTCATATTCAAATTCTCTTATCTCCATTGCTGTGACCAAATGCACCCTTGTATTCACACACAACACATTATTGTAATAATCTTTCTACAACATATACTTTGTGCTGTATAATTTGAAAGCCAATAACTCACTGATCAATAGTATCATGATTAAATATATGTAGCAACATTATATGTAAATGTATACACAAGCTAAAATCATGACTATAATGTGTTTACCAGACAAATCTAGGGAATGGGTAAACGTGTTTCTCAAAGACAAAGGACAAGTTGACCCCTTTATATAGGTGTCAAAGCTGATAGGCCATCACTTATCAAGTGGCCATTCTTTGGCAAGGAAGGGGGGCAGGAACAAACAAATCTGCATGAAACCTCTTCCCTACCACACTCCGTGTCTCTTTGCTCTCAGCTGGAAAGAACTTTATCTAGGGGGGCACTCTCAGAAAAACACATTTTTAAAAGATGACTGAACTATAAAAGTGAGGGACAAAAACCACAAGTTCTCTCTCCCTGTCATTCTCTACCCTTTTAATCTAAGACGATAAAAGAAACAGCCATTGGACTTTGAGAGCAGATCCTGACCTGAAACTTGGTCAGCTATGTTGCTTGGAACCTGTGGTAAGAATTTCACCTTGAACCGAGTTTGTTAAGTCTAGAAAGTGTTTTATTTTTATTTTTCTTGTAACCATTTCTGACTTAAATGCCTTATACCTGTACTCACTTAAATCCTATATCCTTGTAGTTAAATAAACTTATTTTTTCTTTAATTGAAACTAATCAAATGTTGCGAATTGTCTGAGTAACTCTATTTAAGGTAGCAGACTGTTGTACATTGACAAGGGCAATGGACCTAATATAACTGGACTGTCCAGGAGAGGGTTTTTTAAATGAGAGTGGGAGAATCGCGTGATTCAACCCCAGAAACAAGAAACATTTAGAGGTGGCCAGAGACCCCAGTGGGGGTGCACTCAGACAGACCAGGAAGGATCAGAGGTGCAGTTAACCCAGGAACTGTGACACAAACATCATAAGTCTTGAATAATGAAGCAAACTCCTGTAGAGCTCGAATCTGTTGGGGAGCTAAGAATACCAATTATATGTAAACAAAATGCCAAATGCAAGGCTGAAAATTCAATGACATTCAAGGATCGGATTTATCTTCATTGAAAGCCACAGAGCAAAGCTGACCAAAGCACTTTAAAGAAAAAGAATAATTCATGCTATAAGTATTTAGGCTGACAGCATGCTAACAAAACACAGGGAATTAGTTGCTTTACCACTTAAAAAGAAAACTTGTAAACTTTTAAAAAAGTTACAGAACTTTGGTATGATTCACTTCTTATCTATTACCTCAGAAAAAGGAGTAGGGGTGAGAGGGAAGCAGCAAACATCCAGAATTCCTATTGGTAATGATTTTGTGAGCTGAAATGTTACATCTACTGCTTCAATTTATAAATCTGCATTTCAGATGAAAAAGTGCAAAATAAGGGTTAGCAAATTAGATATTAAAGATTTTGCTTCTCTCTGCAGCTTCTGTTATATGAGACAAGCACATTATTTGCCTTAGCAGGCAGAAGAACAATGACTAAAGGCTGCTATTGTCACAGAATGGCTACATTAAGATACCTATAAAAATAATTGTAGATTCACAACATCAATTCTGTGTAAACATTTTAAACCTCATTTCTGTGTATTTAGCTTGTGTTTCAATGCCACATTAAAAACAAGTGCCAGCTGTAAGGCAAGGAAGACAAATTGATGGTGGTAAGCCAAGTACATTTGGGAGCAACTTCATCTGAGTACCTCCATGATCTGGAGTATAGAGCTGGCTGGGGATTTTCCATTGGAATGATTTTCTGATGGAAAAAGCCCGTTTTGGAAAAAATCAAGATTTTCCACATGCAGATTTTGGCTTTGCTGAATAATTCAGATTTTTGCACCAGAGAAATTGCAATGACAGCTCCCTGGTGGCCCAACAGGAAAGCTGTTGACTGTTGAACGTTCACAATATGAAATTGACAAGAGACTTCCAAGAAGGCTGCGGAAGCTGCATACCTGGTCTCTCTGCCTCCCTGATGCTCAGTCTGCCCCCAACTTCCGGCTGAGAGAGGAAACAAGCCCAGGCACTTAGATCTTTGTCAGAATTTACAACAGTTAAAGGTCCTGAAAGTAACCCTTTGGAAAAATAGCCGTGCAGCATTTAAGATGGCAGTATCATTCATGAAAATATTACGTAGTGGTCTTGATGCACCTTCTGTGTGGTGTGGTACACACACAGTCACACAGCTCCAGTACTGCAGAGGGTGGGTATTTTAAAAAAAATAAAATGTAACTGCATAATTAAACTTCTCTGATTTGAGGGACATAGTAACTGAAAATTAGAGATGGGGGATGGAGGGGGGAGAAGGGCAATGGTAGCAACATCAAAAGGTCAGAGTTTAGCTTCAATCCAGATAAACACCAAGAATATCTAAAAACTAATGGAGTATTTTGAGTAACCTTCACCAGGCTCAGACTCCTCCATCACAATCAATCCATCCCCAAACAGGCCACTCCCTACGTACAGATTATCATGCAGCCATGTACTGTGGAGTATCTTGCATCTTCTACTAAAGGATGAACTACTGGTTTGTTCCACTGTGGCAATTTCCTATGTTCTGATTCAGAGTTAGTTTACAATAGAAGGAGGAGGTGGTGATTTATAAAAAGAAAAGGAGTACTTGTGGCACCTTAGAGACTAACCAATTTATTTGAGCATGAGCTTTCATGCTCAAATAAACTGGTTAGTTTCTAAGGTGCCACAAGTACTCCTTTTCTTTTTGCGAATACAGACTAACACGGCTGTTACTCTGAAACCTGAGTGGTGATTTATGTGTGTGTTGTGTTTTTTTATACAGTGTGGGTAGCTAATGCTTAAGGGTCAGATTTATTTAATCATTCATTGGAAGTTTGAAATGCAGCTTATCTGAGAAACTCCCACAATAAATTATCTTTTATGTTCAGACACCTTCAAAATACATTTCCTTGCATGACATTTCACTTAATATGCAGTATCTCTCCCTCTTATCTGCCTCTCTCCACAGTGATGTTAAGGTAAGAAGGAACCATTATGACCAATTAGTCTGATAATTACATATCTACAAGGCAAGATTTTCTAAGGATAGCTTTTGCAATTGTGACATATTTGTAAATCAAGAATACTCTCTCCCTCCATGTTTTGTACTAGGGATAACTTGATACTTTCTGAGGATGAGAAATACTGTCTGTCTGGTGATGGTGGACAGGGATTTTGTTCCTGGTATCTAAATCCAACAGAGATCAATTAATCTAATCAATTGTATATGATTGTTGTAAGGCAGTGGTTCCCAAACTTGTTCAGCTGCTTGTGCAGGGAAAGCCCCTGCCGGGCCAGGCCAGTTTGTTTATCTGCCGTGTCCACAGGTTCGGCGGATCGCGCCTCCGACTGGCCGCGGTTCGCTGCTCCAGGCCAATGGGAGCTGCTGCAAGCAGCGGCCAGTACGTCCCTCGGCCCACACGCCCCTTGGCCTGCGCCGCTTTCAGCAGCTCTCATTGGCCTGGAGCAGCGAACCGCGGCCACTAGGAGCCACGATCTGCCGAACCTGAGGACGGGGCAGGTAAACAAACTGGCCTGGCCCGGCAGGGGCTTTCCCTGCACAAGCGGTGGAACAAGTTTGGGAACCACTGTTGTATGGGATAGGTATTGGGTAGCTGTATTGCATAACTGGGAGTTAGATGCAGAACTTAGTTCAATTTAATATCAGGCTGTTACAAAAACAACCAGGAAGGCCAGAGAATGGATACCACTTCCTGACAAACACAGCAGGAGATCGGGCTGAGCCATCAGCTGTAAAAAGCCCACTTATGGGCTGCAGCCAGAATTACTCCACTGTGCTATCAATGCTGGAATGTAGTCAAAAACTGGTCACATGGAGCAGACAGAGGCAACACCCCATTCCCCTCCCCCGAGAGTCCCCTGCAGAAAATGTTGATGAAGTTGGGCTACTTGACTGCTGTCAGGGCGGTGATAGACTAATCATTGTTTATTATTTGTATCATCATAGAAGAGCCTAGGAGCCTTATTCATGGACCAGGACCCCATTGTGTTAGGTGCCCTACAAACAGAACAAAAAGACATGCATATATGGACTGTACCATGAGCTCATGTTCTCTCCTTTGTGGAGCTGCATTCCCAGTGTGAAGGATAAGCAATATCTTGTTTTGGAGAAGGCTGGCTGGTCACAATGCATTAACTGCTGTCACAGGTCCAAGGGAAAGATCTGCAAGGCCCTATTACAGTCAGGCCTGTTGAGCAGTCATGAGGCTGTCACCCAGGACCCCAGACTAAGAGTCAGAGAATTGTCAGATTCTATTGTGATGGGTTGCCCACCTCTTCTCTGGGGTGCCACCTGATGTACTGGGCTACCACTGAGCCTGCCTGTTCCACCAGCCTGGGTTCCCTCACCCTGTCCTGCTGAGCCAGGCCCGCAAGCTTTCTCCAGCAGACACACACAGGTAGGGACACACCCAGCTGTAGAAAGACACAGACACTGAAATCACCTCTGCGTGGGAAGACTCAGCTTGGCAATTGCCCAGCACTCAAATTCACATCCGCTCTGTAGTATAAACCCAACATTTTATTATCTTGCTCTGCAAAGAAATCTTTACAGCATAAGCTTATGAAATTTGCTCCCTCCCTCAATGTGGATGAAGAGATGTATAGCTTCTTACTCACCCACCCCCCAGTTATGAATTCCACAAATTGTGTTTTAGACAACAAAATAAGTTTATTAACTACAAAGGATAGCTTTTAACTGATTATAAAGGGTAGCAAACAGATCAAAGCAGATTACTGAGCAAAATAAACAAACATGCAAACTATGTTCAATACACTAAAGAAACTGGTTACAAGTAGTAATTTCTCACCCTAAATATTGTTTTAGGCATTTCTTTCACAGGCCAGACACCTTTTCTGGCCCGGGCTCAGTCCTTCTCCCTCCCCTCAGTCCTTGTTTCTGAGATCTTCTCAGCAGTCATCCTGGGTGGGGATTCAGTGAAGAAAACAGCCCTGATTAACTCACTTCCCTGTCTTACAAAGGGTTTACATATGGCGGTTCCCCAGTTTGGTCTCCACCCAGTTTGTGGAAAAATACTAGTAGGTCGAGAGGGGTTCCAATACCAGGTGACATGATTATATGATCCTGCAGTGTCAAAGCAGCATCCCAGGAAGCTTCTCAGGAAGGTGGGAGATTAGCATATTCAAAATCCTATTGTCCTCCCTAATGGCCCAACGACTAACCAGCTGGACTGATGGCATTTTGTCTGGGGGGCTTTTCCCAGGTGCAAACATTTTTGTAATTGATACATTATCCATATTCCTAACCTCAGATAAAGAAATGATACATGCATACAAATAGGATAATCAATCATATCCTTTCCAATGATACCTCACATGACCCACCTTGCATAAAACATATCTTAGTTATGCCATATTCATATCATAAGCATATCTCTCTGAAGAATATGGGGCATAGTAGCCACACCTACCCCTAGAAAAACAGGCAGGAGGCTTGTCACCTGGGAAGGTGGTGGTGCATTCAGAGACCAAAGAATTGCACAGACTTTAAGGTGTACCAATCGAATTGAAATGATCAGGAGCTCATGCATATAAAACACCATACACTGCTTTCAAAACTTTGGAGAAAGGGTCAGGAAGATTTGATAATTACAAAGAATGGGCTTTACAAAAACTAAAACCCAACTGCCATGTGATTAGGTAAGATATTAATAGAACTGGGAAAGTTCAACGACAATTGCCCCAGTCATACAAGGTGAAAGTCACCCCTGATTAGAGGGTTAGCATTCATCAGTGACCCATGTAAGTCCATAGATGCTAAGGCCTTGCTCTGGCTAGGGATGAATTTCACCCACAGAGAGTCAGTGGCATAGCCAAGATTACACTGGATCAATTCTGACGCTCCAGCCCTTTTTCTAGCCACCAAAGTGCACTCCCTCTCAAGCCTGGACATGCCAGTCATGTAAAGTCGAACAATCAATTTGTTCCTTACATATAAAATACATAAGAGCCAAGCTAATTCCTGCACTTTGCATATAAAATGCAAATTTGTTTACTTGCCTCTTAGCGTGTGATATTTTTACAAGCTTATTTTGGGACTAAAATGACTCACCACACAGAGTCCTTCAACTCCTTCAGTACAGTGAATAAGCAAACATTCCTCCACTTCACACAAACAACCCTGCATGGAAAAATACATTTTATATTTGGACAGGGTGTATTTTCCTAATTAGCTCTCTAAAGCTAATCTACAGGCATAGGCTTGCTTCATCAGTCGAAAAGCGCTTCCTGTCTTCGGACAAAAACGTGCCACAGTAACAGAGAATAAAGCGATTACTAGAATTGCAAAGGCAAATGGGCTTTTTCTCAAATTATTATTGGGAACGGGTGTTGTCAATTTACAAGCAGCACCTGAAGCCTGAAATTCCTCTTGCCTGAAGCTGACAGACAGCAGTCACAGCTATATGTTATACAATCTAGAAAGGCTCAACAAATTTTATGTTGGCCCAATACCATTCGTAACAAAAAATACACAGAAACAAAGGTAAATGCATGAAAGAAACTCTGCAAAAAAAGTAATGGACAAAATTTCAAATGCTACATGGGACATGCTTTCGTTGCAGTTAATTTAATTTTCCGCATCTTTACTGTAATACAGAGCAGTCACTTGAAGGAAATTCCACTTTATTTTATTTTTTGAATGCTGGGTGAACTTCTATGAAGACGAATTAAGTGTGAAAGTTACTTATGTTTACAAGTAGAGAAGTTAGTCACATTTGTCTACAGCTATAATCACATGCTGGCAAGGCCAAGAGTAACACAATGGACTTGGCTCAGAGCTAACACACAAAAAAGGCTGAGCTCACTGGCTTTCGTCTTCACTGATACAAAGGCACTTAAAAAAAACAACCCCAAGATAATTAACAGGCTATAGTTATTTCACTGTATTCCTAAAAGGAGGCAAGGCACTTACAGTATTTCTTGCCAGGTATCTAGATGACGTCAACACTGTGCCACCTCCCTTTGGTGGACATTGCCCACTTTCTCACTGGAAAGTATTAAGGGAGACTATGTTAGGCTGGGGAGGACGCTTAAGGAAATTGAGGCTCAGGTGATCTTTAGTGGGATTTTGCCTGTTCCTAGAGAAGGGCAACAAAGGTGTGACAAGATTATGACTATCAATAGATGGCTTAGGCAGTGGTGCTATAAGGAGGGCTTTGGGATGTATGGCCATTGGGAGGCATTCATGGATAGAGGACAGTTCTCTCGGGATGGACTTCATCTGAGTAGGGAAGGAAATAGACTTCTAGGATGGAGGCTGGCACAACTGATTAAGAGAGCTTTAAACTAGGAATTTGGGGGAGATGGTTGGGAGATGTCCAGGTAATCTCCACGCCAGAATTTAGCATAGAGTGGAAAGAAAATGAAGTAAGAGTGGATACAGCTGTAGGTAGGAGGAAGGGCAGTGTAGATACAAGTCTAATAGGTTATACTGGTAGTAAAATAACCGTGCCTAATAGGGTACAGAATGTGAGTGAGGCCAAACAGCAAAAATTAAGATGTTTGTACACTAATGCAAGGAGCCTAGGTAACAAAATGGAGGAACTAGAGTTACTGGTGCAGGAAGTGAAACCAGATATTATAGGTATAACAGAGACCTGGTGGAATAGTAGTCATGACTGGGCTACAGGTATTGAAGGGTATGTGCTGTTTAGGAAAGACCGAAATAAAGGTAAAGGTGGTGGAGTAGCACTGTATATCAATGATGAGATAGAATGTAAAGAAATAAGAAGCGATGAAATGGATATGACTGAGTCTGTCTGGGCAATAATTAAATTGGGGAAGAAAACTATTAGAGCCTCCCCTGGGATAGTGCTTGGGGTGTGCTATAGACCGCCGGGATCTAATTTGGATATGGATAGAGCCCTTTTTAATGTTTTTAATAAAGTAAATACTAATGGAAACTGTGTGATCATGGGAGACTTTAACTTCCCAGATATAGACTGGAGGATGAGTGCTAGTAATAATAATAGGGCTCAGATTTTCCTAGATGCGATAGCTGATGGATTCCTTCAACAAGTAGTTGCTGAACCGACTAGAGGGGATGCCATTTTAGATCTGGTCTTGGCGAGTAATGAGGATCTCATAGAGGAAATGGTTGTAGGGGATAATCTTGGCTCAAGTGATCATGAGCTAATTCAGTTCAAACTGAATGGAAGGATTAACAAAAATAAATCTGCAACTAGGGTTTTTGATTTCAAAAGGGCTGACTTTCAAAAATTAAGGAAATTAGTTAGGGAAGTGGATTGGACTGAAGAATTTATGGGTTTAAAGGTAGAGGAGGCCTGGGATTATTTTAAATTAAAGCTGCAGAAGCTATCGGAAGCCTGCATCCCAAGAAAGGGGAAAAAATTCATAGGCAGGAGTTGTAGACCAAGCTGGATGAGCAAGCATCTTAGAGAGGTAATTAAGAAAAAGCAGAAAGCATATAGGGAGTGGAAGAAGGGAGGGATCAGTAAGGAAAGCTACCTTATTGAGGTCAGAATATGTAGGGATAAAGTGAGACAGGCTAAAAGTCAAGTAGAGTTGGACCTTGCAAAGGGAATTAAAACCAATAGTAAAAGGTTCTATAGTCATATAAATAGGAAAAAAACAAAGAAAGAAGAAGTGGGACCGCTAAAAACTGAGGATGGAGTGGAGGTCAAGGATAATCTAGGCATGGCCCAATATCTAAACAAATACTTTGCCTCAGTCTTTAATAAGACTAAAGAGGATCTTAGGGATAATGGTAGCATGATAAATGGGAATGAGGATATGGAGGTAGACATCACCATATCTGAGGTAGAAGCGAAACTCAAACAGCTTAATGGGGCTAAATCGGGGGGCCCAGATAATCTTCATCCAAGAATATTAAAAGAATTGGCACAAGAAATTGCAAGCCCATTAGCAAGAATTTGTAATGAATCTGTAAATTCAGGGGTTGTACCATATGATTGGAGAATTGCTAACATAGTTCCTATTTTTAAGAAAGGGAAAAAAAGTGATCCAAGTAATTATAGGCCTGTTAGTTTGACATCTGTAGTATGCAAGGTCTTGGAAAAAATTTTGAAGGAGAAGGTAGTTAAGGACATTGAAGTCAATGGTAAATGGGACAAAATACAACATGGTTTTACAAAAGGTAGATCGTGCCAAACCAACCTGATTTCCTTCTTTGAGAGAGTAACAGATTTTTTAGATAAAGGAAACGCAGTGGATATAATTTATTTAGATTTTAGTAAGGCGTTTGATACTGTGCCACATGGGGAATTATTAGTTAAATTGGATAAGATGGGCATCAATAGGAAAATTGAAAGGTGGATAGGGAATTGGTTAAAGGGGAGACTACAACGGGTCCTACTGAAAGGTGAACTGTCAAGTTGGAGGGAGGTTACCAGTGGAGTTCCTCAAGGATCAGTTTTGGGACCAATCTTATTTAATCTTTTTATTACTGACCTGGGCACAAAAAGTGGGAGTGTGCTAATAAAGTTTGCAGATGATACAAAGCTGGGAGGTATTGCTAATTTAGAGAAGGACAGGGATACCCTACAGGAGGATCTGGATGACCTTGTAAACTGGAGTAATAGGAATAGGATGAAATTTAATAGTGAGAAGTGTAAGGTCATGCATTTAGGGATTAATAACAAGAATTTTAGTTATAAGCTAGGGACGCATCAACTAGAAGTAACGGAGGAGGAAAAGGACCTTGGAGTATTGGTTGATCATAGGTTGACTATGAGCTGCCAATGTGATATGGCTGTGAAAAAAGCTAATGTCGTCTTGGGATGCATCAGGAGAGGTATTTCCAGTAGGGATAAGGAGGTTTTAGTACCGTTATATAAGGCACTGGTGAGACCTCACCTGGAATACTGTGTGCAGTTCTGGTCTCCCATGTTTAAGAAGGATGAATTCAAACTGGAACAGGTACAGAGAAGGGCTACTAGGATGATCCGAGGAATGGAAAACTTGTCTTATGAAAGGAGACTCAGGGAGCTTGGCTTGTTTAGCCTAACTAAAAGAAGGTTGAGGGGAGATATGATTGCTCTCTATAAATATATCAGAGGGATAAATACCAGAGAGGGAGAGGAATTATTTAAACTCAATACCAATGTGGACACAAGAACAAATGGATATAAACTGGCCACTAGGAAATTTAGATTAGAAATTAGACGAAGGTTTCTAACCATCAGAGGAGTGAAGTTTTGGAATAGCCTTCCGAGGGAAGTAGTGGGGGCAAAAGATCTATCTTGCTTGAAGATTAAACTCGATAAGTTTATGGAGGAGATGGTATGATGGGATAACATGGTTTTGGTAATTAAATATTCATGGTAAATAGGCCCAATGGCCTGTGATGGGTTTTTAGATGGGGTAAGATCCAAGTTACCCGGGAAAGAATTTTCTGTAGTATCTGGCTGATGAATCTTGCCCATATGCTCAGGGTTTAGCTGATCGCCATATTTGGGGTCGGGAAGGAATTTTCCTCCAGGGCAGATTGGAAGGCCCTGGAGGTTTTTCGCCTTCCTCTGTAGCATGGGGCACGGGTCACTTGCTGGAGGATTCTCTGCTCCTTGAGGTCTTCAAACTACAATTTGAGGACTTCAATAGCACAGATATAGGTGTGAGGTCTTTTTTAGGAGTGGTGGGTGAAATTCTGTGGCCTGCATTGTGCAGGAGGTCAGACTAGATGATCATAATGGTCCCTTCTGACCTAAATATCTATGAATCTATGAATCTATTGCTTAGTTTACCTGGCAGTAAAACTCCACTATGTTTTTCTAGTGGGATGAGTCACACATTCATTATCCCAGGGTAAAAAATACTCTTTTTGGGGGTCAGTGAATACTCAGCCATGGAAGAGTTTTTCTTTCTACTGGAGATCCAAGTGGACCTTTAGGAATAAGACATATAAAGAGATTTCTGCATGGGGGAAAAAAGGACACTCTTGCAGCAGTATAGCATTTGCTGTTCGTTTTTCTTAACACTCTACATAATCACCTTCTTCTGCCTGCACTGCGCGAATATGATTTAACATTTCTAAACATCAAACTGAGCAAGGGTATAGTCTTAGTCGTCAGCCAGCTTACGAAGTTCTGCCATCACCTCATGAAAAGCTGTTTGGCATATGCATTTAAATTGATTTGTTGAGGATGCCCATAATAAAATGTAAACAAGTTGTCTGAAGATGATGCCCACCATCTTATTCCTAGTGATGTCAAATGACTCCTGCTAGAGCCAAATGACACTGGTGATCAGTATTTCCTTTGAATTTTGGGCATCTCCCTATGTTATCTTGCCAGACAGACATAGTCACCTTAGCTTGAGAAGGCAGTTGTCTAGGAGAGGTCTATTAACTATTGGAACTTGCTCAGTCTCCAGAGTAGCTTTGTAGATGGGTCTCGGCTTTGTTGACACTTTCCCAGCATAGTACTTGAACACTACAGGTTATTTATCTGGGCCCTTAATTTATCTGCCAATATGAGAGGAGACTAACTTCTATTTACAGACTACATATTGCAGTTGCAGGTGACAGAGAAAAGATTTCAGTTTCATTTTACATCGTACAGTTCAGTTTCATTTTTACCTTCATGCAAGCAGCCATATTGCCTCAGCTTGCTTGATGCTAATATTGAGACTCAGACAAGGAACCTCAGTAAGATATTTTTACAAAGTCATTTTTCCAAGCATGCTTTAAGTTAAAAATAAATATATAGTGGCACAGGTAGTGAGGTCTACAGTTAAGGTTGCTCAGTACTTTCCATTACAAGCCCTGTTTCTAGCTGCTTATCACATTGATAACATGAGGCAGGCATCTAGCATGGAAAACTTCAGCCTGAACAGTAAAAGACTAAGATTTTTGAAGAATTTCAGCCAGAATTGTTCAGCCATTTTTGAGAATGAAATTAAGGAAAGATTCCTTTTGCCCATGTTAGCAAATTTCTGAAATTGTTTTGTTGTCAAGCTCTAGCACTCCTGGTTTTGGAGCAAGGTCTTGAATTTGATATGGGAGGTTGCCTTAGTGTGAAGGATGTGTCTTTTGCCACCCCTGAAAAAAATCACCCAAATGTAACCAAGTTATAAGCCTTTGAAAATTCCGTTTGCACATGCTCAAGACAGACTTATTAGTTCAGGAGCTAAATACCATCTGCACAGATCATGTTCCATCCCTCCAGAGCTTATATGTGCTGATCAGACTGCAAGTTCACCATTCTCAAAAAGCAACTGAGCACGCTCCAGCCCGGGGAGGTGGGCCACTGTCGTGAAGGGTACAGGAACTGAGAGCAGGAAGCCTGTCTCTGCTGTGCTCTCAATGGTCCCCCTACAGGTACACAGGCAGCACAGTGGAGGGTGGAACAGCCCATTTTGAATGCAGGGGTGAGGAACAGATGAGATGAAAGGGGAAGAGATGCAGGACAGGGGGAGAAGGAATAGGAGCAAAATGTGGACAGAAGACAAAGGAGGGATGAAAATAAGAACAAGGGTGGAGGACGGGGACAGGAACAGAGAAAGGGGAAGATACGAACTGATAAGGGTAGGGCTAGGACCAGAAGAGTCTAACCACTAGAAAATACTCCCCCACAGAATCTAGGATTCAACCCTATAATTGTGAGTCAGCATTCCTTTGCTGTCTAGTGAGTTCCTCTGGAACTCACTGGCAAGTGTGTCTTCATCTCCTTTAGTTGATGGTCCACACAGAAGATAACAGACTTCTATGGCTACTGGTTTGTCTGTTATTTCAAAGGGTAGTGGACTATGCCATGGATCTAAACTTTCAAGACCTGCTGATGACAAATTGGGGATGGCGGGGGGGGGGGATCAATATGGTTCCACGATTAATTTTTTATCATTTAAGTTTTAAAAACTTTAACAAATACATAAAAAAATAAATTAAATGAACACTAAGGATGCAAAGTCAAGCACTTGAAATTTGGTAAGTGCCAGAATTAAGGTTACATGCCTGTGCAACCTTAATTTGACCCCTCTGTGCCTATGCTTTATAATACAGTCCAACTATATGATCATATACTTTTTTCCCCCTCATGACTGCTGCCCCATTCAGTGTACAGGATGGACAGTACTCACTGAACAGATGTGTATTCAATTTTTTTTTATTCTCAACATTTAATGTATGACCCCCAAACCCATTGAATACATAATTATTAATTTCCTTATGGACTTTATTATGGGGGTCCCACTACATTATCTTAATGCTTTATAAAAATTAATGGATATATCTTCATTGCACCCGTGTGAGATAAGATATTATTCTGATTTTTCACTGGGAAACTGAAGCATTCAGATTAAAGACAAAATTGTCAAATGTATCACCTAATATTGCATGCCCAACCTGAGAAGCCTAGGGCCTGACTTTCATGAATACTTAGCATTAGATAGCACTTTATATATTCAGAGCACAGCTAATATGGTCCTCAGCTGCAAGTGCTCATCACTTTTGCAAAATCATACCCCAGCTATCACAAACTGGATACCAAGAAAATGAGGAATGCAGTGGCCACTTGGTTTAAATGACTTGCCCAGCATCACATAGGAACCCTGTGGCCCAGGCAGGGCCAGAATCTAGTTCTCTAAGGGGACATTCTGTTGGTTCAATATAACACATTACCTCACACACCTTATGTCTAACGACAAGAGACCATCCTT
This sequence comes from Lepidochelys kempii, assembly GCF_965140285.1. Classification (NCBI taxonomy): domain Eukaryota; kingdom Metazoa; phylum Chordata; order Testudines; family Cheloniidae; genus Lepidochelys; species Lepidochelys kempii. The sequence goes on from NC_136380.1 coordinate 181,707,717, forward strand.
TCACCTCCTGCAATCCCCCTCTTCATTCACTATACGTCTTCCAACGTCTTAAACCAACGAGGAGGGGGATTGCAGGCAGCCTGCTTCATAACACAACCCTGATTCATCCCCAGAGCAGATCCATCCTGTGTAACCAATGAGACAGGGATCCTATGGAAAACAAGAGTATGTGATCGTGTCATTCAAGACGGTATTGTAATGCATACATACACGAAGGTCAAATGAAGCTTGCACAGGCAACCTTAATTCTGGCATTTCCTAACTTAAGTGCCTGACTTTTCAACCTTAATATTCTTTTAATTGTTTTTAAATATAATCTTTTGTAAGTATTCAGTACATAAAACGAACAACATATTCTTGAGCAGCAAACCACTGGATTGCTTCTGACTGCCTGAGGCAAATTCCTGATTTCAAACCCTACCAGTAATATCTAGTGTTAGCCTCCAGTATTATACTATTACACATTTTTTTATGAGTGAAGAAAATCACATATGCATTTATGTTTTACCTTTCTCGCAGTTTATTTGCATGTAATTTTACAGTTTCTACTTCACATCACACATTTATTGCTTCTCTTGCACAAAAGTTTGACAAGGGCAATTGCCTTGCATTACATTTTGGAACGCTGGAACATGTGCCAGTAAAAATCTACAGAATATATTAGTAGATCAATTTAACATAAATATAGCAGATAATTACATTGCTTTTTATTTCACTACAAAGTTTACAACTTTGGAAACAATAATTGGTTCCAGTTATTAAAACACTTCAGTGTACTTTTTTAAGCATAAGTGTATGGGAATGCATTTATAGCTCATTAATGCACAATGAATTAAAGGGGGAAATGGAGCTGTGACATTACATAGCACAGTTGCATATGGTATTGGTCTTTCACATATCTGTTGAACAGAATACAGTAAGAGTTGCGATGTTCATGAACCCCTTTTAATGTGAGATCTATCAAAAGACTTTGGTTTCCCATCATGTTATATTATGCTGTCCCACTCATTCTTTTGTTTTCGAAATATTTCCAAGTTAAAGTTCTAATAAGTATATTAAAAAACATGCAAGGTTTTTGTCAGTGTGGGCATAAATGTTTGGCCATTTAGAAGACTTACACAGAAGATGACTGATGTATAGAACTATGAATTAATACAGTGGCATAGCATATTAATAGCATATTGCTATTTCCAGAAGACTGTGGCTGGCGCTGGACACCCCGCCGCCGAAATGCTGCTGCAGAGAAGTGGCAGCGGGAAGAAGCGTCGCTGCCAAAATGCCATCGAGAAATGGCAACACTTCTCAGCAGCATTTTGGTGGTGGGGTGTCCTGCGGAGGCACAAAAATGCCCCGGCGGGTGCCATGGCACCTGCGGGCACCGCGTTGAGGACCCCTGAATTAATAAAACTTGTTGTGGACATTTTCTCTGTTGAATATTTCTAAATTATAAAATCATATATATCATTTTATATCAGATATAAAATAAAACTGTAAATCAAAATGGATTGTAAAGCAAAACAGTACCTTATTTTGGAGCATATACAAATATGTAGGTCAACATGTTTTTAAATTAGTGTAGCAAAATAAAGCATTTGTCTTTAAATCTGTACGACCTTTTCAGAGTTAAAATGAATACTCTGCTGATACAATTTGAATATACAGAATCTTATTCTTTACTATGCTAGATTTCTTGTAAAGAATTCACTTAGACAACAATTTCAGCCAGCACTCCAAACCATTTACTAGCTTGAACATATCGAAAAGCTTGGTTTGAATAACATAGATCTATATTTCTAATACTGTTTCTTCCCTGGTAAGCAAAATATTTTTTAATTTATAAAAATGCAAGATCAACATTACAAGTGCTCCAAGTTAAATGGCAGCTTTAGGAAGCAGTGAAACCACTGGCTACAGAGTCCTTAGATTTATGAGAGAGTACGTAGAAGAATAAATGTTCTTTTTAAAATTGTTTCACTTATTGTACCATTTCAGTAAACGTAATAGTACTTAGCTCTCACAGAGCACTTCTCACCTCAAAATGCTTTGCAAAAGGTAGGCAATTATCATGAGCCCCATTTTTCAGATATGGAACCTGAGGAACACAGAGTGAAATGACTTGCCCAAGACTGCACAACAGATAAGTGACAGAGAGCCATGACTAGAACCCAAGGGACATGTGTCCCAGTTTATCCACTAGCTTTTAAGATTTTACTGTGAAATTTTCATTAAATAAAAATGGCAGAGGACAGTATTCCTGATTGGAAAAACTGCACACCCTAGATATATCTTGGAATTTGCTGCAGAATGGGATCCCTCAAACACAGAAGGCTGCCTTTTGTCAGATTATTTATGTTTTACTTCAACATGCTGTTTCTCTTTATCCTAACAGGAGACAATGATCTGTAATGAGTATTTGAATTCAATATCAAAATGATAAAAAAGCATTCAAAGAAATTGCTGAAATCAGAGCAAGAACACTTTCAGTACAACATTGTTCCTGATAAGACACTGGAAATGATAGTTTAATTGAGAATGCCAGCTGCTCTGAAATGTTTTAAAATGTAATGCTGTAACATCAGAAATGCAAAGATGCATTTTTCTTTTTATTTTTTCATATATTGTCGCCTTGAATTAGATTTTAGCAACTTGAGAGCACTGTAATTATATGTAAATATTAATCCTACATTTCAATGACCTAATATTACTATGTTTAGTTTCAAAAAGCATTCATAGTGTGAACTGTGTGATGTTGAGTGCTTTACAATATTTCTTCTCCACATTTTGCTTCTCCAGTGATGGTTATGAAGATCTTCAGTTCGGGATATCCATATTCTGGAGCACAATAGCCACTCTGCTTGGAATGTACACCTAATAAAAGAATGACAACAGAAAAGAACATGAATTATACTTGACATGATTTTTCATTGGGGCTGTATAAATCATTACATAAATGAGCATTTGAGTGTGAAACATTTTAGGGCATTAAAACTTACCAAACATTTTTTGAAATGTGCAATTAATATGAATCACATTAAGTGTAAGCCCACTCTCCCATGTCCGAGTCATACAAGACCATCTTAATCATACCCTCATTGTAGGATTTTCCCCCTTACTTAAGATCAGCCCTAGGGTGATATTTTATGCAATTACCACTAGAGGGCTCCATTTGATTTTCAATTGCCGATTTAAGAAGCTTGAGGACATCTAGGTTGATAGACCACACAGTGATAAATTACATACTCTTACCACAGCATATGAACAGTATTGTGTTGTGAATTAAAGCTGCCCCAAGGTCTATGATGTCATTTCACCCAGGTAAATACAAGAAATATAAACACAGCAATGCTTTTTTACCATTCTGACATCCATGGAACGTAAGTATCTGATAGAACAAAATGTTGAACATAGAAATTGATTCCAATTGATCATTGCTAAATTCTGATTTTCTAGTCAAATGATGTTTTTATTTAACCTTTGGACATGATTATGATAACTTGATTTATTTGAAAAGATTTCTCAAAGATGAAAAAGAATTTGTGAAAATTATATTTATACGACATTCCTTCTAACCACAGATTAGATTCATAACGGGAAAAACACAGCAAAATATTTGGTAAACAGTACATGTCAAGTTATGTGGGACTCTAACCATTGAAAAATACAACTGATCATATATGCAGAACTCATTAAAAATGCAATTATAAAATAACACACGATTGAGTGTTATGGGTTTCAGTTTGACAATGTCCTTGTTTAGACCATCTTTCCTTCCCTTGGCATTCTTAAAATTCTGCTATTTTCAGCCATGTTATCTCCAAGTTAGAGCCTGACTGACAGTATTGAAAGGCTTTCAGAGTTCGCAACTGGAATGAAAGGCGTAAAAGCAAACAGCTTTAGAAAAAAAGAGAAAAAAAGAACAGCTGATCTTCATCGAACCAGACCATAGCATGTCCAATGCATCTCAGCTGTCACTAGTAAACACAGTGATATCCCCTAAGGTTTCACTGATAAATAACTCCTACAAATCTGTTCAGGAGAAGAGGAAATACCAAATAAAGTTGGTTTGAGTCAACTAGTTCACAGAATAAGGTTTGGAAGTTATGGATTTATAGAGAATTCATTATGTGGATTTAAATCATAGAGAGTTTTTCCAGTTTCTTTTCCAGTAAAAATGATTCCACAGATGTGAAAAGTTACTACAGTTACAACTACAAAAATGAAGTTTGACAAAGGGAATAATGATGATTGTTCCGGCTGGTGTCCAAGTTAAGAACAAGTCATTAAAAATATTATGCCACATTTTCAGCTGAAGTAAACTGGCATAGCTCTATTGACGTCAATGGAATTATGTCAATTAACTCCAGTTGAGGAGCTGGCCCAATGTGACACCATTGCATTTTCTTACAAACCAGAATTTTAAACATGTTTTCAAAGGCAGTTTTAGTGGTTGGGAAATGTGTCATATTTAGAGAGTTTGGAACCAAGTCTTCAGTTTATCCCCAGGAGAGCTGCAGCTCAATGAGCCCTACTGTACCTGAACTCCGCACTGCCTATATGCCTGACTCCTGACTTACAGGAATTATATCTAGTTACCGTCTCCATGCTTTTTCACAATTCGGCTTTATCATAAATATAAAGGGAAGGGAAACAACATTCCTGTATACAGTACTATAAAATCCCTCCTGGCCACAGGCACAAAATCCTTTTACCTGTAAAGAGTTAAGAAGCTCAGGTAACCTGGCTGGCACCTGACCAAATGGACCAAAAAGGGGACAAGATACTTTCAAATCTGGGGGGGGCCTGGTCTGTCTGTTCTGTGTGCTTGCCAGACACAGATCAAGGAAGCAAGCAATCCAATTCCATTAGAATTAGTAAGTACTAGCAAGGGAATGCGTTAGCTTGTTTTTGTTTTGCCTTGTGATTTTCTCTGTGCTGAGAGGAAGGTGTATTCCTGTTTTTCTTTTTGTAACTTTAAAGTTCGGCCCAGAGGGAAATCCTCTGTGGTTTTCAATCTGATTGCCCTGTAAGATTATCTTTCATTCTAATTTTACAGAGGTACTTCTTTTACCTTTTTTCTTTATAATAAAGTTCTATTTCTTTTAGAATCTGATTGGATATTTTTTGTGTCCTAAAAAAACCCAAGGTTGGTCTGTGCTCATCTTGTTTATTCTCAAGCCTCCCCAGGAAAGGAGGTGTGGGAGCTTGGGGGGATGTTAGGGGAGAGTAGGAACTCCAAGTGGTCCTTTCCCTGAGTTTCTCTAAATCACTTGGTGGTGGCAGCGTTACCTAATCCAAGGTACAAGGGAGAATTTGTGCCTTGGGAGTTTTTAACCTAAGCTGGTAGAAAAAAGCCTAGGGGGTCTCTCATGTGGGTCCCCACATCTGTAACCTAGAGTTCAGAGTGGGGAGGGAACCCTGACAACCCTCTTTGCTGACTCAAAGCAGTGACAAAGATGCGGGCACCTAGTCACTGAAAACTACCATCACACCAATGGATTTCACACAGGGTTTGTAGCACCCATCAGGTGTTTAATAAAATGTTAAACAGCGGTAAAACAGTTGACAGCAACTATGACAAATATGAATATAGAACAAGATTCATTATACTGCTACCATAGAAGTTATTCAGAAGACTTTCCCCCTGCCCCCAAACTGGTATACATAGGTATTAGAGAGCTCTCATAAGAATAAGGGAAATTATACTATTGCAGAGACTATTGTATGGCAACTGCTGGCACACGCTGACTTCCTTAATGTCAGGGTGGTTAAGCACTGGAATGAATTGCCCAAGGAGGTTGTGGAATCTCCGTCTGTCATAAATATAAAGGGAAGGGTAAACCCCTTTAAAATCCCTCCTGGCCAGAGGAAAAATCCTCTCACCTGTAAAGGGTTAAGAAGCTAAAGGTAACCTCACTGGCACCTGACCAAAATGACCAATGAGGAGACAAGATACTTTCAAAAGCTGGGAGGAGGGAGAGAAACAAAGGGTCTGGGTCTGTCGGTATGCTGCTTTTGCCCGGGGATAGAACAGGAATGGAGTCTTAGAACTTTTAGTAAGTAATCTAGCTAGGTATGTGTTAGATTATGATTTCTTTAAATGGCTGAGAAAAGAACTGTGCTGAATAGAATGACTATTTCTGTCTGTGTGTCTTTTTTGTAACTTAAGGTTTTGCCTAGAGGGATTCTCTATATTTTGAATCTAATTACCCTGTAAGGTATCTACCATCCTGATTTTACAGAGGTGATTCTTTTACTTCTATTTACTTCTATTTCCATTAAAAGTCTTCTTGTAAGAAAACTGAATGCTTTTTCATTGTTCTCAGATCCAAGGGTTTGGGTCTGTGGTTACCTATGCAAATTGGTGAGGATTTTTACCAAACCTTTCCCAGGAAGTGGGGTGCAAGGGTTGGGAGGATTTTGGGGGGAAAGACGTGTCCAAACTACGTTTCCCAGTAAACCCAGTTAGAGTTTGGTGGTGGCAGTGGATATTCCAAGGACAAAGGATAAAATTAATTTGTACCTTGGGGAAGTTTTAACCTAAGCTGGTAAAAGTAAGCTTAGGAGGTTTTCATGCAGGTCCCCACATCTGTACCCTAGAGTTCAGAGTGGGGGAGGAACCTTGACATGGTGGCAGAGTGGTGGGATTAACCTGAAATCATTTTGAGATCAATTTGAGATTTTTTGAACTAGAAAAACAGATTTTAAAAAGGACATTTTTTTTCCTTTGGAGCTGCTGGAAAGCAGCTTGTTTTTTCTGTTTTGGGGCCAGAGGAGAGACAAAAGGGGATTATCTTTGTGAATTGCAGGTTTTCTTTGCCTGGAGGCAGGGTACTTAACCTCCTGCAGGGAAATTCACTATCTTGGTAAACCAGAAGTTTTTTTTTCCCCTAAAAGTAAATAGGGGGGGTGTTCCACCCATTTGCCTGGAGACAAAAGTGGCAAGTTTTTTGGTTTTTTTTTTAGGATTTTGATTTTTTTACAAGAAGCACCGGTTTGAAAAGGAATTTTCTTTCCTTTAGGCTGCTGGTAAGCAGATTTCCAAGTAGTTGGAGGTTTTTTGCTTTGATTGGGGCCAGTGCAGAGACAAAGGGAATTGTCTTTTTCTGTAGGCTGACAATCACTATCAGAGAATAGGCATTCTATTTCAGCACAGCAAAATTTTACAGCCAAGTTTTGTTTATTTATTTCTAAACCTCGGGTGTAAAGTTAGTTAAAAACAGAGAGGTTAGGATGACAAAATCCACGGCTCGACAAAAGCTGGAATTAGCCAGATTTCAGGCTGAGGAAAAACAAAAGGAACATGAAAGAAAGATAGAACTCATGCGGCTGGAGAAGGAGGAGAAGGAAAAAGAGAGGAAGCATGTGGAGGAGGAGAAGGAAAAAGAGAGGAAGCATGCACTGGAGATGGAGAAGGTAAAGGCTCAGCAGAATATACCAACAAACCCTAGCAATCCTTCTCCAGGTACCACTTCCCATCCCAGAAAGTTCCTCACCTACAAGGCAGGCGATGATACTTAGGCCTTCTTAGAAAACTTCGAAAGGGCCTGCCTTGGGTACATCATCTCTAATGACCAATACATGGTAGAGCTGAGGCCGCAGCTCAGTGGACCCTTAGCTGAGGTGGCAGCTGAAATGCCTAAAGAACACATGAACAAGTATGAACTGTTTAAATCCAAGGCGAGAGTCAGAATGGGGATAACACCCGTGCAGTCTCGTCGGAGGTTCAGAGCCCAAAGGTGGAAACCAGACGTGTCATTTACCCGACATGCCTACCACATTGTGAAACATTGGGATGCCTGGATATCCGGAGCAAGTGTTGAATCTCCAGTAAATTTGCCCTTCCTAATGCAAATGGAACAATTCTTAGAGGGTGTTCCTGAGGAAATAGAAAGATACATCCTAGATGGGAAGCCCAAAACTGTAATCGACGCAGGAGAGATTGGAGCCAGATGGGTGGAGGTGGCAGAGAAGAAGAAAACTGGTCGCAGTTGGAGCGGAGACCAGAAGGGACAACCCCAGACCTCACCCTATTACCGGTGGCCGCCCAAGGCCCCACCTACCTCCCAAAGAACCTTCCAGACACCTTATCGTCCCACCACACCGTTCTCCAGCAACCCACCTCGCCCCAGTGACCCGTCAGCTGGACGATGTTTTAAATGTAATGAGCTGGGGCATGTAAAGGCCAACTGCCCCAAGAACCCCAACAGATTACAGTTCATTGCTCCGGGATCACACCAGAGGTCCGCAGGCCCAGATACCTCCCAGATACCCTTGGAGCAGAGGGAAACTGTGAGTGTGGGCGGGAAGAAGGTCACCGCGTGGAGGGACACCGGAGCACAAGTGTCAGTTATCCATGCTTCCTTAGTGGACCCCAATTTAATCAACCCAGAGATCCAAGTGACGATTCAACCCTTCAAGTCCAACTCTTTCAATTTGCCTACAGCCAAGTTGCCTGTCCAGTACTAGGGCTGGTCAGGAACGTGGACTTTTGCAGTCTATGATGATTATCCCAATCCCATGCTGTTGGGGGAAGACTTGGCCAATCATGTGAAGTGGTACAAGAGGGTGGGAATGGTCACCCGTAGCCAGGCTAAACAAGCTGTGAGGCCTAGCTCTGTTCCGGAAACTTCTATCAGGACCCGGTCAGAGGTGATGGACCCGGACCCCAGGCCAATGTCTGCAACAGCAGTAGTGGATCCAGTCCCAGAGACCCAGACGGAACCAATCCCAGAACCAGAAACAGCGGAACAACCAGCACCAGACCATTTGCCAGCACTGAATCCAGTACTTGCAACCTCCACACCAGAGGTCCCCACCGAACCTGAACCGGCAGCAGCCGATAACCCTACACAAGAGGATCAGCCGGAGACTGAATCCCAACATAGTGCACCAGCGGAAAGCGGTTCACACGTCAACGGAAACAGCCCCATCCCCTACATCGCTTCCAGAGGGACCGAGCATAGGTCCACAATCCAATGAGGAACTGATGTCTCCAGCCTCAAGGGAACAGTTCCAGTTGGACGGCGGCACGGAGCAACCCACCGCCTCTCAGCTCTTCTAATCGATCCAGGTTTGTTGTAGAAAGACGACTTTTATACAAGGAAACTCTTTCTGGTGGACACCAGGAAGACTGGCATCTTCAGAGACAGTTGGTAGTTTCAACTAAGTACTAGGCCAAGCTCTTGAGCTTAGCCCATGATCACCCTAGTGGCCATGCTGGGGTGAACAGGACCAAAGACCGTTTGGGGGGGTCATTCCACTGGGAGGGAATGGGCAAGGATGTTTCCACCTATGTCCGGTCTTGTGAAGTATGCCAAAGAGTGGGAAAACCCCAAGACCAGGTCAAAGCCCCTCTCCAGCCACTCCCCATCATTGAAGTTCCATTTCAGCGAGTAGCTGTGGATATTCTGGGTCCTTTTCCGAAAAAGACACCCAGAGGAAAGCTGTACATACTGACTTTCATGGATTTTGCCACCCGATGGCCGGAAGCAGTAGCTCTAAGCAACACCAGGGCTAAAAGTGTGTGCCTGGCACTAGCAGACATTTTTGCCAGGATAGGTTGGCCCTCCGACATCCTCACAGATGCAGGGACTAATTTGCTGGCAAGATCTATGGAAAACCTTTGGGAAGCTCATGGTGTAAATCAGTTGGTTGCCACTCCTTACCACCATCAAACAAATGGCATGGTGGAGAAGTTTAATGGAACTTTGGGGGCCATGATACATAAATTCGTAAATGAGCACTCCAATGATTGGGACCTAGTGTTGCAGCAGTTGCTCTTTGCCTACAGAGCTGTACCACACCCCAGTTTAGGGTTTTCCCCATTTGAACTTGTATATGGCTGTGAGGTTAAGGGGCCATTACAGTTGGTGAAGCAGCAATGGGAGGGATTTACACCTTCTCCAGGAACTAACATTCTGGACTTTGTAACCAACCTACAAAACACCCTCTGAACCTCTTTAGCCCTTGCTAAAGAAAACTTACAGGATGCTCAAAAAGAGCAAAAAGCCTGGTATGATAAACATGCCAGAGAGCGTTCCTTCAAAGTAGGGGACCAGGTCATAGTCTTAAAGGTGCTCCAGGCCCATAAAATGGAAGCATCGTGGGAAGGGCCATTCAGGGTCCAGGAACGCCTGGGAGCTGTTAATTATCTCATAGCATTCCCCACCTCCAACCGAAAGCCTAAGGTGTACCATATTAATTCTCTAAAGCCCTTTTATTCCAGAGAATTAAAGGTTTGTCAGTTTACAGCCCAGGGAGGAGACGACACTGAGTGGCCTGAAGGTGTCTACTACGAAGGGAAAAGTGCTGGTGGTGTGGAAGAGGTGAACCTCTCCATGACCCTTGGGCATATGCAGCGACAGCAGATCCAGAGCTGTGCGCTAGGTACCCGCCAACGTTCTCAGCCACCCCAGGACTGACTGAACGGGCATACCACTACATTGACACAGGTAATGCTCACCCAATTGAAGTCCAACCTTACCGGGTGTCTCCTGAAGCTAAAACTGCTATAGAACAGGAAATACAGGATATGTTACAGATGGGTGTAATCCGCCCCTCTGGAAGTGCATGGGCATCTCCAGCGGTTCTAGTTCCCAAACCAGATGGGGAAATACGTTTTTGCGTGGACTACCGTAAGCTAAATGCTGTAACTCGCCCAGACAACTATCCAATACCACGCACAGATGAACTATTAGAGAAACTGGGATGGGCCCAGTTCATCTCTACCTTGGACTTAACCAAGGGGTACTGGCAGGTACCGCTAGATGAATCTGCCAAGGAAAAGTCAGCCTTCACCACACATCTCGGGCTGTATGAATTTAATGTACTCCCTTTCGGGCTGCGAAATGCACCCGCCACCTTCCAAAGACTTGTAGATGGTCTCCTAGTGAGATTAGGAGAATATGCAGTCGCCTACCTTGATGATGCATCATTGGAGATTTTTTAGAGCAGGTTAGACAAACACCTGTCAGGGATGGTCTAGATCGGGATAGGCAAAATTTTTGGCTAGAGGGCCACATCTGGGTATGGAAATTGTATGGCGGGCTATGAATGCTCATGAAATTGGGGCTGGGCCTAGGATGAGTGAGGGGATGAGGGCTCTGGCTGGGAGTGAGGACTCTGTGCTAGGGCCAGAAATGAGGATTTCAGGGTGTGGGAGGGGGCTCCAGGCAGGGGCAGGAAGTTGGGGAGTGGGGCGGGGGGGTGAGGGCTCTGGCTAGGGGTGTGGGCTCTGGGATGGTGCTGGGGACAAGGGGCTTGGGGTGCAGGAGGGTACTCTGGGCTGGGATTGAGGGGTTCAGAGGGTGGATCAGGATCAGGGCTGGGGCAGGGATTTGGGGACTGGGAGGAGGTCAAGGGTGCAGGCTCTAGGTGGTGCTTATGTCAAGCAGTTCCCAGAAGCAACAGCATGTCCCCACTTTGGCTGCTATGTGGAGGTGTAGCCGGGCAGCTCTCCACACTGCTCCATCCGCAGACACCGCCCCTGAAGCTCCCATTGGCCGTGGTTCCTGGCCAATGGGAGCTGTGGGGGTGGCGCTTGGGGTGGGGGCAGTGTGCAGAGCCCCCTGGCTGTCCCTACATGTAGGAGCTGGAGGGGGTCATGCTGCTCCTTCCGGGAGCCACATGGAGCCATGGCATGCATGGAGCGGGGAAAACCCCCAACCCCAGTGGGAACTCAAGTGCTGGATAAAAACGTCTGATGGATGGGGCCTGCAGGCCGTAGTTTGCCCACCCCTGGTCTAGATAATACTTAGTCCTACTAGGAGTACAGAGGACTGGACTAGATGACCTCTCGAGGTCCCTTCCAGACCTATAATTCTATGCCCTTTTGCAGCAGGCTACAGCATGACAAGTGTGCCTGCTTCAGTTTCCCCTCAGCCATAAAAGGAACAAAGTCTTTCTCAATGTCCAATTCAAAAACCTGCCTCTAAGCATAATTTATTCCTGTACATGTTCAATAGGCCACAGAACCCTTGTGATAAAACCATCCTCCCAAAATCTCAATGTACAACAGGTTCACAGCTGTTTGCAATGCCCACTTCCAGGACATTTCCAACTCACCCTCCCGAGAGTCCATCTCCAGTCTGTTCCAAGACTCACTCTCTCCTTGGTTCCAGGGTTCCACTGTCCAGGCCATTCACCCAATTATTCTCAGATTAGCTTTGCTTCTTTTCCACAGTTTTTCTCTGATAGCTCTAAGTCAAGACTTGTGTGACAGTACTCCCTGTAGTGTTCCATCAGCCCAACCTCCCTGCCTGTGAGTCCTAACCGTGCTACTGCGATCCACCCTTCAGCATAAACCCTCTTGGTTTGGGGCTGGTTCTTCCTAGGGCCCTCTGTAAAAGCTCTGTGTTAACCTGGCAGGTGTTCCCAAGCGTGGCCAGTCCTCCTTATTACCTATTTGCTCTTCTCAATGGCTCTCTTTTCCAGCTTGCTGCTGCTGCTCCTATTTCTCCCAGAGTCTCTCCTTTCCTCCTCAGGCAGCTCTCACCTGCCCCTTTCCTGGCTGATCCATCTGTCTCAGTCTCTCCCCCATTTATATAGCCCAGGTGTCTTCTTATGGGAGGCAGCTAATCAATCACAGGTGCATTGGAGCCTGCTACCTCTTGAAAGAGCCAGTCACACTGTGACACAGAGGAAAACACTTTTCACTGTGGTTGCAAGCTCTCAATCTCCTCAGGCTGAAGACAGATTTCCATATTGACTGCAACAGTAGAAAACAGACTATGGAACAGGGCTGTCAGCCTTGACTAGACTTGGTGAGACAATGAGGGTTACCAGCCAAAGCCATTGATTTTAAAACCCTCTACTAGCAATCCCACTTCTCAGGGATGAAGCATGGAAAATCCCATAGTAAGAAGAAAGCAGAAAAGGTGTCTGACTGATTTTGAAGGAGACATGCCCTCCGTGCCATGACACCATACCACCAACAAAGCACAAGACACACTGGAGGAGTGGGGCATGAAGGGCTTGCCTTCCTCACAGGACACTGACCAAACCCCCACCAAGAACTCTCAAAAGGTGTGAGGAATCTAAGGTTTGTGCAGGGGTATTGTGTATAGGCTTTTTATTTTCACTTGATCTAAATTTCTCCTATGCTAAGAGTAAAAAGTGCATCTGTGTGTTTAAGAAGTCTCTTTGCACAGTACTGTCCTCCTTAACTGTTGCTTTGAACCAACAGTTCAACTATAATCCAGAGTACCCACAAAGACAGAGCTCTGGGGAGAGCATGCATAAGCTACTGGAAGGCTTGCAGGGGTTCAGCACCAGTCTCAAGGCCAAGGACAGTTGAACTGCAGGCTCCCATACCGGGAATCTGCACTCCAATGATGTCCCTGCAACAATGTCTGGATGCTGATCAGAATCACTTGGCTTGAAAGCACACGGGATCCAAAGGATGGGTCCAATACAGCTGCTTTCACTGTCCCACAAGGGGTGGGGGAAGTGGGTAGCCAGGGCTGTAATACCACAAAATATCACCATTGATTGATGCCACTAATTATGTACATTTGATTTTTTTTAATGCCTTCCAAGACATGTTGTCCACTCCTAATTTAAAACCCTCTTAAAAGTCCACTTAATACACAAAATGCATTAATGTACTTAAGAACAATGAAGCAATCAAAATGGATGCATGACTTATGCAAAATACAATTCTATGTTTAACCCTTGTTCTAGCTCCCCTTCCTTTTCTTTTATTACTAACACTTGGTGTCCCATGCAATTTAGACTGGAAGCTCTTTTGCAGAGGATCAGGTCTTTATTTCTCTCTGTATTGTCACATGCCACTTTCTGGAGTTCAAAAACATACTTCGAATGCACACACACATATTATTTCCTAAAATGTGGTGTTTACGGTTTTTAATTCCCAATTTTCATCTTCCTAAGGGCATTATATTTTACCTGTGAATTGCCAACCTAAACTGTGTGCAAGAGACAGCAGAAGGTTATATGTAAACAATGATAGTTTGACAAATGCATGCATCTCTTACACTCTGTACGACTTACATCCCTTTATTCAAAATACATGAATTTGTATGTTGTAATTTCTTGTAATTTCTTATGAAGAACAGGAATGTTATTCAAAGGTTTAACAGAGCACATAGACTAAACAGTCAAGATCATTTTAGAAGCATCTATCAGTTGCCATGCCTTAAGTGGTATAAAACACAAAGAAGGATGTTCTGGACAAAGGATCAGACATACTTTAGCGAAAGAGCATTATCAGGTGTTAGCTTGAATAATTTACATTTGCTGATGCCAAAAATGTTTTAAACAGTGTTAAATGTGTCCTCATTAGGGCTGAACAAGCCCTGCAGCATCCAGTTTGTGTTTCCAAGAACTAAGCCTTGCAGGATCCATTTGAGTGGACTTGTAACACCCAAACCTCTAAGAAAACAAGTTTCCTAGCAACTGTGCACTAAGGCTTATCTTGTGCTTTCTCCTCACTTTGTCTGTTTAGGAATCCACTGCTGTGGGAAAGAGAACATCTTCCCTCTCCTACTGCAACAAGGGGCAGAGAAGAGTACTGTGAAGACCTTAGGGACTAGAAAGCACTCAGCCTACTTTGTGACTGCCCTATTCTTATAACTTTGTAATATTCAAGTTGCTACTGGGTCTCTGGAAGATTCTCCAGAGGTGGCCACCAGGATGCATCCAAGAGCTGAACGGGGACAGGGTAAACACACAAACCCTTTCCTCCCAAAAGGCAACAAAGAAGAGATTTGCACAAGTGGTGGGGTTGCTTCTTGGCCTTAAGAACTGTATCAGCCTGTGCCTGCTCAAAGTTTGTGGATGTAGGCTGATGCTCGTGCATTTGGCCAAAACTTATCCAAATTTCAGGTGAGTTCAACATTAACATGAGCACAGACCTTGATCATGCCCCTCGAAGTCTTGCTTCATTTCTTAAGCTATCAGATGGGTATAATTTTTGTTGGTCCTCCTTCCACTCTTTCATTTGCTGCAGGGGTCCCAGAAGGGTCTTATTTGCCAACTCTTCTCCATTTACACACAGTCTCTGGATTATTTCACCCACTAACATGGTTTCAACTACAATCTTATCTCCAATCCTGATCTGTCCCTTCCCTCCAATACCAAATCTGAGCCTGACTTTGAATCTCCTTCTTTATGTTTCATCGTCCATTGAAGTTAACGAGAGATGAAACTGAACTCTTGGTTTTCCCTCCCAACTCACTCTGCACACCACCCATTGAACACCCACATCATCCTCCCTGTCATTCAAACCCATAACGTGAAGTTCATATCTTTGAGTTCCCCCTCTCGTTTGCATTACAAAATCAAGCTGTGTCCAAATGTTGCTGCTTCTTTCTCCATGATATTTCTAAGATCCACCCTTTTCTTCCTATCCAGAAAGTATTAGGACACATCCATGCTCTCATTATCCCCTATGTGGATTATGGTAATCTCCAGCCTCCCAAACACCTGTATCGTATCTCTCCTCTTCATAGAAAATTGGCTGCTAAAATCATCATCTTTGCCTGTTCTAATCACTTTACCCAATTCTGAATCCCTCCCACTGTATCCTCTTCTGCTGCACTAGATCAATTTCCATCTTCCTGGTCCTCACCTTCAAGGTCCTTCATAACACTGCCCTTCCCATTCTGTTAGCTCTTGTCTCATCATATTGGCCCTCCAGCTCCGCTGTATGTTTCTCAGCTTCTCACATTACCTTCTCTGAACTAGTCCATAAGCTGACTATCCTCTTATCCTTCAAAATTCACCTCTGCAAGAAAGCCTATAAGTAATCAATTATATGCTGCAAAGGGTTTAGACCTCTGTCCTAAGGCCTAGGCTACACTTGCAAATTAGAGCACATTAAATCAGCCCTGGGCACCCTAACTCCTGAAGTGTCCACACTGGCAAGGCACTTAGAGCTCCCGGACCTCTTGGCTGGAGCGCTCTTGGTAATCCACCTCCACAAGAAGCATAGAGCTTTCTGCGCCCTGACTGGAGCGCTGCTGTGTCCGTGTGGATAAATTATTGCATTACTGCACTGCGACTGTCCTCCAGAAACATCCCATAATCCCCTGAAGTCAAGCGTTCACTCTGGTAATTGTTTTGAACTTGGCTGCAGGCATGCTGATATCCCCGTTCAAAGCTCCGTTTCTGACAGCTGAGACACAAAGCAAACCATTAGAGGCAGGGAGGGTGTGTGTGTGTGTGTGCGCGTGTAAGTGTGTGAGAGAGAGAGAGAGGTGGAGGCTGATGTTGGGTTTCCCCTTCCCCCTCCTGCTGTCTGAATTTACAAGATAGCATGCTGACACACACTGCCCCTCATGCTTTGCAAAACCCTTTCCAAAGCATGCTGAAGCCACTTGCACACTGGGATAGCTACCAAAATGCACTGCTTTCTGTGGTATTGCAAGAGCTGTTAATGTGGACATGCTCCACAGTCACAAGGAGCACATTTAGGGTGACCAGATGTCCCGATCTTTGCGTCTTTGCTGTTTGGTCACCCTAAGCACATTGTGAACACACAGCAGCACTTTCCCTGCTGCTGTCTCCAAGGGCTGGTTTAACTCCCGGTGCACTACATATGCAAGTGTAGCCATGCTCTCAGTCACATTTCAGAACAGAAAATGACTATGGGAGAGCAGAGTTGTATTAAGACGAAGGTTTCTAACCATCAGAGGAGTGAAGTTTTGGAATAGCCTTCCAAGGGAAGCAGTGGGGGCAAAAGACCTATCTGGCTTTAAAATTAAACTTGATAAGTTTATGGAGGAGATGGTATGATGGAATAACATGATTTTGGTAATTAATTGATCTTTAAATATTCATGGTAAATAGGCCCAATGGCCTGTGATGGGATGGTAGATGGTGTGGGATCTGAGTTACTACAAAGAATTCTTTCCTGGGTATCTGGCTAGTGAATCTTGCCCATATGCTCAGGGTTTAGCCCCCATATTTGGGGTCGGGAAGGAATTTTCCTCCAGGGCAGATTGGAAGAGGCCTTGGAGGTTTTTCGCCTTCCTCTGTAGCATGGGGCATGGGTCACTTTCTGGAGGATTCTCTGCTCCTTGAAGTCTTTAAACCATGATTTGAGGACTTCAATAGCTCAGACATAGGTGAGAGGTTTATTGCAGGAATGGATGGGTGATAGTATGTGGCCTGCGTTGTGCAGGAGGTCGGACTAGATGATCCTAATAGTCCCTTCTGACCTTAGCATCTATGAATCTATGAAAATACCTAATTGAAAGGACAATAATGAAATTGGCAGGGATAAAGACATGCAGACTGGCCTGTGAAATATAGTCTTTGATAGGTGGCTATTAATCACTGATGACAGTTTTTGTATCCTCAATGGGTAATCTGTGAGAGAAAGCAGAAAGTCGTGTTAGGGCTTGCCAACATGGGGCCACTCAGGAAAATTAATCCAAATTAATGTTTAAAGTGGATTACTTAAACCACATTAAACCCTTCTGTGGATTCTCTTATTTAGAATTGAAGTGGCCTTAGTTCAGTTTATCTTAATTCAGTGAAATTAGTTCAATTCAGTGAAAAGGACCTTAACCAAATTAAGGCCCCTTTAATTCTGAATAAGAGCATCCACACGAGGGTTTAAATGAGGTTTAATTCATCTATATGAAAAGTACATTTGGATTAATTTGCCCGAGTGTCCCCATGTAGGCAAGCCTTAAGTCACAGATGAGCATACAAGATGTATGGGGATGGTAGGCTCTTTAATATAACAAATATTTGTAATTTTTCAGAATGGTCTCAACTCAGTTACGTAAAATAACTTCAGCTATTGCAGAGACTATCACAAGATTTCTCTTGTTTTCTCTTGTGCTATTTTTCTATAATTTTGTTTACAGAAGGGGAAACAAGGAATGAGGTGGAACTAAAGAGAATATGATACACTAATGCAGTCTACTGGAAAAGTACCAGGTGTTTTAGAAGCCATCCCACTGTATGTTTTCTTTCCTCAGAAATCAAATAATCTAAGAACATGTATGAATAGAAACTAAAAAGCTTTAATCATCAGGTACACAATAGGCGGTAAAAATATCAAAAGAGCTGGCTGGTATTAAAGATCTAACCTTTATTTTATCCCCTTCTCTTTTAGAAACAGTTAATTTTCTAAATACAAAGCTTATTCTACATAATCTTTAGGGTCTAAAAAAATCCCAGTCAGCTAAAGACTACATCAGGCCCTTAAAAATCAATGCACAAATCCTTGTCATGAAAGTTATGCAAATGACTATTTTCAAAGATAAGGGTCACAAAGTGCTTTATAGCATTTCACTCTATGATAATGCTTTAGTCTATTAACTGTCTCAAGGAATGCAGAAAATTGAATTCTAGTACTGAATATTATATGTTAGAGCCAAAGTGAAAAGTGACAATAAGGATTTTTCTTAATACGATTCACAGTCGGTTCTATTTAATTTAGGACACTCTCAAAGTAACCCCAAATTATAATTATGTATTTATATATTATTTGGGGTTACTTTGAGAGTGTCCTAAATTAAACAGAACTGATTGTGAATCGTTGTATTATTTTATTATATATTATATATCGGAAACAGACTATATAAATAAGTGCATAAGGAAAATTGAATAATTCCCTATCTTAAAAAAAGGTGACTTTTTCAAGCTACTTCAACACAACTAAAGCAAAAGTAAAAGCTAAGTTTAAGTTTTACTGATAGAATGGATTTTATAAAAAGTATAATTATATATCTACTTTGCTAATGGCTTAGCTGCAGGCCAATTATAACAGAGAGGATTATAGTACAGTACGTTAGCATGAGCAAAAATATCAGTAAAATATACATTGCAAGATCTACATATATTTCTATGGTTATAATAGACAGGAACAATTTTTTTTTGGATGTGGACATTGTTGATGCTCTGAAGCTGGGAATAGCAGAATTACTATAAAAACGATGGCTTTGTATTTTCAGTAAAAGGACTCACAGGAACAATTGTCAGTGGTGTTACTGTACAAAATACCCTTAAACAGCTACACGATTCACTGTTCCTTTATTACTTTCATCCATAAACCTCCATTAAAAAACGCAATGTGCCCTGAATGCAATGAATTTAAATAGAGTAAACCCTCAGATATTTGGTAGGTATGATTTGGTATATTTTTGAATATATATTATACTTTTCTTCATTTGAAACTCCAAGTCACACACACATGCGCTGCCACCAAATAATTTCCGTCTCTCCTCAGTAGGTAAGTAACACTAGCTAAAATGTAAAAATATTTCCCTTTGAAAAAGTAAAAAACCCCCCACATTTCAATATTTTTTTTTAAAATCTTATTGGACTGAAACTATTTGCAAAATTTGCCGAAGTAATAAATAGCTTTGTTTGACAGAAAAATGTATTTTTAGGCAAATGAGCTGGAAAAAAAAATTGGTGAACAGTTTTATACCTGACAAAAGTAGAAACCATATGTAAGATGTTGTCAGTTATAATGAGCAAGCACTGTAATTAGCTCCCTGCTCCTCATCAAATTTTAAAAGGAAAGGGTGAACCATCATAATTTACCTAGACATTCAAAAGGCTTTGACAAAGTCCATCACAAAGGGTTATTAGGGAAAGTTGTCATGGTATGAGAAGTTTCAGAGTAACAGCCGTGTTAGTCTGTATTCGCAAAAAGAAAAGGAGTACTTGTGGCACCTTAGAGACTAACCAATTTATTAGAGCATAAGCTTTCGTGAGCTACAGCTCACTTCATCAGATGCATATCGTGGAAACTGCAGCAGACTTTATATATACACAGAGAATATGAACCAATACCTCCTCCCACCCCACTGTCCTGCTGCTAATAGCTTACCTAAAGTGATCATCAGGTGGGCCATTTCCAGCACAAATCCAGGTTTTCTCACCCTCCACCCCCACACACAAATTCACTCTCCTGCTGGTGATAGCCCATCCAAAGTGACAACTCTTTACACAATGTGCATGACAATCAAGTTGGGCAACAAAGCCCGTTGCCAATTGTGCCCACATATCTATTCAGGGGACACCATCACAGGGCCTAATAACATCAGCCACACTATCAGAGGCTCGTTCACCTGCACATCCACCAATGTGATATATGCCATCATGTGCCAGCAATGCCCCTCTGCCATATACATTGGTCAAACTGGACAGTCTCTACGTAAAAGAATAAATGGACACAAATCAGATGTCAAGAATTATAACATTCATAAACCAGTCGGAGAACACTTCAATCTCTCTGGTCACGCAATCACAGACATGAAGGTCGCTATCTTAAAACAAAAAAACTTCAAATCCAGACTCCAGCGAGAAACTGCTGAATTGGAATTCATTTGCAAATTGGATACTATTAATTTAGGCTTAAATAGAGACTTGGAGTGGCTAAGTCATTATGCAAGGTAGCCTGTTTCCTCTTGTTTTTTCCTACCCCCCCCCACCCCAGATGTTCTGGTTTAACTTGGATTTAAACTTGAAGAGTGGTCAGTTTGGATGAGCTATTACCAGCAGGAGAGTGAGTTTGTGTGTGTATGGGGGTGGGGGGGATGTGAGAAAACCTGGATTTGTGCAGGAAATAGCCCAACTTGATTGTCATGCACATTGTGTAAAGAGTTGTCACTTTGGATGGGCTATCACCAGCAGGAGAGTGAATTTGTGTGTGGGGGTGGAGGGTGAGAAAACCTGGATTTGTGCTGGAGATGGCCCACCCGATGATCACTTTAGATAAGCTATTAGCAGCAGGACAGTGGGGTGGGAGGAGGTATTGGTTCATATTCTCTGTGTATATATAAAGTCTGCTGCAGTTTCCACGATATGCATCTGATGAAGTGAGCTGTAGCTCACGAAAGCTTATGCTCTAATAAATTGGTTAGTCTCTAAGGGTATGTCTACACTACGAAATTAGGTCGAATTTATAGAAGTCGTTTTTTTTGAAATCGGTTTTATATATTCGAGTGTGTGTGTCCCCACAGAAAATGCTCTAAGTGCATTAAGTGCATTAACTCGGCGGAGCGCTTCCACAGTACCGAGGCAAGCGTCGACTTCTGGAGCGTTGCACTGTGGGTAGCTATCCCACAGTTCCCGCAGTCTCCGCTGCCCATTGGAATTCTGGGTTGATATCCCAATGCATGATGCGGCAAAAAACATTGTCGCAGGTGGTTCTGGGTACATGTCGTCAGGACCCCGTTCCCACCCTCCCTCCCGCCGTGAAAGCAAGGGCAGACAATCATTTCGCGCCTTTTTTGTCTGCTGCCAGCCAAAGATGTAAAGGATCGATGGAGTGGGTCAGAACAAGACATAGACCAGATTTGTTTTGGACTCATTTTCCTCCTCCCCTGTCTAGATCACACTGCAGTCAGTCACAGAGAAGGCGCAGCGAGGTTAATCTAGCCATGTATCAATCAGAGGCCAGGCTAACCTCCTTGTTCCAATAAGAACGATAACTTTGGTGCACCATTTCTTATTGGAACCCTCCGTGCAGTCCTGCCTGAAATACTCCTTGATGTACAGGCACACCCTTTGTTGATTTTAGCTCCCTGAAGCCAACCCTGTAAGCCGTGTCGTCAGTCGCCCCTCCCTCCGTCAGAGCAACGGCAGACAATCGTTCCGCGCCTTCTTTCTGTGCAGACGCCATACCAAGGCAAGCATGGAGGCCGCTGAGCTCATTTTGGCAATTAGGAGCACATCAACCACCACACGCATTATCCAGCAGTATATGCAGCACCAGAACATGGCAACGCGATACCGGGCGAGGAGGCGACGTCAGCGCGGTCCCGTGAGTGATCAGGACATGGACACAGATTTCTCTGAAAGCATGGGCCCTGCCAATGCATGCATCATGGTGCTAATGGGGCAGGTTCATGCTGTGGAACGCTGATTCTGGGCTCGGGAAACAAGCACAGACTGGTGGGACCGCATAGTGTTGCAGGTCTGGGACGATTCCCAGTGGCTGCGAAACTTTCGCATGCGTAAGGGCACTTTCATGGAACTTTGTGACTTGCTTTCCCCTGCCCTGAAGCGCATGAATACCAGGATGAGAGCAGCCCTCACAGTTGAGAAGCGAGTGGCGATAGCCCTGTGGAAGCTTGCAACGCCAGACAGCTACCCGTCAGTTGGGAATCAATTTGGAGTGGGCAAATCTACTGTGGGGGCTGCTGTGATGCAAGTAGCTCATGCAATCAAAGATCTGCTGATATCAAGGGTAGTGACCCTGGGAAATGTGCAGGTCATAGTGGATGGCTTTGCTGCAATGGGATTCCCTAACTGTGGTGGGGCTATAGACGGAACCCATATCCCTATCTTGGCACCAGAGCACCAAGCCGGCGAGTACATAAACCGCAAGGGGTACTTTTCGATAGTGCTGCAAGCTCTGGTGGATCACAAGGGACGTTTCACCAACATCAACGTGGGATGGCCGGGAAAGGTGCATGACGCTCGCATCTTCAGGAACTCTGGTCTGTTTCAAAAGCTGCAGGAAGGGACTTTATTCCCAGACCAGAAAATAACTGTTGGGGATGTTGAAATGCCTATATGTATCCTTGGGGACCCAGCCTACCCCTTAATGCCATGGCTCATGAAGCCGTACACAGGCAGCCTGGACAGTGGTCAGGAGCTGTTCAACTACAGGCTGAGCAAGTGCAGAATGGTGGTAGAATGTGCATTTGGACGTTTAAAGGCGCGCTGGCGCAGTTTACTGACTCGCTTAGACCTCAGCGAAACCAATATTCCCACGGTTATTACTGCTTGCTGTGTGCTCCACAATATCTGTGAGAGTAAGGGGGAGACGTTTATGGCGGGGTGGGAGATTGAGGCAAATCGCCTGGCTGCTGGTTACGCGCAGCCAGACACCAGGGCGGTTAGAAGAGCTCAGGAGGGCGTGGCACGCATCAGAGAAGCTTTGAAAACCAGTTTCATGACTGGCCAGGCTACAGTGTGAAAGTTCTGTTTGTTTCTCCCTGATGAAACCCCCCGCCCCTTGGTTCACTCTACTTCCCTGTAAGCTAACCACCCTCCCCTCCTCCCTTTAATCACCGCTTGCAGAGGCAATAAAGTCATTGCTGCTTCACAGTCATGCATTCGTTATTCATTCATCACACAAATAGGGGGATGACTACCAAGGTAGCCCAGGAGGGGTGGTGGAGGAGGGAAGGAAAATGCCACACAGCACATTAAGCACAGCACTTTAAAAGTTTACAACTTTAAAATTTATTGAATGACAGCCTTCTTTTTTTTGGGCAATCCTCTGTTGTGGAGTCGCTGGTTGGCCGGAGGCCGCCCCACCGCGTTCTTGGGCGTCTGGGTGTGGAGGCTATGGAACTTGGGGAGGAGGGCGGTTGGTTACAGAGGGGCAGCAGTGGCAGTCTGTGCTCCAGCTGCCTTTGCTGCAGCTCAACCATACACTGGAGCATTCTGGTTTGGTCCTGCAGCAGCCTCAGCATTGAATCCTGCCTTCTCTCATCACGCTGCCACCACATTTGAGCTTCAGCCCTGTCTTCTGCCCGCCACTTACTCTCTTCAGCCCGCCACTTACTCTCTTCAGCTCTCCACCTCTCCTCCCGGTCATTTTGTGCTTTCCTGCACTCTGACATTATTTGCCTCCACGCATTCGTCTGTGCTCTGTCAGTGTGGGAGGACAGCATTAGCTCGGAGAACATTTCATCTCGAGTGCGTTTTTTTTTCTTTCTAATCTTCACTAGCCTCTGGGAAGGAGAAGATCCTGTGATCATTGAAACACATGCAGCTGGTGGAGAAAAAAAAAGGGACAGCGGTATTTAAAAAGACACATTTTATAAAACAGTCGCTACACTCTTTCAGGGTAAACCTTGCTGTTAACATTACATACATAGCACATGTGCTTTCGTTACAAGGTCGCATTTTGCCTCCTCCCACCGCGTGACTACCCCCTCAACCCTCCCCCCTCCCCGTGGCTAACAGCGGGGAACATTTCTGTTCAGCCACAGGCAAACAGCCCAGCAGGAATGTGTCCCTGAAGAAAAGCACCCTATTTCAACCAGGTGACCATGAATTATATCTCACTCTCCTGAGGATAACACAGAGAGAGAAAGAACGGATTTTGGTTGAATGCCAGCAAACATACACTGCAATGCTTTGTTCTACAGTGATTCCCGAGTATGTGTTACTGGCCTGGAGTGATAAAAGTGTCCTACCATGAAGGACGAAATAAGGCTGCCCTCCCCAGAAACCTTTTGCAAAGGCTTTAGGACTACATCTAGGAGAACCGCAAATGCCAGGGCAAAGTAATCCTTTCACATGCTTGCTTTTAAACCATGTATAGCATTTTAAAAGGTACACTCACCAGAGGTCCCTTCTCCGCCTGCTGGGTCCAGGAGGCAGCCTTGGGTGGGTTCGGGGGGTACTGGCTCCTGGTCTAGGGTGAGAAACAGTTCCTGGCTGTCGGGAAAACCGGTTTCTCCGCTTGCTTGCTGTGAGCCATCTACAACCTCCTCCTCCTCCTCCTCATCTTCTTCGTCCCCAAAACCTGCTTCCGTATTGCCTCCATCTCCATTGAAGGAGTCAAACAACACGGCTGGGGTAGTGGTGGCTGAACCCCCTAAAATGGCATGCAGCTCATCATAGAAGCGGCATGTTTGGGGCTCTGACCCAGAGCGGCTGTTCGCCTCTCTGGTTTTCTGGTAGGCTTGCCTCAGCTCCTTCAGTTTCACGCGGCACTGCTTCGGGTCCCTGTTATGGCCTCTGTCCTTCATGCCCTGGGAGATTTTCACAAAGGTTTTGGCATTTCGAAAACTGGAACGGAGTTCTGATAGCACGGATTCCTCTCCCCAAACAGCGATCAGATCCCGTACCTCCCGTTCGGTCCATGCTGGAGCTCTTTTGCGATTCTGGGACTCCATCATGGTCACCTGTGCTGATGAGCTCTGCATGGTCACCTGCAGCTTGCCACGCTGGCCAAACAGGAAATGAGATTCAAAAGTTTGCGGTTCTTTTCCTGTCTACCTGGCCAGTGCATCTGAGTTGAGAGTGCTGTCCAGAGCGGTCAGAATGGAGCACTCTGGGATAGCTCCCGGAGGCCAATACCATCGAATTGTGTCCACAGTACCCCAAATTCGAGCTGGGAACGTCGATTTAAGCGCTAATCCACTTGTCAGGGGTGGAGTAAGGAAATCGATTTTAAGAGCCCTTTAAGTCGAATTAAAGGGCTTCACTGTGTGGACGGGTGCAGGTTTAAATCGATTTAACGCTGCTAAATTCGACCTAAAGTCCTAGTGTAGACCAGGGCTAAGGTGCCACAAGTACTCCTTTTCTTTATGGTATGAGAAGTAAAGTATTGTCCCATATAGGAACTGGCTAATAGTAACAATAGTAATAAAAGGTCAATTTTCATTATGGCAAAAGGTTAACAGTGGGATGCCATCAAGATTTCACTGTAGGATCAGTGGTATTTAATGTATGTTGTTAATGATTGGGAAATGGGAGTGAGCATCGAGATGGCAAAATTAGCAAATGAGAGCATTTAGATACGTCAACAATGGAAAAAGATTGAGGTTTCTTTTGTTTGTTTGTTTTGAAGCCCTTAATGGTTTTCAAACCTGCTCCTTATGACCTTTACAAACAAGTATCTGGGTTCACATACCATCATCCCACTTTTAGTCAAAGTTTACTGGAACAAGTCCTACACTCCAGAACTTACTCTTCATCCTCTCCCTCCCCTCCACATGTGTCTCACTTTCTTCCTGCTCATTTTCTATCATCACTTTGAAGATGTTCCTTCTAAAAATATTACTGAATGAAGATTACACTCTATATATTATCTTTCCTTTAAAATTAACCCTCCATGTTTATTTGGGCTTAAATTTCCAGGAACAGTATTATTCTGTATATATTTTTATTCTCTTGTATAGTGCTTTCACAGGTGGCTTTATTTAAACAAAACATTTCAGATGCAATCTTAGCTATGGTGCAGATTGTGTGCCACCATAATAATATTGTTTACTATTTTTATTATTTATTATTGTAGTGGAGAGGAATTCAAACTTTTGAAATGAGGAACCCATAGCCCTTCTCAAGCATCTTCTTGAGAAGACAAGATGATTTACCAAACAGTAAAAAACAGTTGAAAATGTCAACATCAAGTGGAGAAGGTAACTGTACAGCTTTCATTAATTTCAATGAGAGTTCTATGGTGAAATAACCTAGTCAGCTTTGAAAATATTAACTACATTTGTAATAATGCCCCCCAAAGACGACTGTTTATCCAAGGATTGGGATCTAAATTGGTATTTACACAGGCTTTATTTCAAAATAGGGATTGAAAGCTCTAGCTACCATACTGGTTCAACTATTTTAAGTACTAACGTTTCATCTTGGTTTTTTTCCGTCTCTTTCCTAACCTTGGTTTCCTTTTACTGGCACTTTACCTCCAACTGGTGGCTTCTTACGAGGTTGCCATCCAAGTTGCTCTGTGAATTGGATCACTGGGGGATATAAAAAAGTGAGGTGACTCACACTCTTGGGATTCTGACATTGATGTGCCATTGCCATGCCACAGCTCGTTCTCAAAGAAAATATTAACTTCTTTTGCCTACTGATGTATGCCTTGCATGCTTTTCTTCCACGCACTCTTAGTAAGTCCCAGCTTTCCATTTCATGTCTGGACATATCTGCTTTGCATTTGCCACATTCCTCATATAAGAATTAAAAATAGTATTTACATTCCAAGTTAAGGGTAACAATTTTGTAAGTATTATAAACAAGTTAGTAGCAGAGAGTTAATGTTCACCAATGGTTACAGTAGTGGGTTGGGACTAGAGGTCTGGAAGCTAGAATTCCTGGAGCCCTCTGTTGTTAAGGAACCTTGAGAAAAATCACAACTTCCTGGTGCCTCACTTTTCCTGTCAGTAAAAATCGATAGAAATACTTACCGGCACCATAAGGGTGCCATGAGCCTGAGATATTAAATAATTGTTAACAAAAGTCTTCACAATCCTCTGACGAAAGACATGATGAAGTGAAAAGAACTTTTCCGCAAGGAAAACGGCTGAGAAACATAATTCCCACAAAAACGATGACACGCTCTTCATTGTCAATTTACAAAATTAATTTAGTGCTCAAAAAACGTGATGGGGCAGCCCTGGGAACGGAAGGCCTCCATTTAACTTCAGAAGAGATATGGCACAGCAGAAACAGTACGGGCACTCACGTGATACAGTGGAATCTATTACACTGTGATATGATGATATACATCTAATATGGAGAGATACAGTACAAACTTCCTCATGCTGACAAACCAATGTGGCTCAGTCCTGACCCACACGGCTCGCTTCCAATGGTGAGTGTAATAATATCCAGGCCTTCTCAAATCTTAGTTTCTACTAAGACTCAACAAGAGTGCCAGCTGTGTTTGTAGTTTTTTGTAATGTAGATACATATCCAGTAGAAACTTGGCTAAGACAACCAAGTCACTTCACATACGCTGCTCAAGAGCAGAAAATGGTTATACAATGTATTGTATACACAGTCAGGCTTCATTAGTAGATGGAACAAAAATCTCAGAATGGAAAAATGGCAAAATAAATAATAATAAAAACTCTCCAGATTTAGATATGGCTAGTGATTGTGCTTTCAAAATAAACATTCTGATAAGGTGAAAGGCAGCTTCTGACAGAAGTAGTATAGAAGGTTTTGGTTCAAAGAAATTACAATATATACCTGACCCTATCTGTGGTAGTGTGTGGAACCCTTACGTCAGCCTAGAGCTGGAGCCCCCTCAAACCATTTTGTGGGAATGTTTGATGTCAATTCTACCTTACATAGTTTTTATGCCAGCTAAGGAAGTAAAAGCCTCTTGCAAACATGATTTGCTCAGATCCAAATTTGTGGAGAGGGGTGGTGGTGGGGAAGCAGCAATGCAAAAATGAGAGTTTCTACCCATCTCTAATCACAAGGTAAGCATGCAAAGTTATTCATACATGAAAATGAAGCAAATGAATATGGTGATTATCAAAGTGATAACTCAAATGCACATTAAAATGCACATTCTTTCTCTGCAAAGAATATTTGAATATAACAATAATTTTGTCCTAAGAAGGTGCAAGCAAATTTAAGTGGAATGTCAAAGAGAAAATCAAAACAAATCATACCCATCACCAGTGGCCTTTAATTTAGTCTATTGTTTTCATGCAAACACTGATTTTGGAAGACTTCAATATCCTCCCTCAAAAAAACACCAACAAACAAACAAAAATTTCAGTATATCTACATTTGTTTTTGATGACTCCAAATATATCAAAATTGCTTGAGAAATAAGTTACATAATTAAAACAGAATGAAAACTTTTACTTACCAAAAGAGAATTAGATCGATAATTATGTGTATATTGTTCAGTGAAGTATTCTGTATTGTGGTCCAGTCTCTGATGTCCTCCATATTCTGGTGCATCAGAATCCAGCACAATTTTATACTTAAAACAATTTATTAAGGAACTATAACTGTTGTTAAATGTAGAAAAATGCTGTATGACATTGCACATCAATATATTACAACATTTTTTTAAAAAAAGATATGAAACCATTCAAGAGGAGGAAGAGGGTTGGGAGGATGGGGAAGGGATACTTAGTCAACTATAGAAACTCCACACTTGTATCTTGGTGTTTTCTTATACACTAAGTTATAGCATTTTTTTTTCCTATTTACTGAAATTTCCATCTTACGACAGATTCCTAGGAAAGACAAATGTGATTTAGTGTCCTTTGCAATTTCCTGTCAGTGATCATATAATATATATAAGATATTTTTAAATACTTTAGTTTAGGCAGATATCTATGATTAACTACACCAATCATTCAATGGAACAAACAATGAAGAAAAAGTGAATTGGACTAAAACCAGTATTTCTTAAAGTACCTTGACACTAACAAATCGCCAAATATCATAGGTTATTGTGATTTAGTGGTATATTGTCATCTTTAAACTGGGTTCAGTGAGTTTTGGACCAAGTGAGTTAATCTGATAGTGATGAAAATATATAGTTTTAGTCTCAAACTGGTACAAAGTTAATTAATACAACTCTGTCCACAGGTACAGTACAGAAACCTATTTGTTTTTATTTGGGGACAAATAAATGTATTGTTAACTGAAAACTTTTTTTAAAAACAGTGTGTCTGGCCACAGTTATACAAATCCAAGGATAGAATTTATTACCACGATATAATTGTCATGCTTTTTGGAGTGGTTCACGACCATGAATGTCAGCCTCAGGGCACACTGTCAAAAAGCAGGGCAGAAACCCCAAACTGGTTGTATGTTCTATAATTAGATTTCATCAATCCAGTAAAAAAAGTGAACTGAAACACTATAACAGTCTTACCACGGAGTCACATACAGTCCCCTTGGACACTCCAGTCTGTCTATCTTACCACTCAGGCAAGCTGGACTCAGTGATAGTTGGCTGCCACACACTAAAGATCAGAAAAGATTCAGGTTGCTTCCAGTC
Source organism: Lepidochelys kempii (assembly GCF_965140285.1). Classification (NCBI taxonomy): domain Eukaryota; kingdom Metazoa; phylum Chordata; order Testudines; family Cheloniidae; genus Lepidochelys; species Lepidochelys kempii. The sequence goes on from NC_136380.1 coordinate 181,737,163, forward strand.
CCAAGAGACTTACCCCTGATCAATTTGTACCTCAGATATCACATGAAAGACAATGCTTGTAGCCAATCCTATAGCCAACTAACTAAGGATTGATTAACTAGGAAAAAGAAACAAAAGAATTATTTAAGAGTTAAAGCAGGCAACATATATATGCAAATGAATTACAGTCTATGGTTCCAAAAGGTGGCAGTTGTAATATGTCATGACTGAATGTCTTTTAGGGCTAACCCAGGTTGATCCTGAGGATGTCTGCTTTATTTCCTAGCTCCAGTCTTCAGAGTCCAAACATCAAAAGAGGGATGAACATTTTTTTTTTATTTCCTTGTTTTATTTTCTTCTTCCAGCATTCAAGATGAAGGGATTGGCTTTCTTGCACATAGCACCCTTACGGCTGTGAGAAGGAGATTAACCAAGTCTTTGTAATGTGATGTTCTACAAATGGTTTGTTCAGTTTTTCTTGATAGGTGGGGAGGGGATAAAATTTATAAAAGTAAAAATTATATATTACTTTATAGCACGGGATACAGATATTCCAAGTACGATTAATGCATGCATCAATTTACAAGTGTTTTATAGAGTCTAAACACATTCTTACAAGTCTAACACCTATTTTGAATAATACTAATGTACAAGTGAGCTGGTCTGGTTCCCAGTATGAATTGGTCAGTGCTCAGCTGATATCTATAGCCTTGGCAAGACCTGGCACCTGGTCTGCCAGCGTCACAATAACAATTAAGGGATGGACTAAGGTATGGAGTGCTATATAAAACAATTTAGCAACATATGGAGTTAGGATTTTTTTGCATAGAATAAAAAAACGAATCTAGATGAAAAAGGAAGAGAAAACTTTACTTGCATCTCTTGCAGACAGCCAAGAGGGAGAAATATATATAACAACCTTAGCTCTGCCCTGTACTGTGTGCTATAACCATAAAATTACAATTAAGGCATTTTACTGGCTGTGGTCCCAGATTATATTAAACTGATTTCTCTCTCGCTCTCTCTCACAGTTTTGGGGTCACATTTAGTAAAATGCCTTAATTGTAATCATATGGTTGTTGCACACACTCCTGGACAGAGTTTAGGTTCTTGAGCAGGGGAGTTAAGTGTATATTTCCATACCTTACCATGTTTGAATTTCTTTTAGCTGTAACCTTAATTTTTAATTTCCAGAATTTGTAAAGTTTCATTTTGGGATAACTATAACATCCCTGTAATATTTTTGTCCCTTAAGTTACAGAAGCATACTTTCAATCTTAGCTAAACAGTAACACTTTTTGGTCTTGGAATACATACAGCAGATAGGAACATGTCTGAAACAGTGTTTTGTAATCCACCCACTTAATTTTGAACCATAGAAGAATCTTGTTTCAATGGAGGCCTACACTAATAGGATTACAGCAAAGTAAAGCCACACTCTTTCATTCAATGGCTCTTAAACTGCTCAAAGGCGTCTCTGTTTGCTCAGCCTTTCATTAAAGTGCCTGCTCAAAGTCCAAGGATTTTGATGTTAAGAGAATTGCTATCGTTTATATCTTTCTGCACTACTCTCTTTATATCAGTTGATGAAGCTTAGAAATTTTCTTCAGAGTTACAATCCACTCAATTTAAGTGTCTAGTAACATGAAAGACAGTGCTTAAAAAGTGACAATACAAAAAGCAGACCAAACTAAAAAGTAAATGAAATGTTATTTTGAGATATTTCAATCATTCAATCAATGCGATTACAGTGATTTCTTTGGAAAGAAGCATGATCTTTAGCAGTAAGTCTACACAATGTCAAAAGCAATTAAGCTTTTAATTAACGACACCAATGACCTCCATGAACAGTATTTTCTGTGGGGAAGGCAATTCACTGGAGTGGGCCAGAGATTTCTAGAAGGTTTAACCAGCTAAGACAGACAGAGAACATTGGCTATCAGAGCATGCCTTAACAAAATCTCTTCTTTTTTTTGGAAAGTTAGCTAAATGGTACTTTATTGCTAGCTTTGATCCACAAAGCCTTGGGTTACAACTGTACACTTGCACAAATATATCTGCCCCTTTATTTTATAAACGTCCAAGTTAACCCTTGTTTGTTGTCATGATCCACATAAAGAACCATAAACTACAACTTTTAGTGACTCTCTCTGGTACCTTTCCAAGCCTAGCCTCAGCAAAGGCTGCTGCTCTGCCACTGTATATTTTATTAACATGGCGGGGGAATGTCTCCCTCAAGAATTTCACTCTTTGCTTCTGTGATCTACAGTATACATTACATTTAATAATTTATCAATGTTGCTGAAAGCTTTGACATCTTTAACGATTCCTTTAAAACTATTTACAGCAAATGTAATCTTCATGGCTATGTTACCATTAAAACAAATTATCCCATTTTCTTAATTGAGGGTATGAAAATATCTCCAGCAGTGCTTTTAGATACCAAGTAAACACCACTATCCCTCCTCACCCCCTAACAAACATCCATACAGTTATTCACATTCTCATTAATGTGATTCAAATGTGTTTTAAAATCCTAGCAAATTATATATTTCTTTAGGAACATGTATAGTTTGGTAAACTCCATGATTCTCAATCCAATTTAGACCTCAGAGAGAGCTGGACAAGCTCATTCCATTTTAGACCTCATGGAGAGCTGGATGAGCATCCAAATTTGTGAATGCTGCCTTCATTAAAACTTTCAATGACTGCTATACCTTTTAATTAAGTGTATAACAAGTATTTGCTTTTGCATTGTAGCCTCTTTTGTTTCAGCTACAAAGTGTTGGTAATACTAACTTGCCTCCAGACTATGAAATAAAGCCTGGTTTCTGTTCATTTGGATACCTTGACTGTAAATGTCCTAAAACAAATACAACTGAGAAAATCAGCAAAACCAGTGAACTCTTGTATACAGAGAGCTTGAATGGAACGGCTGTCATTATCTACCATGTTAATTACTGAATTACTATGCTTTTATGATGTTTTGAAATACATATTTTAATGCAAATAATTAAATTTAATCTTATGCATGCTTAATGACACATGAAAGACCACTAAGTAAATGCAAATCATGTAAAATACCATAATTTGTATTTTATGCCTCAACTTCTAACACAGAAACAGAATTCTACTATTTATGAGACACAAAGTAGGTGAGGCAATATCTTTTATTGGACCAACTTCTGTTGGTGGAAGCTACACATTTTTGAGCTACACAGAGTTCTTCCTTCAGGTCTGGGGAAGAAAGCAGAGTGTCTGAGCTAAGAGCTCTTCTTTAGATAGAGTTGATCAGAACTTGCATTGACTCCTTGTAAAATGATGTAACCCATAGATTATAAACTCTTCATAAAGTAACTATTCCTTTCCACACTGTCTGGTTTGACTCATGGATGCACACACACACAAATACACACCACAAATTAAATATAGTGAACTAAAATAATTTGGTTCTTCTATATTACATGTAAAAGAGCCCCACTAGGCAGACTTTAATGGCAGGTTCCTTACCAAGTTGAAGAGGTTCTCTTTTCATCAGCCAGGCAATATAAAGTATCCAGATAGTATTCCTTTAGAGACAAATTCAGCTCCCTTCCCCGCTAACCAGTCTAACCAGTTTCGAAGTCACTAGGTGCAGAGGTAGGGTTGATTTGTGAAGTCTATACAGTCATGCAGGAGGGGGCTGAAGACAAATGTGCTCCAGCAGAAGAGCTAGAGGTAGGAAAACTCAGATCTGTATTACTGACTACAGAGAAGTGCCAGATCCAGCCTCAGGAATGAAGAGGAAGAGGAGGAGGAAGAGGGAGATAATTCATCGCCCATGCATGAAGAACCCCAGTACACAGCCTGACCACTTGGGCTGAACACACTGGGGTCAGTACCACATGTTCTTTCACCTTTATTTCAACCAAGAGATGGAATTAATGCACTAATGCCATTCGAATGATCCTCAAGACAATAGTAGTGAAGGACAAAAAAAATAAAAATACAGTAAGTGTATTTTTGGGGAGATATATGAAAAATTATGTGTTGGGAAAGCAATATGCAAGAAATAAATTCAGGACTTTTACAGATATAAGCAGAATCACTATGCTCTCTAAGATATCTTCAATAAGATTGAGCAGTATTGGAACTATACAAAAATAACCTGAACTGTAGTTAAAGGTTATAGGTTAGCCTACAGTCATATAAAGAGAGAGACTATGAAATGCAGGAAACTAGGTTAATGCAACACTGCAGTTCAGATTTAAATCATACAGAAGTTAGAATTTGCAGTTAGATTTACAAAACAGCTATACCTCTGGCATCCTTGCACAAATGCAGCATTTTCTATTCATGTATCTGGAGTCAAAGGTTAAAAAAAATGTATTTTTTCTCTCTCTCCAAACTTAAAAACATTTGATAGCTACATGTGATAAACCTCAATCTCTGTATGCATTTTTAAAACTTTGAAAACAATGGGTGGCTTAGTAATACTTGATTTTTTCTCAGCTCTTGCTACCACTTCTTGACTGAAAGCAGGGAGAAGGGATACTGTCCTGAGATCAAAAGGAGGACAGAGAAATCAGCAGATAAAGTGTTAGATCAAAAACTCTTCTGAGAAATTGCCATCAGTAAGAACAAACAAAAAAACACTTTCAGAGATTAAACTTAGGCTATTGCTTCTGCAAGAAGTGACTAGGTAGCAAGAACCATGACAAATGAGTGCAACAAGGAAGCACCCACAGTGAGAGCCACATGGGCAGAGAGAAGGCGAAAGCCTTTGATCCTTTAAGCAGTCCTGGGATAGCAGTGGTACCGCTAGGGTAGAGAGCTGTAAGCTTGACTTCTAAAATATCTAGAACGTGAAGCAATTTAATGATGCATCTTGGTGAATCCCCATCAGTTCACAAAACCAAGGCTCTAATTATGGAACAAACACTGATTGTTGTATTTTCATTTGTTTAGTTGCCATTAGGTTTTTATCTGTAGTTTAAAAAAATAGTAAAATAAATCCAAGGCCTTCCTCTTTATAAAAATCAATGTTGCATCTGTACATTAATCTCAGTTGTTAGCCTTCTTTCTTCACTCTTGCTTTGCTGTGGACAGATATTTAAGTGGATCGTTTGGCCCACTTTTCACATCCCTTTGCATGCCCCACAACGTGTTCTTGGTTCTATCAAATGTCACTTTGTAGTGTGCAGTAAGTGGAAATTTCCCTGAAATACTTCATGATACCCTTTTCCCCTTTTTTTCTGGACTTGTCTTGTGCTAGCACACGGGAGGCAGCATTTTCTTCATAAAAGACCGTAGCTTTAGGTCATATTCTTTACGATTAAGTAACTAGTTAAGATAATATACCTATTTTTGCCCTCTAACTCACCCTGCGTTTACAGCCCGTCAGGTTCTGTGTCCTCATCTATATTTTAGTCTGATCATCATCCACCTACTCAAGAGTGAAGTATCTCTAATATCTAGATAGAATTGATCCAGAAGTGATTTCCTTCCTTATCACCTTCTTCAAGCTTGCTTTGCCTTTCATCATATCCATTCCACCTCTGGACTCAAACTTTCCTGTCTTTCAGTGTTGACTACTCTTTGTGATTTCTCCATGTAGGCTTCTTTCTTCTAGCAAATTAACTGCCATTTGTATTTTCCCCCTCAGTCTCTAGAGGGAACACTTGTGCAGGTGTCTTCAGAAATGAGGATTTCAGCTTCTGTATTTGACTGTCTTAGCTCATTTGGTAGACACTATACTGGTCTTTTCTAATGACAATGAAAGATTTTAAAAAAGTTAAAAAGGGAACAAGAAATATTCAATCCTCCTTAACTAGGGAATGTACTATGGGATGGTCTACATAAGTCTCTTTGCTAATATTAAATCATGTACACTGTCACATTAACTGAAATCACTAAATTGCATTCCAGTCTGAAAACAGATGTGAGGTACTGTATATTCTAATGTAAAAAGTTATGCAACATTCCTGTGTTACAAGATTCTGCAATATTTCCATTAATTTCCTTCCATAGATTTGTACCTCAAACTCTTTGTTGTTTGGAGAACATCCATTATCTCTTTGGACAAAGTATCTGAAGTTTTCTTTCACCTACCTCAATCAGACTTGAAAAATTTAGAGAATTTTGCCAGATTCCAAAAAGTAAATACTATTTAGCCCCATTTACTTAAAGGATCTGATCTTAAAAATCTTGTTTGTGTGCAAGAAAATAAATAAATAAATAAAAAAGATGATGAAATCATCTTTGGTACAAATGATACAGGTGGATTATTAGAAGCTGTGTCTCTACCGGGGGGCGGGGGGTGGGAGATGTGCAAGTGAAACCTAAGAATAGGAATCACATTTAATAGAAAAGACTTAAAAATATCAGTTCAGGAATAGGTTTCTGAAACATCTGCCTAGATATCTAGAAAACTTGTCTAACAAATAAACAAACAATCAAAACTTCTATTAGTAAAATTTTATATATAGCAGAAGTCCTTGTCTAATTATGAACATGAAATATAATGCTTAAGAATGCTGAAAGAATATTTCTATTTTTTTACAATACGAGATGCAGGAATTACTGCTGTTAGTTTTGAAGCTCTAGAAGCCTTTAATGTCTGACTACACCCCTAAATCAGCAATGAAACTGGATCAAACTTGCTTTAACCCCATGAGATCTTATAAAGTAATCTACAGTATGGGTCTTTTAATTGGCAAAATACATGCAGGCAACTAATGAGACTTGAAAATGGAATAGTTTATTGCACCTCCCAAAGGTTATTTGGGAAAAGTTAAAAGAATTCTGAACTGGTATTTACTCAGCACTTTATTCTACAAGTAGACAATGTGAGAAGGCTTTCTTGTTTCATATACAACTAATTACATTTTAAAAGAAATCACATTTTTAAATAGAATGAACCTTTCTGAATCATCAAGTATTTGATGATGAAGAACTGTATTTGACACACCAGTGATACGGAAGCAAAACGCTAAAATCAAATGATTTTCGGTTCAGCTATAATGTTCTTCCAACAACAATTAAAAACATAAAAATAAAAAATAAGCAATGCAACACAAAGAGAAAACATTAAAGTCACTGAAAGATTTTTTTTCTTTTTAATAAAAATGGCTCTACATCAAGTCTCATCTCCTCGTCATCCTACACATATTCTCGCCACATACTTTTATTGCTAGACACCATGGTGGGTTTCAATCCCCTGCAGTTATCATTAAAATGTTAACTGAAAGCAAACAATTGGAGAAGGGCCCTCAAGGTTAACACCTTTGGCTGTGGTTTTGTGCTGAGCAGAGTTTTAACACCCTTTGAGCGTGGCATTGAGCAAGGTTTATGGTAACTGCTCTGTGTCTGGTAGCTTTATGGGGAGCCTTTAAGCATTGTTAAAGTAATTTTTAAAAGTTGGGTGGTTTTGAGAGGGATTTCACACATTCCTTCCTCACAATGTTTTGCTCACAGCACTTATCAAGTGCTATGCAGGATTACTCCCATGGTTTTCCATGGCAAGTGTTTGGTGGTGGTGGAAGGGGAAAAAAGGAATTATAAAAATACGTTCAGTGTCCGATATCTTCAATGCTAATGTAGTTTTGTTTCCCTTGTCTGTATTATCACATAAATTGTTAACAAAGCCACAAAGACATTTCAGTTAACCTGTTTTCTGTTTTTCATTCTGGTGCTTTGGACAGCGACAGTTATTTCACTGTCATGAACCCCCTTAAAAAAAAACCAACAAATTAGCAAATTCACGGCCCAGGAGGGTGCAGAGAAGAGGGCATGTCGGAAAGATTAGATTGTTTACATTTCAATCGCAACAGACTTCTAAGAATTCACAATAATGTGCCGTGAATTCTGCCATCCCATCCCAAACATGTGAGAGGTATCACACTGATCATTCTCAGAAAAGGTGGTGCACATACAAGTGGAGTGCACAGTAACTTTTATTTACACACAAACATTCATCAAACAGAGTTAAAATGTTTTTAACAGGAACAAATGAACCAAAGAGAAGTCAAATTCTCTGAGAAGTGGGCAAACACGGATGTCTATGGACACCACCTTGCCTTTTCCTTGCCTCTCAGACTGACAAGAGGAGGTGGAGGGAAGTGAATGCAGAATATTGTGCCGGGGGACAACTGGGGATATATCCTGCGTGGGCTTGAGGTCAGAACACAGGCTGGGCTACAAGATAGGATTGGGCTCATTGTTCTTCTCCTGGATGCTCTGGACTGGAGGATTCCCCTGTGAGGGAGTTTGGATGCCCGTGGAGAATGTTTTGTTGGGCATGCTCCTCCCCATTACAGTGGTGGTGGGATTCTGGGTGGCAGCTGAAGGAGTAAGTAGAGAAGGTGGTTCTTATTCCTGGAGAGAAGCAGCAACCATAGTGGCGGGTGGGCCCTTAACGCATTCTGCCACCAGCTGGACTGAGGACTGCATGATCCCATTCCCTCTGTGCATCCTCCCACTGCCTGTGTGCTGTCTCTCCATTTGCAGAAATGCCTCGTCCTTCTTAAGACCCCGTTCCTCCCTTGCTCTAAGAAAGTTGAACTGCTCTTGACTCTTTCTGTCTATGCCAAGAAGCAGGTCTTCCAGGGTCCTTTTGCATCTTCCTCGGCTATCTCTGCGGTGCTGCTTCTGTCGTACCAACGGAATGGTTTCCTACAATACTTTTGTTAAAATGTTCTAATGCTCACAGTGCACCAAGAGGCCTGTTGGGGTGTGGTTCAGTTCCTTCAGGGATAACATTACCAGTCACCTTTTTCGTCTTTAAAAGTTGACCATAGCAGTTTTGAACGTCCCAGAACGCAAAATAGAAATGATTTTCCAGCACTGTGGAGGACCTCTGGCCACATATGCCAGAGAGATGTTTCTGTTAATGGTGACCCCACTATGTATTCTGAGTGCGGGGCTTTGGGGAGCCCTGCTGCTACAGACCTGAAGAACTAGCTTGAATTTCTGCTCAAATTGCCACCGAATCCAATAAGCATAATTCAGCAATTTGAGAGGAAACAGACTGTATTCTAAACTAGCATTTTGCGTTCCCATGGAAATGGAACAGAAAACCACAGAAAATTGTCCACCTACCCCATAATCTGCCCTCCATTGACAGGAAGTCCGGCCCTTGTGTCCAGTGAACAGCACTGAAACATACACGGAAACGGAGTGATTCCAGAAGAGTATATTTGCTGAATTTTCCCTGACCCTTTTGGTTAACACTGCAAATCAGTTTCCTCTCCACTGCGAAGAGACCTGGCATTGTGTTTGTGCAACCCCCAAAGTAGATATTTCACCCTCCCCCATTTCTCTCAGATTCCGCAGAGTGGCTCAGCATGGGAAGGGGACAGACAACAGAGACTAGGAGAGGTACAAAACATTTTAAATGGTCACAGGGAGAATGGGCCGCTCTGACGTTCTTCAGAAAACCAAATGGTTCCCTTTCCAGACCTATATTGGCCCCCATACAAATCACCAATGAACCTCACCCACTTCCACATGGTTTCCATTCATAAGGGAAAGGAAAGATAGGAGCTGGGAGAGAGGTGGTGCTGGATCTTTGCACAACCATAAGTGCCATGAAACTGGTCTTTCTCCCCACCCGAGCCCTTTTAAAATCTGCTCCTTCCCTCTCTCAGCCCCCACTTCCCATCACCTCTTTTTGCATGGCCTGGGGACCACCACTGTCAGTGCTGGTTTAGAAATCCACAGACAGAAGCATGACTGCTCGTGTCTGCTCAATGCTTTACATTGGTTCATGGGATTCCACTGAAATCATTTAATTGCAGCCCTGTGTTGCTCTGGGATCATGTTGGGATAGAGAGAGGGTGGCGCATCATGGAGGCCAGGCTGTGGTGGGGGTAGCAGCGGAGCAAGAGGGGATATTGTTGGGGAAATGGGGATCCATTGTAAAAAAACGCACAAATATCAGATTTTGGTTCCTGCAGCAGCTCTGGGTTTTCAGACTCTTCCAAAGGGTCTTTTTCCACTGAGTCTTCTGGGTAGAGATGCAGTTTTAGATGCTCCTCTTCCTCCATGTCTCCTGGCACTTCCTCTGGGAATTCCTGAAGTCCCTGATGTCTCCTTGTCCTGTCTCTTATCAGTGTCCTGACATATGATGAGGCTAGTCACTTCAGGCTCTGTAGTTGCCACTCTGGAAAGCACCCAGTCCAGCTCACCGTAGCATGGGCATGTGCTAAATCCCCTCCCAGGGAGGCTGTTGGGAGTCCTTCACTCTCTGGTAAAGGAGCCTGAGCTACTTTATATGCTCCTGGCACTAGGACGGAATGTAGTCTCCATGAAATCTCCCGGTGCAGATGAATGTTCCTGCTGACCAAGATGAAGTCGTGGAGGACAATCTACTCTAAACCACACATTGATGAGCACCTGTGCATGCTTTAGAGACCAAAAGGCTGCTCTCAAACCATGATTCACAATCACCTGTACTGATCAACAGAAAACTGTTTTGAAGTGCTCAGCATTGGCTGTTACTATCATTGCGGTGTGTGGAAGGTGTCAGGGACATTTATACCCTTGGGTAAGGGTCAGGCAGCAAAGTGTATTGTGGGAATGGCCCTGGAGGGCTATGATAAGTGCCCTGGTATACACCCTTTTCTCCTGTGCACACGACACTGTAGAATGGGTACAGGGCCATACCACAGCAGAGATGTGTATATAGAGACACCCTTCATCCGTGGTAGCTTTTGTGCACTAGACTGTCCTTCAAGAACATGCTTCCAGGCTTCAGGTGTGAACAATAGAGGGGTTGTGGCACAAGAAGTGCACATGTATCCGTGTACAGTCAAAAGTATGGATGCAATCACAGGGTGGTTTTTTAAAAATATAACACAACACCTAGGTCAGTTGAGTGCCTAATTCCCCTCAGCACTTTTGAAAATCCCACCCTTGACCTTTGAAGAATAGGATTTGTCTATCTTAAGTCAAAATGAACATTCAATTCTCTGGTCTCACCTGAGCAAGATCACCCACAATCAGCAGCCTGCAGTTGAGCAAGAGTCAGAAGTGGAATAGCTAGATTTTCCCAGGTCAGGATAGAGGTAAAGTGGCAAGAAATTGTATAATAGCATGCACCAGTGTTATCTAGCCAATTATATCAATATCTCCAAAAATATCACTCACTGTGAGTCAACAATGAACAACATAGAGGAGCAGAAATTAGTAAAGGGTAAGCATCACAAGTGTAGCGATTTAACTAAGTCTATCATTAACTGACCAAGATTACTTTTACTTCCTTGTTTTAGGCCATTCAGAAATGCAGTTTGTAATGGTATTTAAATAGTACTATCACAATTCAAAAATCAGGAAGCATATTAAGCAAAAATCAAGTTCCCTAACATTTGTTTCATGCTCTAACTAAAGTTTCAATAGTTAGCAATTACTAGCCAACTATGTAAAATGCAGTATGTTCAAAAATACAATATATACATATGTTTTTCTCTATCTTACAGACTGCCTCTGTTCTTGTGTTATAACCAGGCATTCAAGATTATATTGAAACCAAGCTAATTGGTTTGAGTTGAATTTGTCCAGGAAGTGGAAGAGAAGCACTCCCACTGGAGAACTGTTGGCTCTGGAACTTAACTCTCCTCCTTGGTTTGACAGAACTTTTATTTTTTCACTTCGAGGGCAAGACCATGGCTTGTTCTGAGGAAACTGGTTGTATGAACAGAGGAGAGAATGACAATGGTTTTGTTTGGTTTAGAGGATCTTGTTGACATTAAGTTAATTTGTATTTTCTTTGTTTTTAATAAGTGGATCTGCGGACACCCAGAGCTGTTGGGACAGAGAAAATTAAAATAAAATATCTGCATGTTTTAAATGTTTAATTCTACCAAATATCAGATCTGACCTATGTCGTGCTCATATTTCCTACACAAACAGATGCACATGCAAACTAGATGCATATTGGATGGATATCCATACAAGAAATATGGCTAAATGCACACTTGAACATCTCCCTAAATGTCCCAGCATTTCTGTTGAGTCCAAAAGCAGAATATCAACAAAAATATACACATATTAAAGTCACAGGAAGTATGTGAAATAAGATATGGAATACATATCCAAAACATATCTAAAGCACCTATTCACTTCAGCTGAAGTTTCAGTCTGTTTGTCCTACGCTTGAAGTCACAACTTGTTTATTTCAGAGTTTGTGATAATGAGCTAGAGTGTTTTTTTCATAAGTGGACTATCCAGGGAAAAAGCAGCCTGAGTTCAACAAAGTCTATTTGTTGTGATATGTTTTACTTGTTAAATAGCAGACAAATAATGTTTGAAGAAAAATTTGTCATTTACAATTTTAAGTGATTTATTTTTCCTCGCTAAATTATATTCAAATCAAGAAAAAAAGTGAAGACATTTCCTTCACCACTATTGAAAGGTAATCTTCTAGTCTGCCTGCTTTTTAATTATAAAGGGCACCTAATCTGTTTACGCCTTAACGCTCCTGAATGTGACCTGTTTGTGTCTGGATTTTAACAGGATACTTTTCAAATTTCTTATATTTACAGAAGATAAGTGTAAGCAGAGTCAGGGTGGGCTCCACCCTGAAATCTGGTGGTGAGGTGTGGCAAGTTGTGGAAAAGAACTTCAGGGGCTGATCTCATTTGCATAGGCACACCCACTCCGCCTAGAATGAGGCCATAACTGCCCAAATGGTCACTTTGGCTGTTGTGGGATCCCCAGTGTCTCTGTTATTGGGGCAGGAAGAATAAATTGTTATTACCCTGATTATGGGAACTGTGCTTGGAACTGTACTTGGCCTTTTGTTATGATGGAGGGACTCAACGTCAACTGAGTAGCACTCGCTAGGCAAGGGACATGGGTTCCAAAACTCTGTGAACTGAGAGAGACTTGAGACAGGTATTAGTGCCTGGTGGTGTAGGCCCCTTTGTGAGGGCCTGAAGCACCAATTGCACCTTTGTCTCTCTCCACTGTGGAATGTCAGAGCTAATTTTGGGTCTGTTAAGAGTCTTGTTACAGGTACTGTGCTGCATTCACTTTGGCCTTAGGGTGTACCAGCACTAAGGCTCCCACTACTACGAGCTGAAATCACTGAGAGCTGAAATCACTGAGCGCTGTGTCAAGTAGTGGGGAGCCGGAAGATCTAGTGTGCAGCGGTGCTGTTCGTGAGACGGTGGGGTGAGCAGAGCTGTTCGTGAGACAGCGAGCTGTGCAGAGCGGAGCCGGTTGTGGTGGAGCGGAGCTGTTCGTGAGACAGCGGTTTGTTCGTGAGACGGCGAGCTGAGCGGAGCCGGTCGTGGTAGAGCGGAGCTGTTCGTGAGACAGCGGTGTGTTCATGAGACGGCGAGCTGAGCAGAGCTGTTCGTGAGACGGCGAGCTGTGCAGAGCGGAGCCGGTCGTGGTGGAGCGGAGCCGTTCGTGAGACAGCGTAGCAGAGCAGAGCCCTGTGGGGCAGTCAGCTTCAGGACACATAAGGTGCCCCTTACCTCTTTCCCCCACACACAGGCACATTTTAGCCAGACTGGGGAGTAACACTCTGCAGATGAACTTTTGAACTCTGGGGCTGGACTTTTTGGACTTTGGGTGATTTGTGGATTGCTGGACTCAAGAGACGTTTGGGTTCTGGGACTCAAGAACCCGAGGGAAAGGATGTGGCCAAATTTTTCTGGGGTGGGTCTTTGCTCATGGTTTGGTTAATGAACACTAGTTGTGGTGTTTCCCCAATTTAATGCTGATGTCGTTTACCTCATGTTATTAAAGATTCTCTACTACACCAAGACTCTGTGCTTGCGAGAGAGGAAGTATTGCCTCTTTGAGGCGCCCAGGGGGTGTGTAAGATTTTCCCTGGTCACTGGGTGGGGGCTCGAGCCAGTTTTGCATTTGTTTTGATGAGAGAGAACCCCTGTGTCCTGAACCCGGCCCTTGCTGCTATCAACTTGGCCTGGCAGAAGGGTTACATAAGAATATCCTGTTCCTGACCTCTGCTGATGCACAGCTCAAAAAAGATTGGCTAATCAGTTGTGTCATTACAATGGGCTGTTACTATAGCCTGTGGGTACTTCAGGAGAATCTAGTGAGTACCTAGAACAGCGGCAAAAAATATTTTGAAATAAAAAAAAGCAACCTTATATATGTTAAATGAATAAATACTAAGTCAATTTGAAATTACTAGAGTCGATGCAATAAGTTAAAACACAGGAAACAATTTTCCTCACTGCTTTTTCCCTTTGCACTTTTTGTCAAATTCCTCTTGTGTAGAGAAAAGGTTAACTCTTAAAGCTTTGTCTTTGTCTGGCAAGCAAGAGACAAAACTTTTGTTGTTCAGAGCTGTTAAATAACCACCCCCTCGAAAGACAAAATTTTTGTTGACGACAAGCTCCAGCGCAAACAGCACTAACACCGTTAATGCCGCTTGTTGTGGGTGGAAGTTTTCTGTCGGCAGGAGAGCTCGCTCTTGCCGACAAATAGCAGCTATCCAGCGTGCCTTTTAGCGGCATGGCTGCAGTGGCACAGCCGTGTCGTTAAAAGCTGCATAGTGTAGACACAGCCTTAGGCTCTTTATTGAAAATGGAGCTTGGGGCACTAATCTGTCATAACCATTAACCTGCAGGAAGAATGTGACAATATTTCAACAAAAGAAAATTAGGAAAGCAATTCCATGTTAACTTTAAAAAGTCTAATGGGAGTCTCATAGCTAAGGGAGACTGACCCAGATGTTGATTATCCATCCGTCTCCAACCTGAAGCAAATTAGACAGGAAAAATGTGTTAGTCCAAATTGTCCACCTCTTATAAAAACTGCTTCTAAAATGGCACAATTTACTAAATATAATTTCAAATAGAAATGTTTCTTCCTTTCACTTACAGTATCAAATAGAAAGTAGGAAATAGCATGCACCTTTTCAATATCAAATAGATTCATGTTATTAGAATCTTATGCCTTTTTCACTCCAAATCCAAGTTTTACATGATACATTCCCATATTTGTATGCTGTATTTTTTATTCATTGATATTGACCTTAACATATAAACTACCTTGATAGAATTTAGGATCAGCCAAATGCCAAATTAAGTTCTTTGGCTTCATTTGTTGTATAAAGAATGAATTCTAATAGGCAGGGACAATTACATAACTGCACTTCAAAGCAGTCTACAAACCAAGCAACTACAAAGTAACATCTTTGCCTTCAGCAATCACACTCCAGTGACTCATTCAAGTGACCTTATTTGCTCATTAGAAGCTCTAGGTGCAGGTTGCAAATGTCAAAGAGCCTGAATTTGCATTTGAAAAAAAAAAAACATCTTGCAGCATTTTACTGGTAATATTCCTGAGATTTCAGGTCACATCTAATTTTATTTGCTTATCTGCATTTTTTACTTCAACTATTGTTATTCCTCCTAAATCCATGCCCACAATGAACATGCTACACTTTAGTATTCCTTCACTCTAGCTTGTAAATGCTTTGATACTTTCATGCCAAAAGCTTCTAATTAAATAACCATTTCTCCTGGAAACATTAAAATTCTGTTTTTTCTACCTAATCTTCAGCAGTAAATGAGAACTTGCAATGACAGAAAAACATGAATATAGGGGGAAAACCCACATTTTTTTATTTAGGGATAGATGAGCTAATAGAGATTCACACTGCACCACAACGTTTCATAATTTGGTGCCAATCTCATTGTTAAAATTGCAGCTAACCCTTCAGTGAGCTCTTAGTAGGTGACCTCTGGATGCATGCAGAACTTATAGCAGGATTTCTAACCTTTCATACACAAATGAACAATATACTCTGTGACAATAATATAACCCCAAATCACCTATTTAATAAATTTAAACTTGGTGCATGTAAAAGCTGATGGACTTTTGTAGCACAATCACAGATATATAGTTTATGAAGCCAGAAAGGACATTGCATTCATCTAGTCCTCTAACCAAACACTAACATACAAATGGGTAGTATAAGCTTCTTTACACTTCCCAGCAACATACCTCAATCTGGTTCTGGAAGAACTGAATCGGTGGGTGTCATAAATATAAAGGGAAGGGTAAACCCCTTTGAAATCCCTCCTGGCCAGGGGAAAGTTCCTCTCACCTGTAAAGGGTTAAGAAGCTAAAGGTAACCTCGCTGGCACCTGACCAAAATGACCAATGAGGAGACAAGATACTTTCAAAAGCTGGGAGGAGGGAGAGAAACAAAGGGTCTGTGTGTCTGTCTATATGCTGGTCTTTACCGGAGATAGACCAGGAATGGAGTCTTAGAACTTTTAGTAAGTAATCTAGCTAGGTATGTGTTAGATTATGATTTCTTTAAATGGCTGAGAAAAGAATTGTGCTGAATAGAATAACTATTTCTGTCTGTGTATCTTTTTTGTAACTTAAGGTTTTGCCTAGAGGGGTTCTCTATGTTTTTGAATCTAATTACCCTGTAAGATATCTACCATCCTGATTTTACAGGGGGGATTTCTTTATTTCTATTTACTTCTATTTTTATTAAAAGTCTTCTTGTAAGAAACTGAATGCTTTTTCATTGTTCTCAGATCTAAGGGTTTGGGTCTGTGGTCACCTATGCAAATTGGTGAGGCTTTTTATCCAACATTTCCCAGGAAAGGGGGGGTGCAAGTGTTGGGAGGATTGTTCATTGTTCTTAAGATCCAAGGGTCTGGGTCTGTAGTCACCTAGGCAAATTGGTGAGACTTTTTACCAAACCTTGTCCAGGAAGTGGGGTGCAAGGTTTTGGGAAGTATTTTGGGGGGAAAGACGCGTCCAAACAGCTCTTCCCCAGTAACCAGTATTAGTTTGGTGGGTGGTAGCGGCCAGTCCAAGGACAACGGGTGGAATATTTTGTACCTTGGGGAAGTTTTGACCTAAGCTGGTAAAGATAAGCTTAGGAGGTTTTTCATGCAGGTCCCCACATCTGTACCCTAGAGTTCAGAGTGGGGGAGGAACCTTGACAGTGGGTGAGAACATTTTACTCATCAAGTCTATTCAATTCTAGACCTCTCTATTGAGACTGCCAAAATGAACACCCATTGGCTTTCAAAATTCATCATCAAGTTCTTAAGTGCTTGCATTTCACACTGAAGTTCCAAATGAAGAATAAGGGATGGTTAGTGGAAGAAATGTTCAGAAGATTGAAAAACTCCTAAATGACATTTTAAATTGAAAATACATAGCTATAACAGAATTTCTAGATAAAAACAAAGCATGAAAACATTTCCAATTTATAGAACCCCAAATATATTTTCTTACACACCTATCTATGGGTAAAGTGTTTTACTAGAAAACTGAATCCAAAAATCCATGGCTTTAATTGCAGAACAAAAATTATGAAAAAAGATATTCCCCCTTAAAAAGTAATTTTAAGAACTGAAGCCTAAAAATCAGGATTTTGGGTAGTTGACGAGAGGAGATAAAGAAGGTTAGGATAAGTGAGTAGAAGTATATAAGCTGTTAACATGCAGAACTATTTCATTTAAAATTGGCATTAAAAACATTTCTACATAATACATATAAAATAAATGTTAGACTACTATAAAAGATTCAGTTAAAATAGAAAAGGAGAAAATAAGCTGCTTTTTGTGATTTTTTTTACCCATAAACTGTCCAAGTCAGCTATTTTTGTTGATTAATGGTTTAAAAAAAAATCTAAGCTAACAATATTTTAAATGCTCCTAAAAGATATCAAAGCATATAATGTATATCTCCTCTGGCTATACAGAGTATAAATAAGGGCTTCCCATTGACTTGCTTGGCTAATAAAATAGTTTATACCCTTGACATAAAGCTCCAAAAATAAGCGTAACTCCTCTAGACCTGAAAAGCCCAAAAGACTTTTCACAGCTTTATCTACACTGAAGGAAATTCTAGAATTTTTTCCCTCACCTTTACTAACACTGGTTCTACCAACACAAGGAGCATTTGTAGCCCCAGTATAGATTGACCACCGGCTACCCATAGTGTTTTAAGCCCTGTGTACAATAGCACTACTTAGAGCATGTCTAATTGACAGTGCTTAAAACACTGCTGGCATCCAGTGACCCTTCTCCACCAGTGTGCCCACTATTGCCTTGTTTGATCTCTTGCAACTGAACAGAGTATGAATAGCTCTCAGGGGCCTTTCAGTTCTGGGAGTGTTCCAACAAATCCCTGTGCCATATTAATTCTAGCATCCATCTGTTCAAGATTCACTGAGCCCAGGTTTCCTGAAAATGGGAGATTCTGCCACACTGATGCATGCCTGGCTAGTGAAACATACTATACAAGTCCTGCTGAGCTCTCTGTGGAACCTGTTGAGATGTTTAGGCTTAATTCTAGCTTTCTACTTTGGCATTTTTGGTTTGAGAAATGGAGAGAGGAGAACCATCGTCTTAGTTGTGCTTTTCTGAAGGAAGATGAGATACTCTTCATCTGCCATTGTTTACTGACACAATCTCACCCAGCTTTTCCCCAGACAGAATGGAACCAAAATTTAGATGTGCACAGGATCTGCTCAGAGTAACTGTCTGCTGTCCAAGGTGTCATTTAAAGATTATCACTGTACAAGAAGTCACAGAGCATGCAGTTTAACACAGTGTGTTTAAGAATATATCTATGACAAAGGCTATGACTAGGAATATTTTCTTTAGGAGAAACACCAGAACATAGTGGTGCTTGTGAAACAGGTGGTGGGAAGTGAGGCTCTCAGACCTGCAACGGAGGCCTCAAAGCCCCTTCACAAGATACTCTAACTTCTCCAACATTGTCCTTGTGAAAGAAGTCATTCTCTGGAGAGATCACCATGACCTTGCCTAGGTAAGCAACTGCCATGTTTACCTTTGGAATGGCTGTGAAAGACTCCCTTGGCTCTTGGGATCTGTAAAAAATGGGCCTGCTTTGTGAGAAGGCTGTTTGTGGTTGTCCTCCTGCTGGGAATCTCTGCCTGAGCATAGGTGGTGCTGTGCATTCCTTTTGTCTGCTTTAGAACCACAGAGCACAGAAAAGAGGGAGCCACAGTCTTGATGAGACCCAGAAACCCAAAGCTAATCAGGCTGAGAGCAAGAGGGCCATAGTTCACTCTCTATTGTATTAGCAAATGGTGTAATTTCTGGACTTGCTTCTGTTTCTTAGGGTATGTCTACACTACGAAATTAGGTCGAATTTATAGAAGTCGGTTTTTTTTAAATCGGTTTTATATATTCGAGTGTGTGTGTCCCCACAGAAAATGCTCTAAGTGCATTAAGTGCATTAACTCGGCGGAGCGCTTCCACAGTACCGAGGCAAGCGTCGACTTCCGGAGCGTTGCACTGTGGGTAGCTATCCCACAGTTCCCGCAGTCTCCGCTGCCCATTGGAATTCTGGGTTGATATCCCAATGCTTGATGGGGCTAAAACATTGTCGCGGGTGGTTCTGGGTACATATCGTCAGGACCCCGTTCCCACCCTCCCTCCCCCCGTGAAAGCAAGGGCAGACAATCATTTCGCGCCTTTTTTGTCTGCTGCCAGCCAAAGATGTAAAGGATAGATGGAGTGGGTCAGAACAAGAAATAGACCAGATTTGTTTTGTACTCATTTTCCTCCTCCCCTGTCTAGATCACACTGCAGTCAGTCACAGAGAAGGCGCAGCGAGGTTAATCTAGCCATGTATCAATCAGAGGCCAGGCTAACCTCCTTGTTCCAATAAGAACGATAACTTTGGTGCACCATTTCTTATTGGAACCCTCCGTGCAGTCCTGCCTGAAATACTCCTTGATGTACAGGCACACCCTTTGTTGATTTTAGCTCCCTGAAGCCAACCCTGTAAGCCGTGTCGTCAGTCGCCCCTCCCTCCGTCAGAGCAACGGCAGACAATCGTTCCGCACCTTTTTTCTGTGCGGACGCCATACCAAGGCAAGCATGGAGGCCGCTGAGCTCATTTTGGCAATTAGGAGCACATCAACCACCACACGCATTATCCAGCAGTATATGCAGCACCAGAACATGGCAACGCGATACCGGGCGAGGAGGCGACGTCAGCGCGGTCCCGTGAGTGATCAGGACATGGACACAGATTTCTCTGAAAGCATGGGCCCTGCCAATGCATGCATCATGGTGCTAATGGGGCAGGTTCATGCTGTGGAACGCCGATTCTGGGCTCGGGAAACAAGCACAGACTGGTGGGACCGCATAGTATTGCGGGTCTGGGACGATTCCCAGTGGCTGCGAAACTTTCGCATGTGTAAGGGCACTTTCATGGAACTTTGTGACTTGCTTTCCCCTGCCCTGAAGCGCATGAATACCAGGATGAGAGCAGCCCTCACAGTTGAGAAGCGAGTGGCGATAGCCCTGTGGAAGCTTGCAACGCCAGACAGCTACCGGTCAGTTAGGAATCAATTTGGAGTGGGCAAATCTACTGTGGGGGCTGCTGTGATGCAAGTAGCTCATGCAATCAAAGATCTGCTGATATCTAGGGTAGTGACCCTGGGAAATTTGCAGGTCATAGTGGATGGCTTTGCTGCAATGGGATTCCCTAACTGTGGTGGGGCTATAGACGGAACCCATATCCCTATCTTGGCACCAGAGCACCAAGCCGGCGAGTACATAAACCGCAAGGGGTACTTTTCGATAGTGCTGCAAGCTCTGGTGGATCACAAGGGACGTTTCACCAACATCAACGTGGGATGGCCGGGAAAGGTGCATGACGCTCGCATCTTCAGGAACTCTGGTCTGTTTCAAAAGCTGCAGGAAGGGACTTTCTTCCCAGACCAGAAAATAACTGTTGGGGATGTTGAAATGCCTATATGTATCCTTGGGGACCCAGCCTACCCCTTAATGCCATGGCTTATGAAGCCGTACACAGGCAGCCTGGACAGTGGTCAGGAGCTGTTCAACTACAGGCTGAGCAAGTGCAGAATGGTGGTAGAATGTGCATTTGGACGTTTAAAGGCGCGCTGGCGCAGTTTACTGACTCGCTTAGACCTCAGCGAAACCAATATTCCCACTGTTATTACTGCTTGCTGTGTGCTCCACAATATCTGTGAGAGTAAGGAGGAGATGTTTATGGCGGGGTGGGAGGTTGAGGCAAATCGCCTAGCTGCTGGTTACGCGCAGCCAGACACCAGGGCGGTTAGAAGAGCTCAGGAGGGCGCGGTACGCATCAGAGAAGCTTTGAAAACCAGTTTCATGACTGGCCAGGCTACAGTGTGAAAGTTCTGTTTGTTTCTCCCTGATGAAACCCCCCGCCCCTTGGTTCACTCTACTTCCCTGTAAGCTAACCACCCTCCTCTCCTCCCTTTAATCACCGCTTGCAGAGGCAATAAAGTCATTGCTGCTTCACAGTCATGCATTCGTTATTCATTCATCACACAAATAGGGAGATGACTACCAAGGTAGCCCAGGAGGGGTGGTGGAGGAGGGAAGGAAAATGCCACACAGCACTTTAAGCACAGCACTTCAAAAGTTTACAACTTTAAAATTTATTGAATGACAGCCTTCTTTTTTTTGGGCAATCCTCTGTTGTGGAGTGGCTGGTTGGCCGGAGGCCGCCCCACCGCGTTCTTGGGCGTCTGGGTGTGGAGGCTATGGAACTTGGGGAGGAGGGCGGTTGGTTACAGAGGGGCAGCAGTGGCAGTCTGTGCTCCAGCTGCCTTTGCTGCAGCTCAACCATACACTGGAGCATTCTGGTTTGGTCCTGCAGCAGCCTCAGCATTGAATCCTGCCTCCTCTCATCACGCTGCCGCCACATTTGAGCTTCAGCCCTGTCTTCAGCCCGCCACTTACTCTCTTCAGCCCGCCACTTACTCTCTTCAGCCCTCCACCTCTCCTCCCGGTCATTTTGTGCTTTCCTGCACTCTGACATTATTTGCCTCCACGCATTCGTCTGTGCTCTGTCAGTGTGGGAGGACAGCATAAGCTCGGAGAATGTTTCATCGCGAGTGCGTTTTTTTTTTCTTTCTAATCTTCACTAGCCTCTGGGAAGGAGAAGATCCTGTGATCATTGAAACACATGCAGCTGGTGGAGAAAAAAAAAGGGACAGCGGTATTTAAAAAGACACATTTTATAAAACAGTCGCTACACTCTTTCAGGGTAAACCTTGCTGTTAACATTACATATATAGCACATGTGCTTTCGTTACAAGGTCGCATTTTGCCTCCTCCCACCGCGTGACTACCCCCTCAACCTTCCCTCCTCCCTGTGGCTAACAGCGGGGAACATTTCTGTTCAGCCACAGGCAAACAGCCCAGCAGGAATGGGCTATACTGAGTGTCCCTGAAGAAAAGCACCCTATTTCAACCAGGTGACCATGAATTATATCTCACTCTCCTGAGGATAACACAGAGAGAGAAAGAACGGATTTTGGTTGAATGCCAGCAAACATACACTGCAATGCTTTGTTCTACAGTGATTCCCGAGTATGTGTTACTGGCCTGGAGTGATAAAAGTGTCCTACCATGAAGGACGAAATAAGGCTGCCCTCCCCAGAAACCTTTTGCAAAGGCTTTAGGACTACATCTAGGAGAACCGCAAATGCCAGGGCAAAGTAATCCTTTCACATGCTTGCTTTTAAACCATGTATAGCATTTTAAAAGGTACACTCACCAGAGGTCCCTTCTCCGCCTGCTGGGTCCAGGAGGCAGCCTTGGGTGGGTTCGGGGGGTACTGGCTCCAGGTCTAGGGTGAGAAACAGTTCCTGGCTGTTGGGAAAACCGGTTTCTCCGCTTGCTTGCTGTGAGCTATCTACAACCTCCTCCTCATCTTCTTCGTCCCCAAAACCTGCTTCCGTATTGCCTCCATCTCCATTGAAGGAGTCAAACAACACGGCTGGGGTAGTGGTGGCTGAACCCCCTAAAATGGCATGCAGCTCATCATAGAAGCGGCATGTTTGGGGCTCTGACCCAGAGCGGCTGTTCGCCTCTCTGGTTTTCTGGTAGGCTTGCCTCAGCTCCTTCAGTTTCACGCGGCACTGCTTCGGGTCCCTGTTATGGCCTCTGTCCTTCATGCCCTGGGAGATTTTCACAAAGGTTTTGGCATTTCGAAAACTGGAACGGAGTTCTGATAGCACGGATTCCTCTCCCCAAACAGCGATCAGATCCCGTACCTCCCGTTCGGTCCATGCTGGAGCTCTTTTGCGATTCTGGGACTCCATCATGGTCACCTGTGCTGATGAGCTCTGCATGGTCACCTGCAGCTTGCCACGCTGGCCAAACAGGAAATGAGATTCAAAAGTTTGCGGTTCTTTTCCTGTCTACCTGGCCAGTGCATCTGAGTTGAGAGTGCTGTCCAGAGCGGTCAGAATGGAGCACTCTGGGATAGCTCCCGGAGGCCAATACCATCGAATTGTGTCCACAGTACCCCAAATTCGAGCTGGGAACGTCGATTTAAGCGCTAATCCACTTGTCAGGGGTGGAGTAAGGAAATCGATTTTAAGAGCCCTTTAAGTCGAAATAAAGGGCTTCACTGTGTGGACGGGTGCAGGTTTAAATCG
The DNA here is from genome assembly GCF_965140285.1 of Lepidochelys kempii. Lineage (NCBI taxonomy): Eukaryota > Metazoa > Chordata > Testudines > Cheloniidae > Lepidochelys > Lepidochelys kempii. The sequence continues at coordinate 181,760,558 of NC_136380.1, forward strand.
ATTTAACGTTGCTAAATTCGACCTAAAGTCCTAGTGTAGACCAGGGCTTAGACAGCTCTGCCATAGGTGTTAGAGCAGCAGAGGCTGGTTACAGGGAGCTTAGAAGGGAAGTCTTGCACTGGAGTACCCTAAGAGATAAAGATGAAGCAGCAGGAAGGGAAGCAGAGAATTGATACAGATAAAAAAAACGTTCACTACTATTCAAAAAATTATTCAAAAACTCCAGTTTTCAACATAGCACAATACAACGGGAGAGCATCAACTCCTGACCTAATTCAGCAGAGAGAGGCAGAACTTCTGCCCAGTGGAAGTAAGGGACAGGCTGTCTTGCAGATGAGTAGCCCTTCAGCAGCACTGAGTGACCCGAATTCCTAGCAGAGGAGACCGATCAAATTTATCATGGTTTGGGAGAAGTGTTATGAACCAGAAGAACCACATTTTAGGGGAAAATACATAAAATAGCGTCTTTCAGAAAAGCAAATCCACTAGGAAAAAAATTAAAATAGGCTTAAACGTAAAGAGACTAGTACTAGACTATGTGATTAAATTGTACAACAGTATTGTCAATGTTAGGCCTCAAACTTCCATATGCTTCAAAAAGTAAACCTTGCAAAATTAAGCTTAAGCTTGTGGTCGAAACGCGCTGCAATCAAATAATTTTTTATGCTGACTCCCATGTACTTATCAAACGCACATTACCCACATTTAAAACTCAGTTGGTTACAAAAAATACATAGGCCTAAATAATACCATTAACGAACAACTGGCTCCTGAAAAATAAGTATGCATAAATTATACAATTAGGGCAACCACACTAACCACATTAACAATGTGGCCCACCCTAATTGATCGGTCCGTTTTAAAACATGGCTGTCAGACCAGATAAAAACTACGAAGGCACAGAACCAAGTGTGTTCTTGGTCATAAGGGAAATCTGACCCACACCCCCTAAACCAAAGGGACGTGCACTTTGAGAAGTAGAGAAGTAGAGAAGTCTGGTTGCTTGAGATGATTTGACCTTAGTTGTATCAATACTATAGTGTAAAATCAATTGTAAGTGGCTGGCGTATAATAGCTTTGCATGCATTTGTGCTTGTCTTTCAAATAGCCCAAGCGGATGCATGCAAGGCTGTTGTCCATTAGCTCCTTGTACGTGTAGTTGTGCTTGTTTTTGGTATATCCTGCCACCAAAAATATATAACCGGTAAATAATAGCTTTATTTATGCTTGTCTTCAGTGCTTCTGTTATAACCTGCCAGAACCAGCCTGTGTAAAGTCACTGTTCAAAAACTCCTAAATGGTCCACAATATTACACGTACTTGTGCTTTTCTTCAGTATAACCTGCCATTTATATTAATTCTTATTCAATGCTGGTCTTTGTTTTTGCTTTTCGTATTTTGCCTGTGCTGTCTTTATAGTAAAAAATCATTAAAAACCTTTTTTGAGGAATAACTAGGAGCTTTAATTTTTCTTATAAGGGCACTGCTCAACATCATTACATCTGTGTTGGGTGGTGGGAAGTAGTGATCACCCTGGGCCCAATTATGGTCCTGATGCGTGCCTCCTTCTTCCTATCTCCGCAGACTACAGTATGAAAAAGCTTTAATTCGGAATCTAAATGACAGCCTCGCTTGATCAGAGGTGTACTTGGCACTAAGCCTCAATTGTCCACACAGAGAGAGACACAGACAAACACACACAGTTAACAGGCAGGAGTGTGCCTTGCGCAATGGGATTCTCTCATTAAAAAAAAAACACTTACCAGATAAAATTGCAAAGTAAATCACCTCTGTTCTTGTCCTTTTTATAACAAATTATGTTTTTCATATGCTTGAGCTATTCTCACTTTATGAAATCCCAATGATTTCCAGAGTCAAAATAAATGTGTAAAGCCCAACACACACATTCGTGCGCACAACCAAAACCAACTAAAAAAAGAGACTGGAGAAAATGCTAGCATTGGATGAATAACTCAAAACAAATTTGCCATGAATATTTGCTTGAATTAAAAAAAACCAAAACAAATCAAATTTCCTTTGACTGTGCCTGAAGCCAAAATATGGTCCTGAACCTGCCTAGATGTCCAAGACAAACTAGCAAGGGACCAAGTTATTGAAACTCATGTGGACTTGCACATTAAAACGAGTGACTGGAAGCTGTGGAATTTCCTGTATAACTGTTGTCATATACAGCAGCCGAGCAGGAACAGAAGCAATACACCCCGGATTCTATGAGTACAAGTCAATGTACTATTTATAATGAGAAAGGAGCTACTAATACTATAAATAAATACAGGAAATGTTTTTTGAGAGGCTTGAAAAAAATAAATTCAGTTTGTGAAACAAAGGACACTGACAATGAAAAAAGAAGAAAATATTTCTACAGACCTTCAGGAATCATGAAAAGATTGGCCATAAAAGAAATGTTGTTTATAAATTTAAAGGAAGCCAGGATAGTGTCACAAGTACTTGATGACAGTACCCCACCCATTTTGAGGAAGGACCTGATACCAACAGGAAGGGGCAGAGTTTGGAGTTACTATGAGTAGTACTCATCTTTTAAAATCTTGACCATTAAACAACAACAAAGAGTGTTACATTGAATACAGAACTGCAGTACACGGGAACTATGGGAATCAGTTCAAATTAAGCAGTTTTTAACAAAACCAGCTAAAAATGCTTGGGAATAGAAACTCTAAACTGAACACCTCAGTAATTTTTAAAACAGTGACTGGTAATTCATACCAGTCCAAAAGAAGGTTTGAGTACTGAACCTCTGGAATCTGAGGAGCTTGGAAACAAGGAATGACTAAGCTAATATTCAGGTTTTGGATTTAATTATGGCTTACAACTATGGTAGATATCCATAAAATTACACTGCAAATCAGCAGGTCATTTGGCTTGCAGGCCAAGGTCTAATCCATTGCAACACAGGGCCTGCCAGTCTAGTCAGACTAACTTTCTGTTTGAATTTTGCTATCTTTAAAATGGGCTTATTAAGAATTTGTTGTTTTCCATCTGCAGACCTCAAAGGACTTTATGAAAAATCAGGTAGCACAGACTAGCATAATTTTACACATATGGGTAACCAATGCACAGGTAAATGGAGTAATTTGCCCAAGTTCACAAAGCAAATTTGTCAGACACAGAAGCTGTGTTCTGACTCACCGGCCAAGGCCTAACCAGGACTACAGTGTGGGGCAGCTCCTCCCAACCATCTAGTGGCTCAGTTTCCATACTATAGTAACAACAACAACTTAGCACATACTAAAAACAGGGCATTAGAATAAGAACTGAACACGTTCTCAAACTGCTACTTCTACTTGCACTTCCTGCTGGATGATCGTAAGTAAGTATAGTTAGGAATCTACATTCACTTTACAGTGTGTGTTTACTGTATACTATACAATATCAAACAATGTAAGCTTATTATGTGGATATAAAAAAGTAAACAAAACATTATTTCTTACCTTTTCATTACAGTTTGTATTCAAGTTAAAAATAAAGTTAAAGGTAAGCGTTGAACTTCTATGACCAAGCAGAATAGTAAATGAAAGGATATTTTCCTTGAGTTTCAGCACCCACTCTGTATTCAGCATAACTTTTAGATGGATGGAAATTGAATATAAAAATTAGATTTGCCCTCTCAAATACGATGACCTTATTTGATTCATGAGTTTCAGTCACAAAAGCCTGGGAAGAAAATAGATAGTTGTTACAAAAATAATACATTCCTTATTTGTAATTAAAATGCACTACAATAGGAAGTTACATTGCAACTTTGCTTGAATTTAACTAAAAGCAAAACTGACAAAAAGATTAACTCTGGTATCAATACAGCTTTAAACCATGAACTCTCTCACAGGGTATATAACTTCATATAAGATTTCAGATCAGAAAACTATATCTTTAATTTTTAAACAGCTAAGTAAGATATAAAAGAAAAAGGTGGAATAAAAGTCAAATATACATTTTACAGTGACAACTGAAAAAAAAAAAATACACCTGATGAGAATTCTTTTGAGGCAAAGATAAATTATGCATCAGCGTCCACACACGCTTCTTCCCAAAAATGGCTGTGAACGTCCTTTAGTTTTAAAAAAAGGCACCAACTCTTTCTAGTCTGGATCAGCATCACTGCCACTGTGGGTCATTTAGAAGTTGAACAGAAGATTTGAAATAAGGAGGATGCTTTTTTGTATTGCATAATGTGATACGGGGTTGGATCATTATTTGCCCCTTAGTGCTGAAAATGGCATTGGTGATCAACCATGCTAGGATACGTAGGACCTGCAACAAAAAACTATTCCATATGTAATACCTTTGCTCTGTTTGTTAAAGCCACACACCAAAGAAAATAACTACATGGCCATTTCAAACAGTCCTTTAAAGAGAAAGGATTCCGAACAGAATATACTTAGTAATACTTAGTATGTGTGCGAAAGCTATAATGCAATCTATAACTTATTTAACATTGAGAAACTACAGAAGGTCTACTAGTCTGTCAGTTTTATAACAAAAGCAGTACAATACAATATGCAGGTATAACTGTAAATATAGCATTGACAGTTTGAAGTTCAGGAGACTATAACATAAAATACACTACATGGAAAGTGTTTTCCTGATGACAGACTAATTATTGACATGAAAAGAAATTGTCAAAATAATTAAGACATTTCCAAAGCAATTTTTCAATTGGCAGAGTTTATTATTTGCTTTACCCAATCTGAATTAAAGTTTCTAAATGAAGAAGCAAAAATAATAAGAAAAAGCTCCCTGTGAAAGTAAACAGGACACTGTTCCAGATTTTCATTATCTGCAGAAGAGATTTCAGTGACATGTTTTGACAATCTGAAATATGTAACAGGGCATTACAGTGCATAATAAAGTGCCGTTTAAAATTTTTGCATATAGATTTTATATTCTTGTAATTCTGAACATGTACACTACTGGTGACCAAACCATAACATTTAGCGTACATAGCTTACCGGGGGAGATGCAAGCCAGCCAAATCTTTCTTCCAATTTATTCATATCTCTGTCAAATGCATTTAGGAATCTATAGCGAAGAATGTGATCATCGGCTAAATGAAACTGCCTCCTGGCATAATGGTAACTCTCATTGTTTCCTTTTCTGGGGAAGTCTAACCATTCTGGATGCCCAAATTCATTACCTGTATTTAAAAATATTCATTAGGAAATGGTAAGAAATATACATAGACATGATTAAGAGATACTGGGAACCTGAGCATACATTGTCTCCAGCACTGTAGTCACCTGCTTCATTCTCTGTTTTTGTTTCAAAGTTAGATTTAAAAAGCCTTCAGCTTTTTTTTTTTTTTTTTTTGGTGGTAAATTGTCAACTCAGTGAGCGCTAAGATGACAATCAAGCATGACATTCTGAGAGAGGTGAATTCTCACTTGAGATGGAGAGACAAGTGACAGAGTAATCGTGATAGAGTAATGAAAGGGTAATTCTGTCCCAAATATGAGCTACCTTTATTCATACCACAGTCCAGAAACTACACTTGATTTTTGTCTTAATAATTGGAAACTCTTTTGTCATGGAAGAGCAAATGTTTTCTTAAAGTCCACTCTTACCTTATATATCACAGCTGACTGCTTGATGTTAAGACTGACTTTACAAAGCAAGATTATCCAGCTTCTCATGTTACCCAAAAGATGTCATAAAAACAAACAGGTATCCAAAATGATATATAGTCCACCAAAAGGATATAAAACCCACTTTATAAAAACCCTCCTGTCTTCAACAAGTTACCTAACCTTTTATTGAATTTCTACACTATATTAAATTCCCCTTTCCCTGTTAGCCCTTTCGGTTCATGATCTGTTTTGTCTGTTTCAAAAAAGGACCAACTACTGGTCTTTTTGTTTCTTTTAGAAATATTGAATGTCGAGATTTGTATGGACTCTCTCCTATTTCGGAATGTGGAAACACTAACTTGAAGTCTTATTGTCTAACACATTCAATAGTATCTATAACTAACTATATCTATATATTCATATTCCAGTGTTGTTTACTTTATCCTTAAATAGACAGATTTTGATTTCCTTGCCTGCCTTCACAGCACATGTAGTAACTGACTTTTAATGGTTGGGGTTTTTTTTGGCCATCTTTCACTATACCATTCCACGTGCTCCAAAATCTTTTAAATAATAGGGAGATCGCAGCTGGAGAATATCCTAATTTGGCTCTTAAAAGAGAATATTAAATTTGATTAGATGCATATTCTCTTTTATAACAGTATCTCAGTATCTTTTTTTAATTTCCTCACCATATTGTCAACATAGTTTGTGTGCAGTCCGCTATTATTCCAAGGTCATTGTCAAAGTCCTGCTGTGATTCTGATCCATTTATTTCATATTTTTGTTCATGGTTTTAAGCCAAATGTGAAATGTAATGGTTATGTTTGTCAACATGAAATTCAATTTGCCACGTGTTTGCACATCTCTAATGCAGATAATATTGCAAAAGAGTTTCCTATATATTTTTTGTAGTTGTCTCTTTTTTCTTTTAATCATTTCTTGGACCAAACTAATGTTCCTATAGCCTGAACCATGAAAATTCACACAAGCCTGTTTGATAACCCACATTAACATCTGCCACCCTTGGAAATGTCCTCCAGGCCTTCCTGGTGTCACATACTGTGGAATGCAGATGATGTTGCTGCACATAGAGATTAAGTATCCAGGAGATTGTTTGGTTTCCTCCTCCCTGCCACCCTACCAAAACACAGTGTATACTAGAGCTTGTGTAGATATTTGGCGAAATTTCAGTAATTCCTTTTATGTCATTTTCACACATTCCTTCAAAGACTCTGGATAGGGTCACAAAGACTATGGGAGTTAGTACACCACCAGGACTGGGATAATGCTATGCATGACCTTAGTAAGTGAGGGACAGATCTCCCAGCCATTATATTTTCTTTTAATTTAAATAATAATTTGTGTTTTGGGATTTTCTACACCACATGGAATTGCTGATGGCAATGCTGCTATTTGCCAGAGGTGGTACAGGTGGACCCCAGCCTTTCCCATTATTCTTGTATCAGGTGCATTCTGGTAGCTGAAACAGGAGAGTCGTCCCCCCCCCCCCCTTTTTTTTTTTTTTTTAAATAAAGGGATTTGGGAAGAGGTGGAAATGGTAGGAAATTCTCTTGTTCTCTGTGGTGGACAGTTCATCACTAAGACCAGGAGACCTGTTCAGGTTTCATGGTGCCCTCAAAATTATTTACAGCTCGACTGACATTGTCTTAATGACCATGAGCCTGATCATTAGTTGTCCTAACTGGGTTCTGGGGAGGGTAGATCTTTAAGCACTATGTGAACACCAGGGGTAACTATCAATATAGGCAGCATATGGCCTCCATAGGAACTCATAGCACTTGTGTGGTCCGGTAGTCACATCAATCTACTGCAATCTTAATACCACATACAAAAGTTCTGAGAAGCTTTTCAATATTTTAAGGAATATCTATGTATGGGAAAAGAGGTTTAAAATCTACGTTTTGGAGAAGGGAAATTACTAAAGTATATTAAAATGAATGGTTCCAGTAAAGTATATGCTAGGTCACCCCCTCCAGTTTTCATTTCTTCTACATACAGCAATATTCATGTTTGAGTAATTGTGAAAACCTCTACGCACAGAAGTACTATTGAGATTTCTTTTCCTGTAATTAATTTTTTGCTGTTTGATATGAAGGTCCAAATTATAAACTGACAACAAGCCAACTGGTATAAGTGATGCAATGCAAGACAATGAAACTAATCAGGGAAAAAAGCTCTGTTAACTGAACATTTTGATTAGTGAATGTTTTTGCTTTGTTTCTCTACACTGTAATGCATAATAATTTTACCAAGGAATTAATTAAAGTGCACCATTGCCTACATGCTGTAGATATTATACATTTCTTTCCTGACACCAAGGGATAAGCTGATGTGTACAAATTATCAGTTGCACAATTCTAACGGGACCTGTGCATTACTGCCATATTCACTGTGCTGTCAATTTACCCATTGATGCATTTGTTTATTAAACTATAAATATATTTAAACCTTCAAAATAAATTATTTTGCAATCTTTAGCTGGTGCTGGTTAGTGCTTGGCTGAAGCCCAAGGGGCTGCTAAAATTGCGTTGATCTTTTTCCTTTTCAGACAGTTTTGATAGCAGTTCTATACACCAGCCGTCTCCTAAAGAGCAGAACTAAACTGATAAGACAAAAGGGCAGTTTTGTGGGATCACAGAATATAACTGCAAAAAAGGGGGGCAGCAATGTATTGTAGCATAGAATAAGTGCTTAAGGGAACTTAAAATTACATAAATGGTAAAAAGGTTTTTTTTTTTTAAATGGAATTCTGAAGTATGTGAAGTCAGATATTGTTGCTCGTGACATCCTTTTCAGAAAACAAACATTTCAAAAGATTGCTACCCTAATCCTCGTTTTCTCTAGACATTCTGATACTCTTGGTAAGATAAAATCAAAATATTCTACAAGTCTCACACATCAATTTTTTTTTTCATTTTTGTTACCAAGTCTGTTCCAGTCTGTTAATTAGTATACTTAAAGAACTAAAACATCTCCACATTTCCTTAAAAATATGGTAATATCAGCTTAGGCCACTGTCATAAGCTCCATGCAGGCAGACTTCTTCTCCCACATGGAGTCCCTCTCATTTAAGTCAATTCCCAAGTCACCTCCCCTTAAAATGTGTGTGAAAGGGTTTGGGTCTAGGCCCAAATACTGGGAGAGCAGGTCTCTCCAAACTGTTGTACGATATATTTGGTGTACAAAGCAGATGGTGGCAAGACAATTACTTTGTATTTCTTAAACAGAAAAACAACCTTGATGCAAAAACTACTTGATAAACACTCCAAAAGGGTAAAAATCAAACAGTGAAAAAAGAAGCTAAAATTTAAAATGCAGCTGTCAAATAAATACATGTTCTGCTCCAGAGATGTAGGCCTGGATTTTTAAATGTATTTAGCTGTTGCTGTACTGAACCTTTCAACGCCTAACTGATTTAGGTGTCAATCTTAATTTCAAAAGGCCTAAGTCTCCTAAGTGCCTAAACCCCTTTTGAAAATGAGGTTTAGACACCTAAATCAGTTAGGAGCTGCAAGGCTGAGTGCAGCAACAACCAAGTACCTTTGAATAGCATGGGCCCAAGAGTCTAAATCAGTGCTCTCTTAAGTCAGTGAAACGACTCCTATTCACAAGAGTAAGTAATTGTTTTCATCTACTTCATATTTTAAATTGAGGCAAAAAGCCACACCTTTCCCTTTTCTCTGGGCTTTTTATTGACAGTACATATTTTGCATGTACCATCTAGTCAGTGGCTCTCCCCTTCACACCTTTGGCTAATCCTTCCCCCCCCTCCCCAGTATTTTTTATTCCATTGCATCTCTTGCTCAACATGTATCCATACATTCATCACATCCCTTTATACATCAAGGGTGCTTTCTCCTGTCCCAATCACTTTCTTTGCAGATCATTCTGGAAGATGTAGAGAGAACAGATATGCCTGGATTGATTAATAACTTTTCTTCCTGGCCCTCAAAATTAGAAGAACTATCTGTGATGATCTGTACCTCAGGGGAAACACCCTACACCCCCATGTTCATCTTTATAAAATGATTGTGTAGTATCCAATGCAAAGTTTTTCATGTTGGGTGTCTTTGGAAGGCTCATGATGCACTGAGCATGGTTGTTATAGTAATTGTTACAGTAATCTTATAGGTTATAATTTCATGCATATAATTATGAGGCTGAAAAAGGTATCCTCATGGCTTAAAATAAGCCCAGGAAAAAACTCTACAAGAGCTGAGAGGAAGTTCACACCTCATCAGGGTGTGTATGGAACAAACCCAGCCCAGCCTCACAGGAACAAAGGATGCTGCCCTAGACAGCAACAAAAGAATCTGTTGGACTCTCGAGGGAGTCACCATCCTTCCTTTGGTCAGTTTGGAACTGCGATGAGGTGAATGCTCACCTGATTCTGAAAAAGAGGTGGGGTGGGTGGTGCAAAGCCAAGAGGGAAGAAAGAACATGATAAAAGGGAGAGACATTTGCCATGCTCTTCCTCTCTCTTCCACCTAAATCTACAGGCACCACACCAAGTGACTGAAGCACTGATCAAACGGTGAGGCTGGCTGAAGAGCAACCAGTCAGCCTGTGGTGAGAAGCATCTAAGTTTGTAAGGGCATTGAAAGTGTTAAGATCTTAGAATGAGTTTTGCTTTTATTTCATTTGACCAAATCTGACTTGTTATGCTTTGAATTATAATCACTTGAAATCTATCTTTATAGTTAATAAATGTGTTTGTTTATTCTACCTGAAGCAGTGTGTTTGGTTTGAAACATGTCAGAGACTCCCCTTGGGATAAGCAGCCTGGTACATATCAATTTCTTTGTAACATTGAAGAACTCATATAAGCTTGCAGCATCCAGCGGGCTTAACTAGACACTGCAAGAGGAAGGTTCCTAGGGTTGTGTCTGGGACCAGAGATATTGGCTAGTATCATTTAGTTGCAAGTAGCTGGGAGCAGTTTATGCCTGGAGTGGGGGTTCTCACAGCATTGTCCCATCACTGTGTCTTTCACCCCAAATTAGAAGCTACATATTTGCTTGCCTTATGGGTCAGATCTACATATCTCTATATGTGGATAGTGTCTGTTGCACATCCTAAGTAATATGAATTGCTTATGTACAAAGAATGTGTTAATTATGTCCATATTTGAAGGAGATAATCTAAAATTATACCTTGATTTATTAAAATAAATTGCTTAAAAAGGGGGAAATTTCAATTAATAATGTGAGCTAATACTGAAATACAATCCTTGAAATGAATCAAACATAAAAAAGCCACATAAGAAAAAGACTGAAGAAATTAAAACTCAGAAATGTTTTGGCAAAATGTTTTTTTGTCAGAAAATGCAGATTCATAAAAACCATAACTTTGTTGGAGAGAAGGTCATTTTGAACATAACTTTTTTGCAGGCCCAGACTGGAACTGCTGGTCAAAGAAAGAGACCCATCTCAGAATAACTAATAGCCCAACAGGCAGGGCACTCACCTTGCATGTGTTATATGCAGTGATTTGGACCCGAGTCTCTCACATCATAGATCAATACCCGAATAACTGGACTATTGCCTATTCTAGGTCCATGAGTTGGTTTGTCAGGTGTGTGGGTGTGGGATTTCATCTCCCGCCCACAAAAAAAAAGATATCCACAAAGATCTTTCTTTTGTGTAATATGTAAAAGGAAAACATTTTGAAGTCTTAAAAATTTTGATGGGACAGAAAAACTGTTCCCTGCCCAGCTCTAGAAAAATAATATACAACTACATGTGTGCACACAATTACACTGTCAACACAAAACTGCTTATGGAACATTGGCTTTTATTGCTTTTGATACTTTTTTTAAAAATGGCATTTATTTGTTACTGACCTTTTGTCCTCCAAAGGAGATCCTTTTGAAATACATGTCACTTACAATAAATGTTTACTTGTCAAAGCAGACAGATCTGTGGTATTTTTCATTCAGTAGTAAAGGCAAGCAGGCATACATAGGTTAATGCAAAGAAACCATTATCAGACCATTTGCTGTATCTCATACCAAAGACGATATTTAAATTCAAGAGACTTCACAGGTTATTGTCTCTATTCCCTGTTGAAGAATTCTTAGAAGTCTGCGCTCTTGCAAGATGTTGTATTAATCGAATATTTGTTCTACTGTTAAAAGGTCCATCAGTCTTATTTTCCAGTTTAACATACTGGCTATTTCAAAGCCCATCATGCTATGTTTTGGTACACAGGGTGTCAGCTTAGATAAATGCAGCTAATGTTTAATTCTGCTTAGATGTTATAAACACTTCCCCTCTACCAGTGAGTCAAATTTCTTTGACATATACTACAGTCCGCAATTCTTAAATTTTTTTTTAAATTTAAACATTTTGCTGATCACAGCACTTTTCAAGTTCAAGTACTCCTAAAATACTTTCTGCAAATCATATTCATTGTAATCTATTTCCGACAAAACCATTTAGCAAATGAGAGACAGAGACACTAAAGATATTTCTCTCAGCCTGTAATGATTCCCTGGCCTTCCCAAATTTTTTGATTTAGAAGGTAAAAGGAACAACAGTTTCAAATTCTGCTAAAATTTGAAAAAAAAACAAACAAAAAAACCCCCAACCACCAAACCCTATAATGTAGTAGGAAAGCCTCTCTCTCTCTCTCTCTCTTTGTTATTCTTCAATTCTGCTTTTGTTAGATGTAAATTCTGCTTATTGGTATGATGGATATCAGTGTTCTCATTCTTATTCAAAAGAACTGTTTGCATATCTGAGAAACTATTTTGTTTTATTCTTGAGCATGGTGGAAAACTAGTCTCATGTGTTGAATGATGTAAATATTTAACATACATTGTGTGTAGATATACATTACAGCAAAAATATTTCAGAAAAACACATGCTCCCCTACTCTAACCTCTTGTGTTTTTGCAGATCTGAGTTGCCATTCCCTTAACTTTTTCTGTCTAGAGCAGAGGTTCCCAAACTTGTTCTGCCGCTTGTGCAGGAAAAGCCCCTGGTGGGCCAGGCCGGTTTGTTTACCTGCCGCATTCACAGGTTTGGCCGATCGTGGTTCCCAGTGGCTGCGGTTCACTGCTCCAGGCCAATGGGAGCTGCTGGAAGCAGCGCGGGCCGAGGGACATACTGGCCGCCACTTTTTGCGGCTCCCATTGGCCTGGAGCAGCGAACCGTGGCCACTGGGAGCCACGACCAGCCGAACCTGCGGACGCAGCAGGTAAACAAACCGGCCCGACCCACCAGGGGCTTTCCCTGCACAAGAGGCGGAACAAATTTGGGAACTACTGGTCTAGAGGTATAACTAGTTATTCTGCTTACTACAGCTTTGAGTCCTTTCCATAGAGGGTTTTTCTCCTCCTACCCCAATATACATCTTTCTATTATTTTTCAAATATTTTATTTCAATTTTTATATTTTTTTCTGAACTCCTTTTGCTCTAATAAATAATGTTAGTCCCATGCTTTAGTTACTGATTTAAACTTGTTTACCAGATTAAGTCAAATCACATTATTAATTGGTAACTCAAAACATGAAATTTTGCAATTCTCCAGCATTTGTTGTGGACATCATTATCTATCCTAGTTATGGGCACTGAACACTGCTGAAAAGTATGTGTAGCTTGCTTGGGGGTTCTTGTGCACCCATGTGTAAATCAGGCTTAGTCTGAAAGTTATAGTTAATAGTTTACTGGACGAAGGTGCTACATTGTTCAGGACAAGACATTGTCATGTCTTTAATGTATCTGAAATTCACTAGTCACCCTTCTCCCCTCATCCCCAATCTACGATTTCTGCAGTCAAAAAAAAAAAAAAAAAAAAAAAAAGCTTTGTGTTTTCTCATTTGTGGTATAAGAATTATTATTTATTAGCCCTCCCATTTCTACCTTCATTGTCAGACTCTACTGGGGGAGAAGTTATTAGATTGTCTTAATCAATACCATCACAAGTTTTTCCTTCCCCCCTCCCACTAAAAAAAAAAAAAAATCTTGTCCTACACCCAATCCCTTTTCAGTTTCTCATATTCTATTTCTGATTAATTCGTCTCCTATCACTGAGCCACTTCATAGCTGGCTTTGCATAGGAATTAAAAAACAAAACCACCCCCAAAACTCATGCCAGGAAAAGTGTTCAGTCCTCATATTCCAGGTAATTATAATTGCACTATTCATTTTATCAGCCGAGGTACAAAAAATTCTGTTGAGAAATCTATACTCTATATAATGTCTATACGTCGGGACGCCAGGTGACTTAGGGCAGTGGTTCTCAACTAGGGGTCTGTTTACGCCTGAGAGTACTCAGAGGTCCTCCAGAGGGTACATCAACTCGTCTAGATATTTGCCTAGTTTTACAATAGGCTACATAAAAAGCAGTAGCAAAGTCAGTACAAATTAAAATTTCATACAGACAAAATGAGAATGTAAGCAATTTTTCAGTAATAACGTACTGTGACACTGTTGCATTTTTATGTCTGATTTTGTAAGCAAGTAGTTTTTAAGTGAGGTGAAACTTGGGGGTACAGACTAATGAAAGGGGTACAGTACTCTGGAAAGGTTGAGGACCACTGACTTAAGGCTTGTTTACATGGCAAAATAGACTCGGCATAGCTATAGCAGAAAATCCCTCAAAGCCAGATCCAAAGTCCATTGAAGTCAACAGCAGCTGTTCCACTGACTAGACATTATTCAGAGTGTCTTCTACTACTCTCCAATAAACCCAGATGCAACAAAAATTTGGCTGCCTCATTTAAAGTGTAATAGACCTACATGGCAAAATAACATTTAATTTAAAAAAAAAAAGATTGTTTCAACTTTAACACACTTATTTGGAGGCTTCTATCACCAAATACTTTATGTTAATAATATTCAGCAGAGCATTAGATGTCAGAATGGGACATAGATAATAATATTCACTGTTAATAATGAAGGGCAAAGAGTTATATTAGAATATTTTAGTGAGTCCAGACTAATAATTTCCCAAATAAAGCTTCCCCCAATCTTTCTGCAGATACTTCAGAAGCTATTTTACTCATACATTTTCAATATGGAATATTTATGAATTAGAGTAGCAATGTGAACTATTTGGGCTGCTTTGACATTTTTATACCACAACAGCGTCCTGATCATTATTTCCAAATAAATAATGCCTTGTGGAAACGCATCTTACTAACAGCAATGGCTTTCAAATTAACACGTCTTCATTGCTTTTAGTGCCTAGATATGTAGCAAAAAGAAAAGGAGTACATGTGGCACCTTAGAGACTAACCAGTCTATTTGAGCATGAGCTTTCGTGAGCTACAGATCACTTAAGTGTAGCTCACGAAAGCTCATGCTCAAATAAATTGGTTAGTCTCTAAGGTGCCACAAGTACTCCTTTTCTTTTTGCGAATACAGACTAACACGGCTGTTACTCTGAAACCTGTAGATATGTAGCATACATTATTTAAAACTCACTTTCTAGAGAGTCCTGAAATATTAAAGAACATATGGTGGAAACATTCCACATCATTTATGTTATTAAATTGCAAATGTCTTAGACAGAGAAGTGATAGATGTTGAGAAAAAATATTATGAACTGAAGTTTTGACCACAGAGATTTTAAATATTTCCTTCTATGTACCGCACAACACAAAATGTTGATCTAGCATTTCATAATTTCATCGATAATGGATTCTAAAAGGGAGAGTTAAACCCAGGGAAGTCTATTGATCAATATATTGTAGGCAAAATCCTGGCCCTATTGAAATCATTGGGGAGTTTTGTCACTGGCTTCAATGGGGCCAGATATTTATGGATGAGAAAAACAAAATATAGAAGAGGAGGAAGAAAGACCCCGACTCCCTCCCAAAAAGGAAGAAACTCAAATGCTCAGAAAAGTTATATAAATATTTTGGCTCTGAAACAATGTAAAATAAAAATTAAAGGACAACTATTGTCGGGGGTGGGTTTTTTTTGGGTTGTTGCTGTAGTACCAAAGCTACTTAAGGCAGCTCTTTGAATGTATTTAACTGGAACAGCACAAAAATTGGGAAGTTGAAAATTAAAGTTTGGACTGATTTAAGAAAGCAGTTCAAATTCAAATACCACCACCTTGCATGTGGGGCCTATAGATCCACCTTATATTTAATTAAACTACAAAGAGGACTGAAATAGGTGTCAAAATTGAGAAGCAACAAAGCTGTCTGGGAGCTTCAAAACTCAGTGCAAAAATGTGTAAAACAACCCTATCAGATATTTTTGCAAACTCCTCCAGATTGACTAAAAAGAGCCATTATATTTGTCATGTATTTGATGCAGAAAATTTCTGAACATCCCAAGTGACAGATATCAGGATTCATGAACATATAAATATTCATGAAGTAACAGACCTTCAAAATTACCAATAGGGAAAATTATACTCAGTTTTATTTTAAAATATCACCAAAAAACCTCACACATGAAGCTCCTACTTCATTGCTATTATTAACAAATACTTATATAGTATCATGACTTTTCATGGTACTTCACAGATGACTGATCAACCACATGATTCCTGGCCAAGAGAGCTCACAATCTAAAATCAGACCAAGGTGAAGACAGACAAAATATAGCATTAAGGAAAGGAAGGACAGATGAAGATGAAGCAAGGAAGGAGGCAAACTACACAGCAGAAGAGTAGACAACAATGGACAGTGCAGAACAGGGGTAGTTTCAGGAGTCATTTGAAGGAGGAATACATTTGGTTCCAAGCACATGAAAAGGAGGTACAAAGGAAAGTGATAACAGAGTGAGAAGTGGGCCCAGACCAGTGGAAAAAATAGTGCACAAGTGAGGGATGCAATGTAGGCAGGGGGAAGACTTGTAGCATCATAAGGTTCAAATTTAACATCCCCATCTTCATGTTGAAAGAGACTGGGAGGCAGTGAAGTACATTTGGATATGGGTGAGAAGATTGTCAGCAGAGTAAGAGGAAGATTACTACAACTTATTACAATGAAGGTCAGATGTTCTCTTGCACATACAAGATTACCTTAGACTAAATGCCCAGCCTGATCATAGGTACTAGTGCCTCTAAGCAGAAACACAAATGGGCCATATACACAACTTGCTGAGTCCTTTATCTCCATGCATTAGTTCTTCAGTTACGCCTCAAAAAAAGTTTTGATAGCCTGCTCAAGTGTTCTCTTTGCAACTGGCTTCCCCTTCCTAGAACCTTAAAGCCCATTAGCACAACTTCTTCTGTACCCATTTACTAGAGTTATCAGATAAGCTCCCCCACATGGAGCTATTTTCCATTCACACCAAAACAAAATGTAACAATGAAGACAAAAGCACTCAAACACTAGGAATGGGAACTCTTCTTTCCCTGCCCTCAAATCAAATCAATCACATTAGAACACCACAAAGACAAAAGAGAAAAAAGAACTTACACTCATAGGGCTTGTCTACACAGAGGTTGTCTTGTGATAACTATTCCAACATAGTTAAAGTAGTACAAGGCCCCTAGTGTGTATGCAGTTGTATTGATATAAAGGTGAGTACACCAGTCCAGTTTATTCCTATAAAGGAAAAGGAATGAACAATACTGGTGCACTGATATAACTGCATTCATACCAGGGGTTATATTGTTACAGTTAAATCAATAAAAGCAAGCAAAAAAACAAAAACCCAAAGACAAAAAAAAGAGAAAAGAAAAGAAAAGAAAAGAAAAGAAAAGAAAAGAAAAGAAAAGAAAAGAAAAGAAAAGAAAAGAAAGGCATCCTTCACTGAAATCATTCCACTGGTACAAAAATTGTGTAAACCCAGTTTCAACCAAAAAGAACCCAAGCATTGAAATGTAATGAATGTAATGAATGTAAGTAACATCCTCCTCATGCAACAGTTAAATTTACCAAAATATATTTTTAAAGATCTTTGAAGTTATTGTATAACTTTTTTTGGGGGGGGGGGAGCGGGGAGGAGGAACTGCAGTCATTCCTTTCCGTTCTAATTTCTACCAAACTGTCAGTAAGCTAGCTTCCCATCTGATTGCTAATACTTTGTTATATGCAAGGCAACCCGCCACTTCCCGTGTCCCAGCTATACTCGAATGTAACTAGATGTAACTATTATGATTTCTTCTAATACTCTGTATTTTATAATTATGTTTTTCTTTCTTACAGACATGAAGAGTACTCGGTTTGAAGTTCACAGATATCTTATGTACCCTTTTATTAAAAAAGGCAATAATATACCCAATTGTTGACTTTTTACATTATCTTATTCCTGAAAAATGTTTTATAGATTTAAAAAAACATTTAAAATAGGGATATTTATAAGGGATAAGATGATTTACTTAATTGTAGTGTAGGAGAGAATTGGCTTTCCCTTAACCAGGTCCATTTTTCATTTTAATGGTGGCCATTGTTAGCGTCTTATAGAATAAAGTACCCAGAACAATATTATTTATAATACACTAGTGCCCCAGATGTGCTAGGGACCACCTTAAAGCTTATCAGGTGAAATAAAGAGAAATCCTCTCTGACTGTACGTTTTTCATAATCCAAGAGTAGAATCTGTGTCAGGTAAATAGCAGGTGGGGAATAGTTTAGCGGTCTAAGCCTCAGGGTTGAAATACTTAGTATCAATGAAGTCACTGCTTCAAAACCTTCTAATCAACAAACACACAGCTTCTGGCTTTTCCCAAACCAAAACAGCATACACTAGCTTTCACCACAATGCACTAAGGGATTTAAAAAAAAAAGCAAAAAAGAAAGCAAAATTAAAACAATGCCTCTGTATGTAAAAAATAGGGCTGTCAAGCGATTAAAAAAATTCATTGCAATTAATTGCACTGTTAAACAATAGAATACAATATATTTACATATTTTTGGATGTTTTCTACATTTTCAAATATATTGATTTCAGTTAGACTACAGAACCAAGTAGTAGTTAATATTTATTTTTGATTACAAGTGTTTGCACTGTAAGAAGACAAAAGAAACAATATATTTCAATTCACTTAATACAAGTACTGTAATGCAATCTCTATCACGAAAGTTTAACTTACAAATATAGAATTATGTACAAAAATACTTCATTCAAAAATAAAAATGTAAAATTTTAGAGCTTGCAAGTCCACTCAGTCCTCCTACTTCTTCAGCCAATCACTCAAACAAGTTTGTTTACATTTGCAGGAGATAATGCTGCCCGCTTCTTGTTTACATCACCTGAAAGTGCAAACATGTGTTCTCATGGCACTGTTGTAGCTGGCATCGCAAGATATTTACATACCAGATGTGCATGCTTCAACCCTCATTTCAGGGGACATGCGTCCATGTTGATGATGGGTTCTGCTCATAAACTATTCAAAGCAGTGTGGACCGACATGTTCATTTTCATTATCTGAGTCAGATGCCACCAGCAGAAGGCTGATTTTCTTTTTTGGTGGTTCGGATTCTGTAGTTTTCGCATCAGCGTGTTGCTCTTTTAAGACTTCTCAAAGCATGCTCCCTACCTTGTCCCTCTTGATTTTGGAAGGCACTTCAGATTCTTAAATCTTGGGTCGAGTGCTGTAGCTATCTTTAGAAATCTCAAATTGGTACCTTCTTTGCATTTTGGCAAATCTGCAGTGAAAGTGTTCTTATAATGAACAAGATGTACTGGGTCATCATCCAAGACTGATAGAACATGAAATATATGGCAGAATGTGGGTAAAACAGAGCATAAAACATACAATTCTCCCCCAAGGAGTTCAGTCAAATTTAATTAACGTATTTTTTTTTAACGAGTGTCATCAGCATGGAAGCATATCTTCTGGAATGGTGGCTGAAGCATGAAGTGGCAATGAATGTTTAGCATACCTGGCAAACGGTAAATACCTTACTATGTCGGCTACAAAAGTGCCATGCAAATGCCTGTTCTCACTTTCTGGTAACATTGTAAATAGGAAGAGGGCAGCATTATCTCCTGTAAATGTAAACAAACATGTTTGTCTTAGTGATTGGCTGAACAAGAAGTAGGACGGAGTGGACTTGTAGCCTCTGAAGTTTTACATTGTTTTGTTTTTGAGTGTAGTTATGTAACAAAATAAAATCTACATTTGTAAGTTACGCTTTCAGGACTACAGTATTTGTAGGAGGTAAATTGAAAAATACTATTTCTTCTGTATCATTTTTACAGTGCAAATATTTGTAATCAAAATATATGCTTTGATTTCAAGTACAACCGAGAATACAACATATATGTGAAAAATGTTGAAAAACATCCAAAATGTTTAACAGATTTCAACTGGTAGTCTCTTGTTTAACAGTGCAATTAAAAATGTGATTAATCAGGATTAATTTTTTTTAATCAATATTAATTTGTTTAGTTAATTTCACGAGTTAACTGCGATTAATCAACAGCCCTAGTAAAAATCACTCCCAGCCATCACCACCATCAGACCAAAGCAACAAAACCAAAACACTACTCTAGACTCAAACCTAAAAATATATGTATACTGTCACTCAGAACACTAATTAAAAAAAACAATCAGGTAGACTGTTACCAAGCCATTCCTGGTTTTACAATCTGGCCAGGCCTCTCTGGACCAACACCAATATGTTGTGAGTTGCCCCAACTATTGAATCTGGTCATAGTTCCTAGTTCTGGATCTCTAGAGCAATTCAGCAGCCTCAGATCCTAGAACCAGAGACTTAGACCTCCTGAGCTCCTTACTTTCGGACCCTCCCTCCCCCCCCATAGATCCACCTAGCTATGAGCACTCTGGCTTCTAGTTTAACCCCTTCAGGGACAATGTGACAGGAAAGGAAAACAGGCTTAGCAATGGAATTTCATAACCACTTTATTCTTATAAAGTACTAGAGTAACAGATCTTTGCAAATTAACCAAAATCCTGAAATCCCCCACCCCCCTACCACCAAAATCTGGTCTCACCGTTTCTGTGAGTCTGAGCTCTTATCAGTATTTCAGGCTAGGCAGAATCCCTCCTCGCTGCTCTATCTCCAGCTTGCTCTTCTTGCATGTGGCGATGGACAACCCCACATCCCAGAGCACAGATGCCCTTTCAAATACTCTCCCCTTATAGCCTTGTGCCCAGGCTGACAAGCTTCAGCCCCCTCCCCCAGTCAGGCTTCTATTGTTCCATGTGGATGACCATGAAGACAGGCTCAAAACACACACTGTTGTCTTGGGGCATGCCTACATAGCAAGCAGGATCCTGTGGCAGCAAGTCTTAGAGCCCCATCTACAGTCTCAGGCTTGTGTTACAGCACTAGAGATAGCTGTGTAGACATTCAGGCTCAGGATGGAGCTTGGGCTCTGAAGCCCACATCCCCCTCAAGTCTTTAGAGCCTGAGCACTACAGCATGAGCCCCGTGAGCCACAGTTTGTAGACCTCCGAGATTCACCACAATGCTTTCTGTGCAGACGTACTCTTGGTGGCTTCTCACGGATAGTGCTTTCAGCAGGTGTCAAGCACCTTTCCTGGGAAGGGTAGCTGACTGGAATACAACATCATAACTTTACCTTGGGCAAGATTAGAAATTAGCTCAGCACATAAGACAAGATGGGTGTCCGAATCCAACATGGAAATTACAGTACAAAACTGAGTTAAATTGACCCAGGAATATCTCAGTCTGTCACACATGGAATTGTAGCATGGCCAATTACTTCACTCCAGTGAGATGTGCAAGTGTTACTAAAATGTTAATAAATACACTCTAAAGCCTCTTCCAGGGTAGGTACTTGATACATTGTACAAAAAAACTAGATAACCAGGCCATCTACCACTCTAGCAAATATTATATATCATGTCAAAGTATTTTTGAACATAGTCAAATCTTTGTATAATGTACTTTTTAAAAAGTATAGACCAGCAAGTTATTCATTATACTTTGAAGTGTTCATTTGCATTTTGTAAGTAATATTGCAATTTACCAAAAAAAGTGTAACATAATAGAATGACAGGTTTCAGAGTAACAGCCATGTTAGGCTGTATCAGCAAAAAGAAAAGGAGTACTTGTGGCACCTTAGAGACTAATATTTATTTGAGCATAAGCTTTCATGAGCTACAGCTCACTTCATCGGATGCATGCAGTGGAAAGATTTTATATACACAGAGAACATGAAACGATGGGTGTTACCATACACACTGTAATGAGAGTGATCAGGTAAAGTGAGCTATTTCCAGCAGGAGAGAAAAAAAACCTTTTGTAGTGGTAATCAAGGTGGGCCATTTCCAGCAGTTGACAAGAACGTGTGAGGAACAGGGTGGGGGAGGGATAGTTTTACTTTTTGTAATGACACATCCACTCCCAGTCTTTATTCAAGCCTAAGTTAATGGATATTAATCATCTGTAAAAAGATGCTGTCGGAAGTATACAAAAAGCCCAAATCCATATTTTGAGAAAATATTTTAATTTTATATAACACAAAGCTCAAAACCATCGCTGAGATAGAAAATGACCAGTTTGAAGTCATACTTCCCTCCATAGGTATCACTCAATGCTAGAGAAAAGGAGACACTATGAGATTCTGAAACATGAGTGCAATAAAGCCATATGTATAAAACAACAAATGACCCATTCTATGTGGGCAACAAATAAAATTGGGCATCTATATTGTAACCTTCAATATGCCCTTGTCAATTAATTTATTTCAATAGGAGCAATATGAGCAGGTGGTAAAAACATTTGTCTCACAAAAGAAGTTACTTCTAGAATCTAGAATGAAACAGAAAGCATGGGAAAGAAATTGTCAAAAGAAAAAAAGTAAAAAAGAATAAAACATTTCAGTGTTCTTGTTTAGTTTTGATAAAGCTACAAGTGTTTCACTTCACTTTTATTGCTTTGATGCATTTCATTTTGACTTGCATCAAAATACAATTTTTTCCGAATTTTCATTCCACAGGAAAATTTTGAGTTTTCACTGAATATGTTTTCATTCCAAATTGCAAAAAGTGTCAGAATTTCCCAAGGAATTAAAATTTTATTTTTGAACAACCTCTGTTCAAAACTCATTTCTCGAGTAGCTGGATTTAATGCCCTCTTGGCATGTAACTGTAGTTTACACGTGCTGTTTATGGGTAATAATTATGAATATAAAAATTAATTTAATATAAATAAAAACAAGTATTATATATGTATGTATATATGTATGGAGAGAAACATGGCAAGAGTACCAAATGTTACCTTGTGTGTCCCTTGGTTCTGGTTCCCCCACTCTTCTTTCAGAATTTTTCAAGATATCAAGGTTCTACTACTTTTCTTGTTCTGCTTCTCTCTTTAGAGTCTTATTTTTCCAGACTATATTCTCACTCTCTCCCATTTGGTGTCTGCTATGGTGATGACTAAGTAATACCCACAGGCAATTTTTTTACATGGTGCTTACTGTTTTGTAAACATCTAAAAGATGCTTGTCATTGTTCAATATAAGTTGTTGCAAGATCATTCCATTTATCACATCTACCATAAACATGATTTTACATTATATTTTATATTTATTTAGCAATGTAGCTGTTTATGAAATTGCTGCCCTTTTGTCAAATGGCAGAGGAATCTGATGCCTGGCATGTCACCGTCACAAATCGGTGACACAGAATTGGGTATTTTCTTGTATACCTTTTGTAAATCAACAAATTACTCTAATTTGTCTGTTCCTTTGTACAGAGGTGGTAAACTGCACACAGGCAATGCCCTTTTGTAAAACAAAAACTAAACAACTACCTTCCTGTGATGCACTCTTGTCTTGTATGACGAAGCAGCTTTTCTCCAGGACTAAAACAGATATACAAATCCAACCACTTAAAACACACCGCATTCTTTTGCCACTCTCAGAATCTGTACTTTACACCATGGAAACCAATAGTTCAATGCTTCCCTCAGGGCAGGTCTACACTACCACTTAAGTTGATCCAGCTTATGTCACTCATGGGTGTGAAAAAGCCCTCCCCTCCGCCCTCGAGCAAAGCAAGTTTTGCGTTGTCCACACCGGCACTATGTCGGCAGGAGATGCTCTCGTGCTGACATAGCTTATGCTTCTCAACAAGGTGGAGTAATTATGCTGAGGGAAGAGTGCTCTCCTGCCTGCATAGTAGGTCTTCACCAGAGAAACTTCATCAGTGCAGCTGTGCCGATATAGCGCTATAGTGTAGACTTGCCCACAGACTGCATGGTCTGGAAAGGTGGCATAGCCATTAATGCTCTATTTGTGCATTAACACAAAAGAAACTTAGAAAGGTCTAAAGCTCAGATTATACCCTTAACAATTTTCTGGGTTATTGTCTTCTGGCAAGAGAGGTGATTAGCAACATTCAAATGATCAAGCCCATGTAAATGAGACAATGGACAGCTTCGGAAGCAGATGAGATGTCACTGGCAAACGACTGAAGTCAGCACTGGTTTACAATACAGTCAACAGTTCATGACTTGTGCCCACAGTCACATTTCGTTATTTCTCATCTTCCAGAGGTGCAATGTGTTCTGAAATGGTTCAATGCTGACCACTGTTTCTGTGGTAGGTTGAAGCCTGGAATTTCTTTTGTGAGATCAGCAATCAGGTGTTTCTATGGGACGCTAGCATTATCAGAGCATTTTTGCTGGGTGTGGTTACAGCATGGCATCTCTAACTCCTTCTATGAAGATTTTGATCCTGTGTGCATGTTTATTCATCAACGACCTTCAGTGTGGAATCCATTAGTATCTTTCACCATAACACCTTTGCCATCACTAATGGAATGTTCTGTACTTATGAAACAATGTCTCTGGTAGTAGTTTGCTTTGCGAATAGATGGCTAGAGGTGGAGTAACAGAAGACAATGTGTATGCAACTTTCAAAGCTGCATATGCATAGCAGAAGCTGAAAAATATAGCGTTTGTTCACCATCTGTATGGACAGAGAACACTGCTGTGAGATAGCCCAATGAGAACAGGCTGAAACCTAGATTATGCATCTCAATCAGTGTTTCACCTGCAGTCTGGAAGTAGTGCCTCTGTAGGGATTCTTACCTTTGCAGCGCTGCTTTAGCTCTCAATGGATACAGCAGGCTTGTAATGGATTAGTGTGGATCCTATGCAAATGGATTCTATGACTTCACAAAGTATTCATTTGAGTTTAATTGCCTTTGTTACATTAGGTTTATATCCCAAGAAAACTGATTCTAAATTAAAAAGAAAAATCAGAACAGTGTAAAGAGGCCTGAAGTGAGAATCTGGCTCAGTATGTACTTTCCTCCTAGCAGATAAAACTACTCAAGAACACCATAATTCCACGGTTAATTAATTATCCTAAACCTATTATGAGTGCTAGCAGAGACAAACATATTTTTAAAAGTAAAACCCAGAAGCCAGATTCTTAGTTACTGAACTGTAGGATCAGAGACAGACTAGGTCATTTTATAGTGTACAAAGCTACTTCTTGAGCAATTTCCAATGTTTCAAGATTAGAAAAATGCAACCAGAAAGTCATCTCTTTCAGTGTTACCATCTTGTATAAGAAAAATATGGTATGCAATTAGTGAGAATGCTACCATGATGGGGGCTCTTATAAGTATGTAGATAGACACAATAGATTTACAAATGTAATTTAAAAACAGCCTTGATTCATGTGTCCATTTAATCAGTGTCTACACAACTGAGAAAAATGGATGGGAGAGAAAAAAATGACAAAAGAGAAAAAGGCAATTTAACAGGTTTAGAAATAGCCCATAAACAGGCAGGCAACAGCTTTGGAAACTACAATGAAACATACCTCCTAATAAGCAGGAGGCTTTACAGAGCACAAAATTGGTGCTGTCGGCATCTTTGCTGCAAATAAAAACTTGATTTATAAAATACTCGCTAAAGAGAGTAAGATTAGAGAACAATTCTGCTGTGAAGCCTTCCTCACATTTCATTGTGTGTTTGGGGAGAAGGATACAGTGTTTTAGTGAGAGGGAATTTAAAACCAGGAAGCCAATTGGAAAAAATAAAAGGGGAAACATTTTTAATGAAGTTAGAAGATGGGAGAAATTAAAGGTGAATTTTTCCATTGAATGAAGATGTTGAAATATTGTATCTTAACTATTTTACATATGGACTAATTGAATGTTATCACATTTTATCTCTAAAAAGCAACAGTACTAGCAGATATGCTTTTTGCATTATGCCAAGCCTTTTATCTTTCTCTCCTTCCTATCTTTGATGAGAAAATACTCAGAAGAAACAGCTTTAAAGACTTCTGAAGATTCACAAGATGTACTACAACTAAGTGACATTAGTCCATTCTCCATCTTTCAAGTAATCAGGCGGAAAGACTAGAGAAAAGATTGTGGCCATTTGTCTCCCAATAACATTCCCTTTTGATGAAGAGACTCTAAGAGCTACTTACAGTGTCATCAGCCAAACTCTGTGCCAATTTTATGTGTCACCCACTGATTTTCAGGTTTTTTGTATAATAGCTACACAAAACTAGAAAAAACAAGCACCACTTGGGGGTGCTGATATCTTCTGATGGTTGGGGCAGACAAGAAACTGAATTCCAGACATATGACAGTACGTGGAAGCGGAAGGTGCTCAGATACTATGGCGTAAAACTTTGAGAGGCACAGAATCTGGATTTATACGATTCGTGCAATAGTTTGCATTACAAGGCAGTCTCACCTACCTCCTTTTGCTACAACACCTACATAGAAAACTGGGATCCTGATAAGACACAGGAAAAGAGTTATTTTGGGGGCTTCTCTTATTTATTTACCATATTTATTTAAGAGGGACTCCACATCTGTGAGTTCAAGGATGTTCTGTGTATATTCCCTTTGGAGAGTTTCAAGTGAGAATATGCTAAATTTTCCTCTTAAGAGTCCTGAGAATCTAGTCAATACTGGAGTGGCACAGTCAGGAAAAGAAACTAATAGCCATCAGACTTAACATTCTGAAATGCAATACTTCAGAAAAAAATGACCACCTGGCTAAAAAACCACTCTCTCTAAATATTTTGAGACGAAAGCTAACTTCTGGTTAGAATAATTTCTACAAAATGGCACACGATAAGCCAGAGCAAGAACATCTGTCCAAACAAGATTCTCACACATGAAGAGGTATGTTTTTCAGTAGAAACAAGCCATTTGGAAAACAAGTAATTGGATAATCCTGGACAGTGAAGATATGAGACCAAGAAGAAGTTGCCAAGAAACAAAGAAAAATCATATTGGAAATGACCATTGGGTACCATCCCTTCTATCTAGTTTCCATTCCTTTTCAAATTGTGGTTCACCCTTCTCTTTGCAAAACTGGACAATATCCTGGGAGGACCAGAAATGGCAGCATTCAACTTGAACATCTTGAATCGAGGCAGCCTCAACTTAGAACTTGGAATATAAGTTCTCATTTGTCAGTTGCATCTCACCAACATCAACAAAAGGCATGGTAAAATAGAGAGGGGCGAGGGGGGGGGGGAGAGGGCGAGTAAAGCATCCATCTTTCTGCACCAGCCAAAAATACTCAGCAAACAAAAAAACCCTTTAACAAACTGGATTTGAAAGGTTTATATGTTATAATTACTTTACTTATGTATTGACAAAAAGATGAGATTAATTTAGTTTCACTTGTGAAACAGAAAGTTAGTGAAAAAAGAATAAAAAATTAAGTTGATAGATGAGAATTAAAATGAAAAGAATAAAAATAGGAAAACAATATCAAAGTTAAAGTTCAGGTATTTAAATGCAGTATGCAGTTTTCAATTCTTGTAACAAATACTTTTAGAGTAGAAGAAACATACTTTTCTCCATAAAGTAGTTTATTTTTATATGTGTGGGTGTGGGTGTGTGTGTGTCAGTTTCTAACGACAAGGTATTTGGTATGCACATTGTTTGTTTTAAAGTATTGATGTTATAGCAGGCAAACAATGTCATGTTGTTCGCAGGTACAATTTTTAGCTTCAGTAAAACTTTTTTCATAGAGTTTACCTTCTTGGTGTTAATTTGGTTGGAGCTCAGGATTCCATTTCTTTTCACATAGCAACTGTCATCTTTGTAGATTATGTAAATTGGGTTTAGGATCTTATACTTACCGTTCTTATATGATGTTTTTCCAGTTCAACAACAACAAATTAGGAAGCCTTTTATAGTTTCTTTAAAACTCAAGTGAAAATGTATATTGCAGCCTTGGTAGAAGGAAGCTTTCAATATTTAAAAAAGTTGTGCTGCTTTTAAAACAAAAAGGGTCGTTGGTTCAAAGGAAAAAGTGAACTTTGATTTTCATAAAGAACTCTGCTTAAGCCTAAGAAAAAGTTTGTACTAGAATTGTCCGAGAAATGTATAGTAGATGCAAAGCTCAGAAATTTTTCTCTAAAATCACCTCTATATTGAAATGCAGAATGACCGTGCAAATAAAAAAACTAAACAATCCCTACAAATAGTCAAGAAAGTCTGACATGTCAATTATTTTTCAGTCAAGACATTTTCATGGTCTGTATGTGCAATTCTTGGCTATTCATATGATATAAACTACTTGTGGACGATACAAACTTTTGATTTGGCGTTCTTATTTACCAAAATAAAAAAAAATACTGTTTTGGCTGGAACAGCAGAAGCTAAATTTCTGTTGGCAGAATATTGGCTTACCGATGTCTAACTTGGTACCTATATAGTATTACTGACTTTTCTGCTGTTTTGGCCCTGGATTCTGCCAATTCCACTTTCTTTGAAACGTCCCTATTTCCTTCTGGCGCAAACACCTCTATACCTTTACCACACAATTCTCAGTGCTTGGAACGTCAGCCATAACCCCATAAATCATGCTACTTCGCTTTCCTCTAAGACACTATTTTCCTCCTGCCCCACAGTCCCTTCAAGAGTTCCATGTAATGCCAAAGTATTATTAGCAAATATAGTAATAAGCAAACTGACATAATAGATAGAATGTTAGTTTAGCAACCCCAAACTCTGACTATGCATGCCCTACTTTTCTGTATTGTAAGCTCCTTGGGACAGAGCCATGAACTTAAATATCTGTGTAAAGTTCCTATGGATCAATCCAGAAATATTAATAGTAAGTAATGGTGTTTCTCACAACAAAAGAAAAATAAATAAATAAATCTATACTACCTACAAATATAAATACAAATAAAAACTTAATCCAGCAGAATGAATTTGTCTTGCAGAGATAAGAAACTGTGGCTGAAGTTACTCAAATTATTACTACTATTTAAGGTAATTTAAAGTGAAAAGATTTTTCCCTGAAGCATGAGAATGGATTACTAGTTGATGAAGCCTGTTTTGTGGAAATTAACTGCCATAAAACGTTACAGTCACCAATATGACAAAGAGTCGATTGTTATTGATTTTTGCAAATGAAGTAGCAGATGTTCCAAATATAAAATAAGTTTCCACAAATTAAATACTGACTCAATTTAAATTAATTTAGCCATTATACTTGTGTATTTTATCAATCAAAAAACTTTGAACAGTGAGAAATATTTTTATTTAAAAGTCTTTGGAATATTGTACCTTGTAGAATTAAAAAGTCTTTTTGTTCATAGAGTTTTAAGAGTTCTAATTGCCTTTCAGTTGGAGTGAGCATCAGAATTTTTTTTTTTTTTTTGAGCAAACAGCATAGCTGCCAAAATTAGGGATTGGTGTCACAGCAATGGAAAAAAAAAAAAACCTTCTGTCCCTGTAGGAAACATCTACGCTAGAATCTTGCTGCAGCACTGTAGCTGTGCCACTTTAACAATGGTACTGAAGACATGGCCTAACAAAAAACAAAAAAAACCCAACAACGCTGCATTCTTTTGGATAGGCCACTAAGGAATGAAGCAATGCTTGACAAACTATCCAATAGGGCGTAAAAATACCTTTTAGCTTTCATTTTCTCTGAAAAAAGACTCTCTAATAGCTCACTGGCTCATCTGCCCAAGATGAGGTAAAACTGTCCACAACAGTACCTTCTGTTATTTTAATCCCTTCACTCCCCTAGACCACCTTTGCCTTAATTCTTTTTGTAACCACTGCTATATTATACAGCTACTTGCAAGCATAATATATTAAGTGTATTTACCTGGGAAGGAGGTATCCTAGTACATCTGAGGCCTCCATTAGGCCCAAGCATCCAGAGATTGAACGAACTAGGATTTTCCAGCACAAATTGGCCATCAAGATCAGCCCCTTTAATCATCATTATCCAGGGCTATCAACCTTTGCACATTTAGGAGGCTATATCTAATTTACCTGAACAAACTTCAAAACACTCAGCATCCCATAGCAGGTGGGGGAGGAAGAGGAGGAGTAACACTGAATTCTGGTCTCAATGTCAAGATCACCACAGCACATCAGGCAGAAATGAAGGGTACAGATGGAGGACACAAGCGGAAAAGAGGAGAGAGAACAGATGAAAAAGCAGAGTATTTGTCTTTCAAGTCAATTGCCTTGGCTACTGTCACACCATCTCTTGTTATCTTGGGACTTCCCCAGCTTTGTTCAATAATCACCGTTCTACCCTTTGGTCCCATGGTGACAGCTACAGCATCTGCTAGAAGATCTACTCCCTGTGGCATGAGAGCTGTAGCCTCTACTCCAAATTTAACATCTTTTGCATAGGCCCGTAGTAGGCAAAAAATGGCCAGATCAAACAAAAAAGAATGTCTTGAAGAAACAAAGCATTCTGTAGAAAAACTTTCTTGAAAGGTTGCAAAATTATAGAAGAGTCAGTATGAGGCAAGCAAAACACAGTAGGATCAGGTGAATAATGCGCCCCCACCCAATTTGCTGGCAATCCTGAAAAATAAACCATCTTGGGTCAAACAGAACATTTTGTTTGACCCAACACTAAACATTTTGTTTATATTTCAAACATTTTAAAGGCTTTTTTTGTTGGTTTTTTTTAGTAAAAGTAATTTCTAATGAAGACATTTCTAATTGAAGCATTTTGTTAGGAAAATGTCAAAATGAAACATTTCGATTCCACCATGACCCAGAGGGACGAATTGGCAAAACTGACATAGATTTGCAAAATGTTTTGCTGTCACTCGAAAACTGTAAGTTGGCAAAAAAAGTTTTGGTTGAGAAATTTCACCCAGATCTACTCAAGATGAATGTAGAAGGATAAGAAGAATATAGAAAGCGAAAAGGAAAGGAACGATTATTTGTATAGTAAGTGAGCTTTATGCAATTTTTGTGTGTGCGCACATGCATCTGTGAATTAACTGATCTGACTACTCTAGCCAACTTAAAAGTGAAAATTTTCCCAGTTGGGGAGGAAGGGGTTGAGTTTATAATCACCATTATTAACTAACTATTATTAACGTTATATTCTGAAGTTGGCAGCCATTGTAAAGAGCCGCACACAAACAAGCACCAACTGGTGGAAAACAAACAAACAACCTGCCTTGTTCACTAAAATAAAATCCACACAAAATAAGAACAAAGAAAATCATGAGCCAGATGGGTTTTATTTTCATTCTTTCACCAACCCTTCATACTTCCCCTCTTCTGTTTGTGATTACCAAATTAATTTAGGATGAGTCCACACTAAGAAAAAAGGTGGGTTCTTTAGCGCTGCTTGGTTTCAACAAAACTTTTCTCAGGAATATTTCCCTGGTCCTGGATGGATTTCTGGTCAAAATCAGAGAAGCTCCCATCCCACAACTTTCTATAGTCTAGTGGTTACAGCAGTCTTGTGGGAGACCCAAGTTCAAGTCCCTGGTCTGAATCAGGCAGAGCAAGGAGCAAAACCCAGGTCTCCCACATCCCAGATGAGTGCCCTAACCACAGGACTAGAGAGTTAATCAGGGGCTCTCTGGCTCTGAAACTATTTAGTTATTAATAAAAAGTGGAAGTGCTCCAACAGGAGAGATCGAGACATACCCACCCAAGAAGAGCCAACCGTCTCACCTAGCTTATAAAGTAACATTGATTTAGGGAATTAATGACAGCATTGAGCTGAAAAAACTCCCAACTATTAGAAACCCAGAAGTCCAAATTCATGTTAGAACTTGTGTATGATCTTTTATGTAGTAAAAGAACATGTCAGCTGCTCAGCCATGTCCCACAATTACAGTTCCAGTGAATGAATAAGAGAAGGTTAGTTCTCTTTGGCTCTGCATTGCCTTTCACAGAAGACTGTCTGAAGGGCTTCTTCCCATTTTCGGTTGTACTGGTTGCTCTAGATTTGTTCAAGTTAAGTTGTTTGGGATCAAGGGGGGAAATTTAGTTCACTTCTCCCCTCCTTCTGAAAGAGCAGCGTCTTTGCAGTTGGCAGAAGCATAATCAAGAAGGAACTTTTTCTCCTGAGTAATTTGGCTGGACAGTCCTGTTTATTTACTTTCTGATGTGCATCTGCTGAGCCCTTTCTGGACAACTCATAGAATCATACAAATGTAGTGCTGGAAGGGACCTTGAGAAGTCATCAATCCAACCCCCTGCGCAGTGGCAGGATCAAGTATATCTAGGTAATCCCTGACAGGTGTTTCTTCAGCCTGTTTAAAAATGTCAAATGATGGGGAATCCACAACCTCTTTTAGAAACCTATTCTAGAGCTTAACTACCCTTATAGTTAGACAATTTCCCCCTAATATCTAATCTAAATCTCCCCTGCTGCAGATTAAGTCCACTGCTCCTTGTTTTACCTGGAATACAATTGATCACAGTCTTCCTTATAACAGCCCTTAATAGGTCCCCACACAGTTGAACGTTAGCAGATATTAGTAGGCTGATGGCAATAAGGGGCCAGTGAACACAGGCAGTTATGGAGGTACACTGCTCTTACTTGCTAAGGCTTGCTGTAACTTTGTTGGTGGGGTTCCAGCAATAGGTCAATTTTGGTTAGCCAAATATCAGTGAGTATCTCTACTGGATGGTATCAGAGTGTATATTTTCAAGTAGGTACAGAGGTGGTATAAAAGGGAAAAATGGGTGGGGAGAGGAGGGGAAGAGACCAGTTCTCAGGACTGAACATAACTAGTCTCCTCCTTCAGTC
Source organism: Lepidochelys kempii (assembly GCF_965140285.1). NCBI lineage: Eukaryota > Metazoa > Chordata > Testudines > Cheloniidae > Lepidochelys > Lepidochelys kempii. The sequence goes on from NC_136380.1 coordinate 181,793,073, forward strand.
GACACAGTTCCTTTCACAAGTAAAGAGTCAAGTAGGACACATAGTTCAGGGGGACACTCACTCAATTAATTGGGTGGGTCCAGCTCTGTTTGGTGCTCTTTATTGCCGAGATTGGTACTGACGGACTGCAGAGGCTGATTCGCAAAAAGAAAAGGAGTACTTGTGGCACCTTAGAGACTAACCAATTTATTTGAGCATGAGCTTTCGTGAGCTACAGCTCACTTCATTGGATGCATACCATGGAAACTGCAGAAGACATTATATACACACAGAGACCATGAAACAATACCTCCTCCGACCCCACTGCCCTGCTGGTAATAGCTTATCTAAAGTAATCATCAAGTTGGGCCATTTCCAGCACAAATCCAGGTGTTATCTATATTCATTCTTTGTACATGATATTCCATATTTAAAAAAAAACAACCCTCTAGTATAGGACCAAAATGAACCCATCCTTCCCCCATTCACAGAAACATATTGCTGGTTTTACAGGAGATTGCAGAATAGCCAGCCTTGAATAATTTTTGACTCTGCATCAACTAAATTGTTGCTGGAGGTAGCTGTTTTGCAGGAAGTTACTTATTCCCAGAACTGTGTGAATAAACACGAAAAAGAGAAAAATAAATCTTAATTTTATCCTCCATCACAAAGAATGAGGGGTAAGGGAGGAACATACTATATGCAAACTATATGGTCTTTTAAGAACACATTAAACACAATTTGTAAAAATTTGTAAAAACAAAAAAACCACAATACTGTTATTTGTGTGTGTATTTTTAAGCTAGACAGGAGTGGAAGGAGTGTCTTATGGTCCAAACTGAGGAGAGGACATCAGGGCCATTGTTCCAGTCTCTGCCACAGAATTCCTCTATGGCTGTGGGGGAACCTGGGGCTAAACCCTTGCTCTTCACCAGTACAGCTGTGCTGCTGCAGTGCTGTACATATGGACATGGCTCTAGTAGCTGTATTATTGGTAGATGCTTTTAATTTAATATATTTAAGCACATTTCTGAACAAAAGTAGTAATAAGACAGTATCCTTTATAACAAAGTATACAAAGCCATTTTGTATACTTGATAAAAAGACTCACTTCAGCCCCTCAAAGATATAATAAAATAAATTCCAAAGAAAAACATTTTTTTCACAGTGGTTTCAGAATAAACTGCTGATAAAATATAGATTTAAAAGCACTTCAAGATTACATAAACCAATAATACTTCAAGGCATTTTGTAGTAATCAAGTTAACTGCAGTACAGAAAGTGTACCTTTATTAGATATTCTAGATGATTACATATTTAATGGTTCATTGAGGAAAGAAACCATCCTGTTTCATCTTTTCATCTTAATAACAGTAACTTCTGGCATAAAGAAGTATGGTGAAATGATGGAAGATTATCTGTACTGTATTTCTGAATCAGTAGACACAAGAATACATCCCTTTTAAAGTGAGGCGGCTCAAATTTGGGACCAAACTGAGATTTTGCAAAAGTAAACTTATTAAAGATAATTGAAAACATTTCTTTTTTCTAAATTCCAAGCATAAACTTTAAAACAAATATTCCCCTGCATTGTTTACAATCCATACAAAACAGCACTGAGAGCATGAAAGTTAAACTGACTAAACAACTATGAAACTCAATTAATTTTCAGTTTCAAGATCAGAAAAATGCAAAATGCTAAATATCAACAAAACATAAATTAGTGAAAACACAGCAATTCCTACAGGAAATCAATTGTCCAATGGCTAAGCTTGAACAGAAAGCTAATTGGGTAAAGCAAGTATCTGTAAACTACTGAGAGTCTCAGGAAGTCTGGCGTTCCTCCTAAAATCCCAACTGCTGGAATCAAGTAACTGCACAAGAATCTCAAATTTTATCATAAAAAAGGAAGTTTCTAAGCTTCATGCTGATGAAGAAAAGTTTGAAAACATGAAGTGAGTGCACCCTACGGGCTCAAGGCCAAAGACAAATAAAAAGATCCTATTTTAAATCTTATGTTTTTTAAGTCTCTTATTAATCAGGCCACAAAAAATAATGATTTTTGAATGGTTGGGGTTGCTAACACTGTATTTTAAAAAAACCTACAAGTCCAGAGTACATAAAATTCTGCACGATAAGAGAGGTTGGATGATAGTTCTTTTAAACAGAGAAAAATATTGACAAATGGAGGCTTAAGGGGGCCAGAGAGAAGAAGGGGATAAGACTAAAGATGCAAGTAATCATGAAGCAGAGATCTAAAGTTGAATGCTTACCATGCCATTATCAACTGGTAGTGCTTTGTAGGCATCACAAAAGAACATTAGTGTTCCTACCAAGGTAGGCAAATGTAGCTTAACATCAGCCTGATTACTTCAATGGCAGTTTTTTTAACGTAGGGAGAAAACTATGGAGACAATTTTTTAATATAAAAGTCACAATATTTTCTGCTTGTAATATCTCAGCCCACTTTGCTAAACTCACCATATTCCTTGTAAAGAATAACTGAAGATCCAACATAGAATCAAAGAAATATAGGGCTGGAAGGGACATTGAGAAGTCTTCCTGTCCATTCCCCATCCTGAAACAGGACCAAATACACCTACATCATCCCTGTTGTTGGGCAATCTTTAACACACTTGGGCTGACACACTTAGGTTTATTAATTCAAACCTTTATTTGAACCCAAAGTAATTACAATGACAATAAAAGCCATGAATGACAGGTAAGCAGAAGGAGTAAGGAGTTACCTTCTCCTGGGGCATAGGCAGGTCATGATGGATTTGTCCTACAAGACTCCAACTACTCCCTTACATTCTGGCATATTTATACCTATTCAAATTATATAACCATAACTTTTCTTCAATCAATATTAAGCACTACACGTCTTATAGAAAACTCATACAATGTGCATGAGTAAACTTCAATTTATAGAACTTGAAAATAGCATAGACAGCAAAAGTTCGCTCTCTTTTCTAATTGGTTTATTTCCCTTGATCACACATTGATCTTGCAGGCTGACCAGGCCATACACTCCTTACTCAGCATAGGAACTTTCTGGTTTTCTCCTAATCATCTTTGGCAGTATATTCCGAATGTCCATGGTACTAATAACTTCCTCTTATCTATGTAATATCTTCCAACTTAGATACATTCTGTGGTCAAAATATCAACTCTGTCCTACATAGCAGCTGTAAGCATCATTGAGCAAGTTTACACAAAGTCAAGTCAGCAAGGTAACGCAATGGCAAGCAAAGTTAGGCCAAAGCTCAGCAAAAGTGTTAGCCAATCCTGTCCAAACATAACGTGACCCATACTCTATGATGCTTCCAACATTAAAAGGGTCTTGTTTCACCTGTTCTTAAAAACGTTCAATGACAGGGATTCCACAAACTTCCTTACTAACCTGTTTGAGTGCTTACCCATTATTACCATTACAACGTCGTTGTCCCCCTCCAATATGGCAATCCAATAGATCTCCATTGCTGCATATTAAGCCTACTACTTCTTATCCTACCTTCAGCAGACATGGAGAGCAATTGATCACAGAGCTCTTTATAACAGCCTCTAACAGATCTGAAGACTTATCAGGTCCCTTCTCACTCTTCTTAAGACTAAACAAGCCCAGTTTTTTTTAACCTTTCCTCATAGGCTAGGTTTTCTAAACCTTTTACAGTAGAACCTCAGAGTTATGACACCAGCATTACGAACCGACTGGTCAAGCACACATCTTAATTGGAACTGGAAGTACAAAATCAGGCAGCAGAGACTCAAAAAAACAAAAAAACCCCACACATATTACTGTACAGTACGGTACTTTGTTAAATGTAAAATACTAAAAATATAAAGGGAAAGATCAAAAAAGATTTCACAAGGTAAGGAAACTGTTTCTGTGCTTGTTTCATTTCAATTAAGAAGGTTAAAAACAGCATTCTTCTTCTACATAGTAAAGTTTCAAAGCTGTATTAAGTCAATGTTCAGTTGTAAACTTTTGAAGAAATGTTTTGTTTAGAGTTACAAACAACCTCCATTCCCGAGGTGTACGTGTTTCTGAGGTTCTACTGTATCATTTTTGTTGCTCTCCCAAATCTATCCACATATTTCTTACATGTGGTAGAATAGACTCACAGTGTCACAGATCTGTATCGCTGCTATTCTTCTATTAGGCAAATATATTATCTTATATACCCCAGGCAATGAAACTAACAAGCTCTGGCCCAGGCACTTTTCTCTGGTGCACTGGTGCTTCCAGTTCTGAAGCAACACATTTTTGATATTTGACTACGCTTAGAAATTAGATTCTAGGTGGGAGTTGAGGGAGAAAAAAAATGGGAGGAGACGGTTGGGAATTATTTCAAAACAGATCCGTCTTGTTCTACCACTTCTCTGCTAGTCTCCAGCATATACTTCAGGCAACTTTTAAAAAGATGTCGGTTCCAGTGAAGTCTCAACAAACAGACATGATAATAATTTGCACTTCTATAGAACTGGCCAGCTAAGAATCTGAAAGCAATTAAGTGCACAATAGCAGTATGGAGGTAAGCAGCCATGTCATTTTTGAGAAGAGCAACTGTGGCACAAACAACTTAACTAATTTGCTCAACAGAACACAAAGTTTGTCACAGAGCCTGGAACAGAGTTCAGACAGCATGACTCCTTGTTCCATATTTTAACCAGAAGTTCATCCTTCCTGTCAGAATGAAGTTAGGTACTTAATATATCCAGCAGCTCAAAGCGTATTTTGCTAGGTGTCATGAATGTAGGGGGAAGGGTAGCAACCTTTATGTATGCCAGCCCATTCAGTAGCATAAAATCCCTCCTTGGCAACTGTACTGGATTGCCTTACCTGTAAAGGGTTGAGCAATTCAAATAACCTAGTTGGCACCTGACCAGAAGGACCAATGAGGAAAAAAGATACTTTCAAATCCTGGAAGGAAGGATTTGTTTTGTTGTTCTGTGTGTTGTTCCCTCTCCAGATGGAGGGAGAAGCCAAGCAGGTACAATAGTTCCTGAAAAATATACCTGGAATAATCCATCTAATACCACAGAAACTGTGAGTGGGGCAAGGAAATGCATTAGGTTCTCTCTTGTTTTGGCTTGTAAATTTCCCTATGCTAAAGTGGTAGTTTCGTTCCTGCTTTTGTAACTGTGAAGCTGAGCCCAGAGGAAAATCCTCTGTGTTTTAAATCTTTTTATTACTCTGTAAAAGTTACCTTCACCCTGACTTTGCAGGTATGATGCTTTTACTTTTTTCTTTATAATAAAAGTTTGTCTTTTAAGAACCTGATTGATTTTGGTGTCCTGAAGACAAAGGGTCTGGTCTGTGCTCACACTGCTAAGGCAACTGGTTGGTATTTTATTCTCAAGCCTCTCCAGGAAAGTGGGTGTAGGGGCTTGGTGGGGGATAGGGATTGCAAGTGACCCTTCCCTGCATGTTTGTGTAAATCACTTGGTGGTGGCAGCAATATACCATCCAAGGACAAGGAAAGGAATTTGTACCTTGGAGAAGTTTTAACCTAAGCTGGTAGAATATAAGCTTACAAGGTCTTTCATGTGGGTGCCCACAGCTGTACCTCAGAGTTCAGTGTGTGTGTGTGTGTGGGGGGGTACCCTGACACTGTATGCACCCATTAAACAGAAGTGTAAACTCCAAAATACACTCATCAAACCCCAAGTCTTCAATTTCAGCACTTTTAGATGAAGTTATTTTTATAAACTCTTCCTGACCAGTCACTTAAAAAAAAACCACTTGATTTTTGTGTTTCTCTAGAGCTTTGTTAAATACATAAGCACACACATGCACTTTTGAGCTGTGTCAGACAAATCCAGCATAACCAATTTAAATCATTTGTGGTATCACAAAAGAGGGGAAAATGAAGATTGAGAACTCTTGAACAGTTAATATGATTTGTTTTACAACAGCTACAGATATAAAATTAACAGATATAAAATTTCAAAAATTTAGTGGTTATAATGGAAAACACAGACCAATTATGCTTACAAAAGAATAAAATGAAGTAGAGGACAGTATTTTCTTGAATAAGTCAATACAGGGTACAATTTTTCACACTGTAGAAAGAGAGCCAACAGTAAATGGCTGTTAGAATTAATATTCCAGTTTTACTTCATTAAAATATTCAGTTTGCTTTAACCATACTATTTATATTAAAGTTTAAACCAAGTCATTTTTATTCCAGACTTTGACTCATCATTCCTGAAGTGAACTGTGTGAATTAGAGAAGACAAATCTATGTGGGTTATATTGATATTTCTTTCTTTTAGTTTTAGGGACACATTTGCTTTTGCAGCTTGGGTCACAGAACAAATAAGAAAAAAAATACACTTAATTAGTGCTAACACTTTGTCACTGCGGCTCAAAATAATAAAGAGCTTAAAAATGCAAGTTTTTCCACGCTGACTCTTACAATGTTAAGCAAGCATTAATAGAGGTTAAAGATCTTATCGGCTTGTACTTCAGATTACCTCATTTTTGCTTCCCTTGAGTCTATGTATTTTTCATCTTCTTGCATTCACTGTACATAGTACACTATTTAAAGTTCCTGAATTTAATAGCTGCATGCACATCACAGCAGCACTATAGTTTCTTTTGGTAGATTCTTAATGGGCTCTTCAAACTTTTATTTTTATTGGAACTTTTAATCAAAGACAGCATTGCTACACAGCTTTCACTGTTCCTCTTCTTTCCTTTCCCTAGTCCCTTACTCCCTCCTCTCCCCCTGCAATTAAAGAACAAACATCTACTACACCGGTAGCAAAACTGTGCCCGCTCTTCACCATATTTGATTATTTGCATGGTGTTTCCCTATCCCCCGACCCTTCATCTATTTGCATCTTTAGACTATGAACCCTTCATAAGAACCATGATCGCTTTTCTATGTTTGTACAGATACAAACAAAACAGGCCCCATTCCCACATGGAGTGTTTGGACACTAACAAATATTTAGCGCTACAATGCTATTACCCCTTTTGCCTCTGTAACAAATTGGTAGATATCTGCATTATTCTTATGATATGTCTGACATAGTTTCCCTGTTCAATTTTGTATTGAATTACTTATTGAAGTGAAATGGTTAAGCCAGACTGGAACTGGGGGTTGACAAACTTTTGTTACCTTAAACCCAGTTTTACAGGGTTTTAGATAACAATAGCTGGGCCATCATTTGTGGGGAGAAGTTATTTAAATGGTTCCATCCAAGTTTGGATTTTTACTCTTCTCAAGGCTAAGCTTGAGCTAAAACTGCAGATGCTAGGAAAAGGAGGGGTTTTTTTGGAAGTGAGCTGGCTGTGCAAGTGAAAAAAAACTGGACAGGCTGGGAGGACACAGCATCAGAGGGAACAGGCCACGAGCATTGCCTCCCACTCAGAGATAGGGAACAAGTCAGACCCACCTGAACTACAGATAAGCAGGTTGAGCTTATATGAGGAAATGTGACTAGGTCTCTGTTATTTTAAATCTACTTCTCAAAGTGCTCCATACCTTCTGGCAAAATAAAGCATGTTTTGTTTTGAAAAAGCGGTTTCTGCATTGCTGCTAATGTACATAGTCACAGGATCCTAAAGGAAAACTCTCCCAGGTGCCAAGCCTATTGGGCCTACTAAATAATACATCCGGCAAGCAGAGGGTTGTAATGCAGGTTCTGGTCTAAGAGTGGGCAAATTGTGGAATTCCACCCAGGACAGGTAAAGGCCCAAGGCCTGACACTCGCTGATGGTGCACTTGGTAAGACCCCCAAGAAGGAACAGCAATGGGTAGTCATTCTTTTTTTTCCAGCTAAACATACATTAAGAATATTCAGCTACCATTCAGATGAAGTGCTGGACTGCTATTTTAAAGATTTCTTCAGTGTAAGATAAGAATAATTAATCTAAAGTTTTGCAAACAAGTGTTTGTGAAGTTTTATTCTAACTATTCATCTACCCTCTACCAAACTTACTTTTTTTAAACCAAAGATAATACATTTATCTTTTATTTAAAAATGAAATTAATTTAAGAGAAAGCATGACTATGAACAAAGACTACCCACAATGACTAAATGAGAATTTTTGGTAATAGGAATGCTGACCAGCAGTAATATTGGTTAGGCTGGCAATCACCTGTGACTAACTGATATGATCATACCTGTCTCTAACGTTAACTTGACCTCCCACCCACCTCCCATTGATTTGATTATTGACCTATTGTGTATTGTCTAAATCGAAGCCTGTGAACTGCGAGGCAGGAATCCTCTGTGTTACTTATTTGTATAGTGTTTATCATAACAGGGCACAAATCTCTGTTTGGAGCTCTTAAGTGCTACTGCACTAGAAAAAATAAAATAGCATGGACCAGATGTTTATTAATTGAGCATCCTAAAAAACTAAACTACATTTTGTAAGCTAGGAAATTCAGCAATATCAGACTCTTGAAAACACAGTAACTTCTCAACTACAAAGCAATCAAACATCTAAAAGGGGAAATCTGAAAAAAAAATACTGAGTGAGGATATAGGATTGTTTCACTAATTTCTTTCTCAGGAATAGCAACTAGGTGAGTGCTAATCTGACATTTATAAGCAGCTGTGCACAAAGAAAGCCAGGCTTATTTATATTTTTTCCCCCAATAGTCCATTTAGGCTGTTTTGAATTATATTACAATTATACGCATAATGTATTTCAATTATATTACGATTATGTACAAAAGTGCACATCCGTGGATATATAAAATAAAAAAACCTAACAGTAAAAATATTTGCACCACTGAATAAAATCACCTACCACAAACACCTGTAGGACACTCTTTCAAAAGCAATTTTTGAAAAACAAGCTGCCATTTCTGTCAACATGTTCATGGTATTGAAGGGTTGTGTGGAAAAGAAGGAAGCAGATGAACAGAGTGTGAATTGCTAAACTGACATTCTGACTACGAGCAGAATGTTACAAGAAGAATGGCTGTATCCTGTAAAGTCCCTAATACAGTAGGCCAGATTCATTTGTCCGCTCACAGTAGCTAAACAGCACTAATATATCTTAGGAGCCTGTTAAAATCTCAGCCTGGTATGGGAGTGGTGATGAACAAGTTTCAATTAAAGGGGATTATGGCTCATTGGCCTCTACTTCAGAGCAGAGATACTAAACAGACATTCCCCACACTACCCAGGTATTATAGAATCCCTCCCTCTTAACTGTAAATTGGTCTTTCAGAGACAGTGCTCACTACAGAGTGTTCTTGGATTGTCATGCTCACATTCAGCCAGAATAAGCATATGCAACTATTTTTCCTTTCTAAGACAAGCCTTTAGAAGAGCCAGATGGGTGCCTAAAGCCTCAGTGATTACTTGCAAAGCTGTAGATAGAGCTGAAAAACAGCATACAAAAGGGAGGAATGTTCCTGAGGGTTTGTATTATGAAGAGACCAATTTACAGACCTTACACAATTGTTCTATTCTCATTCAAGTTTTCATGTGTCAATGCACTTGAATTGGGATTTAAGCAGTAGGGAACACAGGGAGAGAAAGGAGAATGCTTGCAAATGATAATTGGATATCCAGAAACATGAAAAACAAGGCAAAAATAGATATTGATAACTTAACAACCAATGTACAGAAACACTGGCTGCTTATTGATATCTAGGATATCTGAGAAGTCATATAAAACCTCTTGGAGAAAGCTGCTAAATTGGACTTAGTGAAAGACTAGCAATATCTTTAGGTCACAGCCTTCAGATACATCCCATAGGAAGTGCTGTTTCTCTCAACAACTGTGGTGTTGGACTGTCAAACAAAGTGCTCTGAAGTCCAAAATACTGGTCTGACGGGTGCTGTAGTTCTTTGTTTAGACCGTCAAAAAGAAATTAAGATAGTCCTGAGGGGAGCTTGGAGCAAAGCTAGACTTAGCTTCTCACCATTAGAAAAACATAGCCCAGGTGCACTGATCAGCTGTGACAGGAGATATCGCCTGAGATTGTGAAAGGGTTTCTATATTCTGAAGTCAATACCCTAGTGAACACGCAGATAGCTAAGTGCCAAGGGCACCAAAACTGAGCCTTAAACTGCTGACTCCACAACCTTTGTTTCAGGAGTTAAGTCATTGTGGCTATGAGGCCCAAAGTAGAAATCTTAAAAGTCCTGCTTCAGATATGATGTATGTAAGCATTTCAGTATTGTTGGAGAAATCACAAGAAATACAAGGAGAGAACTTCAACTTCTTCCCCCATCATACTAGAAGACTCCCACTGCTCATTCTCCTCCTCAGTACTTGTTCTAGGAGGCTGCTTTCCCTGACACTCATGGCACTTTATAAATTTAAACAAAAATAAAAAACAAAAAAATCTAAAACCACAGCTGCTACTTCTTATTTTATTTGCTTGAATAGACAGCATGACACAATTATTTTAAGCATAGTAGATAGAAGGCACTCTGGACTTGTGTGTTCCCTTCCATTATCTATTGCAAACTTTTCTCCCTTTACATACAGTACATTTTATCAAACATTACATTTACTGAAAAATTTCATTCACACTACAAGCATACACAGTATTAAACTCTCAATCAGCCTGCACTGACATTCTAAATTTGACATGCAGTGTCGAGTTCTTGCAGTTTTTCTAACCTTACCATGCCAATACGTGGCAGTGACATCTGTAATTTAGTAGAAACATTTTCCAAAACCTCCCTCCTTAGATAGCGTACTTAGTATTGTGAAAGAACCAGCTGATCTAACTTATTTATATTTTGATTCCTGCCTATACTTTGCATAAATATTTATTACCTTCATTTTTCTGCATTGTCAGAAGAAATATTGCTGCATTTTACTGAAAACAATGTTGTTCAAGCTGAATAAAAAGCTAATTAAACATGCAACAATTATTTCACATTATCTGTGATACATTTGATACAGTGTATAAACTTCATAAGAGAGTAAGAATGGCCATACTGGGTCAAACCATTGGTCCATCCAGTTGAGTATCTTGTCTTCTGCAGCAGTCAGTATCAGAGGTTTCAGAGGGAATGGACAGAACAAGGAAATCATTAAGTGATCAGTCCGATCGTCCAGTCCTAGCCTCTGGCAGTGAGAAGCTTATGGACAACCAGGGCATGAAGTTGTGTCCTGCACCATTTTGGCTAATAGCCACTGAAGGACCTATCCTCTCTGAACTTGTCTAATTCTTTATTGAACTCAGTCATTTTTTTGTCCTTCACAACATTCCCTGGCGCAACGAATGCCATGGGTTAACTGTGCATTGTGTGAAGAAGTACTTCCTTATGTTTTTTGAAACCTGCTGTCATTGGGTGACACCTGGTTCTTGTGTTATGTGAAAGGCTAATACTTGCCTATTCACTTTCTCCACACCATTCATGATTTTATAGACCTCGGTCATATCCCCCCTTAGTCATCTCTTTTTTAAGTGGAACAGCCTAGTCTTTTAAATCTCTTCTTATATGGACACTGTTCCATACCCCTAATCTTTATTTTTTAGACCCTTTCTGTACCTTTTCCAATTCTAATGCATCTTTTTAGAAATGGGGTGACCACAACTGCATACAGTATTCAAGATGTGGGTGTAGCATGGATTTATGAAGTAGCATTATGATATTTTCTGTCGTCTTAGCTATACCTTCCTTAGTGGTTCCTACCATAGTTAGCTTTTTTGACTGCCATTGCACACTGAGCAGATGTTTTCAGAGAACTATACACACTGACTCTTGGATATCTTGTTGAGTGGTAACTGCTAATTTTACCACATTTTGTATGTATACTTGGGGTTACATTTTCCAATGTGCATTACTTGCAGTTAACACTAAACTTCATCTGCCATTTTATTGCCCCATCACCCAGTTTTGAGAGATCCCTTTGTAACTCTACACAGTCAGCTTGGACTTTACTATTGAGTAAAATTTTGCACTGTCTGCAAATTTGCCACCTCACTGCTTATCCTATTTTCCAGATCATTTATGAATAAGTTGGGGAACACTGATCCTAGTACAGATCCTTGGAGGATCCTGCTATTTACCACTTTCCATTGTGAAAACTGAACATTTATTCCTACTTTGTGTTTCCTAACTTTTAAACAGTTAATGATTTCTGAGAGGACTGTCCTTCCTATCCCACAACTGCATCCTTTGCTTGAGAACTTTTGGCATGGGACCTTGTCAAAGGCTTTCTGAAAGTCCAAGTACACTATACCCATTGGATCACATATGTTTGTTGATCCCGCTACAAATTTTAATAAATTGGTGAGCCATGATTTCCCTTTACAAAAGCAATGTTGACTCTTCCTCAAAACACCATGTTCATTTAGGTGTGTCTGATCATTGTTCTTTATTATAGTTTCAACCAGTTTGTCTGGTACTGAAGTTAGGCTTATCAGCCTGTAACTGCCAGGATTGCCTCTGGAACATTTAAAAATAAATAAATAAATAAAAATCAATCAATCAGCGTTACATTAGCTATCCTTCAGTTAGATGGTACAGAGGCTGATTTTAGTGATAGGCGAAGGTTTCTAACTATCAAAGGAGTGAAATTTTGTAACAGCCTTCCAAGGAGAGCAGTGTACAGCAGAGCAAAAAGTCTAACTGGCTTTAAGATTGAGGTCGACAAATTTAAGGAGGGGACTGTATGATGCCTACAGTGGGACATAACTGATCCACAACTGTTAACAGCAAATATCTCCAACAGCCAGTGATAGGACACTAGATGAGGAAGTTTGAGTTACTACAGAGAATTCTTTCCTAAATGTTTGGCTGGTGGGTTTTGCCTGCATGCTCAGGGTCTAACTGATTGCCATATTTGGGGTTGGGAAGGAATTTTTTCCTGGATCAGATTGGCAGAGGCCCTGGGAGGTTTTAGATTTTGTGACCTGAAGTCTTTAAATCATTATTTGAGGAATTCAGTAACTTAGCCAGAGGTTAGGGGTCTATTACAGGAGTGGGCGGGTGAAGTTCTGTGGCTTGCAATGTGTAGGAGGTCAGACTAGATGTTCATGATGCTCCATTCTGACCTCAAAGTCAATGAGTCTATCTGGTTCTGATGACTCATTATTGTTTAATTTATGAATGTGTTCCAAACCCTCTACTGACACCTTAATCTGGTACGATTACTCATATTTGTCACCTAAAAAAAATGTAAAAAAAATAGCTGTGATGAGGCAATCTCCCGCACATCTTCTGCAGTCAAGACTTATGCAAAGAATTCATTCATGCTCCACAACGGCCTTGACTTCTTTAAGTGCTCCTTTGGCACTTTGATCATCATGGCCCCACTGATGGTTTGGCAGGCCTCCTGGTTCTGATGTACTTAAAAACATTGTTGCTGTTTATTTGTGTGTCTTTTACCAGTTGCTCTTCCAATTCTTTTTTGGTCTGCCTAATTATACTTTTACACTTGACTTGCCAGGGCTTATGCTTCTTCCTATTGTCCACAGAAGGAATTGACTTCCAGTTTTAAAAAAGATTACTTTTTGCCTCTAATCATCTCTTTTACTCTGTTTAGTCAGGGTGGCTTGGGGGGGGGGGCGGGGGGGGGAGGGTTCTCTTGCTGTTTTTGTTTTTTTAATTTGGAGTATATATTTAGTGTGAGCTTTTATTATGGTGTTCTTAAAAAGTTTATATACAGTTTGGAGGCATTTCATTCTTGTGCCTGTTCCTGTTACTTTCTGTTTAACTAGCCTGCTTGTTTTAGTATAGCTCCCCTTTTTAAAAATAAATGCTACTATTGTGGGTGGGTTTACGTGGTATGTCTCCTTTACAAGGATGTTTAAATTTAATTACACTAAATCAAGAATTGCCTCTCTCCTTGTGGGTTCCAGGACTAGTTGCTCCAAGAAGCAGTCATTAATGGTGTCTAGAGTTTTTATCTTTGCATCCCATCCTCAGGTGACATGTACCCAGTCAATACGGGGAAAGCTGAAATGCCTCATTATTATTGGGTTTTCTGTTTTTTTAGCCTTTCTAATCTTCTAGAGTATTACACAGTCACCATCACCATGCTCGTCAGGTAGTCAGCAGTATATTCCCACTACTATACTCTTAGTATTCAAGCATGGAATTTCTATCCATAGAGATTTGAGGTACCGTTTGATTTATTTAAGATTTTTACTATATTTGACTCTCTGCTTTTTTATCGTGTACTCTGCCATTCCCTCACCAGTGCAATCTATATTGTCATATTCATATATATTGTACCCTGATATTACTATGTCCCATTGATCATCATTCCACCAAGTTTCTGTGATGCTTAGTAGATCAATATCCTCATTTAATACCAGGCACTTAAGTTAACACATCTTAGTATTTAAACTTCTTGTATTTGCGTATAAGTCCTTATAAAATTTTGAAAATAGTTGTATGCCTTCATGGAATGTAATTGCATAAGACTCTTTTCATGTGACTTTCTCTTCAGCTCCTGCCTATACTTCATCAACTTCTATTCTCTCCTCTTTGCTAGTATATAGAGCTTCTATATGAATGGTATTTTAAATAAATGTAACTTCAACTAGATGACACTTTTTGAGATTCAATTATTTTTTTAAATCCTAGAATGACTCAATTTAAAATTTTCTGTTGTAGACTATACTACATCTTAAAAGAGAATATTACTTTTTGAAACCAGATTAAAAAAAAGTAAACTATGTAAAAATATTTAAGCTGAAGTCTCCAACACTGTGATAAATACTGCAATTGCAGGATGTTGCCAGGTCATTTTACTTCATCACAAAGCCTACATAACAAAAGAAAATGGAGACTTTTAGCCAAGATCACTTACCCATGAAGTTGAGATAACCCTCTCCTCCAAGTGCATGAGTAATGAGGCGAATCATTTTATGAAGCTGTATTCCACGATCAATAACCGGAGTGAGAGGTGAAAGCACACTCATATTTGTATACATCTCTGCATCCATCAGCCGAAATGCCAACGTCTTATCACCAACAAGGGCCTGGAGTAATAAAGGAATGGGGATGAGAGGGTGGAGAGGAGAATCCTCAATGTGCCAAAAGAGCTTGTTAGTATAATGTGTGTTCTAGATCAAGTGACAAGTACATTGGCTTAACTATAATACACTACAAGAGTTACATTTTAGGAGCTTCAGAGAAAACAAGACAGGAGATGAAGATTACTTAATAAAGTATCTGGAACAACATTCAAAAGGGAGATTAACAAGGCTTCCAATTTAAGGACTCTTTAGTGAACAATGTGAATGCTTTGTGTACACACAGCTAAAGATATACAATTGTGTTTTTAGGATTTCAGCTCAGAGAGAAAAATTAGGCTTCCAATTCTATCTATCTGAAATCAGCAATTGCATGAAGCTATTACTTCTGTTCAAAGCAGCCTAGTTCAGTTACCCCTTAATATATAGTAGAAAATACTGCAAATGTTTCGTCTGTTTAGCTGAAGATTTCCATTTGACTTATTTTGGAAGGCCTTTCAAGTAGATTTTTCAAACAGGCTTACACATTCGCTTGATTTATTGGTCCAGTATCAATTCCAACATTTAAGCCATTTATAAACTTAATTGTGTTGTTAAGTAGGTACTCAAAAATGGAAATCTGAATTATCAAAATAATCATCTTGTTTATAGATACCAGACAATGCATTTTTATGTAAAGATGATTTAAATACAATTCTGATTACAGTACTTTAAATCCCTTATCCATTTTAGTAGACTAGACAAAGGAAATCATCCCCTCACACAAAAAGAGTTGACTGCCATACAAACTCAGATTCTATAACAGAACAAAATGTAGTTAAGGGTAAGAAGGAAATCAAAATGAATAGTTCGTGTATTTATATAGTACATGTTAAATGAGTGTTTCAGAGAACTAGGTTTCAGTTAATATTTGCATGTATTGTGTTTTATAAGCTACAATTTTCTTTTTTCCCCTCCCACAAGTGCTGTATTTGACAGAAAGGCTGTAAGAGAGACATGGTACTCAGCAAAATTAACTTGATAACTACTGTACTTCTGCCATTGAGTAAGTTTTAGTCAATTCTGTGGTTAGGGCTTCCTTTCTCTCAGTGTACAGGAGAACAACCACAGAAGTCTTTTGGATACCTATATGTAGAACAGAAATGAAAAAGAAGCCATAATATTATTTTGAAAATTCAAAAATCCATTGAAATGCTGTGTTGTGTAAATATTTCTCAAGATTTACAATACACTTGTAACATACGCATTACATAACTATAGCATTATCCCCATTTTACAGCTCTGGAAATGGACACATGCAAAAGTTAAGTGCTTTGACCCAAGTCACAAAGGGGGAAATTCTGGCCCCACTGAAGTCAGTGCAGTTTTGCCATTAATTTCAGTGGAACCAGGATTTCACACAAAGTGATTTGATGACAGAGCATAAACATAGGAAGATCACTTGCCGTGTCTACCAGATCAAGCAGCTGTTTCATGGCCGATGAAAAATGGCTAGTTTTATAGAAAGCATGTGTTTCAGATACCCCCAGAGCTGTTGCCTCCATAGCTTGTTACTGGTACACTAAATCTTTATGCATAGATAGCAGAGAATAGGGTATTCCTTCCATCAAGCACTGACTCTTATTCTAGAAAATAGCTTAGCTGGAACAAGAATATCAGCGAATCCGTTGAAGGAAAGATTACTTAATTTATTGTAAAAGAACCTTGCTAATGTCTATTCCTGTATAAAAACAATGTCCTATAAATGCTGACTAACCAGGTTTATTTTAGTACAGGTTTAAACTGCACATCCAAGGATTGATGCAAATATTCTATTTTGTGTGTTCACAAATACCTATAATTTGGGTTGAATCAGTCCAATTCCCATTTTATACTCTATTTTGAATTTTCATTTTCTCCTTTATACAATAGGTTGGGTAGTAAACGCCACATTGGAAAGCAAGCCATTTTCCCAGTAAATAAGTTCAAACTAAAATAATAAAAGGAAAAGCTTATCCTAATTTTCTCAGAAAAATGGATTTTTTAAAAAAAATGTCGGCCATCCAGTTATGATTTTTAAAGACTGACAACAAAAACACTGAAGCCTAAAGTCTAACATAGCTGTATAGGATATGAAAAACACAAAGAAAAAGCCCCACAAAAAGAAAACAACCCACAAAAAACAGAACGGGGTTTCAGTTTATCAGGGAAAGAGAGTCTGTCTAAACAAACTGGTTACTTCATTTGCATCACTGTCCATAGTTAACTCAAAAATATACTGTAGAAGACAGAACTTTGCAGAAGAATAAAAGCGATCGGGTTTTTTTCCAGTCTAAACTGTGTATGATTAACTATAATGTTCAAAACAAAATACTTTGCTATATGAGACAATAAAATTAACAGGCAGGGTCCAGTCCAAAATATGGAGGAAAAAAAAAGGGGGGGGGGGACACAATATTTAGTGATCTACATTAGGCAGCCATTTTTCCACATCAGAAATCCAGATGGGGATCCAACTTCCAAGGGAATGAATAATCACAAAATAATATGTCTTTTGCAGTAGAATCCACAGTCCCAGTCAAGATCAGGACCCCAATGTTCAAAGCACAGTGAGAAGCCCTGTGTAAAGAGCATCAACTGGATTTAGACAGGGGAAAAACAACAAGCAAGCCAATAAGATGGGGACTTCTGGGTGAAAAAGGATATAGTGAAACTGGAAAAGGTTTACAAAAGAGAAACAAAGATAATCAAGAGTGTGAGACAGTTTCCATATGAGGAGAGACGAAAAAGATCAGGGCTGCTTAATCTACAAAGGAGATGATTAAAGAGGGATATTATAGAGGACTATAAAATCACAAAAGATGTGGAGAAAGTAAATAGGGCAGTGTTACTTATCCTTTTCCACAATACAAAATCCCAAGGTCATCTGATGAAATTAATAGATGGCAAGTTTATTGCAAACAAGAGGAAGTACTTTTGCACACACCACACAATTAACGTGTGGAACTTGTTGCCATGGGATGTTGTGAAGGCCAAAAACATAACTGGGTTCAAACAAGAACTAGACAAGTTCATCAAAGATAGGTCCTTCAGTGGATATGAGCCAAGACAGTCATGGATGTAACCCCATGCTCGGAGTGTCCCTAAATGCAGGAAGCCAGAAGGAGAAGACAGGGATGAATCACTCCAACACTCCCCTTCAACTCTGATACTGGCCACTGTTGGGAGACCCAATACTGAGCTAGATAGAAAATTGGTGTGACCCTGTATGACAATTCTTATGTTTTTCAACTGAGGAAACTAATCAAATACTTAAAGGTGGCTTTCAAATTATATATAGCCTAGATAAAGCCTCTTTCAAAGTCTAAGAATTTGCTTCCATTAACAAAACAATTTTAAGAGATATGTTTGATGGATGAAAGACTCCAACGTGTCCTACAAAAAGGTGAACCTTCATTTATGGTGGCTGTAGAAGGTGTATGGCTGGCCATTTTGGAATGTTCTCACTGGATACAAATATAAAAATAAAACATTTGCTGTACTCTGGGTTGTACAGTCTAGAGCGACCCAATCACATTTAAACAGGTTTAGCTGGATTTGACCATGCGAATACATGGAAGTTAAAAAGCCAAAAGGCTGAAGATTATTATCGAAAACTTAAATACAAACAAAATCAGAATGTTCAAAAATGACTCCCAAAGCAATCTTATCTTAACTTACATTGTATTCAGCATACATAAAGCATACATTTAAACAGCATATGCAGTATTAGAGAAACTATTACATACATGCAAGTAAGCTGATGTACAGTTGCTGTGGGACTTCTATTTACAGGACTTCGGTGCTTTGATGTTTTCAGACTTAATATGTTGCCTCTTCCTCTTTCACTCCCCAATCCCAAATAAAATTGTTAAAGAATGATTAACTAGAAATTAAATTAGCACCTGGTCCTGCAGCTCTTACACTGGTGATTCTTCCCCTTGAAGACAATGGGATACTCACCTGAGCATTGTTTGTGTGAATTAGGTTAAGAGGAGGACTCCAGGTGGTAAACCATATTTAAAAAAAAAAAAAAGCCAAGATTGTCACAATTTTTTGGTGTTCCACTTAACGAGGCCAGAATTTTCAGAGAGTGCTGAGCACTCACCCTCTGAAAGTCATGCCCCCTTTATAAAAAACTGTCCCAAATGGCACTGGGCACAGAAAAAAATCTTGACTGTGGTATTCAGTTTTGAGCACTGACCTATGTGAAGTCTACAAATTTGTTCCTCCACACAGTTTTTAATCAAAATACTTATTACAGTACCTGATCATGGCTCTCTGCATATGCAATGTATTTCTCTTCATACCGCCTGTTTGTCAGCGTGTACACTATATTGCCCATATTCCAATCTTCATCTTTCAACTCTTTAATTATCTGTTAAAGGTAATTCAAACATTACTTTTGTTTCAGCTAAATTGCATTAAATATTTTTTCCATGGCATTTGGGGATTTGAAGTTTTCCCTAAATAGTAAAATGGTATTATTATTCTTAGTCACTCCTAATCTAAAAAAAAAAAAAGAACTTGGAGAAATGCGCTTCCCCTATTTGATCTCCCAAATAGGATTCCTTTCTGAACTCACTTTAATACTCTTTAGAATTTCTAAACCCATGTTTCATGTTTTTTGCCATATCAACTGCCAACTTTTGATTAATAACCATAGCATGTCAACATTATTTAAACTGATCTCTTTTCTGCTTTATAAAACATTAAGGGATACTTGGCACCATTTTAACAGTCGACTACATGGAGTAATTTTAGTGTTGAAGCCCTCACTCTTCTTTCTCATGCAATACTTCATAAGCCTCCATTGACTGTTTTTGTTGTAGTTTAACCTTAAAAAAGAAAATTATTTCTGAAGAATATCAATTAAAATGGTATATAAAAAAATGTCAGTAATATAACCGGGGAGTTTAACATTACATTATATAGTTAAAAAACATTGCAGCAGCCACCTGGCATGCAGTCAATGAAGTATAAATTAACACAGATATGTACACAGACTAACCTGCTGTTCCATGGTAAATAGTTTGATCACACAACAATGAGAAGATAGATATCATTACTCCAAAGTCACTAATTATAAGAAAATACTCAATAAACTGGGTCTGGCATAACAGAAGCATACATGACATATATCCTATTAGCTTATTTTTTGGAAAGAATATTTCTGCTTTATGAAAAAACAGATGTTGTTGTCCTTCCAAAGGAGTTAGGAAAGGAAACAAGCAGTAATTTAAAAAAGACCTATCACCTGTTCAATTGTCAGCAGCACTTGTTCAATTCAAGTATCAATGTTCTCATACGCAATGTAAAGGCACCAAAAGGTACCTTATTGAAAAGTCAAACCGCTTCTTTGTCTCCAAGAGGCTGGTTTGCTTCTTACTGCTCTAGGGACCATCCATCATTTCCTACCCAAAACCAGCTGAAGAAAGCTGATGGAAAGAAAGCCCTAAGCAGCCCTCATTAGCACTGGCTGTTACTTGCTACTCGAAGTATATACTTACAGAACTTCATGAACATCAGCTAGGGCTTATTGGTAACATGACTTTCATTGGAGAAAAAAAATCCCACACACCTAATGTGGTTTACTATTGTGATTTGCAGAACACCACCTCTTCCCCGCCACACAGTTTTGTGAGTAAAGATACTAAGGACAATGAAAGTCACATTTTATTTTTCTTTAAGTTACTCGCTTCTCTTATTGAAGCCATTAATGCTCATATGAAATATTTATTGCTTTATTGCCTTCAGATGGTAATGGTATCATTAGGGATTTGCTTCTAATCTTATGTCTAATTGAAAGACCAATTTTCTGAAGGGTCTGCCAGCCTTATGAGATTGTTTATTGTTTTATTCCTTTTCTTGTGATTCTCGAATTAAGGAGAAGGTTATTTAAATCCCTTTTTTATATGAACTGTTGGAGTTTGTTTAATGCATTATTGGTCTTTAAGCACATTTACAGTTTTTTATTCTTTTTATAAACATCGTAGTCGTTGTTGGTGTGTGGCACAGCATGTTCTTGTGCACATGTATACGTTTTTTGTTGGGGTTTTTTTACTTTTTAAGTTGTGTGTTAGATAAAAATTGCTACATTCAACTTACAGAGGGCTCATTTCATTATCATACCTTGTACATAAATATAGGATTATTATATACAAATGCTTATTTCAATGTTCAGAGATAAAAAGAGCTGTTGCGAGAGATAGGCTTTTTGGATAGAACTTAAATCCAACAAAACTGTCTATGCTCACCATATAGTCCAAAGAAAAATAAAATCAACCCGAACACAAAGACCACCCACCAACCTCACACCAAGAGCCCCAGCTTGTTAAAGGGAAGGGCCTGAGCCATAATGGTGGAATGACTCCCAGTCCAACCTCTGGAGTCCTGGTTAGAGACTATGAAGATTTTTATAGGCTGGGGGATAGAGGGAAGGGGGAGCGGAGGGAACCACTAAAACTTAGAATCATAGAATATCAGGGTTGGAAGGGACCTCAGGAGGTCATCTAGTCCAACCCCCTGCTCAAAGCAGGACCAATCCTTTACCTTTGCTAAAAAGGAGGAAGCTGGTGAGGCAAGGAAATTCAGTCTGTCATTATTCTCCACTTGCAGCGAATGCTGTAAAAATGAAAGGGTTCCGCCTCGTTCTGTTGCGGTTTTTGATGCGGGAAGCAGAGGCTGATAGAGAAGATTACCAAGACTGTTCCCAGTAAGGCAGAAATGCCAGGGAACCACTTTAGGATACCACACCCATTATAAAACAGAGGTGACAGTAGCACATTAGCTTTTTGAAGCATTACTTATGCGTTCACTGTTCCCCCAAATGTGCAGGAGCTGTGTGGTTTGAAGAATATCTGTAAAGAGGTTTACAATGCATCCTACATGACAGAGTCTCTGAGTTGACTTGCATGACTATTTAGTTTTTTACAGCACGTGTATTTGAAATAGCACTCTCCTTCGGCTATGCTACACCTGCTGTTAAATAAGATTTATATGCAGCATACTCCTGATTATTGGAATAGCATGGGGGACGTGCATTTTATTTGGATAATTGGGAATTTGAATAATCAAGGGGGCAGGAATCATTCAGCAGTGGGGTGACCTCTTACGCGGCCAGGCGCTTGTCCTCTTTCTCGCAGGCCTGGCTGGGGATCTCTGTTCTGCCCTGCTCACACATTTTCATGACAGTGTGGGTGCGCGGCTTGTGACACTCGATCCCTGCTACAGCATGGTGCGGGGGACAGCTGCGGTCCTGGCAAGGCAGAGCAGAGACCCCCAGCCAGGACTCAGCTCTGTACTGCCAGGACCGCAGCCCTCCCTTCAGCTTGTGCCTGCAGGAATCGGATACTTCAAACTAATGGATGCGACAGAACAAAGTTACCTGTAGTATTTAGAAGGTTTATTTATATAAACACAATGGTGGAAAATACAAAAGTGAATATTGTTTTCTCACCTGTATCCATTTATCTGGAATTGCCATAGCCAGCCGATAATCAAATCCACTTCCTCCTTGGGCAATAGGGCAACAAAGAGCTGGCATCCCAGAAACTTCCTTGAATAAAGAATACATTGCATCATTATTTTGCTTTAAGTGGTTCTTTACATTTTCCACCCTAAGAAAGCTTCCTATTTAAAAATAGCATCAGATCTCAAGCTCCAAACATTACTGCTACACAAAGTCTACATGTGCAGAGCATACAATTACACTTTAATGTAATGCTGGTAGTTTCCGAGCTGAAGGTGTGACTCCCATCTTAAGGAGAGATACCCAATGCTAATTCTGAATGAGCTAGCGTGCTAAAGAGAGCGTAGCCATGGGAGCGCAACGGGCTAGCCTCCCCAAGTACGTGCTCATCAGCGACCACAGAAATTTACTCAGGGCGGCTAGCCCTTCCCACAACTTTCACTGCCATAGCTACACTATTTTTAGTGAGATGAGAGCTAGCACTGATTAGCTTTTACTTCTTTTTTTTTTTTTTTTTTTTAAAGATTACTTGGATGTATGTAAACTAAACATTCCAGTCAACCTGCTCTAACAATTAGGATATGCTCATAAAACTCAATCCCACATTCCTTAACTTGAATCCAATGGGATAATTCCCTCTACCACTTCAATGCAAGAGCCCAAGGAATGGAGAATCAAAAACACGGATTGAAATTCTGATCAGCTTTGTTCTCTCCCTTAAAATGTAATTCAAGCTTGTGAATGCATCATTTATTGAATGCACCACATAACTGGTCACTTTCATCACATAATATTGTTTCTGAAGGGATGGCCCCCACTTTATAAACAGAAGAAATTTCCAACCCTTCAATTACGACATATATATAAACATTTGTAATTTTTTTTAAACTATTGTGTGAATAAAAGATTTTCAAACAAGCTGTAGGAGTATTTAGAGCACAACTTTTGCAGTGTGAGCACACATTTTGCCACATTCAAAAAAATAACCAATATAAGTTGCATTTCAGTTGCAAAAAGATTGCAAATGCCTTTTTGCTACATTTGATCTACTCTAGGAGAAAGTTGCCCCAGTTCAGAAGATCCAGGTGCATGGTATATGGTTATCGAGGACTTTGCATGGGGATTTTTCACTTTGTTTTTAAACATACTCTTGTGTCTTCTATTTGGTATTTTCTGTAGCAGACTTGAGAGAAAGTCTGTGTGTGGATGTTTTTATTTAAAGACAAAAGTAAGGAACCCTGAAAGTGTTAAATTGGTTGACAAAAGAGTTTCTACACTAGTCACAAGATTTTCTACACTTCTGGCTTCTCCCCACGTGGATACCTTCTATAAGGTGAATAAGACCAATGAGGTCCAGGGAAGTAGTTCTCCCTTCCCAAGCAGTTAAAGCAGTGTGCAGGAGGGGAGTCCAACAGCTCTCCTAATTTGGTCAGGCACATGGCATTTACAGCTGCTCACCCGTGCTGAGATGTGCAGGGCAGTCTCTGATAAGTTCCTGACAGCATGATGTTCTGAAGTCTATGAGATCAAGGACCATGTTTCTACGAGGCTTTGAGCTTTGCCAGCCAAACAACTACCATTCTCTCTCAAGCTAATTTCTACAGTTTTAAGTGCCAGAATTTTTAAACATAAAAATTTGACATAACTTATTTGTCTACTTCAGTGGCATAAATAGAAACATTAGTGATGAATACTAACTTTGTTCACATTTTTAAACTAATAGCCTATGCATACCACTGTGTTTAGATTTACAGGCAACTCAAGTTTGAAGGGTAAAAACTCATTTGTTAGTTGGAGTGGAGCAATACATTAGATATCAGCCCTAAAATTTCACAGAGAAGTCTGATGCTTTCCTACGCCTGAAACTACTAATGGATTTATTCGTAGCCTTCCAGAAAAATCAATGTTTCACCTGAAGTGTGTGGTGTAATTTTGGTTATTACTATTTGTTTTCATTATTACCCAAATCATTTAATTTTCACTTTAAATGAAGGGCTGAAGGAAACCTTAATAATCCAACCACTACCTAATTCTACACTGTACTCTTGTCTGGCAGCAGTGTTTCTGTCACCCTGAACTGTGTGAAACAAAGAATAGAGGACACTGGCAGCCTAACAGGCTGGTCCCAGTAGCACTATTTGGGGTATCACAACTTCTATTAGCACCAAAAAGGCAGAGCTGCTGGGTAACCAGCTATCCAGATGTAAGGCATATGTATAGGTAAATTTTATTTTTTGACGGCAGGAGTTAAAGGGTTCCGTCAAAGGAGGAATCTTGGACATAGAAATTATATCTAGAAAGCTAGATGGGGAATACACAGAAAATTCTTTACTTAAAGCAATCAGACAACTCTTCAAGGAGTGTACAACAATCTGTCATACTCTAGACAAAACCTCTCTTCTCTCATGAGGAACTTATTCAACTGTCATTACTTTCAAGCACAAATTCATGACAGTCATTTTAATTTAAAATCATATCAGTAGTTCCTCCACCCCAATCTCTTTCTATCATTAGCATGTGGCTCAATTCCACATTTTGTATATAGACTCCCCCTAGACAGAAAAATGATGTATTGAATTGAAGAAGTTTTCAATTTAAAGAGAATAAATTGAAGACTAATCTTGTTTAAAAAGAATCTTAAACCAGATAATACAAACAGGCTGAATTCAAAGTTTCATCCATAGGAATGTGGATAATCTGACTATCACTCCCTAGATGATGGACCAATTTTATTTGAAGTGAACCGAAAGATCAATATTGCCACCTTTAGTTTTATATATCAAATAATTGCTTCTTTTCATCAGTTGCTATTTTTGATACCTGATGTCATTAAGCTCTTAACAGCACTTTGGTATACAGCTGTCAGTTATATATTAGAATGCCACATACAACTGAAATTAGCCTTATTTTGTTTTCTGAAGGCTGAAATTGGAATTCTTAATAAAATAGTGTGGATTAAAAAATAGGCCTTCACATTCCTCATGACATATCAGATCCATCCTGCATCTTGCACGTGTCTTTTCTAGATGGCTGGAAGGAGAAACACAAACAACAAACCCAGATGCATTACACAGTACTATTATATTAACAACAAAATTCTTAAAAGCTTGGAGTTTCTTTTTCTTAACATAAAAACACGTCAGTGAAAAACGCCCAACAGTCAATTAACAGAAATTTACTGCTTTGGCGTTTCATATTACCATTAGCTATTCTGCATGCCAACAATAATCTTTTGAGGCCAAAACCAGACCCTTGACAAGACTGACGAGGCCTTGGCATCAGGGGCAGCCAGAACAGTTTCCATACAGACTGCGGCGTACGTATGCCCAGCGAGAGACGGATGGCCCAAGTGTCCTCTAATGCATGCAGCCTCGCATCAGTTCCAAAAAGAGATCATTCCAATCGAATGGGAGGTCCTGGAAAAAGGTCTGCATCTCTTGGGATAAGGCTGGCAGTCTGAAGTCAGGAGCTACACCCTCATGACCACCATCAATACGATCACCCTAGCTGCTGAGTCCACCGCATCCCAGACCATCTGTAGAGAGCTGCCGTGGTGCCCTTCTCCATCAGAATGCCAAATTCCTGGGCCAGACCCTGAGGGAGGGACTCCATGAATTGTTGTACTTGTGCAGGGGGGCCTGATGGTTCACCGCCTGGAATTGGAGTTGAACTACTGTGCCCCTCCTTGTTCTTTTCATTGGCCACAGAGACAACCAGTGAGCCCGGACGTGGGTGGATATAAAAAGGTACTTGAACCCTTTGGCCGGGACAAAGTACTTCTTTTCGACCCTTTTGGAGGTGGGAGGGATGGACGACAGGGTTTGCCAGAGGACCGTGGCAATTTTCAGGACCCTATCACGCACTGGTAGCGCCACCCGTCTCGGAACAGGGCTTAGAGGACATTGAACAAGGTGTCTGCTTGCTCTGTCATCTCATCCATCTATAGGCCAAAGTTCTCGGCCACCCCTCAAAGCAGGGCCTGGTGTTCCTTAAAATCGTCCAGACGGCTGGCCCTCAAGGGTTCCACGACTGCCTCATCCGGGGATGAAGATGATGACTGTACCTCCAGGGGCATAATCCCCCACGGGAGAGGGGAGTTTTGGGGTGGGCGCTGTCTCCTTTACCCCAACTTCCAAGCGGGTCTAATGCACTGAGCCTGGTGCTGTTGATGATGCCAGTGTTGCTCTGAGGCAGCAGCAAATGAGCGATGCGAAGGGGGCATCGTCACCACCAGCATGCCCCACACACTCCACTCCAGTAAGGCCACTGGCCATGCTGCCAAGGTAACGCCACAGACATCGATGAGGCCTCAGGTGCCCATTTGCGCCGGTGAGGTCTTAGCAAGGGGCTGAACTGCCCTTCCGTGCCAGAGGAATCCCCTTCCAGTGACCACGGCGAGGCTATTGATGTCCGTGTCTGACTGTTGCTGCCGGACACCAGTGTTTAGAGTGAGAGGATCGGTGCCAATATCAAGGGGACTGGGGCCGGTGGGACCGGAATCGTGACAGGAAGCGCTCCCATGGGGCAGGCAACCGAGATCTGCACTGAGAGGATAACTGGAGGGAGGGCAAACGATGCCGGCAGAACAGAGACCAGAGCCTCCCCCAAGGCGATCCATGTAGAGATGGCAGGGACTGCGATCGCAGTGCCGGTGACCAAGAGTGAGCCCCAGAGGATCTGGGCTGCAATGCTGGAGATCTGCAGCACAGAGATGGAGAGTGCTGCCTTGTTTCAGGGGATCAGCAGTGTTCTACTGCCTCCTGAGGAGTCTTAGCAGCTGGCTTGCCCTAGTAGGGAGCCTGTGCCAGCAGCGTGGGCCTATGCTCACTCAGTGCCGGGGGAGCTTGGGAAAACGTTGATGCCGTCATAAGTTTGAGCCCCCTACCGCTCCCAGGAGTTGGTGGTGGATCCTTTAAGGGGCTAAGGGCCCGGACTGAGAAGGCACATCTAAGTGGCTGCGGAGTGACTGGGTGGGCCGAACTGGGTCCTTTGCCTGATGCCCCATGGCCTTTCTTGCCCAGTGCAGAGGAGCCATGCTTCTTCATTTTCTTTCTGGCCACCGGTGATAGGGTGCAGTGCTGGGAGGTGCCAGGTGCTGGGGGTGTGGTGTGCACCAAGGCTGAGGTATTAGGCGAGTCTTGGTGGGATGGCTCAGAAGCCGGATGGAGGGCAGCCTCCATAAGGAAAGCCTGCAAATGAATATCCCACTCTGAGTCCTGGATCGAAAATTTTTACAACAATGACACTTCTCCTTCACATGTGATTCCCCCAAACACTTCAGACAGCACTTGGGTGTCACTTACAGGTAGAGGCCTGTTACAGTCTGCGCAGGGCTTAAACCTCGGAAAAAGGGGCATGCCCCACCAGGAGCAAAGTCCCCGCTGTGACTAACTCCTAACTACACTTAACAACTGCTTAACACTAACTACTATCAACAACTATTTACAAATCCCTAATGCTCAAAGTCAGAAGCGACAAAACCGCTAGCCCTTGCTATGCAAGGAAAGGCACCTCAACTAACCACCCCGGGCAGTAAAAAGGAACTGAGAGGGAACAGGGCTGGCAGCGCCTGATATACTGATGCATGAGTGCGACACCCAAAAGGGCACCATAGCTGGCCCTATGGACACCGCTGAGGCAAAAACCTCCAACGACCAGGCACGTGGGTGCGCACACAGCTAGAATGGAATCAACATGAGCAAGCAGTCAAAGAAGAATCGTACTTACTCAGGAACCCAGACAATTTTAATGTTAAATCTAAATTAACCTAAACATTTAAGAAACTTCAAAATTTATCATATTTAATCACAGAAGGGAGTTATCAATTATGCATATATTGAATTATATCAGCACAGTCTTTGGGACTGTGAATTGTGAACATTTGGTACCATGAATAACTAGTCAACATTTGGCAATCATAGAGCAATAAGCAAGCAAAGCGAAGCAATAATATCTAAACTAAGAACCTTCATACAAGCTAACTCACAGCATCCGTACTGTCCCACCAATGTAGAGAAAAAACAACATTAATACTTAATTCTCCCTTCTCCCCGCCCCAACACACAGATAATTGCATGGAGGAGGAACCCATCCACCCTTAGTATTTATCTGCTGATATTTTTCTTTAACAAAATTGTCACTAATAATTAGCAAGTAATGTTGACGACAATGGAAATTGATTCATGTTAAATGATGTGACATATACAAATAACTCTGAAGAAGTTGTAATAAAGACCGAATGACATTTCACGAGTACACTTATTTACTGATACTACAACCTTTTACTCACATATAAAGAAATAGCTACACTTAATATTACCTCAGCTACTGTTATGGATTCTGGATGCAATAAATGAATCATGTGGTTGGCCATTATTAGATAAATGAGGGCATCTTCATCTACGTGTAGACCAAAATATTCATGGTAATCTCCACTGAAGCCTGTACCTAGTGACCAAAAAAGATAAAGACCCCAAATACAGTGAGTCAGATTTACAAGTGTAAAACTTAACAAAATAAATAAATAAATAAAAAAATCCAATAATCCATTTAATCGCAGCACAGCAAAAGATTAACAAATTTGCTATTTTAAAATAGCTTAAACGAAGGTCTACCCAGTTTATCTTTTTGTTATTACCATTTCCTGAAAAGTACTACAGTAAGACCAAGAGGCAGGGTGTTCTTTAATTAAAAAGTGGACTGATTAATCTACTTACCAATTCCATGATTGTGATATAGCATAGATGTAACACCATCAAACCGGAAGCCATCAAAGCCATATTCTTCTATCCACCATCTCAAATTAGAGAGAAGGAATCTCAGAACTTCCCAACTAGAATATTAATAGGAACAATTTCTGAAGTTTAAGACATGAAAATATATGAAGTTTCCAAACACAAAGTATTCTCTACTTAATACTTGTACCAGCCATATTCTACTGGATGTTGTTCCATCATAATGGATACATTAAACAACATTCTTCATTGTTTTTCCATACAACATTTCATTCTACCAAAACAATTCTCATTTTAACAGCATGCAATTTTAAGATGGAGGAAGTTAGGCTAAATTTGGTTTAGGAAAGACTAATCCAATACAACATCCATGTTACTGTTTAATCTAGATATTCATTCCTACTACTTTTATTTGCTTCTCAAAATGTGGTTAAATCCAGTGAAATATGGTTTATGCTGTATTTGAAAAATCAGAACCAAAACTTCATACTAGCCAAGGCTTAGCTCTAAAGTAAATTATACATTTCTGTGATTTGCAGATCAAAAGGAAGCAAACATCTCACATTAAAAGAATTTTTAAAACTCATTTTTGGCATTTGGAAGAAGAACGCTACCAATAAATATACTGTTAACATTAGGTAGTCTTGGATCACAGGAGTTGCTTCAAGAATGTAATATCACTTACTGTAGTATTATTAAATGTTACACTTTTTGCTAATTTAAAAAATAAGACAGCAATTAAATGTTTTGCATGCAACTGGTGGTGGACTGTGCTTTTTTAGAACTAAGTATTTTAAATGGGGATTTTTAATTTAAAGGATATTTTCTGAATTACACAACAGTTATAAAAAGAAAAGGAGTACTTGTGGCACCTTAGTCACCTTAGAGACTAAGGTGCCACAAGTACTCCTTTTCTTTTTGCGAATAGAGATTAACACTCCTGAAAGCACCATTTCCAGTGGGAGTTCAGTTGAGCATGCATTAGTGTTTCACCTGTAGAGACTTGCTACAAGTTCACAGAAAAAGTAATTTGGCAGTTTCTATGACCACTTCTGATCTTATTCTATCTGGTTGCCTAATACACAAGACATTTTCAATAGAATAAATTATCACTAGTGGGGGAAATAAATATACGAAAACAAGAGCTGAAACTGGCTTAAAGAACAAGGGAAATTACTAGGAGAACCAATATTTAAGCTTATATAGGCACAGTAAACAAAAAAGTTTCCCTCACTCTCTAATGATAGCTCCTGTATTAGGGATACTCTCCCCCATGGTACCTTCATCAGAGAAACCTACAGCTTGGCTCCATTATTCACTCTCTCTCTGATGGAAGCCTGTGCCTTTACACTACATTCTCTTCTCCACAGTCCATTCATCAGGCCAGCCTTGAACATCTTTCTTCCTCTCCAAGCAAATAATCCAACCAGCCTGCTTGTCTGATTTATATTCCATAAACTTCTTTGGCAACTGTCCCTCATAAAGACTAACTTTTTCTTCAATATATCATTGACTTGGGGATGGGGGAGGGTTAAAATCACTAAATAAAGAAGAAAGTTGGTAGGCAAGAACATGCTGTAAGCTAAATAATTAGACTGGAGAATGTTGAGATAAAAATGTGTAAATGAATGATTAGTGATGGGAGACACTGTGATACAGAAGGACCAGGGAGCAGTGGGAGAGTGCAAGAGGCAAAATATATAAGCTCAAGGCTAATTAAGGCGTGGTTCCCTGTAGACTAGGGAAGGTGGCTGCAGGTTAATCGGAGCACCTGCAGTCAATTAAGGCCCTGTTAGGAACCTAATAAAACCCCCTGCATTAGGCAGACAAGGGAGGAGGAGGAGGGAGAAAGGACTGGAGCTTGGAGGGGTGTTGAGAGATTTGGAAGACCTGAGAATTGGAGTAAGGGAGACTGCCCAGCAGGACCGGGAGACTCCCTTCCCCCTAGCATCTAAGGACCGAGGGTAACCCCACCTAAAGGGGACAAGCGTAAGAAACCCACAGGGATTGCGAGGGGCTGTGACTCAGAGCGAGGAGCAAACCCAGACCCCTCACCCACTTCCCTCCTCTACCACCTTCCCAGGCTAGTAGCGGGGCCCTCGGCACCCAAGAGCAGGGGCAAGGGGTGGCATCTTAGCTCCCCGCCAAGAAAACCGCAAGACCCACCAAACTAAAATCGGCCATCTTGCCACAACACAGAGAAACAAAATTAAGTGATACATTTTAAACACAAGATAGGTATTGCCTGGAAAAACCTGAGGTTTTAAGAAGACTTCTGTGAAGAGTATCAGTGAGGAAAATATCAGAAGTCATACTATCCTTTAGAGACATAGGAAAGAAACAGCGATGAAGTTGCCATCTGTACTTTAAAGTGTTTGGAGAGTTTCAGCCAATACCAGTTCCCAGGATAATCAGAAAGGCTGAGTTACAGAAGGATGAAGCTATGTAATCTGAGGTCACTGGACACACGAACTTTAAAACAAAACAAAAAAACAACAGAAATTGACAGAAAAAAACCCAGAGGGACAGGATGGTAACTGAACAAATGGAATGTTCTTATAATGTAGCATTCTTTTGCAGCAGGTACATAAGCCAAGAACAGCTTCCATAAAAATTGCAACATACACACTTCAAAGCTTCATGACAGTCTGGATATCACCAGTAAACCTCAATCTCTTGAATCTTCAATCTCTGCAGACATAGTCCAGACGACCTTGGAACCAGTATGCTCACACTGCATTGGGGTAGTTTGCCAGAGAGAACTCCACACCACCTACATGATGCTTAACAATGTTCTAATCTGTGCTACTGCAAAGGTGGAGTATGCCAAGTGATCCACAGCTACACAGAATCCACTAGAAAACCCACCTATGCCCACATAGGGTTATGGATAGTATAAAATAGTAGAACCAATGGTTTTCAATCTGGCTTTGACGTGGAACTGTTGTATGGAAGAAAGGGGAACATATTACATGACATACCCCTAATCACATGGAATCACAGTATGCAAACCCATATTCTGTTTTTGCACTGTGTGAAATGATTTGGCCTTGAGAGAGTAACATTGTTTATTCAAGTAGAGTTCATTAAACAATTCATTACAGTATCTACACTTTCTATTATTTATTATTTTATTTTTGTGTACTTCATGTATGCTAAAAATGTGCATGCAGAGAAAAAGGTTCATAATACCTGGCAGTATTAGAGCAGTTACCATTGAAATCCTCACTTGAGAAAACATTTGTGCCAATTACCTCTAGAGTCCCTATTTCCTATTATAGGAAATACAGCCAATACCACTAATATTATTGACTTGCAAAAACAACTCTTTTAATATGACTCCTGTTAAAATTGCCAACATTTTTAAATGTCTTACAATGTTAAGGAGGGAAATAGTTGGTACCTGCTTTATTTATAATATAAAAAGATTACAAACTTATTCAACAATTCTATATATTTGGGTCTCTCTCCCCTCTCCTCTCCTGTGTCATTTTTTCCTGCAATTGAGTTCTTCGCAGGAGGAACTACCTTGGCATATTTTTGCACCATGTCAACAGTCAAAGGGGCCCCTATCTTGTTTGATGCTTCTGAGTTCTAAGTAATATAAAAAACTACTAAACATTTTCCAGACGAATTTCTGCTAATGTCAAATGTATCTTAAATTCTTAACCCCTAATATTTTCCCCCCTTACTCTTTATGATCATTTGCTATCACATCATCTTCACGCTGCCTTTTTAGACTAGATCTACGCTACATGATCTTTTTGCTGAACTTGATTAGGTTACATTCATATTGCTATCTGTGTAGAATTCATAATATTAGAAGAAGGCAAGATTTTTTTCTCTTTGAATTGTAGCAGTGATGCTGATATATCAAAAGACTTGTAAACTGCTGTGAACTTTGCACTGCAGGTTATGTTTTAATTTTTGATCTTTTAAACACCTAGAACACATAAAATAAAATAGCTGTGAAAACCAATGCAACACAAGTACCTTGTATATTACATCTTCTATTTTAAACCAAATCTTTCCACACTCCCACATAAAATAAACTTTCCATATATGAATCAACTCCCATAAGACTGCTCAAATGCATAAAGTTAATAAAATGCATAATACATTTGAGGAACCAGGCCTTAATTGGTAAGTTCCTGGAACCAAGCCACAGGAAACATTTTTGCCTGTAGCCTGTTTAAAATTGTGACTAAATTACCAATATTCAGGGAATTGGAAAATTAAGGTTTCAATAGCAATGCTAGCTCAATTACATTGCACAATCTATATAATTTATGCTACATATTTTACAATATTAACAATTACAATATTAATGAATATGTTAAGTGACACATTTACACCTCAATCCTGCAATGCACTGTGTCTTTGCAGAGCCATACAGAAGTCAACTGGGTTATATTGGGCCGGCCTGCCTGCCCATATACAGTGAATTCCAGAAGCACGCTCTTACACACAAACAAACCAGAAATAAATAAATAAATAATATATATACACTTACCGGTGCACTAACCTCTCCTTTGATTATAAATTCCATTTATTTTAATGGCACATCCTTAGAGCTATCTTTTTCTTTTTGCTAAACAATTTTTTTTTTTAAAAGAAGAAAATCTTCAAGGCTGCCTAAGGTGCTTAAAATGTTACAACACACTTTTTTTTAAAAAAAAAATCTACAGCAGCATAAAGCTGCTAAAACACACTGACAAGCATACTTTTATTAAACAAAATGAGCTGTTTATAGTCCTCAAAATCTTCCAATGTGCACTTATTGAGTACAAATAAACCAGACGGATACGCGCAGAGCATCTGTAAGTGTGAAGGTAGGCTGCATCTACACTGAAACCAGGGATGTAATCTGAAGTTTGAAGACATATCCAAACTTGCTTTAATCTAGGGGCATGGCAACACTTGCAGAAGTAGAGTCCTATGAGTTGAATCCGCCTTCATACAGCACAGTAAGGAAAGCGCTGCAGTCTGTCCACACGGACAGCTGTAAGTGCACTGGCGTGGTCACATTTGCAGGACTGGCAGGGGCATTGGGAGTGGTGCATTATGAGCAGCTATCCCACAGAGCACCTCTTCCCATTCTGGCACTGTGGCTTGTGGGAAGGGGGCTGGAGGTGCAGGGCATTCTGGGCCCTGTCCCAACTCCCCGTGATGCATCAGTTCGCATCCCAGCATTCCCTTTGCTTCCGTCCACATTTGGCACCATCTTTCAACGGTTTTTGTACTGCACGCTCTGTCTTCCCTTTCCGAACTGCTGAGGAATATGCTGACAACTCTCGACAGTGCATCACGTTTGGCGGTCGAGCTGTTCCTTAAGATCCAAAGGGACAGTGAGGATTCAGATGATGATATCGACTCGAGTAACGCAAACTACACGAATTTGCTTGTGGCATTCACAGACATGCTCACCACTGTGAAACGCCGCTTTCGGCTTGGGAAACAAGCACTGAGTGGTGGGATCACATCGTCATGCAAGTCTGGGGTGACGAGCAGTGGCTGCAAAACTTTCGGATGAGAAAAGCCACGTTCATGGGTCTGTGTGAGGAGCTCCTCCCACTCTGCGGCACAAGGACACGAGATTGAGAGCTGCCCTGACAGTGGAGAAGTGGGTGGCTATTGCTATCTGGAAGCTGGCAACTCCAGACAGCTATCAATCAGTCGCTAACCACCTTGGAGTGGGGAAGTCGAACGTTGGAATCTTATTGATGCAAGTTTGCAGGGCCATTAATCACATCCTGCTCAGAAGAACCGTGACTCCAGATAACGTGCATGACATTGTGGCTGGCTTTGCACAAATGGGTTTCCCTAACTGCGGAGGGGCGATAGATGGGACACATATTCCAATTCTGGCACCAGCCCACCTAGCCTGTGAGTATGTTAATCGGAAGGGGTATTTCTCTATGGTTCTCTAGGTGCTTGTGGATCACTGTGGGTGATTAACATTAATGCAGGCTAGCCCAGAAAGATGCATGACACATGCATCTTTCGTAACACTGGCCTGTTCAGGAAGCTGCAAGCCGGGACTTTTTTCCTAGACCAGAAGATCACAGTAGGGGAAGTCAAAGTCCCATTGAGATCCTTGGAGACCCCGCTTACCCTTTAATGCCATGGCTCATGAAACACTACACAGGGATCCTTGACAGCAGCAAGGAGCGGTTCAACAACAGGCTGAGCCTGTGCAGAATGACTGTGGAGTGTGCTTTTGGCCATTTAGAGGGTCGCTGGCGCTCTCTGTATGGGAAGCTGGACCTGGCCAATAACAGCATCCCCGCGGTTATATCAGAGGTTCAACACCTGGAGGCTGAATTTGAACAGTCAGAGAGCAGGGCTATTAGAGGGGCCCAGTGCAGGGCTGCAAGGATTAGGGATGCCTTGAGGGAGTAATTTGAGGCTGAAAGTTTAGTGTGGTGCCCTGCACAGGAGTGAAGTGCGGTAAGAATCTGTTTGCTATGTATGATACACTGACTTGCAGTGCCTGTTACTTTCCTGGGCTAAGGTTTCTTTTACATTATGCAATAATAAAGAACGTTTTCAAAGTGAAAAAATCAATTTATTGAAAAGAAACACAACACAACTGCTTGGGAAACACAAAGGGCAAGGGGGTGGGGTGGGATGGGGAATGGGGAATCAGAGATTTGCGTATGTTCTGTCTGGAGTGCTGTGCAATGCGTGCTACACTTCAGGATGGCTATACTGCATGGTGATGGGGGTTGAGTGCAGCGGGTAAGGGTCGTAGTTTTCAGGGGTGGGTGGTGAAGGTGTTGGAGGCAGCGTGTGGCGCTAAGAACCTGGATGTTGCGGAAGGTGGTTTGGAGGTGACATGGGGGCACAAGGGAAAGAGTTTTGGGATAAGGGCTGAGGGGGGCGAGGGGGGGAAATGGGAACGGTAGTGCTCCGCCTGCATGGCTACGAGTGATGGATCAAGTCTACTTGGCACTCCATGATGCTTAGCAGCCGCTCTGTGCTTTGGTGCCAGCAATCCACATTTTGCTGGCGGACCCTCCTTTCACTCTCCCGCCACTCCGGCACTTTTTAATTTTCATTAGTTGAATGCTGCATGACTTCATGCAGCATGTCCTCTTTGCTTCTACATGGCCTCTTCCTGATTCTTTGCAGCCTCTCGGCCGTTGATAAGACGGACAGCTGAGATCTCAAGGTTGCATCTGTGAAGGCAAAATGAAACACTTAAACAGAGGCAGCATTGTTCACACTAGACAGAGCAATGATTCTCCCTTACTTAAGGGCAAGCATAGTCTACACAATAGCATAATTTGCTTGTCCCAAAGCGAGTGCACGTAACCCACGGGAGCCCGAAAATGGTGAGTAAGCACAGGGTCAAGCGTGACTGATTGTTTCACGGCCATACTGTCCTCTGGGTTTCTGTGTCTTGGGGAGAGCCAACAGTAGCGGGGGGCCCCTATACTGAACACTGTCCCCACATTTTCCACAGGATTTCATCCTGGAAGATATCTCGCTGCTGAGGGTGACCAGGGAAGCAAGGGAGGGTCTTCTACTACAATGCGGCTTCCACCCTGGCCCATATGCAGCTTGCCTGTGTGCAGCAATGGCCCCCCCGCCCCGCATGGCACAGTGGCGTTGACAAGTTAGCTTTACTGGGACAAGGACCACAGTGGCTCTCCTGAAAAACCTGTGCAAACGCATTGCCCAAGTTCTGGCTCAGACCTTTGAAGAGATTACTGAGGCCGATTAAAGTGATATGAGAGAGCTCATCAACGCCCTATTCCGCATCTAGGCATGCATGCAGCCCTAAGCCTCCTCACCCCAAGAGCCCGCACCAAATAACTTCCTTCCCGAAATAAAAGCTGCTTACTGGGAACCTCCTCTGGTGTTTGTCCTTCCCCAAGAACCCGGCTGCTGCGACTGGCTACCTTCCTCCTGGCTTGAGACCAGCTCCTGAGGGCATGCATCTAGGAATTCCGGGGTGTCTTCCTCTGCCGGAGCACCCTTGCTCCCACTTTGCTGCTCCTCCTCCTCCTGCCTTGTTACACTGGCCTCTGAGGTGTCCATTGTGGTACTCGGCATGGAGGTGGGGTCGCCCCCAAATATCGCGTCCAGCTCTTTGTAAAAATGGCAGGTCGCGGGGGCAGCTACTGTTTGCCTCTCGGGCTTTGTGGTCTGCAGGTCCTTCACTTTAACCCTGCACTGCAGTGCATCCCAGTCATAGCCCCTTTCCAACAGGGCCTTTGATATCTGTCCAAAAATATTGTAATTCCTGCAGCTGGAGCGCAGCTAGGACTGGACAGCTTCCTCCCCCCAAACACTGGTGAGATCCAGCACCTCGCCATTGCTCCATACTGAGGATTGCCTGGCGCGTGGCGGCATGGTCACCTGGAAAGATTTGTTGAGAGCACTCCACGCCTGGCTGAGCAAAACAGGAAGGGAATTTTCAAAATTCCAAGAGAATTTAAAGGCCGGGTCTGACGGTTGGTCACCTGAGGGCAGGGCAGTAGAGTTCAAACTGATGACCAGAGTGGCTAGAACAGGCATTGTTGGGCACTTCTGGAGACCAATCACAGCGCAACAACAGACCAGGGCGTCCACACTGGCACCATGGCGCTCCAGCAGTGGCGCAGCAAACGTTATTCCACTCGCTGAGGTGGAGTACCAGAAGCGCTGTAGCCGTGGAGACAGAGAGCTCTACGTGCCTTGCCAGCATGGACGGGTAGTAAGCTAGGGTGCCCGGGGCTCCTTTATTGCACTGTAACTTGTAAGTGTAGCCAAGCCCTACGTAACTCATTAAGAAGAGCAGAGAGGACACAGTGATGTGGGCTGTACAAGACTGCTTGGCCCCAGTGATCTCCACAGGTTAAAAAAAATTAACTTGTGCCTTTTTGTGTTTTTATAGTGGGTAAAAACCGCCCTGCAAATAGTTCAAAAAGTAACCAAGTTTTTTTGTTATTAAAAATTCAGGTCTCACCAACCCTAGAAAGCTACAGCAACTGGATAGCCAGTGAAATTATCACATCACAAGACTCAAAAGACTGAAAGCTGAGCAACTGAGTGGGAAAGGAATTTTTAGTGAGATTCTTTCAATGTATGTTTGTTTTTTGACAACACCTATGTCACTTTAATGGACTACCAAGAACCTAGACAAAAGATGTCTTTGTTAAAGAATCAGCACCCCTACTCTTCATTTAAAATGTAATACTTCGAAACCCTCGAGAAAGTCCATCAGGACAATCTTATTTCAAACGTGAAACATGAAAAACAGAGTAAAAAGTGAATTATTTTAAAAGTTGTAAGTACAGAAGAATTTCAGAGTTACGAACACCAGTCACAAACTGACCAGTCAACCACACACCTCGTTTGGAACCAGAAGTACAGAGTCAGGCAGCAGCAGACAAATTTAAAAAAAACAAAACAAAAAAAACCCACACAGTACAATACTGTTAAACTACTAAAAAATAAAGAGAATGTTTAAAAAAGATATGACAAGATAAAGAAACTGATTCTGTGTTTGTTTCATTAAAAATAAGATGGCTAAAAGCACAGTAAAATTTCAAAGCTGTATTAATGATATACCATATATAGCAGACTGTTGTGGAATAATATATTATACATTTTGTGCCTTTTCTATTTGCAGCAGAATTCAAATTCAAGGGAGAATTAACATAAGATCTTGATTGAGCAATATTCTATTTAAAAAAGACATTTAAAAACTTCCAGTAAGCACAGCAACAGCTAATTTTATGTATGTTTTGTAACGGTGAGTAATTACAGTGTATTTTCAAAAGAAATAGCTGACGGATATGCATATAACTTTCAAAAAAACATGACAAATATGTTATAGTACGAGATGTACATAAAGTCCTTAAAGACTAATATATTACATTGCGTTCACTAAGATGAATTAGAAGGAAGAGTAAGCTACTATTTTTCATCTACTTAAATAGAACCAAATCAATTTTATCATTTTAAATTGTAAATTAGGGGTTCTCAGAATGCAGAATAGTTTTGAATATTCTCTGATTTACACAATAGGAATAAAGAAAAAAACTTGCTTTTAGTTGATTTAATCATGTTAAAATCCCTTTACACATTAGGCACTTAAAAAAATAAAAATTAACCTCACACCAGCTTTGAAGATATGCAGTTTCATCATAATTTAGTA
Organism: Lepidochelys kempii; assembly: GCF_965140285.1. Taxonomy (NCBI): domain Eukaryota; kingdom Metazoa; phylum Chordata; order Testudines; family Cheloniidae; genus Lepidochelys; species Lepidochelys kempii. The sequence continues at coordinate 181,832,349 of NC_136380.1, forward strand.
ATCTGTACTTTGAGTCCTACATCAGACAGGACCTCATCTGGGAAGTATTAGGAAAAACAGAAGCTTCTGCCAAGTGATTAGTCATTCACGGTGATGTAACCAGCTCAAAAGTAACATTTATTGATTAAAATATTTGAAAATGCATATTTAGTGCATATTCCTACTTAATAATTATTTAGGGGCAGGGAATCCCTCATTTGTTGGTACAACACAGACAAAAAGGGCACTGACCTTTGGTTATAAAGCAATTACTTACAGGTTCTGCTCAGCCTAAATTTGCCTCAGCAGTCGCTAGCATAAAGAGGCACCACAAACCTCTCATGCTATACAGATGCAGAGGCTATTTTGCAGAGGTAATCCTCAGAAAGAGCCACCTAACGTGTACCTAGTACCGTTCTTTCTTTTTTAACTCATTGGAATATGATCCCAGATAGATCATTCATCCCCAAAATTAGGGAAGTTTAGATACTAATCATTCTAGATGCAACGAACCTCTCGGGGCTCAAATCCAGCAGTATAAATGGACAACTCCGTTTTCAGCAGAGTTGTACTCTTTCCTGGATATTAAAAATTAAAAATATATTTAGTAAAAATGAGTATGTAGAACTCTCAATGTACAAGACTGTTTTAGAATAATCTGGGAGATAATGTTTCTTTGTTAACTGATTCAGAGGTACATAAGAAGATAAATAGAACAAAGTAGCACCCCAAACAGATTAACCTTCTATAAATGATTGCTTTTTGACATTTGAAACTTTTAGGGTAAACTATCACTATCGCAAAACTATTGGTATCTCTCTGTTAATCTTCACAAATACAAAAAACGGAGGTCTCTTGCATGCAAATGCCCTTTGCAAGTATAAGTCTAACAACTGCCCCTACAGAGAAGCATTTAAATACAATTAATATTTAAGTGCTCATGCTGAGAAAACAGGAAGGTTTTGCAAATATGCAGTTATTAGGCTTCAATCAGATACTAATAAAAAAGGATAGACGGATGCTATATTTTTACTGATAGAAATGATGTGTTCCAATATTGCCAAGACAGACAAGTGATTTCTGCTTTAGCTAGCACATAACTCAAATCAATGCTGGTTTTCTCTTTCCTGTCCTCCCCCTCTGCAATCACAGATTAATGGCCTTTGAGAAGATGCTTCGATAAGAGTATCTTTATCACTTCCTGACGCGTAGTTCACTATTCTTAGGGCACATTCTCTTTTACACTAATGAAAGTTTAATAAAGGAAAACATTAAAAGACATACAGCTGTTACAACTTTTTTTTACAATATTAGAGTGGTGCTTTGTCTTCCTTGAAAACTTGAGAGTTTTCATGTCAGAAACCCCTCTCCCCCAAGTAATTTCACAATAGGCATTTATATACCCAAGTTTTTAAAAAGGATAATCATGCTCAATACTTAAACATTGCAATTAAACAAACAAACAAACCAACCAACCTGAAGTAAATTCAGGGCTAACCATTTGTATATTGTCTATCAGTTTTTATAATGCAAAAGACATTTGTACTCCAGACAAATGAAGTGGAAGCTAACAAGCCTGAGTAGTCCAAGGAAAGACACACAGCTGAAGTGAAATTAAAACCGCTCTATTTGACATCTAGCGTTCCTTATTGATTCAAGGATTCTTTAGGTGATTAAAAAAGGGTCTTTCACTCTAATGCCAGATCTGAAAAATTATACAAGAGTATCTTCATCATTATCATCCATATATGGATAAAGAAAGATGGCAAGCTCTCTATCTTCAGCAATTACTTGGAAAGGCTGAAGGAATGTTTTATGAATTCTCTACTCTTCGGGATGTGGCCTGCTCAGAACTAAGCAGTAATGAGAAGTATTTCAGTATTTCTGTTCTCACACAATGTTAACAGACATGTTACAAATGCCTAACAGCAAACAACAACAACAAAAGGAAACTTTTGCCAGAGAGTCTCAAGGAGAAGAAACGGTGGACACCTCCTGTAGAATCTGTGAAGCTAATTCAAACACAACCGCCCGCTGCCGATCCCCAATTACATGAAGTGCTTATTAAATCTTCAGGAACCAATTTGTTTTTATTTTTATTGAGTTGATTTACTGCTCTGAAACCCAAAATGGGTCACACTCAGTGTATATCACTGAGATTTTACAACATGATTTTGAAAAGAATATATTTTTCTTAACAGATGTTACTTCGAGAGCATTTACTCTATGAAACACGACATTTTCTACTGTGCAAGAAAAAGAACAGAAAAGTAGCCATTTAGCCAATACTCTGACATTTCATTATTAGACAAATGGTGTTTAACATGGAGTCAATTTGCTTTAATAGCATCTGACCTTAGCGTCCTTACAATATTTCGTAAAATGTTAGAAAAGTCATTTTAAAATGTTTTGTCTTTTTGCTTTCATAACAGCCATGATAGGATTGTGAACTCCCACTCCCTTCCTCTGAGGTCCAAGCTTGTGTGAATATCTTAGAGGTGTAATGACTTGTCTACATGGTGCTTCAGTCCACACCAAAGGGGTATAAACTGTAGTCTGCACTAGCATGTCATCCACTAACTGAACCTTGTTGATGCGCATTAAAAGTTTCTTAGTGCACATTTTAATGCAGTCCTGTTTCAAACAGTATTATGTTAATTTGTACTAGGGAACTTTCAGTGCACATCAGCAGATTCCAGGTGGGCCAGTTCATGAGCCACATACTAGTATAGACTAAAATTTACATTCCTCTGCTGCAGGCTACAACATTATCTATACAAGCTCTCAGTCTAGAGAGGGTGGCTATCTTGCTCAGCTACTTCTGTGGGACAGAGAAGAGGCAGTTCCTAACCACCAGAGACAAGAGGTCATGGTGACATTCTACATGGCTGGAGATAGAGGACTATACGTAGACAGTGGGCACCAGAGAGAAGAGAAGCAAAAGGAATTCTACACAACTAGAAGTTTCAAATCAACACCAGGTCCTCAACATGAAAGTATACATATTGACCTGGGTAAGTGGCTGATTCTTTGGGATAGAAGAACCTTATATGTGATGAATCTGGTTATCAGTAACCTCTCATCATAAAAACCAGATGTCTGGGTGGTGATAGGGGCTGGATTGCCTAAGGCTTCTTATTTTTAGCTTCTTGGTAACCAGTGTGGTGATACAGATGCTTATTTTGTTACTGGTTTGGGGAATCTATAAAATAAGTCACCAGTTTTTGAGGTGTCTGCCATATCTTTTTCTATCAACCTGTCCTGAATTTGGCACTCTCAGCTATGACCCACACCAGGAACGGCCCACAGATATCTCAAGATTCAGCAGGTCCAAGGTAACAAAGTGATGTACGGGGCACACATGTGGAGGCAGCTCGGCCCAACCTGTAAGAAAATCAAGCTTGCCCTCAAAGAGTTCTCCAACTTCCCCAGGAAGACAGATTACTCTTGTTGAAGATTCAGTACTCAGAAGTATCAAAAGAACATTCTGCAAGGGATGATTAAACAACAGGACAGCATGCTGCCTTCCCAGAGCCAAGACATGAGATGTCACTAAGTTGACAGGCAAGGATCTAGTGGTGATTATTCATATCTGCACTAGTGACACTGCATCTTAAGATATCTCACAGATAATAAATGACTTCAGGGAACTTGGAAGCATACTGAAGAAACATGTCCAAGTGATCTTCTCAGAGATTCTTCCTTTCCCCACAAGTGAAAGAAGACAGAAAGCAGAAGATTCTAGAAGTGAAATGCTGGCTACGTAAGTGGTGTACAGTGGTCAACTTTCTCTGGTGAGGGGGACTGTATAGTTTGAGTAATCAGGAGGGAGTTAATCTAATAGCAAAAGGGAAGGAGGGTAAAAAGAGGAAAGATATGAGTGCTCTGCACAACCTGAAAGATTGAGAACAAAATTTATCAAGGACATGAGAAATTCTTGAATTGCTTATACACCAATGCTAGGAGCCTGACTAAGAAACAAAAGGAATTGTTCATTTATGAGCATAAATTCAAATCTAATTGGTATTACTGAAACTTGGTGGGGTGATTCACACAATTGGAATGTTAAAATCAATTATTTATTTTGGAAGGACTGAGAGGGCAAAAGGGGAGGGGGAGTACATAAAAAATGGCATTACCTGTTTCCAAATCACTGACAAATCAGAAGAAAATGACCTTGAATGCTAATAGATCGCTGTCCTAACAGATGCAAAAGCAAAAGATGGGGTATTAATAGGTGTCTACAACAGACCATCAAATCACAGTAGGGAACAGGATGATTGTTTCTTTACACATCTGTCTATCTATCTATGATGTTTGGGGGTTTCCTGTGATCCTGGGAGTCTTTAAGTTGAGTGGCAGCATGAGACTTCAGCATGTCAATACTAAAACATCCTTGGAATTTCTAAAAATTAAAATGACCGCTTCCTAACTCACAAAGTGTTGCATCCAGCAAAAAGGAATTCTATATTAGACCTTATCTTAACAGATAAAGAGGAACTGATCACAGAAGTAAAAAATCAATGGTAGCTTTGGTACAAGTGATCATAACTTGTTAACATTTATAATGTGAAAGCAAAATGAAGAAGTGCAGACCAGTAAAATATATTATATATTATATATATATATATACACATACATACATACATACACACACACACACACACAGCATTTGATCAAATGGAAGAAAGATGATGTTGATAGTAATGAATATAAATGAGAAATTAGGAATTGTAGAATATTGATAAGGGAAGCAAAGGGACACAAGGAGAAATCAATAGCCAGCAGAGTTAAGGACAATAAGGAGTTTTAAAAAAATGTATTAGGGAAAAAAATAATCCTGACAGTGGTATTGGTCCACTACTGGGAGGAAATGGAAGAATCGTCAATAACATTGCTGAAAAGGCAGAAGCGTTCCATAAATATTTCTGTGTTGTATTTGGGGGGCAAAGGTGATGGTTTCATCATAATGGTGATAACACTGTTCCCACGGTACTAGAAGAAAGCTAATGCTGAGCCCAGTTTTAAAAGGGGCAGCCAGGATGACTGGGTAATAATGACATTGACCCCAGGCAAGAAAATGGAGTGGTTGATACAGGACTTAAGAATTAACAGGGGGTAATGTAATTCATACAAATCAACATGGATTTATAGAAAACAGATCCTATCAAACTCACTTGATATCCTTTTTAATGAGATTACACATATGGTAGGTAAAGTAATAGTGATGACATAATATTCTCAGACTTCTGTAAGGCGTTTGATTTGGTACCACACAACATTTTAATTTAAAAACTAGAATGATAGAATGGATTAAAAACTTGCTAACTGATAGGTCTCAAATGGGGAATCATCATCAACTGAGTGTGATTCTAGAGGGGTCCTGCAGAGATTGGTTCTTGGCCTTATGTTATTTAACATTTTTATCAATGGCCTTAAGAAAAAATAAAATCATCATGGATCAAGTTTGCAGATGACACAAATTGGGGGAGTGGTAAATAATGAAGCACACACGTCACTGATTCAGAGCAATTTGGTTTACTTGCTAAACCGGGTGCAAGCAAACAATGTGCCAAATGTGTACCTGTAGGAACAAAGAGCACAGGCCATTCTTACAGGATGGGAGACTATCCTGGGAAATGTTGACTCTGAAAAAAGATTTGGGGGTCTTGGTAGATACTCAGCTGGGATCCTGGGATGCATAAACAGGACAAACTCGAGTAGGTGTAGAGGGATTATTTTGCCTCTATTTGGCACTGGTGCAGCTGCTACTGGAATACAGTCTCCAATTGTTGTGTCCACAGTTCAAGAAGGAATTTGACAAAGAGGGTTCAGAGAAGAGCCATGAAAATGATTAAAGGATTAGAAAACCTATTTTATAGCATTAGACTCAAAAGTTCAATCTATTTAGTTTAGCAAAGAGAAAATTAAGGGGTGACTTGATTAGTCTATAAGTACCTATGTGGGGAACAAATATTTAACAATGGGCTCTTTAGAGCAGAGAAAGGTACAACATGATCCAATGGATGGAAGTGGAAGCTAGACAAATTCACACAGGAAATATGGTGGAAATTATCAACAACAACAAACAACTGCTGGAGCAATTTACCAAGGGTCGTGGTGGATCCTTATCACTCACCATTTTTCAATCACAGGTGGGTTTTTCCTCTAAAAAAACTATGTTCTACAAATTATTTTAGGGAAGTTCTATGGCCTGTGTTATGTAGGAGGTCAGATTCAATGATCACAATGGTCTCTTCCAGCCTTGGATTCTATTAATTGCCATATCCATTCACTCCCAGTTGAATTTGCAGCTTTCACAGTGTAAATTATGTTCATATAATCCCAGAAGAACATAAATACTAATTGTGCTGCCATCTTCCATACACTATATATTCAGTCCAGCCTCCTTGGAGGAGAATGGCCTGAACAAGTCAAATACCTCATCTATTCCATGTTATAAATGCCAGTCTTCCACACAAGTTAATAGTGGTCAATTGAAGAATGGTTAGTTTCCACAGCCAACAGTTTTCATACTAAACTAGCCTAGGATGCCCAGCAATACTAACACATTTTAGACAAGTTCTTGGAAAGCTCTCTCTCTGTCTGGTTTGTCATAGCACAAAAAATAGGATAAATCATAGCTTTGTCACACAGAAGTGTGAATTCTAAGGGAAAATACAATATTTTCAAATCTATTACATTTGTTTTGAAGGTTTTAAAGTTCAGCAAGAACCAGATGTTAGGAGCACTCTAAAGATTCAGTCTTTATTAACGATGGATAAACTTTAAGGGTAGGAAGTTCAACAATATGGACATTTACTGAAAAATAAGAGCAGTAAGACCTTGTAAAAACTGTAGAATAAGGTGGTTAAAAAGTTGTTAATGAAGAACTATTTTCTGTTCTATTCCATTATCTGAAACTTATTATGGAGGAGTGCTGGTGACTCCATAGTTAAGGTTGAGTGTAATTTGCTGTTTAATAAACAATTTTTCAAAGAGCTCTAAAATCCACAAACACATTCAGGTCATCTTGACAATTGCTATACTACATCTGGTCTTAAGGTAAGGTTAGTGAGGCAAACTTTGAACCATTATGGTCCTGGGAGCCCAGAGAATGAGGGGTAGGTCAGACTGGGGACCCATTATTTTATTTTTCCCCTTCTTATAACTTTGAGCATGCTTGTGGCTTAAAGTCTGGCATGGACTTTCATCAAATGGAGGTTACTGGATTAATTTTACCTCAGCTAATGTCCAGTACCCAATTCCAAGTCAGGATAGCAATATTTTCAAAGTTAGAAGAGGAGCTATCTGGCTATTTGAATTGTTATGCACATAGGATGCACACCAGAAAAAGTGATTTGTCCATGGCATCACCAGACTGATGTAACAGCCTTGTAAAGGTTATCAGCTCATTTCACACTCACTTGGAGGCTTAGGGGATCAGGCCATAGTCCTTAAACCAAAGAACCACCCACAGAGCAAGAGTTCTCAAGGAAGGTCTTGAACATCTGCTATTTTCAGCTTGCCTTCCATTTTGATGCTTTTGGAAGTTTTTCAACAAATGTAGACAATACTATGGGGTAGCCTTTGGCAAATCATTTTTAAGGTAAAGCACAACTTTTTGTTTAGAAGATGATTTATCAAAATGCTCTAAAAATCCACGTACATACTCGATTGTTTTGAAAACTGCTGTGCCACATCAGAGCAGGGAAGGGCATGTCTACACTGGAAACTTCAAAGCGCTGCTGCAGGAATGCTCCCGCGGCAGTGCTTTGAAGTGCGAGTGTGGTCGTGCGCGAGTGCTGAGAGAGTTCTCCCAGCGCTCCTGGTAATCCACCACCATGAGGGTGATTAGCTCCGAGCACTCGGTGCACGGTTCCCAGCACTCGGAGCCTGTCTACACTAGCGCTTCAAAGCACTTAGACTTCCTGCGCTCAGGGGGGTGGATTTTTCTCCCCCCCAGCCAGCAAGTTAGAGCATAGACAAGTCCTTAGTGATGCAAGTTTGGAATCAGTTGGACACAGGGTTCTTCAAAAAATATAGTCCCCAAAGAAACTGAGCTGTTTTTCAAATCTTACAACTTTTTCCACAGAGATTTGGGGGGGGGGGGGGGGGGGAAGAGAAGTGTAGCTCTGACACTCTTAACAACAAAACAAAGAAACAGACCAACCAACCAACAAACAAAAGCAATGGCCTGCCCCTGAACTCAGCTATTCAAATAGTACCAAGAACCAGTTTAGAAATGTAAAATTTTGACGTTATTACACTACAAAATTTTTAACGCTTCTCCTTACACATAGCTCACACTCTGGAAGTTCTTCACAGACTCTTTGCAAAAGACACTAAGGAGAAAATATATTGGCCTTGAACCCAAAAATTATGAATCTGATCTTTTGGAAATTTGTGTGCTGGGCTCATTAGCACTCTTAACCTGCCTTATGGGGTTCATTTTGGAAGCAAGTCTGTTGTCTGCAGTTTTGAGCAAGTGTAAATTAATGCTACGTACACATCTGGCCTGAGTCCGGCAGTCAGTACTGCATCCAGGATATGAAAAACAGGCCACTTCCCACTTCTGAGAACCTCCTACACTATTCCTACATGGAAGCCCATTGTAACCTGCTCACAACTGTTCTGTAATCATGCCTACCCCACTATAAGTTTTAAGAAAAAAGAAAAAAATCACTGCCAAAACACTGTTAAATACAGAGAGTTAAAGGTACCTGCAATACCACATATCATTCCAGGCCACAGAGGGTGACTAAAACCTAAACTTTTGAAAAATCAGGAAATAGAGTTAAGATAATTTAACTCTCTCTTCCCACACAATTTTAACTCTTCCCCATTTGAAAGATACCTCATTGAGTCTCTCAGAGATTTAAGACTACTGTTCTTGAACTTGTGGAGGGTAGCAAGGAAAGTAAAACAAAACAGGGTATTCTCACACCTTGTCTTTATGATAACAGTAGAGCTAGACGAGGGCTAGTGAAGATGAGCTACCTAGGCATGAAAGACCACTTTGTCTATTCCAGAGATAAAACCATCCAGAGATGCCAGATACTAACCATTCTTTATCCTACGGACTACCTCTGGGACTCCGAGGCTAGCCTTGACAGAGCCTGGTGGTGCATTGTAAAGGATAGAGAGGGTGCATGGCACTGCATAAATGTCAGTATAGGCTTCACATTCTGATGGTATTGAGAGGATGCAATATAGCAAAGCACTCTTACCTTCCCCTTCCTTTCTGACATATTTAGTGGAACATGTGGAGGTGACTGACAGACATATCCTACAGAGGTTTTAAAAAAAACTTTTCATATATTCACAGATTTTAGAACTAAGATAGACCAGCGGTTCTCAAACTGTGGGTCTGGACCCCATTTTAATGGGGTTGCTGTGGCTGGCGTTAGATTTACCGGGGCCCAAGCCAAAGCCGAAGCCTCAGAGCTTCAGCATGGATGGCAGAGCTCAGGTTACAGCTTACAGGGTGGTGAGACCCACGCGGACTCAAGCTTTGGTCCCCGCTTCTGGGGTCATGTAGTATTTTTTGTTGTCAGAAGGGGGCTGTAGTGCAATGAAGTTTGAGAAACCCTGAGATACAATATTATGATCATCTTAGGCCTCTCAAATATCAGAACTCCACCACATAGCCTACCCCTCCGACCAAAAAAAGGGGGATCTGTGATCCTTGTAGATGCAGCTGAACTTTCCTTTCTGATGGCAAAGTCAGGCAACCTGCCGCACTTAATTCATGGTATACAGCTACACCTAACCTGAAGAGGTTTGTGAGATTACAAATAAGAAGACGTATAGAACTGTGCAAGACATAGCACATAGATGATGAAAAGTGGCAGATTTTCTTAGAGATATGTCAAATTTGGTTTGGTGCTAATACTTCCTGCAACTCCAAGGGGACAGAGATGAGGTTGAGTGGGGATGTGGAAATCATTACCTAAACTCTCTACTTTCCAGTTTTCAGAATAAGAAACTTAAGCCATCATAGATATTCTGGAAGGGTACAAGGCACTGCTGGGCAACTTTAACTATGCATTTGTCAAGGCTGATTCCCCACTCTGGCCTTATTGGAAAAAACCTGTGTCCGCCCATTTCTAAAGACCCTCCCCAGCCTAGCAGAAGGGACCACTGGAACCGGGTTCCAAATGAAGACAGGGGACAACTAATGAAAAACAGGGTCAGGAGAGGTGGTCAGAGGTTCCCCACTCTGGCACTTCGAGTGCAGAAGGTGGGGGCTTGCAAAGACTCTACAAATTAATACTTGCCACTCAAGGCTTGTATTAAACTTCCAGTGTTACAGCTTGGATTGGTAGATGCTGCAAGTGCAAAACCCCTCTGAGAACCCAGGATGGCACGCTTGGGAATTCCTTCCTGTTGGTTACCCTCAAGCCCTTTCACCCCCACCGCCCTCCAGGGAAGGGCTGAGAAAGAAAAAAAAACAAAGGAAATCAGCTGTTGCCACCAGCTAATTAAACAACATGTGCACAAAGTTCTTAGGACACAAAAATCCAATTCTGTTCTTAAAAAAAGGTAAATTGTATTAAAAAACAAAAGGAAGAAAATTATCTGGGAACGTAGACTATTACTAGATTTAAAAAGAGCAACTACAAAGATTAAGCATCAGGGATAGTTTCTTGAGGTCCAGCTTAAAGGCAACAAGCAAAACAAAAGTACCTGGTGTTAGCACAGAGGAGACCACAAACCATAAAGAAATAAAAGGGATAAACCTAATCACGTCTTCCTAGACAGTTCCTGACCTACTTACATATCTGGGGTTTTAAATGAGTAGCATCGAGGTATGATCCTGATTATTTTCATACCTGGACCCAAACTTCTTACAGCATAGTTCTGCCCTGTCCCCTCGCTCCAGGAAAACAACCACAGAGACAAAAGGGGAGTCTTGTTTCAATTTTTAAAAAGTTCTAGCCTTCCAATTGGCTCTTCTGGCCAGGTGCCCACTCACTTCCTTTTACCTATGCATCGCAATGACTTTTAACCCTTTACAGGTAAAGCACGTAGAGAACAGCTACTAAGAGGGATTTTATAGCTAAATGGCTGGCTGGGTCCATAAAAGGGAGCTTCCCCTCCCCTTCATTTATCACAGTATTAAAACAAAAAAACAAAACAAAAAACTTTTTAGCTGTGAAATATACACAGTGACGTATACATGACATTTAGCTAATACATTGCAAGACAAGGTCACTGCCCCGAGCAGCCAACTCAGACAGTTACAAAATAAATCATCAAAGTTCAGGCCTGAGAGTAAAAGCAGAGTGGATGAGATTTGTTTTTCCCTTAAAACATATGATGCTGTGAAAAAAAATGATAAAGATGATTCACTAATCAAGTAGGCACTATTAAGATGGGATAAAAATATAAATTGGTGTACCCTGGAAAAGAGGGCAGGTGAAATGTAGGTATTATTAAATTCTAAACTGTAACACTGCATATAGTGCCTCACATACCTCCATTTCCATGCTAATACCTTATAGGGGATGTAAGGAATAAATTAAATACCATACAACAAAAAGACACTAGAAGCTTTTAATGTAGAGAAGAACAAATATGTGAAGTAACTATCTGTCAAGATGGCTGAGGCAACAGCTCAAGTATTACTCAAGAGAGATTACATCCTGGGGAAATGTGAACAAAAAAGGTGTGTGTGGGGGGGAAAATGCCTAGAGGCCAAATAGCTTTACTTGTTCCAATCAAATTCTAATATTGTAAATGCTATTCTATCAAAGTGCTCTCGCTTATGCAAACAGTAAAAATAAAATGCATGTGTTGAAGCCTATTATCTGTGGTTAAAGTTTGGAAAACATACATATTTTAATGAAAGCAATCTACTTTTTAAAAGCAGGCTTTTCTAATGTTGATGAAAAGTGTGAGAACCTCAGTTATGTCTGGGACACCATTAGCACTTGAAAACAGTACTTTCATTTTACAAGGGCACTTTACACATTTTAATATAACGGTTTAACCATTATATTGCAAATATTAATTTTACATTGAAAATATTTTCAGTTTTCCATGTATAAACTATATATTTTAAGAAAAGATTCTCCAAAGACAAATGCAAACATTTATTCACAGATTCAGTTCTGCTTTAGTCACTTTTGCATTTCTCAATTTTATTTTAAATTGGTTTGCAATATGAAGTTCCATTTAGTCTAGAACATTATTTAGGATTTTGAAACTGAATTAGTTAACTATGCTTAAATTCTTCCGATGGACTCCATAACTGATCTGAGATCTCAAACAGTTAAACAGCCTTAAATTCACTTTTAAATGAAGCCTGAATAAAGTTGAGATATTTTGGGGGTCTTGTGGCTCATGTGTGCTTGCCTGGGGTCAGCCAGTTTGTGACAGGTGAGAGAGTACTGGCTGTGTTTTAAATCACTGAATCCGTGTTGTCTGTGTTGCAAACAATACTGCTTCTATAAAATGTTGCATTTAAACTTCAGAGAGATGACCTTGGGAGCCCAGCCTCCCTCTTTGTTACTGGTGGCTGAACACGCTGTGCAGAATTAGAAAGCAGCCAAGAAGAACTAACGAGGACTTTCTGTGTGATGTTATGATGCACTCCGCTGCTGAGAAACAAGAATTGAAGGAGTGGTGGGACAGCGAGAAGGGGGACCGAAAGGAGAATGCAGCACGCCACAGTGAAGTCACTGAGCAGCTCTTAAAGGGTATGGAGAGCCAAGCAGACACACTCCAGGCGATACTAGCTCTTCAAACCAAGCAGCTCCATGCCTGCCCTCCCCTGCAGCTGCTGTTGCAAAACTCTTTCCCATGCTCCCCCCCCAGACACTGCCAACACACTCTTATCAACCTCCTGGCTGCAGTCTGTACCCGCTGCATTCCACTCCTGCCCCGTCACAGTCCAGCCCTGTGGACTCCCACTACCCACTGCACTCAACACCCGTCCCTCTGCAGTATGGCCCTGCTGAAGCACAGTACTCACTGCACTGTATTCCGAAGGAGAAGGTCAGATAGGATCCCTGGACATACACAAACCTTTAGCCATCCCGGGACCCCTCCTCCTCTTGGGACCTTCCCTTCCCCCATCCCCCTCATTGTTGATGGGTTGTTGGTGGTGGGGTTTTTTTTGGTTTGACTCTCTCCTCCGGTTGCTGTTTTTTGATAAAAGAATTGCGTTGGTTTGAAAGCAATCTTTATTCTATTAACTGAAAGCAAAGAGCTCTGCAAAGCAACATACAATTATGTTAAACCCACTTATTGCATCGTCTTCACCAATCACCTCCTAGCATTACAAGTACTGCACTCCCGAACATAGCAACAAATATTAGTCGCTTTTGGCTTCAAATTGCTGCCTCAAAGCATCCCTGATCCTTATAGCCCCACACTGCACCCCTCTAATAGCCCTGGTTTCTAGCTGTTCAAACTGAGCCTCTGCGGTTCAGCCCTGACTGAAGCTTTTACCCTTTCTTTCACAAATATTATGAAGTGTACAGCACGCAGTTCTAAGCATAAGAATATTGTCATCGGCCAGGTCCAGCTTCTCATAGAGGCAGCACCAGCGGGCTTTTAAATGGCCAAAAGCACACTCAACAGTCATTCTACACTTGTTCAGCCTGTTGTTGAACCCCTCCTTGCTGCTGTCAAGTTTCCCAGTGTATGGCTTCATAAGCCATGGCATTAAGGGCAGGCATGGTCTCCCAGGATCACAGTGGGCATTTCGACTTCTCCTACAGTGATCTTCTGGTCCGGGAAGGAAGCCCCTGCTTGCAGCTTCCTGAACAGGCCAGTGTTCTGGAAGATGTGTGTCATGTACCTTTCCAAACCAGCCTGCGTTCAGATCTGTGAAACACCCACAGTGATCCACAAGCACTTGGAGAACCATTGAAAAATATCCCTTGCGATTAATGTACTCGGTGGCTAGGTGGTCTGGTGCCAGAATTGGAATATGCATGACATCTATCACCCCTCCATAGTTAGGGAAACTCATTTGTGCAAAGCCATCGACAATGTCACACATCTTGCCCAGAGTCATGGTCTTTTGGAGCAGGATGTGATTAATGGCCCTGCAGACTTCTGTCAACAGGAGTCCAACTGTCAACTTTCCCACTCCCAAGTGGGTAGCGACTGATCGGTAGCAGTCTGGAGTAGCCAGCTTCCACAGTGCAACCACCACACACTTCTCCAACAGCAGGGCAGCTGTCATTATCGTGTTCTTGTGCTGCAGGACTGGGGCGAGTTCATCACTGAGTCCCATGAATTTAGCTTTCCTCACCTGGAAGTTCTGCAGCCACTGCTCACCATCCCAGACGTGCAGGACGATGTGATCTCACCACTCAGTGCTTGTTGCCCAAGCCCAAAAGCTGTGTTTCACTGTGGTCAGCACCTCCGTGAATGCCACAAGCGATCTTGTGTCGTAACTACTATGAGTGATGAGATCAATGTCGCACTCCTCTTGCCTTTGTAGTTTAAGGAATAACTTGGCCACTTGTGACGTGTTGGTCAGATCGAGCAGCATACCAGTCAACAGTGCGGGATCCATTCCTGCAGTCCGAAGCGGCAGGGCATGCAATACACAAACCACTGAAAGATGGCACCAAATGCGGATGGAAGCACAGGGATTGCTGGGATGTGAAGCAATGCATCATGGGGCACTAGGACAGGACCCAGGATGCCCCGTGACCCCCACCACCTTCCCACAACTCTTTGCGACAGAAGAGAATCATAGAATATCAGGGTTGGAAGGGACCCCAGAAGGTCATCTAGTCCAACCCCCTGCTCAAAGCAGGACCAATTCCCAGTTAAATCATCCCAGCCAGGGCTTTGTCAAGCCTGACCTTGAAAACCTCTAAGGAAGGAGATTCTACCACCTCCCTAGGTAACGCATTCCAGTGTTTCACCACCCTCTTAGTGAAAAAGTTTTTCCTAATATCCAATCTAAACCTCCCCCACTGCAACTTGAGACCATTACTCCTCGTTCTGTCATCTGCTACCATTGAGAACAGTCTAGAGCCATCCTCTTTGGAACCCCCTTTCAGGTAGTTGAAAGCAGCTATCAAATCCCCCCTCATTCTTCTCTTCTGCAGGCTAAACAATCCCAGCTCCCTCAGCCTCTCCTCATAACTCATGTGTTCCAGTCCCCTAATCATTTTTGTTGCCCTTCGCTGGACTCTCTCCAATTTATCCACATCCTTCTTGAAGCGTGGGGCCCAAAACTGGACACAGTACTCCAGATGAGGCCTCACCAATGTCGAATGGAGGGGAACGATCACGTCCCTCGATCTGCTCGCTATGCCCCTACTTATACATCCCAAAATGCCATTGGCCTTCTTGGCAACAAGGGCACACTGCTGACTCATATCCAGCTTCTCGTCCACTGTCACCCCTAGGTCCTTTTCCGCAGAACTGCTGCCTAGCCATTCGGTCCCTAGTCTGTAGCTGTGCATTGGGTTCTTCCGTCCTAAGTGCAGGACCCTGCACTTATCCTTATTGAACCTCATCAGATTTCTTTTGGCCCAATCCTCCAATTTGTCTAGGTCTTTCTGTATCCTATCCCTGCCCTCCAGCGTATCTACCACTCCTCCCAGTTTAGTATCATCCGCAAATTTGCTGAGAGTGCAAACCACACCATCCTCCAGATCATTTATGAAGATATTGAACAAAACAGCCCCAGGACCGACCCTTGGGGTACTCCACTTGATACCGGCTGCCAACTAGATATGGAACCATTGATCACCACCCGTTGAGCCTGACAATCTAGCCAGCTTTCTACCCACCCTGTAGTGCATTCATCCAGCCCATACTTCCTTAACTTGCTGACAAGAATACTGTGGGAGACCGTGTCAAAAGCTTTGCTAAAGTCAAGAAACAATACATCCACTGCTTTCCCTTCATCCACAGAACCAGTAATCTCATCATAAAAGGTGATTAGATTAGTCAGGCATGACCTTCCCTTGGTGAATCCATGCTGGCTGTTCCTGATCACTTTCCTCTCATGCAAGTGCTTCAGGATTGATTCTTTGAGGACCTGCTCCATGATTTTTCCAGGGACTGAAGTGAGGCTGACTGGCCTGTAGTTCCCAGGATCCTCCTTCTTCCCTTTTTTAAAGATTGGCACTACATTAGCCTTTTTCCAGTCATCCGGGACTTCCCCAGTTCGCCACGAGTTTTCAAAGATAATGGCCAATGGCTCTGCAATCACAGCCGGCAATTCCTTCAGCACTCTCGGATGCAACTCGTCCGGCCCCATGGACTTGTGCACGTCCAGCTTTTCTAAATAGTCCCTAACCACCTCTATCTCCACAGAGGGCTGGCCATCTCTTCCCCATTTTGTGATGCCCAGCGCAGCAGTCTGGGAGCTGACCTTGTTTGTGAAAACAGAGGCAAAAAAAGCATTGAGTACATTAGCTTTTTCCACATCCTCTGTCACTAGGTTGCCTCCCTCATTCAGTAAGGGGCCCACACATTCCTTGGCTTTCTTCTTGTTGCCAACATACCTGAAGAAACCCTTCTTGTTACTCTTGACATCTCTGGCTAGCTGCAGCTCCAGGTGCGATTTGGCCCTCCTGATAACATTCCTACAGAAAGAGGTGCTCTATGGTATAGCTGCCCAGAGTGCACTGCTCCGAATACCGCTGCAAATACCGCAAGTGTGAACATGCTATTGTGCAGACAGCTGACAGTGTGAACACACAACAGTGGTTTCCCTTCAGCGCTCTCTGAGCAGCACTGTAACTCTGCCAGTGTAGACATGCCCTTAGTGAATGAATTGTAAACACTTTTAGAACTGCATTTTGTTAGAGATTCAGTGTTTTATATACTGTACTATACTGTACTGTACTACACCTAGTGTGACATTCTGGTGTTCATCCAGGCAAGTAAGGGGTTCGGTCACCATCTGCCTTGTAACCCTGGGTGTCTTGAGGCTGTGCAGCTTTAGTCCAGGGCTCTGACCCCAACAGCCTGCCCACAAGCCTCACCTTGATTTTGCCCAACCAGGTTACTCATTGCAGGTTGACCTTAGTATCCTTCCAGCCCCTAATTTGCCTCCAAATCATTCTACTGAAAGGACCAGTCCCTCTCTGTCAAGGCTGAATCCCCACTCTGTCACTCCGAGTGCAGAAGGTGGGGGGCCTGCAAGGATTCTAAAAATTAATACGTACCAGTCCAGGCTTGTATTAGACTCCCAAGGTTAAAGCTTTTCTCTGACCTTGGCTTGGAAAATGCTGCCACCACCCAAATACAAAAAAACCCCTTTGAACCCAGGAAGGAAAATTTGGGAATTTCTCCCTGTGGGGTACCCTCAAGACCTTTCACCTCCCCCACACTGGAGAAGAACTGAGAAAGAAACCAAAGGAAATTAGCTGTAGCTACCAGCTAATCAAAGAACATGCACAAACCTCTTAGGACACCAAAAATCCAATCCTGTTTTTAAAAAAAGGTAAATTTTATTAAAAACAAAAAGGAAAAAAAATACATTTGGAACTGAGGCTTTTTGCGAGATCTTAAAAGAAACAGTTACAAAAATTAAGCACCCAAAATAGCTTTTTTTGGGGGGGTCAGCTTAAAGGTTACAAGCAAACAAAAGCATCTGGGGTTAGCACAGAGTAGATCCACAAGCCAAAATAAAAAAATAAACCTGATTGTGTCTAACTAAAAACATTTCCTATCCAAATAATTTCTTCTAGGTATGGAATATGAATTTTCATACCTGGTTCAAGCCTTACACAGCATTGCTGATCCATCCCTGCAGCCCAGAGACAAAGGGAAAGTTTCTTTCCCAATTTTAAAAAGTTCTACCTTCCCATTGGCTCTTTTGGTCAGGTGCCCACTCCTTTTCTTTTACCTGTGGGCTTGTTAACCCTTTACAGGTAAAGCAAGCAGAGAACAGACACCAAGAGGGATTTTACAGCTAACTGTCTGGCTGGGTGGGTGTCCATCCAAGGGAGCTACTCCCCCCGCCCCCGCCAATACATGCATCACATTCTCACTGGACCTTCACAGAGAAAGTGTTAGGTTTTCTTCTTTTACAGAGACAGTAAAACACTTCAACCTGTTCACTTCCTTGAAGTACACATTTTACTGAACTTACACAACACTGATGATTTATAATGAAAACACTATAAATTTATTAACAAAAGACCATGGATTAAGAGATCCTTAATAAAATAGGTAAACATATCTTTCTTTATAAGCAAATAAAAGTGGAAACTTAATCTAGCAAGATAATGTCTTTATTCAAGTTGGTTTCTCTCACCCATAATCTCCTGTCCAGCCTTTACTGCCAGGACCCATCACAGAGATCAAAGCACTTGGTTTCTTTGTCTCCTAAGGTGAAGGATAAAGATGGAATCTCTCTCAGTTTCTTATATCCCCAAAGGATGTCTTTATATGGTAAGTCAGGGAGGACCCCTGAGGATTCAGTCTCCTGTGTCTCTCGGGGGTGCTGGAGTCATATTAATTCAATCTCTTGTGTTCTTTATTAGAATAATGTCTGCCGATTTAGCTCAATGGCTTTATTTACTGCTAATATTTGAGGTAAACCCATGTTTCCTTGTCTAGGACAAATCCATGTATTACCCTTACCTAGGTTAGGCTGTCTGGTTATAAACATGTTTTAGTAACATCATACAGAGGGAATTCATAACTTTAGCTATAATGTTAATAATCAGCATGTTATTAACTTTCACATGCTATCTCGTGAAGCATATTTTGTACAAATATTATTGCAGTAGCGTGTAGGGTCACAACTAGAAAAAATAATTGAAGTGTTTCTGCCACTCAGACAAGGAAATTGCACTACAGTTAATTTAAGAAAAAGACCTTGCTTTGTTTATTACTCTAGTTAGAATAAATAGGAAAAAAAAAATAAGTATCAGTACTGAAATCTTATGCGTTTCAAAGTAATGTTTAACAAACATGTAATGCACATATTGTAAAAGCACCACATTCTGAAGAGTTCAATTATTCTATTTGTTTATATTTGAATGTGAAATACACCTGCACCAAAGATACACTCCCAAAATACAAGAAGAAATGTGTTAAATTTGGTAGTATTCTGAAGAATGTACTAAAATTAGGTATTATTGATGACACTGTTAGACTAAGCAGATGGTGTTTTTGTCTTCAATACTGAAAAGTGTTAATAATCAATGCTCCATACATTATAGGCTACATACATACATCTTTTCCTCACTTGAATATTGATAGAGTAACTGTTGAGAGCCTTGAATATCCCATATCTCTTGTGCGTTTCAAGCTAACATGTAGTATGGAAACAGTGAATTAGAGACATGCAAAAGAAATTAAAGTATATGCAATGGACTAGTTCCATTTAATACACAGCATAGTCTTCAAGTTTAGCTATCTTGTCGAAAAGGCTTAATCAAATAATTAATATATTTATAGGTTAGAACAGTTTAATAAATTTTAAGTTTTTCTGCAATTCATTCATAATCATTCAACAGTTTTGAAAACAGACTATGCAATCAAATATTTAGATTGTACCTCACTGAACAAATTTCCCCCCTACCTTATATGCATGGAAACCATTCTCCAACCTATCCGCCAAAGAAAAACAATCCACTACAATACCTTGTCACTGATACTAGTCTAGAGGTTGAGGTTAGCAATCAGTTTAAAGCTTGGTCTATACAGGAACATTCATCCAATGTTAAACTAGTGCCACAAGCATATCTGGCTGCAAATGCAGAGAAGGATAACATGTGGTTCAGCACTGTTTCAGAGAATCTTAGGTAAACTGTAAATATAGACCAGGACAAACTATGCAGATTTGTTGGTCGCTCAAAACAATTAACAGGAAAGATCATTTTTTAGCCTAAGCTTAAATCTGACATTAGCTTTCCCCAAAATAGAGAGTTAGGTGCAAATACTACCATAGTACTAGCAACAGCAGATGTTATTTATTGCTGACTATCTAATATCTTATACACAGAATGAAATAAAGCTGCTATGAGATAGAGGAGATCAATATTTTTCTTTTGTTTGCAGTTAAACACACCAAAAAGCCCAACCTAAACCAAACACTGGTCAAATTCACCAGTACACACAACTAACTTATTTCCTATGTTCAATAAAGCACTACTCTCTCTGATCAATGCTAACACAGGGCAGTAGTAGTTAGTCCCTCCACTTTTAAGTTCCCTCCAGTTTAAAGTAGGAGACTTCATTGTCCAGCCCAATCTTGCCAACTCTCAACTCTAGCAACTCCACTCAGGAGCTCATCTGCAGGGCAGACAGCAAGACCCACTGCTCTCTACAGAGCATGCTCTTCTTTGGGCACTCAGACACTTTTTCCTGCCTTCCACAAGGAATTCCACTCCTGGAGCCCTCACTTCTAACCTTATAGCCACTGTCCAGAGGTATACATCACTTTGTTTCCTCCAACTATACCAAACAACCTGAGATTAAGGAGCATCACACTTCATATTCCCATCCCCATGGAAACTACCAGATAGAAAAATCAGGCCATTTATTTAGTTGCCTAAATGTGGATTAAAAAAAAACAAACAAAAACAAAAAACCCTTTAGGCATCCATTTTTGAAAATCTTAGTACTGAAATATTTTACATTTAATTGTTTAACAAAGAGATAGAACACAAATAGTATTGCAATACAAAGAAGTGCAGTGCTGTAGATGTTCCTTACAAGTGGTAGAAAAAGACCCGCTGGTAGTTTGGGATGTGATCTCTGACATAGCCTCATGCCAAATGTTTGGATCTCTGAGCAGTCATCTGTATGGCTCAAATGGTCATTGCTTTTTAGATAATTTTGGGACTTGCGGCATGGAAGCACTCATTTCTTAAGTGACAATCCCCTCTGCAAAATAATCCTAGGAGAAATTTGTCTAACATCCTGGCTAGTTTCCGTCAATAATAAAACTTAATTTCCCCTGCAATGCCTACACTTGCCTATATTACCAGACCCTGAGATTCTGTAACAATACAAAACAAATACTTCAAGTGAATTGTTCTCCGAGGGATAATTATCTCATAATTCTACCTCCTGTTGTGGTTTAAAACTTAATGGATTCACACCTCAAAGGCATTCATTTCTCTCTTACACGTTTACTTTCTTAGTAAAAAAGTTTAATATACTGTGCTGTGATGATCTTGTGCTAAAATGTTTTTTGAAAACTGACATCCTCAATGAAGAATTGCTATAGTGCTAATAAAGAAAGTACAAGACACCACACAGTAGGAGCGCGGAGAGCTGCATATTGAATGTTTTTGAAGAGTACTGTGGATGTTAGCTGGTCTAGGAGTGCTCAGGTACTGCAGCTCTGCAAATTGTCTACGAGGCCAGTGCTCTGAGGTTTGATAAGGAAACGGAGTTGCTCAGGGAACATATTTTGCCATTGGATAAGAAGGAAATTGTTACTTCACTCTGCACATTGCAATAGCTTAGAGACTTATGGAGGGTTAAAATAAAGCTTTTCTTCTCTGCCTGCTGAGAATTAATGATTCAATTGTGTATAATTGCTTGGGTGAAGAACAGTTAAAAATGACCTAGAATGACGGATAAGGGAAAAAAACTACTCTTTGTATATGCACAAAGGAGTAAATTAGACAATAGTATATGAACACCTTGGTGGAGAAGTCCCTTAGACGGAGACATTAAGCGAGAGGCTCTCTGACAAGTGCAAATACAGAATTATTTACTCTCCAAAGATGTACAACTTTTGAGTCGTTTCCTCAACTGATTGATTGAAAAGTCTCCTGAAAGTGCGATTTTCTGTAATAATCTGCTGTGGGTTTGTGGTCACATACATAAGATTATTATTAAATTGAAGAGATGCATTTTGTAGTCCCTAAGAACAGGAACAGGACTAATAAAGCACAAGACACAACATGACAGTAGCAAAGAAAGCTACATATTGAACGGCTTTCAAGAGTACCAGAGTACAATGTGTTGTGGGTGAAGGGAAACTGATACAGGAGCAGCAGGCTGGGTAAGTAGATGCCATTATTTGTACAGTATCAGCAGCATGTGTGGCTCTTAAAAAGACTGAAATGTAGGCAAAATCCCTGCCCTTAAGCTTATCAACTAAAGACACAGCAAATGAAGAAGAGGGGAATGAAGGAGGTATCAGAGGGAACAAAAAAAATTATATACAGTGAAATTAAGTATCTTGCTAGTTCCACAATTTTCCACCTTTTTAATAGTTCAATTCTACTTTTCAGAGCATCGCTGAGTGTTCTCCAAATGGAAAAATACCCATTCAAAGTACTTCCATTTAACAGCTGTAGAAACAGATTAATAATTTGCCCAAAGGCGTAACAAAATAATGGGACAGCTAGCAGTAAGACAGAACTTGACTTCCAAACACTTGTGCTTTAACCAGTGGACAACATTCCCTCTCTGGGAGATTTTTGAGTGACCATTTGTACATGTAATCACACAGTTTATTAACAATGTTGCAATAATTAAGCATGCAAGTGTAGTATTGCACAATGATCTTTTCACATGGACCTAAGGATATTTTTTTTTTGAGCTGTTCACATTTTTTCTTTTTTTGCATCCCAAGAACTATTATTTTCTGCAGAAAAAAATCCTCTTACTCATCAAGGTACTTTTCAATTAAAATATTATTTCAGCCCTTTAGTCTCACCATGCAACAGCGCTGGCCAGAACAGAATCCAGAAGAATTTTAAACAGAAAGCAGGCAATTAGTCTATTATTATTTCTACTGCAAGAGCACCTAAGAGTCTACTTAATGCCTTTTATGACATGTCAATCACCTCTTTACTAAAATGTTATCATTAATCTTGATTTGACACTTCAGACAATCACACTGAATATCAGTAACCCAAACAGACCAAAACTAAATGTAATCAAAACGGACACATGCACATAACCCACAATATTCATAATTTCATCAGACAAGTACGCAAATACTGACAAACTAGACTCTTATAGATTTTAACTAACTTGAAATGTTGGGACTACAACAACTACAACATTCACAGTTTAAATAGTGCAGTGTTTTCTTAACCCAGACAGAAAAAAATCCCAAACAATAGGATGATCATGAGGTATCAACTGAACTGACCTCCACCATTTATATCAGTTGTGTTAGTGTCAATGTCTTGATAAGACTATTTAAATTCTAAAATTTCCACAAATATTGTTCCCTTCTCTTCTATACAGAGTTGTCAGATAGCCACCCACAGAATTGTTCTTTGGCCAATGGCCAATCCAGTATCGTGACTGGCTATGGCAGAAATTGCTACTTTCTGAAGGAGTAATTAGACTAGGCATAGTCACTGCAATCTGGTTTAAAAGGAGCCGTGGGTGTAGGTAGTGTCCCCCTTTCTGCCTTTCCTGCAAAGTTAAGGTCTTGTTACAAAGATGCCACTCACAAATGACATAGATGGCTGTTTTCAGGTGTATTTCTGGTCAGTATCAAGTGAACTGCTGCACTTTAACCACTGGAACGTCTGTTACTATATGCACTGTTTTGACACTTGTCATCAGTTTGATTTTGTTAAATGTAAGGAGGTTTTAGTACCTCCCCCCACACTACCACAATTGCAAATTTTCTTCTTTGCAATGGGTAAATACATAAAAAAGTATCTGCCTACTATCCAAATGTCACAGCTCTGCATACACTTAGGAGTGGTAAGTGGGCAGAAAAGAAAACCACCTGCTGATTATGGCTATACCATTTTACAGCAGATGAGATTTTCCCCCCTTGGCTCAGAAGTCAATAGATGCTCAGCACAGCTGAAAATCATCTTTATGTCCCTTTTCCCATCTTTCCCCCAGAAGAGGTTCATTGCTTAATTATTCTCTGAAACATGACTTTTCTGTAATGCCACATATATTAAACAGAACTTGTCTACAGTAAGATGGCTGAGGCAATAAAAAAAATAAAAATACCAATTACGAAAAAGTATTTATTTTAATTACTCTTTTCATTAATAATTACTATTCAGAATAGGCATGTCACCTTATAATTGCTTGTATAATCTGCTGCACTCATCACATGAAAATTCTTTGTAAGTTACAAGCTTGCATTTAGAGCATCAGGTTGATCAGGAATAAATGTCTGCAGTGAACATTGGGTCTTTGCGTGGTGGGGTGCATCAGCGAAGTCTTTGTCAAAAAAAAAGTGTCCCTACTTAAGATGCTACTGCATCTTTACTTAATTAAATTAATTTTTCAAAAGTAGCGACCATCATAATGTATTTTAAAATTTAGGAAAATTGGATGTAATTTTTCAATGCCACTTCTCAATGTATCAGTACATCACTTTATCACAAAATCATTGTTTTTGCAGCTATATTTGAGAGACTTCGCACACAGCTGTGTTTGCCAAGTTGGGAGTTAATAAAGGAAACTGGATACTTCAAAGGAAATTATACGTTCTCACAAGATCTCCTAAGTTAAAGAGCATCTGTGGCTTTAAAGCTTATGTTGTCATATCAATCTAAACTTAAACCACAAAACAAAATAAGCTTCTAACAGCAAGATTGTGTATTAAAAATTAAAGCAATTCTTTCAGGGATATGTAGTTTGCATATATTATAATCCATATGTTCAGGGATGGAATTTTTTGTGTATTATTTTAGTGGTTAGGGCATTAGAAAAATGTAAAGCTGCAGTACATCATTCCTTCTTTTGGTAGGTCCAACAATACTCTTAGTCCACACTAGATGGCCTTTAGACCTAGCTGCTATTCCCGCTGCTAAGTCCACAAATACGTAGCTGCAAATAAACTGCTTGTTTTCATTATGTAAAACAAAACATAGAAAAGATGCACACAAATACCATTCACTTCACTTTAGTCTTGTTTCAAAATTAGGATTTAGAGGTTCTAATGCATTTTAGGAAATCCTGACTACTGGAATCAAGGTGATAAAAAAGTAGCATACTGTAGCTTTTAAATCATACATGTACTCAACGTAAATTAGGTAGTACGTTAATAGGGGAAAAGACACAGCATAGATGTTTACTTTAAGCCTTTAGTCTTTAAAGCAGCAACTTTTACTAATCCAAAGCTTCAAGTTCCCACACCAAATATATAACTTTCCAAAAATAATCAGGAAAAAAAACCCAACACATTTGTATGACTTCATATTATACTTTTGAAACCCAACATATAGTTCCTTTGAGTAAAGCTGTAACGACTCTTGACTCTACATTGTTCCAAAAACCTACAAACTCAGCACACTTATTAATTCAATGATGGGTTGATAGTTATTCTGAACATCACCTTTAATCCAGTCAGCGATATAATGTTCAAGATATCCCCAAGGAATACACACCTGTGATAAACCTGACCTGCCACTGGATGTCATTGTTACCACACAAATGCAATTGAAAGACCCTTAACTGTATCTGTAAGTAAAGAGCACTGAAAAGTTGAGAAAAAGAGTATGCTTCAAGAGGTGGTTTTGAGAATTCAGCGCTACAGAAGAGAATGGTCTTGGCATGCTGCCTTCTCTTCGATGTATTAGGCAGAGCGCCACAATCACTAGCACAGTATCAGAAGAGGTTTTCAAAATGGTACCAAGTTTTTAAAAACAACAACATTTTAGCACAAACATTAAAAGAGTGTTCCTTTAAAATAAATGCACACTTTTCTAACCAGGTGTCTGCTGTTATGGACACCACAAGCCTTCCCACATAATTCATCAGGATTTCACCACCAAAGTGTTTTGAAATTCAGAGCAGTTGAATATAGCGTTTTTACTGTATAAACCATCTAATTCATCTGAGCATCTGAGAAGTAAAAATTGTGTTCTGAATCTAGAAATGTGGATATTAATACTTACCAAAAAATGGGATGCAGATTTAAAATAAATTCATATCTGAGAAGCTTTGGGTATCTTTCCATAACAGCAGAGCTGCCATGCAAGGAAAGGACAAGTCCTGATCCTCCCCAGCCCAGCTACGAGTCCCCTAACTGGAGCGCTCCGAGCAGCCAGGGGAAGATCAGATTTCACAGGGAAGGGGTCATATGACCCAAAAGGTCACATGACAAGAGCCAAAGATTTAACTTTTAGGAAGAATGGTGAGGAGACAACTAATACGGGGGCGGGGGGTGGAATCAAGCCAAATTCTCAGGCCTTGACTAGACTAGGAAAAAAAACTGTGAGCTAACACATTTTAATTAGGTATTTTAAACATGTTTGCACTTAAGATAGGGAATTTTTAAACACCTCTAAAATACTGATCAACTAACATGTTAGAACAAGTATTAAAATCTGTCTATGTGGAGTGATGCCATGTTTTTTCACATCTGGTTAGCTCACTTACGTTAATAACCCCAAGGTTAAAAAAAAAAAATCACATTTTTATTAGTGAAGACAAGGCCACAGACAAGGCAATTTGTAGTTTTTTACACAGATTAGCAGATTTAGGTAAAAACAATGCTCTCCCATAGTCTTTACCGTGCCCTGCTAACCCAAGGGAAAGCTACAAACTACCTTGTCTTCACTAGTTAGATAACAGGATGAGTTAAACACAGATCTTCTCCACCCCCCCAAAGGTGAAAGTAAGATGGTATACCCTGGTACGGGTACCGGCAAGCAGCAGAGGTGAGTTATATGGGCTTGTGGCTCCAGCAATATTGAGGGCCCAGAGGCCTGGCTTCACTAATGTTCGGGGCAGGTCTCCCCCCTGGTCCCACCTGCTGTCCCCCCCACACCTACCCCAAGTGTCCCCTGGTCCCCCTTGTTGCCCCCACGAGCCTCCCTGGGTCCTGGAGCAGAGCATCCCTGTCTCTTCCCTGCAGCTCCATGCTGCCTCCCTGCATCAACTGCCGCTGCAGGATCCTAGTGTCCCCCATCCACTAGTGGCAGGGCAGGCTGCCTTTCCCCTGCCCTTCCCCCTCAGACCCTTTCATTTTTCAGCAGGACCCTCCACCAGTACAGCTGCCACTCCTGCCCCATGCTGGGAAAGGGGCAGCCCCATCCTCCACCCCCAGTGAGGCTACAGTGAGGGGCAGCAGCAGGGTACGAGGTGCACATGTGATGGCAGCTCCCCCCCCCGGGTACCCACCACAGGGGGGCGAGGGAAATTTCTGTACCTCAGAGGGGCCGTGGGAGCATGTGCAGTGACAGTGCTGGGGTGAGTGTGCTGCCGGGGGAAGGGGGTGGTAGGGGGCCCCCACCCCAGAGCTTGCTGCTGCCAGTGGGGAGAGGGCTGGGGGGAGTCGTCCTCTTTGGCTCCAGTCCTGGGGCAGCCTGCCTACACCACAAACTCGTCCCCAGCCCTGCCCCACCTCAGAGCTCTCATCTTCCCACACCCCGACCCTCTGCCCTAGCCCTGAGCCTCTCCAACACCCCAAACCCCTCATCCCCAGCCACACTCCAAACCCATCCCCAGCCTCACCCCACAACTCTCACCCCTGCACCCCCTCCCATCCCCAAAGTCCATCCCAGAACCTGCACCCCCTCCCTCCGCAACCCCTCCCATCCCATCCCAAACTCCTTCCCAGAGCCTGCACCCTGCACCCCAGACCTCCTCCCCCACCCTAACTCCCTCCCAGGGCCTTGGGCAGGTTGGGGGTGGAATTTTAGGGATGGGGGGCAGAGTTGGGGGGGCAGGTTCTGGGCACCACCAAAATTTCTACAAACCTGCCACCACTGCCGGCAAGAGCCGGTGCACCAAACTGGGGCGGATCGGCTTCCGCAGGCGGCAATTTAAATGGCCTGGGGCTCTCAGCTGTGGCTGGAGCCCTGGGCCTTTAAACTGCTACCAGAACCCTGCTGCTGGAGCCCTGGGGTAGCGGCAGCAGGGCTCGGGTGGTGATTTAAAGGGCCCAGGGCTCCTGCCGCCGCTACCATCCCAGATCCTTTAAATCGCCGCTGTAGCCCCACTGCTGCTACCCAAGGGCTCCGGGGATGATTTAAAGGGCCCGGGGCGGTAGAGGCAGCAGGAGCCCCGGGCCCTTTAAATAGCCCCTGGAGCCTGCCGGAGTCCTGGGATAGTAGCGGCAGGGCTCTGGTGTCTATTTAAAGGGTCCGGTGCTCCCACTGCCTCTACCACCCCGGGCCCTTTAAATAGCTGCAAGAGCCCCGCTGCCGCTACCCCAGGGCTCCAGCAACAGGCTCCAGGGACAATTTAAAGGGTTCTGGAGGGTAGCGGCAGCCAGAGCCCTGGGCCCTGCTGCTGGACCCGCGGGACTCCGTCAGCAATTTAAAGGGCCCAGGGCTCCCAGCTGCTGCTACCACCACAGCTCTTGCCCCGGGCCTTTAAATCCTGATTTAAAGGGCCTGGGGATTTAAAGGCCCTGCCTCTTCCGGTAGAGGCCCCGCCTCCTCCTCAGGGCTCTGGAGTACCGGCAAGTCCTTTAAATTACTTTCACCCCTGCCACCCCCATTCTCCCCCCTCCCCCACCGTCACAGGAGAACAGTCCTTCCTTTCATTCCCCCATGCTCTCTGTCCCCTTCAACTCTAAGCTTTCAAAAGTGAATTCCAAGATACATTGCACTTTTTCTGGAGATTCAAAACACAGGTCACCTATGTAATTATTGATTTAATTAAAGTCACTCTCCATTTAAACCAAAGTAAGTGATAGGACAATCAGACCAAGAGACTTCAAAATGACACCCAAGGTACAAGTCCCTTGGTTTTGCTTTATATGGAAGTGTCTACAGATCCTTGCCACTTTCTGTTATATTTAGCATTCACAGTCACCCTCCTACCCAACTGAATAATCTTGAAACCTTGTGAGACAAATTATATTTCTTTAGGTCCTGGCTTTCAAACTGAAATCCAGACGGATTAGTTTGATAAACCAACTGCTTCTTAATCTCTTTCAAGGAACAGAACTAGTTTCTCTGGATTCTGAAATAAAATTTTGCATTCGTTGTATTAGAGGTTTGAGTAGCTGTAGATTTAACAATTATTCCCAGTAGAGAAGAGAGATTTTGGGGCACGTGCTGTACAGTAGAAAAGTTTATATGAACAGAAGACTGAAGAGACTGTCTAGCAAGTAAAACTTCAGTATGTTATTCAACTATTTTTCTTTTCTTTTCTTTCTTTTTAAAATAGAAATGAAAGTCTGAAGCCCTGTAAGCAGTCAATGTCTACTCCCAACTGTTCTTACACATGCCTGTTCTGGACATTAGATCCATTCATGTGCCAGTGTGAATGTTAACATGCCTTATAATCAATCAATACCTGAAACAGCTGAATAAGATAGGTCTTAGACAGACTCAAACTTTGATTCTAGTCCCACTCTGGTTTTGTTCAAGATATACTCCCATATAAGGAAACCTTCAACCTTTTCTGCATAATCTAAATGAAACCATGTCAAGTACTGAATGTTTTGACACTGAACCTTTGCTATAAATTCCCAGTATAAT
This sequence comes from Lepidochelys kempii, assembly GCF_965140285.1. NCBI lineage: Eukaryota > Metazoa > Chordata > Testudines > Cheloniidae > Lepidochelys > Lepidochelys kempii. The sequence goes on from NC_136380.1 coordinate 181,861,661, forward strand.
GGTTGAGGCAAAATATCTTTGCTACAAGTAGTAGGATTACATTAGGAAATTTTGGACCTAAAGCCAGGTCATCACATGGTGTTATGACCTATAGGAACACACAAAATTTTGGAAAAAAAGAAGATCTACATTTACTAGAGATACTTTTTTGTTGAGGAAACAAATCACAGAACATTAAATTTTACCCATTAGCTAACAAACCAAGCCACAGTGGTCCTCCCCCGTGAGAGCACAGAGAATGTCTCAAAGTTTGCTTAACCTTTGAACCTCTAACTTGTATGAGGCAACACATGTTGAAAACCAAACTAAAAGTTAAGCAAGTTGTATGAAATACAAGCATGAAATATAAGCATATTCTCTGTGTCATTACATGACTTCAGGAGGGCATTAAGTTCCCTTCTGGAAGGAGCTATTTAATTCATCCCTGGCCTCAAGTCTTAATTATTCAACTCCCCCTCCCCAGTTCATTAGAGATGATTCATCACAATCCATTTGTAGGTCTGCTGAACTCTGCTATGGAAACATTTACATCAGGAAACACGTAAAAAATAACCAAATTTGTAGAGCTAATGTCACCTCTAGTGATGTCTAAAGGTATTCAAAGTGAAATAAGCACCTGAAATGATCATGTCCTTTTTTTCCAGTGGAATTAAGAGATGATGAACTACTGTGCAAGAAGGAAGGAATGTGACACCTTCAAACTGGATTTAAATGTTAATCCAAAATAGAGGGGTAAGCTTTAGTATTCCATACAAGTTCCACTATCTCGACCTTTCTTCTAGAAAGGCCAATTAGTTGCCTTGTTCTGGAGAAATGGATTTAGTGCATTTATTTAGATATAATATCTAACATATGTACATAATATGTAACCATGTATTGAAATTAAAATTTTGGGATGGGTCATAGCAAACTGTGACTCAAGTAATCTGAATATAGGTTTAGAGAGTAACTGCAAGTCTTGTAACACCAAGCAGTTATGATTAGCAGTAATGACAATACATCCCGTTGTCATCATGAATTTTAAGTGTATTTGTTAATTAAGGTCTAATTACCAAGAAGTTATTTTAATCAGAAGGTAAGATAGAAACAGTTCATCCTATGTAATGGCACAGTGCTTATGTTATGTATCACATTACACCTATCACTTACTCAATACCATGTGGAAACCCTCAGTCTTCAGGGCTCTCCATGAGATTGGCCTAAATTACCAACAGATTTCCTCTGAAACAGTGACCTCCCTAGACTGTTACAATCCTTCGAAACTATGACACTGTCAACCTCAAAGCATGAAACCTTTGAGGTTTGAGGAAGCAACAGGAGGAGTTCTGATGGCAGCTGGCCTAAGCCTATGGAACTCTTCTCTGAAAGTGGTGAGATTTGTGGTCATCACTTGTGCAACTAAGCTTTCCCACAGCCACATCACTGAAATAATCAGCTTAATATGGAAAAAAGATGACTACTATGTATCGATATCTAATCCTTGCTGCCTCAGAGGGAGGAAAAAACAAAAAATGTACCAAATGTAAACCTTTATGCTGTAGTAATGATTTGTTAGGAACACAGCTGTTATGGTAAGAAGGATGATATAAATGCATAAACACACAAGATTAAATGTAGAGCATTACTTAGGTCTTCTCTATACAGGGAAAAGCCCTGAATAACTAGTGAGGAATAGCTATTGCTCAACCGCTATCCTGCACTAGCTCCATGGGTGGAAACTCTTATTCCACACTAAGGGCAGGCCTTCACTACCCCCCGGATCAGCAGGTAGCGATCGATCGATGTATTGCGTCTTGTCTAGATGAGATAAATCAATCCGCGAACGCACTCCCTGTCGACTCCGGAACTCCAGCTCGCAACAGGTGGAAGCGGAGTTGACAAGGGAGTGGCAGCAGCCAACTCGCCGGTGTCCTCATGGCCAGGTAAGTCGACCTAAGATACGCCGACTTCAGCTATGCGAAGTTGCGTATCTTAGGTCGACCCCCACACTAGCGTAGACCAGGGCTAAGAGTACCTTTGTGTAGTTTAGGTGAATCCACTGTCAAATTTAGGGGTTAGTGTGAAATAACTTTTGCACTCTGAGTTCACACCATAGCTGTTATGCACTAACTACCCTGTGAATTCCCCATCTAGACAAGCCCTTAGATTGCAGACAATACATTTTATGTATGCAAACTGTTGCATCGATTATATTTACAGTATAGAACTGTTCTAATTTGGCGAACATTCAATTTTTAGTGTAACTGAGGAAAAATAATTACCACTAAAAACTGCTACATGGTTTCGTACATACTTTGAATAGTCAAAAAGTCTGCTGTCCCAAAGACTATGCGTTCCTCTAGGACCGGAATGGAAAAAGCAGGAATCTGTACCATCAAATTTGTTCAGACCATCCTCAGAGTTATTTGATGCATGGCTGTGTACAACATCCAATAGAACAGTAATTCCCAATGAGTGGGCAACGTCAATCAATTCCTTCAGATCATCTGGGGTTCCATAACGGCTGCAAGCATGAAAATACAATGCATTAGGCAGAGGTAACCTAAATTAAAAAAAAAAGGCTGAATATGGTTTATGCAGAAAACTATACATTCATAGAGTTAACAGATAAAAGCTTACGTAATTTACTAGGGAACTCCCATGTAGTGGGAATGATCGATCATCAGATAGTCACAATTCCCCCCTGTTGGAGAAGCAATTGTGCAATACAAACTGACAATAAAGACATTTAAACAAAACAGTACACTATATGCTGACTAAATTATAAATCATCATTTAGGCATGTTCAAAGTTTTAAAAAGTAGGGTTGCCCCCAAATTTGAGCTTTTTCCTCCAATCACTTCAGGGAAAAAGAAAAACAAAAACTAGTCTTGGATATTTATGAAACACATTTCAACTTTTACAGTCTTACTTTTAAGCAGTTTAACACACTTTGCACCTGTACTTTTCATATTTAATGTAAACTATTTTCTTATTTAGTACACAAACTTCACAAATTTCTATATGATTAGAATTAAATAATCCATGACTTGGAAACTACTATGGATTCAAATGAGTATGAAATAATGAAAATAACACCCCCACCCAAAGTTTGCCACCTCTTTGCAAGTTGTTATCCGACATTTACTTACTTGGTGCCATTATTAGAGTTCACTTCATTCTTTTAAAATCATCAAAGGCTGTCTCAATATACAATGTGCAATTTGTTCAGCTAAATAAAACCAATTAAAGCTTCCTGAGTTTTTCAGTTGGTCAGTTTTCTTCTTGATGAAGCTTAAACATAACATTCAAATTTACCTTCATTTTCTTGAACAATTTATCTTTAACCATCGCCTATTTCTACAAGCTGATGGGCCTCAAAGCCATCTAAATACAGTTTGCTATGAGTATGAAATAAATTTAATTCCTATAGGATGTGCAACCAGTCATTTCATTACATGACTACCCTTTTTGTAAAGCAAAATGATTAAGCAATACCTGTTATGAACAAGTACCTTAAAGATGCTTTTATTTACCACAACAAAACATGCTGGACATCATTTGTGAGAATTCTCAATTTTGTACAACAGTTTCTATGGATAAAAAACACACAGCTGAGATCCTAAAGTGCAGAAGCTGGGATCAAAATGCTTTGCCAATTAAAATTTCTCATGACCTTTCTATTGTACTGTACACTATATTAAACTTTTATATAGAACTGATAATTATAGACAGCTGGTTTGATTTATTAGAAGAAAAAAACTCAATACAAAGCAAGGTCTGGATATGATGTCAGAATTCTTACAGTGCATTAAGCTATTTGTCTACATTTAATGTCTACAGTGCATTGTGCTATTTGTCTACATTTAAATACTATTTCACCAACCACAGAAAAAAGCGAAAGGTGTGCATAAGTCCTTAGAAAACATACCTTGATGCTGCAAAAAAACTTGTGATTTGATAACCAAAACTGGCATAGTAAGCATGTTCCATAATAGCCATCAGCTGAACACAATTGTATCCTGTTAAAAAAATCCCACAGTTACATGTCTAAATAATAATTTGATATACAATTAACTTTTCTAGTATTTCAAATATGTCTAAACTGCTTCTTTCTCCTTATTTTATCTGGTTCTAAATCTCTAATGTCCAATTAATAATTAACCACAGACTCAGTCTTTCTTAAAAGTAATGCCATTTTAACATTTTATACTTGTATGACCTTCCCATAAAAAATGGGAAGGTCAGTTTTTCAGGTGATCTACATATGAATAGATATATTGAATCTATCAGTTTGAACAAGCAATAAAAGATATGCAAATATAATCTTAATATTCTGAAGTGAAATTAACACCACCAATCTGCATGTCCTGAACTTCAGATGCACTTTTGATATTTACAGAGTTGTCATGAAAGCAAAGTAAGAGTAACTGATTAATAGTGCTATATCTTGTGCTTTACCAAGATTTTTCTTAATATTTCAAACACATTTTATTTCCGTCTTTAATCATTACATATTTTCTTTCCAAACTCATTTCCCTCAAGGAATCTTTCAAAAAGAACATTAAAGCTGTATAATTCTGTTTTGAGCTTACTGAAACAGCTGAGAACCAAGAAAAAGTTTGGGGTTTGTTAGTTTTTTGGTCCCTTATTCAACCCAAAAGTGTTTCACTATGATATTAAATGAAAAAAATCTAAAGGGAAAAATTATATTTTAATGATGAAACTGTGGTACCTAAAACAAATCTCTGCTAAGCTAACTCTAATATCAGCAAAAAAATGTCCTATCAGCAAGCGATAACCTTCAGGTCTATTTGAAAAGCCTGTTGAGACCACAGCTTCTCTTTATTATTTGTTTTAACTCAAATCCTCAGCATATCGTTTAGCCTATGTTTCCGCCTAACTTTATCCTGTTTATTTAATTTAGCTAGGACGTCATGCTTACTTTTGCCCTCAAAGTCAAATAGTTACTATTAAAAAAAGGGGGCTGGCATTAGCTTAGCAATTTGTCTAAGGTATATAGCCGTTATATAATTGCGGATCGTTGCATGGTTACCCACAACATTTTTGTAAATAAACAGTACAAACTATTTGAAATTACTATCATTTTATTTGCTTACAATTTATCTTGTTGTTTGCCTTGTGTATATTTCTTCACACTTTTAATATTTCAGCATTCTGACAAAAAGAGTGCCCCTTAAGAATTATTAAAAATAACAAATCCTTAAGTAGGTCTGGCTACAAACAGGTAGATACAATTTAAATCAGGCAAATGACTGATATTGTGGATACATTTATATTATTGTTATTTTGTTGTCTGACACCATTTTGCATTATATCCATGACATTCCTCCTCCCCTAAGGAAAAATCTGTAGGCAGAGTTGCATGCTTTCAGATTTCTACTGAATATATTAGCCTCCTGGAAAGCAGAAGATTAGTTTACAAGAGAAAATAACAGCATCACAAGATCAAGTGTTAACTCTGTATTTTTAGCTTATTTTGATTGGGGGTCCCCAAATACAGAAACTTACTCACTCTGGCAGTCAGCTTAACTGTAGTGAATGACTAAAGCCTTTTTTTTTTTTTTTTTTTGGTCAAACACTGACTTTAATATAAATCATTATAGTTTATTTATGGCTGGTTCTGTTAGTATGTGGATGAGCTCTGTGTGTATATAGTTCATATCTGGTTTTACTAGCTGTCATTAATATGCCAACGTTTGCCATAGATACCAAATATGGTTAGCATATTATTTCCAGTTCCAAATACAGTAGGGCATATCATCATTGTAGGGTAATGGCTAGCAAGTGCTCATGTAATCTTTTATGTGCCAAAGTGCAACAACTCTTAAAGCACAAAATCAGATAAATAATTAGCTTTTTTTTTAGATAATCATTCCAACAATTTCATCTACAGCCTATACAGTTACAATAATACACCACAATTCTTTCCTAAACAGAACTGCTCATGTTACTTGCTATGTAATACTGGAACATTCAAATTATCACTTAAAATTGTCACACTTCACAGAATAAACTTAGTAAAACTAGATACAGTACTTTTTCTATAAATAAATAGAAAAATAAAAATGTAGCTGGCACATCGGCAAGTAATCTGTTTTCAATTATTTGTAATGAGTGTCTGGCATTAATACAGCTTTGTTTTCAGACTGAAAGTAAATGACAAATATTTATCTAGTTCTAAGGAATGAAATTTTACTTAAAACTGTAAAAGAGAGTATCTTTGATCCATATACCCTAATTCCTGTCCATTTCATTTCATTATTTAATTAAAGCAATTATTAATACCCTAAAAATAAATTTCTATAGTACATTTAAGCTTCATTCCCCACACCCCAAAACACTCCATTATCTTTTCCAATAAGAGCAGAAACTCATTACAAATTTCTCTCTATATGCATCTCACCAAGAAGCATGTTACTTACCAAGATCCTTTATTTTAGGTAGTATGTTATACGTAAAGTTTTTATAAGAAGCAACTTTCCCATCTGGAGAAGCAATTCCCACGTGAGATTCATAAATTCTTAAGCTTTTTGGTTTCTTTGGTTGAGGATGTTTGCGCTATTGAATAGAAAATGGTTGTCATTAAAACACAGCATCTGAGAATGTCAATCTTGTTATATAAACACACCGTTTACACAAGTAAGAGAAAAAAGAACCAGTATATTGATTTTAAAATCAGGTAAGAAAATTGTAATGCAACATATTCCCTCTAGATTAATGCAATTAAAATGGTAAATACAAAAAAAAATTACTCCAATATGGAGATTGATCAATTTCTTTGATTTTTTTTTCTTCCACTCTTTACTTGACATCCTTACGGTCAGTACTTCCATAACTTCATTGCACCAATGTATTGAAGTGCTGATTTGTGAAAAAGTGACTTTAAAACAGCACACAGAAAACTGGTCTGCTGATTGTATTCTTAGTCAGATCTACTCAATTTAATGGGGAAAAAAGTTTTTGGGTTTTTTTTTTGTTTGTTTGCTTCTTGGGGTTTTTTTTGAGAGGGAGGGTTTTAAGTAAAGCACATTCTTCTGTCTAGTGCAGGACATAAAAATTCCTTTGTCAATATCAGGTAGAAAAGTTCCCAGCTGAGTGGAACTGAGTTTTTACAGAATATAAGCATTCATTAAGTACAGTTCGAAAGACAACCTTTCAAATGTTACTATCGGAGTAGGTCAAAAAACCTCTGAAAAAAAATCAGGTAAGGAGTTTGTATTCCAAGTTGATTTTTTTCCCCCTCCCAGGAAATTTGTTGGGATAAAATTTTCCAAGTTTTGAATTTATTCTCTCTCTCCCCTGCCATCCATTCCTTTCATTCTATTGCATTCAATGTCAAAAAGGACTCATGTCCAAGGTTTTCGCTACCACCAGCACCAACACAAATACAAACTTTTCCCCATATTATTTTTTTCAACATTTCTCCAAATTTGGAAAAGGTTACAGGGTGGCAAAGTCACTGCATTTCATTTTCCTTTTGTCAGGTGAACTTTTCCAAATTGGAAAAGTTTTTTGAAATAAAACTTTTGAAAGAGGGTTGAAAAAAGCCCAACAAATATTTTCCTGCACACAGTGGCCAAAAAATAAAAGGGGTGGGGAAAGGGAAGAAAGGGGGAAAGAATAGTTATTTACTCTGGCTCTTTGAGCTGAATTGTCCACATGCATTCCACTTCTTGTCCACATATGCCCCATGGGAGGGGGACTGTATTTTTGGCTGTCAGTGTCCTTTGGGCCACGATTGCACTCTAGATGTCCCCCTGGCCTCCCCACACACCTGCGGACATGATGAAGTAGGCCCAACAGCCTCTCAGTTCCTTCATCAATAAAGAATCCAGGTAGTATACAACTTTGTAGTGAAAGAAAAGGATGGCAGGTTGTGGAACGCATCCTTCCACCAACCTAATAGTGAGAAGACTTCTTGAAAGACTTCCACCATCATATCCATATGATGCTTTATGTATAGATACATGGATTTCAACTTCTCTGCATACAACATAGGTAAAGTCTGGCAAATTGAGACATGGGTGCAGAAGGCCATGTCACCAAAGAAGGATGCATCTGGAGGGTGAGCCTGCAGATTGAGGAGTCCTCCTATTGCCTGGAACCTCTCCTGTGGTAGCTAAGCTCTTCCTGACCTCAGATCTAACATTACTCCTATAAATTCTGTAGTTTGGGTTAGCAAAGTGAGGATTTTCCCATGTTCATTTGGAGCCCCTATGTGGTAAAGGGCCGTAAGACAATGTGAATCAAGCTGGTCATTGATCACCTGCTGGGAAAATTTTACCCAGATCAGCCAGTTGTCCAGGTCTGAATATACCAGACCGTAATGTGTTCTTAAGTGGGCTGTGCCTGCTACACTCTTGCTGAATATGTGTTGGTGCCATGCAAAGACTAAAGGGCAGGACCATGTATTGGTAGTAAGTCCCTCACTATGAAGTATTCTCTCTGTGCTAGGTATATGGACAGACAGAAAGAAGCATCCCAAAGCTGAGAACCACAAATCCATCTTGAGTATTTAATGAGGGGATAATTGAGACCAGGGTTAGCATCCTGAACTTGTAGTTACGGATGAATCTGCTGTGATATCAAAGTCTATAATCAGATGCCAACCTCCGTTCTTTGGGAATAAAAAGTAATGGGAGTTGCAAGTTGCAAAAGGGTATCTAATTCTTGATTTAACAGTATCTTGTAAGAGGGGTCCCTGGAAAGGAAAAGGGAAGAAGGGTTGGGCTAGTATGGACCTGGAATTGGATAAAATACCCCTTTTTAAAATAGTTTTCAGGACTCAGTCGTCTTAGGTGATCTGGTTCCAGAATTCCTCAACAATTAAAAAAAAAAAGTAGTCATTAAGTGTGTGCGCATGCACACACGTGTGGGGGGGGGCAACGAGGGGGTATAACTCCTGAAATGGTTCTGATTAGCTCTTGATGATCAAATCAAACTTGTTGCTGTGAAGCAGCATGCACCAAGGATGCAGTGGGAGAGGGTTTCCTGCACTGGAGCCTTTGCTCCTTCCATTGTGGTTCCAATACTATCTGTGGGTGACAGTAGCAAGGTGTAGATATCCCAAAGCATCATCAGGCTGAGGCTGTGATCTGCTTTCTCCTTGGTGCTGGCAAGTATATGCTCAATGAGCAGAGAGTGGCTCTCAAATCCTTTAATGATTAAAGGCCTTCAACTGTTTGCACACTGATCAATCACAAACTTCAAATTATTATTTTTATTACTATAGAACCTATGGAAGGTCCTCCACTGACGTTTGGGCTCTTTGGGTATTCCACAAGAATGGAGCCCGGAAGCCCTGTGATGAAGCAGCCATTGTTATATTTGGGCTATTAACTGTCCTTTGAGCACTACAGATTTTAGCTCCCCCCTGTGTTCCTATGGGAGCTTTTATATTAATTGTGACACCCTTTTCCCAGGTGAGATAGTTGTGTTTTAACAGAAGATCTTGATAATTTCAAATTCACATCTGGAGACAATCTGGGGAATAGATTTTTCTACTAAAAAAGTCAAGTTTGTAGGGTCCTTCTCTGTGCGTGTCATATTTGGAGACCATCGCTGTTTGGCTCTTTCATTCACTGCTGTCACCACCAGCGTTTTGAGACTCAGTAGATGCAGGAACCTTAAAAATTTCTTTGAGGGAACTTGATAACATGTATCAACTTACTTAGATGTGGGTGCCACAGATGTTGGGATCTGCCACAACTTCATAACTAGTTCCAATAACTCCTCATTGACAGACGTGGCAAGCCTACCATGCCTGGAGGAGGGCAGAAGATCTAGTCATTTATGAGATTTTTCTTGCAGTACCTCCACATGAATCTCCAGGGTGTCTCCCATGCAGCATAAGTCATCTCAGAAGATCCTAAAATCATCCAGTTGGCTAGAAGTAGAAGGGATGACTGCCTCATTGATTGAAAATAAAGATATTGCTGCTGGAAATAATTGATACTCCCGTTCCTACATGTGGTGTTCTTACTAAGTTCACACTCTACCATAGCAAAGTGAAAACTGACCAATCATTGTGAGTTTTCACTACAACTATTGAGAACCCTGCAGACAGCAGAGATACTGAAAAGAATAAGACTCATTTCATTCTGCTGCTGAAGAGAGGCTAAGAACAGAGGCTAGGGGGGAAAATATAATATCCAACACTCTTCAGCACTTAAGGGGCTCAGGGAAGTGATAAACTGATGACAACACTGGAAAACACCGGTTTTATTCAATATCTTCATAAATGATCTGGAGGATGGTGTGGATTGCACTCTCAGCAAATTTGCGGATGATACTAAACTGGGAGGAGTGGTAGATACGCTGGAGGGGAGGGATAGGATACAGAAGGACCAAGACCAATTGGAAGATTGGGCCAAAAGGAATCTGATGAGGTTCAATAAGGATAAGTGCAGGGTCCTGTACTTAGGACGGAAGAACCCAATGCACAGCTACAGACTAGGGACCGAATGGCTAGGCAGCAGTTCTGCGGAAAAGGACCTAGGGGTGACAGTGGACGAGAAGCTGGATATGAGTCAGCAGTGTGCCCTTGTTGCCAAGAAGGCCAATGGCATTTTGGGATGTATAAGTAGGGGCATAGCGAGCAGATCGAGGGACGTGATCATTCCCCTCTATTCGACATTGGTGAGGCCTCATCTGGAGTACTGTGTCCAGTTTTGGGCCCCACACTACAAGAAGGATGTGGATAAATTGGAGAGAGTCCAGCGAAGGGCAACAAAAATGATTAGGGGACTGGAACACATGAGTTATGAGGAGAGGCTGAGGGAGCTGGGATTGTTTAGCCTGCAGAAGAGAAGAATGAGGGGGGATTTGATAGCTGCTTTCAACTACCTGAAAGGGGGTTCCAAAGAGGATGGCTCTAGACTGTTCTCAATGGTAGCAGATGACAGAACGAGGAGTAATGGTCTCAAGTTGCAGTGGGGGAGGTTTAGATTGGATATTAGGAAAAACTTTTTCACTAAGAGGGTGGTGAAACACTGGAATGTGTTACCTAGGGAGGTGGTAGAATCTCCTTCCTTAGAGGTTTTTAAGGTCAGGCTTGACAAAGCCCTGGCTGGGATGATTTAACTGGGAATTGGTCCTGCTTTGAGCAGGGGGTTGGACTAGATGGCCTTCTGGGGTCCCTTCCAACCCTGATATTCTATGATTCTATGAAAAAAGACACTGATCAATTATGAGAATAACTGCGTGAAATCAAGATAGCAAAAAACAAAAGCAAAAGACACAAATAGTACATTACACTTAAAACAATACTGAAGAGTAAGTTGATCAGCCAAACAGCATTCACTGAGCAGTATGCTCCCACATATTCCTTTAAACTGCAGGGGACAGGTCCATGTGGGCACAGCAGAACATCTTTTTTTTAGTATGGCTTTAGGGCTTGGTCTGCAGACCAGTAGATTTCAAGTACATTTTTTTCAAAAAACAATAAGTGCATTAAAATAGGCGCTTACAATGGAAATGTCTTCTCGTGCTTAACTATAATATTGATACACCATGTGCAAAGTAACTCGTGTTATAATTAGAACGCACCCCAAAAAATAAAAATAAAAGGACTGTGACATGACAGAAATCACATCATAAAACATGCCTTGCATGCACTTCTAAAAGCTTTTGAAATATAAAATAAGCCTTACTAGATATGGCAGTGGTGGTTCCCAGTGTATCCAATCATAATTCACATTTCTATCTACGCGTGCTACATATTTGGCCCAAGGTGAAATACGGTAGAGAATCTCTCCATTTTTACTACGGATCACCACCTAGAAAATAAAATGAAGACATAAGAAATCACTATAATGTCATGTATATACAAAAACCCGTACAGAAACGGAAGTCTGTTCTTAATGATAGGAGCGCCAGAGGAGAAAAGATTCTCATGTTAATTCATACAGCATAACAGTGTTAACAAAAATTAGCCAGATTTTCCTATAAACTAGAAGACAACTGTGGCATTCTACATTACTGGATTCTTTGAACATAAAATAAAAATGCAGCTTTGTCATCATTCCATGCAAAGATGGGTTTAGCACAGCAGATGGAACAGAAATAGGAACACATCTAGTGAGAAACCCTGTATTAGAAGATTAACAAAAAATGAAACTAGGGGGTTTCACAGTTTGTAGCTTCTGTAGGCAGAGCACACTGCACGCATCAAGGGGTTCCTTGCATTCCTCCATTCCCCCCACCAGCTCTCTCTGTGCCACCTCCCATCTCTCTCTATTTCTGGGATTCCTTGTAGCTCTCTTCTTTCCCCTCTTTCATGCCAGGAACTATGTACCCTCCATACTCTACTCCACACACACACACACACACACACACACACCGCCCCCCAAGGAAGGGACTATATGTGGGCCCCCATTCCTCCATTTGCAGACAAACAGAAAAACAGAAATACCAATGCCATTAAAAATGCTGATGACCAATAAAAATCCATCAGCTATTCTTTTGGATATTACCTTCATAAATTCCTTTTTAATAATGATTCCTAGCTCTTATATAGCTCTTCTATATTTTAGAAGAAAGTTGGAGTGATATTGTATAGATCAGAGTTGCTTATGAACAGCACAAGCCCATGGCAATGTCTCTGCCACAGACAGGGTAAAAGGAAAAGAAAACCTGCTATTTGTGGACCTAATCTGTCACAGGAAGAGAGAAGAACACTGTTGCCCTTCACTCCACATCTTGCACAAACAGTGGGGACTCCCTGGCTTTCCCATACATCTGGGGATAAGGAGAGGGGGAGGGGAAGCAAAGACAGTGCCTGTCCTACAGCATCATCACTATGAAACAAACAAGTTAAGGCTGTCAGGAGTAATTTGTGTGCACTACTTTACATTCTGGACCTTTAAAATCTTCCTGAAAGAGACTGAGATGTAAGATTTAAGCAAGGCATTAGCGGGAAAGTAATGGGAGATCCTGAAAGAATAATGCTGCAATGGGGTGGCTACGGAAACAGTACTATAGAGGTTCTAGGCCTCGGAGGATACCTTGGAACATGTGATTTTCCAGCCAAGAGGTGGACATCTATGAAGTAGGAAAACCACAGCCTTGCCTCTACTACTTGAAACTGCAGGAGTTCAGTAGCCTGAAGGTCAACATTTTCCACCTGCTTTTGTATTTTACACATGCATTTATTTACATGTGCATTTTGCTTGTAATTAAGTAATTTGCTCCCACATCTTTCTAGGAGGATTCTGTCTGGAACCCATTTTGACAATGGTTGTGGGAGAGAGGTTAAGACCTTTCAACAGAGTAAAAGAGTAATAACTCATATGTTGAACTTTTTCAAGGCTGACCAGGTTGGCATCCAGTCCAAGACTATACTGTGGTTATGTCCTGATCTATGGTGGTGTCTTTCTTAGGTCCTCAGGAGCTACCTGCCTAGCAACCATAGCCTTGTTCCTGCACAGAGAGAGAGGTTATTGAGAAGGTTCCACTTCATCACCATATTAACAAGTGTGGGGGGGGGAGGGGGAAGGGGAGAGTAGATGGAAACACTGACTGGGCTCTCAGTCAGTCACCAGGGATTAGGTTGAGCCTCCTAAGATTAAATGGGATTGCAGCTCACAGATTCTTGCCACCTGTCTGTGTCGCTGCTGCTGCTATGGATGTGCCATAGTGCTTCAAGACTATTAGGGCTTGAAAGAGTAGCAAAGTGAGTAAATGAAAATGGTTTAATATTAGTTGAAGCTAACAAAGGATAGGTGATCAGGTATGGGAGGATCAGCTTAACCGTGTCCCCATTTGTTCAGAGGCATAGTGCAAGTCTGTGAAACAGGCCAGATAATTTGAAAACAGACATTTAGCTGAGGATGGAACGGACTATGGTGACACTGGAATTTCCAGACTGGATTAGTGGTCCAACAGCAGCGCCACTACCAGATGCTTCAGAGAAAGGAGCAAGAAGTTCTATAGCAGACAGTGGTGGAGTAGCCTGGCCACAAGAAAATTTCCTCACCACCCCTGCAGTTGTTGGTTGACTGATATACCCTGAAGCAGGCCCTATGAAAAATAGATATTTAATCCTAATCAATGTAACTCTGGATGTTCTCATTATACACATAAATCTCCTTTTTTTAATCCTAATAAATTTGTCTTTAGCAATACGTGACTATACATGTTGTTCACATTAGCTAAACTGTGTGTGTGTGTGTGTGTGTGAGGAGACAGTATTCCAGTTTCAAATGTGTTACCTTCCTCTTTCACTAAGTGTCTACACTGGGTGTTTTGTTTTTTGTATTATAAGAAAAGGCAAATGAAGCACCTCACTTACTTTTCTCACACCATTCATTGTTTGTTTTTTAAAAATAGCCCCTTTAGTTACATAGGAGATAAAAGGTGGCCAATTTTTTTTTTAGTCTCTTCACACAAAAGTCTTTGTATGCATCTAATAATTTTTAACCAGTAAATACCCTATATTTCTGTCTTTTTTAAACACAAGTTGACCAAAAATGGGGGGTATGTCCTCCACCTGGAATACTATTGTTTTATTACTGTATGTAATAATATGTTGTATGACAAAAACTGGAATGGAAAATATTAAAAAAATTATAATCAGACTAACCTAGTTGGCTTTTTTTGGGCCACCATTGTACATTGAGCTGAGGTTTCAATGAGCTGTCCACAGTAATGTCCAGTCTGAGCGATTACAGAACCCAACAACATCTGAGTAATTCAAATAATTTCTTCCATAGTTCTTTACTTTGAGTTTGTCAGTAATGAGATTCTTCTCCAATATAAATGTACTGGGGCTTTCAAAAGACTTCAAGTGGTATAATTTTCTGTTACCACAACCACACAGGTTTGTCCTTAACCCATCACATTACATATCCAGTACAAATGTCTGAAGGAAAAGGCAACAATCAACTAACTGCTAGATATTCCATGTATTTTGAGAATCCAACTTATTTTCAAGTAACAAATAGTTATTTGAACTGCACAAATTTTCGGTTTCCAAAACACCAGCTGAGAATGCAAAAGTATTACAAAGATCAACTTTGAGGTGATAAAATGGGCTTGGTAAACGTAATAGTCAAACTAATTTTAAATCTAGTAAAATGGCTTATTTAGATCAAATTATGAAATGAAAAATGCTCAAAGAAACAAACTAGATTCATACTTAAAATTCACATTAACCCAGATTCTTTGGCACTTAGCTAGTTCTACTGTATGACACATTTAGATAAACAACATAGTTAACCATCAAAACATATTCCATGCACTTGGAATCATTACAGCTTTTTATATTTCAGTACCATGGAGATTCCAAAAATCATTTCGCTTTTGCCAAATTTCACATATATAAAAAATAGAGTAATTGAATGCACTGGGTTAATAGGATTGTAGAAATTTCTTCTGAAGAGCTCATCTCATTTCAGTCCCCAACTCTGCTGCTTTCATCTGAAATAGCTATTGGAATAATATTTATTTAAGGGAATGGATAAGCTTCTTAGTTGATAATTATACACCTTTACATCTAGAGTACTCAACAGGTAAATAAATTGCTTTTCAAAATATTTAATATGTAGAATAAATTTGTTTCTCACATAGTACTCTCAACATGCAATTGTATACAGGCTGTGCTAATGCACAGCAACTTAAGTTTCTGATCTTTACACAGCTTTATAAAACTTGAAATGAATGATTTATATTTGAAGGAGGTAAGAGAGCAGACTATTGATCTAATTCATTTTTGCTCTAAGCTTTTATTCTAGGACAATTTAACTTTTAACATTATTATGCAAAGATATAAAAAACCTCTTAGCTCTAGTGAAAAGGGCACATTTATTGAAGAAGAGAAGACACATAATTTAGTTAACTTTGCAGATGCGAGAAGAGTCTCCTAAAAAGGGCAATTATCTTAACAAGTAATCAAAAAGCGTAAGTCTAGCCTCTCACATTAAATGATTTTCCTCAGTCGGGCTCTTTCTCAACAAGGGGCATTTTCTAAAATTTTCCTACCCCTATTGTATCTGAATTAGCCACACCATTGTTAACAGCACTATAACCCCTACTGTTGCCTGAACCAGCTGCTGCTGTCATTTTAAAAAACACGATGGAACTGTGCACTGAGCTGGAGCTTAATTCCATGTTGATTGGATAAGCAAGTACACCTAGCAGCATTAAAAATAACAAACATCCAGAGCCCAGTTTACACAACAACTCATGATGCTCCTAATGCTAGTGGAGCTGAACCCCTGTTAATAACGGTTGTGAACTCTTAGAAGATTGTTTGGGGGCATAAAGACCCACATGTCCCAATCTTAAAAAAAAAAAATCTAAGTGCAGTTACACAAATAACCCAGTACCTATGAACTGTGGTCTGAATGAGAGCTGGCTAGTTGATGCTCAATCCTGACAAGACCACAGTATTTGTCTGTTGGAGGAAGCAACTAGAATAAATTGATAAAGGATTATCTTAGCACCCCCAAATGAGGAAGCATTTCTGTTATTTGTCACACAGGCACAAACTTGAGTGGTTTTATTAAACCGTGGGTAACTGAGGATAAAGGTAGTCACAGTCATTTTCAATGTGCTCTGAGCAAAGAGAGTATGACTTTCCTCAGGGGAAAAAAACTGATTACAGAGAATCACAACTATCACTTAGAGACTTGATTACTTCCATATAAAGTGCATTACAGTAAACTTTGGACCCATTCCGAAGCTGGAGTAGAAGACAGTCGCTCCCTTTATTAACTGGCATTTCATAGAGGCAATTTATTGTGCAGGTGCTCCATATTCTGCTTGGGGCACCAGAGAACGTAAGTATTTGGAACAAGATAAAGGAGCTGGATGTTATACTAGATAAACAGATATCGGGTCAGCACAACAGTCCTCACCCATTCACCAGCAAGTGAAATATTGCACAAAGAAAAGTCTGTATCTTAGGGAAGACATTTTTTGTCTTTTCTGCTAACATTTCTGCTTAACAAGTCCATCAGAGGATTTCCCTTGTCTGGGATGTGGAAGACTTGGACACAGACTCTTCACTATTTGGAGAAATTGCAGGCTATATTCAGGAGTATCTTCTGGTTTATAAAGGTTACAAGTAAATGTTGACTGGAACCTGGTGTACTTGATAGGACCACCTAAGAAGCAAAACAAGACCCTTTTACATTTGGATGGGTTTTTAGTTTATAGTGAGATCATTCCTTGGGCCTCACTCTCACACTCAGAACCATCATTAATATAGCCCATTGAGGCATTTTGATGCTAGATTGGCTCTTTTAAAAAACATATAATCTTGTAGTTGTTTTTAAAAGAAAGTAACCACATACAAACACAAAAATATTTTTTTCTGGTATGCTATTTAAAAAGCAACAATGTAAACACCTAATTAAATAGAGAACACATATTCTTTTCTAGGTACACAAGGATAAGCCCTAGAATTACTGTTCTATATTTAGGTTAGAACAAGTTTATAACTGCACAGCTTCCAGTACTGAATTGCATATTGAAATAAATGGTGGAAGCATAGGCATTTGTCTGTTTACATACACACTGTGAAGGACCATGCACCTTTAAAAATTATTATATCGACTTGTTGACTCGAGAAACATATTGCACATGCAAAATTTCTCATTTTTTTCCAACAGAAGTAAACAAACTTTCACCATTTATTTCCACAGCAAAATTTCCTCCCCCTTTCACCAAATCACACATTCCTCTCTGAGGAAAGCATACCTACCACTTTTAAAAATGAAAATATGAGTATATGTGGCTGGCTAATTTTGAGCATGAGAGGTATTTTGCCTAGGGTAAACATTCCTGGAAAATAAAGGCTAAAGCCAAATATTCGTCCTAATTCATAACTAGAATATTCACTGTCAAATAGAAGATGCAGCTGTTCCACTTGGCTTTCAGTTAATGTGACATCATTAATATCCTTTGTATGGCATTTCTACTGCAACCACAGCAGTTTGATCTGGGATGAAAATTGTTGTGTTAAAGTGCACTATTATGCAGAATGAGACTGTATATTGCAAAATAATTAAAGCAACTGCCTCTTCCCAGAGTGGAAAAAAACTTTACAAACCAACATAGGAAGACAATCTCTATCCCAAAGAATGCAAAGTTAAGTGGCTATCACATACATTATAGCAACAGAGGAATACATTTTTTTTAAAAAGGCAATTTAGTGTGCAATTATTTACAAATGAACTAAGTTTGTCCCATCCAAAACACACACATCAGGCATACTTCGATGTAAAATGTTAACTAATAATAATTTTAAGTAATTAAAATATGTGCTTGAGTAGTTCCAAAGGAATTCATATATTTAATACTCTCAGCATTCCATCTACCCCAGCCTTTTTTTTAAGTTTGATCAAGAACTACAGAAAGGGGAACATTATGCGGTATCACACCATTTAAAGGGTCAGCCATGGCTTTATTCAAACACACAGTTAACAAATAGCACAAAAACAATGAGGCTTATCTACTAACCACAGAGCAGTTAGGTAGCAAGGCGGAGGTGGCTGCCACCCAGGGAACCTACAAACTCTGAATCTAGACCTTCTGTTCCTTACAGCCCCGTGGTTACGTCAGTCCAAGCCCTGTCATTCTGCAGTGTGAACACAGGTTAAGCCACAGACCCAAATCAGAAGGTCTGTGTAGTACAATATGGACATATTAGCACAACTATGAGACCAGAGTCCAACAACTGTAAACTTATGTTTATGCAAAGTGAACGTTCAAGCACTGACTTGGAAAATCACGTTCACAAGCCCAGATCCCACAAACTAGGTTTCAGTGTGCTATGTATACATATCCTTTTCTAATGAAGTTATCATTGCAGGAAATATGTATCCTGAAAAGCAGAGGGTATGCTGACACAATACATTAACTGGGACAGATACTGCTGCATACTTGCTGGCATTATCAACTTTTATAGCTAAGGACAAGACACAATGGCTAATGTTTGTTAGCAGTTACAGTATAAGGATTTCCTTAGAACTCTAGCTTAGTCACTGAAAATATTTTGTACTTCTAATAGTCTTGCCAAAACAAAGATTACTGAACTAACCTTTCTAAACACTCAGGAATTGCTCCTTCACACCATAAAGCCAGCACTCATAAATACAGTAAACAGGTTTCAGAATAGCAGCCGTGTTAGTCTGTATCCACAAAAAGAACAGGAGTACTTGTGGCTCCTTAGAGACTAAAAGTTATTTGAGCATAAGCTTTCGTGGGTTACAGCCCACTTCATCGGATGCATAGAATAGAACATATAGTAAGAAGATTATATATATTATATATATATACACACACACACAGTATTAGATCCGGATCAGTGGGGTACAGGAGTCTGGTAGAAGGCAAATATACTGGCCACTGGATGAACTGTTTTCTGTTCCCTGAGTGACCAGAGCAGGGCTGCACTAGAGCAATCAAGAACCTGCTGGAACAAATTAAGACAGGCACGCTAATTAAGACACCTGGAGCCAATTAAGAACATACTACAATCGATTATGGCAGGCAGACTAATCAGGACACTTGGTTTAAAAAGGATCTCCCATCAGTTAGGGGTGTGTGTGCAAGGAGCAGGGAGTGAGAAGGCGTGCTGCTGGAGGACTGAGGAGTACAAGCGTGATCAGGCTTCAGGAGGAAGATCCTGCAGTGACGGTAAAGAACGTGGCCACGGGAAAGGCATGGGGAAGTAGCACAGGGAGTTGTAGCTGTCACGCGCCTTTACAAGAGACACTGTAGACAGTTGCAATCCACAGGGCCCTGGGCTGGAACCCAGAGTAGAGGGTGGGCCCGGGTTCCCCCCATGCCCCTCAACTCCCTATTTGAGACAAAAGGAGGTGACCTGGACTGTGGGTCCCACTAGAGGGGAAGGTCCATGGCCTATCCCCCGACCCACTGGGTGGGTCAGCAGAGACTGCGGGGATTGTTCTCCTCCCTTTCCCCATGCTGGCCAGTGATGAGGTTAGCTGAGTGAACAGCAGGTTTGAGCCATTAGCAAAAGTGGTCAAATTGAGGTGGTCGTGAATCTCGGAGGCAAGCAAATCCGCCAATAAGCGCAGGACCCACCAAGGCAGAGGGGGAACTTTGTCACAATACATACAGAGAACATGAAAAGATGGAGTAAGAGGCTAATTAAGATGAGCTATTATCAGCAGGAGAAATATTATTTTATTATTAATATTTAATATTATCCTCACACCTTCTCGTCAACTCTCTAAATGGACCATCTTGATCATCACTACAAATCTGGGGATATTTCAGAGAAGATTGGGGGTTGACAGTCTACTGTGGATGCCTCACTTACTTCAGAGCTTCCCCCTTTCTCCAATTCCCCTACCAGGAGTAAGTCTCCAAACCCTGGGAAGTCCCTTCCTATGAGCACCGGGTATGGGAGTTTAGGGACTACACCTGCTGCTACCTCAGTAGTATTCTCCTGAATCTCGATTTTTACTGGGATGGTGGGGTAATAACTAACTGTCCCATGGATGCATGTTATCCCCGTACGCTTAGCCCACAGTGGCTGACTACACTTCCCGAGCCAAGAGTGATAGCACTCCCCGAATCAACCAGTTCTGTGTTCTCTACCCCATTTAGCTTCACTAGTCTGGTGTATATATGTGGGGTTAGTGAGACCCCCCACAAGGTGGATTAGGGAGCATGGGTCTGCCCAGTTCCCCAGGTTACACTGCATAGGCTCCTCGGCACTGGGACACTGTGCAGCTATGTATCCCCACTCCCCGCAGGCGTAACATCTGTATGGAGTCCTAGGCGTTCCCCGGACTCTTGGTTTGGGTAGTCTAACATCACAAAGCTCTTCCCCCTCAGTGCTCCAACTCTTTGTGGCTTCTGGTGGGCCTTCAGCCCCTCTCTTTTTCCACCTGGGCTCCTCCTGGTGGCCCAGTCACACGAGCTCTAGGGCTTGGTGCTGCTAGTTTAACCCGGGGTGCTTCTTCCTTAACTGGTCAGGTCAACTCCCTCACCGTCCTTCGCCTTTCTACCAGCACGACAATCTCATCGTAGGTGGAGGGTTCGTTCTGGCTTACCCAGGCGCGAAGGTCTGGTGGTAGTCCTCTCATGTACCGATCGATGACAAGAACTTCTAGTATCTCCTCCAGACTCTGGGACTCAGCTCGTAACCACTTCCGTGCGAGATGGATGAGGTCATATAATTGGGACCGTGGGGTTTTGTTTTCCTGGTACCTCAACTCGTGATAACGTTGGGCCCGCACTGTGGTTGTTACCCCAGATCTGGCCAGGATCTCTGCTTTCAGCTGGGGGTAGTCTGCCACAGCCTCTTCAGCCAAATCATAGTAGGCCTTCTGGGCCTCCCCACACAGGAATGGAGTGAGGATGCTAGACCACTGTTCTTGGGGCCAAGCCTCCCGCAGAGCTGTCCTCTCAAAGGCCAGGAGGTATGCCTCTACATCATCCTCCCGAGTCATTTTCTGCAGCCAGTTGCTGGCCCCTATGATCTGCGTCTCATCATGGCCGTGGTTCAGCTCTGTAAGGGCCTTTACCTGGTTTACCAGTTCCCGCAACATAGCCCAGTCTTGAGAAGCCTGGTCCATCAGCAGGCGATTAGTCTCTTGATGCAGCCGCACTGCCTCCTGTTGGGCAGCTGCCTGGACATGGGTAGCCTCCTGCTGGGCAGCCATGGCTTGTATCAGTGCCCGCACTACCTCCTCCATTGTGGTAAAAAAAAAAAAATAAACCCTCTTCCTTCTCCCCCAAAACACCCTCCTTCTTCCGCCATGCTGTGGACACCAGATCCCACTTCTTACACCAGTTGTGACAAAGTTCCTCCTCTACCTTGGTGGGTCTTGCGCTTATTGGCGGATTTGCTCACCTTGGTGCTTCACTGCAGCCCTCAGTTTGGCCGTTTTTGTGAACCCACAGTCCAGGTCGACTCCTCTTGTGTCTGACTAGGAGTTGGGAGGTTTGGGGGGAACCCGGGCCCGCCCGCTACTCCGGGTTCCAGCTCAGGGGCCTGTGGAATGCAGCTGTCTAGAGTACTTCCTGGAACAGCTGTGTGACAGCTACAACTCCCTGGGCTACTTCCCCATGGCCTCCTCCCAACACCTTCTTTATCCTCACCATAAGACCTTCCTCCTGGTGTCTGATAATGCTTGTACTCCTCAGTCCTCCAACAGTATGCGTTCTCACTCTCAGCTCCTCGCACCTCTTGCTCCCAGCTCCTTACACTGGCACCACAAACTGAAGTAAGCTCCTTAGCCTGCCTTAATTGATTCTAGCAGCTTCTTGATTGGCTGCAGGTGTTCTAATCAGCCTGTCTTAATTGTCTCCAGAAGGTTCCCGATTATTCTGGAACCTTCCCTGTTACCTTACCCAGGGAAAAGGGACTTACTTAACCTGGGGCTAATATATCTGCCTTCTATTACTCTCCGTAGCCATCCGGCACAACCCTGTCACAGGTTAGCTTGCTGGAACTTCTTTAGCATCTCTTCATCTTACTATATGTTCCATTCCAGGCATTCGATGAAGTGGGCTATAGCCCATGAAAGCTTATGCTCAAATAAATTGGTTAGTCTCTAAGGTGCCACAAGCACTCCTGTTCTTTTTACAGTAAATAGTTGCACTGTAACGTAGGTTGTGTTAGATAACTAGTCTATATATATTTACTGAATTCTGTATAAACATTGAAATATTGAAGGTTTTGTTAATGCATAGAATTTGAGATTGAACTCAAACAAGAATAACTTTGTTTGAGCACATCTACCAACATCGGATGGCAATTGTATTATTACTGTTATGAGAAGGATTAAAGTTGCAGCAATAAGAAAATAAAAGGATTACAGATTAAAGAAGCTTCACTGATGAAAAAGATGTAGACTATGTCTTAATTTTTATTTTTTTAATTTATAGAGCACTCTTTCAATAATATGCCTCGATTCTCTGCTCCCTGGCCCCAACATTACAAGAATTCCTCTACTCTCCTGTGATGTATAGGTGTTTCTCTTCTGGCCAACCCAACATATGCTCAGTCCCACCTCATCTCCGTGTGTTTGCATCTGCATACTGCCTTTTCAATTTGAATGTTGTTGCTACTGCACTACCTAGAGAAGAACGTGCATGTGATTAACTTCTCCCAGAGAGCAGTGCAAGTGCAATGCAAGTGAAACAGATTATGCACAAGATATTCCCCCCGCCCCTTCTAATCTTTCTATTCCAGTAACTTTAGGTTACTTTTAACAGTACATGCCAAGTTTTCTTTAGGAAATGTAATTTTCAAGTGAACCATATCCCTTTAAATGCTAGAATAGAATAAATTAATCTGCTTCTGCCACAGACTTTTCACTGTAGAGGATATGAGCTTGAATGCAAGGAGGACAGGAAAAGAAATACTTGAAAATAGAGAGCTACTGTCACTGAGGTCTTGTGGACTATTTGTACTTGAGAGCCAGTATGTTCAACATATCCTCTACAAAATTTCAGGAATTATCGAAGATTCGTACGTTTGCAATTCAGCAAATCTGTTTCAAACTACATTGTGATTTGTAACACAGAATGAAAAAGAAAAAAGAAAGCAATTCAGAAAAAATAGTGGAGACAATTGACTTGGAGATTTCCAAAAACAAGCTAATAAATTAGCTGCTCTGAAACACTATATTATTTCATTACTTTTATAGCTTGAGAACACTTGAAATGATTGTTGGTAAATGTGGCTTTTTAGCCAGTGACTAAAATAAATTGGCCATCACAGACTAACAATATTTAGCATAATGATAGAGTGGACCCAGCTTTAATATAAATATGCAAATGTCAATGAGTTATTTACAAGGACAGTAAATAAGAAGCTATTATCTCTATATTCTAGAATTTATAGCATTCCATTAGCTTCACATGTGTGTATTCATGAGACAAGATTATCTGAATACAGAAACCACAACAGCTTGGCTTTGCATTTAGAAAGCACATACCTCAAACAGATAACAAACCCGATCTGAAAATAAGCATGATCAGACTACTAAAAACATAGTATTGCCTTCAAACAGCAGGAACGTGCCCATAAAACCCTCTTTTGGAAAGTTTAAGATAGGCTTTGTAACAAACCAGCCAGTTTTTTTTATACTATAAAACACCATGTTTTTGCAGAATAAAGTGTTCCCTCTCCCACTTCCTAGAGCCCTGGTCTACACTAGGACTTTAGGTTGAATTTAGCAGCGTTAAATCGATGTAAACCTGCACCCGTCCACACAATGAAGCCCTTTATTTCGACTTAAAGGGCTCTTAAAATCGATTTCCTTACTCCACCCCTGACAAGTGGATTAGCGCTTAAATCGACGTTGCCGGCTCGAATTTGGGGTACTGTGGACACAATTCGATGGTATTGGCCTCCGGGAGCTATCCCAGAGTGCTCCATTATGACTGCTCTGGACAGCACTCTCAACTCAGATGCACTGGCCAGGTAGACAGGAAAAGAACCGCGAACTTTTGAATCTCATTTCCTGTTTGGCCAGCGTGGCAAGCTGCAGGTGACCATGCAGAGCTCATCAGCACAGGTGACCATGATGGAGTCCCAGAATCGCAAAAGAGCTCCAGCATGGACCGAACGGGAGGTACGGGATCTGATCGCTGTTTGGGGAGAGGAATCTGTGCTATCAGAACTCCGTTCCCGTTTTCAAAATGCCAAAACCTTTGTGAAAATCTCCCAGGGCATGAAGGACAGAGGCCATAACAGGGACCCGAAGCAGTGCCACGTGAAACTGAAGGAGCTGAGGCAAACCTACCAGAAAACCAGAGAGGCGAACAGCCGCCTCTATGATGAGCTGCAGGCCATTTTAGGGGGTTCAGCCACCACTACTCCAGCCGTGTTGTTTGACTCCTTCAATGGAGATGGAGGCAATACGGAAGCAGGTTTTGGGGACGAAGAAGATGATGATGATGAGAAGGAGGTTGTAGATAGCTCACAGCAAGCAAGCGGAGAAAACGGTTTTCCCGACAGCCAGGAACTGTTTCTCACCCTAGACCTGGAGCCAGTACCCCCCGAACCCACCCAAGGCTGCCTCCTGGACCCAGCAGGCGGAGAAGGGACCTCTGGTGAGTGTACCTTTTAAAATACTATACATGGTTTAAAAGCAAGCATGTGAAAGGATTACTTTGCCCTGGCATTTGCGGTTCTCCTAGATGTAGTCCTAAAGCCTTTGCAAAATGTTTCTGGGGAGGGCAGCCTTATTGCGTCCTTCATGGTAGGACACTTTACCACTCCAGGCCAGTAACACGTACTCGGGAATCATTGTAGAACAAAGCATTGCAGTGTATGTTTGCTGGCATTCAAACAACATCCATTCTTTATCTCTCTGTGTTATCCTCAGGAGAGTGAGATATAATTCATGGTCACCTGGTTGAAATAGAGTGCTTTTCTTCAGGGGACACTCAGAGGAGCCCATTCCTGCTGGGCTGTTTGCCTGTGGCTAAACAGAAATGTTCCCCGCTGTTAGCCACAGGGAGGAGGGAAGGTTGAGGGGGTAGTCACACGGTGGGAGGAGGCAAAATGTGACCTTGTAACGAAAGCACATGTGCTATGTATGTAATGTTAACAGCAAGGTTTACCCTGAAAGAGTGTAGCCACTGTTTTATAAAATGTGTCTTTTTAAATACCGCTGTCCCTTTTTTTTTCTCCACCAGCTGCATGTGTTTCAATGATCACAGGATCTTCTCCTTCCCAGAGGCTAGTGAAGCTTAGAAAGAAAAAAAAACGCACTCGCGATGAAATGTTCTCCGAGCTCATGCTGTCCTCCCACACTGACAGAGCACAGACGAATGCGTGGAGGCAAATAATGTCAGAGTGCAGGAAAGCACAAAATGACCGGGAGGAGAGGTGGCGGGCTGAAGAGAGTAAGTGGCGGGCTGAAGAGAGGGCTGAAGCTCAAATGTGGCAGCAGCGTGATGAGAGGAGGCAGGATTCAATGCTGAGGCTGCTGCAGGACCAAACCAGTATGCTCCAGTGTATGGTTGAGCTGCAGCAAAGGCAGCTGGAGCACAGACTGCCACTGCTGCCCCTCTGTAACCAACCGCCCTCCTCCCCAAGTTCCATAGCCTCCACAACCAGACGCCCAAGAACGCGGTGGGGGGCCTCCGGCCAACCAGCCACTCCACCACAGAGGATTGCCCAAAAAAAAGAAGGCTGTCATTCAATAAATTTTAAAGTTGTAAACTTTTAAAGTGCTGTGCGGCATTTTCCTTCCCTCCTCCACCACCCCTCCTGGGCTACCTTGGTAGTCATCCCCCTATTTGTGTGATGAATGAATAAAGACTGCATGAATGTGAAGCAACAATGACTTTATTGCCTCTGCAAACGGTGATTGAAGGGAGGAGGGGCGGGTGGTTAGCTTACAGGGAAGTAGAGTGAACCAAGGGGCGGGGGGTTTCATCAAGGAGAAACAAACAGAACTTTCACACCGTAGCCTGGCCAGTCATGAAACTGGTTTTCAAAGCTTCTCTGATGCGTACCGCGCCCTCCTGTGCTCTTCTAACCGCCCTGGTGTCTGGCTGCGCGTAACCAGCAGCCAGGCGATTTGCCTCAACCTCCCACCCCGCCATAAACGTCTCCCCCTTACTCTCAGAGATATTGTGGAGCACACAGCAAGCAGTAATAACAGTGGGAATATTGGTTTCGCTGAGGTCTAAGCGAGTCAGTAAACTGCGCCAGCGCGCCTTTAAACGTCCAAATGCACATTCTACCACCATTTTGCACTTGCTCAGCCTGTAGTTGAACAGCTCCTGACTACTGTCCAGGCTGCCTGTGTACGGCTTCATGAGCCATGGCATTAAGGGGTAGGCTGGGTCCCCAAGGATACATATAGGCATTTCAACATCCCCAACAGTTATTTTCTGGTCTGGGAATAAAGTCCCTTCCTGCAGCTTTTGAAACAGACCAGAGTTCCTGAAGATGCGAGCGTCATGCACCTTTCCCGGCCATCCCACGTTGATGTTGGTGAAACGTCCCTTGTGATCCACCAGAGCTTCCAGCACTATCGAAAAGTACCCCTTGCGGTTTATGTACTCGGCGGCTTGGTGCTCTGGTGCCAAGATAGGGATATGGGTTCCGTCTATGGTCCCACCACAGTTAGGGAATCCCATTGCAGCAAAGCCATCCACTATGACCTGCACATTTCCCAGGGTCACTACCCTTGATATCAGCAGATCTTTGATTGCGTGGGCTACTTGCATCACAGCAGCCCCCACAGTAGATTTGCCCACTCCAAATTGATTCCCAACTGACCGGTAGCTGTCTGGCGTTGCAAGCTTCCACAGGGCTATCGCCACTCGCTTCTCAACTGTGAGGGCTGCTCTCATCTTGGTATTCATGCGCTTCAGGGCAGGGGAAAGCAAGTCACAAAGTTCCATGAAAGTGCCCTTACGCATGCGAAAGTTTTGCAGCCACTGGGAATCGTCCCAGACCTGCAACACTATGCGGTCCCACCAGTCTGTGCTTGTTTCCCGAGCCCAGAATCGGCGTTCCACAGCATGAACCTGCCCCATTAGCACCATGATGCATGTATTGGCAGGGCCCATGCTTTCAGAGAAATCTGTGTCCATGTCCTGATCACTCACTTGACCGCGCTGACGTCGCCTCCTCGCCCGGTATCGCTTTGCCAGGTTCTGGTGCTGCATATACTGCTGGATAATGCGTGTGGTGTTTAATGTGCTCCTAATTGCCAAAGTGAGCTGAGCGGCCTCCATGCTTGCCTTGGTATGGCGTCCGCACAGAAAAAAGGCGCGGAACGATTGTCTGCCGTTGCTCTGACGGAGGGAGGGGCGACTGACGACACGGCTTACAGGGTTGGCTTCAGGGAGCTAAAATCAACAAAGGGGGTGGCTTTATATCAAGGAGTATTTCAGGCAGGACTTCACGGAGGGTTCCAATAAGAAATGGTGCGCCTAAGTTATTGTCCTTATTGGAACAAGAAGGTTAGCCTGGCCTCTGATTGATACATGGCTAGATTTACCTCGCTGCACCTTCTCTGTGAGTGACTGCAGTGTGATCTAGAGGAATGAGTCCCCTAGACAGGGGAGGAGGCAAATAAGTACAAAACAAATCTGGTCTATTTCTTGTTCTGACCCACTCCATCTATCTTTTACATCTTTGGCTGGCAGCAGACGGTGCAGAAGGACTGCATGCCATCCACATCTCATGGCTGCTCGGCAGAAGATGGTACAGTACGACTGCTAGCCATCTTCATCTCTTGCCTGCCTGGCAGAAGATGGTACAATACGACTGCTAGCAATCCTCATCTCTTGCCTGCCTGGCAGAAGATGGTACAATACGACTGCTAGCAATCCTCATCTCTTGCCTGCCTGGCAGAAGATGGTAGAATACGACTGCTAGCAATCCTCATCTCTTGCCTGCCTGGCAGAAGATGGTACAATACGACTGCTAGCAGTCCGTATCGCCTGCCCGCTCACCATAAGACGGTTCAATAGGACTGACTGCAGGACTAAAGAGAATGACCTGGTCAAGTCACTCCAAATTTAGTCCCTGCACCCATGTCTGCCCAGGCGCTCCCAGCCGACGTGGCCAGGAGCACCTCGGACATGACGATGACGGCTACCAGTCGTACTGTACCGTCTGCTGCCACAAGGCAAGGGGTTGCTGCTACTGTGTAGCAATGCCGTACCGCGTCTGCCAGCACCCAGGAGACATAGGGTGACGGTTACCTGAGCGGGCTCCATGCTTGCAGTGGTATGGCGTCTGCACAGGTAACTCAGGAGAAAAGGCGCGAAACGATTGTCTGTCCTTGCTTTCACAGAGGGAGGGAGGGAACGGGGGCCTGACGATATGTACCCAGAACCACCCGCGACAATGTTTTAGCCCCATCAGGCATTGGGATCTCAACCCAGAATTCCAATGGGCAGCGGAGACTGCGGGAACTGTGGGATAGCTACCCACAGTGCAACGCTCCGGAAGTCGACTCTAGCCTCGGTACTGTGGAAGCGCTCCGCCGAGTTAATGCACTTAGAGCATTTTCTGTGGGGACACACACACTCGAATATATAAAACTGATTTCTAAAAAAACGACTTCTATAAATTCGACCTTATTCCGTAGTGTAGACATACCCCAAGTCAGTGATTGTGCTAAAGGAGGGAGGGAGAAAGCTGACAAAAAGGTTTTTCTTCATGAGATATTGCTGTATTATAGGGTATAGCAAGGCTGACCATTTCTATATTCATGACAAATAATTATTTACTTAGAATAAAGTAAACTTGTCAAGAGCAGGAGACTAAGTTTATCAGAATTTGGTCTCTGCCAACCTAGATAGGTAAAGCATATAAATACCAAATCAGTTGGAGATCAAAAGCAGTAAAATCCTGGCTGAAGGTTTAGTTTTAAGAAATGCAATTCCAGTTCAAATATATACTTTTAATAATATACATTGCTACTGCTCTACCAGATTACTCTACTGTAATCTGAGGAGTGCCCGTTCCCCATTTTCCTCTATGTTGCTCATCTTTCTCCATCTGGCCACTTTAATTCACTAAAGAAATAAAAGCAGAAAGTTCTGTAGCCACTGTGGAGACTCCTCTCCTTAGCTCTTTAGTTCCCCCATTACTCAACAGACCACATATAAAGCTTGGTTTTCCTTCTTGAGCAGTACTGGCCTTTTCCTATTTCCAGTAGATAGATGAGCAGCGAACAAGCTTTTAAAAGCACAGGAAATTGATATTTGACCATCACTATCCTCCACCCACAGCACATACATAAAAATGGATTTTATATGTGGGCTATAAATCAGTTGTTTTGATTTCTGAGCAACAGCACAGGCCAATTAACTCAGACAGAAGAAAATGAGACAAAAAATGTGCTTCGAGTTGATTTAAGTTCATAAAACTGACCTAAATAGAGTGAAATAACCCACTTCCGGTAGGTAGCTGTGGAGTGTTTTGTTTTCCTACTCAGTCTCAAAACAGAATAAGAGGAACTACCTTAGACTTGATGCAGTCTGAATAAAGGGATGTGTTCAAACTTCTACATAGTTTGAAATTTAGATAGAACTTCTAAAAAAAAGTTTACATAATCACATTTGTCCAAATCTCAACCTAATTCACTGAAGTTCTCCCTCCCCAAACTCTCTACTCACAAGATCCTGATTAAAACATAAAAGTTAACCAGATGAAGTCCTGCAAACAAACCCCAAGCAATAGTGTGTGTTGAGGAGAAGGATGGGCGGGGGGGAGGGGGGGAAACAGACAAGTTTAACTTTTAAAAAAAAAAAACATTAACTATTGGGTACAAGAGGTCAATTTCTTACTTTTTTTTAAAAAATATGTATAAATTCAATATGGAAATTTAATGTATTAAAATAGTCTCCTGGTGTCTTTTTAACCTTGTTATCGATATACATTTTATAAATGTTGCTAATCATTAGCATTTGTACTAATTATGAATACTCTAATATCTGCTCAAGAGGACTTTGTATTTATCTGCTCTTATACAACAAAAACGTATCAAAGGAGCAAAAGATAATCTCAAACAGGTCATGCCTTGGTTTTCCAAAAGAGGGAGATATAACTCCACTTGTAAATTAAATGCGTGCTTTTATTGAAATGAGGCACCGAAAAATATATTTCAGTAATTTACTTGAATAAGGTAACTTCTCTATTTATTCATTTATTTTACTTTTGTATTATTAGTTTCACTTGTGTGGCTTCATTTTCGTGGTCTAAAAAAATATACCAATAAAATCCATAGAAAAAATCTTATAACCAAACTATGGTATATTAAATGGAAAGATGCAGAGACTAATTTTCTATAGAAAAAATAATTTATGTAGATCTGAAGTACAGTACATAAACACTACAGGGAACTCAGATATAGTGTCTGAATCTTGAGAACTACAGCACAAATTGTACTATTAAA
Source organism: Lepidochelys kempii (assembly GCF_965140285.1). Taxonomy (NCBI): domain Eukaryota; kingdom Metazoa; phylum Chordata; order Testudines; family Cheloniidae; genus Lepidochelys; species Lepidochelys kempii. Next base: position 181,892,530 of record NC_136380.1, read on the forward strand.
AATGGCAGCACTTCTCCAATCTCTGCCCCATTGTCTTCAACATAGACTCACCTGGGCCCACAAGATACAAATCAGAAGATTACATAAACTGCATAGAAGATGCCTACTATATAACACAATATGCTGCATAAACAGTGGCTTCACAAGATGCGACTTGTTGATTTTCAGTGAAGATAATGGTCTCTTTACAAACAGATATATATTGCAGAACTAGCATCTTTCTACAGAGCCTTTAAAAATTCTAGGTTTCAGAGTAACAGCCGTGTTAGTCTGTATTCGCAAAAAGAAAAGGAGTACTTGTGGCACCTTAGAGACTAACCAATTTATAAATTCTGACTCCTTAACTGTTTATCATAATCCTGACTTCAATATCAAACAAGTAAAAACCTGGGGAACTTGTGGTCCCTGGAATAGTTGTGAGAGAAAATAAATCAGTTAGTTTTAACAAACTAAGTCACCATCACAATGGCAGATTTAGGGTCAGAAATTTGCTTCTGGCATGTTAGAGATAAACAAATTCTTGCATATATAATAGCTTGAAGGTATTTTTCAAAAACAACCTTTGGAATGAGATACAGAATTATACGAGTTAGAGTCACAATAACTGTTTTAAGCCATTTCAGGAGGAACAGGAACTTCTAAATACAATTATGACATATCTTATGTATTAACACCTCACTCGTGTGCCTCAGATAAATATTCCACACAAACACTTAAATCTTAACTGCACTGCCATTAGAATGATCATCAAGTAACCATGATGATCTAATACCCCCTATTTTCCAGCTCACAAACTCCTGAAAAGGTGGAGGATGAAATAAGTTTTAAAAAGTTAACATTAATCCAGATCCTAGGATATCAGAGATGTGGAAGGACCCTTCAGAATATTGCAGGTATTTTCCTCCCCTACAAAAAAGCTCAATACTCTCTTTGGCCTGTCATTCTCTATCTTGCCAGAATCTGACAACTTTAACCAGTTAATAGCCTCTCCTAAAAAACTGAATCTGTTGGCACATGTGGATTCCCTAACTCCTCAAATCATATTTGAAGATCCTTCCCCCAAACCCCTTCACTAACGCAAAATAAATTAAAACTAAAATAATGTAATATTCATTAGAGGGCCCCCTGGTTTTTCCATAAAGACAATTTGCTCCAAAACCCAGTCATCCCCACTGAACACACAGTACTGTACATCAGAAGAGTAGTAAGGTAAGTCATTTAAGGGGGCTTTTGTATTTTATATTAAATCTGAAGCTACACAATCAGAAAAGAGGATCATATGTCACAGGAAATCTAGATTCCTTCGTTTTTAAACTTATCCTTAGCAGAGAGACCTAGAATAATTTTAATACAGGGTGCACGGATAGTGACTCCTATATTTAAGTTGCCTAAATTATCAGATTCCATCATCAAAGATTGACTTTTGGGAGGACACTCCCAACACCTTGTTTACAGAAGACCTCTGAAATTCAGTAGGCACAAAGTCCCGCAGCAAGAGACATATTTTGATTAGTCTATTACAGTCTATTAAGATGTGACAGTTAATTTCTTAAAACCACCATCTCCCTTCTCTGAGTTGTGTGGCTCAAGAAAATTGGCAACCTGCCAAAATAACATCCCAAGAGGTATATTCTAAAATACTGGGTTTATGCTGTCACCACAGCAGCAGGAGCACACACTGTACTGGCAACTGCCAGAGCATCTGTAGCAGCAGCAGACAGGGTGAACAAGTGCAATCCTCACCCCATCCCCTCCTAGACCTCACACACGGCCCTGGTAGCCTGTTCCCTTCCCATCTTCTGGCCACAAGTGAACAGGACTTGGTTTTCATTTTATGCAAAAGGTGTCACCTCAAATAGTACACCATCCTGTCATGATGCCAGGGCATCGGTTTAGTACCAGCCTACTACCATGATGTCTTGCAGCATCGACATGGAAACTTTTCTAGGCGCACCTAAGGTCTGACCTCCTATAGACTTACCAATCTTGAGAGAGCTATCACTACACTCTGGGGATTCCCAGTCCGCAGTGGTCAGCCACAACAGCATCTAGTACAGTGTCAAAAGTTAAACCTGGTTAATTTGTTGTAGGTGGCTTCAACACAACACCCATTTGGCTGATCCTGTGTAGTTTAAATGAAATGGGGGACAGTCCTTCATGGAGTATAGAGTTCTACTACGAAAAGAACCAATATGTTGCTAAAAATTATAAACAAGTTTTGAAAAGGTTCTTTGCAGTTAGCTCTCTTTTCCTGTACATGCCTGCTTTCATTAAGTAAACAGGGTAGATCTATATTTCTTAGGCATTTATAATCATAGCTACCGAGAGTATTCAGCACAAACTATTTAAGCACACCCCTCTTTCTGCAGGTAGCCCTTAACATTACTGAGGGTTGTGTATTTAGGCCTATGGAACCCTTAAACTATTCGATTGCATTAAAGATCCAAAATTTAACTTAGTGAAAAAATACATCTTAACAAGTATCTTAAAACAAATACCAAATGTAGATACTAAGTAGCCAGATCACGACTGTTCCACGATTAAGTATTAAAGCTGCATCCTGTGGAGAGTCAATATTTCTTTGGGTGGAAGGTAAGAAAGGGAAAAGAAGCGGGGGAGAGGGGGAGGCGAAGTGTTTTGCTAGCACTTCTCTCTGAAGGTGACCTTCTCAGAGAAAAAACTTATGTTATTTGTTCCCTGAGCTGTATATGATTAGTTCCTTCATCATACACAGACAAATTAGGAAGGCTGCTGTGGTGCCCAGAAATCTGTTAAACAAAGTCAAAATTAATGATAAAATTGAGTTCCCTTTGTGTTTGATTTTCATCTATCCGCACTCAATTATAAACGAGCTATCAAAGAAAGCTACCCATTAGTAGTTAGTTCATGACGACTTCAAAAAAAAATCCCTAAACCACCACTGATATTTTACTGACAGCCTCCTAATCTCTGCAGGTTTTTGGTAAAAGCTACATTACACAGGCTTGTCATCAATCCTGACTGTTGACATTATAACTCAAAAGAGGAGCACTACCTGAATCACTTACATTAAGCTAGATTTAAAGCATATACAGGTAGGATTTAAAACACTGTATATAACTATTTCATGCACAGATCTAGCACCATCATCTACAGTGCAAAATGTTAGATACATTTATTATGAATACATAAAACTAACTCATTTCAGCAATCAAAAATCTACTGTCATTTATATAAAACTGAACTGATTTTTTTCCAGTGCATCCTATCTAAACCATAGATGTTCAGCTGCTCCAGGTACCTGGATAGATTCTATTTTCTCCATTCAGCGTTCCAGGATAGCAAACTGCTCAGAATCCCTGAGCCCCTATACATTAAGAGTGCTGAGCCCAGTACCTGCTCTGATTCAGTTCTGTGAAATTTTTTCAGAACTCCCCATCAGTCTTAAAATTGGAGGCCATCTTATCAGGTTTCTCTTTAATTTCTATTTTTCCATATGTTCTTCATATGGCTATAAATTGTTTATTTCTTTTCACATGGCAAATAGCATATAAAGAGTAACAAATACTCTCTCTATATAGCAGGACTTAAAAAAACAAAACAAAACAAAAACAAATAAAAAAACTAGAATTGACCCCATTGCTGCAACAGGATCTGAACAGGTCAGCCCTTACACCTACAGGAATATTGTGGCAGGACTGGAGTCTTAGGGAGTACAATAAAAATACATTTAATTGACAAATTTTACAGCTTCTCAACAACTGATTTTTTTTTAAATGATTTATTACAGCTGTTCTCAAACTTGGGTCTGCAGCCACAACTTCTCCCCCTCCCTCCCAGTGCTTCTTGTATACTGCAGAACAGCTGTTCAGCAGCATTCAGGAGACACTGGTGGGGGGGGGTGAGGGGGGAGAGGAGGAGGAGCCTGGGACGGGGCGCATTTGAGGGAGGGGGCAGAAAGAGGCGGGGAAGAGGAGGGATGGGGTCAAGCAGAGGCAGAAAGAGGGAGTGGGTGCCATGCCTGGGGCTGAGCATCCCTGGGGAAAATTAGAAGCCAACTTGAGGGTCTGGGAAAAAAATTAAATTAAAATGGGGGTCCTCTGGTTGCTCAAATTTGAGAAATCACTGATTTATTTAAAAGTAGTAAGAACCAAGGAGCTTAGCAAGAATTAATAAACCACTGTATGTGCACAATAGAGCATGGGATGAGTCTTGCTAAGAAAATATCCATCCATCCTCGATCTCACCATATGGTAAGAAAAAATTGCATAGTAACAGTTATTAAAATACCTTTAAAGGCTTTAAAAGGAAGTTCAGTCATTTTAAATTAGGGAAGACCATAAGCACTGATGAACATTCTTCTGATTTTTCCTGTTTATACAGCAGCATGCTACTGAGTCAGTCATCAGAGATGGCTTTCAAATACACTCTTGCCAGGTTAAGGGCGGGGGGGGGGAGGAGAAGTAGGGCGGGATTTCCTCTCAGTACTTGAATGTGCCGTTTATCATGGTGTGAAGAGACTTTCCCCCATTTAACTGTTTTTTTTTAATTATTATTATTCCTAAAATATAATCAAGCTGTGGGCATTAAAGGTATGGAGATTGATCCCACTATTCTGGGACACCTGGCTAATCCCGACGCCCTGGCTCATGAAGCCATACACAAGCCACCTGGACAGAAGGAAGGAAAATTTTAGCTATTGCTTCAGTAGTGCGTGCCCTTGACTATTTGACTTCCAAATCGTGCTATTTATGGAATAGGTAGGAAGCAGCAGAAAACAAAAATGTTATAACCATAACTGCATGTTGTATTTTGTACAATATTTGTGAGATCAAGGGGGAAAGCCTTCTGAATGGGTGGTAGGCTTTAGTGTGGAGACTTGCTCCAAGGTTCATGCAACCATCAAGGTGCCCCACAGAGAACACAAACAGCTAAGGAAATGCTGAAAGGGATGCCTATTGTTTGTATTTCAAGTCTCATGGTTTACCACGTTAGCCCCTTGGCAATAGTGTCGAGATTCAGAAGAGCATTGGGGTATTGTGGATTGGTGGCTGAAGTTTAGCATTCCCTATGTGTTTTTGCAGAAACCCATGCATTATTTCATCTTTGTTTAAAGAATTTTCTGTGTTAACTGCAATGATGACTCACAACAGAGTTACTGTGAAAGATTATTATGAAACAATAAAAATAAAGTTTTAATGAAACCAATGGAAGATGTATTTCCAGCATATGATTTTAACTAATTAATATACAAAATAACCAAACTATACAAAAACCTTTAATTAATGCAATAGTGGAAACAGAACTCAAAGTACAACAGGAACAATAATTTGCGGGTGGAAATGTATAAAGTTACAGGCAAGCGTATGCCTTGCCTCTGGCTATTCTAGTCCCCATGGGTTCTGCGGTGGAATGTCACAGCTCAAAACTAACTCCTGGGGGAATTCTGCGCCAAAAAATTAAAAATTCTGCATAAAATTGTGTCACAATAATGCAATATAATCCAGCTAGTTTCGATTATTTTGGTAATTTATTTAAACTACAATACAATGGATGGAGAATGGGAGTGGGGAGCATTGGAGGACGTCCCCCAACCCCCTCTGTAATAGTAATGTTGCTAGTATTGATCCTTTATTTCTATTATTAGTCAACAAATATATGCAGCTATATGCTCAGTGTTACATCATAGGCAACTGAAGAGCAAGTGAGGGCTCATGGAGCATATTTCGATGGGAAATTTTTTCAGTCCAAAAATTTAGACCAGTTCTAATCACTAAAGCACCATAAGCATTTATAAGGCCACACTTTCCTTTACACCACTCTGGCAATGTAAAAGAGCTTAAAAAAATTTACCCGTTTTATGCTCCTGGGGGATTTCACTAAAAACAATGGGAACAATTCACTAAGCAGGCAGGCTGCTATGTTCTCCTCTGCCTGAGGGAACTGAGCCTGCTCCACGCCTACTTCTTCAGAAATACCCCAAAGCCCTGCCCCTCCATGATGAGCATGCTGCAGTAGCAAGTGAGAAGGACAGAGCGTAGGACACCCCTACCTATTTCCCCACCCCACCCCACCCCAGCGGGGGTTTACATCTCTACCAGCCTCTCTGGATGCTCAAACCGACCTGTCTGTACTGGCAGGGAGTGGGTGCATGACCCTTCTCGCAGCTTCCCTTTGCTTCCCCATCAGAAGTCATTTTTCTGTGGGTAAGCAAAGAAATCTGCAGGGGCCATGAATTCTGTGCATGCACAGTGATGCAGAATTCCCCCAGGAGTATAAATGGTCAGGGGTCAAAAGAGCTGGACTTCCAGATGTAAGTGTTCTCAATGCTCAGAGATTCAATCTGATAGTTAAATGGGAGTCATTAGAAGCACTGCTGAGAGGATTTGGCAGTACAGGGTTGCTGCTTATCCCATTAGCCATAATTGTCCAACGGCTGAAGGACATGAGTGGACCCCAAGTTATGGGATTGCAGGTCTGCTGGCCTAGAAGCAGCACATTTTGCAGGAAGGAATTCTGTCTCAGGACAGCATCCATGTACTACTACCTCTGCATCTGTCTTTTTCCATGCTCTCCTTTGCTATGGTGATATTGTCCTTTGCCACAACCATGGTATTCTTTGCCACTGCCACTCTCTCAGGCAGCTGCATTTCTTTCTCCTTCTGGGTCTGCATGTACAGTCTCCACCTCTCAGCCAGCCTACTTTTCCTCTGTAAGTCAGCCATAAGTTCTGCAAACATGTAGTTGCAAGTTTTCCTTTTTTCTGGTTTGGCAGCAGATAGAGGCACTTCCCTTGATGGTCTGGCTGTTGCAGGTGCTATGGCCGTAGAAGTGGGAGCAGGGGAGTGAAGGTCACTTGTTCATATCCCAGGCATTTCATGAAGGGTTTTTTTCTACATATGTACATGTGACCTTACCTCCAAGAGAGAGGCTTTCCATTATTTGGGGGGAAGCTCAGATATGATAAGTGGTCAGCGTGCACAGAGGGTGCTGGGTGCATTTGGATTTCAGTCTACTGTATCTGCTTTCGTGGTTCTAGGGGTGGGGAGATTGGAGCTAGGTCACCTTGTTTGTTTGTGCACTGGAAACCCTCCTATGGCATAAAAGATGCAAAGGAAGAGTTGGGAATGGCACCCAGGGGAAAGCTGGACAATGATCCCCTATACATTCCCTTTAGGCTCTCCAGACTCAATAATATTACGCTGAGGCTGGTGACTAGAGAATGGTTTTATTTAGAAAGTCAAACAGACTGGCAAGATGCACTGTGAAGTTATTCACCAGGTGCACTGCAGTAGTGGAAGGGGCTTCCAAGCTTTTTCTGGGGGCATGGGCACACGGTTATTCCCTATAATGTGTGAAACAATATCAATCAATTTCTCAGTCTTAAGTTCTAGCTCCCGCAGAGATGGAGAAAGTGCAGCATAAAATAGATAGGGTCCTGCAGTGATTGCCAGCTGGAACACATGGTATGGGGCATTTGTACTTCAGTGGGAGCAGTACTGTTTCTGTCTTGACTGGACATGGAATGTGCACTCACACCTCATGTAAACTAACCGTATTTCTTTTCTAGTTAGCACTGCCTCAAACACAGGCATTTTTCACAAATTAAAGCTTTTTGTATTCAAATCTGCCTCAGGAGTGGGGTAGAGATGGGAAGGGTACAGACTGCAACTGCACCATGCTTGTGGGCACCATTTTGTAATAGCAGAGAACCAGGGGAGGAAGAGAAAGGCAGGTGCTACTAGCTAATATCCGCTGACAACAATAATAATAAATTGTAAAGATAGGTACTTACCTGCCAAATTTCCCTCCAGTGGATCTGACTGTCCAGACAAGGCCTAGGTTTCCAGCTGGGAATCCAGCTCAGCCAATGCAGGACAGGGAATCAGTCTATTATAGCAGGATAGGACTGGGGCTGCCTTTCCAGCTGGCTGCTGTTAGGATCCTGAGTACAAAAAGAATTCTGGCTCGCCGGAGGCAGCTTCTCTCCAGCATCCTTGTGCTCATCCCCTGATGAGTCAAGCCAATCATCCTCAATGTGGGGACAAGAGTGTGGGCAACAGGCTCTGAATAGTGTCTGGGATAGATCATACTGTAATTGTGTAGATTCCTGTCTAGTTCATGAAAAAATGGTCACATATCCCCTGCCCAATTGGTCCTTTTTATCCCCCATTGCACTATACTTCTGAGGCTCTTGCTGTTATCAGGCACTGATTGACATCCCAATCACAACCCCCCATGTGCATCTACTTTGAAATGTCCACAAAAAGGTCCTTATTCTCATGTATGGCCACAAGAGTCTCCCTAAACAATGCTTCTTCCTAGCTAGCAATGAGATCCAAAGTATCACCATGACGCTAGACTGCTCCGTGAGATGCATTGCGGGCCTTCAGGAGTGCAATTGCGATTGTATTGCCAGAATGATGATACATTGAGATCCAGGAGTAAATAAGCAACATTTGGGTCTGTGCCGACTTTGAAAAAGGGGCAAGTGCCATCCTGAAAAACTGACACCAGGGCAGGGAGGGTGTATAAGTAAACAGAGAGGTCAGCACTGTGGGACAGCCATTGGAAGCGTTCAAGACATGGTGCACACCAATTCTGTGTACAGGAACAAAAGACTGAATTAATGCAATTTGAAGCAAGCACAGTCCAGTTTGCAAAAGGACGCTAGAATTCCTGATAAATGTGGAGTTAGTGCAGTGATGAGGTGCATCATCTGTATGCAAATATTTTCAAAGCGAATTAACTCGATTTGATCTGATTCTAAAAACCCTGTAGACAAGCCCTAAGTGCACTCTTCTCCAGGAGGGGACTTCATTTTGTGAATAGATATTATGCAATTCATAAAGGAACTCAGCCTCAACTGTGTTATGTAGGTAAATCGCTTGGGGACAGAAGTGTATGAAATTCTATCAAGGTGTTTTTGCTTGGGTTTTTTATTACCCACTTTCTTCAGTGTTTAATAATGAAAAGACTGTCTAGAAAACTTAAAGTAGATAAAGTACTACTATGAAAACCAGCCACATTTGTGGCCTTTGTTTCTCATTTATTTTCATATGAAAATATTCTCTAACCTGTTCTAAATTAGTATCATCCACCATTCCCAACCTCTTCTCATTCTGATTAAAAAATTAGTATAAAATAGAAGCTGACTGACCTTGTCACTATTTCAAAACTCAGCATTTCCTAGTGAAGCACTGAAGGTGGTAAAGATACTGAAGACCTGAGTGAATGCTAATGCACATCCAGAACTCAGGTTTTTAAAAATGCAATAAAAAGCTAGTCGTTAATCTTCTTCACAGGTGTACTTTAGAACAAACATTTAAGATTTATACTGAGAAAAAACTTCAGGTTGCTTACATTTCCTCATGATATTGCAAACAACACACAAGGAAATCCTACCTTAGGACAACGTTCATTCAACACAATACCCTTCTCCAAGATCCACTATTATGATACTCATCCACAATATTCATTCTAACACTATAAACTCAAAATACTCTCAGCTTCAGTGCATACAAAAGATCTGAAAGTCACACTATCACACATATTCCAACCTTCCCATACCACATATGGTCATGTAAAAATCATAACCATGAAGTCTTCCTCAAATTTGGGTACATGTAGTTTTACAGAAATGCACAGAAGAGACAGTGGGAGTCTGACCCGATTGTGGTGAGATTTAGGGGAGGAAATGATTAAAAATAAGCATCCCTGTTGGGGCAGAGGGAAAGTTAACACATACTAGTAGCAAGGTGCGTATCTGCATGGGGGAAAAGGTATGTACTGTCAATAGCCTTCACTTTGTGTTTCCTTGCTTTACATTTTATGTTAGGTGTATCATGTATAGAATAATCTTAACTAGCACACAATGTAGTGTTTTTGTATATTAGTTATATTAATGATCTTATGTAAGAACAATGTTAAAGTTAAGGTTGTGTATTACAGTGCGACTTTCAATTGTGTATGCATTGAGGACAAAAGTAACTTGAATCTAGCCGTATGGAATGGAAATTCATCAACTTCATGAAAAAACTCGTACAGATACAGACAGACATCTTCCTTTCCAAATGCAAAGAGATGGACATCACACCAAAAGGACTTAAGGTAAAAAATCCATTACAATCTACATATCACACAGACTATGCTGAGAGATTGTGCCAAACACTCTAAGAAACTGCAAAATCACCTGATCAACATCCTATACAGCAAACAGGGAAAGATTAAGAATGAGCTCTCAAAACTGGATACTCTTGTAAAAAAACAATCTTCCACACAAACTTCCTCATTTACAACAAAAATTTTGCTTCTCTACAAAGGAAAAAGGACAACTATCTAAACTGCTACATGCCACAAGGAACCACAACAGTAGTTCCCTTAATCCACCCAAGAATATTGTTAATTTTTCCAGCTATACTCTTAGACCGGCAGAAGAGTCTGTTCTATCTCGGGGCCTCTCCTTTTGTCCCTCCAGGCCTATGAACATGACACAGTTCTGTGGTGACCTAGAATCCTACTTTCGACATAACTGACTAGAAGAATATTTCCAACACACCTCTGAACATACTAACCCACAGAATCCTTCCTATCAACACTACAAAAAGAAGGATTCTGCCTGGACTCCTCCTGAAGGTGAAAACAACAGACTGGTCTTCTACATAGATTGCTTCTGTTGACATGCACGGGCTGAAATTGTGGAAAAGCAGAATCACCTGCCCCATAACCTCAGCCGTGCTGAACACAACACCATCCACAGCCTCAGGAACAACTCTGACATCATAAATCAAAAAGGCTGACAAAGGAGGTGCTGTCGTCCTCATGAATAAGTTGGAATATGAACAAGAGGCTGCTAGGCAGCCCTCTAACTCCACATTCTACAGGCCATTATCCTCTGATCCCACTGAGGATTACCAAAAGAAACTATACCATCTGCTCAAGGAACTCCCTCAAAAGGCACAGGAACAGATCTGTGCAGACACAAGCCTAGAACCCCAACCAGGGATATTTTATCTGCTTCCCAAGATCCATAAACCTGGGAATCCTGGACGTCCCATCATCTCAGGCATTGGCACCCTGACAGCAGGATAGTCTGGCTATGTGGACTCTTTCCTCAGGTCCTACGCTACCAGCACTCCCAGCTATCTTCAAGACACCACTGACTTCCTGAGGAAACTACAATCCATCAGTGATCTTCCAGAAAACACCATCCTGGCCACTATGAATGTAGAAGCCTTCTACACCAACATTCCACACAAAGATGGACTACAAGCTGTCAGGAACAGTATCCCCGATAGTGTCACATCAAACCTGGTGGCTGACCTTTGTGACTTTGTCCTCACCCACAACTATTTCACATTTGGGGACAACTTTACCTTCAAGTCACTGGCACTGCTATGGGTACCCGCATGGCCCCACAGTATGCCAACATTTTTATGGCTGACTTAGAACAATGCTTCCTCAGCTCTCGTCCCCCAATGCGCCTACTCTACTTGCGCTACATTGATGACATCTTCATCATCTGGACCCATGGAAAAGAAGCCCTTCAGGAATTCCACCATGATTTCAACAATTTCCATCCCACCATCAACCTCAGCCTGGACCAATCCACACAAGTGGTCCATTTATGGACACTACTGTGCTAATAAGTGATGGTCACATAACCACCACCCTACACCGGAAACCTACTGACCACTATACTTACCTACATGCCTCCAGCTTCCATCCAGGACACACCACACGATCCATGGTCTACAGCCAAGCTCCAAGATACAACCGCATTTGCTCCAACCCCTCAGACAGAGACAAACACCTACAAGATCTCTATCAAGCATTCTTAAAACTACAATACACACCTGCTGAAGTGAAGAAACAGATAGACAGAGCCAGAAGAGTACCCAGAAGTCACCTACTACAGGACTGGCCCAACAAAGAAAAAAACAGAACACCACTAGCTGTCACCTTCAGCTGCCAACTAAAACCTCTCCAGTGCATCATAACAGATTTACAACCTATCCTGAAAAATGATCCCTCACTCTCACAGATCTTGGGAGACAGACCAGTCCTCGCTTACAGACAGCCCCCAAACCTGAAGCAAATATTTACCAGCAACCACACACCAAAAACACTAATCCAGAAACCTATCCTTGCAACAAAGCCCAGTGCCAACTCTGTCCACATATCTATTCAAGTGGCACCATCATAGGACCTAATCACATTAGCCACGCCATCAGGGGCTCATTCACCTGCACATCTACCAAGGTGATATATGCCATCATGTGCCAGCAATGCCCCTCTGCCATCTACATTGGTCAAACTGGACAGTCTCTACATAAAATAATAAATGGTCTCAAATCAGATGTCAAGAATTATAACATTCATAAACCAGTCGGAGAACACTTCAATCTCTCTGGCCACTCAGTAAAAGATTTAAGGGTGGCAATTTTGCAACAGAAAAGCTTCAAAAACAGTATCCAAGGAGAAATTGCTGAGCTTGAATTAATATGCAAACTAGATACCATTAACTTGGGTTTGAATACAGATTGGGAGTGGCTGGGTCATTATACATATTGAATCTATTTCCCCATTATAAATATCTTCACACCTTCTTGTCAACTGTCTAAATGGGCCATCTTGATCATCACTACAAAAGTTTTTTTCTCCTGCTGATAATAGCTCATCTTAACTAATTAGCCTCTCACAGTTTGTATGGCAACTTCCAACTTATCTGTATGGGTGTATCTATCTTCTTACTAGATGTTCCATTTTATGCATCCGATGAAGTGGGCTGTAGCCCACGAAAGCTTATGCTGTAATAAATTTGTTCGTCTCAAAGGTGCTGCAAGTACTCCTGCTCTTTTTGCAGATACAGACTAACATGGCTGCTACTCTGAAACCAGTAAGTTTTAAGTTAAAATGAATGTACAAGGATAATAGTATGGTTGAGTTTCATGCTGGGAGCAGCTTTAGAAGTGTACCTTTGTATAGATAAAATGGCCAATTAAAGTGGCAGGAATAGAAACTTTTGCAAAGCTTGTGTCAAATGTTTGAAAGCAACAGATCAGAGAGGAACAGAATCACTTCGGAAGTCATCTCTTCCTTAATGGAGCAGGAGACTTTCAGTTGTCCCACTTGATGGCCTTGTTTGGCAACCCACCACAATCAGTCCCAGAGATGAATGCGAACATCTTTATTGTTAGGGTGAACAACAAAACACAATCAAGGGCCAAGGGAGCAAAGAAGGACAAAGCTATGTTCTAGCATGCAAGAATGAATTCCATGACTTCAAAGGGTATGTCTACAATGCAATTAAGACACCCACCTCCAGCCCATGCCAGCTGACACAGGCTTGCCAGGCTCGGAGTAAAGCGCCATTTAATTTGGATGTAGACATTCAGGCTCAGGCGGAGGCCTCAGTTCTGGGACCCCGTAAAAGGGGAGGGTCCCAGAGCTCAGGCTCAAGCCCAAGCCTGAATGTCTACACCCTAATTAAACAGCTTATTAGCCCTAGCACCATGAACCTGAGCCAGTTGGCACAAGTCAGCAGTGTGTTTTTATTTGTAGTGTAGCCATCCCCGAAGTGGCCAGGGCAGACAAAACATTGTTCACATATCTTGTAACTATGCCAGCACATCACCACCAGAACCATGGGACTTTACGTAGTTTTTTTAGGTTCAAATCTCACGTACCACCATGCAAGGAATATTAATAATAGTTTGTTCGCTCCCTTCAGGATCAGGCCCCCATCTTCCCAGATTATACAAATGTAGCACAACATTCTTTTCTTAAACTCCTTCAAGCAAAGATTAAACAAATTAGTGTTACAATCAAGTTTGGGTAGCCGGGACAAGGATAAGAGGAATAAGATCACATTGATTATAGACATGAGAGTACATCTTAATAGTCCCAAATCAAGATTTTTTTTATTTTTGAGATGAATACGCATCAGCATTCCTCACCAATCCTCCACTTGCCCTCAGTCTAGCTGTCAACAATAAAATACATTAGCAGTTGTAGAATCAGGCCTTAAAGGGCAAAGGTAAGTGTGCTCAGTGGTTTTGAATATAACATGTAAAAAAGTTAAACTTGAAAGAACTTCATAAGCAGTAATTACAAGCAGAAAGTACATTTAAGGTTTTTATACTGTAAAAAAATATTCAGTTACATTATTTAAACTCATACATTATTAAGCCATAGCTGTATCTTTGATTTGTATGCAACTATTTCTTTCTCCCGTTCTCTTCCCCACCTCCCATAAAAAAAGTTTCTTCACAACCTAATATTAGAACTTCTGCAGGGTGTTATAATTTATAAGAATCTGTATTTGTTAACATGGAAATGTTTTATTTTAGATATCACGATAGAATGTAAATTCTGAATATGCATTCTTCATGTATTTTAATCCATCAGCTAATTGGTCTAGGTTTTTTAAAGCTCACAGCTCCATGTAAAAATTGAACTTTTTTTAAAATTAATTTTGTTGGTAGCTATCATATCAAACCAATTTTAGCGAGAACATATTAAAACTTGTCTCCTTATTAAACTGTGAACTTTAAAAAGAATATCTAGAGAAGTTGAGATATCAAAGAAAGAGTAAACAAAGCAAAAATTGCATTTCTAACTGGATAATCCACTACTTCTAAGGTCAGAGTCACCTGATACATGTTCCTAAGTGAGAATAAACAATGTTGTATGGAAGAGAGGAGAACAAAAGAAAATAGAGATTAAAAAGGAGATTTCCAAATAGAAAATTAGCATGTATTCTTTTAGCGTTTGGAAGTTAGTGCTCATTATTTTTCTGATTTGTACTTTTTTAGAAAGCTAGCATTTCCCCTCATCTGCTTATTTGGTTTCTGCTGTTCCGATTGGATATTGGTAAAGTCCCAAACTCACCTACAATACGTTCTCAAATATTTCAGTGACTAAAATCTTAGTTTTACCTGGGAAACCTGAACATATTTCTGTAGGCAGATAGTTGTCTCTACATGTTGAATAATCTACGTATTGTCTCTACATATTTTTTAAAGTAGAAACGGTATGGAACTTCCTGTGGTATCGGTTAAATGCAGCTTCCTAATATTTTTTGGTTGAAGAAAGTTGCTTTGTAAATAAATTCTGATTGGATATCCTGAGTTAAACACTTATGACTATACAAGTTTTCCTGTATTTTTCTGTATTTAAATTAATACTTTGGATGGCTTACATGGACGTGGTGACCATTGATAGGCTTTTGATAGGTGACCATTCATGTTTTTATCGCACTCTTAAACAATAAAATACCAACTAAAATTTATTAAATATTTTGGATAGTTTTTTTTTCTACATTTTCATATTTATGTGTTGTACTTGAAAACAAAGTATATTATTTATTACAAATATTTGCACTGTAAAAATGATAAAAGAAAAAGTAATTTTCAATTTTCAATTCAGCTCATACAAGTACTGTAGCACAATCTTTTTGTTGTGAAAGTGCAATTTACAAATGTTGATTTTTTTTTTTTTTGGTTACATAACCACACAAAAACAATGCAATGTAAAACTTCAGAGCCTACAAGTCCATTCAGTCCTACTTCTTGTTCAGCCAATCACTAAGACAAAACAAGTTTAAATTTACAGGAGATAATGCTGCCCTCTTCTTATTTACAATGTTAGCAGAAAGTGAACAGGCATTTGTATGGCACTTTTGTAGCCAGCATTTTAAGGTATTTACATGCCAGATATGCTAAACAGTCGTATGCCCCTTCATGCTTCGGCTACCATTCCAGAGGACATGCTTCCATGCTGATGATGCTTGTTAATTAAATGTGTGACTCAACTCCTTGGGGGAGAACTGTATGTCACCTGCTCCGTTTTACCTGCATTCTGCCATATATATTTCATGTTATAGCAGTCTTGGATAATGACTCAGCACATGTTGTTCATTTTAAGAACACTTTCATTGCAGATCTGACAGAACGCAAAGAAGGTACCAATATGAGATTTCTAAAGATAGTTACAGCACTAGACCCAAGGTTTAAGAATCTGAAGTGCCTTCCAATCTTAAGAGGGACGAGGTGTGGAGCATGCTTTCAGAAGTCATAAAAAAGCAACACTCCTATTCAGAAACTACAGAACCTGAACCACCGAAAAAGAAAATCAACCTTCTGATGGTGGCATCGGACTCAGATAATGAAAACAAACATGCGTTTGGATGTTCACCACTTTGGATTATTATCGAGCAGAACCAGTCATCAGTATGGACACATGTTCCCTGGAATGGTGGTTGAGGCATCTGGCATGTAAACATCCTGCAACGTCAATTACAACAGTGCCATGAGAACACCTGTTCTCACTCTCAGGTGACGCTGTAAAGAAGAAGCGGGCAGCATGATCTCCTGCAAATGTAAACAAACTTGGTTGTCCGAGCGATTGACTGAACAAGAAGTAGGACTGAGCGGACTTGCAGGCTCTAAAATTTTACACTGTTTTAATTTTGAATGCAGTTTTTTTTTGGTACACATTTGTACAATTTGATACAATTCTACATTTGTAAGTTCAACTTTCATGATAAAGAGATTGAACTACAGTACCTGTATAAGGTGAATTAAATTTTTTTATTTCTTGTGGTTTTTTTACAGTGCAAATACTTGTAATAAAAAAATATAGAGTGAGCACTGTACACTTTGTATTCTGTGTTGTAAATGAAGATGTATTTAAAAATGTAGAAAACATCTAAAAATATTTAAATAAACTGTGTTCCATTATTGATTAATCGTGCAATGAATGGTGATTCATTTTTTTTCCATCGCTTCACAGCCCTAGTTGTTTTCCCTTTTTGTTCCCAGCCCCCTCTTTTGTCTTGTCTAATTTAGTTTACATTAACGGTGCTGAGGAAAATATGTTTGCAAAGCCTGGTATACACTTGTTACATCAAAAATATTTTACCTATTCCTAATCCTTCAGTTAATTACCTAAAATATTTTCTATGTACCAATACTTTTCTAGATAAAATCAATCTACAACCCAATTTGTGAAAAATTATTTTTCCTCCTCTAAAGTGATATCACTCAGGTATGTAGAGCCCTTTCCTGTAGAACCATCAGGACTAAAAACTTTGGTACAATTTCATAGGGTGATCCAATAGCTCTAATAATTGTAAAGTATTTCAAGTACTGGTGGTTAATAATATAGTTGTATGTTTTCTTCCATAGTCTTATGCCTCAGGGAGTCATTTATGAGGCTGAAAAACAAAACGTGTTCTGAGACCCCATACTATTTTACTTCCTGGATGATAGAAGTAAAGTGAAAAGACCAGATCTAGCATTACTGCAGCCCCACAAATAGCTCCCTGAAGCAAAACATTATGAGCAAGATATTCAGGTTCCAGTGGAGCCCTAACAGTTAAAGGAATTGTACAAAATACAAGCCAGAAAGCTGGGGTGTTTTTTTTGTTTTGTTTTTTATGAGTTGCAAGTCATTCTTATTTTTCTTTTTAATAAATTCTGAGTATATATTCCACTCTATTTTCAGCTTGTGACATTTTCTCAACCATACACTTGTCTATCCCAACACACCATAAACAAACCTCAATCTTTTTTGATTTCAAAAATCCCAAACCAGAAAATTAAAGCATGATATTACTCATTCAGGACAGTGATGTACAGGTAAGCACATCACTAAATGTGTTTGTCCTCAGTTTTCTACTACAAATTATTAAAAAAATGAAATGCCTTAATTTAAAATCTAAACTCTAAACTCTACATTCAAAGTTGATGAGAAAAAGTCTAGAACCTTTAATTTTGATCCATGGGGCACAGGAGAGAATCCATCTTGTCCAGGTGGGATGAACAACTCCCATTTCCCATAATCAATTTTCTTATATGGATGAGAAAATGGATTCCAGCCATCTGCAATAGAAGAAGAGTATTACTGAGATTCATCCTATTCAAATGTACTAAAATATACATTTACTTTCATTGTCTGAAAGCAATCTTACTGAAAGTGGGTACTGAAAAACAAATTGTTTTCTTTTACATTTGACACTACCACATAACACTGGATCAGGTTCAGTGAACAGAATTATCGGTTCTTAAAAGATCAGATTCTAATATTAACTCAACATTATACTTAACAAAAAACTTATATTCCTGCTTTAACTTAATTCTGACAAGGGAACTTTACCATCATACCTATTTTTCTACTGTTGTTAGCTATTCTACAGTTTAAAATCAACAACTACATCTGTGAAGGAGAATCACTGCTCAAGACAAAACTACTTTTACTATAAACCATGATCTTGACCATAGCAGAACGCAAAACTTGCCAGTTTAAACAAAAATTATCTGAAATTTAACATATGCCCTTTGTGACACATTATACCTCAAAATAAAACCCTGTACCCCATATTCACCACTTGAATAAGGTTATGATGTATTTTGTACAAAGTATGCCTTGTGAGGTATCACTGGAAAAGTCATAATTTGTGAACATTACTGTTCTGTTGAAATGGAAGTATCATCGTTGTATATGAAGTTATGAGATTTTGCTCTATGTTTAAAGAAAAGGAGTACTTGTGGCACCTTCGAGACTAACCAATTTATTTGAGCATGAGCTTTCGTGAGCTACAGCTCACTTCATCGGATGCATACCGTGGAAACTGCAGCAGATATTATATACACACAGAGACCATGGAAACTGAGGTAGACATTATATACACACAGAGACCATGAAACAATACCTCCTCCCACCCCACTGTCCTGCTGGTAATAGCTTATCTAAAGTGATCATCAAGTTGGGCCATTTCCAGCACAAACCCAGGTTTTCTCACCCTCCGCCCCGCCACACACAAACTCACTCTCCTGCTGGTAATAGCCCATCCAAAGTGACCACTCTCTTCACAGTGTGTATGATAATCAAGGTGGGTCATTTCCAGCACAAATCCAGGTTTTCTCACCCCCCCCCCCCACCTCCATACACACACAAACTCACTCTCCTGCTGGCAATAGATCATCCAAACTGACCACTCTCCAAGTTTAAATCTAAGTTTAACCAGAATGTCTGGGGGGGGGGGGGGGGTAGGAAAAAGCATGGGAAAATAGGCTACCTTGCATAATGACTTAGCCACTCCCAGTCTCTATTTAAGCCTAAATTAATAGTATCCAATTTGCAAATGAATTCCAATTCAGCAATTTCTCGCTGGAGTCTGGTTTTGAAGTTTTTTTGTTGTAAGATAGTGACCTTCATGTCGGTGATTGCGTGACCAGAGAGATTGAAGTGTTCTCCGACTGGTTTATGAATGTTATAATTCTTGACATCTGATTTGTGTCCATTTATTCTTTTACGTAGAGACTGTCCAGTTTGACCAATGTATATGGCAGAGGGGCATTGCTGGCACGATGCCATATATCACATTGGTGGATGTGCAGGTGAACGAGCCTCTGATAGTGTGGCTGATGTGATTAGGCCCTGTGATGGTGTCCCCTGAATAGATATGTGGGCACAGTTGGCAACGGGCTTTGTTGCAAGGATAGGTTCCTGGGTTAGTGGTTCTGTTGTGTGGTATGTGGTTGTTGGTGAGTATTTGCTTCAGGTTGGGGGGCTGTCTGTAGGCAAGGACTGGCCTGTCTCCCAAGATTTGTGAGAGTGTTGGGTCATCCTTTAGGATAGGTTGTAGATCCTTAATAATGCGTTGGAGGGGTTTTAGTTGGGGGCTGAAGGTGACGGCTAGTGGCGTTCTGTTATTTTCTTTGTTGGGCCTGTCCTGTAGTAGGTGACTTCTGGGAACTCTTCTGGCTCTATCAATCTGTTTCTTCACTTCCGCAGGTGGGTATTGTAGTTGTAAGAAAGCTTGATAGAGATCTTGTAGGAAATGACCCACCTTGATTATCATACACATTGTGAAGAGAGTGGTCACTTTGGATGGGCTATTACCAGCAGGAGAGTGAGTTTGTGTGTCGGGAGGCGGAGGGTGAGAAAACCTGGATTTGTGCTGGAAATGGCCCAACTTGATGATCACTTTAGATAAGCTATTACCAGCAGGACAGTGGGGTGGGAGGGGGTATTGTTTCATGGTCTCTGTGTGTATATAATGTCTACTGCAGTTTCCACGGTATGCATCCGATGAAGTGAGCTGTAGCGCATGAAAGCTCATGCTCAAATAAATTGGTTAGTCTCTAAGGTGCCACAAGTACTCCTTTTCTTTTTGCAAAGACAGACTAACACGGCTGTTACTCTGAAACCTGCTCTATGTTTGTTACTGAAACATGTTGTGAGCCTAGGAAAACACCCACAGACCAGTTCCCCAGAAATAGCAAAAACTGTAAACACAAGCATTACATGTCAAGCCTCACTTATACAGAAGGTGCAAGCAAGAACTTGTGATTCATGTGAAGGACTAAGTGTGAAGCACATAAGTAATGAGGGCTGCCTACCCCCAGGATACAGCATGGATTTTTCCAGCATCTGAAGAGTATAAAATAAGGGACAGTGACATCATCAGACCACTTCTCCTCCTCCACCCACACTGAAGACAACAACAAGATCATTTGGGAGACAGAAACGTTGAACTGGGGGGAGTGGTCCTAACTGGAAAACTTTCCAGTTAGCATAGACTGCTGTAGACTTTTGGGTAAGAGAAACCTTATTGGCTTAGCCTGGTAAAGCTCAGTAAATAGCTTATTTTATTTCTTTTTGTAAATCAGTTCTGATCTTCTATGCCTAGAATTGCTTAAAATCTATCTTTCTGTAGTTAATAAACAATGTTTTATCTAAGCCAGTGTGGTTTTGATTGAAGTTTGGAGAATGTACTCATGTTACAAAGGCTGGTGCATATTCAGATCCTTTGATGGAATGATGAACTAATTAATGAGCTCACTCTGATAAAGGGGGTCTTGAGCAGCGCAAGACGCACATTTCTGCGGTGCAAGACTTGAACTAGGGGTATGCAGGCGTCACCCTATACGGAATTCAAGAGTGCTTGGTATAGCATTCTGATATTTTTGCCTGGAGGGTGACTTGCAGAGAGGCTGGGGTGAGTGGGAAGAGTGGCAGCTCACATAGCAAAGCAGGGTATAGTGCACACAAGACTGGAAGGTTAAGGGGGCACAACAATCCAACAGCCCAGATTGTACCCTGAGGCATGTCACACACGTCTAAAATACAAGCCTGGAAAGCTTGGGGAAAAATATCAGATAAGGATTTCCAGTTCAAGAATGGAGTTCTTTCTCACTGAAGACTTTCCTACTTTTTTTGGTTTATACTGAGAAAAAAGTTCAAGCATGAAACTATTAGTTTTGTGAACCCCAAAATGGGTAAGCACATGTGACTAATCAGAGACATTTGGAAGGTTTAGTTATTTAAGGTAGCACATTCCCTCTGGCAGTAGAACTCTAAATCCTCAGATATCTCCAGTGTGTAAGACCTACAAAGGAAAGCTGGTTTGGTGGATTTAGCAAAAGGCAGGAAAGCAACTCTTGAATTCCAATGCCCACTTAGTAAGGCAAAGCAATCTTAATACTGCATTTATATAACACCTTCCATTTCAAGATATCCAGTTTGACCCAGTTACTAATAATTGTGGTAGCACCCAGAAGCTTCAAATCAGGGTAAGGACTCCACTGTGCTTGGCAGTGTATAAACACACAGGTCAGTCAAAGAGCTGCTAATATATAATACACACACACCCACCCCTTTAAGCTCATTTTCATCTTCAACTTTGTACTAATTACTTCCATTTCAATGAACTGTTTGCAAACAAACATTCACTATACATTGTTATGTATAAATCTGTTCACATGTGTAGGCAAGTGCTCCAAAATATTCTAACCAGAAAATATTGCCCAAAATATTATGATCAGAAAAATACAGACATGCAGATACCGTTCAAGAAATGCAGTGTCCTAAAACTTCACAATTAAAATGAAGAATTTTCTCCTACCTCATAATAAGTCACCTCTACCCCTTCAAGTCCCTTCTATTATGCCACGTCTTTCCAAAGGAGGAGTTTCTTTTGAAACCAGTTAATTCACTTTCTTGGATGTAGCCAGGAAGAGGAATAGGGAAAAGTTTATATTGTTAAATAAACTCCTTGCAGGGACTGATGCTGCCTCTGTTATGCTGATATCACTCACTGTTGCTAAGGAGCCAAGAAACAGCTAGTCCCTAACATGACAATGGATCAGAAGAAAAGAAAAAAAAAACCTTTCCTTTTTTTCCTTTTTTTTTTTTTGAGAGGGAAAAAATTATATCATCTGTTCAAGCCTTATTGACAACTTTAGGAAGAGTCAACGAAGTTCACATTTTATTGTTATTTGTAATGCACTAGTACTTAAGAGACCCAGTCATGGACTAGTACCCCCATTATGTTAGGTACAGTACACATACAGAAAACAGTCCCTGCCCTAATGAGTTTTTCTGAGACAAGTGGAACACAAGGAAACAGTAGAATAATGTTGATCGGCAGGACAGGCAGTGCTCTCAGCATACCAGCTGCCTAGCCATTGTCAAGATTTTAGTAGCTGAGTTTTAAGGAGGGATTTGAAGGACAATAATGAGGTAGCTTGGCCAATGTTTACAGGGGAGATGCTACCATTCATAAGAAACAATATGGGAGAAGGCTTATATGAAAATTTAAACAAGTGGGCGATGAAGGCTGGCTTCATTGCCACAGTGGAAGTAACATCTTGACATGCAAGTTGTGAAGTCCTTCAAATGAGTGAGCGAAGATATTTCCAGGCTATTCAGTGCCAAGTTTAAGGACGAGCCAACAAAATAACAAGGAACCATAACATATCAGACTTAAAAGTCCAAATTTCTGTTTTCACTTAACTGAGGGTGCCTTTAAGAAGTCAACATCTACATCCAAGATACTGCCCGTGTTTTTTTGGAACAGAACAAACATTGACTTTTATGGTGGCTAGCATATATCCCCATAAAGATGGGGGTTATAAAGTAAACATTAAACAACTGCACAACTGGCATTTCCCTATCTACAAATTGGGTTGCCGAAAATTAAAACCCAGAATAGATTGACTGCAATGAGCAGAAAAGGAAAATCTGACTGGTTGAAACAGTAGATGCTTCATGCACAGCATTATGGGGGGAAACTGATTTTTCTGGAATCTGTTACAATCAGGACAAAACATAATTGAGAAAACAGCTTAAGTCAACCCTCTGTCTAGCCTAACCTCACCACAAAGGTTATAGAACTCAGATTTTCAGAAATGAAGCTTAAATAAAGTTTCTGCTCACCACATCCACCACTCTAGACAGTTCATGAATTCAGCTATCAATAACACATCTGTTCAGAGTACAAAGGGAAAGTAACTAAATTGCAGACAAACTCAACATTCAGGGCTGTCTGGCCAAAGGAAGGGGCAGGTGATGGCAACATATCTAGCTCTTATCACATGGAGGAATGCAATGACTGTTCATGTCCAGCAAATCTAATAAAACCAGATTCCCTCTGCAGATCAAGGCCTTGTCAAATACGCTTTACTAGATCCTACAGTTTGAGGTTCTTTGCATCCCATTGAGTTGGAAGGCATTACAGATAGGAGTAATCACCAGTACAAGCCAAACAACTTTATCATATAGCCCAATACCTTTTAGAAGATAGAACCTATGTTTTCAGTATCCCCCTCAAAGAAACATTTCCATCAGAGGGTGTGAACAGAGGGTAAAGAGGATTGTACAAGCATGTAACACTGCTGTACTTGCTTTCAGCGCTGTGCCCCAGGTTCTCATCTTGTTCATTTGGCAGCTGTTTATAGAGATTAAGGGAGATCCTAACCACTATGTTTAAACCTAAAATGCTCCACATTTCATTCTTACATGGTTATTTTTAACATGGGGGGGGGGGAGAGAGAATATAGATTCTTACTATGTTTTCCTGAGTACAAGTTGAGTTCACCTATTGCATAAATAGTTTCCCAAACTCATGATAGCTTTGGGTTCTACTGTATTCAGAGTTATACAACGCACAAGAATACCAAGTATGAAAATTAGATAAAGAAGGCTATCCTGATTCAGCAGTTTAAGAAGCTTTAATTTTATCTATTTTATTTCCCCCAAAGAAACTAAATGGAGTTCTCTTGGGCCAGACCCCATGACTGTAAGAAAGATACTTGAAACAGAAGTAGAAATTGTAAATTAATGTATTCATTTAGTGCAGTGATCAAAAGGACTCTCTAAAACATTCACAGGCTATCCCATTTTAAATTCAACTATTGCTTAAAAATGCTTGAATAGAGCTTTTTTTTAGTAAGTCCTGTGGGGTTCTAATTCATACTCATGTTGTCAGTGTTTTCTATATTTTATGAATTTTTTTATTAGAGTCTCTGTCCAAGAATAGCAAAAAATATATATGTATCACTCCTCAAAAGAAACATCCATTGCAAACACAGGTGTAAATGTGTTGCAGTAACCTCATTGTTTCAACATTCCTTTTTAACCATCAATATGGGAGGGAGAAGGATCTCTCTTTAAATAAACCTTTATTTTTTTCTTTAAAGACATCTGGAGCAATATCAAGCATATTCTGATAGTCAATAGTTTATACCTAAACCAAAGTAATTGCATTGCTCTCTTATGAGAAGAGCTGTGCTCTTATAAACATGTTGGAACAGTTTCTAAATAGAAAAAATGGCTTGTGGCTATGGCACGTGTTCCTTAAGGGTAGGTACACTGGATAATGAACAGGTCCAGCTGTCCACAACCATACTTTCTTTCATTACGCTAAATGATTCTGAGACACCTACGCAGACACCCTTATTTCCCTTTGCTGTAATGTGGTATAGCCATTTAAAAAAGAAAACTCCTTTACTATGGAAGTATGGCAGTGTGGGGCATTCACCAGCATCTCCACTGTATGAGCATTTTCAGAGTCTCTCACTCTGTTGGAAAATCAGCCTAGTGCCAAGCATGAATGAAGACAATGATGCACTGGAAATCAATATATGCATTTGTTAGTAGCATAGCAATGCTGCTTTGAGCTTCATTGGGATGCTTTCTGTGAAGGCAGCCTACGTGGACTTAAGTCTCCACTTAAAGCAACAGAATACCAACATTCTAGGAGCAAACTTGGCAGGGGCTGGTTGAGCACACTTTAAACTAGATAAGGAAAAAGAATAACTTGAATTCAAGTAATCCGGTAGATAGTCCCCAATATAAAAATAAGGTAGAAACTGAAATCAGAAAGAAGAGAAAAATACAGTATTAAATATACAATCAAATGTTTCCCATACTCAAAAGGCAGAAGTACGAGAAAAGTGTTACTAAACAGACTGGTCCAGACTCGAGAACATAAATATGATGGGATTATTCTTGTCACTGGAATATCAGTGTAGATAGATAGTAATTATGGTTAAGACAAAAAAGGTAGAGGGTGTGACATAAGACGGACACATGGAATAGCCAAAGACAGTAAATCAACTTCATAAGTGTCATATCTGTATGGCCTTGTGATTGCCTTCTATTCCTGCAGGAACTAAAATCACAGGAGTGTGGTGATGAATGCAAATGCCTAGAACAATAACACATCTGGAGAAGCATCATCCTCCTGGGAAAAACTGCCCATTGTAGGTTGACCTGGTTGGAGAAGCCAGGTAAACAAAAAACTGAGAACTGTATAAAATGATCATCACCCTGATGTGAGGCAGAAGTCAATCTCTCTCTCTCCCCTTCTCCCCACGCCCCCGCAAGAAACAGACACCAAATGATCACTAATGTACACAGACGGCGGTGTGTAAAAGGCCTGAAGTACTCTGTCTCTACCAGGGTCTGCAAGAGGAAGATAGATGGCTGCCTGATAAGCTAAGACCTGCATGTAAAGCTGTTCATTGCTTGAAGATCAGTTCTCTCTATAATGCTTTTGTTCTAAATAAATACTTGGCTTTGTGAAGGCTGGCTGGTCACTGGTTAACTCTGTTATAGCCCCTGTGGGAGAGCAGGATGGCAGGTGCAGAACTGAACACAGATTTGCTACAGTGATCAGAGAAGCAGCCTAAATCCCAAGTCTACACAAAGATTGCAGGTTCCATGTCCTGAAAAACGGTGACTGCTAGAGGCCTGAGGCTCAGTGGGGTACCCTTATAGAGGCTACAAAGGCTACAAATTACTTCAGGAATTATGACAGTGGGATGGTAGTATCTTGGGATGATTTAGTAAATATCTATCCATATCAAACTACAAACTCCGTTTTGTTTTGTGAGGCTCACTTGTGTCTTCTCTGTTGTCTTTTTACCTTCATCTTGAATGAAACTCCAAAAGATATTGACAAAAGGCAAACAGTGCAGGGCAATTAAAGGTCATTATCCTTGAATAACTTTGCCTTGGCAATATATTGGTTATGCTAAAGAATGTGGCCATTCCTGCAAGAAATCAGCTTTTCCAAACTGGATTTCAAGAGGGAGCAAACCAAACCACAGATCATCTGAGGGGGGACCTTTATTCCAATTGGCTTATATTTTAGTTCTCAATTAGATTCCTACCATAAGCCAGGTTTTAAATTTTTAGCTTCAGCTGTTCATGTTTTGAAAACAAATTAGGGAAAATTCTCCTTCCTTTTCACTCCTTTCATGAACTCTAGCATTGTGGAAATTATTTTGATCAGATTAAAAAATAAAATGCTATCTTCAGGTAGAAGCCAACAAAATGGAAATTGTAAGAAGCTGGAAATCTTAGCCATGTGTCAATTTTCTAAAGATATGGATGACTAAATAAGGTCTGGAATGCAACATGGACTATTAAGAGTGGAAAAAGCAAGCTATCTGACCATTGGATTAACATACATACTTCTAGTGCTTTAAACTGTCACATTTAGAACCTATATTTATATATAAATAAAAGAGATAATATACAGCCAGCATAAAGAAAACTAAATTAGAGGTAAATTCAAAGTATTCTACTTCCCCAATTTTCAGTTCTATAGATAATGCTCAAAAGCTACATTTACATTACATTGTCATGAACTGGGCCTTTATTCTGAAATGGTGAATTCTAAAATAGGGATATATTGCCAGTAGTCACTTAGTTGCTTAGCAATAAAATATGCAGACAAAATATTCAGTTTTCAGAGTAGCAGCTGTGTTAGTCTGTGTCCGTAAAACGGAAAGGAGTACTTGTGGCACCTTAGAGACTAACAAATTTATTTGAGCATAAACTTTGAAGTGAGCTGTAGTTCACGAAAGCTTATGCTCAAATAAATTTGTTAGTCTCTAGTTAGTCTCCAAAATATTCAGTGTTATCACATAGCTTTTAAAGGAAGCTAAATGTCAATATTGCCTCTAGTATCAAAATTTCAGCTAACTAATTGCCTCATACACTTGATTTACTCAGCTGCTAAAACGACGAATTGACAAATCTTAACGTTTTTGGTTGTAACATTTTAAGTGTCTTTTCAGATGAACAATGGAATGCCATTAGGGAATACCAACAGGTTTAATATCTCGATCTCAAAATGTTGAGGGAATAAAAGAAAATTCATACTGACAGGCTTATATTAAGGGTGATTTGTTTTATTAAGTTTATTTCATGAGAAAATATTTCACATATGACTACTGCTTGATTTTAGCATTTTCAGAGGGAAACAATAAAAAGTTATCAGAGAACAAAAAGGACTTATAGCAGTGTCTCCAGAATCATCTGTCTTGGGCCAAAATGATATAACATGGTATCAGAAAAGTTCTTTCTTTAAAAAAAAAAAAAAAAAAAAGACTACATGGGGCACAAAATAATATCCCCAGAGAATTTCAGTATAGCAGTGGGGGGTTAGATGTACTGTGTCTAACTGTGTAGATCTGTATGAAACAAATAAAGCATGTATATACTTAGCATACTGTGTCAGTTAAAGTCAGTCTTTTCATTCAGAATTTCATAGCTCAAGCTTTAAGTGGAAATTCTCCAGAGAGTGTCTATATTTTCCAACATGATTTTTCTTTTTGAATATTTGGATCAAAAAGCACTCAGCCATTTTTTGAACAGGAGAGAAGCAGAAACTACATACTTTTCTTATAACAAAAAGTTATTCAAGTGTCTTTACCTAAAGAATATCTCTATAGCCAAAACAGGAGTGGCTGAAAGATTTGGCAAGGAAATACCCCTTACTACAGAACAGTAGCTAGCTGTATTCCTGGAGAAACAGATTTTGACTGCTATCCACATCTGAAAAATTGTTAAGTATGTGCAGTGGGGCCTCCCTTCAGTGTTCTTAAAACATACACCTACATACCACTTATGTGTGTGTGCTTAGCTGCATATCATCCATGAATTACTGCCACCAAGTCAAGAACCCTTTTTAAATGGTTGAGATAAACACAGGAATAAGTTTAAGGAATCTTTTCATGATGCTGTCAAATTGTCCCCGTGGCTTAGGAGAGTTTAAACAGGGCTGCAAGCCAGGAAGCTCTGTTCTTACCTCTTTCACTTACTGGCCTCAGTTCTATGCCCTTCAAAGTAGGTTTTGTGAATTCTCACATCACCCTTCCAGGAACTGAGCAAGGACCACTACCCCCATGTACAGAATAGGTACATAACAGAACCGAATCCTTTGTAAAACACCGGTATTTCAGCCATCGACTAGAGCAGAGTGCTTCTTTGGAAACATAAATTTTCTATCTGTGGGTTTAGTTATGCCGTCGATAAAACGGAGCTACTATTCAAGCATATCCATCTTTGTCCAATACTTTAAAGCTAGGTAATTGCATAAGCCCATTTTACCAATGGGAAAACAGACCAGTTGACTGATTTGACAGACAACCACTAAGGGGTACGGCATTAGACCTTGGGCTGTGAGCTAAAAGATGCGCGAGTTAAAACCTGTTTCACAATTTTTATATGCAAACTTGGACAATTTGCAACCTCCCCTTTCCATCTCTATAAAAGAGATATTAATATTCCCCTACCTATCCTCCAATTGGCTAGAAGGATTAATTAAGAAACCATTGTATAGTTCTTTGAAAAGATACAACTCTATATGATAGATTGATGAATCACAAACTTACCTGTTTTAGCTTGAAGAATAACCACTAAATACATTTTTAATCCAGCTAGAGAGTTATTCAAGCAAAAGAGAGGAGGGCTTGGGTTAAAACAAACACACAGCACCACATTCCAAAGGAAGTTAGATAACTAACAAAGACATTGAAGAAAAGAGAAGTTAGTTAGTCTTGAGGATTCCATGGGAAAGTGACACCTTTGTCCTGACAAGGGAGTGAAGAATTAAATTTTGCAATAGAATCGCAAATGTAGATAGAATCGCATACTGTAAAGTTATCTTTGTATAAGTAGGTGGGTATTTATTTTTGCTATCTTATTTGGATTATTGTTAATAAATGAGAGGTTTCAGAGTAACAGCCGTGTTAGTCTGTATTCGCAAAAAGAAAAGGAGTACTTGTGGCACCTTAGAGACTAACCAATTTATTTGAGCATAAGCTTTCGTGAGCTACAGCTCACTTCATCGGATGCATACTGTGGAAAGTGTAGAAGATCTTTTTATACACACAAAGCATGAAAAAATACCTCCCCCCACCCCACTCTCCTGCTGCTAATAGCTTATCTAAAGTGATCACTCTCCCTGCAGAAGTGAAGAAACAGATTGATAGAGCCAGAAGAGTTCCCAGAAGTCACCTACTACAGGACAGGCCTAACAAAGAAAATAACAGAACGCCACTAGCCGTCACCTTCAGCCCCCAACTAAAACCCCTCCAACGCATCATTAAGGATTTACAACCTATCCTGAAGGATGACCCAACATTCTCACAAATCTTGGGAGACAGGCCAGTCCTTGCCTACAGACAGCCCCCCAACCTGAAGCAAATACTCACCAACAACCACATACCACACAACAGAACCACTAACCCAGGAACCTATCCTTGCAACAAAGCCCGTTGCCAACTGTGCCCACATATCTATTCAGGGGACACCATCACAGGGCCTAATCACATCAGCCACACTATCAGAGGCTCGTTCACCTGCACATCCACCAATGTGATATATGCCATCATGTGCCAGCAATGCCCCTCTGCCATATACATTGGTCAAACTGGACAGTCTCTACGTAAAAGAATAAATGGACACAAATCAGATGTCAAGAATTATAACATTCATAAACCAGTCAGAGAACACTTCAATCTCTCTGGTCACGCGATTACAGACATGAAAGTTGCGATATTACAACAAAAAAAACTTCAAAACCAGACTCCAGCGAGAGACTGTTGAATTGGAATTCATTTGCAAATTGGATACAATTAACTTGGGCTTGAATAGAGACTGGGAGTGGCTAACTCATTATGCAAGGTAACCTATTTCCCCTTGTTTTTTCCCTACCCCCCCCCCCCTCAGACATTCTTGTTAAACCCTGGATTTGTGCTGGAAATGGCCCACCTTGATTATCATACACATTGTAAGGAGAGTGATCACTTTAGATAAGCTATTAGCAGCAGGAGAGTGGGGTGGGGGGGAAGTATTTTTTCATGCTTTGTGTGTGTAAAAAGATCTTCTACACTTTCCACAGTATGCATCCGATGAAGTGAGCTGTAGCTCATGAAAGCTTATGCTCAAATAAATTGGTTAGTCTCTAAGGTGCCACAAGTACTCCTTTTCTTTTTGTTAAAAAATGTGGATCCAACGAAGGTAGAATTGATATATAGCTAAGAAAATCACTGGCAGAATGTCCAGGGGATGGGGGCGGAAGAGTAAATAACTAAAGACAGCAGAAATAGGACAGATGTCCAGACAGCCCCAGACCAGGAAGAAGATCCTACTTTGTTACAGTACCTATGCCTCATGAAGAACAGGAGAATATAAGGTCCTTAAATCAAACATTGCTATAGAAGAAGACTCCATTTCTGGATAACATTTCAGTTTAATATTCTGCAAGACAAACTGAAAGACAGTCCACTGTACTTAAATAGTCAAAAACATTAACCTGCAATGTGTTCTTCAGTTTCAAAAGTGAAAGATATGAGCACTCAAATTCCATAATTCTTTGAAAACTTTTTGTATAAAATCTCTTTTTCTAGTGGTTCAATTAAAGGTCTCTTTATGGAACAAAGGTTTTATGAAGAATTCATATTAAAAGCAACTCCTGAATTCAAGTAAAATACAGTGTACCCATAAATGTAGTTTGTGATTTTAACCTGTTTGAAACTTAAAGAAAGGTTAAAGCTATCAATTTTTAATTAAATATATCTAGGGCAACTTAATTCTAAATCTTAGGATTTTGCAACCCAATTTCTCATAAGAATATTACTAAAACTCATCTGTACTGAATGACACTCTTCTATTCCTCTAAGCTTCCTGACTGCATTCTTTCTCTTGGGAATGAATACTTTACTATGTCTGATGATGAATAAGAAATATAGGACAAATGACGCACTTTTTCATTTAAAAGACTACAAGGAAATTCACTTTGGACTCCTTACTGCCGCGTTTCATTAAAATCCAGATACAGCTATTCTAAGATATTAGTTCTAAATCTCAGCTTCATTTGATAAAAAGTGATACATGAAATACTTTAAAATAAATTAGAGTTTTCAGAAAAAACACTTCAATTCTTAAGCTGTCATACTATTTCATTACGCATGAGCATTTTTCTTCCTTTAAAATATTTCAATTCTTAAATTACCGCTCCTCCCACACTAAAGAAACTGACAAACAGTAACTTTTCAAAAGCTCATTTAACTCAGTACTCGCAACATACTTTGGTGTATGTTTAAAATGAGCATTTTCTTCCACTCATCCTCTTAAAAAAACAGAAACAAAAAAGAGACAACTTATCTAAGTCGACGTCAACAGTGGCATGCATGCTGAACTACTGAATCATATACGTGCTCATGCATGCTTCCCACGCACATGCCAAGAGTCCACATAAGGCTGTTCTGGACATGGGTGTAACACTGTGTACGTGCATATACCCACTTTCACACTGCTGCTATTATGCACTGCTAGCACTACTATTTTAGGGGCTGTAGCCCAGAGTTCTGTGAATCACAGGGAGACACTTGGGGAACCACTTTGTATGTCGCTGGTGTTCCCTGCCTTCACAGGGAACTTTTGCCAACAGCAGTTCCTGATCACGTCACCCTTTACTGTTATTCCTTGGAAAAATGGATGGAACACACAAAGTGAAGGAAAGATCTCACTCTACTCCTGCTCCTTATTGAGAGACAAAGGATTACAAAGTGGAATAGCCAGTATTGCCACAGAAAGCGCTTGAGTCAACCATCGCTTTTCGTGCAGGAGAAGCGGCACAGAATGGTGGAATCACACAATTTTGAAGCCTGAAACAACAACGGCTTCAAAACTTCTATCTGAGGAAACAGGTCATCATGGACCTGTGTGAGGCACTTGCACAAAACCTCCAGTGCCAGAACACTCGATTCAGGGAAGCCACAGCAGTTCAGAAACGGGTTGCGATTACTCGGTGGAAGCTGGCTACAGACTACTGCAGGTCTGCTGCAAATTACTTTGGGGTTGGAAAGTCCACTGTTAGGGTTGTGATTGTGCAGGTTTGTGAGGCAATTAAACACTCATTTACTCATGAGTGATTACCATAAGAAATGTTCCAGAAATAATAGCTGGATTTCAGAGAATAGCATCTCCAAACTGTGTGTAGGCTATCGATGGCACCCATATCCCTGTACTTCCCCCACCACAAGGGGCAAATGTGAACTGAAAAGGTTACTAATCACTCATTCTGCATGGCTTAGTGGACCACAGAGGCAGATTCATCAATATAAATGTGGGAAACATTGGAAAGGTTCATAATGCCATGACATGGACATTAGGATTGGACTAGAAGGGAGAGGTGCGGGAGGGAGAAGAGACTTATTCTTCAGAAATGATATTG
Organism: Lepidochelys kempii; assembly: GCF_965140285.1. NCBI lineage: Eukaryota > Metazoa > Chordata > Testudines > Cheloniidae > Lepidochelys > Lepidochelys kempii. The sequence goes on from NC_136380.1 coordinate 181,925,333, forward strand.
TTCTGTGTGGTGTATCTATGCCAACTGTTACTCTTGGGAACCCCACATACCCGATCCTGACTTGATTCATGAAACCAGACCCTGATATTAAGGACTCTGGAAAAAGGGAATTCAATTGCAAACTCAGTAGCTGCAGAATGGCTATGGAGTTCACATTTGGAAGGATTAGAGAGTTTGTTGCTCTCCTTATGTATCCATTTGGATGCCAACGTGACCAACCTCATTCACATAATCATCACCTGCTGAACATTCAATAACATTTGTGAGGGTAAACGCAAGTGCTTCTGCCCTGAGTGGACAAGTTCAGTTTACAAACTCTGAACCAGAAGCCACCTACATACACATCAGTCCTAGTTGCCAGCAGGCAAGGGAAACCAAGGGTGCCTCACATCTTGGAATAGCAGGAAGGAGGAGGATGCCTTCTACCTGAACTGAAGGACACAGTCACATCCTGTACAGCTGCTGGAAATGCGGGAGGCAACATTCATACATACTTCTGAGTCCACATAGCTTTGTGAGGGCTTTGTTCCTGCAGCTGACAGTCATTACCTCCTATGACATTCCAAACAAGTAACAGAATATCTCCACTGGGTTATCACCTTGGGTTCAGTTCGTGCTGTGGCAGCAGAGTTGTAATGTGGTCACTGTGCAATGTTTTTTGTCTTCTCCATTCACACATTTTTACGAACTTCTTATTGGAAGCACTCACTCTCTCTTAACGACCTTATCAACATTTGCTTGGGAGCAGGGTGGCGGCAATATCCAGCCTGTCTGGTTTTTTTAAATTGTTTATTGCCAGTGGTGCCAACTGCACTTAGCCCCTGTTATAAAGCACTAATCCCTACCATAGTTGAAAGGGCAGGAGAGGAGTGGTCCTTTATAGCCAGGGTAGTGGTAGATGCAGCCATTGCCTGTATTGTTACTAGCACTGTGTTTTGATTTTCTTCACGTCAGCCACAAAGCTAAGCCACAAAGTCATACATTACCTCTTTTCTGTGATTTAGGCTTCTGCTCCATTGAAAACTAGTAGTGGTGTTTACTATACTTCTACATTACACACACAACACTAAATGCACTCTCCCTATTCCTCCTGTGTATCCTTGCAACTTCAGATCTTTCTAAACCTGGAGATGATGATGTTTCCTTTATCATGCACCAGACAGTTATATAACATTCAATTTCATGAGCTGTAAATTGTGGGGCCCAATCCCAAACCTGAAAACATCTTCCGTTCATCATACTTAGCAAGGAAGGTATGACATTGCACCCCATAATGCTTTATGGAAATATGCTTATGAATGTAAATATGATATAACTGGAATATGGTTTATGCTACATATGCCATGTAACATATCTCTGCAAAGGTTATGATCTACTGAATATATTCATCCTATTTGTATGCATGTATCATTTTTGTACTCAAAGTTATGAATATTGGCGGTGTACTTGATGATTTTAAGTAGCCTTAGTAAGGCATTTGGTCAGCTTCTTTAGAAAGGAATTTGCAAGTTAAGTGCCCAAATCAAGAAACATTTAATGGACAATGGATCTTGGAAGACTCCAATCCACATAAGAAATCTTCTGAGGATGTTCAAGGTAGCATGTGAACAATGGCTGCTGCCTGTAAGTTGAGTTATGCATGGACACGCGACTTGCCCATCTGACTCCAAAACTCCATTTTGTAGCTGGATTCTACACAGGGTGAAGGAGGGGTGTCCACCCACAAGAGAAAGTCTATTTAAAACCCTAGGAGATCCCTCCATTTTGTCTTCAGCTGGCTCAAGAGAGAGCCTCTCCACCCCCAAAGGGTACCTGAAAGAAACTGGAGAAAGGATAGTAACCACTGGGGTGTGAGTGATTGCTGGACCCAGACTAGAAGGAGACTAGTCTGTAAAAGAAGCTTACTGGAACATCTCTGAGGGTGAGGCTTCATCTGTAATCACTTTCTTACTGTATTAGGTTTAGACTTGTGTGTTTTATTTTATTTTGCTTGGTAATTCACTTTGTTCTGTCTGTTATTACTTCCTACTTTTTTGTATTTAGTGAAATTACTTTTTACTTATTAATTAACCCAGAGTGTGTATTAATACCCTGGGGGGCAAACAGCTGTGCATCTCTCTCTATCAGTGTTTTAGAGGGCAAATGATTTATGAGTTTATCCTGTGTAAGCTTTTTACAGAGTAAAACGGATTTATTTGGGGTTTGGACCCCATTGGGAGTTGAGCATCTGAGCGTTAGAGACAGGAACACTTCTTAAGCTGTTTTCAGTTAAGCCGGTAGCTGTTGGGGGACGTGGTTCAGACCTGGGTCTGGGTTTGTAGCAGGCAAGCATGTCTGGCTCAAACCAGGCAGGACACTGAAGTCCTTCGCTGGCAGGGAAAGCAGGCTCAGAGATAGTCCCAGCACATCAGTTGGGAGTTCCCAAGGGGTTTTCTGTGATCCAACCCATCACAGAATGGCCACAGACAAACCAAGGAAATCATAACATGGGTCACGGTTCCTTCCCCACTCTGAACTCTAGGGTACAGATGTGGGGACCTGCATGAAAACCTCCTCAGCTTACTTTTACCAGCTTAGGTTAAAACTTCCCCAAGGTACAAACTATTTTACCCTTGGACTTCCACTGCCACCACCAAACATTTATCTGGGTTTATTTTTATTAGGAAAGCATTGTTTGGAAACATCTTTCCCCCCCCAAAATCCTCCCAACCCTTGCACCCCACTTACTGGGGAAGGTTTGTAAAAATCCTCACTACTTTGCATAGGTGACCACAGACCCAAACCCTTGGATCTTAAGAACAATGAAAAAGCATTCAGTTTTCTTACAAGAAGACTTTTAATAGAAGTAAAAAAGAATCACCCCTGTAAAATCAGGATGGTAAATACCTTACAGGGTAATTAGATTCAAAACATAGAGAATCCCTCTAGGCAAAACCTTAAGTTACAAAAAAGACACACAGACAGGAATATTCATTCTATTCAGCTCAGCTTAATTTTCACAGCCATTTAAAGAAATCATAATCTAACACATATCTAGCTAGCTTACTTACTAAGTTCTAAGACTCCATTCCTGTTCTGTCCCCGACAAAAGCATCACACAGACAGACCCTTTGTTTTTCCCCCTCCTCCCAGCTTTTGAAAGTATCTGGTCTCCTTATTGGTCATTTTAGTCAGGTGCCAGCAAGGTTATCCTAGCTTCTTAACCCTTTACAGGTGAAAGGATTTTTCCTCTGGCCAGGAGGGACTCTAAAGGTGATTACCCTTCCCTTTATATTTATGACAACATATAATAAAAGTATGAGATGGAATGTGTAACTTAAATATTTTTAAAAAGAAAGGTCAACAAATCTTTACAAAAGTTAAGTGACAGAACACCACCCAAATGTTATTGCACCCATCTACTTGCCCTCCTCCTGACAAGGGCAAGAGGGTGAAACAAGTGGGGGTGGGGAGAAGAAATGACATGGGGGAAACTGGAGATGTCTCTTGTGAGGTGTTTGGGAGGCAATTACTTGGTAGGTTTTGAGACTCCTGCAGATTCATTGTTCCCCATCCGGTCACTCAAGGGAGTCCCCTACATAGGGTTTCATGTGCCAGTGGAGGGTGAGATCCCAATAGTCCTGCAGGCTCCATGTTTTCATCTCAGCCTCTTGTAGAAGGAATCCTTGAAACAAGATCTTCTGGCTAAGGAACACCTTGGGCATCAGCCAGAGGAGGAGAAGGAGGTGGTGATGGTGTGGGGCAGCAGAGTTTGTTGATCATCAACTGATCCTGGGGCCTTGGCAGACAGACAGACCCTGAACTTATTCAGCCACCTAGTCAGCCAGCCAGCCTCTTTATGGGGAAATGCTCCCATTCCCTACGGTGTGCCTCTTGCTCCATGAAATTGTTCAATAGTGTCTTCTCCTGCTGAAAAGCCCACTCCTTTTCTGCCCTGAGGGATTCAAACTACTCTTGGTTCCTCCTGTCCATTCCTACGAGCCACTCTTCCATGGTCCTGTCTGTCTCTGGGTGCTTCTCTGGCCCTCCCGGCAGCATGGTTTCCCTCTTGAGACTGAAGGTCCTGCCAATTCAAAGACAAGGGTAGTATTACATTTTCTTTTCCCCCTTTTGAAGAAGCCAAGAATTCCCAGCACCTAATATAAAACATTGCTCTAGAAGGCCACGCTTGGACACTTTTCAGTATCCCAAGAATGAGACTGTTAGACTACGCTTGTTTCTCAAACAGCTTTTGCAGCCCATGAGGAAGGAGCAGAGGCTAATAGTGGCAGAAAAACTGTACAAGTAGTTTTTACATGTTCATAGTGTCTCAGAGTTGGAGGGTGGGGATGGAAAGGGAGGAGAGAGGAAAGAAGAGAGCAGAGAAATAGTTCCTTCCAGGGCCTGTGTTACCAGTTTGTAATTTCTTCTTTGAAAGCTGGCCAACAACTGGAAAACATGGGGGTTTTCAAGGTACCAGAAAGGAAAAAAGAGAAGGGGCTTCCTAGTCCTATGCAGGAGATCTGGCTATATATACCATAGAGATGTTTCTGCTAATGGCCACCCCTCTACATATTACTGAATCATGGAGTTTGGTCAGCTGTGAAGCAGGACTAAGCAGATTTGCACTGCCATTAAACCACAAGGCCCAGCTGGAGTTTCTGTTACATCAGAAGTTTGCTGACATATTTGCAGGTAGATCTCTGAAAATCTGTGGAGATCCGCTTTATATCCGAGAATATCAGCAGACCATGTTTGTGGATCACGGATAGATGTGAATCCAAATGTTATATCTAGAGCCCTGCAAATCTGCAGATACCTGTGGGCTGTATTTGCGGATTGGATGTGGATATAAATTTTGTAACCGCACAGGGCTCTACTGGGAGACAATACAGCTGGATATGTACTATTCTCAGGTTGCATACAGAATTTCCATACAAAGAGACGTGAAGCTTGAACACCAACTTCCCTACCACAGCATCAGATAATTCTGTCCCTGAGCCAGACGAACAATGGTGAAATGGACAAGGAAAGAAAGATACCCCACAACTTTATTTTGTTCCCTAAAGTTTCAGTTCAGCACCACAAGCAACCTTTCCACTGCAAAAAGACATTGCATGGTGATCGTCCAATCTCCAGACTGGATCCTTCTCCCATATCATCTTCCAAAGGAGAAAGAACTGCTGTGACTAACGTTTCCTCAGACAACCAAAAAGTATCTATATATATTCTATATCTGTACTTTGTTCCCTTGCCAACCTTACCCGAACTCCACATCCCATCCTGATCTCTCCCCCATTTGTAAGGGGTTGGTAAAATCGAGGGAGAGGAGGTCGGGAAGAAAGCACTGGAACTGTGTAATCTTCCAAGGGACAAAAAGCAGCTGTTCCTAACTTTAGACAAACAACTATAAAAGCTTTCTACAACTGTCCCATCACCAAATAGCCCCTCGCCTGCCTGTCCCACATCTGCAACCCTACCTACCTGTCTGCAAGGCAAGAAGTGTGCAGACTCAGGGGCCCAATATTTTTTCCTTAATAATCTGTTTAAGAAATAGCTTTAGCCACATCCATAATAGAGGTTTGCCAGAAATGGATAAATCATTGATTTATAACCATGTCTTGGTTGGGGACCATTTTGGAGTGGAGATGTGGGGGAGGGGGAAGGTGGAGGAGTTCAAAAAGAGAATGGGGCATGACAGTACCATATCTGCAGCACTGCAATTCAAACGCAGAAGACATGGCAATGCATGGTATATGTCCAGGGAGGAAATGTCAGTTCACAGTAGTTCAAATACCCTGATTCTTAAAGTCAGGAATTTAGCACCACATTAAGAGGGAATATTGGTGGGGAAGGTGAGGGTCCATTGTAACTTACCAGCCTTGGGTTCTGGTTCCTGCCATGGCTTGGGGCTTCACTTGGGTTTGTTGGGGAAGCTTCTTCAACCAGTTCCTCCAGGTAGTGGTGCAAAATCACATGCTCATTTTCTGGGACTTCCTCCACATTCCCGCTGTCTCCTCCCCTGGCACCTCATAAGCATCACATGAGACAATGAGGCCAGTAAGGCAGAAGAAGGGATTTTGAGCTACTTCATGTTCTGTACTGGAAACCCTTGACATCACCCAGTCAAGCTCCTCATAGAGGGGGCATGTATGACTAGCACTACTGGAGTGACTGTTCCAGCCTTTGGCCTCCTGTATAGAAGCTTCAAGTGTTTGATGTGGTCCCAGCTCTTGTCAGAATCCCCTCATCGCCCTCCTTCTCCAGCCTCCATGAAGTTTCCCTGCATAGGTGAACATTCCTGCTGCTCCAGGAGAAGATGCAGAGAACAGCGTATTGGGACCAAACAGAGATCAGCACCTGCATGTGGTCAGTAGGCCAGGTGGCTGCTCTCAGAGCAGGATCCACATTCACCTATATTGATCTAAAGAGTGCAGCAGAAAGGTGTTCAGATGTGGTCAGTGCAGCTCACTACTAGCAATGAAAATGGAGCGGGGAGAGAAGATGGGGCAGACAAAGACCTTTACAGATTGATACGGGTCCAGAAAAGTGTTCTCGGAATTGGGGATGGAGAACTACTGAAAATTTAAACCTTGTACAGAACCCTTATCCACATACACACTACACATGGGCGTGGGATCATGCCATAGAGGAGGTGTTTACTTACCCACATCTCTCCAGCATTCTAGCTTACTTACCCTCTTCTCGCCTTTAGACAATGCTTCTGGGGGTTAGGTATGGACTATACGGGGCTTATGGAACAACCCCGTACATGGTGGGATAACTCACATGACGAGAGTACTGTCATGGATGGATATAAACTGTTCAGGAAGGACAGGCAGGGCAGAAAAGGTGGGGGAGTTGCACTGTATGTAAGGGACTGTACAAGGACGGCTCAGAGCTCAAGTATGAAACTGCAGAAAAACCTGAGTGTCTCTGGATTAAGTTTAGAAGTGTGAGCAACAAGGGTGATGTCGTGGTGGGAGTCTGCTATAGACCACCGGACCAGGGGGATGAGGTGGACGATGCTTTCTTCTGGCAACTCACAGAAGTTACTAGATTGCAGGTCCTGGTTCTCATGGGCGACTTCAATCACCCTGATATCTGCTGGGAGAGCAATACAGCGGTGCACAGACAATCGAGGAAGTTTTTGGAAAGTGTAGGGGACAATTTCCTGGTGCAAGTGCTGGAGGAACCAACCAGGGGCAGAGCTCTTCTTGACCTGCTGCTCACAAACCGGGAAGAATTAGTAGGGGAAGCTAAAGTGGATGGGAACCTGGGAGGCAGTGACCATGAGATGGTCGAGTTCAGGATCCTGACAGAGGGAAGAAAGGAGAGCAGCAGAATACAGACCCTGGACTTCAGAAAAGCAGACTTCGACTCCCTCAGGGAACTGATGGGCAGGATCCCCTGGGAGAATAACATGAGGGGGAAAGGAGTCCAGGAGAGCTAGCTGTATTTTAAAGAATCCTTATTGAGGTTACAGGGACAAACCATTCCGATGTGTAGAAAGAATAGTAAATATGGCAGGCGACCAGCTTGGCTTAACAGTGAAATCCTTGCTGATCTTAAACACACAAAAGAAGCTTACAAGAAGTGGAAGATTTGACAAACGACCAGGGAAGAGTATAAAAATATTGCTCGGGGATGCAGGAGTGAAATCAGGAAGTCCAAATCACACCTGGAGTTGCAGCTAGCAAGAGATGTTAAGAGTAACAAGAAGGGTTTCTTCAGGTATGTTAGCAACAACAAGAAAGTCAAGGAAAGTGCTGAATGAGGGAGGCAACCTAGTGACAGAGGATGTGGAAAAAGCTAATGTACTCAATGCTTTTTCTGCCTCTGTCTTCACGAACAAGGTCGGCTCTCAGACTGCTGCACTGGGCAGCACAGCATGGGGAGGAGGTGACCAGCCCTCTGGGGAGAAAAAAGTGGTTCGGGACTATTTAGAAAAGCTGGAGGAGCACAAGTCCATGGGGCCGGATGTGCTGCATCCAAGAGTGCTAAAGGAGTTGGCGGATGTGATTGCAGAGCCATTGGCCATTATCTTTGAAAACTCATGGCAATCGGGGGAAGTCCCGGACAACTGGAAAAAGGCTAATGTAGTGCCCATCTTTAAAAGAGGTAAGAAGGAGGATCCTGGGAACTACAGGCCAGTCAGCCTCACCTCAGTCCCTGGAAAAATCATGGAGCAGGTCCTCAAGGAATCAATTCTGAAGCACTTAGAGAAGAGGAAAGTGATCAGGAACAGTCTGCATGGATTCACCAAGGGCAAGTCATGCCTGACTAATCTATTTGCCTTCTATGACGAGATAACTGGCACTGTGGATGAGGGGAAAGCAGTGGACGTGTTGTTCCTTGACTTTAGCAAAGCTTTTGACATGGTCTCCCACAGTATTCTTGCCAGCAAGTTAAAGAAGTATGGGCTGGATGAATGCACTATAAAGGTGGATAGAAAGCTGGCTAGATTGTCGGGCTTAACGGGTAGTGACCAATGGCTCCATGTCTAGCTGACAGCCAGTATCAAGTGGAGTGCCCCAAGGGTAGGTCCTCGGGCCGGTTTTGTTCAATATCTTCATTAATGATCTGGAGGATGGCGTGGATTTCACCCTCAGCAAGTTCGCAGATGACACTAAACTGGGAGGAGAGGTAGATACACTGGAGGGTAGGGATAGGATACAGAGGGACCTAGACAAATTAGAGGATTGGGTCATAAGAAATCTGATGAGGTTCAACAAGGATAAGTGCAGAATCCTGCACTTAGGATGGACGAATCCCATGCACCGCTACAGACTAGGGACCGAACGGCTCGGCAGCAGTTCGGCAGAAAAGGACCTAGGGGTTACAGTGGACGAGAAGCTGGATGCGAGTCAACAGTGTGCCCTTGTTGCCAAGAAGGGCAATGGCATTTTGGGTTGTATATGTAGAAGCATTGCCAACAGATCAAGGAACGTGTTCGTTCCCCTCTATTCGACATTGGTGAGGCCTCATCTGGAGTACTGTGTCCAGTTTTGGGCCCCACACTACAAGAAGGATGGGGAAAAATTGGAAAAAGTCCAGCGGAGGGCAACAAAAATGTTTGGGGCACTGGAACACATGACTTAAGAGGAGAGGCTGAGGGAACTGGGATTGTTTAGTCTGCAAGAGAGAAGAATGAGGGGGGATTTGATAGCTGCTTTTAACTACCTGAAAGGGGGTTCCAAAGAGGATGGATCTAGACTGTTCTCAGTGGTAGCTGATGACAGAACAAGGAATAATGGTCTCAAGTTGCAGTTGGGGAGGTTTAGGTTGGATATTAGGAAAAACTTTTTCACTAGGAGGGTGGTGAAACACTGGAATGCGTTGCCTAGGGAGGTGGTGGAATCTCCTTCCTTAGATATTTTTAAGATCAGGCTTGACAAAGCCCTGGCTGGGATGATTTAGTTGGGGATTGGTCCTGCTTTGAGCATGGGGTTGGACTAGATGACCTCCTGAGGTCCTCTCCAACCCTGATATTCAATGATTCTATGGGCAGTTGTATATAGTCACTAGTGTAGATGTATCCTCATACTGTCAGGGTTCCTTCCCCACTCTGAACTCTGGGGGACAGATGTGGGGACCCACATGAAAGACCCCTAAGCTTATTCTTACCAGATTAGGTTAAAACTTCCCCAATACACAGATTCCTTTCTTGCCTTGGGATCGCGGCCACCACCAAGTGATTTAACAAACAAACAATCAGGGAAAGGACCACTTGGAATCCTATTCCCTCAAGCCTACACCCCCTTTCCTGGGGAAGGCTTGAGCATATATCCCCACCAATTAATTACAAAGGAACTACAGAACCAAACCCCTGGGTCTTAGAAAAATGGAAAAAATCAGTCGGTCTTAAAAAGAAGGATTTGATTTAAAGAGAAAAAGGTAAAAGAATCACCTCTGTAAACTTCAGCTGCCAGTTAACCTTACAGAGTAGCAGAAAATTCAAAGAGCACAGAGGAACCCCCTATAGCCTTATTATCAAAGTTACAATAAAACAGGGATAAAACTCCCTCTAGCAAAGGGAAAATTCACAAGTTGAGAAAACAAACTAATATGCTTTGCCTCCAAGTTCGAAATATGAGAGACTTGTTTAGAAAGATCTGGAGAACATAGATCGATGCCCGGTCCCTGTTAGTCCCAAGAACGAATGGTCACAGAAACAAAGAACCCAAAACAAAACCTCTGCCCCCCACCAGATTTAAAAGTATCTTTTGTCCCCATTGGTTCCTTTGGTCAGGTGCCAACCAGGTTACTTGAGCTTCTTAACCCCTTACAGGCAAGGAGGAATTTAAGCTACCCCTATGATTATGATAGAGACGTTAATAAAACTAACCATTTTAAGAATTTAGATATACAACTCCTTAGCACCAATGATTTAAAAAAAAAAAAAAAGGATTTAAGTTCAGTTATTTTAAATTTTTGCTGGCCCAAATGCCTCGGAAACAGTTTTGGTAGCTGGCATCAGCTATGTCTATCAGCAGATAAACCATATTTGTAATTTATCATTTGGTACTAGCATTATTCCAGCAAGAAGGAAGCTGACATTTGATTGCCATGTTAAAATCCAAGTACCGTACTGCCCTATTTCATAGCCATCCATTCTGGTAGAAATACAAACAATGTTTGAACGAAAGCTAGTTGTTCCCCTCCCTCCCCTCATCAGTTCGGTTATTCAGACCAAATGGGAGCATGACTGAATGCAGCGTTACTCTACTTTTCTGCTTTTCAACTTTACATGAAATACCTTTAAGCACTAGTCAGAAAAGAAGGTTACTTACTTGTAACAGGAGATTCTTTGAGATACATAGTCCCTATTTAGATTCCATGCGCCAGGGTTATAAGGTTTTCCTAGCAGTGCCCATTGACCTGCACGTGCATTGTGTGTTCCCCCTGTATTTGCATCCAAGGTTATAATAAGCCATGTGGGTGAATGCCGCTCCAGTATCCCTCTTACTGCCGATTAGTTTAGCCCACAGCAGAGAGTATGGAGAGCCAGTATTAGAATCCAAACAGGGAACACATCTTGAAGAAACTCCAGTTACAGGTAAGTAACCTCCTCCCCAAGTGATGGTTCCCATATAGATTCCAAATATGAGTGAGTAGTGAGCAGTGATCAGCATGGAGATGGGTGCGAGGAAGTATACTCTGTAGTACAGCATGGCCTACAGCTGCATCTGCAGCTGTGGCTGAGGTGATGGTGTGCAGGGACATGAACATGTGTACAGAGCGCTCCGTTGCAGCACCACAGATGTCATGCCATGCGATGTCCAGGAAGCAGGCTGATGTGGCTGCGTGCCATGACTCCATCAAGTGGAGGCACGCTGGTGCATGTGTAACATTTGTGAATGCACCTGGAGACTCATCTGGGAGTTTTGTTATAAGGAGAGGGCTTGTCCTTTGCAGCGATCGGCAATGGCTAGAAAGAGTCTTGGTGATGCCCGAAAGCTATGGGTAAGCTGGAGGTAAATGCCAGTGCATGGCTGACATCAAGGGAGTGTAGTGCTCTCTCCATGTCGGAGGCATGGAGTTTGGGATAGAAAACAAAGAGGTGGATGCACTTAAGGTGGAATTCGGACACTACTTTAGGTACGAATTTTGGGTGCAGCCACAAGGAAACCTTATCCTTGTGGAAGACCATGTAAGGGGAGTCTGCTGTCATGGCTGCCAATTTGCTGACCCATCTAGCCCAGGTGATGGCCACTAAGAAGATCACTTTCATGGAGCTATAAGAGAGAAAATGCCAGGGGCTCAAAAGGGGGCTTTGTGAGAGAGGAAAAAAGGAGATTAAGGTCCCATCCAAGTGTGGCCTTGAGGACTGATGGGAAGGTATTGAGTAGAACCTTTAGGAAACAGAGACAGTGGTAGGGTGTGTGAACAGAGGCACCATCCATTGAGGGAGAAAGGCACTGAGCACTGCCAGGAGAACCCATATGGAGCTGAAGCTCAAGCCCGACATTTTGAATTCAAAAAGGTAGTTGAGGACAATAAAGTATAGCTATCATCCCCAGCGGGTGAGGCCATGAGGTAAATCACTTCCACTTCGCCTGGTAGCAAGCTCTGGCAGATGCCCTCATTTGTTTTAGTATGTGTCTCACTGGGGCAGAGCATGCCTTGTCTATCCTCAAGCCCCATCCAAAAGCCAAGTTGTAAAGTGAAGTGAAGAGGTCCCGATCTTGCATGAGGAGATCCAGTTGTGTGCGAAGGCAGTGAGGTGTGAAAGCAGAGAGTCGCAGGAGGTCCGTGAACCAATACTGATGGGGCCAGAACAGGGCCATGAGTATTACTATAGCTCTGTCCCAGTGAATTTTGCATAGGACTTGCAGGAAAAGAGGACTGGGAAAGGTGTAGCGTAGGTCTCCAGTCTAGGGAAGAAGGACTTTGTCCTGTGAGTTCTCCCCTCTGGAGCAATAAATGGCCAGTTTGTGGTTCTCGTGGGTCATGAAGAGGTCCCAGGCAAGGCATTGTGCAATTCCTACTCAAGGTTCACATAGAGAGAGTCCTGCTGAATGCATCTGCCAGGGAGTTTTGGGTGCCCGGGAGGTACACAGCCTGGAGTAGGACTTGATGTACCAGTTCCAAAGGTAGATGGACTCGGAAGAGAAGGAGAGAGACGTGGTGCTTCCGTCCTTATTGATGTAAACTACCGCTGCAACGTTGCTGGAGAGCAGTTAAATGTGACAGGACCAATGAGAGGGAGGAACATTTGCCTCACAAAATGGACTACCTTCAACTCCACAACGTTGATATGCGTCCTGGCCTCTAATGTTGACCAGACGCCCTGGGCTGCGTGGTGGTCTAAGTGGGCTCCCCAACCTGCAAGAGAGGCATCCGTGGTGATGGTGGATTGTGGGGTAGGAAATATAAAGGGAGTACCCGACCACGACCTTGGAAGGGTCGGTACACCATGTGAAGGAGGACAGAACCTTTTAGGGAACAGGACTCTGCTGTCCAGTCTCCGTGTGGTCTTTAGATTGAAAGAAGTCACACCGGTAGGCAACACAGGTGGAGCTGAGCATATGGTGTCACTAAGGCACAGGTTGCCATAGGTCCAAGGAGAAAGAGTGAGCAGTGGATGGTGGTACGGGGTTGCGGTGTAGGTCTGCAATTATGGAATTCAGTGTGGAGAAGCATTCCTTCAGGAGGAGGGCTCATAGAGTGATGGAGTCTAGCCATGCCCCAATAAAGTAGATCGTCTGGGTAGGTACAAGCACTGACTTCTCCTTGTTTGTGGTAATCTGGCCCCAATTGTGGGTGAATAGGGCAAGACAGCCCCAAAGACAATATGGGGTGCAGTAGAGATCAGGAAAGGTTTGCTGTTCTTAACCTGTGCATCAAAACTGCTGTTTTGACTGCTGCTGGGAGAGGGTCAAGGAGGTGGCTGTGGTGGTGGCAGAGGTGGGGTAACGTGACCACTGCTATTGGTGTCATCTATGTGGAGACTCCTGCTGGAGTTGGTATTATGCCGGGGAGAGGCCATGGCCAAGGGACCCGAGAGTGGCTCGAGAGTATGAGAGAGTGGACGGACTCGTCTGTTTTCTTGTTGAGCAGTTTGTGTGCGTGTCGAAGGGGAGGTCCTCAATACTGGTTTGGACCACCTTGGGGAAAGAGGACAACTGCAGCCAGGTGTCCCTTCGGAGCACGAACCCGACTGCCAGAGAACAAGAAGCAGCGTCAACAGCATCCACAGCCCACCTTTGCCAGTCTCCCCTCATCCAGTAGCACTTGGAACTGCTGCTGTCTGGTGGCAGCTGGTCTTTGAACTCAAATAGTTCAGTGTAATTGTGAAAGTCATTTCACTAGCAGAGCTTAATAATTGGAGATACGAAATTGGAGCCCCACTGAGGAACAGAATTTCCTGCTGAGCAGGTCTATCTTCTTCACCGTCCTGTCTGGGAGAGTGGATTTCTGTGGCTGCTGGCAGGCCTTCTCTGCCACTGTGCGGACCACCAGGGAGTTGGGAGGTGAGTGGGTAAACAATGTCTGCTACTTTAGCAGGGACGAAGTACCTCCTCTCTGCCCTCTTGGGAGTGGGGGCCACACAAGATGGGAGTGTGTGAAGCTAAGAACAAGAAGGAACGGGGCTTCTGACTCCATCCATGAGGCGTAAGGGGAGTAGCATCAACCCCCACAGCCTATTATAGTCTCAGCTGCAAACATGAAGGGAAACACACGACACACATGCAGTTCAACTGAAACTGCTAGGAAGGCATTGTGGCTCCATTGCGTGGCACGCACTCACACCCATGTTTGGAATCCATATAGGGGCCATCACTTGAAGAAAAGCATTTTCTAGATTCACACACACTGATTTTACTTAAATATTTTTATCTCTTTATATCCATTTAGCATTGTAGAAGTATTCTCAGTTGGGCTCTACCCGAAGCCATAGAGTGACAAGTGTGCTTGGGACACTTTCTGCCATGATCATTGAAAACGTTATTCAAGCAGGCAGTCCTCGGTCTTACGACACAATGCAATTGTAAGGAACAAATTGTAAGTCGGAACTCGGAACCGCAATCTACTCCATTGTGGGACCAAGCGTCGTAAACTCGAAACCTATATAGTCCTAAATCGAATCAGGGTGTCAAAGTGTCATAAGTGCCATTCGTCATAACTCAAACGTCCTAAAGTGCCTGTACACTGGTATAATGAGAAGATGAAAACTGGTAAGCAAAACAACACTAAATGGCAAAGAGTTACAGATGACAAAATTAGACAGTATGTAACAGTCACATATTTGAATGCTAAAACTTTGAATAAAGTACAGATTGAAAAATTGAATCCTTCGATGTTGCTTAAATGCAGGCTTGATAATAGCCACAAGCAACAAACAATTGTCTATACGCCACTATCCAAAACTAATCTAAGTACATTTTAGAGTTTACCACAATGTAAACTCATTTTTCTTTAGACAGAATCTCAATACTTCTGCTTGTTCCTAACGTAGTCCACAGGAATGAAGTTTACAGGCTCCCTTTTTCCAACTTTCAGTACTATTGTGATAAGATTCAGATTTTAAAATCCAGTCTGAATTTGCCATTTTATGTAACAGTGTATTTGTTTTTAAATCCAAAGAATGTCAACACTACCAGATTTCAAAACAGATTACAAAAATAATCAAGACAAAAAAACACTAAATAACTTACAGATAAGTTTACCAATTGAGTTACATACAATTCTAAGGGGAAAAGGCTTTTCCTATGTTTAGCAGAAGTGTTCATAATTTCTATAATCTTGCTCTGTTGAACAATCAATCTGCACATTCAAATGACCATAATCAACATTAGATATTACTCCATCCAACTCTTTAAAAATAATTAAGCAGTTGCAACCTGCCATTTTCTACACCTGGAAAATGAGGTTCAACTACCATTTTAGTATGGCTATACATTTTTTCCCTTTGTTAGTTTATTGATGCTGACCCCGCACTCCACAAAAAGTAGTGCTATAAAAAATGAATTTCACACATTACTAAGAAATTCATCTGAAATGTAAAAGTGATCTGACTGCAGGTCCAAATGAACCAAATGATAGTCCAGTTATTTCCTCACTCCTGAAGTGCATTACCAGTTATTTTGTAAAGGGATTTAACTATTAAAATCTTTAGACAGAATGCTCAGATGTAGTTTTGTAAGTTTGTTTATATTTTAAAACAATGATAAAATGCATTTTCTCTTAGCTAAGGCCTGAATTCACATTTCTTCTGCAACAGTCAATGATATCTGAAACATAACTTTGCTCTTTTAAATGTACATGCAGAAAAACATTTAATGGATTTTCAATATTAATGTAGGTAAAGGTGGATTGGTATTAGAGAGAGAGAGACGGTATCTAGGCAAACCAAAGTTTTGAAAGTAATAAAACTCCTTTGACAAGTCCAATCAAATGGGCAAAAGTTCAAAGACGGAGATTTTATGAATGAAATCCTGGTCCAATTGAAGTCAATATCAGAACTCCCATTGGCTTAATGGGGTAAAATCCAGGCCCCAATTAACTGGGGGAGAGGAGAAAATAGATTGGGATTGTGAAGGATCATGAGTAAACACAGATACACATGGCTGAAAAACAAGTTTGCTAAAGAAGCAATTTGTTTAAAAACAAAAAGCCAAAAAAAAAAAAAAAAGCCACACAACACCTTAGACTGGCCAAAGAGTAGCAGCGAGCTTTTAATCTTTCCCCTCTGTTCTGAATAAATGTCTCCCCAGCTCAGATTATTAAAAAAAAGCCATGCTGTTCCCCTGTATAGCCCCAACTCCTTCCCTCTTCTCCACCCACTACCTCCAACACAAAATGACATGACTACTATCTTTAGGTATGGGTGTCTACATTTTACCAAATTCCTCTCTCAATTCCATCTTCGATCCCCTCTAAGCTGGCTTCTGGCCTCCCCACAGCATCAATGTTTCTCTTGCAGAGGGATAACTACCTTTCACTGATCAAAATTCAGAGTATGTCATCCTCCCCCTTTGACCTCTTTAATATGTTTACCTCTTCTTCCTTAACAGCTATGTCTCCCTTGTCTATTCCAAACATCATCATCATCTCCTCCTCCCCCCTCCTCTGGCCATTCCTTCAGTGGTAGACCTTCCTCCTCCCCATTCCAAGTGGGACTTGCTCAGGGCTTTGTTCTTGACAACCTCTTCTTTTATATTCAACATATTCACATAAATACAGACCTGACGCTTGAAGCTATCAATCCCATCTCTTCTCAATTGTGACTAGCCTCCCAGCATTTATTAGATCTAAAATTTAACTTTGCCAAAAACAAAATCCTGTTTTCTCTCAACTACTTTTCACTAGAACTCCTTGACACACCCCTTTCCTCTGTAAATGTGGAATTAGCCATCCTCCCCCACCACACTCCACCTTTTAAACAGAAGATCTTAGACTCTTCCGGGTAGTTTTCTCCAAACATTCAGGTCATGTCTAAATCTGGCCACTTCCTCAACAAAGTTCCTGCGTCTACAGCTAAAGCTCTAATCCAGGCCTGCACCATCTCCTTTCTGTTTCTCTAAACTCTACATGATTCCTAATCCTAATCCAGTACAAAAAGGAGCTATTAAAATAATATTTCTGGACAGCTGATCCAACCTATCATCCTATCTTCGCATTGCTCCATTGGCTCCTCCTCCTTCATCACGTCAAGTCAAAGTTACTTGTCCTTGCTTTCAAGGCTCTACATTACATTCTCTCCCATTCTTATCCTTCCATGTCTCATCGAGCCACTCTTTGCACTATCGCTTCCAGGTGGCAAGAAGCAACAAAATGGCATCACACCACCACCACATCTGGAAGCTAGTTTTTAATAAAGCAGTTCTTTGTGTTGATTATTCTTTTTATATTTCCTCTACTATATCCATTTTGCCAAGCAATGTAAAGAACCATTTACAACTATTTCACTGCATCATTACATCTTATTCTGGTAAAGGATGGGGGCTATTCAAAAGACAATACCACAAGGAGATGTGGTATTGTGGTATCGACTTCATTATGGACAGCTGTTCCCATCTCAGTAGCTAATTAGAGGTGTGTATGCAAAAATCTAGATTTCCAAGCACAAGGTAAAGTCTTTTCACACATTAAAAAAAGAGTCAGAGAGGTACTGAATTTTGTATTTTATTAGTGATTTGGCAATGTTGAAACACCCTCATTCCAAATAAAGAGATCTGTAGTTCATATTTAAATCAGATGGGAAGGTTTCATCCCATAACCACCTCCCTAAACAAACAGCCCACTGTTTACAACCTTCCAAATCCATTAGAGAAAATCAAATCCAGAATAATTAAACAGTGCAACAAATTGCAAGGATTCATTTCTGAAGAGACAGAAGATTAATTGATCCTACAGGGATTAGCCATTATGGTAAAAGCAAGAACTGTGTAAAAACATATTTTAAGATTAGTTTCTGAAATATAATGGGCGTTAACAGCTTATTCTCTTCTTCCTTTCTATTAAAAGCTTCAGATAACATTTTACCAATATCCTGGCAACTCACATCATGGAACATGTAAACTTAGTTAGATTTTCATATCTTTTTCATTGGGGCTGCCAGTTAATTGCAGAAAGAAAAGGAGTACTTGTGACACCTTAGAGACTAACCAATTTATTTGAGCATGAGATTTCGTGAGCTCACGAAAGCTCATGCTCAAATAATTTGGTTAGTCTCTAAGGTGCCACAAGTACTCCTTTTCTTTTTGCAAATACAGACTAACACGGCTGTTACTCTGAAACCTGTAATTAATTGCAGGTAACTCATACCATTAACTCAAAAAAATTTAATCATGATGTAAAAAAAATTGTGATTAATAGCAGTTTTAATTGCACTGTTAAAAAAAAGCAATATAGATTCATAGATACTACGGTCAGAAGGGATCATTATGATTGAGTCTGACCTCCTGCACAACGCAGGCCACAGAATTTCACCCACCCACTCCTGCGAAAAACCTCTCACTTATGTCTGAGCTATTGACGTCCTCAAATTGTGGTTTAAAGACTTCAAGGAGCAGAGAATCCTCCAGCAAGTGACCCGTGCCCCATGCTACAGAAAAAGGCGAAAAACCTCCAGGGCCCCTTCCAATCTGCCCTGGAGGAAAATTCCTTCCCGAGCCCAAATATGGCAATCAGGGTGTCAAGCGACCAAAAAAATTAATTGCGATTAATCGCACGGTTAAATAAATGATATTCTATTATTGTGTAAATATTTTTGGATGTTTTCTACTTTTTCAAATATATTGACTTCAGTTACAACACAGAATACAAAGTGTACAGTGATCACCTTATATTTACTTGATTACAAGTATTTGCACTGTAAAAAAAACCACAGAAATAGTATTTTTCAATTCACCTAATACAAGTACTGTAGTGTAATCTCTATCATTAAAGTTGAACTTAAAAATGTAGAATTATGTACAAAAACAATGAATTCAAAAATTAAAACAATGTAAAATTTTAGAGACTGCAAGTCCACTTAGTCCTACTTCTTGTTAAGCCAATCGCTCAGACAAACACATTTGTTTACATTTACGGGAGACACTACAGCCTGCTTTGTGTTTACGTCACCTGCAAGTGAGAACAAAGGGTTCGCATGGCACTGTTGTAGTTGGAATCGCAAGATATTAATGTGCCAGATGCACTAAAGATTCATATGTGCCTTCATACTTCAACCACCATTCTAGGGGATATGCATCCATGCCGACGACGGGTTCTGCTCGATAAGATTCCAAAGCAGTGCGAACCGATACATGTTCATTTTCATTATCTGAGTCAAATGCCAGCATTACAAGGTTGATTTTCCCTTTTGGTGGTTCAGGTTCTGTACTTTCCGCATTGGAGTGTTGCTCTTTTAAAACTTCTGAAAGCATGGTTTTACACCTTGTCCCTCTCAGATTTTGGAAGGCACTTCAGATTCTTAAACCTTGGGTCGAGTGTTGTAGCTATCTTTAAAAATCTCACATTGGTACCTTTTTGCTTTTAGTCAGCTCTGCAGTGAAAGCGTTCTTAAAATCAACAACATGTGCTGGGGGCATCACTCGAGACTACTATAACATGAAATATATAGCAGAATGTGGGTAAAACAGAGCAGGGGACAAATATTTGCACTGTAAAAATGATAAAAGAAATAGTATTTTTCAATTCAGCTAATACAAGTACTATAATGCAATCTCTTTATTGTGAAATTATTATTTCATTACTATTTATAATTATTATTTCATTATTATTTACAAATGTAAATTTTTTTTTGTTAGGTAACTGCACTCAAAAACAAACCAATGTAAAACTTTAGATCCTACAAGTCCAATCAATCCTGCTTCTTGTTCAGCCAACCACTAAGACAAACAAGTTTGTTTACATTTATGGGAGAATGCTCTCTGCTTCTTATTTACAATGCCACCTGAAAGTGAGAACAGGGTGTTCATATGGCACTTTTGTAGCCAACATTGCAAGGTATTATGTGCCAGGTAAGCTAAATATTCATATGCCCCTTCATGCTTCAGCCACCATTCCAGAGGAGATGTTTCCATGCTGACAGTGCTTGTTAAAAAAAATCATGTGTTAATTAAATTTATGACAACTTCTTGGGGGGAGAATTGTATATCTCCTGCTCTGTTTCACCTCTATTCTACCATATATTTTGTGTTACGGCAGTCTTGAATGACAACCCAGCACATGTTGCTGAATTTAAGAACACTTTCACTGCAGATCTGACAAAACGTAAAAAGGTACCAATTTGAGATTTCTAAAAATAGCTACAGCACTAGACCCAAAATTTAAGAATCTGAAGTGCCTTCTAAAATCTGAGAGGTACAACTGTTGAGGATGCTTTCAGAAGTCTTAAGAGCAACACTCTGATGTGGTAACTACAGAACCCGAACCACCAAAAAAGAAAATCAACTTTCTAGTGGTGGCTTCTGACTCTGATGATGAAAATGAACAGGCATCAGTCTGCACTGCTTTAGATCATTACTGAGCAGAACCAGTCATCAGCATGGACATATTTCCTCTAAAATGGTGGGTGAAGCATGAAGGGACATATGAATCTTTAACACATCTGGCACAAATATCTTGCCATGTCAGCTACACAGTGCCATGGGAACGCCAGTTCTCACTTTCAGGTGACATTGTAAACACAAAGCAGGCTGTACTGTCTCCCGTAAATGTAAACAAACTTGTTTGTCTGAGCGATTGGCTGAACAAGAAATAGGACTGAGTGGACTTCTAGGCTCTGACGTTTCACAGTTTTATTTTCAAGTACATTTTTTGGTATATAATGCTACATTTATAAGTTGCACTTTCATGATAAAGAGATTGCACTACAATACTTGTATCAGCTGAATTGAAAAATACTATTTCCTTTGTTTCTTTTTTAGTGCAAATATTTGTAATAAAAATATAAAGTGAGCACTGTACAATTTGTATTTTGTGTTGTAACTGAAATCAATATATTTGAAAATGTAGTAAATGTCCAAAAATATTTAAATAAATGATATTTTGTTATTGTTTAAAGGCGCTATTAATTGCATAATTAATTGTGATTATTTTTTTCAACTACTTGACAGCCCCACTTTTCAAAATGAGAATGAGAATACCAAAATGGAAAATTCTTTCAAAATACTTACTGAAGTCGCCAGTAAGAAACACTCCTTCTGCCCCTGGAGCCCACTCTTTGCAATATAGTCCGCCATCCACAAGTTGATTGACTCCAAAGGTTTTGTAACTTTTTGAAAATTTATCAAGGCCGCCTTCATTTTCTTCAATGTTCCTCAATCGGTCATGAAACAGGGTATACCTTTCAAACAACAACATTAAATACATTTTAGAAAATTTAGTGAACATGTTACTTATAGTAGGTACTCATAGCTACACATGGCACGTACTTATTTTAATGCATACACACATGTATTTTCGATTAGGCAGAGTATAGTGGCATCCTCAGACTATGGTACTATACATCCCTTTGTGTATTACCCCCATTCCCCCCCAAACAAAGCAGATATTTACTTCATGCACTTGAACTTATCTTACCAATATTCTGATACAGCACAAGGTTTACAGTACAAAAACGTCAGCCTCGCTTCCACCTACAGTAGGGGTAGTCAATAGGTGGACCGTGGTCCAAATCCAGACCACCAGATGCTTTTGAATGGACCCAAATTTTTATTTTTTTTATTTTTTTTTTTATTATTATTTTCTCTGGGGTCTGGACCTTGACTATACCTTGACCAAAAAATTTGGACCTTGACAAAAAATAATTGACTACCCCTGGCCCACAGTTTCTTCACTTTACAGCAACAGCCTGTGGTTTAAGCCTACACACTGAAACGTGTGATTGACAGTCCAGAAGCCATAAGGTTATTAAACAATAAAAGGAGAACTTCACTCACACTAAGCAGCCTTGAAATTTTCCTCATGTGGCCTATAACCAATAATAGGATATAGGAAGATATCCTATAGGTTTGAAAATTTCTACTGCAAGCACTATAAATACAATAGGATCTTAATTAAGCTTAGCATCCCACAGGTCATGGCCAGCGGCAGTGCAAGACATAGGCAAGAGCCTTTTAATACCAGAAATATTTGAGAGCTACTGGACAAAGAAATAGTACTAGGTGGTTGCAGGTTATGTGAACTTTGTTCAATTCCTCCAATTACTCCCACTGAAGACTAGTAATGCCAGAATACCATCAACGTCCAAGCCTTGAAGTGATTACTTTGATGTTGATGGCAGATTCTGCCACCCTTACCCTGAGTAGTCTCACAGTTTTCAGGACTTAAGAGGTCAAGTGTGAATAAGAGCAACAGAATCAGGCTCTTACAACTTGAAATAGTTCTCACACGGATTGCAACCACTTAGCCTTCCCCCACACACTCCAGTATTCAGATAGATGGTAGTTTGCTAATAAGTCCAAAAACAGTCAGGCAACCCTATTGTATGTTGACGCTTACATCCAACCACAAAATTGTCTACTCATCTGCCAAATTCCAATCTACTGTGTTATCTACAAAACTAAAATGCCAGAAATATGCTGTCTCCAAAATTTATTTATGCCAGTACACTTAAAGCTACACCCCATCCTCCATAACCCCCCCCCCCCTCAAATAATGTTAAGGTACTATTTTTTTTTCTTTGACAGCAAGGAAAAAATAGAGAATGGCAGCATGGTATAATGCTGAGTTTTATTAAAGATATCCACTTTGAGAGTCATTCATTCAAAAGGGACCATCAGTCATAGTGACAACTAAGATATTACACCTTGAAGAAATGTCAACATCTGGACACCATTCTGAGATTAATTTAAAGTTCTGATTCAGAATTGGTCTCTTCAGTGGCAGAGAATTTGTGATAGAAAGGTTCAAGATGTCCCATTTTTTGGTTATTTCAATTGAAAACAGGCTTATGTTTACAGAGTTTTATTATTTTCTTAAGATTAATCTACCCAACAGCTTTTATTATGAAGACAGATATTCACCGTGAAACCGCTGTGTGACTCAAAAGAGGGAAGCCCCAGGATATACTAAACAATATACTCATACCTCCCTAATGCCCATCCCCTAGTATCACTTCTGTAAATTTGCTCATGGGTGTCATGCCTCAAAACTGGGTCATGTTTCCTGCACCGTCTAAGATCAATTTCATTTACAGTGCTATAGACAGCACAATGTGTCTTACAGGCCTCTGTATATAAAGTTGTCATTTTCAAGAAAAAAAATGTACACCAGTTAATTTTAAAAACTTTTTTACAATTTTATTTGCATGCATTACATATGTCAAAACACAAGTGTAGAAAAGACTTATAAAAAAAAGTTAAGAGAAAGGTTAAACACACTAGTAAAGAGCAACTCACTGAAACTTGCCTCAGAAGTTCAACATCTGACATTTGGCAAGATTATTCCATTATCTACGGGATCTCCTTGCAAGTAGAAGGAG
This sequence comes from Lepidochelys kempii, assembly GCF_965140285.1. Taxonomy (NCBI): domain Eukaryota; kingdom Metazoa; phylum Chordata; order Testudines; family Cheloniidae; genus Lepidochelys; species Lepidochelys kempii. The sequence continues at coordinate 181,948,752 of NC_136380.1, forward strand.
CATTCCATTGGTTATAGATATTATATACTGCATATATACATTTTTAGTTTGCTATACAACAGCATACTGAATGTGCCACACTGCAGTCTTAAGGCACACAGAAACCACCCGAAAAGAGCTGTATTCAACATTTATTGTTTTTAAAAAGTTATACTGCAGTAGCACCCAGAGGCCCTGGGATCCACTAGAAGGCATACGAACTGAACGAGGCAGTCCCCTGCCTTGAGGACGCCCTAATGAGGTCAGTTGGAGTTTTATCATTGACTTTAAATAGAGCCAGGATTTCATTTCAAGAGTATCTATACATATACATATATACACACACACACACACACCCCAGAAAAAAGGGTTACCTACCTTTCATAACTGTTGATCTTCGAGATGTGTTGCTTATGTCCATTCCATGTTAGGTGAACGCCCACGTGCATGGTGGGAGATTTTTGCCTTAGCAGTACTTATAGGGACAGCTGTGGGGCCCTCTGGAGTGCCGCACTCGTGTGGCATCACCACCCTCTCTGCTCCTTCTTGCCAACTCCGACAGAGGGGCAGGAGGGTGGGTAATGGAATGGACAGGAGCAAAACATCTCGAAGAACAGTTATGAAAGGTAGGTAACCCTTTTTTCTTCTTCAAGTGCTTGCTCATGTCAATTCCATTTTAGGCAACTCACAAGCAGAATCAATGGAGGTGGGCTCACAGTTCACAGTCTCGCAGCTTGCAGCACTGCTCTGCCAAACCCAGCATTGTCTCGAGCCTGCTGGGCCAGCGCACAGTGCTACGCATACATGTGGACGGATGACCACGTCACAGCCCAACGGATATCTCTGATTGGCACCTGCGCCAGGAAGGCAACTGACGACACCTGTGCCCTAATTGATTGAGCTGTCACGATCACTGGCAGATGCATCCTTGCCAGCTCATAGCAGTAGCGGATACAGGCCGTGATCCAAGACGAGATTCTCTGGGTTGACACTTGGCACCCTTTCATCCTGTCAGCTACAGCAACAAACAACTGTGTTGACTTAGAGAATGGCTTCGTTCTATCAATGTAGAAGGCCAGCGCGCATCTGACGTTCAAGTTATGCAAACTGCGCTCCTCATCCATTACATGAGGCTTTGGACAAAGAACCGGTAAGTAAACATCTTGACCCGTGTGTAACTGGGAGATGACCTTGGGCAGAAAGGCTGGGTGCGGACCTTAGTCTTCTACAAGGATGTCTAGGGCGACTCTGGCATGAGCACCCTAATCTCGGACACCCTACGGGCTGAAGTTATAGCAACCAAGAAAGACCTTCCAGGAGAGAGGCAGGAGGGAGCAGGAAGGCAAAGGTTCAAAGGGGCTGGGGGGGCCATGAGCCTGGACAGCACAAGATTCAGGTCCCAAGTGGGGTGTGGGGGGGAAACCGGGTCTCAGACATGGAGGTAAAGGCACTCCAAACCCTTCAGGAAACGCCCCATCATGGTCTCAAAGCGGAGGATGGAACATCGAAATAGCCTCTGGGTCTACCTTGATTGAAGATAGCGACAGACCCTGGTGCTCAAGATGCAGTAAATAGTCCAGGATGTCCTGCAGCGGGGTCTCATCCGTGTGAATGTGTTGGTCCATGGCCCAACACATTAACAGCTTCCACTTTGCCACATATGCAGCCCTGGTGGACAATTTTCTGCTGCTCAGCAAAACCTGCTTGACATCAGTGGAACAGCCCCGTTCTTCCACACTGAGCCACGCAGCAGACAAGCCGACAAGTGCAGCAACTTCAGGTTTGGGGGTAGCAGGTTGCCATGGTTCTCAGACAGCAAATCTGGACTATGAGGTAGCTGCAGCAGGGTGGTTGATGACAGACTCAGCAGCATGCCGAACCAGTGGTGACGAGACTACGCCAGGGCTATGATGACCATTGCTTTGTCTTGCTTTATCTTGAGCAGGACTCCGGATTAACAGCACTGGCAGCATACATCAGTGCTCCCGAGCACAGAATGAGGAAGGTGTCCAAAAAGGGGCTCTTATCCCTGCCTGCAGAGAACAGAACACATGGCACTTCCTGTTCTGTCTGGACACGAACAGGTCCACTTGGGGAGACTCCCACCTGTGAAAGATTAGGGTGATCACCTCCAGATGGAGCGACAACTCATCGCAAGATGAGAAGGTACTGCTGAGATGATCTGCCATGACATTCTTGGCTCCAGGCAGCTACCAGATGAATGGCGGGTCTCACACAAGTCCCAGAGGCTGAGCACTTCCCAACAAAGGGCTAAGGACCTGGCTCTGCCCTGCGTGATGATGTAGAACATTGCAGCTGTATTGTTTGTCAGGACAATCATCACCCTGCCCTTCAGGTGGGGCAAGAACACCTAGCAGGCCAGGCAAACCGCTCTGAGCTCCCTGACATTGATATGAAGGGCCAGATCACTGTGTAGCCAGAGGCTCTGGGTGCTAAGCTCACAAAGATGAGCTCTCCAGCTCAAGTTCAATGCATCTGAAACCAGGGTAACGATGGATAAGGGGTCACAAAGGGAACCCCTTGTAGCATGGACTCTGGATCCAGCCACCAGTCCAAGGATGATAGGATGTGGCTTGGTACCATGACCACCCTGTCCAGGGCATGCCTGCTGGGGATATAGACTGTGGCCAGCCATACCTGAAAAGGTTGTAAATGAAGAGGGACATGGCTGACCACATATGTGCATGCGGCCATGTGGTCCATCAGTTGCAGTCACATGTGGGCTGTGCTAAGAGAATGGCTCTTCATGTGGGAAAGAAGTCAGACATGGCCTGGAAGCATGCTTCTGGAACCTGGCTCACGTGGAGTTGAGAACTGCTCCAATAAATTGTGTGTTCGACTGGCGCTAACATGGACTTTACTGTGAGTATCAACAGGCCCAGATTGTTGGAGATTGCTCACATCAGGTCAATGCTCTGTTGGACCTGCTCTGGAGAGCTACCCTCGACGAGGCAGTTGTCAAGATATGGGAAGATCTAGACCCCCAAATATCTCAGGTAAGCCACTACCAGCACCATGCATTTAGTGAACCATGCATTTAGTGCCAAGCCTGCCCATTAGTACAAGGTGTGGAGAATTTAATGTGGGAACTGGAAATGGCATCCAAACTAGTCTCAAATTAGATGGGAGCAATTTTTAATCCCCCACTGAGCTGGCCTGTACTCAAAACATACTCATTCCTATTTCAAAGATTGTGTAGCTCATTAGCAGTGCCTTGACACACTGTTATCCCAGTGAGATCGAGACTTGCTTTGTCAAGATCTGGTTTTTGCATTTCAAACACAAAGATCCATTCTCTTCACACTCTAGTAAGACCTCTCTTGCTGTGACTGTCTGTACGCCTATGTTCACCCCTTTTACATTACCATGCCACGTTCTATAAAAAGCATACTGTGTAGGTAGCATTTGAAAACTCATGATTATTGTCCAAGTAAAATGAGACAATACTGTATGTAAAAATATCCGATTCCACTGTACTTTACCAAGGCTTGTTCCACCATGTTCTGGAGGGCAGTCACCAACAAGTTCCCCAGAGACAAAAGGCTAGCCAATGCCTCAGCCAGGTGTCTAGGGGATCAAAGGGACCATCATCTGATTAAATGGCCACTCTTACATGGAGGGGCGAGGGTGGCGCAAATCTATATTTTGACAAAGACCCAGGTCCTCTGGTCGCACAGACTGTCTCCTGAACATCAGCTGGAAATGATTCTTGTGCAAGAGGAGAGGACAGACACCCCAAATCATATCTCCCTTGCTCTCTACCCATGGCATCAACAACAGCAGAGGAACAAAAAGCAGCATTGGACTAGGGGGGAGATCCTGACAGAGAGTTCCTGCAGTTTTACTGGTTGAACCATGTGGGGAGAGAGACCTTTGCTTTGTATTCGCTTAGCTTGTTAAATTAGTTGTTAGTCACATTTTACCTTTTATTTCCTTGAAACCAATTCTGACTTGTATGCCTCATTACTGGTCACTTTAAAAATCTCCCTTTCCATAGTTAATACATTTGTTTTGTTGTTTTAGCTAAATCAGTGTGTTTGGATTGAAATGTTTGGGAAACTCCATTTGGGATAACTGGATTTGTACATATTTTCTGCTAATAAATGACAGACTTTGCATGAGCCTGTATCATCCAGGATAGTGCAGGCCAGTACAAGATGCACATTTTTGTTGGCAAGTCCGGGACTTAGTTTGCTGGTGTTGCTCTGTTATGTAATTCATGAGTGTCTGTACTCATACACGGTAGCTAGTAGCAGGCATTTGCCTGGGATTGGTGAGTATCCGAGTGTGTGTTTGCTGGGAGGGCAGTGTGAAAGCCTGAGTGAGTGCCTGATTGGGCGGTAGCCTGCAGGGGGCGGGCATTGGGGCTGTCTGTTTGTTTCAGGGAAGCCTGGCTGTTTAAAAATAGCCAGAGCTCTGCAAACCAGCTGAGCGGGGGCGAACCAGCTGAGCAGCGGGGAACAGCAGAGCAGCACACAGCAGGAGTTTGCCTGGAGTGAGCCCAGTGAGGCTTACATCTTGCAAACTTCTCTGAGGAAGCTCATATAGGAAGGTGATATGGAAGCGGGAGTGGGGGGGTTCAGCTGTTGTGACCTGCACTGGATGTGCCATGTTTGTCTTTCTTCCACAGGACAGAAGCGACTGTCTGTACAAAGTGCAAGCTGGTCACCATATTGGAAGAGAAGATCGAAGGTCTGGAGCAACAGATAACGACCCTGCGTTGCATACGAGAATCTGAGGATTTTCTGGACAAAAAAGTCAGGATATGCTTCTACGGGCACAAAGCTCTAAAGATTTAGAGCAGGTTGCACAGCAGAGCCAAGAGGCCAGTGAAGAAGCTTGGCAACATGTGACCTCAGAAGAAGGGGGAATGTCCGGGTTCCAGCAACGCGGACACAGGTAACTAACTGCTTTCACTTCTCTCCACAAGTACCATTGCGGAGAGTGGACCAGATGATATGTCTGGGGGGAGAAAGCAGAAGGAGACTCCGCTGGTTGGAAGGCATGAGATGCACTGTCCTGAGGTTGGGGGTTCCATGACCACCACTCCCAAGAGAAGGAGGCGGGTGGTGGTGGTCGGAGACTCTCTCCTCCGGGGGACTGAGTCATCCATCTGCTGCCCTGACCGGGAAAACCGAGTAATCTGCTGCTTACTAGGGGCTAAGATTTGCGATGTGACAGAGAGACTGCCGAGACTCATCAAGCCCTCGGATCGCTACCCCTTCCTGCTTCTCCACGTGGGCACCAATGATACTGCCAAGAATGACCTTGAGCGGATCACTGCGGACTACGTGGCTCTGGGAAGAAGGATAAAGGAGTTTGAGGCGCAAGTGGTGTTCTCGTCCATTCTCCCCGTGGAAGGAAAAGGCCTGGGGAGGGACCGTCAAATTGTGGAAGTCAACAAATGGCTACGCAGGTGGTGTCTGAGAGAAGGCTTTGGATTCTTTGTCCATAGGATGGTGTTCCATGAAGGAGGAGTGCTGGGCAGAGACGGGCTCCACCTTACGAAGAGAGGGAAGAGCATCTTTGCGAGCAGGCTGGCTAACCTAGTGAGGAGGGCTTTAAACTAGGTTCACCGGGGGAAGGAGACCAAAGCCCTGAGGTAAGTGGGAAAGCAGGATACCGGGAGGAAGCACAGGCAGGAACGTCTGGGAGGGGAGGGCTCCTGCCTCACACTGAGAATGAGGGGCAATGAGCAGGTTCTCTCAAGTGCTTATATACAAATGCACAAAGCCTTGGAAACAAGCCGAGAGAACTGGAGGTCCTAGTGATGTCAAGGAATTATGACGTGATTGGAATAACAGAGACTTGGTGGGATAACTCACATGACTGGAGTACTGTCATGGATGGATATAAACTGTTCAGGAAGGACAGGCAGGGCAGAAAAGGTGGGGGAGTAGCACTGTATGTAAGGGAGCAGTATGACTGCTCAGAGCTCCGGTACGAAACTGCAGAAAAACCTGAGTGTCTCTGGATTAAGTTTAGAAGTGTGAGCAGCAAGAGTGATGTCGTGGTGGGAGTCTGCTATAGACCACTGGACCAGGGGGATGAGGTGGATGAGGCTTTCTTCTGGCAACTCGCAGAAGCTACTAGATCGCACGCCCTGGTTCTCATGGGTGACTTTAATCTTCCTGATATCTGCTGGGAGAGCAATACAGCGGTGCATAGACAATCCAGGAAGTTTTTGGAAAGCGTAGGGGACAATTTCCTGGTGCAAGTGCTAGCGGAGCCAACTGGGGGGGGAGCTTTTCTTGACCTGCTGCTCACAAACCGGGAAGAATTAGTGGGGGAAGCAAAAATGGATGGGAACCTGGGAGGCAGTGACCATGAGTTGGTTGAGTTCAGGAACCTGACACAGGGAAGCAAAGTAAGCAGCAGGATACCAACCCTGGACTTCAGAAAAGCAGACTTTGACTCCCTCAGAGAACGGATGGGTAGGATCCCCTGGGGGACTAACATGAAGGGGAAAGGAGTCCAGGAGAGCTGGCGGTATTTCAAGGAATCCCTGTTGAGGTTACAGGGACAAACCATCCCGATGTGTCAAAAGAATAGTAAATATGGCAGGCGACCAGCTTGGCTTAACAGTGAAATCCTAGCGGAACTTAAACATAAAAAAGAAGCTTACAAGAAGTGGAAGGTTGGACATATGACCAGGGAAGAGTATAAAAATATTGCTCAGGCATGTAGGAATGAAATCAGGAGGGCCAAATTGCACCTGGAGCTGCAGCTAGCAAGAGATGTCAAGAGTAACAAGAAAGGTTTCTTCAGGTATGTTGGCAACAAGAAGAAAGCCAAGGAAAGTGTGGGCCCCTTACTGAATGAGGGAGGCAACCTAGTGACAGAGGATGTGGAAAAAGCTAATGTACTCAATGCTTTTTTTGCCTCTGTCTTCACTAACAAGATCAGCTCCCAGACTGCTGAACTGGGCATCACAGCATGGGGAATAGACAGCCAGCCCTCTGTGGAGAAAGAGGTGGTTAGGGACTATTTAGAAAAGCTGGACATGCACAAGTCCATGGGGCTGGACGAGTTGCATCCGAGAGTACTAAAGGAATTGGCGGCTATGATTGCAGAGCCATTGGCCATTATCTTTGAAAACTCGTGGCAAACGGGGGAAGTCCCAGATGACTGGAAAAAGGTTAATGTAGTGCCCATCTTTAAAAAAGGGAAGGAGGAGGATCCTGGGAACTACAGGCCAGTCAGCCTCACCTCAGTCCCCGGAAAAATCATGGAGCAGGTCCTCAAAGAATCAATCCTGAAGCACTTGCATGAGAGGAAAGTGATCAGGAACAGTCAGCATGGATTCACCAAGGGAAGGTCATGCCTAACTAATCTAATTGCCTTCTATGATGAGATTACTGGTTTGGTGGATGAAGGGAAAGCAGTGGATGTATTGTTTCTTGACTTTAGCAAAGCTTTTGACACGGTCTCCCACAGTATTCTTGTCAGCAAGTTAAAGAAGCATGGGCTGGATGAATGTACTATAAGGTGGGTAGAAAATTGGCTAGATTGTCGGGCTCAACAGGTAGTGATCAATGGCTCCATGTCTAGTTGTCAGCCGGTGTCAAGCGGAGTGCCCCAAGGGTCGGTCCTGGGGCTGGTTTTGTTCAATATCTTCATAAATGATCTGGAAGATGGTGTGGATTGCACTCTCAGCAAATTTGCGGATGATACTAAACTAGGAGGAGTGGTAGATACGCTGGAGGGCAGGGATAGGATACAGAGGGACCTAGACAAATTGGAGGATTGGGCCAAAAGAAATCTGATGAGGTTCAATAAGGATAAGTGCAGGGTCCTGCACTTAGGACGGAAGAACCCAATGCACAGCTACAGACTAGGGACCGAATGGCTAGGCAGCAGTTCTGCGGAAAAGGACCTAGGGGTGACAGTGGACAAGAAGCTGGACATGAGTCAGCAGTGTGCCCTTGTTGCCAAGAAGGCCAACGGCATTTTGGGATGTATAAGTAGGGGCATAGCGAGCAGATCGAGGGACGTGATCGTCCCCCTCTATTTGACATTGGTGAGGCCTCATCTGGAGTATTGTGTCCAGTTTTGGGCCCCACACTACAAGAAGGATCTGAATAAATTGGAGAGAGTCCAGCAAAGGGCAACAAAAGTGATTCAGGATCTGGAACACATGACTTAGGCTGAGGGAACTGGGATTGTTTAATCTGCAGAAGAGAAGAATGAGGGGGGATTTGATAGCTGCTTTCAACTACCTGAGAAGATACCTGAGAGGTGGTTCCAGAGAGGATGGTTCTAGACTATTCTCAGTGGTAGAAGAGGACAGGACAAGGAGTAATGGTCTCAAGTTGCAGTGGGGGAGGTTTAGGTTGGATATTAGGAAAAACTTTTTCACTAGGAGGGTGGTGAAACACTGGAATGCGTTACCTAGGGAGGTGGTGGAATCTCCTTCCTTAGAAGTTTTTAAGGTCAGGCTTGACAAAGCCCTGGCTGGGATGATTTAATTGGGGATTGGTCCTGCTTTGAGCAGGGGGTTGGACTAGATGACCTCCTGAGGTCCCTTCCAACCCTGATATTCTATGATTTAGATGCTGGAGGCTGTGTGTGATTAGGCCAGGAGTGGTTGCTCTGACAGCCAAGCAGGGTAAAAGGCAGCCCAGATTGGAGCATTGAGGGGACACAGCTATCGGTCAGTCCAAATTGTACCCTGGGTAATGTCACAAAAGCTCACTAGCAAGACCTCTCAGCTTTCCCTTTTCAAATATATTCAATAGTAACCCTCAAACACACCCCATTAAGCAAAATACAAAATAAAAACAGTGTTAGCACAGCATCCAAATTCACTTCTAAAAATGTTTTACAATATAAAATGATTCTAACAATTAAGTTATTCCAGAACTCTCTCTCCAACATATTATCCCTCCATCCCAACCCCATCATGTTTTTTTAGCAGGATTTGAACTCAACCTTCAGCTCCCCAGCACAGACTTCTTCCACTTCACCAATAGCAGTAGCAGGTTGAAAGGGAAAGGTAGTCTGCCTGCCTCTGAGGATCAGGACAGAGAGGGAGACACCGCACTTGACTGACGTAGATAACCATTTGTTACTTAAGGTGTCAGCTACGAGGACTCCTGGATTCTATTCCTGGCTCTACTAGCTACAGACAGCCTAGACAAACATAACAATCTCCTTGCTTGAGTTATACACAGGAACTGAATCCAGGACCTCTAGATCCAAAAGCATTAGCCTCTATCACTTGAGCTAAAGGACCACGTCCATGGAGGTACTAGCAGATTCATAAGCTTCTATCTCACTGACCAAGTCACTAGAGAGGGACAAAGAGAATGCTGTCAGTTTCCAAAAGCCAGCACAGCATGGCAGAGTGGGAGAGACATAAGATAAGAAAGGCCATCCTGCATCAAACCAAAGGTGCATCTAGCCCCGTATCCTGTCTTCGGACAGTGGCCAATGTAACCTGCTCCAGAGGGGACGAACAGAACAGCTACTCATCAAGTGATCCATCCTGTCACCCATTCCCAGCTTCTGGCATCCCATCTCTGCTTGCAGTGACCAACCTTCCGGTTATCATCTTCAAAATGAGTTGAAGGTAATTGCCTGCCCCTAAGGGAGGGGTATATGCCTGGTTAATAAGGTCCGTGAAGTGCACGGAAATACTGAAAGCAGTCAGCAGAAGATCTGGGATTAGAACCCACGGACCTTTTGGCTTGTAGCTCACACAGTGTCTGTTTGAGAAAGTGTCACTCATGCTTTCATGTTACCAGTTGTGCAAGAAAGTGAGAAATGCATGAGATGTGCAAGACTTCTCAGGTCTGTTCCTGCTCCCGCTGCAATCCGTACTATATGAGGTCAAAACCGGATTGATTTTGAAAGGAAAAGAAATAGATACGATACCTATGTTGGAGCATGGCAAAAAGGCAGGATGAAGGTGTACCCGTTCACCAGTTCATTGCAAGGGGATTTACAATAGCAACAAAAAGGATGTGAACCACTCCAAGCCATTGAAATGCAATTTACTGCTGATGCTCCTTTACCATCATAGTGACAGTTCACCTATTTTGATCACTTATGTCTAGCCTTTACCTACACTTTGCCATATCTGCTGAAAGGTTTCATTTGTATTAAATAGCCACTTTATTCCTTTTAATCTCTACTTGTTTTTCCCCATTTTACTCACTCATCAAGTCCTATTCAATTCAGCTTATATATTTTAGAATAGGTGAACTAACATCCGTGCAGGAGTGTAACATATAAAGTTAACAGAAAAGATTAATGTTTAAATAACTTGCTTTAGAAGCACAAAGGTCAATGGCTGACTTTACACAGATCAGCCCATTGGAGGAGCCTGTTACTTTACTTTTCCAATGGTTTAAAAAATTGATATTTCACTCATTTCTGCAAAGATCCAAAGATGACTGTGTGGGGGTGAATGCGTCTTTTCCCTATTAGTTCTAGCTGCACTATTGAAGTCACTCCATATGCAAATACTTCACCTTTTCCTCTTCTTTGAGCTATTCATTGGAATGCCATGGAATCCATGGTGGTTTAACATTACATTCATCCCTTTATTGATCACCAGCAGGAAGCACCAATCTGGAATCAAAGTTAAAAGTTCAATACTTGCATAGATAGGAATGGGTATGTTTTATTTACTTTAAGAGTTCTGATGTCCCTTTTATGTTTTCAAATTCCAGTACATCATTTGTCATTTTCAATTGTTTAAATGAGGTACAAGGCCTTGTGAGCTGTTCTGAAAATTAAATGTTTAGTGTACAGTAAATCAGAATGGAAGCCTTGCATGGGGCACAGTTAATTAGGTCAAATTTGCGAGTGTGACAATTGTAAAAGCGACTTCTTCAGAAAACACAGCCTTGTAGCATCCCACTATAACTAACTGAAATTATTCTACATTTCCTCAGGAGTGCATTTAGATTTCTTTTAAATCCTGATCGGAAAAGCTCGTATATGAAGCATTTGAACTTCTGGATGCTGATAGTTATGTATGTTGATGAGTACAACCATTTGCTTCTACTTTATAGGATAATCTTTGACCCACAGGCTAAACAGATGAAATTAGTCTTCTATACCGTCAGGACAACTAGAAGGGAAACACTGGATGGAAATGACCAAATCCTGTAAATAAAGTCAGAGGCATCTTAATGCCTATTTCTGCAGCAGAAAGATACATGTCCATCCTAATTTTAACACACATTACTTGCATAGCAGTTAATTTGCTTCCATCTAAAATGAATCTAATGTCTTTATTGTTCCCCTATATATGCAATTTAAACCATCCCGACGGTCACTTCAGCCTTCAAGGTTTATTATGCCTTTCACCTTGAGGGAGTGTCTGCAGCTTCTTCAGCAGGTACAGCCTCTCAGTAGTACAAATAGAGCAGGCCAACAAAAGCCTATGGCGGGGCTAAGCAGATGCTGTATTTTAATTACCTTTCTTACCTCCTTTAAAAGTAGGGAAAATGTTTACTGCATTCTCCACATCTGCAAGCCAGTAACTAATTCTGCAGTAATAATGGAAGATACAAACTGGACACAAAAGTTTAAAGTTAGACAAATGAATTTATTTATACTATGGATAACTAATGAGCAATTGTTTTTTCTGCCTAAAGTTCTTCATACAGAACATATGATTTTTTTTTAAAAAAAAGTAAATTAAAAAAATGCAGTAACATGCAAGTTCCAGCACTGAAATACATCTTAATTTCCACAAATATGATTAAAAGAATCTAGAGTATCTGTAAAGATTAAATGATGATAATTACGAAGTTTTTCTTGACATTTGCAGTCAGCAGCTCCTAATTCTGGTAGAGATGTAAATACTAATAAGCAATTAGATCTAATAAGCAAGCAGTCTATTTTAATAATTTTTCAACAAGCAAACCATTGCTAACTTTAAAATTCTGGCACAGTGTTTTCTTAAACATGGAGTAAATTAGTTAAAACTAACCCTTTCCCTATTTTATTTTCTCATTAACATTTTACAATACTAATGACTGTACTGACAGCAATTTGGCAGTCAGTGCATCTTACAAGGTTTTTCAAGTTGCCAAACATCCACACTGTTAATCCAGAACTAAAAAGGTGAAAGTGATTGTGATTAGAAAAAAATTTAAATACGGACTGATTTTTTCCATAGGTCATTTCACTGATTTTTCTGATCAGACTCCAGTATTTGAGAGCTGAGTTAAAAATATTTTAAAATTTACCCTTCCCTAATATCAATTTCTGTCTACCAGAAGCCTAGAGAACTACTTACTAAGGCACCAATCCTGCAAAAATACATGCACATAAGCAACCCCATTTGCTTCAATACAGCTACTCACCTGTGTAAATCTTTGCAGGATCAGGGCCTAAGAAGTATCTCTAGCGACTTGAGAGAAATTTTGGGATATCAAGTATTCCATTTGAAAATGACAACTAAACATGGTAAAATAGTGCTCTGAGTCAATTTCAACATAAAGTTACTCTGCATTTATTTTTTGCAGTAATCAGAGTAGTTAGACTACATTTTTCATTTACAGCAGTAAAAAAATAGAGTTTAAGCTTTGATTTTATATACTTTCCTAGTACATACTGGTTCAATTTAACCATAATATTTCCTGTTTAGTCCATTGTTGTATAAAGGTATTTTCCTACAAACATTTTAAGTTGAAGAGCAGCTATTTCATTCAGTGCTCAGTGTCTCAATATACCTCTGTTTAACATCTAAATTGTAGATGGGTTGCGTATTGAAACAGGATTGTGTTTTGTTTTTCACTGTAAACATTCTCTTCTCTTTACCTCTTCAGTGATTATCATGGCACGGTTTTGATTTTGTTTTTGTTTTTTTTTAAATAAACATAACTACAGAGAAACCACATCATATTTGAGCAGAATGCTGAAGAAAATGTAAAAAGATTTCTTTCTAGAAATCAGTAGACTAAGACTGTGTTAGCTCACGTTTGATATTACACAAGAGAAAATAAACTGAAAGGTCATCTCAACAGTTACAGCGTTGCCCTTTTCCAAGGTAATCAGCAGAGCATGTAGCAAAGACGTGAACACAAGCGTGACTGCAAAGACAGTAGCTGATAAAGAGGCCTGCTGCCAAAAGTACATGGGACAAAATACTACACTTCCAATGCCAATTGAGGAGTGTCGCCAATTGAAGAGTGTGGCACTGGTAATTCTGATTTATTACTTTAATTTGAAATTGTGCTCGTTAAACATTCAAGTTTTCATATTGCCAAAGACACCAGAATGTTTACTATTAACATTAATCACATACCTAGGTAAACTGAAAGAGCAATATAGTTATTAATTTGTTTGCAATGTTGAGACAATACAGTCATTAAAATTAATCTAGCTAGTTTACTGGGCATGTTTACTGTAATATACAAGCTCCTTTTGGAATTCAACAGGGTTTAAATTAAGGATTAGATGGTAATTTTTTCCATATTAAAATAAGCAGCCTAGTTTCTTCTCAGCACAGAATATTTAAGTCTGTGTGGAAGATTCCAGCAATATCAATCATATTAAAATAAGCTTTAAAAGCAAAAGTAATTCAGAGTCAACCCTCTTAAAAGTTTTATTTACTTGAAGTATTTTAATGGAGCTGCAAGTCATAACATTAATTCCCATTTGAGTCCACCGTCAGACTATTTCTAAAGGACTTATTTTGTATTAATAGATATCAAGGTTGAGTCTGGAAAAAATAAACTCAAGTCCCACAGCAACAATACTGACAGCTACAAAGTCCAAATCAAAACTCAGACTAAAATAATGGCTGCACTCAGGCTTTGGAAAAAACAGGGATAATATTTATCACTTCTGAAGAGCTTTTTTGGTTGGCAAGCCCTGCTATTCATAAAGCTTAAGACTTTCTTTACACATTGATGAGGCTAAGGAACCCAAGTATCAAGGGAATAGCAATGGGCAATATTCATAAAACTTTCTTAAAATACTTTTGATATGATTCAGCACACCCCTACAGATTATTAAGGATCAAAGTTCTGCACATAGTGACCTTGGTCCACAGCAGTTTATTTCTACTGCATTTAATTTTAGTTGGTTGCACTGTGGAATGTGATCTTTAAATGGCCTTTATTAGTTTGTCACAGCAGTGAACATAAGAAGCCATCTGTTTCTTCTCAAATTTGGACTCCAAGTGTGCTATATCAGTTCTGCAAGTAATGTTATTATCTTAAAGTAGCACAATAATATGCTGAATAAGATTTACCTTTCTACATCGATACTGAGCAAAATAAGATTTATACAAAAATGTTAATTCCCTACCAAAAAAGGGTGGGGGGAGAGAGAAGAGAAGGAGAATCGTCATCCTACAATCATGTCAGAATTTCATTCCTTGCCAACTTCTCCCAAATCAACAGGATTTTGACTGGCACTGGGGTTATGTTAACCATACATCTACCTTTTGAAGGAATGTTAAGCAATGGAATAAGTTTGGGTAACAAAACACTATTGCTAAAGATGGAGAATGATGAAGCTGCTCCAGCTTCACTATGAATTTCTATAATTAGCCTACTTCAGGTCTCTCTAGAATTCATCAGACCACTATCTGGTCTTTGAAAAGAGCTAGTACCAGTTACTTGGAGGCAGATGCAAGAAACCCTATTGTTGTGATAAAAGTCTGTCCATTGTGTGTTGGGGGGGAGGCCTCTTCCCAACTTCTTTCCATCAGTAGTTGGCCTCTGCCCTGAAGTATGAGTGTTTATATTCCCAATACTTTTTGATTGTCTACTGTAGCTGTTCATTTTTCATACAAAACAAAAAATCCTTTAAATCCTACTGAACTCAACCTCATTTACATTTGCAACAAGTTCCAAAGATTTATTATATATGATGGACAAATATTTCATTGTGTGTGCTTTAAATTTGTTGCCTTTCATTTTAATTGAAATCCTCCTTGTCCTTGTATTACAGGGAAGGGTAAATAGCATCCAATTTACTTCTTCTATACTGTTCATTTATTATACTTCTCACATTCCCTCTTATTAACCTGCTTGCCAATAAACTTTCCACTCATCCCATGGAAATTTTTTTCAAGCCTCTAATCATTTGTCTCACACTTCTGGATCACTATCTTTTTGCTTTAATATGACCCAAACTGCAGACTTTTCCAGTCAAGTCAATAGAATGCCATCATATTTCCAGAAGTAGTTTTCTACCCCATTCCTTACACATTCTAATATTTTAGGATATTCACTAACACTGCACTTTGGGTAAAGGTTATCTGTACTCTAGACACCTCAAGTAAAATCAGTTCTTCCACTTCCCCAAATCCGACTGACTTTACAGACAATCATTTTAGAACCCAGTAATTTGTATGGAGTTGTCCATATTATTTCTTCCAGAATAGTCTGTCCTATTTGTTTGCACTGAATTTCATCCATTATCATAGTGTCCATTCGCTTATTTTTGATAAATATGAAGTCTTCTAACTGGACTAAATTGTGTCATCTGCAAATCTTGCCCCTTCAATATTAATCCCATTTCCAGATTAAGAGTATATTAGAATACTGGTCCTAGCACCAATACTGAGGCACGCCACTGTTAACTGACCATTTATTCCTTCTCAAACATTTCCTAGTCTTGATAAAAAGTTTACTTCTCACCTCCTCACTACTTAATTTTCTTAGAAGCCTTGTGAAAAATAAATTTGTCATCCCAACTAAATTACAACTCTGGTTGTGACCCAAGTTCCCTGTAAACTGTGCGGCTGGACAGCCACCCAGCAGGCTATCAAGTGCCACGCAGTTCAGGTGTTCCTCTCTCACTGCCATGTGCTGCTCCTGCCCTCTGCCTTTGATCTGCTCCCAGGAGCCTCCTGCTTGCTACACAGAGCAGGGGAGGGTGCTGATGTCAGTATGTCCCCTCTCCCCGCCCCTGTACCCCATCTCCACAGAGCTGGGGGGAGAAGGGGGCAGAACACAGCAGGGCTCAGCATGGAGGGAGATTGCTGGCAGCTGCTGCAGAGTCTGAACTTGCTGATCTACTTTTAAAAGGGCAGCGTACTTAAAGTGGCATCAGAGTAGTTAAACGGGCAATGCACATCTCTGTCACACACAGTCTTTCACCCTCACCTCCCAACACATACTTGTACTGTTGTTACTACTTGATACTTCTTTCAAAGTATGTTATTTTCATTTTTTGACTGTTCTATGTATTTCATAATTTTTATTTCTCTTACGCTAACATTTAATTTAGTAATAATTTAATTTAGTAGTGAGTTCTAAAAGCCTAACCTGTCCTGACTAGAGTAATCATCCCTATGGTAACTCTTAAAAACCTAGATATAATATATACATATATTTTGGTTTCTACTGGTGGCGCACAGCCGCACATTACCTCGATATGGTGCACACAAAATTCATTCCGCACATGGATTGAAAAAATTAGAGGGAACACTGGTTGTGACCTGCAATAGATATAGGTCATGTTTTCCTTCCTGTCTGAAGCCAGAAGGAGACTTCTTGTATGTGAAGCACAAGCTAGCAGCTGTGCTGGTAGAAGAAAAAAAATACTGGATTCAAGGAACAAGTACAGACACTACATCACACCAGAGAAGCTAAGGTGTTCTTGGACAGCCAGATTATTTGAATCCAGTGTAGTAATGCTTCCTTAAAGGAATACTGGAAGGGAAAAAAAAAAAAAGGGGGGGGGGGGGCTGGAAATGAGGTCAGGTAAAATAGACCTCAAGGCCTGGCATTACTGGCTAGTATTCGTGTAACAGTGAGAGCAGAAGTCAGGCTTCCAGAAAAAAAAGAGCAGAGACAGCATTTAAATTCTGATAAGCTGAACTGCCACCTTGCTATTTTTATCATTTTGTCTTGTCAAGTCAGTCAATTGCAAGCACAATACTACTTTAACAGAAGTACCACTGAAGAAACTTCAAGATGACAAGATAATAAAACAAAACAAGTCAAATCTCAGAATGTATGCCTCCATCAAGCAATCAAGTGCCTTGAGAGTTCATAAGATTTAAAAGACAAAAGACAAAAAACCCGCATTACAGTTTACTGTTCAATATCAGTTTTCCAAAGTTTCTCTTTGCCTCGTCTGTTTAAAAGGACATTACATGCCCTCTTTTGACATTGGGTTGGTGTGCTTCAGAAATGGAAAATCCATAAGTTTCGTTTTCTTCACCCACTCCCATCTACTAGGAACATCTTTGGACTATTTTTCTATTTGGAGGATGAGTAAGAGGCATAAATTATGGTGGGATGCTTTTTACAGTGGGATAAGAGACCACATCTGATGCAGAAGTGGGGAGGGTAAAATTTGTAGGGGTCTGCATGGGTATCTAATACCTTAGTAAATAGAAGTTCTCTGAAATTAGGATGAGGAATAAAAAGTGGTGAGATTCAAAGCTTAAAGTGGACATGACATTGGTGAGTGCTGTTTAATCATGGTGCAGATTGGTTTGCATCAGTTCTCTGTTGCCTGTCTCTTCAATGGCCACTTTGAGGTGTAACACTGCTGAGAAGGGGTGTCAAGGAATAGCATTGTAACAGGCCAGGGGAGAAAAGCATGGTTTAGATTAGACATCTCTTCTCCCTGCTCCTATTTGTGGTCTTTTAAATGAAGTTATCCCACTCTGCGTGTAATAATTTTCTATTAAAACAGAGCACTGGATGGGCACTTTTGATGTATAAAATTAAATAATAAAAGGTTCACGGATTCAAAATTTGTCACCCATTCCTTAAAAGGGTTGTTTCCGTACTTAGCAATTCTCCCACAGCTGCACTAGTCTCATGAGTTTTAATGCTCTTTTCACTCATAAAAAAGCAGTCTGAGCAGAGACTGTGCCACATCTCTGGTGCTTGTTAAATGTTTGACTAGCTTAGGAAGTGATATTTGAACTCTTCTCCAACTCGTGTGAACTCTTGAAGTACATTTTAAAATAGAAAAAACAATTGAGGAAAAACCAACCATATCGCTGTATATGTGTTGTAATATATTATCTCTCTACACTTGTCCAAATATAAATATTAATATTATTTTCAAAAAATATGTAGTATACAAATGCATTAACCCAAGAAGTCAGACAGGACATAGGAAACTTCTTATTTTGGACAAAAGCCTCGAAAAATTCTGCTAACTCTGTACTGTGAGCCCAATTTTCAGCTTGGAGAGCTGCCAAAGTAAAGCCTTCCATCTGAAGCCAAGCAGGACTATAGGTTAATTCCCTAGCTTCTTTGACAGTGGCTATAGTTTATGATTTGCTGTAGACCTGATATATTTCCTGATGCTGTCGTGTAAGGGGAAGATATGAACTAGAAACTTGAAGATTTGTTAATCAAACTTAGTCAAAAATAACCTCTTCAGTGAAGGCCAACCATTCAGGGAAATAGTTTGCAAACTCCATGCACACACTGTGGAGCAAAGGGAGTTCAGAGGCTCCTGAAGAGTATGTGGGCAAGACAGCACAAAGAGATATTCTTTACATCTTAGGTCATGTGTTATAGTACATTTGTGTGTCTGCAATCTAAACTCCTAACTAAGGATAGTAGAACAGTTTTATATATTGAAACTAGTCTTCACCTTTTATAATGTCATATATCTACACTGTTCATTACTGCGTGTTATCCCAACCTCTCCTGCCTATGCACATTCATTGTGCAACACAGATTTAATCCAACAGCAGAGAGCCGTTCACAAAAATAGAAATAAAACAATATCATCAACAAGAAAAGTGTTTCAGCTGTCATTCAAATAGGACAATTAGCAGACTAAATTAATGAGTTCCTGAATTACACCAAAACAGAGTACTGTGGACAAAAGCTTAACAGGAAAAAATTGGTTAGTTTTCGTGGGTGAAAGCTAACAAAAATAAAGGTTACCTCATTATGTGCATATTTGCATCCACTTACCTATTCACAGAAATACTCTGAATACCGAAATTACTTAAGTTGTTCCCTCTAAAACAACTGGCAAAATAGACAATCCAGTAATTGAACACAAGTTCAGCATAGGTGTACTGTGCATGCAAAAAAACACCCACCACCACAAACAGACTGATTCCCACACATTGCTGGGACAGTCTATAAATGTATGGTGCAAATACCTGGCTACTGTCTGACTACTCAGGCAGGCAGGCAGACTTTTTTCTAGAGAAAGTCCTTATGAATGTGTACGTTGTCTTTGTGTTGTGTATTTTGGGTCAGTTAAAAGCTGTTACTGAAGTGTGCAAGGTGAACTTTCACATCAATAACATTCAGGTATATGAACTGATGTGGTAACAGAATATTTATACAAGTTACTTTTCCTGGTTATTTCCATTATTTTTTAATGACTAGATTTTTAACTTTTTTAGTATATGCATTTTGTAAAAGGATTACATTATTTACTGGTGCAACCTTAACTGTAAGATTAAAAAAAAAGTCAAAATTCCCTTTTAGGGAAAAAAAAGTAAGGAATGCTGTGAATTTAAAAACAGACTGGTGTTCATAAGAAACATTCCACTACAATTTTATCCGGCTCCCAAGGGATCCAGGTAGGACACTTTATACCCACCATAAGGTTTTCTATGGAGTAGTGTGCATGAGAGGACTGCCTCTTCTGCAAGCCTCCAGATTCCTTTCCTATGCGTCTTTGGAGAGGAACAGCAAAGATTATCCCTTCCTATGTAGCAAGGCTCCTAAGTATGCCTTCCTGCATAGCTAATGGCAGCAAGGCAAAAGTTCCACTGTGGTGTATTTCCTAATACATACAGCAGACGAACTGCTACTATGGACCTCCTCAGATATGCGAGAAAGGAGCTCCTCTCCTGCACAATTTAAGAGATGCTGCCGGGGAAAGTTCCCGTCCATCAATGCTCCTGAGTACCACAGGACCATACTTAAGAGGAGTTCTGCTCAAAACTCAACACCTCAGTGACTTCAACAAGACTCCTCACCTTGCATAAAGTTAAGCAAGCACACAAGTCATTGCAGGATTGGGGCCTAATTCTTAAGAAAACTCAAGGGGTCCCTGTCATAAATATAAAGGGAAGGGTAAACCCCTTTGAAATCCCTCCTCGCCAGGGGAAAGCTCCTCTCACCTGTAAAGGGTTAAGAAGCTAAAGGTAACCTCGCTGGCACCTGACCAAAATGACCAATGAGGAGACAAGATACTTTCAAAAGCTGGGAGGAGGGAGAGAAACAAAGGGTCTGTGTCTGTCTGTAGTCGTCTTGGCCAGGGACAGAACAGGAATGGAGTCTTAGAACTTTTAGTAAGTAATCTAGCTAGGTATGTGTTAGATTATGATTTCTTTAAATGGCTGAGAAAAGAATTGTGCTGAATAGAATAACTATTTCTGTCTGTGTATCTTTTTTGTAACTTAAGGTTTTGCCTAGAGGGGTTCTCTATGTTTTTGAATCTAATTACCCTGTAAGTTATCTACCATCCTGATTTTACAGGGGGGATTTCTTTATTTCTATTTACTTCTATTTTTTATTAAAAGTCTTCTTGTAAAACACTGAATGCTTTTTCATTGTTCTCAGATCCAAGGGTTTGGGTCTGTGGTCACCTATGCAAATTGGTGAGGCTTTTTATCCAACATTTCCCAGGAAAGGGGGGGTGCAAGTGTTGGGAGGATTGTTCATTGTTCTTAAGATCCAAGGGTCTGGATCTGTAGTCACCTAAGCAAATTTGGTGAGGCTTTTTACCAAACCTTGTCCAGGAAGTGGGGTGCAAGGTTTTGGGAAGTATTTTGGGGGGAAGGATGCGTCCAAACAGCTCTTCCCCAGTAACCAGTATTAGTTTGGTGGTGGTAGCGGCCAGCCCAAGGATAACGGGTGTAATATTTTGTACCTTGGGGAAGTTTTGACCTAAGCTGGTAAAGATAAGCTTAGGAGGTTTTTCATGCAGGTCCCCACATCTGTACCCTAGAGTTCAGAGTGGGGGAGGAACCGTGACAGTCCCAAACAAAACCAAAACTGATACCAGCCCTGAAATTAGACAAGTTAACTCTGAACTTTCAAAAGCATTTTCCTGTAGCTCCCCCCAAAAAATTAAAGGGGAGTAGGTATGTTTGAGACATTTTTAAAACTAGCAACTATGTACTGGTTTTTAAGCTTCTCTTGGAATAAAACTGGATTAGTCTATTATATCTCATCCACTACAGCCACCTGTAAATTCTTAAATGCTCTTACATTTTAGTCCAAAAAAGCGTAGTATTGTTTTTTTTTTAATTATCTACTGGACTAGTGATTACATTTCTATCTACAGCAAGGAATTCAAATGTAAGTGGGTGCTCTCTGACATAAGATTTAAGATGGGTCTTTTTTAACTTGTACAGTGTACATAGTGTGTAGTGTAGGGGCCACTGTATAGTTGAGGCGCTAAAGGAGCACTCAGTGAAAATGAGGCCATTGCAGAGAAGCTAAATTAGTTCTTTGTTTCAGTCTTAACTGCAGAGAACGTGAGGGAGAATCCCACATCTGAGCCATTCTTCTTAGGTAACAAATCTGACACAGTGTCCAAGATTGTGGGGTCAAAGGCGGTGGTTTTGGAATAAACTGATAAATTAAACAGTAGTAAGTCACCAAGACCAGATGGTATTCACCCAAGAGTCCTGAAGAAACTCAAATAGGAAATTGTAGAACTACTAACTGTGGTATGTAACCTGTTGCTTAAATCAGCCGCTGGAGGATAGCTAATGTAACACTGATATTTAGAAGAACACTTCAGACGCTATCCTGGCAATTACAGTCCTAACTGGTTGAAACTACAGTGAAGAACAGAATTATCAGACTCAGATGAACACTGTATGTTTGTGAAGACTCAACATGGCTTTTGTAAAGGGAAATCATGCCTCACCAATCATCTAGAATTCTTTAAAAGGAACAACAAGGAGGTAGAAAAGAGTGATCTAGTGCAGTGGTTCTCAAACTAGGGCCACCGCTTGTTCAGGGAAAGCCCCTGGCAGGCCAGGCCCATTTGTTTACCTGCTGCATCCACAGGTTCGGCTGATTGCGGCTCCCACTGTCCGCGGTTCGCCACTCCAGGCCAACGGGGGCCGCAGTAAGCAGTGCGGGTCGAGGGATGTGCTGGTGGCCCTTCCTGCACCCCCCATTGGCCTGGAGCGGCAAACCGCGGCCAGAGGGAGCAGCGATTGGCTGAACCTACGGATGCGGCAAGTAAACGAACCGGCCCGACCAGTCGGGCTTTCCCTGAACAAGCGGCGGCCCTAGCTTGAGAACCACTGATCTAGTGCATATCATGTACTTGGACTTTCAGAAAGCCTTTGACAAGGTACCTCACAAGGCTCTTTAGAAACATAGGCAGTCATGGGATGAGAGGAAAGGTCCTCTCATGGATCAGCAACTGGTTAAAAGACAAGTAACAAAGGGTAGGAATAAACAGTTTTCACAATGGCTAGATCTCAACAGCAGGGTCTCCAACAATCTGTACTGGGACCCTATGTTGTTCAACAAATCCATAAATGATCTGGAAAAGGTGGTAAACAGTAAAGTGGCAAAGTTGCCAGAGGATACAAAATTACTCAAGATAATTAAATCCAAAGCAGACTGTAGAGAGTTACAAAGGCATCTCACAAAACTGGGTGACTGGGCAACAAAATGGCAGATGAGCTTCAATGCTGATAAATGCAAGCAGTGCCCACTGGAAAACAGAATCCCAAAGATACATACAAAATAATGGGGTCTAAATTCGCTGTCATGACTCAAGAAAGATCTTGGAGTCATTATGCATAGTTCTTTGAAACATCTGTTCAATGTGCAGCATCAGTCAAAGGAATCTAATGTGAGGAATCATTAAGAAAAGGATTGATAGTAAGACCATAAATATCACAGTGTCACTATATAAATCCATGGTATGTCCACACTGAACACTGCATTCTGTTCTGGTTACCCCATCTCAAAGAAAAAAATATTAGAACTGGAAAAGTAACAAAGAAGGGCACCAAAAATGATTAAGAGTACGAATCAGCTTCCATAAAGACTGGGAGTGGGGAGGAGGGAGAGAATTGGGAGGATATGACAGAGGTCTATAAAATCATGAATGGTGTGGAGAAAGTGAATAAGGAAGTATTATCTACCCCTTCACATAACACAAGAATGAGGAGTCACCCAATGAAATTAATAGGCAGCAGGTTTAAAAACAACAACAAAAGGAAGTACTTCACATAATGCACAGTCAACCTGTGAAACTCATTACCAAGGGATGCTGCGAAGGCCAAAAATATAACTGGGTTCAAAAGAGAATTAGAAAAGTTCAGATGATAGGTCCATCGATAGCTATTAGCCAAGATAGCCAGGAATGCAAACCTATGCTCTGGTGTCTCTCAGCCTCTGGCTACCAGAAGCTGGGACTGGACAACAGCAGATAGATCACTCAATAATTGCCCTGTTCTGTTCATTCCCTGTGAAGCATCTACCATTGGCCGATTTTGGGCAAAATGGACCATTGTTCCAATGTGGCCATACTTATATACTATACATGTCCAAAACAAAAAGGGGGAAAACAGTCATCTTCAATTTGTCAAGTGAGTTGCTGAAGGAATATTTCCATTAACTCCTTCTTTAGGACTGAAAGAAAAAGCACAAGCTTTGGACAGGTTATTAAGAAAATTCATAATGACAAACAACCTGAGTAGAAATATCTACGAACAATCAGGTTGGATACGAAAAAGAAATAAAAGTGGTGGAAATAAAAGCATGCAATTCACTCCTCTTCTGCAGGATTATCAACAGACCAGGACTACAACAGCACTCCACAGATAAAGCAAAAAACTTTAAATGCTAATATGTTCCAGTTGGATTATACCTAATACAGTAAAAGTGCTTGTAATGTAACATCCCTGAAGTGAAAATACAATTCAATCAAGTCAACCTCTATATGTCTGACCAGCTAAATTTCATTTATCCTTCTCCGCCCTCAAAATATGACATTTCTAAATACTCTTGCCACTAAAATAGTCATACTATGATCCTATTATGCACTGAATGGCTGACCAAAAGAAGCACCTTGTCAGTCACTGGGATTAAGGAAGTCATCCATGTGTTTCAGTGGCTAGCCTATCATGGGAAATTGCAGAGCAGCTTCTGACCCAAAGATTTCTAACCAATTTTGACACTCCCTTACGCATAAGACAGAAAGAGACAGTTAAACGTTAGTTTTAAGTCTGTTTGTTTACCAAGCATACTGTTACATCCACAACAATAAATAGAGCTGCCTGAAATTCTTCAACAGAGCTTTGTTTTCCAGAAACTTCATAGAAATAAAAAGCTATTTAACAGCAACTGTGTGATTTCTACTAGCTGGTTTCCTGCCAGCTTGCTTGTTTGGTTCTTCAGCAAATCAGTCTTCCAGTTCTTTGGCAGCCTGCATGGCAATCTAATGGGGGAGCTGAGAGTCTTGAAGTCCTGGATCCTGATCTACTAATGTCCCAGGCTCACTGCAGCTCATCTGACCAGCTGCTGCAGAACAGGGGCTCCCAGCTCCCCCATGAGTCATCCAGGCAATCAGTTGGGAAGCCAAGCACACCTTGTAGCCAGGCCTGGTGTCTAAAACACAATTAGTCAAGTTTACATAACATTTCAAAGAAATCAATCACAAATAGTCTAGATCTAAAAGCCACAAACACTAGCAGAACACGTTTCATTAAACATTTAAGTCAGCATGGAGAGGTTTAGCTTTAATTTAATTAATTAATTGCATGTTACATAATCAGGTACACACAGGCAAAACTGTTTAAAAGGTTAAATATTTTGACTAAGGCAACTCCATATTAACACTAAGACCAATGAACTTTCTGCATAATGCTTTGCATCAAAATGAACAAGATAACAAACCCAGAACTCAATAAGGAGACACTACTGATTTTGTCAGCCCCCTTTCTGGATCAAGTTTCTTGAATGATTAATACAAAAAAAAGCCCACCACGTTCTATAGGCTTATTCCTCTCCCCCACCAAAAGAGAGAGTTAGAATGGGACTGAGTTTTACTTGCTTCCAAAGTAGTGCACTCAGGCTTCTACAGCTCCAGACTTATGTTCAGCTTCAGAATTGTATTCCAGAATTTTAGTTTTATTAAAGGAAAGTTTTCAGCCCTCACAAAAATAATAAAGAACATAACCTAAAAATAAATAAATTCCACAATATCTTCCCAAGCCTATAGTCAATAACTTGGGCTGGTGGGAACTGCTCTATTTATCTCAATAGCTTAGTAACTCTCAAACCTAAAGATAATGATTTGAATGCCAATATTAACTACTAAAATTATTAGTAGTTAATATTGACATTAGAATAATTATCTATTCAAAACAAGTCAGGCATTCTTATCCCCGATTCCTAAACTGCCTCCATCACCCTCCATGCAGCTGTCAGAACTTCTAGCTTCCTCTTCCTTGAGTTCCTCCTCTCCTAACAGCTTCTACAATGAACTTAGGTTGGGGGAGGGGGCGGGGTTGGGGTTCTGTCCACTGGCTCCTGCCAGCCAACCAGAGTCCCAGCTGCCAGCCCCGCTCACCCCACTGCCAGTCTGGGATCCCAGCCCTGTCCACATAGAGTGGGTACCTACCTTCTCCCTGGTTCTAGCCCATTCTCATCCTCTCTCTCTCTCTGCACTGAGCTGAGGGTGGGAGTGCGCTGAGCACAGGGCTGGAAGTGAAGGAGCAAGCTGGGGGTTGGGGTGTAGAGTCTGGCCAGGAGCTAGAATGAGGGAGGGGTCTCAGGGTTGGGGGAGGAGGTTTGGGTGTGGAGTGCTTACCTGGGCAGCTCCCATTTGGTGCGAGGGGTGCACGGGGGAATGGGGGGGGAGGGCGGTGCAGGAGTCAGGGCATGGGGGGGGATGCAGGGGCTAGGGTGTGTGGGCTAGGGTCCAAGGCGGCTCACGGCAGGGGGCTGGAGGGGATATGCCCTGATTCCACCCCCATTCCCCAAGGCCCCGTCCCCACCTCTTCTGTCTCCTCCCCAAAGCAGCAAGCGGTGCTGTGGATCTGCTTCTCCCCCTCCTGAGCAAGGGCCATCAGCTGATCAGTGGCAGGGAGGGAGAGGAGGAGGAGGGGCAGGAACCCAGCACAGTGGGGGAGTGGGGAGCTTGCCTGTCCTGCAGCAGCAGCCAGCAGGACCAAGCTTCTTCACCCTGCCCCCACCGGGGCGTGGGGCAGGGCGCAGAGAAGGGCGGGCCGGGGCAGGCAGAATTTTTAATGGTACACTGCTGCCTGCCGGGGTCCCAGCCACCAGCCTCACTTAGCCCGCTGCTGGCCTGCGTTTGGCAGCAGGCTGAGCGGGGCTGGCGGCTGGGACACAGCAAGCAGCAGCATGCCATTAAAAATTGGCTCGCGTGCCATCTTTGGCATGCGTGCCATGGGTTGTAGACCCCTGTTCTAAGGTATAGTCATGATCATATCAATCTAGCAGGTTTGCTGCACTGATTTAAATATAAAAGTGAGTAACTCATTCAAAAAGTTTTTTAAATTGATGTGGAGTTCCACCACAACAACCAGGAAGCTTGCAGCAGACTTTTAGTTCCAGCTTGCTGCTGAGTGCACGGGGCCTTCAGCCTGCTTCCATCTCTCCATTATTTTGTTCTTTCATTCTAATTAAGACTCTGGAGGGAACTTCTTATCAACACATGGTGGGCTAATGAAGAGCGATGAAGTGCTGCATTTCTATGCATGTGTGCAAGATTTGTGATCAACTTTAGGATCCTAAGCTCCCCAGAGGATATGAAATGTAGATTTGCACACTACAAATAGAATATATACTGTTGATTATAACCTGTGTGAACAGTACACAACTAATGAATACTTACTAGGGGAAGCATTAGCAGCTGAAAAATTGCTCTAGAGACTGGAGTAACGAGTGTGAATGAAGAAACCAATTTAAACAAGTATCAGAGGCTGGAACAGCAATTCTAGACATCTGCAAAACCTTAACCACAATAGTTACATGACTGTTATAAAAATATTAGATAAAGTAGAATACAAAGTTACTATGTCTGTATATATCAAGCCATAAGTTTGTTGTGACGTTTCAGAAGACAGCTGAGGGTACTACCAAGAGTACATGGGACTTCTCCACATTTTAAGCAATTACACATTTATTTTTGAGTTGGGAGACTGGCAATAAAACCACCTATCTACCAGACCCCCAATGTAGAGAGGAATGTATATCCCATACCAAAATACCTCATTTTTAATACCACACCAAAAAAAAAATTATTTCCATATCATATACAGATTGAAGAGAAAGATTATTTGATACAGAGCACTTAACGTTTGACAACATTCTTTGAGGACTTCATAAAAGGAATTAAGCGGTGTACTTCTTTACACAAAAACAAACTCCTCTGCAATATCTAGTAAGGAAGGTTTTGAATAACAGTCCCTTTATTCAGTTAATGAATGTTCACAATGTGCAGCTCTAAAACTTGGTGCCGTATAGTCTTGAATACAGTTTTTGTAAGAAAAGCATCCAATCAGTGCTTCATCTGATAGTCCTGAGCAAAGTACCTCCCCTCCAAAAGAAAATTGCAAGGCAGGAAAATGAGGTTTCCTAGAACTAAGAGAAGATTCTCTTTTCCCCAAAGCCTAGGGTTCTAGACAAGGGAGATCATATTCTATCCCATCAGAATCATGTGTATATTAGGGGAGATCTAATGGACTACATAACCGGTTTGGAACTATGCCATACCAAACAATTTTTCAAGCTCTCTGCAACTTCTTCTGACTGAGTGCCTTTTCAGCTATTAAAGGTGGGGGACCAGACAGTAGAACAAGCCAGCATAAGTGATATTTCATGCCAAATCTCTCTAGGTCTTTTGATGAACTGCAATTATGTCACTACAATAACAAGTGTGAGCAGTAATATTACAGGTTGCAACCACTATCTGCTTGCTCCAACTATCTTATGTCGTTATTGTTCTTTATAAAAATTTTCCCTTTAATGTTCTGAAGGCAGCTAGAACAAGGCAGCACAGAGAAAAAGAATATTTTGTAGCAGACATCTTCTACATACAGCTTGTAATTTATATGCCTTAATCATATACTCATTAATCTGCTTTCTGAAAAGAGGATGCCAAGTGTGTGTCATCATTCCTAGAGAGGGACATTAAGACTCTGCACTCGTCAGATTTTTTTTCCCCAGACATGATTTAAAATATTTGCTTTGGTTACAATACAAATACAGAAGGATAACACAAAAGGTAAAAAAAGAAGAGAAATATCTAGACTTTACTGAAAAATTCAGATCATTGTTTCATACCGATGTGTGGGGGGGGGAGAAGGTTCCATTGTTATATTTTTCTAAAAAGTTCCCCACTAAAATCATTACAGCCATTTAATAAGTAGTAGTCAGGCATCACCATGACTCAGTTATAATGGTCTTTTATAACACAATTGCTTGTAATATCGCTGTGTGTTCTATTCTTAGAATGGGTCATCATTAGATCTAGCTAAATAAACTGGGGTTTTTTCAGTGTACTAGAGGTTCCAAGAAAGTTTCAGTTCATGTTAACAACAAGGAGTTCAGTGGCACCTTAAAGACTAACAGATTTATTTGGGCATAAGCTTTCATGGGTACAAAACCGCTGCTTCAGATGCATGGAGTGCATGCCGTTCAGGTTGACTCAAATCCAAAAATTCTGGAAAAAAACCTGCAACAAATTGAAAAGTTTGTTTTGGGTCAAGTGGAACATGTTTTGTTCAAACAGAAATCTTGTGTCTCTGGGCATTTTTAAAGGGCTGTGGGGCAAACCCGTCCTTCCTTTCACACATAACCTACTCCTTCCGGTTTTGTAAACCCCAGCCCTTTACACCACATGGGATATTATGTACACTCCTCAGCACCGAGCTTGTGTCTTTATCAGTATTGTAAAGGCACACTACATGTCTTAGGTGCTGTAGGAAACAGTCAACAGCAGCAGGTATGACACTTTAATAAGCACTTTTGTAAGCCAATACATCTGGCTCTTCACAACTTTATAGTGCTTAGCTTCCCTACTTGTTTGCGGAGTGCACCCTGATGAAGCACTGATTGGATACCGATCTTGCAAAAGCTTTATTGAAAGGACTATAATAAAGGATTTTTAAAAAAATGGGGGGGGGGGGAGTAGAGACAGTTCAATAAAAAGCTAAGGAAATAAATTTTACAAATAGGTACATTTTCACCCATAGATCCTCTGTACCTTTGTACATCAGAACTGAATAAAAGAAACTATGCAACTATGTTTACCAAATCCCATCCAAAGAGGATTTTTTTTTGAAATGTGGGGACAGATTCTAGAAGCAGAATGGAATAAATCCAAATAGCCTTACACAATATGGTGGCAACTCCGTACTACCAACTATGTTGGATAGAAGTCTCTTCTCATACTTCAATAAACTACATCTAGTTTTTGGCTACCAGTCAGTGACAAATGAGAGCATACTATCAATATCACATCTACTGATGAAAGCAAACAGTGTGCACATTTATCTGGAGTGGGGAAGCCCCCAATTGCATATAATCTGGTTCAGCCATAGCTGGGATACTGGCTATTATGTATTATATATGCCCCTTTCTAATGAAGAGTACCTAGAGGGTCCCAGTTACCAGTCCCCAAGAATATACATCCTTTGTATTCTGAAGAACACGGAACAGCCTTTAAAAATTTGAGCCCTCACAACTGCATTCTCCAGTTAGCCAGAGAAAAGGTAAGGCACTAGCAACAAGAGTGTTTACTCCTACACACTGATCTACCAACATTCCTCAGTTGTCACTGAGGGGGATCATTTTTTCACCCTGCCTATTCCATTCCTGGCCCACCTTACAAGGCTGTTTGTGACAATTGTGAGGGTGTTTTTGTTTGTTTTTAAACACAATGTGGACTAAAAACAACCAATTCATTTTACACAGGCCATTGGACAGCCAGGGAGTGGTAATAAATTAGTCACTAATCACCTGAATTCAATTTGAATTCATGACCTAGAAATGGTAGGTTCATAATCCCTTAATGCAAGAATGTCAAACATCAGTCCGTTTGAAATATTTATGCTGCCCTGTAGATATATGGATCCTTCAGAAACTTAGACTAAAAAACAAAAACAAAATACAAACACCAAAAAAAAAAAAAATGCTTTTAACCTTCATGGTTGTGAAGCCAGCTTTCCAAAATGCATACCAAGGGCATGCTGTCTGCCAGAGTCTGAAGACAGCCTAGAACAATAACGGAGATAGGTCAACTCCCCTGGTTCTCCTGGAAGTTAATTCTAAAGACCAATAATGACAGTTTAATAACCAGCATTATCTATTTCATGTTTTCCCCACTGAACAGTACTGCAGGTGGCAAGAGGTATAGAATAATTAAGTAAGCTACCAGCAAAAGCCATCTTCTGCCCATCACCTTTGTGCAAACATCCCCTGATAACCAGTGGAAAGTCCACCATAGTCCAAGGGTAGCATGTAGTCCATAACTACACATCAGAATTAGAAGTGGAATAATGCCCTTACTACAAAACATGTTTTGTACCCCTGCCTTTAACAAACCTGAGCCATCTAGTCCAAACTTGCTTGCATTTTTGAACACAACAACAATTTTGTTAGATCTTCTCTGTCCCCTGGTTCAAGTGTCAAATTATTAAGAGTGCTGGCTCCCCCCTTTCTGCATTAACTGAAGTTTCCAGATAGCCCTAGGCAGGCTGCATTACAACAGTCTAACCTCAGACTTTAAAAGGGCATGCAGTGTCTGTGTCTAAGCCCTAGTCTGAACTACAAATCTATCTCAGTATAATTAAGTTGCTCTGGGTGTGGAAAATCCGCACCCCAGAGCAACGCAGCTATACTGACCCGAACTTCTGGTGTAAACAGCGCTATGTCAACAAGAGGGTTTTCCTGTCAACATAGCTACAGCCCCTCATGGAGGTGAAGTACCTACACCAATAGCAGAATCTCTCCCACCCATGTACGGTAGCTTCTTCATGAAGCACAACAGCAGTGTAGCACTGTAAGTGTAGACAAGCCCTAAGATGTCACTCTTCTAGCCTGTTTAAAGAATATACTACTTACACAGAAACATTATTTACATAGTTACTTTAAACAATCACTGAATATCAGCATACAAATGTGAAATATTTTACATCAGGAACATTCTTATGCTGCAATTTATTGTAAGTCATGTACTATGGAATATAAGGCATAAGTGATACTTGTAAAAAAGGTGACCGTAACATTTTTCTTTTGGGGAGCAGATGAGGGAGGGAACTTCTCCCCCCCACCCTCCCGAAATACCCTTTCAAATAAAGGGCTGCCCTTAAAGGAGCAAAAACCATTTACTTCTGATGGCATTGTGGGATAACAGTAGGTAAGTTGTTGACTAACGATAACTGCATGTCATGAATTTCAGAAGCTTATCTCAGAAATAGATAAAGCTCAGTCTGCTTTTTCATTACTCCTACACAACTTCAGTGATGGTCCCAGCAACATCAGAGTTGTGGAAACGTGAATGCAGAATTTGGTCTTTTAGTTTAGAGATGAATCCTCTCGTCCAGAGGTGGGCAAACTACGGCCTGCAGGCCCATCCTGCCCGGCCCTTAAGCTCCCCGCTGGGGAGGCTAGCCCCCAACCCCTCCCTCACTACCCTCCCTCCCCCTCAGCCTCAGCTCGCCATGCCACCAGCACAGAAGGGGCTGCACTGCAGGGGCAGGGGAGAGCAGGGAGGGAGGCTCACCTGCAGCCTCAGGGGAGCAGGCAGGTGGTGTGGGAAGTGGGGCGAACGCAGATGGAGGATTCAGGAGGAGCCCCAGGCAGGCTCTTCTCTCCAGCTGTGTGGCTGCCCCTGCTCCTCCGGAGTCCTCCGGCCATGTTTGCAGGGCCACATTCCGAAAGAGGCTTTAGAAGGGGGGTTGGACAGAGGGTGGGGTCCAGGGGGATGCCTGTCAGGGAGTGGGGGTGTTGGATAGGGGGCGGGGTCCCGGGAGGGGGCAGTCAGGGAACAAGGAGCAGGGGGGGTTGGATGGGTCGAGGGTTCAGTCAGGGGGCAGGAAGTGGGAGGGTGCGGATAGGGGGCAGGGGCCAGGCTGTTGAGGAGGCACAGCCTTCCCTACCAGGCCCTCCATATAGTTTTGGAACCCCGATGTGGCCCTCAGGCCAAAAAGTTTGGCCACCCCTGCTCTAGTCTTAAACATTTGTTGCTATGTATCTTGTTAAATAAAAAAAAAAAATTGTTCAAAATAAAATGGTGACGTGCATCTACACCTATCTCAAGCTTGAATAAAAGTATCAATTTAATACTCTGGGAGCCAAGCAACGAAAGCTTAAGTGATCGTTAAGATTGTACTGTAAATTATTTCTTTCACAAACTACCTGGTGATCATCCCTGGTGCGTGGACTGGCAACAGTGCATTTTGTACATAAGAGAGTCAATCAAAGCAATACTTCTGCAAATGCACTGTTCAAGTGCTTGTCGAACACCCAGAAATATGCAGATCTTTTTGTAAGGCCAGATCCACACTACAAACTTTTGGTGGCATAGCTATGGAGATAAGGGGTGTAATGAGGTGAGATTTGTAACAGACGGAGGAGGGTGTTAACAATACATGCAGTTATACTAGCAAAACTGCCACACTAGTGGAGTTTTGCCAGTACAATATAGATATATGTGTACTCGCAAAGCTTTCCAACTGAAGATCTTGCTCACAGCCTGGTCTACACAACAAAGTTTTGTTGACAGAAGTTGCCTTTTATTGCCACAGGTTTTCATGCATCCATACCCACCTCTGATTGCAAGAGGTGAAACTCTGAGGTCGTCGCTAAAATAAAAACAACTTCCTTGATGGACAAAAATTCTCAGGAGATGTACTTGCTCTAGCCAAATGCTAGTGCAAATATTACATTACCTGTATAGTAAAGAGAGTTTTCCAGCAACAGCCCACAATGCCCCTATCCCTGGGACTAGGACTATTCCAGTCATAGTTTTGACCACCACTGCCCCAGAGATCACATAGTGACTGGAAGGGCTCCCCCACCCTCCCTTTTAAAATACTCAGTGAGTTTTGGAACCGTCTCTTTTCCTGTTAGCCCACATTCTAAGCACAGACAGGTATGGCTCTGCTTAAGGACAGAGCTCCAATTAAGCCACATGCTCCTGTGTGGACCAGGAAAAAATTATGGATCTCTTTGGCCTGTGGGCACAAAACGTAAGTGCAATCCCAGCTGTTGGGTAATTACAGGAATAAGTGTTTGAAGATGATGCAGAGATCTGTTGTAGCAACCCCGGGCAAAAGTGGAGGAGTTCCGGTAGACATACCAGAAGGTGAAAGAGGCCAACAGAAAACCTGGGACCACCCTCCAGACCTACCACATCTATGATATTTGTGTGTGAAAGGGTCCCTGCCAATTTGACAGTGGAAATTTTGCAAGACCCAGAGGGAAGAACTGCAGCAGTGCTCACTAAAGGACAATCTTGTTCAGGAGGGAGACAAGGAGAGGGATGCAAGAGAGCCAGTGGTTCTTCAATTCTAGACTGACCCAGCAGAGACCTAGAAAAGCCCAGAGACTGAGCCCAATGAGGAAGGGGAAGTGAGCACTGATAGGTGTAGTTCTGCACAATTTTTTCTTCAGAGTCTGATGCGTCCCTAATCACCATGCCCCCTGCCCCTTTTTAGATGGTGACCATTTTCATATGCTCAGCAAACAAAGGAATTTACGTCTATAGTAGCCAGTTCATTTTAAAAACCATGTACTGGCAATAAAATAAAATATTATAATTTAGTAGGCATCACATCTTAGCATCAAGATGATGTCTTTTAATAATTGAAATTCTAACATAGTAAAAAAAATAAGAAACTGCAACAGACATATTGAAACAATTACTTGAGCATAAAAATAAACTATATGAAGTTTAAAATATTCTTTGCAAGCAATCCAGCGACTGTACCTGATTTTTTTTAATTAAAAAAGAGTGAGCTTTTACAGTAAACATGATGTGAATACTACAAGATGGTGTTTATAACATTACATATCAGCTCCACTTCTGTCACAGTAGCGATTCTAGAAAGTGTTATAACCCTCAACATTTATTGTTAACAAGTTCACTCATTTATTTCAATAAAATTGTGCATGGGGGGGAGGGGAGAGAGTTCCTTTTAAATCAGTGTACATTTATCGGCTCTTACGAAAGAAGCGTCACAGGCCAAATTGCCACCCCTCTCACCAAAGTTATAACTGGCATTTACAAATCATTTAAAATCTCTACTGAACCACAATATACAAACTAGTACACAAAAGCAGCAATCTTCAATACAGTGGCACACTCTTAAAGTGCCAAGTTCTCCCTCAGCTATACAGTTTCTTGACAGGTTCTCATAACTGCCTTTGTTTCTGCTGATTTTGAACAGCCAAGCAGTCTTTCCACTTCACCCTTCCAGTAACATGTCCCCCTTTGTTTCACAAAGATTATGCAATATAAAACATGCAGCATGAACAGGAGTTTTTGCCACAGAGATTCAACGTAACAAGGAAGCACCATCACACCCTTTCAGTCTACCAAATGCACAGCATCCCACACCTGCTCAGATGCTAGTTAAGTCTCTTCTTCCAGTGTATGGTTTCAAAGCCACGGAAGCAAAGGGTAGGCAAGGTCCCTCACAATCACAATTGGCATTTCAACCCCACCAATGTTAATGTGCTGGTCCAAGAACAAGGTTCCTCCTTGTATCTACCATATTCCTACAGATGAGAGCAGTGTCAGTGAAGCGTTGCTGTGCTCCACCAGAGACTGCACAGCCATAGAAAAGTACCCCTTCAGTAGCAACACATTGGGGAAAAGTGGGAGAGCAGTAGAAACAGGATCTGTATCCCATCTATCACCCCACAACTGTTCAGGAAGCCCACTACTTCACGTACAACTATATAATGGCCACCAGCCTCTGATGGATTTTTCCAAGCCCAAACTGATTGCCCACTGACCAATAGCAGTCCAGGACTGCAAGCTTCCAGTGCGTAATTGCCATCCACTTTTCTACTGTCATTTTGGTAGTAATCTCTTTACTTGAGAGCTAGGGTGAGCTCAGTGCACGGATCCAGGTATGCGGACTTCTGCACCTGGAAGTAATATATTCATTGCTGATTGTCCCAGATCTGCATCACAATACAATCCCACCACTCTGTTTATTTCCTGGCCGCAAAAGCATCACTCTACAGGGTAAAGTCAGCACATGCCTGCAGCACCGTGCAATTTTTATTCACCATCTGCATCATCCATTCCTCCTCAGCATGTCCTGTCTCATCTTCACCACAGCTACTCTGGTGATAGCAGCTTAAAGTTCCACAATATAGAAGAACTGGGCACCCAGTGTCTAAAAGCAGCCATAAGAACTCCAATGATCCATGCAGAAACCACATTTCCGGTGGCAAAATGAGAAGACTGAAAAGCAGCACAAGGAACTTTGGGATTTTTTTTTTTTTAAAAGGTCATGAAAATTATGGAACAGAGGAAAGATAATTGTGGAAATTTGACTCCAAGCACAGTCTGGTATCCCACCATACACTATAAGAGTCCCACAAATCACTATGCTGTAAGGTGGCATGTGGAGGCATCCCAGTGTCCCTGAGCCAGTGGGAACCAAATCTTCTTTTGACAATGCATGACATTGGTAAAGGTAACCAATGTGCACATGTTCTAATACATAGCAACATTGACAGATATAAGCCAACTACAGTTCTAGCAGTGAAACTTTCTAGCACAAACATGGTCTCAGTCTCATGCCTCGTACCCAGTTATAAATTGTTCTATATGACAGAAGGGGAGCGGAGAGGTAATGGTATGAATACTGAGATGTAACAATTTTATGAATACTGTATGTGATTAGGGCAATGAGAGGAAGTTTTGTATGTTGTGTTAAGCATTTCCTGTATGACTATATTAAGTCAACATTGGAGGCTGCAGGAAAAACAGACATTGATGGCTTCCCAGATAAGTACACCCAAGCACACACTTGAAGGACAATGGGAAAAAAGCACAAAATCTATCAGCTTCAAGGGATCTTACCATCCTTCCCCCCCCCAAAAATACAATCTAGTTTTGCCAGATTGGGAATTTTGAGATCAAAACAATACTAAACAGTTTAGAGACCTTGGGGCCGGGGGAGGAAGGGAGAAATCACTTGTTGTCAGAAGCTGCCTAGGGAGACAGGCTGAGAGAGAGAGACTGACTCTCTTTGCAGAGGTGGTCTAAAGAAATTTGACCTTCCCATATCCAAGGAATGGCTAGCCTTACAGAAAAGTAGATGTATAAAGTGTTTTATTAAGATGTTTTCTCTGAGGTGCCTTGGTCCTAAATAAGTTATACTTTGGTCACTGAATTACCACTGTCATTAACCTGGAGGGAAGAGAATTACAGGGTCTGGACATAAATCAGACCTTGCAGCTTTAGCTATAGCCACAGTTGCGTAGCAATCAGAGTTGCAACCCAATTGTGGAATAACTGTGTGGTTGCACCCCCAAGACAAGTGATATCTAAAAGCCTGAGACCTGGAAGGGCCTGCACTAGAGGAAACCAGGAGGGGTCAGAGGTGCAGTTTGCCTAGTAACGACATCAATAATTTTATAACAGACTGTTAAGAAACATAACACTGAGGACGTCAGTTTGATACTAACTTTTATCGAAGAGATGGCCATGATACCAATCCAACTGTCTGCCCTCTTTAGGAGGAAGGGGGGTCAGGAGATACTTCCATCATAAATAATTATGGTCAAAGTATTATTCAACGGTACTAAGTGGACATAATTTGTTATGTACAGTTATTTCCATTTTAAATCAGGAACCACTCAGGCACAACAGTGGCTGTAGCTAAAGCTCAATCTGTGTTTCTTTTTAAGGTATCAAAAAAGTCTAAAAAATTGTGAGCCAGGTTCTGGGATTTGAAGCCATAAAGCCAGATCAAGTTTTCTACTTGTGACCTGCCAAATTAGGCAAAGACAACAATTTGTGTATACCAGCTCCTTCAGCATAGACTTCACTGGCATTTGCTAGGCAAGCAAACTAATAGCTTGACCACAAAAAGTATAATGGCTGACAATCATAGAATAGCAAAGAGATGGAAGAATCTTAGGAGACCATTTTTCTAGTCCATAACAATAAAATGATAATTCCATACAACTATTTTCCCTTGTGTTTGAACCCGCCATTGTTCTTTTAGATCTGCCATAAGCCTGCTCCAGTAGTTGTTCAAAGGTGGTTGACATCCAACTATTATCCAGGTCCAAATCTGCTCGGTTTTAAGTTAGACAAGGATCAGGTCTGTACAAGTAACAATCTCTTCCTATAGACTACCAGGGCTGCCTCAGCATTTGCAAGTCATGACTGATAAGTTTTTCCCATAATGCAAATTGAGTAGCCTTAATTTTATCAATCATGACGCCTATAATGTTTTGCAAGAAGTTAAGGATGTCAAAGCTACTTAGACAAGCATCTCTTTAGTCCTCTGTTCTTAAAGCTGGGATTCAGAGAACAGTATAAACTGCCACGATACTAAAGCACTAATATGAAGTGTCTATTTTTGAACAATCTTTTAAGACGTATGTTCTCACTGAGATAAAGTCAATTAAAAATAAGAATAATAATTGGAGCTATCCATGTTCAAGAGTATTCCAGGTTTGTCTTAACTTGAAAAAGTTTACCAACACTTCCATGGAACTTAAACAAATGTTCTATCTAAAGTCAGATGCTTTGTGCTATGAGGCCTTCCCCACATTTGGAATCCTCTTTAAATCAATTATACATGCACAAAGATGAACTTCAGCCAAACACCTACAAAGTTTTGGGAGGAGGAAGGAAGAAAAATATGATTTTACAATTTGATCTCTGAGGGATTAAACAAATCTCAGCTTATTAAAAATGACCATCATCCAAATAAAAAAGACTCAACATTGTGTGCAGATAATACAATCGTGTTGGTCTCTTCAGTACATGAGAAGACCAATTCTTTTGTTTAATTTAAGTTAAGGTAAAGAATTTGACTCTGTATTTACCTAAGTCTTTTAAATTACTGTTCCTTCTTTTACTTCAAAACTAAAAATAAAGGTTATTTCATATTATCTACAAAAATTCTTCAAGGTACCGACAACAGGTAAAGGCTCCAATTTTTGTAATATTTTTGTTTTCTGTTTATTTTTAATGAGATAGTTAAAGTTAGTTCTGTATAGTTTGTACTTCGAAGAGAGGTTCTGGGAAAGGAAAAAAAAGTCTTAGGCTTATATGACAATTGGTATTTTTCCAATCCAGACAATCAGTCATTACTTTTTTCAAGGGTAAAAAACATGTCAATACTTTGAAATTACCAAAAGGGACTGGTATAATCCTGCTACAATATATTTGGAACAACATAAATATTTCAGTGTAGTTCTGGAAGGGCAACATTAAAAGTGTAAAGCACAAGAAGCTATATATTAGGCATTACAAAGGAAGAAGATGGATATAAATGTAAGGAATGTACAATTAAGGCAGATCCATGCCAAGATCTTGGCTATTTCCTGTCTGTCCATTGAAACAGTATCCTCCCTCTGAAGACAAGAATGCTCAGCCAATACATTTAAATACTCCTTTTCTTTTTACAATGAAGTGACTACTTGTGGCACCTTAGAGGCTAACAAATTTATCTGAGCATAAGCTTTCATGAGCTACAGTAGTACTCCTTTTCTTTTTGCGGATACAGACTAACATGGCGGCTACTCTGAAACCTGTCACTTTATTGTGTATCTACTGTATACTCTGACATGGAAAATATTAAAGGTTAGATGTTCCGAAACTAGACATTTAACTTTGATGAATGAAATATTGCCACAAAAATATGGAATAGCAATCAAGCCTAGTAATAGACATTACTCTGTCAGCATTTAAGTAGTTCCCAGAAAGTTTAGCCTCTCCATTTATTGAGGAGACAACTCCACCATACAAAAGCCTCTTTCACATCAACTAAATTTACACTTGTTATCCAGGGAAGGTAAGTGCAGACTTAGCACATTTTTAATATCAGAGTTTTTCCCAGAAAATTCAAGTGAAAGTAAAGAAGGTGGAGGGGTTGGGGGAATATAGTGCATTAGCACACCAAGCTGCCAGAGAGGTCAGTTCACATGGTATTCATAAAACAAAAGCATGCAACTTGCACCCCACTAGTTCAAAACTTGACATCTGTTTCCTTGGGTTTACAGAAGAGACTTTTTTGAGACGGTCATTTATGGCAAGTCTGTCTTGTGTTAAAGCTATTAATTTAGTTCCCCCCTCTCTGCTTTGCAAGATACAACTGATTCTTTACTCATTTAAGTTCATGCTGGATTTTAAAGGAGGATGGGAATCAGTGTGAGGTGAGAAGATGGTCATAAGTGCTTATGCTACATATCTATTATGTTCTTGTATCCCGTTACCGGTCAGAAAAATTGAAAAAACAAGAATATTGAATATCATCACTCTTACCCCCAATTTTAAACACAATTCCTCCTAGACAAAGGGAAGATGTCTTTCAGGGAAAAACCTGTGATTTTCAATTGTGTGAGCTTAACATGATTGAAGAGCCCCATGAAGCTGGAGGCTAAAGAAGTCTGAAGCTGTGTAAGATGGCCATATTGTAGTCTAGGCTCCTGCCATAGGCTGTCTTCACTGCAGATCAGCAGATCAGCACTGAGGTTTGCTTAACCCACGTGTAGGGCGACCACATTTTCAAAAGGCAAAAGCAGGACACATGCAGGAACCCTGCCCCTATGGCCCCACCCCCTGCTCCTCTACTCCATCAGGCCCTGCTCCACCCCCAGAGCCAGGCTCTGGAGCCAGGCCACTGTGGGGAACAGTGCCTGCCCCATGCCGCCCAGGGCAGGTGGAGGGTCTAGGGCTCCCCACAGCAGCCCAGGCTTCCTGGGTGGGTCTTACTAGTGCCTGGCCCCAGCTTTTGGCTGGGCCAGTGGGCAGGGCCCAGGGGGAAGAGGAGAAGCATGGGGTGGGGCCTCATGGCGAGTGGGAGCTAAGGCCCACCTCAGTCACCGGCAACAGCGAGAGGCGGACGCTGCCCCTGAGCCTCAGGCAGACACAGAGCAGCGCTGCAGGGAATCTGGGAAAAATGCTATCCCAGCGTCATTCAGCAAGAGACTGGGACTTGAACTCTTTCAGGACTGTCCTGCCCAATCCTGCAAAGCCCTATTTGAGTTACAGGTGAGTGCAGCACCAGCAAGCACACAGTGTGCATCATTAGGACTTGCTGTGGCACAGCCTAGACATCTTGTGCTGCAGTAATTCTTCCCCCGTAGATTATGGGAGAACTTGTGTCTTTCTGAGCACACAGGGGAATTATGGGAAGCCACTGAAGGAACATCCGCACTCAAGCAGTTCAGCTTGCTTCCTCATGCAAAGTGGGCTGGCTACCAGCCTCAAAAGAAATCTTCATCAGGATGTTTGGTCTACAGCCCCTGACAAGCCAGCTAGCTCAGGCTGAAGGCATAAACGCGTCACTCAACTTGGGTGAGATGTGTGGTCAGGAGAGGGCTGGTGCAGCACCTAGATAAAAGTAAGCTAACTCTGCAGTGAAAATACACCCTTATAGTACACAGACAGCCAACATGTCTTCACACACACACACACACACACACACACACACACACACACACACCTTAGCCTCCATATTAAGGGGCTTTTCTATTATGTTAAGGTAACAAAAAATCCACACACCCCTTTAATCCATAAATACAGGACCTGCGCATGCACATGCACACTGCAAGCCATGTATTATGGTTAAGTCTACGATTGTCACATATATTTTTAGTAAAAGTCATGGACAGGTCATGGGCAATAAAGAAAAATTCAGGATGCCTGTGACCTGTCCCTGACTTTCACTAAAAATCTCTCTGACAAAATGGGGAGGCGGTTTCATCT
Source organism: Lepidochelys kempii (assembly GCF_965140285.1). Lineage (NCBI taxonomy): Eukaryota > Metazoa > Chordata > Testudines > Cheloniidae > Lepidochelys > Lepidochelys kempii. The sequence continues at coordinate 181,989,594 of NC_136380.1, forward strand.
CAGCACTCTCTGCTGCTAAGGCTCCAGGGTCCTGCTACTGCCTGCCACAGTTCGGCAGCTGCGGGGGCTCCCCCCACCAGGACAGAGTCTAGGAGCTGTGGAGGGGCTGGCTGGGAGAGTTCCAGCACCAGGGCAGAAAATGTCCTGGAGGTCAATGGAAGTCACGGATTCCATGACATAACTGTGGCTTAATAATGGCTTTAAAATATTATTACAAAGAAATGTTAACTAAGATCTGACTCCGTACAACTGTGTTTCTAATAAATTAGATATAAAGAAATCTAGCACTGTAACAGCCTCCTGTTTAGACCTCCTGCTAAAAATGCTTTAGTCTCAAGTTTGTTTTCCTCTGGAAAAAGCAACACATTTACTAATGATTGCTGTTCATCTTTCCCAGGGCTATTTTCACAGTCAATGGTTTGAAGACAGAACAGTTACTTTGGTTCTATAAATAGCCAGCAAGTAGCTTCACAATTCAGCTATCCAGACACCAGTATCAGATAGCAAAGTATTAAAAAACTAAGAGTCTCATGTACGGTAAACTTACACATTTTTAAGAGCATGCACTGGAAGGAAAGATGCTTCAGACATCTCTCCACCTCTGTCTTTGTAAATATAAAGTGTTCCTTTGCCAAATCATCATTTAGTTGAAGTGCTTCTACCCAATGCTTACTCCATAAAACTGGGAAAATAGTCACAACAAGACAGTCACTGTGACCTATGACAGTGCATGCATCCGATGAAGTGAGCCGTAGCTCACGAAAGCTTATGCTCAGATAAATTTGTTAGTCTCTAAGGGTGCCACAAGTACTTCCTTTCTTTTTATAAATTTAATATTAGTCTAGACAAAGCACTAGAAAACATGCATAGGAAACTATTATATTAACATAGGGCTTGGGGTTTGATTGTGCTGGACAATCTACAAACAGTTAAGAGAATCTCTGTCTCAGACAGTTTACAAACTGAAAAACAACAGATTAAGGGTCAGGAATGGGAACATAACCACCAACTGCATATGTACAAAATCAGAACAGAGTTCTTATATGTTCTGCTATTTGGTATTTTTTTAAACTGGTAGCAATCAAGTGAGTAATGAGAGGGTATGAGAACATGAGGAAAAGGGAAGACGGAGAGTCACAGTTCATCACTTGCTCAAAACATGATCAGCAACAGGCTTTTGTAGGCATCCTGAAAGAGGAGCCTTTAAAGATTTGCAGTATTAAGGCAGAGGATATACAGAGTTGTCAAGGTTCCTCCCCCACTCTGAACTCTAGGGTACAGATGTGGGGACCTGCATGAAAAACCTCCTAAGCTTATCTTTACCAGCTTAGGTCAAAACTTCCCCAAGGTACAAAATATTACACCCGTTATCCTTGGACTGGCCGCTACCACCACCAAACTAATACTGGTTACTGGGGAAGAGCTGTTTGGACGCGTCCTTCCCCCCAAAATACTTCCCAAAACCTTGCACCCCACTTCCTGGACAAGGTTTGGTAAAAAGCCTCACCAATTTGCTTAGGTGACTACAGACCCAGACCCTTGGATCTTAAGAACAATGAACAATCCTCCCAACACTTGCACCCCCCCTTTCCTGGGAAATGTTGGATAAAAAGCCTCACCAATTTGCATAGGTGACCACAAACCCAAACCCTTGGATCTGAGAACAATGAAAAAGCATTCAGTGTTTTACAAGAAGACTTTTAATAAAAAATAGAAGTAAATAGAAATAAAGAAATCCCCCCTGTAAAATCAGGATGGTAGATATCTTACAGGGTAATTAGATTCAAAAACATAGAGAACCCCTCTAGGCAAAACCTTAAGTTACAAAAAAGATACACAGACAGAAATAGTTATTCTATTCAGCACAATTCTTTTCTCAGCCATTTAAAGAAATCATAATCTAACACATACCTAGCTAGATTACTTACTAAAAGTTCTAAGACTCCATTCCTGGTCTATCCCCAGCCAAGACTACAGACAGCCACAGACCCTTTGTTTCTCTCCCTCCTCCCAGCTTTTGAAAGTATCTTGTCTCCTCATTGGTCATTTTGGTCAGGTGCCAGCGAGGTTACCTTTAGCTTCTTAACCCTTTACAGGTGAGAGGAGCTTTCCCCTGGCCAGGAGGGATTTCAAAGGGGTTTACCCTTCCCTTTATATTTATGACAAGAGTATACAAGCGGAGATTCTCCCATGCCTAAGGGGTGTAAGGTATTTCAGGGTGACTCTGACAGGAGGTGATAAAAGGTGAGAATTGGTGCCACAATAGATTAGATCAGCCAGCTGGAGGGAGGATGGGGGTTAAACTGTGAAGGGCCTTAAAGGCAAAGACAAGAAGCTTGTGTCTGATGCAGAGGTTAAGAGAGAAACCACCAAGCAACTCCATTGATGTAGTCAGAATAATGAGCCAGGAGGATGATTTCATTAAGTACATGGTAAAGGCAACTCTAATTCTTAAGAGGCAACGAATGTGACATCTGCTATGACAGAGCCAGTGACACAGTGCTGCAGGGTAATATAACAGTATGATATCAGAAGTGTCAAGTAAAGACTTAAGAGCCTAGAAATGTATATTTGAACAATTGACACATCCCAGAAGCAAGATGCTCAGGGCATTTTATGCTAGTTAATGACCAATACCTTGACTTTTCAAGTGCTAGCACCAAGACACTGAGCCATCTGTTAAGAGAAAAGGCCTCACATTGGCTATAGCAACACCTCTGGCTGCCTACACAAAAATAATTCATTTAGGAACATTAAGCTTAATTATTTAGTCAACATGGAACTGTAATCTACTTCCCAGTGGATCTGAAGAGTTTTTCAGCAATTGGGGATATGCAGTTTTATTCCTATAAATTTAAAAGAAAAGATGTAGGAAATAGGGCTTCTATGCTGTGAAGTCTGAAACCATGTTCTACTACTTCTACCATGTTACACTTTATGGATGTCAGATGTTTTTATGTTAGCAACTGGACACCAATTAGCACAAAAGAATTTAAAGAATGGATGGTTCACTGTGTAAAGCAACAGAACTTAATGGCCTAGGTTTTTCTTGTTACACATTGCCAGGGAACACTGAGTGGACACTGAGCTTAAAGCATAAAATTTTTTAAAAGGTCACAAGATTATAGCATTTAAGGGGAAGGCAATACCTAGCCATTTTTCCCCATCCTTTATCAATTAATTTTCTGAATTTACTGAATTTATCGGGTATAATATTAGGGATTTTGTTTAAACCCATTTACTGCTAGCACCCCTCCGCATATGCAGTGCTACTCCATTCAAATCAGTGGTATGAGGGCAACCTGTCCCTTACACAGCATTCAGCAGTTTAGCAAGTGCTTTATACCCAGATATTCCTGGAATGCTGTGCCATAGTTAAGAGGTTGAAATAATCACATGCCTCAGGGAAGAGGAGAACTGGATATAAGTTACCTTTAGAAACTGAACTATGTTGAGTATTTTGCAAAGTTTCTTTGACCTGACGCTTGCAGGATTACAAAATACAGCAGGAAATAAAGGACTGAATTAGTATCTCATTAGGAATTAACTTTGCAAAGCTTGATGAAAATTACTGAGGCATTAGGAGTGAAGCTAACTAGGGGTTAACTGTGTTATACAACTGTTTAAGTCATCTCTAATTATGTGGTGTAAGTATATTAAGAATATATAGTCCCAGAATGCTGGGAATAATTAAGAAAGGGATAGACAATAGGACAGAAAATATCGTGTTGCCTCTATATAAATCCATGGTACACCCACAAATTGAATACTATGTGCATATGTGGTCGCCCCATCTCAAAAAAGATTGGAATTGGAAAAGGTTCAGAAAAGGGCAACAAGAATGATTAGGGGTATGGAATGGTTTCCATAGGAGGAGAGATTAATAAAGGTTGGGACTTTTCAGCTTGGCAAAGAGACTGCTAAGGGGAGATATGATTGAGGTCTATAAAATCATGGCTGGTGTAGAGAAAGTAGATAAGGAAATGTTTACTACTTCTCATAACACAGGAACTGGGGTCACCAAATGAAATTAATAGGCAGCAGGTTTAATACAAATAAAAGGAAGTATTTCTTCACACAACGCACAGTCAACCTGTGGAACTCCTCGCCAGAGGATTTTGTGAAGGCCAAGACCGTAACAGGGTTAAAAAAAACCCTCGATAAATTCCTGGAGGATAGGTCCATCAATGGATATTAGCCAGGTGTCCCTAACCTTCGTTTACCAGAACCTGGGAATGAGCAACAGGGGATAGATCACTTGATGATTACCTGTTCTGTTCATTCCCTCTGGGGCACCTGGCCCTGGCCACTGTCAGAAGACAGGATACTGGGCTAGATGGACCTTTGATCTGACCCAGTAGGCCATTCTTATGTACATATGCACGAAGAAAATTAGTTTAGCACATTAGGACAGGTTTAAAACATTGTCAACCTGATATCAATACCAAGGAAAGTAATGGAAGGGCTGATAATGGGACTCTTAATAAAGAATTAAAGAAGATCATATAATCAACATGGGTTCCTAGAAAACAGATCCTGTCAAACTATCCGAGTGAGAGATTACATGTTTGGTTGATAAAATTATCACAGATCTTCACAAACTTCCCTTCTTAGATGCCCATTAGCTTGCTGTGAGGTGATCCAAGCACTGGCTCCCATGTGCCCTTTGCTTACTGGACCCAAGCAGAGTTTAGGCACTGTTCCTGGCTTTGAGCCTCCAAGTTCAGACCTCATGTGTCCCCGTTCTTGGCAGTAGGGATCTGACATTCCAATTGGGTAGACCATGAAACTCGTGTTCTCTCCCTCAAGCCTCCCCAGCAGCTCTTGCACATTCCCCAAAATTCCACTCAAAGTGTGAGCATTCCAGTTAAGCTCTTCAGGGGTATATAGTAGTGAAAGCAAACTGACAACAGACTTTACACAGGGCTCTAAATTATTTACTCTTTATTTTTCACAAGAGATAAAGATTAGACAAAATAATAAACACCCGCAAATGCGTTTTCCTGGTCTCAGTTTCCTCACCACTCTGGAAAAAGTTCTGAGCACAGGCCAGAGTCCTCCAAGGAATCCAGAAGCCTTCCTCTCCCATTGCTCTCCTACACATGGCTTCTCATCCACATGATTCCCTCTCCCCCACCCCGCTCTTATAGCCTCCATCCCCCTTATGGCAGGTGAGACTGATCAGCCTCATGAAGTGAGGCAAGTCCCATACCAGGTAATCTGTTGCTTAGTTACCAGCTCACCTGGGCAGATGGGTTCTTCTGGAGGGAGGAATCAACCTTTTGTCCTGGACGGTTCCATTTCAAATTAGAGAGTGCCTACGTTAATGACCCTTCACTGTTGGAATTCCAGTCCAACATGAAGGTTCAAGGATAACAGAGAAAGCAAACTGCCCATTCAAAAGGTCTTCAGTATGCCATATACACATAATGAGCTCATGATTTCAAACAATTCATAAGCTATATAGATTCCCCAAGTCATCACAAAAGGCAACTGTTGATGTAATATAGTTAAGATTTCTGAACGGCATTTGACCAGCTACAGCACAAAATGTTGATAAACCTAGAATGATACACAATAGACATGGCACACATTAAATGGATTAAAAACGGTCTTGACAGGTCTCAAACTGTAATTGTAAACAGGATGCTGCTAGAAGCACCCTGAACAGATACTGCACGGATCAGTTCGTGGACCTACATTAATATTTTTATCAATAACCTGGAACAAAAACAATCACTAAGTTCGCAGAGGACCCAAAGATTTGGGGAGTGGTAAATAAAAAAAAAAAAAAAAAAAAAGAAGAGGACAAGTGACAAGCAACTGATACAGAACAATCTAGATCGCTTGGCAACCTGGGTTTCAATACACCCAAATGTAAAATTGTACATCTAAGGACAAAGAATACAAGCCAGATTTACTGGATGGGGAAGTATCCTGGGAAGTAGTGACTCTAAAAAGGACTTGGGAGTCTTGGTGGAGAATCAACTGAACGTCAGCTACCAGTACAACCGTGTCGCCAAAAGTTCTAATACAACCCTTAGACATATTAATAGGAATAAACTCGGGATATTCTATTATCTCTGCACTTGGCACTGGTGCTACCACAACTGAGATACTGTGTCCAGTTCTAGTATTCACAACTCAAGAAAGATGTCGATAAACTGGAGAGGATTCAAAGAGCCATGAGAATGATTAAAGAATTGGAAAACATGCCATATAGCAGTCGACTCTAGGAGCTTGATCTGTTTAGCTTAACAAAGAGAAGGTTAAGAATTTGATCACACTAGATAGAGGAAAAAATATTTGATAATAGAGGTGTCTTCAATCTACCAGACAAAGAGATAAGATCCGATGGCTAGAAGCTGAAGGTAGACAGATTCAAACTGGAAATAAAGCACAATTTATTTATTTATTTTTTAACATGGAGGGTAATTAACTGTGGGAACAGTTCATCAAGGGTTGTGGTGGATCCATCACTGGCAATTTTTAAAATGAATGTATGTCTTCTAAAAAAGATTATTCTAATTCCATCAAGAATTAATTCAGGGAGGTCAGAATAGATGATGCAGTGGTCCTTTCTGGCTCTAATCTATGAATCTCTTCAAGCCACATTCATTTTTCTGCTTGACTTTCCACAATTGATATTTTTAGGGTACAATTTAAATCGCAAAACAGACATTTCACTGTTTACTAACCTCCAACTTACCCTGCATCACTTTTGTACAAGAGGAATGAAGAATAAAGAGAAACCATCTCAAGTTGGTTACAGTAGATTCTTCCCGTTACTTTTCAAATATTTTAGACTAGTTTACATACCGGTAGTTGTTTTAATTACAGCTACTAGAAGACCCATTCTGCCATCCTATAACAGTTACAGCCTACTCCACAAGTCTGGCTCAACAAGGCAGGGTTCTGGAGGCCCAAACTGGCAGAGAAAACGGGCTCAGAGGTAGTCTCAGCACATCAGGAGACAGCCCCAAGGGGGTCTCTGTGACCAAAACCATCATACTGAGCACATCCACAAACTCTCCCCCATCCCCACCCCCCAGGGACTTAAACAATTAAGGCTCTCAGTGCTTCACTATGCTTTACAGGCCTATTAGCTTTAGCCCACAAAAGCATTGTGATATGGTATCATACATTCCACAAACCAGACGGTCATATGGTGATATTTTCCATCAGTATTTAGTTTTGCACTGTTTTCTTATTTATATTCATTGTAAAGATTGTGTTGCATAATCAGTATTTTCCAGTATGAGATAATATCATGCTGCCTGGAGATAAAATAGCAAAACATAGCACATGTGCAAGTCATCTCCTATTCCATTTTCTCATCAGCAGTTATTCCAACCCTCCCTTTCACTTTTTCCCCACCACCACCTTCCCTACCCTAGTTTCCTGGTCACTGAGATTTCCAGTTCCATACAGCTTTATTTGCTCCAAGTAGGCCCTATTTCTCATCTTGACTTCCCAAATTCTCTCCACTCAACAGCGCCAGCATCTTCCCCCTTCAATCCCATTAACTCAATTCTCTACTTACCTTCAGCATTTCAGTCTGCAGCACCCACTAAATACCTTCCCCAGAACCTTGTCACCAAAATATCCAACCAAGGGAGCTACATTCCTAGCAGAAGCATCCACTAACATAGCAGCAATTTGAGTAGAAATAGATGTGCCTTCATTGTTTCAAGGGAAGTTGCATAACAGTTCTCTCTTCTTGTTAGCAGTACATATGGAACTGAAAACTATGAACCATTTATATCTACTATGCTAGTTCATCCAACTACAGAGACTGCTGAATTAGTTTTCTGCAATCCTCCAAGCAAGGAAACAAAACAAAAATCACACATCAAGAACTCAGGAGAATTCACCGTCACTATTCTCTCCCCCATGTCTTATACTTCCAGCTTGGGTTCCACTCCCCTGCCACCCCTGCCCACATTTAGGGCCATGTCACCAGTTACGGATTATCTTGATTAATGATGCAAACAAAAGAGGTTTTTGCCCAGCAGCACAAATTACAGATTGAAAGACTAGGAATTCATTCCTAAACAGCGTCACACTATAAACCAAGCTACTGGAAAACATGTGCTCAGGAGCACATTGTCAATAGATTGTGGAAGCTGCAAAAGCTGGTGAAATATAGAAAGTGCATGTTGGTAATAGCAAAGGAAATTCTAACAGACAACACTTTCTGACATTAGTTCGTAACATTGTAAAATGCTATTACACTGCAGGTATGAATGGTGACACCTGAGCCACTTATGTTGTAAGAGGTAAAAGAGTGAAAATATATACTAAACAACGTAAGTCGTTAGCTTACATAACACTCAAGTGTTAACAAAATATTTGAGATAAAGCACATTTCACAGACGTATTTGGCTTGTCTAGAACATATGCAGCCCATTATGCAATATTACAAAGGGGGCTTCCCAAACTTGACACTAAAGCCTCCTTAAATTCCAAAGCTTTTCAATATGTTATCCGTACAGCTCCATGAACTTTTTATATTTTGGGGGGGAATTTCAAGTTATTTTGTTTTATCCAGTTCTTCCCAGTAGTCACCTATGTTAACAAGGCAGCCTAGTAACCACTCTTTATTAACATAGGTAACTACTAGGAAGAACAGGCTTCTGATCAGCTTCCCATTTGGATTCCCTCCCTGACTTACAGTGGCAGAGGAGTTGAGGGAAGAGGGGAATTATCCAACTCTGAAGCTGATCAGGACCCTGTTTTTTCCCAGCAGTTAACCTAGTAGCCCACACTCTACCCCTGGGAATTTAACTAAACCCTAGTGTGAAGATTTGGGAAGCTGCTTTGTTGTGCCAGTGTTAAACAACGGGCTGTATACATTCCAGATGACCCAATTCTCTTGGTGAAATGTTGCGTGTCTCAAATATTTTGCTAACGCTTATTTGAGTGCTTAAGTCTTTGGTTTGGTCTTCATTCACACAAAATGTTTGTGGGTTTTGTTTTGTTTTTAAAATCAATGAGATAAAAAAGTAAATTACCTCACTGTTAAATCCTAAATGGAGACAAGGTACTTGCAGCATTTATTGTAAGGCAGCTAAGAGACCTCAGTACTAACACACCTCACACACAATTTATGTGACCTCACCTATTTTACCTGACAGTAAAACTCAGGGCATGGCTACACTTGCAAGTTAGAGTGCATTAAAGCAGCTCCGTGTGCTCTAACTCACCACGCGTCCACAATGGCAAATAGAATGCCCGGACTCCGCGGCTAGAGCACTCCTGGTACTCCACCTTGGAGAGTGGAATAACGTTTGATGCGCCCTCGCTGGAGCGCTGTGGCTCCAGCGTGGAAGCCCTGGTCTGTTAATGCTCTCTCATCAGCCTCCAGAAGTATCCCACAATGCCTGCTCTAGCCACTCTGGTCATCACTTTGAACTCTACTGCCTTGCCCTCAGGTGACCAACCATCAGATCTGCCCTTTAAATTCTCTGGGAATTTGAAAATCCCCTTCCTGTTTGCTCAGCCAGGCGTGGAGTGCTCTCAGCAAATCTTTCCAGGTGACCGTGCCTCCATGTGCCAGGCAATCCCCAGTATGAAGCAATGGCGAGGTGCTGGATCTCACCAGTGTTTGGGGAAGGAAGCTGTCCAGCTACAGCTATGCTCCAGTCATGGGAATTACGATACCTTCAGGCAGATATCAAAGGACATGATGGAAAGGGGCCATGACTGGGATGCACTGCAGTGCAGGGTTAAAGGGAAGGAGCTGCTGAATGCCTACCGCAAAGCCCGGGAGGCAAACAGCCATTCTGGTGCTGCCCCCACAACCTGCCATTTCTACAAAGAGCTGGATGCAATACTGGGGGGCGATCCCACCTCCATTACAAGTATCACCATGTACACTTCAGAGCCCAGTTCAACAAGGCAAGAGGAGGAAGGTTAAGGCTGCACGCATGCCTCAATGCAGAATAGGGCGTTGATGTGCTCTCTCACATCGCGGGAATAGACCTCAGTGATCTCTTCAAAGGTCTCAGCCAGAACTTGGGCAATACGCTTGCGCAGGTTTCTTGGGAGAGCCACTGTGGTCCTTGTCCCAGTCAGGCTAACTGTGCCATGATGGGCGGGAGGACCATTGCTGCACACAGGCAAGTTGCATATGGGCCAGGCCAGGCGCCGCATTGTAGTAGAAGACTCTCCCTTGCTTCCCAGGTCACCCTCAGCAGTGAGATATCTTCCAGGATGTGGAAAATGTGGGGAGAGTGTTCAGCATAAGGGCCCCCTGCAGCTGTTAGCTCTCCCCAAGACAGAGAAACCCAGAGGACAGTACAGCCTTGTAACGATCAGTCACCGTTGACCATGTGCTTACTCACCACTTTGGGGCTCCCGTGGGTTATGTGCACTCGCTTTGGGACGGGCAAATTATGCTATGGTGTAAACTGTGCTTGCCCTTAAGTACGGAGGAATCATTGCTTTGTCTAGGGTGAACAATGCCTGTTATATTTTGCCTTTACAGATGCAACCTTGAGATCTCAACCGTCTGTGTTATCATCAGCCAAAAGACTCCAACGAATTAGGAAGAGGCCATGTAAAAGCAAAGAAGACATGCTGCATGAAGTCATGCAACAGTCCCTGAATGAAAATTAAAAAGTGCAGGAGTGGAGGGAGAGTGAAAGGAGGCTTCGCCATCAGAATGAGGAGCGCCGGCACAAAAGCACGGAGCTCCAGCAGCAAAGCACGGAGCAGCTGATAAGCATTATGGAGAGCCAAGCGGACTTGATCCAGGCACTTGTAGTCATACAGGCGGAGCGCTACCATGCCGGACCTCCCGCCCCTCCTGCAGCCCTTGTCCCAAAACTCTTTCCTTTGTGCCCCATGTCACCTCCATCCCACTTTCCCCAATATCCCGGTTCTTATCGCCACCAGGTGCCTCCAACACCTGTAGCTTCACCACCCAGCCCTGAAAACTACGACTCTTTACCCAATTCACTCGACCCCCATCACCATGCATTATAGACATCCAGAAGTGCAGCGGCCATTGCACAGCACTCCAGACAGGAACGCTGAGTATGATAACAGGACATAGCAAATCTCTGATTGTACTGTTCCCCACCCCAACCCCCTTGCCCTTTCTGTTTCCCAAGCAGTTGTGTTTCTTTTCAATAAATAGATTTTTTTGGCTTTGAAAACATTCTTTATTATTGCATAAAGTAAAAGATACCTTAGCCCAGGAAAGCAACATGCTACACTGACTTGCAGTGCAGCAAACACAGATTCCTACTAACATCAGAACCACTGCACTTCACCAGTAATGTTTGGTGCCCTGCACGGGAGTGGCTTTCAGCCTCAAATTGCTTCCTCAAGGCATCCCTAATCCTTGCAGCCCCAAGCTGGGCCCCTCTAATAGCCCTGCTCTCTGGCTGTTCAAATTCAGGCTCCAGGTGTCGAACCTCTAAGTTTCATGCCTGAGTGAATCTTTCACCCTTCCCTTCACAAATGTTACACAGATATAACCGCAGGGATATTGTCATCGGCCAGGTCCAGCTTCCCATACAGACAGCACCAGAGGCCCTTTAAATGGCCAAAAGCACACTCCACAGTCATTTTGCACTGGCTCAGCCTGTTGAACCGCTCCTTGCTGCTGTCAAGGCTCCCTGTGTAGGATTTCATGAGCCACAGCATTAAAGGGTAAGCGGGGTCTCCAAGGATCACAGCGGGCACTTTGACTTCCCCTATGGTGATCTTCTGGTCTAGGAAAAAAGTCCTGGCTTTCAGCTTCCTAAACAGGCCAGTGTTCTGAAAGTTGCATGCGTCATGCACCCTTCCAGGCCAGCCTGCATTAATGTCAATGAAATGCCCACGGTGATCCACAAGCACCTGGAGAACCATAGAGAAATACCCCTTCCGATTAATGTACTTGAAGGCTAGGTGGGCTGGTGCCAGAATTGGAATATGTGTCCCATCTATCACCCCTCCGCAGTTAGGGAAACCCATTTGTGCAAAGCTAGCCACAATGTCATGCATGTTACCCAGAGTCATGGTTCTTCTGAACAGGATGTGATTAATGGCCCTGCAAACTTGCATCAATACGATTCCAAAGCTCAACTTTCCTACTACAAGCTGGTTAGCGACCGATCGGTAGTTGTCTGGAGTTGCCAGCTTCCAGACTGTAATAGCCACCTGCTTCTCCACCGGCAGGGTAGCTCTCAATCTCGTTCCTTGCGCCGCAGGGTGGGGGCAAACTCACCACACAGTCCCATGAAAGTGGCTTTTCTCATCTGAAAGTCTGCAGCCACTGCTTGTCATCCCAGACTTGCATGATGATGTGATCCCACCACTCAGTGCTTGTTTCCCGAGCCTAAAGCAGCATTCCACGATGGTGAGCATGTCCGTGAATGCCACAAGCAATCTCGTGTCATATGCGTTACTCAAGTCGATACCATCAGAGTCCTCACTGTCAGTTTGGATCTTGAGTAACTCAACTGCCAAACGTGATGTTCTGACAAGACTCATCAGCGTATTCCTCAGCAGTTTGGACTCCAGTCCCACAGACCGAAAGGGAAAACAGAGCATGCAGTACAAAAAACGTTGAAAGATGGCGCCAAATGTGGACGGAAGCACAGGGATTACTCGGATGCGAACCGATGCATCACGGGGCGTCAGGACAGGACCCAGAATGCCACACACCTCCAGCCCCCTTCCCACAAGCCACAGCACCAGAATGGGAGGAGGTGCTCTGTGGGATAGCCACCCATAATGCACCACTCCCAATTCCACTGCAAGTGCTGCAAATGTGGCCACGTCAGCGCACTTGCAGCTGTTAGTGTGGACAGACTGCAGCACTTTCCCTACTGCGCTCTCCAAAGACTGGTTTAACTCAAAGCGCCCTACATCTGCAAGCATAGCCATGCCCTCAAGTGCCTTGTCTCCACTGTATTTTTACATCAGGACAGCTAAATGTCACACTTTCATCAGTGAAGACAGTCTTAAACTAGACCTGCTAATCTAGAATTTCCTCTCAAATTAGCTGATCAAAGATAAGAACACACCTTTTTCTTAGTGAAGACAGAGCCTGAAAGAGTCAGGTCAATTTTCTAAGTAGCAAAGGGTATCTGAAGTAAACAGAAGGTGACAGAACACTACTACTCTTGGAAAGACTTTGAGAAGCTAGTCTCTAACTAGCTGGATTTGCAATATCATTAATATTGATTTTTTTGGTCAAATTAATACTACCAAAACCTAGATTTATAGTAGTATGTAACATCAATACTAAAGCTCTACTTCTCAGAGAAAAATATTGAAATACAAGTGAAAAAAAATGATTGAATAGAAAATTTAAGACAATGAGTCTTACTAAAATTTTAGAAAGCTAATAAGTTGGAGAACTTAGACATGTTTAGCTTTAGGGGCAGTTCCACATCACATAAATATGAAGGTGAAATTGAACAAACAGAAGGTGAGTGATTCAGGGAAAAGAGTAGTTGGGTAACAAAACGTGGCAAGTTACTTGTCAGAATATTAAGCATCCTATCATTTTCTTTTTTCAAACAAAAAGTTTTCCTCACATTATATTCCATTGCTTTTCCTTTCAGACAGAAGAGTTGAGATAAATATTTTCCCTGTCAAAGACACAGAGAAGCCACAGGGTCTTAATACATCTAAAGTCATTCTAGTACTCTTGAACTACATAAAGAATACACACTACCCTTCCTCTTTCTCCTCCATCCCTCAAGGCTGGAAGTGGAGCCCTGCTTAATACCATCTCCACTTCGTTCTTCACTCTCAAAAAGTATGTGTGTGTTAGAATATCTGTTGGCTAGGACTATCTATATGACTTACTTCATTATTTTTCCTAAATGCTACTGTAGCCCCTCTTCATCTCCACAGTGAGCTAAGCCAAAATTTAGTTTTCCTGAACTTGCCTAGGCTGGCTCAAAACACACACATGCACACAATGCACAGTAGAATTTTAAAATCCTATTTAGTGAAGATTTTCATTTTCCAAATTTTAAACTGATTTTCCTAAAGTCCCACATTATTTTGAGAAATCTCATCATCAGGTTAAAGTAATAGAAAAGACCATTTTTGTTAAAGCAAGCTTAGCTCACTAATTTGCTCAGTGCTCTCCAAGACCTTCTTTCATAATAATGACAAAACTAAGCTCTGGTGTTATAGCACAACCTGCTGGAAAGACAGCACAAGATATTCCAGTGTAGATATTTTCACAAGACCCACAATTTTATAGCAATAAAAAGCATTCTGACTGCAGCCACCAGAAGCCACCGCTAGAAGACTAGCTTTGGACTGCTGTTCTAGCTACCACCAGCACAGGATGTTCTTCTGCTTTCCCTGTCCTGTGAAACAAGTCTCTGTTCCCCTTCCTGTGCTGAACAGCCCCTGGGGCAAGGAGAGAAAGCAGAGCGTTAGCTTGGAGACAACCCCTAATCATAGTATCAGAGGAGTAGCCATGTTAGTCTGTATCCACAAAAACAACGAGGAATCCGGTGGCATCTTAAAGACTAACAGATTTATTTGGGCATAAGTTTTTGTGGGTCAAAAACCAGTTCTTCAGATGCATGGAGTGAAAATTACAGATACAAGCATAGATATACTGGCACATGAGGAGGAGGGAGTTACCTTACAAGTGGAGAACCAGTGATCACAGGGAGGAGGGATAGCTCAGTGGTTTGAGCATTGGCCTGCTAAACCCAGGGTTGTGAGTTCAATCCTTGAGAGGGCCATTTAGGGATCTGGTGCAAAAATTGGGGATTGATCCTGCTTTGAGCAGGGGTTGGACTAGATGACCTCCTGAGGTCCCTTCCAACCATGAGATTCTATGAATTCAGTCAGGTTGGATGTGGTCCACTCCCAATAATGGAGGAAGTGTCAATACCAAGAGGGAAAATTGCTTTTGTAGCGAGCCAGCCACACCCAGTCCTTATTCAAGACCAAATTAATAGTGTTAAGTTTGCAAATGAATTGTAGTTCTGCAGGTTTTTTTTTTTTGAAGGATGGCTACTTTTAAATCTGTTATTCAGTGTCCTTGGACATTGAAGTGCTCTCCTACTGGCTTTGTATGTTACCATTCCCAATGTCTGATTTGTGTCCATTTATTCTTTTACGTAGAGACTGTCCGGTTTGGCCAATGTACATGGCAGAGGGGCTTTGCTGGCACATGATGGCATAACGGTAGTAGATATGCAGGTGAATGAGTCCCTGATGGTGTGGCTGATGTGACTGGGTCCTATGATGGTGTCGCTAGAGTAGATATGGGGACAGAGTAGGTATTGACACTTCCTCCTCAGTTATTGGGAGTTGACCACATCCAACCTGACTGCATTGGCGATGTGATCACTGGTTCTCCACTTGTAAGGTAACTCCCTCCTCTTCATGTGCCAGTATATCTATGCCTGAAGAACTGGTTTTTGAGCTACAAAAGCTTATGCCAAAATAAACGTTAGTCTTTAAGGTGCCACCGGACTCCTCGTTGTTTCCCTAACCATAGTCTCCTCCCAGCACTAAGTGGGGATGAAAGAGAAAAAAAATTTCCACCCCAGCATGGCTATGGTTTCCTAGAACTGGCCTGGGGCAACATTAAAGGGGTAGGAAAGCACAGGCAGAAGCCAGGAGCTCCTGGGCAGAGGAGGAACTGAGAAGGAGGCAGAGGAGAGGAAGAGACTGAGGAGACAATATCCACATATGGGAATGGGCAGGGGTAATACCCATCAGAAGTAGAAAGAGTAAGGCATCCAATGGCCATTAGAGGGAGGAGACTGAAGAGGACAGGGTACAGAGGCAACAGTACAGAGAAGGAGAGGGCCCCACCTATCAAGCACAGCTAAAAAGGGAGAGCCCCCACAACTTGAATATATATATTTTTGCATATCCAAATGAGTTTCCTAAAGTGTTAAACACACAAAAAGACCCAATTTCAGAGAGAACGATCAGAGA
The DNA here is from genome assembly GCF_965140285.1 of Lepidochelys kempii. Lineage (NCBI taxonomy): Eukaryota > Metazoa > Chordata > Testudines > Cheloniidae > Lepidochelys > Lepidochelys kempii. The sequence continues at coordinate 182,005,518 of NC_136380.1, forward strand.
AAATGCAGTGAGTTTCAAAAGAAATCTCATGATCACTAGTAGAAGCTGGACTGTTGATATTATTCATGTGGTTTTGCTACTCATATAGTCATGTTAGATAATATTTTGACAAACTCCTGAATCCTAACTACAATATAGCTTCTACCCTTACGATCACTGATGGAGTGAATTATAGCTTTTAGCATAGACATGTCCTGTATGCCAGCCTTACCAATTTCTATGGCATAAATTCAGATGTGAACAAAATGGGAGAGGCAGTCAACACACAGGAGAACAGAACCTAAGGCCAATGTGATTTGAAGATCTTAGAGCAGTTTGGGGAGGGGGAATTAGGTACTTATCAATGTGAAGTCTTTCTGCCAGGGAGAGGTAACAAATAGCTCTGAAAGAAGATGGGAGACTTAACCCAAGCAGCTACTGCACCCACTGAATTAAAGCTGGTTTATTTTCCTTTTGCTTCATAATACCAACATAATACTTTTTCAAGGATCTAAGCACTATACTTGCCAGATGGTGGTATAAAAAGCAGGTGTGGGAGGGAGGTTTCCATATAGTCTATGGATTAACTGAACCAAAGCATCTCAACTACTTTAGATTAAAAACAATTTATACATTTTGCTTTCTGTTCAATATTTTTAGTATTGCCAACTATTACAATTTAAAGCATAAGTTTCACAATATTTGATTTTTTTCCACTTAAGAGTACCAGCTGGAATCCAGAGATTGCATGACAACCTGCGCTTTTTTGTTAAAAAAAGCACACTCCTGATTTAAGCTATATTGGTGATGTATGAACACATGGGGTTGCCAGACTGTATTTGATCTTTTATTTTTAATTTTCACTCCCAGTCACTCTCTTCTGTTTAGCAAGTTTCTAGCCAATTCCACTTCAAGGTTCTCAATCTAGCACAATGCTGCAATGTTTCAGTTGCAAACATTTTAAGAGTGTTTATATTTAAAAGTCAAATTTTACCCCGTATCTCTAACACTTTATAACAGTTGAGGATTTGAATTTACTCCAAGGAAAGCTTAAAATTTTTCAGCTAGTTGATTGCTTTGAGCAGTTATTTACATCTTCCATCAAGTGGCTAGATGAATTCACAAATAAATCTAAACAGGTATTTATGTTGAAGACCAAATCCAAGAATTATTTCAATACTGAGGACAGCCTGCCAAGTTCAGAAAATATTCCACTAGAAATTAAATCTCCACTAGAATTCTTTTTCAGCATGGTCCATTGATTAGGACACCAGATTGAACCTTGAGACCTGGGTTCTATTCCTTCCAGATCAGGGGTCTCAAACTCCCAGCCCGCGAGCCATCTGTGGCCCAAGAACCTCCCCAATGTGGTCCGCAGGGCTCCAGCAACTTTGGGGCTGGGTCTCTCCCTTGGTCCCACCTGCCGCCCCTAGGAGCTCCTCTGGCGCGTCCCCTGAGCTATTTACAATGGCCTGGAGCCCCACTCACCACCAGCAGCGCAGCAGAGCTGAGCAGTTTCTGCCAACTTGCTTCACATATCTGCAGGCCCTTCCTGCAGCCCCAGGGCAGGGCTGTGCCCCTGTGCATTGCCCCCACCCAGAGTGCCCCTGCGGCCAATGGGAAGCTGCGGGGGTGGTGCCTCGGGATAGCAGCACAGGGAGGCCCCATGGCCCGCCCCACGTTGGAGCCCCAAGTAAGCGCCACACCCCCCCACCGCCTCCCAGAGCCTGCACCCTCCACCCCTTTCCCACACACCCCCTTCCACCCCCAAACTCACTCACATAGCCCACACACCCTCCCCACAACCCCTCCAGCCCCCAAACTCCCTCACAGAGCCTGCACCCCTCACCACTCCCAGAGCCTGCAACCCCACCCCCGCCTCCTGCCCCAGCCCAGAGCCTGCACCCAGCACCCAAACGCCATCCCTGAGCCTGCATCCCAGAGCCCAACCTCTCACCCCTTCTGCACCCAAACTCCCTCCCAGAACCTGCACCCCACCTCCTACCCCCAGACCCCCTCCCCTACCCAAACTCTCTCACAGAGCCTTAGGCAGGTGGGAGCAGAGTTTGGGAGGGGGGGGGGGAGGTTCTGGGCAGCATGAGTGACATTACTGGCCCACTGGGAGGATTAAAGGACTGGCACTGGCCCTAAGGTAAACCGAGTTTGAGACCCCTGTCCTAGATGTCTTTAATGGAAACTGGTTTTAGCTAATAGCTGCATAATTCTTCCCAAACCCTGCATTATTTAATCAACAATGATCTAAGACACCTATACTGTGATTTTTGAAAAACAAAAAATTTAAGAAGAAATCAGATTTAATGACAAGGAAATAAGCATGGTAAATCTTTAGTAATCTGATCAGCTTCATTCCAATTGCTATGGAAAGCCTTCTAAATACAAGGGTGAAACTCACCAGTTACTGTCAGTTTCAAAGGGAAAGAGACAGGGCAGCAATTCAACCCTAACCCTCCATTCATAAGGAAGCAATAAAGGTGAGCAAGTGAAATTTTTCTAGTCTCCTCCTTTTTCTTCCTGCTCCTCAGCAGTAGTATTTCATGCCTCTGAGATTCACAGCTTTCTGGAACTGCACAGTGACTTTTACAATAATTTAGATCATTTAATTCCAAGTGGTCAGACAGCAACAAGTAAATCAAATGAGATTCTTTTGTTTCCCCATGTTATAAGAGAACAGCATAGACAGAGGAAAGAACTGAAAGAAGGAATTTTGTCTGCACAGAATTCTCCCCTCTATCAACAGTTAGGAAGGGAGTTGAGCTCCCCCCATCCTTAATTCTATTTCCCCAGTTCGTACCATTTTAACACCACTTCTCTTATAAACGTTTCCAGGGCTTGCAAAGACAAAAACTGCAAATGGGGGGAAAAAAGGACACCAAAAACCCAAATGCAGATATTAATATACGATGGCCTTACAGCTCTGCTGCTAAGTTAGACGTGAGCCTTAAAATAATTCCCATTTCCTCCTGCTATGATCCACTCTAACATAATTCAAATGTTTGGCTAACATGGAGTAAGATATGATCTATTTTATACATATACTCAGGTATTTGTAGATGAATCTATTTCTACTTCTAGCTAATTCACGGTCTTAAGCTTCATTCTTAAATATTTTTTATCTGTATTGTGCCCATCTTGTTTTAAGTCTGCTGCCAGGGAATACATGTTTCCACAGTAATTTTGTAGCAAGTGACCATTCATTTGCCTGGAACATAACAAGGTATCAGGGCTCATTGGAGGCCCACGTTTCATGGACAAGTCAGGTACATTGCTAAGTAAACTTCAGTGTCAATATGAAATTGGCACACAATGGCAAATTCATGGTGCTTGAAGACTATGGCTGGGACAAAAGTAGACATGTTTCAGAGTAACAGCCGTGTTAGTCTGTATTCGCAAAAAGAAAAGGAGTACTTGTGGCACCTTAGAGACTAACCAATTTATTTGAGCATGAGCTTTCGTGAGCTACAGCTCACTTCATCGGATGCATACCATGGAAACTGCAGCAGATATTATATACACACACAGAGATCATGAAACAATACCTCCTCCCACCCCACTGTCCTGCTGGTAATAGCTTATCTAAAGTGATCATCAAGTTGGGCCATTTCCAGCACAAATCCAGGTTTTCTCACCCTCCACCCCCCTACACACAAACTCACTCTCCTGCTGGTAATAGCCCATGCAAAGTGACAACTCTCTTCACAATGTGCATGATAATCAAGGAAATGGCCCACCTTGATCATCATGCACATTGTAGGGAGAGTGGTCACTTTGGACAAGCTTTTACCAGCAGGAGAGTGAGTTTGTGTGTGTGGTTTTTGGAGGGGGGTGAGAGAACCTGGATTTGTGCAAGAAATGGCCCACCTTGATTATCATACACATTGTGAAGAGAGTTGTCACTTTGGATGGGCTATTACCAGCAGGAGAGTGAGTTTGTGTGTAGGGGGGTGGAGGGTGAGAAAACCTGGATTTGTGCTGGAAATGGCTCAACTTGATGATCACTTTAGATAAGCTATTACCAGCAGGACAGTGGGGTGGGAGGAGGTATTGTTTCATGATCTCTGTGTGTGTATATAATATCTGCTGCAGTTTCCATGGTATGCATCCGATGAAGTGAGCTGTAGCTCACGAAAGCTCATGCTCAAATAAATTGGTTAGTCTCTAAGGTGCCACAAGTACTCCTTTTCTTTTTGAAAAGTAGACATGTTATTCCCTACAGTATAGGCACAAACAGTAAATGCAGTCAGATTTCTAGCACTGTTAATGATAAAGAATCACACCTGCCAGTCAGTGCCTTCTAAATAGCATTGCCACTGCACCCTCTATTCTAGGGATTAGAAATTTTACCTCATGGCATGCACAGTACATTCTTTCCTAAAACTAACTTGTGGTTTTTAAGCTCAAGACTGGCTTAAAAGACTGTTTTCCTTGTGTGATGTGTATTCTTTAACTCACTAACAAGATCTCAAGGCAAGAACAGTTAAACCAACCAGGATAACATCCTGAACTCTGCTGACTTTCACAGGAGGTGGACTGATGAACAGTCTGAGTGATGCAATTTGCGTATTTTGCCGGGTGTAGGTGCACATATTGCCACAAACTGCTGCAAGCCCCAGTACAGCCATTCAAGGTCGCACAGTAAATAACCCTTTCATTCAATTAGACACACGGATTAAACCAGAGACAGGCAGGCAAATATGCAACTCACTGACATAGCACAAGGACTGTGTCACAACGAGGGGTGGGGCCAGAGAATGATTTAGCAGTTCCAATGTATTGAAATGCGAGTCAACTTTAAAGGCGGTTATAGGAGAGGACCGGAAACGCCCTCCCCCTCACTCGCTGCAGTGAATGACACTTAAAAGGCACGTCTGAGAGCAGTACTGAAAATGCCTGTAGCAGCCCACAGCGGCTTGTGTTCGCGCCTCTCATCGGGCGATATAAAAAAGTTTCTTTGCTGAGGTCGCCGACCAACAACATGGTAGATTATGAAAAGGGAACGAAAGGTGGAAACGCAGGTTCCTTGTCACCACCAAGATTCACCTGCTCTCTGGCGTTTCCCAAATTCCCACTGGGGAGAGAAAAACTGCAACCAAGTCAGTTTCACTTTCCTACGAGGGCTGCCGGGCTTGGGGGCCCGGGCGTGCGGGGGCAGCGCGGGCTCATGAACAGCTGTTCTCAGGGCTACGTTTTTAATGGTGATGTCTGGAAACACGTATTGAGACCAGCCCCACCCCGGCCCCTCACTCCCCAGTGCCCACGCAAGGCCAAATTGCGCATTGCCCCTGCCCCCGGAGCAGAGGAGCCCCCCCACCCCACACACACACACACCCCCTGTGCCCGGGGACCCCACGCCCGAGCACCGAGCCCCAGGGAAGATGAGACTCCGCCGGCCCCAGCCTGGCCAGGCGGAGGCGGCTCGGGGGCGGTCACCGGCCCCCGCGGAAGCGCCGCCCCGGGGCCGGCCGGCCTCCCGCTCGCGGGGCTGCGGTACCTGCGCTGGAAGTCGGGCGCGAAGGGGGCCAGGTAGGGGTCCCGCGCCAGCAGCCGCGGCAGCTCCGGCACCGACACGCCCCGCGCGACAGCGGCGGCCATTTTACCCACGGCAGCGGTCGCCGGCTGCCTTGGCCCGGCCTATATACACCGGTGGGGGGGGGGGGGCACGGACAGCCCGGCCCCGCCCCCAGCTGGGGGGCAAGGCCCGGACACCGGCTCCCTGCAGCGCCCCCCCCCCCCCCCCCGCGGGTCCGCCCCCGCCCCGGGGAGCCGCAAAGCCCCGCCCCCCGGCCGGCAGCCGCGTGCGGAGCCCGGGCTCTGCGGGGCGTAACGGATGCTTCAGGACCCCTGGGAGCTGCCGGCGCCCGGCCCCCAGCGCTGGGGAGGGAGCCCTGCCGCGAGCGAGCCAGCCACGCCCTGGCCGGGGCCCGGGGAGTTTCCTTCTGAGCCCCAATCGCCAAAAGGCGGCGGGTGGCCGCGCGGGGCGGGGCGGGGGGGGCTTATAACCCTTCCTGTCTGACCCCCCCCCCCGCCCCGCGCGTCCGTGATAGGGACCGAGCTAAACTTCTAACCGCCCCGTTGTGTGGACGGGCTGAATTTGGCTGGTAGCTACGGACCCCGCCCCCCGGTCAGAGAAGCCGAAGCTCATCACACAGTGCAACGAGGGCTGCCATTCTAATACCCCAAACCCAACCCGCTAGCCCCGCCCCCTGCGGCCCCGCCCCCCGCTCCCTGCAGTCCCCCTCCCTCCCCGGCTCGCTCTCCCCCACCCTCCCTCCCTCCCTTTCCCGGGGGCTGGGGCGGGACTGCAGGAGGCTTGAGGACTCTAACTGCGGGTGCGGGCTGTAGGGTGGGGCCAGAAATGAGGGGGCCGGGGGTGGGGGGCTTTGGGGTGCAGGAGGGGGTGAGGGCGCCGGCTGGGGGTGTAGGCACTAGGGTGGGGCAGGGGGCTTCGGGTTGAGGCAGGGAATCGGGGTGCAGGCGGGGGTATGGGCTCTGGGGTGGGGTCAAGGATGAGGGGTTTTGGGTACAGGAGGGGACTCTGGGTTGAGGCTCCCTACCTGTCCTGGCACCGTGATGTGCCCTGGAAGCGGCAAGCAGGTCTGGCTCCTAGGCCGGTGGGGAGGGGGGCTCTGTGTGCTGCTCTTGCCTGCAGGCAGTGCCCCCCCCCCCCAGCTCCTATTGGCCACGAGTGCCCAGAGCAGGGGCAGCTCACTGAGCCCTGTGCATGCTCCAACCCAGGAGCCAGACCTGCTGGCCGCTTCTGGGGCACACGGCAGTGCCAGGACAGGTAGGCACTAGCTTTCATTAGAGCTGCAGCACCGCTGACCGGACTTTTAACGGGCCAGTCAGCAGTGCTCACCGGAGCCAGCAGGGTCCCTTTTCGACCGGGCAGTATGGTCGAAAACTGAACACCTGGTCACCCTAATTAAAATATATATTGGCCTTTAGTCCCCTAAGATCAGTGGAGTGGAGTCCCCTTTTCCTTTCCCATACACACGCGGAAGACACACTCCTGCCCCCATAGCTGTTCTTTCTGGATCATGCAAACATTTTTGCATAGCAGTAAAATTACACAATCATGTGTTTGCAGGACTGGGGCCTTCCTTAGTACTAGTATAGTTACATCTTGCTGTGACTGCCTTCATCGCACAACAATAAATGTAGCCTCCAATACTGTGAACAACAAAGAGCATCCAAGCAGGAAACTGCAAAGGAGGACATACAATGTATCTGTTGTTTGTGGAGTGAGAGGCAAACAAGTCTCGGCTGGCAAGCTGCATTTAGGTCAGTGAAGGACATGTATAACAGAAGACATATAACAGTGCAGTTCCTCAGCAGGACATAGCGCAAGTTATATGGAATATATGCATATAAAACAGTTTGCTCTTCTCCATGTGGTTTCATTTCTGAGTTTTCACCAATATTCTTTAAACTGCTCATGTGCAAACAATACAAGAAAATCTTATTTTTTTTTTTTAACTGTAAATGACTCCACCTCAAGGCCTCACTGTAAGTTCTGTGGTACTTAAATGTTTGGTACTGTGCTGAGCATACCAAATGCTCAGAGGCAAGCACAGTAGGTACCTGGAGAAGGAGACCTCACTCTCTAGCCCCTTCATTGGGTTACTCTAAAAACTTACAGTATCTGATGAATAAGAAAAGGTTGCTTTACTAGGACTGCCAGAAATAAACACTGCAGTTAGTTATACTAGGCACACAAACAAAAGATGATAAACAGAACCTGTACCAACGCAGACTCCAAGGGCAATGTAGTATGGGTGCATGGAGTTAGAGTTTCACAGACCTAGGCTAATGCTAAAGATGTTAACTCCAGGCCATCCCTATCTGTAGAGTCAGTCATGTGCTAGCCGGCAGATCACTTTGGCCAGAGCAACTGTAGTCTTGTTCAGGCCCATATACACACAGCACCCTTGTTTGCTGGCCATTTCTGGATACTTACCTGCCCCCCCACACACACACACACACACTTGCTTTCCAGCCATCTTTCAGCCCTTCATACCAGTTCTTAGCTGCCTGGACCCTCCACAGCCTGCTGTCCAGCAGCTGCTTCCAGCTTACTGCCACAGTTGCCAGGAAAAACAAACCTGATTGGTCCAAAAACACACGAAAACTGCAAAACAATGGTGGCTAGTGGGAGGTGCAGCAGCCCAGCCTCAGCCTTCCTCCAGAGCCCAAGTCCCTTGGCAGTACTTCCCTTTTGTGCATTGAAGGGGTTACGGAGCTCTCTGCCAAATGTTTGTGCACTGAGGGGTTAACAGTACTTTATCCAAGCTGGGCCAGAAACAGGATAGATGTAGCCTCCTCTTCATCAACAACGTGTCTGTTTAACTGCGCTGACTGTTTTCCATGACTCATCACAGGAAAAAATATACTTGTTTTTTTTATGAGACATCCTCTCAATGTCTCAAGAATCAGGAGGTTGAACAAATACGGTACCTCCAGCAGCAGATACATCTGCTTTAATTTTTGGAGGAATGGAATAGAATCTATGATATACACAGAAATAGCTATAATATCCAGACCTAGCAGAGCAGAGATTTTATTTTCTACATGATTCACTATTTATGCAGGCTCTTCTCCATTTAGGATTATGAGGAGTCTTTGATTTTTAGATTTTATATGATTCTCAAGTCAGCCTACATATCAATGGGCCCAGTGTCTTCATTAGACCAGAGATTTTATTAATGTAATATATCTATATCTTGTCTTCCTACTTCAGGATAATACTGTAACACTCTGTGCAGCATGTGTTCCACTGTAAATGAGTCTCCACCATTCTCAGTGTACTGTCCACAATGGAGACCTTAAAGGACAGAGATTCCACTATATTACCAAGGGACAGGAACTTGCTTTCCCCAGGGGCTTCCACTTCATCTGTGTTCTGGTTTAAAGCTTCCAGCAATTCTTATTGGAGAGGTCACCGGCTGCTGAAGCATGGGGAGGAAAGCAGTTCCTGCAGTCCTTGCATGCAATAGAGTGGGAAACAGAAGCTACTATTTTTTAGGACTTTTCCCTTTGTTTTTCCCCATTCTCAGACAGCTCAAGCAGTTCACATAATCATTATCAGCTGTCTGTAAAAAAAATGAGAGAGATTCAAAAATCAGCAATTTGTAAGTGAATACTGGAGATCTAGCTGTGAGTCTTCGCTCCCTGAACATCAGGAACCAGCTCCAAGTTCCAGACTTTTAACATTGAAGGCTTTAAATAGAGAAGACATGGAGTCCAAACGTCAGAAGACACTGACCAAACCTTGAACTTTGGGGAAGTTTGAATTCAGATCCAAATTTTGCAACGAGCCTGCCTGTACAATGGATCAAATCAAAATCCTGTGATAAATATGCTGAAAATTAGGAAAATCTAGAAAACAATTCTTGGCTTAGGCCCATGTTGATAAATGCAAATTAATGCACATTGGAAAACTGACTAGATAATTAACAGAGTTGGATTTTTCTTGGTGCTCTAACAGAGTTGTTTTTGCTGTCCCTATGAAAATGAAAAATTATCCTCACTTCAAAATTGACTACCATTCTAAAAAAAGGCCCGTTCCTAGGTTGAGTAACAGACTGCCTTAAATTCCTTCTTAAGACAAATGTAAGTATGAACATTTCATGCTTCAGTTCATCATGGTCCCGCAAAATTAACTCTGTAGGAACTGTTCATAGAAGATGTCATTGAGCCAAATCCTGCTAGTTTGCTGGGATTGTTTAATTGATTCTAAACCCAGACCACTAAATGATATCTTTTACCACCTGACATTCCTATCCTCCCTCTTAGCTAATCCCTCTCTCTACAGATTTTTGTGTGTTCTGTTTTCTCTGCTCTCAACAGAACCAAGTGGTTCACTCTACTGAGGGTTAAGAGGCTTCTGGGTGGCTTCTCCCCCTATCTCGCAGCTTCAGTGAGATGGCCAGATAAAGTTCACAGCCCACCCACAAATTCATCTTTGTTTTTAGAGGTTAGAAAATCATCTGCCTGATCCCTACAAAACAGTAGGCAAAGAGAAGCTCTCCTGATATTGTTGCAACTGGCACCTGTAAGTATTAGATTGCCAATCAACAGCACCCCATTATCTCCAACCAAATGTTCTCAGGTTTATAGCCAACATAGTAGTGTTTAGGAAAGGAGCCCGGTGGCTGCAGCAGTAGTTTGTGGGGACGGGATAGGGTGGTTCTCTTGTTTGCTCTGTTGTGAGAGAATTTGCGGTCACACTGAGCCAGAGTTTCAGTAATGGCATTGGATATGTTTTATTGACAGTATTTTCTCCATTGCTGGCCCACAGAGACCTGGAGCCCAATTCTCCACTGTTTTATTCCAATTTTATTCCAGCATAACTCCACTGAAATCAATGGCGCTATAGTAGCATAAAACTAGAATTGCACAGTGGAGAATGAAGCCCCTGATGTTTATCATCAGGTTAAATATGGTAAGTAGTGGCTTAGTGATTTTTCAAATTTACTATAGTAGCTGAAATATATAGGCAGCAAAGTAGTTTAAAACTGAAGGCAGTTGTACGGTAAGTTCCAAATCTTTCATTCAGCTGCTCAAGTAAAGCATCCATAAATGGGAGGAATTGTGAACATTTATAATGCTGTTGTCCCAAGTCTCATAATACACTCAGCCTGCCATTTAGTCATTTGACAATATAGCATACGGAAAACCTTACACCAACATCACTTCCCCTTTGTTTTGCTTTTGCAAAGTTTGTCGAATTTATGCTCACTTTGACACTGGCTTTGAAAAACTACATTTCATCATTTCAATTTGGCTGTTGGCCACAAGCAAATCAGTTGTGGTGTATTGTTGTACTGGGCTGAAGTTATCTCACACAAATCTGCTTCAAGAATATTGTGTGAGATGCTGAACTCTGCATCCTGTGAAGAATGAGGGAACATAGCTCGGCTTTTCCCAAACTTTATGTTTCCAGAATATCCAAACGATATAAGTAATACTGGTAGGAAAAAATGAGCATCATATTGATTGTCATCCATTGAGCCTCAATAAATATACCTCGTGTTTCACAATACTTTCTTAGGAATACAAGCCTTGTTGACATAATGTTCTTAGCTGGATTATTTATGTTATTGTTTTTGCAACAATATCCTAACAATTATGAATTGAAGAGCTCTTATTAAGTATACTGATCAGCATGTCTAGTCAGTGATGTGCACAATAGACAGGTACTATATCAGGGTGCTAATTAAGAATAAATGCCTAAGCTCCAGAAAAGCATCCACACTTTGTACTAGCGCCATCAAAACTCAAAACCACAAATTTTGCTGAGATCCACCCCTATGATTCACATCTCAGTCAATATCTTCTCTCCTATGCCTTTTCCAGTCAATTCATTGATTTCTGTGAACTTGAAAAAGTCCTCTCTTGCTGATATTATTGGGCAGGTACCTTAAGCAAAGGGTTATTTTGATGTTTTTTCTCACTGTGCGTTGTTTCAGCTGCAGTTACACTCATAAAAACTTTGAATTGTTCTTACAAATCATAAATTAGCCTGTTATTTCTTGACCAATACACTAAGGCGCTTGTCTTATTATTCTCCAACTCCTTGTCACCAGTGTCAACACACGCATAACAAAAAAAAAAAAATCTCATGCAGGATTCCATCATTCTGAACTAGGTCATTTTTTAAGGCAGAACCATCATCCCTGACTACGAAATGATATTCTGAAGAACTCAAGCGCAAGTGTTACCCAACATGATTTTAAATGGGACCTTTCAGTTCCTCTCAGTCTCATTACAAATGGTTTGTCTAACTCACAGCTAACATCAGATCATTGATAAGTGCTCACTATGAAGTTCCTATTACTATTTATATTGTGGTAGTGCCTGAAAGCCCTAGTCTTCCTTCTCAGTTCTTTTTGCAATAATCTGTTTTGCTGCGATCTGAGTAATCTCAGACGCAGCACTTGCCTGAAAATCTTTAAGGACTTTTTCATGCACACCCCCCAACTTTTGTGAACCTTGACCCAAAAAGCACAAAGTGGTGGCAGTGAACACTCTTCTGCACATTGGAATCAGCTGCGGAATCATACTTCTAAAGGTGCTCATGACAAAGATCCTGGCTTGGGTCTGCCACTGCACCTAGTTTCCACAAAAGAGCTGGCTGCTGAAAAAGTAAGGCCAATTGTTTAGTTCTAATACTGTCTTCAACTTTCTCCATAATGTTATAAAATGGCATATAAATTCTTCAGAATTAAAAGGAAGTTTCTTCACTTTACCAGTAATCTGATTTCTGAGGTTGCCATTCATATTTGCTTCAATAGATGGAAACAATCACAGAACTTTTTAAAGTTCTTAAACATCATTATTCTTTCCCTTGATTTCCAGTAATAGCTCATCATGTCCAGCATTCCATGTTAGTTTTATCCTTCTGGGTTACTTATGTTCTGGGTTAAATAGTGCATGTAGCTGTTTGAAGAATATCCTAGTCAAGTTATATTGTATTGCTTGAAATACAACTTCCAGCAACACTGTAATCTCCTTTCCATTTGTTGGGAGATTTTTTTTTTAATCATGCATTTTTTAAAGGTTGAAGCTCTCTGTTTAAGTCCCCTGCCTTAGTCATTCTACCTCTGGCTTTTTTATTTGTCCAGTTTTTCATACTGTAAACCATGCTGCACAGTTTTCCTTAAAGGAATTTGAGTTACCTGAAATTAATAAAGTTTCATTTGCAGATGAGTGAGCTCCATGCCGTTATATAGAGGCAGAGAGAAGCATTCTGGTTTCTCGGTGCTTTCCTTGTCTGTCATTTTCAGGTTTACTTTTGAAGATACTTTTTAGATCAGTGAAGGTACCTACTTTTTGCATGGCGGGTGGGACTTTTGCATATGAGGTCTGAATTTCATCAGGATATATTTCAGGATTTCTGCACAGAGTCACAAAGTTTGTCTGCATCATGCTCTCTTTCCATCGACCCAAGCATGGTATTTGCTCAATTTATCAGCTGCTGTTTACTAAGCAGCTGTCCTCGTTGAGCTGTCTGCTGTTTTTCTTAACTGTTCAAATAGTTTGCAAATTGTACGTTATTGATAGGTCACATTTCTTACCCTAATTTTGATTTGTGGAACACAACTATTCTGCTTTTAGCTTTTGCCCATTTTTATTAATGCCTTTGTATATTATTGGACAAATTCTCATTTACACTAGATTAATAGATTCCAAGACCAGAAGGGACTCTTGTGATTGTCTAGTCTGACCTCCTGTATAACACAGGCCATAGAATTCCCCCAAAATAACTCCTGGAACTTATATTTTAGAAAAACATCCAATCTTGATTTAAAAATTGTCAGTGATGGAGGGTCTACCATGAAACTTGGTGAATTGTTCCAATGGGTAATTAGTCTCACTGTTAAAAACGTATGCCTTTTTTCCAGTCTGAATTTGTCTAGCTTCAACTTCCAACCATTAGATCATATTATATCTTTCCCTGTGAGACCAAAGAGCCCATGAGCAAATATTTGTTCCAAGGTAGGTACTAATAGACTGTACGTAAGGGTATGTCTACACAGCCATGTTAAAACGCTGCCCCAGCAGCGCTTTAACATGGCTGTGTAGTCACGGCACCAGCACTGGGAGGGAGGTCTCCCACCACTGGAATAAAAGTACCTCCGCGAGGGGAATAGCTACCAGTGCTGGGAGTATGGCCTCCAGTGCTGTAGCACTATCTACGCTGCCACTTTACAGTGCTGAAACTTGCATCCCTCAGCGGTGCGGGGGGGGTTCACACCCCTGAGCGAAAAAAGTTTCAGCTCTGTAAGTGACAGTGTAAACAAGGCCCAAATCATCCCTTCACCTTCTCCTTGTTAAGCTAAATAGAATGAGCTTCTTGAGTCTATCACTATAAGGCAGGCTTCCTAATGCATTAATCATTCTCATGGCTTTTCTCTGAACACGCTCCAGTTTTTCAACATCCTTCTTGAATTGTGGACACCAGAACTGGACACAGTATTCCAACAGCAGTCCTACCAATGCCAAATACAGAGGTAAAATAACCTCTCTACTCCTACTCAAGATTCCCATTTATGCATCCAGAGATTGCATTAGCCCTTTTGTTCACAGTGTCACACGGGGATCAATCAGCTGATTATCCATCATGACCCCAAATATTTTTCAAACTAAATGCCATCTAAAACACAGGTAGCATAACAGGGCCATCAAGTGGACCTTTGCTCAACTAGAACAGTGTGACGGGGACTTACGGTAAATAGAAATCAGGAACTAATAAGCCCAGATCCTCCACCTCCATACCTTTGAGGATCTGGGCCTATGTTGTAGATGCTAATACACTTCTGTTTATTGCACTCTCCACCAAAGAGTTTTGCAAATCTCTTCTCATCTTAGTTAATATGCCTAGAGTTTTGCTCTCTCCTGTTCTTAGCCTTTTTAAAAATCTCTTCAAGTAAAGGTCTTTTGTATTGGCAGGTGGTGTTCCTTTTAGCTGCATTTTTGAAAAATATAAAGCTTCTCAGATAGGCTTCAAAGGATTCCCAGTATGTTAGACGGGATTCAACAGTGCTTTTATTGTCTTTTGCCTCAGATTGTAAAGTCTGGATAGTTAAACAATAAAGTATCTCCTCCAAGGGATTAGTTATCTGTCTAGCTGTAAATCTAATAACACCATTGCATGGTTAGAGATATATACTGAGGTTATAGTTGTGTGAGGTTTTTAGAAATCAAAAGTAGCTCAGTCCTACAGGATACAGTCATGCATGGAGGAGCAATACATAAATTCTCTCTCTCTTTTGAGAACATATCCCTCTAAAGGGTAGCCAAATATAATTCTTTCATGTGATGCTGTGTAATTAGGATGACTTGGAATTCCCCTTCTTGTAACACCTGTGATCTAGACATTAAGTTTGACAGGGTAAGGTTAAAATCTCCTCTTCCTACCATGGGTTAGGAAATTCTGTAAGTTCTAAGAATAGCTTACTAAAGGAAAATGGAGACTTTCCATTTGAGGTTTACACATTAATTAAAATAACAGCCTGTGAATTTATCTGTGCTGGCAGCGTGACATACCTTCCTACTTTATCAGGTTTTATTTCACATAAATTGTTGAAATTGTCACTCCCTTAGAGTAACAAGATCATGGTGAAAGAAAATGAAACCATAGTCACCACCTTTTTGTGTCCTTTTGCTGAAAGACTTTTTTTTTTTTTCTTTGCAAAAGAATATCATCCTGGTCTCTGTTTTATCCGATGAAGTGAGCTGTAGCTCACGAAAGCTTATGCTCAAATAAATTGGTTAGTCTCTAAGGTGCCACAAGTACTCCTTTTCTTTTTGCGAATACAGACTAACACGGCTGTTACTCTGAAATCTGTTTTATTAGCTAATTAATTCCTCAGATTCCACATGGGTACTTTTAATCCCGTCATTAGTCATATATTATGTATTACAGATAGCTGATTTGTGATCAAATGTTTATCCTCTTATCCTCCTCCCAAGTTTCTTTTCTAGAAGTATTTTTATATTTTCTTTTCCATAAACAGCTCATTTTCATATTTGAATAAACCAGCATTCCAAAACTATAGGTCCCATTCCTGCAAAGTTTTACACGTTTACAGCTAAGGGCTACAAGATGCTGAGCATTGACTTTAATGAGAGTTGTAGGCACTTAGCACCTCATGTGAGTGCTCAGTATCTTGAAGGATTAAGCCGTTAGAGGATTAATGCTATTAGTCTCCTTGAAGTTAACAGACCTATTTGCATGAAGAAGGATTTGCAGTACTGGGTTCCTACTGTCCTATCATTAATTTTTCTTCATTATCATCATACCATAGTAAGGGTGGAGGACTAGATAATGAGTCTGCGAAGCTGGAGTGAGTGTCATTCAGATGCAGCTCACTACTAATTTAAAACAGTCCCTTTACAGACTCAGAAAGTCCTTAGTTGTATTTTTCTCTATAAACAATTGACCTTTAAGACTTATGATTGACAGAGGCTTCTCATCCAAGTGAAACTCTCTGCAAAGTCCCACTCTGCTCAACAACAGTCAAGTATGCGAGACAAGCTTTATAAAACTTTATTAGTCTGGGTTGAAGCTTGTAAAATAGCACAAGATTCCCTCTTCTCCTCTTACCCCCCACCTTGAAAAGGAGGCTAAATTGAATACTGGACTCAACTGAGTTTAACACAACAGAAGAGAATTGATTCAGAGAAGCCGGTTCACTGTTGCCCTGAAATGTGTATAGTCATTTACACTATTGCAAAAAAGTAAGTGCAAAGTGTGTATAAAATATTACCAATCTGATTTGGCAGCATTTTACGCCCACTTTGTAGTGGTGTCAATGACTGCACATGGTGCAGGCCAATGGGTACTGGGCCCCAATTCCAAATGTTAATGTACAGTCTGAGCAACTGTGCTGTGAGCTGGTGTTTCAGCAAGGAATGCATGATGGAATCATAGGAACTCCTGCAGCTCCACGATTTGGGGCAAAAATATTCTTTTTTTTTTTACCATAACACCCATGTCCTGCAGCTAATTGCCCTCTGTATGAGGAATGGTTGGTAAATGTGTGTAGTGGCAGATCTACATCTTCATTCTTGTTCAAGGGCACCCCTACCTGATCCCCATATTCCTTCACACCTGGACAGAAGGAAGCCACTGCAGTACTGTGCTCTGTTCCACAGATGGTGCAAGAACCTGTCCTGCTTGGTCTTCACAAATCCCCCTTTGTGTTCCTACTTTTCCCAGTGCAGAAGCATTACAACAATTGCAATGCATTTGGGGACAAAATTTGTCTGTAAGAAATCCTGGGTATATGCAGCCTCAGATTTTCAGTTACTAAAATAGACAGTTTCTCTGAAGTCTAGGCATTTGGTTTCCTGTATTCTAATGGACTTGTAAAGTTAACATGGAGTGACAATTATAGAAGAGTTGGGAAGTGCCACCACAGCCAAAAGAAAAATGAGAACCTTCACAACAGTGGATATGGATGTTGTTTGGCAGGAAATCCTTGTGGCTCGCTCTTTCTGTCAGGCAGGGAAATATGTCTGTATAATTTTATCCAATAGAAAATGCATCTCCCCATCAGCAGCGCCAGAAAGTGACAAAACAATCAAACTGTGGAAGAATGACTGCCCAACGCCTTCAACAGAACTCAGACATGGCACCAGGGGAAAAGAACATTCATGCAAGAAAAATAAATCCAGCATAGTCAGAGAGCTGAAGGCTTGCTAAAGAGGCTGATTGTCAGTCCCATCCCATAGAAAATATCAACTACGGCTTGTGCACAGTGAGTCTAAGAGAAAAATCCGTATTTAAAAAAAAGCTTTATTTTCATTTTAATAAACGTCTACTGTAGATATGAACCGCTCACTAACAACTTGTCCAGCTTTTCCACCAGCAATAAATCAAAACATAATTTATGAATATAATAATAACGGATGTTAGTGTTGGAGAGAAATACAGAACATTTAATAATTTTAGATTAACAGAGAATCATTCATTCATAATTTGTTGGGGTGGGAACCTGACTTCATCTTTCATGTGTATTTTGGAGATTATGAAAAGGAAATACATAATTTATTCAGCACATTTAGCCTGCTTCTATTTGAATTGTCTGTACGTTTTTTCAATATTTATTATTTGAAATCATTTCTATAAATAACCCTGGGACTGTAGATTGTCCAGGAGCAATCTGTGGACAGTATTCAGTATCTGAAATTTGATCTGCTTTGGTTTATTTTGAACGGACATGATATTCTGGGTGGCCCCAACTGAATGAGCGTAGATTTTAGCATTAAGTAATTTTCTCTAACCGTTGTTTAAAATTTGCATATTCCCACAGACAAACTCAGTCACTATAATATTTGTGGAAAGCAAATAAATACAAATAAAATAGCCTGAACATAACTTAAGCAGATTCACTATTACTATCACTATATAGAGAAGAATGAGGGGGGATTTGATAGCTGCTTTCAACTACCTGAAAGGGGGTTCCAAAGAGGATTGATCTAGACTGTTCTCAGTGGTACCAGATGATAGAACAAGGAGTAATGGTCTCAAGTTGTAGTGGGGGAAGTTTAGGTTAGATATTAGGAAAAACTTTTTCAGTAGGAGGGTGGTGAAGCACTGGAATGGGTTACCTATGGAGGTGGTAGAATCTCCTTCTTTAGAGGTTTTTAAGGTCAGGCTTGACAAAGCCCTGGCTGGAATGATTTAGTTGGGGTTGGTCCTGCTTTGAGCAGGGGGTTGGACTAGATGACCTCCTGAGGTCCTTCCAACCCTGATATTCAATGATTCTGTGACTTGACAAAATGTTCACTCAAATAGTTCTGAGCCATTCCCTGAAACCTAGCATCTGATACCCTTATTTACATTGTATCACACCATACTCCATGTGATGGCTCAGGGACATGCTGCACCTGTGTTCTCTCCTCCAGTCTCTCCCATGGGCATTCTTTCCAAGTGATAGGCCTTACTCATTCTTCTCCCAGAGCAGAACTTCACTGTTCACCCCACTTTAGTCTGGGTCATTGGACTACAACATCCCCTATTCACACTATCCTGCCACAGTTACAAGATGCTTTAGACCGCCTTGTAGTTCCTCATGAGTGCAGGTGACAGGTTCTCCTACTTTCAACTGTCTCCGAGCGAAATTCCATAGTTCTAACATTCAGACTGGATGCTGTGGTGGCAGCCTCCTGTTTTCGTCCATGTTAACCAGACAGACCCAACTTACTGGTACCTTCTGTCAGGGAGTCTGTGACCAATGGTTAATTAAAGTCGCTCACAACTGCTCCTTCTAAATAGACACCTTGCCTATGAGTCCAAAAGCACTAAGCAAGATAAAAGGTTTAAACTGGTTTGCCTCCCTACAGTCTTGCCTAAAGGCTTTGACCTCTCAAATGTCAGGCAAGCCCAGGTGCCATAGACAAATGCTGCAGACTCTCTGCCTCATCCCCTCATCCCTTCTGCAGTCTCTTCCCACCTCAGGGTATTTATACACTGCAAAAAAAAGAGCTACAACCCACCTATTCACACCTCAGTGAGTCTCAGAGCCAAGGTCACCCGTCTCAGATTTGTGCTATGGTCTAAAAATAGACATTTAGAAGTTTAGTCACATAGTGCAAGCCCTGTGAGCACCAATCTGTTGACACAGCCTTGGATTCACTGCTATGGGTCTTCTTTTTTTGCAGTGTAAACATACCCTTTCTCTCGCACCTGAACAGCTGCTACCTGGTCACCCCACTTCCTCTCCAGACAAGTGTTTTAATGGTTTAATGTCCTTTTGAGCTTAGGGCTGGAATGATAGGCTTTTCCAATCAAGTCTCTACCATTCCAGTGGCCTGAGGCATTGGTGCATCTTAATCCCTCCTGTTCTCTGCCTGTGGCACGTAATAGTTTAGTCTAAGCCCTGGTCTACACTAGGACTTTAGGTCGAATTTAGCAGCGTTAAATCGATGTAAACCTGCACCCGTCCACACAATGAAGCCCTTTATTTCGACTTAAAGGGCTCTTAAAATCGATTTCCTTACTCCACCCCTGACAAGTGGATTAGCGCTTAAATCGATGTTGCCGGCTCGAATTTGGGGTACTGTGGACACAATTTGATGGTATTGGCCTCCGGGAGCTATCCCAGAGTGCTCCATTGTGACCGCTCTGGACAGCACTCTCAACTCAGATGCACTGGCCAGGTAGATAGGAAAAGAACTGCGAACTTTTGAATCTCATTTCCTGTTTGGCCAGCGTGGCAAGCTGCAGGTGACCATGCAGAGCTCATCAGCACAGGTAACCATGATGGAGTCCCAGAATCGCAAAAGAGCTCCAGCATGGACCGAATGGGAGGTACGGGATCTGATCGCTGTTTGGGGAGAGGAATCCGTGCTATCAGAACTCCGTTCCAGTTTTCGAAATGCCAAAACCTTTGTCAAAATCTCCCAGGGCATGAAGGACAGAGGCCATAACAGGGACCCGAAGCAGTGCCGCGTGAAACTGAAGGAGCTGAGGCAAGCCTACCAGAAAACCAGAGAGGCGAACGGCCGCTCCGGGTCAGAGCCCCAAACATGCCGCTTCTATGATGAGCTGCATGCCATTTTAGGGGGTTCAGCCACCACTACCCCAGCCGTGTTGTTTGACTCCTTCAATGGAGATGGAGGCAATACGGAAGCAGGTTTTGGGGATGAAGAAGAAGATGATGATGATGAGGTTGTAGATAGCTCACAGCAAGCAAGCGGAGAAACCAGTTTTCCCGACAGCCAGGAACTGTTTCTCACCCTGGACCTGGAGCCAGTACCCCCCGAACCCACCCAAGGCTGCCTCCTGGACCCAGCAGGCGGAGAAGGGACCTCTGGTGAGTGTACCTTTTAAAATACTATACATGGTTTAAAAGCAAGCATGTGAAAGGATTACTTTGCCCTAGCATTCGCAGTTCTCCTAGATGTAGTCCTAAAGCCTTTGCAAAAGGTTTCTGGGGAGGGCAGCCTTATTGCGTCCTCCATGGTAGGACACTTTACCACTCCAGGCCAGTAACACGTACTCGGGAATCATTGTAGAACAAAGCATTGCAGTGTATGTTTGCTGGCATTCAAACAACATCCGTTCTTTATCTCTCTGTGTTATCCTCAGGAGAGTGAGATATAATTCATGGTCACCTGGTTGAAATAGAGTGCTTTTCTTCAGGGGACACTCAGAGGAGCCCATTCCTGCTGGGCTGTTTGCCTGTGGCTAAACAGAAATGTTCCCCGCTGTTAGCCACAGGGAGGGAGGAAGATTGAGGGGGTAGTCACACGGTTGGGGGAGGCAAAATGCGACCTTGTAACGAAACCACATGTGCTATGTATGTAATGTTAACAGCAAGGTTTACCCTGAAAGAGTGTAGCCACTGTTTTATAAAATGTGTCTTTTTAAATACCGCTGTCCCTTTTTTTTTCTCCACCAGCTGCATGTGTTTCAATGATCACAGGATCTTCTCCTTCCCAGAGGCTAGTGAAGCTTAGAAAGAAAAAAAAATGCACTCGCGATGAAATGTTCTCCGAGCTCATGCTGTCCTCCCACACTGACAGAGCACAGACGAATGCGTGGAGGCAAATAATGTCAGAGTGCAGGAAAGCACAAAATGACCGGGAGGAGAGGTGGCGGGCTGAAGAGAGTAAGTGGCGGGCTGAAGAGAGTAAGTGGCGGGCTGAAGACAGGGCTGAAGCTCAAATGTGGCGGCAGCGTGATGAGAGGAGGCAGGATTCAATGCTGAGGCTGCTGCAGGACCAAACCAGTATGCTCCAGTGTATGGTTGAGCTGCAACAAAGGCAGCTGGAGCACAGACTGCCACTGCAGCCCCTCTGTAACCAACCGCCCTCCTCCCCAAATTCCATAGCCTCCACACCCAGATGCCCAAGAACGCGGTGGGGGGCCTCCGGCCAACCAGCCACTCCACCACAGAGGATTGCCCAAAAAAAAGAAGGCTGTCATTCAATAAATTTTAAAGTTGTAAACTTTTAAAGTGCTGTGCGGCATTTTCCTTCCCTCCTCCACCACCCCTCCTGGGCTACCTTGGTAGTCATCCCCCTATTTGTGTGATGAATGAATAAAGAATGCATGAATGTGAAGCAACAATGACTTTATTGCCTCTGCAAGCGGTGATTGAAGGGAGGAGGGGCGTGTGGTTGGCTTACAGGGAAGTAGAGTGAACCAAGGGGTGGGGGGTTTCATCAAGGAGAAACAAACAGAACTTTCACACCGTAGCCTGTCCAGTCATGAAACTGGTTTTCAAAGCTTCTCTGTTGCGTACCGCGCCCTCCTGTGCTCTTCTAACCACCCTGGTGTCTGGCTGCGCGTAACCAGCAGCCAGGCGATTTGCCTCAACCTACCACCACGCCATAAACGTCTCCCCCTTACTCTCACAGATATTGTGTAGCACACAGCAAGCAGTAATAACAGTGGGAATATTGGTTTCGCTGAGGTCTAAGCGAGTCAGTAAACTGCGCCAGCGCGCCTTTAAATGTCCAAATGCACATTCTACCACCATTCTGCACTTGCTCAGCCTGTAGTTGAACAGCTCCTGACTACTGTCCAGGCTGCCTGTGTACGGCTTCATGAGCCATGGCATTAAGGGGTAGGCTGGGTCCCCAAGGATACATATAGGCATTTCAACATCCCCAACAGTTATTTTCTGGTCTGGGAATAAAGTCCCTTCCTGCAGCTTTTGAAACAGACCAGAGTTCCTGAAGATGCGAGCATCATGCACCTTTCCCGGCCATCCCATGTTGATGTTGGTGAAACGTCCCTTGTGATCCACCAGAGCTTGCAGCACTATCGAAAAGTACCCCTTGCGGTTTATGTACTCGGCGGCTTGGTGCTCCAGTGCCAAGATAGGGATATGGGTTCCGTCTATGGCCCCACCACAGTTAGGGAATCCCATTGCAGCAAAGCCATCCACTATGACCTGCACATTTCCCAGGGTCACTACCCTTGATATCAGCAGATCTCTGATTGCGTGGGTTACTTGCATCACAGCAGCCCCCACAGTAGATTTGCCCACTCCAAATTGATTCCCAACTGACCGGTAGCTGTCTGGCGTTGCAAGCTTCCACAGGGCTATCGCCACTCGCTTCTCAACTGTGAGGGCTGCTCTCATCTTGGTATTCATGCGCCTCAGGGCAGGGGAAAGCAAGTCACAAAGTTCCATGAAAGTGCCCTTACGCATGCGAAAGTTTCGCAGCCACTGGGAATCGTCCCAGACCTGCAACACTATGTGGTCCCACCAGTCTGTGCTTGTTTCCCGAGCCCAGAATCGGCGTTCCACAGCATGAACCTGCCCCATTAGCACCATGATGCATGCATTGGCAGGGCCCATGCTTTCAGAGAAATCTGTGTCCATGTCCTGATCACTCACGTGACCGCGCTGACATTGCCTACTCACACGGTATTGCTTTGCCAGGTTCTGGTGCTGCATATACTGCTGGATAATGCGTGTGGTGTTTAATGTGCTCCTAATTGCCAAAGTGAGCTGAGCGGCCTCCATGCTTGCCTTGGTATGGCGTCCGCACAGAAAAAAGGCGCTGAACGATTGTCTGCCGTTGCTCTGATGGAGGGAGGGGCGACTGACAACACGGCTTACAGGGTTGGCTTCAGGGAGCTAAAATCAACAAAGGGAGGTTAGCCTGGCCTCTGATTGATACATGGCTAGATTTACCTCGCTGCACCTTCTCTGTGAGTGACTGCAGTGTGACCTAGAGGAATGAGTCCCCTAGACAGGGGAGGAGGCAAATGAGTACAAAACAAATCTGGTCTATTTCTTGTTTTGACCCACTCCATCTAATCTTTTACATCTTTGGCTGGCAGCAGACGGTGCAGAAGGACTGCATGCCATCCACATCTCATGGCTGCTCGGCAGAAGATGGTACAGTACGACTGCTAGCCATCCTCATCTCTTGCCTGCCTGGCAGAAGATGGTACAATACGACTACTTGCAATCCTCATCTCTTGCCTGCCTGGCAGAAGATGGTACAGTACGACTGCTAGCAGTCCGTATCACCTGCCCGCTCACCATAAGACGGTTCAATAGGACTGACTGCAGGACTAAAGAGAATGACCTGGTCAAGTCACTCCAAATTTAGTCCCTGCGCCCATGTCTGCCCAGGCGCTCCCAGCCGACGTGGCCAGGAGCACCTCGGACACGCCGAGGACGACTACCAGTCGTACTGTACCGTCTGCTGCCAGAAGGCAATGGGTTGCTGCTACTGTGTAGCAAAGCCGTACCACGTCTGCCAGCACCCAGGAGACATAGGGTGACGGTTACCTGAGCGGGCTCCATGCTTGCAGTGGTATGGCGTCTGCACAGGTAACTCAGGAAAAAAGGCGCGAAACGATTGTCTGCCCTTGCTTTCACGAAGGGAGGGAGGGAACGGGGGCCTGACGATACATACCCAGAACCACCCGCGACAATGTTTTAGCCCCATCAGAGTGCTCCATTATGACTGCTCTGGACAGCACTCTCAGATGCCCGATTGTTTGCCGTTGC
Organism: Lepidochelys kempii; assembly: GCF_965140285.1. NCBI lineage: Eukaryota > Metazoa > Chordata > Testudines > Cheloniidae > Lepidochelys > Lepidochelys kempii. The sequence goes on from NC_136380.1 coordinate 182,029,505, forward strand.
TCTGATGCAGGGAGGGGCGACTGAGGACACGGCTTACAGGGTTGGCTTCAGGGAGCTAAAATCAACAAAGGGGGTGTCTTTACATCAAGGAGTATTTCAGGCAGGACTTCATGGAGGGTTCCAATAGGAAATGGTGCACCTAAGTTATCGTTCTTATTGAAACAGGAAGGTTAGCCTGGCCTCTGATTGATACATGGCTAGATTTATCTCGCTGCACCTTCTCTGTGAGTGACTGCAGTGTGACCTAGAAGAATGAGTCCCCTAGACGGGGGAGGTGGGGAAGCAAATGAACACAGAACAAATCTGGTCTATTTCTTGTTTTGATCCACTCCATCTATCTTTTACATCTTTGGCTGGCAGCAGACGGTGCAGAAGGACTGCATGCCATCCACATCTCATGGCTGCTCGGCAGAAGATGGTACAGTACGACTGCTAGCCATCCTCATCTCTTGCCTGCCTGGCAGAAGATGGTACAATACGACTGCTAGCAATCCTCATCTCCTGCCTGCCTGGCAGAAGATGGTACAGTACGACTGCTAGCAGTCTGTATCGCCTGCCCGCTCACCATAAGACGGTTCAATAGGACTGACTGCAAGACTAAAGAGAATGACCTGGTCAAGTCATTCCAAATTTAGTCCCTGCGCCCATGTCTGTCCAGGCGCTCCCAGCTGACATGGCCAGGAGCACCTCGGACATGACGATGACGGCTACCAGTCGTACTGCACCGTCTGCTGCCACAAGGCAAGGGGTTGCTGCTACTGTGTAGCAATGCCGTACCACGTCTGCCAGCACCCAGGAGTCATAGGGTGACGGTTACCTGAGCGGGCTCCATGCTTGCCGTGGTATGGCGTCTGCACAGGTAACTCAGGAAAAAAGGCGCGAAACGATTGTCTGCCCTTGCTTTCACGAAGGGAGGGAGGGAACGGGGGCCTGACGATATGTACCCAGAACCACCCGCGACAATGTTTTAGCCCCATCAGGCATTGGGATCTCAACCCAGAATTCCAATGGGCAGCGGAGACTGCGGGAACTGTGGGATAGCTACCCACAGTGCAACGCTCCGGAAGTCGACTCTAGCCTCGGTACTGTGGAAGCGCTCTGCCGAGTTAATGCACTTAATGCACTTAGAGCATTTTCTGTGGGGGGACACACACTCGAATATATAAAACCGATTTCTAAAAAACCGACTTCTATACATTCGACCTTATTCCGTAGTGTAGACATACCCTAAGAGTTGTAATCCTTTGGTCTAATTTCCATTGTTGGCTTTAGAGTATGGGTGTTGGTGGCCTGTGATATACTGGAGGTCAGAGTAGATGATCTGGTGGTCCCTGGCCTTCAACAATATGATTAGCTCTCCCATTGTTCTCATAAGGACCCCTCATATTTTCCTTGGTGATGTCTCTCTTTCTTGCTTGCTCATGTTAACAGCCCCTTTGATTTAACTCCATCCAGTCAGTCAGAATATCATCAAGCAGGTAAACTGAGATACATAGACTATTCATAAAAATAATATGGATTTGCTCTCCACACTTCATGACTTCTTCCACTGAAGTCAATGAAGTGACCTGTGCAGTAAGATACAAACCAGCAAAAATAAGAGGATCAGAATCTGGCCCTAAATTGCAGTTATTACAGAAAACCTCTCAGCGTGCTTAGTGTGTTATAACTCATAGGCTATGTTAAATAACTTTTATACACAAGGGATTCCTGATGCCATCACAGCTGACAAAAAGGAATTATTTACAAAGGGTCTGATCCTGTTGCCACTCCAGATAAAACTCCCATTCCATTGTCTTCAAAGGAAATTCTACATGGAGAGCAGCTGCAGCACTGGGCCTCAAAATAGTTCTTAAAATTCTGTTCTCGAAAAAGAATACTAAGCTCACCGGTAGAGCCAGTTTATTATAGTTCATTTCCTAATCTCCTTCACTCTGCAACATTAGATTCATCCTTTTCACCCTCAGGACAATTTTTTTTTCTTCCTTCCATGCCTGACAGGCAAGTTGCAGACCTCATTTAATCCTAAAGAGCAAGAATGTTAATTAGGTTGAGAATGGTAATGGTGCATCTAATTCCCTCATATATGAAGCACTCTTTCACCTCTCAGAGCACCTCACTATTTCTGCAGCACAGGACTAAGATCCAAGAAAATGAATATTTTTCTGTCTTCTAATATCAATTCTTTCTTGCATTTGGGACCCATTACCAATCCCAAATACACACATGTGAACCAAGCCTAGTCCCCTCAGTATTTCTTCTCATCCTATTTCTGCATAGGCGCGGATGAGCAGTAGGATTTTTCCAAACATAAAGGATTACCCTTGGTATTCAGTTCCTGCAGCTAGAGTGAAGTCAGCTCCATAAAAATCAACAGGATAAACCATCTTAATTCATCATGGGACCTCAATTGCCCTCAAATTTCAGGACTTCATTTGGTTCCTCAGCAGTTTCAGATGCCTGTCAAGGATAGTACTAACCCGACAGTCTATATTAGAATAATACTTGCCATTACTAATAAATAGCACTTTACAGCATTAGCTAATCAGTCCTCACAACATCCTTTTAAAGCAGGCAAATAAATATTATTATTTTCATTTTACAGACAAAGGCCCTATGTCAAGTCCCTGTCACAGACAAGATTAGAGCTGAATTACTTCTGGCTTCCAGTTTTATGGGATGCTAGCCAGGGTTTTTAAGCCTGCTCATTTTGGCCTGAAGGAGGTGACAATACCAGATTAAAATAGAGTCTTCAAGTTTATGGGCATGGAGCTGAAGAGGGTGCCAGCGCTATCTCCTACTAGGCTCTGCCCCCCAATCTCTAAGATACTGCATTTTAATATTGGTTTTGACATCATGAAGAGCATATTCTGGCTACAAACCCTTCTGTCTCCTATCCCGCTGGGGATGCGGGGGGAGAGAGGAGGTGTTGTGGAGCTTGCCACCTCAGTTCTAATCCAGTCAGGGATTTCCTCACGCTGGGGGAATCCTCAGCAACTCCATTAGGGCAACTTTCCAGACCCTAGAGCTGAAAAAAAGGGTCTGGGCTCCACCCCCTTGTTTATATATCAAACATGACTAATATAGAAGTGGTAGCCTGCAGACTGGTTCTATAGGGTCTCACTCTGTGGGCCCCATACCACTGTTAGCAGGAAGACACCTACCACCTGCACTGGCCTCAATGATGCAAAATTTAATCAGAATATATTTTTCTCAAGTTCACTCCATAGTTTTGGGAATTTATCAGGCAAACTTTCAGATTTCTACTGTGTAGAATGGGTGTACTTTTCTCTTTCTGATGTACATGTACACATGGCAGCACTGGGAATTTAAGTGTAATCTCCTAAATGCAGTAGGATTCCTACATTAGCTCCCTAGATTTATTAAATCATTAAGTCAGCAGCTCTATTTCTTAAACTCTTAATTTTCCATGTTGGACAAATAGTGGATTCAGCCTGATGATTGTATCTATCCATCACCTAACTGACTGATGTGCAACGCAGATCTTTCTCTGCAGACATAGCCATTGACAAATGAGAACATAAACACAACAAATAGCATAACATACACAAATCAATTAAAACATATTGAAACTGCAATGTTATTTCATTGTTCTATTGCAGACAGGTGTTTTTAATCAGAAAATACATTGGCTCTCTTTGGTCTCCTAAGAACCTATTCTTCCTCTTCAAAAAAAATCAAACAGTAAACCTCAATGTGCAACTTAATTCCTTTTAATAGCCAATCAAGACTTTTTAGATGTAAAGAGTGGTGACATTCTGGTTTAGTTTTCTCTGCACCATAAAAGCTGTGATTCAACTGCAGAATGTGACCAAAGGAAACAAAAATCAAAATAAACAAATCTTCTGAGCTATAGTAACACAGTTCATCGTGACAGGTTTCACAGTAGCAGCCGTGTCAGTTTGTATCCGGAAAAAGAAAAGGAGTACTTGTGGCACCTTAGAGACTAACCAATTTATTTCAGCATAAGCTTTCGTGAGCTACAGCTCACTTCATCGGATGCACAGTTCATCATCAAATCCACAAATCTTGTCACTCAAGTCTACTGTGTCATTTCAGAAAAATCTGAATTTGACCTGATTATTGGAGCCAATACCTGAAAACTGATATACTGAGATGTTATTCATTGTTTATGTTAAATGAGTATTTCAGTATCAAACTCCCAGATGATAAATTAGATTCTTAATAAGCATTTGTGACAGTTAAATTTAGAAGCAGGATTTTAATTGGTTGCCAAGTTTTCAGCTGAATGTGATTTATAGATTTTTTCCCACAAGTGTGGAAGTTTATATGCACACTTACCAAATACACACTAGCATTATGGATTATATAAAGAAAAGGAGTACTTGTGGCACCTTAAATTTGTTAGTCTCTAAGGTGCCACAAGTACTCCTTTTCTTTTTGCAGACTAACAGACTAACACGGCTGCTACTCTGAAACCTATGGATTTTATAGTTCATTCCTTGGGTTCATTTCATATTTTTTAATATAGTGCTTGCAAGTTACCTGTAGATATCAATATCAAAATTATTCAACAAGTTGCTGTCTACCATTCCTTTTGGATTAGCTCAATTTTTCATTACCAGCAAAGAATAAAAACATCTATTCAAAACAATGCTTAGTTCTTGGGTATGTTTTGTTGGCATATTCTTGGTTGATGCTGCCAAACAACTAAATATTTCTTACTGTCTCTTTTCAAATTTATACAGGTATAAATAAAGCCCTATAAAACAAGAGGGTCCTAACAACATTAGAATGCAATATACAGTTAATCTGTACTACTGGAAAGACAAAACTTGTCTGAATGGCAACAGATGTGGTGAAGTGTTCTGAAGCCTGCTAAATATTATGCCATACCACAATTTAATGTGTTTAAGGGCTTCACAGCTTTAACTACATTTTAATGACAGGAGCCAAGTTCCATTACACAGTATGCACCTTTGAAAGAAAAATATTCATATCTCTAGAACCATATGGCTGTACTTCCACCTCAACTGCTGCTGGGAGTGCTCAGGGAGTCTGTGTACATCCAAAATTTCCACTGACAGTGGGAATTTTGGATGCCCAATAAATGCAGAATCGGGGCCTTTTGAAGTGAGGGCTGGGAAGTATAGTATAATAAAGTTATATGAATATAACGTATATAATTATAAATAAAATAAAGAGGAAGTAGGTGGAGAGACAAAACAAGAACTGATCAGCAAAATTACATGACAAAGGAAAAAGGCACATCTTTGCAATGTGTAAATAGAAAGTTCCCCTACCTGGGTGTCTTTATTTTAATTTACACCCAAAAGCATCAAAATATTGCCATAATCCCATGGATTACTCACTCGATACTTTTTGGAGGTGTTCTCCCTGTAATCATGACAACACAGAGAATTACAATAAAAGATGAAAAAAGGTGAGTTTACTGCCCACATCTTCAAGGAAAAGCCATCAGAACAGCCTGGCACCATTATAGACCTGTAAGGTCTAACTGTCCAATTTTATGGCAAGGGCACTGTTTATAGACTCCCTTATTTCCATCATGCCTTGCTAGAAACTAGGACTACTAATATGGCTACCTTAATGGACTATATTTCCCAGCCTGCCCTACTTTCCTTTTCCTGAGAAAGAGACTGGCAGGAACACATCCAGTTTGATCTCTTGCCACTGAGGGGAAAAGAGCACTGGCCGGCCGTGCTCATGGAAGTCTCACCTTGGCCCTAAAACCAGGGTTGACAGTGTGGGCTTCTTTAAAAACTCCAGATTTCATCCACGAAAGTGGCAATATCCCTGCTCCTACAGAGTGTCTTGCAGTAATGGTGTTACAAGAGTACTCTATTTGTATGTATGTAAATAGTTAACAGGTAATATCCCACAGAGGGTACTCAACAATATGGAACGTAATTCTTGGGGTTTGTAGAACCATAAAACTTGTGCACTGCAAATGACTTTCCCTGGCTGTGCTTTGCATCAGCTCTTAACACCTGGAACTGGGCTTTCCTGGCCCAGTAGAGTTCCTCTGGTAGGTCTATAGAGGTCTGTGTGCCTTGTTACAGAGACTCAAGAGCAATTTCATCCCCCCCAATGCAGCTGAGTCTTGAGGAAGTCAGCAAGGGGAGTGCCGGGCACATCACGTTCCCACTCTCCCCAAATCCTTCAGGAAAGCTGGCCGAGAATTAAAGCAGTGTATGGATTCCATTCTAATTTAACTTTGTCCCTAGGACTCAGGTGTTGTCTCCCCTACAATCATCCCCCTTGCCATGTGGCTTTGCGGGAAAAACTGCAGAGAGAGGAACCAGCGAGACAGAACAGCTGCAGAAGCAGCCAAAGCAGGGATCTTTTGACATTCAGACAACTTTCTACAGTTTTTACTGGAATTTCTCTACCCTGTGCTGATTGGCTGTCTACGTCAACCCTCACCCTCCTCCTCCCTCAAAGTCCCTTTACCTCAGCTTAACTTCACAAATGCCTCTCTTACCTTCTTCTCCCCTCCCCTGTCCCCCTCATCCCTTCCTTTCATTGTCCCCTCTCCCTTCCCTTTTCTTTCCATTTATCTTATTCCCTCTTAACTAAACCCACCCCAAATAAATAAATAAAATTGAATAAAAATCATGGACCTAACATGACATTTGCTACCATCACACTATTCATTCCGCTTGTATGTTATAGCCCTCTTCCCCCATTCCCGCACCCCACGTGTCTCATCTATGAAGATTGTAAGCTCTTTGGGGAAGGGACCATCTTTTATTCTGTGTTTTTACAGTCCCTCATGCAATGGGGCCCTATTATGGTAGTACCTACAGATTAACCAAGAAAGACATGATTAATAAAAAAATCTCGTTCATGCATATGAGCCTTTTTTCAGTTACTTTTCTATTTGTTTTTTTTTTTATTTGGCTCCTGATACACCCTCTACTTCCTTGCTGTTACCAGTTAATGTTCTTGTCAAGAAAGTCTTGGAACCTGATCCGCAAAGCACTTTAACACATGCTTAACTTTTGATCATGGGAGTAGTCTCAGTGACTTCCATGGGCTACTCACAGACTGAAAATTAAGCATGTCCTTTGTCTGGTCAGAGCTTTAGTAATTTTTTCCCCTTCATTTATTTTCAGGCCCTCCCTCTAGTTCCTTAAAATTGAATTGAAATCCACGGGTGCTTGTGGTATTTCAGGATTTGTTTTTGTTCCCCAGTTCTTCACTATTAACACAACTTTCATCCACTTCCAGGTTCCTCTCTTGAGTTCAGTAAATACCCCAAATCACCATGTAGTCAAGTAGAATATTCAGCTGTGCTTTCAAAAAAGTTAAATTCTATTCATGGTGAGAGAACAAACTCAATTAGCATCCAATTCTGCAAACCACATTCACAATGAAAAGTATTTACAAACACAACAACTTATGCTCAGCCAGCAATTATGGGCTTGATGCAGGATTTACTGTGTGAAATTCTAGAGCCTGTGTTATGCAGGAGGTCAGGCTAGATCCGGGGTCAGCAACCTTTCAGAAGTGGTTTGCCGAGTCTTCATTTATTCATTCTAATTTAAGATTTTGCATGCCAGTAATAAGAATCCTTGCGATCCATGCTGAGCTGCGCCCCTTCTTGGCCCTGTTTGCACCCCTCACTGCCCCAGGCTGGGGCCAGAGGTCCACAGCTGGGGGTGACTGCAGAGCCCCGGACCAGTGGCTGGGACCCCAGGCCAGAAGCAGAGCCCCCCCGGACTGGTTGCTGTGACCCGGGGCTGGCAGTGGGCTGAGCGGGGCTGGCGGATGGAACCCCGGCTGGCAGCGGAGCCCCCGGGACCAGTGACCATGACCCAGGCAGTGTGAGTGCCCTGAAAAGCAGCTCGCATGCCACCTTTGGCATGCATGCCATAGATTGCCTACCCCTGGGCTAGATAATCATAATGGTCCCTTGTCACCTTAAAAATCTATGAATCTATGTTGAAATCAGACCAATGATCAGGGGCCAACTTAATTTCAAAGCTGCAACCCTATGGGGGATCGTTGATGCTACATTAGATGATGGCTTTAAATTATTTATGTAATGTACTCAACATACCCCACAATTTTAGATTCCTATGCCTATCGCCAATTCCAATTTTACATATGGAAAAATAAAGTAATGAAATAGGCATTAGTATGAAAAAGGAACCTTATAGTGCCCACCCAATCCCCTCATTATTTCATGGTGCTTTTCAAGTAAATCATTTCATGTAACTCACTGTTTCTACGGGGATTTGATGGTTATTACTTTCCATACACTTCTGAATGGATACTGAAAATAAAAAGTAATGATTCAGAGCTTACCTTTCATGACTCTGGAGCTGAAATAGTAAATATTTAATAAGGGAAGCTCTCCTTCCTAACTTTTGTTCAGTTTTATCTTTCAACTGTAATGAATTTTTAAGCACAGAGTTGTATTGATATCACAGTCAGGGTTAGTAATTCTTCCACATGGAATGTTTAGGTCTGATCCTTCAAACACATGTGTGAGTAGCTTTACTTGCAGAAGTAGTCCCCTTGAAGTCAATGAGATTTCACCAACGAGTAAAATTACATACGTGTGTATTTGAAAAATTAGGGCCTGTATACTTAGTGCCCTAGGTGTTTGCATTTTTAGCCTTTGACTGAAGGGACTATAAGATTTGACCATCTACTTCTGAATAAAGTTATAAGAAAAAATGTTGAGGCATTGTACAGTTGTAGTGATAGGGATGTACTCAAAACAAAACATTGCTTTGTGTGTTTTTAAGCACTTAGGGCTACATTTTGATGACACCAGACATTTGGAAGTGCAGTACATGCATTATGTATGTACTAATCTGCATACCTAGCTCTTCCAGTTTTGGTGGGAGAGCCTAATTTTTCAGATCAGTTTCTTGGTTTGTTGATGTCACCAGCACATCTTGAATTTGTGAGGAAAGTTTATTTATCAGTGCTGCATTCCAGTAGATGGAGATATTTTATTTAAAGAAATAAACAACAACAAAAAATCAGTATTGTGCATCAAAAGGCATTTGTTATTCTCAGTTCTTTTTGTTGGCATGTATAAGACTGGTATAGTACCACAATGTAGAAAACTACTCTACCAGCCCCAACAATCCAAGGAACTGCAGGAGTTATTTGCATGGCCGTTGAGCCCCTCACATGACAGGGGCAATGCCCGGGGATTCACACCATGGTAATTGAACCACGGATGCACCTACTGCCTGCAACAGTAAAAAGAATCCTCATGGAAATATCATTCAGGGTTTCAGTTTTCCAAAATCCTGCCCCTTTGCACAGTGCTTGTCAGTTCCGCTGTATCTAGGTCCCTCTCCACTTCTGTGAAGGATAGTTTGCCTTGCCATATGTATGGCAAGTAGGATATTTAGATACTGGCATTCTACAGTAGGATATTATATAGCCTGAAGATAAAAGGTGGTATGCATTTTTTTTTAAATTTTACTTTTCAAATGTCATGAAATCTATTGGTATAATTAAGTGAATTATAGTTACCTCTGTATAAGGAGTCCAGCTCTTTCTGGGTAAAGTTGGAAGGTTTTGTTCATTTCTAATTCTGATCGTTCAGAGACACTAACCTAAACCAGAAAGAGAGGACCAGCAGGAAACTGATGTTGCTCTGCATCTTGTTTGTGAACAAAAGAACTCTCTTGCATTAGAAGCCATCTCTCCAGAGAGATGATACAGTGGCTTTTGAAAATCTGTCTGTCACAAACACAGCCATATTTGTGGTTTCTGGTGAGACAGGAGAAAGGGCAATTTTGGGTATGTCCAAAACAGAGATGGTACTGACCCACAGACTTCAGCTCCTGATCCAAAACCCACTGAAGTCAATAGAGTCTTTCTATTTACTTCAATGGGCTTTGGATCAGGCCCCTAATCTGGATCTGAATGTTCTCGAAGATCCACATTGTCTTGCAGGAACAGGCAAATAAAAGCAGAGTGCTCCCTGTGCAGTGACTGGCCACGCCTGCCAACCGTGTGTTCTGTTGAGTACAGAGGTTGCTCCCTGCTGGTGGCCCCGGTCATAGATAAGACTATAACTCCACCCACGTCTCATGTCAGCCAGTGGAATGGGCCAGTTACAAAAAAGGCAGCATAAACTCCCTTAAAGGTGATGCAGCAGCTGTTCCAGTGTGCCTCAGTCGAGGTCTGTGTCTAACTGGCATAGGCTGGCCCAGAGTTTGGGAATGTTTTGGCCCAAGTTTTTGATTGAATTACTACAGAGATCGGAGACCAGACAGAAAGTTCATATCTTGATCTGGGTTTCCTCAAAGTATTGGGATGTTTGGATACAATGCTGGTTGTTGTTTTTTTCGGGGGTTGTTTGGTTTTTTTGAGCCCTGTTTCTAATCCAGATCTTTTTGTCTCTTCCTAAAAGATTCTGCGTATGCTTAGCTATTTGGAGGGGTGGGAAGGGTTCCCCATGGTGAGCCTCCTTTAGAACTTTATTTTGTTTGTTTCTCCTGCACTTAGTAATCTCAACCTAAAGATTCTGAAATAATTTAACAACATTTTGGTGAAGTTCTTAAGTTTAATTTGTATAGCATTTCCCGCAAGTGTTTGGCTGGCCTGAATGGAATGAAGCTGTTATTCTGTATTGCTGACTACCTCTGCCTAGGAATGAAAAGAAAATGCAGTTTATATGCATCTCATTTTTTTCTGTAGTGTACTTTTCTCCTTGTATTGATTGTTTTGGAGTGTGGGGGCAGTTATGGCTTCATTTCACCCTAGGTTTTACAAAGAGTGCCAACCTATGTTACAGCCCAACATAGGGGGGTCTTCCCTGCTAGGTATTTTAGTTTTTCCATTTCACTAATCTCTCCCAAGATGCAGTGGTAATATTAACAAAACCTGGTGATGCACTCAGAATAACATTATGAGTGTTATTACCTTTAGTATTTCTCTGCAAAAATGGGTAGTTTGGGAACTTGGATATGAAAAGCAAAATGACAGTGATACTATTGAAGGCATTAATGGCTGCACCTCATTATGGGCTCAGTACTGGCTACAGGAGTTGAAGAGAACACAATTTCTTATATTTCCTAATGGTAAACTTTCTATATAACTAATCAGCTAGCTTCCATGACCCCAGTTTACAGTAAGTCACTAACACTAATTTACATTCTACTTTCGTAGACTTACACTTCCTTATTTGTTTATAGGGCTATGTGCAAAATGAGTGTGATCATTGACGGAAGGCTTCACTGGGGTCAGCACTCATATGTAGCACTGCTATAGCACTTTTCATCCATTCATCTCCAAGAGCTTTACAATGGAAGCTAAATAATCTTATTCCTAATTTTCCCCATGTATAAAATGGGAATAGAGAGGTCAAGTGGTTTGTATAAGGTCACACAGCTAGTCAGTTGAAGAGCTGGGAATAGAAAGCAATTTCCTGTTTCACAGCCCAGTTACCCTATCTATGGGACCAGTTTGCCAACAAGCGTGACCACTGTGTGTACACTGAAATAGCACGGCTTGTATTGTCTAATCAGGAATTCAATTGTACATCACTTGCTACCAACACAACTGTGTCATTGCAATTTGACATGCATTTTGTTGATGTGCTCTATATCTCATTAAACTCACCTCTCCACAGCCAATGCCATATGCTACTCGTCTGCAGCAAAGCTCTTGCACATAATGAAAAAGGTATAATCACAAATGACAAAGTGAATGTCAACAGGCAATACTATGAGTATTCTATGTTCTATGACATCATCCAAAGCTAAATTACACTCTAGGATCACTCTCCTACAAAGCACCTTTTATGAAGAATGGTGGGTATACTGGTGGGCATTAGGTTAAACATGCAGTTCATAACAGAAAAGAGCTGCCTCTTCAAAAACATAAATGCTAGTAGAAGACTATGATCTATTTCAAGACTCAAAAACATGTAGATATTGGGGACTGGCTAGTTCAGGGGATCAGCAGCGAAATATGAAGTATTTCACATCTAGGTCACTGGTTCAGATTCAGCCCACGTACCAAGTTCTGCCCTCATGTACATGAATACAGTTCCCACACAAAGCAGTGGGAGTTGGAGACTTATTATATGAAGACAGGTTGAGACCTCGAATGGACTCATTAGAAAGAGAAAAAAAATAATCTAGAGAACAGATGAGAATCACTCTCAGCTCCTCTCTTGGATTTCTCTGTCTGGTCTTTCATCCTAGGGCAATGGTGCTGGACATTAGTGACACAGCATTTGGTCCATCATGGGCCTGTCTTAATTAGGTAACTATCAGAGGCCTTGATCCTGCAAGGTGTTCTGTGTGCAAGGACCCCTACATCCACACAGAGACTTATTGAAATCAAAGGGGCCCTGCAAAGTTATGGGGTTTCATCCTCAAGCAGCCAGTTGGAAAATCCAGGTCACAGCCAGTACAACACTGAAACCAAACTTCCATACGTTAGTAGCGGGCTGGGAAATCCAACAACATTCATGTAATTTTATTAGTATTAACAAGTATTGGCAGGAGACATGTATTCTGAGTCAGGTCTATCTCTAATTAGAACTAAATTAAATTTCACCAGGCAGAATTACCAGTGTCTAATTTTTAGGCTTTGTGATAAATCCGGATTCCTGATGCTAACTGGATATGTACTAAAGACATACATTCACTAAAAAACAAAAATAATTTGCGGTGACACCTTTGGGCTCTAGTCCAGTCCTGGTTTATTAGTTCACATCTCAGGAAGCATACAGCAATAAGTTTCTTGGAATAGCCATCTTGATGCTGTCTTAAACATTTATATATGCATATGAGCTAGTTATGGAGACATATTGTAAAGTAGCTTTGGAGAATATCAAGGCTCTTGCTATGAGAGAATGACCATCTATCTCAGAATGTTGGTGTATATATTTATTACTTAATGGCAACTTTCTCAGACTCATGTATCTCATGGGTTTGGATCGTCTCATTTCAAAGTTTTTAAAAGGACCTAATACCTCAGAATGGTGTATTACACAATAGTCTCACTAATATTATTTTCCTCTTTTTTGTCAGTATCATATGTCTCATACATTCTTTTTCTCTGGCAATAAATTGCATTGAAATAGGTAGGCTTTTGCAGATGCACACTACTAAATGCTTAAGTCTTGCTCAAGCACTCTTCTTTTTATTAAATTATTTTTCTCTTGAGAGGCTCCAGATATGAGTTTGTTCCTTCTTAAACATGCACAGATTACTTGTTTTAGCTGATTTAATTTCTTTTTTACATTTATAATCACTTCTGAAGGACACAAATGAGCCTTAGAAAGCTGCTGGGAATTTTTTTATGACTAAGAAAATCTAATATACAGGTTGCTTTTCATTTGTTAAATATTCTCTTCCTTGCATATATACATATTACATGAATAGCAGTCAATCACTTTGTGAATCAAATCCTATAATTTTTAGTAGCAGAATAAATATTTTAAGTGACACATTGTTAATCACTGCTAATAAGCTGGTATTGGGATGAACTGGCTAATTCTGTCCTTATGGAAAATGTGAAAATAGTACAGTTGGCATATGGGCCAAAATTTCAAAGGTGACTAGTAATTTTAGATTCTTGGTTTCCCAACTGGAGACCCCGTAAAGGGGCCTGATTTTCAGAGGCTGAGCACCATAAGGTGGACACTCCAAATTTAAGATAGCCAAAGTTACTAGTTATATTTGGAAACCTTGGCCATGGAAAATAACACCCCAAACACCAGACTTTTACCTAGGTGTGCAGAGCTGAAGATAAGGGCTTGAAAGGATCCCTGAACAGTGATACTGAACACACAATCAAAGTACTTACACCTGTGGAGAGAAGGAGTGCTTGGGGACTGTTCCTCTTTAACATGCCAAAAAAAGGTGGGAAACAGGCAGGACTAGGCTTCTCTTCTCTGCATGGGCCCACACAGCTGGCCAAGTGTACAGGAGAGGTAGATTGGACAGTCCTCAAAATACACGCTACCCCTACATGTTGACCTTCTCTCTCTGATTCACGATCACACAGCATCAGTGGCAGCTACTGTAATTGTTTTCATGGAAAAGGAGCATGAGAAAACTATTCCATGTAATGTTAACGTTTTTAATGTAATAAGAGTTTTCTCCTCTGGCAAAAAGTTAACCATGCTGCCTCCTCTTTGCCCTTCATTTGTTTTCCTATTCTGATCTGTGTTTTTTCTCTCTCTCACCAAGCAGGTTTCCTTGCTGGTTAGTTCCCTGCTTTCCTAGGCATGCTGCCCAGCCACCTGGTCCTCTGCCTCTCTTTTGCCCCTAGATATTCAATAGCACATGGCAGCTTCATCCTTTTCCACTGCACATTACTCTTGTGCTGGTTGCTGGTGGTGTTAGTCTCCTTGGTAGCTCTAGAACTTGAGGACAGCTCCTCTCCTTATAATAGCTGTGGCCCCATAGGTAGCCGTGATGGCTCCTTGTTTCCAGCTGATTTTGCCATTGTCCCAGCTTTTCTTTGCCATAAGGAGTGTAGACCCTTGCAGAAACATCTGGAAACAAGGAAGACAGCCAACACCATTTCACAGCAAGCTCTCTGGGAACACCAGTGATCCATAGATCTCACTTCAGAACAACTGAACCGCAGAACTGAAGTAACATTCCACATCATAAATAACAAACGCATAGACATGTCACAGGTCAATGAGACAGCCATTCCTTTCCAGCTCACCTTCTCAGGGTCTGTCTACCCTTGGAGTTGGGGGCTGTAATTCCCAGTGCAAAGAGACACCCTTGCACTAGCTCTGAGTTAGTGTGCAAAAACCAGAATACAGCTGCAGCAGCACAAGCAGTGAGAGGGGCTAGACACGCTGAGTACGATCCCATCTGAGATGCTGGCATGTACTTGGGGTGGCTAGCCCCTTGTGCCACTCGTGCTGATGCAGCTACATTCTGTTTTTTAGCATGCTAGCTTGATGAGAGCTAGTGCAAGTATGTCTCTTGGCAATCACACCCCCAGCTCCAAGTGTCAACATACCCAGTAATGCACAGAGGACAGACCTGATAGCAGGGCCGTCCTTACAATTTATGTAGCCCTATGCACTATTATGAAACTGATGCCCCTATGCCTGATAGCAGCCCGGGATCGCATGCATATTTTAGATAAGGGTGGTCTTTTGAAGGATTTATTTAAAAACTATGTCTGAAGATCCAAGCATTTAAGGCTAAAAATGAATACTCAGACTGTGCATCTAAAAATCTATCGAAGGATTTTTTAGAGATATGATTTTATAATCTACAGCAACACACTAATGAAATATTTTTAAAGCAAATTTTAAACTAAGGTCCTGTAGACTAACATGTTGAGTAAATATTACAGTAATGCGCAGCTGTTTTTTTCAGTAAATTCAGAAACTGACAGTATATATGTGGGGGTTGGCAAATGCCTGTTAAATGGCTTCATACTACTTGAATGGCTCTTTAATAGTTTCGATGTTGTGCTAATAGGTCTGGCAGGCTGGAAGGCTTTTTCTCTTTTAAGTACTAGATCCTCTCCAGAGGAAGACTCACCAAGCTGCAGCAGCCAGCTGTGGCGAGAACTTGCAGGAAGGGTTAGAACAGGGATAGGAAGAGGCAGGCAAGCGAACACTAAGACTCAGCGGTGCCCCAATTTTTGGGTGCCCTACGCAGCTGCGTACGCTGCATATGCCTAAGAATGGCCCTGCCTGATAACATGGACCTCATAACGTCCACAGGAGAGTAGCTTCTGTCCTGCAAATCTCAGGAGATCTGCTTCTAGGAAAGTTGACTGCCATGTAGTACTCTTGAGCTTCTGTTGTGGGGCTGATACACCCATCACCCTTTGTGGGGCTGGAGGGTGGTGTGTTACAGCTCCACGGTTGTGTCTGTAGAGCTGCCCCCAGTCTCAGGGCTGCATGGCCCTGTGGCCTTAGTCAGACGATCCTTGTGATCAGGGCAGCGTGGCTTGATGGCCAAAGTCAATAATACAGCCCCAGCTGTTGGGGCAGTGCGGCCTACCTGCCAGAGTCAATAATCCTGGTGAGCTGGGCCACCACCCCGAGGTGGGTGGTGGCCAGGGTAGGGGGAACCTGGGCCCATCATCTCCACTAGGTCCCAACCCAGGGCCCTGTTGGTGGCTAGGTTGCCCGTCACCAGCTCAGCAGGGATCCTACCAAAACACGACGAGCCTGTCTGTGGTTCTACAACTGCTTCCACACAAAGTTTCCCTGAGTCATTTCCTACACAATTCTCTGCAGTTTGCGGTCTCCGGACCTCCCTGGTCTCTCCCCTCTCTGCAGTGTCCCGAACACGTGTGTCGCGGTTTGTCTCCGTCTGGCTGGCCTCCACATCTTGGAGTGTAGGCAGTCCTCCCCTGGGAGTCAGCAGCACACCTCCTTCCTCACCAGCGGTCAGCCCAGACTCAGCTGCTCTACTGGCTTCTATATCCTGCTGCCAACTGGAGCATGCCCACCAGAGCCGAGGGGCATGGCCTCCTCGGTCAAGGGAGAAGGGTTAATCCCTACTGCACCAGATACACCCCTTCACAGTTTCAATGGCGTAGGAATCATAATTTAGTGGAGCTTTGAGCTCTTCCCTCCCAGCACCTTTTCCACTCTCTCAAAAGATGTCCAGTTGCGTTGCCATAGGGAATATTAGACATTGACTTCATGGCCTATAATTAAAAACATTAATGAATAATAATGCTAATAATTTTTCTTCACTTTTTCAAACTGGGCTTGTTTGGATTTGCATCTGCCTGGAGCCTCAAGTATTAGCAGATGATGTTTCTAAAATTTCAAATAGTTGTAATGTTTAACTCCTTCTAACTTCTAAACTAAAATAGGGATTTATTTGTACCTTTCCAGAAAATTAAATCTTTATCCTAAAAATAAATGTAATTTTGATCATGATAAACTTTTAGGTGGAATTTTCAAAGGTGCCTGCAGGAGTTAGGCCATGGGCTTTCAAGAGGGGGTGGATGCTTACCTTTGAAAAATCTCATTCTTCATGCTCAACACAGGAATTCAACCCCAATTTTAACTTAAAAACTGAACACAACCTTAACTATGGAGTTGCTGCTGGTACCTTTTTAATATTTAATACTTATAGTGGTACCGAGAGGCCCCAGTCGGGTAGTTTTATTTTCCACTGGGAAGAGCAAGGCAGTTGCAAACACCATTTACATTGCGATGGAAAAGCTTATAAAAAAACAAGGCAAGCAGCATGACATAAAGGAGGTCAATGAACCGGACAAACATTGTATAAAGTGCTGTGCTTAAGTGTTTGATGAAACAGTTGGTCCCTGCAATAATAAATATTGGTTTCCATACATTTTTACAGGCTTCAATCTTTTCCAACACCCAGCCTAGAACATCTGTCTCTCCACCAAGACAATATTGTCACCTACTTCTTGCTGTCAGGTAGCCTGGAGTTCAAAAGCAGTATTATCTATTAACAGTGACTACTACTGACTTTCTAGGTTAATCTCTAGATTTATAACATAAAACAGTGAAGGAAAAATTATCCTGCCTCCCTTTGAGTTGTTACACAAAACTATTACCCAGGAAGGCTGTTATCCATAGGAAAGGAGCTAACTGCTTAATTCCATGGGTCTTTTATTATTTGTAAATTGATTCTTAAGTAAAGATGCTTACATATGCCTCCTGCTCCAGATGGTGCAGTTTAACTGCCTATGTTACTCATGAGTGGTTTTCTGCTTTAAACAAATATTTAACCCATCAATGGTCTTATCAAGAATTCTCCATTTACAATTGAAATCTAAACTGCAGTGTTGCTTTAATTCTCACATCAGGGAACTTCCTATCTTACAGCTCAAAAGTAAGAAGTGCAATGAGTGGAAATCTTTTAAAATTTCCAGTGCAACAACTGCTGTTTTAAAACTGCCTGCACCTGCTTCCTACAAAGACTCAGGCTGCACGCTCAATCCAGACTCAACTTGGGGATGGCAGAGGGCAGCAAAATCTAGAGTTGAAGTGACTGGGCTGGACCAATAGGAGAGCAAGGCTGTTTTGCACCACACCCATGGCATAACCTGGACATAGAGTTTATGAACCAGGCTCCATGAAGATCACCTCAGAACAAGGAAAATCCTTCAGCAGTGTAGAACATCGTATGCAACTCCTTCTCCCTGGTGCCAGAGAAGAGCAGACATTATTGGAATACCCCCTTACTGTACTCATCTCTACCTTCAATTTTGTCCACTTGGGTCATTATCATCTGGTGTAATTCCAAACAGTATAAAAGCTTGAATTTTTTAAAAAAATAATGAAAGCATTTCAATACAACTCAGTTTCTGTAGAAGCTTGTTTTTACAAAACCGAAAAGGTTGGGCTAAATTTGAACTGACAGTGTCCCTTGGAACTTTGCTAGTGAAGAAATCTTGAAGCCACTGGCAATAATATTTGCAAAACTCATGGATGACAGGTGAGGTCCCAGAAGACTGGAGAAGGGCTGAAGTAGTGTCCATCTTTAAAAGGAGGGAAAAGGAGGAGCTAGGACACTATAGATCAATCAGCCTGGCCTTGATACCTGGGAAGCTACTAGAAAAATGTATAAAACATTTGATTTTTGAATACCTAGAGGATGAAGGGGTGATCACTAGCAGCCAACATGGATTTACTAAGAAGAAAGCACACCAAACCAGCTTGATTTCCTTCTTTGACACGGTAATTGGTTTGGTGGATGGGAAAATGTGGTGGATGTAATATACCTGGAGTTTAGCAAGGCATTTGACACAGTCCCATATGACATTCTCATAAGTAAACTGGAGAAAGACAGGCTCATTAGAGCTACCACTAAGTGGATCCGTACTTGGTTAAACAACCACAAACAAAGAGTGACTGTTAATAGAATGATGTCGAATTGGAGGGAGGTCTCAAGTTAGGTTCCACAGGGATCTGTTCTGGGTCTAATGTTGTTTAACATTTTTATTAGTGACCTGGATGTAGATATAGAGAGCATACTGATCAAGTTTGCAGATTACACAAAGCGAGGCCGGGGGTTCCTAACATTTTGAAGAAGGATAAAGTGGAGAACTGGGCTGTAGACAACAAAATGAAGTTCAACAAAGATAAATGTAAGATGCTACATTTAGGGAAGAAAAAAAGAAAAACACAAATATAGAATGGGGTATAACTGGCTTGCAGAAGCACTGCTGAGAAGGATCTGGAAGTTGTGGTGAATCCTCAACCTCATCATGAGTCAGTGATGCTGTTGCAAAAAAAAAAAAAAAAGAAGAAGGAAGGAAAATTCAATTTTAGGTTGCATTAACAGTCCTGGGAGGTGATCGTACCATTCTACTTGGTGCTCATTAGGTCCCAGCTGGAGTACTGTGTCCAATTTTGTTCACAATGTATAAAAAGAATGTAGAGAAATGGGAAAGGATCCAGAGGTAAGTGACAAAGATGCTCAAAGGGATGGAATGCAAGTCATATGAGCAAAGGCTGAAGGAACTGGGTATGTTTAGTTTGGAAAAGAGGAGATGGGTTCAAACTACAGCATAGCAGATTTAGATTAAATCTCAGAAAAAACTTCCTAACTGTAAGAACAGTAGGACAATGGAACAAGCTGCCTAGGGAAGTAATGGAATCTCCTTCACTAGAAGTTTTCAAAAGAGGCTGCACAGTCATCTGTCTTGGATGGTTTAGATGCAAGAAATCCTGCATCTTGGCAGGGAGTTAGACTAGATGTCCTTTGAGGTCCCTTCTAACCCTCTGGATCTATGATTCCAAACACTGCTGTTTCATTTTAACTCCTTCAGCTCTGAAACATCTGCCTAGCTCATTAGGAACAGAACAAGAAGTTGAATTCCAAGTGATTATGATTAGAAATGGAATGTTTTTTCCAAGAAAATGCAGATTCATCTAAACAGAATTTTTTTCATGGGAAAGAGTAGGTTCTGATGAGTTTCCCGTTTTGAAAAATAGTTTTAAAAGTTTTGAAATTGTTAAAACATCCCGTTTCAACATTATTAAAATGAAAACATTTCATTTTCAGCTAGATTCTCAGTCACTAATAAGTGAACATGATATCCTAAGCCTATGTAGTCATCTAAAAGTAAACCTATAGGATCAGAACATTTTCTTATACAGTTTTGAATCCTATCGTTAAGGGGGGGGGACTTAAATGAATTTGACAAAATCAATAATTAATGGCAAAATCAGTGCATTTCAATAAAGAAATCAGTCCCCTTTGCCACAACAGCAAAGAAAATCTTTTAAGGAGTTTGGTACATATAGCAATAACAAATAGCTGAAGCTATAGTGGAAGATCAAAATCTTTCAAAATGCAACTAGCCAACTGTACAATGTAGCACACGGGTGAATAAATTCCTTGCTGACCCCCTACGTGATAAATTTATGGCCATTACCCATATCATTATCACGGCTTGCATGGGTCCACTTGTTAATGTTGATAATTAATTTGTAGAGATTTTCACTGAGAAATTTGCTGTATGAGACTAGCCAGCTACGTCTTGATCACAGTATCTCAGCTTTGTAAAATAGATACATAAACCATTTGGATGACCATATATCTATTGATTATGAGCTTGGCCAGATTTAACACCCACACAATAAAAGGACATGTCCAAATGAGCATTAGAAATAGAGATAGATCAGGCATGCAGCAATTGTGCCTACCAGCCTCATTAGATAACCTTGACCATCCTTCATGCGTCACAGAAATGCTGTCCGCATTTCAAAAAATCATTAATAGAAAAAACTGTTTGGGATCTCAAATGATTATTTCCATGCAATTTTTCTCTAATTCATTCATTCCCATGAGCCCTGTAATATCAGTAATTCCTTCTTTTCAAACCACGAGTGCCATTCTTGCATATTAAGACTACAGTACAAGATATATATTATACAATGATAAACTAAAGCACAATGTTGACACAAGAACAACTGGCTATAAACTGGCCATGAACAAACTGAGGCTGGAAACTAGAAGGTTTCTCCCCACCAGAGTGGTGAGGTTCTGGAACAGCCTCCTAATAGGAGTTGTGAGGGCAAACAACTTAATTAGTTTTGAGACAGAGCTGGACAAATTTGAGCGTGACTGTGTGACTGGGTTGCTTGAGATGTGGGAGAAAGGGCTTAGCAGCCCTGGGGGGTCCCTTCTGGTGTGTGCTGGATGTTCCTAAAAATCTCATGCTTCAGCTGGTCACCTGCAGGGCTCAGGAAGAGATTTTCCCCAATATATTTTTATTTATTTATTTGTCTCTTTCCTCTGAAGCATCAGAGATGGGCACAGCCAGAGATGGGACATTGGACAGGGTAGGCCAGTGCTCTGAAGTGGCACCGAGCATTCTCTCTCTTGCTGGCTCTTGCACACATGCTCAGGGTCTAACTGATCACTGAATTTCCAGAATGAACTGAATTTTCCCCGGGGTCAGATTGGCAGTGACCTTGGATGTTTTTCACCTTCAGAGTTGGACACAGGTCACTTGCCAGGAACATCTGGATATATGTCACTTAATCAATTCCCTGACATTACAGGAGCCTCAGGCACTGGTGCACCTCAGTCCATCCTATCTCTGCCAGTGACACAATAGTTTAGTCTCCTGAGAGCTGTAATACTATAGCCTAATTTCAGTTGTTGGGTTTACTGTGTGGGTACTACATGTAGTCGGTGGTCTATGATATGGAGGAAATCAGATCTAGTGGTCCCTTCTGGCCATAAATTCTATGACTAAGTGGAGTACAGAAACATCAGACTATTGTTTTTTAGAAGAAATATGAGATCTGTTTAGAAAAAGTGTCACATTCTCCAACTGCCTCCCCATAACAGGAGGGTCCTGCCATTTACCCATCTCCCCATAAGCTTCCCACTATTCTGTACCTTTCCATCTTCTTTTTGTTAAAAAAAGAAAAGAAACATTTCATTGCAGTCCCAAGTGCTTTGATTGTTGAGGGGCACCATGTGGATGGCACTACTGCATAGTTCACAAATCTCTAGGGATATGTCTACACTGCATGCTTCTTTTGGCGGTGTGTAGTGTACATACATGCATAGCCCTCCTAGCGTGGGTATAAATAGCAGTGTAGACCATGAGACACAGCTTAGGTGAGTAAAGTAAAGACACCCCTGAAGGCTGTGCATATGTACCTGAGAACTTGCCCTACACTCTCTCTACTTGCCTAATCCATGTCTCCCTGTCTACATTGTTGTTTTTAGCAATGTAACGTCCCACTGCCTCTCCATTGCAGTGCAAGACTCCAGCAGCAGGGAAAGGCTCTGCCAGCTCCCCGTTGCTGGAGCCTTTCCCCACAGCCAGGAAAGACTCCAGCAGTGGAGAGAGGCTGTGGTGAGTGGAGGCAGAGGGAAAAGGCTCAGTCTTTTCCTGCTGACTCCCTCCCTGCCAGAACCTTTCCATGCCTCAGTGAAAGACTGAGGCAGCAGGGAGCTGCCTCCTCTCTGCCAGAGCATTTCACGACACATGTAGCTACACATTGCAGCATGGATGCAGCCTGCTTTTCACGGCAGCGGTTAGCTACACATACACTCCATGCCACTTCCAGTAGCGTGAAGTGTAGACATGGTTTAGGACTAGGCAGGGGCAGCTCTACCAATTTTGCCGCCCCAAGCAGTCGCCGCCGAATTGCCGCCGCCACAATAGCGGCGGAGCAGCTGCCAAAAGCTGCTGCGGCGGGAAGAGCAGCGGAGGTGCCGCCGAATTGCCGCCACGGGACATGGACTGCCACCCCATTCTGAATGCCGTCCCAAGCACCTGCTTGGAAAGCTGGTGCTTAGAGCTGGCCCTGGGACTAGGTCTGCAAAACACATATACCTCAGTATGTACTAAAGATGACCAGAGAGTGACAATTATGTTTTGCAGCAATTTTCAAGGTTTTGATATTGTTTTTGTTCTGCAGTGGAATGAAAACTAAAGCTTTGGAACGTTTTTGTGAAAACACATTTGTGTCAAAGTGTTTGGTTTTGGTTCAAAACCTGAAATTTCAGATTTGGGAAGGGTGTACGTATGAGATACTTGATAGCCTGGTGCTTAGGGCACTGGCACGTGGGAGTGTTATGAGACAACTGGACTTAACATAGCCTGGACTTGACATAACTCACATCCATCTTGTATACTTAGCCACCATAAGATGGAAGCGAGGACACGACGTACTCAGGAAGAATTTGGCTTGCTTAGGCATACAAAAACAACTGCACAGCTGCAGTGTTACTAACAAGGATAGATAAAATAAAGTAACAGATTCATAGGAATGGAGGTGTGAATAGCTGACCTTGAGTCTGGGTGTCTCTGACTGAGTTTTTCTTTCTGTGAGCTGCTTTACTATTAAGTAGAAATTATGAGGGTTTTTTGTTTGTTTGTTTTTTTTAACACTGTTGCTAGGAGAGTGGTCAGCCTATTAGAGATTGTATGAGTTATGCGCTTTGTTTTAAGTGACCCATAAAAAGATTAGTTAAAGAATGTACTTTGGAGAAGTGTGGATGTTTTATCAACAAGGAGACACTGATATCCATTTCCCCAGTGGCTAGGAGGAAGGCTGGCCACCGGAGACCTGCTGCTGCCACTTGACACCACCTCAGTCTGTAGGTAACTATATCTGGGGTGCTTTAAACTATTGCTATTTTAGATGTGTGCTTTGTACTCAATAAAAACAAGGATATCTGAGTGAAAGCACTCGTGTGTGTATCAATTATTTATGAGACAGAGGATCTGTGTCCCCATTGATTTATGTCCTGACACCATCTGGAAAATACCGACTAGTTACCATAGCTTCCGATTCAGATAACCCCGAATAACAGATTTGGTGAACCAGTTTCCAGGATCTGGTGGAGAGAAAGGGGACACTTGGTACACACATGTAACCCTCATCCTGACACTGCTTACACACACAATTTTCTGCAATGGGAACTAGAGGACGGAGGGGCAAGGTCTCAGCCTGTAATTCCTGTGTTCTAATCCACGAGTCAATTTATAGATACATTCCTGGGCCTCAGGACTCAGACTAGTAGCCTGGTTGAGTGAGAGTAGAAGGAAAGAGTTCAGATAACTCTGGATAACAGGAGACTCAAATTCAAGTACCTGCTCTTCCTGAATTAGAGGTAAGTTTTTCATCCCAGTGCACTCTGAATCAGGCAGAGCAGGGATTTGAGCCTGGGTCTTCCACATGCCAGTGTTCTAACCATCAAACTCTGGAGTATGAGAATCTCTTTCCTTTCATCAGAAACCTTTCAGCATCAGCAAAACAGCATATCACAACAAAATTTCATGTAGATGAATATGTCTTAGCCAGCTTTAGTATATACTTCCCAACATGTGCTCTGCTCAGCTACCATAATGATGATTGTGATATAAAAAACGGAGTACAATCAAAATGTATTTTAGACATTACAAGTTGGTGTATAGGAGGCTCCAGGATGATGAAAGATGCCCATTAACTAGAATTCAAGTTAAACATTTCAGTTCCAGCTAGTTTCCTGTTATTATACATGCAAGTAGCCCTTCCATCCTACTTACATTAATTTCTAACCTAGCCGGCACCTGTTGCAGTGGCCTGTCCCAGAGACCAACCCCCTCCCCCTTGCAGGCACCCACACCTTCTGTTCTCTTCTGGTTCTTCCAACAACATGTTCACAGCCCAGAGTGCGTAAGGTACAGTTTCCCTTCATGGGGTTCAATTTATTAAGTCTTTTGGATATACAGTCTATTTTGGCTCTGTCTGGCCCAACCCCTTTCCTGTTGGGGTTTCCAATGTCATCCTGAATCCAGGGCTTCAGCTTCCTGGTTCCCCCTCCAGTTATTGTAACCCAGAGAGTTCTTTTTTTCCCACTGTGGCCCTTGGTCTCTCTGTCTGAGTTCCTGGACTCACAACTCCAGTTCCCTCTGGTTTAGGGATTCCACAGCCAGGCTATCTCATGATTCAAGCAGGTGAGGCAAGGTCAGGCAAGGCTGGTCTAGCCTAGCCATGCAGATCACCAGAGCTTTCTGTTTTTATCTCCACCCTAGAAGATTCGATTTTAGCCACTAACCTGCCCAATTTATGACCTTGCTTATTTTCTCCACGTGGACAGGTGAGCTAAATTTGCCATAGGGGGGATAGGACCCATCACCCCTTAAAGGTCCAGTTACCCTGTGACAACATCCCAGTACATGCATAGGTCATTCTCCTTGTTTTTTATTTATCGTGTTAAGTTCCACTTTCATTTACTCTGGTATAAATAATCAAGTCTATATGCCTGAGTTTACTCTGATCTTCTGATTGGTACAATGGCATCCTAGGCAAACAATTCAAGAGAGCCTAATTTTACAAATCATTACACTACGATCCTCATCAGTGATGCTTAAATATCAGTGCTTACTCTTTGGGGAAGAAGTGCAAATGACTAAACTCCCACAAGAAACAGAAGATAAAGGGAGAGCATCACCGATGAGATTAAACTATGGCTAATTCAGTGCTTAAATACTTCTGTGAGAGATCACATAACAACATATTACTACTAATACAACAAAGGGATATGGAATATTTGGAGGAAAGACCAAAAGAGAACAGTCAAAGTGAAGCTAGTATCACACCGAAGGCTCCCAAAAGCACAAGGATATCCTGTGACTTGACTGCGTATAGGGCCATGGTATCAGCAACTTTCAATCTGGATGTGGAATATTTAAATGACACTTTTTCGTCTCTTAAAAAGGGCTGTTCTCAAACAATGGGCCCCAGCCTTTCATGAGGGTCAATTAGAGGTGTCCAAAACCAAGAAGTACAGATCATCATGTTATAAATAGGATTTGAAAAGCTGAATCCTCCCCCTCCCTATTGCCCACTTACCATAGCTTTGACTGTCACAAATATCAAGGTCTCTCTTCCTCAACAAGAGCTCACACGAGTTCAGCCCCCTTGTAAACTAACATTCTGTCACACATCCAGACTAACTACCCATCCTTAAGTAAAATCAACAGCACAGGTTTTGCCCTGTCTTCCACTATCCTACTATACCCACCAGCTCGAGTAGCCATACTCACACTAACTCTCATCAAGCTAGCAAGCTACCAATAGCAGTGTAGCTGCTGTGGCACAGGCAGTGGTGGCAACAGGCTAGCCACCCCGTGTATGTACCCACGAGGTCTGGGTGGGTTTGTACTCTGGTTGGCTAGCTGATTTCCCTCTTTGAGAAAATACCTGATTTTTTAGATAAGGGAAGTGCAGTAGATCTAACACACTTTTATTTTAATAAAGCATTTGACAAGGTACCACATGGGAAATTAAATTAGAGAAGATGGGGATCAGTACAAGAATTGCAAGGTAGATGAGCAACTGGCTAAACTGGAGAAGGCAACAGGTTGTGCAGAAAGGTGAATTATCGGATTAAAGGGAGGTTACTGGTGAAGTCAAGGATCAGTCAAGGATTACTCAAGGATCAGTCTCGAGATCAGCCTTATTCAATATTTTTATTCATGACCTTGGCACAAAAAGTAGATGTGTGCTAATGAAATTTTGTGGATGAGCCAAAGTTGGGAGGCACCATTAATACAGAGGAGGATCAGAATAATACACAGGAAGATCTGGATGATATTGAAAACTGGAGTGACAAAAATGGAATGAAATTCAATAGTATGAAGTGCAAGAAAATGCACTTAGGTTCCAATAATAAGAATTTCTGCTACAAACTAAGGGCTCATCAATTGGTAGTGACGGAATAGGAGAGAGACCTGGGTGTGTGAGTGGATCACAAAACAGATTATGAGCCACCGATATGAAAAAGGCCAATTCGATCCTAGCATGTATCAGGCAAACCATTTCCAATAGAGATAGAGAAGTATTAATGCCACTGTACAAAACACTGGTAAAAATCACATTTGGATTACTGTGTATGATTCTGGTCACCCATGTTCAAAAAGATTAAATTAAACTGTAAAACATGTAGAGAAGAGCTACAAAGATGATCAGGGGAATAGAGGTCCTATTTTATGGAGGAGAATGGAAATCTCAGCTAGTTTCATCTAGCAAAAAGAAGGCGGAGAGGGGATATGATTGCTTTCAATAAATACATTAGAAGGGTAAACATCAAGGAGTGTTCAGAGCTATTTAAGCTAAAGGACTATGTTGGGACAAGAACATATGGATGTAGACTAGCCAGGAACATGGTCACATGTATTAATGTGATTTTATGGGTGGGTTGCTTGCAATGGTAGGGAGCTAAGCTCAGCAGCTCTGGGGCTCACTTCTGGTTTATGTTGTATGTTCCTAAAAGCTCATGCTTCAAGGTTTCAACTGGCTACCTGCAGGGGTCAGGAAGAGATTCTTTCCCCCCCAAGTGCATTTTCATTTATTTATCTCCTTCCTCTGAAGGAGGGATGACCATGGCTGGAACTGGGACATTGGGTGGGGCGGGCTAGTGTTCTGAAGTGGCATAGAGCATTCACAGGTGCTTGTCTGGCTGGTTTATCACTACATGCTCAGGGTCTAACTGACCAATATATATATGGGGTTGGGAAGGAATTTTTCAGATTGGCAGTGAACTTTGGGGTGAGGGGTTGCCTTTGTCTGTAGCATGTGGGTGCAGATCACTTGCCAGAATTATCTGGGTATCTCTCACAATCATTTCCCTGCCATTGTGTCTTGAGCATATGTGCACCTCAGTCTCTCCTATTCTTTGCCCATGGCATGTAATAGTCTAGTTTCCTGTAGGATGCAATACATTGGTCTAGTTTTGGTTGTTGGGTTTAGTGTATGAATGTTGGGTGGTGTTGGTGGCGGCGATATACAAGAGGTCAGATCAGATGATCTAGTGTTCCCTTCTGGCCTTAAACTCTATGACTGTGACCCAGGCCCACAGCTCCCACTGACTTTAGTGAGAGCCCCAGCATCTTGGAAAATAAGGGCAATTTTATTTAGATGCCTAACTTTAGGTGCCCAAGTTTGATGATGTCAGTAATTTATATAATATCTCTGAAATCTATCTGAATTATTTGAGCACAGGGAAAAGGACTTTGAAAGAGAAGGACCCTTTTTGGCCAACAGGCACCCAAGGACTGTGAGATGCCCTGCAAACATTTTACATTTAAACTACAACTTGCAGACATGCAGATGCGGGGAAAGTCAGATGAGGAGGTTTTGTTTTTTCTCCACCAAAAGTCAACATATATTCTCTGAAGTTTTCACTTATACATCAGGAGTTTTCAGACAACTTAGACAACTTCAGACAACTTAAAAGGGCTTGTTTGCAAGAGTTCATCTCTCATAAAAGACTTGCTTCTGCCCTAGAAATGTGTGAAATAGCTACTAATAAGATTCAAATCAAGTTCTACCTTCTCAGTCATTAATTGTAAACATAATTCCTAGTCCCTTATGCTTTGGAAACCAAAGGAAGTATTCCTTCTTGTATCCCACCTTTCCCCTCCCCCCATCATTATGTACTCACAATGACCAATTTCACTCCTCTCACTTGAAATGCAGCTTAAGACATGCAAAAATTAACCCCAGCATTTACATTTAACTTTAATTCAGATTCACAAAGATTTCCCTCTGTCAACATATGTTTACACAACTGCGAAGTAGCATTAGTGTCTAACACAGATAAATAACACTTGTTTTTAAATTTTGTTTAACTCGCTGTGTGTATTTACATTAGTGAGACAGGCCCAAATCAAAATCTTGGGACCAAACATTGCTGAACTTCAGGCTAGTTCAGTTCCAGAGCCAAATCCAAATATTGTAGCTCTAATACCTTTTAGTGTGTAGCATTAGGGCATCTTAACAATTACCATTGTTAAACTATTCCTCTTCTTTTATAAAGCTAATGTATTTTCCAATCAAGAAATGTATCCTAGAGCATTCCATAGAGAGGAAGGACTCCAGAGAGCATTCCATAGAGAAGTCCAGTGGTTAGGATGCCAGTTTGAGTCTCAGACTAAGGTTCAATTATCTGCTCCACCTGTTTGATCTTCAGCAAGTTACTTCATTTCTCTGTGCCTCCATTTCCCATATTTAATTTGGGGGCAATAATAATTCCCTACCTGACAAGGGTGTTGTGAGAATAAAAGTATTAAAGATTGTGAGGCACTCAACTATTATGGTAATCTTCATGGAACTTGAAGGATGAAGGACAGGTTTCAGGAGAGAAGAGGTTGGAGGAGGCACCAGGAAGCCAGTCTGTGAACACGTGGCTGGAATGCAAGCAGCAGTTGCAATATCTCTGCAAATAGTTCTCTTAATAAAGAGCCAGTTTAGTTTTAGAAACATGGAATCCTCATATGTTACTATCCATCATGCAGTACATGAAACACAGAAATGGGGGCTATATAATGCCATAGATAGAAAGACAATGAAAAGTCTGACCGTGTCAGGTGCCTTACAGCTCCAGAACCCCTAATATTTTTTGTTTTCTATAAGACTTCTAACACAGAAAGTCAAATTAAAAAGGAATTTTGTCTTGGACCTATCTGGAGAACATTTATGAGTTATAATAACTCTGAAAGAGTCGCTATCACATATAAGACGTACAGTAAATAGTGTAAAAAGCAAACTAAATAAGTAAATACACACTAGAATAACTGCAGTATTCTAATCAGGAATCCATCTCTCAGGTCCAAAGTTATTTTCCTGTTCCATGCAGCCTGAAGATTTGACATACTGACAATATCTTGTAAATATTCTGAACAAACCTCATGAAATTAACATAACTCAATAAAGCTTAAATTAAACCTTATTGAATTATGGTTAATACATCTGGGGTACATTGCATTAAAAATGCAATTGTGTATGCTTTGTTCTGGCATCATACATACCTTCTCTAGTAGGGAGTGGGGATGCTAATGGACTTTTTCCACTAGCCTTTGAAGTTACCCCTTCTCTCCCCCGACCCACCCCAGGGGAGAAATGCACATACTAGTCCATACTGGATTCTCCACAGACCAACACATAAAGAAAATAAGTTGGATGAAAGCCTGAGGTCCTGGGTCCTCTTCCTGATCCAGCCAATGGATATGACCCCGATTCATGGAGGGCCCAATCTTTAGGGGAGGATTAGAAGAACTGGGCCTTCTGAGGCCTTATAAAACTGTGTGCTTGTTCTCAGCTGAAGCGCTAAACTTGTAACCACAAGGAATTATCCTGCCAGAACCTATGTTCGAGTTGAGTTGAACTCTGGTAAGATTATTAGCAGGCATGTAGGTTCTTTTATTGTTTTTCTATATTTTATTTGTAATGCTTTTTACATTAAGAATAAAATAGGCTTGCTTAGAAAACACTGTGTGGTAATTTTATATCTGTAGCAATCACTCTGTTCTAAGTCTCTGAAAAGAAAGCAAGCAGGTCTGTGCTTAGGCAGACTTTCTTTGTTGGGAGTAACACAGTATAGGCAGGGAACTGTACAACTTGGAAATACCCCAGTCAGAAGGGAGTGAGATATGTCTCCACCCAAGAGAGGCAACAGCTGGAGAACTGGAAGCCTGAGAATGGGTGCTCTTACTGAACCACTGAAAGGTAATAAAGGTGCAGTAGTCCTGAACTGTGACAGAAGGGTCTAGTGTTCCTTAAATAATCGCTATGTATCAATAAATTTGATTGCGTTAGCACAAACTTTCCTGCAGTCTTATTGCTGGGAGACTAGTGGTCAGGGGAATATTAGGAAGACACTTGTCAGTAACCTCAGAGGGTGGGTATTGTACACCTGCAAAGTATAGTGGTTATTATATCTAATTCTCATTTAAAAAGCCATCTATCATGGGCCAAATTCTCTGCTTGTATAAATCTACTGACTTCAGTTGAGTTAGTCCAGCAGAGAATTTGGCCCCATGTCACTACTTGGATTACACAAGTGCAAGCAGAGGCTACATAGAGCAGTAGATGAAAATAACTTAAAACCCTAAGTGCAGTCATCTGCATGGAATGGAAGAATGTCTTAAGGTCCCTGCAAGCTTGCTCCCTCCCTGCTTCCCAAGTAAGCTGGGTAAAAATTGTGGGGAGGGAGAGGAGCAGAGAACAGACTTGTCTCAGGGGACATGAGTTCAAGCACAGTCTTCAACCACGCTGCTAATGATGTATTTAGCTATTCAATAGGACTGACTCTTATCACTAGAGAAGGGCAATTTGGGGCTGTGTGACAACACTCATTAATGTAGAAAGGATTCCCCTGAATCAAATAGTTCTTATACCAGAAATAATCCCTCAAAACTCAGGAGAATCCAATTAATCCCTTCATTCGATGGCTTTGGTGGGCTTTGCATGATGCCTTTAGGCCTCAACTCAGCAAAACACATGCTTAAGTCCCTTGTACTTCAGTGGGAAGTAAGCATGTGCTCAAGTGCTTTGCTGAACTGAGGCCTTTGTCTCTTCCTCCTACACTTGGTTTTGTGCCTCCTTTCACACTGCCTCCTACACTGGAAATAGCCTCCCACATCCCTCTCTCTCCTCCTTCAGATCCTTCCTTTCCATCTACTTCTATCGGGAATTCTTTTGGCACTGATTGCATGCCTTACTGCGCCACCATCTGCTCTGTGCAAAACCCTGCATGTAGTTAAGTATTAAATAAATAAGGGGTTCACTTTTTAATAGGAGTAAATAATTAAACATTATTATAACTCTCATTAAGTTTTATTCACAATGTGTGCAATAGTTAAGTGCTGTTAAATTAAGGGGCAAATTCTATCTTCCTTACTCACACTGAATGGCACTTTACTTAGCAACAAATTCCACTGAGGTCAGTTGGATAACCCATGGAAGTAAGTGACTATTCAGCGTGAGTTAGGGAGTCAGGACATAGCTCTGAGTAATTAAATTATTGAACAAAAATAATTAGATAAGAATTAATGATCATTGAGTTTTGCCTACTACCATATAGTTAACACCTAATAAGCATCTAATGGATTATTGCAGAGGAGTAACTAATTAAACATTATCATTAATTACTTATTTAAAAATAGTTTTATAACAGCGCTAAACTAAACCCAATGCAGGCAGTTCTCAAATACAATAGAATTTCATTCCTTCCTGCCTGGTACAGAAGTTTTGGCTATCGAAGAGGGGTGAAATGAGCTGGCTCAGGTAGAAAGAAAGATTAAAAATCTCCTTTGCACCACTTAAAAAAATGGTGTAAGTGTAGGAAATAGCAAAGCTGTTAAATGGTTACTCTGCCTGTCTCGTTACAGAGAAAGGGCAGGGGAGATTTGCCCAGCATGAAGGATCAAGTTGTTTAGGGATGACAGAGAAGTAGCTCGGTAGTGGGTAGACAGCAGAATTGGTTGGGGAAAGAAAAGATGCACATGAAGCAAAACAGAACACTGAGTTCAGACAGCATATACCCAGCAAAATCATCACTCAAAGTTTTAAATGATCATTTGATTCCAAAGAAATTGTTGAGATTTTAGGTGGCAAACAGAGTTCTATTGATTTATTTAAAAAGGAAGAGATCACAAGATAAAGTATGAAAGTATAGAGGCCAATAAGTTTAACCATAGTCATGGGGAAAATCTTTGAATCTACCATATTATTTCTTGTGGAGGAAAACACAGAGCCTGGAAAAAACACAGTTTGTCTTAAGGAAAGCCAACTATAGACAGTCAGGCATAGGAGGCCATGCTTAATTGATCTTTGAAGATATTACTGCCACAATGGATAAAGGGAACATAGTGATGTGGTAGACTTAGATTTTCCAAAAGCATTTGACAATTTTCCAGATTGGCAATCAATGGCTAAAAGTCATGGAAGGGCAGGGGTGTGGTGGGGTGGTTAATCAGGTACGAAGAACAAGAGACAGAGAGTAGGCATAGATTCAAACTCTTCAAATGAAAGGTTGTTAATAGAGCTGTGAGGAGGATGGAAGTTCTGTTCATGAAGTATTTTGAGATTTCTTAATCTGTCTTGATTTTGAACTGGAATGAAAACTGATAATCTCAAAATTCTCAGTGGCAGAAAATTCTGAAAAAAATCCAGTTTTGGGTCAACCAAAATATTTTGTTTCAACAAAATCATTTCATTTTGATTTTTTGAATTTTGTATTACATAAATGATCTAAATGATAGAAATACCTTACCCATATAAAGAAAAGGATTACTTGTGGCACCTGAGAGACTAACAAATTTATTTGAGCATAAGCTTTCGCGAGTTACAGCTCACTTCATCGGATGCATTTTCCACTGAATGCATCTGATGAAGTGAGCTATAGCTGACGAAAGTTTATGCTCAAATAAATTGGTTAGTCTCTAAGGTGCCACAAGTACTCCTGTTCTTTTTGCGAATACAGACTAACACAGCTGCTACTCTGTTACCCATATAATAAATTGTCTTCCTAATAGAAACAGCAAGTCCCCTACTATTGGCTAACCACTTGGGCCAAAAAAGGGGCAACAATGTGTCTTTTTCTACAATAGCCAATTCTTATAATTAGAGAATTACATACTGTCCAATCACATTGGTGTAAGCTTTCAGGGGACAAAGGGAAGCGAATAGCTTAAACAAATAAAATCTCATCCACCTTCATCACCTTTATTTTATTTTTGTGACAAAAAATTCCTTAAAATGATCAAATAGTAAGTAAAATGGAAACTGCAGTTGAATTTATTTTTAGAATAAATAATCCAAGTCCTCATTTAAAACTGTTCCCATTCTCACCTTTGACCTGTCACAATGGACTAACAAGCTGACCAGCTACCTGTACTGCACAAGGCATTGTTAGTGCACAAACAGCCACCACTCATATCCAGCCCACTGTAATCATGTAGCTTGTGTAAAGCCAGAAATCATATCCCTTGGAGTTTTTGTGCACAAGCCAATTAAAATAGCACAAGAACCATAATCAGTATCTTGTAGAAACTAGTAAAGACTGTTGAGTAGAATATCTGACCTGGAAAACAATTTATGGATTTTGTGTGTGCATCTCAATACTTTTTTAATAAGCACAGGTAAATTGGAAAGCAAGCAAGCAATGTGCTAGATAGCCTGTTCCACTTGCTTTTTTTATCCTGTCTCCACGGCATAAAAAAATGAAAAAAAGATATTTGAAGTAACACAACACGAGCCAATCTATGAAATTTAATGTCCCAAAGCAGGTTCAGCATGCCTGAACAAGAACACAATGACAGAAAAAGTTAATCTAATTATAAAACTTATGACCACTAAGTTATTTATGCTGCAGATATTTGCTAAAGCTCTTTGCAAAGCTTTAAATATGTAATCTAAGAAAATAATTTTTCTGGAAAATGACTTAGATAGGTAGTGGTAACAAATTAAAATGAATTATGTAGAAGCCACTGTATAGTAACATTAGATGCAATTCTGCAATTGATATTGCCTGAGTATTGTGAGCAGTTAAAAAACACTTTTCTCAAATGATCAACATCTATTTCCAGACTGTATATTTGGATAATATGCAGTTACAAATTATAATGAACTTTCTTCCAAGAAGCAGTTCAAGAAAAGATATTCAGATGAATAAAGGTGCATTTTATTAAGTGCCAGCTATTTACCTTGAAGGTAATCATAGCAGACAAACAAAATAGAAGGCCACACATTGTAAACATTATATTTTAATGGGACTTGGGGAAAAAACAGGTTCTAAATTCCACTAAAGGTAAACAATAGAGGGACACATTCGGTAGGGCTGCATGGAATCAAGACAGCAGTTGGCAATTTCAATCTGTGTTACTGTTAATGCATAGCCTAATATTTACGACACTAGCTTCCTGTCATTTTGGTTATCCTCTTAATAAGACTCTTCCACACATGGCCACTGCTGAGTCCATAATTAACCGAGGGCCACCGAAGACAATGAAAAGTCTCCACTTATTTGAAATGGTTTTAAACCAAACCTATAAGGCATCTGTTTTCCAGTTTGGCTCTGAGCTAGCTCCACTGTAGTTCAGTATAAACTCCCTGGGCTTAATTCTATCCTCTGTTAAATCAAAGGGGTGGTTGCACAGGTGCAATAGCAGAATTTGGCCCCGGTTCCTTAACCCATCTTGCTCGCTCTCTCTCTCTCAAAAATAAAATAAAATAAAATAAAATAAGTTACTTCTCTGTATTCCTGGTGTTTATTTCTACGGCACTTGTCACCATGTTATCCATGAACCAACATGTAGATCACTACTACATTACATCTGCAATCTAAATAATAATAATAATAATTGAGACTACAAAAAGGCTGCTGTGGTACACACCATCTGCTAGAAATTTTTCATGTGCAGAGGAAGACACAGTCCTTTGTCCTGAAGAATACTTTCATGAGGGAATAATTTTCCAGTCCCAAATTAAAACCCATCTATTCTTGTGCTTGAAGAAATCAAAATAAGTTTAAGAGAAAGTAATTTGTCTCATGAAATCTAGTTTTGTTTTGTGCAGCATCCATTTTGCATTCTGCAGTCAGAAAAGCAACACAGAACAGGCTGTACAAAGTTTGTTACTTCAGGTGGTCTTCTTTCCCCCCAAATCTACATTGATTTGTATGGGAATCATTTGTTTCTGAGGGCAAAATTTGCCAATAGGTCACTAGACACCCTTTTCAGAAGGCCACTGCTAAATTATATTATTTTGAAGAACGTACAACAGAGTAAAGAAAAATTATTCAGCATTTCATGAAAGTAAAAAC
The DNA here is from genome assembly GCF_965140285.1 of Lepidochelys kempii. Classification (NCBI taxonomy): domain Eukaryota; kingdom Metazoa; phylum Chordata; order Testudines; family Cheloniidae; genus Lepidochelys; species Lepidochelys kempii. The sequence goes on from NC_136380.1 coordinate 182,065,045, forward strand.
TTACTCCTCTGGAGCAGAGTGGGTCAAACCATTTTTTAATCTAATGGATTTCTTAATTGTTATTTTATGTAAAATAATTTTTTTTGATGAAATGAAAAATGTGAAAAATGTCTGCTTTTGTTGAAAATGTGGGTTTTGAAAAAAACAAAATACAAACCCAAAAGCCTTCCAGTTTTCATTTCTTTAAAAAAAAAGAAAAAGAAAAAAGAAAAAAAAATACCCAAAACAAAAGATAAATTTAATTTTTGATTTTTCAGTGAAAACCTGAAAAAAAAAATTAAAACAGAAAATCTTTGCCAAAAATGAAAAATGGAACAAAAAAAAAGTGGTTGTTGACTAAATTTTTCACAGGAAAATTAATTTCTCAGTCAGGACTAATCCATGGCTCATTCTGTTGGAATTGCAGCCCCAAACCTAGAGACCTGATTCTCACTAGATATCTTGGGGCATTGACAAGGGTTAGTCTGGTTTTAAGCCACTTTTGCACTCCTTATATGCTGGGGCCATTCCTTTTAGCCCCCTCTGTAAGTTAGAGCATTGTCATGGCTGCTCTAAATTATGCTCTGTTTCCTAGGGGCTCTCTCTGGGCCTTGGGAACTAGAGAACAGCCATAGCGCAGAGCACTCCAGCCACATCCCTGATCTGCCTTATGGAAGGCTTAGAGTAGGGCCCTTAAACCAGCTCTGTGCTGGCTGGGTAAGTACGCTACAATGGGAGCCTTAAAGGTTTTGCTACACAGCAGAGACTGCAGTACCTCAGTATCTCCTGTTCTAAGTCTTGATAGATACTTCAGTTGCTACATATGTTTGGTGCAGGGATCATTGATATTTTGATAGTACACACTGTACAATATGGCTGGTAGATTTGGCATGCTCCATGTTACAGGTACCATATATCAATCACATCTCTAATGTCAATCTGTCACTTTTTGCTAGAAACAAGTGGCATATTTTCATCTTGTTACTCAGAGATTGATGTGTGTAACTCCTATTCACGTCAATAATGGTTACACATGTGAACTCCTATGCATGAAGATGAAAGTGCTATCTACCCATAAAAGCAGTAGTGCAGATGCCTTTTATTCAAGTTTAAACAGAAAATCAGGTATGTAGGGCTAGATATACTGCATATTACTGATGGCAGTGCTAAAAATAAGTAATTTGGATTAAACATTTTCAAGCCATACATATTAGAACAAACAATATTAATATGATCTCAGAACCCCGTTTGGTTTAATGCAATTTGTCTGAGTACCTGAACTATTTCCTTCCCTCCACATAGCCTTAGGAAGTAAAGAATTTTAAAGATGACCCATGACAAGTTTTAACTGGTTTGCTATTGGGTTATTTACCACACATTATATTTACCCAATATGTGCAGACAGTATTTATAAAGATAAATACATATGATGAAATAATATTTAAGCTACTGTGTAACAGACTTGACTGGTACTCTCGATAACTAGTTCTTAAGGACTTTTTAGTGTTGTGAAATATTTGAATATCTTCACGTTTCTTATCTTGTGTAATCATAAAACCCAAATTGTGGTTTTCCCCGCAGCTGCCAAGATCTTATGGGGTGCAAGTTGTAATGTTGGGAAGCATCACCATTTGAGGGTGAACAGGATAGCAGTTGATGCAAGATAGTATGAATGATTGGACTAAGGGCAACATGGATTAAAAAGGCAGGTTACTTTGTCAGGAGGCAGAATTTTATTGTTCCATGCTCCCACCTGCAATGGGAGTTTTGCTTTACTAATGAGTCTGCAAGACAGGGTACTCATGTAGGAACTAATTTTGTTTTCAATTACTTTTGTGCAAATGTAGACTCTGGATTACACCGATGTAAATGAAAGCAGAATTTGGCCCACAGCAGTTATTTTGGTTGAATTAAAAACAAAACACGTAAGAATCAAATCTCCAATTCTCATTTGCAAGAACATTCCATTTAGTATTTTTGTGTTTTCAGGGAAATTTGGAAACAGGTTAAAGCAACACTGAGAAACAAAGATTTTGCCTTCCAGTAAAGTCACAGCCATCACATTTCTAGACTTTATCCACTAAATGAAAATAACTTGGAATTTTGCACAGTCTAAAAATATGGTACATTGTCTCCACCTCACACAATAGTTACCCATTTGTTCCTCAGTGGTAATTTTTTTTTTTAATTGCAGCCTTGAAACTGAAAACGGAAAGATATAGAAATAGGGAAAACCAATCATCTATTGCAGAAAGCTGAGGGCATTTCTAAAGTTCAAGAAGCTTTTCAAAAAGGTAAAATGAATGTAATCTTTAGGGGAAATGTCAATTTTATTCTGGGCAACGACAGTCAAAACACGAGGGATTTTTAGATGGAGTGGTTAAGGAATGTACACTCAGAAAACTAAAGGAAGTAAATAATAATACAGGAAAAAGGTTAACATCTTGACATTAAATTAGGGCTTTACTAAAACTCATGGTATATATTTTTTTATAATTAGGTGCCAGTGACTAGTGTGGCAGGTAATGAAACAATAAAGAAAAGAGTAGATTCATCTGTCAATCTTTTGGTTTGGTATTGCTCTGCAGGAGACCTGAATGTGCAGCCCTTTGAACTGAGTTAAATAGCTGTGTGAAATAAAACCCTTTTACCTTCAAGTCACGGTGATGGAAAATATCATAGGCAGACTGGCTTGTTTTATTCCATAGTATTAGTATGGAAAACTGAAGGGCAGGTTTCCAACACTGGATTCTTTGTGCCCAGAGGCACAAATAAATGCACGTACAAAATAGTTTAAGTACTACTTTGGGATCACAATCAAGATTCATGAACCTCTAAGGACAGGTCTGCCCAGAGATTTTGTACTACTATATCAATTTCAGTTAAGGGGGGTGTTTTTTTGTTTTGTTCTTTTTCCTAAAAAATTATAACAGCACAATCCCTAGTGCAGGTGACTTATACCAATATAAGTTATTGTCCTTCACATACGTGAATATTCCTCACTGGAGATTTTTAAGAACAGGTTAGACAAACACCTGTCAGGGACAGTCTAGGTTTATTTGGCCCTGCCTCAGTGCAGGGAACTGAACTAGATGACCTCTCAAGATCCCTTCCATTCCTACGCTATACCAAAATAAGCACTTTGTGTCCACATATAGGGTGTTGTACCACTTCAACTATAATGGTGTAGTTAAAACAATATGACTTGTGTTGTAGACAAAGCTTAAGGACCATGTTTCAAAGGCATTAGGCACCCAACGATGCAGATAGGTGCCAAGTGAGATTTTCAAAGGTGCCTTAGCAGGGTAGGCACCTAACTGTTGTTGAAATCAATGGCACTTTTGAAAATCTCACTGATTGTTGATCTACATTTTTAGATACTTAAATATCTTTGAAAATTGAGCCCTACATCCTCTATTCTGCATATATTCACTTCTGAATGACCTTTTACACAGGAATAGTCCCAGAGAAGTCCATTCAGACTACTCACATGTTAAGTATTGTCTACACACAAAAACTGTACTGCTTTAACTATACTAGCATAGTCAAAGTGGTATAACCCTCACTAGTATGGATGCAGTTGTGCCAGTATAAAACTGCTTATACCACCATAACTTATTGCATATAGGAAGGGGAATAATGGTACTGGTGTAAGGCACTTTTGGACTGGTATAATTGCAACTACATGAAGGCTGTAACTATTGGGGGTGGAGGGAGAAGAGGGAGAAGGGAAATCACACCTCTAACTGACATAGTTATGGTACAATACTGTATGTAGACTAAGTGAGCTTAAGTGCACCTGAAAATTAGTAATTCAGTGAAGTTTTGTGGTTGCAAAAATCCAGGTACAAAACCAGACGCCCAGCTAAGGTAAGACAGAAAATATGACTTTTAAATTGATCTAGCTACATTTATATACCTCAGGATTCCTTGTCTCATTTTAGAAAGGGTAGCACAGAATCAGAGCCACACAGAGTGTTGCTGTGTTTTTGTCTTTTTGTGAGGAGAGGGGAATTCTTTTTGAAGTAATACTTTTGCTTCAGCAAGTTAACATAGTGAATAATGATAAATAGTAGCAGAACTGCATTCTTTCTGTTAAATATAGATGTATGTGTACTTCTTATATATTACTAGTTACTTAAAATATTCAGAAATGATTTAGTTAAATAAATACAGCTGCTTTTTGACTGAGGGAAAGCCATTCTTCTTGTCCTTGCTCCATAAAATGAAACTGTTAAAAGGCACAAGTGCCCTTATTTATTTATTTACTGTACACTCCACATTGATTTGAGTGGGAGTTTAATCAGTTCCATTGTTTGTAATAACCATTCAGAAAGCTGAAATTTAAAATGTCTTTCCCTGAGAACGTTTTTCTTTTCATTTGGGAAAAACAGAGGACAGATTCTGTTCTCAATTACACCTTGCTCTACATTGAAAATTTTGGATTTGTATATGACCGTGCAAAATCTGTCTTGTGTTTCAAATGCATTTGGACAGTGGATTGTTGAACTGGGTTTGCTGAGCTGTCATTAATTGCATAACATTAGCTGATGTTATGTTATCACATAAGGAAACTATATCTTAGGTTCTGTTGATTCCATTGCGATATTAAGCTGGCTTCAGCAAGCTAAATATTTATCACAGAACAGCTATAGAACAAATTATTTTTGAAACTGAAAGATTATACACCACAAAATATCTTCCAAAATGTTCATCAGATTTATGCTTTCAATATTTTGCTTCAACTAAAAGAAGAAAATGTATTAGTAATAGCCTCCATTTAGGAATTGGCAGTAGTTTTGTCCTTTGTTTTCCAACTTTATCCAACATCATATTACACATTTGGACTCTAGCAAGTTGAAAGGTATGAAGCCAGTATCTTGTTTTCTGGGCACCAAATCTCATTCTGAGGCCAAGATAGTGATGCTCTGGAAAAAGTCATTAATTAGCCTAAGCTCTGTGTCCAGGTACACAGTAGTGCTTAGTTAAGCACCTTCAATGAGAAGGTCAGCCACTGCCAAGTATGAACTGCTGCACTATGTTCAGAGCTGCAGATTTCTGAAACTGTAGCCAGCTGAGCATCTGAGGTGCTGACAAGCAGCTCTTGTGAATAAATCACACTCTGATGGTTTTCTGCCAACTTTCAATGTGTCCAGATTGCCAGAGCAGCATGTTTTAAACTTTTTTGATGGTGCTCTCTCAAAAAGGAGCAGAGTTAAATGTTGCAGCCTTTCTTGACCAGATGCATGACATTGTGGGCTTTACTGTTTATATTTTGTGATTGTAATGGTTATGTCACGGTTCCTCCCCCACTCTGAACTCTAGGGTACAGATGTGAGGGGACCTGCATGAAAAACCTCCTAAGCTTATCTTTACCAGCTTAGGTCAAAACTTCCCCAAGGTACAAAATATTACACCTTGGACAGGCCGCTACCACCACCAAACTAATACTGGTTACTGGGGAAGAGCTGTTTGGACGCGTCCTTCCCCCCAAAATACTTCCCAAAACCTTGCACCCCACTTCCTGGACAAGGTTTGGTAAAAAGCCTCACCAATTTGCCTAGGTGACTACAGACCCAGACCCTTAGATCTTAAGAACAATGAACAATCCTCCCAACACTTGCACCCCCCCTTTCCTGGGAAATGTTGGATAAAAAGCCTCACCAATTTGCATAGGTGACCACAAACCCAAACCCTTGGATCTGAGAACAATGAAAAAGCATTCAGTGTTTTACAAGAAGACTTTTAATAAAAAATAGAAGTAAATAGAAATAAAGAAATCCCCCCTGTAAAATCAGGATGGTATATATCTTACAGGGTAATTAGATTCAAAAACATAGAGAACCCCTCTAGGCAAAACCTTAAGTTACAAAAAAGATACACAGACAGAAATAGTTATTCTATTCAGCACAATTCTTTTCTCAGCCATTTAAAGAAATCATAATCTAACACATACCTAGCTAGATTACTTACTAAAAGTTCTAAGACTCCATTCCTGTTCTGTCCCTGGCCAAGACGACTACAGACAGACACAGACCCTTTGTTTCTCTCCCTCCTCCCAGCTTTTGAAAGTATCTTGTCTCCTCATTGGTCATTTTGGTCAGGTGCCAGCGACGTTACCTTTAGCTTCTTAACCCTTTACAGGTGAGAGGAGCTTTCCCCTGGCCAGGAGGGATTTCAAAGGGGTTTACCCTTCCCTTTATATTTATGACACGCCCCCCAAATCTCAGCTAGGGTGAAACACTGGCTGGGATTTCTTCCTGGAGCTCTAGGAAAACAGAGTTAATAAGACACATGCATCTCTAAATATACTACCAAGTACATAAAGACTAACAATATTTTCCACATCTCAAGGACGATTTTAACCAGTTGATTCTGGGAAACTTTCACGGGAGAGTGCATCAGCCACTTTGTTAGAAGCTCCTGAGATGTGTTGGATGTCGAAATCAAAATCTTGGAGAGCTAAACTCCACCGAAGAAGTTTTTTGTTAGTTTCTTTGACAGTGTGAAGCCACTTTAGTGCAGCATGGTCGGTTTGCAGGTGGAAACGCCGTCCCCAAACATATGGGCGTAGCTTTTCCAGAGCGTAGACAATGGCATAACATTCTTTTTCAGTGACTGACCAGTTGCTTTCCCTCTCAGACAGTTTTTTGCTGAGAAACACTACAGGGTGGAATTCTTGATCAGGTCCTTTCTGCATTAAAACTGCTCCCACACCACGCTCAGATGCATCTGTGGTTACTAGGAACGGTTTGTCAAAGTCTGGGGCCCTTAGTACAGGGTCAGACATGAGTGTCGCTTTAAGCTTGTTAAAGGCCTTCTGACACTTTCCGGTCCACTGAACAGCATTTGGCTGTTTCTTTTTGGTTAGGTCTGTCAGTGGGGCAGCGATTTGGCTGTAGTGCGGTACAAATCGTCTGTAATAACCGGCCAAGCCTAAGAAGGATTGAACCTGTTTCTTTGACTTTGGGACAGGCCACTTTTGGATAGCATCCACTTTGGCCTGTAGGGGGCTGATAGTTCCTTGACCCACCTGGTGTCCAAGGTAAGTCACTCTGTTTAGGCCTATTTGACACTTCTTAGCCTTAACAGTTAGTCCTGCCTCCCTTATGCGCTCAAGGACTTTTTGTAGATGTTCCAGGTGGTCTGCCCAGGAATCCGAAAATATGGCCACATCGTCAAGGTAGGCGACTGCATATTCTCCTAATCCCGCTAAGAGACCATCTACAAGTCTTTGGAAAGTGGCGGGTGCATTTCGCAGCCCGAAAGGGAGTACATTAAATTCATACAGCCCGAGATGTGTGATGAAGGCTGACCTTTCCTTGGCAGATTCATCTAGCGGTACCTGCCAGTACCCCTTGGTTAAGTCCAAGGTAGAGATGAACTGGGCCCTTCCCAGTTTCTCTAATAGTTCATCTGTGCGTGGCATGGGATAGTTGTCTGGGCGAGTTACAGCATTTAACTTACGGTAGTCCACGCAAAAACGTATTTCCCCATCTGGTTTGGGAACTAGAACCACTGGAGATGCCCATGCACTTTCAGAGGGGCGGATTACACCCATCTGTAACATATCCTGGATCTCCCGTTCTATAGCAGTTTTAGCTTGAGGAGACACCCGGTAAGGTTGGACCCTAATTGGGTGAGCATTACCTGTGTCAATGGAGTGGTATGCCCGTTCAGTCAGTCCTGGGGTGGCTGAGAACGTTGGCGCGTAGCTAGTGCACAGCTCCTGGATCTGCTGTCGCTGCATACGCCCAAGGGTCATGGAGAGGTTCACCTCTTCCACACCACCAGCACATTTCCCTTCGTAGTAGACACCTTCAGGCCACTCAGCGTCGTCTCCTCCCTGGGCTGTAAACTGACAAACCTTTAATTCTCTGGAATAAAAGGGCTTTAGAGAATTAATATGATACACCTTAGGCTTTCGGTTGGAGGTGGGGAATGCTATGAGATAATTAACAGCTCCCAGGCACTCCTGGACCACGAATGGCCCTTCCCACGATGCTTCCATTTTATGGGCCTGGAGTGCCTTTAAGACCATGACCTGGTCTCCTACTTTGAAGGAACGCTCTCTGGCATGTTTATCATACCAGGCTTTTTGCTCTTTTTGAGCATCCTGTAAGTTTTCTCTAGCAAGGGCTAAAGAGGTTCGGAGGGTGTTTTGTAGGTTGGTTACAAAGTCCAGAATGTTAGTTCCTGGAGAAGGTGTAAATCCCTCCCATTGCTGCTTCACCAACTGCAATGGCCCCTTAACCTCACGGCCATATACAAGTTCAAATGGGGAAAACCCTAAACTGGGATGTGGTACAGCTCTGTAGGCAAAGAGCAACTGCTGCAATACTAGGTCCCAATCATTGGAGTGCTCATTTACGAATTTACGTATCATGGCCCCCAAAGTTCCATTAAACTTCTCCACCATGCCATTTGTTTGATGATGGTAAGGAGTGGCAACCAAGTGATTTACCCCATGAGCTTCCCAAAGGTTTTTCATAGTTCCTGCCAGGAAATTAGTCCCTGCATCTGTGAGGATGTCGGAGGGCCAACCTACCCTGGCAAAAATGTCTGCTAGTGCCTGACACACACTTTTAGCCCTGGTGTTGCTTAGAGCTACTGCTTCCGGCCATCGGGTGGCAAAATCCATGAAAGTCAGTATGTACTGCTTTCTTCTGGGTGTCTTTTTCGGAAAAGGACCCAGAATATCCACAGCTACTCGCTGAAATGGAACTTCAATGATGGGGAGTGGCTGGAGAGGAGCTTTGACCTGGTCTTGGGGTTTTCCCACTCTTTGGCACACCTCACAAGACTGGACATAGGTAGAAACATCCTTGCCCATTCCCTCCCAGTGGAATGACCCCCCCAAACGGTCTTTGGTCCTGTTCACCCCAGCATGGCCACTAGGGTGATCATGGGCTAAGCTCAAGAGCTTGGCCCGGTATTTAGTTGGAACTACCAACTGTCTCTGAGGATGCCAGTCTTCCTGGTGTCCCCCAGAAAGAGTTTCCTTGTATAAAAGTCGTCTTTCTACAACAAACCTGGATCGATTAGAAGAGCTGAGAGGCGGTGGGTTGCTCCATGCCGCCGTCCAAGCTCTCTGGAGGCTTTCATCTGCTTCCTGTTCGGTCTGGAACTGTTCCCTTGATGCTGGAGACATCAGTTCCTCATGGGATTGTGGACCTAGGCTTGGTCCCTCTGGAAGCGATATAGGGGATGGAGCTGTTTCTGTTGACTGTGAACCGCTCTCCGCTGGTGCACTATGTTGGGATTCAGGCTCCGGCTGAGCCTCTTGTGTAGGGTTATCGGCTGCTGCCAGTTCAGGTTCGGTGGGGCCCTCTGGTGTTGAGGTTGCAAGTACTGGATTCAGTGCTGACACGGGGTCTGGTGTTGGTTGTTCGGCTGGTTCCGGTTCTGGGACTGGTTCCGTCTGGGTCTCTGGGACTGGATCCACTACTGCTGTTGCAGACATTGGCCTGGGGTCCAGGTCCATCACCTCTGACTGGGTCCTGATAGAAGTTTCCGGAACAGAGCTAGGCCTCACGGCTTGTTTAGCCTGGTTGCGGGTGACCATTCCCACCCTCTTGGCCTGCTTCACATGATTGGCCAAGTCTTCCCCCAACAGCATGGGGATGGGATAATCATCATAGACTGCAAAAGTCCACATTCCTGACCAGCCCTTGTACTGGACAGGCAACTTGGCTGTAGGCAAATTGAAAGAGTTGGACTTGAAGGGTTGAATCGTCACTTGGATCTCTGGGTTGATTAAATTGGGGTCCACTAAGGAAGCATGGATAGCTGACACTTGTGCTCCGATGTCCCTCCACGCGGTGACCTTCTTCCCACCCACACTCACAGTTTCCCTCCGCTCCAAGGGTATCTGGGAGGTATCTGGGCCTGTGGACCTCTGGTGTGATTCCGGTGCAATGAACTGTAATCTGTTGGGGTTCTTGGGGCAGTTGGCCTTTACATGCCCCAGCTTGTTACACTTAAAACATCGTCCAGCTGACGGGTCACTGGGGCGAGGAGGGTTGCTGGGGAACGGGGTGGTGGGACGATAAGGGGTCTGGAGGGTTCTTTGGGAGGTAGGTGGGGCTTTGGGCGGCCCCCGGTAATAGGGTGTGGTCTGGGGTGGTCCCTTCTGGTCTCCGCTCCAACTGCGACCAGTTTTCTTCTTCTCTGCCACCTCCACCCATCTGGCTCCAATCTCTCCTGCCTCAATTACAGTTTTGGGTTTCCCATCTAGGATGTATCTTTCTATTTCCTCAGGAACACCCTCTAAGAATTGTTCCATTTGCATTAGGAAGGGCAAATTTACTGGAGATTCAACACTTGCTCCTGATATCCAGGCATCCCAATGTTTTACAATGTGGTAGGCATGTCGGGTAAATGACATGTCTGGTTTCCACCTTAGGGCTCTGAACCTCCGACGAGACTGCTCGGGTGTTATCCCCATTCTGACTCTCGCCTTGGATTTAAACAGTTCATACTTGTTCATGTGTTCTTTAGGCATTTCAGCTGCCACCTCAGCTAAGGGTCCACTGAGCTGCGGCCTCAGCTCTACCATGTATTGGTCAGTAGAGATGTTGTACCCAAGGCAGGCCCTTTCGAAGTTTTCTAAGAAGGCCTCAGTATCATCACCTGCCTTGTAGGTGGGGAACTTTCTGGGACGGGAAGTGGTACCTGGAGAAGGATTGCTAGGGTTTGTTGGTATATTCTGCTGGGCCTTTATCCTCTCCATCTCCTCCACATGCTTCCTCTCTTTTTCCTTCTCCTCCTCCACATGCTTCCTCTCTTCTTCCTTCTCCTCCTTCTTCAGCCGCATGAGTTCTATCTGTCTTTCATGTTCCCTTTGTTTTTCCTCAGCCTGAAATTTGGCTAATTCCAGCTGTAGTCGAGCTGAGGATTTGGCCATTCTAACCTCTCTGTTTTTAACTAACTTTACACCCGAGGTTTAGAAATAAACAAACAAAACTTGGCTGTAAAATTTTGCTGTGCTGGAATAGAATACCTATTCTCTGATAGTGATTGTCAGCCTACAGAAAAAGACAATTCCCTTGTCTCTGCTCTGGGCCCAAATTAAAGCAAAAAACCTCCAACTACTTGGAAACCTGCTTACCCAGCCCAAAGAAGAAAAAAAATTTCTTTTCAAACCTGTGCTCCTTGTAAAACAAAAAAAAAATCAAAATCCTAAAAAAAACCCTGCCACTTTTGTCTCCAGGCAAATGGGTAGAGCACACACCCCCTATTTACTTTTAGGAAGAAAAGAAAAAAAAAAAAACCTCTGGGTTGGAAGACTGTGAATTTCCCTGCAGGAGTTAAGTACCCTGCCTCCAGGCAAAGAAAACCTGCAATTCACAAGATAATCCCCTTTTGTCTCTGCTTGGCCACAAAGCAGAGAGAAACCAAGCTGCTTTCAGTTTCAAAGCTGCCTTCTGGACTTCCTAAAAATTCCTTTTTAAAATCTGTATTTCTAGTTCAAAAAATCTCAACTGGATCTCAAAATGATTTCAGGTTAATCCCACCACTGTGCCACCATGTCACGGTTCCTCCCCCACTCTGAACTCTAGGGTACAGATGTGGGGACCTGCATGAAAAACCTCCTAAGCTTATCTTTACCAGCTTAGGTCAAAACTTCCCCAAGGTACAAAATATTACACCTTGGACAGGCCGCTACCACCACCAAACTAATACTGGTTACTGGGGAAGAGCTGTTTGGACGCGTCCTTCCCCCCAAAATACTTCCCAAAACCTTGCACCCCACTTCCTGGACAAGGTTTGGTAAAAAGCCTCACCAATTTGCCTAGGTGACTACAGACCCAGACCCTTGGATCTTAAGAACAATGAACAATCCTCCCAACACTTGCACCCCCCCTTTCCTGGGAAATGTTGGATAAAAAGCCTCACCAATTTGCATAGGTGACCACAAACCCAAACCCTTGGATCTGAGAACAATGAAAAAGCATTCAGTGTTTTACAAGAAGACTTTTAATAAAAAATAGAAGTAAATAGAAATAAAGAAATCCCCCCTGTAAAATCAGGATGGTATATATCTTACAGGGTAATTAGATTCAAAAACATAGAGAACCCCTCTAGGCAAAACCTTAAGTTACAAAAAAGATACACAGACAGAAATAGTTATTCTATTCAGCACAATTCTTTTCTCAGCCATTTAAAGAAATCATAATCTAACACATACCTAGCTAGATTACTTACTAAAAGTTCTAAGACTCCATTCCTGTTCTGTCCCTGGCCAAGACGACTACAGACAGACACAGACCCTTTGTTTCTCTCCCTCCTCCCAGCTTTTGAAAGTATCTTGTCTCCTCATTGGTCATTTTGGTCAGGTGCCAGCGACGTTACCTTTAGCTTCTTAACCCTTTACAGGTGAGAGGAGCTTTCCCCTGGCCAGGAGGGATTTCAAAGGGGTTTACCCTTCCCTTTATATTTATGACAGGTTATTATTATGATACTAGATTGGAAGAAAGATATTATATTTCCAAGCCATTTGTATTTTGGAAAAGTGTTTGGATGTTATAATTTTAAGCAAAATTTGCTTATTCCTAATAAACTGCTAATTCCATTTACTATGCTATTGTACATTACATCCAGTATAGAAATGCTTAATGGTTATCTCCCTAAATGTGCTTTCACTGGAACAAACCTTAAGCTCATCTTTGCACACATCTATGGATATTTTGAGTACTTTCAGTGACTTTGTTTTATACAGTAGGGTTTCATGCTGTGTACATTGTATATTGGTGTGCAGGTGATTGTTCTAGTGTTTTTGCTACACTTCTCCATTATCTATGCCATTCAAACCATGGGAACATATGGGCCTATATAATTATGCAGTTTTTACACAGGTGTGTTTGTTAAAGATACAGCACAAAAGCAAAAGTAGAAGCGGATGAAATAAGGGGGTGAAATCCTGCTCTCCTGGAAGTGACAGGCGTATTTCAATTGACTTCAGTGGGGCTGTGATGGGTTCCCCCGGGGTGCCACTGGTACTGGGGTACCACTGAACCATCTGACTCACAAGCCTGGGCTCCCTCTCACACTGTGCTGTGTGACAAGCTGCAGATCCACTCCTACACTTTCACCAGCATTCACAAAGGCAGGGACACACCCAGATGCAGTTACATGCAGGCTCTCTGACCAGCCACTGCATGATCCAACAATAGAGAGGCTACAGCCAAGATAACCTCCAGCCCTTAGGCACACACCCCCACACTGGAGTATAAATCCAAGATTATACCATCTTGCACTGCACAGGGAACTGTACAGCGTAAGACCATAGAGTTCACCCCTCCCTCAATGTGGAGAGGAAATGCAACAGCCCCTACTCCTTGAGCTAATATTCCCAAGCACTTTACTCCAAATTTACTGGTTTAGATTAAAACATAAAATAAATGTATTAAGTACAAAAGATAGATTTTAAGAGATTATAAGTCATATCAAACAGATCAAAGCAGATTGCCTAGTAAATAAACAAAACCACAAACTAAGCCTAAAATATTAGAAAGATAGGACATGAATTAAATTCTCACCCTGGCTGATGATATAAATAGCTTGCAGACTCTCAAGGCCCAAGCTGCACTTGCTTTGCAGCTTGGGATCCGCAGGTTTTCATATACAGGCTAGAAATCCCTTTAGTCTGGATCCAGCACTTCCCCCAGTTCAGTCTTTTTGTTCCTTAGGTGTTTCCAGGAGTTTTCTCATGTGGGGAGTGAAGAACCACATATGATGTCACTCCCTGCCTTATATATCTTTAGCATATGGCGGAAACCCTTTTTTTTAAGCTTGGTTCCCAGACCAGTTTATTTTGGGATATCTGTATTTTCCCACAAAGTCCAGAGTCATGTGGCCTGGTCACATGCCCTTGCTGAGTCATAGAAACCATCACTTACAGGCTGTCTGGAGCATTCTCAGGAAGTCTTACCAAGTGGGAGATAAGCTTCTCCTAAGGCCTATTGTTTTTCCTAATGGACCATTACCTTGAGTAGGCCCTTCACAGCCAGCTATCTAGACTGGAAGCATTTTGTCTAGTGGGTGTCGCCCAAGTGTAACTACATTTGAAATACAGATACACAGGCAATATTCATAACTTCCAATATAAAAATGATACATGCATACAAATAGGATAATCATATTCAGCAAATCATAACGTTTCCAATGACACCTCACATGACCCATCTTGTACAAATACATCATAAGTATGCCATAATCATATTATAATATCACTATGAAGAATATGGGGTGCAGTGTCACAGGGGCCATGATGTAAATCATGGAGGGAATCTCATTTTCATAATTCTTTTTCTTATTATTCAGGGAGGATTAGAGTGATACATAATCAAACCTAAGACTAGAATAAAATATCAAAAGTGATTAAATCATGATGTAGATTTTTCCTTTGCATATTTTCATTCTTTGAAGAGAAGTGATTTGGAGTTTTGCAAGCAGAACAATGAACTGGGTGTTTCGGGTGGTTTTTTTTTTTTTTAAATTGGATGAATTTAAAAATCACTGAATGGATCTGTATTTACAATTGAGTTCTGAAAAAAGTTTCAATCTATGGCTGAGACTTTGTGTCAAGTTTCAGTCCTGATCAATTTTTTGCTGATGAATGATAACCTCTCAAATCATGTCTGATAAGGAAAACTACATAGTAACCTTAACTACAGTGCCATAGATACAATATTTTAATATATATTAACTAACATACAACCTTGATGAAGAGTCATAATAGGGAATTGTAGGACAGGATGAGCTCCCTCACCCTGGATTTTAATTTGGAAACAGTCATCACACACTTTTACAGAGGTTTGCCACAGTTTCACTCACAATATCTTATGCAGTTTCATGTCCCATCACCACAAGGCTTTGCCTAAGCTTCAACATACATACTAAGCACAGAGTGAGAGAGAATGGGGAAAGGTCTCAGTGATCCTGAGCATCTTTGCTTTCCTTCCAGATTTCCTCTCTGCCTTCCTGTCTCCCATTTAACAGTCCCCAGCTGACAAGCTGAATCCTCTTGTTAATTGGTTAATCATGAATCCTAATCAATTGTCTTCCAATATGGCCCACTGGGGACACTTACAAAGTGCACAGAGTGGTAAGCCAGCCCTAGGCTACTCTCACTCTGTTGCATAGGCTCTGACTGCATTAGGCAACAATAACTTGTCAACAAATTAGGCAAGATTTACAAGACTATTTATTCTGCTAATCAATAAAAAATGAGAAGTTACCATAGCAACTACCATATCACAGGTGTAGCTCTTATATAACCTCTGGGATACAAGTGATTTTTCATAAAATCATGCCAACTTAACTGGCTCTCTTCTGCATGTTAGGCTTTAACTCAAACAAACAAACAAACAAACAAATATAAGAAGTAAAAATGTGCATTCTCATCTAGTTAGCTCCTGCAAGGTGCTGAGCACATTCGAGAGACATAGAGACACCTCTACTTCTTGTAAAGTCAATAGGACTGGAGATTGCTCAGCTCCTTGAAAGACTGGACCTTTAATTTGTTATGTGGTAGTACCTTAAGGCATATAGAAAAATAAAAGTTTCATCATGGCCAAATCAGAGCTCTGAATCTTTCCCTAGGAAGTTCTCCCTCCTTTCTCAGTCACAGTTGATACCACCACCATCCTTTCTGTCACTCAGGCCTATAACCTGGGCATTATTTTTGACTGGACCTCTCTTTATATCTAAATGTTACCCACAGATAATAACTCATCTAAGCCCTCAGCATCTTGTCTCTTAACTATTGCAATCTCTTCCTCTTCAGCCTTGAGAAATGCAAACTTGGCCACTTATATGTCTTCAAAATACTGCTGCAGACTTCATTTTCTTTGCTCATTCCTTCAACCTCATCTCCTCTTTTTGTTCCTTTCCACTGGCTCACTTTTCTACATTGCATCAAACACAAACTATTGTCTTCACTTTTAAGACCATATCCCTGTTATACATATCATAGGCTTGGTGACACTGACCTCCGCTCTACTCTGCCAACAATTCCAGCCTTCATCATCAACTTGTTACATTTTCAAACAAGCATCTTTGTACTTTCTTTCATGCCACCCCCAAACATAGGAAGAGCTCCCCATAAACCTGAACAAAGCCACCGCAGTGTTCTCCTTCAGTTCCCTCCCTAAACTCTCCTTTGCCATGATGCCTACAAAAAATTTGTCAACAGTTAGTCATCTAGTGTGCCGAGACCACTGCCTATCATACTGACCAGTATTGTCCCATTATTTCCTTGTGCTCTCCCTGGCTGTTGTATCCACTTATTCTCTCTTGTCTTAGATTGTAAACTACTCAGGCAGGGACAGTCTTTGTGTCATGTTTCTGTGCAGGGCCTAGGACTGTGGGGCTCTGATGTAGGATTGGGGTAATTAGCTTAGGGTTACTGTATTTGAACATTCAAAAAAGAGGACACTCCGGGGGTGGGGAGTATTTGCTCATGCTCCCCCACCCCACTCCCATTCCAACCCCTTCCCCAAATCCCCACCCCCTCCCCTGAGCGTGCCGCGTTCCCCCGCCCCCCCCCAGTCACGTGAAACAGCTGTTTTGCGGCGCAAGCGCTGGGAGCTAGGGAGGAAAAACAGGTACTCTCTCAAGTGATCAAAATTCACTTTCTTTCTCGAATGATCAACATTCACTCTCTTTCTTGAATGATCAACTCTTCTTTGGGGAAAAATAATAATGGCAAAATCCCGGACATTTTTAGATATTTAAAAATTCCTCCTGGACGGCGATTTAAGAACCAAAAAGCTGGACATGTCCGGGAAAATACGGACAAATGGTAACCCTAAATTAGCTACTACTGTAATACAAATAAATAAATAGTGATAATAATTATAACAAAAGGTACATTGAAGCCTGAAAATACACACTGGAAATAAGATGTACATTTTTAATATTGAGGATAATTAACCATCGGAACAGTTTACTAAGGGCCCTGGTGGATTCTCCATCACTGACGATTTTTAAATTAAGATAGGATTTTTTCCCCCTAAAAGTTATGCTCTAGGAGTTATTTTGGGGGAACTTCTATGGCCTGTGTTATACAGGAGGTCAGACTAAATTAACCCTTCTGGCCTTGGAATCTATGAAAATAGAGTAGAACATATAATATGCACTTTAAAAAGTGTTCATGAAAAACAAGTGCATGCTTAGCAATAAAGTCCTACAGTTGCCTGTTAAAGTCAATGGGAAGTTTGTTATTGCCATCTAAAGACAGCAGGCTCAGGTCCTGAAGTTGTTACAAAAACTGCAAAAAAAAAAAAAAAACCCTAAAAACCTAGAAATGTGAGCATAAGCAGGAATTTGCATAACTCAGCAATAGTGTGGGGGTTTTGGCTATGGAGCCAGCAGGAGGAGCTTGATTTCTTACCAGACTGTTGTAAGTGTAAGCTACACCATATGATAGCATTGTAGGCCTTGGAATAGTGGACCTACATTTGAAGGCTAAGATTTTCAAGGGGAGTTAAGAGGGTTAGGAGCTCAGCACCCATTGAAGTCAATGGGCTGGGGTACCTAACTCCTTTATCCCTCTCTATACATCTCAGCTGAATTTCTTAGATTTTGCTGGTTTTCATCACAACTATTAAATTGGTTAGATGCAGAGATTTGTGCATAATATTTTTATATTAGGTATCTTGTCCTGTGATATAATTAATATACTAAATAATTAAAAAACTGTAGCTAGTCCATCTTGCAAACAATTAGCTAAGTGATTTTCTTTGCCCACCAATTGGTACTGGTATTGGAATTTCTTTCTCCTTATATATTTATTCTCCTCAGTTCATCGGCTTGTTTGCAGCTAATGAATGGCTGAAGAATAAAGCTTAAACACTAAACACATCCTGAGAGCCTGAGAAACAATAAAGAACATATCTTACCAGACATCAGTCTTATTCACTATAGGTATGTTATTACCATTGTTCCTCAGAATACAGTAACTGATTGGTGCATATTATACATACGTTCTGTACAGATATCAATATACAATTTATACCGGTAATAACTAATAATCTAATTCAATACATTGTGTGATTCTGAGTGACATGGAGAACAACATCATTATTCTTTGTATTCCATTCTTAGAGCTAAATTAATCATTTCCACTGTTCTAACATCAATTGTCTATTCATATTTCAAAATCACAGTGTCTGCATTTTAAAAGATATTGTACTGTATTTCTTTTACAACAGCTGCTTGGCATTATCTAAAGAGGAAAAAAAATTCTGCAAATGCATGTAAGACATAAGGGAAGAAACTTTCAGAAACATTTGCTTCAGGCTGAAACTTGACATAAGGGACCAACAATTCCCTGATGTAACATCAAACTAGACTTAATAGGAATTATAGTGGGGATTAATATGGCCCAAGATCTCAACACAGGAACAGAAGTTTTTAAGCTAAATCTTTCCCTGAATAGAAGATAGCAAGTGGGAGCAAAGATGCTGGCTGGTATATTCTGTGTTAGGTATCCTCCTTTGCTGAGGTAAGCCAAAGGAGGGGTTGGGGAGAACGTCCCATGGAACACACATTGCTAATGCTCTGAGCAAAAGCAAATATATCCCCTACTTTGTGCCAGCTAGTTCTTACTGATGAATGTCTACATATGTAATTGAAAAAACTGAAACAAAGCATTTTGATTAGGTGAACACATTCTGTTTCAACCTTATCAGAGTAGAATTTATTTTATCTTATATTATAAAAGTGCTAAATATGTGGACCGGTTCCTTATTCTGTAGAAAACCTGTGGGGACATGGTGGGTGGGCAAGTGAGTTATCCAGCAATCATTCGGTATGCTCTCTTGCTTCTGCTGGTTATGTGTTTGTACATGTGTAAGTGTGTTGGGGCGTGGGGGTAGAGACTATTCACTTTCTCCTGTGTGCGCCACCACTTCCCCACACAGGAGCTGTACTTAAATCTGGTAAAGATCAGTTCTTTACAGAGACACAGTAACCTCTCACCATCGTTAAGCTGGCAGCTAAATTTGTGTTCAAACCCGATTTGTGAATCCTCTATAAAATCCACATCCACACACACACAAATCAGATCAGGATGAAAACTAGTAGTTCAGGTCAGGGACATTGGTAAACTTGGTGGGAGAAAGTTGAGGTCAATTAATCAATGGGTTCCCAAAATACAGCACCCTAAAACAAGAGCTCTTTTTCAAAGCTGCCAATAATTCTTAAAATACATTTTTGAGCAGACAGGCAAACAGAACATGGGACACTTCTGGCAGAGCCAGGAATACAATCCAGAACCTTCAGATAGTGAAGCCAACTCTCATCCACATAGCCGCACTGCTTTTCCAAAATATTAGGCCAAATCTTTGTTTTACTATGGGGCTACTCCTGTGTACCCACTTCCACAAAGCACTGTGACACAGGCAGCTATATTTGCCGAGCAATTAGCTGCACACATTGGAATTTCTCGTAGTCAGCACGTGGTATAAATATGGCAGGTGCCTGCTGGAAAAGAAAGCATGGACTGTAACAAATGCAATGGATTAGACCCCCAAAAAACTGGGTTTGTGCTTCTCTTGTAACACTAATGTTCCTTTAGAGGATATATGGGGCGTTAGGATCCACTTCAGCAGCACATTCTTAATTTAATCATATGCTTAAATCTTCCTGAAGTCAATAGGACTTAGGCACACGATTAAACGCTTTTCCAAATCAGCACCGTTATGAGCATTTCCTGGTTTCCTAATATTTGAGTTTTGGATCTGAAGCCTCACATTTCAGA
Source organism: Lepidochelys kempii (assembly GCF_965140285.1). Classification (NCBI taxonomy): domain Eukaryota; kingdom Metazoa; phylum Chordata; order Testudines; family Cheloniidae; genus Lepidochelys; species Lepidochelys kempii. The sequence goes on from NC_136380.1 coordinate 182,084,792, forward strand.
AGGATATCAGAGTATAGCAGCAATCTTTACTCCACTTTGACTGAGTGTTTTTGGTAAATCAATCCATTAGTACTTGGTTCTGATTTGTTATTGTGCAGTGAGTTTGGAGTAAATTGATTTCAAAGGAATTTATTCTGGGTTTACGCCAATGTCATTGAGATTAGAATTCTGTTCTGAGAAAACACTGGAGTACAATATAAATAAATGATAACTTTTAGCAAAATTCTAAATTACTATATTTATGGATTATGCAAAGACGGCAGGACTGAAACCCCTGGGAAAGAAGGTGATTATGTAGTGCAATCACAATAAAGCTGTCTAACCAGCTGTAAAACAATAAAATGAGATCCAAGAAAGAAATATATAAAGTTAGTTATACAAAAAGGGTTAATCAAATAAAAATATAGAGTGGGGAAATACTGGTTCCTATCAAGTAATATCATAGCAGTGAAGGATAGTGGCTTTTGTGGATGATTAACTATGAATCAATAAATTAATACTGTTATAAAGAAAGTGATTGCATTAATAGGAATATCCCTTTTAAAACAAATGGAGTACTTGGTGTTTTCTACTGGGCACCACATTTTAAAACAAGCAGACAAAGTAGAAAGCAAAATTTTAAGAAAAGGTTTAGAAATTAAAATCTTCTGGTAAAAGTTAAGGAAACGGAATATGTAAAATCTGATGAAAAGATTGACCGGATACTTGAGAGGCTTCTTTAAATCCAGAAAGGGATGTTACAGAGAGGACAAATACCAGTTGCAACATGGAGAGAAGAAGAAGAAGAAGAAATGGGCTTGAAAAGCAGAAATGAAAATTTATATTAAGCATTAGGAAAGAGTATATAACAATAAGAGAGGTTAGGCAATAGTCCAAGCTGCCAAGAAAGACTGAAGAATCAGCACCCCTGGAGTTATTCCAGGCTAGACCAGAGAAGAGACTTTCATCAGGTATGCAGATTAATACAGTGCACATTAGCAAGATCCTGTGCTACTCTCCCCCACCCTTTGTTTTTGTAACTTGCAAGTAAGTTTTTAAGCTTTTAGCAACCCCTTTGCGGTTCACTGTTATTTCCCAAGCAAACTCCTATTGCATCCTTCTTGCTTCCTGATTTCCCCAAACGCTTCTAACCCTTTCACTAAGAGACAGCTGGAGAGTTTTCATGAATTCTACAAAAGCCCTCCAACTTCCTAATACACAGCATCCCCCTGAAGAGCATTCACTTTCTCTAACTACAAGCAGTAACAATGTAACAGCCTTGTACCTCTATTAATTATTATTATATATATTACTAGATATTAGAAGTCCCCCCATTTGGATCAGAGCCCTGTTGTGCTACATACTGTACATCATATAATAAGAAGACAGCCCCTTCCCTAACAAGTTTAGGATCCATATCAACCACTATGTCAGCAGTTCAAATCTGACCTAGATAAGTAGTGACATACATCGACATTTGGTGGATGTTTTTTAGCTTGTTTGAAATGGACTAGTGGTCTCAGTCAAGGTCCTTTTTAACATGTGTCCACAACACAAGACCTACAAGTACTACTGACTGGACTATTCACTCATCTGTTACTGATGGTATAGTAATAAAGAAATCAATCCTTTATGATACAAGAGGCCAGACTGAATGATCCATTACCCATCTGTTCCTCTATAAAAAGGGCACTACAGTGTTTTACAGCAATGGTCCAAACCACTATCATTTACAAGACTGACGCTGAAATGCAGAGCTGCAGTTGAAAAATTTTCCGATGGAATAGTTTAGTTTAGTTGAAAGCAAAAGTTCCATGGGACATGTCATTTTTGATCACATTTCATTTTAAAAAATTGAAACAAAGCATTTTGATTAGGTGAACACATTCTGTTTCAACTTTAGAGTAGAACATTTCAAAATGACTTTTCATTTTGAAATTTATTTTATCTTATATCATAAATGATCATTTAAAATAAAAATCAAAGTTGGAATGAAACACATAGATTTGATCAAAATGGAATGTTTTGACTGACCCAAAAAGTTTTTCAAACACTTCAGTTTCATGGGAAATTATGAATTTTTGATGAGAGAATTTCATGAGGGACAGAAATTTCAAGTTCTGATCAGCAGTGTTTTGGGCTATTACTGCAGAACACTGTGGTATTTTATTTAACTGCAATGACCCTATCATTTAAAATGGTTTCAAATGAAAAACTAAACATTATGCAGGTTCTCCAGGTAGCGGACTGAACCCTTGTTTGTTTGTTTTTTAAGTGTTGGGCTCTTGATATTTGCATTACAAAGCATTAGAATAAATTACTCTTTAAACTCGGATTGTTAGCACCAGCATATTCTAAGCACGTAAAGTACAGCATATGGATTATACATTATATTAATCAACGATTTATCACAAAAATAAGTATAAAGGACAAACCCTCTTTCAACATCTCCCTTCAGTGAGCCAAAAATGCTAATATCATGACAGACAGGTATTTTCATTTTTTCTTATGCTAAGAAGTACACTTGGATCCCGTCATCCCAAGAGTCTTCTTTCTACATTTCGCAAAATGTTTTAAGTTATGAATGGCCACTAAATCACTTTAATCCCTGGGACATGATAGATTTTAACAGCTCCTCAGGATTGCTGCAATGTGTCATGTCAACAACCTTCAGATTAAAGGGTTTTAATCTGATTAGGGGCAGATTAATGGTGCAATGACATGTTAAAATTACAGTTTATCCTATTACGTAGCACTGGATTATGGGATTTCTTTTTCTTTTTCAAATAGTGTTAGAAATGAACATGAATAGATTATTAAAAAAGAGTTGCCATTCAAAATAAAGTTGTCCTGTGCTGTATTAAAACACAAACACACATACACCTCAGAAAACTCCACTAATGTTATTGTTAAAAACAAATAAATCCTGTCTGCAAAAAAGAAATTCGTATAGAACTGGATTGTTACTTAGGAATAGCCCTGAGCAATGATTGGTACATAAACTGAACCACACTAGCAGTCTCCCTGGCAGATTGTGTGACTCAAACATACACTCTGTATCACAGGTCTTCTCCTGCTTCCTCTCTGCACCTGATGGGGGTGGTGACTTGCTCTGCAATACGCATGTACCAGCTCACTGCACTACCCAATGAAAATAAGGGGGTGAAACCAAGGCTTTGCCCATGAACCTCTCCCCTTTCCCCCCATTCCCTGCACATCTGCTCCAGGGAGTAAACAGATAGCTCCTCCTTACCCCTATGTGCTACACAGAGATGTAAAAGGATGCTTTCCTACTACCTCCTACTCCCTTGTGCAGACACATAGTCCAAGTTATAGAGTCCCCCACCATTCCTACCTTGCCATCTGATGCTGAAATTTTGCAACACACATAAGACCTAAACTGTGGTGGTGTGGGGGCAAACAGGTGCCCTCCCAAGCAGTAACAATGGGAAGGATTATGCCTGCATAGGGCTTCTATCATGATCAGTGGAGTCAGAGGACACATGTTCCCTGGAGGGAATGTTATTGAGGGGACACCAGGAAAACAGAGAATTGGACAGAGCAGTGCACAGAGTTTAATAAAGTTCCACTTGTTCAATTTAGCAAAGAGCAAACAGGTTAATGAAACATGGTGGCAGAAACTGACCTGTGAGTTCTCTGTAGGGTGACCAGATAGAAAGTGTGAAAAATCAGGACAGGGAGGAATTGGGGGTGGGCAATAGGTAGCCTATATAAGGCAAAGCCCCCAATACTGGGATGATCCAGATAATATAGGGATATCTGGTCACCCCAGTTCTCGAAGGTGCAGCAGAGGGCAGCATGAGCCATAGAACTAGGTCTGAAGCACTTTGGAACCTTGGATTTTGCAGACATAAACCCAGCAATGGGCCCAGTGGGAGGAGGAGTTTGAGCTGTACACAGACCTGTCGTGCAGGACGACAACAGAAGCAGGAAAGTGAAACTGTTACTGTATTTTACCTGATTAAGGAACAAGGCTCAGAGGTCTGCACCACTCTGAAACTCAGCACTGCCTTAACCCTCACAGCAGTCTTAGAAGCCCTGGGGACCTAATGCTCCTCAAAGCAGAACAAAATTGTGGAGCAACTCACGTTTTTTACTAGAGACCAGTCCAAAGGAGAGGGGACACACCCTTATGTTACAGCCTTATTCAACAGGCTGCTACATGCAATTCTGGGGTCTCGACAGACTCCTTGATTTGATATAGGATAGTCTGCAGCACTTGGGATCACTACCTGTGGGAGCGGCTGCTCCTGGAAGGTCATCTCACATTAGATAGATACGTAGACATGGAGCATGCAGCGGATACCTCAAGAGAAAGGGTGAAAGCCTCAGACAGCACATCACCCCCAGAATTACATGCAGCAGGTCAACTGCAAACAGGAGAAAATGGCCAAGATTCCACACCCACAGTGAGATGAACTTACCATGGGAGACAGCATAAGTGGCTAAAGGAGAAGGGCCCCACATGAGGACAGCATTGCAAGGAACGTGATAAGTTGAACCATGTTAGTGGTGTGGACAAGAGCAAAGGATAATCCCAGAAAGAGTCAGTCAGACTTGTACAAGAGGGGGACAACACATTAGACAGCAGTGATGGCATCATGACTCTCTCCTTGAATCTGAGAGCATATCAGGTTCACGTTGTTGGGATAGGAAAGAAACAAGGGAGAATAATTATTCTATTCATACAACAATGTTAATAGGGAAACACCTTGTGCTATTTCAGCGAGATAGTGGGGCCTCCTGAAATGTGATTCATCGGGTGAGTTGGACCTGAACACACCCATTACATAGGGCAAGCACATACTAATAATGCACAATGAGAGCATAATGCTGCCTGTAGGAAAATGTGATCTCATAGTGACTAACCTGAAAAATAACAGATGGTACCAACTGAAGTGTGTGGTGATGGATGGTAAGCACCCCAGATCCCTCTTGAGGAATACAGACATACAAGGCATTGAATCCATTAACATGCTGCACTATTTCCCAGTCTCAGCAGCAAAGCTGTTGGAAATCAAAGAGGCTATGGAAAAGGACATCCAACTGTAGGCAGTCAAGAGAGTGATACTAGCAGGGTGGCCAGAAGACAAAAGCCAAGTACCAGTAGGAGCAAAACCATATTTTCAAATTAAAGATGAGCTGAGTGTACATGGAATCATATTTTGAGGACAGAGAGCTGTTGTTCCCACCTCATTATGTAAGGATATCATACAAAAAAAAATACATGCCTCACACTGGGCATTGACAGCTGCTTTAGATGAGCACAAGAATGTATTTACTGTCTGGGAATTTACACAACTCTGCTCTCCAAGTGCTGGCTGATGCAGGGCTGGAATAAATGCCCAGCCTTGACGCCATCCAGACACATCCTTTCTGAAGAATGAAGCAATTCCAGCAACCCCCCTACCCCAAAGAGTAGGCTGTCTGCTAAAAGAGAGAAGTGGCTGCCTAGGTCCTTTCCCCACCTGGGTCCACCATAAATTGTCCAATTGTATGAATCAGAGTACACTGATCTCAAAGCTCAGCAACACATATTCATATGATGAAGTAGAAGTCAGATCTCTGAGTGGTTTTGGGTTTGAGTTTTAGCTTTGAACTCACTCCAGTGAATAATGTGAGCTACAAGAGAGCATTCAGAGTCTATTCTTTAGGATTTAAAATATATATTTGTGCCCTTTGTTTGCTTATGTTGCCTTATGCATGTGACATTCATTTTCCAATATTCTTCACCATCCACACAGAAACAAAGAGGCTATTCTTCCTTTTATGCAGAAGATGGAGTCAGAAAACAATAAATTTTAAGTCATATAATTTCTCGCTACAAATAAGGCTTGCCTACCAGAGAACATGTAATTTTGTCATTCTCCAGCTGGTAGATGGGTTCTATCTGGATAGCTCATGGCATATGATCATGTGGATGCCTAAATAAGATGCTTGATAGGAGTATAATTTCCAAGTTCTTTAACAATTAGGTCAAAATCTTCCCCCATGCACATAGCATTTGAGATTCTGTTTCTGCAGTTTTGGACCTGGCTGTGGTTATGGAAGGGCTTTGAAAAGTCACATTGCCCTTGCACAAGATCAATGTTCAGGCAATAGTTGGGCCATCTCTGGGATACACACATACAAGGTTCAGGATCCCTTCCCCACGCTGGCTGACAATCACTGGATTCCATAGGCATGATTCTCCTCTCATTTACACGAGTGTAAAATTACAAGTAAGTCCATGAAAGTCAATGGAGTCAAATCTGGTAACAGAGGAATCAGGCCCCTTATTTCACTTCTGTTCCTTTTTTTGTCAAAGCCTGCCTTCTGTTTTGAAAACACTGGGCTTGATGCAGATATGCAAATGGTACGTATCCCTCTCTTGCATATTAAAATTTTCAGAAAAAAAGCTATTTCCACCTCACAGTTAAAAGAAAATACCATTTCTGGCTCAGATTTGACAGGAGGATTTTGCCTATAAAAGGCTTAGAAAAGTGGGAATTGTCTGAGCTCAGCTTGTCTGAGCTCATCTAGCCTTTCTCCAATGTCAAGCTAAATTCTAAATACAAGTCATCGGGTGTCTGGATCTCTATAGCTGTTGAGGTATTTTTGTCCAGAGTTAAAATTAACCCCATTTTCCACCCATCTTTTTCTTCACTGCATGCCCCCCCAACATACATGTAAAATAAAACCTGTCTTTTTTATGTCAGACAACAATTCTGAACCAGCATGAGGTTTTAAATATTATTTATTTGTATTACCATCGTGCCTAGGAACTCTAGTCATGTACTCCAATTGTGTTAGGTGCAAACACAGAACAAAAAGACTCTCTTGCCCCAAAGAGCTTACAAGTTTAAGCAGAGCTTACAAATGAAATAAATATGGTTCTCCCCCTGGTCTGGTTCTTTCTTGCCACTCTGGCATTGCTAATGGGCTGCAAAAAGACTGTATCTTACTAACAGAGAATTTCCCTGGCATGGGACAGTGCCAGTTAACATGGAGCCTGCTCATCTAACTTCTTGGCTGCCTAGGTTGGAAAGGAAGCAGTCTAGGAGTGGAAAAAGTGCGGCCAAAGCTATGCCCTTATCGGACATTATCAATTGATGTAGTTTATATGAGCTTATAGCTGTTCACAAAGGAATATGGGTGTAACAGAGAATCTAGGCCATATTTTCTGTGCTGCTTGAATGTAATCTTGGTGACACTTAAAATATGTGACTAGCTAGTCAGTAAGGCTTTAAAAATATACTAATATAGCCATCTCATGGTAATACTTTAACATACTATCTCCCGGACCAAGGAGTTCCAGCTCATTGGAGTTCAACTAATTAAATGCTCGAGCAACTCCTGCAAACCACGAAAGAAGACTTAAAAAATCCACATGGCAGGGATACATAGGCAAGTACAAAGTGAACAAGGCAGATATTGTTCTGAGTCCTGCTCCTTTCTATCTGATAGCCAGTTTGGTCATTCTTTGCTCCCATTTGAGCTAAACACAGTTATAAAATGAACATTGATGAATCATCTTATGGAAGGTGATACTGCTGGAATGGATTAGACAGATGGGCATCTTTTGCTTCAGTAAACCTAATCCTAAAGACCAGAAATAAACCATTGATGTTGTGCTGGCATAAGACAAAGCTTTTAGGTTCTACACTGTCATGGAACTATATATGTTGACAGCACTGCTTGATCTGCATTTTAAAAAGTAAAATTGAAAGAATACTTTCCTTTGGTACAGAGACTTATCAATTAAAGTAGATGTGTGTTCCCAGGGGGAAAAAAAAGTCATTCTCCTCAAACAGAGTTTTGCCAGGAAAAAGATGTCTGCTTTAGTTTTCTGCAGGTTTCAAATATAACTTTTCTGTCTGCAAAAGGAGTTAAGGAGAGAACACCAGTGTTGGAGTGTACGGAGTCAATTCCATATCTGGAACAACCATCGGACACACAGTGTCAAATTCATACACTAACAACAAGCCCTAAGTAAGAGGACCTGAGATTATAGCTGCTCAGAGGATTAAACAAAAAATTAAACCAAATTTGGCTGTCATTTTACCACTGGAAAGAGTTCTACCTTTCAGCCAAGATTTTCAAAAATATAAGACTACAGTTAGGCTCCCAAGGCCATATTTAGGCACCTGTCTGATTTGCAAAAGTGCTGAGCACCCAGCAGATGCTAGTGAGCTTTTATTCATTAACAGGGTTATTCACCTCAGAAGTACTGGCATGCCCACTCCATCTACTCTGGCTATTTGCATTTGGGAGTGAGAGTGTTGTAAGAAAGAGAGAAGCTATTCATTAGAATTATTTAAATCAAATAGCCTGAACAGTAATAAGGAGGAAAAGAGAGGACAGAGGGTTAGGAGAGGTAATACTGTACTCAAAGTACAGTAAGATCATTTGAATATGCTCCAACTCAACACCTATGGTTATATTATAATGTGGACACGTTACAGCAATAGGGAAGTGTTCCCAGAAACCCAGGCCAAAACCCTGACGTTAACACAGTTAATACAATGACACATATAAAGGTAGGTTTCAGAGTAACAGCCATGTTAGTCTGTATTCGCAAAAAGAAAAGGAGTACTTGTGGCACCTTAGAGACTAACCAATTTAGTCTCTAAGGTGCCACAAGTACTCCTTTTCTTTTTACATATAAAGGTAGATGGCCACCATATATCTTTTTCAAATGGGACTGAATAGGCACATGAAATTGGTGTCTGATGAATGGTTAGAGATAGCATGGACATACAGTAGAGACCTGTGGATCCATTCCATGCACTTGATAAACATATGAAATAGCATATGTTGTGATGAAGCCCCAGCAGTTCTCTGAAACCCCATAGCCAGAACTCTAGCAGACATGGAATTAAGTGAGTCTAAGAAGAAGGTGGCCCTCAGCCTTTGCAAGTATGACCGTGGAATCCATGTTTGGAGAATGTGGGTCCTGCTCCCCCTGAACAGCCTAGTCCATTAATAAATCTACTACAGTTACCAACTAAGGCACTTTTTCCTTTGGCTCAAGAAGCAGAGGCTCACAATTTTTCCAATAAAGTAGCCAGACAAACCTCACCAACAGCCCAAGCGGAGACCGTAACAATCACAAACGTTCACACTCGGACAATTAGTTGGTGTGAATGTGATGACAGAAAGAAGAATGTAAAGTCTTTTTTAAACATTTGTCAGTAAATCTCTCCCCCTCAATCAGGGAAGAAAAATTGTGGTCGACTAATGTAGCCAAATATAATGATCTTCCATGTCCAAAAGAGAACAGGAAAAGATTTAAAATGTCATAAAATTCCCTACAACTGTTTTTCTGCGGATATGTCTCCCTTTCTCTAAAGTGCTTCCTATGCTCTGCCTGAAATATTCATTGCCCTAATGATTTCTTCAGGCATGCTCCTGTACATAAAGATTAATTCCTCCTATCAGGGAACAGAAACAACTCCAGGGGAACAGTTAGTGGAAAAACCCATAGGGCCCAAATATGTTTTAAAAAAGATTTGCTTTTCTTCATGTGTACCTGAGGAGATGAGTTTGACCTTGTCTTTCAGCTGTGGACTGCACTATTGTTATCCATGCCTTTACAACTAAAAAAACCTCTCTCTCTAATAAGTAATAATTTTATGGGATTGTCCTACATTTCCATGTTATCCATCATCTTCCTCCTCCCATGTAGATGTAATATATACCTGCACCAGTGTTGAGCCACACACACTGAGAATCACCTCATCACCTACATTCCAGGCACTTTCTCTGCAGCTCCCATGACAATTAGAAAAATTTCAATTCTGTCATTTAACATGACCCCATTTTCCCATATTTTTTTCCATTGTGCTAGTTCACACAATGTAGAGGAAGTAATTCCTTGATCTTTAGCTCAATGTAACACCTGAAGCCCTGTAATGTATGGTGAGCACTCAGTCTGGTTTGCCAGGAGAGAGGGCACAGCAGTTCTATTAACTGCACAGACAGCAACCTTGGAGTGAGACTATTCAATCTTCTGGAACTCTTTAGTGCAGAGAGAAAGGCTGAACTTGTGGCAAAGGCACCGAACTGGGACTCAGGAGAGCTAAGTTCACTTCCTGACACTGCGATAGACTTCGTGTGTGAATTTGGACAAATTACTTAATTTCTCTGTGCCTCAGTTCTCCATCTGTTAAATGAGGATGTTACTACTTCTTTATGTCTATTTAGACCTAAGTGTGCTTAAACAGTGCCTAGGACAAAGGGGTCTCTTATCTCAGATGAGGCTCTAAACATTATTGTAGTGCAGATTATTATTAATAATTGCTCACACTGAGCATATTTAGAGGGTTACCACAAGCAATAGCATAGTCACTCCCATACTAGCAGGACATCATCATTTCATTAGCGTAGGCACCTTCTACACCGATTTGTGCAAAATGCAGTGATTTTTATGATATGGACACATGCCTATGATATACTATACTACACTAATTTCTCATAGCACCACCAAAGAGCTATTAGCTGCTATAACTTTTGGTCATTACTGACCGGGGATGGATTTGAACTGGTGGACTATAGGTGAAAAGCATTATTCCATTTACCCCGAAGTACAGCCATTTGAAACAACTGTGGGATATAAGGGAGCCAGAATAGAGAGAATGCAAGAGTCCTGCAGTCATCTTCAGCAGCAAATCAAAGGACTGTAAAAAGGCAGAGAGGGTGGATCCAAACCATGCATTTGACAAATATATGAAATAGCACATGTTGTTATGAAAACAAAGCTACCCTCTGAAGCCCAAGGGCCAGGGCATTTTGCAGACATGGAATCAAGTGAGCCAGACAAGGGGTGCCCTTTCATATATCTGTCAAGTTCATGGAGTGAATTTCCAATACTTCTCTCTGGTTTTGCCTATACTATCAGCAACCCCCTGAGCTACTGCATCTTTCAAACCAGCAACAACAAAAATCTCCACATAATTCTTAGGTTCTTACTCAGTGTTTACTAGACAAACTCCCATTTATTTCCCTGAATAAGTAGAATTACAAACTGTAAGTAAAAGCCAAAAAAAGACCTCAGGGTTTGTCCCAAATAGTAATCACACAAGCAATAGAAACTAAAGAAGGTTCAAGAACAAATGGATATAAACTGGTCATTGGGAAGTTTAGACTTGAAATTAGACGAAGGTTTCTAAACATCAGAGGAGTGAAGTTTTGGAATAGCCTTCCAAGGGAAGCAGTGGGGGCAAAAGATCTATCTGGCTTTAAGATTAAACTCGATAAGTTTATGGAGGAGATGGTATGATGGGATAACATGATTTTGGTAATTAATTGATCTTTAAATATTCATGGTAAATAGGCCTAATGGCCTGTGATGGGATGTTAGATGGGGTGGGATCTGAGTTACCCAGGAAAGAATTTTCTGTAGTATCTGGCTGGTGAATCTTGCCCATATGCTCAGGGTTTAGCTGATCACCATATTTGGGGTCGGGAAGGAATTTTTCTCCAGGGCAGATTGGAAGAGGCCCTGGAGGTTTTTCGCCTTCCTCTATAGCATGGGGCATGGGTCACTTGCTGGAGGATTCTCAGCTCCCTGAAGTCTTTAAACCATGATTTAAGGATTTCAATAGCTCAGACATAGGTGAGAGGTTTTTCGCAGGAGTGGGTGGGTGAGATTCTGTGGCCTGTGTTGTGCAGGAGGTCGGACTAGATGATCATAATGGTCCCTTCTGACCTTAGTATCTATGAATCTATAATGAGGAATATTTCAGATAGAGATGGTCAAAAAACATTTCTTTTTTCAACAAAATGTCAAAATTTTCCTTGGAAAGCCATTTTCCATTCATATTTTTGTTTAGCTGAAACCCTGATTTTGATAGAAAAATTTTGACCAGTTCAAATATCAGACAAAATTGTATTGGCTGGGGAAAAAAAAGCTAGTTTTGTCAACACATTTCGCAGGCCCAAATTTTACTGTCTTACCTCTAAGTTTTTTAAAATGAACATGATCCCACAGTAGAATGTAGTTTTATTATCTCAGATAAAAATGTATAATTTAAAAAGGTCTAAAGACAAAGAAAAAATACTAGTCTGAGTTTTAAGTACTGCTATTTGCTTAGCACTGTGCCCACTTATTCCAATCATCAGACACTGGCAAGGTATTTCCAGGCTATTCAATTGCCTGATAAACACATTAGGCTTGATTCTGATCTCACATACAAAAAAGTGTCACTGCTGTAACAACATTGACTTCAGAAGGATTGCTCTTAATTGACTCTAGCGTAAATGACAGGAGAATTTGGCCCACAGTACTTGCATGTTCTAAATTAGAGTTTAAGTGACTTGGTAGCTATTTTTTTAACCCACTAAATGCAGAACCACGGAATAATTTGGGTTACAATGGACCTTAAGCTGGCTATGTAGTTCAGCCACCATGTAATGTGAATAAATATTTAATAACTATGTGGTTGCACAGGGACAAATTTAGAATGTAATTACATTGGGGGTAAATGTAAAGGGATACAAGTGAAGTCAGTATTTCTATGCTAAAAAAGCTACAAATATGCTTTTGGTGCAAAGTAATTCTTTGTGCCCTTAAAAACTGGCAGTGTCCTATTAAGAGAGTTCTGGGGCTGTTGCAGGCCAGAAGTAAGGTGTATTGGCAAAAGGTGCACATCACCTGTTTGTATTATGACTGGCTGTATCCAGAAGCATTAATAGTTCTTTACTCTCATGAACACAACATTCACAATATAGTTTTAAGAAACAAAGTAAACTCACTTCAACTATAACAAAAAAGGGGATGGGTTGGTAATAAACCAAGATACTGTTGTTATATAAATGATGAGCCAGATTCTCAACTGATATAAATCAGCATGGCTTCACTGGAGTTGATGGAGTCACTCTGATTTTACACCAGCTAAGAATCTAATCTGATATGCAGTGCTTCCAAATCTAGGGGAAAACGATTTTTTCTTGACTGTAGTACACACACTCTTCATAAAAATGTGGTTAAATATTCAAAAGGTTACTTAATACATTTTCAAAGTAAGTGCATCTCCGCAAATCAGAGGTAGCCTACTGCATGGGTATGTCTTGGATGATATGAGTGTTGCTAAGGTAACTACTAATTTCTACCCCAGAATAAACAGTTACATAAAGCTTGACAGCTTATTTCATTTTGTAAAATAGACTCTGGGGCAGGGCATGCATTTTATTTCCTCCTGCAGATTTTGACCCTCGTTTGGGTTGTGCACCCCCTTGTCTGCTTAAATCAGAGGTCACCTTCACCGTCTGCTAATAAAACTCTGAAGGTAACAGCCAATAATTCTGATCCCTGAGGTCTGTCAGCTTCACATATCCTTTGCTTTTTGTTACATGCCAAGTTTATGAGTCAAATTTCTTGACTCTCACAGTGAGGTGTAGAAACAGTTTCTTGGCAAAATCATGTGGCAGGCTTCTCAGTAAAGATACATAGCTACTCCCACATGGGCTTCCCCTTGTCAAGGTTCCTTCCCCACTCTGAACTCTAGGGTACAGATGTGGGAACCTGCATGAAAACCTCCTAAGCTTACTTTTAACAGCTTAGGTTAAAACTTCCCCAAGGTACAAACTATTTTACCTTTTGCCCTTGGACTTTCGGTGCCACCACCAAACATCTAACCGGTATTTTATTACTAGGAAAGAGTCCGTTTGGAAACGTCTTTCCCTCCCCCCCCCCAATCCTCCCAAACGTTACCCCCCTTTCCTGGGGAAGGTTTGATAAAAATCCTCACCAATTTGCATAGGTGACCACAGACCCAGACCCTTGGATCTTAAGAACAATGAAAAAGCATTCAGTTTCTTAAAAGAAGAATTTTAATAGAAGAAAAAGTAAAAAGAATCACCTCTGTAAAATCAGGATGGTAACTACCTTACAGGGTAATTAGATTCAAAACACAGAGAATCCCTCTAGGCAAAACCTTAAGTTACAAAAAGACACAAAAGCAGGAATATCCATTCCATTCAGCACAGCTTATTTTCTCAGCCATTTAAAGAAATCAGAATCCAGTGCATATCTAGCTAGATTACTTACTAAGTTCTAAGACTCCATTCCTGTTCTGTCCCTGCAAAAGCATCACAGACAGAGAGGCTTTGTTTCTCCCTCCCCCCAGCTTTTGAAAGTATCTTGTGTCCTCATTGGTCATTTTGGTCAGGTGCCAGCGAGGTTATCCTAGCTTCTTAACCCTTTACAGGTGAAAGGGTTTTTCGTCTGGCCAGGAGGGATTTTAAAGGTGTTTACCCTTCCGTTTATATTTATGACACCCCTTTAAGATGAATTCCTGCAGGAAGTGTTATTAAACTAAAAAGAACAGTACTTGTGGCACCTTAAAGGCTAACAAATTTATTTGAGCATAAAGCTTTCGTGGGCTACAACCTGCTTCATCAGATGCATAGAATGGAACAGACAGTAAGAAGAGATATATACAACTCTAAGAGGCTAATAAATTAAGATGAGCTATTATCAGCAGGAGAAAAAAAAACTTTTGTAGTGATAATCAAGATGGCCCATTTACACAGTTGACAAGAAGGTGTGAGGATACTTAACATGGGGAAACAGATTCAATATGTGTAATGACCCAGCCACTTTTAGTCTCTATTCAAACCCAAGTTAATGGTATCTAGTTTGCAAATGAATTCCAGTTCAGCAGTTTCTCCTTGGAGTCTGTTTTTGAAGCTTTTCTGTTGCAAAATTGCCACCTTTAAGTCTGTTATCGCGTAACCAGAGAGGTTGAAGTGTTCTCCTACTGGTTTTTGAATGTTATGATTCCTGATGTCAGATTTGTGTTTATTTATGCTTTTGCATAAAGACTGTCTGGTTTGGCCAATGTACATGGCAGAGGGGCATTGCTGGCACATGATGGCATATATCACATTGGCAGATGTGCAGGTGAACAAGTGCCTGATGTCATGGCTAATGTGATTATGTCCTATGATTGTGTCACTTGAATAGATATGTGGACAGAGTTGACATCGGGATTTGTTATAAGGATAGGTTCCTGGGCTAGTGTTTTTGTTGTGTGATGTGTGGTTGCTGGTGAGTATTTGCTTCAGGTTGGGGGGCTGTCTGTAAGTGAGGATGGGTCTGTCTCCCAAGATCTGTGAGAATGAGGGATCATCTTGCAGGATAGGTTGTCGATCTTTGATGTACTGGAGAGGTTTTAGTTGGGAGCTGAAGGTGATGGCTCGTGGTGTTCTGTTACTTTCTTTTTTGGGCCTGTCCTGTAGTAGGTGACTTCTGGGTACTCTTCTGGCTCTCTCAATCTGTTTTTCATTTCAGCAGGTGGGTATTGTAGTTTTAAGAATTCTTGATAGAGATATGGAAGGTGTTTGTCTCTGTCTGAGGGGTTGGAGCAAATGCGTTTGTATCATAGAGCTTGGGTGTAGACAATGGATCATGTGGTGTGTCCTGGATGGAAGCTGGAGGCATGTAGGTAAGTATAGTGGTCAGTAGGTTTCCGGTGTAGGGTGGTGGTTATGTGACCATCGCTTATTAGCACAGTAGTGTCCAGGAAATGTACTGCTTGTGTGGATTGGTCCAGGCTGAGGTTGATGGTGGGATGGAAATTGTTGAAATCATGGTGGAATTCCTGAAGGGCTTCTTTTCCATGGGTCCAGATGCTGACAATGTCATCAGTGTAGCGCAAGTAGAGTAGGTGCGTTAGGGGATGAGAGCTAAGGAAGTGTTGTTCTAAGTCAGCCATAAAAATGTTGGCACACTGTGGGGCCATGAGGGTACCCATAGCAGTGCCGCTGACTTGAAGGTATATATTGTCCCCAAATGTGAAATATCTGTGGGGGAGGACAAAGTCACAAAGTTCAGCCACCAGGTTTGACTTGACACTATCGGGGATTCTGTTACTGATAGCTTGTCGTCCATCTTTGTGTGGAATGTTGGTGTAGAGGGCTTCTCTATCCATAGTGGCCAGGATGGTGTTTTCTGGAAGATCACCAATGGATTGTAGTTTCCTCAGGAAGTCAGTGGTGTCTCGAAGATAGCTGGAAGTGCTGGTAGCGTAGGGCCTGAGGAGAGAGTCCACATAGCCAGACTATCCTGCTGTTAGGGTGCCAATGCCTGAGATGATGCGGCGTCCAGGATTTATAGGTTTATGGACCTTGGGTAGCAGATAGCATACCGTGGTTGGGGTTCTAGGCATGTGTCTGTACAGATCTGTTCCTGTGCTTTTTCAGGGAGTTTCTTTTGGTAACCCTCAGTGGTATCAGAGGATAATGGCCTGTAGAATGTGG
Source organism: Lepidochelys kempii (assembly GCF_965140285.1). NCBI lineage: Eukaryota > Metazoa > Chordata > Testudines > Cheloniidae > Lepidochelys > Lepidochelys kempii. The sequence goes on from NC_136380.1 coordinate 182,101,034, forward strand.
AGTTAGGGAGCTGCCAAGCAGCCTCTTGTTCATATTCCAACTTATTCATGACGACGACAGCACCTCCATTGTCAGCCGTTTTGATTATGATGTCAGAGTTGTTCCTGAAGCTGTTGATGGTGTTGTGTTCAGCATAGCTGAGGTTATGGGGCAAGTGATGCTGCTTTTCCACAATTTCAGCCCATGCATGTCGACGGAAGCACTCTTTGTAGAAGGTCGAACAACTGTTGCCTTTTCACATTTTGGCATTCAATTAGTGGAATCCATTGTTAGAAATAATGGACAGCTGTTAGTAATTCATAGAAAATGCACATAGTAATTCATAGAAAATCCTTAAATGTTTATTGGAACCCCTTGTAAAAGCCCATATTCCTGTCAATGTTTATGACCATCTAATGTTCTAAGTCTCTTTCTTTCCCCCCTTCCTTTTTCCTTTATTGTTAATCTCTCATGTTTGTGGAATTCTGTGTTTGACACTATTCTTTTTTCCTCTTAAAGAAATACTGTACTGTACCTGACACACTTTACTCTTGTCATTGCTTTTGGGTATATGAACTAAAGGCTAGAATGGAATATGCAAGATTTGTCACTTTGGGTCAGCTTCTCCGCTGTTGCAAATTAGAGCAGATCCACTGCCTTCAGTGAAGCCATGTCAATTTGACCCAGCAGAAAAATTGGACTGAGATAAATGCAAAGTTACCAGTGTGATCACTACCTTTAATTAAAAGTAAATAAACTTCAAACCAAATCTTCCCTCAGGACTATTGAATAAAGGCCAAATGATCACTGATCTAACTCTATCAATTTATATAATACCTTCTGCATATGGTTAAGTTACTACTTTTTCTAAAATAGATAAATCTATTGTAAGACAAGAGGAAAATAGCCTAATATAAGGATCACCATTACCAAGCTTTACAATTGCCATGTGCAATTTCTTAGGTTTACCACAGTATTCTATATGCTAAGTATAGGAAAATGTCCTGACAGTGTTATCTGGCAAAAGATAAAGTTTTAAAGATTTTATTTGCAACTAATACAGACAAGATAATTATCTAGAAATGGATGTGAAGGGAAAGGCAAGGGAATTTACCAAGTTCTAAGAATATTCACATCAGATTTCTATTGCTAAACCAGACTCACGTATGTGGGCATGTCTGTGTTATGAAAGATGCTCAGGGACAGTGTCATTAATTTTGTTTATTTGAGTATGATCCATTTCGCAAAAGGCAAAATTACTGTTGGACTTCTTATTAAAATATCTCCTCCACATTCCCAGAAACGAAGCAAAGGATCTTACCAATTTTAGAGAAACTGAGGTTCACCTGCTGAAAAAAGAGAGCAGCTGAACTGTGTTTTTGGAGGATCTTTCCATTAGAATCAGAAAATGTTAAGTCAGTGTGGCTTAGGCAAGTTAGTAGCCATGACACAGTAATATTCTGTGGTAAATTTGGGTTTTTCCATATATGGTATTAGTGCTTTAATGAAACTAATATATTTCTGGGAAAATATCTTGTACTCTCCAAAGAAAGCAAGTAGGAAACACCTTTCAATTAGTTTAGTGTTCAAGAATAACTGAGGTCTGAAATCCTTGATTGGTTTGTAGGAAAGCTTCAATCGGCATCATGGTTGCTTTGCAGTTCCTGGTGCACTTCTCAACCCTGACTTGTTATAGTGGGAGTATAGCTTGTTTTCTATGGCATTCAGTCTTTGATGTCTAAACCAATAGTAGTGATGTTTTTATAACGTGGATAAATGTCCCTTACAAACTGGACTGAAATTATCAATTCCTTTGTCATAAATTTATGAAAAAGCTGGCAGATGGTAAAGACCTTCAGTCACCATGCTAGATTTGAAGTAGTGAATTGTGGGGTAGAAAGCCGAGTATTCCGCTACTAATTCCCTGAGTCATCCAGTGCCCTGTATTCCTCTCTTAAAGGATAGATTCTTGATTTGATTCTCGTACTAAAGTGTTAGATAATTAACATTCTCCCCTCAAAACCATCTAACAGCTACACAATCAGTCAAGCTTCTTTTGCAAAGAAACTTGAGGAATAAATCCTCCTCCTTTAGTAATAACTTTGTTGTTATGATGGTGAAACCATCCCTTTCTGAGAAAATCACTTTAGAAGTAGCAGTTCCTATCTATATAATATGAGCATCATAAAGACTCTACATGACAGAAAGAAAAGGGTCATGGGCTTAAGATGTTTTGGAAAATGAACATTTCTCATATACCTGACCAGATAGCTTCTATTTTATTGCTGCCAAAAATCTTTACTGTGTACTTAAATCCCTAAAAATATTTTTTCACACCTCCCCCAAAAAACCCTAAGTGACTTAACTCAGACTTCTGTATATAATGCATATCAGCACACAAAGTGTTAATGAACTTAAACTGATTCATATAACACCATAGTAATGGGGTGCATGTAAGCAGTTAATTATACATACTCTAATATGTATTTTAAATTAACATCTTATTGCACATGTACACATCAATATTCATGCATTAGAGTCATTGATATAGTGAAAAAGGAATCTCTGATGCTCACAAATGAATCTGTCTTTATTAAGAATGGTCATAGGATGATCATTTTTACCAGCATCCCAAATTTAGTTACACTAATGGCCCAAAATGAGAGACTTTCCAATATTTGACAATATGTCTTGCTGTATGCATCATATGATTAACTAAGCTATACTAAAGATGGTGAAACCCATCAACCTGTGCAATTATATTCTGCTATTACCCAGGTGATAGACAGAAGTTGAGCACAGTCGTAATCATGTACTACACACAATCACAATGTCGTAACTATGGGGCTGTGTAACCACATATGGATAAAGGTATCATGTAATCAAATCTGTACCAACACATCTTTACTGACATCTGTTTAATCCTTAAAAGATACTAGACTTAAGGATATGCTAGGTAGGGAGTCAGTGCATAAGGTCTTGCATTTGGTTATCAATAAAAAGCTTTCTAGCACTCTCAAAGGTTTTTTCCCTTTTTGTTCAAGTCCAGCTGAAGATCCAGATTCCACTTTTCCCACAAATCACACAGTGGGATGAGCCAGAACTTGGTTTTCAATTATGTTACAATCTAGAGCTGAGGAACCCATGGAACACATCTTTGTAACAGTAAGACTTTCTAAAGTCAAAAGTCTAACTGGGTTCCCTTGTGGAGCACAAGGTGTGTGATTATTCCAAGCCCCTGTGAAGTGGGATAAGTGGCAGGAAGGCTCCTTGTAGCCTCTTCTTTAGCTGTACAGCCATGAAGGGCCAGAGACAATCAAGTCTATAGTCTGCCCTTGCTGGGTGATGGACCTGATCATCTAATAGACCTTTCCATCTCTAACTACTTTGATCTTATAATCCTCTTGTGATGGGGTCAGGACTCACCACCACTGGTGCCTCCTGCTGGTTGCTCCGGGAATTAGCTCTTGTCAGCTACAGAGTGCCCTCTGTGCGTGGTGTCTCATCTGTTGTCTGCTCTGCTAGTTTGGGACCCATGTCGTTCCCCGCTTGGCGGCGTCCTCTTCAGGACACTGCCCTCCAGCAGTGCTCCCTACTCCGTTCTCACCCCCTTCTGCGTGGGGATTAACAGCCGTCCTTTGGTTTGCACCTGCCTCAGTGGCCAACCACAACCCTAAAGTCTAGCCCCTCACCTCAGGGACAAGTTGCAGTCTGTCTCAGCCACACTCCTCTGTGGCCAGGTGCAGTGCAAGGGGGGAAGCGGGGGACCCAGGCCCACTTGTTACTCTGGGTCCCGACCCAGGGACCCTCTAGCGGCAGCCTTTCTCTGCCCTCCTTCGCTCCTGTCATAAATATAAAGAGAAGGGTAACCACCTTCCTGTATACAGTACTATAGAATCCCTCCTGGCCAGAGGCAACATCCTGTTACCTGTAAAGGGTTAATAAGCTCAGGTAACCTGGCTGGCACCTGACCCAAAGGACCAATAAGGGAACAAGATACTTTTAAATCTTGGGGTTGGGGGGAAGGCTTTTTGTGCTTTTGTTTCTGTGGCCATTCTCTCTTGGGACTGAGAGGGGCCAAACAGAAATCCATCTTCTCCAACCCATCCTAGTCCAAGTCTCCAATATTGTAATTGGTATAGGTAAGCCAGGCAAGGCAGATTAGTTTATCTTTTGTTTTATGTGAATTTTCCCTGTGTTAAGAGGGAGGTTTATTCCAGTTTTCTGTAACTTTAAGGTTTTGCCCAGAGGGGGATCCTCTGTGTTTTGAATCTGAATACCCTGTACAGTATTTTCCATCCTGATTTTACAGAGATGATTTTTACATTTCTTTTTTTTAATAAAATCCTTCTTTTAAGAACCTGACTGATTTTTCCATTGTTCCAAGACCCAGGGGTTTGGGTCTTTGATCATTTTGTAACCAATTGGTTAGGATATTATTCTCAAGCCTCCCCAGGACAGGGGGTGTGTAAGGCTTGGGGGGATATTCTGGGGGAAGACGTCTCCAAGTGGTCTCTTCCCTGATTCTTTGTTAAATTGCTTGGTGGTGGCAGCATACCAGGTTTTAACCTAAGCTGGTAGAAATAAGCTTAGGGGGCTTTCATGAGGGTCCCCACATCTGTACCCTAGAGTTCAGAGTGGGGAAGGAACCCTGACAGCTCCCCTCTTGTCCGCCTAGCTTCCCTGGGCCACTTCCCATTTGGCCCCATGCACCTTCTCGGCCCTTTCTAACAGGGGCCGCAGCCTGGCACATAACTGGTCCGGAGCTCTCTTCTGCTCCCCCGGCCCTGCTCAAGGTGCTACCTCAGAAGCCAGTCCTCCTCCCTTGCTAGTCAGGGAGAGATTGCCCTCTCCTTCCCTAGGCAGCCTTTATATAGGACCCAGCCCGGCCCTGACTGGCTGCCTCTCCCTTTGTCCTGATTGGCTCTCCGCAGGCCCCTGCTGATTGGCTGCTGGTCTGCGCAGCCTCTCTGGCCTGTTCTCTCCCTTTTCCTCATGGAATAGGGCAGCCGCCCCACTACACCTCTCATATAATCATTATTTTCTTCTCCAGTGCTGTGAGGATTTATACAATTGCTGATAAAATATAGCAATTTCTCAGCTAATATCTTTTGGGTCTTTGACGAAAACATTTTGGTTGTAGCTGTTATCTGCATAATTATCCTTTCTGGGGAAAGGAAGAATAAGTGGATTGCTTTAACAAGCAAATTTATTGTGTTGTCTCTGCTATCATAATATTTAGTCATAGATTACTAAGCGTCTTCCCAATATCTGCTATTATACTCTTTGTAACATTGCCAGATGACCTGTGGCCACTTGCACTTTAGTAAATAAAGTCATCCCTGATCCACCAGAACATTTCTATAACTGTCTCAGACACTCAATTTCTTTGCATAAATAATTGTCCTCTATATGTCTCTTTTTACAGGAGTAGCTGTAAATGAAATACATTATTACTTTCAGAGTTTTCTATTTAGTGGTTTCAGAGTGGTAGCTGTGTTAGCCTGTATCAGCAAAAACAATGAGGAGTCCTTGTGGCACCTTAGAGACTAACAAATTTATTTGGGTATAAGCTTTCATGGGCTAAAACCCACTTCATCAGATGCATGGAGTGAAAAATAGAGTAAGCAGTACATATATTACAGCACGTGAAAAGATGGGAGTTGTCTTACCAAATGTGTGGGGGCGGGCACTGCTAACAAGGCCAATTCAATTAAGGTGGAAGTGACGTATTCTCAACAGTTGACAAGAAGGAGTGACTATCAAGAGAGGGAAAATTGTTTTTGTAGTGCTAATGAGGCCAATGCAATCAAGGTGGACATCACCCATTTCTAACAGTTGACAAGAAGGTGTGAGTATCAGCAGAGGGAAAATTACTTTTTGGAGTGACCCATCCACTCCCAGTCTTTATTCAGGCCTAATTTGATGGTGTCCAGTTTGCAAATTAATTCCGGTTCTGCAGTTTCTTGTTGGAGTCTGTTTTTGAAGTCTTTTTTGTTGAAGAATTGCCACTTTTAAGTCTGTTGTTGAGTTTCCAGGGAGATTGAAGTGCTTTCCTACTGGTTTTTGAAAGTTACCTTTCTTGATGTCTGATTTGTGTCCATTTATTCTTTCGCGTATAGACTGTCCAGTTTGGCCAATGTACATGGCAGAGGGGCATTGATAGCACATGATGGCATATATCACATTGGTAGATGTACAGGTGAACAAGCCCCTGATGGTGTGGCTGATGTGGTTAGGTCCTATGGTGGTGTCCCTTGAATAGATATGCAGACAGAGTTGGCAACAGGGTTTGTTGCAGGGATTGGTTCCTGGGTTAGTGTTTTTGTTGTGTGGTGTGTGGTTGCTGGTGAGTATTTGCTTCAGGTTTGGGGGCTATCTGTAAGTGAGGATGGGTCTGTCTCCCAAGGTCTGTGGGAGTGAGGGATTGTCCTTCAGGATAGGTTGTAGATCCCTGCTAATGCGCTGGAGAGGTTTTAGTTGGGGGCTGAAGGTGATGGCTAGTGGCGTTCTGTTACTTTCTTTGTTGGGCCTGTCCTGTAGTCGGTGACTTCTGGGTACCCTCTGGCTCTGTCAATCTGTTTCTTCACTTCAATTCATTTGCAAACTGGACACCATCAAATTAGGCCTGAATAAAGACTGGGAGTGGATGGGTCACTCCAAAAAGTAATTTTCCCTCTGCTGATACTCACACCTTCTTGTCAACTGTTGGAAATGGGTGACGTCCACCTTTATTGCATTGGCCTCATTAGCACTACAAAAATAATTTTCCCTCTCTTGATAGTCACCCCTTCTTGTCAACTTTTGAGAATAGGCCACTTCCACCTTTACTGAATTGGCCTGGTTACCACTGACCGCCCCCCCCCCCAACTTGGTAAGCCAACTCCCATTTTTTCATGTGCTGTAATATATATACTGCTTACTCTATTTTTCACTCCATGCATCTGATGAAGTGGGTTTTAGCCCATGAAAGCTTATGCCCAAATAAATTTGTTCGTCTCTAAGGTACCACAAGGTTTTTGTTTCTATTTAAGCGAAGAGGTATATTCTTCCAGTGAATGTATCAGAAGGAAATTTTTAATTTCTTGTCCAGTCAGGTCAGTGAGTTCTTGCCTCTTCTGAGGTGGGGAATAACATCCCCATACCATTCAGTCATTCGAGATCTTTTACTCCTGAGAGTGAGCCAATACTTCTTGAGGATCAACATCACAACACAGCTCCGGTAAACACACTGTAAAATAAATCAACATAATACATTTCACACTTAAAACTACATTAAAAGAACGTTAAGGTTGCAAAGTCAAGCACTCAGAAGTTAGAATTGCCAGAATTAAAGTGGCCATATTACTCCCGTGCGCTTATGCTTTATTATACATTCTGTAATTACATGATCACCTACTACTTTTCCCACAGGACCCCTGCATTTTTGCATTATTGACAAAAAATTGTCTCAAATTCGCAGACCCTTCTCCAAAAGATGAGGGGGATCTGGAACCTAGAATACATAGAATATCAGGGTTGGAAGGGATCTCAGGAGATCATCTAGTCCAACCCCCTGCTCAAAGCAGGGCCAATCCCCAGTTTTTGCCCCAGATCCCTAAATGGGCCCCTCAAGGATTGAACTCACAACCCTGGGTTTAGCAGGCCAATGCTCAAACCACTGAGCTATCCCTCCAAAGAAGAAGTTGCCAGAGTTTTTTCTAATATGACCAAAACAATGTTTTCCCCTAGCTTTGTTATCAGAAACAGACAAACCACCACTGGTGAAATGTTTCAAAAAACCATCAACCTCAGGCAGATGCCCACCACGGAAAACTTCAGCCTGAAGGTTAAAATTGGACCAAGTTACAAGCAATGTATAATAGGTTCGTATAATGGGAAATGTCAGGCTCCCTTAATAATAGGTGGGGCTAGCACCTATAATATACAGACCTATAATACACAGACATAAAGCAATGGGCCATAAGAAACATATCTATACAACTATATGACTAACAAGTTACTGTACAACTGACATAACCTCTTCAATTAAAGTGCAAATTATCTCATTAAATAGATCATACCTACAGTTTGTATGTATTCAAGTCCACCATATTTGTTCTGTTGCTCTCTCTCTTGCCATTTTCATTCACACCTCCTTTTAATTCTGGGCAATAATTGTCTTAAAAATATAGTTTGAAATCCTGGCCCCACTGAAGTCAATGGGAGTTTTGCCATTGATATCAGTGGAGACACAATTTCAGCTCCATCCTGTTATAGAATTTGATTTAAGATGTAGTCCCTCTTTTTTATATTGTATGCTCTTTGGGGCTGGGTCTTGACTCTCTTCCTTCTTTGGAAAGGGCCTAGCACATTTTGGGAGCCATCACAGAATAGATAATAAATGTCAGTCCAATAATGAATGAAACATCAATGCCACAGGGAGTATAAATATTAACCAATAATATCTCTCCAGCAAACAAGTACCAGGTTCCCCTTATTATGATGCTTTCTGACTGTTCTGATCATGGTTCCCCCATTCTTTCCTGACTTCTTTTGGACTGGCCAACAAGCTCACCCTGCACTCCTGAACTCTTTGAGGGTAGGTGACTAGCCTGATGCCCTATCTTCAAGACTGCAGGAAAAATGAGGATTTGTGTCTCCCCCGCAGATTCACTCACATTTTCGTTGGCGAGGCATTGACTAGGTTTCCTTGTTTCCTTTTAATATTAAAGGGAAAACCCTGACCTATTCCTATGCATGGGAATGGAACAACTTTTATTAAGGGTAGTCTGGGCCAAAACATCATAGGAGGTTTGTGGAGGTCGCTTCTATCCAAGACTGGTGATGGGGGTATGTTCACCAGCGATAGCTCATATGTTGCCTAGTGGCCAGACTAACGTGGTACACCTACAAGACTTGATTACCAAAGATAGTTGAACACCTCCAATTCATTGTAGTGAGCAATAGCAAATGGGGCAGAATTGTTTCCCACCCTGTTATTAGCAAATGGTTTGTACCTTAAAGACTGTCTGATTGATTTGGGAATGGCCCTTTCCTTTTCTGTCCATTCCACCATAAATGAAGGTGGAAGAGCTGAATAGACATCTATGTTCCCCAAAGGGTGTGAAAGGCCACTGGGCACCCAAAGACATCAAAAGTGAGTGAAGTGATAGTGGATTGGAGTCATTTGGAAGAAAGATTTAGCGTATAGGCATCCTTAGCAATGATCCAGAAATAGGGGAGTGCTTCCTCTCACCACACACACTCTCTTGAGGATAGTGGGCTCCCTCCCTTTTGTGTTTATCTGAATTACTGGCTTCCAGGCAGGGATGCAATGGTGTTGGTGCAGTCTCCCCCTCCATCTGGGGAACTTCTCCCTTTCAGATTCAGGGGAGAAGGAATGCCCTGAGAAGGCTGCCTCCTGGGCAGACCACAGAGTACAGCTAAGAGATCTAAAAGCACTCCTACCTCCTGTTTGACACTCTCAGCAGTATATGAGGCTAGAAGATAGGAAAATGGGAACAAAATGGTGAAACCATATGAATATCAGATGAAAATATTTGTCCATATCTTGCTTTTCTCACATACAGCAGCTACAATTCACGCTAGCTGAGAAATAAATTATTCCATTCACCCATCCCTGGAAATAACAAAAATTCTATAATTTGTTTGTAATCTCCTTTTTAGTGCTCTCCTGTGATAATAGAGGTGCATTTCTATTATAGTTACCTTGGTTTACCAGATGTTAGGTATGTTATATATCTTGAAATGCTGACTGCTTAAGTTAAAAATAAAAGTTCAAAAATATGGAAGCAAAGACTATTGTAATGTGTATTCCTGCAAAAGAAAACTAGAAGCAATTTTCAAATTTCACCAGGTTTAAAAAAAATTAAAGGAAATATATTTTCTAAAATTTTGGGACATTTATCTGCCAAGATCCATGAGCATAATGTTGTTTGCAACACTACGATTATATAGTGGAAATATTGGCTTGTTCACAGAAGTTTCATATAAATTTGGTGTGTGTCTGACATTTCCTTTCTGCTCTGGGTTTTATTATAAATCTCAACATAATTCCTCCCTGTTCTGCCTCAGAAGTTCTAGACTGTTGGAGTTTTCAGTAGATTTAACATTGCAGATTTCAAGAGAGCCTACAAATACAAAAACAATCTGCTTTTCAAAAAAATCTCTAATTTATTTTATTTAAGAAACGCACAACGTAGGATTTTTGACAGCATAACTTCTTTGGTCCACAGTTTCTTACAAGTATATTTGTGTTTCGTGTTACATCTCATTGATTAAAATCAAAACCTCTCATTCCTTGCCCAAAACATTCAGTACAAGACATAAAAATATAATAGAATTATTACTTGTAACTCAAGGAAATGATGTCAGGATTGATCTCTCCTCTAAATTTTCATATGTACAGTGTAACTTGCATCAAAGTTTCAAAGATGAACTGTAATGAGTGGGGAGATAAAATCAAAATAGATATCAAATTTACAAAGCCAAGTTATTAATGCTTAAGAAATGTTGGTTCATACAACACTTTAGATAACATATTGACAAATTTAAATGGACCTTTAAGGTGCTTTTGCAATTTTGGACATAATCATCTTTGTCTGAGGTCCTGCTCTTTACCAATCTTCCCTTCTTATATACCTGTGCTGTGTCCCCATAAATCATAGTCCTCTTTTTGCTATTGGGAGATTTTCTTCTTCACCAAATAAATGACATAACTGATTAGACTGACATATTTCTCACGAATATGTGCCCCATTTAAGAGTTCTACTTGCAAAGTAACCTCATGCCCAAACGCCACCATATAAACAGTGTAGCCACTGTAACACTGCTTCTATAAGCCACCATATCACATAAGGAAGCAAGATATCCCAAACTTACTGGATTCACCTATATAAATAATGATAGCATAAAAAGAATGTCCCAGTTAGGCACTCTACCAGCCTGACCAGCTTGAAGTGTACAGAATAGATCTAACCATGTATATGCATTTCTAATATACACACTTCAGGGTTAAAATTTTGAATCAAGGTGATTCCATTCAGTGTGCAAGTAATAGAGTGCTCCAATTCTGGGGGAGGTATGGAGGGAAAGCTCTTCAAAGACCCAACAATAGTTAGGGCTTTGCATTTGGGAAAAGGGCAGGCTTCTGCCAATTTTGAAAGCTAATATGCTGTTATAAATACCCCTTTCCAGTTTGTCAAAACCATGCCATTCTTTGAATATGGCACTTTGCATTTTTCAAGATTCACAGATCATGCAAGACTTGCACTTTTTAAAAAAATAAACAAACAAATTTACTTCATTCTGGCTCAACTCTAAATTTTGGGGACAGTTTTTCCAACTCCCAGGACAGCACCAGTTTGTGATATGGATGAACTTTAAAATTGTAGGGACAGTTGTGTGGATCATTGAATGAGACTGTACCTTCCTTTGCACACTTGTGCTTTACAAACTACTAAGATACAATTCAAGTCAAAAGCCTTTCCACTACTTTAGCTCTGGGTCAGTTTCTGCTAATGCAGGGGTTTTTGTGAATTTCTTCTTTTCCATCTCCTCAAACAGAAAATCTTAGGGTCTTGTTTCTGTAAATCCTGGATGTTCAATAATCTCTCTCCTTCATTTCCAGCATAACACATTCCAGCCTAAGGCTGCTGCTAGCATCTGATCACATGCTTCTGACTTATAGCGCTCTTCTTGACAAGGTATCATCACTCTTCTGCTGCTGGCCTGTTCTGTTTGGTACTGAAATTCAGCTAGCTGTTCAATGATTTTGCTAATTCTGCTCCTTGATGATGGAAGCTAAGCAACCAACAAAGTGATCTATGATCAATTTTACACAGAAATTGCTTTCCCAGGAAGAAGTGTTTCAAATATCTGGTGATCACCACAACAGTTAGTAGCTCTTAATAGCCAAATACCTACATTTGGCTTTCTGGTAAAGTGATAATATTTTTTAAGTTAAAAAAGGCAAAACAAACAAACAAAAAAAACCCCAAACCACACTTTTCTGGTGATATGTTTACAATCACAAAATACCCATAGAAAAAATGTGAGCTGATATTGCTACTACCAGCTAATGACTGAACAGTGATAAGTGCATATTTCTCAGAGAGGAGAATTTCCTCCAGTAACTTAGCATCTGAATGAGTTTCTAGCAAAACATTGAACATGTGTCATTAACATTCACTATGACCAAAACAACAGGTTTGATTATGTCTACAGTAGAGCTAGGCAAAAAATACATACTCAGAGATCAATAAATTTGAGTCAATTTTGCTGAGTTGGTTCCCAGAAAATCTATCTATACTTAAAACTCTGCAGCTACACCACTATAGTGCTTCAGTGTAAACACTACCTAGGCTGATGGGAGGGTTCTGCTGTCGGCGTAGGTAACTCATGTTCTCAAGAGGTGGAAGCTAGGTCAACAGAAGAATTCTTCTGTCGACCTAGCACTGGTCTATCTTGGTGTATCTGGGCCACACTGTGGGGGTGGGGTGGGTTTCGAACTAAGATACGCAACTTCAGCTACACTATTCGCGTAGCTGAAGTCTAAGTATCTTAGTTCGACTTACCTGGCCATCCTCACGGCGGCAAGTCGACTGCGACAGCTCCCCCATTGACTCTGCTTACTTCTCCTGCCGAGGTGGAGTACAGGCGTCTATTTGGGGATCGATTTATTGTATCTGGATTTTTCACACCCGAGAGAAGTAGCTGTACCTGATCATATTCCAACTTGGGTAATTGCATTCTACCTCCTTAATTCCCCTGATAACGGCAGTTGACTTCTCTTCGTCAGTTCTTGTTCTTTAAACAGTTCTGTGGTACTGCTGGTGCTGCCAAGATTACTCGGCAGAACGCCCCACTGGTGGCAACGTGTTGGCAAGTACACCTGCCTCTATATACATAGTGTTTGCAAGTCCATAAAGCACCTTGGTGCATAGGAAAGGCGCTATATCAAAATCAATCAGTGACAATAAGAGGGAAAACCTGCTGCAGGAAGGGTTTTCAAAATAAATTAGTCAACCATCCTCTCAGATCGTCAACCAAAAGACAGGTAATACAACATATACAAATTAATATCTTGGTCAAGTAAAGAAGTAAAAATGCCTCTAATAACTGAGAGCATAGCTATAGATTTCTTAAGAGATAGGGCACAGCATCCTCCAGCAATCCTATGATTAAATCGCAAGCTTCAGCTTTAGCATCAGTGTTTCCTTCAGTTAAATTAAAAAAAAAGGGGGATGTCTGCAGATTCCTCAAGCTGTTTCTCTGAGTAAACTAGTAAAAAGTAAATATTTTCCTTAGGGGATTTGATCTAGGGCTAGATTATCTGTCCAAAGTTGATCATTTCAGTTCTTCTTTGATGGGTAAGAAGTTACTATCTATTTGCCTTGTCTTAGTACGTCTGTGAATGAAAATTAATTAAAACTGAGAGTAGCCTTGCGGCAGGTCTCTCTACAGTACTATGCAAGAGAACAGTTTTCCTACCCTCACAGCTTCTGATCCAAAGCCTACTAAAAATAAGTGGTAGCTTTTTCCACTGATTTCACTAGGCTTTGGATTATACCCTCACACATTGGGACAGTAGGGGCTGAGAGGATTCAGTGCTTCTGTGACCAAACGCACCTCTGTATTCACATCCTACACACTATTGTAAAATTCGGTGTGCAAAATATGCCTTGGGAAGTATCATTTAAAAACTAACACCACACTGGTCATCAATATTCTTGTGTAATGTATGTATGAAATGAGCATGAAGAGTTATGAACATAAAATGAAATTATGACTACAATGTGTTTACCAGACAAGCCCAGGGAGCGGGTAAACTGGTTTCTCAAAGATAAAGGACTAGCTGATGTCTCTAGCCTGGTGTTATCAGAGTTGATGGGCAATCGCTGGTTAAGTGGCCATTCTTTGGCAATGAAGGGGGACAGGAACAGATTAATCTGCATTTCAGCAAACAACTACCTGGAACCTCTTTCACTACAAGACTTCAAGACACCATCCTCACAGCTGGAATGAACTTTATCTAGGGGTAATCCTCAGGAAAATGCATTCCAAAGAGTGACTGAACTATAAAAATGAGGGTCAAAAACACCCCACGTATTCTCTTTCTTTCTTTCTTTCTTTCTTTCTTTCTTTCTTTCTTTCTTTCTTTCTTTCTTTCTTTCTTTCTTTCTTTCTTTCTTTCTTTCTTTCTTTCACCTAAGATGAGAAAGAAACCAGCTCTTTGACTTTGGGGGAGTTCCTGACCTGAAAATTTGGTCAGCCATGTTGCTGGGAACCTGTGGTAAGGATTTTACCTTGAACCAATCAAGCTTGTTAAGTTTTCGATACCAGAAAGCATTTTTTCTTTATTTCATTTGTAACCATTTCTGACTTGAATAACTTATACTTCTGCTCACTTAAAATATCTCTCTTTGTAATTAAATAAACCTGTTTATTTTTCATATAAACTAATCCAGTGCTGTGTTTAAACTGAACTGTTTGGTAACTCCAGTTAAAGTAGCAAACTGTTGAATACTGACCCTTTACAGGGCTAACAGACCTCTGATATCTGAACTGCTAAGGAGAGGGCTGGATAGTTTTGAGGAAAATTCATGACTGAGACTGTGTTGGGGTCACACTGCAAGTAGTAACCAAGGCTGCGGGAAGCCAGAGTGTGACTGGAGTGTTGCTGACAGGCTGCTGGGGTCAGAGCTGTTGGACCAGGGCTGTAGCTAGGGTGACCAGATGTCCTGATTTTATAGGGACAGTCCTAATTTTGGGGGCTTTTTCTTATATAGGCACCTATTACCCCCCACCCCTGTCCCGATTTTTCACATTTGCATCTGGTCACCCTAGCGGTAGCTATAGTCAAGATGTGACCTGAATGCTGTTAGGCTGTTTGTGAGTGGTCCAGGTTCGGCGCTACAACAGCAAAATATTATGAGACTCCTAGGATTATGGGGCAGGTGGTTAAACAACCTTGCACTGGTCTGGACTGCACCTCAGAATGAGACAGTTTAGGAAAAGGAGCACTTCACGTAATCCATGAGCTATCTTTCTGGATGACAGAACAATTTAGATGGGATGAAAAGGGAATCTCACCCAGTCCTCAATAAGCTTCCTTAAGGTGGTGATGGCTTTAAAGATGGTAGAGAGAGGTGTTTAAATACTTTAATCAGTGAACCCTGATAAACCCAAATATTTAAAGGCCCCCTAGAACAGCTATTCAAAGGCAAGGCATATTACTGTTCACTTCTTAAAAGGAAATGGACAGGATAGATAAGATGAAAAAGAGGATTTTTTGGATCAAATGTTGAAGCCAGATATTATAATTTATCAATGCAATAATAAACATTATATATTACCTACTGCATTGCTTCTCAAAGCATCCCCAAATGCTTTATAATTATACCAGAATAATTCCCTCAACTCTGGATTAAATGGTGTACAGAAACTACACAAAAATCTTCAGGATGGGGACTAAAGGACAATATGTAAATAGACAATTTTTCCCCTATTATTATAATAATATGAAATTGGAACATTACACATATTGAAGTTATATCTATATAATTAAATGAGGAATTTAAAAGTGACGAATACAAGGATGAAGTTCTACTGAAATCTTCCACCCCAAAGGGAAAAATCTGTAAAAGATCATTATGAGGAGATGTCCTCTAAATGGTAGAGAGAGAAAAATTACTGAAAAATTCACTTCTTAATTTAATGTCGTTTGTTCCTTATTTTCTACATTCAAGTCCTAACATATGTTCAATATTAAGTTAGGATAAATATGTCATTGTAAGCCTAACTTTCCTTAGACTTTAGTCTCTGTGGCAACTATCAACATTTCTGAAAATCTTGAGATAAGTGAGTAGATACGTTTAAAAGCAAATATGATGGCTCATTTGAGTTTTTTCTTTAGCTGTCTAATATTTCTTTGCCTCCCTGTAGCAGCCCATCTAAATCTTCTAACCTCACAACATTGAAAATATTGCTACTTTGGGATGTTGGCTGCTGCAATAGGCAGTTTCTAGGAAAGGGTCAGTAAAAAGGTTTGTGAAGTTAACACTTCTCAATGATTATCCCCAGTTTTGCCAGTGATGTATAGGGGCAGTGTCACACTCTGAGCTAGCTGTGCTACTGGCTCCTGTAAGGGTCTGAGGAGTGCTGAGAAGAAACCTGAATTGTTTCATGCTGCCCAAAATCTGCAATATCCCCAACTAGACTTTCCCCATATCCCACCATTCCCTACTGCCTTCCTTGCTTCCAATTTCCCACTTCCTTCAGTCTCTTTTTCCTCTCCCTTTCCATACCCCCATGCTTGCCTACCAAACGTGCTTACAGCTGGTTGAAACCATTATACAAGAAATTCTAACTTTCTGATTTTTTTCATCCCAAATTGGAATGAAAAGTTGAATTTGGGAACACTGAAATGACCTTATCAGAGTCTTTTATTTCATTGTTATCATTTTGATTTTTATATTATAATATCAATTGGGAAAGAATTATAAATTACAATCTCTACATCAAAATAAGGTCAAAATGAAGCAGTCTGATAATTTTTTGTTGAAATTTGGTGAAATTGACTTTCCTGTGAAATGTTTTGCTTTTGTCAAATCAGCATTTTCTGATGGAAAAACATTGTCAGAAAATATTCAAACAACTCCACCCAGTCTCCTTTCTGCCCACCTCAAACTTTATCCCCCCGCCTTCAACAACCCTCTCCTTATTCCCATGCTTTTGGTTTCTATCCACCTTCACACTGACCTGTTGTATGCCCCTACATCCATCCACCCATCCATAACCCTTCTACTTCCTCCCACAAACTCCTGCTCTGCTCCCCACCTTCCAAGACTCTCCTGGGGCTTGGTGATCTGTGTGGGTCTAAGGATGTGGGGGTAGTAAATCAGACAAATTGAAGTGGGTATGGATCTTCCCTGTCATTCAGGCTCATAACCTAGCAAATTTGACATGGCACTCTCTTAATTTCCACACAACCAAGCTATATCTAAATGATGCTCTCTCTTCTAGCACAACATCTTTAAGATATTGCTATTCTCCTCCATCCAAACAGCTAAAATTCTTATCCAGGCCCATCTCATGTCTCATCTATTGCAACTTCCTCCTCTCAGACCTTGACAAATGTCATATTTCCCCACTTATATCCATTCAAAATGCTACTGCACAGTTATTTTTCCTGCTTATTGCTTTCCCTTCTTTTTCTCCCTCCACTTCACAATGGACACAAACTAATCTTCACTTTTAAGACCTGTCACAGTTTCAGGTAAATGAACATGCATAACTCCTTCATAGTTCCTCAAGGGCACTCACTTCAAGGTTTCTGGTGCCCAGCTGTCCTCCCCTGAGCAGAGATCTACATCTCACTTACTCCTGACTGGGGATTTTAAGACTGCACAGCTCCCTGATCTACATTGTGATATACTCAGGAAGCCAGACTGTCTATAAAGGCCACAGCTTTTGCTTTGCTTTCTCTGACAGCTATGATCAGTATATTGCTGGTAGTTATGTTACCTCACAGCTCCTTCTAAGTAAGCATATTTATTCATAAGATAAAAGCATTACAGAGAAAACGTGTTAGAATAATAAAAGACCGTACACACATGCTATCTAAGCTTACCTGAGGTCACCCCCAGCTCCAACCTAGGACTCTGGTAGGATTTAATCTTTCAAAACCCACAAGTTGGTTTTCCTCATGATTACAAGTTCATCTCTCTTACATTCAGAACCAGAACAACAATATGGAAAATCAGCTTTTTTTTTTTTAAATACAGCTCAGGTCTTTGATCTTGGCTTTCTGAAATAGGTCATCAGCAGACAGTGAACATTTCCTCAGGAAGTAGCTTCAGAAGGTTGTTTTTTGCATAACTGGAGATGGGGAATTTTCTTTAACTTCTTGTGACCCTAAGAACAACTCAGTGCCAGCTGGCAAAGGATCCACTCTTCTGTAACAACAACTCCTAACAGGCCTGACAAACTCACTACACCTAGCATACTGCTTTCATAGCACTGACACATAAAGAATGTTTTGTGAGGTCTTCATCAAAAGTCAGGGTCACACTGGTCATGAATGTCATTGGGAAATGTATATACAAATACCATGTAAGAAGTTGTTTGTGTGACACACAAAAACAGACACACTGAAAATATGTTCCAAAAAATCTGAATCAAGGCAGCATTGATAAATATGTTTCTGCCAGACAAAGGATGTATGCACACCTACCTGCCTGCCTCAGTTATCGTGTAAAATCAGCATTGGAAAGCAGTGGTTTTCAACCTGTGGTCTGTGGACCTCTGGGGGTTTGCAGACTTTGTCTAACGGGTCTGTGAAAGGTTGTCATCACCATTAACAGTGGTTTTGAACCTGCTGTCTGCAGACCCCGGGTTCCGCAGACTGTCTAAGATTTCCAAAGGGGTCTATTCCTCCATTTGACATTTTTTAGGGGTCTGCAAAGGAAAAAAAAGCCACTGTTGTAAGGGAACACAATGGAAGCTCCATTTGCATACAAAGTCAACATGAGGATGTGAAATCAACAGAGATTTGGAAAAACGGGAAACCATGTGGGGCTAGCTCGACCACCCACCTCCGCCCTCATATGCGGGGCTGGCCTGAACCACTTGCCCAAGCCCTGCCTGCCTGCCTGCACAGGGCTGGCATCACTGCTCGCCCCCCTGCACATTCCTCTGCACCCCACTTTTTTGACAAAAGTGGTCATTGGTCATGTTTGCTCTTGCCAACCAATCAAGATGGCAAGAGAAAATGGGACAAATGACAACTTTTGCCAGAGAGTCAGGATGGCCAAGACAGGGCTTAAAAAAAAACGACATATGGTCACCCTAGAAATCATCATGGAGTCAGTACACCAGGGAATAAAACAGGAGGGTCATCAGGACTGTGTGAACAAACAATGACTTTTGGAAACCTAAGGGGAAGGCAAAACCACCCTTTTGTCCTGCACCTGAGGAAGTAATCAGGCAGTGTGATTACCTTCATGAAAATAGGATCCCAACCAGTCTTGGCTGGAAACACTGCAAGATAGCTTTGAGCGAGATAAGACTGTTTTTAGACAGATGGTTAGTCTGTTAAAGGTAAATTTAGTCTCTAGAAAGCATATATTGATTTTGTTTTATATGTAACCTTCCTGTTTCCATTATCCTTGCTCACTATCTCTTAAATCTTAACCTTTGATAATAAATGTGTGTTTGTTTTCACTATAGATGTATTTCAGTGCTGTGAATAGGAGCCAATCTTCAGTTGAATGAAAGATGCTGGTGAGTACACAGTTCCCTTGAGGATAGCTGTCATAAATATAAAGGGAAGGGTAACCACCTTTCTGTATACAGTGTATACACCTTTCTGTATATAAAATCCCTCCTGGCAAGAGGCAAAACCCTTTCATCTGTAAAGGGTTAAGAAGCTAAGATACCCTTGCTGGCACCTGACTGAAATGACCAATGAGGAGACAAGATACTTTCAAAGCTGCGGGGAGGGGGGGTGGGTGGGGACACAAAGGGTCTGTCTCTCCGTGGGATGTTTTTGCCGGGAATAGACAGGAATGCAGCTCAGAACTCCTCTAAAAAGTTAGTAAGCAATCTAGCTAGAAAGGCGTTAGATTTCTTTTGTTTAATGGCTGGTAAAATAGCTGTGCTGAATGGAATGTATATTCCTGTTTATGTGTCTTTTTGTAACTTAAGGTTTTGCCTAGAGGGATTCTCTATGTTTTGAATCTGATCACCTTGTAAGGTATTTACCATCCTGATTTTTACAGAAGTGATTCTTTTACTTCTTCTTTAATTAAAAGTCTTCTTTTAAGAACCTGATTGCTTTTTCATTGTTCTTAAAATCCAAGGGTTTGGGTCTGTGTTCACCTATGCAAATTGGTGAGGGTTTTTATCAAGCCTTCCCCAGGAAAGCGGGTGTAGGGCTTGTGGGGATATTTTGGGGAGAAGACGTCTCCAAGTGGGCTCTTTCCCTGTTCTTTGTTTAACACGCTAGGTGGTGGCAGCATAGGGTTCAAGGACAAGGCAAAGTGTGTACCTTGAGGAAGTTTTTAACCTAAGTTGGTAAGAATAAGCTTAGAGTGTCTTTCATGCAGGTCCCCCATCTGTACCCTAGAGTTCAGAGTGGGGAAGGAACCTTGACAATAGCAAACATGGTATTTCTGTGTGTAGCCAATGAGAGGGACTGGGTATCGCAGGGGAATGCTTCAGAAGGGCTCAGGGACTGCGGTGCACCTATTAATCTGCAAAGCAAAGTAAGGGCTAGCATTGTCCTAAAGAGATTGTTTGGGTGGCTATCACATGGGTGATGGCAGGGAACTGACACCCAGTTAGACACAAGCAATTCTTCCTCTCGCCGGAGCTGAGATGAGGGGGTAACAAGGTGACTCTCAGTCCTGGGCATCCCAAGAAAGTGTCACACTTTTCTCTGGGGATTCCTCAGGAAAACCACTTAACACTTATTATCCCTATAGTCCATACTTGCCTGGCACAGTTTCAGTAGAGCCTTCTGAATGTCCAGGTCTTACATCTGTCACATCTCCCCCCCAGAAAGGTTACGTTCAATCCCAGTCCACAATAATGCATAAACTTAATACAACAAGATCTTTCAAGAATATTGCAGGAAATTGCAATTTCTGTCACAAGGTCCTGCATGGCTTATCCCCTTCACACCTATTGTCTCTGATACACTATCAGCTCCCACCCCTGCTCCAGGAACTATGCCCATCTTGTTTGTGAAATTTCCCAACCAGCATCTTTTGGCTTTCTCCCATGTTGCTCACTATGCATGGAAAAT
Source organism: Lepidochelys kempii (assembly GCF_965140285.1). NCBI lineage: Eukaryota > Metazoa > Chordata > Testudines > Cheloniidae > Lepidochelys > Lepidochelys kempii. Next base: position 182,121,825 of record NC_136380.1, read on the forward strand.
AGCTCCCCATATAAATCCACAAAGCTACATCATTGTCCTCTAAATTCCTCCATAAAACTCTCCGCTGTCATGATGCCTACTAAAAACGTGACAACTATTAGGTACCTGATGTGCTGGGAACGTTTCTTGTCATGCTCTTCATAGTTTCACTGATACCTTGTTTTCTTCCTGTTTCTTGTAGCCACCTATTGTCTCTCATCTTATACTTAGATTGCAAGCTCTGCAGGGCAGGAACTGCATTTGTTATGTGTGTGTACATGGTCTCTAAAATGGGGCCATGATCCTTGGCTGGGGCCTCAAGGTGCTTCCACAAAACAAAGAATAATCATTCACTAAGAGAGCGCATATACTGAGCAACCAGAATTTAAATTGGAGAAATAGGCAGTAGAATCTGGTCCACAGACTTGATCCCAGATGGGGTCTTGTAAGACTGAACCATATCATATATTTAAATTCCATCATACCTCAGCACATCACTGAACCCTAGGGAATAAGGTTAGTTTTAACAAAAATTCTTTGTCTGGATTCTTTGTGCTTCACTTCACATCCCATTAACTGCTTGAAATGACTGAGGACCAGAAAGTATGGTTGGGAATCCCTGCTCTGATATTTTAACCAGTCACAACACAAAGGTAAAAAACTACTTAAAACTAAAGAAGATTTATAATCCACCATCCTTGTAATCTTCTCTTTTTATAATGCATTACAATCAAACTTTTATATAGCTGCACTACAGTGCTGCTTGGGACTTTTGGTATTAAGTGATGTATTATGTGATTGTATCAGTTATCTAATTTTTAAAAGCTGAATACATTTGTGTTAGTGCACTGTCAGATAGCTAATAAGGTATAAAAAAGTCATTAGCCTATCCTCAAAAAGATATCTTAACTAGTGAACTATAAAATTCTGAGCATCACCTAGAGTACTGGGAGCCATCTTCCATCTCTCTAGTTCAAAAAACTTAAATTGAATATCCTGATATACTTGAATAAGCAAGTAATGAGTGCTGCTTATGCAGTTAGCTCATAGATGTGGTCACTGGAAGAGAGGGCAAAAATGAAGATGCATATATGACTGAAAATGAAAAAATGAAAGGATATTAATGAGATACTAAATTCAAAGTGAGACTCCAAAGTTTCCCTATACTTAAAAAAAATTAGAACCACCGTTACTCTTTTTTTTTTAATCAAAGGTCATGAAGAACTGAATAGTCTAGGATTACGTACAAATCTGCAATCTGATCTGCATGGCTGGACCCTTATCCCTACACCAAATTCTGCTGAAGTCAATGTGGCTCCACACAGATTGCAAGACCAGGAACTATGTGTTAAATTCATTTGATATTCTGCATATTCCATTCCATTTTACAGTTGACATCAAATGATGATCTGTTAACATGAGGCCTCTGTTAACATTAAAAAGTCAGAGATGTTAGCAGCAAATATGCTTTCCTGATGTATGGAATCACAGTCCATTTTCAACAGGTGGCATTTATTGAAGAAAATAACTCGAAACTACAGACAGTCAAATAAGTTTCCATGAGCCCCATCTTTGTCTTCATTGTTCACCAGGGGCCATATCCTGCCTGGAGCTGTATACCACACACAGAGAAAACTAATGGTTGAATAATATACTGCAAGCATCTTACTTAATGTTAATAAGATCACCAGGAGACACCAACAGCTGGATATTAAAATCTAGATTAACAACATGCTTTGTAATGATTAAATACCAGTCTGGTAAATCAGAATAATTCAAATTTGTTTATTAAACAAGACTGGGATAAATTACTATAATCTCTATTAATATTTTGCTCCTGAGTTTTAATTTATTGTTTTCAAATCATCTTCCCATATAGCTCCTATTTCACTACCATATACATCATTGTCCTTGTATGTCACTGAATCATCTCAACCTCTGCTAAAATCTTCCCGCATTACATCATCTTCTCCCACCTTGACTCTAGCAAGCAGGTATCTTTACCATGTCCTCCTGATGTCTCATCTGTTGTTACTTCATAATGTGTGGAATGATGCCACCTGTCGTCTAGCCTGTACTGCAGAAAGAATCACATCACCTCCATATCTCAGATGATTCTATTGTGTCCTTGTTCATTTAAGGATCCAGTGATTTAAATAAAGTTATATATATAAGCCTTCATGGAGTTGCATCAACTTCTCTCCTGTAATTTGGGCCTGGGTCACCACTGCCTTGTCTTTTGTGTCATCATTTAAACCTGTTCAAAGCAGGTGTAAAACACAGCCAGATCAGAATGGTAGCATTTGACATCCACTTTGCAAAGATAGGAGTGAAGAATCAGGAACTAGTGCTTAATTTGTGCCAGGGCTGAGCCCTGGCACCTCTAGGCATGGCAGTTCATAGCCCCGGCACCTCTGGTCTTGCCACATCAGTTAGGAAAGTAAAAACATTGCTTGGGCCCTGGCACCTCTTTTATTATAGATTAAGCACTGACAGGAACCATATATATACTTCTCTCTCCACTTCCTCTATTTGTCTACTGCAGTGTTTCTCAACCTTTCCAGACTACTGTACCCCTTTCAGGAATCTGATTTGTCTTGCGTACCCCCAAGTTTCATCTCACTTAAAAATTACTTTCTTACAAAATCAGACATAAAAATACAAAAGTATCACAACACACTTACTGAAAAATTGCTGACTTTCTTATTTTTACCATATAATTATAAAATAAATCAATTGGAATATGAATACTGTACTTACACTTCAGTGTATAGCATATAGAGCAGTATAATTCATTGTATGAAATTTAAGTGTGTACTGACTTCCCTAGTGCTTTTTATGTAGCCTATTGTAAAACCAGGCAAATATCTAGATGAGTTGATGTACCCCTTGGAAGACCTCTGGGTGCCCCAGGGATACAAGTACCCCTGGTTTAGAACCCCTGATCTAGTGCTTACCTCCTCTCTGCCCTTCTTTACAACCTGACCACTATTGATGTGACAGTCAGAAGCATTTCTGCTGTTCCTGTTACCTCGAATGGCATTTCTGAATCTCTGCATCTATCATCAAAACTCAGACGAAAACACAGCTTTTCTTCCATGCCACCTACACATTTTGTCTTTCCCTTGGCTATTATTTATCTCTATAAATGAATCATTTGAATCTGTAAAGCATTTTGGGAGTGAGATGTTATGAAAGATGATGTGCACAAGAAATCTGTATTGTATTATGTGAGCCAGATCCTCTTTAATTGAATCACTGCAAGCCACTGACATGAGTGAAGCCAAGACAATTGTAACTAACAGGATTTTTGATTTCGTGTAAAGGCATGTAAAAAAACAGAAAGGTACCTTTTCCCCCTTCACAAGAACTGTACACCCTTTTCTTAACCAGCCCCATTAATAAGTCAACAATTAAAAAGCACTGCAAATATTGACTGTTATATCCTGAAATTATATTGAACCTCCCCCTCCCCCCCACACCAACATTTCTTCATTCATTCAAATTGCTTCTTTTGTATTTTTCTTAAATAAAAATAATTCCTACCATTGTATTTTGGACAGATTCCTGCATAACATATATCCCCTAGCATCCAGCAGTATATCTGATAGCTGAGAAGTGTCTCAGTGACAAAAACAGAAAGTAGTTTAACTCTACAGTTGGGTGTGGCTGGGATGCAGATGAGTTAAACCTATGCAGACTCCTCCAAAATGAAGGTGAATGTTGCGTCCATCAAACAAGTAAGAAATGTAGCTGTGCCCCTTATGCTTCGGTTCCTTGAATCCCTGATCATGGAAGTAAGACTGCATACCTTATTCCTGAAAACCCCACCATCACCTTCAGGGTTTGAATATCTGAAGATCAATGCCCTTAGTGCAGTTCTGGTATTTACTATACTTAGGCAAGCAAAAATGATCGGTTCTGCTGAAAAAGCTTTTTGCTACAAGATAAGCAAAGCAAGCGTGTACCTAATTTATAACAGAAGTAAATATCCGTTCTGCACCCAGGGACAGCAGCCTTCAAGCAGCCACTTCAGCAGAATCTCAGGCAAAATTTAAATAAAGAAAAAACATATGGTCTTCTGAAGACAACAGGACATGATCCTGCTGTGTTTACTTTGGCAAATGCATCACTAACGTCACTAGGAAATTTGCCTGTGTCATGAGTACTGAGAGCTGATTCAAGCCATGGAGGGGATAAAGAGCAAAAGACCCACTCAAATGCTTAAAAATCTGATGAAAGGAGAGTAACTGAGTAATGATGAGTACTCTCATCCCCACTTCCTCCAGCACCAATGACCTGGGCCGTGGCAGTGGAGATTCTGATGCAATAATGAGAAGGCTTGGGCCTGCCACAAATGATGCATTATCTGTATGATTTTCCTGCAGACCTCAGGATATCCAGAACTCACTGTGAGGAGAAAGTTAAAGTCCATGCTTAGTTACAGGCTGTGGGGTAGAGTATAAATCCAGGGATTTGTGCTACCCGGAATCCAGAGCAGAATTCCTGACAGCAAGAGAAGGTTTGCACAAAGATTAAGAGTAAAATCTGACCTTAATTTAAACATTAAACTTTGAGTTCTTTATTACTTGTTTGGAGTGTCTTCAATCTCAGTGGGGGGAAAATGAGCTCACATTTAGGACAGCTACTTTTGCCCTTTCTTTTTCTTCCTTTCTTCATTTCTCTCCATATTCCGTTTGTCCCTCTGAATTTCAGAGTCCAATCAGGGACCAAAAATTGTATAACAAAGCACAATGCAAGCCAAGAAAAGAAAAGTGATCAGTGTGAGGGAGGAGAGAGTGACAGAGGTACTTTCTGCTCCAAAACACAGGGAGTCCAAGAAGATATTTCCTTAAATTACCAGAATGGAGAGGACATTCCACTAAGATCTAATGAAGAAAACCATATTTTACAGGTGGCAAAAAACAAGAGCGAGCTTCATGCTATGCAACAACATGCCACCAAACTAGGAATGGACATTGACAAATGGACACCCTGTCCTGAGCAGACATTCGGTATGCTTGACTTACTTTCCCTCCCACCCCTTTTCCCATTTGATATGCAAAAATGACCAGCAATGAAACAGTTAACATTGATATCAAAATGTCATTGTCAGGCTTTAGAATTAACACCTCGGTGATATTAATGGTGGTTGTGGGTTGGGGGGAAGGGGAAGGGGTGTTGATGTTTCTCAGAGTCATTGTTTCAGGTTGTCTGCAACACTCTGCTCATGTCTGGAAGATTTTCTTAGCAACTGTGAGGACGAGAAAATATATTTTTTAAAATGAAAGCTTATACTTTGCAAAAATCAGACTAAGTCAAATAAATGGATCAAGTGGGCTGGATGTTTGACTCTCCTGATCTAGGCAGTTTAAAAGCTTCCTGACCCCTCTGTATGCTGTCCAACCATGCTCACTGCGGGAATGACATGGAGGGCAAAAACACTCCAGCATCAAAATCAGAGAACTTGTTACTGAACTCTAATGGGTTTTTTTTCCCATGGGAGGGCATGAAATGGCCCTGAAATAATGACTGCAGGATTGGGCCCATGGTAACCAATATTTCTTTAGAGAATAGTAAGAACAAATGGGCTGCAAGGTGTAACAATGTTATAGAGTTAAACAGGGAAATGTGTGAAATGCCATAATTTAAATGTAGCAATGAAATCTTGCAGAAAGTTGCAGTGCAAATATGTGCTGTGCTTGTATTTATTACTAAATATTCCTTTTGAATGGTATAAAAAAGCATAGTGTGCTAATGTGTTTTAATTAGCTACTTTATAGGCCTGCACAAAGTAGACTAATATGAACATCAAGCATACATAAAGATCTGTCACTGCAGGAGAAATGTGTGCTTTTAACTCTCAATATTATTAATGGAAACACCTCATGAAGATCTTTCCGCTACTACCGCCTACTTATGTATGGGTAGAACAGCCGAGCACATCAGAGCCAAAAGAGTACAGACTTCAGGATTATGCCCATTATGTGCAGTCCATCTAGAACATAGCTCTTCCATATTTGTTTGGAATCTGTCCTCAACCTGCTTCAGTTAGAGAAAATCAAACTGGCAATTTGTATCAGAGAATTTGGGCAAGTCTGGTGAAAGTGAGAAATGCTGCCACAGTATGCACATTAGAAAAAGAACAACCATTTACAACATGGAATACCCTTGCAGAGTGACCAGAACAGGAGTAAATAAGTTAACAGTGCTCCAGCACAGTGAGAGAATGTCTTTGATCCAGCCGACAGACTTTTATGAGACTACTCGTGTGCTTAAAGTTAGGCATTTAAAGGTGCTAAGGAGGCATTTAAAGTGATAAGGAGCTTGTGTGGTAAGGGGCAGAGGAAGGAAAACAGAAAAGCTATGAGAGGAAGATGTGGTGGCAGGTCATGGTAGGGATGGGGAGCAGAGATAAGTTGTATGGGTACATGGTAAGGGAAAGGGCAAAGGAGACAGAAAAAGAAAGGCATGTGATGACTAGAAGAGCATACTAAAATAGAATTTCTGAGTCTAAAGATTTCTCTGCTTTTCAGAAACCTATTAGCAAAGTGTTTGGCTAGTTCCACTCTAAAGCCAGGTGATTATAGAAGATAACTTTCTACTGTTACCAGTTACACTGTTAGTTAAAGTGGTGTTGGACTGTACAATGGAAATAAAGGTTCTAATTCTAATGACCTATGTGGAAGTCAATATAGTTTCACATGACTGAATTTCTGTATTTTCAGTTTGTTTTTTCAAACCTAGGAAAATACACACAAAAACATGTTAAAATAATATTAAGGTAGAAAACATTTATGAAATTGCATATTGATAAGACAACTTTGGGATTCTCCCCTGACTCACTCCCCCTTTACTCTTCTTCAACTCAGAGTACTAAGCTGAGGTGCCCTTAGAGACAAAGAGCTAGCTTTTGCGTCCTTCCTGTTATCTGGACATCAAAGTGCTGCTTCCCTGACACTTGCTCTGAGTGACTGTGCATGGCTGTCTGTTTTCCGTATTACTCTCTTCTCCCCTTACAGTTGACCTGTTGGCACAGCCTGGACAGTCACCAGAGGGTGAACCCTACTGTCCAGATTCAATGCAGTAAGTAGTCCCAGTGAAAAGCCTTCACCAGTTATTCTCAATACTCACCTGCTGAAGTGAAGAAACAGACTGACAGAGCCAGAAGAGTACCCAGAAGTCACCTACTACAGGACAGGCCCAACAAAGAAAATAACAGAATGCCACGAGCCATCACTTTCAGCCCCCAACTAAAACCTCTCCAATGCATCATCAAGGATCTACAACCTATCCTGGAGGATGACCCATCACTCTCACAGATCTTGGGAGACAGGCCAGTCCTTGCCTACAGACAGCCCCCCAACCTGAAGCAAATACTCACCAGCAACCACACACCACACAACATAACCACTAACCCAGGAACCTATCCTTGCAACAAAGCCCGTTGCCAACTGTGTCCACATATCTATTCAGGGAACACCATCATAGGGCCTAATCACATCAGCCAGAATATCAAAGGCTCGTTCACATGCACATCTACCAATGTGATATGTGCCATCATGTGCCAGCAATGTCCCTCTGCCATGTACATTGGTCAAACTGGACAGTCTCTATGTAAAAGAATAAATGGACACAAATCAGATGTCAAGAATTATAACATTCAAAAACCAGTTGGAGAACACTTTGATTATCACTACAAAAGATTTCCCTCTCTTCCCCCCTCCCCCCGCTCTCCTGTTGGTAATAGCTCACCTTAAGTGATCACTCTGGTTACAGTGTGTATGGTAACACCCATTGTTTCATGTTCTCTATGTATATAAATCTCCCCACTGTATTTTCCACTGAATGCATCTGATGAAGTGAGCTGTAGCTCACAAAAGCTTATGCTCAAATAAATTTGTTAGTCTCTAAGGTGCCACAAGTACTCCTGTTCTTTTTGCGATACAGACTAACACGGCTGCTACTCTGAAACCTCTCATGGGGATGTACTCTAAGCTCAGCCCTTACCTACTAGTCTAACCCCCTAAACTCAGTCCTTACCAACTAGTCTGATTTGCAGTCTCATGAAGTGGGAGAACATGGAGTGTGTTGGAATTCAATGTGGTGTATAGGGAATGATTCCAGTAAGAATGCTGTTGTTTTCAGCTCATACTAATTCCATTCTCCCTGTTAGAATTTCAGTGGAATTGTCCTGTCAAATGTCTCCTGTGAGACTGGACTTTGCTAGGACCCTTGCCCTCTCCTCCCCCAGGCTCCATCTAGTAGCTTTGTGGGGGTAGGAGTTAGCTGTCTTCAGGCTTGGAAGTGTCTCAGTGTAATTCCTGTACCAAGGGGAAAAGGAAAATTGCCTAGTCTGGCTGTGAGATGTAGAGACTCAGCAGAATATTATCAGACTCAGCCAATTCCCCAACGCAGCCTGAAGCAGCTCTACGGGACCCATGAATCCACTGCTCTCTCTGTACCAGTCTTTCCCAGTCAAACTCCTCGGGTGCTCAGAACCCCATGTCTCCCCTCTAAACCAAAGCAGAAGAGCATTTGTCTGTTTTCTTTATACTCCCTAATTATGATATCCTTTTTCTGGTCTCCCAATGCAATTGAAAAAAATCCTAGAACCACTTTCGTCAGTACCAGAAAAAATCCCAGGATCCATGCAACTTGCAAGTACCATCTCAGCAGTGGGCAAAACTTCATAGCCCCACTGACTTAGGGGATTTACCTGGACTTGTTCCCCTGTTAACACCCCAATTCCCCCCCTCTCCCCCATACACAGAACCACCCACCCACCTTGCTCTTCACAGAAAAGAATGTATCTATCTCCAGGGATTTCTCTGGGCTCCTCTTCTTTTCCTCCCACATTATCTGTTAAATCTCTTCTTAATAGGTTTTTAGTTTTTTGAATTTCTCTGTCTCTCTGACTTGCCCATTTGTGCTTCTATGGCCATGAGACTGTGCATGGAGCCATTGGTCCCACTGCATCAAACTGCTGTGTCCCTCTGGAAAGGCAGTCACAGTGTCACTTCCCACCCAGTTACTGTGCTGACCTCAGCACTGACTTCACAGAACTTTCAAGTGCCACAATAATACTACTAATAAATAATAATATAGAGCAAAATCTGCTTTAACATTGCTTTCATTCAGAGCAGAAAGGGTGATACAGCTATCACCTGATCCAATAATTTGCTTTATAACTACAGTGCAATAAAACAGAAGAGACAAAGTTATAGTCAAAAAACAATAAGGAGTCTGGTGGCACCTAAAGACTAACGGTTTTATCTGGGTATAAGCTTTCGTGGGTAAAACACCACTTCTTCAGCCACCAGACTCCTTGTTGTTTTTGTAGATACAGGCTAACAGGCTACCCCCTGAAAGTTATAGTCAGTTAAGCATAGAAGTATGCAAGTTTGCAGTTGTAGTTCTGTTTTACAGTACAAAAACAAAACGAAACCCGAAACCTAAAAATCAAAAACTGAAAAAAAGCTCTCATTAAAAAAAGTTCCTATGGGCACTTGAAAAGAGAAACAAGTAGCAATTAGAGGTATCTGAGTATTAACATACCCATTATCACAACTACCTGTAGGTGGGTTCAAATTACCAGCTTCTACCTACAGAATAAAACTCTTTAAAATCACTTTGAGTTGCATGTCAGATACCACACCATGCTTCTGAAAGAGATTTAAAATATAGCAACATACTCGAGGGGGTTGAAGTGAAGAGGAAGAAATTGAGAACAACACCCATTAAACAATAAAATACCCACGTTCCTCCAGAAACTGCAGATATCATTTGTATTAAATGCATATAAAGTGGTTGGCTCAGTGCAACTATAGAAATAATGACTTGTTTCTTCACTTTTGCCAAATACCCAAAATAAAAACAGTCAGATTTTAAGGCATTTCATATCATCCTCTAGCACATTATATCCTTATTTACACAACCTAAACATCACTATTGAAAGTAATGGACAGTAGAGTAATTAAAACCAAAGAACTAGTAAATTGGTTTTTGTCATTCACTCTGTTCTTTGCATATAATTTAGTTTGATTTTTCTATTAATGGCCACACCACTCAATCACAATGCATGATTCCAAATGTCAACGTGAAACATAATTCACACTGAGAAAGGTCTATACACTCTGCTGTAGGCTGATGAAGAGTTACTTTTATTTTTTCCCAGGGATTCCTTGACCATGTTCAGTGATGCAGTTCCTCGTGTGTGACAAGTGCGGTTTTTCTTTTTTATCTACTCCAAGGATTTCCAGGGCAACACAATCTTGAATCTTAATGAAGCAACATACGGGGGCCGGGGCGGGGGCGGGGGAAGGAGGCGGAGGGAGAGGAGTGGGCGAGGGGAGCTTTCTTGCTAGAATTCCTTTCAAAATACTATAGTGCAAGGGACAATGTGGCATTCAAAATGAGACAAGATTCTGGCAGTAAGCTACTTCCAGCCTGAGAGAGGGAGACACTTTTCAATATTTACATAAGTTCCTACCACTTTGCTCCATACTACAGCTCCTATGCCTGTCCAAAACATTTGGGTACCTACAAAGAAGATTGAAACAAAGGTTTCTGAATAGTAGCTAGTTTTGCTTCAAAGATAGGGCCATCTTCTCTTATACATTGCTGTCCACTGTGGAAAAACAGAATTTCTCATAGAGAGATGGGTCAAGCAATGGGGAAATACCTGAGCAACACTCAAGACTGAATAGAGGCCACCACTATGTGAATACAGTAGGGGTAGGAGTAGGGTGGCCACCTCTGGTGTACAAAACCCAGGACAGCCAGGGTGACCTGGAGCCCATACAAGTGGACAGCTGGCAGTGTGTGTGCTGAGCACCCTTACAGATTTCCCATGACAGCAAAGAGGATGATTGTGGGAAAACCTGCACAAGTGGCAACCCTAGGCAGGAGAGAACAGAGATACTTTCTCTGCAGTTGCAGGAGACTGCCAGAAAATGGTTGACTGCTCCTTGTACTCAGAGAGACCTTAGTGTTCTGCACGCCACAGTAAGCATGACCAATAAAGAAGGGATAAGTCTAGGGCCCATCTTCCTCCTAGGGTTTGGAACTAGAAGATGTGGGGAGTAAGAGCCCATGCTGCACCTTTCAAATTAAATGTTGCTGCTGAATGTGCTCTTTCTAATGTCCTTGGCTCTTGTCTACATTGCAGCTGGGAGGTCTGATTCCCAGCATGGGTAGACGGACTTGCCCTAGATCAGCTTGAGTTAGTGCCCTAGATCAGCAGTGTTGATGTTGTGGTACTGGCCGTGGCTCAGGCTAGCTGCGCATTCTAGGACCCTGGCAGCTGGGCAGGTTTGGACTTGGGCTGTTAGCCTGAGCCACCACCACCCATGCCACAGTATCTACACTGCTACTTTTTGTGTGCTAGCACAAATCTGTTTACGCATACTGGAAATCACATTGCCCATCTGCAGTGTAGACATACTCCTGGAGGCTTTATGCCTGTCTCTACCCTACTGTTTTGCAGTTAAAATTCAGGGCTCTACTCCAGTATGACACAATTTAGCCCTATGTATATAACTACTCATGGCCAAGAAACATTCAAGATGTGGGAGCAGCAAATGAAAACATTTCAAGGTCTCATAAGGTTGGTAATGATTAGAATTTGGCTCTGTACCTGGTGTTCTGTGAGAGTCCAAGTTTTTCGCAGCTACTTCATGTTCTGAGAGATAGCGTATGTATGAATGTGAGGTTCTTTGTACCCCTTTCTCTCTTTCTGAGCTTATGGCAATGGAAATACCCCGGCCCCCCCAAACAAACAAACAAACCTTGGAAAAGAGAATTCAAAGCTACATCAACGAAGAATCATTCTTTGGCTTTTTAGTTTAACATGATTGTAATTTACCTTTCTCAGCTAGAAGAGATGTATTACTCTCTGATCAGGGACAAGAAAAGATATAGTGTAAAATCTTGGCCTCAGTGAAGTTAATGAGAGTTTTGCCATTGTCTTAATGAGACCAGGAAATTTCACCCAGAGAGTGTATGATGGGGAATTCTCTGCTTCTGCTAAGGAACTGCCGTGGCTGGCAAAAGAAGCTGCTCTCAATCCCCGGCCTATCATAATCCTTATACTATCACTATTCTATCCATTAGAAGTTTTCCTGAATATAAATAGTCACTAATAAAAGGACTTCTTTCAATATTAAGACATTTTTAGACTGTATACCTACAGCATCCCTAATGCTCACACAAGTAGCTTCAGAGAACGAAAAAGTTTTCATTCCTAAAAACAAAGAAAAATACAGACTGATAGAATGGTCAACAGGGCTTGATCACAATTTATTTCTGACCTTTTAATGCCTTCAGTTCTCAATGATTTTCTGTCATTTCTGTCTAGCCCGGACTTGAGACCAAATCCCAGAGGTGCTTAGCTTTTTGTTGCCACTTAACTTTCAACTTCCATTTTCAGAATTGAAAGATAAGTAACTAATTGCTACTGAGGTATCCAAGGGTTTATCATTCATCCAAATCTATGAAGTTGGTATAAGCCATGAACTTGAAAACTTTTCTGTACTCAGTCTGCATAAAATATAGCTTAATGTTATGGCCTACTGATGTTATTATCATTATCTACAGCCATCACGATGATTATGTGCCTGCTGTTCTGCTAGCCAGAAATGAACTTCAATTCAAATTTACCCATATCCCTCTTCACATGAAACAATACATTCTCCTCAAGTTCACTAAATCAAAAATTCTACTTTACTGCTATTCTGTAAGTCTGATTAGGTGTAGTTTATCTATGAAGGCACTTATTTTATTTCACTTTAAATGGATTCACCTGATGTATAATAAAATGTTAGTAAAATGTCTGGATGAAAAGTTGCTTCCCTCTTGTATGGAAGAGGGAAGGCTTTAACTGCTCCTGCTTTGCCTTTTATATATTCATATTGTATTTGTATGTCTTTCCAGGTACATTCATAATACACTGGAAGTAAATGTCATGAACTGTTTTAAAAACAGAAGTATGGATTTTTTGCTGTGCTTGTAAACAAGCATTTTAGAGGTACTATTAAAGCAGTATCTTGATAAAAATTCCCCCATTTAAAAAGGACACACAGATACACACTTTCTCCCTGTAATAAGGTAAGATTGTGAAAAATGTTGAAACCATATAGCTATGTTATGGAAGAAGGAAGAAATCCACAAAGTTCTATGGTCTGTGTGGCTATCCAAAGCAGTTATTGCTCTTGAGTCACATTTCTAGACCTTATTGAAGAACAAGTGATACATTGTTAACGTTTAGATCAATAAACAATTATTGTTCTTTGTGAGATGCTGAAAGGGGATTTGGAGAGTTTACAGGTAAGAGGCATAATTTACCAGTGGCTGTCAAACTAACAACTGCAATACATTCTCTATTTTTTTATTTTTGAAGACTTCAACAGGGAGCGTATCTGATATTAGCCAGTTCTTTGCCTCATGGTGTGACACACGCATAATGGAGCCAGCAGGCTCTGCTAGCTCTTTTCAAAAGAAAGCATGGCACCAGCACAGATTTTGAACACTTCCCATCCAAGAAGCCCCGATAGCTATTATTCATCTGTAAAATTGCTCGAGCAACTTGCAACAATTTGAGTAGACAATTTGCATAGACAATCCAGGAAGTTTTTGGAAAGCGTAGGGGACAATTTCCTGGCACAAGTGCTAGAGGAGCCAACTAGGGGGGGCGCTTTTCTTGACCTGCTGCTCACAAACCGGGTAGAATTAGTGGGGGAAGCAAAAGTGGATGGGAATCTGGGAGGCAGTGACCATGAGTTGGTTGAGTTCAGGATCCTGACACAGGGAAGAAAGGTAAGCAGCAGGATACGGACCCTGGACTTCAGGAAAGCAGACTTCGACTCCCTCAGGGAACGGATGGCCAGGATCCCCTGGGGGACTAACTTGAAGGGGAAAGGAGTCCAGGAGAGCTGGCTGTATTTCAAGGAATCCCTGTTGAGGTTACAGGGACAAACCATCCCAATGAGTCGAAAGAATAGTAAATATGGCAGGCGACCAGCTTGGCTTAATGGTGAAATCCTAGCGGATCTTAAACATAAAAAAGAAGCTTACAAGAAGTGGAAGGTTGGACATATGACCAGGGAAGAGTATAAAAATATTGCTCGGGCATGTAGGAATGATATCAGGAGGGCCAAATCGCACCTGGAGCTGCAGCTAGCCAGAGATGTCAAGAGTAACAAGAAAGGTTTCTTCAGGTATGTTGGCAACAAGAAGAAAGCCAAGGAATGTGTGGGCCCCTTACTGAATGAGGGAGGCAACCTAGTGACAGAGGATGTGGAAAAAGCTAATGTACTCAATGCTTTTTTTGCCTCTGTTTTCACTAACAAGGTCAGCTCCCAGACTGCTGCGCTGGGCATCACAAAATGGGGAAGAGATGGCCAGCCCTCTGTGGAGATAGAGGTGGTTAGGGACTATTTAGAAAAGCTGGACGTGCACAAGTCCATGGGGCCGGACGAGTTGCATCCGAGAGTGCTGAAGGAATTGGCGGCTGTGATTGCAGAGCCATTGGCCATTATCTTTGAAAACTCGTGGCGAACCGGGGAAGTCCCGGATGACTGGAAAAAGGCTAATGTAGTGCCAATCTTTAAAAAAGGGAAGAAGGAGGATCCTGGGAACTACAGGCCAGTCAGCCTCACCTCAGTCCCTGGAAAAATCATGGAGCAGGTCCTCAAAGAATCAATCCTGAAGCACTTGCATGAGAGGAAAGTGATCAGGAACAGCCAGCATGGATTCACCAAGGGAAGGTCATGCCTGACTAATCTAATCACCTTTTATGATGAGATTACTGGTTCTGTGGATGAAGGGAAAGCAGTGGATGTATTGTTTCTTGACTTTAGCAAAGCTTTTGACACGGTCTCCCACAGTATTCTTGTCAGCAAGTTAAGGAAGTATGGGCTGGATGAATGCACTATAAGGTGGGTAGAAAGCTGGCTAGATTGTCGGGCTCAACGGGTAGTGATCAATGGCTCCATGTCTAGTTGGCAGCCGGTATCAAGTGGAGTACCCCAAGGGTCGGTCCTGGGGCCGGTTTTGTTCAATATCTTCATAAATGATCTGGAGGATGGTGTGGATTGCACTCTCAGCAAATTTGCGGATGATACTAAACTGGGAGGAGTGGTAGATACGCTGGAGGGGAGGGATAGGATACAGAAGGACCTAGACAAATTGGAGGATTGGGCCAAAAGAAATCTGATGAGGTTCAACAAGGATAAGTGCAGGGTCCTGCACTTAGGACGGAAGAACCCAATGCACAGCTACAGACTAGGGACCGAATGGCTAGGTAGCAGTTCTGCGGAAAAGGACCTAGGGGTGACAGTGGACGAGAAGCTGGATATGAGTCAGCAGTGTGCCCTTGTTGCCAAGAAGGCCAATGGCATTTTGGGATGTATAAATAGGGGCATAGCGAGCAGATCGAGGGACGTGATCGTTCCCCTCTATTCGACATTGGTGAGGCCTCATCTGGAGTACTGTGTCTAGTTTTGGGCCCCACACTTCAAGAAGGATGTGGATAAATTGGAGAGAGTCCAGCGAAGGGCAACAAAAATGATTAGGGGACTGGAACACATGAGTTATGAGGAGAGGCTGAGGGAGCTGGGATTGTTTAGCCTGTAGAAGAGAAGAATGAGGGGGGATTTGATAGTTGCTTTCAACTACCTGAAAGGGGGTTCCAAAGAGGATGGCTCTAGACTGTTCTCAATGGTAGCAGATGACAGAACGAGGAGTAATGGTCTCAAGTTGCAGTGGGGGAGGTTTAGATTGGATATTAGGAAAAACTTTTTCACTAAGAGGGTGGTGAAACACTGGAATGCGTTACCTAGGGAGGTGGTAGAATCTCCTTCCTTAGAGGTTTTTAAGGTCAGGCTTGACAAAGCCCTGGCTGGGATGATTTAACTGGGAATTGGTCCTGCTTCGAGCAGAGGGTTGGACTAGATGACCTTCTGGGGTCTCTTCCAACCCTGATATTCTATGATTCTATGATTCTATGATTCTATGACTCTATGAGTTTTTAAATAATTTAAAGAGATTGACAGGATCACATCTCTCCAAATACATAAGCGGTATGATTACACCAGAAACATGTTTTTATAATGACTTTCTTTTAAAAATCAAGTAATTAATGCTCACATCTGAACTTCTGAAAAGCCTTAAATGCTCAGAATCTCTTTATGCCCATTCCCGCCCCCCACACACCACATGTTCCAGCCTTTTACCCTTTGCCCCTTATACTGCCACCTGTATGGAAATCTCCTGAAGTGGGATGTTTCAGCCTTCTCTAACAACAAGCTTATTGATCAGCAGGTCTTGCTAACGCAAGTGTAAGGTCATTGTGATTCTACTCCTCATTTTCTCACTTTCCTATGGAACCTATTCTTCTGAAGAGTGTCCCTTCCTCTGGCTTGTTATTGTGTTTACTATGCTTAGCTCGATCAACTGTAGCAAGAATGAAACAGACAGATGAGAGAAGTAGGAACTATAAAACAGATCATAAGTCTTCCTGAGCTCAGTGATAGTTTGCCAACAGCTGGTACTTACAAATAAAGTACTGTTATTCGAATTTGTAAAAAACAAAAACAAACAAACCAAAAAAATCCCAAAGAATTTTATTCAATAAACAGAAGTGGTGGTACCTGCCTAGATACTGGGGTACATTGTCCAAAGGCAGTTACTCTGACAAGAAGGGCAGGTGCTGCCTTTGGGCCAGATTCTGCTTTCCCTTGATGTATCTGGGTTAACTCCACTGGCCTGAACTCTCAGGCCTGGTCTATACAAGAAAATTGTCGGCTTAACTACATTGCTCAGGGTTGTGAAAAATCCACAGCCTTGAGTGGCGTAGTCAAGCTGACTTAGCTCCCAGTGTAGACAGGGCAGGTCAACACAAGAATACTTCCGTTGACCCAGCTACCAACTTGTGGGGAGGTTGCTTACCTGTGCCAATGGGGGAACCTCTTCTGTCTGCATATTTCAAATACAGACAAGCCGTCAGATGCATCACCCCTAAAAGTGATCCTTCTGGAACCGATACAGTACTTTGCAGTTAGTAACTTTCATCCAAGGATCTCAAAGCACTCTATGAATAGGGGCAAGGATTATCAATATTATCCACGTTTTATGGGTGATGGAGCAGGGTTAGGTGGCTTATGCATAGTCACCAAGTGAGACAGTGACAGAATTGGGAAAAGAACCCATGGTCTCCTGATTCAGTCCCTGACCCTAACTACTAAACTTGCTGTCTCCTCAATAGTGTAATCTCTCAGGATTGGATTAATATCTCTGAATTGGAAAACTCTTCATAATATCACCTTGAGCCGTCTATCTGAAGCCTGTTTTGTGAGCAGTAAATCCAGGTTCGTAGAGAAACCAGTGTCATGCTAATATTAGCAGAGCTCCAGCAAGTGCCTTATTCATTCATTGTATTCAGACTTGTGCTGGAGGTTGTCTGGCCTCAAAGAACACATCATTACAGCTTTCAGAAGCTGCAGTTCAACTGTATTGCAAACCCCAGACATTAAGATAATCCTGAGTCAGCTTCCCATTAAAAAAAAAAATAAAAATCTTGAGATTGGCTTAAAGTTCATGAGATTTAAAAAAAATAATGAATTTGGGGTTCTTCTTATTTGCCTTCGGCTTTCTGAGCCTTTAGGTTGTATTTGAGTCACAGTTTCAAGCTGTTCTCAGCAAGCCATTAAGTTTTCAAATGAAAGCTGAGATTTCCATGCTGTCTCTTGATGCCAGCAGCTGGGGCTTTAAGAAAAACTCAAAATATTGCGCTGCTTGTGATAGAATTGTGAGACTTGGCAACACAGTTTCAAGACATTTCGGAAAGTAACAGAGGGCCAGATGGTGATCTCACGTACGCCACTGGAAATCTGGATCAACTTCACTAACACACATATTATTCCATTACAGACTGACAATAGCACTTATAGCAAATACCTTCTGGCAAAAAAGCATGGCGCATTGCACTACCAGTTAGGATTTTAACCCTTGGAACATTTCCCTCCTCTAGCCATCAGCTGTATCAACTGGGGGAATTAATTACCCTCCTCTCTCTTCCTCTCCATTCCCCAATCTGGTGCTAGTAAAAGAGCAGGGTTCTAATTCCCTCATCACCTTCTAATTACGGCGCCTCTATTAACTCTCCACTCTTAAGTGTCCTTGTAAGAACTACTCCTGGCTCCAGTCTCCACATCCTTATACAACAAGAGACAAATCAAATGCCCAGACCTGATCTCCTTTCTATGAGAGGTTGAGTTTTCATCATCTTCTCCCATGGTTCTTAGTTAGCAGGGAGCAGAGGTTCTTGACAGCCACTCGCTTGCTGCCTTGCCCGCTCTCTCCAAGCTGCTGGCACAGAGAGGCCTCTTCCTTGTGGGTGGGTGCCTTCTCTAGCAAGGTCTCACCATAGGTGCTGGAGACACTCATTCCCCCCTCTCCTGCTAGAATTCACATTAGTTGACCTGTTGCCTTCCCCCAAGAGCTGGGACTTATTAGCCTTCCGACTCCATCTGACTGAAGGGCCAGCTGGAATTGTTGCAGGAACTGACTTCATGGAATACTCTCACACTGGGGGCAGGGAAAAGACAAGACTATCTGTGCAAACTACAAAAATACACTGGGTATTCAAGGCCTGAAGCTCAGTTGCCACCTACCATTGCTGAATTGATTGGGTTCCATAACAAGTAACTGAACAGGCCAAATTTAAGATTAATTTAGGCCATGGGCAAGCAGGTGCTCAGAGAGCAACTGACACCAGTTTAAACAAACTGCACTCATGAAAAGGAATTTCATTTTTATTTGTCTTTGGGTTTGAGTATCTCTATATAAATCTTTGATCTTCTAGACTTTGATGTTTTATAAGTTTTTGTATTATTGATACAGCTCAATGTCAGTTTTTCTCCTGTCATAAACCTGGTGTGGAAACACGTAATTCTTTAAAGGTCAACAGCATATATATCGATCTGCTGGCTGTTGTGACACACCCATCACCTAGTGCCCAGGCACCAATAGATTTAGTAGATTTCTGTGAAACAATAGTACAAAATGGACTCTTTTGAGATGCTTCTGAAACCTGAACAACAAAAAGCCCCCTTGCAATCAGTATGTGAGCACTTTGAGATTGTGCCACGCTTGGTCTCATTGTGAGGTATCTTACTTCGCAGGTAGTTCCGTTTCAATGGGACTACTCATGAAGCCCTACTTAAAATGAATAAGGGAGGCACAATCAGGTTCTTTATGATGGTTTATGTCCAGGAGACTTTTGATGTAGTTTAGACTTACTCTCAAATGCACGGGCTGTGTCTTTCTATGTGGTTTGTGTAGGACCGAGCACACTTTTGGCGCATGAATTCTAAATTAATAATACTTAAATAGTGGAGCATTATTATGTTAAGCTTGTGCAAGTGTGAAATGCAGCTTCAATTGATTTTGAAAGTTGTTTGCAAGCCTATGATTTTGCATCACCTCTGAATTCTAGGGTCTGACTCTCAGCCTGGCGCTCTGAGCCATTTATACCTATGCAAAAGTGAGCGCAACATGGGTATAATATACAACACAGTTGAATGGTAGCATTTACACCTGGGTGGGGGTAAAATGTGGGGGTAAAAAAACTACCATTCACATTTGATTGTGCATGACAATTATGTGTCCCTAAACTGGTTCAGAACTTTATTTGTGCTTCCATGAGATGAACTTTTAAACCAGTAGCAGCACCTTTTATTGCAGTTGTAAGTTGTCTGTTAGTTGGTTCTCATTCAACCAGACAAGGCATCACCTCTTGTTTGCTTGTTTCACTTTTTTCCATATCATTTCCACTCTGGTTATTTTCTTTTCCATTTGTTCATATGATAAATAGGAGCAGCACTGAATGCATGAGGATGCATGTCTGACTTTTTTTTCCATTGGATAATTCAGAGTATCTTAAACATTTTAGGTGTATCAAATATGACTTGACACACTGTAACAGCTTGTTTAAAAAAAGAGGAATCAGCAACTTGAAGACATTTTACTCAATTGTAAAAATATCTTACAATTCAAAAAAACAAACTTTGCATTTTTCCTCTGAATGATTTTTGGAGACATATTCTAAATCTTCTCTTTTTAAACAAGCTTTAAAAAGCATGTCTAGGATATTATCCTTCCTGGCAAGCCTGTCTGCAAGTAACATTTAGCTCCTGTTTAAATAGAGTTAGTGCCAAGCCTTTGGTGCCAAGCCTTTTATTTCCAGTTTTAGAAAGATGCAACCATTTCAGAAATCAAAATCCTGAATTTTATCTTTGTTGTTGCTGCGCTACTTTGTTTAGTATGAAAGCTCTGGAACTGTTTATAAATATATTTATAGATATACTACATGTTAAAGCAGTGTGAACAAAATGATTTGCCTTTTTATTTGTAATATAGCTCAATTCCTGACTTTAGAATTTAACTCTCTCAAGCTCCCGCTGCATATCAAATGGACAAACTGCTCACATGTTAAAACAAATCTATCTGTAGATAGACATTGTCAGTGAAATCTTGGTTTCATTGAACTGCGGCTGCTAAGAGAGGCTCATTCATTATTTTAGAGCTTGCTAACTCCTCCTCTGGAGGTGTGTAAACCTCTCTTTTATGATATTCCTCTGTCCCTGTTGAACTGAGTTCGACAAACCTTAAGGTCACTTTCAGTACAAACCTGGGCTTCTCCTTCAGTTGCATTTTATTACTTGTCATCATAGGGATAATGATATGTTGTGACAATGGAATGTCTGTGATAGGTCATTGCAAGATGAACTGTCCACTGTAATATGTTGCTTGACAGAATGAAATCAGAAATAAATATCTAAAATGAAATGTGCATGATTAAATTATGTGATACCTAATCCTCAGTTTGCCGTGCATGTTGCTTAAGCACCACCCACTTGTACAATGTTATATCTGAAAGGGAAATTCCTAACCAAGATCCACAGGATTACACCTTGGAGCTTGCAGATGTTTAACCTGTGTATTATTAATTATTATTATTATTATTATCTGGATGAGGTAACTAACATATGCTGCTGTAGCATTCATGCAAGGTTCATGCACTTGGCAACATTCAGGGTACACGCGGAGTGTTGTGTAGGAGCAGTGCACACACGGCTCCTCTCAAGGGCATGAACCTTGGAATCTCGCCCAGATGACATGAACCGTGGGAAGCCTCCCAGGACTGGGCTCAAGGACCGAGAGCAAGGAATGCGGTAGATAGATATTGGTAAATAAGAATATTAAACAAAGCCAGTGTATTCCTTTTATCTGTTGGAGTATGTAATGCGTGGGGGGAGAGAAAGAATAAAAGAGAGGGTAGAAAGCTGACAGGAGATCAGCCCGTTAGCAGACCAGCCTGCTTGCTTGCTTAAAGCCTTGTTCTGTCTTGTATTTGAACCGCAACATGCTGCTGTCGTTCTTGTAACTAGAGAATCATAGGACTGGAAGAGACTTCAAGAGGTCATCTAGTCCAGTCCCCTGCACTCAAGCATGACTAAGTATTATCTAGACCCATCCCTGACTGGTGTTTGTCTAACCTTCTCTTAAAAATCCCCAATGACAGAGATTTCACAATCTCCCTAGACAATTTATTCCAGATCTTAACTACCCAGACAGTTAGGAAGTTTTTCCTAATGCTCAACCTAAACCACCTTAGCTACAATTTAATCCCATTGCTTTTTGTCCTATCCTCATATATATCTACTTAACTATTTATTTTAATCATTTCCTGAAGCTGTGAATTCCACAGGCTAACTATATATTATGCAGACGAGAATTTCCTCTTTATCCATTACAAATGTATAGCTTCATTTTCAGTGAACTCAAGCACCTGTGGCAGCTATTGACTACAATGGAAGAGGCACATGCTCAGCATCTCTGCAAGTCAGACCATTAGTAACTTTCAGTTTAATGGAATGATGCATTTTCTCAGGATAAGAGACCAGGTAAATGTGTTATAGTGAAGAGTGATCAATGTTCTTGGGCATAAAGTGGCCAATGGGATGAGATCAGGCAATGCTCCCAAGGTTTAGGGTCTATTCTGATCCTGGCCAATTTGATATGAGACCTCTTGATCTTTGCAATCTTTTCACCCAAGTACTTGAATTTAGTCATTACAAAAAAAAAAGGTTAAAAACATTTCCCAGAGAAAGCATTCACCATCCCAAGTGTGTGTGAGGGGTGGTGTGGGGAGGGGAAAGCGGTCAGATTGTACCATTGCTTCACAAAGCCATTCAGAACACAATGAATGTTAACCTATATGGGGGGAGGAGAAGGTTATCAGACCACATATTTCAGAGAGGCTGGGTAGTCTCCAGCAGAAGTCTCTATGAATGTAACCTGGCTAGAATTTAAGGTCATTCATCTCTCCTTCTAAGCAGTGGGAAGTGAGATCAAGCAACAACATATCTCCCGGCTACTAACAAGTGCATGACCATGGCCTAAATCAATAGTCAAGGGAGCACCAACTCCTGATTATACACAAGGAGAGAGAGTACTTCTCTGTTGGTTAGATCTGAATTTGGCATCCAAAGAGAGATACAAATCAAAAGAAAGGAAGAATTCCGCAGATCCATTGTCTGAAGCCTTTACAGCTCCAAGTTTGAACTTTTCATTCACAAATTTGGTATACCAATACCAAACAGGATACCCAAGCAATGAAATTTTTCTCTTGACTCAGGGAATCAAGGTGTAGAAGCCTTGGACATGGACTCTCAACCATAGCCAAAAGGCCTACTATACACCTTGTGTTCAATCTGCATTTATCCAATACTGTATGAAAAACACAAGAAGAAAGAATCCTCTATGATACTGTCAGCTTCATTCTTGCTCAGCAGATCTTTCTTGCCCATCCCCATCACAATGTCAGTCCAGTCCCCTCTTCCAATCAGGAATGATCTACTGACAAAAATTTGGTTTTCTGAGTAAATGAAATTTTTCCTGAAAAAAGGTGTATTTTTGGGTGGAGATTTTTGATTGAAAAACTGAATACCCCAAACCTGAAGTTTTCAGTTTTCATCCAAACCCCAATGAAATGCCACCACAGTGTCTCATGGGAGTTGCAGTTTGGGTGCCTATGCCCTCATTTTCCTCAGTGGATGGACTTCCTAGCTGGACTATATCTACTATGATGCCCCATGGTCATCTCACTGCCCTGATGCACCACCTTTTCTTAAAAAGAGGAGACCATGGTGCATCATGGGAAAATTAGTCTGACCAGGGAGCCCAGTAAAAAGGGAGTGGCAATTCCAAATAAAAAAAATTGTTTTTCAGCCAAAATATTTCATTTTTTTGCCAAAAACTCAAAGTTGTGAGGCTTAATTGTTAGTTGTGAGGGTTAATTAATGTTCCTGAGGTGCATGATGAGCACCAGAAAATGTCTATCAATGCACAATTTTCCTCATGCACATTCTATTATACTGATTTTGTGCTATAATTTCATCAGATACATTTCATGTTGCCAACTATAATCCTGGGCATTTCAATGTAACAACTGTTCAGTCCATACAGTAATTATATATGGAATTATGAATTTAGGGGACACATTTTCTCTATGTGAAAATGCACTGACTTCAATGGATTCACATCAGCTATGAATTTAGCACTAGGTGTTTATCTCCAACAGCTGACGTAAAAGTGGGAATGAGATTGTCATAAATATAAAGGGAAGAGTAACCACCTTTCTGTATACAGTGCTATAAAATCCCTCTTGGCCAGAGGCAAAACCCTTTGACCTGTAAAGGGTTAAGAAGCTAAGATAACCTCGGTGGCACCTGACCCAAAATGACCAATGAGGGGACAAGATACTTTCAAATCTGGAGTGAGGGGGACAAAGGGTTTGTCTGTCTGTGTGATGCTTTTGCCAGGAACAGATCAGGAATGCAGCCTTACAACTCCTGTTAAGTTAGTAAGTAACCTAGCTAGAAATGCATTAGATTTCCTTTTGTTTAATGGCTGGTAAAATAAACTGTGCTGGATGGAATGTATATTCCTATTTTTGTGTCTTTTTGTAACTTAAGGTTTTGCCTAGAGGGATTCTCTATGTTTTGATTCTGATTAAGGTATTTACCATCCTGATTTTACAGAGGTGATTCTTTTACTTTTTCTTCAATCAAAATTCTTCTTTTAAGAACCTGATTGATTTTTCATTGTTCTTAAGATCCAAGGGTTTGGGTCTGTGTTCACCCGTACAAATTGGTGAGGATTCTTATCAAGCCTTCCCCAGGAAAGGCGGTGTAGGGCTTGGGAGGATATTTTGAGGGAAGACGTCTCCAAGTGGGCTCTTTCCCTGTTCTTTGTTTAAAACGCTTGGTGGTGGCAGCATAGGGTTCAAGGACAAGGCAAAGTTTGTACCTTGAGGAAGTTTTTAACCTAAGCTGGTAAGAATAAGCTTAGGGGGTCTTTCATGCAGGTCCCCACATCTGTACCCCAGAGTTCAGAGTGGGGAAGGAACCTTGACAGAGATGTTGTTTACTTTAGCATGTGATGATGTCATTTAGTACATACAGTAGGCAGAGGACTTGATTCTGCAGCCTTTGTGCCAGCTCAGTTCTCACTGCTTTAAATATACTGTCAATCTAGGAAAGGGCATAGTATTTTTTGTTCTGTTTATATAGTGTCTAGCATAATGGGGACCCGGTTCATGATCGGGATTCTTGGGACCACTGTAATATAAATAATAATCAATTTCAGTGGGAGTTTATGTCTCTGCTGTGTCAGGCTGAGGCTCTGTCCTCCATTTTGTTGGAGTATTTCACCCCAATTTGTAAAGATGCAGCGTGGACTTAGGAACAGAAAATGTAATTGTTTGTTTAATAATAGGGCTGGGATTTGGAAAGAGAAAGTGCCCCATGACAAAATGTCAACACTCAGATGTTGCATGAAAAAAATGCTCATAACAATGTCCATGATGAAACATCGGCCAAAAGATGTTGCATGATGAGACATCACCATGACAAAATGACGGATGACAATCGCTGCAATGAAATGTCATCTCAGAGATATTGCCATGACGAAACATGGAGGACAAAATGACAAGGTTCCATGGGATTCTGGCATAGTGATGCATGCTCTGTCATGCTTAATTGCTTGTAAACAGAAATAAGTCTTTGCAAAACCTCCTACTAGAGTCTGGCTTTGCTTTGGCCTTTGAAAATTAAAATGCAAAAAATACTATCATTTGGAAAGCAGCACATGAAGACTTCTAGCTGTATATTTCCTTTTCAACAGAGAAGCAGGTGCTCCCAGCAACTTACAGACAATAGATCTAGTTAGATTACCATAATCTGTTTTATTCAGTTGAAATACCAAGTCCTTTATATAAAATCTGCTATGAATTGTGAGGAGGATGGTGGTTACCTGAAAAAGCAGCCATCTTGTAGTTGGAATAAAATGGTTCAAAATGTAAAACCTATTTTAAAAATCTCAATGTTTACCCCTAAAACTCTTTAAAAGAGAATTTTTAATGATATCCTGAGCCAGGCTTTTTAAATTACTATTATTTGATTTCTTTTTAAATCTCTTTAGGCATGAGAAAGATAGTTTCAAAATCTGTTTGCATCTGAAGACACTTTTGAGTGTGACAGTCTTCTCATTCATGGAAAAAACATGGTACCAGCCAGGTTAATATGAAAGTATCAACAGAAGTGAAAGCAATATTTCCCCTCTGAGATAACAAGTGCAGCAGGTTTTTCAGACTGCCCATTGTATCATAAAACACACAAACAAGCAAGTAAACAAAACCCAAAGAAAGCTGGCATGGTGGCTGTTTGACGCACATGAATAAAGCATGATGGATGTGAGAGAGTCTCTTTCCGATGACCCTGGTTTTAGATCTGCCCTCACCATCACAGATATGGGTAACTCCATTCTTTCCTAAGATTGATGATTGTCAACTGATAAGATGTAATAAACAATCAAGTATCTGATTGAAATTCCTTAATTTTTTTTTATGGTAATCATGGATTGATTGACTGATTTGCAAGCCAGGCCAGTTTCTGTCTTTGCTTTGAGTTATCTTCCCAACAACAGGCGCTCAATCTTCGCGGGAAGCATCCTAGATCTTCTGACCTGTATTAAGATTTGAGATTCTTATATTCCTGATTCCCATAATAATGAGCTGGCTAGATACAAACAACGTTAATTTTCTGTAGAGATAGATTCACTCCACCCTCATTATAAAACTATTTTCAAAAGCCAAGGATATTGAATGTTATAACAGTAATGTCAGCTCTCATGATTTAATCATGAGGCACATGAATTTTTTGTTTAAATTTGATGTTCTCATGATCGCAATATTTTTCATGCAAATCTTGTTATTTCTGCATCCTTTCACACTCCAGCTTAAATTGCTTGTCAATTGCATTGCTCTTCTTGAGTGCAGTGCTTCTGAGAATCACCAATATGATTTTATAAATCTATTTATAAACATTAGAATTTTATTTCTTAAAGAAGACATTGTGCATTATCCAAAATCTCTTAACAGAACCAAGTGACTTAGGAACAATATTTTAGAGGCGGACTGGGGGGAAGGGGATTCAGAAACAGTTTAATTTTCAATATTTAAATTACCCTGACAGTAAGGCTGATCACATTAGGACTTTGATGACAGCAAAAGGACAACAGTCTAACAAAAGCGGATCTATAATGAATGGAAAGTTAATAGCAATATTGTCTCTAAAATATGCTTTATAAAAAGAAGAAGAACCTTTTTAATCTTTAGTATATCAGCAAGCATGAGTGTCTCTGGGGCTTAAATTAGCTGCAGCTGTAATGACTAGCTCTCTCCTACACTTTTTGAAACTTTTATTTTTGCCTATTAGTGCATACTTCCAGTTTCCATAATGCTGAAATGCCATGATTTTAGAATTCTGGGGGCTAAGACTAGGACTAGGACCTATGTACCGCAATCATATCAATGTTCTTTTTTATTTCCACTTCGAACAGGAATATTACTAGTGAGCTCTTTAGTTAAATTAATAAGCCCCAATCCTGTGATTGGATACACAAGTGTGAATCCTTATGCCCACACAAAATCTCATTGAAGTCAATGAGGCTATACATGGGCACATGGCTATGTCTACACAGAACTGATTGCAGGATTGGAGTCTTAGGCTCCAGTTCAGCAAAGTATTTGCTCAAGTGCTTTAGTGAATTGGTGTCTTAGACTTACCTCCTGCCTCCTACCTCCCTTAGGGCTACATACCCACCTACAGCTCAAAGGGTGCCCCACCAGCCATCTTGTGAAGTCTGCAACTGCACTTGCTTAGGCATGGAAAAGAACTGATTTTACAAAATAGAAAGTATTTTGCACTAATGTAGTGGAGGACAGGTGTAGTTTTTGGATTAGTAATTAATTGTACATAACTAAACAAGCTTGCAACAAAGTAATTTATACAAAATTACACAAGAAAGATTACTGGGACAATCAAATATCTATATTTGACAAATTCCCTGCGTCACCCACTAAAGAAACTGCATATATACTACACAGTTTTATTGCCCAAATGTTTTCTGAGATGTAAATGACAGAGCTTCTTCCTAAAGGATCAAAAAGAATAAGACTGGATATGGATCAGGATTTACTCATCCTTTATTTCACAAATCAGGATTAGCATATCATGGAAATAACACGTCTCAAGCAGTTTACAGTTGTTACAAATGACTACTCTGATTTTAAGATTCTGTATTTCAAATATAAAATATGATGACTTGTATACATCTACTATTTATCTATTATTATTCTGCATATGAAAAATCCAACACACTCTATGACTTCTTACATATACCTTAGAATTATATGGATCAGAAATGAGGGGACTATTTAAAACATTCATTACTCTCCCGGAGAGTTTGGGGAGAGGGAGCCCCTTATTTCAGGCTGCTAAAAACTGTGGTAAAATTTTGTGCAGAAAGCAGCCTGGCTTATAGATTAAGATGCTCAGACCGTACACAAGCTGACCAGTACCAAATTTAAAATAAATAGAACAGTTGCTTCTGATGTGCTCACACAATGGCAGGTTGATTTTCTTGACATAGCCCCCTATTTGAAACACAAGGCTAGTTGTGAATACATTTTAACAGTGACAGACAGTACGTTCAGATATGTCTGGATGCTAGCCCCCCAAAATAAGAACTGGACAGAGGTGGCGACAGCATTTAAAATATTCTTACCCAATGGATGCCTCAGAAATTACAGACAGGCCATGGAAAACAGTTTTCAAACAAAGTTTTAAATATTTTTTTAAATCAAGGTGTACAATATTTTGTTACCATTAATGAAGTACAGGTGGGGGCTGTTGAGAGGTTTGATAGACCTTTAAAATCAAAGAAGTGGAGGAATTTTTACTGCTTATAG
This sequence comes from Lepidochelys kempii, assembly GCF_965140285.1. NCBI lineage: Eukaryota > Metazoa > Chordata > Testudines > Cheloniidae > Lepidochelys > Lepidochelys kempii. The sequence continues at coordinate 182,150,179 of NC_136380.1, forward strand.
CACCTTTTAGTACACTGATGTGCTACAGGCCTTCATGCACAATTACAACCAAACTATCAGCAGGTGCCTGAATAATATTACCCCCTCTAGCCTACTGAGCATGTGGAAAACCATCTAGGGGGACAGTCTCAAAATAAAGTTACTGCATCTCCTTTTAAGAAAGGAGATCACATAAGTATATAAAAATCATAAGGAGCATTTGAAAAGCAAACCTTTACTAATTAAATAGTTATCATGTCCAGGGCCTTAACTTAAGAACAAAGACCTGTGAACATGATAAGAGATTACAGAGAAGAGGAAGTTGTACGCAATTACACACACACACACACACACGTGTGTGTGTGTGTGTGTACGATGAAATGGAAATGTGGACCTGAAAAATTTAACAATTGGGTTGAAGCATCTCAAGTTCAAGATCTCTGATGTGTAAAACAGGTGGGGACAAGGACAGAAACAGGGCTTTATGTCACCTTGCGTAGTCACACATTAGTCCAGGCTTTTCCTCAAAATGCTAGTTCCAACCTTATGATACAGCTTGTCAAACCTTTAAACCTGGTTGGTAACAGGGATTTTTCTTTATCAGAGATTAATTATTGCCACTCATGGAACATGATCTCTCACAATTTACCATTAGTGATAACATAAGACAAAGATAGGTGGTACTACCATGGACAAGAACAGGCAATTATTCAAGCATTCAGGACTTAGCGACAAATATCAATACCACTAGTAATGGCAACATCAAGAAACTGGAGGTCAGCATAATCTATGATTCTGTGATCAGAAGGGTTAGCTGAGTCAAGAATTCTAATGGGAGAATTGGTGATAATATTGGGAACAATCCCATATGAGAAATACAAGATAGCCCCAATCCCTGCTGATAGGGATTTTAACTCTCTATATGTGTACACTGATACAGTGGAACACCAGTTTGTGGGGCATTACAACATGCTATTGTGTTCCAATCCACAGCAGCAACAATGAATTTATCGTTATCAAGTACAACAATCCTTATTATGTTCCCGGGAATAAGCATCATATCAGCACCATCACTGTTGTAATAAAGAGGGACCTAAATTAATGTTTCACTTCATTCTGATCAGGTGATTGTTTCATTCACCACTGCCCCAGGAAAGTTGAAAGATAGTGATTATAAAACATTATGAGGAACCCTCTTTGTATAGGAACTATTATAAAACCCAGATTGGTTATGCCCTACCAAGATATTAGGGATTTCCTGTTATGTATAGGGCAGGAATAGGCGTAATATTTCACAGTCTTTTTTCAAAAAGCAGTGCTGGCTTTTGAGAAAGGTTCTAAAATGATTAAACCACACATGAAAATAGCTGCAAATATAACCTAAGATGTAGTGAGTCACATTCCTAGTGCCATTATGAACAAAGCAGGCAAGCACATGGAACAGAAAGGTTCCAGTCTAGTGAACATTAAAGAGAAAAAGAACAGCAGCATACTCCTCCAGTCACAGGTCCTTCTGTTCCCTTTGAAAGAAAAGTTGTTGGAAGCGATTGCAGACATAAGAATAAAAGCTGCCCTAAGCAGAGGATGCGGAACATTGCTCAGGGTAAAAGGGACATATTTTAAAAACAGAACATGGCTTTCATTCACCGTGGCTCCAAAATATATGCCAAATCAGAGCTGGTTTTATTTCAGATAACTCCTTCTCAAAACCAGTACTGAGAAGAGCATTTATTAGTAGTATTACCACAGTGCTTACAGCCCTAGTCATGGACCAGGACCCCATTATGCTAAGTGCTCTGCAGGTGAAGTGCCATTGTTCACAATTTTTACTGCAAACGCCCATCTAGAATTTTTTGTCTCAAGACACAGGGCACATTACCTAGACATGGACAGCACGTTGCTGTGCTTGTGTTGCAAGATCAGGAAAGAAGATGGGGCAGACATTGACAGAAATGCCAGAGTTGCACTAACTCTTATCCTCCTTTTTAATTATCTGGATGTCACCCTGAGTGGCCAATTTAACATCCAGAGCAAAAATTATTACCTGTGTAGAACCTTTATAGAACTGATTCTGAACTCCAGCCAAATGCTTTCAGGTCCATGTGCAGACCCAGCTAGACAGGCCAAACTACAGGGTTTCAACGTATAGATGAGATGATGGTGTATGGAGGAGGGATTTAATTTTGTTAGGAACTGGGGAACCTTTTGGGAAAGGAGGAGCCTGTACATGAAGGATGGGCTCCACAAAAGCCAAAAAGGAATTAGATAGCTGGAAGCTAAATTTAAAAAGGTTGTAGAGGAATTTTTAAACTAAGGGATGGGGGAAAGCTGACAGGTACAGAGAAGAACATGATTCAGACAGAGACATCTCTTACAGGATGATTTATTAATGGGGAGTCTCTATCCTAGTAAAGACAGGATAGAATTTGATAAAGTACAGGAAGGAACTGAAGAGAAACAATCAAATGAAACAGAGTCCCATTCAATTACATCACATAATGGCAGACAGCTAAAAAGTGACAATTTTTGAAGAGCTTATATAGAAATGCTAGAAGTCTAAATACTAAGATGGGCAAATTTAAGTGCCTCGTATTAAATGAGGATATTGTCATAATAGGTATCACAGAAACTTGGTGGAATGAGGGAAATCAATGGGACACAGTAATACCAGGGTACAAAATATATTGGAAGGATAGAATAGGTCGTACTGGTGTGGGTGTGGCACTATATGTGAAAGAAACCGTAGGGTCAAACAAAGTAAAACTCTTAAATTAAATAAACTGTACCATAGAATCTCTATGATAGCAATTCCATGCTTGAATAATAAGAATATAGGAGTAGGAATATACTATTAATCGTCTGACCAGGATGATGATAGTGACTGTGAAAAGCTCAGGGAGATTAGAGAAGCTATAAAAATAAAAAACTTTATAGTAATGGGGAATTTCAACTATCTTCATATTGACTGGGTTACGTGTCACCTCAGGACAGGATGCAGAGCTCAAGTTTCTTGGCACCTTAAATGGCTGCTTCTTGGAGCTGCTGGTTGGGTTGTGGAACCCACAACAGGAGAGGCAACTCTTAGTGTAGTCCTAAATGGAACACAGAATCTGGCCAAAGAGGTGAATATCGCGGAACTGCTTGTTAATAGTGACAAGAATATAAAAAAAATTAACTTCTCTCGGGGGGTGGGAAGGGGGGCAGGTGGCAACCAAAGCAGCCCACCACAGTAGCATTTAATTTCAGAAAGGGGAACTATACAAAAATGAGGAACTCTGTTAAACAGAATTTGAAAGGCGCAGTGCCATAAGTGAAATCTCGGCAAGTTGCATGGAAACTTTTTAAGACACTCTAATAGAGGCTCAAGTTAAATGTATACCCCGAATTAAAAAGCATAGTAAGAGGACAAACAATATGCCACCAGGGCCAAACAACAAAGTAAAAGATGCAGTTAGACGCAAAAAGGCATCCTTTAAAAAGTGGAAATTAAATACTATTGAGGAAAATAGAAAGGAGCAGAAACTCTGGCAAGTGAAGTGTAAAAATATAATTAGGAAGGCCAAAAAAGAATTTGAAGAACAGCTAGCCAAAGACTTAAAAAGGAACAGCAAAAAATGTTTAGGTACATCAGAAGCAGTAAGCCTGCTAAACAACCACTGGGGCCACTGGACGATAGAGATGCTAAAGGAGCACTCCAGGAAGATAAGGCCATTGTGGAGAAACTAAATGAATTCTTTGTAGTGGCCTTCATGGCTGAGGATGTAAGGGAGATTCCCAAACCTGAGCCATGCTTTTTAGGTGGCAAATCTGAGGAAGTGTCCCAGGTTGAGGTGTCATTAGAGGCGGCTTTGGAACAAATTAATAAATTAAACAGTAATATGTCACCAGGACCAGACAGTATTCACCCAAGAGTTCTGAAGGAACTGAAATCTGAAATTGAAGAACTATTAACTGTGGTATGTAACCTATAATTTAAATCAGCTTCTGTACCAGAAGACTGGAGGATAGCTCATGTGACACCAATTTTTTTTAAAAAGGCTCCAGAGGCGATCCCAGAAATTACAGGCCGGGTAAGCCTAATTTCAGTGCACATTGGTCAAAACTACACTAAGGAACAGAATTATCAGACACATAGATGAACATGATTTGTTAGGAAAGAGTCAATATGGTTTTTGTAAAGGGATATCATGCCTCACCAATCTACTAGGATTCTTTGAGGAGGTCAACAAGCAGGTGGATAAGGGTGATCCAATGGGTATAATGTGCTTAGATTTTCAGAAAGCCTTTGACAAGGTGTCTCACCAAAGGTTCTTAAGCCCTGGTCTACACTAGGACTTTAGGTCGAATTTAGCAGCGTTAAATCGATGTAAACCTGCACCCGTCCACACGATGAAGCCCTTTATTTCGACTTAAAGGGCTCTTAAAATCGATTTCCTTACTCCACCCCTGACAAGTGGATTAGCGCTTAAATCGGCCTTGCCGGGTCAAATATGGGGTACTGTGGATACAATTCGATGGTATTGGCCTCCGGGAGCTATCCCAGAGTGCTCCATTGTGACTGCTCTGGACAGCACTCTCAACTCAGATGCACGATTGTTTGTTGTTGCTCTGACACAGGGAGGGGCGACTGATGACACGGCTTACAGGGTTGGCTTACAGGGAGTTAAAATCAACAAAGGGGGTGGCTTTACATCAAGGAGTATTTCAGGCAGGACTTCACGGAGGGTTTCAATAAGAAATGGTGCACCTAAGTTATTGTTCTTATTGGAACAAGGAGGTTAGTCTGGCCTCTGATTGATACACAGCTAGATTTACCTTGCTGCACCTTCTCTGTGAGTGAATGCAGTGTGACCTAGAGGAATGAGTCCCCTAGACGGGGGGCGGGGAGGGTGTTTGCAAATGAGTACAAAACAAATCTGGTCTATTTCTTGTTTTGATACACTCCATCTATCTTTTACATCTTTGGCTGGCAGCAGACGGTGCAGAAGGACTGCATGCCATCCACATCTCATGGCTGCTCACCATAAGATGGTTCAATAGGACTGACTGCAGGACTAAAGAGAATGACCTGATCAAGTCACTCCAAATTTAGTCCCTGCGCCCATGTCTGCCCAGGCGCAGGGAGAGATTTTGGAGTCATTGTGGATAGCACTCTGAAAACATCCACTCAATGTGCAGCAGCAGTCAAAAAGCTAACAAAATGTTGGGAATCATTAAGAAAGGGATAGATAATAAGACAGAATATGTTATATTGCCTTTATATAAATCCATGGTATGCTCACATCTTGAATACTGCATGCAGAAGTGGTTGCCCCATCTCAAAAAATATATTTGGGAATTGGAAAAGGTAATTGGAAAAGGGCAACAAAAATGATTAGGCGGATGGAACAGCTTCATTATGAGGAGAGATTAAAAAGACTGTGACTTCTCCGCTTGGAAAAGATATGATAGTGGTCTATAAAATCTATAAAATATGATAGTGGTCTATAAAATCATGAATGGTGTGGAGAAAGTGAATAGGGAAGTGTTATTTACTCCTCATAACACAGAACTAGGGGTCTCCAAATGAAATTAATAGGCAGAAGGTTTAAAACAAGCAAAAGGAAGTATTTTTTTCAAACAACACACAGTCAACTTGTGGAACTCTTTGCCAGAGGATGTTGTTTAGGCCAAAACTATAACAGGGTTAAAAAAAGAACTAGAGAATTCATGGAGGATATGTCCATCAATGGCTATTAGCCAGCATGGACAGGGATGCAAAACCATGATCTGAAGCGTCTCTAGCCTGTTTCCCAGAAGTTGGGAATGGGCAACAGGGGATAGATCACTTGATGATTACCCTTCAGAGTAGCAACTGTATTAGTCTGTATTTGCAAAAAGAAAAGGAGTACTTGTGGCACCTTAGAGACTAACAAATTTATTTGAGCATAAGCTTTCGTGAGCTACAGCTCACTTCATCGGATGCATTCAGTGGACCAGTGTATCCGATGAAGTGAGCTGTAGCTCAAAGAAGCTTATGCTCAAATAAATTTGTTAGTCTCTAAGGTGCCACAAGTACTCCTTTTCTTTTTGATGATTACGGGTTCTATTTATCCCCTCTGAAGTAACTGGCATTGGCCATGGTCAGAAAACAGGATCCTTGGCTGGATGGACCATTGGGCTAACCCAATATGGCCGTTCTTGTTCTGTCACTATGATATGATTCTGCATAAAAATCAATACCTGTTTTGTAAGGTTTTAAAATCTGCTTTGCGGGTTCTTTGATCATAGACAACTTCTTTCTCTTTTTTTAAATGTTTTTTGTTTCTGTCACCCCACGTTTTTTCACCGTCACAGTCCTGGGCTGCTGTACGCTGATTCATTTTGGGTCACCTGCTTTGGGGATCAAGTCCTGGATGAGATCTTTCAAACTCTCAAAATTGATAAAACAAAATGATATAAAATATATATAATATATAAAATATTATTACATGAATTGACATGACACATTATATTATGCACTATTTCTACTGACATGTCATGAAATGTAAGTTTTAAAATATAAAAATGAAAATAAAAAATTCCAATTTGAATTTATTTTTGAGTGCAGTTATGTAAAAAAATAATAATTCTACAATTGTAGTAGCACTTTCACAATAAAGAGTTTGCGCTACAGTATTTGTATGAGGTGAATTGAAAAATACTATTTCTTTTGTTTATCTTTTTTACAGTGCAAATATTTTAATAAAATAATATAAAGTGAGCACTGTTCACTTTGAATTCTGTGTTGTAATTGAAATCAATATATTTGAAAATGTACAAAACATCTAAAAATATTTAAATAAATTGTATTCTATTATTGTTTAACAGTGCAATTAAAACTTTGATTAATCACAATTTATTTTAATCTTGAGTTTAATCATGATTAATTTTTCCAGGTGTTTGACAGCCCTGGTACAGAGTTATTACTACTTTTATAGATCCTAGGATCATCTGGTGACAGAATGTTTTCAATCATTGTTTCTGTTTGGTGGAATCAATTACCTCCTAATAGATTCTCTTTCCAAGTTTAAGATTGCATTTAAAAACTTATCTGCTTCCTGAATTCTAATTGGGTATGTTTTGAACTATAGAGTCTTTGGGTGAATATTTGTTTATGCATCTTCTTATATTTTCAAGTAGATTCATTTATATGTTTGCATGGAGTAAACTGTTCTGCATGCAGTATACAATTCAGTTTCGATATCAGCTTTCTTAAAAATGGTTTGATATGTAATCATGGGCAGGAATAAAAGATAAAGCTAAGAAAAATGAAGCTCATTAGTGTTTATGTATTTTTAAAATCAAATTTGTGTCTTGGATGCTTGATTTAATATTTCAATAGCTACACAGACTTACTAGAAATATTATTATTGTAGCCTAGCAACTGAATAGGAAAAAGAAGAGCAATATATGATAAAATTGCCTTTCTTGTTTGTTAAACTTTGAACAACAGCAGGGTTATAGATCACTGATATTATCTAAATTGGTATAACAATTCCTCCTGCAGGATCCCAAAATGCTTTACAAAAACTGGGTGAAATCCTGGATGCCATGTTAACCCATTCCTTATTTAGGCAAATTCCTATTCAAATCAATGGGTAAGTCTATGGGCTGGTCTACACTGGAAACTTACATGGGCATAGCTACATCTCTCAGGGGTGCGAAAAATCCATCCCCCTGAGAGATGTAGCTATGCCGACCTAGCCCCTGATGTAGACAGCACTAGCGACCCACCTGTTGAGGAGGTGGATTATCTACAGTGATGGGAGAACCCTTCCTGTCGCGATAGTGAGGGTCTACACTGAAGCACTGTAGCTGTGCTACTGTAGCATTTTAAGTGTAGATGTAGCCTGAGTAAACAGAGAATACGAACTGGATCAGAACTTTAAATTTGGGGCCCACATATGCAGAGCTACTTTGTCCAGGTAAATGCTACTATACAGCTTCCCCATGGTACCTGCCTTTGGCCAGGAGTTTATCAGTTTAGGGGTACTTTTGAATTCCTAACTTTTCCTGGAGGCACAGGTGGTCTCAGTGGGCCTTTTCCCCATCTGAATCTAGCCAGATAATTGAGCCCCTTTCTCTCAAAAATGGACTTTACTGTTGTTATCCATGCCTTTGTGACCTCCAGACTATATTTCATACATGACTGCATTTGAAGCCAATTCAAAAACTACAGCAGATTCAGAATAAGGCTACCTGATTGCTTGCCAGAATCCACTGCAGAGAGCATATTATGGGGCAGAGCTAGCCCATCCATAGTTAATGGTATAAACAGCCTCCATTTAAAATCCTACTCTACAGCTGCTGCTCATTTCACATAAAGGTGGAGAGAGGAGGCAGACACAACGTGGGTGTCAGATGTGGGGAAGGCAAATGTGAAAGCAGAATCATGCTTGCAGGTTACAATGGATGGCCAAGGATTTAGCTAGGAATTCCTGTGGTTTTATGCTTGTGTTAGTGAAATAGTCAGTTGACCAACCTGCACTGGGTTTTCACAACATTTTTGTTTGTGGAAAATCCCCAAGTTTTCAAAGAAATCCCTCTCCATTCTGATCATTAGTCACATAGATACATTGACATTGATACGAAATTTTCTTTTTATGTTCCCGAGGAGAGTCAGGAATGTCCCCTTTTGCTCCCCACACAGACATGCTCCCCCAGTGATCCCCTCCACAACTTCTCTCCTCATTCCCCTCATTGTTCTCAGGTGTGGCCGGAATGATCCCCTTGCACCCTCACGTACACACACAAACCCTTAACTTGTAAGCTCTTTGGGACAAGGATTGTCTTTTTGTTCTATATTTGTAAGAGAGACGGTCACTGTGGGGGCTCTGGTCTCTGACTAGGGCTCCCACAAGCTTGCTTGCCTTGTCTCATTAGCCACAGTTGGCAGTGCAGACCCATTGAGCATATGTGATTGACACACCTTTTACAACCTGGCTGGTCAGGCCTGATGTTTGAAATTGCAGTTTTCCTTCTCCTAGGTGGACTGCCTGTCACAGCTGACAACATGCTACTGGAATATAAATAATGAAGAATACTCATGTTTACCACGATGCCCTCTACTCAGAGACATTTATGATAAGCATATTTTTAATGTAAATTTTAAAAATAATTTAAATATATCTTACAAGGAGTGAAAGCAAAGTAAACTCATTAGGAATGATGTTTCCTTTTCACAACCATTTTTTTCTTTGTTTAAATATTTTGCTGTGGGTTGCAGGTTATTTTCAAGAACCAACACAAAAGGGGAGTGAGCATAGCCAAAGCAAATCAGTATTTAACAAATTTTGTTATTTTACATCAGAACAGTTCTTCTCACAGTACCTCCCCTTGCTTCTACTATCTACATATGTCAGTCTACCGTCCTCATCATGGTAGCATCTGAGTACCTCACAATCATTAACAGCTTTTAGCCCCACAGCACTTCACGAGGTAGGGAGGTGGTAGCCCCATTTTACACGTGTGGTTTTGCAGCAAAGGGTAAGTTAAGTGATTTGCCACAGAAAGGCTGTGCCTGAGGCAAGAACTGAAATCTCCTGAGTCACAGGCTAGTGCTCCATGCACTCTACCCTCCTTCCTCTCTGTCACATTTCGCCCAAAGATGGTGTTTTACTGCAAAACCCTTGGAAGCTTTTTTAACAGTTGAAAGCTGCTGATGCGAACTGCTAGAAGAGTAGAGTTAAAAAAACCAGAAAGGGAACATTTTTGATTTGGAAAAAAAAAGAGATAACATGATTCTCCCTCTTTATCCCATTCAGTCAGCCAGGCATAGGCACACCTAACCTAAGAAATGTCATCATATATTACAGAGACAAGGTAGGTGAGGTAATATATTTTGTTGAGCCAACTTCTGTTGGTAAGGAAGAGAAGCTTTCAAGTTTAGGGCAAGTCTACAGTTCAAAATTTAAGTCAACCTAAGTCACATCAACGTCCAGCCACTGCAGAAATTCAAGCACTTTTGAATGTGTGCACTACGCTTCTTGTGTCAGTGGTGCGAGTCCTCACCAGGAGCATGTGCATTGATTTAACCGTAAATATGGGGCATTGTGGGACGGCTTCTGGAAGGCAGCAAGAGTCAATGTAAGCAACTCAGAGTCTATGCTGACACACTATAATCTATAATATAATATCTATAATCACTGACACTGCATTGAACTAACAATATTGAGTTTAGTGCTACGCCTCTCGTGGAGGTTTAGTTATTAAGTCGTGTAGTGAGCGAGTGGGTGGGAGCTAAATTTTATGATAGAAGCTTATAGACATGGGTGCTGACTTCCCCAGTTTCCTGAGGGTGCTTGACCCCCCGCTCTGCCCCAGGCCCCACCTCTACTCCCTTCCCTCAAACCCCCACCCTGCCCTGCCTCTTATGGCCCCTGCCATGCCCCATTCTACCCCCTCCCTCCACCTCTTCCTGGTTCAACTCCACCCCCTCCTACCCAGTGCCTCCTGAATACAGCTGAAGAGCTGATCTTGGTGGCGGGCGGCGTTGGGGGGGGGGGAGCTGATTCGTGGGGCTGCCGGTGGATGCTGAGCCCCCACTTTTTTTTCTGTGGGTGCTCCAGCCCAGGGAGTTGGCACCCATGCTTACAGAGTTAGGTCGACGTTAGCTGCCTTATGTCAACCTAACTCAGTAGTGTTAGAACAGTCCTTATGCTGAGCTCTTCTTTACGTCAGAACTAAATACAAGGTGGAATAGATTGTTTAGCAGAAGTAGTTCACACATATTTCAAGGGACTATTCAAGATAAAGTGACCCATTAACAGCTCTCTAGTCATAAGGGGGGAAAGGAGAGAGAGGAAAAAAAGGTAGGCGTTGGGGCGGATTAGTGGGTTATAGACTGTTGTAATAAGCCAGACTCTCTCTGTTCAGTCCGTAATTTTTGGTGTTAAACAAAGTTATGAATTTAAGCTCCCAGGCTCATCCGTTGAAGGTGATATGAAGTTTTCATTTGAGGATGAGAACTGAGAGGTCAGATACAGAGTGAGCACTTTGTGAAAAGTGTTCACTCACAGGTGATAGGGTGTTTTTGTCTTTTATAGTGTTTTTATGTGAGATAATTTGAGAGCGTAGTGATTTTCTGGAGAGCATTTTTATATGTTTGTCATGCTCAAGCAGATTTCTTTTGTTTGGAGGTGCTTGGAAACCTTCCCTTTTCGCTATTGGGGTTAATATTCCTCAGTACACTTCTTTCTTGGCTGGTGTACCGCAGCACATGACTTTCTAAAAACAGTGAAGTGCTATTTCTCACCCAGCCAGCAATGCTGAGAATAGAACTATGATCCTGAACTGAAGTTCTCTCTGTTAGGCCTCTGAGATCATTCAAATCTTTTCCCCCCCCTTCTTGTTAGCATGCCTTTATGGCAAGTGGACAGAGCTATTCCCAGTTGTCTTGCAAGCCAACTCTTTACTTGTGTTACTAATAAAAATCTGTTTATTTCATTTCTTTACCTTCCCAACCTACCTTCAGGTAATTTACAGTCCTTCCCTTTGCAACCTGAACCACGAATTACTGGCTGATAGATTATTATCCAAACAGAGTTTAAGGTCAAATTCTTACAAGTGCACATTTAAACATGTTTGCAGATAGTTTTACATGCACTTTTTCTTTCAAATGATGTTACATCAGAAATTCTAAAATTACACTCCTTTTCTCTTGAGCTGAATTCCCACATAGAGAAAATAACATGTTATTTATTATTATGATAGTGCCTACAGTTCCCCATCCAAGACCAGGGTCCTCTTGTTCTAGGAATTGGACAAAGTAAGACAACAGTCCTTTCCTAGTAGATTAGATGGACAAAGGATGGAGGAAAGGAATATGGCATCGGACTTATCTACATGGTGCCAGCAATAGAAGGCTGATTTGTAAAAAGCTCTAATTGCCCCATGGAGATCTTGCTGGGATACTCGATCTAGGTCCCTCTTAGAGCATGCCAGTGGGATCTACACAGGGGCAGTTACAGTGCAGCACATTAATACGCTTTACAACTCACAGCCTCTGGTGTGCTTAGCTGCACCATGTTGACAAGCCCGTACACTTATCCATATACACAGAGTATTAGATTACAAATAAAATATTAGTCATGTGGCCAAAATTCCCTTTTGTTCCATTCAAACCCCTGTATATATTAAAAGCCTGGTTCTTTTCTCATTGGCAAACATTTTAAGCCTGATGTTATTTTAGTCTGTGACACATAGTCACAAAAACAAAACACGTACTGCTGCTCCTAGCAGGAATTCCTCTTCACATAATAGGTAACTGGGAGTGGAGAGGAGGAAAGTTCATATATGCCACGATTTTCAGAAGTGAAAAGCACCTGCCAATGGCAGCTGCTGAGTATAAGGCAGCTTTGAGAATCAGACCAATACTGTAGAAAACCTTAATGGCTTGATTTACAGATGTGCTGAATACCTGCCAACTGAAGAGAATGGGAAGCTAGAGGTGCTCAGTACCTCTGAAAATAATCAGGGTATGGGGGCCTAGAACACCCACCCTTCTACACACTTAAATAATACTGTACATGCCAGCAAGCAAGGGACTACCCTCATGGATACATATTCCACATCCTCAGCACTCACTCTTATGTGTATTAACTACAGTGCTAATTTATTGATCTATAATGTTACACTAGGTACAGCATTCGCTATATTGCACCACACCTCATAATAATTTAAAGTATTGGTGAAAATTCTGTTATTGGGTGCATACTAGCATCTGGTAGAGTCCCTTGGAAAAAAACAACACCACCACATTATTTTCCATGTCACATAGCACAATGTATTTGAAAAGTTTTGAGTTATTCATGAAAAGAAAAAGAAAAAAAAAAGAGAGAAGTGTTTCTTCTACCAGGACATCAAGATCAGCAAGTACTCCTGTGTTTTCACTCCAACACTTTCTCTATAAGTCTCTTAATGTTCCCCGTCATTCATCTGCTCAGGTAAATGACTTCAGAACTCTTTAGCGCCCCTCTAAGATTCAAGACCAAATTGCACCGGAAGGATTCTGACAGTACAGCTGTTTGCCAATTACTTGAATTATTTCTAGGCACTTTGGCACATCTCAAGATGAAATGAAAATCTTTCAGTCTGCACCACTGAGGGATTTATTATTTCACAATGCTTCCATATATAACATAATGAGAATAAAAGCTTCTCTGCTTCACAGATTTTACCTAAGGTATCATAAGGCAAAGAAAATAACACATCCCTTTCTTTCTGAAGGCACCTACTGAGTTTTACAAAGGCAAAGAGAAAGAAGGTAACATTAGACAAAGAAAGCTATTTTCCTTGATTTTAAAAAAAAACCTCCTCTAAATTTGAGCACACAAGAGATTTTAGGATTAAAAAATACACACATCTGTGCTGAGACACAGAACCTCTCAGGTGCTTCATTATTGGCATTTAAAGCCAGTTTCATGAAACACCTGGCCTTGAGTAAGCAGTGTGATCACAGAGTGTCAGCAGGCTGGGCAGATTTAAATGGAAGAGCATTACACATTCAAAAGCCAGTTTCAAGCTGATAACAACATTATCAGCAAAACTGTAACAATAATGTAAACACCCCCAAATACATTATTATTAACGCTGGTGCATCTTGGTAGATCATTCAACATCCTTCTTAACCTGTTTTGTTTCAGAAAGACTGTATTTTTATCCCCACTTTATTTTTATAATATTATGTACTGTTGATAGCCTTATTTATCCTTTATTATTCCCAGTTTCTTCTCTATTTCCTCTCCTTATTTGTATTATTGCCTCTCCACAAGTGCCTACAGCATTATTCACTGAAAGCACTAACCACTGCTCAGAGTTCTCCCCTTTTTAGCATGATTCCAAGGACAGAAGTCCTTGCCTGAAGCATTACATTCTCAGGGGGAGGAAAAAAGGGGGAGGAAATCACTGCTTGTTGCTTTGCTTGCAATTCTCATTTGGACTAGCACTTGCAGAAATTGAACTGAGTTTTCTTCAGTGTTACTGCAGCTGCAAGGTAATTGCCCAAAGTTGCAGGAGCCAATAAGGATTGATTTTCCTTTTCACTTTTTGCAAATGTTACAAAAGAACCTGATAAGTCAGTTAGGGCTTATATACTTCTCACTAGGCACAGATGGAACTTGCTCTGAGTTAATTAATAACATTAATAAGGTGAGATGTTGGAAATGTCAGAACTCACAGGCAATGTCCCTGTTCAATCACCTCTACACATGGGACAGGGAAACATGTATGATCCTGTGGTCACACAGGCACCCACCATGTAACATCAAATGGCTACTGCCAGCAAGAAGGACCACCTTAACAATATTCCCTCAACAGGGAAAAACAAAAGGCCAATAAGCACGAAGGCCAGTCGAGGAGGAAGTGGGGCCACTTATGGAAGCAACCACAAGGTGCATAACATCAGCTACTGTGGTGGTAATGGTAGATCCTTGCTGTTCTGCTGCATTTGATTGGAAGTGGGCAAGTCACGAATGAGGCTCATCATAGTTCCTCTTTTTTAGGTAGAAAAAAAAAAGTCTGCTGATTTTTATAGCAGATCACCACTCTCTGACATGGGCAGAAGTGCTGAGTTGTGAGGATGAAGCTCCATTTGCGGTGCCCATGTTAGAAATGACTGTTGTCTTCTGCCAAAATATCTCTTTGATGTTAACCTTTCTCCTTCCATAGAACAATACAATGACAATCTCCAGAAATAATTCAGTATTCAAATAATCTTCAAAATTAAAATTATCTACCAGAGCTGTGGTTCTCAGCCTTTTCCATACTGTGATCCTATATTAAAACAGCAAAGGTTTGTGGACCCTCTTCCCACCTAGCTATAAAGAAAGAGAGCGTGGTCATGATCCCCCAACTCATTTGTTATCCCCAGGACTCCCAGAATCCATGTATTAGAGAAAATTGCAATATCTGACAGACAAAAACTCTAGAACAGATTTTAATTTTCTCTGTCCATTTTTGCCACACTGACTGCAAGCTATTTTCCCACAAACTCTTGTTTTTCCAGAGCTCCAAAAACATGGATTTATTTATTACAGCATTTTGTTAATTTTGATTAGACTCAGACCTTAGCCCATCACCTACACCTCTGTCATTAATCTAGTTTAGAAAACGTGATGAATATTGCACTCATAGCTAATTAAAATGAACACTAGCCGTCATACCACAGCTGGATTTCTGTACTTGGCAAGATGCCATGGCATTCTGAGAAACAAACTGTCTTTCCTGTTGGCAAATCACTCCCCCAATCTATCCAATTCTGAGTCCTCTTCAGGTCCTAGCATCTTCTCTCTTGGAATGCATAGAACACTAATTCCACATGGACATTCTTTCTGTATGTTGTTTTTATGCTGTATTTTTAGCCTCCTGAAACAGGAGCTGTTCCTCATTATGAATCCCTTAAAACATCCGTTTGAACCTTATAGGGTATGTCTACATTGCAGCTGGGAGGTATGATTTGCAGAATGGATAGACAGTCTCATGCTAGCTCTGCTCAAGCTAGCTTGCTAAAAATAGGAACGTGAATGTTACGGTACTGCAGGTGTCTTGGGCTAGCTGCGTGATCTTGGACCCAGGAAGCCAGGTGGTCTTGGACTCAGGTGGCTAGCTTAAGCTGCCGCCAATGCTGCAACCTCCATACTGCTACTTTAGCACCCTAGCTTGAGCTAAGCTAGTGCGAGTCTGTCTACCCATACTGCGAATCACACCTCCCAGGTGTAGTGAAGACACACCCATAAAAAACTTTGCGACATGTTTTCTAAGCTTGATGCTTAAGCTGAACTCACAGAATATGCAGAAAAATGTCACTGTGCACCTAACACATGCGTTTATGTATGAAAACAGGTAATTGTAAACACAGGTATCCATTTTGCATGCACATGCATTTGTGCTCTAAACAGATGTGTGTGTATATTTTGCTGAGGCAAGTTTGGGCACCAACTTTGAAAATCTGGTCCATTATGTCCAGGTTTCTAGGTGGTTAGTCTTTTCTCCATAAATGCAATTTTCTCTGGCTAACAGTAATGAGTTGCACACTTTTTATTCCTGTCATCAGTCTTTATAAGGGGTCAGTGCTGCCTTGAAAACCAATGAAGCAATAGCTAGCATAACCCCTTTGTCAATGTATGTTATGTGTCCCCTTCTGGGCCCAATACACAGAGGATGAGAGTCTGTTCACAGCTCCTGAGCTAGAGAGCTTTGTTCCTTAGTTCAAGCTGTAGTAGCCCATGCCTTCAGCTTTGTAGGTCTCTAGTTCAATCCCTGGAATGTCAGCTGAGATGGTGGGCATCACACTAGTGCTGACCTATTTCTGTGGTGAGGGGGATGAGATTTTCCTGGGTATGAATCTCATTTATGCTATGGCCCCTTTATACTGCTCTGGTAAAGGAGATAAAGTTGTCATCAGTTATATTTGCATGCCCATTAGGGTCTCTTTACACTGCCAAAGAAGTGAAAAGGGGCCTTAGTTCAAACGACAGTCAGATCCTCTCTGTTTGGCCCAGGAACCATCTGAAGGCCTGAGCTTACACAAATAATAAAAAATAAAATTAATATACAAAGGGCCTCCCTATACCTCCTCTGCCACAGCCAAGCAGAATTGTCACACGTACAAGGTCTTCTCAGTGTTTTCCATTCCACAGATCCCTAGTTTGTGACAGGTCATGCCTCATTTCCTGTGGCCTTTCTTCCCTCCTTCCACCCTGCTGGAACAGGTGCAGCCAACCAACTGCAGCACACCTGTATCATCAGCTGTTTCTTGGAGATGGGGTTTAAGGAAATCATTTCCATTTAGACTGAAGAACAGAAGGAAGTTCAGCAAATAAAATGAGGCTGTCTGGTCCAACATGCATGACACTTTAAAATATATGTTAATTCCACTGTCCTAACTGCTCACCACTTCATCATCAATTTACTTAATTCCCTCCTTCACAAGAATTTGGTTTTGGTATCTCTTGATTTAATTTAAACCGTTTGCTTCAGTTGCAATCCCTATTTTGTTTGAAGGGGAGTTAGCCAATTTTCCTAATGACTATTTTTTTCTTGTTTGTAAAATTATATCCCTAAAATCCTCTCCCTTTATCTCTGTTAAAAATATCTATTAGCTTAAAGTCTTTGGGTTCCCTTCCTGTCTCTTCCTTCTACACTTTTCCTCTCTGCAGTCCATGCACCTCCAAAATGTTTAACCCATTTTGTCTGTGTTAAATAGGACAATTTTATGCAACAGAATTCTGCACCAAGAGAATCAAAACCTCCATTCTTGATTATTGTAACACATTGTACCTAAGAATGAAACCACATAAACTGAAAGAGCACCATTTACGACTCACCTACTAAACAAGAGAGGTCTCTGAGAACACAGCACCCCAGTGCTCAGATAACTACAATAGTCTGAGGTCCTGCTTTGGATCTTTAAAGGTCTAAATGAGTTGGGCCCATGTTATCTTAATGACTGCCTCTCCCTTCAGCACCAAGACCTGCCATGTCAGCAGCACTCTTGAGAAACAATGTAACCCAGTGTTAGAAGAGCGGTGCCTGGCGCACAGCTGTGAAACTGCTCCCCCATGGCTAAGAATGACCACAAAACTTACTTGCCTTCAGAATGAAATGCAAGACCCTTTCCCTCAATGCATCTTTCCCACAATAACAGTGATGATGGGAGTAATAACCTCACCTCTGACTGTGCTGGGGAAAGTGGGAGAGCATCTATGTTCATGCTACCTGTTGGAGAACTCTTTAGAAGGTGCTGAGATAGTACAGCAAGGAGGGCAGTACATATATGTGAATAAATAGCTGGATCCCCACTGAAGAGTCTGGGGTTATTCATTTCCCCCTGAAGACACCCAGAAATGGGAGATTGTAGCAGCGTGTTGGCTCCCCTGCTTCCCTCAGAAGTCAGCACATGAGAAGTGTATATGTGCAGGTATGTGAGGATGAGAACTGTATTGCTTTTGGTGGGGAGGTAGTCGACTATGAAGAGGGAAAAGAGGCAATGTCAGGCCTCAGTCTTGGGATTGTCTGAGCTATTGTTTTTCTTTTGTTCTATTCCCTAGCTTAAGTCCTCTTGCGTATGTATGTTTGTTGCCTGTGTGCCCCATACTACGGTGGAATTTTATGTATTGTTTGGGCCCTATTATGGATAAAACATGCCCCACCCCCCAAATTCCTTCAGTGAATTTAGTGTCATCTTAATAATAGAGCATTAAATAATTCTGCTGTCTCCATTTAGCTGATCTGAGGAAGGAGATGGGGGCTGTTACATCTTCCTGTTGGTATGTCCTATCCCTTCACACTCTGGTAGCGTGTCTAGTGAACTGGAGCCCACGGCAGCAGAGGCTTCAGAGTAAGACTCCTGAGCAGCAGCTCTCAGATCCATCTGGGATTTGGAAAGAATAATAAATGCTAGGCTGGACTTGTTAGAGATGGATGTTTTGACTCAAAAATTACTAGAGTCAGAGCTCCATTCAAGTTCACAGTGAGAAACTGAACACCAATAGACACGATGAAATCTGATTCTGTAAAGCTAGAGTAGCTATTTTAGCTTTAACAGAATAAAGAGTGAGATTGAGGCCTTTAATCCTTGGACTGGGCTGGACAGAGGGTTGGGCACAGGTTGCAAAGGCAGTTTACCCACTGTTACAGTGGGTGAGAATGTTGCTAAAAAGAATAATCTCAGTATTCCAAGGGTATGTGAGGCAATTGTGGTCACCAAATCATGATTTGAGAAGTACATTCTTGAGCAAAGGTTTAAGTAGCTATGCCTTCCTGCATCCTCTCCCTCTGTCTGTAACCCTTTATGCCCCCTCCCTACCTTAGTTTTTTCACCTAGTTAATCCCCTCCAAACAAGCACTCTTGAATACCTTTAAACAAAAGCAAAACACACCCACACTCAAAATCTCAGAACTAACACGTTGCTTGCCATCATCACATGGTGCACTCCGCTTGTATCTTGCATTCCTTTAGATCGCAAGCTCTTCGGAGCAAGGACTGTCTCTTATTCTATGTTTGGCTAGTGTGTAGTACAACGGGGTCCTGGTCTCAGCTGGTCCCAAGCCTATAGCACAGGGGTGGGCAAACTTTTTGGCCCGAAGGCCACATTGAGGTGCGAAACTGTATGGAGGGCAGGGTAGGGAAAGCTGTGCCTCCCGAAACAGCCTGGCCCCTCCCGCTCCCACTTCCTTCACCCTGACTGCCCCCCTCACAACCCTCGACCCATCCAACCCCCCTGCTCCTTGTCCCCTGACCGCCCCCTCCCAGGACCCCCTCCCCTAACTACCCCAGGACCCCACCCCCTATCCAATCCTTCCCTGCTCCCATCCCCTGACCACCTGCCCCCAAGAACCTCTGCCCCATCCAACCGCCCCCTGCTCCCTGTCCCCTGATTGCCCCCTGGGACTTCTTGCCCCATATCCAACCCCCCTGCCACCTCCCCCTGCTTACCATGCCGCCCAGAGCAGCAGGAGCTCGCAGCCCCACCATGCGGCAGTGTAACTACAGGGGAGGGGGAACAGCATGGGAGGGGCCAGGAGCTCAAGGGCCAGGCAGGATGGTCCCGCGGGCCAGATGTGACCTGCAGGCCATAGTTTGCCCACCTCTGCTTTAGCATGAGAAACATGATAAATGAACAAAGAAAATGATCTATTTCCAGAAAGACTGGAGGAAGAATATCTTAGTTACAAAACCTAAATTGTAATTATGTTAAAGGGGTCAATGAATAACAATTCTCAAACTTTAGAGATAAATTGGGAATTTAAACAGATTGATTGGTATATCCCAGATACCTTGTGCCACTCTGGTGATGTAAAATAGCCTTAGTGGTACCAATAAATCTGGCAGAGAATCTTAACTTGGCCAAGAAAAGCCCTCCTTTTACCTTACCAATTCAAGTGAAGATTTAACATTCTATGACTGCTTTAGTTTGGGAATTTTCTCTGTTAAAAAAAGTGTAATGACTTTTGGTGTAATCAAAGAGATTGAAGTGTTCTCCGACTGGTTTTGGAACGTTATAATTCTTGACGTCTGATTTGTGTCCATTTATTCTTTTACGTAGAGATTGTCTGGACAGTCAGATGTCAAGAATTATAACATTAAACGGAGAACACTTCAATCTCTCTGGTCACTCGATTACAGACCTAAAAGTCGCAAAATTACAACAAAAAAACTTCAAAAACAGACTCCAATGAGAGACTGCTGAATTGGAATTAATTTGCAAACTGGACACTATTAAATTAGGCTTGAATAAAGACTGGAAGTGGATGTGTCATTACACAAAGTAAAACTATTTCCCCATGTTTATTTTCCCCCCCTACTGTTCCTCACACGTTCTTGTCAACTTCTGGAAATAGCCCACCTTGATTTCACTACAAAAGGTTTTTTTTCTCTCCTGCTGGTGATAGCTCACCTTACCTGATCACTCTCGTTACAGTGTGTATGGTAACACCCATTGTTTCATGTTCTCTGTGTATATAAAATCATCCTACTGTATTTTCCACTGCATGCATCCGATGAAGTGAGCTGTAGCCCACGAAAGCTTATGCTCAAATAAATGTGTTCATCTCTAAGGTGCCACAACTACTCCTGTTCTTTTTGCAGATACAGAGTAACACGGTTGCTACTCTGAAATCTGATTGGAAGAGTGTTAAACCAATACTCCCTAAGGATGGAGAAGAAAGCTCCATTCCCATCCATTCACCGGGAGCTCTGCAACAGAGAACCCTTAATAAGTAATATATAAATAAAAATAAGAGGTTATACCCTGTAGAGAGTATTTCTGCAAAATCCTAGTATAACTCTCCTCTGAAAGCATTTTATTTTTCAATCCCCCGTGTATGTACACATAAGTCTCCAAAATGTAAGACATACAAGCACAGAAAATCTACAATCACCATATGAAAAAGACAGATGCCAACTTCATCAGAGTTAAAAAGTATTGCAGCTGCTAAAAGAAAAGAAAAGAAAAGAAAAGAAAAGAAAAGAAAAGAAAAGAAAAGAAAAGAAAAGAAATCTTCACACTCCTGGCAGAGTTTTGGGGTCTAATCATTTTATTACTTGTGTTCATTCTGAATCTGGTAAATCACTACCCTACAATTTATGAATGACTCTAGAAACTCAGAAAGCCAGCTCCCCATTTCTGAACTTCTTTTTGACCTCCCTAATTTAACTGATGTGCATGACAGGGTCGGGATAGCACATTTTTCTTATAAAATTGCATCAGCCTTGAGTGGGAACTATTCAAGTTTTAATCTCCACTTTCCTCTTATGCTTTCAAAGGACATATTTTGCTTCATTAAACATGGTTCTCTTCTCCATTCTTGATAAGGCTGAGGAATCCAAGAAATCTGTTCATTGGATCACCTGTAAAAGTACACCTAGTCTCACAAAATGATTATGCTATATGCACTGTGATTTTGTTCACATTAACTACACACACATACACACAAAGTCATCAGAGTGAAAGTAAAATGCTACCAAGTCAGAATGGTATACAGATTGCCCAGGCTGATTACAGAGTGCAAAAGAGTGAAGAATCAGACCCATGAATTCTACTCCAAGAATTAAAATTAAACAACACTCTGAGTGGTAACAAGTAGGGAGTGTGGAGTAGAACAAGGGATGCATAAAAGTAACACCATGTTAAGATTATGTGGTTGATTAGGGTTCATTACATACACACATTAATGGTTGCTTTTCATGTTATTTTGTTAGTGGTTTTCAGAGAGTTTACAAATATCATATGGGGTGGAGAGGTTGACAACAGGGAGCTGACAGGGAGGGTAGGAAATATATTTGCAAGAACAAGAAAAGTAGCTAGAGGAGAGCATGAGAGAGAGGCAACAAGAGAAGGAATGTGTGATGCATGATGGGCTATGAGGGATGAGATAGGGAACAGCAGAGTGATGTTTGCAGAAAAGAAACAAGAGGACGATAGAAACCAGTAATGTAAGAACCAGGCTGGTGGGGGGAAAGGGGGAAAGGCTCTAACTATGAAGAGAGTCAAGATGTGAAAAGTTCAGCATTGTATAATTCAGTTGACCTCATAAGATCATGAGCTTCTCCCCTCTGCCCTGAGTGCTTCTAGGGGACAGAGACTTTTATAGGCCATCTTCAACAGAGTTTTGGCAGTGGTGGAGGGCACGCACAGTGTACAACATTGGGAACCACACCTTCTGAGAGCACATGACATCTCAGCTACAATGTCTGACCCAGGTCTGGGAGCATGGTTCCTTTGAGTAGGCTACTGTCCCTTGGAGAATACCTATATTACTGCTCCTCAAGAAAAATTCCACTAATTTTGGAATCTCTTTTCATGGCATACTTTTAGCAGAATATTTGGGCAACCCATTATTAAACTGATAATTCATTTTTTTTATTCTGACAGGTTATTATTATTTTAAAATATTCTCTTTTATGCAATAATGTAACCCACACTGAGCACATGTCTAATACACTGATTAGACTGCACCCCATGACATTATGTGTTTTCAAAAAGCTTTTTACATACATGCTAATTTTTAAAGCCATTTTTTAAGCATCTTCTTGTCTCAAGTTCCCAAGTGACCTCTTCCTTATTCTTTTTTTTTGGGGGGGTGGGTTGGGGTGGAAGGAGGAGCAATAACAATAACGTTATTTAAACATTTACAGCATTCCACCCAACGATACTGATGGTGCCATCTATCCCTAAAATGCCTCATTTTCTCTGTCAAGTTTTCCTTGCCTCTGGCTTATTTGGTTCTTGTACAACTAGTGTGCACTATGGACCATTATATAGATATGGGTTCTGTGTCTTTTCACAGTCTGTAGAGATTGTCCATCATTATGGCTGCTGTTTCCCAGAGACTCACATTTGTTAGAAATTCATTCAAATCCTCTCCATATGGATATGTTTTCCTTATTAACAAAGGAAGAATCTATTATTTGTTGCTTTTATTTTTTTCAGACATCTTCAGCTTTCTTTTATTAGTAGTATTTGTTATCTGTAATGGCACCTGAATAGCATCTCGGTGTACAGAAAGAATATATGATCCCTGCTTCTACAAGCTTACAAACTACCATTAGACTAGAGCTGGGTAAAAATTTTTGGACAGGCCATTTATTCAATGAAAAATGCAGTTTCAGTTGACCCAAAACTATTTGCAAAGTTGAGGCCATTCACAAAATGACCAGAAAAAAGGATGGTGGTGGTGGTGTTGCTGCCTCCCACTCCCTTGCTAACTGTTAGCTCAGTGGTTGGGCACTCAGGTTAAAATCTCTGCTCTGGAGCAGACCCCAAATGGACTTTTTCAATCCATTGTAAATTCTGAAAAATAACAGATTGGTTCGACATAAACCAATTACTGATTTCTTTCAGAACTGCCACTGAACTGAAAAATTAGTTGTTTGCCTGGTTCTACATTGCACATCACTAAAAGGAGGGAATAATACTATAAGATTCTAACCACAATTAAGTTGTATTTCCACTCCCCTCTCTATCTCCCTCTTAATCTTGAGCTCACTGACTTTGTCTTAATAAAAAAGCTGTTGTGTAGGGAAACTGGTTGTTGCGATGGGGCTATTCACCTCTGGGTCACTAATTCAATTTGGATTGACAGTCACCAAAAAATAGCTGCCATCTGGCAGCAGAAATGAGTTATTGCCCCAGTGTAAGTCCTAGTGGGCCAGATGTTCAGAAAAGAGAGCAAGAGTCTGGAAACTGAGTTATTCTCTCACCTTTAAAAAGGCAGTTTCCCCAGTTCATTACAGAGGCATTTGGCATTGTAAGATGGAGGAAGCTTGTATTTTTACTGCACTTCTTCTGGGAACAAAAGGACTTGTCATTCTCCCAGGCTGCCAATCTGTCTCCTTGTATGAGCAGAATTCTAAATTCAGTAAAAATGTAAAGAAGAACAATTTAAAATATCTCAGGTAATAATAGATAGGGATGGATGATCATGTTTTCCTATATTCCCAAACCCTCTTGAGCCTCCTAGACTCAAGATTGTGTCCTGTTCTCAAGATTTTCTAGGCCTGTGTTCCAGCTTATGTTTCATGGGGGATACGCAAACTGCTTTCTTTTTGTTAACAATTGTTTTCCTTCTGTTTTTAAATATGAGTTACCAAAAGCAAAGCCACTTCTTGATTTTGGGTAGTTTCATGTGAATTCTCCCTCCAGCACAAGTAAGCTGTCTGCATCACTTGGCACCACTCTGCAGAGAAAGGGCAGAAAAGCCAGACCAGTGGGAGGTGAAAACCATGGGCCAGGAACCAAGAAAACAATGAGATTTATATTAAAAACAACTGTGTGGAATATTAGAAGCTCTTCTTGGAGATGGAATCATTTTGCAAAAAAGACAACAAAAACACATTATACGCTGCAGTTTAGGAGATTAAAGGGGAGAAAAATCCTAAACCTAAACATCGCAAAACAAAGCAGACATATTTAGGAGAAGGTGCCTGTAGATAGTAGAGTGGGAAAAATCTATTCTTACAATGATTCATTGCTAACATCTTTACAACATACAAATGTCCAGCGCACATTTCCACTGCTACCAACTGATACATTTGCCCCATTGATAAGGATCCTGTTATTTATGCTGTCAGTGCTTGGAGGTGTTGGATGTGTTAGCATGATTACGTCTCACTGTCCCTCTCTTAGACAAACAGCACATGCATTCATCCTGCCAGGTGTTGCACAGCTGCCTCCAAGTAACACGTTAGTTTTATAGTACTTTGATTATGTTAATACATCTTAATGAACAGGGAAAAAGAAGGAAACAAGCTGTGCATGGGTGCTGCTTAAAAAACAGCACATCCATTTCCACAGACAGCAGCTTTTTCCAAATGATGCATTTGCTCTGTTGACAAGGGGACGCATCGTTTGTTCCACCACAGTTGTTGAGTGGGTAGCCACAGACTGCGTCCCTCTCTTAGACAAACAGCACACAGGCTTTGCCACCTGCTGTTCTGCCCTGCCAGCTGCCAAGCCGTGCACTTAATCTCTCTATGAGGGGACTATTTGCAATGATACTGCTTGTGGAGGGGGTCTTCCATTAAATGCACACTCTGATACTGTTGCCAACAACAAGCAGGAGTAGGACTGTTCATAAAGTTGTTGTTGGTCGTGGGGGGTGGGGCATCGGGTGTGGAAGGAAAGCCTTAATCATTATTGCTAATTTATTTATATAATCCAGCAGTGCTCAGATGCCATGATTATGCTTTAGGCCGTACATATAAATAGGAAAACGCTGTCCCTATCCTGACAAGCTTAAAATCTAGTTTCAGAAAAGACAAACAAGTGAGCATGACAAACAGTACGAGAGAAGAAGAGAGAGGGTGAAGAGTATTGTTATGACCCATTGAGATCTCAATCATGGAAACTGTTCTGTGTGGATGTACCCCTGCACCCACACTGAGCCACAATGATGTCACACCAATGGCCTGGGCCCTCTGCAGCTGAAGGTTTAGCAGCATTGTCTGACCCATCCTTGGTATAATTACAAACTGCCTTGTGGAGTGCTTACAAGGGGAACTTTCCCATGTTACCTCTTGAGAAGATGTGAGGCAGAGACTTCTTCCCGGAGAGCCTATCTCACTAAGAAAGTACTACATTTCAACCTAGGCCACCCTGCTTCCAACCGGAAAAGTACATTAAATTAGGCTAACACAGAGCCAAGGCCATGGCTGGTGTGGTGGGTTGGGTTACCAAGCAATAATCCTATATATTTTTTTCTTTTTAAGCAGTGGGTTACTTTATTAACCCATCCTTAAGGGAGGACTTCTGTACATGAACAGGCCCACTGAAGTCAAGACGTAGTGTGACTAGTAAAAAAATACCAGTCCCGTTAATTTACTATCCGTGGCACATACATTTCCTCTGCACTCCAGAAGCTACCTTATCCATAAGGAAACTGGTAACTAGCCATGGCTTGTTTATGGTTCTGGTTAGAACATGTTACGAATTACACCTGAGAGGATACGCACACAACTGCTGCGAATTATACCTTGTAGGACACGCACACCAATGCTACGAATTGTACCTGATAGGTCACGCACAGTTCAAATCTAGGCTGAGGCACAGAAACAAAGTCCACAACTGCAGAGTTCCCAAAAGTCACTAAGTTTATTACGCTCGAGCGTGGTGCCCCCCTGCTAGCCAGGAGGGGATCCTGAATACAGATTATACAAAGGTTATATACTTTTTAGCAAAGCATGTTGCCCTCGTGCATCGGAAACCTTAGCCAATAAACAAACCCTTGTCTTATCTACCACCTATCCCTGCTTGGTGCATTCCTTGTGCTATACCAGTATGTTAATTACACAGCATGATCTAAAGCCATGCATCAGTAACTTTTATTTTCAGGATGGGAGGCCTCACATCAAGGCCAAAAGACAGGGAGTTAGAGACTGACAAAAAACAGATACTGGGAGTCAAGGCAGGCTGGAGACAAGGAGGAGGATTTTCACAGGGATTCAGTATGTAAGGATCACTCCTCCGGGTGTATGATGTGCTGGCATTTAAACAATGGTGGGCCCCAAACCAAAATGGAGTCACATGTGCTAACTTTTCCTTAACAAACAGCAGCTGCATATACAGTTAGCTTTCAAAGTTTGCTCAACAAAAACCTCCTCTGATAGAAAGACATGCATTTTAAATGGAATCTACCTTGAAAACTGCATGGAATTCATTTATAGGACAAAAAAATATTTCAATGAAACTCAAGTT
The DNA here is from genome assembly GCF_965140285.1 of Lepidochelys kempii. Lineage (NCBI taxonomy): Eukaryota > Metazoa > Chordata > Testudines > Cheloniidae > Lepidochelys > Lepidochelys kempii. The sequence goes on from NC_136380.1 coordinate 182,176,872, forward strand.
AACGGAACTTTTGTCAAAGTCAGTTAAACACACAGGACTTGAAACTCTTGGTTTGAATAAGCTTTGTATCTATTTAGTGAAATAAATACACACGTGCCCTTCTGGATCAATTCCTAAAAACCTTTCTTCACATGGCTTGTTATTGACCTCAGTGGTGAGTGCTCATTGTGAGAAGTGGTTTGCCGGACTGGATCCCTCAAGCTGCAGCAAAAAGCAAAGCTACAGTTCATTAGCACCAGTACTCTTCAGTTTTCTGACAGTAAAGTTGTGCCTTTCAGGGAAGAGTGGGTGCCTCTCAGAATACAGGGGGAAAAAAAGCCCTCACCAAATTAAATCTATAAAATAGACTCGTCACTTCTAATTGACTTTGCTGTGCATATAGCATGAGAAGTGATTGTGTTCTATTGCTCTGTAAGGGCTGTTTATACATTGTGACACACCAAAGTACTCTGTTAGAAAGGAAAGGAGTCTGTAACACCAGAGACTGGTCTCATAAGTTACCTCTTGTCTTGCTTTGTTAAGATCAGTAAAGCCTAAGAAGGACTGACACCTTTATGTGAGGTAGCGAATTAGGATTAAGGGGTTCCTTCCATGATCGGATATTGCTTTGCACTCTGAAGTGCATTGACCCTTTTAAATTTGTTTATCATTTTGACCTTTTAAAATGAAACCCTTCCTCTTTTTTTTTTCTGGATAGTAAAACATGGAGGTGAGATCGTGAACTCAGCATAAACCAATCCAAGATTCATTAAGAACAAAAGCAAATAGCATATCAAGTTAAATCTACTACAACATTAAAAGGCTTAAACAATTGCTTCAATAAATTGAATTGTCCCCACAGTTCATACCGAAAAAGTAAAACTTAACAGATATAACAGTTACCCTGTTAAGCCATATGATCAGCTCATATAATGATTATTCCTTCTTTAAGATAGTCCACTGTAATACAGTGAAAACCTTATTTACATGGTGCCATATTGCACATTTTAATATAGAAAACAAGATGTATCCTAAACCAAACCCTTAGCCAACATGACCCAAAAAATACATGCACACAAACTAGCATCAGTTCAGAAATAATAGTATCTTAGGGTCTTATACTGCTGTCCAATACCATAGTGTATGAGCACCTTCCATCTAAAATTGTAGCAATAGCCAAATCCCTAAATGGACTTCATGGAGTTTCTAGCATTTCTCCCTTTTCAAAAATAAAATAAAATCAAAAACTCGGGTGGTGGTCGTTGTTTTTTAGTGGTTAGTTGGTTTGTCTCAGGTTTTTATTTTTCGGAGGGTTGCGTTTGGGCGGACAGGAGTGTCATGGTTGGGAATGTCATTCTTGCTATGGTAGAAAACCACCCCCTAGCCCAACTGCTAAGCCAGAGTCACACAACAACAATAGTTTTACAAGGCATACATGTATTTGTGCCTCTTACCGCATGTTGAATAGAGGTAATGAGCACTTCCACAAGTGTAGCTGTTTGGGGGTTCAATTCAAAGTAGACCTAGTACAAAAATAAATAGAATATCAATTTCAAGAAGAAAAAAAACCAGGACAACCATTTTCATCCTGAAATGGAGTGAAATATTAATATTTTCCACAAAACAAAATTTCACACAGTTTCCAAAATAAAAAACTGTCAAGTGGACATTTTTGTCGTTTTCAATTTGAAGAGAACAAAATTTAAAACTGGTTCATTTCAAAATGTTGATATTGCAACCCAAAACAAGAAGTTCAAAAGTAGCCATTTTGAATCTAATTCTCAGTGCATTGGTGGGCAGGGGAAGGGAGGAAGTGTTCATTGCCCTCTGCTGGACATACTTTAAAAAACAAAGAAATCCCATGCCACACGAAACCTGGAAAACAAACCCACAATGCACAAGCAGGATATAGCAGTTGGGAGGCAGGTGGAGGAAGTGAAGATGGAGTGTGGGAAGCAGTTATACTCCCATCAGCAGCCCACGGGCAGCAGAAGAAAAGGGTTGTGCTCCATCTCCTGGAATCATTTCTCTGTGGTAACAGGGAAACCATATGTGGCTTCCTGCTGTTACTGTTCACTTTAACAGGGGCAAGAGTCATAGTCTAAGGTCCCTCTAAGCTGTGCGGCTACACAGCTGCCTATTGAGCACTGTGCTGATGCTCAAGGCTGCGGCGGGGAGAGATGTCTCTCCCCAAGTCCTGGACCTGCTGCGGCATCCCTCCCTGGCTCTGACACAGCCTGGCCCCGAATGTGCCACGGCCAGGGGACAAGCACCTCTCCCCCAGCCCTGACCCAGCCTGGCCCTGCCGCGGCTGGGGGAGAGGCACCTCTCCCCCCGCCAGCCCAGGTGCTTCTGAGGGGAGAGAGAGCTGTGGGGGGGGAGTCCTCTCTCCCCACTGTAGCCCCGGGGAGCCCCACTGCATCCCAAACCCCTCATTCACAGTCCCATCCCAGAGCCCCAACCCTCTGCACCAGTCCTGAGCTCATTCCCACACTCTGAACCACTTAGCCCCACCCCACCACTTGTGAGGTGTCACACATCACCTCCATGTTGGTGCACATAACAAAATTCATTCTGCACATGGGTAGGAAAAATTAGAGGGAACACTGGTTATAGTCCACCGTTCTGTGGACCTATCTCAGGAGGTGACAACAAGATGAGTGTGGGGGAGGGGAGAATTCTGCAATGACCCCAAAGAACCAAACTCCTCTGCATGTATCAAAAAGCCTAACAAAGAAGCCAAAATGTTCAGTGATTGAAACCTCAGCCCAATATCCCTGTTCCCAAACCAATCTACTCAAAGATTTGGGGCAGGAGGAATGGGTGCTATAGCCTGTCAGCCCAACAGGGAACCTCACTATCAGATAGTCAGATGCATAACATGTAAAGCCTGCCCACAACCAGCCGAGAAGCTACAAATCGGAGTGTGAGAAACACCACAACCAAATTTTGCTCCTTCTCACAAAAAATTAGGGTTGCAAGGAGGTTATGGCTCAGCAGTCCTACGGGGAAGCCCACAAGCAGACAGTCATGTGATCTTTCCTGGCTTAGCCCCAAATATCATCACAAACAGAACAGCAGTTCACTCTCTGTGAAAAGCAGGCATACTGAGCCAAATACATGCTTTCCCAGCATGTCTAGGAATACTTACCCTGTCCTGGAGCACCATTTGGCAAAGTGATGGAACTCAGTCACATTTTACACAGGGCCCAAGCCGCATTTTTCAATGAAACTTTGACCAGCTCTAATCCAAAATCCACAGACTTTAACGAGAAATAGATTTGGTCCCTGATGTATGGGCAAGGATCACGCATGCCTTCACCTTCTGCCAATTTCAGCAAATTATTCCTAGCATTTCTAGTACTGTCATCAACGTTAGCTGTCCTCGTTGTACTTCCCCTACCACTCGGCAGCCAAATTATGGTTTTCCCTGCACAGATGGAATCATTCTGCTCCCTAGTGCACCCTTAAAGGATCATCAGTGATTTGGTCTTTGTTGAGGAATAGTGCTCTCCCTTGACAGAGAAAGCTAAACCTCACAATCTCTCAACTATCTCAGTAGGATTGACAATACCGAGTGTCACTATGGGGGATAGGACAAAATGTTATGAGTTACATTTTCAAAAGCGTGTAAGTGACATAGGAGCTTAAGTCCCATTTTCAAAAGTGACATAGACATGTTAAATCCTATTGACTTTCAATAAGCCTTGGGTTCCAAGTGCCAAAATAACTTCCGAAAATGGGTCTTAAGCTCCTAAGTCACTTAGGCACTTTTGAAAATATACTCTGCTATTTGATATAATTCAGCTGTCTGCTTTTGATTTAATAATATTTTAAATAAGAGAAATAAATGAAATGTTATGATATAAAATACTATAGCTGTGGTCAGTAATTGACAAATAAATAAAAATGAGGAGCTTGTAACCTATGGATCAAACAGCTTCATCTAACAAGGTGCTCAGCACCAACAAATCTGACAGAAGTCAACAGTCCTGAAATCTTAACTCATCTGAGTAATCCCTATTTAGACAAAATGAAGAGAATGATCAACTGACATTCATGGAGTTACTCAGCTGAGTAAGGGCTTCAGAATGAAGGATCTCTTATGGTCTCTTTGCTCAGGGTCAGGCCCTAAATCAGACAGACCATATTAAGGGATAACAATTAAGAGGGAGGATAGTGGAAATACAGAAAGGAGAAATGTAAAGGAAGTATGGAAGAAATAGAAGAATGAGCAAGGTAAAATGTTTGAAAAGAAAGAGGAAAGAGGAGGTTAGTACAATAGATTTTTCTCCCTTTTTTTGTAATTACACAACCTTTTTGCCCAATTATACACACTTACCAGGTGTATTCATTTTGTTCTTTTTTCCAGTATGGCAACCGTATCAATAGACATAAAAATAAATGTCACCAGACCGACATAATCACCTTCATCATGAGCAGTTTTAACAGGAGAGCCAGAGAAGCATATGGCCTTCTCTTAGCATCTACACAATATATTGCTACTGGACTTGTCTAATATTCTTGAAACTCCTCTGACAATTATTTCACAACTCAGGGCCCAAGATATGTTTCAGTAGACTGATTTTCAAAAGGCACCATGCAAACCTGCAACTCTTAGTTAATGGGAACGGCGAGGGCTTTGAAAATCAGATCAGAAAAACCTTCATTTGTGGAGTAAAGTCACAGCACAATTCATTCTCAGCCACACAGGACTTTTCAATGGGTTCTATGTAAAGCCATTAAAGCTTTTCTAAGCCATCAGAAAGAAGGCAAAGATCCCTTTGTGACCACATAGGTGACACAGAGCTCAGGCTGCTGGAGCCTTTATCCACACACTTTCATTATTTTCAACAGGTTTCAATTCAGCATTCAATCACCTTCAATTAGTTATTGCTTTTGTAAACAATAGCTAATGTGAAGTGTTGGAAGTGATGTGTATGTATGCGCATGGCCTTGCTTGGAACTTGTTCTATAAAACAAGTTATAAAAAACACCAGAGTTTACAGGAAGACAGTGTTTTCTACTGTATGTTCTGAAGCAAATCAGAGAAAGAAAAGAATGTGTGTATACCATGCTGACAGGGTACAAAGATCAGGAAACTTTAAACACACACACACACACACACACACACCCCCCTGACAAAACAACATATGCTTTGGAAAGTATAGGATGGACAAAATGATGATATTAGGACAACTTCTCCTGTCTACATCCAGAGTAACTCTGCTGATGTCTGGAGAGTTACCCCATATTTACATCTGCTTCACTGAGAATAGGATTCAGCACACTGAATTTCTTTAGGTAGTTGAAAGAGTATTTGGAGAGTCAGGCTTGCAAGAGTCTGCTAACTGTGATGGTCAAACTATCTGTCACTCTGGAGTACTTGCATACCATGTCTTTTTAGATGGCCTCTGGTGACTATTCCCCCTTCCGCACTTTATCAATCAGTTTCTAGATGATAATATCAAGAGAGATAGGGTCAAATTTTTCCTTCAGATATTTACATCCAACTTCCACTGCAGTCAATGTGAGCTGTATGCTCAAATCAAATGGCATAACATGACTTATATTAAGTTTTTCACTGGAAGAGAACACCAAGAGCAAGTAATGAAATAACTCCAGGACAGGTATTTTCCATCCCTCTGTATGCCATAGTTTTGCACATACTTACTACTCATACCCCAATGTGGAAGTCAAGAAACATATGGAGGCAGGAATTCTTATGATTCCATGCATATACAATTTTGTTTATGGTGGGAATCGTAACATACTTAACTGTGATTGTGAGATCAAGGTTATGTCTTGGCTTTTAGAGGCCCAGAAACCACCTCTTGCAAGTAATCAGAATGAAAGAGATTCCTTTTTTGGTTAGTAGAATAATTTATAATTACAAGACATAGGTTGAAGAATCAATTATCCTAGCTTATATTTTACAGGTGAGGATGGATTTCTTCTAAAAAAACTACCTAACTGTTTCAGCATCTCCAAAATCGCTCAAAGTTACACTATAATGAGATTCAAAAGATTCTCCAGGAAATTTGGAAGGACTTTTGGCATTTTAAAGATATGCATTTAAGCAGCTTGATAAATGTTAATATGCTATCATCCATCACCCTGTGTAAGATGTTCCTGGCATGTTGCTATTTACACAATAATACCATCAGATGTGGGCATCTTTAATAGAAATGAAAGACAGCATAGGCAACAACTTCTCCTGGTGCCAGTGGGTGCTTGACCCCCACCCCTGGCCCCACCCAACTTCACCCCTGTCCCGCCCCTGTCACCTCTGTCCTGCCCCCATTCCAACCCCTTCCCCAAAGTCCCCATCCCAACTCTGCCCCCTCCCTGCCCCATTGGACTCCTTCCCCAAATCCCCACCCCAGCCCTTCCTCCTCTCCTCCTCCCGAGCATGCCACGTTCCCGCTCCTCCCCCCCTCCCTCCCAAAGCTTGTTATGCTGCAAAACAGCTATTTTTTGGTGGCAAGTGCTGGGAGGAGAAGCGGGCATGCAGCATGCTCAGGGGAGGAGGCAGAGGCAGAGGTGAGCTGGGGGTGGGGGGCAGGGTCGGGAGCTTGGCTGCCGGTGGGTGCAGAACACCTGCCAATTATTCCCCATGGGTGCTCCAGCCCCAGAGCGTCTATGAAAGACAGATCTATACATCTTATATTCTCAGATCCACATACACAATCTTCAGAAACCAAAGACAATTGTTTGCAAAAACCAAACAAATGCAGACATAGAAGAAGGCAGGATTCTAAGAGAGAGAATAGAATGGATTGCTTTTCCAGTAGGTACTTATACCACATCCATCACCAAAGTATCTGAATGTAGTATTACGGTGGAACAACACAGAAGAGTTTTTAAAGTAAGCATACAGACAACATCTCAAAATCTAAAGGTACTTGGAAAAGGCAAGAATTAAGGAGATTTTTATCATTCTAAAGTGTCCTCCTACTCCAAAAGATAACTAAGTAAAATGGCACCAGCTTACTCAACAGGCCTGCCTTCTTGTATGTATGCAATGTAGTTGTAGCCATATTTGTCCCAGAATATTAGAGAGAGAAGGTGGGTGAGATAATCTCTTTTATTGACCAACTTCTGTTGGCCCAATAAAAGACATCACCTCACCCAACTTGTCTCCCTGTGTGTATGCATTCATGTCTGTTTGCTTTAGTAATACATACACACGTTTTACAGCATTTTGCACTGGCTAGCCCTGTACAACTAACAAAGCTAAGAGGGAGAGGGAGTCTATTTCTTGATTTTTTTCTTCAAAATAAATATATGTATAAATGAATGGGAGATGAAAACAACAAGAAAAACAAAAAAGTAAAGGAATGGGAAGGGAGGAACAGGAAAGGAAAGTAGCGCGAAAAGGAGGAGAAAGGAGAGCGACATCTTGGTTTCCATCTACCAAGGTTCTAGAAATTGCCTGCACCAGGGCTGCAACAAAGATTTGTATGTATCCTTGAACTATAGCCAATGGGGAAATGCCTGGCATAAATAATAAATAATAATAATAATAAAGAAGCACTCAACTACTGATCTGTGACTAAGGCTGATTCAGTAGAAAATATTTCTTTCCCACTGGTCTCTGCATGGGCCTTGCCAAAACAGACTGTTGCTGGAAATGTGGATCTACTGGAGTCACACTGGCTTCAGGGTGTTTGGACTTTTGGCTAGAAGTATTCAGGAGGCTTAGTAGGATAAGGGATACATCTTCAAAAATTACTTCCCAGAACTGTGTGTTGGGATATAGCCTATCATCTTATAAATTCTCCAACTCATGGAAAGCTTGGTTCTTTAGAGTAGTGCTTGTAGCCAAATGACTCATATTGCACAGATGGAAAAACAGGGACAGAAACTTGGCACAGACACTTGGCTGACCTGGTGGCTAAAGAGTGGCTAACATTTAGGAAAAAAGAGAGACCTCAGATAAATTGGAGAAGATTTGGCCTGGCTTCTATTTCGTCTTGAACATTATCTGTAGAATGCTTCACTGAATTCTCTTCACTTTCACTTGTATAATCACATCAAAGACAAGTTTCCATAAGTATCATCGAAGGTGAAAGTTGAAGACAATTTCTTTTCAATGAGACTTTATTGGCATGAAAAGCTATACAAGTGTTGTAAATGTGCAAGAAGAGAAAGAGGCCTTAGGTAAATCTACACAACCCATTCTGGTTATTAATCCCTATTGTCATCAGGTGTTGTATATAGGAAATGGATAACATCCTTTTATTTAGTTTGTGAGTCCTCTGCTAGTACTCACTGCTTTCTTTGTTTTACAAGCCGTCAGACCCCAACCAGAGAAGTCTTGTGAGTACATAGCTAGGTTTTCCGTGTTGTGAGTATTCACTAAACATGATTATGTGGACTACAATGTTCACACATATTATGTTTCTTGTATAGGAAAAAAATACACAACAGCAGTGTCCATTTCCCATCTAATGACAAGTTGCTGCATCACAGTGCTATTTCTGCCATCTGTCTCCTTTCTCTCAGTGTTACACACAGTTTTTCCTCTTGGATTTGTGCTGAGAAGTCTTATGATTCCTGACAACTTTCCTGATCTCCTTTGTATTTTGGACATTGGAATAGATGGTCTCAGCTGCTATGCAGTCTGCTCTGCGTTTTTTCCTCTCCAATCTGGCACTCCTATAAGTTCAATGGCAATCCTGTAGTTCTTGAAGGGAACACTATAATCTCAAGTGAGATGTCTATAGAGGTTGCTCTAGAATTCTTGCCTGTTCACTGAATGATATTTTTCTTCTCTCCTGTATAGTGGTAGAGGCATGCGTATAATTTTCATGCTGTTTATAGAATCATAGAAATGTGGGGCTAGAAGGGACCTTGAGAATTCATCAAGTCCAGCCTCCTGCACTGAGGCAGGACTATCTACTGTGCCACAATGTCTTAGATATCTCAAATATCAGTCAGGGTAGCAAAGGCACCACTCAGAATTCTACCTGAATGTGAGCCTGGGTCATCACTTCCCTATGCTCTTTTGCATGTTTCACTCCTCCCAGCCCTGTCATAGTTTTAATAATCCTAAAGTTGTTCTGTAAGGTTTCTGTTCCTTGCATGCTTCAGTTATGGCACTAATAGATCTTACACAACAGCCACTATGCTTTGCTGGCCTGTTTAACTTCCATTGATTTAATGGGAACTTTAGGTATTCAGTTCTTCTGAAAATCAGTCTATGGGTGTTTATGGGTTTATCCATATGAAATAGCTCACTTACCCTATGCCCTCATCAGTCTTAGATCTAACTGTCAGGCTTTCGTGATCATTAAAATTGCCTCTCCCTCACATGTTGTCATTATTTGGCTCATTGAGATCCTCTAGGAACAATGTAGCTTCCTCATCCTCATCAGCTACTTGATGAGACTTAGCAGGGATATCAACAGTGTAAATGATAGTCTAGCTCTCACTTGAGATTGTGATAAATTTCTCAGGGTTGGCATAGTTGTTTTCTGCATTGGTGGGTGCATAGTATTCTTGGACATGGAATAGACCCATGCCTGTCTTAATTTGTTTCCATGTTTTCTCCATTCATGGAATCAGTCCCTGTATACAGGGCTGTGTAACAAAAGATATAATTGTCACTTAAATTAGTACCCAAGATGCCCCAAATTCCACCCCTTTTGCGAGCCCCTTTACATTTTCTTTTTGTTGCCTACCTTCTTTGGGTGCTCCCACACTGTTTGTAGCTTCTGCTCTTGGTGGCAACAGACTAGAAGACCCCCTCGCCTGCCCCCACAGGAACCCATTCTGGTATTTTATATGAAGTTTTCTTATGTGAACTTCATTCCTTGTGGTTCTCTTCTTCTCCAATGCTCCAAATACTCTTTCCCTCAACTGCTGCTGTGTGGGCCCTTCATGGCTTTGGAATTACTCACAGCTTTAACACCTGCAGTTCCAGGACTTCCTCCTCTTTTTCCTAGCAGCTCCTATGGGCTTCACACAGCTTTGTTGTTGTTTTTTTCCCAGACCTGATATAGGTGAGCTCCTAGCTGTTACTTATAACCTTTCAAGCGCTTTTCCTCCTGGCTTCATCGCTCTTGGTTTTCACCTTTGGTTGGCTATCTTGTTCTGACAGTGTATATGAGACCCATATTTTACATGTACACATTGTTTTTCTGGCATGACTATTCTACTGCAGATAAATATTTAAGAGTCATTGTTTTGTGACAGACTGAGAGTGACTCTGGAGTCCAGTCGTTAGGGCACCCCCCTGGGAAGTAGGAGGTCCAGGGTCCAGTGCCACTTCTCCAGTCATGCTTTCATTATTTAGCCATAGTGGAACAACTTCAACAGGAGAGGTGGTGGGAGCCCCACATCAGAATATCCCATAGGTCAGTGGTTAGAGCACTATCCTGAGAGGTGGGTGACTCTCTGCTCAAATCCTTTCTTTCCCTGAAGCAGAGGAAAAAATTGAACCTATGTCTCCCACATCCTAGGTGAGTTTGTTCTGACTACTGATCTAGAAGTTATAAGATGAGCATCACCACCTCCTTTGGCTGGATTTTGAATGGAACCCCATCTGGTTGGTGGCCTCTGAGCATATCTGCTGAATTGGGCCCTGCTTACAATTTATGTGGAATAGTGCCTATCTTCCCCCACTGGGGCTTAGGCAGGAGATAGGTGTCTGGATTCTTTCACTGAGGCAGCAGTGTGCACACTCAGAGGCAGAAGCATAGTTACCTAAGGAACATTTACCCTGAAAATTTAGGTGCCTACAGGGTTCAGTGGGAGTTTTGTGGATCACAGTAGAGCAAAACTAGGCACCTAAATACCACTGTGTATCTAGGACATACCTAAGCCAGCTATTCTCAGAAGGCCCCTCTGAATTCACCCTCTATAGATGGGTTTAACTCCAGTAGAATTCCCAGAAGGTTAATGAGGTCTACCTACTCTGACATTCAGTAGGATGCATAGTCCATCCTTATTTCCACAGTTGCTGACAGTTTCCTCATCAAAGGAGCCATAAGAACAGGGAGCTCCAAGCACAAAAGAATTGCCCACGGAAACTGGAAGGACAATGCAGATGATATTATTTCCCCCCAAAAGAAATAGAATACAAAATTAAAAAGGAACAAACCAAGCATTCACACTGATGCACACACAGTAGAAATGTACAAAGCAAATATATTTGTATTCAAAACACAAAAATGCAGTTTGCTACTGTTCCTGTATTTCTCTGGATTTTGATCTTTTTAGGTGGGCTGGGAGAAACTGATTTTTCTTGTTGTTTTTGCAACCATAAAAAACTGACTAAAACTATCCCACAGAGAAAGAGCTGACAGTTTTCTAATATCTTCCAATTAAAAATATATGAATATATTTTATAAAAAATTATTAATGTGGCTCAAACTCTATTCCCCCCCCAAAAAAAATCAATAGCTTACCCACAGTAAGCATCCTCAGATGCACCAGTCAATTGTAAGAACTAACAGTGTAAAAAAGATCAAATTAAAATGTTTACCCAGATGTATCTACTGGAAAGAGGAAAACAAGTATTATTGGAAACTAGAGATGGGCTCAATCTGCAAAAATCAGATTTGCATTTTGAAATCCCACACTTCAGAGTCATTCAGATCTAGAATTTTAGGTCCTGATCCTGCAATGAGCTCACTGCGAGCCAACCACCTGCACCAATCAGAGCTAATTGTAGGATAGATGTCTACGTTCTGATCCTGCAAAAAACTTACATTCATGCTTAATTTTATGTACTGGAAGTATCTCAATGAGACTACTCTCTGTGCATAGAACATTAAGCATGTGTCTGTCTTTGCCTGATCAAAATCTTACTTTATCCCATTATAAAGAGCCTGTTTTATTTACTTCTTTAATTAGATTTAGCTCACACACACACACACGAAAAAATTTGTCTTAGTGAAATTAAAATTGGAATTCAGATGCAAGAACAAATTTTGAGATGTGGATAGTCGAAATTCACACCTGGGTTTTTGGCCTAAGCTATCTGAAAGTGAAAAGATGTGTTCCTTTCAAATTTGATTTCACACTTAAAAAGTATTTCTAAATGCATTCTACCAATCATTGCTAATATGATTTGCTATAGAACTGACTGTGACATTTAATAGAGTTCTTCATGAATTGATCCCTGTGTCCAAACTGAGCTCCACTGAAGTCAATTGGGCTCTGTGTGGACAGAGGGATCTGCTTGTATGAAGCTCATTGCAGGATTAGGGCCTAAGGGTATGTCTACATTCAGAGGTGGATTAAGCTTTTATGGGTTCCTGGGCTAGAGCAAGCGGGGGCCCCTCCTCACCTTCCGCCTGCAGTCCCTCCCGACCTTCTCCACGCTGCTGCCAGGGAGCTACTCAGATGGGCAGAGCGGGTTGGGGAGCAGGAGCGCCCATTTTTCTAGGTCTCCCCAGGTGCCCGGGGCATGGGCCCTGTTGGCCCAGTGGCTAGTCATCCACCACTGTCTACAGTGCATTTTAAAACCCATGAGAGCAAATCTCAGAGCCCAGGTCTACAGGTTTGGAGTCACACTACAGTGCTAAAAACATCAGTGTAGATACTTGGGCTTGGGCTTTGAGCAGGGTGGACTTCATATCCTGATCGCCAACCCACGCTGCAACATTTACACTCCTGTTTTCAGTGCTGTAGTGCAAACCCAGCAAACTTAAGTCTGTAGATATCCAGGTTGAGAGACTTCCTGCTGCAGGTTTTAAAACCCAGTGTAGACATACCCTAAATGTACACCAGTTTTCCAGAAAAAAATATTTTCCCCTAGAAAAGGAGGCCCCTGATTTTGTGGGTTGAAGCCTGAACCTGAGTGCTTGGCACAGGACCTGAGGTAGACTAGTGTAAGGTCTCTTGCACCTAACTTTGTGACTTCTGATTCTGTAACTAGTTGAGAGCTGACTCAGGCACTGGCATATGTGAGAGCAGCTTGATATACGGTAGCATGATCATCTCATGTGGCAGGACTTGGCTACTATGTCTCAGAATATTTATAGAGGTTTTTGTGCAGGACAGATCCCTTTTACAAAAGAAATGGGGATACCCAAACATGTGAACAGGAGTGCATATATATCATACAGATCCAAGGCAATAATCAGTGGAACTAAGAAGCAGTACAGGGCAGTGATGGGAAGACAGAATAAGACACGGTTTTGGATCCAGTGACTGAGGGGGCTGTGCCGCATACTTACCTAGACAATGTAGGGGTAGAACGAAGTTATGGATGGGGAAGAGCAAAAGGTGAGGCAAGAAAAGCAACATCAAGATGTTTGCAAATCCGGGGTCCCAGTTTTGTTGGTTATTTTGACTTGATTCCAAAAAGCAAAGTAAACCTGTCAGTTGGACATTGAGAGCCTCCAGTATTGCTGCTCTGACTTTTTGCACTGTGCCTCTAATCAAATGTGACACTGGATGTTTTGTACCATTAGGGCAATGTGGTCTAGATGAAACTACTATATGACAGATGCTCAGCTGTTTGGAAAGCCATATTGAAAGAGGAGTTATCAATGGTTTCTGTCAAAGTGGGAAGATGTATATAGTGGGGTCCTGGAGGCATGTGTCCTATGTGCAGTACTATTCAAAATTGTCATTGATGACTTAGATGATAGAGTGGAGAATATACTTATAACATTTGCAGATGACACCAAGCTGGGCACAGTCACTGGCACTTTGGAGGCCAGGATTAGAATTCAAAATGACTGGGATAAATTGAACAATTGGTCTCAAATCAACAAGATGAAATTGAATAACGACAAGTGCAAAGTACTAGCCTTAGAAAGGAAAAATCAAAGGCACAAATACAACATGGGGAATAACTGGTGAGGCAGTAACATGGTTGAAAAGGGCCAGTAGATTATAGTGGATCGTGAATTGCATATGAACCAACAACGTGAAGCAGTTGGGAAAAAGGCTAATATTCTGGATTAACAGGAATGTTGTATGTAAAACATGGGAGGTAACTGTTTCACTCTACTAGGCTCTGGCGTATGAAGTCCAATTCTGGGTGCCACACTTCAAGAAAGATGTGGACAAACTGGAGAGAGTCCACCACAGGTGAGCAGCAAAAATGATAAAAGGTTTAGAAAACCTGACCTACAAGAAAAGGCTTAAAATAGTGGGCATGGTTAGTCTTGAGAAAAGACAATTGAGGGGGGACCTGATAACAGACTTCAAATATGTTGAGGGCTGTTATGAAAAGGTTTGTGTTCAGTTGCTCTTGATGTCCACTGAAGATAGGACAAGAAGTAATGGGCTTAAGCTGCAGCACAGGAGATTTAGGTTAGATATTAGGAAAAACTTTTAAGTATAAGAATAGCTAAGCTCTGGAATAGGCTTGCAAGGGAGGTTGTGGAATCCCCATCATAGGAGGGTTTTAAGCACAGGGTAGATCTTATCAGCCGAGGTTTAGTTGGTTCTGCCTCAGCAGGGGAGAGGGAAGGCAGGTCGTGTGGACCTGATGACCTCTCAAAGTACATTCCAGTTCTACATTTCTGTGAGTCCATGATTATTTTATTGCAATCATTTTATGGTTAAGACAGAAAGAAAAAATGTATAACTGACTCACCAGCTACACAGACTACACAATATGTTGTTCGCACTGAAACACCAGGGTGGCAAATGAGTAACATTTATGTGAGAACAGTTAAGCACATCTTTGTAATGAATGGTGTCATTGCAGTTAAGTGCCTAACTAACTCTTCTTGGAACATGTACAATGCAGACTAGATATTGCAAAAATGAACTGAATTGAGTACAGGGCTTGAAATGAAACAGATATCCCAAATTATGGTTCAGTAAGGAAGAGACACTCAAAGCCTTCTTGGGGGTTTAATTATCTGGTACCGTTCCCAGGTTCCAACCAGACAAGGTAACACAACCTCCTCCATTTTCAGTTTACTCCTATGTTAGAGCTAGCTAAATTTAACCTGTCTGTCTCTTAGTTTCTTTTCCCTTAATTCCCTCAGTGCAAGCCCATACCTGAGGGAACTGGTAGGTGGCACTCCCTCCTCACCAACTCTCCTGCAGTCCCAGAGCATTCTGAAGCAACCTCCTGGGTGAGGTGCCAGTTCAGCAAAGCACTTAAGTATGTACTGAAATTTAAGCATGTGGTTAAGTTGAAGGCACTTAAACATAAGCTTCAAGCTGAGTATTTGCTTTAACACTTCCACACTGTGCTGAACTGGGGGCCGAGCAAAGAAGAGTACTCACCTGCTGCAGCTCCCTCACCAGCACCTCCTCAGGCCTCCATTAGCCATGGTACTTGGGGCAGGAGGAGACAGTGTTGTTCTGGCTGCTGTCCTGCTGTGAAGAAAACACCCACAGCCCTTACAGGTGAGCAGGATAGGCGCTGCATTGCCCCACGTATCACAGGTACCCAGTGTAATCTCACATAAAGATATCACTCCGTGGGATCTGGAAAAAAAAGTAGTGCCTAAACAAGTATCTGTCTGCAGAAACATGTCCCTTACCACTTGTTTTCCTGCCTTAGGGCCAAAGGTTTTAGTTCCAGAACTGGAACCCCCTGGTTCAAATAGAAAATGTACAATCTGAAGAAGAATAGAGCATACATTTCTTATACATCACTGACCAGATTTGCCCACGCACTGAATTGCTATGGTTCTTCAAGTAACTCTACTAGCTCGACTTCACTCACTGCTATGAATGGGTGCCTGCTGCCCTCTGACTTGGCTGGAGGCCTGGAACATGGGACTATTCAGCCAGCTATCGGACTGATTCTGCATTGCAGCTGTTTGTCCTGAGTGCCAAAGTCTGCTAGTGAACAATGAGTGACTGGCCACCTGGCCTGAGCTATTCTGCCAACTGCCACTTCTGGTCTTAGGCTATCACACAAAATCATTGTGAGTATCCAGCCTAGTTGCATAAGCCAGGTGCATTCTTAACTGGTTCTCACTGCCCCACACCCCTGTATCAATAAACCAAGCCCAGGTTTTACCCTGGCTTCAGTCTGCCCTTGGGGCCTCCCTCAAGACGACTGTGTCAGCAGCTGCTGGGGTTCTACTATAAAGAAATGAATTGTTAGTGGCTGCATAGCAACAATGGCTTTTTTCCCAGCACTTAGGCTACCCAGTTGTTTGGAATTCCAGCCAGCTTCCTGTGATACTTTCACAGCAGCTTCTACACAGTTGACCTTGCAATGAATTTTTACCCTATGTTCTAGATAGCTGTTGTGACTGTCCTCATAATGCTCACAGGGCACATTCCTCAATCTTTTTCTTTGAGTTAAGGCTTTTTTCCAAGATGTTCACCTTCACCTATGGTGGGAAAAGGGATTTGCCCTGGCCAAAGTTGTGCTGGTTTTCTGTCCACTTCTTCAACAGTATTGCCTATTAGTAGTGGATTAAGTGATTCACACATACATATAGCGTTGGAAGTGCTTTGACAACTTTGAAGTGTAAGGGAAAGAATTTGAGAAACCCACAAAAATTTGGGAAGAATTAAGGCTCTGTCTGTGAATATATCACTTTCCATTGTGTCTATATTTTGCAGGGATTTCTAAACAACTTACTTAATAACAATGAAGTAATAATAAATACAGTGAAACCTGTTCTAAATGACCATTCACAGGACCAGCAAAATTGTCTTTAAGCAGGTATCAACCAGACTTGTAGTTGGTGCATTTGGGAATACTTTGCTGTGGTCTCTTAAGACAGAAGCTGCTTGTATTCACTTCCGAGACCATTCATAGTCAATCCCATCCTACCTAACATCACTACTGAGTTGCTGATGCTCACCTCTGATCGGCCTCCTCTGCCCACTTGTTAAATTTTCAAATACACACCTTCATGGTTTCTCCCATGCTGCCTCACTCGTATGTGAGGAGCTCCCATAAACATCTGCATAGCTACCTCATTATTCACCTTCAAACCCTTCTCAAAACTTGCCTTTGCCAGGGTGCTTACAAAAAAACCTCAACGAGCATTAGGCTATGGTGTGCTGAGACCCCTGCCTACCATGTTGATCAGCACTGTCTCATTGTTTACTTGTATCCATCTGTTGTCCTTTGTCTTATACTAGGATTGTGAGACCGTTGGCACGGGGACTGTCTTTTTGCTCTGTGTTTGTACAGTGCCTATCACAATGGGGTCCTGATCGCTGATGAAGGCCTGGAGGTACTGTGGTAATACAAATAATAAATAAGAAGTTGGCAATTAAGTAAAGCCTCTTGCACAGATTTTACAGTAATAATACTAGTCAGTTTCTTGGTTTCTGCAGTGTGCATGTGATAGGCATTCTGCATGTAGACCCCTGCAATCTCGGCCCTCTGTGACTGGGATGCTGTGCTCCATTGTGGATGTAAGAAGCAGGATTTACCATTCATTGTCAGCATTACTTCTAATGTTGCTTATTTGCAGTCAGGTGCTTAATGCTATATGAATGAGGCAGGGCGGGGGAGAGCAGACGCTTGGGTTTAATGCAGAATTGATTTGCCTAAAGAGGATCAGAGATGTCAGGCTCACCAATGAGCTGAAGAGTTAATTAGATATTTTCAAAATAAAAAGTTAAGACAGGATAAAGAGGTGTAGGGATGAAGAAGGAAATCAGATAAGACAGTCAAAAAGGGGCAGGCCTATAGGCCTTGAATATTCTTTTTTCTGTTCTTATGAATTCTCATGCTCTTGCATACTAAGCCAAGATCAATGGAGATTAATCACTTGTACAGAAACCATTGTGAACTCATGGCAGGCTTTTAAAGTTTAAATTTGTTTATTGAGCACAATTTGGTTAGCATCAGGTGCTGAAGTTATATACACCCCGACACTAGCATAGAAATTACTTTATTTAGCTCCCAGTTGTAAGTTTCTATAGCAACTGGGCCCTATAGCAGTAAGCTGAGGTTTCTGGCATATGAATACTGCTGCTGCTAGACACTGGTAATACTGTATTTTAGGGGACTCTACTGCTGTTTAATTCTTTTTAAGCTGTTCTCCACCCCTCCCTGGGTCTTTCTTCAGCATAACTGTGCCTGCTTAGTCATACGTTTAATTACAGTTTTTGCACCGAACCTTCTTCCTCTTGGCTGTAGTACAAAGTATCTATTTCAGTCAAGGTTCAATTTCCCTTGAATGGTTAGCATGATGATGTGTGCCACACACTCAGAAGCTTTAACTATCATGTAAACTGTGAAAAAAATGGTGGGGAAGTGGTCATGGTGCAGATGTTAGGGAATGCCTGAAATAACGAGGCTTGTCTAAGATTTGGTGCCATGATCAGATCAGATTTCATGAGAGGAAGCTGGGCAAAGCCAGGTCAGCACTTGGCAGGAGATCTCCAAGGAACCCTGTGCAAGTACTGGTGATTCAGTAAGTTCTCCTGTTGCACCAGAGTCAGAATTTCATCAATGCTCCCAAATGGTATAAGGGGGCATTGCGCTGCCGGCAGTGTTATCTTTTAGCTAACATGTAAAACTGAGATCCTGACCACTTGAACTCATTAAAAAAAATATCTCATGGCACTTCATATTGGCCAATGAGATATTCACTGGAGACTTTTGATCGTATTCCACCCCAGTAAGTTACACTGCACCTAGCTCTACTCCCTGATACACTTACAACTGAATGTGTTTTTATTTTCTTCTCATCTTACCCGAAACTTTTGAGCCCCGTTCGAAAGCTGTTGTATTCCACCTTAGAGGTGGTTGCATTTTACTAGTGAGCAGAAGGATCGAACACAGTGGTCACTGAGAGCCGTCTTTATCTTGATTTCTTTTAAATGCACTAATCCATGATCTTTTGCCAGAGTTAGCTTTTTTCTCTCCTTTGAAGCCCATTAAAATGTTTGGCTGAGGTGTTCTATAGATGTGCAAAGCATAGTTATGACAACAGGGAGTATAAACATGAATGTGTGTTTGGTGGTTTAATAATAATAAAGTATTTTGATACTGTGGTTTCTTTTAGATATCCAAGAGGAGAATCCTATGATTTCCCCCCAAAATAAAGTGCATGTCCCTTGTACATTTTCATGAGCAGGCACACTGGATGACTGATTGAACTATAAGATTTTATATGCTCTTGGAGGGCCCTTCCTCTCTCCCCTGGTTTGATTCCTTCAAATCCGAAGGAAACATGTTACTCAATTCAACACCTTAAAGTAGTGTGTCTCTTCTGCTGTCCTGGAGCAAACAGTCCCTGGGAGAGTGTCTGTGCTGTCTTGATCAAGCCACAGAAAACAAATGTTTAGGTACATGAGATCAAAATGTGTTTTTCCATGACTTGGTCTGCAACAGCAGCATCCATGTGTTCTGAATAACATTGCCCTCATATACCCACAGGTGGGTTGGCCCAGGGAACAAAATCTAACTTGAAAAGAGGTTGCTGGAGGGCAAAATGGAATGGCAGGGAGGTAGAACAGGTAATTAAGGTCAGGTGTGTAATCTTATCTGCCCTCAGGTTGAGGGTGTTACCGGTAGACTTCTTTTCCTCTCCCCCAGGCCCGGTTGGGCTGTATAGTCCTTGAGAGTATTTGACTGGAAAATCCACTCATCAGGTGATGTGCAGCCTGTCCTGTTCTTATGGCAGAATCCCCTCTCAGTTTTGCTGACTGCTCAGGGATTGCTAGCTTTATCTTGTTGGGCACTGTTCCCAGCTGATATAGATTGTTCCTTAAATTGCTATATCAGAAAGAGTTACTGAAGGCATCTATCTTAGAACAGGACCCATGGCCCCAAAACATATCATGATAGCATATCCCACAGAAGAGAAAGCACAGCTCATAGGAGGATTCAGAAGTTGGAGACTAGTACCTGGAAATCATTTGTCTGCCCTACTGGGAGTCTGTCTGCAGCACATGCATCCACAGCAGGTAGGGTTGCCAGGTGTCCAGTTTTCAACCAAACACGAGGTTGAAAAGGGACCCTCCCCAGCCCGGTTAAAATGAAGGTGGGTGGGAGAGAGCAAGTGACAGAGGGAGGAAGGAAACAGACGAGGCCTCATAGAAGGGACGGGGCCAGGGTGTTTGGTTTTGTTCGGTCAGAAAGTTGGCAACCCTAGCAGCAGGGCCTGCTGTCACTCTCACTAAGCACAGGACATGTTACCAGCATCTTCCTGCAAAGAGTGCCTGACTTTTCTGCCCTGTCTTCCTTGAGGACATGTATGTGCAGAAGCATGGGAGCTTTGCAATTTCTTTTGTTTTGCCCTCTCAGGCTTCTGGTTTCGCTCTCTGGATGCTATGAAAGGGCTTTTCAAAATGGCAGCCAGAGACAGCTGCTGAGGCAACTTTGAGGCAGGAATCTGACTGGAGAAAAGGAGTGGGGGCCCTTTTCAGAGCATGAAAATCCTGTAACTTGACTAGTAATCCCCCAGTCTGCACCAAATAGTCAGGAAGGGAAATATAAAAATGAGAAGAGTGTGTGTGTGTGTGTATTTTCACTTTTGAGATAATAAATCTATGAATTTTATTATAGGATTGCTGAATGGTACACTGCTGTTGGAATTATACCTTAACATAATATACAAGCTAATTAAGTATAAGGACTTGGCCAAAAAAAGAAGAGGAGGTCATTGTATCACTTCTAGTCTTTGCTTTCATGTAGACACATTTCATTTTCTTTCATGAATCTATGCTGATTAGGTTTTGCTTAATTCTGGCTATAACCCCATTTTCAACAGAAACAGAAGTGAGTTACCAGACAGAATATTAAACTTAATTACTACCTAATTTTTAATTGTTCAACATGTCTACTGCTAAATTGCTTCACTAATGAATCACGAGCAGGCTGGGTGTATTATTCAGTAAACCGGCCTTTCTTGTTTTGCTTTAGTTCGTAGGACAAATGATCAGTGAAATAGTGAAAGGCAGGGATTTCTCATGGTGCCTCTGAGAACAACTTCCACTTAGTGTTTTCATTTATTTCTAACTCAGTGTCTAACAGGTTTCTAATGGAAGAGACAACCTTTGTAACAGGCAACTGCAGGAAAATGGTAAGGTATGATCCAAACAGAAAAATCTCATTTAGGTCTCGTGTTCTGTAGTTCATTTCTTTGGATTATTTCACTCCTCCCCACACCTTTTTTCATGAACTTTCCCACTGTGCCCAAAGCCTGGGTGTGACAGAAAGCACAAAAACAACCTAGCTTTCTGATTGCCTGCTAACGGGTATTATCATCACAATAGAACAACTTGGCTGATTAAACAGATTAAGTTTTTATTTAGCGTAACAAGAATTAAAGTGTTATACTAGTTTAAACTGTAATAAAATTTGTTTGAGTAGGCTTTATCTACCTGTAATGATGCTCAGTGTCCAAAGGACCTTACTTTGAGCCTCTGCCTGAAAGCAGTTAATATTGTGATTTTATCACAAGGCTCTCACTCATGATGTCTCATTGTTACCAAGGCTTTAAAATGTTAGCCCAAGTGTTCTCCACAGAAACGCTATGTTTAAAAGCAAATACTGACATATTTTTAGAAAGTATATTCAAAACTGATGAAAAGGAAAGCAATCTAATGTTGGAGTGGATTTCATCTGGGAAAGCCCAAAGATGTTTTCCATGTGAGTAGCGAGAATCCAGTTTCAGCAAGTAAAGAAGCTCGGGAAAAGTTAGTTAATAGAATACTACTTTATATCTTTCATCCATAGATTTCAAAGCTATGTAAAAAGGGAGCAAATATTATCCACATTTTACAGAGGGGGAAACTGAGTAACGGGGCGGTTATGTTTCTAGATAGGCAGCAAACCAACAAGAGGTAATGCCATTTTAGATTTAGTATTGGTAAGTAATGAGGACCTCTTAGAAGAGCTGGTTGCAGATAACAGCCTTGGTTTGAATGATCATGAGTTAATTCAGTTTAAATTAAATGGAAGGATAAACAAAAATAGGTCTGCAACTAGGGTCCTTGATTTCAAAAGGGCAAACTTTAAAATAAATTAAGAAAATTAGGGAAATGGACTGAACTGAATAATTCAAGGCTCTGAATGTGACTGAGGCTTTGAATAACTTTAAGTCAAAGTTGCAAAAGTTATCTGAAGCAAGGGGAAAAATTTGTAGGGAAGGTTTGCAGACCAAAAGTGGATGAGCAAGCATCTCAAAACAGGTTATTGAGAGAAACAGAACACCTACAAGGAATGGAAGATGGGAAAGACCAGCAAAGAAAGCTACCTCTTGGAGGTCAGAAAGTGTAGGGGAAAAGTGAGAACTGCCAAAAGCCAGTGGGAGTTGGACCTTGCAAAGGAAATTAAAACTAAAAATGTTTTATAGCCATAAAGGAACTGGGACTGCTAAATGCTGAAGATAGGGTCAAGATTAAAGATCATATAGGCATGGCCCAACACCTAAATGAATACTTTGCCTCAGTTTTTTAATAAGACTAACAAGGATCTAGGCATAGTGGCACGGTGGCTAATGGGAATGAGGATATGGAAGTACAAATTACAATATCTGAGGTGGAAGCCAAACTCAAACAGCTTATGGGACACAATATCAGAGCCCAGATAATCTCCAACTAGGAATATTAAAGAAACTGGCAAATGAAATTGCAAGCCCAATGGCAAGCATTTTCAGTGAATCCATAAACTCAAAGATTGTACCCTCTGACTAGAGAATTGCTAATATAGTACCTATTTTTAAGAAATGAATGAAAAGTGATCCAGGAAACTACAGGCCTGTTAGTTTGACCTCAATTGTATGCAAGGTCTCGAAACAAATTTTGAAAGAGAAAAGTAGTTAAGAACATAAAGGTAAATGGTAATTGGAATAAAATACAACACGGTTTTATAAAAGGTAGATGATGCCAGGCCAACCTGAGCTCTTTCTCTGAGAAAACTGATTTTCTAGACAAAGGAAATACAGATATAAATTACCTAGATTTCAGTAAGGGATTTGGTCCAATATCACATGGGAAATTAGTTAAATTGGATAAAATGGGGATTAAGGGACATCTACATAGAACACATCACTGGACATCGGCAATACCAGGAAGGATGAGCTGGAGTGCTGATGAGAAGCACAGTCAGGAAAGTAACTGAAATACTTTCCTCATGGATTGTATTTTCTAAATGGACAACCTACCCTAAATTGTCAAATTACTGAGGGACAATCTTCACTCATTGCTATATTTGCTTTCCGCAACCCACTCTCTATATAACTTTTCATGAGTGATGTACCCAAATACTCAGATGCTAATATCTAAACTATATTCTTAAAGTTACTCACCTAAATTTATGTTTTTTGCTGATTATGCACTATATGCATCTTAAACAGACTTTGTATTTGTGGATAATCTAAGCACTCTACCCAGATGTACACTCTTTTCTTAACCTGTGTACTATATATTTTTTTAACATTAGCTTTAATAAAAATTTTGAATCTGAGAAGTGAAAGATGGATAAGGAACTGGTTAAAGGGGAGACTGCCACAGATCATACTGAAAGGTGAACTGTCAAGCAAGAGGGAGGTTACTAGTGGAGTTCCTCAGAGAACTGTCTTGGGACCAATCTTATTTAACATTTTCGTTCATGACCACAGCACAAAAAGTTGGAGTGTCCTCATAAAATTGGCAGATGATGCAAAGTTAGAAGATATTGCCAATACAGAGGTAGATCAGAATATCATACAAGAAGGTCTGAAGGACCTTGAAAACTGGAGTAATAGAAATGGGATGAAATTTAATAGTGCAAAGTCATGCATTTAGGGACTTAAGAATTTTTGCTATAAACTGGACATGTATCAGCTGGAAGTGAAGAGAGGAGGAAAAAAAGCCAAGGCATATTGGTCAATCACAGGATTACTATGAGCCACCAATATGATTCAGCTGTGAAAAAGGCTAATGCAATCCTAGAATGCATCAGGCAAGGTATTTGCTGTTGAGACAGGGAAGTGTTACCAGCACTAAGCAAGGCACTGGTGAGACCTCATTTGGAATACTATGTGCAATTCTGCTTTCCCATGTTTACGAAAGATGAATTCAAACTAGAACAGGTGCAGAGAAGGCTACTAGGATGATCAGTGGAATGGAAAACATATTTGATGAGAGGAGACTCATGGAGCTTGGCTTGTTTAGCCTAAGCTACTGTAGGCTTACGGGAGAGAAGATTACTCTCTATATATACACATCAGAGGGATAAATACCAGGGAGAGAGGGAGGAGTTATTTAAGTTAAGTACCAATGTGGACACAAGAACAAATGGATATAAACTGACTATTAGCAAGTTTAGGCTCAAAACTAGACAAAAGTTTCTATCACAGAAGTGAAGTCTTCCAAGGGGAGCAGTGGGGGCAAAAAACTTAAGTGAGCTTCAAGCCTGAGCTTTATTAGTTTATGGAGGGATGGTATGATGAGGTTGTCTACAATGGCTTGTGGTCCATCTGCCACTCCTAGCAGGAAATATCCCTAATGACTAGAGGTGGGCACTAGATAGTGAGGGCTCTGAGTTACTACAAAGAATTCTTTCCCAGGTGTCTGGTTTGTGGGTCTTGCTAACATGCTCAGGGTCTACCTGATTGCCATATTTGGGGTCAGGAACCTATTTCCCTCCAGGTCAGACTGGCAGAGACCCTGGGTTTTTGTGCCTCTCTCTTCAGCCTGGGGCACAGGTCACTTGTTGATTTAAACTAGTGTAAATGGTGGATTCTCAGTAACTTCAAATATTTAAATCATACTTTCAGGGACCTCAGGAACTCAGCCAGCGGTTATGGTTCTGTTGTAGGCAGAGGTAGGTGAGGTGCTGTGGCCTGCGATGTGCAGGACATCAGACTAAATGATTACCATGGTTCCCTTCTGGCCCTAAAAACTGGTGAGTCTAAGAAATTTGAGCTTAGTGCCTCTCATTGAGAATGCCTTGATGCCAGGTCCCAGACATTTTAAATTGAAGGCTTATTGGCAAGAACACTTCAGTTGATCGCTGGCATTGTGAAAGGATATGAGCTGAGAGTTAGTTTCTAAAGAAAGCAGGACCTAAACTAGAGGTAAAGACTAGATTCAAGAACAACAGCTTGTACTGCACCTGAAAATAAATTGGAAGCCAGTGATGATTATGGCTCACTGACACAATTAGATTGGTGCAGAAAGCTTTTCAGAAAACAAAGATTCAGGGAACCAGTAGAAATGAAAATGTGTAAGGGCTGCTGCATTCTGTACAAGCTAAAACGTCTACATGAGGCTATAGCTGAAGACCACTCAGAACACATTGCACAAATCATTCTGCTGCTGACAAAAGCATAGAAGGCTACATTTAAAGTGGTGTAGGTTAAGTCATCTTGTCTCAGGTCACACAATGAGTTAGTGACAGTCCAACAGAACCAAGTTCTTCTAACATCCATTCTCCTGCTCCAAGCACTATTCAGCACTGCTTGTCATATGACCAACCATACTAACATGACACACACAAGGCACTTTCTTAGCCTTGGTCTACACTAAGAGTTTAGTTAGAATTTAGCAGTGTTAGGTCGATTTAACCCTGCACTCCTCCACACGGCCAAGCCTGTTTTGTTGACTTAAAGGGCTCTTAAAATCGATTTCTGTACTGCTCCCCGGCTAGGGGTTTAGTGCTAAAATTGACCTCGATGGGTCGAATTTGGCATAGTGTGGATGCAATTTGACAGTATTGGCCTCCGGGAGCTATCCCAGAATGCTCCATTGTGCCCGCTCTGGACAGCACTCTCAACTCAGATGCACTGGCCAGGTAGACAGGAAAAGCCCCAGGAACTTTTGAATTTCATTTCCTGTTTGGCCAGCATGGCGAGCTGATCAGCACAGGTGACCATGGAGTCCCAGAATTGCAAAAGAGCTCCAGCATGGACCAAACGGGAGGTATGGGATCTTATTGCTGTATGGGGAGAAGAATCTGTGCAGACAGAACTCCATTCCAAAAGAAGTAATGCTAATATATTTGCCAAAATCTCCAAGGTCACAATGGACAGAGGCTTCAACAGGGACACACAGCAGTACCAAGTGAAAGTTAAAGAGCTCAGACAAGCCTACCAAAAAACAAAGGATGCAAACGGTCGCTCCGGGACAGAGCCCCATACATGCCACTTCTATTGTGAGCTGCATGCAATTCTAGGGCAGGGGCCTACCCTACCCCACCACTGTCTGTGGACACTTGCAAGGGGAGAGTCTCAAGCAACAAAGATGAGGATTTTGTGCATGAGGAAGATGATGAGGAGGAGGCAGTTGAGGATAGCACACAGCAGGCAAGTGAAGAAACCCTTCTCTCTGGAAGCCAGGAACTGTTCATCACCCTGGAGTCATTACCCTCCCAACCCTCCCAAGGCAGGCTCCCAGACCATGAAGCCAGAGAAGGCACCTTTGGTGAGTGTACCTTTGTAAATACAATACAGGGTTTAAAAGAAAGCGTGTTTAATGATTAATTTTCCCTGAAGACTTGGGATGCATTTGCGGCCAGTATAGCTACTGGAAAAGTCTGTTAACGTGTCTGGGGATGGAGCGGAAATCCTTCAGGAACATCTCCATGAAGCTCTCCTGGAGGTATTCTAAAGGCCTTTGCCAACGCGGTTGGGGGAGGCCCATTCATGCTGAGCTGTTCGCGTTTGGCTGAGAGGGATCTTCCCTGTTACTAGCCACATGGTGGGGGGGAGGAAGGCCGGGGGTGAAGCACATGTGCTATGTAATGTGAATCGCTTGATTCAGTGTGAAATAGTCTTCCCTTTGTTCTCTAAAATGTATCTTTTTAAATACTTCTCTCCCTTTTTTCCTCCCACAGTAGCAAATGTTTCTACGCTCCCCCTATCATCTCCGTCCCAGAGGCTAGTGCAGATTAGAAGGTGAAAAAAACACACTTGTGATGACATGTTCTCAGAGCTCAGCAGAATGCGTGGAAGCAAACAATGGCAGAGTCCAGGAAAGTGTTAAATGAACGCGATGAGAGGAGGGAGGAGCACGCTGAGAGGAGGCAGGATGCAATGCTGAGCCTAATGGAGGAGCAAACTGATATGCTCAGGCATCTGGTGGAGCTGCAGAACAGGCAGCAGGAGCACAGACCGCCGCTGCAGCCCCTGTGTAACCAACTGCCCTCCTCCCAAGTTCCACATCCTCCTCACACAGACGCCCAAGAATGCAGCGGGAGGGGAGGCAACAGGCACCCAGCCACCCCACCCCAGAGGATTGCCCAAGCAACAGAAAGCTGGCATTCAATAAGTTTTGAACTGTAGTGTGGCCTTGTCCTTCCCTCCTCTCCTCATCCACCACCCCACCCGGTGCTTCCCTCCTCACCCACCCCTCCCGGGCTACCTTGTGAGTTTTCCCCCTATTTGTGTGATGACTTAATAAAGAATGCACGATTTTGAAACAATAATGACTTTATTGCCTCTGAAAACAGTGATGGAAGGCGGGAGGTCAGTTGGCTTACAGGGAAGTAGAGTCAACAAAGGGGGTGGGTTTTCATCAAGGAGAAACAAACAGAAATGTCACACCATAGCCTGGCCAGTCATGAAACTGGTTTTCAAAGCTTCGCTGATGTGCAGGGTGCCCAGCTGTGCTATTCTAATCACCCTGGTGTCTGGTTGCATGTAATCGACTGCCAGGCGATTTGCCTTAACCTCTCACCCCACCATAAATGTCTCCCCCTTACTCTCACAGATATTGTGGAGCACACAGCAAGCAGCAATAATAATGGGAATATTGGTTTCACTGAGGTCTAACCTAGTCAATGAACTGTGCCAGGGCGCTTTTAAACGTCCAAATGTACATTCTTCTACTACCATTCTGCACTTGCTCAGCCTATCGTTGAACTGCTCCTTACTGCTGTCCAGGGTGCCTGTGTATGGCTTCATGAGCCATGGCATTAAGGGGTAGGCTGGGTCCCCAAGGATAACTATAGGCATTTCAACATCCCCAACGGTAATTTTCTGTTCTGGGAAGTAAGTTCCTTCCTGCAGCTGTTCAAACAGACCAGAGTTCCTGAAGATGCGAGCAACATGCACCTTTTCTGGCCATCCCACATTAATGTTGGTGAAACATCTCTTGTGATCCACCAGTGCTTGCAGAACCATTGAAAAGTACCCCTTGTGGTTTACATACTGGCTGCCAAGGTAGTCCAGTCCCAAGGTAGGGATATGCATTCTGTCTATCACCGTACCACTGTTAGGGAACCCCATTGCAGCAAAGCCATCCACTATGACGTGCACATTTCCCAGAGTCACTATCCTTGATAGCAGCAGCTCAGTGATTGCATTGGCTACTTGGATCACAGCAGCCCCCACAGTAGATTTACGCACTCCAAATTGATTCCCAATTGACCAGTAGCTGTCTGGCGTTGCAAGCTTCCAGAGGGCTATTGCCACTCGCTTCTCAACTATGAGGGCTGCTCTCATCTGGGTATTCTTGTGCTTCAGGGCAGGGGAAAGCAAGTCACAAAGTTCCATGAAAGTCTTCTTATGGATGCAAAAGCTTTGCAGCCACTGGGAATCATCCCAGACCTGCAACACTATGCGGTCCCATGAATCTGGGACCAGAATTGGCATTCCATGGCAGGAACCTGCCCCATTAGCACCATGATGTCCAAATTGCCAGGGCCATGCTTTGAGAGAAGTCTGTGTCCATGTCCTCATCACTATTGTGATCATGCTGTCGTCCCCTCCTTGCCTGCTTTTGCAGGTTCTGCACTTACTGCAGGATGATGCGTGAGGTGTTTACAATGCTCACAACAACAGCAGTGAGCTGAGCGGGCTCCATGCTTGCTGTGGTATGTCCTCTGTAGGAGAGCAGAGTTGCAGCGGAAGTGGTGCATGATGACGGATGCCACGAGACTAGATATTTATACAGAACTATGGGAGGACCCGCGAAGTGGATTCATGGGACCAGGAGAGCAGAGTTGCAGCAGCAGCGGTGGATAATGACGATGGTTAGCAGTCCTACTGCACTGTCTGCTGACAGCAGTATGGCATTTGCATGGAAAAAGGGCGTGAAACGATTGTCTGCCATTGATTTCACAGAGGAGGGGTGTCATAAATATAAAGGGAAGGGTAAATACCTTTAAAATCCCTCCTGGCCAGAGGAAAAACCCTTTCACCTGTAAAGGGTTAAGAAGCTAGGATAACCTCGCTGGCACCTGACCAAAATGACCAATGAGGAGACAAGATACTTTCAAAAGCTGGGGGGAGGGAGAAACAAAGCGTCTCTCTCTGTCTGTATGATGCTTTTGCCGGGGACAGAACAGGAATGGAGTCTTAGAATTTAATAAGTAATCTAGCTAGAGATGCATTAGATTCTGTTTTCTTTAAATGGCTGAGAAAATAAGCTGTGCTGAATGGAATGGATATTCCTGTTTTTGTGTCTTTTTGTAACTTAGGGTTTTGCCTAGAGGGATTCTCTATGTTTTGAATCTAATTATCCTGTAAGGTAGTTACCATCCTGATTTTACAGAGGTGATTCTTTTTACTTTTTCTTCTATTAAAATTCTTCTTTGAAGAGTCTGAATGCTTTTTCATTGTTCTTAAGATCCAAGGGTTTGGGTCTGTGGTCACCTATGCAAATTGGTGGGGATTTTTATCAAACCTTCCCCAAGAATCATAGAATATCAGGGTTGGAAGGGACCTCAGGAGGTCATCTAGTCCAACCCCCTGCTCAAAGCAGGACCAATCCCCAATTTTTGCCCCGATCCCTAAATGGCCCCCTCAAGGATTGAACTCACAACCCTGGGTTTAGCAGGCCAATGCTCAAACCACTGAGCTATCCCTGCCCCCCCAAGAAAGGGGGTGTAAGATTTGGGAGGATTTTGGGGGGAAAGACGTTTCCAAACGGACTCTTTCCTAATAATAATAATAATACCTGTTAGACGTTTGGTGGTGGCAGCGGAAGTCCAAGGGTAAAAGGTAAAATAGTTTGTACCTTGGGGAAGTATTAACCTAAGCTGGTAAAAATTAGCTTAGGAGGTTTTCATGCAGGTCCCCGCATCTGTACCCTAGAGTTCAGAGTGGGGAAGGAACCTTGACAAGGGGCAACTGACAACATACACCCCAAACCACCCACGACAATGTTTTTATCCCATCAGACATTGGGAACTCAACCCAGAATTCCAGTGGGCAGCGGAGACTGTGGGAACTGTGGGATAGCTACGCACAGTGCAACACTCCGAAAGTCGATGCTAGCCACGGTACTGTGGACGCACTCCGACGACTTAATGTGCTTAGTGGGGACACACACAATCGACTGTATAAAATCACTTCCTAAAAATCGACTTCTACAAATTCAACCTAATTTCATAGTGTAGACATACACCTAGTCTTCTCAGTATTTTGGAATTACTGATCAGCTAAAATATTACAGCACTGGCCATTTCAAACAAATTCAGTACCAGAGTTTTTTGACATCTTGAAAATGAATTGTTTCTAACTTTGCACCTTGGATTTTTCCCTCCCTCTGCCTTGTTTCTTCTTTAGCAATTATTCATCTTTTACGGCTTCCTTTAGCTAATCACTTTAGCAACAGGAACATTTACTGAGAATCAGAATGGATGATCTAGGACTTTACAGGACCTAAAAAGGAAAAAAAAAACTTTAATTTTCCTCCTGAAATGTGCAAAAAGACCATTGCATGGGATGTAAAGAAGGAGAGAAAAAGGGGTTGAATTCCCAAAATATTTAACGGCCGAAGTAATAATAGGAGTGAATGAGGCCACATAAATGATTCATGAGCCTCATTTTTCCCCCTATTGTTACTAAAAAGAGGCTTATTATTATGAGAAAAAACGCTGGGCTGGTGATGTAAAAGAAATCAGTATTTGCTATCAATTACTTTAATCAACGCAAGTCTTTGTATCCAGTTTCAGGAATATATTTTATAACAATTCATTTTGTAATTTGATCCCTACTGTACTCTGAGCCTTCTGAGGCCCACAGATCTCTTTAATACCTGCACTCTGGCTGCTAATAAGAACTTGTGTGGGTGTAATAACAGCTAAAAATACAATCCGAAATGATTCTTGTATTACTATTTCAGAGGTCACAATGGGTAGCAAAGAGACCACAAGAATGTAAAATAAACATATTGCTCTAAAGCAGAGCTAGGTTGTCACTTCAGGATGATCACTTTGAGGAGATGTGCTTGCTTTAAGAACATTTTCTTCTTAGCTTTGAAGGCTGTTACAAATATCTGAACATATGTTCCGAGGCAATGAAATTTCAATAGGACATTTTTCCTTTTAAAACCCAATCCTTGAAAGACTGACTTGAAACAGAGACAGCAACAAGCGTCAGTCAAGCAAAGAGTGCATATTTAGCTGAGTGATATAGCGAATGAATGGAGCTAAACCTAGTCTTTTTGATTTTTGGAAGTTATGTGCCATTAGAAACCAGTGAAGATGATAAAAATGGGATTACCATCCGTCCATATGAGAGATTTCAATCTACATTTAAACTGTTCTGGAGGATTCAATGTAAAACAGGGAGCTTTCTGAAATAAGCAATCAAAATAATCCATTAAAGTTGTAATCACCAGTATGCTTGGGTGTTGCTGTGTTTTAGAGTAAACTGATTGTGTAGATATTGTTAAAGTGGTACCTCAGGTAGTTATCTTTCTACTTCAGAAATGAGTACATTTTTTTTAAATTGCAGTACATTATCTGCCTTGATTCTTAACTAAAAAAAACAATCCTTCCTAAACTGTTAATGCATATCAATGAATAACATGAAGATAACGCCATAAATATGTATAGATATTACAAGAGAGAGCAAATGTACAATCTTGGAACACAAAGACTATACATCTGTGTAAAGTATATCTAATTGTTATTGTAGTTTAGAGATTTACCATACTTAGAATACATTGCCACGTTATGAGCAATCTCAGAAATTGGAGATGTGCCATATCCCCAATACTGCTCTCCATTTCCCCCTACAATTAGAGGAAGAAAAAACATACATTGAGTATAACCAATTTTATAATCACACAAGAGTTATAAACTTTTCTTATGAGGCTGAATATTTCTGTTTAAAGCAGTAAACTGGTGTTGCAGATGCCCTGGGTGGGGGGGGGGGGGGGCAGAGGGAGAAACCCCTAAGGAATATGAGAAATCTGTGTCCCCCACACAAAAGCCAGAAGATGTAACAGCCCTGGATTAATCAGATACTTGTACAGGAAAACACCTGCAGGCAGACAGACTTCAATGGGTAAAACTACCAAAATATTTTGTCAAACATTTGTGCACAGTTCTGTCATGACCAATTTCATGGCTCAACAACAAGTCAAGCACCAGTTGTGCAGATTTTCTGTGACATTTAGTAAGGAGGAAAAATACAGAATACATTGAAAATGAGTAAGTTCTGCAGGTTTCACTTTCATTTTTTATTTCACTCAATGAGGAATGGATACTACTTGCTCCCTTTGGAAGTAAATTGATAGGGAAATGGGCACAGTCATCAGAAACTGAGAAATCTGGGTTGTGAAAAGAGCAAATATGCCTGATCTTGGGATAATAAGTAAAACATAATTAAAAGCTACTGGGTGGTGAGATAGACTGCATTTCTCCCCACATATCTACTTTATATTATAGTTAGTACACTAATATTAAAAGCAGATAATTAAGATGGCACCCATGACCATAGCTTGAGCCAGATCCCGTCTGTCTGGTGAAAGCCAGACTGTCAGTGCTTCCTTGGGGAAGGAGAGAGGACATCTTCCATATGAAAGCAATTGCTCCAGGCTCGTGCTCAGTAAGTCACCTCTTTGTTTGCCACATTGCCCTGCTTTGCAGCTTAGGATGGATGATAGGCCTTCTTGTACAGACTCTCTCCTACTGCAGTCTCCCAAGGAGATGGCACTCTCAGCTCCTAAAAGATGAAATTCACACAGCATTGGAGAAGCCACATAAGTCTTTTACTATGGCATAACCAACATGGTTACATTGCACGGGATGTGGCACATGGAGTAATCTGAATCACCTGAATGTGGCAGAACTGGGCCAATTTAGGTCATTAATCCTTCACCTCAGAAGTGGCTCCAATGAGAAGGTTGCCATACTTTGGATGGGCATAGGGAGGCAGGTTATTCATCATGAAGGAATCACAATTAATGGCTCTGGGATTTTCTGAGATGATTGAGTCCATCTGTAGATTCTCACATTTTCCACTTTCATATCTAGGCTTGGATGGATTGCTTCCTAGTGCAACAGAAGATCCTACTTAGATTGTAAACTTCTTGGGACAGGGACCATCTTTTTGTGCTGTGTTTGTACAGGGCCTAGCACAATGGAGTCCTGGTCCATGACTAGGGCGATGGCAGGGATGGACAACTGGTGGCCAAGGGCCACATCTGGCCCACTAGATCATTTTATTTGGCCTGCCACAGCCCACCTAGTGGCACCAGGACCAGGAAGGGGGAGCAGGATGTCATATGAGGAGGACCCTGCTTATACATGTCAAGATTTTGTAGCAAGAGCTAATGGACTGGAGCAGGGAGCCATGCCCAACCCTTGGGGACAGGGGCCACATCTGCATGGTGGCTTGCTCTCTGACCATTGGGGGCCCCACTCTCTGGGGGTAGGATCCAACCTACTCCCCAGATGCATATCCTGACCTATCCACATCACACTCCTGGGTGGTTGTGGGAGGAAGACCTGACCCCCTTGGCACATCACACCCCCTGACATGGCAAAGGACTTTAAAGGATTATGTGACCCTCTGCTACCTTAAAGTTATCCATCCTTGGGCTGTGGTAATATAAACAAATAATAACTACCATTATCTTCAGTGATTGGTGCATAGGATATGTATACACAAAGATAAAAGCTGACATTTTTAAAGCAAGTACAAAAGGAAGGAGTATGTGCTGAGTGGACAGACGTTGCACAACATGAGGTTTTGGTATTTATAGAGAAATTCATAAATTTCTATTCAATTTGGGCCACAGATTCTGCAAGCCTTACTCACATTATAATTATTATTATTTCTTTGTGGTAGCACTCACTACGTGCTACTTAAGAGAGATGATCATTGATCCAAGTAGTTCACAACCTACACTTTCACCTGTTACTAATTTTCTTCCTGGCTATAATTTCTATTGCTACTGGGATTTTTTAAACAAAAAAGGGAAAAAGAATGGTCAGGCGTTTTTTCACACATCTCAAGAAAAACACAGACTGGAGGGGATCACATGTATGAATGTGCCCAGTGGGCAATTTCAAGCACAAAAATGCCTTAAAAAATCAGAAAAATGCTGATAGTTTCTCTTATCAGTCATGTGGTACTGCAATTTAATAAAAGATGAATCCAACAGACAACCAACAAACTCACTTGGAAAAATTGGATGAGAGGCTCACTTCAATTTAACACATTTTGGCATCAGGACTTGGCCTTATTGGACAAGGTGGCCCTTAGAATAGAGGAAGAAATGCTTTATAAACTAACTGAACAGAAAAGAAAATTGGATGTGTGAGTTTTACCATCGTCTAGATAAGAACCATACATTGGTCTAGATTTTGATGTCTTTTCTCACTTTGAATAGTACCTCACATCATGAGTTCTATTAAAATCAGTAAGATGACTTCTGGAGGACTACTATCACAATCAGACCCTCTGTGAAAAGTCCCATTAATTTCAATGGAATTACTTGCAAAGTAAGTTACTACTTATCATGAGGAAGGGTGGCAAACATGGCTTTTCATAAAAACAAAGGAAAAAGAACTCTGGGTTGAATTCCTAAAGAGATGGTGTGCTTATTCTGACTACAGTGTGATTTCAACTCAAGTAAAAATACAGTATCCCACTATTATAGCAAAAAATGTCAACTATCACTCAATAAAAAAGGAATACATTTAGCATCTAGAAAAACTCAGACCTCTAAACTAAGCCTTTAGAAAAGATCTGTTGTAGGGTAATAGAGAGTACTGTTGCTGCTGCTATTTATGCTCTGTACAAAACAATAAAAGGATGAGATTTACTGTTTTGTCAGAAATCATTGTAGCTTCAGCTACAGGAAGAGAGAACTTCATGGTGACCTGATGATGATGATGATTGATGATGATCTAGGAACTTGCCTAACCTTCATCCAAAATTAAAATGCAACCCAGCCCAAAAATATTGAGAGGTTCAGAAAAAGATTCTCCTGTTGTCTTTATTTGTGGTTCTGTTACATTACTAAGAGAAATGCAAGAATACTCAGTTTCTGAAAATACTGGAACTCCCCTGAGAAAGTCTATGCTTATGAGACTTCCAGACCAGAGAAAGAATCAGATGATAGTCCAGATCTGTGAATGTTTTAACTAGACCAGCCTCTCAACTTTTAAGCCTAACCCATCACTGTGGGTGACACCTGTCAACTTCTGCATTATCATGAAACAACATGACACTATTGTTGGGATAATGTGGAAGTTATTGCTTCCAAATACAATTGTTTTTCTATCTGCGAGCTGACAGGGCACACTGTAGGAAATTGCATCCCATATTGCACAGGCTGGAATCAATACTGTAATTAAAGGTTTTGAGTTCTGAAGGGGATTGATAAAACAGATCCAAACACATTTTTTGCCATTGTGAAAAAGCAGAAAGAAATTGAAAGATAAAATGGTCTAAAAATTGAGGAACTGATGGCACATAGAAACTGTTTTCCAAAGGGGAGTATGTACATCCAGTAAGTTACTTAAAAGGTGAGTTCCAGGCAGAAATAGATGGGTCATTAAATAGAGGAGAAGAAATAAGGAAAGCAAAAAGGAATAGATACACTATGTATTAGGTCTATCTTTTGTTATTTTTCAGATGGCTTATTTTACATTTGTACAGCACTCTCAGTATTTCTGATTAGAATTAGTTTTGCACTCAGCAATTGAAATATTAATACATAAGGACAATAAAATGACCTGGGACCTGCTTAACTTAGGGACAGTCTCTTTGTCCAAGTCTCATACCACCATAGTTGCCATCAGCAGAAGGCCTTGAAATTGATCCTTCTTAATAAGAAAGGAAAAGAGCTGCTGGCAGAGGTGCGAAATACCCCAGATCCAGTTACCTTCCAGACCTGCTGCAAAGGCCCCGAGAAGCTTCAGTGAGCATTGGTAGAGGGCTGAGGTTTTTGGGGATGAGGTTTCTGTTTGGTGGAAAAGTACGGTGAGGGTTTTAAATCATGTTGGTCACATGACACGATTAACTGGGTTGTGCCAGAGTGGGAGAAAAGAGAAGTGTCAGTATTTTGAGTGATATATGGTTTGCAACTGCTATGAGATAGTGTTTTTAAATGTATGTCAAAGCTTGGATGGGTGCCGTTTTGTGTAGAGTTTCTTTTAGGACAAAAGCAATTAAGTAAATAGGATTTGGTTTTAAAAAAATCACAAATGATCTAGAACAATCTGAAGTAGCCTGTCACTTCTAATATGGAAGGAATTTTGACTTATTTTTACTAATGCAAAACCACAAACCTTTGGAAGAGATGTCTTATTTAGACTCTTAGAGAGGTAATGTAGGAACAGATCATGGCCTGCCGTTCAGGAACTGTACAGGGATGTAAGGAGGAACAGGACTCCTCACCACACATACAGCCCTGCATGCTTCCTGCATATGTAAGCACAGGAGGAAAACAGGAGCTCCATGCTTAGTACCAGAGAATGGGTAGAGTCATGGCTGTGCCTTTAAGGTGCACATAATTCACGAAGAGAGAGAGGACTAAATTTGTTGAATGAAATATTTGTACTTCCAGGTTTTCCTTACCGACATTTTTCATGATGTCACATGGCAAAACATGAAAAGCTAGATTGTCCCCTTGCTCCTAGCCCTCTCTAATGTGTGGCAAGGACTTGTGTAGTCCCAGAAGCAGTGGAGGAGTCCAGGAAGGAAACTTTCTCCTCTCACCTCTTGCTCATGGTGGGGATAATAATCTTTTACTAGCCATGATCATCAGGAAGACAAGGTGCATCCAAAATGTTACCATGCTAGGGAGAACTCTACTGATGCTAATGGCTGCATACCACCCCCCTACTTTCCTCCACTTCCTCATTATTGCTGCTCTTATTTTAATTGTTTTTCTTTTCTTTTTTCCAAATGACCACATTTTTGAGAAGTCACACACTGAGATGTTCACTAATAAACAAATGAAAAAGAGAGTGAAGTGGTGAGATTTAGTAATGAGAACATTCACAACTCTTCTGCTGTATTCTCCTGGATCTGTTTACAACACATCAAGACCCTATAACAAAACCACAAAGCAGAAACTTCATCAGATAAAACCATCTTGGCTATTAATTCTATTAAGTCTGTTAATGCTAGCTCTCCCCCACTCTCCCGCAAAACACACACACACAGAGTGAGATCCTTACCACAGCCCTAGCCCCTGCACATTGGATAAAAGGGCCAGACCAGCATAAAGAGGCTGTAAAAGTCCAATCATGACCAGGCAAGGATTTCCCTAGTGGAAGAACTCAGGAAGAACAGTTGTATAGATGCCTTCCAGGGACTGCTTTGCAAGCGCCGGCATAGTGGGTGCGCTGGGTGTGTGTGGGGAAGGGATGAGTCAGGAGTGTGACTGCAATACACAGCACCGTGGATATTCCAGACACTGCTGCCACTCATCGAGCAGCCCAAGGAGGCTGCTGTAACTTAGACAGATCTTCAGGACTATCTAAATTATGCATGGTGCCACCCCAGCCACCAGAGCAGCCTAAAACTGGGAGGATGCCACAGTAGCTTACAGACATCTTAGCTTGCTCTCACCCTAGGCAGAAGTTCCATTGTGCCTCTCAGATGTACAAATGGAGAGAGAAAGTCCAAGTCTGCTGTCACCCACAATTAAGAAAAGTGTTGAATTTCTAACCTTAGATAATAGTGGCTCTGTACATGAAAATACCCAGTGAAATAAACAGGTAGCTATTTTAACTCTGATACTGAACTAAAGATTCCAATCATAACATGTGAGGACAGCAAGTTCATATAGATAAATGGTAAACAAACAATAAAACTACTAAAAAGACAAAGAGAAGCAGCAAGGAAGTTATCCTCATGTTCTTTAACAGCTTAGCACTCTAAATTGAGATAAAGGTGTTAGCTTCCATCCAAATCATAAGGATAAATATTTGGCAAGACTCAAAAGAACAGAAAGTTGCTTCTAGCATATAGCCATATTTTTCCACTCAAGACTTGTTTTTTCTTCCCATCAAACAATACTCTAGAATAATGCCAGTCTTCATGCACTGGATATTCAGCTTTTGACTAATGAAGCTATAAGAGCAGCTCTTTGATTTTCTTAGAGTTGCTGCTTGATTTCTGCCGAGTCCTAAGGAGATCTGACATGTATTTTGTAAAGATATTTCTGACTAAAAACTCTTGGGTATCCTGATTCTCTCTAGATTCCTGATTATGGCATCATCACTGGGAAATTTACTCTGTTGAGCAAGTGTTTAGTCTCTCTAATTACTACCCTGGGTAGAGCTGCCTGAAAGTATTTTCACTGCTGGGAAAAGAGGGAAAAAATGCAATATGTGGTTTTGTGGGAGAAAAAAAATGATATGTTTTAGTTTTGTTTTGAATCTTTTGTTTTAAATGGAAGGCCATTTTATGTGGGTAGAAACATTTACAGCAAAAATAATAAAAAACACAAAGTTCTGTTTGGAGATAATGAATATTCAAAGCTTTGCTAGAAGTTTGTCGTTATAGCTAGAAAAGCCATGTTAACAAGTGTCAATTACTAAATTCCACCCTAAAACAGGTTCAAAACTAATGTTTCTTTTTTGTTCTGTTTTTTTAAACACTACTTGCTGTTTGTGAAATTACCAGTTTATCTTTAGTCCTGACCAATGGAAATAGTTAACCTGCTCAAAATTCAGGAACTAAGTTAAGGTGGAACAGGGATGAATGTAGCTTCCCTTTCTCAGCTGAAAGCAGGAGATCCCCCTGTTCAGCCCTTGACTTGGGTAAGCAGCACCATCCCACAGCTCCTCATCTTTCCTGGTTGGTCCTGCATGAGTTCCCTGTCCTGTTTCAATCTACTTCAATCACAGCTTGAACTTTATTCCTAACCATGAACCAATCCTCTTTAAAGGTTTCAAAGAATATGGCCAACCTTATCAAGCACTGTGCTTTGAATTTCAAACCCTTCTAACTATATATATCTTTCCCTTCTTTATACAATCCCATCTTTTGCAACATATTTAAAATCACAATCTGGCAAGTAGAGCTGATCAATTTTTTTCCCATCAACATTTTGAATTTTCAAAAACTTCCAGCCACTCTATAATAGCTGGTTGAAAAACAGCAACAATTTATTTATTTATTTTAATTTACCAAAGAGTCAATATTTTGGAAGTTTTCAACCAGCTAGATTCCTCTGTGAAGCACTTGTTCCAAGTCATGGAAAGACTCCCACCGACTTTAATGGGCTTCGGAATCAGGCCTCAAATCCTCTGATGCTTCTCCAAGAGACCTTTGTGCTAGGCATCTATGGCAACAACCATCCTGTATTTCTTGGTTGTTGGCATCAGGTTTGCCAATAATAGCAAAACAAAAACAAAAAAAACCCACACACAAAACAAACAAAATGAAACAAACAACAAAAAAAACCCAAACCCCTGATCCTTCCTATGCCGGTGCCTTTTTTTAACTTTGAAAATATTAGCACAATTTGTCTAAATCAACCCCCCTACCCTGTTCCATTACATGGAATGGGATACTACTATCCTGCAAGTCCCAAGCAGCTCTGAGTTTTTTATTGCTGGGAAATGAGATTACACTATACAGAGGTTTACAGGTTGGGCTTTGATGCTAAGTGAGGAGAATCCTACTGTACAAGCTATAGTATCTACTTAAATATTTATATTTGTTACATATTTATAAAAGGGAAGAAACAGAACCAAGCACTAAGTATCCAAATCTCAATTAAGCTGGCAGTGCTTGTCTGATTGTGTGCTTGAGAATTTCAATTAAAAAAAACCACAAAAAACAAAAACACCCCAACTCTGTACAGGAAAGAAAAATGGTTTACATAATTTCTACAAGTTTCACTGCAGCATTGCAGGCTGCCATCTGAAACAGCTTGCATTCAGCAGCAGGAGAGAAAGGCAGCTGATAGCCTCCACAACATCCAACATGCTGTGGGGTGGGGAAAAATAGGACACATTACACAGGAATAGTAATTCAAACTACTTTATATTCAAATACAAAATATATGACCACCTCAATTCATCTCTGGGATAAAAAATTAATCTGGATTGAAATAGATGGTATTTAAAACTTAAAAAAAACCCAGACCAGATATATTTCCTAGTTCTGTATGTT
Source organism: Lepidochelys kempii (assembly GCF_965140285.1). Lineage (NCBI taxonomy): Eukaryota > Metazoa > Chordata > Testudines > Cheloniidae > Lepidochelys > Lepidochelys kempii. The sequence goes on from NC_136380.1 coordinate 182,217,011, forward strand.
CCAGGGAATAAAAGCCAAGAGGTGCAATAACTCAGCAGTAGAACTTTCACGAGAACCATAGTGCAATGATTAGTTACATTTCACACTTCCAGTTGGCTTTTAAAATTGTACATTCTCAATGGTTTTCTGGAGCAGTTGCCAATATTTGGTAACCTAAGCATACTGGAACAACAGAAGAAAGGGGGTGTATTAAAAAAAAATCTGCAACATACAGATTGTGAGTATGATCACAGATATGGGGGGTCACACAGTGAGCAACATGCCCTGTTCACAATCACACAAGCAGATTATCAGATCACATATTCAGGCTCTTTCCTGACAATCAGAGGACTATATTTTACCAATTGCAAAGTAATATCCTATTTTGTGACGCTCAGCACACATTTGTTTCAAGCAGCCTGTCAAGGTTCCTTCCCCACTCTGAACTCTAGGGTACAGATGTGGGGACCTGCATGAAAGACCCCCTACGCTTATTCTTACCAGCTTAGGTTAAAAACTTCCTCAAGGTACAAACTTTGCCTTGTCCTTGAACCCTATGCTGCCACCACCAAGCATGTTAAACAAAGAACAGGGAAAGAGCCCACTTGCAGATGTCTTTCCCCCAAAATATCCCCCCAAGCCCTACACCCCCTTTCCTGGAGAAGGCTTGATAAAAATCCTCACCAATTTGCATAGGTGAACATGGACCCAAACCCTTAGATCTTAAGAACAATGAAAAATCAATCAGGTTCTTAAAAGAAGACTTTTAATTAAAGAAAAAGTAAAAGAATCACCTCTGTAAACTCAGGATGGTAAATACCTTACAGGGTAATCAGATTCAAAACATAGAGAATCCCTCTAGGCAAAACCTTAAGTTACAAAAAGACACAAAAACAGGAATATACATTCCATTCAGCACAACCTATTTTACAGCCATTTAACAAAAGGAAATCTAACGCATTTCTAGCTAGATTACTTACTAATTTAACAGAAGTTCTGAGGAGTTATGAAGAGCATTCCTGATCTGTTCCTGGCAAAAGCATCACATGGACAGACAGTCCCTTTATTTCCCCCCACCTCCAGCTTTGAAAGCATCTTGTCTCCTCATTGGTCATTTTGGTCAGGTGCCAGCGAGGTTATCCCAGCTTCTTAACCCTTTATTGGTGAAAGGGTTTTGCCTCTGGCCAGGAGGGATTTTATAGTTCTGTATACTCAAAGGTGGTTACCCTTCCCTTTATATTTATGACACAGCCAATCCAACGTGTTGCACTGGGGAGGGTCACAGAGGTGGCTCATCACATGCCCTCCAGGCCAGAGGAATAATGCCATGATAATTACAGTCAGAGGAGAATGGGTAATGGAGGGTGAGAGAGTGGTGGCTCCCAGTGCAGAAGCTATGGAAATCTACAGGGTCCTACCCTATCCAAAATAGCCTTAGTTCAAATTTGATATATTTGTTTTGTGGCTGTTATAGCTTCCACAGTAACGTCTCAATGATGCGAACAGCAGTCACATTTTCCATATTGCCTTATTTGGACTGTGAATGACTCCTTAGGCAAAGAGAGACAGGTAGAAAACATGCTGGCCATTTCACACAACATCTGTCGTCACTTTAGCCAGTCCTTTATAGCCTGGCACAGATCGGGGAGAACAGTGGATGCAAATCAGCCTCTCCCTACAGCAGCTCAGTCAAGAGGTATCAACCAGGTGGAATCCCACTCTCTATTTGCTTGAACATTCTTTGAGCAAAATAAAGCCAGTAATGACTTTGCAAATGCTAGAGAATGGTGAGGGAGAGTTACTTTGTAACACTTGCTCATTGGGGTTTTACAGCAACCCTTTGGATCATTCTGAGGCCCTGAACAGAGGTCACACAATTGCAAGTGTCATGATTCTAGGCCCTCCATATTATTTGTAAAATGTAAAGAAAAATAATATGGAAGTTGCCTAATTCTTTTTTCAGTCATGCCAGTGTAAATCAGGAGTCACTGAAATGTATTAAATGGAATTATGCCAGTGTAAATACCACATACTTGAAAAAAATCAGACTCATGGTGATGCCTGCTTCAGTAATGTGGTATGACTGTTGAGCCTGCTCTGATCCATTTGATGGACAGCATATTAGTCACAAGTGAAGATGGCTCTGAAGCACTCATATCAGGCAAGTTATCTTTGATACAATGCAATATTGAAAGATGCCTGTTTCCCCCTCATCTCTCTGGAGATGAGCTGGTGCAGTCCAACACAGACATATTTTCATACATATGGGTAAAACTGCTTTCTTTGCCTCAGAGATAAAAAAGAGCCTCCTTCTTTGGCTATTTAGGGTAGGAAAAATATGTACTCAAAGCTGAGAAAAAACATTAAACTATTAATTAGGGAAGGACAGTTTCCTTTCTCCACCTAGCACTCAAATCTTTCTTTTAATAAACCATATCTATATTTCATTTCAGACAGGTGACTGAAACATTTTGTCTGATACTAAGATTATAAGAAATATTTTAGTTACCCCATGATTCTCACTTTTACTGGTGTAAGAACCGGCAAAGTCTTGACTGAGAGACTGTTTTGTTAGCTCTTCTCTTTCCTTTTTATAACTTCAAGAATACAAAAATAAGGAAAATGCAAAAGAATTCTTTGGTCAATAAGTACAAGCACTTACCAGACAGGAAGTGTTTTTGTTTTTTTTGTTTTAAATAGCTATTGTCCTGGTCATATTTTGACTAATTTTAGTTTTTTTGTTGTTGTGACTTTGTAGAATCATAGAATATCAGGATTGAAAGGGAACTCAGGAGGTCATCCAGTCCAACCCTCTGCTCAAAGCAGGACCAATCCCCAACTAAATCATCCAAGCCAGGGCTTTGTCAAGCCCAATCTTAAAAACCTCAAAGGAAGGAGATTCCACCACCTCCCTAGGTAATGCATTCCAATGCTTCATCACCCTCCTAGTGAAAAAGTTTTTCCTAATACCTAATTCCTAAACCTCCCCCACTGCAACTTGAGACCATTACTCCTTGTTCTGTCATCTACTACCACTGAGAACAATCTAGATCCATCCTCTTTGGAACCCGCTTTCAGGTAGTTGAAAGCAGCTATCAAATACCCCCTCATTATTCTCTTCCACAGATTAAACAATCTCAGTTCCCTCAGCTTCTCCTTATAAGTCGTGTGTACCAGTCCCCAAATCATTTTTGTTGCCCTCCCCTGGATGCTTTCCAATTTTTCCACATCCTTCTTGTAGTGTGGGGCCCAAAACTGGACACAGTACTCCAGATGAGGCCTCACCAATGTCGAATAGAGGGGAATGATCACGTCCCTCGATCTGCTGGCAATGCCCCTACTTATTCAGCCCAAAATGCCATTGGCCTTCTTGGCAACAAGGGCACACTGTTGACTCATATCCAGCTTCTCGTCTACTGTAACCCCTAGGTTCTTTTCTGCAGAACTGCTGCCAAGCCATTCGGTCCCTAGTCTGTAGCAGTGCATGAGATTCTTCTGTCTTAAGTGCAGGACTCTGCACTTGTCCTTGTTGAACCACATCAGATTTCTTTTGGCCCAATCCTCTAATTTGTCTAGGTCCCTCTGTATCCTATCCCTTCCCTCCAGCATATCTACCTCTCCTCCCAGTTTAGGGTCATCTGCAAACTTGCAGAGGATGCAGTCCACGCCATCCTCCAGATCATTAATGAAGATATTGAACAAAAACCAGCCCCAGGACCGACCCTTGGGGCACTCTGCTTGATACCAGCTGCCAAATAGACATGGAGCCATTGATCACTACCCGTTGAGCCCAACAATCTAGCCAGCTTTCTATCCACCTTATAGTCTATTCATCCAGCCTGTACCTCTTTAACTTGTTGGCAAGAATACTGTGGGAGACCATGTCAAAAGCTTTGCTAAAGTCAAGGAATAACACATCCACTGCTTTCCCCTCATCCACAGAGCCAGTTATCTCACCATAGAAGGCAATTAGATTAATCAGGCATGACTTGCCCTTGGTGAATCCATGCTGACTGTTCCTGATCATTTTCCTCTCCTCTAAGTACTTCAGAATTGATTCCTTGAGGACCTGCTCCATGATTTTTCCAGGGACTGAGGTGAGGCTGACTGGCCTGTAGTTCCCAGGATCCTCCTTCTTCCCTTTTTAAAGATGGGCACTACATTAGCCTTTTTCTAGTCATCCAGGACCTCCCCCGATCATCACGAGTTTTCAAAGATAATGGCCAATGGCTCTGCAATCACATCCACCAACTCCTTTAGCATTCTTGGATGCAGCGCATCTGGCCCTATGGACTTGTGCTCATCCAGCTTTTCTAAATAGTCCAGAACCAATTCTTTTTCACTTCTTCATAACCCTGAGTTAAGTACCCAGGCTGCATATACAATGCATGAGGAGAGCTGGTTGCTTAAGAGCCAGATCCAGAAAAGTGATTGATTTACTCACTTTGAGTGAGGAACTGGCTAAGCTAGTTACACGAAATGCTGAGAAGATGGGTAGGTCCTAAGCCCTGTCCTTCAAAGGGATTTAGGGGCTTAGGACAGGAGAGGTGCCTGTCTCCACTTGGGATTCAGAGCCATGAACTCTCTCCTGGAGGTCGGTGCCTAAGCCCTTTCTTGTAAAAGACCAAAGAGGAAGGTGCTATGCCTCCATAAGCCCTTCTCCTGCTAGTCTTTAACCTGGTAGGTACAGCATTCACTCAGGATGTAGAAGACCTGTATTCAAATCCCCCTTCCTCCTGTGATGTGGAATAGGGACTTGAAATAGGGTCTCCCACATGGCAAGTGAGTGCCCTAGCTACTGGGCTCGGTGTCTCAAACTCTTCTGTGGAGGCTGTTACACTTTGTCTGAATATTCATTTGGCCACTTTCTCATTAGCTCAGTGGTTAGGGCAATCATCCAGGACGTGGGAGACAGTTCAATTCCCTGCTCTACATTAGGCAGAGAGAGCATTTGACCCAGAGTATCCCACATTCTGAGTGTGTGCTCTAACCACGTGGCTAAGGGTTATGAGAGGAACACCATTAACTCCTCTGATAGTGCTGTTTTGTGCAATGCCTGATCCAGTAGGCAGCCTCCAAAATACCTACTGGATTGGGCTCCACTGGGAAGACAAATAGGGCAACCCCTAATTTGAGGATCCCACCAGGGCTTAAGTGTGGGCTAGGTAGCAGGGAATATGCCCAGCAATAGAAATGTAGGTACCTAAGAAATTTAGATATCTACGTGGTTAGACAGAGCTGTCAAGGATTTAACTTTTGAATTGTATTTCCCTAAAATGGCAGTTAGGTGTGTAAATTCTCTTTTGGATCTAGCCCCGGGTTGTCGTGCTAGAAAAAAATGTCCTTCATATATTGGAAGGCTTCGTATCTTCTATGACATTCTTCTATATTTTGAAAGTCAACTTTCATTTCAACGCTGCCTCTGATGGATAGGTTCATTTCTGATGTCAGCACAGAGAAAGATATAAAACCCAAAAATTTTCCTCCAGACTATTTGGTGAGACAGACAGACATAGTGTTAGTATATATAGCTCTTTGTCTACAGTATGAGGAATGGATAAGTTGCAGAAGGACCTACCTTCACATTCAGAGCACTCCTGTAACACACAAGACAATCCCTAACTTACAGGGGTCACACTCTAAGAGAAAATAATCTTCTCTCAAAATCATGGTTTAAAATCTGCAAACTATGGGCTTGTTCATGTTCTCATTAAAATCAAACTAGCACTTACTGGCATTGACTTTAAAGGAAGTAGAAGAACAAGGCCACATTTGTGGCCTGGCCATTGCATAATCTATTGTGTATATGCCTGTGTGCATGTGAACATGTAGAATAGATCCTCAGACCAGGTCTAATTATGTATTTTATTTTTTATTAACTATATAATTCAGAAAAGTATTTATTAATTATTCTACCCACAACAGATGGTCTACTCATTTGTTATGATAATGTTCACCAAAACGAGTCAAAATAATTAACAAAATGTAAATTATTAATCACTTAAATAAATTGTCAACATCCCCCAAACATACTTTAATCTTATGATGAAACACTTGACAGCTAAATAATATAATTGATAAAATATTGCATAGCAACTGTCCATAATTAGTCTGGAATTTCTTATTTTGTGACTTGAAAAGTATGGTCTTTTATTCAGTATTACCTGAATTTACAGATGGAATTACAATTATTGAGACTGGCTTTTGGGGTCTATCAATAATATATATAGTATGTACAATCATACATGGTAACAATCAGATTATGGTCTAGGAGTTAGCACACCAGAATAAGAAGCAGGAACTCTTGCTGTATTTCCTGGCTAACCCAGTGAATTACACTGTGACTTCAGACAAATCACTTCACTTCTTTATGCCTGAGTTTACTCATCTCTAAAATGGACATAATAAATACTTATCTTAGGAGGAGTGTGGGTAAATATTGGAACAAATATTTTAATAAATATTCATAGCGTAAAGCTGCTTTTGCTATACATACCTAACCTGTGTAATCCCTAATTCTCAGCAGTGCAATAGTGCACAACAGAAGAGTCTGATAATTAATGAATGCAGCTGTGATGCTGACCAACCAGGTACCAGCTCTTGCCAAGGCTTTAGACCTCAGCCAAGCACTGACAAATTCATTGCTGGAAACCAGTCTGTTTCACCTGTGTGTTAGTATGGTTAAGATGGATATTTGTAGCCATCAAACTACCCTGCTTGCTTGATATATATTTTCTTATGGGTTTGATTGTTTTATTATAAATAGAATTATAAATTTGTACTGGAGTATTTTTGGCTGTAATGCAAGGAACCTATAGGCCATGTCCTGTATGTTGAGCTAAAGCAAATTGGCATATATATGCTTGTGACCTGGAGCTATGAAACAGAAGCAGAGATCCCTGGGTCAGCCCTAAAAGACATTCACAGCTGACAGATTACTACAACAGTGTCATCTTTTGAAACCACAGACTAACTCATTTAGATGTCTACATGGTTAGGTAGATATAATAGTACACACACACACTTGCTTTAACCTTGTAATAACTCATTTCTTTTCTTAGCTGATAAATCCTTAGACAGTTTACCATAGGATTGCTGGCAAGCATTGTTTTTGGTGGGAGATCAAAGGTACAACAAACCTGGGATAAGTGACCAGTCCTTTAGGACTGGGAATACCTGAATATTTTGTCATATTTGGAGTATAGCAACCATCTATCATGAAGTCCTGGGTAACAAGATAGACTGGAGTGCCCAAGGAGACTGTGACTCCATGGTAAGACTGTTATAGTGCTTTAGAAGTTCACAGTTGATATTTGGTTGGTAAAATTAATTATGGAACATACAACCTGTCTTGGGTCTCTGCCCTGCTTCCTGACAGTCTGCCCGGAGGTTGGCATTCATGGTTGTGAGCCACTCCCTACAGCAGCCCTCCAAACATGCTGCTGTCCTGGACACCCTCCAATATACCTGCATATGCACTTTTAAAAGATCAGCATGCAACCTTACTGTGTGGAGAGGAAAAACAGTTGCATTTTCTTGTACTGTGTTTGTAATCATGCAAATACATCAGTCCTTGAGCAGAAGTGATGAAAATAACCAAGTTCCATGTCACGGATTTCTCTTCCACTGTGAAAATGACCTGCGTGTCTTACATGGGGTCAATAATCTTCTGCTGTTTGGTAGAGCGGTTACCATGTAATGCCTTTAAATGCCCTTCTGTCTCACATCCTTAAATGGAAAGTGAGGGCTTGTCACATACACAGTCCTGGTAGAGCTCCCTCTGGCGTGGCACTCACTGCTGTGTTGTGTTTGGTTTGGAGACTCTCTCATTGGGCCCTGTGTGCGTTAAGCCTCCTGAGTCATAAGGGAGACCAGGCACCGCACCTGGCTAGGGTCTCTAGCAACACTTTTGAGGTGCAGATCTTCTGTCTCGCACCCTTTTCTTGAGAGTTGAGACTGCACACAGGAATGGGTCAATTGCCTAGCCCTCAGGTCTAGTGCTGACCCCTCAGATTCCCCTCTAGCTTAAACACACTGTTCCTTGGAGTTCTATCTTGTGGATACTTTGGCTTTACAATTCGCCTCTTCATAGGCTCATGACAGTGAAAGTGAACAGACAGACTTTCCACAGTATTCTGAACACTGTTATTCTTTGCTTAGGTAGCATGTACAGATGTATATAAAATAAACACGCTTGTATGCCTTTCCCTGCCTCAGTTTTCTCACCACTCTGGAGAAGTCACTGGAGTTAGGGCAGAGTCCTCCAAGGAGTCCAGGTTTGCCCTCCTTCAGATAGTTTCTCTTCAGAATCATGGAGTCCCCCTCTCATGCCTGAAAGTAGCCTTGGCTGGTCCCATAGTTAAACCAGATCCCAGTTGCTACAAAAGCATATCTGTTCCTTCCCCTCTCCTGCCTAAAGCTTCCTGTGTCTCTCTCTGAATTTATATGTTCCACTCCCAAGAACTGGTTGCTTTGCTCTGCTGCTGTGGGGTGGTTGCTCCCCCTCCCTGCAGAGAGTTGGAGGAACAAACTTCTCCCAACTTCAGCCAACCCATTATTCCAAGGTGTTTCCACTTGGATAGGCAACTCAAGATCTAACCACTGACCTTGGTCTGGCAGAGGTGTGCTACTGCGCCTCTCAGCATGGACTTAGAGGCAATCCATGACACACAATTTCAGATAACTCTAGAATATCAACCAGAATCAATAAACTGTAAATAGATTCCCCAAATCATCACAGGGCTCAAAAGATTAGGGTTTTTTCCCCTGCTGTGATCATTGAAGTTTTAGCTAAAAATCAACTGTTGATCAGATGAAGGACAATCCATAGTGGAAGGGCATAGTGACTTGCAGAACTTTAAACCAATGATAGCAACTGTTGATGCCTATGCCCAGAAAGAAGAGAATTCGCTCTCTGTGGCTTCTCATACAAAAATAATGCTGTGCAAGATTATGGGCATGAAAATTATGTCTCGGATAAAGGTGGTATGTTTTGTTATCACTGTGCTATTCTATTAGTCTTAGTCAAACAAAGATGAAACTTTTGTTTGGTCTTCCAGCAGGTGTGCCATGTACTGTGGCAGCTGCTGATATTAGTACACAACATCAATGAGGTTCTTTCACAAGCAAAGAACACATGCCACACAGAGAAACCCATAATGTGCAGGAGAACAAAAATATCAAAGGGTTAAATTGATTTCTAGTTACAAGCATCAGAGTGTAGAGCCTGCTTCACTACCCATGCTTAATAGGTCTCTTAAATCTCTTATGATCCATGGGCCCAGACGTCAGTAATATTCTCCGATGGCTATAATTTAGACTATAGAGGATGCCTATACATATGTATTTTACAGCTGTGGTACAGCCTTGCTTGTTCATGCTCCTGTTTCCCATATACAGTAGAGTGTTTAAAAAGCTTTCCACACAAAGACTAACTTTGGCCTAAAAGTTTATTCATTAACAAAATAAAATATTTCCAGTGTAACTGTTATACATCCTTATATGCATTAACAACTGCAGTATAGTTAGGAAAGTACAGAGTCTGCAGCTGCTACTCTGGAACATGATCAGTAGCTATTGTTCAAACGCTGTCTTAAAGGCCTATGGGGATTGTTCAACTTCATGTCATTCAGTTGGTTTCCACTTTCTTCCCATTCTACACAGTAGAGATGCTGAGCTTTTAAAAGTGCGTGTGCAGTAGCCTTGGGGTGTTCAGGGCAGTAGTATATCTAGGGGGTTGCAGTCATTAATTATCAGACTCTTCTGTTGTGCACAGTTGCACTTCTGAGAATTAGGGATTACATAGGCAAGGTAGGTCTAGCAAAAGCAGCTTTATGCTATGCATGCTTAGCACATTCTGCCAACATCCTGGTCAACAGATCTTAGGGACTATTCAAATTCAGAAGTAGAGAAAAGCTGCAGATGCTCAGAAGGTCTTGGCAATCAAATTCAGTCAGTATCTCCCGGGGATGGCTTTAGCTTCAGTAACTACTGTCAAGTGTTGGAATTCTTGAAGCCTCTACATTGCTCTAAGCTTTACATAAAGAGAGGGCATGCTTCATAGAATCATAGAAATTGGAGCTAGGAAAAGACCTATTAAGTCATTCTGTCCTTCCCTCTGCTGCTGCAGGGACTTTTATCTATTGAGTACTCTGTGAAGTTTCCTTTTAATGACTCCAGGGATAAGGCAGCCACCACTTCCTAAAGGAGGCCATTCCACAATCTAATAAACCTTGTTATTTCAAGTTTTTCTTGATATTCAGCTTCAATTGTCCTTTGCTCAATTTCACATCATGCCAATTATACCCCCTTGGCTTGCCCTAAACATTTCGTATCCTTCAGTGTTTATAACCTTCAGATAAAAGCGGCAAAGAGTCCTGTGGCACCTTATAGACTAACAGACGTATTGGAGCATAAACTTTCGTGGGTGAATACCCACTTCGTCGGATGCTTGTAGTGGAAATTTCCAGAGGCAGGTATAAATATGCAAGCAAGAATCAGGCTAGGGATAACGAGGTTAGTTCAATCTGGGAGGATGAGGCCCTCTTCTAGCAGTTGAGGTGTGAACACCAAGGGAGGAGAAACTGCTTTTGTAGTTGGCTAGCCATTCACAGTCTTTGTTTAATCCTGAGCTGATGGTGTCAAATTTGCAAATGAACTGAGCTCAGCAGCTTCTCTCTGAAGAAAGTAAAAGGATAAATGGACACAAATCAGATATTAGGAATGGCAATACACAAAAACCTGTAGGAGAACATGTCAACCTCCCTGGACACACAATAGCAGATTTAAAGGTAGCCATCCTGCAGTAAAAAAAAAAAAAACAACTTCAGGGCCAGACTTCAAAGAGAAACTGCTGAGCTTCAGTTCATTTGCAAATTTGACACCATCAGCTCCGGATTAAACAAAGACTGTGATTGGCTAGCCAACTACAAAAGCAGTTTCTCCTCCCTTGGTGTTCACACCTCAACTGCTGGAAGAGGGCCTCATCCTCCCTGATTGAACTGACCTCGTTATCCCTAGCCTGATTCTTGCTTGCATATTTATACCTGCCTCTGGAAATTTCCACTACATGCATCCGATGAAGTGGGTATTCACCCACGAAAGCTTATGCTCCAATACGTCTGTTAGTCTATAAGGTGCCACAGGACTCTTTGCTGCTTTTACAGATCCAGACTAAACACGGCTACCCCCTGATACTTGACAACCTTCAGATACTTGTACTTGACTACTGTATATCCCGATTAGTCATTGGGTTGCCAAGCAATATATTAAAAGAATAAAACCTCCCCTAGTAAGTCCAGCCCGCCATCTCTTAGAGAGTCTATGATTTCCTTCCAAGTTGTTGCCAACTTTCTGTACACATGTAATACTCTAGTCTGGTCTCACTAGTTCCATGTACAGAGAAAGACTATCACCTCCCTGGGCCGTGAGACATGATGCCTCAGTATATCAAAATTATATTTTTGACAACCTCCTAACACACACTACCTCCTGCCCCCAACCCCAATGACAGACCCTTCTCGTACTTCAGTTATGACCCTCAATGTTATAAATAACTGATCAGCATATTTGTCAAAAGCTTGTCTACACAGCACGTTAGCATGTGGCAAGCCAGAGTGTGAATCTAGTGCATGTTAGCTTGCCATGTACTAGCTCTCCCTTTGCACCCTGCTACAGCATATTATGTCAAAGCACACTTTGCAACTTTTCATGTGCTGTAGCAGGGTCCATGCAGCTGGTTAGCATGAGGCAATCTAGTGCACTATAGATTCACATTCTAGCTTGCCATTTACTAACTCACTGTGTGGACAAGCCCCAAGATTGGCCACTAGCATTCCAGCCCAAATGAGTATGAACTCAAAACAGTTACAAGTTCATGGTTTCTAGAAGCATCACTTTTAAAGCCATGTTACCAAAAATACTCAATTATTTACTCACTGAACTCCCACTCAAATGCTTCTCTCTTACAATGCTGTTCTCACTCCATTACTTCCTCACTTCAATGGCCTCTCTGGAAGCTGTTGGCTCAATTTATACCCAGAAAGGAGTGTGGGGGTGGTTGCTCTCAATTTCTCCTGATAAAGCTGTTCCACTTTATATAACTAATTCATTTGGATCTCTGCAAAAGAAAAATAGAAATCAGACAGAGCATTTCCTATCTGTAAGAAAAATATGTTTATTCTGTTGCCCAGTTAGATCTAAATTTTTAAGTAGGACCTCAGATTTTTCAAAAGAAAAACTGGAGCAGGGCACTAGCTAAAATGTCTTTCAGTTAAACAGATAACTTGTAAATCCAATCAGCTAAAGGGCATTGCACTGTCAAATCATCAGACTGCAGATCCCTGGCCCTGCGGTTTGCTGACTTTTAGAGGAGGATGCAAACTGTTTAGCTTTCCCAAGCCCTCCCCCTCCATTTGCCTACTGACCCATGCAGCTGCCTGAGCATCCGCTCCACTGGAAGTTTCATGCCTGCCTTGATACGAGAAAGTAAAGTGCTGCAATGACAGCAGCTTCACTGGGATTGAGGATACAATAATGGGGAAGACTGAAAGTTTCATATCTGTTTGGATAGCTGAGAATTAGACAAGGAAAACCCTGTGAAAAGCTGGGCACTGTGTTTTTCAGTGACAATGTCCTCAGAGAGAAAAAAGAGAAGAAGAAGAAGAAGAAAAAAGTAAAGTCCACAAACAATACTGCCGTCTGTTTCACCATTAGAAATGGGGGACAATTTATTTTAGGGATATGCATCAGGTAATACCTAAATAGTCTAGGTTATAGTGCATTCTTAAAGGATTCACCTGCCCGAGTGTTTCATGTATTCCACTGACTCTGGTTTGTAATGCCATGCATTCTCAGTTCTCCCACACATATTTGGTTCATCCCAGCAGCCAGGGAAAGTACATTCTGTATGATAATGGAGCATGCTTTTCTTGGCTCCTCAGGGGGCATAAGAACAGATTGTAAGTGACCTTTTTTACGAGAATTATTTACAGCAGCATCAGTATCCTGTATCCCTATATTATAGTTTTCCCCAAATGTTCATGCAGGTAATTTTCTAAAGAGGCATCTGCTGATTTGATGATCCTCAGCAAGGTTTCCTGAGGCAGGAAAGCCAGCAGAAATAGTAAGCACAACAAAATGGAAAGCAGACAACCTTATACTTTAACTTACTTCACTAGAGTAAAATCAACATACCAGACTCTACATAAAAAACCCCAAAACAAAAACAACCCCCCCCATGCCAAAAATAATGCAACCTATCTCTGGTAATTCAGTGTTTCAAGAATTGAGGATATCTCAGATAAAAAATTTGTTAATTAATAAAGCTTTGGTTAAGATGAAGGATGTTTCCCATGACAGCCTCAATTGTGTTACAGCCTTTGTTATTCTTTAAAGTATAACAGTTGTGTTTTGCATCTCTGTGAGCAGCTCCAGCAGTCTTTCAGATATCACTTAGATTTTTGGGAGGTAAGGTATTAGAATCCCTGATTGAGATCAGAAAATGGGTAGGGCCTTTAAAGACACTATATCAAGTACCTCTATAAAAAAAAATCCCACCCATCATAAACCGTGGATTCCTTCCTATCTGGCAATACATAAATTCCCATAATGATGAGAGAGACGTTTTCCCCCACTGTTGCTTTACAAAGATAGCTCCATTCACTTCAGTCCTGCAGACTGTACTATGGAGCTGAACTGGGCAAAAGAGATCAAAGACTCCTCATTATAATTTTTGGGAAACTCAAAAGTTTAAGGCAGCTGACTAGTCTATTCAATAATATTAATAATCTCTTTAATCACAGACAGCTCAATAATACGATATTTACCACTGGTAAATTTCAGAACAATTTGAAGCCAATTATAATTGCAGCAAAATCTGAGTGGTCCTTATGTGCAGTTTCATTATGTTGCAGCTTACAATGCCATAGTTAAGAATCTGTGAGCAATAAAATTATAAAAGCTATTAAAAAGAGGCTTAGAACTGCATCATAAATATATTTCTCTGGACTGAAACTTGCTACAGACAGTCTCTGCATTGGACACTTGCTTGTGTGTGTGTGTGTGTGTCTCTCTCTCTCTCTCCACACACGCCCCCCCTCCCATCTGTTTGACAACAGACGTGTAATGTCTCCCCCTGCACCCAAAAAAACCCAGTCAACCAACCAAAAAACCAAAACCAAAAAATCAACAACGAAAAACCCAGCAATCCCCTAAAACAATGATGGTTCTTCAAGAGATTGCTATGAGAGGCAGTATTGCCTAATGGGTAGGATACTTGTTTGGAGAGTTGGGTTCTATTCCTCTACAATCCATTGTGCAGCCCTGGGCCAAATAATTTAACCTCTGTTTCCCCTCCCACCATTCTGTCTTGACCAAGTAGACTGCAAGTTCTTGGCAGTCTATTGTCCCTTTCTATGTGTTGGTACACTGCCTGATCTCAGCTAGGGCCTTTAGACACTACTACAGTGGAAATAATAATAGGTAAATATTCCAACAAAGCCATAGCAAAGTTAGAGAATCCTTCCTTAACCCTTCAGCCATCCCATGAAGTCTACAATAATGGATTTTGCTGTCTGTACATTACTTCATTCACATCCACCAGCCTCCACATTCATGCCTTGCCCCTTCACCTCTCCACAAAAACTGCAGTCTTTAACACTAAGATTTGACAAGAAAATCCTAAAAGCCAGACAACATTGACCACCACCAGGGTAGAGCAGGATGAATTACTGATTTTTTTTGGTACAGCCAGAAAACCAAAATACCATAGAACAGTTGGACTGGAAAGGACCTTGAGAGGTCATCTAATCCAGTCCCCTGCACTGATAGCAGGACTAAGTATTATCTAGACCATCCCTGGAAGGTGTTTGTCTAACCTGCTCTTAAAAATCTCCAATGATGGAGATTCCACAAACTCCCTCAGCAATTTATTCCAGTGCTTAATCACCCCGAGAGTTAGGAAGGTTTTCCTAATGTCCAACCTATAACACCCTTGCTGCAATTTAAGCCCATTGCTTCTTGTTCTAACCTCAGAGGTTAAGGAGAACAATTTTTCTCCCTCCTCCTTGTAACAACCTTTTATGTACTTGAAAACTGTTATGTCCCCTCTTCTCCAGACTAAACTAACCCAATTTTTTTCAACCTTCCCTCACAGGTCATGTTTCCTAGACTTTAATAATTTCTGTTGCTCTTTTCTGGACTTTCTCCTGAAATGTGGTGCCCAGAACTGCAGAATACTCCAGTTGAGGCCTAATAAATACAAAGTAGAGTGGAAGAATTACTTCTTGTGTCTTGCTTACAACACTTTTACTGATACATCCCAGAATTATGTTTGCTTTTTTTGCAGGGGGGGGGCAATAGAGTTATGCTGTTGACTCATATTTAACTTGTTTAACCCACATATTTAAACAATAAACATATTTAACCCACTATGACCCCCAGATCCCTTTCTGTAGTACTCCTTCATAAGCAGCCATTTCACATTTTGTATGTGTGAAATTGATTATTCCTTCCTAAGTAGGATATTCTGCATTTATCCATATTGAATTTCATCCTATTTACTTCAGACCATTTCTCCAGTTTGTCCAGATAATTTTGAATTTTAATCCTATTCTTCAAAGTACTTGCAACTCCTCCAAACTTGGTATCACCCACAAACTTTCTAAGTGTACTCTCTATGCTATTATCAAGATCATTGATGAAGATATTCAAGAGAATTGGACCCAGACCTGGTCCCTTCTGAACCCCACTCGATATGCCATTCCAGCATGACTGTGAGCCATTGAAAGCTACTCTCTGGGAATGCTTTTCCAACCAATTATACACCCACATTACAGTAGCTCCATCTAGGCTGTGTGTTCCCTAGTTTGTGTATGAGAAGATCATGCAAGACAGTATCAAAAGCCTTACTAAAGCAAAACATACCAAATCTACCATTTCCCCCATCCACAAGGCTTGTTACCCTTCCAAAGAAAGCTATCAGGTTGGTTTGACGTGATTTGTTCTTAAAAAATCCATGCTGACTGTTACTTACCATCGTATTATTTTCTATTATCAGAATATTCAGTTTGGTCCTGAAAATGTTTGGAATGTTGGCAAGTCCGGTTAGCTTCAGAAAGTTGTGTGTGTAAATCTGTCCCCCATGTAATTTTTAGCCCTGTGGTTAAAGCAGTTGCCTGGGATGTGGAAATCCCCACTTTGGAACAAAGACTTAACTCTGGTCATCAGCCTTCTAGGTGAGCAACCTAACCACGAAGCTATAGGCTCTTCAGGAAGGAGTGTGGGTTGGTTGTTCTCAATTTCTCCTAACGAAGCTGTTCCACTTTATATAACTAAACTATTCATTGGGCCAAAGAAAGTAAGAATGTTTTTATGGATGAACGATTAAGGTGCTCAACATGGGAGGTAGGACATGTGGATTTAAATCTTCACTCTCCCGGATTCACAGGAGGGATTTGATTTTAAAGGAACACAGTGTTATTCAAAAACAGGGAAATCCCCTTTAGAACTGGTGAGATTTTAAGACTGTTTTTATAGGCTTTTGCCGGCATGATGAGTGACATTTTACCTGAATAACTTGCATAAATTCCTGTGCATCCATGTGACATATAACTGTTAATGTTATTTTAATATAGTTCTTGTTGTAAGGATGATCTAATATGCCAAAAGAAACTGTTGGACCAAAATTGAAGTAAATTATTGATGAATGCCTGAGGAAAACAAGCTTCAAGCCAAACCAGAAATACAGAGAGACTAGACTTAACCACAGTTTGCTACACTTCCTTTTTCAAAGCTAGCCAGAATGGAAGAATATGAATAAAATTTATTGAATGTTTCTGAAACTCAAAAACAAATCAAAATGTTTTGGGAAAGATGACTGCGACAAATTGTTGCTTTAGGTAAACCGATTCATCCATCATTTTAAGCTACTGACTTTTAAGGCCTTAGCCATACAATGGAAGAACTGACAGGTTGGGCCATATTTCATTTTAGTTTCTTTTGATTGCTTCTGTTTTATACCTGTATGTGCACATGCATGCACACACAGAGCTACTTTCTTTTCCTTCTGGGTGAGAAAGTTAAAGGGAAAGTTAATCATCTCTATGTCAGCTTGTCAGAATTCCATCTCTTCTCCCATCCTGCTAAGATTCAAGATAAAATGGCACCATCTATCAGGAAGTAAGGAAGCAAAGGATTGTGAAATGTCAGTGTAAGATCAGACTCCACATCCTCAGCCTCCATTTAGACTTAAAACTGTCAGCTTCCAACCCAGATAAGATTCCCCATAACACAAATAAAATGTAGGGTGAAGGATAAGAGAAGATGAAGGATCCTGACCATATGAATTACTGGAGAGTAGTTTTCCCTTATGATTTGTCCCACCATGCAGAAGACGAAGTGAGCAAATGTAGGAGCTTAGTTACAAATTAAGTTTTTAAGTTAAATTTCCCTCCCACTTCTTTGGGCACTTAGCAGCACACTGGTAAAGTTTGAGACAAGCACCAGATTTCCAGTGTGATGCATTCATCCCCCTCAGTCCTGGAAGTCACTTTTCACTATGGAGTCTGGCCCTTCTGTTCACAAATCAGGTTAACATATTGCTCAAGCCAGTGACTGCTTGCTTTCTGCTAAATGGTGCTATCTGATTGTCTGGAATCTTCTGCAGGAAAAGACATGATGGGAACAGATACAGTCTCTAGATGATACAGTGAGGGGTTTTTTTTTTTTTTGGCTTTTTTGTTTCATTGTGGTTTTTTGGTCAGTATTTGATTTGAGGTTTCCTTTGTTTGGTTACATGAGAAAAATCAAGCTGAGCCCAAAGATAAGGAAAGGTCCTGTTGTTATGGGGGTATCTTTTTGTTTCATATATATTTGTTTTGTGTGTGTGTGTGTGTGTGTATGTGTGTGATATTTCATGTGTTAGAAGAATCCAAAGACATTGGCGTTTATTAAAGATAGAAGGGGTCAGTCTATTGGAGTTATGAAAACCTGCAAGTTAAAAAAAAAAAAAAAGAAAGCCCTAAATTCTATGAATAACACCCAAGTGAAGATTCAGGTCAGAGATAGCTAGGAACAGAAAGCATGAAGAAATCTGCAAACAAAAGGCAATGAAGTGAGAGTGTTGAACCGTGAAACACGTGGTGAGGGCTATTCCATTTTATTGTGCTAATTAAAAGCTTACAGTGTACAACCTTTTAATCACATCAATGAGCACTTATGGCCAACATGACTCAAGTAAGTAAGAGCTCCACAATTTGTCTCTAAAGCCTGTAAGGGATTTCAAACAGAATAGAAAAGAAGGAGAAAGCTAGCAATCTCTGGCTTCTGAGAATTCAAGAAGCAAGTGACCACTACTTCTCAAGTAGAGGTAGCTGTGTTTGCCACTTTTACAGATCCAGACTAAGAGTCCTGTGGCACCTTATAGACTAACACGTATTGGAGCATAAGCTTTCGAAAGCTTATGCTTCAATATGTCTGTTAGTCTATAAAGGTGCAACAGGACTCTTTCCCACTACTTCTCAAGAATAGATAAGTTTCAGGAAGTGGCTGGTAGATTTGTTTCTGTGGTGTGTGTGTTGCTGATTATTTATGTGTGAAGGCTCCTAAATCAAAAGACTCAATACAACTGGAACTCAAGAACGATGCTGGTGGTTTATGTGCCCAGCATATTTTTCTGCACAGAGCAACAGCCCCCCCAAAGTTGGACTTCACTGAAGTTGTCACACAGTACACAGCTCTCTTAGAAACAGAGGGAGGGCATGAGGAGGTTGAAAGTCAACTGCAAGGCCTGGGACTAGTGCCAAGAATCTTGTAAGTGGCCAGACTTAAATTGAATTTTAGCTACCAAATGTACATGTTCAGGTCTCCAGAGGAAGCTGTTTCTTTCATGTGGATGAGGTAGACAGAGGCAGCTGTTGAAATGGAATCCATTGCATCAAACAACCTGTGAGCTGATTTAATTCAAATTGGACTTTCTTATTCCTTGATTTTTGCCTCAGAGTGGAGTGAGGGGGATGCAGGTGGCTAATAAAAATATATCACTCAGTCATAAGGTTAAAGAAAAATCCAAACAAACAGGAATTTAGTCTTTCAGGGAGAAAATTAACAATGAAACATAGTATTGGACACTCAGCAGGTCTGAATCAGAATAGTTCCACTGAGGTCAAAGTAGCTATACGAATTTACATTAGTTGAGGCCCACACTATTTTAGCAGATTTAGGGCCAGAATTTGCGCTTAGCTAAGCCAGTGTAAATCCAGAACAATGCTATTAACTTCAAATGTAATTAAATTAAAGTCTAGCCCATAGAGAATATCAGAACCACAACTAGTCATCAAATGATATATATCCCATAAGCATACCATAAAATATTAGATAAATGTGACATTTTTAAATTTACACCCCAAAAACTACCCCACAAGAGCCCTGCCTCATTCAGTGCACAGAGCCTCAGCTGGCACAAAATTAATGTGAATTCTTTCAACTTCATTGGAGGTACACCACTTCTCACCAGCTGAGGATCTGACCTAAGATGTCCATTGAACCAAAACCAAGAAATAAATACATCATTGCTTTCTTCTCCAGCATCTATCCTGTCTCTATTGACTGCCTCGATGCCTGCTTTTAGTTTCTAGGTGGCCGTTTCTAGGTGCTGTCTCTGTATGAGAAGGAGTCTGACAACTTTGGGCAGCACCTGTAACTTCCCGTTTAAGGAATGTATTAAAAAACAAAGAATAAAGGAACAGTTCAGATAAGGAAAACATTGTGTCTCAAACCTCCAGGAGAAACAAAATATTAGGTGTCTTCCAAGTATAGTGACAGATGTTGCTATGTTGACAAGTTAACAATTGCTCCGTCTATGTCTGTATTGAAAGGGAAGCTGCAGTTTTAAAATGTAATTCTGTTCTGAGAAGGGACTGTAAAAATAGTACCAGGGAGGCTCTATGTTTGTGTCTCAGTGATTTCCAGATCAAATGTACAAAGTTCACAGCTAAAAGAATATCTTTTCTAACAGTCAGTTAAGAAAGATGGGTTCTTTCTTAATGTGTGTTATATCATTATCATAAGGCGAAACCAGCAACTCCCTTGTCTTGAAATTATTCCTGTCATCTAAGCAAATCAGTTGATATCAGTGGGTTTGCACAGGTGTAACTAATTGAAATTCAGTATTTCTTGGCCGTGATGCACAAGAATAGAATAAATCCAGCTGATTTTGGCTCTCTTTGTCTTGGCTGTGCAAAGCTAAAGAAAACAAAACAATATCTTAAGGTTGTTTTTTTTGTTACTGGAGTAAGCAAGAAAGAACGCTAAATACAGACAGTGAGCAGAGCTGAATAAGCATGTGTCAATTTTACATGCTCGTCTCAAGAAAGCTATACTTCAAACTAATGACATAATAAATGGGCATCTTCCCATTAAAGTGTGGGACAGGATACCATGTGGACAAATCCCACGCTAGAAGTCACTGGATTAAACTGAAGTCTTTGGCAGAACTTCTCACTTTCCTCAACTCAATGCAGATCTGATGAAAGGTTCATACAACTATGACCTGGGTTTGTTGGGGAGTCAATCCCTTCAAACTGGGTGAGTTACCTGTTCATTAATTATTATTATTAGTAGTAGTTGTTGTATTCCAGTAATAGGTAGAGACCTTAACCAGGATCCCAGCCCTGTTGTGCTAGGTGCTGTTCACACATATACTAAGTCAGACAGTGCCCTGAAGGACTCACAACTAGAGCTAGTTTAACATTTGAATTTAAAAAATGGCATTTTAAAGAAAATGGACATTTTTGGAAAACAAAAAATTCCTTCCCTGCCCCTATTTTCTTACTTTTTGCAATTTTTTTCAATTTTATTTGAAAATTAAACAGATATTTGTTTTGCTGAAGCATAGTACCAGTCAATGACTAATTTTAAATGAAACAAAACCTTCTTGTTTAATTTTGAAAAATAATTTGGAAAATTGTTGCTAATTTGTAACTGGCCCTACTTACAGTCTAAAAAGACAAGACAGGTGAACCAAAATAGGCAGACAAGATAAGTTCTGATGTCTGTGCACCCATCTAACATGTAATCCCCCCATGGGATCATCAAGCTATGTACTGCTGTGACTATCTCATCGACAGGGCCTGAAATGTTAGGCATGCCTGTGATGTTATCTGATTAAAATATGACCACGTAGATCATTGTTGCTATCATGGTTAGAGAATTACAACAAATCTTGTGCAAAGTATGTCAAATAAGGTGTCTATGAACAAGTTATGATTTGCTGAATATGATTAGCCTATTTGTATGCATGTATCATTTTTGTATTGGAATTTATAAGTATAACTATGTACCTGTATTTCAAATGTTTGTTCCTGTAGTAACACCCACAAGGTATTTAGCCAGCACATTGCAAAGGTACTATTCAAGTTGAATGGACCATCAAAGAACACTTAACTCACAATGGACCATGAAAGACGCCTATCTATACCTAATGGACTTTCCTGTGAATGTTCTAGCTAGAGTATGGGTGATAGCCCCAGCTATGTCTCAGTGGAGCGTGCAAGGGCATATGACGAGACCATAGGACACTAAACTCCATCTTGTTACCTGTATTTTTCCATGAGCTGTGCTGAGGGCTTTGTTTGAAACAATGGGATTCCCTCCACATAGCAAAAGCTATAAAAGGTCCTGGAAACATCTCCATTTTGCTTCTTTCCTGCTCTGATCTCTGAACTATGAACTTATACTAATGGGAGCATTCAAATCAAGGGACTGAGGACCTTTCAATGATTTGGGGGCAAAAAGAGACTTTACAAGCCAGCTGTTTATTCCATCACTGCCACAAGCCTGATCTGAGAACTTTGCAATTATTGTATGTATTTGATTCCTTTAACCAATTCTAACTCTCACCTTTCTTTTTATAAATAAACCTTTAGACATTAGATACTAAAGGATTGGCAACAGCATGATTATTGGGTAAGATCAGAGTTATACATGGATCTGGGTATGAGGCTGGTCCTTTGGAATCAGAAGAACCCTTTGGTTGATTAAATTGGTTTTAAAGAACCATTCATCATTAAGTCTAGTGTTTTTGGTAGTGATACAAGGACTGGGATACCTAAGGAGACTGCTTTTCTGTCTTCTTGTTAGCCAGTGTGGTGAGACAGAAGTTTACTTTTGTTGTTGGTCTGGTATATCTTATGGGAGAATAACCACCATTTTTTTCATTGTGACTCACTGAGGCATGGTGACAATGCCCAGAGTACAAAAATGGAAGAGTGGAGTTGCCATCCCTTTATAATCTTTAGCTCAGTAGTTAGGGCCCTCACCTGCAATGAGACACAGCTATGTTCAAATTCCTGCTCCACATAAAATGAAATCAGGTATAATGGCGCTGGCACCCACCTGTCATGGGTGCCTCCTTTCTGGTGTGAGCCTATTTTTCTTTCAGTTGTTACAACAGGGTGGCACCCACTTGCTTGTTTCCTGCTACCCCCAGCTGATGGTTGTTTGGTGGGTCTTCAGTGTCTCAGCCTTCCAGGTCACATGTTGTCCCCTCCCTTCTAGGGTATACAATCTCTAAATCTTTGTAATGGCCCTAGTATGGGGCCATAGCACCAAAACGTCTGGCACTGGAGGCACTGCCCTCTTTAACAGCCCAACAGGGGCCCATCTCAGTACTCAGTGTCCTTTTGGTAGCCCTCTCTGGGCTCAGTCTTCAACCACACCAGCAGAGCCCATGATCACACCCTTGCCTGGTCTGGCTAGATTCAGGACTCAGCCCCCTTGGCTCAGCCTACCCGCACTGACCCATCTGTGGTCCTGCTGCTCTTCCTGCCAGCCAGACACCTGGTCTTTGGCAGCCTTCTGTGAGCTCAGTCCTACCTGCAGTGATCTGACTGCAGTCCTGCTGCTCTTCCAGCTAGGCAGGCACCCATTTCTCCCCCTTCAAGCTCCAGGCAGCAACTGACTGCTCTGCCTATGCTGCTTCCTTTTATATGGCCCTTCTGGCCCAAGATTGGTTGCTCCAGCAGCCCCTCTGATTAGCAGCTCCCCTGCAGCCACTCTAGGTTGCCTGGAGGACTTCTCCTCTGTTTTTTTTCTGGGGTGGGGTGAGGCAGGGCCTTGAGGCCTCCCACAGGGGGACTCTGGATGTAGTCCACCTCATTACACCAGGACTCCTATCATGGGTGAATGTGCTAACTACTGGGCTAAAGGTTATAAGGGAAGAAGGTGGAGAAACTAACAACCTTTTTTGGGGAGGAGGGGGGAATTAAGGGCCGAGGCACCTAACTCCAGGAGAGAATTCATGGCTGTGAATCTCAAGCAGAAGGAGGTGCCTCCCTTCTCCTCAGACTTAGGTACCTAATTCGCTTTAAGGGCAGGCCTTAGGGACATTCCTCTCCTCAACATTTCCTACTGGGTAGCTTAGGCATCTCTCTACTCTGCTTGCTCGTTTCTGTATATTGCATTCTTAGGTGCCTAACTTGGGGCTGTGCATTCTACTGGATAGCAGGGCGCCTAAATGGTAGGTGTTGCAATGTGGTGTTTATGGCCCCCTTGTGGATCTAGCCCTTCATTCCATTCCATCGGTGGTTTAGCATTTCTGCTACCAGAAAATACAAAGCAAAGCTGATAATAGAGCAGGTCAGTAAGCTTAAATGTAACCATTTGCTGTCAGGTAATGCAGTTCTGCCAAAGTGAAAATACTTTCTAAAACCACTAAGATATCATTTCAGAGTAAAATTAGGAGGACATAGGAGTGAAATATACCAACAATATCGTAGCATCCCATTTCAACATTTTTTGTTTAGAAATGGCTTTTCATTTTAAAATGATGTATGATATTATAATATTAAATAAAAAGTTAAAAACCAAAACAAAATGTTTTGATCTACCTGAAATTACTTCTATTCTTGATTTTTCTTTTGCAGAGAATTTTGGAATTTATGAGTTTCGTTCCTAATCCTCCCCACAAGCTCTATTAATAATGTATGCTTTTTGAAAACTAAAAAAGCAACAATAAACAACACAATCCTTCCCTGAGCTACACCCTGGGAAGGAAATGAAGATGAAGTGAGAGCTCTTGCCCATCTTGCTTCACTAGCACCACTGTTTTGTAAAGTGTCATAGATCGCTTGGCTTCACATCAGCAAACAAAGGAAACAGCAGACGGAAATGTCTTTGTTTTAATTATGTCTCTTTGGTCTGCTGCTGTCAGACCAGAAAACTAACAGTTTCAGTTTCCTGAGATAAGTGAAACACCTGCAATTCCCAATGAGAGTTGGCTTCAGTGGGAGTAACGGGTAGCTCCAATTCAGAGTAGGATTGGACATTTGAAAGATCCAAAACCAACTGGTGAATTGACTGTCTAATCTTGATAAAATAATGTCAAAGTGGTAAAATATTTTAAAGCACTAATTTATTAGAGCAGTGCCAACAGTAACAACAAAGAGTAAGACTTTATGGTCTCCAATAGGCTTTAGCCATAGATAGATATTTATGCCTAATTGCAAGAAAAAAAGTTACTTAAGAAAGTTACTGTAACTCAGAAAAAAATGTGAAAAATAAAATGAAGTTTTAAAAATGATTTTTTTACTTTTTAAAATCAATGTTACATTAGCATTTAAATGTGAATGTTATTCAAGACTGAATAGTTACAGAAAAAAAGTGAAATTAAGCAGAAATAAAACTACCAAAAAGCAACTATAAAAAAGTCACTTTTAAATGCTTTTTTGATGGGTAGAGAGCAAGCCAACACTTCAAGCAACTTAATGGCTGTGTATCTATTCTCTTTGTGTTGAGGGAGGAGGTTTTGTGAGTGTGCACCCTCTTCTCTACCTCTTGAGTTAATTTATTTATTTTTGTCAGATCAGTTTAGATTGTAAGCTTTTTGGGGTTGGGGGGGACACGTCTTTTAACGTGTTTTATATGCTTGGTAACCCTCCATGTACATTGATGGTCTGGTATATAAATAAAGATGTACATACATATAATGTTTGTTCTACAAAATTCAAGACAATCAAGATGCCCAATTTTTAAGTTCATTGTTTCCCCCAACAGGTGGCATTAACATGAAGTGAAGTGAGTGATCAAGTTGTATAAATAGGTTTGCTAACACATGGCACCACGATGCAATCATAAAGGTAGGCCACCACCTACTTCAGGGTATTCTGCTGGAATATTTGACAATATTTGACCTTATCAAATAATGGGTGGCCAACTGACATTATTTGACTGGATAATTGACTGGCTTGCTATGCCAAATTCAGAATTGCAAGTGCTCAGTATCATTCAGGATTTAGCCCTAGGAATATGTAGCTTCTATGGCAAACACTAGCTTGGGAGGGGTGCTGAATATTTGCAGTTTGACTAGTTATGGAAAAATATCTTTGAGAATATACATCCCTTTGCTAACAACAGCACTAGATCTTATTGTTTGGCTCAGGTTTATTATCTAGCTCTGGGTGAGGTAAATTTCAGAGTCCTTGGTGAGCCCAAAAATCTAAAGATATTGCAAGTAAGGATGAAGAGTATTAGATGCAAAGTCAAAAAATGTCAATACAAGTTCTAAAAGGATTTATGAACCAGAATGTCATCATCTCCAGTATCTGTTAAAGGTAGAAAGTGTTAGGTTGGGGAACATAGGCATTTCCATACTAGATCAGACCAGTGGTCCATCTAGTCCTGTATCCTGACTCGTAATGACCATTACCAGCTGCCTCTGACACATTCCTTCTCTTCTAACTGGGGAGAGAAAATATGAGGTTCAATACCCATTTTAGTTAATGTCCTCAATCCACATCGCTTTTAACAAGAAAGCCACAATAAATGTATAAGATCTGGATTATATCTGTGTCACAGTACATATAGCTAACTTTACTGCAAAATAGATCAAAAACTATAACACTATTAAAATAATTCAAGTGACCTTGAATAACTTTAAGATCTGTTGGACTTTCAGGTAGAATAAAAAAAGAAAACTATAACAGAATAATTTTTTTTTAAATTAAGTTTATTTTTAGCCCCAGTATAACTTTGCTATACTATTCTCTGAGGCATAAGAAACAAGTATCATGGATGACTTACCAGTGAATTTGACTTTGAATTTATTTCCTAGTTAAACTTCAAGAATTTTTCACAAAGACTGGAATGTTTTGGACTATTTTTAAAGAACAAACAGAATTCTCCCTGTCCATACTTTGGCTACAGGCTAAAAAGCACTCTTTGACAGCCAAAATAAATAGTCTTTGAGGTGGCAAAATGGAACCCCAAGTACAGTATTTCCCCGGTATAACATCAATGACTTATTCTAAACCCTTTGGTCTTTCTAAGCTTACTCTCAATAGGGAAAAAAACAAAGATGTGCATATGACATAATACGTTTCTTTTAAGCTGAGTTTTTTTCTTTTTTTCCTGCTCATTGATTTTTATGAGTGCACAGGAAAAGTTGTGGTGGAAAGAAGCCATGAAGCTCCGCTATCGTAACTATCTGTTCTTCTGAGTTAGCAGTTGTACCCTCCAAAACTTCCCCCCTACTCCAGATACCTTTCAAGCGCCTCTTTAAGCTACTATTTCTTCAAATGCCTTCTTGGTAGTTTGCATCTTCCTAAACTGTAACATTTAAAGTCCTGAGTTACCAATGTGCAAGGTGACCTATTTTGTAACAAAAGGGAAACTGATAGACAAACATTATTCTTAAAATAGAAGTATATAATTTTCAAATCTTAACAATACAATTAGATAGCATTTGGGAAAGAAAAATAAACCACACACACACACACAAATGTGTGTCCTCCAGTTCTAAACATACAATTATCAAATACAGTATATAGAGGCTTACAGCAGTTTGCAATCTTATAACAAAGTGGATGTTTAATCAGAAGATCCATAAAGGACATACAGTGCAGTCTTACCTCACCTCTCTGAGGACAAAGTTTAATTAGAAAGTATTGGGTTATGCATGCTGATAGCAATCCGTGTACTTTGCGGACCAGGCCTAACTATGGTCATTTTTAAGGCACGTTCATATTACTGCATTTCTGAAGTTATCTAGTCTAATTATCTTACCACATGAGTTTGGTGTTTTTCCATATTCTAAATAGGTAATTGTCTACATTGTAATGTCACCACTGTTAATTTTATGTACCATGATACAGAGCAAGAGAAAGCATTTTGGAGGTTTTGCTTAAACTGTGTTTTTGCAATAGAACGTCCACTCAAGATACACTGTTGTGAATGAAAATGGCTAAATTGCTGTATTACAACTTGAAGTTACTGAAGAACAATTTTCACTTTATACTGATGTGTTTTTATTAGCACTTTAATAGAAGGCAATTATCCAAAGAGAGCGTTCCAAACAGGATTTACACTCATGCTATTGAATGAATAGCTCAAAATATGGACAGTTTTCAGGCTCAAAGCACCATTATACGGTCATATCTTAAAGTGCAAATAATGTGTACTTGCCCAGCATCACTTGGAAGTCTTAATTGAATTAGTTTGCATTGGATTTTAGGTGTGAAGCAACCTGTCCAGTGCAATGATTCATTTGCCATGCTAACAATCAAAACCAGTGAATAATAATGCATATATTGTTCCTTCTATCAAAACATCTCAGTGTGCTTTACAAATATTAACTGAGCTTACAACACTTCTATCCAGGTACATCAGTGAGATCCCAGATGGAAAAACTGAGGCATGGGAGTTAATCAGATTGCCCAATTTCACTCAATAATTCTATGGCAGACCTAGGATAGATAGGTCCAAGTCTTCGGAGTCTCAGTCCTGAGCTTCAACCACAAGATGTATTTTTCACATGGGCCAAAGTTATTTTAAAATAATTATTAGGTATAAGAAGGAAACCATTGATTTTTCAGAAAACCTGACACTATTTGATTAATTTTAGAATTTTACATGGTGCATTTGCTTGTCATAGATGGCATCTCATACTAATTGAAATTCTAGCTTAGTAGACATAGCAATACCTGGATGAAGGACAAAGCGTCCCTTTGGGTTGTGAACAATTTGTGGTGGAATGAGACAAAATGGTAAGTTTGAGACAGAACCAGTTTGTGCCCAACTAATAACTGCTTCATTCTGTTGCTTATACTGCAATATATCATATCACATTCAGTAGCTACTACAACTGAATTTCAAAACTGATTACAATTCTCTCTTCTGGGAGTCTTCCAGGTTAGCGTCCAGACAGAATTCTTGTAATTCTAGAGCAAATGTGGACATTTTAAAAATGATTAGTGATTTTGGGAGCCTCATTTTTTGGCTCCCCAGCTTGACACACTTAAAAATGGGTCTCATTTTCAAAAAAGTACGGAGCGTCTGCCCTCTGAAAATCAGCCACCTTAGATAACATGTAAGTTGGGCACCCAGAAAAGGAGTCATCCAAACATTAGTCACTTTTGAAAGTCTTGGCCATAGAGAAAAATGGACCAAATTCTATCTTCAGGTTCATGCATGCAATCCCATTGAAATCCATGGGGTCACACTGGTGTGACAAGGCAATATTTGGCCTATGGAATCTAACAGACATTTAAGGGTATTTATTTGTATACTGGACTCATCTTGTGTACAGAAACTCCATATATCATCTTAATTTAAAAAACAAAACAAAACCCAAACCACCCAAATTTAAAAATATATGAAGAAAGCTTTTACAATTCAAAACACATTGTCCAAGAACAAGACCACATGACTTCTGGCAGCTTATGCTATTTACAGTAAGTGCTTCATAACACAAACCTGTTTAGAATCCTATTGTGGCCCTGAACTAGTGGATTGAATAATACTTTAACTAGTAACTTCAACACAATCCCAGAGACAAATCATTTGGTATCAGTAATTTAATATTTACTCGTTTTGTAACAACAGCAAATGGAAACAGATATGTTCCCCAAACATTCCTCAAAAAATTAATGGGCCAACAAAAACCATGTAAACCAGGTAATCACTTGTTAATTGATCTGCTACCAGTACTACATGAAACATGGAGTATTACATCTGCTGCAGAGTCTTTAAAAAATGTGCTTCTTGGTTAAACCATATCTCGGGGTAAGCTGCTAAGATGAGCATCCAAATATTGATTACACGAACAGAGAGTGCTGACAGCTCATTAGTGAGATAAATATAGATCCTCTGTGAACACAGAGATACCTGTGTACACTTCAAGATCTGTGAATATGACAAAGACCCCACAACATAACCTTCCATATTGCCTGCTGTGAAAAGCTTTCTTCTTGAAAAGAGAAAACAATGCAAAGTGTGAACTATAATTTTCTTTAACCGAACAATATCACTGATGAAAACTGTCAGAACTGTGCTTTAAGACTGCAAATCATGAGCTTGAGATGGATGGCTGAATAGAGTATTTGGCCTCCTATTATTGCTCTGTTTCTTGTCTTAAAATTATTACAGGTCATTAAAATCCATTTTGCACAGAAGCATGCCTAACCTGTACAGTGTGTTTCCCAAGGTTTAGACTCCTTTCACATCTATGAAATGGTAGAGAGCATAGTGGGTATTGACATGCAAATGAGCACACCACTTATTTGCATGGCAACACCCAGAATGCTCTTACGGCTTACTGCTTTTTCTAAGAAATAGTGCAGATCTGAGCATGAGGCAGCGGGAATAGGGTGGGGACACTGAAAGGTTTGGGTATGTGTGCTATGGAGTTCTTTTTTCTGTGGCTTGCACAGAGAATTGAGAATCTTTATTGTGACTATATAGAAGCAGCATTTGAAGCTTTTGTTCAGGGAATGCAGTCTGAACAAACAAAAGACATGACTTATTAGAACTTTCTAAAATTTGAAAGATGGTAAATAATTTAACAACACAGATCTGACCCAACCGATTCAGACATTCTACACTCTTTCAACATACTAAACAAGAGCACATTAATCATCTAGTGAACGGCTGAAGATGAAAACCTGATTAAGACCCCGGCCAGAATTAATGATTGCAGAGGAATTTGTCCTCATGATCTAAATTAAAGACAGCAAATGATTTGAGCAGTCAGAGAATCATGGTAGCTACATATTTCCATATAAGATATACAATTTAGTTGTCTGATTAGCAGCTTCATTTTGGTTATGTGCTTCCTCCCCAAACATATAGCCCAAACTGGAAATCAGTAGAAGATAAGAAAAGCTGAATCTGATCTGATGTAAAATATAAAACCAAAATGCAGCCATGATGCAGGATAATTGTCAATATGAAGCAAAACATGAAATCTACATTTCATATTAGCCTTGATAAGATTTTTTGTCGTTTAAGAATACTGTGCATAAGGGAAGAAGAAGTAATCAATATGGAAGTGACACTGATGTTGCAAGAGGGAGTGTGTGTGTCAAATTCTGTTCTGGGTTACACCAGTGTAAATTCAGAATAACTCTGAGTGGTGTAACTGAACAAAATCTCTCCTAGGACCGTTGCATCACTCAATGGATCCTGGCAAAAAGAGCTGGCTGTTTTTAATGAGACTTATACGCAAATATCATAGTTAAAAAACAATATCAAGAAAGAAAAGAGAAATCCAAAATAGGTAAATGATATTTGAGAAAATAATATATTATGTTTGCTGGTGTTACAATGCTGCTTTAAAGGAAAAATGGTATTTGGACTGGGCAATGCTGATGAAGCTGCTATTATAGCTGATTCATTGTGGATATGCTACAATCTATTACTACACAGAGGGTTTTCCCTTACTAAGCAAGAAGTGCACTAACAGATGGAAGTTATTCACTCTAGGTCTAGGCATGTGGAGGAAAAGCAGCCTATTTGATCTTGAAACATTTGCTGTTGTTGTTTGCATTTGCTTTCGGAAGTAGAAGACATTTTATCTTGATTAAGGCCCTGATTCAGGACATGCTGAAATCCCAGTGAAGCTGTTGGGGGTGAATGTGGGACTAGATACTGAAAACAATGTTAGTGGGACTGAAGCATGTGCTTAAGCGCTTTCCTGAATCAGAACCTAGCTCCTTAGACCATGAACTGGGGCTATGCTACACTAGAGAGCATATAGAGGCACCACTGTACTGATGCAGTTGCGCCACTGTAAACTCTCTAAGCTGATGGGAGAGAGCTCATCCATCGACTTCATTAATTCACCCCCAAGGAGCAGTGGCAGCTATGTTACCAATGCTTAGGATGGTGTGACTTCTGTTGCTCCGGTTGGGTGTGTGTGTGGCTAATTCAAACCCCTGAGCGACATAATTTACGCTGACTTAAGCTGCAGCGTAGTCATAACATGAGACTATTTTCCTTTTCTCTGACAACTGACTTTGTGCCGAGGTACCGTATATTCCTCCTTCCAATAATACTGGCGAGTAAGCTGCGGAGTTGCCATTCACAGTTCCCGCTGCCTCAGCTGTTACGGCAGGTGTTCTTCAATTTTTCTATCTCATATTCCTCTGGTCTTTTCCCATTATGTTGAGTAATGTGTGGGCCAGGAGGATATGTGTGATGTGATGAGACCAGTACTCTGTGTTTGTAGTGCTTTATTAACACTTTATTTTATTATATGAGCCTTTTTTCTCCACTTCACAGACTCTTCCACATAAAGTTAAAAAAATTGCTTGCTACTGATGCTCAGTCGATTGCTGTGATACTGGGAGCAAAATCTATGTACGCTCTGACAATTCACACTTCGTTGGGGTGTGGACACGCATACAGATTTTACTCTGCAATTTAAAGAAACTGAAATTAACAGCACCTAATCTCAAATAATTGGTGCAATTAGCTGCCTGGGCTACTGAAAGCTTCAGTACCTGTTTATTTTTCTCAGTGTATCTTTCAACATCCCCAACCCCCAGTATATTTTTCATAAATGCATTTTAAAAACTGTATATACAGTGAAAGCTGGTCACTGCACTCCCCACGCTTTTGGAAAGATTTTAAGGCTTGTTTTGACTGTCTTCTTCTGTGAAGGAGAAGGGGATTTTTCAGCCTCAGATCTCTCTCTCTCTTTTTCTTCCTTCAAAGAAGGAGTGTGTTTAAACAGACAGTGAAAAGCAAGTCTTAAAATCTTCTCAAAATTGTGCCAATGGGAAATGTAAACTACTCTGACTGCAAGAGCCTAGAGATATGCTGAAGCCAGAAGGTAATAATCAGTACTTCAATCACATTTTGAGCATAATGCTTGCTGTGGATGGTTTCTTATCAAAGGTTTTAGGGATAGAGAGAGAGGGTGAGAGGATCACTGGGGATGGCCTGGTTGCAGCTCTCTTTTTAAATCCTATTTCTAAAGCCACAGGAACATTGAGGTTGTGGGTGTGCGCATGGGGGTGGAGGGCAGGCAGATTAAAATACCAAATCTCAGTTTTCTTTGCTTGAGCATCAATCTGAAATTGATAAGGAAGCAAGGGGACAGCATGGGTTGAATCTTTCAGTGTTCTTCTTTAATTGTTGCTATTTTGTACATAACCTTTAATATTTATGCCCCAAGAAAGAGGAGAATTTGCATAAAGGAATTCCCTTGCACAACAGTCACATGCGTGTACAAATCAAACACATGCCTGGGCGTATTTTAAGTCCACCAGTATCTGTCGAGAAATTAATTGTATTATTGTACCTGACATCAAACACATTTTACGAGCGTACTGTCAAAACCAAGTGCAGCACTACACTGCTTTTGTTTTTGTTTATTATTCCCCATGGGGATATATTTTGCTATATTATATTTTGAAACTCCCTACACAGCACAATGGCAGCTGCAAAACCAGCTGCAATGTAAACTTAGTTTGCATTCTCTGTGCCCTGGGAAAGGCTACTTCATTTCATGCAGCAGCGATGGCTTTCTGCGATAATTCTGGAACATCACAGAAATTTGTCACACAGTGTGACATGAACACAAAAATAGTTTAAATGACTGATTTAGGGGGGCTTTTTACATATGAAAACCACAAAATACAATGGAGGGAGAAATGTCTGGCAATTAGGGAGCAGGGGATTTAAGTCAGGGGATGTGGTTGCCCTCATCGACTCTGCCAGTGAGCCACTTTTTGACTCTGTGCCTCAATTTCTCACCGTTGCACAGTGGTTTTTCTAACCTCCATTAGAAATTATACAATAGATCAGACCACCTATACATAAATTACAAAACGGTGCCATGCAGGTGCTGAGTCCTTCCTGCTCCAGAACACATCTTAACTTGCCTGAAAACAGATAGTGGCCATCCAGAGAGCTGGGGAGGGAGGCCCAGCCTGCTCAGAGAAGAGCGGAGTTGACCCAATCCCTCCAGGAGACAGCTCGTGCATAGGTGGTCACCAGCCATCTAAAGGAGAGAGAGGGATAGAGCGCAAGGGAAGCAGCTATGTACTGGAGTTCCAGTGCTCCAGTTTTCCTTAATCTGGTTCCGATCATGCAGTTTCCCCCAGTAGAACTGTGCACGTACATCTCAGGTGCAAATACTGTATTGTTTGTAGTGAACGGGGATGGGTGACAGGACAACAAATTCAATGAGAACACATGATAAATTGCCATAAATGGGATAGGACACAAAGTGTACCACCACCATAGGGACTTTTTTTCCCCCAAATCCCTGGTTATAGCCATGGCACTAATGCCGTTAAAACATATGAATGTACTTCATTCTTCCATTCAAAGCTGGGACTAAGCAAAACCACTGTCCAGAACCCTGGCACAGAAACAGTTAACTAAGTCATACACAGATATGGCCATAACTTCTGCAGCTGGGACCCTGCATACATATGCCACACAAACTCATTGTGTGTGAATGCAACATGAGAAAAACTAACTCTCAATCTGACCCCATCCTATGATATTACACTAGCCTAAATTGTTTCCTATTACAGATGTATCAGAAAAGATTGGACTCAGATAACCCAGAAAGGAAATACTTTAAAATAGTCTTCAAATTCCAATCTAACTTCTCTTAACTCCACATTACTTCCAAAGAGTGGCAAAGACATAGTGATTTGATCACATTTTCTCCCACTTTATTACATCTACATTCACCCTGTCTGAAACAGAAATAATACCAACAGCACAGTGATTAAAAAGAAGAGCAAATACATCCAGAGAGAACACAGTTAATCGTCATGGACAACCCATAAATTTGTTCGCACACAGTCTTTGAATAATTACAAATAACGAACAATTTTTTTCAAAAATCAGTGTCTTTTCAAGAACAATTCACACACACAGAGGAGAGCCAAAATTCCTTGAATAGTTCAGCCAACTCTACCCATTACACACAATCCACAGTGTAAACTAATTATGTGACAAACAAACAAAGTCATAGAGAAAACATGAAATCCAGCGATCATTCTTTTCCCATAAAACACTAGAGATCACATTTGCCTTTCTCTTAAGCAACAGGTTTAGAACACCTCCCATTTCGGCATACTGGAGTAGACAGTCTGTTCCACAATGGCAATTTCTATGATCTTTTGTTCATAGTGGACCAGATGTCTGTTGTTTTTTTAGGAATTAACGCTAATTGTTTTAAAAAACAACAAAAACACTAAGCAGACCAAGGCCACAAATGTGACACAAGTGCACTTCAACATCTCTTCTGTTAGTTTCTGTAATTAATGACTATGATTCCGGATGTTCACCTATTTTCTACTGAAAGCTGCCAACTCCATTACAAAGAAGAAAAAAGGAGCTGTGATTGCTAAAGCATCAGAGACTCACTGTACACGCTGGAATCTAAGTATTCATTATCGGGAAATAGATATGGAGAATTTAGTGTAGAATTGTACATATCAAGTAAAACTGGCAAATCTTAAACATGCGGCCGGATTAACAACAGGGAAAAATGAAAATTAACTCCAGATATAATTGGTTAATTTGAGGATCTGAGACCGCAAAGCAATGAGAGATTTATAATTATTTATCTGCATGAGCTGACGGTGCTGAGCACCACGCAGGGAGCATACAGAACTTTGTTTCATCAGGCATTTTGCAGACCCCCCCCAAAACCGCCTCCCCAAAAACCTACATAGCAAAACTAGAGGGGCAACCATGAGGGAAGTTGAAAGGATGAAGAGAAAGTTGACATTGACATTCAGGATTGATGCATCAGCTTCTTTACATGGAAATAAGAAAACTTAGTAAAAAGGAGTAATAATTCAATATTTTTTTCTCTCCTTCATATACTTACAATATATTTTTCATATGAATTACTGTGTGCGTGCACACATGCACAAAAGACAGTGCACTCATGCACTCAGTATGGAGCTATATAAAGGGGACAATTCCTGTGTTCCCAATGATGCTCTGCACTAAGAAAGTCTGCAGGGGATAGGGCAGCCCACTAACTAACAGAGCTGCACCTTCCTGTACACAAGCAGGAGAAGAAAGGGAAATCCCAAGTTGGACAATTCTTCTCCCATCTGGTGCTGGTGTTGCTCCACCCACTAATAGGAAGGCCCATAAGCTTCCCAGGCTCGTAGTGCGCGACTCCCACTTCACATTCTTCTGACTGATGCAGCCTTATTTCACCAGGCAGTTAAAAGGCAGTAAATTGAGCTCAGGGAGATAGGAAGAGCTGTATTCTTCCAGGCCCAGGAGAGGGTGAACTCTCCTGCTTTTAGCAGAGCAGGACAGAGTTGTACTTCCTAATGTTCCTCTTTATTGTAAAAATTCAGCATCTTTAGCTTGTCTGATTAATGTCAAGGCACAGACCTCTGTAATGTCATTGACTCATTACCTCCAGGTTTCTTGGGTCCTTTTTCAATCTGTTGCTCTAATGGTACTCAAGGCAACAAGATTATAAATTGCTCATCAATCCCTAACAAGAAAACATGTTGAGCTGGTCAAATAATACAGTTTTTGTCAAAA
This sequence comes from Lepidochelys kempii, assembly GCF_965140285.1. Taxonomy (NCBI): domain Eukaryota; kingdom Metazoa; phylum Chordata; order Testudines; family Cheloniidae; genus Lepidochelys; species Lepidochelys kempii. Next base: position 182,252,801 of record NC_136380.1, read on the forward strand.
TTGAAAAACAACTTTTCATGGGAGTATGACGACACTTTCGGTGAGAAAAATCAAAACATTTTATTTTAGCAATGAACAAATGTTCCTGTTCATTTTGTTTAAACTTTTATCTCAAAATATTAATTTCAATATTATATTCAAAAGTTAAATATATCCACAATAAAGTCTAAACAAAATATTTCAACACTATCAAATTGTTTTGATGAGCCCAAATCCATTTTTTTTCTGATTTATTGTTGTTTGGGAAATTTTTGTCCTTTGTTCCCATTTAGATTGGATTTTCCCCTGAAGTGTTGGAATTTCCCCAGAGAACAGAAATTCTAGCACCCAACCAACTCTAAAGGTTAGCAGTGTGTTATTTTGTACACCATCCAGTACAGGCTGAAGAAATACTCCCAGCACCACACTATGATGCTGTAGATTAAAAGACCCAAATAGTTGCACAATCCCCACAAGGCAATAGGTATTTAAAATAAACCTCTCAGTCTAAGGCTATGTCTACACTACAGATTTTACAGTGGCAGGGCTGTACCATGGCAGCTGTGCCACTGTAAGGTCTCCCGCGTAGCCACTGTATGCCGGCAGGAGAGAACTCTCCTGCCGGCATAATTAAACCACCCCTGACGAGCGGCAGTAGCTATGTCGGCAGGAGAGCGTCTCCAGCCAACACAGCGCTGTTCACACTGGCACTTTTGTTGGTGAAACTTCTGTCAATCAAGGCTGTGATTTTTTTCCCCCACACCCTTGACCAACAAAAGTGCTAGTGTAGGCAAAGCTTAAGTTATCCCCACCCTTGTGAGATTTTCCATTGCTCTCTGTTTTACTGGTCCATAAAATGTTTTGGGCAGGGATGGTCTCTATTTTGATTATTGTTACTGCACATTGTCTGGACTAAATAAATCAACACATTATAATGACTGTTAAGAGACCTGTCCATGAATACCAGTTGAGGGTCTCTATATCCTCTATTCTGGGTGTATCTGTTTCTTCAGTAGAGATTAACATTATAAAGTAGTAACAAAAGTAAATGTGAAAGTGAAATGTGTTAATATCAAAAGAATTACACAAAAGCAAAGGAATATTGAGCTAAGCTCTGTACCACCACCATTAATCCATCTCCTTTTGCCTAGTTAGTGCTCATGAGTCCTTGGAAAATTATTCACTTCTAATAAATGTTTTCACATAACGAATGGATTTTTTGAATGTATGCATCAAGCCTGTTCAACTATTATATTTATTATGATGCAATTAGGCTCATGTTTGACATTTTTATTGCTAAACTAATCTCGTGGTGGTGAAGTCAAGAATGATGTGGAACAACATACAGTACTGTTCTTTTAAGCAAACTTCTGCTTACACATGCGCACCTCAAAAAATGAAATTTGCAACACCAAGGGAGGTTTTCCTTTTACAGCACACTTCCCTATTATACAGTGTGACTGAGTTTGCCAGAAGCTGGGAAAGAGAGACAGGAAACTGATCATTTGATGATTACTTGTTCTGTTCACTCTCTCTGGGGCTCCTGGCATTGGCCTCTGTTGGAAGACAGAGTACTGGGCTAGACGGACCTTTAGTCTGACCCAGTATGGCCGTCATTATGTTCTTATGCTAAAGAGGGCTGCAAATCATGGTTGCCATGATAACCTGTAGACAGAAGTTTTCTGCCTTAATTTCGACTTCCTCCTTCAGCCACAAAACCCACAGAGATCTTACTCCACAGATCCTTCATGACAGAAACTGCAGAGAAACATTTTCTGACAGGGACTCATTGTGAAAGGGTATGATTCATACAATCATCTACATCTAAAATGGCGTGGCAATGACAGTTATGCACCCGTCCGTGTTTCTAGAAAGAATAATTTTCGATTGTGGGGGAAAGGGAGAGGGGGGAAAGAAGTGGGAGGGGCGAGATGAGGTTCTGCTAGAGTGAATTCAAGCACCCAATTACTCTGCTTTTTCAGTATTAGTGTGTGCATATTTGAGAGCTATTTCTGCCATGAGTTTAAATCCAGCCCAAGGTAAGCCCAGTGTATGTCATGGGTATGTTACGCTGTCCTATAGTGGGTGTTGTATGTTGGCATGTGGCATGGCTCATAAATACGTGCTAGGGTATAAGGAGAACATCAGCCCCTCCTCCTAGTCTTCTTGTTGCTGCAACTCTGTGGCCCTTCCTCCACCATGCTCAGTCTGTAGGGATGGCCCTGCCTAAGGATGATGTGAAGCTGGCTGTGCTACAGATGTCTGGATACCAGGGCTCACGTTGATCAGCCAGCTTCCAACTATCCTTAAACCATACTTTCCCCATGGAGCTGATAAGGGAGATCCTTTTTTGGAAAGGCCTCTCCACCATAAGGATGACAGTTACACCACTTCCTTCTACCCAGAAAACTTGAACTAACCAATCCCCACAAAACAAAAACAAAGACTAAAACAAATCGATCCCTCCCTTCCATAAATGTAAATTAACGGAAGTTAGGAGCCTACATACTTTTGTGGTCTGAGCCCCAACTTTTCTCCATACACTATGCCCAGACAGCAACCTTCACTACCTTAACACCTCCCAGAGCTTCCACCCAGAAATGATGACTGGTGTAAATTGACATAGCTCTACTGACTACAATACATCAGCTGAGGATCCAGCCCAATATATTTTGTGAGTAAAGATACCTGCACTTTTAAAGTAGTTTGATCCTTGCATATAGCTGAATGGTTTCTTTATAATTTAAGCAATAGAAGATAGTGAATATAAGGACTTTAAAGAAAAGAGCCTTCTTAACCATAGCTAGCATATGAAACATAGAGCCAAAGTCTGCCCCATAGTGAGAATCCACCATCCCTACTGAAGTCAATAGAAAAGCACCTAAAAAGGAAGAGTATTAATCTTACTAAATGAAAGAGAAATTAAGGTCTCATGGCAAAGTGTGAACAGCAGGGATTTGTGTAGGGAACTTATGAAGGGGCTAGAAAACCAGATCTGTCTCCCCAGTTTAGAGGTAGGTGTGAGAGACCCATTGCACTGCAGTCAATAGACTCACAAGCTGCAGTAGCAAGTGTGGCTCTCTGCTCCAATGGATCTGTACTGTGTTGCACTACTCCTAGTCTCCCCATATGGCTACAATCCATACTTTGTTTTTCTGCAGGGAAAGTCCCCCCAGAGCATGCTCCATGGCACGCAGATTGGTGCATCTCTCTGTATGTGACTCACTGCAGTCTGACCCACTTCATGGGGGAAAACGCAGCGTTTCTTCTGCCTTTTGGGCCTCGATGACAGGGACGGGGAACCATGATCTGTACTGTACACAGGTACATCCTGGGAAGAATAAATAATACCAAAGCCTGAAATAAAGAAGACTGAGCAAGGCTAGGCATTTCTACCAGAATAAAACTCTGCTAAAGGGATTAAGGGTACATACTTGTCTACTAAATAGTAGTGTGTGTAATTAGCTAGTAGGAAATGGCTAACTATTGTTCCCCCCCAACAATTGTTAATTAGACTGTGGAACTCATTGCCACAGGAAGATATTGAGGCCAATAAAACAGCAAGAGATATAAAAAGATTCAGTACTGATATTGTTATCAAGCATATAACAATATGGGGGGGAGGGATAGCTCAGTGGTTTGAGCGTTGGCCTGCTAAACCCAGGGTTGTGAGTTCAATCCTTGAGGGGGCCATTTAGGGATCTGGGGCAAAAATTGGGGATTGGTCCTACTTTGAGCAGGGGGTTGGACTAGATGACCTCCTGAGGTGCCTTCCAACCCTGATATTCTATGATATTCTATATCTGGAGTTGGAATAGTTCATGCTAAAAAAAAAATTGGAAGGGCTATTAAACCTCTTGTTTCAGGGTTTAAGCTAGTCTCTAATTGTTTAGGAGGAGACCTGAAACAGTGTGTGTGTGTGTGCGCGCACGGGTGAGAGCGATAGTTGCCTAAATGTGAGGTTTCTTGCATCTTTCTCTAAAACAGCAGCTGCTGGCTAATGTCAGAGGACACTACAGCAGTGGTTCTCAAACTAGGGCCGCCGCTTGTTCAGGGAAAGCCCTTGGCGGGCCGGGCTGGTTTGTTTACCTGCCGCATCTGCAGGTTCAGCCGATCGCGGCTCCCATTGGCCGTGGTTCACCACTCCAGGCCAATGGGGGCTTTCCCTGAACAAGCGGCGGCCTTAGTTTGAGAACCACTGCACTAGAGTAGACAGACAAATGGCCTGATCCAGAATAGTAAGTCCTATGTTCCAACAGGCAGAGGACAGCCATAGAGGAGAAGATAGTATGGCCTGAGTCTGTATAACCTTTTTCGGACAATACTTGCTGCGTGCTGGTGACAGGAGGGGATATTAAGGCACATTATAGTCCTACTCACACATACCCCATGTATAAAGCCTCCTGATCTGAAAATTTTGCTCCATGGGGCTAAGACAGTGGGGTAAACAGTGCTGGGGGGGGGGGGGAGAAGAGAGAGATCTGTATCTATCTATATCTTGAATGGGGGATGGGGAGAAGGAGAAAAATCAAAGCTCTTCTACCTATCTATCTCATGAAGCAGTACATTTCCCAACATTTTCTGCGAAAGTATTTGGTATATAATAGTATAAATAACAGGCTTGTTACTATCTGGTTGCTTGATACAGGTTTTACACAGGATGAAGCTGAAAATCTCACTAGGGAGAGATTGTTTCTGTGCTTTGGAATGGCAAGATATTCCAAAGTCAGGAGTGCATGAGGAAAAGAAATGTGCGTTTTCCACAGGTCTTTCTTTTCCTGTGGTTATCATTAGCAGAGATCCTCTGTGTATAACACACTGAATTAGAATGATGAATGTTCACTTATTAAGAAAGCTGTGAAATTTTATTATTACAGCAGCATATTGATATCACTGCAGGCAAGTATGTGTCAGGGCTTCTTTATTAATCATTATTTTCAAGGATTTTAATTTCAGAGATGTATAGAAATGTGCTTGTGACTCAAGATATTAGACTAAAAGTTCTTAATTTAGGAAATATTTGTTTTAATGTGCATAAAAATAAGATGTTTAGGCATTTATTAGTAAGTGAATAAGAAATAGGAGGTTAGAATTTTAAGATTTTTTTTTGCACACATCTAAATAATAATAATTAACCTCCTAAGCCTTGTAGGGGAAGTGCTATGTTCACTGAAAAACTATATCAAAGGCCAGATTTCCACTTACTGGCCTTAATTCTTGAGGTGCAATATTATTTGGTGCAATTTTGCACTGGTATGCTTTATCTCTGATGTGTGGGCACATACAGGGATTTAGATGTTTAAATTGCTCCAAATTGCAGTTTGAAATTCAATCCATGATTAATTTCAGCTTTAATTTTGTGCCTGCAGAAATCGTTCCAATTTTAGTGTAGGTTGAAAATAAATTCCTGGAGCAACATGCAATGCAGTATAAAACCCAATGCACCGCATTCTAAGGCCAGGTCTAACTGCAGACCTACAGCGGTATAAGTACATTGGCCAGGGGTGTGAAAAATCCATGACCTAACCCCCCCATATAGACAGCGCTATGTCAGTGGGAGAACTTTACCCGTCAACAAAGCTGCTGCTTCTTGGGGAGCTGGATTAACTATGCCGTTGGGAGACGCTCTCCTGACAGTGTAGTAGTGTCTACACTGAAGTGCTACAGAGATGCAGGTGCGCTGCTGTAACACTGTACATAAGGACAAGCCATAAGAATCTAAACCAGACAGATCCTCCTGCCTTTTAAAATCATCTTAACTAATTAGGTTGACAGCTATGTGCTACATTGTAGGGACTTAAATTTCTGATCCAAAGTGCACTGAAGTCAATGGAGAGACTCCCAATGACATTTGAAGGCTTTGGATCAGGCTCAGAGATCTTAAATCACTGCTGATATACATTAAATAACTTAATCCACTTCAGGTCTTTTAGGCCAATGAGTGTTAACTGCTATGTATTTAATTGGTCTGATTCCAATCTCACCGTGTCTATGTAAAGCAGTGTCATTTCACTGACTTCAAGATGATTGATATGAGTGGAAATGAGATCAGAATGAACCTTAATATGGGCATATTTAAAATGTATGCTTTTAAAGCACTGTAGGGATGTGACTTTCTATGTGCCCACACTACCACAAGAACTATGTTGTGTGATATTTACAATAGTGGGTCTGGAGTCATTCCTACCTTTCATTCAAGTCATCACCTCTGCAGGCAGTACCATTTCAGAAGGAGGTAATAATTTTGAAATAATAGTTTACACTGTGATTAAAATAAGCATGCATATACACTTCAACACATAATTAGTGAATCTACAACATGGTGGTTGGTACTTGTAATTTTGACGGTAATTTAGTTAAATCCAGGCAAAATTATTGTATATTCTAAAATAAGGAGAGCAAGAGAGTGGATGGACTGAATATGATAGTGAGGGTAAGTTAAAGACTGATCATGGAATACTGGAAGAAGAGGCACTGATCATGCCGAGCACAAGATATCTGAATGAACTGTTGGTAATGGGGCAATTTAATTAAGGAAAAGTTTATTGGAAAACTAATGATAAAGAGGCCTATACTAGACGATAAATGTTATTTAAAAAAGTATAGAAAGCAAGAGTATAGGACGGAAATATGGTCTTGTGCTTTAAGCATTGGACTCAGGACCTCTGATTTCAATCTCAGCTTAGCCACAGACATCTTATGTGACCACAAGCAAGTCACCTGATTTCTCTATATATCATTTCCCAAACTGTGGAATGAGGTAACAATGCCTCCTGATCCCATAGCACTGTTGTCCAGAATTATCTGGAGAGTTCGTACAGAGATGCCAGAAATAAAAATACCTTGATAGACCTACGCAATCCTGGATCTAAAAAATCAGAGAGGGAAAGGTAAGAACATCTAAAACCAAGAGAATAGTTGAGACCTGGAAATCACAAACTAATTCACTGATTCTGCTGGGCAAAACAGGGTTTCACGGATTGGTTTCCTCTCTAAGACACTACATTTTCATAAAATAAACTTAACTCAGAAGGAAGAAAATAATTCAATAGTCATGCAAAGGGGCCTGTAGCACTTCTTAGAAAGGGGGTAGATACAGATAGAAAGATTTAATCATTGCAGCATTGGAATCCTAAGGCTAAAAATACCACTATAGTTCAGAATTTCTGTATCAGAAAGATTAAAACAACAACAAAAAATGTGGATGAAAGGAAAGTTGTTAAAAACACTGAAACACCAAGAGGAATTGTATAGGAAATGCAAAAAGAATGGAAGATTGATATCTAGCTTTAATGGTTTCTTTCAAAGAATGTACATGTGGAAGGGGGACAAAATATAATGTTTAGTAGAGGACTGAAATGACATAAAGGAACCCTCAAATAAATTTTCCTCTTTCCTGTCAATGTAAGGAGAAAAAACATGCAAAATGGCCAAATTTTAAATAACTAACTATTTCTGCCCATAAAAAGAATAGAGACTAGGAGAGAAATTAGAGGACCTCAGGCAGGAGTGAAAGAAACTATAAGAGACAATAGCAGTTCAGGGAACAGGAAAATTATTTGAGAAAGTGGTAGTAAAGGCCCGGAGCAAAGATACGGTAGAAGTATCTGACAAAAATACACAGCTATTTGCTGGGTGAAATGCACGTAAATTTCAGCGTACTAGCAAAGAATCTATCTGCAAATGATCTTTATGAAACTGTGGGAGTCGGTGAAACAGATGAACTTGAGAAATTTTCAAAGAGGATATTTGAAATTAGGAAAAAAAGATAAATTTAAATATACCCATTTTAAAAAAAAAGCTACAACAAAGGAACATTAAGGTCATAAGGTCAAGCACTCAAAAGTTAGAATATGTCAACATTGAGGCTGCCCATGCAATCCTAATTCATTCCTCTCTGTGCAAATGCATTGTGCCAGTCTTCAGCTACACAATCACACCCTGCTCTTCAGCCTTTTGCATTTGAGTCAGGCTACCACTTCCTCCTTAATGCTGCATGGGCATTAGCACTGGATCACAGCTAGATAGAAAATACGTTTTTCATCCCCTGCATGGAAAATTTTGACCAACAATTTTTTTTCATTTTTGTCAATTTTTCCTCGCAGAAATATTTGGCTTCATGGCAAAATATTTTGGCCCAAACTGAAATATTAGGTTCAGCTTGGCACCGTGTGTTGGAATGATAGTTCAGGTGCCTTACGCTCTCTTCCTCTTCTATAGGAAGGTTTCTCTGGCTGAACAACATCTCAATGAGGGAAAATTTCATCCATAACAGTTAAAGATGGAGACTTATAATGGAAAATGTTAAAATAACCATAACTATCGTCTGTGCTACCAGCATCACCTATAACCACCACATTTTAATAGGTGCCTAAATGAAATGGCCAGATTCCCATAAATGTTCAGAACTCAGCAGCCCCATTGAGAAGCCTGGTATTGAAAAGAGTGTTCAGCACCCTGTAACTATCTGGCTACTCCATTTACATGCCTAAATGTGAGCTGAGCCTTTGTCCATGTGGTCCGGGTTGGCTTGCCTGTGATCTGGAGAGCCTTTCACTAAGTCAGCCCTGTTTACAAGATGAGCCCCACCTGAGAGGAGTGATATGATTCCAGTATAAAAGGCAACAGGAAGCTGCAGGGAGGTGGTATGGCTGAGAGAGTGTAGCTGTGCCTGTCAGAGGCCGGAGAGACCCATTAGTAAGCTAGGAAAGCTTAGGAAATGGGATTGTGTGAAGCTGGGGCGGGTGGAAGGAACGGCTAAGAGGAACTAATTTGTTTCCTGCAGAACCATGGCCAGATAAAGCCTGTGAGTGGGAGTTAAAGAAGGAAAGATGAGCTGAAAAATTGTTTGTTTGTTTTGGGCTTTTGAGTTCTGTTTCTTGATTAACTCTGTTGACAGCCGGAGGAGAACTGGTGAAGAGTGAATTTGAGAATTTGGGCTTAGAAGGTCACAGGGGACTGAGTTCATAAAGGGGCCTAAGTGATGGGAAAATAGAGGCAGAATGGCCACAGAGGCAACCCTTGTCACGAGGGGGCACTTGGGAGGCAGTAAGCAGCCACTGTGCTACATAGTCCATAAGGCCAAATTCTGTAATTGGCTGTACCAATGTAAGAAGAGAGTAAATCCATTTAAGTTTACACAGTTGTAATAGGAGCACTTAAAAAGATAAGATTTGGGAAACAAGAACACAGACCTAAAATGAAAGAATGGAAATAAACAGTTTGAAAGAAAGTGTTTTGCCTAGCTAAAGGGGAAGAATCATTTATCAAAAAAGAGTTGGTTAAGGTACATTCCCAGTGCAGATATTTAGCTCTAGCTATATAGATATTGCTAAGTAATTTGTTGCTTGGTTATGAATTAAAATGAATAAAATATTTGAAGGTCTCTTTTACGAAGAACCCAACATTAAATCAAGTTAACCTACGTGTGACCAACGAAACACTCACCATGGGGCACAGACAGAACTCATAGAAGAAATGGAAGCCTGTGGAAGAAAAAGAGATGGGTTGGATGGAAGAAAAGAGGGGAAACTATTCAATGGCACTATTGATGAGTAAGGCAAGAAGGACTTGACCAGAAATACCAGTTTTGATCAGTGTAGGATCATGTGCCAGAGGAGGATGGTTTTTTTCTGAACAAAGGGTAAGAATTTAAAATGGGTGCTCAAAAATCAGACTCAGTGGGAGTGGTAGAGTGCTTGGCTCTTTTAAAAATCTTCCCAGTTCTCTATTGAGACATGGACATGGGAACTTGTCTCTAGATACTCATTTTTTAAAAGCTTGGTTAGAGTGCACTACAGACTTGAGCTGCACTGTTCAACTTCATTGTGTACTTCCTGCGGGCTAGCCAGTAAGTGTCTGGTGACAGTCTTTGAACTCATTGCAAGTGTTGAGCCTTTGTTTGACTATTTTATTAAGTTTGTACTGCAGTTGACAGACACATAATTGATGGGGATGATCAAAATAAATCTACAAGTTCCATCGTTGTCACTTTATTTCTTGTTCAGCTAACTCAGAAAAGGGGTGGGGGAGGGAGGCAACCAACTCCTGTCCCACCCAACCTCTTCCCTGCCCTGCAAGATCTTACACCAGAAAGGAGATGACAGGATTAGAATTCAAAATGACCTTGACAATTTGGAGAATTGGTCTCAATTCAACATGATGAAATTCAATAAAGACAAGTGCAAAGAACTTCACTTTGGAAATAAAAAATCAAATACACAACTACAAAATGAAGAATAACTGGCTAGGTAGCAGTACTGCTGACAATGATCTTGTGTTATAATGGTTCACAAATTGAATATGAGACAACAATGTGATGCAGCTGCAAAAGGGTTAATATCATTATAGGGTGCCTTAATAGGAGTGTCATATGTGAGACATAGAAGGTAATTGTCCAGTTCTACTTAGCACTGGTAAGGCCTCAGCTGGAGTATTGTGTCCAGTTCTGGACACCATGCTTTAGAAAAGACACGAACAAATTGGAGAGAGTCCAGAGGGCAGCAACAAAAATGATAAATGTTTTAGAAAACCTGACCTATGAGCAAAGGTTAAAAAATCTTGGCTTGTTTAGTCTTGAGAAAAGAAGACTGAGGGAGGAAGGACCTGATAAGTTGTCAGATACATTAAAGGCTGTTATAAAGGGGATGATGATCTGTTGTTCTCCACGTCCATTGAAGGTAGAAGTAATAATGGGCTTAATCTGCAGCACGGGAGATGTAGGTTAGATATTAGGAAAATCTTTCTTACAGTAAAGGAGTGAAGCTCTGGAATAGGATTTCAAGGGAGACTGTGGAATCTTCATCATTGGAAGTTTTTAAAAACAGGCTGGACAAACACTTATTAGTGGTCATGCCATACCACAGTGGGCTGGACCTGATGACTTCTCAAGGTCAGTTCCAGCCTTGCATTTCTATGATTCTATGAAAAGGAACCACGAACAGGGAGCAGAGGAAAACCGTGAGCAAGGGGAAGAAATAAGAGAAAGAGACAGACCAATATAGAAAGAAATCGACAAAATGAGGCAGAGATAGGGGTCAGGCAGAGGAAGCAATGAGTGGGCTGTAGGACCTATGCAGAACATACCATGCTGCCTGCATATAGTCCTATAGCCCTCTACCAGTGGCCTGCAGAGAGGGTAAAGGATGAACTCTCTCATGATAAGGGAGATCTCCTTTTGCTCAAGTGGCCATGTCTATTCTTTTGGAACTGAAGGACCAGAGTTCAAGTCCCAGTTCCCAAGGGCGGTCTATGCATTTTATTCAGCAATTCTGTTTTGTCTGCACCACATCAAACCTTCCTAACAGCCCAAGCCATAATCTACTAAAGAAATGGAAAGACTCCAATTGATTTTAATAAGCTTTTGTATCAGGCCATAAAAGGGAAGGGGCAGAACAAAATGAGGACAAGTAGATTCGATGCTTTATAAGTTAAAAAGGAACAACGTGGTTTGCAATACAGCAGGTCAAACATCTAACACTCTCTGCCCTTCCAGATAAAATAAAAACTAAGCTGAAAACAAAATAGTTAAAAAAAAATCAGTTCCTCCATTACTTCCCTATCTGATCTGAGCTCAGGTGTCTGGTTCCCCCGATATCAATGAATGATATCATTAACTCCTAAAGAGGTGACACTTCCCAAGGGTACTCAGGATTGAGGCATCTCATTACCACCTGCCCTTAGCGTGAAGAAACCTTGTCTATGCGTGCCATGGATCAGGTCGCTGATGCTCCGGCCACACAAGTACACCTTTCTAAGCCCATTTGAGCTCTGCTGCCCTCATGCAGGCTAGCGATAGGCAAACTCCAATCCCACCTACACCCTGAATCCTCTTCGGTGTCCACTCCTTTATCCATTGGATGCTCACAGAATTACCAGGCTCTCCATTCCCAAAGGAATGGTAAACACAACTTACTAGTTATACCTTAGAACGCAGCTCTCCTTAAACACACAGCACTTATACTTGCTTTCTTTATAAACAAAGTTAAGTTTGTTAAATAAAGAACAGATTCAAATGACAGCAACAAATTCTGGAAACAAAGGGTTACATATAAAACAAAAGCATAACACCCATTCCAGAGCCTAAGCTGAACAAAATGCCTGTTGTCTAATAAGGTACTGTTACCCCAAAGTCCTTCTCATGCTGTTTTCTACCAGGATGTCTGAGATCCTTCTTTCATGAGGCCAAGCTTGCTGGCAGCTTCTCTCTCTCTCTCAATGAAGGATGCCAAGGCATCTTTCTGCAGCCTAAATACATTAGACCAGTCCTTTGTTCTTCACCAGTAAAACAAGTCCCTCCCCCGCCCACACCTGCAGTTTACCTATTCCTATTAATTTTCTTTGACATCCCCACAACCTCTTCATTAGCATTTGACTAAGCATCCTAATAGACCTCTACTGAAAAACACATAATGGTCAACTAGGGATATCAGTGTCTCCCACCTCCCACCTGGTGAAGTTGATCTCTGGGACACTACCACTGGGTGACCAGCTTTAACTACAAGGCCCTAAGAACATTATTTCCAGTATATACATACACACATCCTATGCATTATTCACACATACATTTAGCAAAGATTATGACAACCAGTGTGACACTGGCTTTCAGTAGTAACCTTACATGACATTCTTTGGTGAATTAGAATGTAAATACCAGACCCAGGGGATCTCTGTAATTCTTCTGTTCCCCTGAACCTTCTTCTATTTGGCATCAAGAGGTCATTGGGTCAGAAAAGCATAAGAAGAAACGCCACTAATCTAGCTCTCTGCACTTTTGGGGTGTCAACAGCTAATAGATAAGCATGGCAGAGATATTTTAAGTAAACATTTCTGAGTGAAGTTGTGTGTTATTTACTGCCCTTCATTTGTGTGTGCTGTTCAATGGCTTACAAAGGTTACATACTGTAGGAGCAATCCGATTTTTTTTAGATCACTGTTGATAGTTTTTATTAACCAGCTTGTCTCTCCCTGCATATTTACTGTATTTCACTATATATACTGTATACATAGGGTGAAAATGGTTGTGCAGCAGTGCCATAACTGTAACCAATTACTGAGTGAATCAGAACTAGAGATACAGCCCATTAAGTTTCTAACTATAGATATAATTTTCTTTAAAATATCTAGATACAGCTTATATTTTTCATTATAGTAAACCTGAAGAGGACTCTGAGCATTGAGTGACACAAAGGAATACAGACTTTGCACACTTGCACAATTCTTAAAGCAGGAGGTGCTGGGCTGGAAAATCTGAAATCTCTCTTCATTTTTGGTCTCTCTCGGATATCCTTTGCTATTAAATATGCAGTATTGTCAAACTTGTAACATGCAACTCAGGTAGATACATTATAGAAATATTAGGGTAGAATCAGAACTTCACAGCAGTCTGAACAAAATAAACCTGGCACTTGGCTATTTTAGCTAATGTATATGGTACTCTAGTTAACAAAATGGTATTGAGTTGGATAAGCACTACCACTACATTTGTAACATGGCAGTTTCTCATAGCAGCCAGATTAAAAAATAGATCAGTATAATCCAAACACAGTCTCTCTTCTGTTACACAGTTTATAAATGTTTATTTTGCTTTTATATTTGCATACATCCCACTCTTCTTGTTTCTTTGATAAAAGTTTTATAGACAATAAATTATAAATCATGTTTATGTATAATTTAGCCTTTTAAATACATATTTTATTTTTTAGCTTTTTAAATGGGAAACTATTTTAGCTTTCTATTTTTAAGGGCTTCAATACTTTAAGAAAGTCATGAATAAAGTATTCTTCAAGCTAGATTTGCATTTTTATAGTGTTTGCTGTAGAACAGTATATACTTTGTTTTTTCAGTGCACACTTTCAAACCAACAGGATTCCCTTAAGAATAAACCTTAAAAGAAAAAATTACTTGGGCCTTATAAAACATACTTTTCATTATCTCCGAACAAACTTGACACATCTGTGACATACTTGTTTATTATTCACGTCAGAAAATTATGTTTTGTAATTACACATTTTCATACCCACAGATGTTGCAAAACATTATTTTCTGAATTACAGTAAAAAAAAAAAACATAGCTATTTTGGTTCAGAGAGGTCATAAACACAACAGGGAACAATCCAATAGATTATATGACCTAATAGTTTAATTTCACCTTTAGGATTTAAGGGCCAAATTCTGTTTTAATTATGTTGGTCTGAATCAGAGGTTTTTTCATGGTTACTCTGGATTTACAAAGATATATCTGAGATCAGACTCGCTCCTGCTGGGTGTATGAATCTTTCCCTCTTCTGGTCCACGCCACCTGCATTTTCAGTTGAAATATGACCAAAACACTCAAAGCTTAATGCAACAGAACCCGTCAAGGTTTGCCTAGTTTAAGGCAAAAGCCATTCTACACATCTGAGAGTCATCCCTGACAGCCTGGTGCAGAACCACTGGTACATCTCTGCTTCATTTTCACCTAATGTGCTTTTAATAAGATCAAGGAGGCTTTTATGTAGTGAACTGTGCCGATTCAGGAGTATACGTTATTTAACCAAAAGCTAAACATGGTACAAGCAAACATTCACCCCAGCATCCCTGGCTGCCCCACCTGTGTCCATCTGGCTCAGACACCCTGACTCCTTATCAATGAAACCCTCTTGACCCAGTATCCCCCGTGTGGAGTCAGGCCTCTTGCCATCACCTGTGGAAGGATTTCTTCTCTGGGTCCCAAGTTCCCTGCTGAGGTCAAATCACTGCAACTCCACTCTGGGGTGACACATAGGTCCTCTGTGATCTGGAGCTACGTCAGCTGCCTATTAAGGGCCTTCTGCTGGGATCAGGTCTCCCCAGGACTTGACTCTCACAGTGCTTCCCCTTCTGAACATCTTCCTTTTTGGAGCACCTTTCTGTGACCCTAAGAAAGGTGGGGAGGATAGCTCAGTGGTTTGAGCATTGGCCTGCTAAACCCAGGGTTGTGAGTTCAATCCTTGAGGGGGCCATTTAGGAATCTGGGGCAAAAATTGGGGATGGTTTCTGCTTTGAGCAGGAGGTTGGACTAGATGACCTCCTAAGGTCCCTTCCAACCCTGATTGTCTATGTCTATGAATATCCCAGTGCCAGAGATCAAGAGGTTCTCGGGGTTCAGGTAGTGAGTTTCAGCTGATCTGACCAGTTCTGCATACTCCAACTCATTGTGGTTATAATCTGTATGTAAAAAGTGGTCTGTAAGATATAATCATAAACTAATAACTCATTATTAATATTCTTGTGTGATGTGTGTATGTAGTGTGTATTAAGAGTTATGGATATATGCTGAAAAATGACTAAAATGTGATTAAACCAGTCATATCAGGGGGAGTTGTCAAACTGTGCCACCCTACACAAAGGAATGTTTTTGCTTTTCTGAACAGCCTGGTCATCAGGCAGAGACAATGAAATTCTATTGACATATGAGGTAAACAAAGCTAGCAAATGGAGGAGAAGACAGCCTGGTGTCTATCCTGAAGAGAGAGAAGCTTTATCTGGGTTTCACTTTTCAAAAAATGTATTGCAAAGTTTTATTGGTCTATAAAGACTGGAGGGCTGACCCTCCAGTGATAAGCAATTGAATCAAATTATGGAAATCAATTCTACTGTATTATAAAAGTTTGTGTGAGGTGTTTTATGAAAGCCTATGACATGCTGGCAATAATACATATATTTTGTGATATTAAACTCTATATAAGGAATTTTGGATACTCATTGATATTAGGATTCACAGTGTGTTCAAACAAGGGGAGAAACAGGTCTCTCACAGATAGAAGGGAATGTCATTTTACCTGTCTCCTATGTAAATGAAGCATGGTAGAATCAAAACAATAGAAGCCCTGTTTGCATACAGGGAGAGAAACAGTATGACATGATCCTGCCTCTGAAAGCAAGGTCACTGAATTTGGAAAGATATAAGCAAGGATGGAAGCCATTTTTGACATCCATCACAAAAATACAACAGAACAGATCTCTTGCAAGCTGAGAAGGATGGGTCTTTCAACCATGGGAGGTAGAGGTTGGGGAGTGGGAAGGGGCAAGGGTTGAAGTCTCTGGGAATAGAATATAGGTGAGAAATCTGTCTAAGCAAAGATATTTCACTTAAGACAAGGGAAGCATAAGTACATAAGAATAGCCGTACTGGGTTAGACCATTCGTCCACCTAGCCCAGTATCTTGGCTAATGTAAGATGCTTCAGAGGGAATGAACAGAACAGGGCAATTTATCATGTGATCCATCCCCTGTCATTCAGTCCCATCCTCTGGCAGTTGAGGTTTAGGAACACCCAGAGCATTGGGTCACATCCCTGATCACAGTGGCTAATAGCCATTGATGGACCTATCCCCCATTAACTTATATAATTATTTTTGAAGCCAGCATCTTGTACTTCTGTGGAAAGTCTTGAACATAGCTTATACCTTGCCAGATTAAATTTTACAGGCCTGCTTTCACTTTTATTTGCTTGTAACAATCTCTACTTTTATTTATTTATTGGCACCACTTAATCTATTTCCTATTGTTAATAAATTTGGTTTATTTTTACTACACACCAACTCAGTGCTGTGTTTGATGGGAAGGGTCTATTTACCCCCATTTAAGTTAAGAAGACATGATTAGCTTTTGTCTTTTTAAAGGAACAAACAAACTGTATTATGTCTATGAACTGTCCAGGAGAGGGCTGGATGTTGCAGAGTGCATAGTTTTGAGGAAATTTGGGATTGGGAGTGTGTTGGGATCACTTTGCTGGTTGTAACCTAGCCTGGTGGAAGCCAGAGTGGGGTTGCTGACAGGCTGCTGGGGTCAGAACTGTTGAACCAGAGCACACAGACACTCAGGGTAGGACCGACACACTTGTAGGTTGGCTATGAGCAAAGCACTCTGAGGCACGTAGGGTTGCAGAGCAAGTGGTGACAACTCACTGATCTGGATTGCACCCTAAACACCGTGACACCTTCCAAGGTTCCCTTTCCTGGTAAGCTCCCTAACCAGCTCCCAATAAAGCCCTTTGCAGCATCCTGTCTGCTAGAACCTCCTGACTGATCTCTCATAAACCTTTATTAGACCCAGCTGTTCCTTTGCTAGTCAGCAGCCACCCAGCCACCAGGGCAATTAACTAATCTCAGGTGAATCTGGGTAGGTTCATTCTGATTAGCAGAGCCTGTAACAGGTAGGCTGGATGCCAAACCACTCAGAGGGCCAGCTATCATGTGATAGATTGAAATTCAGTCCAAGTTCACTCAAAATAATGGCTGAGGCTTACTCAAAGTTCAGCCTTGGTTTGACCATAGGTGTGAACCTTTTAGTAAAGCTGGTCTGAATCTTGGGTTTGTAAGTAAGCCAGGCAGCAGCTTTTGTGTTTCAGTTGGAAAGTTTTGCACAGCAATGATTGCATATTCTATAAGTGATCCCAAATTAGGACCTATTAATGTGAATGCACAGCCAAACAAAAAAATAATTTACCACCACCAACTGCACTAAAAAGGCATCCTTTGTACTGAATATTTTGCAGTCTATTTCATGCTTTGAGGAAGGTATCCCATTTCAGTGAATTGCATACCATATGGTGCACTGACAGATAGGATCATAAAGGATCTATGGGGCCATAATGAGAGTATGGAACATATTCAAAAGGACATTTCAAATCCCTTATGCCCATCAAAAGTCCTACTGAAGTAATTATAGGCCTTTACGTAGGTGGAAGGGTTTGCTTTATATACAATTCATTGCAGGACTGGGGTCTCTATTTCTGCTGTAAGGGAAAGAATGGGTCAGTTTTGGAAAATAAAAATATGCTTTTAAAATCCATTGTTTCTTGCAGGAAAACTCACACTTGTTTCTTTAACCACAGTTAAAATAACCCATGTTTTCTCATATTTGTTAGCTGAAGCATCAAATGACTAACACAATCCATTTTGATGAGTCACTGCACAATGTACAAGCCAATGAATATGAAAACATTCTCAGAACTAACATTACAATTTACAGTCACTGGAGCAAGTGTTTTGCAGCTAATTAATGTGGTGGGTACCGAAAGCCACACACTAAAAACCTCTCTGTAGTCCACAGGAACTATATCTGCAGCTTTCAAATACCCCCACATCTGCCAAAATTATTTGATAGATATTTACTGTATGCACACATGGGAAGAATTCAAAATGAGCTTTGAGTGAAATCACATAGCTGATTAGGAGCACACATGTGCCATGAAGTCCCCCAAATATTACCACTGACTTGGTAGGTAAAGCTATGTTTGTATGTCACTGCAAGGAGCAGCTTTGGGAAAACAAACCTGACCATTTGTGAGGTTCCTAGTTAGACAGCAGAGTTCTTGGTTCTAGACCCTAACCAACTTACCTCGCACCGATTTCCTGCCCCAGTTGTTGTTCAGGAACATGTTATCTCCTGTACATCCCACCACTGTCCCATGTGCTGATTTTACCTGCAGTATATTTTTATTCAGTTTCTTTCAATGTTAAGGATATTCTTTGCTGGGAGCACAGCTCGCAGGAACTGTATCCTCTAACTCACTGACCTCTCCCTGCTGTCAGAACTAAGGGCGGTCCCTGTTGCACCCCCCCACACAACATGAAACAAAAAAAACTCACTGAGGATGCAGACTTTTAAAGGGACAAGTAAATGGGAATAGCATTAACTCATCATTACATTATCCAGACCCCTCAGGATATTCCTAAAATGCAAGAGGTCATCCCGCCAGTGCAGAGAATGTGGCTTGCACATCAAGCAATTAGGGCTATAGAAGTTCCCTTTTCAAACTTGTCACCTGGAAGAGCAAATGACTCCCTTTATTTTGCAGAACAGACAGGAGGCAAACAGCAGGTGCCATTGCTGACTGAACTGCAAAATCAAAATTGACAAATCCTGGAGGAGGAAGTTACTCTTATAAAGCCAGGCACGACTGTTAATGCTACCTTCACGTCCTCAGCTCCTACCTGCTGCTGCTGTTCAACAGCCCCTGAGATCTAAGTGACATTACTCTGGATTCACAGACAAGCCAAGAAAGAGAATGATAATTTTGTCATGAAAACATGAAAAAAAGCTGACACAGAAGATCAGCAGCCATTGCAGCTTGCACTGTGATGAAGGAGCAGAGAAAGCGTATCATGTTAAATCTCAGCATGGTACATGAGAATGGCAGCAACTGCAGTGTTTCTCACTACAACTAGATTTAACAAAGAGATAGAGTGTACGTGGCAGAAAAAACACCACTAAGGCTGAATAACAAGAAGCCAAGTCTAACACTGGGCCCCACTAGTTTTTTTAATCACCAAATTAAACTATTAAATTAACATATTAAAATTTCTTTCAAGGAAAGAGCCAATATGTCTTGATTGATATGTGCACATTAATCCTGCATTCTCATTGAATGGGGCCATGGCAAAGGAAGTATTTTGGGAAGCAGCAGCAACAGAAGTCTAAAATAATATTTATTCTGAAATTCGTTTGCTTCACGTGGGTAGATTTAAAGCTAAAAATCCAAGCTGACCCTGTAACAATAACTTACACTATATCGTTGTGAAAGAGAAATAAGAAAGGCACATCAGTGAGAGTTAAGGAAGGCATGTCAGACTCTTTTAGCTCTCTAGGTTTCAAGGCAGACCTTAATCATTAATATTCAGGCTGTATGAGCGCTGCAGAGTTCGCTTTGAGATGAGTTCAGAAACTTAACCCGGCAAATTCAGGGCCGAATGCTGAACTAATTTGGGGTAGCTCCATTGACTTTAATGGCCCTATGCTATTGTACACCTAACCCTCAATTTACAGGGGTTCAAACTGAATTAACTGTTTCAGATATAGTAACTTAGAAGTTCAGATTTTACAAATCTCAAAAGTATTTTAAAATTTGGCAATTTCTACAAGTATCAGATGTAAACTAGAAAAGGAAGGCACCTATTAGATAAGGATGTAGTTCCAAATTTAGGAAAACATTTCAACATGTTCTTAATTTTAAGAATGTGTTTCAATCCCATTGATTTCAATGAGACAGAAGCATGTGCTTAGGTGTATTGCTCAACAGTCATGGGATTACTCTTGTGCTTAAAGTTACTCGTGTGCTTTGCTGAACGAGACCCACCCAGTCCCTGTCTTTGCAGTGCCAGGGTTGTTCCCCAATATATATTCCCAATTTTTTGTCTAGTCTATTTTGAAATTATGGAAGTTCTGAGGCTACCTCTTTGCTTGATAGAACATCTTGAAATCAAATAGACTTCACTGCTTAGAATGACTATACCACAACTAAGATGGGGCAGAGTTTGTCTGAGGCTTACCCGGGAAGGGCAGCTGCTTTAGGGGGGAGAGAGGGAAAGAGGAGGAAGGAGGTCAGAACCTGCTGTAAAAATGGTGCTCGGTGGTCAACTTTGCAGCAATGACTCACCCCCTTCCCCAAGAATGTGATGTCCAAAGGCCATAAAGGTATGAAACTTGGGTGGGGCTAGTCTCTTTATTCCACGCAGTGAGGAAGCCATTCTGCATGGAACATAGACTTACCCCACTCAGGTTTTGTACATTTATGGCCTTCGGACATCACATTCCCGGGGGTGGGGGTGGGGTGAGGGCGTGTGAGTCATTGCTGCAAAGCCGACCACCAAGCACCCTTTTTACAGCAGTTTCTGACCTCCTTCCTCCCCCTCTCCCCCCAACACATAAAGCAGAGCTGCCCTGCCCGGGTAAGCCCCAGACAAACTCTGCCCCACCTTAGTTGTGGTGCAGTCATATGCATACATTAAAGTCCTGGGGAGCTTCCCCCCCACAACTAAAACATTGTGATATTTAACTGCATCTTTAAACAAAAGATTTAAAGAAAATAAAAGACTAGACATTTTAACCCCTTTTCTTTTTGTTGATTTCACTAATATGTATTTATTATAAATTCTCCCAGGATTGGGATTTAAAAAAAACAAAAAACAAAAAAATACCCTTGAAATTTCCTAGTATTTCATTCACCTTCTTAACTGAAGTCCTGAGGCTAGGTTTCATGGATAGCTGACATGCCAAAGACAGGGGATGGTGTGTGTATACATATATATAAATTACATGGTGTAGCTGATTTCTGGTGTAGCTGATTTATTCCTAGGGTTTTTATTCTTAGGCTTATTATGAGAAGTTAAGAGGATTAGTCTGTTAGTGGAACATTAATTTCTATTGGACAAATCATGAAATCCTTACTCGGTGGGAGTTTTGCCTCAGTGAGACTTCAAGGGTTCACGCTGTATGAGGTTAAAAAAAGCTTTTATTTAAAACAATAAAAGAATAAAATAAAAGTAATTGCACAGAACCAGGGAGATTTTAGTTCTCCCAGATTTTTCCTGCCTAGCAAAGTGAGCATTGATCTGCAAACATGAAAAGTAGTCATGGGTGAAATCGTAAAGTTTTCATGTAGCATGAGTAAACATCACAAAACAAGAAAGCGTATCTGAACACTCTGGTGCTGCCTTCCCAAGTCTACCTGCAACAGACTCCTCTTTCTGCCAAAGTTCTACTATTTCTTGGCTCTCTCCAGCTTTCACCTATCAACACATCCTCCCTTCTTGTGACCAAATAGCTCCTCTTCACTTGAGGAGACAGATGCTTTCTGCTTCTCTGACTTTGGGAAGAAGCTTCTTTTTGGACTGAGTCTGGAGTCCTCTTTCTGCCATCAGCTGTGTTACAGAAAAGTGAAGCCAGGCCTCCCCCTGGTTATAATTCCTTTTCAGAGGGAGGCTGGACTGCTTTTCCAGCTGCAGCTGGTCTCAGAACCATTACTGTCAAATTAAAATTGTGTGTACTACAGAAATGCAAGGTGTTAATGAAGCAACAGTCAGGGTCTTGGAGGGTAATGCACATGGGTGTATGGATGAAGCAGCAGTGGCCACATTGAAATTACCCCACTTCCTTTCCCACACCAGGAATCAATTTTGTGATGAGGAGAGAAGAGAGTGAAGAGTGAGAGGGTTTGGAGGTCAATTTCAGATGTTATGGCAGGACAAATAAGACGGAGTAAAGCAGATATATTCACTTATCTCTTAGTATAGTTGCAAAGACAGGGGTGTGTGTCATTTCTATCATCACTTTATTTGCCAAGAGGCAACTAATGCAGAAAGATACTGAACTCTTAATATATTCTGTAATATTTTGTTTATTACTTTTATATAAATTAAACAATTTTCTATTTTTTTCCAATTGATATTCACATAAGCTACTTGAATGTCTTACTATATTAAAAAAACCCTCACAAAACAAACAGGAAAGCTCCTGGTAATCATAATTAAACATTTTAATTTCTTTCAGAATTCCCTGAGTGTGCCTTTGATGACCAGTAATACCAGGTTTTTCATTTTCATTTACTGTAAACGAGTCCAATATTTTCTTTGACGTAATGGTAGTTGTTCCCACTATGAACAATTGATTGCTTAAATATGTTTAAAGGAAACTATTAAAGGAAAATAGCAATGCGCTTTGTTTTTTTGTTTTGTTTTTTTTAAATCAACACCACTATGTTACAGTGGCATATTGGCATTCACAGCAACTCTGCATAGAGAAACAAACAAGCACATATGAGGAAGGAAAACAATTAATGAATTCTGTCCTGTATTCCTACAACATTCCCAAGCCCTTTGATCTCAATGTAACCAAAAAATGGAGAACTTAACACAATACAATACTGAATGGGATTTCCCCTTGTCTACACCAGCCATACAATCATGATCAGCATATTGCCTTTTCACAGTTGCTGACATTTCCGATAGAAAACAGCCCCAGAGAGTGGGAGAAGGGAGTTGATCAAGAGTACCAAATGCAGCAAAGAAGCTTGTTAGAATGAGTATAGATGTGATTCCCTTGTCTGAGAGTAGAAGGAAGTAATCCAACAGGGAAACAAGTGTTGTGTCTGCACCATGTTCTGGCCTGGAGCCTGACTGAGTAAGATCCAGGATTCTGGCAGCTGACAGGTGGTACTAAAAAGAGTATTGCTAGCTTTGTAACTATAAAACAGCATACTTAAATCAAGTGGCAGAGAGTGTATTGTGTCATTTACCTACCTTTCTTATCTGGAATGCATTGAGCATAAAAGAGGAGAGCGTTAGATTTCAGTTCATATTTCTTACTCAATCACATATCCATTTTTTCCCTGTAATACCTTCTTTCTGAAGTTTTTCCATGTGAATGTAGTGCTCCTGAAAGGTGTCAAAATGACAGGCCAGGAGACAGAAGCCCTCTGTCCACAAAACAGATACAACTTGGACAGAAGCGTGCCAGCTGAGCTTCCCCACACTGCTCTGCTCGTGTGGCTCAACCCTCCCCTGCAAGCACAACACTGCCACTAGGTAAGACAGAGACACATTAAGGATAGTTCAGTCCCCATGCCTATGCAAGCTGCTGCTGTGAGGCAGACAAGAAGAATGCTAGTTTATGGTGGTGCTTTTGAGATTCATAGCTGTAAAAGCCAGAGGCACCACTGTGATCATCTAGCCTGACTTCCTGTTTAACACATGCTATAGAATTTCATTCAGTAGTTCCTGCAGTGGAAGGTATTATTCTTCACTGTTACATAATGGAATCCTATCAAACCCAGTAACTTGTGAGTGGCTGTTCTGAAATTTTCTACTGGAAGTTTGGATCACAGCACATTAGAGGTTGAAAGCTACTAAACTAAAGCATATCTTTTAGAAAGATATTCAGTCTCAATTTAAAGGCTTCAAGTGATGGAACATTTTCCATATGCCTTAGTAATCTGTTCCAATGGTTAATTACCCTCCCTGTTAAGACGTTGCACCTCATTTCCAATTTGAATTTTGCAACTTCAGTTTTCAGCCCATGGATCTTGTTATGCCTTTGTTTGGTCAATGAAGGGGCCCCTAAGGTCAGATAGATGAATTCGTAGCTATAGAGAATAGCAGTAAGTGTTCCAACCTTATTTTATATATTGTACCACTCTTTTAGTGGTTTAACAATTTCTGATCATTACTAGCATGGCCTGTACTTGAAACAGTGTCCTGGAGTTGAAAAGTTGTATATGGGAACAGCAGTCCCGTAAGCCATCCAATGATACTTTATATATTTAGAATTTATCTTACTTTTCAGTACAAGTAAAGAGAATCAACATTCACAATAAGAAAAGGAGTACTTGTGGCACCTTACAGACTAACAAATTTATTTGAGCATAAGCTTTCGTGAGCTAAAGCTCACTTCATTGGATGCAATCAGTGGAAAATACAGTGGGGAGATTTATATACACAGAGAACATGAAACAATGGGTATTACCATACACACTGTAAGGAGAGTGATCAGTTAAGATGAGCTATTACCAACAGGAGAGTGGGGGGGGGGGAGGGGAAGAAAACCTTTTATAGTGATAATCCAGGTGGGCCATTTCAAGCAGTTGACAAGAACTGAAAAAGGACACTAAACTATCTAAACTACTACATGCCACAAGGGGCCACAACAGTGGTTCCCTTAACTCACCCAGCAATATTGTTAATCTATCCAACTATACTCTTAGCCCAGCAGAAGAATCTGTCCTATCTCGGGGCCTCTCCTTCTGCCCCTCCACCCCCACGAACATGATACAATTCTGTGGTGACCTAGAATCCTATTTTCGACGTCTCTGACTCAAGGAATATTTCCAACACACCTCTGAACAACATACTAATCCACAGAGAGCTTCCTACCAAGACTACAAAAAGAAGGATTCTGGCTGGACTCCTCCTAAAGGTCGAAATAACAGACTGGACTTCTACATAGAGTGCTTCCGCCGATGTGCACGGGCTGAAATTGTGGAAAAGCAGCATCACTTCCCCCATAACCTCAGCTGTGCAGAACACAATGCCATCCACAGCCTCAGAAACAACTCTGACATCATAATCAAGAAGGCTGACAAAGGAGGTGCTGTCGTCATCATGACTAGGTCGGAATATGAACAAGAGGCTGCTCGGCAGCTCTCCAACACCACTTTCTACAGGCCATTATCCTCCGATCCCACTGAGGGTTACCAAAAGAAACTACACCATTTGCTCAAGAACAAATCTGCACAGACACATCTAGAAGAATACCCCAGGTCGCGGTATTCTATCTGCTACCCAAGATCCATAAACCTGGAAATCCTGGACGCCCCATCATCTCAGGCATTGGCACCATGACAGCAGGATTGTCTGGCTATGTAGACTCCCTCCTCAGGCCCTACGCTAACAGCGCTCCCAACTATCTTTGAGACACCACTGACTTCCTCAGGACACTACAATCCACATGGTTAGCAGCCGTGTTAGTCTGTATTCACAAAAAGAAAAGGAGCACTTGTGGCACCTTAGAGACTAAACAATTTATTTGAGCATAAGCTTTTGTGAGCTACAGCTCACTTCATCGGATGCATAAAGATGGAAAATGCAGTGAGGATGTTTTTATACACACAGACCATGAAAAAATGGGTGTTTATCACTTCAAAAGGTTCTCTCCCCCCCACCCCACTCTCCTGCTGGTAATAGCTTATCTAAAGTGATCACTCTCCTTAGAATGTGTATGATAATCAAGGTGGGTCATTTCCAGCACAAATCTAGGGTTTAACAAGAACGCCCGAGGAACGGGGATGGGGAGGGGGTAGGAAAAAACAAGGGGAAATAGGTTCTTCCAGAAAACACCATCCTGGCCACTATGGATGTAGAAGCCCTCTACACCAACATTCCACACAAAGATGGACTACAAGCCATTAGGAACAGTATCCCCGATAATGTCATGGCAAACCTGGTGGCTGAACTTTGTCCTCACCCATAACTATTTCACATTTGGGGACAATGTATACCTTCAAATCAGCGGCACTGCTATGGGTACCCACATG
Source organism: Lepidochelys kempii (assembly GCF_965140285.1). Taxonomy (NCBI): domain Eukaryota; kingdom Metazoa; phylum Chordata; order Testudines; family Cheloniidae; genus Lepidochelys; species Lepidochelys kempii. The sequence continues at coordinate 182,278,611 of NC_136380.1, forward strand.
GGCCACCGTATGCCAACATTTTTATGGCCGACTTAGAACGCTTCCTCAGCTCTTGTCCCCTAATGCCCCTACTCTACTTGCGCTATATTGATGACATCATCATCTGGACCCAAGGAAAAGAAGCCCTTGAGGAATTCCACCATGATTTCAACAATTTCCATCCCACCATCAACCTCAGCCTGGACCAGTCCACACAAGAGATCCACTTCCTGGACACCACAGTGCTAATAAGTGATGGTCACATAAACACCACCCTATACCAGAAACCTACTGACCGCTATTCCTACCTACATGCCTCCAGCTTTCATCCAGATCACACCACACGATCCATTGTCTACAGCCAAGCTCTACGATACAATCGCATTTGCTCCAACCCCTCAGACAGAGACAAACACCTAGAAGATCTCTATCAAACATTCTTACAACTACAATACCCACCTGCTGAAGTGAAGAAGCAGATTGACAGAGCCAGAAGAGTACCCATAAGTCACCTACTACAGGACAGGCCCAACAAAGAAAAGAACAGAACGCCACTAGCCATCTTCAGCTGCCAACTAAAACCTCTCCAACACATCAGGGAACTACAGCCTATCCTGAAGGACAACCTATCACTCTCACAGATCCTGGGAGAGAGGCCAGTCCTTGCTTACAGACAGCTCCCCAACCTGAAGCAAATACTCACCAGCAACCACACACCACACAACAGAACCACTAACTCAGGAACCTATCCTTGCAACAAAGCCCGTTGCCAACTGTGTCCACATAGCTATTCAGGGGACACCATCATAGGGCCTAATCACATCAGCCACATTATCAGAGGCTCGTTCACCTGCACATCTACCACTGTGATATATGCCATCATGTGCCAGCAATGCCCCTCTGCCATGTACATTGGTCAAACTGGACAGTCTCTACGTAAAAGAATAAATGGACACAAATCAGACGTCAAGAATTATAACATTCAAAAACTAGTCGGAGAAAACTTCAATCTCTCTGGTCACTCAATTACAGACCTTAAAGTTGCAATATTACAACAAAGAGACTTCAAAAACAGACTCCAACGAAAGACTGCTGAATTGGAATTAATTTGCAAACTGGATACAATTAACTTAGGCTTGAATAGAGACTGGGAGTGGATGGGTCATTACACAAAGTAAAACTATTTCCCATGTCCCCCACTGTTCCTCAGACGTTCTTGTCAACTGCTGGAAATGGCCCACCTGGATTATCACTACAAAAGGTTTTCTTCCCCTCCCCCCTGCCACTCTCCTGCTGGTAATAGCTCATCTTAAGTGATGACTCTCCTTACAGTGTGTATGGTAACACCCATTGTTTCATGTTCTCTGTGTATATAAATCTCTCCACTGTATTTTCCACTGAATGCATCCGATGAAGTGAGCTGTAGCTCATGAAAACTTATGCTCAAATAAATTGGTTAGTCTCCAAGGTGCCACAAGTACTCCTTTTCTTTTTGCGAATACAGACTAACAAGACTGCTACTCTGAAACGTTCACAATGTATTTCATGTACTTTTTAGTGTTTTCTTTCATGATATACTTGTGTTTTGGAGCAAATAGAGTATGAATTTGCATTGATCAAACTTAAAGTTCCTACCATTTTGAAAGATTCTACCAGCTTTAGAGATATTATATCCAACATGGGGAATACTTATAGAATTGGTAACATCTCTCAACCCAGGAAACAATTTTAAGCGAACTCATGGCATGTCATTCTCATTCCCCAATTATTGTGGCTGCAGGTGGTTAGACACATGTCCTCCATCTCCAAAGGAGGCTGTGTATATTAAGGTCGCTGCACCAGACCAATGGGAGTTGCTGGAAGCGGCGGCCAGTATGTCCCTTGTCCCGCGCTACTTCCAGCAGCTCCCATTGGCCTGGAGCAGCGAACCGCGGCCACTAGGAGCCGCAATCGGCTGAATCTGCAGATGTGGCAGGTAAACAAACTGGCCCGGCCCGCCAGGGGCTTTCCCTCCACAAGCGGCGGAACAAGTTTGGGGACCATTGTTCTAGAATCCAGCCCCAAATGTCAACTCTGCAATTTTATAGCCTGCTGACCTGAGCCAGCTGCAGCCATGACAGTCTTATTGCATTGAAGACATACCCTTAGGATGCAATCCTACATTTAACTTCATTGGGGGAAGGGGGAGGCTGCTTGACACCTCAAGGCATAGAAGGACAGATCCAAAGCCCATTCAAGTCAGTAGGAGTCCCTCCATTGACTATAAGGGTATGTCTACACAGCAACTAGACACCAGTGACTGGCCTGTGTGTAGATTTCTGGGTTTGGGCTGGAATCAGGCTTTAGGACCCTGAGAGGTGAGAGGGTCCCAGAACTCTGGCTCCAGCCTGAGTCCAGCAGTGTATACAGCAATGAAACAGCCCCAACAGCCCAACCCTTTGAGCCTGAGTCAGCGGGCATGGGCCAGACACTTGTGTCTAGTTGTTGTGTAAACATACCCTAACAAGCTCTGGATTAAGCCCAAGGACCCTTAGTATGCACAGGGTGAGAGGTGTATGATGGGATGGAATAAAGATTTAAACAGAGGACAAAAAGATGCTATAAATAAATGGAAACCATCTACCTTCTGGAATGGGAAAGAGCAGAAGGGGAAAAAAAATCAGCGTGCTGATGCCTGTGCTTTATTGGATTCCAAAAGAGGGGAAGAACTGGATTTTGTAGCTTAGCTAAATTAAAATCTTTTAAGTAAATGTGCAGTATTACACTGAATCATACCACAAACTAACAAGTGAAACACAAATGTGACTAACCTGTACACAGGACATACTGCAGGACAAATTATGTCTCCTATACAGATTAAATCAATTTCATGCACAATATATTAGTGCTGTCATGGATGGCCTGTTGTAGGACAGAACCTCGGTGAATTGAGTTGTTTACCTAGAGCACTACCAGTAAAAAAGAATTACAATGGCAAACTGGATTTGTCTGATGGAAAACAAAAAGTGGGATGAGGAGAGCATTTGTAGTCTGCAAACTACTGACTAGCTAACTGCAAATCAGAAGATTGATGGTGATTTCCCAAACACCTGTTAACTTAAGTCATAGGGTTTCAGATGTGGTTGGTTGATCTATCAAGCTTCATCTTCACACACAATTCCCTATCATATTCAGGATACATCAAACTACATTATGTAGTTGTATTAATTTATTTTATTCTAATCTACATGAATTCCACAGCAAAACATATTCCTGCATAAAGTAGGTTTCCAAAACAATGTTATGCAACTGAGACATATACCTTCAAGTTGCCTTGAAGCACAGTGAGTTGTATAGCAGTTTAATTGTACTGGAAAGACCCAACTCTCCAAAGATTACATACAGAACTGGGTTTAAATCTGGTTTTGTCACAGGTGAAAAATTTTGTTGGCATCACTCCAGTCCCCCATGCATATTTATCTATATCACAGTCCCCATCCGGTCCTAGAATTAGGCATAATTGGCAGTCTTTCTATTCCAGAGAGGCCTAGTAATGACATAGCGTGGGTAGTGTAGTGCATGTCAGCACTGAAATAAATTTGGCACAGATGTTAGGGTAAATTTTAAAGTAACTGCTACGCTGGTAGCCATATGCTGTAAAAAATATATTAAAGTTGTATTAATCTTTTATTGGTGCTAACAACTATGGGAAAAGTGTAAGAGCCTGGTTCAAAGCCCATTGAAGTCAATGAAGATGGTCCTACTGCCCTCAGCAGCAAGTCAAGTTTCAGGATGTTCCAGTTGGAAGTAGAAATTAATAGAGAATCTGGTATTTTCTTTGATGTAGTCTTGTTTATGTACAAGGAATGTACAAAGTCCTACTTCTCCGAACACAGTAGGAACTACTAACAAAAGGAACAGTTTCCATCTTACTGTCCCCATGCCCTAGCCAACAGACCAAAATCTCTCTCTAGCTGTGCCAGCATCACACTGGGATCACAAGCAACTGCTTGGCTTTCTTGCTTTTTGCCTCTGTCTTTGTTTTTGTCTGTTCAGTTGGTCATCCTTCCCCACATTTCCCCACCCCTCAAAAGAAAAATACTCAGCCAAAAGCTCCAAGATGGGTTCACACAACTCACTTTTCTTAGATGAGGACCTATGTTTACAGTTATGTTAACTGAAGGATAATAAGGTTACCTATGTTTAGTTATGTTAATTGAATGACAAGATAACTGGTTTGGTTGATGGGGGAATGTGGTGTACATAATATACCTGGACTTTATCAAGGCTTTTGAAAGTTCCTTACTTATGACATGAATCTCATAAGTAAGCTGCAGAAGTGTGGGCTTGGTGGAACAATCATTAAGTGGATACATAATTGGTTAAACAACTGAAAACAAAAGTTTAACTTAATGGAATGATGTCAGTTTGGAAGCAGGACTCAGGTGGGGTTCCACAGGGATCTGTTCTGGGTCCGGTATTAACATCTTTATTAATGACTTGGATGTATGTATAGAGAGCTTACTGATAAAATTTGTAAATGACACAAAGCTACATAGGTGGGGGGTTGCCATCACTTTGGATGATAGAGCTAAAATTCAAAGGGATCTTGATTAAGTGGAGAACTGGACTGTAGACAACAAAATGAAATTCAGCAAAGACAAATGTCAGGTGTTACTCTTAGGTGGATCACAGCCTCAACATGAGTCAGCAATGCTATGCTTTTGCAATAGAAGCAAATGCAACTTTGGGCTGCATTAATAGAAGCATAGCATGCAAGTCATGGGAGGGGATAGTTCGACTTCACTCAGTACTGGTTAGGCCTCAGCTGGAGTACTGTGTCCAATTTTGGTCACCAATGTATAGAAAGGATGTAGAGAAACTGGAAAGGATCCAGAGGAGAGTGACAAAGATGATCAAAGGGATGGAATGCAAGTCATATGAGCAAAGGCTGAAGGAACTGGGTATGTTTAATTTGGAAAACAGGAGTTTAAGGGGCATGATAGTGGTCTTCAAATACTTGAAAGTCTGCCATAAAAAAAAAAGATGGAGAAAAGTTGTTCTCTCTTGCCAAAGAGAGCAGGACAAGAGGAAATGGGTTCAAACGACATTATAGCAGATTTAGATTAAATCTCAGGAAAAACTCCCCAACTGTAAGAACAGTAGGACAATGAAGCAAAGTGCTTAGGGAAGTTGTTGCAGCTCTTTCACTGGAAGTTTTCAAAAGGAGGCTGACAGCCATCTGTTTCAGATAGTTTAGACACAACAAATCCTGCTTCTTGGCAGGGGCTTAGATTAGACGACCCTTGTGGTCCTTTCTAACCCTATAATTCTATGGGTGAATTCACACCTGTCCATTTCAAAGGGGCTTTAACTCATCCCATAATGAGTTAGGTGAAACCTTATAAACATGCCTTCCCTGCCTGCCCATCATCCCAGCTTCACTCACTCATTAGCCTGCTGAAGCTTTAAATATGACAACCAATAAGCCATTTCAAAAGAGAAAGAAAGGATGTAAAAACATAAAACGATACAAATTTAACTACATACACACACACACACACAGAGTCTGTCAGGATAGAAAAGGAGTACTTGTGGCACCTTAGAGACTAACCAATTTGAGCATGAGCTTTCGTGAGCTACAGCTCACTTCATCAGATGCATACCGTGGAAACTGCAGCAGACTTTATATACACACAGAGAATATGAAACAATAGAGTCACATTATTAACAAAATAATTTGATTCCCCTCCCAATCTCTATGGGGCTTTTCTGTCCCAATGTCCTTTCAATCAGCCCCCGAAGAACATCTATTATTTCTGTGGAATCTGCGGGCGGAGGCAGATCCTATGATTCTGTTCAAATGACGGATTCACCTCTATAACAACCTTTCCAGCCTCAACTTCCAAAGGACACATCATCAGATTTGAGAGGCAACATGCTGCAATCTGGTACCCCAGACTATAAGCACCAATACCTGTGTCCAATATGAAAGGGGTATGAGCATGAATAGACCAAGACATGCAGTCATTAGAGCCTTTTTAAACTCTGACAATGCTGCACCATAACCTGCTGAACTCTAAAATGGTACCTTTCACCCCTTCCCCCCCACCTTTATTTTTCACACTATTTGCTGTCTGTCAGAAACATTCACCAAAGGAACAGAGATCTATTCTCGATTCAGATCCACAAGAGTCTTAGCAGGTAAGATTCCCCCCAAGATGCTGGTGTCAAAACAGGTTTCAACCATGCCCCATCTTTCCCTTGCAGCTACCACAGCATGTAATTGTTATAATGATTTCTGCCATGTCCCCAGAGACAAACTAATTGTCTACAAACCATTTGTCTCAGCTGGGCCACATCTTTCAAGGGAATTTCCACAGACTCAGTTTGTAGTACACCTTGCCGGCCCTAATAACAGTTACTAGCCACAATGAAATCCAGCCAATCATTAGTTCATCCACTATTGCAGCCACCCAGTCTTCAAAACCAATTTTCCCTATTTTTGTATGGGTGCCTCAGTCACTATCTCCATTTGAGGCCAATTGGGTGGTTCAGTTTGGATCCCCTATTTGCTAGCCATTTTGGCATGTCTGGTCTGAGAACTGATATGGGCTCAAACATAACCACCACCACTGTATTTTTCTTTTTTTAAAAAACAGATCCTGTTACACACTGAGTAGCCAAACCCTCATCATCATTGCTTAATAGCCAAGATCTAAACAAAAATTGTGAGGCTTATCCTCGTACCTCCACCAAGCTTTGCCCCTCAGCTTAGCGTTCCCCTTTTCTGAAACTGCAAAAGACAGAGAGCTTTCACTAAACAGTTTGAATGGTCTGTCTTGGCCTGCCTTGAATTTATAACAATCCTTTTAATGGCCAGTTTTGTCACAGTACCAGCATTTAACTGAACTTTTAATTTTTTGCATTATTGTCAATTTCCCTTCTTTTAGAAACCAAGTGTATAAGTTCTTCTAATCATTCAATAAGGTCATGAACCAGATCAGAATCCCATCCTTCAGCCTTCATATGGAATAAAGAGCTCTGCTTACAAGGCTCATGGCAATCAGCTTCCACCTTCCCCACTAGCGGCTGCTTCCTCGTGGTTCATGAAGCCATAAATCGGCCACTCTGAAAGCACCAAGGAAATATTCCACTCACAGCTCAGTGGGTGCAGAATGACAGTTGAATATGCCTTCAGTAGATTGGTTTACTCACAAGATTGGATCTCAGTGAGAAAAACATCCCAATGGTTATAGCTGCCTACTGTGTCCTGCTTAATGTCTGCGAAGCAAAGGGATAGTGGCTATCCATGGAGTTTGAACAACTAGAAACAAGGGCTATCAGAAAAGCTCAAAATGGAGCTATATAGCTCAGGAAGGCTTTGAAACAGCTTTGAAAGAGCATTTTAACAGCAAGCCACAGAAATGCATTGTGATGTACCATGCTCTACCTGACTCTGTATTCTGGGAGCCTGTTAAGATTTTCCTGGTGCTTGGTGTATATCCGAGTATCACACTAACAATGCGCCTTGTGACTGGGTATATAAACCCTGTTCTGGGCCCAGGCAACTCTACCCAGCATGTGGAGCTTAAAATGGAGGCAGGCAGCTCAGGTGGTGCCAGATAGTGCAGGGAAAGATCTACCCTGACAGCTGCAGAGATCTTCCACCAAAGACATAGGCCTGGGCTACACTATGAGTTTAGGTCAAATTTAGCAGCATTACCTCGATGTAACCCTGCACCTGTCCACACAATGAAGCCCTTTTTTTCGACTTAAAGGGCTCTTAAAAATCAATTTTTTTACTCTACCCCAGACAAGGGGATTAGCGCTGAAATCAGCCTTGCTAGGTTGGATTTGGGGTAGTGTGGATGCAATTCAACAGGACTGGGCTCCGGGAGCTATCCCAGAGTGCTCAATTGTGACTGCTCTGGACAGTGCTCTCAGCTCAGATGCACTGGCCAGGTAGACAGGAAAAGGCCTGCGAACTTTTGAATTTCATTTCCTTTTTGGCCAGTGTGGCAAGCTCACCTGCACAGGTCACCATCCAGAGCCCATCAGCACAGGAAACCATGCAGTCCCAGAATTGCCGAAGAGCTCCATCATGGACCAAACGGGAGATACAGGATCTGATCACTGTATGGGAAGAGGAATCCGTGCCGGTAGAACTCAATTAAAAAAAACGAAATGCCAAAACATTTGAAAAAATCTCCAGTGGCATGAAGGACAGAGGCTATAACAGGGACCCGCAGCAGTGCCACATGAAAATTAAGGAGCTCAGGCAAGCCTACCAAAAAAACAGAGAGGCAAACGGCTGCTCCGGTTCAGAGCCCCAGACATGCCGCTTCTATAATGAGCTGCATGCCATTCTAGGGGATGCAGCCACCACTACCCCAACCCTGTGCTTTGACTCCATCCAAGGAGTGGGAGGCAACATGGAAACGTGTTTTGGGGGTGAGGAAGATGACGATGAGGTTGTAGATAGCTCACAGCAAGGAATCAGAGAAACTGGTTTCCCCAACAGCCAGGATCCGTTTATCACCCTGGACCTGGAGCCAGTACCCCCAACCCCACCCAAGGCAGGCTCCCAGGCCCTGAAGGCAGAGAAGGGACCTCTGGTGAGTGTACCTTTGTAAATATTCTACATGGTTTAAAAGCAAGCATGTTTAATTATTAATTTGCCCTGGCATTCGCAGCCAGTACAGCTACTGGAAAAGTCTGTTAACATGTCTGGGGATGGAGCAGAAATCCTCCAGGGACATCTCCATAAAGCTCTCCTGGATGTGCTTCCAAAGTCTTTGCAAAAGGTTTCTGGGGAGGGCAGCCTTATTCCATCCTCCATGGTAGGATACTTTACCACTCCAGGCCAGTAGCACATAGTCGGGAATCATTGCAGAACAAAGCATTGCAGCGTATGGTCCCGGTGTTTGCTGGCATTCAAACATCTGTTCTTTATCTCTGTGTTACCCTCCGGAGAGTGATATCATTCATGGTCACCTGGTTGAAACAGGGTAGTTTTAGTAAGCAGACATTTAGAGGTGCCCATTCCTGCTGGGCTGTTTGCCTGTGGCTGAACAGAAATCTTCCCCACTATTAGCCATGCAGTGGGGGGAAGGGTGAAGCCATCATCTCAGAGAAGTGTGTGTGTGTGTGTATGTATGTGGGGAGGTGGGGTTAGTGGGTTTCTGCTGCACATTAACCCGGAAACCGCAGCCCCTCCTTTTAAATTGCCAACCCATTTTAAATGGCCAACCCAACGGCTACTTCGTATGGGAAATGAGGGCACTGCTGTTTGAAACCATTCCCACGTTATGAAGGTTAAGGAAGCCAAAAGACTGTGGCTTACCATGGCTGCCTGCAAGCTGAATTCTGTTGCCCAGCCCTGCATGAGTGACCTCTCACACCAAATTGGCATACCCTCAATAAGGGGCAAAATACGACCTTGTAATGAAAGCACATGTGCTATGTAATGTTAACAACAAGCTTTACCGTGAAAGAGTGTACCCCCCATTGTTCTATAAAATGTGTCTTTTTAAACTACTGCTCTCCCTTTTCTTTCCCCTCCACCAGCTGCATATGTTTCTCCTTCCCAGAGGCTAGCGAAGATTAGAAGGCGAAAAAAGAAGTACTCTCGATGAAATGTTCTCTAACCTCATTCTGTCATCCCACACTGACAGAACACAGCAAAATACGTGGAGGCAGACAATCTCAGAGTGCAGGAAAGCACAATATGAACGCGAGGAGAGGTGGCGGGCTGAAGATGGTAGGTGGCGTCAGCTTGCTGAAAGAAGGCAGGAGTCAATGCTGAGGCTGCTGGAGGATCAAACTCATATGCTCCAGCATATGGCTGAGCTGCAGGAAAGGCAGCAGGAGCACAGACCTCCGCTACAGCCCCTGTGTAACCAACCGCCCTCCTCCCCAAGTTCCATAGCCTCCTCACCCAGATGCTCAAGAATGGTCACCCAGCCACTCCACCCCAGAGGATTGCCCAAGCAACAGAAGGCTGGCATTCAATAAATTTTAAAGTGCTGTGTGGCCTTGTCCTTCCCTCCTCCACCACCCCACCCAGTGCTTCCCTCTTCCACCACCCCTCCTGGGCTACGTTGGCAGTTATCCCCAAGGCCCTCTGTTCATAATCTGATTCAGCACTGACTGGCATGTTCTCCCTGAACATTTCATTCTAAGTCCTCTTTATCTCACATATTCTGTGGGTATGGAGGGGGAACCCACCAAGGCCTCAAAGGCAGCAGGAACAAATAAAATAGAGGTATCATAGTCAGTGTAGTCACAATGGCAAGCAAAAGTTAAGATTCAGAACTCCTTTTCCTTGCTCACCTAAAATTTTAAACAAGACATGCTTGTTGACTCTTTGGCTTTTGAGTGCTCGTGCTCTGCACCACTCATAGCACCAGCCATGGTGAATTAAATGAAAAGGGAATTGCTTGGTGGAATGCAACTATGAGTATAGGGCAGTGGCACTGAATACTGACACCATTTTCCACAACCAAGTGTGTATGTTATCCTCAGGAATTAAATCACTGAGATCAACTGTTGGTCTCCTGACATGCCTGTACCAGTTAGACTCATAGAATATCAGGGTTGGAAGGGACCTCAGGAGGTCATCTAGTCCAACCCCCTGCTCAAAGCAGGGCCGATCCCCAATTAAATCATACCAGCCAGGGCTTTGTCAAGCCTGACCTCAAAAACTTCTAAGGAAGGAGATTCCACCACCTCCCTAGGTAACGCATTCCAGTATTTCACCACCCTCCTAGTGAAAAAGTTTTTCCTAATATCCAACCTAAACCTCCCACACTGCAACTTGAGACCATTACTCCTTGTCCTGTCCTCTTCTACCACTGAGAATAGTCTAGAACCATCCTCTCTGGAACCACCTCTCAGGTAGTTGAAAGCAGCTATCAAATCCCCCCTCATTCTTCTCTTCTGCAGACTAAACAATCCCAGTTCCCTCAGCCTCTCCTCATAAGTCACGTGTTCCAGACCCTGAATCATTTTTGTTGCCTTTTGCTGGACTCTCTCCAATTTATCCACATCCTTCTTGTAGTGTGGGGCCCAAAACTGGACACAGTACTCCAGATGAGGCCTCACCAATGTCGAATAGAGGGAGACGATCACGTCCCTCAATCTGCTGGCAATGCCCCTACTTATACATCCCAAAATGCCATTGGCCTTCTTGGCAACAAGGGCACATTGCTGACTCATATCCAGCTTCTCATCCACTGTCACCCCAGCTCCTTTTCCGCAGAACTGCTGCCTAGCCATTTGGTCCCTAGTCTGTAGTGGTGCATTGGGTTCTTCCGTCCTAAGTGCAGGACCCTGCACTTATCCTTATTGAACCTCAGATTTCTTTTGGCCCAATCCTCTAATTTGTCTAGGTCACTCTGTATCCTATCCCTACCCTCCACCGTATCTACCACTCCTCCTAGTTTAGTATCATCCACAAATTTGCTGACAGTTTCTGGAGTCTTCACCTGCCAATCAACTTCTAATTTTGATATTCCAATTTGGCAGTGTCTTTATACTCAACTTTGCATCACTGCAGGACCCTGAACCTGCAATATGCTCTAGCAAGGCAGATCTTTATAATGACATGGGTCCCCTGTACCCACACCAAGTCCCACTGGCACTACAGGGGTGTGTCTGCACATAGCTCATTACAGGATCAGGCCTTAAGTGACTACATGAAGGTGCAATATATAGTAGAGACTCAGGGCCCCAAACCTCAAATGAAGAAAGATTCCTTACTCTCACATGTACAGAAAAGCAAAACAGTGTTGCCAACTCTTGCAGTTTTATGACACGTCTTGTGATATTTGTCATTTAATACTTTCATGATTTTCAGGAAGGATATTAATAAATGGCAGGGGTTTCAGAGGAGAACCACAAAAATGATTAAAGGTAGACTTGGGGAGCTCAATCTATTTAGCTGAACAAAGAGAATATTAAGGGGTGATTTGATCACTTTCTAGAAATACTTACATGGGGAACAAATATTTGATAATAGGTTTTTCAATCTAGCAGATAAGTGTATAACTAGATCCAATAGCTTGAAATTGAAGACAAACAAATTCAGAGTAGAAATAAGACTTAATTTCCTGTACACACATTGAGGGTAATTAATAGTAGGACTACTTTACTGAGGGTCATGATGGATCACTGGCAATTTTTTAAGTCAAGATTGGATTTTATTTTAAAAAGATATGCTCCAGTTCAAAACACATTTTGCACAAGTCTATGGCCTATGTTACACAGGATGTCAGTCTAGATGATCATAATGGCCCCTTCTGATCTTGAAATCTATGCATTAAAGCCTCACCTCTTGAAGATAAGTGCTTACATGAGAATCACAGCTTTTTTTTAAAAAAAAATACGATTCCAAACCTCATGGCAGCAGAGGGAACATGACACGATCCAAACGCATCCCTAGAGGTTCAAGAACCACAAGGCAGAGGAAAACCTCAAAGTTTATTATATTTTTTTAAAGAAAATCTCATGATTTTCAAGCAAATCTCATAATATTTTGGTGTTTTTACTCATGTATTTTGAATTTGTGGGCTTGCAAATACTGAACACACCTCACTCTCTCTGTCTCCACTGACCTCGGCAGGGTCCTAAATACTTTCCTGTTTGGCACTGAATTAGGAAAATGAAGTTCAGTGTTACACCACACAAGACCTGACTTTATTCATGCATACTGCCTCACCTCCTGCACTTTCCACACTGTTTTACCATTGACTCACTGTGTACTATGTTTTTTTTAAAAAAAACTGTTTGTGTCTTTGCAGGCTGGGGGTCTTAGAAGGTAATTGTTTTCAATTTCTTCACTCTTCAGAAATAAAAAGGGAATTAGCACTAGTAACTAGTGAATTGATTCACATGAAATAATCTACATACTCTTCTTCTTCATTCCAAAACAAACCCAATCAATTTCTGCCCCCTGAGGCTTAAACTCTTGGCTCACTTTGCGCTCACATTTTGCATACTTATGTATTTCCAGTTCCTGATTGGGACGGGAAAAAGTAGTATCAGTGTACCATAAGGAAAAAAAGCCTTCCAAGTATTTCAAGTCCAAGTCTGAACTCATAGCTTCTTCTGTGAAAATTTGCAGACCCAGGAGATTTGGATTAACATCCAAGTTTGTGCGCTTTTCCAGATTGAAAGGAAACTTGAAATCTTTTGATATTCTCCCACTGCTAGAAAGGTGGACCCCATCAGTGTGTTGCAAGGAAGAACCTACTGAATAAAATGTACTCTCCATGCAAGAAGCCAAAATAGAAAGTAGTGAAATGTTGTAAATAAAAATGATGGAATCACCTTGTTAAGTTCCAACACACCAAATGGTAAAATGAGAAACTGAACTGCAGAACTGTGAGAGAATACTTTGTTAGAGTCCAAAAGCTCTGATTAAGTATTTTGTAAACTGGGAAATTGTTTTTTTTAGAAATAGGCATGGTATAGGGAAATCAGCTTGCCTGTTTAAAAGGCTTCTGCTGTGTCTCACACAGTGATAAGAGTTACAGAACAGCTGGACACTTGATTGCACCTTTAAGTTTGTCTCAACAGCAGTCTTGTATATAAAAGACTACTATAGAATGCTGAAACAAGTAAACCAGACACTGCGTTTTTCTATCCCTAAGATGCTTACAATAAAGAAAAAAAATAATTGATTCGTTCTTAGGCAAATTAATAGAAACGACCCATGAACCCTTGCTTTCCCCCCTCCCTGCAGCACCTTCCATCTCAGAAGCTCTCTTGGCTTCACATTTTTCATTGATCTGCAAAAACTTTTTTTTTTGCTCCACAGCAAGTGTAAATTTAGGAGAGAGCATATAGCAAGTTAAGCAGATATTCCCCTAATCTCTCACCCCTCCCCTGTCACAAGCATGAGTTCATAAGCAGACCTTGCAGCAGTATTTTACCAAAATAAGAGCTGGGAAACTGAACTTGTACACATTTCTGTTGTTTTCTTTAAACCCATCTAGTTCCCACTTGTTTCGGAATGTGCTTACATGAAGTTTGAGACAACGATATGTAAGAAAGTTGCATCAAAAATGTTTGAAAAGTATGCTACAGCTTTAGGAAATGAGTTCAGGAGAAGACAAAGGAGTGTAGTTAACCCAGCTCTGTATGATGGACAATCCAGAGAAGCTACAATAAAATAAAATTAGCTGGGACAGAGGCCCAAACAGCTTACTTATACTGGCTCATTTGGGGCTCAATCTTGCTCCAGGGGAGTTAGTAAGAAGTTGCACCACTGATATCAGTGGGATCATTGAAAAATCAGGATAATCATTTTCAGTACTAGCCCAGATCCCCCTGCTGGCCCCAACCCTAACTCTAGGCCCTGACTTCAATAGGAACAAGACTGGCCCTATTATTCATACAGCCTATTCTCTTAATTCTTGGTCTTGCCAGAATCATCCTTCTTTCTATCAAAATGAGTAACAAATAAATGAAGGAAAAACAAAAACAAACAGGTTCTTATGATTCTTAAACTGGGCTAGATCTTCAATTGAAGATATGTAGCCCTCTACGTTTGATTAGCTGTAGACTTACATATATTACTCTTGTTCCTTAAGGACATGATATATACATAAATATTGAATGGCCTCCTTAAAATCTTTTTTTCTGATGCAATATTACAATAGAAAATATACATTAATAAAAAGGTACCTGAAAATGTATTGGAAAGTCATAAGACAAAGATGAGAAGGTAAAATGAAATGGAAAGGTGGTCATGAACATGCATGATAAACCAAAAAAGGGATGAAATTATTTAAAGGAAGTTAATGCTTGATATATGTCCACTCTTCAAGAGTGTAAAGATCCAGTTCATCCAGTGAATTCTAATCACCTGATAAATAGGATTCAACTATTTTTAAAGTAAACTGACACTTTCCTTTTTAATTCTGGTTGTCTGTTTGGCCATCACTGCTAATGACATTCTTGAATTTTAATTACATGTCTATTCACTTGTTTCTCCCACGATGAGTCATTTTGGGGTTAATTATGTTCTTCAGTTAACAAAACCCATAATTCCTGTGTTTCATCCCTAGTCTCAGACATGTGCAGAATGCCACTGTGAAGCTTTTCCCACCTAAAATGAGGCAACACCACATGACTCCACCCTCAGGCATCTCCATTAGTTTCCCATTACAAGATCTAGGTCAAAACTGTCTTTCTAGTTTTTAAAGCTCTTCATTAGCTTGCTTCAGGTCTACTGCCATGCTCCAGTCAGTCTCTTCCTACTCTCCTCCTCACCCCAATGGCTCACATAGGCCCTGATCAAATGCCCAGTGAAGTAAATTGGGCCCCTGTGCACTGGTATCTCACCACTGCTGGTAAGTCAGCCTTCTCCTCTCCAGCTATAACCATTTTCAACAGCCTTCTACATCTCTACACTACTTTCCATCTCATTTTCAATTTCCACCAAAAATATCTCTTCTCATTTACTTATACCTACCCCTTTACTGCTCATTACTTTTGCTATTAAACTCTCTCCCTGAGAGATACTATACAGAATAAAGCTGTAGTGTATTATGTGAAAAGAGAAGACAAAGATGATCATACTCTCCAGGCTGCCTCTCTTTTTAATGCTTCCTGTGAGTTATACGTCTATTAGGACAAACTTTTGGCTGGTTATAGATTTGATTTTACATTCACAATACTCCTTCTGTTATTCTTGACCTGATGTTGGTTCATTACCCGGACATATTTTTGAAGTTATGCCTGGCTTTTTAGACAGTCATCTCATTATAAGGAGAGTCATAGCTCCCAGAATTATAGCATTCAGAGCATTCCTTTTGGCTTTACAGTCTCATTTGGAAAAGAGATTAAAAAATCCTCATTACTCTCAGCATCAGATGATGCATCAGCACCTCCTTCTGGATGAAGTTTTGTCATCGCTGAAGTCTCACTATATTTCACTTCTTCACTGATCTGTTAACAGCAGCTTTTCTAGCTCTCCTGAAAAAAGCTTAGTGAAAACAGACATGGGGAAACGAGGTGTGCTGAAATGCTTGTCAGCTGCTGCAGCCAAGGCAAGCCATATTTTTTCCCCCTTCTGAAAGAAACTGGAGCATCAGGGAATCTTCCCCTCCTGTTCGTGTCTTTAGGCCATTTAAATAGGCTGCCATCACACAAGAAAGCTGACATTTAAAGAGTCCATGGACTCTTTATGCAGCTTTATTTTTTACCTTTGACAACAGCTATTGTGTTCTTGTTAGAACCAAGCTACACTTCAGAGGAAGATCTGTTGAAGGCCGTTAAAAAAAGAAAAGAAGCTTAGGAATGACTAGAGGCTTCCTGCCATTTCCCATCCCCACATCCTGCTCCCCTCCTCCTCCACTAGATTAACACACTTTTCCTATTTAGACTACTTCCCCCTCTCCCCCCTTAAGTTAAAGAAAAATCAAAACCACTATATTGTGGGTATTGAATGCTGCTGTTAAGACTTGTATTTACTTAGGGAGCAGATCATTTAAAAAATATTCTTTCAGACCATCTTGTGCAGAGAGAACTTCCCAAAGATATCCTATACAATATAAATGTACAGACCTGCAATATAATGCTGTATGATGATTTAAAATCCATAGCAAGAACTATTCTTTATTACATTCTGTATGTTTTATAGTAATTTACAAAACAACTGTAATGGCTTTTTTTTGGGGGGGGGGCTTTTTAAAAAATTCATAAGTGACTTGGGAGCCCACACCCCATTTTCAAGAGTGAGATGAGGCACGTTAGGCACTTCGGACCAGATTCACAAAAAGTATTTCACCACTGCAACATCTAAACTCTAGCTGCCCTGCCATCTAGCAGAATCCTCAGCTCCCAGTCAGGCACAGAAGAGCCCCACACCAGGCCTGGGGAGAGGTGGCTCCTAAGGAAGGGATTCTCAGAAGCCAGCAAGCTGAAGTAGAAGCCACTTAAGCTAATCAGGAGTGAAATGCAGTGGAAAGAGGTGAGGTTTAGGTTCAGATCCTCAAAAGGTATTCAGGTGCCAAATTCTCATTATCAGCTGTCTAAGGCCCAGAGTGACAGTCATCTCTCTTCACTTATGGTTTATAGCTGAAAACCCTCTCCTGGAGTTAGAAGAGAGCAACACTCTGGAATAGCCCAGTGGTTAGGGGACTCAGAGCATTAAGCTCTGCCTCATTTGGAGCAGGGACTTGAACCCACCTCCCAGGTGACTGCCCTAACCACTGCTGAGAAGACACTACTAAATGTTCTGACGCAATGGTGCCATATTACACAGGTCATTTCTGGAATAACATGGACTCTTCCAGACATTGAACCATGGTACAAATAAAGGCATAAAAATGGTGAAAGCCAGTTATAGAGGAAAGTATCCACGTTTATATTTTCAAAGGAAGTTAAGGTTTCTAAGACACACAGCCGGAACTGTCAAGTGTCCCTTGTTCTGTGGCACAAACCACACTGGACCTCATTCTGACTGTCTGCCCACTGCACTACAATTCTCAGATACTTTCTGGGGCAGGAAGCAGCTAGCAGTGGTGAAGGAAGGTGGAGACCATCTTCCTCAGACCCTAACTGCGCTCTCTCCCCCACCCTCAAAGCAGCAGAAAGATCTGTGAGGGAAGGAGAAGCTGCCCAGGAGCAGACAGGAAAAATAGTAAGAGTGGGTCAGCCCTGATTACTTATTTCAAAAATATATGCTTAAAACTGGCATAATTTGCAGACTGAAGGAAAGGGTAAATGTCTCAATTATATATTAGAGATGATACCTAGGGAAAGAATAGTCAATAAAGGGCTTTAGGGCTGGTCTTCACTGCAAAATTAACTCAGGCTGTTACTAGCCCAATTCCATCCACACACACAAAATTCTCACCTGAGTAGTTGGCCCTTCCCAGAATATGCACTAAGGCCAGAGTTCTGCTTTCCCTCAGGCTAGTAACCCTCACACTTTGCATTGTGGATACAGGCTAAGACACGGGAGTATGGATAGTTTTCCAATGCCTTCCCACAATTTCTCCCTCCCATGTCCCAAGAAGGGCAAACAAGCTCTCCTCCAATTCACAGGGAAAGAATCAGAGTAGCTCAGTTTATTGTATGACCAAAGTCCTAGCACCCCACATAGGCAAGTGCAGCACAGGTGAACAGAAGTACCTCATGTATGGCTATGCAGTGTGGCTGCTTATACCTAAGCTAGGCTAATCGGAGTGCTGAGACCAGAGAGTCATCTGAGTTAACTCTGGAGCAAAGATGTACCCTTTAAAGTGAAGGCACATTGTTTGTATTTGATGTGGTAGTAAGAGGGAGCCAGTAGCTGGATTTGGTAACTGAAGCAACAAGCCAGAAAAGCGATCTGGTGGCATCTCTCAGGGCAGGAGAGAACAGTGAATGAGTTTCAGGGTCCTGATAAGAAGAAAAAGTTTATATATGTGTGTGTGCATCTCTAAAAACCAATTTGTCAAAATGAGGGAAAACATACATCATCCTCAGCTTGGCAATGCCATTGCTTTATAATACATAAAGCAAAGCTTTCAGTGAGCTAGAGCCTTGGTGATTGATCAGCAAAGGAAGATGGAGAGATCGATTCCTTTCTTCTGGATTTTTTATTTTTAAAATGAGGGTCTTATTTTGTGAAACTTCAAGTAGATGTATTAGGTATCAATTTAATTGAAACCCCTGAATTAAGCTGAATTTAGTTACATTCTTTCTGTAGTTCCCTAGCCCAGAACTCTGTCTATGAAGGCTTTTGTCCAGAGTTCAACTCTCTTCTGGGAATCAGTCTTCTCTTCATTCAGAAGAAGCCAACATGGACGTGCAAGAGAAAAGGAAGACGAGGGAAATATAATCCTGCTGGTGAAAGTGTGTGTGAATGTGGAATGGTGTTTGGGAAGCTACCAGCTGGCATGATGTTAGCAATAGATGAGTGAGATTTGGGCAGTTCACAGAGGAGAGATGCCCTAATGGAGGAGATGAAAGAAAAGAGAGGAAACTTGATGTTACGTTAGTGATGTAAGTTATATAGAAGCTAATGAGTACTGTACTTCTGTTAATGAGGATGTTTTAATGCCATGCTTTATTTAAAAAATAAAACCACCAGATCCTCACCTCTTGTAAACAAGTGTAGCTACACTGACTTTAAGAGAATTGTGCTGCTTTTACACCAAGTGAGAATCTGTCCCACTAAACTGCACCACTCCCCTTAGGTAATAAACTTTTCAGAAACTGAATACTGTCCTTCCTCAGGTTCACATGATGGCTGTGTTTGCCCCTAAACACGTCTGGTAATTGACTTTTGGAGAAATAAGACAGTTACTGTGGTGGTTGCATAGGAAATGCTACCACTTTTTCAGAATGCAGCTTCCTTTTATGGCAATTGAGAGGGGAGCTACAGATTGTGGGGCTGCCTCAATTACAAATTCAGCCACAGCAAACAAAAACAGAATGCACTGTGACCACATCTCTCTCTCCGCTCCACGCCAAAACAAACAGACTTATGTTGGTATGCAGTTGGGAGACACCTGGTACAATGCTTTTTTATTGGATTGCCTATTATGGGAATCAATCACTGGTAGCCAATTTCAAGATCTCCTGTGATAGTTTGACTTTCTTCCTTATAGCTATGGAGTGAATCCTAAAATCCACTGAAATCAATGGGAAGATGCCCATCGATTTCAACAATAAGTGAATTAGGTTCTGTATTCACCAAAGGGCAAGATTGTGCCACTTTTACTCACATGAATAAGTACTTTACTCATTAAGTAGTCCCACTGATGTCACTGTAATTACTCAAGGAACAAAATATTACTCAATGTGAGTAAGAATGGCAAAGCCTAGCCCCAAATTCTGACTTGCTGATTTTTTTTTTTAAGTTTTAGTTCATTTCTATTTAGATTTCCCCCCCTTAATTTAGTTAAACTATGCAAGTTAAGATCAGGAATTAATTGCAAGTATTTGGTATTTTTAGTCACTCATCTGAATAAAAAGTATATTTTGCTTTCCTAACTTGAAAAACAATAAAAGGGGGGAAAGAAATACAGACTCCACTGATAATGGAATACAATTATGTAGAAAAATATTGCAAATAATGGCAAGTATTATACTTTTGCATGGAATTAAGAAAATTTATACACAGAGTTCTTTTAGCACTTTTAAATCTCCTTATATTTACACACCTGTAGATTAGATATGTTCTCCTCCATAATGAGGATAACTTCTTGAATACCAGGCAGTGGGCACATTGTATTGTCATCAGTCATAGCAACTCACCAGAACTAAGACAGAACCAGCAAACTGTAGATGGATAGGCCAAAGTAAATGTAGAAAAATTGAAGTGTTATGATCTAATACCATGCATTCTGTGTGTGTCTGAAAATAGCTGTTTTCTCAATTAACATTGCTTTATGATTTAATTATTGTTGGAGAGCAGCAAGGCTACATATATATGCCAGGAGTCCTAAGGCCTACTGTTCTGTTATCCAGCTCCTTGTCAGAAATACACAACAAAAATGGGCATAATAGGATATCATTCCAGGATAGAATTACTTGATATCCATTTTGCAGTGGATTAAATGATGACACAAGGTGCAGGACAACAAAGAATCAAGAATCATCATTTCTAAGAGGTTTCTTTTCCCCAGTTGCTTACTGCTTAGGTGTTAACAACAAAAGAGAGGTACATTTTAACCCAGGCTGAAGGTAGCCTCCTTGTTTGTGGGCAAAGTTTGTACCTGGAGAAGAAATGCAGGTGTCAGGTTTGTGTGTATTAAAATTTATACTCACTTTTGTTGTTGTTTTGTTTTTAGAGAGAGACAGAGAGCTCAATTGTGCCTGTAAGAGTCCACACAGCTGACAATTTACTTCATAGACTCTCTCTCATACCCTTGCTTTAGAAGCAAGAGTAAAGCTCAACTAGAGAAAACAGATTTCAGTCTTGTTATCAAAGCAGTGATATATAAAGCATAAAGACTTTCCAAAGCCAATGAATTCCAAACACTCAAGTCACAGCAACTAGAATTGCTGTCATCAGAGCAAGACCTTATTTGGTGTTCGAATTTACAACCAGACAAGATAGTCCTATGGCTATTTGCTTTGAGAAAAAAAAGTCAAAGTCATTATGACAATTTAGACCCATAAACAGCCCACTCACTTCAGGTGCAACTCCTTGTAGTTGGGTCTGGGAATTAGCTTTCATGTTATCTGGCACCCCTTTCTGTTGTTTGTGTGATAGCCCTCTCTCCCCCGTGACTTGGCTCCCTCTTCATGACTTAGTCCTCTGGTCAGGTTACTATATATTCCTATACTGGATAAGCTGTCCAAGTAGTAAATTGTCAGCTGCATGAACTGTTGTTAGGGGGCTCAAACTGCCTGTTTTTTCCCTCAAAAAAAAAAAAAGAGTATAAATTTTATATGCAAACTTTACACATGCATTTCCTCTTCAGGCACAAACTTTGCCCCCAAACAAGGACACTACCCTGCTGAAAATGTCTCCTCCAACTCCAGATCCTAAGCCACTTTGCCAGTGGTTGGTAGGGGAACCCAGGCCATCCCCTACTCTAGGTTGCTGGCTAGAACCCAGTCTGCTCAGTTTCAGACTCAGTTGCTGTTTCCCTAAGCTCCTTCCTACCCACCATACTCTGTCTTTTTGTCTAACTCTTACTTTATCGCCAGAGCTTCCTCTGCTCCCCATGGCTACTTGAACTACCCTGGGCCCTTCGTAAGGCTCCCTACTCCAGCACAGGACCAGGGGTAGAATAAGCCCAGAGGTATTGCCTTCTTGTCCCTGACCAGCTCCCTTTCCCTCTAGGGAGTGGCTACAGACCTCCCCCTCCCCTGCTCTCCCTTCCTGGCCTTATACTCCTAGCGCAGCTCGTTCCCCAGCTAGGCTTCATCTGCCATTAGGGCCTATCCATCACTGGCTGTCCTCCAGGTGTAGCATTTAAGATTAATTGGCCCCTCCTGGCCCATATTAACTCTCTCAGGGCTTGTAAGGGGTGGATACCCCATCAAAGGACTCAACTCTGGGAGTAAATATGCTGTAGACTTGTACAAGCAAATGCATTCTTAGGCAAGGTCATACAAGCTTGTTCAGACATCAGATAAAGTGCTTTGGTCAGTATGAAAAAGCCAACTCTACCATACATGACACATAAGTACTAGGTTGTCAGACTCAGTGTAAGTTGAAGTTTTACAGTATTTTCCAACATGAAGCTATCTCATCCTTTAATTCTACTTCCAGATTGTGTTCAGGACCACATGCACTAATTCTATATGCACACTGTTTGCCACAAGCTGGGCTGCGAATCTAGCCTGCCATGTGATGTCTGTTTGTGTGGACCCTGCTGATGTGCATTAACAGTTCTTTAATGGGCTTTGATCTACTCTGGTTTCAAAGAGAACAAGCAGAAGGTGCACTGATAGGCTGTTAATGCGCCTCAGCAGGGCCCACTCAGTTAACAGGGAAAAGCTAGAATGGGGTAGAATGACACCCCAAGATTGTCATGAGCCAAATGTTCATGTAGATAAACCCTAAATAGCAGGGAAAAGACTGGCTATACAGTATTCTTCCTGACTGGAAGCAGTAAGATTTAGAGTAACAATAAAAGGGGAGAGGGGGAACCAATCAGATGAAATGAAGGCCAACATTATCTCAAGTGGCCTCCAATTCTGAGTACCTAAAAGTTTAGGTACCAAATTTGAGATGTCTTGGGCCTAGTTTTCACAGGTGCTGAACCACCCAATCCCGTGATTGACTTTGTTGCTTAGCCTCTGTGAAAATCAAAAGAGTCTCCATTTAGGCCCTCAAGAGAACCCCCCAAATGAACAAGCACTTCGGAAAATGTTGTCCTTAGTTTTGAATTAAATTGCAAAGTGTTTTGAGCTTTCTACTTCTGAATACCTGTCAGACAAAGTCCTAGCACAAGGCAATCCAGAGAGAGGTTTTACAGATTAGTGAAAGAAAAATAACTGGATTATCTTTATGAACAGGGATAGCTTAATCCAAAAGATTAGAATTTTAAAGTAATTCGATGTTTAAACATCAACCTCCACCCAGGAGAACCCCACTGTGAACCATGACATAAGAAGACTCTGATGTATAAATAAGAAACAGGAGTCTGACAAACACAATGTAAAGCAGAACAATCTAAGGGCTACTATTACTCTGGCTGACCAATACCTTATTACAATAGTCGCTACAGTGGAACTACTTGAGGAGTAACAGTATGACTCAACATGTGTAAGGGAGACAGAATCCATTTCTGAAATACTGTAGAATACTGTGGTTAACAGAATCAATGACAGCTAAAAAGGAACTGAGGAAAGACAAAACAACCCAGACAGCAAGAAGCAATAGGTCAATACAAGCCCTTAAGGAAGGGCAAATTCCTAGCTGTGACCCCATGTAAAATGCCAGTCTGAAATTTATTCAGAAGGTTATTTAATCAAGACAAGATGGGCCTATATAATTGCATCACTGCAACTTTGGAAAGAAAAGGAAGATTAGAAACAGGCTTGGTAAATTGAAAGCTTGTCGCCCGGGACTGAAGTCTGCTTAAGTGTTTAGAGACAGCAGTGTTTTAGGGAAAGATGGTATAAAACCAGACAGAGCAACTTGAATCACTTGAATGTATTAGTTAAGTTTCAAGTTATCAGTTTGTATCCGCCTTCATCCCAGGTCAATATTTTTATATGTATGCATTTTCAGAAAACAAAGCTGTTGCAACAAGTTACTTCTGTTTAGTTCCTCTCATTTGTATACTAAATTTTAGTATTTCTTGTGTGCTACATACTTTGTGTAGCATATTCTTCAATGTTGTTAACTTTGAAGGTCATGGAATTGTATTGGAACAACAACAACAAAAACAACAATAGAATCATCCATTTAGGATGTTTATGATAGAGGGCTAGTGTAGAAAGCCACAGAATGCCTGTTTGGATTGCCTGAGAAAGTTGGTGTGCTTTTGATAAACGGATTCCACTTGAGGTAAGCTCTTTCTTATATAGATATCAGAAAAAAGGGGCTGAAATGGCTTTAATTACACCAATCCCTTTCCTTTACAATACCTCATGAATAAAAATGAATTGATTTTTTGTCTCCATGGCAACTGTCCCCTTTACGACTTTCTAAAAAGAGAGTTTGTTACTTGCTCAGAGATTCATTAAATGGAAATAATTTCAACACTCACTTTCCAGACAGAGACCTAGTTCTCATAGTCAAGATGCCATTTTAGAGGATATATGTTTGACTCATACACACACACACACACAAACAACCAAAAACACAACACACATTTTGAGATTGAAACTCTTAGTTTCTAATGCAAAATTATTTAGAGATCATGTTTTTCCATAAAAAGGCCTGGTTAAACCAACTGGAATCCTGAAGCACTTGCATGAGAGGAAAGTGATCAGGAACAGCCAGCATGGATTCACCAAGGGAAGGTCATGCCTGACTAATCTAATCGCCTTTTATGATGAGATTACTGGTTCTGTGGATGAAGGGAAAGCAGTGGATGTATTGTTTCTTGACTTTAGCAAAGCTTTTGACACGGTCTCCCACAGTATTCTTGTCAGCAAGTTAAAGAAGTATGGGCTGGATGAATGCACTATAAGGTGGGTAGAAGGCTGGCTGGATTGTCAGGCTCAACAGGTAGTGCTCGATAGCTCCATGTCTAGTTGGCAGCCGGTGTCAAGTGGAGTGCCCCAGGGGTCGGTCCTGGGGCCGGTTTTGTTCAATATCTTCATAAATGATCTGGAGGATGGTGTGGATTGCACTCTCAGCAAATTTGCGGATGATACTAAACTGGGAGGAGTGGTAGATACGCTGGAGGGGAGGGATAGGATACAGAAGGACCTAGACAAATTGGAGGATTGGGCCAAAAGAAATCTGATGAGGTTCAATAAGGATAAGTGCAGGACCCTGCACTTAGGACGGAAGAATCCAATGCACCGCTACAGACTAGGGGCCGAATGGCTAGGCAGCAGTTCTGCGGAAAAGGACCTAGGGGTGACAGTGGATGAGAAGCTGGATATGAGTCAGCAGTGTGCCCTTGTTGCCAAGAAGGCCAATGGCATTTTGGGATGTATAAGTAGGGGCATAGCGAGCAGATCGAGGGACGTGATCGTTCCCCTCTATTCGACATTGGTGAGGCCTCATCTGGAGTACTGTGTCCAGTTTTGGGCCCCACACTACAAGAAGGATGTGGATAAATTGGAGAGAGTACAGCGAAGGGCAACAAAAATGATTAGGGGTCTAGAACAAATGACTTATAAGGAGAGGCTGAGGGAGCTGGGATTGTTTAGTCTGCAGAAGAGAAGAATGAGGGGGGATTTGATAGCTGCTTTCAACTACCTGAAAGGGGGTTCCAAAGAGGATGGCTCTAGACTGTTCTCAATGGTAGCAGATGACAGAACGAGGAGTAATGGTCTCAAGTTGCAGTGGGGGAGGTTTAGATTGGATATTAGGAAAAACTTTTTCACTAAGAGGGTGGTGAAACACTGGAATGCATTACCTAGGGAGGTGATAGAATCTCCTTCCTTAGAGGTTTTTAAGGTCAGGCTTGACAAAGCCCTGGCTGGGATGATTTAACTGGGAATTGGTCCTGCTTTGAGCAGGGGGTTGGACTAGATGACCTTCTGGGGTCCCTTCCAACCCTGATATTCTATGATTCTATGGAAGAGCCATGCTGCAAGTGACAATTAATTGGAGGTACTTTGCTATACCCCATTATGTACCCAAGAGAGATGCTTAAATCAGAGTGCTTTTTTAAAGTACCACCAAAAGTAGCTGCTTCAAGTATCCATCTAACTTTTAACCCTCCTACTGACTTAACTCTTCTTTTTTGGTAAGTGCCTTGCTTTGATGATGTTCTCAATTCAGGAGTGGAAAGTATTGTATTTTGCTTGAAATGATATCTGGTGACTTGGAGGACTGGGCATTTTCTTTTTCAGACATTCAGAGGACCAATTAAGTTTTAATAAATGGAGGAGGGTAGAGAAGGGGGAGTGGGAGATATCATAGTTTTACTTTTTCTGCTTTGCAAGGATCCAGTCCCAGGCAGACTGTGAAGGGCTACAGAAGGATCTCTCAAAACGTGGTGACTGGGCAACAAAATGGCAGATGAAAATCAATGCTGATAAATGCAAAGTAATGAACATTGGAAAACATAACCCCACCTACATGTATAAAATGATGGGGTCTAAATTAGCTGTTACCACTCAAGAAAAATCTTGGAGTCATTGTGAATAGTTCTCTGAAAACATCCACTCCATATGTAGCGGCAGTCAAAAAAGCAAACAGAATGCTGGGAATCATTAAGAAAGGCTAGATAAGATGACAAAAATATCATATTGCATCTATGTAAATCCATGGTACACCCACATCTTGAATACTGCATGCAGATGTGATCACCCCATCTCAAAAAAAGATATATTGGAATTGGAAAATGTTCAGAAAAGGGCAACAAAAATGTTTAGGGGGTATGGAGCATCTGCCATATGAGGAGAGATTAATAAGACTGGGACTTTTCAGCTTGGAAAAAAGACAACTATGGGGAGTGTGATAAATGAAAGGGTGGGGGGCAGCTCCCTTTTATGGACAGACACCCACCCAGCCAGCAGCTATAAAATCCCTCTTAGTAACTATTCTCCAATTGTGCTACCTGTAAAGGGTTAAAAAGCCTCACTGCTATGCACAGGTAAAAGGAATGGCACCTGGCCAAAGGAGCCAATGGAAAGGCTAGAACTTTTTAAAATTGAAACAGACTCCCCGTTTGTTTGTCTGTTTTGCTTCTACCGGAGAGGGGACAGGGCAACAGCTGTGCTGTAAGAAGCTTGGAGCCAGGTATGAAAAATCCTCAACATCATACCTAGAAACTATTCATTTGAAACCACAGATATGTAAATAGATCAGGAAATGTCTAGGAAGACACAATTAGGTTTATCTCTTTTTATTTCTTTATGGCTTGTGGACTCTGTGCTAACCTTTTGTTTGTAACCTTTAAGCTGGACCTCAGGAAAGCTATTCTTGGTGCTTAATTCTTGTAGTTTTATTTTTCTTAAAAAACTAGCAATAGCCTGAGTTTACAGATGTATTTTCTTTCTTTTTATTAATAATAACATTTACCTTTTTAAAGAACAGAATTGGATTTGTGTGTTTTAAGAGATTTGTGCAGATGTTTTTAATTAGCTGGTGGCAACAGCTGATTTCCTTTGTTTTCTTTCTCAGCTCTTCCTCCAGAGGGTGGTGGTAGTGAAAGGGCTTGAGGGTACCCCACAGGAAGGAATTCCGAAGTGAGCCTTCCTGGGCTTTTAAAGGGTTCTGCACTTGGGTGGTGGCAGCATCTACCAATCAAGGTCAGAGAAAAGCTGTAACCTTGGGAGTTTAATACAAGCTTGGAGTGGTAATTTTTAGAATCCTTGCAGGCTCCCACCTTCTGTACTCGAAGTGCCAGAGCAGGGAATCAGCCTTGACATGATGGCAGAGCGGTGGGATCATTTTGAACCAGAGGCACAGACCTCAGGATTTTAAAAGGACACATTTTTCCGTTGGCAGCTTGCAAAGCCAGGGAGTCCAGTGAACAGTTTATTTTTCCCCCTAGTTTCATGGCAATGAAATAGCTAGGCTAGATTAGGGCAGCACTGTGCATGAGGTTGTGGTCAGGCACCAGAACCCTAGAGCAACCAGTCTTCTCTAAGTGGCTAGCCACGGAGAAGACAGACCCAGATCAAGCCCAGACATCCAGCTCCATGACAGAAATGCAGGGAGGGGATGCGGGACTGGAGATTTCTCAGGAAAAAAGGGTCAGGCCTCCCCAACCCAAGATCCAGGTGCCAGGATGGAGGGATGCTCTTAACCCAAACAGAGTTCTAACTGCAGAAGACAGGAATTTCTTCCTAGAGATGAAGCGCTTGGAAGTGGAGATGAAGCACTTGGAGGTGGAGGAAAGGAGAGAAATGAAGTGCTTGGAGGCGGAAATAGAGCTGAAGCACTTTGAGCTGGAAAGGGTTAAGCTGGGTCAACCAGGGAGCACTAGCAGTCCTCCTCCAGGTAGCACTCCCCATTCCAAGAAATTCCCCACATACAAGGTTGGTGATGATACAGAGGCCCTCTTAGAAAATTTTGAAAGAGCCTGTCTTGGGTACAACATCCCTTGAGACCAGTATATCGTGGAGTTCAGGCCACAACTCAATGGACCCTTAGCAGAGGTGGAAGCTGAAATGCCTAAAGAACATTTGAACGAGTACGAACTCTATAAACAAAAGGCCAGAATTAGGATGGGGCTAACACCCGAACATGCCCGTTGGCGGTTCAGAGCCCTAAGGTAGAAACCAGATGTGGCATTTTCCCGACACGTTTACCACATTGTAAAAAATTGGGATGCTTGGTTATCAGGACGAAATGTTAAGTCTCTGGAAGATCTGTCTCTCCTAATGCAAATGGAGCAGTTCTTAGAGGGTGTTCCTGAGGAAACAGAAAGGTACATCCTAGATGGGAAGCCCCAAACTGTAATTGAGGCAGGGGAGATCAGAGCCAAATGGGTGGAGGTGGCAGAGAAGAAGAAAGCTAGTAGCAGTTGGTGGGGCCACCCGAAGGGGCAACCTGAGATAACACCCCACCATCAGAGTCAGCCCAAGGCCCCACCTCACAAGGAGGAGCCCTCCACATAGCCAGGGAGACCCCAGATGCCCTCTTGTCCCACCACCATACTCTCCAACCACCCACCTCAACCCAGCCCACAGTCAGCTGGGTGATGCTTTAAATGTAATGAGCTGGAGCATGTGAAGGCCAACTGCCCCAAGAGCACCAGCCCACTGCAACTCATCACTCAGGGTCCCAATGAGAGCCTTCAGGCCCAGGTGCCTAGTAAATACCCCCAGAGCAAAGGGAAACTGAGTGTGGGCAGGAGGAAGATTACTGCGTGGACAGACACTGGAGTCCAGATGTCAGCTATCCACCAATCCCTGGTGGACCCCAAATTCATCAACCCAAAGGCCCAATCCTTTAAGGCCAACTCTTTTAACTTGCCTACAGCCAAGTTGCCTGTCCACTACAAGGCCTGGTCAAAAATATGGACTTTTGTAGTCTATGATGATTATCCCATTCCCATGCTGGGAAAAGACTTAGCCAACCATGTGAGGCTAACAAAAAGGATGGGGAAGGTCACCCACAGCCAGGCTAAATAGGCCTCCACACCTAACTCCATTCCTGAGCCTCCTACAAGGACTCAGTCTATGTTCCCTCATACCACAGGCCCGGGGACCTAGCCAGAGGTGGTGAAACCAGGCCCCAGACCAGAGCCTATGGCAGTGGTTGTAGATGCAGTTCCTAGGACCCAGCCAGAATGAGCCCAAGGACTGGAACTGGTGGAACAGTCAGCACCAGAGCTTGTGCTTGCAACCCCACCAGAGTCAGGGGAGCCAGCACCAAAGGGCGCCACAGAGCCAACACCAGCAGCTAAACTGGCACAAGAAGCTCAGCTGGAGCCTGAAATACAACCTCGTTCACCAGCAGAGAGCGGTTCACAGTCAGAGATACCCCCATCACTTCCAGTGGAACCAAGCCCAAGTCCACAACCCAGTATAGGAACTAATGTCTCCAGCATCAAGGGAGCAGTTCCAGGCAGAGCAGGAAGTGGATGAATGCCTCAAGGGAGCTTGGGCGGCGGCACAGAGCAACCCACCGCCTCTCAGCTCCTTCAATAGATGGCACAGGGAGGACTGGGATTCTCAGAGACAGTTGATAGTTCCAACTAAGTATATGAAAAAGCTCTTGAGCTTAGTCCATGATCACCCTAGTGGCCATGCTGAGGTGAACAGGACCAAAGACCATTTGGAGAAATCCTACCACTGGGAGGGAACAGGCAAGGATGTTTCTATCTATGTTCAGTCTTGTGAGTTGTGTCAAGAGAGTGGGAAATCCCCAGGACCAGATCAAGGCCCCTCTCCAGCCACTCCCCATCATTGAATTTCCATTTCAGTGTGTAGCTGTGGATAGTCTGGGTCCTTTCCCAAAGAAGACACCCAGAGGAAAGCTGTACATACTAACCTTTATGGATTTTGCCGCCTGATGGCTGAAAGCAGTAGCTCTAAGCAACAGCTGGGCTAAAAGCGTGAGCCAGGCATTGGCAAACATTTTTCCCAGGGTTGGTTGGCCCTCCGGCATCCTTATGGATTCAGGAACTAACTTCCTGGCAGGAACCATGAAACATCTTTGGGAAGCTCATGAGGTGAACCACTTGGTTGCCACCCCTTACCACCACCAAAAAAATGGCCTAGTGGAGAAGTTTAATGTGATTTTGGGGGTCATAATACATAAATTCATGAATGAGCACTCCAACGGTTGGACCTAGTGTTGCAGCAGTTGCTCTTTGACTACACATCCCAGTTTGGTGTTTTCATCCTTTAAACTCATTTATGGTGACAAAGTTAAGGGGCCATTACAGTTGGTGAAGCAGCAATGGGAGGGAGTTACATCTTCTCCAGGAACTAACATTTTGGACTTTGTATCCAACCTGCAAAACACCCTCAAAGACTCTCTAGCCCTTGCGCACGAAAACCTACAGGATGCTCAGCAAAAGCAAAAGACCTGGCATAATAAACATGCCATACAGTATTCCTTCAAATTAGGAGACCATGTCATGGTCCTAAAAGCGCTCCAGGCCAAGAAGATGAAAGCATCATGGGTGGGGCCATTTATGGTCCGAGAGTGCCTGGGCACTGTTAATTACCTCATAGCATTCCCAGTCCTTACCCTAGGACCCAAAGTATACCATGTTAATTCTCTAAAGCCCTTTTATTCCTGAGAAATCAAGGTTCTCCAGTTTACAGCCCTGAAGAGAGAGGACACTGAGTTCCCTGAAGGAATCATAGAATCATAGAATATCAGGGTTGGAAGGGACCTCAGGAGGTCATCTAGTCCAACCCCCTGCTCAAAAACAGGACCAATCCCCAATTAAATCATCCCAGCCAGGGCTTTGTCAAGCCTGACCTTAAAAACTTCTAAGGAAGGAGATTCCACCACCTCCCTAGGCAACGCATTCCAGTGTTTCACCACCCTCTTAGTGAAAAAGTTTTTCCTAATATCCAACCTAAACCTCCCCCACTGCAACTTGAGACCATTACTCCTTGTCCTGTCCTCTTCTACCACTGAGAATAGTCTAGAACCATCCTCTCTGGAACCACCTCTCAGGTAGTTGAAAGCAGTTATCAAATCCCCCCTCATTCTTCTCTTCTGCAGACTAAACAATCCCAGTTCCCTCAGCCTCTCCTCATAAGTCATGTGTTCCAGACCCCTGATCATTTTTGTTGCCCTTCTCTGGACTCTTTCCAATTTATCCACATCCTTCTTGTAGTGTGGGGCCCAAAACTGGACACAGTACTCCAGATGAGGCCTCACCAATGTCGAATAGAGGGGGACAATCACGTCCCTCGATCTGCTCACTATGCCCTTACTTATACATTACAAGGAGTCTATTATGAAGGGAAAAGCAATGGTGGCATAGAATAGGTTAGCCTTTCCGAACCCTTGGGCGTAAGCAGTGACAGCAAATCCAGAAGCTGTGCGTCAGCTTCACGCCAATGTTTTCAGCCACCCCAGGACAGACAGAACCGGTGTAGCGCTCCATTGACACAGGTGGTGCTCGCCCAATTAGAGCCCAACCCTACCGGATGGCTCCTCAAGCCAAAACTGCAATAGAAAGGGAGATCCAGGACATGTTACAGATGGGTGTAATCCACCCCTCTGAGAGTGCATGGATCTCTCCAGTGGTTCTGGCTCCCAAACCAGATGGGGAAATTTGGCTTTTGCATGGACTTCCCTAAGATAAATGTTGTAACTCACTCAGAGAACTATCTAATGCCACGCACAAATGAGCTCTTGGAGAAACTGGGACGTGCCCAATTCATCTTAGACTTAATTAAGAGATACTGGCAAGTGCTGCTAAATGACCCAGCCAAGAAAAGATCAGCCTTTATCACCCATGTAGGGCTGTATGAATTTAATGTGTTCCCTTTCAGACTGCAAAATGCACCCACCACCTTCCAGAGAATGGTAGATAACCTTCTGGCTGGATTTGGGGAATTTGCAGTTGAGTACCTTGATGATGTGGCCATATTCTCAGATTCATGGGCACAACACCTGGAATACCTCCAAGCTGTCTTCCAGTGCATAAGGGAGGCAGGATTAACCATCAAGGCCAAAAAACGTCGAATAGGCCTAAACAGGGTAATGCACCTTGGACACCAGGCAGATCTAGGAGCTACCAACCCCTTATAGGCTAAAGTAAAAGCTATCCAAAAATTGGTCTGTCCCTAAGTCAAAGAAGCAGGTCCAATCCTTCTTGGGCTTGGCCAGGTATTACAGACGATTTGTACCACACTACATCCAAATTGCCACCCCACTGACTGACCTAACTAGGAAAAAACAGCCAAATGCAGTTCAGTGGGCTGAGAAGTGTCAGAAAGCCTTTAACCAGCTTAAGGCGGTCCTTCTGTCTGACCCTGTAATAAGGGCCCTGGACTTTGACCAACCTTTTGTTGTAACCACAGATGTGCCCAGGCGTGGTGTAGGAGCAGTTTTAATGCAGGAAGGACCAGATCAACAATTCCATCCTGTTGTGTTTCTCTGCAAAAAACGTTCTGAGAGGAAAAGCCATTGGTCAATCTCAGAAAAAGAATGTTATGTCTTTGTGTATGCTCTGGAGAAGCTACGCCCATACATTTGGGGATGGCGTTTCCACCTGCAAACCGACCATGCTGCACTGAAGTGGCTTCACACAGTCAAAAAGACTAACAAACTTCTTCGGTGGAGTTTAGCTCTTCAAGATTGATTTTGAAATACAACATATTTCAGGAGCCTCTAACAAGGTGGCTGATGCAATGTCTCGGGAAGGTTTCCCAGAATAAGCTGGGTAAAAATGTCCCTGTATTCTAAGTCATTGTAGTCTCTAAAATGTGGAAAAAACTATTTACTTCTTTATGTAATTAGTAGTAAAAGTAAAGGTGCATGTATCTTATTAACTGTTTTCCTAAACCTCCAGAAAGAAATCCCATCCGGTGAGGACCCGACCTGAACCAGGCTGGCCAACACCGTCTGTGATTCGGGGGGCATGTGATAAATGAAGGGGGTGATGGTAGCTCCCTTTTATGGGTACCCAGTCACCCACTAGCTAAAATCCCTCTTAGAGCAATTAGAGAACAGCCTCTATCTTTAAAGGATTAAAAAGTCTCACTGCTATGCATAAGTAAAAGGAAGGGAGTGGACACTTGGCCAAAAGAGTCAATGGGAAGGCTAGAACTTTTAAAAATTGAAACAAGACTCCCCTTTTTGTTTGTCTGTGTTTGTTTCTTCCACGGAGAAGCAAACAGGGCAACAACTATGCTGTAAGAAGCTTGGGGTCAGGTATGAAAAATCCCCAGGCCCATACCAAGAAACTGCTCATTTGAAACCCCAGATATATAAGTAGATCAGGAAATTTCTAGAAAGATGCAATTAGGTTTCTCTCTTTTATTTCTTTATGGCTTGTGGACTCCTCTGTGCTAACCTCAGGTTTTTTGGTTTCCTTGTAACCTTTAAGCTGGACCCCAAGAAAGCTATTCTTGGTACTTAATTCTTGTAGTTTTTTTTTTTAAATCTAGCAATCTGGAGTGGTAATTTTTAGAATCCTTGCCGCCCCCACCTTCTGCACTTAAAGTGCCAGAGTGCGTAATCAGCCTCTGCAGCCTGTTCTAAGATCCCCACCCAGATGTCAAGGCTTCCCCAGCTCCTGGTTTACATGGGGGTGGAGAGTAGGACTCAGACCCACTCAAAAAGACTACCTCCCAAAACCTGTCTCACCTAAGAATGGGCAGAACCCCATATATAGGCGTGGCTGCCCCAGAAGTTGGCCAACCAACCCCTGAGGAGAGGGACCCCCAGATCCCATCTTGCATGGGGAGTAGGAAGAGGGGCTCAGATGCCCCAGAAAGGCAAGTGCTCTACAGAACCTCCTCCAATGAGGGGTGAGAGGAGAGGGTTGTCATATCCCCATAGTTGGTAGGGGCCCTCAGAGGCTGGCATGCACATGCGGGGCAGGAGGAACTCTGACACCACTGGGCAATAGGCATCCCCACATCCTAGCTTATATGGGGGGTAAGGAATGGGGATCAGAACACCTTACAAAGGCAAGACTCCTCCAGAACTTGTCAGGTCCCTTAGAGGGACAGGAACACCCAGATCCTGGTGCACACACAGGCAAGCACAGGGGCAATAAGAAGAGGAAGTAGGAAGGTGCCCCTGATCCTGCTACACACAGAGAAGCAGAGAATGCCTAGTGCAGAGTTACCTTTACATCTATTCTTCCTCTCGCCTATTTCCCCCCCTCCACTCCTCTACCCCATAAAATGGCTCTCCCCTGCCAGCGCATTCACATAGCTACATTTGAAAAAAAAAAAGGTGTGGGGGGGCAAACATTATAATTCACACTACTTTGACTACATTCCTCCAGAATGGTACATGCCCCCCTGGACAGGGCAGATTGTAGCAATAAGCCATTCAACCTTTTCAAAATTTATGGCCAACATGAGGCCCATACTGGCATTGCCTGAGTCAGGTTCAAAGATCCCCTTGAGCTATCCAGCTGGTACAAAGTGTTGAAAGTGAATAGGCCTGTTCACTCCTCTGTTCTCATGTTCAGTATAACCAATTAGGTGCACGAATAAGCTTGTGCCTAACTGGAGAAGCAAAGTCTCTCTCAAACTAGGTTTTAATTTGATTTCCCCAACAGACTGCTGAGTGCCATACACTCTGTCAGGGCAATCCCTCAAGTATCTGAGACTCAGGTGTGATAATTGAGCCCTGGTTTGATTTTTATCTGTGAGTAAAAATAGGTTGCTACAATCTGGAAACTTTAAGAAAAGCTGTGGCTTCTTTCTCTGGGTGGAGGGAGGGGGGATGTATATTGGGATTCCCTTGGCCAAATAGCCCCCAAATTTGGATCACCAACAAACACAGCCTTATATCACTAGGAGGCACATCTAATTTTAAAGTAATCCAAGTAATCATGTAGATTTGAGAGCACTAACAGTTGAGTTTTAATCAGAAAGCTGGTCTTAATTATAGCAGATGCAAATACCAATTTTGAGTCTAGCAAGCCTGACAATGTATTTTAACTTATTCATCCTTTGTAGAAATAAGACAACTGAGAATACAACGGATGCCTTTTTGTTTGAGGCATTGAACAGGAATAAGAGATGTAGAGGCTGAATTCTTAGTTCTACCAAGGACATTTGACCTTGAGCAAATCATTTAAACTCTCTCTGCCTCACTTTTTCTCTATAAAACGGGGATAAAAAATCTGCCTTTGTCTGTTTATTTAGAGTGATCTATTTAGAGTGATCTGCAGGACACAGGTTGTCTCTTAAGTATGCGTGCACAGTGCCCTACCCTAATGAAGCCCTGATTTTGGTTGGGCCGCTGGACAATACTGTAATACAAACAATTCTTTATTCAACCAATAAATAAGGCACAAATTGATGGAAAACAGCATTCAGTTGAGGAGCTGGTCTATTTGCTATCATTTTAATAGTGGCAGCACACCATCATTTCCTCTTTTATCCTAAGCACAGCTGCCATGCCTATTAGGCAAGTAAGCTGCAATCAGCCAGTTAAAGTTGTCAGTGATTCAGTTGTACCCAATTTGTATGTTTAAATTCATTTCTGGTTGTGCTGACCTCTTTCCCCCCTCCCCCTAAAATGTTTGAAATGCCCTACAACTGGGATACACTGCTCATCTTAAGTGATCACTCTCCTTACTGTGTGTATGATAACACCCATTTTTTCATGTTCTCTGTGTATATAAATCTCCCCACTGTATTTTCCACTGAATGCATCCAATGAAGTGAGCTGTAGCTCATGAAAGCTTATGCTCAAATAAATTGGTTAGTCTCTAAGGTGCCACTAGGACTCCTTTTCTTTTTTGCGAATACAGACTAACATGGCTGCTACTCTGAAAACTGCTCCTACTGATAACACTGCATTATGTATACAGAAGTCTGGTGATTCAATAGTGGTGCCTTTTCTTTTAAAAGGGGGACAAC
This sequence comes from Lepidochelys kempii, assembly GCF_965140285.1. Taxonomy (NCBI): domain Eukaryota; kingdom Metazoa; phylum Chordata; order Testudines; family Cheloniidae; genus Lepidochelys; species Lepidochelys kempii. The sequence goes on from NC_136380.1 coordinate 182,314,635, forward strand.
ATTTTTAGGTTCAACACCTAAAAAAAATGTCCTGCCCCCTGCCACCACTTAGAACAGAGCTAATTATTTGGTCCATGCAGTGTATTTATGTGGCCTGCATGGAATATTGAGATTCTAACTTTCATGGTTACAAAGAAGCTTTCCAAATATAAACCAAGCTTAATTGTCTTCGGGCAGCCTGAGATGATAAATATGAGAGGTGTTCAACCAGTACCCCCAGTATCATCACTGGAGTGTTAATACTGCAGGAGTGGGAAAGGAAATGCAAAATTTAGAAACAGTGGTGGTCCTAGAAGGAAGCAGATTTCCTCATCAAGCAATGCGGATAGTGGTAATGAGGCAGTGAACAAATAAAAGAAGAATAACTGAAAGTTCAGTTAATATATAACAGGTCAGATTCTACTTGTGATCTTTGTGCAGGGACGTCTTGGCAGATTGAGAGTAGTATACAGTCCTGAGTATATATGCCCCAGCCATAATTAAAGCTTGGTATTTAGGCCTTTTTCCAAAATGAGATTTTGATCTCCCCTCACTTTGTGGTTAAGTTCCACTCAGCCTACCTTTTTGATGACAATATTTGTTTATTGAAATGAATACTCAGTGACCAGCAGTGTAGTATAGTCAACATCTTGCAGGACTTAGATTTTACAGATTTAGACCCTAATCCTGTACTGAGACCTGTAAGTCTGCATCCCAGTGCCCATGAGGATCTTCACAGACCTTGATGAAACTCTGCATAGACAAGGGCATGGATCAGTGATCTCCACTGGACAGGAGAATAAAAAGAATGGTCTTTGTATCTTGCCAAGCGTTCGCATTGGGAAGTCTTCTTATCTCCCATTCTGTAAACTAATTCTTCATTCATTGCACACTGCAAAGCTTCTGAATCAGTCATGTGTGATTGGGATCTTCACCCATTTCCATTGCTTTATGACACATAAAACTGCACAAGAAATGAAGAATATGCAGAGAATTTTGTTTGTGAGAAGCGAGTTGTTTTCAAGACACACCCAACAGAGCCATCTTTTAATCCAGTGGAGAAGTATCCTTTTCTTCTAAGTTTGTTCACTATTTGTTGTATAGCTATCAGAGCCTTTTTTTTCAGTCTACCACCAAGTCAGCATTTCTATGTTTTAAGTTTCAGTGGAAACTACAAGAGAAAGATCATGAATCAAAAACTTTATACTTTAAAAATTTCTGTCCATTGCCATGTTTCTTTGTAAATGCACACAAAATGGAGTCTCCAGATCTGTTCCCATTTTTCATGGCATACTCAAATAAATAAATAAATAAATAAATCTATTACTTCCGTAACTGCACAGGCGTTAAAATAAGGACAGAGCAGGAGACTATAGACAGGCAATCTCATTATTTTTGGTGCCCACTAGTGCTTTCAGAGCATGTAGAAATTAGGGTGACCAGATGCCCTGATTTTATAGGGACAGTCCCGATTTTGGGGACTTTTTCTTATATAGGCACTTATTACCCCTCACCCCCGCCCCGATTTTTCACACTTGCCCTCTGGCCACCCAATGTAGAATTGTCAGTACAGAGTTTTCAAACAGACCCTGTCTATTCCTTTATTTCTCTTAACTCTCCTTTCTGAGTTGTGGGTGGTGAGTTCATAGAGAGCTATACTTTACCTACACCAGGGATCAGCAACCTTTGGCACGCGGCCTGCCAGGGTAAGCCCCCTGGCGGCGTGGGCCGGTTTGTTTACCTACTGTGTCCACAGGTTCGGCCGATTGCAGCTCTCCCTGGCCGCGGTTCACTGCTCCATGCCAATGGGGGCTGCGGGAAGCAGCGTGGGCCAAGGAATGTGCTGGCCGCCATGTCCCGCAGCCCCCCTTGGCCTGGAGCGGCGAACCGCGGCCAGTGGGAGCTGCGATCGGCTGAATCTGTGGACACAGTAGGTAAACAAACCGGCCTGGCTCGCCAGGGGGCTTACCCTGGCGGGCCGTGGGCCAAAGGTTGCCAATCCCTGACCTATAGGAATACTCACTTTTCTTCTTTGGCTAGCTAGTGGACCAGATTTCCTTTTGGGAACGTTTACTCCCTTGGTCCCTACGTTGGGTATGGCTGCCCCATAGCACCCCCTACTAGCTGAGCATGATGCTGTCAGCACTCCCCGCCTCAGTTTCCTTCTTCTCAGCTCTCCATGCACTGGTGTGTGCTAGAGGTGTGGCTTGTCCCTACAGCCAAGTCACAAACAAAATTTAACCCTTTCAGAGTAGGAAAAATCCAACTAAAAAGAGTCCCAGTGAACAAAAATGTTCTTCTGCCCACTCTTTAGGCCCTGTTCCTAGACCTGTTCTGGGCTAATTCTGAGAGTTTCTCCGGATCTGGACTAGAGTACTCAGCCCCCAGACTGGTTCCTATGGAGTACCATTCTCAACCCCTACTGGGGTCTGTTTAAAGCATCCCTCCCTGCTTCAGTATAGAGCACTGGGGCCCCAGGCTGGTTCCCTGGGAGAACCCAGCCTCCTGAAGACCTTGACTCAGAGCTTGTCTATAACTTAAAACTCTGCAGAGGATCAGATGCACCGTTGTGGCTGCTCTGCTCTAGCGCTTAGCATAGACACTACCTATGCTGACCGGAAGGGTTCTCCCGTTCATATAGGTAATCCACCTCCACAAGAGACAGTAGCTAGGTTGACAGGAGAATTCTTCCATCAACCTACCACTGTCTACACCAGCGGTTAGGTGTGTTTAACGTCATCATTCAGGGTTATGGATTTTTCACACCTCTGAGCATCATAATTATGCAGACCTAACTCATGCCTTGTAGACCAGGCATCAAGGCCTTCCACAGAAGCCAGCCCACTCCCAGTGGTTCAAAACTCCAGGCAGCTTTCTCAACCCTCTAGTAAGGCCCAGATATACATTATCTATTACACTATGCTCAGAACCCCACCCCCTCAGGCTGGGAAGCAGCAAATTGATGATGGCACAGGTATGGCTGGCCCCATCTCTCCTTAAAGGTCCCAGTCATCCCATTCTCTTTCAACGATATGTTCTATAACCTAAGATGACATGTTGCTTGACCACATGCTGTCAATGCTTGTGGGGATATAAAAGTCACTGGGATTGGTGAGTTCCCCATTCTTTCATTCACATAACCACTGGTAGGTACTAAGTTGGTAAACTTCATGAAGGTCTGTGCCATGGCACCAGCACAGCAAGATAAAGCTGCTGAGCAACTGAATTGAGACCAGGCTTTAGACTTCAAGTACACAAAACTACAGGTTCCGGGACAGTAATATCAGGTAGGCTTGTGCCTTGACGTTATCCCAGCAATATAGGGGTGCTAAGATAGTAACATCATACAGGGCTTTGCCTGGGCATCATATAATACTGTTGTGGAATATAATGTTGTTTTGGAGTCTGGGACTTCAGATAAGGCCAATGAGCCATAGGTGCTGGTTTAGCAACCCCACACAAGCCTGCGCTTTGACATTAGTGTAGCAAGTGAGAAGTGCTGAGCCTCTAATCTCAAGGACCTGTCCTGCACCTTAACCTCTTCATGTTAAAGCTGCTCTCAGTTTGTGACAAGAGAGGACAGAGTCTTGACATCAAATGAGCAAGAAATCTCACATAGGCCGAAGGATAAATAGCCACCCAATATTTTGGGGATGCAAAACTAGAAGCCCTACAGAAATCTATACACTGATAACAGCCCAAAAAGCTAGAAATGCTAACTAGCATTAGTTTTGTTTGTTTACAAACATGTTTTCATGAAAAGTATTTGCTTTGTATGGATGGTTGAGTTTTAGTTGAAAATTACAGGACAAAAATGGAAAACAATGGGTTTGGGGCCAATTTTTTAAAATAGTTTTTAAACAAATTTCTTTTTTGGGAAGGAGGGGCGGAAGAGGAAAATAAACCCACTGAACAAACCAAACCAAATCACCATTGTACAACTAGCCCTACTGTTGACAGAAGCTCATGCCATCACTCACCCCAGCAAACTAGAGGTGCGGAGCCAGTGATCTCACAGTACCACTGTAAAGTCAGATCAACCTAACTACATTACTCGGGGCTGTGAAAAATTCCTTGCCCGGTGTGATACAGTCAAGTCAACCTAAGCCTCCAAGAATTCTTCGGTCAACCTAGCTACCGCCTCTCAGAAAGGTGGATTTACTACAGCGATGGAAGAACTCCTTCCATCGCTGTAGTCGGCATACACACTGGGGCAGTGCAGATGCGGCACTGCTGCTGGGCCACAGTAGTGTTTTTAGGGTAGACATACTCGCAGTGGCCTGTCCCTTTTGTGAGAACAAACAACTCAATCTAAGTACAAGCACATATTTAATTGACAAGAAATACAAGAAATATAGATGTGGGGGAAAGTTTCACACATTCAGCTTAGACAGGAGTTTTACTGGTATGTTAAATTCCACAAAACTGCTGTTTCCCCTCCCCCTGGAAAAAGTGCAAAGTGGAAAATGTGTCTTTTAAAATATGCGTAACAGAAAGTTAAAAGTTAGGGAGAAACTGGGGATGGAAAAAAAAGAGTCAGAGTATATCTAGAATAAGGAGACTATAATTATAGGCATAACCCCAACCTATACGGACGGAAGGGGTTTTTCCATCAATGTATGAACATTGCCGCCCTGAACAGCAGCAGCTATGTTGATGGAAGCATTCTTCTGTCACCATAGCTGTGTCAAGACTGGGGGGGGATGGAGAATAGGTATGTATAGCTATGTAGGAAGGGGTACGTTGACTTAAAATTAAGTGCAGACCAGGCCTCGGGGAGAGTGAGAGGTCCTGTACACATGTTCAGTTAAGAAAGAACTTTGACAAGGAACTGCAAAAGATTCAAAGAGCAGCTGGAAATCTATTTAGTGGTCAGTGAACATGTCTACAATCCATAGACTCACAGATTCAAGGATTTATGGACAGAAGGGACGATCGTGATTGTCTGGTCTGACCTCCAGCACATTGCAGGCCATAGAAACTCACACACCCACTCCTATAATGGACTCCCTAACCTCTGGCTGAGTTACTGAAGTCCTCAAATCTTGATTTGGAGTACTTGTGGCACCTTAGAGACTAACCAATTTATTTGAGCATGAGCTTTCGTGAGCTACAGCTCACTTCATCGGTTGCATACCGTGGAAACTGCAGCAGACTTTATATACACACAGAGAACATGAAACAATACCTCCTCCCACCCCACTGTCCTGCTGGTAATAGCTTATCTAAAGTGATCATCAAGTTGGGCCATTTCCAGCACAAATCCAGGTTTTCTCACCCTCCACCCCCCCACACACAAATTCACTCTCCTGCTGGTAATAGCCCATCCAAAGTGAAAACTCTCTACACAATGTGCATGATAATCAAGTTGGGCCATTTCCTGCACAAATCCAGGATCTCTCACCCCCTCACCCCCCTCCAAAAAACACACACACAAACTCACTATCCTGCTGGTAATAGCTCATCCAAAGTGACCACTCTCCCTACAATGTGCATGATAATCAAGGCGGGCCATTTCCAGCACAAATTCAGGTTTTCTCACCCCCCCCCCCCCACCCTCATACACACACAAACTCACTCTCCTGCTGGTTATAGCTCATCCAAAGTGAACACTCTCCCTACAATGTGCATGGTAATCAAGGTGGGCCATGTCCAGCACAAATCCAGGCTTTCTCACCCCCCTCTTTTTTTTTAAGGAGGTGCTGTTGTCATCATGAATAGGACGGAATATGAACAAGAGGCTGCTCGGCAGCTCTCCAACACGAGTTTCTACAAGCCATTACCCTATGATTCCACTGAGAGTTACCAAAAGCAACTACAGCATTTGCTCAAGAAACTTCCTGAAAAAGCACAAGCTCAAATCTGCACAGACACACCCCTGGAACCCCGACCTGGGATATTCTATCTACTACCCAAGATCCATAAACCTGGAAATCCTGGGCGCCCCATCATCTCAGGCACTGGCACCCTGACAGCAGGATTGTCTGGCTATGTAGACTCCCTCCTCAGGCCCTACGCTACCAGCACTCCCAGCTACCTTCGAGACACCATTGACTTCCTGAGGAAACTTCAATCCATCGGTGATCTTCCTGATAACACCATCCTGGCCACTATGGATGTAGAAGCCCTCTACACCAACATTTCACACAAAGATGGACTACAAGCCATCAAGAACACTATCCCCGATAATGTCACGGCTAACCTGGTGGCTGAACTTTGTGACTTTGTCCTTACCCATAACTGTTTTACATTTGGGGACAATGTATACCTTCAGATCAGCGGCACTGCTATGGGTACACGCATGGCCCCACAGTATGCCAACATTTTTATGGCTGATTTAGAACAACGCTTCCTCAGCTCTCGTCCCCTAAAGCCCCTACTCTACTTGTGCTATATTGATGACATCTTCATCATCTGGACCCATGGCAAAGAAGCCCTTGAGGAATTCCACCATGATTTCAACAACTTCCAAACCACCATCAACCTCAGCCTGGTCCACTCCACACAAGAGATCCACTTCCTTGACACTACAGTGCTAATAAACAATGATCACATAAACACCACCCTATACCGAAAACCTACTGACCGCTATTCCTACCTACATACCTCCAGCTTTCACCCTGACCACACCACACGATCCATCGTCTACAGCCAAGCTCTGCGGTACAACCGCATTTGCTCCAACCCTTCAGACAGAGACAAACACCTACAATATCTCTGTCAAGCTTTCTTACAACTACAATACCCACCTGCGGAAGTGAAGAAACAGATTGATAGAGCCAGAAGAGTTCCCAGAAGTCACCTACTACAGGACAGGCCTAACAAAGAAAATAACAGAACGCCACTAGCCGTCACCTTCCGCCCCCAACTAAAACCCCTCCAACGCATTATTAAGGATCTATAACCTATCCTAAAGGATGACCCAACACTCTCACAAATCTTGGGAGACAGGCTAGTCCTTGCCTACAGACAGCCCCACATCCTGAAGCAAATACTCACCAACAACCACATACTACACAACAGAACCACTAACCCAGGAACCTATCCTTGCAACAAAGCCCGTTGCCAACTGTGCCCACATATCTATTCAGGGGACACCATCACAGGGCCTAATAACATCAGCCACACTATCAGAGGCTCGTTCACCTGCACATCCACCAATGTGATATATGCCATCATGTGCCAGCAATGCCCCTCTGCCATTTACATTGGTCAAACTGGACAGTCTCTATGTAAAAGAATAAATGGACACAAATCAGATGTCAAGAATTATAACATTCATAAACCAGTCGGAGAACACTTCAATCTCTCTGGTCACGCAATCACAGACATGAAGGTCGCTATCTTAAAACAAAAAAACTTCAAATCCAGACTCCAGTGAGAAACTGCTGAATTGGAATTCATTTGCAAATTGATACTATTAATTTAGGCTTAAGTAGAGACTGGGAGTGGCTAAGTCATTATGCAAGGTAGCCTATTTCCCCTTGTTTCCCCCCCCCCCCCAACGTTCTGGTTAAACTTGGATTTAAACTTGGAGAGTGGTCAGTTTGGATGAGCTATTGCCAGCAGGAGAGTGAGTTTGTGTGTGTGTGTGTGTGTCCCCGGGAAAAAAAAAGGGGGGGGGTGAGAAAGCCTGGAATTGTGCTGGACATGGCCCACCTTGATTACCATGCACATTGTAGGGAGAGTGGTCACTTTGGATGAGCTATTACCAGCAGGATAGTGAGTTTGTGTGTGTGTTTTTTGGAGGGGGGTGAGGGGGTGAGAGAACCTGGATTTGTGCAGGAAATGGCCCAACTTGATTATCATGCACATTGTGTAGAGAGTTTTCACTTTGGATGGGCTATTACCAGCAGGAGAGTGAATTTGTGTGGGGTGGTGGAGGGTGAGAAAACCTGGATTTGTGCTGGAAATGGCCCAACCTGATGATCACTTTAGATAAGCTATTACCAGCAGGACAGTGGGGTGGGAGGAGGTATTTTTTCATATTCTCTGTGTATAAATAAAGTCTGCTGCAGTTTCCACGGCATGCATCTGATGAAGTGAGCTGTAGCTCACGAAAGCTCATGCTCAAATAAATTGGTTAGTCTCTAAGGTGCCACAAGTACTCCTTTTCTTTTTTGCGAATACAGACTAACACGGCTGTTACTCTGAAATCTTGATTTAAGACTTTAAGTTAGAGAATGAACCATTTACTCTAGTTTCAACCAGCAAGTAACCTGTGCCACATGCTGAAGTGTAAGGTGAAAATCTCCCAGGCCTCTGCCAATCTGAGGTGGGGGAAAATTCCTTCCTGACCCAAAAACAGAGATCAGTTAGATCCTAAGCATATGGGTCAGAGCTACTAGCCAGACATCTGGGAAAGAATTTGAGTAGGAACTCACAGCCCTCCCCACCCAGAGTCCTGTCTCCGGAAATTGGAGATGTATTTGTTAAGTACAATTGTGCATGGGCCATAAGCCACTGTAGGCAATCTCATCATACTATTCCCTCCATAAAATTATCAAGCTCAGTCTTGAAACAAATTAGGTGTTCTGCCCCCATTACACCACTTTGGAAGGCTGTTCCAGAACTTCACTTCTCTGATGATTAGCAATCGTTGTCTAACTTCAAGCCTAAACTTGTTGACGGCCAGTTTACATCAATTTGTTCATATACTAACATTAGCTCTTAACTTAAATAACTCCTCTTCCTCCCAGGTGTTTATCCCTCTGATATATTTAGAGAGAGCAATCATATCTTCCCGCAGCCTTCATTTGGTTTGGCTAAACAAACCATTCTCCCATTAGTTAGGTTCTCCATTCCTCTGATCATCCTTGGAGCCCTTCTCTGTACCTATTCCAGTTTGAATTCATACTTCATAAACATGGGAGACCAGAACTGCATGGAGTAGAACTGCCATTACACAAGGCACTGGAGACAGTCTCACCAGTGCCTTGTGTAATGGTAATAATACTTCCCTATCACTAATGAAAATACCTCACCTGATGCATCCTAAGATTATATTAGCCTTTTTCACAGCTGCATCACACTGACAGCTCATAGTCATTCTGTGATCAACCCAATATACCCAGGTCTTTATCTTCTTCCATTGCTTCCAACTGATATGTCCACATCGTATATCAAAAAATCTTGTTAGTCCCTAAGTGAATGACCTTGAACTTTGCACTATTAAGTAATAGAAATTGAATGAAATTTTAAGTTCTCAAGCTCCTCCAGATCTTCAGGTCCTCCTCCATATTGGTAATACCTCCCAAATTCTGTCAATGACACAGTTTCTTAGCACACTTCCATTTTGTATGTCAAAGTCAATGTTAAATAAGATTTTAGGACCAAACAATCCTTAAGGAACTCCATTAGTAAGCTCCCCGAGGCTGACAGGTCACCTTACAGTTGTGACCTGTTGTACTCTCCCCTTTAACCAATTCCTTAGCCACTTTTCGGGTCTCATAATAATCCACATCTTCTCAAATTTAGTCCCATGTGGAACTGTATCAAATACCTTACTCATATCCAGCTACATTACGTCTTCTGCATTTCCTTTGTCTGGAAAATCAGTTATCTTCACAAAGAAGGAGCTCAGGTTGGTGGAATGATCTAACTTTTGTAAAACCATGTTGTATTTTATCCCAATTACCATTTACTTCAATAACTTTACCTACTATCTCGATATGTAGATCCACATATATACAGACATACTCCTCAATGATTATTAAGTTCAGAAAATTAGCAACTTTTAAAAGACACCTTACTTTGACATGTTTTTATTGTACAATAACGATTGTACACAATCGATTCAAGTGCTTATTCTTTGGGGTTCAAAACATCTTGTCACCTTGGGGGTATCTGGGCCCTGATTGTCTATCATTAGGCATATCTAAATAAAAACTGGCCACTTACATTTGCAAAAGACAATTACATGCCTAACTTTAGGTGCCCAACTTTGAATATTTTAAATCTGTAGTCAAAAGGTGGACAAAGAAGGCTAAGTTGTGATATGTCTGCTTTCCTGGCATTTCCCACAGCCAGGAAACAGCACTTCAGGGATTGGAGATTTTGTAAATTTCACTTTCCAGTTCTGCTTGCACAACAGAAAATCCATGAGGGAGTAGGGCAGAGCAAAAAATGCTAATATATTATTAGCACAAACCAGCTCCATTTGAGCAGCGACTGCAAGATATGCCTATAGCAACTTTAAACACGCATGTGGAAGTTGTTGCTTTTCATACTGAAGGGTTTCTGTTTTAGTGCTAGCTATGATGAAGTGCAGAAGAGATACTCAACAAACCAACCATCAAATTGGCATTTTGGAGAGCAGGTTAAATCAATGCACCAGTCAGCAGATTTAGTAAGAGCAGAAATACAAAAAATGTCTTGCTTGTGGGAATAGAAACAGGAAGTATAATTGAATTAAAATCACTGTGGTAAAAGTTTGTCATTCCAAATGAATAGGATACATAGAAAGCAAAAGCACATGTAGTACAAAAATGAAGCTAGTGATGAAGTGAACCTGATTTGTTTTTCTGATGTAGCAAATGTCAATTCTTTCTCAGAATTTTCTCAAGAAAGAATAAATCTGGAATTTACAAATGCAAACATAGATGTTAAATTAGAATCAGTGGCACCATGCAATGTTCAGAACTGAGTATGACATGCTAGCAAAGGAACCCTTGAAGAAATACAGTCAAATTGTTTTCTTCTGGGGACATAGAATCATCCCAATGGATAAACCACACAGCTTTGGTAACATGCTATGAAATTAATACAGTGGAATCACGTTAATTGGTACACCTCCATGGACAGCTTATTGTCTTAATTAAGGAGTTTCCCTCATTGAAGGAGCCATATACACATAGGAACAGTCCTGAATTAAAGTGACATAATAAACATTTTACTCAACTTTTTATGGTGTTTGTCAACTCCAGTCTTTAAAGAATGGAGTTTATATATCCTATTGTAAACACTTGGTGAAACTTTGGCCAGTGCTTAGGGAGGTTATACAAATACATCACCATGTAGTGAAATTTATATTAAATACTGTCCGCATCAGTCAACAGTAATTGTCATCACTATAATTAGGCAAAACTTGTTCCCTTCATCTGTAGCTTCATTTTATATTACAAGTAACTCAAGATCACTCAATAACCCATCCATACTGATTAAACAAAACAAGTGAACCAAATATATTCTAATTAAAATATTACATGTTTATACAGCATTGCTCATCTTGAAGGATAATACAAATGTAATAACTACAAAAAAATGTAAGAATCACCTAATCCATCACTGAAATGCATCCACTTCTAGAGAGAAACACAGTAGTCGCTTAACCAGCACACAGCTGGAAGGATAGATATCAGATTGTCAAGGTGGCTAAGACTATGCAAATAAGATGATGTATTGTTTTAGCTTCTAGTGTGCCAGTGTAAACTGGATTCAAAGTTTAAATTTTCCAGAAGCCTAATCAGACTTAGGCTGCAGTTAATAACACCTTCCATTCTGACAAACCCAACTCTTGAGAGCTTACTAAAAATTACAACAAAAAATAGGTAAAGGACAACAAGATATTTACAAAGGGACTGTATATAAGCAGAATGTAAATACCCACAATATCATGATTAATACCCTTAATCTTGTGATATGGGAGATTAATGAGTGTTTACAACTTCAGGTTTCTATCTCATCTGAAAGATCACACCTCCGACAGCACAATGCCCTCAGAACATCATACTGACTTGGAAGAATGACACCTACTCACTTATCCACCCCACTTCCTGCAGCAAACAGGTAGCCCCTGAATGTTTCTCTTCCAGCACTAACCCACTGAAGTCCTTGAAGAGTTTGCAATATCTGACTGATCATAGCTTGAGGTGGTATGGCCTTAGAGAAGGTGCCAGAATATTTAATTATGAATACCAGTTGTCAGACGATTGTGCCAGCAGGATATGATTGGTAATTAATAATATCAAGAGAACATTGGTGGCGCACAGAAAGGTATGCACAAGTGTAACCCACTGTTCAGTGTGTGTTCTTGCATCCTCATTTGCATTCAATCCCACAGAATATACAACCATTACTGTCTCAGCCATAGAGGCCGGCTCTTTAGTTCAGGTTTGTAGAGACTCATGCTTTTGGCTGAGGAAGTCCCTAATTCAACCCCTCATAGTGGCAAATTGGGAGCTATCAAATAAGAAGTACTTGTACAGTAGGTTAGAATGTTCAAAGGAATGAAGTGAAGACAATACAGCCTGTGGAGGCACATACTAAAGTAAAATTTGTAATGCATAAAATAAAGTCAATTCCAGGTGTTCATGGTTTGGGCAGATGATCTCATATTCTGAGAAAGGCTATTATTCACAGAACCAAGTTAATTACTGAGTGTCAGATGGATTATGGCTGGAAAGGTGAAGAGTAGAGATGGTCAGAAATCAGAAATTTAATTCTGTGAGAAATTCCAAGATTATTTTCATTCTGAACTGGAATGAAAAACCAACATTTTGAGATTTCCTGAAGAAAGAAAATTCTGAATCCTTGATTCAGAACCATCAACACATTTCATTTCAGTAAGGTACAAATATCTTGTTTTTACTGTTATACTGCATCATTACACTTTTTACTGACTATTGAAATTAGTATTTCAATATATGAGAGCTGGCCAAAATTTCTTCCAGTCCAAAGTTTCATTGAAATTGACACATTTCTGACACATTCAGGTAGAATGGTTTTTTCTGCAGAAAAATGTTCCATTTGAGTTTTTCAACCAGCCTCAATAATAAGCATGAATCAACTCTGAGCAGGAATATTGATGTGAATTTTTTATATTGACTATTACTATTTTATAGGTTAATGATAATAAAAGACAGGAAACCAAGATAAAATTTTCAAAAGAGATTTAGGCATTTAGTGAAAAATCATTTGAAAATGGCACCAGGCTCTTTTGAAAATTTTACTCCTAATCAACTAGCCTTTGCTTTTATGGGAGAAAACTTATTGAGAAAATATCATTATCTATATGATTGTAATACTGCCTAAAATATACTGCCATTGATACCTGCCTTGAGTTCATGTTTGCCCTTTTATCTCATGTTGTTGTAGCCATGTTAGTCTCCTGGGAGAGATAAAATATTTTATTGGACCAACTTCTGCTGATGAAAGAGACAAGCTTTCTAGCTCCACAGAGCTCATCTTCAGGAAATTTGTCTCTCATCTGCAGAAATTGGTCCAATAAAAGATAGTACCTCAGCCACCCTGTCTCTTTCTAGTTAAAGCATCTTGGAAGTTCTAAACTGAATGACTGTGTTATATATTTTCTTTTTAATGGCTTAATTCAACTCCCATTGAAGTCTATGGCATTCTTTCCATTACTATAAGAGAAGCTAGATAAGACTCTAGTTTGGAAATGTTTTGGTTGACCTGAATACACAAGGGTTGAATTTTCTGAATTGTTTCAGTCAAAAAAAAGGAAAAAAGTATTGTTTTGATAGCTTTAATAGGCCTGTTGATTAATCACAATTAACTCAAAAAAAAAACCAGTCATGCTTCATCACAGTTTTAATCACACCAATTGCAATTTATTAAAATATTTTTGGAATTTTTTCTACATTTTCAAATATATTGATTTCAATTACAACACAGAATACAAAGTGTACGGTGCTTACTTGATATTTTTATTACAAATATTTGCACTGTAAAAATAGTATTTTTCAATTCACCTCATACAATGCCATAATGCAATTTACCATGAAAGTGCAACTTACAAATGTAGATTTTTTTTTTACATAAGTGCATTCAGAACGAAACAATGTAAAACGTTTGAGCCTACAAGTCCACTCAGTCCTACTTCTTGTTGAGCCAATCACCAAGACAAACAAGTTTGTTTACATTTTCAGAAGATGATGCTGCCGGCTTCTTATTTATAATGGCACGTGAAAGTGAGAACAGGTGTTAGCATGGCACTTTTGTAGCCAGCATTACAAGGTATTTACGTGTCAGATATGCTAAACATTTGTATGCCTTTTCATGCTTCAGCCAACATTCCAGAGGACATGCTTCCATATTGATAATGCTCATTAAAAATATAATGCATTAATTAAATTTGTAACTGAACTCCTTGGGGGAAGACTAGTATGTCTTTTGCTCTGTTTTACCCACATTCTGCCATATATTTCATATAATAGCAGTCTCGGATGATGACCCAGCACACATTGTTCATTTTAACACTTTCACTTCAGATTTTACAAAAAATATAAAGAAGGTACCAATGCGAGATTTCTAAAGATAGCTACAGCACTCAACCCAAGGTTTAAGAATCTGAAGTGACCTCAAAAATTTGAGAGGGATGAGGTGTGGAGCATGCTTTCATAAGTCTTAAAAAAGCAACACTCTGATACGGAATCTACAGAACCCAAACCACCAAACAAGAAAAATCAACCTTCTGCTGGTGGCATCAGACTCAGATAATGAAAGTGAACATGCATCAGTCTGCACTGCTTTGGACTGTTATCAAGCAGAACCCCTCATTAGCATGGACACTCATCCTCTAGAATGGTGGTTGAAGCATGAAGGGACATATGAATCTTTAACGCGTCTAGCATACAAATATCTTGTGATACCATCTACAGCAGTGCCATGTGAACACTTGTTCTCACTTTCAGAGGACATTGTAAACAAGAAGCAGGCAGCATTATCTACTGCAAATGTGAACAAACTTGTTTGTCTCAGTGACTGACTGAACAAGAAGTAGGACTTAGGGACCTTTTTTATTTTTGAATGCAGGGTTTTTTTGTACATAATTGTACATTTGTAAGTTCAACTTTCAAGATAAAGAGATTGTATTACACTACTTGTATTAGATGAATTGGAAAATACTATTTCTTTTGTTTTTTATAGCACAAATATTTGTAATAAAAATAAACAAAGTGAGCACTGTACACTGTGTTGTAATTGAAATCAATAGATTTGAAAATGTAGAAAACATCCAAAAATATTTAAATAAATGGTATTTTATTATTGTTTAACAGTGCAATTAATCATGTGATTAATCACAATTAATTTTTTTAATCGCCTGACAGCCCAATTTTTAAACAAACAAAAAAAAATCTCAGTTGGAAATTACTTTTCATTTTGAGTTTTTGTTTCATTTTAATTTTTAACGGTAAAACCCCTCAAACAAAGCAAAATGTTTTATTTTAGGTTGAATGCAATGTTTTGTTTGACCCAAGATGAATTTTTTTACTTATTTTGTTTCATCAGAACATGGAGAAAAGTTGTTTAATGTCAATGGAAACTTTTAAAAAAAAATTCAGCCACAGCAACAAACAGAACAAGTTATTTGCACAACTCTACTATAATTTCTGTATTGTATAGAATGGCTGAGACACCTTTTGTGCATGTGTTATTTGATTCAACTAGATTGCTCATATAGTAAGAAGTTATTAAGTAATTAAGATCTTCCACTGTAAGATCATTTGAGTTCCATCCGTTTCTGTAGAAATTCAAATAATTTAAGAAGTTAGATGGCTGTATAGTGGATAATTAGTAAATAGTATGTTTCTGTTACAGATTTTCATGCAGTAGTGGAAATCAGAAAACACTGTTCATAGTTTTAAGTGACACTCCATAGGGATGAGAAAGCATTTTTAAAGTCACTTGTCCTTTGGGAAATCTACAACATAAAGAGAGAATGAGTGCATGTATTTTTTGAAAAAGGTGAGCGTTTCAATATTTTGTTAACTACCCACCCTGCCACACCTCCTCACGAGGAAAGGACCGAGAGACAGGTGGTGATGCTACTGCTGGTGATAAGGTGGAAGGAGGTGCTTCAGGCACCGGCACCTGCACCTAGAACTGTTCAGCTGGGACCTGGAAAGATGCTGGGTCCCCTCCTTCCCCCTATCCTGAGCTCCTAGGGAGTGTGGCAGGGCCCACCTGGTAGAGCCACTATGGGGAGAGCACTGGGCCCTGCTCTCCCCACAATTTGGAGAAAGGTATCCAGGGATATGGGACAGCTGGTAGCTGCGGCTATTGGCTTTGCAGCAGCAGCTGGAGTTGGCACTTCTGGGGGAAGGAGGGAAACATGGCAGGAGTAGCTGGGAGTCCTATAGAAGCAACGTTGCCTCTCGTGCCCTGAAGGGCTTCAGTACAGCCCTCATGAATAGAGCCCTGTCTTAAAAAAAAAAAAACAACATTAAAAAAAAAGTCTCAGCGTTTTTTTTCGTTTCTTTTTTTTTTTTTTTAAGAAAATTCATGAGGGTGTAAATGGCAAAGTATTGAATTTCATGGCATTCACGTGGAATGAATTTTACAATGAAATTTAGTCAGTTTTACAACTAAAATTCATTCCATCATTTAATTCATAGTTTGGGGGCATTTTCACAATTTCCATGCTCTTCATGAAGCCATGATTTACACAGGGCATTAACAAACTCCAAGATGAGAGGATTTGTTTATGCAGCTCCCTTGGGGAATCAGGGGCCTCAGATAATGGTGGGAATGTGGGGGGTGGGGTGGGGTGGGGAAGGGTGTGGTGGAAGAGGTTCTCGGTTTCTACAGGACTTTGGACAAGAACCAAGAGTTCAGCTGGGACCATTCATCTTGTGGCTAGCGGTAAGTTATAGGGAAACACCCCCTCCAGCTGGGGATCCAAATCTCTTCTACCTGGAGCACATAGGTCATACTTAGAATTTGAGTTGGGGAAAAGGGAGGGCCCCAGCCTGAGTTTGAATTGGATGATGAGAGGGTGAGAGTGTGTCCCTAGGCTGGCTTATCTCCCCTCCAGCCTGCCAGTGGCCCAGTCGAGGCCCCTAAGTTTAAGGGGTGGAGTTTGTCAGTGGCCCACAGTAGGGGAAGAAGCTAGCTGCAGGTCTTGGTGGACTGTGCCAAGGGTATTTCCTTGTCAATGAGGTACTCAGTATTTTGTATAGGTTTTGAGAGATTCAGTACTGTGTGTGCGTGCGCACACGTGCATATATAGATAGAGAGAGAGAGAGCACGAGAGCGTGCGCGCACGCGCGAATGCCACACCATGCAGTGCACTATCTTGATGACATCCTATTTGCAGAGAAATTAGGATTGAGCAATTGTGCCTAACTACTGAGTGCTTTCCAAGATTTGGCTGAGTGTCTCAAGATCCCCCTCACCACTAGACAAACTCAAGGCCCTGTGGAAAAGGCTAGCATACTTGAGAATCCAACCACACACAGTTCAAGGTGTTTTCTGGCTACCTGAAGAGAAGTTAGATACTGTTAAATGCATGTTAAAAACACTCGCTCAAGGATACTAAAAAAATTACATAGAAACAGCTTCAGCTGATCATGGGGCACTGAAACATTGCATTCTGGGTTATAGCTCAGCGTAAGGCATTTTGTCTACACGTGAAGGTTGCTACCTGGGGAGTGCACAAACATTTTGGTAGTGTGACCAGAGCAATGAAGGAAGATTTAGAGTTGTGCGACACATTTCTTGAGCAATTTAATGGGGTTTCAATTGAGCATTCAGCCTGGATACTACGGACAGAGCTTCAAGTGCAGTCTGATGCCTTGAGAAAGAGAATAAATTTTGGCTCAGAGGTGGCCAGAGGACTGGGTGATTCAACATATTACAAAAAAGATGATCTTTGATTTTCCCCCCTGCCGAATAGTGGTGGCAGTCAGGTGGTTTTGTATTGTTTATTTTCTGTTCAGTACATGTTCCAGGAGTAGATAACAGTATTCCCAATGCAGTCTTGATTTCAGGACAGCACATTTTGGGAGTTCATCCCTCTTGCCAGGAAAGATCCAACGGTGATGCCCAACCAACTGTGGAACCTTGGCTCCTGACAGCTGGCTGACTAAAATGGAGAAGATGTACCCCAAGGACACTCAGAACATATAGACTGTGTTGTACAGAATTCATAAAATGTAGAGCGGATGAAGGGCTCCAGCATTTGTGGTCCATTCCTAACATCAAATGGAGAGAATGAGTGTCACTGATGCACTGCAGACTAGCTCCCTCCACTATGTCAAGTCAACTCCCTGCTCTGTACCTCTTGGAGTAAGCTAGCTGGTTTCCCAGATCCACATAGAGAATTCATAGTACGGAAACTCATGGAGTGATGCTCCAGAGGTGACAACACAACAGGCACCCTATAACCATAGAAATACTTATAGGGTTATTAAATGCTCTACCCCGGATATGCAGTTGTGGGATGGTGGCCATTTTATCTAAGGCAGCATTCGTTGTGTTCTCCTTTGGTGCCTGTCAGGTAAGTGAGCTGGTGCCTCAGGCAACTGCAGACTGTTCCAGATGAACAATTGAATAAGCAGACATCATTTTCACGCAGTACTGTATGACTGCACTTAAGGTACTCAAAACAGACCAGACTGGGAGAGGTTCCTCAGGGGTGTTATGGGAATGTGTTGATGAATGCCTGTGCTCCTTAAAGGGCACTCAAAGCTTTGAGCCATATGGAACCAGGAGTCAGGTACTCAGTTTATACAGAGGGAAGACAGCTTCCTGACAAGATACCAGTTTGCTTGGATAATGGGAAAAAAAGTTTTACTGCTGTCTCAACCTGGTTCACTTTGGCACACATTTTTTCGGGATTGGGGCAGGAACAGCAGCAGTGGTGGAGGGTTTCGATTCTAAAGGTTGAGGCTAGAAGGCACTGGAAATTAAAGTGTTCCAGGATTCACGTCCACCCCAGGGAAAAGTTTGCTAGCACTGGCAACAAGTGCAACTAACCCTGTCTGTTTCTAATTCCAGGGTATATCCAAAGCATAGCAGATGTTTGTATATGTGGGGAAACCATAGTGCATTTGGCCCATAAGAAGGTGGCCAGGTCAGCAGGTGGATCACAGCTGGGCTTCAAGGCCAAAGCTGTACACATTCAATGGTTCAGCAGGAGAGGCATGTTGTGGGAGCAGCTCGTGCCTCTTCTTGCTCGTGGACAAAACACCACACCCACCTCAAGTCACCTTGGGAAAAGTGATCTTGGGGCTTGGAGTGAATTAAGTTTAAGATTTAGAATACAGAGGGATGTGGAATTGATCACACAGTTGTGGCTCACCCTCAGTTGTTTGGTCAGAGACACTTACAGGATGAGTTTGGCAGCAGACCATCGAGCCAGCTCTCATCAACAAGGAAAGCAAAGAAGTGTCAACTGTGGGTTTCGAGAGTTTGGGGTGAATAGAGAAGATAATACTCAACAACATGTGATACAATGGCTCTTTAGGGAGGATGAAGTTCATCTGTCAGATGCTGGGGTTATTTGGCACTGTGACATTAGGAATTAGATCATGCAGGAGATGGGTGCCAGTCATAGTGGGTAGATGGCAGATGGGGTGGGGTGATAGGGTGTCCATTCTAATTCCTGTGCCCACAGTGGCCTGTATCCAGTGAGAATAAAGGCTAAAAGAGCCAACTGCTAGAGGTAAATGTGGGACAGGGTTGCACAGTTGGACCCTGCACTTTTGGGGAGAAGGAGCTTGATAGGTCTTTGTTCACTGAGGTTCCCCTTACCCAGCCTTGTGGCCTCTCTCATTCCACCTCCACTTATAGGGGAGTGGGGGAAAGGGCAGTCAGGCAGGGTCTGCTGAGAGTTATTTGATTCTCGTCAAAGCTCTGTAACTCACACTGGAACCAATTAAATGCCTGGTGTGAGAGAACTGGAGGGCGGGGGTCAGGATAGTGCTCCTCCTCAAGATATAATAAATAAAGTTGCAGTCTGCCCTTTAAATCCATCCACTGTGCCTGCCAGTCATTCACTGCTTGTCCTACTCAATGACCAGTGCTTAGTCCCACTGAAGTGAATGTGAGTGATCACAGGAGAGAAAAAGTTGCACATCACAGGTTTAGTGAGAAAGCCCAGGCAACAAGAAATATTCAGCCTGATGGAAAAGTAACTAATTCCTTCTGCAACATGTCAAATGCATATCATGCTATACCCAACTGATAGTACACACAGACTATCATAAAATCACAGAATATCAGGGTTGGAAGGGACCTCAGCAGGTCATCTAGTCCAACCCCCAGCTCAAAGCGGGACCAATCCCCAACTAAGTCATCCCAGCCAGGGCTTTGTCAAGCCAGACCTTAACAACTCTAAGGAAGGAGATTCCACCACCTCCTTAGGTAACCCATTCCAGTGCTTCACCACCCTCCTAGTGAAATAGTTTTTTCTAATATCCAACCTAAACCTCCCCCACTGCAACTTGAGACCATTGCTTCTTGTTCTGTCATCTGCTACCACTGAGAACAGTCTAGATCCATCCTCTTTGGAACCCTCTTTCAGGTAGTTGAAAGCAGCTATCAAATTCCCCCTCATTCTTCTCTTCTGCAGACTAAAGAATCCCAGTTCCCTCAGCCTCTCCTCATAAGTCATGTGCTCCAGCCCCCTAATAATTTTTGTTGCCATCTGCTGGACTTTTTCCATTTTTTTTTCAAATTCTTCTTGTAGTGTGGGGCCCCAAACTGGTCACAGTCCTCCAGATGAGGCCTCACCAATGCCAAATAGAGGGGAATAACAATGCTCCTACTTATACAGCCCAATATGCCATGGGAATTCTTGGCAAGAAGGGCACACTGCAGACTTTCATCCAGCTTTTCATCCACTGTAATCCCCAGGTCCTTTTCTGCAGAACTTCTGCTTAGCCAGTAGGTCCCCAGCCTGTAGCGGTGCATGGGATTCTTCCTTCCTAAGTGCAGGACTCTGCATTTGTTCTTTTTGAACCTCATCAAATTACTTTTGGCCCAATCCTCCAATTTGTCTAGGTTCCTCTGTATCCTACCCCTACCCTCAAGCATATCTACCACTCCTCCCAGTTTAGTATCATCTTCAAACTTGCTGAGGGTGCAATCCATGTCATCCTCCAGATCATTAATGAAGATATTGAACAAAATCTGCCCCAGGACTGACCCTTGGGGCACTCCACTTGATATTGCCTGCCAACTAGACATGGATCCACTACCCGTTGAGTCCGATGATCTAGCCAGCTTTCTATCCACCTTATAATCTATTCATCTAGCCCACACTTCGACAACTTGCTGGCTGAGCAATATCCCTTATTATTCAGTCCATTTGCACTTTATTGGAAATGCCATCCCATTGGAAGAGGAAAGAGACATTTATCTCAATCCTTTTGATCAAAAATGACTTGATTGTATTTTGTTATGTGAAGAATGGAATTATTGTCTAGGATAGAAATAAGAAAATGTTTTGATTGTAACAAGTTGCTGGGGATATTCAGAGCTGTAAGCCACTGAGTTACCTCCCTACCTCAGCAAGAGTGAGTTTTGCTGATGGTTAGACTGTGGCTCAGCTCCCTGCCACACCAATTTACCTTCCTCACCAGCAAACTCCTCAGGATGCTTCCTGCCGAAACCTCACCTCGTAGGTAACAATCAATGAACTCCAGCCCCCAAGCTCCTTAGAGATATTTGTCCAAAATGCACAGTTTCTACGACTGTGCGCTCACTTGAGATATTAAGTTCACTGCTCGGTTAAAGAGTCAGTACATCACAGCTTATCAGTTTAGCTGGGGTAAATATACCCTTCCCTTCCAACACAGCACTGAATTGGTCTATAGTAAAACTATATTATATAGGAGAGCACGGATTAAGTGATAACCAAGTAGAGATGGTTACAAGCAAACAAAGTGAAAGCACACATCTGAAAGACAAACTTAATCTAGCAAGGTACAGTTTTTATTCAAGATGTTTTCTCTTATCCGCAGTCTTCCTTCCAGACTTTTACTGGCCAAGACCCATCACAGAAATCACAACACTTGGTTTCTTTGTCTCTTAGGATGAAGGATATAAGATCTGTTCCTTATATTAAAAAATGGACGTCTGCCTTCCAACTCAGGAAGATCCCCTGGGGATTCAACCTCTCAGAGGTGCATGAGCCATGTGAATTCTCTATTTTCCAAGTACAGGCTTAGAATAACCCCTGCTGGTTTAGCTTAATAGCTTTGTTTACAGCGAATATGTTAACTGAGGTAAACCCATGTTCTTTTGTCTGGGACAGACCTGTTTATCACCTATAAGTAAAGAAGGCTGTCTGGTCTTAACGTGTTTTAGAAACACTAGACAGAGAATTTATAGCTTCACATAACATTTTTACAATTATATTAATAGTCAGTGTGTTGCTATCTTTCATATTATGCTTCAAAAGATACGTTATGTACAAATATTATTGCAGTGGGATGTGAATATGGAGGTGCTGAGGGTCATGTGGACAAAACAAAAATCTTAAGAACATTTGCCCAAACACTGACCCAAACTGGAATGAAATCTTTTGATTTTGAAAAAGTTTGGTTATTCTCCTCCCCCATGCTTCTGTACAATTTATTTTTTTCTCATCCCCACCACCACAAACAGATATGGTATTTTTAGTAGAACAACTACCCTCTGGTATTTTCAGCCTAACCGGAATAATGAAATAAGCAAAATTAAATTTATGGTTTCACAGGTTTTCCAGACAGATTTTTAAACCAAATATGTTCATCCAGGATGCATATCTGATATCTAGGGTAGCTCCTTTGATTCAATGGAATTACCTCTGGGATTAAATTTGGTCCCTTATAAGTGACCTGAAAAGGAAGTTAGGCTTGGTATCTTCTTTTTCCTCTTTAGATGTCAGGAACTCCAAACAAACTTGTTTGCTTCTTTTCACTGCAGAAGTAGAAAATTAGTATTTATTTTTCCTCGGAGGAGTCATTGAAGTCTCAGATGAGTACAGTGAGCTCTCTCAGTTCTTAATTGCTTAGGAAGATCTGCGTCTTCAGCAAACAGATATTTCCTTCCAACTGTTATCAGACATTGGAGTTAAATGAGAAGTTAAAAAGTTTTAAGCAGTCTGAATAAAAATCAGTTCCCATTTCAAATAATCAAATGTCACTTAGGATTGTGAGATTACAGATATAAGTTATTATTTCTCTAGTTGTCCTTAGTCTTTCATGAAAAGTAATTTTCATTCATTTTCTGAATTTCTAGTGCTGACAAATGTAAAAGTAGTGAGACCCATCTTAAGACCTTCTTTGTGGATCATAAAGCAGCAATAAAGGGGACAACCCCATTTTTCTTTTTCTTGAAGGTCACTAATAAATTTTGGAAGCTTCTCCAAGTTTCTGAAGTTCACGGTCACTGTTATTTTGGTTTGTGGTGTGCCAAAGGCAGCTAATGCCTCAGTTTCTTTCCTGGTCCATTATCCAGTATGATAATACTACACATTAGTAAAATAGAGAGGTACGGTATTAATAATCCAGCAGGAGATGAGCACTTCTCTTTTGTTTGAATAATTTTTTATGAAGTAAAAAGAAAAAAAAAACCCTAGCCTACAAAGTATTGTTAATAATGGAGTAGCATAAAACGGATATGTGGACTGAAAACAGAGTCAGATCTACTTTACCTTCTTCCACAGAGACTGAATATTTCATTAGCAACTTTTAAAAAAAAAGTAGTCAGCAATTTTCACCAACTTTAAAAAACAGATAGAAGACCAGAAATAGGGAGGGCAAAAAATCCCTTTAAGAACAGGGAAAATTTCTATTAAATATAATGCCTCAATATGGGAATAGGATGAACAATGGATCCCAACAAATGGCTTTCAGAGATACCCGGTAATCTTAGTAATTTGGGTTCCAATGCAGTAGTAGAAAGTGAAGTAGGCCAGAGACGGCTGAAGCAGAACTAGTGTCTGTTTGGAAAAAAACAAAACAAAACACCTTACAGAGCCAAAGCAAGTAGCTGCTACTATAGATGTGAACCTGAACACACAAGGAGGAAATAGGTGCAGAGAGTTTATAAGGTCATTGCTGCATGATTGCTGTAAGTTACATAAGGCTGAATACCACTGATGCAAGACAAATAGGTTAGAAACAACTGGCCCAAGGCTAAATACAAAAATCTAATAGCTCAAAGGCTAACCCAGTATAGGACAGGTATTATTGTAAATCAAAAGATTGTCTTCTTAAGACAGACAAGGGTAGTGTTAACATAAGAAATACGCAGCCCAAACCATAATGTATAACACACAAAGGCTGCTTTGGATTTTTAAACTAACTCGTTTGCCACCAGCATAAAACAACTAGTTATTCCTGTTTTAAACGGATATAAATGACATCAGAAATGAAGCCAACAGCTACTAGTTTGGGACAAAAATCTTCAACAAGCTAGTGGTCCATGGAATAGGTGCTGGAACTAGAGTGCTGTCACACCCCCTGGCTTGAAGTGGTTTCCATTGTATACAGAGTTAAAGTTTGGTTCAATGGCTTTCAGCATCCCCACTATATGAATTGTTCCAACATCACCGGTCTACAGAAACTGAAGGTCAAAAGTACTGCCTTCGAAAATATGAATAAAGAATATGGTTTCTTTAATAAGGAAAAGAATTCTATATTGTTTTTCAATAGCCTCAAAGATTGATTATCATAATTTAAAGCACACCTGAGAAATATAGTGTAGCAATTTGAGCAGCACCTGAAAAATAGTAAAATTATTAATTCTTTACAATGCAGTGGAGTGGACTGATTAAAATGACTGGGGCATGGTCACTTCATTCTAGCAGCATGTTTTTCAAGAGGAGCTTAAAGTGGCAGGCCACAGACGAAGGCAGAATGAAGCAGTCTTAGTTGGGCACATTGGTGAGAATTGTGTAGTGGTAAGAATAGAGGGCTGGGTATGCAGGCCCTGAGTTCTGTGTTGTGGACTTACTATTATATGATCAATAGAAGTGGCTGAAGTATTTTGATTGGAGTATTTTACAGTGGGGGGGGGGAGGGTCATTCTCTAGTCTACTGGAAGAAATAAACAGATGAATGAAGAGCTGAAACAGAGTGCCTTGATCTAAGCTGACTATTAGTTCCTTGAGCTATTGACTATTTAGCCACTGGTTAAGAGCAAATAATATAGCCTCATTTCCTAAATTAGAGAATGATAGCATGAGTTTCACTAATAGAGGATAAGTCTGATGCTGCAGCACATGCAGGATAAAAGACCTTTATGAGAGACATTTACATTTATTCCACTCTTACAGTCAATTTCTGCCCACAGATATTAACTCATTACACACAACAAAGTTAAAGGGAACTTTACTAATACAAGAGCTGAATGACAGGCTCATTTCTTTGGAATTTCTTTTTAGAATTGATAGACAAAGTTAGATAGTCAACCTTTTGTTGAACCTTTTGTTCCTATTATTTTTAAAAGTGTCTAGTGGTAGAATGTGGATGTATAGTGGCAATATTATCTAGTGGATGGAGCACTGGTCTGGATGCAGGAGTCCTGGGTTCTGTTCCAGTCTCTGCCACTTGCCTACTGGGTGACCCTGGGCAATTCTTTCTGCATATTAGAGATAACAGTAGTGACATCCTTTTTAAAGTACTTTGAAGGCTGTTGCCAAAAAGCTCTAGGTTTTCTCTCTTTTTAAGTTTGTATACATTTAAATATCCTGTAGGTCATTGCATTAACTGCTCGTGTTGGGCTGGAGTACAGGATTCATGTGGCCTGTGAGTTTTCACCACGGTTACACAGTGGGGCACTAAATAGATACAAGGGCCTTTGACAGCACTAACCCTAGATCTGGCAGTCCCCTATGGGCCTCAACAGTCCCGAGTGTCTGTGTTGGAGGGATTCAAGAGAGGCTCCAGCATATTGGCACAGAGGATCTTCTGGGCATTGAAGAGAGCCAATATATTTATGGAGTAGGTAGATTTGGGGGGGGGGGGGCAGTGGTTTCATGCCATAGTGTGCCACTTGTGCGACATGAGTGCAATCCATTAGGCCCAAGACAGGTGGAATGGTGCTATATTTTAGAACTCCTGCCTGAGGTGCTGCTGCAGGCCAAGCATTGTTGCTTGGTCCACAGACCACTCCTCTCCACCCTTTTGACTTTTAATGCATGACCCAGCAATCAATGGTGAGCTGCGTGGAGACCATCTCTTCCCATGTCCATTGGCTTACACCTACTTGTGCCATAACTAGCTTGTCAGGGAGTAGGCACCTATGACAGATCATACAATTATGAAAATAAGTTGCTGGCAAATCTCCAAACCAAATCTACCTGCAAGTTCCTATACTTCTGCTTGATCATGCTCTGCTTATACCCAACCGCCCTCTTTAAAAGTCCCATTCATGCCCATTTACCTCTTGCACCTCACAATAAGCACCATTATGTAAGGGGGTTTACACGTGTGAAAGCCTCTCAAATTTTGGTCCTTAAGTTCTCAGTGCTTCAGTTTGCCCATCTATGATCAGTGTAGTGACAACTTACCTACCTTACCTGGGTATTGTGAGCCTTGATATTTGGAAAGCACTTAGATCTTCTGGTTACTACATCAGCTCAAATACACTCATTATACAATACAGAACATGTTGCCAGTATGAAATTCCAGAATGAACCAGATTCACCAGCTTTACCACACACTGCTCTGCCCATGGAAAACAGCTGTAAACCCAGCTTAGCTGAATTGTTAAGATGACTACATGGTTGTTTTGTGCTTCCTGAGCACCACAAAACAGCTGGAAACTACTGACAAATCTGGTCCTATGTTTATTTATTCAGGTGGTGTGGGAGTAATTTTCAGAGCATATGCAATTGCTTACTGGAGGAGGAGGGTGGAGTGTTTTATACTTCCCCCTTAGATTTTATGCAGCATAACATTTTAAGAAAGTATAATAGTACTAGCAGAAAGTGTTTCAAATTAGACACATGCAGTGATCTAAGCCAAACACTTTCCTTTTTTAATTTAAAATTGTTTTCTCATAGAGTAAGTAATATTTTTATCCTTGAAGGGTTTTCTTTCTTTCATTTGTGGGAAGACCAGATGGGTCTCACAGGTCATTCACAGTTATGAAAGCCTCACACAGAAGAGGACCCTCTTCAGAGGTGAGATATCCTTTATTCTTTACTAGAAAACAAATTATTTGGTAGAATGGAAACCTTTTGTATTCTGGTGTAATTGCTGATATCAGTGGGGTGTCCTGGAAAATGAGATGTTCTGTCTCAAGGAGTTGTAACTTACTTGTGCATAAAATCTAAAATAAATTGGAGCAGACCTCACAGTATCATGCAGAGAAGAGATGCAAGGAATACAGCTGAGAAATCAGGAGAAAAAATGTCACGTGATAACAAGTGGACAAGATAAGCCTAATCCCACTGCAAAATAACTTTGTCTGGTTATGTAAGGTTTTATTTTATTTTAAAGATTTTTCCTTGGCCATTCTATTTTTATAATGTTTCTCAGGACTAGTTGCTGCAGGAACACCAGCTATTAGGAAAGTTTATCAAAAAGATTTTTTCCACTTGTGCAACAACATTTTTCTTAATTAGCTTTCTAAAGTCAAGTAAAGTTTTACTCTCATCTGCTATTTTAGTAAGAGTGAAATTGGGCAGAGGGCAAGCACAAGGACTATGTACTGGATAAAATTATTTTAAGCTCTTTTGTGAGAATACAGGCATTGTGCTGGCTCTCAGTAAAAGAGAGGATTTCTCCCCAAATATGGAGGAATCAGCCAAGGGATCAGAGAAACAAGATTGGTACAATAAAAAACAAAACAAACAAAAAACCCCACGAACCACCACCAAACCTGAGATGAATAGGATCCATGAAAAGTTATAGCAAAGTTAAGCAACACACCATATTGTTAGAACCAAACCCTGCAGTTAGTCCTTACTCTGCCAAAACTTCCATTTGGTGGAGTGTGAAAGAACATGTGATAAATGAAGTTATCAAAACATGGGAATACCAGGGAAATCCATGGTCTCCAGCTCAGCAGGATGGAAAGCCTCCCCTTCCCTATCTACTTTTGGAATTACATTACCATTGGCCTCAGTCCCTGCACATGGGCAAATTCCCCCCACTCAGAGATGTTCAAAAAAGTATGCTGCTCGGAGCAGCAGCACTTTCTCTAAGATGCAGGGGCCTGTCCTGCTTCTTCCGAGATTTGCTGCTTGCCAATGCACATCACAGCTGTAGTGCATTGACCACATACTTCTCATGCAGTATGGCTTCTGTTGTCATTAGAACTGGAAGGTGCGTTCTACATACAGAAGCACCACTGTCCATCTCCATTTGGTGGGGGGAATGTCTGGGCAACTTCCATTATTTTGGAAGTGTCATCGTGTTACAGTAGACTTTGGTTAGGATACTATTGCTATAAACTTTTCACTTCCATTTAGTTCTCAACATTTTCATAAAGAAACAAGCAGTCTCTGGGTAAGATCCAAACCCCACTGAAGTCCAAGGAAGTCTTACCATAAACTGCAGTGAATTTTGGATCAGGCCATGCGTGCATGAAACTAGTTTAAGTATCATATGCAATATAAATCAAGAATAATTTGGAAGCATAATTAATAGATTTTTAGGCCAGGAGCAACCACTGCAAATGTCTGACTTTTTGGTGTCGAACTATACCCAGTAATTCTGGCATCAAGCCCAATGGTTGAACTAGAGCAAGGATCAACAACCTTTGGCCCGCAGCCCGGCAGGGTAAGTCCCCTGGCAGGCTAGGCCGGTTTGTTTACCTGCCGTGTTTGCAGGTTCGGCCGATCGCAGCTCCCATTGGATGTGGTTCACTGCTCCAGGCCAATGGGGGCTGCTTGAAGCAGTGCGGTCTGAGGGATGTGCTGGCCACCACTTCCCGCAGCCCCCATTGGTCTGGAACGGGGGACCAAGGCCAATATGAGCAGCGATCGGCCGAACCTGCAGATGCGGCAGGTAAACAAACTGGCCCGGCTCGCCAGGGGGTTTATCCTGGAGGGCCATGTGCCAAAGGTTGCCAATCCCTGAACTAGAGCATATATTTTTGAAAAGAGGTCCTATTTAGATTTAAAGATTTCATATGATAGAGAACCCACCACATGAATTGATAAATTATTCTCACTGCTAACAAAATTGCACCTTATTTCTAGCTTTAATTTGTCTAGCTTCAACTTTGAACCACTGGAATTTGTTATGCCTTTGTCTGCTAGATTAAAGAGCCCTCTACTCTCAAACACCTTTATTCTGTGCAGGTATTTAAAAAAAGCATGACTGAGTCACCTTTTAACTTTCTTATTTATAAACGTAAATGGATTAAAAGGGAAAATGGGCCATCCTTGTTGTACAAAGAACAAGAGGCACTTTTTCAAATATATTCCTCCAGAAGTTCTGATGGAAGTCTTATTGTCTTATCCTCCCATTAAAACACAGCACACAAACTCCTCTGTATGAGCCTGGAACCACATGACCAGACAGAGGAGAATTCGGACATGAAGTTTTGTTAATTTTTCCGATTAATCAGACTATCTGCCTTGAGAAACTATTTTCGTTTTAACACTTGTTGGTTGAGTATATTGAAAACAACATTTTCACATAAATCCATAGTCTGGTAGTACAGTAACTCCTCACTTAAAGTCGTCCCGGTTAACATTGTTACATTGCCTATCAATTAGGGAACATGCCTATCAATTAGGGAACATGTTTAAAGTTGCTCAATGCTCCCTTATAACATTGTTTGGCAGCCGCCTGCTTTGTCCAGTGCTTGCAGGAAGAGCAGCCTGTTGGAACTAGTGGTGGGGGCTTGGAACCTGGGTGGACCAGCAGCCCCTCTATGAACTCCCCGTTCCCCTAAGTTCCCTGTGTGGCAGCCGCCCAGCAGGCTACCAATTGCCGGCAGTTCAGTGTCCCTCCCCCCACTGACATGTGCTGCTCCTGCCCCCTGCCTTGGAGCTGCTCCTGGGAGCCTCCTGCTTGCTGTGCTGGGGAGCGGGGAAGGGGCACTAATGTCAGGGTGTCCCCTTCTCCTCCCCTTTACCTCATCCACAAAGCCGGGTGGGGCACAACAGGGCTCAGGATGGAGGGAGCTTGCTGGCGGCAGCAGCAGCTGTCTCAACTCGCTCATCTACTTTAACAGGCAGTGTACTTAGAGTGGCATCAGCATTCTTAAAGGGGCAATGCACGTCTCTCTCTCTCTCACAAACACACATGGTGTGTATCTCTCTGCCATGCTGTCTCCCCTCCCTCCATTGGTGCTGCCTTGTAGAGCATGAGGCTACATTAACAACAATGTGTTAACCCTTGAGGGCTCAGTCGAGTGCTAGATCATCATTTAACTTTAAGGCATTCCCTGGGAAATAGCCCACCCTCTTACTCCACCACTTCAACCAAGCTTCACAATCATCATTGCTGGTGTGTACAGTATTAAACTGTTTAAAACATATATTTTTGTGTGTGTGTCTGTGTGTGTGTTTGTCTGGTGAAAAAAATTTCCCTGGAACCTAACCCCCGCCCCATTTACATTAATGCTTATGGAAAAATTGGATTCGCTTATCATTTCGCTTAAAGTAGCATTTTTCAGGAACATAACTATAATGTTAAGTGAGCAGTTACTGTACTCAAAAAATCAACCATATAGCAGATGGGACATCATCAGTCAATTCAGCATTTCAGTACCAAAATGGTTCTTAAACATGAAGGAAATTGAAAGTCAGCTTCAACATAAATATTGTGTCAAAGAACCCTTCCTTGGTTATGTAACATGACTATTAATTCAGTCAGAAATAGTGTAGCTGGAACACACTGTGTCACAGAATTTTTCATTCAGCTGGAAAAGCACATTTTTGAAGTTAGGTATATAGAGTCACTTAGGATATTTAAATTCCATGGTAATTAAAACTGCTGTTAATGCAATTAATACATTAGATGACAGGAAAAAAAACTGTTCAGCTGAAAAGTTGTTTGTAGTTTAGATTCAGGTCTTGAATATAAAGCAAGCTTTTCCAGCAGAGATAAGAACTTTTTACTCTAACATTTTACCTTACAATGTTTCTGATGAGAATGTATTCCAAGAAGTACAATACAATATAGTCAGGTTAATACCATTGTTATTTTATGTTAATTTTATGCAAAATTGATGCCAATTAGTCTTATTTTAAATGCCAATTATAGATTTGCAAAGTGGTAGCTACTGTGATAACGTTTTTTAAAGTAACAATCATGTTTATTCAGAACCAAGAATTATTGCAATAAATATTATTAACCACTGAGACAAAGTTCCTCCTCTGCCTTGGTTGGGTCCTGCACTTATTGGCAGATTTGCTTGCCTCAGAGATTCATGGCACCCCTCAGTCTGGCCATTTTTGCTAGTGGCTCAAACCTGCCATTCACTCAGCTAACCTCATCACTGGTCAGCATGGGGAAAGGGAGGAGAACAATCCCCGCAGTCTCTGCTGACCCACCTCGTGGGTCGGGGGATAGGCCAGGGACCTTCCCCTCTGGTGGGACCCACAGTCCAGGTCACCTCCTCTGTCTCAAATAGGGAGTTGAGAGGAATGGGGGGAACCCGAGCCTGCCCTCTATTCTGGGTTCCAGCCCAGGGCCTGTGGGTTACAACTGTCTACAGTGTCTCTTGTAACAGCTCCGTGACAGCTACAGCTCCCTGGGCTACTTCCCCATGGCCTCCTCCCAACACCTTCCTTATCCTCACCACAGGACCTTCCTCCTGATGTCTGGTAACGCTTGTACTTCTCAGTCCTCCAGCAGTACACCTTCTCACTCTCAGCTTCTTGCGCCTCTTGCTCCCAGCTCCTCACACATGCCTCACTAACTGAAGTGAGGTCCTTTTAAAAACCAGGTGTCCTGATTAGCCTGCCTGTCCTAATTGATTCTGGTAGCCTCTTAAATGACTCCAGATGTCCTAATTAGCCTGCCTTAACTGGTTCCAGCAACTTCCTGATTGTTCTGGAACAGCCTATGATCTTACTCAGGGAAAAGGGACCTGCTTAATCTGGGGCTAATATATCTACCTTCCATCACTCTCCTGTTGTTCCTGGATCCCAATAGGATCACTCTCCTGTAGCCATCTGGTCTGACCCTGTCACACCACATACAAATACCATCTGTATTTCAAAAGAAAACCAACCACTTAATCATAGAACAGCTAACAGGGTATTTTGAACATTATGTATTATTTGTGATAGCATAAATTTACCCAAAGGATTTATGAAGGTGTTGTAGACTTTCTGGTAGTATTTATTATGAGGAATATGAAAGATATTTTTTAAGCTGAATGTTAAGACTTGAAGGTGTTTTTCAGAGTCTGGTAAATTAGTAATTTGCTGTACAGTTATAATATGCAAAATAAATACGAAGGTTTTAAAAAAACAAAACAAAAAACCAAAAAAAACGAACAACCCATGTTTCCCAAAGAGCTTTCCACTATTGTAGTTATCCAGTTTTTTTATCCAAATGAAACACGATGCTTTACAAATAGGCTTTAACCAGAGGGTAGGGCTACCTTGCTAGAAAGTCAGGTACAGGATAGATGAACTTGCCACAAAAATCTTTGTTGCTGCATTTTCCTGACTAGATAGGCAGGGATACTCTCCAAAGGGCTTAGAGGGAATGTGTGCATATCAACACATACCAAGAATGGCATCCAAATATATTGTGGTAATGAGAACTGTGGATATTCAAAGTCAAGCCATTTATTTATGACCCTACCATTAAGAAGTCAAGTGTGAAATTTTTGGCCATATCCTTAGTGTATCTCATGACAGTTATTTTGATTACCAAAAATTTCAATTAAATGACATTGCCACATATTGCACTTTTGTTTGGCTGTAGTGAAAAGTAACATCAAAATGTTCACCATTGTTCTTTAAAAGACAAAAGTAAAATAACTGTCTATTTAAAAAAAATAGAGAAATCAATTTTCTAGATCTATGGCCCAACTGACCAGCTTTACTGGAATACTGTAGTGGCCCATCAGGATCTTACTATTTTGTTACTTGAAACACCTCTAAATTAGCTGTCATTTTATCAAATTGTAAACACAGTTAGGATTATAGATTTAACATGGGATGAAGCTGCTCTTAAACGTAACAAATATAAGGACTCAAAGATTGTAAATCCACAGGCAAGGAGAACACTGTACTACCAGACACAACTGCTGAAACTTTCTTTGTAAGTAAGAAGACAAAGCTGCAATATGGAGAAGTTTCCATTCCTTGTTATTAACAAAAGGGAAAGTGATATGTTTGAGAAAAGCAAGTGATAAGCCCTCACTCTTTGTAGAGACCATGTTGTTGTTTGTGTTTGTACAATGGTTAACTCTATGGGGTTCTGGTTCATGACTGGGGCTCATGTATTAGGCACAACCACAATAAATTACCACCATCTAGGTCTTTATTAGAACCTAGCACCAAATGGATAACAGTCATTGTCACCTTAATTCACCCTGGGTGAAGTGTGCCCCTGGGCAGAGATGTCTTACCTAAGTCCCACTTATGCCCTCTTTTGAAGGCTTAAGAGGTGCATAGTTTTCATGCACAGGTTGAATTTCACCTTCAGTGGTTACATACCTTACAATTGTTATGTTGTACTACCCTTCTGCCTTTTAGCTTGGATTGTATTCAGTGTTGCTAACCATGGACAGAGATAAAAAGGAACTTAGAGGCAGAGGGCTTTTCTATTTTACATCCTGCTGTTTTGAACCTTTATATACCAGGTGTAGATGTCCTTGGCTGGCTAATTCAGGTGTGCAGTGCCAGCAGCAACAATTTATTCTGCGGGATAGCTGGGTTTGGGTCAATCCACATGATGGGAAAAAAGGGAGGAAGGCACTGAAGTAAATCAGATTTGCCTCAAAGATAATAAGCCTCCCCCTTGTGTAGGGTATTGGCTGAATACCCAGTCTGAATGTACAAGTGAGTCTCTTCATCCACTGTTTGCCTTAATCTGATGCAATTTAGTTATGAACTCGTTCCCCCACTTTTCAACCAAGTAAAGCTGGGGAGTAGTTATACTAGGTATTGATACAAAATGTTGACTCACTCATTACAGCACCTAAATTGCCTCTTGTTATCCAAAATTCACGTTTCTCTCTGTAGCAAAATGTTGTCATTCAGTTCAACAGACCATAATAATATTTTGAACTGGGTTGCACCAACCTGAAACAAAATATTTCATTTCAATTTTCCCCCAAGAGGAAAAAAAGATTGGGGGCACATAGGGGAACTAATATTTAAAACACACACACACACAAACTTTTCCCATAGAAAATTTCTATTGTGTAGAAACTACAACATCTATCAAAAATCATGTTGATGAAAAATTCTCCACCAGTTATATTAGTCACTTTTAAAAACATGGTTTATGCTCCTGCCAAAAATAAATTTATCATGAGTCAAAAGCAGACCACAAAGATTTATGAAGAGAAAATATGAGCATTAAAACATTTACACATTTCTTTCCACATTTGGATTTTCTACAGTGATCAGTATATACTTGAGTTACTGTAACAGTCACTTTTACATTTTGCCATTACTATTGACTTCCCATTTGACAGTCTCTAATGGACAATCAAGATAAACTAAAGGATATTCAGTTGATTTGCATTAATTAATTCACTCAATATTCTTTCAAAATCATTCTCCAGGAGCACAAGACAGAGGAAATATTATTTTCCTTCAAATATTGCCTGCACCAAATATAGAGATCACATGCTATTCCTTGTCAATCAGGGTGGTAGGTATGGTGTATTTGCTAGGCAAACTGTTTTTTGCCTACAGGGGAAAAAAATAAAATCTTTGGGTGGTGATAAAGGGAGACAGCTTATCAGAACAGTGGAATTTAACTCATGAGGCCAAGTCTTCAGCTAGTGTAAATCAGTACAACTCTACTGACTTCAGTGGAACTATAGAGTGTCACATCATTTGAGTGTCTGGTCCATGAAGCATCCAAAGCATTTCCAATGGCGGGGGGGGGGGTGTAGGATTGAAACCTGAAAAAGGGAGCCTTGAAATTTGATTTGCGGATCCACCCAAGATCTAAAAAACACACATCCCAGAGACTCAGGACAGCTGCAAAGGGTAGGAAGGACACAATATTGTCTTGACCAGCATTCACTCCACAGCAGAAGTATGCCATGGGCAGAAGTTGTACCAAGTTCCATCACCCCAGTTCTCAGCTGTGCAGCTTCTGCAAACCTTCTTTGAGGTGGTGCTCATTTTTTTTCTACCTCAACAGAACTGCTGCCTGTGTCTCCTCCACTCCATCCCCCAAACACAGACATACATTCTCTTCTAGCTCTAAAATTCTTGAAAAATACTATACACTCAAAACACTGATATGTGCCTGACACAGTAATGTCAGTATTTTGTGCATGTGTGCAGGGTTTTCCTTAATTTTAAGTGGTTCTAACTACAGACTTTGGAGCTGAGGGGAGTTGGAGAAGCATCCCCTCTTTCCTTCTGACTTCCTGAGATCTGCAATAAGGGGAAACTCATTAAGATCTTTAAGAGGAAGTCCATCTCTTTCAAACCAGAGCTATAGGAGTATAGCTTTGCCTTGAAAAGTGAATGAATTCCTTGGTGAATTCATTACCCTCCACCAACACTCTGAAAGCCCTTAGCATTGCAGATGGGGGACAAAAACCAGAAACCACAAGTTTTTTTAGTGGTTGAGTATGAAGATGTTTTTTCATAGCTGGAGACCAAATCTAGACCTGCCATAAAACTGTCAGTTGGGAAGGAACCTCTTTCCTATTCTAAATACTATATTTGGGATTTTTCCCCCTTTCTAAAAATCTTCTACTCTCTTACTAAGGGATTTAAAAAAACCCAGCACCTGTAAGAATCATAGTTTCTGTAGGATCTATAAGTAGAGCTGGTTGGAAAATAGGTTTTTTACATCTGTGGACAGTGCAAAAACAAAGTGGAGTTACTCTTATTTGAACCCCATAAAAAGTGTGAGGGTGGAAAAGATTAGCAGTTGCTAAAGAGAAAAACAAAACCGCAAGCCCCCAACTTTCAAGATGTCACAGGTCCAGTTGAGTGCCCTGTCAGACTGCTGTGAGGTGACCCAGCCACTAGATACTGTATGTTTTAAGCCTATGGAGTCTGAATAGAGCCCAGGCATGGTCCCTGTCTTGGGATCCCTAATATCACTCTTCGGGTGCAGCTCTTCTATGGGTATGTCTACACTACGAAATCAGGTCGAATTTATAGAAGTCATTTTTTTAGAAATCGGTTTTATATATTTGAGTGTGTGTGTCCCCACAGAAAATGCTCTAAGTGCATTAAGTGCATTAACTTGGCAGAGTGCTTCCACAGTACCGAGGCAAGCGTCAACTTCCGGAGTGTTGCACTGTCGGTGGCTATCCCACAGTTCCCGCAGTCTCCGCTGCCCATTGGAATTCTGGGTTGAGATCCCAATGCCTGATGGGGCTAAAACATTGTCGCGGGTGGTTCTGGGTACATATCGTCAGGCCCCCGTTCCCTCCCTCCCTCCGTGAAAGCAAGGGCAGACAATCGTTTCGCGCCTTTTTTCCTGAGTTACCTGTGCAGACGCCATACCACGGCAAGCATGGAGCCCGCTCAGGTAACCGTCACCGTATGTCTCCTGGGTGCTGGCAGACACAGTACAGCATTGCTACACTGTAGCGGCAACCCATTGCCTTCTGGCAGCAGACGGTGCAATATGACTGGTAGCCATCCTCGTCATGTCCGAGGTGCTCCTGGCCGCGTCGGCCGGGAGTGCCTGGACAGACATGGGTGCAGGGACTAAGTTTGGAGTGACTTGACCAGGTCATTCTCTTTAGTCCTGCAGTCAGTCCTATTGAGCCGTCTTATGGTGAGCAGGCAGGCAATACGGATTGCTAGCAGTCGTACTGTACCATCTTCTGCCAGGCAGGCAAGAGATGGGAATGGTTAGCAGTCATATTGCACCATCTTCTGCTGGGCAGGCAAGAGATGAGGATGGCTAGCAGTTGTATTGCACCATCTTCTGCCGAGCAGCCATGAGATGTGGATGGCATGCAGTCCTTCTGCACCGTCTGCTGCCAGCCAAAGATGTAAAAGATAGATGGAGTGGATCAAAACAAAAAATAGACCAGATTTCTTTTGAACTCATTTGCTTCCCCCCCTCCCCTGTCTAGGGGACTCATTCCTCTAGGTCACACTGCAGTCACTCACAGAGAAGGTGCAGCGAGGTTAATCTAGCCATGTATCAATCAGAGGCCAGACTACCCTCATTGTTCGAATAAGAGCAATAACTTAGGTGCATCATTTCTTATTGGAACCCTCCGTGAAGTCCTGCCTGAAATACTTCTTGATGTAAAACCACCCCCTTTGTTGATTTTAGCTCCCTGAAGCCAACCCTATAAGCCATGTCGTCAGTCGCCCCTCCCTCCATCAGAGCAACGGCAGACAATCGTTCCGCGCCTTTTTTCTGTGCAGACGCCATACCAAGGCAAGCATGGAGGCCGCTCAGCTCACTTTGGCAATTAGGAGCACATTAAACACCACACGCATTATCCAGCGGTATATGCAGCACCAGAACCTGGCAAAGCAATACCGTGTGAGTAGGCAACGTCAGCGCGGTCACGTGAGTGATCAGGACATGGACACAGATTTCTCTGAAAGCATGGGCCCTGCCAATGCATGCATCATGGTGCTAATGGGGCAGTTTCATGCTGTGGAACGCCGATTCTGGGCTCGGGAAACAAGCACAGACTGGTGGGACCGCATAGTGTTGCAGGTCTGGGATGATTCCCAGTGGCTGCGAAACTTTCGCATGTGTAGGGACACTTTCATGGAACTTTGTGACTTGCTTTCCCCCTGAAGCACATGAATACCAAGATGAGAGCAGCCCTCACAGTTGAGAAGTGAGTGGCGATAGCCCTGTGGAAGCTTGCAACACCAGACAGCTACCGGTCAGTTGGGAATCAATTTGGAGTGGGCAAATCTACTGTTGGAGCTGCTGTGATGGAAGTAGCCAACGCAATCAAAGATCTGCTGATATCAAGGGTAGTGACCCTGGGAAATGTGCAGGTCATAGTGGATGGCTTTGCTGCAATGGGATTCCCTAACTGTGGTGGGGCCATAGACAGAACACATATCCCTATCTTGGCACCGGAGCACCAAGCCGGCGAGTACATAAACTGCAAGGGGTACTTTTCAATAGTGCTGCAAGCTCTGGTGGATCACAAGGGACGTTTCACCAACATCAACATGGGATGGCCGGGAAAGGTACATGACGCTCACATCTTCAGGAACTCTGGTCTGTTTCAAAAGCTGCAGGAAGGGACTTTATTCCCAGACCAGAAAATAACTGTTGGGGACGTTGAAATGCCTATATGTATCCTTGGGGACCCAGCCTACCCCTTAATGCCATGGCTCATGAAGCCATACACAGGCAGCCTGGACAGTAGTCAGGAGCTGTTCAACTACAGGCTGAGCAAGTGCAGAATGGTGGTAGAATGTGCATTTGGACGTTTAAAGGCGCGCTGGCGCAGTTTACTGACTCGCTTAGACCTCAGGGAAACCAATATTCCCACTGTTATTACTGCTTGCTGTGTGCTCCACAATATCTGTGAGAGTAAGGGGAGACGTTTATGGCAGGGTGGGAGGTTGAGGCAAATCGCCTGGCTGCTGGTTACACACAGCCAGACACCAGGGCAGTTAGAAGAGCACCGGAGGGCGCAGTACGCATCACAGAAGCTTTGAAAACCAGTTTCATGACTGGCCAGGCTATGGTGTGAAAGTTCTCTTTGTTTCTCCTTGATGAAACCCCCTGCCCCTTGGTTCACTCAACTTCCCTGCAAGCTAACAACCCTCCCCTCCTCCCTTTAATCATTGCTTGCAGAGGCAATAAAGTCATTGTTGCTTCACATTCATGCATTCTTTATTCATTCATCACACAAATAGGGAGATGACTACCAAGGTATCCCAGGAGGGGTGGTGGAGGAGGGAAGGAAAATGCCACACAGTACTTTAAAAGTTTACAACTTTAAAATTTATTGAATGCCAGCCTTCTTTTTTTTGGGCAATCCTCTGTGGCGGAGTGGCTGGTTGGCCGGTGCCCCCCCACGTGTTCTTGGGCGTCTGGGTGTGGAGGCTATGGAACTTGGGGAGGAGGGCGGTTGGTTACACAGGGGCTGTAGTGGCAGTCTGTGCTCCAGCTGCCTTTGCTGCAGCTCAACCATACACTGGAGAATACTGGTTTGGTCCTCCAGCAGCCTCAGCATTGAATCCTGCCTCCTCTCCTCACGCTGCCGCCACATTTGAGCTGCAGCCCTGTCTTCAGCCCACCACTTACTCTCTTCAGCCTGCCACCTCTCCTCCCGGTCATTTTGTGCTTTCCTGCACTCTGACATTATTTGCCTCCACGCATTTGTCTGTGCTCTGTCAGTGCGGGAGGACAGCATGAGCTCAGAGAACATTTCATCACGAGTGCGTTTTTTTTTCTTTCTAATCTTCACTAGCCTCTGGGAAGGAGAAGATCCTGTGATCATTGAAACACATGCAGCTGGTGGAGAGAAAAAAAGGGACAGCGGTATTTAAAAAGGCACATTTTATAAAACAGTGGCTACATTCTTTCAGGGTAAACCTTGCTGTTAACATTACATACATAGCACATGTGCTTTTGTTACAAGGTCGCATTTTGCCTCCCCCTACCGTGTGGCTACCCCCTCAACCCTCCCCCCTCCCCGTGGCTAACAGCGGGGAACATGTCTGTTCAGCCACAGGTAAACAACCCAGCAGGATTGGGCTCCTTTGAGTGTCCCCTGAAGAAAAGCACACTATTTCAACCACGTGACCATGAATGTTATCTCACTCTCCTGAGGATAACACAGAGAGATAAAGAACGGATGTTGTTTGAACGCCAGCAAACATACACTGCAATGCTTTGTTGTACAATGATGTTACTGGCCTGGAGTGGTAAAGTGTCCTACCATGGAGGATGCAATAAGGCTGCCCTCCCCAGAAACCTTTTGCAAAGGCTTTGGGAGTACATCCAGGAGAGCTGCAAATGCCAGGGCAAAGTAATGCTTTCACATGCTTGCTTTTAAACCATGTATAGTATTTTAAAAGGTACACTCACCGGAATCCCTTCTCCACCTGCCGGGTCCAGGAAGCAGCCTTGGGTGGGTTCGGGGGGTACTGGCTCCAGGTCTAGGGTGAGAAACAGTTCCTGGCTGTCGGGAAAACCGGTTTCTCTGCTTGCTTCCTGTGAGCTATCTACAACCTCCTCCTCCTCATCATCTTCTTCATCCCCAAAACCTGCTTCCGTGTTGCCTCCATCTCCATTGAAGGAGTCAAACAACACAGCTGGGGTAATGGTGGCTGAACCCCCTAAAATGGCATGCAGCTCATCATAGAAGCGGCATGTTTGGGGCTCTGACCCGGAATGGCTGTTCGCCTCTCTGGTTTTC
This sequence comes from Lepidochelys kempii, assembly GCF_965140285.1. Classification (NCBI taxonomy): domain Eukaryota; kingdom Metazoa; phylum Chordata; order Testudines; family Cheloniidae; genus Lepidochelys; species Lepidochelys kempii. The sequence goes on from NC_136380.1 coordinate 182,354,787, forward strand.
TGGTAGGCTTTCCTCAGCTCCTTAAGTTTCACGCGCCACTGCTTCGGGTCCCTGTTATGGCCTCTGTCCTTCATGCCCTGGGAGATTTTGACAAAGGTTTTGGCATTTCAAAAACTGGAACGGAGTTCTGATAGCACGGATTCCTCTCCCCATACAGCGATCAGATCCCGTACCTCCTGTTCAGTCCATGCTGGAGCTCTTTTGCGATTCTGGGACTCCATCATGGTCACCTCTGCTAATGAGCTCTGCATGGTCACCTGCAGCTTGCTACGCTGGTCAAACAGGAAATGAGATTAAAAAATTCGCGGTTCTTTTCCTGTCTACCTGGCCAGTGCATCTGAGTTGAGAGTGCTGTCCAGAGCGGTCACAATGGAGAACTCTGGGATAGCTCCTGGAGGCCAATACCGTCAAATTGTGTCCACTCGGCAAGGCCGATTTAAGCGCTAATCCACTTGTCAGGGGTGGAGTAAGGAAATAGATTTTAAGAGCCCTTTAAGTCGAAATAAAGGGCTTCATCGTGTGGACGGGTGCAGGTTTACATCGATTTAACGCTGCTAAATTCGACCTAAAGTCCTAGTGTAGACCAGGGCTAACTAGCATAGTCTGCTGAGCGGTTAGAGCATATGGCCCAGCTGTCTAGCACTCAGAACCATTGCTGACTCCCAAGGCTCCCCCATGGATTAAGTACAGCTTCTCCTAGAATCTCACCAAGCTTGGCTACTCTGACTTTGGCCAGTCTATCTCCTTCCCCTTTCCAGCCTAAAGATTCCTGTGCATCTCTGTGGGTAGTCCCCATTTTATATTGCCCCGTTCCAACATCTGGCTGCTTTGTTTGGTCTTTGGTAACTTTTCACTGCTCCAAAACCCCTCCTTAAAGACCAGTTTGGCTGAACTGATTTTCCAGTTTGGACACCCTTCTTGGCTCAGTTATTGAGTGGTCAGTGCCCAGTCTTTAAGGTCTACAACTATATTGTCCCTGGTTTGGGGAAGACGTGACACAGCCCTTCCTAGGCCATGGTGGATTCCGCATTTACATAGGGGCATTCACTGATACAGTAGTTTTCTTATCAACCAGAATTCATATTGTGAAGCTATTAAATGTCACACATACATTCCCCAAATCACATAAACATAACATTAAAAAAATAATAATCAAGAACTATTTAAAAGAGCACATAAAAGGATCCCTTTAAAATTTGTCTCCTAATAAAACACCTCACTCTCTCATATCCTGAGGGACCGCCTTCAAACCACAAAGCACCTTTGGTAGGTCTTGTTCATGATTATAGCAAAAAAGAAGAATGAAAAAAGTCTTGTTTACTAAAACAAAAAGAGAGGAAGTGATGTGGAACGGAGAGATGCCCTACATAACACACAACTGGTACTGTTTGATAGCACAAGTTTAAAAAAAATGTTTTCAAGTTTGCTTCCCCAAGAGATCTCCTTGATATTGAGATGGTAGTAATTACTAAAGATTTGCTAGCCACAAGACACCTGCAATTTGAATCTTTTAGTAAGAGACTTGCAATGAAGAGACCATTACCCACTTCTCTTTTTGAAAGAAAAGGAAAGGGAAGTTGTATCTTCTTGTAAGGTTTTAATAAGTGTCAAACCACCACAATTTAGCTTTACAAATATTCATTAGTATTAGATATAGTCCAGTTTCCTGTCTGGGGATGAAGGCCAGTATCAGATAAAGGCACAAGAAACCTGCAGTAGGCACATATAGGGTAATTTGCTGTCTCACCCTACTCTATAACAGAAAACAATAACTGGATGGTGTTTATGCTCCAACTCCTCAAGAACTGGCACACACTGCAAATGAATTTTAGTAGAACATGAGAATTTGCATCAGTAGCTTTGGTACCCATGTGACTTGACACACAAAATAAAGAAAAAAATGCAACAATGTGGTCTTGGAAAAAATCTCTAATTTCAACATTTTGAATGAATCTCTATTTTCACCATAAAAACAGTTTCCTTTATCAAGAAGCAAAATTAGTTTATGAAAATGGCAAAATTTCCAGCAGGAACAGATTCACACAAGAGGTCATAATTTTGACGAGGGTCACCATTTCCAAGCCCCTTCCATTCCCTTCAAAATATTGCATTTACTAGCAAGATTGATGAAATTTTACTTTTGTTCAAGTTTCTGAAAGCATTTTTTGATGCTTGTGAAAAGTTTGTATTCATTTTCTCATGGGACACTGGTAATTTCTCATAGATCTACTGAGAGGATTCATTTTCATTGCAGCAGGTTAAAAGAATGGTTATTTATAGTGCACTATCAGAAGCTGAAATAGAGTTGATATGACAGTGATTGATACGTGGGTTCATATTGTACTGTAGCTGATGTTACGAATAGAACTGTGCAAGTAAAGGATCTTTTGATTTGCTGGAAATTCTGAAAAAAAATTGTTTCAGGTTGGACAAAATATTTCATTTTTAGCATCTCTTAGTATTTTTATATTTTGTAAAAATAAATGTGAGGAACTTTAGAAGCAAGTAGTTGTTTTGAACAAAATTCAAGATTCCCTTCCCAGAAAATGTCAAATGAAATATTTAAAAATTCTGAAAAAAATTGGAAGGTACCTCCCCACTGAAACAGTTTAGTGAAATCAATATGAATTTGCAGACTGTTTCAGTGATAGAAAATCTGCATTTTGGTGAAAATTTGGTAATTTTTTTTGCCCAGCTGTAGTTATGAAACATTTTATGATGAAGGGGAGGAGTAGAGAGAGGTGCCAGAACCAGTATCGAAAAATCTGGCCCAGAGATACTGAGAGAAATAGAGGATACGTGACCTGTAAAAAAAAATGATGCAGTAAGTCAGTGTCAGAGCAAGGAACAAGAACCCATATTGGTGGACTCCCATTTCCTTGCTTTAAACACATTCTGCCTTTTCAAGTCAGTGAGTGAGTTTCTAAGTATACTCTCTCTCTGCTTCTACATCTAGCGATAAATATTCTTAGAAGTTTAGGGAGTCAGCGTGTTAATCTAGCTAGACAATATCCTAATTACTATATCTTCTCTGGAAACCATAAAAAAAGTTATCTGAAACAGTCTTTCCATTAGAGTCCTTGGGAATTCAGATAAGCAAATCAAGAACAATCACTGATGATCCCATATAAAGCCTCAGAGTTTCTAGAAGTCCTAGCACATTTGAACATCCAGATTCAGCACTTGACTTACTTGACTTTTTCCAAAATGGAGTTCCTCTTTAAGACTAATTTTAATAGCTAGATTATTGTAACATATGACACCTAAACAGAGCAGAACTGCTTTCAAAGGCTTAGTTGCTAAACTATTAGCACCTCTGTATGACAAATCAGCAGTAAGTGTAGGCAAACAGAAAAATAAATATAAACTAAAAGAGGTTAATTTATCCTTTTGTCTATCTTTCTTTTTTAGATTTTGGATATTTACAATCTCCATAACCATATGATTAACACCAGCCTTAGAATGTCACCAGGGTTGTATTATATAATAATGTAATCTTGGACGAAAGCCAGTTTGAAAATGAACATGTTAGGACTCTTAGCTGTGAGATTTCAGAGTAGCAGCCGTGTTAGTCTGTATTCACAAAAAGAAAAGGAGTACTTGTGGCACCTTAGAGACTAACCAATTTATTTGAGCATAAGCTTTCATGAGCTACAGCTCACTTCATCGGATGCATTCAGTGGAAAATACAGTGGGGAGATTTATATAATATAAATATAATATAATATAATAATAATATGCTCAAATAAATTTGTTAGTCTCTAAGGTGCCACAAGTACTCCTTTTCTTTTTGTGAATACAGACTAACACGGCTGCTACTCTGAAACCTGTACTTAAGATGAGCTTTTACCAGCAGGAGAGCCGGGGGTGGGGGGGAGAGAAAAATCTTTTGTAGTGATAATCAAGGTGGGCCATTTCCAGCAGTTGACAAGAACCTCTGAGGAACAGTGGGGGGTGGGGATGGGAAATAAACATGGGGAAATAGTTTTACTTTGTGTAATAACCCATCCACTCCAAGTCTCTATTCAAGCCTAAGTTAATTGTATCCAGTTTGCAAATTAATTCCAATTCAGCAGTCTCTCGTTGGAGTCTGTTTCTGAAGTCTTTTTTGTTGAAGAATTGCCACTTTTAGGTCTGTAATCGAGTGACCAAAGAGACTAAGTGTTCTCCGACTGGTTTTTGAATGTTATAATTCTTGATGTCTGATTTGTGTCCATTTATTCTTTTACGTAGAGACTGTCCAGTTTGACCAATGTACATGGCAGAGGGGCATTGCTGGCACATTATGGCATATATCACATTGGTAGATGTGCAGGTGAATGAGCCTCTGATATTGTGACTGATGTGATTAGGCCCTATGATGGTGTCCCCTGAATAGACATGTTGACACAGTTGGCAACGGGCTTTGTTGCAAGGATAGGTTCCTGGGTTAGTGGTTCTGTTGTGTGGTGTGTGGTTGCTGGTGAGTATTTGCTTCAGGTTGGGGGGCTGTCTGTAAGCAAGGACTGGCCTGTCTCCCAAGATCTGTGAGAGTGATAGGTCGTCCTTCAGGATAGGTTGTAGATCCTTGACGATGCGTTGGAGAGGTTTTAGTTGGGGGCTGAAGGTGACGGCTAGTGGCGTTCTGTTCTTTTCTTTGTTGGGCCTGTCCTGTAGTAGGTGACTTCTGGGTACTCTTCTGGCTCTGTCAATCTGTTTCTTCACTTCCGCAGGTGGGTATTGTAAGTTGTAAGAATGCTTGATAGAGATCTTGTAGGTGTTTGTCTCTGTCTGAGGGGTTGAGTTTGCATATGCTCAGCTAGTTTATTGCCAAAACGCCAAGATTTTGGAGCCTACAGGAGGCACTGCGTTGTGTTCTGCTGAGATTATGATATCAGATAAGCAACACAATTTGAAAAGGCTTTTGGACTGTAGGCTTGTCTAAGTCTAATTTCCTACTTGTTCTTTACCATACTGGTAGAAATATTAAGGATCAGAGCACATAGAATCGTAGGACTGGAAGGGACCTTGGCAGGACTAAGTATTACCTAGACCATTCCTGACAGGTGTTTGTCTAACCTGCTCTTAAAAATCTGAAATGATGGTGATTCCACAACCTCCCTGGGCAATTTATTTGAGTGCTTAACCACCCTGGCAGGAAGTTTTTCCTAATGTCTAACCTAAACCGCCCTTGCTGCAATTTAAGCCCATTGCTTCTTGTCCTATCCTCAGAGGTTAAGAAAAACAATTCTTCCCCCTCCTCCTTGTAATAACCTTTTATGTCCCCTCTCAGTCTTTTCTTTTCTAGACTAAACAAACCCAATTTTTTCAATCTTCCTTCACAGGTCATGTTTTCTAGACCTTTAATCATTTTTGGTGCTCTTTTCTGGACCTCTCCAATTTGTCCACATCTTTCCTGAAATGTGGCACCCAGAGCTGGACATAATACTCCAGTTGAGGCCTAATCAGCATGGAGTAGAGCGGAAGAATCACTTCTTGTGTCTTGCTTACAACACTCCTGCTAATACATCACAGAATGATATTTGCTTTTTTTGCAACAGTGTTACATTGTTGACTCATATTTATCTTGTGGTCCACTATGACCCCTAGATCCCTTTCCTTTTAACATATTTAGAAACTATAAGATAGTGTCTAGAGCCCAGTGAGAAAAAGGGGAATAGAGTGATTATTGATGGTAGAGGGGGGGCATGACACCTAGATGTAAAACTATTGTTAGATGCTGATTAGAAGGGAGAGGTGAGCTGGTTTTTGAAGGGTAGTGGGAGACTTGGTTTCCTAAAATGTAGAAACTTTTAGCAGGTGGGTAGGACATCTGATGATATGGGTCTATATAAAAATCTGGCTACCTCCAGTTCTTTTTCAGTCTTGAGTATTGAATTCACTAGCATGTTGTTTCTTGTCTTCACTGAAGTAAACACGAAAGCTACAGATCAATACCGCAAATGACATGATTACCATTTAATGATTACTGAACAGTGAGAGAGTTTATCTGACTCAACATGCCTAAAATTGAAGGATATAACAAGAAACAAGTCATCAGATTGGCAGAAGTAATGAAAATAGATACTTCTAAAATAAAATGTAAACATTGGGAAGAGTTGCTAAGTAGCAAGACAGAAAGAATTTTTATTCTTCTCACAGTATGCAGAAGATTGAGCCTCTTGGGTCTGTCCCTGTAAGGCATGTTTTCCAATCCTTTAATCAATCTCATGGCTCTTCTTCAAACCCACTCCAATTTATGAACGTCCTTTTTGAGCTCCTTGAGGCTACCAAGTCAATCTATTTAGCTTAACAAAGAGAAGCTTAAAGGGTGACTTCCTTACAATCTAAGGGCTTGGCTACACTTGCAGGTTAGAGCACATTAAAGCAGCCCTGGGCGCCCTAACTCCTGAGGTGTCTACACTGGCAAGGTACGTAGAGCTTTTGGACTCTGCAACTGGAGCGCTCCTGGTAATCCACCTCCAGGAGAAGCATAAAGCTTGCTGCGCCCCGGCTGAAACGCCCGGGCATCAGTGTGGATGAGGTGTTCCATTACTGCTCTGTGATTGTCCTCTGGAAATGTCCCATAATCCCCTGAAGTCAAATGGCCACTCTTCTCATTGTTTTGAAAGCTGCTGCAGGCATGCGGATATCCCCTTTCAAGGCTCTGTGTCTGACATCTGGCATGCTTATCTGCTCCGGGACAAAGCAAACCGCAAGTGTGGAATGCTGCTGTTATGAGTGTGAGAGAAATGAGTGGGGGTGAAGGGGTCTGCTGCTGTCTGAACTTACAAGACAGCATGCTGACAGACTCTCAGCCCCCCAAAACACACTCTCTCTCCCCCCACATACATACTCCATGTCACACTCCCCCCACATTTGAAAAGCACGTTGCAGCCACTTGCACACTGGGATAGCTACTACAATGCACTGCTCTTTGTGGCATTGCTAGAGTTGCTAATCTGGCCACACCAGTGCATTTGCAGCTGACCATGTAAATACACGGCAGCGTTTTCCCTGCTGCAGTCTCCGAAGGCTGGTTTAACTCCCAGCACTCTACATCTGTAAGTGTAGCCATGCCCTAAGTAATCTATATTGCAAAGAAAGGTACAACATGACTCAGTGGCTGAAAGTTGAAGCTAGACAAATTCAGGTTGGAAGTAACGTAATTTTAAAAAAAACCACAAAGTAATTAAACCACTGGAACAATTACAGGTTGTGCTGGATTCTATATCACTATGTTTAAAAATCAAGATAGTTTAGAAAACTATATGATCTAGGAATTATTTTGGGGAAGTTCTATGGCCTGTGTTATACAGCTGGTCAGACTAGATTACCACAATGATACCATCTGGTCTTAGAATCTATGAACTACTGCAGATGGCAGAATCTAGGCCTATATTATCACAAATCACTTTAAAAGGTCTCTTTCAAGGACTGGAACAAAACAAACAATACTCTATCATTTAATCTAGTGCTAAAGTATTTCACCTCATACCCACTGAACATATGCTTATCCTTAAAAAGAAAAGGAGCACTTGTGGCACCTTAGAGACTAACCAATTTATTTGAGCATAAGCTTTCGTGAGCTACAGCTCACTTCATCGGATGCATACTGTGGAAAGTGTAGAAGATCTTTTACACCATCCTGGCCACTATGGATGTAGAAGCCCTCTACACCAACATTCCACACAAAGATGGACTACAAGCCGTCAAGAACACTATCCCCGATAATGTCACGGCTAACCTGGTGGCTGAACTTTGTGACTTTGTCCTTACCCATAACTATTTTACATTTGGGGACAATGTATACCTTCAGATCAGCGGCACTGCTATGGGTAACTGCATGGCCCCACAGTATGCCAACATTTTTATGGCTGACTTAGAACAACGCTTCCTCAGCTCTCGTCCCCTAACACCCCTACTCTACTTGTGCTATATTGATGACATCTTCATCATCTGGACCCATGGAAAAGAAGCCATTGAGGAATTCCACCATGATTACAACAATTTCCATCCCACCATCCACCTCAGCCTGGTCCAGTTCACACAAGAGATCCACTTCCTGGACACTACAGTGCTAATAAACGATGGTCACATAAACACCACCCTATACCAGAAACCTACTGACCGCTATTCCTACCTACATGCCTCCAGCTTTCACCCAGACCACACCACACAATCCATTGTCTACGGCCAAGCTCTGCGATACAACCTCATTTGCTCCAACCCCTCAGACAGAGACAAACACCTACAAGATCTCTATCAAGCATTCTTACAACTACAATACCCACCTGCTGAAGTGAAGAAACAGATTGATAGAGCTAGAAGAGTTCCCAGAAGTCACCTACTACAGGACAGGCCTAACAAAGAGAATAACAGAACGCCACTAGCCGTCACCTTCAGCCCCCAACTAAAACCCCTCCAACACATTATTAAGGATCTACAACCTATCCTGAAGGATGACCCAACACTCTCACAAATCCTGGGAGACAGGCCACTCCTTGCCTACAGACAGCCCCCCAACCTGAAGCAAATACTCACCAGCAAGTACATACCACACAACAGAACCACTAACCCAGGAACCTATCCTTGCAACAAAGCCCGTTGCCCACTGTGTCCTCATATCTATTCAGGGGACACCATCACAGGGCCTAATAACATCAGCCACACTATCAGAAGCTCGTTCATCTGCACATCCACTAATGTGATATATGCCATAATGTGCCAGCAATGCCCCTCTGCCATGTACATTGGTCAAACTGGACAGTCTCTACATAAAAGAATAAACGGACACAAATCAGATGTCAAGAATTATAACATTCATAAACCAGTCGGAGAACACTTCAATCTCTCTGGTCATGCGATTACAGACATGAAAGTTGCTATATTACAACAAAAAAACTTCAAATCCAGACTCCAGTGAGAAACTGTTGAATTGGAATTCATTTGCAAATTGGATACAATTAACTTAGGCTTGAATAGAGACTGGGAGTGGCTAAGTCATTATGCAAGGTAACCTATTTCCCCTTGTTTTTTCCTAACACCACCCCCCCTCCCGCCTCAGACGTTCTTGTTAAACCCTGGATTTGTGCTGGAAATGGCCCACCTTGATTATCATAATATTGTAAGGAGAGTGGTCACTTTAGATAAGCTATTACCAGCAGGAGAGTGGGTTTGTGTGTGTTGGGCGGGGGGTGAGAATACCTGGATTTGTGCTGGAAATGGCCCAACTTGATTATCATACACATTGTAAGGAGAGTGATCACTTTAGATAAGCTATTGCCAGCGGGAGAGTGGGATGGGGGGAGGTATTTTTTCATGCTTTGTGTGTATAAAAGATCTTCTACACTTTCCACAGTATGCATCCAATGAAGTGAGCTGTAGCTCACGAAAGCTTATGCTCAAATAAATTGGTTAGTCTCTAAGGTGCCACAAGTACTCCTATTCTTTTTGCGAATACAGACTAACACGGCTGTTATTCTGAAACCTATGCTTATCCTTGTTTATATATTGCCCTGGTTCTTAAGAACGAAATGAACAACCTGTGAACAACCTGTCCTCCCAACCTTCTATTTCGTATGAAACGATTAAAAGGAGACAAAAATAAATAAGTTCAGTAATGCAACAAGCACAACTACTTGGTCATATAGCAAATAAAAGTGGGAGGGAATCCTTTTCCATAAGAGGATCACTTTCCATTTAGCATCAAATCTCTTCTTTTTGGTTGCAATGCTACTTTGTTCTTTCCATTCTCCCTCTCTAGTTGTGCACGTCACTCTGCTGTTTGGTTACATGTGCTTACCGCCCTCCAAATTTTGATGGCATCAACAAATCTGATCACAGTTAAAACTAACGCCAAAGAAAGATCCCTGGTAAAGGAAGTACTTTAAGCAACTTCAGAGAAAGTTAGTTAGATATTTTAATAGACTCTTTTGACAGGATAAACTTTGAAAAACTCTAAGAGATAGTTCATCAGCTGGTATAAATTGATCTAAAGCCATTAATGCAAACGGAACTGTGTTGAGCTACATCTGCTGAGGATCTGACCTGAAGAGTCATAGACCAGGCTACAAGGAGTAGGAAGTATCACTGCTTGATAACTGACAGAACCAGTCATGAGCATTATCTAGAAGTGCTTCACAAACTTTGGTTTAAGAACTCTGAAAATTACAGAATACACTTTGAGCCAACATTATTCTGGTTTGTTTGTTTTTTTTACTGATCATGTATTGCACTACTATTCTTATGATTATGAAGGTACATCGTATTTAGTTAAAACAATTATAAGTTCTCAGGTGCTACGAGTCTCAAATTTTCTTACACTTATGTAGCACGCTGCACATATGTCTCTCTGAGCACTTGATAAAAAAAATGAAAACAGGTAGAAGAGGCAACAAAAAGAGGCTAAGAAAAAAAATGTACTAACTTCAGATTTAAACCTAGCTTGAGACAGCAACTGAAGTGTCAGGGGAATTACTTCAATGAATGCACAGAGGCACTAAGATAGTACAGAATATACATGGAGCAATATCAATAAATATTTCTGAGCTTCAAGAAAGGTTACAGCTCAGCCAATCCTACAGGTAAAGTACAAAAGCAAGAACATGCAAGGTTCTATATGTACGGGGGGGTTGGGAGAGGTTCTTGGCTCTGGTAATCTTTCTGACTTCTGCCCAGTCTGCCTGGGTTGGGGTGGGGGATGGCAGACATGGGCCTGAACTAAAACCCAAGATTGAAACCACAACCACCCTAACCCAGGCGAAGTTTTCATCTGGATCCAAACTCCACAGCTTAGGCCCATCTCTAATAAGAAACCTGAATACATATTTCATCTTCCATAGACTACAACCTAAATTTATCTTTGGGATAGCGGTATGAAAGATTTCCAGTCTGATTATTATGCATCTCAAGAGAGAGCAGCACCAACCAAAATACCAAGCTCATGGCCCTGAGGAGCACAGAAGAAAGAAAGAAAACAATCAGGAAAGAAGGCCAAAAAAAAATTCTGATTGAAACCACCCAACAATAGCACAGATTTATCTATACTGAACTAAGAAAAAAAAATCACTGTTGAAATCATTCAGTCTTGCATAGAGCAGGGAAAGTCGTGCAGCCCAGCACAAGGTCTCAGGGGGCTAGCAGAGAGCAAGATGCAATCTTTTTCCTTCACTGGGAACTCCTTGTGGAGAATGAGTGGTATTGGAAAGCTAAGCAGCAGAACTATGCTTTAATGAATGATGTGTTGCAGACACTAGTTTACTGTGTCATGTATTAAATCCTTTTCAAGGCACACAGAGGTTAACTCTTAAAAAAAAGTGTGTCTGCTGATTGGAGTTCCTCAATTTTTGGGTGCCCAACTTCAAACACTTCATCTCTGACTTTCAGCAGTATTTAGCAGCTGCAGCGCCCACTGGCTTTCAGTGGAGTTGTGAGCTTTTAGCACCTGAGCGAGTCAGGCACTAAGCATGTCAACTTGGGGACCTACATATAGAAACAATTACACAGAATTAATAGACACTTCAAAAGTTACATGTTAGAGACTTCTCCGGTCAGTGGTAAAAGCTAGAAAAGAAGCCAGGAATCCTGGACACCTGAGCCAGTGCTCTGATCATTAGACCACATGCTAACCTCTAAAATCTATGTCAGAAAGGTAGCCCACATAAGCAGCATTGGAGTATTCATGAGGATATGGTCTTGAACATCTGTAGGGCAAGATTTTCTTGTAGGGCAGGGCAAGAGGAAAGACAAATAGTGGAATTTTCAGGAGAGCTCAGCTTTGGCCTATCTTTACTCCTACTGAAGTCAGCAGTTCAACTCCTTGGACTTCAATGGAAAGTTAGGTGAAAGCTAAATACTACTCCACCCTAAGCATCTAGTCCAGGGATCAGCAATCTGTGGCACGTGGCCCGCCAGGGAAATCTGCTGCCAGGCTGGGACAGTTTGTTTACCTGGAGCACCCACAGGTTCGGATGATCGCAGCTCCCACTGGCCACAGTTTGCTGTTCCAGGCCAATGGGGGCTGCAGGAAGCAGCAGCCAGCACATCCCTCAGTCCACACTGCTTCCCGCAGCCCCCATTGGCCTGGAATGGCGAACAGCAGCCAGTGGGAGCTGCGATAGTCTGAACCTGCAGACGCTGCAGGTAAACAAACCGTCCCAGCCTGCCGGTGGATTTCCCTGATGGGTCACGTGCCAAAGGTTGCCAATCCCTATCTAGTTACTATTAGCTGAAGTTTTATGGAATCAATTTAAAAATACACACTGATATAGCATTTAATCATGATTGTTTCAAATACATCCACATAAACTATTTGTTGTTAGTTTGTTTTTAGTAACAATGAAGCAGATTACATATGGTGAAATCAAACAACTACTAATGATTACAATAGCAATGGTAATCAATAGCCACCATCTCATGCAAACTATGTTAGAATAAAAAGGTACAATTATGCAATGGCCTTATAGACTAAACGTTCTACAATGTGTACTGGGTCATGCAGGTACACATTAAATAATTAGCACCTTTCCAGGTACAATAAATTGCATGCTCAATGAAGAAAAAGAGGAAATAGGAGTTATTCAAGAATAAATAAAAATAGTAAGCATTTCCATGATTAAAAACCTAGAATGACTTGATTTAACTGGGGGAAGAAGGGAGTCACAAAAGCTCTGCTATATACAGACATAGCTAGAGCACTCCGAAATGGAAATTAAAATACATCTTATTTCACTCCTTATACAGTTAAGCTGCAATGGCATTTGTTACAATGAATGACAAATACTGTAAACATGCCATTTTATCTGAGATTTATTATGGGAAATAACTTAAGTAATTTATTTAATTGGATTGTCATGATAGCCAACAATATTTCAACAGGAAAGCCACTCTTCGAACTAATTCAAAATAAAGATTTTGAGACCTTAGAGCTGCAATTTTCCCTGTGTTGTGCCTTCCAGGAAAGAGCGAAAGAACCTTTCACAGGTTGTTTACTAAAAGGTGTAATTTGATATTTAATAATGTGAAAGAATAAACTTCTGAGAGTTCAGCCCTTGGTTACTGGACCATATAAAAGCCACCCTGGTAGAGGTCCCAATGCCACCTTTGTGTCCCGAGCTGCACTAGGAACCTATTGTTATTACTCTTTTGCCATGTTTGACGATCTCTTAGATGATACCAAATTCCCTTGTTTTAAGCCATTAGACAGCTGGTCTTTTGGTTGTCAGGTGTATTTTCAGCGTATGTAAAGAAAAGCACAATATTTTCTTTAGATTCATTTTTAAATATGGATGTCTGTGGCTTCCATATAAAACAGAAGCCTTCTAAAGAGACTTGGCAAGCTAACTACAGTAGGTTCACTTAAAGTTTGTTCTAGCTTTAGAGATATTTTTACTTCCAGCAATATTATCTCAAGGCAAAGTGGGGAATTCTGCTAGAACAAGCATAAACTCTAGAACCAAAATGAACTTATCCAGTGTGTCTACTATAATCTATGGCTAATTTAAAAAAAAACTAAAAAGAACAAAGAACTAAAGACTGAATGGTTTTGTGACAATTGTTTAATTCCTGGAGTGCTCTGCTCCCATCTACGACATCCTTCTTTTTCTTTGGTTATATGCTTAGTGCATTGCCTTTTCTTTATCTTGTATTTTAACTGTGCACCAGAATTACCACATTTATATTGGGAGGGAAATAGGGAGAAGGATAGAGGTTTAAGAATGTCAAGAAAATAAGATGGAGAAGATTTTTTTCCCCCCAGTTCCACTACAATCCTGGGGAGAGTTTTCATACATCGTAAATATTCCCCAGCCCCAAAATGAGCTCATTTCTCCTCTCAAAAGAAAAAAGGAGAGGTAAACAAAAGACCTGTATCCAGTTTTGCCTACCATACTCAACATAATTAGCCTTTCTGAAGGGGGTGGAGGGAAAAACGTTTTTATCCAGAGCCATCTGCTTGATTATATACCAGAGTAATAGATTGCAGAAATAGAAATATTTTTCAAATTCTGTCCCCTGTTCTTGGTCACCTCAAAAGGATGAAAGAGCAGTTATATTTCAGCTGGCATTAAGTTTCCATATTATTTTTTCCTTCTCTATTATGAAAAATGAAATTTCCCAGTGGAAATATTTTAGATCTGGTCAGAAATTTTCAAACAAAAGCTGAATTTTTTTAAATGATATTTTTTAAAGAAGTGGGGGTTTTCGAATGACAAACTTTCCTTTCCTCTCCTTAAAATTTTCCCAATGAACCCTTAACATTTAGAAGTAGTAGTGAAAAAAGTTAATGGGGAAAAAAATCAAGGTAAACGGTGGGGGCTGGAATGGCCTACCTAGTGGACGGAGCAGGACTTTAGTGATTTCAGTGGCAGTTTGGAGAAATGGGGAATGTAGATCCAGGAGTCAGATACTGGGGGTGAGCATAAAGCCAGAATCAGGGATGAGGAGCCAAGCCAAGGGTCAGCACCAGAGTCAGGATTGGGAGCAGGGCATGCAAATGCTGGAATGGACAAGGTCAAGATTTGAACAGGACCAGAAGCAGGAGCAGAGGAACCCAGCTGCTGGCATTGTTCTCCTTGAGCAGCTGCTGTGCTGCAAGGTACAAGGAGCAGGCTGCAGGCTCTCCTCCTGTCCAATCAGGAAGCACAGCCTTTTGGACAAGGCTCATTGTGCCCAGCTGAGCTTGCTGGGTTGCCTAGCGACCCAGGCTGGGAGCCAGCTGTGTTCCTGACAATCAGTTTCTGGAAGGGGAAAGAGTGAAATACTTTTGGTTTTGTTTCCTTTTTCAGAAGCAAAATGGAAGGGAAAAGTTGGGGATAGAAGAGGAAGGAAAAGAAAAAACAAACAACTGAGAATCTGAAGATTTTCATTACCAATTTTGACTAAAGTAATTCTGCGCCAAAGCATTCAGAATGAAAATTCTCATTTTTTGCTAAGTCTCTTTACCAGTTTGATTAGTTCTAATATTTTTGATATTATTTATTGTTTGTATTGCAGTAAAGCCTTCAGCCCCAGTCAGAGTTCAGGTTCCACTTTGGTAGGCACTGTACACCTTTATAATAGAGATGGTCCCTGCCTCAGAAAACTCCACAGTTAAATACATGAGATAACTTGTTCTTCTGTCTATCAAACAGTGAGATAGCTAGGATAAGTCATAATAAATAGTGGTTATTTTCCCCCCTTTAGGCTACTCTTAATAAAAACCTTCTTTCGACTTGAAGAATGAAAGGAAAAAAAGTTTTTTTTAAAAAAGTAACATTTTCTTTCACAATATTTTCCCCTGCCCCCACTTCTTGTTTTGAGTAAGATATTTAAGTGAAGGGCTGGTTTATCCCCCCCCTTTCCTCCCCTACTTTTTCTCACTTTCTTTACCCCATTCCCCCACCCTAGTGGGGAGTAAGGCAGGAGAGGGAAATAAATTCCATCAGAAAAAAAATATTTCTCTTTTTAAAACCAAAACCCTATAGATAAAACAAATGTTTACTTCAAGAGTTTCAACCAACTCTAAGGACTATATCAAGGTTCTCCAAGTTTTCCAGCTAATTCTTTTTTAGTTGGAAACAGGTATGTGTTTAACTGAAACACTTACAAGATTAGCAATCCACATGTATATATATTTAATTTGCACGGACAAATTTGCATTATATAGACCAACTAATGATCTCATCTTTCCAAAAGTAGCTTGCAAGTTCTCCAATTCTATGTTAAGTGCCTGGTTTAAGAAATAATGGAGTGCTGGCCCAGAGTGACTGTCCAAAAATAAATAAAACAAAATCTGAACAAAAGGAAAAGATTTGTGACAACATTGGGAAAAGTATGCTATTCCCAGCTTTGTTCGGTTTCATGTTAATGTTCCTTGGAATACAAAGTAATGTACTTCTGTGTTGCTGTAGATGCTTTTATGGATTCGTTGCAAAAGTAACTAGATAGGATTGGGGGAACAGAATGTTTTCTATCAGATAACAGCAGGAAAATGTGTTTTTTATATTGCTCCCAATTTGCTAGTGTTTCAGCTCTTCCAACCTATGATGACAGTATTGTGCTGTGATGTACGGGCTGCTGCCCATTTGCTGCTACTACTGCTCAAAGATTTAGAGAACTTAGATGGTTAGGTCACTGTCTGTTTCAATGAACTTGTGGGTGGGAGAAATGCATGCCTGGAGCATAACTGAAGAACAAGTGATGAACTGCCTATAACTCCCATGAAAGTGTTCCTGTTAGCCTGTGATAAACCCATGCCTTAGGGTTGCAAGTGCTCGCAGAGGGGAAGGGCAAGACACTGGGGAATCTGTTTGTTTTCCCATTTATATAAAAATGCTTTATTATAACTATTACCAAGGAAGAAGGCAATATCACTTGGCAAGCCAGCTTATACTCCATGCTATCTGTTGTGTTTATACTTTATTCCTGAAAAGTACACTGTGCTGTGTGTAATTTGAAATGAGGGGAACAAATGAATACTTCACTGGGTGCTGTCATGGGTATGCTCCATAGAGGGCATTGTATGTACATAATGCACCATACAAGGCGCTAATCTTCTTCTGGGAGTGATGGAGCATATATTTGGATTGTATGGGATTCTGCCCCACCCAGGACAACAACATGTACATTGTTATGATAAATAACTGACCTACAAAATAGTTCCAGTCTCTTGGAACAGCTACAACATCATCACTGAAATTCTACACATTTGGTTTGCAAGAACTGCTATGAGATATCAGATCATAAGTAATCAGAATCCTTAGTTAATGTAAGGAATTCTTGTGATTCTGACAACAAACAGACCCAATCCATCCTTCCTCCAAATACTTAGCTGAATAGTTTGTTGAAATATTAACAAGGGTTAGTCAGTGAAGTCTGGAAAGGGCACTTGGAGAGGGAAAAAAGGCCACCTGCTTATTTACATACAGAAATGGTCCCCCAAAGCCGCAGTGACCAAACACCATCTGTTTTATTCCTTTGGAAAAAAAAAACGGTCTCAGCTGGATCTCTTGAAACCAAACCTTTGAGGTTGCATAAATGTAAGTAAAACAAGCTGCAAGTAAACACCACGTCATCTGATGTATACTGTACAAGGGACAAACTGTGGGGAAGAGACGTTCATGGAAACCAAACCTGAATGTTATCCAGGACTTGTTGAGTCCATTATTGTACACAGAAAAAGTTTGAGATCTGGTACTGACACAGGGCAATTACATGTTCTGAAGATATTCTGAATCGCTAACGAGCCACTGTCACAGGCTTATGGAGGAAGAAACGTACAGTTGCAAAATGCAGATGAGCCTGCTGGTTACACGGTTGGTAAATGAGGGGGCTGCAATGCAGAGATCCAGACAAAGAGGGCATCAAAAGCACAGCTCTATCTGTAACCATTACTAATCACTTTCATGCTCTAAATGTTCATTAACATTCTACCAAATACATTCTCTGACAAGCATATTTCATGAAATAGAAATCTGAGTTGCAAAATATTCACAAAGACTAAATTTCAGATTTGTGATTACAAGTATCATCACTGGAAACCAGATACTAGAGAGAAATGCTTGTGCAGTCAGGGAACAGCAACATACTACGGGACCCGTGTTTCCATTTAAAATAAGCTGAGAGTGAATTACAAATACTGGCTATATGAAACATTGCACAGAGCAGCCCATAGGCTGAAATATGTTCACAAACATTTGTCAAATCATTTTGGATAAACAAATCCGTACAAGATAGTGGTCAAAGTAATCCCCAGTAAGGAAAAAAATAAAAATAAAAAACCAACATAGCGCTACGTTCATCGAATACATTAAACATTCAGTTCTAGTGAGAACTTATGATATTTTTGGTGTTATTATAATAGACAGCATGATAGATCATAATGTGAGAATTGAAAGACCATCCCAGTGCTTGGGGAATGATGACTTTAGCAGTTCAATAAGTTAAATAAGTTAAGTTAAATAAGAGTTAAGTCGCTGAGTTAAATAAGAAGCGCTGGCCAGTTAAGTTTGTTCACCACGGGTGTAATCTTCCCCAATAGAGAGGGCCCACAAAAGACACTGTGCATAACTTAAGACCTACTTATGTCCCACTGTGTTTTGCCACATATAAACCCTATACTCTCAGTCAATCTCATCCATGATAAAGGGGATGGGGGAGCCCTTTCACACACAAGTAAAGACTGCTTAGCTCTTGAGCGGTCAGGTCCAGCTCTTAGGTTTAAGGAAAAGAATATCTATAGAAAGTGTTCTCTTAGCTCTCACAGTTTCAGCAGAACAGCTACTACAGAAAAGGACAGTGTCTTCCACCTTCTTGCTTTCCCCATCATCCTCTTCTAACTGGCTCAGAATATCCAGTCACTAAATTGCCAATAATTAGTCTCTAATTACTATCAGATTTTCACTGTTCCATTTGCAACTCCCTAGAATATTTACCTTGTTGAATTAGCATGATCTAATCCATACCCTACTAGCATAGTAGCATCAGTGCTTCCTCTATAAAATGAGCCTTTTACCAGACAGTCTCTCTGGTTTTGCCTCAACTGGTGAGAAAGCAGCACTAAAAAAATGTATGTACTTAAAATAAACAGGCAGAATGAGTGTTGTATTTCCTTGTTGAGGCATTTGGGGGGAGGGATAGCTCAGTGGTTTGAGCATTGGCCTGCTAAACCCAGGGTTGTGAGTTTAATCCTTGAGGGGGCCATTTAGGGATCTGGGGCAAAAATTGGGGATTCGTCCTGCTTTGAGCAGGGGGTTGGACTACATGACCTTCTGAGGTCCCTTCCAACCCTGATAGTCTATGATTCATATACATTATTTTTAGCATCTCCATGGCAAGTTTTAATTTTCATTTGTTTGCAATACACTGTCACATTAGTTTTATAATTTCATATTAAGTTTGGGGAGAGTAGGACAATTCTTTTGTAAGGTAATTGTGCTATCCCATTGTTAAAGATAGTTAATGGGGGTAAAACTTCCAAGCACACACAAATTATGTAGGAGCCTAAGTCACTTGGACACTTGGGACAATTTTAGTCCTAGTCTCCATGATTTGAATAAGTCATGTTTAAAATGTAGAGAAGTTTTTATATCCCATAGTAAATTTTGCTAATTTCATATTTAAAATGTGAAGAAAGTTAAAATCAATTTAGATGTTAACAAGTTGAATTATATAAAGTCAGGCAATAAGTATATGAGTTTAGAGGTCTACTCAAATGCCTCTAAATTTTGTTTGTTTCAGTGTTATATATTATTACTGAGAGTGGGGAACTCTGGATTCTTGGTAAAGCTTCCTAAGAGGAGCATTGTCAGTTTGAAGATTGCATCCAGCTGGGAAACACCACCTGTTCTTTAATCAGGTACCAGAGCTAGCTTTAAAAAAGGCACTTGAAAGTTTGCAGTACACCTGTATCTTCTACTTCAGTGGTGAAGATTACTATTCAGAATATGGCTACCCTGCCAGGAAACAAGGGGATGACATGCCTGGGAAGAATATATTCTATCATAGTCCTATTCTTTAGAGCTGGATAGGAAATTGTTTTCCTGGCTTGTGAAATTCAGGTTCAATACCCTGATCTAAATCAGGGACTTGAACCCAGGTCTCTCACATCCCAGGTGAATGCCCAAACACCAGGCTTTAAAGTCCCTTTCGCAAGCTCTTCTGTTAGAACTGTTCTACTTAGTATAAGTAATTAAATATTTATTGGAGTAAAGCTAAAGAGAGATTCTATAACCCAGTCATCCGAGCACTCATGTTAGATGTGAGCAATCCAGGTTGAAGTGTTTATTCCAATATTTAATTTATGTCAAATAGAACAGCGCCGAGGGAGGTGATTGAGGGCCCCACCTCAGAATGGCCAACAGCCTGGTGGTTAGGGCACTTAGCTGAAATGTGGGTGCCTGGGTTCAAGTCTCTATGCCAAAGGAAGGATTTGAAGGTGGGTGTCCTGTCTCCTAGGTAAATGCACTAACCACCAGGCTATTCAGAGCACAGCTTACTTCTGCTCTTCTTACACCCACCCTCCCCCTTCTGGATCTCTGACAAAGCATTTCAACAAAAAAAACCTAACTTTCCCTGTTAAAACTGGTTTCACAAATTGGAATTTTCCAGTGAAAAGCAAGTTCGTCAAAAAATTGCTAACTCGCACTACTGTTCTTCTAAAAAGGCTCGGCTCTGCTTGTTGCCAGCGTATGATTCTTTCAAACACAGCAAAATGTCTTACAAAAGCAGTGAGCCTTCCTCCTAAAACAAGGAAGAGGGTGGTCAGAGGAGCACATTGGTGATAAGGGGAAGAAAGGAGAGGGGGTCAGTGTAACAAGAGCTTAGTGCTGCAGGGGTGAGAACCCCAGAGAACTGGTTCTGGATGGGCTGGAAGGTGGGAGCTCAACTGTAAGAAGGAAACTGCAGGAGCATTGAAAAGAATTGACTACCCTCTCAGTTGTCCTAAGCAAAAAACATGTTCTGCCTTGGTAGTAGGGCTGGTTTCAGATATTTCACTGTGTGCACAAAGATTTAACATAACTGATTAATGATGGTATCATTTTAAAAAGATGCAAGGAAAGCAATTGCCTATGAATTAGGGACAGTTTGTTTCAGTTTGTTTCTAAACAAGATCAGTTCAGGATATTGTCCTGGAATTTACAATAGTAATGAAAAATACAGACCAGTCATCCACTCCATTTAAGACCCAATGAAATCACTATATAGCCAGTCAGAAAAAAAGTTGCCAACAACACGTTTCAGCAAAAAAAAGAACATTTTGCTGTTTTTCCCCCTCTCCTCATTTTCTAGGCATGCAGTCACAGAGGGCTATATATATATATATATTTAATGAGAGAAAGAGTAGGTGAAGATTCCATGTAATGCCTTAGCCGAAAACCACTAATAAAATTCAACCTTCCCAAGACTGTGATTAAAACGGAATCTGTGTTTCCAAGAAACGGGTTACTCCGAGCTCACCTTTTACAGCCTGATCCATCAGCCATTGATGTCATAGGAATGACTCCCATTGACTTCAGTGCACATTGGATTGCACAGGTCTTTAAAGACAGAAAAGAGCCTGACATTAAAATTACCAAAGTGGTGTAAGAGGGTTTTTTTTTCCTTGATAACCCTGTGTTTCCTTTAGCCTTGGGGTGGGGAAAAAGAGTTTTATTAAGTGATTCACTTACAATTAAGTCCCTCCTTTTAAATTTCTGTTTCACACTGAGTGCATAGGTTTGGATTGTTGATTTACCACCACTGTAAGCATTTGCCAAGTACAACCACTAGATGATTTGACTTTTATTGTGTTCTTTTAGTGCTACACTGATAAGCAGTTGAACCCAGTGAAGCTGTCAGAGGAATGAAAGTCTTAAAGGCATACATTTTCTGTTTAGTGAACTGTAAAATACACAAAAATTAAGCAGACTCCTCATCATAGAATATTAAAAATATATTCTGTGCACTGGAAAGTAAGAATAAACACAACAAAACAACTTTGAAATATAATATCAATACAGTTTTTGGAGGGAAAAAATCGTTGTTAATACTAGGTTGGGGGAAAAATATAAAACAAAGCAATGAAACTCTTAAATAACTAATAAAAGCTGTTACAAGAATAAATCTCAGATGCTCTCTGGGACCACATTTTACAGTTTTTCATTGTATTGTAGTGCTGTGTTAACACAATACTTTTGATAGGTCATCCCGTAGACAGGCAAATCATAAAATATATGCAATTTACCAAGCAGAATGGTTGGCAATAAAATGCTAAAACCCAATTAGAAACAACATCTTTCGGAGAAGAGTTGGGGAAGGAGGGGAGGAGGAAAAGCAGAATAAGAAAATAAAGAACTTTTCCAACAGAAATCCTTGAAATCTTCTGCTCAGTAATAGTTTCCAGAAAGAACAAGCAGTGACATTCACTGTAGAGATTTACTGTGACATTACTTTTTTTACGAAACTGAAGCTTGAAAAAAAATCAAATTTGAATTCCATGTACAGCAAGTCTCTGTTAAGGATAGAATTTAATGTATTATAAGTAGCCATAGCTTTAAGCTCCTCTGACCCTTTTTGATTTGAACTTTCTTTTGCTATCATCTATTATATCATCTGGGTTGGAAAATGCTCTCACGTAGGAGGTAGGCAGAATGCTGATGATGTAACTCATGATTATGTAGAAGGAGGTTATAATTGCTGACGTTTAAAAATAGCACCAGCTAATTCCTTCATGACCTCTTACAGCCAGTGGAAACTGCTGAAGCAGATGTAGAGCTTTAAGTCTTCACTGTGCTCATAGTTAGGATAATTAGGAAGCGTGGGGACCTGAATCCTCAGGAGGGTTATTTTAATTTTATATTGCTCTATTTATACTGCAAATTTTAATGCAACTAATCATTTCTTTTTTATGTGGTATGATGGATCAGCTACTAAAGGGTTGCCTCCAGAGAGTGGAAAAGTAAAGAAAAGCACAGTGAAGCAGAAGGCACAAACCCCTTGGGGATAGTGAGACTTAGGATTTGTCTACATTGGCCATTTAGTCAGCACTAGAGGGACATAAACTTTAGTGTCTCATATCTGGCCCAGGTGGATCCTTCTGGTGTGCACTAAAAGTTCCCAGGTGTGTAGAGGCAGTCCTGTTTCAAACAGTGCTATGTTGACATGAACTGGGGAATTTTTAGTACATCCTAGTAGGGTCTGCTTGCATCACACACTCGGGCACATTAAAATTTATGCCCCTCTAGTGCGAACTTACACACCATGTAGATAAGCCTTAAATCTTTTGCTGCTATGGCCAGGGCAAAGGGTTTTAGTAAGTTATGTTTGGAATTCCAGACTTTTGGCATCAAAAGACTAATAAAATGCTATGCAACTGTTTTTAAGATATTTAATGCTATCTATAAATCACATATGAAAAAAACTTCTGTGCAAAGAAAAAGAAAAGTTTGATATAGGTGAAAGTATAATTGCAGGAAGAAGTAAAAGTGAGCCCTTGACTTCTGTCGGGCTAGGATATGACCCTATATCTTTATAGAAGTGCTTTCTGATGTGGCTTCTCTTCAGTTATTGCAGTTCATACCACAGTATTTGTGTTTCTTAGTGGAGTTATCAGTTATGGGTGAACAGAATAGATCAGCAGGAATTTGAGGGTCACTAAGACACTATAGGTACATCTAGATCTGAGTAAAAACCACTGGTCAAATTCATCCTTCATGTAACTTCACTGGAGTAAACATAGATACAGTCAGTCACACTTTGGCCCATTTTCTGTTTTTTTTTTTTTTTAAATTCTGCTCTCTGCTCTCAAGAAATGCATTTTCTTAAGAGTATATTTTCAGTTGCTGCCTGTCAAGATACCGTATGAGGCTATTTCAGATTTATGGGACTCTCTATCATGTAACATTGGTAATAGGAGATTACTAATACAGCCCAAGAAGAACCCTGAAATTATGGCGAGAGCAAATACAATCCTGCTATTTGAAACGAGTGATACTATGGCTCTGCAAAGTAGCACTCAGGGTCCCATGAATCCCTGCAAACACAAGTATGATGATTTAATGCTATTGATTTGATCCATTACAGCCAAGAATACAGCATTTGGATTATTCTGAGAAACAAGAACAAAATCATCAACTGGTGTAGTTCCATAGAAGTCAATGGAGTTTGCCAATATATGCCACTCATCTGGCCTTTTACATTTATCCACTAGCCATGAAGAGCAGAGTATGGTCCTCAGGCCAAAAAGTTTGCTCGCCCCTGATATAGATGACCCAGTGGGCAGAGGGAAGCATTATTTGCTTCTGTTATATTAGATAATTCATGCACAATATTCATTTTTACACTTGATCTGATATATCAGAGTGACCACTGAAAGTGACATTAAATGAGAATCAGTATCACTGATGGCTGACAAAAGAAAACCCAAAAGATTCTGTGATAGAATGCACGTTTGTTAGGATGATGGCTGGACATTTGGGTGCATGATTGGATTTTCTAGCAAGATTCTTAAAAAAGCCCTAAGGGTCAGCCATATCAGGCGGCCCAGTTTTCAAATGTGGACACCAAATAAGACCAACTAATGCTAATTGATAGCCTGATTCATCTTCAAGGACTAGCTGCAGCATGCCAATCCAGCAATGTAAAGCAGCTGTGAATTTGCCTCAGTTGACTAGGTGAAGCAGGGTTATGACTACTTTGTATGCCCCATACAGCACAAAGCAGTCAAAGTATACCGGTGAACCTGGCCGCAAGTTTTAGTGGCAGATTTTCAATGTCACTAATGGCAGTTAAGCACATAAAACAGTCATTTATGGTGTATGCTAAGTACTGAATGGAAGGTGAAGATTTACAAAGGCATAAATGGCAGATACCTAATTCCCATTGAAAGTTAATGAAAGTTAGGTACCAAACTGCTATTTCTACCTTTGTAAGTCTCCCCTTCGTTCAATACTTAGGTGCACACAGGCATTGACTGTACATGTTAAGTGCCTGTCTGAGGAGTCAGATTAGGGATATGGACATTTGGTTCAGTCACCCATGTTTCAAAATTGTCCTCTTTCCAGAACAAAAATAGTTTTTACATTCCCTGTGGATATGAAGTTATCTAAAGTCATACAAAACTTTCATTTAATTTCCACTTACTTTGCTAGCATATGGCACAGTGCAGTAGAAGAGAAAAGGCTGACTTAGAAAACCCTTTTACCTCTATCGATCATCTTTCCAGGACAGGGCTAAGATAGTGAAGGGGCAGGGTAGAAAGATTTCACAACAATGTCGCAGGTTGCATGTGGACCTAGATAAAGATGGCTGTCAAACCGGTATCATTCACTGGAAGATGAGGGGAAGGGCAAAATGCATTGTTCACATTTCTGATTCATCACACTATTACTTTCATTGATCCTGTCATGAATTATGGTACAGATAAGCTCTCCAGTGATATATCTCATTCATTATACCACCGTCCCCTGCCAATTCCACAATTATATCATACTCTTCCTGATAAGAGGAAGTTTAAAAAGACAGGATTGGGAGATTGCTATGCTCTCAGAACTTCACTGAGCTCTCCTTCCCCTCTAAAACTCCTTCTAAAGAACACTGGAAAACGTTAGCCCATCCTGTTCTCAACCCCACACCACCTTATACTGATGACCTCCCCAACTTCTGACCAATCTCAAACTATTTCCTCATTTTTAAGATTATTCAAAATATGCAAATAGACAGCAGCAACACCTAATTGCTGCAAAAAATCCTGACTCCCTCTTAGTTTGGCTTCAGGATTTTCTTTACTGCTCCAAAAGTGTTCAAGCTATGTTGATGGACAGCCTCCTCCTGGTGGTGGATAGAGGTGAGGAAATAATTAGGATAGTATTTCACTGGTTGGCCATATTTCCCACTGTTAAACATGAAGTGCTTCGGATCTTCCATTGTGCTCTGACTGGCTTTCATCATGCTTTCCCAAATAGCTTCCCCCAGCCCCAGCAAAAAAGCAATTCTAGACACATGCTCTCTTTCCCCCACACTTCCCCCCTTCACTCAAAAGCTCTGGACTCCCTCAGGGCTTCAATCCTGTCACCATTCCTATTGCAGATGTGAGTTTAATGTTTATTGGGATAAACCAAGATGGCCTGGGCAACAATATAGCTCTATGTATCCTTTATGGCCACTGCTTACACCACTGAAAAGAGTTGCTGGGGGAGAATGTGATACAAGAGATTTTTGGTTGCTCTATTCCAGGCGTTCTCAAACTGGAGGTCAGGACCCCTCAGGGGGACACGAGGTTATTACAATGGAAGTCGTGAGCTGTCAGCCTCCACCCCAAACCCCACTTTTCCTCCAGCATTTATAATGGTGTTAATATATACAAATGTGTTTTTAATTTATAAGGGGGTGGGGGTGGGGGGTTGCACTCAGAGGCATGCTATGTGAAAGGGGTCACCAGTACAAAAGTTTGAGAACCACTGCTCTATTCTGTGTGGAAATACAGAACCATAAATGCTGTCCAGCATTAAAAGAGCTAAAAGGGCTGTCCACCACTAAAAGTGCTGACCTGTCACCATTAGCTGAAGCAGGGAGAGATTGAGGTTGGGCTTGTTTGAATTAGTAAAAATTGGAGTGGTGATATTGAAACAATGTTAAGGCACCTACAGGTGTATAATTTGTTTGATAATTATAAGGATTTACATAGTTAATAAAGATGGTTTTAAGCAGTTGTGTCTAGGGAAAAAGAGATGGTATCTGCAAGAAATCAAAGCAGAGAAAACCAAAAGGGAGGCTTAGAATGATCTGACCAATGGCAAGCAGGCAGGATGGGGTGAAATAAAGGTCACTCCAAAAACCTGAAGGGAGGAGTCAGTTATGTAGAACACAGGTCTTCAAAGACGTCCAGCATAGCATAGGTTTTCAATAAGGTCCAGCTTTTATTGACAGGTAAAGCCTTGAATCGGATTGGCTGATAATGATAGGGATTGTAAAAACAAACAACCAGAGTAGGCTAAAATCTGCATATAAAGCTGAGAGCTGATAGACTTTAGTTAGTATTTCAGGCTGTATGTCTGGAAGGTCCATGTGTATGTGAGGACAACAGAGAAGACTAAGAAGATGCAAACTAAAAGAGTGGAATGAAATCACTGAAGAAGGAAACCAAACATGAGGCAGCAGAGTAGACAGAGCAGAAGGACATATCAGAGGAACAGAGAGAAAACAGAGAAGTAAACACAGTAATTTCAGTAATAAGAATTGTAAATTAGAATGAGTGATTGTGTATGTATGAGATAATAAAGTTGTATGATAGTGTATGTATGTTTTGTTATGTTAATGTTTAATAACTTGCTGTCAGCATCTTATATGTCAGTGGCCATAGAATGTAATCAGTTTAAGCTAGTCTCCAATTGTAGGATATTGCATTTTTGGGGTACTTTAATGTGCATCTCTGCTAACAGAATTTTATGCCTTTGCTAAGAAAATGTGTGGTTTATTTTTTTAATATATGTTTTAGATTGCTTGGTTTTTATAATGTTATGTGTTTTAGATTTATTGTGTCAGGAAATAGTGTGTCAAATAAAGGTTATTTTTGTTTTCTGCCTGAGTGTCAATCCTTTGAGTAGAAGGCTGTATCTGTGTCCTTCCAAGGGTTAATGGCATTAGTCTGTTTTGGGGAGTTCTTCACAGGTTGGAGGGAAAACCCTGAGCATTCCTCTAGAGTGGGCCACCTCTGCTTACCTGCTAAAGCTGACAATTGGTTTACTGATATAGGCAGGCTGTTATAGGAGTGCCTTAGGTCCAATTTTGGGGTAACAAATCAAGCATTGAAAAAAGGCAGTGGTCTTAAATTGAATTCAGGAAAGACAGAAATAGTGCTAATAGGGAGTAGTAGTCCCTTTGCAAAGTTGGATAAGATGAGCATGTCTCCCACAGTCAAATATATATACTCTCTCTTAGTAACAATAATTGGCAGTCTGGCAGGGCTGCTGCACTCTTCACTGAACCTTGAGAAGAATGCAGTAGGAACTACAGTTATCTTGTTGAACCTTTAACTAGCAAAACGGCTCCACCTAATCTCATAAGGGATAGCCATTGAACAATGTGACTTGTTTATTTACCTACAGGTTGCTACAGGATTTTCCTCTTCCTTAGTCTTGACAAGAAATTCCCAGACTATGTGCAGCTGGTGCACAATTCAGTGGCTGTCTCACTGAAAGTGATAAAAATATTTCATTTTTTAAAAGTTGTTTCTGTCTAGCAAGGTTTTTAATAGAGTCATCTTTTGTTTCAAAGTTTTCACTAAATTTAATCAAAGTGTTCATTTACTGAAAAAAAACCCAGTTTTTGTTAAGATTTTCATTTATGATAAAAAACATTTTTCGACAAAACTCTTTTGTTCTGAAAAGTTATGACCATGTCTACAGTCTTAAGCAGAAGAAGGCATATTACACTAGTACTCTATAACATATACTGGTTTCTAGTCCCCTTTAAAGGAGGTTGGTAGCCATGTTAACCTAGAGAAAGCCTCTCCAAGTTATCAGATATGCAATGTGATCAGGCACTCAAATATAGGTTCAAGGAAGCTTCTCAACAAGATGTCCAAGATTCTGAAACACCATCCCAGAGCATGTCCTGAAGAGTCATACATCTTTTGGACATGCTGGGAATGACAGCTTTTCATGACAGCATTCACTAAAGAAACAGAAGGAGAGAAAATGCAACATTACTCTCAAAGTAGCAGTCCAAGATTAAAACTAGAGCAGAACAGAGAACTGACATCATGCTCCCAGTGTGGGTCCTGATCATATCAAAAGAAGAATGAAGATCCAGCTGTTCCCTTGCTGATCTGACTGTAGTTTTAATCTATGTGCAGTACCTAGATAATATAGTGATAAGTGACTCGTAAATGCCATATAGACAAGTGATGACAGAACTGGAGTCAAAATGATATTGCATATTAAAAGAATATACTTTCTCTTCCTATGTCCATTTCCAACTAAAGTATCATTATAGGAAGTGAGTATCTATCAGAGTCAGTTAAAAAAAAGTGATACCAAGAAGATCCTTTGAACTAACAGGATACCCTTATTCACCCCTGGTAGATCTTTGTAGTGTGGTGTTTCTCTTGTAACCTGCTGGAGCTTCCAAAGAGTTCTAAGATCCCCTCCCCACCTGTGGGTTCAAAGTAAAAAAAGTCTTTCATTGCAATAAGTCCCTTCAAGAAAAAACTTCCTGTGAGTCTCACAACTGTCATAAGCTAGCAGCTGAGAGAGAGACAAAGAGTGACAGATACGGGCAGGGGATAAAACAACACCATCACTGTCAGTTACAGACATACCATAGCATAAGTGTGGGGCAAAAAATAACTCTCCTTTAACTATTGCAAAAGAAGTAGAATCAACTTTTTCCTAACATGAGTGGATTTTCTCTTGTAAAGTGTCCTCTACTGCCTTATGTTTTGTTTTTCCCTTGACACTGCACTATGATATTGCTTCAGAGCAGTAGACAAAGTGAGACAGATGTGTTGAATGCAATGTGTTGTGCAATTACCAAGGGAATTGTTTCCCAAGAAACAGTGGCCATGCATCACTTTCAGGACTTTCTCCCTCATTTACTATATGGAGATGTTAATAATTTGCATAACAAGGAATGGGAAAAAATCTAACACAGATTACTGCACCTACCCAATCACATTTGAGGGGGGACATGAGAGAGAAAATAGCCACATTATTTGTGAATCAGCAGCTCTGCTCCTTACTACAAGCGATCAGACCAGGAAGTACAGCACCTTTCTGTGCAGCACTCAGAAGAAAATGAATTATTATAAATGATAAAGAGGACCATCTGCTTTTCCCATTATTTTCCATGCTTCATCTGCAAAGTTTTTTTTTTGTTTTTTAATGAGAAAATGTCAAAACTTATAAATAAAATATTTTTGTTAAGCAGAACATCGTTTCATGTCTTATTTACATTCCAAAAGCTCTCTCTACTGCCCTTGTTTTCTTTAGATGAAAAGTTTGAGCATAATACTTATTTCCAATATAATCAAATATGTGGTCATTATCTGTTGGGTAATGAATGGGGAGGAATAGCTTACCATGTTCTTAATCGTTTCAGGGGTGCAGATGATATCATTAACCACAAGAGCCAAGCTCAAGTGGTTTTGTAATAAAATCTGAACTGGGGTATTGATTTGCAATGTGGTCATCTATCTACAGCTTTGCTCATTGTGATTTATAGGGCAAAAATAAATTATGGTTATTTTTAGGAAAGTTTTGAAGATCAAAACAGGATTTAAAACAAACATATATTTCTTCTGAGCATCAAACCCATAATAAAAGTGGATAGCAGTGGAATAGCATAGTTACTTTGTGCTGACATTGTGACTAGAACATTGACTTCCTTTCATTGTGATGTAGGAGTGTTATTTTATACAACTGATTATCAGGGGGGGATTTTAATACGATTTTTAGTTGTTTGATACTTCTCTCTGTAATGTGCGGTACCAAGAAGTCCATGTGTTTTGAGAACCTGGATTCTAATTCAGACTCACAATATGACCTCCAATATAGTCACTTATCTTCTTATGCCTCCCTTTCTCAGATGAATAGAAAGCCAGATTTCAAAGAAGAAATATTATATCTGACCTGTGATTGGATGACTGTGCTACACAAAAAGGCTTCTCATATTTTTTTCAGGGTAGACCACATCTTACAAAGACTGTTTTGTGAACAACCTCTCCTGACATTCATTATCATAGATGACTTTCCCTCGCATTCATGATGGCATAACATCCCTGAGGCAACTACAGCAATTGCTTAAGCTACTAGTATTAGAGAAGTACTCAGTGTAGTGCTCTTTAATGTAATTCAGCAAGTGGGAAACAAACAAGAACCATGGGACTAGTCCACTCTCTGCAAGTACTCCATGGACCACAGCTTGAGAACTGTTGTGCTATATAATTAATTATTCACGGAGTGCTCCAAAGTATGGTAGGCAAATGAACAGACTT
This sequence comes from Lepidochelys kempii, assembly GCF_965140285.1. Lineage (NCBI taxonomy): Eukaryota > Metazoa > Chordata > Testudines > Cheloniidae > Lepidochelys > Lepidochelys kempii. The sequence continues at coordinate 182,385,217 of NC_136380.1, forward strand.
GATCTCTGCCTCAAAGGACTCTACATTTAAAAGTTTAAACCTAACACAAAGAGAGGGTGAAGAGAAGCAATGAGAAGGCATTAAGGGGAAGAGAAGACAAGTTACAAAAATGGGTGACACACCTAAGCTACTGAGATGCCTGAAGGGGGTCTATATATACCTAAACAGTCTCTTAAGATAAATAGTTATATACACAGTTTCTAGGCGAAGGACAACAAAAAGGGGGAGGGGGTAAACTCATGTAATGATGAAGGCAAAGAAAGATCAGTAGACAATGAAGAGAAGAGGTGGGAAGGTGAGGCTAAAAGGAGTTAATGGGATGGGAATGATGTTTGAAAAGAAGGAAGTTGAGAAGTATTGGGTAAGGACCAACATGAAGATGTGGCATCATGGGACTATTACCTAAAGGTGGTGGTAGTGAGCCAATAATTCAGAGTCATACAGACGTTTTGTGAAGTCTGGTGCTCTAAGCCAGCTGTGTGTCACCAGGGGATTTCTCTATGCAAGAGAAATCTGCATCTATCCCTTCAGAGCAGTTTTCTGGCTTCTATGTACTGCTGGAAGACTGGGGGGAGGGGATATTAACAGTCCCAAGGAAGGCTTCAATGTATTACATTAGGTCCCATTGTCATGCTGGTTTCTGCTTGAAGACAATTAGAGCTGGTCAAAAGTTATCTGACAAAGTTTTTCCATGTCAGAAAATGCCGTTTCATTTAAATTGAAGCTTTCTGCAGGAACATGCTGATTTTGATCAACTTTTGCTTTGAAAATAATTTTGATTCACAGCAACTTTTCATTTAAGAAATTATATTTTTTCTAAAAGGCAAAATCAGAGCAAAACCTTTCAGTTTTATCAAAATTAAATGTTTTGATTGAACTGAAAAGGAAAAAAAAATCATTGGAAGGGAAATGTTCCCATTTGGAACAAACACAAATTTCAAAATTGTAGAATTTTGGACAAAATGAAAATATGAGTTCCTGCATAGCTCTGCAGACAATGAAAATAAAAACTGCCTCACTTCAATGTGATCAAGAAATGGGTAACTAGTCCTATAATAAATCTGCCCACTTTGCTTCAAAAGAGGGATAAAGAACACAACCCCTCTCCAAATGAACACTCTGTACAGTTCTGTAGCCCTTGGGCCTGATACTCAGCTGGTATAAGTCAGCAAAGCTCCATTCTGACCCTTTACTTATTGTGAGAGCAGTGGACAGTGGATACAAGCTGTTCCATGTGATTTGTTGATGATCTTGAATTTTAGGTTCTTTAGTTGCATCCGGAGGTTGGGCAGGAGTTCTTTGTACATTTTATATATTAACCATTCATTCAACACACTGGCTCTTGCTACTGCATGGAAACAGGCTTTGCCTGAGAATCTGTTGCACGGACTGTGTGACAGGATAAGTTAGAAGATCCAATTCTGTAATTTTACCTACAACTTTAAAAGGAGGGGGAAAAAAAAAAAAGATACCTATCCCAGTGAATTCCTACTCTTAGGTCCATGCTTCTAGCATATGAACAGGCTAGATCACCATGACCCCTTTGTGGCCTTAGAATCTATGAATAGTTTCAGAATTTTGACACAATGACACAGCTGTAGAATCAAATCATGAACCCTCAGTCAGTACTTTAGGTCCTCCCATATGTTGTAGGGCATCTCCTTTCAGACTCTGGTCAGCAGAGCTGCTGGGCCTCTTGCTGATGGATAATGCAAGGTGAGTCAGTCTGAAGTGTTGTAAGGCTTTCATTACTCTCAGATATTTCTGTGTCAGATCACTAATAAACACACCAACTAATCTTTGTCTCGTCAATCAACACTTAAGAGAAACAAAGGATTTTCTTGTAATTAAGGCCCTCTGCTCAGGAGATTATGGTTCAGTTCCCAGCTCTTCCCCAGGTTTCCTGAGTGACCTTGGGCAAGTCATTCATCCTCCTAGGCCTCTGCTCCCCCTCTGTAAGATGGGGATAATACTTTCTTTCTCCCACCTTTTGTCATTTTAGGTCCTGATCCTGTAACACATAACATGGGGTTAGACTACAGTGTCTGCATGGAGCCCATAGAAGTCAGTAGGGCTGTACATGAACACAGCTGGCTTCCCACAGACTGTACAAGATCAGGATCTCTCTGTGTGTGTTTGTGCAGAGCCTCGTATGATGGATACCCAATCTAGATGTTTTTGTACCAAAAATAAAAATGATAAACAACAGTTCCTACTTCTATCAGTTGCCAGGTACATTGTAGTTCTTGTACTCTGAAGGTATACAACCCACTCGCTCATGACTGAATAACTCTTACTCTCAGAGTTCAGAATTTTCCTGTAACTTGTGTACGTTTCCCTTCTACTTCTAATTGCTTTTGGGTGGGGGGGGAGGGTGGGGGGTGGGAGTGAGTATCTCCTCCTGCCTCTGGAATGAGCTGAGCATATAATGTAGGGGACAACCCTCAATCTTGTCTGAGTGGTGTGTGAGAAAACGCTATACATAACTCAATAGTTCAGAAGTTTGAGTTTACAGGTGTTCCTGTCTAGTCACAAGCTAGCTGCACAGGTCTAATCGGCCAGGATATATATCTTCAGAGAAAAATTACTGTTATGCAGTTTTCTTGTAGAAAAGTGGCTTGCACAACTCTGGTTTCTATTGACATCCATGGGATTTGTGGGTGCACACCATCTCTGGAAATCAAGCCAAAAGTCTGCAGCACTGTGAGAGAGGTAAAAGAGGTTTAGTTTATTAGTTTGCATGGAATAACCCATTTGCTAAACAATTTTAATCTGCTAGAAGCAAAATGCATTATGAGTAGCATACTGGAATTTTATTCTACTTCTAGTAACACCCCTGATTAAATGTAGTCTGTAGTTCACGCCTACATTGGAGAACAAAAGTGGATTAAGTATAGGTCAGAATAGGATGCTGTTAGCTGACAAGTGTGGCAAATGGATGCCAGTTGTTGGAATTCACAACACGGGGTCTGTAAAGTGCCCAGCAAGAGAGCCTCTACAATAGTGACATTCATTAACACAAATTACTTTGTGATAGATCACAAGATTCTGTAGCAGCATGTCATCTAATAATGGTATAGTATACCATGTTAGAGGTTCTGCAATACCTCACAGGGTTCTGCCAACTGCACAGTGGAGAGCTAACACTTTGCATGTGACAGCAGTGCATGAGGCCTATTAGGGAGCAAGGCTCTTCAGTGCAACTTAAATAGCCAAGAGAAAAAATTGACACCATTAGCTACTACACAAATATTGGATACCTTCCTTTGTTTCTCAGTTTATTATCCAAAACAACAGAAGTTTCTCAGTAACTCTGGTGTTATAAGACCAAAAAAGATATAATTGGCCCAGCAAGATTAGTTTTGGGTTCCAATGAATGCTTTCTTTGTAATAATTCTCAAGAAAAGATAATTTTATGGATAGGGATTTAAGTGTAGTTGTTGGAAACAGTTAAAAATGGCCTTGAAAAATCACTCTCATCAGTGCTTCTAACTAACACGCTACACTGTGCGATTCCAAATTAGGGACTTAATCGCCTCTTGGTAAACTTGCGCAACTCAATTCTACAATCATAATCATATAATTGTAACCTGTCTAGATATGACCCATATCACAACATAGAGTCTTGAGCCCTCTTCCTACAACTGGCTCCGTGAGGACAGAAGTCCACTGAACATAGTGGAGCTGTATGAGAGTGCTGGAGTCTGCCCACCTGGCGCCAATCAGGTTTTGAGCATTAATAAGAATTTCCCAGGCACAAAATGGAAGAATAATCTGTGAGTCAGTGGTTATTTAGGATAAGAAAGGTACACAATTAAAAGAGTGTCAATTGTACCACTATACCATGCCTGATCAAAACAACAAGAAGTCTGGTTTAACTTACCAGTAAGTAAAAAATAGAAAGGGGCTTTATTACTATTATTAGCAATTGATTAGCCCCTCAAAAAAACTATACATACACAAGTAATACCAGGTCTTGTTAAAATGCTATATTGTATTGTCTGAAACAACGTTAGTGCGGAGTCTATTGTATCAGTAATATTTCTGCACATTACAGTTTAAGAATGAGAAAGTAACAATAATATTCCTTGGGCACTAAATTCAGCCCAGCCAGCTCATGCGGGTCCAAATTGCTTCTCCACTCACCAGAGGGGCCCACCAAAGCCCAACCCACAGCAGAAAAAGCCTAGTGGTGCTTTAGGTTCTGCCAGAAGCTCAAGAAGAGCCTTGTAGGCATAGGCTGGAATAGGGACACTCTAAACCAGTGTATCCCTCTGCCCCACCTTACTGTATCTCCTCCCAGAGAGAGCTGCACAGTTTGGGGCCTTGCTTACCACAGAATGGAACGCTTACAGCCACTTTCAACACTGGATCTATGTGCAGGCTCTAGCCCACCCACTTAGCACTTCCAGAAGTTTAGAGACAGGGAATGACACTGGCTCTGCCTATGCCCCCAATCCAACAAAGCACTAGACAGGAAGTGTTGACACACGCTGAAGTGTTCTGTTGAATAGGGGCCACAGAGATAGTCCAGTCTAGATATGAGCAACATTGTCCACAAAGTAAATTGAACATTGTCCCTGGGACAAACACTTGCCTTTGAAAACAAGTGGCAAGAACCCAAATTCATAAGGATGTTCACCAGCTTGAGCAGTTCCTCCAACTTTGCAGAAGCTATGATGGAGGCAAAGAAATATATCCTCGTCTCCTGCACAGCTAAGTCATAGTATTTCAAAATTTTATTTGTGCCTCTTTTAAAAATTCATTTGTCTTCCTTCTGCTTCATTTGTTGCAGGTCATCTATACCACATGGTGAGCTATAAAGATGATATAGGAACACAGAGGCACATGGAAACTGTTACATCAGTAGTCAAGGACAAAAGATGGATATCATACCAAGCCATTCATAAAGTATTTGACAACTTCAGAAAAATTTTCCCTGGCAACATCTGAAACCAAATTGGGTCGATTAGCTTCTAAGAGAGTACCAATACAAATAGACCTTCTGGAGAAAGGTGTACCCTCAGGTCTGAATGGAGGCAGTGTTTCCATGAAAAAGATGCAACTTCTCTCTCTTTCCTTCCATTCCAATCCCAGAACAAAAAAAAAAGTGTGGGAGTGCTTAGCCAGAAGCCACTTGAAACAGCCCATGATTGTTGTGACAACAAGGACACCTTCTGTTAACAACGTACATATATATCAAAATTAATAAATACATTTTAAAAAGATAACATAAGCAGCAATACTGTCTGTAGAGAATTGGGGCCTGTCTGATAGCCCCATTTTCCAGCTAGACCCAGGCTTGCTCTTGCTGAGACAGTGCCCTCCCTGGAACCTTCTCACAGATCCTGGGAAAAGTAGTTTCCAGCAGGGTCTGTTGTTATGATTTCTATTCTTTTATTTCAAGTCTCCTCAACAAAAGATCAAAACTTTCCCAGTCTGTCCCTCATCCTGTATGTGTCTCCAGCTATTAGTTCAGAGCCTCTATGATAATATGACTTCCCACAGTCTCCCTTCTGTCCATTTTGTTTTTAAGAGCAGTTCCTCCCAGCAGCAGCTCTAGCCTCTGGCAGATATTGAAGCTCTCTCTCTTTATTTCCTGCTCCTCTTTTTATGAGGATCAGCCTGTTAAGCTGAAGATCTTTTTCCAGGTGCAGTGGGTGGGACTAATCAGTCAGCCAGCTGCTGGCCTTTGCCCCAGGGGAATGGTACCCTTTATACCTTCACACCATCTAATTTGCAGAACAAGTTCATATTCAATAATACCATCAGAAATACATTATTTTTATTGCATTTAGAACAAAACACAATGCTCAGGCAAGTCCACAATTCTGCAGTGTGAGTTCACATATGTATGTATGCAATATTTCATAATATGCAGAAGCAGATAGGAAAAAAAGCAGGGACAGGTAGATGTTGGGGGATAGTAATGGAAATACCAATAAACCACTCCCTGTAGCAATCGCATGAAACACGGTTATAACTGACAGACCGCTATCAGTTGTAGAAACATTTAGGCTGTCATTTCGAAGGGACACTATCAACGAGTATACAGCTAGTGAAGCACAATCATGGCATTCTTTGGTGATCTGCAGAGTTGAGAGAAATGATAATTTTTGCAAAAGCAATGTGATATTCCCCTATATAAGCGTGCTCCACTAATTCAAGTATTTCTATACGGGTCTCTTTGACTAGTAAAGAGGTTTTTTTTAAAAAACAATCCATATTAATTACAATACAAATAAAGAGAAATAGCAGCAAGAAGGATAAGAACTACTCTTTGAGGGATTTGTTTTTAGGAGAAGGAAACGGAAGGATGAGGTTGTGAATGGATTTCTTGAGCTCAGTTTGGGTTTGAACTCATGCCCATTGTGGTCAATGGCAAAGTTCCCATGGATTTCAGTGGGGCAGGATCAGATAGTTAGAAGCCAACTGGGGTGAAAGTAAGGGAACCAGAATTTGATCCCTTGAAACTGAAGTGATACTAAGAGCAAAATTATCTGAGTAAAACCCAACAGCTTTCCCCAAGTTATTATATACAACCTATTAGTCTCTCACCCTCTATTTAATTAGGAAGCTTTATGGATAATCCAGAGCCAGGAAATTGTGTTGATATACTTAAATCTTTATTTTTCTATGGAGCACAAAAACGACAATGATGCACTCAAGCAAACTCCATTCTGAGCCTGTCCATAGCAAGTGAACTATTAATTATGGTGAGTGGCTTAAGGAAAAAGAAAATTTCTATTCTAAAGCAACCAAATATTTTCTGTAAACTCAAAAAATCTCTTCCTTTCTGTCATATGTCGGGTAGAAATTTCAATATTCTTAGGGAATCTGCTAAGATAGAACAGCAAAATGAAGAAAGCATAGTATGACTATAAATTAGTCTGCAATTTCTCATGTGAAAAGGTTGACTCACCACTGGTGCCTCTTTGTTGTGGGGCATAGCATAGTTGCCCTCGCCTCACTAGCTATCTCCAGCCAACAGCTGCTCCACTTCTGCAGTGACCTGCCTTTTCCTGTGACTTGGCCCTCCAGCCAGGTCACTTTAAAGTTTCTCCCTTTCCAGGGTAGGCCATGAACAAAAAGCAAGGGGAATTAATGCAAATAAACTGAGCTCATAATAAAGCTCCTGCTTTCAGTCAGCCCTTTCCACAGGAGCTGAAAGTCTATTCTCTTCCATGGTCTGCTCACAAGTGAGCTGCTCTGCTCCTCCTCCATCCTGTGTATGCCTTGAAGGTGTGGTGAGGCTGCCTGAGTCTGGAGCAGCTCCTTAACCCCTTGTTATCCAGTGTAGCATTTGTAACCCCCCCCCCCCTCAGTCATCTATTAGCAGGATTAGAGAAGAGTTCTCATCTGTGTAGTTTTACATCTGATTTTACACAACTATATTGTTAAGATGAATAATTATTATAATAGCTTTTACTATCCTGGATCCCACTCCTGCTTTCTGAGGAGTCAGCAGTAGAAGACCTACTGACAACAAAGGGATCAGGATCAAGCCCTTATATACAATAGCAAATACGTATCTTTTGTTAATAATGTGCTATGGAAACTGTGTTCCCATAACTAACTTTTTTGTGTGTACACTCAGATCCCGAACCTGCAAAGATTTACATACCTGCTTAGCCTTATGCTCTGTTAGTAGTCCCACTGAAGCCATCAGAGACTTACTATTTTCAGCAAAGCATTGTGCATCACATTTATGGCAGCAGCTTATCTCACTGACAAATGCGTCACCTTTGATATGTTGCCATCAACTGAAGTAAAGCCTTAGGTCAAACAGGGATAGGGCTCAGCTCTTAAAACAGCTCAGAACTCAGTTTCCCCTTCCCCTATGCCCATCTTTTGGGGAATTTGCATGCAAATTTTGCCAGATGAGTCTCATTGACCAAGTGGCTAAAATTCCTGTTGAACTTCTCAAATTTAGATCTCATAAGGCAACACTGTGGAATTTGTATTTAGTGGAGGAAATGATGGTAATAATTTAATACTAAATGTTTCTCACAGCCTGACCAAAGTAGCTCTACAAACTAAAAATAAAATAGTTATAAAAATGTAGCACAGTAAGAAGTATTCATTAGGGCATACAAAAAGCAAGGAACATTATAGGCACTCTATTGAGGGTCATTTTTGTCCCTCATATAACTGTGAAACATTGACTATTAATTAAATAAAATCTTACTCTGCATGCATAGAGACCCACGCAGATAGGCATTTGGGGTACCGCTGTACACACACGATAGTCTTTTATGGGAAAAACACTTGAGCAAAATAAAGGACAAAACTCACAGCATTTGTCTGGTAGCTCTCTCTTATTGCTGCTGGTCAAACTTCAGTATGCTTATCCAGGCTATGCCGATTACAGATGAGCTGAGACTAAAGTTCCCAACTCACCTGGATAGCAACAACGAAATATATGAAAATAAAATAATGCCTCCCCACCCCATAAATGAATAAATCCATGAGCCTTGTACCTGAAAGAGTCAGCTAGCTGCACCTGCTCCCTAGGTTTGGACCAATATATGTTTAATCAGGAGTCAGCAACTGTGCCATGGCTTTAATGAGAACACCACCTACTCAGAGACAAAGAACTGCACCTGGAAGAGAATACGCTGTTTCTTAACTAACTGAAAAAGAAAGCTGTTTCATATCCTGCAGATTTCTGTGTATGAGATCATTTTTCCTGTGCATTAGAGTAGTGGCTCTCAAATTTTCCAGACTACTGTATCTCTTTCAGGAATCTGATTTGTCTTGAATACCCCAAGTTTCAGCTCACATAAGAACTACTTGTTTACAAAAACAGACATAAAAATACAAAAGCTTCACAGCACACTATTACTGAAAAATCACTTACTTTCTCATTTTTACCATATAATTATAAAATAAATCAATTGGAACATAAATATTGTACTTACATTTCAGTGTATAGAGCAGTATAAATGAGTCATTGTCAGGATGACATTTTAATTTGTACGGACTTCACTCATGATTTTTATGTTGCCGGTTGTAAAACTAGGCAAATATCTAGATGAGTTGATGTACCCCGCGGGGTACATGTACTACTGGTTGAGAACCACTGCTCTTGGGGACTAATCTTGAAGAATTTACCTGTGCAGAAATCCCGCTGAAATAAAAAAGGAGCTTGGAAAGAATAAGATCTACAAAATGACACCCTCTAGGCCTAATTCTTTACTGCCTTTCATCTTGTATAGTCATTTACACCTGTGCAAAGAAAGTAACAAATGGCAGCCAGTCAGAATGCTCCACTCAGTTACAATTACAATGGTGATAGCATTTTACACTCATTTTGTATTGCGGTAAATGACCATTGACAGTGTGGGACAGGGGAGAATCTTTTGACACTTATGATTATACCGTGTACATGGAAAATGGAACAAAACTTCTGGGTATCTTTCCATGAAATGTTTGGAAAGATGTAATAGCATTTTTCTTATTCAGTGGGAAAAAAAGGCAACATTAAATCACTGCCCTGTGCTTTAGTCTACTAAATCACACACTGAGACCCTGAGCCATCTTTAGCTGAATCATTTACCACTGATCAATGTAACTATGGTACCACTAGAAAAATATATAACTTTTCATATTGGCAAATCAAAAGGAGGATTTTGGACTAATGAGTGGGTAAAAGAATAATACCCAAGAACACTACAGCATAAGGAACATCTCTTAAGAGATGTGTTCATGGTTGTTTTTATACTGATAAAGAAAAACCTTTCCCCAACAACTGCATTTTACATTAATATAGAGGGAAACTTGTGGAAAGAAAGTCTACACAGAGTCCCATTGTGCATAAGAGTGATGATTTGCTGATTGAGGGCAGGACAACACTATTTTTCTTCCAAGATTAAAAAAAAAAGTTAAAAATAAATGCACAGTTAATACAAGAGCAACAAAGGAAGCAGTCAAGCAGACCAGTCAATGTTATAGAAGTGAGTATAACAGTAATCATAACAAAGAAAGTTAAAAAATAGAGAAAGAAATAGGAAATGCAGTTTTCTTTTTGAAAATGGGTTCGATTTCAAGTACTTATGAAGGAGATGGTCTTTAAACATGAGCTAAAGTCTTGTGTAAACTTTTCCACTCACCTTTCACAACACACAGCATATCATTCTTGCCCTACAGCAAGTGTAAGGCATACCTTGAGCAGAGGGTATGGTTTTTGATATAGACCACTCAGCACTTAATAGTAACCAGGCTGAGACCATCAAACTCATTTCACTGGTAACCAAAGTAAGTTCTAAAAGTGAATTAAGTGAAGCTTGTTAACATGTCTCCAAATGTGAACACGCTGTACTTGTGTGTGAAAGACCAAAAACAAGGTGGACAGAGAGGAGCACCTGTATATTTCCTATACACATATACATTTGGGAATTTTGTATTTCAGAGTTTCATACATGCAATCATTTAAATTAAGACTTTCCATTTACACTGTGTTAGTAGCTGGCATTATAAGGGAAAGTTTTGCAGCATACTTACCCTAAATAAAAGAGCAGTACAAACAGTATACCAATAGTATGAGAACTTTTATAAAGTTGAATCATTGGAAATCTTTGTGTGAGAAAAAATATTCTCCTGAGTTAAGTTTTCAGGAATTGGCCTTTTATTTTAGCTCAGAAAATTGAGTCCAGAGCATGTAAAGGAGCTGGACCCAAGGTGGATCTTCCCAGCTGAGAATTCCCCTAGCTTGGATGTGTCTATAGCTGGTTCTTCTGCCACCACCTTCCCAACTTCAGCATATGTGGGGGGACTAGCACTCTGGCTTTTCTCAGATTGCAGCAGAGAATGTAGGACATTGGTTTTTAGGTATGCTAGATTTAAAGTATATAACATCCAGTTTCCACTTTTTTGTAGATATGGAAACAAATCAGAACCTCACATGTGAACATCCTCCATACTGAGATTTAAAATCTGAACCCAGTTCCAGAATCAGATTTTGCCAGTGGTTCCTTTTTTTATAACTGTCCAATCAAACACCTCTATATTCAAACAGTGCTGCACTTTTCAGGGTGTCAATAGGCCTGGGTTATCTAATCATCTGTACGTACTATCCTTTTCCTGTACTTATGGATAAGTTGATAAGTCAGGCAATTAGATTCTAGCTCAGCTTTGTTATAAACTCATTATTTAAAAGTGGAATGTTGCTATACTACCCTTCCATCCTGCATTCCACCTTATTCCGTTCCCTGTCTTTTTTTTTGCTTCTCAGAAATAAATGTAACATTTGGCAGATTTAAGGTAAAGTACCTAAATGACACTGCTGATCTTTCCTCTCTAACTGAGTCATATGTGTTCTTGATAAAGAAGAGAATTAACATATCGTTCAATTGCATTTAATACATGATACATTAAACACACTAATAACAGTTCTACTGAACAGGAAGGGGCTAGAGAAGAAAGCTGGTGATATACGGTAGCTGTTGAATAATATGTTCAAATGTAACCAGATTATTTAGGGTTACTTAAGGAGGTATTTATATATCCATGGGAGTGATTATATATAATGCCTGTATCATGTATGTCTGAGAGTATTTTTACCCCTCCAATAATTTATTCTGATTTCAAAGACAATAGCTTTTCCTTGGATATTTCCCCTTTTTCAACATATACCCCTCTCTCCCATTTTCTTTATGTTATCATTGCTCAGTGTCATAGTAGGCTGTAACAAGTAGATGGCAATTACATGATTTTATGTTTTGTTAAGGCTTAACAATGATACAGCTCTCCACTCAAAGGTTTCTCACATTATTGTGCAATTATCTATCAAACTTTAATTGAAATATGGGGCAACAATTCATTAAGACCCGTTGAGGGATATCTTAACTTCAGGAAATTTATTCTCAAATAGTCGGAGCACTGCACAATAAGTAAGACTAAGTGAGTAGCTACAATATCAAACTCGTACACAGTTCCCAAAGACAATTTTGTTTTCATTCTGATAATTAGGAGTTTTATAAATTAATCACCTTCTGATTTAGTTTACCAAAATTTAAAGCAAATAACTTGGCAAGATAGAAAAAAGACCTTGGTACCACTGAACAATAAAGTAGCATTTACCTTACCTAGTATAACAATTAGAACATATTAATGTTAAGGGGCCAGACTGCATGAGGGCTACTCACCTGAGTAAGGGACTGAAAGCTCAATCTCCACGCTTTAAGGCATAATATGATCACTAGCTATAATCAGGAAGAATACTCTCTCTCTCTCTCACACACACACACGCACACGCACTCCTGGGATAGTACTATACAATCTTGTATGAGCATTATAGAGAATGCTTATTATTTTTGTTTTCCTAACATTTGTTGCAGGCTGCAGCTTGAAATAGTTCACCAGGGCCCCAATTCAGCAGTCCACTCATACTCATCAAAGCACTTAAGTACATGATTGACTTCAATGGGACTTAAGTACATGCTTAAAAATTGTGATGAATAAGGATGAATTTAATCACCTTGCTTTGCTGATTTGAGGTCCAGATTAGACATTAGGGACAAAATTGCATGAGTTAAATTAGCAGTCCCTAGCTCTATCTGATCTGCTATAAAAACAATTCGTACAGCCCTTCGTGAGAGAGAAACAGAATCACATCTCACTATCTGCTAATGAATAAGTGGTATGTGTTTGGTGAAGATTAATCAAACTTTGCTACAGATTTCTTTTATTGTCTATAACCTCAATCTAAATAATGTGCAATCTGATAAGTAATCAAGATCCACCTTGAGTAATGTGACCTCTGGATCAGCATGTTTTTGTGCAGCTAACTTATTCCTCATTTAATACAAAAAACACCTGAAACTGAATAAAAAAATAACCCCTGATTAAACAACGTGCAGTACTTTCTTAGTTATCATGCATATACCTTACTGTACCAAAATAAATTACTTTCATATTTTAAGATATAGACTGTGTTAAAAGGTTCCACACCCTATTTTTTTTACAGCGTACTTGTCATGGTTGTTATAGACTCCTTTACATCGTGGCAAAAGACATTTTTTAGATAGCTTAGCGTCGTTATCCTGCAGCATTATCGCCATTTCTTCCTTTCATAGAATTCCGCTAATCCTTCCTGTCTATTTATCCAAGTTGCTGCTTCTGACAGATCTAATGAATGTCATATCTTGTAGCATGTCAACTGGGTAAAATATTAAAAAAAAAAACAAAAGCAAGATTAACTTGGGTCAGTAAAAATAAATAGCTTATCTAGGCTCTGCATCACTTTTCCCCTTATATATTTTGCTTCTCAAAGATATCAATAATGTTCCATTTTCTGAGTCACCATTTAGAATGGTTGAGGATTTAAATGTCATACTTCATTATTGTTTGATGTGATAAAGGTTTAATCCATGGACCATCTTAGTAATGGTAACTGTTTTGCCAATTCCTTTTAGGAAATGCATTAATTTTGTTTCTAAAACCTGTCCTTTATCACAAAGTCTTTTGTTCTCCACTAGATACAGTATTAAATAGATCTTACTTAAAGTTAATCTAGAAATGTATTTTATGAAATATATTATGTGTTTCACATTAAAATTCTACCAGGTAAAGGCTCAATAGCTTTTCCCAATAGGAGAGATGGAGGTTAGGTGACACAGTGAATTAACTTTAAAACATTCAGAGCCATATGCTCCCACAGTCTGCATGTCAAAGAGTGTAGTAAATCACTACAAAAACCTGCCTCCCCAAACCTACCTCCAAATTCAATGCACAAGTTACAAATCCCTACTTGATATTCTACCAGGCCAGAAAACAACCTATATTTTCAGAAGTAAGGAATGGATTTTGGATTCCCAACTTCAGATGCCTTAAAGGGTCTTGATTTTCTGATGATGAGAGCTCAGCACTTTCTGAGAATCAAGCGTCTGTATGGTACCTTAATTTAGCCACCCAAAAATGGAGGGACCCAATATCACTGGCCACTTAAATGTAGGACAACAGCATGACAGCTGCCAATACGCTGGAGGGTAGGGATAGGATACAGAGGGACCAAGACAAATTGGAAGATTGGGCCAAAAGAAATCTGATGAAGTTCAACAAGGACAAGTGCAGAGTCCTGCACTTAGGACGGAAGAATCCCATGCACTGCTACAGACTAGGCATCGAATGGCTCGGCAGCAGTTCTGCAGAAAAGGACCTAGGGGTGACAGTAGATGAGAAGTTGGATATAAGTCAACAGTGTGCCCTAGTTGCCAAGAAGGACAATGGCATTTTGGGATGTATAAGTAGGGGTATTGCCAGCAGATTGAGGGACGTGATCGTTCCCCTCTATTCGACACTGGTGAGGCCTCATCTGGAGTACTGTGTCCAGTTTTGGGCCCCACGCTACAAGAAGGATGTGGAAAAATTTGAAAGAGTCCAGTGGAGAGCAACAAAAATGATTAGGGGACTGGAACACATGCCTTATGAGGAGAGGCTGTGGGAACTGGGATTGTTTAATCTGCAGAAGAGAAGAATGAGGGGGTATTTGATAGCTGCTTTCAACTACCTGAAAGGGGATTCCAAAGAGAATGGATCTAGACTGTTCTCAGTGGTAGCAGATGGCAGAACAAGGAGTAATGGTCTCAAGTTGCAGTGGAGGAAGTTTAGGTTGGATATTAGGAAAAACTTTTTCACTAGGAGGGTGGTGAAGCACTGGAATGCGTTACCTAGGGAGGTGATGGAATCTCCTTCCTTTGAAGTTTTTAAGGTCAGGCTTGACAAAGCCCTGGCTGGTATGATTTAATTGGGGATCGGTCCTTCTTTGAGCAAGGGGTTGGACTAGATGACCTCCTGAGGTCCATTCCAACCCTGATATTCTATGATTCTATGAATTCCAGATAGGGGATGCAGATAGGAGAAACACAGGAAGAATCAGAGCTAAACCAAAATCCTATGTATTTGATTCTTTTCTTTATACTTTTTAATTTATACTGGTGTAAATCAGGAATATTTCCAATGAAGCCAATTGAGTTACAATGATGTAAGATTTTTGTAAGCAGGAAGAAATCCACATGCTTTCCTACCTCATAAATGAAAGCATTGTACATACCTGCTTAAATCTGTCAGGAATTTAATATTACTCCAATCAGTATTATCTTGATAGAGGCAAAAGTTTGCACTTTACAAATTAGCAGAGTATAAATATTTAAGCGGACACTGATGGACATCAGGTCACCTGCAAATGGTGAAGATATATCAGCTTTGTTATGGATTGCAAGTGACTTGGAAAAGTTGTCCACATATTTCCACATATCATGGCCCCTTACTACAGAGCTCATATCATACAATGTCTCATATACTCCATACTTGTTTCTGTGTTTATCTTACTCTTTGCTTTCATGTTCGTAATCAACAGTGGAATGACATTATAGCTCTTACTGTCCATGCTTTACAGTATTAATTATTACTAATTTAACTCCCCTTTTTCTTACCAACTTACCTTCCTAACAAAAAAGAAAAAAACAATAATATTCCCCAATTCTTTATGGAATTCTAAGGTAATACCATTCTTACCTGGGGACCTTAATTTTCAGAATGCTTTTCAATGTTTTACATAGCTTTTCTGGGATAATTGGCTCCTCTAGCTTAGCCTTTCCTGACTTCATTCAGTTTAAGTTCTCCAAACAGGATCCTCTGCCTTTTCAGTGTTCCTAGACCTTGAGATGTGTATTCTCTCTTAGAATTCCCCCATTTCTGACTTGATGCCTTTTGTTTTTTTTTAACTATTCTGTGTAATCCATTTTGAACTCTTAAGAATATGATTACAGCTGAAGCAGCATTTTGCTTTAACCAATATGCAATACTGTAATTTGCTACCTTTTTTTCCCTGCATATATTTATAGTTCTCACAACTTAAAAAAAATTGAATAATTTCTTTGATTTTTGCATGAATAAGTAAGGACATTTACATATGTATTCTAGTAAATTCCTCCTGTAAAACTGTTGACAGTTTGCATTAATTGCCCTTCACATTATGCTTCCTTTGTTTATAGGAGATTAGAAAGAGCCTCCAACAGAGGTCCTTCCCAGCTCTCAGCATTGTTCAAGATAGTTTCTAAGCAGCATTATTAGCCTTATGAAGTCTTCCATTTCTGCACTTCTATTTCTATGAAATTTTCATAATGAGGTGTGTGTAATTAAGATTTTCATTAGATTCTCTTAATTCCCCTTGTACCAGTAAAAATGACAGACAAATACCTTGAGACTTTTTAATGCCTTAATTGTTCCCCAAGAGTTAGATTACAGAGTTAGGACCTGATTCATACAAATTTTATGCATCATTTCCCCAGTAATCCTTTTTTTTTAACATTTTGTTCAGAAATTTGATTTTGCTGAGGAAAGTACAAAAAATTCTGATTTACTTTAATCCCTTGAGATGAGTTACCATTTCTTCACTCTGCACCTTATTATGCTTTATATGAACTCCAAAGAAGAGGAAAGAATCAGCTAATAATAGCACATGCCATGGCACAATTAATCAGATATATACAGGGTTTGTTGTTGTTTATTTTAAATAAGGCTAAATTCTGTTCTTGGTTGCAACAGTGCACATATGATATGTTGCAATGAAGGTTATTCTGATTCATGGCAGTGTAACTGAGAACAGATTTTTATTTTGAAACACAAAATGCCATGGCAAGTGATGATCAAGCATCTTCAGACACAGATTTGTCAATCTAGAGATTGGGCTTTAAACTAGGCTCCAAGGGGACAAGTGAAAAAAAGCTCACAGGTAAGTAGGAAAAAAGGTGACCTTGCCAGAGGGCTGGAAGTTTTGGCTTGGGAGGGAATGGAAAATTACAACAGGGTCATAAAATCAACAAGATGGAAATAGTGGGGGAAACTGTGCACAGGGCTGGCTCTAGGCTTTTTGCCGCCCCAAGCAAAAAATTTGCCAAGCTCCGAGAATGCAACAGCGCAAGGGAGGAAGTGTTGCACTGTACATCCAGAACCTATACACTTATTCTGAAGTTTAGAAGAAGGTGAAAGGCAGACCAAATCAAAGTTATTTAGTGAATATAAAAGGGGAAAATAATAGAGCAACATCCTGGGATGGATCTGCTATACATCACTAAATCAGGAAGAAGAGGCCGGTCAGGCATTTCTAGCAAACAAACAAGAAAGACACAACAGAAATATCCCAAATAAAAGACCTTGCAATAATGTGGGATTTTTAATGCCCAGACATCTGTTGGGAAAGTAATAGGACAAAACACAAACTCTCTAATAAGTTATTGGAATGTGTTGGGGACAATATCTTATTTCAGATGATGGAGGAAGTAACCAGATGGGGCAGTCGTTTTAGATTTGATTCTGACCCACAGGGACAAATTGGTTGTGACTCTTGAAGGTGGAAGGCAATTTGGGTAAAAACAATCATGAAATGATAGTGTAAAAACAGTCTCTCTGGGGTGCCTTCCTAACTGAGCTGGGCCCCACACCAAGCCCATTTCCCACCACAGGTTTGGCCCAGTACAGGCCATAGCCTCTTACTGCTTTCAGTGGGCCCTGCCATTGTGGGCCTGTTTAATTTGTTTATGGGTGGGAGAAAAGCAAAGTTCAGCTTCAACACAAAAGAAGCCCCCCCCCGGAGTCAATCCAAAGGCAAGTATGTCCAAGGCACCAGCCTCAAATATGTTTAGGGGTGTTGGACAGCAATTTTGTTGGAGTCCTTATGGTTGGGTAGCCAGGTTAGTCTGTTCCTATTGGGCTTGCCCCTGGGGTTTCTTGGGCTCCTCACAGAGCTGAGGGATTGCTAGCACAAGGGTCCTTCATGATCTTTCAGAAGACACTCCCTTCTCAGGGCTTTCCCCCTTGCAGGCTGCCGCTTCCTCCTTTTAAAACCATCCTCCCTACCATGCATGACTGACGGGGCTGGAGGCGCAGAGCTACCTTAGCCCACAGAGCCTCCCAAGACCCTTCCCTGTCAGTGAGGGGTTTATACACCCCATCACAGATAGATTTCATTATTCAAAGGAAATGAAGGAGTGAAAGCAGCACAATAAGGATAACAGGCTTCAAAAAAGCAGACTTTAAAAAAATATAGAACTATTAGATTGGTTCCCTGGGAAGAAAATCTATAGGAAAAAGGAGTTCAGGAGAATCTGCAGTGTTCAGGAGATCTGGCAGTTTCTCAAAAAAGACAATATTAAACATATAACAGAAAACTATCCTGACATGAAGGAAAGATAGCAAGAATAATATGAGGCCAATATGGCTCTATCAGGAGCTCTTTAGTGACCTGAAAATCAAAAAGGAAACCCAACAAAAGTGGAAACATGGACAAATTTCTAAGGATGAGTACAAAAGAATAGCATAAGCATATAAGGACAAAATCAGCAAGGCTAAAGGCACAAACTGAGTTACAGCAATTAAGGGACACAAAAGGCAGTAAGAAGGGGTTCTATAAATACATTAAGATCAAGAGAAGAGCAAGGAAAAGTGTAAGTCCACTACTTAGCAGGCAGAGAGGACTAATAACACCAATAAGGCTCAAGAGTTTAATTACTATTTTGCTTCAGTCATCACTATGCAGGCTAATTGGGACCAGATGCTTAACACAATTAATATTAATAACAAGGAGGAAGGAATGCAAGCCAGATTCGGGAAATCAAGGTTAAAGAGTAATTAGATAAATCTGTTGCATTCCGGTTGGCAGGGCCCAATGAACTTCACCATAGGGTACTTAAGGAAGTAGCTGAAACAATCTCGTAACCATTAGTGAATAACTTTGAGAACAGATGGAGAAGACTAGAGAAGGACAAACATAGAACCTATCTTTAAAAAGAGGAACAAAGAGGACCCAAGGAATTATAGATCAGTCAGCCTAATTTTAATACCTGGAAAGATAGTGAAACAAATTTTTAAATAATCACCCAGAGGATAATAGAGCAATAAGTAATAGCCAATATGGACTTATCAGAAACAAATCACCCAAAACTAATGGATAGGCACAAAATAGCAGATGTGATATAGCGTGATTTTAGTAAGGATTTTGACACAGGTCCATATGATATTCTCATAAACAACCTAAGGAAATATGTTCTAGATGAAATTAATATAAGGTGGATGTGACGGGTTGGATCACAGAAACCCCCTTGGGGCTGCCACCTGATGTGCCTTTGTTGCCAGCTTGGGACTCCAGAACCCTGCCTGGCTGTGCCAGACATGCTTGCCGGCCACAAACACAGACCCAGGTCTGAACCACATCCCACAAACTGCAAGCTTAACTGAGAGCAGCTTACAGAAGTGTTCCTGTCTTTAACACTCAGATGCCCAACTCCCAGTGGGGTCCAAACCCCAAATAAATCCATTTTACCTTGTATAAAGCTTATACAGGGTAAAACTCATAAATAGTTCACCCTCTATAACACTGATAGAGAGATATGCACAGCTGTTTCCCCCACCCCCAGGTATTAATACATACTCTGGGTTAATTAATAAGTAAAAAGTAATTTTATTAAATACAGAAAGTAGGATTTAAGTGGTTCCAAATAGTAACAGACAGAACAAAGTGTATTACCAAGCAAAATAAAGTAAAACATGCAAGTCTAAGTCTAGAACAGTAATAAAACTGAATACAGATAAAATCCTCACACAGTAAACTTCCTTTTACAGACTAGTCTCCTTCTAGTCTGGGTCCAGCAATCACTCACAACCCCTGTAGTTACTGTCCTTTGTTCCAGTTTCTTTCATGTATCCATGGGGGAGGAGAGACTCTCTCTTTAGCCAGCTGAAGACAAAATGGAGGGTCTCCCACGGGCTTAAATAGACTTTCTCTTGTGAGTGGATACCCCTCCCTCCCCCTATGGATATGCCTCCCTCCCCCTGTGTAGAATCCCAGCTACAATATGGAGTTTTGGAGTCACATGGGCCAGTCACATGTCCCTGCATGACTCCGAACTACAGGTAGCAGCCATGGTTCACATGCTACCTGGAACGTCCTCAAGTAGACTTCCAATGTGGATTGGAGCATTCTAAGATCCATTGTTCCTTAATTGCTTCTTGACTGGGCACTTAATTTGCATGTTCCTTTCTCAAGAAACTGACCAAATGCTTTAGAAAGATTATTGAAAAATCAAGCCAGTACACAGCCAATATTCATAACTTCGAATACAAAAATGATACATGCATACAAATAGGATTAATAGATTCAGTAGATCCTAACCTTTATTTAGATAGGTTACTTGGCATATGTAGCATAAAACATATTCCAGTTCTGTTATATATATTCATAAGCCTATTTCCATAAAACCTTATGGGGGGCACCGTCACAGTGGATACACAACTGGTTGAAATACTGTATTCAAAGAGTAGCTATCTATGTTTTACTGTGAAACTGGAAGGATGTATCGGGTGGGGTCCCACAGTAGTGTATCCTGGGTCTGCTACTATTCAATATTTTAATTTTGACTACTTGGATAATGGAGTGTAGAGTGTGCTTATAAAATATGCAAACGTACCAAGTTGGGAGGGGTTTCAAGCACTTTGGAGGACAGGATTAGAAATCCAAATGACCTTGATAAGTGGGGGAATTGGTCTGAAAGCAACAAGATGAAATTCAAAAAAGATAAAGTGCAAGTATTGCACTTAAAAAGAAAAAATCTAATGAACAAATACAAAATGGGGAATAACTGGCTAGGCAGTAGTACTATAAAAAAGGATTGGGGGTCAGAGTGGATCACAAATTGAATATGACCCAAGCATGTGATAAAGTTGTGAAATAGGCTAATATCATTTTGTGAAGTATTAACAGTAGTGTCATATATAAGACATGGGACTTGGGAGGTAATTGTTACATTGTATTTGGCACAGGCAAGGTGCTATTATTGAAAAAAAGTGTGGATAAATTGGAAAGAGTCCAGAGGAAAGCAATAAAAATGATAAAAGGTTTAAAGAACTTGATTGATGAGGAAAGGTTTAAAAAAGGGGCATATTGAGTCTTGAGAAAAGAAGACTGAGAAGGGACCTGATTATAGTCATCAAATATGTTAAGGGCTGTTTCAAAAATGACAATTGTTGTCTATTTCCGCTGACACTAAAAGAAGTAGTCGTGTGTTTAATCTGCAGCAAGGATGAATTGATTTAGATATCAGTACAAGGATAATAAAGTACTGGAATACATTACCAAGGGAGGTTAGACATACACCTGTCAAAGATGGCCTAGATTACTTGGTCCAGACTCAGCATGAGGGGATGAACTAGATCAGTGTTTCTAAACCAGAAGTATGCATACCTCTGGGCATATCCAGAGGTCTTCCAGATGGTATGGCAACTCATTTTTGCCTAAATATTTGCCTAGTTTTACAACAGGCTACAACCCCTCCCCACGCACCAAAAGAAGCAAAGAACAACAAACCTCTCCCCCCAGACCCTAGTAAAGTCAGTACAAACTAAAATTTCATACAGACAGTGACTTGCTTGTACTGCTCTATATACTATAAATCAGGGGTTCTCAACCCCTAGGGTGGTCGCAAGGGCAGGGCTGCCATTAGGTGTGGAAATCAGGGCAATTGCCTAGGGCTCTGCACCGCAGGGAGCCCTGTGAAGTTTAGTTACATGCTTCAGCCCCGCCGCCCATGTAGGTCTCAGCTTTTGTATCTAGAGGGATTCACATCCTTGCCCATAGATAGTCTATGATTTCATACATTATTGCAGTAAATTCAACTCTCTCTCTCCATAGGTTAAATAAAGCTCTTTCATGTGGCAGATAACTTCAGAAGTTGCTTCTTTAACATTTACGGCCGGGCTTTCACTATGCCCATGCAGCCCTCGGCATTTCATGTGTGTTTATCCAGACTTTTCAGAAGAGATGGAATTCCTGCCACCTACTCTTCTAAGAATCTCTTTATTTCTTGCCTGTATTCTCACTGATTGAAGTAGGAGAGGGAGAAAAAGTGTAAGCTGCCTCTTGTGGTGGTGTTCAAGAGGCTGGTATTTAGGATTTGAAGAAATCTACCATTTTCTCCTTCAGTCAGATGCACACTCAGAAGTAAACTGCTTGATACATATATGCATATATTAGAATTTTTGCCACAGCATTCAGAACTTTTCTAACATGTGTCTTGCATAGCATTACTCCTTATGCAGATGTCTCTAATCTACTAGCAAGTGTGGAAAAGAGGACAGATTAATATTACCTGGAGACAGTTGCAAGTATTTATAATTGTGATTATAACAGTTACATGGGAATCTTCTGCAATAATTAACCTACTTCTCAAAATCAGGCAATTAAATCCTTCTTTCCCTCCTCTACACACACACAGACAGTCACATATATGCTACTTTTTTCAAACCAATACTTCACAAAGATCAACTAAATAATTTATTCAGGGAAACATTATGTTTCCTGTCTTCATTTTCAAAGGGAGGTAGGGAAGTGTTGAACAGGGTGGAGGGGAAGATCTGAGTCCCTCAGCCACATGAACCCATTGCAAAATCAGGATGAAAAACCTTACCATGATAAAGCAAACTCTTCTATATGGGGATACCTTGGCAGCCACACAGGGTATCTACACTACAATGTAAGCCCAGGGTTCAAACGCATCTTCAAGCCTAACCCCTCTTCCATCTACACACAAATCAAGCTAATCCAAGGCAGGGTCCCAGGACCACATAAATATTGAGGGTCTGAGATTGAGTCAATCTGGGACCAGGGTTAAATCCCTATTGCTTCGTAATGTAGATGCAGTACCACTGGACTAGTGCTCGAGCACAGTGGTTCTCAAAGCCGGTCCACCACTTGTTCAGGGAAAGCGCCTGGCGGGCCGGACCGCTTTGTTTACCTGCCGCGTCCGCAGGTTCGGCCAATCACGGCTCCCACTGGCCATGGTTCGCCGCTCCCTTGGCCCATGCCGCTTCCCGCAGCCCCCATTGCCCTGGAGCGGTGAACTGCGGCCAGTGGGAGCTGCGATTGGCTGAACCTGTGGATGTGACAGGTAAACAAACCGGTCCGGCCCACCAGGGGCTTTCCCTGAACAAGCGGCGGACCGGCTTTGAGAACCACTGCTCTAGCAGTCCACCAAAAGTATTTCACAATCTCACAGGCTGACTTTCTTCCTCCTCCAGCCAGTCAAAAGTTTGCTGGATGGTCAAGTTTTCTCACATGGCACCATGAATAAAGGGCCATACTTTGGGAGGGAGCTAGGAAGTCTGGGATATGGATGCTTAGACTTGGGCCTGTATGACACAGTGTAGATACTGGAGACCCAGTATTCAACAATTCCTAACCTGGGTTTACGGATGAGTATAGATTCCTAGGTTTCAAGTCCTAGGTTAACAAATCCAGGGTCTGCTAACTTGAGTTCTACTAACTCAATTACTTCAGTTGGGTTCTGTGCAGGTACAGAGATCCTGTGCAGAGTGAGCAACTTGCAAGATCAGAGACTGTGTCTTTTCCTTTTCCCCATCAGTCACCTGTATCTTTCCCTGATGAGAAATTCTTAATGCAAATCAAATAATATTTTCTTTACTTAAAAAAACCTACACTTTTTAACAGCTCTCTTGAAAAATATAACTGTTAGTTTATTTGATTGTGCATATACCATCAGTCTCATCGTGCCACTGATTTTTACATAGGACAACCCATTGTCTTAGCTTCCTGTGAATTTAGGCATCAAAACCCACAATCTTTGAATACATAACCTACATATTCATCTCTCTCTTTTGGTGGTCAAGGCAGAGCCTCTTTACCCCTCCTCCATTTCACTTTTTATGGTTCTGTGAGTCAAGAAGAAAGATAGAACTATAAGGTTTATATTCTAAATTCATAATTAATCCAGAACCTAATAAAGGGGGAAGGGTTTTTAAACATTTGCTAATATAGTCTCTGTTCATTTTGATGTTGATGTTAAAGTATTGAGCCTAGATTTTCAAGACTGACTAAGATGTCTCCAACTGGGTTCTTGAAATCACTAAAGTAGCCTGATTTTCAGAGAATGGGAGCTCAACATTTTCTAAAAAAACAGGGTCCCCTTAGGTGTTTCTAATTGAGTTCCTAAAAATGGAGGTACTTTTGAAAATGTAGGCCTTTCTAAAGGCCTCCTCTTCCTAAACTAGACAGTCTTTTTGGTTATGCTTTCTACAGAAATTCAAGATCATGTATCTATTCTATATTACATTAAAGAGTGTCCAGTATCCTTAAGAAAATTAGTCAGCTTGAATGTGTTAATTAAACAATGGGGTTCACATGGGAAACGACGGGTATGGAAGTTTTAAAGTAGCTACTTATTCACCATGGCTGCAGTACTCAAATGAGTGTAAGGGAGTTTGACACCCAACTCCCACTGATTCTGAATAGGATTCAGGTGCCCAATTCTTCTAAGTTCCTTTGAAAATTTCAGTCTATATGATATTTTCCCCTCCAAACTCCCCCAGATTGCTATCTGTGGTTAGAATTAAGCAAGACTTTGATGGTTGTAGAATGTATCTTTTCTGTCCCATTGAATTGAATCATGGGGCCAGATAAACAGTGTCACAATTTTACCCTTTTGCTTGAATGTCATGTAGTTTTGATTCATTGCCAAAATGTTGGTATTTGTGAGCAACTGCTTCTCTGCCTCAAAGACCTTCTCATGATGCATTGGAGCCTAGGACTGGGCCATACACCTTCTATTTTCAACAAGTGCACAACTTGTGGACTTTATTAGATCTTGGTGGGCCAGGCTGGGTCCGTTGCCAATGATGCGCTCTTCCTCCCACACCTGGCAAGCTGAGGACAACTTTGTCTCTTTGATGTGGATTGTGCCATGCTAAAACATGACAGCATCACCTTGAGAATTGATTAATGGTACTGTGCTTCACTTCGGGCAACATACTGAGCTGATATAGAAACTAAAACTTCTCATGCTAGCAGCACACTGCACCAGTGCTCCAAAATCAGCATTGCCTGGTACATTTCTGGATGGAAGTTGAAGTAACTGGTTTTAAGCTAAGAGTCCTAAATGCATGGTACATGATTACCTGAGAAATCACCTCTCCCTCTGTGTCTTGCGCCTCAGTAGAGATCAGCAGAGGGATTTGGGCTGGAGCCTTACTATAGTGAGTTGCTTGAGGATCTAGATTTGTTTACCTTCCAGGCATGCTGTAGAGGTCCAACTATTTCCCTAGGCATCTGGGGAAGAGGTGGGTTCTGAGGTGCAAGAGCTTAATTATTAGAACTGTGTGTGGTGAAAAGTATCTTATTTTCTCAGGTCTGGTGTACATTTAGGCTTGGCAGATTTTTAGGTGTTAATTTCAAAGATTAATACTGATTTTATTTTTAAGATTTGTCATTTCTAACTATTTTAATTTGCACAGTTGTAAAAAATTACGGGGCGTATGGTTGGGGCTAGGGCTGGAGAAGTGATGACAGCAGGGCTGCAGGGGGGTCCCAGCATGGACCAGTAAAACACTCTCTCTGCAGGCCCAAGATGTGGGGAAGGTTGTGGTACAGGTGGGGCAGAGCAGAGAACCCCGGCCAAGGCCACAAGGAATAGGTTTAGCCTCTGGCCACTTGGGAGTCCATCCTGCTGCTGGATATCTCCTTTCTGGGGCTGGCTCCCCATACTTCCAGCCAGGAGTGAGTAAGTGGGGCTGCGACAGTGGGGCTGCAAGGGACTCCCTGCACAACTGTGGGGCAGTAACAATGGATCCCTAAAGGCTCAAGGTGTGAGGGGAAAGCAGTGCCTGCTGACTTAGCAATGGATATAGACATATAGAGATATATAGCCTAGACTAACCTTTTATAAGGTGCGTGCACAACTAGCTAGAACTGCATACTCAGAGAATAGTTATCAAAGGTTCACAATTGACGTGGAATGGCATATCAAGTGGGGTCCTTCAGGGATCAGTTCTGAGTCTGGTTCTAGTCAATAGCTTCATCAATTATTTGGATAATGACAGAGAATACAGGTATAAAGTTTGTGGATGATACCAGCCAGGAAGGGGCTGCAAGTGCTTTGGAGGTTGGGATTAGAATTAAAAATTATCTTGACAAACTGGAGAAATGGTCTGAAATAAATATGATGAAATTCAATATAAGCAAATGCAAAGTACTGCATTTGGGAAGGAATAATCAATTGCAAAAATACAAAATGGGACATGACTGCCCAGGAAGGAGTATTGCAGAAAAGGATCTGGGGGGTTATAATGGATCACACATTGAATGAGAGTCAACAATGTAATACTGTTGCAAAAAAAAAAAAAAAAGCGCAAACCTCATATATTAGCAGGAGTATTGTAAACAAGACAGGAGAATTAATTCTTCCACTCTATTCAGCACTGATAATGCCTCTGCTGGAGTATGGTGTCCAGTTCTGGGCACCAAAATTTGGGAAAGATGGGGACAAATTAGAGAAAGTCCAGAGGAGCACAACAAAAATGATTGAAGGTCTAGAAGACATGCCCCACAAGGAAAGATTGAAAATATTGGGGATTTTTTAGTCTTGAGAAGAGAAGACCAAGGGGGGACATGATAGCAGTTTTCAAGTACATAAATGGTTGTTATAAAGAGGCGGGTGATGAATTGTTATTATTAACCACCAAGGACTGGACAATAATTAATTGCAGCAAGCGAGATATAGGTTAGAAAAAGGAAAACTTCCTACCTGTGAGGGTAGTTAAGCACTGAAACAAATTGCCTAGATAGGTTGTGGAATCTCCATCACTGGAGGTTTTTAACAACAGGCTAGACAGACACCTGTCAGGGATGGTCCAAACAATACTTAGTCTTGACTCAGTCCAGGGCATTGGACTAGATGACCTATCTAGGTCCATTCCAGTCCTACATTTCTATGATTCTCACATTTTTTTCTCATCAATTTCCATGTCAGGTGAAATCAACATTTACCAGCAACTAACAATTTACTTAGAATTCTGCCATGCCTATGTATATTCATTTGTTAGAATGGGAGCAGCAGTCCTTTTGGACATTGTTGGGGAGATTAATTATATAAGGGCAACCAGAGCATGAGATGGATGTGATTCTATATTTTATTCATCTAAATGAATACTAACCACTTTCTGTTACACCAGATAATTAACTTTTTCCTCAGCCACCTGACCAGAATATCTCAGTATAATCAGACTTCTTGGAGCCCACTTTTAAATGTCCAAAGCACCGTTTTGATATGTGACCTCTGACTCCAGAGAAACACCACAGTAGGATTCTAGGCAACAGTTACATAAAGAAATACTTATCTGATTAACAACATCATCAAGAATTCATTTTGCAAGAGATTCTTTAGAGTTCATATTTAACTTAAGATTCTTTAGATGACTTTCCTTTCTTCAGCTAGCTGTGCTAATGTTCTTGGATTTCTTTGAATGTTGGAAGGGTTTATTTTCCCCTCTCACTTTTAATTAAAAATGAGCTTTTAATTCAAAGCTCACTTTACTAACAAACCATCTTTTTCCTCTTTCAGGTCCACATTGTTCACAATCTTTAACATCCAACTACTTCTAATATATTACTTAATACAACATGGATGTGAAGTACAGTTGTGCATGCACACACACAATTTGTGCTATGAGGAATCAGCCAGTTTACCTCTAGTTAATAGAATATAGAATGTATTCACAACTACAGTAAGTACATTGGTACTTTGGTAGGCTGAATATCAACTTAAATTAAAGAACTTGAAGAACTCCTTTTCTTCTTTCTCAAAATCAGACCCTCTGCTAATTTCCAATTTGACAGCACAGAGTTGATCCAAAGCCTTCACAAAACTGGGGCAGAATGAAATGGGGCAGAAGGGAAAAGGCCCTAGGTTAGGTTAAATTCTCCCCCTGGTACCTTCCCAAACCTGCGTGGTTGAAAGGTCACACTGGAAAGTTAATAGAGGCAGGGAACTGGGGAGGACCTCTGGGAATAGGTCCCATTGTGCCACATAGCCCCTGCATCTGTGATTAAAATCCAGTGTAACAAATCATGATTAGTTCATGGCAATTAGAGCAGCATTATTTAATCCTCCATGATCTCTGAATTCTGTTACTGGAATCACAGTGTGCAGCCTGTGGCCTGGTAGTGAATGAAGCTTGGCATAGGACCAGCTGGACTTCAATTATTGGTACTCAGATGGAAGGGAGCAGAATGGAGAGAAGACAAAGTCCCAATAAGATGCTGACTGAAATCCAAGGAGTTGGGATCTTGGTTTCCTGTGGATCCCAGGCCCTCAGCTACTTATTCATGCCCTGAACTCCCTGCATCATACATGCTATGCCAATACTATCTTCCAGGGTGGTACATGCTCCTGACCCATGAATTTCTTAACAATACTCTGGTCATTTCTGCAATCTTTTCACAGAAGCAGAACACATGTCCTATATGCATTTCTTATCTTAAACCAAAAAACAAACAAACAAACTATGCAGGCAAAATATAAAAATTTCACTCAAAAAAATCTCAGTCATAGACAAGGATTTGAACCGAGTAATTGGCTCAGAAAATGTCTTGTCATTTCTCCTCCATTCTAAGAGCAAACCTACCTGATCTAGTATTGGTGCTTGAATTTTTTCTTGATCATGAATTTTCTGGCAAGAATGAGTCGGAAAAGCAAATGAAGTTGAAAGTCATCCGCTGATACACTCGGCATGCTGTTAATAGCAACATGGTAGCTGCAGATCTCCAATGTATGCTGAAACGGCAATGCCTCTTCACAGGTAAAGTGCTCTCTACCCTAGGATGCTGTGATCTGGATGTCTTAGGCCATCAATGAAATATTCTCCTTCAACATAAGTCCTTCTCTATCTTTCTCTTGCCTCATATCTACTGGTTTATCTGTTGGGTACTGTCTGATAAACTATTCATTCTCCACTGCTCATGTTTTTACTGTTCCTCTGTAATAACATTTATTCGCCAAAATGGTTTGCATTAACAGTGTCTTAGGTTCCCCTTCCCAGCTCTCCAAATTTAAAATTATTTATTCCCACAAAAGTGTTTTTTTTAGATGGTACTGTAATAAGTCTCAAGAGTAATTATATGTATTTTAGTTTTCTTGGGTGACAACACTTTACGTTCTGTATCAGTGGAATGTAAGGATCCAGATCCTTTCTTCTGAGTCATGTTTCTTCTCCTCTGTGTTATGTCTCCCACTGCCCAATAAGCCTCAAGCACCTTCAATAAATTGAATCAAGTTATTAGGAAGGGGAGTACATGTGAGGAAATATAGTGTCTCTTGACTATTCCCTGGTTGTTGTCACAACTCCCATAGCCTATCCTCAGTGCGTTTCTCAGCAGCAGTTTCATCATGTACTGATGGGTTCTAATTACATTTTAGCTCCATGCTGGAACTTTCTCTCGTTTGAAATGTCAAGAGCATTCAGTATGATTTAGGTGCCTATGTGGATTAAGCCTTTGTGAAAAAGAATTGCCATATAATGAATTATCAGGCGTAATGCAACTTCTGTTGGCAAGTCACTGGGCCAGACTCCTGAAAGAGATAATGGATAGATATATTTCATTTTGATGTTTTAATGAATATATGTCATTCCTACTTGTAAACATTTAAAAGTAACTATTAATAAATAGCTGTAGTGAAAATTAGCAAGTTGTTATGTTTATAGGAAAATGGATCATCAGGAATAACAGATTGTGCTATTATCTACTCATTGTATTTGGTGTTTAAAAATTATATTTATTTTGCTTTATAAAAATGGCACCTTCCATATTCCATATTCCTTGACATAACTTAAAAATGCATCTGAAGTGCAACAAATTAAGATAACCCAGCAAAAATCCCCCCCTTGAACAATCGCTTCCTTCCTTTGCCCATGCTTGGAAGAAAAGATGAGAAAAGATGCAATACATTTAGTGCCACATTCCTGTGATACAAACTTTTGCTAATTATTACCACCAGTTTTTGTAATTTTGTAAACATTTTATTATTAAATATAGTGGGACAGATGCTTGGCCCTGTTCTAGAAGTGCAAAGCAGCCATAAAGCCAGTGGATCCAGTCTCCTGAGGAATCCCCATAGGCAGCAGAAACTTTGAGTGCCAGATACTGGGGGGCAGGGGTGGCGGTGCCTTCTGCAGGGATTGGTACTAGGCTCAGAGCTATCCAAAGTTTTAATCAATTATCTGGAAGTAGTATAGAATGACTGAATGAATAGAATTTGCAGATGGTGCAAAGATTGGCAGAGTAATAAATAATTATGTGGACAACGGCAGTCAATCAAATCTGGATCACTGGGTAAACTGGGCCCATTCAAACTGAATGTATTTTAACTCAGCCACATGAAAAGTTATACATCTAGGAGTAAGGAATACAGGCCCTTCCTACACACTGGGGAACTGCATCCTGGAAAGCAGTGACTCTGAAAAGGATCAAGGGGTCAAAGTGCACAAGCAAGTGAACACAAGCAAGTGAACATCCCCAATATGATGTTGCAGCAAAAAGGGCTAACACAATCTTTGGATGTATAAAGAGGGCAGTATTGAATACGAGTAGGGAGGTGATTTTACCTCTCTATACTGCACTGGTGTGACTGACATTGGACTACTGTGTCCAGTTCTCGGATTCACATTTTAAAAATAATGTTGAAAAATTGGAGATGGTGCAGAAAAGGGACACGTACACACACTAAAGGGATTCAAGCACTGGAGAAAATACCTAAAAGTGAGAGACTTAAACAGCATAATTTGTGTATCTTATCAAAAAAAGTTTGAGCATTTACTTGATTACAGTGTATAAGTACCGTCATGGGGAGAAAATACCAGGTATTAAAGAGCTCTTTAATCTAGCAGAGAAAGACATAACAAGAACCAACGGTTGGAAGCTGAAACCAGACAAATGCATAGAATCATAGAATATCAGGGTTGGAAGGGACCTCAGGTGGTCATCTAGTCCAACCCCTTGCTCAAAGCAGGACCAATCCCCAACTAAATCATCCCAGCCAGGGCTTTGTCAAGCCTGACCTTAAAAACTTCAAAGGAAGGAGATTCCATCACCTCCCTAGGTAACGCATTCCAGTGCTTCACCACCCTCCTAGTGAAAAAAGTTTTTCCTAATATCCAACCTAAACCTCCCCCACTGCAACTTGAGACCATTGCTTCTTGTTCTGTCATCTGCTACCACTGAGAACAGTCTAGATCCATTCTCTTTGGAAGCCCCTTTCAGGTAGTTGAAAGCAGCTATCAATTCCCCCCTCATTCTTCTCTTCCGCAGATTAAACAATCCCAGTTCCCTCAGCTTCTCCTCATAAGTCATGTGTTCCAGTCCCCTAATAATTTTTGTTGCCCTCCGCTGGACTCTTTCCAATTTTTCCACATCCTTCTTGGGCCCCACACTACAAAACTGGACACAGTACTCCAGATGAGGCCCCACCAATGTCGAATAGAGGGGAACGATCACGTCCCTCGATCTGCTGGCAATGCCCCTACTTATACATCCCAAAATGTCATTGGCCTTCTTGGCAACAAGGGCACACTGTTGACTCATATCCAGCTTCTCGTCTACTGTAACCCCTAGGTTCTTTTCTGCAGAACTGCTGCCAAGCCATTCGGTCCCTCGTCTGTAGCAGTGCATGAGATTCTTCTGTCTTAAGTGCAGGACTCTGCACTTGTCCTTGTTGAACCTCATCAGATTTCTTTTGGCCAATCCTCTAATTTCTCTAGATCCCTCTGTATCCTATCCCTACCTTCCAGAGTATCTACCTCTCCTCCCAGTTTAGCGTCATCTGCAAACTTGCTGAGGGTGAAATCCACACCATCCTCCAGATCATTAATGAAGATATTGAACAAAACCGGCCCCAGGACTGACCCTTGGGGCACTCCACTTGATACCGGCTACCAACTAGACATGGAGCCATTGATCACTACCTGTTGGGCCCAACAATCTAGCCAGCTTTCTATCCACCTTATAGTCCATTCATCCAGCCCATACTTCTTTAGCTTGCTGGCAAGAATACTGTGGGAGACCATGTCAAAAGCTTTGCTAAAGTCAAGGAACAACATGTCCACTGCTTTCCCCTCATCCACAGAGCCAGTTTTCTCGTCATAGAAGTCAATTAGGCATGACTTGCCCTTGGCGAATCCATGCTGACTGTTCCTGATCATTTTCCTCTCCTCTAAGTGTTTCAGAATTGATTCCTTGAGGACCTGCTCCATGATTTTTCCAGGGACTGAGGTGAGGCTGACTGGCCTGTAGTTCCCAGGATCCTCCTTCTTCCCTTTTTTAAAGATGGGCACTACATTAGCCTTTTTCCAGTTGTCCTGGACCTGAAATTCAAATGAGAAATTAGGCACACATTTTTAACAGTAGGATAATTAAACATGGGGGTGGGGGGGATAGCAAGGGAAGTGGTAGATTCTCCATCTCCTGAGGACTTTAAAATCAAGTCTGGATAAAATCAAGTTCAGGAAGATATGCTGTAGTTAAACACAAGTTATTAGGCTTAATAAAGGGGAAACTGGGTAAAAATACAATGGCCTGTGGTTTACTTGAGGTCAAACTAGAAGACCGAATGGTCTCTTCTGGCTTTAACTCTATGAATAGATGCTATCACAGCACTTACGCCATTCTGCTACTAAACCAGAGGGTATGGTCAAGGGTTGTATGGCCAAGGCATCCTTAAAGCCCTGAGCTCCCCTGCTGCCAAAATATGACCCTGTGGCTGTTGGAAGCTGGGTATAAATTATTCTTCAGGCTCCTCTAAATCATGCCAAGGACAGTCTGGCTTCCAAATTAGGGAGCTTAAACCTTGGTCTTCTCCCTGATCTTTTGTCAACACAGCGTGGGTGAATGAGGGATCTGGACAAAAATCTGCAGCATGTTTTTGCTTCAAATTGTCAATAAAAAAGGTTGGAAAAAAATAAGACAAAAACATGTTCATTTGCATCTTTAATAAATTTAGACTATTTTCTTATAGACCAGACACCATAAGGCTATTTTTCCAAACTATTTTTCGGTTCAATAAAAAGCTACAGGAAAAGGCAGCTCCTTTAACATTTTGATAAGTATGTATTATCTCCCATTTTGTGAAATAAGATCAGAACTTTAATTTGGGTTGGGTTTTAGCTACAAAGTATGGCTCTGGGACTAGAATTGTATCTGAATGTCCTCTGAACTTCTAGCAGTTTTTGGACCAGGGTTTTGATTAAGGTCCAAGTGTATTTTTTAATCTAACTATACATTTAGTCAATCTCAAAACTAGCCATGTGATGTACTGTGACATGTCTAAGAGATACTGGATTTTTTTCATGTTGACTATGCAGGTATGTCTACACTGCAATGTAAGCCTGGGCTTAACCTCAAAGCCCCCCCGCCATCCCTTCCGTCTACATACAAAATCTCTCAAAATCAAGCTCAGAGCTGGGGTCCTAGGACCCATGGGTATTGAGAGTCCAAGTCAAGCCGGGAACCAGGGTTTGAGCCCTGTTGCTTTGCAGCATAAATATAGCCCCCGCTCCCTAACCCACCTCACAACTTGGGTCCTGAGAGTCCACCAAAAGTATTCCACAGTCCCATGGGACAACTTCCTTTGTCCTCTCTATCCCAAGAACCTCCAATTGACCGCACCAGTGAAAACAGAACCAACCCCGACTTGGTGTAGTGCAGAAACTCAGTCAGTGTTTAACCCTACTATTGTCTTCTGACCACCAGTCTGCAAACTCACCAGAGAACATTTTGTGTTTGCAACAGAGACTGATCAGAACAAACCAAGCACATTATTTCATGGTCAGGGGAGACAGTCAGAATCTGGTTAATCTGTGGTGTGAAGCTAGAAAAACAGTGGACTTTAGTAAGAGTACTGGAATGATCATGAATACCAGCAAATAGCAGAGAAGCCGGCAGCTTTGCAAATATACTGGAGTGGTGACCAGTATGGGGAGTAGATTAAGTGGCTCAAGACTGAGTACAGGAAAACCAGGGATCAGAACTGCACCCTGTTGACATCACGTCAATTTTATGAGGAGTTTGACTGGGTGCTGAGTACTGTGCCCAGCAGAGAGCCAGTGACATGGCCAGTGAGATGGCATCCTGCTGGTCCAAGAATCCAGCATGAGGATTGATGGGAGCCACCAGCGGGTGCAGATTACGGCCAGAGAAGGGACTCTGTTGCTGAAACTGATCTCACAGGAGGCTCTGCAGCAGGACCAGCAGCAGCAAATCTTGGGACCATACTCAGAGGAGCTGTTTGATGCCCTGTAAGGGTCAGGGCAGGCAGCAAACAAACATTCAGAAGCTCAAGCCCTCTGGCAGGGATTGAGCAAATAGTTCAATATCAAACCTCAGGCTCCTGGCTTTGAGTGACCAGGGAGAGGGGGAGATTGCCACCCGCAAGGTGGGTGGCAGGGGGGACACAGGCCCACCCACTCCACTGCATCCCAGACCGGAGCCCTAGCAGTGACAGAAGACCCGCTGCTGTGTCAGTGGGGATCTTGGCTGCAACACACTAACATGGGCTCTGTCAGTGCATCAACCAGACTAGGCTACTTCCGGACTCCCCCTCATAGAGTACCTGGATCAGGGTGGTGTCCTCAGAGGGTTCCAGCACCATGAGTTCCTCGGGGTAGCTGGCGAGGGGTAGGCTTGGCAGCTCCTCTGGGTAACTGGTGAGGGGTAGGCTTGGCAGCTCCTCCATGCACTGGTCAGCATTAGGCATTGGCCGGTCCGGCCAGTCCTCAGGTTGGCTGCAGATTGCCGGGGTCTTCCAAGCAGGAGCCAAGCCACAGGCGTCTGGTCTCCTGGTGGCTGCAGCTCTGGGGTTGGGCTTTTATACTTCCTGTTCTGTGCCTTGACCTCTGGGGGGGGGGGTGCAGGATCCAGTGGCTCCACCCACTTTGGTGTCTGGGGAGGTTCTTCCATCTGTGGGGTAGTGGGGCACCATACCTCCTCACTACACCCCCCACTCCCCAAGTCTAGCTCACGCTCATCGGGGTCAGACCCTTCCAAATCTTCCAGACAAGAAGTCTGCATTTGCGTGGTCCTTACCTGCCCTATGGTGGACAATAAAAGCATAGTGCTGCAGTGCCAGGTAGCAGTGCATTAGTCTCATATTATTTTTCATTTTGGCTGACCACTGAACAGTGGTTCCCAGCATGAACGGGGCCCCAAGGAGGTAGTAACGCAATGCGTTACAGGCCCATTTCACTGCCAGGGCCTCCTTCTCTATCACCGAGTAGTTTCTCTCTTGTGGAAACAATTTCCAATTGAGGTATAAGACCAGGTGTTCTTCTCCATCCACCTCTTGGGACAGGATGGCCCCAAGTCCTTCCTCCAAGGTGTCCATCTGGAGGATGAACTCCCTGTTAAAGTCAGGAATGTATAGGATGGACTCGTGGCAGAGAGAGTATCTTTGAATGCCTGGAAGGCATCCTCATGTCCTATATGTTGGGGGCGGTGTTTGGTCAAAAGTCTGGTTAAAGGGGCTGTGATAGATGCGAAACCAGGAATAAACCACAGGTAGTAGCCCGCAAGTCCCAGGAACTGGTGCACTTGACGCTTCATGGTGGGCGGTGGGCAGCCCATCAGGGCCTGAACCTTTCCCAAGAGGGGTCTCACCTGTCCCCTCCCGATAGTATATCCCAGGTAGGTGGTCTTTTGCCATCCAATGCGGCATTTTTTTGGATTGGCAGTTAATCCTGCTGTCCGCAGGGACCTCAGGACTTCATCTACCTGTTCCAGGTGGTTCTCTCACTGGCAGCTGTAAATAACGACATCATACTCTCGGTGGGGTTAAAGGAGGCAGTCCATCAGCCATTGAAATGTTGCCAGGGCCCAGTGGAGACCGAAGGGCATTCTCGTGAACTGGTATAGGGCCGTGGAGGTGGCAAATGTGGTCCTTTCCCGGGAGGCAGGGTCGAGCGGGATCTGCCAGTAACCTTTACTCAGATCGAGGGTGGAGAGAAAACAAGCCTCTCCTAAGCAGCCCAGCAGTTCGACCCGAGGCATCGGGTATGCGTCAAATTTTGAAATGGCATTGATGCATTGGAAGTCGATACAGAATCGCTGTGTGCCATTGGGTTTGGGTACCAGCACTACCAGGCTGCACCACTCACTTTGTGATGGTTCAATGACCCCCAAATCTAGCATAGCTTGGACTTCTTCCTCGACAACTTGCCGCATGAGGTGTGGCAAGGGCCTATTAGAGTCCCAGATCACCACTCCAGGCTCCGTCCGAATGGTATGGTGAACAAGGGTCGTGTGGCCCAGCTGGGTGGTGAAAGTTCTGGTGAACACCTGCAGGAGGCACTGGGTCTGCTTACACTGCTCCTCGGTCAGGGTTTCTCTGAGCAGGGGTACTGCAGAGTCTTTGGTCAGGGTACTCGGGGGCCCAACAACTCAGGCTCTGGGGGGGGGAGGGGGCAGAGGTTAATTAAAAGGCCCTCTCACTCTCACCAGGGCTTCAGGAGGAGGTTAATATGGTATTGTTGAGTTTTCTTGTGCTGGTCAATCTCATAGGTGACTGGTCCAACCTTTCGGACCACCTCATACGGCCCCTGCCAACGGACCAGTAGTTTTGATACGCTGGAGGGCAGGAGGAGCAGAACCTGATTGCTGGGTTTGAAATTGCAGACCCGGGTCTCCGGCTGAGCTTGCTGAGCGGCCTTCAAGTTCTCCTGAGCTAGAGCTCCCGTCTGAGTAAAGCATTCCTGAAGCTGGAGGATATACTTCAGAAGGCCCTGGGTTGGTGATGGGGCTTGTTCCCATGTCTCCCTCATGAGGTCCAGTAGCCCCCTTGGGCAACGTCCATATAATAGCTTAAAAGGGGAAAATTTTCTGGAGGATTGGGGTACCTCACGGACGGCCAGAAGCAAAGGTAGCAGCAGCTGATCCCATCGGCATAGGTCCTCTGGGGAAAATTTGCGCAGCATGTCATTTAGGGTACGATTGAACCATTCCACCAAGCTGTTGGTTTGTGGGTGGTAGATGGAGGTGCGTAGCTGCTAAATCCCCAGGAGGTTGAACACCTGCCGCAGCAGTCAGGAGGTGAAGTTGGTGCCCTGGTCAGTAAGGAGTTCCCGGGGTAAGCCCATGCAGGCAAAGACCTTCATGAGCTCGTCAGTGATGGTTCTGGCGGTGGTGCTCCATAGCGGGACGGCTTCAGGGAAATGGGTGGTGTAATCCACGATGACCAACACGTACTGAAACCCAGCCATACTTTTCCAGAGGGGGCCCACTAAGTCCATGGCCACTCGCTCAAATGGTGTTTCTACAATGGGTATGGGAATCAGTGGGGCCTTGGGCATCTGTGGGGGAGCAGCCAGCTGACATTCTGGACAGGAACTACAATAGTTCCTCACCTCCTGGTGCACACCGGGCCAGAAGAATCATGTCAAAATTTGGGCGAGGGTCTTTTCATGGCCCAAGTGCCCTGCAGCTGGGATGTCATGGGTGAGTTTCATTACCAAGGCACAAGCAGACGGGTCTGGACCTCTCCAGTGTGGGGATCTCGTTCTACCCAGTAGAGACGGTCATGGCATAACTCAAAATGGGGCCACACCTTTTCCCGACACAGAACGATCAGGGTCCTATCAACGGCTGCCAGCTGCTCATACGCTCGACTAAGGGTAGGGTCCTCCCTTCGGTACCAGTAGAAGTCGATGCTAACTCTAGGTTCATCGGCAGACGTTGGTGGAGGGTCCTTGGGCTCTCCTCTGTCCATTGGGGTCCCTTTCCTCCCCCTCCTCTGCGTGGGTCTCAAGGCAGCCTCCTTCCAGTGCTGGGGTGATCTGGGGGCCTTCATCAGTGTTCCAATGAAGGACCCCTGGGAAATCTGGCCAGTCACATCCGAGGATCACGGGGTAGGCTAGTCGTGGATCCAGGCCAACCATCATCAGCCACATGACCCCATCCACTCGGAGCCAGATTCGGGCACTGGCATAGGGCCGTACATCGCCATGGATACACTGCAACAGAGTGGCCCCCAGGTTGGGGTCCGCTGGGAGGCCTAAGCTTTGGTGGATTAGGGTCTGACCGCAGCCTGAGTCAATCAGGGCCAGGGTCAAGTGATCCCCAACAACTTCTGGCACTGTAAGCTTGGTGGTCTCCGGCCGTCGGGAACGGTTTCCCCCACGTGCAAATGTGATTGAAACTGCTGTCCATCTCAGTGCAATCCCATCGCAAGTGTCCATATTTGCCACAGGAGAAACAGGGCCCGAGCTCTGGTCATCCGGGCCAGGCAGGTGCTCCCCGGGGCCCCTTGGGGGGCTTGGATTGGTTTTTCTGATCCCCATCTCAGGGTCACGAGGGACTTGCCGAACTGGCCCCTCGGGACGTCTATACCGGAGCTCCTGGCCCCACAAAGGGTTTTGCAGCTCAATCCGGGTGCTCCCTTTCCTCTCTGGGGTAGGGCGCTCGGGCCCTGGTGGGTGGGCTCAAATAGCTGGTCCCACTGGGGCTTCAGCCGCAAGAAAATCTTTCATTAGAGTGATGGTGGTGGCTGGCATCACAGGCCGATGGCGGAGGACCCAGGCCCTTCCTTGTGGCGGGAGGATGTGGATGAACTGTTCCAGGATGACTTGCTAAGTGAGCTCATCTGGGGTTCGCCTCTTGGGCTCTAGCCACCGCTTGCACGCCTCCCCTCAGCTCTTGGGCCACCAACCGGGGTCGGGCACCTGTGGGGTAGGTCTGACTCCGGAACTGCCACTGGAAGGTTTCCAAACTGACATCTAAGGCAACTAGAATCGCCGCCTTTACCTGGGTATAGTCCTGCACATCCTCCGTGGATAGCCCCCAGTACACAGTTCGGGCAGTCACAGTCAGATAAGGGGCCAGGAGGGTGGCCCACTGGTCAGGTGCTCACCCTGTGACCTGTGCACCCTTTCAAAAGTCACCAAAAAAACTTCGGGGTCATCCTCTGTTAGAGATCTTATTCCTTCACTCTCCCACTTCCCTGGTCCTTCTCGCATGAACAGAGAGCAACAATATGCGAAGTCCAAAGGTGCAAACAATTCGATGTTTAGTGGGGTGAACTTCCAGCAGCTTAAATCCAAGTTCCTTTTCCCTTATTTTCGAATCCCAACTTACTTCCTGTTTGCCCCTAATTTATATAGTAATATTCTTAGTTATACCTTAACCAATCATTCTACTGAAATTTACCTATCCAATCCTAACATATTGTAACATGATTAGCTAACCAATTATATCCCACCACCTTAATTAGTTTACACCCGGCAAAATTAATTATACAGCAGACAGAAACAATCACAGAACCAGAGACCATGCAAATAAACAATAGCAAAGTGGGAACTATAATGACAAAACAATACAGAAGTGAGGATTTCACAACTACATCTATAAAGACATAAGGGTTTCCCAGCTGTGTCTATTGATAAGTGAGTTCTTACCAGACAGAAAACTATCAACCTAAATTTCCTTTTACATCTTCTAGGCTCTTCCCTTTCTCTGGAGGTTATAGATCGGATCACCTTCCTAACAGCCCCATATTGACTAGTTTGGAATGTGAGGATGTGACCGTTCGCTTCCCAGCTTATGGCTGCCTCTGCTGCTTAGCCAAAGGCATTGGCCTAAGAACAGGGCCTCAGACTGTCACAGTGTGAGAAGGCCCTTACACAGATACTTTCTTGTATACCTCTATTACTAGCTAAATGATAAACATATACCTACATTCTTAAAGTATAGGCCTTTACAGGCAGGCCTGTATATCTATATCCTAACATCCTCCAGTCCCATTTTGGTTAGCCGCACCGGCACACTGGGGCAGGGTGACCCGGCCTCGTCTCCCAGCTGGGGCTTAGGGGGGCGTGGCAGTGTCGTTGTCAGCTGTTGTATGCATTGTCACTGGAACTCCTGGTTCTGAACACCCAGGTCCCGAATCAGCTGCTGCTGCTGGGTCCCCAGCTGTTGGATGAGCTGCTGTTGCTGCCGGAGCTGTGCGGCCTGCTGCTGCTGCTGCTGTTAGAGCTGGGCCAATTGCTGTTGCTCCTGGCTCTCTGCCAGGAGCTTAAAAAATTTGGACATATCCATGACTCCTTTGGGGGACGTTCCCCCCCCCCCGACCCCTTCTCACAGGGGTCTAGGGCTTGTGCCCACATTTTCCACCAAGTGTAAGGGGACTCGGCCATCTGCGGGGTGCTGGGGCACCACACCGCCTCGCTACACCCTGTCTGCTGGGTTGGGAAATACCCAGTCTATGGCCCAGACCTTCCGGCAGGGCCCCGCAAGTAGTTCAATATAAGCCCAGGCCATGGGTCAGGGCGGGCAGCAAACAAACATTCAGAAGCTCAGGCCCTCCAGCAGGGACTGAGCAAACAGTTCAATATCAAACCTCAGGCTCCTGGCTTTGAGTGACCAGGGAGAGGGGGAGATTGCCACCCGCAAGGTGGGTGGCAGGGGGATGGAGGCCCACCCACTCCACTGCATCACAGACTGGAGCCCTAGCAGCGGCAGAAGACCCGCCCGCTGCTTTGTCAGTGGGGATCCTGGCCGCAACACACCAACATGGGCTCTGGCAGTGCTGCAGCCAGACTAGGGTCGGCTGCCCCTGGGCTACTTCCGGACTTCCCCTCGTAGGGTACCTGGGTCAGGGTGGTGTGCTCTCAGGGATCCAGCACCATGGGTTCCTCTGGGTAGCTGGTGAGGGGTAGACTTGGCAGCTCCTCCACGCACCGGTCAGCATTAGGCATTGGCCGGTCCGGCCAGTCCTCGGGTTGGCTGCGGATTGCCAGGGTCTCCCAAGCAGGAGCCAGACCATAGGCATCTGACCTCTCTGGTGGCTGCAGCCCAAGTGAGCTCAGGGGTTTGACTTATATACTTCCTGTCCTGCACCTTGACCTCTGGGGGGCGGGCACAGGATCCACTGGCTCCACCCACTTTGGTGTCTGGGGAGGTTCTTCCCTCTGGTGGGTGGTGGAGCACCACACCACCTCACTACATGACCCCCACTGAAAAACAGCCAGCCGTGGAGCCTGCAGTGGACACAGATGGGACAGAAGCTGCCCCAGAGCCAGGTAGGTTTTTGGTGCCATTATAATATTTAATATAGGAATGGGAACAATTTCTACTCTATGAACCAATGCAAAAGTTATTAGAAGCCTGGCTAGCAGCATGTATCTACTAATGGTAGATTGTATCCCCACAGCATGTCTCACTCCCCCTCTCCACCCGATTATGCGGAATTCAAAATAGCAGCTGGGAAATGGAAACAGTAAAAACGCCTTGAAGGTGAATTTTTACCAGAAAGGTGAAGGTTTTTGCTAGGGTATTCCTGTTTCTTAACCCTATAACCATTCAATGGTGTAACCAGCTGCCTGGAAACAATCAACTATGTGCGTGGGGTGGGGGAAGTGGAAATATGCTCCATTCACAAATCTAGTCTATTTCAGTTAAAGGTAGTCCAAATCATTTATCCCAAATTCATCTAGGGTTTGAAAATGCATCCAGAAATGTGTGGGAGTAGGGGAATGGTATAAGGAGGATGGTTGTGGAGTTGTGTGTTTGCATGAAGCTCTAACAGGCTCAGCGATATGTAAGCTAACACATTATCCTGCTGGTTCTCTCATGAATGTTGACCCAATCCCAGGAGTTGATCGATGCAAACCTTTCCTGGAGCAGGAACTGCAG
This sequence comes from Lepidochelys kempii, assembly GCF_965140285.1. NCBI lineage: Eukaryota > Metazoa > Chordata > Testudines > Cheloniidae > Lepidochelys > Lepidochelys kempii. Next base: position 182,426,726 of record NC_136380.1, read on the forward strand.
AGAGGTCGTCACATTTCAGAAACGGGCATATTTTCCAGGCCCACCTTGGTAGCTGACCAGGCCACTCCACTCATAGATGTGCTGTTCAGTCACTGACTGTTTGAATCGTTTGGCTGCATATGCTGCAGGTTTCCAACCAGCAGCTTGGAATAACATCACCCTTTGCCAATTGGGCACCATGAGCACTGTTATGTCCTCTAAAACAGCCTGAAATGACAGAAAAAGCTTTTGTAGCATTGCCACAGATACCACCTACTCCCCAAAAACCCAAATGGTTCTGCAATTTTTAGAAAACAGCAAACAGTTTTGGATTTTTAGCTTACCATTGTCTCTGCATTTCTTTCCCTGTGATTAATCAGGTTGTGTCCAGGGAGCTTCTGTCATCTGAAGCGTCCCTCTCACAATATATTCAAGTTCAGTTTGGAAAAGTAACATTTTAGGTCCTTGAAATTGCACAAGAATTTTTCCTGTGCTCCTGCACTGAGCTAGTTGAGACACTAACCCTCTGTGTCTTGTCCTATTCTGGGCCCCTCAACTCTGCTGGCTGCATTACCTCCACAGCTTGCCCACACTGCAGTGCAAGCCTGGCCTGATGCACCTTTACAGACTGCTCCAAAAAGGAGCATTTCCATGATGAATTTAGGGTTGAAGTTCCGGTCAAGGCCAACAAGCAGGTCCAGTACCAAAGCCAGGGAGACTTACCGTTAAACGAAAGGCAGGGTGAGAGGCCAGACGAAAGGCTGAGGCTGACTGCATAGCTTGAGGACAGGGTTTCAGCATGACAGCAGGCACTTGCTTCACAGTTCCTCAAGCAGGAAAAGCAGCTAAGGGAGGACGGAGCTCAGAGAAAAAAAAACTGTTTGGTTATCTGATATAAATAATGGCCACAAAAGTACTGTCTCCTGCTCTATCATGTACACCATTTCATGAGTTCTCGGTGTGGTACTCTGTAATGCAGTCCAGAAACAGCTTGTAAGACTCCATGCAATTGGGACCCATTCGCAGTGGGGAAGGGCTGTAGGTCTGGGGGAAACAGGGTGGCTTTGTCCTGTGTAGCCTTCCATATTGACCCCCACCAATGTAGGTGCCTCCACCCCTTCTTCCCTGGGGTTTCAAGTGTGTGGGAAATGGGAGAAAAAGGGAACAGAGAACAGGGGATCGGGGACATGCAGTGGTTGAGGGTTTCTGTCTGGTACCTGGTTTCACTGTTTTCACTTTCATGCTTTTTTTAAGGTTCTGTTAGTGATGTTTCGATGTAGTAATGGCAGCTGGCCTGCCTGGCAATGGGTGTGAAATGGGGTGCACTCACCTCTCGTGAGCACCCCTTGGCCAAGTGCATGTGCCTGCACTCTGTGTTTGTGGTGAGTCTTCAGTGACTCAGCCCTTCAGCCAAGTCTCACACAGTCTGTGAAATTAAAGCAGACCAAACCCCTTCTAGGGTACACTATAAACAGTGGCCTGTCTCAGTGTCCTCTGTAATGTCTCTCTCAAGTTGTCCCTGCTCCGGTATAGAGCAGTGTCCCAGGGCTCCCTCCCAAGAGGCAATGTTTTCACCCTCTCAGGGCCTTTCTGGCCGCAGCTCTTCAGCTGGACCACTACAGTTCAGTTCCTCTTCTGGGGTGCCTCAAAGTCCAGGATACTTCCCACTGTGGCAAGCTGGGGGTGGGTGGACCTGGTAGATAGCAGCCATCCACTGTCTCCCTTTATCTAAACTGCACCACTGCTCTAATTCCCTTGGCCACTTCCCCAAATCCCCACACTGCCTTCACCCTTACCTTGGGGCCTTGTCCCAATGAAGTCCCAGCCACGAGCCCAGAACTACTTCTCGCTCTCCCCAGCTTCTGCAGTACTGCCCTGTCCAAGGTCCTGTAGCTCCCTCACCCAGCCATACACACTTCTCCAGCTCAAATAAGGAACAGAACTTATTCTGGCTCTGCAGCTCTTCTTATACTGGCCTAATGGGGCCTGACTGGCTGTCTAAGGGAAGGATCCACAGGACCTGGAAACCAAATGATTCTGGGGGACAACTAATGAAATAACAGGGACAGGAGTGTAGTCAAAGGGTCAAAGAAGGGAGCCTGACGGGGACACCGAGCAGAGAGCCCCGGACAGCGCACACTGCTCCTCAAAGGCGTCAAGGGAGCCAGTGGATGCTGCTCAGAGGAACTCTGCGTGGATACATGAATGGACAGAGGATTGGAAACAGGCTCCACAGTCACAGGAGTCTCCATCAACCAACCTCCTCTCCCTGGTTTTATAGATAACCGTTTTACACAGGGCCAGGAGAAGGTTGACCAGGAGGTCCCATGACTTTGTGGGGCCACGGATAGGGAGTGCATAGAGAAGGAGGTGAGGGGAAAAGTGCAGCCAGAAATGTAGCAGAATATTTATGAGGAGCTGGAATAGGGGCTGCAACCTGGAGCATTCTAAGTAAACGTGCGCCAGAGTCTCCCTCACGCTGCAGAAGGGGCAGGTATCCGGGATAGGAATAAACCATGCCAAGTACATGCCTGTGCTCATGACCCCATGAAGGAGCCACCAGCTGATATTGCTGGTGGGCCTCGGGACCAGGGTGGAGCATAGGCTGGTTCCCCCGGGGCTCCTCACCCTCTAGAGGATGTGGAGCATGACTGTGTATAGATGTTTCCTTGGCGCGGTCTGGAAACAAACGGCCCGGAGGACTTGATGAAAATCCCCCCATCGCTGCAGAGCGAGCTGCACCTTATTCCGGGACCCATGGAGATCTTCTAGAAACTCCCGCAGCTCCTCTCGCAGCCAATGGGGGGCGGTCACTGGCCCCCGGTCATCCTCTGGTGGGGGCCCCAGCACAGCCCCGTGCCCACCGAGATGGGCAGGCAAGGGGCGGGCCCTCGACTTGGCGCCCGATGGACTGGCACCACACGGCCCGCCTCAGACCCCAGCTCAATGGGGGCCAGCAGAGGGAAGATAGCAGCCCCTAGTGGGTCGGGACTGGGAAACACAAAGACCGCTCCCTGGGGGGGTCACCCTCCAGGAAAGGGAAGGAGATGACCTCAGGGGCGGCAATGGCATCGTGGGAGGAGGAGGCGATAGGAACTGGGTCGAAAGTAGGGGCAGGGCAGGGATCAGGAGTAGGGTCGGGCAGAGGCAGGATCCTGGGCCCCAGTAACTGGGCCGCCGGGAGGTGACTCCCCTCGGTCTGGCTCAGGGATCCAAGGGACGGGGAGGGGGTCCCCAGAGATGCTGGGCTCAGACTCAATGGCAGGTGTAACAGCCATGGCATCAGGAGGTGGACAAATTTCAGTGGGGCCCCCACTCGGGAAGGACTTCGGTTGCCCCACGCCAATGGGGGATACCCCTTGTAACTCGGGTCCCGGACGCGAGGCACTGGCTGTCGCCTCAACTGGCTTGGCGGCCGTCAGCGGAACACCACCTGCGGCCGGGAAGGTTGAAGAGTCCAGGGGACCCTCGGAGGTGGAAGCAGAAGCAGTGGTCATGGGGAGGGGACATGAGGAAAGGGGGGCCAGGGTGAGGTCGCTCAGGTTGAAGCCCGCTGGCAGATGGTCATCCTCCCCCTTTGTGACTGGGGTCAGACACAGGGCCTTGATCTCCTCATAGATGGAGGGGAGATCACCGCCAGCACCCGGAGCGATGCCCTCTTCAGGGCTCGCAGTGGCTTCGGATGTTAAGGGGGAGGGAGGGGCTCTATCGGAGGCCTCCGTGGGGAGGGATCCCAGCGGAGGGACGATGTTCCCCTCCGGTGCTGCCACATCTTCCGCAGCCAACACCAGTGGATGGAACATGGCCATGGGCAGGGCGGAAGGCTTGGCAGCGGTGCCCCCCTTCCTGGTTTTCCAGGGGGCCTCTGCATCGGATGGCAGGAGCGGAGTTCGAGCCTTCTGCTTGCCCTGCTTTCCCTGTACTGCGGGATACCCCCACTGTACCCTCCTCTGTGGGCCCTACCAGAGTGCATGCAGCAAAGGCGGGGCTCTCCCGGTCAACTGGGCACACTGCGGGGAGTACCCCTTGGGCCCTAGTGGGAGCAGTGGTGGGCTGACAAGGAGGAGGGGCAGCTCCAGGTGCCAGGAAGACAGGGGCACCAGCAATGACGGGGCCAGCGCCCTGCCAAGGCTCAGGGGTCCTGGGCGCTCCTCTGTGCTGGGCCATGGGGAGTCCCTCCGGACGTGCCCCATTGCCCGGAAGAGGTAGCACCGGGCCTTCCCCGTGGAATAATGCACCTGGTAATGGGCCCCCTGGTAGGGGACCAGGAAAGACCTCGCAAGCGCCTCTCCGCCATGCGCCACCAGCAGCACTTGTATGTACCTGCCCATGGAACGAAAGGACGTGACGGAGGGCGGGGTATTTGCAGCCCAGTGGGAGAGGGCTGATAATAGAGATTGGTTTCTCCAGGGTAGAGAGGGCAGGCAGCAGGGCAGCATTGGAGAGGAAAGGAGGAACAGAGGCCAGGACTATACGGGCACCCAGGTCCTCCAGCGGCTCCAGGGGGACAAACATCCCACCCCCACTGCCAGGCCCTTCTCCACCACCTCCTAGGCAAGGAAGAAGATGACCTTGCCATACTGTCTGGAGGCTGCCACGATGGCCATGGGCCCCACCACCCTCACAAACGCCCGCACATAGGGCGTCTCCACGTGGGGGCGAGGCAGGCACCAGGAGGCAACGGATGCCGTAGTTCCTGGTCAAGGTGGGGAAGGGGCCCCAGCTGCTAGGGATGGTAACGGCGGCAGTGGCTGGGAGAGATGATGTAGTAGTTGGCAGGGGGGCAGCCACCAGCTGGGCATACCCTCTGGGGGCCGGAGGGGGGGCGCCCGCAGTGCTGGTGGAGGGAACAGCAGGGAGGGTTGCCGCGGCCGATGGCAGGGCCGCGGCAGTGGGGGCAGCCCCTGCCATGGAAGGCATATTCTTTTCAGCGGGGTTCTTTCCTTTCTTTTTGCCCCACCCCTTCCCACCGGCTCGGGGAGCTCCCCCAAAATCGGAGAGGGCAAGAGATGTGGCAGCAGCGGACATCACCCCATTGCCCGCTGCTGCCAGTGCCCCAGCAGGGGTGATAGCCAGTGGTTTGGCAGCCAGGCCAGGCCAGCCAGAACTCCCGGAAGGACACCACGAAGCCCACATCCTCCAGTAAGCTGTTATTAAAATGCCAATAGGCCGGCCCTGGCCTCTCCGAACTGAGAGAGGTTGTCACGGTCACCAAGTGGCGATTCAAGAACGGGGCCAGTCGGATGCCGGAGGTGTGGGCTCATGCTAGATGGAAATGCAAAATATAAATGCCGTCCAACCAGGAGTGGCGAGACCGATCCCCCTCCACCCGGACATAAGTAAAGGTAATATCGTCGTCCAGGTGGTGGTCATGCCAGACGTCCACCAGGGAGTGATGGTCCACGATCTCCCTGAGAATGCCCGCGACTGCCTGGGATGTCTCGACTCCTGAGCGGTCCCGGTCCTCGAGGGTGGTGTTGAAGTCCCCGCCCAGGACCAGACACTCGTGAGGATCCAGAGTGCCGAGGAAGGCCAACGCCTAACGATAGAAATGCACTCATTCCAGGCCTGCATTCAGGGCATAAACATTGACCAGGTTTAATATCAGCCCCTCCATGTTGGCCCGACATGCAACAGGCAACCTGGCACGACCTTGGCTACGCTCAGCACCTCGGGCCATAGCTCAGGGGAGAACAGGGTGGCCACCCCAGCCGAACGGGCACCGAGGGGGCTAAAGTAAACCTCATCCCCTCATTCCAGCCACCAGCTAGCCTCAACGGCTGGAGCCATGTGGGTCTCCTGCAGGAAGATCACAGAGTACCCCCCCCCCCCGAAGGAAGGAGAGCACCTGGCTCCTGTGGAAACCCATGCTACAGCCCCTCATGTTCAGTGTAGCAAAGATGGTGTCCTTCATAGGGAGGGCTGGAGCGAAGCCTCACGGGCAGGGGGATCGACGGCCTCCAGCGGGCCCCACAACAACCCATGATCGACCCCAAAGGTCATCAGGGAGTCGCGGAACTTACAGGCCTGCTGGTAGGCAGCAAGGCCTTGCCTCCTGGTCCCTCTCCCCTCCCGCAAAAGGCCCTTCAGGGCCCGGAGGACACAGTGGAAGTCCCCCCAGCGCTGGAGGGCGAGCTGCACCTTGCCCTTTGAACCATGAGTGTCCAGCAGGAAATGGTGCAGCTCTTCTCTCAGCGCAGAGGGGGACGCGGCAGCCAACCCGCTGTCACCCTCCGGTAAGGCCCTAAAAGATCTTTGCAGCCTGCAGAGACGGGCAAGCATGGAGTGGAACCCCGGCGCAGTTGCGCCGGGCAGCCCGTCCCCATCCCTGGCACAGGAGGGGGCGGCGGAGGGAATAGTGCAGCCCCCATGATGTTAGGAAGAGGGGACACAAAAACCGCCCCCTGAGAATTGTCCGTAGACAGAGGAAACGAGAGAACCTCGGGGGCGGCAATAACATGGGCGGTGGCAGGGAAGAGGGCGAGTGACTCATTGGGGACGGAAATAGAATCAGGGAGCGGGGCAGGGACTGGGCCGGGGCGAGGTCAGAAGAAGGGGTGGGAGCAGGGACAAGGACTGATATTGAGACCGGGGAAGGAGAGGGGCCGGGAGCAGGGGTAGGAACAGGAGCGGGGACACTGATGGAGTCACAGTCCCCGGCAACCGAGCTATCGGGGTGCGGCTCCTCTCGGCCAGGAGCGGGGGACAACGGGACTGGGATTAGAGAGGGGCCTACACTGACGCCGGGCACAGGAGCTGTGAGGAACACGTCACCTGCAGCCACAGAGTCAGGCACTATGGAAACTTCAGTGGGACCCTCCTGCAGAGAGGAAGCCAACCACTCCATCCAGGCACTAGAGGGCACGCCCACAGGCTCAGGGCCTGACCACTCGGAATCAGCCGTTGCCTCTGGGGGCTCGGCGGCCTCAGGTGAAGTGCCATCTGCAGCTGGACAAATAGGGAGAGCCAGGGGCGCCCCCAGGACCAGAGTGGGGGCTATAGTTGGGAGTGAAGGACAGGGAGAAGGAGGAGGGGGTGGTGGAACTGAGCCACCACCCAGATCGAGGCCCACTGATTGGGGATCGTCCTCCCCCTGGGGGACCGGGGTCAGACCCAGGGTCTCGATCTTCTTGAATATGGAGGTAAATCCAGTCCCCGCGGCCCCAGCGTCCTCCCCGTCAGAAGCCAGGGCAGTAATAGCCCCGGTATCAACAACGGCAGGGGGCGCACATGGCAAAGGGGGCGGGGGTACTCCCACAGAGGCCTCCTTGGGAGGGGACTCAACAAGGGGGGCGGTGACACCTCCGCCTGCTGCCATAGCCGGCGTCCCCTGCTGAGCTCCATCCGTAGGCGCAGCAGAAGATGTAACAACATCAGCCCCCCGAAACATTTTTCGGGGGGCCTCCTCTCCCTCCTTGTTGGAGGGGAGGGATCAAGCCCGCAATTTATGGGTGCCGCACTTCCCCTGGACAAACACCCAGCCCTTCAAAGTGGAGGTGGAGGGCCGGTCAGCAGGGGCAGGGCCAGGGGGAAAAGGCAATTGTTTTGGGGCTCGGGGAGGCAAGGGCGGGACAACGGGAGGAAGGGAAACCTCCCCCGGGGCGGAAACCTCCTCCACGGGAGGAGGGGCAGTGGCAGTGGCAGCCGGGCTGCCAGGGTCACCGACGGTGACAGGGTCAGTGCCCTCCCAGGTCTCGGGGGTCCTGGACTCTCCTCTGGGCTGGGCCAGGGGGCAGTCCCTCCGGACGTGCCCCGTTGCCCGGCAGAGAAAGCACCGGGCCTCCCCTGTCAAATAATGGACCCAGTAATGGGCCCCCTGATAGGGCACCAAGAAGGACCCCTCAAGTGCCACCCCGCCACGTGTTGCCAGCGGCACTTGAATCCGCACCTGCTGGCGGAAGGACAGAACGTGGCAGAGGGCGGGGTCCTTGCAGCCCAGTGGGAGAGGGCTGATGATGGAGATGGGTTTCCCCAGGGTGGAGAGGGCAGGCAACAGGGCAACGTTGGGCAGGAAGGGCGGGACGGAGGTCAATACCACCCATATGCCCAAGTCCTCCAGGGATTCTAGGGCAACGAACATGCCTCCCACTGCCATGCCCTTCTCTACCGCCTCCTGAGCGGCGGCCTCCGATGCTAGGAAGAACACAACCTTACCATACATCTTGGAGGCTGCCATGATGGCCGTGGGCCTTACCACCCTAGCCAATGCCCACATGTACGTTTCAACGTGGGGTGAGGCGGATACCAGGAGGCAGTGGACGCCATGCCTCCTGGTCAGCGAGGGGAAGGGGACCCGGCCACCAGGAATGGTACTGGAGGCAGCAGTCGGGGCAGATGGCGCGGCGGCATGCGAGTGGGCGGCAGTCACCTCACCTGGGCTTACGCTCTGGGAACAAGGGATGGAGCGCCCCCAGAGCTGGTGGACGGAATGGCTGGGGAAGAAAGAGCCTACAGCAGATGCCGGGGCCACAGTAGGGAGGGCAGCCCCGCCAACAGGAGGTTTTGTTTTCTGGGCGGGGCCTTTGCCCTTTTTATTCCCCTGGCCCTTTTTGCTGGTGGAAGGGGCAACCATGGCAGTGGCAGAGTCTAGGCTAGTAGTGGCCGAGAGGGTAGCCGCTGGGGCAAGCAAGGGAGGAACTATGGGAGCAGTGGGGACAGGGCCAGGGGCAGGGTCCTCTTTCATTGTGGAAAGAGGCAGGGGGAGGCCCTGAATTGGGGGTGGGACAATGGACAACTACTTCTCCCCACTAGACGGCAGGCAGGGCAGGAGGGTCCAGCAAACAGGGTATTGGGAATAGGAAAGGTGGGACAGGGCCAACCACTCCTCCCTGCTCGACTGTATGCAGGAAGGAGGGTACCAGCGTGGGCAGGGGGGAACTATAGAGGGGCACTGGGGGAAGGGAAGAAGCAACCACTCCTCTCCGCTAAGCTGCAGGCAAGGGAGGAAGGTGCTAATAATAGAAGGACACAGGGACAACAAAGAAGAGGGGGACAATCACAGGTGCAGGGCAGGGCGCCGGCTCCTCCGGCTGCACTCAGATAGGGAAGGACTAGAATTGCATCAGGGGAGGTGCAGTGATCAAGATAAACAACTTAAAATAATGGGGGGGACACAAGCTCTCCGAAAGGGGACATGGGCACACCACACTGCGGGTTGGGCAGGGCAGGGGTCAGCAGGAATAGGGGGAACAGCAAACAACTGAGGGTGGGGTGAGTAGAGCACGGGGTGGTGGGGGGAACCAAACTCCTGGGGAACGGTGAGGCAGGCAAAGCAACAAACTTGCAAGGGATGGGGCAGGGCAAGCACACAAACGAACCCAGGATGGGGCCAGGGTGGGACAGGCAAACAATCAGGAAAAAGTCCTCCAGGGAGCTATAGTAGGAAGGGAGGAAAAAACTGGGCTGGGGGGTAATGGGGAGGCCCGCCCACCCAAATGCAACTGAGGGAGGGGGGCCAAGTCCAAACAAAAGAAGGGGGGAGTGCACCCACGAGCGCCCACAGGGCTCACCCCCGTCCCCGCTCGCTACTGGAAACAGTCCCGGATGGTGGTGGGCAAAAAAGCAAGCAGCCCTGCCGAGGGGTGAGCAGCAGGTGCCGGTGGTCAGCTGGGCCAGTGGAGGGGGTGGTGGCAAAAAAGGGTGGTGGTGGTGAAGGAAGATGTGGCGGGGGGCAACAGGACTGGGAGAGGGCCTCTCCCCCGGCCCCCCACAGCAGCAAAAGGCCACCACCACCCCAGGAGCACAGCCGCTAAAGTCACTCAGTCCAATAACCGACCCCCTCCACAATTCCCCGCAGCGGTCTTCCCACTCCCCTATGAGGCAGCTAGCCCAGGAGCAACAGCAGAAAGCGGGCAGTGGCCAGCCAGATGAGGACCCAGGCAGAAGAGGTGACAACAGCGGTGGCAGTGGCAGCGGGGTCCTCACCCCTCCCCGCTCCAGAGGGGTGGGGATGGGGGGGAAGGCCGGCAAGGCCCTCCCTCCCCACAGCAGCAGCGGCTCCCAGAAGGGGTCCCAGCCAGCAGCAGCCCACCAGGGAGGGAGGCAGAGAGCTCCAGCCGGGAGCAACAGCCCAGGGAGGGAGCCCCAAACAGCAGCAGCCCAGGAAGGGAGAGAGCTCCAGCCAGCAGGGGAGCCCGAGCACACTGACCTCTCCCTCCTGTAGCAGGGTGGTCACCTACTCCTGCTCTGTGGGGCTTGAAGCCAGCCCAGGGGAGGGCTGCAGCTAGGGCAATCAGCCCAGGCTGATTGGGGAAAAAGGCCCAGCTGGGCTCATGCCCCAATCAGGGCCCAGCTGGCCCTTATAAGAGGGCAGTGGGCCAGAAGCATAGAGACACGCTCTCTCACTTTTTGAGAGGTAGGGTCAGGGCTGGCGGAAGGCCAGAGGAGCTGGGGAGCTCTGGCCTGGAAATGCCCCCAGGCTGAAGGCCTAGTGTAAGGCCAAATAGGTACAGGGATTGCAGGGGGCAGCCCAAGGGTAGGAGGAGCCAAACCTCCCTTGCCCATGATGAGTGGCAATTATACTGCAGTCCGCCCCAGTGAACGGGGGCTAGATGGTGACTGGCAGTAGCCCTATACTGAGGTGAGGTGGGGTTGGGTGTTCCCCAGGGAGGGGAGACCCAGCGAGACTGTGGGGTACTGCAAGGGTGCAGATCCCTGAGGAAAGGGGCACCAGGGTCTGGGGGGACATGGGGGCCAGTGGCAAGTGGGACATAGGCCTGCAGAGGGTGCTCTGATGGCTGGTGAGCTAATTCCCTAGATGACCAGCAGGAGGCACCTCAGGGGTGAGTCACCACTCAGCTACACAGGTCCATGAGCCCTAATCCACTGCATCACAGGGTGAATGTTGTGTTCTTCTAATACATTTTTATAAATAAAGCTTTTTTATTTTGTCAAGGAAGTTTCTGGGTGTCACGTCATGCAATGTGTATTTCAAATGATAAAGTTAAACACATGCTCAGGGACAATTCAGAATAAGTATACAAATACTATTCCTCAATGCAGTTGTCAATCCATACTTCAGTCACTTTCTTACATCAATCCATACAGTGAATCAACCCTCCCCGCAACTGGTAAGTGGTCATGTCATTTATAAGTACATTGTATGGCAATCAAGCCAGCCCCCCAAGAAATGAATCCCATACATCCCAAATCAATGAGCTCTGACACCCCCGCCCCTCCATAAGCATATACATAAAGGTACTATTCTCCCTCTTCCATTGAGCCATGTAAACCCATAATGTGGGAGCACAAAACATCCCTGACTTCTGTTGCCCAGGTGCATCCAGCTCCAGCTGTAGTAGGTGCTTTTTGTGGCTGAGGGGACTGTTTCTCTCATAGGTCCATTCAGGGGGAAAGGGCTCACCTCTGGCTTCACAAAGGTCATGAGGATTACTGCTAGCCACCGTCATGTGGACACATTGTTGACACTGGCATCCAAATAGATCTGTAGACATCTCCAATGGGATTTCAATCTGCCTAGAGCACATTCAACAACCCTTCTATACAGGCTGAGAGTGTAATTAAACTGTCTTTTGCCAAGGCCTCTTAAATTAGGGTGTGGTTTCACTAAAAGGGGGCAGGCGGGGTCCACTGCCAGAATGATGGGGACAGTAACTATGTTTATGACCATGGCATTTGGTGGCAGTAGTGTCCCAGCTGTTCATGAATGTAGACACCTGATTGGTGAAAAACCTTGGCATTGTTAACTTTCCCAGTGCAACCTATACTGACATTCAGAAATGTCCACAAAAGCCAGCATAACCATTTATGTATTCAGGTGTTCCTTGAAAAGGGCAAACTATGGGCACATGAGTTCCATCAATGGCCCTAATGCAGTTTGAAAACCCCATTCGCTTAAAGCCAGCAATTACCTCAGGAATATCTTTCATGCCAACTACCTTGGCATAAACCACACACCTGATTGCATCAAAAAAGTCCACCACCTCTTTACCGACAGTTGACTTTCCAACTCCAAACTAGTTGGCAATGGACCTGTTTGGGGTAGCCAGTTTCCAGTTGTATATAGCAACCCCCTTCTGGACCCCACAATGGTGCCCTCATGTGTACGTCTTTGGAGGGTGGGGGCAAGCTGCTGACAAAGCTCCAGAAATGTAGCTGTCTTCATGTGAAAGTTCTGGGCCCACTTCTAGCCATCCCAAGTGTCCACGATGAGGTGATCCCACCAGCCTGTGCTTGCGGCCCTGCGCCAGATGCACTAGTCTATGTAAAAGACATCAGCATCTATACCAAGTGTCACGAGTAGCATCAGCCAGTTTGAGTCTGTCAGGCTTGGGTAATTCTCCTCCTCCTTTTCTTTCTCCTCCTGCTGCATCATAAGCTCTATCAGGTGCCTTTCATGGTCAGAAAATGCCACCAAAATGTTCACCAGCATCTCATGGAAGGTCTGCCTGTTTCCCATCAGAGGAGTGAAAGGGCAAACAAGGAATGCATGGAGTGTATTTTCACTCCATGCATTTGAAGAAGTGGGTTTTTTACCCACTAAAGCTTATGTCCAAATAAATCTGTTAGTCTTTAAGGTGCCACCGGACTCCTCGTTGTTTTTGTGGATACAGACTAACATGGCTACCCCTCTGATACTTTGCAAGCTTTTCAAAAGGTGCTTCCTCCATGTTGCTAGTTCTGGTAGCTGGGAGCACAATCAGACCAAAATGAGTGGTCAGCAGGACGTGTTGGCGGTATGTTCAAACTTCCTGTAATGTGAAGAGTGGCCATTCAAGTTTTTCCACAGCGCACCATGGTCAAAGGGCTAGAGAGGCCACAGTTCCTGAGAGTGCTAGGGAGTCTGTAATATGACTGGTTTGACTTGGGTCTGTGTGCTGCATTTGGAGGTCAGAGCCCCAGGTTAGAAAATTCTTAATATAGGGTTATCAGTCAGTGTAGATGTTGAAGTCCTGGGTTCCTTAACCTAGGGTCAGCTGACTTGAATCCCTCTAATCCTGGGCTCATATTGCATTGTAGACATATCCTGAGAAGTTGAAATAAACATACAACTTACATCCAGGGACCCCTCACAAACAAGACTTTTCCTGTCTGAGGTTTTTTCCTTCCCTTCCACAAGTTCATAAAAAGACATGCACTCTCCCCAGCTGGGTTTTTTTCAATTCAAAATGCCAGCCTTATCCAAACTCAAATAAACAATGGGGCATTTGCTTTGTCATTCAGGAGAAACTACTCAGCTGTCCTGTGTCTCTCCACCATGACAGAAGACAGGGTTTAGATAGTTATTGCAAAATTCATTAATGCTTTGCACATTAATGTTCCATAGGTGTATAAATATGCAGAATGGAATGCCCTATAGGAAGACCTAACAATACCATGCAGTAACCAGACCCAGAGTTTCAGGTATCATGATGGTTAAAGCTCCAAGGTTCCTTTGTGTTGCAGAGCAGCTGGGTAAATGTCCTGGCTTACGTTTCCAGGTGATGTTGTCTCAATGGAAGTTCCAGCTCAGTGCTCTGTGCACTTAGAACTCCAGTGTCAGACCCTAGAGAGAATCAGGAGCCTGGGTTTTACTCCCAAACAAAACTGCCATTCTGAGAATGCTTCTGGAACCACACACCCTGCCCCAGAGCTATGACTCTTGAGTAAAAACATGAAACAGAATAGTGCTAGCCCTTGAGGCTTACCTCATCAGGCTTAAAAGGGAAAGCACACCCTGTCTATTAAAATAGAACACATTCGGTTATTTTGAGATAACTTGGAAGTTATTCATGCCACTATTCCATATGGTCTTTTCCCATACTTGTATTTTTCTTATGTTCAGTAAATGAATGTCTGCCTCACCTGTGTCCTGTTCAGATAACTCTAGATTTCATTTTTCCAGCCCCCACATTCCCTTCCATATTTGAAGTAACTGTACAGAGAACAGCAAAAACAACAATGAAAGTTCTATGTCAAGATTACATAACATCTGCACAATTTTTTTTATTCATCAGAGGCTTTCAGAAAGATTACACACTGGCCAAGCTGAAGTAAAAAAATATGTTCCCATCATCTCAAGGGAACATGTCTCCATATGTCTTTTGTCCTTTAGGATCTCATGTAGACTTTTATTACTTTCACAACTATGGTTCAGGTCATTTCTCAAATAGGAATACATCTAGGCTGTTGAATGTGCTGTCAATGTAAATAAGAGGTAGGAAGAATCCTAGTCTGCAGAGTAATGGAGCTATCATATTGACCTCACATTGTAGAGCAGAGTTGTGCAGAGAGAATATGTCACTGCTTCACCAGAAATTGCCTTGGCAGTGTATTAAATAGAATAAATAGAAAATATTTCCCTATAAATCCATTGCATTCTGCAAACCTTAAAATAACATAGGTTTGCTATGGGGTATGTTTATAATCCTCATATAAGATCAAAGTTGGCTTCACAACGATTTTTGATGAGGGGATGGGAGTGTTCTATTCTACATCTGCATTGTAAATAATTATAAATCCTCCTGAGTTAGTCTACGATTAGGTTAATCATGTAAAGGATTATTGCTATAAATTAGAATTATCACTCTTCTTTCTTGAGGGGAGTGAAATTAAAGAAATAAGACCTCTAAACCCCTACTTACAATATTTTCTTTTCTTCTACAATTCTTAAGTGCTACATCCACCTTAAGCTATTTAACTTACTGACAATTTTATCTTTTTTACTGGAAAGTACAGTATTTATTCATGTAACATGACATACCACAATATTATAATGATTATCCAGTTGCTTTATCTATGGTCATAATACCATCTGGTATAAAGCTAGCCTTCTCATTGCATGCGTACCATCTGGAACACCATCAATCTACATTCTAATTATTGTACAGATGAGATTTTTGTTTCTACACAAACACCATATTGGCAATATCCTTCATTGATTGCTTAATTTAAAAAAAATAGAATGTAAAATAGTGTAAAATAGAAACTTGGCATCTAAAATTAGATTTAGCTGCCACATTTTCCCATGTATTTTTTCTAAGAGATTAGACAGAAGAATTCTAATATAAAACATTTACAATTATTTTGCCACACACTTGAATGGGATCACTATCATGTCTTTCAAATGGGATGACATTTTTCGGTTAAGGTATTCATTTGTTCCATTGTACACTGTTTACTGCACTAGAGCTTCTGCATAAATATACTGGGCCAAATTCTGTTTGATTTCACAGAGTAAATCTACAATAACTCCATTCACTTCTATTAAATTACCTTGGTTTTACACCACTGAAGCTTTAGAAAACAATTTGGTACACTCATTTGTGGCTGGTGTGTGGATTTGTCTTTACAGTTATGGACCAAATTCTGGTATTCTTCACATTTGGGCAAAAAAATGTGTGCATATTAGGACCCCAATATTGAGCAGCCTTGTACATGAATAATTTTGCACACTTGAATTTACTATTTACTTCAATGGGACTGCTCAGACATGCAAAGTTATTCACATGCAAGTTTTATTCATCTCCATGTGTGGCATTCTATGCAAAATATGTAAATGTATAATTTGCATATTTGCAAAGAAGTTGCATATCTCTCTAAATTTCAAATTTGTGAGCAGATTTGGTGCTGATGAAAGGTGTTGGCTTAACCGTGCTGATGAAAGGTGTTGGCTTGACCATGCTCTCTATTGACAGGACAAGCTTTCCACACACATTGTTCTCCCAGCCTGACTCAATCTTGACATAAGTGTGGGAGATTTTCTCTAAGGGAAACATGAACACGTCATTCTCCATGACATTAAGTTCTTGGCCTCTCCACTGGTTCTGCCAATTAGTGCAAACCATGGTGGTAAGTTTGAAGTGGGAGCTGGAACTAAGAACAACAACAACAAAAATTCATGTACGGACCACCAATCAGCGATTAGCTGGGATCAAGTTTTGCTCCCTCTTGAGCTGTGTTGGAGCCAAACCGGTGATCTACAGATAAAAGAGTTGATAGTGCATTCTGGGTATAAGGATTTTGGATTTTATTCCTGGCTCTGGGAGCAGAATATAGTCTTTGCATCAAAGCAGTGGATACATAATGGACACATTCCCTTGGAAAAGCAGTGACAAAATAAATAAAACTATTCTGTGTTATATTAGAAGCCCTTGTTTTAATCAGTTAGATAGATGCCTCCCCGTACGGCAAGGTTCTGAAACACGTTTAACAAGCATCATGACATGCAGAGAACTACATAGTATAAGAACTAGGAGTAGAACTCATTTTTTTCTAGCTCCAAGACCAATTCACCTTTCTCTAGGTATGCTGCTTTTTGTGGGGGAAGGGCTTCTTTCAAGGCATGACATTTTACCAGGGATCAGGGCAGCAATGGTAGACCAAATGCACAAGTGTCACAGGAGATGCATGATATTTGGGGAGTCTGTCTTAGTGATGTCTCTAGAATGTCCCTTATGGCTCTATTTACAGAGGACCAGTGGTGGCTGTCAGAGCAGCCACTTCATGAGAGTGTCGAAAATGGGAAAGAACGTTTGAGCTCTCTGCTGCCCCCTCTGACGATGAATTTCAAGGCATATTCAGATGTGTAGCAATGAAACGGGATTTAGTCGTAACTGCTGTACGAGGGTTGATACTTCAGATTATTAAGCGTCTATAGCAGATTCTTCTCTCCTTCAGAAACATTATTCTGGTTGTTAGTTCACAGCAACATTATTATAGAAAATCCCCCTAAAAAACTCTAGTGTTTTAATACACCTGTCACCCAGTGTGTCCCAAGGTCAGGGCAGGCTGCAAAAGGGAGAGCAGATACTCCCAAGACTGGTGGGTAACACTGAAGTTAAACTTCCCAACCAGTCACAAACTGTGCTTCTGATCCCCCACACTGATTATCAAGAAGCAAAAAAAGAAATCACACAGCCCCCTTTATTGCATTCCAGTTCTCTGGCTCCCATTAAGCACATAGGTCCAGAACCATGAAAAGTTATTTAAAAACTCTTTTCACATATAGAAAATATTCTTCTGAACCCAAAGGATCAGCCACATTACCAGATCAGTATAGGTTTGGATTTTACCCAAAATACCATGCTGCCAGCCAATCTTTTAGTGTCTAACTAAACTAAAGGTTTATTATAAAGAAAAAAGAAAGAACAAGAAGAGAGATGTTAAATGGTAAAGCAATCACATACATACAAAGATTCAGAGTCCATATATCAAGTTCTTAGTGGTATTGATGAGTTTGCTGGCTTGAAAGTCCCTCTGGAATACATCCACAGCTTGGGTGGGTAATTCAGTCCTTTGTTCAGAGCTTCATTTGTAGAAAGGTTACTCCAGAGGTAAGAAGCAGGAAAGAAGACAAAATGGAGACGATGCAGCTTCCTTTTACAGTCTTTTGCCATACAGCTTGCATTTCCTTTGTTTCAAACACGACCTGCCCAACACCTGGCCTGGAAGCCTTAAAGTTCTGTCCATAGGCATGTCCCTGCATGTCTTGCTGAGACATAAGGTGTAGCTCCTGACCATTTCAATGAGTTCATTGTATAGTTGATGTCCCTTGATGGGCCATCAAGCAGGCTGGGCAGAGCTGATGCCAATCTGTCTGGGGCATAACCCAGATGGACAGCACAAATTTGGAAATACAGATATACCATATATTTAACATCTCAATCTACAGGTTTCATTTTGCCTAGGAATAATCTTTGTTTTTGAAGAATAATACCGTGAACCGATGGTCTAGTGTTCTATATTTTTAATATATGCATCTGATTGAACAGTGCTCAACAAAATAGCTTTTAGAAGGTGATACATTTACAGCATCACAGCAAAACAAATAGCTAATTAGGGATGATATTCAATCCCCCCCCCCCTTTGTGAACTAAAATTTAGGCTAAATTAGAACTTGGATAAAATTAATAAATAACACATTAGTAAAAGTTTATAAAACTGTTTGTTAAATTCAGAAGCTTAAACAAGTTAGAACTGCCCCTAGTGTAGTGCTGCTTGCTTGTAAATGACTCCCCTTTGGCAAGAAATCAATAAAATACAAAATTCTCTTAATTAGTTGAATTTCAGACAAAGTGCCCTTTCTTTTTAGATTTCAAATCATTATGAAGGTGGAATAAAGCCTAGAGAAATTAACTCAGCAGAAAGTGTAATATGCAGATCATATGATGTTATTTAACTCTTAATTAATTTGCAGCCTCTTGGCATCAGTAAAATCTTTTCTCAGACGAAGTGTTCTCCCCAGATTGGACTATGCAAAGAGATTTCAATAAACCCAGTATGCACAGTTCTTTGTGAATGAAATCCCAACTCTTTTGGCTCTATATGGGTGAAGTGCAGAGGTCTGGAGATAGGCAAGCAAAAACTTAGCTCTATTTGTGACCTTAGAGGAACATCTATAATAAGTTTAAGGGCTATGACATAATTTTAAAATAAGACCTACATCAATTCCACTAGGTCAATGCATAGAATACACCCTTCATTAATCAATGTTTCCATTCCCATATGTTTTTTAAAAAAACACACGTGTACTTGTAGCCTGTAAGCTTTTCTTATCCCAAGCAAACAATTCCTTAAATTGGGTAGTGCATTTTTTATTCTTTTTCTTTTCTCTTTTCAAGTAAAGACAAGTTATTATATTCACCTTCCCTGGTTCCTCAGTAAGATATGCCAACCACTCACATATGGTACCTGAAACAGAATTTAAAGGGGGTATTGTAACCAGTATCCACCTATTATAAAGATAATCCTGGAAAAGTGGACATGGTGGCTGATGATTCAGTAAAATTAAGAAGGAAGTATGGGGGCAATGGGTTAATATTTCAAAAGTGCCTACAGACCACTTGTAAAGATATTTAGGTGCTTATGCAGAGTGGTGCTTACTGGGATTTTCCAAAGTGCCTAGGTGTCTAGCTCCCACGGATAACAATAAGACATCAGCTCCTAAGTGCCATGTGCCATTTTAAAGATGGGACTTGAGCTTCTGAGTCACTTAGGTGATTTGAAAATTATAACCCATGTTGAACCAGAGCAATGGGTTGGTATTTTCCATTTTGTTGGAGCATAGGAAGAGATGCATGAGAAGGCAGAAGCCAATTGTACCACTTACAAGAAACCAGAGTTAACACCAGAGACAATGTACACCCTGACATCCTCACACAGATAGTTATGAATTAAATCCAGTAGTCAAAGTGTCATCAGAAAGAGATCCAGCAGTGAGGAAGGCAAAGACAGACTTTAGTGGTATGAGATCTGATTTATCTGATCCTCTAATCCTTGAATGTGTATGGAGTCAAAGAAACCAGAAAATAGGACCTCGTAAAGCAAATAAAGTCCTCTACTAATTTGCCATTTACACTGATGTTAGGGTAAGAGAAATTCTCCAGTGGTGACCCAAGTATAATGGAGTTGGTAAGAGGACTAATCAACACTACAGACTGTTTTTTCTTTCAAGAGCGTGGAACTGAACTAGGAAGGGACCTTTGGAATTGGATTTGTTTGCAGAGAAGAAGGAAAAACCAGAAATACCTTTACACTGGAACCTCAGAGTTACAAACACCTCAGGAGTGGAGGTTGGTTGTAACTAAGAAATGCTGGTAACTCTGAACAAAATGTTATGCTTGTGGTTTCAAAAGTTTACAACTGAACATTGACTTCACACAGTTTTGAAACTTTACTATGCAGAAGAAAAATGCTGCTCTTAACTATCTTAATTAAAATGAAACAAGCACAGAAATAGTTTCCTTACCTTGTCACATCTTTTTTTTTTCTTTTAAACTTTCCATTTTTTTGTAGTTTAGGTTTAACACAGTACTGTACTTTATTTGCTATTTTTTTTTGCATGTGTCTCTACTGCTGCCTGATTGCATACTTCTGATTCCAAATGAGGTTTTATTTTGACCAGTCAGTTTGTAACTCAGGTATTCGTAACTCTGAGGTTCTACTGTAGAAGGCTCAAGTCTAATAAGTACAATGTACAACCAAGAGAGGTTAGTCAGTTACACTGTATATTGTGCAATTTTGTAATGCATGTGATCAATACATTAATTATTAAAAAGTACCTTATTTTGCTGATCATTTTAAGTTGATGATGTGTTTGTTTACCTCAGTCACTAGGGCTTTGGGACAGCTGCAGGTAACATTAGGGTGTGCAGAGCCCTGTCTCATGCTTTAGATCAGTGGTTCTCAAACTTTCTTTTTCATGGACCACTTGAAAATTGCTGAGGGTCTTGGTGGACCACTTAATAATGATCTTTCCAAATGTTGTTTGTACCGTTAGCTAACTATTGTAAAGCGCTTTGGATAAAAGTGCTATATAAAAAAACCTTAATAATAAACAACGTTTTTTTGTTCTACAAATAAAAGCACACAACTTATAGTTTAACATCAGTAGTCTTACCTTTCTAATGTGATGGATGTGCCCTCTCTCCCCAGCAGCTCCCGAATTGGGGTTGGGTGTGTGGGGCGTCCTCTCCCTCTCTCCTCCACTGCAGCAGCCACAGAGCTGAGGCTGGGAAGGAGGGCCATCTCTCCCTGGCAGCCACAGTCCTGGAGCTGGGGAAAGTTGCCTCTTTCTCTGGCCACCGCAGCCCTGCACATCCCAAATTCCCCCCACCCCGTCTTCTCACCCCACTGCCTCCTCCCACCTACCCCCTATTCCCACCAAGACCACCACCTTACCTTACATGTACATCTTCTCCAGGGTCCAGACACCTGATTAGTGTAGCCACGCCTCGCAACAATGACAGAAAATGCAATAACAGTTGCAGTATGTTCTCCTACAATGCCAGACCTGTTTACCTGTATGTATTTTCCACCAGGCAGTACTTTCCTAAAGTTGTATTGGTGATTCACTATGTGGAGTTATTCCTTCTGGGTCCAGCATTGTATTAATGTACCAGTACTGAATTCAAGTCACAGCATAGTATTGCTGAAGATTCCCTCTTCTGAATGATATACAAAAATGAGGTCTTGACCATTTGGTGTTATCTTATGGCACTTTTTCTAAGATTACATGTGTTAACACAGCTAAGTGTTAACATAGCTAAGTTTTGACTTATTTAATCATATTTTGTCTATTTAAATTTGTTCTGTGGTTTCAAGAGCAGACAACGTTCTTTGTTTTTTGCTCTGAACTGCTCACCAGTACATAAGTACCTACACAGGGAGAACATATTTGATACTAAAGAACTCTTAATCTAGTAAACTAAGGCATAACAAGATCCAGTGGCTGGAAACTGAAATCAGAAAAATTCAAACTGGAAATAAGATACACATTTTTAACAATGTGAATAATTAGCTGCTGGAACGGCTTACAAAGAGTTGAAGAAAATTCTTCATTACTTGAAGCCTTTAAATCAAGACTGGCTGTGCTTCTAAAAGACTTGGTCTATTTCAATCACAAATTAATGGGTTTATTTAAAGAATCGCTGCATGAAATGCCATGGCCTGTGTTATAAAAGAGATCAAATTACTTGTTCATGAAGAACCCTTCTGGCTTTAATACATATACATCTGTGAAACTGTTGTGTGCTCTGTTAAACAATCCAGCAATGGGTGGAGGGATATTTACATGTCCCTCATATATACTGTACAGGTATTGTGAAGCTTAATTACGGAAATCTCTCTAAAGTCATTTAATATCCTCAGCTGAAGAACACATATATATATATATATAATACAAAGTATTAGTAATATTTTGATTCTTGCAGATAACATTTCATTTTGCTTCCTGCCCTCAACTCAGAATATATCACTGGCCATTTTTACCCTCTCTCTTCGATAAATGTATAATTATTTTGTCTGGTTCACTCTTTTCTCCCTCCTTCCCAAATACTACATACTAATTACTTCTTGCCTTTCCTTTGTAAAAACTTAGTTCCTATGTATCCAGTGGCTATTCCTTGTTTCTCTCACTTTTTTTCTTGGGTGGTATGGCCCCTTCCTTCTCATTTAACTGGCAATTGGCAAACTATGTATTGTGTGTGCTACATTTCTCAGTGAGAAAAATTATTCACCACCACTTATTCATAGCGCAATGTTAACTGTGGACCAATTGACCAAGGACTATTGCTTCCTTTGTACTTAAGGTGAAGAGTTTTCATATTCTATTAATACTACTGATATAAAGCCATATGGAAAAGGGCTGGAACATTGCATAATCAGATGGTTTGTGGGGCTTTTTAATAATTAGTTTCCTCTTTTTTCCTTAAAAAAAAAAAACATACTGAACTACAATTGTAGTAGTCTAAACTGGTAAAAAATATGCACCCAGAAAAGATGCTCTTAATTTTTTTAAACTATATCAATATTTCTCAGGAGTTGTTTGGCAGATACAATTACTGTAAAATTATAGTCATGACCAGTTCTCTCCTTCCTGTAATTGATAGTGTAAAACTGAAATGTGAACTCAGTATTGCTGACCAAAGAATTGTACAAATAATTCCCTAAATACAGGTGACTAAAAGCTCTGATTATCAGAGGGGTAGCCGTGTTAGTCTGTATCCACAAAAATGATGAGGAGTCTGGTGGCACCTTAAAGATGAACAGATTTATTTGGGCATAAGCTTTCGTGGATATAAAGCCCATTTCTTCAGATCCATGCATCTGAAGAAGTGGGTTTTTTTATCCCCGAAAGCTTATGCCCAAATAAATCTGTTCATCTTTAAAATGCCACTGAAAAGCTCTGATGGTGACTTTGGGTCAAATCCTGCCCTCACACGGATGCAAACCTGTAGTTATCCCCATTAACTTCAGTGTAGTTATTCTGTGTCTACATCACAATCACCTACAATGGAATTTGTCCCTTTATCACAGTAAAGCAAGCAAAATAAATAAATAAACCAACCAACTCAGAAAATCACATCACAGCAATTTATCACTAGGAAAAATTGCTAAGAATTAGTAACAAAGAGACATGAAAGATCAATTCAAACAAATAAAACTACATCAAAACTATATTAAATGCAAAAACCCACATTAGTTTAATATTAAAACCACACAGTCACTACAAATTGAGAAATGAGAAAGGAATGAGTTCGATCCACAATGATGATCCATCTGCACTACATATTCTATATGTTTTATGTGACACATTTTGTATAAAAAGATAACTTATTAAGCTATACATTTAATGGAAAAATGGAATAAATAAGATGTCTGGAAAGTAGCCAAGATGCCACTGCCATCATAAGATGTTGAAAAGTTACTTTTTGCAGTTCCTGACTTCTAATTACTTTCAGTGTGTGACCTTAACAGTGTATTACGAAAAAGCCAACTTCTTAAAGTAGAAAAAAATAAGAACATACTAAAAATGTTAGTATTTGAAGTACAGTTCTACTCTGAAAAGTGATTAATTTAAAAAGTGATATTGTGTCTAACTGATTTAATGTAACATTTAAACATTGTAACATTTAAACATTAGTTTCCTCTTTTACATTTAAAAATATTTTTTTTAAAGTAACCAGACTTACGACTGACTTATACATACAGTATTTGATTCTGCCATCCTTACTTCTGCTGACATATTTTACTCCATGATTTTCATGGACTATTCACTGAAAGAGACACTAGTCAATGTGATTAAGAATGACAGAGGCAAGATTTTTAAGTTACTCATCATTCCAGAATGTGTCCAGTAGGTTGAGACAATAAAGTAAATAATATATAAATGGTGACTAACAAAAGCCTATATTAATAAGTAAATGTAGCAGAGCTTAAGGGTTTGTACATGTTGTAAGTGTGGTCCTTGTATAAAAAAAATAAAAAGGGAGCCACGTTTCTATGTATTTCACATAGATATCTTTTTAATATTTGTATTTTTATCCATGGAAAATATAATAAATGGTATATTAAATCATGCTGTAACTGAAATTATGCTAGGAAGTTTCCATGCAGAAGCTAAGGCAACTCAGTTGAGGGAAGCTGGTGCAAAAGAGGATGAAGGAGATCAGTGTTTATGTTATCATAGCTCAATAGAGCAAGTCCTTGAGCACATCTAATCTGCTTACTAATAATATTAGAGCAATAAAATTACATTTGTTCCCCAAAATGATTCGGTATGGGCTATTTCCACTACATCCAATCAGGATCACCAGTTTCAGCGCAACCTCCTTTGGTTGAAATTTGTTCACTCAAAACATCCAACAATTTCAAACAGTGAACAGATTTTTCAAATCTGCCCACTGACAAATCAAAAACAAAGAAAAGGGTTAAAGCCACTTGCATCCAGATTCCAATAATCTGACTCTTGATGCATCATAGAACCTTACTCCTTAAGTAATCCCACTAGATTCAATGGGGCTACCCATGGAGTGAGATACTATCACTTGGATAAAAGTGAAAGCATCTAGCCCTGGATACCTTGCTCGTTGGAAAGTGTTTGCTCAGCTCTAGTGATAAGCATGTGAAAAAAGGAGTAATAATGGTAACCATTCCACAGTCCCTTCATAGGCTCCCTTTTCTCGTATCAAACATAAGCAGCTCGTGTTCACTTTCAAGGCCCTTCATGGCCTACCCCCATTTTATCTCTCATTCATTACTGAAATGTTGACTTCTGCCTTCAGTCAGACAATCATGCCAGCCTCCATTGCTCACGTGTTAAATGTTCAAACAAGCACTTTTGTTCACATTACCCCTCACACTTGGGAGAATCTCCCCATAAACATCTGCAAAGCTAACTCTTTGTCCTCTTTCAAATCCCTCCTTTCAAATCTCTCCTTTGTGGTGATGCTTATAATTACGTAGATTGTAAATTCTTTGGGGCAGGGTCAATCTTTCTGTTCTGTATTTGTATAGCGCCTAATACAGTGGGGTCCTGGTTCACGAGTAGGGCTGTCATCCCTCAGGTACAAGAAAATTAGGACATCTGGGAGTATCTGAGTGCATAAAACTAGAAAGCTGGCAATATGTACTGAGGAACCTTTCAGACTCCCCAGAACAGGAACCTCAAAAAAGGGGTAATTTTGGGAAAACCTGGACAGGTGGCAACACTATCCATGACTGTTGACCTGGCCTGGGAGGCTGGCTACTGTGGGCAGTGTCAACATACCCATAGATATTTTAAAATGTACTGAAATTAGAATTGAATCAAGCCCACAAAGACAGGATGATAAGTCTCTGAAAAGTTGTGGTTATCCCCAACAGGACCTCAGTCCTGCAACTATTTCTCTGTCAAAGCTCCTACTGACTTCACACAAGGGATTTTGTCCTCAATGAAAAATGCAGCACCAGGCCCTGGGCAATGTTATGGGGCCAGATTCTCAACAGTTGTAAACCAGCATAGCTTAATTGAAGTCAATGAAGCTACATTCACTTACACCAGCTGATGATCTGGCCTCAAGTGTCTGTAGGGATGATGGATATGTTGGCACTTTTAGATGGTGGGAAGTGTGTACTGTTATGATTTTGATACCAGACTTGGATAAACTGTATTGCGTCCTGAAACACAATACCTATGCTGCTGCTGCAGTGATAAAAAAGCCAGCTGGTTGGCATTATGCTTCTGGAGGTTGTTGTGATGGATGTCGTTGCTGCCAGTAATATTTTATTAATATTATGTGTCCAACTGTTTGAGTTTTGATGTGTATAATTACAAACAGTTAATTCCAGCAGGAGTCAACTGCACATACCCAGGAAAATGGACAAAAGCTTTGGATAGATCCATTTACCAATACTTGAGAGGGCAATGCAGATGTCATTTGCTGTGAAGTTTCACCTCCATCCATGGATGAGGTATAAAATGGAATATAGACCTTCAGTTTCTTTCCTTGAATTTGAGGCTCATGTTCCAAAGTCCAGCTATCACAGTAAATGTTCATATTCTGCATGGGGCTCTCTCATACAGTATGGAGATAGTGTACCAGTCAATGAATAGATGTTTTAGTTCCCACCCAAAAACTAGAAAGTGCCAAACAAAATGTGCCATTTACTGCTATTATTTTGGGCAATTACTGCAGGCAGAGCCCAAAAGAAATTTAAAGGGTTACTTTTTAAAAAATAGACACCAAGCAGAATACAAAACTTCATGACTGTGGGCAAAAGTAACTCAATTACCTGTTTGTGGATACAGATACAATTATATATTTAATTAGTTATCTGTGCATGTATGTATGTGTAAGCTAATTACCTATTTTGGGAAAATGCAGCCCGTAATGAGAGTATTTGGTAGTAGTCAAGTTCCTGCATTACTTTTTAACTACATTTATTTAATCAAAAATTCCTGCATTTGCCTCCTAGAATAGCACTAGTACCATGTATGTAGGTTTCCATAGAGAGACACTTTATAGCAATGAAACCTATAAACTAAACACTAAGAACCAGATTTGTTTATAGTTACGTTCATGCTACCCCATTGCCTTCATTAGGTTTGTGTGTGTGTGTGTGTGAAAGGAGCAGAATTTACATACAGAAATGGAGAGAATAGAGAGAAGCTGAGAGAATAGCCAACACCTTTGGCATGGTGGATATGACTGCAAAACAAAGCCCACCATTGCACAAACCCCTAGCTAAATGCTATAAAGCATGCATTTCAACTCTTCTGTTGATATTGTGAAAATAATTATGATTGTGAGCTGTCAGAAAGATTCAGTGCACCACTTATGTTCATCACAAACTGACAACCTACCTAGGCAAACCATTTTAAGATACAAGCCTCCTACAACACTAATGAGCTATTAAAGAACAAAATATATAGCTCCCATGAGTAGCAGGCACAGAATCATAGCTTAACATCTCTGTAAACACTCAATCTTTATATATGCCTATTGGCAATGATGTGCCACAAATGTCAGTATAAAATCTTGTTCTCCAACTTCATCAATAATACTCCATTACATTTACAGTGTGCAAACTAAATCTACGTATAAATACAAAAGAGTATTTCTTTCATAGAGACTGAGCTTTCACCTGCAGGGAGGAATGAAGGAAGGGGTTCACATTACTGTTAAGAGTCCCCCTGAAGATTTCAGTAGTGTCTCCATGAGAACCTTATCTCTGTTTTCAGTAAAAGATATTAAAAAAATGCAATGCTGACCAAGAAACAGTGCCACAATCTCTGTCATATTGTATTCTGCGACATAGCCATTTGTCACAATGTCATATACACTGCGGGATCTCATTGAGGTGTCATGCCAAGAATGAGACACGATAAAACAGGGGTCTGTGCTACTAAAGAAAAATTGTTTTGTTTGTCAGGAATGTTGAGAATTGTAACTTTACTCAAAAGAGTACTTTCTCCCATATTATCTTAGCACAGTTTGTCAGATGCACAGATAAACCTGGAGAAACAGAGATTTTGGGGGTTTATTTGTGTAGCGTTTCAAAGATAATTTCTTTTGACATATTGCTTCCATATGTCCACAATACCTGGGACACACTCTAGCTAATGGCCCTCATGAACCAGTAATCTAGATAACTGTAAGTGTCAATCACTTGGCAACCAAATTGGAGTACAGTGCCATAAGACAAATCAATTAATGGCATGTGAATATTACTAACTAGTGAGATCTACTAATGTGTTTGTCAGGATCACAGGCAGCGGGTGGGCAGTTGGGTCTAATTGTCAGAGTCATGAGGAGCTCAGGCCTGGAGGTTAGAGCAGAATCAAGCTGGAGTCAAGAATCAGGACCACAGGATGCCTGGGGACGTAGTAGATGGCAGAGCTGATGGTGAGAGCCTGGGATCAGAAGCCAAAAGCAAGCACTGATAGATAAGCCACAGGCATGACTGGGAAGCAGAGCTGGATGCCTGAGATGGGAAGCCGAGTGCCAGACCAGGGGGTGAGCTGGGCATGCAATTGGGAAGCAGAGCAGGGAGTCAGAGGCAGAGGTGTGCAAGATGGAGAGGGCAGGAACTGAAGCAGGCAAAAGAACACACGGGGCAGGAGCAGGCTAAACGCAGCTGTGGGCATGGAACATATTGAGTGGCCAGTGAGCTCCAGCTGCTGCTGGATCAAGTAGTAGCTAGCTCTGGCACTCCCACAATCAGGAAGTGCAATCGATCAAGCATCTTCTGCCAGGATCAGCTGTGTCCAGTGTATTTTGAAGAGACTGACTCTGCTGCATCTCCCTCCCTAACAGTACCTGCCCCTCAAGGGCACCTTCTAGGGGTCTTAGGGCTCAGTTTTTCTGGGTTCTTCTAGTGAAAAGTGTGTACGAGCTCTGGAGCATGGATATTCCCTGCTGGTTCCCAAAGCTGTTCTTCTGGGCCATAACCCTCCCAGTCCACCAGGTAGTAAAGTTGAAATCCTGAATTCTAAGCAAATCCAAAGTCTTAGGCCTCTTATTCTTTCTGACCCTGAACCTCCAGAGGAGGGAGCGGTGGAGTGAAGTGGCCAGTGAAGGGATTTTCTCTGTAGGGTTTCAGGAAGGACAAGTGAGAAACTGGTGGACTTTCAGGGATTCAGGCACCTGGAGTTGGAATGCTACTGGATTGACTGTGATCTCGAATGGATAGTCTAATTTTGATAGATAGGCATGAGCTTATCACCCAAACTTGGTGTCCAGGCAACTTGGTAGTGTTGGTCTGCATGGCATTTGTATGTTTTCTTGGCTGGTTCAGGATGTTCCATAAGTTCCTGGTGAATTTGTTGAAGGTGGGTGACAAGGCCCATCTCAGCATGAACTTGCAAGTCTGCAGGTGTGACTAGATGGAGAAAAGGATGAAAACTATAACTGGCATAAAATGGACTAAGTCAGGTGGAGGCATGAATGGAGTTATTGTAAGCAAATTCAGCATAAGGCAGGAGGGACCCAGTCACCTTGGTGATTGCAAAGGAAGCATAAAAGGTATTTTTTTGAGGATTTGATTTACCCACTACATCTGTTAGTCTGCAGGTGGGAGGCTAAGAAAGTGAAGAGTTCAATTCCTAGGAGTTTGAAGAGTGCACACCAGAACTGGGAAGTGAGTTGTGAGCCCCACGCAGACACTATTGTTGGCAATCCCTGGAGCCATAAAGCATAGTTTAGGAAAAGGCAGGCTGTTTCCTGAGAGGTGGGGAGAAAGCAAAAAGAAATTAAAAATACCTGTGCCATCTTAATGAAAATATCAATGGCTATCAGGAAGTTGGTGCAATCTTGGAAATGGGGTAGTTCTACAATGAAGTCCAATGGGGCCATAGATCAGGATTTAAGCGTGGTAGGCAGAGGCTGGAGTAGACCAAATGGTTTAGCACGTGGGCTCTTGCTTTGACAGCACAGGTCAGAGGAGCTGACATATTTTTTCATACGATTGCTCACTCCTCGCCACTGAAAACTTCATACCATCAAGTCATGATTCTTACTTCAGCCAAAATGACCAGCAACTGTTTTGTCATGGCACACACTTAACACTTCGAGTCTGAGCTGAATGAGATGTCAGAGGTATCAAGTGTCTGACAAATTTTGGACACTCGCAGGTCTTTTGGGAGTAGAGTCAGAAAAAGGTGCATCAAATCCTGGGCTGTTGTTCCACAAATAAAAGTAGATGGCTCTCCCAAATATTGTGCTATAGCCATGTCCAGCTCAGCATATACTTCCTTGTGGGAAAGTGCTTTCCTGTTTCATGTTTAAGTAATGATGAAATCAAACCTGGTAAAGAAAAGTGACCAACAGATCTGCTGGTGATAAAGATTATGGGCCTGTTGAAGATATTCTAAGTTCTTGTGATCTGTGCGTACCTGGATAGGGAACCAAGCCCCCTTCAAAAGATGTCTCCATTCTTCAAATTCTTGTTTGATTGTGGCAGTTCCTTGTCCCAGCTAAGACAGTTTTTCCCAGTGGGGGGTCAGTTTACATGAATAATATGCACCAGGATGGAGTTGGTTATTGGGGCCTGCATTTTATGAAATTATAGCCCTGATTTCAAAGTTCAAGACATCTGCTTCACAAAGATTTGGCGTGGTCTGGATGCAGAAGAAATGGCAATTGAAGTAAAGACTTTCTTTGGTTGATCGAAGGCAGACTGTACTTGTAGTGAGGTGGAGTGGCTTCCCTCTGAGTGGGAGGGCGAGGGTCCATTACATTCCCCTTGGTGGGCGGAGCCTAGAATGCCCCACCCCTCTCACTGGAAGGCCTGGGACAGGGCCGGAAGTGTAAGAGGAAGGCCCTGCAGCCCTGTTGTGGAGGAATCCTCAGAGGAGAAGGACACTTTGGCCATACTGCTGTGCCCAGGAGAAGAACCTACCCCAGCTGTCCGATAGCCACCAAAGTGGGAGACCCTGACAAGGAGTGGCCCGGACTACCAGCTGCAGTGTACCTCAAGGAGCCCAACAAGCCCTGGAAGCGAGAGGTACCAAACCCTGGGGAGGCAGGAAGTGGCCCAAGGGCAGCCACGGAGCAGCCAACTGCGGAGCCAGGTGTGGCTCGAAGGCATGTTGCGGCTGGATCCGTGCCGACACGGGGCAGCCAATCCTGCTCCTGCCAGGGCCCTGGGCTGGGACACAGTGGAGTATGGTGGGCCTATGTCCCCCTGCCACTCCACCCGGGGTAGCCAACTCCCTACAGTGTGCAGGGAAGCTCCCTCTCTGAAGAAGGAGCCTCCCTTACCAGCTCCCTTATAGACTGTTGCTTTGCTGGCTGCCTAAGCTGCGCCCAGGGTAAAGCCAGCCTTCAGACTGCTTGTTTACTGGCAGCCTGAGCCTCCTCAAGCCGAGGCCCGAACCAGCTCCAAGGACTGTGATTGCCTTGCTGGTGGCTGGAACCCAGCCCGGCCGAAACCAGCCCCCTGGAGCTGGTGTTTAATTGCTGGCAGCTTGAGTCTCCTCAAGCCCAGGCTAAAGTCTGGCTGTGACTGTCTGGTGCCCAGCCCTATTGTGGGGCTGGGAACTAGAAGACCTGGGAGGCCTTGCTTCACCTTGGGTGGAGACAAGGGCCCTAGAATGTTCTGCAGCTTTGTGCTTTGGTCAGGCAAGCCCAAAGGCAACCAGAACAAGTAGCCTCCCTCCATGCAGGAGAGCGAGGTTCTGCTAAAGTACTTTGCTGACCAGACAAAATAAAACTGTTATTGGAGGAGTATAGTTATTGGTGCTACTAGTTGGGAGAATCCTTTAAATAAAACATTGAAAAAAAACAGGCAAATCGAAGAAAATGCAGAACCTCCTTTACTTCCTGTGGTGGGAGACACTTTTCAGGAGTCCATTGTTAGTCCCCTGAGGAAAATAATCTAACCTAGAACTTGACAATGGCTTTGTTGAATTTGCATTTCTCTATTTTGGGCTAAAGGAGAGTCTACCAAAGCCCATCAAGGAGAAGGCGAATGTGTTACTCATGTAGCTTCTGGTTTTCAGAGAATACAAGAATATCATCTAAGTAAACAACAACAAATTTGTCTGGAATGTCCCAAAAATGCCATTCAAATTCAGTAGAGACAAGTGCAAGGTACTACACTTAGCAAGGAAAAATCAAATGCACAACTATAAAATGGGGAAGAACTGGCTAGGTCATATTACTGCTGAAAGGTATCTGGGGGTTATAGTGGATCACAAATTCAATATGAGCCAACAGTGTGAGGCAGCTGCAGGAAAGAATATCATCATTCTGGGGGGTATCAATTGGAGTGTTGTATGTAAGACACAGGAAATAATTTTCCCACTCTGCTCGGCACAGGTGGAGTATTGTGTCCAATTCTGGATCCCACACTTTATGTAAGGGTGGATAAATTAGAGAGAGTCCAGAGAAGAGCAACAAAAAAGATAAAAGATTTTAAAAAACTGATCTATAAGGAAAGGTTAAAAAAACTGGGCATGTTTAGTCTTGAAAAAAGAAGACTGAGGAAGGGGGGATCTGATAAGAGTCTTCAAATACGTTAAGAGCTCTTTTAAAGAGGATAGTGATTAGTTGTTCTCCAGGTCCACTGAAGGTAGGACAAGTAGTAATGGGCTTAATCTGCAGCAAAGGAGATTTGTTAGATATTAGAAAAAAAAAACTTTCTAAATATAAAGGTAGTTAAGTTCTGAAATAGGCTTCCAAGGGAGGCTGTGAAATCCCCAATATTTTTAAGAACAGGTTGGAAAAACACCAGTCATGGATGGTCTAGATTTACTTCATCCTGCTTCAGTACAGGGCACTGGACTTGATGACTTCTCAAGGACCCTTCCAGTCCTACATTTCTATGATTTTATAAATTAGAGTAACTCCATTGAAGTCACTTGACTTACATCTGGAAATGGGAGCAGAATTCAGCCAGAATACCTAGCTTTCCAAGATATTTATACTAACAAGAACTTTCAGAGTAACAGCCATGTTAGTCTGTATTCGCAAAAAGAAAAGGAGTACTTGTGGCACCTTAGAGACTAACCAATTTATTTGAGCATCCGATGAAGTGAGCTGTAGCTCATGAAAGCTCATGCTCAAATAAATTGGTTAGTCTCTAAGGTGCCACAAGTACTCCTTTTCTTTTAACAAGAACTTTGTTACTAGTTTCCCCCAATATTCACCCAGCCCTAATCTTATTAATGGAAGAATTTCAGACATAAACAGTAATCCTACCTTCCCGCATCTTCTTTTCTCTGAAATAGTGTGTGCACGAGAGAGTTTCTGCAATTGGAATATTAACATTGTCGAGGGCAGTGTTATATCTATGGAACAGTGGTTGTGTACATTGCCCCTGTAACAGGAGCATCAGTCAGAAGTTTTCATGGTCTCAGTTCCTGTAAATCTGGTTTAAAAATAAATAAATAGAAAATAGAAACAATTGTTCTGATCTCAGCCTTGAGAAAATAATATAATCATGGGGGTTATCTTGGCCATCAGTCCCCAAATGTAATAAAATAAATACAGGGCATATTGTCCATAGTACAATTGTCCCTGGTCTCCCCCACCCAAAAAAACCCTTGGTAAAAGTTTCATGAATTTTAAGGCCAGAAGGAATCACTATGATAATCTAGTTTGACCATCTGTATACCACAAGCCACAGAATTTCACCCACCGATTCCTGCATCAAGCCCATAACTTCCGATCGAGATAAAGCACATCTTTTAGAAAGGCATCCAGTCTTGATGTGGACTTTAAGTGACAGAGAATAAGATGTAATGAAAGCCAATAGGCATATGTGCCTAAGTCACTTACATGCTTTTGAAAATGTTACTATCTTACTGTGGTTGTAGTCTCGTGCAGTAGTATAGCCTTTCTTAGTTCAGGGTAAGAAGCTAATTTCCTTAGTTAGTCCTTGTACACAAAGTATGGGTCAGGAAGAAATTAGACACCTTCTCTCTCCATTCCTAAGAGCCTCCCTCCTGGAAACCTCACCTTCCTTTATAAGGCTTTCCCCCTACTGAAGGGGCACAGCAGTCAGATCTACATCTCAGCAGCTTGATATGCCACAACTGCCATCTCTTCCTGTCAGGTTTGGCATCTCAGGCAGTCTTTAGAAAGGCCACTTCTTTTCCATCCTTTCTGGGGCACAAAGGGTCAGGACACATGCATCCCATCACAGCCCCCAGCAACGTTGCCATTCCAGTTGCAGAAATCATCCCAGCAAGTCTGACTTATGCCTAGTCATTCTCTCAATCATTTAGTATCTCTTCTACCTTTTATAGCTTGTTTCCCATAATCCTAGTGCAAAATTATGTTCATAGTTTTATTACTATTTATTTATTACTGAAGAAAATCTCCATCATATTTGCTATATGAGGCTGAAGCGTATTTCAGATGCTTGTAGTTCAGCCAAAACTTACCTAGTACCTGACTTTCTGAAGTCGAGTCTGTCTAAACCATATAATAAGCCATATAGTCACTACCAAAGGAATTACTGAGAAGTTACATTTTCAGCATATATTCTCTAGTACTAAGTAGAATGCTCATTGTTTAGATTTCTAGTACTCTAATCTTCATTCTTCAAATCAACTATTTCCTCATTTATAGGAACTTCCTTTCCTATTCAGACCAGCGGTCTATCTAGTCCAGCATGCTTTCTCCCAACAGAAATCAGTAATAAATTCTTCTGAGGAAGATATAAGAAACCTGCCTGTAAAGAAGATTGTTTCCACCAGCATCAGGAAGTTAATGGTTAACCTATGCCCTGAACAATGAGGGACTTGAGAAAACTGAACTACTGCTCCCATGCAGCACTCTGGTTGGACAACCAAATTAAAAAGTATTTCATTTTTTGGCAAAATATTTGTCAGGAATTCGTCTGTCTTGAGGCATGGTCACCTGGAAACCCAGTGAGCACTCACTAAGTGCTCCCTGATTAGACAGAAGAGCCAGCAGATCATGATTTAAGCTTTAGAGCAACAGCAACAAGGACTTCCATGCCTGCAGCTGTGACAGACTTGTTCCCTGTGCCAGTCCCTGCTCCAATTGTAATCTCTACCTCACTCTGAACCCCGAGACTTCTGGCTCTGACCACTGGCTTGTCTTGTCTTCTGCCCAGGACTCTGATTCTGTTCTGACTCCTGACTCTGAACATTGGTTTGTCGACCAACTGTGACTCTGGTGCTGCTGTCTGGCTCTGCTCTGATCGCTAGGCCTGGCTTCTGTTCTGACCCCAAGGTCACACCACCTACACCCTGGTGTATGACTATGTGTTGATTTTTTGGGTGTTTTTTTCTTTTCTTTTTTTTTTTTTTTACAAAAAAAAAAGAACATTTTCATAAAGAAAACATTTCACCAAAAAAAAAAATTGTTCTGCAAAAATGCAATTTTTCATTGAAAAACAGTTTTGATGGATTTTTTTAACCAGCACTAATAATGCGTTAAATGCCTACAAATGCATTCAATTTATTAAGTGACAAATTCTCTTCTTATTTACACTGAGATAATTCCAATAGTAAATCCACTGGCATAATTGGAATTACTTCAGATTTACACCACTGAAATTTAAAACAGCACATATCTCTAAATAGCTCTGTGAACACCCCAGCAAGCTTGTAAATTAGTGGGCTAAATTCTGCCTTAATTTAAACCCATGAAACTGCAGGGAGCGGAAAAAAATTCCCTGTAAATTTAAAATCCCTCTCCAATGAGAGAAAAGGCCCAATTCTCCCTTCAGATACTCACATAAAACTCTAATTGACTTTAATGGGAATTGCACAGATGCAACTGAGGTCAAAATTACCCCTAAGATTTAGAATAAGCATTTTTTTCCTTTTATATTTAGACTAAAAAGATTTGTTTCAGTCTCATGCTTTTCAATATGTTCTTCATATTAACTGAATACATGAGAAATGACTTTATGAATCTCAGAAACGTGTTTACATGCAGAAAACAAATTCCTCACTGTGGGTGCTCAAAGAACTCAATATCCTTGTGGTAATGTTCTGAGGACTTGTTAGTGGAAATAAAAGTGTTTTATTTCTGCAGCCATGCACCTCTGGCATCAGTTGACAAGTTTCTTGTTAAAATATGCCACTGGTAAAATCAGAGTGGTTTCCAATCTGTAGTGTTTTTTAAAATGTTATTTAATTACTTAAACTATTTATTGTTTCTAATTGTACTTTATGCAGTTGGTTATGGTACCTAATTGATTGCACATCTGTTTCATTTTATATCACATTTGATGAGTTATTGATTGCCCACTGCTTTCAGAACACTCAGGACTCTTCTAGTGAAACACATAAAAGGATAAATACCCTAACCATGCCACAACAATAACTTGTAGTAGTAAGACTGTTGCAGACTTTTCTATAAAAGATTCCTACCACTGAAGTCCATTGATCTAGTAGTGTGTGCTGCATTTCAATGTTGTAAACTGCTCCTATATTTTTAACTCCAAGGCCACTCTACAAAAGAAGAAAACACAAAACAGTCTAAGTGACCACTTTTCTTTGGGCATGTAGCGATAGAAATTTGCTACCATTGTGGCTATCGTTACTGATCTTAGACAAAGAGTTCAAATCAAAACTCAGATTTTCAAAAGTAGAAGGATTTGCCACAAGGAGACTAAATGGTAGCCCATAAGTCCTCTTACTGAGCTATGGTGTTTCAGCTCAACAGGCAGCTCAAAAGTTATTTAAAACTACATTCTTTTTGCAATAATTTATTTTTCTTGAAATCATTTCAGTTTTTCCAAATGAAGGTCAGCATTGCATTGCAGAGACTGCTGTACGAAATTAGATGAAGACATTTATATTGGTTAAACAAGTGAAAGACGACTCTGAAACTGATGTACTCTGAGGATACTTAATTAAGCAGAATTGATGTTTGTTATAAAATTCAGGGAAGTCTTTAACACGAACAAGTTGTGAAAATTGTCTCCATAATATTTCCCCCTTATTTTAGAGGCACTTGCTGGGAAGAAATGGGGGTAAGCATGAAGATTCTGTATTATCCTCCAGCCTTTTCTCACTGTGTGATTCCCCTGGCAAAGGAAAACTCCTCTCTGGCATAAACACCTCCTGTATCAACTGCCATCCCCACTCCTGAATCCAAATGTAGGGGCTGTGCCAGAAGGGGGAAAGTGTGTCTGGGTTGTGGCAGAGTTCTGCTCTGTTTTGCTGTTCCTCCAGTAATAGGGTGACCAGATGTCCCAATTTTTATAGGGACAGTCCTGATTTTGGGGGCTTTTTCTTATATAGGCACCTATTACTCCCCCCACTGCAATCTCGATTTTTTACACTTGCTATCTGGTCACCCTATCCATTAACATAAGATCCCGGGGACCAGGCTGGCTTAGAGGGCACTGTAACAGGCTCACTGCTACTCTAACCTTCTCCTGCATTGATTGGAGCTCAGATACAGGACAGAATCAAGCCTGGAGCCTTTATTTTGTGTTTATGGAGCTGCTGCTGAAGGTTCAATGGCAGGATACCTCTCAAGTATGGCTTTGACCTAACATCAGACACTAAGTGTTTAAATCAGACTGCAATTATGGTGGTTTCAGCAAATATAGAGTGAGTGCCCACACTGTATTTATTTTTTAGTCATTTCTTGCATTTTATTCCTATTCGTACAATTTTCTCTTAGAGCTGGGGCCTACAGTATACTCTGTCCTATGAGACATCTCCTCCATACTGCATAGTGAAATGAAAGAGGATATTTGCTGTTCATCTATTACAAAATATTAGTGAGTAGACAAAAATGGAATGTGGCTTATTTGGCCCACTGAACACAGGTTTATAAGCATCTTGCAATAAACTGACAGCTGGGCACTGAGATGGCAGGAAATCCCCTCCCACCGTCTGGTTGTAAGCTCGGCTGGGAAGAAGGTGATACGCATTGCAGCCGCAAGAGCCCTGGGTAACTGACTGCTGCTGCAGGGACCCAGCCAGCAGAAAATCAGCTCCGGATTGGGGGACATGCCCAGGGAGCATCCTGAGCATATGGTTCTGTGATCCTGTCACACTGGATGTAAGAATCAGCCAGAACCCAAAGGAGAAGGAGATGCCTCTGATCTGGGCCTGTTGGACTAAGGTTAGCACTGGGATTGTCTTGCTAATCAAAGTCACTGTTGCTGATAAAGCCGAGTATATGTTACTCTTAACTGGCCTGGAGTAATTTCTGACTGAACTCCTGTCTCTCTAAAGGCAGTAGCAGTGGGAGTTTGGAACGAATTACTAGCAAAGGTGTAACCCCACCTCATTACCTACTTATTTGTGCATGTAAAAGCCAATCCAGAATCTCAATGAAGGCAATGGAAATATTCAGATTAGCTCCAAAGACAGTTATTATGAGAATGCTCTAAGTCTATATATGTAACTAGATAATAGATAAAATGACAGTAGATGTCACTCAAGAATATGTAGCATAGCTCCTAAGTTTTGTAGGACCAATAAAGCTTGTGTGTATTATGAATGGCTGCTTTGATGTTGCTCTTGATAAAGCCCTTGAGGTTGTACATTGCTCTTGGTTTTAGTGCAGAATTCTCTTTCAGAAAAATGCAAAAAAAAAAAAAAATAGAAGCTAAAATCAACTAATAAATTGTTGGAGGCAAACAACATGAGCAACTCTAGTCTAAATTGAAGGCCTGTTTCCTCAAGATGATGGGCATCTTCAACTCTCATGAATTCACTTAATGCCCAATGTTGGCATACCTCTACCTCTCACTGGCTGCTAGTGTGTGCGGAAAAAGTCCAAATAGTAGATAAGCATTCTTTTTCTGATCTAAGATGGCTGTTTGTTGTTCCATGAGGTCACATTCTGAACCCTGCTAAGAGATCAGGCACAGCCACGGGTGGGCCTGGATGGGCCGTGGCTCACCAACTTAGCTTCCAGGCACAAACCCGAGCCCTAGCTCTGTTCTGGCCCCAGCACTTTTCCTGTTCCTCCTACCTGCCCAGCACTCCTGCCAGGGTGTGGGGTCGGGGCTTGGGGGCTTGCGTCACTCTACCTGCCTGGTGTTCCTGCCGGGGCCAGGACGGTGGAGCGGGCCAAGTTCCCACTTCCCAACCCTGCTCCCAGGCCAGAGCACTGGTGGAGCAGGCAGAGTGGAGGAAGCTCCTGCACTCCCACCCCACTTCCTGGCAGGAGCACCAGGTCGGCAGAACAGGTGGGGGCACAAGAGTGCCCATTTTTTCCAGGGCCCTAGGTTGGCCCACGGGCTAATCGGCCATGAGGAGGAGGGTGAGTGAGTGGGCAGCCAGCGGTGGTAGAAGGGAGATCTTCAAAAAAGTTAGGCCTGCCACCTGCAGGAGCTGGGCCCGGTGTAGGGCAGTGAGATCTGGAAGGGAGCAGGGAGCCATGCATACTGAAGAACAACATCTCCTCCTGGGCTGAGTGTGCACCTAAGCCTTGGGGAGCCCCTGACCAGAAGGTCCATCCATCGCTCCCTGTAAGGCCGGCTGCAGGGGTGGGGGGTAAGTGGGCCACACATTCCTCCTTCCCTCCCAGTTCCCACATAGTTGCCTGTCCACCTGAAGTTGGGGTCAACCCAAAGATCCCATGC
Organism: Lepidochelys kempii; assembly: GCF_965140285.1. Classification (NCBI taxonomy): domain Eukaryota; kingdom Metazoa; phylum Chordata; order Testudines; family Cheloniidae; genus Lepidochelys; species Lepidochelys kempii. The sequence goes on from NC_136380.1 coordinate 182,465,441, forward strand.
TGGCTATGCTACTGACATCCCTTCAAAGAGCTATATCTTAACTGCTTTCAAATTCTCAGAGAATCAGTCCAAAATCTGGGATTTCCTTTGTAGCAACCTGCATGGACTTAGAGGGAGGAGCATGAGTTGTAGGAGGAAAGTTTGGAGAAGACACCAGGAAGTCAAGCTATGTAGTTAGTTATGCATATTAAACTGCAGTTGGAATAGTTCTATAAATAGTTGCTTTAATAAGGATAGAGTATTTTCATATTAGCTGGTGGGTGATATATGAAACACTTTTGGTGAAACATTATGGAAACAACATGGTCCTATGATGGAATATTCCATGTTGGTTTTCATATTTTGACACTCAGGAGGATTCACAAAAAACATCACAGCAGCCAAAATGTAAACACCATGCAATGGTGGAGTAAAAACCACAGTTAAAATAACTATGTATGTAATTGGAAATATATAGTTGCAAATTTGAATTGAATCATTCTAGTATCAAATCCTATTATTACTGTTTAGGATTTACTTCATGATTGTGCCCAATAGCCCCAACCCGGGGACCCTATCATGCTGGGTTCTATCATAAACCTCTGATCTAAGGTCATGATTAAGGCTGTGAGTTTGTCACAGAGGTCACGGATTCTGGGACTTTCTGGGACCACTGGGACTTCTGCAGTGGCCAGTGTGGCTGCCCCAGGGGCCACCTGAGCAGCCCCTGGGCCAGCCACACCAGCTACTGCTAAAGCAGTCTCAGGCCACCGTGTCCCCCTCCCCCAGCAGCAACAGCAGTAGTTTGGCTGTGGGAGGGGGCTCAGGGCTGGGGCATGGGAGGCGGTGAGAGCTCTGGATGGTGCTTACCTTGGGAGCTCCCTGGAAGCGGTGACATGTCCCTCCCTCAGCTCCTAGGCAGAGTCGCAGCCAAACTGCTCCGTGCGCTGCCTCCACTCACAGGCACTGCCCCCGCAGCTCCCATTGGTTGGCAATTGCAGTCCACCCCCACCCCCAGGATTTAGTCAGGGTGTACAGTACAAGTCATGGACAGGTCACGGGCCCTGAATTTTTGTGTACTGCCCGTGACCTGTCCATGACTTTTACTAAAAATACCCATGAATAAAATGTAGCCTTCTTCATTATACTACAATGTATCACCAACTGTTAAGAGCCAGGGCTCACCATTAAGTCTCTAAAATGAAAGTCACATTTTCAGTACACAGTGCACTTACATTTTTCTGACACTTTTTTTTCTTTAGTCAATATGGTTACATTTCTGTGGCTATGCGATTACACAACAATCCTGATCTGAAGGAGGAGGAAACAATAAAAATTAAGTATCGGGGGTAGCTGTGGAAAAAGGACAGTAAACTATCTAAACTCCTACATGCCACAAGGGGCTACAACAGTGGTACCCTCAATTCACCTAACAATATTGTTAATCTATCCAACCACACTGGTTGGATATACTGTATCCTTGAATTAGTAAGAAGAAATTGTTCTGAGTTTATTCTTTGCTGATTGTGTTAACATTTGTTCTTAGAAGGATAGAAGTTGTATGGCTGTAATTGCCTTATTTACTGTTTGGTGTGAGTGAAGAATGTATAGTGATTAACTGAGAAAGGACAACTGGGCTGGATGGTCAAGAAGGGAGTGGAGGAGTCAAGAGGCATCAACTTTATTATCAATCACCCGGATGGCAGATTGACAACCCTAAAGCAAAGGCATACACCCCAAGGACGAGATAAGGAATTGAGCTAAAGGGACAGATAAGAAACAGCTTCAGATCCTCCCGGTAACAACTCAAAATAATGCTAATTAAGAGTAACCTTGAATACCTCGTGATTGACACAGCAAGGTCCACAGACTTGTATGGGGACTTATCACTATAAAAGAAGGGTGTATTGCCATGGGACTTTGGGTTCGTTCTGCATCAACACCACCAGAGCTTCGAACTCATTCAACAGAGGCCCAGCTCATCTCCCTTGTGTGTAGTTTCAGCTGGCCATTGAAACTGATTGAGCAACACTAAGGACTGGTAACTATAAGATCCAGCTGCAGAACTTTTTGGTGTGTGTGTGTGTGAGAGAGAGAGAATGGAAACATATGCTGATTTCAATGCTTAAATTGTACTCTCAATAAACGTGGCGTATTGCTTTATCCCCTTTAAAAAGATTCCGTGTGTTCCTTATAAGTATAACAATAAATCAGCATAGTTTCATAGAAATGAATTATTTACAGCTAAGGATCTGGCTTTATTAATTATTATTATTGATACTGGAGCCCTGTCTCAATAATAATTGTGCTAGGCCCTGTGTACATATGCAGTGAGAGTCCCTGCCCAGCTTGCAGTCTAAATAGACAAGAGAAGGGCAGACAGACATGAAGTCACTTGGGCCAAGGTCGGACAGCAGTTCAGTGACGGAGACAGGAATAGGAGCCAGCTCTCCTGACTCCCAGTCCCGTGCCCTCTCCACTGATCCATGCTGACTCTCTCACACCTTTATCTTTTAAATTATTTTGAAAGGTTGGTAAGGAGTGGAGCCAAGCTTATGAGTGATGAATAACTCTTAACTAAAGGTCATAGGCCAGGAAATAGCAGCCTCATGAACTTATTTTTCATATTTTGTTTCTCAATACCGAAAAAACAACCTATTTTAGTTTTATGGGGAAAGGCTAGGGGAATTTCAGGTTTCATTTGAGATGGTATTACAGCCAGTACAACAGCGATTACATAGAATTGTTTGTATTCTCTGTGCGCGTTGTGTATGGATTTTTTATTTCATATATAATTTACAGCTTGCTGAGGTAAATCCACAGAGTTAATGCATATCTTTAACACAACTAAGAGAAAAAAATTAGTTAAAATAAAACTATTTCCTCTTCAGCTGAAGAGCTTATTTCCCACAGACATGCATGCACCTTTTCTATCCAGCTAGCAATCATTTTCACAATGCAAGTCTCAACTATGGGGCAAGCCAGGGGTAGGGGAAAGAGGGGAACATAACTTTATTTTATATTATATTATATATTCTCCTTTTAAATTTTACCCTATTAGGACCGTCAAGACATAACAGAAACAGATTTCATTTCTACTTCACTATACTACTAATTTCTTTGGTAAGAAATATTCTTAACATATAGTGAAAAAGAATTAAAAAAACTTGTGCATAGGCAATATTGTTTACAGTATATATGTCATTTGCTTACCATTAAGGCTGCCTCTCCATTATCAATCAATTTTATCCTCACAACATCACGTTGAGGTAGGGAAATATTTGTTCTCTTTAAATGGATTAGGAAGTGAGGCAAAGAGGAGGAAAGATGTCCCTGGGCTGGAGGCCCTAGCCTGGGACACAAGAGACCTGGGTTCATGTCCCTGCTCTACCACAGGGACCTTGGGCAAACCATTTCGGGTAGGATTTTCAAAAACACATAAGTATGTTAGGTGCCTAAATCTGATGCCTAACTCAGTGCTTTTGAAAATCCCACCCTTAGAATCTCTTTGCCTCAAGCCCCCATCTCTGAAAAGGGAATTATAGCATTTCCCTACCACATAGAGATGATGAGCTGGAAATTGGACCCAAGTCTTTTGCGACCCGATTCAGTAACCTATCTATTTGACCATCCTTTCTAGCCTAGGTTATAATACCTTTACTCACAGAGTAGCGTCTTACTCTATTACTTAGTCCCACTGAAGTCAGTGTGAGTGAAGGCCCTTAAATAACCTCAGTGGTATATTCCTATACAGGCTGTCACATCTTATGACAAGAGATACCATCGTAGCCTTATTATGACAATGTTGCACATTCTTCCTTTTTGTTTGAGTTAGCCCTCAGGGAAGCCATCTTTCCCTAGACCACTGATAAAAGTTGGAAGTCTGTAACAAAGCTCAGTCTCAAAAAAATGCCAAAAATAGGAAAAAGGTAAAAGCAACTGGAGAAGGCCCAGTGACTCCCATAAGGGTTATACACATTTTTCCTCTTCTTCTGGCTCAGCAACCCAACCTGTGTGAGAATGGCACGTTACCATTACCACAGTGTTACTGGTCTCTCTAGTGCCATCATGGAAAAACCAGTGCTTCAAGGACAACATAGTATCAATGCTGGCCGCAAGCCAAGGAAAACAGTTAGAATGCAGCACAGTTTAAGGGCTGGAGAGGGAATGGGAAAGTCAGATTTTAAGCTCAGTCTAGTGGAAGACAGAAAAGTATTGGTTTGTGGATTCTGAAAGTTCTCTGCTCAGGAGAAACTTATTAGCAGCAAAACAAGCAGATAAGCCACATCGTAAAGTGACTCCTAAAGGATTCTGCTAGTCATGCAAGGGCTCTAAGAGGCTCTGAGTTACATGATGTGCAATGCCAAAGAAAGCAGCAGTCAGGCAGGGATGAGCCTGTGAATTATATGCAAGGACAATTTTCACCATCTGCCACCAAAGTGTCAAATGAAAACATATCAATGGCACGATGGGACATTATTGTTGAAACATCATGAACAGAATCACTGATTCAATTTCTTTTATGCAGTAAGGCGTGGAAATGGGTTAGCTGAACCCATATGTAGAAGGTAGGGATGTATTATATCTTTGAAACTTGCAGGTTAACTCCCTATTAGTTAAATTTTTATTCATTTATCAGGCACCCATCACACAGAAATGGGGTCTACACATGTGCGCAGAATGGAAACAGTGTTACTGGCAAACACAAAAGAAGAGTGCACATTGATAGTTTAACCTGGAGGTGACAGGGTGGCAAAGATAACATGGATAACAGTTCTGAGAACTACATCAGAGAGTAAAGGTAACAACTTTCTGGTCAGCCAAAGGTAAAAGGCTCTTCATCACATCCAGGAGCCTTATAGATTTAGTAATAGGAGCCCCAAAGATCACAAGCCATTGTGGTGAAGGCGTGCATACCATCTGATTCGAGAGAATAGTCACACCCCAATTGATTCCTTACCTTACTTATCAGCATCAGCTACAGTATGTCTTGTCTGGAATGGTCTAGCTTTCATTCAGAATCCCAGTTCAAACAGTCACTAGGGAAGACAGGAGGGTAAACTGTGAGAGAAAACAGAGCTGAGTATCAAACAGACTATAATCCAGGTCAAAAAGACTATTTGAACATTAAGGTTTAATAGGATATACAACACTTAATCCAAAGGAAACTACAAGCTAATAGTTAAATTTTCAAATACCTCCAAAATTGCATGTGTACATTTTACATGTGTACGTGCAGGCCTCTGAGGGTACATGCAATTGTATGTAAAGAATTCACAGGTGCCATTAGGATCTCTTTAGAAAATGTTTCCATAAGGCTGCAAAGAGCAAGTTTCAGTTGTCTGAACCTCTGCTACCCAGCTCTGACTTAAGCTAGAGCAACTGGAGACTTGTTCTTGCATACACCACTAGCTAAAAGGTACCTTAGGGACCTGCCAATGGAGAACAGGTTTAATGGAACTCCACTCCAACATTGCCACTCTCACCCCATCCTGCACACCCATAGGCTGAGTACAGGATGTGTCTACATTTGCTATGCCAGCTTCATGATGTGAAGCACTCCCCTATGCATGGGGAATTCTCTGCTAGCCATCGCCAGCTAGAATATAGCCACTTACACTGATGAGAATAAAACTTCACACCCTTCATTTCAAGGGAGATCTGAACAAAGCTGAGGGAGACTAGAAAGAAAGACGCAACAGAAAATAAAATTATACTCAATGCTCACAAGCCAAGTAAACTATAGATAATAGGAAAGAAAGTGCTAAAGTCTCTGGGGAAGTGAAAGGTAGAACTCCAATAAAATGCTGATGAGAGAAGCTACAAACACTGAAGACTACAGCAAGTCTAAATACATCAGAAAGAGAGCAGATGTTGCAATGATGGGTCAAATAGTACAGCAAATAAAACGAACAAAAAGGTTTGCTTTTTTTAAGTATCAAATAAGAAAACATGATCCCTAAAATCATCCAAGTTCCCTTTAAATTTGAGCTGATTTGTTATCTTATTATATAAAGCCCTTCAGTGCCTTTTCAGTGACTCTTTTCCAGCCTGGTACGCTTTTTAATTTTTTTAATTAATTAATTAGCATGCATGCTCTGTAGCATGGAGAAGCAAGAGAGAGATTATGCTTTCCCAATGGTGGGAGCAAAATCTAAGTCTGCTTGTTTAGTGGTAACACAGACACTCCAGCCCCTGGAATCCCTGCTGTGAAGTGTGGCAACATGACCCTGGAACTTGAATTCATAAATCTTTTTTCTCTTCTATTTTGATGCTTCAGAAGTTCCCAATAATTTCCTAGGGAGCATCAGAAAGGCTAAAAGAAAACCTTCAAGCATAATGCATCATTACCAGACAAAACATTTTTGTTATTTTTCTTTGGAAAGTAAGTTTCAAAAAAATAACTGAGACATTCTTCCTGCAGAGGCCATTCAGGAGGTATAATGCAACCTGAATCTAACCGAAAATTGACACCAAATTTCTTTAACTGTCAAACGACAGTTAAAATGTTCTATGACTAAGATTTTAATTCTCTTAATGTCAAAGATCTTCTACTGGGGAGGTTTAAATACAGTTATTTGATATTTACCATATATATTAGAAGGATGGTCTTTCATTAAAAGAAAATATGGAGCTCAGACAGAACTAGTCTACAATTCAGGATGAAAGTCACTTCACCTAATGTGGAAGAGGAAGAATTATTCAAGTGAAAAGTCTTGAAAGATTAGTGGGCTAAGATTAAATTTTATCCTTTGTGTGTGAGAGCCTCCTTAAGTAGCTTTTTCCATACAATATAAATTCAGATTAAGGCATAACACTCCTGTCAGTGTGTTGTAAATGGATATTTTTCTAAAAGAGAAGCTCTAGGAATTATTTTGCTGAAGGAAGTTCTATGGCCTGTGTTACACAGGAGATGATCACAGACATCCCTCCTGGCCTTGGAATCTATGAATGGAGGAGTGAAGGCTGTTTACAATGCAGGAAGATAGAACTCAGTGTTGAATTTTATTTTTTTGTTTCAGATCATTAATAGTACCCATAGCGAGGGATTCCTCTATCTCACAGGTGTTATGACTCACCTTGTATTATATAAAATAAGCTAGATTCTTAGATGGTGTAAATCAGCCTGCCTCTGTGAAAGTCAATGGAATTACACCAAGCTATACCAGATGAGGATGTAGCGCTCTATATTTTTTCTGTATCAAATATCTCTGTGTGGATAGGCCACTGGAAAAGAGAGAAGAGGGGCACCCAAGATAATTGCTCTGGCCCAGCTCACCTAGTGATTATAATGGGTGTCTTTTGGGAATGTTTCTTCTCTACACATATCTAGGGACTATGCATGCAGACCTCACAGCACCACAAGTTCCAGCTAAGTTGTGAGACCAGAAGGTTATATGTGGAGGTTAAACTGGGTTAGTGGATGGAGATGCCAATGCAATGTTCGGTACAGAGAGAAGGATAACATGAGCTAGCAAGTTGTGCTTTACAGAGCAAAAATACAAGAGATTAGAAAACATGAAGGTGAGATGTCTGAGAAAGAAGAGCAGCAGGAAAGACAGTACTGAAAATGCAGAGGTAATAGAGGATCAAAAAATTAAACTAGACTAGATTAGATTAATTAAATTAAAAGAGGAATTAGAGCTGTGTGAAGTAAGAGAAAAATAGGACAAAAGAGGCTATACAGAGGAGGAGGATTTGATAAAGGGGTTTGATGTCAGGCCATATGTGTTCTGTCTTTTTGAATCTGATCTAGAGATTTTTTTAGACCTATTTACTACAATCTCAATGCCACATTTTGTTCCAGATCTAGTAAATCATAGTAGCAATCACAAACATGAGCCCACGGCTACTTTTTAAATATTTGCTGTTCATATTTCCTCCTCAGGAGATACTCCCATGCCCAAGTTCCTTGGGGATCTCAGAAAGAAGGCACTCTAGAGCAGAAAAGCAATATTATAGGATGTTCTCCTAATCCTATATTATTGTCTTTCTTCTTCCCAGCTTTCCACCCAGATCAACTCAGGAAACAGAATATTTGCCAGCAGATAGTGTAAAGGAGACCAGTGACACAGCAGCAGTAACATTACAATCAGTAGCAGTTGTTGTGTATATTGTGCACCTGAATCAGTTCTGAGGGCACTGCAGGATATGCATAGTATGAGTTTTTTGTCATCAGCTCAGAGCTGAGCAAAACCATTCATGCAACCTAGTCTACCTCTGTTAGAGTGAGAGAAGAGAGTTCTACATGAAGGAAATACACATAGACTCCCCAGTTTACCAAAGATTCAGAAACTCACTATGCCCTGTTTTAGCAGAAAATAAATAAATAAATCCATGTGTGTCTGAACTTCCCTCCATTCATGTGTGCTCCATTTCTGTACACTCAGAGCATGCTGCAGTGCTGCTGTTCATATTCTTTCATATTCATGTTCCCTGTTTAGTGCACCCAGTGTGGACTGTCATTTCTATGCGATTGAATCTGGAAAATGTCTCAGATACATCTCAAAAAATAGATTGAAGAGGAAAGAGATATGGTTGAATATGCAGCCAGATAGGCAATGTACTTGTACTCTTCTCTTTGCCTGTGACATGCTGAAATTATTCATATTTCCCTCACCCTACAAGAAGAAAAATACTGGCTACACATCTACTTAATATAAGTCTGAAACAACTGTCTACCATGTTAGAAGTTGGTCCAATAAAAGATATTGCCTCACCCACCTTGTCTCTCCACCATATTAGGCAGAGACTACATATGTCACTGCAGAACCATTCCCACTGGTCAGTGTAAGATGCTGAGAGGGGAATTCTTGAAAGGGACAGGTAGCGACTAATCTTTCTCCCATTACACTGAGTGGGATTTTTGCATCCAGTTTAAATGGGAGCAGGATTAAGTCCTAAAATATGAAGCCTTTATTTTTCTCTACTTCAGTGGTTCCCAAACTTGTTCTGCTGCTTGTGAGGGGAAAGCCCCTGGTGGGCCGGGCCCATTTGTTTACCTGCTGCCTCCACAGGTTTGGCCGATCGCGGCTCCCAGTGGCCACAGTTCGCTGCTCCAGGCCAATGGGAGCTGCTGGGAGCAGCGTGGGCCAAAGGACATACTGGCTCCTGCTCCCAGCAGCTCTCATTGGCCTGGAGCAGCGAACTGCGGCCACTGGGAGCTGCGATCGCCCGAACCTGCGGACCCGGCAGATAAACAAACCTGCCCGGCAAGGGCTTTCCCCGCACAAGCAGCGGAACAAGTTTGGGAACCACTGCTTTAATTGATTCATTCTTAACTCCTTGCCATATGCTAAGTTTTTCTTTCTAGTATGGCAATGAGAGTGATTAAATAAAACTTGATGGAAATGCTGGCAGTCCTTGAGTAATTTCTTTACCTTCTGAACACAACCTTTCTGTTCGAGTCAAGCTACCTTATTGTCTGCCAGTATTTTAATGTCAATCACTGGAGCCCTTCTAAGTCTGCTGTTTCAGTACCTGCCAATTTCTAGCTCATAATGCCTGCTGGCAAGTTTTAATTTCATTAGAGACACCACTGTAACACATTGCTAAATAAGCACCACCAAAAAGAAGCAGAAGAGTGCAAGAAGTCATTAAATTATTACTCCCAAAGTCTCATGATGATTATTGTTAATAGGGCAATCAAATCCTGCTGTATTGTTCTCCAACTACATGTCTGCTTAGTGGGTGGCATACATTTTCATTAAATAAGACGTATGGTTAGAAGAAGAATGTAATCAACATTAATGACCTGAAAAGTAATTGAAAATACTGTTTTAGTCAGCACTCCACCCAATTATTAAAAAAGACAATCATTCAAAAAATTTAAACCAATTCCAGTTTGTCTGTCTGAATGTTTGTAGACTATCATTTTCCCCACATATTATCTCCATTATTGGGTTAAATTAAATTGAATTAGAATAAAATAAATTGTATTTGAAAGTAAAGTTTCAGCATTGACTATTCTTGGTGACAAGTGTTGAATACACGTTGTACATTCAAACCTATAAAATTCAATTTGTGTGCACTAAAGCACTTTTGGTGAAGTTGACTCAATCACACAGTAAAAGTAATTACAACATCCCCCTCCCCACCAGGGTTTCTACCATTTTCATAAATCAGGCCTACAATATGTTGAAATTTTATGCTTAAATAAGATGCTCAAGTAAAGAACCAACTCCATTTCTCTCATACTTATAATATACAATGTTTCTTGCTGGGATTACATGGACTGTAACTTTTAAAAAAATTATGAGAATTCAATATAATTAAATTATCTTTAGACTGCCATAAAAAGCCATAGCTGTCATATTTTAATATAACTATTAGACAGTTGACCAGAGCTTTACATATTTCTCCAAGGTACAATATCAGCAATTTGAAAGATCAATATTTTAAAGTATTTCTAGCTTGAGGGATGATGTTGGACAGCAGGGATTAAAAATACCTGAACATTTCTATCTTAGAAATATCAATTCACTAACCAAATTTAGACTTTTCAGGGAGTAGCTGCAACAGAGTTTTTCCTTCCTCTTATCTGTAAAAAGATAGATATTCCAGAATTAATAGATGTGAATAATTGGCAATTTATTCTTTAGTATAAAATTAAATATATTTTGTAGTGTTAAGCAAAGTATTAAATACAACCTGTAATGTAATTTATGGACTTTTGTAAAACATGGATAGAAAGAGAGACAGGACTTTCAGAATTTCTGTAATTGTGGATTCATCATTTTGTTTGTTTTAATACAAATATCAGTAGCCTAAATTCTTCAACCCCTTGATCTTTTGCTTACAATCTAGCAGCAATTCAAGGAAGTATTGAAGATAAGAATGAAACAGAAGACAGCACAAACAGTCCTCAGTGGACTAAGATATAGGTACCTGCAGTTAGCAAAGTATCCCACTAATGATCTTGTCCTACTCCTGAAACACTTAGGGTTTGAACCTCCTTGCAAAACTTTCATTGATTTCAATGATGATGGATCAAACCCTAAATTCAAACAATATCTGGGGACTAAGTATTGTGTGGGAAGTGAAAAATAGTGCAGTTACATTTTCTCCATATGTCTCCTACATGCTAAACACTCAGATTTTGGAAGAACTCCTGCTTTTACAAATCACTCCTTCCTGCCTGTGACCTGTACATAAGTTCCTTACAGGCTTGGAGCCCGATTCTCTGTTATATTGCACCTTATGTAGTTATTTACACCTATGAAAATTGGGTAAAATGCTACCAACTCAGAGTTCCCCTTCAAGGTAGCAGCTTTTGACACCCACTTTGCCAGGTTTAAATGATCACACAAGGAAAAACAAAAACAAGCAAACAAAACTATGGAGACTCAAGCTTGGTCTCCTAAGCTAACAAAGAGTGCTTCTGAAACTCCCATATGGCATATGTGATATTGAAATTACAAAGGAACACAATATTTCTTTAGAAGTAATTATATAATTTAAAAACTGCACACAAATCTCCTTTAATATGAATTGTAAAATGCCACAGATACATGAAAATTTATAAATGGCATCTGAATGCTGGAAACATAAATGTCAGTTATACTATACCCCTATCCTATACCAAACACAATGCTATATTGTTCCATTCCATCATTTACTGAGCAGAATTGTCTTCTGAAACCAGTGAAGGATTTTGCCTAAGAACAGAATGGCGCAGTACAGCCTACATTTAAGAATTAAAACAAACAATGGATTTTTGCAATTGGATATTTTTAATGTCAAACTTTTGACAAACTATTCTGCAGAAGACGTGTGTTCAAAAAATCCTGTTTGCTGATTGGTGGCACACATAGTCCCATGACATTCTGAGGGCTGCCAATTTCCATTCTCCCCATCATCAGCAACTTTCAACAACACTCCTTTTCCTCTAATTTCTGCCATCATAGGGTTAGGGCCATTGTCATCAAGGAAAGTAAGGCCCTTAACTGTCTCCTGATACACAGGATTGTGACTCACAGTAACATGTGGGAAATAGTGTAGGGGATTTTTAGCATGGTGGGACTCACTGGCACGGCGCCTTCTGTCGGTCATCCTGGGAATTAGCTCTTCCACCCAGGAATGCCCTCTGCAGGCCCATGTCTTGCCTGCCGCTGGTTCCCGTGTCCCTCCTGGACCCCAGTGCCCTCCTCGTCAGGGTTCTGCCCCAGCAGTAACCCACAGTCCGAGTGTCCCCACCCAGGGGATCCCCCAACCCTTTACCCCCACTTTGCTTCAGTGGCCACTGCCAGTTACCATCAAGCCCCTGCTCCCTGGGGCAGACTGCAGTCTATGAACCACTCATCATCGGCAAGGGGGGTTGGACCAGCTGCCTCTGCCTATCTCTGGACTGCCCCTCTGCAACCCCAGTACCCTTTCATCGGCCTTTCACTAGGCCTGCAGCTTTGCTAGGCTGGAGCTCCCCAACACTCTCTGCCCTTCCCCAGCACTGCTCCACCCTAGGTACCCTTCTTAGTTTTCCAGGCAGAGAGAGAGAGAGAGAGAGAACATCTTTGCTGCTAGCCTTCAGCCCTCTTATAAGGGCCAGCTGGGTCCTGATTGCACTGGCCAAAGCTGTGTCTGCTTTCCCAATCAGCCTGCTGTTCCCATTCACAGCCCTCTCCCGGGCTGCTTTAACCCCTTCAGGGCAGGAGCGGGGTAGTCACCCTGCTACAGTTTGTAGAAATGGAGTTCTTGAAATGTGGTGGGGTGATAGGCAGCCTCATATCTCTTTTCTGGCCTCACCCACTGAGTTCATCAGAAGAAATTGATACTTTTCCATGGTTATGCAAGCACTGGCAGACCACTGAGGATGCTTCATTGATATCAATGTGGGCTGCCCAGGGAAGGTGCTAGCAGGGGTTCTCAAATTGGGGGGTTGACCCCTCAGGATGTCACAAGATGGCAGCTGACTACCCTGATCTCAGTCATGTGTGGGGCTGATGGCCCCAAGCCCCTGTTAAATTAAATTAACCCCCCATTTTTAATTTATAAGGGGTGTCACACTCAGACTTGTGTGAAAGGGGTCACCAATACAAAAAGTATGAGAATCACTGTTAGACACTTGTAGCTTTAGGAATACAGCCACTATCAGAGACATTCATTCCCAACCGGCATAGTAACATTGACAATGTTGAAATGCCAATAGCATTTCTGGGGGACTCAGCCAAATGCCAGCCACCTTGACAGCACCAAGGAAAGATTCAGCAATCAGCTTTGCAGGTTCAGAATGGCTGTTTAACATGGTTTGGGCAGATTGATGGGTTGATGTTTGCTCTCTAGATTGGATTTCAGCAAGGCAAACATCCTTATCATTGTTGCTGTATGTTGTATACTGCACAATATCTGTAAAGTGAAGGGGGGAAAGCTACCACCAGGATGGAAGAATGAGGTGGAGTGGCTGTCTGCTGAATTTAAATAGCCAGACACTAGGGCTACTAGAAGAACTCATGGTGGAGCTGTATGACTGGGGGCGGCCTTGAAAGACCATTTTAACAGTCAAGTACATTAGCATTGTCTAAAGAGCGCTTTACTAAACAGTGTTCAAGGCTGGGCTACTGCATGCTGTTCTGAAACCTGTAATGTTTTGTGTAAACTATTTAATATTGTGGTGGTTATTCTCTGCCACTATTAATTATGTAATGTTTGGTGTTTACTGTGTAACTCAGGGGGCGGGAGGTTATTGCCTCCTGCTGTCATTACTGTAATGCTTGGTGTAAACTTATGAATATGGGTTGTTTATTGCCTACCACTATGAATTCTATAATATTTGCTGTAGTAATAAAGCTACTCATTTTCCAAAAGTAGAATTTCATTGTGTGCAAAAAAAAAATCAATAAAAGTAAAGAGCAAAAAACAAACCAACCCCAACCTCCCAAAAATGGTAAAAAAACATCTTGCAACAGTTTTCAGAGGAACAGCCGTGTTAGTCTGTATTCGCAAAAAGAAAAGGAGGACTTGTGGCACCTTAGAGACTAACCAATTTATTTGAGCATGAGCTTTCGTGAGCTACAGCTCACTTCATCAGATGTTTACCGTGGAAACTGCAGCAGACTTTATATACACACAGAAATCATGAAACAATACCTCCTCCCACCCCACTGTCCTGCTGGTAATAGCTTATCTAAAGTGATCAACAGGTGGGCCATTTCCAGCACAAATCCAGGTTTTCTCACCCTCCACCCCCCGACACAAATTCACTCTCCTGCTGGTGCTAGCCCATCCAAAGTGACAACTCTTTACATAATCAAGTCGGGCTATTTCCTGCATAGATCAAGGTTTTCTCACATCCCCCCCACCCCCATACACACACAAACTCACTCTCCTGCTGGTAATAGCTCATCTAAACTGACCATTCTCCAGGTTTAAATCCAAGTTAAACCAGAACATCTGGGGGGGGGGGTAGGAAAAAACAAGAGGAAACAGGCTACCTTGCATAATGACTTAGCCACTCCCAGTCTCTATTTAAGCCTAAATTAATAGTATCCAATTTGCAAATGAATTCCAATTCAGCAGTTTCTCGCTGGAGTCTGGATTTGAAGTTTTTTTGTTTTAAGATAGCGACCTTCATGTCTGTGATTGCGTGACCAGAGAGATTGAAGTGTTCTCCGACTGGTTTATGAATGTTATAATTCTTGACATCTGATTTGTGTCCATTTATTCTTTTACGTAGAGACTGTCCAGTTTGACCAATGTACATGGCAGAGGGGCATTGCTGGCACATGATGGCATAGATCACATTGGTGGATGTGCAGGTGAACGAGCCTCTGATAGTGTGGCTGATGTTATTAGGCCCTGTGATGGTGTCCCCTGAATAGATATGTGGGCACAATTGGCAACGGGCTTTGTTGCAAGGATAAGTTCCTGGGTTAGTGGTTCTGTTGTGTGGTATGTGGTTGTTGGTGAGTATTTGCTTCAGGTTGCGGGGCTGTCTGTAGGCAAGGACTGGCCTGTCTCCCAAGACTTGTGAGAGTGTTGGGTCATCCTTTAGGATAGGTTGTAGATCCTTAATAATGCGTTGGAGGGGTTTTAGTTGGGGGCTGAAGGTGACGGCTAGTGGCGTTCTGTTATTTTCTTTGTTAGGCCTGTCCTGTAGTAGGTAACTTCTGGGAACTCTTCTGGCTCTATCAATCTGTTTCTTTACTTCTGCAGGTGGGTATTGTAGTTGTAAGAAAGCTTGACAGAGATCTTGTAGGTGTTTGTCTCTGTCTGAGGGGTTGGAGCAAATGCGGTTGTATCGCAGAGCTTGGCTGTAGACGATGGATCGTGTGGTGTGGTCAGGGTGAAAGCTGGAGGCATGCAGGTAGGAATAGCGGTCAGTAGGTTTACGGTATAGGGTGGTGTTTATGTGGCCATTGTTTATTAGCACTGTAGTGTCCAGGAAGTGGATCTCTTGTGTGGACTGGACCAGGCTGAGGTTGGTGGTGGGATGGAAATTGTTGAAATCATGGTGGAATTCCTCAAGGGCTTCTTTTCCATGGGTCCAGATGATGAAGATGTCATCAATATAGCGCAAGTAGAGTAGGGGCTTTAGGGGACGAGAGCTGAGGAAGCGTTGTTCTAAATCAGCCATAAAAATGTTGGCATACTGTGGGGCCATGCGGGTACCCATAGCAGTGCCGCTGATCTGAAGGTATACATTGTCCCCAAATGTGAAATAGTTATGGGTAAGGACAAAGTCACAAAGTTCAGCCACCAGGTTAGCCGTGACATTATCGGGGATAGTGTTCTTGACGGCTTGTAGTCCATCTTTGTGTGGAATGTTGGTGTAGAGGGCTTCTACATCCATAGTAGCCAGGATGGTGTTATCAGGAAGATCACCGATGGATCTACACCAACATTCCACACAAAGATGGACTACAAGCCGTCAAGAACACTATCCCCGATAATGTCACGGCTAACCTGGTGGCTGAACTTTGTGACTTTGTCCTTACCCATAACTATTTCACATTTGGGGACAATGTATACCTTCAGATCAGCGGCACTGCTATGGGTACCCGCATGGCCCCACAGTATGCCAACATTTTTATGGCTGATTTAGAACAACGCTTCCTCAGCTCTCGTCCCCTAAAGCCCCTACTCTACTTGCGCTATATTGATGACATCTTCATCATCTGGACCCATGGAAAAGAAGCCCTTGAGGAATTCCACCATGATTTCAACAATTTCCATCCCACCACCAACCTCAGCCTGGTCCAGTCCACACAAGAGATCCACTTCCTGGACACTACAGTGCTAATAAACAATGGCCACATAAACACCACCCTATACCGTAAACCTACTGACCGCTATTCCTACCTGCATGCCTCCAGCTTTCACCCTGACCACACCACACGATCCATCGTCTACAGCCAAGCTCTGCGATACAACCGCATTTGCTCCAACCCCTCAGACAGAGACAAACACCTACAAGATCTCTGTCAAGCTTTCTTACAACTACAATACCCACCTGCAGAAGTAAAGAAACAGATTGATAGAGCCAGAAGAGTTCCCAGAAGTTACCTACTACAGGACAGGCCTAACAAAGAAAATAACAGAACGCCACTAGCCGTCACCTTCAGCCCCCAACTAAAACCCCTCCAACGCATTATTAAGGATCTACAACCTATCCTAAAGGATGACCCAACACTCTCACAAGTCTTGGGAGACAGGCCAGTCCTTGCCTACAGACAGCCCCGCAACCTGAAGCAAATACTCACCAACAACCACATACCACACAACAGAACCACTAACCCAGGAACTTATCCTTGCAACAAAGCCCGTTGCCAATTGTGCCCACATATCTATTCAGGGGACACCATCACAGGGCCTAATAACATCAGCCACACTATCAGAGGCTCGTTCACCTGCACATCCACCAATGTGATCTATGCCATCATGTGCCAGCAATGCCCCTCTGCCATGTACATTGGTCAAACTGGACAGTCTCTACGTAAAAGAATAAATGGACACAAATCAGATGTCAAGAATTATAACATTCATAAACCAGTCGGAGAACACTTCAATCTCTCTGGTCACGCAATCACAGACATGAAGGTCGCTATCTTAAAACAAAAAAACTTCAAATCCAGACTCCAGCGAGAAACTGCTGAATTGGAATTCATTTGCAAATTGGATACTATTAATTTAGGCTTAAATAGAGACTGGGAGTGGCTAAGTCATTATGCAAGGTAGCCTGTTTCCTCTTGTTTTTTCCTACCCCCCCCCCCAGATGTTCTGGTTTAACTTGGATTTAAACCTGGAGAATGGTCAGTTTAGATGAGCTATTACCAGCAGGAGAGTGAGTTTGTGTGTGTATGGGGGTGGGGGGGATGTGAGAAAACCTTGATCTATGCAGGAAATAGCCCGACTTGATTATGTAAAGAGTTGTCACTTTGGATGGGCTAGCACCAGCAGGAGAGTGAATTTGTGTCGGGGGGTGGAGGGTGAGAAAACCTGGATTTGTGCTGGAAATGGCCCACCTGTTGATCACTTTAGATAAGCTATTACCAGCAGGACAGTGGGGTGGGAGGAGGTATTGTTTCATGATTTCTGTGTGTATATAAAGTCTGCTGCAGTTTCCACGGTAAACATCTGATGAAGTGAGCTGTAGCTCACGAAAGCTCATGCTCAAATAAATTGGTTAGTCTCTAAGGTGCCACAAGTCCTCCTTTTCATCTTGCAACAGTGTGACAGGGTAAGACATAGTTTGAACCCTTCCCCCCCCCCAACAATCCAAAACAGAACAAAAGTATTGTTGGAATCTGAGGTGTGCACATATCCAGGGATGTGTAGCTAAGGTTCTCCTTGTTTCCCCCAGCACTAGTGGTGCTGGTGCACATCATGATGCTACCTGTTGCATTGGGGAGCGTAGGCACCGCTGACCATGAAGTTCTCCAATGCTTGTGGCATCGGTAGTCTTTAGGCACGTTGGTTAACAGTGCCCTGCAAGAAACTGTTTTTTTCCTGAGCAGACCCATTTTTCCATATACTTATCAGTCTTTTCCCCTCCTCTGCAACAGCTGATCCCTTCAGTCTCAGTCCTTCTCAAAGGCCCCTCCAAGCCCTGTGTTCACCCTCTGAGGCCACAAAGGATTGGAGGAACTCGCTGAACATATCCTTCCATGTTCTCACTTTTCTCCTCTTGATCAGGGTCAGATAGTCAACATGTGTGGAAGGGGGACCTCTCAAGTTCACCACACCAAAGGTTCACTACTAATTAAAACAGATAGATACAGCAATAGCTTTACAAGTGACCATGCAAAGGGAAAGATAACTCTGAAAACTCCTTTGCATTATTCCCATAAATACCTTTACTAAGAAATGCTTGTTGTCACTTTCGCTTTAGCCTCATTACATCACCATTCTGCAGTGTACACTAAGTACAGGCTAGCCTCCTGGGGAAGGAGGTGTTCTGTTTTATGGAAGCTTTTAAAAGCTGGGTCTGGGTATAAGGCAAGTGCAGCGAACACTGGGAATATTTGTACAGGTGGTGGTGATCTTGGCTGATATCTCACTTCTGAGGCTGACAAAGGCACAGAGAACTGAGCTCCCAAAGCCACCCAGACCATATGCTGCTAGCCTGTTTACTGCACTAGTCCCAGTGGAACTCATCTCAGAGAGGCTTGGCAAAGTCTCCTACTGCAGTGGAAGAAATAAGGCTGCCATCCCTAGAGAGGTGCAGGAGAGGGTTACAGAAAGTTTAATAGAGATCTCTGAAGAGCACAAAAGGGACATCCCTATTCAGACAAAGTACTCCACATGGCTCTTACTGCCTAGTCCAACAAACAAATGAATTTAAAAGAGGATGCTGACTATCTCCTCTGTTTCTTGTACCCTGTACCCAAACATAGGATACTGATCTGATGTGTATTGTATAGTTGGACTGTCATACTATTTTTTTGGAATGTAGTCTGTAACATTTTACTATCTAACATGATACCAGTAATCAATCAAAAGTCAATGTCTTTCTTCTCTAATGTTGTGGATGGGATGGGTGCCATTTTTGAACAGTAAAGAAGGGTGGCAATGGGGGAAGGAGGAGAAGAAATGAGGAAGATGAAGTTTTGGGCACCAAAAAAAGGGGAAACATTACTATAAAAATAATTTCTATACAAAATTACCCAAGCTTCCTCTCCTTCATCTATAGGCTCATATGCATTTGCCTGGCAGGATGGACTTGATTCTGGAGGAGTTTCAAACAGCTCCTGGCATGATTTAAGTTCTCTGCCATGTCATGTCAGGCTCGTGCGTACTTGCTTGCTCTTTCTCTCTCACACACACACCCCTTTCTCGTCCTTGGGGTCTCTGTCTCAGGGTCCTGCAGAGCATCCACAGTCATATGCAGGGTGCTGGTTGGATCCCCGCTGCATGTGGCATCCAGTTTGTCATAAAAGCCAGTGATCTGTGGGCCAACACCAGATTTCTTACGGCCCTCCCGTATCTTCTGGTGTGCACGGTGTAGTTCTTTGGTTTTATGTGGCACTGCTGCTCATCCCTCTCCCTCTGCAGCATCCCTTGAGCACTCTGCTCATAGAAGATGTTTCCATGTCTGTTCCTTAGCTGTGTCTGTACAGTCTAATATTCCCACAGACCAAGGAGATCAGTACTTCTCACTTGCTCCCGGCAGAAGTGCAACTGGTGGTTCTCTGTGTTTGTGGAACTGCCATGATCAGACACAAACAACAAAGGTGAGCTGTAGGTGTGCTTGCCAAGGTAGACAATCAGGAAGAGGCAAAATAAAAACACAGGGGGGACTTTAAGGTGCAGAATTTCTGATATCTGTGATCCCTGGACAGCAGAGTTTCAAATTGTGACCAGAGCAGCCACTATCACTGGGACAGGGGAATTGTGGGACAGCTGCTAGAGGACTGTTAGGGTCGACACAGGTCATGCAGTGTCTACATTCACACTGCATCAACTGAAGCAGGTTCATTGTGTCTCTCTTTCATTGTTGTGCAGGCCAGATCTTAGGATCTGATGCAACTCCCATTGAAATGAATGGAAAGATGCCCATTGAATTCTATAGGACTCAGATCGGGCCCTTGGTAAAGTTAACATATTGCTTCTAGAAATCAATGAAACAAAATAAACATGGAACCTGACAATGCCATTGTAACAGTCACTTTTTGTGGTGGGAGCATACTTTATGAGTCTGATTATACACTTGCTTTTATGGCTAAGATCAAGTCTATACAGTAGGTTTAATAGGACATGTTCTCTTTCAGTGATTATATCATGTACTCACGGGGGAATGGAATTAACAATAAAATAGATTTTTTCTATCTTCAACTACTACAACCTTAACTGGCATTTATTAGAGATGGTCAGAATTTTTCATTGGAATCTGGCCCTTCCCGAAAAACTTGTTTTTGAAATGTTTCCATTCTGAAAAGGAAAAATTCTATTTTCCAATAAAATTCCATAGGATATTTGAAAAGTGAAAAGCAACACATCATTTTCCCTTTGTTGCCAGGAAATGTTTGAGATATCGGGGGACACTGATGGGGCATATGCTGGAGGTTTAAATTAATACTATATTGTATTTCTGCTGTTGCTACTATTGTGATCTGATTTGGTAAGCTAGAGGCAGTTTACTTAAGTGTATATTTTAAAGAGATAGCCAAAGGGCTCCCGCAGCCTGTGATGGGCATTCTTGTATTGTAGTTATAATATAAATTGAAACAAAACAATACAACAGGATGACAAATGTCTGAATTTGCCAGCATTTCTGTGGACATTTTTGCTCAATATTTTTTACCAACTTTACGACGTATTAATGGGAATAACACACTTGCATAAAGAGAAAAGGTGCTTGAATAGCCTTTAAAAGCTATTTGTTGTTTCTTTAACTACATCCTCATACCTCTTTCACAAACTTCTGTTTCTCTCATCTTATTTCTAGTCTAATTCTCTTTATTTTTGCTCATTTCTAAAGCCAGTCAAGAATGCTGACAGTATTTAAATGAGATCTAGCAGAGTTTAAGATGAGAATTTGTATTTCTCTGTGAGACATACAAATATAAGGGAGAGAAAGAAAAGATCCTCCTGGGTATCTGCCATAGTAGGATAACTTTTATTACAGTAAATAGTTTAGCCTCTAAATACAAGATGTATTTTATTGTTCATACAGCTGTTCCAACAGATTGTCTTCATGAGTGAAGAAGGAACGAAGTTAAGACCTAAATATTTGTAAGTGAAAACCTAGTTTAATTATTTCTTAATTAAGGGAACGTTGTTCAATTAAACCAAATTACAATGTGATCAAAATGGGATCAACTGGCTAAAAAGATCAAAACACAGCATTAAAAAGGATTTCAAGAAGATATGCCAATAAAGATAAAGTGCATCGAAGGAGATTTAAAGGGGACATGACAGAAGATAAGTTATATCAGGTGGAAAAGTAGTCATTTTGGTTTACTGCTATTCTGACACTAATTATACATGGCAGGTCAGCTGTCAGCCAAGCACTATACTGTCCTAGAGAACAAGAGCGTGTTATCCTTCATCTAGCACCTTGGTCAGAATTTTGCTTTGGAAGATTCCCACACAAAACAGGAATGAGTAAAATTAAAATAGGAGATTTGCATAACCTTCCTCTAAAATGCCAACCAATCAGAACCTGATGTTTTCTGAGGTTCTAGAAGCTTTAACTGCTTTTAAAACATTTTTTGGTCAGAGTGAAAAGTGGAAATATCAAAATACCTCCAGAAAAATTCATTTGTTGGCATTTCTGACATATTCAAAGCCAGGGAATACTGGGAATTTTGTGAGAGAACCTATGATTTCAGCCTGATTTCTACATTAGAAAGTACAAATGAGTTTGGATAAGCATCATGCATTTGTATGCTTTCTGATTTAAACCAGAACTCCAAGATTTGTCTTGTCACAAATGCAAGTTATTTGGAGATAAACATTCTAGTCACTTCAGCTACATTTAGAGGGCTGATGTTTCCCATTGTCTTCAGTGAGCATTGATTACTGTTTCCCAGTCAGTAAGTAGCAAATTGTGCCAGTATTAGATCTGTGCAAAACATGAACCTTGATCTCACTCAAATACCACAAGCCTACATTCAAAGCCTGATGCGTTGGCAAACATAGGTAAGGATATTTGCACAGCTACAAAACATGGAATCGTCTCTTGAAACCTCATAGAGGATCAGCTGACTCTACTATAGAAATTTTAGAGGAACCACTTGCCACCAGGGAAAAGGAGCCAAGGACTTAGCCCCATGAAGTAATCTAAAATATGTCAGGGGCCTCAGGGCTTGTCGGGGTTAAGGGAGTATCTGGTGACGGTAAGGAGGGAGCACAATAGAGATATTTGGGGGTTACCCTTCAAGAATGACGTTCATCAAATTACAACCTACTTGGGCTTGGTTCACTTCTAGTGACCCCAGGGGGACTGAACTGCTGGGTTCATTTCTTGAAACAATCAAAATGGTACCCTGCAGAGTTCCTACAGCTCTAGTTATCATAGTGTGAAGTCTAACACTGAGAATGCAACTGCTCTGATGAAAAGTGCAGAGACGTATACTTGGCTCAACTAATTATTTTGCGCATGTTCACACAGACACACATAAAACTCCTATGGCCCTGTCAGCAAAGCTTAAGTGGAAAATAGAAGTGCAGATCACTAGTGTTCAGAAGGGACATTTCAAACTTGATTCTAATGCAGTGTGCTGTGCAATATCTAATAAAATGATATTCTGCTCAAGGCACAGGGGGCAAAGAGAAGAAAACTAACTGTTTCTTATTGTAAGGTTTTGGGAGCTCCCCTCACCCCACCTCTGCTTTTTTCAAAGGGGATAGTAACTGTTGTGTGTGGTGTTTTAAGCAGACTACTCCAAACCTGTCAGGCCTGGAAAGAATCCATATGATCTATGGTTTCACATGTATACAATTCACCTTGAAGAAGTGGAAGAGTCTGAGGGCTAGTTTTTCACTAGGGACACATATTTATGCATGGGTGTGTAACTGCTCATCAAAAGAAGGCAGATATTATCCCGCTAAAATTAAGTACTCAAAGGACCTGCAAATGCTCCTAGTGTAACCCTGACAGACTCAGTGATATACATGCCTATGCTCTGCTTGAGTTCCCTCCAAGTTCCCTTTTCAAGTCTTCATAGTGATTATCAGACTGTTAATAGGTATTTCTCTGGAAGATTTTCTTGTAGATACTATGCTGTGAATAATGTTCTCACTTTTTCTTCATATAGATACTAAAAAAAAAAACCCCAAACCTAGTCTCTAAGGTGCCACAAGTACTCCTTTTCTTTTTGCACATTTTCATTGTGACTTGTCACTACTTTTAGCTTTCAGATGATTTGCCCATACTGACTGTTTCACACACAGGGCCTGGGAGACTTAGAGTAGCTTTTTAACATTCCCTGTCTGAGTCATTCCACATGCATATCTTCCAGCTATCCAACTGGAATAGTCATCCCAGCAGTACTTTGAGGAAAATTCTACCTAAGTGCCTGATCCAAAGCCTAAAGGCAATTATGGAAAGACTCCACTGACTTTCCTGGGCTTTCGATCAAGCTTTAGGGGCCAGATTTTCAAAGGTATTTAGGTGCCCAAAGATGCAGATAGGTGCGTAGTGGAATTTTTAGAAGTGCCTAAGAAGGTCATGTGCCTAACTCCCATTGAAATCAATGGGAATAATGTGCTTAAAATCCCATTAGGTATCTATCTGCATTTTAGGAGCCCAAATACTTTTGAAAGTCTGGCCATAGGTGCCTAACTAAGCAATGAAGCACCAAGAACACCCATTGCACTTTATATACACAATCTGAAATAAAAAATAGTGTTGGGGCGCATTTCCATCTGTTACTGGCAGCAAGAACTACTGGTACTAGGCCACTTAATTTGACATGTAGCCATAGAATTACTGCCTACAGCTCATATGGAGCAATTAAGAAACCAACTTACAATGTGTGAAACTTTCATTTTAAGCTTTAAGAAAAGAACGGCCATGTCAAACTGAGATTCCCACTAAAGTATGCTAAAAGCTGTATGTGAAACAAAAAGTAAACAAGTGGCATAACAGCGCACATTATTTTATATCATCAGTGGGTTATATATTTTTTAATTGCAGTAAATTAACACAGTACTGAAAAACCAAGAATCACCATAATTTTATTTCCTTCCATCTGCAAAATGGCCTTTCACAAAAATGAAATTAGTATAAAATACATATTCATTAGCATTTAAGTTATGTAAACAGTTCATAGCACTGATAATGGCTTTAAAAACAAGCATAAGCCATATTGTTCCCTAGAGGAAAAAGATCCTGCATAGTGAACAGGAAAATCTACAAGTTTCAGCTTGCGGTGTTTCCTTCAGTTCCATTTGGCTGGAGGAGCCCTCCATGCCTGCAGATCTCCAGCTATTCATGGAGTGCTGAGGCATGTTGGGGTACTTTCATGAAGCCACAATCCTAACTAGCCCTCCCCACCACCCATAGCAGAATAGCTACCTAAGTAGCTCTTCTGTGCTGTTGTGGGTTCACCGAGTAGTTGAAAAACATGGAAAAATAAAGAAAAAAGGATGAGGGATATTGCATTATATCTGCAGGACTGCAGTGGGGTAGCATGAAGAAACAGAGTAGCCATCTACTCTGCCCTTTCTCCCACATTCTTTCCTAACTCTGGGAGGGGTTATACAGCAAAGCATCAGGACAATATTGTAATGGGTCAAATGAGCTTAGATATAACCATATGCTTGCATGTTTGAACTTAATAACAGTACTAACACTATGAGGTGTCAGATAATTGGTTCAACTGGAATTATTTAATCAGACATTACTAGCCAAAGATTAATACAGGATTATACAGAATACAGACAGGAATACATACCAATGTGGAGAGCAGCTAGCAGCATCGGACTATACTAGCTAGCTCCCAGAGTTACATCTCTTAGCCCTAGTCTACACTAGGAGTTGAGGTCGAATTTAGCAGCTTTAAATTGATTTAACCCTGCACCCGTCCACACGCTGAAGCCCTTTTTTTCGATTTAAAGGGCTCTTAAAATCGATTTCCTTACTCCACACCCGACAAGGGGATTAGCGCTGAAATCAGCCTTGCTGGGTCGAATTTGGGGTACTGTGGACACAATTAGATGGTATTGGCCTTTGGGAGCTATCCCAGAGTGCTCCATTGTGACCGCTCTGGACAGGACTCTCAATTCAGATGCACTGGTCAGGTAGACAGGAAAATGCCTGCAAACTTTTGAATTTCAATTTCCTGTTTGCCAGCGTGGCAAGCTGCAGGTGACCATGCAGAGCTCATCAGCAGAGGTGACCATGATGGAGTCCCAGAATCGCAAAAGAGCTCCAGCATGGACCGAACGGGAGGTACGGGATCTGATCGCTGTATGGGGAGAGGAATCTGTGCTATCAGAACTCCGTTCCAGTTTTTGAAATGCCAAAACATTTGTCAAAATCTCCCAGGGCATGAAGGACAGAGGCCATAATAGGGACCCGAAGCAGTGCCACTGCTGAGCTGAGGAGCTGAGGCAAGCCTACCAGAAAACCAGAGAGGTGAACGGCCGCTCCGGGTCCAAGCCCCAAACATTCTGCTTCTATGATGAGCTGCATGCCATTTTAGGGGGTTCAGCCACCACTACCCCAGCCGTGTTGTTTAACTCCATCAACGGAGATGGAGGCAACATAGAAGCAGGTTTTGGGGACAAGGAAGATGATGATGATGAGGTTGTAGACAGCTCACAGCAAGCAAGCGGAGAAACCATTTTTCCCGACAGCCAGGAACTGTTTCTCACCCTGGACCTGGAGCCAGTACTCCCCGAACCCACCCAAGGCTGCCTCCCGGACCCACCAGTGGAGAAGGGACCTCTGTTGAGTGTACCTTTTAAAATACTATACATGGTTTAAAAGCAAGCATGTTTAATGATTAATTTGCCCTGGCATTCGTGGCTCTCCTAGATATACTCCCAAAGCCTTTGCAAAAGGTTTCTGGGGAGGGCAGCCTTATTCCATCCACCATGGTAGGACACTTTACCACTCCAGGCCAGTAGCACGTACTCGGGAATCATTGTAGAACAAAGCATTGCAGTGTATGTTTGCTGGCGTTCAAACAACATCCGTTCTCTATCTCTCTGTGTTATCCTCAGGAGAGTGATATCATTCATGGTCACCTCGTTGAAATAGGGTGCTTTTCTTAAGGGCACACTCAGAGGTGCCCGTTCCTGCTGGGCTGTTTGCCTGTGGATGAACAGAATTGTTCCCCGCTGTTAGCCACAGGGAGGGTGGAGGGTGGAGGGGCTAGCCACGTGCTGGGGGGAGGCAAAATGTGACCTTGTAACGAAAGCACGTGTGCTATGTATGTAATGTTAACAGCAAGGTTTACCATGAAAGAGTGTACCCATTGTTCTATAAAATGTGTCTTTTTAAATACCACTGTCCCTTTTTTTTCCTCCACCAGCTGCATGTGTTTCAAGGATCACAGGATCTTCTCCTTCCCAGAGGCTAGCGAAGATTAGAAGGCAAAAAAGAACGCACTCGTGATTAAATGTTCTCTGAGCTCATGCTGTCCTCCCACACTGACAGAGCACAGATGAATGCGTGGAGGCAGACAATGTCAGAGTCCAGGAAAGCACAAAATGACCGGGAGGAGAGGTGACGGGCTGAAGAGAGTAAGTGGCAGGCTAAAGAGAGGGCTGAAGCTGAAAGGTGGCGGCAGTGTGATGAGAGGAGGCAGGATTCAATGCTGAGGCTGCTAGAGGATCAGACCAATATGCTCCAGCGTATGGTTGAGCTGCAGGAAAGGCAGCAGGAGCACAGACCTCCGCTACAGCCCCTGTGTAACCAACCGCCCTCCTCCCCAAGTTCCATAGCCTCCTCACCCGGCCACCCAGCCACTCCACCCCAGAGGATTGCCCAAGCAACAGAAGGCTGGCATTCAATACATTTTAAAGTTCTAAACTTTTAAAGTGTGGTGTGGCCTTGTCCTTCTCTCCTCCACCACCCCTCCTGGGCTACCTTGGTAGTTAACCCCCTATTTGTGTGATGAATGAATAAAGAATGCATGAATGTGAAGCAACAATATCTTTACTGCCTCTGCAAGCGATGATCCAAGGGAGGAGGGGAGTTTGGTTAGCTTACAGGGAAGTAGAGTGAACCAAGGGGCGGGGGGGTTTCATCAAGGAGAAACAAACAGAACTTTCACACCGTGGCCTGTCCAGTCATGAAACTGGTTTTCAAAGCTTCTCTGATGCACAGAGCGCCCTCCTGTGCTCTTCTAACTGCCCTGGTGTCTGGCTGTGCATAACCAGCAGCCAGATGATTTGCCTCAACCTCCCTCTCCACCATAAACGTCTCCCCCTTACTCTCAGAGATTGTGGAGCACACAGCAAGCAGTAATAACAGTGGGAATATTGGTTTCGCTGAGGTCTAAGCGAGTCAGTAAACTGCGCCAGTGCACTTTTAAACGTCCAAATGCACATTCTACCACCATTCTGCACTTGCTCAGCCTGTAGCTGAACAGCTCCTGACTACTGTCCAGGCTGCCTGGGTACGGCTTCATGAGCCATGGCATTAAGGGGTAGGCTGGGTCCCCAAGGATAACTATAGGCATTTCAACATCCCCAAAGGTTATTTTCTGGTCTGGGAATAAAGTCCCTTTCTGCAGCTTTTGTAACAGACCAGAGTTCCTGAAGATGCGAGCGTCATGTACCTTTCCCGGCCATCCCACATTGATGTTGGTGAAATGTCCCTTGTGATCCACCAGTGCTTGCAGCACTATTGAAAAGTACCCCTTGCGGTTTATGTACTCGCCGGCTTGGTCCTCCAGTGCCAAGATAGGTAGATGGGTTCCATCTATGGTCCCACCACAGTTAGGGAATCCCATTGCAGCAAAGCCATCCACTATGACCTGCACATTTCCTGAGGTCACTACCCTTGATATCAGCAGATCTTTGATTGCGTTGGCTACTTGCATCACAGCAGCCCCCACAGTAGATTTGCCCACTCCAAATTGATTCCCGACTGATGGTAGCTGTCTGGCGTTGCAAGCTTCCACAGGGCTATTGCCTCTCGCTTCTCAACTGTGAGGGCTGCTTTCATCTTGGTAGTCTTGCGCCTCAGGGCAGGGGAAAGCAAGTCACAAAGTTCCATGAAAGTGCTCTTACGCATGCGAAAGTTTCGCAGCCACTGGGAACCATCCCAGACCTGCAATACTATGATGTCCCATCAGTCTGTGCTTGTTTCCCGAGCCCAGAATCGGCATTCCACCACATGAACCTGCCCCATTAGCACCATGATGCCCACATTGCCAGGGCCCGTGCTTTGAGAGAAGTCTGTGTCCATGTACTCATCACTCACGTCACCGTGCTGACGTCGCCTACTCGCATGGTATTGCTTTGCCAGGTTCTGGTGCTGCATATACTGCTGGATAATGCGTGTGGTATTTAATGTGCTCCTAATTGCCAAAGTGATCTGAGCAGGCTCCATGCTTGCCGTTGTATGGCGTCTGCCCAGAAAAAAGGCGCAGAACGATTGTCTGCCGTTGCCCTGATGGAGGGAGGGGCAACTGACGACATGGCTTACAGGGTTGGCTTACAGGTAATTAAAATCAACAAAGGGGGTGGCTTTGCAAAAAACAGAATGGCCTCCTCAAGGATAGAACTCAAAATTGGGTTTAGCAGGCCGTTGATTTCACAGAGGGAGGGAGGAGAAAATGAATACAAAACAAATCTGGTCTATTTCTTGTTTTGAGCCACTTCATCTATCTTTATACATCTTGCTGGCAGCAAACTGTGCAGTGCCATCGTCAACACCTGGGTGCTCGGCAGAAGACGGTGCAGTATGACTACTGGCCATCATCTTCTGCTAGCTTCAGATTAAAAGACAGTGCAGGACTGAATCACCATGAGACGAAACAAGGGAAATGACCTGGCTGAGTCACTCCCATGTTTGCCCAGGCACCCAGTTAAAAGAGCACCCAGGACTACGTCGATGACGGCTACCAGTCATACTACGCTGTCTGCTGCCAAAAGGCAATTAACTGCTGCTGTGTAGCAATGCAGTACCACGTCTGCCAGCACCCAGGAGACACACGGTGACAGTGAGCTGAGCGGGCTCCATGCTTGCTGTGGTATGGCGTCTGCACAGGTAACTCAAGAAAAAAGGCGCAAAATGATTGTCTGCCCTTGCTTTCACGGAGGGAGCGAGGGAACGGGGGCCTGACGATATGTACCCAGAACCACCTGCAACAATGTTTTAGCCCCATCAGGCACTGGGATTTCTACCCAGAATTCAAATGGGCGGTGGAGACTGCGGGAACTGTGGGATAGCTACCCACAGTGCAACGCTCCGGAAGTCAACGGTTGCCTCGGTACTGTGGACACACTCCGCCGACTACATGCACTTAGAGCATTTGTGTGGGGACACACACAATCAACTGTATAAAAACGCTTTCTACAAAACCGACTTCTATAAATTCGACCTAATTTTGTAGTGTAGACATACCCTTATATACTGGTTTAGGTAAAAGAAAATTCCTTTGAGGGGAGGGAAAAACTACTTTCCCACAGCTGATCCCTCAGTGTGTTTTGTTTTCAATTTACCTCATTACTTTATGAAATTTCTTTAACTGCATCTCAGTTTACATTACTGATAAACTAAAGGGATTTCTAATCCAGTTATTATTACTTGCAGCTGTGATAAGAGGCAATGCCTAATGATTTAAAGGCATCTTTCAATGGATCATTATTTTATAAATCACAGAAAACATCTGCAATAACAAATATCTCTTATTGCAGAACATCATTGGATTATAAGTACCCCTTATCAGTTACCCCGTCTTGTTCATGATAAACTTTTGTAGTAACAGGCATCCTTTGTACTGCCAGGAGTGCCTTTCTGGACAACTGGACTAGGTAAATGGGATTACAAGATTACACACATTTAATTATGGTGTACATGCCTTTATTCATTTTGTCATTCACTAAGGTTACACTTAAGTACAAAGAACTTTTCAGTTTAATATGTCTGGAGCACTAAATTTGATAGATACACAACATAAAATGATTGTGGTTAACTAAAACAAAAATTGTATGGGTTTAAATATCTACTAACAGTATAGTTGAAACATAACATCAATAATTTAGTTTGCAAGCAATTATTTAGAGATAGATTATTATATTTATTTGATAGGGTTGAAATGATGATCTAGTGGATTTGTCAATGGCTGGACTGGGACACAAGGGAGCTGGGTTCAGTTCCAAGTTCAGCCACATATTTCCTGTATCATCTTGGGCAAATCACAGGGGCAGATTTACAATGATACACAGGCACCTAGTGGGATTTTCAACAAAACCAGAACAGATTAGATATCTATGTCCCATTGATGTAAATGGGCTTTAGACACTGCTGAAAATTCTACAAGGCACCTGTCTGTATCTTTAGGTGACTAAATATCTTGCAACTCTTTCCCTTAATCTATATTGTGTTCTCTATCCACAAAATGCAAATAACATTTCCTTTCCTCAGAGAAGCATTGTGAAGATACAATTAGTGATTGTGACAAGTTCAGCTGTGATGATTATTCAGCATTACAAAACCCTGGCAAAGTAAAAGAACCTAAAAAGTTAAACTGATCAGAAATTGACCATAAACAAAAAATAAAATACTATTCCATTTTCATTGTCCAAACTACATTTTATATTATGGTGAGCCAGTCCCAAGTTCAGAAATGTCTACAAACAGCATACATACACTCTACAACATATCATCACACCTCAACCAACAACTCAGCTTGAAATAATTTTAAATATAACAATATTTTTTATCTCTTTCCTCCATGATATTTTATTTGGTAATATGCAAAGTGCATGACTCATCAGTTCTGTTACCAGTAGTGGTGACAAAAAATTCTTCATTTTGCTCTTCAAACCATCCTAGGCAGTCTTCAAATCTACTTCCCTGACAGTGCTACTTCCCCAGTAGCTAAGAGGGAAATGCAGGCCTGCCCTCTATTCTGGGTTCTAGCTCAGGGACCCTGTAATCAGTGGCCAAGGTCTCCGCCACCTTAAACCTTGTTGCCATTTCCCTGAGTCTTTTCCTACACCCCTTCTCAGACTTCACTCCACCACCATTCTGGTAAACCCTTCCTTCAGGACCTGGATTCTGGGGGTTTCAACTCTCCCTCTGGGTTTCCTCCTTTCCCGCTCTAATATCCAGAAAGTGGCTGCATGCTCCCCCATTGCAGCTCCATCCCTTGCTCCCTCACTCCCTGCCTTCCTTCCTCTCTCTCTCTCTTTACTGAGTACACTAAAGAAAAACACGTCATTATTTCTATTCAGGCCCTGAAATATGTTGTAATCCTCAATCTTAGCACACAATTCAAAAAATGGTTTTCCTCTTCTTTCATTAATCCAAATGTTTTGCCATTCCTCTTTTAAATTTTTCTGTACTAGACTTTTGAATTCCTGTTTACTCAAGGGTATTTCTGTGTCAACCCTTCCATTTCTTACAGTGTTTTAGTTGCTTTGTCCATCATGCCATTCCATTTTATCCCAACATGCACTGGGATCCAAGCTAATGCTATAAGTATCCACATCTGTACTAACTCTCAGACAGCTGCAGCAGCACAGGAGCCAGCAAACAGAGCTGTAAGCAGGGGAGTTTGAGTGGGAGTTCTGTTGGAGGAGTAGGTATTTACTAACAGGACTTAGGTGGGAAGGCTATGACAGACATAGAGGCAGCAGTGAGAGTGACCCAAGTAGTGGAAGACACAATGAAGATGACTGGATGTGGAAGCTGTGGCATGTATATGATCCTGGAGGGGATACCCAAAAAGGATTTCATCTGCATGAAGTGCCGCCTGATAGAGATGATGGAAGAGAAGATCCGAGGATTGGAGATGCAGGTGGAGACTCTGGTTGAGTTTAGAAGGGGGTTCGAGTGGATGAGGGAGCAAAGACATGAGGAGGCTGAAGGGAAAAGCTCAGACTTGCAGATGGAAGCAGGACCAAAGAATTCTGAGGGGATACTGCTGGGTGAGGAAAGTGGACAGTGGAAGCATGTGACTGAGAGAAAAAGGCAGAGGAAAAGAAGGGCCAGTGAAGGAGAAATAGAGCTCAGGAACAGGTTTGCAGAGTTGGAAACTGAAGAAGGGGCACAGCAGGTGGTCACTGAAGGTAAGAGGGCAAGGAAGAAGAGAAGAGCAGAGTCCTATAGGAAGAGGGCAAGAGTCAGTGGAGATAACAACACCAAATAGGAGCCCTAGGAGGATATGGGATGGGTTGCAGAGGATTGCATGGGGCAATAGGAATTGAGAGGACTTGTAGACAGATGGAACACAGGACAGGAGAATCGCACCATTGCCAGGAAAAGGCAGGTCTACGTGATTGGGGACTCATTACTAAGAAGAATAGACAGGACTGTAACAAGAACTAATCCAGAGAACAGAAGGGTGTGCTGTCTGCCGGGTGCTAGGATACAGGATGTCGACCTGAGGCTGAAGAGGATCATAATGGGAGTGGGAAAGAATGCATTGATTATCCTTCATGTGGGAACAAATGATACAGCTAGATTCTCGCTGGAACATATCAAGGGAGACTATGCCAGGCTGGGGAAGACTCTTAAGGAAATCAGGTGATCTTCAGTGGGATTCTGCCTGTTCCTAGAGAAGGGCAACAAAGGTGTAACAAGATTATGATGCTCAACAGATGGCTCAGGCAGTGGTGCTATAAGGAGGGATTTGGGATGTATGGCCACTGGGAAGCATTCATGGACAGAGGACTGTTCTCTCGGGATGGACTTCACCTGAGTAAGGAGGGAAATAGACTTCTAGGATGGAGGATGGCACAACTGATTAAGAGAGCTTTAAACCAGGAATTCAGGGGAGATGGTTGGGAGATGTACAGGTAATCTCCACGCCCGATTTTCTCTTTAAGAGGGAAGAAAATAAGAAAGGATACAGCCGTGGATAGGAGAATGGACTTAAGGTAGAAGGGCAGTGTCCATACCAATCTAATAGGTAATATTGGTGGTAGAATGTCTGTGCCCTATCGGGTAAAGAATGTGCGCAAAGCCAAACAGCAAAAATTAAGATGTTTGTACACCAATGCGAGGAGCCTAGGTAACAAAATGGAGGAACTAGAGCTACTGGTGCAGGAAGTGAAACCAGATATTATAGGGATAACAGAAACATGGTGGAATAGTAGTCATGACTGGACTACAGCTATTGAGGGGTATGTGCTGTTTAGGAAAGACAAAAATAAAGGTAAAGGAGGTGGAGTAGCACTGTATATCAATGATGAGGTAGACAGTAAACAAATAAGAAGTGATGGAATGGATAAGACAGAGTCTGTCAGGGCAAAAATCACATTGGAGAAGAAAGCTATTAGAGCCTCCCCTGGGTTAGCGCTTGGGATGTGCTATAGACCTCCGGGATCCAATTTGGAGATTGATAGAGACCTCTTTAATGTTTTTAAAGAAGTAAATACTAATGAGAATTGTGTGATGATGGGAGACTTTAACTTCCCAGATATAGACTGAGGACAAGTGCTAGTAATAATAATAGGGCTCAGATTTTCCTGGATATGATAGATGATGGATTCCTTCACCAAGGAGTTGCTGAACCGACAAGGGGGGGATGCCATTTTAGATTTGGTTTTGGTGAGCAGTGAGGACCTCATGGAAGAAATGGTTGTCGGGGACAACGCTGGTTCAAGCGATCATGAGCTAATTCAGTTCAAACTAAATGGAAGGATAAACAAAAATAGATCTGTGACTAGGGTATTTGATTTCAAAAAGGCTAACTTTAAAAAAATAAGGAAATAAGTTAGGGAAGTGAAATGGACTGAAAAACTTGTGGATCTAAAGGTGGAGGAGCCTGGAATTACTTCAAGTCAAAGTTTCAAAAACTATTAGAAGCCTGCATCCCAAGAAAGGGGAAAAAATTCATAGGTAGGAGTTGTAGACCAAGCTGGAGGAGCAAGTATCTCAGAGAGGTGATTAAGAAAAAGCAGAAAGCCTATAAGGAGTGGAAGATAGGTGGGATTAGCAAGGAAAGCTACCTTACTGAGGTCAGAACATCCAGTAGAGATAAGGAGGTGTTAGTACCATTACACAAGGCACTGGTTAGACCTCATCTGGAATATTGTGTGTAGTTCTGGTCTCCCATGTTTAAGAAGGATGAATTCAAACTGGAACAGGTACAGAGAAGGGCTACTAGGATGATCCAAGGAATGGAAAACCTGTCTTATGAAAAGAGACTCGAAGAGCTTGGCTTGTTTAGCTTAACCAAAAGAAGGCTGAGGGGAGATATGATTGCTATCTATAAATACATCAGAGGGACAAATACCACGGAGGGAGAAGAATTATTTAAACTAAGTACCAATGTGGACACAAGAACAAATGGATATAAACTGGCCATCAGGAAGTTTAGACTTGAAATTAGATGAAGGTTTCTAACCAGCAGAGGAGTGAAGTTCTGGAACAGCCTTCCAAGGGAAGCAATGAGGGCAAAAGACCTATCTGGCTTCAAGACTAAACTTGATAAGTTTATGGAGGAGATGATACGATGGGATAGCCTAATTTTGGCAATTAATTGATTTTTGAATATTAGCAGTAGATATGCCCAATGCCCTGTGATGGGATGTTAGATGGGGTGGGATCTGAGTTACTACAGAGAATTCTTTCCTGGGTGTCTGGCTGGTGAGTCTTGCCCACATGCTCAGGGTTTAGCTGATCGCCATATTTGGGGTCGGGAAGGAATTTTCCTCCAGGGCAGATTGGAAAAGGCCCTGGGGGTTTTTCACCTTCTTCTGCAGCATGGGGCACGGGTCACTTGCTGGAGGATTCTCTGCTTCTTGAAGTCTTTAAACCACAATTTGAGGACTTCAATAGCTCAGACATAAGTTAGAGGTTTGTTGCAGGATTGGGTGGGTGAGATTCTGTGGCCTGCGTTGTGTAGGAGGTCAGACTAGATGATTATAATGGTCCCTTCTGACCCTAAAGTGTATGATTTTATGATTCTAACTCTGTTATTAGAAATATAATTTTATCGATCAAATTGCTTCTACATATAGAGAAACCCATTTCTATCCCCGTAAAGTCCAAGATTGAATCTGAAAAAAATTACTGTTGCTGCTGGGTGTACATCCCAGATCCAATTTAATGCTATCACTGTTGCTAGGAGTTTAGCTGCCATGAGAGCTACATAATCAGATATTCTTTTACATGTAGTAGTTCACAATTCTGGTATATGATATGCCACTGCAACGCTATCTATTCTTTCTTTTTTTGACCCATCTGTATATATATTTGGGGGGGGGGGGGGCGGGAGACTAAATTTTTCATCTATATACTAGTACACTTCATTTTTAATACCTAGTGTTGCTTTTTTATCCTTTAAGTTTATAAAATAAAATGTAAATCTATGTTTGGACATGAAACTTTCCATCCATAACTAATGTTCCCATCACTGCAGCTTTTGACTTTGTTCAGCTTTTCCTTCTCTTTCAACTCCTGCCTCCACACTTTAGCTCAAATGTCATGGGGAGTTCTAACATCGTGTGCTATAGTTCGCCTACCAAATTCCCAACAATCCCCATCTATTTGTTTGGTACTTTCATGATGGTGGTCCCCATTAGCTTTGGCCCAGAAAGTTAGGTCCAGAAGTTTCATTCATAGCTTCTAGCGAAATGCCAGATACACTATTTGTAATGCGCATATAGGTGTTGTAACAAATGCACTGCATGGAATTTGTAGTGCATGGGCTTGTATTAAATCCAAATTTTTAAGTTCTGATTTTGATGCTGACCCAAAAGTTTGACTGATCTGATTAAGGCTTGGTACACCATGAACAGTGTTTTTTATTTACTCCCAATTAGTCCCAGCAAGGCTATTAAACTGGTTAATACTTGTACATTTATATTTAACATAGTTTAGAACATATGGATGGCCATGCTAGGCCAGACCAATGGTCTATCCAGCCCAGTATGTTTTTATGTTCAACTGAAAGGTCACAATCCTGCAGCCTCCTAGCTCTTACAATATCCCCTCTTTAAAAAAAAAAAATCCAGTCAGCTACTTATATAGGGTTAACATCACCTAATCTTATTTCTTTAGCTAGGGATCTTATAGTTATGATATTTTGGTTTGTTTCTTTCCTCAACTGTTCTTCTTTGGTGGTGATATTATCATCTGATTCTACAACTACCCTTTTTTCTCTTACTTTGTATCCATCCTCCCTCTCTAATAGACTCTTCAGTCTCCAGAGTGACTTCATTTGGGGCCAGAAATTTATTCATCTCAAACTAACCCATCACCATCGTCCCCTCCTTTCCACTGCCAGCTTCCTAGCTTTATAATAGTTCTGCCTGTTCCTTCTCAGCTGGCCTCCATCATCATCTGAGATTTTTTAGGCCACCTAATTCCCCTCAGGTTTGGCCTACCCACTTAATTAGGCCCTCTTCAGCTTCATTAACCCTTTCTAGGCTACTGTGGAGCGAACACCCCATCACAATATCCAACAGATCACAACATCAGCCAAGGATCCTCCAACCGTGCCCATACACCCGAGGTGCTCTCTCTGTGCCCTCTGGAGTTTTCTCAGGTCAGTGAACTCCTCAGCTACTTGGCTGAGTCAGCTCTGTGACCTATTTTTTACAATGGAATGATGCAAAGGGGGCATATTGAGAGCTGGAATATGGACCTTAAAGTGCACTTCCACATTTGATTTACAGACAACAAATAATTTACTGTCTCTGACTCTGCATCCTAGTTATGGTATCAGGAATTTGACCTTACATTGCTGGAGGGTTTATTATGCACAACATAATAAAATACCTGGGCATTTTTTCTGTATTAAATACCATCTTTTAGAAAGCTATAGTGTATAATATAGCCATCATACCTCACAAATTAAAGCAAAAAGGTAAAAGTTAACTTTTTTGTAGAAACATAGCTACCAGTAGATTTGATTATTTATACAGGTGCAGTGCTTTATTAGGGCTATGTTTTCTTTTTTACACTGAGGAATATGTTCAGCCTACTCTTTTGCAGCCACATAGAACTGCACATTTTGCATTTTAATATAATATATGGAACTTAATATTGTTATGCAAAAAATGGGTGCTTAAAGTGCCATGCTTTTATTCTAGACTGAGAAAGTAAAATGCACCGAATTTGTATAACATTTAACACAGTTAAATTTAAGAGGAGGTATGCATAGTGTAGGTAGGTACACATGGAAAAAAAAACAAATTATTCTCCAAACTTAAATTTATGCATGACTAGGTCACATAGCAGTAGCTGGAATTTTCTGAGAAGTTCTTCCGTACAGCTCTACACTGCTAGCTGTGATTGGATAGGGGAGCTATTGGAATAAAAATCTCAAAATGAATTGGGAGCAAATGGATGCAGTAGCAAAAGGGGCACTGCCCAGAGAATGTAAATAAAACACTGGTGCCCTTCATGGTGACCTGTTACTTGAAGTGTAAAACTTTGAGGAAAAGGAACAATGATTTCCTTGCATGTATAGAACCCAGCACACTGGACATTATATAAACAGACTGAATAATTAACTGGCAGATATAATGTATCTGAACTTTCCAAAAGCCATTGACTAAGGTCTGGTCTACCCCAGGGCGGGGGGTGGGGATCGATCTAAGTTATGCAACTTCAGCTATGTGAATAACGTAGCTGAAGTCAACATACTTAGATCTCCTTACCACGGTGTCTTCACTGTGGTGAGTCGACAGCTGACGCTCCCCCGTTGACTCCGCCTGTGCCTCTCGCTCTGGTGGAGTACCGGAGTCAATGGGAGAGTGCTCTGGGGTCTATTTATCACATCTAGACTAGACACGATAAATCGACCCCCCACTGGATCGATCACTGCCCATCAATCCTGTGGGTAATGTAGACAAGCCTTAAAACATAAGAGGCTATACAGGAAAACAAGTGACTCCACCACTTCCCCTTCTGTATTGCAGCAAGTTTAAAATTATTGAACTCACTTGTCCGGCCCTGCTTAACTTTGGTCCTCACTGCTTCACTTACCTTGTCTCTTATTATGTGACTTTCCTGCCCCTCTTCTCTGCCAGCAGTGCCAGCCTTGATGCCATACTTATCCACTTTCATCCTCCCTTCTCCATCACTCCTGTAACTAGCAACCATCAGGGCACTGGCCAGGCCTGGACACTGCACTCACTAATGAGATTTTGGCTAGTCCCTGTGCAAAAGAGGGAGTGGAAGCAGTAATAAGTGGAAAGGGAGATGGGTTGAGAGTTGCTTGCAACCTAGCAGATGGCCAAAATTGTTTGTTCTCTCTCCCTCCCCATTTTGAATACAGTTCTCTTCACATTTATTTGGCTATAACATACCTACCAACATATACTGCATGTACATGTTATCAGTAAGGCTGCGTCTCTGTCACGGAGGTCACAGGAGTCACAGATTCCATGATTTTCATAGATTCATAGATACTAAGGTCAGAAGGGACCATTATGATCATCTAGTCCGACCTCCTGCACAACGCAGGCCACAGACTCTCACCCACCCATTCCTGCAATAAACCTCTCACCTATGTCTGAGCTATTGAAGTCCTCAAATTGTGGTTTAAAGACTTCAAGGAGCAGAGAATCCTCCAGCAAGTGACCCGTGCCCCATGCTACAGAGGAAGGTGAAAAACCTCCAGGGCCTCTTCCAATCTGCCCTGGAGGAAAATTCCTTCCCAACCCCAAATATGGCGATCAGCTAAATCCTGAGCATATGGGCAAGATTCACCAGCCAGATACCCAGGAAAGAATTTTCTGTTGTAACTCAGATCCCACCCCATCTAACATCCCATCCCAGGGCTTTGGGCCTATTTACCATGAATAGTTAAAGATCAATTAATTACCAAAATCATGTTATCCGATCATACCATCTCCTCCATAAACTTATCAAGTTTAATCTTAAAGCCAGATAGGTCTTTTGCCTCCACTGCTTCCCTTGGAAGGCTATTCCAAAACTTCACTCCTTTGATGGTTAGAAACCTTCATTTAATTTCAAGTCTAAACTTCCCAATGACCAGTTTATATCCATTTGTTCCTGTGTCCACACTGGTATCGAGCTTAAATAATTCCTCTCCCTCTCCAGTATTTATCTGGGCCCCCCGATTTAGTCCCATTAAGCCGTTCGAGTTTCACTTCTACCTCAGATATGGTAATATCTACCTCCATATCCTCATTCCCATTTGTCATGCTACCATTACCCCTAAGATCTGCTTTAGCTTTATTAAAGACTGAGGCAAAGTATTTGTTTAGATATTGGGCCATGCCTAGATTTTCCTTGACCTCCACTCCATCCTCAGTGTTTAGCGGTCCCTCTTCTTCTTTCTTTGTTTTCTTCTTATTTATATGGCTATAAAACCTTTTACTATTGGTTTTAATGCCCTTTGCAAGGTCCAGCTCTACATGACTTTTAGCCTGTCTCACTTTATCCCTACATGTTCTGACCTCAATAAGGTAGCTTTCCTTGCTGATCCCTCCCATCTTCCACTCCCTGTATGCTTTCTGCTTTTTCTTAATCACCTCTCTGAGATGCTTGCTCATCCAGCTTGGTCTACAACTCCTACCTATGAATTTTTTCCCCTTTCTTGGGATGTAGGCTTCCAAAAGCTTCTGCAGCTTTGATTTAAAGTAATCCCAGGCCTCCTCTGCCTTTACATCCATAAGTTCTTCAGTCCAATCCACTTCCCTAACTAATTTCCTTAATTTTTGAAGTCAGCCCTTTTTAATCAAAAACTCTAGTTGCAGATTTATTTTTATTAATCCTTCCATTCAGTTTGAACTGAATTAGCTCATGATTGCTCGAACCAAGATTGTCCCCTACAACCATTTCTTCTATGAGATCCTCACTACTCACCAAAACTAAATCTAAAATGGCATCCCCTCGTCGGTTCAGCAACTACAGGATGAAGGAATCCATCAGCTATCGCACCTAGGAAAATCTGTGCCCTATTGTTATTACTAGCACTCGTCCTCCAGTCTATATCTGGGAAGTTAAAGTCTCCCATGATCACGCAGTTTCCATTAGTATTTACTTCATTAAAAACATTAAAGAGGGCTCTATCCATATCCAAATTAGATCCCGGCAGTCTATAGCACACTCCAAGCACTATCCCAGGGGAGGCTCTAATCGTTTTCTTCCCCAAAGTAATTTTTCCCAAACAGACTCTGTCTTATCCATTCCATTGCTTCTTATTTGTTTGACAGTCTACCTCATCATTGATATACAATGCTACTCCACCACCTTTACCTTTATTTTTGTCTTTCCTAAACAGCACATACCCTTCAATACCTGTACTCCAGTCATGACTACTATTCCACCATGTTTCTGTTATCCCTATAATATCTGGTTTCACTTCCTGCACCAGTAGCTCTAGTTCCTCCATTTTGTTACCTTGGCTCCTCGCGTTGGTGTACAAACATCTTTAATTTTTGCTGTTTGGCCTCGCTCACATTCTGTACCCTATTAGGCATGGTCATTGTACAGACAGTATAACCTATTAGACTGGAATCCACACTGCCCTTCCGCCTTATATACATTCTCCTACCCACAGCTGTACCCTTTCTTACTTCGTTTTCTTCCCTCTCAATGCTAAAATCCAGCATGGAGATTACCTGGACATCTCCCAACCATCTCCTCTGAATTCCTAGTTTAAAGCTCTCTTAATCAGCTGTGCCAGCCTCCATCCTAGAAGTCTATTTCCTTCCCTACTCAGATGAAG
This sequence comes from Lepidochelys kempii, assembly GCF_965140285.1. NCBI lineage: Eukaryota > Metazoa > Chordata > Testudines > Cheloniidae > Lepidochelys > Lepidochelys kempii. Next base: position 182,506,138 of record NC_136380.1, read on the forward strand.
TCCATCCCGAGAGAACTGTCCTCTGTCCATGAATGCCTTCCAGTGGCCATACATCCCAAAGCCCTCCTTATAGCACCACTGCCTAAGCCATCTGTTGATAGTCATAATCTTCTCACACCTTTGTTGCCCTTCTCTAGGAACAGGCAGAATCCCACTTAAGATCACCTGAGCCTCAATTTCCTTAAGCGTCTTCTCCAGCCTAGCAGTCTCCCTTAATACTTTCCAGTGAGAATCTAGCCGTATCATTTGTTCCCACATGAAGGATAATTAGGGGATTCTTTCCTGCTCTCTTTAGGATCCTTTTCAACCTCAGGTCTACATCCCATATCTTAGCACCTGGAAGACAGCACACCCTTCTATTCTCTGGATCAGTTCTGGTTACAGGCCTGTCTATTCTTCTCAATAAAGAGTCCCTGATCACATAGACCTGCCTTTTCCTGGTGACAGCGCTATTCTCCAGTCTATCCCCTGTTCCCTCTGGCTGCAAGTTCTTTCCATTCCTCTTCTCCCTTGTAATCTTCTTCAACCTATCCTGTATCCTCCTGGGGCTCATATTTGGTGTAGTCTCTATTGACTCTTCCCCTTTTCCTATAGGACTAGCCTCTCTTCTCTTCTACCTTGCCCTTCTACCTTCAGTGACTACCTGCTGAGCCCCTTCTTCATTTTCCAACTCTGCAAACCTGTTCTTAAGCTCTATTTCTCCTTCACTAGCCCATCTTTTCCTCTGCCTGGTTCTTTTAGTCACATGCTTCCAATGACCACTTTCCTCACCCAGTCTCCCCTCAGACTTCCCCAGTCCTGCTTCCATCTGCAAGTCTGAGCTTTTCCCTTCAGATACCTCATGTCTTTGCTCCATCATCTGCTCAAACCCCTTTCTAAACTCAACCAGACTTTCCACCTGCATCTTCAAACCTCGGATCTTTTCCTCCATCCGCTCTATCAGACGGCATTTCATGCACACAAAACTCTTACCAAGTGCCCCCTCCAGGATCATGTACATACCACAGCTTCCACATCCAGTCATCTTCATTGTGTCTTTCACGACATGAGTCACTCCCACTGCTGCCTCTGTATCTGTCACAGCCTTCCCACCTAAATCCTGTTAATCTGGGAGACACAAACCACTCCAGAACACCACCACCCACAGCAAAAAAAAAAAAAAAAACAACCCCAAACAAGCACCACAACACAAACTCCCACTCAAACTCCCCTGTTCACAGCTCTGGTTGCTAGCTCCTGTGCCGCTGCAGCTGTCTGTGCCACTGCCTGACTGGCTGGCTGCCTCTATAGGACTCCTAGTCAGAGAAGCCCCACCCCCTAATCAGGACTCAGCTTCTCTCCCAGCACAAAGCCCCTACAAGCCTCTACATACACAAATACAAAACCAAATACAAATATCTTCTCCTCCAACAGAACTCCCACTGAAACTCCCCTGTTTACAGCTCTGTTTGCTAGCTCCTGTACCGCTACAGCTGTCCATGGCCTCCATGACTTCTGCAGCAGCAGGTGTTGGCTCAGGGGATGCCTGAGCCAGACAGCCCCTGGTCCAGCAGCAGCAGTTTGGGTGTGAGGGAGGGGGCTCAGGGCTAGGGGCAAATGGTTGGGGTGTGGGGCAGTGCTTATCTTGGGGTAGGGAGCTCCCTGGCTCACACGGGCATGTCCCTGCAACTCCTAGGCAGAGAGGCCAGGGGGCTCTGCGCTATGCCCATACCCGCAGGCCCTGCCCCTGCAGCTCCCATTGGCTGCAGTTCTCGGCCAGTGGGAGCTGTCGAGCCAGTGCTTGTGGTGGGAGCAGCACGTGAACAGCCCCTGGCCATCCCTCCTCCTTGGAACATGGAGCCAGATACGGAGGCTTCCAGCCCCACCAACCCTCCTGCCCCCCAGGACCAGCAGGGGTCCCATGCTGTGCACTGCTGCCCCCCCCAAGCACCACCAGGGTCTTGGGCCATCCCTCAGCACCTGCAGTGCCCCCAGACTGCCCCCATGACTACCCACCCAAGTTTTAGTTAGGGGTATATAGTAAAAGTCATGGACAGGTCACAGGCCGTGAATTTTTGTTTGCTACCGAGACCTGTCCATGATATTTACTCAAAATACCCATGACTAAAATGTAGCCTTAGTTATCAGTCATTTACACCCACACTAAGGAGGAAAAGTGCAATTCAGATCTGGAAAAAAAACTTACAAACTTATAGCTCAACCAAAACAAAAACAAACCTTTCTGAAAGACCAAATCAGCATCACCCTCAAAAAGTGCAAAGACCTAGCAGTATAGGTAGACTAAGGAAGGGTGGGGTCTTAGCAGATCTATGAGATTTCCTCAAGGTGAAAAACATTCAATACACTCTGAAATGAGGAATCCGTGGCACATGTGTGATGACAGCAGCTGGCCTAGTAGTTGCCGTGAGATCTGTTATGATATCAGTGAATCTGGTGAAACTCTGAATCAGCAGAGGACCTGCTTGAGAAGAGCAGATCTTGGACCTGAACAAGGAAATGGGAAAGATGGGTAATAAGAAACATTAAAAGGGGGGTCAGATAGGAAAAATTGCTTTTGCTGTGTCCAAAACCAGGAAATGATCAGGCACTGATTATCTTCGGCAAGAAAGACAAGAGCGGAGCAAAATAAGGAACTGTCAGAAGTAAGAAATATCTGGTTAGGTTGGGAGAGTAGAGAAGGTCAAAGGCCCTAAATTTCCATTGCCTTGAATCTTGGGTAGTCATTTACACCTGTAGAAAGTTGAATCACTTTCTACCATACTGATTAGGTAGTATTTTATACCCATTTTGCATGGTGCCATTGCAACAGTGGAAAACCAGATATAATGTAGGGAAAAGGAAAAATGGAAGGAGAGAAAACAGACCTAAAACAAAACATGGACATATTTGGATGCACTTTATACTACAGCACCATAGTCTGTCTTTAATTTAACAGGGATTACCTCCTAACTTTTTGGAATACGTATATATTTATGTACCTACACTTTGTTATGGATTCTTTGTCTTTATGGAATATCTGCACTCCGATAGTGGTAGGAGTCTGATTAATTGATGGGGATTCCCACATTTATGATACATTATGACAACACATTATATCCACACGTTAGACCACATCTGGCAAAACATTAAAAGTACAGACTTATATAGCAAGTGTTCAAAAATACACAGGTTTTTTGGTGTTCTGCCTCCTTTACTTACAATGCACCTCCAACTTGTAACTGTGGCAAAGCAAGAACACAGTTTGTAATGCAAATATTATATATATGGCAACCTGTCCAGACTGAACAAAAGTCATGTTTTTACAATTTTTTTTTTTACAACTTCTGCTGATTTCATAGCCTCTAGAAATTTTTAACAAAGGAAATGGTATGGTTCATAGTTGCAAAAATGTGTGAAATAATGTTTTTTCACAGCACTTCAGTCTGTACATTTGGACCTTTTCACTCAGCTCTGATATGCACATGGATGGTCCAAACTGTGAATCCACACAGCCATTTTCCACCCTTGATACAGTTCTTATTTTTTATTAATTTTCATAAGTTTAATGTCTTACACTGAGAGACATGATGCAGCAATGATTGCAAGTGCAAGAAATTTGAGCAATTATTAATTCTAGCCCCACAGCTTTTGGGTTATTATCTCTCTGGAACCACAAAGGAGTAAATCGAAGGAAGAAAAGTAAATTGTTGAAGCTGTGCAGAGAGATGTAACCTCACTACTGCCATTAACAACAAAGAAGTTTGAAAATTTACCACAAAGTGTCCAGGTAATACTAACAAACTGTAAGATGGCATGCAGAAAATGTGGACTGAAAGAGGTTAAAAGGTAATGGACATGTTGCCTTGTCTAAAACCATGAATTCGTGTTCTGGTAGCTAGAGCTTTGATTTCCAGAATATATTAAGTACAATCTTATTGTGACTGATCCTAGTACTTATTTTATCTCTTTCTTCATCATTAATCAAGACTTCATCTAGGCACAAGCTTTTCTTGGAAGTCTCTTTGACAAAATAGGTCAAGAAGCAGACATTAACTACATCCATCATTTGTTTCTTCAGTGATCACTTGTGTCTACATATGCTCAAAGCCTCTCAAGATTTTCCAAATTACTACTAGGAAAGTTAAGCTAATCCAAAGGCATAACTTTGTACTGTAGGTTTTACAAACTTTTAATTATCCATAATGTCATTCTTGTATTTGATCTTGTATTTGGCCGCAGATTTCCAGATACTATAAATTGGCATAGTTCCATTGCAGTCAATGATATTAAAGTCTATAGTTTGAAGTAAAGGGAGCTACTCCAATTTACATCTGATAAGAATCCGGGTCATGACGTGTTTCTTAATGTTCTAATGACTTCATAAAGGATGGCTGAAAATTTTCCATCTTCTCCCTTTTTTTCCAATAGAAACTGGAATTTCAATTAAACAATTTTTTTTTGAGGAAAGTGTCAATTCAAGTGAAAAGTTTTTGGCTGAAAACCGGCAAACACCCAGAAATGTGCCCAAAGGAAGAAAGCTATTCAGCTTTGGCTTTACATTTTTTGATTTTCAAAAAAATCTTTAATTTCCTGCTTGGAAAAAAATCATTTTTATCAAATTTGTCAAATTTTTGCATGGGGAAACAAATACTGACTAACTCTAGGCTGCACCATTTATGTAGCTGTAGACATGTTTCTAATATAAGGGGGTTGCGCTGCAAAACTTCAGCACAGGCTGAGTGAATTTCAGAAATTCACTCGTCACATGAAGTCTCTGTTAGTGATGGGAAAACCTGCAAAAGTTCAGAGTAGAGTAGAGCAAAATACTTTTTATTTTTTTCTCTTTTAGTCAAAATTAGCCTGTTTCGGAGTTTGTGATGCATTCATGAAATTGGAACAAATTTTGTTTTGTTTTCTTGCTATGAAGATGACTGAAAATGTTTTGGCTATATTTTCTAGTTCTGGGCTGAATTAATCACAGGAAGTTTGGATTTCATTGATCATGCACGTTAAATAGAATACCAGAACCTGCACTGACTGTCTAAGATGACCCTCGGCATGGGGTAATAGGAGAGCTAGAAAGGTCATTTTGACTCATTTATGCAGAGAGATTGGCTGCATTTTGTGTGCTCTGAGATAGTCAGAAAAAATAAAAAAGCTGTTTATAGCAGCAGGAAGCAGTACTGTGCTGTTTCTGCTACAGTGACAGTGATGGGGTGAGGAAGTCCTCTTTATACCCCCAGACCTCAAAAATCATGCTTGATTTAAAGGGGCTGTGAATTTGCCCTTGAAGAAGCTGGCAAGTTGATAGGAGTCTTTCCATTGATATCAGTGGGTTTTGGATCAGGCACTTAGTAAGGTCCTCTAGGTTCAGACAAGCATGCATGCAGTGTTTGAAGTTCTGCAGCCACTAAATGTAGATGTAGTTTGATGCAACTGAGGCTTGTTTAATTTTTTTTTAAATGTTTGGTTTACTGTGTGTCCTTACAAACCTTAGAATGAACATAGATGATCTTCATACAGTGTATACTTTTTCTTCAATTCCCCTTGTAGTCTTAGCATACAGGTCCAAGAAGCTGATAATTCTTTAGCTATGCTGATAGGACTAGACTGGTTTACTTGCTTCCACACCATAATGAGAACTATTGTGTCCTTATCTTCCCCCTCATTCCTCCTAGCTCTAATTTCTGATTTAAAGTTGCATGACTCCTTTCCACTTTCCCATGGATCACAGAAGGGAAGGTGCAATAGAGGTGGTTTCTACTTTGACTGCTTCCTTCTCAATGGGGACCACAACCACTAGCATCAACTGCTGGAGGACATAAAGCAGGCCTTTGGCTACACAGGGTCTGGATGGACCTGTGTTTCTTGACCAGCAACCAGAGCTCTGTGTTGCTTAGGACCCACTCACTCTCCTCCAGCATCCAGATGTACTGAGCAAGAACAGGAGAGGGAAGACCACTCTCAACTGGGATTTAGCAGCTGTTGTCTCTGCTTTATCTGACAATCTCTTGGTGACTGAGATAAGCACGCCACAGTGTGAAAACTTTGGGAGGAGGAAGATCTGGTAAAGATCCCTAGGCCATGTCTGTAACTAAATCCAAAGTACACATGGCTGGGCCACTTTCATCCTCCCTTGATTGTGTGTGTGTGTGTAGGTAAAGTATGCTATAGATCTGCATGTATTGCTGTAACCCTCTTGTCCCTTCTCAATACCCAAAATATTCCAAAGCTTACTGCCAGGATTATTTTGCATAACATTTTCAGTTGGAAGTAGGTTTCACAAATTGATCAGTGAATAATTTTGTCTTGCCAAAAATTGGTCCCCCGGGTGCAAAATGACTTCTGAATTGTCTTACTGACTGTATCAAATACTGATCAGGGATAGTGTAGGAGCACTTGCTCTTGCTTCAGTGCAGGGGGATGGACCACATGACTTTTTGACATCCCTTCCAGACTCACATTTCTATGATTCTGTGATTTCAACGGCTCTAAGATATCAGAACCTGTCATACATTCTAAGATACAAGTTGTAGGGATGATTCAGACTGCAGCTACATTTAGACAAAAATGTTTCCCCCCGGGCTAATTGATCCTGACACCACGAGAAAAGTTACCAAGATATAATGTCAGAAGTGGGGAGAGGGCTGCATAGCCTCACATGGAAGACATGAAACTGCCTGCCTGCTTTCACTGGGAATAAATGAGCTGAAGAGTAACTTTAAGAACTTGAAAAAAATCATTTCAACAAAAGATGAAAATATTGAGGCCAGTTGTTCTTTTGCCTGAACTGTTTTGTCTCCCTCTAATGAAAATATAGAATACTGATGAAGATTTAATTAGGAGGGAAAAATAAATTAAAATTAAATACCATTTTTAAATATGGAATTTTTCACTTTCAATCTACTGTTTCCCAATAAACATTTCATAAAGATTTTTATTATGTTGACTACAGGGCATACTCATGGCTGCAAAAAAATCCAAGGATATACAAGTACTCATTAAAGCCTATTAAGTCAGAAAGTCTACTTTTGCAAAGGCCCCAAATTTGAATTTACATTCTCTAATTCCTTATTATTTGTAACATGAAGTACCATTTGTTATGCAATTTGGCATGTCTCCACTTATTATTTGTGCAGGTTTTGCACCTGCTGCATGGATTATTTTTTTAGCCACCATTAATAAGTGGCAGGAAAAATAAAGTATAGGGAACAGTTATGGTCTCCCAGGCAAAAGTAGATATTTTTAAATGGTATGAAATTCAGTTTGGCAATTATAGAATATTCCTTTTAAAGCTGGTGGGGAAAAATAGGAAATTTATACCAGGATAAATTTTGGACAGAATTTCAGACAAAGCTTCTTTTATGTGTCATTCATTGCATCTTCTATAACAACCTGCCGGAATTAAAGGGATATTGCTAACCCTAATGCTCTCCCTTGCTTATACTTGCTGTTAATGCTGTGCCAAGAGTCTCCATGGGATGGTTTAACAAAAGCATGCACAGCTGTTATGTCTGTAGAAAATACTCACGCATTGTCATCAACCTCTAAAAGATCAGTTCAATAACCATGAGAAGACCATGCCTATAATATTTTATATTCCTGCCTTTAAAAAATACAGATGTTTCTAGGCCAAATTAATCTGAAGTTAAAAACAAAATAGTTTCACAGAAAGTCAAACTTCTGATGCAACACAATTTGAAAAATCTTAAATAAAAAGCAAAGAATTAATACTTTTCAAAGTTTTGCCAATTCTTATCTAAAATAGAGATGAAAAAAGAAGAAGGGGAAGAGTTAAGGATTAAGTGAGGGGGAAAGCTGAAAAGAACGTTGTGCAGCAAAAAAAAAAATAAAGCTTGACACACTAAATATGTACAAAGAATAATTTAATTTGGCAAGATAGACATGACTCTTTTGTGGCTTTCAGATTTATCATCTTAGTATGGGGGCATGGGTGAGAGAGGGAATTAACCCCCAAAAGTCCATTTAAAATCAAAAGTTCCTTCTCTCCACTCAGATAATGTGGTGCATACTTAAAAGCCTAACTTGAAATAGGCAGATTCAGACATTGGGACACTTTAATGCAGAGTTGAAATGAATAGGGTAGTGCAATTTCAGTCCTGTTTTGATATAGCCTATTGAGGGAATAGTCAATAGGAAGACAGAGTAGGAGCTATTACAAGTTTTAACTAGTGATCTCTCTTTTTAAATATGCTGTTTCTACCATTCATTTCAATAGCTGTTAGTGTTCAGGGATTTTCAATCAGATCCTCTTATCTTCCATTTTAAAAGTAATGAAAGAAAAGTACAGTCCTAAGCATGGACTGTGGATTCTCAAAGATGACCTCTATTTGTACTTAATGCGAGTTGTCATTTAGACTTCCTCTACCAGACACTCATCTGGTTTGAACTTCAGTGTTACGGAAGTAGTAATATGGTAACTTTGTGTTGAAAACAGTATAATGGAAAAATGAACTTGCTAAATTAATGCTTGATTACTGCACTGCTTAGACTGTGATTGGGAAGCATTGCAATTTTAATTCTACTACACTACAGATGAGCATTAATAATACACCTATGTAATTGGATGTGTTTCCTTAATCAGAGTAGAGAAAATGGATAGTTCAGTAAATCAGTTTTGTTTTCAGATCTTTTAGAATTGAACATTACTACACATTATTACAGAACTAACTTGACTCAATAGATATTAAAAAAAATAAAAGGAAAACACCATTATTTAATATGTCAGTCACTAAGTGACAGATTTTGATACCCTTATTCCCTGAGTAAGATGTTACTTAGCATGAGAAAGGATGTCAGAATCTAGCCTTGGAATAGGCTCAGATGACTTCCCTGGGAGTTTTGCAAAAAACTAAATATAGACTACAGAATTGGCCCCTTTGGATTAAGTGACAGATTCAGAACCCTATTAAGTCAATGAAAAGCCTCCTATTAACTTGGATGGCTGTAGAATTTTATGAAGGACATACCTGCAGACTGAACTGGAGTCAAGTGAAGATAAATACGGTGGTGCCTACTTATTTCTTTTTATCTGGAAGAGATCATTCTAATACACTGTTGGGTGAACCACAGTGCATTAACATAAATACTAGAGAAGGCAATGGATATTAGTAATGAGCCTGACCTGCCAAAAAATCAGATCCATTAGGTATAGCCTACCTCTTCCCCAGGAAGGGGAGATGAGAGTAAATCAGAGGAGCCCTGACAATGCTTTAACTTTTTTCAGAGCTCATGTCTAGGCCCAAGATCCAAGAGTGTAAAGGCAGCTTAAAACTGCTTCTTCACCATCTGGTCTTGCACCAAGCATAGCTTGGCTGGACCACATGATCTGAGCCCGTGTTTTCACCAGGCAGTTACAAATAATTAACATATTATGAATGATGTTTTCTGAATCACACAATCAGTGCTTTTTTGGAATGTAATCTGTTATATTGCCAAGTCATGTTTTTCACTACTGATTTTTATAGCTCAAAACCATTGCTTGCAGACACTTTTACTGTGATGATCTAAAGGAGGGTTGTGGACAACTCCATTCTGGCTTGGAACGTTTTGTTGGTCTTGATTACACTGAACACATGCTCCCCTGTTGCTCTGGAAATGTGGAAGTACAAAGATCAGCTTTGCAGTCTTGGCCAGATTCTTAAATAACTCTATGCCATCGGCCTAAGTCAGTTTTGCACACGGGAGACCAAGTGACATCCAGTCCAAAAAATCCATAGTCCTACTTATCTTCTTCCCATTCATCTTCAGGAATTTCATCTCCCCCGTGCAACTGACAATGGCCACACTCTGCTTGAAGCTCTTCAGAATCACAAGGACTTAGTTCAGGAAAATCCTGAGTATTAAGTATGCAACATTTGAACATCCTACACTTACAGTTTCTCACTTCTTGTTTTCAGCATGTGCCAAATATAGTAATACCAAAGTTACTACAAGGAAAGCTATTTTTGATCTATCTGAAATAAGAAAATCTTATGACATAGGCCCGCAAGACTTCGAGACACTAGTGCCTAAGAATCCCAATCAGAAATCAAAGACCCACTGTTCTACGTAAAAAAGTGAATAAATGGATAAACAAGAGGTCAGAGAGGCATCTGGGGACAAAGTTATAATAGAGACAGTAATGTGCATAAATTCGTCATAACTGTAGTCACTAGGGGTCACCAGCCTAACTGGTGGATCCAGCGGATCCAAAACTGGATTTTTGTCAGTGGAATTCCAGTGGATCCAAGACTGGATTTTTGCCAGTGGAATTCCAGTGGATCCAAGACTGGATTTTTGTGTGATTTGCTCATCACTAGCACAAAGGAGGCAGTTTTCTCCTAACAAAAATGGCCTCGGGTGCCTAATGTCCCATGTGTGGGAAAAACTGTTTTTATTCTTCTCTGGGTCTCAAAATTATTTGTGAGCTACCACTCTGATGTTAAAAATCTATTAAGAGAACAGTGTTATAGAAGCTGAGAAAGCATACACCCAAGTATTAAGTACCTCTGCAGAGAGCTAGAAAATGACCCTCTTGCAACATACCCTCACTTTATTAAGTCTCCCATACAACACACACATCTGGCCCTCTCTAGGAAATGAAGAACAGAGAATTCTATGATGCTAACTAAACTCCACAAAGGAGTGTCATGGGGGATGACTAGGAAAATTTCACAAAGCATATTTTGCTCCTGTCATTTTTTTCTGAAATCAAAATTATAAGATAGCTCTTAAATATAACCATGTCTGGCTACCTAATAGAGCTCTTCCTGACTTTTCCACAGTGTGTTGGGGTCAGTAATACTGTGGATTCCATGGATAACTAGCTCAGTATACTGTTCAGCAATCATTTGTGAAGTAAACAGCATTTCCATGAGTCTAGGAAAATTTTTCACTTGGGAAACTAGGTCACTTTCAAAAATCCATTTAAAATACAGCTATAATTTACATTTGTAAATTATAATTTAATATCAATTGAATATTAAGGACATAATTATTGCGAATAACCCACAATGTAAAAATATGTATTTATTATAAAGTTCTCAATCCTCAATAAATGTTTCTAATTACCAGTTAGCATTTAGTGAACATAGAGTAGCTCTCTATTTAGTCTATATTTTAAAGTGTTTTGCATTGAAATATGCAGGAGATGTATTTTATACAGTCTTACCTGATGTCACTTAAAGTTACAAAAAAAAATAAAAAGAAATGAAATTATGCCTTTGTCCTTTTCAATGGACATCCAGCTTTGGGTTTTTGAGACCCAGAAGAATGTTATTGTGAATGCAGTAGGTACATTTAAAATAAATTTTAGAAGGTGAACATGCTTTATCTATTGGCTAGCTTCACTATCAATTCCCTCAGTGGTTTTCTAACCGTAGCTTGGAAACTAAGTAATTATCTACTGTGTTTGGGAATGAACTGCAGAACACCATGGTTCACCTATTACATGAATTACTACAGCTCAGCACATCTCCAGTTACAGTATTTCTATCTAGAGTATTTTGTTTTATTTCAATGTTTGTTTTAACAAGATTCAAGTTGGTTACCATAATATCTACTTAGATGTTATTGATCCGGAATCCTGCATAACTCTTCTGGAACTGATGGTTTTCACAGCCATTGCTGAGCTTTAAAACGATTCCGCCTTACCCTGAGAATGCGTGTCATTTTTGTGCCAACTCATAATACATACAGCAGTCCATCTGCTTAGCAACAGTTTGTCAAGAACACTTAGTCCCAATTCCCAACGCTCTGCTCTCTGCACTGACTCCCTCACTGAAAATGGAGTGCAGTTCCAGGTCTGTGTCCTGATATTTTAAAGCCTAATGAGATCTGCTGGGTGCGCCTCATTTTTAAAATCAGGTAATTTATTTAAACCCCAAAGGCGTTGGGTAGGCAAGCATATGCATAACTTTAATGAAAGTCCACTCACATGCTTAAAGTTCCACATGTGCTTCAATATCTTGCTGAATGGGACTACTCATGTGCTTAACATTAGCATGTGCTTACAAACTGTGCTGAACCAAGGTCTAAAGGAAATAACTTTTAGGCACCCATTTTTGAAAAACCTTTGCCTGATAGTCCTAGACACTTTCTTTCCAGCTCCTTTGCCCTTTAGAGGTGCCTAGAACAAAAACTGAACATTCCAATAAACCTTTTAGCCTTCAGGGTGGAAATGTCAATATTTTATAAACTCTAAAAATAAATGTAGTGATTAGGGAAAGCTACCTTGGAGCTCTAGAGTCTGAAATCTTCTGTTAATCCACTGAACACACTAGTATTCATCCTCTCTCCCCTTTGTTAGATTTATACAGAGGCAGTGAACCCTGGGTTCAATTCTCCTCACACCAGTGAAATTCTATTTATTAAAATGGAGCTACTTATAATTTACACAATAATGAGGAGAAAATCAGGCCTACTAGATATGATTTCAGGTGTCCTTTTCCACTTCCATACAGGGATCCCTGATCTTGCAAGGGTGGTGTTTTCTGTTATTGGCCCATGATAAGAAGCAGTGTATCAAGCCACTACAAAGCAATTCAATTTCAAACCTGGTGTTGAAGCACATTTGCTGAGGCTGGTAACTGACATTCCTCTCCTTCCAGATGGAGGAATTAGGCTGCAATTGCCTCCTGCCCTTCACTACGATCACCTTAGCAAGTCTGAATTTAGTTCAGCATTTGAGGTCCTGTTATCTTCTACCTTCTAATAAAGGGAAGTATTAATTTAAAACAAAAAGCGATACAGAGAAAACATCTCTCAGAAACAATAAACAGCTTATATGCATGCCTGTCTTATCACGTGTCACCCGTCTTCCACATGGAGCCCCTGATATGTTTCAACGTCCTTCAAATACTTTCTTCAGGTCTATCCCTTTTGGTCACAGTGTCATAACAGTTCTTGGATATAGTGAGAGCCTTTACATCAGGATGACTACTATATACAATTCTTAGTTCCTTATTTGCTGGGCCTCTTGAACCTGGGCAAAACCAGGACTTGGTACTTCTCCACACAGAATCATAGAAATGGAAGGGTGGAAGGGACTTTGGGAGGTCATCTAATCCATGCCCCAGGGCTGAGGCAGGACATATTTACCTATCTAGGGATTTTCCATTAGTCACCCTCCATTGATGTTAGTCCCTAATAGCTCACTCATGCTTAGGTGACTTCCCCTTAATCAGTGCATTGCTCGTCTTGTTTCAAGTAAGGAATTAACCCTTCCCCCCAGTGGACAACATTCATAGTGGGAGGAGAAACTCCGTTTCATACTTTTTCCTATAGAAATATATCAGAAGTTTCCCTGTTCTTTCAAGAAAAGTTTAAAAATTACAGCATTACTCCCCCTCTATGAGGACTTTACCAGAAGAAATGGACAATTATGAATCAGACAAAAATATGAAAACAAGGATGCTATTCTAAGACACAACAAGTTTAATATCCTGACCAGAGGAAAAGCCCCATCTGAAGCCAATGGATGAGTAGGGCAAGGACAATTTGGCTCTAAAAGGAGAACATTTTAAAAAGTTCTAGATTCAAGAGGATTTAGTAGAAAAAGCAACTAGAGCCAATACAAAGATACTGACCTTCATTGAAAGGCAATTAGAAATTTACTGACAAAAAAGCAATATATAAAAGTACTATTTTAAGGTAAATGTATTAGTATTAACACTTCCCAACCTACAGCCTAACAATAGCTACTTGTTTGAGTGTGATAAAGAAACAACGATGGAGAAAGCAGAACAACAACTTACTCTAGATCTCAGCAGAGTTCATGATTTCCCATATGTTTCTTTTGTACAAGTGTCCCACGTAGACATGGCATGAGCCATCACTTTTTTCCAGCACAGCACATTCATTAATAGTTAAATTATTGCTCACAGCAAACACCTATATAGTCAATACCTGCTCTTGTAACTGGGGTGAGGAGACTGCTTAATCCGCAGCATTCACAGACGCTGACTGGTTAAAAACTGAATGGGTACAATGGCCACAGATGTAATACAAAAGCACTCCCCCTGCCCCTCTTAATAAAAGCTGGGCCAAAGTAGTTAGAGTTGACAGAATAATAATTTAAAATGTAGGATAATATATTAAGAAAATTGACAGGAAATATCCTGAATTTATTTGATGAACATCGTTTGAACACCTATAGAGCTGGTCAAATCATAGAAAAAGGCAATCTCAAATTTATTTTACAGTTGAAAGGAAAAAAAATCAGACACATTATTGGTAAACACTCTGAAACCTGCTGTAAAAAACAAATAGCTAACAATTTTCAAATTTAGGTTAGGCTCCCAAATGCCTATTTAGGCTCCTCTATCAAAACAGCCTGATTTTCAGAGGTTCTGAGCAACAACGGCTTCCAGTGGAACCCTGGCTTGGATTTTAGTGAAGCGGGTCTGCTGCTTTCCAAATTCATCCCACCAGTTTTTAGCTGTGTTCCTCCCATGCAGTTCTACCAGCAGTAAACCCAACACCACAAACCGCACAGGGTAGCTCCTCTGTTTCCCCAGAACTTGATATTTTAGTTTCTTGTGAACATAACATAATTCTCTGTCTCTCCCCTTTGAGAGTAAAATACCTCACTTTAAAGTAGCGAGCCTCATAGCTGCCAAATTTTGCTCTGAGCTATTTGTAACATTTTATATCCTTTACTTCAGCTAATTTGCATATATATACATAATTTCCAGGCAAACAAATTTAGGCTTATGATCAACACAACCTGGCCTCCTCTGTAACAGGAGTGGGCCAGGGAGTAACAGCATACTTGGCAGCTCTAACTAGGGTAGGGGGCATGGGTGTCTCCTGCATCTGTGGATATTGCTGGGGGGGCTGGGGACTGCTGGCAGGCAAGGCATTGCTCAGGGATAGTGATAATAACTGGTGGGATCCTGAGGCAAATGGAAGCCCCAGAGGGGAGCCTGTAGGCTGTGACAAGCCCTTAACTATGTACTGCTGCCCCAGATGCTTCTTCCTTCAGCAGATGTTCCCATTACCACCTGACCATGTGGGAGTAGGGCTGAACAGAGGCCACACCAGCCTTTAGGGGCTAAAAGGCACAACTGTAGATAAATACCTGCAGTCTTCCTGCAGCTCAGCCAGATTGGTGAGAATCCATCCGAGATACAGGAATGTATAACAAGACCACTGGATGTGTCACTGTTTCACAAGATGCATTACACTTGGCAGCATTGGAGCCTACAAGGCACAGCTTTACCTAATTAGGTCTCAGCTAGGAGTGTCTCACTAAAGTACCTCTGACTGCTGGCTGGTAATTCACTTCAAAAAGCCCAGAACCTTTTCTGGCTCAGTAGGGTCTCTCTCAGGTCCATCAATGGAACAAATTGTTGCAGCTTTCAGGCTCCCCTCCAAGAGGCAGTGTAGCACCTATATACATCATCAGGGGCACTTTTTGCTCAGGATGCTCAAAACACTTTACATACATGTAATGAGATTTAATTAAAATGTGTAAAAATGGTATATACAGCGTACCATGAGTAAACCACATGACACAGAGCTTAAATAGTGTGTCCATAGTCATACATATAGCTGCAGAATTAGGAAAAGAATGTATGTAAAGTAATTGGGCTCCAAATTCCCTACTTTAACTTCCAGACCATAAAAAATGGAGACCACAAAGTTGCTTTCCTACTTGGCTCAGATCAGTCTTTGTTTGACATCAATACTGATAAATGTAGAAGACAGGAGGCAGTCAGGCCACCAACAATCGTGCTAGAGTAATGAAGAAATGTTTTCACAAATAATTTATGTAATGACCAATGGAAAATGTTTTATAAATTATTCACCAAATATTACTTGATTTGAGAGCTTGACAAATAACTGTCATGAGCAGGATGTGAATGGTCTGATCTAGTGGTCAGAATGGGAGTTAGGAGACAGGCATAGTCAGGTTAACAGAAGATCAGATTCAAGCAATACGAGTAGCTATAGTACAGGGGAGACAGTTCTAAGCAGGGAAAACCCAGTTTCATAGATCATTTCCTGTTCCTGTGCTTGATTTAAATAGAAGCAGTGAACCAATCAGGACTCCCAGAGTTCCGCTAATGAGACCCCAGGAGTGGAGTCCTCTGTTAGAGTTGAGCTTCTACTTCTGGTAACTGTTAAGAGATTACACTGGGTGACAAGTTGGAACATGCTGGCTCCTAAGAGGGTTCTAGAAGTCTAGGATTCAAGACCTACAGTCTCTGACAATGGGGGAAAAAAACCATTGCCCAAATAGCTTATTTATAACTATTAATTCAACCAACCAACCAGCAGTAAATCTTGCAATGCAGCTTCTGCAATCTGTTCATCATGGGGGACTTTTTCCCCATCAAACAGACAGAGTATTGTGTATGGCTAGCATGGGCTGTTACCAGGTGAAACAGTTATATACCTCTTGTTAAAGATTTACAAGAAAACCTTAGATGCCACGGATTCTGCCAAATCCACTGAGTAGTGACTCCTATAATCTGTACACTTTATAATCACCAATCAGTGATTACTGTACTTTTTTTTTAACCTCAAAAGCTTTGAAAGGCTTAGATTCTGCCATAAATTAATAATTCCAGATGAAACAAATATAGGCCAGATCCTGCAACTGGATCCGTTCAGGTAGACCTTTGCATTAGGTGGTGGCGAAGTCAGTAACAAACATGACAGACAACCCCAGTGCTTCCAACAAAGGAAAATGTTCTGTTAATAATAAATAGGAAGTGACAGTTAGTCAGCAGAGTGGGTCAGAAAAATGCTGATGAATTATTCTTTTATTGGAATTTGCCAATTTGTCAAAATTGAAACATTTGGCAGAGACGGTTCAGTTTCAGCAAAGTTCCAGCTGGATCCTGCCTGTTTGGGAACCTCAGCTCCTAGGCTCCCAGCTCCCCAGTAGTGTGGGTTTCCAGGTTCATGGCTTCTTGGTATCTCATGTTGTAGGCTGACAGGGAGCTGGGAGCCTGGAAGCCCTGGGAGTCTGGGGTCCCAATCTCCTCAGCTCGCAGCTCCCCAGCAGGCTGGGCTCCCATGGCTTGCAGGTTTCCCATCCCTGCAGCAGCTAGTCATGCAGACTGATCTGGAGTTGGGGACTCCAGGGTTCCTTGGGTCTACCCATTTAGGGCAGCACCCCAGATGGACACACACAGAGCTCCATTCCCCTTCGTTGAGGGGTTCAATATTTTTGTGTTTTGTTCCAAATTGGACCAAAATAAAAATTCCAAATATCAAAATCCTTGAAATGGCACTGCTTTTCTCCATTCATATCTAATTGACAGTACTACTTCTGGCTGTACTAGGTTAACTTTTTCACGGCATACCTTGTACCTTCAGTGACCTACTGATATCAGTGGGGCCACATGCAGGCAGAAGTTTGGGACTTTAGATTCTGACTTTATGTCCAAAGTTTGGCTTAACTTAACATGTTTATTCTGCTGAGTGAATTCTAAACATTTTTATGTATTTGGCAGGAGGAATAAATTGACATACTGAAAAGGAAAGAATTAGTGGGGAAGGAAATGTTATTTTCCAAGCTTGTAAGTGAGTATTACAATCAATGGAAACTAACAATAACTATGTAAAGAGCTTGAGAGTGTCCTTTTAAATCCATTGAAGCAAGAAAATGCAGAGTTCAAGCTCATATTCCAGGCTGGTACTCAGTCCTAACTCACCTGGATGATAGCTAATGTGATGTCCAATTTTTAAAAAAGGCTCCAGAAGCCATCCTGGCAATTACAGGCCAGTAAGTATAACTTCTGTACCAGGCAAACTGGTTAAAACTATAGTAAAGAACAGAATTATCAGACACCTAGATGAACACGATTTGTTAGGGAAGAGTGAACACAGCTTTTTTTAAAGGGAAATCACGCCTCACCAATCTATTAGAATTCTTTGAAATGGTCAAACAAACATGTGCACAAGGGTGATCCTGGTGATAGAGTATATTTGGACTTTCAGAAAGCCTTTGACAAAGTCCCTCACCAAATGGTCTTAAGCAAAATAAGCAGTCATGGGATAAGAGAGAAGGTCCTCTCAGGGACAAGGAACTGCTTAAAAGGGTTCTTCTCTGGAGTCTGTTTCCACTCCCCTAAGGTCCCTTTACACTGCCAGAATGGGACAAAGGCCCTTTTGTGTAACTGTGAATGGGGCTCTATCAGATTTTGTCAATGTGCTGAGTATTTAGTACTAGTGACTGTTAGTAAAGTATGTAAGATGCATTTCTTCCTAGAGGTGGCTGGAGAAATTCCAACAAAACTTTTTTGTTGAAATTTGCAGATTCAGCAATGTCACAACTTTTTGTGAGGACAGTTTGATTTTACTGAAGCTTCAATGGAACTTATTTCCTGTTAGCTCATCTACCCATCTCCTCGGCAGTCCCTACGTGGGGGACTGCCTCTGGGCTGATGACCTTAGGGCTTCCAACGTCCACAGCTGCAGGGCACCATGCCAGGCAGAGTGCCCCGAGACAGAGCTGCATTCCCTTTCATAGAGAATTTAGAAATTGTTGGTTTTCATTTCACACCAAAACAAATCAATTTTCATAATATCAAAATCTTCTGTGAAACAGAATTACTCTTTCTGCCCTGCTCCCCTTCTCCTCTGTCCTTTTCTCCCTCATTAGCAATTACAGAGATAGAATAAGTGGGAGACTTAAAAAAAATCTTATTTTAAGTTTGAGTAAACAAACACAATTTTAAGCTGTTCAATAGCATTTATAGCTGATTTTTCCCTATAGTTCTGTCCTCAGAGAATGTTTAAGTCAGAAAAATATGAGAAGCTAAAATAATAGGACTATTTACTGATGCCCCCTGTATACAAACAGTAACATCAGCCATTCCTCTAATGGATTCAGCCATCAGCATTCACCTGCTGATAGGCATTCCCTTAGGATGTAGGTAATACAATATACAACATGGATGACTGAGTTTGTTGACACCAGTCATTTCTCCATGAAGCTTATCATCATGCAATGAAATATCTTGAAAGGCAGGAACCAAGGTGAGCAGGGGGAAGCTCCCTCCAGATATATGGTGAGAATATGTTACACAGTAAATCACTAAGAAGGAGGTAAACAGAAGATATATGATTATTGGGAAATTACATCCTAGCAAGTGACATCCTATCAATTTTCTGGTCAGGATGTTATACTGTAGAGCCACATATTTTCCCTACACGTATTTTCACTTGAATCATGTTTTAAATTATTAGAAGAGGGTACTCCAATACCAAGGCACATGCAGATGTCTTCAAACTACTCCCCCCCCTTACCACCTGCATGCCATTTGTTGTAGGCTGTGTCTGTCCCAAGATATTAGAGAGACAAGGTGGATGAGGTAATATCTTTTATTGGACCAACTTCTGTTGGTGAGAGAGACAAGCTAACTCTGTGTAAGCTCTCTCACCAACAGAAGCTAGTCCAATAAAAGATAGATATTGCCTCATCCACCTTGTCCCCCTTAATGCCTGATGGATTATGTGTGTCCATCACAAGAGGACACACATGTATTCCTGCCAGCTATACTCAGCTGTACTGTGTGTTGCTGATGATTCCTCACTAGAGCACACCTCTTGCCATTTATTTGACCTAAAATGGCATAGAAGTGGACCCAATAGATGATGAGAATGCACAATACAAAGGAGAAGTGTTTCTGACAGTGCTGTTGAACTCTAACCAGGTAAAAGTAGCCTCAGGTTATTTAACAGGAAATTTCTTTGGTTGTCAAACACCAAGTCCTCACATTTTTGATTTTCAGAAATATAATCTTCACTCAGTCCCAGTGAGGAGATTGAGGATACCAGCAGCAACCAGTAGTTTTCACCAACCTGGAGGGGAAAAAAAACTTTTATTTTCCCTCAAGAGGAGGCATATTGTGGGAAAACAAAACAAAACAAAACATGTGTTTGTGTACTGGGCAGGGCAGGGGTATAGTCAGAAGTAGAACCTAAAACATTTATGAAGTGAGACACAAACCACACTGTGTTAAAATGGCACAAATGTTGCAATGCTGATTTCAAATTAAGAGTCTTTGTGAGGTTACTAGTTCAGCACCTCTTATTTGCTGGACTGAGATCAAGGCAGAGACGTTTGTGAGGTCAGTGATCCACCATCCCCAGCTTGCTAAGCTAATACCAAAGCACAGGCCTCTGTAAGAAATTATGTCTCAGCACCTCTAGCTTACTAGGATGATTTCTGTGATAAATGGGGGGTAAAGGGGGGAGGCAGCTCCTCTTTATGGACACCCAGCCAGCCAGTTAGCTATAAAATCCCTGTTAGTAGCTGTTCTCTACTTGCTTTACCTGTGAAGGGTTAAAAAGTCCATAGGTAAAAGCGAGGGAGTCAGCACCTGACCAAAAGAACCAATGGGAAGGCTAGAGCTTTTTAAAATTGGGAAAAAGAACTTCCCTTTTGCCTCTCTCTATTGTTCTCCTGGAGAGAGAGACAGGGCTGGAACTATGCTGTAAGAGCTTAAGCCAGGTATGAAAAATCATGAAATCATACCTAGAAACTACTTATTTGGAACCCCAGATATGTAAGTAGATCAGGAAATGTCTAGGAAGATACAATTAGGTTTATCTCTTTTATTTCTTTATGGCTTGTGGATTCCTCTGTGCTAATCCCAGTGTTTTGTTTTGCTTGTAACCTTTAAGCTGGGCCTCAAGAAGCTATCTTGATGCTTAATCCCTGTAATTGTTTTTTTTTTAAACCTAGCAAAAGGTTTTCTTTCTAATAAAATTTACCTTTTTTAAGAACAAGATTGGATTTTTGTGTCCCTAAGAGGTTTGTCCAGGTTGTTTAATTAGCTGGTGGCAACAGCTAATTTCCTTTGTTTTCTTTCTCAGATCTTCCCTGGGGCGGGGGTGAAAGGGTACCCCACAGGAAAGAATTCCCAAATGTACCTTCCTGGATTTTTTGCACTTGGGTGGTGGCCGCATCTACCCATCCAAGGTCAGAAAAAAGCTGTAACCTTGGGAGTTTAATACTGGAGTGGCCAGTATTAATTTTTAGAATCCTTGTGGGCCCCCCACTTTTTGCACTCGAAGTCCCAGAGTGGGGAATCAGCCTTGACAATTTCTTACCAAAAAGCTGTGAGGTCAACACCACTAACTCCTCTGAGTGATAGAAATGTCTAGAACTGTTGTGTAGACGCCTGTACTCTTAGTTGTACAAAGTAGCAATAGTCCAGCTCAAACTGTTAAGAAAAAAAAGTACAAAAGGAAGACAGACTGGATTAGTTCAACCAAAAAGGTCTACTGATATCACCCAAGGATTGTGCTGACATCATGACCAGTAAACAAAAGGAGAATGAAACCAGAAATTTATGGACCTAAATCAGTCTGCCAAATTAGGCTTAGTTGGTAGACAAAGTAATAGAAGGATGGGCTTTTCAACCCTTCTCCCACTTTGGGAAGCCCTTTAAAAAAGACCGGCAGGCACTATAAAAATCCTAGGGACAGCATGAATGAAAGGAGCAAGCTTCATCATCATGGATGCCACCTCCACCATTCTCTGGTACCCTGGGATCCATGATGATATTATTAGGCTTTTATCATCCTGATCCTGAGAAATGTCCCAACCAGATTGGGCCAGAGAGAAGAAACTGATGACATCACCCCCTGCAACATCTTCGGATAGATTCTGAAGAACACTGAAAGTGTGAGTTTGGGATTTCTGCTATCATCCCCCCACTCATTATGTCCTTTTTCTTCCCCCACCTCATTTCAATTTATACTCTTATCTCTCTTTAGTGCCTTCAGTTTAATAAGAGCCTGGCCAAGACCACGTCTTTTACAACACTGCTGTAAGCCCATGACCAAAGAGAAAGCTAAAAGCAATGCCCTAAACTGCTCAATCCAGGTACAAGTTTGCCACATCTTGGAGTGGCTGATAAGACCACGTACTGTGCTTGTATATCATCAGCAGTGACATTGCAAGTGAGAGTCAGCATCAGAGACAAAAGGTGCATTTTTTCTCTTTGCTGTTCTTCTCGTCTGCCTTTAAGGAAATGAGATTGGACGTCAACAACAACAGCTCCAGACCATCTCAACTAATTTTTCCTCTTTTCCCCACAGAGGACAGTTGTTTCCATCTAAAAGACTGTCAAACAGGTTTGTTGTTTATTTTCTTATAAAATACTCTCTCCACCTAAAGGGAATAAGGGATGTTGTTAAAATAAATGCCCTACTTAATACTTTACATTTCCTATTTTTGAACTGTTTTCCCCCTTTTTTTGTACTTTTAATACAAGGTTATGAAGACTTTTAATGAAGAGTTTTGCCACTGAGCTAAGTAGGCCAAGGCCTGTGTACTCACCCCCCCCCCCCCCGCCCCCCGCTCCAAAACCACATTTAACTGTTTAGTGTTATAGAGAGATAGAGAGTCAGAGGTGTTAACGTGACCCTGGGAGCATTTCTTCCACTGAAGCTTACCCAACCAGCCTCTGTCTGAGCAACTCAAACTTGCTTGCCTTGTGTCAAGCTCTTGTGACCGCCCTGACCCACAGTCTTTAATGTGCAAAGCCAGTGCTCAGTCAGAGGCTTCAGAAGGTTCATAGGTCAGCTCCTTTAACTAGTTTGGCTGCTGTCAAGACCTCACCCAGCTTAAACTTATCTTCTTTGTGTTCATTTGCCATAGAATATCAGGGTTGGAAGGGACCTCAGGAGGTCAGCTAGTCCAACCCCCTGCTCAAAGCAAGACCAATCCCCAATTTTTGCCCCAGATCCCTAAATGGCCCCCTCAAGGATTGAACTCACAATCCTGGGTTTAGCAGGCTAATGCTCAAACCACTGAGCTATCCCTCCTGTCCTGAAGTGTTAAGAAAAAAATGAAGCAATTGTTGAATATCAGGCAAAGTTGACATCACTTCTGTGATTAAGAACATTAATCTATCAAAAGTGAGGCAAATGGGGGTCACAGCTACTTTGTATAAAGCAGTCTGCTAAGCTGTTCTGAACAGCCTTTTTTGAATGATGTAGCTGGGAAAAATGAAACAAAAAAGCCAACAGAACTGGAGATCGCAGTTCTTTGGCTGGAGTGAGGTGACAATGCAGAGATTTGGTTGCCCTCATATCAACATATCAGAATGCCCTGGGGAAGGAGAGAAAGTATCAGCACTTCTGCCTGGTTTTGGACTGGGAACCTTGCTCATAAGAGGCGAATGTAACAGTCACTACAGTGCTGGAATTCAGCTGATGCTATCTAATATAAGAACCGAGCAGCATTCAAACTGAAAGATTGTTGCTATCCCATGCCCTTCCTTGATTTCATGCTGTCTCTTTTCCCCTTGAAAAGAAAACAAATTGAGTAAATAGAAAAACCCAAATATTGTACAGTGTTGCGTGTATGGTATTAAACCTCAGACTCTGAAGCAAAGAATCAAGTGCTATTTTTCTAGCTTCCTAATGATGATTCCAAATGCTTCTTTAAATCTGGTGACAGAAAAGGGGTTGTGACCAGTTTACTGTCTCCCTTTATTTGATAGTTATGTCTGAAAACATGTACTGTTGTTTGCTGACAGTCTACTCACAAGCAGAAGGAATTTTCTGGTTGGACCAAAGTCAAACGAAAAAACATTCCATGACAACTCATATACAATCTGGAAATTAAGATTCCCAATCATCATAGAATCATAGAATATCAGGGTTGGAAGGGACCTCAGGAGGTCATCTAGTCCAACCCCGTGCTCAAAGTAGGACCAACTAAATCATCCCCAACTAAATCATCCCAGCCAGGGCTTTGTCAAGCCTGACCTTAAAAACTTCTAAGGAAGGAGATTCCACCATCTCCCTAGGTAACTCATTCCAGTGCTTCACCACCCTCCTAGTGAAAAAGTTTTTCCTAATATCCAAGCTAAATCTCCCCCACTGCAACTTAAGACCATTACTCCTCGTTCTGTCATCTGCTACCACTGAGAACAGTCTAGATCCATTCTCTTTGGAACCCCCTTTCAGGTAGTTGAAAGCAGCTATCAAATCCCCCCTCATTTTTCTCTTCCACAGACTAAATAATCCCAGTTCCCTCAGCTTTTCCTCATAAGTCATGTGTTCCAGTCCCCTAATCATTTTTGTTGCCCTCCGCTGGATGCTTTCCAATTTTTCCACATCCTTCTTGTAGTGTGGGGCCCAAAACTGGACACAGTACTCCAGATGAGGCCTCACCAATGTTGAATAGAGGGGAATGATCACGTCCCTCGATCTGCTGGCAATGCCTCTACTTATACAGCTCAAAATGCCATTAGCCTTCTTGGCAACTAGGGCACACTGTTGACTCATATCCAGCTTCTCATCCACTGTAACCCCTAGGTCCTTTTCTGCAGAACTGCTGCCTAGCCATTCGGTCCCTAGTCTGTAGTGGTGCATGGGATTCTTCAGTCCTAAGTGCAGGACTCTACACTTGTCCTTGTTGAACCTCATTGGATTTCTTTTGGCCCAATCCTCTAATTTGTCTAGGGCCCTCTGTATCCTACCCCTACCCTTCAGAGTATCTACCTCTCCTTCCAGTTTAGTGTCATCTGCAAACTTGCTGAAGGTCCAATCCACACCATCCTCCAGATCATTTATGAAGATATTGAACAAAACTGGCCCCAGGACCGACCCTTGGGGAACTCCGCTTGATACCAGCTGCCAACTAGACATGGAGCTATCGATCACTACCCATTGAGCCTGACAATCTAGCCAGCTTTCTATCCACCGTATAGTCCATTCATCCAGCCCATATTTCTTTAACTTGGTGGCAAGAATACTGTGGGAGACCGTGTCAAAAGCTTTGCTAAAGTCAAGGAATAACACGTTCACTGCTTTCCCCTAACCCACAGAGCCAGTTATCTCGTCATAGAAGGCAATTAGATTAATCAGGCATGACTTGCCCTTGGTGAACCCATGCTGACTGTTCCTGATCACTTTCCTCTCCTCTAAGTGCTTCAGAATTGATTCCTTGAGGACCTGCTCCATGATTTTTACAGGGACCGAGGTGAGGCTGACTGGTCTGTAGTTCCACAGATCCTCCTCCTTCTCTTTTTTAAAGATGAGCACTACATTAGCCTTTTTCCAGTCGTCCGGGTCCTCCCCCGATCGCCATGAGTTTTCAAAGATAATGGTCAATGGCTCTGCAATCACATCCTCCAACTCCTTTAGCACTCTCGGATGCAGTGCATCCTGCCCCATGGACTTGTGCTTGTCCAGCTTTTCTAAATAGTCCTGAACCACTTCTTTCTTCACAGAGGGCTGGTCACCTCCTCCCTATGCTGTGCTGCCCAGTGCAGCAGTCTGGGAGCTGACC
Source organism: Lepidochelys kempii (assembly GCF_965140285.1). NCBI lineage: Eukaryota > Metazoa > Chordata > Testudines > Cheloniidae > Lepidochelys > Lepidochelys kempii. The sequence continues at coordinate 182,531,390 of NC_136380.1, forward strand.
TTGTTCGTGAAGACAGAGGCAAAAAAAGCATTGAGTACATTAGCTTTTTCCACATCCTCTGTTACTGGGTTGCCTCCCTCATTCAGTAAGGGGCCCACACTTTCCTTGACTTTCTTCTTGTTGCTAACATACCTGAAGAAAACCTTCTTGTTACTCTTAACATCTCTTGCTAGCTGCAACTTCAGGTTTTGGCCTTCCTGATTTCATTCCTGCATGCCTGAGCAATATTTTCATACTCCTCCCTGGTCATTTGTCCAATCCTCCACTTCTTGTCAGCTTCTTTTTTGTGTTTAAGATCAGCAAGGATTTCAATGGTAAGCCAAGTTGGTCGCTTGCCATATTTACTATTCTTTCTACACATCGGGATGTTTGTCCCAGTAACCTCAATAAGGATTCTTTAAAATACAGCCAGCTCTCCAGGACTCCTTTCCCCGTCATGTTATTCGCCCAGGGGATCCTGCCCATCAGTTCCCTGAGGGAGTCAAAGTCTGCTTTTCTGAAGTCCAGGGTCCATATTCTGCTGCTCTCTTTTCTTCCTTGTGTCTGAATTCTGAACTCAACCATCTCATGGTCACTGCCTCCCGAGTTCCCATCCACTTTTGCTTCCCCTATTAATTCTTCCCGGTTTGTAAGCAGCAGGTCAAGAAGAGCTCTGCCCCTAGTTGGTTCCTCCAGCACTTGCACCAGGAAATTGTCCCCTACACTTTCCAAAAACTTCCTGGATCATCATTTAGGTATGCTAGTTTGAACTGTCAGTATTTGTATGACTTTACAATTTCATACAGCATTTTCCCAGATAACATGCAGGTGAGAAGAATCCTTCCTTTACTGAAGGAACAAATAAAGAGTAGAGGTTTGCTAAAGCCCAACATTGAACAAGTATGTCATTATATCATCAATCTAATGGTCTTTCTACCAAATAGTATTGGCTGTGGTTAGGGAAGGTTAGGGAAGGTTTGGTTTTCAATGGTTAGTTATTTTCCTTGACATGGTCTTGTTTTCAGCAGAAATAAAAAGGAAAGAGGGAGACAAATAGGAAACAAAAAAGATCCTTGCTAAGTTGTCAAATCACAGGAGTTGTTGCCATGGTCACAGCCTCTGTGAGGGCATTTGATCATCACCCCTAGGTTGCAGGACTGATGCCAAGCCTCAGGCCTCCAGAAATTATTTGCTCAACACCTTTTGCTTCCCAGCTGATTTCAGGTCAAAAGGCTCTATGAGAACAGATTTGCCACCTCTATTTTCCTAGACCTATGTTAAGGTAGATGCCTCTATAAGGTCACTGGGTCAATCTCTCTGATTTACAGGGCTGAACCCAAGGCACAGATCCATGTGGGCTTAAAGGCTGTATGCCTCTAGCTTGCTGTGATGTCAAACCACAAGCCTCGGATATTTTTGCTCAGCTTGTCTAGCTTGCTGGGCTTATGTCAAGTCAGAGGCTACGTGACATAGCTGCACACGCACATTTAACCTGCTGATGCCAAAACTCAGCCCTGTGTGAGGTTATTAGATTAACATTTCTAGTTTGCTGAGTTGAGGCTAAGCCTTACCCAGCAGAAAAAAAAAAGTCTTAATTTATGTTTATTTCTTTGTCCTGAGAGAATGAAAAAAAGAAAAGCTTGCTGAGCAGTAAGATACTTAGACATTACTTCAGGATTAAGAACTCCAGATCTGTCCAGAATGAGGTAACAGCTACACTGCACTGGTCCTCAATGAACAATGAACTCCACTGGTTCATTCTGTGTTGAATGAAGTAGCCAGGGGAAGTGAAACAAGAAAAATCAATGCTGTTCAGAGAACAGCAGTGGTGCTCAGACATTTGCAAGACTGGAAAGAGGGGAAAACTCAGTGCATTAGCTACCCTAATATGAATGTCTTGCCATTCTCTGTACTTCCTTTTCTTAAATATCCCGTGACATTCCACCCACTAGCTCTGCCCCTCTTCCCAACGACCAATAATGCCACCACTTCCCCTCTAGCAAGCACTATGCTGTTGGCATGGAGAAATAAGCATAATGCCTCAGGGAAGCTATGAAGAGTATGGTTAGGAGAGGCATTTGCTACACCCAAAGGTCAAACTGAGGAAAAATAGAAGTGGTGGTACTCACTGAAGCTATTGTCATAGATGAAGCCTCATTCATAACCACTTTACACTAACACCCCCAAAATTCTGCCCACTTTACACTAACATGCCCAGATACTATGATGATAGACAGATGCCATCATGGTCACAGTCTAAACACACCAAACCACACAGATGTCAGTGACAGTGCCCTGGGGCTGCTCACTGGGGTTTCAGATCCATATCTGAGGCCATGCTAGTATGTACAGGGGTATCTGTTACTGTTGGGATACACTGGCATCTGGGCTGACCTTTGGTCCTCCACTCGGGTCTGGTGTCTGTCACTGGGGTCTCTCATTGGGAGTGCTAAGGTCCCACTATGGTGTTCTGTACTAGGGTTCCTCACTAGTATGTTCCAGGGTCTCTTGCTGAGTTCAGGCATCCTACACTGTATTCTCGAGCTCCCCACTAACTTGTGCCAGGGTGAACTCCCTTTCTTGGGCAGCTGCTGCTGCTGCTGCTGCTCCTCCTCCCAGGTGCTGGCAGACAGAAGGTGAGGTTCAGTAACTGCTGCAACACCAACAGCTCCTCCACTTTCTCGTTCAGCTGCCACCCCACAGGGAAGGGGTTGGCAGTGGCTAAAGTGGAGAAGCAGTGCTGTCTCTGCTGGTGGCTGGTTGGGATACAGGTGCCTGATCTGAGCCTCTCCTGTCAGTTACAAGCAACTGCTCTTCTGAACTTTTGTGCACACACAGATACAGATTGAGGGAATATTAGAGGATGTGGCATAATTTTGCCTTTCCCACATGAACCATTGTGATAAGAAGGGTAATTTCCTAACCTGAAGCTCGTAGATTTTCGGGGGACCTGAAATGCTTTTTATTTACTTTATTTCCCAGCTTCTGGATTGTTGTACTTATCACATTGTGACACATTCAGAGTGGATAGATGGAAGAGCCTTAAAGACAGCAAAACAAAGAGTGAGATGGCCAGCAGACCAGCTTCAGGGGAGCAACAATAGGGCCATAAGCAGTAGTGCTTTTTATGAAACAAAGGCTTTGGAAGGCTGGGGTCTGTAAGCAAAAATCTGGAGAATTTACAGATACTAAATAACATGAAATGCCAAATATAAAGTTACCCAATCTTTGCCATTCCTTCCTTACAAACAGGCCTGGGAACTGAAGATGACGTTTCAGGAGGTACAGTCATCTATTTACAATTTCTTTTTGGAGAGTATATATTGCAGTTACCGAATGGGGGAGGGAACCAGATGATAAAGTCTAATAGGTCTTTTTCATCTCTCTGACTTTATGATCCTTAAACCCACAACTGACAGAAACTTGAGTCAAATCCCCAAGTTACTTAGAATGTAGCATTTCTTCTTCTTGTGCATGGACATAAGGAGTTGTTTAGAGAGCTACAAGGATTGAAATTGATTTTGTATTTTCTCTTCCTCAGACCCTTAGGAACTGAATGATAAACAAAGAAGAGACTGTGAGTTCTGATGTTTGGAGGGAGGGTAAATAATTAAAACCTGTTCAGCGTACAAGAGGAGTTCTCAAGGTTGCTGTTGCACTGATAACAAAAGCTTGTAATTAATGGAGTTACTTTGTTTTGCAACTTATATAGAAATATGGCTTGTTTGTGGTGTTTAAAACATTTAGTTGTTCCATTTTGAAGCATAAATTGAAAAAGCAGAGCATTCCCCCTCCCCTCAAGCATTTTGGATGGGGAGAAGAGGAGGGTTTGGACAGAAAAAAATAAACTTTAATGGTTAGGGGGGGGAAAATAAAAACCTGAACAACCCACAGTGGAGCAGAAATCCAGAAAAATAGAAGAATCGTGGGACTAAGCAAGCAGTAGCAAAGCTTGAAAAGGCTTCATTGTAAAAATAAAAAAAACCTCTATAAGAAAGGGAAGATATGGCAACCACAGCAACAACTGCTTCTCCAGCTATATTATCCATTCTTCTGGGCTACATTTTACTTCTTCCAAATAAGTGAGTTTAATCCCTTCCCCTGACTAGTCCCAATGCCAGATAGTAAAGGACAATGTGAAAGAAGAGCAGCAGAATAGCAGTTATAATAGTAACTCTGTGCTGTGCAGAAGATTAAATCCTTGTACATGGGGGAGAAAGTTGTGCAGATGGGAGGTGTCACGTATCTGACACCTGCTTAGTGGAATCTCATTGTGGAGAGTCTACGTAATTCCTTAAGGGGGTCCTGCCCCACACACACACTTTCTTTTTCATTTTATAATTACGTTAACACGTGCAGTTATGACTACAATACGCAATCATTTTAACAAGTGTATCAGTAATCCTGCATGCAGTTAGCGAAGTGCAATAGCAACAGTACGGCACATAATTATGCATTATGGAGCACTGAGGTTCTCAGCCAAAGAACTTAAGAAATATCAAAACTTCATAAAACTTTTTTTCTCCTTAGCTCAAAAGCTATATAATCTTGTCAAAACTTCCTTCATCTTACATTTATGTGGAGGATTACAAGTTCAAAATTAACAAGGTTCAGTGTTATATCTTTGATGGTTTCCCTTGGGGCTTTAGAAGAGACCACATACGTAGTGACATGCAACAATACAGCTCGAACCAGTGGTAGCGGAGGGAAACACACTTTCTACTTAGAGAACTTTGAAAGGATTGCTAATTTTGCAGTGAATTTGATGCACAGCATGTTAACCACAATGAAAGAACATACTTGTACACAATACATTAAGAGGTCAGAGGAGCATGCCTTCACCTCTGTGTTGGATCCAAATTCAAAGAACTGACATCCATTCCTCTCCCATTGAGTGTAGTTAACGTAGAACACTGTGGAAAACCTCGCGGTTTCAAACTACGTAGCAGGAAAGCTAATGAGATAGAAAAAGGAAACCCAAGGTGCAGGGAGTAGAGATTATGAAAACATCTATTACCTAATTGTGGAGGAGGCTGATCACTGGTAGTATTACTGCAGCCACTGATTTTTCTTCACAGTAATTCATCTGCAGTGCCTGAAAAGTCACTCTGGGAACAGCTGCCAGATGTTGTTTAGATGAAGGTGACAGAAAATGTTATAATGCTAGATGAATCTGGCATATGTGCATCACATATAATAAAGTTCTACCTGCAAGAGCAGTGCTAATTTATGCAAAATAGCAAGCCTCTACTCCAGTGTCAGGCCAACAGAAGAGGCTATGGCCAGCATTAAATAAACAGCATGTAATACTGCATCTCGCTGAGTGTTCACTCTGAGCACGTCTATAATATACCTGAGACATTTACAGGCAATAGAAAAGAGTGCATGCTGGAAAATAAAAAGTTGCTAACCTAGAATACATTGCATTTCATGTCTTTTTCAGCCAGTCCAGTTTAGTGAAGAGAATAGCAAAAGTCAAAAGGCTTTAGGATTACCTGGTAGAGCTAGTAAAAAAATATGGTGCTGGAGGAGAGAGAAATCAAAGATTTTTTGAAACTTCAAAGTCATGTTTATTCCACAGGTTTCCAAAAGGAAATTTTTTCTTCATTTACTCAAAGTTTTACTGTCATTGAGCACTTCTTCAGCTGCCCAGTGAGCAGGACTGCCTAGCCTGTTTTCTTGGCCTCCCACTCACAAACACACACAGTAGGTTTCTTTTCTATCACATATAACTTAAGCCTTCTTTTTCCAGACAGGACAGGACAGGTGTACAGCATGAGGGAACCTTTCACACAGGTCCTCTTCACTCAGCTCATCCTCAGAGCCTTCCACCTAGCTTTACTATCCTACAAGTTTAGAGGCTGAGCCAATTGTCTCATTAGCCCAGCAACCACCACCAGTCTCAATAATCCTCGCTAGAAACAGGTTGATTGGTTCCAATTAAGCCTCCTGTTTTCTCTGTGCTGCAACAACTTCAGTGACCAGGCTGCCACCACTAGCACTCTGTCACATTTATGACAAACATTTTTATCAACATTTTGTGGTTTTTATTTTTTCTTATTTTCCTTGTCCTTCTTTTCACCTCTCACTCTGGTTTTTCTTTATCTATATGTAACACGGTCACTGAAAAAGAGGGGAAAATGAAGGGAAAACAAACCAAAAAACAGGAAAACAACCCTACATTTTTCATTTTCCCTCTTTGTTGAAAAAATGGAAAAGTGCAAAAAAGCAAACATATTGAAAAAAAATGAACTATGTGGGCTGATATTTTCCATGCATGGTATCTATGTCAGGCAGAGCTTTTTTTTAGAATATATCAGCCAAAATGGTTCAGTTGTTTCTGAGAAGGAGGCTAGTGACAAAGACATTGTTTTGCTCCGGTTACAAATTTCTGGAGATCTTGTACTTGAGAAACTCTTGCTCCCCCTCTCTCTCCTGTGCTCTCAGTAGCTCTCCCCCATTCCCACAGTGCTCAGGCAACAAGAAGGAGGAAGCTGTCTGATTCAAATGCAGAGAGGACAAGAGCCAGACCTGGAGACGAGGAGCAGATTGGGACAAGGAGTTCTGGGGGAAGGAAACTGGCACTGGGAGTTGAAGTGAGGGGAGACTGGAGAGCAAATGGAGGAGACTGGCAGAAAGTAAGACGGGGATGGTGAGTCAGGAATGAAAGCCTACGATTGGCTGGGCTAGGATTGGGATGAAAAACCTGAAGAATGGAGACTGAGACTGACTAGGTGATGAAAATGGTATTGGGATGAAGAGGCAAAGTGAAGATATGACAGGGAAAGGTTTGGGGGGCCTTGGAGGAAGGGTCCGTACTTGGCAGGTAACAAGAAGAAGAATGTGTCAATAGAGAACACTCCCTTTCAGAGTCAGAACTGACCCTTAGGCCTTGTCTACACTTGCAGGTTAGAGTGCATTTAATCAGCCCCAGGAGCCCTAACTCCTGAGGTGTCCACACTGGCAAGGCACGTAGAGTGCCCAGACTCTGCATCTGGAGCGCTCCTGGTAATCCACCTCCACGAGAAGCATAAAGCTTGCTGCACCCTGGCTGGAGTGCTGCAGTGCCAGTGTGGACACCCTGGTCTATTAATGCGCTCTGATCGGCCTCCAGAAGTGCCCCACAATGCCTGTTCTAGCCACTCTGGTCATCACTTTGAACTCTGCTGCCCTGCCCTCAGGTGACCAACTGTCAGACTCGCCCTTTAAATTCTCTGGGAATTTTGAAACTCCCCGTCCTGTTTGTTCAGCCAGGCATGGAGTGTTCTCGGCAAATCTGTCCAGGTGACGATGCCTCCACGCGCCAGGCGATCCCCAATATGGAGCAATGGCGAGGTGCTGGATCTCATCGGTGTTTCGGGGGAGGAAGCTGTCCAGTCCCAGCTGCGCTCCAGCCATAGGAATCACGATACCTATGGGCAGATATCAAGGGACATGATGGAAAGGGGCCATGACCAGGACACAGTGCAATGCAGGGTTAAAGTGAAGGAGCTGCTTACCAGAAAGCCCACAAGGCAAACCGCTGTTCTGGTGCTGCCTCCATGACCTGCCGTTTCTACAAAGAGCTGGACATGATACTTGGGGGCAACCCCACCTCCACTCTGAAGACCACCATGGACACTTCAGAGGCTGTAGCAGCACAGAGTTCAACAAGGCAGCAGGAGGAGAGCGGGAGTGAGGGTGCTGAGGAGGAGAGGGCCCAGAGCCAGAGGACAGCTCAGCATCCCGAGATGCATGCAGCCAGCAGCTGTTTTCAAGCCAAGAGGAAGGTAACCAGTTGCAGTGGACAGTGCTTGGGGAAGAACAAACAGCAGAGGAGGTGCCCGGTAAGTGGCTTTTATTTTGGGAAGGAAGCTGTTTGGTGTGGGCTCTTGGGGCGAGGAGGGTTAGGGCTGCATGCATACCTTGATTCGGAATAGGGCGTTGATGTGCTCTCTCACATCGCAGTAATCGGCCTCCCTTATCTCTTCAAAGGTCTCATGCAGAAGCTGGGCAATCCACTTGCGCAGGTTCCTTGGAAGAGCTACTGTGCTTCTTGTCCCAGTCAGGCTAACATGTCCATGCCACTGTGCCTGGAGGTGTGGCGGGACCATTGCTGCACACAGGCAAGCGGCATAAGGGCAAGGGTGGAAGCCACTTTGTAGTAGAAGACTCTCCCTTGCTTCCTAGGTCACCCTTAGCAGCAAGATATCTTCCAGGAGGAACTCATCCTGTGGAAAATGTGAGGACAGTGTTCAGTATAGGGCTCCCCTGCAGTTGTTGGCTCTCCCCAAGCCACAGAATCAACCCCAGAGGACACTATGGCCCTGAAACAATCTGTCCCTCTTGCCCCTGTGCTTACTCACCATTTTGGGGCTCCTGTGGGTTATGTGCGCTTGTTTTGGGACTAAAAGAAAAGGAGTACTTGTGGCACCTTAGAGACTAACCAATTTATTTGAGCATGAGCTTTCGTGAGCTACAGCTCACTTCATCGGATGCATGCCGTGGAAACTGCAGCAGACTTTATTTATACACAGAGAATATGAAAAAAATACCTCCTCCCACCCCACTGTCCTGCTGGTAATAGCTTATCTAAAGTGATCATCAGGTGGGCCATTTTCAGCACAAATCCAGGTTTTCTCACCCTCCACCCCCCCCACACAAATTCACTCTCCTGCTGGTGATAGCCCATCCAAAGTGACAACTCTTTACACAATGTGCATGATAATAAAGTTGGGCCATTTCCTGCACAAATCCAGGTTCTCTCACCCCCTCACCCCCCTCCCAAAAACCACACACACAAACTCACTATCCTGCTGGTAATAGCTCATCCAAAGTGACCATTCAAAGTGGGACTGGCACTTTCTGCTATTGTGTACACTGTACTTGTCTTTAAGTGTGGCTGAATAATTGCTCTGTATAATGTGAATAATGCTGCCTCTGTTAAGTGTTGCATTTTGGCTTTACAGATGCCACCTTGAGATCCCAGCCATCCTTGTTATCAATAGCTGAAAGACTACAAAGAATCAGGAAGCGTACGCAAAGAACCAAAGAAGACCTTACTGAAAATCATAAAGTACAGGAGTGGCGGGAGACTGAAAGGAAGCTCAAGCCAGCAGAATGGGGATCGCCGGCACCAAAGCATGAAATGGCTCCCAAGCATTATGGAGCACCAAGCAGATTTGATACAGGCACTCATAGCACTGCAGATGGAGCAGATCCATGCCCACCCCCCAAATGCAGCCCTTGTCCCAAAACTCTTTCACTTGTTCCCCATGTCACCGCCAATCCACTTCCCCCAACATCCAGTTTCTTACTGCCACCAGCTGCCTCCAAAACCAGATAGCTTCACCACCCAACCCTGCAAAGTATGACCCTTACCCACTGCACTCGACCCCCCATATAGCCAGCCTGGAGTGCAGCACTCATTGCGCGGCACTCCAGACAGGAAGGCTTAATATGATAACGCAACATTCAAAAATCTGTGATTGTCCCATTCCCCACCCCGCCCCCTTCCCTCCTCCCACACAGCACAGATGTGTCATGCCCTTTCTGTTTCCCCAGCAGTTGCGTTTCTTTTCAATAAATGAATTTTTTGGCTTTGAAAACATTATTTATTGCATTAAGTAAAAGATACAATAGCCCAGGAAGGTAACAGGCACTGCAAGTCAGTGCATCATACGTAGCAAACACAGATGCCTGCTAGCATTGGAGCCACTGCACTTCACTCCCGTGCAGGGCACCAAACATTACTGGTATCCCTAATCCTTACCGCCCCGCACTGGGCCCCTCTATTAGCCCTCCAATCGCGTTGAACCTCCGTGGTCCATGCCTGAGTGAAGCTTTCACCCTTCCCTTCACAAATGTTATGGAGGGTACAGCACATGGCTATAACCGTGGGGATGTGGTCCTCTGCAAGGTCCAGCTTCCAATACAGACAGCACCAGCGGCCCTTTAAAGGCTAAAAAGCACATTCCACAGTCATTCTGCACTGACTCAGCCTGTTATTGAATTGCTCCTTGCTGCTGTCAAGGCTCCCTGTGTAGGGTTTTATGAGTCATAGCATTAAAGGGTAAGCCTTTAATCCAAGGATTACAATGGGCATTTTGACTTCCCCTATGGTGATCTTCTGGTCTGGGAAGAAAGTCCCAGCTTGCAACTTCCTGAACAGGCCTGTGTCCTGAAAGATGCATGTGTCATGCACCTTTCTGGGTCAGCCTGCGTTAATGTCAATGAAACGCCCATGGTGATCCACAAACGCCTGGAGAACCATAGAGAAATACCCCTTCTGATTAATGTACTCAGAGGCTAGGTGGTCTGGTGCCAGAATTGGAATACGTGTCTCATCTATCACCCCTCCAGAGTTAGGGAAACCCATTTGTGCAAAGCTAGCCACAATGTCACGCACGTTGCCCAGAGTCACAGTTCTTCTGAGCAGGATGTGATTAATGGCCCTGCAAACTTGCGTCAACAAGATTCCAGTGGTCAAGTTTCCCACTCCAAACTGGTTAGCCAGCTTCCAGACTGAACTAGCCACCCACTTCTCAATCTCTCATGTCCTTGCGCCACAGGGTGGGGGCGAGCTCAGCACATAGTCCCATAAAAGTGGCTTTCCTCATCCGAAAGCTCTGCAGCCACTGCTCGTAATCCCAGACTTGCATGATGATGTGATCCCCCCACTCAGTGCTTGTTTCCAGAGCCCAAAAGTAGTGTTCCACTGTGGTGAGCATGTTCATGAATTCCACAAGCAATCTCGTGTCGTATGCATTATGCAAGTCGACATCATCGTCAGACTCCTCACTGTCAGTTTGTAGCTTAACGAGTAACTCGACTGCAATTCATGATATGCTGGCGAGACCCATCAGCATATTCCTTACAAGTTCAGGATCCATTCTTGCAGACAGAAAGGGAAGACAGAACGCACAGTACAAAAAATGCTGAAAGATGGCGCCAAATGTGGACAGAAGCATAGGGATTGCTGAGACGCAAAGCGATGCATCATGGGGTATTGGGACAGGACCCAGAATGCCCCGCACCCCCACTCGCTTCCTACAAGCCATAGCGCCAAAGTGGGAAGAGGTGCTCTGTGGGATAGCTGCCCATAACGCACCGTTCCCAATGCCGCTGCAAGTGCCACAAATGTGGCCACGTCACTACACTTGCAGGTGACAGTGTGAACACATGGCAGCGCTTGCCCTGCTGCGGTCTCAGCCTGGTTTAATTCAAAGCGCTCTACATTTGCAAGTGTAGCCATGCCGTAAGATTTCTGAGTCTCACTACACTCAGCAACTATCTGTGAAATCCACTGTCTAAATGTGTCGTCCACTCTAGTGCTGGGCCATACAAAGGATGACTGCCTACTTCTTCATTTAGTTATTGTATTAGTTCAAGTGGCTGAGATCTATGTGGTGGATCTAAAGATTCCAACACTACTGATGACATATGCTTTTAAAAAAAACCTAGGAAATGGCCTATTTCACACCCCATCCCCCCCCAACAACCTATATTAAAAGAACACTATTAAAGTTGCAAAGTCAAGCACTCAAAAGTTAATTTTAATTCTGGCATTTCTTATCTGACACAGGTATTTTTTTTTCCAAACTGAGGACCAACAACCAACACTCTTTCAAGATGTTTGAATTACAACTCGGGTGTCTAACATTGGCATTTTCAAACATGGTTACCTAAAATTAGATACCTAAATCCAAATTTAGTCACCTAAATAAAATCATAGGAGGTGTACATGCTCACCTCCTATATAACTATCAAGGTAAAATTCCTTATTAGCATAGTATCTGACCACATACCAATGGGTGTGGGTGCCTAACTTTAGGCATCTGAATTTGAAAATTTTGGTTTAAGTATCTATCATTCTAGGTGCCTGAAAACAAATATAAATACTTTAAAAACTCAGATTTGTTAACAGAGTCCACACACACAGAATATTCTGCCTTACTCTCTTTGCTTGTCCCTATCTTTTGAGCAATAAGGACATATTCAATTTTCTCTACATTTTTTTGCCCTATTGCAGTACTACTTCCCAAATATACCAGCTCACATAGTACTATTCAATTATATATACATATATACCTGGTATTTCTGATTTCTCAAGTCTTATTAGAAACTTGTTCAGTGTTCCTTTCTGCACTGGTTGCTTCTTCAAAGGCTCCTTTCCAATGACACGTCTGATTTTTGGTGGGGAAAAATAATAAAAAAAATTATACTCTGAGTGAAGAAGTAATTTTAAAGTTAATGTCTTAACCCAGGTTTTTCAATAATCATTTTGTTGAACTTGGAAAATGGACATTGAAGTTCGGTTGTTCTAGTTTTTGAAAAATCAGTGGCTCTTTGGAGTGTGATATTCAAGAGACTAAAGGAGTAAGGCACCGATCAAAAATAAATGGGACATGGGCAATTAACACCCTTGAGCCCCTTTGAAAATCTCAGCCTTAATTGATGTTAGCAGTTACTATGGGCTTGTCCAGAAAGAATTATTAAACGGATTGATGAGTGAGAAATGTCTTCAGCGAGAACTAAAGGTTTACATGAACAAGACAAGACAGCTATGTTAACCTCTAGGTCAAGATTTTTCAGAAGTGACTAGTGATTTGCAAGTACCTCAATTTTTGTGGGCTCAACTTTAGTTTCCTTAAAAGGGCTTGGTTTTCATTGGGTGGATGCTCAGCACTTCCTGAAAATCAGGCCCCTTTAATAATGAGGTGCCCAGTATCACTAGTCACCGTTGAACATCTTGACTGCAGTTGATGGGATTGTTCATTTATCTGATTATTCTTATAAAGTCATTAGAGATCATTTTGTGGGAATTCAGAGCTAATGATCCATTCTGAAGCCAGTACAGCCACCCACACATTTTCCTGGAGTAAATCCAAACACAATCTTAAAAAAAATTAATAAAACCAGCAATAAAGAAGAGCTATAACTTCTCCTGGCATGGCTCCCAAGCTTTTCACAGGCACAAAAACAAATAAAATATTAAATAGAGAAATGTGTTAGCAACCTTGCTAGATGAAGATTCTCAGAGGATATTGAGAGAAAGTAGGCATGGATAATGGAAAAGAAGGTCTGAAATTTTCTTTTAAATGAAAAACAAAAGCATATGAGCTGATATATTCAGTGTGATAAATACTTCGAAAAATAAGAAGTTAAAATACAACTGATAAAATTATACAATAAACACAACACTGATAGCTTCAGAAAGACTTTACCTATGAACACTGTCACCACAGTTACATTAAAATGATCAATAAATGCAATCCAATTAACTGCATGCCCATTTCATTATATGTCAATCATTGTTAGTAAGCATTCTTTATTTCAGCAGTTATTTCATTACTGGAGTTCCAAGCAGACTGTTACAGACAGAGGTCTGTCAGGGTTACATGATAAATCCCCTTAGAGAAGAGAGGGTTTTTTAAAGAAAATAAAAAAACATGGCAATTATTATATTTAAGTTTGTTTATTTCCCCTATGCCTGCTGACAACATTTTTTTTTCTTTTTTGAGTTTTAGCTCTATTGCCTCTGCAGGGCTAATAAAAATAAAAAAAGCAGGAAAAAATTATTTCTTGACACTTCTGTCAGCAGATATGACTCAGAATTCACACAGTGTACAATTCTGATGATTAAGAAGTTACAATATGTATTTAGCCATTTTTTAAAGTAGAAAAAAAAACTGGCTCACCTAGCACACAACAGAGTCCTCCCCAATTCTGACGACATAATCCACAGCCATTTTATGAATGTGAATACCTTTCACATGTATATTTGTCAGTCCTGCTTTCCACAAAAAACTACGTCTGCTGCCCCACCCTAGCGTATACCATTTTTAACAATAATTCATATTTGACAAAGTTTTAGATCCAGACAAGTCACTACTCAACTAGGTCTGCTCATCTGCTGACCTTGAGGAGGGGTTTCTCTATTTGATTCACTTCTGGATCATCAAATCCTAAAAGGTGTTTTGACTCCTGTGTAGTAGGTTTAGAACTCTTCTCAATATATCTCCCTCCATTAAGATGTGATGTCTACACTAATACTGGCATTATATAGCAATTCAGCATGGTGTGGAAATAGCTGAAGATACCACTTGTTTTTTTCTGTACTGAATACCTTGATAAGTTTCAACTATGTTGGATGTCAGCATACATTTTTGGTTGTCCATCACTGACAATGGCAACAATCTTGTTGCAGTTCTTATCTATGGCTATGCGTATGACTCCAAAGTCCAAATCCTGATGCACAGAGTTGGCTGCACTGAGGGCAAGCAAAGTCTATATCAATGATGTTTGATGATGCAGCACTGTGGCACCTTTCACATGCAGCCTGAAGATGATTTCATCAAGCCTGCTCAAATCTGTTACATGCTGGTCTTGTCAGAGACCGCCAGTGAGTCCTGTTCTGAGCCATTTGCTCAAATTCTTTGAGATTGATGCCAGCCCATTGGAGACTGCTCTTCAGGTTATCTTTGAAGTGCTTATAAGGCCAATGTTTCTTTCTTTTGCCCTGACTCAGCTCCCCATACAATATCTGTTTTGGGAGATGGTGGTCTTCATTCCGAGGACATGTCCAGTCCACCTAAGTTGTGCTCTCAGTAGCATTTCCTCAATGCTGGTTGTATTGACTCTCTCAAGGACTTTAATATTAATCACTCTGTCCTGCCAGCAAAAGTTTATTATTGAGTGGAAGGAACACATTAAATTGCTGAAGATGTTCAATGTGATGTCTATAAAGAGTCCACATCTCAGATCCATTCATGAAAGATGTTAGAACCACTGCACTATAGATCTTCAATTTGGTGGAGAGATGAATGTTGTGTTGGTTAGGACTTTTGTTCTGAGATGGCCAAGGTCCTGGCTGGCTTTACTAATTCTGGAGGCAATTTCCTTATCAAGGGAACTGTCACTCAAGATGGTGCTGCCCAAATACTTGAACTGACCACATTTTTCAGCTGTGTGCCTTGGATCAAGATGGCTGGTGTTGGGTCACTGAAATGAGGTGCTGATTGGAATAAGACCTCTGTCTTCCTGGGACTGATGGCGAGGCCAAAGACCTGGGACACTTCAGAAAATCTATCAATGATGACCTGAAGGTTGTCATGTCAATGGGCCATCAAGGAGCAGTCACCTACAAAAAGTGCCTCAAAGAGATGTCTCTCCCGCGTCTTGGTTTTAGCATTGAGTCTTCGAAAATCAAAGCAGGAGCCATCGAATCGGTAACAGATGTATATCCCCTAATCCAAGTCCCTTGTGGCATGACTGAGGATACAGGCAAATAACAAGTTGAACAGCACTGGAGAAAGCATGCAGCTTTACTTCCTCTATTCTTGATTTCAAATGTGTCAGGAGAGTTACCATTGGAAAGCACTTGCACTGTCATGTGGTCATGGAACAGATGGATGATTTGTATGAACCTTCTTGGGCAGCCCAGTTTATCTGTTGACCATATCAAAAGCTTTGGTCACGTCAATGAAAATTGCATACACATCCATGTTCTGCTCTAAACATTTTTCCTGGACCTGCCTTACGACAAAGGTCACATCCATAGTACTTTGACCTGGTCTGAAACCACACTGCATTTCTGGCAGATTCTCCTCAGATATGTTTTCAATGAATCTGTTCTGTACAATGTAAGCTAGTATTTTCCATGCTGTACAGAGGAGAGAAATGCCTGTGTAGTTTCTGCAGTCATCTTTGCTGCCTTTGTTTTTGAACAGTGAAACAATAATAGCATCTTTGAAGTCCTGTGGCATTCCTTTTTCCTCCCAAATGCTACTCAAGATGTTGTGAAACACCTTGATAGCCTTTAGGCCTGATACTTTTGTACAATTCTGCTAGAATATCATCCTTTCTGGATGCTTTGCCAGAGTTCAATTGTTTGATGTTTTTTCTCAACCGATGGAGAGAGGTTGAGGTGCTCTTTGATAGGTTTCTTGGATAATTGATCAAGGACATGCCAATCAACTGTGGATAGACTATCGAGTAGACTATTCAAGGGTTCAGCCCATCTCTGTATGACTCACTCCTTGTCTTGGATGAGGGTTATGCCATCTGCTGACTTCGGGGGAGCTGTGCCAGATTTAGATGGTCCATAGACCGCTTTGAGAGAGTCAAGGAGCATTTTTTTTGTTTGTATCTGCATAACGATGAACTTCAGCAGTTTTCCCACCACTTATTCTGCATTCTCCTCAGTTCAGACTGGACTTTGCTCTGTAGGTACTTAAATCTATCTTTCTTTGAGATGGAAGTGAGTTTATTTTATTTTGCCATTGAACAAATGCTTTCCGCTTGTAACATAGGAGTTTGGAAATGCCCTTGTTGTTCTCATCGAACCAATCCTGGTGTACCCTTTTCTTTGACTGGGTCAATAATCAGATATTCAAACTGGTTCCATTTTCCTGTTAGGTTGCCACTGACTGGCAGGAATGAAAAAAGCTTGTCATCTAGTGACTGCTGAAACTGCACCTGATAGTTAATTGATTCAGCTTTGCTATGTTGAAGTCTGTCTGTTCAGCTTGGAGCGCTTGAGCTGTGAAGGGACTATATGCAGGTTGAGTACTGCTCTTACCAATCTCTGGTCTGTCCAGCATTCTGTGCCACGCATGGCTCTGGTAATTTTAACATTGCAGATGACTCACCGGCTGGTGATAACATAGTTGATGAGATGCCATTGTTTGGACTATGAGTGCATCCATGTCTTTTTATATTTATCATTGTGCCTAAAGAAGGTGTTAGTGATAAGCAGACTAAGTTCTGCACATTTACAAAAGAATAGGAGTCTGTTGCTGTTCATCTTTCCCACTCCATGTCACCCTATCACACCTATCCAGTCACTGCTGTCTCTACCAACTCTAGCATTGAAGTCTTCCAGCAGGATGACCTTGTCATATGCAGGGGTTGATCTGAGGCTGGAATCCAGGTCAGAATAGAACTGCTCCTTGTTTTCTTCTGTGCTGGTCAGTGTAGGTTCATTGGCACTGATGACACTGACATGCTGAAAAGGATTCAGGGGAAATCGAAGTTTATGAGCCATTCATTCAGGCCAACAGTGAGGTCAGGAAGTTGTTTCAGGAGAGATACTCTTATTTCAAATCCAACTCCATGGATCCTGTCTTAATCTTCTACTTTTCCTTTCCAAAAGAAAGTGTAGTCACCTCCTAGCACACTGATGGAACCTTCTCCAGAGCGATCTAGTCTCATTTAGTGCTACAGTATTAATATTGTAGCAGGCAAGTTCTCCAGAGACAAAAGATGTTCTTCTCTCAGGCCTTCGTGCATCACTTCTGTCCATAAGGGTGCAGACATTCCATGCTCCTAGAATTAGTCTTTTCTTCTTTATTGCTTTTCAACTGCTGCAGGATGGTCTGCCAGTTGTGGTAGGCTGGCCAGATGTTATAGGGCACTTTTTCTATCCCCCTTCCCTTAAAAAGGGTGAGCATTGCTATCCTAAAAAGGATTGTTCAGGTGCCTGGGATGGCACCTGGGAATGGCTGCTAGTCCCAAGCTGCCATTGTGGCTACGACTTCCAGTGGTCATCTCCACCTGTTGCTTTGCTGCGCCCCCATCGCCACAGGACTGGGATTCATGATATAATGTTAATGACGATGAGATGATGTTAATGGGATGAGATTTACGAGAAAACCTGTGCTGAAACGTTTGAATGAGAAAGCAATTGCACAGTAGTCCCAATCTCTCAGATGTGGAAGTCAGATTCTAACAGCATAAAGGATTGTTATGACTGGGGACTTTCTCAGCTTCAGTAGGTGACCTGGACAGCTTCAGTGCCTTGTCATGCTCTCCCCGCCCCACAGTACATTGCTGAACTGCCTTCATGGCCATTGTATCACAAGTTGATTTCCTCCATCCAGGCCACAGGTACAGTCTACACATGCTAGAGAAGGACAAGTTCCCTATCTCACTATGGGCAAAAGACCCATTGGCTACCCTCACTTGGTTTAACCCTCTCATTGAAGTGGTTTACTGGGATGTAGCCACTGTTGCCTGAAAACAGCTACTTGGAGCCACAGATAAGAGCTGGGTGTAGGTGGGGACCAAAGTGCATGAACTACCCCCTAAGGAGGATGACACGTTCGGCCAACAGAGGGTGTCAGAATACAGATATAAACAAAATGCCACCCACCCACATCAACAGGTGGCACAAACTGATGGGCCGGCAGTGAAACGGGGACAGTCCCAGTAGCAAGGGAGGGAGGCACTGGCCAAGAGACAATAGATGAGACTCCCATGGGAGTCTCTGGCACCCACTGGAAAGCTGGGAGGAGAGGGGTGCTCATTGGCCAGTATTCTCCAGCTCCTAAAATTTAGCCCTGAACAGGAGCCATGTGGACCCTCTTTCAGCTCTGTTCTAGCAGACCACCCTATCCACCCAAACTAGGAATGGGAAACTGGCCAGACAGATGCTGTGGGTTTAGCCAATTGCCTTTTTTGAGGGTTAGGAAGGATTTTTTTCTCCCATGAGCCAAACTGGCAGAGGATCAGGGAGTTTTTGCCTTCCTCTCAGCACCTGCAAGCCACAGTGGGTTAAGTAGGAATGCTCATGGTACCTAACTGAGGCACTGCGGTGGTATTGGTTACTTGTCGCAACAGTTGCCCAGTTTCCTGTGCAGGTAAGAGAATAAAATGATTGGTTTCCAGAGGTAAAATACCTGGGATTTTAATGATGGGCTTTGGGCTCATGTGATAGCATCAGACCTTGTGGCGTTTGTGGTTCTGAGGTCAGAGCTTGTGGGCTGAGGTCTCTACCCTGCTGCACTCTCTGCGGGAGGAGGGGAAGGGTGCTAAGACTCAGAGAAATGAATCCTGGGGAATTGGGGGTAGGTTGAGGAGAGCCTACCCCCATGTTGTAGCGCCAGTTATAAGTTATATGATAAAGGAGCCCTGTAACCCATGCACTGGAACCAATTATATTCCTGGTACAGGAAAGCATGGTTGATGGGTGGGTACTGCTTCTTCCTTGTATTAAAATTTTTAAAAAAGTTGTGGCCTACCACTTAATTCCATGCATGTGTCTATCCTCATTTTGCCACTGTGTCCACATCAACTGGTGGCATCCAGTTTTTTTCCTCACGCTGTTTTATACTGGTTTAACATTAGGTAATTCCAGGATGCATTCAACTGGTAAAAGAAGAAAGCCCAAGATCTCTTAGATTTGACATCTCTCAGCCTTATTTGCTTTCAGTAGGCTCTCTTAAGAGCTTTGAGTACCACTCTCATAGAATCATAGAATCATAGAATATCAGGGTTGGAAGGGACCTCGGGAGGTCATCTAGTCCAACCCCTGCTCAAAAGCAGGACCAATCCCCAATTAAATCATCCCAGCCAGGGCTTTGTCAAGCCTGACCTTAAAAACTTCTAAGGAAGGAGATTCCACCACCTCCCTAGGCAACACATTCCAGTGTTTCACCACCCTCCTAGTGAAAAAGTTTTTCCTAATATCCAACCTAAATCTCCCCCACTGCAACTTGAGACCATTACTCCTTGTCCTGTCCTCTTCTACCACTGAGAATAGTCTAGAACCATTCTCTCTGGAACCACCTCTCAGGTAGTTGAAAGCAGCTATCAAATCCCCCCTCATTCTTCTCTTCTGCAGACTAAACAATCCCAGTTCCCTCAGCCTCTCCTCATAAGTTATGTGTTCCAGACCCCTAATCATATTTGTTGCCCTTCGCTGGACTCTTTCCAATTTATCCACATCCTTCTTGTAGTGTGGGGCCCAAAACTGGACACAGTACTCCAGATGAGGCCTCACCAATGTCGAATAGAGGGGGATGATCACGTCCCTCGATCTGCTCGCTATGCCCCTACTTATACATCCCAAAATGCCATTGGCCTTCTTGGCAACAAGGGCACACTGCTGACTCATATCCAGCTTCTCGTCCACTGTCACTCCTACGTCCTTTTCCGCAGAACTGCTGCCTAGCCATTCGGTCCCTAGTCTGTAGCTGTGCATTGGATTCTTCCGTCCTAAGTGCAGGACCCTGCACTTATCCTTATTGAACCTCGTCAGATTTCTTTTGGCCCAATCCTCCAATTTGTCCAGGTCCCTCTGTATCCTATCCCTCCCCTCCAGCGTATCTACCACTCCTCCCAGTTTAGTATCATCCGCAAATTTGCTGAGAGTGCAATCCACACCATCCTCCAGATCATTTATGAAGATATTGAACAAAACCGGCCCCAGGACCGACCCCTGGTGCACTCCACTTGACACCGGCTGCCAACTAGACATGGAGCCATTGATCACTACCCGTTGAGCCCGACAATCTAGCCAGCTTTCTACCCACCTTATAGTGCATTCATCCAGCCTGTACTTCTTTAACTTGCTGACAAGAATACTGTGGGAGACAGTGTCAAAAGCTTTGCTAAAGTCAAGAAACAATACATCCACTGCTTTCCCTTCATCCACAGAACCAGTAATCTCATCATAGAAGGCGATTAGATTAGTCAGGCATGACCTTCCCTTGGTGAATCCATGCTGAGTGTTCCTGATCACTTTCCTCTCATGTAAGTGCTTCAGGATTGATTCTTTGAGGACCTGCTCCATGATTTTTCTGGGGACTGAAGTGAGGCTGACTGACCTGTAGTTCCCAGGATCTTCCTTCTTCCCTTTTTTAAAGATTGGCACTACATTAGCCTTTTTCCAGTCATCCGGGACTTCCCCCGTTCGCCACGAGTTTTCAAAGATAATGGCCAATGGCTCTGCAATCACAGCCACCAGTTCCTTTAGCACTCTCGGATGCAACTCGTCCGGCCCCATGGACTTGTGCACGTTCAGCTTTTCTAAATAGTCCCTAACCACCTCTTTCTCCACAGAGGGCTGGCCATCTATTCCCCATCTTGTGATGCCCAACGCAGCAGTCTGGGAGCTGACCTTGTTAGTGAAGACCGAGGGAAAAAAAGCATGGAGTACATTAGCTTTTTCCACATCCTCTGTCACTAGGTTGCCTCCCTCATTCATTAAGGAGCCCTCACTTTCCTTGGCTTTCTTCTTGTTGCCAACATACCTGAAGAAACCTTTCTTGTTACTCTTAACATCTCTCGCTAGCTGCAGCTCCAGGTGCGATTTGGCCCTCCTGATTTCATTCCTACATGCCCGAGCAATATTTTTATACACTTCCCTGGTCATATGTCCAACCTTCCACTTCTTGTAAGCTTCTTTTTTATAAAAAGAAAAGGAGTACTTGTGGCACCTTAGAGACTAACCAATTTATTTGAGCATGAGCTTTCGTGAGCTACAGCTCACTGCATCCGATGAAGTAAGCTGTAGCTCACGAAAGCTCATGCTCAAATAAATTGGTTAGTCTCTAAGGTGCCACAAGTACTCCTTTTCTTTTTGCAAAGACAGACCAACACGGCTGTTACTCTGAAACCTTCTTTTTTATGTTTAAGATCTGCTAGGATTTCACCGTTAAGCCAAGCTGGTCGCCTGCCATATTTACTATTCTTTCGACACATCGGGATGGTTTGTCCCTGTAACCTCAACAAGGATTCCTTGAAATACAGCCAGCTCTCCTGGACTCCTTTCCCCTTCATGTTAGTCCCCCAGGGGATCCTACCCATCCATTCCCTGAGGGAGTCAAAGTCTGCTTTCCTGAAGTCCAGGGTCCGTATCCTGCTGCTTACCTTTCTTCCCTGTGTCAGGATCCTGAACTCAACTAACTCATGGTCACTGCCTCCCAGATTCCCATCCACTTTTGCTTCCCCTACTAATTCTTCCCGGTTTGTGAGCAGCAGGTCAAGAAAAGCTCCCCCCTAGTTGGCTCCTCTAGCACTTGCACCAGGAAATTGTCCCCTACGCTTTCCAAAAACTTCCTGGATTGTCTATGCACCGCTGTATTGCTCTCCCAGCAGATATCAGGAAAATTAAAGTCACCCATGAGAACCAGGACGTGCAATCTAGTAGCTTCCGCGAGCTGCCGGAAGAAAGCCTCATCCACCTCATCCCCCTCGTCTGGTGGTCTATAGCAGACTCCCACTACTACATCACTCTTGTTGCTCACACTTCTAAACTTAATCCAGAGACACTCAGGTTTTTCTGCAGTTTCGTACCGGAGCTCTGAGCAGTCATACTGCTCCCTTACATACAGTGCTACTCCCCCACCTTTTCTGCCCTGCCTGTCCTTCCTGAACAGTTTATAACCATACATGACAGTACTCCAGTCATGTGAGTTATCCCACCAAGTCTCTGTTATTCCAGTCACGTCATAATTCCTTGACATCACCAAGACCTCCAGTTCTCCCTGCTTGTTTCCAAGGCTTTGTGCATTCGTATATAAACACTTGAGATAACCTGCTGATCGCCCCTCATTCTCAGTATGAGGCAGGAGCCCTCCCCTCACAGACATTCCTGCCTGTGCTTCCTCCCGGTATCCCGTTTTCCCACTTACCTCAGGGCTTTGGTCTCCATTTCTTTCATATAGATATAGTGCCATACTTTTTCAAAACTCAGTGGATAATGTCCTCAGTATAAAACTTTCATTAAGTTGTGTCTTTCTGCAAGACCTACATGATTCCACTTTGCATGGTAGATCCTTCCCTATGCTGGACCATCTCACCGACATTTGGGCTTGCTCACATTTTAAGAGACCCTAGTGTGCACCATGTATTTTTTTTTCTCATAGTTAGTACTGCACAGACAGTGGAACTACAGTACAATTGTCATGGATAATCAGACTGCCAAATCCTCCATCTTAGGAAAGTTCTCCTCTCATTGAATTGAAGCTCTGGACCCCCCTTTAAAAGTAACTGGGTCAACCCATTTCTTGTGCATTATAAAGTTGAAGACAGTTTGCTGTTGAGTAATCAGCAGTGGCTATTTTAATCTGGTCTATTTTTTCTGGTGACACTGGCAGACATTTTAAAATGGCATCCAAGTGTTCTGTTGTGTTATCCAAGAACAAAAGGTCAGCAATACTGACAATGCGAAGTATTCAAAAATAATGTATCAGGCCTGCAAAATTCATAAATTCGTTTTAGAAATCCTGAGGATTTTTTTTTAAATGGGCTCATCTTATTTGCCTTCTGGTTTCTGAATCTTTAGTCACATCTTGTGTCATATTTTAAAATTTTTCTCTCCAACCACAAGGGATACAAACATACTTTTTAAAAAATGAAAGCAGAATTTCTTACCCAATTACAAGCCTCTAGAAACTGGGACTTTAAGAAAAACACCAAATATCATGAGACTTGTTATAGAATGGTGAGTGTTAGCAACTCAGTTTCAGACATCTCTAGAAATGTCCCAGTCCATATTCTGCTGTGGTTTAAATCTCAGCATTGTTTGAGTAATCTTTGGCATATCAGGGGATTCTTGTCTAGACCTTCACTGTTTGTTAATGGTACAAATGACTTGTGGTCTGTCAGAAATCATTAAAACTTTGAGATTTTTCATGAATTTTTCTTCTATGTCATATATTTACCAAATGTTCTGGTTCTAGTTGAGTGTACCTGGAAATGGAGTCTGAAAGCTGTCGGGAACAATACGATTCAGGATTCCATTCATCTCCATGGAATCAGACTAGCCCCTCACTGGGACCATTGTTGCTGGTATCTCCTAAAACATCTGTACACTTGGGAACATGATACAAATATTGGGGATGTGGCCATTAGATTATTTAGATCCTCATGAGCACATTCCATGCTTCATCCCAGATCCACACAGACTGTTTTTGAGGAGTTCATAAAGACTAACAATATACAATAGGGAAATGGGGACTACAGTGATAGAACAACAAAGAAATGAGGATTTCACGTCCCAGCTATTGATAAGTGAGTTCTTGCCAGGCAGGATGCTATCTACGCAAAAGAATAAATGGACGCAAATCTGACATCAGGACTCATAACATTCAAACACCAGTAGGAGAAGACTTCAACCTCTCTGGCCACTCAGTAAAAGGTTTAAGGGTGGCAATTTTGCAACAGAAAAGCTTCAAAAACAGACTCCAATGAGAAACTGCTGAGCTTAAATTAATATGCAAACTAGATACCATTAACTTGGGTTTGAATAGAGGCTGGGTCATTACACATATTGAATCTATTTCCCTAAGTTAAATATCCTCACACCTTCTTGTCAACTGTCTAGATGGGCCATCTTGATTATCACTACAAAAGTTTTTTTCTCCTGCAGATAATAGCTCATCTTAACTAATTAGCCGCTTACAGTTTGTATGGTAACTTCCACCTTCTCTGTATGTGTATATATACACATTCTTTGCATCTCATGAAGTGGGCTGTAGCCACAAAAGTTTATACTCTAATAAATTTGTTAGTCTCTAAGGTGCCACAAGTACTCCTGTTCTTTTTGCGGATACAGACTAACACGGCTGCTACTCTGAATCAAACTAAGTTTTCTTTAAATATTCTAGGCTCTTCCCTTTCTCTGGAGGTGATAGGCATTATCAGGACAGGATTGTATTCCTAACAGCCCAATAGCACCTTATTTCAATGTGACTAGTTCGGGATGTGACCATTAGCTTCCCAGTTTATGGCTGCCTCTGCTGCTTACCCAGAGGCCTTAGCCAAAGAACAAGGCCTCAGACTGTCACAGTGAGAGAAGGCCCTTACACAGGCAGACAGTGATTTTGATTCTTTCTTTTATACTTCTATAACTAGATAAATGATAAACATATATCTAAATTCTTAAAGTATAGGCCTTTACAGGCAGGCCTGCATATCTATATCCTAACACCGAGTCTGTCATAGTATATATTTTTCCTTGTTTACCTTTAATCTAACAGACTAAGTTGACTTCAATGCTTGTTATAACCTTATATCATGCTCTTCCTCAGACTTCCCATAAATTAAAAGGTCATCCAAATAAACTTCTATTGTCTCCAGGCTTTGCAGACTCTTGTTCATTTTCCTCCAGGGGGATTAGTTCGAAGAACAGCACGTTGAAGTAAGTCTTAAATCCATTCAATAACTGAAGCTGGGAGGCAGCATGATCTAGCAGACAGGACACTAGACTGGAAGGCTGGATATGTGGATTTTAATCCCAACTATGCTACTGAATTGATGTGTGACCTTGGGCAAGTAGTTTTACTTCTCTGTGCCTCTGTTTACTCCACCACCATTTGTCTGTCTTGTCTATTTACGGATAGGGACTATCTTTATCTATGGTGCCAGCACAATAGGGACCAGATCTTAGCTGGGGCCTCTAAGTACAACTGTAATATTATTGGGAACTTTCATAATGGTCATTTCTAAATGAATAAGTTTTGCGTACTAAGGGGATATTTATGTTGATTTGGCTAGCTTTGGCCTAATTTTGACACAGGTGTTACCTTAGTGACCATGTAATTGAGTAAACTTGCTTACAGCTACTGCTGTGTAGGACAAAGGTGAGGTTTTGACCATAAGATCTGCCTAAATTGGAGGACAACAAACACAGAAAATATGCTAACAAACTGCAATAAGAGAAAAATAGGAAAAAGTCCCCATACAGAGTAAAGGGTAAAAATGACATGGTCAAATGCATGATCAGTGGTAATAAGCTAATTAGAGAAGAAAAAATATCACTAAAATATCATGGATAGCAAACATACAGCAAACTGAAGCTTGCACATGCGTATTATATGGATTGTATAAGACACATGATACTCACAATATTTAATGGTGTTTAAACAAGAATGAATGAATATGTAATTTGGGTGTGTATAAAATGTGGTAGATTGTAAGGTACAGTTCGAGCTTTGTACAAGAAATCCACCTTGACCCATCTCTGCGCAAGAAGGAGGTCAATGGTAGTTTTTTTCCCCTGTATATATATGTCATTAATTGCTTTAATAGTACTTATAATTGCAAGGCATGCTTTTGGTTCAAATAAAGATTTGAATTAATAAACCTGATTGTCTTGGACCCAAATGTGGGGTACTCTCATCCAACAATATAAATAATCAGCAGAGGTAAAATGCAAAAAGCTGTCCATTAAGGAGAGTATTTTGCTACCAGTATATTATACTGATCTTTCACGACTTGCACCGGCTGTGGGTTATTAGTGTTAGCCAATACATGCATGTTAAGCAGAGCATATACCTTATTCGTGGCTATTACGCACTCAGTATATATATGTACTATATATATAACTATATATAAAATGTTGGGAACTTGTGTTAACTAATGCATTATGCTCTCCCAACAATTCTGTTCACTCATGTCAAGTATCCCACAACACTTTTCAAAGCTTTGGCATTAGAAAATAGGAAGCCTGGCAAAGACATGCTACATGAATGATGTGTCCTACCACAGGTTGGGATGTACCTCTACACCCAACTGGCTTGGAATGTAGAATCCAAAACAGAGATGAGCAAAGTACACAGCAAAACAAAATGTTAAAAGAACTGATATGAACTAGTGCGTTGGATTTTAGTGACATGTAAAGAGTTGTGTAACTTATAAGGTCCTATTTTAAATAGAATTATCAAATACATATCTTGAAGCATTACTTGTGTAAGGTGAACATGCTGCATGATAAGAATTGCTTCCTGGAATAAGGGAACATATGTCTCCTTTTTGTATTGCACTGTTTTATGTTTAGGTAATATATTTGGCTATGTTTAATGATTTTGTCTCTTAAACATCTTTAAGAATGAACTGTGAGTGCAGTCAAACAATTGGCTATACCTTTTAGTCAATACAGGATAGAGTTTAAGGCTTTGATCTATGAAGACGCTTAACAGGAGGAAATTAACAGCAGGAAATTAAAATAATTTCTGAATGGCATTTTAAAAGTGACCAGCTTGACATTGCCAGAGCGAAGAACCATCTCCCGGAATGAACTAATTACACCTGGTGAGAACTTTGTTTCACCAAAGATTAGGAGCTTTGTTATGCCCCACACCTGCTGAGAGATACAACCTAAACAGCACAGCCTTGAGGGGGTAGGAGGGAAAATTGACTTTTTTACATCACTTTGTGCTCTATGGAGGCAGTTAGAGAAAAAAGACATTTTTTTTAAAAAGTGGGAAGTCAAATCCTGCTGAGGAAAATAGAAAGCAGCAGAAACAAGTGTAGAAGCAAGTCAAGTGTAAAAGTATAATTAGACAGGCCAAAAAAGAATTTGAAGAGCAACTAGTGAATGACAAAAAAACTAATAGCAAACTTTTAACTTTCATCAGAAACAGGAAGCCCACCACACAATCAGTGGAGCACTTGGATGATTGAGATGGTAAAGGTGCACTCAAGGAAGATAAGGTCATTGTGAAGAAGTTACATGATTTTTTTTTCATTGGTCTTCAATACAGAGGATGTGAGGGAGGTTCCCACACCTAAGACATTCTTTTTAGATGACAAATCTGACTAACTGCCCCAGACTGAGGTGTCAATAGAAGAGGTTTTGAAACAAAATTTATAAATTAAACAGTAGTAAGTGATCAGGAGCACATGATATTTATTCAAGAGTTCTGAAGGTACTGAAATATGAAATTGCAGAACTTTTAACTGTGGTATATAATCCAGTGCTTGAATCTGCCTTTGTACCAGATGACTGGTGGATCACTAATGTAATGCAATTTTTTTTAAAAGGTTTCTGAGGTGACCCTGGCAATTACAGCTCAGTAAGTCTAATTTCAGTACCAGGTAAATTGGTTGAAACTATAGAAAAGAACAGGATTATCTGACACCTACATTAACATGATATGTTGTAGAAGATTCAACATCACTTTTGTAAAGAGAAATCATGCTTCACCAATCTATTAGAATTCTTTGAGGGGGTAGGGATCAAACAAACATGTAGACACATGTGATCCAGTGGATACAGTGCACTTGATCTTTCAGAAAGCCTTTGACAAGGTCCCTCAATAAAAGCTCTTAGCAAAATAATTAGGGATATCATGGAAATCAGGAAGGTCCACTACTGGATTAGTATCTGGTTATATGATAGGAAACAAGGGTAGGCATAAATGGTCAGTTTTCACAGGGGAAAGAGGTAAAGAGTGGGATCTCCCAAGGATCTGAACTATGACCAGTGCTATTCAACTTCTTCATAAATGATCTGGAAAAAGGGGTAAACTGTGAAGTGGTGTAGTTTGCAGATGGTACACTCAAGAAATATTTTGAAATCATTGTGGTTAGTTCTCTGAAAACTTCTGCTCAATGTGCAGCAGCAGTCAAAAAAGTGAACAAAATGTTATGAACCATTAGGAAAGGAATTGATGAGACCGAAAATATCATAAAGCCACTATAAAAATCTATGGTATTCCCACACCTTGAATACCGCATGAAGTTCTGGTCACCCTATCCCCACAAAAAGTTATATCAGAATTGGAAAAAATAAAGAGAAAAGCAACAAAAATGATTAGCGGTATGGAACAGCTTCCATACGAGGAGAAATTAAAAAGACTGGGGCTGTTAATATCATATTAGTAAAGAGATGACTCAGAGGGGATATGATAGAGGCCAATACAATGATCAATGGTGTGGAGAAAGTGTATAAGGAAGTGTTATTTAGCCCTTTCACATAACAGAACCAGGGGGCACCCAATGAAATTAATAGCAACAGTTTTAAAGCAAAAAAAAGGAAGTACTTCTTCATACAACACACAGTCAACTTGTTGCCAGGGGATTTTGTGAACGGCAAAAGTATAACAGAGTTAACAAAAGAATTAGACAAGTTCATGGAGGGGTTGGATCACAGAAGCCTGTGAGGGGTTGGATCACAGAAACCTGCCACCTGATGTGCCTAGACTACCTCTGAGCCCATTTTCCCTGCCAGCTTGGGACTTCAGTCCCTTGCCCGGTTCGAGTCAGACACACTTGCCTGCTGCAAACACAGACCCAAGTCTGAACCACGTCCCCCACAAGCTGCAAGCTTAACTGAAAACAGCTTAAGAAGTGCTCCTGTCTCCAGCACTCAGATACCCAACTCCCAATGGGGTCCAAACCCTAAATAAATCCATTTTACCCTATATAAAGCTTATACAGGGTAACCTCATTGTCAAGGTTCCTCCCCCACTCTGAACTCTAGGGTACAGATGTGGGGACCTGCATGAAAAACCTCCTAAGCTTATCTTTACCAGCTTAGGTCAAAACTTCCCCAAGGTACAAAATATTCCACCCGTTGTCCTTGGACTGGCCGCTACCGCCACCAAACTAATACTGGTTGCTGGGGAAGAGCTGTTTGGACGCGTCCTTCCCCCAAAAATACTTCCCAAAACCTTGCACCCCACTTCCTGGACAAGGTTTGGTAAAAAGCCTCACCAATTTGCCTAGGTGACTACAGACCCAGACCCTTGGATCTTAAGAACAATGAAAAAGCATTCAGTTTCTTACAAGAAGACTTTTAATAAAAATAGAAGTAAATAGAAATGAAGAAATCCCCCCTGTAAAATCAGGATGGTAGATATTTTACAGGGTAATTAGATTCAAAAACATAGAGAATCCCTCTAGGCAAAACCTTAAGTTACAAAAAAGATACACAGACAGAAATAGTTATTCTATTCAGCACAATTCTTTTCTCAGCCATTTAAAGAAATCATAATCTAACACATACCTAGCTAGATTACTTACTAAAAGTTCTAAGACTACATTCCTGGTCTATCCCTGACAAAGACAGACTATAGACAGACACAGACCCTTTGTTTCTCTCCCTCCTCCCAGCTTTTGAAAGTATCTTGTCTCCTCATTGGTCATTTTGGTCAGGTGCCAGCGAGGTTACCTTTAGCTTCTTAACCCTTTACAGGTGAGAGGAGCTTTCCCCTGGCCAGGAGGGATTTCAAAGGGGTTTACCCTTCCCTTTATATTTATGACACTCATAAATTGTCCACCCTCTATAAACACTGATAGAGATATGCACAGCTGTTTGTGCCCCTCCCCGCCAGGTATTAATACATACTCTGAGTTAATAAATAAGTAAAAAGTGATTTTATTAAATACAAAAAGTAGGATTTAAGTGGTTCCAGGTAATAACAGACAGAACAAAATGAATTACCACACAAAATAAAAACACATAAGTCTAAGCCTAATATAGTAAGAAA
This sequence comes from Lepidochelys kempii, assembly GCF_965140285.1. Classification (NCBI taxonomy): domain Eukaryota; kingdom Metazoa; phylum Chordata; order Testudines; family Cheloniidae; genus Lepidochelys; species Lepidochelys kempii. The sequence goes on from NC_136380.1 coordinate 182,561,350, forward strand.
ACTGAATAAAGATAAAATCTCACCCTCAGAGATATTTTCATAAGCTTCTTTCACAGACGGGACACCTTCCTAGTCTGGGCACACTCCTTTCCTCTGATACAGTCCTTGATCCAGCTCAGGTGGTAACTAGGGCATGTCTCATGACTACAGCCCCCTTTGTTCTGTTCCACCCCCTTATATATCTGTTGCATAAGGCAGGAATAGTTTGTCCCTCTCTGTGTTCCCACCCCTCCTTCTAAATGGAAAAGCACCAGGTTAAAGATGGATTCCAGTTCAGGTGACATGATCACATGTCACTGTAAGACTTCATTACCCACTTGCCAGCACACAGCTATACAGGAAGACTTACAAGTAAACAGAGCCATCTACAACCAATTGTCCTAGTTAATGGGAGCCATCAAGATTCCAAGCCACCATTAATGGCCCACACTTTGCATAATTACAATCGGACCTCAGAGTTATATTTCATATTTCTAGTTTTAGATACAAGAATGATACATTTATACAAATAGGATGACCACACTCAGTAGATTATAAGCTTTGTAATGATATCTTACAAGAGACCTTTTGCATGGAGCATATTCCAATTACATTATATTCACTCTCATGAGCATATTTTCATAAAATCATATAGAATGCAACGTCACAAAGACCATTAATGACTATTAGCCAAGATGATCAGGGAAAGAGCTGTCTGCTAGAAGTTGGGACTGGACAACAGGGGATGGATCACTCAATGAATTGCCCTGTTCTGTTCTTTCCCTCTGAAACATCTGACACCAGCCACTTTCAGAAGAGAGGATTATTGGGCTAGATGGACCATTGGCCTGACACACAAAGGCCATTCTTATATTTGTATGGATGTTGGGCTGCTGTAAGGGTCAAAATTAACCCTAATTAGAGAACCCCTAGGGACTTCTCTACTATATGGCAACCTCTTCATAGCTAACTACAGGATTCTCTGCAACCCAGAAGTTCTGTTGCACTGAGCACTATGAGCATGCACCCTCCTGCCCCTACATTGGAGTCTGCAAGCTGGAGTAATACAGAGCAACTTATGTCAGCCCTATGTTACTCCTACACTGTGGCCCCTTTATGGTCCATATTTGCCACCAGAGTCCAACCTTCCATCTTTCACAGTGGACAGGATATAGCATTCCCTTATTACTGCTTCACTGAGTCTCTTTAAATACTGGCATGCCCATTTCTTTTCACAACACACCAGTCTGTTGGTTCAGCTATGTGCTCTTTTATATCCTATTCTCCATTCTAATACAGATCTTCCTTCATTTTGGGAAGCAGAGAGATTGCCACTCTTCTGGCAGGTCTGTGTACATAGGCTCTGACCTTCACTTTCAATAAAATCCACAGAGGCACTCCTTAAAGCAGGTCATTTTTCTGAACACCATCTCAGCTTTCTCTGCGTCTTTTTGGGTCCAATCCAAAATCCACTGAAGTCAATGAAAAGACAGGCCCAAATCAATGGCTGTGGTTTTTGTCAGAGGTTGCTTGCCAAGACCCCATTATTGACAGAAGTGTTAAGCACATACTCCTAGTTTCTGATGCCGGTATTGTCTTTAACTGATCCAGATAAATTATCTGCATCAATTTTGAGCTTAACAAGAGTGTTGAAAATCCTGAGATTAACGCTCCAAACTTGTTCATAAGTTTTGTCTTTGACACAGGTTCCAGGTGATAGGAATTTCTCCACCTTGACTGGGTTACATCTCTGAATCGTTTGCTGCAACAAAGGCATTTCAGAGTCACGTCCCACTCTGGCCCCTCTGTGTACTCAATAAAAAGACCAGGTCAGCATAAAGGGGCTCCAAACATATTTGTTCAGGCCAGGGGAGAACTAAACTGGTGCAAATCTGTGTGACCAACCACAACAGTAAACCAAACTTTTATTCAGATACAATATAATCTTTAAAGTTAATTAGTCTCTCACTGCTTCTGTCTAGAATACCCTCCAGCCAAGCTTCCTACTCCAGCTTTCAAGTATCATTCCATGTATTCTCACAACTGCTAGACGCACCACTGCAATCCCCCAAAAAACTGGAGAAAATTCAGCATTGCACTCTAAGGTAAATTGCCTCACTTAAAACAGAGGCTGGAGAGAGAATTAACTGCCATAATGGACAGTCCTCAATGTTTTTATAGTCCATCATCCAGTTATTACAATTATAGACACTACAAAAATGTTTGTAGTAGAATAAATGCACCATGTGAAACAAATGCAGAGTAATCTGCACATTGCCCTTAGCAGTGTCATGTCAATACATGTCAGTGTCTATGTCTTACAGTTTGCTCAAACTAAATCTGATATTGTTAATTTAGCATCATATGAAAAAATAAGTCATATAAAACACCATAAACAGGACTGAGGTAAAAACAATGCATAAAATGTAACTAAGAGAAGTTATTATATCCTACTGGCTCACTTGTTTGCACTTATGTGTTAACAGATTTATAGACCTACTTTCCCACCAGTTCTGCCAGTTATCCTAGGAGCAGTAAGGGGTTTTCAGAGGACAAGAAGTAAACTATTGCACTCACCTGTAAATGGAGAGTATTGTATTTTCAATGTAATAACTCTCTCTCTATATATATATATACACACACACACACATATGGCTTGATCATCCACAGCCTTTGCATGGGTTTGCTGGGACAAGAGAATAAGCGAGGGGGTAATTACTTCCTGTGAACAAGGTACGGAGGCACAGAAAAGCGGGGTAAAGGTTGGGTCATGGCTGTGTCTCTTCAGAGCTACCTAGTTAGGTGGGGGAGACCAAGTAGCATTATTCTAAGGAATGGTGCAGCTCACATCCTTCTACCTGTCTGCCAGTGAGCTGAGAGAGGGAATGTCCTTCGCTAAAGCACCATCCATCCTAGAGCTCTCCTGGGTGGGTGTGGCATTACCCCACTCAATACACATGCTGGATTGGAAAGTATACAGTCTGGCCCTACACGTTCGCAGCGGTTCTGTTAAAGAAGTTTTTTTAGGAGTTTTGTGAGTGCTTTTCCAAGAACTTTTGAAAGAGGGCACAATCAAATGTGACATTCGGAAGAGCCTCTCTCAAGAGTCTTTACCAAGTCCTCATGTGAAGAAAACTTTCCTTCCTGATCCCACCCATGGTTGGCTGATTTTTTCACTCCTGCTGAGACTGGTTAACTCCTTCCCACAAAATAAAGCCAATCTGGGACCCTGGCATTTTTCTCATGCCCCAAAGATGGCAGCTCCATCACATGAGACAAAAGGCTCGTGGCTGTGCCTCTTTGGGCCAACCCTGCATTAGCTGTGGTGTGCTGGAATTCATTCTTCACCCATCTTACACTGACTGCTTTCAAGACCTTAAAGGTAGGCACATAATATCTGTATATTTACCAAAATAATAGGAGTACTTGTAGCACCTTAGAGACTAACAAACTTATTTGAGCATAAGCTTTCGTGAGCTACAGCTCACTTCATCAGATGCATTCAGTGGAAAATACAGTGGGGAGATTTATATACACAGAGAACATGAAACAATGGGTATTGTCATACACTCTGTAAGGAGAGTGATCACTTAAGATGAGCTAATACCAGCAGGAGAGCGGGGCGGGGGCGGGGGGAAGAAAACCTTTTGTAGTGATAATCAAGGTAGGCCATTTCCAGCAGCTGACAAGAACGTCTGAGGAACGGTGGCCGGGGGGGGGGGGGAATAAACATGGGGAAATAGTTTTACTTTGTGTAATGACCCATCCACTCCCAATCCCTATTCAAGCCTAAGTTAATTGTATCCAGTTTGCAAATTAATTCCAATTCAGCAGTCTCTCGTTGGAGTCTGTTTTTGAAGACTTTTTGTTGTAATAATGTGACTTTTAGCTCTGTAATCGAGTGACCAGAGAGACTGAAGTGTTCTCCGACTGGTTTATGAATGTTATAATTCTTGACATCTGATTTGTGTCCATTTATTCTTTTACGTAGAGACTGTCCAGTCTGACCAATGTACATGGCAGAGGGGCATTGCTGGCACATGATGGCATATATCACATTGCAGGTGAACGAGCCTCTGATCGTGTGGCTGATGTGATTAGGTTGGTATTATTAGCTCATCTTAAGTGATCACTCTCCTTACAGTGTGTATGGTAATACCCATTGTTTCATGTTCTCTGTGTATATAAATCTCCCCACTGAATTTTCCACTGAATGCATCCGATGAAGTGAGCTGTAGCTCACGAAAGCTTATGCTCAAATAAATTTGTTAGTCTCTAAGGTGTCACTAGTACTCCTTTTCTTTTTGCGAATACAGACTAACACCGCTGCTACTCTGAAACTTACCAAAATAATGTAATTTGCTGACACAATAAAATAGACAAGTTATTAAAGTTTGAAAAAGCTTCATCTATTTTTCATAACCATTTAAATATGCATTGTGTTCCCTTCTGTGTCTCATACTCTACACTGATTGTAAACAGGCATTCTCTACTGGAGCATATACTGTAGCTCTCTCCTCGGAGCTGTTCCAGTGTGTCATCGGGCTGAATCCCCTACTCCAGGTTGTGGCCTGGGCTTCTGTTATAGCTAGTGTGTTGAAGACAGAGTTGTTTCTCTTGCTATAAGGCTACAATATGAATTTGCTGCTGCTGCTGCAGTTATTGTTCTGTCAGCCATTTCAGGATTTCTTCCATTTTCCCCCTTGGTGCAGCGGGTGCTTGGAAATTCTCTTCTGGTACTAATGTGAATGGGATAAGTCCCTACCTTGGTCTCAATGGAGCACAGAGACCTTGAGTTAATGTCCAAATTTACCGCTCAACCTGGGGTCTGGCTTCATTGGTAACTCAAAACCACCACACCCAAACACCCACACACGCTATAAACCTCAGATGAAGCAGTCTCTCTAAGCTTGACTATGCCAACTGTAATGGGACCAGCTTTTGTTGGTGAAAGAGACAAGGTTTTGAACTCATACGATGCTCCTCTTCAGATCTGGGAAAGGTATTCAGAGTGTCAGAACCAAATACAAGGTGCAGCAGATTGTTAAGCATAAGGCATTAACACATGGTCAGAGGAGGAGTTGGAGCTGGAAGTCAAGCCAGGGGTTGGAGCTGGAGTCAAAACCAAGGGTCAGGCCTAAGGTCAGAGCCGGAATCAGGAGGCTAGCCAAAATCAAAGCTGGTGTCAAAGTGCAGGCATCAAGCCAAGAGTCAGATTTAGTCAGGGGTCAAGTCAGGAATCAGAGTCAGAGATGAGATCTGGAGCCCAAAGGAGGGAATGAGAGTGGGGTCTATTGTAATGACAGTCTGCATACTGATGGGTTGCCCAGACAATTTACTGGAACTCCTTCCATGCTTAAATAGTACACCTAGACCAAGTAAAGGTCACAGGTGGTGTTGCTCGTCATGTCTTCCATAGGCAGCACTTTCCTGTGCTGCTTAGTCCCCTCAGGGTTTACACACATGGATTGCAGCTCTATCATGGGTGCCAGGTGACAATGTGGAATCCTGTAAATGTGGGTTCTAGTGCTCCCGGATCCGTACACTAAGGAAGGAAGGCAAAGCAGGCCTGCTTAGGCAGTCTGACCTGCTGGGGGAATTCTCAGTGCAGGCAGGAAACTGTGTAGCCTAGAAATTCTCCCTCCTAACCAGAGTGAGATGCATGTCTCCACCTAAGAGCGGTAATGGCTTGGAGCCAGAAGCTTGACAAAGGGTGCACTTGCTAGCCTATATAGGGTGACTACAGGTACAGTTGCCCTGAACTGTGACACCATTGTGTCACTCTAGGATCCATAGAGACACTCCCATCCTCATGTTATTAGATCCTAGTTGTAACTGAACCCTCTTACTTAGGGTTGGCACTTGTCCAGGTTTTCCCAGGATCAATCTTTTAGTGGTAGCTTTCTCAGGAAATCTGTAAGGGTGCTCAGTACGCACTGCCATCTGTCCAGTTTATGGGCTCAGGATCATCCATGATGTCCCATTTTTTGGCAACCTTTCACTTACCACTGTGACTTAGCAGTAGAGTTAGACAGAAAAATTGAAATTTCAAAATTGTTTATTTTCAAAACGTTAATGAAAAAAACGTGAAATTTTCATTAAAAATGTTTTGCTTTATCCACCTCTGCTCTGCAGTAAATTATTATCCTGAATCTTAATGTACCAGCAAGTAACTTAATTGAATATCTTTGCATTCCAGTAAAGAGCTTTGAGTTTGCAGCTCTGTTATATAATAGAAGACCTTTCACTGGAATTCTGAGAAACAAGAATTTCAAGTATTGCCAAGGAAAGTGCTATTTAAAAAGAAAAAATTGACAACCAAAATGATGATTTAATACAAAATTAGGAGCCTCCTGACAGAAAATGCCCAAGGACTGCTTTCTCCAAGGCTTGTAAATGCTCTTCCTCTACCCTGAAGTATCAGGAATAGCATTATTGTTTCAGCTGTTCAATGAAACCATTATCTGTAATAACTTATTTGTGCCCCATCCCCCCTACTTCTCTTTCTTCTAGTAGTTCAGAATTTTTGTATCTTTACCTAACGATCTTATTTACGTTATCTTGGTGAATTGATAAACTGTACATTTCTTTTGCTCTATTAAGTTCCTTTCTCACACTCTGCTGTTTAAAGGGAAACTCAAATGAACGCTCTATGAACAAGAAGAGCTTAACTCAAACAACTGATGGCAGTAACATTCCCATTTATGGCTGCCAATCCAATCTTAACTAACTGTCTTATCTAGCTACTTCAGTATACCTATAGCCAAATTATATGTTCTATCCCAAGACCCCTGTCATAAATGGAGTAGAAACAGGCCCTAAAGAATATTTCCTGATGTAGGGGCAGAACCCTGGCTGGCACAGAACTGTCAGTACAGGTTTATGCCAGCTCTCTCCCAGCATAGGTGGTGTGACTGGAGCGCACAGCACTGCAGTAATCTCAAGTGGCAGACTGCCCCAAGGAAGTCACTGCAGCCTAGGCTGTGCTGCAAGATTTAGACAGGACCCTTCCATGGCCAAGAATTTGAGAGGTCAGTGTGATTCCACCTCTAGTCCAGGAATAGTGGAACAGAGATTCATAGTCTTAGAATTTTAACTCACTAATTGCTGATCTCCAGGCTTGTCAATAACATCATATAATGGAAGTCTTAATTAGGAGTGATTTTCCCTTTATCTGTTCAATGCATTATATTCTATTTACTGGTCTACAGTTGAGCTAGACTGGCAATGCTCCTTGCTGTGGACAACACTGATAAAGTAACATATTACCTGCATTCCCCTCAGAACTGTGCTTGTTTCTCTCCAGTTTTATTTAGGCCAAATTAAGTATCTACAAAGACTAGTTCAAAATGACTTTCACCTTTCCTATTCCCACACATCTCTGAGGGATATCTTTTTATAAGTCAAGTCCTGCTTGGTTTTCTCATGAAAGTCCTCAGAATTACTGCAATGGAAGTTTTGTATGACTATGACAAGCCCAGTTTGGTCCTGCAAGGGAATGGGGTGAGCGAAATAATGTAACAGACAGTTGAAGGAAGTCATGAAGGGCACTAAGGCCCTGAGTCAGCAAAGTTAAGTACGTGCACAAATGCTTTTCTAAATGAGGGCCTAAATGCAACAAATAATATATAAACAGAACATCTTGACCCATAACTACAACCTTTGTGTAACAATCAATAAAATATACAAGTATTCAAACACCTCAAACATCACAAAGATAATTTTTTGGGGATTGTCCTGCTTTGAGGAGGGAGTTGGACTAGATGACCTCCTGAGGTCTCTTCCAACTCTGAAATTCTATGATTTTATGAAAGATTTAATTTATTGCCTACAAGAAATGGAGAAAATTTTAGTGAGCAAAAAGCAAAATTATGCCCATGCTGGCACTTCCACTAGCTGTCAGTGTTAATCAGATCCAGTTTCAGTGCCAATTATAATGTGGATTTATAAAAATAATTCAGCACATCATATGACATTCAATTCTACAACTAACTTCAGTGCACAAGGAAGGTCTGAAAAGTGGTAATGTGATTTCTGTGTCAAGCAAGCTTTGATTAGTAACACCCAAATCAAAAAGAACCAAGATCTGAAAACATAAGCATGTCATCACACCACAACTCAAATCACTCTGAAGCAGCTAAAAGTACATAGTAAGAGAGGAAATAAATGAATAGGAGGAAAAACAGGTAAATAAATTAAGTTTGATGGTAAATAAAATGATCAAACTTAAGAAAACAGAAACAAACAGGTAGAAACTAGCAGAAATAAGATAAGCAATTTCTCCTGACTAAAAGTGTACCATTTAACATATAAATATAACCCTAAACACAAGATGAACATCACATGTTATTAATGACGTGATAATGTCAATTAACAGGAGACGGTGTCTATAATAAATGAGAGACACACAGGAGTGTTGATAAAATACTGGTCTTCATTTTCTGGCCCCCAGCCATCTGATGTGGGTCAGGAATACAAAAGGTCACAGGAAGGTGTGAGTATCCATTGACTCCTGGGGCTATTGCACCAGTAATACTGGTGCTTTCAATCAATCAGGAAGCACTGGTACACTAGAGCTTGAACTGTCAAGTAACAGCAGAAAGGTCAAAATTTATAAGGAGCAAGGAGAGAGGATTTTTATATCTAGCAGTCAGAAATCCCAGTCTATTTAGCTAAGGATTAAGGTAATAACCTGAAACATCTTGGGAAAATTTCTATCAAGCATAATACCAGTATGGAAAGGGCATGTATGTATTCATATACCTATTGAATTTATAATTACCCAAAAGAAATCATTTGTATTTTAATCTGATTATCTTGATTCATTGCCGATACATTTTTTAGAATAGCTCTTTTTAAAAAAAAAAAAAATACAACCCTGTTGCAGACAGAGTGGAATAAGTGTTAACTTGGAAAAATCAGTGCCCGTGTTGCTGCATGTTGTGCACTGCACTACACATTCAAGTCGGGCAAGTTCCTTCAGATGGTTGCAGCACTGCTTGATTCCTGGGTGCAGTGGAGACTGTATTTCATTAGCCTCTTACCTTGCCTTTCAGAGTAGCAGCCGTGTTAGTCTGTATCCGTAAAAAGAACAGGAGGACTTGTGGCACCTTAGACACTAACAAATTTATTTGAGCATAAGCTTTTGTGAGCATGCATCGAATGCAGTGAGCTGTAGCCCACGAAAGCTCATGCTCAAATAAATTGGTTAGTCTCTAAGGTGCCACAAGTCCTCCTGTTCTTTTTACCTTGCCTTGTGTACTGTCAGCACACTTATTCTTTTGACTAAAGTCAACCATGCAATTTTATACTGGGTTTAAAAGGCCTCAAGGGATGTGCATGTTTATGGAGGAGGGGAAGAGAGGGAGGACTAGTCAGAACAGAAGAAATCAGAACTGTAAAGGGTAAATTTTCTAAGTAGGGCATGGTAGGTATGAACACCTAGTGTGAAATCTCAGCCTTTTTTAAAATCAATGTGAGTTTTGCCATTGACTTCAATGGGATCAGGATTCCACCCCTTTTTAGGTAAAGTGTTGTCAAATAAAAATAGATGTGAGAAACAGAAACACATTCAACTAGTCTAAAGAACAGAGGAAAAGAAAAGGTGTCAAGCAGCTAAGATCATGAAAGGTGATGCAGTGCACAACATGTGGTTAACATTACAAACTCTTTAGCAATGCAGAGCAATTCAAAAGAACATATGTAGATTCCTGTTAAATAATTCAGTCTGAGTGAGCATCAGCCCAACTCAGGCTGGCTAATTCCTTTGCTATAGTTCTCTGGCTAGGAACAAAGGCAGCTCTGCATTCCAATGTCTGGCCCCTTCCGACCTGTACACTTGATTTTCACTACTTATTTATAGAGGGGGACTTGAGCTAATATCCAGGTAGGGACTGCAGTAAACATGCTCTTCAGATTTTTCCCTGCAATATTTCAGTTAGCTTACTATAGCTCATCTCACTCAGCAGCCCAAGTGGCACACCACAGCTGGTTTGTGTGAGTTGTAGTTTGCAGGGGCTATATACCAGGAGCATATTATTAGCCATCAATCCCATGGAGCAGGGGAGCAAGTGTGCCTCAGGGACAGTGCCACATTGCTTCCTGGGGCTACATTCTGGGGTGTTGGGGTTTACATGGCTGTAATCAAAGGCACAGTCTAGCCCTTCACTGTTACCTATTGGGATGTTAGAGGAGTGGCAGCAGACAGCTTGCACAGGTGTGACTGAGGGCAGAATGTGGCCGAGTATTTTTATGATACTGGTTAACATTGCTGTATCTACTATGAGATGTGGTTTTGAAACAAGTGGGATTCCAAAAAATATGGCTGCCACCTGGCACTGGCTTCTATATGCCATTCCTTCCAAAACATACTGCAGCTGTACTTTTAGTTATGTTTCTATACACAAATCAGTGCAACACTTTTCTGTTACTACATGTTTATCTAAAGTATTTGCAGTTCTCTTGACTAATGAATGCATTCATTTGAATATCTGCAAACTGGGCTGAGCCCCAATTTATTTGAACTGTTTTACCTTTTTCCAACTAGCTTTCAGCATTTGCCATATGTACTAATATCTTCCATATTTAGGGAGGAAGTTCTTTAATGCTCTGCTCCCCTGAAGTGCAACTCACTTACCCTATCATAGCTGCTGAGTGCCAAGGTCTAAAACCAGCCTTAAAATGGATTGAAGTCTTGCTAGTGAATAATGGATTATGGTAAAGTGTGCCATGAACCTCAATGCTTGCCTGAGGGGAAATATACATGTGGAAGAGTGAGATAGTTGCAAAACTATTTCTAGGCAGTCATTCAGAATTTACAGTATGTCAGTAGGTCACTAATAAAAAAATGTATAGCATACCATGACTATGCTTTTTTTATCCACTTGATATAAGAAAGGGAGCCAGGAAGTGTGCTGGCTTTTAATGCAAGTCATCCTTAGGCTATGTCTACACTGCAGATTTTAGCTATGTTTTAACATATTAATTAGCACATGGTAGCTAATAAATGCTATACAAACTTTTGTTCCAGGACACATGAGTTTTCTGGGTTAATCACAACAAGAAACAAATGTTTGTGCCTGTAACAGCCCTAGTTGAGCTCCCCCTTCTGGATGCTCACCAGGCTGGTGTGTTTGAGTCCCCTACTCTGGAGTCATGCACTTTTAAGGTTCCCTTCACTTGGGTAGGCTCCAGCCTGGCTCTTTCTTTCGCCTCTCTGGCACAGTTCCTAGGCACACACTGTCTGTTTGTTACCTCTCCATGGAAGTAGAACGTCACAGTCCAGTTACCATAAACCCTCGGGCAAGTGCTGATGCTCCCAACCCCCATCACCCCTTCCAAGAAAAAACTCATGTAGCTTAAACATAGCCTTTTCAGAGCACCAACCCTTGAGGACATTTTGTTTTACAGCTTACCTCTCCAGGGACATGTGATAGTTGAAACACATAACACACAAACTTTGCAAATAGGGTTGCCAACTTTATACTGGCACAAAACCAAACATGCTTGCCCCTCCCCCTGCCCCACACCTCCATTGTTTCCAAGAGCTATCCGGAGCCATGGCAGGCAGGGAGCCTGCCTTAGCCCCACGATGCCACCAACCGGACTTCCAATGGCCCAGTCAGCAGTGCTGACCAGAGCCTGACTGGGTGCTGACCGGGCATTCCAGTCAAAAAACAGACACTTGGCAACTCTATTTGGAAAAGGAATGATAAATTAAATGTTGTTTACTGTAGACAGTACAAGAGACATATAGATCCAGACAAAACAATAAAACACCTAAACACTATTCCCTGTCTTGGTTTCCTCCTTACTGTGAGGTGTTCTTTGGGCTGAGGTCAGAATCCTTCAAGACATCCAGGATCCTCCCTCTTTTCCTCCTTTACAGCCTTCCCTCTGCTTCTGATTACTTTTCCCTTTCTCTAAAATGCGTGATAAGAGAGTCCTCCTTTATAAAGCTGTAGTTCCCTCTGTCATGTGTTCCACAATCAGCCTGGTCAGGTATTCAAAGTCTCCCACCAGGTATTTTGTTGGCTGGTTTCTAGTTCAACTGTCAGAACTAGTTTTCTTGGTTTGGCAACCTTTTTTATCTAAGGGTGTTTCCATTTGAATCAAGGCTAAACCACAGAAGGCAGACTAGCTTTACAGTCAATACGCAGTTTGTACTTTGATAAATATATATATATAGGGAGTTCATTATCTCAAACAGAATTAATAAATTGTACATAAGAAAGATTATGTGAATCCTCATATCACCCTGTTTTGTTCATTAGGAAATTTTGCAATCTGACTTTTCATTCCAAATCAGACTAAAAAGAAATTTTGAAATATCAGAATTTCCCACAGAATGGAAATTCTATTTCCTGGCCACCTCTACTTATTCTACAAATATAAATGCATGCCCAAAAGAATTTTTTTAAGAGTAAGCCAGCCAGCATCAGTAGTGGATTACCCACCCACCATGCTATAACTATTTTATTAAAAGGCTGGAAATTATACTTAACATCTTTTGCAAAATGCTTTGAGCTCTGTGAAAGAAAAATGGTACATAGCCCTGATTCAGCATTTGAACATGTGCTTAATGTTAAGCAGGTGACAGTACCATTGATTTCAGTTAGACTATTTTTGTGCTTAAAGTTAAGCACATGGAAAAGTGCTACTCTTGAGGGCATTCTGCACCAAAAAATTAAAAATTCTGCACACAATATTTTAAAATTCTGCAAATTTTATTTGTCGAATAAACGTGGAGGCTCCAGCATGGCATTGGGGAGTACGGAGGTGGGAGATCACTGTGCAGCTTCCCCCCTCCACCCCTCTCACCCCCAGGACACTGACTCAGTGGTGAGGCTGCACCCAACCCTGACACAGCGCAAGGACCAAGCCTGCCCCTAAACACACCAGGGCCCCACTCCTCCATGCCAGGTGCACTGGATGTGGGGAGGCAGGCTCAGCAAGGCAGTATCCAAGTGTGGAGGGGCTTAGTGTGGGGGGATCAGGGTGTGGTGGAGGGGGTTCTGTGAAGGGCAATCTGGTGGCGTGGGCAGCTTAGTGAGGGATCCAGTTGTGGGAAGGATCTGGATTCACAGGGGCTTGATGGGTGCAACAGTAATGGGATTCTGCGGGCGGGTCCAGGTGAGGGTGGTGGGGCTCAGCAGGGTAGGTATGGATGTGGAGGGGATAGAGCTCAGCAGGGAAATCTGGGTGTGGGTGTCTCAGTGTGGGGTCCAGTGCTGGGGGAGTGGGACTCAGTGGGGTGGGGATCAGTGGGTGGCGATCCGGGTATGGGTGTCTCATTGGGGTAGTCCAGGCAGAAGGGGAGCTAATCGGGAGTGGGGTTTCTGAGTGTGTAGGGGTGAGGCTTGGTGGGACAGTCTGAGTATGAGGGAGTCTGGATGCATGGGGGTTGGGTGGATGGGGGAACAGCTTCCTGTAGAGGCATTCCTCCCCCTATACCTGAGGAGTGATGTGTGCAAGGGGCGGCGGGGGGGAGTTTGCAGAACTTTCTGCAGCCAGGGGAGAAATCTGGGGGTGCCGTGCAAAGGAAAAGGAAGTTCCATCCTCCCCAGCCCAGCCAGACTAGCAGCTGAGCCTGGCACAAGGTTGGAGCCCCCAGCCGGGTCTTCCCCAGTCCTGCCTCCTGCCCCACAGTGATTTATCTCTCTGCTGGGTGCCCTGGGCACCCAAAACATAATGCTGGGGAGGGTCGCATGACTGCTCTTGTGGCTTCCCTTTGCTTCCCTGTGAGAAAGTCATTTTTTCCTGCAGGAAAGCAAAGAAATCTGTGGGGGACATACTTTCTGCTTCTATGCAGAGGTGCAGAATTCCCTCAGGAGTAACTAAGTGCTCTGCTGAATTAGGGCCTATTAAAGTATTATTGTTATTTATTTATTATGAGAAGGCAATTAGCCATAGTTGTTTGAAACAGGTACTTCCACTTATGGACAGAAGTAAAAACTACTGTTTGCTGGACAATGAATAATCTTCAAATATATATTTTTATATACAACATAGCACTGTAAAATTCTCCTGCCTCTTTTCTCCAGCTGTCATATCATTCCCTTTTTTGAAAATTTCTTATATATTAGTCATGTACTCTACTCAGTCACCTTGGCAACAAGAATTATTCCCTTATGGAACATATTATATTTTCAAAATTTGTATAATAATAATGTGTAGCTATTATTATTATCTGGAAACTGAAAGTGAAGCAGAAGTTGTTTTGTGTTGGAGATTTTCATGTTGCATGGAAGATTAAAATTTCTAATGATTATAGTGAGTTTACTTACATTTATATAGCTCTTTTCATCCAGAAACGTCTCAATGCACTTTACAAACAAATTTTCAGACTACAGTACACCTATGCATGTTTACAGATATGCTTGGGGTAAAACAAAATCCATTTAGCAATAGATATGAACAGTAAACAACAGTTTAGACCAGGAAATGAAGAATAATATTTTATACAATGAAAATGACAGGTGGACTTTAGGAGAAAGAATATAATTATATAAACTAGAATTTAGCCAAAAAAAAATATATATATAGGGTTAAATGCCCTTACTCCAGTGAAAAATACCAAAGAGTCTTTAATGACCTGAAGTGACCAGGCCCTCAGTCTTTTGTCTCATTCAAAAGATAGCATGGCATACACATGATATTTATATAATCAGTGACAGGACTTACGGTATTTGCTTGCCAGTTATGCAAGCAGAATTGCTAATGTTTTATGAGATAAAATAGATTTCAGGAGAGACTGGGGAGCCTAGACTCCTGGGTGAGTGCCAGAGGGTGCCACTTCTAATGAGACTGGATTAGATAGGTAGTAAACAGAAAAATAGGAAAAGAAAAACAAGGTGTGGAAAACAAACAAAATAAACAAGGCGTGACCAAGAAAGGGGAATAGATGATAACAAGAGCCTTTGTCCCCTCTCTTTTCTTTGCCAAATCTTTAAATTACTTCAGGAATTCATTTTCTATTTAATGGGGGAAATTTTATTAATAGAAATGAGCCCTGCTATCCAAAAACAAGAAATCAAAATAAACATTTAAATGCATTTAAAATAGAGTTAACACCCAAAGTAATAAGATTGTGGAGATGATAAGCCTACCTCATTTTATTCATATTACTGAACCGCCACATATAATTTGGCAATTTCAGCTGTCTTTGATCATCAGAGGATGAAGATTTATCTATCATAGAAGCTAATTACTGTTATCGTCTTCCATACACAGTGGTCTCTATAGGCCCTGCTTGTACTTTTTGATGGAAAGAAGAGGGCCAGCCTTTGATTATATTAGACCTGCCTCATCAAAGAGCCAGTGGGGCACAACTCTTATTGCTTTCACTTCTGAAGAGACACAAGAAACACAGTCATCTGCTTTACACCATAAAACTCCAGCAACAATGCTTTGTTAAATGAAGACATCTCATCCTTCATTAGGACTGTGGACACTGACTCCTGAACATTTAAGAAAAAACAATTAATAAGGGAATAAGCAAAGGAGGTTATGAATATTTCCTTTGTGCCCTTATAGCAGAATCTATCCGGTCTAACCCTTCTGACATCTGTATGTTTGTACTAATTGCAGCATTTTCAGTTTGGAAGTATTAAGATTTTTTTATATATATAATCATATATATAAAGCATGGTGCATTTAACTGCAAAAAGAAAAAAGCAGTTTTCCAATTAAATATAGAAATAACAGTGTATCATTGATTGGATTTACATTTTGCAGATGAAAAGAAATTAGTGAACAAACAACCTGAACCAAGCTGTTATAAACAAAACACTCAAATACTCACAAAAGTAGTTTCTGAAACCTAAATTACCTCTAATTCCTAAATAAATTAAATAACTCATTTCATCTTGTTTGTGTTATTTAATTATCTGATGGAAATAAGAAAGCAGGGAGCAAGACTGAATCAGAGAAAAGAAAGATTGGCTTTTTGTCTCACAGTGAGACATTCAGCTTAGTTGTTAACAATAAAATGCTATAAGCCATATGCTTTGTGTGGTTTTCTTTTAAGCCTGAAATTAGAATGTGCTAATTAGAGTGTAGGCCACATATAAAAATATAGCACTCCATTGCAATTGTGCCTGTATGAGGACTACATTGTTGATGACTGGAAGAATGGTGCTATAATTATCTTACAATCCAAGAAGTAATGCACCTTAGTAATTTTTGAATATGTCAAGAGTCTGGTTCACAAAACACTTAATCACTTTTTATGCACTCTTTGTGCTGCAATTTACTGTATATGAGAAAAGTGACTTGCGTACCAATATCATATAATTTGCTTCAAATTCACTAACCCTCCAACTCTCAGCGTGGAAACTAACTGTATTTAATTTCAGCTCCATTTCTCAGGGCTCTAAAGGCCCACAGAGATGTGAAGCTGTCAATGTTTCCAGCTGCAGGCAAGTTACATGTATTCATAAAGGGAGTTATACAAAATTTCCCAGAATGCCAATGGATAAAATAGTCTTGCTAGCTTGAATAGCATTCCCCAAAATTGCAGATTTCTTCAGTTTTTATTAGCGCATAATCTTTGTTTTCCCACTGGGAAAACTGCAAGAAAGCTAGGAAGTTTACTGAGCAAAGATTGCTGATTTTACTAAATTATATAGTGCTTTTCTGATGTGTTCTTTTCTAAGCCCCTTGTATACTGGACCTAGAGCATCAAACTCATACTATTAATGACCTTCAGTACACTAAACCTCCTTGTTTCTACTGCATTAGTCAAATTATCCAGTAGATATGGTTGGGAATTTTCTGCTGAAATGTTTTGTCACAGAAAATGTGCTTTCTGTAAAATCAACATTTTTCCTGCAGTAAATGTCTATTTTGCAGAAATGAAATATTATGTTTCATGTCAGCCAAATTGAAATATTTTGGTTTGTTGAAGCAAACCAAAAAGTTTTGTTTTGGCTTTGTTTGAATTTAAAGCCTGTCCTGTTTAGTGTCAGCTGGGTTGGTGTGTTTTGTGATGTATTTTTTGAAAGGACCCCTTGGGAGATTTATTTCTAATGATATCGCCCCCATCTCAGCATAGTGCCAAATCCACC
Organism: Lepidochelys kempii; assembly: GCF_965140285.1. NCBI lineage: Eukaryota > Metazoa > Chordata > Testudines > Cheloniidae > Lepidochelys > Lepidochelys kempii. The sequence continues at coordinate 182,578,395 of NC_136380.1, forward strand.
TGCCAAAGATTATGTCTTTGGGGCTCATAAAGATACTTCTGAAGAGTAAATAAATTGCCTTGGAAATGGACCAGGCTGCACAGGATTTCAATTATTTTTCTTTGAATTTTCCAGTAAGATACTCTCTCTGCCTACGAGGTCTTCCTACACATATACATAATAAACCCGCATTCCAAATTACATAAAATGAATGCTATGCTTCACATTCAATATAATCAATATAATTCCAGCTACAAAATACATAGATTTCGAGAAAAGTGCAGTTAAAATAAACATATTTTCCAGTTGGTGTTGCCTCATTCTTGGGTTATAGCAGAGTTTTTTTGCTTAAATTAGTAAAAAATGAATAGGTTCCCTGATGCCTCATCTCTTCTCTCTGCAAACCACCATGGAGTTTATCACAGACTAAGGGGTCAATTTTTTTTGAATCCTTCGTTAAAACATCGACAACTCATCACTGCTTATGTAGTCTCCTCTCCCCTGGGATCTGGGTTGACCACCAAACCCAAGACTTAATCTGAAATCCATTGAAATCAATGCAGATATTTCCATTCACTTCATTAGGTGTTGGTGTGATGAGCTCCCTGGGGTGCAGCCTGGAACTGGGGTACTGCTAAGCCCTCTGTCTCACCAGCCTGTGCTCCCTCACTCACTGTATTGTTATGACAAGCTGCAGACCTCTCCTGGTCCTGCACTCACACAAACATTTACAGGCAGGGACACACCCAGCTGAGTTACATGAATGTTTTTGCCAGCCACTTATGAACCAACAATAGAGAGGCTTCAGCCAATTCCCCACAGCTCCCCAGCCTAGGATCCCAGAGCTGTACTATCTTGCCCTGGTCAGAGGCCTGAACAGTGTAAATTTATTACACCATCTGCCCCTCTCTCAATGTGAAGAGGACAATGCACCAGCCCCTGTTCCTGAGCAGATTTACCTTTGCACGTCAAACAACATACTGTTTTAGGTAAAAATACAAAACAGATTTATTAACTACAAAAATATAGATTTTAAGTGATTATAAGTACTAAATGTACAGCTCAAAGTAGATTACCTAAGAAATATAACAAAATCCCAATCTGAGTTCTATTAACTAGACAGGATTTGACTCAAGCAGTGTCTTACCCTGGTGGTACAAAAGTTTACCAATCTTCCATACACAGGCTGGGATTCCTTCTTTCCTACCTGGGACCACCTCTCCTGTTCAGTCTTTGCTTCTGACATGTTTCCAGGTATTGAGTTGTGGGGGGAGTGAGGCCAAGTAATGATGTCACTTCTCTCTTTTGTAGTTCTTCCATGTGGAGGGAACTTCATTGTTCCAAGCCAAGTCCTCAGCATAGTGTGTGAAAAAGTACAGGCACAAGATGAAGTCCAGTATCACATGATCTAGTCACATGCCCGTGCATGCTTTGATGAGTCATAGCAGCCATTATCCATATACTGGCTGCAGTGCTACAGGAAAGCCCAACATGTGGGGATAAGCTTCTTCTAAGGTCTATTGTGTTTCTTAATGGGCTATTACCTTCAATGGTTCAGCCACAATGTGCTGGCTAGACTGATTTAAACTGACATGTGGGTGTTACCCAGGAGCAAACACATTTAAATACTGGTACAAAGTGAATATTCATAACTTTATATACAAAAATGATACATGCATACAGGTAGGGTAATCATATTCAGAAAATCATAACTATTCCATTGATATCTTACATGACATACTTTGTTTAAAACATATCATAATCATATCACCATGGTATATATTGGGGTCCTAGGATACAGAATGTCGCAGTTGGATTAAGCCTATATTCAATATACAATAGCCATCTGATGATAACTTTCAGTTACTACCTATCTGGGCTGGCTTTGAACCAACAACCTTCCATATAATTACCCCATTATCAAACTTAAGTCATTGAGACTTTCTTCCATAGGTTGGTCACCAGATATGTTGATTTGTGAAGATGACGACGATACACAACATAATAATTAATACATTTTTATTTGTAAATAAAAGTGAGAGGTGACTATTTGACACTCTAGGTGCCCTTATCAGTTGAATAATACTAAAATAAGTCAGTATTTCAAAAAGAAAAACAAACAGCAACCATGCAAAAATATGAAACATGATTAATAGCTATGTATCAAAATGGAAGTCAAATAAATTCCGCATTTTGCTTACACATCCCCTTCAAATAACATTTGTTTCTTCAGCAGCATTCATCTCAACATCTTGCAGCCCACCCTGCTAGTATACAGATTAGGGCTATTACATTTTGAGATACCATATTGGGACTCAGGAGATCTGCATATAATTCCTGGCTGTCCCACGTTGTCCCTGTGTAACCATGGACAAGTCACATGACCTATATGTGCCTCAGTTCCCTATCAGTAATGTAGCAATAATACTTTCCTGACCAACTTGAGGTGTTGTGAAGATACCTTACAAAACTTATGAATGTTGTGTAAATACAGCAGTGATGGAGGCCACATAAGATGATAGATAGTAATAGATAAACTATGGGTCAAGGTTTATGGCAAAAGGGAATTTTATGACAAAAGAAAGGAACCCTCACAGTGAACATCCTCTGCCAGCAGTCCTTTCAAATCATATTGAGCAGGGCCTAATTCCAAAACATGCAGATGTCAAAAACTGCAATATGGCATAGGGGAGAGATATTGTCCACAAGGGAAGCTGATCCTAAGGATATGTCTACACTAATATGTTGTGCACTAACTGGCCTGTGTAGACCCTGCTGATGAGCACTAAAAGTTCCCTACTGTGATTTATCATTGTAGAACATTAAAGAACACTAGGGAACTTTTACTGTTCACCAGCAGGGTCTACACAGACCAATTAGTGTGCAACACAGTGCACTTTAGAAATCACACCCCTGTATCTATTTTCCAGAGTGTTTGTCATTGAGCAGTTGTTTGTGTATATATGTCTCATCCATTCACAGAAGTGACTAATTCTCCAACATTGATACTTCATCACCTTTGCTGAAAGGCTGGGAAGACCTGCAAGCTCCAGTACAAATTTGGCTATTTTACTTTGCTACTTTGCACTCATTTTTACTCATAAAAATGTTTAATGAGAAAGTTATCTGGGACTTGTACATTGTGATAAAAGCAGGTCCATGGCTTGGCATCGTATTGTGGCGTGATAAGCAGGACTCCATTATATTATCTCTGTACAAAGGCCAAGAGCATGTTGATTCCACACAGTTTTCTAGGTAGCGACATGAAACATTAGTTTTTTCTACACAAAGCTTAATATCTTCACCTACTAGAGTGTTTTTAGTAAGAACACTAAGGTAGGTGAATTTTGTTACTGTGTATTTATTATTGATCTTGATGTTTGTTTCAACATAATGGCACTGTTTGTTTGAGGCTGGTTGATACATAACCTTATACTTTGAAATGCTAATTTTTAAGACAAAGTTTACCATGGCAGCTGCATGATGAGGTATCATTATTTCCAGGTCTTCATCTGAGTGAGGCACAAGTGCACAGCCATCCAGAAAGAGTAATTTTCTAATAAGGTTTCTGACTGCATTGCTGAGGCACACAAAGGAGCTAGATTAAAAACTTTGCCTTAGTGGAATCTATTCCTTATTTGTTTTGGTCGATTATGAGTTGCCTCATCGTCTCTTGCTGTGGAAGTAAATCCAAACAGCAGTGTGAAACTGACACATCACTTAACAGCATTTCTGATGCTAGAAGGAACAGATATCATTTCATTTGCAGAGTCTAGTCCACCTATCATATCATGGTGTTGAGGCACTATGTTGGCATTTTTTGTGAGCATCTATATTGTCTCAGAAACATCCAAAGCCCAGGAAGGCTGAATGAAGCAAAGATTTTGTCAGGCTGATAAAGATTATGTGGCTTATGCCATATTGCAGTTTTTGACATCTGCATGTTTTGGAATTAGGCCCTGCTCAGTATGATTTGAAAGGATTGCTGGCAGAGGATGTTCACTGTGAGGGTTCCTTTTTTTGTCATAAAATTCCCTTTTGCCATAGACCTTGACCCATAGTTTATCTATTACTATCTATCATCTTATGTGGCCTCCATCACTGCTGTATTTACACAACATTCATAAGTTTTGTAAGGTATCTTCACAACACCTCAAGTTGGTCAGGAAAGTATTATTGCTACATTTTGATCCCTGGACATTTTCTTTCATGTCAATAACTCTGTGTTGTAATCAAAACTTCACTGTGTCTCTAGGAGTCTGGGGTGTGTTAAATTGTCCAGTAGTCAGTTGAGAAGAGGGCCTGTCAATATTTGCCTGCAACTGACAGTTAAGGGATACCTCTTTAATTACAACAGTCGGTTTTTTGAGTCATTTTGCTTGTAACAGTGACAAAGTTGAAATCTTGTAACTTTTATGGTATTATTTCTTACACCCAGATATCCCAGAGAAATGAGGTTATATTGTCCTGTCAGTGCATCACATCTGTATATAAAGATCTTGAAAGGTATTCCACTGGGCCTGAGTGTGTTACCATTTTTTCTCCAATGCTGCCAAGCCTTTGTAAACTCCTTAGCAAGTAAAAGCTATATTGAGGTTATAATTCTGCATGTGCCAGTGCCTTCTTTGTGTTGACATTTATGATTAAAGTCAGTTAATGTTCATGGTATCAGTGATGGGTGCTTGCTTGGTAAGCAAATCAGTGCCCCTGTTATATGCAGTGCTGGAGTCATAATATCATCCTTGTATAGAAGACAAGGTGTGCTTCCTCCCACATCAGACATAAAATCAGAATTTAGTTACTGAAGGGTTAATGTCTAGCTATTCCACCTGGAAGCAGGCGGGGCACACCCTGACTGTTTCCTAGAAGCAATGCACACATTGCTCTATCCAAGGACAAGGGCTAGATATGAACCCTGAGAACTTGATTGTTTGGACAGCAACTGTGGGAGGTTTCTTTAGCCTGGGCTCAAGGCCTGAGAACCAGGATTGTAGTAGATAGAGGATGGTAATTAAGCATATGAATCAACTTCATACATTCCTTTGTGTAGCAGTGTGTAATGCTTAGGGGGAGAAATATAATAAAAGGAGAAGGTGGAAGGCAGGGGGGGCAGAACAGCCCATCTCCGCTGACCAGCCTGTTTGCTTGCAAAAAGCTGTGTTCTGTCTCATCACTGAACCGCAACAAGTTACAATGTTGCTTCAAAATTATCTGTTCAGAAATCTTCTGATATGGAGATTGTCAGTCAATTGTAGAAGATTTTATATTCTTTTTTTCCCGTACAACCTTCTAACAGCTAAACCATTTCTATGGTGAAATTCAGGGAGTTTTGTTATTGACCTCAGTGGATCCAGGACTTCACCCTGTCTAAGCAATCTTGATTTTGTTTATTCTTCAATCCAAATGTCTCATCTGCTACCAAGGACATTTGTTCATCAAACATAGTTCAATTTTTCTGCAACATCTTCTGGAACACTGTTAGTCAAATTATATTTTGTTCCCAGTGAGACCAAAAAAATTAAGTGAATTCAATTCAGGACTGAAGGCCTATCAGTGTCACACTTCATATGTATGATTTTGAAGGTCAATATGCCCACCAATTGGCACCATGAATAGTTCCTGTTATATGAATATCTGAGGCTCTCTCTGGTTTGGAGCTTGGGACAAACACTTAATCTAGTGTACACGAAAGAAATGTTTCAAGTGCGGGTTTATCAAGTTTTATACTTGGTGAAATTTAGCATATATTACTAAACTGTGTACAACATATTTTGAGGTTAATAGCAAAGCACTAAAATTTTCACTTCCAGATCCATGGTACTCAATAACATTTTTCCTTGTGCTGCTAAAGCATCTAAATTGTACAGTGGTCACACTTTAAGTTTCTTCCATTTTTGAAAGATTCTGCTTGTTTGAGAGATATTCCCTAAATAAGAGAGAGATCCCCTATGACTCCCACAATCATAAAATGGGTCAATGATGGAGCTGGGAATAGTACCCACAAGAACTAACTCCTAGTCCCCTCCTGCATCTTTAAGAAACTACATGTGGGTAGGAGAGGAAAAAGAGGGATTACCTGTCCTCCCTTCCATTGACAATTTTAAAAAAAAATATTCGTATGGGCTAGCTAGACGGAAGAAGGTACAGGTCTATGGGCTATGACTGGTAGTTATTAATGATAGATGTACATGACAAGTAAAGGTAAAATGTGCTAAGCAAAAATTTGATTTTTTGTCATAAAAATCTTATATTGTTAAATCAAGAGTCAATGCAATATAGAACAGTAAATACACAACTAGCAGAGAGTGAGATGTAGGCTTCAAAGATGGAATGCTTTCCACTCCCAGGACAGGTTTTCCAATAATTATGGTAAAGACAGCAGGTGGAGAAGCATAATTGGCATAAAAGGCAATAGGGGTTGAGATGTTATAAACAGAACAGCATTAATAGCAGGCATATACAGAGAAATACAAGTCAATTCTTACGTTAATTAAAAATAATGGTGAAACAACAGAAAAAGCATGTGTTAGTTTGGTGTAAATTGGCAATGTTCAGGAAGCAGTTCATATCAAAGTGAATTATAGTGGTTTAATGTGAAATTTCAATGAAATTCTCTTTAAGAGGATCTGGAACAATGTTTATTTTACTGGTATTATCCATAATACTCATACACTATTCTTGTTGGACACATAGTAACAGTTTAAAGGTAGATTCATCTACAGGACAACTAACTATGAAAGAACAGAGAAAACAGTTCATCCAAAACAAAACACTTTTAAATGAATGTACCTGTCTTGTAGGATGTGGAAGAAAGGGAGGGCAGGTGAAGGTGTGTGATGGATATTCCTTTCAACAACTTAAATAAAAAGAAAATATGGAGGACATAGATACAATAATTCCCATTAAAATGGAGCAGATACTACAGAAAAAAATAGTATCTGATTATTTTATGTCATCTCACCATGAATCAAAAGGCAATTAGATAAATTTTTCAGAAAGAATCTGTTAAGGTTCCCATATACACTAAAATATCATAATGGATCCAGATCATTATAATCAAAACCTGAGCTGGATCTTGTTGACACTGTTCCACTGTGTATAAATACTTATTCACTGAACCAGAGAGGGAGTGAGCATGACTCTGTAGCCTTGTGATTAGGGCATTATCTAAGTGGTGGAAGACCCAGGATCCAGTTCCCCAGATCCAATAAATATATAAATATTTATACACAGCAGAACAGCTTCAACAGGAGAGTTTGAAAGAGACCTGCCCCAGAATACCCCATAACCCAGGGGTTTGGCCACTCTCCTGGGACAGGGGAGACCTAGATTCAAGTCGCTGCTCCACAACAGGCAGAGTGGGCACTTGAACAGGGTCTCACATCCTGGGTGAATGCTCTAATCCCTATGCTGAAGGTTATCATGGGGCCAGTTCCTCCACCTGTGTCGTTTGCATGGGTTCACGTGTGCCCAGACACCTACTGGATTGGGCCCATAGGTGAAGCAACACCTAATTTGAGAATCTTGCTAGGGCCTAGGCGTGAGTTAGGCAATGAGCTGCTGGGCAGTGTCTGGGCAGCCACTGAAATGTAGGCACCTAGGGGACTTGAACAGCAGGAACTTAGCCCTGGTCTACACTAGGACTTTACGTCAAATTTAGCAGCGTTAAATCGATGTAAACCTGCACCCATCCACACGATGAAGCCCTTTATTTCGACTTAAAGGGCTCTTAAAATCGATTTCCTTACTCCACCCCTGACAAGTGGATTAGCACTTAAATCGGCCTTGCTGGGTCGAATTTGGGGTACTGTGGACACAATTTGACGGTATTGGCCTCCGGGAGCTATCCCAGAGTGCTCCATTGTGACTGATCTGGACAGCACTCTCAACTCAGATGCACGATTGTCTGCCGTTGCTCTGACACAGGGAGGGGCGACTGATGACACGGCTTACAGGGAGTTAAAATCAACAAAGGGGGTGGCTTTACATCAAGGAGTATTTCAGGCAGGACTTCACGGAGGGTTCCAATAAGAAATGGTGCACTTAAGTTATTGTTCTTATTGGAACAAGCAGGTTGGTCTGGCCTCTGATTGATACATGGCTAGATTTACCTCGCTGCACCTTCTCTGTGAGTGATTGCAGTGTGACCTAGAGGAATGAGTCCCCTAGATGGGGGGCACGGGGGTTGCAAATGAGTACAAGATAAATCTGGTCTATTTCTTGTTTTGATACACTCCATCTATCTTTTACATCTTTGGCTGGCAGCAGACGGTGCAGAAGGACTGCATGCCATCCACATCTCATGGCTGCTTGGCAGAAGATGGTACAATAGGACTGCTAGCCATCCTCATCTCTTGCCTGCCCAGTAGAAGATGGTACAAGAGGATTGCTGGCAATCCATATCGCCTGCCTGCTCACCATAAGATGGTTCAATAGGACTGACTGCAGGACTAAAGAGAATGACCTGATCAAGTCACTCCAAATTTAGTCCCTGCGCCCATGTCTGCCCAAGCGCTCCTGATCGACCTCACAGAGGTGACCAGGAGCACCTCGGACATGACGATGATGGCTACCAGTCCTACTGTACCGTCTGCTGCCATAAGGCAATGGGTTGCTGCTGCTATGTAGCAATGCAGTACCACGTCTGCCAGCACCCGGGAGACATACGGTGACGGTAAGCTGAGTGGGCTCCATGCTTGCTGTGGTATCGAATCTGCACGGATAACCCAGGAAAAAAGGTGCAAAACAATTGTCTGCTCTTTCTTTCACGGAGGGAGGGAGGGAACGGGGGCCTGACGACATGTACCCAGAACTACCCGCGACAAGGTTTTAGCCCCATCAGGCATTGGGATCTCAACCCAGAATTCCAATGGGCAGCAGAGACTACAGGAACTGTGGGATAGCTACCCACAGTGCAACACTCCAGAAGTCGATGCTTGCCTCGGTACTGTGGAAGCACTCCGCCAAGTTAATGCACTTAATGCACTTAGATCATTTTCTGTGGGGACACACACACTCGAATATATAAAACCGATTTCTAAAAAAACAACTTCTATAAATTTGACCTAATTTCATAGTGTAGACATACCCTTAGGTGCTTACCTAGTTAGGTAGCAGCTGAGCAGGGGTGTTATGAATACCAGTGCTGCCTAAATGTTGGTCTTACATGCCAAAAGTGGCAGTTAGATGCCTAAGGGTATGTCTTCGGATCGACCCCCGAGTGATCTCCCATTGACTCCTGTACTCCAGGGCCACGAGAGGCACAGGCAGAGTCGACGGGAGAGCAGCCGAAGTCGACTCACTGCGGTGAAGACACCACGGTAAGTCGATCTAAGTACGTCAACTTCAGCTACGTTATTCACATAGCTGAAGTTGCATAACTTAGAACGATCCCCCGCCACCCCCCCCCCCCCGCCAGTGTAGACCAGGGCTAAGTCTCTTTGTGAATCTGGACCTTGGTAGACATTCACACCTGAGCCAAGTGCACTACTTTAATGATGTTTCACACTCACTTTGCACAGATGTAAATTATTACACGAAGTACAAGGCATTGGGGAATCAGAGTCTGGCTCTTTGGCTAGTCTCCAAGACAGTGACAACCCTCCTGTGTTTAACCTCATTTATTAGTGTGCCATACCAGCTATTTTTCAACTTTCCTCTGATATTTTCATTTGGGAATTCTGCCCACTGCACATTTAGTGCACCTAATTCAAAACTGAAAACTACAAAATGGGTCAACTGAAAAATGGAGTCAAGTGTCACAAAATCAAATAGGACACATGAAATACTCCCCTTTGAGGTAATTTCTACTGGTGCATTTTTAATGTGCAGTCAAATGAAGAACAAACCAACTATTATGTTCACTACTACGTTTGTATGTACCATTTGACATACAAAATGGCCACCTAGAGATGTATATCTCTTCAGTAATTGATATCAAATAAATATTATTTTGTCAAGGATTTAGCACAGTGATGGGCAACCTGCGGCCTGCGGGCTGCATGCAGTCCATCAGGATAATCTGATTGCGGGCCACGAGATATTTTGCTGATGTTGACCTTCTGCAGGCATGGGCCCCCTCAGCTCTCAGTGGCTGCGGTTTGCTGTTCCCAGCCAATGGGAACTGCGGGAAGTGTTGGGCCATAGGGGCCACTTCCCGCAGCTCTCATTGGCCGTGAACGGTGAACCATGGCCACTGGGAGCTGCAGGGGCCATGCCTGTGGATGGTCAACATCAGCAAAATGTCTTGTGGCCTGCAATCAGATTACCTTGATGGGCTGCAGGTTGCCCACCACTGATTTAGCATGACATTTGATGGAAAACCATGCCAACAAATGCCCATCAAATGCCACATATCTTCTCAACAGGACAATGAGTTATGTCCACTGGCAATCATAAGCATCCAAAATATTGAGAAAAGCATGGTTATGTGTTGGAGGTAAAAATAAAAGTAAATATTTGCGATGAGAAGGAGAAGTATCATACAACAGTATATATCTGATGCCAAGCAATTCAACACCAAGAAGCAAATACGATACACAGCATTTTAGTCAGTTATTGAGCAAGAAAAAAATGAAACAAATAGTTTTTGTTTTGCAAAGTAAAAAGTACATTTTTCCATGGCTCTAAATGGAGCAGATACTTCTGAGTTGAGAATAGGAGAATTAAAAGGTAGCGAATAGTAAATTTAAAGCCTCGGCCAGGGCAAAGTCATCAGCTGCAAAAACAGCACTACCATCCGCACGTTCATGAGTTATGTATCTGAATATAATCCTCAGCATCAGTTCTTACTCAGAAGCTCTACTTCTGCAAATCACCTTTGGGGATGATGTCAGGTGCTGAGTCGAATAGCACATCCACTGATTAGCACCTGATAATGAGCAAGATTAGCCATCAGTACTTTTGGTGGCAAACTTCCAGAGTGTCATGATTAAGGCTATGTTTTAGTCATGGGTATTTTTTGTAAAAGTCATGGTCAGGTCATGGACTGTGAATTTTTATTTACTGCCCATGACCGTCTATGACTTGTACTATATACCTCTAACTAAAACTTGGGTTGGCGGTTGCGGATGCTCTGGGGGGACAGTCCAGGGGTGCTGCAGGTGCTGGGGGGTGGCCAAGGACCTCCGCTGGTGCTGGGGGGCAGGCAGCGCATGTTCCGGAACCCCTACTGGTGCTGGGCGGGGGGAGGGTGGCAGGGCTGGCAGGTTCCCTACCTGGCTTCGCATGTCCCTGCATCTCCAAGGGAGAGGGAAAGCTAGCAGGTCTCCATACACAGCCCCTGCCACAAGCTCCAGCTCTGCAGCTTCCATTGGCTGGGAACCGCAGTCAATGGGCACTTCAGAGGCGATGCCTGTGGGCAGGGGCAGTACACAGAGCCTCTCCACCTAGAAGCTACAGGGACATGCTGGCCACTGCTGGGGACTCTTTCCCCGCACCACTGAGGTAAGACCCACTCCACACCCCAACCCGCTGCCCCAGCCCTTAGCCCCCCCCACATCAAAGCTCCCATTGTGCCTGGCCTAGGGCTGCCTGATCTGCTCGGGTAGCCCTTGAACCAGCTGCACCGATCACTGCAGAAGTCACGGAGGTCACAGAAAATCACAGAATCCGTGACTTCCATGACAGACACACAGCCTTAGTCCTGACCGTTGCTCTCCCAAAGAAAATCCTACTGCTGAAGAGCCCCTGTATACAGAGAACCATTCTAAAAGCTGTGGCTTAACACTATTAATTATTATTAACTACACGGTAAATGCCTTTCCAGATTTCAGTAAACTTCCCCTAGGTAGCTGTCACTACAGCAACTACCCCTTTGCTGATCAAAATAAGTGAAGATGGTTTCTGCCTTCTCAAGGAGATTCAATACCAAAAATTAACTGATTCTAGGAGCTTATAATTATTTTAAGGAAGTATACTTTCCTCTATAGAGAGAGATGCAGAATTTGTTATCTGTCTAGAATAGAGCTGGGCAGATGCCAATAATTCCATTCTGTGGAGGATTTCAAGATTGCAAAAATTGGTTTCACTCAAACTTGGAACACCTCCCCCCCAAAACAAACAAACAAACACAAACATTTTTTTTTTAAATTTCTCTCCAAGATATTATTGGTCTCTGCCCAGCTCTACTGGGCACTCTGGCTCTCGGGCAGCCTTCTTGCATGGGCATAATCTGAAGACATAATCTGAGGGCATAATCTGAAGACCACAGGGTTGCACAGACATACAGTAACTAAGGACTTACTTTGCCCCACAGAACATTTGTCATTGGTAATGATGCACAATAATTTTAATGGCTAGTCTTTCCATTGCCAGAACTGCCTTTTTGTTTCTTTTACATTTTTGAAAAATGTGATTTAGAAATTATGAAGTTATATCTGTTAAAAACTGCCTACTGCATATAATGTATTTATTTCACAGTGTGATCCTACTGTAAGAAAGGCTATTGGAGCAGAAAAGTATTTTGCTTGTTTGGATGGAATGTAAAACACTTTAGTGGCATGTTTTAATGTATACCAGAACATTAAATGAAAAGAATGTCCTGCACCTTTAAGAGTAAAAGACAAATATATATTAGGGCTATCCTCAGCCCAAATACAAAGTAAAGGAACTGTAACTTGTGGCCTTCTTTAGCCAAGACCAGAATGAAAGTCTAAAGTGTGTCTTATTTCAAAACATATCCAAAACCATCCTTTCCTCTGCTGTTCTTCTATTTACTGTACCCCCTCATATATTTCTCTCTCATAATCCTTCTTCTGCCAGGTTTATCCTACTCTCCAGATCTCCCTCCACATAAACTGCTTAGCTTATAAGCCTGTTCTTTCTTTACTTCCTCACAGTCTCCCATCTTCTTCTTTCTTTTCCTGTTCTCTCTTAGGACAAGTCAGCTTTTCAGACACATTGCAATGCTCCTCCTGCTGATTTAACTCTCGTGCTATGCCCACATAATAAAATCACCTGGATGAGAGGCATAGAGCTTTTTGCAATGTAGCTAGAGTGACACATTGTCAGTGTCGACACTGCATTGCTTATGTCACCCTGAGAGACCTCCAGGAGGTGTCCCACAATGCCCATCATGACCGCTCTGGTCACCAGTTTGAACTCCACTGCCCTGCAGCCAGGTACACAGGCATTCACCCCTCTTCCTTTAAAGGCTCGGAGATTTTTGAAATTCTACTTCCTGTTTGTTCAGCATGGATAGCTCACATTGCATCTTCCCAGCTGTCCATGCTGGCTCCCCGCAGCAAATGTGTTCCCGACTGAAGTACACCGGACTTGTTGGATCTGCTGAGTCTGTGGGGAGAGGAGGTTGTGCAGTCGCAGCTCTGCTCCAGACATATGAACTTGGATACCTATGGGCAGATTGCTCATAGCATGGAGGAGAAGGGGCACAAAAGGGACACACAGCAGCGCCATACTAAAATCAAGGAGCTGAGTCAGGCATACCAGAAGGCATGGGAGGCCAATCGTCAGACTGGTGCATTGCCAAACACATGCTGCTTCTACAAGGAGCTGCCTGTCATCCTCGGCAGTGGCCCGCCTCCACCACCAAGAGTCCCATGGATACCTTGGGGGTGGGAGGCTGGAAGCAGTGGCCAGTGGAGTGAATGCCAAAAGCAATCTTGAACTGTTTCTTTCCATGGCACACAGCAGGCAGGCAGCACAGTGTCAATATCAGATTTGCAGCTCATGAAATACTATAGGATCAGCTGTGATGTGTTCATAATGCTCATCACAAGACTAGAGAGCAGTGCAGGATCCATGCTTTCCGACAGAGATGGCTGGTGCACAGTTTACAGAGGCCTTTGAAAAGTAGCATAAAATATAGTCAGAAGCCCACAGAATGATGGGACAGAGAAAACTGCATCATGGGATAGTAAGCCCACCCCATGGGGCACTGAGAACTCTTCCCAGAACTGCCAGTGGCAGACGGTGGTGCGTTGCACAGTGGGATAGCTACCATAGCTACCCATAACTCTCTCTGTCAATGCAAGAGTACGATCAATGGACGTGCTCAATCATCACAAGATGCATGCAAAGGCAATTTAATTACATCAGTAGATGACTGATGTACCTTAAGTCAACAAAACTGTGTAGTATAGACATGCATTTATTAACAACTCACCCCCCTCTTATCTTCTGACCCCATCCCCTAGTGTATTAAAAATAAGATAACTCACACAATATGTGACAACCATCATTCTGGCCACTTTGCTTGTACACTGTACCCCTTTTCCCCTCCCATTGCCTTTTTTTAGTTTTCTAAATGTTCTATTTACATTGTACAGCCTTCAGAACTGGGTATGTCTTCATGTTATGTTTGCTCTAGACTTAGCATGATAAGACCCTAATCTTGAGTGGACTCTTTCAGCACAACTTGAATAAAGTGAAAGACAGAAAACCCTCTGGGTCAACCTTCAAGTTCCATGTCTTTCTCCTAGAACTGGAAGGAAATCTTCCATCTAGATATTTTTTATGAGAAAAGCAGTTTCTATAAAAATCAAAATTTTCCCACAGGAAAAATTCAATTTTGTTGAAGTTTTTTATTATTATTATTATTGTTTTCCATCAGGAAAATCAAAATAATATTTTGTTTCATTCTGAGTCATTCCAAATGAAAACATTCTAGTTTGTCAATGTTTTGTTTCAAGTAAATTCAGCATTAATCTGTGTCTGCTTGCATTGCCATGGTGCCTCATGGGAGTTGTAGTTTGGGTGCCTTCTGCCCCTATTCTCATCACTCATTTTTGCAGCCTCACTTCTGGTTGAATAGATCTGGTGCTTCATGGGAGATTTAGTCCAGCCAGGGAGGCTGGCCCAGAGAGGAGATGGGAGAATGAGACAATTCACATGAAGTACCATGGCAGCACAATGGGCCACAGCTTAATGTTGAACCAAGTTGAAATGAAACATTGCAAATTGAGGAATGTTTCAAAGTTTCATTTTTTATCAGAAATGGCAAAAACAAAATGCTCAGAATACATTTGTTTCAGAACTTTCAAGTTTGTAAAAAACTATCCCAGCATTTGACTCCAGGTTAACAAACCTGATCCTGAAAAGCAAATTTCAAAATATCTGAATTTTCCTGAAGACATACATTCCAATTTTTGACCAGCTCTACCTTCAAGAGAACCTACCTCCTTTATTCTTTTTACAAGACTGACCCTCCATTATTTCACAAAGCGTCACTCTTTTATTCTAGTTGTGACAGTCTGTACCCTTATGCAGTGATGAGCTGCCAAAATCTTAACAACCTGTTCCCTCCTCACCCCATGAGGGGGACATGGACTGCCCCCGCCCACTGGGACTCCTGCCCCATCCAACCCCCCGCATTTCTTAATGCCCCCCGGGACCTCTGCCCCATCCACCCCCTCCCCTGTCCCCTGACTGCCCCCAGAACTGGGCACAAGGGTCTCGTGGGCCACTGTAGTGGGTGTCCACCGCACCCTGCCTCTAAGAGCCAAAAGGACCTGCCAGGGGGCGAGGTGGGGAGTCCCAGCAGTGCTTACCTGGGGTGGCTCCCAGGAAGCATCCGGCAGGTCCCTCTGTCTCCTTGAGGCAGGGTAGCATAGTTAGGGAGGGAGCGGGGGAGCGACTGCCCCCCCACCGATCACATCAAAAGTGGCGCCTTAGGCACCAACTCCCTGGGTGCTCTGGGGCTGGAGCACCCAAGGGGAAAATTTGGCGGTGGCTTCATGCTCAGGCCCAGGGAGGCGGAGGCGAGCTGGGGTGGGGAGCAGTTCCCGTGCATGCCCCCCAAGTTATCTACTGTGGCGCGAGCGGCCCTCCTCACCCCCCCCAACTCACCTCCGCCTCCCCCTCCCTGGTCCTGAGCATGAAGCCACTGCTTGCTTCTCAGCCCTCCCAGGCTTCCCGTGTGAACAGCTGATTTGCGGGAAACCTAGGGGGACGCGGAGAAGCAGGGTGGGACAGTGCATTCAGGGGAGGAGGCGGAGTGGAGATGAGGTGAGCTGGGGCTGGGCGAGGAGCTGCCGGTGGGTGCTTCAGCCCCGGAGCACCCATGGAGTCAGCGCCTAAGGCACCACTTTTGGCCAGTTGTTAGGGGCTTCTAAATTTAACAACTGGTTCCAGTGAACCTTATGCCCTTATGTTTACTCTTGTTACAAGATTATGATAAATTTTGTACAAAGTATGCCTTGTGAGGTATCATTTGAAAACTCATATTTTACAAGGACAATAGTGATCAGCACATCATGTGTGGCAACATTGTATGTAAAGTTATGAAATGCTACTGTATAAAGCAAACAAGGACTTGTGGCACCTTAGAGACTAACAAATTTATTTGAGCACAAGCTTTTGTGAGCTACAGCTCACTTCATCAGATGCAAGACATGTTCCAAGTCTAAGGAAACAGCTTCAAATCACTTCCCAGAAACAAAAGGCCAGCCAGCACCTCAGCCAGGCGTCCGCGTAATCAAATGGACTATTACCTGATTAAGTGCCATTCTTTGGCAGGAAGAAGGATGTGAGTGAGAAATTTACATCTTGGCAATGGAATAGTTGGAAATTCCCATGGAAACAGACTCCCTGTCTCCTGAACCTCGGCTGAAGATGATTATCAAAGAAAAGCAGAGCTATAAGAAAGGAGAACAAAATCCCCCAAACATTCCTCCTTTCTCTCTATCCACGGCAACCACACCACCTGAGGACCAAAAACAGCTTTGAACTGAGGGGGGAAAATCCTGCCTGAAAGGAGTTCAGCCAGTAAGACTGCAAAAGCATGTGGTGAGAGAAATCTTTGCTTTGAATTCAATAGCTTTATAAGTTAGGTATTAGTTTGCATTTTACCTTTTATTTCTTTGTAACCAATTCTGACTTTTATGTCTCATTACTTGTGATCACTTAAATCTCTCTTTCTGAAGTTAATAAACGTGTTTTATTCTTTTATCTCAACCAGTGTGTGTTTGGATTGAAGTGTTTGGGAAACTCTATTTGCGATAACAAGGTTTGTTCATATCATTTTTCTATTAATGAAATGACAGACTTTCTATAAGCTTCTGTTGTCCAGGAAGATACTAGGCAGTACAAGACGTACATTTCTGGGGACAAGTCTGGGACTGGAAATTTGCTGGTGTCTCTCTCCAATATAATTCAGGAGTCGCTGGGTAAGAGCACTCATGTAATTCATCTGGGGGTAATTTACATGCTAGAGGCTGTGTGTAATCAGGCCAGGGAGTGGTTGCTTTCACAGACAAGTAGTGTAAAAGGTGCCCCATGTTGGACAATTGAGGAGCCATAGCTGTCCATCAGTCCAGATTGTACCCTGAGTAATCTCACACTAGTATTCTGAGATTAACTAGCCATATATGACCTAGTGTTAGTACCACGTAAATCCCATCATTCATAACAGCTATCAGTGGTATTTTCTACTAGCCAGAGGGTTCACACATTTCCTGCCAATCTGTGCAATGGGTCAATAGTACAGCATATCATAGGACACCATTTAAATCTTGGCGTGAAATCCTGGCTTCATTCAATTCCATGAGAATTTTGCTATTGGCTTAAATAGAGCTAGGAATTCACCCTTTATATTTACTACACCACAATAATTCCTTACCTAATTTGTAGTATACCCTATATTAAAAGAGGAATTCCATAAATACTGCAGTAAATTTGCATGCTCTGAAAGTTAAGTATTAAGATAATAATGCAACTCATTATACATGTAAGAAAATTCCACAAAATGCATTTCTTGTCTTTATTTGAATCTTACATCTCATATTTAAGAAAACTAAATGTAGTTTATTGGAATATGCAGTGGCACGGACATTGAAATAAATACACACTCATGCACACTAAAATATGTACATGTACTGTAAATTCATCTGAATCTTACATTGTATCTTAAACCTGTTTAATTTGAATGTGTAATCAATCACAGGTGTATCCTCCTCGCCCACTCAAACCATGCATGGAAATTGAATATAAAAAAACAATTTTAATACAACATTATGGATGAGAAGTTGAACACCTGAAAATTATGAAATTCAAAGATTTTCCTCAGCAACAATATTTTAGCCATATTACAAGCTTATAGAAGCATAAAGCTGAACAGCAAATAGAACAATATAATAATATACTATGTATGTGAAGGGAATTGAGTTATAGTATTCTGTGGAATATAATTTTTGCAACTTTTAAAATTCTTCTTCTTAACATTCTATTAATGCAGATTTTTTGCATTGAAGTGTAAATTAGTTTACAAAGAGGAAATGACTCAGTTATTCCTATTTCTGCTACATTGTCTTCTGTGGGATGGAAGAATGGGTTGTCATATATAGACATATGGAAATATATAATGATATCACTGTCCAGTGCTTCTGATCGGTTTTTTTTAAAACTAATTGGTTTTGATTTTTTTAAAATATTATTAACTTGAAGTTGCCAAGGTAGAATTTCTATCACATAGAGCAAATTCACCCCCTGCAGAAGATTAGCACAAAGCAAATGCACCATCTTGCCCCTATTTAGAGGACTTATGTGAAATTTAAATAGGACATAGGCCTTGTACTGATTATCTACATAGGGGTGAATTTCACCCATAGTGCAGATGGCAATAAGTACACGAAGGTAACTACTTCTTAGGTGAAAAATAAATGATGGATTCTTTGCTTTTTAGGTTGAAACTATACATTGGTGGGTAGGAACATCTTATATTTTTCTCCTTTCTTCAATGCTGGCTTCAGTGTCAGGTCCAGGTCATGTGTGGACAGTTTAATGAGTAGAGACAGAGTCAGACATCTGGAATCAGAGTCTTGGGTTGATCCAGGATCAGGAACCAGGGGTCAGAGTCAGGTGTTAAGGCCAAGTAAGGAGATGGATGGTAAGGCCTAGGAACCAGACAAAGCTGAGACAGGTATCAGAGCCAGGAGTTAAAGCCAAGGCCAGGAACCAGGGAGCAGAAGGAGAACGAGGAAGTACAATCTGTAGCAGCAGCTAACTGGGATGCCACCTAATTGAACAAACTTCCTGTATCCTCCCCAGGCTTAAGTAGTATGTGCAGACCAATCAGTTATTGGGAATGTCTTGTCAATCTGGCCCTCTGTTGGTGGCACATCCTGTGGTGCATGGGAGTCCCTGAGGCTCATGACCTGCCAAGTGTGTCTGTTGCTAGAGCTAGTAGTTGGTAGTATGGAGGTGATTGCAACCCTGGTACAATACAAACCCAGGTTCTAGACCTCCTGCTCCTTACATTCAAACAGCTTTTATAAAAAGGTGTCTTCATTGTGCAGATGGAAAGCCAAACAATCTTCTTACTCTTTTCCATCCCAAGTGCTCCATTCTATACGACCTACGTTTTCCTTTTACAAGTACTGGGTGAAACTCATTCCTGTGCAAAGTGTCAGCCCAAGACCAATGCTTAATTTATACCCTACTTATATACGTAAAATGAATATTATATACAGACAAGGACAGCCAATAGCGCCATTATAGTATGCAGTCTCATAACCTTTGTTTACTTTATATTTCAGAGACTCAGACATTTTACCCAACTCTGTGTTGACTCTTTGTTGTGCTATAGTACAAGCTAGAATCCAGTGACTCTAGCACATGAACATGTTACAATATGTCATATATGGTAAGTGAATACATAAGCCCTTTGGCTGCATTGGATTGAACACAATGGAATTCATTGTCCACTTAAACTGGTTTTTTCCATCTTTTTATGTTACAGAACAGCTTTTATTTAAAAAAGGAAAAAGAAAAAAAAGATGATGATAAGCAGGCAGAGTACTCACTGATAAATGTTAGAAAACTATAACTCTCTCAGTTCTCAAGATTTCTAGAGAAGACATTCACACTCCCGTTACAAAGTTAAGACATATTCTTGCACCCATTTACTTCAGTGATCATAGGATCAGGTTCTAAATAAATGAATGTTTCATAAGGTCATAAAAATAGCTTATTCTATATTGTCACTTTAATATGCAGAGTTTCATTAGGACAAATGTGAGTGCAGCATGTGTGAACATCACCACTGCAGCTTGCTGAGATACATTCTCTGGTTTATGAAAAAGCAGAGATAATAGCTGTGCAAAATCCCACATCAAATGCACAGAGCACAAATTAGCTCTGCCTCTGGGAAAGTCTAAGATGTACATGGATGTTTTTGAAAGATATTCATAATTAGGATTTTTTTAATCGACATTCTTTCTTTTCTGCAGGCAGGACATGTATCTTTCCCTGCAAATCAAATACACCATAATAAATCCACAATAAAACTTCTGTAGTTTAACTGTTACGTTACATTGCTCTAAAACAAAGTAGAATGGCCATGCAATGGGTTTATGGGGAAAAAAATCACTGCTCATAACAGGCAAGAAGTGAAAATAAATGTCTGGCTCTGCAGTGTGCTGAATGGCCATTGCAAGGCTCTGGGTGCCCTCAACTTCCATTGAAGTCACTCACCAACTTGCAAGAGATGCTCAGGACCTTGCAGACTCAGGCCCTACATTACCTGCAATAGCACTTTTTACTTAAACAGCAACAGCCTCTGATATCCCCAGTTCACGTTCATCATTCAACTGTTCTCTGACAAGTGCATATTCAGCATTCGGCTACCCGCACCCTACTCCCAATCCTCCCTGCGGCTTCTGCCTACACCAGTATAAACAGAGATAAAAGGAAAGGGGAGCAGGGACTGGGAGTTCAGAAGAGTATAGCTCCCCATCCTCCTCAGAGTAGAGAGAGTTCTCTCTCCTCCTTGGATGGTGTGATGAGATCTCACTTTTTTCTTTCAATTTATGTTAGCCAAGGGAGTGTGTCCCCCTCTGCTCTCCAAAACTCCACCCAAGAGATCAGTCCCTAGCAGAGACACACTCCACAGGATTATATCATTCCAGAATATCACCTTCTCACCTGGGGAGTGACAGACTCCTCTTTTCTTCTGTAATAAAGAAATCACTTTGGTAATCTCCCTGCTTCCCCTGGTCATGGCAACACAGGACTGCTCTGGTCAATATAACGTATTCTCATTTTAAATACAATCTATTTCAGGTACTTACATAACCTCTATTACTTTAGTATCTAAATGCCTAAAATAAATCCACAATAGATAATACATACAAAACAGGTTTCATGTTACAATATGTGAATTAAGCTGCCACTTAGCAAAATCAGCTTCCTCTGATAAATCTCATTACCAAAAGTCCCCAAACTAGGGTGAACCAGCATTAACACCAGTTAGAACCTTGGCCACACCACCAAACAAACAAATGATGCTCCTGTGACCAGGGGTCCAGGTAGGGGCCAGACAAGGTCACTCAATTAGGTTGAACTGCAAAGAATGGGGCAGACAAACCCCAAAGCTGGTGGATATTCCAATACTTAGATTTACCAAACCAGCATAAAACAGCTGCTTTCTTACCTCACTGGTTATTCAGAAGCCCAAAACAACACAGTTCCTTTAAAGTGATCCAGTCTCAGGCCTCCATCCAGGTACCCAAGTCAAATATGATGAAGATTTCTGAAAATCTTATTTAATCATAAATATATAAATAAATATAAACATTTATATATAAATAAAGGTTCTACCAATCCCAAAGGATCTGACACATTACCTCCCAGGTTATTGAATATTCCAGATCTTATCCAATTACATGCTACAGTCAATTCTTATTAACCAAACTAAAATTTATTTTAAAAGAAAAGAGAGTTTGGTTAAGAGATCAATATACATAAATACATGAGTTTAATTCTTGCGTTTCAGAGACACAGCAGAGATGGTGAGCTTTGTAGTTGCAAAGAGTTCTTTTAGAATTTAGTTCATAGGTTATAGTCCAATATCATCTTCATGGAGAACCAGCATAACTGGGACCTCAAACTTGCAACTCAAACTTCCCCTGATGAAGCTTAAGCAGATCTGAGATGACAGAATCAGGACCCAATAGTCTTTTATAGTGTTCTAGCATCCACTTGAACACTAGTCCTGGGTAAGGAATAGACTTTTGATGTAACCTTCTGCTTCCTAACCACCACCAGTAATTAGTTACACAAATTAACGTAGGACAATTTATCCATTAGGAAGTCTATCACAAATAGACCATTCACATACCTTTCCAACTTTTATTTTTAAGGAGGGCTGTGGGTCATTCAGCCTGCAAGCTGTTTAACCCTTTCTGGCCAGGAGTTATATTTTGTATAAGATTTGTTGCAATTTTATAACAGTGGTAGCAATACTGATTTGCATGGTTATATTTTAATCAGACAACGTCACAGCTGCTGATTGCTTGGTTTAATTATTATGGAATGAGAGAAGTCACTCCACTTGAAACTGCTAAGAACTGCCCACCAATCTATGTGCAGTGCTTACACTTCTGCCCAAAAATTTCCCAGGGGATAACACAGAGACATGTCGGACAATATTTTCAAAAATGGGTGCCTCCAGTTAGGTTCCTATCGGTGGGATTTTCGAGAATGATACAGTGATTTAGAAGAACAAATCCTATTGACTTTCAGTGGGACTTTTGCTCCTAATCACTCAGGCTGTTTTGGAAATCTCATCCTATTTCCATATTTATGCACGTAAATAAATGGACTGGTTTTCAAAAGTGCTAAGGGCTTACCAGCTTCCATTGACTTCACTGAAAAGCAAGTCACTAATTTTTGCACCTAAATATGGATGTAGAAACGTAATTATGAACAACTATTTTTTTAAACAAAACGTCACTCTCATGTTTGGTTATGTGTTTTTTACATAAGAACAGTCATACTGGCTCAGACCACAGGTCCATCTAGCCTAGTATGCTGTCTTCAGACAGTGGCCAATGCCAGGTACTTCAGAGGAAATTAATAGAACAGGTAATCATGAAGTGATCCATTTCCTGTTTCCCATTCCCAGCTTCTGGCTTTTGTTTTTGTTTTTCTTTGCACGCTGTGATACAGCATGGCCAGAAGGTAGCAGGAGAGTGATCTAGGAGATATATGTAAGTCCCAGGATGAGGAGAAGCCTTATTCCCTGTAGAGGGAAGAAAGGTTTCTATAGATTAGTTAAAAGTACCTGAAGCCAATTAGAGCACCTGAAGCTAGTCACCTGATAAAACCCCCCTGCTTCAATCAGCCAGGGGAAGGAGTTGAAGCAGAGGAGAATTTGGAGAAGTGCCGTGACTGGCTAGAAGACCAAGACCGTAGGTAAAGAGACACCCAGCTTGTGCAGAGAGAGAGGGCAGGAAGCTCCACAAGCTGAAGAGCAGGAAAGGGAAGTAGCCCAGGGGAAGAAAACACTAGTTCAAGTGGGTTACCACTATCCCTAGGGCCCCTGGGCTGGGACCCAGAATAGAGGGGGGGCCTGGGTCCCTCCCTCTCCACTACCCTTCTCTGGGTTACTAGTGGGACAGTAAATACCCTAGTATTCAGGGTCAGGAAACTGTGCCCTGAACCCCCCCCCCCCAAGAAGAGGAAGCATGGGACCCATCATAATCGTACTGGCAATTTGCCACAACACCTACACTTTTCACTCTCAGGAAAACTGCATAGCTCCTCTGTGGAACCAAACTTTGATGAGACAATATGTCATGCTACAGAGCAATGAAGTGGCAAATAATCAATTAAGTAAAATGCATCACATTATTTTGTGGAAAATGCACAGCATCCATTACACACAAGCACATGCCCACGCACACACACAACATTACAAGAATTTTTAGTATTGTACTGCAGGGGTTCTCAAACTGGGGGTTGGGACCCCTCAGGGGGTCACAAGGTTATTACATGGGGGGGGGTTGCGAGCTGTCAGCCTCCACCCCAAACCCCACTTTGCATCCAGCATTTATAATGGTGTTAAATATATAAAAAAGTGTTTTTAATTTATAAGGGGGGTCACACTCAGAGGCTTGCTATTTGAAAGGGGTCACCAGTACAAAAGTTTGAGAATCACTATTGTACTGTAAACCTTATGGAGAAAAGAGTCTGTATTTATGATTTCCCTTTCTGTAAAACAAATACTCTTTTTAAATCTCTCTGATTTTTTTTATTAACACTATGGGTTTGAACACTACCACACATTTTTCTTTCTTTGGAATCCTTTCAGTTGTATAATTTCTTCTGTATCAAAGGAAATAATCTAAATCAAATGTAGAAAGCAACATTTTAATTTGACGGGTGTCAGTTTTACTTCGGTCTTCTCTCTTATCCCTGTTTCAATGTATCTTAAAATATATATATGCAACTCATCTATTGCATTCTCAACCTACTACAGATTGAATTACTATCACAATTTTATGCAATTATCAACATTCTTTAAGTTTGCTATTTCTGAAATGGTATTTGAAAAATTACCCAGTTTTGATAAGCAATTGCTTAGAAATTTGAATATTCATTAGGTAATTATATTAGATTCCATGAGATTATGGTTTAGAATAGTAATTTTCATTTTTATATAAGATGTATAAAGCATTTTTTTATAGCTAAGTATAGTAAATTTGAGCAATGGACATTTCTATAATAGGATCTACAATACTATGTGCCAAATTCAGCTCTCATAATTCTGTAGGAGTTGCAGTCACATAAATTTTTGTGACTTGTCAGTGGACATTCTGTTAACTTATAGGATCCAATTCTGTAGCCTCTACTCAGGAAAAACTCCTTATTTAGGTTAATAAATAATTTTGCTTGAGTAAGGTCTGCATATTCATTACTGGTCCAGTGTTAATAGAAAATTTATTTTATGATTGATGCTGTCATGGTATATGATTCATGGTACATTTTGAGCAAGAGAAAGTTAACCACACTTACAGACACAAGAAAACAGGCTTTAACACAGCTTGAGTTCCAACTTTGCCTTTTCGTTTACCGAGAACCAGGCCCTGTCTGCAATTCTATGTAGTCCACAGAGACATCTAGTGCCTGAATAATTCATTACAAGTAAACATATCATTACAGACATTGTCCTTACTTAGGCAAAACTCTAACTGAATTCAGATGGAGTTTTTCACAGTGAGCTCTGAGTAAGGATTTTAGGATGTGGCCCATATTTATCTAATTACCATGAGAAGAATTCCCATGAGAAATGTGAGTAGCTGGTGGGAACGGTGAAGCTACGAGTGTAGCTGTCATGACCATATTGTATTAGCATGTCTAATAGGCCTTATTTCCTTTTTCTGAATGTCCAAACTGTATGCTGATCTCTGAAGTATCATTTCTGTTACATATTGAGATTCTGTGCCTTGTTGACTTTTGCTTTTTTTTAATTTCTGCTTCTTTGAATGATTGCATTCAAGAACCCGGATAGACTATGCATTTAGGACCAAATCTTAGTGCCTGGGGCAATGCAACTCTGTACTACTTCTCATAGTCAACTATGGCTAAGTGAAACAACTGAGTACAAAATAAATCAATAGAAACTTTAAAAAATGAAGTAAAATTAATGTGAAATAGCTCTGCTTTTAGATATGTAAGGACAAAACAGGTAACATGAAAGCTATATGGACAAATGCACAAGGCATGCTTGCTGATTTATTTTAATCTGGAGACAAAAATCCCTCAAAAAATCCCTTGTCAGATTTAGGTTGTGATGTGAGAAACCCAAATAATTGTCTCACCACTGACAAGATGTATTTTCAGGGTGGAGGGGGGAGTGATAAGATTCTATCTCATGCTTTCAAAACACCAGAAAGAAGCTGGAATTAAGACTCTTACAGAGAAAACTATTAGAAATCCAGTCTATGGTTTACATTGGATTATACACTATTTGGAATAGCTTTTTTCATATTTTTTCTTGAACAATTCATCATTAGGAAGTATAATAATTCCAGCTCTTAATCAGGAATTTTAATGAGGAAAAATGCCATTAGACTTATGTCATAAATATAAAGAGAAGGGTAAATACCTTTAAATCTCTCCTGGCCAGAGGAAAAATCCTTTCACCTGTAAAGGGTTAAGAAGCTAGGATAACCTCGCTGGCACCTGACCAAAGTGACCAATGAGGAGACAAGATACTTCCAAAAGCTGGGAGGAGGGAGAAAAACAAAGGGTCTGGGTCTGTCTGTGTGATGCTTTTGCTGGGAACAGATCAGGAATGCAGCTCAGAACTCCTATAAAAAGTTAGTAAGTAATCTAGCTAGAAATGGGTTAGATTTCCTTTTGTTTAATGGCTGGTAAAATACCTGTGCTGAATGGAATGTATAGTCTTGGTTTTGTGTCTTTTTGTAATTTCAGGTTTTGCCTAGAGGGATTCTCTATGTTTTGAATCTGATTACCCTGTAAGGTATTTACCATCCTGATTTTACAGAGGTGAGTATTTTACTTTTTCTTTAATTAAAATTCTTCTTTTAAGAACCTGATTGTTTTTCATTGTTCTTAAGATCCAAAGGTTTGGGTCTGTGTTCACCTGTACAAATTGGTGAGGATTTTTATCAAGCCTTCCCCAGGAAAGGTGGTGTAGGGCTTGGGGGATATTTGGGGGGAAGACATCTCCAAGTGGGCTCTTTCCCTGTTCTTTGTTTAGCATGCTTGGTGGTGGCAGCATAGGGTTCAAGGACAAGGCAAAGTTTGTACCTTGAGGAAGTTTTTAACCTAAGCTGGTAAGAATAAACTTAGGGGGTCTTTCATGCAGGTCCCCACATCTGTACCCCAGAGTTCAGAGTGGGGAAGGAACCTTGACAACTTATATCAATGAAAAATGGAAAACTATTTTCTGATTTTTGTCCCCATTTCTGTCCAACCCTACTGGCCATAATGTTTCCTCTTTAGTAGCTAATTTGGAATAATTATGAGCAGCAAAGCCAGAATCCACTATTCTTACTCAGTGGGACTTCTCCAATAGTGAAGTATAACACAGCGTGAGCAAGGGTGGCAAAATCTATCCCTTAAGGACATGATTTTGAGAAGCCCTCTCAATTATTACAGTTATAACTATGTAAAATGAAAATGAATTCATTCCAATACTAGGCAATTCAAATACTGCACAATACTCATACATTCTAATATTCATGCTAAAGAGCACCTTACTCTCCAAATATTCCCCATTAAAATCAATGAGTCTACTTTCAGAATAAGACACTAATCAGCGTAAGGGTGGCAAAGATTTTTCCTGTATACTATTATATTTTCTTGCAGACATTTGAGCCACAATAAAAGCATTATGACAATGTCTAAGTAATTCTCCAGAGAGAAAGTCTATAATTAATGAAAATGAGGCAGAAGAATGCCTAGTGCTATATAACTAATCAAGCCATAAATGACTTTTTAAACAGAATAGAAAGTGAACATTTGAAGCTATTTTTGTGACAGCATTGAAAGTCATGGAAAGAATGTAAGAAACAAATGTAAGATATGTAAACTGTGCCTTAAGGGAGGCAAATATGTATTGTTGTTACAAGGGAAACCACTCAAGTTATCTGAATTCCCAAACAATATATCCTCACAGAAGAAAAAAAATGAAACACTTCCCCAATAAAATATCATGATACAATGTAATAAAATAAATGATGTAACAAGAAAGACACAAACATGTTATTCCTCAAATCTCCTGTGAAAATGCATTCTGAAAAATATTAAAATTAAGTCAGCCATAATAATGCCTAATATTAATATAATTTACAAAACTACAGTCCTGTATACTTGGGCATGCTGTAGTTGCATCTTTAACTTGATTATTGCTTTGGGGGAGTGGATTAAATATTTATGTTGGGCACAAAATTTTGTTTTATTTCTTTTACAATCCATTCAGAGCATGCCTACATGAACTGGTGCTTGGGGAAGATACAGAGTTGGAAATCAAACATGAGCATCAACAAATATTCTTTTTACTCAGAAAACATGTTACCACCTAGATTATACAGAGATTCTTCTGTGAACTAAAGTAACAGAAGCCACTTTCTTTTTGACTTTCCTATTTCAGCATCAAAAATAGCGAGAGTGTTTGTTTCCAGATCTCTTATGTTTTATCTGAAAATAGATAATGCTTCGATTCACAGTGCAATTATGTCCTATAACTACTATTTATTTGCACTCCTGCAAACATGGCACATTGAAAAGTCATGGACCAAATTCACCCCTGGTGCAATTGGAATATATTCAAAGGACCTACGCATGGGATGAATTCAACAAGATGGACCCATTCCTGCAATTTGGTGTGATGCCATTCCTTGCTATGTCACCAGGTTGTAGGTAGCTTTAACTTCAGGGGTGATTTGAGCTTGGAAATACCTGCTTACTGAATGGGAGAGAATTGTCTGTAATGACTTCATTGCAGTTAAGTAACATTAGCATTAGGCTGTGTCTACACTGGCAATTAAACAACCCAACTTTTGTCTTTCAGAGGTGTTGAAAACCCGCCCCCTGAAAGACAAAAGTGTTGGCAACAACAGGTGCCAGTGTGAACAGCATGTTGTCAGCAGGAGCATTTGGGGTGGAAGTTTTTTGTCAGCAGGAGAGCCAACCAACAGCAGCTATACTGAGTGACTTTTAGCGGCACGGCTATAGCAACATAGCTGTGTCATAAAAGCTGTGTAGTGTGGACATAGCCTTAGAGCATGGCTACATTTGCAGATGTAGAGCGCTGTGAGTTAAACCAGCCCTCAGAGAGCGCAGTAGGGAAAGCACCGCAGTGCAGCAAGCGCACTAGCATGGCCACATTTGCAACACTTGCAGCGGCATTGGGAGTGGTGTATTATGGGCAGCTATTCCACAGAGCACCTCTTCCCATTCTGGAGCTGTGGCTTGTGGGAAGGGGGTGGGGCGGGGAGGGTGGGGCATGGTGGGTCCTGTCCCAATGCCCCATGATGCAGCGCTTTGCCTCCCAGCAATCCCTATGCTTCCATCCACATTTGGCACCATCTTTCAATGTTTTTTGTACTGCGCACTCTGTCTTCCCTTTTGGTCTGTGAGAATGGAGCCCAAAGTGCTGAGGAATATGCTGATGAGTCTTGCCAGCACGTCACGTTTGGCAGTCGAGTTACTCCTTAAGATCCAAATTGATAGTGAGGACTCCGACGATGATGTCGACTTGCATAACGCATATGACATGAGATTGCTTATGGCATTCACAGACATGCTCACCACCGTGAAATGCTGCTTTTGGGCTTGGGAAACAAGCACTAAGTGGTGGGATCACATCGTCATGCAAGTCTGGGAGGACGAGCAGTGGCTGCAGAACTTTTGGATGAGAAAAGCCACTTCCATGGGACTGTGTGATGAGCTCATCCCAGCCCTGCGGAGCAAAGACACGAGATTGAGAGCTGCCCTGCCGGTGGAGAAGCGGGTGGCTATTGCAATCTGGAAGTTGGCAGCTCCAGATAGTTGCCAATCAGTTGCTAACCAGTTTGGAGTGGGAAAGTCGACCGTTGGAATCATGTTGATGCAAGTTTGCAGGGCCATTAATCACATCCTGCTCAGAAGAACCGTGACTCTGTGTAATGTGCATGACGTAGCTGGCTTTGCACAAATGGATTTCCCTAACTCCGGCGGGGCGATAGATGGGACACATTCCAATTCTGGCAACAGACCCCCTAGCCTCTGAGTACATTAATCGGAAGGGGTATTTCTCTATGGTTCTCCAGGCGTTTGTGGATCACCATGGGCATTTCATTGACATTAACGCAGGCTGGCCCAGAAAGGTGCATGACGCACACATCTTTGGGAACACTGGCCTGTTCAGGAAGTTGCAAGCTGGGACTTTCTTCCCAGACCAGAAGATCACCGTAGGGGAAGTCGAAATGCCCATTGTGATCCTTGGAGACCCCGCTTACACTTTAATGCTGTGGCTCATGAAACACTACACAGGGAGCCTTGACAGCAGCAAGGAGCGGTTCAACAACAGGCTGAGTCGGTGCAGAATGACTGGAATGTGCTTTTGGCCATTTAAAGCTGGTGCTGTCTGTATGGGAAGCTGGTCCTGGTCGTTGGCAACATCCCCACAGTTATATCCGCGTGCTGTACCCTCCATAATATTTGTGAAGGGAAGGGTGAGAAGATTCACTCAGGCATGGAACTTGGAGGTTCCATACCTGGAGGCTGAATTTGAACAGCCAGAGAGCAGGGCAATTAGAGGGATCCAGTGTGGGGCTGCAAGGATTAGGTATGCTCTGAGGGAGCAATTTGAGGCTGAAAGCCACTAGTATTGTTTGGTGCCCTGCATGGGAGTGAAGAGCGGTGGTTCCAATGTTAGTAGGAAACTGTGTTTGTGACACTGACTTTCAGTGCCTGTTGCTTTCTTGGGCTAAGGTATCTTTTACTTACTGCAATAATAAAGAATGCTTTTAAAGCCAAAAATCCATTTATTTAAAAGAAAATGCATTTATTGAAAAGAAACACAACTGCTTGGGAAACACAACGGGCAAGGGGGTGGGGGTGGGGAATGGTTCAATCACAGATTTGCATATGTCCTGTTATCATACTCTGCCTTGCTGTCTGGAGTGCTGTGCAATGAATGCTGCACTTCTGGCTGGCTAAAATGCCTGGTGATGGGGGTTGAGTGCAATGGGTGAGGGGCGTAGTTTGCAGGACTGGGTGGTGAAGCTACAGGTGTTGGAGGCAGCTGGTGGTGATAAGAACCTGGATGGGGGGAAAAGTGGATTGGAGGTGACATGGGGGCACAAGGGAAATAGTTTTGGGACAAGGGCTGCAGGGGGGGCGGGGGCAGTAGTGCTCTGCCTGCATGGCTACGAGCGCCTGTATCGAGTCTGATTGGTGCTCCATAATGCTTAGCAGCAACTCCGTGCTTTGGTGCTGGTGATCTGCATTCTGCTGGCGGACCCTCCTTTCACTCTCCCGCCACTCCTGCGCTTTTTGATTTTCATTAAGAGACTGCTGCATTACTTCATGCAGCATGTTCTCTTTGCTTCTACGTGGCCTCTTCCTAATTCTTTGGAGTCTTTCAGCTGGTGGTAACACAGACAGCTGAGATCTCAAGGTTCCATCTGTAAAGGCAAAATGCAACACTTAACAGAGGCAGCATTGTTCACACCAGACAGCAATGATTCAACCATACTTAAAGACAAGCACAGTCTACACCAGGGGTCAGCAACCTTTCAGAAGTGGTGTACCGAGTCTTCATTCATTCACTTTAAGGTTTCACATACCAGTAATACATTTTAATGTTTTTTAGACGGTCTCTCTCTCTAAGTCTATATATGATATAACTAAACTATTGTCAAAAAGAAAAGGAGTATTTGTGGCACCTTAGAGACTAACAAACTTATTTGAGCATAAGCATCCGATGAAGTGAGCTGGAGCTCATGAAAGCTTATGCTCAAATAAATTGGTTAGTCTCTAAGGTAACCACAAGTACTCCTTTCTTTTTGCTAATACAGACTAACATGGCTGCTACTCTGAAACCTGTCACTAAACTATTGTTGTATGTAAAGTAAACAAGGTTTTCAAAATGTTTAAGAAGCTTAATTTAAAATTAAATTAAAATGCTGATCTTACACCACTGGCCCGCTCAGCCTGCTGCCGGCCTGGGGTTCCATTCACATAGGCCTACAGCAGGCTGAGTGGGGCCTGCGGCTGAGACCCTGGCTGGCAAGGGCCTGGCAGCCAGAACCCCAGACTGGCAGTGGGCTGAGCGGCTCAGCCCGCTGGCACTCAGCTTGCTGCCAGTCTGGGGTTCCGTCTGGCTGGCAGCCCTGCTCAGTCAACTGCCAGTCTGGGATCCCAGCTCTGCTCACATAGAGTGGGTACCTACCTTCTCCCTGGTTCTAGCCCATTGTCTTCCTCTCTCTCTGCACTGAGCTGAGGGTAGGAGTGCATTGAGCACAGGGCTGTAGGAGCAGGATTTTTAATGGCACGCTGCTGCCTGCCGGGGTTCCGGCCGCTGGCCCCACTCAGCCTGCTGCCAGCCTGGGTTCGGCGGCTGGGACCCAGCAGGCAGCAGCATGCCATTAAAAATCAGCTTTGGCATGCATGCCATAGGTTGCCAATCCCTGGTCTACACAATAGCAGAATCTGCCCATCCCAAAGCGAATGCGCACAACCCACAGGAGCCCCAAAATTGTGAGTAAGCACAGGGGCAAGGGGGACTGATTGTTTCAGGGCCATACTGTCCTCTGTGTTTCTGTGCCTTGTAGAGAGCTAACAGTTGCAGGGGACCCCTATACAGAACACTGTCCCCACATTTTCCACAGAAGTTTGTCCTGGAAGATATCTCACTGCTGAGGGTGACCTGGGAAGGGTCTTATACTACAATGTGGCTTCTGCCCTGGCCCATATGCAGCTTGCCTGTGGGCAGCAATGGTCCCTCTGCCCCACACAGCACAGTGGCACAGACATGTTAGTCTGACTGGGACACGGAGCACAGTAGCTCTCCCAAGGAACCTGCACAAGTGCATTGCCCAGTGTCTGCATGAGACCTTTGAAGAGATCACTGAGGCCGATTAATGCATTGTGAGAGAGCACATCAACGGCCTATTCCGCATCTAGGCATGCATGCAGCCCTAACCATCCTCTTCCCCAAGAGCCCGCACCAAACAACTTCCTTCCTAAAATAAAAGCTGCTTACCAGGCACCTCTTCTGATGTTTGTCCTTCCCCAAGCACCAGCCACTGCGATTGGCTACCTTCCTCCTGGCTTGAGAACACTCCTGGCTGCATGCATCTAGGGATGCTGGGGTATCTCCCTCGTCCGCAGCACCCTCACTCCTGCTTTCCTCATCCTCCTGCCCTGTTGAACTGGGCTATGAAGTGTCTGTGGTGGTACTCAGAGTGGAAGTGGGGTCACCCCCAAATTTCACGTCCAGCTCTTTGTAGAAACGCGAGGTTGAGGGGGCAGCACTGGAGCGGCCATTTGCCTCGTGGGCTTTCTAGTAGGCATTCTGCAGCTCCTTCACTTTAACCCTGCACTGCTGTGCATCCCAGTCATGGCCCCTTTCCATCATGTCCATTGATATCTGCCTGAAGGTATTGTAATTCCTGTGGCTGGAGCACAGCTGAGACTGGACAGCTTCCTCCCCACAAACACTGATGAGGACCAGCACCTTGCCATTGTTCCATACTGGAGATCACCTGGCATGTGGAGGCATCGTCACCTGGAAAGATTTGCTGAGATCACTCCATGCCTGGCTGAACAAACAGGACGGGGAGTTTCAAAATTCCCAGAGAATTTAAAGGGCGCGTCTGATGGTTGGTCACCTGAGGGCAGGGCAGTAGAGTTCAAAGTGATGACCAGAGTGGCTAGAACAGGCATTGTGGGACACTTCTTGAGGCCGATCAGAGCACATTAACAGACCAGGGTGTCCACACTGGCACTGCGGCGCTCCAGCCGGGGCTCAGCAAGCGTTATGCCTCTCGTCAAGGTGGATTATCAGGAGCGCTCCAGCCATGGAGTCTGGGTGCTCTATGTGCCTTTTCAGTGTGGACGTGTCATGAGTTAGCGTGCCCGGGGCTACTTTAATGTGCTCTAACTCACAAGTGTAGTCAAGCCCTTAAGTTTGTTTCCATCTATTTTTCTTTTGTTATCTGACTTGAAAAGATGCCACAAGAACAAAAGAAATGTAAGTAACCCACACACTTACTTTAAAGTATCAGTGAATAGACTTCAAACGATTCAGCTGAGTTCTCAAAGACTGGATGCTTACACAAACTTTCTCCAAACCATTTGGTCTTAAAACTGGGTTGGAGAACAGGCTGCTGTATTGTCAACCCCAAGCATCCAAAAATCATGAGCCAGGCCAGACCGAAGAAAGTCATACCAGCACCTGAAGGCCCCAGCCAAGTTTGGCCCTGTTGTGCTAGGCATTGTACATACAGAGTAAGAGGCAGTCCCCTGTCCTGAAATGCTGACAAGTGAAATTTTACCTGAGGGTATGTCTACACTATGGAATAAGGTCGAATTTATAGAAGTCGTTTTTTTAGAAATCGGTTTTATATATTCGAGTGTGTGTGTCCCCACAGAAAACGCTCTAAGTGTATTAAGTGCATTAACTCGGCGGAGTGCTTCCACGGTACCGAGGCTAGAGTCGACTTCTGGACTGTTGCACTGTGGGTAGCTATCCCACAGTTCCCGCAGTCTCCGCTGCCCATTGGAATTCTGGGTTGAGATCCCAATGCCTGATGGGGCTAAAACATTGTCGCGGGTGGTTCTGGGTACATATCGTCAGGCCCCCGTTCCCTCCCTCCCTCCATGAAAGCAAGGGCAGACAATCGTTTCGCGCCTTTTTTCCTGAGTTACCTGTGCAGATGCCATACCACGGCAAGCATGGAGCCCGCTCAGGTAACCGTCACCGTATGTCCCCTGGGTGCTGGCAGACATGGTACGGCATTGCTACACAGTAGCAGCAACCCATTGCCTTCTGGCAGCAGACGGTGCAATATGACTGGTAGCCGTCATCGTCGTGTCCGAGGTGCTCCTGGCCACGTCAGCCACGAGCACCTAGGCAGACATGGGCGCAGGGACTAAATTTGGAGTGACTCGACCAGGTCATTCTCTTTAGTCCTGCAGTCAGTCCTATTGAACCGTCTTATGATAAGCAGGCAGGTGATACAGATTGCTAGCAGTCGTACTGTACCATCTTCTGCCGGGCAGGCAAGAGATGAGGATGGCTAGCAGTCGTATTGTACCATCTTCTGCCGAGCAGCCATGAGATGTGGATGGCATGCAGTCCTTCTGCACTGTCTGCTGCCAGCCAAGGATGTAAAAGATAGATGGAGTAGAAATAGAACAGATTTGTTTTGCACTCATTTGCTTCCCCCCCTCCCCTGTCTAGGGGACTCATTCCTCTAGGACACACTGTAGTCACTCACAGAGAAGGTGCAGCGAGGTAAATCTAGCCATGTATCAATCAGAGGCCAGGCTAACCTCCTTGTTCCAATAAGAAAAATAACTTAGGTGCACCATTTCTTATTGGAACCCTCCGTAAAGTCCTGCCTGAAATACTCCTTGATGTAAAGCCACCCCCTTTGTTGATTTTAGCTCCCTGAAGCCAACCCTGTAAGCCGTGTCCTCAGTCGCCCCTCCCTGCATCAGAGCAATGGCAAACAATCGTGCATCTGAGTTGAGAGTGCTGTCCAGAGCAGTCACAATGGAGCACTCTGATGGGGCTAAAACATTGTCGCAGGTGGTTCTGGGTACATATTGTCAGGTCCCCTTTCCCTCCCTCCCTCTGTGAAAGCAAGGGCAGACAATCGTTTCGCGCCTTTTTTCCTGAGTTACCTGTGCAGATGCCATACCACGGCAAGCATGGAGCCCACTCAGGTAACCGTCACCGTATGTCTCCTGGGTGCTGGCAGACGCAGTACTGCATTGCTACACAGTAGCAGCAACCCATTGCCTTGTGGCAGTAGACGGTACAGTACGACTGGTAGCCGTCATCATCATGTCCGAGGTGCTCCTGGCCACGTCGGCCACGAGCACCTGGGCAGACATGGGCGCAGGGACTAAATTTGGAGTGACTTGACCAGGTCATTCTCTTTAGTCCTGCAGTCAGTCCTATTGAACCATCTTATG
Source organism: Lepidochelys kempii (assembly GCF_965140285.1). Taxonomy (NCBI): domain Eukaryota; kingdom Metazoa; phylum Chordata; order Testudines; family Cheloniidae; genus Lepidochelys; species Lepidochelys kempii. The sequence continues at coordinate 182,613,774 of NC_136380.1, forward strand.
GTGAGCAGGCAGGCGATACGGATTGCTAGCAGTCCTATTGCACCATCTTCTGCCAAGCAGCCATGAGATGTGGATGGCATGCAGTCCTTCTGCACCGTCTGCTGCCAGCCAAAGATGTAAAAGATAGATGGAGTGGATCAAAACAAGAAATAGACCAGATTTGTTTTGTACTCATTTGCTTCTCCCCCTCCCTCATCTAGGGGACTCATTCCTCTAGGTCACACTGCAGTCACTCACAGGGAAGGTGCAGCGAGGTAAATCTAGCCACGTATCAATCACAGGCCAGACTAACCTCCTTGTTCCAATAAAAACAATAACTTAGGTGCACCATTTCTTATTGGAACCCTCCGTGAAGTTCTGCCTGAAATACTCCTTGATGTAAAGCCACCCCCTTTATTGATTTTAGCTCCCTGAAGCCAACCCTGTAAGCCATGTCATCAGTCGCCCCTCCCTCCGTCAGAGCAATGGCAGACACTCATTCCGCGCCTTTTTTCTGTGTGGACGCCATACCAAGGCAAGCATGGAGGCCACTCAGCTCACTTTGACAATTAGGAGCACATTAAACACCACACGCATTATCCAGCAGTATATGCAGCACCAGAACCTGGCAAAGCAATACCGTGTGAGTAGGCAATGTCAGCGCGGTCACGTGAGTGATCAGGACATGGACACAGATTTCTCTGAAAACATGGGCCCTGCCAATGCATGCATCATGGTGCTAATGGGGCAGGTTCATGCTGTGGAATGCCAATTCTGGGCTCGGGAAACAAGCACAGACTGGTGGGACCGCATAGTGTTGCAGGTCTGGGACGATTCCCAGTGGCTGCGAAACTTTCGCATGCATAAGAGCACTTTCATGGAACTTTGTGACTTGCTTTCCCCTGCCCTGAAGCGCATGAATACCAAGATGAGAGCAGCCCTCACAGTTGAGAAGCGAGTGGCGATAGCCCTGTGGAAGCTTGCAACGCCAGACAGCTACCGGTCAGTCGGGAATCAATTTGGAGTGGGCAAATCTACTGTTGGGGAGCTGTGATGCAAGTAGCCCACGCAATCAAAAATCTGCTGATATCAAGGGTAGTGACCCTGGGAAATGTGCAGGTCATAGTGGATGGCTTTGCTGCAATGGGATTCCCTAATTGTGGTGGGGCCATAGACAGAACCCATATCCCGATCTTGGCACCAGAGCACCAAGCCGCCGAGTACATAAACCACAAGGGGTACTTTTCAATAGTGCTGCAAGCTCTGGTGGATCACAAGGGACGTTTCACCAACATCAACGTGGGATGGCTGGGAAATGTACATGATGCTCACGTCTTCAGGAACTCTGGTCTGTTTCAAAAGCTGCAGGAAGGGACTTTATTCCCAGACCAGAAAATAACTGTTGGGGACGTTGAAATGCCAATATGTATTCTTGGGGACCCAGCCTACCCCTTAATGCCATGGCTCATGAAGCCGTACACAGGCAGCCTGGACAGTAGTCAGGAGCTGTTCAACTACAGGCTGAGCAAGTGCAGAATGGTGGTAGAATGTGCATTTGGACTTTTAAAGGCGCGCTGGCGCAGTTTACTGACTCGCTTAGACCTCAGCGAAACCAATATTCCCACTGTTATTACTGCTTGCTGTGTGCTCCACAATATCTGTGAGAGTAAGGGGGAGACGCTTATGGCGGGGTGGAAGGTTGAGGCAAATCGCCTGGCTGCTGATTACGCGCAGCCAGACACCAGGGCGGTTAGAAGAGCACAGCAGGGCGCGCTGCGCATCAGAGAAGCTTTGAAAACCAGTTTCATGACTGGCCAGGCTACGGTGTGAAAGTTCTGTTTGTTTCTCCTTGATGAAATCCCCCGCCCCTTGGTTCACTATACTTCCCTGTAAGCTAACCACCCTCCCCTCCACCTTTCGATCACCGCTTGCAGAGGCAATAAAGTCATTGTTGCTTCACATTCATGCATTCTTTATTCATTCATCACACAAATAGGGGGATGACTACCAAGGTAGCCCAGGACGGGTGGTGGAGGAGGGAAGGAAAATGCCACACAGCACTTTAAAAGTTTACAACTTTAAAATTTATTGAATGCCAGCCTTCTTTTTTTTGGGCAATCCTCTGTGGCGGAGTGGCTGATTGGCTGATGGCCCCCCCACCACGTTCTTGGGTGTCTGGGTGTGGAGGCTATGGAACTTGGGGAGGAGGGTGGTTGGTTACACAGGGGCTGTAGTGGCAGTCTGTGCTCCAGCTGCTTTTGCTGTAGCTCAACCATACACTGGAGCATACTGGTTTGGTCCTCCAGCAGCCTCAGCATTGAATCCTGCCTCCTCTCATCACGCTGCTGCCACATTTGAGCTTCAGCCCTCTCTTCAGCCCGCCACTTACTCTCTTCAGCCCGCCACTTACTCTCTTCAGCCCGCCACCTCTCCTCCCGGTCATTTTGTGCTTTCCTGCACTCTGACATTATTTGCCTCCACGCATTCGTCTGTGCTCTGTCAGTGTGGGAGGACAGCATGAGCTCGGAGAACATTTCATCTCGAGTGCGTTTTTTTTTCTTTCTAATCTTCACTAGCCTCTGGGAAGGAGAAGATCCTGTGATCATTGAAACACATGCAGCTGGTGGAGAAAAAAAGGGACAGCGGCATTTAAAAAGACACATTTTATAAAACAGTGGCTACACTCTTTCAGGGTAAACCTTGCTGTTAACATTACATACATAGCACATGTGCTTTCATTACAAGGTCGCATTTTGCCTCCCCCCACCACGTGGCTACCCCCTCAACCCTCCCCCCTCCCTGTGGCTAACAGCGGGGAACATTTCTGTTTAGCCACAGGCAAACAGCCCAGCAGGAACGGGCTCCTCTGAGTGTCCCCTGAAGAAAAGCGCTCTACTTCAACCAGGTGACCATGAATTATATCTCACTCTCCTGAGGATAACACAGAGAGATAAAGAACGGATGTTGTTTGAATGCCAGCAAACATACACTGCAATGCTTTGTTGTACAATGATTCCCAAGTACGTGTTACTGGCCTGGAGTGGTAAAGTGTCCTACAATGAAGGACGCAATAAGGCTGCTCTCCCCAGAAACCTTTTGCAAAGGCTTTGGGAGTACATCCAGGAGAGCCGCGAATGCCAGGGCAAAGTAATCCTTTCACATGCTTGCTTTTAAACCATGTATAGTATTTTAAAAGCTACACTCACCGGAGGTCCCTTCTCCGCCTGGCTCCAGGTCCAGGTCCAGGGTGAGAAACAGTTCCTGGCTGTTGGGAAAACCGGTTTCTCTGCTTGCTTCCTGTGAGCTATCTACAACCTCCTTCTCATCATCATCATCTTCTTCATCCCCAAAACCTGCTTCCATGTTGCCTCCATCTCCATTGAAGGAGTCAAACAACATGGCTGGGGTAGTGGTGGCTGAACCCCCTAAAATGGCATGAAGCTCATCATAGGAGCGGCATGTTTGGGTCTCTGACCCGGAGCGGCCGTTCGCCTCTCTGGTTTTCTGGTAGGCTTGCCTCAGCTCCTTAAGTTTCAAGCGGCACTGCTTCGGGTCCCTGTTATGGCCTCTGTCCTTCGTGCCCTGGGAGATTTTGACAAAGGTTTTGGCATTTCGAAAACTGGAACGGAGTTCTGATTGCTGTTTGGGGAGAGGAATCCATGCTATCAGATCCCGTACCTCCCGTTCGGTCCATGCTGGAGCTCTTTTGCGATTCTGGGACTCCATCATGGTCACCTCTGATGAGCTCTGCATGGTCACCTGCAGCTTGCCATGCTGGCCAAACAGGATATGAGATTCAAAAGTTCGCGGTTCTTTTCCTGTCTACCTGGCCAGTGCATCTGAGTTGAGAGTGCTGTCCAGAGCGGTCACAATGGAGCACTCTGGGATAGCTCCCGGAGGCCAATACCGTCGAATTGTGTCCAAAGTACCCCAAATTTGAGCCGGCAACGTCGATTTAAGCGCTAATCCACTTGTCAGGGCTGGAGTAAGGAAATCGATTTTAAGAGCCCTTTAAATCGAAATAAAGGGCTTCATCGTGTGGATGGGTGCAGGTTTACATCGATTTAACGCTGCTAAATTCGACCTAAAGTCCTAGTGTAGACCAGGGCTGAGAGAGCTCCCAGGTGCACCCTTTTGGAAGCATGGATTACTTGGTTGTAGTCCAACCTGTGAAGGGGTGGAGCCACGACCTTCCATTCCTCCCCGCTCCCTTCTTTGGGGCATGACACATTCCCTCCAGGGAGCAGGGGGTGGAACAGTGCCTGTGCTTCCAAAGTACAGGAACTGCAGTTCTGCAATATACCCTCTTCCCACTGGTCTCAATATGGACCCAAGTAAGAACCAGATGGAATCTGGCTCTGAGAGAACTTGAACAAATTGCCTAAATTCAGCTCTGTGTGACAGTTTACTTTTATGCCAAATACGCATAATAATAGGTACCTCTCAAGTATTTCAAACCTTCATTCCACTCTTATCCTTGGTCAAGTTCCATGGATGCATAATGGAGAAATGAACTTTGAAGGGGAAGGAAACAAGTTAAAAGTAATTGGGAAAATACATAATTTCCACTTAAAATTTTAAAATAAATAAATAAAATAACCAACCTTACTGCAATTTCTCTGATTTCTCATTCTCTCTTTTTTCCCCGTAAAGAGCTTCTACTGAAGACACTAGGAGTTTTACTGTTGACGTCAATGGAAGCAGGATCAGGCCTAGAACATAGACCTTTAAGGGCTTGGGAGAGTGACTGTGGCAAACTAGGTTACTTTATTATTAATTATTATTATTATTAAGCAGCTCAACACTCTCATGAGCCTAGGGAGAATTTAATTAATTAAAGTCAATGGCTAATTTAACACTGGAAAAAAATGAGACAGCTAGAAATAAATTCATTACAATTAAATATTGAAAACATTCCAGGAAGAGGTAAAGGGCTTAGAAACCAGTCAGTTATGTTCTGAGGAAAGGTCATGTCACAGATAGGGAATATCATGTAGGTATTGCAGGTGTAATGAGAAGGGAGGATGGCAGGCCCTCCCTGGAATAAGAAAGCTATACCTCTCTATTATTAGGCATTTTGAGGGATATCACTCACTCATTTTAATTCTGAAGCAACCTACGCCTCACAAAAATTTGTTTCCACATTTTAAAGTTAAAAATATTTACATCAGAAATAATCATAAAGCTGAAATTTGGAAAGAGTCATTAGCACTGAGTGCATTAAAGTTTTATAGATGTAGTGCACTGGGGATGAAATTCGACCCCAGCTAAAGTCAATGGATGTTTGCCAGGATTTCACCCAGGTTCTTGAACCGTCATCTACAAATGACATGGTTTATGGAGTTGCTTCTGCAACAAAAGTGAAACAACTGAGTCTTTAAGCAATGGTGCATCCTCCTAGCTGTAACCCAGAATAATTATTATTTTGGGGATTTAGAGGCTGTTTTAACCATCCAACCTGCTTGTCTCTGACCACCTACATGACTGCTTCCTCTCTTTTTTTGCAGGGGGTGGGGTCTGGCTTTTTCAGCTATTGAAGGGGATGACTAGAGTTTTGAATAGAAGTGGAGAAGGGGAGGTTTTTTAGTGCTGCTGAGTTGAACATTTTCCAATTTATAGTCTCTTACACATTTGAAGAAATGAACACAATAGACAGTTACTGAATTTGACGATTAAATTGTCCTGTGAAGCAGAGGACAGGACATGTGCTCAATTCTGAGAGCCCTTAACTGCCAATAAAGTCAATGTGAGTTCAGAGAGCTGAGCATTGCACTAGAATTACTCAGCAAGTTATAGTTTTAGGCCCTCAGTGCCACCACTAGAGAGGCTATGGCCAATTTTCTTATCCATTGATTTTCTGTTTGATGACATTTGGCCATTTTGAGGTGGAGATGCTTTATCATTTTGTTCGCTTTTTTTACATGCAGTCACAGGTCAGGGTTACTGCACCTATATTGTCATTCTGTGGTGGAGCAAGCGGACCCACTCTAGACTCCCAGCTCCTCAGCCATCACATATTGGGTGTACACCTGCCCTGCTTGGATGGTTCTCAGAGACTGATGGTCACTTTATTAACCTCTGTTAAACTGCCTCTAGCAAGAGGGAATCAGTGTGCTGGCTAGGGATAAGCTCCCTAACACCACCAGCCTATGTCACTCAAGCGCTTTCCTTCTGATTAGACAAGGCCTGTTTATGCCTTGCAGGTTGAGGGGTCACCTCTGCCCCTGAGGCCCCTTGAAGCATTGCTGCTATATCCATCCCCTTACACTGGCTACTCCCAGAAATACCAGCTCTTCTGCTGCCAAAGGAACAGCGTACTGTAGTTTACCACTTTTACCTTAAACCTCCTAGATAACACATAGCACTTGTGATGAAACAAAAGGTTTATTTAAGAAAGAACAGAGATTCCACTAGAATCAAAAGAGAGTGATAGCAACAAATGGTTACAATACAAAAATATAATCATAAAATATAAATTAGGGCCTATACTTATTAATAGTTACTTTTCCTATCTAATAAAGTAGGTTCTCTCTTCCCAAAGTGCAGTCTGTTGCAGAGCCGGCTGTTTTCACAGGAACCAGGATCCAATCTTACATGAAAAAGAAGTTGTCTCCTTACTGAATAGATCCAGAGTGCCTCTCCCTACTGTGTTAAAAAACCACCTGTTTCAGTGTAATGTTTATTCATACACAAGGCTATTCCCTATGTTGTAATGTTCTTTTTTTTAATCTCCAAGTGGTTTTGATTGCTTTGATAGATTTCCTTTAACTGTTCTGGGATGGAGGAAAAGTAGCAATTGAGCAAAACATTACATAAATTGCAAGCCAGAGAGGGGTGACTACTCCCTCCTGCTTGAATGGGTGATCACTGAGACGTATGAGTCCCTGGTGACTCACTTTCACTCCAACACCATAAGGACATACTTTTCAATATAATTACATTATTTCTTAAATATTTTCCATACACATATCTCACACTGATTAGGAGTTTTGGTAAGTCACAACCTTTCAGCAGATACCTCATAAGCGACACATCATGGATAAATACCATGAAAATGGTGTACTGGGTGTAGTGAGTTTGTGAAATCTAAGACAGGAGTCCCCAGCTGGCACCAACATACCTCTGTCACACCTGCAATTCTCTTCCTCCTGAGAAGCGTTTTCCCAGGCTGCACTGTTCCCTGACTAACCTGTGAATTCCACAGCAAGTCAGACTGTCTAAGAAGGCCTGCTTTGCTTTATCCCTCAGAGTCTATAAACAGTATTATGACCCACAGTTTTAAGTTACCACACAGCTTGTTCTAAGATGAAAGCATCAGAGAGAAAATCTATTAAAAACAATAAAAGAACCTATCTGTATGCTAATAAGCTTACCAGAGGTCACTCCCCACCCCGCTTCCCAAGAGCTCTGGTCAGTGCCAATTCACCTAACCCTTCTGTCACTGACTTTTAGGGTAGTCTTTCTAGGTTCTTCAGATTCTCCTAACTGACACTTCTTAGCTTGTTCTCAATCAGTTCAGTTCCTGGACCCTCACCTCCAACTGAGCTATCAGCCCTTCAGTTTTAGGGCTTGCAACCTCCTGAATCAGTGGTTCTCAACTGTGGTCCACCGCTTGTTCAGGGAAAGCCCCTGGCAGGTCGGGCTGCTTCGTTTACCTGCTGCGTCCGCAGGTTCGACCGATCGCGGCTCCCACTGGCCGCGGTTCACCGCTCCAGGCCAATGGGAGCTGTGGGAAGCAGCAGCTAGCACATCCCTCGGCCTGCACCACTTCCCGCAGCCCTCATTGGCCTGGAGTGGCGAACTGAGGTCAGTGGGAGCCGCGATCGGCCCAACCTGTGGACACGGCAGATAAACAAACTATCCTGGAGCGCCAGTGGCTTTCCCTGAACAAGAGGTGGACCACAATTGAGAGCCACTGTCCTGAATGTTTTCTTAGCAGCAGCATGGTACAGAGCTGTGACTCCTTTGCTATCTCAGGACTTTCTACCTCCTTTTCCTTCTCTGTGCTCTCCCCTTTATAACAGATCTTATGTTCCCTATTGGTTGCAGCTGTGGTGTCTGCCTCCATGATTGGCAGCTCTGGCAGCTGCATGGGGGTGCAATCAAGCTGCTTGCTTGTAAACAGGAGAGACTCTTCCCACTCTGTCTATGCTCAGAAAGGGATTTGTAAACTCCATTGCTCCTTCCCTAAGGACTGGGGTCCTCCCTTTGGTCAGAAGGTCCTGTCCATTTGCTAGATCAGAAAGAAGGCCCTGAGTCAGTTTAAACTATCCAAAAGATCTTTCTTGGTCTGTTGGCCTATGGAAAATCCAGTTTGAACTAGTATATATGAGCCTCCACAGGAGGTGGTACCTTTCTGGAGGTGTTACAACCTGAGTGAATTTTCCTAATCACCCCTCCACCCCCAACCCCCTTTTTTAGTTGCTGGAGGGGCTGAGGTTACCCTACCTCATAGAATGACATATGATCCTTGGCCCACAATGAAACATAAGCTTAATACAACAAGATCTCCCCAAGATATTGCAGGAAATTGCCAAATCAGTCACACAGATTATTTCCCTACAGTAGCAGACTGGTGTGATGAGACTTTATCAAGATATAGAACCCACACGAAAAAACAAAAAAGGATGAAAAATTGAATGCTGACAAGATTGCTGAGGTAGTGCTAAAGCGGTTATAGATCTTGAGCTAGAGTAATTGAGGCATATAGTTTGTTGTGATGCAGTGAAATGAAATTAGTAGCAGACAGTGACCAGTATGCCCAGTTGCTCAATATTCCTAGGCTGCACACTACAATCTTTCCTACACAAATATTCTTCTTCTGAATTAATTCAGAGACAAATGATAGGGCTGTCACAGCAATGCAATGCACAAACATAACATCAGTTGTACACTATAACTGCAAATGCTAAAAAGACTACAAACACATTTGTCTTGTTTACTTTTTATTTATTAATAATATACACTATTATATAGTGCCTTTTATAATCCCTACAAGTGGAGGGCTCAGGTCTGAAGATCCTTATGCATTCAAGTAGCACAGCTGACTTCAACCAGACTACAAATGTGCATAGGGTTGTAGGATCAGGCCTTGAATGCAAAAAAATACAGAAATCTCTTTAGCCATTCCTGCAATGCTTCGGGGTGAAACACAGCAACTGTTTAATTTCACAGGTGTCCTTTAAGATCACCCACTGAAATACGGACCTGATCAGAACCTGCTTAGTTTACAAAAGCTGCCAATGAAATCACAGCACAGGGTACTGTGTCCGACCTGAATGGTGATTTTATGTAGATTGGCATCTTGGGGACCTTTCTGGTTGCTTGTTGTACAATGTGAATGTACTGTAGGTTGGTTTTCTTGGTGCTCTATAGGAAATAGAACAAGGGTCAGCAACCTATGGCACGGGTGCCAAAGGCGGCACAAGAACTGATTTTCAGTGGCACTCTGCTGCCAGCCTGGGATTCCGTCTGCTGGCCCCCTGCCATCCAGGGTCCCGGCCACTGGTCCTGGGGGCTCCGCTGCCCGCCTGGGGTACCGTCTGCTGGCCCCTCTCAGCCTGCTGCTGGCCTGGGGTTCCGGCACTACCCCTTGCCAGCTGGGGCCCCGGCTGCCTGCCTGGATGGATGGAACCTCAGGCCAGCAGCGGGCTGAGTGGGGCCAGCAGCCAGGATCCTGGCTGGCAGGGGCCGGCGGGCGGAACCCCAGACTGGCAGAGGGCTGAGCCACTCAGCCCACTGCTGGTCTGGGTTTCTGTCTGCGCGCCCCACTCAGCCCGCTGCCAGTCTGGGGTTCTAGCTGCTGGCCCCTTGCCAGCCAGGGTCCTGGCCACCGGCCCCGCTCAGCCCGCTGCCAGCCTGGTATACCAGCTGCTGGCCCCTGCCAGCCGGGATTGGCCTGGAGTTCTGGCCGCCGGCCCCCTGCCAGCCAGGGTTTCAGGCGCCGGCCCCGCTCAGCCCGCTGCCTAAAAATGTTACAATGTATTATTGGCATGCAAAACCTTAAATTACAGTGAATAAATGAAGAATTGGCACACCACTTCTGAAAGGTTGCCGACCCCTGCAATAGAAGAACCCCTATTTTATTTGAATAGCTAAAACTGCACCATGTTTTCAAATTAGCTTACTGCCCTGGTGTAATAGTTTGTGGTATCCTGAGGAAGTATATAGTTCCTTGAGGTGTTTGGACTGGGGGGAAGCATTGAAATAAGAAAAGAAAAGCTAATGGGGTAAGAGTAGAGAAGGAATATCAGGAGTCACATTTGGAGAAAAACGCAGCAGGCAGATTCAAAATTACCACATTAATGGGGAAAGAAAACCTTCATGTAGGTTTCTTCCTCTGTTAGTTCCATCAGTGCTTCTTTTGGAATGTATTATGTATTATCCAAGAGTATAGGGTAGGTAGTGATTAGTAGTAAAATATATATTCCCACATCTCTGGCTATATGTATGTGGGAACCTCAACATTCAGAGGTACCCAAAGTATTCTGCAGTAGGCAGACTTATCTCTATGAGAAGCTACAAACATATCTAAAAAATAATTATATTTAATTTATATCTTATTTAAATGTATATTTTCTGTTTAAAAATTTGGAGGAAACCTGTACAATTCATTGGAAAATATAAAGGAAAAGGACATTAGTACCATGGAAAAGCTTTACTGTTCAATTTTGTTTCAGAGCCAACAAACCTATAATGTCAGATTAGATATACTGAGTGTTTTGAGTTTGAATAAATTGGCTTTTTCACCTATAGTTTCATGTTTGAAAGGCACAGGGAAAATAAATAAAATAGGTTAGAAATTATTAAAATTATCTGTGACATTTTAGGGGTGTCTACACTTTGCTCTTGGGATAAATGTAAACAATACCCTCTCATTAATTCAGAATAGTTTAAGTGAGTAAGAAGAGCAACATGCTGAATTATCTCATCAAATTGCCATTTAGACATTAGGAGAGCTATTTAGTAGGAAGCACATTTAAACAACCAGATTGTAGATTATTAATTCACTAGTAGGGTCAATTATCTTAATAAGGACTGGAGATGACGTAGCATTTTGTGAATTAAATCTGCAACAGGTAATTGTGAAATTGCCTGAGGGTGAACATAATCAATTTGGAGCATCTGAGCGACATTTACTTTGGTACTAAAACTGACAAACACAAACATTAAACTTGTGTATGCTGTCAAATCAGAACAATGACACATGGAATTACATAGGTATTATTCTTTAGAGCTGGGGGAAAGCATTGTTTGGTATGAGAAACCTATGGATTATGTTACAGATGTTGTGTACCTATATTAAGTTCCAGGAAGAGGAACTTTTACCTCCTGTTCAATAAACAGATAAGTATCCAAAGTTTTATGGAGAGAAGGAAGAATAATGCTTGCCCAAATGTATGATTTTATATAAAACATCAGCCTGTGCATTTAGACCAGATATGACAATATAATATAAACGTATTCAGCCGTATTATTTATTAAACTTCTATGCTGAGTGTCTGCAAATCCTTATTCTTCTGGATAAATTATGCATTACTTGAAACCACTTAAAGAAGCTGTTGAGAGGTCACTTCTCTGAATTCCTTATGCCTCATGGAAAGCAATTCACATCATTAAAATACAAGGAAGTACTGAAAGCACAAAGCTCCCTTTTTGTCATTGGTGTAGATGGATAGTTGACAAAAACATCCTGACTGCGTTTGAACGTATGCAATACTTCCACTTTTTAAACAGGAAAGGAAATATATGTTAGTATTTGGGGCCTAAAGAGAATGAATGCTGTAACTTGATCTTTATGTCTACATTGTTCAAATATATTCAAAAATGTTCTGAATATTGACTTACAGAAACCTCAGATCTTAGATTGTGTAATTAGCTTGGTTTGTAGCCATCAAACCATACTCGAGATTCTTGTCATTAAAGGTGCTAGAGAAGCAAAGCGTGTCATAGATGTAGTAACAGAGAAAGAGAGCTTTTTCATGCAGTTCTTTGATTTTTATGTTGAAAAACAGATAAATAGGCCTTTTTCTTTTCAGCACAGAATCAATAAATTGTGCAATGTTGCGAGCATTGGCAGACTGGCTAATATCAATGTGTCTCCTGTGGTGATCCAAGCCAGCCTCATTCCCAAACATGCAGCTCTATGGTTATTTTATAGCTATTAGTGCAGCATGGTTTTAATGAGAAATATTTCATAAGCTCTGCCTGTACTCACATAGAGATGACATATTGTTTATCCCAATAATGAAACAATTAGAACTCTTAGCAGGTGTAAGAAGGATATGCTCTAAATATCTTCTAAATCTATCATTCTCTGTTGGATGCCTGAAGACTTTCCAATCTGCAGTAAACAATTATAAAAACCTTGTCTTTGCTTTTTCTTCTCTAAATTCAGATGTTTACTTATTAGAGCTGTGACATAATCCCACATTAAATTCACATGCCGTATGCTTCAAGAAAAGTTTTAACTTTGAATCTATTATGCCCTTCAGAAATGGGGAGATAAATAATACTCTGAGTATGGCTTCATTCTGGGAACTCAGAAATGACTGGACTTGGACCAGGAATCTGACAGGACAGTGGATGGCATCATGCCATAGAAATTGAGAGAAGGGAATATCATGTCAGTTTAGCTGTTGACTGGATTAACAAAGCAGGAGGGATTCAGGAAAATAAAGTTTCACAGGGTCCATTTCTATTACAGGAGGTATGCTTTAAAGAAACCCTACTTAGAGTCTGATTCAAAACCCATTGAAATCAATGGGGTGGGGTGGGGAGGTGTCTTTGTTCAAGACCTTGTTGTGCTACTTATTTGATGCTTTTCAATTGTGACACTAGAAGAACTGTAATGAACAGAAAAAAGGAGGACACTAGCACAGCACACTGTAATGAGACACAACACAAGTATGGCTAACAAGATGGGAGTCCTAATTGAGGAGCTGGAGAGAGAAAATATCATCGTTGCTAAGTTTAATTAAGTGAAGCATCTAGGGCAAGGATCTGAAATCCTGAATAAGTACAAGGCCTGGCACAGTGTTGTGAAGACAATGAAAATGGGTATGGAAATGACAGAATGATGACAGGAGTGTTAAGATGATACTAAAAATGGTTGTGAGAATAAATAGAGAGCATAGAAAGAACAGTCAGTAGATCAGCAACCTAGAACACCAATGACAAAAAAAAAAACTAAGGAGGAAGAAGTACCTGAATGATGTTGAAAGGTAGCTGAAAATGAAGCTGTGTGGATGAGAGAAAATGATACAAAGCAAATAGAGAGTATTACCTGAATACCTGGTGTACATGATCAGTAAGTATAAATTAAGAAGAGGTCAACAGAAAGATAGCATCTAATCCCCAGTGAATTTGCCTTATGCAAACAGCTTCTAAACATTTGAATGAAAGAATATCACTAAAAATCAAACTGAGGATATTCTCAGTTGTAACCCAACAGTGCTAATGTGGATACAAATCTGAGCCTAACACAAAAAGCAAAATTATTAAAGGAATTTTGGTTAATTTTGAAACAGATGTCTGAGGAATATCAGAATGAACAGACGGAAAAAAAAAAACAATGGAGAGAAGACAAAGGAGTCAAAATTGTCAATCGCAGTCTTTGAGGCACAGACTAGAAGGAAGGAAAGAAAATACCAATGTTTGTTCAAGTTTAAAAGGAAGGCTAACGGTCCGAAGATGACATTCTCTAGACTTGGAACTGAGGGAAAAGAGATGAAGATGAACCTTCATGAGTGCCAGAAGTGAACAAGATAGAAGAACTCTGCTTCAGGTTTCGGCACAGTTTAACTCCTGCCTCACCATTTTTGACCAGTCCTACTTCTCAGGTTAATAACAAAAGGATTCTGTTGCCTCTTCAGCTGCTTCTGTATGTTTAGATTGTAACAATGCCTGCAGCAGTGAATGCTTTTTCCAGCTTCATTTAGCTAGGTGACTATGATCTTTAATTTTGGATGTGGACTTCACCATACATCTTAGCCACCTCCAAATTGGATTGCTACAAAGTGAGCTACAGAGGGCTATTTCTGAAGCCCTTTTAGAAATGTTATGTTGTGTGACTGCTTACAGATGACTTCATACTCAGTGTTTTATGTAGGGAACATATTACATATCTGTTCCATGGTCTGCAAAGAATTATAATTCCTTCAGAGATGCAACTGAAAGTGTTGGTTTCACCTATAAAATTCTTTAATGTACATAGAGCCCTACCCATAGAGACCAACTCTCTCTCCTCATGCTTTTACTCAAAACTTGATAGTCTGAGCCTGGTGACTTAGCTGGAGTCTTTGTCCTAGTTGTAGGACCCTGGTCTTGGGAAAGGACTTTCACAGTAGAGAGCTCTTCAATCTGTCTCTCTTTTCTTCCATTGGGCAAATGGATCCAAGAGTTTCTATTCTCTCTGAATTTTCCTGAGTGGGTGGAAGTTAAGTGAGAAAGGTTCCAGGTTATTTTTTTTAAGGTTTGGTGGTGGTAGAGAGTTTTTTTTAAGTAGTGTTAGTATTACATTCATCTAGATGGGATATGGAGTGCATTTAAAAAGAAAGATATGAAAGGAACATGACAAACCTGGAACAAAAATAGAGTGGAATCCTGGCTGCGCTGACATCAAGAAGAGTTTTACCATTGACCTCAGTGGGGCCAGGATTTCATCCAGGAATGTTTTCTATGCCCTTCTGTTTCAGTCATATGCTCCCCTGGATTGGTGTGTTAAAGTGCCCAGGTGGGATTGGAGTAGTGGTTTGACTGTAGTATGTGTACAAGTGTTTGAACAGAACAAGCATTTTTTACTTATTTCAGAAAATCTAATTCAAAACTGGAGGTAGGGATGCAAATATTATGGAATATGGTAACATTGAAAACTAAATAACTCATTAATTGATATTCTGCCTTTATTATATGTGCATATTTCCCATTGGCCTCATTTGTATGTAACTTTAATTCTGGTTTACCAGATTATGGCAAAGTGTATTCAGGTCAATTCACTTCTGTATTAGATCAAAGCAATTGTGAGTGTATAATTGTATTGAGTGTTTAAAATTTATAAAACTAATGAAAGTTTACTTGTATTGTTTTCAGTTATCTATTCCTGTCATAATGTAATAGCAAACAGTCACATCGTAAATACCCTTGCAACTAAATTATCCATCAAAGAAATATTGTGAAATGCTAATGAAGGGCTTAAGCACTTTAATAGGAAATGCAACTTTCAAAGCAAGTGATCATTCAAGCAAGTGTGACATTCAAGGTCAAGGACTGAGTGCAATCTTCACTCTCTATAATAAAAAGAAAAGCCCAAGTGATTAGAAAGACTCTCCATTTGTCTTCTATGAGAAAAAGATCTAAATATGGATTCAAAGAAAGATCCTGAATCTCTGGACTGTTTGGATTCTAACAGTACAGAATAACTGAAAGAGAAGACTGAGTTCCCCAGAGTTATTCTGGGTAGCCCTAAAAGACTTTTGGGAAATTGGCAGTCTATTATATTGATGCCATCATTTGGAGTTAAACTGACATTTACCTATTATTATATTTTACCTGCCTTAGCCTCTCAATAACTCTCATACTTTTTTTCTTAGCTAATAAACCTATAGTTAGTTTACTATAGAATTGACTGCCAGTGTTGTCTTTGGTGTAAGATCTGGAGTACCAATTGATTTGGTGTAAGTGACTGGTCTTTTGGGACTGGGAGAAACCTAACATGGTGTGATTTTTGGTTTTAAATAACCTTTTATCACAAACTTCAGTTTTTTCTGGGTGACAAGATAGGCTGGAGATGCTAAGAGGACTGTCTGTGACTCCATGCTGATACTGGTTCAGTGATCCAGGAGTTCACATTTCTTACTAGCTTGATGAAATCTAATTATAGAACATACCACCAGTTTGGGTTGTCTGCCCTTGTTTTCTGACAGTTTGCCCTGAGATAGTCACTCACAGTGGTGAGCCACTCAAGACAGCATGACAGGAACAAAGCACATAGTTTGGCCCATCTAAAAAGTAATCACTGTAAATCTTATATTTGATAGCCTTTTCTGATATAAAAAGGAATGTGCCGTATCTCATAGAATCATAGAATATCAGGGCTGGAAGGGACCTCAGCAGGTCTTCTAGTCCAACCCCCTGCTCAAAGCAGGACCAATCCCCAACTAAATCATCTGTGTTAAAGATACTTGCCATGTTTTGCATGGTTTCAAATACATAGTGTATAAACAATTTAATAGCTCATATTTATATTTTATATAAAAAACCCTCAAAAAGCAACGTCAACTCATCTGTAGTCAGACTCCCCATCCTGTAAAATTCTTAATGAAAAAGCTATAAAGGAAACTTCTTCTTCTGGAGACCTGAACATTCCAAGCTATATCCACAGCTATGCCAAAGATGTATGTGCCTGAGTGAAAGACAGAGGCTGGTGTGTAAAGGAGGCTTCAAAATTTCCCTTTGCCTGCCCCCTATTCTGGTGCTACTCCATGCCCCATCTTAGAGCAGTCTGAAAGCTGCTATAACTTATACCAAATTGCAGTAGCTACAGAGGGCCAAAACCAGAGCCAAATGATTGATGAAGCAAAAGAGCACTCTGGCCACGTATCATTTCCCCTGCTATTCTGGCAGCAGGGAAGGGGAATGTCATAAAGGCCACTATGCTGACAGTACGCCACCAGATGATCACCCTTACACCGGGGGTGACCAGGGGAACTGTTAAACAATTTTTTAACCTGATTATACTGGGGGTTTGGCACGAAGTCTCTGCACTGACCCATTAAGCTTTTCGTACAGCGATTAGCTTTATCATCAATATTAAACTTTCAAAAATGTAAACCACAAATGTTCTCCTGAATCATCATGTAAAAGATTTGTATTTTTAATGACTTTCACTCTTGATGGGTCAGTCAAGTGAGTGCTAAAAAAAAAAATCTCCTTTTGGAAGTCTGAGTACTTCCTACCTCTCTTTGTAGGCATTACATCTCATATTTGACGGATTTTTTTTTATTTTAAATGGAAACCAGCAGTTTCTACAAGTTTAATAATTTATTTAGTATTTGGTTTGAAACATTAGGACATGTGGTTGAGGTGTCACAGTATACGCCTTGGAACTAAACAGTTTAGTAGGTCTTCAAATGCAGCTATTTCAAGAGTCGCTGTAAGCCAAATTGATTCTTCTCAGCCTGTGCCTCTGAATGGGGCAGTTATAAACTAGAACTTGTGACTAAATATACATTAATATTTTAAATGCAGCTTTAACACAAGTCTAAAATATGTAAAGCATGAAAGAAGTGAACTTTCTCCCTCAGTGGCTGCATCATTTCCTAATGAAAGAGTCTCTCCTTTAACGGCCAGAGGCTAATGGGTCAGTTCTCCCACTTACCTTACTAAGAGCAGGCATGCAAGGCATAGCTATAGTTGAATCTGGACATGACTGGATTCTCCTATCAAGCTCCAAAACCTGTAGAAGAAAGCAGAGCTGTGTTAATTGCTTGTTGTGATTAGAAGGAAAAACAAGTAGCTCAAAGAACATTGCTAGGGAGGTGAATGCTTTAACATTAAAAAGAATCAGCATCACAAAGTAGAATCAGAAAACTGCAAATCAAAACAGCAGGATAGCAGGGGGATATGCAGCTTTTCCAGAAGCTGGTTCAGAAGGTTGAGTTGGTGCTGTTCTCCCAAAAGAAAACGTGATGGAAGCTTTCCAAACAGCACAAAGGTGACTTTGTGGGAGATCATATCAATCATAGCATTGCACAACCAAATGTGCTGTGAGTTTAGCCATAGTTCAACAGAGAGATCAGTTTTGGAGGATGATTTTTGCCCAGCTATGCTACCCTGAGAGCAGGGGCCAGGGCTGAACACTCACAAGGAACAGAAACAGATTTGGAATGGGTATTAAAATGATCTTGGGAAATGTTACTAACAGAGCCTTCTAACTCAAAACAGGAAGCTTAGCAAGTTGTTAGTGATCATCCCCCTGTTAATGCATGGCTGAGCTGATTAAACAGGGTGGTCACAGTGACAGATGTCTTGTGAAAATTCCCTGTTCTTCAGAAGGCCAGTAATTAAAATTGTAACGGTGGAAACATGCTCTCAGATGTCACTTATAGTACAGGTGTAGGAAAAATGGGTGCCCTTTGTCATGTGGCATAAACAAGAAAACTGCAAAGCAAAACCAAATAGTTCAGGCACCCATGCATCAACTGAGACAAAACCTTTGCAGACCAGGGGAGAAGACGGCAAAGGCTGGTCTCTAATCCTTCTCAAAGTTGATTCTCCACTGCCCTACACCCTTTGTAATCAAATCAGAATGGTGGTATTTTATATTTGTTTTGCATGAACTTTCCAAAGGAGTAAGGTATTAGGCACTTAACTTCCATGGAAATCAATGGGAATTAGATACCTAAATACCTTTGAGGATCTGGACCTAAGAGTCTGCACAAGAGGCAAGACACGGGAGAACCAGGCCTGTCACCTTGCTGGTATCAGAGGGAGCAAGAAATACTGCCCAATGCAATCCTGCTTAAAAACAACCACCACTGGGGTCCATTTTACAATAAGTGCTTTTTTTGCAAATAGTGAAGATTACTCACATCATACACTTTTTGAAGACCTGTCTGTAGTCTGATTTATAGATGATCTAAGAATTCCCAGTTATCATTTGGAGTGTTAACAAGTTCTTGTCCCAAGATTAGGCCCTGTATTATTCAAATGATGATATAGTTGGGAAACCTGATGTGCACAGCTGCAACACTCACACGATAGGAACTCTTCCATATTTACAAATAGTTTATTAATTATATTAATAATGGGTGACATTTGTGGACCTGAATAGGAAAAAGGGAGGTTGTAGGAGCTTGGTGGAAGAAAGAACCTTATCAGAACAGAGCTGAAGCTGTGAAAAGATTAGTATTCAATTGGTTTGGCTCAAGCATTTGGGCAGGGTCATCATTTCCCAACTGGTTCTCCTATGCCTAGAAATAAATCTACAGCCCCTAATTTACTCAACAAAGTTATTTTACTTGCATACCAAATTGCTTTCCCAGCTCGCTCTCCTCCTGAATATAATGGTACTCTAATCCAATACTTCTGGCATCAGGGAAAGCTCAAAAATCCAGATTTTTTTTTCTTCCCACAAGCAATAAAGTATGTCAGGTGTTCCTTAGTGATAAATTTTGTTATTTGCTTTAGTGATAAAATGACATAATTAGTGGATGAAGGGAACACAGTAGATATAATAGATTTGGAGTCTAGTAAAGCATTTGAAACAGTGACTCAAAATCTTACTCAAAAGTATTTCCAGTTGACTTGAATAAAAACACTGTCATGTGGATTGAGAGCTGGCTGCAGAACAAAGGGTCATAATGTGTTGAATTGGGAGTGGGGGAATATTTAGCAGGATACTGAAGAGATTCATTTTATTAAACATCTTTATTAATAATCTGGAAGTAGAAGTTAAAAACATGTTAATGAAATTTGCAGATGATACTAAATTAGGTGAGGTGAACACTGGTGAGGACAAAGGAATAAAATAAATGGGACAGAGTGAGATGAGAGAAACAGGCAGAAAATTACAAAATGAGGTTCAAGTTGCAATAATATAAACTAATATGTTTGAGAAAAACAATCTCAAACACAGATATGCATTATGGTTGGAAAAAGCTTTGATGCAGTGGAATGCTAAAAAACACCTGAGGGTGATAGTGTATAGCAAATTGGGCAGAAAATAATAACCTACGGGCTTTGCTTTAGATTAAAAGCAACTCTACTTATTAAGGGACTGGAAGTGTGACCCTTTCCCTTACCTGCCCTCTCCTCCCAGGGTTGCTGGATCTATAAAGAAAAGACTATCAGCACTTGGCTCCTTATCTCCATCCAGAAATGATAGAAGGAGGACCCAGCTATTTTGGTAGAGCTGGCAGATCTGACAGCCTCTCTACTGGATTTCTGTGGTCTTTAAATTATAATATTCATAGAATCATAGGACTGGAAGGGACTTTGAGAGGTCATCTAGTCCAGTCCCCTGCACTCATGGCAGGACTAAATTATTATCTAGACCATCCCTGACAGGTGTTGGTCTAACCTGCTCTTAAAAATCTACAATAATGGAGATTCCACAACCTTCTTAGGCAATTTATTCCAGTGTTTGACCACCCTGACAGTTAGGAATTTTTTCCTATTGTCCAACCTGAATCTCCCTTGCCGCAATTTAAACCCATTGCTTCTTGTCCTATCCTCAGAAGTTAAGAAAAACATTTTTTCTCCCTCCTCCTTGTAACAACCTTTTATGTACTTGAAAACCGTTATGTCCCCTCTCAGTCTTCTCTTTTCCAGACTAAACAAACCCAGTTTTTTCAATCTTCCCTCCTAGGTCATGTTTTCTAGACCTTTAATCATTTTTGTTGCTCTTCTCTGGACTTTCTCCAATTTGTCTTTCTTGAAATGTGGCACCCAGAACTTGACACTGGACTGGATTATGGAGCATTTAAAATTTTATTCAGCTGCAAGTCCATAGCCTTTCAGAGATATGGGACTCCACAATGAGCACTTCAACAGTCTGAGAGGAGGTTCTATAGATAAAGCCACCTACCTCGCTTGGGTAATTGGAGAGGGAAGACAGTGGGGTCACCTTTAACCAAAATATGGATGAAATTTGGGCTGCTGGTGTTATTTTAAAAATGTGAATAATTTTTTCCAGTTCTAGATTTACACTCTCCTCAAAATGAGCTTCATTTCATTTCCTCCCTCTCCCACCAAAATTAATAATGATAAACAGCACCAGCTATTTTTTCAGGTACAATCATTAGCTCTTTGTAAAGGCCTTCAGTGGCTCGGAGCTCTGTATCACTAAAATTAAACAAATCTTTCACATACCTTCTGGTTATTTTTCAATTTATTTGAATTTGGCTACAATTAAGTCTATTTCTTAAAATACAAATTCTTCTAATAAGGAATACTTTGTAGGTCAGACTACTGAGTATGCTCTCAGTGCTCCTGAAACATTTTCTGTGTGGTTGCAGGTTTCCATTCAGCTGCTGTTGGTGTGCTCAGTGTTCCCCTGTTTTATCTAAAATTCCTTTTGGTCTCTTTGGTGCTGTTTGGAATTTATTTGGGTCCAGTGCCTGGACAATCACAGAATGGCTCACAGAATCAGAGCGTCATAAGTCTCACTTATGACCCACCCACGCTTCTGTGCTGCACAGAACTTAGATGCAGGACAGACTCAAACCCGTCATGTTTTAGAGTTACATGCTTCTGTTCAGTGCGTGTCCCCCAATAAGCCAAGATCCAAGGATGCAATGGGTGACAAAGAACAAAAATGAGGGGCCAAAACAAAAATACAAATATTCAGGCAAAGTAGTTAAAATGCCAAGGGAATAATTCTTTTAATGTAAATAACACTTATTATTACATTATCGCTCAGTTACATGTGTACCTCTGACATAAATACTTTTCAGCAGTAAAAGTGAGAACACAGCAAATTTGTGTGGAACATGGTAATGTCGGTGTTAAAATGAGGAACATTTGAGAGATTTTGTTCAATGACATCTGAGCTCATCATTTTTATGGTAGAGTATACATATTGGTGATGAACAAAGTCTCTTCAGACTCCGTGAAAGAGATTGTTGCTTTGTATAATCATCCTACTGATATTCAGTCATAAACAGTTTGATATGAGTCACACATCAACACTACTAAAACACAACCCAGAACATGCTAAGTTGTTACTGTTTGGTTTACTGATACCAATGTCACTGTCCCCCATGCAGTTCTTTTAAATGGTATCTCCCCATCTTTCCAATATTGCATATAACCTTGGAATGAATAATGTTTTATCTAGACTCAGCATTCATCACATGCATGAATCTTGATACTATCTGAGTAATGAAGTTGTTTGGAAAAGCCTATATATAGTTGTTGGAATGAAGTTGTTTGGAAAAGGCATATACAGTATGCCTACTGTACAGGTGTGTTGTGAGAATTACTAAACATAAAATTACTATATAAAATGTTAAACATTTATTCTGTCTACCACCATATTTGGATGCCAGGTTAAGATCTACCTTGATACTTATGAATGGTGTTAGTTTTATTTATGTGTGTGCCGCACACACACACATGGACACACTACCATGAGCAGTATTTAAGATATACATAAGGGCTTTCTATTTTGGACTTGATCGTGGACTCTGCTCATCACGTTTCCTGGGCTCAGCAACTATTATCACAGTAGTGTGTGTTTTCATTGGTGTTTGAGTACTGTTTTTTTCTGCCATGACTTTCACACAATAGAACATTAACAAGACTCAAGACAGAGCAAGTTTGTAGATATGCAAACTTAACAAAGCATTCTGGTTTAAACACTTGCATTACCTTATTTTACACACTAATGAAGTAATCAGTCTTAGAATGCATAGAAGTGACACTTGCAAAGTTGTTCAAATGCTTCTCTTAGAAGTTGCTGATGATTTAATACAGTACTTTTTAATGGGCTGATTTTCATGTTTACTTTTATTCTGCCTTGTAACAAAATATAGTAGCCTTCTACCGAAATGTCCCAAACATTACACCTTTAGAGTAAAAAGAAAAGGAGGATGCATCCGATGAAGTGAGCTGTAGCTCATAAAAGCTTATGCTCAAATAAATCGGTTAGTCTCTAAGGTGCCACAAGTACTCCTTTTCTTTTTGTGAATACAGACTAACATGGCTGCTACTCTGAAACCTTTAGAGTAATATGACTGCAGCATACTAGAACATTCCACAGGATACTATCTTCTCCCAAGTATAGCCTAAGCATTCGTCCTAGAATGAATATCAATTCCTATTGCTTTTGGTCCAAGATAAACTGTACTCATCACATTTTAATTCACTTATACCATATACATTTAATTGCAGATTAAAGTCAATACATATTACTATGTTCAATATGGGAGCATTTCTATTTCATTTCCTATGGTGCTTGAAATGAAGGCTGTTAGTGAGCCAAATATTTTCTACCAGTTATGTCAACATGTTTTCTTTTACCAGAATATCTAAGCAGCATTTGAATTAAACTGAGAATATTTTACATCCACGATAATATGGTTGGCTCTCACTGTAAAGGTTTTATATGTCTCTCTTTTTCTGAATAGCTTTTCTATACATTTTAGCACTCTGATCAAAACTAGATATTCCCTTCTTTTCAGTAACAAAACAAAAAGTGTCTGTATGAAATTGAAACCATTAGTTTCAATTAGTATTTCAGTAACTGATCCTCTTTAAGTGTCATCACTATGGCAACACACTCAGATTCTTCAATTCATAAATAATAGATATTGTTTAAAATCCACCTCGGTGGATCAAAACTCCCCAAATGCTTCTTCATCTGCTTTCCATTTTCTTCATTTGTCTATGTTCCTAAAAGGTGCCCTGCCATCCAAACTTTTGGGTCCCTCAGGTTGTTCATTTCTTTAAGAATTGGTGCTGCCACTCTATGGGCTAAAATAATTAGAGAATCTAAGGACAAAAACATCTGGAAGGCACTTGGCATATATTATTAAATGAATGGGAAATGATCAGTTACAACAGCAGATGATTAGGCAGGAAGGCACATTTTACTTGCAAATGGGGCACAGTTGGCAAGTTAACTTGAGCAGGTTTCAGTACTACTGAAGTGTCATGTTAGCACTTTGTGAATGTTCGCAATATGAACTCATGGACTAAGACACTCCTGCTATAAAACGCATCAGACAACTGTTTCTATAAGGGTGACACACGCTATCTTCTGAAATGCTGGCCTTACGCAAACAGTACCATGAGTTTGCTCGTTAACTCCACTAAGTTAATAGAGATATGCATCATTATTTCTTGATATCTTGTGATGTCTTATGTATGAAGTACAAAAAATTAAGGCAATCTCAGAGCTGCTCCATAGTTAAGGCTGAGTTGCAATTTGCACTTAAATCAAAGTTTAAACTTCTTTGTTATATAATGTATAAAAATTATTTATACTCCCACACTTTGAGCACTTACTCTTAGAGTACAGAATGAATTTTCTGTTAATTTATAAATACATTTAATTGTTTTGAAGTAATCTATAAAAATCTTAAAGTATCTTCCATCCTCCTCTCCCCCTCCCCTTTATTTTTCACATCAATCTAGCAAACTAAATTCTGATTGTGAAGATTTGAAAATTAACTCTTTTCTAGATTATAACGAACTCTAAGGCACAGGCAATTTTTAAGCCTATTAATGTGCTATTTTTTTAATTTATTGTCATGATTAGTCACAGCTGTTTATCAATTGCAATGATGATCAACAAATATTGAAGTCATCAAATATATTTGCCATTGAATAGATCTTCCAGAAACTAAGCTTTTGGTTAAGTAAAAAAAATAATGTTTCAAACTCTCAGGAAGATATCCATACATTAGATATAACACCCCCCTCCACCCGCAAAAAACTATGAAATTCCTGTACATAAAAATTTAATTACCTTCCACTCAAAGTTGCTCATGTGCTTCCTAATTAGAATGTCAACATTAACAAAAAAATGTAACTTAAGAAAAGATTCACACCCAACACAATACCAGCCAGTATAATCTTGTGGAAAAAATATTATGTGATCATGCAATTGAAGACTATACCATGACTCACATCCATAAAATGGCCACATTAAGGTTTTCAGGAAATCTTAATTCTGATATTTCTAAATTTAATGCTTGGCTTTGCAACCTTGGTAATGTTATTTTAGAAGTAGTTTTGGGGAGATTTTTAAATGTAATATAGAAGTTTGTGTTTCTCATAAAACCAGAGATTTTTCATACATAATTTATGTTGTATTTCTGCCCAGGGCATAGTATGTGAAGATATTAAGATTTTGAACTATTTCTGTGTTCACTTGCACCAATTATATACCATTGTAACTCTATTGCTTTCAAATGACTTACAGAAGTGTAAATCAGGAGAGAATCATACCACAAAATTTATAGATTATTGTTGTAATCCATTTTTAAATAACACAAGGGTAGGAGTTAAGGTTGTGTACAGCAGTACAGTTTAATTTTATTTTTTTTATGTGGAAAGGGAATATAACTTGTGTCAGGCCTATACCTACAGTTATGCTGAATTATGTTAATTGGAATAATCAGAATATGTTGGACATTAATGTAGAAAAAAGATAGCAATAAATGAAAAATAAATAAGAAGCTGATATGGTATCAGTAAAGTGTGCTATTTCTAATAAGGAAAATGAAGTCATGGGGAAGAGAAGACTCAGACCTGGATGAAGAACATTAGGCTGCTGAACAGTATTATGATGAACCAGCTCCTCTGTGTAAAACAATAAATTTTTGATGCACACGTTATGTCAGCCATGACAAATGGAGCAGAAGCATGGATACACACCAAGATGTAGCAGAAGGGATAATCTGGACAGGATTAAAGAGGAAGACTTATATGTAGTAACATATGAAGAGACAGGAAAACAAAATGAAGAAAGGAGAACTAGAGTAAATAGGGACCAAATGCAAAAGAAAGCCAATTCTGAGAATGTAAAGAAGTTAAATTGCATCCCCAGAGCCTCAACGGTAAATGAGCTTTACTTGGACTGATAGAGGAAAGAGGATTGTGGCTCCTTCCGGGTCTCTCCTCTCTCCCACTTCTTGTCTTCTTCCCTTTCCCATGGGATTTCAGCTCTTTCCGGGTTGGTGGGGGAGTCATCATCCTAGCTGATTGGCTAGCAGAAGGGGCACAGCAGAAGCCCATTGGCTCTCATGCCTCCAAAGGGGAGGGCATGTACGCCCTTTTTACCCTGACCAGAGTACCATTATGCGCCCGGAACAGTAGCTCCCACCTTTTGGATTAGCATAGGATTGAATTCGATTGTGGTGGTGTTTTTTTGTTGTTGTTATCTGCTCTGTGTTTTACACTAATCGCTTTCTGGGACTGGTAAGGACTTTTTACCAGATTTGCAAAATGGGTAGTTTTTTTGTGCTTCCCCCACCGCAGCCCAGGGAGCCAGTGCTTAGGTTAAGAAGTAAAGTTTTAGTTGTCACAACTTCACGAACAAGGTCAGCTCCCAGACTGCTGCGCTGGGCATCACAACATGGGGAATAGATGGCCAGCCCTCTGTGGAGAAAGAGGTGGTTAGGGACTATTTAGAAAAGCTGGACTTGCACAAGTCCATGGGGCTGGCTGAGTTGCATCCGAGAGTGCTAAAGGAACTGGCGGCTGTGATTGCAGAGCCATTGGCCATTATCTTTGAAAACTTTGAAAGTCCCGGATGACTGGAAAAAGGCTAATGTAGTGCCAATCTTTAAAAAAGGGAAGAAGGAGGATCCTGGGAACTACAGGCCAGTCAGCCTCACTTCAGTCCCCGGAAAAATCATGGAGCAGGTCCTCAAAGAATCAATCCTGAAGCACTTACATGAGAGGAAAGTGATCAGGAACACTCAGCATGGATTCACCAAGGGAAGGTCATGCCTGACTAATCTAATCGCCTTCTATGATGAGATTACTGGTTCTGTGGATGAAGGGAAAGCAGTGGATGTACTGTATCTTGACTTTAGCAAAGCTTTTGACACGGTCTCCCACAGTATTCTTGTCAGCAAGTTAAAGAAGTATGGGCTGGATGAATGCACTATAAGGTGGGTAGAAAGTTGGCTAGATTGTCGGGCTCAACGGGTAGTGATCAATGGCTCCATGTCTAGTTGGCAGCCGGTGTCAAGTGGAGTGCCCCAGGGGTCGGTTCAATATCTTCATAAATGATCTGGAGGATGGTGTGGATTGCACTCTCAGCAAATTTGTGGATGATACTAAACTGGGAGGAGTGGTAGATATGCTGGAGGGCAGGGATAGGATACAGAGGGACCTAGACAAATTGGAGGATTGGGCCAAAAGAAATCTGATGAGGTTCAATAAGGATAAGTGCAGGGTCCTGCACTTAGGACGGAAGAACCCAATGCACAGCTACAGACTAGGGACCGAATGGCTAGGCAGCAGTTCTGCAGAAAAGGACCTAGGGGTGACAGTGGACGAGAAACTGGATATGAGTCAGCAGTGTGCCCTTGTTGCCAAGAAGGCCAATGGCATTTTGGGATGTATAAGTAGGGGCATAGCGAGCAGATCGAGGGACGTGATCGTCCCCCTCTATTCGACATTGGTGAGGCCTCATCTGGGGTACTGTGTCCAGTTTTGGGCCCCACACTACAAGAAGGATATGGATAAATTGGAGAGAGTCCAGCGAAGGGCAACAAAAATGATTAGGGGTCTGGAACACATGACTTATGAGGAGAGACTCAGGGAACTGGGATTGTTTAGTCTGCAGAAGAGAAGAATGAGGAGGGATTTGATAGCTGCTTTTAAGAGGTAGTTCCAGAGAGGATGGTTCTAGACTATTCTCAGTGGTGGAAGAGGACAGGAAAAGGAGTAATGGTCTCAAGTTGCAGTGGGGGAGGTTTAGTTTGGATATTAGGAAAAACTTTTTCACTAGGAGGGTGGTGAAACACTGGAATGCGTTGCCTAGGGAGGTGGTGGAATCTCCTTCCTTAGAAGTTTTTAAGGTCAGGCTTGACAAAGCCTTGGCTGGGATGATTTTAATTGGGGATGGGTCCTTGTCAAGGTTCCTCCCCCACTCTGAACTCTAGGGTACAGATGTGGGGACCTGCATGAAAAACCTCCTAAGCTTATCTTTACCAGCTTAGGTCAAAACTTCCCCAAGGTACAAAATATTACATCCGTTATCCTTGGACTGGCCGCTACCACCACCAAACTAATACTGGTTACTGGGGAAGAGCTGTTTGGACGCGTCCTTCCCCCCAAAATACTTCCCAAAACCTTGCACCCCACTTCCTGGACAAGGTTTGGTAAAAAGCCTCACCAATTTGCCTAGGTGACTACAGACCCAGACCCTTGGATCTTAAGAACAATGAACAATCCTCCCAACACTTGCACCCCCCCTTTCCTGGGAAATGTTGGATAAAAAGCCTCACCAATTTGCATAGGTGACCACAGACCCAAACCCTTGGATCTGAGAACAATGAAAAAGCATTCAGTGTTTTACAAGAAGACTTTTAATAAAAAATAGAAGTAAATAGAAATAAAGAAATCCCCCCCTGTAAAATCAGGATGGTAGATATCTTACAGGGTAATTAGATTCAAAAACATAGAGAACCCCTCTAGGCAAAACCTTAAGTTACAAAAAAGATACACAGACAGAAATAGTTATTCTATTCAGCACAATTCTTTTCTCAGCCATTTAAAGAAATCATAATCTAACACATACCTAGCTAGATTACTTACTAAAAGTTCTAAGACTCCATTCCTGTTCTGTCCCTGGCCAAGAGGACTACAGACAGACACAGACCCTTTGTTTCTCTCCCTCCTCCCAGCTTTTGAAAGTATCTTGTCTCCTCATTGGTCATTTTGGTCAGGTGCCAGCGAGGTTACCTTTAGCTTCTTAACCCTTTACAGGTGAGAGGAGCTTTCC
This sequence comes from Lepidochelys kempii, assembly GCF_965140285.1. Taxonomy (NCBI): domain Eukaryota; kingdom Metazoa; phylum Chordata; order Testudines; family Cheloniidae; genus Lepidochelys; species Lepidochelys kempii. Next base: position 182,642,218 of record NC_136380.1, read on the forward strand.
CCTGGCCAGGAGGGATTTCAAAGGGGTTTACCCTTCCTTTTATATTTATGACAGTCCTGCTTTTGAGCAGGGGGTTGGACTAGATGACCTCCTGAGGTCCCTTCCAACCCTGATATTCTATGATTCTATGAACTTGTAAAGCATCCAGTGAATGTACTGTTTTGAAAGAGGTTCTGGTTCCCCGATAAACTGAAATTGGAAGATAATTTAGGGGAAGGCATCCTCTAAAGGAGATGGGGAATGGTGTTTGGGCTCCTAACATCTGGTACAAAGAGGAAACAAGTCTCTTCATTATCCCTTAGCCCTTGTACAAGGGGAAGGCAATGGGGTCCCAGCAACAGACTGGGACCGGTTAGAAAGAGCTAATGGCAGACCTCTACTAGGTGGAACAAATTAGGGAAGGATGAATTATTGCCAGATATTTCCCAGATCAGTAGCCTAGTTAAACCATATCCTTTGCATTTTGTGGTTCTTCCCGCCTGCCCAGGACAATGAAAATGCACTGGCCATTAAGATGAGAAAAGGAGAAGGAAATTGGACTACTAATACTTCATCAGTCTACCTGATTTTGCTGTTGCTGCTTTGTTATTCAATTCTGGCACAATATTGCTCTTAAGCCAGTTTATCTGGCTCAGGAAAGACCACCTTGCTGCAAATATGATCCTCTGAGGTGTAGGGCCAGTACTGGAGCTCTTACACCTCTTTTTTTCCCTGCTGCTGACTTATCCGAGAGATGGTGATTTGACAGGAGGAAAGGCAGCAAAACTGGCATGCCATTGCAACTCCACTGGTCCTCAGATGCTTTTTCAGCTTCTTAGACCTAGTAGAGGAATCTTCAAGCTGCCCTAACTTAGTATTGTGGGACTGACTATACACAAAGACTGCACCTGGATCAAGAAGTCAAAGGTGAGCTTCAAGTCACTTGACTAACACCCAGTGCAGACCATCTACACTCCAGGAAATGGTCCATTTTTTCTTTAAATGTTTATATTTACTTTGTGTTGATTTCTTATAGAGATACCTTTAGTTAGATACCAAGTCACTCTGGGTGGGTATATACTTTGATGAATGCTACGTAAATACTTCTGTTCCACCAAAAATACAATACAATCTCATGCAAGACCTTTATTTCAGTGTTATAAAACAGTTTCATGAAGTTACAGAAAAAGAAAACAAATTGATCAAGCAAACTGTCAAATATTTGACTTATTTTCCATAGACATCCTCATTTCCATCAAATAAAATCTTTGTGCATTCAGAGAAAGCCTCCAAATAGTAATTGATTAGAGACACTTGATCCTATCTTTAAAAGTTTTGGATTTGATTTTACATTCATCAGGTTCACTCAACACTTAAAAATTTTATTCTAGCACATGCAATGGCAAATTAGCTCTTTCTGCACTGGGAAGAAGTAAAAGGAAAGGTTTCCATCTACCTCTTTTTCACATATCAATAGAAGACATTCCAATTAAAAGCAGAATATTAAAAATGGCACAAGCAAACGATTTTATCCAATTAGTAAAGAGCCCAATACACTTAATTCCCCAACTTCCAGTGTTGATAAATAATTCTAGGAAGCCTGGTGGGATACATTATTACTTGCTTATTGTAAATCCATTTTTCTGAGCATTTCTCAAAGACTGGCTACTTCCTCCACATCCGAAATTTAAAAATATGGTTACACAAGGCTGTATCTCACAACTGTCCTACTTCAGGCACTGACAGTCCCTGAATAAAATAAGATTTCCTCCAACATAATCCATTATTAGAATTCTGTATCCCCACATACAATTCAATAATTCCAGACTCTGTCATCCCCTCCCAAAGAATTCATGATTTCCGTACTCTTCTCTTCCCCCAAATCCACCCATCCCCACTTCATCTCCCCATCCCTCTATCTCATCAAGTGTTTATTACCCTATTATTCATCTTATGGAGTAGCTTTGGTGGCAGGCGGATTGGCGTATGACCTCTGAATGTGGGATGGGTGATTGGTCAGTTCAGTGAGTGGGAAGTAGATCCCCTCCAGTGATGGGATGGTTGGGAATGGGTCTCTTTTAGTGCTTGATGTCCTCTAGCTATTGGAGGGGGTCAGCTGGGAGAACAGGTCTCCCCCACTGTATATAGAGGGTTGGAGATAGTTGGTTTCTCTTGCGTGGTTGTGGAGGGTTATGGATAGGGAAGGAGTGGGACTCTACTTTCCTTCCCACTACTGGCTCTTGCAACTCAGTTTTGGTGGTCAGCACTGGTGAAGAGGGAGGTGGGCTGTGGCTATGCATATCAACATCTTTGTCTCTGCTTCCTTTCCCCAGTCTTGTATGATTCTGAAGCAATTGGGATGGGTGGATGGAGTAAATGGTGCATGTCACTGGGTCTAGCTTCCCCCATGATCCTGCTGCAGAAATGGGTCCCAGCTATTTGTTCCTTTAAACACTATTTGCTCACTATTCACTGGTATACGTTGCTTCACAGTGCTTTGTTTTCAGGGTTATTTTTTTATGTGACAAAAGGCTGGAAACTACAGCTGGGCAGGATTTGTTTCTGTTTAAAGAAATTAAAAATGAAAATGTGTTTTCACAGGAAACACACACACTGAAACTTCAAAATCCAATTTGTTTGTTTTGAGAACTAATACCCTATTTTTTTCCTCCTTTTTTGGTTCAAAAAGATTGTTTTTAACTAAACTTCATTTTCTGATGGAAAACACTTGGTCAAAACAATGATGACCAGCCCTAATAGAAACTTAGACCCTGAGCCTGTAAGAATCAGACACAGGCAGAATCTTGCACCCAAGCAAAGACCATTTACATCAGCAGATCTCCATACAGAGGCAGGCTCTATCCACATTGATCCAGTGCAAGACCAGAGCTTTTTGCCTTGTTTGGTTTCTTAATGTGTACCAAAATTTTCTTCTAGGCAGTACTGAGGTTGGTAAGCTAACAAGGGGTTCACAGTGCCTCATTGGTACTTAATGTATCGGCATCTTCCATTTTTAGTATAATCCGCCATAGTCAAGTGAAATTTTTGCTCCAACCTGAACATTCTGGTCACATCCAATATTTTACACATGGTGAGACAAATCTCATAAGATATAAGCAGATGGTGACAGCTTCCCAGTTTTATTAAGTCAAATTGAGATAGCAAAAATAAACACTGGTCCCAGGCTTATGTACCAGGTGAATATGCTGCCTTTTGAAAATCTCTGCCAACTTCTTAAAAACCATGGACAAAATAATTATGGATTAAGAAATTACCATATCTCTCCTAAAAGAACCTTTATGAGACGTGAGTTTACGACAAACATGGGATTGCCTTCTGTTTAATCTTGCACATAAAGATGGTTTCATTTGGAAAGAGTGACTATGCTCCCTCAAGACTCAGTTGAAAAAGTACTCTGATCATTAAAAATCCTAGATCACCTGAGGTATGTTATTTGAAATTCAAGAACTACAACTGATATTTGCACAACCTCTTTAACCCCTCTCTGGAACAATCCAAAAGGTAAAACATGCAGTAAAAATATCATTATTATATGATGAAAATCTATAGAGTAAATAACATCTAAGTTGACTGTCTTATTTGCGACCAGATACTCAGTTCTTGTGATTCTTTCATATTATCTATTTCTAACACACATACATCATAGACAGTTAGAATACATTTATATTACAATGGGCAATAGTAGCCAAATAACATTTTGTTTTCAGTTTGACCCCCAAATATGCTTTGATTTTTCGGACTGCCAGAGAACTGAAAAATTAATTATTCACACAGCTCTAATCTTAGCAAGCATTGCAGTGTAATGATACCTTTCAACTCCTGGAAGTATTTTTAACATTTTCAGTGTCCTGTAAATTGTGCTTACTTGAAGGTTCCCAGTTTCCTTTGGCACTTTTCAAAATCCCTCCTAAGGTTATTCAGTTAACATGGGGCTAGGTGACAACCTGGAAGTCCTATGCCTGGATCTGCAGATAACCCACTTATTACAGAATGCCACCTGAAAAGTATTTTTACAGGTTCTACTCCCTTTTAATAACCTTGGACTGTCAAGACTAATACATAATTTATTTATTTATTTTCTGGGAATGGGTGGTGTGACGGGGTCGGGCCGAATGGCTACAGGAGAGTAATAGAAGGCAGACATATTAGCCCCAGGTTCAGTAGGTCCCTTTTCCCTGGATAAAGTAACAGGGAAAGTTCCAGAACAATCAGGAAACTTCTGGAGACAATTAAGACAGACAGGCTGATTAGAACACCTGCAGCCAATCAAGAAGCTGCTAGAATCAATTAAGGCAGGCTAATCAGGGCACCTGGGTTTAAAAAGGAGATCTCTTCAGTTTGTGGTGTGCGTGTGAGGAGCTGGGAGGAAGAGGGGCTAGGAGCTGAGAGTGAGAACGCATACTATTGGAGGACTGAGGAGTACAAGCATTATCAGACACGAGGAGGAAGGTCCTATGGTGAGGATAAAGAAGATGCTGGGAGGAGGCCATGGGGAAGTAGCCCAGGGAGCTGAAGCTGTCGCACAGCTGTTCCAGGAGGCACTCTAGACAGCTGCATTCCACAGGGCCCTGGGCTGGAACCCAGAGTAGAGGGTGGGCCCGGGTTCCCCCAAACCTCCCAACTCCTGGTCAGAAACAGGAGGAGGTGACCTGGACTGTGGGTTCATGAAAACGGCCAAGCTGAGAGCCGCCGTGAAGCTCCAAGGTGAGCAAATCCGCCAATAAGCGCAAGACCCACCAAGGTAGAGGAGGAACTTTGTCACAGTGGGAAGAGGAAAAAAGATTCAGAGGCTCATGTACCAGTTGTTTTCCTCTTCAGAGATGTGCCACTAAATAAATGTGTCTTTTCTGAGTACCATCTGTTCACGTATTATATTGGAGTATGGTCTGATTTTGCCCTCTGCTGTCTAAAACTTACAGCTATAAAACTTCACTGGAATTGCTCTTTAGAGCAGGGACTTGCTGTTTTGGTTGCCAATCAATACTAGTTGTATTGCTTGCCAATCAATACTAATTTAACGAGCTGGGTGGTGATAGGGTTCTAGTTCCAGAATCAGACACAACAGAATTGAAATTAACAAATTCAGTATCTTGTGGGGAACTCTGGTTTGTAAGGCAAAGAAATTCAGATTGAGGGCAAAGCAAAGTCTTAGCCACTTTTATTAACACAATAATGACAAAGAAGCTCCAAACCACAGAAACAAATAGCAGTAATATGGTATTAGGGACATCTTTGATATTATTCCTTGCATATGCTAATAGACTTACATACTCACACCCTTTCCAGGAGATCTGGTGATGAGAGACAAAAGACCAGCCCTCTCCTTGGAAAAGCAAATGAGTCTGATGGTCCAAACTGCAGTGCCTGACAGTTGGTGATAGATGATGAGAATGAAGAGCTGAAGGGGTAATGGTGGAGAGCTCGCTTACCCTATACGGTGGTCTGGCCTGGAGACGGTCATGAATATTTATTCAGATGCCCAGCCTCCTATGTCCATATCTAACTTCCTCACCCTAATAATATTGGGGTGCATTTATCCTATAGTTTGCTATATGAAAGCTTTTAACTTATTACAATATACATCAAATATTGCTAAAGCAAGTTCATGGTTAAACATCTGCCAACAATTTTATCCTAAAATATTCAAGCCTAGTATCAGTTCAATATTCCTGTGGTTGCCTGGTATTATGTACTGACTCCCCTCAGAAGATAGGCCTATGACCCTTAGCATAGATAAAATGGCCTATGCTTCACTTATGCTAACCTGTGTAAGCCAGTTTCTTACAGGAACAGGCCTGTAGGTTCCTTGTGTAACACTAAGTAAAATTAAATGCTTAGGTATCTCTATGGTCAACAGTAACCTTGCAAGAAATAGGTATAATAGGAAAGGACATTTGTAGTAATTTGTAACAGATACTAATACTAAGACACTGTTGAGTTCAGAATAATGCTGAACTATGGTTAGCAAAATGTAATTTAGATATTTTTCTGGTGCAGATGTACAGGAAGGCTCAAAACAAGACTGATTTACACAGGAAATATGAGTTTGAAGGCCATTTAAGGAGCTGTAAATATCAAGCAGGCATTGCATAGGTATTCCAAGGTGAAATTAATTTTTTTCCTGGTCAGCGTTTCAGAAAAAAATATGATTTGTCAGTCATCTTGGTTTGAACTGTGCAGTCTTTGACTTTTTTTTTGTAAGAGAAAAACTTAGACTCTCCCAGTATTGTGTATGTGAAACTGGTATCCTACTTAGATCATTCAGAAAGCTGTCCTGGGAATCTGCTCATGCAATGGACACATCTACTGAGGAGCTTTCAGCGAACCAGAAGTATGATCATTGAGATAAGTATGATCTGAAAAGGTCAAACAATGATTTAGGACAGGGGATAGCTGATGGCAATGTCCACAATGCATCAGAGAAATATTTCAATTAAAAATAGAAATGCTAATTTGTTTCACCCTTTCATAGCCTGAACAAACAATGGAGACTTCTACCATACCACTTTGCTGTGCATCTTTTCTCATTATCATCTCTCTTTCACCAGAGAAAAATATACTATACATAATGCACACTCCAGATTTATACTTATTTTTCAAGAAATCTGCTAAAATGTTTGAATTAAGATAGCTGTGGCAGGAAATGATAAATTATCACAGGCAAATGGCAGTTTGAGCATGGAAAGCCTGATGGGATCAATTCTGTGGCTTTCAAGTGTCTAATTCCCTTCTCTCCCCTCTGCGGTGGCTTTCTATTTTTAATAGAGATCTATGTCTGTGGACGCATTGTCACTGACTTCAAGGGGCACAGAATAAGTTCCCAAGTGAGAAGGCTTTCAAGTAATATGCATATTATAACAGTAGGGCAACAGTACTCAATACAGAAGAGCAGAAAGGGCAAACATTTTTAACGAAGAGCTTAAGGGATTCCCTTCTATGGATTTTGACAAATAAGGTTAACAGTGATGCATTGGGGGAGCCTTTTCTATATGCAAATGTGAGTTGTGTGAAGTCTCCATAATAAAAAAATGGGGAATTGTTGCGTAATTGAGCATTTTGGTGTACAGATAAGATAGTAATGAATTGAATAACTCTTTATCAAGTGAAAAAATGTTTTAGAACAAGGTGGATGATCCATTCCACATTCATAAACCCAGTTACAGCATGTTAGAGTTTGGATTAAGTCTCTCTACATTTAAGCCATACATTTCATATTAACCTTTTTATATTAAAATTATTACCTGCTCTCCATGAGCCCTATTATGTTAAAATACCTTTAGCATCTTCTTTTGCAAAACTAAGTGGATTTGTTATTTCACAGAACTGCTATGATACCCTGGGTTTTACTTAAAAAGACAATACAAGTATAAAAGTAAATTCAGCATGGAATAGTGACTATTTTATTCCAAAATCAAATGAGGTAAACTGTTGAGAGTAAACATGAAAGACTAGACACATACAGTTAGCTATTTATCTCTGCCCATGCTCATTACTGACATGAGAGAAACCCACTGCAAAACTATTCTAAAAGCACCATTAAAAAGGAGAGCAAAGAGTGACCAATACAATAGATGCCAAATAATATTCTTAGCTTCTATGATGCAAGGAAATATAAAATGTAGCACAACTGGCATGGTTGTGTGACTGTAAATTACCATTTGATAACCACTATGCTATGTGATGTCAGGGATTTCACATGTTTGAGTGTGGTTCCTGGCCCTTTTAAACTCCTCCTAGCTGTAGAAACTTGGGGAAAAATTTTGATCCTGTTGAACGTACTGGGAGCTAGTAGCCTCCAAGACCTTATCCACTTAGTTCCCAAGAACTCAGCTTGACTATGAACTCATTACTGAGGTTTCTTTAGTTGCATACAGTGAAACTTCATGTGAGTTGATTGGGCTCAAGTGTTGATAGTGGGTACAAGGCATACCACACATCCCAAGTTACACGGCAAACTTCTTCCTTTATATACATTTGTACGAATTACATGGCATTTACTATGCATTGTATTACATGTTTTGGGACTGGCCTGGTCACTTTGTAGGCACCAATCCCTGTAAAGCACACACTGGCCATCCATGATTTACTCTTTACCTCATCTTATGTTCTAGGCTTATCTTATCCATTATCTTGTCCATTGCAAATGGTTTCCTGGGTGTTCCCCCTTATCTTAGCTGGTACAGACATTCTGTTTCCAACCTGCTGATCTATTTACCTCCCTAATTCAAAAAATGAGGCCTCACTCATATCCAATTACTCGTGTCAAGCCAGGCCTACACACCATCTCTAAGCATTTTACGTGATTATATTATTTGTCTTAAATGCAGCTACTGCCAACAAACCTAATCTAACACTAGGCCATACTGCTCCACTGGATCTTCCAGATAAAGAACTTTGGACAGACAGTGCTAGCCCTGTATTTCTAGCCAACTGGAAGGGAAGGAAATATGAGAACATACTAAACTTTCACTAATGTATGAAACCAGAAGACAATTTGGTTTCCTTACTTTTTTGAAAATGATCCTTTTTTCAAAAAAAACCAAAATTATAGGTCACCTAATGTAAGCGGGAAGGCAATTTTTTCTATATTTTTTTCGTCTTTTTGACTCCACAGGATTCATGAAATTTTTCTAAGGTCAAAAGTGCCAGCACAGGATAAAAGTTCAAATGATTTTAATTCCTAGGTGCAAGTAGATATGGAAAATGTTAATAGGAAAAGACTGGCTGAGTATACGTCTTAAAAGTAAGCAAATCCCCAGTACAGCAGTAGAAAGATGGTATTACCTACATCAAATTAAACTGTACAGCAAAGGAAGAGCTCCAGCCACAGATATAGAAACACAAAAACCTTACGTATCAGGGGATAGCCGTGTTAGTCTGTATCCACAAAAACAACAAGGAGTCCGGTAATACCTTAAAGACTAACAGATTTATTTGGGCATAAGCTTTCGTGGGTAAAAAAACCACTTCTTCAGATGCATACAAAAACCTTACATTTCAGTTAGGGATTTGTCACCGACATTGAAACAAAAATTCCTGTTTGGCTGTCCTTGCCAGTGATCATTCCTTATTAAAAATTTGAATTTTGTATTTTATCCCTATGGATAAAATGGGCTATCCCTATGGATTCCTTGTTGTGTAGTTTAGTGTAAGTATTGGCCAGACCTCAGCCTGGCCATAACCACATCATTGTGAAGGAGTGTGGAAGAAGGACAGTAGATGACAACTCCTTACCTTGGCAATAAACAAAGGCTGAGTATTTCCCTTGAGCATGATGAATGAGGAATATTTACTAAAACAATAGGGATTTATTAAATGCTGGATTCCTATCAGTCTGTCTGAGATGCTTCTTTTTAATGGAACCATGAACAAATTAGAAAGCAAAATGCAGCATAACTCAGTTCTGATACAGCAAATTGATCGTTATTTAAATATGCTTTTTAAATATTAATAAGGTTTTAAAGCCTGTCAAAGATGGCACACAAAGATAAAAATAAAGTGTCAGGACAAAAATGTTTTTTGCTATCCTCTGAATTAATTTGCATGTCAGTCAAAAATCTGTCAATGCATATGCAATAAGGGGCATGAATTAAGATACTAAAAGAATAGGAAAAGTAACAAGTAGAACTAAAGACTGAGAAGAGGAAAGTGACAGTTGTGATGATTAAGACTTCTTCCCCATGTATAGTATGTATTCAGCTATAACAGTACAGCCAAAAATGGTTAAGAAGTGGTGACAGAACTGCCAATTATAGCTGAGTGAAGTGTAAACAGAGATGCAAAGTCTGCCAAGCAGAACTGTATCCAGGTGGCAGGGCTTTTCTGTTGACCCACCCATCAGCAAGAGTCAGAACCTTCAGTACAGCTGCTAAAATTCTGATGGCTTATTGTAGCAGATGCGGCTCCTTAACTCTATCCAGGCTATCAGGGGGTGGGTTTATTTATCAGAGAAGATGGGACTTGAACAGATGAGGTCCTAAAGGGAAACCCGAGAGACAACCAAGCTCAGTCTGAGATATAAATTGTGTTATTGATTTGTGAGTTACCACTAAATTTAAACCCTGGGAAAGACGTAAGTTTGGACTCCAATTCAAGGAGGTGTGTGTCACTTATTGAGGACAGGGTAGAGATTCACTGTGTTCATAAGGAGCCTGAAAGTTTGGCCTTAAAGCACATTTCTGCTCTTGAAATACACTCTAAAAATACCATTGTGATATTCACTGTTGGTCTCTCAAAAATCTTCAGAGCAAATGTGCTCTTTTTTACAATAAATCCCCGCTTCCAAATTTCTTCTAATTTCCATTCCTGTGAACTCTATCAGGGATCTGAAAGTAAAACTGAATTCTCTCTCTCACACATCACTCCTAGTAATAATGGTTCAACAGGCCAATTTAGACCTCCCCCCCCCCCCCCCCACAGTGACACCTATGCAACTCCTTGCATTCGTTAGGATTACACAGTGAAACTGATTGTTTTAGAGCATATCTACACAATGATGTTACATCAGTGTAGCCTTCTCTCTAAATGAGGAATTTAACTGTAGTAAACAGAATGTGTCCACACCACCTAGTTATGGTACTTCCATTGTTAATCATTTATACACATAGCTCTGCATTAGTTTGAATTAATAACTTAGCATTCTGAGCAAATATTCCATAGTGCACTGTTCCTCCTCTATGCTTTATGTTTTTTCATGCTGTACATACACCTTGGGATGCATATTGAAAACCACAGGAACTCTGGGACTTGGGGTCAAACTAACAAATTCCCATGATCACTCTACTGCATCCATTCATTTTGCCATCACCATTTTCAAACCGGTGTCAGGCAGCACAGAGAAACCATCACTGAGCACCTTGATTACAACAGTCGTTAATACAAACAGAACAATGTATCTGGAGTCACACAGGTAGAAGGATTTGGTTCTGCATTTCCATAGGGCTGTTGATGTGGCAGCTATATAGCTAACAAAGGAGAAAGAGCAAGAGGACGAAATCAGTTACTTCTGCAGAAAAGGTACTTGGAGCACCTTTACTTGATGGAGGGCTGCTTCTGGGGTTGGCCGACTATCAGGAACTGGTGGGACACGCTAGTAGTGATGGAGAACTGGATGAGATGGCCAGCAGTGGTGGCAGAACTTCAGTGTGTGGAAGGCGTCCCTTGAACTCTGTGCGGAGCTCACCCCAGAGCTGCAGAAGCAGGACACATGAGAGATTCTCTCAGCATAGAAAACAGTATTATGTGAGGGATCACAAGCCTTGAATGCAGGCCTATGGGTCCCCAGGCCATGAACACCACCTAAGCAACTAGAGAAGGGAACCAGCAAAGTCCTAGCTCGCTGAGGACTCCACACCTGAAGCTCCTGTTTGGAGGAAATATTAGCACCCCCAGTTAGGCGAGGAGCTCTATATAAATCAGGAAGAATAATCTCTGGCCGACTGCTGCTATGGACCCTTTCTGCTTACTTGACTCCTGAGCCCTATATTCCTGCCTGCTTCTGGTTCCTGTCCTCTTTATCCCAGACCCCCATCTATTCCCAGTTCCTGCTTTTCTGCCTTATTTTAGGTCCCCTGCTCCAACACCTTACCCCTGCTGCTGTCTCCAGCTCTGACATTTGGGTTGGTACCTGAAGCTGACTCTGGCTCAGTCCACGAGGCCTGACCACCCATGCCCTGGTCACTGAATGTGGCCATCGTCATCTGGAAGCTCACCACTCCCTGATTGCTACCAACCACTTTGTTGTTGGAAGATCAACAGCTGGGGTTGTAGTCAGAGACTGGAAGTGCTGTAGAGAGTAGGATGCTGTGGAGGTTAGCACACAGCTTAGCAATGCACAAGAGATTATGGATGGCTTCACACCAATAGGGCCCCCAAACTATATTGTGGCTACTGATGGGATCCACATCCCTATTCTATGTCCCCCAGATCAGGCCAAAGACTTTATCAACAGAAAGTGGTATCTCTCCATGGTACGGCAATTCCCGGTTGATCACCATGGCAGATTCACCATTAGTAATGTGGGGTAGTCGGGAAACATCCATGATGCAAGGATATTTAGACACTTTGCTGGAATGAGAAAGGAAACTTTTGCTCCTCAGAACACTGTGGACATTAATGAAGTTAACAAGTTTATTTGAGCATAAGCTTTCGTGAGCTACAGCTCACTTCATCGGATGTTAGTCTCTAAGGTGCCACAAGTACTCCTTTTCTTTTTGCGAATACAGACTATCATGGCTGCTACTTACTAAGTAAAACTATTTCCCCTTGTTTATTCCCCCCCCCCTGCTCCCCACTGTTCCTCAGACGTTCTTGTTAACTCCTGGAAATGTGCTGGAAATGGCCCACCTTGATTATCACTTCAAAAGGTTTTCTCTCCCCCCACCCCACTCTCCTGCTGGTAATAACTCATCTTAAGTGATCACTCTCCTTACAGTGTATATTTTTTCATGGTCTGTGTGTATATATAAAATCTGCTCACTGTACTTTCCACTTTATGCATCCGATGAAGTGAGCTGTAGCTCACGAAAGCTTATGCTTAAATAAATTGGTTCGTCTCTAAGGTGCCACAAGTACTCCTTTTCTTTTTGTGAATACAGACTAACACGGCTGCTACTCTGAAACCTGTCATTATGCAAGTCACTGCATTTAGCCGTATGGAGTGGAAATCTATCAACTTCATGAAAAATCTCATACAGATACAGACAGACATCTTCCTTTCCAAATGCGAACAGATGGACATCATACCAAAAGGACTGAAGGTAAAAAAATCCATTACAATCTACATACCACACAGACTATGCTGATAGCTTGTGCCACACGCTCTCAAAGAAACTGCGGAACCACCTGATCAACGTCCTCTACAGCAAAAAGGGAAAGATTAAGAATGAGCTCTCAAAACTGGATAGTCTCATAAATAACCAACCTTCCACACAAACTTCCTCGTGGCTGGACTTTACAAAAACTAGACAAGCCATTTACAACACACACTTTGCTTCTCTACAAAAGAAAAAGGACACTAAACTATCTAAACTATTACATGCCACAGGGGGCCACAGCAATGGTTCCCTTAACCCACCCAGCAATATTGTTAATCTATCCAACTATACTCTTAGCCTAGCAGAAGAATCTGTCCTATCTCGGGCCTCTCCTTCTGCCCCTCCACCCCCACGAACATGATACAGTTCTGTGGTGACCTAGAATCCTATTTTCGACGTCTCCAACTCAAGGAATATTTCCAACACACCTCTGAACAACATACTAATCCACAGAGACCTTCCTATCAACACTACAAAAAGAAGGATTCTGGGTGGACTCCTCCTGAAGGTCGAAACAGCAGACTGGACTTCTACATAGAGTTCTTCCGCCGACATGCACGGGCTGAAATTGTGGAAAAGCAGCATCACTTCCCCCATAACCTCAGCTGTGCAGAACACAATGCCATCCACAGCCTCAGAAACAACTCTGAGATCATAATCAAGAAGGCTGACAAAGGAGGTGCTGTCGTCATCATGAATAGGTCGGAATATGAACAAGAGGCTGCTCGGCAGCTCTCCAACACCACTTTCTACAGGCCATTACCCTCTGATCCCACTGAGGGTTACCAAAAGAAACTACACCATTTGCTCAAGAAACTCCCTGAAAAAGCACAAGAACAAATCCGCACAGACACACCCCTGGAAACCCGACCTGGGGCATTCTATCTGCTACCCAAGATCCATAAACCTGGAAATCCTGGATGCCCCATTATCTCAGGCATTGGCACCCTGACAGCAGGATTGTCTGGCTATGTAGACTCCCTCCTCAGGCCCTACGCTACCAACACTCCCAGCTATCTTCGAGACACCACTGACTTCCTGAGGAAACTACAATCCATCGGTGATCTTCCTGAAAACACCATCCTGGCCACTATGGGTGTAGAAGCCCTCTACACCAACATTCCACACAAAGATGGACTACAAGCCAACAGGAACACTATCCCTGATAATGTCACGGCAAACCTGGTGGCTGAACTTTGTGACTTTGTCCTCACCCATAATTATTTCACATTTGGGGACAATGCATACTTTCAAATCAGCGGCACTGCTATGGGTACCCGCATGGCCCCACAGTATGCCAACATTTTTATGGCTGACTTAGAACAACCTTCCTCAGCTCTCGTCCCCTAATGCCCCTACTCTACTTGTGCTATATTGATGACATCTTCATCATCTGGACCCATGGAAAAGAAGCCCTTCAGGAATTCCACCATGATTTCAACAATTTCCATCCCACCATCAACCTCAGCCTGGACCAGTCCACAGAAGAGATCCACTTCCTGGACACTACAGTGCTAATAAGCGATGGTCACAAACACCACTCTATACTGGAAACCTACTGACAGCTATTCCTACCTACATGCCTCCAGCTTTCACCCAGACCACACCACACGATCCATTGTCTACAGCCAAGCTCTACGATACAATCGCATTTGCTCCAACCACTCAGAGACAAACACCTACAAGATCTCTATCAAGCATTCTTACAACTACAATACCCACCTGCGGAAGTGAAGAAACAGATTGACAGAGCCAGAAGAGTACCCAGAAGTCACCTACTACAGGACAGGCCCAACAAAGAAAAGAACAGAACGCCATTAGCCGTCACCTTCAGTCCCCAACTAAAACCTCTCCAACGCATTATCAAGGATCTACAACCTATCCTGAAGGACAACCCATCACTCTCACAAAACTTGGGAGACAGGCCAGTCCTTGCCTACAGACAGCCCCCCAACCTGAAGCAAATACTCACCAGCAACCACACACCACACAACAGAACCACTAACCCAGGAACCTATCCTTGCAACAAAGCCCGTTGCCAACTATGCCCACATATCTATTCAGGGAACACCATCACAGGGCCTAATCACATCAGCCACACTATCAGAGGCTCGTTCACCTGCATATCTACCACTGTGATATATGCCATCATGTGCCAGCAATGCCCCTCTGCCATGTACATTGGTCAAACTTGACAGTCTCTACATAGAAGAATAAATGGACACAAATCAGATGTCAAGAATTATAACATTCATAAACCAGACGGAGAACACTTCAATCTCTCTGGTCACTCGATTTCTGATCTCAAAGTGAGTATCCTTCAACAAAATAACTTTGAAAACAGACTCCAAGGAGAGACTGCTGAATTAGAATTAATTTGCAAATTGGATAGAATTAACTTAGGCTTGAATAGAGACTGGGAGTGGTGGAGTCATTATACTAAGTGAAACTATTTCCCCTTGTTTATTCCCCCCCCACACACACTGTTCCTCAGATGTTCTTGTTAACTCCTGGAAATGTGCTGGAATTGGCCCACCTTGATTATCACTTCAAAAGGTTGTCTCTCCCCCCACCCCACTCTCCTGCTGGTAATAGCTCATCTTAAGTGATCACTCTCCTTACAATGTATATTTTTTCATGGTCTGTGTGTATATATAAAATGTGCTCACTGTACTTTCCACTTTATGCATCCGATGAAGTGAGCTGTAGCTCACGAAAGCTTATGCTCAAATAAATTGGTTAGTCTCTAAGGTACCACAAGTACTCCCTTTCTTTGTATCAAAAGGTCCAAAATCATAGCTGTTTGTCTATGCCTTGCCTTCATTGCGTCTCTCCAGGGCTATACACTCCATTTCGATCACTGGAGAATATTCCAGAAAAACCTTCCATCCATAACTCCATGGCCCTCCATTGTAATGAATTGCATATTTCATGAAACAGATTGTTCCTAGATTTACTTCTTAGTTCTGACAGCCTTTCAGTGTGTGACAACGCCTTTCTTTGTGCAGCTACGGCTGCTAAAGGATTTCACAAAAATCCCCCACAATTACTTACTGTCCCATTCTTCCCTAACCCTAACCCTTGACAAGAATGATAATATATTTATTTCCCCACAATTTTGGACTGTCATTCCCATCTTCTTTTCCTATTTTGTGTTGCTCTTCAAGATGGTAAGATGTTTTCCAACTTTGTTTTCCATATTTATAGGCCCCCAGTAATTATTTTTTTTTCTTTTTTGGGGGGACAGAGATAGGTAGGAGGGGGATTTTATAGGTGCCTGACTTTTTTTTTTGGAGAGAGAGAGAGAGAGAGAGAGAGAGAGCCTCTCTTCTGCATTCAGACAAACCCCCCAACCTCTCCCAAGCTCATCATCAGAAGCAAGCTACCCACAGAGTCAGGACACACCAACTCAAAATGGCACCAAACCCTGCCTGAAAAACAGATGCAAAACCTGCAGACATATCTCCACTGCTATAATGATTAACACCCCCCACAACACACCCTTTCAATATGTATGGATCCTACACATACCTATCACAACATGTAGTGTATCTCATCCAGTGCACTAAATGCCAGTAACAACTATGTGGATGAAACCAGCCAATCACTACTCTCTCAGATGGACTCACACAGGAAAATAAGACAAGACAAAACTATCATCTGTGGGTGAACACTTTTCAAAAAGCAATCACTCGATATCTGACCTATCAGTCCTTATCCTCAAAGGAAACCTGCACAACACTTTCAAAAGACAAGCCTGGGAGCTTAAATTCATAACTTTGCTAGACACTAAAAATCATGATCTTCATAAAGACACTGGATGTATGGGTTTTACAACAATCTGTGACCTCCTTACTCCACTTTTTGTCCTGTGCCTTCAACGGTCGCTTAGATTATTTGCTAACTACTTATGCCAAACAATCTGTTGACCTTGTATTGGGCTTTGACACTCTGGGTATGTCTACACTACGAAATTAGGTTGAATTTATAGAAGTCGTTTTTTTTTAAATCGGTTTTATATATTCGAGTGTGTGTGTCCCCACAGAAAATGCTCTAAGTGCATTAAGTGCATTAACTCGGCGGAGCGCTTCCACAGTACCGAGGCAAGCGTCGACTTCCGGAGCGTTGCACTGTGGGTAGCTATCCCACAGTTCCCGCAGTCTCCGCTGCCCATTGGAATTCTGGGTTGATATCCCAATGCCTGATGGGGCTAAAACATTGTCGCGGGTGGTTCTGGGTACATATCGTCAGGACCCCGTTCCCACCCTCCCTCCCCCCGTGAAAGGAAGGGCAGACAATCATTTCGCGCCTTTTTTGTCTGCTGCCAGCCAAAGATGTAAAGGATAGATGGAGTGGGTCAGAACAAGAAATAGACCAGATTTGTATTGTACTCATTTTCCTCCTCCCCTGTCTAGATCACACTGCAGTCAGTCACAGAGAAGGCGCAGCGAGGTTAATCTAGCCATGTATCAATCAGAGGCCAGGCTAACCTCCTTGTTCCAATAACAACGATAACTTTGGTGCACCATTTCTTATTGGAACCCTCCGTGCAGTCCTGCCTGAAATACTCCTTGATGTACAGGCACACCCTTTGTTGATTTTAGCTCCCTGAAGCCAACCCTGTAAGCCGTGTCGTCAGTCGCCCCTCCCTCCGTCAGAGCAACGGCAGACAATCGTTCCGCACCTTTTTTCTGTGCGGACGCCATACCAAGGCAAGCATGGAGGCCGCTGAGCTCATTTTGGCAATTAGGAGCACATCAACCACCACACGCATTATCCAGCAGTATATGCAGCACCAGAACATGGCAACGCGATACCGGGCGAGGAGGCGACGTCAGCGCGGTCCCGTGAGTGATCAGGACATGGACACAGATTTCTCTGAAAGCATGGGCCCTGCCAATGCATGCATCATGGTGCTAATGGGGCAGGTTCATGCTGTGGAACGCCGATTCTGGGCTCGGGAAACAAGCACAGACTGGTGGGACCGCATAGTATTGCGGGTCTGGGACGATTCCCAGTGGCTGCGAAACTTTCGCATGCGTAAGGGCACTTTCATGGAACTTTGTGACTTGCTTTCCCCTGCCCTGAAGCGCATGAATACCAGGATGAGAGCAGCCCTCACAGTTGAGAAGCGAGTGGCGATAGCCCTGTGGAAGCTTGCAACGCCAGACAGCTACCGGTCAGTTAGGAATCAATTTGGAGTAGGCAAATCTACTGTGGGGGCTGCTGTGATGCAAGTAGCTCACGCAATCAAAGATCTGCTGATATCAAGGGTAGTGACCCTGGGAAATGTGCAGGTCATAGTGGATGGCTTTGCTGCAATGGGATTCCCTAACTGTGGTGGGGCTATAGACGGAACCCATATCCCTATCTTGGCACCAGAACACCAAGCCGGCGAGTACATAAACCGCAAGGGGTACTTTTCGATAGTGCTGCAAGCTCTGGTGGATCACAAGGGACGTTTCACCAACATCAACGTGGGAAGGCCGGGAAAGGTGCATGACGCTCGCATCTTCAGGAACTCTGGTCTGTTTCAAAAGCTGCAGGAAGGGACTTTATTCCCAGACCAGAAAATAACTGTTGGGGATGTTGAAATGCCTATATGTATCCTTGGGGACCCAGCCTACCCCTTAATGCCATGGCTCATGAAGCCGTACACAGGCAGCCTGGACAGTAGTCAGGAGCTGTTCAACTACAGGCTGAGCAAGTGCAGAATGGTGGTAGAATGTGCATTTGGACGTTTAAAGGCGCGCTGGCGCAGTTTACTGACTCGCTTAGACCTCAGCGAAACCAATATTCCCACTGTTATTACTGCTTGCTGTGTGCTCCACAATATCTGTGAGAGTAAGGGGGAGATGTTTATGGTGGGGTGGGAGGTTGAGGCAAATCGCCTAGCTGCTGGTTACGCGCAGCCAGACACCAGGGCGGTTAGAAGAGCACAGGAGGGCGCGGTACGCATCAGAGAAGCTTTGAAAACCAGTTTCATGACTGGCCAGGCTACAGTGTGAAAGTTCTGTTTGTTTCTCCTTGATGAAACCCCCCGCCCCTTGGTTCACTCTACTTCCCTGTAAGCTAACCACCCTCCCCTCCTCCCTTTAATCACCGCTTGCAGAGGCAATAAAGTCATTGCTGCTTCACAGTCATGCATTCGTTATTCATTCATCACACAAATAGGGAGATGACTACCAAGGTATCCCAGGAGGGGTGGTGGAGGAGGGAAGGAAAATGCCACACAGCACTTTAAGCACAGCACTTCAAAAGTTTACAACTTTAAAATTTATTGAATGACAGCCTTCTTTTTTTTGGGCAATCCTCTGTTGTGGAGTGGCTGGTTGGCCGGAGGCCCCCCCACCGCGTTCTTGGGCGTCTGGGTGTGGAGGCTATGGAACTTGGGGAGGAGGG
The DNA here is from genome assembly GCF_965140285.1 of Lepidochelys kempii. Taxonomy (NCBI): domain Eukaryota; kingdom Metazoa; phylum Chordata; order Testudines; family Cheloniidae; genus Lepidochelys; species Lepidochelys kempii. The sequence continues at coordinate 182,661,435 of NC_136380.1, forward strand.
CGGTTGGTTACAGAGGGGCAGCAGTGGCAGTCTGTGCTCCAGCTGCCTTTGCTGCAGCTCAACCATACACTGGAGCATTCTGGTTTGGTCCTGCAGCAGCCTCAGCATTGAATCCTGCCTCCTCTCATCACGCTGCCGCCACATTTGAGCTTCAGCCCTGTCTTCAGCCCGCCACTTACTCTCTTCAGCCCTCCACCTCTCCTCCCGGTCATTTTGTGCTTTCCTGCACACTGACATTATTTGCCTCCACGCATTCGTCTGTGCTCTGTCAGTGTGGGAGGACAGCATGAGCTCGGAGAACGTTTCATCGCGAGTGCGTTTTTTTTTCCTTTCTAATCTTCACTAGCCTCTGGGAAGGAGAAGATCCTGTGATCATTGAAACACATGCAGCTGGTGGAGAAAAAAAAAAGGACAGCGGTATTTAAAAAGACACGTTTTATAAAACAGTCGCTACACTCTTTCAGGGTAAACCTTGCTGTTAACATTACATACATAGCACATGTGCTTTCGTTACAAGGTCGCATTTTGCCTCCTCCCACCGCGTGACTACCCCCTCAACCTTCCCCCCTCCCTGTGGCTAACAGCGGGGAACATTTCTGTTCAGCCACAGGCAAACAGCCCAGCAGGAATGGGCTATACTGAGTGTCCCTGAAGAAAAGCACCCTATTTCAACCAGGTGACCATGAATTATATCTCACTCTCCTGAGGATAACACAGAGAGAGAAAGAACGGATTTTGGTTGAATGCCAGCAAACATACACTGCAATGCTTTGTTCTACAGTGATTCCCGAGTATGTGTTACTGGCCTGGAGTGATAAAGTGTCCTACCATGAAGGACGAAATAAGGCTGCCCTCCCCAGAAACCTTTTGCAAAGGCTTTAGGACTACATCTAGGAGAACCGCAAATGCCAGGGCAAAGCAATCCTTTCACATGCTTGCTTTTAAACCATGTATAGCATTTTAAAAGGTACACTCACCAGAGGTCCCTTCTCCGCCTGCTGGGTCCAGGAGGCAGCCTTGGGTGGGTTCGGGGGGTACTGGCTCCAGGTCTAGGGTGAGAAACAGTTCCTGGCTGTCGGGAAAACCGGTTTCTCCGCTTGCTTGCTGTGAGCTATCATCTTCTTCGTCCCCAAAACCTGCTTCCGTATTGCCTCCATCTCCATTGAAGGAGTCAAACAACACGGCTGGGGTAGTGGTGGCTGAACCCCCTAAAATGGCATGCAGCTCATCATAGAAGCGGCATGTTTGGGGCTCTGACCCAGAGCGGCTGTTCGCCTCTCTGGTTTTCTGGTAGGCTTGCCTCAGCTCCTTCAGTTTCACGCGGCACTGCTTCGGGTCCCTGTTATGGCCTCTGTCCTTCATGCCCTGGGAGATTTTCTCGAAGGTTTTGGCATTTCGAAAACTGGAACGGAGTTCTGATAGCACGGATTCCTCTCCCCAAACAGCGATCAGATCCCGTACCTCCCGTTCGGTCCATGCTGGAGCTCTTTTGCGATTCTGGGACTCCATCATGGTCACTTGTGCTGATGAGCTCTGCATGGTCACCTGCAGCTTGCCACGCTGGCCAAACAGGAAATGAGATTCAAAAGTTCGCGGTTCTTTTCCTGTCTACCTGGCCAGTGCATCTGAGTTGAGAGTGCTGTCCAGAGCGGTCAGAATGGAGCACTCTGGGATAGCTCCCGGAGGCCAATACCATCGAATTGTGTCCACAGTACCCCAAATTCGAGCTGGGAACGTCGATTTAAGCGCTAATCCACTTGTCAGGGGTGGAGTAAGGAAATCGATTTTAAGAGCCCTTTAAGTCGAAATAAAGGGCTTCACTGTGTGGACGGGTGCAGGTTTAAATCGATTTAACGTTGCTAAATTCGACCTAAAGTCCTAGTGTAGACCAGGGCTCTGAATACCTTTCCCAGTCCTGAGGAAGAGCTTTGTGTAGCTTGACAGCTTGTCTCTTCACCGGTAGAACTTGATCCAATATAAAGATATTAACTCGCCCACCTGGTCTCTCTAACTCTGGTGGAGCAATAGGAAGAGTCTGAAAAAAGGCTGTTGCTAAGCAAGGAGGAGGAGTCAGGAAGGAGAGAGGAAATGCAAATTCTCAGAAGTAGTTTAGGCCTGAGATTTGATGCTTAAATAGGTTACTACCCTTTCCTACTATTGGGGAATCGGCTGTGTTTTTTCTTTTGACTCTTTGTTTCAAATTCTTTTGTAAGGCTCACTCATCTCATAAACTCTCTTCATGATAATTCATGAACTTGGATCCACATTAGTATACAGGCATATAAAATGTGTATTTGGGTACTCAAGTGTCAATTAGGACATTTAGGCTCTTAGCATCCTATTAAGGAGCTTACATTTTAAATTTGGACTCCATAGGACCCAGAATTGCACAAGTTACAGAAGCAAATAATTGCAGTCAATGTATAAGGTGGCAATGAAAGCATAGTGGGATGGGTTCACAGGATGTTATGACGTGCTTCTGCCTGTTTATTTTCCCAAGAAACATAGCAGCACAGCAGAAAGTTATGTTAATGTGGCATCATCATGTTAATTGTGAATTTAAATGAACAAGAATCAGAAAATGATGAATTATGGTTCCCAAAGCAACTGTGACTTTCACATATAAATGGACATTTATTTTAGAGCTGAGTGAACAGTGCAAACATTTTCCCATGAATATTGTCTCAAATTTTTAAATAAGTTTGCTACAGTCTTTTGTGAATGTCCCTTCTCTGTTTCCTAAGCGAAATCCTGAGTCAGGTGAAGCCAATGGGAGTTTTGTCACTGACTCCAATGGGAGCAGGATTTGGCCTGCTATGAACACTAATGCACTTAAATTTTACTGGCATAACCGTTTTTGTATAATCTTGAATGACAAATTTGAGTCAGTTACTATCTTCTCATTGATATTCCCTGAACAGGAAAACACTACATTTACCACATATGTTAATGGTTTCAGATTATTCACTCAGTACTAGTACACAAAATAAATTACAAAATATGGTATATGCATGAGGAGAACCACACCTTTGAATTCTAGCACTTTTGTGAACAGAAAAGTCCTTACTGTTCGGTATTCAACTTCTTAACCTTAATATTGCAATAATGTATTTCTTGTAGTGAAACAACAGAAGTGCAAGTTTTTCAAATGTATCTGGTCTGTTTTTCAAATGTATCTGATAGGAACATAAATTCTGTTAAAAATTAGCAAATTAGATAATGAACATGAATAACATTTAGGCCCCAGACCTGCAAACACATTATATGTACATGAGTAACTTTAAGTACATAAATAGAGAAAGAGAATATGATTACTTAAGTATCTGCAAGATGAGGGCACTAGATATTCAGATGCTTGGAGTTTTGGGGGGAAGATTGCGGGCAGACCTGGAAGGAGACTGTTTCAGACCAGGGTGTTTTGGGGCAATAATGCCTTGTTCAAAAGAAACTTGGTTTGAAAGTCAAAGTCTTTTGACCAACAATAAAGAAACACTTCAAATATACATTGTTTACATTTAAAACATTACACTGTGTTGCCTAAAGATGATTCTGATTACATCACCTTGCAGTGAGCAAGTGACATTGCACAATATTGTGTAATCTCACAAAACTCAAGTCCCAGTGAAATAAAGCAACTGGCTTCAAGGTAAGAGTGTCTATAGCTACACATCCCAGATTCCTATATTATAATGTGTGCAAGTCTCCCTGAATTAATCTACAATATTTAGAACATATCTGGGGATCTGTCAGTTAACTCTTTTCCATGTTCATAAATCTTTTCCAAGACACTTCCTACCTCCAAACCATTAGCTAAAATGTTGCTCTGACAATAGGTAAGCATGTTGACAGATTTAATATTTTCCTCACAGAGTAATGTAACATATCATTTACAAGGGAGTTCTATGCAGATGGCAGTTGTAACGATCATACATTACCATTCCAGCACCAATAAAACATACTGTCCAAGAAATATATATTTCATTATAAATATAAATACAATGAAATCAATATAGGACCATTTCCAAATCAAAATGAGTGTTAATGAAAGTTCATATATTACAGTTACAGATTTTAATTAAGTGAACAAATAATCTCTCTCTCAGCATCCCGACAATCTGCATTGATTTTATACTGGTTAATATTGTCCCAGGCAGGCATGTTTTCCATAAAAGCTTGTATGTACTGTACTTTCATATCCAATGTAACCTCTGACTATATATTAACTGAAGCCTTACTTGTATTACCCTCTGTTACCCTTACAATCTCTGTACTTGAATTATGTATATATTTAACAAGAAAAGGGTCCTACTGAAAATGACTTTTCATCTTGGTATCCACTGACAGATTTCAGTTAGAGATTACAGTGTTGGCTGCCATAAATATAGCAGTGTATAAAATAAAATTAAAACAATCATTTTTTATATAAAGCTCTTCATACCAAAGTAAAACTGATTGTTTTAGAGCATATCTACACTGTTATAATATCAGTGTAGCCTTTTCTCTCTAAATGAGGAATTTAACTGTAGTAAACAGAATGTGTCCACACCACTTAGTTATGGTACTTCCATTGTTAATCATTTATACACATAGCTCTGCAAGGGTCACATATCACTGAAAACTATATAACACCACTGAAACACAGTCACCAGTTGGGTGGAGGGAGCAGCCAGTGGGTACTCTGAACAGCCATGAGTGGAAGGGAAATAATAAAGAAAGATGCTGGAAAAGACCTTTTTTAGGGAGTGCCAAATGAGCTTTAGTGTTCACGCTGAGCAGATAGGACCTTAATTCTTAAGGTCTCATTTGAAAGACCCACACATAATCAAACTGTGTGGCAGCTAATTTGTCTGTTTTGAAAGACTGAAGGGCTAAATTTTCATTGTGAGGCTTTCACCTTGTGATTCCAGGAAGTTAAGTATCTCACCATATCCAATTCAAGGTTTACACCAAGAGGATAGTCCATCTGGAATTAGGTGCTATCTGGGACCAACCAATATTTTTATATAATTGATAAGCAGAAATGGCAACTATAGAACAAGTTCTTTTCTCATTTACTTGAACATACATTGTCTTGGGTCTAGTGCTAACGACACTGGTGCATATTACTCATCATGCTCCACATGGAGAACATTTACCCTACTGTCATAAATATAAAGGGAAGGGTAAACCCCTTTGAAATCCCTCCTGGCCAGGGGAAAGCTCCTCTCACCTGTAAAGGGTTAAGAAGCTAAAGGTAACCTCGCTGGCACCTGACCAAAATGACCAATGAGGAGACAAGATACTTTCAAAAGCTGGGAGGAGGGAGAGAAACAAAGGGTCTGTGTCTGTCTGTGTGCTGCTCTTGCCAGGGACAGAACAGGAATGGAGTCTTAGAACTTTTAGTAAGTAATCTAGCTAGGTATGTGTTAGATTATGATTTCTTTAAATGGCTGAGAAAAGAATTGTGCTGAATAGAATAACTATTTCTGTCGGTGTATCTTTTTTGTAACTTAAGGTTTTGCCTAGAGGGGTTCTCTATGTTTTTGAATCTAATTACCCTGTAAGATATCTACCCTCCTGATTTTACAGGGGGGATTTCTTTATTTCTATTTACTTCTATTTTTTATTAAAAGTCTTCTTGTAAAAAACGGAATGCTTTTTCATTGTTCTCAGATCCAAGGGTTTGGGTCTGTGGTCACCTATGCAAATTGGTGAGGCTTTTTATCCAACATTTCCCAGGAAAGGGGGGGTACAAGTGTTGGGAGGATTGTTCATTGTTCTTAAGATCCAAGGGTCTGGGTCTGTAGTCACCTAGGCAAATTGGTGAGGCTTTTTACCAAACCTTGTCCAGGAAGTGGAGTGCAAGGTTTTGGGAAGTATTTTGGGGGGAAGGACGCGTCCAAACAGCTCTTCCCCAGTAACCAGTATTAGTTTGGTGGTGGTAGCGGCCAGTCCAAGGACAATGGGTGTAATATTTTGTACCTTGGGGAAGTTTTGACCTAAGCTGGTAAAGATAAGCTTACGAGGTTTTTCATGCAGGTCCCCACATCTGTACCCTAGAGTTCAGAGTGGGGGAGGAACCTTGACACCTACAAAATGTAATGACGTTTCATATTAAATCAACATCTTGACAATTGTTTCTAGAGTTTACACTGGGAACATTTTTTCCCGACCCCAATTATTTTGTGCACTGGCAAGTTTCTGCGCAGTAAAGCAGCTTTCTGCATTGTAACTCCCAAGGTCTACGCACTGCCAAGCCACTTAGTGCACAGAAACTGCGCAGTTGCAGCGCTGTAAAAAACCCACCAAAAGAGGTGTACAGCTTTCTGTGCCAGGGGTACAGCACCTCGGAGCCAGTGTAGACACTCTGGTCGATTACAGTGATTGGCCTCCAGGAGGTGTCTCACAATGCCTGTTCTCACCTCTCTGATCATCAGTTTGAACTCTATTGCCCTGCCCTCAGGTGACCAATCATCCCCATCCCGTAAATTCCTAAGGAATTTTGAAAGTCCCCTTCCTGTTTGCTCAGTGACCCATGCAGTGGTCTCAGCACATCTTTCCAGGTGGCCATGCCTGCTCCACGCACCAGGTGATCCCCCACTTGGAGCAATACCAAGCTGCTGGACCTCATCAGCATTTGGGGAGAGGAGGCTGTCCAGTCCCATCTGTGCTCCAGACATAGGAATTATGATACTTATGGACAGATTTCACAATACATGACAGAAAGGGGTTATGACTGGGACACACTGCAGTACAGGGTCAAAGTGAAGGATCTGCGGAATGCCTACCACAAGGCTCAGGAGACAAACCACTGCTCCGTTGTTGTGCCCATGAGCTGCTGGTTCTAAGAAGAGCTGGACACAATACTCAGCAGTGACCCCACCTCCACCGTAAAGTCCACTGTAGATACTTTGTGCCCATGTGCCAGTCGAGAGTGGACTGAACCAAGAGGAGGAAATCTTGGACAAGGATGTAGAGGGGGACCCAGAGGCAGAAGATGACTTGGAGGCTAGAGATCCATGCAGCCAGGAGCTCTTCTCTACCTTGAGAAGGCTAGCCAGTCACAGCTCTTGGATCTTGGCAAAGAGCAAAAAGGAGAGGAGGGCCCTGGTAAGTGGCTTTGATTTTGGGAAATGCTGAATCGAGTTATTAGGGGCAGGAGGGTTTCAGAAAGCAGGGTTGTGTCTGTATGATGCACATACCACCACATGCCTAGTCTGAGCGGTGGAATAGGCTGCTGATTGACTCCCTCACTTCACAGGAATCTGCCTCAGAGATCTCCAGGAAACTCTCATGGAGATACTGGGCAATTCACTGCCACAGGTTCTTTGGTAGAGCTGCTTTCTTTCTTTCCCCATTAAGGGTAACTTTCCCGCACCACTCTGCCATCACAGGAGGTTGGGGAAACCATTGCTGCACTCAGGTGAGCCGCATAAGGGCCAGGGTGGAAACCGCAGTCTTGGAGAAGACACTCCCTTGATTACCCGCTCACCCTCACCAGCGAGATATCTTCCATCATGAACACATCCTGTGGAAGATGTGGGGACAAGAATGATTATAAGCCCCCCGTCCCTATACAGTACTGGATCTCCCCAAGATCCATGTGTCCAGTACAGTCCTGGAACACTGATTTTCCCTGCCCCTGCGATTACTCACCATTTGGGGGGTCTTGTGGCTCATGTGTGCTTGCCTATAGTTAGCCAGTTAATGACAGGTATGTGAATAGTGGCTGTGTTTTAAATCACTTAATCAGTGGTCTGGGTATTGGAAACAATACTGCTTCTGTAAAATGTTATATTTTGGCTTCACAGATATGGCCTTGGAGCCCAGCCTCTTGTTATCGCTGGCTGAACGGCTGCGCAGAATTAGAAAGTGGCCACAAAGAACTAAAGAGGACTTTCTACATGAGGTCATGATGCACTCCATGGCCAAAACACCAAGGATTGAAGGAGTGACAGGAAAGCGAGAAGAGGGACCGAAAGGAGAATGCAGCACGCCAAAACTAAGCCACGGCGTGGCTCTCAAGCCTTATGGAGCGCCAAGTGGACACACTCGAGGTGCTACTAGCACTGCAAACACAGCAGCTCCGCACCCGCCCTCCCCAGCAGCCTCTGTCACAGAACTCTTTCCCATGTCCCCCCCCAGCAGCCGCCAACACACTCTTCTCAACCTCCTGGCTCCAGTCTGCACCTGTGGCATTCCACAGTCCAGCAGTGTGGACTCCCACTACACACAACACCCATCCCCCTGCAGTTTGACCCTGATGAAGTACAGTATGTGCTGCACTGTACTTGAAAGAAGAAGGCTGGATATGATACCTGGACATACACAAATCTTTTACTGTCCCGGGCCCCTCCCTTCCCTCACCCCTCTCAGTGCTGATGTGTTTTGTTTGTTTGTCAATCTCCTCCGGTCGTTTTTTTAATAGAAGAATTGTGTTGGTTTGAAAGCAATCTTTATTCTATTAATCAAAAGTCAACGCAGACCTGCAAAGCAACAAGCAATTTTCTTAAACCTTCGTAGTGCATCATCTACACCAATCATAATCACCTTCTAGCATTACAAATACTGCACCCCCAAGCACAGCAAACATATTTGTGGCTTTCAGTTTTAAATTGCTGCCTCAAGGCATCCCTGATCATTATGGCCCCATGCTGCATCTCTCTAATAGCCCTGGTCTCTGGCTGTTCAAATTCAACCTCCAGCCATTGAGCCTCAGCGGTCTAGACCCAAAGGAAGCTTTCACCCTTCCCTTCACAAATATTGTCGAGCGTATAGCACGTGGCTATAAACATAGGAATACTGTCATCGGCCATGTCCAGCCTCCCATATAGGCAGTGCCAGCGGGCCTTTAAATGGCCAAAAGCACACTCAGCAGTCATTCTTCTCTTGCTCAGCCTGCTGTTGAACCACTCCTTGCTGCTGTCAAGGTGCCCCATGTATGGCATTAAGGTATAGGCAGCATCTCCCAGGATCACAAAGGGCATTTTGACTTCCCCTATGGAGATCTTCTGGTCCGGGAAGAAAGTCCCTGCTTGTAGCTTCCGGAACAGGCCAATGTTCCAAAAGATGCGTGCATCATGCACCTTTCCGGACCAGCCTGTGTTCATGTCCGTGAAACACCCATAGTGAGCCACAAGCCCCTGGAGAACCAGAGAGAAATATCCCTTGTGATTAATGTACTCGGTGGCGAGGTGGTCTGGTGCCAGAATTGGAATATGTGTGCCATGTATTGCCCCTGCGCAGTTAGGGAAGCCCATTTGTGCAAAGCCATCCACAATGTCACGCACGTTGCCCAGAGTCATGGTCTTTTGGAGCAGGATGTGATTAATGGTCCTGCACACTTCCCTCAACACGAGTCCCACCGTCGACTTTCCCACTCCGCACTGGTTAGCGACTGCGTGGTAGCAGTCTGGAGTAGCCAGCTTCCACAGTGCAATCGCCATGCGCTTCTCCAACGGCAGGACAGCTCTCATTCTTGTGTCCTTGCGCCGCAGGGCTGGGGCGAGCTCGTCACCCTGTCCCAGGAAAGTGGCTTTCCTCATGCAAAAGTTCTGCAGCTGCTGCTCCTCATCCCAGACGTGCAGGACGATGTGATCCCACCACTCAGTGCTTGTTTCCTGAGCCCAAAAGTGGCACTGCACTATGGTCAGCACCTCCGTCAATACCACAAGCAATCTCGTGTCATAGCTACTACGTGTGGCGAGATCAATGTCAAACTGCTCTTGCCTTTGTAATTTAAGGAATAAGTCCACTGCCACTTGTGACGTGTCAGATGAGTGGCATCCTGGTCAACAGTGCGGGATCCATTCCTGCAGACCGAAGAGGCAGAGCACGTAGTGCACAAACTGTTGAAAGATGGCACCAAATGCGGATGGAAGCACAGGGATTGCTGGGATGTGAAGCAATGCATCACGGGACATTGGGACAGGACCCAGGATGCCCCACGACCCCCTCCACCTTCCCACAACTCTTAGCGGCAGAAGAGGAAGAGATGCTCTGTGGGATAGCTGCCCAGAGTGCACCGCTCCGAACACCGCTGCAAGTGCTGCAAGTGTGAACACGCTATTGCGCAGGCAGCTGACAGTGTGAACACACAACAGTGGTTTCCCTTCAGCGCTCTCTGAGCAGCGCTGTAACTGCTGGCACTGTAACTCTGCCAGTGTAGACCTACCCTAAGATAACCAATCAGCCACAACAGGAAACTCTCTCACGAGAATTTCAAAGACCCAATTTGTCTCTTTTCTTTATTATATGCAGCAAGGTACATTTGTTTTGTTTTCATGTACTAGGTGGGGGAACTAACGTGCATTTTCTTCTCACTCCCGGCAGCATCACTGGTTTTATACGCAGAACAATGTTGCTTTGTTCAATATGAACCAAAGACCACTGTTTTGATAAGGACTCTTAAGAACCATGAGTGGCAACATGGGTGTTGTGCTGTGATAATGTAATTTATTGTGCCAGATCTTCAGCAGGTGTAAATCGGCATAGCTTCATTAACTAATTTACACTATTTGAGGATCTGGCCAATTATTACCTGGAAAAAATTCACTGTTTCAATACAAATCTCCTTAGTTTTACACGGTCCTTTGTGTTGTTCATTAAAACAACAAAAAATATCTCCTTTAAGACTGGCAGACTAACTGTTAATTTCCTCCAGCATGGGAAAACTAGTTACTGAGAATGCTCATAAGGAAAAAAACAAAAACCAACAGAGCTGGATGAAAATTGAAAAAAAAAAAAGTATTGCAAAAAAACCAAAATTAAATTTTGAAGTTTTATTTGGGAAGAGTTCAAAACAGACCTTTCATTTTTTCTCCAACATTTCATTTTAATTGGCTCTTTAATCATAAACCTTATTGAAATGGCTATTGCATTTTGTTTATTGAAAACCCAAGTTTCAATATATGAAAAGTTTTTCATTTACCAGACCCTTCATTTTTGGTAAACAAAAAAATCCTGTTACCTTTTTGATAATACTTTCACAAACATGGTTTTGCTAAAGATTTTGATAAGTTGTTTTTCTTGTGAAAAATAAGATTTCTACAATACTGAAATTTTCATTTCATTTTTTTCATTGATTATTCCCCGCCCCAAAAAGTATCATCCAACTCTATTATTAGTCATGCCTGATTATAAGAAACCATTGCTTAGTCCAGCAAAGCAAATTACTAGTGAATTTTCTGTTAAGAAAACATACTGACTTATCCAACCTATTTTGTATCTCTATGTATTTTTGCACCAACTTTACCAAATCAGGTATGTAAGTTTGGCACCCAAACCTACATGTGAGTACTGAAATAATTTTCTATATCTTGGCACTGTGATTATGTATTGGCCATCTAATGTTGGTTTGAGCACCTAAATACAAAACTAGGCACCCAAACGGACACACTAAAGTGGAAATTGAGTCAACAACATAAAGTAATACCAAATCACGAGGACTTATTAAAGCAAACTTTAAAACATTGACATCAGATTTGTATTTTGGCCAAAAGTCTTTTTCCTAGGGAAGTAATGTCTATAGAACCTTTCAGTGAAGAATGGTGAGTAAGGAATATTAAAATACCCATTGAGCCCAAGTACAATTGTCTCTGTGAAAGGACTGTGTGATGATCAGGGCCTAAACCAGACTGACAACAAAGTTGAGACACATACAACACAGATTGATGTTCTAAACTACTAGCTGTGCAGTTAGTTTTTGTAATTACCTGTTTTGGGTATTATCATTTGAGAGACATTATGAAATAGTGAAATTTACAAATAGATTTGACAGTGAGAGAGAAGTTGATTCCTACGCAAAGACCAGAAGAATCAGCAGTTCAAGGATTTGGGACATTTCATTTTGTTGTGATCTGAGAATATATTCTGCACTTTACTGAAGATTGTTACAGGCCTTTCCACTATTATCCCCAACTTTTGTTAATCTTGACCACATTCCTGTTGCTGAAAAAGCACACAGTTCTCACAGAGTACCCCTTTCCGCCCAATGAAATAAGCTCCAATCATTGTTTTGAAGGCATTCATGATCCTGATACCATTTCTCTGTAGTGTATAACATTCTTAAACAAAGGATGCATGACATAGATATGAGCCAGTATTCATGTGTGCCACACAGTATATCATTCATTCAGATGTTCAAGAGCAGCCCAATGTCCCTTGAAGACATTGCTTAGATAAGGGACACTGCAGAAAGTTCAACAGCAGTTAAAGTGCTGGTTCTGAAGCAGGAGTGGATGGGAGGTATGAAGCAGCTGCTAAGTGATAATGCAAGAGGAGAATACATGCACTGAAACTGCTGTCAATCGGGAAAAAGTTTGCCTGGCCATTTGGATGGCAATTCCATAGCATGTGTGTGCTTGTGTGCTGTGTGAATGCAGACAAAACCTGTTTGTGATGTTCAGTGTTACCTACCTTAATCACTAGCTAGGAGGAAGACCTCCGGGGCTCTGGAAAACATTAATTCAACAATCACTTAAAACAATACTTTCAATTTTCTTTTTAAAAAGCACATTGCCAAATACTGCTCTTTTTAAAATAGAAGACTCTATAAAACTGTGGTTTCTGCTTTAAAAACAAACCCCGGCAAAGTCTCTATAATCCCACATGGTTATATAAATAGAAAAAAAAACCAACAGAAATGTGTGGGAAGACAAGGTTTCCAAGAAATATCCCTTTTGAAATTAAGGAAATATTTGGAAAACGACAACCTTTTCCATTTTAGAAACTGCACACAAAAAACCCCGATGTGCAAACTAACAAAAAACCCACCAAACAACAAACATACTTTGGGAGGCAGAAACAAATCCCTGTAAAGGGAAGGTTGTTTGATGACACAACCTGTCATCTTTTCTGGGTGAAAAGGAGGGTGATGAGATTATAGGTCCAAGGAGAATGTGATTTGGAAATGGAATCCTGCTCTTTCTTGCCCCAGCTCACTTTGCCCCATCCACAGAAGACTCAGCAATGCATGGATAATACTCTCTTTCTTGTTGGGAAGTTCACCTTTGCATCTTTGCAACGAAAGGCTGGAAATTTTACCAAATCAAACGTCTACCTCATCCAAGGAGGAATAGCAGAGGCCTGTCCTCCTCATCTTTGCTCTCTTCTATAACCATCCATAAGTGATCAGGAAGGAATTCCAAGTTTAAGGGGCAGCAAAGTGCAAAAAACTGGGAATATTAGTGTGGGAGAGAGATACAAAGGAAACCGGAAGAGGGAAAGAATAATGTAGTGGGAACATAGGAGGAAATTTCTTGTCAAGTGACTCCTCCTCATTGAGGATTAACCATACTCCAAGTTTTGAGAGGTTTTGCTTAGCAATTTTTGGGTTCTCTGTAAGCAAAAAAAATCTTTACATTATGTAACGGACTTAAACATCCACTAATTCAAGTACACCCAAGTGCAATGTTATTAAAATTTCCCTGTAAAAGCAGAACACTCAGACTGAAACCAAATATGGAAGGGTCCAAAGGGAAACATTTTCAGAAACTTATGTATAAGTGAAAATTAGGGGCTATAATGTAAACTGAGTTACAACTTTAAATACAGCATTCACTACTGGGAACAAAATACAGTAAATTGTAACATCTCTATTTTATTATTGCAGTTACTGATGGTGCATATTTTGTTTTTCCAGTTTATGCTGTTTCTGTGTAACTAGTCAGAGAGCAAACAAATATCTACATGCTGTAAGTCAATGGTTTAATTTGTTACAACTGTAAAACACCTCATCAGTAGCATGAATACATCCATAATGAAAACATTAGCTGTCATTCAGGGATTTGAATACAGTGCTTTAAAAATGCTTTACCTGATAGCTCAAATTTAGCAGCAGAGGCAAATAAGTCAATTAAAAAGGTGAAGGACATTTTAAAGATAGTGAAAATGCTAAATTGGTTAGAGTGTGGCAATGTGAGAATCAAATAAGACTTAGTAAGGGGCATCAGAAACAAAAAGGAACAATTTTTTCAGATTAGGTATAATCAGTTTAATCTAGGATGGGGCGCACTGCTATAGTGAGGGTTTCATTTTGCAGTAGAGCAAGGAGCTGGGATTGTTAAGAGCTAGACTTGAAGATAAATGAAACTGGAAAATGTAACTTGTGGACCATAATAAATTCCTCAGCCTGAAAACACACCACTACTTCTAAATGTGCAGAGAACACTGTAATTTAGCTGGTTGACCTATCTGTCTGACAGTTTTCTAAAATTACTTATCACTGTAGTAGACTAGGAGCCCAATACACAACTAATGAAGGAAAAGGAGCACTCTGGGCTTATCAAATACCGTTAAAACAAATGCTCCCCTGCATGTGTGATGATCACACTACACAATTACTGGCAAAAATTAGAACAAACATACTGCAGTTCCTGGTTTAAACTGGTAATTTGTCCCGTTTGGTACAATTCAGGATTTAGTGCAGTCAGTTCAGAAGGTGGCTGGAATATTATAAAAGCACTATTATAAAAGGCTATTGATTTTCCCATAGGACCATACATATGGATAGTGCTTCAGAGAATATAAAATAAGATTCCATCCCTGCCCAGAAGCACTTCCAAACCAAAGCTCAGATCCTGCAATGCTTTTTCACATGAATAGTCCTGTAGGGTCAAATCTTTATATCCTTATTCATGCAAAAAACTCTTCCCGATGTCAGTGGAGACTTTGCCTGAGTAAGGATGAAGGATGTCAAGGTTTGGCTCAATGACTGTCCACATAGTGAGAATTACAACACATTGGATGAATGAAAACTGTAGGTGCAGCCTCCAAGTAGCCTTCATCAGGTTCAGTGGGGCAAGATAAGAGATGTGACACAAGAAAGGGGTGTGTTTTGTTTAGCCACGCATTCTATGTGAATAAACAGGTATTTAGGAATTCGAATTTACAGATGTATATACTCACTCATACACATGTTGTAGTTCTCACTATGTGAGGAGCCATTAAGCCTACCATTCAAATCCTTCATTCTTACTCAGGCAAGATCTCCATTGATGTCAACAATGACTTCATTTCATTAAAAGCCCAATTCCCATCCGTTACACTGCAACCTTTGGCTTTACTACACTAGCAAATGTCTTAGCATCAGGGAAGTAACTTGTTAGGCAGGGGAAAATAGTCCAATCTTGGAATCACAAGTGAACCTCGTTCAATAATGAGGTATTCCTAAGGCTGACTCATCTGACACTAGTGCGGGCTTCATTAGCCAACACTTTTCCCCCTAACTGCCACAGTTAAATCCCAGACTAGAGTCCTATTGCCTAGTCCAAGTGGATTTCTAATTTACTCAGATGGCATATCTTATAGTTGCCCTTGTCCAGGACTCTCACTGAGTCTCCTAACCATTTTTTCCTGTCAGAGATTATAGTGAGCTTTCTTTGCAGCCTCATAGCAAGAATGAAATACTTCCATCAATATTTCAGGATTCTTTCTGGGACAGTCTCGCCTTCTTCCCCAAGGGAACTTTCTCTCTTTGAAAGACCCTTTGAACTCATCCACAGAGAAATTTTCCTTACTGAGCAATAAGCTGGTTAAAAGCCCGGTTGGACAAATATAGAATTCACGTTAATTATTGGTTAATAACTGGTGAGTGTTAAATGTGCCCAATTCCTGCTTATACCCTAATATGGAGAATGATTTGGTTTCTTTAAGCAGTTAGAGTGCTCTGGGAGATGACACTCTTTCTGTTCTTCCAAGATTCTAAACTTCACACTCCAGAAGCTTGAGGATACAGCAGCCTTAATGACAGGAAGGTCTTCACATCTCTTGAGGAAGCAGATTATGGGTTTTGAGCAAGAAAAGGAAAGATTGCAAAAAAAAACCCACCCAAAACAAAACACATCCAGCCCTCATCTTTAGCAGAGGTAGCTGCTGCTGAGGAACTCTGGGATGTCCCAGAATGCACTCCTTAAAGTGCAGTTAAGCAGCTGGCAAAAAACATAGTTGTGATGGCACAAAAGCTTCCAGGGGGTGAAACAGCTATACAATCTAGCTGTAGTGTGGAGAAGACTTAAATCTCAATACTGTCCCACTTAGCAGCAAAAATATGAAAGACTCTGACATCGCATTGACTGATTATATTGCATTTTTCTCTTTTTTTTTGGTTATTGTCATTTAAGCAGTTGGTTTCTCTGGGCCTCATATATTTGAACAACTGTATTAAGTTATTTTGTTGTAGCATCCCATATGCTTCTGAGTGTCCTACAGAATATAATAAAAGTAAAACCTTCACTCTAGAATTTAAAACCTCACCACTGTCCTATACACAGGTCTCTTACAACTTGCTCTGAGAGCTTATTATTTACTCGTATTTTAGCTTCTAACTTTCTTTTTAACTATGTTGATCTTTTATAATGATATCACGTGGAACTCCATCCAGCTTAGGACTCTGACTTTCGCCATTATTTAGGGCTCGATGGTAACATGTTTTTTCTTATTTGAATTTGAAAACACTTTGAATAGGTACAATCCGAACCAATAAATAAAAATAAATAATTGAATAAACAACCCTTTTGATAAAATACTCTAGTCCTTAATAATGTTTGAAGGAAGATGAAAAGGAGGACCCATTGAATAAACACCTTTCACTTCTCAGACTTATTTTATTTTTTTCCTCCTGGCCCAAATATAAATCTTCTCTTTACTCTGAGTACTTCTTTACTGAGTGTTATTTATTTTTAAATCAGGATGAGTCCAATTATTTTGAAATTTATGTAAACTACTAGTCAGTCACCCAATGGCCATGTCTTAGCTTCTGAAAAATGGACATTGCTTCTTTCTTTATGTAAGAGCTATATTTCAAAAAGAAACTGGTATGATAGAAAATAACAATGGCTCAGTTCAAAATAAAAAAAACACATGTACACTAGAAACCCTTCCATTTCTTCCCCAATACATATTCCACAGAGCACTGTAACTGTATACAGTAAACATTAAAAACTGATATGAAAAGAGTAAACTTTATGTCTCCAAAACAATATATATCACCCTTTCTATTGTGTTGGTCGCATTTCACACATAGCTATTTAATTCCATTTCATATTGTTATTATGTTTTGTTTTGCCTTCACAATACATCGGGCTGAGGTTTGATTTCAATTTTATGGCTTGTGATAAATGTCTGTATTTGTATTCTAACACTGAAGCAGTCAACACAAATGCTTCTCAATATACACAACAGTGCATGACTCTTTTTTCTTGTATTTTTGAAAATGTAATTGTTTTTGTCATTTAGTTTAAAAGGAGAAAGTTTGACATAAATATTATTTTACCTTGTGCTGATATGGGAGCATGGATAGTGCTCAAACTGCTGGTGACACTGTAGGGAATACTCAGAAAAACATTCTGTTTGGAAACAGTTCTACAGAAGGAGAAGATAGAATTTCAGGGCCAAACATCAATCAGCCAGAGAAGCAGCATCCTCTGTTTTTTGAGCCTTGTGGTGATGTACTGAACACAATGCAGTTGACCATGTTGAATGCCTTGGTTAGACTGAGAAACACAATATTGATGCTGCTTCAGACATTTTTCCTGTAATTGTTGAATGGTCATAGATACCTCTGGAGACAGCAAGGGCCTGTAGTTCATATGCTTTATGTTCAGATCACATATTTTGCATTGGGCAGAATTTTCATTGGGACACTGCCAGCTGCCCTATATCTGGCCTAAGAAGATTTGATATTTCAGGATCTTTATTGCTGAACCTGACTGCATGATGGTATTTTGTACACCCAAGCACAATCCACAACAGTGTTATAAATTGTGTCATATAGGGATACACCATTCAGCAAATATGTCATCAGTGATTGCTGGAAAAGTTTCTAAAATAATAATTACCTGTGTAGAAAATTGTTTGGTGATTGATAGATCTTTCAGATGGCTAGGATTTACATGCTTAACTGACAAGTTTATGCCTTTCTGGCTTAATAGAGCGGGAATGCTGTGCTCAGACAAGAAGACGGTCAGTCCAACAATCAGATTTGCATAATAGCCGAGTAATGTGCATGTCTCATAGGTCCCACTGTTGGGCCAACACCTAGTTGATCAGATGTCAATGACATGAGCGAGGGTGCATCCAGGTCATTTTGTATTTTTCGTGGACTTCAAATACAGTGTTTTTAACAACAAGATGGTGCTCAACACATGTTAACAGCAGAAGTAGTCCATTGCTGTTCATCTTACCAATGCCATGTTTGCAGAGCATGCCTTGCCATGTACAATCATGGCCAACATGAGCTTTAAAGTTACTTAAAATAATCAGCTTGTCTTCATGAGGAATCAGAAAAGGTAATTTAGTTCAGAATAAAATTACTACTTACCCTCAGAGTTACTCCAGTGAAGTGTAACATCCACTTCTCATGGGCAGTCACAGCTTCATCAGTCTTTCACTTATACTGATGGATAGGGTCTCCAAACGAGAGACAAGGTTATTTCTGTTTTCAAAGCCAACTCCTTTTGTTGCATAGCTTGTTCTGTGGACATCCCTTCCAGAAGAAAGTGTACCCAACACTCTCTTCAGTCAGTTGGCCCTTTTCAGCAAGTCACATCTCACTCAGTCCTGCAATATTGATACAATATCTTTCAAGCTCTTGAGCAAAAAATGCAATCCGCCTGACAGGACAACTGATTTGGTTTGGAAGATCTGGGAGCATATGAACATTCCACGTTGCAACACTAAGACAAAATGAAACTTTGAGCCCTGTTTATATTTTGACCACATGATGGGGCACCCTCTAGTCATGGTAAACTGATCAGGGATGTTTGGGATGAACAATTTTTAGGACATCTTTTCTATCCCTCTCTTCAGTTTGAGGTAGGCCGTGCTGTCCCTGAATAGAGGAGCCAAGTTGATCAAGATGCTGCCGCTCTCTAGTGTCACCCTAGGTCAATGCAAAGAGACCAAAGTCCTGACTTACTCACATGCAGGTTCATGACTATAATTCCCAGAAATGTCCATCACATGTCACTTTTGCCATTCCCTCATTTGTTGAATTGTCGAAGGCTGCACAATAAATTTATTTAAAGAGGAATAGCAGTTGTGCTCCAACTTGCACACTGTCTTGGCCAACAAGACCATTTGCAGTGACAAGGTAAACCAAGACAACTGAAGAACTTTCTGGCAGCAGGTTTGTTTTTAGAGTGACTTTTTTTAGACCAATTGCCCAAGCATCCAGGCCAACAAGCCAATTGCCCAAGCATCCAGGCCAACAGAGCCCTGCTGGCCAGGGTGTTTCACTAATTCTCTGAAGCCTCCCATAATTTCAAACCCTTTTCCACGTGGTGGAACAGTGGAAACAGGGGATTGCTTTGTAGTGTGAAGTATGCGGTGAGTTCTGCTCTCCAGGCCACTATGCAAATTAAAAGTAACTGATACATGAACTCAGATCCATATAATTGGTTTACCAAAGTCACATGACTTTTTTTTTCCTGATTGGAGGAGCAAAGATCTGAATCAGATTTCTGGTATGAATTATCTTGGAGAGCAACTTCAAAATACAGTTTCCACAATTATCATCCACTATTTGCTTTTTCTGTGAACAGTCCTGCCAGTAAATATGTTTGCTAGAATATTTGTGGAAGAATGGGATGCAAACACTATCAACATGAATTAATTTAAAAATTCAAACGTATTTGTAGAACACTTTTAAGCATGGCCATCCTGGGTCAGACCACTAGTCTATGTAGACCAGTATCCTGTCTTCCAACAGTTGTCAATGACAGGTGCTTCAGACGAAGTGAACAGAAGAGACAATAACCAAGTAATGCTTCCCCTTTTGTCCCCTCTCAGCTTCTGACAGACAGAGGCTAGGGATACTCAGAGCATGGGGTTGCGTCCCTGATCTTGGCTAATGGCCAATGATGGATTTAACTTATCTAATTATTTTTTTAACCTAGTTATAGTTTTGGCCTTCAAAACATCCCCGACAATGAGTTCCACAGGACTTCCTTATGTTTGCTTTAAACTCACTGCCAATTAATTTAATTGGATGACCCCTTGTTGTTGTGTTATGTGAATGAGTAAATACTCCCTTATTCACTTTCTCCACACAATTCATGATTTGACAAAATTTCATCATATGCTCAACTTTTAAAATATACCAGGTTTATGTCAAAACTGCAAATGAAAGTTCCATATTGGAAAGAGTTACAGTACAACAAACTTTCTGAAGATAAATATAGTATCTACAGTGATTGATTTTTCTCAAACCAACAAAAGGGATTACACCTTATCATGAATTAATCACTTTCCAAATTGTATCTCTTAAATCAAAGCCTTTTGATATTAAATAAATACCTTTAAATGGTCTCAACTCAATTATATGCTATATATAGGTACATTGTTAAAATGACTATGAAAATTGAATATTTTAAGTCATGTCTGGAGATATATTAAAATTTTACCCCCCAACAAATATTTGCAGCTAACTTTTAAGCCTCTGGAGAGAGATATTTATAATGGAAAACCTGACACTACCTTAAGTACACAAGAACAAACAGCCTTATGCAATATCAAATGTTAGATTATTAACTGTATCTTAAATGTTATGCTGCTTTGACACAGGACAATGTCATCTACACATAATGTACATTTGACAAGTCATATTCACATCCACTATCAAATAAAAGAGCAGCATCAGGTCTAGTACTGAACCCTTAGGAATCTCTAAGGAAATAAATATATTGCTTAAGCTGGAAAGCACTGAACCACAAAAACTATGCTGGCATGATGTTAAGGGTCTAATAAAGAAGTAAATAAAAGTTGAGTTAAGGCTGGAACCCCACAATTAACCACATATATCAAGTGTCAGAGAACGTTGTATGGCACAGAAGTTAGTTGCTATCAAAGACAGCTACTGGAGACTTTGAGTGTCTCGGGTCTATCGAGTATTGAAAACTATGTTAAATTGTGTTCAATTGCTTTAAATTCTCAAGGGGTTCCTGGACCTATTTGCAGGCCAGGGGTTCGGTAGGGCAGCATGTGCTCAGAGTCAATTCTGCAGCCACCTAGCCCACAGAAAGGTGTGGTGAGTTGTGTGTCTGTTTCAGGGAACAGGCTGGTTTAAATCTCTCTGTTTTGGTGTTCTTGTGTGTTATTCTGAATTCTCAGAAATAAAGTAATGTTACACTGCAACCTTAAGAACATAAGAATGGCCATACTGGGTCAGACCAAAGGTCCATCAAGCCCAGTATCCTGTCCTCTGACAGTGGCCAACCTTCCAGCAAGAATATTTTTTATCCAGCTTTTGTGTGTGTGCTGTGTTACATAAGTGACAATGGTTAAAAAATTATAGAAACAGTTAAAATTCCATGTGCAGGATGGAAAGTAATAGAAAACTGTAATTGCAAAAACTCCTCTGCTTCTCTCTCTCTCTGCTTGACTGCATAAAATTTGCGTAGAACCTATTTCAGTCTTTTCACTACAGATATATAGAAAATTAAATACACATTCTCAAAATGTGTGAAGGAAGGCAGGGATGAAGAAGATACTTTAACTTGGAATATAAACCTGATTCAGCCAGGATACCTCAGTAGCAAGGCTTGGGGATTCCAAGATAGATCAAGAGCTGAACCACCCTTCACTGAGTATGCGTTCCTGTATGGTGGTTCTGTTACAGTTCACTGATGCAGAAGGGGACCACAGTCCCATTCCCTTCACCACTCTTTTGGGGAGGTCAGACATAACGGACAGTTATAGAATCTCTGGGAGAAATACTGTCTTTACAGAAGTCAATGACAAAATTCCCACTGACTTCAAGGAGGCCTGGATTTCAGCCTCCAAGTCGTAGTGCTCAGTGTAGGAAAGAATAGAAATTGTTGTTAACACCTTTACTGGGGTGTAACTGGGATGTTCTTGTGTGTGCATGTGTCTGTAGAAGGCATTGACATTCCTGTCTCCCTTTTTAGTATCAGCTATCAGGCTTATTGTCTAAAAACAGTGATACGTAGACTGAGGCTCAGTGAGCCACATGTGCCTCTTTAATGTGTCTCCTGTGGCTCTCTGCAGCACAGGATATTAAAACACTGAGTGATGTAATTATTAACCATCTAAGTTATTAACCAGTCAGGATGCTTTTACTATGTTATTAACCAATTGTAATTGATAAAATACTTGGTCAGTCATTTTGTTGTGAGAATTGTGTGTGTGTGTATGTGTGTGTGTACACACACAGTAGTATGAATTCATTGTTTCATGTACTATATATAAATGAAACAATGAATTCATACTGCTGTGGCTCTTTTGGGTAATGCTGATCACTAATTTGGCTCCTGAACCACTGGGGTCTGAGTATCACTGTTCGAAAAATCACACACTGTAGTTTACTGCAAGTCATTTCTTCTCTTACACACAATTTAAGAATCTAACACATTTAATATAGTTCACAGAAGTCCATAGCAATGAGTCATTATCTTCCTAATAAAGACATCAACTAAGATTTTCATACATAACTTGTGATTTTGGGTGTTTCTGTTTAGAGTTCTCAACTTGAGATGTCTCCAATATGCCTGTTTTTCAGACAGTGCTGAGCGCCTTCCCCAAAGTGTCTATCTTTTAGGGGGACATGTTGGGCACCAAAAAAATTAAGACAATAAAACTCACTAATCACGTCTGAAAATCTTGGCTGATATGTTTATAACAGTTATAAAGCTGTCTTGCTTACAATTCTATGTAACCAATAAACAACAACTGGTGAGAGGCTCAGTGGTTCTCAAAGCAGGGGTACATGTACCCCTGGGGGTACACAGAGGTCTTCCAGGGGGTACATCAACTCATCTACAGGCTATATAAAAAGCACTAGCGAAGTCAGTATGAACTAAAATTTAATACAGACAATGACTTGTTTATACTGCCCTTTATACTATACACTGAAATGTAAGTACAATATTTATATTCCAATTGATTTATTTTATAATTATATGACAAAAATGAGAAAGTAAGCAATTTTTCAGTAATAGTGTGCTGTGACACTTTTGTATTTTTATGTCTGCTTTTGTAAGAAAGTAGGTTTTTAGTGAGCTGTAATTTGGAGGTATGCAAGACAAATAAGATTCCTAAAAGGGGTACAGTAATCTGGAAAAGTTGAGTCACTGGGCTAGATCATGGAGTGGCCAGTTGTACCAGGAATAGAAACATTATTTCACATTCAGAGAGAGAGCTGTATGGCTTCCCCTATTCAAAGCCAGAAAAGCAGTAAGGAGAAGAGCTAGTTGACTAATTACCCTTTCAAAATTTTTTGCAATTTAAAAAAATAAATTCATCAACAAATATTCTTCCCTTTATTTGTCTGCTCCATGGAGCTAAACTGAATATTTTCTAAATATATTCCAATAATCTTGTCAAAAATGTATTAAAATGTTACCATTATTCTTATTCTATTTTTTCTTATTACTTTCTGAGTAATTGCCACTATCCACTTAGCTCCGGTAAGTAGCTTTCAGCAGCTCAAAATCTTAACAAAGAATAATATTTCTCGAAATTATTTTCTCATGGCCTTGCAAGGAGTGTAGCTGGGCAGAGTTTGGACCATCAACAATTAGTTAACTGTAGCAGCAGCTCCAGGACTTCTGGCTTTCAAATCCTTGCTTGCCTGGCATTGCATGGGTTTCACTTATACCATTGCACATGGATTAGTAACCTTTGGCCCCAGAAACTCAGCAAAAACTTACACACAAGACACGAACAACAACATTTTGAAAAAAGAAAGATGTAGTAACTTCCATGTAAGTTGGAGGGAGGAGCAAAATTTGTAGGAGGGAAGAGTTTGGAGGAGCGCAAGGAATGCAGTCTGTGTACGTATGCCTGGAACGCTATCTGCGGTTGCAGCAGCTCCGTACATAGTTCTCTTAATAAAGAGCCAGTTTTGTTTTAGAAACATGGAGTCCTCATATTATTGCCCAACATGTGGCACATGAAACAATCCCTGATCCTAATGGTAGAAGGCAGTTTCCATCAGTTTCTTCCTCCCCCTTCTTTTGTCTCATCAGATGGGCATTTATCCATTCTTCAGCCTGATCTGAAATTTCAGAGTGAGATAATTTTCTCACAAAAAGTGAATGAGATTTCAGATTGAATGCTTTGCTTAAATCAATGAAAATTGCACCAATCATTTCATCTAGACATCACTTAATTTGTGTCATTAACTATTCTTAAAAGAATGGATTTTGTTCAACACATTGGCTGAAATCCAGATAATGGGGAGGAGAAAGCAGCTTTCTGTTTAGGGATGTATTAATCTGAATGCAGCCAAATTCCTCCACCTTTTAGACACAGGACAGCAGCTGTAAAAATGAGATTAGTTAATTAGTATATTGGTAGTTTAAATTATCTCCTTATATAAAGGGAAGAAGCCCTTGAGGAACTGGAAGTGCTTGCTCAGTGCTTGTGGGTTTAAAATGAAACATTCACATTTCTGGAAGAATGAGACAAAACATAAGCTTGATTTCCAAGTACCAAAATCAACATGTTAAAGCAAATAGAAGATCCATGAGGATCAGTCATGAGTCTCAATGTGACACTAGTACGCGTGGCCTGGTAGGCAATGTCAACACTTTTTCTCTCTGATCAGTAGAGGTCAGCTATGCTTCTGAGTATGCCATCCCCTGGCTGCTGAATCACACCCAAATCTCTTCTGTATAAAATAGGCTGGACAGATTACATCTCAATGGCAGAGGGAGTAAAGGGGTGTGGGGCAGTGTGCAAACTGCTACACCTCCCACAAGGTAGCCAGTCAGTGTGTGGGGGAATGGAGGGTGATAAAGCCATGGCCCATCCACTCTCTACCCCCTATAGGGAAGTATCTAAGAAGCTTGTGTTCCCCAGAGTGTAAGGACATCAATTCTTCCCAGTACTTATACAGGCCTCAGGAGCATGAGGGGTCCTTACTCCCTCCCTGTGTAGCTTTCTAAGGGCTGACGTAGAATCTAGCCCTCAGTGAATGGATTCAGAGGGTCAAAGTTGCTAAATTAATATCTTAAAATTCTGTTGTGATATTTGCTCTGGTTCCTTGCATCACTGTGATACATCATCATGTACTGATGCAGCATGATGAAAAATCATGTGTTAGATTTAGGGGTTGAACAAAAAAAACAAAAAAAATCTGTTTTGTTCAAACCAAAACTGATTTTCCCCCCATTTTTTCATTTAATTTTGGGTCATTTTGGGGTGTCCACCATTTGAAAAAATATTAACTGTAGTATAACATTTTTTTTGACTTTTTAAAATTTATTTCCCCTCCACCCCCCCCCCCAAAAAAAAAGAAATCTCAGAATTGGACCTGAATTTACAAATAGTTTTTGTTCTCCCCAAAATGTATTTAACAACTTTACTATTAACCAAAAAGAAAAAAAAATTGTCCCGCTCTAACACTGTGCTACAAATCTAACATTATAAATACTAGTCCAGGGAATGTAAAAATATCATTGTGACTGTGTGTCACCATTAGACACAGTTTCCTTTGTCTGCTCCTCCCACACCCTGGATGCTAGGAGATGTTTCTTCTCCCTCTCTCATATGCTGGTTGGGATCTCAGCTTTGCTGATCTGTTTACTCAGCAATACCACATGTATTCAAAACAGAAATGGGAGCACACTGTTTGTTCTACCAAATCCTGGCTTATGCATGAAATACACTTTCTGCAGGAACCACATGTGCTGTCCAAAGACCTAAAGGCATATCTAGAACGGCATGAGAATCACCAATCACAGAGGGGGGCTAATTCCTCTGAACTGAAGTTAAGGCTTCAGCTAGCTTCCTGATCAAAGCCTGATTTCCAATCCTCAATTCACCACAAAGACTGATTCTCATCCATGGCTAGATTTTTTCCGCCATGGAAGTTTGGTGTAAATGAAGAAAGGAATTTTACAGATAGGATGGCATTTTCAACATACTCCTAACTTCTTCCTTTTTTTTTCTCTCCAAAATAAAAAAAAAACCAGAAATACTCACAAACTTTAAGAACTGTTCATCCAGAAGGACTTTACTGCTACAGGTGCCTTTTCATAATGTTCAAGTGGCTACTCCTCACATTCTGAAGATACCATACACAAAACCAAGTGTGAATATACACTAGGCACTAATAATTAGTCTGTATTTAAGTTATGCTCAATAAGATCCCTGTCCCCCAATGAGGAGCCAATGGAGAGGAAGAGTCAGTCAATGGTTAGGACACCAGTTCTGGATGTGGGAGACTGATTCAATTGACTGCTTCACCTTAGTATGTCCACTATGAGATAAGGGTGTGATTCCTTTGTTCACATACACATTCTTGTGCTAGCTTTCATTAAGATAGTACAAGTATAAATATCAGCGTAATCACGATAGCATGGGTAGTGGCACAGCTGAGCCATGCTAAGTACAAACTTTCTTGAAACCAGTGGGTATGTACCTGGCATGGCTCAGCCACTCTGCTGTTATCCATGATATCATTACTACACTACTATTTATACTTGCACTAGCTCAATAACAGCTAGCACAAGCTTATAGACATGAGCAGGGGAATCACACCTCTAGCTCATAGGTAAATGTAGCCTTAGACTTCCTGTGTGATCTTGGGCAAGACATGTAGATTCTCTGTTTCTCAGTTCTACATCTACAAAATGTGAATAATAGTGATCCACTATCTCACCAGGGTGTTATGACAAAAAACACATTAAAGAGTGCAAGGCATTCAGACACTATGGGACTGGGGGCCCATATATGTACCAGAGATAGGATGGGGGTACTCTCAAACGAAAGTCATTGCAAGATTGGAACCAGAGGCCAGAAATTTTAAATCCACCCATGTATCCCTAAGTATAGTGAGAAGCACCCAGGTATATGGGTGTGCATAGGCAACATTTTCTAGTTATTTAAAAATATTTTGGAGCCTATATTGGCTGCAAATCTGCCATGATTTTTGCCAAGCGAGGCCTGGGCATTTATGGAGTTTGTCTGGATTCACAGAAGGGTGGCATCTATGCATCTATATAGCTAACCCTGCTGTATTATGTTCCATTTTTCCCTTGCAGCAAATTAAGGGGGAGCCATTGAGGGTGGTGACGTCAGGTAAATATTAGACTCTCTTCTAGACTTTTTCCAGGTAAGTTGTTGGTAAGTTAACAATATTATGGAAAAAAAACAACTAGGAGTCCGGTGGCACCTTAAAGGCTAACAGATTTATTTGGGCATAAGCTTTCATGAGTAAAAAACCCACTTCTTCAGTTGCATCTGAAGAAGTGGGGTTTTTGTCCATGGAAGCTTATGCCCAAATAAATCTGTTAGCCTTTAAGGTGCCACCAGACTCCTAGTTGTTTGTGTGGATATAGACTAAGACGGCTACCAGTCTAATATTATGGAAAGTAAATTTGCTGGGTAGATAAAAATGTGACATGCCTAGAATTCTTTTGGTTTTCTACAACTGACACATCCTTTCCCTTTGTGTCAGTAATAAAACAGATCTGTACAAAGAAAACTTTAAAGACATGATAAAAATTACTTTTTTAAACCTTATTTGTTCTTTTTGAGAGCAGGGCTTTCTTTGGGAGGAAAAAAACAAATAAATAACATTCAAAAAACAACATCACTTGGTGGAAGTAGATATTCCTAAAATATTTTGAAAAAACATTTCTCAGCCATGTACATGGAATGTTATGACCATAAAATATAAGCAATCACTTGGAACCATGCAACAAAATCTATTGGTCAGTCCAAGATCACATGGTCTTTTGGTGCAGTTAGAATTTCTAAATTTTGAAAAGTAAGCCATTCTTTTTGAACTATCACCAGAAGTGGGCAGCGAAGCAGGAAATGTAAATCAATTGGGTGAATGATCAAGGATCATATGTGAGTGGGGAACTAGATGGACCCCTTGAAGGTTAATTTCCAGACTTTACCTTCTAGGATTTGTGTGAGTGAGTGTGAGAATTTTGTAAAATCAAATTTAAGTGGTGACAGAGGGTATAGGTAGCTAGCTGGAATCCACTGAGTGAGCGTACAGGTAGCTAGCTGAAATCCATTGGCAGGAGGGAATAGCTCAGTGGTTTGAGCATTGGCTTGTTAAATCTAGAGTTGTGAGTTCAATCCTTCAGGGTGCTGTCATAAATATAAAGGGAAGAGTAACCAGCTTTCTGTATACAGAACTATAAAATCCCTCCTGGCCAGGGGCAAAACCCTTTCACCTGTAAAGGGTTAAGAAGCTAAGATAACCTCAATGGCACACGCCCAGTGAGGAGACAAGCTGGAGGGGGGAACAAAGGGTCTGTCTGTGTGATGCTTTTGCCAGGAACAGAACAGGAATGGAATATTAGAACTTGTTAGTAAGTAATCTAGCTAGAAAGGTGTTAGATTTCCTTTTGTTTAAATGACTGGTAAATAAGCTGTGCTGAATGGAATGCATATTCCTGTTTCTGTGTCTTTTTGTAACTTAAGGTTTTGCCTAGAGGGTTTCTCTATGTTTTGAATCTGATTACCTTGTAAGGTATTTACCATCCTGAGTTTACAGAGATGATTCTTTTAATTTTTCTTTAATTAAAATTCTTCTTTTAAGATCCTGATTGCTTTTTCATTGTTCTTAAGATCCAAGGGTTTGGGTCTGTGTTCACTTATGCAAATTGGTGAGAATTTTTATCAAGCCTTCCCCAGGGAAGGGGGTGTAGGGCTTGGGGGAGATATTTTGGTGGGAAGACATCTCTGGGTGGGCTCTTTCCCTGTTCTTTGTTTAACACGCTTGGTGGTGGCAGCATAGGGTTCAAGGACAAGGCAAAGTTTGTACCTTGGGAAGTTTTTAATCTAAGCTGGTAAGAATAAGCGTAGGGGGTCTTTCATTCAGGTCCCCACATCTGTACCCTAGAGTTCAGAGTGGGGAATGGACCTTGACAGGAGCCATTTAAGGATCTGGGGCAAAAATTGGGGATTGGCCCTGCTTTGAGAAGGGGGTGGGACTAGATGACCTCCTGAGGACTCTTCCAACTCTGATATTCTATGAAACATACATTGAAGTGTAATTATCTTAACATTTCTGTTTAAGAATATATACCCAATGTTAACCTATTTGAAGTAAATCTGTTCACCCACCTGAGCATCATAATAGATCATGTACAAGGAGTATAGGATTTTGTTTTCTTCTATTCATGGATCACACTTAAAAACACAGTTACACATCCTCCTAAAATCCTTGCACCACAGTTAAATTTTTATAAGGAACAGTGAATAGACTGAGTAAATGATCGCGCCCCTACAATCATCCAGGAAAAAGAAAATGCATTGTTAGCATGGACAGAGAGAAAGGCATAAGATGAGAGAAATGTTTATTATTAATAATAGCTAAGGCTGAGAGTTTGTCATGGAGCTCATGGAAGTCACAGAATCCGTGACTTTCTGGGACCTCCATGACTTCTTCAGTGGCTGGTGCGGCTGGCTGGGGGACTGCCTGAGCAAGTCGGGCAGTCCCTGGGCCAGCTGTGCCGGCCACTGCTGGGACAGTTTCGGGTCACCATGCTCTCCTCCCCATCAACAGCAGGATTTTGGGTGTGGGAGGGGGCTCAGGGCAGAAGGTTGGGGTGCAGAAGGGGATGAGGGCTATGGGTGGGTCTTACCTTGGGGGGCTCCTGGAAGTGGTTACATCCCCCTCCCTCAGCTCCTAGCAGATGGCTTCGCACGCTGTCTCCTCCCACAGGTGCCACTCCCACAGCTCCCATTGGTTGTGGTTCCCAGCCAATGGGAGCTGCGGAGCCTGTACTTGGGGTGGAGGCAGTGTGTGGAGACTAGAGGGGAGCCGCGAGGAGACAGGTAGTGAGCCTGCCAGCCCCACCCAGCACTAGCAGGGGTCCCGGGCCATGTGCCACCACCTGCCCCCCACCCAGCACCAGCAGGGGTTCCAGGTTGTGCGCTGCTGCCTGCCCCCCAAGCACCAGCAGGGGTGATGGCCTGCTCCCCCTGGAGCACCCACAGTACTCCCTGGGCTGCTCCCCACCCCAAGATTTAGTCCGGGGTATATAATACACGTCATGTATAGGTCATGGGCCATGCATTTTTGTTTACTACCCCTGACCTGTCCATGACTTTTACTAAAAATACCCCTGACTAAAATCTAGCCTTAATAATAGCCAGATAACATTGCAAAGTGTCCCAGGAGTCAGTCACATGAATCATGGACAAAGACATAAAGTTGAGCAGTTTACTAACACACACATACATATATATTAATCATGTTCTCATTACACAGGGGGTGCGAAGGCACACTGCCTCTGGGAATAAAGACTTTGTGCATTCTTATACATGCTGCATTACAATTAATTACAAAAAATATTTTTCTGCCCATGCACTATATGGCCAGTGAAGTGGAGATGAACTTCAAAGAATGGTTGCTGACCTTGCTCAGCCCTTATTTGCAAAGGCTGGATAGTTAACAGCATTGCTTCCAGTGAACAGTCCATGAGCTTTTATTTGTGAGAAAAAGGGGGTGATGACAAACTTATTTAAGGTTTCAGAGTAGCAGCCATGTTAGTCTGTATCTGCAAAAAGAAAAGGAGGACTTGTGGCACCTTAGAGACTAACCAATTTATTTGAGCATAAGCTTTCATGAATTTGTTAAACTTATTTAAATGTCTTTAAAAGCACTAATTTAGAAACATACTTCACAGTTCTTCAGATTGGCTGCAGAGCACTAAAGAAGGTGTTACAGCAGAAATTCAAGGTAATTCAGAGCACTGACAATAGCAGGAATGGCTTATCTATGCAGTTTTTCTTAACTAAATTGCTTCTGTGCATACCACCTCTCCATCAGGTGGTTCAGAGCATTGACAAAAGTGTTGCTACAGGACTGCTTCCTCCCAATATTCTGAACCAAGCCCCCTCCCAAAACTCCTCTTTAGGGGGATAGTCCAGAGCACCAAAATAATGTGCCACAGCAGGGATGTCTATTCTCCTGTAAACGTTCCCTTGAAGGCTCTAGCTTCCACTCCAGGAGAAGAGGCTGGGAAGCAGGGAAGGTCTTGAAAATTTCATAAGGAGTCTGGGTTCTGAGGAGATTGGATACTCTATGGTTCTACTTACTAAAAAGTTTACTGCATCAGCAATTTTATTCCTATTGTACTAGTTCAACATCCTCAAGACCCATCATGTCTTGAGAAACCCACCAGACACCACAGGCAATGAAAATATGCTCATTGCGGAGCTGGGTGAATACCTAAAATTTACCCCAGGGATTATTTCTTTGCTCAAATGAAAACCAGATTTAATAAAATCATAGAAGTGTAGGACTGGAAGGGACCTCAGGAGGTCATCTAAGTCCAGTCCCCTGTACACAAGGCAGGGCTACATAATAACTAGACCATTCCTGACAGATGTTTG
The DNA here is from genome assembly GCF_965140285.1 of Lepidochelys kempii. Taxonomy (NCBI): domain Eukaryota; kingdom Metazoa; phylum Chordata; order Testudines; family Cheloniidae; genus Lepidochelys; species Lepidochelys kempii. The sequence goes on from NC_136380.1 coordinate 182,692,740, forward strand.
TCTAACCTGTTCTTCAAAACCTTCAATGACAAAGTCCATAACCTTCCTAGGCAATTTGTTCCAGTGCTTAACTACCCTGACAGTTAGGAAGTTCTTCATAATGTCCAACATAAAACTCCCATTCTGCAATTTAAGCCCATTGCTCCTTCCCCTATCCTCAGAGGTTAATGAGAACAATTTCCCCCGCTCCTCTTTGTATCAACCTGTTCTGAACTTGAAAACTGTTATGTCCCCCTTCAGCATTCTTTTATCCAGACCAAACAAACACAGATTTTTCAATATAGGAAAACAGACACAAAGTGAATTCTGAACTTGTAAATCTCAAGTATTTGCAGCTGAAAGCAGATTTAAGTTACACTCCTCCTTGTAGGGAACAAAAAACATACTAAGCGCGAATTGTATGTCCAATGAAAATGAACACATTTAACATTTCAAATTTTGGCTATTGAATACTCCTAGTAAACAATCTGCAAGCCAAGAGTTAATCAGCAAAATTATTTTGCAAACAATTTTTCATAATGATTAGAATCAAGAAATTTGTATGCTTCTCAGACAACTCATTCTCTCCAAATTATTTGCTCAGTTCTAGTCCACCAGGAAACTTCATTTGTATATTTCTTTGTGATCTGATCAGAAACAATTTGTAACAGGAAATAAAATATTATCTGATCTCAAAGACAGTAGTTTTTAGATTTCTCTTAATCTCTCCTTGATAAAATGTTTGTGTATATTTACTTACAGGCATAGCATTTTCAGGATACTCTAATACTTAATTGGCACAATTTAAATGTTGGCAAGGTTTGGGTCTGACCTTCTTAATGATTACTCTAAGTAAATTAATTGTATTTACAGTCAGGCCAACTGGGATATCTCCAATGAAACAAAGGAAGATTGTTGACAGGAAAGCTTTTGGGTCACTTAGAGGCTTGCATTCCCACAAATCCAATCCAAGCATGAAGAGATGCATCAGTGAACATGCAAGGTAACAGTACACAGACATTCAGAAGCAAATGTTAACCTTTTCACTTTGTTCATTGTTATATTTTGTATTATGGTAGAATAGGGCCTGTAACAGGGTGACATTCTCCTCAAGGGTAGTAAAGGCTAGTGGTCAGTCAACACCTTTTTAACTCCTGGGACTTTTTAGAGTGGAAGGAGCTTTGTGTTGGAATAAAGTAAGATGATCTCCAGGCAATAGTTAAGACTTGGGAAAAATCTAAGCTACTGCTTCCTTAAAGGGCCTGGGACCAGGAACCATGTAGAGTGTTGAGGCAGGGCTCCCCTCTTCCCCAGCCAATCAGCAATGGGAAGAAGACTATATATTCTGTCTCTACCATCAGAACAAGAGAAGGTGTGCCTGCTGAATATTCCTTGCCTGAAGGGGGAAAGACTGCTTAGGAAAAAGGCCAGCTAGAGGAGAAACTGTTTGAGGCTCAATAGCTGGCCTAAATTACACCTCCAGCTCAAAGGAGGACAGCTGTGGGCTGCAGCAAAGAGCAGACTCCAGGGGAGTAGAAGACAACTCTTCTGGGAAGGATGAAATTTAGATTCAGAGACATTATTATAAACTGTTCTAACTAAACAGTTAACCTGAGTCTTATGAGAAGAGGAAAGCCTGTATGGAGTTAATAAGGAGTTCAAGAGATCAGGAACCGCCGAGCAACCCTTTCATTCTCAAGGTTTTCTGTCACGCACTTGGTTTGTTCCAGCTATTTTCTTAGCCCCTTCACAGATTGAAAATGCCTCAGCCTCATCTCCCAGATTAGTGCCTCATGGGTTTTTTGCCTCATCACCACATTTTCTTGAGAAGTCTCAATACTTGTTCCTGTTTTGACCTGAGTTTCTGCTGTGCAGCAGTGAAGTCCAGAGTCTCTCTTATCCATTTTTGAGACTTCTAGGTCCTCACTCAACTACTGCTTCTGGGTTTCCACTTTGTTCCTGGTGGTTCACTCAGACTCCAGGAGTCCCTGAAGTTCAGTGTTCTGAGATTCCAGTTCACTGATTGCCTTTTTGACCTGGCTCGATTCTTCTTTTACCTTAGCCAAGGCTGTTTGTTGTTCCTCCCCCTTCTTTGCCAGCTGCCTTTATAATTCTGCAACATTATCCTGCAGCTCACAATCTGGTCATGCAGATGGGTGGAGTCTTCCTCAAGCTTCCTGCAGGTTATCCCCAACTCTGACTGGTGTTCTTCCTCATTTTATCACAGCTGTGTGTTTGTTCTTGCATTTAGCAAGACTCAGCCTGCCCATGGTCTATGATCACTTTCTCCATATGCAGCTTCTGCCTGGCACTTTCCTCTGTATTTGTGGCACAAAGTGCCCCAACCCAATTATGCCCATTGGCAACATTAGGACTGGCTCCTGGTGTGTTTCTTCCTGCAGTAGGAGTCTTAAATCTGGAACATAACCACCTTTGGCTTACAGAAATATCCTCTCCTTTCCAAGGATGAGCTCTAGTTGCTTGGTCCACTGTTGCTGCCATGTGTGAATAGCCTGGGAACACGTCTCCCTTATTTACTGGACCTGAGCTTCATGAGATATTTGTCCTGTCATCCAGTTTGTACTATAAAGCCTTCATCTGATTCATAGTTGGCTGAGGTGTTGGTTGCTCATATCAGGGTTTTGGTTATCAGCAGTTCCCTGAGCTTCCAAATATTATGAAACAAATTCCACATTGTCTGACGCCCCCAATCAGGGAATCCTGCCGTTGTTCAGAGTATCTCTTTGGGTTCTTCTTCCATGGAATCATTTCAGTCCCCCAGATCCTGTTTGCTGCATGTAAATATATACATATATGGACATTCCCAAGTTCTTTCTACCTGGGGCTGAGACTAGAGTCTGGGTCTCTCCCTCAGCAAAAGGGAAATTTGAAAGCCCTGAACAACCTTCCACTTTAAAATCGAGATCTCCAGACATGTTTTCTTGTCTAGTCCAAGTTCTCACATTATCATGAAGCCTAGCTTCCCCACACTAACAGTACCACTTCCATAAGTTTGAGATTTTTGGGAGGCAACACCTTTTTATGGGTCCCATTTTCCTGTAATCAAAACATGCTATCACTAGAACTGCCCTATTCATTCACACAAACTGGATCCCTACAGTTCTTTGTTTCAAACCCATAATAGTTGGGGCCTATCACACCATAACATGGTATCTTTAAGCATCTGGCCTTCTTTCATTTTCACAGCATCCTGTGCAATGGGGGCAGACCTTACAACAATGGTTTCACATGGGGCAAATCCTCATTATGTACCCCATGCCCCACCATCTGTACATACAGTTAGGTGGGCCCCATGTCTCTCCATTTCAGCATCTGGAGTGGCCTTCTTCCTGCTGTTGATTTTTTTCATCTGGTTGCCACAGAAGCCTGGGCATGCCCAAGAACTGAACCTGGAACACCCATGGTCGTTGCTCTTGCTCCACACTCCAAGTTGAGAGGGTGGCCATCTCACTGCCAAGGATGACATATGTGGCTTTCGGCTCTTTTTTCCTCCCTCATTCATGGGTAGGGGAGAAGGTTTTAGATCTTGCTGACTTCATCTCTCACAGGGTATACCTGCCTTCTCATACCCAATTCTGGGTAAACAAGTTTTGGCCATGCCCTGTCTCAGTTTCCCTTTTTAGGCTCCTAAAAAAACTCCACACAGGTTTTTATCTTCCCATACTATTTGATTGTTCCAATCAAAATCAAGACCCCGGAGTTCAAATTTCACCCATTTCAGCCCTTCATGGCTGGAGTGGTCTTCTACTGCCCTGGAGTTTGCTCTCTGCTCCAGCTCCCAGTCCCCTCCTCCTTGGAGCAAGTGTGGTAATGTAGGCCAACTGTAGAGCGTCAGCCAGCTTGTCTTCCAGCTGGCCCTTTTCCCCAATCAATCCTTTCACTTTCAGGCTAGGAAGGTTCAGAAGACACACCCTAACCTCTGGTGACTCATATTCTGAGAACAGAGATAGAATATTGTCTTCTTCCCAGCAATTGTCCCAGTTGGCTTGAAGAGTGCTGCCTCACCCACTCTACAAGTCTCCTAGACCCCAGGTCCTTAAAGAAACAGTAGGCTGGGTTTTCCTCAAGTCTTAACTATTGTCCTGGGGCCATTTTACTCTCTCTCACCACCACCACCTATCTCTGACTTCCCTAGTAGTCATCCATTCTAAAAATTCCCAGAAGTTAAAACGACACTGCAAAACAGGTGTTTACCAACTACCCTTAAGGGAACAGTCACCCCATGAAACACAGAATAGTGGACAGTCCCTGCCCTGAAGATGTTAGTTTAACTAGACAAGACAGCCAAAGGGCAGGAGACAGGAAATTAATGTAAAAGCAGAGTAATGGTTTGCAAACATGTTAGTTCCATGGTGGGTTTTTTGTTTAAAATCTTGTGGGTGGGTTTTGGTGCGAAAGAAAAAAAAGAGAGAAGATGGTGTAAGTATGGGAATATGAAAGAGCATACTGATCAACTCTGCAGATGAGACAAAGCTGCCAGGGTTTTGGAGGATAAAGCTAAAATTCAAAGGGATTTTGATAAAGTGGAGAACTGGGCTATAGACAACAAAGACAGATGAAGTGAGCTGTAGCTCACGAAAGCTCATGCTCAAATAAATTGGTTAGTCTCTAAGGTGCCACAAGTACTCCTTTTCTTTTTGCGAATACAGACTAACACGGCTGTTCCTCTGAAAGATGTAAGGTGCTACACTTAGGGAACAAAAACAAATGCATGAATATGGAATGGGGGACAATTTGCTTGGCAGTAGCACTGCTGAGAAGGACCTGGGGGTTGTGGTGGTCCACAGCCTCCACATGAATCAGCAATGCAATGCTGTTGCGAAAAAAGCTAATACAATTTTAGGTTGCATTAATAGAGGCATAGCATGCAAATCACAGGAGATGATAGTACCATTCTACTTGGCGCTGGTTAGGATTCAACTGGAAAGGATCCAGAATCGAGCAACAAAGATGATCAAAGGGATGGAATGCAAGCCTTACAAGCAAAGGCTGAAGGAACTGGGATGTTCAGTTTGGAAAAGAGGAGATTAAAGGGGGCTATGATAGACTTCAGCTACTTGCAAGGCTGCCACAAAAAAGATGGAGAAAAGTTATTCTCACAGACAAGAAGCAATGGGTTCAAATTACATTATAGCAGTTTTAGATTAAATCTCAGGAAAATCTTTAAAACTGAAAGAACAGTAGTACAATAGAATTGATTGCCTTGGGAGATTGTGGAAGCTGCTTCACTGGATGTTTTTAAAAGGAGAGTGGACAGCCATCTGTCTTGGATGGTTTAGCCAAAACAAATCCTGCATCTTGGCAGGGGGTTAGACTAGATGATGCTTGCGGTCCCTTCTAACCCTATGATTCTATGAAAGGTTGTGGTACGAAGTGTGTGAGGGAGGGCATGGGAAGGTGTTGGAGTGAATAGTCACCCAGAACAGGGAGAAAGAATGTAGAAACCGAGGCCTATAGAAAGCACTCTGATGTTATCACCAATGCCTGCTTAGGCTGCTCTTCCTGGCTTTAATTTCTTTTGTCTCTGAAACTTGATCCTCCCTGGAATATTTGCTTCCAAAGCTCACTGGAGGAGAAAGGGTGGACATTTGTAATACTGAAGCAGACCACCACCCTGAACTCACTGACACACAGGTGGAGTGCAGCCTGTTCTGCACCCTTTTTATGCAGGGTAACCTGCTCTCCCCTGCATTTGGGGATTGTGCTCAGTATATATTTGGAGGCAGTATACTGTATGTTATGGTATGGTGTGGTATAAAGGTACAGAAGATACTAGAACAACATGGGATGGTCACATTGTTCATGAGTAGCTGAACCACATGGCCCATCCAAAGTGAGTGTTGATAAAAGCATCTCTACTGAAACATGCCATCATATACTCTGTGTAATGTCCTTAAGTTAGTATGAGTGAGCCACTGGGGGGAAAAAAACCCCAAAAAACCCAACCTTTCCACAGACCTCCAATAGTCTTTCAAGCCCTAAACTTTAACATCTCTTGAATTTCTAGCTGCAGGGTAACAAGGCAAAGGATTTTAATGCTGTGACATTTTCTGGACTACAAAATGTGTCACTGTCTCAGGATTTACATTAGATTTGGGTGGAAAATAGTTTCCCCTTCCCATGATCATTTGATATCTTGATAATATTTCCCATCCTGAATCAGGATGAAAAGTCAAAAATCTCAAAAACTTTTGAAAACTGATAAAATGAAAGAAGATTTGGATTGGGTCAGTCAAATCATTTCAAAACATTTCATTTCAATTTATACCTTTTAAGTACATATTCATTAAAATTTCAAAACAAATAGTAATTTCAAACTGAAACTTTTCTTTTATTTAGAAATTGTTGAAACACCTTATTCTGATAATTTTAAAACATGTTTTCTTTTTTCTTCTTTTTATCATTCTGGACATTTGTCGAAACAGACTGACTGGCTAATTCCCTTCAATGTACTGAATAAGCTTTATTGAATTAAGTTAAACCTAATTGAATTAGATTAATACCTTTGTGGGTCTATTGTATTAAAAATGAAATTGTGTATGTGTTATTGTGGGATTTTATATACCTTCTCTAGTAGGAAGGGGATGCTAATGTATTTCCTCCAGTTATTAGCCCTTTGAAGTCAATTCCCTGAAGAGGTGGACATAGACAAGTTCAAACTGGATTCTCCAGGGACCAACAGACAAAGAAAGGGCTTTTGGATAAGTAACCCTGGTTTTTAAACTGATAAACATTCCAGTTGGTGATTAGTACTTCAAATCCCCACCCGAGGGGATTCCTTGTTGCTATAAGTTCATCACAACTTCAGCTCAGAGCAAGTACCCAGTCCTATAGGTCCTCAGTAAGCCCACTCCTTCCAACCTGACCCTGGACCCTGTCAATTTGCTGGAACAGGAAGAAGGACCTGAGCCAGTTTAAAAACCAGGCTACATATACACCACTTAGCCGCCCTTGGGTGGAGAGCTGCATTTCCCTTCCTTCTGACTGAGGTATTTCCAATTTGACAGTTCCTTTGCCTTCACTTTATTCCCAGCAGAGACAGGCTGTCCAAGCACACCTGATTGCTTTCTCTTCAGAGACCGATGAGTGATTGTCAATAGTTTTAAGTTACCCACACAACTTCTTATTCAAGCCTATTTTATTCTTAAGGCAAAAGCACTACAGAGAAAAAATTAAAAGAAACTGAAAGATGCATGCTATTCAGCTTATCTACCCCGGCATAAATCAGAGTAGCTAAAGGGCTACTTTATTACTTAGTGGCTGCCAATAGATTTTAGGGACTATTCCGGCATGTGAGGATGATTGAAGCAGTGGGTCACTACATCCAGATTGTTTTCTTTCCTGTACCAGCAATCGTGGGTGGCAGGACTTGGCATAGAAGACATTAAAGTGTATTTACACCAGTGGTGAGCAACCTGCAGCCCAACAGGGTAAGCCGCTGGCAGGCTGTGAGACAGTTTGTTTACATTGACCATCTGCAGGCATGGCCACCTGCAGCTGGCTGAGGATGGGTCAATGTAAGCAAACTGTCTCGCAGCCCGCCAGCAGATTACCCTGATGGGCTGCGTGTGGCCCATGGGCCTCAGGTTGTCCACCACTGAATTACATCACCCAAGAATCCTGCTAGGCAAGGGGGACCCATTAATGCCAGCTTTTTAGCAGTCCTAAATGCAGGGTAGGATCTCACTAAGGATGGCCATATATTATTCTAATTTATGTAAATAAGCTCAGAGGCTATGTCTGGGGCCATAAATTGTTATATAAATTTAATGCACAAAGATATGTTAACGCAATATTAAGGTCACAATATGCCAGCTCACGGGTCACAAAGTGAAAAAAAATGAAGGTTCTGCAGTAACATTAGCACAGCCACTTGGTATATGCTGAATATTTTCTGCTAGATTTTGGAAAGTAAGAAATCTGTTAAACAACATCTTTAACTGGAAACAAACGTATTTACAACATGGCTGAGTTAAAGTTGCTGTTGGAACTTTTCCTTCTGCATTGCCCATGTTTGATTTTACCTGTGAACCATTAAGGTTCTATTAACATAATTTCTGCATTTAATATTTCTTCACCCTCCCCCCCAAAATGGGAAGAATAATTGCCTGTTATTAATACTGTTCATCTTTAAGTAGTCCCAATTAGACTTCAAGTTCACACGCAATAGGTGTAATTAGGTGAAGCATGTTCTCCTCTTGCTGCTGGTGGTATTTTCCTGAAGGCATCTTTTGGAAGACAGTGTGAACAGGGCAAGAACTCATTTTTTATATTCTTATAGCTGTATCTTTATAATGCAGGGGGTTGGGCGGGGGCGGGGAGTAAGAGGACAAATCCAACCAAGAGCCTGATTCTTCACTCAGTGTCTTCTGCTGCAGATAAGTGTAACTCCATTGAACTCAGTAGAGTTATGTTAACATAAAACTAGCACAAGGGAAACAAGAACAGGGCTTTTTAAAATTATAGTTTAAAATTTGCAAAGTATTATATTTTCCAACAAATTGCAGAGACCGTATAAGAATGGGATCCACCAGGTATTACGCACTTGTTATATTCTTTTGCCCCTGATGTTGACAGATTTCTTTAAGGATTTTGCAATGTCTTTCTCCTGCTATTCCCCCACTACCCAGTTGGGTGGGGATGGTGGATGGGCTTCACTTCTGTGCTGCCTTGGAAAGCACAGCTGAGCAAGGTGCAGAGGTGTAAGTAAGCAGGGCCAGGAAAAAGGGCTGATATGGATTATTTCCCCCATGGAGCAACGGAGAAGCAGTTTTGTGCCTGACCTCTGTGCTGTGGTGAGAGCAGAGTTTTGGACTGCCCCTTACTCAGGCAAATCTGGATCACAACAAGTGGAAGTACTAACATACTTTTCACCGCATTTCTAACTTGCATTGTTACAGTCAGATTCTGCCACTCTTATTTGGATTGGGTGAAATTCAGCCCTGTGCAAAGCTCAACCTATGCACCATTTAACTTCATTGGGTTTAAATGGAACAGATGTTGTGCACAGAATCTTGTGCTGGCTACTTCCCACAAAAAAAGCTGACTCAGTCTATGATAATTCTCATACCTTTGTTAGGGGCTGAGCAACTCCCCACTGCATCCCTGCCCATCTGCGCACCCTTACACATACAGAGCACTGATCAAGTAGTTTTTCATATAGCTAGCGAGGACAGTGACAAAACTTAAGTTCAACTCCCATCCCCTCAGACTGTGGGAAATCATAGCAGACTAGCTATTGTTCTCCTTTTTCAGAATTCTAGTGACTCTTCTACAACTAAATAGGTTGAGGCGCTTTCCACAATACAGTAGGTGTATTTTCTAAAGTGGTACAGATCTTTTCAAGGTCTATCAAAGCTTGAGGCAGAATGAGACTCTAGGCTCTCTTCCAAAGGGCATTGTGTACTACAGGTAGCAAGAAAGGATCAGCAAACATTAATTACCTCCAGCTGGAGCAATGTAAAAAACCCTCCATCTCCAAGAATAAATAGATCCCCAGACTTTGTGAATTGTAGTATCAGTACTTCAAGACTAGAAGTCTGATATTTTCTATTCCAGCTTTGTGCTCATGCTATTGGAATGCAACTGGCTGCAATTTTAACTTTTTACGAGTGGAATTCTATAGAGTGGGCTACCATAGTGTCACTCAGGTATTTGAGAACAGTAAGAAAAGTAAAGCCATCCCACACTTTCTTTTTAAGGGGATCTGTTTGTAATTCTTAGAGAGCCATTGAGCCTCCATTTAAGTCTGCTGTTTGAACAGAATTAACATTCCTAGCATGGAAATTTATATTTGTCCTCAAAGAATCAGCAAAGCAGAATTTGGAAGATCACACTTTCATCCTGTAATTGATCTTTCCTTTTATAAGTTAGCCAAAGAGATATTTTTTCCTCAGTCTAGATTTAAGGTTTCTATACAATGTATTTGTAGTGTTGCAATTTTTCAGACATTTTAAAAAAAGAGTTGGAGCTTTGGCCAAAGCTCCATTTGTCAGAAGCGGCACGCTATATTACCAGCTGGATGTAAGAAAGACATTTAATCACTATCTTAAAAGAATTTTATGAGTGATTCAACCCAAGGTGAAAAAGAGCACTTCCATCTATAACAGGTCCTAAATTTATGAGAAACCCCTCATATCAAGAATTGTAATTTTCTTCTATTTGTGTCTTTTCACACACTTCAAAACTTGATCAAATACAAGAAAATATTTAAGTAGAAGTTCTACATTTGAACAAATGGCTATTCTATTCTTTATTAAAGTTGTGATGTTATATAGGTCTAAACTTGTTCTTTTTACTGTTTTTTTTCCAATGTCAAGTAACTTGGATCCATAATATTGAAAAATCTTAATTACATTTCATAGTAACAATGTAGGTTAGGGTTGACTACTTCTATTGAGACTGCTTACAGGGTAAAATTTTCCTATATCAATGAAATTCAAGCTTAGATTCTGTATACCTCCAGAACATTTTAATTTTCCCTGTTGTGTGGAATATTACAGACTGATCATTACTGGGAAAGTGTAGCCTATTCAAAATGTATGAGACATCTGCAATATCATCCATACCATCCTGGAGAGAAATGTCTTCTCTATTGCTCACATTTTCTATACCTCTGTTTCAGCCAGAAGCCTGAGCTATATAAACTTAATGGGAAACCTTAGACAGAAAGTACGAGTTTTGCTGACGTTTGTAGGTGTACCAGTGACCCTGACAATACAGAAGAGAACAAATTTTAGGAAGAAAAGTCCAGCTGACTTACCACGCCTGCTGTGTTTTGATTTACCTAAGCCCTGCCTTCCTGCTATTTAACCAAACCCCTCTAAATAAAAAAAAGACTTGCTATTACTTCAATCCATATCTATTATCTTTGCTTGTGTGTCCTTCCTTGGCAACTGGATTAATATGCTCTTTTCCCTTCCTGTGACACACTTGTGCCTTAATTTCTCAGTTTACTTCTCAGTTTTCCAGTTTTTAGGGCTTTATTGTGGCTGTTAAGACATCACCTATGTAGATGAGTCACAAGAAAAGCCAAAGAGCAGCAACAAGAGTTTTGAAGCAATTTTGAATAACTCAGACAATTTATCTGGAGTGCAAGCCAGAATAGGTGCTCTTCTTGAAACCTTTTTATAAAGTGCACTTCCTATTTGTTGGCTGAGGCTAAAGGATCATTGGCTCACTCTGTCTCTCCTCATCCTGTCTGATGAGTGTAGAGTCATCAACACTAGACTTGCATAATCTTTGCACTCAAAGAACAAGGGCTAGAATTGTGACTGGCTCCTACACAGGGGCACACGGAAAGATGGGAAGGCTCCTCAGCTGAAATTCACTCCCATTTTGACAGCTGATACCAGTCTAAGCACTATTTAACTCACTAAGGTTCTATTCTGAAAGTTAAAATGCAGCACTGACCTTGTATTAGCCCTCTGACCATGGATGTAGTCCCTCCTCTCTTTGGTACATTTGCATAGTCAGCTAAACCCTAGACCATAACATTTGAGATGCTAATACCAGAATAACGACCAATACACTGGACCATTAGATTAAATATTGAAGGAGTTACCCAAGCCTTAAAGCACAAAGAAAAAACAAGGAAAGGACAAATTATATTAGATCACTTTTCTTCTTGATTTTAGTAACTGTTACAGATTTTAGCTGCTCAGCTTCAGCTGCCTTTGTATAAAGGTCCCAGTCTTGCAACTGACATGAGTGCAAGATCTGAAGAGAGGAAGCTATCGGCAGAACTTTCTCCAAGAGTTCCAGTTGACTTTGTGATACATTTCCCCTCTCCCACCAAAATTTGGTCAGAAGTAGCCTAATTCTGTTCACCTTTAAGGCACACTTTAAAGTCAATCTGTCACATAAAGTGGATGCATTGCTCTATTTTCTCATTTTACTTACATGAATTTCAAGTTGTTCACAAATAGACATTTCAGAACTAAAATATATATTCTCAATCAATTCAACTTAGAAAACAATATTTTAAAAAAAGGTTTTTCGCCTCCATTTCCCAACAAGGTCTCTCTAATAAAGTACTCTGCAAACACTCATACTATGGTGTTCAGCCCAACCTATTTAGCATCAGCAATTTAATGGCATCTGGGGATTCTCTAGAAGCATAAGCTGGAATTCACAATGGGCACTTAGGCATCTTGCCACGCAGTTGAATTCAGAACCCTGAGTTAGGCAACCATGCTTCCCACACAATGTTCGGGAAGAGTTAAGTTCCTAAACGGGATTCACAAAAGCCAGCACACAGAGCAAGGAGCCACATAAGTCAGTCAACAAGAAATGCTGAGGTGAAGGGTGTGGCCTAAGCCCCACCCCTCAAAGGGTGGTAGGTGCCTAACTCTGGGCTGGAGGGAGTTTTCTAGGAATTCACAGCCATGAATCCTCTCCGGGAGGTAAGTGACTAAGCCAGGTCAATCCTTTTTCAAGAAAAAAGGAGGAGGAAGTGCTGCCTCCCTTCCTTATGATTTTTAATCCAGTGTTTTGAGTATTCACCCAGGATGCTGGAGGCCAGGTTCAAATCCCCACTCTTCCTGATGGGTAGCAGGGACTGGAACCTGGGACTCTCTGCTCTTAGGTGAGGGTAAAATTCAGTTCAGAAACAGTTTACTAAATTAAAAAAAAAAGATCTGAGGTAGATTTTGCTTTGCTTTTCTGAATCCATTCACCCATTCCAGCACATGCACATAAAAATTGTAAATTTCCATTAACAAGAAGGACATAGTCTGCATGTACCAACACTTCATTTCTTAAAGGCAATTATTGCCATTCCTCTCTCATCCTTGAGTGGAATGGAAGCTGCTATTTCAAGCAGCTACCTGATTTCCCAGAGACAGGGACATACCTCTACACATCAGAATGCCCATTTTCCCTTGCTATTTCAGCTGTGCCTTGAGAGATACTCTATAGTGAGCCAGAGGGTGATTTTTCCTAACCCTCCCCATGATATACTACCAGTACTGGGTGTATTGCAAAATTCTCAAGTAAAAGCAACAGATTGGACATTCTGCCTTTTCACCTGACCAAACCCGGACTCTCCCAGTTGTGGTTCATCGTCCCCCACAATGTTGCTTTGACAATAGCAGAATCACTGAAAACAAATCTCTATCAGCCGAACTGACAGTTTGATAAACAGTCTACTTAAGGAAATTTCTTGTGTGGGGAGGTGGAAGAGCTACTCAAGACACAAGTACCAATGGGTGAACAGTCCCCTAATTTTTGCTTGTGAGGTCAGTTTTGACTTGAGTAAGGCAAGGGAACATTCTCATTGACCTTCTGTGGATTAGATGGCACTGGAGAGCATCCAAATGAGCTCCATGGAGTTCCCTACTGCATCACTCACTCACCTCACCTCCCACTGCCATTCTCCAAGGTAGGCAACCCATCAGTGAAGGATAATGAAAAAAACTCAGATACATTACAGTTCTGGTGCAGAAGAACATGGACAGAATAGATAAATATATTAGGCAAATTAGCTAGATAGAAGAGCCAAAGAGAGGAAAAAGAAGAAATATTTTGCAGACCAATATTTTAGAAAGCAGAAGTAAGGAGGAGAAAAGAAAGAAAGATGTAGTAATTAAAACACTTTCAGCTAAATTGATTGTCAATTAATTGGTAGTCTGTTAATGTACTACTCTAAGCAGTCAAATATCAGGGGGTAGCCATGTTAGTCTATCCACAAAAACAACAAGGCGTCTGATGGCATCTTAAAGACTAACAGATTTATCTGGGCATAAGCTTTCATGGGTAAAAACCACTTCCTCAGATGCATGGAGTGAAAATTACAGATGCAGGCATTATATAATGACACATGAAGAGAAGGGAGTTACCTCAGAAGTGGAGAACCAGTGTTGACAAGGCCAATTCGATCAGGGTAGATGTAGTCCACTCCCAATAGTAGATGAGGAGGTGTCAATTCCAGGAGAGGCAAAGCTGCTTTTGTAATGAGCCAGCCATCCCAGGCCCTATTGGGGCCCAAATTAATGGTGTTAAATTTGCAAATTAATTTTAGTTCTGCTGTCTGAAATCTGTTTCTGAAGTTTTTTTGTTCAAGTATAGCTTTTAAATCTGTTATAGAATGTCCAGGAAGATTGAAGTGTTCTCCTACTGGCTTTTGTATGTTACCATTCCTGATGTCCGATTTGTGTCCATTTATTCTTTTACGTCCAGTCTGGACCATTTATTCTTTTACATCTGGTTTGGACGTATTCTTTTACGTCTTTTATTGTCCAGTTTGCCCAATGTACATGGCAGAGGGGCTTCCAGTGATGCCCCTTGCCATGTACATTGGCCAAACCAGACAGTCCCTATGTGAAAGAATAAATGGACACAAAATTGGCCCTCATTTAATTAGCTAGTAAGCTAGTGACCAAACTGATTTTGAAAATAAAATTTGAAATGGCTGATATCTTTTGAGTCATACCACTGAATCATGCTGTGTGTAAAAGTAATCTCTGAGGCTTATGCTTGAGACAAATGATCTATGCTGTCATTTATTTTTTCTCTTGAAAAAGGCACTCAGGGAAATTCTTGCAATCACTTTTTATTGAATTTTGACAATGTATTTTTCTAACATTCTTAAAAAATTCCACTGGCGACAAGATTGAACTCAATGGCGGGGGAAAGAGACACATCAGTTCAAACAACCTCATGATGAGCTAATCAATGACCAATCTAATCTTCTCCTGAAACTATGAGTTAAAATAAAATACTTGTGCTTCACTGTTCAGAATGAATCCTAGCTACTGCAATCCAGTACTTGATATCATCAGGCTATTTGCACAACACATAATACACTTTCATGATATATAATGCACTGGTGCCTTTTCTCTGATGATGTACTACATTTCACTAGCAGAACACAATATATAGTATAGGGTTGGTTTCTTCTGAAAAAATATAGTACCATTCTACCTGGGGGTAGATACAGGATAATATTTTGGCTGATTCCTTAAACTGCTGAAATATGGGGGGAAAATTAAACATATTTGTTTGCTGATTAGTACAAAAGTAACATGCCTATTTGGTGCTCCCAATGGCTCTTGCAAAAATATGATCCTAATCATATCTTAATTTGAATAGTTCATATTTAACAACGCTTTAGTAAATCACCTAAAAATATTTCCCCTTCCTCATAAATCACCACTCCACCTTCCAACTGTCCCCAAAGCCTGTGGAAATAAATATGCTTTGAAAAATTCTATGAAGGACAACAGATTTGAGCTCTTTTGGAGCAATGAGTGAGGGTGACTTTCAAATTTTAATCTAGTAAAAATGTTTGCAAAACTGTTTTTCCCCCAACTAGAAAATACTACAGTTTTTAATAAGGGTCCATCATAAATGTTTTGATTTATTTATTCACACTTACTTTTAAAATATGTAAGTTTATATTTCTATTGAAGTTTCTTGCCAGTCTGCCATGTGTTTACTATAAAAGGTCACTAACTTTCAGACCATTACTAAACACTGCATTCTCAAATTATTTGGGGTAAATCCCAATAATCATATGACCATTTGGGGACAAGAGAATTGATGTTTGCCCAGAAGTTACTAATAGCAACTCAAGTTTTTCCCAAACAATGAGTAGTTCCTTCTGCTTTAGATTCCTCCTATGTAAACAGAGTATACTCTACCTATACCAGACCTGCATTTCAGTTACCATTTTCTGCAAGTATCAATGTACTGGTCTGCATGTTCACAGTCTCAATTTTAGGTATGGATTTTTATTAAAATGTAATAAAATAAATATTTTAAAAGTGTACTCAAACATACAAATTATATGATACACATTTACATTCTTAATTCATTAGCCAAAATTATGTTTAACCTAAACATTACTTTTAAAAAAGTATTCAGTGGTATACTTTCATTGGCTTTACTTCTTAAGATCTGAATTTAGGGTTTTATGATTCTACTGCTAGATTTGACATCATAAATACCTGAAGTAGAGCAGAGAGCTGTGTTTACAGTGCTTTCAGTGCTTGTTATTCCATCATTTCCTCTTGCAGGACAAACGTATAACTCAGGTCCTCGAAGGTAAGAATACCTCCCATCAACAATACATTTTAAAATTAAATATTTCTGAATCATTTCCACTTGTAGGATGTCAAAGTATTTCTGTGGTCCTCATCACTAGTATCTGAATATTGCAGGGGGTAAGTCATGGATTTTATTCTCACAACACCCTTGTTAACTAGGAAAGAATTATCTCCCTTTTAAAAGGTGAGAGCAGCATCAGTGATTGTATACTGAATAGAGCTAAACTTTAGTCTTACTGATGGAAGAAATAGCCAAAGTATTTAGAAATAGAAGGTATGTACAAGAGGAGGAGGGGCACATTTGGCTTTACACTAACTTCTTGCTGCCCAGATTCTGGGCTGCTGTGGAGGCCATTTCAACCTCCATGTTAATTAGAGGAGCCCCAGGGACGTTTCCTACATTGGAACCAGTGCAGGGGAGCAGCACTTTGTCAGACCTGTACTGCTCTTGTGCCAGGGCAGTCCTCCTTCAGCCCTTTACAGATGTAATACAACCCTTATGAGCAGCCACAGCAGCATACAGGGCCCAAAGCAGAGGCTAGAATCTACTCCTTAATCTTCCAGAACAGCAGTTCTCAAAACTTGTTCATACAGAGATCTTGTTGCACCTCCACTTCCAGTCCTCAGTCCCTATCCTACATCTTGTCTATGAGTAATTATAGTATTTGGTTACATGAAAATAAGTTGGGACAGTATGAAGGAGACAAGATGAAAGTGAACTTTAATGCATTGGTTGTGCCTGCTTGGTTACGATGCTCAAGATGCACCAGATTCTTAGCTCCTACACACTGGCATAGTTCCATTGGCTTCAGTAGAGCTAAGCTGATTTACATCAGATGTATGCAGTGTAGTTGCAGCTCTGTAGGTCCCAGGATATTAGAGAGACAAGGTGGGTGAGGTAGCATCTTTTATTGAATCAACTTGTCTTGGAGAGAGACTCAGAGCATTTCTTTAGATCTGGGAAAGGGACTCTGAGTGTCACAACTAAAAGCAAGGTGGAACAGATTGTTTGGCATAAGTAGCAAAGATTCTAAGAGACCATTCAATCTAATGTGGCCTGCTAACACCTCTGCAGTCATAGGACACAAAGAGGGGGCCAATAGGTCACAGATTATTGTAAGACGACATAAATCCAGTGTCTGTTCAGACCATAATTTTTCGGGTCTAGCAAAGTTATGAACTGAACAAACTACAACCCATACTTGATAGGGACCCCATTCTGAAAAAATCTTTCCTGAACCCCCACTTTTGGCCTTCAAACACCAATCTGAACCCCTCCAAGCTCATCCAAAGCAAGCTCCCCAAAGACCAGGACACACCTACTGAAAGGAGCACCAAACCCTGCCAGAACAGATGCAGAACCTGCAGGCATGTCTCCACTGCTATAATGATAAATACCCCCCACAACACATCTTCAAGATCCATGGATTCTATACATGTCTATCATAACATGTGGTATACCTCATCCAATGTACTAAATACCCTAGCAACAACTATGTGGGGTGAAACCAGACTATCACTACGCTCTCTCATGAACTCACATAGGAAAATGATAAAAGAGCGATCACTTTATCTGACCTCCGTCCTCATCCTCAATGGAAACCTGCACAACACTTTCAAAAGACGAACTTGGGAGCTTAAATTCATAACTGCTAACTTGTCTCTCTCACCAAGAGAGGCTGGTTCAATAAAAGATATTACCTCACCCACCTTATCTCTTACATCAGCTGCACATTTTACCCTATATTTCCACTCTGTGTAATTTATTTCTTCTGGAGATATGAATTGTATAGGTAATCAGTTTTTTCACTGAAACATTTTTCAATGAGAAACGATTTTTCAACAAATGAAGGGTTTTGAGAAAACTTGGGTTTTTATTTGATGAAAAGCCAAAAAACAAACATTTGGTTTAATTCATCAAAAAAAATCTACAAAAATTCTCAAAAAAAGCATTTCATTTTATTTTTAACACACAGAACATAGAGCATTTTTCAAGTAGCTCCAATTATTATGTATATTTTCCATACCAAATCTCTGTTGACTGCTTGAAGATCTCAGTGTGCTCTTAAAATCTATTGGGTCACATTGCTGTTTGTTTTTGTCCTCCTGTGTGTGAGACACACCAATTTAGGGATCACGTGAAAGTTTGGTCAAAATAGGAAAAAAAGCCATCAGGGTGCAGAAATCACTTTTTCCCTCTAAAAATCTCTGCAATGTCTGTTCTGGACTGTGTTAAAAGTGGCAAGAAGAGCTACTGCTTGAAGACTGATACATATGCCACCAATAATAAAAGCTGCCTCACAAATCATTTAGATAGACCACAACTGGAAAAAAAAACTGTCCAATTTTCTACCTGAACTAAATTTATGGTTTATTAAAACAAACAAAAACCAACTTGATAAAGCCACATTTGTTTTCAAATCATGCACTTCCCTGGCCTTACCCAGTTTAATAACTCCTAGGAAGCAAATACCTGAATGCTGTTGATTGCAAAGGGAAGCCTCAAGAATTGAAAAGGTGGTGGGTTGTTGCTGTTTTTTTGTTTTGTTTTTTATTATTATTATTAATACTAAGACATCTCTGGTAACACTGTCTACCAATATCTGTATCAGGAATCTTGTATATGGAAGCATACTGAAGCTGCCATTTTACTGGTTAGCTCTACATGGCCTTGGAAATGTTTTTCAAGCATGACTGCTTTCAGCTCTCTTCATTAAAGTTGTATCGAAACTACATCCTCCTCCCCAGGTAATTATTTAGACATTTCCTGCCACCACATTTGTAACATAGGAGGGCCACGCTGTCCAAATGGAATTTTAATGAATATTTGAGGATGTGCTGTGCATTGGGGGTCCTATTACATTGCTGTGACATGCCAAAGATCATGAATATGTTCAGTTAGTGGGAAAGTGCTGTGTTATTACTTTATAAAAGAAACAAATTTAGACATATGGGCTATATTCTGCCCTCTCCACTTTGCTCCATATTTGTGTGTTCCAGCCCCACAAGCATTCCTGCACTTTATCTTGAGTACACACATTACACAAACAGTTTTCATAGAAACAGCCTTACAATATCAGTGAGAATAGGCAAATTGTACAGAGGTTCCCAAGCTTGTCACATTGCAGAACAAAAATGCAGATACATGGCTGCTTCACCACAGTCTCTCTTCACGCTCTGTTTCAGGTTATGTTTAAAATTTTAGGAGGACGAGGGGTGCTAGGAGGGGTGGGGCCTCATGGACTCTGACACATAGTAACAGAGCTCCATCTCCTGTCTTCTGTGAGCTGATTCGTGGTCACCCTGCATCTTATGTAATTATTTCCACTTGGCAATTTACAGCCACTTTAGACAACAAATCAGAGTGGCAGCATTTTACACCCAATTTGCCAAGTATCAATGGCTATACAAGGTGCAGGTCACTGGTGAATCAATCTCCTCATATAAATCTTAAAAAGCAACTCAGATTATTATTTCAAACTGTACATGCAATGTCTGTAAAGATGATGAGACAATTTACCAAACAAGAAAAAAAAAAGGAGAAGAAAATCTGATTAAGACAAATGCCTGCCCTTAAATGTCTGCAAGGCCATTAGCTCCTCCCTGATCATATAGAAGGTGCCAGTAATGGATACCATGGAATAAATTGTTGTAGGTTTGACTTTGAAGAGAACTTTACAAGAATTCATCTGTTCATTGCTGAAATCCATGCTGGAAATCTCCAGATGGGGAAGTAGTACTGCAATCTATTAAAACTTTAGACTCTAAATTAGAAAAACATATTGCAAGAATTCTTCTCTATACAGGATTTTAAGGCCCCTTAAAGCACAGAATTTTTAGTGTTTCAGAAAAGATTATGGTAATTTGATAATAAAATTGAGGGCTTGTAAAACATCACAACACTCAAACTTGAGAAAAGTAGAATCATAGAATATCAGGGTTGGAAGGGACCTCAGGAGGTCATCTAGTCCAACCCCCTGCTCAAAGCAGGATCAATCCCCAATTAAATCATCCCAGCCAGGGCTTTGTCAAGCCTGACCTTAAAAACTTCTAAGGAAGGAGATTCCACCACCTCCCTAGGTAACGCATTCCAGTGTTTCACCACCCTCCTAGTGAAAAAGTTTTTCCTAATATCCAACCTAAACCTCCCCTACTGCATCTTGAGACCATTACTCCTTGTTCTGTCATCTGCCACCACTGAGAACAGTCTAGATCCATCCTCTTTGGAACCCCCTTTCAGGTAGTTGAAAGCAGCTATCAAATCCCCCCTCATTCTTCTCTTCCACAGACTAAACAATCCCAGTTCCCTCAGCCTCTCCTCATAAGTCATGTGTTCCAGTCCCCTAATCATTTTTGTTGCCTTCCGCTGGATGCTTTCCAATTTTTCCACATCCTTCTTGTAGTGTGGGGTCCAAAACTGGACAGTACTCCAGATGAGGCCTCACCAATGTCAAATAGAGGGGAACGATCACGTCCCTCGATCTGCTGGTAATGCCCCTACTTATACAGCCCAAAATGTCATTGGCCTTCTTGGCAACAGGGCCACACTGTTGACTCACATCCAGCTTCTCGTCCACTGTCACCCCTAGGTCCTTTTCTGCAGAACTGCTGCCTAGCCATTCGGTCCCTAGTCTGTAGCGGTGCATGGGATTATTGTGTCCTAAGTGCAGGACTCTACACTTATCCTTGTTGAACCTCATCATATTTATTTCGGCCCAATCCTCTAATTTGTCCCTCTGTATTCTATCCCTACCCTCCAGCGTATCTACCTCTCCTCCCAGTTTAGTGCCATCTGCAAACTTGCTGAGGGTGAAATCCACACCATCCTCCAGATCATTAATGGCTCTGCAATCACATCCGCCAACTCCTTTAGCAGTCTCGGATGCAGCACATCTGGCCCCATGGACTTGTGCTCGTCCAGCTTTTCTAAATAGTCCTCAACCACTTCTTTCTTCACAGAGGGCTGGTCACCTCCTCCCCATGCTGTGCTGCCCAGTGCAGCAGTCTGGGAGCTGACCTTGCTCATGAAGACAAAAGTAAAAAAAGCATTGAGTACATTAGCTTTTTCCACATCCTCTGTCACTAGGTTGCCTCTCTCATTCAGCACTTTCCTTGACTTTCTTCTTGTTGCTAACATACCTGAAGAAACCCTTTGTTACTCTTAACATCTCTTGCTAGCTGCAACTCCAGGTGTGATTTGGCCTTCCTGATTTCACTCCTGCATGCCTGAGCAATATTTTTATACTCCTCCCTGGTCATTTGTCCAATCTTCCACTTCTTGTAAGCTTCTTTTTTGTGTTTAAGATCAGCAAGGATTTCACTGTTAATCCAAGCTGGTTGCCTGCCATATTTACTATTCTTTCTACACATCAGGATGGGTTGTCCCTGTAACCTCAATAAGGATTCTTTAAAATACAGCCAGGTCTCCTGGACTCCTTTCCCCCTCATGTCATTCTCGAAGTGGATCCTACCCATCAGTTCCCTAATGTAGTCAAAGTCTGCTTTTCTGAGGTCCAGGGTCCGTATTCTGCTGCTCTCCTTTCTTCCCTGTGTCAGGATCCTGAACTCGACCATCTCATGGTCACTGCCTCCCAGGTTCCCATCCACTTTTGCTTCCCCTACTAATTCTTCCTGGTTTGTGAGCAACAGGTCAAGAAGAGCTCTGCCCCTAGTTGGTTCCTCCAGCACTTGTACTAGAAAATTGTCCGCTACGCTTTCCAAAAACTTCCCGGATTGTCAGTGCACCCCTGTATTGCTCTCCCAACAGATATCAGGGTGATTGGTTCTCATGGGAGACTTCAGAGCCTGTGATCTAGTAACTTCCATTAGTTGCCAGAAGAAAGCCTCATCTACCTCATCCCCATGGTCCGGTGGTCTATAGCAGACTCCCACCACAGCATCACCCTTGTTGCTCATGCTTCTAAACTTAATTCAAAGGCACTCAGGTTTTTCTGCAGTTTCATACTGGAGCTCTGAGCAGTCATAGTGCTCTTACATACAACTCCCCCACCTTTTCTGCCCTGTCTGTCCTTCCTGAACAGTTTATATCCATCTGTGACAGCACTCCAGGCATGTGAGTTATCCCACCAAGTCTCTGTTATTCCAATCACATCCAATCACATCTCTGTTATTCCTTGACTGTGCCAGGACTTCCAGTTCTCCCTAGTTGTTTCCCAGGCTTCTTGCATTTGTGTATAGGCACTTGAGATAACTTGCTGTTTGTCCTGCTTTCTTAGTATGAGGCAGGACCCCTCCCCTTTCGCGCTCTGCTGCTCGTGCTTCCTCCCAGTATCCCACTTCCCCACTTACCTCAAGGCTTTGGTCTCCTTCCCCTGGTGAACCTAGTTCAAAGCCCTCCTCATTAGGTTAGCCAGCCTGCTTCCATCTCTTCCCTCTCTTTGTTAGGTGGAGCCCCTCTCTGCCTAGCACTCCTTCTTGGAACACCATCCCATGATCAAAGAATCCAAAGCCTTCTCTCTGACACCACCTGCTTAGCCATTCATTGACTTCCACGATTCAATGGTCTCTACCCAGGCCTTTTCCTTCCATGGGGAGGATGGACGAGAACACCACTTGTGCCTCAAACTCCTTATCCTTCTTCCCAGAGCCACGTAGTCCACAGTGATCTACTCAAGGTCATTCTTGGCAGTATCATTGGTGCCCACGTGGAGAAACAGGAAGCGGTAGCTTGATGAGTCTCGGCAGTCTGTCCCATCATGAATCCTAGCTCCTGGCAAGCAGCAGACTTCTTAGTTTTCCCGGTCGGAGTGACAGATTGATGACTCAGTCCCCCTGAGGAGAGAGTCCCCGACCACCACCACCTGCCTCCTTCTCTTGGGAGCGGTGGTCCTTAGGTACACTAGAATATCTACTATAGCATACTTAGGTACACTAAGGGCTGCATTAGGGAGGCTGTGTTGGTGAGTATCTGAGTGTCTGTTGTGGGGACAGTTTGACTGTGTGCTTGATTGATTGTTTGAAAAGTGTGAATTGGGAGTGCTTTGTTCCAGGTGAGCCTTGAGTGTGCCTGGCTGTTATAAAAAGCATTAGAATATCTAGTGGATATTCTAGAGAAGGCTGAAAGCAAGAATATGGCTGATTTTATAACCTAACTACATGAAGAAAGAGGGAAATGACTTCACACAAAGTTAATAATGGAGAGAACACATTGATCTCTTCAACAGAAATCCAAATAAGGAGACAGGCTTCATACCATAATGAAAAGGTTGACGTTTCAGGACAAGGTAAAGTTTTAGCACATGCTAAGGAGAATGAAAAATTCCCCTGGGGCTGATATTCTTTCTATATCATTTAAATACAATTTTTGAAGCCAGTAAGAAAATAAGGGCATGCAGAGAATAAACAACTATTCACAAAGAAAAGGGCACATTTTTCTAGCAATGCTCAGAATTATCCCATAGTTCCAAAACAATGTCCTTCCAACCAATGGAAGAGGTTGAATACTCCTTGTTTACACTGAATAATAAATCTTGAAAACAAAGATCATGGGCCCTTGGACAGGTGATGGCTATTTACATTTGTGTTCAACTTCATATAAGTTCATGATCCCCTTCATTGTGGAGAGAGACAATTCTAAATTAGATTTCATTATCCTTCTCAAATTATATTTTCCACACAACAGCAACTTATTTTGGGAACGAAACTGAACTAATTTACAAAGGACAGCAAAACATAATGAGAGACTGGTAAAACATCCCCGTTTATAACAAAAGCCACAGTATTAATGCACAAAAGTTGTCCTGCTCAGTTTAATAGGACTAGCACACAGACAGTTATTCAGGTAAGCAAGCCTTTATGTGATCAGAACCTAAGAATCCAATGAAAGTACTAACTCACAATTTCATTACCATAAATATATTACCTCATATTCTTTAGCCCACTTCATTCCTGCAAGGGGACTTGTTCTCTCTGATGGGTCAACAGAAGAACCCGTCTACATTTTTACAGCAAATTTACACGCTGCTCCCTAACATTTAAAATATGGGACACCATTGCATCATTCAATTTTTTTTGTACACTAATGCGGTCATACATATGTGTTGAAGAAGGCAATTTCTTCTTTTCACCCAGACAGCCACTAACATAAAAAGTAAATAGAATTACTGGCAGCCTAGGTCATATCTGACCATTCTGCTCCTCTTGCAGATTGGAACACTCTATGCTATATTATAGACACACACACATAACTACACTAAAAGAACATTATCAAAGCTGCTAAGTCAAGCACTCAAAGCACTGCAATGAACTGTTAATATGCATCAGTAAGATGCATGTGAACAGTTAGACTTCAGCAAACTAGTGCAGGGTAGATTCATACCCCAGATTGCTGCAGTCTAATTGTTCAGGTAGACAAACCCGAAGACTAGCATACCAGTTTTCCATTTCTCAAAGGAGGAATGGGGCCCTTCCTCTTTTGAGTAGTCAGAAAAATTCTCAGACCTCACCTTCTTCTTCTTGCCTTTCTATGAGTAAATTCTAGGCAATGCTTAAGAGATGGAGTCTGATCTGGATGAGCTGCACTGAGAAGATGACTGGAGTGGTGGTAAGCAAAGAAAACCAGGGACTGGTCCATTGACATCTCTGCTTTGAGCATTCAGGAATAATTTAAAACAGAACCAAGGTTGTTCTGGCAGCCAGGGATGTCCTCTTTCTCCTGGTAAGATCCCTTGTGCTAGAAGTTGGCATGGAGATAGCCTAGAGTGATGATTTGAGTAGCTGGTTAAAGCCAGCATTATGGCTACTTTGCACCATTGAAACATTACACACAGTTACAGTGGACTGCTGAGACATGTTTACATTGTTTTCTTTCCCAGCTGGATGAGGACCTAGATAACATCTTTACCTCATACTTCAAAAGCATCTAGTCATTCTCCTACTCTATCCCCATTTTAATAATTCTAGAGTTAATATTTTCCAGTCTTGGTATTTTCTGTTTGAAAAGTATTTTGCAGAACATGATTTCTTTCCTGAAATGCTTCCATTAGTTGCAGTGAAGACTTAGGGTCTGATTCAAAGATCTCTAAAGTAAGTGGGAAATTTTCAACTGACTTTCATGGGCCTTCAGTATTTGGCAGATCAGGCCTATGTTGCAATACGTAGGTTTTTAACAGAGGGCATCTTTGCTACAGAAGCTGTGTACTGAAAATATCTTTTTTGCAGGAGTTGGTCACACTGTGTTAAGGTTCCATTTATAGTTTATAAATAATTAACAAATAATTAATAGATGCTTTAATACATGGTTGAGTCCAACAAATAAACTGCTTATGTATTACTGCAGTATATAACCATTTGTAACACCTTCCACTTCTATTTATTTGAAAAGATAAATGTGTTTAAAACCATCTGTAACACAAAGTGTGTATCAAACTGTTCATGTCCATAGAATTCTTATAACATCTATTAATAATGTAGAAACTTTATAAATTCTTGATAAATGTAAACATAATATAAAGTGCTTTCCAAGACTCATATTTTCATACAGTTCTGCTATATTCTGATCACACTAACTCAGAGCTTTAGGAACATGTTGTCAGTTGAGAAAGGTAAATAACATTCAGCAAACATTTTTCCTAGGAGAACATCCACCATTATTCTGCCTTGCATGAGTGTTAGCTCTGTCCATAAGGCAGCTGTCGGTTAAATTGGGAGATTATTTTAAAACATTCAATAGTTATAAAAATTCCTAATCTTGTCTTTTCAAATTACCAATCAGCCATACAAAATTAATGATGTTTTGTTAGTAATATAAAATAGTCTGAAAACTTAAATGCCACACTTCACCCAGTATGAATTTAAAACAGCCAAATCAACGGTTAAAGAAAAAAGGAGTTTAAAATGGAAACATTAATATTTCTGTATTTCAACACTACTGGGCATAGCTTAAAATATATTACATTAGCGTTTTACAGCAGAGGTTATTGTTGTTCAAGGTGCACTCTTTTGAAAGGCAACCTACAGAAATTGCTCTCACAGGGTTTTTATTCCTCCATCTTAAGGAATACAAATTTAGATTCCATTACTAATTGCTTCCTTGTAATCAAGAAGCCAGCATCTGGGGATTTTGTGATCCTCAGGCTGCATTAAACAAAGATTGCTCTAGCATAGTGAAAGAGTAAGCTAACATAAACCAATGTACACCTCAGCCTCACGGGAGAATTCTGAAGCATTATCAGGCTTTCGCCACATAATCATCTTAAAATCAAGTAATATCTGAATTAGATCTTACTATTTTCTGATGCAGTAATGCTCTCAAGTAATTATGGGAAGGTTGACAGATTTTATAACAGTAAACTTTAGAATTATACAAAAGATTAACTAATGCAGATGTTTGTTCAAGAGTAAATTAATAATGTATTTTAGTAATATACTGTACATACACAAAGTCTTTTCTTCTAGAAAAGGTCAGATCTCAGAGGCTGTTGTAGAGCTCTACTTAATCAGTATCTACTATTTAATTTCTGTGCTAAAAATGAAAATATAAAAAGAGAAGATAAAGAAAAATGGTATGTAGAAGTTAAAATAAATATGGTCGAGATGGGCCACAAGACTGTTGACCTGATGTGAATTGGAAGCTGAATGCAGAAAAAAATTCAGGGAACTGACACAATCCAAACTCCACCAGATTTTTATATAGATAATTGATTTGAAACTTCCGGTATGAGGACCCTGTCTAATTTTTAGCTTTTTAAAGCATCACTAAGGACCAGGTTCTGATATCCGATAGCCTTATCAACAATAAAGAAGTACTATAATCAATGAGTATTCCTATAGAAATCAGTGGCTCTGTTCAGGAACTCGGTGTGAGTAAGAGTATGAGAGTCTGGCCTGAAAAAATTATGACATTCAGACACAACCCATAACGAGCCATACTGCCCCCTAGAATATGTCCCAATGCATTCTGTAATGGGAAGGTAAAAGGCTGTCTGGCTCAGAACATGTAGGGGGAACACTCCTGTCAGTCCCCACTACTGCATGGCTGCACATATCTGTTATATAGTGGAGACAAAGCCATAGCCCTGTATCTTCCCTCCGGACCTGCCATGACCTTTGGGGCACTATGTATCCAAAGTGGTATGGATGGAGAACTTTTATGTTCCCCCAGATGCAGGAGCTGCAATATTGCCTGGAGAGGAGGGTCACACAAGAGGCTCTTGATGCTCTGCCCCCGCCTTGCACACCTGTGTAAAAGCCAGGCAGAATCTGGCCCATAGCGTCCAATATGTGTGAGGTGCTTTATGTATGAAAGTATGAAAGTTCCTAACTGAGAAAGTCTATGTATAACACAGGCTGGGGAATGGGATTCATTGAAAAGCAAAGTGAGAGCAATGGACTTTAACATGTGTTGTATCACTCCTACACTTTTTCTGATCTGATGGCTTTTTTTTTTTTTGGTTTTGTTTCTGGATTTTCTATTCTATAATTTCACAGAAATCAGATATAGTATGGAATCAAATAGGGCTCCACACATACTTTCAGAAACTGGAAACTACTCAATTAATGCACAGTGCTAATTGAATGGTGGCAGTTTTTTTATTAAAAAACCAAAAACTTGTTAGTAAAAAATTAATTGCAGATGAATTCAGTTTATGTAAAATGTTTTAAAATCTTTATAACCTGGTAAAATCAAAACAGATTTTCTTCATTCCTCTTAGGCATAAAGGGTGCCCAAAAAAGTATATCATTTTACAGTCTGTCATCCAAAATGGTTGAAGTGGTTTTAATCAAGCTTTCCAGAAAAAATGGTCAGAAACCTGACCTGAAAAATTTTAATCCAGAAGGTGTAAATTTGGAGGAAGGCAATATTTGGGGTTAAACAGTTAACTCTAGGGGGAAGATGGACCTGCATAGACTTTCCAGCCTCCTCCTGTCTTAATTTCTCTCATGTAGATATATGCCTTATGTCTCAGTCTAAATTAAACCTATCTCCAACAATCCAGTAAAGTTGATTCATGTTAAAAAAACGAATGAAATTTTATCATAAATTAACTTATGCACTAGCTGCAGAATTTATAACATGAAGAAATCAGACTGGCTAAGAGGAGGCGGGGAATGCAGAGGGGATGGAATTGGTTCCTCAGTCTCTAACTTGATGAGATGGGCTGTTTTGATCTCCACATCCTTGAATCCTCTCTTTAAAATACAATTTAAGCATTTGTAATTAAATCCAAGTAGTTTTTTTTAATTCTTCAATACTAGTATCAAATAAGCAAACCATCCCCAACTCCACATGCAGTGTTCCTGTTACAGCAATACTAGACAACAGGACAGTATAACATTTCTTTATCAAATGTAATCCATAGCTGCTTCACTAGTTAATGCTGAAATTCACTATTAAGGAGGTGTATCCATACGTGGGCCATATATCACAACTGTTCATATGTTCACCATCAATAAGAACTCTGCAAGCAGTTAAAACTCAATATGTGACTTAAGTGCATATTAATTTTTCATCCCCTCTTTGTTTTAAACTACAAATATAATAAATTACAGTCAGTTAGCAGTTAGACAAGTCACAGTAACTGGAAATTACAAATAATCTCTTACAACTCTTAATACAAAGGAAGACTAGGATGGGTCAATGAATGTATTTAAAAATGTATTATTGAAATCAATAGCCAGCGTGGGTTTCCAGCTTTCACAAATGGTTTTGTTTAAGGTTAACAAATGCCTGAGCCTCTGCAAAGAGCACCTTGATGGAGTGAAATTAATTTTCATAAATATTTCAACTTTGTAATGTGTGCATGTTCATGGGATTTATATATTGGATTTGAGTACAACAATGAATTTTTATAGACTTCCAAAAATGTATGACCTTCTGCTTTTATGAAGACAGTCAGCTATGGGATGTACTGTCATCTGCCAGCTTTTCTAACCAAAGTGCTAAAACTCTGAAGCAATTAGTGTTTAATAAGAGAGTTTGCACAATATTTCACTGAGCTGGAGATGCGGTATAAGAGAAATGTACGTTATAAACACTGATTAAATAAAGAACAATGCCAATA
The DNA here is from genome assembly GCF_965140285.1 of Lepidochelys kempii. Taxonomy (NCBI): domain Eukaryota; kingdom Metazoa; phylum Chordata; order Testudines; family Cheloniidae; genus Lepidochelys; species Lepidochelys kempii. The sequence continues at coordinate 182,721,808 of NC_136380.1, forward strand.
AAACTAGTGCTTAATGGAAAAGTAGAGCCATCATTGCTCTTGAACTGTTCATTAGGCAACAGTAATTGCGCTGTTCAACCTATGGGTATCAAAAGATGACTTTTTCCCTACATAATTTATCGTTTGTGACAAATTGTGAACACTTGCAGTAAATAATAATTATGCTGGCATTTTTTCCCCAACAAACAAAAGACTTGGGGGGGGGGGGGGAAGATAAGCTATATATGCAGTTAAAATACATCTGAAATAGAAATACAAACAATGCAGGGAAAACAACCCTAACATTCATGTGTGCCCCTTTCATTTATGGTAATGAGTAAGTGGACTGAAAGGAAGTGTACACATCAGCACAAGGTGTAGGGAAGAATGTTGCTATGTCAGCTTCAAGGGGCTGCTGTGCCAGTCACTTCCGTAGGTGTGAAAGAATACAAGCATTCTTTTAAGCATCCTAAACTCCATGCGGAGTATAGTTCATGTGTAGTAATGCACTACTAGCTAGACAAAGTCACAGGGCTATAACTTCACTATTGTGGTAGAGCAGAGGCCATGTACCATGTGAAGAATAGTGCAATATTAAATAGTGGCATTTAAAAAAATAAAATAAAACCAGAGATAGCATGAGTCTGTTCAATTTTGAAGAGCCATATTCTGGCTGAGGATGTGAAATGGGGAAGTGGAGTATTCCAAAAGGAGCATTCCTGCTAATCTATGTGGCCTACACATGGACCCAAATGGCATTTCCTCTGCTCTGTGAAGTGAAGGGGAGGGCTCCACGGGGCAAAGGAGGAGTGAGGAGATGGTTAGGTGTGATGAAGTAATTACACCCCAAAAAAGGTATAGCAGCAGGTTCCTTCCCTTTGTACATGGGTTCCCTGGGATTTCCATTCTCTCCACTGAGACCACAGTGGTACACTCCACAGTACTGTCCATACAGGGCTGTGCCTCAAGAACATAAGAATGGCCATACTGGGTCAGACCAAAGGTCCATCCAGCCCAGTATCCTGTCTACCGACAGTGGCCAATGCCAGTGCCGCAGAGGGAGTGAACCTAAAAGTTAATGATCAAGTGATCTCTCTCCTGCCATCCATCTCCACCCTTTGACAAACAGAGGCTAGGGACACTATTCCTTACCCATCCTGGCTAATAGCCATTAATGGACTTACCCTCCATGAATTTATCCAGTTCTCTTTTAAACCTGTTATAGTCCTAGCCTGTACCACCTTCTCAGGCAGGGAGTTCCACAGGTTGACTGTGCGCTGAGTGAAGAACTTCCTTTTATTTGTTTTAAACCTGCTACCCATTAATTTCATTGGTTGACCCTAGTTCTTATATTATGGGAACAAGTAAATAACTTTTCCTCATTCACTTTCTCCACACCACTCATGATTTTATATACCTCTATCACATCCCCCTTTAGCCTCCTCTTTTCCAAGCTGAAAAGTCCTAGCCTCATTAATCTCTCCTCATATGGGACCCATTCCAAACCCCTAATCATTTTAGTTGCCCTTTTCTAATGCCAGTATATCTTTTTTGAGATGAGGGGACCACATCTGTACGCAGTAGTCAAGATGTGGGCATACCGTGGATTTATATAAGGGCAATAAGATATTCTCTGTCTTATTCTCTATCCCTTTTTTAATGATTCCTAACATCCTGTTTGCTTTTTTGACTGCCGGTGCACACTGCATGGATGTCTTCAGAGAACTACCCATGATGACTCTAAGATCTCTTTCCTGATTAGTTGTAGCTAAATTGACCCCCATCATATTGTATGTATAGTTGGGGATATTTTTTCCAATGTGCCTTACTTTACATTTATCCACATTAAATTTCATTTGCCATTTTGTTGCCCATTCACTTAGTTTTGTGAGATCTTTTTGAAGTTCTTCACAGTCTAGTTTGGTCTTAACTAACTTGAGCATTTTAGTATCATCTGCAAACTTTGCCACCTCACTGTTTACCCCGTTCTCCAGATCATTTATGAATAAGTTGAATAGGATTGGTCCTGGGACTGACCCTTGCGGAACACCACTAGTTACCCCTCTCCATTCTGAAAACTTACCATTTATTCCTCCCTTTTGTTCCCTGTCTTTTAACCAGTTCTCAGTCCATGAAAGGCTCTTCCCTCTTATCCCATGACAACTTAATTTATGTAAGAGCCTTTGGTGAGGGACCTTGTCAAATTCTATATGGAAATCTAAGTACACTATGTCCACTGGATCCCCTTGTCCACATGTTTATTGACCCCCTCAAAGAGCTCTAATAAATTAGAAAGACATGATCTCCCTGTACAGAAACCATGTTGACTTTTGCCCAACAATTTATGTTCTTCTATGTGTCTGACAATTTTATTCTTTACTAGTGTTTCAACTAATTTGCCCGGTACTAATGTTAGACTTACCGGTCTGTAATTGCACGGATCATCTCTAGAGCCCTTCTTAAATATTGGCATTACATTAGCTATCTTCCAGTCATTGGGTACAGTAGCTGATTTAAAAGGACAGGTTACAAACCATAGTGAACGGTTCCGCAATTTCACATTTGAGTTCTTTCAGAACTCTTGGGTGAATGCCATCTGGTGACTTCTTACTGTTAAGTTTCTCAATTAATTCCAAAACCTCCTTTAGTGACACTTCAATCTGTGAAAATTCCTCAGATTTGTCACCTACCAAAGACGGCTCAGGTTTGGGAATCTCACTAACATCCTCCCTCACAGGGACAATCTAGCACTTCAGCTGAAATTTACTCCTGTCAGAAGAATAAAAGGCCTATCCTCCTTATGTTGTGAACTTTAGTTGAAATTTAAATGGTACACACACACATACTGTTCAAGGGTGAATTAATCATCTCCAGTGTAAAACTGTAGTTTTATTATCTAAGAACCAAAAATCCCTCACAAAAATAAAGGAACAATCACATCCTGGAGAAAGACTGAGAACAGCGAGCTAAATTCTGTCCTGATTCTCACTTCACATAACTCTAGAACCAGTCTCTGATCTCTTTCACACTAATCAATATTGAATCATTGAATTGAATTGCAGTGACTTCAAAGGAGATTTACATCAGTATAACAGCAGAACTTGGCCCTCAGTCAAGAAAAGATTAGATACAATGTTAAAAAAAGAGGTTCACAAATGAAGCTACTGAGACAGATTTTCTTTATGCTCATGCAAATTAAGAATAACTCTGTTGAAGTAAATGAAGCTACACTGGTGCAAACTAAATATAATCTTCAGCAAAATCAGCCCCATTGTTCTGTTTCCACAAACTGTTGATTACTAGATTTCTGAACATAAGAACAGCCATACCAAGTCAGACCAAAGGTCCATCTTACCCAGTATCCTGTCTTTCAACACAGGCCAATACCAGGTGCCCCAGAGGGAATGAACAGAACAGGTAATCATCAAGTGATCCATGCCCTGTCGCCCATTCCCAGCTTCTGGCAAACAGAGGCTCAGGGTATCTCTACAATGAGCTTTAATTTTGGACTGCTGTAACTAACTATTCTTTATTTTCAATAAAATGCATAGCATATCTTCTTTCCTTTCAGGATTAATTTCATGGACAAGTATATTAGTGTTGGCAAGTTTTGTTTCAAATGGAAAATGGATATTTTGCTATACTATAATCACATGGGTATGAGGAAAAGTGTTTATGAAGTTATATGTTCATTGAAAATAAGATTAGTTGGCTTAGATTAGGTGAAATTAAAGCATTAGGTTAGGGCATTAACGTACTTTAAATCATAGCATGCCTTTATTAGCCAACTTCTCCTGCTTTTTTGGGTTGGATATCCTACCAGGAAAATTATTCTAAATTGTTTTATAATTTTTTGAAATGTAGTCTTTCCAGAATGAAGACTCTTATCTGTGTCTGAAACTGCAGAAAATCCCAGATTTTTGTTAAATGGACAGCATGCTTTGAATTTTTGACACTATCAGGGCTTCTTAATTGAAAAAGTCAATTTAAATAAATGACAGGATACGGATGGATACATATAAAAAGACAGTATTAATTACCAGATACATGAAATATAATAGTGTTTGTTATGTTCCAAATACATGCTGTGATCTAAATAATGCTGAGAACATAATGAAGAACGAACTTTTAGCTCATTTAACAGTCAATGTCATTTCAATTCTTATTCTCTTGGAAACCACTTTTTTTTCTTAAACTGCACCAGTAATTTCAAGGCATAATGGAAGCAAGATACCAGTTTACTCCTTATGCCACATCAACTGTTAAGCACATTTGTTTTTCATGGTGAATTGCTTAATTTTTCAGTGCACATATAACCATTATAGTTGGCTGACCTTTCTAGAATTTGGATTCATGGACTGTAAAGTAGCCAGATAGTTCACCCACTGTGAATCTTAAATATGTGCCTATATGCAGAGGCTGCCGTGACAAAGCTGATTCACTAGAGCTGTATGAATAATTTGCAACTCATTTCTGATTCCACAGTTTTTGTGGTCTTCTTTTAAGAGTTTGACCCAAAGGCTATTGAAGTTAATGGAATAATTCCCACTGATTACAGTAGGCTTCAACTGTGAAAATATAGTGAAATTCTCAAATGTATTCAGCATTCAAAATTATATTTTCTTCAGTAATAATTCTTGGTCTTCAGATTATTTACACACAGATTCATTGTAACTAGTCTTAACCTGTAACATGTGGGTTAGCTATTCAAGCTACATGGTATTATTTCTGTTCCCTGATTGAATGACACATAGCACTGTGGTGGTTAGCTAACTGCAAATTTTACCAGCAAACATACCACTCAAAGCTGGTTTTTGACAAATATTTGAACCTTTAAAATGAAAAAAACACTTTTTGCAAGAAATCAACACAAAAAAGTAACATGGCCCAGTTGAAATTCACTTTAGAATCCTAATGGACATTGACAGGGGGTTTTATTGGAAGGATTGGTGGGTGGGAGTTAATCTTAGCTAGACTGTTTAGAATTAGTTACCACTGTTTGTGTGTAGTAACTAATATTCAAGACACTCCAATTATTTTCCTGTGTTGAGAACAAGCACTAAGATTATGATTATCTTCTACGAATGGAGAATACACTCTCACTTTCTCACCCATATTAGAGCAGACAGTCTGGCCCTCTTGATCATCTTTGTGATCTTTCATCTTTGACATTCTTCCTCCTTTGGCCTAGTTCTGTTATGAACTATTTTAAGCTTGCATGCATTGTCTCTACGGCTAGAAAATTGGATCATAAATATTTATCCAAACCTACTTTACTCAGTCCAAGCCAGGGCTACACAGTCCCTCTCTATTACGAAGATTCAAAGGATAGAGGGTAGAGGGTTCCTTTCTTGATGACCAGCTTTGTCTTCACAGGGGCAGGTGAAGAACAGAAATAAAGGCCTGATCCTACACTATTGAAGTCAGTGGTACAGACTTTGGTACAAACTTCAGTAGTTGCAGGGGAAAAAAACAACCTTACAAGAGTTTACACTCATACCAGAGAGGTAGTTAGCTGGGCAACCTATATAGAAATATGAACATACAATTCAACCTATTTCATAATTCTCTTTCCATTTATTAGTGTATGCCCTTTTGGAAGCAGATCAGTAGAAGAGAGAGGTCAAGGCTCTATGCCCAACAAGTCCTAATACTCAGAGACAGGGCTGGAGAAGTATTCAGTTTACCAAATGTCATTGTATTAAGTCAGTCTGCAGCCTACCAGGGATAGCTCCACTGCTAATCTTCATGTACTTCCAATTTAACACAGTTTAGATTTTGTTGGTGTTCAGGTTGCCCCTTCCCACAGACATCCAATGTTGCCAAACTCAAGAGATCAAAAAAGTGAGACCCAACCCTCCCCCCCCCGAAAAAAAACCCCATAAGATATGATTTGTGATGACAGAGATATTAAAATTATTGCAACATTTCTTTTAGTCTGTCTTTTGACTTTTTAAACTCTGTTCTACACTTCTGGCTGTGTGCGTGTATGAAAATTTCAGGTTGAGAAGTCAACCACAAAAACCACATGCTTCTCCCCTAGCTGCTCAGAGAGAAACATTACACTTACCTTCTCTTCACTCCTAAGACAGGAAATGTATGGCAGTTCTCTTATTACTGATGTGACTAGCCCCTCCCCTGGCTCCTGCTGCCCCCGCGAGACTTCTCCCCTTCCGCAGACCCAGTGGCACAATCTTCTAATTTCCCCCCTCCCTGCCTTGCTACCCCTTGAGGCTTCTTCTCTGCCCAGTTCCCATGCAAACAAGGCCCAAGACAGTGAGAGACAGGTAAGTGTTGTGACTGAGCCTGGGGCCCAAACCCTGTAGAACCTTCTCCTGACTCCACTCTGCCCTGTCTCCTGCTGCCCCATGACCCTCTAGCACCATATACTGAAGTCAGGTCTCAGTAGCAGTGCAAGTCTCTGTCCATAGTTCTGAGGCTCGTGCAAAGAGCTCTGCCCCGCCCTGACAACTGAGGGAATGGAGGAACTTCTTGCATTCTATGAGAGCTCCTCCTGAAGGTTCCAAAATCCCATGATTTGTGATCAATTTGTTGGCAACACGGCCATCCTTTGGCCGCTTGGAGGCAACCCCGTGACCCCACCCTTCTCCAGTATGATCCCCCATGCTGGGAGAGCTGCCACCCAACTCCCTCCATTTCAAACTCGCTGTTTACCCCCCTCATCCTCCCTCCTGCCCTTCACATACCCCTGCACCCAATTCCCCTGCAACACCTACATCTGCCTCCTGAGCTACCTCACTCTCCCCATTCACCTTTCACAGTGTCTCTGCTGCTCCTTACAGTCCGTGTCCTGTCTAGCCCTCTGAACTAGAGTGTAGCAGCCATTTGGCCTGTGGGCATGGCTTCAGTCTCATTGAAAACAACGGAAAGTGGCAGCCAACTTTATTAAAGCTTCACTTCCACATGCAGACAGATTGTAGGGAAATGGCAACCATCTTGCTGGTTTCAGCCCCATTGAGAGTAATAGGAGATAATGGCCATTTTGAATAAGGGGAAATTTGTGAGTTGGCACCTTTCATCATATTTTCATGAGAAAGGTTAACAAAACCAAAATGGCTAGTTATGATAACATCATGAGAGTTGCTAATACTGGCTTCATGAAAAGTTATATTCTTTTCTGATCCCAGATCCTTAGCCACATAAAATGGCTACTCTATGTGTAGACATTCCCTCACTTAATGGCTTATGGACAATCCACAGAATACAAAACCACACATAATTTTATCCTCATTAATTGTCTTTTTGTTATGAGTTGAACTAATTGGAACATTTTTGAAAAAAGAGATTTCACCAAAATATGCTGTGTTGCCAATGCCAATGTATTTCAATTTGCAGAGATATATTGGTTTCAAGAAAAACTTGAACTGAAAGGGTGATGGGGATTGAAAAGGCAGGGGAAGAAGAAGAGCCAGAACAAGACTCTTTCACACTCAATAGCCTGGTGGATAGGGCACTGGCCAGGGGTGTAGCAAACCCAGGTTCAAGTCTCCGCTCTGTCTGATTCAGAGTGATCTAGGAAGAAAACCTCTTCTCTGAATAATGCAGAGTGGAGATTTGAACCTCAATCTCCTACATACCATGTGAGTGCCTTAAACAATACACACAGCACCCAGGTTTTGATCCGAAAATAGACATTTTGATAGAATTCCATTTTTGTGAAAATGTTCAGAAGGTTTTTTTTGTTTTCACTCCAGTGCGGAACAAAAATTTTGTAACCTCAAAAGTTGCCACCAAACATTGATGTCCTCTGGTCAGCTCTTGTTATGAGATGTACAATATTTCCTCAAGTTAATTAACATCTGTATAGCTACACTAGGAATGTGATTACAGTATGAATGTAAAATATAAAAATAAGAATTGTTCCTCCCTCCCTTTAGGCTGATCATTGCCAGCTGAATTTCATGCTAATTAACCAAAGCAATTAGCATGCTATATGGAAATCTGTCATTTCTGCTGATTGATTCCAAAATTTAATATATGTGTGTTATTTATGCAAGACACAAATATTACCCAAAATATATATTTTTCATACAAATGGTAGTAATGATAATAGAACAGTGCTCAAATTGGCGATACTCAGTGCAACATGCCAAGTAGAGAGACAAGCTGAGTGATGTCATATCTTTTATTGGACCAACTTCTGTTGCTGAAAGAGACAAGCATTGAGCTACACAGAACTGAAGAAGAACTCTATGTAGCTCAAAAGCTTCTCTCTTTTGCCAACAGAAGTTAGTCCAATAAAAGTTATTACTTTACCCACCTGTGATCAACAAGGCTACAATGCTGCAAACATCCCAAGTGGCAATTCCAGTAGACTCCATTAGAGTTCTTCAGCTGGTCTGATGATTAGGACTGGAAAACCAGTAATCGCAGGAACTGCAGACCAATAGACTAGATTCTGAACTAGATAAAGCAAAAGCCAGTTGAAAAGTTTCAAATGAATGTCCACTATGGGTTGGGTCTTTGCAAGACACTCAGGTTATACCTAATTTACCTATTCATTCGTAAATGTTTTACAGTTTTTTTTTAATGTACACAACAAAATATTTGCTTGTACTTCACTGGTAAATATAAATTAATTCAGTTCACTAGCCATACAAAGTTTCAGTACATCTGCTATGTCTTTTCCCTATAGGTACCAAGAAAGTACATCTGGCTCTTGGACTGCATGTTTTGTATGATAACAACAAATGCTGAAAAACTACTTTTAGAGTGCCCGATTATGAACCCTTTATACCTGTGATTCTTTAAGCAATAGCCCCACTATGTGCAATGGGACTACTCCCCTGATATAGCACTATGAGTAAGGGCTCTACAATCTGCCCTAGGATCATCAGAAACAGCCATCACCACTCCATTATCTAAGTTAATCAGTCAGAATTGGTTCTGTTTGATTTAGCTGCACATATTAAGGTTGTTTCAAAGTTCAGATAGGAAGGTTAGCAGGAATGATAGTAACAAGAATGTTTCAGCGATATTATAAAGTAATGTTTTTGTGCGGCCTACATCATAACCTCTCTCTATCAGAAGGGACTACAGGAAATTAAGTCTGGTGAAATGTATTTCAGAAGCACAGATCAGCAAACCAATTATCAATCCATCAATTGATCAGAGCCAGTCTTGGGAGTAGTTTGTTCTTGGATATGAAGGTCTATGCAGATGGTTCATGCCTATATAGCATCTGCACAGAATAGATAATTAGCTAGGGAAGTAGTGACAAGAATGCTAGAATACAGTGAGTAACTTGAGGAAAACTAGAGGAAGTGGCTGCATAGTGAAATTCAATATTATACTACATATGTAAGTTGACATGTAAAGAAAGCATAGCCTGTATTTGTATAATCTGAAATTTATCAGGGCAATTTTTTTTTTACAGTTGAAAAAACAAAGCAAAATAAAACTCAAAATGGTGTGCTTCCTTCTGCCAATCTCAGCCATCAAACTGATTTTCAGTTCAACATTACAATAAAATATTTTATCCTGTTGTGTAAATAAAAAAACATGCAGTGATCTTTGCTTCAGAATGGATAGTTTATGATCAGGTGGACACTGGGTAAGACAAGATTTGACAGTCTACATGATGAAATGGTAGGAGCCATGATGCAGATAAACCCCATTATGGAAATGTTGAGGGACTATAGACTGAGATGACTGGGTCATGTGAGACAATGGGATGTGGGATCTTTTGGCCAGAGCGTACAAGAGCTAGTAATCATGGGACAAAGACCATGAGGAAGACCTAGAAAAAGGTAGTTAATGATGGTGAAGGAGGACATAAAGAGGGTAGGTGTTGACTTGGAAGATTCATTTGACAGGAACACTTCGAGATGAAAACCAAAAGCCACCAATCCCGACTCAAGGGACAAGCCAAAGAAGAATAGAAGACACTTCACATAGCTTCTAAGAAAATATCTAAGGATATCTATGGAAAAACTGAGGAAATTGAGAATTAGGGTTACATTGAAAGAAATACAAACATGCTGAGGAATAGAAATAGACACCTAAGACAGCCAAACAATCTTAACTTTTCCCTGTAGCTGTGCCATGCAATTGAAAAGATCTAGGTGAGCTCCATCTCTAGGTGAGCTCCACTCAGACTGCTGTGAGAGTAATAAACCACCAAAACCATCCTATGCTTGAAACCTCCAGAATCTTCATAGAGTCCAGGAAGCACCCCGGGCTGGGAGCTCTAGGCAGACTCTCATGGTCCAGGTCCTTTATCACCCCTTCGGAGAGTTGTGATTCCAACTGCCTAGTCACTGGAACCCATGCTGACTTCTCAGGCTCTCAGCCACTCCCAGAACACAAGACATGTAGGCACTCAGAGTTTATAGTTCAACTCTTCAGGGGCATGCAGTAGCGAAAGTCAACAGACACACTGACCAACTTGGCCCAGATTTCTAAACCACTGTGGCTATAATTAGCAGAATGAGAGAGAGAGAGAGAAAATAATAAACACACATATTTGCGTTTCCCTGGCTCAGTTTCCTCACTTCTTTGGAAAGTTCTTTGTGTGGTTATTCCCAGCTCACATACACAGACTTGCATGAGCTCTCAGCTCAGCTCTTATGCTAAAGATGGTAGAGTAGCTGTGGTAATGCAGGCAGCAGCAGCAGCAGAGGCTAGTCTCCCCGAGTACAAACCCACGTGCGCTATATAGGTGTGTACTCTGGGTGAGTAGCCCAAGCCATCCCTGCATTTCCCTTGCAACCGAAGCGACACTATTTTTAGCATGCTAGTCCATATGAGAGATACCATGACTATCTGTACAGGAGCTCAGAATTACGCCCCTAGCTTATAGTTAAGGCACACCATATATCAGCTAACTTTCTCTGACCTTGGCAGGACCACAGTTAAGCAGAAGCTCTCTGCTACGAAGAGTACCTATCTCTTCCCCTCTCCTGCCCAAAGCTTTTTGTGTGGCTCTGTAAATGTTCTCCTGACCTTCCCAGACTCTATGGCTTTTGAATGCCAGCATCACCAACTTGGTTCCTTTAGCTGCATTTATGGATTTTCCACAGTTCAAACACCAGCCCCTTGCAGAGCGATAGCGAAAACTGATTTTAGTAGGCTTGCCTAACCTATTGTCCCCAGTTGCTTCCACTTGAGTATGCAAGCATTAAATACTAAATGAACCAAATGACATGACAAAGCCCTTGTCAGCAAAGAATGAATTCCACATACACACAGGCCAGGTCTACACTACATACTTACTTTGGTGTAACTATGTCACTCAGGGGTGTGAAGAATCCACACCCCCTGAACGATGTCGTTATATTGACCTTACCCCCTATGTAGACAGTGCTATGTCAGTGGGAGACCCTCTCCTGCCAACATAGCTACCACCTCTCTCTTCGGTTTAGAGCATCTTCACCACATGCCCTACAGCAGCACAGCTGCATCGGTGCAGCTGCGCTGATGTAAATTTGCGGTGTAGACCAGCCCCTATAGACATGCAAAAATACAATGGTTTCATAAGAACAGCATGATATAAACCAGAATGTATAGGTTGTATAGATTCCCCAAATCATCATAGAAATAGCTATATAATTATGACTAAAGCATTCAATGTTTGTGATCCCACATTAGATTAAATGGGGAGTGGATGGGTCATTACACAAAGTAAAACTATTTCCTCATGTTTATCCCCTCCCCCCCCACCGTTCCTCAGACGTTCTTGTCAACTGCTGGAAATGGCCCACCTTGATCATCACTACAAAAGGTCCACGCCCCCACCCCACTCTCCTGCTGGTAATAGCTCACCTTAAGTGATCACTCTGGTTACAGTGTGTATGGTAACTCCCATTGTTTCATGTTCTCTCTGTATTTTGCACTGAATGCATCCGATGAAGTGAGCTGTAGCTCACGAAAGCTTATGCTCAAATAAATTTGTTAGTCTCTAGGGTGCCACAAGTACTCCTTTTCTTTTTGTAAAATACATCAGTGTTTCTTCTTATTTTATCCCATCATGATATCATATTGCCCTCATCTCCACATATTAGCAGGTTTCTTTTAAGTGGAATCTTAACTTTGAATTTACTGTGTTTGTCATGCTTGATTTTAGTGTAACTTCAAAATCCCTGTAAATATAGTTTACCATTTAAATTAAATTATTGATACATACTCTCAACCTTAACTTCAGTTTTCCATAGTTTTTTGGTCTGTCAATTTCCTTATCTTTTTAAAGACAAAATTCCAGACCTGAACTCTAAACAAGAAACCCCAAGAATCCGACCATGTGATATCATTTGAAGACATGTATTGCTATCCTTAAATCATTCCTTTTAATTTTAACTTTGAAGGGCAGGTTTACTGGTAACCAGAGCAGTGCTAACTAACAAGAGGGCAGTGGATAATTGAGCCAGGTTTATAATAGCTTTGTTTGGCCAGAGCAGTACAAAACTGCCAAAGGATTCCGCTCCTTCATTTGTAATTGGCTTATTGATTTAGGGGGCTGTGTTAGTGAGAATGGTGCTTTGTGACAGGGCATCAGGGAAAGCCCAGTCTTGAGTCTCAGTCTGTCTGTGCTTTAAGGGCTTCCTCTGAACTACTGCCTGAGTTCTCCCAACAATGCTGCCTCTATGCACAGTGGAGCTGAAGCAGAAGCGCTTTTCAAGCACTAGTGCCCAAGCTCGCATACTGCCAAGGAATCTTTAGAGAGCAGTGACAGTTGGACCAAGCAATTTACCAATAAGAATTCTTGACACATTTGCCCAGTATTATTGCTGCCACTGACTCATTACACCCAATAAAATAGCTGCTTGCAAATTTAGCTACACTTACTTTAGTTTGTGTAATGGAAGGGTAATGATTGATTGAATTACCTCTGATGTCACAGTGGACCTGCTTAAGAATTATCTGAGATATTGACTTGACTCTGTCAGTAGTCTCTATAATCCTAACAATTAGATACAATTGTTAATAACTTATTTCTATTTACAAATGTTTTCAAACATAAGTGTGACATCCAGTGCAGGGTGAGTGCACCTGCCTTCTGCAGGGAATAGGGGAAGGCGCACGAGCCTTTTGTGTCTATTTCCCCCAACTCAGGTCCACACATCTGGACTTAGCTGTGGGATAGAGTGGCCCAATGGAATGAAAACAGCCCCACTTGTTCAGGGTAATACAAGCTAGCAGCCAGAGTCCATGCAACACACTCCTACTGTCAGGAAAGTGTAGCCCAATGGCCAGAGTTCATGGGCGTGACTGGCAGCCCTGGAAAGTGGGCCCAGGCCCACCCGACTCCACTGGGCCCCAACCCAGGGCCCTAGTAGCGTGGAACAAACAGCCACCAGCTCAGTGGGGAGTCCCACCAAAACACACCAAGCTTACCTTAGGGGGAGATACCATGCTGACACCATCATCACTTCCTACCACAGTCTCAGGCATTGTAATCTAGGAGGCATTGGGATCACTTAGTTCCCTAGCACTGGCCACTCCCTGGGGCTTCATGGACTGCTGTGGTCCACATCTCTGCTCCCCTCTAACACATACTGGAAGCCGTCCTCAGCAGGAGCTTCTAGCACACATCCTTCCTGCCAGCATCTCCCCCTGACTGAACTGGGTTGCTCTCTTTTATACTGGTACAGCTGGAGCATGCCCAGTAGGGAGAATGGGGTGTGGCTTCCTCAGCCCACAATGTGGCATTAACCCCTTCCCGACCAGGGCAAGGCGACTGCTCCCTGTCACAATAAGTCTACACAGATTATTTCAATACATTTTATCTATAAAGTGAAAAGTGTCTATGCTAATCTGTTAAGATCATCTGCAGCAAAGAAAAGATTGACAAAAGTGTTCAATTTCTGTAAAGAACCAAGTTTTGAATTCATTTCAACCCAAACTCATTAACAGATTTGCTTGTAAATGCTCAGAAAAGTCATTTTCTATTCAGAGTAAGTGTTTCAACTTTGGGGAGTATATATTGTATTTTTAATACATAAAGATGGTGAACCCCTGCTTTAAATGCAAAACAGAAATCAGCTTTAACTGTGAGTTTGCAACTGGTGCCTCTGTAATATGGAAATACAACATAAACCCATTTCACTAGCTAGTTTCTTCCCATGTTCATATGTAAGGTTACTGCATTTCAGGGCCAAGGCACCCTCTTCAGCAGCATCAGGGAATCAGCACTCATGCCAGATTTGTCTCTTAGGTTTCCTGGCTTTCAGGGTGGGGACTGAGCAAGCAAACAGTCCATAGCTCAGGCTTCCCAGTCTATGGGTTAGTGCTTACCCAGCCCAGAGTGCAGGGCTGGGGGTAGGGAGACCTAGGCCCACCCTGATCCACTAGATCCCAGCCCAGGGCCCCAGAAGCAATGGATGAACCTGTCATGGGGTTGCTGCCGTGCTTCCCAGCAATACAACAGGATCAATCTCTCGTTTCCCTGGGCTACTTCCTACCAACATCTGGGGGGCTGCTCCATGGCTTCTGGAGCCTGGTTCCCAGCCTTCTTGGCAGGCGGATCACTTTCCATTCCCGCTCTGGGTTTTCCAGTCTCCCTGGACAGAAGTTTACTTTCTCTCCAGGCTGGCTCAGGAGAGCCATTCCCCACCGCAGCAGACCATGAGCTCCGCTGGTGGTTCAGGTCCCTGGGAAGAATAACTGGATCTTTTCCTGGTCTGGCCCCAATATTTATACTTTTATACTTCCTTTTCTGATAAAATTTGTTATTGCTTTTATACTTCCTTTTCTGATAAAATTTGTTATTGTCTTCTGATATAAATATGAATTTTTAAAAAATGGCTAATGATATTCCCTAAAATTGTTTGTAATGTGTTTCCTACTACATTATCTCCAGCAGTATAAAATTTTAAAAGATACATAATCTTATTGGAAATGAGACTCATTAAGGAGTATTTTAGGCCCTGGTCCCACTAAAATGAACACCATGTTTAACTTCAGCAGATACCTTTTGACTTCAATTGGCTTGCTGAAGTGATTGAAGTTAAACACATGCATAGGTTTTTGTGGGATCAAGGCCTTAGATAACGTTGGCATACTGTACTTTAAGATTTTTGTTTCATCCTTGACTTAGGTCACATGTGCAGCTGAAGTAAAGGCTAAAGTGCACGGACTACATTTTTTATTACTCAGTTCTAGTGATTATTTTTTAATGCCAGATATGCTGAATTATGTGCATTAGTCTATCAATTTGGTAGATTGAGTGTCTTAGTATATACATTTTAAGTTTTAAGACTCGAGTATGTGTTCAGTTTAGAGTTCTAAATGAAGCACTGTGTTATTCCATGAATTCTTATAGATTAGAAGAAAAAGCTGCTGCAAAGTTCTCCAGTGTTCCAAAAAGTACATTGCAGGGTTGTATTTTTGTCTTGTTTTATTTGATTTCTTTTTCCCACTGCCCAGGCCAAGAGTTAAAAGAATCATACAGAGATTTTTTTTTTAAGAAGCAACAGTAAATACTGAAAATGAATCATAGTCCTGATAATCTTCAACAACAAATAAAGCTGGTCAATGACAATGATCCCATTATCATTGAGAATTATTGACACTTCTCCTCCACCTCAAATGTAATTATAAAGAGATATGAAATCTTTGCTGTGCCTTAACTGATTATACCTTATACTCCATGTCTGCATAGTATCCATATAATTACTATCGACTAATGTTAATATGTCAACACGTATACCAACTGCTTGCAAAAGAGAATTAAAGGTCATTCCCTTTAATTAAGGGTATACAAAACAATAATGTCTTCTTTATGCCTCCAGTTCATCCAATGGCTTTATGAGTATCATCCTATTTTTGCTCTCTCCTTATCTCAAAGTACAGTTGCACACTGCACTACCCTACAGGTTAATACTATGTTTATAATAGTATACTACATGTAAATTTAAATCTTTAGAGAAGCTAGTTTTATATGTCTAGTTTATGTACATCATTCAACATACCACCACCTTCCAAGAGAGCGTAGACCTTTGCAGAGGCATCGTGATGTGCAGAGGCATTGCTGGGAACCCCCAGATGAGTGGATGCTGACTGGCCATCAGGTGAAATTTGTCTGTATATTGGGAGCGATGAGCATAAGAGATTTGTTTTATATATGTATTCTCTGTGTGTTGCTAATAAGTAGATCTTTAGAGTACAGCTGTTTAAGGCTCTTTCACTGGGAAAAGTTTCCAGAGACCTGTAGAGCCCTGAGCCCCAAGGGAAAGGACGGGTACTTAAATTGACCAGGTTTCTTCCTCAGGCCTGTGGGTAAGGATAGGTGCCTTACACCCTCAGCCCGCAGAAGGTAGAGGGTGCCTAAATTGATTGGGTCACACTTTGAGCCTTCAGTTGGGTATAGGTGGAGTGCCCTCGATTTTTGCGTGTAATATATTACAAGCGACTTTTGCAAGTAACAGGAGGGAGAATCCTGAGCCAAAGATTCTATGGCTAGAGAGACCTGGTTATGACAATTTCTTAACCTGGGAGGTGATGGGTGCCAGAAGCAAGTATCAGGGGGTAGCCGTGAGGTTTTTAGCCACAAAAGCTTATGCTCAAATAAATCTGTTAGTCTTTAAGGTGCCACCAGACTCCTTGGGTGCCAGAACAAACCTCCCCTGCATTGCTTCCTTTTATACAACACCTTTAACATGAAAGAAGCTCAGGCAATTACCAGTTTAACACAAACTATTTGGGGATCAGGTAACCACTCCTGAACTGATACGAACTCTGGGAGGAAACAGTAGTAATTATTCAAAACCTCCTCACAGTTATAGAAAATGCCATCAGAGAGGCAGGGATCCTGAGGGGGCAAAATAGTATTGGATCATGTAATTAAAGAGTGTATCGTAATGCATACACACAACAAAGCTGAATTATGGTTGCAGAGGCAATGCTAGTTCTGGCATTTCTTAACTTTTGAGTGCTTGACTTTGCAACCTAAACAAAAACTTTTAGCGTTGCTTTTTGGAGTCAATATTATTCATATGTTTTCTGTGTGTTTTCTTTGCCCCCATTGTGACTGTGTATTCATTTTATCTTATTCATTTTTCCTCAAGCAGAAAATTTTCTCCTTCAAAAACTTATTTAAAAGGAAAATCCAAGAGATATAAGTTAAGTTAGTCATACCCTCTAACTGAATATCATATAATTCCTCGTGAAGGACAATGATAGATATTAACTGACTGCTGTATTTTGGGTTCCAGTGGTACCCTGGGATTACATTAATTTGTGCTGAACCTTTAGTGAGATTTCGTTTTCTTGCATGTACATTTTATTTCTGCTTGTGGTTGTTTATGTCCCCATTTGCCTGTGTCTCTTCTGTATTGCGTTCTTGTCTCAAGGGCAGGAGGCTTTTAATGAATCAGACAAGGGAATTTAAGGCACAAATGCACAATAGTTTTTTTTCACCAGGTAAATTGTGTGTGTGTGGGGCGGGGGGGTGGATAACTTAAATGACATGAAATAACTTAAGAAAAATCTAGGTGATACCTGTGTTATATCTTCCCACATAAAACTACATGTGACCAGAAGGACGCATTTTGCTACTCTTAAACATATATGGAATCTAATGGTCTCTCCATTCTGTTCCTGGCTTCTCAGAAGACTATAGCTCTCAATGTGCAATGACTAAACAAATGGAATGGTAAAATACATATTATAGTATTTTTCACTAATCTCACCATCGTACATGGATTTTGGGATGGGGGAACTCTGCTGGGCTAAATTACCAGTTCTTCCTTTCCTTTCTTTAAGGCTGGACAACCTATAGAGGATATAATTGTCTTGCAAGTACATGAATGGGAATGTTGGGGACACTGGGGCATGGCCACTAGGTAACTCGAGGGGATGGAAGACCATGAGTGTCGATGAAGCCCCCTCGCACTAGGCCCAGGTGTCCTTGGCCCCCTCCCGCCTGGAGGCACTCGCAGCAGCTCTGCGTACTAGGCCCAAGTGTCCTTGGCCCCCCTGCCTGGAGGCACACACAGCAGTTATGCTGAGGATCTGCAACAATATGCTGCAGAGTCAGACTGCCTGAAACTAAGCAAGGCCAAACAGGGCAGATATGGAAGAACAATGCTGAATAAAGCAGCTTTATGTATAGTTTAACAAATGATACAGAGAATCAGGGAACTAGCTGGGAACTGGATTGGCTGGCTATATGGATACTTGGGGCAGCTTGCTATTGGATAAGTGTGCTGGGAAAAAGGATGTATAAAAGCCTGTGTAACTTCCTGCTCTGTGTGCAGGATTTGAGATTTTATTCTCCCTGTACCTTTTTGCAGCTGCAAATAAACTTTTCTGTTTCTCCACCCCGTTGTGATTATTGGGTGCAGCACACCGGGTAACGAACCAACTCAAGCTGTTGTTCAGCCTCTCGGCACTGGGTGCCAGCAACATCTTTTGGCGTCCCTGGGTGGGCGACGAGGCTGCAATTTAGCCTTGCCCGGACCCTTCCTGGAGGTCGAGGATTGCGGCGAGAACCGACGCCCAGCGCGCACCGGTGAGTTCATCGGGGGCCTCGGAGGAGACGCGATTTGATCGACCCCGGAGGACACAACGGTGCAACGCACTCATATAGTGGAGAAGCAGTTGTGGACGGCGGTGAAGAACCGGTCCTTTAGACATGGGGGAGGAGCAGCTGCAGGCCACGGTGAAGAACCGGTCCCTTGGATAAGGTAGGAACCTTTTAAAATCCGGATTATATGCTCTGTTGGAACCTGGGGACGCCCAGAGTTACCCTGTAAGTATGGGACAGGGACAGAGCTCAGGGGTTAGGGCACGGTGTACACCCCTAGAGTGCATTCTAGCAAACTGGAAGGTATTTGGTGCGGATCCGATGACTAAGAGCCAATTAAAACGATTCTGTACAGTTGACTGGCCTCAATATCAACTAGAGGACCAGGAGTGGTGGCCACCAGGAGGGTCAATTAATTACAACACGATCCTCCAATTAGTTTTGTTTTGTCAGTGAATAGGTAAATGGAATGAATATTTGTATGCACAAGCGTTTATGGCTTTAAAAAAAATAAAACAGAGCTGTAATTCTGCAAAGTTGCAATTTGACTCCGACTGGTTCGGTAGCAGCTAATGTTAGTCCCCAGACCCCACCCCCACTGTAATGGCAGAGCCGGTGTCCCCTTCGGCTCCTACACCCACTCTTTGTAAGTCCCCAATGGTTGGCCTATACCCCTTAATCACCGAAACTAAAGTCGCCCGGTCTGGATCAGATAGGCGTCCTGCCACAGCTATGCAGGTTTATACTCATGTGCCCTTTAATCCTGTGGATTTGGCTGCTTTCAAAGCACAGGCAGGAGAGTTTTCCACCAACCCAAGCAGGTTTATATCAGTCTTTGAGAGGTGCCTCAGTAGTCACAAGCCGGACTGGGATGATTGTAACATCCTCCTGCGAACCCTATTGTCTGAGGTTGAAAGACAAAAGGTTGTGTCCAAGGCAAGGGAAGAGGCACAGAGACGGTACGACCGGTATCATATTAATGTCCCTGACCCGGATGCACAAGTCCCTCGAGCAGACCCCAGGTGGGATCCAAATGATCATGGGGATATGACCTGCCTTAACCTCCAATAAGGAGTTGCTTTTACATGGACTCCGTCACTCGGCTGTCCGACATAATAATTGGGCAAAGCCATATGAAGTAATGCAGGATTTAAAAGAAAGCCCAGGGGCCTTTCTACAGCGTATTCGGGACACCATTCGACAGAACACTAATGCAGACCCCGATGATCAGGCAACTGAGTCAATTATTAAGGGAATTTTTACGAGCAGAGCAGCCCCTGATATTAAGAGAAAGTTACAAAAAAAGGAGGATTTAATGGGTATGACCATGGCACAAATCTTAGAGACTGCAAACTGAGCTTATAGTCTAAGAGAGACAGAGAAGGAGAGAAAGCAAGTGAGATTGATGGTAACAGTGGTACAGGCCGGCACTAAGAGAAGTGGCCGGGGAGGAAGGGGCCGTGGACGCGACCGTCCGGGCCCGCAGGAGAGACGACTGGGTTGCAACCAGTGTGCCCTGTGTCGACAGGAGGGACACTGGAAAAATGAGTGCCCAAAGAGGAAAGAAAAGGGGGGTGCCCCTATGATGGCGATGGCGGAGCAGGAATAGGGGTGTCAGGGGAGACGGACCACCCTACCCCCGGAACCCCGAGTAAAGATGCGGGTGGGAAGCTCAGAAATAGATATTTTAGTGGACTCTGGAGCAGCCCGAACTGCCATAAATCAGCCTCTTCAGTTGCCAGTAGCAGATTCCCTTACTGTGGTGGGAGCCACAGGCAGGGACACCAAGTGCCCAGTGTATGCCCCAACGGAATGTGCTTTGGGAAACAGGACTATATCCCACAAGCTGGTATACCTTCCTGAGTGCCCAACACCTCTGCTGGGACGGGATCTGCTTTGTCTCCTCGGTGCCACCCTGCATTTTACTGAGGATGAAATAACCCTTACCTTACCCCCTGAGAATGCATGGATCATGACCCTTGCAGTTGAGCCCTCAGCCATGCAAGCCCCAGAATGGAGCCCGTGGGAAGACCAGGTGTTCCCCCTCGTGTGGGCATCAGGAATTCCAGGAAAGGCCACCCACCAGACCCCCATTACTATTCAGCTCATACCAGGGAAAGGCCCAGTGCAAGTAAAACAGTATCCAATCAAGAGGGAAGCCAGAGAAGGTTTACAGGAAACTATAGATCGATTCCTAATGTATGGTATTCTCCGGGAATGTCACTCAGCCTGGAACACTCCCATTCTACCCGTACAGAAGCCTGATGGCACATATCGGCTGGTACAGGACCTAAGGGCAGTCAATGAACGGGTTAAGACTCTGCACCCTCTTGTCCCTAACCCATACACCTTATTGGCTTCTATAGGGGGACAGTATACCCATTTTTCAGTCTTTGATCTGAAAGATGCTTTCTTTACCATCCCAGTTGCCACTCCGTCACAGGAGATCTTCTCCTTCGAGTGGGAGGACCGAAAAAGGGTTAAAAAGCAACTTTGCTGGACAGTGTTGGCCCAGGGATTTAAAAACTCCCCCACTCTCTTTGGCCAGGCTCTGGCCAGGGACCTACAGGAGTGGGATAATGAGAAGGCCCTCCTTCTGCAGTATGTAGATGATTTGTTAATTGCCACTGTGGGCCAAACACCCTGCCTTAAAGCCACCGTGAGCCTCCTGAATTTTATTGGACTCCAGGGATATCGGGTAGTACGGAGTAAGGCTCAAATTGCCCTCCCAGAGGTACGGTACCTCGGGTTTCACATACGGCAAGGGGAGTGTCAGCTTTCAAGCGAAAGAAAGGAAGCTATCTGTCAAGTTCCTACCCCAAGTAACCGTAAGCGGCTCAGGGCATTTCTGAGTATGGCAGGCTTTTGCAGGATATGGATCCCAGAGTTTGGACTGTGGGCTAAACCTCTGTACGACTGTGTAAAAGGAGCAGATCATGACCCCTTCTATTGGACCCCAGAGGCTGACAGGGCATTTAAAATCCTGAAAAGAAAATTGATGGAAGCCCCGGCTCTGGGCCTGCCGGATCTCTCTAAGCCGTTTCAGTTGTATGTATATGAACGAAGGGGGGTGGCCCTAGGAGTGCTCACACAGCTGTTAGGAGCATGGAGACGTCCCATGGCTTATTTTTCTAAGCAATTGGATCAGGTTGCAAAGGGTTGGCTGGCATGTTTACGGGCGGTCGCAGCTACTGCCCTATTGCTTGAGGAAGCCGAGAAGCTAACATTGGGAGGGGTTATGCAAATCTATACTCCCCATATGGTCCGAGCCTTATTGGATGCAATGGGAGGGCTTTGGCTCACCCAGGCTCGGATTGCTCGGTACCAGACTAAGCTGTTAGAGAACTCTGAAGTCACCTTACAGCCTTGCCCCTCCCTTAACCCAGCCACTCTCTTGCCAGAAACAGAGGAACAGAAACATGACTGTTTAGAGATCATAGATGCCCAGTACTCCAGCCGTCTGGATTTAAAGGATGTACCCCTCCCAAATGCAGATTATGAGTGGTACACTGATGGTAGCAGTACTGTAATAAATGGGCAAAGGAGGGCGGGTTATGCTGTTGTGACCCTCCATGACACTGTGGAAGCTGAAGGTTTGCCTGCTGGGACCTCTGCCCAGCTTGCCGAACTAATATCCCTGACCCGTGCACTTGAACTGTCAAAAGGAAAGCGGGTCAACATTTTTACTGATTCAAAGTATGCTTTTGATGTGCTGCATGCTCATGCTGGCCTATGGAAGCAAAGGGGAATGCTGACAGCCCAAGGCTCCCCAGTCAAGTATGGGCCCCAAATCCTCCAGCTCCTAGAAGCCGTACAACTTCCCTCGGAAGTGGCAGTGGTACACTATAAAGCCCATCAAAGGGAAGATCAAGATGTGGCCAGAGGTAACGCCCGGGCAGATAGAGAGGCTAAGCATGCTGCCACCCTGCCATCCCCTCAGGCTGAGAACGCCCATATGCATGCCCTTATCCCATCAGTAGGGGAGCTTCCAACCCCTCAGTACTCTGGGGAGGAGAGACAGCTAACTGACAAACTCAGTCTCCGGGAAAAGGAGGGATGGCTCCATTCCCCAGAAGGGAAGGTCCTCTTACCAAAGGGCCTAATCCAGCCAGTGCTGCAGAAACTACATCAAACCACTCATGCTGGCAGGGAAGCACTTATCCAGCTAATGGGAAAATACTTTATCACTTCCGGACTCCGACCCCTGGCTGCCCAGGTACAAGCGGACTGCTTAGTCTGCCAAAAGAATAACCCCTGACCGGGACATCCTGTGCCACCAGCTGCCCTAGAACCCACTCCGGGCCCCGGACAAGTGTGGCAAATAGACTCTACTGAGTTTCCCCGGACCCAAGGGTTCAAATATCTCCTTGTTATAGTGGATCGGTTCAGCGGATGGCCAGAAGCCTTCCCATGCCGTAACTGCACTGCCAGAACAGTGGCCCTCAAGTTTGTTAAGGAGATCATTCCTTGCTTTGGACTCCCCTTGTGGATGGAATCTGACAATGGGACACACTTCACATCAAAAATCATTCAAAGCATCTCACACGCCTTACAGATCCCCTGGAAACTCCATACGCCCTGGAGACCGCAAGCCAGTGGTGTAGTGGAGCGTACCAATCAGACCCTTAAACGGCATCTCTCAAAAGTGTGCCAAGAAGCCTCACTGCAATGGCCTGATGCTTTGCCCCTCGTCCTACTCCGTATCCGTGTTCTCCCAAAGGGTAGATTAGGGCTCAGTCCCTTTAAAATTATGTTTGGAAGAGCATGGCCTATGAATGGCACCCCGGTTCTGTCAGTGGAATGGGAGTTGGGTAATTTTTTTTGTCTCAGTATATCTGTTCCCTGTCTGCTGTTCTCTTGTCTCTTCACAGGTATACCAAGGATTCCCAGCCTCTCCCCTTGGACTCTCCCATCCACTCCTTACAGCCTGGTGACTCTGTGCTTGTTCGCACCTGGAAAGACGAGCCTCTCCAGGAAAAGTGGAAAGGACCCTATACCGTCCTGCTGATCTCCCATACAGCGGCAAAAATCGAGGGACACAAGAACTGGATCCATCACTCTCATCTGAAGGCAGTACCCGCCCCCTCGTTAGCAGAACAGTGGACCGTCCAACCTGCTGACTCCTCATCTAGTGACGATCTCGGGCTAAAGCTACTGTTTAAAAGACACAAATAGCGGGCATTTTAATGCTAAAATGGGCCCACGCAGGTACTGGAGGCCCTGGGTTGGGAAGACTCTGGTGATAATTAATTGGGTAACATTGTTATTCTCTGTATTGATATTTCCAAACTGGGCATATCGGGAGCATAACTCCTTTGTTTTGCTTGCGTACCATGTTGCTACTTTAACAAACCAGACTGATTGCTGGGTATGTGCTCCAACTCCACTATCCCCCAAAACAGGAATGCCCCTTGACATGCTGCCCTTGACCCTAGCAGAATTAGCCACAACCAAAGAGCAGGAAAGAACGGACTCACCGTTCTGGAACAAGACCTCTTTACAGCAGGCCACCTATCAGGACCAGGAGTATTCAGTTGCAGTACTCACTGAGGGAGTGTTATGTTTTACCCGAAACCAATCTGATCACTATGGGCGTCCTGTGGGAAAGAGCTCCTGTGTTATTACACAGTGGGCTGATGGGTATTGGATAAAGACCAAAAGGGGAGGCCAACAGTGTGGGTGTAATCGTTCCTCCCCTTTTAGGGAAACTCTTACAAATAATCTTACCACAAAAAAGGGGTTTGAAATGTAACTTGCCGTCCAGTTAACATCTCCAATGTAGCAAGCCAATGGTGGGTTTGTAGTGGTCCCTATGGCGAGTGTAATTTGAACAGCACAATTAGAAATGCCCCCACTTGTACCCAATCAGGAGGATGGGATGCCCCCCTAGGGGCATATGAACTGTTTGGAAAAGCAGCCTTAAATATCCCAGGAATCCCCTTAAGAAACAGTCCTTACTGGGCCCTACAGGGTCACTATTTTGTATGTGGCCGAAAGGCTTACAAGGTGCTGCCAGCCAACTGGACAGGTAGCTGTTATATAGCTCATGGAGTTCCTTATCTTTCCATATCTGCCACAGTGCCCAAAGGAAAGATTAGAAATGCCCGAGACACCTCTGTTGAGTCACGAGAAAAGACCCTGCAGCGACTGACTAAGGCATTGGAGGGGAATATGAAGAATCCCCTCACAACCGAGAAGCTTGTAGGGTGCTCTGTACTGGGAATAGTGCCACTGTTTACCGGGCCAGCCATGGCATGCATAGGCCGCTATACTATAAGGCTGCAGATGGTACTTGAGAAGGTGGCCTTAGAGTCAGAGGACTCGGTTAGTGATTTAGGATCAGCAGTAAAAACATTAAATAAAGAGCTACAGCAGCTCAGAACGTTTTCCCTCCAAAACAGGCTGGCTTTGGACTATCTCTTGGCATCCCAAGGAGGGGTTTGTGCCCTCGTCGGGCCCCGATGTTCCATATATGTAAATGATAGCATTTATGAGATCTATGAAAAGGTGGTACAGGCTGAGGCCCATGCCCGAGGCGGAGCACAGGTTGCCTATACTGCCCCAGAGAACAATTGGTTGCAAACCTTGTTTTCAGGCTGGGATTTGTCGTCTTGGCTTGGTGGTTTATTTAGCCTGCTATTGAAAATTCTCTTTCCTGTATTGCTTGTATTACTGGAATTATGCTGTGCAGTATCATGTGTCAGGGCCCTTTTGCAAAAGTTAATAAGTCATTCTCTTCAGGGCTATCACAAAGTGCTTATGCAAAGTCCTATTGTAAAGAAATAAGTAGCCCAAGTGAGAAAACTCAGAGCCAAGGTTGTTGAGTGTTCTCAAAGGGGGGAGTTGTTGGGGACACTCGGGCATGGCCACTAGGTAACTCGAGGGGATGGAAGACCACGAGTGTCGATGAAGCCCCCTCGCACTAGGCCCAGGTGTCCTTGGCCCCCCTCCCGCCTGGAGGCACTCGCAGCAGCTCTGCGTACTAGGCCCAAGTGTCCTTGGCCCCCCCGCCTGGAGGCACACACAGCAGTTATGCTGAGGATCTGCAACAATATGCTGCAGAGTCAGACAGCCTGAAACTAAGCAAGGCCAAACAGGGCAGATATGGAAGAACAATGCTGAATAAAGCAGCTTTATGTATAGTTTAACAAATGATACAGAGAATCAGGGAACTAGCTGGGAACTGGATTGGCTGGCTATATGGACACTTGGGGCAGCTTGCTATTGGATAAGTATGCTGGGGAAAAGGATATATAAAAGCCTGTGTAACTTCCTGCTCTGTGTGCAGGATTTGAGATTTTATTCTCCCTGTACCTTTTTGCAGCTGCAAATAAACTTTTCTGTTTCTCCACCCCGTTGTGATTATTGGGTGCAGCACACTGGGTAACGAACCAACTCAAGCTGTTGTTCAGCCTCTCGGCACTGGGTGCCGGCAACAGGAAAGAAGATGTAGCTTTTCAGTGCAGGGGCAGGGATACATTAATCTTTGCCAGGGATCGACAACCTTTGGCATGCAGCATTTCAGGGTAAGCCCCCTGGTGGGCTGGGCTGGTTAGTTTACCTGCTGCATCCGCAGGTTCAGCGGATCATAGATCCCACTGGCTGCGGTTCACAGCTCCAGGCCAATGGTGGCTGCAGGAAGCAGCACTGGCTGACGGATGTGCTGGTCACCACTTCCCACAGCCCCCATTGGCCTGGAGTGACGAACTGAGGCCAGTGGGAGCTGCGATCGGCCAAACCTGTGGAGGCGGCAGGTAAACAAACCTGCCTGGCCCACCACGGGGCTTACCCTAACAGGCCACATGCCAAAGGTTGCCGATCCCTGAGCTATCCCAAAGAGATTTTTAAGTGAATGGTCACCAGACAATGTGTCAATGAATAGAGGTGTTTGGTGAGTCACCAAGGTGGCCCAGTTTTGCAATCCCAGTAATCCTCAAAGACCATCTAGAATTCAAGTTGCATGAGAAATATGTTCGAATAAGCTAACAAGAATAAGATTCTCCCCCACCCTGATGTCCCTGCAAACCTTGCCTGGGTGCTTGCCTGCCTGCCAGGTATGAAAAGGAGAAAGACGGGCAAAGACTGTAACTTCGCTAACTTTTTAAAGATCGTAGACTGTATTACAATCCTTATTGACAAAGTACCATGAAGCTATGCTGACCAGAACTTTGAATCCATTGAAGATCAGACCGACCTCACCCACTCTGTGTGTCTCCACCACCTTGCCTGCCTGCCAGACTTAAAATAGAGACGGACAGACATAAACTGCAACCTCCCTAACCTTCTAAACTCCATAGCCTGCAACAAAAACCTCGCTGACAACTGACTATAAGTCTATGCTGACCAGAGCTGTGATCCAACCAGAGATTGGACCACACCTTCCTTGCACACACACATCTCCAATACTTTGATTGTCTACCTGCTGACAGTGAAATGAACTGATACAGAGGAATACTGAATTATACTTTCCCAAATTTCTAATCAATGTGCTCTGCACAGCAAAACATACTCATACCCTGTACTCATAGTTCTTCAGAACATAGGGAAGTTAGTATTTAAGAAATTTTCTTTGATCAAGATCCATTTGGAGTCAGTTGAAGCAAAAGGTGGCTGTTGGACGGAAAGAGGAAGGGGAGATGGGGATGGTGTGTGTCAGTAGTGTGGCTTCTGCACTATACCTCATATAAGCACAAACATAGAGGAATGTGTGGCATGTTATTCATGGAAGACAATTATTTGCACATACCTTCCAATGACCGTAGTTTTAATAGCAAAAACTTGCCACTATAAAAAAGGTGGGGCTTTTCTTTGTTTTGTCAGGGTAGCTTACCACCTGGGCTTCCAGTCCCTGGCCAGGGACTGGTCCATATTCTGGGTTTTCAACCATGTCTTGTGCAACCTGTTCCTCCACAAATAAGTGCAGAATCACTTCTGGGTCTTCTGTGGGATCTACATTGTTCCCAGCTGCGCCATCACTCTCACAGTCCATATGATAATAAGCCCAGCAGCATTCAGCAGGGCATCGTGAGCCACAGTAAACTCAGTATTGGGGGCCCTTGAGAGCACTTGGTCCAGTTCAGTGTAAAAAGGGCATGTGGCAGGTGCAATCCCAGCCTGTTCGAGGATGAAACTTCCTGTACTGCTGCTTTAGGTGTTTCATTTGTTCCCAGCACTGAACAGCGGTGCACTTAATGCCCATCTTTGCCAGCTGTCTAGACGTTCTGCTTTGTGTACAATGGTGCAGCTGACTGTAGTCCACTCAGATATTTATTTAAATTCTAGAATCCTCCATAGACTAGCGAGCTGAGCTGTCACCACCTTCAGCTGTGGTAGCAAGTGCTGCAGACTACAAGACTCTACCTAGTGAACTTTGGAGACTGCAGCATGCTACTACTGGGGCACACAGGGGAGGGTGGGAACTTTATTGATATAGGGCAGGAAGATATGGACACAGAGAATTGTGGGAATGGGAGTGGAGGATTATTCAGGTCTGGAGGCCTAGTACCCGCCACTTCACCAGATCCACACTGAAAGTGGGGCAGGTATGGAAGCGGGCCACAACTCATTTGAGCACATACCCACAGTTCCCAAGGGACCTAAGAATCTCAGCATCTACTTTTCCCATGATACATACTTGAGGGGTTTGAGTGTGGACAATAGAGGGGGTTGTGCACAATAGCGCCCCTGGACACATGTAGAGTCAGCAACATAGACGTACTTTTATGTCTGTTAATAAATTTTGAATGGGTACCATGTTGTAAAATCATGATAGTTTCAGATGAAACTGACAACTATAGTTTGGAGTGGTTATTTTCTTATAACAGCTATTTGCATACAAAAAAGTTTACTACTTTATTTAGTTAAGTACATGAAATTAACATTGTGTAATTAAATACAAAGCTTAATTACAGCTCTATAATTAATAACTATGAGTCTGATTGAATAAATATGATGTTTGGCATCAATATTTAGAAAGCCTGGGAAAAACAGAGAAGGTTCAAGCACTTTTCTTGTAAAATGAATCGAGTGTATATAATGTATTATATTTCCAAAAGGCTTTGACTATAGCTTTTTGATACTTTGAGATTTATATTTTGCCTGTATAGTACTCGATATTATGCAAAAAGAGTCATTTTACTGGTGAAAATAGCATTTCACAGATGCTGAACTTTATTTGATGAATGTTTTACCAGACCACCAAATAATGATTTTGCTCTGTGAAAACAGATTAGAATTATTCTGCCCGCAAAAGCAACTAATTAGCATTTTTCTGTTTCAGCTACAGGTAGCATATGACTCTGTTCCTGTCCTACTAAAATAGATTTTAGCTCACACCTTTGTTGCCAACCACTTTCTTGACCAATTTGCAATTTGTGTCTATCATCTATTCAGTCCTACAAAATAATTCTTAATTATCACCATTATAAAAACAGATTTAAAAAGGAATGGTGATTACACACCATCTGGAAATGTACTCAAGCTGTCAAAAAAAAAAAAAATCTGTGGATTGCTCCAGTATAGAGTATTCAAATTTCAGCAAGAATCTACTCTTGATCAAGGGGGAAGGATTCATTCAATTTTAAATGAGCTTGGGATATCAAATAAAAGTTCAAAGTAAGTGAAACAGTTTCACTTTAAGATATTTTAATAGGGTGCATATTAATTGGATACACTGCATAAATTATTGCAGGACAATAGAAATAAGGGAATTGATTATAAAGTGCCCAGCAGAGCAGTACAAATGCTTAGAATAAAAAGGGGGGAAAAACAAGCAAAGGCTGCATAGATGAGAATAGATAAGCAGACTATCGTTGACTTCTATGAGCAATTAAAGATCTGGAGAGTTCCACAGAAAACAACCATCCTCTGTTACTGCCTGTAGAGGTACCTTTGGCTCTGTGTTTCCTGGCAACCAGGTCTTCAGAGACCCCTGTTGGGGACCAAACTGGTATTAAGCAGTCTTCCATGTCTAACAATCTGGCACAGTTTCTAGTAGCTCAGATGAAAATACAATTAAGCCCATTTGCTTGCCCACTCCAGTACAATGAGGAAAGAGGAAAATGAGGTTCATTCTGATTATTGATATTTGGTATATGCAAGTTGTAAATAACATGTAATCTAATAGCCACTCTCCTAAAAAATACAAGTGTATAATAAGTAAAGTACATTGTGCATAAAATTCTTTTTGGTAACAAAGATGTTATAATAACAGAAATGTAGAAGATTCTGCAATGGGCTTAAGTAAATAGGACACAGCTCTCCAGTACATTACAACAGAAGGCACTGTAGAGTACATGATAGTTTCCCTTCTCTGAAGTGAATAAAGCTATCCTTGGTCATCTAAAGACCTGGGTTGGGATTAGTATAATTACACAAAAGGTAATCTGAGTAAGTGAAGGCCCAGCCTGGCTGTAGGAGCTTTTCAGGTGCTCACTTGATTTGAATGCAGAATGGTGAAGAAAGGATGGTCTCTAGTTCACTGACCAAGATTGTCTCATTTCTGTCAAATGGAATTATCAAAAAATCCTATGCAGTAGCTAAATACTGGAAAGCAAGTTACAAAATAGCCACAATTCTCTTACATGTAATATAAAAGACACTAAATATAAAACAGTTATACTATAGTTATACATTGAGCTTTACTTTGTAAAACATTTCATCCATTCTTTCTGGAAATATGGTGGTCAGTTAGACCCTAAGCAAGTGAGCAAGAACCAGCCAGCCAAGCACCTGAAAAAGAGAATTCTTAGTACCACCTCAGAGCACTGGCCCTTCCCATTTCCAGCCATGGTCATCATCTCTGAGGCATCAAAGAAAGAAGAAAAACAAAAACAGAATACATCAGAGTAAAAAAACAATCCATACTGACCGCTGATGGCTGAAGCCCCGAAGCACGAGATTTTCGGAACATAAGACACAATCAGAAATGGCTCTCCTGGCAAATTAGTGTACGAAATATTCCATAACTTTAAAAAACTGACACAGTGGGCTTTTCCTACACTTGATGCACTGTACCTGGACAATCTGAAAATATATATATATTGTCCAAATTACTGGAAATACATCAGATTTTCTTTCCCTGTACATATTCTAAATATGTTCTACTCTCCAACATTAAAATCTCTGTTGTCTACACATTCCTGAAGATGGCAGATTTTTTTCCCTTCTAGCACACTCTTCTTGGACAAGATTTCTTGCTGTGCATCTGGTTAATTAGGTATCAGATAATGTATAGACAAATTTGGCTTGACTAGATAAGGACATTACAACGGTCAATACCTCAAAGTATTTGAGTTGTTCAGTCTGGAAAAAAAAAATCCCCAGGGCATGGTCATAGGGACTACAATAAGCAAATAGGAGATATGAACAGGTGATTTTTAAAATTATTATTTAGTTAATGTTCTGTAAAGTGATTTGAAGACCGAAAGTGCTTCAGTATATAAGTGTTAAGTGTTATCAAAGAACATAAATGGGTCTATTAGGGTATGACCAGCAAAGAACTTAAGGTTAAGATGTTTAAGTGTTTTGTTGTTTTTTTTTCTTCAGAATTGGGCTTAAATTGGAGTGGAAAAACCACATTTATCTTGTAGCCTGTCTAATTTAATAGTGAAAAACCTCGCTTAAATAAAAGTTCAACCCCCTTTCACATTATGATAAATACTGCTTGCAAAAAATTCTGTCAAGAAGAACTTAAACTTTTTTTGTATTTGGGAAGTAGAACTCAAGTAATGAAAAATGTCATCTATTACATACATTCACGTTATGTTATTCCACTTTGAAATATTTTTTCTATAAATAGATATTACATTCTGGAGGATAAAACTGTACATAGTATAATTAAAATAAAAATTCTGAGTTGTCATATTATACTCATCTCAGCTCTGATATTTTCTCAATGAGACTCAAGCTTTCTCAGAAGTAAAATTGAAAGTGTTCCCATTAAATTACAACAGACATTTTTAGCAACTTACAGAGATTTTCTTTTAAAACTGACCAAAAAAAAATTCACTGTTTGGGGTGAAGAATATGCTTTTAAAATAAAAAATGATGAAAAAAGTAGGCAGAAGCTTCCAGAAAGCCAAGCAGTCCAACACTGTGTGATAAGTTATAAACTGTAAATGTCTCTCTCTCCCGCATCCTTCAATGGGCTTTAGATCAGGCCATTTAAAAGGATCAAGTAATTCTGTAGCTCACAATTCACTAACAAACATTCAAAAAAAATCTGGCCAATAATTAAGGCCAATTATACAAAATACAACAAAAAGGGAAAATATTAACAAGATGAATTACACAATGCTTAACCAGAAAGAAACTTAGCCTCCATAGCTAAAGTTTGTTGTACTAAATTTCATAACTTCAGAATTTTTAATAGCCACATTCATGTACTTCTTTTATTTATCTCTCAGTGCAAGTTAATTTATGAAACTTTAAAAAGAGAGAAAGGAGAAGCTAAAAGTCTAGCTTCATCAAAATTAAGGAAAACAAGTTATTTAGTCACCTAAGCAATTCTAGGTACAGACTCAACAAAGCATTTAAGCATGATCTTAAATCAATAGAGCTATATGGATTTACATCAGTTGAGGATTGTCAGCCTAGATATTTAGTATCAATATGCACAGTAAAAGATCTTTTTTTACCACTGCGGAGTTTTGTTTTTAAACTGAACAAACTTTTTTTTAAGGGCAGGCATATTCTATTGGTGTGCATAGAAGTTATCAAATAGGATTTATCTAGACATGCAGTTCTTCAGGAACAGCTAATCCTGATTAGCTCCATGTGTGAACATTTTTATTCCAGGATAAAAGCATCTTGCCCCTATTTGTCTTACTGAGGTGGATTGTTTAGCTTAACCCGCTGCCTTGTTCTTTGCCTTAAACCACTTTGCTTGTGTACCCATCACTTGAATTAAACATAACAGGAACAAGGTGCTCTTATTCTGGAAGAAGAGCATTCACACACGGAAGAAGAGAATTATTCAGGATTAGCTATTTCTGAATAGTTTCATGTGTAGATAATCCCATACAAAAGACTGGTAAGGAGTCTGCAATTAATGTCTTGATCCTTTCCTCTGATATTCTGTATGACCATAAATCACTGAGAATCTGGTTTAAAAAACAAATTTTAAAAAAATCAGCAAGTGTAGTTACACAGGTGCACGGTGTCTGGTTTTTAACTCAACAGACAGCAACATACACCTGCATATCAAAGAACACAACTGAGTCCTAAATGTTTAAATGTATTATAGCAGGTAATTTCAATTTTCCAAAGAACTGTACTTGTACTTCTGGAATAGCTCAATGGAAAAAAAGATCTTTTAACATGAACACTATCTTTACAAAACGCGACTGTATTGAATATACATTTTTCCCCATAGTACGTCAGCTATGCATCTCAGGTTGAAAAGCAAGAAAGTTAAATCCAAAATAATAAACTGTTATCTGCTTCAAAGACTGTTTTTATACCCTCTCCAAAAGAGGACATTTAGAACCATTCCCCCCCACATCTGCAGACTCCCTCTTTCTAAATACAGGAGTAGCAGTATCATTTTGCTCTGCTTTTCATCTTAAAATATATGTAAATAAATACAACATGTAGGGCCTGATCGAAGGCCCATGAAAATCAATAGAAAAACTCTGACCTGTCCTCACTGGGCTTTATATCAGGTTCAGAATATCTTTCTATTTACAGCTAAGACTGTTTAAACTTTACTTGTAATTTAGAAAAAAAAAATATTATAAATATAGGAAACAATATAGATCCCATAAAGTCAATAATTAAGAGTAAACATGACGAACAGAAAGTTCAAAGGAGTTCTTGCTGTGTAAATGTGTGCTGCACAATGGACCAAATTTATCCTTAATTGTACCTGTGCAACCCCACTGACTGCAGGTATTATAGGTGTCAGCATTCAAAGTAAGCCAACACTTTCCACTCTAGCTTGAAACTTTTTGTTGTTTAGCCTGAAATTTTCCATGTTCGCTGTCTGCATCAGGCTGAAATCTTATTTAATTTTTGGAATGTTTCAGTGAAAACAGTTGAGTCGTTTCTTAAAACAAGATTAAGTAAAAATACGTTGTTTGCCCAGGTTAAAAAAATCCACAATTGTTTCATCAAGAAGCTGTGGTATTGCCATGCTTTGGAACAGTGATTTGAACTTCATCATGGGTGGTTGGTCTGGTGTTGGGGATGTGCCTTTTGCCAACTCTATTAAAATCCGCCTATTTTGGCCTTCACATATACTCAGTAGAGATTTGTTAAGTTTGGCAGTTACATTTTCCAAAGCTTTTGTCTTTAATGAGCATGCTCCAGCCCAGGGTTGCAGGAGCTGAGCAGGAGTTTTTCTACAATTGTTCCTCCTACCTGCCAGGGGCATTTTTGGAGAAGGGCACAGGAACTGCAGCAGAGCAGCTGTCTCTCCTGTGCTCTAAATTCTCCCCTCGCGGGTGCCCAGGAGAAGGCGGATGCTGCTTGCCTGAAATACAGAAGGGCGAATAACCTGGGGGTTGGAGGGAGACAAGTTGTACATGGAGTAGGAGGAGAAAGGAAGATAGAGGCAGAGTAGGCAGTGAAAGGAAGGCCTGTAAATAGCAGAGGAGACTCCTTTCCAAAACTTGGAATTGAACCCAAGATTCCCGAAGTCTCATCATTCCCCCACTGTCTAGCAAATAGCTGTGAAACACACTGGCAAAACCTGTGCCTCATTTCCTCCAGTGACTGGTATACAGAGGATAACCACTTATTACTATCCTCACGGCTGAGTAGAATGTGACATTCAGGTGCTTATTTGAGTATTGGATGCTCTGGAGGAAAGTGTAGACAGTTGTTTAAAACAAGAAAATAAAGAATTCAGCCAGTCACCATAACTAGCAGTACTCCCTCTTTTTTTTTTTTTTTCAGGTCTTTTGTGAGAATGTGTTCCACTTGGGTGAAAATGGCAAGTTGTTGAAATAAATATTAAAGAGAGATGGTGCCAAGATGGATACTTGGGAGCCTGTTGCTCGCTAAATAAAGTCTGCTAGTGTGCTCCATTTGTTGCATGAGAAACTTTCCATTGATAAGCTTAACCATTAGTAGGTGCAGTGTTGTTTTGTAACACACTATTTTTGACACATCCAGAAGCAGACTGTCCTGCCAAACTGTGTTGTATGCTGAGGACAGGCCCACAAAGGCTGCTGTTTTGAGTCCACTTTGATAGCCTGCTTCAATTAGGTCATCAGTGTGATTACCCAATCTCAAGTGCTTCATCACAGTATGAGCCTGCACTGCTCTTTAGGGTTGTAGTTGTCAAAGATGGACTTAAGTCTCTGGAGTAGCTTGCGTGTTATGCATAGTAATTATATCGGCAATTAGCTGCTTGGTTTTGGGAAGGCAGACACCTTTGCCTGTTGCCATATGTTTGGCATTTAGTCAATGGCATGTATTGGTAAAGCAGCGCATCACCTAGTTGCAACTATGTTAAGCTAGGTTTTACAGAAATTCTGGGAAGATGCCATCTGGGCCTTGCCATATTTGCTGAGTGTTCTGGATTTGTCCTCTTCTCTAGTAAATGGCTTTGCTAGATTCGATGTTGCTGCACTGTCTGGTAGAGAGCCATGAAGCTCTTTCTTCACATTGCTTTTGTGATAATGATCTGTTTGAGCCTAGTAGCATTTGCGTGGTGGTGGTGGTGGCATCTGACGAAACATAAGGCATCAGTGGTGCTAATCCTCTCCAACACAAAGATTATGGAGAAGTCTGCCAGCTTTCCTGCTTGAGTAGATGAAATCTAGGCTCTGCATATCTTTTGCCCATCACTCTCATCTAGCAGGAGTTCAGCAATTCCAGGAGTACGGTTGTAGCCTTAGGGTTACTTGTTCTCCTTTACTTCTTTAGGGGTGCCTCTGCCTGCCAGCCAGCAGGGCGGGTAGGCTTTCCTGTAGCTACAGAGGATGTTCTTTTTCACAGCCACTTTAAGGAGATTGATGAACCTGTCAGAGTTTACTATGTTTGCAGGTATTTGACAAACCACTTTTTCTATGATTTTCATGTAGCTCTTCCAATCAGTTTTTCTAAAAGTTCCAACACAGATTTGGTAGCAATGTAATTAGTGGAACCTGTAAACCAACATGGATGATGGCAGGACAGTGTTGGCTATGAGGAAAATTCTCAAAGACAGTTTTTTCTCCCACTAGGGGCCATGTGTGAAACACAAGTCCAGGGAGTTCTTTTCTCTGTCTTGTGGAATGGTGTGTTCCTGGCTCCTTAGACTTGAACAGTAAAGGACTGTCTTGATTCAAGGTCCATTCAAGAAGTTGTTTGCCGGTTGAGGAACAATTGAATATCAAGACACTAAACAGCAAAGAGCATCTCAAAAATTCAATAGACAAAATTACCAAAAAGGGTGTCTTGTCCCCACTGCAGTCAGATAGCTGACTGGTATGCGGAAGTACAAGGGCTGCTCTGCCATGTTAATACCTGCTTTCTTCAAAGTCTGTTTGCAAATGCATGACATTCTGTACTAGCAGTAGGCTGATATGCAGTCCTACAGCCATTGTGCATAATTAGAACCCAAGCAATTAATATGGATTGTGTATAGTTTCCCATCATGCCACACAATCCATATTAATGGCATACATTTTGCACACTTTCCCACTGTGTTCCTGATGTTCCTAGGAGGATTAACAGTTGCCCCATTTTTTGCAATTAGGTTTGCGACTGCTTCTACTAAATCTAAACAAAGCTATATCTCAACAATAAATTTAAAATAAGACAGCAAAATAAAATCCACTTTTTTAAACAAAGGAAGATGGATTCCTGTGATCTGGGCAAATTTATTCTTTTACAAGCTGTTACTAATCTACTGGAGAACTCCACCAAACATCACATTATTCCTGTTAACCCACAACCCTCCCATATTGTGCGTCTTTATCAGGATTAATGGTGCATAACCTGAATAGTGCCATGTATGTTCTAGCAATATTTTTCTGTGTCCCCACCCTTGGGGCTTAATATTGAAAGCCTTTTGATATCAGAGAATGCCAGTTTTTTTCCCTTTGCCTATGCAAATACCTATATCTCTATCTTCCAAGTTATAAAATAATTAATGTCATTTTAAAACTCTGCCTTGACTGAAACTTATTCTATTGTATATTTTAGAAACATTGGGGGAAAGTACAAACTTAGAATTAAAGCTTTGAGCTTCAACAATAAACCAGAGATACCAGAGGAAATTATGAGATTGCCATGTAAGGATAAGCTTCTTACTCATAAGAGGAAAGGGGCATTTGGAGTTAGCGTTCTGTGGCCTGATCCTGGTAAGTTTCACCACTAACTTCGATGGAGAAGATCAAAGACTATGCTCTGTTACCATTTTGCCATTGCAATATGAAGTGGAAGTAGTAAGTGGGTCTGGGTGTGAACCAGGATTTTTAAATAAGATTTCATAGAAAATAAAGTTCTTGGACTGTCCAAAGGAATTATGGAGATTCTGAGATGCAGTGGAAGGTGGCGATATCTGAAAGTGAGTAGGTGAAACAAAAAAAAAAGTTCACTCAAAGATAATATACAGGAATGGGTAAAACCATATATAAGTCAAGCAAGGGTAAGCAAAATGCCTAGTTTGCATGTCTGAAGGAGACACTGATGTTCAGATGTTTCCAGGCATTTCCACAGAAGAACCGTTTGTTTTAACATGAACAAAAATACACAGTAATTGATTAGACAGAGACAAACACACAAGGACAAGCAAGGTAAGAAATTTCCTTTCACTTAATTGCTATAAAAAGTGTCCAAATCAGTTCATACACAAATATAAATGCAGAATAATCTAGGAGTAAAGACCGGAGTTACGATAAAGCATAAGAAGGAGAGAAGGAAAGGCTCACTTGTCATGTGGAGTCATTAAGCTTTGACAAGGCTTTATCAGCCTGTCTAGAAGCTGAAAGGAACAATGACAGACAGTGAAAGAAATCCATAAAAGAGTAGATGAAAATGTCTGCCCTGAAAAAGCAACCTTGACTGGACATCTATGTGGTAGAGCTGGGTTTCTGAGACCCTAAACATGAAAAGAGGATGTGAGTGCAAATGAGATGAAAATACCACATTCACATTTACTATAGAAACGCAGATTACAGAAAGATGTCCAAGATTTTTCCCTTCAGGCGTTTAAGTAAATAAATACTTTGTGTACCTTTGCACTCGGTGCCTAGCATTTGTGTTCAGCTCCCAACGCTCATAGGAGGACATTATAAAACCAGATTTCTGTCTGCACACGGAGCTACCAAATTGCCCAACAGTTTATTATCGTTAAAGCCGAAATAATTGCTGTGCATATCTGCCTCACCTCTTTTGTGCCGCACAGTGGTTGCTGTACTGTGATTGAGACAGCAGTGCTCCCATTATGAACTGCTATCACATTTGTGTTTTTTTTAAGTAACAGCAATTTGACAATCTACAGTAAGTATCTATGAAGGTCTTAAGATATTCATACTGTGAAAAATATTCTTACAACAAAAGGTAGATGGACAAGTAGATAAGTAATAGGTTACGTGCCTGGGACTGCCTACAGGGTTTTGTTTTGTTTAAAAAGAAAAGCTTCTTTCTCTAGTCCCTTGAATATCATTACTGGTAGTGACAGTTTTAAGCTGTAGAATGCTCTTTCAATCTCACTCTCAGAAAACTTAAAATTTCTTTAACAAATAATTGATGTGTAACTTACTCTGTAACAGCCTTTTCTTATTTCCAAAGTAATAATGGCAGTGGAACGGGCATGGTACAGTGAAATTATGGTATCACATTGCTTTAATGCTTTGTTGCATTGTTCAATCATATTGTATAAAATTTTGTATTTGATGGGCAGACTGTGGAAAACAATTTAAAAGATCTAAGGCCAGTGCAAGCATTCAGTCAGTGAAGGTGTGGTGACCAGATGAATAGCCTTGTTAAAAATCAAGCTGCTTCTTTTCTAATGATATGTGATCCATTTGACCCACTTTTCTTCATGCCACTGGAAACCTGTGTTTTGTGGAGGAAACATCTTTTAGAGAGTCAGTTTGGAGATATTTATGCAAATCACTAAGAACAAAAACTATGAAGACACAGTATTTTAGTGGCAATAATAGAGTTATACTAACATGACTGGTTCCTATTCAAGTGCAAATATTTCTAATATAAACGAGGTATGAATAAAACCAAAGAACCAATATTTTTAAAAGTGATTTTTGAGGGCCTCAATACTTGTGTGTTCAACTTGACACTTTAAAGAGGCTTGATTAGGTCTGGTAGTTAGAAGAAACATATGCTTGTGGTTCACTGAGCACATTTGGTCTGGAATTAAGAGAGACCCTCACAATGCTATTTTTACAGTCATAGTTCAGAGCAGAAAAGTACTTTAAACTCTACAGGTGAAATCAATAGCAACACTCCCAAGACTTCAATAGGGCCAGGATTTCACCCTGTATTTCACTGATTATCACTGAAAGTCTTTCAAAGAAGAAAACATAAAATCATCACTTATAAAGTTTGCACATGACCCAGAAATTGGAGAAGTGGTAAATTAATGAAGAGGACAAGTCACTAGTAAAGGGCGATCTGGATTGCTTGGTGAACTGGACGCTAGCAACAATATGAATTCTAAATTGGCTAGATGTAAATGTATTCATCTAAGAACAAAGAATATGGGTCATACTTATAGGATGAGGGTCTCTATCTAGGGAAGTAGTGTCTCTGAAATAGATTTGGAGGTTATGGTGGATAATCGGCTGAACGTGAACTCCCGCTATGGTGCTGCAGCCATGAGGGCTAAAATGATCCTGGGATGGAAAAACAGGGGAATCTGAGTAGGAGTAGAGGGGTTATTTTACCTCTGTATTTGACACTTGTGTGACTACTGCTGGAATATTGTGTCCAGTTCTGGTACCACAATTCAAGAAGAACGTTAAAATTAGAGAGGGATCAGAGAAGAGACACAATAATGATTAAAGGATTAGAAAACCTGCTTTACTTTGGATTTAAAGAGCTAAATCTATTTAGCTTAACGAAGAAAAGGTTAAGGGGTGGGACTTGATTACAGTCAATTAGTACCTACACAGGAGACCAATATTTAATAGTGGGTCTTCAATCTAGCAGAGAAAGATATATCAGGATCCAAAGGCTGAAAGTTGAAGCTAGACAAATTCTGATTGGAAATACAGCATAAAATTTTAATAGAGTAATCACTGGAACAATTTATCAAGGGTCACAGTGGATTCTCCATCACTGACCTTTTTAAAATCTAGATTGGATTTATTTTTTCTAAAAAATATGCTCTAGGAATTATTTTGGGGAAGTTCTATGGTCTGTGTTATACAGGAAGTCAGACGAGATGGTCCCTTCTGGCCTTGGAATGTACGAAAGCATTTTTCTCATTACAATAAGCAGTTTTATACAGTATCAAATTAACCACACCATTTTCTTTAGCTATAGTTTGTCCCTTATTTTGAATTTCTCTCTCGCATGTAGATCCTGACAAAGGGAAAGCTTGACAATACGCACTATATTATACTTGGCAGAGTGTATCACTGAGGTTTAGTCTATTACATTTTTAAAAAGGTTTGCCATCTTAATGTATATAGATCTGCATGCTCAACTAGCTTATAAACTAATAGAAAGGAAGACATATATCCTAAATTATACATTTGTTACTACTTCCTTTTGCGGGAAAAGATTTTTACAGCTATAATTGTATTTTAATGTTCTGTAGTAACTATGTTACTAGGAAAACAAAATTAGACACTGAAATTTCCATTCAGAGACAACTAATTTCTTTAGTTCAGAGATGTCTGTTTAGGCTAAAGTTTGTATCTCATAAGACATTATCTTAAACAATGTTTTAGACTACATTCTCAAGTTTCTGGGTTGGTTATTTTTGTTTTTTTTTCCAGGGGAGGCAGGGTAGAAGGGCTTGCATTTGGTCTCCATAAGCAAACAACCTATGCCTGATTCAAATAAAAATATCCCTGGTGCACCCTCTATACTTTGTTACCAATTATAGTTAAGCTTACCTTTTCCTCCTGTAGCAATCTTCTATTCTGTTCTCAGAGTTCTGAGACTCTTAACATTTCCTTTAGCTCCACCAATGCTCCTTTTGCATTGGCCAAAGGGCTCAGAGCATCACAGCACCTCTCTCCATCCTATGGCTGAGTTTGCACCTCCACAATACGGCCTCTGCTAGCTCAAGAATGAAGTACTGAGCTAGAATCTCAAATTCAGACCCCTGCAGGGTAATGGATTCCATTTCCTCAACACTTTCTTCAGCTGTCAGAATGCTGTGTGACTCATTTTATATTTTTTATACTTGTATATCAATTACTTTGTCTCTGGACTTAACGATTGATATAATTTAGAACAACCCCTTCCCCACCCACAATGCAGCTTCTACTAGATAGATATAACCAGCTTTGAATTTATTTTTGGGCATCAGTGAAGCATTATTTTAGACAACAGGAAATTGGTGTCATCTTCAAACATAAGCTGTTCTGCATGTTAACATTAGTCAATTCCTAGTCTGATTATGAAGCCTGGCCTTAGTACTTTCAGAATCCTCTAGTGTTCGCTACACAGTAGTGGTGTGTATATATAGAAGAGTAAAGCAGAAAATATGCATAGTAGTATACACCTATTTGCTTGCCACTACATAGTATAGGAATAATAAGTGAGCCTGGGATTTCACATAAAGTTTAAGGGGGTTTGGGGCCTGGCTCCTTTAAAAATTCCTGCCTAATATCTCCATGAATAATCACAAAACATTTCACAAAACTGGGCCTGACCCACATGGGCTGATCCCTGTGATCATGCATAGTCCTTAAGACAGAGGGGATCGGCATAAACAGAGGATCTGCCTGAGCACAGCTGCTAGCATGAGTGTCATAAATATAAAGGAAAGGGTAAACACTTTTAAATCCCCCCAAGCCAGAGGAGAAAAACCCTTTTACCTATAAAGGGTTAAGAAGCTAAGACAACCTCGCTGGCTCCTGACCAAAATGACCAATGAGGAGACAAGATACTTTCAAAGCTGGAGGGGGCTGGGGGGAAACAAAGGGTTCTCTCTGTCTATGTGTTGTTATTGCCAGGATCAGAGCAGGAATGCATGTTAGAACTCCTATAAAGGGTTAATAAGCAGTCTAGTTAGATATGCATTAGATTCTGTTTTGTTTAAATGGCTGATAAAATAAGTTGTGCTGAATGGAACGTATATTCCTGTTTTTGTGTCTTTTTGTAGCTTAAGGTTTAGCCTAGAGGGATTCTCTATGTTTTGAATCTGATTACCCTGTAAGGTATTTACCATCCTGATTTTACAGAGGTGATTCTTTTACTTTTTCTTCTATTAAAATTCTTCTTTTAAGAACCTGATTGCTTTTTCCTTGTTTTTAAGATCCAAGGGTTTGGGTCAGTGTTCACTTATGCAAATTGGTGAGGATTTTTATCAAGCCTTCCCCAGGAAAGGGGCTGTAGGGCTTGGGGGGATTATGGGGGGAAAGAAGTTTCTAAGTGGGCTCTTCCCTGTTATACTTGTTAGATGCTTGGTGGTGGCAGCAAAAAAGTCCAGAGACAAAAGGTAAAATAGTTTGTACCTTGGGGAAGTTTTAACCTAAGCTGGTAAAAATAAGCTTAGGGGTTTTTTTCATGCAGGTCCCCACATCTGTAACCTAGAGTTCAGAGTGGGGAAGGAACCTTGACAATGAGCATGGCCTGTATGTGTGTATGTGTAGGTATACTCCTTGTTAGAATGAAAATACTACTTAACCTTAACTCTAATATCTACTGCCCATCAGTGAAACAAAGCTGCCTCGGTGGTAAAAGCATGCCTATAAAGGCCATTAAAATGTAGTATACAGCACTTCATTTATTAATATGGACACAGTTTATTAAATGTTGTATCCAATCGAAATACAATTGTAAAAACATCATTTCTTACAACAAAGAATAAAGAATATAGAAGTCAGAATTATCCCTAAGCTACTGACTCTCTGCTCCTGCTTCTCTATAAAACTTTGTCCTAGAACCTTTCCCAGACCGCTTTCAGGCTCAGCCTCAGGCTGAAAATTTAAAGAAATAGTATGCTTAACTGTTCCATCAGGACTTAGGGTTTTGTGTTTCATTTGATAGATAGCCTCTTCAGCAGCACATTTCCATGCTGGGGGACTGATCAATACTGGTTCAGGCGAAAGTGCCATCATTCCCCAGCAATGTTTCCTGCAGCGTCGTGTGTTTTTGCTGGAGGTTTGCCATGCAAGTACTGATCAAATCAGACTGTGCTTAGCTTGTGAAATCTGACAAGCCCAAAGCCGTATAGCTTCAAGAATGATGCTTTCTCCGACTATAAACATGCATTCACCTGCTCAGATGAGTATTTGAGGGTGATACCATGTCAGACATGAGAAGATTCTTGACATGGAAATGGCACTCTAAGTAGTTTCTCTTTCAGATATGTTCCGATAGTAATGCCATTCAAAATGGCTGCTCCCATGGCTTTGAAAAGTAAGTTGTCTTAAAAAATGTGTGACATATCTGTAGGTAATGTAGGCCTATTACCTCCATGATTAGAATTATGGTATAAATATTTCTGAAATTACTAGACCAATACCTGGCCAACGTACTTTGCCTACTAACATGCTGGTAAATTACCAGTCTTTTTCCATGGATAATGTGGCATATTTATAGAGGTTATTCTGAAGAAAAAAATCTGGATGATTATCGCTAAAGGGGATTCTGATGACTTAATGTTTTTGTGTGGGTTTTTTTTTAATCCCTCCATGTGTTCCCTAAACCAATAGCCTATAACTAATTTGAGATGATTTAAAACTACTGATACCTCCTTTTCAGGAAACTAGATAGAGGAATACTTGGTCACTGATATATCAAACCCTGCAGAGGTCAATGCTGTGAGTAATATTGTGTTACACAGCAATAAGGGTAAGTAACAAGATCT
Organism: Lepidochelys kempii; assembly: GCF_965140285.1. NCBI lineage: Eukaryota > Metazoa > Chordata > Testudines > Cheloniidae > Lepidochelys > Lepidochelys kempii. The sequence goes on from NC_136380.1 coordinate 182,765,217, forward strand.
TTCAACATTAAGGGTCAAATTCTCTGCTGGAGTAAATGGCACAGCTCCATTGAAGTCAATGGAATTACATCAGTTTACACTAATGGAGATTTTGACCCTACTGGTCTATTACCAGGCTGGACCTCAAGGGATATAAAACTCTTTGTAGGAGGAAGCTACTCCTTTATATACTCATGGTATTTTCAAAGATGGCCAAACCTTGTTGAAATTCCATAGCATTTCTAGTGAAGGATTGTTTATCTCACTATTTGCATAAAGGGAGGTTTTTAATTCGGAAAACCAAAAACACATTCTCTCCCCCCAAAAATGGGGGTGCTCTGCATGTGGGGGTTTCAGGCAGCATGGGAACTGTCGCTCTGAGGGCTCCCCTCTCTCCCTGCTCTGAGATGGCAGCATACAGAGCAAGGGGAATCCATGCAAGTCTCTTGCTCTGCAGCTGCTGCAGCCACTTCTGACCTCTGCTGGAGAAACACTGCATGGCCCCAACCTTCATGTGCACAGCCACACAGGTCCAAACCTCAGTGAATATCCTCATGAATGCTTCACCAACCAACATGACAATGAGTACTTTTAAGCAGCATTCTTTATCTTCAATACTTTCCCTTTAGCACACCTTTAACTTTGAAATAACAGAAGGATGTTCAATTGCTAGAAGAGAGGAGGGTGCATGGGTGGGGCCTGGTCAATTGAAGGGTTGCAAAATGCCTTGAAATTAGACCAGCTTCCCTATCACCAAAAAGCTGTGACAGATAGGCATTTTCAAGACTTCGCATATCCTTCCATGACAACTCCACAGAGGTGTGATAATTTACATCAGCTGAAGATCTGACCCTCAACCTTTTAATTTTTATTCAAAAGGCCTAATTTGGGATTTCTAAAGACTTAAAAATGTAATCTTTTACTATAAAAAGATGAGGGTAAAAAACAACTGCTCCCAGTGTTATTACATCCCTCATAAGGAATTATTTTACTAAAATTCTGGACATGCAGAGGGAGAGCCACATTGTAACTTTCTACTGGTGCAATTTGTATTACCACCACACCACTTCCATCCTAGCTGTTTCCCTCCATTGATACTCAAATATCTCTGAGTTGGAGGAGTATAGTAACACTTTTATAACTAGGCTTGTGTTTAAGAATCAGATTATTAAACTGTTTTTATTGCAATCAATCTACTCTCTCAAGATAAAATACACCCTGTTTAAAATTCAAGATGGCTTTTCGTTCAGTATTTGGGATGCTTTGGAAATCTGTTTTAAATGACAATCATTCACACTGTTCAGGGTTTCTCAGTATCTTGCTCCTTGTTTTTTTTCACATTTTTTTAATTCCTTTTGTCAACAGCTGCATACTGATTCCCCCTCCCCCTTTATCTTAGTGTAAAATTGAAGACATCTGAGGGAAACCAACCAAGGTTCTAGAACTTCTCATGAAGTTGCCCTAGTTTATCTTCTACAGATATTACCAATGTGGCAAAAGGACAGGCAAGTTAAACAGCTTATAGGTTCAAGAAAAGTTTAGTAAAACAGGTTGAAATAGACTTGATACCTGCATAGTTGGAACCTCAACCAGCTGATTATGGGCCCAGATCACTGTCTTTCCATTGACTTCAGTGGACTTTAGATCAGGCTCACAGTGCTCAGATTATCTATCTGCAAAAAATATGACAGAGCACCAGACAGATTAAAGCTCTGCATCAGTCATTGATGCAAACAGATTGACTTAGTTTTGCAAAAATTGTCATAGAAATATCAAATATATATTTTACAAGTTTTATATTGTTATAGTTAAATTCAGAATTTTTTTTCCAAATTAGAACATTTAAATTTTGACAAAACTGTATTTATTTTTCAGTGTAAAATTGTTTTTTTTTCCTTTCTCCTCCTAACTTATTTTGACCAGCTCTACTATAATACATATAAACACACACAAAGGGGTGTATTTCACCCTCTTTCCTTAGGAGAAACTCCCTTTGATAGCTAGGAGAGTTCCATATGGAATGAATGTAAAATATGCCTGAGAGAACACAGCATTTTTTTCTAGCAGCTAGTAATGGATGGTGAACAGTCAAGTGTGGATGCTCTATTGGGTGTAGGAAGCGGAGCAGCCAGCAGTGGAATCAGCAGGCACACAGCACCATTGCTGAAGAAATGGCAAAGGACTGATAAAAAGCTGCTGTAGAATTCCTTTTGTTCCTGACACACACACTGGCCCAGTAGGCTGTAAAATTTCAGAGGGCCTGACATTTATACAAACTGTCTTTATATTGCTCAGTCACTCTGAATGCAGAGGAGTATGATAGTAACTATTAAAGGGGCTACACTCCTATCAATATGCAGGGGACTTAAGCACATTACAGCCATTTATTAAACCTTAATGATTAGTTGCCCACAAATCTTTCATATATGTGAATGGGAGGGTAGAACCCTCCAAATGTAATGCATTGATTTATTATAGACTGTTCTGGACTGAGATTTTAATGGAATGATCATTTGTTTAGCTGTGATGTTTAAAACATTAATTTTCACTGTGTTATTGGGGTTGGCCTCAAAATACTTTAATATGGGAGACTTAAAAACTACAACACTAAAGTTAGAGGCCAAATACTACTTCTGCTGGGAATTTTGCCAATGATTTCAATAGGAGCCAGTTTAGGGTTTCACCACCACATTGCTAAAGCTATCCCAAATAATTGAAAGGATATCTATGCTTTGACTTTACTCCAGGAAGTTCTTTCAGAAATGTTATCACTTTACATCAGTTTAAAAAACAGACACCATCAGGGTTAAAAGTCAGTACTGAAGAGTCTTAAACTCTCACTTCCATATATGTTTTAGGGCTGAAACAACAGGGAACTATCTTGTGTTCTGTGTTTTTTATTTTTTATTATTACTATTATTATTATTATTTAATGGGAGATATGGTACCTGATTAAGGAGACTAACATGAAAAGTAGCCTTATTTTCACTGCAAATGTTGATTGTACTGTAAAAAAAGTAAACATTCACCTTAGTCAATGAAAATAGCTTCATTCTTTTAATCAGTTTATGGTCCTCTACATCTTGTCAAACAGTAGCCCAAAGTAAGAACATCTGGGTTGTCAGTACTGTATGGGACTGTGTAAATAAAAGACTCCTTATTGAAACTGTCTAATGGTAGCCAATTTATAGTTAATAGGGCTGTCAATCGCATTAACTCAGTGTTTAACTCAGAAACGAATTGAGATTAATCCCAGTTTTAATCACACTATTAAAAAATAGAATACCAATTGACTTTTATTAAATATTTTAGATTTTTTCTACATTTTCAAATATATTTATTTCAATTACATCACAGAATACAAAGTGTACTGTGCTCACTTTATTATTATTTTATTATAAATATTTGCACTGTAAAAATAAAGAAATAGTATATTTCAATTCACCACATACAAGTACTGTAGTGCATTCTCTTTATCATGAAAGTGCAACTTACAAAGGTAGGGTTTTTTGTTACATAACTGCAACTCAAAAAAACAAAATATGTTGACACTTGTTAAAAAATAATGCATTAATTGCATTTGTGACTGAACTCCTTGGGGAACAATAGTATGTCTCCTGTTCTATTTTACACACATTCTGCCATATATTTCATGTTATAGAAGTCTTGTATGATGACCCAGCACATGTTGTTCATTTTAAGAACACTTTCACTGCAGATTTGAAAAAATGCAAAGCAGGTACCAGTGAGTTTTTTTTTTTTTTAAAGATAGCTACAGCACTTGACCCAAGGTTTAAGAATCTGAAGTGCCTTTAAAAATCTGAGAGGGATGAGGTGTGAAGCATGCTTTCAGAAGTCCTAAAAGAGCAACACTTCAATGTGGAAACTACAGAACCTGAACCACCAGAAAAGAAAATTAACCTTCTGCTTGTGTCATCTGAGTCAGATGATGAAAATGAACATGCATCAGTCTGCACAGGGCCGGCTCTAGGATTTTTGCCGCCCCAAGCAAAAACATTTTTTGGCCGTCCCTGGTTTTTTTTTGTGCCCCCCCCACCAGCTCCGCCCCTTCCCAACCCTTTCCCAAATCCCCGGCCCCACCTCCTCCCCCGGGCGTGCTGCATTCTCCCCCCCCCCCGGCATTCCTTCCTGAAGCTCCCACCCTGCAACCCCCGCTCTAGGTCACCTCCACTCCACCTGCTCCCCTGAATGTGCCGCCACTCTGCTTTTCCCCCTCCCTCTCAGGCAAGGGAGAGGCAGTGCATTCAGGGGAGCAGTGGAGCGGAGGTGAGCAGGGGGACGGGGGTAGTGCAGGAAGTAATGGGAGAGGTAGAGGAACCGCTCTCTCCGCCCCAGCTCACCTCTGCTCCATCACCACCACCTTCCCCGTGCACGCTACCACTCGGCTTCTCCCTCCCAGGCTTGCCGCTCAAAACAGTTGTTTTGCCTGGCAAGCCTGGGAGGAAGGGCAGAAAAGTGGAATGGCAGTACACTCGGGGGAGGAGGCAGAGGTGGAGCAGAGGTGACCTCGGGCGGCGGGGACACATTTCTAGGGGCAACATGGCCAGCACCAGAATGCTGCCCCTAGAAATGTGCCACCCCAAGCACCTGCTTGTTTTGCTGGTGCCTAGAGCCGGCCCTGGATCTGCACTGCTTTGGATAGTTATCGAGGAGAACCTGTTATCAGCATAGACTCATGTCCTCTGGAATGGTGGTTGACGCATGAACGGACATATGAATCTTTACCGCATCTGGCATGTAACTATCTTGTGATACTGGCTACAACAGTGCCATGTGAATGCCTGTTCTCATTTTCAGGTGATATTGTGAATAAGAAGTGGGCAGCATTATCTCCTGAAAATGTAAACAATCTTGTTTGTCTGAGCGACTGGCTGAACAAGAAGTAGGACTGAGTGCACTTGTTGGGTCTAAAATTTTACATTGTTTTGGTTTTGAATGCAGGAGGTTTTTTTGTACAAAAATTCTACATTTGTAAGTTCAACTTTCATGGTAAAGAGATTGCATTACAGTACTTGTATTAGGTGAATTGAAAAATTTTTTTTTTACAATGCAAATATTTGTAATACAAATAAATATTAAGTGAGCACTGCACAATTTGTATTCTGTGTTGTAACTGAAATCAGTGTATTTGAAAATGTAGAAAACCACCAAAATGCTTAAATAAATGGTATTCTATTGTTTCAAAGGGCAATTAATCAGGATTTTTTTTAATCGCTTGACAGCGCTAATAGTTAAGGTTGCAGTTAGAGATGGTTTGAAAATAAAATTGGTTTAAAAAAAAATTCCTGTGTGAAATTCCAACCTGATTCACTGAACATGGAAAGTTTGATTCCAACAGTCATTTTGAGTTAGTGTCATTATGTTTCTTCTAACCCAATAAACAAAATATTTTAAGTCAAAACAAAAGGAAAAGTTCTCACTTTGTTTTGAAGTGTCCATCAAAATGAAAATTTGTTTAAAAGTTTACCACAGGAAAATTAAAGTTTGTCAGAATTGACATTTTCTCACCAACACTAAAGCCTCAGGTTTTGTTGTTTTTTTGGGGGGAGGAGGTATGTGTGTGTGTGTGTGTGTTTTTGTTTTTTAAACCAAGTCTAGTTGCAACTGAGTTTCCACTGTAATCCTGGTCCAAATCAAATCCACAAACAAAGGAAAATCAAACAGGACAGCTTGTACCAGAGAACAAGTTAGCTTGTACCAGAGAGCAATTTTTCTATCAGATTTGAAATGAAGCGGATACATTATTTTTGAGTTATCATACTTTAAAAACAGAGATGGTAATCAGAATATAAAACCTTCAGACTTGCTTTGCCACTTTGTAGAAGTAAAATGGGAAGAAAAGATAAGAGTTTACCAGACTCATCTGGAGTATTTAGCATTGGCTTATCTCTGCTCCCACCTAAGTCACTGGGAATCTGAGTTCAGTTAGAGCAGAGACATCTAAGTGCTTTTGAAAATCCCACCCCTAGTTGATATTTGGGGAACAGGATACAAGTTTAGTGGAATAATGCTAATTTTTTTAGATTTAAATACTATCATCAAAACAGTTCTTCTCTGACATACCTAAAATCAGTCGTCAGATGACTGGAGACTTAAGCTTTCATCATTATTATTTTTTAAAGAAATTCTCAAAGTATAAGCTACACACTAAGAAGGCTTGTCAATAGAGAAAGGGGATATTTTTCTGCCAAAATTGAAGTAAATTATACAGTACTGGTAAATTAAGACACTTAAAAAAAAGTAATCATCATCACAGTTAAAATTCAGGGGAATAATATCAGGGCCTTTTTCTCCACAAGTAAAGTTTTTGAAGTGGCCTAAGTTCCATTGAAAGTCTAAAACTGAGTTACTAAAACTATTGCCTTAGCAGCAATATTTATGTCAGGAAGCACTAGAAGGCAAATCCTGAAGAATCCTGCACACAGAAAGGGGAAAACTTAGTATACTGAAGAAAGCTAGTTTGCTTTCATTGTTTCCAATTAGCATTCTGCCACACTATCCAGTGGTTCACATTGTTTTGATGGGGTACATTGCCCAAACATATCTGCGGTCCCAGAAACACTCACTGCCTCTCAGACATTCACCGAACCAGTTTAGCTACTCCCCAACCAATGTCTGTTTCTCTACCTTCTGTCTCTTACTGAAGTTACTGCCAATATGGTTCAAGGCTTTTTTGCAGCTGTAGGCAAATTGGGAAAATGACTGCTCCTCCCAGAAAACACCACCTCTCATTCAATAAATGACTACCAAATATTTTTCCTGCTCTGATATTTTGCTACCTGATGTGACCACCTGTTTTTCCTGTATGGCTGCCAGCCAGCACTCGCTAATAAGCATTTACAGCAATATTGTCTTCATATACAGATAGACGGTTTTGTTTGGCTGAACTAACTTATTCCCTTCAAGAAGTGACAGATGTAGGCTGAGGCTAATCTTATTTTTTGAGTTTTGTATACCCACAATAAATACTCTCTGTATTGGGGGTGTTTTTGGTTGTTAACATTAGCTGTTTAAAATACAGAACCACTTGCTTTCAGACTATTATCTGCTTCCAGCTTTGGGGTTAAAAGAAAGGGATAACAGATAATTCTTCCACAACAATGTTAACAGAGAGAATTGTTAGTCTGTGTTTTGGACATGTGCCTGAGTTACTCTGTTGTATTTGAGGATGTGCAGAGGTACTTGCTGCACTGCATTTGATAACATTCCTGATTCTTCAGCAATGCTTGTTGATTATGGTTTGTGCTCTCGTATTGTTGTCTGGAAATGCATATTAGATATGCTCTAATCGTAATCCATGTTTTAGTACAGCTTTCTTTTTGGTCTAAATTGAAATGATTTGGTGTCTTTACAGAAAGTAATAGTGATTTATTATTATTACGCAGTTACATATCTCAAAAAAGATGCTAAAAGGTGTAGTAAAGGTGGAGCAGGTAGTGATGTCTATAGTTAAGGTGGCATAGCACTTTCCATTCTAGCTGAATTGCCAATAACCTTGCCGAATGTCAACTGTTTGGAGTGAAATTTTTCATTCCAGTTTGTCTGTCTCAGGCTAACTTTTTTTTTATTGGACTGTTTCATCTAAAGCAATTCTGCTATTTGGAAATGAGGTTTGGAAAAAAATAGGTAGCTTTGACATGGGTTAAACAGGAAAAAATGGTTTATTTGTTGTAATATAAAGAACTCTAATGATCCATGTTTTGGAGCAGGAATTTGAAATTTGGCAAGGGGGATCAGTCTGTCCTGAATATTCACCCAGAATTGGCCAAGTTGTGTCTATAAATTGCCATTTGCTCATGTTCAATGGAGCTTGTTAGAGATTTGCTGCTAAAATCTCTGACCAGTCCATCTGCACTGAACATGTCTACTTTCCAAGTGCATTTAATATCCTCCTAGGCCCCTATATTAGGCACAGAGCTCAAGCTCCAGATGGAGTTGCTGCAGGGGAGGGGAACGAGTAGTAAAGGTGGAGGTTGACAAAGTTAAAGGTGCTAAAAATGAGACGTTTCTAACAGTTTATTATTTTTTTATTTTAACTAAGACATCAACAGTTTGATTCATGATATTAGGGAAGTCTTGTTTTACAAGTAGAAGAATATTTTTAAGACCTTTCAAAATCAGATTTTGTTAAATGTGGCATATTCAGAATACATACATAAATATACAGAATACACTGCTTTGTCAACCAGCAGTTTAGGTGAACACTTCATCTGCACATGAGTCATGCATATCATGTAATTAGCATAACACACTTAATACAAAGGTACTTTTTTTTGTATGTACACACATACATGTCTTCACAACTGCACTCAGCCACATCCTCAGGTGGTGCCAACTGTTGTAGCTTCATTGACTTCAGTGGAGCCATTCTAATTGACACCAGCTAAGGATTTGGCCCACAGTCTTTACTCCATGTACTATAAATACAACACACTGTGTCTAGAAACTGAATTGAAATGGTTCCCATAATGAAAGTTTTGCAAAGAAAGCAGATTATATCCACAAATTACAAACACAATATGCCATACCAAAAATATGAATGTCCCTCTTCTCTGAGACCCTGTCTACTGAAGTGGTCTTCCAAGGTGTGTCAAAGGGTAGAAAAATGCTTCTTACTGCACCAGGCCACTCACACAGTGCTATTGACAGGGAAGGGAATTTCTTCCCAACATCAGGTCACATTCTGTTTGCCCTGAAGCACAGATTGAAGGATTTAGTACTTTTTACCTTCATGGCAAAAACATTATGTCAAGTCTTATTAGCAAAAGTGTCTATTAAAATATTTGCCATAATAAGTTATGCAAAGAGGACATGTTGATCTGTTTTAAATCTGTTGCAATTGGATTTAATAGCTTCTTTTTTTTTTCTTATATAATGAGTATGTGATTATTCCTCAGGGGGTACATTATTTTTAAGCTGTTTTTACCAATAGGTATAACAGCCACCCTTCATTCAGGGTAAAGGTAAGAAACGGTTAAGCTCTTTTATGAAATAAGACAGGTGAAACAATAGGAGCCATCACTCCGACCACAAATCTCAGATAAGGCCAGTCAGGAATCTGAATGGTGTGGGTGGAGGGGTTTCACTGAGGGCTGAACACAAATGCAGGAGGACTGGATTTTTTTGGTATATGTGCATGTGTGTAGAAGCAGAGGAAATACCACAGAAGCTGCCAGAGGAGCAGCAAAAAGCCAAGGAGACATCCAGAACAAACACTGGGAGCATGGCCCTGAGAAAAAAGCCTAGAGACAACTTGTTGGTTGGAGTGCTGGCTGGAAGAGGCTTGGAACTGCAAACAAAGGAACTGTTTCCTGCTGTTTGATTCCTCCTGTGTTCAGGAAAACAGGAGCTTATTTTGTAAATAAACAGGATTGTATCGAAGAAATACCTGCCTCCATCCTCAATTTCTTCTCCTAACAGAAACAAGCCACAATACTCCCAAATATTGGCTAACTGCTCAAGTCAAAGGGGGTAGCATTATGTAATGCAGTTCCATCTAAATATTTTAAAGAAATAAATTGTGTTTTTCCCCCCAATTACTTATGGATTTTTAAAATGAGAAGCAAACAAACTGAAATTCCATAGCCTCCAGATTGAAATGGTTGGAGATTGCTTTGGCCTTCCTAGCATTCAGAGTTATGCTGATGCCTTTGTGAAAGTTCTACTTTTTTGGCTTAATACTTAATACTTATGCTCTAATAAATTGGTTAGTCTCTAAGGTGCCACAAGTACTCCTTTTCTTTTTACTTCTTCAAAGCGTTTGTGGAGGAGAACAAAGGGGAAAGACTGGCAATTAAAAACCTGCAGCTGTGTCATCTGATTCAGGCTTGCAGGACTTGGGCCTGTTTACCTGCGATGTAGGTGTTCAGGCTCAGTCTGCAGCCTAACCTCTGGGACCCTCCCACTTCACAGGGTCCTAAAGCCCAGGCTCCATCCTGAGCTCAAATGTCTACACCAGGGGTGGCCAAACTGACCCTTTGAAGGAGCCAGAATTTACCAATGTACATTGCCAAAGAACCACAGTAATACATCAACAGCCCCCCCATCAGCGCCCCACTCCCAGCTCCTCCCTCCCCACACCTCCCAATCAGCTGTTTTATGGCATACAGGAGACACTGGGGGGGGGAGGGGGAAGAGCGAGAGCATAGCAGGCTCAGGGGAGGGGGCAGGAAGGGGTTGAGTGGGGGTTGGGCCTGTGGCAGAGCCAGGGGTTGTTAGCCGACGGCCAAGGATGTTTGGTGAGGTGCCAGCTATGCCCGTTTATACCATCCGTGACTTTAACCGCTAGGACGCACTGTCCCTTCGCGGCGGGCAGCCCGGGCTAGGCTGACGGATGCCCCAAGGTCCTAACCACCCGTGACTTTAACTGCTAGAGCTCAGAGCTCCTTCGCAGCGGGCAGTCAATACTGACTGACAGGTGCCCCAATGGCAGCACTAAGAGCCTCTCCACACCCGTGACTTTAACTGCTAGAGCTCAGAGCTCCTTCGTAGCGGGCAGCCAGGATTGACTGACAGGTGCCCCAAGAGTTTGCCCCGTGGAGGCGGCACAACTCAACGCTAGGCTCTTAGTACTCTCACCTAATGGCCAGGCTTTAGAGCCAAAACGGCTGAGGTTCTTTAATTGTGTTGGCTGCTTTACAGTAAACCAGAGAAAACAAGTCAGGCTTATGCATAAATGGTTACCAAAAATTTATTAAGCTAGATTCTAATCATGTGGTTACAAAATTGCTAGTGCCTACTTATTTAAATGTAGAGATGTTACACACACAAACAAGTTACAAAACTGAAGCCACAATCCCAAAGAAAGAAAACAAAGTATAGAGCTCTATTTCAAAATATGTGTACACTAAAGATAGGAGATCAGGTGTGGGTGCTTCTTACCCTCCTTGCATCTCTCGATTCCAGCGGTGCCAAGCCAGGATCGGTCACTCAATTCCGCGGAAAGATGAATAAGGGACAAGGCGTAGGGACCCTCTTAGCTGCAGAAGCCTTGGGAGGCTGTCACTTATCTGACCAGCAGATAGATAGTGAAAAGCACTCAAAAATCATGGTGCTGTAGGTCCCCTACTTATACCTCTGTACTCCTTTATTCTCTTTCTCCTTTCTTATGCCAAATTGAGGCTGGTCTGTCGGGGTGACGCCAGCTTTCGCAAGAGTAGTTTACACTTGCAAAGGAGAGAAACAATAAGTGTCGACTACTGGACATTTCTTTTATCAGGGTAAATATTTTCCCAACTAGGATGTTGGTGTGTGTGCATCACGCTATTTAGTAGGGGCTAACAGCCATGTCTGTCACAGGGCCTCTGCCTGCTGTGAGCTTAATCGTTGTATCTGTTCCCAGAGGCACATTGTAGCAGCACACCTGTGCTTTCACAGCTTCAAAGGCTGTGCTGGAATATATGTTAAGTGCCCTGTTCCTGCTTCCTCCTGTGTTTCCAGCAATGCTGGTCTGAGGGGGGGGGGCTGACTGTCTGGCTACAGGGGTTGAGCAGTGACCACCCCCTGATGCATTGGAAAGTTGACGCCTGAAGCTCCAGCCCCAGAGTCGGTGCCTATACAAGGAGCCACATATTAACTTCTGAAGAGCCGCATGTGTCTCCAGAGCCACATGTTGGCCACCCCTGGTCTACACCACAACTAAACTGCCCCTTTGCCCAAGCCTAGGGGGTCAGGTGGGCTTGATAGCCTGAGCTGCAATATCCACACAGATATTTTTGATGTGCTAGCTTCCAGCTGCAATATAAACATACCTTTTGTCCCACCCATGCCAGAAGGAGATCCTAGAGCTGTCAGCAGCTCTAAAGTTCAGGACCAGGGCTGGCCCCAGTAATAAGAGTGCCAGAGACATCTCCCTGATGCCTTCACCTCTATCCTAAACAGAGCTCTGGCACAAGTGCTATTCTGTCTCTTCAGAATTTGTAACCTCCTTAATTTCAGAGTTACCACAGCAGACCAAGCAGCAGCCAAATGTGCTTAGTCATTTTATATGTTTGGTTCATCCTAATCTCTGGATTAAAAGGAAATCCTAGTGGGGTATGCACACTAATCCTCACTCTGCCACAACTGCCCATCCACACTTAATATTTAATTTCTATTGTCTCACTCTGCACTCTCCATTTCATGGAACTATCCCATCCACTCTTATATCTGACCTAATTTCCATTCCCAGTGGAATTCTATCCTTGAGCAAGATCTGGATATGACGATGAACCAATCAGAATTCTAAGGTCAAGAAATATGGTTAAGGAAAAACAAAGATACACAGACAGAAATCAGTTCTAATGCCAGACACAAATGTCAATACTAAAGATTTAAATAAAAAAATAACTCTTCTACATCCACTGACATTTATCCTCAGACTTGAAAAACGCACTGGTGACTGACATGAGTTGCAACATAGATTAACAATGTCTGGCTCCATTACACCAATTTTATAAAGATTATTGAGACTAAAGTGTCAGATCCTTGACTTTTAATCTTTGATTCAAATTTATATTTCTGCCATAGGAAAATAGTTAAAAATCAGTGAGATCTCATTATTTGATTATAGTAACAGAAAGACATTAGAGCTATGCTGGTTTATGCCAGCTGAATATCTGGCCCACTGCGTCTGCTAATGTCTGACAATATGGATCTGATGCTACTGGGAAAAGAGAACCAACTAGTTGTGTGTGATGGGAACTGGCAACACAAGGGACACAGACTTATAGCTTCCAGCTTGACAAAGTCAAGGTGTGTATGACATCTGACTCCTGCAAAACTTCACTTCATAATGAACACAATCTGGAAAGGATGTTGTGTTGATTAGCATTTGAACAAATATATTAAGGTCTTGAGATAGTTCCTATTAAATCCTAAAACTAAGTTGGAAGAGAGAATCAACATTGTTAATGTGTCTGAGACATGACAATGACAAAAATGAATTCTGATATGAACACCAAATTATGTATGGTTTTACTTCTTGTAGCTGGATATGTATCAATCACAAAATAAAATTAACTTGTCACATTGAAGGCAAATGCAAGAAACTAGTTGTGTGGGTTTGGATATGAAGATGATGTGCTTTAGTTTAAATGATAAACACCAAACTCAGTCATGAAGGTTGGTACAGACTTCTGTAATTGCAATGTTCATTTTGTGTATGTAATTGTTTTGGTTTTCAATGGTTGAAAATAGAGAGAGAGCACATGCGCACAAGAGGACAAAAGAAGGTAATGGCGTTGCTAAGAGAGTGGGCAGAGAGATCGTCAGTGCATTTGACATAGCATTTGTATTTTCAAATTCACATACTCTGAGTCATTTTAGTGATTTTCAAGTTATAAAATAGCACAAGCTATTTAAAACTTTACTCGCTCTAAGAGCTTTGTTCCAATATTACAATCAAGCTAAATGTAACATGTATTTTCCCCCCTTTACTTTATTGTTAAGCCACTAAGTAAAATCATTTGCAATAATTAAAACTGCAATTTCCTGTATGATAATGAAAGAAACAATGAGTACAGTACTAAAAGGTTTTGTTTAAATTTGCTTAGCTTGGAATGGAGACGTAAATTACATGATTTTTCAAGGTCTAAAAATCAATGTGCCAGCAGTTTGTTTTTCCAGCTTGTCTAAGGACCAGTCCTGCATCCCTTAATTCAGATGCATGATCTCATTGAGTTCACTGGGAATATTCATCTAAGTAAGAGCTTTCAGCCTATGCAGATTAGCTAACAGAATGTCATTGAGCGGGAGCAGTCAGACTGGGTTATGTAGGAATAACACAACAAGCATCTAACACAGGTAGCATTAGAATCATGCAAATGTTTGAGGAAGCTTACCACCAAGACAGGGAGCAAGGGAATGAAAAGGGGAAAGAGAGTGGAAACAAGAGGCAATAAGGGGAAAAAATGAAAGAGAGAGGGGGAAAAAATTATTGTGGCCTCGAAAAGTGAAGCTTGGCTTGATGGACATCTTTTCCCCATTTTAAGTTTGGGGTTTAGTTAATTTAACTTACAGAAAGATATTGTAACATCATTCCTGTGCTGGCAGTGTGTGGGTGTGGTACTTCCACCGACAGTCCCTAAAGGGTATGGCTCCACAAGGGAAGGACCACTGATTCAGGAAGTAACCCTGAGAGGAAGTTTATGGTAGGAAGTGCTTTCTGCCCTGCAAAAGTGAAAATGTTTGTGGCATCAGCAGCAAGAGGAGAAGGAGGGGAGCTGCCTCCTTCCCCACTTACAGTAATAAACACATGTTCTGTTGTTAATGAGCTTGCAGCTGTGGTATCCTTCCAGAGATTTTACCTATGTTTCTTGAAGTCTTTGTGTTAACCCACCAAGGTCACACAACACAAATACAGTCAATCAGTAAGAGATATACACCAGGGCAGATGAATGTATATTTATGTCACAATTCAGGGGAAATGTACCTGCATTCCCTTCCATGGTTCCTGGAGGGAACCCACTCTACACTCCTCAGCTGTAACTCTCTTGGATTGAGACCCACATCTCTCTCCTTCCTGACTGGGTTTTTTCCAGGCTGCACAGTACCCTGCCTACACTGGCCAAAATCTGTTCTTTGCTATCTGTTCAAAGGTTATGAACAGCTGTAGCTGCCAGCTCTTACAAGTTAACACACTGGTTTTTTTTCTAAGAAAGTACATTTATTCTTAAGGTGAAAGGACTACAGAGAAAACATTAAAACAAGAAAAGAATCTACATACATGGTAATAAGCTAACCAGAGATCACCCCCTTACTCCATCAAGGGCTCTGGTAGGAGTAAATCCTCCAAACCCCACAAAGGGGTGAAAATTCTTAACAGCCTTACTTCAGAACAAACACATCCATGCATAGGGAAGTCTTTCCTTTATACAGGTTGGACCTTTGATCTTGAAACTTTAGGAATAGGTAATTACCAGACAATGGTCCCCTACTCAGGTGTACCTTCAAAAGGCAGGGTTTTTGTATAACACAAGGTGGGAATTTGGATTCACCTCCCACTATGGATTCCCCAGGCAAACCACTTGACCCTCTTTGTGACCGAAGACCTTTCTTCTCTAGCATATTGTTCACTCTAGGCCTTTTGATTTCATAACACTTCCCAGAGTTCACATCACATCCCCCCCCCCCCCCCCGCAGTCTCAGACCACAATAATACAGAAACCATTCATTTAACACAATAGACTCCAAAGATTCTTAAATCTTAATTCAATAAGGTCTCCCTATTATATTGCAGGAAATTGCCATACCTGTTCACAGTAACTAATAAAAAAGGGGGCAAATTATCCCTTCCACAAATCCATTAACTTCAATAAACTTAACGTCAGGGACAAAGTTGGTGTCAGATGACAGTAACAGTCAATCAGAAATGAAAATAAAACCTGAAATAACAAACCCCAAATTGAAATAATGTACCCAACAGTTCACTATCTTCTTATCCCTGTTTCTTGTAGTTGCAGGAAAAATGTTTGTTTGTTTGTTTTAAATGTGTCTGACCTATTAGAATTAAGTAAAGCTAAATAAATCTGGAAGTCTGAATTGGATGCATCTTTCCCTTGATTGATCTGGGATATACAATTAAGAAACACTGTTCTCCTGATTATAACACAAGTGGTTATAACACAAGTGGTTACAATCTGGGAGGAGTGGTAGATACGCTGGAGGGGAGGGATAGGATACAGAAGGACCTAGACCAATTGGAAGATTGGGCCAAAAGGAATCTGATGAGGTTCAATAAGGATAAGTGCAGGGTCCTGCACTTAGGACGGAAGAACCCAATGCACAGCTACAGACTAGGGACCGAATGGCTAGGCAGCAGTTCTGCAGAAAAGGACCTAGGGGTGACAGTGGACGAGAAGCTGGATATGAGTCAGCAGTGTGCCCTTGTTGCCAAGAAGGCCAATGGCATTTTGGGATGTATAAGTAGGGGCATAGCGAGCAGATCGAGGGACGTGATCGTTCCCCTCTATTCGACATTGGTGAGGCCTCATCTGGAGTACTGTGTCCAGTTTTGGGCCCCACACTACAAGAAGGATGTGGATAAATTGGAGAGAGTCCAGCGAAGGGCAACAAAAATGATTAGGGGACTGGAACACATGAGTTATGAGGAGAGGCTGAGGGAGCTGGGATTGTTTAGCCTGCAGAAGAGAAGAATGAGGGGGGATTTGATAGCTGCTTTCAACTACCTGAAAGGGGGTTCCAAAGAGGATGGCTCTAGACTGTTCTCAATGGTAGCAGATGACAGAACGAGGAGTAATGGTCTCAAGTTGCAGTGGGGGAGGTTTAGATTGGATATTAGGAAAAACTTTTTCACTAAGAGGGTGGTGAAACACTGGAATGCGTTACCTAGGGAGGTGGTAGAATCTCCTTCCTTAGAGGTTTTTAAGGTCAGGCTTGACAAAGCCCTGGCTGGGATGATTTAACTGGGAATTGGTCCTGCTTTGAGCAGGGGGTTGGACTAGATGACCTTCTGGGGTCCCTTCCAACCCTGATATTCTATGATTCTATGATTCTATGGTCATTTTTGCTGATCTTATCCATACATGGCCACTTTATTAATACAAGCCATTAAATTCCCATCATAATCTTACTCTGGTTGCTAATTTTGTATTTTCAAGTGACAGAGCTTCAGCTAAGTCTATGATAACACTCCTAAATTGTTAGTATAGATGGAATTCCATTTGTACACAAATACAGTCAATCCGAATCAGATATACACAAGTGCAGATGACTATATATATTTATGTCACAATTCAGGGCAAATGCACCTGTATTACCCCTCCACAGTTACTGGAGGGAACCCACTCTACACTCCCAGCTCCTTAGCTGTAACTCTCTTGGGCAGAGACCACGTCTTTCTCTCCTGACTGGGATTTTAAAATACCATCTTTGCAGAGGATATGCCTGTGGACATTCATGTTTTTCTAAGCCTTCCTCCTTTGTGCACCTGTAATTTAGGATACAAAAAATAGCTAAGACTAAATGACACCTGCAATTATTTGCAGGCATTCTTGATGGGCCAGATCTTCAACTGGTGAAAATTGTCTTAGCTTCATTAACTTCAATATCAACTTACAGGAACTGAAGATCTGGTGCATAGCCACTTGGGACTTTACTGAGTAGCCCTTTAATAGATACATCTGTGCCTGCCAATGACCAAGGATGCACAATTGTGCTCACACACATTTTTGCCTGCATAAGTGCAGCTGCAAAAGGGAAGCCTGTGTAAGACCATGTGTTAAAAAAATCTCAAGGAGTGGATATTAAATAGTCATGAAGAAGGAATAATTATGTGTAACCCTTCTGTCAGGTGGAGTTGGCAGCGATAATGGCAGGGTTCAATATCTAGGGGTTCCTTTGTAACAATACAACAGAACAGGCTCAAGCCCCCACCCAGTAACCTGAGAAAATTACACACCATTTTTGCGGTACCTCTAAGGGGCAATAATTCCCCTCTCGTAAGCACTGAGTCTGTGTGTAGACAAGCAACTTTTAATAAAAAGGGGAAAGTAATCCAGCATTAACTTGGGAAAATGCTACAAGCATGATTCATGAGCATAAGACCATAAGCAAACCACCACCCACCCCAGAGTACAGTGGACAGTGTCCTTTTCCTTGGGTTCTCACCTTGTGGTGACGAAGTCCAACAAGCAAAAGTTCCTTTTACGTGGCCCTCCCCGCTTCCTCCACTGCACTCCACTCACAGTTGTCCTTGATCAGCAAAGACCCAGAGGTGTATTCACCTGAGTTCACTCTCCACCCTGGGTGGGGGGAGAGGGAAGTCACCTTGCTTGCTCTGCCACTCACCTCATTGGTCGTCCATTCCGTCAGCCACCCACCCCATCAGCCTCCTGGTCCACCAGCCACTTGCCAAGCTGTCAGCCACTTCGCTGACCACTCACTCCACTGTCAGCTGCTTGCTCCATTAGCTGCTCACCACACTGCTTGCCCCACTGGTCAGCTGTTCTGCCCTCTGCTCCTAGCTCCACTGCAACCTCTGGGATGTCTTGAGGTCCCACCACTTAACACAGCTCTCAGTGATTTCAGCTGCTAATGGGGGAACTTCACTGTTAGGGCAGGCAGGGCTGTCTCTTTCACCAGACACACTGTCCCATAACCAGGTCTAAGCTTTAGACTTGGTTATCAGTGATTTCATCTCAATTGATCCACCGCACAAAAAATCTCTCAACTGAGTCTTAATCAGCTGTCATTACACAGTGGAGAGGGGGCAAATGATATCTGTACCCCTTAGGCAGAGCCCACACCACCATGTAGAAATACCTATCCCCGCCCTCTCTCATCTCCATTGGCCTTTGGCACCCCTAACCCCTGCTTAGTGAGTGTAGTTCAGTTGAGGGTGAACCACTCAATCAGGGCATGCCAAGCATAGTTGTGCACCCCTTGATTCACACAACAAGGATAACACCACTTTATTCCCCTGCACCTACAAAGTGACTTTCAATTCAACACTGGCCAAAAGCGATCATTTGAGCAAAGCAGTTCCATCATGCTGCGCACCTCAGCAGAGTGGGTGTGTCTATGCAAACAAGATCAATTCCTGAAGTCTCCTAATCACTAGTACACATTAATATGACTATTTTATATCTCTCCCATTCAAAGATTAGGTACCACTCTGGAAATTGCACAAAATAGTGAACATGAACAGCAGATACATACAGTACCTAGCAAACATATTCAGAGAGATTAAAAATTGCTCTTGGTATACTTAACATGTATCTTATGTTGTCTGAAAAATATGTTCATGTCCTTATGGTGAGGAATATTAGTTTCAACATAGCTGTCTTGTAACAAGAGCAATAGACTCCTAAAGGAGCTCCGCAAATGTGTCCTTAAATTTGTTAAAATAAACTGTTTCCATCTGGCTTCTCAGGTGCAAACCTTATCCAGAGCAACGGACATACCTCCAAACTCAAAGGCTGGCAAAAAGAGCAGTGGATGGGCTGATCAAAAGATAAACAAGAGAGGTACACAGCAATTAATACAACAGAGGAAATTGTAGGAAAGAGGCTTTAATGATTGGTATCAGAGACCAAATCCAAAAGTAGTGAATGGACACGGGCAATTATATGATAGAGATAGGTTCTCCAATTTGTCACAAAGTAAAAGGAAATCAAAGTACTAGTCTCAGTGCAGCAAGGAGCTTGTTAAGATTACAAGATGATGACACATGATTTAGATCTAAACTCCTATTTCAACAGAGGTGGCGCAGTGTTTTGCCATAGTACTTTCCTATGAAATCGTTGCAACTATGTCCTTCTTTCCCCCCTACAGCAGACCCCTCCCAACACATTAACAGATATTTAATCTCTCAGTCATTATGTAGTCTAGCTCAGCATGGTGACTTACTTCCATTTCCCTTCACAAAATTCTATAACCCCCTTCTAGCATCATATCATGCTAACTCTTTCCACCCATTACATGCTGACTGTTTGGAGTCTGCTTATATTGTTCAAATTTTGTATCTTTGAGTCTTTATCATCATTTATCCTATGCTTTTGTATTACCTTATCTTTCTCTCCCTGCATAGGGTTTTATGTCTATTGCTTTGTCCTTAACAGCTCCTTCCTGCCAATAAATCTCAGTTTGCTCTACTTTTTGCTGGACTTTTGACCATTTTGTCACATTCCCATTGTTTACTCCTAAAATGTGGGCAAAACATGTGGGGAGAGGAGTGAGAAGAGGATGTTAGGATAAAAAGGGATTAGAGAAAGAAAAGAATGTCTAACTGAAAAATAGATACTGGGTTAGAGGGAAGTAATGAATGCATTTTGGCCTAAATGAAAGTCTTCCTCTGAACAGAAAATGTTATTTTTTAATGTCAGTCTTCCCCTGCAGGGTTGGGTAGAACCCAAGTGCAGTAGCTTTTAGCAAATTCATAAAAACTAGCAAGTGAAAATGCTAGTTTTATTGTGCCATCTGATGCTTATACAATAGTGAAAGTAATCAGAGAAAGGTAAATTAGACAGTTAAATTCTTGCAGTTTTAATAAACTGTGGTATCACTTGTATAGATAATGGTTATTGTTCAAATTTATGCTCCTAAGCAACAAGAGCAATGGAGTGACAAAGCTTGAGTAATGGTGGTGAAACACAGAAAAAAAATTACAATTTTTATCCTACTGTCCCTTTCATATTTTATGAAGAGTAGCTAACCTGTCTTAGAAAAGTATACAGAAACATAAGTCAGTAATGAAGTTATTTTGCTTTTCTAGCAGGTTTCTGAATAGTTTAGGGTGGGGAAGATCAACAAATATAGGTGGGCAAAACTGTTCTACTGAAAATTTTTTTCGGTAAAAAAATGCCAATTTGGTAACACCAAAATAATTTGCAATTCTGTGGTTGCTTTTGCTGAACTGTTTGTTTTGAAACAAACACTAAAATAAAAATCTAAAATTGAAACATTTTGTTTTGACTTTTAAAAATGGTACATTTAGATTTTTCAATTTGAAATGACTATAAAAGAAATTAAAGGAAATTTCTAAACAAAAAATGCAGAAACACCAAAATGCTCAAAATCAGAAGTAAATGTTTCATTTTAGTTCAAACAAAACTTTTTTTTTCCTTTTTAATTCATTGAAAATGTCAATTTTCCCTTTTGGTCCAACCTAAACCAATTTTCATGACTTTTCAAAATTTCCAACAAATTGAAAAATGAATCATTTACCCAGCTCTCCGATCGAGCCAGGTTTATTCACTTTCACCTCTGAATTGCATTTTGATCTTGTAGATTTAAACAGCCTAACTTTCAAAAACTCTGCAATTCTCCTGCCTTCTTTCCATGTTAATTCTCAAGAACAGATTTGAAGGTTTATTTGAGCAGTAACTGAAATAACTACATTGGTTTTAATGCACGCCTTGAGTTATTTTGGTGTGCGTCTGTCTACTTTATCCTTTCCTGTGCTCTGAGGGAGAGATACAGGCCATCTTAACTTGCTTCTAAGCAGGTTGTCAGAGGGTTAGTAAGGCTGCATAAGTATAACTCACAGTGGAGTTTAACCCAACATGTTTTATATAACAGCATGTCAGAGACAGGCTACTCATACACTATGGTCTAACACAATGCTGAAGAGAAAAATCTTAGACCCTACAAGCATTCCTGACTGCTAGGACAGATGGTCATGGAGTTTATGCAGTTGTGTGAGAATCCATCAGCAAATTTCAATTAGTCTGTGTTCATGGACCTTTCTTATTTCTTTTTTGAAAACATTGCAATTTTCCCACTCTCCTACCATATGCGCACATGAAAAACAAGCCTTTCAGAAAGATTTTGAATGGGATGTTTAACTGTAACATTTCAAATTTGTGCTGTGTTGGGTAACACATAGAGGGCCTCAGTCCTGTTGGTTACATGAACACCTCAGAGTGGAGATAATCACATGGGCCACCTGAATGCCCACTCATTAGTACCTTGAAAACATACCCAACCCCATTTCCAATTGCTCAATATACCTGTGGCAATGAAAGCAATTGATTACCAGTAATGTTAATCTTAGCAAAGCATTTAGTGTATTTTCCAGAGTCTTTGAATACAATTTACCACCTGGAAAAAGGAGGACAAGCCAGGACCATGTCCACCATCCACATATTCCATGTCATGTTCTCAGAGACATTAGGCAAGATCCTCACAGCTGCATTGGTGCTGTGTCGCTGGAAGCCAACATGGTTCTAAACTGCTTCTTCCCGACCCTACTGTGATCTTGAGACTACTTTAAATTGCTCTTCAGAACCAGAGAAACACATCCCTATGCTCAGAGATGACCTGGATCAAAAAAAACAAACAAAAACCCTCATCCTTTTTGCTCCCTGATTTCTTTTTATTCCAGGATCCAGATAGGTGACTGTCCAGACTTTGAACTGTTTGGAAGAGGGTGACAATGAAGGACACTGTTTAGTCCTTCGGTAGTATTACTTTAGGAGTAAGTTAGAGAAAAACCTGGGCTTAAACTGTTTTTGACATGTCCAAAATTTAATGGACAACAATGACTATTTGTTTTAAGCACCATTTGTTAATCAAATGCAAGGCCTACTATAATTTCACCATAGTGAGATGATGTGAACACAGACTTATCAATAAGTTTCCTGATTTTTCTGTATTTCTCAATTCAGAAATGACAATGGATTTTTTTTTAAAATAATACTTTAGATCTCCAGCCATTTATAAAAAGCTGAACTGCAACCTTTTTTTTTTTTTTTTTTTAAGGCTGTGACCACAGATATTCAGTATTCACTTTTAGGCACAGACGGACAAGCGATCCTCACTCTTCAGAGACTACGTCTTTGGTATATTATAGAAATATTGATTGGCTTCAAATATACTAGTCATAAACCATTGCCCAGAGGTTACTTTTGTTATTGAGATTGTATTACAATTTGTGCCATTATATTAACTCAGACAATAATTAATAGTTCCAAAACCAGGGATTGGTTTAAATTGCATTATAAATGTTCCCTCACCACTAATATAAGGTAAAATCCCTACTGACAATAGCTTTTTCTCCCTTTCTCTTCTTCAAAGCAGCATCTCTCTAGTATAGCTCCTAGACACTGTTTCTTCATGGAGTAGCTCAAAAAGGAAACGGCATTCCAGTTCTCGTATGTTCTGAACTTCACATGTTTCTATTCTGCATCAGATTTCAATTCCTCCTGGCAAATATACAGACCTTATCTGAGATCCAAGTTGGCACACAGTTATCACATCCTTCCTCCTTACAACATACTCCTGCACCCATACTGCCACCCATCCACCCCCCATGTGCACACACACAAGCTATTGAGATTGCTTATGGTCTTGGAAGGCATAGATAATTTGTCTCAAATCAGTTTGATAAAAATCATGCATGAAAAACATTCTTCCTGAGAAAGTCTTTTATTCTGACCCATTCCCAGCTATTTGTAATTGGATTATTTCCACTCCCTGTTTATCTTTAGTTCTCCATCTGGAAGGACAGGATATGTAATGCCTTCCACTAC
This sequence comes from Lepidochelys kempii, assembly GCF_965140285.1. NCBI lineage: Eukaryota > Metazoa > Chordata > Testudines > Cheloniidae > Lepidochelys > Lepidochelys kempii. The sequence goes on from NC_136380.1 coordinate 182,788,187, forward strand.
CACAGCCAACACCGTTTTGTAGACAGCTGGTATGGAAACATCTGCAGTGGCTGGCTGACCGGAGTTTCCAGTTTATATTCTTTTGAGAAAAACAAAATGTGGTTTTAGTCTTCGACTTATCTCATTTTCCAAAGAGATTTTAATCCAGCAAGTACATGTTGGTTTGAAAGCAAAGAAGGGTTGGACTGCTTTGAGAACTGGTAAAGGGATAAGGTACTTTTTAACTTCAATCCAAATCTGGCCTATGTCAATGGTGACCAAAAATCCTTATATTTCACTGGCTGTTTGGTGACCTTTGTGATTGGGATAGTTGTGATTGGGATAGTCCAGTCCGTTCTTAAAGGATAAGTGTCCTTATCACAATTGGTACCTTTCCAACAGTTTTACTGAGATATTTACACATGAATGAGTTTGGAGATATTTAACCTCTCACGCCAAAACAGTCACGGGTAAAATTTTCAAAAGCACCTAAGTCCCATTTTCAAAAGTGATTTAGGGTCTTAGTCTTCTAAGTCGATTAGCTACTTTTGGACGTTAGACTCAAGACAAATGGCATGGTAAAGGAAATGTTCGTGGTTGCTCCCTGGTTTGTCCTTGTTTCTGTAGATAAAGAGCATATGTTCTATTCAGTAGCTCTCATGCAGGCATGGAAAATACTTGAAAAAAGAAATGCAACCTGTGAATCTTTACTAAATTCTTTTTATGTATGGATCTTTTTCATAACTGGATTTTGATATTCAACTTACACTTTTGAATGTTACTTATGCAATATTTGGAAAACAAGTAGGGCTGAGGGAACAAGTGAATTGATGAATTAAGGTTTCAAATTGTGGGCCTTGTAGTATTGACCTTACTTAGAAAAATCTCTATTTGACTTCACTGGGAGTTTTGTCAGAATAAGGACTCTAGATTCAGGGTCTGATTGTGAGATTACTGGTTAATAACTTAGTAGCTTAAAACTACAATTTAGTCTCCTTTCAGCATTTACTTAAAAAGTCTAATATAGCATTTTCCATATCAGGGTTAGGATATTATATAATCATTCTTATGCCAGAAAGTGAAGGAGATGAAAGCCTACCTTGCAGAATACTAAAAGCAGCCTTTGAAAGTAAACGTTGCATTTCCTATGATAATCTCCACGGCCAAAATTTTCACCAAACCATTAGGGGCACAATCCAAATCGGATTGTAGTCAGTCTATTGGTTTAAATGGGAGTTAGACCAGGCTCTCAATGGGTGTAGGACATAGCCAAAAGTTCTGTCATCCAATTACTTATGTCTAGGTTACAAACAGAGCTGATTGAAAATAGGACTTTCCATCCTATGGAAAATTCTAATGTTTCAATATTTTTGTCCCAAATTGGGGAGTGAAAGCCTGATTTTTTTTTCAAAATGAATAGTTCAGAAAGGATGAAAGATTTTGTTTCTGCATTTTAAATCAAAACAAAACATTTCTTGAACTGACTGTTTTGAATCATTTTAACATTACATTGTAATATTCCCATGGTGGTGCAATGCTTCACAGAGATTCAAGTTCACCGGGTTGTCTGATGACCTATTCTCCCATGGCCAAACTATACATGTTGTGATACATCTGCAATTATATGAGTCCCATGATTTATCATGCCACTCGGAGGGAATATTTTTTCATCCTGGGAGATGTAGTCCGACCAGGGAACCCAACCCGCAGGAGACAATGCACCAAATAAAGAAATGCATTTCAGGTCAGTTCAAAATTAAACTGCAATGTTTTGAATGGGTTTTCTGAACATTTAAAAAAAAAGTCAGTAAAACCAAAGTTGTCTCATGAGAAATTTCATTTTGTGGAAAGGTTTCAGAGTAACAGCCGTGTTAGTCTGTATTCGCAAAAAGAAAAGGAGCACCTGTGGCACCTTAGAGACTCACCAATTTATTTGAGCATGAGCTTTCGTGAGCTACAGCTCACTTCATGAAGTGAGCTGTAGCTCACGAAAGCTCATGCTCAAATAAATTGGTGAGTCTCTAAGGTGCCACAGGTGCTCCTTTTCATTTTGTGGAAACTGAGTTTTCCGTCAGAAGATCTTTTCAAAAGAAAATTCCCAGCCAACTGTGATTACCAGGACCACAAAAGTGTCTTCAAGTTTATTTATTCAGGTTCCCTACTATTATTATAATGGAGAACTTTCCAGAATCTGAGCGTTCTCTGGTCCTCAGAGTTTATGCTCTAGGAATAACATTTTGTAACATGAAAAAAAAAATGTTTAGGCTTAAATACAGAGAATTCGTCCATTACCTATAGCTTGCCTTAATTCATTCTAGTTCAGTCAGTATTTCAGATTGCTATACTGCAGTGACTTGCTTCCTCATCATCTTGTGCTAACTTTGCTTATATGAGTAATACGGCCCTGATCCTGTCAATGACACCATTCACATGGAGGCCCCTTTTATCACTGATGGTCCATACAGGTGCAGAGTTGGGGACTAAGAATACATTCAGAAAGGATTATGATCTAAAGCAATCAGAAAACATTTGTTGTCTATAGAGGAAATTGTTTTGAAGGTCTGAAAGTGTCAGCTTCACAGCCAGCTCCTAGAATTATTATTTTCAACTGCAATATTGTTTATTTTCTTTTAACACACTGCAGTTAAAACTGCAAGAACATATATTTTATTGCAGAACATTCCCTCATGCAAATAGCCTGGGAAAAAATTAATGTCAGTGACATATGCTGACCTACTCCCACAAACCTTTTCTCCCCCAGAAAGCTCAATTCTTTGCAAAGCCAGTGCAATCAGAAATTGACATCTGTGCTTCTCACCGATAGCTATATCCTGATCAGAAAAAAAAATTGCAAATTGATTGTTATATCAGAGCAATGAATAGAAACACTATTCTCAATCCAGCTCATTTTGTACTAAAGTTGAACACAGAAGAAGAAATCAAATTTCAAGACATTCATCTGCTCTCATCTTATGGTGGGTGCACTACCTGGTCTGTTCTGTATCTTGGATGGCAAAGTTTCCTTCTACAACATTTAACCATCAGTGTCAATTCTTTGTGCAGTAAGGGTAAATAGAATGATCACAGTAGGCATATATACCAGGTGTCACCAGCCACCCGTGTCTCTTCTCCGGTGCCTATGATTTTAAATTCAAACAGTTCAAATTTTATTTGCACTTCCATTTCAGTGTTTAACTCCAGAGCTTCTTGGTACAAATTCACATCTCCTTTTGTCATCTTCGCCTTCCATCCCAACTGGGAGACCCAGCAGATGCAGAATTTTACTTTTTAATGCATTCAGTAATGACTCATTTTAAAGTGAGTGAAACATTGTCTCTAATTATAGCTGCAATATGTTCCTCAGTGGATTTCACATCCTGTCTAAGCATCACATTATGTTCTTCCAATAATTATAGCCTTTTTTCCATCACTTTAGCTTTTATTTCAAGCCAGTCAAAACTCTTCTTAACAAAGTCAGTCTTTAACTTCATTACATCACGCTTCCCCTAATACTATATGTTCTCCTGATGCTTAAAGACAGTGGTTGAACTGCACCATCTCATAAGGGTTCAGTAGACCCATCCTTTTCCCTACTGGCTGCACCTTGTGCTCCATAATTTAAGATTTCATAAATAACAGAATTTAGTCATGAGCAGGGCATGCCAGAAAACAAGACTTCTGTTTTGAAAAAGATGTCGGGGTTCCCACTTTTTTGGGGGGGGGGATCTGCACTGAGGTGAAGCAGAGACCTTCCCAAATGTTTCACAAAAAAAAAAAAAAGAGACAGATAGTCGATAGGTCAGTGGATAGTACACTCATCTGGGACGTGTGATACCCAGATTCTGGCTGATTTAAGCAGGGACTTGAACCTGAGTCTTCCCCCACTGGCTGAACTAACCATCAGGCTTTTGGCAATTCTAGATGGGGAATCAGTAGGTCAGCATCTCTCTCTCTCCTTCCCCACCCCCAGCTTGAAACTGAGAAATCTTCCCAAAGAATGATTCATCATAAGTGATATTTTTCAACAAAAAGTCTGTTTTTGACACATTAGCATCTTCCATCAGAAATAGTTTAGTTGAAAAATCTTCCTATTAGCTCCAGCCCTGAGCTCCTGTGGATGTGAAGGTAACCTTCAGAATGCTATTTTAATGAAAATCAATGCCGTGAACTCTGAGTTTGCAGACAGCCTGAAACATTAGTTTTGGTAAGTATGAACAGTCCCTATTCCTCTGAATCAGGTATTCAGGATGCTCTAGATAATCCTTAGTCCTGCCATCAGTGCAGGGGACTGAAGTAGATGACCTCTCAAGGTCCCATCCAGTCCTTTGATTAGCTTCAAAGCCTGGTGAAAATGAAGAAGTCAGTCTCCTTAAACGACTTCAGTGCTGATAAAAGCATGCAAGAGGAGGAGACTGGCTGACAATGAGATGATGTCACTACATTCAGAGCACAAACGAGAAAAGGGGGGGGAATATATAAATATTCTCACTGTCATTTTGTTTTGCCATCTCAAGTGGGTATTGCATGGGTTGTGAATGGAGCTTATCACTACTCCCTTCTCACACACCAATGCTTGAATGAATCATAATTCTCTTCTTGAAATATTTCCATTCCCCCCCACACACACACATTTATATTTCCATTTTTTAAAACCTGGCTGAGGTATAAAGTGGTCAAGGTTGCAGAACCATCAAGCATCACCTTTCTGGCATTTGTGATCATGCAGGGAGGAAGGGAGAGAACAGCTACTTCATTATATTTCCTGATTTTATTCTTTGGGTATTCTCTAAAACAGAAAAAAAAAGCTGCTGAAGAAGACAGTTACTAGCCACTTTAGAGAAGTGCTGCCAGAACAATGAAAATGCTTTTAGTCTACTATGCAACTTGACCAAATAAACAGCCTGTTGTGTTTTCTGGTATTTAGCACAGGATTCATACCTTTCCAGTATTCAGAACAGAAATCACACATCTCCCATAGCCCATACATCTCTGTTAGTGCTAAAGAATGTCTACACACATGCCATTAGACTGTCCAAAACAGAGAACACAGCAAAAACACAGTAATATATTCTTTCATTCATTCTCTGACAACAGACACCCTACTCGATGGAGGAGCCTCAGCATATGCTGCATCTTAATCTATTTGTATAAAAAAAAGTATTAGATTGTCACCCACTGCTGTAAATTGGCTCTGAGTGTACTCTAATATGCCAGTTTCATCTATCCACTCTCTGATATCTCTGACAGGCCTCCACTGGCCACGTGTATTTTGTCTTTTTCAATTTGAGGAACTCAAAAACAGCAACCTGTTGCACACAGTTATAAGCCGGGTCTAGGGGTTTCAACCCCTTAAAATATTGGCCCAGTTCTGGTCATATACTTTCATTAGCCAGAAGTAACCCAATGGAAGTAAGTGCACTTCCACTAGGTTATATTGAACTGAATTAGGCCCATCACATCACTTTGGAGCTTTTTTCCCCCTTTAATTTTCTACACTGCCTCATCTATTCCCCTTGCCCATCTGTGAGAGTGGCTTTCACAGAAGGTAACACAGAGTACAGTACATTGATGTACAAATATTGCATGTACATGTGTATAGACCTAATTCTAGTTTTCTACAATGCTTTCCATTACCTTTAAGAGCAGATTAATCTTTTGTTTCAACACTCTCAGGAGGGAGTAGATGGTTTGGGGGAAAGGTACTCTGTCCACAACCTAGGTTGCTATGTCAGAGACAGCACAGGTTAATAGTGACAAAGAGATGCTAACACTTGAGAGCCAATTCTGTTGGCCTACCGTATATGAAATACGTTAATGGTGAGTTAAGTTCCTAGTAGACAGAAGATCACATCATTAAAACAATCAGGATACCTGGCACCCACCTCTACTTTTTTGGTACTCTCCTGGAAGGCAAAGAAGCAAAATCAGCCCATCTTTCTCAGTTGGTCTTCATTTCAGGATGTGTATGGATGTTGATATTGCAACTGATCATGGAGTACCTGTTCAGAAGATCAGCCTACAATGCTAATACTCTTGTGCCATTCCTAAGCAATACATTTATTTGTTTACATTAAAGAAAAGAGTTTGCTTTTTATTTTGTATTAATAGAATATGTCTATGGTGTTTCTATTTAAGCTGGAAGGAATTCAGTGGTGGGTTGTTTCACCCCCCTCCCCCCCCCCCCCAAGAATATTTACCCTAATGATTTAGAAGAATGATTCATTAAATTTGCTGCATACCTCTAATGTTTTTTGTTTTTAAAATGAAGACCATTCAGATTCAAAATAGGCAAGAGAATAGATGTATTTCTTAGTAGGGAGGTGATCTGTATCTAATAAGTATCTGGAGTTGTAGTCGAAGTAGAAATGATAGTGTGTTGTGCCCAAATTACATACTATCCATGAACAATAGCAAGATGGTAAGCAACTCCATTATATGAATAGAATATCAACACTATATAGGGAAAACAAGATGCAGCAGAATTCAGGGGAGGGGGAGGAAACACACTCACAACACAGTAATGGAAAAGGGTGGCACCACAGTATCCTGTGACTGTTTGAAAGGAATTGCAAGGAATAAAAAGGATAAATAAATTTGAAATAGAATTTTCAATGCATTATACATGAAATAAATGCAGAATAAATGATACAACAGAGAAAGTAATGAAGGAATTTAGTTTGATCACCACCATTTGAAGTTTGGATTTCTGTGTAAACTACATGTTTGAGGGTGTGAATAAACTGAACAACAACGGTCTTGTCAAGCTTGACTGGAATAGAAGTATTGCAAATGTTAGGCCTCAAACTTCTGTATACTTCAAAATGTCAGCCTGTCAAAAATAAAGCTTCAGCTTGTGGTCAGGACGCGCTGCAACCAGATAACATTTTAGGCCGATTCCTATATACTTATCAACCCCACATTAACCATATTCAAGATATAGGAACAACTAACAACTGGACATAAAAATTAAATACGCATCCATTATACAACTAGGGCAACCACATAAACAATGTGGCCCACTCTGATTGGTCAGTCTGTTGTAAAACACGGCCGTCAGACACGATAAAAAGGGTGAAGGCATGGGACTGTGTGTGTGTTTTCGGTCATAAGGAAAACCTGACCCACATCCCCTGAAACAAAGGGACGTGCACTTCTCGAGTGTCTGTACCTGGCCAGTGTGGAAAGCGGCCGACTGAAGGGTAATGTATTTTTGGACGAATGCAGGGTAAGTCTACAGAATAAAAAAGTCTGGTAGCTCGAGCCTAATTGATCATAGTTGTATCAATACTGAAGCATAAAATCAATAGTAGGTGGCTGATGCATAATAGCTTTGCATGCATTTGTGCTGGTCTTTTAAGTAGCCCGAGCGAATACCTGTAGTGCTGTCGTTTAGTAGCTCCTAATACATATAGTTGTGTTGCCTTTGAAATATTTTGTCACCAGGAATATAAAACTGGTGAATAAGAGCTTTACTTATGCTTGTCTTTGGAGCTTGTATTATGATCTGCCAGGACCAGCATATGTAGAGTCACTGTTCAGGAATTCACAAATGGTCCACAATATTAGGAGGATGGTGTGGATTGCACTCTCAGCAAATTTGCGGATGATACTAAACTGGGAGGAGTGGTAGATACACTGGAGGGGAGGGATAGGATACAGAAGGACCTAGACAAATTGGAGGATTGGGCCAAAAGGAATCTGATGAGGTTCAATAAGGATAAGTGCAGGGTCCTGCACTTAGGACGGAAGAACCCAATGCACAGCTACAGACTAGGGACCGAATGGCTAGGCAGCAGTTCTGCGGAAAAGGACCTAGGGGTGACAGTGGACGAGAAGCTCAATATGAGTCAGCAGTGTGCCCTTGTTGCCAAGAAGGCCAATGGCATTTTGGGATGTATAAGTAGGGGCATAGCGAGCAGATCGAGGGACGTGATCGTTCCCCTCTATTCGACATTGGTGAGGCCTCATCTGGAGTACTGTGTCCAGTTTTGGGCCCCACACTTCAAGAAGGATGTGGATAAATTGGAGAGAGTCCAGCGAAGGGCAACAAAAATGATTAGGGGTCTAGAACACATGACTTATGAGGAGAGGCTGAGGGAGCTGGGATTGTTTAGCCTGCAGAAGAGAAGAATGAGGGGGGATTTGATAGCTGCTTTCAGCTACCTGGAAGGGGGTTCCAAAGAGGATGGCTCTAGACTGTTCTCAATGGTAGCAGATGACAGAACGAGGAGTAATGGTCTCAAGTTGCAGTGGGGGAGGTTTAGATTGGATATTAGGAAAAACTTTTTCACTAAGAGGGTGGTGAAACACTGGAATGCGTTACCTAGGGAGGTGGTAGAATCTCCTTCCTGAGAGGTTTTTAAGGTCAGGCTTGAGAAAGCCCTTGCTGGGATGATTTAACTGGGAATTGGTCCTGCTTTGAGCAGGGGGTTGGACTAGATGACCTTCTGGGGTCCCTTCCAACCCTGATATTCTATGATTCTATGATTACATGTACTTGCGCTTGTCTTCAATGTAGTCTGCCTTTTGTATTTATTCTTATTCAGTGCTGGTCTTTGGTTTTCCTTTTTTTTTTGTTTATGCTGTTATAGTCAGAAATCATTAAAAGCCTTTCTTGAGGAATAATTAGTAATTCTTACGTATTTTATATGGACACCACTTAACCTCATTACATCTGTGTTGTGTGGTGGGAAGTAGCGAACACCCTGGGGTGAAATAGGGCCCCGAGGCATGCCTCCTTTTTCCTTTATCTCTGCAAAGGGTTGTAATTTTATATATAAACTCAGTTTTTGTATCTTGGTAGAATTATGAATAGGATTGTACAGAAACCCATGCGGATCCTGGTAGTGCTCTGACAGAACTGCATTCTGGTTTAGCCCATAGTGAACCATGAGAGGTATAGTGTACATAATACAGCCAGTCACGCATACTCTTCTTTAAAAAATTGGTTAGGTCTCATCCACTGAATTCAGTTGAAGAATAGCTAGTTACGTCCATGGGTGCAGGATAAAGGGCATTTGTCTCTTAGCCCTGTTTTGTGCACAACCCCATGGACATCCGGATCTATTTGTTCAGTTCTTGCATTTATCTTTCCATAGCATTCAGGTAATCTAAACAGTTAGGGCTTAATTCTGCAAGGAGTTCTGCAAGGAGCATAGCTCTCATCTCACCCACTGGTTTTAATGGGATTACTCACATGTTAAAGTTAGGCAGAGGGTTAAGTGGTTTGCTAGGTCAGGGCCAGAATGCTCAGTACCTTGTAGTGTCTAAGGAATTTATTCTGTAAGGATGTAGGTTTTAGAAATGGTCATGAAAAGGGAATCTGAAAGAAAGGGGATGGGCTGATTACAATTCAGAGGCTGAGGTTGGAATTAGAAAGCTGTTGAGAGGGGGTTCCTAATGCTACTAAGCGTCATCATCTTTGAGTCTTGAGGGGAAAAAAAAAAGAACCCAAATCTGATTTTACTCTTGCAAGATTTGGGTCATAATAAGAGATTTTTCCAGAGATGCTGTCATTGCCTCATTAAGAGGAGATGGTAGCTACCCTCAAGTTGAAATATTAGCCTTTAAAATTTTCTCTTTTTAAAAAATAAGTCTTGTTCTTCTCCAACCCTAACAGGTATGAATCTTTTCAAGATTTTCCTTTAAAAAAAAAATCTTGTTCAAGATCTGAAAGTTTTGGAGCCAGAATTTAAATCTAGCAGAAAGTGCAGATACGGATGATTCTAAATTTATGGTGATGTACTTGCACATCAGAGATTAGATCATGGGCCTTTGCATTGTAAGAGCTCTCATGGAGTCTGTAGAGTGACATCAAATGGAAGATGGTTGCCTTCATTTGTTTGTTCCCTGGCTCCTTTTCGGGTTGACACCATATGCTGTTTGGTGATTTTTGGTGCATCTGTGTGTCCTTTATGCAAAAAGTTACTTTCTCTAATGGATACCTTGTTTGAATATAAAATACATTTAGTTGTACAGGACAAAACTGAATGAAAAAGGCTGAAAGACAAAAATCATGTGCTGAAATGATGCAGTAACAGGATCTCCGAGGGGAAATTGCAGTACTTAAATCTCTCCATACCAGCAAATTTCACAAAATTGCAGAAGACATACAGGTGTTATCAAGTGATGATTGTGCCATTAAACAATGGATGGAAAATATTGAGAATGCGTCAGAAAGCTGAAATTGAGACAGAGAAGTAGAAAGAGGAAACAAGACGCTTAAAGCAAGTCCAAAAGATAAACAGGGCAGAAAATAGGATAACCTATTGGAATGATTATCCAGTAATGGCAATTACATTTGCATTGAAATGAGACTATGCCACTAAATTAGTATCATAGGAGCTGCTAATAAATTCCAAACTGCATGCTACCAAAGGAAAGCTGAATCACATGATGCATTTATTTGCAAAGCCAATTAAAGTTATTGTGGCATAGAGTAGGTTTAGAAAGGACTTCTGAGATACTGAGATCCTAGATGGACTGGAATACTTGGCTATATCATGGACCTTATATCAAACAGAGAATCTTCATATTTCTACTGAACCAGATCTTTAGCTGATCTAAACTGATACAACTCCTCTGAAGTCAATAAAACAGAAGTGGGCAACCTGTGGCCCGTGGGCCGCATGTGGCCCATTAGGGTAATCCACTAGTGGGCTCCGAGACAGTTTGTTTACATTAACCATCCACTGGGACGACCGCCCACAGCTCCCAGTGGCCACGGTTCGCCGTTCCTGGACAATGTGAGTGGTGGGAAGTGCTGCGGGCCACAGGTTGCCCACCACTGCAATAAAGCAATGACATTTTACTCAGGCAGAAGCTATTGCCAATTAGTTTTAGACAGATTTATTAAAGTATGTTGGCAGATACATCTTATTCCTATGATGCATGAAATGAGGCTATTTTTATATGAAATACCACTCTTTCTTCTGAGGGTCTTATCCAGAAGTACTGGCATTTGCCATTTTGGTTACTGAGAGCAGCAGAGTATCTTTCAGATGGATTGATTAATCTCCTTTCCTATTAAGTGGGTGCTACGGATACTTGGAACTGGGGTACCACTGAGCCCACCTGATCCACCAGCCTGGGCTCCCTTTCACACTATGGTATTGTGATAAGTTGCCAAGCTCTCCAAGCTTCCTCTTTCACCAGCATACACACAGGTAGGGACACACCCAGCTACAGCTTCACACACAGTTGCTGAGATCCGCTCTGCATAGGAAGACTCAGCTAAGGCACCTCTAGTTGCTAATGCACACCCACCTCTGGAGTGAAAACCTAAAATTATACCATCTTGCACTGCACAGGGAACTGTACAGTGTAAGATCATAAAATTTGCACCTTCCCTGAATGTAGAGAGATATATGCAATAGCTTTCTGGACTGAGTTATAATTTCCACACACTGGTTTTAGATACAACAAAAACAAGTTTATTAACTACAAACAATAGATTTTAAGTGATTATAAGTGATAGAAAACAGATCAAAGCAGATTATCTTAGTAAATAAACAAAAACAACACACTAGAGAGCTAGGATATGAATTAGCAAATTCTCACCCTGAGTGATGAACAGGCTGGCAGATTCTTAAGGCACAAGTTGCCTTGGCTTTCCCAGTTTTTCATACACAGGCCAAAACTCCCTCTAGTCTGGGACCATCACTTTCCACAGTCCTTGTGCCTCAGGTGTTTCCAGCTGTGTTGTTCTTGGGAGAGTGCTTTCACCCATTATATCACTTTGCCCCTTTTATATCTTCTTCCCACTTGCTGGAAAGCTCTTTTGCTGTTTGTCTGGGTCAAACAGTTCCCATTGTGTAGTGATATCTCTGAGATGTTTTTTATTGTACACAGTTCCTGGGGTAAACCTTGTGCTTGTGCGCATTTCCTCAATAAGCCATTGACATTGTTCAGCCTTTTTACTGTTGTACCTGAAAGGCTGCTTGTTGGTATTTTCAGCCTCACAACATGTTTCAGTAACTCATACCTGGCCAAACTTCATAACTTCACATATGACGATAGCACATACAATCCAACAAGATATTACTGTCTAGCAGATAAGACTTTTAGAATGATACCTCACAAGGCATACTTGGTACAAAACATATCCTAATTACGTGACAGTGATGAATATTGGGGTGCCAAGGTGTCATAGTGGGAATCATGTTTAATTAATGTAAATGTATCTGAACCAACATATTTCATATGTCTTTTTAAAAAAAATCAAACTCCATATCATTCAAATATAATGCAAACAGTTTATCCAACTAAGCTGATGTCCTTGGTTATAACACACAAATATTTATTAATGTTATAATAGCTTAGCAGAAGGGGCTTTTCCTTATTGTTCCCTGAATGCAGTAGAAATATGTAGTTAACAAGAAGTAAGAAATCAATGAAATAATGAATGAAAAGGCTAGAGTGGTCAAACAAAATTTAAATTTTTTTATTTTATTTTTTTAGTTGTGAATGCCAAATGCTAGAGGACAAGTTTGTCTAGGTTGAGGAATATGCAATTGTATAGGGGATGGAGGGAGACGGGCTAGCCAATGACCTCTACTCGCTCTGTTTGCAGTTATGTATCACAACACGGAATAGAAGGCAACCAGAAACATTTTGCATTAGCCAGCATGGATTTAGTCTATTTTTTTCCTCGTCTTGTTATACATATACGTCTTGTTATACATATTATAATGTATGTGGTTACACTGTGCTTAATGTGTGCTGCTGTGTCTAACATGCTTCTGTAAGGCAGCATTAATAATACTTTGAATATACTTCCTCTGTGTTTGAGTTTTAACAAACTGCATGCCAATCAGGTACTTTATTGGAAAGACAAAACCCCAAAGTTCTTGATATTAATTATCCCTGGTACATTTGCTGATTTTACCTATTTTATGAGGAACTTTTAATATTATATACTGGCCAACAATGTTCACAATCAATCAGCAGATGCAAGTTATATCTGAAAGCAAAAAAGAATAGTAGGTTAAGTAATATATATGCTAAAAATGTCCTCAATCTAATTAACGATGTACCTGAACAGCTTTATTTCTAGACCCCATAAACATCATTGGTAAACTGTTCAGATATTAAATTAACTGGACTAAGTGCAGTTTCATTAGAATATGTCCTGATCTTACAAGTTTAGCTCTCCAAATAGTATCTTTCCATATGCTTTCCGATATAGTACACTAGGAACAACTTAACTTACTTTTAAGCTGCTAACAAAATCAAAGAACTGTGGTTTAAGCTCCATTTTGAGAACATTAGCAAACAATAACAAACAATAGAGCATGGAAAAGCCTTCTTACTTCACTCCATGGAACTGAAACAGTGAAGACAGTTACCAATCCCAATGTTATGCATTCTCCAAAGAATCCTTAAGTATCTTTTCAAGAATCTTGTCCAAATTCCACTTACATACATTCTGCTTTCCCATAACTCCTCATAAAATTTCAGTTAGGGAGATTACTCTCTACCTGAAAGTACCATCTGCCAGTTTTAACCAAATGAACATGTGAATTATAAGGGTCTGTCCTGGATCCTCTTAATTCCCCCACTATGGTGGGATGGAAAACAAAATTGTGGGAAAACACACAGGGAGCCTACCTACAGGAAAGGTAGCATATTGTGCCTACAACTAGCTAATTTCTCCTCTTCAGCTAATGTGAGTGGTTGATGGTTGTGTGCAGAAAGGATATATGCCCAGATACAGATATTTTTTGAAACGTTCCCTTTTCTTAGCATACAGAAATCCAAATGGAAGAATTCAGCTTGGTTCACAGTATCATTAGCTGTTCTATGCCCTGTGATACCTGATTCAGGATTACCTGCATGGGAGATAAAGAAAATAAAGATGGTCTTGTGTTTGTGGCATTGAACTAGGCCTCTATAAATCTGGATTCTATTGCAGACTAAGTCTAAGACTTTCAAAGTTACCTTGAGAAAGTCATTTAAGCCAACATTTCCAAAAGTGTCCACTGTAGCTGCCTCAATTTTTGGATGACCTACTTAAAACAACTTCAGAAGTTGCTCAACATCTTTGTAAATCATATCACTTAATGTCTCTCAGGTAGATCATCAAAGAATACAACTAAACAGCTGTACTTCAGAACTTGATACGTTTAGCACATTCTATTCCCATCTACACAGTTTTATGATGTAGGGTCACTGTGATTCCTTCAGTGTCAACTGACAAGGGTTACAAGAATACCCAGATTCTAGCAAGAGGAGAGTGCTTGGGTGATTAACAGGCTGGTGGTGTCCAGGAAGTGACACCCAATTAAGCACAAGCAAGTCTCCCACATACTGGAGGCTGGGGGTAACAAGGTGAGTTACAGTCCTTGGTACCCCAAGAACCATAAAAGTTAAATAGGAACCTAAGTTGTTAATAATGTAGGTTACATAAGCATAAATGTTTATCTTTGCTAGCATATCTACTTCATCTGCTTGAGGGAATAATACTAATCTATCTCATTAGGATTATTGTGAAGTTTAATAAATTAGGAACAAAATGTGTACTGTTTGTTTGCTGTGGTGAGCACTTACACAACTTGTCAATGGTAACCAAGCATAGCTTCTGCTTTGCATGAATAAGTGCTTGCCAGACTGAGTAAGGACTGTGCAATCAAGCACTCAGTGTTTAAATACTTGGAGATCTGGATATGGAAACAACAACAGTAGAAACAAAGTATATACTATTCCTAATTATTTTTTTCATACACTTGATTTACATCAGTTTTCCTCTTGTTAAATTGTAACTAAACAAGTAATGACAATGTATCCACCTTTTGAGAAGAAAGATAATATAAGCTGGAATTAAAGTTTATCTTTCCTTTCAGCAGAGATAATTTTCCCCTGGCTTGAACAGACTAAAGTAGGGCAGGTTCCACCTCAATACTACCCTCATCCAACTCTATAAAAATGTACAGTGACTACATTTTGAAACTGTGTTACATATCTATGCTGTGGGATATATATTACAAGGGTAAATTTGCTGAAATACCTGTTCTTTCTCTCCTGTAGTATCACATTTGGGACCTCTGTCTGCAAAGTAGCAATCAGCCTGGGTTTCCATTTTTGGTGGAAATACCTGACCTCCACTAACCTATATAACTTCATGGTCTTCAGTCAAAACTAGAGAGTAGCAGACAGGATCTTGCCCTGCACCTCCTCTTGTTAACAACTCTATCCCTTTTCCTCTCATTTATTTCTAAATAGCTGCTGTTAAAATGATTCTGCTTGGGCATTAGTTATTGCATGTTTCTTATTTTACTCCCTCCCTTCCCGTCCCCATATGACATTTCTTAGGGCAGCTTTGCATTATGCAGCAATCATGCTCCGGCAATAGAGTCTCACTTTTAAATTACTTTTTAAATCCTTGCTTATAATGGACCAGATGCTGATCCCCTTGCACACAGTGAATAGCAGCACACTCCGCAAGTATCTCCGATTAACTCCAATGAGGCAACTTTTGGGGAAGGATGTTACTCTCAATGAGAAAGAGGCTCAGAATCTGGCCCATTTTGTATAACACTGGAACTCGTATTGTTTCCAATAACTATAGACCCCATTGCTGGCTTGTGTGAAGGGTAAGAGGAATGAAGTTCATAGCTTCAAACACTAAAATATCTCCAAAGATCAGAGATATTTCTGTTCTTGTTTTTGTGTTCTGGAAAGATTCAAAATATTTGATGATTACCTAGCATCTAGAAATGATGTGATTATATCTTGCTATGGCTACCTGATGACAGTAAACTTGCCTGAAATTACAGAGTTTAAGAACACCCATAATCTTAATAAGAAGAAGTTTCTTAATTATATTATTATCTAGATAGAGTGAATATCAAGCTGTATCAGAATTGGGGCTGGCCAGAAAACAATTCAGTTTCAAAATTTGTTTTTTGTTCTGATGTAGAATGAAGATGAGATGTTTCAAAAATTTTCACAAGAACAAGATCCCATCACCTCAGAATAGCTAATAGCCTGATGGTTAGTGCTCTCGCCTTGGATGTGCGGTACCCGGGCTCAAGTATCTGCTCCAGATCAGGGACTGAATCTTCAGCTCCCATGTCCCAAGCAAACACCCTAACCACAAGACTATTCTGGGGATGGTGTATGTGTTTCTCTCACCGTCTGCCCCAAACCTGGACCAGAGAAACCTTCCTAATGGCATTTTCATCAAGTCTGGCATTGTCAAAATCAGTTTTGAAGAAACAGCATTTTCTGGTGGAAAAAAAATAAATCAACCCACTCTAATCAGAATATCTACATGTCATGGTGAGACTTCAGCAGTGCAACCATGTGGCTGTTCCCTGGTATTTCCCCTGAAACTATTTAAAAGAAATCTAGGGTGTTCCACTTACACAAAATAAAGTGTTGCTTGAACTATCATATTGTATTTGTCATGCTCAGAATCTTTTTTTTTTTTTTTTAGCCTTTAAAGACATCTACGGGACAGATTCTCAGTAGGGGTAAATCAACATGGTCTAAGTCAGGGGAACAATGCCAATGCTGCATTACTTAGTCCTGAATACGGCAGGACACCAGGTAATGCAGCAAGTTAGTGGACATGTCTTTTACTTCCCTAAACTAGGGTTTGAATCCCGATAGGTTTTGAGAGTAAGTGAAGGAGATTGTAGTGATTTACAGGGATGTGAAACACTTCAAATTTTCCTATAATCTTTTTTTCATTAAACTTGGTGTTTTGAAACTATTTGGCACCTCTCACAATTTCATTCAAGTGCTCATTTTCCAGTTAATAAAAACCACCACAGCTTATAATGATTGACATTCTCTACTTCGGAAATACCCAGGGGTGAAATAGCATGAGTCTTGTAGGTCAGGATACTTCTGCATTTAACAGGGTTATATGGGGAATCATGTATTCTGCCTGACTTCACTTCTATTAGCACAAATTTCACATTAAAAAAGTACTATCCAATTGTATAATGCAGAAGTAACCCCTACAGCAGTGCTGTGTCATGTACATTTTCACAGAATATCATAATTAAAAAGTACATACGTTATATTAATGCAATTTTAAGGTTATACAGTTAATGAATGAAAGGTCAATGCTTAATGTACAACCTTAACTCTGTCCCCTTGCATGTCTTAATATAATAATCTGATCACTTGAGTTCAATAAGTTTTGAGAACACAAGGAATGCATATTGGCACCCTCATTAAATCTTGATAACAACCCTGTGAGATATATTCAAGAGGAGCATCAGCTATAAACCCAGACCTAGGGGACTGGATCACAGTTGCCAGCTTTCACGTGGTAAATAAGCACCCCAACTTTCACAATAAGCCTGAAACAGGCATATCAGCCTGAAAATCAAGCAAATCCCATTTCAAAACATGGTCAAAACAAGCCAATCCCTAAGAACCCCAACACTCTATGTGACTAGATCCCCCTGGCGTGCAGTCTGAGACTGTGGTGGGCGGTGAGCCCGTTGTGCACCCCTGACTCTCTCCCCTGCTTGTCCCTGCTTTCCGATCAAATAAAAAAAAGCAATAAGCAACAAGCTACAAGCCAAACAAGCAACACGCTACAAGCCAATTAAGCCAAAAACAAGCCCAATTTCTGTGTTTTTTTCCATGGGTTTGGCATGTCTGGACTGGATCCAAAGTTCCAATTCTGGTCAAACTGTGTATGTCCAGACAATATGCATTGAAATGGAGTTAAGATTTCAAGTGCATATCCTAATAGGCTACATCTACATTACAAATTCAGGTATAATCATAGTTGCCAACTTTCTAATGTGGGACTTTCTCTGCTTCAGGCCCCACCCACACCCAAACCTTCCCCCACATCCCCACCCAACTTTTTCCCACCCCTGCTTCACCCCTGCACTGCCTCTTCCCACCCTGTTCTGTCCCCTCCCCGCAGTGCCTCCTGTAGCCACCGAACAGCTGATCCGTGGTAGGCAGGCAGCACTCAGAGGGTAGGGGAGGAGCTGATCAGCAGGGCTGCCAGTGGGCAGGAGGCACTGGCGGAAGAGGGAGGCACTGAGAGGGGGGCTGCCTGTGGGTGCTCAGCACCCACCATTTCTTTTGGAGCACCCATGGAGTCAAAGCCAATAGGTATAATTATTGCACAGGTAGCATACTTGCACTACCTTTAATCTAGCTAGCATGGGTAACCATAACAGTGAACAAATTTCATGGGCTTCAGCATTGCCTATCTTCCTCAGTGCAAGGCCACGGGGGACCCTGGATATGTATTCAGGTTGCCAGCCCAGACTGTCACATCTTTACTACTATTGTTACCTGCACTACCGTTCAAGCGGCGAACAGCAGAGAGGCTAACAGAGGAAGTTTGCCTGGGATCTGTCTGAGAGGAGGTATGCTAAGGGCTGCATTAGGGAGGCTGGGTTGGTGAGTATCTGAGTGTCTGTTGTGGGGACAGTTTGACCGTGTGCTTGATTGTTTGTTTGTTTGAAAAGTGTGAATTGGGAGTTCTTTGTTTCAGGTGAGCCTGGAGTAGGCCTGACTGTTATAAAAAAACAGTCAGCTGCAAATCAGCTGAGTGGCGAACAGCAGAGAGGCTAACAGAGGGAGTTTGCCTGGGAGTTGGCCTGGGGAGAGCCCACTGAGGCTTACATCTTGCCAGCTTCTCTGAGTAGTTACTACAACTCCTGAGGAAGCTTGTAGAAGGAAGGTAATATGGATGGGGAGCATTCAGCTGTTGTGACCTGCACTGGATGTGCCATGATTGTCTTTCTTCCACAGGACAGAAGCGACTTTATCTGTACAAAGTGCAAGCTGGTCTCCATATTGGAAGAGAAGGTTCAAGGTCTGCAGCAACAGGTATCGACCCTGTGTTGCATAAGAGAAACTGAAGATTTCCTGGACAGACATCAGGATATGCTTACGGGCACAATGTTCTGAAGATTCAGAGCAGGCTGCACAGCAGGGACAGGAGGATGGGGAAGAAATTTGGCAGCATGTGACCTCCAGAAGAAGAAGAGGGGAGCGTCCATGTACCAGCAGTGCATTTACAGGTAAGCAACCATTTTCATGTTCTCTCCACAGGTACGAGTGCGGAGAGTGGACTAGATGATACATCTGAGGGAAGGGAACAGAAGGAGACTCCGCCGATTGGAAGGCATGAGATGCACTGTCCTAGGAATGGGGGTTCCACGATGACCACTCCCAAGAGGAGGAGGTGGATGGTGGTGGTCGGGGACTCTCTCCTCAGGGGGAGTCATCTATCTGCCACCCCGACTGGGAAAGCCGAGAAGTCTGCTGCTTGCCCGGAGCTAGGATTCACAATGTGACGGAGAGACTGCCCAGACTCATCAAGCCCTCGGATTGCTACCCCTTCCTGCTTCTCCATGTGGGCACCAATGATACTGCCAAGAATGACCTTGAGCAGATCACTGCGGACTACGTGGCTCTGGGAAGAAGGATAAAGGAGTTTGAGGCACAAGTGGTGTTTTCATTCATCCTCCCCATAGAAGGAAAAGGCCTGGGTAGAAGACGGTCAAATTGTGGAAGTCAACGAATGGCTACACAGGTGGTGTTGGAGAGAAGGCTTTGGATTCTTTGACCATGGAATGGTGTTCCAAGAAGGAGGAGTGCTAGGCAAAGACGGGCTCCACCTAACAAAGAGAGGGAAGAGCATCTTCGCAACCAGGCTGGCTAACCTTGTGAGAAGAGCTTTAAACTAGGTTCACCGGGGTAAGGAGACCAAAGCCCTGAGGTAAGTGGGGACGTGGGATACCGGGAGGAAGCACGAGCAGGAGAGCGTGAAAGGGGAGGGCTCCTGCCTCATACTAAAAAAGCAGGACAAACAGCAAGTTATCTCAAGTGCCTATACACAAATGCAAGAAGCCTGGGAAACAAGCAGGGAGAACTGGAAGTCCTGGCACAGTCAAGGAATTATGATGTGATTGGAATAACAGATACTTGGTGGGATAACTCACATGCCTGGAGTACTGTCACAGATGGATATAAACTGTTCAGGAAGGACAGGCAGGGCAGAAAAGGTGGGGGAGTTGTATTGTATGTAAGAGAGCAGTATGACTGCTCACAGCTCCAGTATGAAACTGCAGAAAAACCTGAGTGTCTCTGGATTAAGTTTAGAAGCATGAGCAACAAGGGTGATGTCATAGTGTGAGTCTGCTATAGACCGCCGGATCAGGGGGATGAGGTGGACAAGGCTTTCTTCCGGCAACTAACGGAAGTTTCTAGATCGCAGGCTCTGGTTCTCATGGGAGACTTCAATCACCCTGATATTTGCTGGGAGAGCAATACAGCGGTGCACAGACAATCCAGGAAGTTTTTGGAAAGTGTAGGGGACAATTTCCTGGTGCAAGAGGAACCAACTAGGGGCAGAGCTCTTCTTTATCTGCTGCTCACAAATCGGGAAGAATTAGTAGGGGAAGCAAAAGTGGATAGGAACCTGGGAGGCAGTGACCATGAGATGGTCGAGTTCAGGATCTTGACACAGGGAAGAAAGGAGAGCAGCAGAATACGGACCCTGGACTTCAGAAAAGCAGACTTTGAGAACCTCAGGGAACTGATGGGCAGGATCCCCTGGGAGAATAACATGAGGGGGAAAGGAGTCCAGGAGACCTGGCTGTATTTTAAAGAATTCTTATTGAGGTTACAGGGACAAACCATGCCGATCTGTAGAAAGAATAGTAAATATGGCAGGCGACCAGCCTGGCTTAACAGTGAAATCCTTGCTGATCTTAAACACAAAAAAGAAGCTTATAGGAAGTGGAAGATTGGACAAGTGACCAGGGAAGAGTATCAAAATATTGCTCAGGCATACAGGAGTGAAATCAGGAAGGCCAAATCACACCTGGAGTTACAGCTAGCAAGAGATGTTAAGAGTAACAAGAAGGGTTTCTTCAGGTATGTTAGCAACAAGAAGAAAGTCAAGGAAAGTGTGGGCCCCTTACTGAATGAGGGAGGCAACCTAGTGACAGAGGATGTGGAAAAAGCTAATGTACTCAATGCTTTTTTTGCCTCTGTCTTCACGAACAAGGTCGGCTCCCTGACTGCTGCACTGGGCAGCACAGCAGGGGGAAGAGGTGACCAGCCCTCTGTGAAGAAAGAAGTGGTTCGAGACTATTTCGAAAAGCTGGATGAACACAAGCCCATGGGGCAGGATGAGCTGCATCTGAGAGTGTTAAATGAGTTGGCAGATATGATTGCAGAGCCATTGACCATTATCTTTGAAAACTCACAGCAATCAGAGGAGGTCCCGGACAACTGGAAAAAGGCTAACATAGTGCCCATCTGTAAAAAAGGGAAGGAGGATCCTGGGAACTACAGGCCAGTCAGCCTCACCTCAGTCCCTGGAAAAATCATGGAGCAGGTCCTCAAGGAATCAATTCTGAAGCACTTAGAGGAGAGGAAAGTGATCAGGAACAGTCTGCATGGATTCACCAAGGGCAAGTCATGCCTGACTAATCTAATTGCCTTCTATGATGAGATAACTGGCTCTGTGGATGTGGGGAAAGCAGCGGACACGTTGTTCCTTGACTTTAGCAAAGCTTTTGACATGGTCTCCCACAGTATTCTTACCAGCAAGTTAAAGAAGTATGGGCTGGATGAATGGACTATAAGGTGGATAGAAAGCTGGCTAGATTGTCGGGCTCAACGGGTAGTGATCAATGGCTCCATGTCTAGTTGGAAGCCAGGATCAAGTGGAGCGCCCCAAGGGTAGGTCCTCGGGCCAGTTTTTTTCAATATCCTCATTAATGATCTGGAGGATGGCGTGGATTTCACCCTCAGCAAGTTTTGCAGATGACACTAAACTGGGAGGAGTGGTAGATATGTTGGAGTGTAGGGATAGGATACAGAGGGACCTAGACAAATTAGAGGATTGGGCCAAAATAAATCTGATGTGGTTCAACAAGGACAAGTGCAGAGTCCTGCACTTAGGACGGAAGAATCCCATGCACCGCTACAGACTAGGGACCGAATGGCTAGGTAGCAGTTCTGCAGAAAAAGACCTAGGGGTCACAGTGGATGAGAAGCTGGATATGAGTCAACCGTGTGCCCTTGTTGCCAAGAAGGCCAATGGCATTTTGGGATGTGTAAGTAGGGGCATTGCCAACAGATGGAGGGATGTGATCGTTCCCCTCTATTTGACGATGGTGAGGACTTATCTGGAGTACTGTGTCCAGTTTTGGGCCCCACACTACAAGAAGGATGTGGAAAAATTGGAAAACGTCCAACGGAGGCAACAAAAATGATTAGGGGACTGGAACACATGACCTATGAGGAGAGGCTGAGAGAACTGGGATTGTTTAGTCTGTGGAAGAGAATAATGAGGGGGGATTTGATAGCTGCTTTCAGCTACCTGAAAGGGAGTTCTAAAGAGGATGGATCTAGACTGTTCTCAGTGGTAGCAGATGACAGAACAAGGAGTAATGGTCTCAAGTTGCAGTGGGGGAGATTTAGGTTACATATTAGGAAAAACTTTTTCACTAGGAGGGTGGTGAAGCAGTGGCATGGGTTACCTAGGGAGGTGGTGGAATCTCCTTCCTTTGAAGTTTTTAAGGTCAGGCTTTGACAACGCCTTGGCTGGGATGATTTAGTTGGGGATTGGTCCTGCTTTGAGCAGGGGGTTGGACTGAGGTCCCTTCCAACCCTGATATTCTAGGATTCTATGATACCTAGTTTAAGCTAGTAGCATAGGTAAGCATACCCACACAATTACACTTCATGTGAGATGTAGCTATAGTGGTAGGGGAAAATACATTACAGGGTTGTACTTACCCCGAAACTAAGCATTGCACACCCACAAAATTCAGATTTAAGTTTAAACTCAAACATGTTAATATCTGGAATCATAGAATATCAGAGTTGGAAGGGACATCAGGAGGTCATTTAGTCCAACCCCCTGCTCAAAGCAGGACCAAGCCCCAATTTTTGCCCCAGATACCTAAATGGCCCCTCAAGGATTGAACTCACAACCCTATGTTTAGCAGGCCAAAGCTCAAACCACTGAGCTATCCCTCCCCCCAAAGAAGAGCACACTTAGGAAACACAAACCTTAATGTCGCCCTGTAGTGACACTGATAACTAATCAAATGGATATGATTGAGGCATTTTAACAGCATTTGTAGTGTCAGAACAGATTTTTTAAAGACCCATTAGAGTTTTGGGTTCCCTCCCCATCCTCTCCCCCATATCTTTCCCCTTATGGCATCACTACAGGTCGGACCTATAAATGGGGATAAAAAGAAGGCACAACAAACATTACGATAGCAAAACAGTTGCTCAGGTTTGCACATTTGAGTACTTAGCAATATATGTCCATGTTTTATGGGCAGCTTTCTTTACCCTATTTACATTAAAAACAAAGCTACTTGTGCTTCTCTTTTTCCCCCTCCTCCTGCTGACTTCATTCCATGTTTTTCCTCCAAACCTCAACCATTCACTGCCTGCCTACTTGAAGCCTCACCATCCTCAGACCCAATGATTTAGCCTTTGCAATGATTAAAGTTGATTCAAACAGGAAAAGAGTCTCACTGCACCTGCCGAAGAAGAGGTGGAACTCTTCCTCTGCTTTATCACAGCTTGTGCTCCTCCCTGGCCTTCAGCTATACCCAGGGCCTACCAATTAGTCAACTTCCTCTTCAGTTACCTATCCTTTCCCACTCCAGAACTCTATCTCCCAATCCCCCGCAAAGCACTCAGGATCTGCTACAACAGAGGGTCTTTTCCTCTTCTGTAGAAGTTGCCAGCATGGTCTTCCTCACATGTCTCCTTCCTGGACAAAGCCAAGGCCTTACCTTCCTGTCTGGGAAATGCAGTAGACTCCAGCTAACAAGGGACTCCTGGAAGAGATAGCTGCTTAGTCCAAGTGCCCAAGCCATAGATCCGTGGGGGAGAAAGAGGAGGTTCAGGTAGCTCCCTCCCCTTTCCTGTCTCTGCTGACAGTCACCGCTGTGAAACACAGACACTCTCATATAATTAAGTATTCAAAAAATAACAGTTCAGACAAAGAAGACACCATCAGCCTGTTTAAGATGCATATTACACCTAGTTCTAAACTATAATAATGAATCATGTTTTCAGTTTTAAATAATAATTTTAATTATAAATTCTACATTCTGACTGTAAGAAATTTAAAAAATTAACATAACTGAACAAAAAGCTTGGTACAACTAAGTTCTCTTTGGGTATAGATGTATGTAGAGAGTGCATGTGCGGTCACTATACCGTTCAGCATATACTGGGCCAGATCTTCAGCAGGCATAAACAGACTTTGACTTCAATGGAGCTTCAAAGATTTATATTAGCCATAATGATTTGCATTAGCTGGTATCAGAGTGGGCTTCTGTGTTTGAAGACCATGGTTTGAAGGTAAACACACAAAAAACTGAAATTATGCGAGTAGGAAAGACAGAAGAAGAGCTGTTGATTGAAGTTTCAGGAGAGAAGCTGAATCAGAAAAAAGAATGTGTGTACTTGGGAAGTATATTTACTGCCATTAGAGAGAGAACTGGCGAGCTAAGAAGAACCCAATGTGAATGAGTGGCCATGAATAAAGGTGGTTGGAGTGCTGTAGCCTTGGCTATAAAGTAACAAATAGAAAGGAAAAGTATCTGCTGCCTACATTTTGGAAATGGAAGAAAAGAAGATACAGGTCATAGAAAATAATATACTGAGAAGAATGCCAGACAAGCAGAGAGAAGACATGGAATAAATTATTAGGAAGATTAACTTGACACTCTCTGTGTTAGATAGGCTGGCGAGTACATGTTTGGGATGGACATGTCATAAGAATGATGACCAGCAAAGAAAGCATGAAAGGAAGAGGACAGCAAGAAAGAAGATGGAAGACTGAGGATATGATGACACTATTGAGAGATGTTTGAAGGGGAAAAAGGACTGAAACTCTAAGACCTATGAACCCGTGCTATGGGCTGGAAGGAGTGGCAAAGAATTGTGAGCACATCTGACCCCAGATAAATTGGAAAAGGAATTAAGAAGTGAAATCAAGCAAGAATCAGGGCAACACTATTCCTACAGCTATACACATTTCTGCTATCATGGAATTGATGCACAGATAGTGAAGCAAACCAAAGGAAGCAAAGTTGGACTCAGTAACACATCAAAACACAATAGAACATATTCTCAGCTCACTGCATGGGCAGGTACATGCATAGATCTCCATGCATCCCCATGCTTGCTAAATGGAAATGGACAAAATCAATAGCAAAATAAATTGCATTTTCAAGTTCAAAGTACTGCAAGTAGAGGAGAGAGAATAAAGTCTGAAAAACTACTGAACAGAAAGTACCTGACAGTGTCCTTTTTGGTGCATAACTTATTTTTGGTTAGCATTTGTATTGTGATTTATATAGTATTGATGTGGCTGTGCCTCAGATTAATGGAATAATCTGGAATACTATTAGAAACCAGCTACAAATTAATGACAAGAAATAGATAAATTCTGATAATCCCCTTGTCTGAAAAAGAGAGAACTAATAGATAAATATAAGTAATGTAATGGGAGAAGTATTTTAACAGGTAGTAATGACCTCATAACTCAGCAGTGCTGAACAAAAAGCATGAGTGTTTTTTCCCTTGCTATTCTCAATATATTTCTATCACATTCAGGGAACGATAAGGTGTTCCCCTATGAAGCTACTTTAACATCTGTAAATTGTTATATTATAATCACAACAGTGATTTGATGGATAAAATATCTGTTTTCTGTTACAAATGACATGTGCTAATATAATGTTACAGGGTTCTGTGCTTCCTACAAATTCTTCAGACATTTTATTTACAGTATTAAATTGATTGTTATATTTTGAAAATATTTTAAATAAAAAATTGCATTGCTTTTAACAAAAATGTGTAAACGTCATTCAAGAAACAAAAACAATGCCATGTACCGCATTAAGATTCACGTGCATTTCATTTTCTCTGAGCACACACCTTGCTGGGCTTTGTTTTAGCGCCCCAATTTGATTTCCTATTAAGTTTATATTTTTGTGTTATGCAGGGTATACTATTTTATCTAGGGGAAAATATGGGAGCCCTCCTGTGATTAGCTTAAGAACTGCATGTTCCCATGAATGTTAGTAAGAAAAATGGGTGGCCCAGTGCATGATGTGTTTGAATTTTATTCCAAATATAGTCGATATGTAGACTGCTCCTAACTCCTATATTTTGATCTGTCTATGGTGACGGAAAATTGAAGGGTTTTTTTGGCAAGTTTTCTTGAGCCTGGCAAGACGATAAGGAAAATACTCTTTACTATGCATACTCTCCCTCTGCCTTTTCCTCTCTTTTGTTTTTGTTGGCAGGTTTACCTCTACAAGTCTCATGACACTGTTCCTTCCATTCTTCTTCCAAGAATAATCATGAAACCTAAGTGGAGCATCCAATTGTTTTCATTCCAAGTCTAAAACCAACAAAACTGTTAAACTAGACATGCCGGTCTTTACTACCTACCACTCACACATTTGTAAGATTTTTCTTGAGATGTTCACATGAGCTGTCTCTTGTTCGCTTTTTAAGCACTTCCCATGGGGAGTTTGAATTTTGATGATCATATGGAAGATTCATCCTCTGAGACGATGTAAGAGAAAAAAGAATGTATCTAATGGCCTTCAACTTACTCTCCCCTCCCCCACCTTATTGACTTTTTTGTTTACTAAGCCAAAAGCATCTTATCTTTCTTTCTTGTGCACCTATTACTCAAGCTGAACACCAGGGGGATCTATTAAGATTGCAATTGATAGAATAGGAATGATGAAGTTATTTTCTGGATAGGACCAGTAATTTGATACAATGTTGTTTAAGGGCCAAATTCTGCAGCTAGTACACCACTGCCTCAGCCTAAATGAGGAATCCATATCCATTGGTTGCATGAGTAAGGGCTATAGGATGGAGCCCTCAGACTAATGTTCCACTGCCTTAACTCCACCTTTTTAGGAATTATCATTGAAATTATCGTTTCCTCTTGCCTTGATGGTTACAGCTTCCTTTTCTCCGATCTCCAACAGTCTCAGGTCTCCAGGCTATCATATGTGCAGGGTACAATGGACACTCAGTGCTAGACAAAATAAAACCCTCTCTATGTGGGAAAGTTGCACTGGTTTTACAAAAGATCTGAATGAAAATCAGTTTATATTAAACTAGTACAACCCCAGGATGAACACACATTTTCAGTTTAAGAGAGGATTGCTTGAGTTTAAGTGAATTAGGAACAAATTTAGATTTACCTGAAATAAGCCATTCTTAAACTGAAATTATTGTTTCCAGGGGTTTAGACCAGTTTAACTAAATTGATTAATCCTGGTCTACATAGTTTTTGTATTGATGTAAGTATTTTGGTTAGGGGGTAAAAACATATTTTCTGAAATAGTTATACTACTATAACCCCTAGTTTGGCTATACTTATACCCACATAAAGGTGGCTTATACTGGCATATTTTATGCCCCTTCCTGTATGGGAATAAACTATACAAGTTTAAGACACCTTTTTATCAGTATAACTGCATCTGGATGGTTGGAGTTATACCAGTTTAACTATACCAGTATAGCTGAAGTAGTATAATTTATAAATTGATTAAGGCCTTGTCTGATCTGGTGCAATTTTCCCATGGAAAACATTCCCAAGGACTAAGGTTTATCTGACTGTTTCAGAAATATTTTTTGAAGCAAACATTACAGGATAATTCAATTTTAGACAATATCTGGTGGCCTTCTGACTAAGACATATGACTTTTTCAGAAATAAACCTTCCTCTTAGTGACTTATAGGAGCTATTGCCTCTTGAAATGATCTAGAGTGCCCACAGGGCTATCAGCAGCACTGCCATAGGAGTATTTTTATTAAAAAATTAATTTACTTCTTAATCTTTAATTTCATATATCCAGAGTGGCAGAGCTCTGACCTTGTCTGAGTGGGTCCCACGCTTCCTGGCAGATTACACTAGCCTCAGAGGCTCACTATGACCCCCTACATAGCCCTTCTCCTTCTAGAGGCAAGGGTCACAGCCTACTGAGCCATTTTCATCATAAGACAGCAAGGAGGTTGGTGAGAGAATTCCCACAGTCTCTGTTGTCCCTATGGGCTTATTCCAGAACAGTTTAGCCTCCTGTCGTGACAGGGGCCTGTCTTCCCCTCCCAGGAGGTGCTTCTGTAGTGGCAGGTTGGGGGGAAACCCTGGCCCGCCCTCTACTCCGGGTTCCAGCCAAGAGACCCTAATGGCAGCAGCTGTTGGCAGCCGAACTTTTACCACCAGAGTTGTTACATTTCTTTGGGCCACTTCCCCAAAGCTCTTCCGCTTCTCTCTCTTAACTCCTTCTTCACCCTTACCTTAGGGCTCCCTTTCCAGTGGCTTGAGGATGTCTTCATTACCCAGCCCTTCAGCTGCATTTCCTCTCCTCTGGCTCTCCTCAGCCTGACTGGTATCCCAGACCTGTGGATCCTCCCCTTAGCCTAGGGGGAGTTCCCTTCCTGGATCCCAACAGGACTACTCTGCTGTACACAACTGGCCTGGGTCTATCACACCAGGCTAATGTGTAACTGGCTGAAGTGCACTAGCCAGTCGGAACTGTGCTTTAAATGGTAGTGAAGATCACAAGCAAAAACTATTATGGTGATCTCAACCCAAAGTAGATAGCTTATTAATTTTATATTGTCAGCCTACTTTAATCAGGGTGACAGTCTCTGTTCCAAAAAGTTGAAGGACTTGAATAGCCAGAATGAGGTTTATTGGTAGAGCTGTGTGGAGAAGATTTCACAGAGCTTGTCTGAACTAAGCGATGGACAGAAAGTTTAAAATGGACCTCAAAACTTTCTCTGCACTTATGTCTCTAAAATCAAATCTCCACTTTAAAGGCATGGAGTTTGTATCATTGAGTTTTTGCACAAAAGCACACAGACACAAAACATGTATGCATATAAGACAGTTATTTAGCATGGGCAAGACACTTAAGAACAAAAGAAAAAACTGATTGACCATAACTGCTTTATATTTTGAGGTAATTTTCAAAAAAAAATTTAAACACACGAGATTAAAAAAAGGACTGCAGTCCATCCTTCATAACAGTTCCAGATAAAATAGTACTACGCCTGTTTAATTCTTTCTTACAAAAAAAACCCAAACCCAGTTTTAAAATACACCATTGTCAATGCTGCACAAAGCCACATCATTTAATAAATAATCATGATTTTAATATCTTGATATTTAAATATTTCTTTGTTAGTGAAAATGCTATAGTATGACACACCCTTTTTATTGTAGAGGCTAGAGGTCTATTGACCTTGCTTCTAAAATTTGAGCCATTTCTACATATAATTACCAAAGTAGCTGCATCGCAGCACATGTGAAAACAAATACAGGTTATAGAAAGGTCACTCAAAGAAAACCCATGGATTAAAGAGAAAATAAACAAGACCTCAATATGTTTTTGGTAACCTGCTAGTTTTGACAGAGTTGCAAGGTTTACTAAGTAGTGTACAATAGAAGAACTTCTGTATTCTGAACTACGTGATGTATTCAGTGTAATTGTAACGTTCCTGAGAGACTTACTGCCAGTTGCATGGTAAAACCCCTGTGCTTTCTCCCCAACTTTTTGTATACTGTAGGTATTGTAATATTTCTATAAGGCAGATTTTTTCAGGGCAATAGGAAATAGAAGTAGTCTTTTGGGAGTTTCTGCTGCTAGTTGTAGAAAACAGATTTTTTTTTTCAATCAAGAGTAAAAAGCTCAATCTCACATCTCTCTCAGTAGGTTCGTGAGCACAATTGTAACAAAAGATTCATAACTTGCTTATAGTGCAGGCAGGATAAATCTGAAAGCCACCCTTTTTGCAATTATGGATACTTGCTGTACAGAATTTACAGTACAAGAAATGGCACAGCAAGTTTTCTGTTCTTTCTGGGGGGAACTTCCACTGTCTTCTTCCAGTTTTTTTACACTTACAAATGAAACATAACTTCCAAGTCTCCAGCAGTGGATATTATTTGTCATATTGAGTGACAAATAGTTTGGGGCTGTCGTCACCCTGTGTGGTGACAAATAGGTTCCTAAAAATCTTACTGAGATGAAGTGGCAAAAAGCAACAGCAAAATTTCTACAGTCAAGAAAATCCATATGTTTGCCCTTGTTAGAGGCAGCACATATCTGCAACTTGAGACAAAAATATAATATACAATTGGATCATTTCCTACAAAGGATAGTTTATGACAACACTCTTCAAGCTACCTTTTCAACTTTTTCCTTTTATTTTCCCTAACTAGATTGTTGGCATTTTGCTTTGTTCCAGAAAGATATATATATATATATATATATATATATATATTTACAAATCTATCTTCAAAACACATTTTTCAAATAGCACTCCCTGTGTACTATATTGCAGAAGGGGCATAAAATAAAAAAGACAACAGAGCTTTCAGGTAGAAAAAAAGAGACAGGTAAGATGAAATTCACCATTACAACACTCACCACAAAAGGGAACTGTAAGACATGCCACAAACTGACGATTTTTCTTGCCTCTTGTGTGGCACTAGTAGCTTCATCTTTGGAACAGCTTTAAAAACATTTGTGTTGCACAAGTACTTAAAAGACGCTTTCACGGGGGAGGGAAGATTTGACTATTATTACTTCAAAGACTGGTATGAAAAAATTACAGAAATATCCAAAACACTATGCCTGGAAGTAATACGGGACTTTAACACAGCAAAACATAAGGTGTCGAATAAGTTCTTGGAATGTGTTGGTGACAACTTTTTTGTTTCAGAAGATGGAAATAAACAGGGGTACAGCCATTTTAGAATTGATTCTGACCAACAAGGAGGAATTGATTCAGAATCTGAAGGTTGAAGGCTATTTGGGAGAAAGTGATCATGAAATGATGTATTAATAAGGAAAGGAAGGAGTGAGATCAGCAGAATAAGGACAATGGATTTTTTTAAAGCAGATTTTAACAAACTCAGAACTGGTAGGTGTGGTCTCATGGGAAGGAAATTTAAGGGACAGAGGAGTTCAGGAGAGCTGGACATTTCTCAAGAAAACAAATATTAAACGCGCAACAGCAAACTATCCTGATGCGAAGGAAAGAGAATAGTAAGAGGCTAATACGGCTCTGTCATGAACTCTTCTATGACCTGAAAATCGAAAAGGTGGAAACATGAAAAAATTGTTGAGGACTACAAAAGAGCATCACAAGCATGTAGAGGTAAGATCAGAAAGTCTAAGGCACCAAATAAGCAAGGCAATAAGAAGAGGTTCTTTAAATACATTAGGAGCAAGAGAAAGATGAATGAAAGTGTAGGTCCTCTAGTTAGTCATGAAGGAGAGCTTGTAACAGAGAATACCAAGTACGTTGAGGTATAATGCCTATTTTGCTGGTCTTCACTAAAAAGGTAAACTGTAACCAGACATTATTATTTGTGTAAAGTAACAAGAAAGGGAAAGAAACAAGCCAAAATAGAGAAAGAACTGGTTAAAGAATATTTAGAGAAGTTAAGAAGCTTGATGAAATAGGGTACTTAAGGAATTAGGTGAAGCAATCTCTGAACCACTAGTGAGTATCTTATAGAACGCGTGGACAAAAGAGGAGATCCCAGAGGACTGGAGAAGGGTAAACAAAAAAAATAAAAATAAACAAGGACTGGCCAGCTTAATTTCAATAGCTGGAAAGATCCAGGAACAAGTTAACAGTCAATTTGTAGGCACCTAGAGTGTAAAGAAGATAAGGAATAGCCAATGTGGATTTGTCAAGAACCTTTCTTTGACAGAGTTATTGGTGTAGTGGATGGGGTAAGCTGTAGACGTGATATATCTTGATTTTATTAAGGCTTCTGACACAGTCCCCTCTGACATTCTCATAAATAAACTAGGGACATGTGGTCTAGGTGAAATTACTGTAAGATGGGTATGGGTGCAAAACTGGTTGAAAGACTGTACTCAGATGGTTCACTGTCAGCCTCGGGGGGGCATCTGGTTGCGTCCTGAAGGTCCAGTACTAGTCAACATTTCCATTAGTGACTTGAATAGTGGAGCGGAGAATGTGCATATAAAATTTGAAAATGACACCAATGTAGGAGGGGTTGCTAGCACTTTGGAGTACAGGATTAGAATTCAAAGTGACCTTGATAAATTGGACAACTGGACTGAAATCAAGATTAAATTCAATAAAGAGAAGTGCAAGATATTACAGTTAGAAAGAAAAAAAATCAAATACACAACTGTAAAATGGTGAGTAACTTGGTAGGTGGTGGTACAGCTGAAGAGGATCTGGGGTTATAGTGGATCACAAATTGAATATGAGCCAACAATGTAATGCAGTTTCAAAAAATGCTAATATTGTTCTGGGTGTATTAAGAGGAGTGTTGTATGTAAGTCACAAAAGGCAATTGTCCCACTCTCTTTGGCTCTGTTGAGGCCTCAGCTGTAGTACTGTGTTCAGCTCTGGGCACCACCAATATGGGCAAATTGGAGACAAAAATGCTAAAGGGTTTAGAATACCTGACCTATATGAGAAAGTTTAAAACACTGGGCATATTTTGTTTTGAGAAAATACAACTGGAGGGGTGAGGGGGGGGGGAGAGACCTGTCTTCAAGTATGCTAAGGGAGGTTATAAAAGGAATGGTGACCAATTGTTCTCCACGTCCACTGAAGATATGACAAGAAGCAGTGGTCTTAATCTGCAGCAAAGGGAGATTTAGGTAAGGTAGTAGGAAAAACTCTCTTACTATAGGTTTCAGAGTAACAGCCGTGTTAGTCTGTATTCTCAAAAAGAAAAGGAGTACTTGTGGCACCTTAGAGACTAACCAATTTATTTGAGCATAAGCTTTTGTGAGCTACAGCACACTTCATCGGATGCATCTGATGAAGTGAGCTGTAGCTCACGAAAGCTTTGCTCAAATAAATTGGTTAGTCTCTAAGGTGCCACAAGTACTCCTTTTCTCTTACTATAAGGATAGGTAAGCATTGGAATATGTTTCCAAGGGAAGTTGTGGTAACCCTGACATTGGAGGTTTTTTAAGAACAGGTTAGACAAACATCTGTCAGGGATGGTCTAGGTATACTTGTCCTGCCTAAATGCAAGGAGCTGGATTCTCTGACCTCGAGGTCCCTTCCAGCCCTACATTTCTGTGATTCTATGTCTGCATTATTTTGCCTGAATATATGTCTATTCAGATGAACACTGAATGCCTGGACTCAACTGCAGTATACTGATTGGTTGTAATTCAGTACAAGTCACTGAAAACATCTTCAGTCAGTCAATAAAGAGTTTAAAACAAAAAGCCAATCAAATGACAAATTCCAAAGTGATTTGCTAACACGAGAAACATGGTCAGATGGCATTCATAAAGAAGGAGACAAAACTGCTACCCACTAGTGATTGACATTTTTGTCTTTCAGTAGGAAGCTGAACAGGTTTGTCATCAGAGCTGTAGCAAGCTATTAGAATTAGGAAATAAGGCTACTTATCATTTGCCAATATACAAACAAGGATGCATGAAGTTAAGTATTTAACAGCTTGTCCACACACAGAAGTTGTGTCAGTTAAACTAAAGGTCTGAGTTGCAACAAGTTATATATTCTGGTGCAGGTTTGTTTGGATACTCTACATCAGTTTAAAGCTGGCATACAGCAATGTAGCTTGTCCCTGAACCTGTACCATTTTAAGTATTAGAGCTGTTTCTTTGGGACTCATTGCTTTTAAGTACTTTCGGAGTCTAGTCTCTTTTGTGTTTGTGTGCACGTGAATTGGCATACAGAATAGGATTGCCATCCCTCATGATTTACTGGAATAGGTATGTTTGACAGAAACCAAACCAGTCTGTCCTAATGAAAAAATTTACTTCTTTTAATATTGTTTGATCCACATAAGAACAGCCATACTGGGTCAGACCAAAGATCCATCTAGCCCAGTATCCCCAGAGGGAATGAACAGGCAATCAGGTGATCCATTCCCTGTCGCTCATTCCCAGCTTCTGGCAAACAGAGGCTAGGGACACCATCCCTGCCCAATCTGGCTAAGAGCCATTGATGGACCTATCCTTTATGAATTTTTCGAGTTCTTTTTTGAACCCTGTTATAGTCTTGGCTTTCACAAAATCCTATGGCAAAAATTTCCACAGATTCACTGTGTGTTGTGTGAAGAAATACTTCCTTTTGTTTGTTTTTAAACCTGCTGACTATTAATTTCATTTGGTGACCCCTAGATCAGAAGTGCCTTTTTTGAGATGGCATTTTTTTTGTGTGTATGTTAATTTTTTTAGTTTCACACTACCGTATACTTAATAGTCTTTTATTCCAGTTAAGAGGCTGTTCCATTTTGCAGAGGGCACCATGACAGTAATGTTGCTTCGATCTCACGGCTGAAACATGCCACTCACTTACTTGGTTATGCTCACAGAGTTACAGTTAAGCTCTTCCACCAAGGAGTTCTAGGATAATGCCTGAGCTGTGTCTAGGGTGACCAGATAGCCAGTGTGAAAAATCGGGACGGGGGTGGGAGGTAACAGAAGTCTATATAGGAAAAAGCCCCAAATATCAGGACTGTCCCTATAAAATTGGGACATCTGGTTATCCTAGCTTTGTCCAACTGCTTGTTCAGTGTCAAGAGCAGCATCTAGATTCCCATCATGGAAGGCACAGCTCACTATGTGCCATTGCATAGAAAGAGCAATCTACCAACCCAGAAGCAGGTGATCATGAAAGAAAATAAGTTAACGTTGACTTCTTAGGCCCTCTGTGTGTATCACAGCAACAGAGGGACTGAGAGCTATTAGGAGAGCAGACACAAGATTGAGAATAGGTGTAAATACTAGTAAAGGTGTCCAAATTAAAAGGAATTATCCTGAAGGTGTCCAAATTAAAAGGAATTATCATCCCAGTTAAGCATCAATCACCACTATTTAGTATCATTAAGCTTAATATATAAGGATACATGATTATTTGACACAGTTTAATCCCATATTTAATTATTTAGTTTTCATTACACATGATACGGACATACAGATGAGGGAAAATTAGAGTGTAGGAGGATTTGACTGATGCAGTGCAGTCTCTGGGATTTTTTCCCCTGCCAGCTAGTGTATGCATGTTACATTTTAAATTTTTTGTCTGCATAGTGATCATCCTGGTTTGTTTGTTTATTAGTGTCTATGCATGATATAATGTCCACTTAATTTTGATCTCCACTGATGGAGATGATTAAAAAAGGATCTGTTCTGATTATTCATGTGGATATTGCTGTTGGTGACAATCTGCAAAGGCAGAGCTATTTTACTACATGTATGGATATTAGTAACTGCTTGAGGTGTATGTGGGAAATTAATGTGTGTCCAAAGACAAATAAATTATTGTATTTGTCATAAACCATATCTGAGTAGTTGGGTAATACAGTATACCTCATTGTGGGACTCCATATCATTTTTAAATGGAATGAAATAAAGTGATTGCTTTATCCTGTGTACTTTAGTGGCCTATGGCTAAGGCAAGTATGTGACTATTTTGAAAGTTAACATACTGGATATTGTAAGTCAACATTTGTCCAGTTGAATTTAATAAAAATCCGTAACATTTTAATAAAACAACCAAGAGAATCTAAGATGCATTTTCAACCGTCTTTAGAGGAACTATAACTAGAGATCAAAAGGTCATTCTTAAATAACTTTGCAATAATCAAGTTCATTCATAACAAAATAATGAGTAAGAGTCTGTTAATCACTATGGAAAGTAACTACACATCAGTATGGACAATATGTCATAACTTTGACTCTGATGCTGACTTCCTCTGATGCTAGACAAGTTTACTTTAGCTCGCTGCCTCAGTTTTCCCCTCCAGGGAATCTACCAAATACTCATAACAAAATGTAAGTTAAAAACACTTAGAAGAAGTACTCTAAGAACAAAGGTATTATTATGGCTTGCCTTATTGCTGCATTTGTTTTTGAGAACACTGGATTAATATTATACTGTCTCTGCTGTTCATTTGGCATTGCCTGTTAACTGAAGCATTACCACTTCTTCCTGTGGCTACCACAGTTAAAGTTCTTACAATTTCTTCAGCTCTTTATACAAGGTCCTCTCTTTTCTGTGGGAATCAGACTAGGGACATCAGAAATTGCACATTATGCATCTTTTGATTCAAAGTCACAGGAAGAAGAAAAACATTACAGATGAGGACGTTCCTATAAACATAAATAAGAGTAATGACATCCTCACCAGTAGCTGTCTGCTACCAATGGAAATAGGATTGTGATTTATCCTTGCAACTGCTGATCAAGTAATGTTGACAACACGTTTCTCTCTCTCAAACATTTATTTCATTAGTTTATAGATTCCTTAAGTGGTATGTTTCAAACCCCACAATGGAGCACTTTAGTGCATTCAGATTTAGTTTGGTTTCAAGTTTCTTTAGCCAGTCAGTATGAATAACTTATTTGACATCTGCTTATAGACTTTTCATAAGCACTGACCTCAAGTTTTATTCATACCTCTTTAATAATGTTACTGTTCTATCATATTTCAGTGTTGTGAACACTCCTGATATCACAAGCATAGTAATTTCAGACCATGTTTCCCATGACCTCCCCAGGGCTTATCCCTTTTGCTGCTGGAGTAATAGCAGCTCCTTGCAGTACTGGAGGATCCTGCATGCTCAGAGTGGGACAGATTCCCAGAGAGAGCACAACAGGAACACCCCCATCCCCGAGCGAAGCAGCAGTACCCCCATTACGATCCAGGGAGATCTTGTTAATGGAAACAGGAACACAGGGGCAGCCCTCTTTCTAGGAAGTTGGAGATAAGGGCTGTCAGGGTTCCCTCTCCACTCTGAACTCTAGGGTACAGATGTAGGGACCCACATGAAAGACCCCCTAAGCTTATTTCTACCAGCTTAGGGTAAAACTTCCCCAAGGCACAAACTCTTTGCCCTTGGAGAGCATGCTGCCACCACCAAGTGATTTAACAAAGAATCAGGGAAAGGATCACCTGGAGTTCCTATCCCCTGCCCCAAATATCCCCCCAAGCCCTTACACCCCCTTTTCTGGGAGGCTTGAGAATAATATCCTAACCAAATGGTTACAAAGTGATCACAGACCCAACCCCCTGGGTCTTAGGACAATAGAGAAATCAGTCAGGCTCTTAAAAGAAATGGAACTTTATTAGAAAGAAAAAAGGTAAAAGAAGCACCTCTGTAAAATTAGAAGGGAAGCTAATCTCACAGGGCAATCAGATTTAAAACACAGAGGATTTCCCTTTGGCCAATAACTTTAAAGTTACAAAAAGAAAACCAGGAATACACCTTCCTCTCAGCACAGAGAAAATCACAAGCCAAAACAAAAGTAAACTAACGCATTTCCTTGATTGTACTTATTAATTCTAATGGAGTTGGATTGCTTGCTTTCTTGATCTCTCTCCGGCAAGCACACAGAACAGACAGACAAAAGCCTTCCCGCTCCCTCTCCCCCCGCACCCCTAGATTTGAAAGTATCTTGTCCCCTTATTGGCCCTTTTGGTCAGGTGCCAGCCAGGTTACCTGAGCTTCTTAACCCTATACAGGTAAAAGGATATTGTGCCTCTGGCCGGGAGGGATTTTATCGTACTGTATACAGTAAGATTGTTACACTTCCCTTTATATTTATGACAGAGGCATTTGGGACAAAATACAAGGGAGGGGCGTAGGGGCTGCTGGAGTGGGAACAGGCATCCAGTGAAGTGCTCTGGGCAGTGGTGGAGATAGGAAAGGGGGAGGCTGGACAGAAAGCACACAAGGGAGCCAGTACTTCCATATTTGTGTGCATATTTTATATGCATTTAAGGCTGAATTTTCAGCCTGTAATTGTCACCCCCTCCACACACATTACAGGGTTCACAGTGAGTGTTCAAAAGCCAGAAAACAGACTTATGATTTCTTATTTATTTAAAATATACCTCATGATTTTTAGGCCAGTCTCATAGTTTTGGGTTCCAAGTCATGACTGTAGATAGTATAGTCATGACTATTGTTCGCAATACTGATATTTGTACTTAAAAATAAACCCACAGGAATACTATAAAAACACAAGTTTAAGACGAGCATGTGTGGGGTGGTGGGCATGAGCATGAGAATTTTAACAATAAGTCTATTGTAAAGTAACCCATCACTTTGTAGAGCAGTGTGCTATTTGATTAACCTATTGTATTCAAAGTCATCAGAGCAATGCCATTTTGATAGCAAATCTTTTTTATACTGATTTTGTTTCCAAATGGATATTAATTTTGATTTTTTAAAAATGTCACTTACCACTTCAGTTACAAATGGAGCAAAGAGGTACTGGCAGTCTTATGTAGTATACTAAAAGCAAGCCTCTTTATTTAAAATATAGAACAATTGTATTGTCTTGGACTATTTTCATTATCCACATGATAACTCAATTCATATCCATCTCAGAGACAAATCTCACTTTCAGTATAAACACCAATAGGAGTTTTTACTTCAAATCAGGACAGGAATTTACCCTATATGTGAGAAACTGGCAGCACTTTGCAAAAGTCCATGTGCAAGATTCCACCAGGACTGGGCCACTTGTGTTTGTAATGTTCAAGTGGGGCTGAAAATGTCACCTTTCCTTGACTTCAAGCACTGTCACTGAGTTACATGCAATTCCATGCAGACTCCAGCAGCCCTTCCTGGAATGTAGCACAGATGACTCAGGCAGTGTTTTCTCAGAAATTGAAATGTGGGGAGGGAAGGTTGTACAAATATACAGGGGGGTGACGGCTGATGAGGGTTGAGACCATGAGGGCGAAGGTGGACTGTGTGGCATAGTAAAAACTGAAAAGTGTTTCACAATGATTTTATTAGATTTAACTCATGTTTTAAAATCATCACACAAATTAAAGTTGGCTACTCAAGCCTACTATGAAGCTCTATAACCCTCTTGCTTTCTTGTCCTTGTGCACAACTCTATTAATAAACTTTGAAAGCAGTGCAGTCATCTTGGTGGTTTCTCATGTGTCTGGTACTTCCAGTCCTTCATGATATGTTCATGATCAGGCAGAAGACTACTCCTTTCAGAACACAAAATTCTATTAAATGAGGAAAAAGAACACTCAACTGTAGCTGTTGTGACTAGGAGTAGCAAGGGATGAATTCCTATTTCTTTCATCCCAGGAAACATAGCTTAAAGTTTGGGTTGAACCACTAGTGATGAACTCAAATCTTCATTCATTCGTTGTATGATATGGCCCTCTGTGTTCAAATTCTTTATTCTGTTCTGATCACATAGCAGCCCCATTGCTGGTAGTGCCTCACTCTACTCAACTGGCAGTGTTTTATAAGACAGCATCTGTAAAAGCTACATACAGGTTGAGTAGAATCCAAAAGTTGCTGTTGTAGATTTGTAAGAATCAAGTCTGTGCGCTTTTTCAGCTGGCTTAACAAACGCTTCTTGTCCTCTTCACTTAAGGAGTCAATATAAGTGCCTTCATTAGCCAACTTCTGAACTGAAGTCTTTGCTTCTTCCAGTTATGTTTTCATTGGCTCTCTCTTTGTTTGAGTCAAATTTAGCTTCTATTATTGGACAAAGATCCACTACTGCTGTAGCAGATACATGGATGGCATTGTTTAATGACCCAAGTGGTTTCAACAGTAGACGTACAAGAAAGAGAATAGGAAAAAAGTCTTCTCTAAACTTAGTAGCAAAAGTAGTCCATGAGCCTCACTACTTAGATCCATCCCATCTTGGTAGATGCTTTCCAAAGCCAATAATAATGGTTGCAATAATTTAAGACAACAGCCAAGGATTGCTTATGAGAAAGCCAGTGGGTTTTCCTAGGCTGGACTCATTTGAACTTCTATCTCAGTGTATCTTCTATTTTTTCCAAGATGTTCAGTACTTTTGGACTCTTGCTGAAAAAAAGAGTATAATGAAGAAATTAAATGTTCGAGCAGCAGAATCTTCAAAAGACATTTAAAAAGCCATACTAGTGCTAGTTGGTATAGTTGGCCTTTGTAGCGTGTATAGAAGAAATTAGGGTTACACTTTTCTCTGAGCAAAGCTTGTACTCCACTATGTCTTCCAGAGAAGTTTGCAACTCCATCAAGCAGCCATCTCTTTGCGGTTCAATGTACAAGCATTTTACGCTAAGATGTGGGTTAAAGCAGTCGATGTGTTTTCTATAACCTGCGCATCTAGAAATGCATCTGCTATACTACCACTGACATCAAGATAACATATGTACTGACTTAATACTTGATGTCCATCTGCATCAGTGCATTCGTCGGCCATGTGTGCACATTTTCAACTGCTAAGTCTTTCACGGTTGCACAGTCAAGTTTCTTGCAGACAGATAGTGAGCTTTTGCCAGTCTTGGTTGGAACCAAGTGTCCAACTTCACGACCAACAGGTGACAATGCACTTAACATTGGTCTCCAGTCTGTAGTGTGTGGTATCTCTTGCTTAAATAGAAAGTATGATGCGACAGCCATTTTTGTTTGCATAACTGTGTTGTCGCTTCAGCATTCTTAACAGCCTCATTAGAGTACTTCTAAAATTGGCTTTGACAGTGACTGGCTTATAAAGTTTTCTGCGTGTCGATGCAGTCCAGAGGCTTGCTGTTTTGCAGCCGTTGAATCATTATACCATTCTCTTCTAGATCAAAGAGCTCATTATTAAAATATATTTGTTCCTCATGTACACACTAATACGTTGCACTGATGCTATTATGTTTGATGAATATTCAGCAGGAGATTTTTCCCCTTTTCCTTATTTGTATTTCCTCACCTTACTAATGTTGGAGTGTCTTTTTTCTATAGGTTAGTATATCATATACATCAATTTGTTACCATAGCCCTTTTGTGGTTAGGTATCATTTGTTATTTCTGTCCTAACCGGTTATTTCAGTTCTTTCCAAGTTACAGGTTGTGGTGTACCTGTTAAATTTAAAAGGGTATGAACTTAGGAAGCTCCCTATGCCAACCTACTTCAATGCGTCCTCTATGTTAAAGGTCACAGACATATATAGACCTTATGCTTTAGCTCATCACCATCTATCTAGGTGAAAAAGTTCCAAACATATGTATGTGAACTTTGCCTTAGCTCAACATACAGGATGTGTCCTGTAGGTCCCTTGTGTTACAGCCAAAATATACTCTAATATAAACCTATTATAATAAAACAAACAGCCAAACCCATAAGAAAATAAGAAACTTATAAGAAAAGATATATAGGCAAGCAAGCAGGCTAGCTTAGATGTATCTCATACCTGTTATGTTTGTCAGTTTGTTTCCAAGACACTTCTGTGGTTGAATCATGCCCCTGTGGTCAGAACTTCCCCTTAACTCTATTTTCAGCTCCCCAAATACTTGCGGTTTTTCGTTGGGCCATTTATATGTTCAAAGTTCATAGGTCTCAAACCTTATGCTAACTTGCTGAAGCTAATGTGTTACAGGATACAGGCCTGAAGGTTTCTTGCATTACTGCTGAATATAATGCAAAACAGTGACTATAATAAAGGCAAGCTAGCGCACTGGGCTACAGTAGCAGTGAATATAACATAGGCAAACTAGCACACTGGGCTGTACAGGAAGACTTAGCATCTTCCAAGACTCAGCCCTAAGTGACCATCACTAAGTGGGAGCAGTGTAGCTATGCTAAGCATTTAAATAGTGTTATTTAGTAAAAAAAATGCCTGCTCATTATGCTCCTCATTCTATTCCTTTTGGGACTGTTCTCTCAGACTCCCTACCACAGTGTAAATCCACATTAAACACATTTGTTTGAGTTGGCCATGCCTTAATTTGATTTGTAAAGTACTGTAAGGCCTCTGCAGGAGCGGTGCTATATTGATTGATTGATTGATTGATTGATTGAGAGGATGTCATGTTTTAGGACAAAGCACTCAGTAAGAGTCAGAATAAGGGTTGCTGTTATTCTTTTAACTCTTTTTAAGGAAGCTTTTTTGGTACAAAGAGTTTAGATGATTCATAAATCAGGATAAAACAACAAGCCAATGATCCCCCACTATCATTCCACCCACAAAAAGGGCCAGATCATCAGCTGGCTACATATGGTGCCATAAAAGTTCATTCATCTGTATAGCTATACAAGAAGCGAATAGTATATTAATCCCAAACTGATAATGATCAGTTTATGTAATACAACCACTTAGTATAACATCTTCTATAGAAACGGTATCAATAACAAAATTACAGAATTAAAATACATTAGAAGACGAGAGAAAAAAAGAAATAGGGTGAGGGAGAACAGTTGTGTTTGTCAGTGAAATTTGAAAAGCAATGATAAAGGGGAGATAAAATAAGGTTATTCCAGATGATGGAAGTCTCAGAGGAGACAGATATTTGATCAAAACCAAGAAGATTAAACAAGGGACAAAAAGGAGGTTGGCATTATTGGAGAAAGAGGAATGAATGTTGAGAGGATACTGTGGAAAGGTTCATTAGGTCGGCTGAGAAAGCCTACCAAAGTTTTTAAAACAAGAATTTATTTTGAACTGAATACTGAAGTTTATGGCAAACCAGTAAAGGCTTGCCAGACTGGTGATGTTGTTACACTTCTCAGGATGGGTGAGAAGACTGGAACCAGCCTTCCATATGAAGAAATTGTCAAAGCTCCAATTTAATGTAGTTCTGACAAGTTCCACCAGATAATGACCTGTTCCAGAGTCCGGAGAGAGGGGATTTGGGAATATCATAGGGAAAAAACTTGGATTAGTCATGACAAAAAATTTAAAATATGAATTAATCACTTTGATGTTCTAAAAGAGGACCAGGGGCTACATTCAGAAGGAGGGGAGAGGGATTAGGTATCTAACTGCCTCTTCACAAGCCAAAATCCAACATTTAGGTGCCACTGATAGGCACAAAACCATGACTCGGATGCCTCCTAACCCTGTACATGGCTAATTACCACAAGTGCCTAAATGTTCCCAAGCTGCCTAAGTCCCATAGCTAATGAGCTGCTTGGAGCCCTAGCTCATGCTGAAGGCGTGGCAGAATTCCACCACTATCTCACCGACGGGGCCTGATTTAGAAGGTGTGCTCTGAGCATGCCTAACCTCCACAAAAGGTAGTGGCTGAAAATATTGGGGGCTGGCTAGCATGTGAGCATCCCAGAATTTAGGCATACATCTAGGGTGTGGGAGACCCAAGTTCAAATCCCCAATCTGTTTGATTTGCAACAGCGACATGAACCTAGTTCTTCGTCATGATAGGTGAAGGATGTGACCACCATGCTACACAGTTAATCTACTGCTCTCTCTCTCTGGCCCAATAAATATTTATTCATTTATAAAAAGTGGA
This sequence comes from Lepidochelys kempii, assembly GCF_965140285.1. Taxonomy (NCBI): domain Eukaryota; kingdom Metazoa; phylum Chordata; order Testudines; family Cheloniidae; genus Lepidochelys; species Lepidochelys kempii. Next base: position 182,831,436 of record NC_136380.1, read on the forward strand.
ACAGCTTCAGCAGGCAAGACTGAAAGACACTTGTCATAAATATAATGGGGAGGGTAACAATCTTCCTGTATATAGTACTATAAAATCCCTCCTGGCCAGAAGCACAATATCCCTTTACCTGTAAAGGTTGAGAAGCTCAGGTAACCTGGCTGGCACCTGACCAAAAGGGCCAATAAGGGGACAAGATACTTTCAAATCTAGGGGTTCGGGGGGAGGGGGAGCGGGAAGGCTTTTGTCTGTCTGTTCTGTGTGCTTGCCGGAGAGAGATCAAGAAAGCAAGCAATCCAACTCCATTAGAATTAATAAGTACAATCAAGGAAATGCATTAGTTTACTTTTGTTTTGGCTTGTGATTTTCTCTGTGCTGAGAGGAAGGTGTATTCCTGGTTTTCTTTTTGTAACTTTAAAGTTTTTGCCTAAAGGGAAATCCTCTGTGTTTTAAATCTGATTGCCCTGTGAGATTAGCTTCCCTTCTAATTTTACAGAGGTGTTTCTTTTACCTTTTTTCTTTCCAATAAAGTTCCATTTCTTTTAAGAGCCTGACTGATTTCTCTATTGTCCTAAGACCCAGGGGGTTGGGTCTGTGATCACTTTGTAACCATTTGGTTAGGATATTATTCTCAAGCCTCCCAGAAAAGGGGGTGTAAGGGCTTGGGGGGATATTTGGGGCAGGGGATAGGAACTCCAGGTGATCCTTTCCCTGATTCTTTGTTAAATCACTTGGTGGTGGCAGCGTACCCTCCAAGGGCAAAGAGTTTGTGTTCTTTTGAGATATCAAAAGAATAAGAAGAGTTTTCAATGACAGAAAAAAAACAGAGTGTATCTAAACTTAGCACAGGGCTTATATAAAAGAATTGCTGTAGTGCTTTTCTAAGTGTCAATGGAGAGACCACATCTAGCACATCACGCTAGACTACACTTCTACAAAGATCTAAACAACTTGTAAGAAATTAATTGAAGAGACAAAATAAGGGGGATTGTTTAAAGAAAGATTAAGAGAACTAAACACATATAGATGTGATAAACAAAAAATAAGGGAGAGGAGTAAGACAATTATCTATAAGTATTTAAAAAGGGACCAATAAGAAAGAAAAGTGTTAAGGTTTTTCCAAAGAGGTGCCAAAAGAAGAATTTGGATTACATTGAGTGAGGATACAGTTAGGGTAGTTGTGAGGTCTATTAGACTGTAGAATAGCCTCCAAAGATAAGTAGCATGAAGTCCCCATACTGAGGCATTTAAAACTAGAAAGGACAAAATTAGGCAGTATTATAAGGAACAATGCTATATTGGCAGAAAAACTGACAAGATGATCTACTAGCCCTTTTCCATCTCTAATAACCATTATTTTATAATCTTGTAGACTGAAAAAAAAATGAAATCAGACAGGCAGTTGTAGACGGTAGGCAGGGTCCCCCGTTTTATAATTTAACATAAATGTCCGATAAAATTTGTAAACTACTATATTTGAATAGAAAAAAAGGACCTGCTAAAATTTACAAATAGACACTTGATGATTGAGGAAATACAATCTTCTTAACCCTTCTTCCATTATGTTAATTGAACTCTATACATTCTATATTGAAAAAGTCAGATACGAAGATGTATTCTGAGTTAGTTGAGTGAATTCACCAATAATATTGCCTGTTTGTAGTAAATATACTGTACTCAGTATAAACTAGTTAACCAGTTCCTGGAAGATTAGACATGTCACTAATTTTTGCCCTTCACTTTTGCCACAAAAAATTTATTGTGGAAATGGGCCTACATGACATTAAGTGAGCTGGAAGCACTTTAAGCATGCAGACTCCCTAAGTTAATTGTACTTCACAAGTTATTGATATGCGTAACTGCATGTAATAACAGCTACTTGCTTAGAAACAGTAAGGGCCCTTGAACGTCCACTTCACGTTCTCATAAATGTGGTCTTACTACATATAGCCATGCAGAGTTAACCCACCAAGTTGAAAAGTCCTTTGGGGGTAACTTCCAGCTGCCGCATTACACTCTTCTGAACTTCTTACCACTTCACATAATATAGAGTTTGAGACTAGTACAATTGTCACGATGATTTTTTTCATGTGCTATTCTGCCACATGAGAGAGAGATAGAGGAAACTGAAGGATTTTTATTCTTGTCTTTGCCAACATTTCTTCATACTCTGAAAAAGAAACCATTATACTGATTTAAATGCAGCATTTTTTCCAAACAGGATAGTTTTATATTAAGATTTTTCTTTGTGTGACGAAGCAGTCAAAAGTTTTACAACTCTGTTTCATACAATTTGTGTACATTTTTCACCAATGGATAGGATGAGGAATCAGGAATTAATCTCTTTAAAAATTTAATAGCAATTTAAGATAATTTAATTAAATAATTTAAAAGTAGCAATACTGCATTCCTTGACTACAAAACAATAATAATTTGCATAATTACAAGTGGCAGGGTAGAGAAAAATAAATGTATTAATCAATGCATTTGTTTCACTTAAAAAAATCTGAAAGACTTCAGAGTTTTCATTTGTTGGTTTGGCTTCAGATTCAAGGAAGACAACAGAGTGAACAGTATAATAGAGAAGAGTTAAAAATCCTAATTATTATTCAGAGCAAATTTGGTGAATCCCAAGATCATTTTGATTGGACATTTGTAACAGAAATGTCACAGCCACAGGAGCATGAAAGCAGCAGCTGTCTGCTGTACAGAGCAATTACTTCCATTGGATAGATTTGGGGAGGTTGCAATAAGTTATTTCAAATTAAAATATCCTACTAATGTTTTATCTTTGCATATTTCCTTTTCCCTTAATCTTCACAAGTTTTAGTTTTTTTCTCCTGCATCCATCCAGTCAGTAATGTGTATTAAAGTAGTTTGAAATGTTCAGCTACGTGGGAACATAAATCCAGCAGGTCAACCACAGACACTCTTGGGGGACTTTGTTCCATTTTTGCTGGAATTAAAACAAAACAATCAGGAGGCAAGTGTCACAGATACGGTGATAGCTTATTAGTTTGAGCTCTCATATCCCTGCAGATCTCAGCAACCTCAATCTACTTCAAAAATGGCTTCCTTGGGTTACCCAATCTTCCTGCTAAATAGGTCAGCCTTCCCTGGAGCCAAGGCCTGCAGCCCTCTGCATGGATCATTATAGTTGGATAAAACAAACAAACAAAAATTGCTAGAAAAATTCCAAATAAAAACTAGTACTATAAAAAGAGGGTTTTTTAAAAAAAAATTCCTTAGAATTTTTAGTCATTCTCATTATGAATGGAGGCTTAAGTGAAATTATGTATTACACATTGGGGCTACTATGAAACTGAGCTGTTATTTTTAGCATAATTAACAATACATGAAGGCACATAAATGAAAATAAAGCATTCTGCACTTAAACATGCAGAGGAAGATACAGTATGTGGTCTGTTATGTAAGGATGTAAGGGGTAAGAACCATGGAGACAGTTAAGCACTTCATGAAGAGAATCAGAGTACTAAAATGGGGGGGGGGGGAAATAGCCCATTATAATGTATAGGACCATCAGTCAATTTATTAACAGTGCAACATTATTGAATAAATAAATAAAACACTAAAACATATCAAGTTAGTTAATAATTAAAGCATAGAAAATGCAGAAAGGGAGAAATCTGTCTACATCCCATAAAGGTCATTCATAATGTGGGAAACAGTGAAATCAGGTCCAGGTTTACTCTGAATAAATGATATACAAAAGAGATTAGTTCAAACTTACCTCACCTCTGCCCATCTTCAGGGAGAGATAAAGAGAAAGACATATTGACTTCAGTCTTCACAGAGTCCAAATAGCTGGGATAAAACTGCACAGGCCTGGAGGTGGGTGGGGTGTTATAAGAGAGTTCCACTCCCGTTCGCAGCAGAGGTCTCCTAGACACATACAAACAGACTTAGGGCATCAGCCAGGACTCCACAAGCCAGTGTTCAAAACTGTTGGGCGGTATGGTAGCAATTTGACAAAAGTCTTGGCTTTCTCCTCAAGCCTGAATGTTTCTATAGCTTTTATTACATGATCTTTCTGTCTCATACACTCGGTTCCTCCCATAAGGGGCTCCAACTGTTTTTATAACCTGGTTGAAGTTAACTAGAAGCACCTGTCACTGTGACTCAGCTGTAATTACCTTACAACCTTATATAGGGTTCGAGCACCTAACATCAGGATGACTAAAAGGAGGAGTCCTGCATCCCCATAGAGGGTCTCTTAGAATCTGTTCTGGAGCAAACAGCTAGTGCATAGTATCAAGTTTCCCACTGGATTCTAATCTTTTAGGTTAGATTAGGAAAATGTCAGAATGTTATTCTTATGTTTATGAATTATTCACAATATCTTACAGCAAAGCTATTATTAGCACCACAGTGACCTGAAAGTCGTTTAATTTTTGAAATACTATGAATGAATTTACAAGTCTGAAAGAACATTTTTAAGATTTTCAAGAAAATCACCACTCACAGGAAAATCACTAATTTAGTATTAAATATTACAAACAAAAGCCAAACCTGCTGCAACATCAGACAGACACAGAAACTGGCAGCATTATCAAACCCTTCTACACCCAGGATTTTGGAGGTTTACACCTGATCTTTCAGCTAATTAAACAAAACTTGGTCAAAGAGACTTTGCATAATGAAAAGCAACCCTGGATTTTGCCTAGAACTAGCAAACAGATAGTCAGAAAGGTTCTGGTTCTGCTTACCTTCTCATCCTCCTTCAGCTAACACATTATGGTTAATTTTACAATTATCCTTTTTTTTTTCTGTTGCAGAATTATCCAGGAATAGACTTTGATTTTACAGATGTGTTGTTATTCACAATATATCTATGCATAGGTTGTGTGCACATATTTTAGTCAGAGGATGTGAGGGAGATTCCTATACCTGAGCCGTTCTTTTCAGTGACAAATCTGAGGAATTGTCCTAGATTGAGGTGTCAGTACAGGAGGTTTTGGAACAAATTGATAAATTAAACAGTAATAAGTCACCAGGACCAGATGGTATCCACCCAAGAGTTCTGAAAACACTCAAATACGAAATTGCGGAAATACTAACAGTGGTATGTAACATGCAGCTTAAATCAACCTCTATATCAGATGATTGAGGATAGCTAATGTGACACCAATTTAGAGGCAATCCTGGCAATTACAGGCCAGTAAGCAACTTTAGTACAGGCAAATTGGTTGAAACCATGGTAAAGACCAGAATGATCAGACACGTAGATGAACATGATTTGTTGGGGAAAAGTCAACACAGCTTTTGTAAAGGGAAATCATGCCTCACCAATCTTTTAGAATTCTTTGAGAGGATCAACAAGCATGTGGACAATATATCTCTCCAAAGGCTTTTAAACAAAGTAAGCAGTCATGGGATAAAAGGTAAGGTCCTCTCATGGATCAGTAACTGGTTAAAAGATAGGATATAAAAGATAGGATAAATACACCAGTTTCAGAATAGAGAGTGGTAAATAGCAGTGTCCCCCGGGGACCTGTTTTGGGACCAGTGCTCTTCGACATATTCAAAAATGATTTGAAAAAGAGGGTAAACAGTGAAGTGGAAAAATTTGCAAACAATACAAAATTACTCAAGACAGTTAAGTACAATGCTGACTGTGAAGAATTAAAAAGGAGTCTCACAAAATTGGTTGACTGGCAACAGAATGAAAGATGAAATTCAATGTTGATAAAGGCAAAGTAATGCACATTGGAAAACATAATCCCAACCATATATACAATATGATGGGATATAAATTAGCTGTTACTACTCAAGAAAGAGATCTTGGAGTCATTGTGGATAGTTCTATGAAAACACCTGCTCAATCTGCAGCAGCAATCAACAAGATAACAGAATGTTAGGAACCATTATGAAAGGGATAGATAATAAGACAGAAAATCTCATAATGTCATTATATTAATCAATGTAAACCACCCCTTGATTACTGCATGCAGTTCTGGTCACCCCATCACAAAAAATTGGAAAAGTTGTAGAGAAGGGCAACAAAAATGACTAGAGGTATAGAACACCTTCTATACGAGGAAAAAGTAAAAAGACTGGAACTGTTCATCTTAGAAAAGAGACTAATAAGAGGGATATGATAGAGGTCTATAAAATCATGAATGGTGTGTAGACAGCGAACAGCTAAGTATTATTTACCCCTTCCCATAACACAAGAACCAGGGATCACCCAATGAAATTAATAGGCAGAAGGTTTAAAACAAACAAAAGGAAGGGCTACTTCACACAATGTACAGTCCACCTGTGGAACTTGTTGCCAGGGGCTGTTGTGAAGATATAGCTGTAAGCTATAACTAATTAAAAAAATAATTAGATAAATTCCTGGAAGATAAGTTCATCAATGGCTATTAGCCAAGACTGTCAGGGATGCAATCTCTTGCTCTGGGTGTTCTTAGCCTCTAACTGCCAGAAGCTGGGAGTGGAGAACAGAGAATAGATCACTCAATATTTGCCCTGTATTGTTCATTCCCTCTGAAACCTCTGTCATTGGCCACTGTTGGGTGACAGGATACTGGGCTAGATGGACCATTTGTCTGATCCAGTATAGCAATTCTGATGAGCTATTTACCTCCACTAATTTCTAGAATGTTTGCAGTTGCTGTGTGGATAGTCATATGGTATTATTTCTGCTCACTGACTGACTCCCAAGCTTGCAAAGAAAGCTGTGGGGAGATTTTAAACTGGCATACTCATATGATACACGTTTGCAATGGTGTTGAGGATACTTTTATTTCAAACAGTTGAGCAAACAAATTCACTTATATAAATGAAGACACTCAGAGAGGTTGTGTGGCCAAGTGAAAAAGGCTCTGGTTTGGGGGTCAGGCAATCAGAGTTCTAATCCCAGTTTGGTTATTGACCTTGTGGATGATTCATTTCACGTCTGTTGCCTTCACCTGCCCTTTGTTTTTGGGTGTTGCCTATTTAGATTGTAAATTTTGGGGGGTCAGGGATTGCCTTGTTATGTGTAAATACACAATGGGGCCTTAGTGTTGGTTTGAGCCTCTAGACACTACCATAGTAAATATAATAGGTTACCAATATTGAAGCTAATTCACAGTTTTTATACAATTTTTTTTTCTTTTTAGTAAACACTCAGTTCAAACTTATTTCTAGGTCTTATTTTCCCATGTTTGCACCCCTTGAGTTTTAGTCTGAAAATCTAATATCTCAAAGCAATCTTTAGCAGAAGTCATTATTCATTGGCTAACTTCTAGCTGATAGCAGAAATTAGCACAGGTTCCCAAACCTCAGCGAACGTTTCAGTGAACTTGGCAGTGGAGGTCAACCTCTGATGATATTAACAGCTGTACTTAAAACTACCTATTAACAAAAAAAAAATATGAAAGCAGCAGGAAGGAACAGCAGCAGCAGTTTTTCTGAGACTAGTCCATGCACCCAATCGCAAACTCAGAGAGAGCAAAAAGTATCCACCTTCTTGATCCTATTATACAAAAAGTTTTAAATATGGATGGGGTGGTGGTGAGTCTGAAACCAAGCAGGGGCAAAAAGTGACCGTTTACAAAATGGAAAAAAGAAGGCTCTTTCACTGAGGGAAGGAGGAAGGACCACTGGGAAACCCAGACTGCTTAAGAAATCCATTTCAAAACTATTATAGCCTATTATAAAAGGAAGAACAAAGTTAGAACTTTTCCATCCAGCTGCATGTAACCATAAAGCAAAGAGCCATTCAATGAACTGGCAGCTGTCACATTAGGCATTGTCAAGTACCAGCTATGGGGCCCTCCCCAACTAAAATATCTCAGTTTTGTTTTGATTGAAATAGGTTTTTCTTTTCCATAATTAGCATCAGCTAACTCACTGATGGACTGAAACAATCTATCAAGTCGAACAACAAAATCAAGATTAATAGGCAAGCCTGTCCCCTTCTCTTAACCTTAACCACTTTCCTATAATTTAAGAAATATTTGTGTTTTGGAAGTTAAATTTGTTGTACTTCGTAAGGCGGCAAAGAGTCCTGTGGCACGTTATAGACTAACAGACGTATTGGAGCATAAGCTTTCGTGGGTGAACACCCACTTCGTCGGATGTATGTAGTGGGAATTTCCAGAGGCAGGCATAAATATGCAAGCAAGAATCAGGCTATGGATAACAAGGTTAGTTCAATCAGGCAGGACGAGGCCCTCTTCTAGCAGTTGAGGTGTGAACACCACAGGAGGAGAAACTGCTCTTGTAGTTGGCTAGCCAATCACAGTCTTTGTTTAATCCTGAGCTCATGGTGTCAAATTTGCAAATGAACTAAAGCTCAGCTAAAAGAAAAAGGAGTACTAGTGGCACCTTAGAGACTAACCAATTTATTTGAGCATAAGCTTTCGTGAGCTACAGCTCACTTCATCTGAAGAAATCAACATACCCTTACAGCCCCAACCGGTGTTATTCTATCTACTACCCAAGATCCACAAACCTGGAAATCCTGGACGCCCCATCATCTCGGGCATTGGCACTCTCACTGAAGGACTGTCCGGATATGTGGACTCTCTACTCAGACCCTACGCCACCAGCACTCCCAGCTATATCTGTGACACCACTGATTTCCTGAGAAAACTACAATGCATTGGTGATCTTCCAGAAAACACCATCCTAGCCTCCATGGATGTAGAAGCTCTCTACACAAACATCCCACACACAGATGGAATACAAGCTGTCAAGAAAAGTATCCCTGATGATGCCTCAGCACAACTGGTTGTTGAGCTCTGTGACTTTATCCTCATGCACAATTATTTCAAATTTGGTGACAATATATACCTCCAGACCAGTGCCACCACTATGGGCACCCGCATGGCCCCACAATATGCCAACATTTTTTATGGCTGACCTGGAACAACGCTTCCTCAACTCTCGTCCACTCACACCCCTTCTCTACCTATGCTACATTGATGACACCTTCATCATCTGGACCCATGGGAAGGAAACCCTGGAAGAATTCCACCACAATTTCAACAGGTTCCACCCCACCATCAACCTCAACCTGGACCGATCTACACGGGAGGTCCACTTCCTAGACACCATGGTGCAAATAAGTGATGGTCACATTAACACCACCCTATACTGAAAACCCTCCAACTGCTATGCCTACCTTCATGACTCCAGCTTCCATCCCAGACACACCACACGATCCATTGTCAACAGCCAAACGCTGAGGTACAACCGCATTTGCTCCAACCCCTCAGACAGAGACCAACACCTACAAGATCTTCACCAAGCATTCTCAAAACTAAAATACCAGTACAAGGAAATAGGGAAACAGATCAACAGAGCCAGATGTGTACCCAGAAGCCTCCTGCTGCAAAACAAGACCAAGAAAGAAACCAAGAGAACTCCACTGGCCATCACATAGTCCTCAGCTAAAACCTTTCTAACGCATTATCAGTGATCTACAACCCATCCTGGACAACGATCCCTCACTTTCACAGGCCTGGGGAGGCAGGCCAGTCCTCGCCCACAGATAACCCACCAACCTGAAGCATATTCTCACCAGCAACTACACACCGCACCATAGTAACTCTAACTCAGGAACCAATCCATTCAACAAACCGCGATGCCAACTCTGCCCACATATCTACACCAGCGACACCATCACAGGACCTAACCAGATCAGCCACACCATCACCAGTTCATTCACCTGCACGTTCACTAATGTAATATATGCCATCATATGCCAGCAATGTCCCTCTGCTATATACATTGGCCAAACTGGACAGTCCCTACATAAAAGAATAAATGGACACAAATCAGATATTAGGAATGGCAATATAAAAAAAACCTGTAGGAGAACACTTCAACCTCCCTGGACACACAATAGCAGATTTAAAGGTAGCCATCCTGCAGCAAAAAAACTTCAGGGTCAGACTTCAAAGAGAAACTGCTGAGCTTCAGTTCATTTGCAAATTTGACACCATGAGCTCAGGTTTAAACAAAGACTGTGAGTGGCTCGCCAACTACAAAAGCAGTTTCTCCTCCCTTGGTGTTCACACCTAACTGCTGGAAGAGGGCCTCATCCTCCCTGATTGAACTAACCTCGTTATCCCTAGCCTGATTCTTGCTTGCATATTTATACCTGCCTCTGGAAATTTCCACTACATGCATCCGACGAAGTGGGATTTTGCACCCTCTGTACCCTGAATCAAAACAAAACCAAAACACTTTGTTTTCATAAAGAATTCCTCCTCCTCTCCTCATGTGGGCACTAATAGTCAGCTGGCAGCTACAATTGCAGAACAGCTTCAATTTTACCCTATCTGAACTCTGCTTGGATCTAGGTTTTCAGAACAAGTATTCACACCAAACCCACCCAAAATCCTGGGTTTCTAATCTGACCTTTTCAAAGGTTTGGATTAATTTTGATAAAGTAGAACTCTCCACCTAACACCTAGCCAGTTAAAGAGCAGTTCTAACCTATCCCTCCTTATAGTTAGGGACAGTTATATGGGGATGACTCAATTATATACTCAGATGACTCAATTATATAGCCAGGGAGACCAAATACAGCAGCCTATATGTTTGCTGAAGAAGGAGAAGATCAGGAAATATTATAGATCCATACACAAACTTTATATTGTGCCTATATACATTGGTACTATACAAATACCAAAGATGATAGACAGGTATAGACAGACACTTTCAAAGTTGACTGGGGGTTTAGCCACCAAATACCTGTATGGCTAACTCCACTATTTAGCCTTGAAAAACTCAACTGTAGAGTTTACGCATAGTATAAGTAGTACTATGAAATCCAGATAGGATCAAAATGTGTGGGGCTTTATTGTAACCTTTTAAAAATGTTTCAAGTTCTCCTGGCACTAGGTGAGTGGCAGCTTGCCATTTATATTGTCTTTTGATCCATGGTGCGGACAGCATGTTTTGTTTTGTATTTTAGCTGGAGCTCCTGGGACATCTTTACATATGAATGGTTGGATATAATGAATATCAGTACTTTGCAACATAAATGTTAAGAGATTTGCTTTCCATTATAGCACAAATTGAAAGATTTTCAAGTTTGAAGGTGCCTAATACTACACTTTTTAATTTAACTGCTCCTTAAGGCCCAGATCCCGCAAAGCACTTCAGTGCATGACTAGTCCCATCAGAGTCTGTGCTCATGTATGTAAAATTAAGCTCATGCTTAAGTATTTTCCTGGATTCAGGCCTAACGTGGATTCAAATGTTCTGAGCAATTAAAAATTAGTGAACACCAATGAAAAGCAGAAACACACTATTGGGTGTGAAGAGCTCATTTATATGAAATTTATATGAAAACATGAATACCAATGCACAGATACCTGATTAAAAATTGTAAAAATTGCAGCTTGGGCATAAAGGCACCTGATGATTACACAGCAATGACTGACAAAACGTACCTACACTACAGTATGTTTAAATCACCAAGATACAGTATTTAAATTCCTTTTTATCTTAAAATGTATCTTGAAAATTCTGCATAAGAAGAATATCAACTAGGGTATACTTTAAAGACTGTAATTGGACTTTATCCCAGAAAAGGCTAAATAAATTGAAATATGTTTTATATCATTATGCATATTCTTCTGTGATAAAAATAGCTTTGTATTTCATAGCAGCATGAAAAATTGTACAACAGGGGAATAATAATAAAAAGGAAACGAGGCAATCAAAAAAGAAAGGGGGAGAGTCCTAGTACCCCTCTGCAAAAGTAGTAATAAATGACTTCTGTGAAAAATTTCAAAGACTTGAATAAGCTGCATGTATCTCCCAGACGACTCTTGAAAAAATTACAGCATCTCAAACCCTTGAAGAAAGGGTCTATGACAATCCTTGTGATTTTTTTAATCTTGAACATAAAAATGTGAGAACTACAATATTTACTGTAGAAACTCTTATCACAGAAACCTCTAAAAGAAGTCTGAAATAGCATATCATCAAAAGTCTATAGCCCATGAAATTTCTTCAGTAAACTTAAGATCCTCCCCAACGTGTAAATGACTTTATATATACTGTTCAGTAAGTAAATTGCCTTACTACTTCTAAAAGAATTTGTGAGGAACAGTATCCATACACTGCAAAATAGGTGTAAGCTATAAATTAGTTGTACCCTTTTTCTAATCTGAGAGCTACTTATAAGAGTGCCAGATTTCATTACCACATTATATTGATATATTTTCTGCCCAGGACACCAGAGCACCAAACACAAAGAATTAGCAGGGTTATATCATGTCTCTGCCAGGCCAGGCAGGGTTGTGTCATGTCTCCGCCAGGCTAAAGACAATGGTGAACGAGCAGCACTGAACAATCATCTATTCAATGTAAAACACCTTGGGACAACAGATTTGCTCTACATGGAAGAAGAGACTTCCTCTTTTCTGAAGGGAAGGGAGGTTTCAGAGTAATGGAAAATTACCAAACGGTAGAACAAATGAAGCAGGTGACCCCAGCAGGAGTCTAGAGATGGACTCACAGAGGGAAAAGCTGGGGGAGAGAGAGCCATTTTGCACCAGATTCAGGTTTTGGCTATACTTGTGGCAGAGTGTATGGTACACAAAGCTACAAAGCTCTGACAGGGGTAAGGCCATGGGAAAGGTCCTAGTAGCTCTTCTCTGCCAGAGGCTTTTACACCAGCAAGGAAAGGCACGGTTTGGGTATATAGACAGCTGTTCAGGGTAAATACCCTACGGTTCAGACGTATGTGTACTTTACTCACCTAAGCAGTACTTCACCATCTACACTTCTATTTATACCTGTGCTAGCTTTGTGTGATGTATCTGTACTCTACATGTCCCTGTATAGGTAGACCATCCCACAGATGAGGGAGGCTGTTGCAGGTGAAGGTTAGGTAACTGGGGATGGGCTTTGCCTGCCTACCTGCTTGACCAAACACTGTTAATTTCCCAAGGGAAGGGTGAGCTAGTGATAAATATTGTGCATAGGCTGTTTTATTGTTTTGGGTGAGCGGAACTCTCTCGTGCTTTATCTCTAAGTAAAGAGCATAAAGACGTAAGACAGACAGTGTTTGTACCTGTGTGTTTTTGCTGCTTCTCAGTTGTGGTTTGCCTCTGAGAGAGTTAAACTTCAAGAGAAGCTTCACACCTTTAGATGGTGTTTGATCAGAGAGGTGTGTTGAAGTACTGGGGAATATGAAGAGTCAGCGCTGTGCCCAACATGGCTAGACTGCTGGTTCCCACACTCAGGAGGTCTGTGCACTAAGTGCACAGGGACCCCAAGATTGGGGCACTGGGAGACTCCATTTGGGCTCCTGGAGCTTGAAACACCCTTGAGAATCCACAGCACAGAAGCTTGGGTTCCTTTCACAGCAATCTGAATCAGTGGCCATGAAGGGATGCTCACTAGGATCTGTGACAATAATATTCTAAAGTTTCTCTTGAGCATTTGGTATGTGAATAAAAAGAGCTAAATGAAAGACCTTTGTCCAGTGTATGTACTGCTCTTGGGAAGCAAGTCTTGTCCTCTTTTTTTTTTTTTTTAAGGACATTTCATAGAAGAGAGACTTATCTCAAGGCATGAACCTATTGGAGAAGATTCTCTTGTCCCATTCCAGAGTGAAAATCACTTGCAAGGCCACTACTAAACATGCAGTTTGTTAGAGCAGCCTGGAGGCTTTCCTGGGGGCTGGAAAGAGGCAGAGAAAGAAAGAGGGAGTTTTAACCAGCTTCTTAACAGCATTATAATCTGGCCAGTTAATTTTTACCCTGGTGCCGTCTTTAAGCTGTAAAACTAACTGTCTGCATCACAAATACTTCAGCAATCTACAGCTAAAACAAAACAACACCCTCCTCTCACTCCCACCGAAATGTATGACACCCAAATTCATTTTAGGATGAATTTATTACTCAAGGTACCGGGTCTGCAATACTTCTCAGCTCAGTATGTAAATAGCTTAGACTGCTGCTATGTTACTTTGTGCCACCTTTATTTTTTCATATGTGCCCCATGTATTTTAATATTAAATATTAGCCAAGTCCATACAAGAAAGAATGGAAGACTAAATGCTTCTGTATGTTTGTTTTCCCAATGTATACTATCATAAATAAAAAAATCTATGCTGAATAAATTGCTGAGTGCTGACCCAGTGCCAAACCATTTTAACAGCTACTGTGATCTTGGAGTCTTCCACTGTGGCATGATAGCAGAACAGTGTGTTTCTCATGGGAAAACCACCACTTTTATTTTTAAGTGCCCATTTTTTACAGATCATGCTGCGTGCCATTAGATTACTCAAGGGGTTAATATACTTCAGAATAACTTCTCTTAGCTTTAGTGGAGTGGCATAATGAGTGCACGGCTGCTTTTTTCCTGTAAGAGGGGGGCATTACAAGGCAAAGACACACGCTCAAGAGAAATGAATGCATGCATTGAACCCCCACAACAGCTCTTTTCAATACCTTTACAATGTACTTACAAGCCTAATAGGAAAACAAAGAGGAAGCTTCAAGTTATTGACTTCAACTAAACGGTTTTTTTTCCTTCTCTGTGGACTTTAAGTGAGCTAAGAAAACCTTGAGAACTTTACGTTTTATATACAGGACTTGAAAATTAAATATAATACACACCTACTAATGCACAGAAAAAAAAAAACACTTACAATATCCAGTGGTGGTGTATCGATGTAGGGCCCAGGATACTACAGGGACAATGCAGATGAGGTAATATCTTTTATTAGACCAACTTCTGTTGGTGAGAGTGCAGCTTTTTAGCTTATATAAAGCTCTTCGTCTGCTCCTGACCTCTGTGTAAGCTCCAGAGTTTGTCTCTCTCACTGACAGACATTGGTCCAACAAAAGATATTACCTCACTTACATTGTGTCTCCAAAAATCTACGAGTCAGATGCCCAGCTGCCAGCTCATGCCAAGGCCCCAGCCCTCACTGAACACTGACACATGCCGAGCTGGAAATCCATCTGGCTTACCTGTGAGTTAGCATAGTTAAAATAGATATCAGTGTTATAAGAATGTGTTCAGACTTTATGGAATGCTTGTAAGTTGCTGCATGCGTTAATTTTTCTTATAATGTCTATATCCCATGCTAGAAAGCAAAATTGAAGTGTTTACTCTATAACTGTAAAAATTTTTGTTCTGAAACTACATAGTTCACTGAACAGGGAGGAAAAAAAAAAACTGGCTGCAGAGGGGATCCGCCACACACAGAAATCCTTGTACTCACATAATGCAGTATAATGCCCTATAGTCAATCTACATCCTATCCATATATGCATCCTACCACCTGTTTCCTAAAGATGTATCTTTATGATACATAGAGTGGATGAAAAATCTCTGTGATACATTTGTGGGTGAAAAATGTGTGTGCAGATGCACATCATCCCTTTGTCCCCCAACCTCATTGGGGATTTACAGGGAAGTTAAAACAGTTTGGGGAGATATTAACATTCCAGCAGAGGTCTTTGCCTGACAGCTGAATGCTGTAAAGCAGTTGACAGTGAGACTCCATTGAAGCCATGCTTCTGAAGAGTTTAAGGGGATGAGTGAGCCAGCAGAGCATGGATAAGGAGTTGTCTTTCTTCTTTAAAAGCTATCCTTGAAAAGGTTGCCTTTTGATTAGCACTTTTATTTAAATGCATAACTGGATTGAGGGGCCTAACCTTAAACATTCAAGTTTGAACATTTTGGTCTATCCATATAAATGTATGAGTGATTAATCCACTGGATCATAGTCCAAGTCAAGAATTCTGGCTGCTAGCACTTCTATTAGCATCAGCCTAGGTTAAAAAAAATCTCAAAAAAAAGAAAAAGGGTTAAACATTAAAAATACAAAAATCTGGACAAAATATGAAGTTTTCCCCTTTCTCCAATTCCTTGCTATTTTCTACATTGTCATTAAGGCCAGTCTGTCCTCATGTAAACATTCACCTCCTTCTGACTTCAGTGGAAATGTCATATGTTTTATCTGACAATTAGAGAAAATATTAGAGAAAAAATATTTTTTCAATGGTAAGGAAGTGGCATTCTGTACCGCTACCTCTCTCAGGGGAGCTGTAATGTCAATGTAACCCTAACTACAGTTATATTTAAGAAAAGAGATCAAAAGCTAGTTCTCTACAATTTATGACCTTCCTAGATTGGCAAGAGCTTCCAAATGATTGCCTTCTAGACAATTCATACATACAACTCCTGACACATTGTCCTGGTGGAGAAGAAACTAGCAGTTGGTCTTTGAAGCTAACAAAACCTTTTAAGCTCCTACCAGCAATCCCACGCAGAAATAATGATTAAGAAAAAGCCACTTCCAGGCATGAAAAAATCCTCACAATAAACCAGATGGGATAAAATCAGATTTTTATCAAGTCTGGAAAGCTAAACACTAATGCTGTAATTGAAGCCCAGAAGACTGCTGTACAGAGGACTGATATAATGTGCTTTGAATTAGAGATGGACAGGGTAAAATAATTGCTACACTTTGGTAACAGAAGACAACAAAAAATTAGTCACTTCTCTTGAGGAAGCCAACTGGCTAGAATCTTGACTGATGCAATAAGCATTCCAGCTCCTACAACTGGGTATTCACTAGCCAGATTAAATGTGTGTCAAAATACAGTTAATCTGATGCTTCAGAGGGGGCCCAATCTTCTTCCTTGCTACAGACCCAGGAACAAATCTAGCCTTCAGACATCTGTATTTGTGATTGGTACAGTACTGGCCTTATGCGGAGAACATTCTTAGTCTGAGGGTTTAAATACCATGATGAAATAGTCTAATCTATTTTATTCAGAATAGCTAACACTAGTTAAGGTTACTTTGACAACTGCAATTAAAACAGAGATCAAGAATCGGGGGAAGAATTACATATCCTTCACAAATACTTGTATGCCACCAATGTAAGGGTTGTGCAAAATTGTGCAAAATTTGTTTGGTACACAATCAGATCCCATGGGCCTACATAAAGACACTCACCAGTGTTACATTTTGCAAGATGAAATTTCTCACTGAGAACATCAGTTATTCTTTGTGAGGCAAATTATTCAGAATTCATCATTTGGGTAGCATGCCAACAGCAGATCTTTTACAGCTCTTGGTAATATTCAGAAGTTTAGTTCCATGGAGGTTAATGAAAACTATCTGAGCCCAGATGAATGTGGTTACCTCACAAAACTCAGTTGGTAAATAAAGGCAATTCAGATTTTCACCTAGTATTTCACTATAACTTGGCAAAACAATTTTTTTTCACACTTCAGTTAAAAAAAGAAACCACACAAATCTTAAGCTGTGTCTACACTACATAATTAAGTTGAAAAGTGACATCAACTATCAAAAGCCACTAAATTACATCATTTGTGCACATTCACACATGTTCATACGGCATGGACTGCACTAGTAGGAACATTGCCAGCAGATTGAAGGAAATGATTATTCCCCTTTATTCAGCACTGGTGAGGCCACATCTGAAGTATTGCATCCAGTTTTGGTCCCCCCACTACAGAAAGGATGTGGACAAATTGGAGAGTCCAGTGGAGGGCAACGGAAATGATTAGGAGGTTGGAGCACATGACTTATGAGGAGAGGCTGAGGGAACTGGGCTTATTTAGTCTGCAGAAGAGAAGAGTGAGGGGAGATTTGATAGCAGCCTTCAACTACCTGAAGGGGGATTCCGAAGAGGATGGAGTTAGGCTGTTCTCAGTAGTGGCAGATGACAGAACAAGGAACAATGGTCTCAAGTTGCAGTGGGGGAGCGCTAAGATAGATATTAGGAAAAACTATTGCACTAGGAGGGTGGTAAAGCACTGGAATGGGTTACCTAAGGAGGTGGTGGAATCTCCATCCTTAGAGGTTTTCAAGGCCCAGTTTGACAAAACCTTGACTGGGATGAATTATTTGGGGTTGGTCCTGCTTAGAGCAGGGGATTGGACTAGATGACCTCCTGAGGTCTCTTCCAACCCTAATCTTCTATGTTTCTATGATTCACACAATGCTCCTTGTGTCAGCCGAGTGCATCTACAGTTGGTGCTCTAGCATTAAGAGTGAGCAATGCACAGTGAGTAGCTATCCCACTGTGTACATCAACCACCTTCTGCAGCTAGGAATTGTGGGAAGGCAGAGTGGATCGCAGTGCATCATAGTGCAGGCTCAAAACCCTATGATACAGTTTTTCCTGATCCATCATTCCACAGGCCCTGTATACTGTGCGCCCACCTTCTCTGCCTGAAAGCGTGGATCCTGCACTGCTCTCTAGTCTTGTGGTCAGTGTTATGAACACAATGAGGCTGGTCATGCAGTATTTCATGAGCTTCGAATCTGAACAGGAACTTGTAGTGCCTGTCCTTGCTGTGTGCCATGGAAAGAAAGACTAGGTTACTTTTGGCATTTTTGGGGCAGTTGCACACTGTGAACCATTGCTTTTGGACTTGGGAAACGAGTTCTGAGATGCTGAGCAGTGACTTCAGAACTTTTGGATGCTCAAAGCCACCTTCCAGGAACTGTGTGTGGAGCTCGCCCCTACCCTATAGTGCAAGGACACCAGAATGAGAGCTACTCTTTTGAGTAGAAGTGCTTAGCGATCACTCTGTGGAAGCTGGCAACTCCAGACTGTTACCATCATTGCAAATCAGTTTGGAGTCAGGAAGTCTATTGTGGGGACTGCGTTCATCCAAGCATGCAGGGAGATTAATTGCATCCTGGTATGAAGGACTGTGACTCTTGGAAACGTATGCGAAACAGTGGATGGCTTTGTAACAATGGGGTTCCCTCACTGCGGTGGGACGATAGATGGCACAATAAATGGTAAATGGCCAATTTTGGCCCAGACCATTTTGCGACAGAGTACAATCAATAGAAAGGGGTATTTCTCTATGGTATTGCAGGCACTTATGGATCACCAGGGTTGTTTCAGTGACATCAGTGCACATATTTTCAGGAACAGCAGCCTGTACATAAAGCTATAAGAGGGACTTTCTTTCCAGACCAGAAGATTCCAGTGGGGGGATATTGAAATGCCCATAATGATCCTGGGAGACGTAGTGTATCCCTTAGTCCCATGGCTCATGAAGTCTTACATGGGAAACCTGGACAGAAGCAAGGAGCGCTTCAACAGTAGGGTGAGCAGGTGTGGAATGACCATTGAATGTGCGTTGGGCAGATTAAGAACTTGCTGGCACTGCCTTTATGGCAGGTTAGATTTCAATGAGGAAAATAGTCCCCTGGTTATAACAGCTTGCTGCGGGCTCCATAATATTTGTGTGTTCTTGATCTATGGCGTCAGAGGATTGTTGCATGAGGTGCTCCATGTGCTCCTTGCTCGCTTCTTTATCTGGCAGAAGTGATCTGCTGTTGTGTAGTAAGTTCCCCTCAAGGGCACATCTACAGAAGCACAAGAAAACAAACAGAGGCATGATTGTTAGTGCACTCACAGCATTCAATCATAATAGTAAAATCCACCTCTTTCACTATCCCTTGGCAAGCACACAGCTCAGCGAACACCCTAAATATGGAAAGTTTGGCTTTGGGGAGGAGACATTCAAGATGGGGCAAAGGGTCTAGGTGGTTTAAGGGAAATCACTGCAAGTGACAGTATTATAAAAATGATCCTCACATGTGGAAAGTGGTGGCAGAAAATGCTGATATCTCACTCCTGAGGGTAAGCAAGTAAGGATGCAAGAGTGCAGGTGGCTTCGGAGTGGGTCCTTATGCGGCTCACTTATGTGCCTGCACAAGTGATTGCCAATCATCATGGGAAAGTTTCCTACAGTGTGGGAAGGAACAAAGCAGCTCTGCCAAGGACCCTTTAGCAGAAGATGGGTGAGTACCTCCAGGAAAGTTTCCTAGAGATGTCTCTGGAGGATTCCTGTGAAATCTCAGTGTGCATTAAACATACTTTTTGTAGGGCCCCCACTGCATAGCTGCACAGGAAACTATGAAGCAGATGCAAACAGAGCTAGTCTTGTACATTTCTATCCCTTAACCCTCTTCTAGCATATAACAAAGCAAAGGACAGCTCTACCTCATGTAACCGAGCAGTATCAATTCAAAATGAGCATTTACCAGTACTCCTCTCTCCCGCATCATATGCGCCAGAGCTGGAGTGCTGGGACTGGCTTGAACTCTCTAGGAGCGAGAAGAGGTCCTGACTCACCATGGAACCAGATGACCCTGGCTCTAGTCCCATCTCATCCTCCAACTCCACTTCCTCATCCTCTGGGTTGAGTCCCCGGCCTCTCTCTCCAGCCCTCCCCTCCTGAAGTGTCCATAGGGTTCTTGACAGTGGACGTGGGGTCACCACCAAGGATGGTGTTCAGCTCCTTATAGAAGCATCAAGTCTTTGGCACAGCAATGGTTCGACTCCCTTGCCTTCTGGTATACCTGCCTCAGTTCCTTGATCTTCTTACAGCCATGATGCATGTCCCGTTTGTAGCCCTTATCCAACATGCCATGAGAAATCTGACCGTAGGTATCGAAGTTCCTATGGCTGGAGAGGACCTGGGACTATTCCGCCTCCTCTCCCCTCAGAGCCAGAAGATCCAACAGCTCTGGTGCACTCCACATGGGAGATCGTTTAGTATGTGGAGCTGCCTAGCAGCTGAGAATATGTGATGTGAGCTCTCCATGCCAAGCAAACAGGAAGTGGAATTTCAAATATTCCCAGTCCTTTAAAGGTGGGGGGAGATGCCCAGGTAGAGGGCATTGGAGTTTGAACTGCTGACCAGAGCAGTCAGGATGGGCATTGGGGGATACCTCCTGGAGGGCATTTATGGTGACATAATCAAGCTCAGTGTCTACATTGACACTGATCTAACTTTGCAGCAAAAAAGCTCTATGCCTCTCATTGAGGTGGTTTTATTTTGTTGGTGTAGCAGGAGAGTTAAATCGGCAGGCAGAGCATTGTTGCGTGTACACCGCCACTGTTTTGTTGACCAAACTATGTAGTTTAGTCAACGCCTCAGATTTGCTAGAAGATTTGTGAACCTAAGCAAACCTTCCGTGAACTTGTTCTGAATTCCACGTTTGTAACAAAATCTTAAAGCAGATAAGTTTCCAGTAAGATATTTTACACATCTCCAGTTACTTTCTGAATCGCAGAGTTTGAA
The DNA here is from genome assembly GCF_965140285.1 of Lepidochelys kempii. Lineage (NCBI taxonomy): Eukaryota > Metazoa > Chordata > Testudines > Cheloniidae > Lepidochelys > Lepidochelys kempii. The sequence goes on from NC_136380.1 coordinate 182,852,504, forward strand.
GCTTTTTCATCACTTGATGTTCTCAACTCAAATGAAAAGGATCCCTAGCATGTAACTACTAAGTCAACAATTATTCCTTTTTAAGACACTATTCTTTTTCCATTCCAAACTATGAGTCAAAAATAAAGTTGAAGTACAATGTGTTTTGGCTAACATCATTCTGTTTATATCAATATTTTCTTTAAATAGGTCAGTTTTCCACGGCTTTTAAGACTATCTGGAAAAAAAATCTTTCAAGGATCAGTACAACATGGAATATAAAAACAGCTATATATTGAATAATATTATCATTTCAAGGTGTTTTGAGCATACTCATTATCTATCTATATTCCACTGATTGCTCAGCTTTGCCATCTATCTGCTGAACTTCTGAGTTACATACTTACTTACAAATACGTGTGTCAGGGTTCCCTCCCCACTCTAGGGTACAGATGTGGGGACCCACATGAAAGACCCCCTAAGCTTATTCTTACCAGCTTAGGTTAAAACTTCCCCAAGGCACAGATTCCTTTCTTGCCTTGGGATCGCTGCCACCACCAAGTGATTTAACAAACAATCAGGGAAAAGACCACTTGGAGTCCTATTCCCTCAAAATATTCCCCCAAGCCTACACCCCCTTTCCTGGGGAAGGCTAGAGCATATATCCTCACCAATTGGTTACAAAGGGACCACAGAACCAAACCCCTGGGTTTTAGAGCAATGGAAAAATCAGTCAGGTTCTTAAAAAGAAGGATTTTATTTAAAAAGAAAAAGGTAAAAGAATCACCCCTGTACACTTAGGCTGGTAGTTAACCTTACAGAGTAGCAGAAAATTCAAAGAGCACAGAGGAACCCCCCCTAGCCTTAGTTTCAAAGTTACAATAAAACAGGGATAAACCTACCTCTAGCAAAGGGAAAATTCACAAGTTGAGAAAACAAAGATAAATTAAAATGCCTTGCCTGGCTGTTACTTACAAGTTTGAAATATGAGAGACTTGTTTAGAAAGATTTGGAGAACATGGATTAATGTCCGGTCCCTCTTAGTCCCAAGAATGAATGGCCACAGAAAAAAAAAGAACCCAAAACAAAACCTTCCCCCCCACACCAGATTTGAAAGTATCTTTTGTCCCCATTGGTTCCTTTGGTCAGGTGCCAACCAGATTACTTGAGCTTCTTAACCCTCTACAGGTAAGGAGGAATTTAGGCTACCCCTATGGTTATGACAAAGTGGAAGAGGCAATGTACTGTTGTGTCAGAGATACTACCCTTACCAGTAGTGGGATATGTGACTTGTGGGATGGAGGTGACCTACAAATCTCATGTCTGAAGAAATGGAACATCTCCTGGAAAAGATCAATTTTCAATTGACAGGAACTTTCACTATTGCAAACTTCCCTGCTGAGCTGAAAGCTGAGGATGTTTACTAGAAAGAATGTAATGAATGGCAGAGCTGAAGAAAGTAGCCAATAGGCAAAGACATAATTACTTACCAAAAATATCTATCTACTCAAAGGCAGAAAATGGACAGTATGCTTACGCAGCCTTTTTGTGTGTCTGTGGTTACTGACAAGTCACCAGATGCTCGAGATCAATAGATCTCTTGCATATTTTAATTATTCTGGGTATAGATTTTAGTTACTCTTAGAGTTCAAGGAAAACTGTCTGCCAAAATGACCTGAAGCTGAGAGTTTCACTGTCTCGTCAGCTAAACAAGGTGACAGTATGCTGATGTACGGTTTGATTCTGTTTTGCTTTTATTTCTGGCAGCTCATCCTGAATGCTAAAACCATACAGAAATGGGGCTCCAGTGGGCTTCCTGCCCTATATAATTGTGTTAAATTATTTTACAAGGGCAACAAAATCTGTTTACAAGAGTACTCTATTTTATAATTCGGTATTTGAATTATTCCAGTGACAATACTTCAGTCTGGCGGCCACTGAAAGCGACTGAAAAAAAATTAGGGAAAATATTGAATGTGAACTAGAGTAAACAAGAAAATATTAGGACAAAGCAAATGTATTTACATACTTTGAAGAAGCAGATTATACAACTACATAGATTTCAGTTTTAAGATAGGGTACTGCATCAAAGTAAAACAAAATACTTATAATGTATGGGTGGAACATCAATCTTGCAGCCATGAGTTATGGCCACCCTTGACCATGCTTATGCTACATAGAATCATAGAATATCAGGGTTGGAAGGGACCTCAGGAGGTCATCTAGTCCAACCCCCTGCTCAAAGCAGGACCAGTCCCCAATTAAATCCCCACATGTAGTGCAATTGCTTTCAGGGGGACGAATCACAAAGTAAGGGTGCCAAAATCTATCCCTGTGAGATTTTACCAATGAAATTAGTTGTTTTGATATGCAGAGAACTATTTTAGTAGGATAGTATACTGCTATCGGGAAGGGAGTAGAAGGCTACTAGGACAAGAGGCAAAAGTAACTTTTAAATGGCCAAAGCAGAGTAATGGGTTGCCTTGACATCAGCTGGGGTCATCCAGGGTACAATGGGGAAAAGGCTATCTGGCAGCAGTGCCTGGCAGGTACATAAGACAATGTAGAGCACAGAGGTAGACCTTGGATCCATGTATTACATGCAATATAAGAAAACTGAATTATGACACTATAATTCCATCTCTGGGTTCTGGTGACTACATAAACTATATGAGCTGCATTTTTGTGAGTTATGCTGTCACTAGAGCCTCAGGATGGATTTATAGCCCCATAGCTTCTAGCTAGCCATTTATTTTAAAGTAACAGGCAGAGTTTAGGTATAAGTTACTGGCAATTAGTTCATTCATACTTGAATGAGGCACATGTTGGTAATTCATAATTACACACTGGCTTACTAACATTAGTAAATGCTTGGCATTGTACATCAGTGGTAAGTTATGCATCAACCATTATTCTTTAATATTACATTAAGGAAGATGGTTTATATAATATCCTTTATCATGTGACCTCAGAATGGGTCATTACTGCATACATAGATGAAATATATGAAACAATCACTGACCCTTCCAATGGCAGGAAACAGAACCTTATTCCACCAAAAACTCTAATACACTAAAGTAAGCCCAAATACAACAACTTGATTTGTGAAAAGACTGTAAGCCATTTACACAACATGAGGTGTAATCCCCTGTATCCCCAAAGGGCTTTTTATAATGTATACTATATTGCTGGAATTTAGTATTTACTATGGGGAAAAATATGCTAGAGAACATAGATCAGAATAAAGATGGTAAGAAAAAAACTGCATAAATGGTCTGAGTCACAGCAATCCAGGCTTGAAACATTTTATAGCAATATGTATATCTGTGCAATCCTCTTCAATGATTGATGGGGATGGACATTCCCTCAACAATTGAATGCTGGAAGTGTGTAATAAATCAATTCAGAGTATGCACAGAACTCTTATGACTGATATCTGCATATCTGGCTTTTTCCTGTTCCCCTTCATTGCTCTGGAAATTTATCTATTTTAGTCCTATTTCTGCATTTTTGCACAATTCTATATTAATTGTGTCTAATTCCTGTTGAGGCCAGCAATCTCCTTTCGAAATATGTGGCATTGGAACTTGTCTACCTTAAGCGCTCTGAAATGCAAGTTATCCCCATTTCCTAAGGGATTTTTGTAATTGATAAATGTTGTGCCCTTTTGTCTGTCTGGGACTTGTCTAGGTCCTTTCCAGCCACTCGGGCCCTGAACCAGCAATCAGCTTTACTTAAGCACACTCCACATAAGTCTGTGCAGAATCCTAGTTAAGTCAGTGGGAAGTTCTGGAAAGATTTGGAGTTGCCAGGCTAGATAAATTAACTTTTAATGGGAGTTAGGGACCCGGGTAGCTATCTGCATCTTAAGGTATTGTGACGGGGCAGGGCCAGATGGCTATAGAAAAGTAGTGGGAGATAGGTATATTAGCTCCAGGCTAAACAAATCCCTGATACCAGGTTAAGTGAAATGGAAGCTGCTCCAAGTCAATTAAGACACTTGGGGCCAATTAAGAGCTTTCCAGAAGGCAGGGAGAATGCTAGGTTGATTGGGACACCTGAAGCCAATCGGGGGCTGGCTGAAACTAGTTAAAAGCCTCCCAGCCAGTCAGGTGGGGGTGTTTGTCAGGAACTGTGAAAGGAAGTTGTGCTGTTGGAGAGGCTGAGTAGTACACACCATGTCCGGCACAAGGAAGGAGGCCCTGAGGTAAGGGTGAAGTGGAGCTTGAGGAAGTGAGGGCTGCTGTGGGGGAAGTAGCCCAGGTAATTGTACATGTCATGTTTCTAAAAGGTCAGCTACCATAGCTGATACTATTAGGGTCCCTGGGCTGGAGCCCTGAGTAGAGGGTGGGCCCGGGCTTCCCCCCCCACACACACCTTTGCCTCCTGATTAATCACTGAGACTGGGAGACAACAGAGACTGTACAAGGAAGGATAACTTCTCCTCACCTCCCTTGCTGGCTTATGATGAAAATGGCTCAGTAGACTGTGACCCTTGTCTCGAGACAAAGAAGGGTTATGTGGAGGGTCACAGTGAGCCTCTGAGGCTAGTGAAATCTGCCAGGAAACGCGGGACCCATAGAGGCAAGGACAGAGCTTTGTCACAGTATCTAAATACATTCTGCAATTCTGTCCCCAAGTTATTGTTAAAAAAAGTGTCTTGCTTGATACACACAAGGTAATCTAAAAATCTAGTTAATTGAGCCATACAATGTGCACCAGTAAAATAGATTTTATCCTCAATTTACAGAGAGAGGAAACAGAAGTTGAGAGACACAGTAACAAGTAAAGCAGGTGATACTATATACATGTGATAGACATGACTTTAAGGATCTTCCTATATTAAAAAAAAGCACATGGAAGTAACAATCATTACTGGATTTCTGAACACCACCTGGCATGTTACCCAGGAGACTGTGGTTGCTTGAAGTGATCTAAATTGCTTCAGCTGTAGTAATCAGATTCCAGTTAATTCTCACCATTTTCTTCACCTGATTTCACTCCCATTCCAGAACATTCTGGTTGATTGCACCTGTTCTGCAATGTCTGCCTTTATAAAGATTTGATTGATGTTTATTTAGTGTAGATTTACCTGCATTCTGTTGCTGAAAGATTTTGCTATGTAAGCTACAGTCAGGCAGTGATACCACCATAAAGTATGAAATTTAAAAGTGAAGCAAAGATAACATAAGAAGTCAATGAAATCTAGCACTTCAAAGTTCTTCACTCTGTGTTGTCTGGAATAAATGCACCCCCATACAAGGGGCCAGAGCAAGGCCAGGAACCACTTAAATCCTACTTAAGAGCTCAAAATGAGGCTGAAGTTCATCCTAAATGGAGAAAGACATGTGCTTCTCCCACACCCTCTCATTATAAAATAAAACACCCAATTCACAAGCAACTGGCAGAGCTACTGAAATGCTGGTAGCAAACAAAAGGGAATGGTTAGGATCCTGATGTGGAAGTTTATTAGGAATATGAACAAAACAATTGTCTGTCAATTGTGCTATAATGAATGGACCTTGTCAGTATAAAAGACATCAGATATCATATCGCTATGGGTCAGGCAGATTTCCAAGTCACAAGCCACTTTGTTTGTTGCAAGGAAAAAATAGATCAGAATAAGAAAAAACAAACTACATGTACATGGTAATACAATCCACGTAGAAAGTAAAAATGCTTCCACTGCACAGAGAAGAAAAATTTCCTTATGTTAAGGGATTATGAACCCACAGAAATCTACAGTTATATGGAAACCAGCCTCTGGTGAAAGGCAAGTGGTAATACAATGGAACGTTGACCTTTGAAGACATTCCCACTGCAGGAGGGAGGGACCTAAGACTCTTGTTACCACTTTCTTTTGTTGTAACAATGCAGGGTAAGCAAGCCAAGACAAATGCAGCATTGTCTAGGTAGTCAGAGTCACGCTGTCTGGAGTGGCTCATAACTGTGAGTGCCTACCTCAGGGCAGACTGTCAGAAAATATGGCAGAGACCCCAAGCAAGTGTGTGTGTCCTATAATTAGATTTCATCAAGTAAGTAACAAGTCAACTCCTGGATCACAATACCCGTCTTACCATGGAGTCACAGACAGTCCCCTTAGACTCTCCAATCTATCTTGCCATGTAGACAAACTGGACTTTGTGATAAATGGTCACTTAAACAAAACAAAAAATCACAACACATTAGGTTGCTTCCAGTCCCAAGAGACCAGTCCCTTACCCCAAATCTTAAACCAAAGACAATGTCGGCAGCCAATTCTATAGTAAACTAACTAAAGGTTTATTAGTTAAGAAAAGGAAATGAGAATTATTGAGAGGTTAAAGCAGGTAAATACATGTATAGGTGAGTCACAGTTTAAAATTCCAAATGGTAGCAGATGTAGTAATCTGACAGTTTCCCAAAATTCTCTCAGGACTACCCAGAATAACTGTTGATCTCAGTCTTCTCCTTCAGTTATTCCTCCCTGTTAGACTAACATTCCAAAGATGAAGGATCTTTCCATGAATCCATTCTTATAGCTTCTTCTCACAGAAAACAAGATGACAGGGCCACTACTCACATGGGCTTTTCCTTTGACGACAGAGTGAGGAATGCATTTGGAGTCTTTAATCTCCAATCATCACATAATGACCATTTGCTCTGAAATTAAAAAAAATCTGTTAAGTTCTTCATTTGCATTCCATAAGGCCTGTTTGATGGGTTATTTCATTACAGGGGGATTTATAATGTAATAGCAAACATTTGCATTGCAACAGGATACAGATAAGTTGAAAACAATGCAAGTAACAACCCATTCGTTTTCATTAAACACGAAGTACACTCTTATGTCTTATACATTAACAATTACTTTTATCTATACTAATACACAAATGAGTTGACCTGGGGCTTCAGCATGAGATTGACATTGGCAGACTAGATGCTCAGTCAGCAATCCTATATACTTTTGTAATATAAAAATTGTCACTAGAGTACTAAAGCAAGTATAATGCTTGCATGGAGTTTTCCAGGGATCTTTGCAAGTGGAACGCATGAGTATGTGAATATAGCAAAGAAAACAAATCACTCGCATACTGGAGAGTTTTGCAGGGCACAAAGCAGAATTCAGTCTATATAACAGCAACATGTTTATTCTATCAGCAAACACAATCAGCCACACAAATTCTTTGGGAGTGCTTTAGTTAAACATTCAAGAAAATTTACTCACTTCAAACTAAACTGCTGGATCGCATGGACATGGAAAGATTGATCATTCTCTCCCGTTGAGCATTGGTTGAATTTTCTTGACGCATCCTACGTGACAGTGGCCTCACAGCAAGCAGATTGGAAAGACTTTTCTGTGAAATCTTTTGGAAGATACAGATTCACTGCACGAGATCCAAATGGCAAAGAGGATATACAAGATAATATTCCCTACCCCCTCCACGGTGATAGTGAGAATCACACATTTCGATATACTTGTCAATTAAGGACATTGTGAACCTGGTGGCAAACTGACAAATCCTGACATTTCAGATTAAATGAGAATGAGGATGGCGATAGTGATGGGAAATGTATTCAGATGACATATGACAACCAAAAGCAAATACAGCAATTAGGTTCTAGGCAAAAGTAAATCACCACCAATAACTGGGAGCAGCAGCAGCTAGCATACCAATCAATCACTTTCTTAGGTCAGCACTTTGCACAAGGTGAAAAGGAATTTAGAACAAGCAATCATGACTAAAGAAAGTCAAACTGGAATAGGAGGGGTTTTGTGTTTTTTGTTATTATTCATTACAAAAATATTTTCCAAAGGTAATAAGCTGCATTCCACATTTTAAGTGAGTATGAAATGCAATGGGAAAGGGAGTGGACACAGTACCATGGACCTGCTGGTTGCTAATAAAACTCACTTCTAAGGATTAACTAGTTGTAATGATCACGAGGTGATTGAATGGCATCTATGAAGGAAATCCCTAGAGCATAGACCTTGATTTTATCTATAGCATTTGCACTGGAGGCAGATGCTTCCTAAAGCTCTTGAATGTGTTTCAGGATGGGGAAAGTGATTTGCACCAGCCTTTTCCCACATGCCAGCCAACATCAGTTATAAGCTCTTTGGAGAAGGGGCCAACTTTTTGTCATACACATGTATAATCCTAACTCACAGACCTTTATCCCTGTCTCAGACCATTAGATGCTACTGTCATAGTAATCATCCTTCTTCCTGAGTTGTACCTGGGTGGAGCAAGTAGTAATCTTTGTGATTCCCCATGGCACTGTGGCTGCAACTCTGTGAAGCACTTATGTGAGCCACACAAGGGAAGGGAAGCTCTTTTCTCCCTTCCATTTCCCCCTTCCCTCCCTATCCCCAAAATAAGGTTCAAGTTACAATTTAGCAATAACATGTTTCAGTCAGCAATTTTCAAACAGACACATTTGTCAAGGTTCCTTCCCCACTCTGAATGCTAGGGTACAGATGTGAGGACCTGCATGAAAAACCTCCTAAGCTTATCTTTACCAGCTTAGGTCAAAACTTCCCCAAGGTACAAAATATTCCACCCTTTTTCCTTGGATTGGCCACTACCACCACCAAACAAATAATGGTTACTGGGAAGAGCTGTTTGGAAACATCTTTCCCCCCAAAATACTTCCCAAAACCTTGCACCCCACTTCCTGGACAAGGTTTGGTAAAAAGCCTCACCAATTTGCCTAGGTGACTACAGACCCAGACCCTTGGATCTTAAGAACAATGAACAATCCTCCCAACACTTGCACCCCCCCTTTCCTGGGAAATGTTGGATAAAAAGCCTCACCAATTTGCATAGGTGACCACAGACCCAAACCCTTGGATCTGAGAACAACGAAAAAGCATTCAGTTTTCTTACAAGAAGACTTTTAATAGAAATAGAAGTAAAGAAATCACCTCTGTAAAATCAGGATGTTAGATACCTTACAGGGTGATTAGATTCAAAACATGGAGAACCCCTCTAGGCAAAACCTTAAGTTACAAAAAAGATACACAGACAGAAATAGTTACTCTATTCAGCACAATCCTTTTCTCAGCCATTTAAAGAAATCATAATCTAACACGTACCTAGCTAGATTACTTACAAAAAGTTCTAAGACTCCATTCCTGGTCTATCCCCGGCAAAGACAGCATATAGACAGACAGAGACCCTTTGTTTCTCTCCCTCCTCCCAGCTTTTGAAAGTATCTTGTCTCCTCATTGGTCATTTTGGTCAGGTGCCAGCGAGGTTACCTTTAGCTTCTTAACCCTTTACAGGTGAGAGGAGCTTTCCCCTGGCCAGGAGGGATTTCAAAGGGGTTTACCCTTCCCTTTATATTTATGACACGCCCCCCCCCCCCAAATCTCAGCTAGGGTGAAACACTGGCTGGGATTTCTTCCTGGAGCTCTAGGAAAAACAGAGTTAATAAGACACATGCATCTCTAAATAAACTACCAAGTACATAAAGACTAACAATATTTTCTACATCTCAAGGACAATTTTAACCAGTTGATTCTGGGAAACTTTCATGGGAGAGTGCATCAGCCACTTTGTTAGAAGCTCCTGAGATGTGTTCGATGTCGAAATCAAAATCTTGGAGAGCTAACCTCCACCGAAGAAGTTTTTTGTTAGTTTCTTTGACGGTGTGAAGCCACTTCAGTGCAGCATGGTCAGTTTGCAGGTGGAAACGCCATCCCCAAACTTATGGGCGTAGCTTTTCCAGAGCGTAGACAATGGTGTAACATTCTTTTTCAGTGACTGACCAGTTGCTTTCCCTCTCAGACAATTTTTTGCTGAGAAACACTACAGGGTGGAATTCTTGATCAGGTCCTTTCTGCATTAAAACTGCTCCCACACCACACTTGGACACATCTGTGGTTACTAGGAACGGTTTGTCAAAGTCTGGGGCCCTTAGTACAGGGTCAGACATGAGTGTTGCTTTAAGCTTGTTAAAGGCCTTCTGACACTTTTTGGTCCACTGAACAGCATTTGGCTGTTTCTGTTTTGTTAGGTCTGTCAGTGGGGCGGCGATTTGGCTGTATTGCGGTACAAATCATCTGTAATAACCAGCCAAGCCTAAGAAGGATTGAACCTGTTTCTTTGACTTTGGGACAGGCCACTTTTGGATAGCATCCACTTTGGCCTGTAGGGGGCTGATAGTTCCTTGACCCACCTGGTGTCCAAGGTAAGTCACTCTGTTTAGGCCTATTTGACACTTCTTAGCCTTAACAGTTAGTCCTGCCTCCCTTATGCGCTCAAGGACTTTCTGTAGATGTTCCAGGTGGTCTGCCCAGGAATCCGAAAATATGGCCACATCGTCAAGGTAGGCGACTGCATATTCTCCTAATCCCGCTAGGAGACCATCTACAAGTCTTTGGAAGGTGACGGGTGCATTTCGCAGCCCAAAAGGGAGTACATTAAATTCATACAGCCCGAGATGTGTGATGAAGGCTGACCTTTCCTTGGCAGATTCATCTAGCGGTACCTGCCAGTACCCCTTGGTTAAGTCCAAGGTAGAGATGAACTGGGCCCGTCCCAGTTTCTCTAATAGTTCATCTGTGTGTGGCATTGGATAGTTGTCTGGGCGAGTTACAGCATTTAGCTTACGGTAGTCCACGCAAAAATGTATTTCTCCATCTGGTTTGGGAACTAGAACCACTGGAGATGCCCATGCACTTTCAGAGGGGCGGATTACACCCATCTGTAACATATCCTGGATCTCCCGTTCTATAGCAGTTTTAGCTTGAGGAGACACCCGGTAAGGTTGAACCCTAATTGGGTGAGCATTACCTGTGTCAATGGAGTGGTATGCCTGTACAGTCAGTCCTGGGGTGGCTGAGAATGTTGGCGGGTACCTAGCGCACAGCTCCTTGGATCTGCTGTCATTGCATATGCCCACGGGTCATGGAGAGGTTCACCTCTTCCACACCACCAGCACATTCCCCTTCGTAGTAGACACCTTCGGGCCACTCAGCGTCGTCTCCTCCCTGGGCTGTAAACTGACAAACCTTTAATTCTCTGGAATAAAAGGGCTTCAGAGAATTAATATGGTATACCTTAGGCTTTCGGTTGGAGGTGGGGAATGCTATGAGATAATTAACAGCTCCCAGGCACTCCTGGACCATGAATGGCCCTTCCCACGATGCTTCCATTTTATGGGTCTGGAACACCTTTAAGACCATGACCTGGTCCCCTACTTTGAAGGAACGCTCTGGCATGTTTATCATACCAGGCTTTTTGCTCTTTTTGAGCATCCTGTAAGTTTTCTCTAGCAAGGGCTAAAGAGGTTCGGAGGGTGTTTTGTAGGTTGGTTACAAAGTCCAGAATGTTAGTTCCTGGGGAAGGTGTAAATCCCTCCCATTGCTGCTTCACCAACTGCAATGGCCCCTTAACCTCACGGCCATATACAAGTTCAAATGGGGAAAACTCTAAACTGGGGTGTGGTACAGCTCTGTAGGCAAAGAGCAACTGCTGTAACACTAGGTCCCAATCATTGGAATGCTCATTTATGAATTTACGTATCATGGCCCCCAAAGTTCCATTAAACTTCTCCACCATGCCATTTGTTTGATGGTGGTAAGGAGTGGCAACCAAGTGATTTACCCCATGAGCTTCCCAAAGGTTTTCCATAGTTCCTGCCAGGAAATTAGTCCCTGCATCTTTGAGGATGTTGGAGGGCCAACCTACCCTGACAAAAATGTCTGCTAGTGCCTGGCACACACTTTTAGCCCTGGTGTTGCTTAGAGCTACTGCTTCTGGCCATCGGGTAGCAAAATCCATGAAAGTCAGTATGTACTGCTTTCCTCTGGGTGTCTTTTTCGGAAAAGGACCCAGAATATCCACAGCTACTCGCTGAAATGGAACTTCAATGATGGGGAGTGGCTGGAGAGGGGCTTTGACCTGGTCTTGGGGTTTTCCCACTCTTTGGAACACCTCACAAGACCGGACATAGGTAGAAACATCCTTGCCCATTCCCTCCCAGTGGAATGACCCCCCCCAAACGGTCTTTGGTCCTGTTCACCCCAGCATGGCCACTAGGGTGACCATGGGCTAAGCTCAAGAGCTTGGCCTGGTATTTAGTTGGAACTACCAACTGTCTCTGAAGATGCCAGTCTTCCTGGTGTCCACCAGAAAGAGTTTCCTTGAATAAAAGTCCTCTTTCTACAACAAACCTGGATCGATTAGAAGAGGTGAGAGGCGGTGGGTTGCTCCGTGCCGCCGTCCAAGCTCTCTGGAGGCTTTCATCTGCTTCCTGTTCGGTCTGGAACTGTTCCCTTGATGTTGGAGACATCAGTTCCTCATGAGATTGTGGACCTAAGCTTGGTCCCTCTGGAAGCGATGTAGGGGATGGAGCTGTTTCTGTTGACTGTGAACCGCTCTCCGCTGGTGCACTATGTTGGGATTCAGGTTCCGGCTGAGCCTCTTGTGTAGAGTTATCGGCGGCTGCCAGTTCAGGTTCGGTGGGGCCCTCTGGCGTTGAGGTTGCAAGTTCTGGATTCAGTGCTGGCAATGGGTCTGGTGTTGGTTGTTTGGCTGGTTCCGGTTCTGGGACTGGTTCCATCTGGGTTTCTGGGACTGGATCCACTACTGCTGTTGCAGACATTGGCCTGGGGTCTGGGTCCATCACCTCTGACCGGGTCCTGATAGAAGTGTCTGGAACAGAGCTAGGCCTCACGGCTTGTTTAGCCTGGCTGTGGGTGACCGTTCCCACCCTTTTGGCCTGCTTCACATGATTGGCCAAGTCTTCCCCCAACAGCATGGGGATGGGATAATCATCATAGACTGCAAAAGTCCACGTTCCTGACCAGCCCTTGTACTGGACAGGCAACTTGGCTGTAGGCAAATTGAAAGAGTTGGGCTTGAATCGTCACTTGGATCTCTGGGTTGATTAAATTGGGGTCAACTAAGGAAGCATGGATAGCTGACACTTGTGCTCCGGTGTGAGCAGCCGCTTGGTTTTGTTCTGCCCCTTTCGCTGCCTCTTTCGTTGCCTCCCTTTCTTGTTCCTTCTCCTCCTTCAGCCGCATGAGTTCTATCTGTCTTTCACGTTCCCTTTGTCTTTCCTCAGCCTGAAATCTGGCTAATTCCAGCTTCTGTCGAGCTGTGGATTTTGTCATTCTAACCTCTCTGTTTTTAACTAACTTTACACCAAAGGTTTAGAAATAAACAAACAAAACTTGGCTGTAAAATTTTGCTGTGCTGGAATAGAATACCCATTCTCTGATAGTGATTGTCAGCCTACAGAAAAAGACAATTCCCTTGTCTCTGCTCTGGGCCCAAATCAAAGCAAAAAACCTCCAACTACTTGGAAACCTGCTTACCAGCAGCCCAAAGGAAAAAAAAATTCCTTTTTAAACTTGTGCTCCTTGTAAAAAATCAAAATCCTAAAAAAAAAAACCCTGCCACTTTTGTCTCCAGGCAAATGAGTAGAATACCCCCCCACACTTACTTTTAGGGAAAAAAAACCTCTGGGTTGGAAGACTGTGAATTTCCCTACAGGAGTTAAGTACTCTGCCTCCAGGCAAAGAAAACCTGCAATTCACAAAGATAATCCCCTTTTGTCTCTGCTTGGCCACAAAGCAGAGAAAAAACAAGCTGTTTTCAGTTTCAGCTGCTTTCTGGACTTCCTTTCCAAAGGAAAAAAAAATTCCTTTTTAAAATCTGTATTTCTAGTTCAAAAAATCTCAACTGGATCTCAAAATGATTTCAGGTTAATCCCACCACTCTGCCACGATGTCAAGGTTCCTTCCCCACTCTGAACGCTAGGGTACAGATGTGGGGACCTGCATGAAAAACCTCCTAAGCTTATCTTTACCAGCTTAGGTCAAAACTTCCCCAAGGTACAAAATATTCCACCCTTTGACCTTGAATTGGTCACTACCACCACCAAACAAATACTGGTTACTGGGGAACAGCTGTTTGGAAACGTCTTTCCCCCCAAAATACTTCCCAAAACCTTGCACCCCACTTCCTGGACAAAGTTTGGTAAAAAGCCTCACCAATTTGCCTAGGTGACTACAGACCCAGACCCTTGGATCATAAGAACAATGAACAATCCTCCCAACACTTGCACCCCCCCTTTCCTGGGAAATGTTGGATAAAAAGACTCACCAATTTGCATAGGTGAGCACAGACCCAAACCCTTGGATCTGAGAACAATGAAAAAGCATTCAGTTTTCTTACAAGAAGACTTTTAATAGAAATAGAAGTAAATAGAAGTAAAGAAATCACCTCTGTAAAATCAAGATGGTTGATACCTTACAGGGTAATTAGATTCAAAACACAGAGAACGCCTCTAGGCAAAACCTTAAGTTACAAAAAAAGATACACAGACAGAAAAAGTTATTCTTTTCAGCACAATTCTTTTCTCAGCCATTTAAAGAAATCATAATCTAACACGTACCTAGCTTGATTACTTACTAAAAGTTCTAAGACTCCATTCCTGGTCTATCCCCGGCAAAGACAGCATATAGACAGACAGAGACCCTTTGTTTCTCTCCCTCCTCCCAGCTTTTGAAAGTATCTTGTCTTCTCATTGGTCATTTTGGTCAGGTGCCAGCGAGGTTACCTTTAGCTTCTTAACCCTTTACAGGTGAGAGGAGCTTTCCCCTGTCCAGGAGGGATTTCAAAGGGGTTTACCCTTCCCTTTATATTTATGACATTACTTAACTGAAAGCTAAATAAGTAGCACAAAGCAAGAGTGATGGGTAGAGATAACCTAGTATAAGATAAACTCTTAGCAGCATTTTTACCATCTACTGAGATTTCAGAATCTAATTGAGGAAGTCAAATAAGGAAGGAGTTGCAGTAATCAGAGCCCTAAAAGCATGTGACATCAGGCTATGTTAAAAATTTTAATAGCCTAGCAGTATTTCTTCCTTGTTAATTAAAGGAATGAACACTATTAACATGAGCTCTTTTACCACAAAACTCGATCTGTTTAGACCCTCAGTACTCTTGGTTTTATTGGATCTGATTACTGCCAAAAAGATAGCTTTAAAGTCAAGAGCAGATTTTAATGAATTTGAGCCAATTTTTAACATTTCTGTATTAAAAAGTATTAATTTTTAATTAATTATGTGACATCCACATTCGCACTTGTGCTGTGGCACAGATCTGAATGTTGCAAGCATTTAACAGCATAATTCACATTTTAGAGCCTTAAAAATTGACGCGAAAAGAATCATGCAAACAGCAAAGACAATGAGACTTGAACAAGCAACATATGCAACTCAATAACTACCTTGAACAAGGGCAAATGAATCTTGAATAAAAGCAAAAAAAAAAAACAGGCATCAGTGGAATAAATAAGGGATAAAGTAATTAATGTCATGCCAGAGACACTCCGATATTTGAAATGATTGAAAGGACCTCTTAATCTAAAGTCTCAAGAGGTAATGACAGGTGTAATAAGAAACAATGCTCAAAGCAACCTGATAAAGACCCTTGACAGACCTTCAGCACATTGAATGCTGCTAATGGGATTGAAGTCAGGCAGGCATTTCTTACAGTATTGTACATATTGTAGGGTGATTGCTATAGACATACTCTTGGAGCTGTTCCAACATGACCCTTATGAAAAGATAGTTATTTTTAATAGTCTCAGAATATATTCAAAGGAAACTTAACAGTATTCTTCTTTTCACAAAGTAATCCTTGCAACAAAAAAGTCACTGAAGGCTCAGTTGGGGACACAGTGTTCATTAATATGTTCTACCTTGGCTTGTGCAGAACAGTAATCACTGGCCTGTTTAAATAGGGAATTTCCTTCAAGTCAGACAGGCAACTATTTTGCCATATTAAAAAAAAAAGACTACCATATATTGAAGTAGCCAAGTAGAAAGAAAGACCTTCCCCCCATCCCAATAGGTTGTGGATTGCACATCACCTTCTCTTGCACTTGAATGGTATTGTAGGAATTATATGTAGGTATGAATATACTCTCATGCCTTATGCACCAATGGTGCCCCCGCCAATGGTCACTTCACTGCTTCTCTTCCCATAATTCACAGTGCTCCCTCTTTGAAACTCAGCCTTCTGGCTTGGTCTCTATACAATTCTCCCTTTAGGGTATCAACATCTCACCAGACCAGCTGTCCAGCTGGCACCTCCAACAGACCTGCACCATTTCCCAGTGGCTAGTAGAGGGAACCCAGGCCCTTCATGTACACTGAGTTCCAGCCCAGGGGCCCTATAATCAGTAGCTGAGGTCCCCACAGTCTTCCTCCTTGCTTCTGTTTCCCTGGGATTCTTCCTACTTTGGCTTCTCAGGCTTTCTTTCCCCACAAGCCCTCTGAGACAGCCCCTTCTTCCAGAGCAAAGACCCCAGTGCTTATTCTCCCACCAGTTCTCCCCTCCACCTCTCTACTCCCAGCAAGTGACTACAGACTCTCTCCCTAGAGCTTCCTGCTGTTGCAAATGTCCTTCCTTTATAATCCTTACCCAGCTTCTCCCCCAACCAGGCTTCATCAGCAATTAGTAATTATAAATCCATGGGCCTCCCATCAGGTGCAACTCTGAAAGGTGCACCTTCTACCCCACATCTATTCCAAAGGGATTAACCCCCCGTCACATCTAGACTCAGAAATTACTACATACTCACAATGGGCCTTATCCTAAGGCCATTGCAGTCAATGGGAACCTATCAATCAGGCCCAATATGCAAAGAATATTAAAAACAGATCTGTGCTCTCCTTTGCTGCATATTAGAGATGGGAGAAAGGAATCGGGCACAAAAAATCCTGTACTCATGGTGGAAAGTAGTAGATCTTCTACAGCAGGCTTCTCCTCTCCTTCACTGCCCATCACCTGCAGATATCTGCTTGCACAAACACCATGTTTGGAGCTCTATAGGTTTGAGGGGGCATGTAAGGTTGATGAAGCAGAATTATGGTGAATTTCTATCCAGAAATTAAACTGTAATGTTAACTTCCCCTTTGGAGGTTTCTACCTCCCTCAGGCAGAAGGCTGGTGTGATACTTCAGTGTGAAAAGCACAAGCAGCATGACTTCTGAATGAATTGTACTGTCACAGGGGCTGGATGCAGAGCCAGAGAAGTATCATGAAAGGAACTGCCTTTCTGCACAGAGGTTCCAAGATTCTTGGGGAAGAACCCAGGTTTTTTCATGAGCTCTTGGATACCTCATATCTTGAAGGCCACATCCAGTCCTATCCTCTGTACCAGGAGAAAGCATGAAGCTCTAACAGTTGTAACTGAGTTTTCACTACACTGTTTTGCCTCCCATTGTTTTTTCTACACGGGGATGAAAAAGGAAATATAGCCCATCCATTTTGTGAAGACTTTGCTGACAGGAAATTGGAATGCCACTTTTTCTAATCAGGCTAGCATAGTCTTCGGATATTGTAGAAATTGTTGTATTCTTGTCAGTTCACTCCTGGACAAGACATCTCTTGACCTGCCTTTAATCATAGAATCATAGAATATCAGGATTGGAAGGGACCTCAGGAGGTCATCTAGTCCAAGCCCCTGCTCAAAGCAGGACCAATCCCCAATTGAATCATCCCAGCCAGGGCTTTGTCAAGCCTGACCTTAAAAACTTCTAAGGAAGGAGATTCCACCACCTCCCTAGGTAACGCATTCCAGTGTTTCACCACCATCCTAGCGAAAAAGTTTTTCCTAATATCCAACCTAAACCTCCCCCACTGCAACTTGAGACCATTACTCCTCGTTCTGTCATCTGCTACCACTGAGAACAGTCTAGATCCATCCTCTTTGGAACCTCCTTTCAGGTAGTTGAAAGCAGCTATCAAATCCTCAGACATTCCTCAGGGTGATTTTCTGGTGCTATAGAGCCTTCAAGGCTGGAAAATGGCATCTGGTGTGCTTTCTTTTCACTTATTTGAAGCTCTAAAGCATGGTCAAATAAACTATTTTAGAATCTCCCTCGGAGCATTTAAAAATTAAGTTAAAATATAACAATCCAGCAGCAATTTGCACCAACTCACAACCAGTGAAGTGGTACAGTGATTCTTTGGCAGCTTTATAACAGGTTTACAGTTCTTTCAGGGAGTTGAGCAAATGCAGAAGGAAAAGCAAACAACAGATGCAACAGCCTGAACTAATCTAACAATGTGATGAAATGAGCCAATAACATGCAGTGGCAAAAACTCAGCATTTTCCAACTCGTTACCCTAGTGACCAAGTACTGAAACACTATAGCTTAGTCCTGTGACTCGCAGTTGGGAAAACAAGCTCCATAGTTGCATAAGATTTTGATAAGGAATTCTGAGGCAAAGCAGTATGGTTAAGGTTTTAGGTCTCTGGAGGCCTTTGAATACTGTTTAAGACAGAACAGAAAAACCTGGGTTTGATGGATTTAATTTCTGTATAAACCAACAGTTCTATCAATATAATTTAGCACATCTGGAAATTGAGGGTATTAGCATGACAGTGCAGTACATCTAACCTAAGGGGGAAATACCACTTTCACATCCACACAATAGATAACTCTGATAACCTTCTCTCCCTGCATGTACAGATCTCTTCACATCAATGCAATGTCTGCATATATAGTGATAGAAAGATATCAGAGTCCAGATCTACACTGAAGATCTGAATTATGCCTTAAGATTTTGCCATTGGATGGTTGCTTTTTAAAATAGATTTAAGATAATTTTAGATTAAAAAGAGCTGGACTGCATAATTTAAGCAAATATGAATTTAGCTTCTTTCTGATTTCAGAATATTGCAAGCAGATAATAATCTCCTAAAATTTATTTGAATTTAATCATTTTTATTTATTTTTTATTCTATAAATTGACCTTGAACAGTTCACAGTGAGTATTCAATATTAGGAATTTGAGCTATTCTAGGTAGTTGTTGGTTGTACTGTATTGTTGCTCTCCCCCAGCAGGCTGACCATAACTATTATTGCTCCTGATCTTGCAAGTTGATGAGCACCCTCAACAGCCATTGCACCTTAAGTACATATCTGGAAGTGGATCTGTGGGATCTTAGGGAAAGGAAGCTGTTTAGAGAGAGGCTGAGAGAGGTCTGAGGGCTTTCAGTTTTAAATCTTTCCCTTTCTGTACTATGTAGGCTTTGCCAGAGATGACATCCCTAGAGAATGTTAGGCTGCTGTAAGAATCACTGACTACAGAGCTTAAATTTAATTTTATTTTGTTACTTTCAAACAAAGTAATTGTACAGACATAGTTCCAATGATGAAGGGTGAGGTCAGATCCTTGTTAGTTCTTGTTATTGCTTCTGGGCCAGGCCTCTGGATTTTTCGAGAATGCTATCCTCTTGCTGTTTTAAGCAGCATGCCACCCTATATAAAATAAAGGCAGAGTTCTCCACCTGAACTCTTCTAGGGAAAATTGAGACCTTGCCACTGGTTTCCTCTTACTTAGCCCATGTCCAAAGGAATGGTTATTAGGTCTTTCTCCCTATGGCTCTCCATACTGCTGTTTGAGTGGAAGAAGAGTGTGTTGGGGACAGTGTCGGGGAGAACAAATGTTGTTGAACTGAGTTCTACACTATGTGCATGTACACACAGCCCCACCACTACTACTCACACACATAATGCCAGCAAGCTAGAGATGCTGAGTAGGTAAACTCAAAGAGTTCCCTGTCTAGCCATTGGCCAGGTACCCTCAGATGCCTGTGTCTTGGCCTCATCCCAGCACAGTAGAGGTAATCTCACAGTAACCCTCTGTACCTCACAAAGGCTTATGATTAGTATTGTCCTCAGCCCAGGGCAAAAGAATAGTTGAATGAGTGTGCTCAGAGGGTTGGACCCTGACATCAGCACTGCAAGAAATGCTGAGCTAAGAACTTCAAAGAAGCTTATCCTTTCACATTATTCCAGCAAGGCAGAGATACATAGCTGTTAACGTCACAAAGCTCTGTACTTTGGCACCATCCCAGACAGCTAAAAGGTGTTGAGCCATGGACTTCACCAAGATCTATAGTCTGACATCAGCAATGAAAACTACAGGTGCTATATGACAGACCTGACAAAAATCTGTGCCTTAGCATTATCTCATCAAGTTAGAGGTGTGATCCAAAATACCTCATACTGGCCTGTGTCCTAACATCAACTAATGATGCTGAGCAGGCATCAAAATAGAGTGGAGCCAGTGGGAGAACAGCAACCCTTCTGCAAAAAATAAACATAATGGCCATACTGTGTCACAGAAAAGGTCCAGCTAGCCCAGTATCCTGTCTTCCAACACTGGCCAATGCCAAGAGCTTCAGAGGGAATGAAGAGAACAAGTGATCCATCCCCTGTTGCCCATTCCCAGCTTCTGGCAAACAGAGGCTAAGGACACCATCCCTGCCCATTCCAGCAAATAGTCATTGATGGACCTATCCTCCATGAATGTATCTAGTTCTTTTTTGAACCCTGTTATAGTCTTGGCTTTCACAACAATACAACATAAAGGGAATGTTCCTCTTCCTTTGCCTCTCTTATCTGTGCTTGGAGATGCTCAGCTTTTGTGGAGCTCCACCTCTTCCCAACTTTACCGGCTGGAAAAATGAGAACATGATGGAAGTATAATAGTCAGAGCTGGGAATTCCCTATCTGCCTCTTGTTTCATGCAGGAAACAGAATGGCTCAGTCAAGAAGTTATCCTTACCTTCCTCTCCTTAGCAATGTGTATATGGACAGAGGCTTAGGAAAGATGGACGGGAACACGAGTTTGTCCCCAGGCACAGAACAGTTTAGACTGAGATGACTCTAGCACAGACCATGTTTTCAGTATTTTTAAATTCATAGTGTACAAAAGAAAGTATATTTCATTGAAAAAATATATACATGTGTGAGGCTCCTGGAATAGATTAAGTTATAGAAATTAGTTTTTGTATATATCTAGTAGTTATTTGGAATTTTTGCATTATTGTATGTATATTGTTTGTATTTCTGTGAATAGACATTAATTTTGTAATTAAATAAATGGGAGCTGCCCCTTTAAAAATAGGTTTGGGGCATTCAGAGTTAGGGCTGCCTCCTAACAGGTTTTTGCCCCAAAAGTCCAGTGTTAAGGGCATCTGCAGAGTCTCCAGTCAGAAGTATTTACTGGACACTAAAAATCCAGTTACTGCAATTCCGTTATCTCTCTCTCACACACACACACACACCATCCAGCCCAAGGCATCTCTAATCCCTGAGCATTGTTCCCAGAGCTGGAGAGAAGCAGAGCTGGAGGTGCCCAAGGTGCTCGTCCTGGCCAGGGACACTTCCTCTTCCCCTGCAGGGACTGGGGCAAAGCCACCTCCGAGAACCTCCCGCTGCTGCAGGAAGCTCTCCCCCACCATTTTGTGCCCCCATCACTCCCTGCCTTGGAGCCACTGCTGGACGGAGCAGGAGAGACATGGTTCCCTTCTGTCTCCCTCTTCTCTTTATGGTAAGTTGAGCCTTTGGTTGTGGGGGTTCAGGTGAATCGCAAAGGTACCAGCTCCTGGTGTGCTGGGAAGCCCCCCAGCTGGTCCCAGCAGCTCAGACTTGTTTTGCTTTGCTGGCGGAGAGGGGGATAGCTAAAGGAAGCCCCTGTGCTTTCAGTCTGAAGCCATTCTATCAAAGTGGCACTTCAGGGCAGGATGTTCTGGACAACGTAGGACTAGAGCCCCCTCCCAGAGTTTGGATTCTGCCTTGGAAAGTAAGTGCTACAGCAACTAAAAGGATTTGTTTGCTCTGAAGAATATGCCAACAATGGCAAGTCAAAGCCAGTTTCCCTTCTCCCCCAGCCCCACTCATCCATTCCATTTGTAATTGTATCTTTTTAGTATCTCCTTTGCTGCTGGCTAGTCTGCATTGTGCCTGTTTGATAGTGTATACGCTGGTTAAGCATTGGGTGCAGAAAATGTTGACCATAGCTTTAGTGTCTGGCTTTGAGAAATTGTAAAGTTAGCAACCCTATATCAGAGTGGGCCTTTGCAGGGGGTTGTGAGCAGTGCATGAAAGATCTCCATGCAGCTTGGTACCTGGAAAGCCTCAGCCTGAAGAAAGCTCCCCTAGAAAGGTCAGAACTCTAATAATAGATGTGAGCAGGGTCTGAATGAATGCTTCCCTGACAGCTAGCTGGGAGTGGGGGGGAAGGGGGGGCTCTGGGTGTGGTATGTAACTACAGTTTGCTCCTGCTTTGCTTAGATTGGCTTAGATATTCAGCAGATGGAGCAGAGTTTTGTTCTTTGTAATCAACTTGACGGGTGTTGGGTCACAAATCACGTTAGTACTGAATGCAGGGGTCATGAAATGCTGGTATCAGTGTTGTGATTATTGTTGGAATGCAGGAAAGCAGGACTGTGCTCAACCTGTTCCAAATGGCAGGGGAGGCACCCTTAGCGGAGAGGATCACATTGAGCTAGAGGCTTGACTGCTAAAGCCCTCTTAAAGTAAGAGAGCCTGGCAACAGGAGTCCTGGTCCGGGGCTGCGCAAACCTCCTCCCCTCAGGGGTCCCCTCTTGTCAAGGTTCCTCCCGCACTCTGAACTCTAGGGTACAGATGTGGGGACCTGCATGAAAAACCTCCTAAGCTTATCTTTACCAGCTTAGGTCAAAACTTCCCCAAGGTACAAAATATTCCACCCTTTTTCCTTGGATTGGCCACTACCACCACCAAACTAATACTGGTTACTGGGGAAGAGCTGTTTGGACGCGTCTTTCCCCCCAAAATACTTCCCAAAACCTTGCACCCCACTTCCTGGACAAGGTTTGGTAAAAAGCCTCACCAATTTGCCTAGGTGACTACAGACCAGACCCTTGGATCTTAAGAACAATGAACAATCCTCCCAACCCTTGCACCCCCCCTTTCCTGGGAAATGTTGGATAAAAAGCCTCACCAATTTGCATAGGTGACCACAGACCCAAACCCTTGGATCTGAGAACAATGAAAAAGCATTCAGTTTCTTACAAGAAGACTTTTAATAAAAATAGAAGTAAATAGAAATAAAGAAATCCCCCCTGTAAAATCAGGATGGTAGATATCTTACAGGGTAATTAGATTCAAAAACATAGAGAACCCCTCTAGGCAAAACCTTAAGTTACAAAAAAGATACACAGACAGAAATAGTTATTCTATTCAGCACAATTCTTTTCTCAGCCATTTAAAGAAATCATAATCAACACATACCTAGCTAGATTACTTACTAAAAGTTCTAAGACCCCATTCCTGGTCTATCCCCGGCAAAGACTACAGACAGCCACAGACCCTTTGTTTCTCTCCCTCCTCCCAGCTTTTGAAAGTATCTTGTCTTCTCATTGGTCATTTTG
This sequence comes from Lepidochelys kempii, assembly GCF_965140285.1. NCBI lineage: Eukaryota > Metazoa > Chordata > Testudines > Cheloniidae > Lepidochelys > Lepidochelys kempii. The sequence goes on from NC_136380.1 coordinate 182,875,709, forward strand.
GTCAGGTGCCAGCGAGGTTACCTTTAGCTTCTTAACCCTTTACAGGTGAGAGGAGCTTTCACCTGGCCAGGAGGGATTTCAAAGGGGTTTACCCTTCCCTTTATATTTGACACCTCTAGACTGGGTTAACCTGTTCTTCCCCACTGTTCAAAGAATAGAGCTAAATAGGCTTCAGCAGGAGCCTCTTTTGTTATTTTAATTATTCAATCAGAACTGAACCAAGTTGTGGTAGGATTGTGTTTCTGCCCTGCCTGCTAAGAGTTAAAATCACTGAAAGCTGAAATTACTTTTATTTATGTTTATGAACCCTGTTTGTGGTGTTTTCCCAAATTAATGCCGAGTTACTTCCCTCCTTTTATTAAAAGTTTATTTTCTATACTCGGACTCTGTGCTTATGAGAGGGGAAGTATTGCCTCTCAGAGGCACATACAGGTGGTGTGTAATTTTCCCAGGTTACTGGGAGGGGGCTTGAGCCAGTTCTGTGTTGTATCAATGGAAAGGAATCCCTAGATATTGAACCCAGCCATGGTTGCTGCTGGCTCCACCTGGCAGAAGGGTTACATAATAAGAATACCCTTCAAAAATGAAACCCTTATTACTGATGGTGTAACAAATCCCTTATATAGATTGATCCGCAGCCATTCTATCAAATACTAGTACATTGTATTTGAAATACCTACTTTGGTCAACATTTCTGAATTTAGGAACCCAAACATAGGCACTTACGCAAACTGATAATGAAATACCAACCGTCACATTCACCGAGAAGCACAGGAGAATAGAAACTTTTTTTTAAACATATTCAGTACTTTAACTCATCTTTGTTATTTGAGGATATGTGAGCTAATTGCTAACCCCCTCCCCTCCCAGCCACCACTAGCAACCCAAAAATGACCTAAGGGAGGGGTTCCACTATTCACTGTGTGCACAATACATTGTTACTAAACGTTTTGATGTTTTTATTCTTTGAGGGGCTTCAGGTTGAAGTCTGCCTGTATCTCAAATATTTCTTATAGCACCTGTCACCAGATATTGGGTACAGTATCTGAACACCACAAGCCTATAAAGAAAGTAGAAAACCTCCCTGTCTTGTTCCACACAACAACAAAAACCGCTGTTCCCCATATATTTCATGATGCATTTTTATTGCTGCCATCATGGCCCATATGCCCATTGGACTGTTTTATTGAAATGATGTGGCTTGCATTTCAGCCTGAACTCACTCAGACTCAGGGTTAGTTGTCCTATGCTGTGTGCTAGTGCACAGGAAGCCAGGGTATGAATCTACAGCACACTCGCTTGCTGCACATTAACTGGCCAGGTGAACCCTGCTACTGCTCACTCAAAGTGAGCTTTGACATAGTGTGCTGTAGATTCACTTACACGCTTGCCTGTGCATTAACTTGCCATAGAGACAAGCCCTGTTTCCCTCTACCAAGTGGTTACATAGTTGAGAAATCCCAATACTCTAACCTGGTTCTTTCCAACTGCATTGTCCTGGTGACTTCCAAGGCAGAAGGTGAAGCAGTGTCTGAAATAACTTACACCGTTCTTTGTAGTTTACAAACAGGACAAACAGGGAGGGAGAGATCGCTCAGTGGTTTGAGCATTGGCCTGCTAAACCCAGGGTTGTGAGTTCAATCCTTGAGGGGGCCATTTAGGGATCTGGGGCAAAGATTGGTGATTGGTCCTGCTTTGAGCAGACTAGATGACCTCCTGAGGTCCCTTCTAACCCTGATATTCTGTGACTTCAAATCAGGATCTGAAGCAAACAGAGAGCTCATTTACTGCTATGGATCTAATCAACTAAGTCAATGAGAGTCTTCCTATCAACTTCAGTGGGCTTTGGATGTGGCCACAAGGATTTAAAAAAAGGTGGTCCAAGGCTGGCCATATTTTTCACTTGATTTCCCATTCCCCATGTAACTAGCTAGAATGTTTTCATTTATGTATAGCAGTACACAGTCTGCAAAGGGAAGCATGTCAAATACACACTAGCTTATGAGGAAAAATTAGAACCAGAAATGAGCTTTAGATATTTATCTTAAACTCAATACAGGAACATTTTTTCAAAGTACAGGTTTCATATCAGTTGCTTAGGAACCCTACAGAATTACAAGCTAGAAAATGATGGTGTCATATGTTGGGTACAAGGTTTTTATGTCTTTAATAAGATGGCCTAACAACAGCTCATTGTGTATATTGTACATGCAGTACATTCTGCATTGCGATGTGTCCTTTGAGAAACGTTTCTATCATATTTCTTAATAGCCAGATAATTGATTTCTACTGACCATGTCCTTTCAATATGCTGTCTGTATCGAGCAGAAAATTACTCCTCTAGTATTTCCTAACTTCAGGAAGCATGTGTGAATGTGCCTTCCAACTCTGGTTGCTATGGATGCTTACAGCCTCATCTTATTCCATGTGAAAGGCTGGAGAATGGTAAAAAGCTAGTAGTAAAGAGCTAAAAAATGGAAATTTTGGGGGAGGGGAAGAAGAGCAAAGAAGAATTCACATTTGCCTTGAAACTACACTATAATTTACCCTTTTAAAGATGTACTGCAATATATTAGGGGAAAATATTTTGCATCTGAGTCTTTCAGCAGTTTTGTAAAAGTTGAAAAGCAATTTTTGTTAAATACATCGAGCTGCTGTGGAAGTAATTGAGAAAAATCATTTTCATCATCATGTCTACACTTCAGAAAAAATATTAAAAAGTACTTTTGAAAAAAAATGCATTGGTTTATTTCCGCTGTAGCTACACATGCAAGAGAAGTTTAAGATATCATTAAGTCATACATTGTACAACTTTATCAGTCTAATCCACTCACTCCCTCTGTTCACACCAACGAAGGAAAAAAAATACCGCTCCATCTAAATTTCATTTTCTTATTTCATTTAAAATACAGATGGAAGGAACATTTAACATTTCAACATTATGCCTGTATTTCTTTCTGATGAAGACTGAATAACAAACCTTATTTTTCCCCTCCATTTTTGTATAAAAAGGAAACAAATGATGCAACATGGAGATTTTTGGATCAGTAGTTTAAAACAGTGATACAATTTCTAGGAACAGTATGCCACCAAAATATTCTCTACTATCTGTGTATAAATATCAAATAAAACAACAAAATTTAAACAAATATTAAATAAATATTTTAAATCATCCTGAAAAATTTCAAGATACAGCAGCCAAATATTAAAGGAATACCATAAATTATTTTGTTATACTGCTAAGGTTTTGTTTATTACCTTTCATTTTTTACAATACCTTCTAAGCTTCAAAAGAACTTTGGATTCCCTCACTAGTAATGTCTTTCTTTCCATTTGTCAAACACCGATTTATTTTTTCTTTGTTTGGTATAGAGTAAAAGCTAAAGTAGTTTCTTTCACCTGTTGACTTTCTTGTTGTCATAAGCATCCAAAATTTCATCAGTTATGTATGCCCAGGACAGCTCCTCAGTTACCTTGGGTTTCCTCTGCTAGCTGGCTGCCATTGCAGAAGAAAAGTAACATTGCACTGACATCTCTCTAACCCTGTCTACTTCTTAAAAAAATTCTTGGCAACACAGCTCTATTGGAGAGCTATGACCATTAACATCAGCTGAAGATCTGCCCCATGGAATTCAGAGGCCAGTCTCCCTCAACTTTGAGTGCAACTGTTTACATTTAAGTTACACTTTCCTTTCCATATGATATGCAAACAATGTATCTATCAAACAAATAGGTGGTGTTTAAATCATACTCTTTTATATGCCTTTTCTTTGTTATGTTTTTGAGGGGCAGATACAATCAATCTTTTAGGCAGAACATCACTATCAACATCATATCATTACAGCACAGTTCTAAATTCAGTAAAAGCTGTGTTATCCGGCATGTTGAGGGGATGGAGGGTGCTGGTTAATTAGGGTGACCAGATGTCCTGATTTTATAGGGACAGTCCCGATATTTGGGGCTTTTTTTATATTGGCTCCTATTACCCCCCACTCCCTGTCCCAATTTTTCACGCTTGTTATCTGGTCAGCCTACGGTTAATCAAAAATTCCGGTTAACTAATTTATACTTACCAATGGAATACCAATTTTCAAAGAATTAGAATGCAATAAAATTAATAAAGTATGAAATAGCATACAGGTACTCACCAATCCAGTAGCAGTACTGCACTGCAGAGTGGTTGGTTTCTTGAAGTACTTAGGGGTAGACAAGTAAAGTTTTCTATACAGTAGATTATCTTATGACACTACATGTCACTATGGGCAGCACATGACATACACCCAGATCGCTAAAAATACACTTAACACTAAAATGATCCTGAACATAATTTAATCTTTCTTTGATGATTCAGAAGGCACTTCAGGATCTTGCAGTGCCTCAGGGTCATCAAAATCAACATCAAATATCATTGTAGATGTAGAAGGTGTAGGCGATTGGGCTGAATCTGTAATGACCCTCTGACACACCCAGGAAGCTGCTTTTTTGAATAAATCCCTGATATCAGCTTGCTTGCTTGTCTTCCTCCTCTTTTGCATAAAAGCAGAGTGCAGAATGTGTAGTTGCAGAACCTCCTGGGCAGTAAACTAGTCCCGGTTACTAGATTGAAGATTTGTATTGGGAGATATCAGAAATGCTGGTTAATAGAGCTTTCTGGCTGATAAAGTGCTAGATAACATAGCTTTTACTATACTTCAGTAAAGTTCATCTTTTGGAAGCAAAGGCAAGAGACATACATTTTTTTTATGTAACTGAGTTAAGAAAGAGACGCAATCCACAGATACATAATAAAAGGGCAGCCAGGCCCTGATTCAGGAAACCATTAAGTGTGTGCTTAAGTTTTTGCCTATGGAAAAAAAAAACACTTGTTTAAGTATGTGCAAGATACATTGCCTTCAATGGGACTTAAATATGTGTTTAACTATAAATCACATGCTTAAGTATCCGCTTGATTAGGGCCCCTGGTAGAATGGTTTCACTTACCCTGCATTGAGAAAAAGGAAAGAAATACTAAAGTCCTAAATCTCATGCAGGCTTTGTATTGAGGGGAATTACCAATTTAACAAAAGTGTCAAAGGAGGAAGCAAAGAAAAGCCTGAATAGAGAACCAATGTCAGTCTGTATTTTGATCAAAAGGACATGGCACTACAATCTGCTGTTTATACAGAAAAAAGTTTTAGCAAAACAAAAAGCAAAAACAAAAAAAGGTGTATACACACATGGAAACATCTGTGCTAAGAAGCCCTTGAAAAATTCCTGTGCTATAATGTGAAAAGGAAACATCTGCTTAATGCTCAGCAGACTCTTAGCAACACAAGAAGAGGGATTTTAAAGTAATACTGCAAAATATGTATACATGTTGCATATTTGACTATAGAACGCTTCAATATATTTCTAATAGTCTAATGTCATTTCTTATTTGAAATATGTTTATTTTTTTAAAGGAACTTTACCCTAGATTGCTTTGAGAGGATATGAGATAGCTGATGTAATGCTCTATGTGCTTACATTGTTACAAACATTAGGAAAGTAATTACTGCAAATGAACATATGTCATTTTTTAAAATGAGCATTACTCAGTTTATGAACACTGATAAATGCTATTTAATGAACAGATAGTAAACATTAATGTTTTATTTATTTTAGTAGTCACAATCATTTAATCCATAGTAAGTGTAGCGTACATTCTGATTATGATTTTAAAATCACATTCACTTTCAGTGTGTTTATAAATCATGTATGAGCCTATTACAGATGTAAATGCCAGTTAGTAAGCACATAATAAAGGTATAATACATCTTGTTGATTTTATTGTATTTCATATTCAATTAACGTATTATTTACGCATGTTTGCGGGAATGCTTTATAGGGATAGGTTAATAAGAAACTATAGCTATAATTAATTAAGAGTTCTGATAGACTCAAACCAAGTTAGAAAAAAGAACAGCATATAGATGAAACCTGTCCTCTGACTCAGGCTAGCCCTTAAGTATATGCTTAACAATAAGGATTTCATAGACTCCTTCAAACATGCAATAGTCCAGCCAACACTGAAGAAATTTTCCCTGGATACAGTGGTTCTAGCCATCTATCACCCAGAATTAAACCTTCATTACTGAGCAAGATCAGAGAAGCTAGCCAATGGCCAATTACAAGATCATCTAATTGAAGCTAATATCCTAGATTTGGCATAATCTGGATTCAGGCCAGGACATGGGATAGAAACAGTGTTAGGGGTACTGATGGATGATCTGATGTCAATGAATAAGGGCAGACATTCATTCTCATCCTTCTGGACATCTCTTCAGAATGTGACACTGTTAACAATGAGATAATGCTATTCCACCTGAGAGAAATGACATGGATACAGAGAATGTGCAAAAATGGTTTGAGCCCTGCCTGAAGGGATGTACCCAGAGTTACAATGGGCAACTGCACCTCTACCACTCAATCCCTCACTCTGAGGAGTCCCAAGAGGATTGAATTTCAATGTCTATATGTAGCTATTAGATAATTTGGTCAGATTACATTGACTCCAAGTGCCAGCAATAGGCAGATAACACATAAATATACTTATCTTTTACCACTACCACCAAGATAGCTCAGTGCTTGGATGAAATCAACCCATGGATGAAGAACAGCTGGCTGAAACTGAACCTGAGAAAGATAGAAGTGATGTTGGTGGACAGAAGAAAGAACTTTGAGAAATCTACAGCCACAATGCAGTATCCTTGTGTAATCAGAGTCCGAATGAGCTCTATCCTGACATCTGGTAGTGAGCTGTGGAAAAGGACTTCAGGGGCTGATCTCGTTTGCATGGGCACACCTACCCTGCCTAGCATGATGGGCTGCTTGCCCAAAGGGTCACTTTGGCTGCTATGGAATCCACAGTCTTGTTATTGGGGCAGAAGTAATAAAGGGTTCTTATCCTGGTTATGTGAATCAAGGACAGTAGAACTGTACTTAGCAGTTTATGATGGAGGGACTCGCCCTCAACTAAGTAGCACTCACTAGGCAAGGGACATAGGTTCCAAAACCCAGTGAATTGTAAGAGGCTGGGGACAGGTATGTGTACCTGGAAGTGTGGGTCTCTTCTGAGGGCCCAAAACACTACTTTGGCCTCTGCACTGTGTAATAACAGAACTAATTTTTGCTGCATTAGGAGTCTTGTTACATGCTGCACAGCTGAAATCACTAATACCTAGGTCTAAGCATTAGAACTTTGGGCTCGTGGTGCACCAGCACTGAGGCTCCCCTACTACCAGCTAAAAATCACTCAGAGCTGAAATCACTAAAGAGCTGAAGTTGCTAAGAGCTGAGATCACTGAGAGCTGTGTTAAGTGGGGGGGGGCTGAAGACAAGTTGGTGAGCAGACAGCAGGACAACTAGCATGGAGAGCAGAGAGGAGCGGATAGCTGGGCAGCTGGCGGAGAGAAGTGGACAGCAGGACAGGTAGTGGAGAGGCCCGGAGAGCGGAGCGGATAGCAGGGTGGCTGGCTGAGAGGAGCGGCCAGCAGGATGGCTCGTGGAGAGGAGCAGCTGGTGGCGAAGAGTGCAGCAGAACCCCATGGAGAGGCGTGACACTTGGCCATTGACCCGAGCAGCGGAGCAGGTAAGATGATCCCATACCTCCCTCCACTTCCACCCAGGCTGGGAGGTAAACTCTGCAGATGAACTTATGAACTCTGGGGGGCTGCACAAAATGCATGGACAGAAACTGGTGGTGGTGGGGGGGTTGACTATAGAGTTCCTGGACTTAAGACCCTGCGGGGAAAAGGACACTGCCAAACTTACTTGGGGGTGGGTCTTTTGCTCATGGTTGGTGTTATGAATCCTGTTTGTGGTGTTTCCCCAACATAATGCCTCATTGTTTCCCTCCTTTATTAAAAGGCTTTTGCTACACTCAGACTCTGTGCTTGTGAGAGGGGAAGTATTGCCTCTTAGAGGAGCCCAGGGGAGTGGTATGTAATTGTCCCAAGTCACTGGGTGGGGGCTCAAGACAGTTTTGCATTGGGTTATTGAAACAGAACCTCTAGATACTGAACCCAGCCCTTGTTGCTTCCAACTCTGATGGGCAGAAAGGTTACACTTGGATTGAATGTGCACAGCCACAGTTGGTCAATTCAGCCCATAGTTTAGTAGTGCTTCTCAATTCCTTGTTGATGCTAAACTTGCACATAGCAACATTTGTAATGATCACTTTCTATCATCTCCAGTTAGCTAGGAGACTTTGCCTGATGGACAACAATCTGGCTTTGGCTGTAAACATCTACATCAATCTCCTATCTGGACTAAAGCAACACAATATACCTGGGTAGTAAATCATCAGTCAAAACTCTGCAGCAATATGGGTTATTGCAAGCACATCAAACCTGTTCTCCACTCTCTGCACTGACTTCGCATAGAGTCTCCATCCTTATTGTCAAGTCATTCAGCATATCTAAAAGATCAGCTAAACCTCTGGGATGAAGACCACCATAGGCGCCAAAAATTTGGGGGTGCTCAGTGGCCACCAGCAGTCAAGCTCCCCCCTACACTTCAGTGACTCTCCCCCACTGGCGGCCCCACTGATCACTCCTCCTCCAGACTCCCAGTGCCTCCCACCCGCTGCGAACAGCTGTTTTATGGTGTGCAAGTTGGCTCCGGGAAGGAGGGGGGGAGGAGTGGGGATGGGGCATGTTGGGGGAGAGGGGGCGGAAAAAGGTGGGGAAGAGGCAGGGTGGGGGTTTAGGGGAAGGGATGGAGTGGGGGCAGAGCCTGGATAGGGGAGATTCTGGCATATTTACTCATAATGGCATAAATTATTGAGTCAGGTACTCTCAAACTAAAGGTAACAGAGTCTGAACCAAAGGGGTAACGTTACTGAGGCACCTGTTCTATTTGAAAAGATTAAATGGAGAAGAAAGTGCATATTTTGTATTAAAGAAATGTTTATAGCTAATTTAAGTGGTACATAAAAGAAAAATATCTTTGCATTACATTCATAAGTATCACACCTTTTGATTGTTTCATTTTATACCTTCACATCTTTGAATGATTCATTTATTATACTTCTGTAGAATACAGCCATTGAGAAGATGTCTATTATCACCACACACTTAATGATATGGGAGTTTTTCTGAGCAGTGCACAAATAAAAATACCACTGTAAAAAAATTGTCAAAAATTTTAGGCTGCTACTCTGAGTTTCCCCCCAGTTACTTTATTTACTTTGGTTAGTGCCCATCCTGTGTTGAGCCATCTCAGACAGCTGGCCAAAAGTAAAGTGTAATTTATTATATCAACATATCTAAAACAGATGTTCAGGTTGTACCACATGTACTCTATGCTCACTAAAACAATTTGCTTAAAAGAAATGTACTTATCACATATTAGTTGCTTTCCCTTTCATTCTCCTAATGGGTTACACAACCCTTCACAACGACACTCAGAAATATCCAGCCCTGCGCTCTGTATTTGACACAGTAGCAATATCATGGCCTTGTCACTGAGTCTAAGCCTTGACCTTTATTTATGTCAGAGCTTATTTGTCAATATATCTCAATCATGTAATTACTCCACATGCATGTTAAAGAAACACAATATGAGGTACTCATAATTCTATCAGTGATTTTTTTCTCAACACATGTACAATTTATTAAACACCTGAACTTGACAATCCTCCCATCCAATTCCAACAATTCCCTTTGATGTTCCCACCCCCAACACCATGTCTTTTTTGGCCTCACACCTAGATACGCACACACACACATCTCCATATATTTCTACACATATCTATATCTACATAGATATAGATATATACCTATATTAGGGCTGCTGATTAATCACACTTAACTCACGCGATTAACTCAAACAAATTAATCACTATTATTCACAGTTTTAATTGCACTGCTAAACAATAGAATACCAAGTGTGACAGGGTCCGGCCAGATGGCTACAGAGAGTAATAGAAGGCAGATATATTTGCCCCAGGTTAAGTAGGTCCCTTTTCCCTGGGTAAGGTAACAGGGAAGGTTCCAGAACAATCAGGAACCTTCTGGAGACAATTAAGACAGATAGGCTGATTAGAACACCTGCAGCCAATCAAGAAGCTGCTAGAATCAATTAAGGCAGGCTAATCAGGGCACCTGAGATTAAAAAGGAGCTCACTTCAGTTTGTGGTGCACGTGTAAGGAGCTGGGAGCAAGAGGGGCTAGGAGCTGAGAGTGAGAACGCATATTGTTGGAGGACTGAGGAGTACAAGCATTATCAGACACCAGGAGGAAGGTCCTATGATGAGGATAAAGAAGGTGTTGGGAGGAGGCCATGGGGAAGTAGCCCAGGGAGTTGTAGCTGTCACACAGCTGTTCCAGGAGGCACTCTAGACAGCTGCATTCCACAGGCCCCTGGGCTGGAACCCGGAGTAGCGGGCGGGCCCGGGTTCCTTCCAAACCTCCCAACTCCTGGTCAGACACAAGAGGAGTCGACCTGGACTGTGGGTTCAGAAAAAAGGCCACGCTGAGGGCTGTCGTGAAGCTCCAAGGCGAGCAAATCCGCCAATAGGTGCAAGACCCACCAAGGTAGAGGAGGAACTTAGTCACACAATTGAAATAAATAATTTTGGATGTTTTTCTACATTTTCAAATATATTGGTTTCAATTACAACACAGAGTATGAAGTGTATAGGGCTCACTTTATATTATTATTTTTATTCCAAATATTTGCACTGTAAAAAACAAAAGATATAGTATTTTTCAATTCACCTAATACAAGTACTGTATTGCAACCTCTTTCTTATGAAAGTTGAACTTACAAATGTAGAATTATGTAAAAAAAACTGCATTCAAAAATAAAACAATATAAAACTCTAGAGCTTACAAGTCCACTCAGTCCTACTTGTTCAGCCAAACGCTAAGACAAACAAATTTGTTTACATTTATGAGAGATAATAAGAGAGATAAGCTGCTCGCTTATTTACAATGTCATCTGAAAGTAAGAACAGGCACTTGCATGGTATTTTTGTAGCAGGCAATACAAGGTATTTACATGCCAGATATGCTATACATCCATGTGTCCCTTCATACTTCAACCACGCATTCTGGAGGACATGCTTCCATGCTGATGATGCTTGTCAAAAAAATAATGCATTAATGAAATTTGTGAATGAACTCCTTGGGGGAGAATTGTATGTCTCCAGCTCTGTTTTATCTGCTTTCTGTCATATATTTCATGTTATAGCAGTCTCAGATGATGATGCTGCCCACGTTCATTTCAAGAACACTTTTGCTGAAGAGCAACACTCCGATGCGGAAACTACAGAACCCGAAACACCCCTCACAAAAAAATCAACCTTCTGCTGGTGTCATCTGGCTCAGATGATGAAAATGAACATGCATTGGTCCACACTGCTTTGTACTGCTGTCGAGCACAACCTGTCATCAGCATGGATGTATGTCTTCTTGAATGGTGGTTGAAGCATGAAGGGACATACTAATCTTTAGTGCATCTAGTATGTAAATATCTTGCAACACCAGCTACAACAGTGCCATGTGAATGCCTGTTCTCACTTTCAGGTGACATTGTAACAAGATGGGGGCAGCATCATCTCCTGTAAATGTAAACAAACTTGTTTGTTAGGGTATGTCTACACTACGAAATTAGGTTGAATGTATAGAAGTCGGTTTTGTAGAAAGTGTTTTTATACAGTCGATTGTGTGAATCTCCACACAAATGCTCTAAGTGCTTGTAGTCAGCGGAGTGTGTCCACAGTACCGAGGCAACCATCGACTTCCGGAGCGTTGCACTGTGGAGCTGAGGCAAGATCCTGTACCTCCTGTTTGGTCCATGCTGGAGCTCTTTTGTGATTCTGGGACTCCATCATGGTCACCTCTGCTGATAAACTCTGCATGGTCACCTCTGCTGATGAGCTCTGCATGGTCACCTGCACCTTGCCACGCTGGCCAAACAGGAAATTGAAATTCAAATGTTCGCGGGCCTTTTCCTGTCTACCTGGCCAGTGCAAATGAGGTGAGAGTGCTGTCCAGAGCGGTCATAATGGAGCACTCTGGGATAGCTCCCGGAGGCCAATATTGTCTAATTGTGTCCAATTGGACCCAGCAAGGCCGATTTCAGCGCTAATCCCCTTGTTCTGGGTGGAGTAAGGAAATCAATTTTAAGAACCCTTTAAGTCGAAAAAAAGGGCTTCGTCGTGTGGACAGGTGCAGGGTTAAATTGATTTAACGCTGCTAAATTCGACCTCAACTCCTAGTGTAGACCAAGGTTAAGCGATTGGCTGAACAAGAAGTAGGACTGATTGGATAGGCTCTAGAGTTTTATATTGTTTTATTTTTGAATGCAGTTATTGTTTACCTAATTCTATATTCATATGTTCAAGTTTCATGACAAAGAGATTGCATTACAGTACTTGTATTAGGTGAATTGAAAAATACTATTTCTTTTGTTTTTACAGTGCAAATAGTTGTAATTAAAATAAATATAAAGTGAGCACTGTACACTTTGTATTCTGTGTTGTAATTGAAATCAATATATTTGAAAATGTAGAAAACATCCAAAAATATTTAAACCAATGGTATTCTATTATTGTTCAACAGTGCGATTAATCATGATTATTTTTTTAATTGCTTGACAGCCCCTATATATATATCTATCTAGATATAGATACATCTTGGCTGTTTCATCAGATCTCTACAGTGGCACCTCTCAGCAGCCCCAGCTCCTGTGCTCAGTAGACCCTTTTCAGACTTTAAGCTCCCCTGGCCCTGAGGCTCATTTATCTCATCTCTTCATGGGCTCTGAGCCTCAGGTTGTGCTGCTCAACAGCTCTGATCTCATCTTGCTAGATGGGAACACTGCCAGACCACCCAGAAGAAAGACTGTTTGTGCACAGTCTGTGTAGATGACCAGAGCTAAAGCAAGAACTGTTATGATGGCAAGGGAAATGGGAACAATGACTTTTTAATTATTTATCCACAGTGTAATAGTCAGGGGGGAATGGGGAGAGAGAGAGAGAGAGAAAGAATGACTATGACTTTGTAGTCTAGTGGTTAGAACATCTACCTGGGAGGTTCTCTCCCCTTTTTCTCCACCACTCTTTCATTATTTATCCAGAGTTCAACAGTTTCACCAGGAGAGACTGAGGGAGCCCCACACCAGAATACAACTCAGTGGTTAGAGCACTCTCCTGGCAGGTGGAGACCCTTGTTCAAATCCTCTCTCACCCTAGCAGAGAGGGGGGAATTGAACCTGGGACTCCCACATCCCAGGCAAGTGCTAACACCCACTGAGATAAAAGTTATAAGGTTGGCACCATCACCTCCTCCTCTGGCCAAAATTTGGAATGGGATCTGACCCAGCAGGTATGCTCAGAGGCTGCCTACCAGATCATGACCCACAGAAGACTTAGGCAGCGAACACCTATCTTCCCCCATTTCATGAATTACTCTGAGGCTTAGGCATGGGGTAGCTGTCCAAATGCTTAGAGAGAGGCAGCAACGGCATGCCCAGAGGCAGAAACATAGGCACCTAGGAAACTTTTACTCTGACAAAATTTAGGATTCCGCAGAAGTTTTGTGGATTGCAGTGGAACCAAAATTGTTTTTTTTTAAGAGCCTAAACCTAACACTTAAGTGCTCAGCTTGAGGGTTTAGGCATTTAAGCACTTTCAACTAACCACATCAGCCACACCATCAGAGGCTCGTTCACCTGCACATGTACCAATGTGATATGTGCCAGTAATGCCCCTCTGCCATGTACATTGGCCAAACTGGACAGTCTCTGCACAAAAGAATATATGGACACAAATCTGACATCAGGAATCATAACATTCCAAAAACAGTAGGAGAACACTTCAATATCCCTGGTCACTCAATAACAGACCTAAAAGTGGCAATTCTTCAACAAAAAAACTTCAAAATCAGACTCCAACGTGAAACTGCAGAACGGGAATTAATTTGCAAACTGGATACTATGAGATTAGGCCTGAATAAAGACTGGGAGTAGTTGGGTCATTATAAAACCTAAACCTAATTTCCCCAATACTAATTTCCCCCTACTGTTACTCACACCTTCTTGTCAACTGTCTGAAATGGGCCACTTCAAGATTACCACTTCAAAAATTATTTTTCCTCCCTTGGTATCCTGCTGTCAATTAAAGTGTCTTGTTAGGCAATTCATATCTTTTCATGTATTTCTACCTGCTCCTGTATTTTCCACTCCATGCATCTGATGAAGTGGATTCTAGCCTATGAAAGCTTATGCCCAAATAAATTTGTTAGTCTCTAAGGTGCCACAAGGACTCCTCGTTGCTTTTGCTGATACAGACTAACACGCCTACCACTCTGAAACCAAGCACTTTCCTGGGTCCCACCCTAATTCCCTTCAGATGGGAACACAGTCACATTCCCTTAAAGTCCAGGCTACCCAGCAATCTTTTTAACAAGAGCGAGCGCCTGCAATAGTGTGACTGCACAATGAGTGAGGGCACTAGTCTTTCCCCATCAGACACAGAATGGAGTATTAATATCCTGTTACAGTGCTCTATAAAACTGTGAATTAATGAGTAGTTCTAATATTACAAGCCTGTTGCTAAACCTACATTTTGATGTTCTAAAACATTATGCTGCCTAGATCGAGCATTCAAATTGGCTGCAAACATGTTAAAAACAATGCTTAGCTATTAAACAGAACTTCATACCCATTAAATAATTAATCCTCCAAACATCCCTGTCAGGGCAAATAGGCAAGTGTTATTATCTCCCTTTTACAGACAAGAGGAGTTACGAGTGGCTTGCCTAAGGAGACAGTTAGGGGCTGGCAGAACAGGGTTAAAACTCAGTTATTTCTGGCTCCCTGTCATATATTTAAACTGTGAGACTACATTGGCATGGCCATGCCATGAAGCTACAAGGAAACACACATAAGAATAGATATAAATAAAAACAGGTGGATCTCCTTTCATCAATGCTCTCAAGAATGGTGGGTACAAAATATTTCTTTTTAAACCTATACTCAGCACGCCAGGAGTAAACCAGAAGAAAGATGGTTTTCAGGCTAAACTTCAGAATGATTGTTGCTATTTTAGCGAAGCAGTGGAGAAAAAGTAGTATCTAAAACTATTTATATATTTTATAATCACTGTCTACCATTCTTTATGAGATGTAGACAGCAGCATACAAGAGAAATGTAAAAAACAGACGAGAAAACAGTTCATGATACTCATAATGCACTATGATTTGTTTGTTATGTGTCATATGTTATTCCTAATTACCACATTATTCCTTCACTTGTATAAACAGTCATTATCTAACCTGTAATTGCTGAAAAAATATTAGTGTTTTAATCACATTTTAATAAAATATTTGTATAATTTCAAAACAATTTATCAACTAAGTATTATGTTAAGGCATGCAAGGCCATCTAATAAAATATAATTTAAAACTTAGGGCCAGATCCTTGCTTAGTTTCAATAGAGCTATGCCAATCAACACCATCTGGCCCATAATTCTGAAAACTCTTGCTCACTGGCTAGTTTTTATTCACATGTGTAGTTCTGGGGAATTCAATAACTCTATTTGTGTGAGGATTAACAATATTGGTTGGGTCTGCAAGACTGGGCCCTGAACTGGGGAGGAGGGAGAAAACTAGTTGCCTCCTCTTGTTCTGCAAAACATGTGATAAAGCAAACAGCATTTGGTTGTAATATGCCCATCCCAAGCTCATGCTGATAAAACTTCTATATTACATCAGCATGTATTCCCTGGGTATAAAATAACCACCTCTGGAAATGTGTAGAACAGCTTTTCCATACCAAAATATAGCATGAGCCAGATCCTCAACTTGTGTAAACTGTTGGTCAGTTGAAGTCAATGGAGCTATGCCAATTTCTACTACTTGAAGATTGGGGCCCCTGACTTTAAAGCCATTATCTCAGACTGTTCTAGGGCTGGAAGAGAGTGCAGCGTATACCATTGGGAGAGAGGGGAAGAAGGAAACATTTCTTTGGCAGTTTACATTTTAAAAGTCATGTTTATTTGAAGATGCTCAAGAGATTTGAATGTTGGAATAAATCCCAAGGATTAATGGGTAGAGGACAAGTGAGATTGTGGTTGTTAGGTGCATAGTAAACAAATATATCACCTTGTTTTAATTTTTATCACATGGATATCACTTCCATACATATTTATATGTACATAAATATATTGGAGAGAGGGTTTGTTTTGCTCCTTTATAAGTTATATAAAAAACCCCAAAACACACACACCCTACATAAATGTACACACCTACATGTGTAAATACACACACACACACAGTATGTTTACAGGTATATAGCTATATAATAATTATACATAATAGCTAATTACTCTACAGTTTCGTATACTCTATAGTAAATATAAATAATTGAAATAGCTAGTGTGTTACTGTATTAGTATTAAGTTCCCAGTCTAGCATTTCTCCTATGAGGGGTTAAGCTCTGATTTCAACACATCAGACTGTGCTTCTTTACATTATTATATTGTTTATTAACATTTCTACAAAGCTTTTTGACATTTAACAAATCTTCATATTCTAAGTAATTTGTTGTCAGTTAACTGTTCATGAGTACACTTGAAATCTTGTTTTTTCATATTTCCATTCAGACTATTACCTTATTCTGAGTTTTCCATTTTCTTTTGGAAATTATGCATGCATAGATTATTTTTTAAAAAACAGAGTAACACCTACACTAAAGCCCAGGAACAGCTATCTTTTTATGCTTTCCAGAGGATGCCACACATGGAGTTTCAGAGGACTTTTTCAAAAAAATTCAAGATTTCCTTATGCCAGACTCATTTGCTTCCCTCCTGCTGATCTGCCAAAGTTTAGAATATTCATAATTCCTATGGCAGCTAGAGGAGGGACACTCTACGCAAGGTTTATGACCACATACTGATCTGATAATGCCTTTTGTTGATCAATTTTAATTGTTGAATTAGTGCCACTGCAAAGCAACCCACTCTGCTCACTTTCAAATATAACAATGATGTATCAAACAGCAACCTCATTAGTGTAAAGAGCTTTCATTTAAACAAAAAAGCCAGACAGACAACAGACACAGGAGTGTCAATCCCATCTGCGTAGTGCTGCTTCTGTGGGTTAAAAATGTCTATTCATAATTTAAAGAGAGAGTGAGGGACTCCAACATTGATTAGTGAGGAGCATGTAACTTAGGCCCGGATCCTGCAGTGAGATGCATGTAAACAGACCTCTGCGTCTGCACGGAGCCCCACTATGGTCAATCTACATATGTTTCATTGTAGGATTAGGGTCTCATTTCTGCTTCTCAAAACTAGCTTAATCTATAAATCTGAAGTGGAATTTCTGCAATTCAACTCATTGCCATCTCTTCCATATTAATTTATTTTTTTTTTGTTCTTGGTCAACTTTCTATGAGTCCAGTGAGGGAAGACACTTAAAAATGTCTCCTTAAGCACACTCAAGCACTTAACTGTGAAATCACTTAACAGATCTTAGAAGGATGTGCTTGAAGTACAATACAGCAAATGAAAAAGCAATTCTACACATGTAAATCAGATTAAAAGAGCAGATTAATTTAATAGAACCTGCTTCCTGTGGACAAGTTAAAATGCTTAGTGTCAGCTGATAAAGCAAAGTTGTTGAAATAGCAGGTTTGTCTCATCCTTTTTCATTTTTTGCTGAAATAAATGGCAGTTTCTGCAGATGTGGGAAAAAAAATTACTTTCCTTTTCCAGCAAAATAGCAACACTTGATCTTGGCTAAAATTTGAAAAGAAATCACATATGCTAGATGTCTTTAGGGCTTTGCTTTATTACACTGACAATGCTAAACCATTCAGACTGTTGCCCATGTATTTCTAGCCATAGCTGGTAACATAAATTAAGAACATCTCATCACATTTTGCTTAAACTGCCGATATTATATTAAATATTTTTAAAACCCTATTAGTACTGTACCAAATTTTAGTCCTGAACTTCTTGGTATTGTCCCTTTAATTCTTAATTCCTCAACCCAACCACTCATATGTGAGGATGAATGGCTCTGATAGGACAGATCCATTGCTGGAACATTCTAATGTACACAAGACCGAACAACTCACCCCAGTATTATTACATGCAGCTAACAAAGTGTGTGTAATACAAATTACAGTGTTCTCCATAAACATCTCTTCTTCATTCATATTTTACCACTAGCTTACTACTAGTGGTGACTAGATATCACAATGATGGGTGCACTATTAATACTGAGGAGCTGATCCTCAGCTGGAGTAAATCACGTTGTTTCATCAGTTTCAGTAGAGCTATCACGATTTACACCAGCTGAGGGCCTGCCTCCTAAATTAGGCAGACAATATAGTTTCATGTTTGAGGTCTTTTAGGTTTTTGATAGCGTGGCCTAAATATTATAAATATACTTTAAACATAAACCTGGTACGACTATTTCCAAAACAAAACTGAAAGTTACATGTGATATAAAAGCGTTTGGCAGAGGTTTAGGATGATTGCATTATTACCAGTCACCCAAAAGTCTTAAAAGACGATACAGTTATTTTGTGGAGTCAAGTTATTCAAGTCATGGGTTTAAAAAGATGGAGAGGGTGGGATGGGAAATAACAGGCCAACAATCTAAAGCCAGGGATTGCTGAAGACGTCATCAAGACTCTTATGCAAATATGATGTGCACAAGTAATTACTGAGGAAGGAAGAAATGCCATTCAAGATAACAGGTGCCACTTCCTGGGGCGCTTTTCTACATGGAGCAATGATGAGCTGCTGTGATTCTATCAAAGATGATGGATTAAGAAAAAAGAGCATTTTAATAAGCCATAGACGGGCACTCAGCTTGTGGAGCCAAGTACAATTTAATTAGATAACTTACAAAAGAATTTATATTCTGCTAGAGATTTTGAAAAAAAATACTTCTACATGATTTCTTTTCCAATGAGGTCAGGAGCCCTCCCCAGCCTCCCCACCTTTTAAAAGTGTTTGCATTTTCTACCTGAAGAAAAAATGCCAAATTTTAGCAATACCGAGGTGTTTCTCTAAAACTCTGACTGCATTCTTTATAGAGAAACTGGCACTTGGTTAATGAAGGGCTGACAGTGAAGTTCCTCATCATGCCACATCATAACTGCCTGCATGAAGAACCACCATGTGACTACATGATGTGAGGAAAGCATCATCTTTGGAATGTAATGCTACTGAGAGAGAAATCACATTCCCAAAAAATTAGCATTTCTTGCTGTTCAGTTAAGAAGAGGTATTGGGTCTGAAACTGAAGGAGAGTAGGCTCTGAAACCAGAAACTCTCCCCAAGGTAAAAGAACAGCTCCATCAAACTCAGCAATGAGAGGGAATTCTTACACACGAGTAGGTCTACCAAATTCCAGTAAGGAGCACTGATACATGTTCTTACAAGCCAGCACACCAAAATCATTGTCATATCATCACCAGAACATCTATATGCAATGCTCCCCTACTAGGCTAACCATCTAGAAGAAAAGGCATATCAGACATTATTAGCCACTCCAGAACTAAATAAAACTGATAGTATGGTTGGTTCCAGAGTCCAGTCATTTAGGATGTTAGCTGCCTCTTCTGGGTTTCCATAAGCAAACATTATTTATTATTATTCCTACTAGTAGTAATGCTTTGTACTTCTACCAAGCCTTGTATTTGAAGGTTGAGTATTTGCAGTTACAAGGCCTAATTCTCTTATGCTGGTGTAAATCAGGAATATCTTGGCTGAAAACAATGAGTTACACTGATGTGGTGAATAATAAGATTTACTAAAGATGTAAGCCTCAGAGCAGCCTTGTGAGGAAGGTCTTATTATCCCTATGTTACAGATGTGATAACTGAAGCATAGAGGGGGTAAATGACTTGCCCAAGGTAATTTGCAGAGTTGTATTAGCTGTGTTAATACAGAATAATAGAGAGACAAGTTTTTGTGCTTATAGAGAGTTCTTCAGATCTGAAGAAAAACCTGTGTATGCTCGAAAGCTTGCCTCTTTCACCAACAGAAGTTGATCCAATAAAAGATATTACCACTCCCACCTTGCCTAAGGTAATATAGGAAATTTAAAGTAAATCCAGGAATAGAACCCACATCTTCTTACTTGCAGTCCCATTATGGCATTAGCCATAAGACCATCCTCCCTAATTTTGCTAAAATTCAAGTGTTTAAGTAAAGACCACAGGATAGGATAAATAAGTAAACCACAGGATAGCCTAAGGAGGACATCTATATAAATTGACTCATTGTTAGTTGGGACATGAGCAAATTTACCTCAGAACTCCTCTACAGATACGTTACTGGTTAGCATACCCATATTACAAAACTATAAAGCAATTCACAAAATAATAAATGAATAAAATAAATAAATAATAAACAATAAAACAACATTTTAAACAGTCTAGTCTCCATGACAGGATGGTGTGATCCATCCTACACTTGGGGAGTACACATTGGGTCCTTAATTCTAAAATTCCTGGCTTTTCTAGACTTGTTCAAGTGCCATTTCAAGTGCAGGTTTTCTTGGGGGTGAATATGCCATTTTGCTCCCATCTGAATTACCGAGTAAGAGTGCAGCAAATTATTATTAGATCCCTCACCACAGACGCAGATAAAAGGCCAAAAAGACCAGAACAGAAAACAATACCTTAACCTTTACCTCAATAAATCATTCATAGTTTAAACAACAGCTGGGTCTGTAAAACATCAATTTTTTATGACAACTAAAAAAAAATCCAAGCAGATTATTCTTAAGTGTTCAATAACTTGAAGCGCTGCTGTCCTATTTCAGACTTTTGGAAATCAATACAAGGAATGAATCAGGTTGCATGGGAGACATCCACTATAAGCTTCCTTTCAGAATCTTATACAAAAAAAGAGCTGGGTTATATTCCTGAGGAAAAGTGTCATGTAGAATTGATTTACTTTGTTGGCGACAAGCGTTGAACAAACCAAAGTCAACCCATCCACAAAGAAACAGAGTATACTTAAAAAAAAAAAGGCAGCTTGGACATAGCGTACTGTATCTACTTCAGTATACTGCATAAACTGGATATATAAAAATATAGCAGAAGGAGGCACTGTGGAAGACACGAGAAGAAAGACCAGATTATCTACCCTGGGCTCACGTGTGCTGGTACAAAGGAGCCATAACCTTGCCACACCTGCCAAGGGGAATTCTCAACTGAGCAAACCTGGCAGAGTCAGCTTCAACACCAGCTACCCCTTCCCAGCATGGCATAGGAGAGATGACAGGGAGTGGGAGAGAGGGGCTCTGCTACTGCCAGTTCACAGTTATCCTACCTAGGAACCACAGCCAGTTTTCATCAGTTAATTTATGTCAGGGCTGCAGCAACTAGAAAATAAGGGAACAAAACCATCTCCCTGATAGCTCCCTACACACACACACACACACACACACACCCCTACCTTTGTTGAATGGATTTTGGTTCAGGATAATTCTGGCCCAATAATCTCCTTTCATTGCATTCTTCCAACTCCAGTCTTTTTACTAGATAGAAATGAATGATTATACAGGCTGTAGAGATAGGGTGACCAGATAGCAAGTGTGAAAAATTGGACGGGGGTAGAGGGCAATAGGCCTATATAAGAAAAAACCCTGAATATTGGGACTGTCCCTATAAAATCAGGACATCTGACCACCCTAAGTAAATAGCAAGGTAAGACTATTTCAGGCTTTGGATTTCTGTTTGGCTTTTGATGTACATTCTATGACTTGTATGGTAAGATGACAACAGAGTTCTGCTCTACCCTGTTGGTTTCTGGTCTCAAAGATCAGAGAAGGTGCAGATGTGGCATTCTTTGTCTCTTACTAGGAGAGTGAGGTAGATGAGCATGGAAAAATCAGTGGTAACTGAATAAAGTGAGCAAACTTAGTACTGCTAACACCAAATATTCAAAAGTCCTGAGTCAAGCTCCAAAAAATGAGATTAAATAAACAAATACAAATGATTTTAAACCATTTATTAGTTGCACAGTTGGGTGTTCTTTTTATTTGCCTTCTGGCTTTTGATCCCTTGGGACACACTGCAGGGGAAGGAGTGCTACATTTTCATGATTTTCACTGCGACCATAGGGGCTAGAAGCTTACTTAAAAAAAGAGGGAGAGCTGAGGTTCTCAATCATTCACATGATTTCAAAAGCTAGGGATTTAGGAAAAACACCACCTATTATTAGATTGCAATAAAATTATGAGAGCTGGCAACACTAGCTTTAGGAAATTTGTAGTCTGTGACCTGGCTACAACAGTGGATCAAATAAGCAAATATCTCTCAACTTGCAGCTTGGATGAGGTTTAGTTGGCTCTGATTTAGGCAGAAAAAACAGAATACTGTTGGTAGGCTGGGGAAAGTAAACAGAAGAGTTGGTGGAACTTATATCAGCTCTGTACAGGACTACTCATTGGATCCATATACTGCTGCAATAGAATTCAGCACAGATCAGCAGAAGTACCTGAGATGGAGCTCCCTCACCATAAATAGAAGAGAGTTGCTGGCAGGGCAAGGAGTGGGCATGACTTTGAAACTCTTTCCCCAGTCCTGAGCCACCAGACCTTGGATTTGTTAATCTTTCAGGCATGTTCCAAAACCTCTCTTTCCCCCCAGGATTTTAAGGTGAAAGTTGAAAGGGTCTGGTAGTTATTTACATTTGAACAGTCCCCTTCTATTTCTGTACTGTGTATTGCAATTTACAGGATGGGTACCTAGAGTGTAGCATTGGGCACAATAGAGGCTTTCTGTAAATCTAAATAAAAAAATAAATTGAAAGGAAAGAGGCGCTTGAGTGTGTAGCTTATCTAATAGTTAAAATACATGAAAGACATTCAAAAAATCTAGGCTGTATTCCTCACTGCCACAGAGTTCTTGTTACACTGCGGAAACTGTCTATCATTTGAACAACCTCTTCCTCAGCTTTCCCATTTGTGAAATGGAGATAATAAAAATTTGCCTACTTCATAGTCCCAGGAGTTTTCTGAAGGGTAGTTCACTGAAATTTGCAAATATCTTAGGAAAGACATAACATTTAAGAGGTATTATTCTGCATGTATTTGGTCTCTTATAAGAACCACAACATAAAAGTTATAAGTTATAGACTGATGGTGTATTAAACAATGCATGAGAGAGCAAATACATACTAACTGCCCAATTTAGTGCATATTAAGTTTGATAAAGGTGCACAACAGAGATTTCTAGCAAAGTTTTTCTTAATATAACTTTATTTTAGAACTGGCTGTATATATTAAAAAATATCCCATGGTTTGAAAGTCAGGAGTCCATTTGGGTAAATGGTTAACAGATATTTAAATTTATCCATATATCATTCCCAGGTCCCAAAGCTAGTACAGCATTTTGCATATAAAGTAGCAGTTTAAGATTGCCCTCTTCAGAGATACCCAATTTATTCCAGGTGGCCGTATCAGTCTTATGTATTACTAAGAATAGATCAAGGCAAGAAATGTTTTTTCCATCATATAGACATTTTTGAGATTTGGAAAAAAAAATCACAAATCAAAATTCTGAAAAATATTTAGTTCAGGTCAATTGAAAATATTTTGACTATTTTGCACTTTAGTTTTTTTATGTTGTATTTACCATTAGCTGAATTTTTAAATGAAAAGTCATTTCAAACCAGAAAATGGGAATTTTTCCTTTTAAAGAAATAAATATAAATGTTTAAACAATTTCAAACCTTTTTTTCCAAAATTTTGTTGAGTTGATATTTTTTCTCCAAACCAACCCTTTCTAGTGAAAAGTTCCTGTTTAAATGAAGTGGCATTTTTGATAAAAAAGGGAAAAAATTAGACAAAGAATTCCCAACTAGCTGTAACAGAGAAGCTTGAGGCTTCTCACTAGGAACCTAAAGAAAGTTTATGTTTGATAATAGTAAACTTTAAAACTTATTATTTCCAAAGCGTCCCCATAAAGCCAATTGTTAAGGGTAGACAATAAATATAGTCAGCACTGGAGAGACAAGGAGCAAGGCAGCAATTATGATGTCCAACAAAGTCTATAGTTTATCGTTTTACCACCAGCAATGATAAGGCTAGCACAGGGTAAGCAGAGAGGAGACCATAACACATCAAGAGAAGAACCAAATCCGTGCCAGGCTAATTTGATTTCTTAAAGATGTAAACACTCTCAAGACTTTGGAACAAACTCTCTCTGGCAACATTTTCCATAAGGTGAAAAGCTGCTGCTGGAGCCATCTCTAATCGATCTGTTCCCCTATTTCAAATAAAGCATTACAAAAATATGTCACTGTACTTATTCTCAGCTAGAAATTCTTATCTAGGAAGGTTAGGCAGAGTGTCTCAGTTCTCCAAAATAGCTGGTGTGAAAGAATATTTACTGGGAACATTTATGATACCTATTTTGAGGAAGAAGTTGAAATCATATTCACTAGGAGGGGAGGGATACAGATGTACCGACCATCTCATAAACAATATACTGAAGAGAGTGTCATTTTGCTTCACTGCAGCTTGGTGGACACCTGTTACTTTTCATAGAGCACAAGAACACAATTTCCCACACTTTAATCATTTAAGGAGTGTGAAAACCCTACAAAGTAAGTTACATTTCGCTATTTTGATCATTAATCTCTGCTCCTTTGTTTGTTTTCAGGAAGGAATCCACATTAGAATACTAGGTCAAACTCCGTGAGAACTCTGTGGCATACTTTTCCTTAAGTTTTTCCACCTCCTTGCCTGTTTTCCTACTGATGTAAATGACATCATTTACATCGTTTAGTAGTCTTTGATGTGCTATGATGAACCAAGATGGGGAGTTCTGCATCCAAATATCAGATTGAACACATTTTTGGGAAATTATGAGGTAAAGCAACATTAATATTTAAATAAAATAGTTTGCTTTCAAAATTAACATTTTATTTTTAGGGTATTTTTACTAGAATTTGATATTTTTGTTTGGGAACTCATGTATCAAAGCATAGGTGTCCCCTTAACGTACCCAACTCCAATCCACTCCAGGTTTTCCTGGGTGTGTGAGGATAGAGGGAAGAGGAATTCTTAAAATTTGTTAGATTGAAGTTTATTTTTCTTCCATTAAAACCTCCCCTGGCACAGGCTGCAATTTATGTAGAATAATCCCTTGATGAGAAAGGTGAGGCAGCCGCACTCTGCAGGATTATACTGTGGAGAATTCCTCTAGGGGGCAGTTCCTCAGCTGCTGTAAATCAGCACACTAATTGAACTCAGTGTAGCTACACCAATATACATCAGCTGAAGATCTGGCCCCAGGAGTCTCTGTAAACATATGTCATGTCTTACAGGTAAGAAGCTAAACATGATTCTTAAAACAAGACTTTTTTACACCAAAACATTGTACTGCATTTAGCTCACCTAAAGCACATTTTTTTGTTCGCAATTTTCTGAATTAGTTGTAGAGAGGATGCTACACTGCCATTTGGAACGAAGCATTATATATTTATTGAATTTGATTTTTTTTAAAGTATGCATCTTGCCCCTATGTTCTTATACGAGTAATAAATATTATGGTTAAAATAAACTCTTTGGAACCAAATCCCTGCGTTACATAAACCACTATGTAACATTAAATGCAATTGCCCTCTGGTTAGTAAGGATCTTAACAAAAAGGGCAACCAATACCCACAATCTAGCCCCACAAAGACTTCATGTCAACCCTGCTAGAAAAGCTTGCAATAATTTCCACAGCTTGCAATATGCCCCAAAGGTCAAGAAATGAGGATGCTGTAGGCCCACGTTGCAGACGCATTCTATCTTATACCTCTCTCTCATACCACCACCTTAGACAGTCCAAATGCTTCTGGTGTTTGCCACTGACATGATATTCCATGATATGGATGAAATCCAAATAACTGAGGGCTCTACATCCAAAGAGTCACATAATGAAGGTGTGATCATTGGAGTTAAATAGCAGTAAAACAGATATAACAGAGAACCCAGCTGTTTGCGTGTGAGAGAAAGAGCGAGAGAAGGGGCAGCCTTTCAGTCATCTAATGGATTCATTACACTGTGGTTGTAGTGGGGATGGTCCCAGGATATTAGAGAGACAAGGTGGGTGAGGTAATATCTTTTACTGAACCAACATCTGTTGGTAAAAGAGACAAATATTTGAGTTCTTCTTCAGATGTTTTCAAAGTGCTTTGCAAACCTTGAATTAAACTGTTCCATACATTCCTTTCCTATATACAACCACACATAGAATGAACGAATACAAAAACTCTACATTTGTTGGCCCTTTCACTTCTCTTATGATCCAACAAAAAGCAGCAATAGATATCAAGGACCCCCAACTTAGTGAACCGCAAACCAACCACGTGGTTTGGTTCTTCCTGTCAGCTCTCCTTTGTCTCTAGCTTCCACAACTGTGTTGCCACATGGCTGTACTGTGAGACTTCTCAGAGAATTGAAGAGTAAACAGTGGGAGTTAAAGGCAGAATTCACTATCTGCATCTTTCACTATGATTCTTCCATAGTTTGAGGAGCACATGTTGGTACCAGCATGTTCTGCTAAGTGCAGCTCTATCCCAGCCACTGCTCTGCTCCCTTGGAAACACATGGCTAATGGGTCATAGATACTTTATGTAGATGAGAGAATGGTGATTACAAAAAGAAGAGGCAATCTGGATGTAGCCATTTTTCCCTTTTACAGAGCCCATCAATTGCTTTTTCTGCCCTGTGCACCCAACAGTAGTCCACCATGTACATAAGCAATTACAGTATACACACAGACAATGCATTTCTACATATATATTGTATAGCCGGGATGAGGGATAGGTGCAACACTGAATTTCAAGGCTTCTAGGTAGCTCTGTAAAATGCTGCAAGCCAAACTCCTGGCTTGCAATTGAATTCAGAGAGGTGACAAAGTTCTATCCAATCAGGATGCAGGAAGCTGGATAAATGTCATATGGATGTGCCAGAGAGCAGCTTGTTCTCTGAGCATGCTTTGGGCCATTTTGTATCCAGCAATCAAAGAGGAAACAACTGCCATACCTATTAGAAATATTTTTTAAGACATACAGTATCTTCCATGGACCTCAAAGAGTTTAAAGTCACTGGCTGGTCAAGCAGCAGTCTGCAAACATTTACAGCAGTTTGCTTCATCAAATTAGTTTGCAACGGAAGTATATATGTGCGCATTTTTAGCAGATCATGTGAGTATGTGCAGGTTCCTTTGCTCTTAGCATGTGATGTGAGTATGTGAAAATGGGCAAGGGAGGATTGAGAGACTAGAGAACAACATCAACCCTCCTTATTTAATAACACAAGTAAATCATCAGTGCCTTTCACCTAGAGGTCTGAAAGTGCTATCCCTATTTTATTGCCACTTTTCAGGGCGACAGCTAACACCACTAATGGTCCCACTCTCTATGGTCACTTCATCCACCATCTGCCACACCCAGTGCTTCATCTGCCAGAGCCACAGCTGCCACCAATCAGAAAGGTATGCCAGAGCCATTACATCATACTTCCCAAACCAACTCCTCCATGAGTGCTGATTCCCCCTAAACAGCAGAAATGCAATGGTTCTGTGTAAAATGCAGGATGGAACTGATGGGTTTTGTGCACATGCCTTACTAAGCATTTTGCTCAGCTGTGCGGTGATTACCCATATGCCAATATGCAGGGAATAGATAGGAGCAGGACAGAGAGAAGGGAAAAAAGGGGTTTGACCTGGAGCATCTGCTGTTACACACATTCTCATGTCCTCTCTCCCCTCCCTGTTGGGGAGCATATTAGGTTTATGGGATTCCTGCATCCCAAAGACTATACCAACAAGCACAAAGCAGATGGACAACCTTTCCATAGCCTTGTCGGGGAGATACCAAGACCAAAGCCGGGTAATTTGGCCTGTGTACTCAATCAAAAGATTTGTGCCAATCAAAGAAAAAAAAAGTTTTGGACTGGAAAGCAGGTATGTCTTAAAAATGGGAGAATCAAAGTTTCTGTGTCAAGTTCACCCCTCTCCAGGTTAAAGGGATAAAGAGAGGTACCCTGATTACCTCATACATCATTCCCTGGGCAACAACAGTCCTGCAGTCCAGCACTGGGATATGGGGTATTGTTCTCCAGCTCTATCTCATAGCAAGTTCACCCCCTTCCATACAGGTTTGTGAAAGACAGTCCAAATAAAAAGGAAAATAGTTCCAAGGCCTCTGAGGGGCCAGGCTATCCTCCCTCATACGAAGTGGGTATTTCAGGCTCCACAGGTAGTCTCAGCCCCCTACTACAAGCTTAGTCCTGGAGATTTCAACAAAAGAAACAAACCAGTCTGTCTTCTTTTCTCAGAGCATTCAGGTTTGTCCATACTCTCAAGCTGTTCCTCAGCAAATAACCCAGGACGCTGCTCTAGGAGCACTATCTCTGCTTCTTTCAGAGTGCTACCCCCACCTGGGGCTGAGTTCCTCCCATTTAAGGGCCTGTCCCCAGAGCTGACAAGCCAAATAGGTGAGGTGGGTTGGGCCTGATTGTTACCACAGGAATTCTTTAACTTATTCTTGACTGGAGGAAGCGGGGTATCTGCCCTATCACAGGGAAATACAGTGTACTTAAACACAGGGAAGAAAAGAGGCATTGGAGCCACAAGCAGTGATGTGGGTGCCACACACAATGATGTTTAATTTTCTACAAAATAAATAAATAAAATAAAGGAACTGTCCCTAAAATTTCCCACCTTGGGTGCCAAACTAAAGTTAGTCTCCTAAATAAGTGTAGGTACCTAAATAAAATTGGGCTGATTTTCAGAAGCATTGAGCAGCCAGCAAATCCCGTTGACCTACAGTGCCTTTAATGTTTAGACAGAATGAAATTTTATAGATAACTAATAGGGCTGATCAAAAAGTGGTGAAAATTAAAATGTCAATTTTTTGAAAAATTTTGACGAGCTTTTGTAAAGAACGCACAGTCCCATTGATGGAGTTATTGGGAGGAGTTGGAGATGGCCGAAGGGCAATGTTTACTGAGAGTCAAAATACCTGAGTTCTATTTCTGCCTCTACTGTTTAACATCGGGCACATTGTGCAGATATTGCTTTCCCCCCCACACATTTGGTCATAAGTAGCCGCTCTTCTCCTTGGAAACAAGATTTCACAATGATACTTTCTCTGGAGTGTACTAGATTTATCTCCATGGATTTAGTCTTGAAAGAAAATCTAAATTCCTAAGAATACTGCCCTATAGCTGCTGTCTTAAACTCCTCCATTATGAAGGTTTATTTTGCCAACAGGAAGAAAAAAGATTTCAGCTAATATCTCATGATTTGCTTTTCAGCTCTGAGGTAAAATTGTTAAAACTACCTAAGTGAATAAAGAGTCTAAGGACTCATTTTCAAAAGTGATACAGGAACCTAGACTCCTAAGTTTCATGGAAAGTTGTGGGTTTTGTTTTGTGCACACGTGTGTGCATGCACATGTCATTCATATGTTTTTCCCAAGGGGCTCATCAAAGCTATTGTTACACTTCCACCTTTCTTGCAAATGTAGTATACAAACCAACTAATTATATTTTCATTTCAGCTAGTGTAATCTAGTAACTATATTTCCTTTCAGTATCTTGTTGACTTTACCAAACTCTTTTGGAGCCTAGTGCTGCATCCACAATTATTACACAATGATGCTAAACATATTTTTATTTAAACAAACAAACAAAGTGAAACTGGACAGTTCAGACATGGTAGTGGGCTACAGAATATTTCACTTTTAAGAAACTGTTTCAAGTCTGATACAGCGTAGCATTGACCAAAAG
Source organism: Lepidochelys kempii (assembly GCF_965140285.1). Lineage (NCBI taxonomy): Eukaryota > Metazoa > Chordata > Testudines > Cheloniidae > Lepidochelys > Lepidochelys kempii. Next base: position 182,905,499 of record NC_136380.1, read on the forward strand.
TCACAACCATGTGATGCTTCTATAGTGGCCTCTGTGGAATTAGTTGGTTGTCTCTCTTCAATTCTTTGTGGACGTGTGTCCAGATCATAGAATTTATAATCGCCAGTTGGATGTGCTGGCATTCTCACACAGACTAGTGACTGAATAGGTCTGAACACTGACCTATGATGTTACTCCCTAGAGAGGCCCCTCCCAGATTACAATTGAGATATGTTGCTGTGATGAAGTAGGAAAATTTACACTACAGCTATTTGTGCTGCAGTTGTCTTGCACATAAAGAGATGACTTCAGTCACTAAAACTAGCAATCCAGCATCTCTTACAAGCAGTAAGTCAACTACAATTTATATTTTAAAGAATGGCTACCTAACTAAGAAAATAAGACTTTTATTATTTCCTGTTATTCAGACTGTATCACCCTTTCTGTATTTAAACTCTGTTTTTCAAAGCCAGATGTATTTTATAAGATGCTGTAAGAACAAAGCTATTTAACACAAAAAGTTGACGGTCAGCTATCAAAAATTGTTTAGAGAGGGATGTTTGTCATGCTAAGAAACATGGTTTGATGTTATTCTGAGAATGCTTGTCCAGGCATCATTCACAGTCCAACCCAAAGAGCTGAGCTTTAGCCAGCAGGCACAGCTGAGATAAAAATTAGACAAATGCTGTGCTGAAATTGGAGTTACTGTACCATGGCTCAAGTGAAATCTTAATGTATTTTCTGCCCTATTAACAGGTTAGATTGGGTGAAGTGTTACAAGTGACCTAGGACCAGTGTGTGAGTGGGATTGTGCTAACTACATTGTTGCAATCAATTAGTGCAGTATCAATGAATATGACTCCAAAAGTCTTATGTATCAAGATGGCCACGCTCAACACACTGTGCTGTGTACTTATAATCAACACGCACAGTAGTTTCTGGAGCTATTAGTGCCTGCAGTTTATCTACGTCAGTGGTCTCCAAACTTTTTGGCTTGCGCACCCCCAGGGTGAAGCCCGGAAGATCTGCCGCAGATGCGCCACCGCCAGAGGAAGACCAGAAGACGCGCCACCAACAGAAGAAGAACGGAAGACTTACCGCAGGCGGGACGGGAACACCAGCTGTGGAAGTGCAGAGCTGCCGCACACCCCGGTTTGGAGACCACTGATCTAGGTAACAGCATGCCACATGATCAAGAGAACAGCAGTGCACCCTGGTAAAAATAAACATACATAATGAATAGTGTAGCAATAGCTGTAATCATTACATAAGTTATTTCTTCCAAAAATACTTTTGCTGTAAAAAAATTCAATATAATTTTTAGCAGAGTTTATGCAGCAAACAGAGTAAACCACAAAGTCAGCCTCTAATGACTCCTTAGACCAATCATACATCTTTCAAAGCAAACTTTATTTATTTAAAAATCCTATCACCATTCATTTACTTGGTTTCACATTGTCAAGATAACAACCTTGATTATGGAATCATTTAAAATGAAATCGTTCTGCCGTCTAATTTAGAAACTTATCAAAAGTCAAGTCTGAACAAGAAAATTAGATTTACAGTTCCAACACTTAGCATTACGTTTGGGAAGACAGCTTAATTTCTTTTTCAATAAACTTATTTGTTGGCGTGGAAGATGCTTTTATGAATATAACTAAAATGTAACCCATGTAATTAACAACACCGCCAAAGTGCATCTGTTGTATGGTCAATTTTATATTTGAGTCACTCTCCTTTAGAAAAAAGAAAAGGAGTACTTGTGGCACCTTAGAGACTAACCAATTTATTTGAGCATAAGATTTCGTGAGCTACAGCTCACTTCAGCTCATGAAAGCTTATGCTCAAATAAATTGGTTAGCCTCTAAGGTGCCACAAATACTCCTTTTCTTTTTGTGAATACAGACTAACACGGCTGCTACTCTGAAACTCCTTTAGAAAGAATTGGATGCTATAGGTTAAAGCCTGTCCTATCAAAATCGGGTAGTTTTGCCATTGACTTCAGCTCTGAAGACAATCTTTTGATCCATAATCTCTTTAGGATCCCTTGACTAGAGGGCAAGCCTAACTCAGGGAGAAGAGGGGTTTAAAAAGACAGCTCCTAGGTGAGCAGACAAGCTAGCAAACAATGGAGTTTTGCAAGGGAGGTTAGAAAGGGAACGTCAGAGCCTGATCCACCCAATAAACATTCTCTAAACTTAGGCCAATATAGCCTTCCCCAAAAATCCAAAACAAAGAGCAAACAAGCAAAAAAACCCCACAAAAACAAAAAATCAGAAAAACTAAAATCCTGCAAGAGTAAAAATAATAGACTGCTTGTGCACTGTTGAGGAGGATGAAAGTCTTGGGGAAGGAGAACATCAAGTTGGAGCAGTGTGAAATTATTCTATATTTGGGACCCTCCTTACAGACGATGTCATGGTATCCTCTCACAATTAGGATACCCCTTGCTAGGAGGGGACCCCAGTTATTAGGAGGAGACAGGTCATGGTAATGAGGGATTTGATTATTAGAAATATAGATGTGTTTGTAATGACCAGGGGATGCAAAGGTTGTGTATCTCTCAAGATATCTAAATAAATTTATGAGCAATACTGGGGAGGAGCCTGTGGTCTTGGTAGATACTAATGACATAAGGAAAGGTAGTCGAGGGGGACGGGAAGCCAAATTTGGGCTGCTGGGTAAGATATTAGAGTATAGTAGCATTCTCTGAAATGCTTCCAGTTCTATGTTTAGGGCCAGTTAGGCAGGCAGAACTTCAGCGTTTAATGTATGGATGAGATGATGGTGTTTGGAGAAGGGATTCAGTTTTATTAGGAACAGGGAAACCTTTGAGGAAAGGAGGAGCCTGTAAATGAAGGATGGGCTCCACCAAACCAAAAAGAAATTAGATAGCTGGCAGCTAAACTTAAAGAGGTTGTCGAAGAAATTTTAAATTAAGGGATGGGGGAAAGCCGATAGGTACAGAGGAGGACATGATTCAGACAGAGACATCTCTTAGGGGATGATTTATTAAAGGGGTTTTCTATCCTAGTAAAGACAGGATAGAAGATGATAAAGTACAGGCAGGAACTGAAAAGAAACAATCAAGTGAAACATAATCCCATTTAATTATATCACGTGAAGGCAGACAACTAAATATTGATACATTTTATAAGTGCTTATATACACATGCAAGAAGTCTAAATACTAAGATAAATGAGATAAGTGAAATTACATGCCTGATATTAAATGAGGATCCTGATATAGTAAGCAGCACAGAAACTTGAAACTTGGAACAATGATAATTAATGGGACACAGTAACATCAGGGTACAAAATATATAGGAATGACAGAGTAGGTCTACTGGTGGGAGAGAGGCACTGTATGTGAAAGAATGTTATAATTCTTGACATTTGATTTGTGTCCATTTATTCTTTTGCATAGAGACTGCCCGATTTGGCCAATGTACATGGCAGAGGGGCATTGCTGGCACATGATTGCATATATCACATTGGTAGATGTGCAAGTGAATGAGCCTCTGACAGTGTGGTTGATGTGATTAGGTCCTATGATGGTGTCCCTTGAATAGATGTGTGGACAGAGTTGGCAACAGGCTTTGTTGCAAGGATAAGTTCCTGGGTTAGTGTTTTTGTTGTATGGTGTGTGGTTGCTGGTGAATATTTGCTTCAGGTTGGGGGGCTGTCTGTAAGCGAGGACTGGCCTGTCTCCCAAGATCTGTGAGAGTGTTGGGTCATCCTTCAGGATAGGTTGTAGATATTTGATGATACGCTGGAGACGTTTTAGTTGGGGGCTGAAGGTGACAGCTAGTGGCGTTCTGTTATTTTCTTTGTTGGGCCTGTCCTGTAGTAGGTGACTTATGGGTACTCTTCTGCTCTATCAATCTGTTTCTTCACTTCAGCAGGTGGGTATTGTAGTTGTAAGAATGCTTGATAGAGATCTTGTAGGTGTTTGTCTCTGTCTGAGGGGTTGGAGCAAATCCGGTTGTATCTTAGAGCTTGGCTGTAGACAATGGATCATGTGTTTTGGTCTGGATGAAAGCTGGAGGCATGTAGGTAGGCATAGCAGTCAGTAGGTTTCCGGTATAGGGTAGTGTTTATGTGACCACCGCTTATTAGCACTATGGTGTCCAGGAAGTGGATCTCTTGTGTGGACTGGTCTAGGATGAGGTTGATGGTGGGATGAAAATTGTTGAAATCATGGTGGAATTGTCAAGAATTGTCAAGAATCATAACATTCAAAAACCAGTCGGAGAACACTTCAACCTCTCTGGACACTGTAATACAGACCTGAAAGTCACAATTATTCAATAAAAAAACATTTCAAAAACAGACTCCAACGAGAAACAGCAGAACTGGAATTAATCTGCAAACTGGACACCATTAAATTAGACTTGAATAAAAACTATTTCACCATGCTAATTTTCCCCCTACTGTTACTCACATCTTCTTGTCAGCTGTTTGAAATGGGCCATCCTGATTATCACTACAATTTTTTTTTCTCCTGCTGATAATAGCACACCTTAATCGATTGGTCTCGTTAAGAGTTGGTATGGAAACCCCCATTTTTTCATGTTTTCTGTGTGTGTGTGTATATTGGCATTACATTAGCTACCCTCGCCAGTCACCTGGTACAGCAACTGATTCAAATGATAGCTTACATGCCTTAGTTAGTGTGTATATATATATCTTCCTACTGTATTTTCCACTGCATGCATGTGATGAAGTGGGCTTTAGTCCATGAAAGCTTATGCTCAGATAAATTGGTTAGTCTCTAAGGTGCCACAAATACTTTGTTCTTTCTGCTGATACAGACCAACACGGCTACCACTCTGAAACCTAAACATTTTGTAAAAAGAAAAGGAGTACTAGTGGCACCTTAGAGATTAACCAATTTATCTGAGCATAAGCTTTCGTGAGCTACAGCTCACTTCATGAAGTGCTACTAGTACTCCTTTTCTTTTTGCGAATACAGACTAACACGGCTGCTACTCTGAAACCTAAAAGTTTTGTGTTAGTCTTCATTGCAGAGGATGCAAGGGAAATTGCCACACCAGAGCCATTCTTTTAGGTGGCAAATCTGAGGAACTGTCCCAGATTGAGGTGTCAGTAGAAGAGGTGTTGAAACAAATTGATAAATTAAAACAGTAATGTCACCAGGACCAGATGGTATTTACCCAAGTGTTCCAAAGGACATCCGATATGAAATTGCAGCCCTACTAACTAAGGCATGTAACCTACCATTTGAATCAGCTGCTGTACTAGGTGACTGGGGAGGGTAGCTAATGTAATGCCATTTTTAAAGAAAAAAAGGCTCCAGAGGTGATCCTGTCAATTACAGTTTGGTAAGCTCAACTACAGTACCAGGCAAATTGGTTGAAACAATAGTAAAGAACAGAATTATCAGACACATAGATGAACACAATTTGTTGGGGAAAAGTCTTTTGTAAGCTTTTGTAAAGGGAAAACATCCCTCATCAATGTATTAGAATTCTTTGAGGGGGGTGTAACGATGCTGGTTCTGGCGGGACCCAACTAGAGAGTGCCACTTCAGGACAAATTGCTTAAAGCAGGGTAGTTACAGCCCAAGGCCAGGGTTTCTATGCACACCAAGGCAAACCAAACCAGCCAAACAGAGAAGACTGTGGTTTTACCCCACTGGCTAACCACAAGTCACACAAGCAATTCCCTTAGACACTCCAGTTTCCCAGTATCACCACCAGTCCTACTCATTGTGGGGACCAATGGTTATGAAAACCAATACCCCAGTAAAAGAAAAAAGGTTCTCTCAATCCCAAAGGACCAAGCCCCAGACACAGGTAAATATACAAATCAGATCTTACCCACAAATCCCGCTGCTGCCAATCCTTTAGAATCTAAAATCTAAAGGTTTATTCACAAAAGGAAAAAGATATAGATGAGAGCTAGAATCGGTTAAATGGAATCAATTACATACAGTAATGGCAAAGTTCTTGGTTCAGGCTTGCAGCAGTGATAGAATAAACTGCAGGTTCAAATCAAGTCTCTGGAGTCCATCCACAGCTGGAATGGGTCATTCAGTCCTTCATTCAAAGCTTCACTGTAGCAAAGTTCCTCCAGAGGTAAGAAGCAGGATTGAAGACAAGATGGAGGAGCTGCAGCAGCTTTTTAATATTCTCTTGCCCTGTGGTCTTTCTGTCTTTGTCCCAAAGACAAGCTGTCCATCACATGGCCTGGAAAAACCTCAGAGTTCTGTCCATAGGCATGTTCCTGCATACCTTGCTGAGTCACCAGATGTGTCTGTCTTCTCTCGGTGGGTTAATTGTATAACTGATGGTCCTTAATGGGCCATCAATCAGGCTAGGCAGAGCTGACACCAACTTATCTGGGGTGCCACCCAGAAACATACCATAAGTTTGAAATACAGACAGTATATAGAGCCAATATTCATAACTTCAACTACAAAAATGATACACACATATAGACAGCATAATCATAATCAGCAAACCATAACCTTGTCTTAGACACCTCATTTGACCCCCTTCATATAAGATTTGGTGCCACTACAGGACCTTGGTTGCAACAATGATCTATATGGTCCCAGTTCAAGTCAATAACATCACAGGGGGTCAACAAACATATGGAAAAGGGTGATTCATTGGATATTGTGTGGTTGGACTTTCAGAAATCCTTTGACAACATCACTCACCAAAGGCTCTTAAGCAAAATAAGCAGTGAAGGGATAAGCTGAAGGTCCTCTCATGAATCTCTAATCAGTTATACAGTAGGAAATCACAGTGGAGAGAAATAAATAGTGGGGTTCCCCCCAGGATCTGGGCTGATTCAGTTCTTTTCAGCATATTCATAAATGATCTGGAAAAAGGGATTACCAATGAGGTGGCAAAGTTTATAAAAGCAAAGTAATACAAAATTACTTAAAATAGTTAACTCCAAAGCTGACTGCGAAGAGTTCTCATAAAATTGGGTGACTGAGCAACAGAATGACAGATTATATGTAATGTTGATAAATGCAGAATAATGTACATTGGGAAACATAATCCCAAGTAGACATACAAAATGATGGGGTCTAAATTAGCTATTACCAGTCAAGAAAGAGATCTTGGAGTCATTGTGGATAGTTCCCTGAAAACATTTGCTCAATGTACAGCAGCAGTAAAAATAAACTAAAAATGTTAGGAACCATCAGGACAGGGATAGATATTAAGACAGAAAATATCATAATGCCACTATATAAATACATGGTACATTCTCAACTTGAATATGGCATGCAGTTCTGGTCACCCCATCACAAAAAAAAAAAATGGAAAAGTTATAGAGAAGGGCAACAAAATGGTTAGGGGGATAAAACAGCTTCCATATGAGCAGAGATTAAAAAGAGTGGGACTGTTCATTTTAGAAAAGAGACCACTAACTGGGGATATGATAAAAGTTCTATACAATCATGAATGGTGTGGAGAAAGAATAGGAAAGTGTTACTTACCTCTTCATATACCACGAGAACCAGGCGTGTGCCAATGAAATTAATAGGCAGCAGATTTAAAACAGCCACAAGGAAGTACTTCACACAACGCACAATCTGTGGAATTCATTGCCAAGAGATGTTGTCATGGCCCAATATATAACGAGGTTCAGAAAAGAACTAGACAAGTTCATGGAGGATAGATCCATCAATGGTCATTAGCCAAGATGGTCAGAGATGCAACACCAGTGTCCCTAAACCTCTGACTGCCAGAAATTGGGATTGGATGACAGGGGATGAACCCCTCGAAAATCACCCTGTTCTGTTTCTTCCCCCCTTAATCATCTGGCACTGGCCACTGTCAGAAGACAGCATACTGGGCTAGGTGGACCATTGGTGTAACCTAGTATAACAGTTCTTATGTTCTTAAGTTCAACAATGCTTGGTATACAACAAGCAGGACAGCTAGATTGGCAACCAAGCTGTATGTTACAGTGCATCAAATGTACAGCCAATATTTCAGCAGGTTAAACAACGTGTGAATATTTCTGAATTTCATAGTAGCCATGTGTCTATTAGATTTGAGCAGAATATAGCACCATTCTAGTTAAAAGCCAGACTGTTGAATATGTAAGACATGTTACCAGTTAGAAATATCTGGTAATCCCTTCTGGCCTTAATCTCTACGACGGTGACATGGCAGTATAGTCACTATGAAGGGACTATGTAAATAAATGGAAGGAAAAAATTAAGGGGTGGCTTACAGGAAACTTAAGTCCTACATTTCTAGTTGTTGGACATATGAACAAAAACCACACCACTTCCTTAAGATCTTCAGGATATGAATTCCATTTAAACTTTTTTTTAAAAAAAAACCTTATTCTTGTTCAATATTTCTCATAGAATACAAAACGAAATTAAGTAATATGGTACAAACAAACTCTGTCTTCCACATGTAGAAAGGAACTGTTACAAACAACAGATATAGTATGTAGTGTTTTGAGGAACCTCTTCAATCATGAACAAGTTAACCCTTCTCTGTTTTCACTTTGAATAGGCAGCAGCTATCCTGTAAGTCACACACAAATATATCTTTTAAAATTATGGAATGAAGCACAGAGATTTTCAATTTAGTTTTCCTTTTAAGGTGAAATACTGGAGATGAAAGAAACTAACTAGAGAATTTAGTTAGGAGATTGTATCACTTACCTAGGGGTAAGAGCTGATTCTGACTGTTTTTGTGCGATTTAGTAGTTGTGCTGCAGTTCTTGCTGAAAGTGGAAAAAATGAAACACTGTGTGAAATAATTCTAGAGCCATCACATTTTTTGTGGTTTCTCTTAGATTGCTTTCTGCTCCTGCTGTATGTTATACTTTCACAACGTTTTGGTTGATTTGACACTTTTGATACTATAGCATGATGTAATAATAACAATACATTTCTTTCATGAGGACATGGCAAAACTGTGGTACCTTTACAGACCAGTTGTTAAATCTCAGTTAATGAATGTCTGCTTGTTGTTCTGTAGCTCAGCTTCTTCATCAAGCATGCTAGTTACTTCTCCTCATGATTAGAATTATGCCTTTCAGCTATGGAGACTAAAAACATTAATATACGATTTAGGCAACAAGAATATTAAATGTGTGTATGAAAGAAATACTGTCTAGGCTAAAGAGAAAATATGAAATTAGCCTTTTAAGACTGAATATCCTGCTTCAAATGGATTATCAAACAGCACTTTTATATCAGTCTTGGGGATACATTTGCAATGCAAGAAATTCTGCACATGTTTCTCATTAGTATTAATGACAGTATCACACCTAAAATCGCATGCAGCTTTTTGAAAATTTAGCTATCAGACTATTGGGCCTTTGAATGACAAGCTAAACATAATCTTTATGGCCAGAATAGCAGGATTTATTTAATCTTTAGAGCTTCACTGTACAATAATAGTTTAACCACTACTGCTAAGATTACTGACTTATTACCCACAGCACCTCTGAGGCTAGGCCCAAAAAGCCAACAAAACCATAAATACCCACATATGAATAAGGAGAGTATATGTGAATATTCTTCTTGGGTAAAAAGCTCTGAAAGGACATATGTCCATATATAATATTTCAGCATCTGGCAATGAACAATTTATGACACTAAAATGATTTTTGAAAGCACCTTTGAATTTCTAGAAATTCTAGAAAAAAAATCCCTAAACCCTTTAAATTTTCAAAGGTGAGATTTTCAAAACCACAATGTATTTGGCTAATTCTGCTCCTGTTGAAATTAATGGTAAAATTTCCATTGACTTCAACAGAAGCAGTTAGGCCAGTACTGAGAACCTTTTTGAACATTTCGCCCCCAGCACACAGCTCTGGGCTCTTCAAACCTCACTCTCAGAAGTATTCATAGTTATCTTCTTTCAGGTTTTTAGTATGACATACAAAGCATTCTGTTAATTATTATTTAGATTGGTTATATTCCAGTAGCACCCACAACATGTTAAGCATTTTCCAAACACAAAGGAAGACACTGTCTTTGCCATAATGGTTCACTAGTTAGAAGGCTCAAATAGAAGGGGACCGGCAGAATGTATAAGGCATTCTACATACCAACGGAGTGAGGAGAACAATGGTTGGCAAACATTTTGTGAGCTCTTTTCATTCATTCATTCATTCATTCATTCATTCATTCATTCATTCATTCAAGGAATTTAGACGGTCATTTTCAAAGGACCCCAGGAAAGTTAGTAGCCAATCTCCTATTGAAAGTCAATAGGAATTGGGGGTTTCTTTGAAAGGCTTAGACTTAATGGTTTGAAATAGATTATGGGGCCAAGTTTGATAAGGGGAAGACAGGACAGGCTGAATTAATAAAAGTAAAGCAATAGAAGAGAGAGGGGAACACTGTGGGGAGAGGAAGAAATAAGGTACAGAGAGAGAAAGGAAGGAGGAAAATTAAGAGGAAATAAGAGACAGGAATAAGGGATTCAGGGAGAGTAAGGATAGCAAAGATGCTACTGTGAGGAAAAAAGGGAAGTTGGAACAAACTGCCAATCACTGGAGAAGAAAGAATGACTGAAGTTCAAGATGAAGAAAGCAGAGTCTGATGGCCTAACTGTATTCCAGGGCTTATGAAGGGGGTAAGCTATTGGCAGTGAAAGAGGACGCTCTTCCTGTGCCAACAGAGAAAAAGGACAGAGAGGAAGAGCTTCCGCTTTCATTGTTCTTTAATTATGATCAGGTGCAAGGATCAGAGCAGACAGCGTCCGGGTATGAGGAATGATGGAGAACTGTGTTTTTTGGTGGGCGATGAGAAATGAGGGTGGTTGTTTAATCTACAAGAAGAGGAAGGGTGTTATGCAGCACCAATTATTATTTACTGTTTGGATTCTGGTAGTGTGCCCAATGTACTAGCTGTTTTCCAAACATATAATAAGATGCACTGCCTGGCCCAGATAGCTCACAGTGTGAAAAGAAAAGCAACATATGGCAGGTGAGTGGAGGGGGAGAGATAAAACATTCCATTTTTATTTTAAATAAGTATCAATTATCCCAATTGAACCTAGCTGCTGTTAACTGTCAATTTCATGTACACATCCTGGCAGAATCATATCTATAAAGATGATGGGGAGTCACCTCAATGACTCTCTCAGGGAAAGATGTTCCAAGACAAAGGGGTGGCAGAATTAATTGAGGGGTGGGAACAGATGACCATCCCTCCTCCAGCAACCTTTAGGTGTATGTGTGGTGCCTTTTTAAGCCAAGAGGTATAATTGAAGGTGGAACTACCAATGACCTGTGCCCTTCATCCCAACTCCACCACTGCTAAACATGTGACTCCACTATTTTGACAAAGGAAGAGTATGGAGAAGGCACGGAAAGAGTTATTGGAGAGGTAGAAACATGGTTAGCTAAGGTTGCATCATCGACACAGAAGGAATGGTGGGGTGGAGCAGTGTGGTAAAGGACAGAACCAAATAAGTAGATTCTCAGTGTCAAGGTACGTCTACACTACAGACACTACAGCAGCACAGATATGGCATTGCAGCTATGCCGCTGAAGCACTGTAGTGTAGACACCTGCTACAATGGCAGAAGTGTTTTTTCTGCAGTAGCTGTAGTTAATCCAACTCATCAAGAGGCGGTAGCTAATACAACCAAATAATTCTTCCATATATCTAGTGGGGTCCATACCAGAGCTTAGGTTGGTTTAATTATGTCTTTTAGGGGTGTGAATTTTTCACACTTTTGAGTGACATAGCTAAATCAACCTACATTGTAGGTATCACCCAGATCTCTGAGCTCTGAAGGGCCTTGAAAATGAGAAAAAGTAGTTTGAATTTGATGCAGTGGAAAATGGGAAGCCAGTGGATGGATTCAAAGAATGGGAGTGATGTTGTGAAAGAGATAGGTAAGGAAAATATTAGCACTATTTGTATTTTGTGTGGACTAGAGAAGGGAAATATTGGTGCCAGAAACAGACAAAGGAAGGTGAGAAGGACTTGGCTGTGAGTTGCAGCTGTGTGAGAAAAGAGACTGGATTTGAGAAATGATACAGAGGAAGAAGTGACAAGATTTGAAAATATCCTAGAGTTCAAGGAAAGTGAGGAGGAGGCAAGGTGGACGCTACATTATTGGCCTGAATGACAGGGAAGATGGCAATGGTGTCAAAAGTGAAAGAAAATGCAGGAAGTTGCGAGAGTTTGTAAGGAAAGAGATAGTGTTCAGCTTTGTTCATGCATAGTCTAAACTGATGGCAAGTCATTCAGGAGGAGAAGTTAAGAGAGACAGGCTGAAAAATGGGATTGGATGGATGGAGATAAATCAAGTGGAATTGTAGGTTTAAAGATTGTACAGTAGCTCCAGGATGCACTCAGAAGTCAGACTTCATAATGCAGTGTAGATAAATACAGTTCTTAAATAATTAATTATTATACCTTTCTCACAGCAATGTTGGCACAGAACAGAAATTGATCGTTTCCATTCCTTTCTGTCATTAGCTGTTGCTTCCATCTGCTCTATGGTGCTGTGATAGACTGTTTACCCTCCCTGCTAAGGGTTCTTCTTAAGGCTTTATTTGGGCACCCTTATTTCCTCACACCAGATAGTTTTCCGTGGGAGTCTGTGTTGGCATGCAGCGTACATGCCTCAAATATGTCGAACACATCCTTCTGGTTCTAGTGGAGACAAGCTGCTGGTTGGTGATTTCTCAACTCTCTTTGGTGGTGATAAAGTCTCTCCGTCTAATGCCCAAAATCTTTTATAGGCACTTATTTCCATAGGTGTCTAGTTTTCTGTCTAACATTTTAATAGATCTCCAGTTCTTGAAGCAATATGTCAATATGTTTGAGTTGAAAATTCTCAGTTTTGGCTCATATAATGCTTGCTGTGTTATCATGCTTTCTTTGACTTCTTGGCATAATGCTAAGAATACTACAGAATTCTCTACAGGCAATAACCCCCCCTTGCCTTTTTAGTTGCACATTTTTTTCTATTAAAAGAGTCTATTCTTTAAACTATGGATGAATGGGAGGAAAGTCAGAACAAAACAAAAACACCACCCTACTGAGTTCATTAGCCATTTCTCATTCTTGAGTGGCAGCCATTTAGAAGGTCACATAGAGGTAGAGCAGGACAGATATACTTGATTCACTGTATAACCAATGTTACTTATTGTAAAATTCTGCCACTAAAAGCTTTCACTTGTCCAGATGTTTTATGTACTACTGGAATGACCCCTCCCGAGACCATGGACAGACAGGCACAATTTCAGAAAACTCCAAGACAATGATAAATTGCACAATGGGCCAAATCAGCCCTTGGTTGGCGCCACGATTGGGAACTGAAAAGGTAGTATAAAGGACACTTACCTCAGTCCCGTGGTGAGCACAGCTCAGTTGGATCGGAGGATATGGCTGTAGAGGTATATTCCAATATATATGCTACAATTATGGCAGTTTTAATGAAAAAAAATCAGAATCCCACTATCATAATGAATATTTATTATATTCTAATTGAAAACATAAGGTATTTATCATAAAAGTTACATTTTATTAATTGATTTATGAATAACCCAGTCTTCCTTCAATATAATTTACCTAATAAAAATCACAAGTCAGTTATAATGTATCAATCTTTCATCTTCAGAGCACTGATTCTTAATCTTCAGATTTTTAGTGCTTGCTCTGAGCCTATGCTATTTTACTTTTCATTGTATATTGCTGTGAACTACCATCAAAGTTTGGCTCATAATTAGATTTTTCATTTTTAAACACATCCTTTACAAGTGTTTGATTTATCATTTACTTCCAGTCTTCATTAATGCTACCTGTTAGCATTATGAACATAGAGTTTATGTGTTATAGTATTTACAAAGACTTTATTATTGCATATCTGTGAACATTATTTCATTGATTGTAAGTAAAATCCTTAATCTTCAGGATTAAGTGACAGCAAGTAGTGCAATAGCAATCCAAACATTAGGAATCAATATACTGATAATACACATAATGACAGTCAGATTATCCATTATGTGGATAGACAGAAGAATTCTATAAAGATACTTACAATGTCAGGAATATTTACAAATCAATAATTGATAAAACTTTTTATCCCAGCTAAGTGGCTTTTTATGTTTCCAGTTAGAGTCTAATTAATATACGTTACCATACAACTTCCTGAACAGTTCAGGATTGATTTTAGCTGTATCCTTCCCATACCGTTGTACAACTGTGAAACATGGACACTACACCACTCAGACTGGATAATGCTGGAGGCTTTCCACACAAAATGTCAATGTTGTATATTGGGCATAAAGTGGAATGACTTCATCTGTAATGCAGATATTTATGGCTGCTTGGGTCTACATACTACTGGGGCCATTGTCCACAGGCAGACATGTCACTTTTCGGACATGTCACAAGGATGCAACAAGGAGTTCCAGCGAACGCCGTTCTCCAGGTGGCTTGTAACATCTGGGATAAAATTCTACCAACTGAGTGGGGGAGGCAGCCCAGCAACAGACCCCTTATTGCATGGCTTTATCAAGCCTGTTCCAATGTTGGACTCTCAGGCTGCCAAGCATTTGTTGCGCAGGAATGGACCAAATGGTGAACGATCACTATGGCCGACTGTCTGGCTAAGGGTTGAAGAAAAGAAGACTATACAACTTGGCAGAAATATGGAATGAACTTTGCTTCAATATAATTGTTGTACATTTATATACAAACAACTGAACAACATTTTTAAAAGTTCAACCCAAACTTTGAAACCACAATGTGAACTTTGGTTTTAATACTCTAAGGAAGCCCGTCCTAGGTTGTAACTTGTTTGGCATTGGGGCAAAAAATGTGGAGGAGTTCTGCTATGTTCCCAGAATCCCCTCCTACTCCATGCAACAGTACAGCACTTGATCTGCTGTCTTTGAGACCTTCTATGGCACCGGAGAAGCACTCAGATATGAAGTGGGGGTGAGGAAGTCAAGTTTCTTAGAACACTTTGTGTATTATTCCATAATGGTTCTATTTTTTTTTTTTCAGTGAAACACCTATTGGGAGGCCATAGGGGGAGAACAGACATGTTATTTGGGCTATGGTGACATCAGTATCCAGAAGACTGTGATGTAAAGGAATTGCGTAGTATCCCTTTAAATATTTTGTGAGCCCTCCAGGGATTGTCTTTATCCTCAATCTCCATTTGTATATAGGGCTAGGTTAGGTCGATTGCGGATACATTTCTGTCACCTGCAAATTTTATGAGTGATAATTTTATGTTTTCTTCCTGGTCATGGATAAAATGTTAACTAGTATAGGACTAAGAACCTATCCCTGTGGAACCCCACTGTAAACACACCCACTTGATGATGATTCTCCATTTACAATGAGATCTATTATTTAACCATTTTTAATCCACTGAATATGTGCCATGTTAATTTTATAGAATTCTAGTTTTTTAATCAAAATATCATGTAGTAACCGGTCAAATGCCTTAAAAAAGGCTAAGTATATTATGTCAACACTATTATCTTTATCTACTAAACTTATAAGCATATAAAAAAAGTTATCAAAAAAGTAAGTCCATTTTCCCCAAACAGCCAGACATTTTAAACCTTTTATGTTTTTTCCTCTAAATAAGCAGTTAACTGTCCTAGTATTGCAGGCTACAGTTTCCTTTTCACTTTTATTAGACCTCACTGTATTCCAGGATTAGGGTTTCCATTTGTCATGCTTTTTGCTCTTTACACAACAAACATAAGATGAAGGAATCACACAGGCATGGCAGGGTCCAAATAACTGTTATTAACTATATACAACATGCAAGGCCTAGTTACATATGCATATATATATATAGCCCTGCTCTGGCAGGGTTCTTTCTCGTGGCTTCTGAAATACAGAAGACAATGAGGGCCACTGGAGGGCTCACAAACTATTTAGAGGGATACTACCCAGTTCCTGTGCACTATGAAAATTTATCTTCATGTGTTCAGTTTCATTAGACCAGGATGTGACTGTATTTGTTTCTATGGTTTGCTAGTGCCACGCCTGAGATTTGAACTTGCATGAAGAGTGCACTGAGAGAAAGAGCTCGGGGCTGGGGGCACGGTGGGGAACCTGCAGAACTGAGTGCAGGGGGAAGCACTCGGAGCCAGGTGTGGAGCAATATGGAAGGAAGAGTGGTGGGGCTGAGTGTGGGGCAACAGGAGGGGAGTGTGTGTGGCACTGAGGAGAAAGCATACATCTGGGTGCAGAGGGACCATGAGAAAGCACAAGGATTAGGCATGGGGGAATTGCAGAGGGAGAGCTCAGGGCATGATTCAAGGCAGTGAGGTACTGCTCTGGGCCCCCTCAGGAAAATTCAGGTTGCCTCACTGAACACATGTAGAGGGTAATGGAACATTTATTTTGCCTACTCTGGCGCACTGAACCACAACTATTTGCTCTTGACCATGAGAGATATTGGCATGATAATTTCATTCATTTTCAGTACGCTAAAATATATATACAAAATTATATGAAAGAAATTATGTTCCACTTTTCAAGAAAAGTAATACATAGCCACATAAATGTGCATGGGACTTTACAATACAGAAAAAAATAACTGGTTTGGGATAGGTACAAAGAAAGACTACTCAGGTGACTTTTAGACACCATGGTTGCCCTGCTATGACATGAGGAGGAGAATCCAATAATGCAGTCAGAGCTAACAATTTAGGTTTTTTATTGTACTGCAATTACTTAATTATTAGATGAGTAAAACTCTATAGTGGGAAACCCTACAAAAATGTGTTAAAGTTGCTAGTACACAACCATGCATTCTCTTCCCCTTACCTTCTGGAATATGAACCCTGGAAAAAAATCTCAAGGAATACTCAGTTAAGTCCTACCCAAAATCCAAAATCCCTTACAACAAAACAACAACAAAAGAACCATACATTTAAAGACAACCAGGAAATGCAAAGTTCAGGCAACACTTTCCACCCGAGACACCCAAACAACTTTATCTCATTGCCTTATGGAGCGCCAGCATACAGAGACCGGGTAGCACTGTGATACTTGGATATCACATTGCATCAGTCTGGAACTTGCCTTCCATATACTTTATCAGTCCAATGTATTTATTCTCTGCCAGGCAAAAGACTGCAAGTATTCCTGATTTTATACCAATTACAGACACAACTGAACTGAGAAATGTTCCATGCCTGTGAAAATTCAAGTGTTCAATACCTCCTGCACCACAAATTCAATTTTTTCCTAAGATATAATGATTGAGTAGTTTCATGTTTGGTTGCTCCATAAAGCATGTGAGAGGCAGGTTTCAGACTTCTGATAGAAACTTTGTTTTACTCTTACACTGATAAAAAGTTACACTCATGCTGCTTTCCTTTATCTATTGCATTTGTTTATGGCTTTCTATTTCACCCATGTAAAACAGCAGAACAAATACATTATTCCAGATCTTGAAAAGATAACATGTCAGTCAGTGACTAAAAATCGTCACACATGTAACCTAAAAATAATTTTCCAATTCTTCTTATTCGTGTTAAAAAGCTGGCAGTGGAAGAGATGTATACAGCAACGTCCAGTGGCTACAAACTTAGCATATCACCTATTGACTCTAGCCAGAAAGAGCATGATAGAGAAGCTGTCTATGCACCACAGATTTCCCTTGGTTGCAGTAATGGACAGAATATGCACAAACGGGGAAATTCACCTCTGCACAGAAGACTAGCACAACGTGTAGGCACCATTTATATCCCACACATTATTTAGGTGGGGCTTCAGTGATCTGTCCTTGCACTGGCCTATTACACAGGGATGAATTCCAGCCATAGAACTGTGGACCCTGATAATTAGTTAGGTGTGCTCTAGGGACTGGCATCTAGAGTTTAGGAGCTTTTTTCACATTGCCAGACATGCTAGTAAACAGTTTTTGCAGTTGATTCATTTTAAAAATAGCAATGATAAGTAATGTGTCTTATGTTCCCTTTGATTCAAAAATAACCAACATCACAAAAGCAAACCTCATTTATTTCTCTCTCCTCCTTTCCTTTCTGTGAACGTACTAAAGTAATGACAGATTCACATAGGGATGATTTGTAATTAAATTAAATTCAGCAACAAAAAGTGTATAAAATGCATTTAATCCAAAACAATAAACAAGTACATGATTAATTGCTTGCAATGTGCTTAGCTTTGATGTGTGAAAATAAAGATGATGCAGCAGCTGAGCGCCTTTGAATAAATTCAACATCCACCTGGTGTAAAAGCTCATCATTTACTGCAGACTTAGCCAGCTTCCATGAAAGAATGTCCCAGATCTCTGGTGGAAATTCATCACAATAGACATATTTTCTATGGTACCCCTTTCCCACCACCATTTAGGCCGATTCCCAGAGTAATTAGAGGAACAAAACAAAAAAAAAACCCAACAACTATCTATAAATCAAATAATATGTCAGAAAAAAACATTTTACCGAAACATAATTGTACATTTTGTGTGCATGCTTGCATAACAGAGCAAAATAAATCAGCATTTGGCTATTAAGATTTCTCTTTTGTCCTAATTATCTGTGTATTGAGAGATTATATCCATACAAAATGAAACAAAGAAGATGCCACACAAAGAGAGTCATAAGTAATGGCACCTGTCACAGTTCCTCCCCCACTCTGAACTCTAGGGTACAGATGTGGGGACCTGCATGAAAAACCTCCTAAGCTTATCTTTACCTGCTTAGGTCAAAACTTCCCCAAGGTACAAAATATTACACTTTGGACTGGCCGCTACCACCACCAAACTAATACTGGTTACTGGGGAAGAGCTGTTTGGACGCGTCCTTCCCCCCAAAATACTTCCCAAAACCTTGCACCCCACTTCCTGGACAAGGTTTGGTAAAAAGCCTCACCAATTTGCCTAGGTGACTACAGACCCAGACCCTTGGATCTTAAGAATAATGAACAATCCTCCCAACACTTGCACCCCCCCTTTCCTGGGAAATGTTGGATAAAAAGCCTCACCAATTTGCATAGGTGACCACAGACCCAAACCCTTGGATCTGAGAACAATGAAAAAGCATTCAGTGTTTTACAAGAAGACTTTTAATAAAAAATAGAAGTAAATAGAAATAAAGAAATCCCCCCTGTAAAATCAGGATGGTAGATATCTTACAGGGTAATTAGATTCAAAAACATAGAGAACCCCTCTAGGCAAAACCTTAAGTTACAAAAAAGATACACAGACAGAAGTAGTTATTCTATTCAGCACAATTCTTTTCTCAGCCATTTAAAGAAATCATAATCTAACACATACCTAGCTAGATTACTTACTAAAAGTTCTAAGACTCCATTCCTGGTCTATCCCCGGCCAAGACGACTACAGACAGACACAGACCCTTTGTTTCTCTCCCTCCTCCCAGCTTTTGAAAGTATCTTGTCTCCTCATTGGTCATTTTGGTCAGGTGCCAGCGAGGTTACCTTTAGCTTCTTAACCCTTTACAGGTGAGAGGAGCTTTCCCCTGGCCAGGAGGGATTTCAAAGGGGTTTACCCTTCCCTTTATATTTATGACAGCACCTAATCACATTACTTGGTATTGTGCACCACATCCCTTAGCACCATGCCCTACCACAGTGTAAAACAGTAACATCCATTATATATACAAAATGAACACAGTGAGGACAAAGAATAAACTTTAGTTATAAAAAAACAAAACCAAAAACACCCAAACTTGCCTTCTATAAAATATCAGCCTACAATATATTGGTCTATATGTATCCAATGAAGTGAGCTGTAGCCCATGAAAGCTTATGCTCAAATAAATTTGTTAGTCTCTAAGGTGCCACAAGTACTCCTTTTCTTTTGGCCTATATGTGTTTCAGATGTATAAGGTATGCTGCTTTTTACATCCTCTCCTAAAGTGATATGTACAGACTGAAATAGTCGTTTTAGAAGAGAATTGACTCAATTTCAGTGGTAACTTAGAATAGCTAGAAACATTCTTTAGGATCAAAGTACTATAGCCCTGATCCATAGACCATTGAAGCCAATGGAATAACAATTTATATAAGAATTCAGTGGGAAACAGGTGAGGCATTTTCTATACAGAAGATATATTCAGTACCATCCTGTTTTTCCAACATGTTCTGGAGACATCCAAAATCACATTCAAATGGGAAAGGAAGCAATTCATTGCTGATAAGCAATATAACAGAATTTGATTAGCTGGAAATTGAATGAACAAGTTTACACTGTAGTTTTAAAATATTTATCTTTTTATCTGTATATGCACATACAGTTATATTATACACACGCAACACAACAAGTACATATACACACACACACCCTACATGTCACACTCCAGAAATATTCCTCTCTTCAATGGCTGACGTATACTTCACCTCCCACTTTTCTGATGCTCGAGTTAGATGTATATTTAAAGGATGATGGGAAAAGAATAAAGGATTACAAAACACTCAGCAACCAGTACTTCCTGGTTTTGTTTTCTTCTAGTAATTAGTTTACTAACAGTTTAATAGCAAGAGGACAACCATGGCTTGAGCAGCACCAGCAATCCAGTGCAACACCAAGTGGCTCAGGCAGTATTAGTACTCAGAAATCTTTCTTTTATAATTATTGTACACAAACTCACATACACACAGAAGTAGGTCTGATGTTTGCATAAGAACTTGGCTGGAGGTGAAAATACCAGCAGAGAGAGAGAGCAGAATACAGACAGTAATGGTAACTGCACAGCGACTGACAAAAAGTAACATTTTATTATTGAATGGAAGAAGAAAAGCTCAGTGAAATGTAGGTAGATAAATTATATTATGACCAAGAGCAACTGATGTTGCTAATAACTGCTTTAGTTCCTAGGAAATGAATGCAGCCATTCTCCCATCATATGACCACTTCAGTTTCACACTGTACTCTGCAGCAATCTTTACAGTAGGGAGCATTCTATACAAGCCCTTGTAAGTTGTCATTGATTTTTCAAATGTTCTGTACTCAGCAATTCAAACAAGTGTCTGTCTTTTCAAACTCTAAGTGGGCCTAGTCTGTCAAATATGCCTCTGAAGATACCGGAATATGTAAATGTAAAGGCATCTGTAAATACGAAAGTTGCTTTGCTATTTATACAGCCTTTACAAAGCTCATGTACCAAGCCTGTTCCTGGAGACAAAGAAAATAATTCAAAAAAGTTTTATTCACTAAACTGGGATTTCAAAATAAAGATTTCACAGATTCACACATAAGAAAATTACTTGTTTTAACAATACATTGGTCTTGCCCTACCACTACTTCTCTATTTTCTGTATCAATAAAGTGTTGCTACTGAGGTCCTCAAAAGAGCGAAGATCCTTTTCCAGTATGTACAGTACATACAGAAAGCAGCATGCTGCTACAACTAGTGCAAATTTTACACACACGCAGCAACTCAGTTTAAATCAGTGGAGTTACCAGAAGACGGTTCTAAAACTAGTGTAAAAAGAAGAGAATCAACCTGTCAATCTTTACAAAGATGCATGTAAACAGGGCTTATTCCCACTAAACTGGCAGGCTCAGTCCCACCTAAATGCTGACTAAATAGGTTGATTACCTATGTGCCCCATGCTTGGCTCCAGAGTGACACAAAGAGGCCAGAGAGCCAGCATAGCTGGCCATCTGGGAATTGTGTCATCTTGGGCAAATCCCTGGGCAATGTAGAGCTAGCATATCTGGCTTCCTCTTGCAAATTCAAGTGCAGGGATGTGTCACAGGCATGCCTGAGGGGAGAGAGTATGGCTGGAATTCTGCTCCATCATGGCTGGTACAAGAGCCCTGAAACTTCTAACTTAGGCCAGAGGTGGCCCCCATATTAGGGAGTCATAAGGATGTTTGGTTCCCTGTAAACCATGTGTTGACTGAAGCCCTGAAGTGTGGGGCCTATATCTGTAATAGCTGCATATTCTACATGCTTTCATCTGAAAAAGCTAATATTAAAATTTCCCTGCCCTACATAAAACAGCAGTTGTACTAACAGGGTGGGTAAATAATTATGCAAATGAAGATTCAATGCAAACAAATAGAACCCCTTAATGAAAAACAAGCTTTACTCTGTTTATGCCAAAACTAGTATTGAATATTTTTGATTTCTCCAATCCCACCTACAATAATATTAATTATATCCAAATCCTACCTATAATAATAATTCTATCAATAACCATATTATATGACATTTGGGGATTCTGAATGCAAGCAAATACAGGCAGCCTTCTAGATTATAAGGAGTTGGAGGAACAGGCCATGTCACTTAAAAGGCAATTTAGCTAGATTTGAAATATGGTCTCCCATTTTCCCAACTGGTGTGACCTCAAAAATTGCAGTAAAATACCTGTGTCTGAGACACACACAGTGAAGTAAAACAATTGGTAATAAATGTTTCTGCATACAAAAAAGGATTCAAATTCCATCACAAAATATTTTGATCCATTTAATACCTGATGTGTAGGATTCCAGTGTATTGCTCTCCTTTCCAAATTTCTTCCAATAAAAGTTCATATTGGTAGCTGGGTGACTTTAAAACATTTTGAAAACTTCGAAGATAGGCTTCAGCATGAAAAGAATATCAGGTCTGTTTCTGTCTAACTGTATCAAGATAGCTGGATACACACATAAGAACTCTTTGAACACTTCCCAGTTTCCCTGTGCTGCAGAGTTGCTTTCAAATTTTCTACTGGAAGATAGAGAAGTCTATCATTTTCAAACACTCTGCTATGATAGTTAGGGCTACTACATTAGAAAATAT
The DNA here is from genome assembly GCF_965140285.1 of Lepidochelys kempii. NCBI lineage: Eukaryota > Metazoa > Chordata > Testudines > Cheloniidae > Lepidochelys > Lepidochelys kempii. The sequence goes on from NC_136380.1 coordinate 182,928,211, forward strand.
AGCATGAAAAAGAAGCTGCTTAGTAAGAATATACTCAGGTGTGTATAAAGACCTGAAGAGCTCCCTTCCATACTGAAAATAGTCCACCTTGTTACTGGTGGTCTCTCTCACAAGTATTCAAATATGCTGAACTAAAACACTATCAGACTGAAAATTTAAGTCCCATACCACTCCCACTGAAATCAATAGGACTATCCCCCTAATTTTAATGGAGCAGAATTGGGGCCTTATATTTACTGCTGCTTGTACCGTGCACACTTATAATAGGGTTTGAAAGATTTTGGGACCAGTTCTCCCGTGCAATAGGGAAGCTTTATGTAATTTTGGTGGTATGAAGTTTGCTTCACACTGCTGTCTTTCCCACATCCTTGTTGATAGCCTATGGGTGTGGTGCGGTCTCCCTTACACCCCAACGATCCCTGTTTGCTGGAGTGGCACCTGGGAATGCCAGGTATTGGTCCAGTGTGCAAGCAAACCCATGATTAAGGGAGTACAAATATACCTTAAAGCTAGCTTTGTTCACACACCCTCCCTCTCTCCCCCAATGGTACAACCATTGCTCTTCTACCACAGGTCATGATCTGGGCCTCTATCATTCTCAAAGCTATTCTCAATATTTAAAATAGAGAAGTCTGTAAAAAGTTGAAGAATCTTTCAATCTATGTAGTGCAATATACAGCTACTGACCTTCAGACCCTACAGGGTCACAAAGACTATAGTGTTTCTATATTTAAAATACAATGAACAATTATCTTAAATGAGAATCCAGAGAATATCTGATTTTAATGACATACTGATGTAAGGATCTGAAGTTAGGCTTGTAACATATTACAAAGGTCAGGGCATTTAGAATTATGGTTCCCACAGAAGCTTTAACTCTGTACCCTTGTGTGTATGTATTATAACAAGATCTTCCATTACATGATCACATACATCATTTAAGGGGAAAACAAACTTCTGTCTACTGTGTGCATCTATAGCTGGGAGTAGGGGAGAGAGTGTGGTTCCTTACTGTACTGCTATTTATTGTGTGACATTGGCCTGCATTGTTTAATCTTGTAAAGAAATACCCTGTTTTCTTGTCCCTCAGAAATGTGCTGCTTTTCCCCTTAGTATCAATTTCCTACTGAAATAAAGGGGAAACTTGAGGAGACAATAGAAGATAAATTACATGGCTTCCACATCAATAGAGTATTTAGAAGAGATAAAGTGCTGTTACTCCTTCAGACAACGGGTGCTTCAGTCTACTCATGATATAAAATACAGTGCTGTCCAACATCTGAAGAATAGTTCCACATACCTTGTCTTCCCAATCTACATTGCTCCCCCTACTACAGAGGTTGCTCAATAGTTAGTTCTTTCTCAAATCAGAATAATTTCTCCATGATAGTGTAATTAATGGGGCTGTTCAGTGTCAAAGTGCATCAAACCCCCAAGAGCATGCCAGGCAAGCACTATAAAGACTCTGAGGCAAGCACTAAAAGAGTTTCAACAGCTAGGCCTCGTAGGTTAAAGTCCTGGTGGACCCCAATAACTGCTCAGACACATGGCTAAGTAAAAAGTAATTTTAGTAAAGCTGGCAGGAAAAGGAAACTTGCAAATACCCTAGGTTACAGGGGTTTAAACAGCTACAGTTTAAAGTGAGCAATTGTGGTTCCTGGGTGGGGCCCCTAGGGACAAACAGTCTCTCCTGTTGGAGCTGTTCCATTGTGAGTAAATAATTAAAGAGTCACACAGAGAGAAAATGAGACACAAATTTGAGAATGACTCTGTAGAGTAATGAGAATGAGAATGACTCTGTAGCCTGGTCGTTAAAAGCATTCACCCAGGGCATGGGAGACCCAGGATACAGTCCCCCCACTCCAATGACTTTTCCAGAGGCAACAGCTTCAACAGGAAAGACGGAGTGAGCCCCGCATCAGGATGCCCCATATTCCCATGGTTACAGCACTCACCTGAGAGGTGGTGGAGCTGTTGTTCAACCCTCTTCTCACGCTCAGCTAGAGGGAGGACTTGAACCAGGTGTCTCCCACATCCCAGGGGGTACTCTACCCACTGGGCTCCTCCCCACCCCTGCCACCCCTGGCTTCTTGCAAAAATGGCTTAAGCACCTAATTCTAAAGAGTGGTTCCTGGCTGTGAATCCCTAGGAGAGATAGGTGCCTCCCTGCAAACCAGACTCTATCTCTGTGAAAGAGGTGGGGCTTAGCACACAGACCTCTGATCAGTATCTCCATCTCCATTGGCTAGCACAGGGAACTCTCTGCCTAGAATACTATATATATATATTTTTTTTTTTGTGAATCACATTCCAAGGCAACTCTCTCTCCCCATTCATCGTGTAGGAAGCCTTAACACCTAACTCAGGCTTTATGAAGCACCATGTGCCCCCATGATTTTCTAGGTGCCTAACTCCTTTTGTGACTCCAGGCCTATTTAATAATGCACTTGCAGAAACTTAAGGAAAGTCCTACCAGCAATATGTAGCAATACAGTAGGAGTTGTCCTCAAAGGAAACAAGCTATTAATTTGTCAAGTCCTCAGTGCTCATACAGAAAACAGAAGGAAAGGACTAATGCCAATATAGCAAGAACTAGTTAACTAGAAGCCTCAGTTTTATTTTCCGCCAACTTTAGAATCATCTTTATAGTTTGCAGTTTCTGGAATACTACTTTGGTCAGACATCTACTAGGAAAACAAAACAAAACAAAACATACATAAATAACACCATAAAGTCCCCCACCATAAGTGGGGAACTTTTAGCAAATAAACATTACCCATATCAAAGACTTGGGCTGGATGGCATCACAGTCCGGATTCTCAAAGTTTAGGCTCCTGATTTCCACTGATTTCACATGAATGGGCCCATATAAATATGGGAATCAATAATCAGTCTAGATTATACTAATCAGAAAAATAATAGTTTCTCTTTTAAGACCAGGGAATCCCTCTCCTCTTAAGGAAGGTGAAAGGCCAGTTTTAATGGTCCACTCTTGGAAGCTAATGAAACTCTTTGGGTTCAGAACACTCTGAAGAATAATGCTATTCCCTGAGAGCTGACCACTTCAATGGTGGTCTGGTGGGCTTACATATTGTCCTTGACTGTGGGTATAATAGCTCTCCTAAATACTCTCTTCCTCAGCTTGGTCCTTGAACATCACCATACTGTTCAGATGACCTGAAGGAGATAAAATGGGAGGATCTGCTAGAGCACTGGAGCTGGAAGCTGTAACTGGTCTCCCTTATTTTCAAAAACTTATGCCTTGGCCTTGTAGGAGGTGTCTTTACTACCAATACAGCATCTACAAAGTTCCAGTTAGTGAAACCATTTCATATGATGAATAAAAGTGGTTCTGCATCTGTTGACAGAGATGATTTTCCCAGTGTCAGGAATTATTCAACTTTTGCGGATAAGACCCCTCAGATTTGGCCTGAGTCATCTCTTTAGAGGCATAGCCATGTCCTCTATGGGACAAATGCAGAGGATTCTTTATTTGAGTTTTAGCTGGTTACTTGCTGAGGTTCTCAGATTGTAACACCATGCCCCTCTTTGCTGGTGCCCGCAAGGGAAGGGGTGTTGTTGAGCCACTATTGGAGTTGATTGTCAACAAGTCCCTATGTGAGGGCAAGATTCCAGGCCTCCCTTAAGACCCCTTCTCAAGAAATCATCTCCTCATTCTGATGTTTCCAATTATTGAAATATCAAAATGCTCAGACCAAACAGTTGAGTAGCATAGTAGAAATAATGAGATTAGATTAGTTACATGTGTGGCAAGGCACCTCCTGCAATGCCTTGAATCATTAGGTCTCTTTGGCCTCACTCAGGTTGGTCTTAGCCCTGTACAAAGATTGGTGGCTGTGTTGGTTGCTGCCAGTGTTTTGTGAAGAAAGAACATACCAGGTCAGAACTGACTGCTGAATGATTTCATGGTTAGTGGATTTCTGTAATGTGCTCGACCTGAAGTTATACCTTTACACTATTCAGAAACTATAACTAACCCAGAAGGATACAGCCAGCTTATTAAGAGGTGATTCATGCAGAGAGCACATTACCCCAGTGTGCCATGATCTGCACTGATTACCAGCTGGTTTCCCAATAAAGTTTAAGGTGTTTGGGTTTTGACCTATGGAACCGTAAGTGATTTGGGTCCAGTGTACTGTAGACACTGCCTTTCTCCCCAGGCACTCAGGTACCATGGTGATGAGTACCAGATAAATTAGATACTGCAGCAGTTTCAATCAGTTTTTGTTGGCATCCTTTCATCTGCGAGAGATGGTGGGAATTGCAGCCTATGATGTAGATGGTTTGCAATGTCTCCTGTGACTAAATAGGCCAATCTGAGATTTGCATGATCTTTGGCAGTTATTGCAAATATATGTGTCTTGGTTGGGAGCTGCTTACTTCCTATGCACTTTTTTCTCCTCAAGCTGTAGGAGCCATCTCCTGTCATGGAGTTTGATACCCCGATGGAGACGACGGCGCCACTTGTTACGATCACTTGCCAATATTTCCCATTGGTCATGATCAGTTCTAAATTCCTTCATATCTCGCTTGCATGTGTCTTTATAGCGAACCTTGGGAAATCCTGTTGTTCTTGTTCTCTCTGATAGATCCCCGTATAGCATGTCCTAGGGTAGGCATCTGTCTTCCAACCTACTTATATGGCCCAGCCAGTGCAGTCATCTATGCTTGAGCAGGGCTGTCACAGTTGGTAAATTTGCCATTTGAAGAATCCCTGCATCGATGACTTTATCTTGCCATTTGGTGTTGAGTATGCAGCGTAAACAATGTAAGTGGAAACAGTTCAACCTTTTCTCCTGATGGGCATATGTTATCCATGTTTCCCCACCACACATGAGTGCTGAGGAGGCAAGCTTTGTACACTAGCATTTTGGTCTTGATGGTAAGCTTTGAGTTGTTCCATCCTCTTTTAGTTAGTCTGCTGAATGTAGTCTTTCCAATGTGAACATTTAGTTCTTCATCCAGTGAGAGGTTGGTGGTCACTGTAGAGCCTAAATAGCTGAACTTTTGGACTACTTCGAGCTCATTTGCAATTAAGGTTATTGAAGGCTCTTGTGGAACCCCCTGACCTAATACAACTATTTTCTTGATGCTGATGGTGACAGCAAATGCCTGACAGGTACTTGAAAGGCAGTCCATGAATTCTTGTAATAGATCTTCATTGTGGGCTATGAGGGCAGTATCAGTATTAGTGAATAGAAGTTCCCCGATTAGCACTTTTTTTTATTTTGGTCTTTGACTTAAATAGGGACAAGTTTGAAGAGTTTCCCATCTGATCTTGTGTGGAGATACACTCCATCTTTCATGTCCTTAAATGAACAGATCAAGAGTACTAAGAAAAAGATTCCAAAGAGTGCAGGGGCAAGGCTTTTCATCTCAAATCTGTCTGAAGTGGACCCATCAAACTGCACAGTTGCTCTCATGTTGTTGTAGAATGAACATATAAGTTTGAACAGGGTTGATTGACATCCTATCTTTTCTATTATTGCAAATAGACCTGCTCTGTTGACTGTGTTGAATGCTTTGGTTAAGTCCACAAAGTTGATGTACAATTGTTGGTTTTGGCAGAGAAAATATCATGTCTATGGTTGATCTTCCAGCCCTGAATCCGCACTCTAATTCAGCGTAGACGCAATTCGCCAGCTGTTGTAGGTGCACAAAGATGACTTTTGCAAAAGCTTTTCCTGCTACGCTTAGTAGCGTAGTTGTTGCAGTCTCCGTTTTCACCTTTATTTTTATATAAAGAGAAGAGGTTTGTGTTGCACGTCTCTTGTGGTACCGCACCATCTTTCCAGCATTTAAGTAGAAGCTGATGAATATATGGTAATAGGCTGTCTTTCCCACACTTGAGGATTTCCACTTGGATGCTATCTTTTCCAGAAGCCTTGCCACTTGCTAGCAAATCACTGGCCTTGCTTAGCTCTTCTACAGTGGGCTCCACTTTTTGCTCTGGCATGACCTGTAGAGTTTGTATTTTGTCCAGTGATTCTTTCTTGTGCGTATAGCTCTGAATAGTGTTCAACCCAACGAGACAACTGCTTGCTTTTATCTGTAATGATTTCACCACTGTGCGATTTGAGAGGGGCAACCTTGTGGACAGTGGGACTTAGGGCTTTCTTCAGGCCATCATACATAACTTTGAGGTTTCCTGTGTCTGAGGCTGCTTGTACCGCTTCATGGAGCCTGATCCAGTAAGGATTTGCACTGCGTCTGCTTGCTCACTGAACCTTGGTTTTTGCATGTTGAAGTCTCACTTTAGTGCTCTCTGTTGTTTTTTTGTTGTGTTCCAGATAAGCTGTATTCTTAATATTGATGAGAGGTAATAGTTCTGCTTCATATTCTTCAAACCAGTCCTTTTTTGATGGTTTCTTTCCCCCAAATGTAGCTAAAGCTGTTTCATGGATTGTTATTCTTAACTGTTCCCAAAATTCCCCTGCCTTCTCTGGTAATGACTTTCCATGCTTGCTAAGTTCAAAAGCCTGCACAAACTCCTGGCATTTCCTCTGGTTTTTGGTGTTAATAGCATTGATTTTGGGCTTGCTCCTAGGTTTTGTTCTATGTAGTTTCTTAGCTGTAATCTTCACTTTGTGGAGATCTTTTCCTGTAAAATATGAATTGGTAATGCACATTTGGTTTTGAGCACAGAATTCAAGAAATCGTTAGCCGTTCTCTTTCATCTTGCCAATGCCAAAACGTCCTAGGCAATCTGGCAATGACTTGTTATCTGCAAAACATCTTGCATTAAAGTCACCAAGGAGGAAAAGTTGTTCAGTTGATGGTATTCTTTTTGATGACTTGATGCAAAGAGCTGTAAAATGTATCCTTCTCCTCAGGGCTAGATTTGAGTGTTGGTGCATAGGCTCTAATAATTTTCACAGAACTGATGGTCTCTGAAGTTTAAGTGAGATGATATGCTCTGACTTCCCAATGGGTGTTTCTAGGAGCTTTACCCACTTGTTTCTCACAGCAAAACGGACACTGTGCAGATGATTTTCTTTGCTGATTTTACCTTGCCAAAAGAAGGTGCAATTGACCTCTTGGACAGAACCAGCATCTGCAAGTCTTGTTTCCTGAAGTGCTGCAATGTCAACATTGAGTTTGTACAGCTAACAGTCTATCAAAGCTGACTTCCATATGCTACTTGTGTATTGTAGGTCATCATCGTTTGTCAATCCCGGATACTTGGTCCTGACATTACAGCTTCCAAGCCGGAAAGTTCTTGGTTTCTTATTTTTGCCATGTGCAAGGGTTCTGTCTGCCATTCAACACAGTGATTCCTCCCACCGTCGAAGGTGACCCGTAGCGCCCTCCTCTACGCCATTCAAGTGAGAGCTTATAACCCATAACTGCCACCTTCTGTTTTCTGTCCATGTTGCCAGCAAGGATGGAGTGTCCTCTCCATGTGATGTGGCTGCAATAGCCTGGGCAGTTGACATGGAGGTGCTGCTTTGCCCAAGTGACAGCGTCCCCCTCTTGACTTCATTGGTTTGGACCAAAGAAAGGATGGGAGTCAATACCTTTGGAACCAGCTACGCTGTAGGGGTTGCCAGAGCAGAGGAGATCGTCCATCTGCCTACCTTTCAGGGCTCCACTCCCATATGGGTTATCAGCCACAGCTGAAGGACCCAATCTGTCTTGTGTGGATGTTGTTGGCCAAAACACTGAGTGAAATTGCTCATCCACCTTTTGATGGCATTTCCTCCATCAAGGGTTCTACTACCCTCCTCAGGCTCTCATCAGCTCAAAGCCATTGGTGCTTCCTGAGGTTTCTGGGTTAATTAACTGTTGCCCAGCACTTGGCATTGACCAGTACAGGTTGTACCGCTGATGGTCATAGCAGTAGTAGGTTTTCAATTCTGACCTGATCAGCTACAGCACTGGATTTATCATAGAACCTTGTTTAAACAAGAGGGCCCTGTTAGTAGGTTGTTTTCTTTGAGGGATTCTCAGCTCTGTATCTCACTTGTGCATTTCCTCCAACACAGTTTGGACTTGGAGACCATCAGATCAAGCAGCAAGGCTTATCTGTTCTCCCAGAAATACCTGATGTAGAGAAACACACTACCTCTCACTTTTGCAGATGCTGTTGCTCTGTCAATTGTCACATGGCTATGATCTAAGAAAGAACACTACAGTGTGAGTGTTGCCTGCAAACCTCAGTGCAAACATCTACCATTCTAATTAAACAGCACCAAGAGATGTTTTCCCAGTTTATTTTGTGATGTTGGAGAATATAGAAGGGGAAACTACCAATTCTGCAGCTGGGATAATTCTTGCTCAAGAACTTGCACCTGTTATATGTGGAGGCCCTGAGCTTTATGGTGCCAGTTCCCATTCAGGTTCAGCCAAATATTTTAAAAAATAGCATCCACCTATCTGCACAGGAAGCTGATGACAATTCACAGTCTAAAAAAGAAAGTGGAACTAAGGGCTTAGTTTAATAGAGGAGCAAATGACAGAACGGTCAAAACTGAGAGGGAAAAAATCTTAAAGGCAAAGCTACTGTTGAAACATTCTCTCAAATAGTATATTAGCAAAATGCTGAGCAATAAAGAGACCCAATGGGTCAGCCACATTCCAAAGAATCCTCAGAAATGCCTGAAAAGTTCAGTCATTGCCCTCTTTAATCCGCAATTGATGCAATGTAATGGTGATGAAGAGAAAACAGCTGGTAAGCCTTTTTGATTGTTTCTTTTATTGTTGGAGCAAATGCATGCTTAGTCATTCCCACCATCTGCTGCACAAGCATTATTTAACAAAAGGATAGTGAACACCTGGGTACGTCAGTGTTGAAATTCTGTTTACAAGGGAAAACGCCAAGTTTAGATACCATAAAAGTAGACAACCTGAGTGGCCAAGAGGCACAAGCTGAGGCTATATAGCAGGAAGGAAAAACAGCACTTTAGGGAAGCAAGCATAGTAATGTTTTTGAACTTGACTGATATCTGCTTCACTGCAGTAGCAAAATCAGGAAGCAATATTGCTGCCGTTATGCTTATAGTAAATCAAAATCAAGACTTAACCAGCTAAATTGCTCTCACACCCTAAAATCAGTGGAACTCATGAAAGGGATAATTATGTGCTGGCAGCTTTGCTTGATCCACTTGCTTGAAGGATCCTTTTCTAAGAGTGCTGGCACCTGTCAGCCACCTTCACTTCCTCCTCTTCATCTTTTCCCAGTGAAGGTAAATTACATGATGCAAAACACTCACAGCACAGGCAAAAGGTCTTGTTTCCTAAAAATACAAGCACACTGCTACTGTCATGTTCAACACTGGTGGTAATCCACCCATAAAGCATGCCAGTCACTTTATTGAAAGTGGGGAGAGAGACAAATGGATGCAAAGACAAGAAAATCACATTTTAAGGGTGCCTGCCCACATAGTTGTTGTAGCAACCAGGCAAGGTACTAACAAACTTCAACAGAACTTTATTTTTAAAGTGGAAACCTCTTTACCAAGCTGCTGCTGCACCCTTGGTAGCTCTCATTCCACCTCCTCAAATTCTCCCCCTCCTTCCTGTTTCCTGTCCTTTCAGACTCCCAACAACCAGTGCTCCCAGTTCTAATCATTACAAGCAGCATCTAAACACCACATTCCCTCCTCTCTTAAGAAACTCTCCCAATTAAAATAAACATTGTTCTAACCACAGGAACAAATATGAAACAATACACTATACTGTTGGCAGAAATATTACTCTGAAAACACTGTAGATACTACATATCATAGTCTCTAGTCCAGACAGAGACGAGAGACTTTGGGTCTGACAGGCCATCTCTCAAGTCCCGGTTTCAGTGCAATGTCTTGTTGTGTTGATACTACGGTGGAGTCATCCAATGCAGACCGGGTGTTGGCATAATCTCCTCTTAGTGCATAGGCAGGTACAAGGTGAGAACTATTCCATACCTGCCCATCAGAAAGTCGATAGGTATAGGGTCCCTTCTTCTCTATGATTTTAAGAGGAGCTGTGAATTTATGGTCCCCTTTGCGTAAAATTCCAGGTTTTCATATTCTAACAAAGGAACCACACTCAAACTTTGGTTCCTTAGCACGCCGCCACTTGTCTGTGAAAGCTTTATACTTTGCTTGGTTCTGTTCAACTGTTTTGCTCACATCATCCTCGGTTGGGGCATCAGGTCATGCCTTTAACAATCCAGCAATGTTCAGTTTAGTATTCACCTGTTTCCCTTGCAGTAACTCTGTGGGTGATCTTTGCATTGTGGCATGTTGTGTAGCCCTGTATGCTTGCAAGAAATCAGTAGTGAAGGTTATCCACAATCGCCCTTCCAGATTAGCCATTTGCAAAATCTCTTTCAAACTTCTGTTAAACAGTTCAATTTCCCCATTGGCTTGAGGGTAATATATGGTTGACCTTCTGTGTAAAATGTTCCTCTCTGCTAGAAAAGTTTCCAACTCCAGGGAAGCAAATTAACTACCATTATCTGAAACCAGTTCTTTGGGGTTACCTTATCTGCTAAAAACTGAAGAGAGGAACTTAATTACTGTAGCAGAAGAGATTTGCGATGTAAACACTACCTCAGGCCATTTACTGAAATAGTCTATTAAAGTGATGGCATAATGGCAGTCACTTGGAGCAGTATCAAAGGGTCCTACAATGTCAATCGCCACTTTTTCCCATGCAGATTCAGGAAGAGGAACAGGCTGTAATGGAGGGGTACATGTCACTGCTGTCTTATCATGAATTTGGCAAGTGACACAGGATTTACCCACCTGGTGTCCAAGGTAAGTCACTCTGTTTAGGCCTATTTGACACTTCTTAGCCTTAACAGTTAGTCCTGCCTCCCTTATGCGCTCAAGGACTTTTTGTAGATGTTCCAGGTGGTCTGCCCAGGAATCCGAAAATATGGCCACATCGTCAAGGTAGGCAACTGCATATTCTCCTAATCCCGCTAGGAGACCATCTACAAGTCTTTGGAAAGTGGCGGGTGCATTTCGCAGCCCGAAAGGGAGTACATTAAATTCATACAGCCCGAGATGTGTGATGAAGGCTGACCTTTCCTTGGCAGATTCATCTAGCGGTACCTGCCAGTACCCCTTGGTTAAGTCCAAGGTAGAGATGAACTGGGCCCGTCCCAGTTTCTCTAATAGTTCATCTGTGCGTGGCATTGGATAGTTGTCTGGGCGAGTTACAGCATTTAGCTTACGGTAGTCCACGCAAAAACGTATTTCCCCATCTGGTTTGGGAACTAGAACCACTGGAGATGCCCATGCACTTTCAGAGGGGCGGATTACACCCATCTGTAACATATCCTGGATCTCCCGTTCTATAGCAGTTTTAGCTTAAGGAGACACCCGGTAAGGGTGGACCCTAATTGGGTGATCATTACCTGTGTCAATGGAGTGGTATGCCCGTTCAGTCAGTCCTGGGGTGGCTGAGAATGTTGGCGCGTAGCTAGTGCACAGCTCCTGGATCTGCTGTCGCTGCATACGCCCAAGGGTCATGGAGAGGTTCACCTCTTCCACACCACCAGCACATTTCCCTTCATAGTAGACACCTTCAGGCCACTCAGCGTCGTCTCCTCCCTGGGCTGTAAACTGACAAACCTTTAATTCTCTGGAATAAAAGGGCTTTAGAGAATTAATATGGTACACCTTAGGCTTTCGGTTGGAGGTGGGGAATGCTATGAGATAACTAACAGCTCCCAGGCGCTCCTGGACCATGAATGGCCCTTCCCACGATGCTTCCATTTTATGGGCCTGGAGCGCCTTTAAGACCATGACCTGGTCTCCTACTTTGAAGGAACGCTCTCTGGCATGTTTATCATACCAGGCTTTTTGCTCTTTTTGAGCATCCTGTAAGTTTTCTCTAGCAAGGGCTAAAGAGGTTCGGAGGGTGTTTTGTAGGTTGGTTACAAAGTCCAGAATGTTAGTTCCTGGAGAAGGTGTAAATCCCTCCCATTGCTGCTTCACCAACTGCAATGGCCCCTTAACCTCACGGCCATATACAAGTTCAAATGGAGAAAACCCTAAACTGGGATGTGGTACAGCTCTGTAGGCAAAGAGCAACTGCTGCAACACTAGGTCCCAATCATTGGAGTGCTCATTTATGAATTTACGTATCATGGCCCCCAAAGTTCCATTAAACTTCTCCACCATGCCATTTGTTTGATGATGGTAAGGAGTGGCAACCAAGTGATTTACCCCATGAGCCAACCTACCCTGGCAAAAATGTCTGCTAGTGCCTGGCACACACTTTTAGCCCTGGTGTTGCTTAGAGCTACTGCTTCCGGCCATCGGGTGGCAAAATAAAAACTTCAAATCCAGACTCCAGCGAGAAACTGCTGAATTGGAATTCATTTTCAAATTGGATACTATTAATTTAGGCTTAAATAGAGACTGGGAGTGGCTAAGTCATTATGCAAGGAAGCCTGTTTCCTCTTGTTTTTTCCTACCACCCCCCCCAGATGTTCTGGTTTAACTTGGATTTAAACTTGAAGAGTGGTCAGTTTGGATGAGCTATTACCAGCAGGAGAGTGAGTTTGTGTGTGTATGGGGGTGGGAGGGATGTGAGAAAACCTGGATTTGTGCAGGAAATAGCCCAACTTGATTGTCATGCACATTGTGTAAAGAGTTGTCACTTTGGATGGGCTATCACCAGCAGGAGAGTGAATTTGTGTGTGGGGGTGGAGGGTGAGAAAACCTGGATTTGTGCTGGAAATGGCCCACCTGATGATCACTTTAGATAAGCTATTACCAGCAGGACAGTGGGGTGGGAGGAGGTATTGTTTCATATTCTCTGTGTATATATAAAGTCTGCTGCAGTTTCCACGATATGCATCTGAGGAAGTGAGCTGTAGCTCACGAAAGCTTATGCTCTAATAAATTGGTTAGTCTCTAAGGTGCCACAAGTACTCCTTTTCTTTTTGCGAATACAGACTAACACGGCTGTTACTCTGAAACCAGGATTTTATGAGTGCTTCAGTTTGAGAGTCCATCCCTGACCACCAATACAGATCCCATAGTCGTTGTTTGGTTCTGATAATTCCTTGATGAGTATCGTGTACCAGGTGTATGAGTTTTGACTGAAATTCTTCTGGCACAAGTAGCTGGTGTGTACCTCATTGCACACAGCCATCAAGCAAAGAAAGTTCATCCCAAACTCTAAAATAAGGCAGCAAAACTGGGTCAAGGTTTTTAGAGTTCCTGGGCCATCTCTTTGCCAGAAATTCCCGTAGTTTTTGAATTGGACACGCTGAACAAGCAGATTGAAATTGTTCTTTTGTAACTACAGTAAGAGTGCTTGTAATAAGTGCAACTACTACATCCTCATCCTCTGGTAGACCATCTGGTGAAGGCAAAGGCAGGCGAGAAAGGCAATCAGCAACCACATTTTGGTTTCCAGGCTTATATTCCAGTTCATAATTGAAAGAAAGTAGTTTTGCAGACCATCTAGCAATACGATATCCTGCTCTTCCCAGTCCTTTTGTGGTGAGCAACATCATCAAAGGGCTGTGGTCTGTGCGCAACTTAAATGTGCAGCCCCACAAGTAAGTTCTCCATTTTTCAGTAGCCCAGACACAAGCAAGTGCTTCTTTTTCGACTGTAGAATATTTTGTTTCAGCATTACTTAGTGTCCTTGAAGCAAATGCAACAGTCTTCTCTGTGTTGTCCTCATGAAGTTGTGTGAGGACAGCCCCAAGTCCATAATCAGAAGCATCAGTAGTTACAATTGTGGGCAATACAGGACTGACGAGTGCAAGTACTGGACTATGTACAATCAAGTCTTTCACCATTTTGAAACTAGCTTGTGCATCCATTGTCCACACTAAGGTTGAACTTCTCCGTAGTAATTCTCATAACAATTCAATGACAGAAGCATAATTGGGAATGAATTTTGCATACCAGGAGGTTAAGACCCAAGAAGTAATGTAAGGTTTGCAGAGCTGTTGGAGGAGGAGCATTTGAAATTGCCAGGATATGATCTGGATCAGGTTTTAATCCAGCCTGTGAAATTGTATGCCCCAGAAAGGAGAGTTCAGTTTGTCTAAATTTGCATTTGGACCTATTGAGCTTGAGGCCTGCTGTGCTGATGCAGTTTAGTACAGACTGCAGGTTATTGTCATGCTCCTTAGAAGTATTTCCAAACATGATAATATCATCCAGATAGCACTGAACTCCATGTTGATTCTTCAGAATAAATGACATCATTTTTTGGAAGGCTCTTGGGGCAGATGCGAGACCGTATGTAACACGTTTAAAACTAAATAGTCCCTCATGTGTAATAAATACTGTGAGGTCTCTGCTATCTTCATGCAACATAACCTGGTAGTATGAGATCTGGAAAGCAAGAGTAGAAAACATCTTTGCTCCACGGAGTTCTGCAAATACTTCTTCTATGTGAGAAAGAGGATGACTGTCAATCACACTAGATTTATTTGGCTCCCTTAAGTCCACACAAAAGCGAATGCCTCCACCCTTCTTCTGCATCACTACTATAGGTGAAACACATTCCGAGGAGTCAATCTCTTCAATAATGTCCTTTTGAACAAGTTTTCTAAGTTCCTCTGAAACAGCTTCCCTGACTGAAAATGGTAAGCACCGTAACTTCTTTCGTACAGGCATCACATTATTCCACATTTTAACTTTATGCAGAAACCCATAAGCACAGCTGAGTTTCTCCTCAACCTGGTGTTGGGTCCCATCTGAAACTGGTGTGTGTACTGCAAGAGAGATTTGCTGAGAAAGATCAATTTGTCCATTAATTACCCTGAGATTTAAAGCAGCTAATAAACCTCTGCCAAGGATAGGAGTGCCTTTGTGGACAACGTAGAGCTCTGCAGTTACACAGCTAACACCAAAAGTAACTATTGCTGGCAGGCAGCCATGTACAGGAATATGTTTTTTCAAATAGCACACCAAGTGAAGTTTGCATTCAGTAAGAGGCACATCTTTAAAGTAATGCAAATAGATGGAATCAGGTAGTATAGATACTGCTGAGCCAGTGTCCAACATTAGCTGAATAGAGTGTGATTTGCCTGAGGGTATGGTGGAAACGTTTACAGTGCACTTTATTTGTTCTGGATTTTGTCCACACTCAGCACAGTAACATCTGGTATTGTAACTGCATGCACCTGTTGATTGAACTGGCTGCTGCAAAATGCCCAATCTTTTTGCAATGATTGCACTGAGCTACTTTTGCCAGGCATCCTGTGTAGCTTGCAAGGTGTTGTGGGGATCCATAGCGAAAGCATGCTTTTACTGTATTTTCAATTTGCTGATTCGGTGGTTTTCCATTAGTTTTCCTTTTGTAATCATTTGTCTGCAGTGATAGTGAACTTTTATGCAAAGGAGTCACAGCCTGGACTGTGTCTCCTGTATCCATACTCATTATTCTGGCTTCAGCTGTAGCTGACTCAATTTGAGTAGCAATGGTTATTGCTTTTTCTAGTGTAAGTTGTGGTTCTAGAAGTAAGTGTTCTCTTACATAAAGTCTGATTGTTTTCTCAATAAGCTGGTCTCTAATCATCTCATCTGCCATATTCCCAAAGTCACAAGTTACATTCAGACTTCTCAGGGAAACAATATACCGCATGATAGTCTCCCCTGTTTTCTGCTCATGCTGGCAAAATCTGTAGTGATTAGCTACTACATTCACTTTTGGCACACAAAAAGTTGCAAGCAGATAAGTCTCAAACATATGGATCCAGGCAGTAAAAGCAATTGGAGGCTCACCTTGGCTTTGCAGAAGGGTGCAGGTGGGTTCAGAGGTAGAATATCCATCCTCATCACCAAAATGTTGTATCAACCAGGCAAGGTACTAACAAACTTCAAAAGAACCTTATTTTTAAAGTGGAAACCTCTTTACCAAGCTGCTGCTGCACCCTCTGTAGCTTTCTCCCAGCCTCTCAACTCCTCCCCGCTCCTTCCTGTTCCCTGTCCTTTCAGACTCCCAACAGCCAGTGCTCCCAGTTCTAATAATTACAAGCAACATCTAAACACCACAATAGTGTGTTTCATTTCCACAGCTAAAGCAATAGCGCTTCCTGACCATGCAATAAAACAATTTAGACAGTCCTTTCAAATAACTTATCCAAATAGCCTATGGTTTCTTAGACACATGATTATTCAGGTGATATCTTGAGGTATCTGGAACTGCTGGGCATTTTCATACACACTTACCTTTTACTAACTCTGTTTTTAAAGATAAGCCCATGGAATATCGATAGCTCATGGAAGTGTTTGCTAGCACTAAGGCTGCATAATAGTTTCCATTTTAAAACTCGCTATTCAGACACTCATATACCTTCTGAAACTTTCACCTTTGCAGTGAACTTTTGCATGTTCGATATCTGCTCAAAATGTTGTTTGTTTGTTTTTTAAAGTTCAGGTAAAAGCTATAAATCATCTTCCTCCTTAGCTCTTTTCCGTATTACCTGAAGCTTTAGGACCTCTATCTCCTCGTACACCTTTACTTTAGGCCTGATTCAGTGCCCACGGGTGTCCATGGAAAGACTCTAACTGACTTCAATGAATATTGGAACAGGCCCTTTAACTCCTGTATAACAGGGGGCCAAGGTTGTAGGAAGAATGGACATGACTCCTTTTGTGAACACCATTTTTCAATCAATAAGAGGACTTACTTTCAGTGCCTCAAAGTACACCCCCAAGGGCTGGTTATGCTGCCTCAGCAGCACTTCCTACTATTCCTGAAACTGAGTCTGATCCAAATCATCTTGAACTCAATGGGAGTCTGTCCATTGACCTCAGTGGACTCTGGCTCAGCCCCAAACAGCAAAAAGGATTAATAGTTTGATTCCAGTGGGTGGTATGAGAAACACTGCAGTAATGCACCCAATTAAATATATATATATATAACAGGAAGCCAAATGTATGTAAACAAGGAGAACTAATGGTGTTGGGGAAGGGATGGAGGGGAAGAAAGGGTTAACAAGCAAACAGGACACAGCTGTAACCCAGACAAAAAAAGTCTTTACATTCTACAGGGTTTTTGCATATGAGAGAGCAGGGATCAACACTCTTAGCTAAATTTTGACAGTATAGCTAAAGATTATATAAAGAACACTGGTAAGAAAAGTAAAGTCATTTTCCAATACATCTGATAAAGAGTGACAAAGTGAAACAGTAAATAATAGTTAAACCATACGTTGAACTGATATATTTGATGAAGAGTAATGATCAGGGAAAGGGGGCCATATAGTTACATTTCATATACAATCCTTAAAATATATATGAAGTCTAAGCTTTACCCAAGAGGAATTGTGTGGATGAAAAGAACTCTTTCTAATATTAAACTAGTTCAGCAGAGGGGCTAATATTTAGAAAGTATTAATGTTATCAATTGATGTAAAATGAAGATTAAAACTCGTCTGACTTGTATACTTGAGAGAATAAAATATTTCTCAGCTTCATAGCCTGTACCTTTATGAGAATCTTAAAACCTGTGCTCAGTAGTAAGCTATAATTCTCCTTCTTCTAATATGCTTAATCTGCATCTGAAATATTACAGCAAGGTTAAGAGAGTCTGACAAGTATTAAGTGAGATTATCCTGTACATACAAACCAGGGATACAACTGTTGTAACTCAAAATGCTTATGAAACTTGAAATCGAAACTGTCACAGCCTTCTCTTTCTATAAGACTGATAGAGCTGAAATGTTTCATTCTTACTGATAATAGTCCAATGGGGATTTTGCTATAGGGACAAGAAAGGGCAAAAGATACTAATTCAAGAAACTTTTTAAAAAAGCACCATTGCTAGGAGATTGTGGCATCTATAATGAGGTACAAAACTCACGGAATCTCACATTAATGAGCTGGGTTTGTAGAGGACAAGGAACCACTTGGGAATTCCGCTGCCTGTAGAGTGCATGTGAAGGAAAAGCATTTCAGCTCTAGTGCAACTGGCTGACCTGCCTTGGTACCCTGATCATCGTATCTCTGATTTTTGTGCACCTAATGGCCACTTCCAAGGAACATCAGCTTTGAAAGTATGCTGCCAGCTTTCAATTAATTAGACAGAGGATGTGGAGAGGGGTCACCTGTTGTAAAAGGAACTCCCTTTGAAGGTTATCAGCTTGGTTCCTAGGGTAGTGACATAGGCATAATATTTGCCTCTAACACCAACAACGGGTGCTATATTATGTACTAGAATTAGAATTTGAATAAAGAACTACTAGGCAATCCCACAAGCTATCCAATGGTATATAGACTATAAATAGGCATATGGTATCTAAGCTTGCCAATTATCTGCTGGAAAATTGGGTCAGCATTATCTACCCAATTCATTACCAGGTCACAGAAATATTTTAAAGCATTTTTTCCTCTCCAAGTTGCATAACAACACATTGTCATAGAATCATAGAATATCAGGGTTGGAAGGGACCTCAGGAGATCATCTAGTCCAACCCCCTGTTCAAAGCAGGACCAATCCCCAACTAAATCATCCCAGCCAGGGCTTTGTCAAGCCTGACCTTAAAAACCTCAAAGGAAGGAGATTCTATCACCTCCCTAGGTAACACATTCCAGTGCTTCACCATGCTCCTAGTGAAAAATTGTTTCCTAATATCCAACCTAAACCTCCCCCACTGCAACTTGAGACCATTACTTCTTGTTCTGTCATCTGCCACCACTGAGAACCGTCTAGATCCATGCTTTTTGAAACCCCCTTTCAGGTAGTTGAAAGCAGCTATCAAATCCCCCCTCATTCTTCTTTTCTGCAGATTAAACAATCCCAGTTCCTTCAGCCTCTCCTCACAAGTCATGTGTTCCAGTCCTCTAATCATTTTTGTTGCCCTCCGCTGGACTCTTTCCAATTTTTCCTCATCCTTCTTGTAGTGTAAAAAGAAAAGGAGTACTTGTGGCACATTAGAGACTAACAAATTTATTAGAGCATAAGCTTTCGTGAGCTACAGCTCACTCCATCGGATGCATACAGTGGAAATATAGTGGGGAGATTTTTTATACACAGAGAACATGAGACAATGGTGTTACCATACAGACTGTAACAAGAGTGATCTTGATCTAATAATAGCTCACTTTTCCTGATCACTCTTGTTACAGTCTGTATGGTATGTATGTACAGACTAACACGGCTGCTACTCTGAAACCTGTTCTTGTAGTGTGGGGCCCAAAACTGGACACAGTACTCCAGATGAGGCCTCACCAATGTCGAATAGAGGGGAACGATCACGTCCCTCGATCTGCTGGCTATGCCCCTACTTATACAGCCCAAAATGCCATTAACCTTCTTGGCAACTAGGACACACTGTTGACTCATATCCAGCTTCTCATCCACTGTAACCCCTAGGTCCTTTTCTGCAGAACTGCTGCCTAGCCATTTGGTCCCTAGTCTGTAGTGGTGCATGGGATTCTTCCGTCTTAAGTGCAGGACTCTGCACTTGTCCTTGTTGAACCTCATCCGATTTCTTGAAAGATAGTATCTTGCTTTATTATAAAAATTAACCTCTTATGTAACAATATGGCACGCCCCGTGTCCACCTAAATATGAGGTCCTTGTCTACATACAATAAATACATAAATTTCCACTCCACTATGCAGTAGCAGTAAAGAAGGGATGTGTGCTTGCATAAAGAGTATATGACAGAAGTTCAAGAAAACACAGTTATTATTTTACCCTGCATCAGTCAGGCCACATTTAGAGTGCAGGATGTGGTTTGTGTTTCATGCATCACATATTGGTTACAATATGATAGGACTCCATGCTTCTAAAACTAAACAGGCACTTTAGTAAGAACTATTTACATATATGCCACTATACTGCAGCTAGCATTCCAGCCAAGGGCGTACAGGCCATGTCCCAGTTGCCTCCTCCCAACTCTTCCCTCCTGCAACCTGTGGTCCTCCCTCCAAGTTCCAGGAATATTGCGGCAGTTTGGGCCTCTCTCCTTAACTTTATCTTTTTATTTTATTTTATTAATTTAAAATGGAAGAACACACCATGGTACAACTAGATCCAAACTTTGAATCTAAAGTGAAATCAGGGTTTGGGTAATGTCAAATCCTCATAAGATCAGTGTAGGAAATCTCTGTGAGATCAACCAGCCTTGTGAGATTTCCTGTCATCATGAATGGAGGAACTCTCACAACAGCAGCTGTTTTCATGTCATTTCATTTACATCTGACATGAAATTGGAGAATGGATATAGTTTAGTATGTGATCGTGAACTGGACAAAAAAGCTAAAGAATCAAGAAATTTAAATCTGAACATCTTCATATTCAGAAGTCTTGATGTTTCAGATTCCTGTTTTTAGTAGTTTCCATTTCTGATTCGAATTACTGTGGCTAAGAGTTATCAAATATGTTTGATGGTCTATTTTAAGTCCTGAGTGTCTCTTTGATACTCTGAAACAGCACAAGTAGAGGACCCAGATTAAATTAAAAGGGAAAGCGCGTAGGAAAAAATAAGGAAGTATGATTTTTACAAATTGAATTCTGAATGAGTGGAGTGGACTTCCAACTGAGGAAATAGTCAATTAGTATCAGTTTAATTAAGAAAAAAATCCATAGCTATAGAAATTTATGGGAGTAGTTGAGCACTGCATGAATCAGTTTAACCTCTTACATGCAGCATGGTGAATGTGCCATAACTCAGCACTTTCTGTTTCAAAAACCACAGGCCTCTGACAGCTAAGCTAAATGAGATACTCCATTAGCTGTTCAATCAATCAATATTATGGCTTACTGGCTGGAAAAAAAATATGGGTTGGAGGGAATTGTAAGAGAGGTAATAGCTGACACTTTTTTTTTTTGAGTCTCTTTTTCTGATGTTCTTTTCCCACACCATCTCTCTCTTCCCCCTTGACACCATGCAATACTGATAGGATTACAATTAAGCCATTTGTTTAGAGTTTATGATCCCAGATTACATTAAACCGACTTCAAAAGACACATTCACATTTTCCTCATTCATGGTGTCACTACAGAGCTGAGTTAAGGTTGTTTAGATGCCCTAACTTTCCATTTCCATAACTTAACATGTGTGTATTTATCTTAAATTCAATCTTAACTCTGAATTTCTTGAATTAATAACACATGATTGGGATAATTACAACAGTACAGTAATATATTTTACCCTAAATTACTGATATGTACTCTGAACTCTATTGTAATGAGTTCTTAAAGATTTAGTCTGAGAAGTTTAGGGTTTTTAAATAAAATTTTCATAAATTAATATTAAACAAGAAACAGAATGTTACCACATGATATTTCTAATAATTTTAAGTTACGTATCAACATTAATTTTTTAAATGTTTACATTCATCACCAGATTCGCTGGTATTATCTGGCTGCTTTATCCCACTCTGGACCAGTGCAAAGAGGCCAGAATATACTGGCCAGTTTAATTGGAAAAACAGTTGCTCTGTTTCATCCGAGCTACTGATAGGGGTGATCAAAAACTTGAGCTGACTAAGATTGTATGATTGTAGTGGTGTGGCTAAAGCAGTGCCCCCTTGTGGACCTTCCGGTTTCCCCAACTAGGCCATGAGTCTCCCTGGGGAGACGACTCTATCTCCAGCGTCCACTGAGGTGAGCTACTGCCCACCAGCGAATTGTCCATCAGTCCTATCCTTTTCTTGCCAGAGTTTAGGGGCTGCATCCAAAAATGTTCTGGGGGGCAAAAACAAACAAAAAGAACCTCACACACCTGGGCCATGTCCCAGTCTTCTGGGGCATTCCTGCCATTTTCCCCTTTGGGCTGGGTTCCATGAAGCCCACCTTCCTCTTCCTTGTAAACCCCATCCAACCATGTGATAGACAGGAATTCTTAACCCTTTCCCAGCTGTACTATTTTGTCACCGTTTGTAACATGTAGATGGCAATTAAGCTATTTAGATATGTGGGAACAGCTGGAGAAGCGCTTCAATTGTGACAAAATTCCTCCTCTACCTTGGTGGGTCTTGTGCTTATTGGCGGATTTGCTCGCCTTGGAGCTTCACGGCAGCCCTCAGTTTGGCCATTTTCGTGAACCCATAGTCCAGGTCAACTCCTCCTATGTCTGACCAGGAGTTGGGAGGTTTGGGGGGAACCCGGGCCCACCCTCTACTCCAGGTTCCAGCCCAGGCCCCGTGGAATGCAGCTGTCTAGAGTGCCTCCTGGAACAGCTGTACGACAGCTACAACTCCCTCCCCATGGCCTCCTCCCAACACTTCATTATCCTCACCATAGGACCTTCCTCCTGGTGTCTGATAATGCTTGTACTCCTCAGTCCTCCAACAGTATGTGTTCTCAATCTCAGCTCCTAGTGCCTCTTGCTCCCAGCTCCTTACATGCACACCACAAACTGAAGTGAGCTCCTTTTTAAACCCAGGTGTCCTGATTATCCTGCCTTAATTGATTCTAGCAGCTTCTTTATTGGCTTCAGGTGTTCTAATCAGCCTGTCTGTCTTAATTGTCTCCAGAGGGTTCCTGATTGTTCTGGAACCTTCCCTGTTAGGAAACGGAACGTCTTTCGCTTGCTCCTCAGCTATCTGCTTTCTATTCTTTCCTACAGCCCCCTGGCCCAGATTTTTCTTACTTTTTGCACCTGCCTTAGTCCCCCCCCGACCGGGTCAGACGCTTTTTTGTTTTTTCTTTTCATTTTTTGTGGGGTTTTTTTCCGTCTACGTCCTTCGCCGGCCATCCCCCCCACGCCTGCTTTCGGGCGCAGCTATTTGCCTCAGCTGAGCCCCCGGAGGAGGGGGGGAAGATTGCCGATTTTGCTGTCCGGAGTGGGGAGTGGAAACCCCCAGACCCAGCTGTTTTGCCAGCAGCTCGGACCTAACAACATTCTTAACATGCCGGAAGCCTTGGAACACAGCCAACACAGCCGGAGACGGAGATTTCAGCAGACAGAAGAAATAATATAAATCATCGTGATGAAGGCCATAAGATTGAGTAACTTTCTGAATTATACTCTCGTGGGGGGGAGTTTGACTGTGATTACTTGCGTTTGTGGCGGCACAGGGGGTGTGGCATGGAGACCCCCACCCCCGATCCATCGGTGCCCCTACCCCCCCATCGTTATTACAACTGTCATGGCCCCCCCGCAGTCTGTCCCTGCTGGCAACCTGCCATCTCCCTTCGGATCCAGCTGTTTGGTTTGAACTTTGCCTTCCGGACCGGACCTAACAACCGACCAACCGAGACTCTTAGGACAAACGTGTGTGGGTCTGCCCCCCCCCCCGGATTGCTTATCCCACAACTTGCCCCTTTTACTGGACTCCGATTTTGTTCCCCCCCCTCCTCCCAGCCCCCCCCCTCGGCATTTTTTCCCTTCCCGTCCGCAGCCAGCGGAAGGAGGGGCTATTCCGCCTTTTCCCCTCCTCCCTCCTCCTTCCGGTGTCTCCCTGTCTCTCCCTGCTCACAATGGCGGGGAACGAGAGGGGCGAGACTGCTTTAATAAAATTAGTTGTCCCTTCCCCACCACCACCCCTGCCCGACCCCCAAGGTCCCTCCCCTACTACTATTATTAAGGTACTTGCCACCCCCCCTGCTGAGGCACCGGTAGCAGGAGGCACCAGGGTGATTGCTGCTGCTGCTGCACCCACCCCACCCCCCAGATTCTAGGAAACCCCCCCCGGTTCGCCGGAAGGGCCAGGGCGGGTGGAAAGGAAAGGGCCCCGCTAAAACCACTGAGCCCTCCATGGCAGGGGCTGCCCCCATCGCTGCGGCCTCGTCATCAACCGTGGCGCCCCTCCCAGCGTTTCCCTCCACCAGCTCTGCGATTGTCCCTCCCCCGGCCCCCAGGACGTATGCCCGGGCGGCAGCGGGCTCCCCCCTGCCTGCCGCCTCGTCATCTCGCCCCCCCCCCTGCCTCCGCCACCATCACCAGCGGCCGAGGCCCTTTCCCCGCCTTGACCAGGAAGCACGGCGTCCGTTGCCTCCTGGTGCCCGCCTCGCCCCATGTGGAGACATACGTGCAGGCGTTGGCGAAGGTGGTAGGACCCACGGCTATTGTGGCGGCCTCCAAGATGTATGGGAAGGTCTTTTTCTTCTTAGCCTCGGAGGATGCCGCCCAGGAGGCGGTGGAGAGGGGCCTGACAGTGGGGGGGGTGTTTGTCCCCCTAGAACCGTTAGAAGACCTGGGCGTTCGCCTCGTCCTTACCTCCGTTCCTCCCTTCTTACCCAATGCTGCCCTGTTACCCGCTCTTTCCACACTGGGGAAACTTGTTTCTGTCATCAGCCCTCTCCCGTTGGGCTGCAAGGACCCCACCCTCCGTCACATTTTTTCGTTCCGCCAGCAAGTGCAGCTTCTACCACCAGCAGGGGCGCGTGACGGAGAGGCGCTTGAGGGGTCCTTTCTAGTCCCCTACGAGGGAGCCCGCTATCGGGTCTTTTATTCTACCGGAGAGGCCTGGTGCTACCTCTGCCATTCAGCGGGGCATGTCCGCAGAGACTGCCCTTTGGCCCGGGGGGGAGGGGCACCCGAAACCCCCGAGACCCGGCAGGACATCGGCCCCGTCGCTGCCGACGCCCCTGGCTGCCCAGTACCAGAAACCAACCCTCCTCCTACTCGACCCATCGCTGCTCCCGTCCGGGCCCAAGAGATACCTTCCCTACAATGCCCGGGCGAGCAAGGGGTTTCCACCCTTGCTAGTACCAACCCAATAGAGCCCATGGAGGAGGGTGTGGCAAGGATATTATCGGGTACAAGAGAGGGCCCTCCCCAAGCAGAAGCCCCCACCCCTCATGTTGCCCCACCGCTACCTCCCCGAACCCCTAAACCGTCGCCTCCGCCCCCCGACACGACCCCTGCTAACCAGCTCCCAGATGATGCTATGGAGGGCTGGACCCTAGTCCAGGGGAAGCGAGGCAAGCGGAAGGCTCGAGCTCCGCTGCATCCACCCGACGCGGAAGCCCCCCGGAAGACCAGGAAAGGAGGCACTGCTATCGAGCCTCCCGCCACGGCCGCGAGCGAGATCCATCCGCCGGTGTCGGGAGGGGAAGACGGACTGGCATTGGAGGACAGAATCCCCCCTCCACGGGAGACCCTCCCCTCCGAGACTTCTGAGGACACCCCTTCTGCCTGGACGCTACCCGAACCCCCCGCGGACCCCGAGGCGGCCGTTGAGGCGGGCCCTAGAGGAGAGGCCCCCGGGGTGGCAGGAGTTGGCCTCTCCTCCGTGTATGCGGAGATTGAGGCCCTAGATTTGACCCCGGTCACCCAGGGAGGGGATGATTTGCTGCCGGCTGGCCTCGAGCTGGGCAGCCTTACCCCAGCCTCCCTTTCCCCATGCTCCCTCCCCCTATTTGCCTTCCCGGGTGAGCACCCTGCAGGAGGCGGTCCACCACCTGATGCCATGACCGCTAAGACCACCATGGAGCCAGCACCTAGCATTATTGGGAGCCCCTCCCCTTCCCCCTTAACCCTTGACTCTGCTCAGGAGGCACTTTCCTTTAGCTGCTCGCCTCCTGCACCCCAGAGCCTTACCCCTGCCCCTGCCCCCACCCCTGCCACTGCCCAAGGTCCCTCCTCCTGCAATGTTAATGCCGCCCCTGGGGTTATTTCCTTTCCGCCTTTTGCAGACTCCCCCCAGGGAGCAGTCTTTGCACTTTCTAGTCGCGACCCATTAGGAGTGGCAATTTTTCCCCTGCCATCCCCCTCCACCCCAAGGCGTGAAATGAATTTAATAACCCCAGCCTGTCAGACGCCCCGTCGGTGGTCTGCACCCTGTCTACCTGCCTTAGCGGACCACGAGGCTGTATTAAGAGGCCCATCAGGGAATACCTCGGGAATTGTAACCCCACCCCCCCATGAGCTGCAGCATGCGCTACGGAAGTTCCTAGAGCACTCCCGTGGCGCCCGCAATAGGGCACAGCTGGCTCTTCGGCTATGGGGGGACTTTGATCAACTCCTCCAGGCCACAAGGGCCCTTATAAAGGAGGGCAGGGGGCAAGGAAAGCGCAGTGCTGCGGCCTACGAGCGAGCCCGCAGCTTCCGACACGATCTACTCACCCACGGGATGGGTCATGGGTTGCTGTGCAACCCGCCGGGGGCCCTGAACCCCCCCGCCAATACGAGACCCCCACCCCCGCAGCCCTCCGTATGACGCCTCTTATTACTGCGACCCTGAATACCAGGGGCTGCAGGATGGCTCTCCGCAGGTCCCAGGTGCTCTCTTACCTTCGGGAGGGGAGGTACTCTGTAGTTTTCCTGCAGGAGACCCATACGGACCCGGCCGCCGAGGACAGGTGGCGGCTGGAGTGGGGGGACGGGGTATACTTTAGCCACTTTGCGACCTGGCAGGCTGGAGTGGCAACCCTATTCTCCCCCAACCTACGGCCTGAGGTGCTAGGGGTTAATGAGGCCGTGCCGGGCCACGTGCTGCACCTTCGAGTCCATATAAAGGGGCTCGTGGTTAATTTTGTTAACATCTATGCCCCGCAAATGAGCTCCAGGCGGCCACAATTTTATCAGCAGGTGTCTGACTTTCTCAGCACCCTGGATTCGCACGAGTGCCTGGTCCTGGGAGGGGACTTTAACACCACCCTCGAGGAACGGGACCGCTCAGGGGCCGAACCGAGTCCGGCCGCTGTGAATATTCTCCAAGGGATAGTTGACCATCACTCCCTAGTGGACGTCTGGCGTGACCATCACCCAGATGACACCTCCACGTTCACCTTTGTCCGGGTGGAGGCCCATCGGTCACACCACTCTCGGTTGGACCGTATTTATTTATCCCGTTTCCATCTTTCACAGGCCCACTCCTCCGCCATTCGGCCGGCCCCATTCTCCGATCATCATTTAGTCGCTGTAACGGTTTCCCTCCGTGCAGAGAGACCGGGGCCGGCCTATTGGCACTTTAATAACAGCCTGTTGGAGGACGAGAGCTTTGTGATGTCCTTCCGGGAGTTTTGGCTGGCCTGGCGAGAGCAGTGGCGTGCCTTTCCCTCGGTGCGGCGATGGTGGGATCTCGGGAAGGTGCGCGCCAAGCTCTTCTGCCGTGACTACACCCGGGGCACCAGCCGACGGCGAAATGCGGCGATAGAGCAGCTGGAACGGGAGGTCTTAGAGATGGAGAGGCGCCTGGCCGCCGATCCCGAGGACCCGTCCCTCTGCGGAGCGTGCCGGGAGAAGCGGGAGGAGCTCCGGGCCCTTGAGGACCACCGGGCCCGAGGTGCCTTCGTTCGATCCCGCATCCGCCTCCTTCGGGAGATGGACCGCGGCTCCCGCTTCTTCTATGCCCTGGAGAAAACGAGGGGGGCCAATAAACACGTCACCTGCCTTCTTGCGGAAGACGGCACCCCCCTCAGAGGTCCGGAGGAGATGTGTGGGAGGGCCCATGACTTCTACACAAGCCTTTTCTCCCCGGACCCGACCGATCCTGACGCTTGCGAGGTGCTCTGGGAGGAACTCCCCACGGTCAGCGTGGGCGACCGAGACCGACTAGAGCTGCCTCTCACCCTGGCCGAGTTCTCGGAAGCCCTCCGTCGCATGCCCACCAATAAATCTCCGGGCATGGACGGGCTGACCGTGGAGTTTTACCGCGCGTTCTGGGACATTCTCGGCCCAGACCTAGTCACCGTCTGGGCTGAGTCCTTGCAGAGCGGGGTCCTCCCTCTGTCATGCAGGCGAGCGGTGCTCGCTTTGCTGCCGAAGAAGGGGGACCTCTGCGATCTACGAAACTGGCGTCCCGTCTCACTCCTTAGCACGGATTACAAAATCGTAGCGAAAGCAATCTCACTGCGGCTAGGGTCCGTGATGGCGGACGTGGTCCACCCAGACCAGACCTATACTGTCCCGGGTCGCAGCATTTTCGACAACCTCTTTCTAGTCCGAGACCTTTTGGAACTCGGGCGGAGAGATGGTCTATCGTTCGCCCTCCTGTCTCTTGATCAGGAGAAGGTGTTCGATAGAGTAGATCATGGGTACCTCCTGAGCACTCTGCAGGCATTTGGATTTGGACCTCAGTTTGTGAGTTTTCTCCGGGTGCTGTATGCCTCCGCGGAGTGTTTGGTTAGGCTCAACTGGACCCTGACTGAACCGGTCAGCTTCGGGCGAGGAGTGCGGCAGGGGTGCCCCCTCTCGGGCCAGTTGTATGCTCTGGCGATCGAGCCTTTCCTCTGTCTCCTCCGCAGGAGGATGACAGGGTTGGTGCTGTGGGGGCCAGAGCTGCGGCTGGTCCTGTTGGCGTACGCCGATGACGTACTCCTCGTGGTCCAGGACCCGGGCGACTTGGCGCGAGTGGAGGCATGCCAAGCCATCTATTCGGCAGCCTCCTCCGCCCAAGTCAACTGGGTCAAGAGCTCTGGCTTGGCGGTGGGGGACTGGCGGCAGGTAAGCTCCCTCCCACCCGCACTTCAGACCATCCGGTGGAGTGCGGGTCCACTGCTCTATCTCGGCGTTTATCTTTCCGCCACGCATCCTTCCCCGCCGGAGAACTGGCAAAATTTAGAGGGCGGGCTGATAGAGCGGATCCGGAGATGGACGAGGCTACTCCGATGTCTCTCCCTCCGAGGGAGAGCACTGGTGCTTAACCAACTAGTCCTGTCCACGCTCTGGTACCGGCTCAACACCCTGGCCCCGGCCCCGGGTTTCCTGACCCACCTCCGGAGATTGATTCTAGAGTTCTTCTGGTCAGGAATGCACTGGGCCCCTGTTGGAGTTCTTCATCTACCCCTGAAGGAAGGAGGGCAGGGCCTGAAGTGTCTGTACACTCAGGTCCACGTTTTCCGCCTCCAGGCCCTGCAGAGGCTCTTTTATAGTGCAAGTAGTTCGGCATGGAGCATACTGGCGCACGCCTTCCTGCGCCGTTTCCAAGGGCTTCGATATGACCGGCAGCTCTTTTATCTTTCTCCGAGGGGTTTTCCGCAAGACCTCTCCAGGCTGCCGGTCTTCTACCAGGACCTCCTCCGGACCTGGAAATTGTTTCTAACAACCAGGTCCGTGGTGGCCACCGTGGGGGCAGATCTCCTCACGGAGCCCCTGCTACACAACCCCCAGCTCCGTGTGCAGGTGGCGGAGTCCCGCTCGGTGCGCCAGAGGTTGGTCCTGGAGGAAGTTACGAGGGTCGGAGACCTCCTGGACTACGACCGGAGAGACTGGCTGGATCCCCTGATGCTCGCTCGGCGCATGGGGCTCTCTAGCCTCCGTACCCCCCGGCGCGTGCTTCAGGAGGTGAAGGCCGCCTTGACCCCCGCTGCTCGGGCTTATGTTAGCCGAGCCTTGTGCGAGGGCGCACCCCGCCCATCCCTTACCCCAGGCCCGCCGGACCTTTCCATCGGGCCCCCACCCCGTAGATCCCAACAAACCCCTCACCCTTTCACTGCAAGCCGGCTGCACGAATTGCAGCCGGTTAGCTTTCAAACTGCTCAACGGAAATATTTATATACACTTACGCTTCACACCCTTCACGCCCACACCCTGGTGTCCCGCCCCGATACAAAGTGGCGGGATCTCCTGCCACCTTTGGAGGGTGAGCAACCTCGGTGGGCCAGCCTGTATTCCACCCTGGTCCCAAGGCCCGTCGGGGACATCAGTTGGCGGCTCCTTCACGGAGCTGTGAGCACGGGCGTGTTTTTGACACGGTTTACCCCCATTCAGTACACTTGTCCTTTCTGTAATGTGAGGGAAACCCTGGCGCACGTGTATTTAGAGTGTGCCAGATTGCAGCCCCTTTTCCGGCTCCTCACAAATATTCTATTACGCTTCTGGCTTCATTTTTCCCCCCACCTTTTTATCTATACACTTCCCATCCGTGGCCCCACAAAGTCGCAGGATCTTCTGGTCAACCTCCTCCTAGCTTTGGCTAAAACAGCCATTTATAAAACCAGAGAGAGGAGGTTGGCCCATGAAACGTCCTGCGATTGTGGGGCCGTTTTCCGATCCTCAGTACACTCACGTATCCGGGCGGAGTTCCTCTGGGCGGCGTCCACCGACTCCCTTGAAGCCTTCGAGGAGCGGTGGGCGCTGTCTGGGGTTCTCTGCTCGGTGACCCCGTCCGGTTCCCTCCGTCTGACCCTTTGATTGAGGGGAAGAGCGAGAGACGCCAGCCCCAGCCGTTGCCGCTGTGGATACCATCATTCCTGTCATCTAGGAGGGGTCCTATAATACATGTGTGTCTAACCCCCCCCTCCCTAAACCGCCCACCCCGCAGCCGTGCCCATCTTACCGGGCACTCTCAGGAGAGGGAGGATCGGTGACACTGGGCGCGGCACTGGGTAACTCGAGGGGGTGGAAGACCACGAGTGTCGAGGAAGCCCCCCCGCTCTAGGCCACCAGGTAACTCAGGAGGGTGGAAGACCACGAGTGTCGAGGAAGCCCCCCCGCTCTGGGCCCAGGCTAGCCTGAACACTTCTCCCTCCTGAAAGCTGCTGTGTTATACCTTCTGATTGCGTTGTTTTGTTGCATAGTTGTTTTGTTTTCTTTGGTAATTCTGTAAGCGTTACCAATAAACTTTCTTTCTGTTTAAAAAAAAAAAAAACCTTCCCTGTTACCTTACCCAGGGAAAAGGGACCTACTTAACCTGGGGCTAATATATCTGCCTTCTATTACTCTCTTGTAGCCATCTGGCCCAACCCTTTCACACTATGTACACTATTGCCAACCTTGTGCTTTCAAAAAAATCATAAGTCAGGTCCCTAAAAAAATCATAAAATTGGCTTAAATATCAGGCAGGGATTGTTTTTTTAAATATATTTTGGTTTCTTATTTGCCTTCTGCTTTGACCCTTTCAGGTGGACTTGGGTCACAGTTTCCAGCTTTTGTGCACAACCATGAAGAACAGAAATTTAATTGAAAGCTCAAATTCTCATATATTCACATAGTTGCAGGAACTGGGCTTCAAGGAAAACATCAACTATTGTCTATGATAATTAAATGGCAAGAATTTGCAACACTCTTTCTGTCTAGGTTTTTAAACTTTTCACAGTGGTATCTAGAACTCTTTGAATTATTATTATTTATGTTGTATGCCAAGAAGCTTGCAGTTAACACAGGAGGGTAAATGAGCTAGTGCCAGAAGTTATTTTGCTTATAAATTTGATCACAGAACACAGGTAAGTTCTATAACTAGCTGCCTGTCATCAGTTTTCTTTTCTTGTAAATTATTTCTGAGGCAGGCCAAACCTGTCAGTTGAAAAAGAATATGCATCTTCCTGGGACTAGCACTATTTCATGGTATAGAGAATGCACTGGATGAACCTGGGGCTTTCCAGTGGCAATTCAATATGATCACAGAAAAGAGAGCTGAGTTTTGGTATCAAGCTCCATCCCTCTTTCTCCAAATCTAGAAAGGGCTGTGATACTTTCCAGCCAATCTGAAACCCTCTGTATGGACAGAAGTAATGGCTGATCCTGATTAAGGATCCCTTTGAGTAAAATGATTAGAAGCAGTTTGTTCTTAAAAATGGCAACAGAATATCCTGCAACATTCTATATCCCACAATTCTTGTGGCATTTGGGCTCCAGAACAATTTCTAATGTTTTGCGGGCTGTAGATCAAATTGGTGGAAATTGGCTGGCAGGAGTGGAGGGAGTGGCTAGGGTTAGTGCTGAGTTGCTGGGGACTCTGGAGGAGGACTGCTTGGCTGCAGGTTGAAAAAAAGTCTGATGAACCAGAATACCATTTATTTTTAAAATTAAAAATGAGAAGGTAATAGCCAGCACAGACATATGTAAGTGTTACAGTATAACCACAGCTGCTTGGACATCTGTATAAAGGGCACTAAACTAAAGCAGTTTTTAATTAAATAGCTGCCAAACAGTCATGACTCCAGTAGCACTGACACGATAAGAGATTTTCTTTGCTCCTTAAGCATGCGAAAAAGAAGCAATGCCTAAGGCCATTTTCCCAAATCACTCCTCAACAAAATGTTGGCGTTATAGAACTTTGTGCATCAGGATGGGAACGTTGGATTTCTTGATTTAAACATTGATTACAAAGAAACAAACAGGGAATTAAAAATTAATGGTAGTTCTTTCTGTTTGACGGCAAACCAGGGGGGAAAAAAATCATCTTTGTTTTTTAACATTATCAAGCGTGGGAGAATACAAATGCAAATTGAACAGAAGCCTTCAGCCTTTTTTTAATTCATTCTACTGTAAATTCTCTCCTTTTTAAACAGTCACTTCTAATATTCTGCAAGGAGAACATGACAACTCAGCCTTTTGTATTAAAAAATTGCAATTTTCTTTGTGAAAACAAACAGACACTGGACTTTTAATTTTACTTTCGGTACCTCCTTTAAAACGTTGCATTAAGACCAACATATTGGGTGCACACAGCAGTTATTTGTGAATCTCACAGGATTTAGAGTGAAATCTGACAAAATCCTTCGGTAACTATATTTTACTCACAGGGGAAAAAAGTGGAGACACCAGAAGATGATAGTATATGATGCTTCACTGCAAGATCCCTATAAAAGCCCCATCAGTAACTGTATGCAATTATTCTGTGTAACTATTGTATTTAGCCAGACCATTAGAGTAGCCATTGTAATGCTGCAGGAGATGGGCTGAGGAGAGGCTGGGTTTTGGTTATTCCTGCTTCAGATTGCGAGTCGGTTTTGGTGCAGAAAAACCAGGAGTTGACTCTTATGACTCAGCCCTAACCCTAAACAGCCGAAGTGCAGAGCATGTGGAAGAGACTGGGCACCTAGTTCCAGCTCTGGTTCCTCTGTAAATGCCACTACATTATGTAGTGCTTTATTTAGCCATATTAAACAGGATAGTATACTAAAATAATGTACTTATGAAATCAAATCAGTACCCACAGTACAAAGTCCCAAAAAATTATTTTAAGATTTGAATTAAAAGTACTGGTCAAATTCTCCATCGCTGTCCATCTGCTTTATGATAATCTGGCAGTGTAAAGGGCCTAGATACCTAATGGAATGCACCAGAAACCATCTCCAGCATACAAAGTTTCTCTGGATAGCACAAAGCTGGTGGAATGGCCATACACAGACATCACAGCTCCAAGTACGAGCTGTGTCAGGGAATGGAGGGACATGACCAAAGAACATTGCAGTCCAGTGATTTTTGTCTAGGGAATGGCCCAAGGGACCGATTGCAATTAAGCATAATTTAAAGAAGCATTCAAGTTGCTCTAACTTATTTTTGTATGCAGTGTTAGTGTAGCTAGCTAGATCCCAGGATATGAGAGAGACAATGTGGGTGAGGTAATGTATTTTATTGGACCAACTTAGCTGGTGAGAGAGACAAGTTTTAAAACTTACGAAGAGCTCTGTGTAAGTTTGAAAGCTAGTCTCTCTCACCAGCAAAGTTGATCCAGTAAAAGATATTACCTCACCCACATTGTCTCTCTAACTTCTTTGGCAGCTTGGGCCAGAATACCAGAGGTGTAAAGTTGGCTGAAAATCACCCTTCCCGTACCACTTCAGTTCATACACCAAGCATGGCCCAGCTGGAGTGGAAAATTATACCCATAGTATTTAACTGTGAAATTGAATCAGAATTATGAATCAGTAATATGAACTGGTTTTCCATCTGAGAGGGTTTTGGACACAGATCTTCCCCTGCACCCCCCACAATGAAAATGAATCAGTTCTGCAGGAAAAACCACAAAACCATTTCCAGGCATTTTGAAAAACATCACCTAATATGATTTAATTGCTCCAAGGTGAACCATATCCATAATTATTTGTTAAGAAAAAAGTTGTCATTCATTCATCACAGAACACAAGAATTTATATTTAGCTTGTTAGCATTCAGAGTTGTGTGTGCGAAATCACATATATTGCAATGAAAACACACCTCATAAATTCAAATATATTATTATCCTCACTTAATATGT
Source organism: Lepidochelys kempii (assembly GCF_965140285.1). Lineage (NCBI taxonomy): Eukaryota > Metazoa > Chordata > Testudines > Cheloniidae > Lepidochelys > Lepidochelys kempii. Next base: position 182,961,969 of record NC_136380.1, read on the forward strand.
TACATCAGAGTGAGCATTTGGAATCATGTCAGACAAGTGTAAGAAATTCACAGAGATTAATGAATTTAAGCTTCTTCAAATCTAATAGTGTGTTTTTGAATATAGCACGTCTACAGGCTCTTTTGCAAAGATATCTGTGTTAATTTATTAGACATATATCTGAATTGATTCCTGTCCTTTTTAGCTGCCTGCACTACTCCCACATCCTCAGCTCTCTCCCCACCCACAGTGAACCTTAACAAATATGGTACACTTAATGTCACAGAATATCAGGGTGTAAATATACCTTATTCTGGTTGATTTGTTGAGTTAATAATTCAAGCAAAATTGACCATCCAACTTGTAGTAAGGGAGGGTATTACTTCAGAAATATCTACCACCCCATTTTCCCCAGGCTTGCTGGCAATAAATATACAGAAGCCAACAGCTGGCATTTTTATTGCAAGTGTATTGCGACATTTGGGGTTTGACATGCTATTTTATCCTAATGGGCTATATATACCCTGCAAACATTTTAATTAAACACTAAATAACTATCAGTAGAACATGGATAATTACTATAGGTATGTTAGGAATGAAAATCCCTGATATAGCTCTGTCTGACTCAATAAATACATTAGTTATAGAAAAATGCACTTTATACTCAAATTCAATTACATACACATTTTAATCAGTCGGAGTGTACCTTTTACTAGTAAGAAGAAGCTGAGAATTTAAGAAGCCTAAGGAACAAACTCACAGCTGTAAAGAATCCTGGAACATGTGAAAATTGATTCTTCCTTCTTTATCAGAAAACGTATTTGTTTTTTTCAATTTTTGTAAGTTCATAGAATCATAGAATATCAGGGTTGGAAGGGACCTCAGGAGTGCATCTAGTCCAACCCCCTGCTCAAAGCAGGACCAATCCCCAACTAAATCATCCCAGCCAGGGCTTTGTCAAGCCTGACCTTAAAAATATCTAAGGAAGAAGATTCCACCACCTCCCTAGGTAATCCATTCCAGTGTTGCACCGCCCTCCTAGTGAAAAAGTTTTTCCTAATATCCAACCTAAACCTCCCCCACTGCAACTTGAGACCAATACTCCTTGTTCTGTCATCAGCTACCACTGAGAACAGTCTAGAGCCATCCTCTTTAGAACCCCCTTTCAGATAGTTGAAAGCAGCTATCAAATTCCCCCTCATTCTTCTCTTCCACAGATTAAACAATCCCAGTTCCCTCAGCCTCTCCTCATAAGTCATGTGTTCCAGTCCTCTAATAATTTTTGTTGCCCTCCGCTGGACTCTTTCCAATTTTTCCACATCATTCTTGTAATGTGGAGCCCAAAACTGGACACAGGACTCCAGATGAGGCCTCACCAATGTCGAATAAAGGGGAACGATCACGTTCCTCGATCTGCTGGCAATGCCCCTACTTATACATCCCAAAATGCCATTGGCCTTCTTGGCAACAAGGGCACACTGTTGACTCACATCCAGCTTCTCATCCACTGTAACCCCTAGGTCCTTTTCTGCAGAACTGCTGCCGAGCCATTCAGTCCCTAGTCTGTAGCGGTGCATGGGATTCTTCTGTCCTAAGTGCAGCACTCTGCACTTGTCCTTGTTGAACCTCATCAGATTTCTTTTGGCCCAATCCTCTAATTTGTCTAGGGCCCTCTGTATCCTATCCCTAGCCTCCAGCGTATCTACCACTCCTCCCAGTTTAGTGTCATCTGCAAACTTGCTGAGGGTGCAATCCACACCATCCTCCAAATCATTTATGAAGATATTGAACAAAACTGGCTCCAGGACCGACCCTTGGGGCACTCCACTTGGTACCGGCTGCCAACTAGACATGGAGCCATTGATCACTACCCGTTGAGCCCGACAATCTAGCCAGCTTTCTATCCACCTTGTAGTCCATTCATCCAGCCCATACTTCTTTAGCTTGCTGGCAAGAATACTGTGGGAGACTGTGTCAAAAGCTTTGCTAAAGTCAAGGAACAACATGTCCACTGCTTTCCCCTCATTCACAGAGCCAGTTACCTCATCATAGAAGGCAATTAGATTAGTCAGGCGTAACTTGCCCTTGGTGAATCCATGTTGACTGTTTCTTATCACTTTCCTCTCCTGTAAGTGCTTCAGAATTGATTCCTTGAGGACCTGCTCTATGATTTTTCCAAGGACTGAGGTGAGGCTGACTGGCCTGTAGTTCTCTGGATCCTCCGTCTTCCCTTTTTTAAAGATGGACACTGCATTAGCCTTTTTCCAGTCGTCTGATACTTCCCCCGATTGCCATTAGTTTTCAAAGATAATGGCCAATGGCTCTGCAATCACATCTGCCAACTCCTTTAGCACTCTCGGATGCAGTGCATCCAGCCCCATGGACTTGTGCACGTCCAGCTTTTCTAAATAGTCCCAAACCACTTCTTTCTCCACAGAGGGCTGGTCACCTCCTCCCCATGCTGTGCTGCCCAGAGCAGGAGTCTGAGAGCTGACCTTGTTCGTGAAGACAGAGGCAAAAAAAGCTTTGACTACATTAGCCTTTTCCACATCCTCTGTCACTAGTTTGCCTCCCTCATTCAGTAAGGGGCCCACACTTTCCGTGACTTTCTTCTTGTTGCTAACATACCTGAAGAAACCCTTCTTGTTACTCTTAACATCTCTTGCTAGCTGTAACTCCAGGTGTGATTTGGCCTTCCCGATTTCACTCCTGCATGCCCAAGCAATATTTTTATACTCATCCCTAGTCATTTGTCCAATCTTTCAATTCTTGTAAGCTTCTTTTTTGTGTTTAAGATCAGCAAGGATTTCACTGTTCAGCCAAGCTGGTCGCCTGCCATATTTACTATTCTTTCTACACATCGGTATGGTTTGTCCCTGTAACCTCAATAAGGATTCTTTAAAATACAGCCAGCTCTCCTGGACTCCTTTCCCTCTCATGTTATTCTCCTGGGGATCCTGCCCATCAGTTCCCTGAGGTAGTCAAAGTCTGCTTTTCTGAAGTCCAGGGTCTGTATTCTACTGCTCTCCTTTCTTTCCGGTGTCAGGATCCTGAACTCGACCGTCTCATGGTCACTGCCTCCTAGGTTCCCATCCACTGTAGCTTCCCCTACTAATTCTTCCCAGTTTGTGAGCAGCAGGTCAAGAAGAGATCTGCCCCTAGTTGGTTCCTCCAGCACTTGCATCAGGAAATTGTCCCCTACACTTTCCAAAAACTTCCTGGATTGTCTGTGCACCGCTGTATTGCTCTCCCAGCAGATATCAGGGTGATTGAAGTCTCCCATGTGATCGAGTAACTTCTGTGATCTAGTAACTTCTGTCAGTTGCCGGAAAAAAGCCTCGTCTACCTCATCCCCCTGGTCCGGTGGTCCATAGCAGACTCCCACCACGACATCACCCTTGTTGCTCACACTTCTAAACTTAATCCAGAAACACTCAGGTTTTTCTGCAGTTTCATACTTGAGCTCTGAGCAGTCATACTGCTCTCTTACATACAGTGCAACTCCCCCACCTTTTCTGCCCTGCCTGTCCTTCCTGAACAGCTTATATCCATCCATGACAGTACTCCAGTCATGTGAGTTATCCCACCAAGTCTCTGTTATTCCAATCACATCATAATTCCTTGACTGTGCCAGGAGTTCCAGTTCTCCCTGCTTGTTTCCCAGGCTTCTTGCATTTGTGTATAGGCACTTGAGATAACTCGTTGATTGTCCCTCTTTCTCAGTATGAGGCAGGAGCCCTGCCCTCTTGCGTGCTCCTGCTCATGCTTCCTCCCAGTATCCCACTTCCCCACTTACCTCAGGGCTTTTGTCTCCTTCCCCTGGTGAACCTAGTTTAAAGCCCTCCTCACTAGGTTAGCCAGCCTGCTTGTGAAGATGCTCTTCCCTCTCTTCATAGGTGGAGCCCGTCTCTGCCTAGCACTCCTCCTTCTTGGAACACCATCCCATGGTCAAAGAATCCAAAGCCTTCTCTCCAACACCACCTGTGTAGCCATTCGTTGACTTCCACGATTCGATGGACTCTACCCAGGCCTTTTCCTTCCACGGGGAGGATGGACGAGAAGACCACTTGCGCCTCAAACTCCTTTATCCTTCTTCCCAGAGCCACGTAGTCTGCAGTGATCCGCTCAAGGTCATTCTTGGCAGTATCATTGGTGCCCACATGGAGAAGCAGGAAGGGATAGCAATCCGAGGGCTTGATGAGTCTCGGCAGTCTCTCTGTCACATCGTGAATCCTAGCTCCTGGCAAGCAGCAGACTTCTCGGTTTTCCCGGTCGGGGTGGCAGATAGATGACTCAGTCCCCCTGAGGAGAGAGTCCCCGACCACCACCACCCGCCTCCTTCTCTTGGGAGCGATGGTCATGGAACCCCCCAACCCTAGGACAGTGCATCTCATGCCTTCCAATTGGTGGAGTCTCCTTCTGTTCCCTTCCCTCAGATGTATCATCTAGTCCACTCTCCACATTAGTACCTGTGGAGAGAACATGAAAATGGTTCCTTACCTGTATCTCCATTGCTGGTACATGGATGCTCCCCTTTCTTCTTCTGGAGGTCACATGCTGCCAAATTTCTTCCCCATCCTCCTGTTCCCGCTGCGCAGCCTGCTCTGAATCTTCAGAACGTTGTGCCATAGAAGCATATCCTGACGTCTGTCCAGGAAATCTTCAGTTTCTCTTATGCAACGCAGGGTCGATACCTGTTGCTCCAGACCTTTAACCTTCTCTTCCAATATGGAGACCAGCTTGCATTTTGTACAGACAAAGTCGCTTCTGTCCTGTGGAAGAAAGACAAACATGGTACATCCAGTGCATGTCACAGGAGCTGAACAGCCCCCATCCATATTACCTTCCTTCTACGAGCTTCCTCAGGAGTTGTAGTAACTATTCAGAGAAGCCGGCAAGATGTAAGCCTCAGCGGGCTCTCCCCGGGCGAACTCCCAGGCAAACTCCCTCTGTTCGCTGCTCAGCTGGTTCTCAGATGACTGGCTTTTTATACAGTCAGGCCCACTCAAGGCTCACCTGGAACAAAGCACTCCCAATTCACACTTTTCAAACCACCAATCAAGCACATGGTCAAACTGTCCCCACAGCAGACACTCAGATACTCACCAACACAGCCTCCTTAATGCACCCCTTAGCGTACCTCCCTCAGGCAGATCCCAGGCAAACTCCCTCTATTAGCCACTCAGCTGTTCGCTGCTCAGCTTGTTCGCAGCTGACTGGCTTTTTATACAGTCAGGCCCACTCAAGTTAATATTTTACTGCTTCAGTTCCCTATCTGCTGCTGCCTATCAAGAAAAGCACTCACTCCCTTTGTCGGGAGCAGAGAGATGCTCTTCTTCCCACCATAGACATTGGGAGTTGATTTTAAACTAAGCAATTTATTAAAGCAGCAAAGACAAAATAATATAAGCTGACACGCTCACTAATGAAATGCACCAACACAGAAAACTTACCCACAACTATATCATAAATACTGGCATCGTTTTTATTAATTATTATTATTATTGAATCCCTCATATTTCAGCTCCACCTTCTCCAGCATTTGTACAGTAGCTTGTTGGAATCCTACAGCTGTTACGTGAAAGGTGATCTTGACCTGCTGTTTCCTTAACTTTTCTACACCGAAATGCTTTCATTTAGCCACCTCCTTTCTCTTCCTTTTTTTCTTAGTCCAAGGAATAAGGGCTTTTGCATTAAGGATTCATGATGCCTCCCTTTCCAAACATACTCAGAATTTTGTTTCAAATTGAGGTACCACTAAGCCTTCCCTACCTCCACCCAAGGCATGTCTTAAGTCTCTCAGGGTACATCTACATTGTAATTAAGCCCAGAGTTAGTGGAACTCAGGTCAGCAGACCCATGTTAGGAAAGCCTAGGCTTGAGCATCTACACAGGTTTTTAACCCCCACATTAAGACCCACGTTCGAACCAGGAGTTCTGGTGTCCACACTGCAGCGAATAGATCCAAGTCAAAGTAATCATAGCCCAGAGTCCTCAGTGCTCCTCCACCCCCAAATGTGGCGCACTGTGGGAAAATTTTATTGCCCACTCTGTACATTACAGGAAGTTTGAACAACCCACCAACACAGTGCACTGAGGAGTCATTTTGGTCTGTGCATTCCCAGCTACCAGAGCCAGCAACATGGAAGTGGCACCTTTTGACAAACTTCTCTTGATGGTTCTTTCACTACTGTGTCAGAAAATGGGCAGAGCATCCACAAGGCACTGGTGGATATTTCGGCAGCTTTTTCTGTACCTGATGGATTTCCGGATGGAGCTGCAGGAGGAGGAGGAGTACCACCTTGCCATCTCAGACTCTCACTGGCAGATGCTGCTCAGTGTAAATGGTATAGGCACTGTTGCCCCTTCCAGAGATTACTGCTTCTGGCACAGAGCTACAATCACAGACTGATGGGACCACATTGTCATGTAGACCTCCAATGATCAGCAGTGAATCCCGAACTTTCAAATGAAGAAAGCCACATTTCTGGAGCTTTGAGAGCAGCTTGCCCTGACCCTCCAGCATAAAGAGACACAGCTAATGTCACACTTGCCAGTCCAGAAATGTGTTGCTATAACCATCTGGAAGGTAGCTATCCTAGACTGCTACAGGTCCATTGCCAATCTGATTTCAGTTGGAAAGTCGACTCTGGGTAAAGTGGTGGTAGAGATAACTGAGACAATCAGGCATGTGGTTTACCCCAAAATGGCAGGCACTGAAGATATTCCTGAGGTAATTGCTGGCTTTGAGAGAGCAGGGTTCCCTGACTGTGGCAGGGCTGTTGATGGAACTCATGTGCCCATAGTTTGCTTTCCTCAAGGAGCACCTGAGTACATAAACCACAAAGGGTACTACTCCATTGTGATGCAGGCACTAGTGGACCAGAGAAGCAGATTTATGAATGTCAGCGTGGGTTGTAAAGGAAAAGCTGGGACACTATTCTTACCAAATGACATTGACATAAATGGTGTTACTGTCCCCACTGTTATTCTGGGGAACCCCACATTACCCCTTTTGCCTTGGTTTATGAAATCATACCCTGATTTCAGAGGCCCCGGCAAAAGAAGGTTTAATTACAGTGTCAGCAGGTATAGAATAGTTGTTGAATATGCAAATTGAAATCACATTAGAGATATCTATAGACGCATTTGGATGCCAGTGTCATCAATGCTCTCTGCATTATTGTGGCTTGCTCTGCTCAACCTATATGAAGCCGTCAGTGAGCCATGTCCCCCTGAACGGACCTATGGCAGTGTGGGGATGCTAGATTGGTACCCTAAGCCAAAGAGTGTAACCTGCTCTCATAAGGATAGCTCCACCTGGGCATTAGAAATCATCCCCTGGATGCTTTGTGTTCTCACATTATGGACTTGCATGGCCCAATGACAGAAGGGAAGATAGTACCTGTAGAAATGTGCTTGTCGGGGGGGGGGAGTGCTTGGGGAGTGGGGATGGTGCATGTGAGGGTGGGAGTTTGGTTGCCATGCACTGTAAGCCTGAATGACATGATGAAGAATAATTAATTTGGGTGAGGGAGAAGATTTGGTGTACAGATGGAATTTATGGGTTTGCTGTACCCAGCTAAAGAGAGAAATACCATTTGATTACTAATGCTTAATTGCTCCTGATTGTGTTTTTAGCTGTATTATCTCAAATAATGACTGTATGATGTGACACAGTGATAACAATAAGCTTTCCTGAAGATATAACATGATTTATGTGTAAACACGTCTTAAAATAATAAAGCACTCACACCTTGTTGGGCAGGCCAGCTGTCATTAGAAAACCACACAGGCAAAGTCAGGAAATAGTTAATTCCCGACACAATACCCTACCACTACATGTCCTTTGGCCTCACATTCTCCTTTTCCTTCTTTACACCTGGTGGCAGGAGGGGGAAATTGAGGTTTCCACCAGAGAAAGGCTGAAGAAGGAAGGCTGCATGGGGCTTAGTTGCCCTGCACAGCCACCCATAAGTCTTGAGTGTATGGGCTGCCCCAACATGAAGTTGTTCAAGCTACTTGTAAGAAGCTTACAAGAAGTGGAAGATTGGACAAATGACCAGGCAGGAGTATAAAAATATTGCTCAGGCATGCAGGGGTGAAATCAGGAAGGCCAAATCACACCTGAAGTTGCAGCTAGCAAGAGATGTTAAGAGTAACAAGAAGGGTTTCTTCAGGTATGTTAGCAACAAGAAGAAAGTCAAGGAAAGTGTGGGCCCCTTACTGAATGAGGGAGGCAAACTAGTGATAGAAGATGTGGAAAAAGCTAATGTACTCAATGCTTTTTTTGCCTCTGTCCTCACAAACAAGGTCAGCTCCCCGACTCCTGCACTGGGCAGCACAGCATGTGGAAGAGGTGACCAGCCCTCTGTGGAGAAAGAAGTGGTTCAGGACTAATTAGAAAAGCTTGATGAGCGCAAGTCCATGGAGCCAGATGCACTGTATCCGAGGGTGCTAAAGGAGTTGGCAGATGTGATTGCAGAGCCATTGGCCATTATTTTTGAAAACTCATGGCAATCAGGAGAAGTCTCAGACGACTGGAAAAAGGCTAATGTAGTGTTCATCTTTAAAAAAGGGAAGAAGGAGAATCCTGGGAGCTATAGGCCAGTCAGCCTCACCTGGAAAAATCATGGAGCAGGTGCTCAAGGAATCAATTCTGAAGCACTTAGAGGAGAGGAAAGTGATAAGAAACAGTCAACATGGATTCACCAAGGGCAAGCCTGACTAATCTAATTGCCTTCTATGAAAAGATAACTGGCTCTGTGGATGAGGGGAAAGCAGTGCACGTGTTATTCCTTGACTTTAGCAAAGCTTTTGACTCTGTCTCCCACAATATTCTTGCCAGCAAGCTAAAGAAGTATGGGCTGGATGAATGGACTATAAGGTGGATAGAAAGCTGGCTAGATTTTCGGGCTCAACGGGTAGTGATCAATGGCTCCATGTCTAGTTGGCAGCCAGTATGAAGTGGAGTGCCCCAAGGGTTGGTCCTGGGGCAGGTTTTGTTCAATATCTTCATTAATGATCTGGAGGATGGTGTGGATTGCACCCTCAGCAAGTTTACAGATGACGCTAAACTGGGAGGAGAGGTAGATTCACTGGAGGGTAGGGATAGGATACAGAGGGCCCTAGACAAATTGGAGGATTGGGCCAAAAGAAATCTGATGAGGTTCAACAAGGACAAGTGCAGAGTCCTGCACTGAGGAGAGAAGAATCCCATGCACCGCTACGGACTAGGGACCGAATGGCTAGGCAGCAGTTCTGTAGCAAAAGACCTAGGAGTTACAGTGGATGAGAAGCTGGATATGAGTCAACAGTGTGCCCTTGTTGCCAAGAAGGACAATGGCATTTTGGGATGTATAAGTAGGGGCATTGCCAGTAGATCAAGGGATGTGATCGTTCCCCTCTATTTGACATTGGTGAGGCCTCATCTGGAGTACTGTGTCCAGTTTTGGGCCCCACACTACAAGAAGGATGTGAAAAAAATAGATAACATCCAGCAGAGGGCAACAAAAATGATTAGGGGACTAGAACACATGACTTATGAGGAGAGGCTGAAGGAACTGGGATTGTTTAATCTGCGGAAGAGAAGAATGAGGGGGGATTCGATAGCTGCTTTCAACTACCTGAAAGGGGGTTCCAAAGAGGATGGCTCTAGACTGTTCTCAGTGGTAGCAGATGACAGAACAAGGAGGAATGGTCTCAGGTTGCAGTGGGGGAGGTTTAGGTTGGATATTAGGAAAAACTTTTTTACTAGGAGGGTGGTGAATCACTGGAATGGATTACCTAGGGAGGTGGTGGAATCTCCTTCCTTTGAGGTTTTTAAGATCAGGCTTGACAAAGTCCTGGCTGGGATGATTTAGTTGGGGATTGGTCCTGCTTTGAGCAGGGGGTTGGACTAGATGACCTTCTGAGGTCCCTTCAAACCCTGATATTCTATGATTCTATGATACTGCTGGACTGAGGGTACATTGCAGGGAAATCACACTGTCGTGTTGAGGAGGCAGCAAGAGATGGTACTCTTGCAGCCATTATGGACTGGAGTTGCTGAAACAATTCTTTCTTTTGAACTCTGTCCTAGTCCCTTAGCCATGGTTCCTGTTGTAGCAACTGCTTTGGAAGTGCCCGTGCTGAAAGCCTGTCCTCCACCTAGGTGAAGAGACTCAGCCTGTCCTCCTGTCTGTTGTTCCAGTCTTTTGTCCATCTACTTCTGGACCTGCTGGTCTGCCCTCTCAAGAACATTGACCATAACTTCTTCACTGAAATGCTTCTTTTTGGAAGAGCCTGTGAAGGTGTGTTGGGCCAAGGAATGGGTTCCCGAAGAACAGAGGGCAGTATAGGTTGAGGATTCTGAAACAGGACAGGAAAGAGAAGGTTATTGTCTAAATTAGCTGAGTGGAGCAGCACAGAATTAATTTTGGTGGAATCTCAAGGATATCAAATTGACATTTTCTGAAGTGAAGCGTATTGTGAAGGGGATGCTTCAGTCCTCAATTGTCTCTGGACTCAGCTACTGAAGTGCAGAGACAATGGCAAGTTTAAATTATAACTTTTTTTGTTTCATAAAAATTTCATAACTAGTTCCCATGGGAGTGGGGTCAGGTGTGTATAGTGCCATTTCTGCAAAAAGGCTTTTCTCTGTCATTTCAGCCCTTTCATAGTTTGGAAGACATAACTGTTCTCGTGGAGCCATACTGGCAGAGGGAGATGTTATTGCAAACTGCTGGAGGGAAACCTGCAGCATATGCAGCTGAAGTGTTCAAATATATAGTGACAAAACAGCACATTTGTGAGTGGTGTGAACTAGTCCAGCTATACAGGGGGGCCTGGAAAACATGCCCTTTCCCACAATGTGACTGACTAGCTGGCATTCCTGCTTCAAGAAAAGTTGGCAACTATCGGCAGCCAGAATTGGGTCAGAATCCATGATAGTGCATTAGCTTACACATGACATTTACCCTGTTATTGCTTCACCCAAACACTCTGAAATCTGCAGCTTTCCTTCATCCAGCACAGTTCTGGGAAAAAACTTGCACCCCTCTCCTACTCTGGAGAAAGGATTGTGTAACACACACATGGCTTGGATAACCTCTAACTGAAATGGACTGTTTCCCAAACACCCACACTCAGTTCATTGTTTACTGGCAGCTCCATAGACCCAACGGGAGTGATTACAGAGTGGCAAATTTCTCATTACTGAAAGGAAAACAAGAATGACCCTAGCAAACATCTTTGACTTAGTTAAAATAACCTTTACAGCTCTTAATGAATTTTGAAATTCCAAGTCACCATTTCTAACTCCACATGGTGGGAGGGATGGGGGGAGGGAAGAAGGACACCAAGGCACCCTTGATACAATCTGCCATTAGTGGCCAAGCACTGGTAGCTGGGATATATTTTTGCATTGCTTCTTAGAGCAGAAATCCCTCCCATTACTATAATAATAGACTGTAATTTTGAGTCATACACTTACCAGGCTCTGGGGAAGCTTCTGTCTCCAAGGGTTTGCTGCAGGCATGGCAGTGGGCTGTTCCTGGGGGTGGGGGTTGGAGGGGAAATCAAAGAGCTCTTCCAAGTAGTGACCAAGAATTTGCCATTGAGCCTCCTGATACACAACCTGCTCTGGGACTGGTTTCATTAAAAGAGTCACTTCATGCGCCTCACTGGGAGCCTGCTGCTGGCTCCCATCAGTCCCCATGCTGGATTCAGGGGCCAATGGAACACCATCTTGGCTGACATGTCATCAAGAAGCCCAGTTGGCTCCATGCTGGGCAAAGTGCCCAGAACTTGGTCAAAGTCCAAAGCCTGGGCTTGCACAATTACAGAGTAGATGCAAGGTTGTTAGGCTGGAGACCGAGCTCAAGCACGGGCTTATGTTGCAGTGTACATATACCCTCCGTCATTATTTGGAAGGGTTAGCCAGTAGTTTTTAACTTTACGCTTGTTGAGCTCTCCCAGAAAGTGTTTTACTAAAGCCCTGAGTGAAGCTCTGAGAGGAGTGAGAGTCAGAGCTTTCCACTGTTTAGGAATGTCTATAGTTTTATGCAATCAAAACAGAAGTAAGAAACACACAAGAAAGGTGATGACAATAGAATTCTTGAGATTGCATGAATTCTTCCAAGTGGACCAGAAAGAAAATATGAGAGACAATTTTATGCAATATTATGCAGTCATGATACTGAAGCTTTTTCTGTAACTGACTGAATTTAGGAAAGTATGAAGATTCAACCAACTAATCCTGTAACAACTACACGCAGGACCTTCAGAGATTGGTATTTTTTGCCTAAGGTTTTTAACTCAAGCTTACATCACAGATATCTAATTCTGTCTCAGTCATTCTGTGCTTTTCCTCTTGGAAAGAGTTTTTATTTGGATAAATGGCCTCAGTTTAAATGGAAAAAATATTCAGCTTCCAACATCAGTGAAATTTCATTTCAGAGAGATCTGTGAGGCATATGGAATAGGAAGAGTTACCCAGAAAATGCTCCCAAACTTTGTCCCCTTGGAAAATTTTGACCTTTTGGGAGAAAGTTTTCAAATTAAAAGTTTAAGGAAATGCCATTTTCACCCCCCCACACACACACACAAAAGGGCAATCAAAAACACTATTTCCCATTGAAAAAAAAAGTTTCAACAGAAAAGTTTTAATCAGCCTGTGACCGTGATTTTAATCAGCCTGTGACAGTGGCACCTCCTGCTGGCTGTCCTGGAGATTAGCTCCACCAGTGGGTGTTCCCTCTTCCAGTGGTGCCTCTCTTGTAGTCGTCTCTGCCTGCCGACCCACATCACTTCAGGGATCTGAGCATCCTCTTCATGATTTGGTCCTCCAGCTGGTTCACCATCTGTTTTCTCCCTTCTGGGGGTGGGTGCCATTGTTCAGTAGTCAAACCACTTCCCCAGTGGTGAATAGGGGTCGGGGACCCAGGCCAGCCCACTACTCTGGGACCTGTAGATAGCAGCCTCCTACTGCATCTCTTTAACTAAACTCTAAACTGCTTTGATTCCCTGTGCCACTTCCTGGTGGCCCCAGCACCTTATTTGTCCTTACCTCAAGGCATTGAGCTAGCAAGTACCAGCAGCCAGCCAGGAGCTCTCTCTTATTCCCCCAGACTCTGCCAACAACTGCTCTGTCCAAGGTGCTACCCTTCCTGCAGCCTACAAGGTCCTCACTCCTTGAGCTCCTGGCAGTAACTGAACCTGTTCTACCCTGCAGCTCCTCTTATATGGGCCTATTGGGCCTGGATGGGTTGCTCCCTGTAGCTCTTTTCTGGTTGGCTTCACCTTACACAGACTCTCAATGCTGCTTGGAGGACTCACTTCCACTGCTCCACTCTCAGGAAGGGCGTGATTACCCCTTCCACACCTGTTTTGGGTGGACACCCCATCGCACTAAAAGACAATCTTTTAGTTTTAGACAGAATGTCTCACCTCTTCCTTTCCATACACATAAGCTGCTTCTTTTAGGTGTGATATTGTCAATGTGTCATTCTTACCAAGGAGGTTCTGTTCTTATAGTCCTGAAACTCTGTCCATCCTGATGGATTTGTTACTAAAATTTAGATCTAAAGCATCTAAGGTTCACTTTTAAAATACTTCTTTTAAGTCTCTTGCATTCAACACTCTCCACCAGATCAAGGATAAAAATCCTTGGATCCTGTTTTCAAGATCCTCCTGATGATTCCAAGGTTCTCCTGGGTTATTTCTAAGCAGCTCTTATATTTTCATGAGATGGAAATTGGAATGGGCATTAAATCTAATTCTTTGAAGAGCTGATAATGGATTCCATTTGCTCCACCCAGCACAGGACTCAAGTGGTCACCCTCATCCACACCGAGTCAAACTTGGGAACCAAAGACCAACTGAGGGATGAAGTTGATTACTATCTTTCTTTTTATTTTCCAGAAACATCCTATCACAGAAGTCTTGGTTCACAGCATATTGAAAGCAGTGGGTACCACCAGACAAGCACTTACATATCCAGATGGCATTTCTTGGTCTGTATGGTGAGTTTTAGATAAAAAAAATTCTACATTTTAATTTCCAAACAGAATAACTCTGCTGTATTTCTGCTACAGAAGTAACAGATTTCCACAGAGTTCGATATAGAATTAATTAGATGTCCCTTGTTATTTATAGAACATGATTTCTAAAACCAAGAAAGAACACTAACTGATATTTTTTGTGACGTGGTCAGCTTATGTTGTCAGTAACCAACCCACACATTTTTCAATTAGTTCTCATACCAAATTTTAAATACATTTTAAGTGAAATATTAAGCTATAATTTCAAAAGTGGCTAATGACAATAAGGCCAAAAATGAGGCCAAAAATGAGGCAAAATGGCTAAAATGAGTCAACATGGCTAAAAAGGCAATGAGGCTACAGAAACAATGAGGCTAAAAATGGCTAAAAAGGGCTAAATTTTCAAAAGCTGCCTCAAAATTTGAGCCTACTAGTTTTGGGGTACAACCCTGAGTGACTAAAATTCATATTTGCTCACATATGCCATTTTCATATTTATATATTTCTGTAAGCAAAAATCCCACCAAAATATATTTGCACGTTCAGAACTGGACTCTGAGACTAGTGTGCCCAGATGTGCAGACACATAATATTTTAAAAATGATCACAGGCCATTTAAAAAAATTGGCCAGAAAAATACGTTAAAAAATATGTTGTTTCCTCTAGTAGGCTTCCAGCTGGTAAACACTACAGAGAAACCCTCAGAAAGATTTGGAAGTTTATTTTCAAATGATTAAAAATGAAAAGTTTTATTTGTGACACTAGGTTTATTTGGAACTCCGTTTCTAAAATAAAGTAGGAAAAGAAAACACTTTAGCTAGGAGTAACACAGAGGGCTGTATGAAGTTTCAGTTGTAATAGTATACATGAATATTAAAATGAACTTTCATATCTCATTGCTGATAATAAAATACCTAAGAAGATTTAATAGAAATTCATTCATTTTTATGGAGAGGATGTCAAGTTCCTAGATTTAAAATATACTCAGCATGTATTCAATAATGCAGAATAGATAAATCTATTTTCAGATAGAAAAAAACATATCTAGTATATATTTTAAACTATTTTCCATTCTAAAAAGCAGTATTAAGGAAGTTTGTATGGTGTATGTATTGCTTAGAATAGGAGTTATAAGGATAAATACTGATAAGATTAGGGAAATAAACGTATAGGGTCAGATCCTTAGTGGGTGTAAACCGTTGCAGCTCCATTGATTGAGACAACTATGACTATTCTAATCGGCACAGGTTGCTCATGACAATTTAATTAGATGCAGAGATTGCAAAGCAGTGCTGTGAGGGTTTACAAAACTGCATTCCCTTTTTCCCAGCCATACCCAGTTTGCAGCACAGTCTCCAAACCAAGGTAACTCTGTATACAAAAAGGTTTTGACAAGTAGAAATTCACCTCACTGGTGTCTTTTTGCCTCATGTTGTGTGTGGAATCACTTTACATTGACGTCACATGAGCTTAAGTCACTACACCAGGGAGAATCAAGATCTTTGCTTCCACCTTCCACAGGTGGAAGCAGGAAGTCCTGCAGTCCCCCAAGGATCAAGGACCAACAGTGATGCCCCTACACTGTATTATATACTGTGTGGGGAGGGACTGTGTGGGAGGCCTCACTGAGATGCCTGACAGACACTGTTGAACATATATGGTTACAGTAGCCAACCTCTTTGATTGGTGTTCCCTGAGCATTAAATATGTATGATATTTGGGATAAGGAAGTGGGGGAAGGGAGAGAAACTCTCTTTCCTCTCCACCCCTTCTCATTCTTGTAGCACAGGGAAAGATTTACTCTATTTTTTTTCCCCGAGTTGTCACATCTGGGAGTAGATCTCACATTTTTTTTTCTGAAACAGGTTCACAACATTTGGATTCATTAACATCAACGTCAGTTTAAAACCACACAATACAGAAGCAATGAGGCCTGACACAAACAAGATAAAGGACAAGGATCAGGGAGATCAAAACCACCAAACCCAATTTCACACTGATTAATACAGGCTTAATAAATCTAATTGCAAGTTTAGTTATGTGCTGAAAAGTTCACTTGAATTTGGGCAGAAGCAGTTACTCCACCCACTAGGTTCAAAGAATAGGTATATTAGAACCAAGCAAAATAGTCATTAAGAAAAACATATTTAGTGCACTTACACTACCCATTAACCAGTAAAGATTTTCCCAAACATATTTATTATTCTTATTGTTCATCAAAACTTTTGTCTGAACAAATTGAAGCCCCTAGATCACTGCAAATGGAGTGCAAATCATTTGGTTACCTAGCCTTCAAATATGGGTGCCTACAGTTCAATTCTCAAATATATGTCCTGATTTTACGAGGTTGTGAGTCCCTGCAACTTCCACTGATTTTAATAATTATGGACGATCACCCCCTCTACAAATGATGGCATTTACTTTAAGCATCATGTCTGGTCCAATGGCTAGGGGCCTTGCCTCGCCTCAGACTCAGGAGACCCTGGTTCAGTTCCCTAAACTGCCACAACTTTCTGTGTGACCTTGGGCAAGTTACTTTGTCTGTTTGTGCTTCAGCTTTCCCATCTGTAAAATGGGGATAACAGCACTTCCCTATTTCACACAGGTGTTGTGAGGAGAAATAGGTTAAAGATTGTGAGGTGCTCATAAAATAATGAGGGCAAGATAAGTGCCTTAAATATAAAGTTTGAAAATGTTGGTTGATGTCACATGTTGCTATTTCTGTACTCTTATTGGATAAATAAACTTTTGACTAAGGCAATAATTAGGAACATGTACTGAATAATGACTGACAAGTAGCAAATAATGAATACCCTTGCTTGTCTCTGAATATGGATTTTGTGTGTGTCATAGCTGGTCTATAAATTTTAATGCAGGAACAGATTATTCATATGCTAACAGAAAATTAACAAAAAGAGATATGAATATGTCTGATTCAAATCAATAATTGGATTTTGAAATTATGCTCACAAATGTATTTGCCTAGTATTTCATTTAAAATTATTAATTTGCAAAGTCAAACACTGAGAAATTAAGAAATGGCAGAATTTAGGTTGCCCATGCAATTTATTCGTAACCCCTTGCATGTATTTATTTACATGCTCCTATATTTTCGACAGTACCCATGCCTTGTTCATTGAAAAGATGAAGATGCTCAAGAAGTAAGGCAGCTGTTTCATACATTAAATTTCCTCATTCAGTGTGTGGCCCCCATTCCTTAAATACTGTGGTGCACCTTACCCAAACCTCGTACTAAGTACAGAATATGTTTTTCTCCCTATGGCTTTTCTAATGTATTAACTGTACTATCTGATTGCCTCACAAACAATTAATATATCTTCAGAAGTAAGGAAATATTGTTAACCTCATTTTCCAGATGGGGAACTGAGGTAGATAGAGATTAAGGACAACATTTACAAGAGCATCCACGAATTTTGGGTGGCAAGGTGAGATGACAGATGCCTGAATTTTCAGACCAGATAAGCATCTGCAGTTCCCATTGCTTTCAGCTGAACTTGGAAGTGGTCAGCATTTCTAAATAGTAGGCTTCAGGTATAGTGAGTTCTAAACCCTTAAAATGAGAAATATAAAATAGGTGGCCACTTTTGAAGATTCTGGAATAAATGACTTACCTAACACTATGTAGGTATGTTTGTCAGGGCCAGAGT
Source organism: Lepidochelys kempii (assembly GCF_965140285.1). Lineage (NCBI taxonomy): Eukaryota > Metazoa > Chordata > Testudines > Cheloniidae > Lepidochelys > Lepidochelys kempii. Next base: position 182,979,637 of record NC_136380.1, read on the forward strand.
TAGAGCCCAGTTCCCCGTGTCCCCATCCAGTACCTTGGTCACTAAACCTTCACTGATTTCTTTATACAACGTTGCTGTTTCCTCATTTGCTGAATATCTGAAAGATCTATGTTTCTTAATTCAAAAAATAATGTTACATTGTCTTGCTACATAGAAAAAGTCAAAAAAGCAATATTTTTATTCCCTATTCAGAGAGAAATGGAAGGGGGCTTAATACTTACCTCAAAAACGCTTCAATGTTACCCAGAGTAACTCTTCATTTCTCATACAGTGGATGGAATAAACAGTTACACTAGAGGAAGTGAGCACAGTGCCCTCACACCCCTTAAAAAAATCAAGGCTGTACTATTTTCCCCTTTTGCCTTATTAAAGACAGAAACATTGGCTGGAAAACCAGAGTTGAAAGGCAAACATAATGTCCCCCATAATGGTTGTCTATTTCCAATGGAAGTCTTGAGGGGTGGGGATTTTTCTGGTTATATACTTAGAAAACCATTCTTCCCCAGTAATGAAAGCATGGCTTTTCTTTCAAGATATTTGGTTCCCAGGATCAACTATTCTCTCATTAGTATTTAAAATTTATATTCCAGAAGTTGCCAAAAAACACCAATTAAAAATTGATCCCTTGTGCTAGATCAATACAAAACACATAGAATGACACAGTACCTATTCTGAGGAGCTTAAAATCTAAATAGATAAGTACACAGTAATAGAAAGACAAGACATGAACAAGGCACATATATGTATTCATTGCTTTATTATTATTGTTGTGCTGCAAGTTGTTAAATGCAGTCATCAAATGGGTCTTTGATCTGTAGACATCACAGACCCGGGAAAGCTGATGGGTATGCTTAGTACACTTCTAATAGGCTAAATGGAAGGAGCAATTAATCCCTTTGTGCAGTGGGAGAGCTGGAAATACTAAAAGCCGCAACCCCAGGATTGGGGCCACAAGGCAAGGTCTGATCAGAAGCTAAACTGTATGGGCAGAGTGGTTCTGCATTTCTGGAGGCAGGGATTTTTTTTTATAAGCTCTGTGTGTTTTCCAAGGAGAAAAGTGGGGAGGATGTCAGCAAACACTAGAGAAGCAGTTCTGAGTGTGGCCCTGAGGGAGAAAAGAGAACTGTGTCTTGGGGCACAGAACTGACTGGAGAGGCAGACTTGGAAATTGTGAGTAAAGCAACTGCCCGCTGTTGTATCTACTATGTTGAGGGAAACAACACTTCATGTACTTTCTTTGTAAATAACCAGGATTGCACCAAAGAATATACCTGACTCTATCATCCATTCTCCTAACTGAAAAAACAAAAAACAAACCTACAATGCGTAAGGCCCTGAATATTGCCTAACCCAGGGATCGGCAACCTTTGGCACGCGGCCCGCCAGGGTAAACCTCCTGGAAGGCTGGGCTGGTTTGTTTACCTGCCGCGTCCACAGGTTCGGCCGATCGCAGCTCCCACTGGCTGCAGTTTGCCGCTCCAGGCCAATGGGGGCTGCGGGAAACGGTGGCCGGCACATCCCTCGGCCTGCGCCGCTTCCCGCAGCCCCCATTGGCCTGGAGCAGTGAACTGCGGCAACATTATTGTTTACCCAAGCCATTTTTCTGCCACACACTACCTATAAACCTATGCCCAAGATCCTTAGCCACTATGCTCCACCATTTCTGATCCAGTTCTTCCAATCTCCTGCTCATCTTACAGATGTTTCATTTTGTTTGTTAACCTTTTCAGTTATATCGTTTATTAGCAACACATTTTGCTTTATTTACTGCCTCATGCATCACTCCTCTCCACAGCTCTATCCCAGGATCATTTCAACGATTATCCTAGCACACCTTGTGTTTTCACAGTTCAGTAGGTTTAAAGAATCCTTCTGGTTTCTAGTAGGTTCCAAAGTCATTCTGAGTCACTGAAGGAATGAGTGTTCCACCCAACCTAACTGCTCCTCCAATTTCTCCTGTTGTACTCTGTGCCTCACAGGAAAATAGATATTTAATGGGACATCCCTGATGGAGGAAGCTGATGGTCTCCTGTCTTCAGTCTATGGAATTTGTGAAATCTTTATTAACATAGAAAGAAAAGTTATAAAAAGCAGCCAAAATCCAATTTTGTTGTTGTTGTTTTCCAAGCCATCTCTCTTGCCTGCCATTCTAACTAATGCCCATTCCTGCAACTGATTCTTTAGAGTCAGGACTGACTTCCCTTGAAGTCAGGATCTTTCCTCATCTCCAAGGATATGTCCATTTCCCACTGATACATACCAATTGTAAATATGTGCAATTTGGAGGGAAAAAAGCAGATACCATCTAGAAGTGAAGACATGTTGTAATTAGGATTGCTGTTGTTCTAGACACTACAGATTCATTTCATAGAGAGAGAGAGAGAAAATTTCCACAGTAAAGTAAGCTACCATTTAAGAGCCAGTGACAAACGATAACCACTTCAGTAAAGAAGCGTTAGGACAAATTTAGAACACCCATTTTCTTTTTACAATAGCAATCAAGCTGTAAAAAGAATAGAATAAAAACCTGGGTTGCATGTCACTATATTTCTCTAAAAGAAAGAAAAAAATCCGGACAACATTAAATTGTAAAGTTATGATTCCACTACTCATTGTTTTTGATACTAACATTCCTCTCCAACACTTACCTATGAGAATGGATGTACTAGTGTTGGGGTTTGGTTGTTCTGTTCTTAATAAGAGGTCAAATAGAACATGGAATTTATTAATCAAAGATTATTAGTCAAGATTAATACACAGCACAATACAGAATGGTTTAATATGTATAGCCTACCTAGACACTTTGCAGCTTATAGAAGATTAGGATTGGAAGAGACCTCAGGAGGTCATCTAGTCCAACTCAAAGTAGGACCAACACCAACTAAATCATCCCAGCCAGGGCTTTGTCACACTGGGCCTTAAAAACCTCTAAGGATGGAGATTCCACCACCTCCCTAGGTAACCCATTCCAGTGCTTCACCACCCTCCTAGTGAAATAGTGTTTCCTAATATCCAACCTAGACCTCCCGCACTGCAACTTGAGATTATTGCTTCTTGTTCTGCCATCCGCCACCACTGAGAACAGCTGAGTTCCATCCTCTTTGGAAACCCCCTTCAGGTATTTGAAGGCTGCTATCAAATCCCCCCTCACTCTTTTCTTCTGCATACTAAAAAAGCCCAGTTCTCTCTCAACCTGCCCCTATAAGTCATATGCCCCAGCCCCCTGATCATTTTCATTACCTTCTGCTGGACTCTCTTCAATTTGTCCACATTCTTTCTGTAGTGGGGGGCCCAAAACTGGATGCAATACTCCAGATGTGGCTTCACCAGTGCTGAATAGAGGGGAATAACCACTTCCTTTAATCTGCTGGCAATGCTTCTACTAATGCAACACAATATTCCGTTAGCCTTCTTGGCAACAAGAGCACATGCTGACTCATATTCAGCTTCTCATCCTCTGTAATCCCCAGGTCCTTTTCTGCAGAACTGCTGCTTAGCTGGTCAGTCCCCAGCCTGTAGCAGTGCATGGGATTCTTCATCCTAAGTGCAGGACTCTGCACTTGTCCTTGATTCATTCTTAACGAACTCCCAGAAACTCTACTGTTTATAATATTATGTCTAGGACAAAGGGAATTCCTTTCCCATAACTGATCTACACATGGAATTCCTTTTCAGGTATTTCAAGAAAGCTAATCAGTAAGCTAAATATATCTGTTACCAAGTCCTTATTATAGAAAACGTCTGTGTCAACAAGTAATTTCTAATGAGCTAAAAACATTTTCAATAGATCATTATCTCATCGCTCATGGAAGACATTTTCAATAATAAGCATACCTCATTAATCACAAGTGATCCTTTTTGGGACATCTGACGTTCTCCACAGGTCAGCAGGATCAGAGTAAATATATTATATATATTCCATCATTCTATCACACACTAAAACTCAACCTAATTTCAGTGTCCCTAGAATCATAGATAAAAAGTACAGATATCCAAGAAAATTCTATAGCAGGCAGATATATTCCTTGCTTTTCTGAGTTACAGATCAATACCAATAGCAGCTATTGGATATAGCCCAGTACAACTCCTGATGGGAAAACAATTCCAATTCCGTTCCATACTTGAAACAATACTTCTATCTCTAAAGTGGCCAGACATGAAGACAGTAGCCAAATTGGATAAAAAAGCAACAATTATAGATATAAAGCACTTGGTGTATAAAACCGAATCCTCCTTTGTGCATAAACCAAAGAATTATGGAAATACTAAGAATAATGGTTTATTCACTAACACAGGTATAAATCTAACACCAGACTAGTTAAAATTGAAGATTGGCCAAGAAGGCAATGTTTTGAATGTGCCAGACCTCTACCATGTTTTTGCTCTACAAGACAAGAATAAAGAGTAGTTCAGGTCTGGGATCCATTTTATCTCAACCAGAGTTCATCGGCAGTCTGTGGTGAGTTCAATAAACATTTGCCGTTTAGACCCATTTCTATTTAGAGAAAGTGAAAGCCATAGTGATGGGTATATTGAGGAAGGTGTGAAGAAATTTAGTACTGGGGAAGTGGGAAGGGGTACAAAAGAAAACAGAAAGGAAGATGGAGATCAGATTTATTGAATTTCCTGTGTCTGTGTAGGGAAATAGGAGGATCACAAGTAGAACCTGTGAGTCAGGACAGTAGACGCTGTCAAATTTGCTTATACTCAAGAACCTCACAAACCTACAGTAACAGCAAAATGGAAAGACAGAAGAGCTCATATGGAGACTGACACATGGCATTGTTTGAAACCAACCTCTCAAAACAATGACTCTACCAAACACACATTTTCCCATCAAAATTATTCCATAAGAAAAGCCTTTTGACACTATCATATAGCCATGCCTTCAGGTGCTCTGTAGCATCTGGTAACAAAATTGTAGGTCATTTATTCGGTTCAGATCACTACTCAGGTATTACAGATTATGCAGATATTTGCTATTAAATGTTTGTCAGTACAAAATTCTAAGCATAAGCAGCCAGCTACAGTGATGTCTGCATTAGAAGTAGGGTAACCCAAGCTAACATTTGTGCTATTTGCAGACTTTATTACCTTTTACTATGGCTTCAACAGGCCATTATGTTCAACTCACTACTGCTCTTCAAAACACTGTAAATAAGAAGCTGAAAAAGAAGAACCACCAGAGATTATATGTTTTAGAGTTCCTAATGAAGACAAAATTTAAGCTACAATTCTTTAGGTTTCAAGCACTGATCACCAGGGAAAAAAAAAGATTCTTGCAAATAAAAGTACATTTGATCCCATCTCTTTTTCTCATGACTAAATAGTCTCGAGCAGGAACTCAGAATCTGAGCTATTTAATGGGAACCCACCCACCATTTGACACAATAAGGAGAGAGAAATCAATGCAATAGTGACACAGAAGCAACCAAAATGTCTCAGATAGGAATATAATCTGCAAAATAATGCATCTATGCAGACCCAGGGTGAAATCCTGTCTTACTTGAAGTCAGTGGATTTTTGCCATTAACTTAAGCGGGACCAAGATTTCACCCCTAATCCTTTCCTATAATAGTGGAAGGATTGCTTAATATAATCCAGTAGTCCAAGATTAAGTGAGCATGTTAGTTTTGGAGAGGATACAATATATTTTTCATACATGTCAAAGAAACTGAGTCCCTGCTTTAAGTGCAATATCCAACTGATGATTAAACAAACATTGGGATGAGGTAAGCTAATTTTGTCCATTTACCGCTATTGGGAATTATATCAAGTCCACTACTGTCTACTTTCATATATCTTGCCCTATCTGTCGATGAGTAGAACAGGTCTCTCTCTCTCCCTTTCATATAGCCCAACCATGGATAATTCATGTAAAGCTAAAGCACCCCAAGCAATTATTCAATTGGTTCCACCATGGCAAGGCCAAGATGAAGAATTTGACTTTCTCCTCAACATTTGTGTCTAACTCAGAAGGGATGGCAGCAGTGAGGAATGTGTCCAGAAACAAGTGCCTTTCTGGAGCAAGGGGAAGAATAGATGTAGGTTTCCTGTTAAACAGAGGAGGTTAAATTCTGGCCAACAGCAAAACTCCCACTGACTTCAATAGGGCCAGGATCTCATCAAAAGACCTGAAGAACCTGTGATATTTCCCCTGGCTCTTCGGCCCTAGTGGAGTCACATCCTAATTCATCAAGAAGCTCAAGTTTTCCTTGCAGAGCTCTCAGTCAACATCTCAGTCTCAGCTGCTCTTGCGACACACAATTCTGCAGTAAATGCTCCACTGGCATTTCAGCTTGTCCCTGATTGGGCAAGGTCCCAATAGTTCATCAGCCTCCCTGCAAATCCAAGTTAGATAACATTGCCTGAACCTGCCCTGGGCCCAAAAGTCTGGGTAAGGATATGTTACCATTAACAGCAATTTCTCAGTTCTTACTATCTCCCCCATCTTCTACCCTTTGCAAATTCTCCTTCTTTTGTTTTCCTAGTGTACAAGCAGTTTGTGTACTGTTCTATAGTAAATCAAATACCTTCTGACAAGCCATTTATAAAGTTTAATATTTGCAAACTCATTTCCTATTATTTCTCATACAAACTGAGCAATCTCTAACAGAAAATTATTTAGGTTAGCACTGCCGAGCACATGACCTGAATTTTTGTGAGTAATTACTAGTTTGGGTTATCTGTTGAAGGCAGATACAAGCAGTTTAGGCTAGGTAATTTCACCTGTTTCTGCAAAGAGGTCCCTGTATGGAGCATATGTTGATTCAGTGGGCCCATTTATATGGTGGTAAATGCAAGCTTTGATAAGCTAGGGTACTATTATAATCAAACATTGCCTGCATTTTAAATTACCACTCTTTCTCATGCAATGTTTAATGAAGGATAATACATGTAACTTTAGAGCTCATTTTGAGTTTCAAAACAAGTTACAATGCAATCACCTGTTAACCTTTTCATCCCACGGGTTTCTCTACAAAAAGCTAATATTCCTGACAGCTCCTTGTTTATTTTCAGATCCATGCATTCTTTGCTACTAGTGACCTTGCAAGCAGATTCATACCTTGCAAAGTCCCTGACCTTGTAGTCATTAAAACCCAATCACACACTGGGCAGGCTTCCATATTCATTAGGACAGCAAAAAGATAGATTTGAACATGCCTCTGAAGTGACCAATACATTCATCAGCCAATTTCCATCTTCTTCAACAATTCTAGCTTGCTGAGGGATATTACTAGATTAATTGATACAGAAAATCTTTTGCTCCAAAACACTAGCAATGTTAAACAGATAGAATGTTTCTAAGTATAAGGACTGTGATCAAACATAAGTTGTAAATTATATGATGTCCTGCAAATACCCGTACAAAGTTATTAGAACAATCCTATTTTTTTACACCTTTGGTGAACGTCAGGAGTTTTCTTCATATACACGCTAGTGGAACTGACATTTAAAAAAAAAATACAAACACCCTTTTCTACAACTATGGTATGCTTACACTGAAATTTAAAATCTGTATCTGGCCCAAGCCCACTGACTTAGGCTAAGGGGCTGGGGCTCAACGATTGTTTAATTGTGATGTAGACATTAGGGCTTGGGCTGGAGCTGAGGCTATATGACCCTGCAGGGTGACAGTCCCAAAGCTCAAGCTGCAGCTCAAGCCCAAACATATACACTGACCCTTAGCCTGAACCCCCTGAGCCCAAGTCAGCTATCGCATGTCAGCTGTGGGTGTTTAATTGGAGTAAACATACCCTAAGTGTAGACATACCGTAAGAGAAACTTCATGTAGAACAATAAGCAGAAAAATTGCAGCTAACTGGATGAACATGCCAGGAACACCAGGAAGTTCCCCATGCACATTTCATAAACATATCTGAAAATTAAAGCATGTCCCTTCTTTAAAATAACCAAATTAATCTGTGTCCATATTACTTTGATTTATATTCTCTTTCCTGTACAGCTGCGTAACTCCCATGGGGATACTGGAATATGTGGGTACACTGAGAGAAAAACAAGAGACTCTTCAGATTTGGGAGCACTTAAGCAAAATGTTCTGTGAGTGTGTGGGGCAGAGGGGTTGAAAGAGAGCTTGGCAGAGGAAGATTTTGATAAGGATGCAAATCACAGTCTCACATTAATTGCTAAACAGTAAAAATGTCTGTTCTATGCTTATCATTTAAGAGATGCTACTTTACAGAATGCCAGGTGACAAATATTTAAGGTTACTTTGGAATATGCTTTATGAGTCAGAGTGGTAGCAGATATGAATTTTCAGATGGATTATGCATGGACAGTGCAGAGAAAGGAACTTTCTCTGTTCCCGCTTAAGTCAATTGAGGTTGTGGGTATAAAACTTGCACTGAGTTCCGTAGGAGTAGGAACAGACCTCCCAATAGGTTAATTCTCAATGTAGTGCATGAGTTTCATTATCATTAGGGAGGGAGAGCCTGGGCTGGATTAACCTTTTATGGGCCTGGCACCAAACATATTTGTGGGGCCCCAAGGGGTAATGGAGCATGGAGTGAGGGGGTCGGTCCCTGGAGCGAAGGGCCGGCCAGGGGCATGGCATGGCATGGCATGGCGGGGGCGGCCCTCCTCCTCCCAGCCCAGTGTGAGGGCACTATTTACCCACCTGGCCCTGTGCTATCAGCATGCCCCTTCCCCTCGGGGATGGGCCAATGCTGCCCCATACAGCCCCCTCCCCAACATGAGAACATCCCCCTGATTTTGTATAGCCAGAGCCTGCCCAGACCTGCTATACCCAGCGGCACCCCCAGACTATGCCACAAATGCACAGCACCTATACACCACCACCCCTGCCCAGCGCCCCCTGCCAACAGCCCCACACACACAGAACCCCCACTCCCTAGAGCTCCAACACACAGAGATCTTCCCTGCCCCCTCTCAGCCCAGCACACACACACCCAGACCCTCCAAAGACCCACTCCCCCATTCCCTGCCTCCCGGTCACACTCACCGGCCCTGCTGGGAGGCAACCGTGTCTTCCAGGCTGAGACAGCAGCGCAGCCAGGGCTGGTCCCTGGGTGGGGAATCGCTCTGGCCCCTCGGGAGTGACACGGTCAGCCAGGCCAGGGCCTGCCCCGTTCGGGCTCCATCAGGATCCACTTGCAAGGAGGGACCCAGCCAAGCTCCCCAACAACTGGCCGAGACTGGCTAGGCTTCTGCACCAGTCCCAGGCAGCTCAGCTCCAGGAAGACAGGTGGGGCCCCACAGGTGGTGGAGTACAGAGACTTCCTGGAGCCGGAGGTGCACTGGGGTCCGGCCAGGGGGAAGAGAGAAGCCAGCGGATGAGGCCAGGGGGTGGAGAGGAGCCCTCGGCAAGCCAGCAGGCAGGCTGAGAGGAGCAAGTGCGGGCGGGGGGGGGGGGGGAGCCAGCAGGCTGGTGGGGTTTTAGGGCACAGTGCAAACAGAGCAGGCCAGGGCCCCTTCTGAGCCTGGGCCCAGCTCCCTGGCGCCACTGGCGCCATTGTAAACCCAGCACTGGGGAGAGCGCTCTACATAAATAAAGTTTTCCTTTCTTCAAAATCCAATTGCATTCATAATTGACTTTGCAATCTCCTTCTTGCAGCCATTTTGATTAGTCTTTTATGGAAATCTGGATAAGGGACATGATCACTACCCACAAAAATCAAAACACACTTTTTTTCCCCCCCAGAAGGACTTTTGGTCATCACAGTTGAGTCTGATTAAATGGTTTAGTGTGACATGAGGAGCAGCAATCTCTCTCTGTAGGCTTCCCTTATTGTACAATTATGGATGCTTAAAATGCCAGGCAGAGCACAGGAAAACTGTCTTTCTGTGTATGGTGCCCCGCATCATAGTATTGATGCATCATTTCCAATGAATACAGAATTATTTTTTAAAAAGGAGGCACACTCCTTTCCTGTGGGAGAAGTAGAATTTTAAGGCTTCAGTATGGCACCACCATTGGGCATTCAAGGAGCTGTTGTGGAAGAATGACAGAAAAATAAATATTGTTTTGAAAATGTATTTTCCTTGACTGGGAAGGTTTCTGTTGTCTTGAGATTCCTATGTCCGATATGACTCTGCTTTTCCGGCTGTTTCTCTGTGTTTGTTCAACACTATGTGATGAATGTCCTGAAATGGCATCCCTATGTCTATAAAAACAGTATACTAGGCTCCCCAATCACTGCACAGTAAACAGCATGGTATAGCACAGTACTCTGCATCCCTTGTGTAATGGTCAAGTAGTCTTCATTTCTGATGTCCTTATAACCTGTATGACACTTGCATTGGGTCAAATTCAATAGTAGTTGCTCCCACTTATGCCATAAACTGAAATAATTCAGATGATTTTTATCTGGTCTTGCAAAACCTGTCTAGGGAGATGCAAACATAATCTGAGTGCTTTTCCAGCTGACTTTTTCAAAGGATGAGTGTAGAATGTCTACACTTAACTGTGTTTCTTAAGAAAAGTGGACACAACTGAAGAATTTTCATTTTGCTACAATCTATTCTAAAAGCAACAAAATCCATCAGGCTCATTATTCTAAATTCACATGAATAAAAAAGCTCTTTCTGAAAAGTTGTGTACATACAATATAGATGCAATTATTTAGCTCTGGCATTATCTTGGCATGCTAAAGAGACATTTCATGTCACTACATCATGGGCTGCAGATATTCAAACACACACACACACTGCTTCAGAAAGATGGCCGCTGAGAAGATAAGTACCCAAAGCAACGCACATTGACTCATTAATCATGAATTGAACAAATCATACAGTTTTGAAATAGTAATTTTGATGCTGGCAGACCAGGTGACAGCTCATGCCAAGGCCCCTAGGCCTCACTGAACACTGACAAATGCATAGCTGGAAACCAATCTGGCTCACCTGTGTGTTAGTATTGTTAAGAGAGGTATCAGGCTTTTATCAATGTTTATAGTGTTTAGACTTTATGAAATGCTTATAAGTTGCTGCATGCATGAATCTCACTTATAACCTCTATATCCCATGCTATAAGATAATACTTAAGGGTTTGCTCTATAACTGTAAAATGTTTGTTCTGAAGCTATGTAACTCACCAAATGTGGGGAGGAGGGAACTTCACCTATGCAAAATGCTGGATTCCTACAGAAGGTGTTATGTCCTGCCCATTAGAAAGGACTATTGAATCCAAATGGGACTATTGTGGAACTGATTGATTCCCCGCAAGCCCTGAAGAGAGTATGTGCCCAAGCCTTTGTCCCAGCACATGCTAGGGGGAAGGGAATAAAAAAGCCTGTTAAAGAAAAGGATCTATGATTCTTGAACTCTGAGGGAGCAAGGATTTCTAGGTATCAGCAAGGAAGCAAGAAGTCCCCAACTGTTTAGCATGTGTTAGCCTTAAAAGACATATAAAGTTTGCTTATTATAGAAGTTTCTATTATCATTTGCAATTTAAGATCAATTCATGAGTGTATGTTACCTGCTTTAACCTTGTAAATAATTCATTTCTTTTTCCTGGTTAATAAGCCTTTAGTTAGTTACAGTATTGGCTACAAATGTTTTCTTTGGTGAGAGATCTAAGGGGCAAATTGACCTGGGTAAGTGACTGGTCTTTTGGGACTGGGAGTAATATAGAACCATAGAAGAGACCTCAGGGGTTCATCTAGTCTAACACCCTGCTCAAAGCAGGGCCAACCCCCAACTAAATCATCCCAGCCAGGGCTTTGTCAAGCTGGGCCTTAAAACCCTCTAAGGATGGAGATTCCACAACCTGCCTAGGTAACCCATTCCAGTGCTTCACCACCCTCTGAGTGAAATAGTTTTTTTCTAATATCCAATCTAGACCTCCCGCAAAGTGACTATCTATCACAAAGTCCAGCTTGCCTGGGAGGCAACATAGACTGGAATATCCAAGGAGACTGTGACTCCATGTTAAGACTATTATAGCATGTTAGAAGTTCAGAGTTACACCTCTACCCCGATATAATGCGGTCCTCGGGAGACAAAAAATCTCATTGCATTATAGGTGAGACCGCGTTATATCGAACTTGCTTTGGCCCCCGCTGTTCCTTGTTCCCTGACCGCCCCCTCCAGAGACCCCCTTCCCTAATCACCCCCAGAATCGCACCCCCAAGGATCACGCTGGCCACCCTTCCTGCAGCCCCCATTATACTGGAGCGGTGAACCACGGCCAGTGGGAGCAGTGATCGGCCGAACCTGCGGACGCGGCAGGTAAACAAACTGGTCCGGCCTGCCAAGTGGCGGACCGGCTTTGAGAACCACTAGTATAGGTAACACTTAGTCCTGCCATGTCCTGCCATGAGTGCAGAGGACTGGATTTGATGACCTCTTGAAGTCCCTTCCAGTCCTGTGATTATCACAAAACCATAAACAGCCACTTTCTAACCTATGAGGCTGACATCTCTTTGTTTTCTTACAAAAGAAAAAAAATAATAATTCAGCTTCCTATCTTTTTAGGTCTATGAATCCTTGTAGCTGTCATCAAGTCATAAAAGGAACCTTATTTATTTGTGTTTGCACTAATGAGGTTTCTGTATGTGCTTTTGACCTTTTTGAGTTTGCACAGCCATTAGCAGTGAGTGTTTTACCATATGCCCTGTGTTCTAATTGTTAATAAGGAATTTTCTCCAAAAAACTAATTTCCCCTCACATAAAGAGAAGAAAGCACTTTGGTTTGGATTTATCAATAAATTCTCAGTTTGAGTGCATTAAGAGGACAAAGTTTTATTTGAGAAGCTAGCAGGTTACTAAGTAGTATCTTGATAAAGCATAATTTGGTATGAAGAGAAAGAGTTCAAAAGAGTTATTTTTGAAAAAGTTATCTTTGAAAACTCATGGCAATCAGGGAGGTCCCGGATGACTGGAAAAAGGCTAATGTAGTGCCCATCTTTAAAAAAGGGAAGACGGAGGATCCAGGGAACTACAGGCCAGTCAGCCTCAATCCCTGGAAAAATCATGGAGCAGGTCCTCAAGGAATCAATTCTGAAGCACTTAGAGGAGAAGAAAGTGATCAGGAACAGTCAGCATGGATTCACCAAGGGCAAGTCATGCCTGACTAATCTAATTGCCTTCTATGACAAGATAACTGGCTCTCTTGAGGAGGGGAAAGCAGTTGACGTGTTATTCCTTCACTTTAGCAAAGCTTTTGACATGGTCTCCCACAGTATTCTTGCCATCAAGTTAAAGAAGTATGGGCTGGATGAATGGACTATAACATGGATAGAAAGCTGGCTAGATTGTCAGGCTCAACAGGTACAGATCAGTGGCTCCATGTCTAGTTGGCAGCCGGTATCAAGTGGAGTGCCCCAAGGGTCAGTCCTAGGGCAGGTTTTGTTCAATATCTTCATAAATGATCTGGAGGACGGCGTGGACTGCACCCTCAGCAAATTTGCAGATGACACTAAACTGGGAGGAGTGGTAGATATGCTGGAGGGTAGGGATAGGATAGAGAGGGACCGAGACAAATTAGAGGATTTGGCCAAAAGAAAGCTGATGAGGTTCAACAAGGACAAGTGCAGAGTCCTGCACTTAGGACTGAGGAATCCCATGCACTGCTAAGGACTAGGGACCAAATGGCTAGGCAGCAGTTCTGCAGAAAAGGACCTAGGGGTTACAGTGGACAAGAAGCTGGATATGAGCCAACAGTGTTCCCTTGTTGTCAAGAAGGCTAACGGCATTTTGGGCTGTATAAGTAGGGGCATCGCCAGCAGATTGAGGGACGTGATCATTCCCCTCTATTCAACATTGGTGAAGCCTCATCTGGAATACTGCGTCCAGTTTTGGGCCCTACACTACAAGAAGGATGTGGAAAAATTGGAAAGCATCCAGTGGAGGGCAACAAAAATGATTAGGGGACTAGAACACATGACTTATGGGGCAGGAAGGGAACTCAGCATAAAAAGATACAGTTAAAAAACCTGAACTTAACAGTTGCTTTTCCTCGTCGTGTTCCTTCAACCCTCACCCCCATGAAGGGTGCAGGAACCCCTAATATCCTAGCTCTGACTCAACACCCCCATATGGCCCCCAAGAAGGACAATAAAGACAAATCCCAACCAATGTATAGGTCATGTAAAAATCAAACTACCTACTTCGGGGAGAGATTGTCTTTTTATCCCATCATTGTCATGGGAGGGCCTTCTGCCCCAATCATACTGAATAGTCTGGGCAGAGAGGGTACCTATTATCTCCTGTTTTTTCCCTCTCTTTTTTCTGTTCAGGGTGAGGGATATTCTATTTGTCACTTTATGGGTCACATTTTATTTCTCCTGACCAAGTTCTAGAATGAAGCAGTCAGCTTGGGAGAATGGGAATATTTTCTGACTGCTTGGTTAGTAGGTATACAGAAAAGCAGGCACTTCAAGAGCCAACATTAGAACACTTGGGGATACACTGAGAAGTATGACTTTGTACCTGCTAAGGACAACCTTGTGCCAAAGCCACATAGTTCCCATACTGTGTAGCCACTACTTAGAGGGAAATACCCATTCTCAATAGGCTTTATGGATTCACAGTCAAGGAGGACTGCAGAGCTTCCCTTGGCCAGCAGCCACAGAGGCTGCCTTTCTCCTGCATAGCAATTAAGATTCTGAATCATGCATTTGGAAGCAGAGCAATAATTACAAAGAAAAATAAAATGTTTTTGATGGAAAGAAAAACTTAAATGCTATTGACGTAGTTAGCAGTCCAAAACTAAAACTTAACCTGAAAGGCTCTCTGCAGTATAAAATACTAGCAGCTAAAAAAATTGGTGGTGTTTTTTTTCTGGCACGGTAGAGTTTCTTCAGGCACTTTGCATTGAATTAGCTAGAAATATATAGAAAATTTTCATGAAGAGCTTAGTGTGGGTTGTCATACTGAGAAAAACAGGGATATAATTTAACACCACAAAAGCCTACTTACCCTTTATCATTCTCCTCCTCTTCAAAGATAGTTTGTCAGAGATTGATAAGAAGGAAAATAAACATGGTTTCCCCATGTGCCTGTCAATGTTGCATGTGAAAGTATTATAAAAGACAAGTCTTCCACCCAGTTGTGAAGATGGAAAGTAGCACTGAGCTGTGTCTAAGGTTAAGGCATGAACGAGGTTTAAGGAAAGAACTCAGAAAAAGTAATAATTAGTAGAGATGTGCTGAGGATGAAAGTTCCATTTCATGCAGGATATCAAAATTTGCCTTCATTCTCAATCAAAACAAAATCAAAGAAATTTTGAAATTCTCCATGAAGGAAAACGTCACAAAGCAGTTCAGTTTTGATGACATATGGTTCCAAGAAATTTCTGTGATCAGCTTGAGCAATCACAAAGGGTACATGCAGAACTGATATTTGATTAATTATTGCTAACATGTCCTGAAGCAGTTTGTCTGAAGGGAGACTGGCATGGCATTGATTGTCATAAGATGCAAAAATAGAAAATAATTTCCTACACAAGTCCTAAAAAACTAAAAGAATTTGATAGAATTATTTTCATATGATATTCTATTTATGGAGCTATTTGTGCCAGGACAAAAATCTGGCTGATTTTTTCCTCTTGCCCCACACTGATCCATCAGGTACAGGCCAAACTATCTGCATAACCTGTCACACAATGCATCATAGAAGGCACAGATTACACTTGAGAATGTCAGTGTTGATGGACCAGTTAGAAAAGAAAAAATGTCTCTAAAGTAAAGCCTATGAAAACAAAGCCACAGCAGACAGGAAGCTGAATTTAATCATGAGGGACAAAAAAGTCATAACTAATAGTTTCCAACCATAAGGTCGATGATTACATTTGTTTTCTTATCAGTTAACATCTGAGAGATGAGATGGGTGAAGTAATCGCTTTTATCAGAGCAACATCTGTTGGTAAGAGGCAAGCTTTAGAGCTATACAGAGAAGACCTCTGTGTAGCTCAAAAGCTTCTCTTTCACCAACATAAAGTGGTCCAATAAAAGAGATTACCTCACTCATCTTGTCTCTCAATATCCGGGAGCCAACACAGCTACAACACTGCAAACAGTTAGCACCTGTGATAATTCTGTTAGATAGATGTAACCAGCTCTTCAACGTTTAACAGTAGTAGCACTCCCAAAATGGAAAAGGAAAGAGGAAAATATTCCACCAGCCCATGTCTCATGTTTACTCTCTAGGAAAAGATACATACTGAAAGCACATACAAATGCACTGTATCACTCATCTAAGAAGGCCTGAAATAATAAAATCAAAGGCTCACTCAGGAAACTCAGAGATTAGAGAAGCACTATTTGTATAGTGCTTATTTTATAGTGGATATTGAAATCATTGACTTATAGATAGGAAACCAAGGAAGTAGTGAAGTCATTGTGATTATTTGTGTGCTTAAACTTAAGCATGCACACAAGTCTTTTTTTAATGTTTATGGGCCTTTAATGCTATTGTGTACTAAAAGTTCCCTAGTGCGCTTTGATCCATTCTGCTTTGGAACGCTTTGAAATCTCGGTACCTTTAGCTTAAATATGGAAGGGATACAACTTAACATATCTGATGAAGAATAACTCACAAAACTAATAGAAACAAAGAAGCTATTATTTAGAAAGGAGTCAAAGAAAGATCTGGGATAACTGGATAATTAATTAAATTCAAGTTCACAATGCAGTGACACTGCATAAAAGGCAAATTCTCTTTTGTTACATATTTTCAGAGTGATCTCTGGCTGTGTGAAGGAGTTTATGTCCCCAAAATATACTGTACTATTAAATATGTATTTGGAATACTGTTAAGCCAAAAAAAGTGCGTAGACAAAGAAAGTTAAAAAAAATTATAGAGTTATACAGACTCTAATTTTGCCTCATAAGTTATATTTGCAAGAGATTTTTATTTTCCCCTAAGGAAATCACACTTAGGAAGGATCTTGGTATAAATATGTATAAGGAATAAAGAAAGGGAAATATAAGTATTTGAATTGGTCGCTAGCAATAAAACAAAGTGGAAAGGCTGTATGCTAACCTACATTTAACTTGGAAAGTTAATTCTACTTTCCAAGGAGCATGGAACAGTTGCATTTCAACAACAATTTGGGGTGTGATTTTGGGGTGGAGAGACTCTTTGCTCAAGATAAATTGTATAAAACAATGATAATAGCTAAAGGTGGTGGCTAGATACATGTACCCCACCATGGATTTCTCTTTAATTTAGTCATGAACTATTTCTTGTATGATTAATATTAGTTTGGAAATCCTAAAACCTCTCAAATACTGAGAGAAAAAAAACAAGGTTTGTGAACATTTGTTTAATTTCAGGACAGCTGTTCACTAGATCATGTTCCAACAGGTATTATTATTACTGAACATGTACATGATGTTTGTTTGTTCACATATGTTTGTTCACATATGAATACAGATAATTGTACAAATAATAGCCATTCTCCAAATGCATGTAGACTAGGTATTGAGGTAGAAACATAAGCATTCACTATTTGTTATTCAATCACCTGTTTAATAAAATCAGAACTGTAATAAAAAAAGATCAGAAAGATTATGATACTAAGTCTGGGGACCAGCCACTACCAAAGATCCAGAAGTTGAAGTACCTAAGCTAAATAAAAAGAAAAGGAGAGCTCACGAAAGCTTATGCTCAAATAAATTGGTTAGTCTCTAAGGTGCCACTAGTACTCCTTTTCTTTTTGCTAATACAGACTAACACGGCTGCTACTCTGAAACCTAAGCTAAATAGTACAGGATAATGGTGAACTCAATGACAAACTTATAATCAGAACCAAAAAAAAAAAAAAGGCATGGACTAAATGAAGAGAAGTGAGCAGAGTGATCTGTGACAGGCATTAAATGTCTATTAATTTGAAAAATAAGGCCTTAGGTGGTAATTAGGCCAGGATTTTTGTATGGCTCCAAATACTGGGCACTGTATGAGAGAGGAATGGATCTTTAATATAGTGGAAACGCAAGATGCTTTGAGTTAAGATGGATGCTTAGAGTTACAAGGACCATATTAAAAATGAATGAATTAGGGGAAGTTTGAAGCTGCGAAAAAGCTTAGGGAAACAAGGCTTAGATGGTTTAGGCATGTGAAAAGAAGATCAGAAGGAGATATAGGAAATAGGGCGTTAAACTTATAAGTGGAGGGTCAGAGAAGGATTGGAAAACCCAGCTGATGGATGAATGTCATATGAAAGGATCTGATTAACTGTGGAGTTTCTGAGGAATTGCTTCAAGACAGACTTGAATGGAGAAGAAGGACTTTAACAACCAACCTCATATCAACTGAAACAAGGCAAAAAGAAGAAGAGCCAATCAGAAACAATAACCATGTGATCTAGGTAGTCAATAATACACCAAGAATAGTGAATAGAAAATAATCACAACAAGCGAAACTGTTCGGCAAATGCTTGGGAGTAATGAACACTTGTAGAAAGGATGATTCGTTTTATGCATGATTCATAGAGAAGAGACCTAAATACATTGGTAATTTATTCACAGTGATTAATGTGGCAAGATGTAAAAAAGTATATATTAGTAGTGCTACAAAATGTGTAAACAATTGGTCCATTCTATCAAATCAGACAAAGATTCACCCTATTGCAGGAAGAAAGTCAATTGGTCAGCCTGAACAACAGCAGAAACTGAAGGTTCTGACTCATTAGAACACTACTTTTGATAGGTTCTCTTCTTCCAAGAATCCCTCAAGCAGCTCATAGTCTGGTTGTGAAACACAAGATCGGAGACACCAGTTGTAAACAGGTATTACTAGCCCAGGGCCTGGTTTAATCGAGTTTCACACAAAAGGGTTTTCAAACAATTATACATGATACCTCCCATCCTTAGCTTTCCCTGTTGGATTGGCTTCCTCGGGACTTCTTCTCGCTGTACCAGTCTGGTCCAGATTTCAGAAATTGCAGTTTTCTAGGTCACTCCATTTACAAGATATCCTGCATCTGTTTTCAGAGAAGCCAACTGTACAAGACAGGATCCACTAACATTCTGACTGTTAAATACAGGTAGTGATTCTGTATATTCTGATGCATTACTAATAGCAGCATAGAGAAAATGGTGTATAATTTAAACACATTCTACTTTCAGCTAATCTGTACTGTTATTAGGTGAAACACTTTCTCTTTAGTATAAAGCCCCAGAACAAAGAACAAAAAAAAAAAAAAAAAAAGATGGTCTCAAGATGGTCTCAAGATGGTCTCTGCCCCCAACTAATTTACAATCTAATATAAACTAAGAGAAAAGAGAGAGATTCAGGCAGATAGGGGAACACATCCTCCCTGAGTCCTAAAATACTCATCTACCACAGGCCATATAAATACCTAGATAGATGAAGAGTATAACTGAGTTTTTTTTAAATATAACAGAAAATTAGGAGAAATATTTTGGATAAGTATATTGTTGTAAATAGACAGCTACTAATACAAGAAAATCCTCTTGCAACTTTGTCAACTTCAGCATGTCATATAAAACAGCCTAAAACTCTAATAAAGACATTTATATTATTGTCTCAGATGTGGTACCATATGGTTTGCTGGTTAAATGTGATCATATTTCCTTCTTTGTTCCCTCCAGCTCTATTCTTGCATTGGGTAACACTTTTCCTTGTCTTTCAATTTTATTTTTAATATTTTACCACATTCCTGATCTCTTATAGGTAGTGAATATCTGTTAAAGATCAACAATGTATATGAACTTTGAGACTACCAGCAACAGGTATTTTTAGACCTAATTTTCTCTCTCCCCCTTACACAGTGTGAATGTTATAAAATAATTTTAGTTCTATAGTTATTAAATGGTGAAAGACTACTTGCCTTAATTGTGACTACATTATCTCCAATGTGACAGCAGTCATCAGAAAGAGAAAGAAGTTTTCTCAAATTGTGTGTTAGTCTTGATTTTTTGTTTGTTTTTGAAGATTATTGAATCAAGAATATAACTATCAATAGAACTAATTTAGAAGGAAAACAAAACAAAAAAACCCTCCTCCCATACCCCATAAAATTTACATGTTAAGGTCAAGTGATGGTCAATTCAAAGCTACTATAGGTTAGGATATATTCATTTTATATGAAGAGAAACAGCTTAATTGAATACATTAGCAATTTAATGGGGAACAGTAATGTAGCTACAAGCTGGTTAATAAAATCGGGAGGTCAAAATTGAACATGTTTAGAGAACAAACAGTAGATTTTAGTTCTGCCTGTTCAATTCCAAATTGTACTGCTTTCCCCTATCTGGGAATGCATATAAGCATCCAATGACAGATTTGAAATTGACCTCTTCCTTTTAACTCTGTTTGACCAGCTGCCTCTTGCCTACGACCAACATGGAGGCTTGTTTGGATTCTGACTGTTTGGCACTCACTCCATTTGTCTTAGTTACTGTTTTTGGTGTTGTAGATTGTCTTCCTGCAATGCTTTCTTTGGACTGACTCTTTTACATTCATCCTTGCCTCTATGTCATTGTGAAGGTCAAAATCTGTCATGCTGCAATATATGTACTGTTAGTAAAGCTCCCTTTCTTTCACTTCTTCCCCCCTCAGGCACAATGTATAATTCCTCATGAGTGCCCTCTGTCACCCTGACTCAAAAACACCTAAAATAAGGAGTTTGGTGGCTTAGTGGATAATTCCTCTGACCTTTCACCTCAGAGAACATAGCTTAAGTTCCAGCCTTGGGTATAAGTGAAAAGAGATTTGTGGTTTTAGTGGCATTACCAGCACACAGTATTATGGAGTGAAAAAGAAATAGGTCACAGGAAAAATCCCAAAACTAAACTTGCTAGAAAAGCTCCTTATTTTAAAAAGAAGGTGGTCCCTCCTTTTCAGAGCTGAGAATCCTATAGAAATAGTCTGTAAGTTGCTTATAACTTTCCTGACTTCTACACAAATGGGCTACAATTTAGAGCCTTGTTGACTTCATAGCTATTCCTGAAAGAGCTTGTTTTCAATTATTAATTATTTTTATTCAGTTGAACTGAAGAAGCACCCACAATGTGTGAGCTATTTTCCAAACACACAAAGTGACACCATTTTTGTTTCAAAGTGTTTACGATCAGAAAAATGGAACCAATTGCCAATTTATGATATCTGAGAATCTGGCCCTAAATTGTACTGAATATTCTGCTTTCAGGGATCATTACTCAAATAGATTATCCTCATTGCTAAATGGCAAACTTTGGCCATGCTAGACTCAAGCAGAAGCACTCTCTTTTCCAGATCTTAAAAAAAGGGGAGGTGGGAGTGTATAAGATTATGCCTAGTGACGGGCTTCCATACAAGAGTTATGAGAGGTTTTCCTTAGCATTCTATGAAAACAGGGCCCCAGGATTTTCAAAAGTGGCTAGTAATTCTTGAGGCCTCATTTTTTGACTGCTCAGATTGGGATATTTTATTTCAGAGGAGGACCAGAATTTGTGTTGACCAGAAATGTGTGCAATCACATGAAAAATATGGTATGTAAATGTCCAGAGGCCTCTGTTATGGTGGCATAGTGCTTACACTCTGGCACTTACATAAATGGGATTATGCAGTGGAGTCACAGTTAACATTGTTCCATCTATGTTATTGACATCATTGGAGAACAACATATAAAAAGGAAGACAGGAGAAGAAGATAAAGCAAAATTAAAATGTTGACTTCATGCACTATATTTGGCACTGTACATTCAAAACAAAGCAGCAAAATTGCTTCAATTTTTATTTTATTTTTCTTAATGTGTATTGCATTAACACAAGTAGCAGTAGTAAGTGTAAATCAATATCAAGCTCTAGTGATAGATCTTCATCAGATATCTAGTATATGGGGTTGGGCTACTGAAAACAGCCTGAAAACATTCTCCCCATCTTTTCCTTTGTTCTTCTTCTGTACTAAGAGTCTTTCCTTTTGCATATTTAATAGGGCCTGCAGTATTGCTAAAGTTAAGTGTTATAATCCACATTTTACAGAAGGGAAGCTGCAGTCCAGTGGGTAGCTCTGCACTGCAAACCCAAACCCAAAACCAAACAAAGCAGTGAGTCTCAGAGCCTGGGTCAACTAACAAGTGTATTGAGAAACTTCTCAGGTAATCAATATCCTCTAATCTTTCCTGAAGTTGGAGTAGCCAGACCTGTTGTGAGCACCAATAAAAACCCTCGCTGAAACTATCGGAAAACAAACCATGCCATCTTACACAATTCATTGACTGCTATATCATTTATATCTCACACATCTCTGTTGAAGAAGCTTTCATGTGCCTCAAAAAGTCATTTACAAAGCTACCAAGCCAATTCCAAGAGCGTGTTATAAGAACTACCTTCACTGCCTAGATACCTTTCAGACATCTTGAATGCTTCTAGAAGAGCAAGATGGGAGCAGGCTACCATAGAACTAAACATGGTCAAGATCCAGTTGCAAAGTCTGTGTATTTATCAGAAATCTTGATGTTGCTCAGAAGCCTCCAGCACAGTGAGATTATCCAGTCTCTTCAAACAGCATTGCTACTCACCTGATAAATGTCACAAAGGTGGATAAAGATAAAACGTTTGAAGAAGAGGTGAAGCAGAAATGGTGGCAATACAAACAGTGTATACATGAATCAAAGAAGACTTCCGGCCTCTCACAATACAAACAGTGTATACATGAATCAAAGAAGACTTCCAGCCTCTCACTACAGATAAAATAAAATGGGCAATCAAAATATTGAAAACAGGTGAAGTCTGTGGTCTTGATAACTTCTCAGAACTCTGGAAGAACCTGGCAAAAAGTACCAAACAATGGCTAGGAATCTTTATATCTACAGACACCATGGGAATAAAATATTTAACATCTGGTGCAGAGCAAAAGTAATGGCCTTGCTAAAACCTGAGAAAGACCACCAACTTCCAGCAAGCTACCACCCCATCTGTTTCCTAAGGTGTGTGCAAATTACTTGAAAGACTTATCCTTCAAAGAATTGTCCCTATCATTGATGATATCCTGAATGTAGTTCAATCAGGGTTCAGACCAAACCATAGTACCACCTACTCTGAGAATGGCTTCCAGACATTCCAGAAGACAACCTGGTGGTCTCAAAACAATGGTCTACCTCAAGGTTCAGTTATAGCACAGACACTTCATCCTCTTCACACATGACCTTCCCAACATCACTGCCAGGCATTTTATTTAAGCAGATGACATTAGCACAGGACCAGGATTTCAGTCATCCAGAGTAAGTCCTGAATGCTGACTTGAAAGATATAGCCCTTTATTATAAAAGATGGAGATTGAAAAGAGAGTTTCCAGCTGCTTCCATCTATACCATACACAATCGAAGAAACGTGCTTTACATATATACTCTGCTGTAGAATAGCATTAGGCTAGTCCAGAAATTTGGTAAGCTTCTCTGTCTATGTAGATGCAATCGAAGCTGCCATCTTAGTTTGCAAGTCCATTTTTATAAGGGGCAGAATTACTACATGTATCAGATATGGCTATTTCTGCCTTTTATAAAAATGGACTTGCAAATAAGGACGGTGGCTTTGAGTGTCTACAGCTGTCTGAGTGTAACAAGTGTATATCCTGCTCCTGTCTGAGAAGGGTTAGTCTGTGTGAAGACAGCTGCCAAGAAACCAGTCATTTTTTTATGCATTACAACAAATCCTCTCAACACTGTTGTTTACATACTACTAATTTGTTACATTTGACCATCTGTTTGTGGGTGAATTACTGTAGGCACAATTTCATTTTCTTTTGACTTTCCTTAAAAAGCGTACACAAATCATTTACACGCGCGCACACACACACACACACACACAAGGTTCCTTTCAGCCTGATGGGAAAAAAACACACACTAGATAATGGTAATCCAAGACATTCATGTTCCAATCTTTGAACTATCTTCTATAAATTTCTTTAGGTTCTGAAGCAATGAATGGATGATTTTAAGTACTTCTTTCAGTTAGAAGCTTTACTTTCACTCTTTGCCATTTATACTGAAATGAGCATGATGGGACTCTACTCTCTCCTGTGTAAAATAATACTATAAACAAAGCAAATATTTTGAACTGCAAAATACCTTGATGTTTTGGGATTTTTTTTAAGCAGACTAAGGTCTCTCAGAAATACTGTCTGTGATAAGGCTGGCTTCCTCAAAAGCTTGGGGAACCATCAGCCACAACAGATTAGTTCTTAGCCCTTGGTTCTGGGCTTAATTTATTGTCCAACTGCTCACAAACTCTCACAAAAGGAAAACCCAAACCTTCCATCTGGGGCTTTCTACCCATCCACAACTTCCAGGATTTACCACCTGGAGTGAGTGAATCAGTCAGTCTCTTCCTTTCTGACCACTACAAGAAACTTTCTCCTTCCCTCTGCTCTGTTGCCACTCCACTGCACTGAGACGAGCTATTTGCTGGCATTTATACTCACTTACTCCCTTTTCCTCTGGATCTGAAAACTAACTAGGGCTGGCTGACTCCAGGTCTCCGGCCCTTAAAGGACAAGCCACACTGCTACACTGTGTTAGACAAGGACAGTATAAAATCTACATGCTATTTGAAAGCCAGTCAGACGAAAGCCTGCTATACCTACTCCCTGGAAGCAAAATCTTTCCGAAATCCTGTAACAGCGGCCCCTTTGAACGCAGTAGCAGATCTGAAACACCACTGTGATTTAAATCCAAGTAGTATATAACATAATCCTCAAACAACTGAATCCTAACACTCCTAAACATCTGAATTTGAATGTGAAAAATACAAGCATTTCTAAAATCTCATTTCTATATGAACAGTGACAATTAATTTCGTCTCTTCTTTTCCCAGCTTTTCTTTGGGAAGTACACCATCTGAACATCCACCTAAGTTGAATCTCCAGTACTGGGGAGCATATTTTGAAATTCAAAACATACACAGTGTACACAAATTTGCCAAGGAGGGGACATGAGGAGCCCTTTCTCCTTCATTCTAGTATTTGTTTCAACTGCTATTTTAGCTGGTGTCAGGAAAGCATTTATAACCTCTGCCTTAATATGTTTCCCCCTCTTCTGACTGGAATGGGAACTGATTTTCCTTGTGAATACATGACATAAATCCACCCCCAACTTAATGACCCATGTTTTAATAGCAATTAGCTATAGGCCAGGTGTTCATTCATAGTCTACTGGTGCATTCCTTGGGTGCTAGGTAAGAGTTGCAGCAACGAACTATTAATGCAAACCTCGGAGCTTGCTGCTAATAGGGCTCAGATGTGAGTCTGGCCATGTGATAGTATCATTCAAGGTTACCTGTATCACCAGATTCCAGAGGGAGGGATAGGGCAGTGCAGCAATTGTCAAAGCTGTTATTTCCCTCCTGCAGGTAGGTGGGGATGGTGAGTGGAAGGAGGTAGAGTCTGTGCACTGCTCCTCCCCTTCCCCTAGTACACAAGCTAGCGCAATAGAGCTGGGACAGAGGGGTGATAAGCTGTGGCAATTAAAAAGCTGACACAGAACACATCACCCTAGAGCAAGAAGGAAGCAGGGGACAGATTTTTGATTGTCAAAGTCAATCCATTGCTGACCTGCAACTGGGAGAACATAGCTCTATGGTGCATCTTACTTAAGATGGATGGCAAGTGGCAATGCAGTCTGTAGTAATTTAGCTGCAGAATGGCTATTGGCTCCATGCTGAAGGGAATTCTGTGTTCCATGAAGCCTGAGAGCTGTGGGGTTGGGAGAGATCCCACAAATCTACAACCTACCTCACTCCATCCCACCAGCAGCTGCTCACTCAACGAACTCAGAGATACAATTAATTGTACCTTTTTTGCATTCTGTCATTTGTCTCTTTCAGGTTACATATTCTCACATGATTCCCCTATCCTAGTCACTGTTAGACACCCACATCTAAAATGTTGGCATTTCTGCCTAATTCTATTCGACATTGAAACAGACACAAATCCTGAGATTTTGCCTAGCAAATAGGAATAAGTATTATGCCACCATGTGCCAGCAACGCCCCTCTACCATGTACATTGGCCAAACCGGACAGTCTCTACGCAAAAGAATAAATGGACACAAATCTGACATCAGGAATCATAACATTCAAAAACCGCTAGGAGAAGACTTCAACCTCTCTGGCCACTCAGTAAAAGATTTAAGGGTGGCAATTTTGCAACAGAAAAGCTTCAAAAACAGACTCCAACGAGAAACTACTGAGCTTGAATTAATATGCAAACTAGATACCATTAACTTGGGTTTGAATAGAGACTGGGAGTGGCTGGGTCATTACACATATTGAATCTATTTCCCCATTATAAGTATCCTCACACCTTCTTGTCAACTGACTGAATAGGCCATCTTGATTATCACCACAAAAGTTTTTTTCTCCTGCTGGTAATAGCTCATCTTTACTAATTAGCCTCTCACAGTTTGTATGGCAACTTCCAACTTATCTGTATGTGTGTGTGTGTGTATATATATATATAATCTTCTTACTATATGTTCCATTTTATGCATCCAATGAAGTGAGCTGTAGCCCACGAAATCTTATGCTCCAATAAAGTTGTTAGTCTCTAAGGTGCCACCAGTACTCCTGTTCTTTTTGCAGATACAGACTAACACGGCTACTACTCTGAAACCTAAACATTGACTAAAATGTATAAATCTTATTGCTACCCTACGTTTTGCCCTTTTATGAGCAGCGGGGAAAAAAGGGTTATTCCTCCACATTGTTTCATTTTCAAAAGCTTTCCATGCTTTATCTTAACACTGGTCAGACATTTTTTGAGGAAACTGAAACTTGTCACAGGAATTTATCAGTATTGACAAAACTTTCTCAGGTCCAGGATGGAATCTGAGACAGAACCAGAGAGAGAGAGAGAGAGAGAGCCACCCACCCTAGAGGAGCCAACAGTCCACTGATTAGGGCACTGACCACCAGGAATTGATGAGTCACGGGTTGAAATCTCTCCTCTATAATGAGGCAATGGAGGTGGGAGTTTCCTCTCTCACATTTTTTCATTAAAATGCAAATTGTGTTAGTTTGCTTCCCATGCAAATTAGAAACAAATTTAGAAACCTCAACATTTGTCATGAAGCATAGCACTTGTTTTCTGGCCAGCCCAAAAACTAATTTTAGCTTGTGACAGCACAGTGTTGTTGTCTGCTCTTTAGATAAAGCTCCTTGTGTTATTTATGCACGCTGTACCAAAGAATACTTGAGTAATGCTGTATCAGTATCAGCCCTCTGAGAGGCCTCAAGAAAATAGGATATGTATCTCATGAGATTATTTCCATGGAACAAAATTTTAAATAATATCAATAAATAATGTGACCTGGAGGTACAGTGAACTGTTAACTCTACCTGTGAGTTGCGTGCACAAGCCTCCCCTAGGCTCCTAAACTTTCTGTCACTTGTCTAGTAAACTTCAGCACAAATCTGAATAATTCAACTGGACATACTATGACAAGTGAACCTAAAGAAAACGTTAAAAATCATGCCTGACATGGCAGGAGTTCTAAACTAAGTGCAGAACCCATCAAAATAACCAAAATGAAGGTGACATTGGAGCAGAATGCAGTATCTTCCTATATGGGATTTGAGAAAGTAACAATGCCCTTCTGGAATCTCCATATTTTATATGAAAACATTTACTTTGTTTTAATGAGAGAGATTATGTTTCCCTTCTGTGAGAGCCCTGGATTAGTTAAATTGATCATTGATAAACTGGCCAACATGGTTTAGATAGGACATTCTGCATGAGGTAAAAGGCACTTAAGAGTTGTGGAAAAGCATTGAAACCACTTTTAATGCTTTAGGGAAAAATGTAATTGTACACTGAGGTAGCTCTGCCAATTGCTTCATCCACACACAGATTTTTGCAGCTATAATTTTTTGGTAGGGATGTGATTTTTTTTTTACTGTAATAGCTATAGTGGTACAATCTGTAGTGTGGATGCAGTCATATTTGTATAAACATGCCTTGTATCAGTTTGCCTGATTCCCCCTTCTTATATGGGAACAGCTAAACCAGTATGATGTACCTTTATACTGGTATAACTGCATCCACTCCAGGGGTTTGTTTTACTTTAACTAAGCTGGTATAGTTAAGGGGTTAAAATTTGGGTATAGACAATCCTTAAACCAGGTCTTCAGTGGTAAATTTTGCAGGTTAGAGAGGTGATTTCTTTGCTTCGTTCCTATAACAACAAAAAACCTAGTGTGTTACTTGGGGTTTTCAGAACCCCCAGCAGGGACAACTCAACGATTTCACTCTAGACAGTGTCAGGAATAAATTAATAAGAACACAGCAATTCTGTCTGATTAAGGATTAAATGCAAATAAGCATGCTCTTGTCTAACACTGCAGTTTATTAGATTTAAGCACACACAGAGATAAGCAGAAGCTTTAGAACATCCCAGATATTTAACTAACATCTGGAATGGTATTGAAGACTTAACAGCAGGTTCGCAGTGGCCAGTTGTTCACCTGCCAGGGAGAAAGGGTGGCAGAAAAAATGTCTCTCAAGGTGGCTTCAGAGGACTTCTCCCAAGTACATTCTATTAGATAATCTTTTATAACTAATTTGTACAAAACACATAGGTCATGACAATGCCCTACTGGATCACTACTTTTCCTAACTTTCAGTAACTTTCTAATATCAGAAGCGTCTAGTCTCAAGGTTTTCCAACCATCAAGGCTTTCAGTCTCAGGTGTTTACTTATGTGTCCCCTCCTCCTATTCTCATTTTCAGAAACTGCCAGCTAGATATGACCTTGCTCCTGAAATTAACCCTTAACTATGTTGTGTTCTATTTCATTAATTCGTGGTGGCTGAATGCAGGTAATATGGTTACAATTAACACAATCACATTCTGGGGTATACACACCCCTCAAATCCAGAGCTACTAGTGTAGATGCAGTTATATCAACATGAAAACGCTTTCCTGGTATAACTTATTTAATTTGTGGAACTGGTATGAGTTATAAAAATACTTTTTTGCTGGTATAAGCTGTGCCTAGGAAGGTTTGGTGATAAAGCGAGATCAGTATGACTGTACTGGTGAATCTTTTGTAGCGTAGATTAGGCCCTAGACCAAACTATTTCAATGTACTGTGTAAGTACACACACAAAAAAGCCAATAGAAAAACTGTTTGAAATACATGACACATGCTTAACTTCACTATTTAATGACACTGCTTTTTATTGCTCTTCTCACTTCTGTCTCTCTAGCCTGACTGTAGATTGCAAGCTCTGAGGCTCTGATCCAATGGAAAAAATCCTATTGACTTCAAGAGGCACTGGATCAGGCCTGGGATGAGAGTTGCATTGTCTTGTCTGTAGTGCTTCATGCACACCAGTGGTGCAATACAGACAATAAATAAGGGCGTGGACACTACTGAAACTCTGGGAAATGCTTAGTCATTTTTATTGAACAGACACAGCAAAGTAGTGAAGGGAAAGAGAGGAATGAAAGATGATTAAACTAAGCACAGGACCTTCTAATTAACATAGTTATGTCTCAGCACCATACTGATAAATATTACAATCAATATTCTCATTTGCTACTTTATGGGCACTTAAAAAGAACATGGCATAATCAAAACATTTTTAAAAAATAGAATCCCCTTATACATCATTTTAACCCCCAGAGTAAAGAATAAACACTTATCCCCGGAAACTTTTCCAATTTTGGCCTCAAAGAAACTCAACTCCTCTGCTCTGGGTGACCTTACATGAGTTCAGAAACAAAATTAATCTTCCAGCCCTGCTGAGTAGCTGAAGGAGGCAAATGAAAAGTTGGGTGCTTCTTCAGGAGCTGAATTTCCAGATTAGAAGATTAGGTTATTTCCTGTTTTAAAAAATAAATGTAGACCTGGTTATTTCTTAGGAATATTTTTTTTCCTGTTTGAAAATATAATTCTAAGTCTAAATTATGGCCTTGTCTACACTATGGAGGGAGATAGATCTAAGTTACGCAACTTCAGCTACGTGAATAACGTAGCTGAAGTCGACGTACTAAGATCTACTTGCTGCAGGGTCCACACGACACGATGTTGAGTGGAGACACTCTCCCATCAACTCCCCTTGCACTTCTCATTCAGGGGGAGTATAGGAGTCGACGGGAGAGTGATCGGTGGTCGATTTAGCGGGTCTTTACTAGTCCCACTAAATTGACCGCCGATGCATAGTTCACCACATGTCGAACCTCCAGTAAGTGTAGACAAGCCCTAAAACACCATTGAAGAGTTTTTCATTGTTTTCACTTGCAATATTTCCTTCCAATCCCAGCTAGTTTCCCCAAAGATTCAAATTCCTCTTTTTCATAACAGTTTCCAGTAAGAAATTTTCTTTCCCATCTGGACCCCTATTAGCAAACCACTTAAGCACAACCTGAACTTGAAGCACAAAAAGTGCCATCACTAATCCAACAGAATTTCCAAAATATCACTAATTCTTTCCACTTTCTTTTTGATGACAGTTTTTCTTTCCTAGCAAAATAAAAATCTAACACGTCTATCTTTTTCTCTTCCTCACACAGTCTTGGGGCAAGAGTCCCCCCCCCCGAAACTGAACAGAAGATTGCTAAAATTCCATTGGTATGTTCTGCTGAGGTGACCTTGTGTTTGGTCTTCTGTCTACATAAAAATTGTTTTAAGTTGTCAGAGGGACTCTCATGCATAAAATTCAGTTCTTCCCTTTGGCCTCAGCTATTTGCCTGGATTAGGATAGTCCCAAAATGTCTTCTCTCTTTCCTTCATAGCGTATTTATCAATCAGCCTGAAAGCCACATCATAAAATCCAAATATTAATCAACAACTGAAGATATAAGAAACCAAGGCAAGCAAATTAACATGAATTAGAGACAGCAAGCAAACACATTCCAAGTCCGCTTTACAAAGGACAGAAGCTAAATCACTGTAACAAATATGTGTCCCTATATGAATTGTGTTATTTTAACTACAAGTTTGCCTACACTGCAATCTGAGGTGTGACTGCAGCTTGAATAGACATAGCTGCACATGCATTGTTAAAAATAGCAGTGTAGATGCAGCAGTATAGGCTTCAGCATGGGCTGCACAAGCCTTCTGGGGACCTTAGGTATGTATTCACATTGCTGAAGTCCATGCCACTGCATCATCACCGCTATTTTTAGTATTGTCATATGAGTAGGTCTACACACTGCAATCACACCTTGGATTACAGTGTAGCCATATCCTATGAGGCACACTTGGAACTTCAAAACAGAAATCGAAGTCAGCTTCCCGCTACAGAAGTGCAGGTTTCTTCCACTTGAGTTAAAGCAGAATCTCCTTTAACTATTAGAATTATAGGACATATGTTACATAGATGAACAGTTTTGATTCCATTATCGAGGCAGTGGCATTGTTGCACACTAGTCAGTTCCTCGATAAATAAACAACCAAATCCACAAAAACAGAAACCACATTTGAAACAGGAAAACTTAATTTCAGATTTGACCTTTTAAGAATAAAGAACACAGATCAGCACTCCTTCTCTCCACTGTGTTCCAAACGACTCATTTATTTTATTGTTATATAGTATAGACTGCACCCGAACCAGAGTATTTCTTTGGTGGTGGAAATGATATTTAATCAGATCAGAGTGCTAAAACAGTGGGGCAGATATAAAATAATAACGTGCATTTAGCTCACACATTTGAATAAGGATTTATTGCACAGGATCTGCCTTGCTGGAACAATTGATTTACTCTGCTATCATGAGGTAAAGTGCCACAGCTTATGAAAAATTACTTGTCAGTTACTACTCGTTGCAAATTAGGCACCATATAGTCATCTAGAGCAGAGGTGGTCAAACTACGGCCCACGGGCCACGTCCGGCCCAGCCCCTGAGCTCCTGGCCCGGGAGGCTCACCCCCGGCCCCACCCTTGTGTTCCCCCTCCTTGACAGCCACCTTTGTACTTGGTTTAAATTTAAATCAGAGCTGCTTTGTCTGGAAAAACAACCTTTGGATTTAATTCATCCTTTAATTGTTGCCACCTACCAGTTGCCACTGGAATAAATTTTATGATGACCTTATTGAAACTCTTTAAAATAATTTATTATGCTATGTAACATGCTAATTATAAAACAGTGTCCCATATTGATTGAAAAAATCTAGCAAATTACACAAAAGCAGGTCAGTACAGTACATCCCTTGATAGTTGTATTTGTATTTGGCAATATGAGCATAATATTCTTTGACTCCAAACAAAGAAAATGTTTTGAATATCATGTCTGCAAGTGTCTGGTAAAACAAAAAAGTAATTCTGTCAGTCTGAATAGGATATTAGAAAATATTAATCTGTATTATAACAAAATACCATCTATGTTAAAGTGTACATATTTTAGATAGCTTAGAATCAGCTTGGAGATCTAATGTTATTTATTTTTGTATCTTCTTGACAGGATATCATATTTGATTTTCTTTCAGAGTATACAGAATCAAAATCTTACCTTTGCAATAAAAACAACCCCCACTCATTGGGCTCAGCTTTGCAATACTACATAGGCATTAGTTAATACAAAATAGAATAATAGAATCATAGAATATCAGGGTTGGAAGGGACCTCAGGAGGTCATCTAGTCCAACCCCCTGCTCAAAGCAGGACCAATCCCCAATTAAATCATCCCAGCCAGGGCTTTGTCAAGCCTGACCTTAAAACCTTCTAAGGAAGGAGATTCCACCACCGCCCTAGGTAACACATTCCAGTGTTTCACCACCCTCCTAGTGAAAAAGTTTTTCCTAATATCCAACCTAAATCTCCCCCACTGCTCCTTGTTTTGTCCTTGATTTGTCATCTGCTACCACTGAGAACAGTCTAGAGCCATCCTCTTTGGAACCCCCCTTCAGGTAGTTGAAAGCAGCTATCAAATCCCCCCTCATTCTTCTCTTCCGCAGACTAAACATCCCCAGTTCCCTCAGCCTCTCCTCATAAGTCATGTGTTCCAATCCCCCAATCATTTTTGTTGCCCTCCGCTGGACTCTTTCCAATTTTTCTACATCCTTCTTGTAGGGTGGGGCCCAAAACTGGACACAGTTCTCCAGATGAAGCCTCACCAGTGTCGAATAGAGGGGAACGATCACATCCCTCAATCTGCTGGCAATGCCCCTATTTATACATCCCAAAATGCCATTGGCCTTCTTGGCAACAAGGGCACACTGTTGACTCATATCCAGCTTCTCATCCACTGTAACCCTAGGTCCTTTTCTGCAGAACTGCTGCCGAGCCATTCGGTCCCTAGTCTGTAGCGATGCATGGGATTCTTCTGTCCTAAGTGCAGGACTCTGCACTTGTACTTGTTGAACCTCATCAGATTTATTTTGGGCCAATCCTCCAATTTGTCTAGGTCCCTATCCTATCACTACCCTCCGGTGTATCTACCTCTCCTCCCAGTTTAGTGTCATCTACAAACTTGCTGAGTGTGCAATCCACACCATCCTCCAGATCATTTATGAAGATAATTGAACAAAACCTGCCCCAGGACCAACCCTTCGGGCACTCCACTTGATACCGGCTGCCAACTAGACATGGAGCCATGATCACTACCCGTTGAGCCTGACAATCTAGCCAGCCTTTCTATCCACCTTATAGTCCATTCATCCAGCCCGTACTTCTTTAACTTGATGGCAAGAATACTGTGGGAGACCATGTCAAAAGCTTTGCTAATGTCAAAGAATAACACGTCCACTGCTTTCCCCTCATCCACAGACCCAGTTATCTCATCATAGAAGGTAATTAGATTAGTCAGGCATGACTTGCCCTTGGTGAATCCATGCTGACTTTTCCTGATCACTTTCCTCTCCTCTAAGTGCTTCAGAATTGATTCCTTGAGGACCTGCCCCATGATTTTTCCAGGAACTGAGGTGAGGCTGACTGGCCTGTAGTTCCCAGGATCTTCCTTCTTCCCTTTTTTAAAGATGGGCACTACATTAGCCTTTTTCCAGTCATCCGGGATTTCCCCCGATTGCCATGAGTTTCCAAAGATAATGGCCAATGGCTCTGCAATCACATCCATCGACTCCTTTAGCACTCTCGGATGCAACGCATCCGGCCCCATGGACTTGTGCATGTCCAGCTTTTCTAAATAGTCCCAAACCACTTCTTTCTCCACAGAGGGCTGGTCACCTCCTCCTCATGCTGTGCTGCCCAGTGCAGTAGTCTGAGAGCTGACCTTGTTCGTGAAGACAGAGACAAAGAAAGCATTGAGTACATTAGCTTTTTCCACATCCTCTGTCACTAGGTTGCCTCCCTCATTCAGTAAGGGGCCCACACTTTCCTTGACTTTTTTCTTTTAGCTAACATACCTGAAGAAACCCTTCTTGTTACTCTTAACATCTCTTGCTAGCTGCAACTCCAGGTGTGATTTGGCCTTCCTGATTTCACTCCTGCATGCCCAAGCAATATTTTTATACTCATCCCTAGTCATTTGTCCAACCTTCCACTTCTTGTAAGCTTCTTTTTTGTATTTGAGATTAGCAAGATTTCACTATTAAGCCAAGCTGGTTGCCTGCCATATTTATTATTCTTTCTACACATCGGGATGGTTTGTCCCTGTAACCTCAATAAGGATTCTTTAAAATACAGCAAGCTCTCCTGGACTCCTTTCCCCCTTATGTTATTCTCCCAGGGGATCTTGCCCATCAGTTCCCTAAGGGAGTCAAAGTCTGCTTTTCTGAAGTCCAGGGTCCGTATTCTGCTGCTCTCCTTTCTTCCCTGTGTCAGGATCCTGAACTCGACCATCTCTTGGTCACTGCCTCCCAGGTTCCCATCCACTTTTGCTTCCCCTACTAATTCTTCCCGGTTTGTGAGCAACAGGTCAAGAAGAGCTCTGCCCCTAGTTGGTTCCTCTGGCACTTGCACCAGAAAATTGTCCCCTACATTTTCCAAAAACTTCCTGGATTGTCTGTGCAATGCTGTGTTGCTCTCCCAGCAGATATCAGGGTGATTGAAGTCTCCCATGAGAATCAGGGCCTGCGATCTAGTAACTTCTGCGAGTTGCTGGAAGAAAGCCTCGTCCACCTCATCCCATTGTCCAGTGGTCTATAGTAGACTCCCACCACGGCATCACCCTTGTTGCTCACACTTCTAAACTTAATCCAGAGACTCTCAGGTTTTTCTGCAGTTTCATACTTGAGCTCTGAGCAGTCATACTGCTCCCTTACATATAGTGCAACTCCCCCACCTTTTCTGCCCTGCCTGTCCTTCCTGAACAGCTTATATCCATCCATGACAGTACTCCAGTCATGTGAGTTATCCCACCAAGTCTCTGTTATTCCAATCGCATTATAATTCCTTGACTTTGCCAGGACTTCCAGTTCTCCCTGCTTGTTTCCAAGGCTTCTTGCATTTGTGTATAGGCACTTGAGATAACCCGCTGATCGCCCCTCTTTCTCAGTATGAGGCAGCAGCCCTCCCCTTTCACGCGCTCCTGCTCATGCTTCCTCCCAGTATTCCACTTCCCCACTTACCTCAGGGCTTTCTTCTCCTTCCCCCGGTGAACCTAGTTTAAAGCCCTCCTCACTAGGTTAGCCAGCTTGCTTGCAAAGATGCTCTTCCCTCTCTTCGTTAGGTGGAGCCCATCTCTGCCTAGCACTCCTCCTTCTTGGAACACCATCCCATGGTCAAAGAATCCAAAGCCTTCTCTCCGACACCACCTGCGTAGCCATTCGTTGACTTCCATGATTCGATGGTCTCTACCCAGGCCTTTTCCTTCCACGGGGAGGATGGACGAGAAGACCACTTGCACCTCAAACTCCTTTATCCTTCTTCCCAGAGCCACGTAGTCTGCAGTGATCCGCTCAAGGTCATTCTTGGCAATATCATTGGTGCCCACGTGGAGAAGCAGGAAGGTGTAGTGATCCGAGGGCTTGATGAGTCTCAGCAGTCTCTCCGTCACATCGCGAATCTTAGCTCCTGGCAAGCAGCAGACTTCTCCGTTTTCCCGGTCAGGGCAGCAGATAGATGACTCAGTCCCCCTGAGGACAGAGTCCCCACCCACCACCACCCACCTCCTCCTCTTGGGAGTGGTGGTCGTGGAACCCCCATCCCTAGGACAGTGCATCTCATGCCTTCCAATTGGCGGAGTCTCCTTCCCTCAGACATATCATCTGGTGCACTCTCCGCATTAGTACCTGTGGCGAGAACATGAAGACGGTTACTTATTTGTGTCGGTGTTGCTGGTACATGGACATTCCCCTTTTTTTTTCTGGAGGTCACATGCTGCCAAATTTCTTCACCGTTCTCCTGTCCCTGATGTGCAGCCTGCTCTGAATCATCAGAGCATTGTGCCCGTAGAAGCATATCCTGACGTCTGTCCAGGAAATCTTCAGTTTTTCTTATGCAACGCAGGGTCGATACCTGTTGCTCTAGACCTTGAACCTTCTCTTCCAATATGGAGACCAGCTTGCACTTTGTACAGACAAAGTCGCTTCTGTCCTGTGGAAGAAAGACAAACATAGCACATCCAGTGCAGGTCACAACAGCTGAACACCCCCCATCCATATCACCTTCCTTCTACAAGCTTCCTCAGGAGTTGTAGTAATTACTCAGAGAATCTGGCAAGATGTAAGCCTCAGTGGGCTCTCCCCAGGCGAACTCCCAGGCAAACGCCTTCTGTTAGCTGCTGTGCTGTTCGCTGCTCGGTAAAGTATTTAGATCATTGTCATAAATATAAAGGGAAGGGTAACAGCCTTTATGTATGCAGTAACATAAAATCCCTCTTGGCCGGAGGTACAGAGTCACTTACCTGTAAGGGGTTAATCAATTCAATTAACCTAGTTGGCACCTGACCAGAAGGACCAATGGGGAAAGAAGATACTTTCAAATTTGGGGTGGGGGGCGGGGAGGTTTTGTTTGTGTTCTCTTTGTTTGTTCCCTCTCGGGACAGAGAGAGAGAGACCAAGCAGGCAAACCAGGTCCTAAAAAGATACCTGAAATAATATCTCTAAAATTTCAGCAATTGTAAGTAAAGGCAAGGAAATGCATTAGATTATCTTTTGTTTTAGCTTGTGAATTTTCCCTATGCGAAGAGGTAGTTTTATTCCTGTTTTTTGTAACTGTGAAGTTAAAGCCAGAGGGGAGTCCTCTGTGTTTTAAATCTTTTCTTACCCTGTAAAATTATCTTCCATCCTGATTTTGCAGGTGTGATTCTTTTACATTTTTCTTTATAATAAAGTTCTTCTTTAAAGAACCTGATTGATTTTTAGTGTCCTAAAAACTGAAGGGTTTAGTCTGAGCTCACTTTGTTAACCTATTGGATAGTATATTATTCTCAAGTTTCCCTGGGAAAGAGGGTGAAGGCGCTTGGGGGGATATTTGGGGGGAAATAGCTACTCCAAGTGGTCCTTTTCCTGAATCTTTGTCTAAATCACTTGGTGGTGGCAGCAATAGTGTCCAAGGACAAGGAAAGAATTTGTGCCTTGGGGAAGTTTTTAACCTAAGCTGGTACTTATATGCTTACGGGGTCTTTCATGCAGATTCCCACATCTGTACCCCAGAGTTCAGAGTGGGGAGGGAACCCTGACAATCATTAATCTCTGGCATGAAAAAATCTGGCAGTGAGAGTTAAAATACATGTGTACTTTCACATAACAAATATGCAGCAGATCTACATATTCTGGCTTTAACTTGCTTAGAGCTTCATTACACAT
This sequence comes from Lepidochelys kempii, assembly GCF_965140285.1. NCBI lineage: Eukaryota > Metazoa > Chordata > Testudines > Cheloniidae > Lepidochelys > Lepidochelys kempii. Next base: position 183,017,212 of record NC_136380.1, read on the forward strand.
TTCAGCAGGCCACACCCTGGTATGCTGAGCAACAGCAAAACACTCACTTATGTTCAAGAATATTAGTCAGTACCGTTCAATGTTTAATAAGTTCTATGTATTTATTTATATGAAATTTTTAGATAACTGGTCCACCTGTGAATGCCTCCCTAACATCACCAGGTGGATTGTCTAATAACCAGCATGTTAATGGACAGCTGTAGCAGTAGAGAAGGCAGGTGATGCTAACAGTAGCAGGGAAAGGGAGGAAGTAAAGTAGGAGGCTGATGATGATCACTGATCTTGTTTGCGCTGACTGCTCCTGCTCTCTGATTCCTATGACACCAGGGCCAGGCATCAGCATAAGCAGCAGTTATTAGCAGCTATGAGTAGTCAGCAAACAGGTGACAGGAAGAGAGGGTCTATCAAAAAGAACAATTTCCTCCCTAAAAGATGGAAGGGATGAAAGATGTGAGGGCATCAGATAAAAGCAAGGAAAAAGGTGGAGCAGCAAGAAATCTTTGGGAAAACTGAGGTGGAAGGCATGAGTTTGACAAAATGGTACTCCAAATGGAGGACCAGATGGCATAACTTGGTCCTCCTGTAAGGACCAGCTTATACACTCCGAACAAATGATTACACAGTATTTACAGAGAATTTTTCAGCAGGGATGTGGTGGTCCAAAATCCTGGAGCAAATCCTATCAATTTCTAATGATCAAGGAGACTGTTCTCATGGCGAATGAGCACAACTCCCATTATTGTAAGCTCTTTGGGACAGGGACTGTTATTTTGTTATGTGTTTGTACAGTGCCTAAGAATTCACAATAAGGTCCTTACTAATGTAATTTAAATAAGGTCCTATTTAATTTAAATTACATTAATATTATTGGATTCTTTATATTTTGCATTGCAGTAGTGCTCAAAAACACACACTGAGATTGGAACCTACTGCAGTAGGTGCTGTACAAACCTATGGAAAGATATGGTTGGAAATCCTGGATGAGTGGCAAAACTTCTGCGGTCTTCTGTGGGGCCAGGATCTCAGCACTGGTCTCTGCCCCAAGGAGTTTACAATCTAATTAAAGACCACCAACATTCTGAGAAGGTGGAGTGAAGTGAAATCACATACATAACATTTATATATATATATATTGAATTTAAAAAGCACTTTAACTATCTTTTCTTATAACCAGCTTATCTTTCAGTCATGGCCTTATTTTGACCAGAATATCTGTGAATAAGTCATGTGATGTTTATGTTAATTGATACTTAGCTGAAATGTTGCAACTAAATCCATGAAAGAAATATGTCAAGCACAAGATGGAAAATATTATCCAAGTATAGCATTTTTCCATGAGTTGCACTAAAAATAGTAGTCAGTAACATACCTTGTATTTATGGTGTTTCAGGAACACATTTAATTTCAATTTGTATTTCATGTGATCTAGGTTCTAAGTGCAATTTTACAAATACTTTACCTCCAGATAAATTACCCAGTAAATCATCACTTGGTAATGGGCACTTTAGTTTTCATGCTGATTTTGTTAAATGCACTCCTTTGTAGTCTCACAGTCATGGTCCCATTTTTCTCTGGGATATTTCCTTTAAGAATTTGCAAAAAGAGCTACATTGTTTGCTGTTGACAGCTTTTTGCTGAGATTCTTTATGTACTCCCAAACAGTTCTCTAGTCCACACCTAAAAACCTCATGGCAGAAGTATGCCTGATTCTACAGTCAAAAAACACTTAACTGAAACAGAATCTAATTTTATAAATTACTGTTAAAATCTGAGAATATGCAGCAATTCCACAAGAACGTCATTTTATTTCAAGCTGTCCTTGAGTAAAAGGCATTACCATTTGTTCGTTTTAAAAAAAACTGTGTCTGTCCTTGGTGTTAATAGATTTTTAAAAATGAATATAAAATTTGACACCTTTTTAGCCATGTTGCACGATCCTGGTTTAGTTGATTCTCATGCCAGTTAAGGAATTCAAAAAGCTTTAGGCACATAAATCAGGTTTGAATGGGGGCAAATAGGTACAGTAAATGACTCATGCAGTCACAGAAATTGATCATATAATGTAACATATGCAATAATGTTATGTAGTGAAATAAAATAAGACATATTGTAAAGAACTGAACAAGCTTCTAGAGTTTGACTTTTATTTGATTTTTATAGTTTGTATTGTATCTGTTGCCTGGCAGTGACCATTATAAAAAGGTTGTCAAAGATTCAGGGATGACACTGGTTTTACACTCTTAACTGTCTGAAACATTATCTTTTGAGGCACCTGCAACAATGGAAAGTCTGGCCATTTAATAAATATAATATTAAGATAAAATAAAAATAGAAAATAATAAACTTGCAAAATTTAGGTAAGTTGTTCCAATGGTTAATTACTCTGACTGTTAAAAAGGCATGCCTTATTTCTAGTTTAATTTGTCTAGCTTCAGCTTACATCCATTGGATTTCTATGCTTTTCAGAGCTGAGTGAAAATTGTAATTTCCATCTCACAGGACATTTCAATAGTTCAGCTTTTGTTTTGTGTCATGTAAAGTTAACAAAAATGATTTGGAAATATCAAAACTTTTCATTTCAAGTCAGTTTGACATTAATCTGCATCTACCTAAGATGCTTCAGTTCTTCATCTGAGTTGCAGTTCAGGCAGGAGTGAAAGTACACTGATATGGGCCGGTATGGTGTACCAGTAAAAAGTAGCCACTGGTACCATCGTTGCTCCTTTTGCCCCCCGCCGATGGAGCCAGCTGCTCTGGGTCAGCGATTTAAAAGGGTCCGGGGCTCCTGGCTGCTGCTACCTCGGTGGTGACCGGCACCCCAGGCCCTTTAAATCACCTCCAGAGCCCTGGGAGGCACGGGCCAGGCAGCGCGCATGGGTTGAGTGGGGGAGGCTGACCCCCAGCCCTTCTGCCCGAGGCCCACCCCTTCTGCCCAAGGATGCATACCGGTAAGTGTTTAACGTTACTTTCACCCCTGAGTTCTGGTGCCTCATGCCCTCATTCTTTCCTATATGTTGTGTACCCAGGTCAAATTATATCCCCCGGGGAGCACCACAGTCATGGGAATGCCATGATGCACCCCAAAGTCAGAGGTGAAACTGTGGCTCATCATGGGAGATGTCGTCCAGTCAAAGAGCCGAGCCCACATCAGAGAATGAACCAGGATGCATCTGAACTACAACTCTTGTCAGATGTTGTGTACCCTTAGGCATATGCATTTTAGTGTTGAACTGACTCAACAATTAATATTTGGCAACATTGAAATTTTTCACACAAAAATTTCAGTTATGGTGAAGCTGCATTTTCTGTAGAAAAAAAAGACAAAAATTCTCAGTTAGCTCTAATAATTTTACAATATATCAGATTTATTCTATCTACTTTCATGTTTTCTATTCTGCTTGCCATTTTAATGATTTTAATAAATACATAGTGCAACTTAACTCAGAATTAATCTCTGCATTAAATAATGCACAAATAAAATATAAATGTGTTATAATTAGCACATAGCTCATAGATTTCCCCTAAACCTTAAAACATGGTGAACTATTTACTATAATTACAGATTATTCCCTACAAATTCAATCTTTTGAAATCAACTGAAACTGCCAGTGACTTCTGCAGGAGGTAGATTGGGTCCCAAATTGTTAAATTGAGAAACAAAAAGCTTAGGAAAAGTTATGGTTTCAAATATGTTTCAATGACATCTAGTTACCATCCTAAAACAATGTTGTACATTCATTACAAATAAACTTTAAGATAAAACAAAACAAATGTTTGAAATTATGGAAATGAACAGGAAAGGGATTCAGCCAATTCCTCACAGCCATATCATCCTTTCATTGCTCTCTTACCCTAACACAATACCCTTTCTCATTTTTCTTGATTACATTTGTATCTTAACATATTGCTGGGTCTTTATATGCATCCCAAAAATGCACCTTGTGCATTCATTTACGCCTGTGCAAACTGCTGCCATCCCAGATTAATAGCATTTTACACTGTGTTTGCACAGGTGTATGAGTACATGAGATGAAAGGCCATCAAAGATCAGGTTCAAAGTCCAATGTGGCAGAGTTATCGGGGCTTTTGGAATTTGACTTTTGCATTTCCTAATCCTGAGAGGCAACCATGCCCCCTTAATTTCGCATAACAGGTTTTTTGGTGTATAATGTTATTTAAACCAGTTGAATTATCCTAATTAAAACCCAGGGTAACTCTGGCATCTAGTCCTTTTGTTCTAGCCCCTAGACAACACAGTAGTGCGGATGAACCCAGAGGCATTGCTTTTTGTTTTCTGTTCATTTGTTGTGTGGATTTAAAATATTTTAGTGGGCAGGAAAGTGAGAAACTGCTACCATTGGCTAGAGCCAAGAATAGTTCAGATATGAGCTATATCAGGTTCTCTATACAGGCTTGCTAGCGCACCTCCATCCAAAACTGTGAGTTGAGTCCTGGGCCTTTGCTGAACACATTGCCAGCTGCACGAAGCAGTGCCAAAATGTATGGCAAACATAAACAAACATCCATATGTTTAGAGCACTGAACTTGGTATGTTTGTGACCTGGGGTCTGATTTAAGCCTAGATCTCTGGAAACAAAAAAAAAAACTAGTGTATTGACTAACTATGCCATCTAGTTCTCTTTTAAAGTAATCCTATTATGTAATGAATTAAGATGAGAAATTTTAGTATAGCTGAATTTGAGTTAACTAATCCCTCCAAGCAGTCGGATTCTAAATGAAAATATTTCTGCTGTATCTAGGCCAAGTCTGAAAACATCGCAGTATTTCTCATATACAGATTAATTCAACATTATTAGTTTACATAATTTTTAACAATAATATGTTCATGCAAGAGGCTTAATTTGAAAACATATTTTGACAAAATCCCCAGCATAATTTACTCACATCACAGCCAAACAGTCAATAAAAGAGACCTACATTTGTATTAATTGTGGATGTTGCTGAGAAACAGGCTTATCTTAAGTTTATAAATGGTAATGTCTGAATCTTACCATTGAATGGCCATTTAAGCATTAAGTTTTCTCTAAGAGCATATGTCAGGTGTGACAACTGGCACAGAGATTCATCATGAAAAGTGGATCAGCTGCCACTGATAGCAGCACCTAGAGGTGAAAAAACAAGCATGACGAGAAGGGAATGTTTCAGAAGACCTTAAAACCAATTCAGCAAACCAACCACAGGAGGAAAGGGGAAATTACAATATTTGCATGAAAATATTACGACTGCAAGACATTCAATTATGGTAATTTAAAGAATGAAAGGACTTGAGGTTCCTTCTGAGATGAGGATTCAGAGGTGAATTCTTCATGCTGCCAGGAGCCTTGTGCTTGATAAGCAGTAGCTACTGGAGACTCCAGATTAGGTGTTCCCTCAAGGGCAGTTTCCTGATTAAAAAGAAAAAGAGAAAAAATGTTATTAATAGCAAAACATAGTTTGTTAAATAAGGTGAAGAATGACTGGACAGGGAATGACTGGGCACTTAAACCTGAAGTTTTGTGTAAGACTACAAGCATTCTTCAGCACAGTAAACAATGAACGACCCCATCTAAAAGAAGATGATGTGCCATTCACTACAGAGGAGCCAAATATATCACAGAATCATAGCTAATGCAGGTGGGAAAGAGATAACAGGCCATCCAGTTCCCTTTCCTGAAATTTGGAGACTATCCCTACAGACAGAATTCTCCTTCTGTGCTATCTCTGAATATCTCCAGCCATCAGAAAAAAAAATACACCTTTTTTCGAGGTTCAGTGAACCATAAGGAAAGCTCTTGATCCTCACTAAAGGTGAGAATAATAAGGGCTTTACAAGTTGCCTGCCCATGCTACTAGGTCATCTTAAAAGATGAAGCAGAAACACACATACATTTTATCCATCTATATGATATCTATAAAAGCACACATAAAATGTATCATTTCTGACGGGAAAGGGTATATTTTAAACACCTTCTTAAAGCTATGAGAAGGATAAAGATAAATGAACCATCTATCCTACTACTTTGCCAGTGCCTTTTCAAAGATGGCAAGTCCCTACACATGCTAGAACTGCCATTCACATCAAGGGGAGTTTTATCTAAGGACTGCAGGGCTGGGCCCTTATTTAAGCAGATCTCTATACATAAAACAAAACCAAAAGAAAGACTTAATCCTCAGCACTGGTCACAGCTGTGGGGATCAGGAAGGAAAAGCTACAAATAAGCCTTTTGCAGCTCCCCAATCCTGGGTCTGGCTGTGTTCTGTCCCTGTTCTTGGCAGTGTATACAACAGCATCTGGGCAAGTGTCATAGCCATGGAACACTGGGGAGCCATGTGCTCCAGCTATGCCCCCTTGCTTCTAGCCACACCCCCTATTACAGGAACTGGCAGGGGTGATGGTGTTTCTATATCACCTAGTGATTTCACCCAAGCCAGCAGAATTTGCATCTGGCCAGTTATAATGGCTTATTAACCCTTTTGCACTACTAGAGTAGAACAAAGGGGTCAGAGCAAGACTAAGGATCAGATCCAAAGTGTTTATAAGGATGCAAAATGAATGTGTAAAATAAAGTACAGTAAAGGGAAGGAGTACCAGAACATTAAGTAGTGGTTAAAGCCTCAGGATATTATTGATTTCAGAGTAACAGCCGTGTTAGTCTGTATTCGCAAAAAGAAAAGGAGTACTTGTGGCACCTTAGAGACTAACCAATTTATTTGAGCATAAGCTTTTGTGAGCTACAGCTCACTTCATCGGATGCATACTGTGGAAAGTGTAGAAGATCTTTTTATATACACACAAAGCATGAAAAAATACCTCCTCCCACCCCACTCTCCTGCTGGTAATAGCTTATCTAAAGTGATCACTCTCCTTACAATGTGTATGATAATCAAGTTGGGCCATTTCCAGCACAAATCCAGGTTTTCTCACCCCTCCCCACACACAAACCCACTCTCCTGCTGGTAATAGCTTATCTAAAGTGACCACTCTTCTTACAATGTGTATGATAATCAAGGTGGGCCATTTCCAGCACAAATCGAGGGTTTAACAAGAATGTCTGAGGAGGGAGCAGGGGTAGGAAAAAACAAGGGGAAATAGGTTACCTTGCATAATGACTTAGCCACTCCTAGTCTCTATTCAAACCTAAGTTAATTGTATCAAATTTGCAAATAAATTCCAATTCAACAGTTTCTCGCTGGAGTCTGGATTTGAAGTTTTTTTGTTGTAGTATAGCAACTTTCATATCTCTAATCGTGTGACCAGAGAGACTGAAGTGTTTTCCGACTGGTTTATGAATGTTCTAATTCTTGACATCTGATTTGTGTCCATTTATTCTTTTACGTAGAGACTGTCCAGTTTGACCAATGTACATGGCAGAGGGGCATTGCTGGCACATGATGGCATATATCACATTGGTAGATGTGCAGGTGAACGAGCCTCTGATAGTGTGGCTGATGTTATTAGGCCCTGTGATGGTATCCCCTGAATAGATATGTGGGAACAGTTGGCAACGGGCTTTGTTGCAAGGATAGGTTCCTGGGTTAATGGTTCTGTTGTGTGGTATTTGAGCTGGTGAGTATTTGCTTCAGGTTGGGGGGCTGTCTGTAGGCAAGGACTGGCCTGTCTCCCAAGATTTGTGAGAGTGTTGGGTCATCCTTCAGGATAGGTTGTAGATCCTTAATAATGCGTTGGAGGGGGTTTAGTTGGGGGCTGAAGGTGACGGCTAGTGACGTTCTGTTATTTTCTTTGTTAGGCCTGTCCTGTAGTAGGTGACTTCTGGGAACTCTTCTGGCTCTATCAATCTGTTTCTCCACTTCAGCAGGTGGGTATTGTAGTTGTAAGAATGCTTGAGAGAGATCTTGTAGGTGTTTGTCTCTGTCTGAGGGGTTGGAGCAAATCCGGTTGTATCACAGAGCTTGGCTGTAGACGTTGGATCGTGTGGTGTGGTCAGGGTGACAGCTGGAGGCATGTAGGTAGGAATAGCGGTCAGTAGGTTTCTGGTATAGGGTGGTGTTTATGTGACCATCATTTATTAGCACTGTAGTGTCCAGAAAGTGGATCTCTTGTGTGGACTGGACCAGGCTGAGGTTGATGGTGGGATGGAAATTGTTGAAATCATGGTGGAATTCCTCAAGGGCTTCTTTTCCATGGGTCCAGATGATGAAGATGTCATCAATATAGCGCAAGTAGAGTAGGGGTGTTAGGGGACGAGAGCTGAGGAAGCGTTGTTCTAAGTCAGCCATAAAAATGTTGGCATACTGTGGGGCAATGCGGTACCCATATCAGTGCCGCTGATCTGAAGGTATACATTGTCCCCAAGTGTAAAATAGTTATGGGTAAGGACAAAGTCACAAAGTTCAGCCACCAGGTTAGCCGTGACATTATCGGGGATAGTGTTCTTGATGGCTTGTAGTCCATCTTTGTGTGGAATGTTGGTGTAGAGGGCTTCTACATCCATAGTGGCCAGGATGGTGTTATCAGGAAGATCACAGATGGATTGTAGTTTCCTCAGGAAGTCAGTGGTGTCTCGAAGGTAGCTGGGAGTGCTGATAGCATAGGGCCTGAGGAGGGAGTCTACATAGCCGATAATCCTGCTGTCAGGGTGCCAATGCCTGAGATGATGGGGCGCCCAGGATTTCCAGGTTTATGGATCTTAGGTAGTAGATAGAATATCCCAGGTCGGGGTTCCAGGGGTGTGTCTGTGCGGATTTGATCTTGTGCTTTTTCAGGGAGTTTCTTGAGCAAATGCTGTAGTTTCTTTTGGTAACTCTCAGTGGGATCAGAGGGTAATGGCTTGTAGAAAGTAGTGTTGGAGAGCTGCCGAGCAGCCTCTTGTTCATATTCCGACCTATTCATGATGACAACAGCACCTCCTTTGTCAGCCTTTTTGATTATGATGTCAGAGTTGTTTCTGAGGCTGTGGATGGCATTGTGTTCTGCATGGCTGAGGTTATGGGGCAAGTGATGCTGCTTTTCCACAATTTCAGCCCATGCACATCGGCGGAAGCACTCTATGTAGAAGTCCAGTCTGCTGTTTCGACAGCAATGCCCCTCTACCATGTACATTGGTCAAACTGGACAGTCTCTACGTAAAAGAATAAATGGACACAAATCAGATGTCAAGAATTAGAACATTCATAAACCAGTCGGAAAACACTTCAGTCTCTCTGGTCACGCGATTACAGACATGAAAGTTGCTATATTACAACAAAAAAACTTCAAATCCAGACTCCAGCGAGAAACTGTTGAATTGGAATTTATTTGCAAATTTGATACAATTAACTTAGGTTTGAATAGAGACTAGGAGTGGCTAAGTCATTATGCAAGGTAACCTATTTCCCCTTGTTTTTTCCTACCCCTGCTCCCTCCTCAGACGTTCTTGTTAAACCCTGGATTTGTGCTGGAAATGGCCCACCTTGATTATCATACACATTGTAAGAAGAATGGTCACTTTAGATAAGCTATTACCAGCAGGAGAGTGGGTTTGTGTGTGCGGGGGGGGGGGTGAGAAAACCTGGATTTGTGCTGGAAATGGCCCAACTTGATTATCATACACATTGTAAGGAGAGTGATCACTTTAGATAAGCTATTACCAGCAGGAGAGTGGGGTGGGAGGAGGTATTTTTTCATGCTTTGTGTGTATATAAAAAGATCTTCTACACTTTCCACAGTATGCATCCGATGAAGTGAGCTGTAGCTCACAAAAGCTTATGCTCAAATAAATTGGTTAGTCTTTAAGGTGCCACAAGTACTCCTTTTCTTTTTTCAGGATATTATCTAAACTAAAGGTTTGAAATGTGAAATTAGTGGAACTCTGATTAACTTCCATGCTGACTGAGTGGAACATTTCTCTGAGATGACCCCAAGGGAGCAAGCAGAATTCTCTAATGTGAAACAGGAACAAAAAGATATTCACCATCAAAGGCTTGACTAAGTTTGGAGCTGACAGGGGAATCAGAGTGGAATCCCCTTTCTAGTATGGTAACTTGTACTCAGAATTAAAGGGGAAAATTAGTTAGCTAAACACAAGCTACATGAACGAATAATAGAAACACACTGAGATACTGTGAAAGCATCTTTGGTGGTACTGTATGTCTTCTGAAATATTTGGAATTCTCTAACAGGCCAAAGACAAATAGTCCTCCAACTGCTGTGTTATTTCAGGGAGAATTTCTGATTTGAATTTTGAAAGCGTAGGGAGTTTTGGATGACGCTTGTCTATGAATATCCTAAGCCATTCTGAATCCAACACCATGGACTTCTGGCTCAGCAGAGAAAGGAGGCTATTATTTGCCTTACTTGATGTATGAAATGAGAATAATTCATGTATAAAGACATCTGGAACAAAAAAAAAAATCTCAAGCCATCTTTCTCTGCAATAAAGTAACATATAAAGTATTTGATATGAGTCTTAAAAAATATAAAAGTGTGAAGCAGGGAGATTGTCTTCACATTAAAATATTTGCTCCGGGTCAAGCTGAATAATGTTTAAGACAAACAATAAAGAGGGTTTTGTTAATTATCCAAATGATATAATGAAGAGGCTGCAGTAGCCAGCTCTCATTACAAACTCTTTTTTTTAGTCCCCTATAACTTTGGTGTGGAAAAGTATTTTGTCCTGGAAATTGCCATACTTATCCTACAGGGAATGGCAAATAATGAATTCTCCTGTAAAAAATGCAGAAAGAAACAGGGATTGTAGGTCGTTATTCTTCCTCTAATTCCAGGCTTCCCACACTAGTTACATCTCCTTGGAAAAAGGTGTACATGGCAGAGGGGCACTGCTGGCACATGATGGCATATATCACATTGGTGGATGTGCAGGTGAATGAGCCTCTGATAGTGTGGCTGATGTTATTAGGCCCTATGATGGTGTCCCCTGAATAGATATGTGGACAGAGATGGCAATGGGCTCTGTTGCAAGGATAGGTTCCTGGGTTAGTGGTTCTGTTGTGTGGTGTGTGGTTGCTGGTGAGTATTTGCTTCAGGTTGGGGGGATGTTTGTAAGTAAGGACTGGCCTGTCTCCCAAGATCTGTGAGAGTGATGGGTTGTCCTTCAGGGTAGATTGTAGATCCTTGATGATGCACTGGAGAGGTTTTAGTTGGCGGCTGAAGGTGATGGCTAGTGGTGTTCTGTTCTTTTTTTTGTTGGGCCTGTCCTGTAGTAGGTGACTTCTGGATACTCTTCTGGCTCTGTCAATCTGTTTCTTCACTTCCGCAGGTGGGTATTGTAGTTGAAAGAACGCTTCATAGAGATCTTGTAGGTGTTTGTCTCTGTCTGAGGCTCTCGTCCCCTCATGCCCCTACTCTACTTGCGCTACATTGATGACATCTTCATCATCTGGACCCATGAAAAAGTTGTGTGCCAGCAATGCCCCTCTGCCATGTACATGGGCCAAACTGGACAGTCTCTATGTAAAAGAATAAATGGACACAAATCAGACGTCAAGAATTATAACATTCAAAAACCAGACGGAGAACACTTCAATCTCTCTGGTCACTCGATTACAGACCTAAGAGTGGCAATTCTTCAACAAAAAAAAACATCAAAAACAGACTGCAACGAGAGACTGCTGAATTGGAATTAATTTGCAAACTGGATACAATTAACTTAGGCTTGAATGGAGACTGGGAGTGGATGGGTCATTACACAGAGTAAAACTATTTCACCATGTTTATTCCCCCACTCCCACTGTTCCTCAGACATTCTTGTCCACTCCTGGAAATGGCCCACCTTGATTATCACTACAAAAGGCTTTTTCCCCCCGTTCTCCTGCTGGTAAGATCTCACCTTACCTGATCACTCTCGTTACAGTGTGTATGGTAACACCCATTCTTTCATATTCTCTAAGTATATAAATCTTCCCACTGTATTTTCCACTGAATGCATCCGATGAAGTGAGCTGTAGCTCACAAAAGCTTATGCTCAAATAAACTTGTTAGTGTCTAAGGTGCCACAAATACTCCTTTTCTTTTTGCGGATACAGACTAACACGGCTGCTACTCTGAAACCTGGTGATTTTTGTGTAATTTTTCACCAATCTTACTTCCATTGATTTAATTGGGACTTAAGGTTGATCAGCATCTCACAAACTTTGTGGGATAATGACTGTACCACATCTTTAAGTGCAGGATGTGGGGGCAAATTTGTCTGCCTGACCAAATGACAGGAACAGTGCTTTATGACTGGGTGGGGGGAGATAGAGAGGTAAGCTGCTGCAAAATGGGACAAGGGACCAGCGTGGCAACACTGAGTCATCTCCTGGGAACTGGATGTGAGGAAGGCTTAAAAGGGGCCTGTTACACAGAGCAGGCTGAGCAGTACCCATCCTCCCTCCCCTTTAGGTGAAATACAAGACCTGGTGTGGGAATTGCACTAGCTGTCCCTTTTTCTAGCAGGGCTGGGAAGGAATTTTTCCTTTACCACCAGATTGGTTTGGGTTAAGTTGTGGGTTCTTCACCTTCCCCACAGTGGGTTCAGGGAGGACTCTGTTGACATATGGCATGAAGGGTGGTAGGCTATATCTTGCAACTCATTATATTTGTGGTGCGGATGCCCAGTACTCCATAGGGAAGGTATACAGTGACCAGATAAATGGCTTGGAAAAGGACTTTAAAAGGAGGTGTTCATTAAAGTAACAGAATGGGGGAAGGGTATGATTGGTTTGGCAGGCAGCCAATCCCCTTTCTTATAGCCAATCTTAACCCTCCTACGAGGTGGGAGGTGGATGGTAAGATCCCAGCAATGGGTTGGCTGGGGAAAAAAGAGGGGGAGCTGACGGAAGCCCCTTGGGTAATTATTGAATAAAATGGTGTTACTTACATTGTACACGTTTATCTGCTGGGTAGTCCCTTACATCTAATAATAAAGTTGCCACCAGATTAAAATTGTATCAATGTCTCCTGTCCTTCTTTTGGTATGGGACAATGGAAAAAGACCTTAGATCACTGAAATGCTGTGCTTGTGTCTTGACCACTTGATTCCATTGCTCCACAGGCAGATTGTTTAAACTCTTTGTGCCTGCTTATGCCATCTATAAAATGGGCATAATAATGCTCATCCATTTTAGTCAAGGGCTTTAAGAACTGCAGATGAAAAAAGCCATATTCAGCTGCAAAGCATTATACCTATTTTACAGGATGGAAAAAGGACACCAACAAAAGCTGAATAACTTGTTGACCAGCACTGTGGTATAAATGGATTAGATCTTAATCAAATAAATGAAAGTTAAGAGTACTCAGCACCTCCTGGGATTTGAGCCCTTCAGGAGAGTGCAACAAGGGGGAAAGGATCCATTGTACAAGATCTGTTACATCCCAAAACATTATGATAGTTTCCTAGTCCAATTTGGAGTAATTCAGTGGTGTAGGCAATTCATTAATGATCTGACCCAAATCTCAATTAAATAAGTGGCCTTAATTAAATTGCACATGCATGAGCAGCATCTAAATACTAAACAATGAACTTGACCTCTCATGCTCAGTGTGATATTTTCAAACACTCATAACTCTGTTGAATCAATACTAATTGCCTCTAAATAATGATCAGGAACTGCTCCCCAATAAGTACTATTTCCATGCCTAGTTCCAACTTTCAGATACTAGCTACTTCACCTGTAGGCCTTAAAATGGAAGTTTTATATATTTACATATATGTATATATGAGAAAAGTGTGAGTTTTTCCAGCCTTTGCTGTCTTGGGGCTTGTCTACATGGGAACATTTAGGAAAATTAATGTAAATTAACTAAAAGTGTGAATTTGAAGTGCATTGCTAAACCACATTAAATCACTGTGAGGCCACTGTTGTTCAGAATTAAGAGCCTTAATACCATTTTGTTTAATTCATTTTGAAAGTGAATTAAAATAACCCAAATTAAAGCCACTTTAATTGTGAGTGAGGATGTTCACACAGAGATTTAATGGGGTTTAACTAATGTACTTCTAATTCACACCATTAGTTAATTTGGATTAACTTTCCTGGATGCCCCCCATGTAGACAAGCCTTTACAATCAACTGAACAGTTTTTGCACAAGTAATTCACCTTTAGGCAGAGCAAAAGCCTGGAAAATTTCAGCCTTACAAGTGTTTGTTTCAAAAAGCAACCAGCAACTGAAAACAGAGTGTTATAATGGAAACTGTTTGATGACCTTAAGCCATAGCAATTGCTACCAGGCAATTACTATTTCCTCTAGTAATTAGAAATGTAGACTAAATGAAAATTTGATAATAAAACAAAAATTGTTGTCAGTTTTATTTTCCATTTTCCAACCAGCTCAGCTCATCACATACACCGACCCATCTACCACATATATATATATATATGCTGGCAGGGCCAGCTCTAGGATTTTTGCCACCCCAAGCAAAAAAATTTTTGACTTCCCCACTTTTTTTCATGCCCCACCCTGGCCACCAGCTCCACCCCAACTCGCCCCTTCCCAACCCCTTCCCCAAATCCCCAGCCCCACCTCCTCCCCCAGGCATGCTGCATTTACCCCCTCCATTGCTTCCTGCGGCTCCCCCCCGTCCCCACTCACCTCCGCTCTGCCTGCTCCCCTGAACATGCCACCGCTCTGCTTCTCACCCCTGCCTTTCAGGTGAGGGAGAGGCAGCGCGTTCAGGGGAGCAGACAGAGCTGAGGTGAGCGGGGGAGGGGGGGGGAAGCGCAGGAAGTAATGGGGGGTAGAGGAACCCGCCCCAGCTTGCCTCCACTCCACCGCCACTGCCTCCCCGGAGCGCACCGCCACTCGACTTCTCCCTCTCTCCCTCCCAGGCTTGCCGCGCGAAACAGCCTGGGAGGGAGGGGGGAGAAGCAGAGTGGTGGCGAGCTGGGGTGACAGGGGCACGTTTCTAGGGGAGGCATGGCCAGCACCGGAACGCCACCCCTAGAAATGTGCCTCCCCAAGCACCTGCTTGTTTTGCTGGTGCCTAGAGCCAGCCCTGTATGCTGGTGATAGCAAAGAACAACACGGTTATGGGATAAATTGTATTTATTACATACATTTCACCATTCCATTGATTTCTGCCAGGACATAAGAACATCCATACTGGGTCAGACAAATGATCCATCAAGCCCAGTATTCTGTCTTCTGACAGTGGCTGGTACCAGATGTTTCAGAGGGAATGAACAGAAAATGACAAATATTGTTAAACAGTAAATAAGGATTTCCTTTAATCATAGCAAACATCTGACAAACTCAGACAGCCAACAATTAATAAAATAAATGAACAAACAAAAAGTCAACCAAAAAACCCCAACTTCCCTGAGCAACGGTTCCTTCTTTCACTGGCTTGAAGCCCAGAACTGGCAATATTTAGTCCTGCACCTGTGACAAGTCTAAGACCTATATCTTGTGACTTATTGGGCCTGGAAATAGGAGCTTGAAACTGTTAGAGAAGGAAGATCCACAGTTTTCCAATAGGAAATATAATTTTCTTATAATTTAGTAAGTCCTGAAATATTGCCACTTAATAGTGTTCTATTTTTCAAGGGGAATGGGTATTTTAGCTTTTTTAGAGGTTTCAGAAATGTTACTTATAATTATCTTCTCTCTCAAAGCTTGTACATCTGGACTCATGGGAAATCCCTACAAATGTCTGAGAGAAAAGAATAATACCAGGAGGGCCTTATCCTGTACTCATTGAACTCAATGACAAAGATCACACTGATGGTGCAGAATAAAGAACTAAGACATTTCTAAAATAGTTTTTGTTTTTGTTTGTTTGCCTTTTTCCACAATAAATGTGGCATATATAGGAAAATGTGGGATAAAGATTTTCTTGGCACTAGTTTGGGATCACCTGCATCACTCATTCCAGGCTGAGTATTCTGAGGATCAAACTCTCTGTGTGGTGCATAAGTGAAGAAGTACAAGCTATACCTCAAGTGTACTGAGGTACTGAAGCATGTTCATTGTAACAGTAAGCACAAAGGAACCAAATCAATGCTCAACAACATTGAATGCTAACAATAATCCTTGGAGTGGACTAGTAGTTTTATCTGGTTTGATATCTTGTCTCTTTGACCAGAAGCCATTTGTACAATAAAGACAAGTGTTATCTAATCCCCTACTGACACATTAACAGAAGCACTGTACATCTAGGGAAAAAAAGGAGAAAAGAAAATGAATTTATAATTGAAATGCAAATAAAACATTTTAGGAGTACTGTTTGGTACAACTGTTATTACATGAATGATTCAAATTGTAATAAAGACACTGCACAAAGTATAATAATCTTAGTTTGAAAGAAATCCAGTACCCAATTTATTAAACATTTAACAAGCAATTTTTCACCTAGCCACTTATTTTCAAGTACTCTCATAGTGACTACAATGAAGATAACTGTGAGCTAGCTTATACAATAGAGCAAGCTTGCTTAACAAACAACTCTTTAGGGAGTGCTTTTACCTAAAATACAATAACAAATAATCTCCGCTGTGCATAATGAATGTAGTTGTATTGAAAGCATGAAGTTATATGAAAATTCCTAATATTTCTGTATTTAAATAGATCTTAGCATTGTCCCTTGCCTCCACTTTTAAAAAGTCACACACAGTCAAAATTTTGCTACAATTATATTAGTTGCAAATTTAGCTCTTTCCCTATATGTGAAGCATTCACAAGCTAATGTTTTGTGAATGTATTGGTTATGTATAGCTATTCATCAGATCACTTGGACAAATAATTTTCAGCCATCTGATTGGCCACACATTGATCAAGTCAGCTGTTCAGTATTTGTCATTTGTGATTGGTCACCAGAGTCACATTGGTTTTGCTCCCCATTTGAAGGATGGAATTTTTTTAAACAAAAGCAGAATAATGAATAGGCCAATACCTACAAAAACAGGTATTTGTACGAATAGCCTTCATTCTCCAAATATTCATGCAAACAAAAATCCATTCTAACAAATAATTGAATAGAGCAGCAACTAAGAATTCCAACCAATGTTCACAAATACTATTTTGCTCCTTTTTTCTGAATATGTGTACAAACCAAAATAAAATGTACTTTACTCTTACAGTTTATACCTTCTACGTGAGTATTACAAATGTTTTGGTAAGTTTGTTTGTTTGTTTGTAATTCAGTTAATTTAATGGCTAAAGCATGGGACTGACAGAAGTTTTAGGTTGTATTCCCAACTCTGTCATACTCTTGCTCTATAAAATTGGGTAAATCATTCACCTCAGTGCCTCCGTTTACTCCTAGATAAATTGGTAGCAATACTGTACATACATGACAGAGGTTTGGGGAGGCTTAATTTATTATTAATAAAGTACTTTGAAGTCATCAAATGAATGACAGAGTATAAATGCTAAATATTATTTACTGTTAAAAAGACAATGGAAAGCAACTTACAATAGAAGCCTTTTAAACCAAACTTAAGATCTGCTTTTATGTGTGTCTTAACAAATTTATGGGTGAATCTCATCTCTCAAGTGCATGGAGAGCTGGTCTGACCTACCAAATTTATTTTCTGACCTAGACCAGGTCAGATTTTATGGTACCTTGACTTTTGTTTAATTCTGATCTTATTGAACATTTAGGGCCATATTCTACAGTCCACCAAGTTTACTTTTTGCTATCCAAAGTGGAGTTAAACAGACATTCATTGGAGAATTCTCCATGTGTTGGCAGAATCTCAGCTCCTTCTCCACCTCCATCCTCCACTGCATTGGAGTAGCAAGCTAGCGGGTCATTCATTTTTCCATTTTCTCTCCATAAAAAATTACAGTTAAAAGAACATGAAGGAATTTTTCAAAACTTTTATAAATAGCTTTCTCATTATTGAGGTCCATGCCGCTGTATCTTCGCTACTCTTATTAGCCACACTAAGCTAGATTAAAACTAGCACAAGTATGCCAACCTGTGATGTAATCACACCTCTGACTGCAGTATAGACATACCTTTAGGCTCAGAAGTCACTTAATGGCTCTTGAAAGTGGTACCCAAAATGTATACGAGGACCCCTGATTCTCTTTCCATATTCAGCATAATTTTGTAGTAAAAACTAGCTGTGCATATTTAAAATTAGGAAATTTCATAGCATTATTGTATCATTCTAGGCTACAACTGAACTGCAGGAAGAAGAAGAATGAAAACTTAATCTTAACTTTTTGATTGTTAGAGTTACTTTGCAATTCCAATTAATTATTTTTAAGTTACTACAATATGGTATGTTTTAGAAGGATTTTTTTTTCTTTATTCAGTTACATGATTTAAAGATTTTCTCTTAAAAATATACAAAATAAACAAACTCATACAAGGGACTATTTTTCCTCATTGAAGTGGCCAAAATTTGCTGTAATGAGTTGTCAGTGCCTTGATTGTTTCTTGTTCTTTTACACATAAAATCAAGTTTATTTAATAAAAAAAAAGGGAACAGGGAGGAAACGTGAGCAATTTTATAGTAATCAGTTGTCAAGCTCTTTTTTTAAAAAAAATATCTATAAACAGAGTTTGAGTATTATTTTTCTAGTAGCAATGTCAGTTAGGGATGCAATTTTTAAAATTACATTTCTATACCAGAAAAAGCCCTAGGATAGATTCTTAAAAGCATTTTTACCGGTTTAGTTTATAGCAAACAGGTATAATCGATACCAGCTCAAGCATGTATAAGCTGCATGTCCACTAGGAATACAGCTGTGTCTGCAACCCCTCTAATGTAAACTTGGCCTAAAGACCAGCTTCTGCCCTCAGATATATAGATACAAAAAATCACTGTCTTCAATGGGAGTGCACCACTGTATCTGAGGCAAGAATCTGGGCCCAAATTCCTAATTCAAGAGTTTTCATGTGGACCAGTAGACTTTCAGCTTCAGCAGAGACTCTAGGAATATGAAACCTGGAGTAGAGTGTAAAGGTTTTGTTAAGGTTTGTATGCTTTCATACATTGTTCTAAAGGCTTCACATTAACTGTTGGATCATCTAAATTTCACTAAGTTATTTACCAAGTTCTGTATTCTTTACAACCCCACTGTATCTTTGTGGATCACTTTTGGTAAGGTGCTAACAGCTTAAAGGTGTTCCAAAAGTTCCAACCATGTGTCTTCTGTCCATTAAACTAACACCAGAAACAGAGGAGCAAAGCAATGCTGTATCGGGAGAAATATTGGCCAATATTTTCTATAACATTATGTGGCAAACTACTAACTATACCAGTACCATGATAGCATCTGATAAATATTTAGATTTGTTTTGTGAAAAAAAATAAATAACCCTAAGAATCTGTTTTTGCCACTTGTTGGGTATAAACCAACCACTCCTGAATGTTTTTAATTGTAATCTACATAGCTGAGTATAATGCTAACTAGTTCATTATTACTTATATCACACATTTAGCCTTATCCATTAGTTTGAAACACTCAACTGCACTAATCACCTTTAAAGCTAATGTAAAAGTAATACTGAACTAGCTTTTATCATATCATTTTGGCCTCTAATGGTAACATTTGGAAAGTGTTATTTCTGAGCACAAGGTCATGCTGTGCTAATAATTTTTAAAATGCTATAAGGCAAAAGAGTCCCTCACAAATCTTTGCATCTCTATGAAGCACTTTCAATAGTTGTTCACACTGCCCTGAAATTATCACAGTGTCAATTCATTACCTCATAGCTCCTGTTTTCTTTGTGTAATTATGTATGAGCACCAGTTGTGCAATCACCTGAACTTCTAATTGGCAATTAGGAAATAGGAAATGATTTTATAAATGTATGGTAGAAGACAGCTGTATGTTTATGGACCACAGTCGAGATTTCTGATCTTGCATAATGGACCAGGCATCATTTCACCCACCTGCTTGTATTCCTGCCATGGTGAATAATAACAATTTTTAAGAAGTTTCATGGCCCACAGAAAAGGAAATATTTTCACTGAATAAATTGAGAATATTTTGTCTTTTGCAAGTAAAATACTGTAGTACTGGATAGAGCTGGTAACCTATTGGTTAGAAACATCTGGGATATTTTTGCTATGTATCCTGATATAAGGCAGAATTCACATGGAGCATCTGAATATGGGAGAAGATAACTGCATGTGTGAGGCAGTATATATCATACATTTTATTTCTTTCCATAGTATTACCAATTATGAATTTTAATAGAAAAAATCATGGCCAACAGCATGTAGGTTTATTCCTGGTTTGTGTGGATTTCTATAATACAACAACTGTATGCAAGTTCATATTTAATCTCACCCTTGAAGTGCTGGTTGAGGAATAAAGATTCTACTACTACCAGAACATCAAGGGTCCTTCAGTATCATCTACCCTTTACTGACAGGTTTCAAAAAGAGAAATAAGTTTTAACACAAATACTTGACATCTTAGCCTTAAAGAAACGAGGTATCAACAAATGAGCTAGCCTTCCTCTAGCAAACTGTGTCAGTGGCACCATGTGCTATTCATTAGCTGAATATTGGACAAAGTTACTTTTTTAAAAATCAGCATTCAGTCATATCCTGCACCATGAAATGAGGTGTGATATAATCCTTTTGCATTATTATTATTTTTCCTAAATGCAGAAAAGAGTGTAAGGCCAGAAGCAGGGCTTTGGTTAACAAAATACATTAGTGATGTAAATGAAGATATGTTTCCATAATTATCTTTCTAGGCAGTCTACTTTTACTACGTGACCATTACAATGATTTTGTTTTACTATTTAAAAAAAACCACACACACAAAATTTGAATGTTCCAGCTGTAGCCTGTATGCTCTTCTCCAGGGTCAAATAGAGCAAGAAGCAAAACCATGCGTCATGTGGAAGTGAGGTTGGGGGGTAGGCCAGAGAGGAAAGGCATTTATGTGGTATTCCTTCTACTGCGTTGCTGCTGGTAACCCTCCCTGACACCTTACATGTTGATGTAATGGTATGGCCAGCTGAACAATGATCGTGCTGGAAGTGATGCAGCCTGCCCCCAATCAGTCAAGCTAAAGCTTCTCTTAGAAGTGTAAATATACCTTGTGCATTACGAAGAGTCTGGGGGATACAGGAAGCTAGGGTGTCAATAGCAAGAGGACAATGAGCTAGCCATGATGTCAGTGATAATGGTGGAAGCACAGAGTCAGGGATGCTGGTCATGGAGGCTGCATGATCTATGAGTATTTGTCCTCAGCATTTTCTCTTAATGACACTCCATGGTGAGTTCTGCATCTCCAATGACCTAGCTTCCTATAAATGATCATGTGCATAACTTGAATAGTCCAACTGTTGTACAAACGTGGGAAACAGTGGCATCAAAATACACAAATGATAGCTATATCTGCTACTGTCCATTAAATTATTCCAAGGAGCTTGAGAATCACAGGGTTAGAAGGGATATGCATTTCAAAGCTACTACAGTTTAACAAAATCAATTGAATAATTTGTGGCTTTATATTTTTTTAAAAAAAACATTAATATAAAAAAGAATCCCACCACTTTAAACAATATTTGCTACTATAAATGTCCTTTAAGGATTAGACAATTGCAATCAAATGTGGCCTTCCCAGGGACCTGAACTAATCCTTTTGCTGGCCTCATGATAATTGGGGCTGACACTCTTCAGCTCATCCAGAGTTGGGCTATTTGTTCTAGGCATATCGCTACGTACAATATACTGCTGCAAGAAATAATTTTGCATACAAGTCAATTTAGTATTTTAAGACAACTGGATGATAATACAGTCTCTTCTCTTTCTTGTACTAGCATTTTTCAGGAAAAGCCCTTCTAAAAGTTGAAAATGTGTGTGTGAAGGTAAGGAAAGGCTGTTGTCTAGATCTGTTCATTTTTGTGTGCTCCTCCAGTTAAACTTTAGACAAATAAAAAGTCATCCATTTTGTAAAAGTTCAATATTGTATATTTCTTGAAACTTACAGCCCAGCTCCTGCATTCCTAACATCCTATAGCTCCTTTTTAAAGTCAATGGGTAGACTGGGTATGCAAGCAATCCAAGATTTTGCCCTGTAACCAAAATATAAACTGCACCGTAGCAAGCTAATAAGAGAGTGTGAGAATAATTTTACTGTCTCTTCCATAACATTATTCATGGTCCTTTTTCAGTTTCTGTCACTTAAGGCACCCAAATCCTTAATATGTAATGATCTACCATTTTGTAAACTCTTGCCAATTATTATCTGTGCAGAAGCTCCCTGAACATGTGGTAACTTCATAAATTAATGGTATTGTCCAACTGTTTTCTATTCTACACAGATTTCAATCTGGATTCTAAAAACAGAAACACTTTTGCACTGAATTACTAATAAATTGCTTATTAAGGTTATAACATTACACTCTCACTGCTTATTGACATTCCATAGACCTTAGAAGCTGTCAGCCGTGGCATTTTATTATCATTTTTTGCTCTCCATTTTAGAGTTGCTGTTGCATAGTTTCAGTGATACCTTTCTAATTGGTTTCAGCTACTTAAATATTATTGGCTTCACATCCTCCCCATCTGCTCTTCTAGTTTCCATTCCTTAGTGTTCAGTTCTTGACCATTTAGTACGCATAATTTAAATAATTCCTATTTGCAAATTGCCATATTACTTGCCATGATGTACAACTTTATTGTTATATAAAGGACAAATATTGCACAACTTCCCTATATATCTCCATTTTTATTCATACCTTCAAAAATGTTTGTTGACATATACCATTGAATGACTATATAGGAATTTAAAATCTCAACAATCCAAGACAAAAGAACATGGTGTTGATGGTTTTGTGTATGAATGTCATACTTCGATATACCAAACATGTGGATAACATGTACCGCTGGACTGATATTTCAGCAAAAATTATTTTCGAATATAACTTATAATGTACAGTGATGTCTTCTTTACATATTTACAAGTTTTCTCACTGTGTTTAGCTTTCATTTAAATTTATTTAACTCTTTATTTGAGAAAGCACACTTTCCCCATGTAAAAAGAAAAGGAGTACTTGTGGTACCTTACAGACTAACCAATTTATTTGAGCATAAGCTTTCGTGAGCTACAGCTCACTTCATCGGATGTAGTGAGCTGTAGCTCATGAAAGCTTATGCTCAAATAAATTGGTTAGTCTCTAAGGTGCCACAAGTCCTCCTTTTCTTTTTGCGAATACAAACTAACACGACTGCTACTCTGAAACTCTTTCCCCATGTACAAACTCTTAATATTTCATGAAATTCAACTGCCCATTTAGTAGTTACACTCAAGAGTTGTCGGGCACATTTGCAGAATTAAATCCAGTTTGAAAAATATTGGAGATTTCAAAGTTATTTCCGACACTGAATTAAAAGGAGGAATACTTCTAGGACCAATAACATCTCTAGAATATTAAGTAACGTTTCAAGTGTGGCTACTGTGGTACTCTAAAATTCTAGTCTGGCAATCCATTCCATATAAGTAGACCCATTTGCCTACACAGAGCCCCAGTTAAGTCAATAGAGTTATGTGAATCAACTGGAAAAGGACAACATTTATTCTGTATTTTAAGGGGGGGAAATGTAAAGTCCATTCATAAATTATATATTCCTATTTATGAAACCAAGGCAAATGATTTATTGAAATGTATTGAAAGATTCAAAAATCATGAGTAACAGTGTTCCTGATAAGAAAAGGAGTACTTGTGGCACCTTAGAGACTAACCAATTTATTTGAGCATAAGCTTTCATGAGCTACAGCTCACTTCATCGGATGCATACTGTGGAAAATACAGATGTTTTTATACACACAAACCATGAAAAAATGGGTGTTTATCACTACAAAAGGTTTTCTCTCCCCCCACCCTACTCTCCTGCTGGTAATAGCTTATGAATGCTCTTACAAATTATATTGCTATGAGAAAAATCTTGGCTCATGATTACCTGAAGACCTTCCTGTGATGAGTAATATTCTGTTTACTTTTTCAGAGATCAACACTGAAGTCTAAGTAATGTTAACCATTCAAATCATGTATGCATATCAGTACATCCTGATCCATTGAGTTCAGTGAGAACTATTTACTTTCTAGGAGGTGAGTAATAACCTTTTTTTCTGGGCCTCTAACTTCATCTCCACTTTACAATTTTATTTTAAATTTCAAATGTTAAAAAAAAGCAAAACATACAGTTTTGAAATGTACGCTGACAAAATGGAGATTTCTAATTCAGACATTCAGGATTTATTTAACGGTTTTGTATTCAAGGACATTACTTTGATGAACGTTCCCTGGGGCTATTTTCATTTCTCTGTTAAATAGTTTCCATGATAGAAGTTAATATTCCCTTTTTATAAAGCAAGATGTAGATATTGTTGAGATAATTTATGCGGAGGTTTACCACCTGCATGTAAGGGATCCAACATGCTATAAAATGTGATATAATTTAATCAATTTTAACAGAGTATATATTTAAGGTAATCTTTTTACATTAAGCATAGAACAATCTACAGCCCTGATGCAGAAAATCACATCACTTGGAAAAGAATTAGCTCTTTTGGTATATCATGAGCTAACTGGTATACCATAAGAAGGACCAACAGACACTGATAACATCAGAGAATTTTCTACAGTTTTCACTGGATTTTCTCTGCCATGCACAGATGGGCTATTTGCTCCAACCCTCTCCCTCACAGTCTCTTCACCTCAGCATCACTCCCCACTTGCCCCACTTACTCTCCTTCTCTATCCACTTTTACATCAATGTCCCCTATCCCTTCACTTTTCTTTCACTTTATATTCTCTTCCCTTTCCATCCACCCACCAGAAAAAAAAAATGTGGAACTAAAGTGACACTTCCCACTCCCACATAGTTCACTCTGCTTTATTTCAAATGTATTGTAAATCAGCACTTCCTTTATTACTGCTAATAAGATGAATGGTTCTGTACAAACTGTACAGTGTTTCACTATTTTAGCCACTTCTCTGTGTGTGTCAGAAAGAGTATTCTAGCATAATGTGTTCCCCCTTTGTAATGGGTGGAAAGATATAAAATCTTCAAGAATGTGTGACAAAATTGTACTGTCTGAGTAAATTCAGACCATACTATGCAGCCATAAAAAAAAAATAGTAATAGTAACCAGTCAGTGAAGTGACTACAAATATTCACAGAAGAAAGCACTAAAAAATGTGGCTTCGGGGGTTGGGAATGTGGGAATATTAATACGTAAAAAACGAATGGCAAAGAAGTTAGAATTTCTACAGATATACCAACAGAAACAAGGGTATGAAAGCTAATCCCCCTAACCGCATGTACCTTCAACCATATCAGCAATGAAAAGGAGGAAGGTTAAGGAAATCTTTAATCAGAGCCAAATTTCAAAGACTTCCCAATGTAAGTTATGAAGAGAAACCAAACCAACGTACATAGACAATTCAAACGGCATTAAAAATAAAACCTGTGTGAAATTTCACACTTATTGGCCATTTATGTGTAGAGGAAAAACAGGAATGTATGCCCTATTGTGATTCAATTTAAGAATGAAACCCTGTAATTCTATTCTTTTGTGGAATAAAAAAAGAAAACATAACAAAAGATGAAAATATTTACAAACCAGGAGAGTGGGAGATGCAGGAAACACTGGGTGGTTTCAAAATGGCACCTGAAGGCTACAGCTGCTTGGCTCTGACATATTTAGATGGCCAACCAAAAAAGGCAAACTGCAAAACCACTCCTATAACAAGTTAAAGCCACATATAAAACATAAGGACTAATTAGAGTGTTCATTTTCTAAGACTGATTAAAATGGCCACAGAGCAGTGCCAGCCACTCGAGGGCCAATGGGAGTATGTCCAGGAGCCCTCCAAGGCTTTATCTGCACTTTGGAATAGTCCCAATTCAACAAGCATTATCCATTCATCCATCAGTGTAGCTGCACCTGTGCTGATCCATATGGGTAGACAAGGATATGTCAAGTTTTTGCATCAATTGAGCCAATTGTTTGGTATAAAGCCCAACTTGGTCTTGGTTATATGCAGGATTCATCACCTGTGCAGCTAAATGGACTGCTAAATGAGGGCTACTTCTAAGTGTAGACCATGCCCAAGCTTGCCCTGGGAGTCTCACAGTGGGAAAGACTTCTACCATTCAAAGCACAATGCTTTGCTGCTGTCAGGTATACAACTCCCTTTAACAAAAAAATAGAAGTTACACACAAACACAGGGCAGAATATACCCATTAAATGTAGAGCTAATTTTTAAATATTAATAAAAATACTTTATTGATTTTGCATATTCAGGTTTTGCAGAATAAAAACTGTAAAATTGATTTATAAAGTACAATCAATACCTTGGGAACTTCAAAAGGTGTAGTCATCTATTATATAATGCCAATAGATCTTCTTCTTTTTGCCAACTCCCTGTTCAGGGTCAGAAACTTTTATAGCCTTTTTCCAAATCTCATGATCATATGCTAGGCTGTCATACAGATTGGTTTCTCTGGTCTCTCTGATTGGTCCGCTGATAAACTTATCTACGTACCGAATGTTTGGTCTCCTCCAGGGTTGTCTTCCATCGGCAGTCATTGCAGGAGCCACTCTTATCAACACAGCTCTCAGATCTCTGCTGGGTGTGCCAATACCAACATAGCTTAGCTTCTCTCAGCTTGTCTTCAATTAGAGCAACCCCTTACAACCTCCTTTTGTTTCCTACCATGGAGTGTCCACCCATTTCACCATCTCAACATCTTCATTTCCATGCTGAAGAGCATACTGATTTCCTTTCTTGTGTCTGGCTAAGTGTCTGTTCAGTACATCAAGATTGGTCAAATTAGTTTTAAACAGTCTACCTTTTAACTTTATTGGCATCCTTTTGTCCCAGAGAACAGAAGACAGCTCCCACCACTTGCACCAAACAGCTTTACTATGATGCAAGGTATCAGTCAAGAGGGCACAATCATCATCAACCAATGATCCTAGGTTTTCAAATTATTTCATTCTTCTAACCTCTCCACCTCTGATATCCTTTCGGGTGAGACCTCCCCCCTCAGCTATCATAACCTCAGTTTTACCAAAGTTAACTCTGCATCCAGACTGCTCAAAATAATGTTACCAGTATTCAGACTTGGCTTGCAGAGTCTCACAACCTCCCACATGTAACACTACTATATCAGCCAATAGTGTATAGTCTCACTTATCACATCTTTGACCACTGCAAACAAAAGGAGGCTCAATGCTGACTGCTGATACAGGATAACATTTACTACAAATTCTCTAGCCCCAATTAGTTTTGACTTCCTCATATGTGTCCTTCTGGCGCACCTCTCCATCACAAACTCCACCAAACTAGTTCTCTTGGTACATGATCATACACCTTCTCCAGGTCCACAAAGACCATACCTAGTTGCCATCTCTTTTCCCTGAATTTCTCCATGGGGCTATAGTACAATAGATTATAGCAGGATACAGAAGATCTAGTGTGGTAACACTCTAAATATTGCCATTTGTGCACAGCTCTGAGTAGGGAAGCACCACTCATCCAAGCTGGCAGTCCTCCCTGTGCTGCGCATAGTGCTCCCCACTACAGGATACTGTAAGCCTGCCTCCTCTCTCCGCACACTGGAATGACAAGCTTGCTATGTAGGCTGATTAAGGTGCTGAGGCATAGCCCTACCTCCTTCCCCAAACCCTTCGCTTGTGATTTACACCCTTGGGGCAAACAGAGAGAGTAGCCTTTATGCTCTCTGCTTCTTTCCCCACGTCCACTCTCTCCATGTGGCCCCAGTATAATGGCCAGACTCAATCTGGCCTAAACATCCCTGGCACTCTTATAACATGTAAACATTGCATCAAGGTGTGTGCTGATATTTCTGCACCCTGCAAAATAAAAAATAAATGTTGTTAAATTGTAAGAGACTATTTAATTCTGTTTACCAGAAAAACATCTGTTTACAAAAACAAACCAAGACATAAATGCACACCTTTCTCCTAATATATAACTATATTATAGCAATTGTGTGTGGGCAAGACAAGTAAGGCAAACCTACATAGAAATAGAAATTTAGAACAACATTCTCAAGTACTAATTTTATCGCACAGAAAAAAAAACATTTTTTTTTTAATGCAGGAGAGCCAAAGGAGAATGGTAGAAATATGAACATAGAAGCCAAGACAGCCCCGCAGCTGCATGCCCCTAACAACATCTCCAGATGCACCTCTGTTGCCTGCCAATAGAAGAATTAGTAAAGGAGCCAGCAGAGGTGACACCAAGGAGTTAGCAACAGACCCAGATGCTGCTACTAGACCACACAGTTCATCTGTTGGCATCTGGTCCCTAATTTTGCCAAATATGCCCTGTTTGTTTCCACAGCTGTTAAATGTGTTTGCTAGAAAAGGAAGAAGAAAGAACAGTAAGAGATATGCCAATGACTGTGGGAGGCAGTATGAAGCCAACATGCCATTTTCTCCCAGATAATTTGCTTTAGAAATATATTGTTTCTTACTAGGACAAGTCTGAGGTACGCTGCATGAACCTCATGCATAAATTATATTTATGTTTACATCTTCAAAACACTGTAGGCAATTATAATGGGGTTAGGAATACACCTGCCATAAATAACAATTTTTTTCTCCATATGTATTTTAAATTACCTTGTAATAATCAACTCCACCCAGCAGAGAAAATTAATTCATGTGAAGTGAAATCTACAGTAATGGTTTCAATTTATCTGAAGGAAAGGGGATGCAAAATTAATCAATCTCATTAAATTATGCAACACACCACATAAGGATTTATGCCCAATATGTTCAGCTATCACGATATTTCATGCAACACAGCAATAAAATCAACAAAATGATAACTAATTCAATAGAACACATAAAAGGAAGAAAATAGTCTTTTGAAGATATTCTTCCTGTTTAGCCTTTTTTGGATTTCTTTGTGTTTTTGGTTTTTAAATCTTATTTTGTGTGGGGAAGGGCGCATCCTCTTAGGTTTCAACAAATGTGTGAAGCCAAATTCTGATCCTAGCTAAATCCTAGGAACTCCATTGACTTCAATGGTGTGGCAAGAGTGCAGCTGGAAATTGTTTCTGGTCCTTGGTTATTAGAATAGTTAACCCTGTTTTACACCCTCTGAAATCCCATTGAGGCTAATAGAGTTGCTCAGAAGGCATATTGGGGTTGAATTTGGCCCTTTATCAGAGAAATAATGATTCACTAAAGCACATTTTCTCTTCAATTGGCAAAGAGCATAAATAGTTCAAAATACAAATATGGCATAAAAGTTGACTCCCATCCAAATGATTGCAAAAACTTATATCTTAAACAAGACTAAAATACATCTGGTATGACAAGGACATTGTCAACTTCAATTCTAGTCAATTAAAAAAAGTTGTCACTATAGGTATTTCACCTGCTCCTGGGTTTCTCTGACAATTTTTGCAGTTTTACAATTATATATTTTCTTTTAAAATGTCTCTTTCCCATTACTGTATGAAAACCCTACTCAAGTAGCAAAGGAAACAGTGATGTTAACTGGACATAAAGCACTGTGAGATACACAATGTAAACAAACTGGGAAAAAAATTAAGAACTCTTCCCCACACACAACACTCAATCTCTTTCATATGTAGGAATTATGGATGTTGCTTCTTGACAATAGTGGATAGAAACATTCAGATATTAAGTGTGACAGTTACACTACCATTCTTTACAGAAGATAGTCATTATGGGATTTCCTTGCACCTATAAAATCAGGGACAGATTAAGGGAGGGGTGGGCAAATTATGGCCAGGGGGCTGCATCCGGCCCTTCAGACTTTTTAATCTGGCCCTAGAGCTCCTGCCTGGGAGCCGGGTCAGAGGCTTGCCCCACTCCTCGTGTACCGTGGCTCTGCGTGACTCCTGGAAGCAGCGGCATGTCCCCCCTCCAGCTCCTACACGTAGGGGCAGCCAAGGGGCTCTGCACAGTGCCCCTGCCCCAACCACAGCCAATGGGAACCATGGCCAATGGGAGCTGCAGGGGCGGTGCCTGCGGACAGGGCAGTGTGCAGAGCTATCTGGCCATGCATCCACATAGGAGCCAGAGTGGGGAAATGCCACTGCTTCTGGGAGCTGCTTGAGGTAAGCGCCACCCGGAGCCTGCACCCCAATCCCATCCCACACCCCAACCCCTTCCCCAGCCCTGATCCTCCCACTGCCCTCCAAACCCCTTGGTCCCAGCCCAGAGCACCATCCTGCACCGCAAACCGTCATCCTCAGCTCCACCCCAGAGCCTGAACCCCCAGCCGGAACCCTCATCCATCCCCTGCCCGCAGTCTGGAGCCCCTTCCCGCACACTGAACTCCTCATTTCTGGACCCACACGGAGGCTGCACCCACAGCTGGAGCCCTCACCCCCTCCTGCACCCCAACCCCCAATTTTATGAACATTCATGGTCCGCCATACAATTTCCAGACCCAGATCTGGCCCTCTGGCCAAAAAGTTTGCCCACCCCTGGATTAAGGCATTCACATTATAAACTTGTGTCTAGGATCCAGAGGATGGAGACATGTCATTATACCAGAATCTCAGCTCTCAATTAAAAAAAATGTTTTGTGGTTGAAAAAGAAAGCTTGAAAATGTGCTGAAAGCTTAAAATGTGCACAGATGCCTGCAAACAGCCTGAAACAACGTCTCATGTGGTAAACTGTCCCATCCATTTCAGAGTGGTGTTAATTTCAAGCCCAAAACCATCCAACAGAGGACTGTGCACTGCAGGAGACAAAGATTGCAGATGGCCTCACCGATGTACCAAAGCCTATACACCCCAGCTGCTGGGGTAAATACCAAGGAAAGCCCACTATTCCTACCAAGTGTCTCTGAAAGGGAGAGGGGACCCCACTTCAGCTCTAAAGCAGATAGGAAACCCTGTCATAGCTCTTGTTTGAGGAGGTAACTCCATGTCACTGCCCTGCCTCTCCCTAAAATGGGGGGCATGCTGCCTCCTGCCACTCCAAAGGGGGTGGATTGCCATAGCACAGTGAGGAAGCTATGGGGATGGAGACGTAGTGTGCCATGAGTTGTACAGTGCTGTGAGCCTGGCTTGCCTTATTTCAGTCCTGATTATAATGTGATGATGCTGGTAGATCTAGTGCCAATGGAGACTGTCATTCTCTTCAGTAGGGCAGGCTTATAGCTTTCCATAAGGACGCATTGGTATATTTTTTGTTCATGTAACCATCACTTGACATTGATCATCTGTGATCCTGTATCTCGTCTTCGCTTTGTAGTCAATATTACTGAGAAGGTTCTGTCAAGACAGCTTTCACAGTATCCAAATGCCTAATGTTTTTTGGATCCATGAGTCTATGTAGCGCTATTGTTGATTCACCTGTGGACTTCAGAGGAATGGATGGGGCTGCCCTCAAGTGGCTATTTATTGATTTATTTTTTTCTTATCTACACTAGAAAAAATCCTTGAAAGTTTCCCACCATTGCTTTCATCAGTGGAAGAAACACTGGAAGTGTTAGAGTAGACTAAGAGATCACAGCAATGGCATTTTAATTACTGTTCCCAGATTCCTGACTTCACTAGTGCTCACACAATGGCTATCATCAGTGCATCTGAACCTGTGCAGACACAGATTTGGAAAGATCCCAGAGGGTGGTATTGCACAATTGTTTCTCCTCCCTGAGGGTGCTGTCATAGGAGGTTCCACAGGGCTCCATCTTATATGAGGTGACAAGAAGAGGGCTCAAGAGATTTAGTCACGAAGCATTGTTTGCAGTGCCTCTAGTATGCAAATGAGACCCAGCTTTATAATCTCTTTAAACTCCATTGGTATACGTAAGTGTCTTTCCTGGTGTCTGCTGAGACTGTGACAGGAGGTCTAGTTCTCTGAGACGCAATCCAGGTAAAATAGAGGTGAAATTGATAGTTTGGAAAACATATCAGAAAATATCAGAAAACATATCAGAAAATATAGCAAGGATTATATCTATTCCTGTGACTGAGTAAATATGTTCACTGATTGTCAAGTAATTTCAGATTCATTACTAGAACTCCAGCTAGATTCCCAGTCACTCTTGGATAATCAAACTGAGGCTGATGTAGACAGCCTTTTTGAACTGTTAAACTGGATATCACATTATTGATACTCCTTGATCTGCAGTGGTTGCCAGTTCATTTCTAGGTGGAGATTAAGTTGTTGGTTTAGATGTATAAAACTCTAAATGGTACAGGATCTTCCCTCTCTCTCTGTGTAATACTGATGCAAAGGTCCCCAGCAGAGTTATCATGATGAAGCCCCCTTAAAAAAAAGGCAGGTGATTTCTGTTATGAAGGCTGCTTAACTTTGAAACTCACCCCTCCATTTTTTTTTTAGAAAGAGCCTGAATGTGTTGATCTTCCAAGCACAATGAAAAACTAGTTTTATGTTATTCAGTGAAGCAGAGATGCCAGATGGTTGGTACTTGATGATGCATTATTTTCCCCAACCTTCTGGAAATGATGGGGTTTGACTGGTTATTTACAGTACAAGGTGTGAGGGGGCGGTTATGTTGGTTCTGTTTTAAGGCAAGATTTGTACTTTTAAAGGTAATGCCACAAAGCCTCTATATCCTGGCACTTTGCCTCAACTAATCCACATATAATAGAAATGGGTTTATTAATCCATAATTAGTCTAAGCAGATTAATAGGAGTAACTGGTGACTCATAGCTAGCACTTCAGCACTGTTTCAGCTAAAGTACAATTTGAGCAGTGTACTAACCTGCACACAGTGGTACCTAAGAGTTTTGAGGTAGTTTAGCTGGTACTAAGCCACACAACTGTAAAAAGACTGGACTAAAAAAATGTTATATGAAATATATCTAGCCGAGATCATTCTAATGTTTCTACTCTGCTAGAATGTTGATTAGGAGTCGAGAGTGTAAGGAAAGCAGAGATCCAACTTGCCTGTTGCAAAAAGGTAAACAGTATGCTTTGTTTCATTTTCCTCTTCCGCTGATGTTTGGGGTGGGGAGGGAATGATATCAAATAGATAAAAATTGTATATTAGTTTTATTTTTGGTCAATGTGCAAAGGTGTTTGCAGCATCAGCAAAAGATATTTCTGATGTGAAATCTTCTAAGGAGGACCTCTGCCACCATTTGATATGCAGCCCTGGTTATCCAGACTGTAAATTTGGGCATCTATTTTTAAGGACAGAGTAGAGCTGTCTTATTTGAAGCATATAAAGTCTTAACTGCCACAGATAATGTCAGCTCAAATTATTATTTCCATTCCAGCATAGATTATAGGACAAGAGAACATAAATGGAAATTAAAAAATAAATTCAGCACATATATCAGAAAGCACCTTTTCATGTAGGGAATAATAAATGCTTAGAATAGCCTGTAGGCAAAGTTGTTGAGGCAAAAAAGCACCAGTGTCATTCAGGAAACAATTAGATATCATCCTTGGGGAAATAGAGTACTAAAAAGGATATGTCTTGATGGACCAAATGACCTTTATTCATTTTCCAAAAATCTCTCATGTTCTTATAATTCCATTGAAGAATATTTCAGCATTTTGGCCTCAAGCAATGTCAATTCTTCCTTGAATTATTATGCTCACCAGTTCAGTGCTGTGACTGATCCTCTCCTGTACAGTTGCAAATAATGAAAACAATGGGCAGCTCCTAACACTACAGCACCTTGAGTATTTTTGTTCAAAATGACTCTTCATATAGCGTATTGTGCCCAGACTGAGTAAAGAGGTTTTTTTTTCCATGCATGAGAAGAAAAAACAAAACAAAAACCTTA
This sequence comes from Lepidochelys kempii, assembly GCF_965140285.1. Lineage (NCBI taxonomy): Eukaryota > Metazoa > Chordata > Testudines > Cheloniidae > Lepidochelys > Lepidochelys kempii. The sequence goes on from NC_136380.1 coordinate 183,050,867, forward strand.
CTGCCTTAAAATTAACCGTAAGAATTATAACTGTTCTTCAACTGAGGTATGTGGTATGAGTCTGATTCAGGAAAGGCTTTTAGGGAAATGTCAAGCTGAACTTCCTCAAGAACTTAGGCAAGTTCCCACTGGTGTTTGCAGCTTCCCACTGGTTGCTAAAATAAATCTATTTGTGTTTGAATTACTGCTGAAAGTGTCCAGACATTGATTTTGTTTCAATATAATACCAATGAAAATGAACAGAAAATTATTCATTCAAAAGGGGTTGTCTTTGTTATCGACAATGTGTAAGGACCCTTGACAATTATTTTCACGTGAGCATAGCTATAAAAAATATAAACTTAATAGTTTATCACTATTGATTCAGGTGTGAACTGAAGAAAGATGAAGAAATATAAACATAACCTTGATATTTGAGATAACTGGGAAAATTTTAGTGCCATCTGTAGAAACAGTGTAGGGGTTATATTTGAGACATGCTTGGCTGACACAGAATTCATATGGGCTCAGGGATAGTCTAAAGATTATTTTCCCCTCTTCCCTATTATCTTGTGAGGTGCTTAGGAGTATCCTGCAAGTTGCTGTACACACTCAGCTCTTATTGAAGACACCAGGAGTTAAGGGCTCACAGGATTGACAGTGATAGCATAGGAAAAAGTGCATGTTGATATCCATCTTCTAAATAGAACCCCTATCATTCTCCCACATATATGACAAATTGGAACTCAGTGGTGAACTATATGTTAGGAGTGTATTCTCAAAAGCTAAGAGACTGTGGAACAAATTGGGTATTTCCAAGCAGTAATAACAAGAGCCATGGGAAACACCACAAAACATTTAAGAAGACTTAAAACAGAAAGGCTTTAATATATTATAAGACTTTGGCATTTGGAATGAGTAGATACAGGTTATCAAAAAAAGTGTTTGGTTGATTAATCTCAATAGATATATCAGTATAACAGAGTATAGAAATTAAATTGCTTAATCCACAGCATATTCAAAATAACTGATCAGATGAGTAATTTAAATGCAAGGACATTAATTTCCCCAAATTCTCTTTATTAATGGATCTAATATACTAACAATCTCTGGCAATTAAGCATTTAGAAATTGTTGAACCCTGTAAATATTTGGAAAGGTTTTGGTACTGTATAACTTTCAAGAATTAAACTGAAGTTAAATGACATGGAAACATTAAACTGATATTTTCAGTGAAGGCATTTACAAAATATTAGTGCACTGAAACTCAGATTGGATTCTGATGCTTTTTTGCAAAAGGAGAATATTCCTTTTGGTTGGCTAGGATATAAATTTTATTGGAAAGGACAGCAACATGAAATCAGACTTCCCCTTCCTTTAAATATTAAAAGGAAACAAAACTAAAGATTCTTGTGCCGGAATGTAACATTATCATTAGTTATCAAGAGTATTAAATTGCTGAAGACAAGGAAAAGATCACCTGGCATATTATGCACTGCACCTGTTGTCAAGTTTCCACGTGTTTGCCATTTCTTCACTGCTCTGGGGATCAGATCTCTGAAGAAATATTTTTCTGCATTGAACTTGCTCTGTCCCCATCCTTGCTAACGTAGTAACATCATATCCTATTGTGTAAAATTCATTGTCAGAGTTCTTGTTCATGTCAGAGTGCTTTAAGTCTGCTTTTACCGGTGTTTTAATGTCCTTTCCAAAACACAGAGCTAGACCTTGCAATCCCTCACACGTTTTGGTAACCCTTATTCATTTAAAAATAATAGGACTACTTGACAGAACTACTAACACCTGCAAGGGTTGGCAGGATTCAACCTTACATAGTAAGTAGCTTAGAGACAAATTCATGCTGCCTTGGGATTCCCCCACATAAAGAAAATTCTCAACTGGCTGGTGAAACTAACTTTACAACCCCTTTACACCACTGGAGCAGCACTAGCAGGCCGTAGAAGGGCCAGGATCTGACCTTTTATCTTTAAGAAAATACAGTTGTTCTCATCAACTTTACTCCAAGAATCATTATTCTGTGTTCATCTGCTGCCAGATGCCTTTGCATTAGATTAGTCCAAATACTTAAATTGTGGAAGACATTATACAATTGACTGCTTTGCTCAGCATTTCTTTCAGTTCAGTCATCCACATCTTCTATATAAATATTTTAAAAGCTGCAATTTAGACACTGAATTTGTAGTAACTTCATAGTAAAACTAGTCCAAGGCAAAAGTGTCTCATTTATAGCTTTATTCATTGTCCTCTCTATTTTAAACAGTGGAAGTATAATTTAACAGCTTTCTACATATTTATTTAAAAGATTTTTTTCCCTCTGAGCCATTGATTTACTTTAAATTTCCATTGATGAGTAAATGCTATGTACATCATTCTCTCGATAAAGAAACCAAATCCTGAATTAAACTATATTTCTTTTCTAATTTATGGTAGTAGTTTAAGATGTCCCTTTGGCCTTTCTCCTGTGAAGTGGCTCAATTTTGAAGATTTTCTAAAGCTATTTTAATTTTAAAAAAAAGTCAAAGCTTTTAAAAGAAGAAAGAATATATTTTCCATACTTACCTAAATCAAAATTGATTGAATGATTCCTTTCCTTCACCCTCCTCCACAAACTTTCTGAAAAAAAGTTTGACATTTGTGGTGAGACCAGACATGGGACACATCAGTCCAAATGATATCTGAGTAAATTCTGAATATCTGGGAAAGAGAAGTGTGAAATGAAAAGGGATCTCAACATTAATGGCAGCAGAGATGCCTATTTATACCTGGCAAACTCAAATCAGTATAGCTACATTCACTTACTAAAAGTATAAATTTAGCTTTAAAGGCTGGAGAATGAAGAAACAGACCATCATAATTCCATCCTTCAATGGAGTGGAAATTCTGTGCCTTTATCTTGAGTTGTTGTTTAGACATCTGAAGGGAAACAAGTGCAACCTCTTGCTCCATTCCAGTGTGAAGAGGAGCTTAGCTTTAAATCTCCTGCCCAGCATCTTTGCAACCATATTAAAAACATCTTATTGATTATTTCACACACTTTTTTACAAATTGAGCTAAACAGATGCTAATGTGGCTTGTTGGTCATCCACCCTATGAGGTTTTTGGTTAATATTATGTATATTAGCTAGTATAACATAACTCGTGAAGAAGATTGTGTATTGTATTTCCAATCATTTGGAAGCATTTACACTGTGTCTCAGATAAATGCAGCGGAAATATCCCAAATATGCATACTAAATGATGGGTTTCTAAATTAGCTGTTAGAAAAGGAGTACTTGTGGCACCTTAGAGACTAACCAATTTATCTGAGCATGAGCTTTCGTGAGCTACAGCTCACTTCATCGGATGCATACCGTGGAAACTGCAGCAGACATTATATACACACAGAGATCATGAAACAATACCTCCTCCCACCCCACTGTCCTACTGGTAATAGCTTATCTAAAGTGATCATCAAGTTGAGCCATTTCCAGCACAAATCCAGGTTTTCTCACCCTCCACCCCCCCCACACACAAACTCACTCTCCTGCTGGTAATAGCCCATCCAAAGTGACAACTCTCTTCACAATGTGCATGATAATCAAGGTGGGCCATTTCCTGCACAAATCCAGGTTCTCTCACCCCCTCACCCTCCTCCAAAAACCACACACACAAACTCACTCTCCTGCTGGTAATAGCTCATCCAAAGTGACCACTCTCCCTACAATGTGCATGATAATCAAGGTGGGCCATTTCCTGCACAAATCCAGGTTTTCTCACCCCCCCCCCACCCCCATACACACACAAACTCACGCTCCTGCTGGTAATAGCTCATCCAAAGTGACCACTCTCCCTTCAATGTGCATGGTAATCAAGGTGGGCCATGTCCAGCACAAATCCAGGCTTTCTCACCCCCCCACCCTTTTTTTCCCGGGGACACACACACACACACACACAAACTCACTCTCCTCCTGGCAATAGCTCATCCAAACTGACCACTCTCCAAGTTTAAATCCAAGTTTAACCAGAACGTCTGGGGGGGTAGGAAAAAACAAGGGGAAATAGGCTACCTTGCATAATGACTTAGCCACTCCCAGTCTCTATTTAAGCCTAAATTAATAGTATCCAATTTGCAAATGAATTCCAATTCAGCAGTTTCTCGCTGGAGTCTGGATTTGAAGTTTTTTTGTTTTAAGATAGCGACCTTCATGTCTGTGATTGCGTGACCAGAGAGATTGAAGTGTTCTCCGACTGGTTTATGAATGTTATAATTCTTGACATCTGATTTGTGTCCATTTATTCTTTTACGTAGAGACTGTCCAGTTTGACCAATATACATGGCAGAGGGGCATTGCTGGCACATGATGGCATATATCACATTGGTGGATGTGCAGGTGAACGAGCCTCTGACAGTGTGGCTGATGTTATTAGGCCCTGTGATGGTGTCCCCTAAATAGATATGTGGGCACAGTTGGCAATGGGCTTTGTTGCAAGGATAAGTTCCTGGGTTAGTGGTTCTGTTGTGTGGTATGTGGTTGTTGGTGAGTATTTGCTTCAGGTTGCGGGGCTGTCTGTAGGCAAGGACTGGCCTGTCTCCCAAGATTTGTGAGAGTGGTGGGTCATCCTTTAGGATAGGTTGTAGATCCTTAATAATGCATTGGAGGGGTTTTAGTTGGGGGCTGAAGGTGACGGCTAGTGGCGTTCTGTTATTTTCTTTGTTAGGCCTGTCCTGTAGTAGGTGACTTCTGGGAACTCTTCTGGCTCTATCAATCTGTTTCTTCACTTCCGCAGGTGGGTACTGTAGTTGTAAGAAAGCTTGACAGAGATCTTGTAGTTGTTTGTCTCTGTCTGAGGGGTTGGAGCAAATGCGGTTGTATTGCAGAGCTTGGCTGTAGACGATGGATCGTGTGGTGTGGTCAGGATGAAAGCTGGAGGCATGTAGGTAGGAATAGCGGTCAGTAGGTTTCCGGTATAGGGTGGTGTTTATGTGACCATTGTTTATTAGCACTGTAGTGTCCAGGAAGTGGATCTCCTGTGTGGACTGGACCAGGCTGAGGTTGATGGTGGGATGGAAGTTGTTGAAATCATGGTGGAATTCCTCAAGGGCTTCTTTTCCATGGGTCCAGATGATGAAGATGTCATCAATATAGCACAAGTAGAGTAGGGGCTTTAGGGGAGAAAGATCTTGAAGTCATCATGGACAGTTCTCTGTAAAGATCTATGCAACATTCAATGGCAGTCAAAAAAAGAACAGAATATTAGGAACCATTAGGAAAGGGGTAGTTAAGATAGAAAATATCATTATTCCACTATACAAATTCATGGTACACCCACACCTTGAATATTGCATGCAGTTCTGGTCAACCCATCTCAAAAAAAGATATATTGGAATTGGTAAAAATACAGAGAAGAGCAACAAAAATGATTAGGTGTATGGAACAGCTTCCATATGAGAAGATTAAAAAGACTAAGACTGTTCATCTTAGAAAAGAAACAATTGAGAGGTGATACGATAGAGGTCAATAAAATCATTAATGGTGTGGAGAAAAGTGTTATTTACCCCTTCACATAACAAAAGAACCAGGGGTCACCCAATGAAATTAATAGGCAGCAGGTTTAAAACTAACATAAGGCAAGTACTTCTTCACACAACACACAGGCAACCTGTGGAACTTATTTCCACAGGATGTTGTGAAGGCAAAAAACATAGCTGCGTTAAAAAAAGAATAAGATATGTTCATGGAGGATAGGTTCATTAGTGGCTATTTGCCAAGATGGTCAGGAACACAACCTCATGGTTTGGGCGGTCCCTAAACCTCTAACGGACAGAAGCTGGGACTGGATAACAGGGGATGAATTATTCAATAAATTGCGCTGTTCTGTTAATTTCCTCTGAAGCATCTGGCATCGGCCACTGTCGGAAGACAATTCTAGATGAACCATTGGTCTGACCCAGTATAGTCATTGCTATGACTATCATACCTGCATCCAACTTGCCCTAAAATTTACAACAACAACAAAATAATAGAATGCATGCCCTAATGTCTGATATACAACAATTTACCTGCTTTAACCTTTAGGTGGGGTTTCTAAAAATAGATTTTTTTTCCTGATTATGTAGTAATGAGACTTCTGATGAGCTTCTATGTTTAACACTAAGAATGAAGAGAACTCATCACATTCTTACATTATAATTTGAAAAAGTTGGCCAACATAGTTCAACTATATTACTGGATCTGCTTCTTTGGAAAAGGCTTGCAGAATGAAATAGGGATGTGAGCAAAAAGCTTATATAGAATTTATTCTCAAAACTCTTAAATTTTATGAACATAAGAATGGCTATACTGGGTCAGATCAAAGGTCCATCTAGCTCCGTATCCTGTCTACTGACAGTGGCCAATGCCAAGTGCTCCAGAGAAAATGAACAAAACAGGTAATCATCAAGTGATCCATGCACCATTGCCCATTCCCAGCTTCTGGCAAACAGAGTCTATGGATAGTATATAATTACATCTAGGTTCTTTGAACTACCCTACAGAATTCTATAGCAAGGATATTGCCCTTTAATCTTAATAGCATGGTCAAAGTTATGAAAAATAATTTTTCCTATTAAATTCTTTGGCTTTTCCATAATGATGGGATTGCTACTTATATAGAGAAGAAAATAAGCAGTAACGGATGGATATGAACCCCAAATAATGGCATCTGGAGATTGTGATGGGGTGCACTCACCACTGTGGCACCTTCTGCTGGCTGTTATTGGAAATAGCTCTGAGTGTTAGTGCACCTTTTTTGGGTGGTGCCTCACCACCGTCACGCCTGCTCTAGAACCCATGTCTCTCCAAGGGCCGCAACATCCTCTTCAGCAACACAGCCCTCCAGCAATGCCACACACTGTGTTCCCCCCCCCCCTTCCGGGGGACCTGCAGTCTGCTGTTCAGCCACTTCCCTTAGTGGCTACTGCAGCAAATTGTCTGGCCACTTCCTCATGGTCCCAGTATCCTTTTTGCCCTTAACTCAGGGCCTCACACTGCAAACCCCAGAAGCCATCCAGGAGCTCTCTCTCACTCCCCCAGTCCCTGCTAGCAGCACTGCTCTGCCCAGGGTACTGGAAGTTCTCTCAGCCCTCCAGAGACACAGTCCTCCCTCCCTGGTTTCCCAGCAGAGAACTGCCTTCCTAAACCCTGCAGCTCCCTTTTTATATGGGACTGCTTGGCCCTGATTTACTGCTCCATTCATCCCTTCTCTGATTGGCTGCCTCTGGCACAGCCTCTCTAGGGCTGCTTTAACCCCTTTTCTGCCAGTAAGGGACAGCTGCCACATCACAGAGATACAAAACAATGTATTCCTAGTTTAGATTTTAACTTTGGCCATAAATGTATAGTGCATTGTATAATAGGCTTAATCAAAATCCCATTAGGTCAATGAAAAGACTCCCATTCCCTTCAACAAGGCTAGGGTCTGATCCTATGACCCTTACGGGCAATGTTCTATAGAATTTCAAATTAGAACGTTTTTTTTTTTTAATTTTCAAACCAACCTATAGAATTCTACATCATAGATAGATAAATAGATAGATATAGTTATATTAAAAGCTACAGATTATTTCAAAAATTCTATCACAGATTAATTGCTTCTATGTTGGGCATGTCTACACTGAAGCTTGGCGGTACAATTCCCAGCTTGGATAGACCTACACATGCTAGCTATGATCAAGCTAGTGTGTTAAAAATAACAGTACAGCTGTGATGGTGTGGGCACTGGCATTGGGCACTGGCAATAGCTGCTCAATTACTCAGCTAGGGTCTCCAGTGGAATTGTAGTTGGGCAGCTAGCCCATGCTACCACAAGTTGTGAAAGTGGTAGGTAAAGATTCAGGTGAGCTACAGTACTATTGTTAGCACACTAGTTTGATCAAAGATAGTGCATATGCATCAAGTTGAGCTATAAATTACACTTCTAGCAGTGTAGATAGACCCTAAATTTCCTGTTTAAAGAATATTTTTTGTAAAACCTCTATTTGTTTCATCCCTATTTAATTCCATAGTACTTCTCCATATGGGTAGGATGATCATTCTGTTTCCTGGTTACTTTATATATGTAATTTAAATATCAAGCTACCTCCCCTACACTCCATAGTCCCTATTTTGCAAATACTTATGTACACGAATGATCCCACTGAGTTACTCATGTGTGTAAGTATCTGCGGGATCACTGTCCATGTCTATCAATAGGATTACGGTTAAACTATGCCAAAGACCTCAGAATAACAGCATGAAAAAAAAAATCTGATAATTGTACCTTAATAACAAAATTGTGTAACTACGGGCATATATTGGTCCTGTATTTGGAATTTAGCTAATGATTCTCTTGATCCATGAGCCAGAAGAGAATCCAATTCTTTTTTTCCACAGCTTGCATAAGATCTGCAGCACTATAAGGACTAAAAAAACTTCATACTTAATTTAAGTCAGCAATTCTGACTGAATATACAGATAGAAGATCTTTGGGATCAAAAGATACCATTTTATAACCACATATATAGTCTCATTATATTGTTTATATTGCATAGGTTCAATATCCTTCAAGTAGACCAAAAGTACATTATTTTTGAATTGGGCGAGTGACACAGAGTTTAGTTCTAATGGTCATAATAGTCTAGACTCACAAAGAACAGATTGTCAATTAATAAATAAATAAACTTATATTTGAAAATCAAAAGTAATAGACAAGAATTGCACAAAATACTGAGATTTATATACAGTAAGGATTTCCTAGAAGAAAATGAGGTAACAGTCCAATTAACCTGTTACTCTATGTAAATTAGGATTCACACATTCTCAACTTCCTTAATAAAGAAGGCATCCAAAAGCTAAATAATGTATTTCTTGTTATACTATATTTCAAACAAGTCAAATGATAAGCTGTCAAAGAGGCAGGTAAAGGTTCAGGTGAGCGGAAGCAGAAGGAAATGGTTATGTAAAATATATTTAATGATAGATGACTTTTGAGTGTTTGCAGAAAAATATATTATTGATTCACAATTAAAAATTCATTAGGAGTTGCAAGGCCTGGATAACATTTTGTAAATAAAAGCAGCATGTGAAAAATTTGAATCAGAGTAAGGACTTAACAGAATAGCCCTGAACCATTGAACTAATGCACCACAAAACAGCAATAAATAAACATGTATGCTTTAATGAAGTTGGTCAAATAAAATAGCTGCTCTATGTGTATGGGTAGACTTTGACAAACCAGTAAAGTGCCTGAAACCACTATGGCTTATTGCTAAAAGCAGCCAAGTCAGCAGGCTGTAAATTAGCCAAATCATCAGTCTCAGTTTAACCAAGGCAGGAGGGGAGTGGGGTCTTTGAGTGCCACTGAGAGGGCAGCCAGACCCCACATCCTTTCTGATAAGAACTGTGTTGAAGTGGATCATACATGCATTTTAGAAGAGCAGGATGTGCCCCAGGAATGTCTATTGGGCTCTCAAGGCTGCAAACTCTGGAAAAACCCACACCTGGTTAATCAATTATCAGAAGAAATTTTGCTGGACCACTGAAACTGCTTGTAACAAATTTTCTTTAAGGGACATATCTAATGTATAAATAAGGGGGGAAAGTTTGAGGTAGTTGAACTCTTTTTGGACTCTTCCTCTGGATACACCTTGCAGTCCCCACCGCCAGACGGAAGATTTGGTCACCGGAAGCCTGCCGCTGTGCCACTCGAGAGCCACACTCTGCTTTGGTAATTATCAAGGGTTGGGGGTGTTTTACTAACCTTTTGCGGATGTGTGTAAGTGCTTGAGACTAAGTAAAGTTTAGCTTTAAGTGAAAGCACTTTTGCGTTGTCCTGTTTGTGCCAGCCATCTATCAGTCGGACGGCTGTGTCTCCCCTGATTTATTTCCTGACACCACCTCGCACAGAGTAAAAGTTACCAAGAGCTTTGGGTTGAAAGAACCTGGGGTAACATATATGCAAACCCCACCCCTTCCCCAACCTAACATCTCAGGACCTGTCCATAATGTTTGAAGTGCTCAGTTAGGATTCATCTTTGAAGAGTGAAACCCTTTTAAGGGTTACAAAAACATATCTCAAATCTTTATGCAATTAAAAAAAGAGAGTATTTTTACATGACCTTATAATTTGAATCATGGAAGTGTAGTATGTTGTTCACAGCCTCCCTGACAAGGTATTAAAAAAAATCCAGAGAGGAATAAAAGATACATTGGCAGCAGAAGTTATTATCTTGTAATACCACGGCAAATGTAGCTGCATTACTCTGTGTTTCCACATAATCACTATTGTTTCCAAGGAAGTTACTGTTTTGCTACAAGAAACAACAAGTGGCATTTCAGAGTGGGAAATCATGTAATTCTAGAAGCATATAAGTTCAAACAAATCCCATAAAGTACAAATTGTAGTGTTATGTTTGATATTAATGCTAGGTATCTAAAGGTTTTTCTCAAAAGAAATTCAAGTTCATTTAATCCATAACACTCACTGAAGAAAAGATCTCAACTTTGTCTCCTTTCTACTGTTTTCTGGCCATTCCTCACATATTTCTGCCCCATTCGTTAAACTTTTATTATAATTTATTAGCTTTTCACATCTGTGTCCCTTTTTTCTATCCAGAATATTATGTTGGTCTCTAGCTCTTAATTTATTTATTCTTTTCTAGATCATTTTTAACAAGGTTTCACTTTGTACATCTCATTTTTCTGTCTCCCAACTGCAGCTAGACATCCCATGTTGCCTGCAAACATAATTGATGCTGATAGGCATACAATTATAACTACTTTAATAAGTCCTCAGCCCAGCCAGACCAGTGACATTGTGTCAGCTCTTTTAGTTACCAGGCAGGACACTCAGCTTCAAGACCTCAATATAATAGAATATCAAATTTTTCATGGAAGCAATAAGCTAGGACTCCAGTGAATGTACTGGCAATCCACATTGTGAGTACTGCCAACCACTACACTGAGCAGCCAATTGATAGCAACCGCTGAAGGAGCCAAATAGCTTAATCTTCCAGCCTTAAAAAAAGTGATTTAAATAATGTCCTTTTAGCAGGGTGGGCCAGAGAATACATAGCAGTGGGGTCTTCTGGTTGAGTTTTATCTTTATAATATCCTGTGACTAATGGCACATGAGAAAACCCATTATTCCCACTGCTGTCTCTCCAGAAAAAGATGTTTGATTCCATTGTAAGCTGCCTCCATGATGACAACATTCTTGTCAATCATCCTTCAATAGTCCTTTCTTTGTCCTCCATACCATTTTTGCCCTCCAGGTGTGATCCAGTCTAAGACATATCTTCTTCTGCCATGGGGTAGCCTGATGGTATGGCCAAACAACTGTAGCCATCATACTGATTACTCAGTCTCTAGTCCCATGTGGCACAATGCTTCTATGTTGGTGACACGATCTCGCCAAAGAATTCACAAGATTCTTCTTAAACTATGCTGGTGGAATGCTTTCTGTTGTGTACGTTCACCATGTGCCATAATTCTGAGGCATACAATAGTGTTGGGATGACAATAGCATTGTAAAATCTCATTTGTGTGCAGATATATCTTCTTACTCTTCCAGATGTTTGACAAATGAGAAAAAAACCTACTGGCTATGCCAATTCTTGCCTTCACTTTTTTAAGGAGCTGGCCATTAGCAGATATTGTATTTCAAAGATAAACAAAAACATCAACTCTTTCGTCTCCAACAGTCGCATATCCACCAGTGTTGGCAGCATTATTTCCTATCTCCATAATCTTGATCTTCTGTCCAATTTGACTGCTTCCATTTCTATGATCATAAATAGCCTTTTCATTCTGAATTGGTATCCAGTATGACTGTATCATCTGCAAAATCTAAGTCTCACATATTATCTCTTGCACAAACAGTACCAGTGTCCTCAGTAGTAGCTATTGCTTTTCTACTCACAAAGTCTATGGCAATGCAGAAAAGAAATGCTGATAATATGCAACTTTGCTTTATGCCAATTACAATCTTAGACCATTCCATGTTTCCATTCTTTGTCCTGACACACCACACAGATTCGTCATACAAAGCTTTAATCAAATTCATAGTCTTTGCTAGAATTCCATAGTGGCTGAAGCTTTTCCAGAGGTCTTCTCTATGGACATTATCAAATGTTTTCATAAAGCCAAGGAAGTTAAAAACCATCTTCTGCTGGTATTCTAAGACTTTCTCAATAAGCCTCAAAGGAAAATATGGTCTGAATATGACCTATCGGCTCAAAATCCAGACTGTTTTTCCCTGAGGACTTTATTAACAGCAGTTTTCATCCTATTCAAAATGGCAATGCAAAACACTTTTCCAGGTAGAGATAGGAGTTTCACCACTCTCCAATTATCAAAAATAAGCTGCTCCCCCTTTTTAGGGATATTGCAGATAACCTCTCTCCTCCAATCTTTAGGACAGATTTCCTTTTTCCAAACCATTCTGTACAACCTGCACATGTAATTCACCATCACTTCCTTCCTACTTTTTAACATTTCAGCATTTATTGTATCATAGCCTGATGCTTTACAGTTGGTTTATAACCTTAGTTACTTCCTCAGAGGTGATTACTTCTAGTGATATAGGTAAGTCCACTATTTCTTCATATCTCTCAGTGTGTCTTAGTGGTTCTGGCTGGTTAAGCACAGCCTGGAAATATCCATCCAATGGGCTCTCTGTTCTTCTGCGGTTAAGATTGTATCATCCTGAACCTTCACAATGCCAAAATGGCTGACATTGTGATGTCAGTAGTTTAGGTACTCAAAATTTTTTTATAGAATTCCCTCTATTATATGCCTCCTCAGCTTCTCGTGCGTTATTTTACAACCATTCTCTCATCTCTTCCAGCTGATCTTTCAACTTCCTTGTCTTTGTCTGCATATTCTTGTTGCATAGTAGCTCTTTTACTGCTCTCTCATTCTTGTTGAATTCTCTTCCTTATTTTTTGTCCTCTTAAACAAGCCTCTATGTATTTGGTTGGAGCCATTCTTCTTTCTTAGATCTTTTCACCTATATAATCCTGGCTGCAGCCACACTTGCTTCTTTGAAAAATTGCCACTATTCTTCTATATCATCCATCAGTGTCTTTAAATGTTCATATCTATTGCTAAGTTGATGCTTGAAATGTGCCTTCACTTCTGGATCTGCTAACTTTATAGTATCATGCATACCTTCTGTCTTATGTGGTGTTACCTTCTTTAGTTTTATTTTGACTGTCTCAATAGAAAGATGGTGGTCACTTCTGACATCAGCATTTGTACCTTTGTATCTCAGTTCCTGAGCACAAAAAGGTGGACAATAATGCATCCTGTCACCTATTCTTTTTCTGTCTTGTCTAATCAGCCCTTGATCATGCAAAAAAACCCAAGCTGGATGGATTTGTGTGCCCCAGACAGAACCTCATTGACCTCAGTGAGCCTCCCAGCAGCTACAATGGTCAGCCTGCATGGTTCTCCTTGCAGGACTTAAGCCTTAGAGTGTAAAAACTTGGGAGGAATCTCTTTTAGTCAGTGTTTGTACAGTGCCTAGCACAGTGGAACCCTGATCCTGGATGTGTTCTGTAGGTGAGGCAATATTATAAGTAATAAAGCTGAATGTTAAACCTCAGTATGAATGAATGTCTTCAAAGAATTTGTGGACAGAGTTCATTACATTTAGTCACTCACAAGACATTTAAAGACAAGCTTGCGCAGTCTTATTCTTATGTATGAACCTCAGACACTTCTCAAACTGACTTGATATATATTAATATTTAGAACAAATCCATGATGATATAGTCACAAGTCAACAATTAAGTTCATCCCTCCTGTTTGGTGATATTGAATTATGTTTTGAGGTTTTTAAATCAAACCTAAACCAGGAAATTAAATATTTGAACATTTTCCAGTCTCTTTTTGAGTTCATAAAGATTCTTCATTCTTCTATTAATTCAACTCTCAGTATTTGAAGAATAAGGGACAGAGAAACCAAAACACCACCTGTGGTTCTATTTTATTCTTAACACATCCTTCACTTATCATTTTAAATACTGCATCAAAGGGAGTCTCTTAAGGTGATCGTCTTCATTGTCATTCCAGAAAAATAATATACTATTATCTCCTAGCAATGTGATTCACATGTATAATAATGCTAAAATCTACTTTCTACTCTATTCTTTCCTCACAAATCTTAATAATACCTGGAAGATAGAGAAAGAAAGTCACAGCTGATCTGTATACCCCCACTTTTGTCCAAGATATGCTGTTTAATTAGCAGTAGTCTGTATTTAATTCCGCATATACACTGCATACTAACTAATTATTAATATTTTCACGTGTACCAGATATAAATGGTGTTATTAATATACTGTATAAAAAGAGCAAAAGTAGCACACATTTTTCTGAAGTTTTTGAATATACATTAACATTAAACAGTCCTATAGCCAGTGGCAAGGTACACCTGCTAGGCTTTACAACTGCTTTGTTCTCTTGAATTGGCACAAAATACCCAGGACTGCTCCTGGTAGTCAAGTTAGACATATGCATATGTGTTTACATGATGTGCTAAAGTAGGGATGATCAGTACAGTATAAAACCATGCCACATATATACGAAAATATCTTATTATGGTTTTCACTTTCAATGACATCTCTCTTAAAATGTCAATAATTAAACTTTTTAAACAAAATATTATTTAGTTTGTAAATTGTTACAATCCTTACTAATGATTAAATCCCTTTTTCTTGTTTTAACTCCGTAAGTGTAAGTGTTGACAATAGGCAACTTGGCTGTGCTTCATTTTCAACAGCTACCCTGGGCAGGTTTCAAAAGGAAAACCTTCCTCTCCAGGTGGTCGGGCCTCTCCAGGTGGTGCCTCTCCAGGTGGTCGGGCACTTGCAGTTTGTCACATTTGTTTGATTTCCATTTAATTCTCTGGCACACAAGAAAGAAGTCAATTGTTTCTATTAAATGCTCCCTCACATATCAGTCTTTATCCATGTATGATTTGGGAGAGTAGGATGCTTTTTTTTCCCACAATAGCTGGGGTTTTCCATTCTTTTTGTCTGTCACATTTGACACGAACTTGGTTGCCAAGTGACAGATCAAACAGTGTTTCGACTGAGTGATGTCTATTATAAAGAGCCCAAATTATCTTTACTTTTTTATAACACTTGGCTACTTTTTTAAAGCCTGGCCATTCTTTGGTCTAGATCCTTTTCTGATATTGCTATTCAAAACCATTTTTCCAATTTCTCTAGGAGTTTACCTTGATTATGCCCAGTAGATAGTAAGGAGTAAGATAGTATGCCCAGTAGATAGTAAGGAGATTATTCTAGGTCTCAGAAGAGCAAGGAATAGATCCTCCTGCTTCAATATTTGTGGGAGGTGTATCTATTACACCTCCCAAAAACAGCAGGAAACAAATGCTCCCCCTATTAGTAGTCCATAAGTTTTGCATTTAAAAGGACATCCCTTGTTTGGTCCCTAATGTCCATAACCCATGTTCAACCAGGAGTGACTAAGAAGCATTTGAATAAATAAAGTACATATTTTTGCAAGCATCTATAAAGCAAGAAATCATACAATGATACAGATGTACAATTTCGTGCCATAGAACATTGTGAGCGGAAGTCCTTTAAATATAAACTTTTAACTTGTCCTTCTCCACCACACACACACACACACACACGAAAGGTCACCAAAGTTGCTGCTGTCACCTTCACAAGCATATTGAGTCTTGAAGGACTGAAATTAGGAAGAGCAAATCATAGTCCAAACAAAAACTAGTAAACAGCTTCTCATTGATTGTAGAATATCAAGTAGGGCAAATGTGTTCCTTACTTTCTCAACAATGCTGGAGGTCAAGATGTATAGTAATTATTTTGGCACCTTTGGAAAACACTCACTACAGGAAAGTAACAATGTCCTCTGAATTTGCATCTGCTCTCACACTTTCCAGATTTGTCTGGTAGGCTTGTCGTTACTGAAAGGCCTTATGTTGTTTTGATCATTCTTCAATGCTCACATCATACTTATTTTTTCTGCTCACTGTAGATACCAGATAATCACAACAACCAATCTGAATAATTCAAGCTCTTGATTACTCCAGTATTCTCATGACATATTCCTCAAAGAGTTCCTCTCTCTGCTTCTTGGGCAAATAATGTAGTCATAGACTCTTTAACTGGTCCACATGGCTTTCTTATTTTTCCACATTAATCAAATGAAGCATTCTTTTGCCAAAGTCATGGTTACTTTTTGGGTCACCTTGACAAAGCACATGGAGAAACTTACTGAAGATTTTTTTTGCCTATGCTGGAAGCTTTAGATGAAAAAGCTTCCTACCTCTTATGGTGTGCAAGATCCCATGGTCTCCACATAGACCTTTATTTCTTCTACAAGTGCAGGGTGGTTTGTGTAGGCAATTGTGTTCCTTAGATAGGTCCATTTGCTATTACCAGATTACTTTATCAGAAATATATTCTGCATTTGGGTTCAGTCTCACTAGTCTAATAAAAAGATATTGGCACTGTGACTTACTAGGGTACAATCCAGACTAATGAGTAGCTGTGTCACCCCTACCCTCCAACCTGGGGTGCCCTTTGCAATGCTTTGATGCTGGAGCCTGCAGCCTTGACTGCTTACACACAGCCTCCAGCATGCAAGTCACTCCCAGCTATGTCTGTGTGTGGGCTGCAGCCAGCCAGCCACACCTTGGTTCTTACCACACTTGGTTATACTGCAGGGTGACTCCAACACCCCCCTCCCACCCCCGTCATAGATTTTCCCTCAGATCTGTGTATCTTCTACTACCCAACCCTCTCCTGGACAATACAAGTTTAGATAAAGTCAATTATTTCTTTTATAGAAATAATATGCACACAGCTTGCCATCTCAAATGGAATTTCACAGGCACTTCAATTTAAATGCACTAGATTAGATAAAACAATAAAACAAGTTTATAAATTACTTATAGTGAGTATAAGTAACAAGGAATAAAGGTCAGAAATAGTTAGAAGAAAAATCAAGATAAAACACAACTGGTGCTTAACTTAACAAACAATGTTAGATTCAAGCAAAGTTTCAAAAAATATTCTTTCAGCAGTCTTATTGACCAAACCCTATTGGTCAGGACCACTTCTCCCAGCAACCACTGAATGCTTCCTTTGTCATTTTAGGTGCCGTGAATGCGATGGGCAGAGAGAGAGAGAGAGAGAGAGAGAAAGGGGTGTCTTGGGGTGTTTGTTCCTCCTTTTTATAGTGTCAGGCCCCTTCTTGGGAAACATTTCCAGCTGAGATTCAGGATACAAAGAGTCTATGTGGAAGGATATTTCCTGCTGTTTTTCCCCCCTCACCTGTTTGAGCCTCCGTTGTTTCCTGCTTGATAACTCTGTTCACTGCTCAAATGAAAGTTCAGCAGAGTGCACATTTCTTTGTTTAAGACAGACCAGTTTGCCAGCCTCAGCTTGGAACATGTGTTAATAAAACCATACAGTGGAATCTTATAACTTCATATACAATGTTGCCACATAGTTTATCAGGATGACAATGACCAACAAATTATGTGTTTTCAATGATAGATTGCAAGGCATACTTTGTACAATGATAACTACAATAGTGTGTAGAGTGTAGACACGGGTACATTCTGTCACAGACATCTCAAAGGGATGTGATGCATGACTTTTCTGTTGATAAGGGTCACAGAAATTTAGGATCTGTTATTTATTTACAAAAGTCCAATCAACACACCTATTTATAGAAGTTCTCATATTCCCAAATGCTTGCCAGACACTCCTTTTCTAACTGTGCATATGAGTTTTCTGCCCAGTAAGAATACAAGAATACAGTGCAATCAGCTTCTACTTAGGCACATGTAACTTAAGCAATACCCTATAAGCTGTAGCTGTTCACATCAGCATGTCCCGAGTGGATTTCTCCTTCTCAGTTCTGGTACATTTGTTGATGTATTCAGTTCTCAAATTGCTGCAGCTGCTTGAGGCTAGGCATAGAGATCTGGGCAAACAGCTGAAAGGCATTACAGGCTGCAATAATGGAGAAGAACAGGGCAGGATGGCTTCTGAGGAGGAAGAGGAAGAGTGGCATACTCTGGAAGAAAAGAAGAGGGAAATTACTGGGAGGGAATTGGTCTCTTTCTCATAGACTTTAAGGCCAGAAGGGACCATCATGATAATCTAGGCTGACCTTCTGCATATTGCAGCCACAAAATCTCACTCACCCACTCCTGTAAAAGGCCCATAACCTCTGGCAGAGTTACTGAAGACCTCGAATCCTGATTTTAAAAGACATCAAGTTACAAAGAATCACCATTTACACTAGTTTAAACCTGCAAGTGACATGTACCCCATGCTGCAGAGGAAGGTGAAACCCCCTCAAAGGACTCTGCCAATCTGACCTGGGGGAACATTCTTTCCAATCAGTTAGACCCTGAGCATGTGGGCAAGACTCAACAGCCAGACACCTGAGAAAGAATTCTCCTGACAGCACATCTCCTGCCCTCTGGTGGCTAGCGAACAGGGGACCGCAAACAGGGAAGTTTGAGAGGGGGAGAAGGAGATCCCCCTACTGAATGAACAAGGTGCAAGTACTAACTCTGAGGTTAGTGAGTTTGTTTACTGTTTGTGGGTTTTTTCCCTCTTTCAGGTTATTTTCATTATTTTCAGTTATTTCAGTAACGGGGTCAGTTGGGAGTGTGTGACTGGGGACTGTTTGAGCCTTTGTTCCTGGGATAATCCTTGATCATCTTTGATCAGCTTGACTCAACCTTGTGATTATGTTACCCTGTGTGATTAATGAGGGGGTAGGGCTGACCTAGGAGAGAAGGCCTTAAAAGCCAGAGGCTAAGCAATTAGGGGACCGCAAACAAGAGAGTTTGTAAGAGGGAATTGTAATACAGTCGCTATGGTTAGGAAGGGCTGCATCTCCAGTGCCAATGCTGTTCCTGTCTCCTCCATCTGCACCTGTATCCAGACAGACAACCTAACCATGGATGCCTCTACCCAGATCCTGGTGTGGACTTGCAGAGACTGTGGCCTGCATTTCCTGCTCACAGAAAGCCAGGCTGTGGGGGCCATCCAGTGTGAAAGGTGCTGGTGTAATATCTCAGGAAACAGGTGGGAGACTACATGAGGAGGTGGCTAGGCTAAGGAGCACCCGTTCCCAGGAGGAATTCCTTGAGAGTATTTGAATGGAGACATCCAAGGCTGTGGAAGCTATCCAGCCACACAGGACACCTGTCAGGCCATGGGGGGAGGAGGATAAGGCTCTGTCACAGGGAGGACACTGGCTTCTGGTTACTTCTAGCACCAGGCAGTGCTCCACCCCTACTCCCAACCCACCTACCATGGTGATACAAAACTAATATGCTGCCCTGGCAATGAGCAATGATGAATCACCCCCAAAGGTGGAGGAGAAGCCATGTTCCCCAAGGCTGGGAGGATCGCAGCCACCACTCCCAGGAGGAAACATAAGGTAATGGTGGTTGGAGACTCTCTTCTGAGTGGGACAGAGGAACCCATCTGGGAGGAATACCAGAGGAATACCAACCTGGGAGGTATGCTGCCTTCCAGGGACCCGTATAAGAGATGTTACAGAGTGATCACTGAGGATTATCTGGCTCTCTGACTACTACCCCATGCTACTCATCCATGTGGGCACTAATGATACTGCAAGGTATGACCCTCAGCAGATCAGAAGTGAGTACAGAGCTCTGGGAGTAAACGTGAAGGAGTTGGGAGCACAGGTGGTGTTCTCTTCGATCCTTCTGATCAAGGGTAGGGGCCCAGGCAGAGACAGCTGCATCCTGGAGGTGAATGCCTGGCTGAAAAGATGGTGTCACCAGGAGGGCTTCAGCTTCCTTGACCACAGGATGCTGTTTCAGGAAGAAGGACTGCTAAGCAGAGATGGGGTCCACCTATTGAGGAAGAGGAAAAGCATATTTGGATACAGACTGGCTAAGCTAGTGAGGAAGGCTTTAAACTACATTCAAAGGGGCAGGTGACCAAAGCCCACAGATAAGTATATGGAGACCTGGGAGAAGGGTCAGAATTTGTGGGGATCATGGGCTATTATAACAGGGATAAAGGAGAGATGAGACAGAACTGGGGGTGGGAGGAATCAAATCATTCCCAGGGAGTAGTCATCAGTGGTTCACAGTCATTCTGGAAGGGCATAATGAGTGGGGTCCTGAAGGGATCAGTTCTGGGTCCAGTTCTGTTCAATATCTTCATCAATGATTTAGATTATGGCATACAGAGTAAACTTATAAAGTTTGCAGATGATACCAAGCTGGGAGGGGTTGCAAGTGTTTTGGAGGATAGGATTAAAATTCAAAATGATCTGGACAAACTGAAGAAATGGAGTGAAGTAAATAGGACAAAATTCAATAAGTACAAATGCAAAGTACTCCATTTAGGCAGGAACAATCAGTTCAACACATACAAAATGGGAAATGACTGCCTAGGAAGGAGTACCGCAGAAAGGAATCCAGGGGTCATAGTGCACCACAAGCTAAATGAGTCAACAGTATAACACTCTTTCAAAAAAAGTGAACAGCAATCTGGGATGTATTAGCAGGAGTGTTGTGAGCAATAAAAAAGGAGTAATACCTCAGCTCTACTCTGCACTGATTAGTCCTCGACTGAACTATTGTGTCCAGTTCTGGGTGCCACATTTCAGAAAAAAATGTGAAGAAATTGAAGAAAGTCCAGAGAAGAGCAACAAAAATGATTAAAAGGTCTAGAAAACATGACCTATGAGGGAAGATTGAAAAAATTGGGTTTGTTTAGTCTGGAAAGGAGGGGACATGATAACAGATTTCAAGTACACAAAAGGTTGTTACAAGGAGGAGGGAGAAGAAATTGTTCTATTTAACCACTGAGGATAGGACAAGAAGCAATGGGCTTAACTTGCAGCAAGAGAGGTTTAGGTTGGACATTAGGAAAAACTTCCTAACTGTCAGGGTGGTTAAGCACTGGAATAAATTGCCTAGGGAGTTTGTGGAATCTCCATCCTTGGATATTTTTAAGAGCAGGTTAGACAAAAACCTGTCAGGAATGGTCTAGATAATACGTAGTCCTGCCATGAGTGCAGGGGATTGGACTAGATGACCTCTCAAGGTCCCTTCCAGTCCTTTGATTTTATGCTGCTGCTCAAGACCGTCACCAGTAGTCCTGGGAACCTCCTCCACCCAGAAGTGACCTTTGTGGCTCTGTCTCTTCGAGCTTTGATCAGTCCCATTCTTTGAAGTCTCTGAGTGGTTAACGGTTCCCTGTAGGGTGGGTTAGAGTTGAGCTGAGCTAAACAGGGAGACTTGGTATTAAAAGTCACTTGCTAGGCAAACTTGTGAGCCACGGTCAGAGACCACTAAACAGAGAGTTTGGAAGGTGTAGCTGTGGACTCTGCTTGGAGATAGCAGGAGTTGGTGAGTGGTATGTTTGGTCCATCTGTAGTTGGGTTGTATGTTTGATTGATCGTGTATTTGTTCTCTGTGTAGGGGCTGCATAGCTAGGCTGTGGGCCCCTGAGTAGGAAGCTAAAATAGGTCAGATTTTTGGTGCCTTGGTAAGGGCCATGAGGCTTAAATCTTTAGATCTTTGATCAGCTCTATTGTTTGAAGTCTCTGGACAGAGCTGAGATGAGATGAGCTAAGCAGGGACACTTAATATGAATAGTCACTTGTAGGTGAACTTGAGAGCCCGAACAAAGGCAGTGAACAGGAGAGTTTCAGGGGGAGTTGAGATACTGAGTGTGAAAGGCTTTCCTTCCAGGTTCAGATATGTATACAATTCCACAGTAGCTAGCAGCTGAACAGTGGTGGTGGCCTGCAATGGATGTGTCAGGTTTACTTTCCTGTCCGAAGCCACAAGGGACTTCCTGTGAAATGCAAGTTGGTGGCTGTGCTGGAAGGAAAGATTCTTGGACTGCAGGGAGAAGTAGAAATGCTACTGAGAATCAGAGAAGCTGAGGAGTTCATAGAAAGTCAGGGGCTTGGGATACATGAATACCCCACATTCAGGAAGAAAGGAGCTGACCACCAAGGAATCAGAAAGAGAGAGGAGGATTGGCATTTCATATTTACCAGAGGCAGAATGTCATGGTAGCATGCTACAGAACTGGAGACAGATGAAGATGGACAGGCTGTAGCCACCAGAGAGAAGTGGACCCAAAGGATTCCACATAGCTAGAACTTTCAAATAGATGCTAGGTACTCAATGTGGAAACTGTGGAAGAGATTTTTGAAGATCCAGCTGGTCCAAGGGGATGGGGAGATGTACAAGACACACCTATGAATGGGAGCTTGGCCACAACCTCTAAGAAAATCAAGCTTGACCATAAAGAGTTTTTCAAACAACCAAGGAAAACAGACAATCCTTATTTGGCATTCAATATTCAGAAGAATCAAAAGAACAGTGTGTAAGGGACAGGCAACAACAGAACAATATGTTGTCTTCCTGAAGCCAAGACACAAGATGTCACTCTAAGATTGGATAGGCTTCTGAAATAGACGGGCATGGATCCACTGGTGATGGTTCATATCAGAGAACTAATAGTACTGCATTGCAAGATAGCTAACAGGTAACAGATTACCTCATGAAACTCAGAAGCATGCTGAAGAAGGAGAATGTTCAAGAGATCTTCTCAGAGATCCTTCCTGTCCTGAGAGCAATGGAAAACAGGAAGCAGAAGATTCTGAAAGTGAACTGCTGGTTAAGTGGTGTACATTTTTGATTTTGTGGACATTGGTCCATCTTTTATGGTGTGATGTGGTTGTATAGTCTGGATGGTTGACACTGAATTGGAGGGGAACTGGTGTTGACTGGCTAAAGTAGTCAGGAGGATGTTAAATTAATAAAAAAAGGGAAGATATGAAGAGGGAAGATATGAACATCCATTTAGCACAGAATCAAGATGTTGAGAACAAAATTAATGAAGGAACCAAAGGACATGAAGGGAAGAAATTCTTTAGTTGCTTGTCCACCAATCCTAGGGGCCTGGGTAGCAAACAAAATGAATGGAAATTGCTCATTAATGAGCATAAATTCAATCTAGTTGGTATTACTGAAATCTGGTAGGATGACGACTGGAATGTTCAGATCAATAGTAATAACCTATTTAGAAAAGATCAAGTGGAAAAAGGGGAAGGGGAATGGCACCCTATATCAAAAATGGCATTACCTGTTTCACTGACAATTCAGAAGAAAATTATTTTGAATGCTTATGGATCAATGACCTAACAGCTAAAGCACGAAATGAGGTATTATTTGATGTCTGCTACAGACCACCAAATCACACCAGGGAACAGGATGACTGGCTCCTTATGAACCTATCTATAATGTGTGGGAAAAAATACTGTGAGATCATGTGAGACTTCAATTTAAGTGACATATACTGGAGATCTCATACTGCAAGTACTAAAATGCCTTTGGAATTTCTAAATATTATAGATGACAATTTTCTAACTCAAAAAATGTTGTATCCTACACTGGGGAATTCCACATTAGGCCTTGTCTTGACAGATAAAAAGGAATTGATCACAGAACTAAAAATATATGATAACTTAGGCCCCTTTTTCTTGACAGAGGTGGTACAAGTGTACATGTTAGAAACTATGCATCATTCCTTGTATATTGGTAGATTGAATGAATGAGTGGTGATAGGTGATTGATTGGTTGGTTATTTGGAAGGGGGAATAGTTTGAGCCATCTAAAAATATGAAGTTTGTACCCTGTGACAGGCACCATCCTGGTAAAGATGTATGAAATGCTTTGTACAAGGACTTTTCAGTTGACAAGGACTTGTTCTCTGGAGTGAATAACTAAAAAGCTTATTTTATGCTGTACTTAATATTATATTATGCCACAATATATTGATTTGTGCACTATCAAGGAACCTTACCTTGCTGTTTTGTTGTTTTTAGGTTGAATTGTGTCTTTACATATGCGACAATGTTGTCAATGAAAGCTGAAAAGCTTGCTACTCTGGATGTCACCCTACCAGTTTAGAGTTATCATAATGAAGGCATGACCATATTTGGGGCTTCTTATGTCTGGGATGGTAACGTACACTTTGATCTTATCTCCTGTGATCCTCTGGGAAATGTACTTAAGGGACCAAGTAGTCATTTTGTTGCACTTTTTGTTTGTTTGTTTGTTTGTGACAGGGCAAATAAAAGATGTAATGTTGCCCCAGGAAGTTTTGATGCAAAGGTGGAAATGAGTTCTTCTTGTAATGCCTGTGAGTTGGATGGGATTATGTCTAAATACACAGGAAACTTTTATTCTTTTTGGATAGGAATTGTGGTTAACTCCCTCCTTTAATAAAGCTCATTGCTCATTAGCAGCAAACAAAAATGTATTTTCATCCATCTTTGATAAAGCTGAAGGTAACAGGGAAAAGGGCAGAAGTCTAATTGTCAGCCAGAAGTATTTTTGTTTGCTTGCGCAGAAAAGCAATTTTACAATGACAACAGGTGAATAAATCTGGTTATCTATGTTGTTATTTATATGGCCCTCATCAACATAATTTTGGAGAACCTCACATTCCTTAATAGATTTTATCCTTTCAGGTAGGGAAGTATTATTCCCCCAGGCAGAAAACTGGGAGACAGATTGAGCGATTTGCCAAATTTACACAGGAAGTCTGTGAGCTAGTAATTAAACCCAAATTTCATGAGACCCTGTCCAGAGCCCAACCTACTAGACCATCGTTCCATCTTGCTCATCCCCTTAAAGATTAACCTGGATCAGACTGTTAATATAATTCAAAGAAAACAGTCCTGAACTTCTTCTATAATTCCCACTACACCATGTATTTATAGTTAGTTTTATACAAGGATGGCTTCATTTTAATATGCTACCTGAAGTATTATACACAAAAGTGAGAAGTTTAACAACCATTTATCACTTTGACTCATGTTATGAATTAGAGGCCATTTGAAGGGGAATTAAAATCTGAAAGTAACAGTGAAGGTCGCTAACTACCCCTGAATGGCAAATTCATAAGATTATACAGGGATCATCCTCCGTAGACTATAGACACTTCAACACTGGTTTTAGCACTAGAAGTTACAAATATTTCCCATGTAAGTTATTTTCTCCTAGAGACCAGGACTTTGTCACATGAATGTAAAAGGCAAGTGAATTTCATGTTCTGCATATCAACAAGTAACAATTATGGTGACTTTTAACAGCTTTGATTTTGTTTGATTGATCGATTGATTGATTGTTGATCATGATCTGGGTTTTATTAGTGTCCAGCCATCGAATTTGAGATTGCTGCTCTCACAATTTTCATGTTGATATTTGTCATCAAAATACAAGGATATTATTATGGGTGCTACCTCTCTTTACACTTGCTGCTCAAATTTGTGACACTTTAATTAAATCTCCATGTTAATGGATTTACAAGCAGTTCCCACCTCAGTAAATCAGGACTTTACAAATCTGCTCAGTTTATTCAACTAGCAATCAATGTTAATTTCCTTTTGGTTAAGCAACTTCATTTAGTCCAGTATTGGAAGCCCAATTATTTCTGATTACAATTTTAATTCATTAAAATAAATGTGATATTGTATCTATATTGTCATATATAGCAATTCAAGCTTTATCGCCTTGTGGTATTTAAACTATTTTGAAGCTAAGCTAAGGGTTTGTCTATATGGTGGGGTAATGCACTCTCAGGGAATGTGGTTTCTAAAGCGCACCAACATGTTTCACATTAATTGGTCCATGTAGACCCTATTTGTGTGCACTAACGGTTCCCTAGTGCACTGTAATGTGGCTTCAAACAGAACTATATTAAAGTGCACCAGCGGGGTATACACCATCAAATTAATGTGCAACGTTAGTGTGCATTAGAAATCCCGCCCCCAGGGAGCACATTCTCCTCACCATATAGACAAGCCCTCAGAGAATAAATATCAATGTTATTATCCAAAATTCTACCTTCTTATTTTCACATAATTTAGCTGCAAATTAGCTCTGTGTTGTTAATATCATAAGCTTTATTTTTGGTCATACAATATTTAATAGGAAACTGCACATGAAAAGTTATGGTTGCTTCTTTAATTATAAAAGTTTGCCTATCATAGCTTGTGGGCATTTTGTAAAATTTATGCAGCCCCATGTTCTCTATTTAATGAGTTATTTCTTGTATTTTCAGGCCCACTGCAAAAAGCTGTGAGGCTTCTAAGCTCATTTATCCCTTGCCTCTTTCTCTCCACATTCATGCCATATTAACATTTTTTTTGGGAAGTGTCTTTCATTATGTCTTAGACTTCACTTCGGTATGACTCAAAAGTTATGAGTAAAGAATTTCCCCTTAAGTTAGAGTACATGATGAATATATATATATACACACACATGTATATATGTATGTATGTATAGGTGTGCATGTATGTGTATATATTTTAAAATTGTCCAACTTGTCAACCTATGAAGTTTTGTTGAAAGCTGTTAAGGTTTCTCTCCAGGTTTGCATGCATTTGCCAAGGACTTCAACTCATTTCAGTCCTTTACATTGGATGATGACTTTTTGGACACAGAGTCACAAACAGAATTTTCCTAAGGAAGGGGCCCAGGTTAAAAGCCAAATAGCAGAGGTCACTACAGAATATGAAAGGAGCTAAAAGTCTACATCCAGTCACATTACACCATACAGACCTAAGGGACTAGCTAATCAACATACAACCAAGAGCTACAAAGTTCTCTGTACATGCATTACATTCCCAGTTTCCTTACTGGTGGGATTGCATTTAACACATGTGGCATTCCAACAGATTCATATGTGTGGATGGGGTACCATCACTATCTTTGCATTCCCTCATGGAACCTGTATGTCTTCAACAAGCCACTATCTCTCTTTCCAGACCAGGCTCAGAAACAGAAGAGGTGAAGGAGGCAGTGGGAAGACATGGTAGCTTGGTGTTCTGGGAGGTGGCAAGCTGGATTTGGAGGGTCCCAGGAGCCAGAGACCCAGGAGGAGCCACCGACACCTCTCCAGGTCATGCTGGTCACTGACAGCTTCAATCAGTGCTTCTTTCCCTTCTTCAAGGAGAGGCCCCATATGAAAGAGACTGGCTGGGATCTCTCCCACTGCCCTCCCACTGGTGTGACTAGGAATTTGTAGTAGCATTTATGGCCAAGAGAGGACCTGACTCTCCCCTCCACCCCCTTTCATTGATCCCTGGCTGGAAAACCTAAACCTTGCAACCAGTTTGCTAAATTATGTTGTCTTCCCTCACTGCAAATTGTTATTGCCACCTTTGTAACTTTTCGTATGGACAGAATGCACTTTTGGCCTTGCATGTCAAACAACTGAGATGTACTTTATGTAATTAGCAAATTGTACATGTGTATGTGCTTGTAAGATAAGTGGCTCAAGATGTGATGAAAAAGCTGAAGCACTTCTAAGATAATTTGATTAAGAAATTTCTGCAACTGTGCAAGTGATAGGAAGTTTCTTTGACAAAGTCTGATCATTTCTTTGAATCACTTGAGGAACGATTTGAGACATTTTGACACTTCATTAAGCAAATACACTGCACTTCTGGATCTATTGTATAGTCAGTTCATTAGGTCAATCAGTTTAGATAATTCAGCTGTGTTAAGATAATGTGGCACCGAATCAGTTGACATACTGTTCAGGTGATGTTTTCCCAGCTTTTCCCTCTTCAGGATGTATATGCATAGAAAAATTAGGGGCCGATTCTTCCAATACTTGCACTAATGTGCAAGGGTAGGAGCAGGGAGCAAAGAGCTTTCCATCCACCCCAACTTTGGTCCATCTGCCAAATAGTTAACCAGTCCTGGGGTGAAATCCTTGCCCCAGTGAAGTCTATGGGAGCTTTTCCATTGACTTCAATGGGGCCTGGATTTCACCCTGGGGTTTGCACTCCCTCATGAAGCTGATTGATTGCTTGGGAATGAGTGAAGTACACCCTGAACAGGGTGACTGGTGCATCATATGCCAACTGGTCATCCCAGGTCAATCCTGGGAGAATGAATGATGGACATCCAGAAAAAGATTGTGTGAGATACAGGTTGGGTCAATATACACAAGTTCAGGTTTTCTGACTGGTCTGGGTTGGTCCAGCTTGTGGTGAGTCCTTTATCACAGTGCTATTTTTCAGCAAACAAAACCCTCTTATTAGCAGTATTGTACACTTCAGCCAATAGAATAGTGGTTTCCTCACAAAAAAAAGTAACACCAGAGGCACAGATAAATGGTTATCTGATGCTATTAGGATTGTTTCAGAGTGGCCCTGACTATCAGGTAGTTTTGATAAAAGATGGGCATTTCAGTGAGATAGCTAAGCTTTAGAATACTTAATCTAGAAACTCTACAATTCATAGCCACCTTCAACCACTCCTCCCTCCATCCCACTCTTCCTCCTTGATGGTAGCTTGGTGAGTAACGTATATAAATAGAAACAGGACACTACACAGGAAATTCTGAACTTTGTAAGCAACACCACAAAACAAGGCAGGAAGCTATACTGGTTACACTCAGGCTCTTGATGAAACAAGAGCATATCTTCACTCCCTCAACCACTCGGGAAGCAAGGACATACGATGTGGGGAGAGGCTTATCATTTTAATTATTTGCTCAACTACATCATTAAAGGTTATGATGAATAGAGCTGGGCTGGAATTTGAGAAAAAAATTAACAATTTTTTCTCTCAAAAATTCTATTTGGCAGAGAACAATATTTTCCTTGGTTGTTTTCACCCCCATCTGCAGTTTTCAGTCTCAGGCTTTAAATGTTTGGATATTTTTCAAGCAGTTCCACTTACTGAATGCCAAAACGTGCGGAATACCAAAAAAATAAAAAGAAGTAATAGAAACAAAACTGCCAGTCTAAGGCCCTGTTCCTACAATCACATTGGCTAGCACAAATTTCTAAACCTAAAAGGGCTCTGCATAGTCATAAGCCTTATGATACAGGAGGGCCAGGGAGCAGTGGGAGAGTGCTAGAGGGGAAATATATAAGCCAAAGTAGGGTGACCAGATGTCCCGATAGACTGTCCCAATATTTAGTTGTTTGTCCCGCATCCCGACCAATGTACAGTCGGGATGCCATTTGTCCCTATATTTTGCTTTGGTGGCACTTTAGCTTTTTTTGTTTTTGTTTTTTGCTTGGGGCAGTAAAAAAACCTAGAGCTAGCCCTGGTGGGGGGTGAGCCTGTGGCTGCCCCCCCATGTATCCCGATATATTGCTCTTGTCATCTGGTCACCCTAAACCCAAGGCTAATTAAGGCGTGGTTCCCTGTAGACTAGGGAGGGTGGCTACAGGTTTATTGGAGCACCTGCAGGCAATTAAGGCCCTGTCAGGAACCTAATAAAACCCCCTGCTTCAGGCAGTCAGGGGGAAGGAGGAAGGAGAGAAGACTGGAGCTTGGAGGTGTGCTGTGAGACTTGAAAGATCAGAGAACTGAAGTAAGGGAGACCCCGCCCAGGAAGAACCTGCAGGAGTTGAGAGGGGCTGGGGCTCAGAGTGAGGAGCAAACCCAGACCCCTCCCCCGCTTCCCTCCTCTACCACCTTCCTGAGCCACTAGTGGGATCTCAACAGCCCAAGAGCAGGGGCAAGGGGTGGTGTCTTAGCCTCCCTGCCAAGAAAAGCACAGGACCCACCATCAGCCATCTTGTCACATGTGGTGTCAAAAGTGGGATTTCTGTGCTATGAACATAATCCAGGGTGGGGCACGACCACACTGCCCCAAGATGGAGGGCATGGTCAAAGCACTGGTGCAAGCCATTGCCGCCCAGCAGGAGGCTACCCAGGTCCAGGCAGCTGCCCAACAGGAGGCCATGCGGCTGCAGCAAGAGCCAATCACCTGCTGATGACCCAGGCCACCCAAGATTGGGCCATGCTGCAGAAACTAGTGAACCAGGTCAAGGCCCTTACGGAGCTGAGACGTGGGTGTGATGGGACACAGACTATACGAGCCAGCTACTGTCTGCAATAAATGACCCAGGAGGAGGGTGATGTGGAGGCATAACCCTGGCCTTCGAGAGGACAGCCCTGCGGGAGGCCTGGCCCCAAGACCAGCGGTCGGGCATCCTCACCCCATTTTTGTGCAGGGAGGCCCATAAGACCTACTATGATATGACCACAGAGGAGGCAGCAGATTATCCCTGACTGAAGGCGGAGATCCTGGCCAGGGCAGGTGTAACGACATCCTTGCGAGCCCGGAGGTTCCACGAATGGCAGCACTGTGAAGACAAGATACCCCGATCACAACTATTTGATCTAATCCACCTATCCCAGAAGTGGTTACACCGAGAGGCTCTCAGCTCAGAGAAAATGATGGAGCTCCTGGTACTGGAACACTATACAAGGGGACTACCCTTGGGCCTCCGAGCCTGGGTAGGCCAGAATGACCCCTTCACCTATGACAAACTGGTAACCCTTGTCAAGAGACAACTGGCAGCCCAGGAACTGTTCGAAACCCCAGGAGGTGAAACATGACATTTCAGGAAACCAGTCTTGACCGGGGGCCCCGGATCATCAAGAACTCCAGGAAAGCCATAGCTGGAAGAACAGGCACCAAGGAGTGGCCGGAGGCCCCAAATGGACCTGGGGTCCCCAAGAGGGTTGGGGGAGCGAGTCAGAGGGCCAAAGACAGCGGGAAACCTCCGGAATGAGATATCACTGTTCTGAGTGTGGGGAAGTGGGGCATATAGCAGCCCAGTGCCTCAACAGGGAGAAGCCCATGCAATGTAATCTGGGGGATGTGGCCTAATGAGCCTGATGTGGGTCGCGATGGCCCCACATGAATACAAGAGGCCAGTAAAGATGAACGGCATCCAGACCATAGCTTTGGTGAACTTTGGGAGTGCTGTCACCTTGGTCTCAGGGAATTTAGTGGGGCAAGACCAACTGAGCCAGACCAAGAGCACCAGAGTGTCATGTGTCCACGGCACAGTAAATTTCTACCCCACAATTCCAATACGGATTGAGATCCAGGGAAACACTACCAAGCTGACTGCAGGGGTGGTCCCCAAGCTCTCCTACATGGTCTTAATTGGCAGGGACTTTCCTGGGTTTGAGAGCCTACTCCCATCCCATCGAGTTAGGGGAGGGAAGTAAACTCCAAGCAGAGTTTGAGGTGCCCATGGATGACCCTACCACAATTTTTGCTCGGTTTTCCTCAGAGTTATTTTCACCCCAGAAATCCAGATGGGAAAGGAGGGCAGACAAAACATTAGGAACCAGGATTTTGGCAGCAAACCAAAGAGCTGCCTTGGTTGGGAGAAGGCCCCATGGAGACTCAGAGACAGCCCCCAGCATGAGTGGAAGCATCCCAATAGAAGAACGGGAGCTGAATCCAATAGAACCAGGCAAGATCAGTCCCATACGTGAATGTTTTGGGCAGCACCAAGCCGATGATCCACTGTATGCAAACTTGAGGGAGGAGGTAGTAGAGGTAAATGGCATGCCAGTAGAAGGGAAAACCAAAGGCCCAGGGCCATACTAAATAATCAAGCAGGATCTGTTGTACTGGGTAGTGCCAATATGGGGGAAAATAGTAGAACACTTCTTGGTGCCATGGAAGCACACTGGGGCCATATTAGAATTAGCTCACAGTCATCTGTTTGGGGGACATTTAGGAGCAGACAAACATGATAGAGTCCTAAGGAGGTTCTACTGGCTAGGGGTACAGGCAGAAGTCCAGCGCTATTACACCTCCTTCCCAGAGTGTCAGCTGCATAGCCCCCGACCTCAGTTAAGGGCCCTGTTGATACCCTTGCCTATAATTGAAGTTACTGATGAAAGGACAGCAATGGATCTAGTGGGCCTATTAGAAAGAACAGCCCAGGGCCACCAAAGCATACTCGTCATCCTGGACCATGCTACATGGTACCCCAAAACCATTCCTTTAAGAAACCCCACATCCAAGGTGATAGCAAAAGAACTGGTGCAGGTTTTTGCTAGGGTAGGCATCCCTAAGGAGAGCCTGACAGACCGAGGGACTCCCTTCATGTCGAGAGTAATGAAAGACTTAAGTACCCTGCTCCACACTCAAGCCTTGCAGACCTCGGTCTACCATCCCCAAACAGATGGTCTGGTTGAGTGATTTAACCGAACTCTAAAAAGCATGATCGGAAAGGTGGTGGCCCAAGATGGAAAAGACTGGGATACCCTCCTCCCATACCTGATGTTTGCAATATGAGAAGTTCCCCAAGCATCTACTGGATTGTCCCCCTTCGAGCTACTGTATGGATACCGCCCACGTGGCATATTAGGCATCGTGAAGGAGGAATGGGAGGAACAACCCAAGCCAGGAAAGAACATTAGTGCACACATAGCCCAGATGAGAACAAATAGCCCAAGTGACCCCCGTAGTACGAGAGCATTTGGAGAAAGCACAAGAGGCCCAATGAACCTACTACAATCGTTGGGCAAAAACATGGCAATTTCAACCAGGAGAATGGGTGCTGGTAACAACAACAGAAAGTAAGCTCCTCGCCAGTTGGCTTGGACCTTATGAGATCGTGGAAGCCACTGGGGAGGTGAATTATAAGGTGAAGCAGCCAGACCGCCGAAGGGCCAGAGCAGATATAACACATCAACTTACTGAAACCCTGGCTTGATCGGGAGACGTTCCTGGCCATCCTGCCAGCTCCATTCCAGGCAGATGGCCCACAAGGGCAGGTAAAGATATCCCCCAAATTAGCCCCAGAACAACCAACAGAGTTCGTCCAAATGATCCAGCAGAACCAAGACATGTTCTCCACACAACCAGGCCATACAACGCTGATCCAATACCACATCATCACTTGTCCCAGAGCAAGGGTAATGATAAAACCATATTGCATACCAGAGGCAAAAAGAGAAGAAATTAGGGCAGAAGTTAAGAAGATGCTGGAACTTGGGGTGATTGAGGAATCACACAGCCAGTGGTCCAGCCCTACTGTCTTGGTCCCCAAGCCTGATGGTAGCCTGAGGTTTTGTAATGACTTCCGAAAGTTAAATGAGGTATCCCAATTCGATGCCTACCCAATACCATGTATTGATGAGCTGGTGGATCAGTTAGGCAAGGCCCAATACTTGACCACCTTGGACTTGACAAAAGGCTACTGGCAGATCCCCCTGGCTGAGGACGCCAAGGGAAAAAATGCTTTCTCTACACCCACTGGCCTTTTCCAATATATCGTCCTCCCTTTTGGGCTCCATAGGGCCCTGCAACCCTCCAACGATTGATGGACAGATTACTTCGATCCCATGCCAAGTCTGCTGCCGCCTATTTAGATGATGTGGTAATCCATAGCCCTGACTGGGAGACACACTTGGGGAAAGTGGAAGCGGTACTGGATGCTCTTAGACAGGCTGGACTCACCGCTAACCCATCCAAATGTGCAATAGGGCTAGCCGAGGCCAGATACCTTGGGTATGTAGTCAGAAGGGGCCTGGTGAAGCCCCAATGGAATAAAGTGAAGACAATACAGGAATGGCCTCATCCAATCCGCAAGAAGCAAGTAAGAACATTCTTAGGGATAGTGGGGTACTATCTCATGTTCATCCCTCACTTCACCACAAGGGCAGCGCCTCTGATGGACCTGATAAGAGGTCGGGGCGCGGAGTTAGTTAAGTGGACCAAGGTGGCAGAAGAAGCTTTCACAGCTCTAAGGATGGCCCTTTGCAGTGCTCATAGCCCCAGATTTCAAAAAGGAATTCATCCTACAAACAGATGCCTCAGAGGTAGGACTTTGGGCCGTCCTTTCACAGATGGTAGGGGGATAAGGAGCACCCAGTCCTTTACTTTGCCCAGGGAGCAATGGTATGCTGTAGTGGAAAAGGGATGCATAGCGGGTAAATGGGCTGTGGAGATTCTACGGTACTACCTGCTTGGGCGACGGTTCACCCTTGTAACAGACCATGCCCCACTCCAATGGATGCGCATAAACAAGGAGAGGAATGCATGAGTGACAAGATGGTTTCTATCCCTACAACCTTTCCACTTCCAGATACAGCATAGAGCCGGAAGCCAACACGGCAACACGGACAGCCTGTCACAACAACACTGTCTCTCCTCCCAAGTAGCCCAACCCCACGCTGTTGAGCAGTGGGGGGGAAATATGTGATACAGTAGGGCCAGGGAGCAGTGGTAGAATGCTAGAGGGGAAATATATAAGCCCAAGGCTAATTAAGGCGTGGTTCCCGGTAGACTAGGGAGAGTGGCTACAGGTTAATTGGAACACCTGCAGTCAATTAAGGACCTGTCAGGAACCTAATAAAACCCCCTGTTTCAGGTAGTCAGGGGGCAGGAGAGAGGACTGGAGCTTGGAGGTGTGCTGTGAGACTTGAAAGATCAGAGAACTGAAGTAAGGGAGACCCTATCCCAGCAGGGGAGGGAGACTCCCTCCCCCAGGGTCTAAGGACTGAAGGTACCCTAGCCAAGGGAGAAAAGCGTAAGAACCCACAGGGGTTGAGAGGGGCTGGGGCTCAGAGTAAGGAGCAAACCCAGATCCCTCTCCTGCTTCCCTCTTCTACCACCTTCCCGGACCACTATTACGGACCTCAGTGGCCCAAGAGCAGGGCAAGGGGTGGTGTCTTACCCCCACTGCCAAGAAAAGCACAGGACACACCATACTAACATCAGCCATCTTGTCACAGCCTCCATACTAACTGATCAGATTGCACGATCAGGAAGAGCTTAGCCCTTTAAAAAAGACAACAAAGAAATCCAAAACAAACACAAGGTCAGTTATTCAAGGAAAGACTTAAGGAAAGTTAAAAGTATCAGGTAATGCTAAAGGTTTAAAACAAGTTATGCAGAGATACAGGGAGAAATCTTGGCCGCATTAAAATCAATAGCAAAACTCCCGATTTACTTTCCCAGAGGCTGAGGTTTCACTCATAATGGTTAGCCATATAATATCAGCTTGCTTTTACAAAAGTTAACTTCAAAATCATTTTAACAAAAATAATGTTGTGCTTTATATTTTTTAAAAGTGGATGGAGAAAAGTATTATTTTTAAATGCTTTTATGTAATGAATTTTTAATAGCCAGTTTTAACAGATGATTTCCTACTTCTGCTACCTTGCAAATAGATTCCAAAACATCACTCAGACACAAGCTAAAGGTTTTAAGCTGCCTTTTAGAAACCTATTCAGATCTTCCTCTTATTCCCTCCACCCCAACTTCATTTCCAGGGAAAAAAGTCACAGAAAGTCTGCCAGCAGCCAAAAGCAGAGAGGAAGAACACTCCCTTGAAGATGTCTATTTCTGGCTTCAAGCTGATAATGACAAGTACCAGTTTGCAAAATCTATAGTATTTCAACTTTAAAAAAAAAAAAAGATTTTTCCTTTTCAGGGGTATAATAGAGTGGCTAATGACCTATATGTTTATACCAGAAACACACACAGTTGGAACCTTAATCAGCATGCCCAATGCTTCCTTTCATTTTATAAAAGGATCTGCACACACACTGAGTTCAAGTATTTTACGATGTTATCAAAGCCCTAGCATGAATACACAGATTCATCCATGTGTTTTTCGCTTTGTGTTCATAGAATCATAGAATATTAGGGTTGGAAGAGACCTCAGGAGGTCATCTAGTCCAATCCCCTGCTCAAAGCAGGACCAACACCAACTAAAACATTCCAGGCAGGGTTTTGTCAAGCCGGACCTTAAAAACCTCTAAGGATGGAGATTCCACCATCTCCTTAGGTAACCCATTCCAGTGCTTCACCACCCTCCTAGTGCAATAGTGTTTCCTAATATCCAATCTAGACCTCCCGCACTGCAACTTGAGACCATTGCTTCTTATTCTGTCATCTGCCACCACTTTGAGAAAAGCCTAGCTCCATCCTCTTTGGAACCCAGCTTCACGTAGTTGAAGGCTGCTATCAAATCCCCCCTCACTCTTCTCTTCTGCAGACTAAATAAGCCCAGTTCCCTCAGCCTCTCCTCATAAGTCATGTGCCCCAGTGCCCTAATCATTTTTGTTGCCCTCTGCTGGACAAGAAGGGTTTCTACAGGTACGTTAGCAACAAGAAGATGATCAGGGAAAGTGCGGGATCCTTACTGAATGGGGGAGGCAACATAGTGACAGATGATGTGGAAAAAGCTGAACTACTCAATGGTTTTTCTGCCTCGGCCTTCACAGACAAGGTCAATTCCCACACTGCTGCATTGGGCAACTTAATATGGGGAGGAGGTGAGCAGCCCTCAGTGGTAAAAGAACAGGTTAAGGACTATTTAGAAAAGCTAGACATGCACAAGTGTATGGGTCCAGAACTAATGCATCCAAGGGTGCTGAGGGAGTTAGCTGATGTGATTGCAGAGCCATTGGCCATTATCTCTGAAAATTTGTGGAAATCGGGAGAGGTCCCAGATGATTGGAAAAAGGCAAATATAGTGCCCATATTTTAAAAAGGGAAGAAACAGAACCCCAGAACTACAGCCAGGTCAGCCTCACTTCAGTCCCTGGAAAAATCATGGAGCTGGTCCTCAAGGAATCCATTTTGAAGCACTTGGAGGAGAGGAAGGTGATCAGGAACAGTCAACATGGATTCACCAAGGGAAAATCATGCCTGACCAACCTGATTGCCTTCTATGATGAGATAACTGGCTCTGTTGATATGGGGAAAGTGGTGGATGTGATATATCTTGATTTTAGCAAAGCTTTTGATATGGTCTCCTACAGTATTCTTGCCAGCAAGTTAAAGAAGAATGGACTGGATGAATGGACTATACAGCTGGCTATATTGTCAGGTTAAATGGGAAGTGATCAATGGCTTGATGTCTAGTTGGCAGCTGGTATCAAGCGGAGTGCCCCAGGGGGTCGGTTCTGGGGCCAGTTTTGTTCAACATCTTTATTAATGATCTGGATGATGGCATGAATTGCACCCTCAGAAAGTTGGCAGATGACACTAAGCTGCCAGGAGAGATAGAATCAATCATAGAATATCAGGGTTGGAAGGGACCTCAGGAGGTCATCTAGTCCAACCCCCCTGCTCAAAGCAGGATCAATCCCCAATTAAATCATCCCAGCCAGGGCTTTGTCAAGCCTGACCTTAAAAACTTCTAAGGAAGGAGATTCTACCACCTCCCTAGGTAACGCATTCCAGTGTTTCACCACCCTCCTAGTGAAAAAGTTTTTCCTAATATCCAACCTAAACCTCCCCCACTGCAACTTGAGACCATTACTCCTTGTCCTGTCTTCTTCTACCACTGAGAATAGTCTAGAACCATCCTCTCTGGAACCACCTCTCAGGTAGTTGAAAGCAGCTATCAAATCCCCCCTCATTCTTCTCTTCTGCAGACTAAACAATCCCAGTTCCCTCAGCCTCTCCTCATAAGTCATGTGTTCCAGACCCCTAATCATTTTTGTTGCCCTTTGCTGGACTCTCTCCAATTTATCCACATCCTTCTTGTAGTGTGGGGCCCAAAACTGGACACAGTACTCCAGATGAGGCCTCACCAATGTCAAATAGAGGGGGACGATCACGTCCCTCGATCTGCTCGCTATGACCCTTCTTATACATCCCAAAATGCCATTGGCCTTCTTGGCAACAATGGCACACTGCTGACTCATATCCAGCTTCTCGTCCACTGTCACCCCTAGGTCCTTTTCCGCAGAACTGCTGCCTAGCCATTCGGTCCCTAGTCCGTAGCTGTGCATTGGGTTCTTCCGTCCTAAGTGCAGGACCCTGCACCTATCCTTATTGAACCTCATCAGATTTCTTTTGGCCCAATCCTCCAATTTGTCTAGGTCCCTCTGTATCCTATCCCTGCCCTCCAGTGTATCTACCACTCCTCCCAGTTTAGTATCATCCACAAATTTGCTGAGAGTGCAATCCACACCATCCTCCAGATCACTTATGAAGATATTGAACAAAACTGGCCCCAGGACCGACCCCTGGGGCACTCCACTTGGTACCGGCTGCCAACTAGACATGGAGCCATTGATCACTACCTGTTGAGCCCGTCAATCTAGCCAACTTTCTACCCACCTTATAGTGCATTCATCCAGCCCATACTTCTTTATATAGATATGCTGGAGGGTAGAGATAGGGTTCAGAGAGAATTAGACAAATTGGAGGATTGGGCCAAAAAAAATCTGATGAAGTTCAACAAGGACAAGTGCAGAGTCCTTCACTTAGGAAGGAAGAACCCCATGCACGGTTACAGGCTGGAGACCGACTGACTAAGCAGCAGTTCTGCAGAAAAGGACCTAGGGATTACAGTGGATGAGAAGTTGGATATGAGTCAGCAGTGTGCCCTTGTTGCCAAGAAGGCCCATGGCATATTGGGCTGTATTAGAAGAAGCATTGCCAGCAGATCGAGGGAAGTGATTATTCCCCTCTCTTCGGCACTTGTGAGGCCACGCCTGGAATACTGTGTCCAGTTTTGGTCCCCCCACTACAGAAGGTATGTGGACAGATTACTTTTCACTCCATGCATCTGAAGAAGTTGTTTTTTTACCCATGAAAGCTTATATCCAAATAAATCTGTTAGTCTTTAAGGTGCCACCAGACTCCTCACTGTTTTTGTGGATACAGACTAAGACGGCTACCCCTCTAATACGAAGATTTCACTGTTAAGCCAAGCTGGATGCCTGTCATATTTGTTATTCTTTCTGCACATTGGGCTGGTTTGTTCCTGCACCCTCAATAAGGCTTCTTTAAAATACAGCCAGCTCTCCTAGACTCCTTTCCCCTTCATGTTAGCCTCCCAGGGGATCCTGCCTATCAGTTCTCTGCGGGAGTCTAAGTCTGCTTTTCTGAAGTCCAGGGTCTGTATTTTGCTACTCTCCTTTCTCCCTTTTGTCAGGATCCTGAATTCAACTATCTCATGGTCACTGCTGCCTAGGTTGCCATAGGTTGCCATAGGTCAAGAGGAGCACAGCTCCTAGTTGGTTCCTCCAGCCATTGTTCCAGGAAGTTGTCCCCAACATGCTCCAAAAACTTCCTGGATTGTCTGTGCACTGCTGTATTGCTCTCCCAGCAGATATCAGTGTGATTGAAGTCCCCCATGAGAACCAGGGCCTGTGACCTGGAAACTTCAGTTAGTTGTCCAAAGAAAGTCTCGTCTACCTTATCCTTCTGATCTGGTGGTCTATAGCATACGCCTACCACGAAATCACCCTTGTTGCTCTCGCCTCTAAACTTAACCCAAAGACTCTCTGATTCTCTGTATTATATGTATCGGAAAGATATTGCACCATTCTCTTACTAAACTCATGGGCACAATGTGCCTATGCAATTTTGCATATTTATTTTCATCAGATTCTATTTCTTAGCTAGAGAGATTAAAACACTGGAGAGCAACTTTTGAAATATTTTTTTTAAATCATAGTTGTGTTCTGAGATAGTTAAACAGCTCAGTGTCAAGTGGCTGCAGAGTCGATATTAAGAGGGCTGAACATTGGGGTCACCATTGAAGAACTGGAGTAAATTACATCCATATATCACTCTATGCTTATTAGAAGGGAGAATACATCTTTAAAACATAGGCCCATATTACTCAGCAGTTTGGAGCAACTACTATCCTCAGGGGAAGCCCTGGAGAGACATTGTACCTCAGGAAGAATGCTCAATGACTCAGGAGCTTCTCCCTGCATGCAAATAGATGGAACAGATCCATTGTTCCATCCCTTAGAAGGGTATATCATGCACTATGCTATCCAGCTAAACTTTCCAATGTAGGTGATGCTGGGGTAGAAGAGCCATAGTCTTGCCTCCTCCTCACTTTCTCCATGGAGACTGACAACTCCAGGGGACACCAGCAGGGAGCAATCCCAGCACTCAAGAGAGCACTCAGCAGAGGGATTGCAATTAGCCTAGTCCCCTAGAGGAGGGACACACCTGTTTAAGGACCAGGCATCATCTGGGCTTCGGACATGGGGAAGGAGAAAGGCAAGAAATTCTGATTCACCCAGTGTTTTTTGACCAAAGGCAATCTGAGGGTAGCTGGGTGGCAGAGGTAATTCAGCCAGTAACTGTCATTTTGATTTGACTTCATTGGCATATTGAAATCCTCCTTTGTTACAAAGCTATAAAACCTTCTGACACATTAGAACAGTTAAATCATATTTCATGGTTATGTCATTGGTATGAGAAGCAACAACAACATCATAATAATCATATTTTTTATTTTTAAGGCCTTATGTAGCATTATAGGCACCTCACATGCAACTGCACTGAAACATTAAAACATACAACAGATTAAATATGACAAAACAAAAATCACAAACAATACATACTCGAATACAGTGTTATGCTGAAAACTTTTTCAAACTAATAAAGAAGTATGTATGCACCTCTTAACAATTTTTGATGTCTTATTGATGTTTCTAGTAGGGCTCTGTGAGGCATATACTGTATCTCCTTCACTTCTATATCTCAAAGCCAAAATGTTAAAAATGAAGCAGACCTGTTACCTACATGGGACTTTGCTTTGAAGGAATTGCAAACTCCTGCCATATTGGCTTGTTACAGATGTTCGGGATTTCACCATGCAGTAAAAATTAGACATGTAAAAGACCAATACGAACATCTTGTATAACTTCATCAAGCAGGATTCTCTCTACAGTATGCTTTACAATCCTTCACCAAGTTTACTATGTTATAATTTTTCTTTTGATTGACAAAAATATACACAAAAAGTGGATATTTAGTACTGTAAGCAATAACTCCAAAGGGATTAGTTTCAAAAGTAAAGTTATGCTTGTATAGAAGAGTTTGCAGGATTGTGGCCTTGTTCTTTATACACCAATGTTGTTTTTCAGTCACAATTCTTTTATTCTCTTTTGAGATTATTTTACCTCCATTATTTCAAAAGGGATTGAATTTAGACTTTCCAGATCATAAAGGTCAAGTTATTCTCCCCCCCCACCCAGTACAATATTTCCTTTTAAAAACTAATCTTCTGGTACTAATTTTCCATGATTTTTCAAAACTAATTACCCTTCCTTCGCTAAATCCATTAGCAGCTAACACTCTTACTAGCCAGATACTCACATTGTCTAGACCTGCGACTTTGTACATAATCTATGTTCCAAACTATATCTTTCTCTACATTATCAGATACACAAGTTTATTATTACTTGATACATTGCCAACACCTCTTTTTCACGTATCTAATTGAAATACCAAGTTTTAGAAACAGTTTAGTAACTCAGCAATTTTAAAATCTTTGATGAATTCATTCCCTCATTGTTTATTAGTGGGCCTACTTTCTGTTCAGTAATTCTTTTTGCTCCAGATGTATTGCTACAATAAAATAAAGTATAAGAGGGAGCATAGTCCATACTGACTAGGGCCCTGGATGGGCTGTCAGAAGTCCTGGGTTCAATTTCTGCCTCTTCCACAGATGTGCTATGTGACACTGGCCTGTGTGCCTCTATTTCCTTTTCTACTCTTTGTTTTCTCTGTTTAGACTATAAATTATTCAGTGCAGGGATTGTCCCCTTTGAGCATTTACATAGTATGGGGTATGAAGGGACCCTAAATTTGGCTGGGGTCTCTACCATAATACAAATAATAATAATAATGACTAATCTGATTCTGAGTAAAGTATGTCTGACTTATAAGATTTTTGAGCCAGCTTCTCATCCTCTTCCTTCATTTCTCATAGATCCATTTCCTCACAGCTTAAAATACTTTGCTTGTCTGCATTCCAAAAAGGAGTTTTAATTGTAAACCATCTCCCCTGCCTCTGTTAGAGACCCACAAAAATGTAAGACAGGGACTGAAGCAATTAGAAAGGAAGGATGACAGTAAGTAAAATTTG
The DNA here is from genome assembly GCF_965140285.1 of Lepidochelys kempii. NCBI lineage: Eukaryota > Metazoa > Chordata > Testudines > Cheloniidae > Lepidochelys > Lepidochelys kempii. The sequence continues at coordinate 183,092,605 of NC_136380.1, forward strand.
TGAGACAGAAAAGCCAACAAAATTCCAGTATGAAGAGAAATCACACTTCTTAATAACACTTCCTGTATATCACGAACTCCAATCCATAGGTCTGTAGATGTTTTGTTCTGTCCACATCTGTAAAATTCTAATTTAGGTCTCGGAAGGTCATTATAAGTCTAGTCTGGTCTCGTAAGATAATGAAGCTAGAGCCCTAGTTTGTATGAGTCAGCAAGCATCTAGTCATGGTCTGTCCAAGGTAGTAATAATTCAAAGCTGGCACTTAATAGAGTAGAGATATTCCAGGGTGCTACTGTTTACATTTATAAGCAGTTTGTGGGCATTGATATTTTAATTGCTTTTCCTCAAACAGTTCCCTAGCCAGTTCCTGGAAACAAATTACAAGTTGAATGGTTACTGTTTGAATGATTAGAGAATATTTGTCAGGATGATTTTAGCAGTTTGTTTCAAAAGGAAGGTGTTTGGGGCCTGACCCAAAGTCCATTGAAGTCAATGGGAGACTATCCACTGATTTAATGGGTTTTCAATTAAGCTCACTGGAATGGAAGAAAAACAAAAGTTAAAAACAACTTTAAAAAAGTGAGAACTAAAAGATTAAACTGACAAGAAAAATGATGAGGAGTGGACAAAGAAACACAGTTTGTTTTACAGATATATAGTTGGTATCACAACATTCCTGCTAGTATCAGAAAGTGATAGTTAGGAATAAGCATATATTTAAAGACATTAAATCTGTTCAAATATTTATTGATCATGTAAAGGGGTTGTGGTATAAACATCAGGAAAACTCTGTTCAGTTCATCCTCTTACAGGCTATCGGTCTTTGTACTCCCTGCTGCATTACATATCTAGGATAGCTCAGCAGGATGGGTGGTTATGTCTGTATCTGTTTCATGGCCCACAAGACATTGTCATCATCACATTCCTGAAAAAAAGCTTTATAAAGGAGATAAATTATTCTTATTCTGGTCACAAAATAACCCAATATGAGATTACAGTAAATTGTTGGTATTACTGTCTAAAGACTTGATTCTGACCAGAGATAAGCACATCCAATTCACATTTAAGCCAGTGGGAGTTGTGAGCACATATCTAAGAGAAGAATTCAACTCTAAAAACCTATTCAACTTTTAGTCTATGAAGTGATTCTTTTGTTTTGGTTCATGTGATGCTTGACTAAAGGTAATTGACACTTCCTTGCCCACTGAATTGGTGTTTCCTTCTCCAGGAAAACAAACCAATTTCAGCTAGAAATAGCACTGTTTTCTGCTTCCACCTAGAATTTTATAAAAGCAACATAGCAACCATTTTCTTCACAGTTAAGGCACTAAATGGAAAGGTGTGGAGTGGACTGGAGAGTGTTGTGATAGCCCTAACTCGAAGAATTTGTGCTAGTTTGGGTTATACTTTTTGTCTAAGTTTTTGTTGAGAGTATAGTCTGAATTTAAGTTGTAGATTTCCTGATTTCTATTTCCTCATTCTTTCAAGCCCCTCTTTCTCTGGATTCTTCATAAGGGACTCTTACTATAGAAGTGCAGGCTTATGTATTTTTTTTTCAAATGCTGGCAACAGTTGGGTCTGTTAAAATTATGGCAATTATTGTCATCACCTGCTACTTTGAATAGTTTAAGCAGGATATCAATTGGCTTACTCGGAGCTCATCCTACATTCAGAATCACAGAGAGTTATTATGATGCAAAATATAAGCAAATTATAGACTATGTCTCTGATTAAGCCACTCCCGAGCAACAAGTTACACTGACTTTAGCGCAGGTGTGGACTGTGCTACGTTGGCGGGAGAGCTTCTCCCATGGACATAGCTATGGTCGCTCGCTGGGGGTGGATTAAGTCAGTGGGAGAGCTCTCTCCCATCGGTTTACAGTGGCTAAACTCGAGAGTTTACAGTGGCACAGCTGCATCAGTGTATCTGCACTGCTGTAATGTCTCTAGTGTAGCCATGGCCTAATACTGACTACAATGTAGATAGTGTTCTACCTTAAATGCAGAACTGTGCAAAACAAAGATACTCAACTGCTAAAATCCAATATAACATTAAGTTTTTCAAAAATAACAAAACAAACAAACAAATTTCTCCTCCCAGTGGTAAAGTAAATTACTGGTATGAAACACATTTACAGATTCACAACAAAACTAACATTTCTTAAAAAAAGACAAAAAGAAGACTTCAAGAATCCCACTTTGGGTGAAAAGGATCTCCTTTGTCCTCTAAAACAACTGCTCCTCCTCCTCCTCCTCGCTGAGTGGAAATGTAACGCAAGACAGTATCCTCACCTCTATGATATCATTCTACCTTTCTGGGTCAATTCTTAACTTTGCTATTTTATATGTCCCCAACTTCCCAGTGGATTACAACTGAGGTGCCTAAAGTATCTATTCATTCATTTGTATGGTCCAGTTACATCCAAAATCCAGTAAGAGCAAGGGTGTTCCACATATTACAGTGCTAGCCTGAGACTTTGGAAACAAAGTTTCCATTTGCTGCTCCACTAGATTGTGACCAGGGGCAAGTCAGTTAGGATATCTACATGTAAATTCCGGTATGAGGAGGTATAAGCACACCAGCTGAGACAGAGCTAGCATGCTAAAAGTAGAAGTGTAGCTGCAGGGTGCAAGTGGCAGAAGGGGCAAGCCACCCAAAATATAATCCCATACAAGACCCTTTTTGGAATGGCTACCCACTCACACAATCAGGGCTACATTCTATTTTTGTCGTATTAGCTCAATGAGCTACATACCTTCCCTTACGGTATGTCTACACTTCGAACTGGGGGTATGATTCCCAGCTCAAGGAGACATACCAGTGCTAGCTGTCATCGAGCTACCATCAATAGTCATTGTTTGCAGCATAGTTGCCCCAAGTACCTGCCCATAAGACACACTACGTACTAGGTAAATATCTGAAACCAGGAAATTTATGTTTTTTAAAATCCTATGATCAGGAATTTACCAAAATGGACCATGAATTTGGTAGGGCCCTACAAATAAGGCAATGGGGTAGGAATAGGGTGTGGGGGGGTGACTAGCTACTAGCTCATCCCCAGTTTGAATTATGGACCTACCATACGTCTCTATGTGCCTTAGTTCCCCATCTATAAAATGGAGATAATAGCACTACCATACCTCACTGGGGGGTCCTGCGATAAATTAAAAAAAAAAAAGATTGTGAGGTGCTCAGACCCTACAACAGTGGGTGTCATAAAAGTACCACAGACAATACTTCAAAACTCAAATAAAAAGAAGTGCTGTTCAAACAAATAAATAGACATAGGGCTTGTTTTTAAAAAGGCCTCAACTCAGCTCAACTTTCTTCATTTGCTATTGAAACTCAACAATTAATCATGCTAGCAATTTCTAGCATTTAGCTATCTAAGTGGGCAGTGGAAGGTATTTAGATGTCTAAATTGTAAGTGTTTGCACTCACGATTGTGGACATAAAACTGAGGCTGCCAAAATAATAAATAAATAATAATAATAAATAATAATAAAACAAGGAGTCCAGCAAGGAAAGGCTCACCATTGTGAACAATGGAACTATGTCAGGCTCACCATTGTGAACAATGGAACTATGTCTAAGAGCCAAGTTATGCACATGTTTGAGTTCTGGCAGGACAGGGGCCTAAAACATTTAGGTGAGCAAACACAGTAGTCCATGTAAGTGAAGTTAAACTTGAGTTGGGTCTGAAGTCATGAACCCACATTTATTTCCACACTATCTACACCTTCTCATATAATAGTCCAAACAATGACTATCTATGGGATGAAGCAAATTTTCAGCTGCATTAATCAGTGCCAAAATGGGTAGAATTATTTTGCTTATAGAATTGTAATGAATAGCAGCGTCACTGAGTTTTAATGAAGAGTTGTAATGATAGTTTCCATTTGTTCTTATTAATAAAAAATGGTACTTATAAATATTGAATTTCATATTATCTACTTATTTGATTTTTGCTTTTTTACCAATAAAATTATAAATTAGCTTTTGAACTATTCATGAAAACTAGCTTTACAATATTCTCTACTCAATGCAGAAAAACAGCAGAGAAATGTGTTAAAATTCTACAAACAAAAAGGTATCTATCATTTGTCACGGATCCTTGTTACTAATCAGACTGATACAGTCTCATCAGCATTCAACAACTGATTTAGGAAGAAGGAGGAAAAGAAATCATTTAGTAAAGCCAAAAGGAGAGAATTAAACAGTATCAGTGGGAAGTTGACCTTCCTACTCTTGGTCAACATCTCAAAGCTCCCTAAACCCAGTAAATGGCTTTGTTCATAGTGCAAAATATTATATCAGATATCAAGGCCAGTGTTCAACAAATATTGCATGACTGTAGACCTGTCTCACAAAGTTCTACATAATGAGAGCAAGTCTTTTTTTTTTAAATAGGCAAGTAAAATATAATTATTTTGAAGGCTATAGACCTCACATTACTTTGTCACAGCTCTCAATGGGACAGATTCCATGTATTTATTCAGTGGAGTCACACCAGGATGAATTTAGTCTGTGACAGAATCCTGGTAGTGTTTTAGGAGCCTTAATCAAACAGGACCAAAATTAAGAAGCAAATTCCTAAATCCCAAGATACTGATTCTAGAGCCACTAGAAGCAAAGCAGCCAAAATAATAGGCAACTGTAGATCCACAGAATCATGGTGTACGAGTAAGAGGTCTAGTCAGATGCCTGACAAATCCACTTATAGCTGACAAGCCCAACTCGAGAGTGACACAGTTTGTTACAAGTTTCACCGATCCATGCATTGTCTGAATTCGAATCCAAAATTACAGCACGCTGCTTCCTTTGGTCTCACTTTGCTCCCATCCTCTGGATCAAAGCTGCTTCATGTTGAGTTGCACCCAATGCCAAATGTTCTCTCCAGATTGGATGGGATTCTGCATGCTCCTCCCAGCTTTCTACATTGATGTTGAATAACTTCATATCATTTTTACACAGACTGTGGTACTGCCATAAAGGATGACCCCACTTTCTAGAGCAGTCATGAATCTCACTGTACAAAATATTCTTGGGGATATGGTCTCCCACCCATTCTTCTGACATGACCATGCCATCACAACCTCCTCTTCTTAATAGTGGTTTCTGAATGTGTCAGTCCTGCATGTTCCAGCACCTCTGCCTTTGGTATTTTGTCTTCCACTTTATTTTCAGGATTTTGTGAGGCATCTCATATAGAAGCTGTTCAGTCTTCTGACATGCCTAACATATGTAGTCCATGTTTCTGAACCATAAAGCATGGATGACAGCATTCAAGTCTCATAAATTTGGATCTTCACCTTAGTCAATACTTCACTATTATTTTGTGCACGTTTCTGTAATAGCCCAAAATTCTTAGCTGCTTTTCTGATTCTGTTAGTCAGTTCAATCTGAAGGTCAAAATTCCTGCTGATCATAGAACCCAATAGAAAAGCTGTCGATGATGCCAAGAGATTTACCCTCCAGAGTAATGTCAGGCATAGGTTCTTCCACCTCTTGGTACATGATCACAGTGTTCTTGAAACTAATAGTCTTCTCTGCAAAATCCCTTGGGCAATTTTTCTGTGTCATCAACAGTTCTGGTTTGACAAACTGGCTGACAAAGTTTTTAAAAGGGGCTCCTCAAACCCTCCTCCATCACATCTTTTGTTCCAGTTCCAAGGCAATAATTTCTAACTTTAAATGGCTTTTTACATTTCCATTTGCATTAGCATTTCCATGATTACAGATTAAGTTGAAAATATAATTTTCTCATTTTAAATTCAAATCATAAACCCTTTGCAGGCCATAAGATTTCCCTGCCACCACCACCACTGCAAAAAAACAAACAAACAACCCTTTGTCAGGTACTTTAGAAGTTAGAAGTGTTCATCCAACTTTAGGTTCTGACATGTTGATTGTTTGTGAACAAAAGAAATAATATTTTTCTTGACAGAATCTAGCACATTTTTAGTGGCAATTAATAATTCTAAAGCAAAATCACAGCAAGAAATACTGTAAGCTATATCTTAAATTATGAAGTGCCAAGTGAAAATAACAGAATGTCCAGCAGATATTGCTCGGTGACACCTAGCAATATAGCATTTGTAAGACATAGATTGATAACATCAGCCATAGAGAAGAATGAATTCATATTCTCCCTGGGAATTAGAGTATCTGCAATACAGAGTGTGAGAGAAATAAACAGCTGAAGAATCTGAGACACATCTCATGATGGAAATACAAACAAAAGGGGTGTGTGGGGCAGACAGAGGGCTTAATTAGAAAAAGAAGCCCAGAGAAAGGGCGAAGAAGAAAGGAAGGAGTCATTGGGAAATAGCTGGAATAAGCCTACTTTACTCTGAGGAAAGCTGCCTGAACTTGTGTGTGTGTGTGTTTGTGTGTGTGTGTGTGAGACCTAATCCTTTTATTTCTGGTCCTCTGTTAACATCTGATGTGCATGCAGCTGTCAGCCAATACATTTCTATTGAAATGATTCAGATCCAATTACATAGGTATGTTCAGCATCACAGCAGATGTGATATACCTGGATCAAACAGGAATATTAAGCAGATGCCCAGGAGTTTAACAAAGAATCAGGTTTGATCAGGAAAAATTTTCTCATTTAACAGTGTATTATATGAGTTTTATCATTCCTTAGAAGCATCCAGCGCTAGAGTAGATACGTCACAAGCTTGTTTTTGTATAGCAATTTCTAAGTTTTTGTAACAACTCCACATAGAGAGAGCATCTGGCTCGAGATTGTTCTGCTCTGCTAAGTGTATGTGCCTGATATCAGTTCCTTGATTACAAATGTAATGTGAAGTTTAACAATGAAGGAAGGTCTGCTGTGGCCAAATATCAGCCTATGTAATGGCCGATTAACAAAATAAAGTAGAGTAAACAGACTAGTCTTTCTTGGAAGTGAGTCCCATTCCCCCAGTGTTACCCACTTCTTTTCATCAAGAGGAAAAGACATTACTTTGTAATTGCAGAAGCTCTCCTCCGGTTTTCCTAGTACATTAGTATAAATTTTTATTATTCTTAAGCTATGCAGCACAAGAACAAAATTATAGGAAGTTGAGATGTAAGATCAGGCTAACAAAGCCTCAGAAGGGCAAAATCGGATCATCAAGGGACCTGTGAAAATTAATTAACTTAGAAAAGCTCAGTGTAAAAAGATGGTATTCAGTCTTGAAGTAAAATATAGATTCCAAGATTTAGCAGAAGGAAAGCAAGAACAAGAGCTGAATGATAGATATGCAGTGACAATACCTAGAGTAGAAAATGCAGCATAGAATGTAGCACACATGATGTATGGAAAACAGATGAGCAAGCAGCTAAGGAAAGAGATGCTGATGAAAGGGGAAGATGAATGTGGTGTTTTGTTCCCTAAGTTTAAAGAAAAGTTTAAAAGTCAAGTACAAATTGCGAGACTCTTCACCTACTATACTCCACTCTTACGGTCCCCAATTCGAATGAGGTGTCTGTTTCTGTATAGCTTGTTTGTGGTGGGTGCCTCAACTAAAACCATCCATCAATCTCAAGCTCCTCAACCTATTAACTTTAGGGGCTGGCTGACCCAGAAATTTCTTTGACAGACTGTTGCAGCAAGGAGGAGGGATTCCTAGTGAGAAACTGGGAGCTAAAGTTGGTGGAAGGAAGAGAAAAGCCAGAGAGCAGATATCAAACAAGTATCACAATCCAGCTTCACTTAGGGTAACAATACAAATAGAGCCAGACTTAACCATTCTACACACGTGCACCCTGAATCCTAGGGGACTAGCATACTTCTATGAACCTTGAGAATTTTTGTCTATAAAATGAAATACTACTAACCATGAGTTCAGTACAAACCAATCTGAATTATCCCATACTATAATGTTATCTCTGAAAATCGCCTTTTGAACGTGAATACTCACAGGAATGAAGTCAAAATAAGGTTGCAGTTAGAAATTTATCCCGATTTAACCTTTCACTTTGTTTTGTTCTTAAAATAACAGTCTTACATACTTGTTACTGAAGTGCAGTTTATCCTCAGAAATGACTTGATATTGGACACAGCATGTCCTAAGAAGTGCCTTACAAATTATTTACTTCCCTTTTATTTATACATTTGTTCTCTTCTCTCCTTCAACCAAATTTAAATAAGAGGACTTCTTCATAGCATTGGTATTGATGACATGTGAAGTGAAAATAGTGGTTGGGGCCTGTGGAATGTTATGAACTCTGCTGACAGTACATGTGGAGTTACTGAACCTTTACGATCCAGCACATTCTGAAATGCAGCATTCTAAGTGTTTCATCACCAAATGGTAATCAGATTTTCAGAGGCTCAAACTTATGTCCCACTTATGTTCTATTTTGAACCCTTAAGCAACAGGTAGGCCTTGCATTGGCCCTCTGCTTTAGGGTGAATTTCACCCACTGCTCTAATTGACTATTACCCTCAAAAAGTACCATCCATGTCTCCACAACAAACATACTGCCTCAGCTTCTGATCACTTCTTCAGATCGCTACATCACTCACCCTATTCTTCTCAATATTTGCGCATATCCACCTCCTCCTAGCCCCTCGAGAAAGTAATTCAGATATAACAGAAATATTAAATTCCTTCCCTGAACAATAAATAGTTCATTTTTAAATTAAATTGTATTAATTTGTATGTAGGTGGGATGGTAGAGTGAGGTTCAGAAATAAAGAAGATATTAATTGGAGAGTTCAGACATAAATGGAGAGTTCTGGGGGCAGATGCCAATCAGAGAGAAGACAGTTGCATAATCGTTCATTGTATGGTTAGTGACAAATCCCTACATTTTGGCTGAAGACCTTTATTAATCAGAATACATGGATTTGTATAGTGAGATTTATAAGAAATAGCCAGTAAGTTTTTAGGACATTTATACCACCTTCCCTTCCTGCTCCTGAACCAATCAGAATGCAGGAAGATGCAACACTGATAAATACCTATCCATTTATGGATCATTAACTGTACAGTATCCTTGCATTCTGATAGGCTAAGACAATTCCATTTTAGAATACCAAGTAATATCTTTAAGTTTTGATTATCTTTCTAATATTTACTGAGATGACCAAACTGAGTTGGAGGATATTCAAAATGTTTTTGATTGTTCTTTTGTCTGGAGAAGTCAAGACAGCATTTTCTATCACCTAGATTTGATTTGCTTTGTCCCCAGGAAATAACTTAATTAAATGTATTGTTCACATAGATATGGAAGAAATGAGTTTGTATATATTTGTAGGCAGGTTAAATAGAACCTTCACTGCAGCAGAGAACACGGATGGTTGATGCCATATTGATTCAGAATCATCTAGCTTTAAAATGGTTTGGACAGTTTGGGTCTTTTTTTATGGAGTTAGAAGTTCATGTTTATTTTTAGCTACGCTGAAAACATACTTCATGTTTGTGTTGTAGACAGACATTTCATACTACTCAATGCTTCAAACAAATCCCCTTTTTCAGCTAAAAATGAAATCAAACCCTATTATTTCAGATCTAATTCTTCTAACTTTTCTATTAAGGTCACCAATTTTAGAGACATCCTTAGACCACATTTACTTTCTGCTGTCTGTTTCCTAACATCTTCTTTGTTTGTACATCTTCCTGTCACTGCCTATGGAACATCACTGAAGAGTAGCCTAACCTTCAACCTTCCTCCGCTGAAATTCTTATTCATTCTTTAAACCACTTTTTATCTAAGCTACTAACATTCTTGTCTGATGTTTGTAAATTGGAACTCATTGTGTCTCAGAAAGGTCCAGAATGTTGCATAAATTGTTCTATTATTCCTTTATCAGAGGCTTAATAATGACTCCATCCTATATCAAGTTCACAGACATCCTGTTTTCAAATGTCTTCTCCACCTACTGCCCATGTGATCACTTTTGTTCTTTTGCCTGCTTTCTGACCCCTTTCCAGGACTCTTACAATTATAAAGCCATGCCACCTTTGTAAAGTAACTTTACCCACTGCTAGTGCCAGACAAAAATAATGCATGTTTTATAATTATAGTAATCTAGCTAGAATTCCCTCTCTGAAAGCCATCAAGACTCTGTCACTATTCACATTTTTGTTTTTGTTACAAATGACTTTCACACTGAAGTGTTTTGCATTACTTTTTATAAAGAACAGTCTACAGAAAAAAATTGCTGTGTGTTAAAGTTAAGGTGCCATCTGCTATTCAGTGTCACAGTGAAGTGTACTCTGTCTGATTTAAAAGTAAGCATTCCTCCCACCAAAGTATTTCCAACTACTCTGAAGGCAGAAATCATAAGAGAGCCCAAGATCTGGGTCATGGTGTTACAACTTATGATCATAATATTGGAATGTAATTTATTTGTCAATTACTTTTGGCAAATACAGTGTGCAAATTAAAAATCAGGGAGGAAATGAAGATGGGGTTCAAAAGTGCACACCTAGGGGAGATCGTGCTCCCATTAAAGTTGATGGGAATTTTACCATTGGCTTCAATAGATGCAGGATTGGGTCCTGAAAGTGTATTTGCCAAGATCCCAGGAAGCCTATGAAGTGAAGAAGAGAAATTGATCTCGCCCTGAAAGAGTACTTTAAAGTCTATTTTAAGCATCAAGAGCCTGATATAGAAAAACTTTAATTAAGTTCTCCCTAAACTTGTGGGATACACACACACACATACACACAGAGAGAAATTAAATTTCCTTGCTAGGCAGGTGTTTGCAAATACTCACAACTTTAATTATAAAAGCAAAGCACCCCTAAGAGCCAAACATTATGAATGAAGTACTATAAAAAGAGATGCTGTATTATTTTAATGACATTAATTATAACAAAATTTACTGTATATAGTTGAGAGTCATAGTGCTGAACAGTAGCCTCAGAAAGTCTTTGAGCTCAGCTTGCACATATTGCTCTCTCTCTCTTTCTCTATGTGTGTGTATACTGTGACCTTCACTTCAGCTATGCTCATCAAATCTGCTTTCTTCCTTTCTACTGTCTCCTCATCCTCCTGTCCCTTTTCCACTGTCCCCACCCCCAGCAGTTTTTCATCATCAACTCTCTTTACTGTTCCCCTCATGCTGTTCTCTTTTCCATGGATTTCCTTTCTATGCTCTTCTCTCAACATACTGCAACCTTGATCCTCCTAACCAGCCCACCTCTTCCCCACACCTCTTCCATCTTATCCTCTGCCACCCAACACAGGGCCAGATTTCATACCTCAGGATTACATCACATATGTTTTTGATTATCTGATTTTCATAAGTCATCAGATCCATGTTATCAGCATATGGGCATTCATAGGTATGTGTCATTATCCCTGTGTTACCAATTTGAGAAACTGAGGCACAGATCAATGAAGTCACCTACCTAAAGTCACACGACATGTCTGTGTCAATGCGAGGAAGAGAAATCATATCTCCTGGCTAGAGCTGGTTGGAAAATGGAAGAATTTTTGACACACTTTTCTGAAAAATGTGCCCCGCAAAAAAATAATAATAAAAAATTGGAATATTTTGAACATCTCTACTTCTGACTCATAGTCTAGCACCTTATCCACTAAACTATATAGCTAGTGTTTCTTCACATAGGCTGAAGGTAGTTCTGAGGCAAACAGCTCCACTAACTTCAGTGAAGATACACCCACTTACATGCGTTTCAGTTTTGGATTATATAAAAGGCCAACATCCAGAATTGTTGACACTTTAATGTATCAATTGCCCCCCCACACAGAGAGAAAAAAATCCTTACCAGACAGTTTTTACCCCCCTTAAAATCCTAGCTTCTTTCAAATCTTTTTTGCTGATGGCACATTTTGACAGGTAACATCATGTTGCATGAGTCATGTCACACTACTGCAATCTGGTAATTTTCTCATGTCAAAAATATCACTTTTTTAAGGGTCACTGGTGACTAAAAACCCCACTGAGGTTATTTGCTAAGGAAGAGCAGACTTACTAATAGTGGTACAGCTTTCATCCCATAGAGATTGCATGGAGGTGAGAGACACATCCGTTTCCCCACAGTGTGCTGTCTGAGATATAAAAAATATTTGTAAATACATGTGGGAAGAGGCAGCAAAAGCTTAAATCACTGTGTGAGGAATCAAATAAAAAAGTCATCAATTTTTTTTAGATGGCATGTATGAAGAAGAAATAAATGATAGATATATGGTCTAACTAAGGGCAGTGTGAAGTTTAAAGCTGAATAACCAAGTCTTTTGTTTACAAAAAAACAATTTGCGCTATTTTTATGGCAGTTCATCTTAGTATTTAAAGGCTGAAGTACAAAAGAAATTGAAAGAAAGCCAGCTGCTCTGTTCACCTGTTCTGTGTGCTAGCTGAAGTCTGTCTTATTAATGTTTTACATTATGAGCCACCTTTCATCCTAAGTGCTCCAAACACTTTGTGGCACCAATGACCACAGGCACCTTTAGGGTGAGTGTTAGGAGTCAGGCAGCAAATGAGATGTTGTGCAACAGTGGGTGGAGGAGAAATGTAGGTCAGGATGAAAGACCAACCTCTGCTCTTCCTTAGAGTGCTACGACGTCTTCAGTGCACACACAGAACAACTATTAAAATAGGGCCAATGCACAGAAGATGCGTAAGAAAGAAGGGTGGGGAAATTAAAACGATGGTATAAAAGTTTACCCTTCCACTCCCCTGATTCTGGAACCACTCTGTGGAGGGCCAGTCCCCAGGCATAAATTAGCCTACTGCTAACAATCTCAAGGGGACAAAATTGCAGCCAGAGATCAGTGCAGTATATAACCATGACAGCCATGCTTCCTTTCCTCCACGCCCATCCTCTTTTCTAGGAGCAGCAGATTCTAGACTAGCGATCATTTTATGTCCAGGTAATCCAGCTTTATGACAAGAACACAAAGTGACAGCCCAACTGTCTGGCCCTTGGTACTGGGCCCTTCATACTTACGGTCTCCTTTGACATAATCACACAAAGTAAATTGCATTTGCACAGATACTTTTTTTTAAAAAAAGCTTTTGTTAAGTTAGCATCTGTTGTTTCTGATCTGGTTAACAAATAGTCTGAGTACTTATTTTCTGGTCCTGCTTTGACTTTGTCATCATGCCCTCATTATCATATTCAATTAATTGGTGTAGAAAGATAATATTCCAGCATGCACACATCACCAAGATTCATTATTGACTTTAAATAAATAGGGCAGATTTACAGCAAAAGGTGGGGATTTAGGGAGACTATTTCAGTGCTAGAGGATCAAACAAAGTACTACATAGCCCTTTAAAAAGGATAAGATACTAAAATTATACCACTTTTCTAAAAGAGCAACTGGCAGGCAAGGACTAAGGAAAAGAAAAAATAAAAGAAAGGCAAAGCCTGAGAAAAGTGCAGTCATACAGTATGAGAGTATTCATTTATGTTTCACCTTGACCTGATTATCTTTATTAATACCAACATGAGTAGGAACAGAACATGAGTGTATATTTAAGAGCCATGCCACTTCACTATCTCAAAGCAACCATATTTAAAAAAAAAATTCTGGATTCATTGCCTTTGTATTGGAAAGTCAGCAAGTCATTTAAATCCAGCATATTGTTTGTAGGTTAAAACATTTGTATAAGTTCCTTATTTGGCTAATGCTGCTGTTCATATGGTCAAGAGGCCTGTAGAACCAAGTTGTATCAAAATAAGAATGAGAAGCAGAATTTTAGAGATACTGCACATGTGCTCATGCACTTTCTTAACTCAAATGGTACAAAAATTGTAGAAATGTGATCTTGGAAAGCATCTCCATCCTGCCTCCTCAAACTCCTGGGATCAGGTGGTCTCAGACTTTTTTTTTGTATTTTAGACCCCCTGATGCTCATTTTAGTTTGCACTATGTGTTTTCACAATTGTGGTGTCATGGGGGCCCCTGCATGTCGAGCATGGACACCTATCTTGGCCCAGTCCTGGTTGGTACCCACTGTTACACAACCACTGGGACACCCTGTTGGATATGGCAACTTCAATTAGGGGGACTCAGGGCTCCTGGTGGGGCCCTGTAAAGACTCAGTCTAATGACTCCTGGCTGAGGCAAACAATTGAAGTTGGGCTTTGACCCTCTGGGCAGGATAAAGCCAAAAAATAGCCAGCAGCCTTGTGGTGCAGAACCAGTCTTTAGTCTCTTCAGCCACCCAGCTAGGACAAACAATAGCAATTAGAGGGCTCTGACCCTCTGGGCGAGGCAGAGCAAGTAGTCAGTCTATAGCCCCTGGGTGGGGCAAAGCAGAGCCAACAGTCTTCAGCACCTGAGCCTCCTGGTTGGGACAGGGAATAGCAGTACATGGGATATGACCTTTAGACAGGGCGGAAACAAACAAACAATCAGGCTACAGCCCCAGGGCAGGGCAAACAATCAGTCTGAGTGTAGCCTCCAATAGCCATACCTACTGGCAAGTGTGGGGGGTGTAGGGGAACCCATGCCCACCCTACTCCACAGGGTTCCAACCTAGGGTCCTATGAAGCCAGGAAATTCCCATTTAAGGGTTCATGCATTGGCTTCTAATACAATCCCTGGGTCACGTCCTACCACAAGTCTCATCTCAGGCACCGCCTCGGCTGGCAGTGGTTCAGCATCCCCATCAGTCTCCACAATTGGCTGGTCATCCGCAGCGTAGTCCAGGTCCGTGGTTCCCACCACTTGGAGAGTCGCAGGCGCCTCTGCAGGAGCCTGCAGCACCCATACTTCCTCCTCGTCAGCCCGCGCAGGCAGAGCTGGGCTGCCTCCTTTTATCTGTTGCAGGGTTGGTACACCGCATCACATGTGGGTTACTCCAATATTGGTTATGTCCCCCGTGGGTTTTTAAATAAATAAATGAAAGAAAGAAAGTAAGTTTTCCGTTCTTGCCTTCTCCTATATACTGTTTAAATTAAAGGAAAACAGAATGTTGTTTCCACTTAAAACACTTTTAAATCCTGTCACCTGAAGTTAACAAAGATAACTCCCACAAGAGTATCAGTACAGTGTCCCATTGTCTTGATTTCAGGCATGAACAATTTTATACGTTTATAACACACAACAAAATATTGCTGTTCCAAAAAGAGCAGCCCATTTACCCAAACTACAGAATGATGGCAAAAAAATGTCATCCCCCACCCTCAATTGCTGGAATAGCAATGTTAAATTGCCAAAGATACAAATATAGCACATCATATTGATCTAGTTTGGGCTGTTTCTATGAACAGGTTATAGATATCCCCTAAGGTCCCCTGTTCTAAAGCCCTTTCTGACTCTCCTCTCCGTTAGAACATGTTTTAACGCCACCAGAACTATAACTACATAAAGCTTTGGCTTCCATTAAAATGTCCAGAGTGTCTGTGGTGCACTGTATACCAAATAGTTTCAGTCTTAGAAGCAGAAAAACTCCATAGACCTGTATCAGACATTAAGAAAAATACAGATGTAAAACTGCCCCATTCGTCCTTTTTGGTTGTTCATGCTGAAATACAGTGCACTGGGGAACCCAGCACCATGCCAGCAGGGGATTCTGTGGGCCTTCGCTGCTACTATTCAATCATTGCTGAGCTGGGGTGCTTTTAAAAGGGGCCTTAATTCAAAGAGGAGTGAATGAGTTCTGGGCCCTCTGAGACAGACTCCAGCCCATTTGAAGGCAAAGAATGGTAAGGAGAGGAGACCCAGTCTGCTCAAACAGGAGAAGTTGTGTGCCTCCCATCAGCTCTGCAGGTATAGGTAGCCTCTGCCAACTCAAGTAGGATTAGGGACATAGTGTGTAGCATAGCATGGGTGGAAAGCCAAAGTGTTCCCATGCAGGGCTATGTCTAGGGCCCCAAATTATCTGAATCCAGTCCTGAATCTGAGGCTTCTTTCCTACCCAGTTGCCAGACTTGGAATGATAATCACATTGAGAGTCAGAAACTTACGCTTGTGGCTTACTCACATGGGTGGCCTAGAACCTCTGGAGCTGCTGGCGTAGGATTTATACACGGGTTTCTTACTGCTCTTTGTATTTTACTAGAAGAAAAATATATTCTCTGTGTTTTTGTTTTTTTTTTAATAAACTCTAGTGCATGTTCTAGATGAGGATTTGCTTTTTGGTTAATTAACAGTCAAAAAAAGAAGTTCTCCCTTGCTTACTTAAATTGGTTTATCAAACCTAATCCTACCCACATGCATTTAAATGACCATCGCTAGTCATTGGTACATCAAGTTTTCATTTCAAATCTGAGGTACGTGTGCAGCCTTTCTACCATATAATTTTAAATGCATATTTTCAATGACAAGTATGCAAGGCTTGTACATGAACCTAGCCCTGTGTATGAAATTTGGGTCATTTCACATTACTTTAAATGTCAAGGTAACAGAAGTAGGAGGCCAAAGTGAATTGTTCACTAGGCACTAATTGCTATAATGAAGAAACCCAAACATCACATTGTGTAATGCTGTCATACCACAGCTTTTGTAAAAGAGGTCCAAGTTTTCTCTTTTTAACTTTAAATGTTTTAGAGTTGCTATGAATTTTCTGGTGCAAAAATCATATTTTTGTTCTTCACTTCTAAAACAAGTCAGAGAACTGTTAGTGCTGAACATATGTTAATATCTGGCTAACAATCACTGCAGCAAAATATAATATTTTAGTAGCAAAAAAGCTTCTGAACACTGTATTTGACCAGATGTGTTAGTTTATCTTTTTTTAAAAAAAACTACCCTTTCCTAAATTTAGCCACATCTATCTATGTAACCAATTCCACAAAAAGTTTAAATGTTCAGCCACTGCACCAGGTACGAATACAAGTGCAAACCCTTACACACAGGAGTAGCTTCATATATATGAGTAGACCCATTAGAGTTAATTGGACTACTCATATGAGTAAAGTTACACACCTGTTAAAGTGTTTGCAGGAGCTGGACTTCAATTTGTGCATTTGGTATGTTGTATCAATCAAAAACACTGCTAATGACTTAAGTAGATTTAGATTTTTGTCTAGTTTTCAAAACATATTCTTCTTCTAAAGGTTGAAACCCATTCTATGCTTCCTGCTGGTATTTTGGCTGATCAGTTATGAATCAAAGGAATAACGGGGGGTGTGGGAAGGAACAGTATTAAATAAAAACAGTTCCCATTGAAACACATTGTAAGTGGAAAATGGCTTTTTTTATGGAAAACATTTTGCATAAAATTTTTAGTTTTTAATCAAAAATGGATATTTCAGCTACTAAAACTACACTGACTGTGATGCACTGTGGCCATAGGACTCGCATGTGCATTGTAGTGGTACAACCAGAGGGGAGACCACAATGCATCATGGGAGATGTAATCCAGTCAGGCCCCGTCCACAGAAGAGAAAGGGAATGTGAGGCACCTGAATGGCAATTCTTCTCAGGCACCATAGCAATTCAGGCAAATACAGATTGTCAAACTGGACTAAAGAAAAACAAACAAATTTTTAGGTTCATGTCAACCCAACCTAAAATGAAATATTTTCTTTTTTCCCTGATGGAATACGCACACACACAAGTAGAAGAACTAAAGGGTTTTATTCATAACATTGGGATAAATTTTAGTATTAGAATAATCTTTTGATTGCAATAAAATTCTGGTAGCAGAAGTTAATAAATACACTCATATATTGAAGTGAGAGAATCTAACGTGAAAATTCAGAGATTTAGATTAATTGATGTAACTTGGCTCATCAGGGATTCACTGCCACACCGATTTCTTATCTAGTACTCGAATCTGACAGGCCACAGCGTCACTTTAGATTAAGTGTGTCTCCTTGTCCCAGAGTAGTACCAATGGATCAGAAAATTTTGATAGCTCGATTAAGCCACTATCAATTCAGTTAGCTTGGTAAGCATGGGATCCCATACCAATTGTCAGTGGCTTAATGAAACCCCCAGAATATTCTGAACCATTAGACTTATTCTGGGACAAGAGGGCACATCTAAAGTGATGTCATGGTGTGGCAAGGCTTAAAAAGAGATACAACTCTATGGCAGTTCAAGCAGCCATGCTGTTACACTGTTACTGATAAGACAGTTTCCGGGAAATATTAATCCCAAGAAAGACGGCATAGCACTGGCTAATCATGCCATGGTGTTCTAAGGAGGCACACCACAGAGCAGTGATAATAGTGTGCCTCTCCTGTAACAGGTTTAACACATGCTCAAACCTTTCTGAATCCATTTGAGCCACTGTTGAATATGTGTTTTACATGCTCCATCTAGTAAAGCTTCTTTCGTATGAAAAATGCATTGTCATACGGGTGTGTGCGCTAGAAGTTAGAGAACAGACTTTTGAGTATGTCTACACTATGATAAAAAAACAAAACTGTGGCACCAAGTCTCAAAATACAGGTCCCCTGACTTGGGCTCAGGGCTGGGCTGCAAGCCTAGAAATTTCAGTGTAGACATTTACAATTTCAGTGTAGGCGTTACCTAGGGAGGTGGTAGAATCTCCTTCCTTAGAGGTTTTTAAGGTCAGGCTTGACAAAGCCCTGGCTGGGATGATTTAACTGGGAATTGGTCCTGCTTGGAGCAGGGGGTTGGACTAGATGACCTTCTGGGGTCCCTTCCAACCCTGATATTCTATGATTCTATGATTCTATGATTTGGGCTCAGGCTGGAGGACAGGCTTGAGACAAGGTCTCAAAGCTCATGCTCCATCCCAAGTCCAAACATCTACATTGCAGTTTTATAGCCTTACAGCCCAAGCCCTGAAAGCCCAAGTCAGCTGAACAACACCAGCCACAGTTGTGCCACAGGTCTTTATTGCAATGTAGACATACCCTCGGTGTCTGGATCCTGGGTTCTATTCCTACCTGACACGGATGCTCTGTAGGCATATACTAATCAGTTAACCTCACTGTTCCTAAGTTTCCTAAGCAATAATATTTTCTGCCTCTCAGGAAAAAAGTAAGTCAATTAATGAGCAAATTTTCTTTTGATTACAAAAACTGTGTTTATTCCTTTCTCCTCAAAAGCGCCAATTGTAAAATGAACATTTTTCTTCTTAAAATAAACAAGAATTACAGGATAATGACCCAGTCCTTCATTATCAATATTTTAATTGGAAGAGTCTATGTTGCTTGTCAAGAGTGTCTTAATAAAGTTCCCCTACCCTCACCACCTTGCAGCCTTTGATTCACATAACTTTTCTATCTTGCATAGTGGCATATTGATAACCAGTATTTCTTTCAGGTGTCAAAAACAAGCATAGAAAATCTGTTCTCACAAACTTCTGGCACATTGCATGTTTGAGTATACTCAAAGGTGAGAACAGACACTGAAATGAGCAGAAAGCAACCAAATAGTTTCAAAGTTGTTTGCAAACTTATACATGTGCTTCAGAATTCGTTACTTCAATCAAAAAAGCAATTTTCTGATGCAAAGCTCTAAAAACACAAGAGAAATATCTATCTATATTATTAGAACAAACTTAAAAGAAATCTTTCAAATATATTCAAGGAGAAAACAAATTAAAATAAAGTGTAAAATTTGATTGGAGCAACCAATGTAGCTTCCTGTCGATGATAAACCAGACCAAGAAAGATAAGAAAATAGATTAATAAAATATTGTTCTATTATCTGGAACATTAAGGGGCATATAGTGTGAATAATTAATTGTGAAGCTAAAATATTAAGGAACTGCTAGAGAAAAAATAATGTCAATCAGATCTTTGTGCCCTCAAGGATCCATGGAACAGACTGAGCTGGCATTAAACACAAAAAGAAGAAAATGTTTGGCAAACTGTTTTGATTAGTGTTATATCATCCAATTAATGCACCCCACAAAGGACCAAGAACTAATACTACCAATATCAAACACAACAGAAAAATATCTTTCAAATGGCTGTTTTCAGCAGACTATTAACAACACAAAATTCAGCTGAAATGTAACAGACCAGATGCTGGTGTTTGAATATTGCAAATAAAATAGACAGCTTTGCTCTTATAAAGGTAGCATAAATTTAATCTATATGTAACTTACTGCCCCCAGGAGGCTCACAAATGAAAGCACTGGTTCTCAGTGGATCCTTTCAATTATTATTATTATTGAAAGACTTCCAAATTCAGAGGGCTGCAAATGCCTAGACCTGTAGACTTAGAAGCTGCATTTAAATTCTAAGTGCTACTGTTCCATAACAAATGGTTACTACTGTTCCCAAGTGTATAGATCTTCCCACAGTGGATAAAATCCTGGTGCTGCTGAAATCAATGGAGGGGGGGAAATCTGCCATTGATTTCCATGGAGCCAGTATTTCATCTCTTAAGTCACACTGGTTTCACCAGTGGAACTAGGAACAGCACTAAGTCAAAAAGCTCAGTTTTCTGCCTTCATCAGGACAATGTCTTGTGATTGGACTTGATAAATCTTGTTTTGGAATTCCTCGTGTTTACCGTACAAAGTCCTGTTGTAATAATGGGGTCTGTGAGTTTACCCTAATTGTGAGCCTAACTATGAAAAGGAAGTGAAAGTTTGTAAAATGTCACAATAACCTATAACAACACATATTGATGGGAATTGGTCTAAAGGGAGTCAGAAAGACTGAATTAGTACAAAGAGGCCTCTGATGCAACTCAAGGACTGTATTAAGATCATGTAAATAAGAGGAGTGTGGGACTGGAAATCAATGAACCAACATTGGTTTGTCAGAAATTAAATGAACAGAATAATGAGAGGATGTGCTCTTCTGCCCCTCACTCTCCTTTGGGGTGATTAAAAGAAACGACTTTGGGGCGGGGGGAATTAGGAGAGATTTGAATGCAACAATTTCTGATTGAAAGAAGGGGAAGGATTGAGCTTCACCATCATGGCTGCCACACTCACCTTCTCCTGGGACTCCAGGATCAACTATAACACCATTGAGCTTTTGTTCTCCTGATCCTGAGAGCTATCCTGACCAGATCAGGACAGAGAGGGAGACCCAGTTGAAACTGCCACCTCCACCTGTTTGACAAAAAGCCCAACCACTGCCTGGGATGTGAGGTGAACACAGACACACACACACACACACACACACACACATCCTTTTCCGTCCTCACCTTATCACTTCTCTTTCCTATCCTGCTTGTTTTTCCTCCTGTTTAATAAAAACCTGGCTCAGCTGGCCAAGTCTGTATATATTGCAACATTGCTGTAAGCCAGAGAGGCAAATAAAAGCAATGCTCTAAATAGCTGGACGCTGATATAAGTTTGCCAGATCTCACAGGGTACATCTACACAGCAAGCAGGATCCTGCAGCAGTGAGTCTCAGAGGCCAGGTCTGGGCTCGAGCTAGAGCTGGGCTCGAGCTAGAGCTTGTGCTTGTGCTCTAAAGCCTGGGGATGGGTTTCAGACCCCAAGCTCCAGTCCACGCTGCAACACCTCACACTGCTGGTTTTAGTGCCATAGCGTGAGCCTCACAAGCCTGTAGCTGTAGATCTGAGCTGTGAGACTTGCTGCCCTGGGTTTTAAAACACATATTAGATATACCCACAGTGGCTAATAAGACCATGTGCCATGCCTGTGTTTCTCCAGCGTGGAGGTTGCATGGGACAGTCAACACCAGAAACAGAAGCTGCATTTTCTCACTTCACTGTTCTTTTCTTTCCCTTTTGAGTGACAGGTTTCAGAGTAACAATCGTGTTAGTCTGTATTCGCAAAAAGAAAAGGAGTACTTGTGGCACCTTAAAGACTAACCAATTTATTTGAGCATAAGCTTTCGTGAGCTTGAAGTAAGCTGTAGCTCATGAAAGCTTATGCTCAAATAAATTGGTTAGTCTCTAAGGTGCCACAAGTACTCCTGTTCTTTTGAGTGAGTGTGTCTGTCTTCTAGAAAATACGATTGGACTTCAACAACAATAGCAACAACAACAGCTCCAGCCCATCTCAACAAATTTGGAAAGGACAGTTATTACCATCTTTCATATCTTCAAAAAGACTGTCAAACAAGGGGTTTTCCTTATAAAAACACTTTACAGCTAAAGCGCAGGAGAAAAAAAGATGTTGCTAAAATGAAAGCTCAATATTTACCTTTCAGATCCTTTAACTGTTGTTCCTTCTTTCTGTATCTTTATTGAAGTGTTTAAAAGGTTGTTAACAGTGTGTTTGCCATGGTATTAGGCAGGCTGAGGTCTCTGTATACCAAACCCCAAATCTTTTTGATACTGTTCGGTGTGGGACAGTGCTAGAGAAATGGTAACACGGTTAACTCGTCAGGCCCATTTACAGCTGTGGTCCTTTGGAAAGGTTTTTTCCCCTAGGGAATTGACTTTAGTTATGTGTAAGGAGCTTCCTCTATTACTGCTAGTGCTGCAGATACTATGAAAAACATATTTGCGTGTGGTCTAATAAGTAAGGAACTCTGGCCACAGAATGAAAATACTTTTATGTTGAAGGTTGAACAAGTACTAGCCAAACACATTAAGGCACAAAAAAATTCACAGATCTGCACTTTTATATTTGTGTGAACCCAAGGCTCAGATTGTTGGCAGGCAGGGGAACCTAAATTAGCAAATATACTTACTACTTATCCATGTGGCAGTTTTGTAAAAGGCAAACAAAAATAAATCAAATCCTCTCTCCGTTCTTTTTCACTAGCTAGAAAAAGATAGTGATTTTGAAGTGTTGCCCACTTTCACAATTTTGACACAATTCTTGGTATATTTGTTTCTTTTTCTTCTACATGCAGGTCCTTGACTCATGTGAATTTCAGTTTTCATTTTTTAAATCAAAGGTCCTAGCCCCTCATGATTGCCGGTAAAACCTTGACAGTGTGAACCCTAGTGCTCAAAAAGCATAAGGCATAAAAAAACATGATGCATTTTTTCTTTCAAACTCATGATTTATTTTACACCTGGGAAATGGCAACGCTGGAGAAAAGCCTTTTAAAATGGGTAATATCGGAGGGTCATGATAGGTTGTTTACCTTAGGAACTTGAATGGTGGAGCTCAACTAAACGAAGGTCCTGACCACACTGAAACTTTTAACCAAGCTTGTTACCAGTTAGTGTCATAGCTGGCTCTAAACATGGTTTGCATCCACATGGCTCGTATTTAATGATAAACTGGCTCCCAACGGTGTTTTGCCTTTGCAAAAGACCAAGTGTCAGTCATCTTTCTGTTACCAGTTTGCAATACTGTTACATATGTGTGAGAGCAGGCTCTGAAAACTTTCATCTAAATCCTGCTGGTTTTAATTGTGTGTATTAATCTAAAATAAGTGAGTTTTGAGTGGTTTAGGACTTTACTAAGAATATTTCTTGCAGCTCTAATTGAAATCCACATGCACTGGGCACTTTTTAAGGTCGTTCAAAATTCATAAACCATTTGTTCAACCCAGATAGTGCCACAGCAACTCTGGTTAATCCATACATTAAACTGACAGTACAAACAGTATAAAATGTATTTATGGATATGTCCATAAGGCTTTTGACCTTTCTTCTGCTAGACATACCTGTTTGTTGCATGGCTAGCATGTTCAGTGAAATACTGAACTTGGATTTTTCTCTCCCTAAAAATCTGCACTCTGTTTCTAGTTTCCTACATTTTCAGCTGTATAATTCTCTTCTAGTCATGAGCAAGGTATTTATAGTTTACTAAACCTGATGGATTTTTCTGACTCCTCAGATGGGCTTAGATCTGTCAGCTTTATTATTACTGCCATGGCTACTGCCAGACATCTTCAGCACTCCAAAAATGGTTTGCATTGAAAAGTGGCAGTGCAAACTCCATTTAATGTGATAATTTTCATTAGGTATCAGTAATGACCAAATGCTTGTCATCTAATGTCCCTATAAATATATGCAGAAGTGTAGATTTGTTATACTACATTTACTGGCATCAAACCTTTTCCAACTTTCTAAGTCAGATGAAGAATGTACCTCAAATTCTAAACTGCCATTTTATACTGTATTTTCAAAAATATGACACCCATCCTACAGAATCAGTACCAGATCTTTTCATATGCCATTCATCTATTCATTTACTTTCAGCAGAAATGAACTGCAATGAAAATATCAGAATCATTATTATTTTATTTTTACCCCAGGCTCAGCAAAAGATGAGTATATTGATTATACAATCGCAGGCTTGAATGTTGAGAGATTTATTAAAGGGCTAGATAAAAATAATACTGGAAGTGTTACTAAAACAAAAACAATCCAAAGATGAAGTACTAAAGTACTAAGAACAAAGAAGTGACAGAATTGGGTTAGAAACCCACTGTGTGCTGTAGCAAGAGATATCACTGATCTTTTAGCTAACATTGAGTATTCACATTTAGATGGATTAACTGCCATAATGCATAAAAACAGAGGCAACAAGAACAAGAAGAAAAGTACCTCGGCCTTACACTTTTTTCTTTGCACATTAAATAGAACAGATATATTTATTAGGGAACTTTAAGGAGAAACAAAGTTTCTAACTTGATTGTTCAAGTGCTTTGAAGACTGTTAAAATGTCTAGTTCTAAATCACATGGATATTATTCTGTTAGCTGATATGAATACAAGTGGAAAATGTATTTTTTTTTTTTGGTGGCTGGTTTCATCATGTTCTGCCAGATAGAAACTGTGGGAGTGTGTTTTTTCTAGACATGTCTACAATGTCTTCAAAACATGAAAATAATCTTAAACAGCAGAATGATATGTCTACGTTGTAGACCGGCCATATTTAAATCTTCAGTAACAACAGTAGTAAGTTATTCAGAATTACTCTTTGTATTAAAAATCTCCAGTCTGATTTTTTGGATTTAAAATGTGTATCCCTGCTCCTAATTCTTTCTCCACCTGTGACTTTCATCATCCAGTGCTTACTTCATTCTGCTCAGGCTTTTCTGATAGCCCCTTCAGTACAGAGATGGGAGAAATTACTCAGCCAAAATGGGAGTTTGGGGACCAAAAGAAATGGAGGTTGGGTCACCCAAAGAATTTCATGAATTTCTGTCAACTTTGGTTAATTGATTTGCTTAAAAAAAAGAGTCAGATATGTCAGGGACCCGTTTCAATGTTTCTCAACAAAACATTTTGGTTTTTAGGGCTAGATTCACATGGGAATTGAGGTGTCATTCACAAAAATGAGGAGAAGGAATAGGAGTGTGTTGGTACTCCCTCCTATATCCAATAGCTCAGTAGTTAGGGATGTGGGATAGGCCATAACCACCAGGCTATTGGCCATTGTGGGGCGGAGCACACTCTATTTCTCCTGTTGAAGCTGTTCCACTTTGTATAAAATGCTTGAATACTCACTGGGCCAGAGAAAGTGTGAGAATGATTTTCCAGACCCCACTCCAATGAATATTTAATTATTTACCATCTCCAAATTCCGTTTGAGTCTTCCTGTTCATCTACAAATTTCATCCTTTTCTGTTTATTGTTTGCCCGCATATTGGTCGTGTCTCACTTTAAATACAAGTACATTTCCTTTCCTCTGGTCTCCCAATTTCTCACTTCCATGCCTCTTCCAGTCTACTCAAAACATTTCTACCAAAATCATCATGTTGTTCTCTCCTCACATGTTATACCATCTTCAAATCCCTTAATTAATTTCTTTTCATCTTCATCAAGTTTGAAGTTCTTGGGTGAAATCCAGGCCCCACTGAAGTCAATGGGAGTTTTGACACTAACTTCAATGGGTGCAATCCTAACCCTTTGTCTTTATCACAACTCTGCCCCCATGTCATCTCTCTAATTTCTTCTATATGCTCTCCCATTACCTACACTTCTTCCAAGGCCCTCACCCGTTCCTTTTGTCTCCTACTCTTAATACACACTTTTAAGGCCTAAATTGTGTTGACAGTCCATTAATTAAAATAGACAAGAAATATTGGAAGCATCATTGTTTGACTTTCAAGCTACATATCATCTATTTTTTTAAGTTAAATGTATATGTAGGCATCACAGGCCATGAACTAGGGGGCACCCAAGCCATAGCTTGACCACATGTAAGCAGGTATAAATGGCTGCACGTGTCATGGCTGGAACTACACTATGGCCAGCACCCAGGTCCCACTCTGGATGCGCAGCATGCCACACATTCACCTGCCAAACCATGGCAGCTCCTCTTTGCACTGGGGATCAGCCAGGAAGTGGGACAGACCCATCACCTGAAGGTGAAACTCCTCAGCAGGGAGGGGTAAAGTAAGTAGCAGGGTGGGTGAGGCAAGAGGCCCTGTGAGGGGATGATGAGGGCTATGGCTTCTGGGAGAGGGAAGGATTAGGGGTTCATGGGTTGGGGAGGTCACCTGAGAGGGGAAGAGATGGATCCCTCCCCCCAGAAACACTTTACATTGTGCTCTGCAGCCCGTGGAACGTATAAATATACGTTTGCATTGAACATCCTATGTCGAATTTAGATTGCAAGATCCTTGTAGCAGTGACCATTGATTTATTTTATGCATTTCACAGAGCCAAAACATTATCAATGGTCAATAAATAAATAAATAAATAAATATTGTATCTCAGATCAGGCTGTGTTTCTACTTAAAGGATTCCTATTATACCCAGTCTTCAGTCCTGTGTCTAAATGTGTGTGGGTGGAAATGGAGGAAGAAAGAGAAATCTATGTGCCTATTAAATTTACAGCATAATGTACCATAAAGTACAAGATAAACCTTATTTTTGGCAATGACATACATTACTGAAATGAGTGCTTGGCATGCTAAATATATAACATGTAAGTGGAAACCAAAGGAATGTAACAAGGATACACTAAATTACACTGATGCAGCATACAGCTGGAGTACACGAGTGTATAGTTATTTTCACTGATTTGGTATTCAGAGAAACTGTTGGGGATGGTGGAAGCATAAGTCAGACAGCGAAAGGCCTGATTTAGCTCTTTCCTTCGTATTGGCTGCCTTTCCTGCTATATTCATTTTGCCCACCTACTGAATGCTAAATTGATGCATCTTGTATTTTGTACACTTTGAGGTACATCCATTTTATGATCAGTTTAAACCCTGATTATGGCTTTTAAGAAACTTGGAAAGTTGCAACTTCCTGCATGGTGCAGGTGAGTGTACTTAATTTATGGTCTCTAATAGCAGAATTATATAACTCTGTCATATTGTTAACATTAGCCAACAGTGGGCAAATGCTTACTTTGAAAGTACAGCCTATTGAAAGACTTTGCAGTGAATGGTTGTATTACAGAGGTAAATACAAATACATAATCTAACATTCCTAGATCACTGACCAATAAGACATAATAGTGGGGAAATACTTATCACCATGGGCACTATCTCTCATTATCCCTTAATTAGTACTTTGGCCAATGCAGGAATAATTTATGTCCTTTTCACATATTCAGCCAACATTCAAGAAATAAATATTTGCCCATTGGTTTATCACATTTTCCACTGTTGTCCCACCTTGTGCTAGCGGGCTCTATGCTGTACTGTCCAGTTGAATGTATCCTGAATGACAACCTTAATCCTGAATTTTCGTTCATTTATTCATTGAACCCAGACCCTGACATTTACTTTTAAATTAGGTTTATGTACTGCATATTCTGGGTTGTTTTTACAGTGCTGTTATACAAAACAGGAAACTAACCTTGCAACAACACAACATTGGGTTGCAATTTAATTGCTTTCAGTGTTACACTGAGACCTCTTATTAACATTAGCTTTTGTACTGAATAATACTGGGAACCCCAGGCAAGGCATTTCAGTCCAGAATTCACAGGTACAACAGCTACCAGGATAGATTTCAAATGCATAAAAGCAGGGGAAAAATAAATTAGCCGCCTCAGAATAATCAGTTCACCATCAGAGACTCACACCACCTTTTTTGTATATTTCCCATGAATATAGTGAATTCTCCACAACTATAAGCAACACACCCAGAGCCACAGAACTTAACAGTTTGAAATACACATTACAAGAACCCTAAAATCAGCTCAGGGTGCCTAAAATGGACAATCCCTTGTTCTATGACACAGTCACAATCTGTCAATGTACTCTATCAACCAATAAAATCTTAGAATACTGATAAAAATTGGATCTGGCAGAAAATCTGAATTTCCATTTTATGAGAAATTACAGTATTTCAAAATTTGTTTTCATTCTAAATTGGGATGAAAAATATTTTTAATGAAATTGGAAGTTCCAAAATATTTCAATTTTCAATTATCAATACATTTCATTTGGAAATTTTTGATAAAAATCTTTCTATGGTGCCTATGATCCTACGACTTCCACAATGAACCATGGTAGCTCAACCAGAGGGAAACTGCAGTGCATCATGGGATATGTAGGCCAGGCAGGCAAACCAACCCATTGTGTAGAATGGGGCATGAGGTAACTGAACTACAGGAAGAATCACAGCAGCTCAGGGAAACACAGATTAACATCTAACTGACCTGAAACAGAAAACAATTTGATTTGGTTTGACATAGACCTGAGCCTAAATAAAATATTTTATTACAATTTTATCAATGGAAAATAGAAAAGATGCAATGAAATAAAAATTATCTGAAGGAAAAATTTGGATTTTACAGACACTGCATTTTCTCTCAAAAATTAATTTTGACTATAATTCCTAACCAGCACTAATAGAAATGCTTCCTATTGAAAAAAATGGAGATGTTAACATGGTAGCTTATTTAGCTTCCCCTATCAGTTTCAAACCACAAAAATAAAGGATGTCTTACTTGAACGGTGTGGGTAACATTTTCAAAAGCAACTAATTGACTTAGGATTAACAGTCCTACTTTAAAATGTCACATCGGCATTTAGGAACCAAAATTCACCACTGATTTTCAATGAGACTTAGGATCCGACATGCTAAGTCCCTTATGGAAATGTGATTTGGCCTACTAAATCAGTTAAGCGCTTTCGAAAATTTTACCCTATATTTTAACCACAAAAAAGAAAAGGCTTGAAGTTAAGATTATGACAATAAGTATAACTCTTTTATATAAAATACATAAGAACATTGTTATTAAAAGCCTGCTACTGCTCCTGAGTAGTTCTATTGATATCAATGTGACTATTCAAGTGACTAATGTTACGTATACGTCTAAGTGTATGCAAGATTATGACCACCACATCAAAACAGTGATCAGAATCCCTCCAGATCAAATGCATCCCACCAACTATTTTCCACAGCAAATATACCATACATAAATCTTCTTTTTTGATGGATGAGAGCAGGACTTCCTTTTTTTTTTTTAACTTAATACTTTGGAAGAACATTTTAAGTATATAAAAAGTGAGTAAATTGGACCTATAGCTGATACATTCCAAAGGATCTTTGCCTTTCTTAAATAATTTTTTTCTACATAGTATTACGATTTCAAAAAAAGATCCATTCTTCTCAGCTTTTCTAACTACTTTTTGAAGAACTTGATTCAATTGCCCTGAAAGATTTTATAAAACTCCATGTGGAAATCATCTTCACCTGGAACTTTATTGGCATGCAATTGTCGCTGATATTTCTGCCTGTGTTAGGAGATCTAGTGCAATTCATTTTTGTCATCTTAGAACAGTAGGGAGTTTGCAGTGTAGTTTAACCAAAAGTCTACTTTCTGGATATCTGGGGCGGGGCGGGGGGGAAAGCTGCCCTATTCCAGGTGTGGTTAGATACTTAGCTTATATAAAGGGTGCAATATTCAAAAAGTTATATCTAAATATACTGACAATTGGTAGCTAAAATGCCTTACAAGGATTTAAGTTAAGAAATTCAATGATCTCCCTTTACTTCATCCTTCCAACAATATTCCAGCTTTTTCTTACCTCTTCAGAATGTTGTTCACAGAAATAAAAGACCATAATGGTTCTGGCTATACATAATACACAATGAACCTTGACTATTTCGAATATATTTTCATTTGGAGAACCTATCTCCTTTTCAATTCTGTGATTATTTTCTATCTAGTTCCCATCGGTATACAAATTTGGATATTATTTTAAAATAACTTTCCATACATTCATCCATCTTTTTTATTTGTCCAGCCTGTTTTATTTGATTAGGATTTATTTATTTAAGATGGAGATTTTCCTCAAGTAGGAATCTGTGTCTTTAGCTGTCTACCCAACAGCTGAACAGGAGAGTTCTTTATGACATTTATCAAAGTTGATGTATAACTGAGTAAAGCTAGAAATGGATCTCTTTGTTTCTGATTCTGCTTTGCAGTTTGGATAGCCTTTTCATTCTTGCTATTGACTTATGGATAGTGTGTAGGGGTAGGGGGGGTAAAGCTAACATGGCATTTGCTATATTTGTCCTTAGAAGACATGCATTCTTTCATGATAAATTGTAGTCCATTGTCTGTGACAAGGTCTTCTGGATTTCTATACCATGAAAGCATTCTTCAGGTAATACAGGACATTCAGTCTGGTAAAGCTGAGATTTCTTTTTAAGTATCTGAAAAAGCAATTAACTGCAACCACGTACTTCTATCCATGTAACTTATAGATGTCCGTCCTTCAATCATTTCCAGCCTCTGTCTGGTAACTGAGTAAATATTAATAATTCTTTATCCAAGTAGACCAGGTTTCTTGACAGAACTCAGATGGTTCTTTACAGTTGTTTGGATGTCTTTCACAAACTTTGCCAGCAAGTAGTCTTTTGTTCATTCACAACACTTAATAAAAGCTCAAACTGCCATCACCAAAACAGAATCAGATATAAATTTGATGTTTGCAATCAGTTAGACAAATAAGTCACAGAATCATTTTAGTATATTTTGCTCCAACTCTTTTGGGATAACGTCATCCTGTGAAGTCATCAGATTATACTAGAATCTGTAATGAGTTTTTCAGTGAGAAGAAAGGTACACATCAAATATAGCATATTTAATCCAGGTTTCTGAGTAGCAGCCATGTTAGTCTGCTTTCGCAAAAAGAAAAGGAGTACTTGTGGCACCTTGGAGACTAACAAATTTATTTGAGCATAAGCTTTCGTGAGCTACATGCATCCGATGAAGTGAACTGTAGCTCACGAAAGCTTATGTTCAAATAAATTTGTTAGTCTCTAAGGTGCCACAAGTACTCCTTTTATATTTAATCCAGACATTCCTTAAGAATGGTAGCACTTTTTGGAGTTGCAAACTTTTGTAACCCTCCCTTTCCTCCCTGGGTTACTCGGGAGCAGGCAATACTCGCTTGGGCGCCTGATGTTGTTGAATTAAAGGAGATCCTGAGTATCCCAGTGGTGATGTTGGATAGGTGGGAATCCTCTTTCTACCCCTCTGCTGCAGCCCCTTTACTCCTAAAGGAATTTAAAATTGGTGGGGCCTCCACCTGGCTGGCCCCTGTACACATTCAATAGCGTGCCTTGGGAACCTCCAGGAATAAACCCCTTCAAATAGTAATAAATAATAATAATAATAACAACCAGCACCTGTGGCATGGATCTAACTCAAATACCAATTATAAATAATATACATCCAATATACTTAGAGTTAACACACTTTACTTAACAATTTAAAGAAACGGTATAAAAGACTAAGATTATATGTCACTATTAATTTAAATCCACAGGGTGCAGCTGAATAAAAATCAATTAAAAATACAGTATACAGTAATAAATTAAACTTATCTAACTGGAATTTACACCGCCACCATTTATCCCACCCATTTCAGAGTCATAGACACTTGCTTGCTTGGGTGCGCTTGAAGATCTGAAGATCTGAAGCACTTTGCTCATTCTGTTTATCTGTCCAGCCAAGTTAACAAGCTGCACAACCCCACTGAAGATTGGAGTTGGCCCCACCAAATGTCAGCAGCTCTGGGTCTTGGTTAGATGGGAAGATGACTCTGCTTCTTCTCAGACTCAGTCTCTCTGCTGTGCCCCTTCCCTTGCAAGTACTTTCCCAAACATGAGTGAGGGCTACTCACAGTTCCTTCACTTCAGACCCAACTCAGTCAGCTCTAGGCACAGCAATATTATCTCCCCTGGTTCCAGTGAAGCCACCAACCATCTCTGAAGCTCTCTGCTCGGTCAAAGCTCCAGCAAGCTCTCAACAGCAGTTAGCAGCAGCTCCAGGTAAGGACAGAGCTCCATACCAGCAATCTCGTTCCTCTCCCCAAAACAGAACCCACTGCCTGCTCTCCCTGCACTCCCTGGAGTGCAAATTCTGCAAAACCTCTGTTTTCCTCTAGGACACCTCAGATGCATTATGAACACCAAACATACAGTGTGGTATCTAAAAAGAAAAACAGTTAAAGGAAGGATGGAAGGATGTTGCCCAGTGAAAGGCTCATTTTTATCTTTGAACTTTGTTGTTTAGGGGTATGATAATTTGAGTATACATCTGTACAATTTAAGAGCTCTGTTTGAGTTTGTTTGACTGTGACAAGGCTGAAAACTCCATTTTGAATGTGTAGCCTTCTCTGTGGTCTGTTTGACTCCCTGTTGGGTTGAGCTTCCAAAGGCTGGTGGCAAAAGAACAGTAATATGATGTAGTTGCCTCTAAGTATCTATTTCACTGGAAATCTATTCACTCTAGAAAAAAGACTGGTCCCTGGCCAAAAAAACCACAACAATTTTACCAGGGGGAAGTCAAGTAGCAGGGGTGTGTAATGCACATGTAGCACTGGCTCTCTGGACCATGCAACCATGTGTTTCCCTCATCACATCTGTATATTTAGGACATTGCTTTGGATTGTGAGCAACCATGAACTTCTGCTTTTGCCTTAAAATGCCAGAATTTATTTGACCATCACTAGGACCTCATCTGCTGTAACCCTATATCATCGCTACTTGATGATTAACTTCCCTTTGATTAACTTTCGAATTATGTTTAGGCTGCACAGTTTTCTCTGAAGCCAGGTCTGATTCTTCCTAAATGTCTGGGAACATTCTACATCTAAGAACCCAGTGACATATTTGTCCTTGATGTGCTCCTGTTTATTATCCTCAGACCTATATTCTGCTGATTCAGGCTTCTATTGTTTCCCCAAGCTTTTAGTTCCTTCAGTAGAAACCTACTCTCATAAATTGTGCTCTATTTGGGGATAAAATATTCATCAAACTTCTCCATTACTATTTCATAATCATCTTCATCATCTTCACTCTTAAATTAGAAGGTTTTAAACATTTGTTCTGCCTCTAGTCCTGTGACATATATAGGAAACAAAGTTGTACTTCTCTTCCTCCATATTCATAGCAATCCTGTAATGGGTCAAATATAACTTCCAGTCTGGGCAGTCTTGTGGATAGCTAAACACAAAAGCTTCTGTAGAGGTAATATTTTCTCTTTTTTAGTTCACCTTGCTTACTTCTCCTCCTTATGCACTAGTATCCTTGTTTTATTTTAAAAATGTTTCTAAATGGAGTTATGTCTGCTTTAGTTAACAACCAGTAATAACAGTTATTTCTAAGGGCACCAATTTCCACCATTATCCTGAGTTCAGTCACTGAGAACACTTGCCACTACAGATACCTGAGAAATATTGGTTCCCACAGCTACTTAGTATAAGTGAACAGAGTTTCTACTCATCAGTGGAGACAAACTCTCCTTAACAACAGATAAATTAGTGTTTTCTTTATCTCATACTATTCTCCCTTTATCCTGTGACTTTATTTCCTTACATTTGTTCAAAAATATAAATAATGAAGATTTCCCTGACAGTGTGCATGATAAACACCCATTTGTTCATGTTCTGTGTGTATATAAATCTCCTCACTGTATTTTCCACTGAATGCATCCGATGAAAATAAACAAATAAATTGTTTAGTCTCTAAGGTGCCACAAGTACTCCTTTTCTTTTTGCGAATACAGACTAACACGGCTGCTACTCTGAAACTTGACCAACCTGATATCTAGTTTCAACACCAGACTCCCTCAAATTATTCAGCCACACCTTGTGTTCATGTGTTCCATATTCATACATTTGGGTATTGAGTTTAAAATGGCTTTTCTGTATGGAGTTTCTTAGCCTACAGAAGAGCATACTTCTTTAAAGAAGTTTTCTGAATGTGCTATATGTGCTGAATGTTCTGAAGTATTATTTAGACTGCCAGCAATTATTACTAGGCTCATACTACCCCCTTCACCCAACCAGATTTTGATTCCATCACAATATCTTAGATATAATTAGAAATATTAGATATAATCTTTTCTAGCTGAGTCATCTCCAAATTCCCTGTAAGTAAAGAGACTGGCATGTGATATACACTTCTTGGCACACAGACATACACAAGTTGCTTCATTTTGTATTTCTCCACTAGCCAATTGTTGCCAGATCTCTTTTGGATTCTCCCTTGCTCTCCCCCTCCCCCCCCCCAGTTATTTTACAGAGATTGTATTGTCCATATATACTGACACTAATTCTAATAATAATCCTCTATTATACGCTTAGTGCTTAAGACAAAGCCATATATTCTTTCAAGTCAGTGGCATTATCACTCAATATTAAAATAATTCAGATATAGCTTTTTGGGCTGTAATTAGATAAGCACACATTAAACATCATCTGCTGTAAGTTCTTTTATTCATTCCCTTTTTGGCTCTACAACAGCTTTTTTCTTCCTTACCCCTCCCCCTTTTGTTTAACCCTCATCCGCATTTGTGGGGCAATGCTGTATCCTGAGAGCAAGTATGTTGTGATACCTCATGAACTTGTGGATCACCAACTATGCTGTTTTAGGACATTGTCACATAGGAACAATTCAGCAAAAAAGTTTTAATTAAGCATGAAAAACATTTTTTTCCTCTATCAAAAAAGTATGAGGGTTACAAATGTACCCCAAATGCATTGCATTGTAATTCTGTATTTTTAGTAGGTCCATGTGCACTTTTTATTTTAGTGAGAATATCTTATATTGTAATAGCATATGGTAACTGATAATGCATTGTAGTGACAGAAGTTGCTGCAGACAGTCACCCTAAGGTGGGTGGCTTGTTTGGTGTATTCAACCCAGAGTGGACGGATGCTGGCACTCTTTGTCTAACACTTTGGAGATTTTCTGTATAGCTAATGTGCTTCAAACACTGCAGACTCAGGAGACTCCTGAGGATATTTTCTGAGTTGTGCAATTCAAGATGGCGAACAAACAGGCTTTCGACCTTATAACAATTATTTTCAACAATGAGTTGTCATGTGATAATATATTAGATTATAGTGATTTTGTGACAAATCATGTTGTGAGTTGCTCTGACAAGGAAGACCATCTTTCCATTGATTGTTCATCAAGTCTGACTTTAAACAATGAAGAGTTCATGTTCAGGCCTGGTATAAGACTGGAAGAAACAGAGTTGGGGATAACTTCTCCACCAGTATTCCGATTGCTGAAGATCTACACTTTGAAAATTTGACCTATGTTCGAACAATTCAACAAAATAAGCCAGACATACCCAGTGAGATGCACTCACGTTGCAGCAGAGAAAAATTGTCATCAGTGATTGGGTTTGCTGGGCCACTCACCCTGATTTACTGTGTTTCAAAGGAAGGCAAGTCAGTAATGATACTATCAATGATACACTATGACAAGGTTGTAGAAGGAGACAAAAAGAAACCCCACATATTTCATCACTACCATTACACTAGAAGTGCAGTCAATAATGTAGCCCATCTTACAGGTGCAGGTAAATAGATGGACAATGTTCCTCTTCTTCAACATGCTTGATATTGCAGGCATTGCAAGTTTCATCAGTTGGGTCAGCAGCAATCCTGCTTCTCACCACACTTGACCAAGACAAAGAAGGTGCTTGTCAATCTAGAAGAATGGCTCACAGATGAACATATAAAGAGAACAATCCTTGATATTCATCATGTCAACCAAAGCAGCACTTTCATCCCTTGGCTATCATCGAAAACCAGCCACCATGGAGCACCTGGACACTGCCACATTTGTCCTAGATCAGCTGATCGTAAGAGCCATAAGCAGTGTCACGAATGCAGTGAATCTGTGTGCACTGACCATTTTTTTTCTCAACTTTTTTCTCAACACTGGATGAGGGTTAAATACTGGAAGGTTAAATACTTCATAGTTGGCAGAGGTATGTAGGCAGAAAAGAAAGAGGTGAAGTATAAATTAAGTAGACATAAAACAATAAACCCTTATTTTTCTGTTTTTCCCTCAGACTCGTAACCAAAGAAACTAGTAGTATTCTGAAGTGGATGCACTGTGTGTTAATGGTGTCTGAAAGGGAAAAAACACCCCAAAGGTGTCTCTCCCTATCTCTCTTTTTCTATTTCACCTAAAATGACAAAGGAAGCAGCCATTTGACTTTGGGAGAAATCCTGACCTGGAATTTGGCTGTCCCTGTTGCTGTGAATATGCAGTAAGAATTTTATCTTGAACCGAGTCTCGTTTGATAAGTGTTAGCACTAGAAAGAGTTTTATTATTATTTCTCTTGTAACCATTTCTGACTTTAGTGTCTTGTACTCACTTAAAATCGATCTCCTGTAGTTAAACTTGTTTAATTCTTTAATGCAGTGTTTCCCAAACTTGGGACGCCGCTTGTTCAGGGAATGCCCCTGGTGGGCCCGGCCGGTTTGTTTACCTGATGCGTCCGCAGGTTCGGCTGATCATGGCTCCCACTGGCCATGGTTCGCTGTGCCCAGCCAATGGGGGCTGCGGGAAGCGGTGGCGAGTATGTCCCGAGGCCCGCACCGCTTCCCAAGCTCCGCATTGGCCGGGCACAGTGAACCGCGGCCAGTGGGAACCACGATTGGCCGAACCTGTGGCCGCGGCAGGTAAACAAACCGGCCCGGCCCACCAGGGGCTTTCCCTGCACAAGCGGCATCCCAAGTTTGGGAAACACTGCTTTAATGAAAACTAATCCAATGTTGTATTTAAACTGTGTGGATAACTCCATTTAAGGTAGCAAACTGTTGTACATTGACTCCCTTACAGGAGCGAAGGACCTCCAATATCTGTACTGCTCAGGGAAGGGCTGGACAGTGCAGAACACATGTTTTGCAGGAAAATTTGGGACTGAGTGTGGTGAGGTCACCCTGCAGGTAATAACAAGGCTGCAGCTATACATAGACAAAATAAGAAAAACAAAGTATTTCCATCTCAAGCTCATACCACTTACTCTGTAGGTCTAGATCTACTACTTGTGGACATTTTAAGAGATTCTGATGCTTAGGATAAAAGTTAGAAACAACTAAAAAGAGACACATTTGAAATTTACATAGGTTTTATGTTTCTTGTTGACTACCTTCAATCTTACCACCTGAATAGATATGGAGATTGTCTCTAGTATAAGATAGATGCTGCAGTTAGTATTTGTACAATAAGGTATGTATTTAGATTTTTCCACTTTAATGATTTCATTCATCAGCAACCTTAATTCTTTGTTCGTTCTTTTTCCTTGTGTGCTGGAGTATCAAAATAGGAACATGAAAATACAGACACTGAAACTTTAAAACTGTTTCCACTGAGCAGGAATCTTCAAACATGGACCCTTTTTCTCCTGCACAGAAAATGGTCAACTGCCTTTGTGGCGTTACTTGTTACAGATCCCCACTTGTTACTGATCAACAAAGGGTATTCTGTAGGTCCAAGGTCCATTCTGGGCAAGGGGGCAGACTGGGAAGGGATCAGGATTAGGTTGGCAGAATATGTGTGTGGAGAATAGGAATGCACACCATTTGTCCTGACCCTTGCCTCTGGCCTTGGGAAAATACTTAAGAAAAGATACATAGCCTTACTTTGTATTGTTGTTACCTTCTACTAAACCCCTCCACCTCTGAGGGTCTCAAAATGCACGTGCAGTCAGAGTGACACCCAGTGATGTAGTTCCATTGTAGCCATGCTGGTAAAATGAGAGATCCACTTAGTTAGAGCAGACACTGGAGGTACAGGGCCCTTGAAGGATTCATCAGGCTTCTGGGCAGGTCTCTATTCTTTGGGGAGACAGACTCTGTCCCTTGATAGAACAATGAATAGGGCAACTCAGCACTGAGATCATCACAGAGATTTCCTTTTCCATCGTGTGGGTGAGGGCAGGACTTCACAGTGGAACTCCCTACAGTGCTAATTTGGGGCCAAATCCTATTCAGTTCTCTTAGTTGTCTAGACCCATTTGCTGCAATAGGAGGACCTGTGTGAATAGAGCAAGTTAATTGGTTTCTCATATTGAATGCCATTTTTACATGGTGTTCTTTACATATTTTAAAAGGATCCATCCGGTCTGACAAATTAATGGAGTCAGGTCAGTGGTGGGCAACCTTCAGCCAGTCAGGGTAATCTGCTGGCAGGCCATGAGACAGTTTGTTTACACTGAAGGTCTGCAGCTCCCAGTGGTTGCAGTTCACCCTTCCCAGCAAATGGGAGCTGCAGGAAGTGGTGCGGGCCGCAGGGACATGCTGGCCGCCGCTTCCCATAGCTCCCATTGGCCGTGAACGGCGAACCACGACCACTGGGAGCTGCAGGCGGCCATGCCTGCGGACAGTCAACGTAAACAAAGTGTCTTGCAGCCCGCCAGCAGATTATCCTGACTGGCCATGTGCGGCCCACAGGCCGCCCACCACTGGGTCTGCGTATTGTGCAAAAAATGATAGTATAATAGGTGATTAAATCCTGCTAGCTAAATTTATAGCCTCTGTAGTTATTAATTTTGTACCCCACTGCTTTTGCTTGTAGTGAAAAGAGTATTATTTTTAAATTGCAGCATACAATATGTACATTTTGAAACCTGTACTTTTTCCTGGCATCTGTCAACATGCTGAAAAATATACATAAGTCAGTAATTTACATATTTCTTGAGTTGTTGAGCCCTGATATCATGGGAACTGCTCTCTATTGGGCATACTTTTTAATTAACTGATGCTATAACTTTCATCTTAAAAACACCGACAAAAAAGGAGTTGTTCAGATTGAACAACTAGTAGACTGAGATGAGCAGATGTTTAAATACTCTAATCTCACTTCCATACAAGAACATTACTGATATTCCACTCCTGCTTTCTGTATACAGAAAGTGCTACAAGCAAAAAGTAATAATTGTAATTTTAAAAGATCATTTCCAGCTGCCTCTACTTTTAGTGCAATAAATCTTTCTGAATTTTCTAGGCATGATGTGTCACTGAGATGAAGTGTTATACCTATTCATGTCAATGTGCATATCATATTATCCTCTCTAATCATTCCAAGGATCCATGTCAAGAATGACATTTGAAAAGATGCAACTCACTGTGAATTGCCGTTAACAATACCATATTTTTCAATAAGCTGTTCTGAATTTGAATGATTTCATGTACTGGTATATTGTTTCTCATACTTATCCCAGCAGACTCGCAGCCCTCAGAAAGAAAGATATTTGTTACCAGCCCTTTCTCAGTCAGGACGAGATAAAGTCTATTGGTATTCATACTCCATCTCATCTTTAATGGCACTGTAGTTAAGCTGAACCACACAATGGGGATCTCTCGGTACATAGAGAGGTGGCTGATTCCTAGAGCTCTGCAAATAACTGATTTTTCAGTTTGGTGGCTGAAACTAAAGAGTCAAAACAGATTTGTACGGATCAAATGAAACAATGTTTTAAACTGAAAGAAAAGGTTTCGTTGGGGTAGGGGTTTCATTCATTTTCAAATAAAGTTGCAGTAAAATTTAAAATGAAAAGGTGGTTTGAATTAAAAAAAATTGAAACATCTTTGTTTCAAAAGTATCAATATTAAAAGTTTTTTGTCTTCCCCTTCCCACCGAGAAGAAACAATTTGGTGAATTAGTCTCAAATTTATGAAATGTTTCATTTGAACAGAATGCTCATTTTTTAGCTGAAAAAAATTCCATATAAATAATTGCACCCAGCTCCATCGATTACACAATTAGACCCCAATCCCGCAATGAGTTCTATTGTGGGCAGCTTCCGGGCAAGGGTACACTTGTCATCTTGGAGCCTTGGGGCTCAGCCATATCTTTAAGACACAGATGAGGACTGGAGCAGCGTAGAATCTCACCACCCCAGAGGTGAAAGGGAAAGCTGACACAATTTTATTTATTTTAATACTACACTATTGAAAGCCCATGTACAAAAATTAAGTAGATTATAAATCAGGCTCTGTGCCTAAAATAGGACTCAGCCGACACAGCTCATTCAGACCACAGACCACAAAAAGCCTGGTGGATAGGGAAAAGTTACATCCATAGCATGATCTGAAGTCACTAAACTGAGACTATTCACACACTACAGCGTACTGCGGTGTAATTTATGATGCTCGAGGGAGTAATTTAGGACTCTGAAAGGTGTGATGTAAGTTACACCAACCTAGGTGCTGGTGTGGACAGTGCTCTATCAGAGGGAGACCTCTCTCCCATTGGTTTAGAGTGTCTGCATTATCAGTGCTGCAAGCTCTGTAAGCTCTGTAGTATAGCCATAGGCCTATGCTCTGGTCAACTAGCAGGGGCAGCAAGTTCCAGAGGTGGCTCCTTCACTAAAAACGCCCTCCCCCAGGGTCTTCCTGACTAAACCCAGGAGTGCCAGCTTGATTGACACTGCTGATCTTTTCTCTCACTAGCAATTATCTTGGGTTTCATCACAGTAGCATCTGAGCACCTCACAATATTAATGTATGTATGCTCTTTATGCTCCTGTGAGGTAAGGAAATTTATTATCTCCACATTACAGATGGGGAATGGAGGAACACAGAGACCAAGTGACCTGCTTAAGGTCAATTAGGAAGCTTGTGGCAGAGCTGGGAACTGAACCCAGCTGTTCTGAGTCCCAATCCAGTACCTTAACTTCCAGATTACACATGCACCTGCTCAGTTGCTACAGTATCACAAGATGAGAAAGGCAACCTAGTTTAGGTAACCGGGCCCTAAACACATTTAGGGAGTGACAGATACAACAATATCCTGGAAAAACTTTACTGAATTAAATTTAAGAGTGTTGGAATTTGTCTTAATTAAAATGCAAATGTTTATGTACTAGGATGGGATTTAAGAAACTGCTTTAGCAGGGAGACAGGATTAATCTCTGGGAAATATTAGGAACTCCAAAGGACTTTTGGGGACAATATGCGTGAAGTAGATTTCCAAGGAAATACTTGGGGGTGAGAAAAATGCCAACGACCCATCATTTGAATCCATCTTTTGGAACTACAAGCTAGAGAAAGAAACCAATTGTTTACTGATCACCCGCTTCAAAAAACTCCAGTTTAGAGACCTCCAAACTGTATAAAGGAGGGACTTTATTGGGGTGCTAGTTATGAGCTGAGGCTGCTACGAACATGTGAACATACAAGAAACGCCATTGCAGGGTCTGAGGGACTAATCGCCTGCCAGAGCCTATGTCAGAGTCGGGGTAACCTCTGTTACAGTTATTAGCATGTCTGTAGGTTCTTTTATTTTTTTTAAATGTTTTGTCTGTAATGCTTACCCTGGAATAAATACTTTTGCATATAAAAAGAGCTGTGTGATAATTTATAAACTGTTGCCAATTATTCTGTTGCTATTCTCTGAAGTAAAGGAAGGGAAACCTATTTAGGCGGCTTGTCTGTACTCGGAGTAACACAGAGAAGATAGGTTCATCCTGGAAAGACCATGGTCAGAAGGGAGAGAGAAGCGTGTCTCCACCCAAGAGAGATGATGGACGGGGAGCCAGAAGCCTTACAATGTGTTCCCTTGCTGTACCATAGAGGGGAATACAGGTGCAGCTGCCCTCAATTATGACATAGGGCTTCCTAAAGTAAGAACTACATAAGAACAGTCATACTAGGTCAGTCCAATGGTCCATCTAGCCCGGTATCCTGTCTTCCGACGGTGGCCAATGCCAAGTGCTTCCGAGGAGATGAACAGAACAGGCAATCAAGTGACCCTTCGCCTGTCATCCACTCCCAGTTTCTAGGGACATCCAGAGCATAGGATTGCATCCCTTGACTATTTTGGATAATAGCCATTGATAGACTTGTCCTCCATGAAATTATCTAATTCTTTTTAAACCCTATTATACTTTTGGTCTTCGCAATATCCCCGGCAATGAGTTCCACAGATTGACTGTGTGTTGTGTGAAGAAGTACTTCCTTTTGTTTGTTTTAAACCTGCTGCCATGAGAATGAGCAAATAATACTTTCTTATTTATTTTTTTCCACACCTGTCATGATTATCCTGCACTCACCTTCTAGAGAAGCTGATTTAAAGTGCTAAATTACATACCACACCCCTTCAATTGCCTCCTGGAGCACCCAGGCATGCAGCACGAACATACATCCTGCTAAGTCTTTTAAAGGATATGAAAATACCCTGACTCCCATTCACATCTGGAGCAGTTAGTGCCACCACAGTATTGTTAGCCATAAGCAGTCTTTTTGCTCAGGTGATAAGGATTACAATTCTGACCAGCACCTGGGTAGAGAAAACGTCTTTTTGTACCCTGACCAGCTCTTTCACACCCACTCAGAGGCCCAACAGCCTGCCTTCTGCAGAAAAGTGTGTTTTATCATGCAATATCAGAAGTTCAAAATGGCTAGTTTATAGGGTTTCTTAGCCTATAACACAATTTTCTTTGCCTTTTATGTAGGCCTGGTTTGATATTCTTATTCACACTTCCCCCATGGATGGCCTACTGAAATCAATGAGGACTCAGTATGAGTAAAGGTATCTGATGATGGCCTTTACTGGATGCTTAGCATTCTTGTTCATACAGAGGTGTCTGTAGCAGTCAGAATGAATATGGAACCTACCCAGGAGTTATAGAACATGAGATTAATGAGCAGAAACTAGCAGTCCCAGAACAAGAACAATTGTTAAAAATTCAAGATTTACAGGCAAGGACTACAATCCTGTTTTACCAGTTGCCAGAAAAAAAAGGACCAACTGTCTCAGCAGAAGTAGCAGCAAGAAGTTTAGTTATGATACAGGACTCGGGGACTGAAAAATGTTGAGAATGACAACCTCCAGCTTAGAGACAACAGTAAATAAAAAGCTAACACACAAGTAGAAAGAATTACACAGCTGTTTTTGAAAATAAAAATAGTTGTGTGGAATCTAGCTGAACAAAGCCTATAGAGCCAGAAAAATAAAAATGATAGAAGTTCCCTATATTTTCCTGTTGTTCTGATAAAATATTTTCTTCCAGTTTTAGCAGCTGATATGCATGCATTATGGAAGGTACACACTGGCATTACCACAAATATAGTATGCATGAGTAAAACTTGGCCCTAAGAAGTAAACAGTTATTGTAGTGTATTGATTTTATGTTGCTTATACAAAACCGAACATCTGTTACTTACTCCTTCACATA
Source organism: Lepidochelys kempii (assembly GCF_965140285.1). NCBI lineage: Eukaryota > Metazoa > Chordata > Testudines > Cheloniidae > Lepidochelys > Lepidochelys kempii. Next base: position 183,135,705 of record NC_136380.1, read on the forward strand.
ACACAAGAACTAGGGGTCACCCAATGACATTAATAGGCAGCAGGTTTAAAATAAACAAAATGAAGTACTTATTCACACAACACACAGTCAACCAGTGGAACTCATTGCCAGGGAATGTTGTGAAATCCAAGAGTATAACTGTATTAAAAAAGAATTAGATAGGTTTTTGCAGGATAGGCCCATGAATGGCTATTAGCCAGGGTGATCTGGGACACAACCCCATGCTCCAGATGTCCCTAAACCTCCAACTGCCAGAAGCTAGGACTAGATGGATCACTTGAAAATTGTCCTGTTCTGTTCATTCCCTTTGAAGGATCTGGGACTGGCCACTGTCAGAGACAGGATACTGGGCTAGATGGACCAATGGTCTGACTCAATATGGCTGTTCTTATGATCATGCTGCATCACTATTTAATCTAGACTCTAATCCTCAAGGAAGCATACCTGTTTAAAAACAGCTAAACTGTTTCATGAATCAGAAGTTGGATTGCAATGGAAAGAACTCTTGGAACATCAATGGATATGGATAATTGTTAGCCAACTTTATGATATTAAATAAAACCCAGATGTTCCTCTGCATGCGAAAGGAAACTTTAAATTTCCACTTGCACAGTTTCTTTTTCATCTTTCTAAAAAGGGTTTAGGCTTCACCCTCGCCTTACAAGTAGAATGAATATACACTGCTATAAACAAGAGAAGGGCAACAGGCAGGGTGTTCTCTGTGACAGGTCCTCAGTTTTGGAACTCACTTCTCCCAATCTATTACGCTTTTGGACAGAATGCAAAGCTCATCTTTTCCCAAGCTATTGAAGGAGTGGGCTGAAGTGATTATATTCATAGGAAAGCCCTTTCTTTTCTTTTTTGGTATGACTATAGGATAGGTACATAGGATGACTGTCTATCTATATTTCATAAACTAAAACAAGCAAACAGAACAGTTGGGAAGTTTATCCCACTAAATTATTTAAAGCTAATTACATGATGCCCTCAACTCCTTGACTCCCCTTAGGAGATATGATTGAAACCTTTGCACCCCTCCCCCCACCATTCTGGAAACATTATAGTGCATAGTCACATAAACACCACCCTATACCGGAAACCTACTGACCGCTATACTTACCTATATGCCTCCAGCTTCCATCCAGGACACACCACATGATCCATTGTCTACAGCCAAGCTCGAAGATACAACCGCATTTGCTCCAACCCCTCAGACAAATCTCTATCAAGCATTCTTAAAACTACAATACCCACCTGCTGAAGTGAAAAAACAGATTGACAGAGCCAGAAGAGTACCCAGAAGTCACCTACTACAGGACAGGCCCAACAAAGAAAATAACAGAACGCCACTAGCCATCACCTTCAGCCCCCAACTAAAACCTCTCCAGCGCATCATCAAGGATCTACAACCTATCCTGAAGGATGACCCATCACTCTCACAGATCTTGGGAGACAGACCAGTCCTCGCTTACAGACAGCCCCCCAACCTGAAGCAAATACTTTCCAGCAACCACACACCACACAACAAAAACACTAACCCAGGAACCTATCCTTGCAACAAAGCCCGATGTCAACTCTGTCCAAATATTTATTCAAGTGACACCATCATAGGACCTAATCACATTAGCCATGCCATCAGGGGCTCATTCACCTGCACATCTACCAATGTGATATATGCCATCATGGGCCAGCAATGCCCCTCTGCCATGTACATTGGCCAAACTGGACAGTCTCTATGCAAAAGAATAAATGGACACAAATCTGACATCAGGAATCATCACATTCAAAAACCGGTAGGAGAACACTTCAATCTCTCTGGCCACTCAGTAAAAGACTTAAGGGTGGCAATTCTGCAACAGAAAAGCTTCAAAAACAGACTCAAAGAAGAAACTGCTGAGCTTGAATTAATATGCAAACTAGATACCATTAACTTGGGTTTGAATAGAGACTGGGAGTGGCTGGGTCATTACAAATATTGAATCTATTTCCACATGTTAAGTATCCTCACATCTTCTTGTCAACGTCTAAATGTGCCATCTTGATTATCACTACAAAAGTTTTTTTTTCTCCTTCTGATATTAGCTCATCTTAATTCATTAGCCTCTTACAGTTTGTATGGCAAATTCCACCTTCTCTGTATGTATATATGTTCCTATATGTTCCATTCAATGCATCTGATGAAGTGGGCTGTAGCCCACGAAAGCTTGTGCTCTAATAAATTTGTTTGTCTCTAAGGTGCCACAAGTACTCCCGTTTGTTTGGTTTTTTTTTACTTTTCGTGCATAACACACCCACAGACTGGCACACCCACAGATTACTTAATGTTGCATTGGGAGGAGAAGCTGCATACCATTTTGCTGGTTCCATCTGAGATATGCCTAATATGTCTCCCTTCCGCATGGGGTACTGGAAGGAACAATCCATCTCAAAGTCCATAACTTGTGTGCAGGCATCAACCAGCCAAGAATAAATACTATGAGTTACAATATTGTCTCATCAGCACCACTGGCACAGATAGGAGTCATAAAAAAATGAGCACGAGAGGAAGTAGAGATTAAAAAGAAAAAAGGTGGAAAAGGGAGGAAATTGTTTCTTTACTGTGCTGCAGTAAATTTGCTCACCTTCCAGATGCTCACCAGCTAAAGCAATTGGCAGGTGGCAACTACTGCAGATGGATCAGCACAGCTGAGATACATACAGCTGTGATTATCTGTTTACTTTGTATCTTTCGGCAGCAGTAAGTACTTTTTAAGGGTGGGTAGAAGAAAGGAAATTTCCCACATCCAGTGCACAGAGCAAGAAGCCTACTATGAACACAGTCCACTTCCCCTGTTTATCTTGAATATGTGAGTAGATGGAAAATGGCTTAAATGTATACACATTCATGTTCAAAATAAGTTTTCTGATCAATGTGTGATCATTTTATAGATAACTCACTTGAGAAACCATCTGAAGCCAATCTGTCCTTACTTTTACACAATATGATTTAATTCTCTTCAGGCTTCTAGGCCCTACAAGTTCTTATCAGACTGCCATACTAGTAACTCTTTACACTTCAAGTCTCGCTGGGAAGTAAATAACTATATTCAAAGATGTACAGATCAGCAAAGGAAATTTCACAAAGGTCAAAGTACTAAAATAGTCAAAGATGCAAATTTAAAGTTGCAGCACTTTTAAAATAATGACTATTATGACGGATACTAACTTCATTCCTTCTTTCCTTTAAAAACTTCCAAAACCACCCTATTCCCTGACAGTGGTTGCCATGTTAGTCTGCATCAGCAAAAACAACAAGGAGTTCTTGTGGCACCTTAGAGACTAACAAATTTATTTGGGCATAAGCTTTTGTGGGCTAAAATCCACTTCATCAGATTCATCTATTCCCTGAAGCAATCTAGTTATAGTGCCATTTTGTTTTTATTTTTGTTTTGTAATGTACTGCTGTGCGATCAAACTAAGCTTATCTTGGTAGGGACATGTTTTTTGTGAGGCAAAGTACATTTCTTCCGCAGTAACAAGTACACCAATGGCACTACATAGCTAATTAGAGCAATAATTAATTGGAGATCATACCCATGAAAGACCAAGTTTAAGGTCTTCATAGGAGATGTCTCCAACGAATGGACTATATTACACACACTTTAAAAATGATGAGTTCAAGATTTGGTTCCTGTAGGTAGGTATTGAGGAAGACTATCAACCGACTGAATGTGAATGTGCTGCTACACCAGACATAGGTGTCTATATATACAGTGCCTGATGATCTAAACTGAGCATGTGCATTTGCACAACAAATTTGTGAGAACAATTTCCACAACTGAATGCAAAAATTGGGTAACTGAAACCCAGTATACACTCCTAATTATGGTCATTGCTCACATGAACGAGGCACACAATGGATCTTTCACTTCTGTCATGAAATACGCCATAAGAAGTGTTTATTGTACCTTTTGGATTCACCTTCTTGGATGGCGATCAAACAGAACTGCTGCTGGAGTGATTGTGCCTCTGTCAGTAACAACTAATGAAGTACTTGAGGTGTTGAGAAAGTTTCAGGCCATCTGTCAAGGTTCCTTCCCCACTCTGAACTCTAGGGTACAGAGGTGGGGACCTGCATGAAAACCTCCTAAGCTTACTTTTACCAGCTTAGGTTAAAACTTCCCCAAGGTACAAACTACTTTCCTTTTTCCCTCGGACTTTATTGCTGCCACCACCAAGCATCTAAAAGATATATAACCGGGAAAGAGCCCGCTTGGAAACGTCTTTCCCCCCCAAAATCCTCCCCAAACCCTACACCCCCTTTCCTAGGGAAGGCTTGATAAAAATCCTCACCAATTTGCATACATGAACACAGACCCAAACCCTTGGATCTTAAGAACAATGAAAAAGCAATCAGGTTCTTAAAAGAAGAATTTTAATAGAAGAAAAAGTAAAAGAATCACCTCTGTAAAATCAGGATGGTAAATACCTTACAGGGTAATCAGATTCAAAACACAGAGAATCCCTCTAGGCAAATCCTTAAGTTACAAAAAGACACAAAAACAGGAATCTACATTCCATTCAGCACAGCTTATTTTCTCAGCCATTTAAAGAAATCAGAATCCAGCACATATCTAGCTAGATTACTTACTAAGTTCTAAGACTCCATTCCTGTTCTGTCCCCGGCAAAAGCATCACACAGACAGAGAGAGCCTTTGTTTCTCCCCACCCTCCAGCTTTTGGAAGTATCTTGTCTCCTCATTGGTCATTTTGGTCAGGTGCCAGCGAGGTTATCCTAGCTTCTTAACCCTTTACAGGTGAAAGGGTTTTTCCTCTGGCCAGGAGGGATTTTAAAGGTGTTTACCCTTCCCTTTATATTTATGACACCATCATATATGAGATGAATGCATGTTCCTCTGTTTATAAAACCTGGTATAGACACAGCCTGAGTGGGAATGTTTACACTGCTATTTTTAGCCTTGTAGCAGAAGCTTGAACCATTTGACCTAGACACTCTTGTTTTTTGCAGGGTACATACACCAAGTTACTCCATAACTGGAGAGAACGGACAATGCTTCTTTTGAAGTTGACATGGCACTGCCTTCTTTTACAGAGAGAAAAACATTTCTAGGCAAATATAACCACAGAGTGGTACTTCACGCTAAATGGGACTGAACTGCAACCCTACGAAAAGCATATATACAACAATTGGAGTGTATTTTTAAGAATAAAGCATAATGAAGAATTTACAATTCGGCAGGCACAGAAAATGATGTTCTTGTTTGGGAACAGGGGTGCATTTTTGAGTCTGTGATTGACTGTTCTCACTCATCATTCTCCAGAGCACCTACAAAAACTTGATATGGATTAGACAGCTAGTATGCTGAAACCACTGCCCATCACACTGAACAGTCTCATTATTCTCCTGCACTTTCCTGACAATATCCACCTGCTCTCTCTGTCTTATATTTAGTTTATAAACTTGCTGAGGCAAAGACCATTTTTTGTTCTGTGTTTGTACAGCACCTAGCACCATGGGGTTCTGATTTATGACTAGGGTTCTCAGATTCTACTTCAAAATTAAAAATAAAATTATCATCTTACTGCTACTGTATTCCCTGAATGCACTGTTGGCAGCCCATCACAAGAGGAATATTGTAGCATACCTTCACCATCTCTACTCTTTCCTACCACTTTGTGCAGCATACCAATGTGGAAGCTACCTATATTGTATCCATGTCAGGTACTGCTTTTGTTCAAGTTTAGTGGCGTTTTAATGCAGACAGAGAGCTTCTTTACCAAACTGTGAATGAACAAGTTAATATATCAATTCCTGAACAGACTTGAAAAGTGCATTTGTCAGTGATATATGCATGTAAAGAATGGGTCTCTGGGGATTTTCTTCTATAAAAAGGAATTTACTAACATCCCATTAATTCATTGCTTACATGTCCCCCTCTTACTGTGGCGTTGCATCTGAGACAAGTTTTTCGTGAATGCAGGTCAGAAAAAAAAAAAAAGAGTCTTCTGCCACAATAGCATCAGTGTTTGGATCACTAGTCTGTGCACTTTTAGGATAGAAAGGTTTGGAAGTAAAACAACACACTCTGAGGATAATGAAATGAAGAAAACTTTCTCAACCAGTATCATGGAAGCACACCCACTAAAATCACAAAGAGGATGTACTTTTTACTTCCTTGCTATATCTCCCTCCGGCAATAGCAAAAACACCGCAGGGTTTAATCCTGCAATCTTCACTCGGGCTACCAGGCTGTTGAATCGGAGTGTAAACGTTCAGGCTCAGGACCCTTTCCCTCTCTGAGGTCTCAGAGCCTATGCTGCAGCGCAAGCCCAAATGTCTACACCACAATTAAACAGGCTGGCTGCAGGTGTTTAATTGCAGTGTAGGCAAATCCACTAAGGCCCCATTCCAGCAAAGAATTCAACAGGTACAAGTACATGCTTAGGTGTGTATACTTTATTAAAAGCATTGATTTAGGCCCCGATTCAGCAAAGTCAATGAGAATTTTACCAAAGTGTGGACTGCAGGCCTCGGGCCTCCAGCACTTAAATTCCATCCCATTCATTCTTACAAAGTGGACTTTGCTGTGCTTTTCCGCGCTCTTGTTGTCCTTGTCAGAAATACAGATTTCTGTGGATTTAGCTATAACTGCAATCCATACACAACTCTGCCATCAGCCTTAATGGGAACTGAGCTTATGTTCTTGGGAAGTTTGTGTGTGCAGGGACTTTAATAAAGATCTTCAAGTAGTTATGGTTTAGTTTACGTTCACAACTATGGGCCAAATTCAGTTTGACATGTGCAGGCACAGGTCCACTGATCTTAATGACGATGTATTCCCTGACTCTTGGGATGAACTTGGCCTCCTGTGATTGGACAGTGAGAATTTTCCACCCATTTTTAGGTCCCTTCCTTCTTTCATTCTGATGTGCTATTTCCTGCATCTCAAACCAAACAGCAGCAGACCACCACCTGTTTGTTTTGTTTTTTAACCTTTCCCCCAAGGACACAGTTTAACAGTTTATCTTTCTGTGCAAAGCTTGCCATGCAGCTCCAGCATTTCTCTGTACACAACAGACTGCCTATTCGGTAAATATATATTTAAGAAATTATTCAAAAAAGCAGGTATTTAGAGCAACTCTTGGAAAGCATACTTGTCATATGTAAACAGATTTAGAACATTTAAAAAAAAATTAGCTCACACTATGTGCTTCATAGAATGTTTCAATCCACCAGCTAAACACACGGGTATATATTTTCTTAAAAATCAATGTAGGTACCAAATATGCTTTGATGGCTACTTTGGAGCTCTTCATAATACTATTTAAATATATCTATTTGGCATACAGATATGTTTCCAAAGTATAAATACATATTTCAATCTTTATAAATAACAACCACAATATGGCAAAATATCCTCTTTTTTAATTTCTTCAATTTGTTTTTCTTTTCAAAGTAAAAATAAAGCAATTAAGCCTTTTTAGACTTAAAGGAGAATAGTTGCCAGATTTAATCTTTTGATATTATTAATCCTAGTTTTGAAGCTCTGTTGTTTTTTTTTTAAATAACCATCTTAAATGCTTAGGACACAGTTCTGCAAAGACTTGCACAAATGAGTAAGTGTGCTCATCTGAGCAGTACCTTCAAAAGTGAATTCACGTACAACAAAACTATTCTGTGTTAGTTTGCAGACGTAGGCATAATAGATATACATACATACATACACACACACACACACACACACTTTTTAAAATGAACTCTCTTTTATTTTTCAAATTACTCAGATCTAAACCCTTGACTATGAAGCTTCATTGCTGAACAAATTGGTGTCACTATTGGCACAATCCTGCACTCCTTTCCAAACAAAACTCCCATTCGCTTCAACTAGGAATTTTACCTAAAGGAGGAATGTCTAATTGACCCATATATTTCCTACTTCTAAAAACAAAGTTTAAGCAATTGTTTTTTAATATTAACAAGAACACAATCTTTAATATAGGATGAAGAACGCATCATCTACTAGGACTGGATAATAAAGAATATTGGAAATGTCATATATAGCCTCACCTCCTAGCTCAACTGTTTGAATCTGCCCCATGCTAGTAGTGATAACTATTTACTGGCCTCTAGGGGTGAGGGGTGGGGGGAGGAGAAGTGGTGGTCTGAGGTCAGTTCTTAGTATGCAGGTGTCCACATCGTAAATGTTGCTGAATTAATTCTTCCTGGCTTTTTCAGTGAAAAGGATTAAGAGTGAATGGACATGAAGCCTGAACTATTCTCTTAACCCAGTTATGGCCTCTGCAGATAAAGTTGAGACATATCCGGGAGGCTGTTAGGAAGCTGTCATAAATATAAAGGGAAGGGTAAACCCTTTTGAAATCCCTCCTGGCCAGGGGAAAGCTCCTCTCATCTGTAAAGGGTTAAGAAGCTAAAGGTAACCTCGCTGGCACCTGACCAAAATGACCAATGAGGAGACAAGATACTTTCAAAAGCTGGGAGGAGGGAGAGAAACAAAGCGTCTGTGTGTCTGTCTATATTCTGTCTTTGCCGGGGATAGACCAGGAATGGAGTCTTAGAACTTTTAGTAAGTAATCTAGCTAGGTACGTGTTAGATTATGATTTCTTTAAATGGCTGAGAAAAGAACTGTGCTGAATAAAATAACTATTTCTGTCTGTGTATCTTTTTTGTAACTTAAGGTTTTGCCTAAAGGTATTCTCTATGTTTTTTAATCTAATTACCCTGTAAGGTATCTACCATCCTGATTTTACAGGGGGGATTTCTTTATTTCTATTTACTTCTATTTTTATTAAAAATCTTCTTGTAAGAAAACTGAATGCTTTTTCATTGTTCTCAGATCCAAGGGTTTGGGTCTGTGGTCACCTATGCAAATTGGTGAGGCTTTTTATCCAACATTTCCCAGGAAAGGGGGGGTGCAAGTATTGGGAGGATTGTTCATTGTTCTTAAGATCCAAGGGTCTGGGTCTGTAGTCACCTAGGCAAATTGGTGAGGCTTTTTACCAAACCTGGTCCAGGAAGTGGGGTGCAAGGTTTTGGGAAGTATTTTGGGGGGAAAGACGCGTCCAAACAGCTCTTCCCCAGTAACCAGTATTAGTTTGGTGGTGGTAGTGGCCAATCCAAGGACAAAGGGTGGAATATTTTGTACCTTGGGGAAGTTTTGACCTAAGCTGGTAAAGATAAGCTTAGGAGGTTTTTCATGCAGGTCCCCACATCTGTACCCTAGAGTTCAGAGTTGGGGAGGAACCTTGACAGAAACTTACTTTACTTCTGCCCTACTATGTACACAGGACTTCAGTTTTCTGGGCTTTCAAGCTGGCAACTTTTATAAACACATTTAAAAATATAATTAAAATATATTGCAATAAAATTTGTATTCACAGTGAATCCACCTCAGAAAGTTCTTGTTTGCCTTTAAAAGAATACAAAAGACATTCAGGGCACAGCACTCCCCCATCCTCTTCTCCCACAAGGAACACATAACAGATGCATACTTTTCATTGAGTAAGAAACATGCACACATTTAAATCAGTTTCATCTTACATTTTATAACACAGTTGTGAATTATATTCTTTTTCCATTTGTGGAGAGGGTAGAACAGATGGTGAAGGCTAAGTTTAAAATGATGCACCCATTAAAATAAACTATGTTGCCCAAAGATTGTTCACAAAACTATGTGATTTGTATAATCTAAGAGGGTTTCTGTTCCAATGAAATACTTTACATTGGAAGGAAACTAGACTTCAGGAAATGTTCATTTATCAGGGGATTCATGCTAACAGAATTTTGCTATAATTTTAAAGCTAATTTATGGAACTGTTTTTCCCATGTACTTACTTGGAAAGGTTTATGCTCAGAGATTTAGAGAGGTGAAGCACTGGTTAAAGCGATATATTATTGCAAAAAGCTATTCCTCCTCCTGGCTGGTTTATTTGTGCACCTGCTGTTTGAAAAAATGTCTATCTTTTTTGCAATAATAGGATTAGAGTGCCTAGAAGGCTTGCAAAATCTATTTTTCTTTCCTCCTTACTCTGCCTATGTTAACGCCAGTGCAGCCTAAGAACATATAGCGTATTGCAGATCTTGAATGAAAACCGTTATAAAAATAAGGAAAAAGAAGGAAGATACTAACTCTTATTACAAAGGGAGGGAGAGAAAAATCAACCACTCTAGGCTAGAGAGATATTTATTTATTTTAGTTCTGGGAAAACACTTTTTCTTTAATTGCCATTAAACAAAAAAATCTATTATTTATCCAGCTCTACTCATCAGGCCCTTTCAGCTTCCATTCTCCTGTTCAGGAAATGTAAAGATGCAGGAGCAGTGCATACTGGGTAGGGCAGGTACGCACTCCAGGAGGGGCACAGAGATGAATCTTGCAGTCAGGGACATAAATGAGAGTGAGGTGCTTAAATACCTTTGGGGAGCTGGCTCTTGGATCCAATCTCTGTCAGATATAGTTATTGACAATCCCCATATAAGGGCTGAGGAGGCTCTGTTATGGCAGTTCAGAAACTAGAATAAGCGGTTGCAATGCAGCTGTATATCCTTCCCCTGGGTTCAGGGTGAATACTGTCATTCTCAACCCCCACCAGAGTTCCACATACAAAGTCAATTTACTTGGTGGACTGAATTTTACCCTTGATTAATAAAACTAAGGATACAAAATAGTCACTGGAAATAGTTGTTAATATGTTAAATAATTACTATGTTATTAAAGGAGACTATACATTTAAATAGCATTCTGAACATTTGCAATGTAAATGTTGGGAGCTATTGTCACCTTTCCAGTTATTATAGCACAGAGCCTCAAGGAAATACAATTATTTTCATGTAGATTTTTATTTCTGAAATAATTGATAACATTTTCAGTTATGGAGAGAGTAAATCCTTGAGATCAAACATGGCATGTGCCGATAGAATTTAGCCCTTAAGAAAAATCTTGATGGAATCCTGTTTTCAAAAAGTTGAAAGCAAATTCATCTTTCTGTGATTTTTTTTTTTTTTTGGTTTGCAGTTTTCCTGTCTAATACATTGTCCTGCACCTTAGGGTAAAACTAGCAGATCGTCAATCCCATACTTGCCTACCAATGCAAATGTTAACTATAGAAATTGGTGTGTTTGCACTAAATTAATGGCAGGCAAAAATACAGAGGGAAATTTCTATACCGTGAAGACCAAATATAAAGCTGATAGGAAAAATAAGTATATTACCATATCCTGTTAGAGTGGAATACTTTTAAATAAATAGTTGATACACATAAATAGCTGGATTTCATAAACAAAATGTTTATAACTGTACAACAAACTTGATGAAGACTAATCTTACCACCTAACAGCTGAGTTTCTGTATGAGTAATACAGTATTAGCCATCTCTAAATGGAGGAACTGATATGTTAAATAAAGCAATTGTTCTGTTAAAATAGTTTAGCATAAACCAAAGCAGACTAGTCCAGTGGTCTCCACTAGCAGCAGACAGGTCTAAGAATGTTTGTTACAAGAAAAGGAGTACTTGTGGCACCTTAGAGACTAACCAATTTATTTGAGCATAAGCTTTCATGAGCTACAGCTCACTTCATCAGATGCATAAAAGTGGAAAATGCAGTGAGGATATTTTTATACACACAGACCATGAAAAAATGGGTGTTTATCACTTCAAAAGGTTTTCTCTCCCCCCACCCCACTCTCCTGTTGGTAATGGCTTATCTAAAGTGATCACTCTCCTTACAATGTGTATGATAATCAAGGTGGGCCATTTCCAGCACAAATCCAGTTTTCTCTCCCCCCCACCCCACTCTCCTGCTGGTAATAGCTTATTTTGTAGATCCTTGATAATGCGTTGGAGAGGTTTTAGTTGGGGGCTGAAGGTGACGGCTAGTGGCGTTCTCTTATTTTCTTTGTTGAGGGGGACAGAAAACCTGGATTTGTGCTGGAAATGGCCCACCTTGATTATCATACACATTGTAAGGAGAGTGATCACTTTAGATAAGCCATTACCAGCAGGAGAGTGGGGTGGGGGGAGAGAAAACCTTTTGAAGTGATAAACACCCATTTTTTCATGGTCTGTATGTATAAAAATATCCTCACTGCATTTTCCACTTTTATGCATCTGATGAAGTGAGCTGTAGCTCATGAAAGCTTATGCTCAAATAAATTGGTTAGTCTCTCAGGTGCCACAAGTACTCCTTTTCTTTTTGCGAATACAGACTAACACGGCTGCTACTCTGAAACCTGTTACAAGGGAGACAGCTGACATTATTTTCTCACCGAGCTATCACCTGCACCTAAATATATTTCCCAAGTCCTTCCCGCCCCATGCCCTTCTTCTTAGTTCAGTTTGAAGACAAATCAACAGATCAGCAATCATAAACATATGTATGGATAAACAATAGCAGAGATGGGTCTGTACATCGATCTTCTGGATGACCAGATATAATCAGAAAGAATGTGTACTTTTTTTTTTTTTAAAAATGAAGAACTTAAGCAAAGCATCACTATTGTCTAAGGGCTTGTCTACACTTACCAGGGGATTGACGCATGACAAAAGATGCATTGGTGGTCGATTTAGCGGGTCTAGTGAAGACCCACTAAATCGACTGCAGATCGCTCTCCCGTTGACTCCTGTACTCCACCTGAATGAGAAGCGCAAGGAGAGTCAACGGGAGCGCATCTCCCATTGACATAGTGTAGTATGGATCCCACGGTAAGTAGATCTAAGTATGTTGACTTCAGCTACATTATTCACATAGCTGAAGTTGAGTAACTTAGATTGATCTCCCCCTGTACTATGGAAAAGTCATAAGTTGTATATTGCTTGTCTGGATGCAAATCTACTGCCATAGTCTTATAGTGAAGGGCAGGGGTAAGATGTGGGGGAGGGGAAATACCATCAGAATATGACATGAGAAAAAGAAAGAGAACCCAAATAAGAAAACAAAAAACAAAAACTTGTATGGTCACATTTTGCTTTCATTTGCACCATTTGGGATTGCACAGATGCAACTAGAGGTAGATTTTGACCCTTTATTTCTAACAGGACACTTTGGAGGAGGAAGAGGAAGACATTTGCAGGGTTTGCAGATCTTTGCTAGGCAGTATCTCCAGAAGTCTACTGTACAATTGCACCAGGTAGAAATATCTACCCTTCATTTTTTGCTGCCTTGGTATGTAGTATGTAAACAGTGGACATGGAATCTTTAAACAAGTAGTGTGCCCACCTTTAGAATATATTTCAATGCAGCTCTTGTCATACACCTCTCCATATTGTAATGCGGAGTGTGTCTCTAAGATCCCCCCTCCAAACTCCGGTATGAATTGTGGATGGTTCAGCAGACCTGTTCACAGAGTACAGCTCTGAATAAATGTTTCAGCTTTTATTTTACAACTTGCCAGGAATACAGATTTTTTGAGCAAATGCCTCCACAGCCAGTTGTTTCACAAAAAAGGAGACAGTTTCCCACTGACACTAACAATATTCTTTTCCAGAAGAGGCTTGAGTCACAGCCATTACTCACTTCTTCCTAACCACTGCATCTGGGTCACCCTCAAAATCTGCTTTCTTGTTTTAATGACACGAATGGAAATTGTATTGAGGTAGACATATGGTTATGGTATGGTAAGTTCAGTCATTCTCCTTAGTGTAACAGTAACAAATCTGAATAGATTAATTGTAATGAGTACCCCATTCTGCTCTGGGCTGAGGGTTTGATATCATTAGGTGGTGTGCGTGTGTAATCAATGGCAGAATTTAGCTTATAAGTGGTTGTGTATAGTAAAATAAAGCGTGCTGAATAGCTGAATGGTGTCCATCAGGCAAAGCAAAAGAACATATGAGCTGCATTTTTTTACCACCCAATATCATCAGTCCTGCCATATATCTGTTATTAATAAACTAGGGGATCACACACTTTATAGTTTCTGTAGGCTGGGTCAATTCATCCATTTCCCAACACAAGCTCGCTGTGTGCTACCCTCCCAATTTCCCTCCATTGCAGGGACTCCTTCCACCCCCTGACCTCTCCTTATGCCAAGGGCTGTGTGTCTCCCCATACCAAGGTTCCGCTAAGACAGGGGTTCTGTGGGTCTCCCATTTTGTCCCCTTCTCCTCCCCCAACCCACCCCAGGTAGATTTTTTTCTGTTTCACTGGGAGGTAAGTCTTTCAGGGCATTAATATGTTAAATTCTATTGGGAGGATTGGCAGAGCTGCAATGGGGGTGTTATGCTGGAAGGTGAGTGCCATCAACTGTTTTTTGGTATGTGGAGAAGCTGCTGGATCTGCAAACCAGATGACAGGGACTCCACATATTCTCTTTTCCCCTTCCCCTTGAAAGCTATCCTGGTACTCCCAAACAAACAGAGAAATGCCATCAAGTTGAGTGTAGGGCCTCACAAATTCAGTCAGCTATCATTAATACTTTTGTACTGGACAGTACATTTCAGCCAGGTTTTCAAAGCATTTTATAAACATTAATATGGTCACACAACACCTGCGGGAAGTAAGTACTATATCCCCATTTTTACACAAAAGAAACTAAAGCACAGAGTAGTTAAATGACTTGCCCAAGGTATCACAGACAGTGAGTAGCAGTACCAAGAATAGATTGCAGACATCTTGACTCCTAGTGCCATGCTCAGACTACTAGACCCTGCTCCCTTGCTATTTTTCATCCTGCAGCCATTGACCAGCCTATTCTGTTTAAATTGCTGCTGCTCAGTTGGTGATCTAATCAGGATGGCAGTCAGTTCTGCTGAACTCATGGTTCCTGCAGGGCTCATCTCTGCAGGAGTTGCAACATAAGGCATGTTTATAATAGATGGTTGAATGGAAAATAAAGGTAAGCTATTTGTTTGAAACTTACATTTTATTTATTGCACGTTTATATGTTGGCATAAGAGGCCTCTCAAGTGGTTGTCAGAGATCCAAGACTCAGATCGACATATATGTTCATATGCTTAGCTAAGAATGTTCTTACTGATGGCTATTAGTGTCTCTTATGTATTCCCTTAGAATGAGAGAACTACAAAGGAAATCTGAAAAGTTCAGATATTACATGTGTACACAAAAGGGATTACAATATATTTATAACAAACAGAAGTGTTCCTGTCTGCATATGTAACAATGATAAATCATGGGTATTTAAATCACATTTTTCAAATATTTGAGGGTTGAATTTTCTTAAGCAGCTGTGTGCTTCAGATACACTTATCAAGATGATTTTCAAATGCATGCGTGAGAAAAAAGCAAGTGGTATGGTGACTGAACGTCCACATACTAACAATTTAAATTAAACATTAAAAAGCCATTTCCCAAACAGTCTACGAGGAATTACACCATGTACAACACATATTATGGGAAAAGGAGCAGGCACGTTTCACCTTTTATGTCTGTTTAAATCACCTATGAAGAAAGATTGAAAAAATTGGGTTTGTTTCATCTGGAGAAGAGAAGACTGAGAGGGGACATGATAGTCTTCAAGTGTGGAAAAAGCTGTTATAAAAAGGAGAGTGATAAATTGATTCTCCTTAATCACTGAGGACAGAATAAGAAGTTACAGCAAGAGAGATTTAGGTTAGACATTAGGAAAAACTTCCTAACCGTAAGGGTAGTTAAGCATGGTAACAAGTTACCTTAGGAGGTGGTGGAATTTCCATCACTGGAGGTTTTTAAGAACAGGTTAGAGAAACACCTGGCAAGAATGGTCTAGAGTAGGTAATACTTAAACCCTGTGTCAGACCAGGGGATTTGAATAGATGACCTGTCAAGGTCCCTTCCAGGCCTACATTTCTATGATTCTACTCATACATACCACTGCAAGATATATGAGCCCCTAACCAGCTAGCTTGATATCGCGTGTAATTCGGATAAAGTTCTTGCTTTGAATAAGGTGACCACCAATGTTTCAAAGAAAAAAAAAGAAAATATATTTAAAACAATACAGGATGAAGCTTTTTTAAGAGACGCTATTCCACAGTCTTCTATATAGAGTACAAAACCCAAACACACACATTTGTCTCATGATGTTTGACTTTAAGGATGGATAAGTGAAAACACACTTTTTATCTGATCAAATGCTTCACAGTATCTCCTTATTGGATGCATATTGTGTATCACATGAGAAAGGGGAAATGCTCATTAATGGATGCTGAGGGGAAGCACAACTAATAATGCTTCAGCAAAACTATAGACCTTGGGTGGTTTCAATGGTGTGGCTCCTATACTGCAGGGTACCTTCTCTCATTTGAACATTCCTGGTGGGGATGGAAGCTCCCAGTACATCTGGCTGCTACAAAGGGATTCCGTGTTGGAACAACTCTACCATCTGAAGCCCATTTGCTGCAGGGACTCCTGATGGGGAAAATGTACAAGGCAAAAAAAAATACAAGCCTGTGAGGGGCTACTGCAGATACGACTCACAGAAACAGGACTTGGGACTCCCTGCACATAGTCTCAGCTCTAGTCACAGATCCTCTGGGTGTGTGTCTGGGGGCGGGGGCGAGTTGGAGAGGGGAGAAGAGAGACAGACAGGTCAAATATAGGTAGTGGGTAGAATAGGGTCTGAATTTTATTGCTTTGGTTGGAATTTATTTATGTTTTGATTAGAGGTGTTGGAAACTGGAGTTTCTGTTTCATGGAAATTCTATATTTTATTTTTAAAAAAATCTAAATTGGAATAAAATGTCAAATCACAACATTTCCCAGTAAATTAGTTAGTTAGTTTGTTTTTAATTGTTTGGATCAATAAAAATGTTCTCTTTCAATTTAAACTCTTTTTAATTTTATGTTTTCTATTTTGCATTTAATTTTATAAATAAATAAAATGGTGAAATTAAAATTGAAATAAAGTTATAAATAAATAAAGTTATTCAGAAACAAAAAACTGAAATGTTCTGATAATCAAAATGTTTGTTGCAAGATTATTTTTATTTTCTTAAATGAAATTTTGTTGAAACTGACATATTCCCATGGAATATTTTGCTTTTTACTAATTGACTTTTTGAAAAGAAAAATGTTATATCACAAAACTTTTGACCAAGTCTAATTTTGATAGTAAAATAATAATGTATTTAGACTTCAAAAGGGCTTAGAAATTATGCCAATATGCCATGGAGTGAGACGGTTGCCCTTAGTTTATGTTAGTGGACGCTGATTTGTTAACAAAATGCAAGCTCAGCGAGAAGGGGAAAGGAGCTGCATTGATCCTCCATTTACAGATTCATAGATTCTGAGGCCAAAAGGGATGATTGTCATCATTTAGTCTGACCTTCTGTGTAGCACACCCCTAGAATTTACCACAAATAATTCCAAAAGCATAACTTTTAGAAAAAGATCCAGTCTTGATTTAAAAATTGGAGAATCCACCACAATCCTTGGTAAATTGTTCCAATGATTAATTACCCTTACCCATAAAATGTATACCTTATTTCCAGTTGGAATATGTCCAACCATTGGATCATGTCATACCTTTCCCTGCCAGATTGAACAGCTCATTATCAAATATTTGTTCCCCATGTGGTTACTTACAGAATGTTATCAATTCACCCCTTAATCTTCTCTTTTTTAAGATAAATCAATTGTGGTCGTTGAGTCCATCACTATAAGGCACATTTCCCTATCCTTTAATCATTCTCGTGGCTCTTCTCTGAATCCTCTCCAATTTACCAACATACTTCTTGAATTGTAGGCACCAGAACTGGACACAGTATTCCAGCAATGATTTCACCAGTGACAAACACAGAAGTAAAACAAACTGTCTACTCCTACACAAGATTTTCCTGTCTATGCATCCCAGGATCACATTAGATCTTTTGGCTCCAACTTTGCATGGAAAGTTCATGTTCAGCTGATTATCCACCATAACCCCCAAATCTTTTTCATAGTCACTGCTTCCCAGGATAGAGTCCCCTAGTCTGTGTGTACAATCTATATTTAGACATCTTAAATATAGTTTGCTATTGACCAATGTACAAGCAATTTAGATTGCTCTGTATCAGTGACCTGTCCTCTTCATTATTTACCACTTTCTCAATTTTTGTGTCACCTGCAAACTTTATCAGTGATGATTTTATGTTTGCTTCCAAGTCACAGTTAAAGATGTTAAACAGCCTAGGGTGAAGAATCTTTCCCAACTGGAAACATACCAACTCAATGATGATTCCCCATTTATAGTTATATTTTGAAATCTATCAGATAGCCAACTCAATCACCTTATAGACTCTGTCCTAGTGACAAAGAACACAGAATTTGTCTCTTATTTTGCTCTGTGTTCCACAGCTGAAGATTCTGTGGCACTGGACCAGTTGTGCTGATGGAGCACAGACGACACTGCAGGGAGAACCACCCAGACCAGCAGCACAGAGCTGATTTTGAAGCAAGGCTAGACCAGACCAGTGGCGTTCTCACAGGGCTGCCTTTGCAGCACCCCAGCCCACCAGAAGCAGAGCCGATATCAGAGAATTGAATCAGGTAGCCTCAGTGGGCTGGATCTCTGTGAACTGGAGCAGACCAATGGAGGACAATCATTCTCCTTGACACTACCTGACTACAACTAAGTCTAAATTGACCTCTGGGTGGCTTTTTAGGTGTGTGGGGTGAGGGGAGGAGGATGCAGTGGGACTAAGTTCTGGGTCTCCATAAGTTAGACCAATGGTGGGGAACCTGCGGCCCAACAGGGCAATCTGCTGGAGGGCCGTGAGACAGTTTATTTACACTGACTGTCCGCAGACATGGCCGCCTACAACTCCCAGTGGCTGTGGTTCGCCGTTCATAGCCAATAGGAGCTGCAGGAAGTGGAGGCCAGCACATCCCTGCACCACTTCCTGCAGCTCCCATTGGCTGTGAATGGCAAACTGCGGCCACTGGGACCTGTGGGTGGCTGTGCCTGCAGATGGTCAATGTAAACAAACTGTCTTGCCACCCACTGTGGGCCGCAAGTTGCCCACCACTGAGTTAGACTATTATTTGTAACTGTGAAGTTGACTAGTTTTACTTTGTGTAATGGCACATCCACTCCCAGTCAGTCTTTATTCAAGCCTAATTTAATGGTGTCCAGTTTGCAAATTAATTCCAATTCAGCAATCTCTCAAACTTCAAAAAAACTTCAAAAACAGACTCCAATGAGAAACTGCTGAATTGGAATTAATTTGCAAACTGGACACCATTAAATTAGGCTTGAATAAAGACTGGGAGTGGATGTGTCATTACACAAAGTAAAACTATTTCCCCGTGTTTATTTTTCCCCGCTACTGTTCCTCACACGTTCTTGTCAACTGCTGGAAATGGCCCACCTTGATTATCACTGCAAAAAGTTCCCCCCTTCCCCCCCGGTGGTAATAGCTCACTTTACCTGATCACTCTCATTACAGTGTGCATGGTAACATCCATTGTTTCATGTTCTCTGTGTATATAAAATCCCCCTACTGTATATTCCACTGCATGCATCCGATGAAGTGAGCTGTAGCTCACGAAAGCTTATGCTCAAATACATTTGTTAATCTCTAAGGTGCCACAAGTCCTCCTTTTCTTTTTGCGGATACAGACTAACACGGCTGCTACTCTGAAACCTGTCAAATGGAGACAGTGGCTATCTTCTGAAGCCGCTAATTATCAATCTCAAGGCAGCTGGCTTCTAGGCTCATGGTGCCAATTCTCTACTAGAAATCCCATAACAAGTGTCAGAAACAAACCTTTTAATCATTGGTAAACTTTCGGAAACATGTTTAACTTCCATCAGGCAAGTTTAGGCAAAACCTATGTAATGTATATGGAAAGTATGAGAGTAGCACATATTTCTCACAGCAAGAGACTACCCTAAGTAGTTTCCCTTCCTAATGGTGGGTTTGTCCCTCTCCCTTCCCCCAAGTATTTCCAAATCCCCTGAAAATGAAAGAACTGAAATGAAACATGCTGAGAAACTGCAGAATGCAATGCCCTGGCCTAACAGCTCTGTCGACAGTACCAGCAACACTACTGCAGTTACTGTGATATTACAGTTAGCCCTCTTGAAGTTGCTGAAGCTCTGGAAAAACTTGGGCCTTTCCCACCAAAAACAGGTTTAGAAGCAATATTTATTTTCCTTAGTTGAGCCAGTGACTTAAAAAAAAAATCAAAACATTCTTGACTGCTTGCTTAAGAAAGAACCTGGTGAAAACAAATTTAATTTTGCTGCACAGCAGAACCTGAAGATTTCATTCGTAGTCCAAGCATTGTGGTAGCGTCTAGCATCCACAGTCGATAAACACCCCACTGTGCTTGGCACTGTACACAAAGAGTGAAAGTGCCTTTACTATTCTAAAGAACTTACAGTCCCTATAAAGACGACAGACCAAGAATGAAAGAAAGGATGTATTAACCCCATTTTATAGATAAATAATGGGTGCACAGAGATTTACTTGACCGAGCTCACACAAGAAGCCTGTGGGAAAACTGGGACTGAGCCAAGTATCACTAGTTCCAGTCCACTGCCTTAACCACAAGACCAGCCTTCATCTCAAAAATGTAAAAATTAATAATACATTTAAGAATTATACTTAGACTGTAAACACCATATCTTTGTTTGTTTGCACAGGGCCTAGCAAAATGGGGCACTACTCCTGAGTAGGGCCTCTGGATGTCGTGGCAGTAGAAGAATTAAGACAGAACAACACACAAAGAACAATATATTGGGGGCGGGGGGAGAAAGGGGGCAGACTACAAGACTTAAAAGAACTTTTCCTCTTGCTTTCATGATTCAGTAATGTGATCAGGTTTGCCTTCAGAATCTGACTATGCTTTAAATTGTCAACTGCTCATATTTGAGAGCTATGTGTTAGTTCTCCTTCATAGACTGCTGCTATTGGATGCAATCGCTCTGCTATAAACTAATTTTCACTTCAGAATTACTTCTATGGCAAAAGCTGGTAGGTATTTTTAGCTCAATGTTACTTTATTTTTAAAATATCATTTCAAAATGGCAATAAAACAATCCATGGCTAAAATTAAGGTGGAATAGTTGTGACTAATCCCCCGTTTGTTGTCAATTACTACATAGCAATTCACATCCAGTTTGGTTTCATTGCTTAATTAAAGTGCTTTATGATCTCAGCAAGCACAGAAGTCGAGTAGAATTTTTCCTAATATACTTAACAGAGATTTTTTTTTTCAGAACCTACTGAATATTTCATTTCAAATCTCTTACCAAGTAAAGTTGTGAATTGTCCTTTTCTCTTCAGATTTATATGGCTAAATTCATAGGCCAGATGCTGCCACTCTCACTCATAGCCGTAGCAGCTTACTCCACATTTAGTACATTCATTTCAATGGGGCTACTGACTGAGGAAAGTACTACTCAGTGTGAGTGAAGGTGCAGGACATAGCACACAGATAGTGGTTATATCTATTGGTTATGTTTCCTTCTTAGTTTTATGTGGGCCTATATGCCCCTGGGGACTAGTCTTGATACATAGGCACCACCTGCCTTTAAGGATTCTGTCGTCATGCTGCAGGTCAGACTTAATTGTGACAGCCCACGAGGGTGTGGAATTCACCATCTATCTGCCTCAGACTTTTCTTCCCCATTTGAAAAAAAAAATGTATTGGAGAAACTTCTTCAGCTCAGCTGTTTTAATGTTTTAACCACTGTCAGTTGTTCAGTCTGATCCTGCTCTAATTGAACTCAATGAGAATTTTGCCATGGACTTCACTGAGGGCAGGATCAGACCCCTGACTATGATGATTATCTATTATTTGTATCATGCTAATGCCTTGAACCCCATATTGAGGATCAAATTCCCTTGTACTCAATAAAATACAAGCAAGTAAAAAGAGTTAGTACCTGCCCTAGAGAGTTCACAATTTAAGACTGTAAAAGATGCAACACATGGAAGGAGCAAAGGGGAAGGCTTAGGCGTACCCAATAAGACCAGTAAAACAAGCATGTACCACAAAGTAATCTCTACCCTCACGTTACCACCTGTTTATCTATTGTGAGCTGCCAATGTTTTGTAAGCATTATGCCAGAGATAAGCTTTGAGGATTGGAGGGATTTAGAAAGAAGTCAAGGTGTATATATTTCCATCCCGGCATATATCCCAGTAATGATGTCAGTTTGTTATGGTCCTTCAGGTTCTTGTTTGGTTTTCAGTGTTCATGTTATGCTGTTTTAATTAATATCTTTATTATTTTATGTGCCAAGTGAGTTAGAAGAACTGTGCGAATGCTTGCCTTAGAAATAAAAGTCTTATTTTTTTAAAGACAACACTTGAGTTTGGCCTTGCCATATTTTTCTCTATGATGTGAAGTTGCTCCAACTGAATAAGTGTAACCAAAATATGCTGAAAGCACATCATGAAAACATCAATGGAAAACTTTTAGTTAAAAGCAATTTATTACCTAAATACATCTCCAATGTTATTTTGGAAACTCATGCCAGAACTACGTGTATATATAGGCTGGCATATTGATTTGAAATCTTGCAGATAGCGAAAGTGGCCTAAAATGGCTCAAGTAATGATTTTGTGTTAAAAGGCTTACTGCCATTAAAATACTTCTTGTGATATACAGGATAGATCACAATCCAACGTTCGAGCAGGCTAAGGACAAAATCCTGCCCCGACCAGCAAAAAACGAATTCAGGGGGATAAAATATGTCTCATGTCTCATCCAAAATAGTCATCTTCCTGCTGCAAGGCAGGATGACTAAAGGTGGGTAGCTGCACCATGCAAGTGGGTGCATGCTGCTGCTGCTCCTTTGTACCCTAGCCATGCTGCAGATGGCAATATATACCCTAGGCAGCTGGGCATTTGATCAGGCCCCTTTTACTTTCAAATGTTCTCCCTACCCCACTGCCACCATGCATAGGTCTGTGATGTATCAACAAGCACACAAGCCAGTCCTTTTCCTCAGTGATCTCTTAAGGACAAGGTTAAAAGAATCCTGCACTCACTCTGCCAGTGTGTTCTCTCACATAAACACACATTCCCATCTACATCCACTTCCCCTCAAAGCGTACCCATGAAATCCAAAAATATTCCAGAAATTGTGAACTTCCAGAGAAAGGTTGTTATCCTCTCTTCCTTGTAAGTGAGGAGTGTGACCACATTTTCAGTCTTTCTTAGGATGGATAACAACCAGTGTTTAGGCAACATCTATGCGGAAAGTTCTACATACCCAACCCTCAATGCGTCTCTTGTAGTTTCTGAGCCCATCTTGCCATAGAGAAGAAAATCTGATTTCCCACTTTACTTCCATTCCATATGGAAGCCAGTCAGCAGAAGTGAGAGCATCATCATAATTTATTGGCACAAAAATACACTCCACATTATACAACACAAATACTTACAAACCGCCCACGCCCTTACTCCAGAAGCTCAGAATCTAAATCAGTTCTCTTTTAATTAAATACATCTCACTGCTGTGATTCCCAAAAACTTGGGTATTTGACTTACAGTTGGACACAACACACCTACATGCATTTAAACATGGCAACTTTCATTCTGAAGTGGGAGAATCCCACACTACACACCTGAATTTCCTGGACTCTGAATTCAACAAGTTTTCACTGTGTTCATGCCTCTCCTCCCCCCCAAGCAAGAAACTTTCACCACATCAAGCTACAAAGCCTGCCCTTTGAAATGGGCAGCTCTGTATATCTAATTTAGATTAGTAATGCATTCACTCCAAACTAAAAGCAATGTTTATGCTTTTTATTCATTATGCTTTGGCTCTTCAGCAAGTTCCATATTCATTAACACAAGTTGGCAGATAGAAATTAAGGCTGGTGTGGGATTTATTCAGGAAACAGACGCAGAATGGGCATGAGGGAAAATTTCTTTCTTATAAGTACCACACACACACCTTCTCATGTGGATTTGAGAGGCATTTTATTTGCATAAACAGCTGTCTTCTTACCTCATTTTTGCAGCAACAAATAGCACCATGCAAGAAAGCTGCCATAACAGATCCTACTCTTATTCTTCAGACCACTCCCCCCTCTTCTCTTTGCAGCTGGCTCTCTCCACAACTTCATATAAAAACCCAAGGATTAAGTTATTTTCCATTATAATCAGGGTTGCAGGGATGAGATATCAGGACTTGACTGTCTAAAAATATGTGGAGGCAACTCCTGTTGTGATTTAGTCATTTCAGTAAGGTTTGTTTTGGTTTGCTGGCCAAATTTGTTTTTATCCAGAAATCAGGGAGGTTGCTAAGGAGAAGATGAGTGAAAAAATAGCTACCCAATTAAACCACAGAATTTTGAAAAGGTCAAAATAGTAGAGGATACTACTGTAGTTCACAGAACGAATGAAGCGTTTAAATGCCAGTACTCCAACCTGGTAACAAAACTGCAAAAGAGACGCATGATAGCTTCATTATGGTGAACGACATAATGCAGATTTTAAAAAGTCTCTGTTTTTTTTTTTAAAAACCAAAACATTTCCACCAGTGTGTATTTTTGTGACTGTTTTCAGATGCTGCACATAAAGAGTGCTATTAAACATAAATCATATACCATTGCATTAAGTCCTGTAATACTTCAAATATACTGCAGTGAGATAACTATCTAGCAGTAAAGGTTTACCTTTCCAGTGGGGTCTACTCTATTTTTCTACTTTTTAAAACAGCTTCCAGGTATTACATTTTGAATAGGACTATATTAATGCGCTGTGAGACCAGCATTTAGAGAAACTGTTCCCCCTTTGTTGCCCTTCCTAGTCTCCGCCTTATCTCTGAGAACTGTAGTGAATTTCCTAGTTGGGAACAGTTTATTTTCCCCCCTAACATGCATCAGTGGAAATTTAGTCTGGCACTTTGTTCTCCCTTTTTAAATTATCTCTCTGTGATGGTTACTATTTATCCTACAGCATGCTGTTTTACCAAATCAGAACCACCATGAGAAACTGGGGATCACATTGACAACTGATAGGGATCACATTGACAACTGATAGGAAGCACTGCCTCCAGGAGGACTGACTCAGTGAAGATGACAGGTTTCAGAGTAGCAGCCATGTTAGTCTGTATTCGCAAAAAGAAAAGGAGCACTTGTGTCACCTTAGAGACTAACAAATGTATTTGAGCATAAGCTTTCATGAGCTACAACTCACTTCATCGGATACATTCAGTGGAAACTACGGTGGGGAGATTTTCCACTGATTGCATCTGATGAAGTGAGCTGTAGCTCACAAAAGCTTATGCTCAAATAAATTTGTTAGTCTCTAAGGTGCCACAAGTACTCCTTTTCTTTCAGTGAAGATGGGGACACCCAGATTATCAAACAGTAAAAAAAGGATTTTGAAAATCACTGGAAGGTAGAGGGAGTGGGAGAAGGAAGTATGAAGTCATGAGAAGGCAGCACAGGATGAAAGACATAAAGAGAAGAGAGAAAATGAATGGAAGATGAAGAAGTGCATCTCCAACTTCTTCTCCTGCTTTCTCTTACCATCCCTTCCATAAACCACCATCCTTCTCTATGTTTCACAATGATTTTTCTTCTACTGTTTTCTCCCTCCCACCAGCCTCACATATTTTACTCTAGCTAGGAAAGTGTGCCTCACCACTGTACATTTCCTTACATCACAGTGGCTAACAGAGTTAGCATTAATCTTCATCAAAAGTATTCCTACAAATCTCACTTTAATATAATTCTCAAATGTTCCAGTAAAATCCTTTTTCTTACAGCAGGTCTCTCTCATAATCCCATATCAATGATGAGTGTAGGGAGTGACAAACAGCAAATTGCGTCTAACAATGCAGTCAATCTGAATCTCTCTCCGTATCCCTCTGGAATAAAAATGAGAGAATTCACTGCTGAGGACCTTATAAAATTTGCTTTGTCCCTTCAAATAAGAAACAGAACAAAAGCCTTCAAGGAAAAAAAAACAAAAAAGCCCAATCATACTTTGAGCCAGAAGCCATGAGACAGTAGTACTGTCAGCATAACATTAGTCTAACAGCCTTTAGTAGGAAGTCAGTAGCTAGAATTTTGAGAACAATAGTTTGCAATTTTCTTCCTTTTCATTTTATGGGGAGGGGTTTTCACTTGTTAGTCAATATCATATATTATAGAAGACTCCCAGGATGTTTTGCATTTACCTTAAACTGTACACTGAGAGGTAAACTCTCAATAACCCCTGTTCTTTGCATGGGCAGAACTTGTCAGAGTAAGATCTATGTTCTGTAAGGAATGTTCATATAGGAACAGTTGCTAAGTAGGACAAAACAGTTCATGTAACTATGGGCTCATGCTATTTGTACTTTGTGCTTTATTAACATCTGGAATGTTATTTTGTATGTTTGTATTGAAAAATAGATATGACACGAGATAAGGAAAAGGGAGTACGGTGTATTAATCTTCTGCTTGTTGTAAACAAATACACTATAAATATAAGTTGAATTAAGTTTATACATTGGAATGGACAGACAGAAAATGTAAGCTGTGATTGCTGCAGGGCTGCTCCCCAGAGAGTGGCAATGTATGAGCCTCTCTTTTTGAGCTGATTTATATAATGTTAACAAATATGATTGAGCTGTGCTTATCTAAATGGAGCACAAACACCCTACATCTGACTTTAAAAACTATTGTTACTTCCCCTTACTAATTTTCTCTTCACATTTGTTCAGAATTCAGTCTCCTTTTTGGAGACAAATGTTTAAGATTAAATTGTGAAGTGTATGAGTCCCACTGATTTTCTGTGCTTTTAAAAGTTTACCCTGAGTCTTGCTTTAGGATGCCACAAGGGAAATTGAATTTTATAGTCTGGCTCAAATTCTCAAATATTCAGGTCACAAAAAAAATCACAATATAGTTTGAAGTGACTAGCAGTCTTTGCTCAGGAGGGAACGAGGACTGGGACAGGCAGCAGTGCTAAAGGTCTGACTGGAGATATATTTCATAGAATTATAGTTGTGAAAGGAACCTCAAAGAGTCATCAAGTCCAGCCCCCAGTGCTGAGGCAGGACCAAGTAAACCTAGACCATCCCTGACAGACTTTTGTCCAATCTATTATTAAAAACCTCCAATGATGGGGATTCCACAACCTCCTTGGGAAGCCTATTTATAGTTAGAAAGTTGTTCTTAATATGTAACCTAAATCTTCCTTGCTGCAGATTAGGCCAATTACTTTCTTGTCCTCCCTTCACTGGACATGGAGAACAACTGACCACCAACTTCTTTATACCAGCCCTTAGCATATTTGAAAACTATTATCAGGTCACACTCAGTCTTCTGTTCTCAAGACTAAACAGACCTAATTTTTTTGTTTTGTTTTTTAAACCTTTCCTCATAGGTCAGGTTTTCTAAACCCTTTACATTTTTTGTTGCCCTTCTCTGGGCTCTCTCCAATCTGTCCCCACCTTTCCTAAAGTGTGGTGCCTAGAATTGGACACAGTGCTGCAATTGAGTCTCACCAGTGCCGACTAGAGTGAGACAATTACCTCCTATATTTTATATATTGCATTTGTGTTGACCACACCACAGGATTATATTAGTCTTTTTCACAACTGCATCACCCTGTTAACTCACATTCAATTATAACCCTCAGATCCTTTTTCATCATTACTACTCCCTAGCCCAGTGGTGGGCAACTTGCGGCCTGTCAGGGTCATCCACTGGCGGGCCGCAAAACAGTTTGTGTATATTGACCATCTGCAGGCACAGCCTCCTGCAGCTCCCAGTGGCTGTGGTTCGCCATTCCCAGCAAATGGGAACAGCAAACCATGGCCACTGGGAGCTGCAGGCGGCCATGCTTGTAGATGGTCAAAGTAAACAAACTGTCTTGCAGCCCACCAGCAGATTACCCTGATAGGCCACATGCCTGTGGGCCAAGGTTGCCCACCACTGCCCTAGCCGGTTTGTAACTGTGCATTTGATTTTTCTTTCTTAAGTGTAGTACCTTGTTGATTTCAAACTAATACTCCAACTTGTCAAGGTCATTTTGAATTCTAACCCTGTCCCTCAAATTGCGTGCAATGCTTCCATTTTGGAGTCATCTGCAAATTTTAGCAGTATTTCATCCACTCCATTATCCAAGTTATTAATGAAAATATTGAATAGTACCAGACCCAGGACTGACCCCTGTGGGAATCCACTATATACCTCCTCCCAGGGTGACAACAAACCATTGATAACTAATCTCCAAGTACAGTCTTTTAACCAGTAGTGTACCCATCTTATAGTAATTTCATGGCAAACACATTTCCCTAGTTTTCTTATGAGAATGTCAAATGGGACAATGTCAAAAACCAAGATATATATGAAGTCAAGATATATAAAGTCAAGATATATCATTTATACTATTCCCCCCCTTCTAGTAAACTACTAACACCATCAAAGAATTGACAATTCTATGTTGGCTATTCCTTATTATGCTATTATCCCCTAGGTGCTAACAAATTCATTGTTTAATAATTTCTTCCAGTGTCTTTTCAGGTATTAAAGTTAGGCTGACTGGTCTATAATTCACAGGGTCCTCTTTGTTCTTTTTAAAGATAAGTGCTATGTTTGTCCTCACCTGTCCTCTATGGGTGCTCAAAGATAACTGCTAATGGTTTTGAGATTGCTAGTTCCTTAGTGCCCTAGTCTGAATTTCATCAGAGCCTGCTCACTTGAAAGCATCTAACTTATTGAAATACGTTTAACTTGTTCTTTCCCTATTTTAGATTGCATTCTTTCCCTCTTAACATAATTTTTTTTTTAGGTACCGGATCACCATTCACTATTTTAGTGAACACTAAAGGCAAATAGGCATTAAATACCTCTGCCTTCTTGATATGGTCAGTTATTAGCTCTCCTTCCTCATTAAATTGAGGACCTACACCTTCCTTTGTCTTTCACTTGGTCCTAATGTATTTAAAGAACCTCTTTTTATGGGCTTTTATGTTTCTTGCTAGGTGTAACTCATTTTGTGCCTTAACCTTTCTAGTTTTGTCTTTACATGCTTGTGCTATTATTTTGTACACCTGCTTAACAATTCCTCCACATTTCCATTTTTGAATAATTATTTTTTGATTTTTCATATCATGAAAGAGCTCCTAATGGAGCCACATTGTTGTTCTCCCTATTTTCCCTTCACATTGGAATACTTCATTGTTGTGCATTTCATATTGTCTCCTTAAAACAAAACAAAATCCTGCCAGCTCTTCTGAACATTTTTATAGATTTTCTTCCCCTGGGAACTGGCCTGCTAGTTCTTGGAGTTTGCAGAGGGATTATACAGCACCGGCATTTTATACCTGAATCTAAGAAGAGCTTTCGTGTTCCTCACTTTAATAAGCACTAAATTCACACACTTTTTAAAAATGAATAAATAGACCCCTATTAAGAATATTTTTTGTAAAATGCTCTTCTGGGGCCTTAGGTGTCCATTTAAAAAAAAAAAGTTTTTTTTTCTGAGAAGTAAGAGAACAAGGTGTCTGAAATTGTATCCACCCTGAGATTTGAAATTAATGACACTTTTGGTATGAAATATTGCATTTTTTTTAAACAGAACATCCCAATTTGACCTGGCCCTCCTCTCTCATGTGCTCTCTTTCTCTCTCTCTTTTGGATCTACATTTCTTTCTAAAGAAATGCGATTGAAGAATACACTTGGAATATGAATTTTAAAGAGTGTGTATAGAATAGATACAACTTTTTGCATCCTCCATATATACTCTAGGCCATAAACTCTCATCCATTTTTTTGAAGTGGAGGGGAGCAACTGTATACAAATACTGGCCATATCTTCAGGCATTCAAAAATGCGGCAGTCAGGCCCCAGAAATCATGGGATGTATTTTAAAAAAAATCTCATGATTTTTAATCCATACATTTTAGATCCCTTTTCTTTGCTTTCTGGTATCTGAGCCTTTAGGTTGATTTCTCTGTGTTTTCAAGCTTTGCAACCATGACAGCTAGAAACTTATTTTTAAATGAAAGCTGAGAATCTCATGTAATCTCTTGATTCCACGGGCTGGGGTTCTAAGAAGTACACCTGGCATTGTGAGAAACTTGGTATTCCAGACTCCACTAGCTACCTAATCTGGAGAGGGAAGGGTTTTCTCTTTCCAGTCCCAATGTGGGAGCCTCAGTGCTCAGCACATCTGGCAAACCACGTCCCCAAATCTCCACATTAGTACAGATCAGTGACTCCCATATTGGGACTCGAAGGAGAAAATGCTTCAGCCTCCAGATTAGGTAGCCAGTTTCCCCACATACACACATTTTGGCACTGGAGACAATTAGCTCCATAATTCTAATATTTTGTTTAGGTAAGTGGTCTTTGAGGGATTCAGTTTATAATTTATAAATTCAGCAGGTTAGCTGAGAGCTGATTGTTTTTTGGAAGAATGCAAAGAGGTACACAATACAGTTGAACCTTGTTGTATTGAAAAGAGAGGTCTTGGGCTAAAGACTTTTTGTTAATAACTTAGGCCTTAGCACAGCAGCCCGTTGGCATTCGAGCCCCAAGAGTCTAAAACGAAAGACAAACATTCCTGGACTTTTGGGTTTAGAAGGCTCAGAATAGAAATAAGAACGACCCCCAGAAACTCAGCATCTGAATGATACAGTCACTATTTCCACAGTCCCTGCAAACTTGTTTGCCTATTCTATTTCATATTGCTTTGTCTTTAATGCTTCATTGTGATATCAGGTCCACTGATGTAAATCATACGCAAACTTGTGTCATATCCGTGTAAACCACTTGGAGCCATCAAGTTGCGCAAAGAGCAGATCTATATAACTGTGTAATTTTAATCACTGTTTCCCTTGTTTTATCCCTTCTCATCTTCCTTCACATTTGTTTGTTAGACTAGGTCTTCACTAAAAATGAAGTTGACCCAGCTATGTCGCTCAGGGGTGTGAAAAATTAACACCCCTGAGTGAAATAGTTAAGCTGACCTAACCCCTGTTGTAGACGGTGCTCCACTGGTGGAAGAATTCTTCTGTGGGCCTAGCTACTTCCTCCTGGAGAAGGGGATTAACTACAGCAATGGAACCCCTCCTGTCACTGTAGTGAGTAGCTACACGAAAGTGCTACAGCAGTGAGCTGCAGCTGTGTCACTGTAGGGGTTTATTTGCAGATATAGCCTTACACTCAATTGTGCATTGTTTCAAACTAGATTCTAAGCTGTTTGGGGAAGAAATGTGCTTTCTTCTGTTCTTATACAGTGCCTAGCACTAGGGTGCCCATTCCTGATTTGCACCTTTGGTCACTCATCAATACAAGTTAATAAATTATTATACCTCATGTGTTAGTGACAGAATAATGTTGACCTTATTCTGTGAGTTTCCATATGTTACAACCCAAAATTAGATTAACAGTTTAGGGCTCTCAAGTAATTCAAAACAATTAATTGCAATTAAAAACATTAATCACGATTAATCACTGTTTTAATCACACTGTTGAACAATAGAATACTAATTGATATTTATTAACTATTTTGGACATTTTTCTACATTTTCAAATATATTGATTTAAATCACAATACAGAATACAAAGTGTACACTGCTTACTTTATATTATTATTTTGATTACAAATATTTGCACTGTAAAAATGATAAAAGAAATAGTATTTTTAAATTCACCTTATACAAGTCCTGTAGTGCAATCTCTTTATGGTGAAAGTGCAACTTACAAATGTTTTTTGTTTGTTCGTTTGTTAGTTACATAACTGCACTCAGAAAAACAGAACAATGCAAAACTTTAGAGCCTACAAGTTTACTCAGTCCTACTTCTGGTTTAGCCAATCACTAAGAGAAACAAGTTTGTTTACATTTACAGAAGATAATGCTGCAGGCTTCTTATTTACAATGTCATCTGAAAGTGAGAACAGTCATTTGCATGGCATTTTTGTAGCCAGCATTGCAAGGTATTTAAATGCCAGATACGCTGGACATTCATATGCCCCTTCATGTTTTGCCTACCGTTCCAGAGGACATGTTTACATGCTAATGATGTTCGTTAAAAAAATAATGCATTAATTAAATTTTGACTTAATTCCTTGGGGGAGAATAGTATGTTTCCTGCACTGTTTTACCCGCATTCTGCCATATATTTCATGATGTAGTAGTCTTAGATGGTGATCCAGCACATGTTGTTTGTTTTAAGAAAATTTTCACTGACGATTTGACAAAACGCAAAGAAGGTACCAATGTGAGATTTCTAAAGATAGCTATGGCCCTCAACCCAAGGCTTAAGTATTTGAAGTCCCTTCCAAAATCTGAGAGAGATGAGGTGTGGAGCACGCTTTCAGAAGTCTTAAAAGAACAACATTCCGATGCGGAAACTACAGAACCCAAACCATCAAAAAAGAAAATCAACCTTGTGCTGGTGGCTTCTGACTCAGATAATGAAAATGAACATGCCATGCATGGGTCTTCACTGCTTTGGATCATTATTGAGCAGAACCCATTATCATCATGGACACATGTCCCCTGGAATGGTGGTTGAAGATGAAGGGAGATATGAATATTCAGCACATCTGGCATGTAAATATCTTGCAACACGGGCTACAACAGTGCCATGTGAACGTCTGTTCTCACTTACAGGTGACATTGTAAACAAGAAGTGGGCAGCATTATCTCTTGTAAAAAAACTTGTTTGTCTGAGTGACTGGTTGAACAAGAAGTAGGACTGAGTGGACTTGTCAGCTCTAAAGTTTTACATTATTTTGGTTTTGAGTGCATTTATTTTTTGTACATAATTATACATTTGTAAGTTCAACTTTCATGATAAAGATTGAATTACAGTACTTGTATGAGGTGAATTGAAAAATATTATTTCGTTTGTTTTTACAGCATAAATATTTGTAATAAAAATACATATAAAGGGAGCACTGTACACTTTGCATTCTGTGTTGTAATTGAAATCAATATATTTGAAAACAGAAAACATCCCAAAATAGTTAAATTGTATTCTATTATTATTAAACAGTGTGATTAATTGTGCAATTAATTACAATAATTTTAATTGAACAATTAATCATGATTAATTTTTAATCACTTGACAGCCTAGTTGTTTACTGTTTGTAGTCGTTCCTTTTTCCAGATCTAAGTCCTATAGCTATGACTCAGATTGGTTTGCTAAACTCATAATTCTATTTCTTTGTTGTGTTATTTCAGTGTATAGTTCCTTCCAACATTTTCACCCTTTCACAAAACTAAACCAATCAGAAAGCAAAAGTACCCTGGGCTGAGACACAATCTTGTATAGTTGTCTTAACAATAAGAATTTCATCTGTCAGATAGAAACCATTTGTAAGGCAAAGATATATTGTCAAGAAATACAGAGAAAACCAAAACATCAGTAATAGAACCAAGGAAAAAAAGACTACGGTGTATCAGGTGGATTTATATTATAATGATTTCTGAACTGTAGTTCATAAACACAAAAATCTATTTTTTTCTTGGAAAAAGGAAATGGATATAAAGTGCTGATAAGAACAAAAGATTCAACACTCCAGGGGAAGCTGCAGTCAGCCTGTTGTAAACACACACTATAAACTATTACAAGCTGATCATAAAAGAAAAACAAATTCAGAACTGGTAGGGTCCTCAAGAGGTCATCTAGTCCATCCCTCCACACAGATGCAAGACCTGAACCATCCCTGACAAATGTGTGTCCACCCTGTTCTGAAAAACCTCCAATGACAAAGATTCCACAAAAAGAAAAGGAGTACTTGTGGCACCTTAGAGACTAACAGATTTATTTGAGCATAAGCTTTTGTGAGCTACAGCTCACTTCATCAGATGCATTAAGTGCATTTCCATTGGTCGCTTGTACCACAATCTCTTTTTATCTCTGGGCTTTGGTTGTTCCCTCTTTGTGACTGAGCCCTCTGGTCAAGTCACTATTTAGTCTTCCACTTCCACGGTATCAAAGTCCCACCGGACAAGCTGTCCCTATGTCATGTCAGGAAATCTCCCAGTCCATGTCCAAGTCTAGTGCGACTTCCTCAGTGGCTGAAAGGGGAACCCAGGTTCACCCACTACTCTGGGTTCCAGCTCAGTGAGCATATGCCTAACTATCACAATCTACTCTGTCTCAGACCCTGTTCCTGTTACCTCTCTTCTTTATCTCCTGGCCCATCTCTCAGTTTTACAAGCCTGAGCTTCCTCTGATCCCCATGTCTATTTTCTCCCCCTTGGCTTCTTGCCAGACTCTGTAGTCCAAGCCAGGACTCCAGTGCTTAGTCTTCCCCCCAAAGCTTCTCCTTATCCTTAGCCAACTCCCTTTCTCTCTAGAGAATGACCACAGAGCTCCACCCAACACCTCTGCTCCACTCTCAACTTCCCAGCTTTATACAAGCCCACCCTGTCCCTTCCCAGCAGGGCTTCATCTTCAGTTAGGCTTTACCTGCCCCCCAAAACCCCAAGAAAACAAAATAATCAACACATAGTAAAAGGTGACTCAAAATTGTGAAGGAATAGAATATTTTCTTACCGAAGGATCAGAGCCTGAGTCACCATTACCTTGAATCCTCTTTACACCAAATCAGAGAGGTTGTTTTTTATATCCATTTTGCACTGCTACAAGTGACCGTACAAAATGCATGATAACAGTAAATTGGGTCTTCCATTATCAGGTACCAGAGACAAAGAGACAATTTCCCTGTCTGGTCAGAAATTATATAAAACCTGTCTGGGGAACATAATTCTTTCTAAAGGAAATCTAAATATATTATTTTCTGACATATACAGTTTTCCCTACTTTCAGTTTACCTCTTCATTTCCTATGTACCTATTTTAAGTGCACTCACTTTTAAGGATTATTTGTGCTGTCCATCACAGATTTAATAAAAATATCCATTATTGAAAGCATTTCACACTACATGATAAAGGCATACAGACATCTTCAGGAAGGAAAAAAAAACAGATATTACAGGAACTATTTTAAGACCTTTCTGCTGCCAGCACCATGCATATGCTTAATGTTAACCACATCAATAGTCCTATTACAGTCACTCGGACTACTAAAAGCATTCACGAGAAGCATGTGTTCAGCGTTGGCAGGATTAGGGCATATGTCCCTGAAAATTCTTCCTTATGCTACACAACATGCAGTTTCCCTATTATTAGTATGGAGAAACATTTTTAAGAACAAAAAAATGCAGGAAAACAATTGAAAAAATTTTCTCAGAAAAAAAGCTCGCCTCCACTGGAGTTACTGCAAGAAATAGCTTGATTGTTTCTATGAAAAAAACCATCTCCCAAAATTGGCACAAGACTGGATTTCAGAGCTCTTGAGTTTATAATTGAAGAAAAGAAACCTTTTAAATTACATTAAGTAAATTTAATTACATTTAAAAGGTGCTTTCTGAAACCTAAAAAAATCAGTAAGGAAACAACTGAGCCATCAAAGGATACACCAGTGAAAAATCTGAACATTCCAATTTAAAAAATGGGTGAAACAAAGAAGGGGGGAGGGGAGAAATAAAAAAGATTGAGAGCAAGATCATTAAATTGGAAGTCACAGCGCCTCAGCTCATGCCAACCAAAGCTCTCAGTAAGAGCTGGGCCAAGGGAATACTGTAACTGGTTACTTATTAGAGACTAGAGTGGGAATAAAAGTTAGACACAAAAAAATTAAACTGAAGTAAATGGAGGGGAGAAAAAATACCTGGCAAGTAGTCAAGCAGAGTCAGGGAAAGCAAGGCTGTACCAGGGGAGCTGACGTGGAACCAAGCATGAAACCCAAAAGAAGACACACATAGACCTTAACGAACAAGAAATCCAGCTTCAGGGGAATTCATAGACAAGTAGAAATACCACATGACAAACTGCCTAAGGAGAAAGTGCACATACTTAAAGAGATGCTGATGCTTTTGCAGACAAAAGTAGGGAGAAAAAAAAAGATACAAGGTTCTGTATTTGAATCCCTGAAGGGAACATTAAGCTTAAAAATCTAGTCAGGCACAGTAAGAATGCAGATCCTATTTGTACATTCTGTGGTTGGAATAAATATTCAGCACTGAAACAGATTACAACTATTAATTGTTTTAAAGTTAATCCTTTATAGAAATTTATAAGATTAGATGAAGTAGATGGAATGAGCTAAACTGTTACTTTTAGGATTCCCAGACAGCATGAAACAAAGTTTTCCCCAATGCTGTCCTGTCTCCCTGATGAAAGGACTGGCTAAACATAAATACTAAAGCAACCTTCCCACAGTGCCACAGTTTTACTTGCAGGATTTTTTTTTATATTATATTTTCTGACTGTTGTGTTGGGAGCCTCTAGGTCTTCTGCAACTGCAGGTTCTTCGGTGATCTGCTTTTCTTCAGGTTAAGTCAGAACCCACCAATGAGTGGTCCTCCCACCAAACGGAAATAAAAGATGTGAGGTATCTCTGAAGTGGAGAACCAGGAAGGGTCACTGCCTACATGACTCCTGGTACTAGGTGTATTCCCCAGAGATATGCTCTAAAAAACACTTCCTCGCCCATTGCAAAAATCCATTCAAGTCTATATATTACAGTGTACATTTGTGCCCACCTCCCCAACCACTGCAATATCTGAATGCAGTCCTATAAATAATCCTGAACAATTATTTTCTTGTGAGGTGGTGAAGTGCTATTATCCTGATTTTGTAGTTGGAGAACTGAGGGTGAACCTGCACTAAAGGAAAATTAAGAGGGCAAATAGATTGTGCTGCTGAGGGAAATTCTCCATCTGTGTTTCTTTAACCCAACTTTTCTCAATAACTGTGAAAATGACTGTCAAGGTTTCTTCCCCACTCTGAACTCTAGGGTACAGATGTAGGGACCTGCATGAAAACCTCCTAAACGTACTTTTACCAGCTTAGGTTAAAACTTCCCAAGGTACAAACTATTTTACCCTTTGCCCTTGGACTTCCACTGCCACCACCAAATGTTTATCTGGGTTTATTTTTATTAGGAAAGTGTTGTTTGGAAACGTCTTTCCCTCCAAAATCCTCCCAACCCTTGAACCCCACTTCCTGGGGAAGGTTTGGTAAAAATCCTCACCAATTTGCATAGGTGACCACAGACCCAAACCCTTGGATCTTAAGAACAATGAAAAAGCATTCAGTTTCTGAAAAGAAGGATTTTAATAGAAGTAAAAAGTAAAAAAGAATCACCTCTGTAAAATCAGGATAGTAAATACCTTACAGGGTAAATAGATTCAAAACATAGGAGAATCCTTCTAGGCAAAACCTTAAGTTACAAAAAGACACACAGACAGGAATATCCATTCTATTCAGCACAGCTTAATTTCTCAGCCATTTAAAGAAATCATAATCTAACGCATATCTAGCTAGATTACTTACTAAATTCTAAGATTCCATTCCTGTTCTGTCCCCAGCAAAAGCATCACAAAGACAGACCCAGACCCTTTGTTTTTCTCCCTCCTCCCAGCTTTTGGAAGTATCTTGTCTCCTCATTGGTCACTTTGGTCAGGTGCCAGCGAGGTTATCCTAGCTTCTTTACCCTTTACAGGTGAAAGGATTTTTCCTCTGGCCAGGAGGGATTTTAAAGGTGTTTACCCTTCCCTTTATATTTATGACAATGACAGAAGAAGTTCTTTGTCGCTATGAAGTTACCACATGACTGCAGGCCTCAATGATACTATACTTCTGCTTATGGTAGTAACAATCAAGAGAAATGTTCATCTTTTGTGATTAGGATGTACTGACTCAGAACATGCTGGATACAGTTTATATACATCTGTCATGTTACCACTCTCTTGTTGGTGTACTGTTTCTCTAGTCTTTGTCTGTCATCATTCGTTATCACTTGAACAGTTTACACTTGGCTCAATTTTTCAAATTATCTTTGCAGCCAGAAGGCCTGGAGGCTTCTTTATTTTAATCATGTACTTTAAAACTCTGATTTAGTGCCCAAGATAGCATCCCTCACCAAACCAGCATAAATTCACCCTAGGAGGGTTAATAAAACTAACTAGTTTTCACAAATGGGTCAATTCACCACCCAGTTTTCAGCATTTTGTAGTCTATCTGTTCTGTAGGGTTTATAAACTTATGCCATGAAAGCTTAGCGTTCTCAAAAGTTCAAGGGAAAAAAAAGGAGGCCAAACTTTTTAGTCTTTTAGCTTTTATTCATCATTTTCTCAGCCAGTGTCTGATTAAGAACTAGGCAACTTGGCCCTGAGTCAGAAAATCCACAATTAGCCACCCTAAATGACTTCATCCCACATCAGTATCACTAGCCCTGTTGTCTCTAAGCACAAGAGCTCTTGTTGTGCCTGAATCATGTATAAATGCACAGGATGGAAGGGTGTGCAATGAGCTATATTTTTCCCTCATCCTCTCACTGCAGGAGCTGGTCACAATCTCACTCTGTTGTATCTATAGTTGGAGCTAGGGGTGTGATTCCCAGTTTGAATAGACATAAACTGGCTCTAATTGAGTTAGAATATGACAAATGCAAGGGCTGCATGGGTAGCGGCAAGCAAAGGCATGGGCTAGCCTCCCCAAGTTCAAACCTGCCCATGCCCTGTGGGTACATATTAGGGGCAGCTAGCTCTTGCTACTGCAGTTGCACAGTATGGGGGAGGCAATATAAGCAGTAGATGCCACTCTGTATGTCCTGAATCGGATAATCAGAAAGGTACGTAGAAAGCCATATTCTGTTAAAGAAAAGAAAATTAAGAGTGCAGTATGTTTAAGATGTAATATTTTGATTCCAAAATGTTTCTGTAAACTGCTTTCAATGTCTAGAAATTAGTGGTATTCATTTACTTCTTTAAACTTACTTCAATTCACTAAGAAAACTCCTTTTTTAACTTTATAGTAGTCAAAGCAATAAATCGGAGCAGCCATTTCTTTCCAAGTTTTTTTTTCTGAGAGTCTGATCACCATAAGGATTTCTTCATGACCTCATCCGTGTAGCAGCCAATAGGTAAAAAGATTATATTTTGTGTAAGAGCAAACCCATTCAAGGACATGCAAATAGTCTATTGTTGTGTACTGAAGAGTTGATGCCACATTCCATCTTATTACTATTTATTTTTGATTTAGCACCAGCAGCCTTGTGCCAGACAAAGATAAAGGCTGTTCCTGCCCCTAAAGAACTTACCGTTCAAATTCCTGACCCTGCAAGTACGTATTCACATGCTAAGCTTTAATAAGCATGTGAACAGTTCCACTGAAGTCAGTGGGACTCTCTCACACCCTTAAAGTTAAGCATGTGCATAAGTATAATGCAGGATTAGGGCCAAAAAGATGTAGAAAAGACAAAATAAACCAGGAAATCCAAAGGGGGAAAATAAAATAACTATGCAAATAGTACCAAGTGATCAAGGAGTCAAAACTTATTTTTCCTTATGAAATGATCATTTGTCATCACTGAAAGACAAAGAAAAGCTGCTGTTTCCAGTTCTTGGAATATTACTCAGAGATGCACAAAATTTAAATAGCACAATCAATAAAGGGGAGCATCATGGGGAGGTGCTTCTCCAGCACACCCCCTTGTGGTCTGTCACAGCCGTGCAGGCACTTTGCACAGTGCCCTTTTTCAGACAAGTACCCATACTAGATTAATTCATTCCCTCTTTTCATCGTCTGATTTATTTACTCCTGTCAAGGTTCCTCCCCCACTCTGAACTCTAGGGTACAGATGTGGGGACCTGCATGAAAAACCTCCTAAGCTTATCTTTACCAGCTTAGGTCAAAACTTCCCCAAGGTACAAAATATTACACCTTGGACAGGCCGCTACCACCACCAAACTAATACTGGTTACTGGGGAAGAGCTGTTTGGACGCGTCCTTCCCCCCAAAATACTTCCCAAAACCTTGCACCCCACTTCCTGGACAAGGTTTGGTAAAAAGCCTCACCAATTTGTCTAGGTGACTACAGACCCAGACCCTTGGATCTTAAGAACAATGAACAATCCTCCCAACACTTGCACCCCCCCTTTCCTGGGAAATGTTGGATAAAAAGCCTCACCAATTTGCATAGGTGACCACAAACCCAAACCCTTGGATCTGAGAACAATGAAAAAGCATTCAGTGTTTTACAAGAAGACTTTTAATAAAAAATAGAAGTAAATAGAAATAAAGAAATCCCCCCTGTAAAATCAGGATGGTATATATCTTACAGGGTAATTAGATTCAAAAACATAGAGAACCCCTCTAGGCAAAACCTTAAGTTACAAAAAAGATACACAGACAGAAATAGTTATTCTATTCAGCACAATTCTTTTCTCAGCCATTTAAAGAAATCATAATCTAACACATACCTAGCTAGATTACTTACTAAAAGTTCTAAGACTCCATTCCTGTTCTGTCCCCGGCCAAGACGACTACAGACAGACACAGACCCTTTGTTTCTCCCCCTCCTCCCAGCTTTTGAAAGTATCTTGTCTCCTCATTGGTCATTTTGGTCAGGTGCCAGCGAGGTTACCTTTAGCTTCTTAACCCTTTACAGGTGAGAGGAGCTTTCCCCTGGCCAGGAGGGATTTCAAAGGGGTTTACCCTTCCCTTTATATTTATGACAACTCCTATTTAGCTGCTCAAGTTCACATCCACTCCGAGTCCATGTAAGAGTCCCAGTCAGTCTCCCACCCTGTTCAGCAGGTCCCAATCTTCCTCCCAGACCCCTGTCCCTCTCCTTAAGAGGGGAGCCTCCTAGCTCTTCTCCAGTAGGGCTGGAGTTGTACTTTAGGCCAGCTGTAGAACCTCAAGAAGCTTCTCCTCCAGGTGACCCTCCCCCAGTCGACTCTTTCCACCTTGAAGTTGGGAGGATTCAGCAGACAGACCTTTCCAGACTGCTGTCTTCTCCCTTCTAACTCAGGGCCTTGCAGAAGCCTTCTTACTCCCCGCAGCGTCTACAAGCATCTGCCCTGTCATGAAGGAGAAGGCTGCATTTATTCTGGCCCCTTCTCCCGACTCATTCCCGTTGGCTGGGTGAGAGGGGAGCTCTGCCCCACCTCTCCGCAAGGCTCCAGGCCCTTAAAGATTCAGTGACAGGATTCCTTCTGAGTGCCGCTTCATCCCAGGACCACTGTCCTCTCTCCCATATCTGTGTATCTGTCCACCCCAAATTCTTAAAGGGCCACACCACATGACAGAGATGTGCTGGATGCTAGACAAAACTACCCTTAAAGGGGCAGGTCACGCTGACACAGGGAGGCAGTTATTAGTCAAACTCCCAACCCATTGCCTTGAATAAGTGAAGGCCTTGAAAGTAGGAAGAGAAAAATTGAATGCTTCCCCAAAATGAGACTCCTTCGCCAGTGCACAGCCTCAAAGCATTAAGATCTGTGTTTTTCAATGCCAGTTAGGCTCTGAACCTGCAGACACTTATGGCACATATTTAACTTGCCTTCCATGGACTCACTCACATGCTTGAGTCAAGCACACATCAGTGCTTGTAGGATTGGGGCCTTAGTGGGTTTGTTTGTTTTTTTAATTTAACCACACTGCACAGTAGATGAGATGATTTGATTATACTTACAGAAAATTACATGCTTTTTTTTTTAATGAAGAACTCATAAGTTCTTTGGCAACAACACAGATCATATACAGTAACTCACATTACTGCTACTGCATTGTGCCCCATAAATTAGGTGAGATTATGTTCACTACTGTACCAAATCTGATCTTCAAATTTAGAAGAGGATTTGAAAAATGAGAACCAATGTTACACCAGCATCTCCTACTTTGACAAAAATACTTTTCAGTTCTTTTCCAACATTGCTAAGAAACTCAGATAAACTGGACAGTGAAGGAATTTTCACTACTATATAGAAATAGGCCTGGATGAAAATACCACTTCTAAACACACTGATGCTTTGATGATTTCAAGTCTATAACCAAATACTGAGGCTGACATATCTTTGTAAGGGACCACAGCAAAACCCTAGATCCAAGTATCTTCAAACTTCAGGGAAGTTTGGAGCTAGATCCATATTCAAACATCATACCTGAAACCTGTTTCTTATTATTGGCAGTAGTCAGAAAAAAGTTGCACGCTACTGGTTATCAAAATAAATATTTACATTACAGTTTAAATTGGTAGGGGTGCAGAGGACTCAGAGGAGAGGTTGCTGGAGTGTCAGATTTGATCTTAAGATTCACACTC
This sequence comes from Lepidochelys kempii, assembly GCF_965140285.1. Taxonomy (NCBI): domain Eukaryota; kingdom Metazoa; phylum Chordata; order Testudines; family Cheloniidae; genus Lepidochelys; species Lepidochelys kempii. The sequence continues at coordinate 183,177,736 of NC_136380.1, forward strand.
CACTTTCACTTCTTAAAGGATCCCTTTGGATATCACCAAGAGTCTACACAAATTTAAAGTTCTTGAAACCAGGGAATTAAGTCTGGGCGCTCACGGTTTAACTGGCATAAATTATATTTATCTGATTTAGCTGTAGTTATATGAGAAACTACTGAGTCTCCTCCTCTTTCTTAGTTATGACACATATTTTGGATCCACTTGCTCTGGTAAAGAATTCCATTATAACACACCTAAAACTCCTAAGAAAGCAAACAGTTAAGATACTTACCCAGGAAAATGACAACAGCAAAAGAAATCCAGAGGTACAAACACATAAGAGATAAAACGGTGCTAGCAAACTGATCTGAGAGTAAAGAAACCATTATTAGCATTACTCAAATAGGAGTGCAGTGATGAGGGAAGGGGGAAGAATGATAGGTGCACAGGTGGTTATGCTATATCCTACTTATTATTGTTGCCAGTTGAAAATTAACATTTTTGGAGGGCATAGTACTATTCCCACCCCTGCCACAAATTTCAGACCTAGCAATTAGCTATTAATCAATGTTTATCATAATCTACTTTACGGATTCTCTTCTAATCCCAATGGCAAATGTGGTCACTTAAAAATACTCTACTTTAGTTGCTTATTGTGTTTTTTCTTGCCCTCTCCATTCTCAAATCTGCTTCCAGAGCATACAGACTTATACCAGACACCTACATCATGTTTAATAATGAAAATCCTTTATAGGAGCCAGTAACTGACCTGTGTTGTATACAACTACTGCTAGAATGCCTAAAAGCGTCTTTAAATTGTATCGGATACAACAGGCGAGGCACAAAACTATAGATTGGTAATAGTCTTTAGCATAGATCCAAACCAATCCCATGCTTCTCATTTGAACTGGGAATGGAAGCTATAAATGCAGCCCCTTTTCCTGTTTGTGAATTATCCCCACAGAGCCTTAGCATTTTGTGTTTGTTTGTTTTACAAATTTAATCATTCATAATTTGATAAACCACTTTTGAGAACATAATTTTGCAATAAGTGAAATTCAGCACTGGTGCAGAAGACTAGCACAGTATCTGACCCTGAAACCACAAATAGGGCTTAAGTGGCAAATAAATTCTGCAGTGGTCCTCATAGACATTAAGGTCAGAAGGGACCATTATGATCATCTAGTCTGACCTCCTGCACAATGCAGAGCACAGAATCTCACCCACCCACTCCTGCAATAAACCTCTCACCTATGTCTCAGCTATTGAAGTCCTCAAATCATGGTTTAAAGACTTCAAGGTGAAGAGAATCCACCAGCAAGTGACCCGTGCCCCATGCTGCAGAGCAAGGCGAAAAAACCCCATGGCCTCTGCCAATCTGCCCTGGACGAAAATTCCTTCCCGACCCCAAATATGGCAATCAGCTGAACCCTGAGCATGTGGGCAAGGCTCACCAGCCAGACACCCAGGAAAGAATTCTCTGTAATAACTCAGATCCCACCACATCTAACATCCCAACGCAGGTCATTGGGCCTATTTACCATGAATAGTTAAAGATCAATTAATTGCCAAAATCATATTATCCCATCATACTATCTCCTCCATAAACTTATCGAGCTTAATCTTGAATCCAGATAGGTCTTTTGCCCCTAATGCTTCCCTTGGAAGGCTGTTCCAGAACTTCACTCCTCTGACAGTTAGAAAGCTTCATCTAATTTCAAGTCTAAACTTCCTGATGGCCAGTTTATATCCAGTTGTTCTTGTGTCCACATTGGTACGGAGCTTAAATAATTCCTCTCCCTCTCTGCAGAGGATGAATTTCACCCTCATGTTTGCTTCAAGTATTTGTTAATCACAATGTGATTGAACACTCAAGTCATATGACAATGTTTCTGTTATCTAACCATATGACTCCCAGGCCTACACAGAGCTTTCAACCTGGACTTCCTGAAAGTTACAAGTGCGATCTATTGGATCTATTTGCACCGTGAATACAAATTTGCACATGAAAACATGACACTTTTCTTACAAACAGATTTGTTTGACTACTTGCAGACAGCAAAGAAAATAGGTCACAAATATTATAAAGGAAATGCTGTTTTATTTGAATGCATTTTCAAACACACATTTTTGCAGTATTGGTTCCACTCTACTCTGATAAAAAATATGAAAAACTGCAAATAGACAGCATAATATGGCCCCTGGTTCAGCAAGGTACTTAAGCATGTTCCTATCTTTAAGCATGATTGGTTCAAGTGAAAATCAGTCATGCAGCATGATCAGCAAAGTCAATGGGACTACTCATACTTAAGTTAGGCAATTGCAGAACTGGGGCCTAAATGAGCAGCTGGTAAATTACCTGACAAAAAATATTATATGGCTTGATTTTAGCTATAAATGCCACTTTATCTCTCAGTTATACCGAGTTAAATATGGAGTAACTCTTATTTCAATGGGATTGCTGCAAATTTACACCAGTGTAACAGAGCAGAATGTGGCTTTATATTATTGGAGGTCAAGAGATATGGCAAGAAATACTAAACTTGGCTGAAATAAACCGATTTGAAAGTCTCTATAAGTGTTACCCAACATTCTTGGGAGAAAGAGAAACCTAGATTACACCCTCAGTGTTGCTCAGCATCTGCAGCTGAGTTTTCTGCAGCATAAAGATGCTTGTAGAAATGGAATTTGAAAAGATCTGCAATATGGATTTCCCTATGCATTATATACAGATTAGTATATGAGGTACAAGTCTCCCTGAGAAAGATAATCATCTTATAATATTTAGTTAGTTAACTAAACCAACAGTTATTGTGTTTTTAAGTATCATGACTTATCAATAAGATCCCCAGTTTGATTAATTCTAGCCTGATGCTAGTGCTAGCAAAAAGATTTTTTAAAATCAATTATAACTAAAGAGCTTACCCAGATTGATGCATCTGTGGCCCCTGGAAGCTTAACCTTGAAGTTGTGTCCTATTCAATGAATGGTTGAAGAGTGTCTTTTATAATTAAATTTCCAGATAGTGACTTTGGTATTAACATAGTAAGTAGAAGACTAATTGAGGAGGTTGATCTATAGACAGGCTGACTTGCCTTGAGTTTTTAACTTTTACCAGGGAATTCACTCGGAATGCCATAGATTGCATTTCATACACTATATAACTGAGAATGAATATACAATTTATATCTACTCCTTAGAAATATACTCAGTGTCCATCACATGAGCACTGGACACCTTGCAATATTAAAAATAGAGCTCTACTTTCTCAAGAGGGGCTAGTATCTCACCTTCTTGCCAGTAACAGTCCAAAGCTTTGCTGCTCAATCCATGAATATCATGGGCCTGTCTTACAGGTGGCTGAAAACAGCTCTGCAAGCCATACCCCAGTTATCAAAACTGAATTAAACTCAACCAGAGGAGATAGTATTCCCTCATGCTTGAACACTGTTCTCTTGGAATATGGCATACGTCAGTTCAAAATCATTTGATCTTACCTGTGAAGTCATCAAAAAATACCTCATAAATCAGTATAGTAATTTTGGGCAAATCCGGGATTTGAGTCTAAGCTCACACCAGTTTTACACTGGTGTAATGCCATTGACTTCAGTAATGCTAGGCTGATTCTTACCCATTGACAGAAGAAGGACTGCTGTAGATGGTACCCAATCCATCTATTCAGGAGAGCCATAGGGTTAGGCAAATAAGGAATTCTCCTCCCCAAAAGCTTCAGTACAATCCTTCTGTTGTGGGTTTGGCCCTTCTCCCATGAAGATGATAGACTTTTCCCCATAGAAAAAAGTAATATCTCCCAAAATTACTAAAATACTAACTGGGGAGTATTTACTGCTAAAGATGCCACTTAAACAATTACAACTAGAAACATACAGTCCCCAAGTTTCTAGACATCCAATACGAAATTAGTGATTGGTGAAAATAGATCATTAAATCTCCTGCAGTTTAAGATGCAATTACACACTTCACAGACTTGACTTCTAGACTTCTATTGTCTAGAACTGTCTAACCTCAAAGAAGGTTATGTGGTTATTGTGATAGGAGATACAAGGTGAAGGGTCTTAACTACGTAAATAGTGTGCTTTTCTCACAACAGCTGCAATGCTTGAAATATGTAATTCCATTACAGAATGCCATTGTTTCAACAGAAGCAAAAGTAATAAAGCCAATAAGATCCTAAATATATTGTTCTTGTCCCATTTGTGTGGGATTAGATTTTTCTCTCACTCCTGCCTTACGTTCCATAGTTGTTTGCAATGCTCTCTCATATATCATGAGACAAACATGGCTTCAAGGTGGGCAATTCTCATCCAGTGCACTAAATGCCCTGATAACTATGTGGATAACACCAGACAATCACTACGCTCTTGAATGAGCCCACACTGAAAACTGGTAAAAGACAAAAAACACCCTATCACTGTGAGTGAACAATTTTCACAAAACTATCATATCTGGCCTCTCAGTTCTCATGCTCAAGGAAACCTGCATGCCATCTTCAAAAGATGATCCTGACAGCTTAAATTCATAATGTTGCTAAATACTAAAAGTTATGGTCTTAAAGACACTGGATTTATGGTTTATTACAACAATCAGTAACCCACTAGTCTTGTGTTTTTGTCCTATGACGTCAGGGGTGTCAGCAAGCCACTTCCCTTTGAATAGTCCCTTAGTAGAGGTGTTAACTTCTTCTGCTAAACAATCTATTCCACGTAGTATTTAGCTGTGACACTCCCAGACCTGAAAAAGAGCTCTGTGTAGCTCAGAAGCTTGTTTCTTTCACAAACAGAAGCTTGTCCAGTAAACAATATTATCTCACCCACGTTGTTGCTCAATAGACCATAGATCATAACCTCCCCCAAACCAAACAGAATCAATAGTATTTTTCTTTGTGCTACTGCATGCAGCTCTGAGAATACTGGGAAATAAAATGGGAGAAATATACTTTGAGATATCTATGGAAGAAGACCAATAAGTATCATTATTCTAATTAGCTGGTGAAATAGTTAGTTTCTCCCCTGCCATAATTTTCTGAAACAGGGGTATTCTCTCCTTAACAAATATACAGCTATCGATACAGATATATGGAATACTAGCTCTGCAAAAAAGGGGAGTGCTTTATAATTAATTAAAACATACCATCAAAGGTATCTCTTATGGCACAAGAACATCTTTGCTGTATGGGAGCCAGAACTAGAGTTTTGTTTCAACGTTCTCTCACAGGATTGTACTTTTATATGATCAGGGATATCCCTGATGGTATGTATTAATTTATATTGGCAGCAAGCTTTGGAAGACAGCCATTAGCCAGCTTTGCAAGTACAGAGAGTACAGCTACAGATGTTGTAGCAGCAGGTCTTGAAAATCAGGAACCTGGAAAAAAAGATATGGACTTGATCTTTTTAGTCTTTATCCATACATTTCTAAAATACACCCATCACACTACTCCCTGGATGCATATATAGTCTTAAAACTATATGAATATATGTTATTGTTGTTATTATTAACATTAAACGAAATTACTCCATAAATTAAACTATAATTGCATAGAACAAGAATGCTAAATCATTCCAGATTCTGGTATTTACAAACTTCGTTGGTAACTCTGTTTCTTTATTTAAAAGAACAAAAATTAGCATGCAGAAAAATCCCAGCATTAAAATTACGAAATCAAGGACTCAGAAGCAAGAAGCACAACTTGGCTTATTCAGTAAATCTTAGTGGGAGAGATTGCCCTTGGGCCAGTGAACGAAATGGCAGTGTTTCATAACTCCATTGTTGGTAATGGCATAAGGTTCCGTGTATGTTCTCTTTTGAATATATGTTGTAAAATAAGACATCTTGTTTAAATTTAAGAAAATGCTTCATTTTGCATTCTTGTCCCAGATATATTCTGGTTTTAGGCATATTAGCTGTGGTCCTAGCACATCACCTTTTTTGCTTCCCGCTTCCACCCATGGTTTTTCTTTTTTTTTTTTTTCTTTTTTTGGTGGGGGAGAACCCAAAATAGAAGTGTCTCTGAGCATAGAGCAGAGCACCAGACAGGTCCATTGAAAAGATGCCGTTGGGGATGAGGAGCTAGATATCCTAATAAATACATTTATGTTTTACCTCTGGCACTTACTACTGAATGATACTATGGGATTTAGCATTGCGATAATATTTTAATGCAAAGGTGAAAAGTATGATGTACACAGTGACATGACCTGTAGTAAGGAAAAATGAATTAGAGTCAGGGATGGATACAAAATAAAAGATTAGTTGAAATGAGAACTCTACCAGGCACAGATATAAGATTGGATGTTTATGGGATCCTACACTGAGGAGTGACCTTATTTAGGAATACTATGTCGGGGCCTTTTCCAGTTACTGACCAATTATCCCTCAAATCCACATCTGTTCCAAACCCGAATTAAAGTCAAAGATATAATTTAGACTAAAAATAACTTTTGTAAGACTCAGTTTATTCAGTCTAAATATCCCAAATTTGAAAATTAATTCATTTCAATTGTTCATACTGCACCCTAACCCAACTGAAACCAATTCCAATAAGAAATGATGTTAACTCTCATTATTATTGATGCATATCTTTAAATTAACCCACTGAATTGCCAATCACATACTTTACCTTCTGGGAACTGGACTGTGAATTTCAATGGTTGGGGGGAAATGTGTTTCGGAGTTATTACCCCATCAGGTAGTGGCACAGGAAATAATATGTTTTTGCAATCTGAGAGTTTTAGTTTAAGTAGTGTAATGACATGGATATATACAGTGCCATGTGTAAGGAAAATGAAGCATGAAGTAAGCTGTAGCTCACGAAAGCTTATGCTCAAATAAATTGGTTAGTCTCTAAGGTGCTACACATACTCCTTTTCTTTTTGCATAATGAAAATGAAATCAAACAAGATAAAAATGTATGTTATTTTTCAATCTTGCTCATGCAAACATAACTCAAAATATAATGGATTAACATTACCATTTTAAATGGAGTTTTGCATGTCATGCTTTTTATTACTATGGCCAACCCTCCCTCCCTCCTACTCCCACACAGGCAAAAGTTGCAGAAGGTCTTTAGAAGTTTAAACCAATATTAAATTCATTATTAGTCTCAAATTTCGAAGCTTTAATGTTAGAATTAATAGCTGTCAATCCCACAGAGAAATAGTTCCTTTTAAAAGACTGCCAGCTCCATTCAGGGACTACTTAAATTGTGTTCTAGCTAATAATTTAACAGTTCAAAAACAGAACTTTGAAATGAATTATGATTTTAGAGCACACTAAAGACGTTTAAAAAGTTCTCCAAGGTACAAACAATATATGTAATAGTTGTTTAACATATTTCAAGATCATTCAGTTATGGATGGAAGCTTCAGATGGTTTAATTCTTAAAAGGTGAACAACAAGCTTTTGCTTAATCATAAAAAATTAAAGCAAGAAGAAGAAGAACTGTTTTAGATCCCAACTCACTGAGGGAACATACATGTAAACTTACACTACAAACACATTTACATTTTAAAACAGAATGCTGTGGGGGCCAGACAACATCTGCAGGAATGAAAGATGGCTCAACGATCCCCTGCCTGGGGCCAGGCACAAATGCTGTAACTACACACCCTGACTGTGTGTGTCTAGCACTGTTGCCAGCACTAGAGTGTCCAAGTGGCAAGGCACCACTGTTCCTCCTCACTGAGCAGCAGAGCTGGGCCAGTGCAGAGGAGCACACACGCTGCACAATGTAAAAAGAGTGGTGGTGCACACCTCCAGAACTTCTGGTGAAATTCTAGCAGCCAGAATGCCTTTGGGGAGTCTCACTGCTGCACAGCCTATGTGTGTCCCTAAAGAGGGCTCTGGCTTCAAAGCTCCATTTAGGCCTGCATTTCAAAGTATGATCCTCTTTCGCTTGCTTGCCAATTCCTGTGAGCTCAGTTCTGTGTATCTCCTACAACAGATGGTCATAGAATCTCAGGAATTAAAGATGAAAAAACACCTATCTGGAAATTTTGTCCATCTTCTGCCAGTGCCAGGTTGACTGGGTTATAGGAAACAGACTGGTTGGGTCACAGGCCAAAATGCTACTCTACCAGGATAGACACCAATAGGCATGCAAGAGTGTAATCTATAGAGTGTGTTTTAATGCGTTGTAATCCTGGTAGCACATGAGGTATAATGCCTTGAAAGGTGCACAGACCTGTTAGACCAGGCAAAAAGACCAGAAAATGTACCAGAAAAGAAAGGATGATAACAGTATCTCTAGCATCCTAAACTACGCCACATTTGCATTACAAATGGAGCAATAGAGACCTGGAAGTGTTGGGGAACCTTGATGGATGAGCATGAGGAGTAGAGAAGGCTCAGGGCACCATGAACTCATAAGAGTTTACACTGTTGTCAACTCTTGCAATTTTATTATGTGCCTCCTGATAACTGATTCCAAAAACTTGGACTTCAAGAAAAATACCATGTGATTACACGAGAATCTCCATTTCACGTTTTTTGTTTTGTTTTGTTTTTTAAAGTTTCCAGCTCTAATGGTTGTGGAGACAAGCTGGAAAATGTTAACTGAGTGTATGCTATAGCCTCTAAAACCCAAAGGTTTTAGAACCTCTAAAACCCAGTAGAGAGAATCCCCAAATGTATTAGATAAACAAATAAGTATCCATCACATAAGTTAAACTAATTTCATGAGTTGGGGGCCTGACCCATGATTTTTGAGTTGATAATACTAGGACTTGGGTGAGTGGAGGTGTCTGAAGCTGAGTGGGGCTGGAGTAGGCAAGGGGAACCCTGTAGCCAGGGGTTGAGTGAGAAAGGAGATGGGGTGAGAAGGTGGAGTTGGGGCAGCCAAAAGTTTCTCTCCACAGCCTTCAGTGTTTTTAGGACTGAAATTAGGAGTTGGGGACTGCAACATTTGGGAAGTCAAGGCCTCAAGGTTCTAGAGGAAGATCAGGGAGATTCAGGCCCTCTCATAAAGTTGCTTAAGCATTTAGCTTCCTGGTGTTAGCAATCCAAACCAGATATGATAATGGGCCCCTGCAGCACTAGATCTGACATAAGTCTTTGAACCCACCTCCCCCACAAAAAAAATTCAGGGGCATGTGGGGATGGATCAAGTTTTCTAGTGTTATTCGTGTGTGAGCATTCAATTTGGTTCACATAGGTGATCACATTCAATCCAATATTTTTAGCGTGATCACATACCTATCACATATATTTTTGTTCCCCATGGGGTTATTTTAAGAGGTGATGCATTTAGTTAAGTTTGATGGTTGTATAACACTGTCTGAGAAGGGTTGGCAGGTGAAAGATTGAATTTCCCAGGGAAGGATTGCATCCCCACTCTTTGCTAGGTATTGGTCAGAACACACTAATTGGATAAGTTGAAAGTTTCAGACTGAACCAGGGGAAAATGTAACATGCTAACCGAAAGCTAATTATGGTTAGCTAGCAGTTGACCACTAGATATTCTGAGCCAGATAAAAGGAGGAGAACTGGGTAAGCCATAAGTGTTTTCCTCACAGGCTAATAGGAACTAAAGTTTTCAGTCTATACTTAGGATTGGCAGAATTTTATTCTTATTTTTATCATTATCCATTATCCATTGGAATGATAACTGTTATTCCAATGGATAATGTTTGTTGTTAAGCATTTTTTTCCAATTTTTATGTATTTAAAGTTTCATAGTTGAGGTAAATTATGGGGGAGGGGAGTGTCAGACAATCATTAAACGACAGTAGATTCTCAAATTCATAAAGTTAAAGCTTTGTAAGCGTTAAAACGAACTGACAATATTATGTCAAAATATAGCAAATAATGACCTTTAATTAAAAACTTAATAAGTTCTTAAGCTTAATAAGTTTCTTACTTTTCCTTTTGCATGTGTACAGTTAAATTGATGCTCGACATTTGCAAATAAAAAAAATCAAATCCTACCAAGCCTAGATATACCGTAAAAACTGCAGATGAATGCACTCTGAATTTGTTCAGATTGGCTTATTTCACATGGGAAGTTTAGCTGTGGAATAGGGCAGTCATTAATAAAGCAGAGTGAATGTGATGGGCTTTCTGAATTTCTTCTGACATTTAGTAAATCATACTGAACACTACCTTTGAAAACCACTTCTATTATCATCTCCCAGCGTTTGCTAATGTAAGGTGCTACTCTTTCCTTCTCTCTTTCACTACATATTCATCTGAACTAAAGAGTTGACACTTATATCACCTGCCACCCATGACGGCAAGAGACCATGCCTTATATTCATCTCTGCTGTCTAGGGTATTGATAGCTAGGTACATTTATGCTATCCTCATTGAACTGAGATATGGGTTTGTTTGTCAAACAATATTTTGTATTGCTATGGATTTGCTGAGCAATGTGTTCTGGAAACTTAAAACCAGAATTGAGCAAACAGAGGAAAAAGTCTTCCATGGATATTTATTCATTTCTGTTTGACCATGCTTACAGCCTTTTTGTGTTTGTCCTCTTGCAAACGAACCCACCCCAATGTCAGTATGCTGGATTTAGGAGATAACCAAGCAAAGTGGGGAGTCCCCACCTTGATAAGAGAAGTGAAGAGCATAATCCACTGTGTTCAACAATTGCACACTAGACAGGAGCAATAGAAACGAGTAAGATACATTAATATAGCTACACAATTTATTGAGATACATGATTAATTTTGAACTATAAATATGATCCACTCAAACTTTTAACAAACAGATTAAGGTGAGGTTTGAGGAAAATAGTCTCAATTATATTTTTCAGCTCTAATTGGTATATTAAAGCTCTATTTTTTTAAATGTGCTGTAATATCACCCTGAAATTTATTGAGCTTTGTGATTCTGGAACTTTTCTTGGGAGAGGGGAAATATTCTTGGCTTTGCTAAAAAAAAAATATTTCCTATGCTCATTCAAGTTCTATCAGCTGAGCAGGGCTGAAACACTGAGGATTTCATATTTTGTCTCCTGAACAACTATGGGCCTGAACTAGTTCAATAATACTTGAAGTCTTGTACTGAAGGCTATCAAGGGAACCTATTCAGTGTGAGCAAATCAGAGTAGAAGATGCCAGCTACATGTATATGCAAGATTCAGAGCAAATACCACAAAGTATACCCTGAAACCTGGAATAAAGCGCCAAGTGTTAGTTCAGGACTAGCCACTTATTTTATTACAACATCGTATATTTCTTTCCTCCTTTTTAAACTTTGTGACAGGAGAGTGGATTTTTCATGACTTGAGGTGCTCAAGGAATGCAAGCCAAGAGGAACTATAAAAAGTACTGCTGCATCTAACTGTGGCAAAGTGCCTGGAGGAGTACTGCAGGACTCACGGACAGTGATGAACCCTGTTTTGTTTTACATCTTTATAAATGATCTGGAGAAATATAGAAAAAAATGCATTTGTTCAACTTACAGACACCACAAAGGAGGGGGTTGTAAACAGACAGGAAAATTCAAGCAAGTGGAAGGAATGCAAGAACAGCAAAGACAAATCCCCTAAAGAGTAGTATGCATATGCTCAGTGATGAGCTGCCAAAATCTTAACAACCGGTTCCCTCCTCACCCCAGGAGGGACTCCTGCCTCACCCCCCGTGACCCCTGCCCCATCCACCCCCCTCCCCTGTCCCCTGCCTCCCCCAGAACTGGGCAGGAGGGTCTCGTGGGCCACTGTAGTGGATGCCCACTCCACCCCTAAGAGCCAGAGGGACCTGCCGGGGGGCGAGGTGGAGAGTCCTGGTGGGGCTCACCTGGGGCGGCTCCCAGGAAGCATCTGGCAGATTGCTCTGGCTCCTAGGGGCGGGGCAGGATAGCGAAGCTAGGGGGGGAGCACAGGGAGTGGCCACTCCCTCCACTGATCACATCAAAAGTGGCGCCTTAGGCACTGACTCCATGGGTGCTCCAGAGCTGGAGCATCCATGGGGGAAATTTGGTGGGTGCAGAGCACTCACCGGCAGCTCCCCACCCCGCATCTGGCCCCAGCTCACCTCCGCTCCGCCTCCTCCCCTGAACGCGCCGCCCCGCCCTGCATCTCCGCCCCCCTCCCCCCGGCAAGAAGCAGGTGGCGGCTTCGTGCTCAGGCCCAGTGAGGCGGAGGCAAGCTGGGGCGGGGAGCGGTTCCCCTGAGTTACCTGCTGTGGCACAGGCGGCCCTCCTCACGTGCCCCCCCACCCCACCTCACCTCCGCTCCACCTCTCTGGGCCTAAGCAGGAAGCCGCTGCTTGCTTCTCAGCCCTCCCAGGCTTCCCGCATGAACAGCTGATTCGTGGGAAATGGGTGGGGGGCAGAGAAGCAGAGCAGGGCAGTGCATTCAGGGGAGGAGGCAGAGAAGAGGTGAGGTGAGCTGGGGCCAGGCAGGGAGCTGCCGGTGGGTGCTGTGCACCCACCAAATTTTCCTCGTGGGTGCTCTAGCCCTGGAGCACCCATGGAGTCAGCACATAAGGCGCCACTTTTGGCCAGTTGTTAAGTTTAGAAGCCCTTTTAGAACCAGTTGTCCCTCACAGGACAACCGGTTCTAAAAGGGCTTCTAAATTTAACAACCAGTTCCAGCGAACTGGTGCGAACCGGCTCCAGCATATGCTTACTTAATATTCCAAATTTCGGCAAGATAATAATTTAAGATAATTTGTATAGAATGGAACAGAACAGAATAGAATAGAGGTAACCAGAAAATAGAAGGTCTGCCTCTGGGGAATGATAGCAAACAAAACATTAGAAAAATGGCTGAAATTATATAATGCCTTGGCAAAACAAGGCAATGCTATCTTGGGCTACATTCACTGAAGTATGACTTGCAGAAAACAAGGAGGGGACAATCCCTGTGTGTTGCACTATAAAGAACAGAGAAAGTAGTTCAGGGTATCATTGCCTTGTTTTGCTTATAAATGAAACAGCAGAAACAAAGATTTAGGCTTGGTGACAGGAAAAATCTGAACAATAAGATCAGTTATTCTGTGGAATAGGCTTAAGCACAGGCAGGGAGACAGACTGGGTAAAGCAATGATGACAGAGGTAGACTTTTGGAAGTAAGAATGATAGTACTAGGAAGAGCGAATGGGTTTTATTTTTTATATTTGGGTTTTTGTTTAGTGAAACTTATGATGATATGAGGCCCCAATTTGATTGCACTGGAAAAAAGAGCTCTGTATAACCATTAAGTTCAAGCATAAATAATGCTTAGCAGAGCCCTCTGTATACCACCCTGACAACGTGTCTCAGTCATGATCTAGAGGAAAAAGTTTCCTCCCTTGTGTCCATTCAGTTATTGGCATCTTCGCTAAGACTGACAGCAAAAAGTACTGGACTAATTATGGCGCTTCTGTGATACAAACACCAGCTTGCAAAGAATTGGATTGACAAATTCACTGTTTGCAAGCTTCATATCAGTGTTAATGGTGGTAACTTTTGTCCAATTCTCATTCTACGTTGGATTGAACTGGTGATAAAAAAAACCTGAAGATATTGCCATTTTCCTGTTCCATCCAAGAGCACAAGAACCACTCTTAAAGTTTCAGTTTAGCAGGCCATTATTTAAAGTGGCCATCTGGGAACAATGTAAGATATGACCAAAGCAGTTTCACCCAGTACCACATATGCCTTCTTCCAGCAGATGTATCTGTGGAAATTCAATTGTAAAGAAAATGGTTTAAAATGTACTGTGCCCATCTAATTATAATTAGCTTTGCACATGTAAAAGTCTAAATATGATACATATGGCTCTGAATCTTTACTCCTACGTGCATGCCCATGATAGTATTCAACCTTCACAGAATGTGTGTGAGATGCAAATGTGGAGCATCTGTCAGATGCTCCATAATTTAGTTAAATAAAACTTCTTCAGATCAGGTCCATGAAGACAGAAGCTGTGCAAATTATCTTACAAAGTTTCGCTAATCCACTTGAATCCTGACATGTAACTTTTGATTTGATGTTTCGATTGACTGATAGGATACCCCTGTACACTTAGCTACCACTTAGGGACAAGTGAAGTAACTGTATGTTTGAGACCTAGCAATCCAGCACAAGCTCTGCAACTTGTAGATTGGCCCTATTGTTCCCTCCAATCCCACTGCTGGGGGAGTGGTCAGAGCTTCCAGACCTTCCACCACTACCGTCTATTTCATATTAATCTCCCTCATGTAAGGTAGTTTTCAAACACTTTAATTTTGAAGTAATAATAAATAAATAATAAACACACACACACAAATTAAAGCTGACTACAACATAGACTTAACTAAAGGAATAAAGTCTGTATAGTACAAAATGCACATTTGAATTAGAAACACTACTCAGCTAGATATTGTTTCACAGTACAATGGAAGGACCTCTAAATGAAATAATTCTTAACCCTAAACATTTAACATATGTAACTAATGCTCACCCCAGTTGTTACTGGCAACTTGGAGTCAGTTATTCCTGAGTAAATATTCACTTGCATAAATACATTGAATTCAGATTCCTAATAAATACATGAATTTAAGTGCAATACAGAGTAAAATTTCAGCCTTAATAACTAGTTATAAAAAATGAAAGAAAAATATAATCACAGGAAAAGAATTCAAGGATTTTGAGGATTGGTGTAAGTAAAATACTGTAACAAAGTATGCTGTTTGGTCAGGTTCTGCTCACTTTCTGCATGTTTGGATTGGATCAGGATAGATATAAATTAGTTAACCATAATCAGAATATAAGTAGGTGGGACATGCAATCATCACTAGAATACTTACCCAGACAAAAGGCAACATTATGATACTTTCAATGGACAACAGACCAGGTAATATGTAAGCATAACAGGAAATCTCAAGTTTGTCCTAAGCAAAATACAGCTGCACTTTGAAAAACAAAAAATAGTTACTTTGCAAAATGTAGATTTTTCCAAATGAATGAATCAGTTGCTTTTTATCCCAATATTTGTAATAACAATGTTGTGCCTAAAACACCCACAGAACTGATGTGATATTAGAGTGGATGTCATTTTCACAATCAATATTCCCTTTGGAGGGCATGATACTGAACTAGCTGTAAAAATATTGTAACACATTTTATTTACATGCTAAGAGACTGTTCTTGTAATATTGTGAATAAAGATTAGTCAGGATATTCAGTTGTAATTTCTACAGCAAACATTGCTCATTAGCCTGTCCATAGGGGTACAATTCTACTGCTGTATGTGGGGATAACATATATGCATATGAGGAAGGTAAGTTCTTGGGCACAGGACTGTGTCTATGTGTTTGTTCAGTGGCCAGCACAATAGAGGCCTTCCAGTCTTAATGGAGGCCTTCAGGCAGAAATGTAATACTATTGATAATACTACTAATAAATCGCAGACCTGACTCAGTGCCCATTGAAATCAACAAGAGTCTATTACCTTCTGTGGCCATCAGATAAGGTCCTTGTCACAATAAGTCAAGAAAAGTAAGAGTTAAGATTATCAGCAATGTTAACTCAGACATATTGCATAAACTGCATGTTTGATAAACAGTGACACATTTATACATTTAAACAAACAAGTAGCATGTATGTGCTAAGTAGCCAAGTTAACATTGCTGCTGAAATCTCAATTTTTTGCATTTCATGTGTTTGTGACTAACTCTGCAACTTTCATTTTGCATTAATAATTAATTGCATTGGATTACCTAGGTCTTTTTAAAGAAAAATTTAGATGAAAAAGGAAGAGAGAAAACCCATATCTGTTCAGCTGGAAGTTACAGCTTTACAGCAGATTTTATCAGCTCTTAAACTAAGCAGTCCACATTTAGTGAGCTACATGCATATGTCCAAACTACAAGTCCAGCCTTACAAAAATTGTCAGGCACAGTGCTTACTATACACGATTTATCCCATTGAAATCAATGGGATTTTTCCCAGGGGTGAGCATTGTTGACAGCAACATGTGCTGGCAAGATCAGGCCTTTCCATGTTTACTTCTGTAATGTAACTGTAACACGGAAGGAGATTTTCCAATGTAGACTTTGAGGTACATTGATAGGAAATTCAATGTCATCCACATATAAAAGACAATTCAATACCACCATGTTATCTTCCCCTAACTGTATAACATAGATCTTAACAGGTCTGCAGAACAGAAACCTGTGGAATGCTACATGAGCGAGTCGCAAAGGTATACGAGCATTTACCCAAATGTTCCCTCTGGGTTCCTTTAAGAAAGATTAGGAATTCCATCCATCCCTGTTAGGGTCCACAGTACAGCTGGATGTTTTTTTTTTTTTCAAATAGTAAATTCACTCAAATGCATTTTGAGGCACGAAAACTGTTTGCAGAATTTGGGTCAAATTCAGCAAATAGTTTTGCCCTGCAGCCACCCAAAAATTCAATTCTTTCTCCCCCAGAGTTTGAACCGAACCATTTTGAAACAAAACATTTTTACTTTGTTTCAAAACAGTGTTTTGTTTCAAAATTTAGCAATATTAAACGGAAAGATAAAGAGACGTGGGATAAAATCCTGGCCCCAATGGAGTCAATAAGAGGTTTATTATTGACTTCAGTGTGGCCAGGATTTCATCCTTGATCTTCATCACCAGGAGGAGATCAATCAACATACCAAGTGCAGTCACTACATTATACCCAGGCCTATAATCAACCAATACCTTGAAAAAACTCCAGGCAAGACCAATGAGATTGGTATTGATCTTGAAAGTTTACCACACCTCCATTTTCCTCTTCTTTATTAGCTCATTGAGCTCTCCAGTTTCTTTGCCCATTTGATTCTTGTTC
The DNA here is from genome assembly GCF_965140285.1 of Lepidochelys kempii. Classification (NCBI taxonomy): domain Eukaryota; kingdom Metazoa; phylum Chordata; order Testudines; family Cheloniidae; genus Lepidochelys; species Lepidochelys kempii. The sequence continues at coordinate 183,194,461 of NC_136380.1, forward strand.
TCAAAATTTGTTCTGAGAAATGGTTGGTTCTAATGAGATAGGATGGGGCTTAAGGACACCCACAAAATTCCATGAATTGTCATATGTATATATTAAATCATTGCAATATCATCCTAACTAAGAGAGCTGGGTCATTCATTGAAATAATTTATCAACTGAATGTAGTTTTCTTTTAATAACTATGCTTACTGTTCCTTATTGATTAGTCACCAAAGCCCTTGTTTTTGCTCCTTAACTGGATGATGAACGCTGTTCATGAGATACCTGTGATCACATACAAATATGGGTATTCATATAAAGAACAAACATTTGTGCTAACATATTCATTAGCACTAACAAATTCATTTGCACGAATGTTAGCAAATCAATTTTAAAAATGGGTATAAATCATGTTCGAACTGATCACCTTTTAAAAGTTCTAGCAGATGTTCATGTGTACCGTTTTCCAGGATTTAACAACGTCTAAATGTCACTAAGATGTAGATATTGATCATTCACAGAGTATTTTTCACATCACAAGTATATACACCAACTACAACTTTCCTTCATATCTCTCTCACATCACCACTTCCTGAATCTAAGGAATTGCCATGTACATTTTCTAATTATAACATATTTGAAATGCTGGCAATTTAGTAGTTGTAGGGACATAACTTTTAGAGGCTTTTAAAAGTGAATCATACCACTGTTGATTAGCAGTTCAATGGCATATCGGCATCAATGTCTCAGTATAAAGCCACTGTCCATATTTGAAGCTCAGTACCATATAATTAATTTTTAGAAGATGTATCTTAAGTACCATGTGTACAAAATATTAGCTCATATTTTGCAACTGCAATTTTGGCTGCTAGAAAGAGCTGTACCCAATTTCTTAACGAAAGGTCAGAAAAGAGCAATAAAGCTACGAAGAAACAGGTTCATTTTTCTATTAATGAACAGCAACTACCATCCTGACTTAGGAAAATATAGATGACTCACAAGTTAATAGGAATCCTGAAACTTAGGGATGCAGCCTGAATAAATGAGAATATTATCTAGTGGGAGTGGAAAAATAAACAATATTAAGTAGCTTCAGGAATGCTTTAAGTTGCTAAACTGTAGATTTGTACAGTCCACCCAGAGCATAAAGGAAAAAAAAAGTCTTTGGTAGTTTAAGTTCTCATTTGAGCATCAAATTGTACTGTAGGCAATAAGGCTGTGCTGTTTAAAGAAAAGAGGGCAATCTTAACTAATTTAAACCAACCCCCAACATAAAATCATGCTAGTGTTCCTATGTGGATCATAAAGAACTGTGAGAATGTTAGAGTAATTGTAAATTTAAGTAATGTTTATGGCCCCTTTCAGAACTAACCCTAGATTTTATACTAATTAAAATATATAGTAATAAACCCTGTGTTCTGCTCATCTCAGCACAATAATCTGGCTTGTTCTGTCTATTCTGCACTTATCAGCTAGGTACATGAACAACCATTGGCTGTGATTTCCTGCCCTCCCCCCTCCAATACCTTTCTTCAAGGATTTAGTGAATTCAGCAGCTTTTCAACCTCTGCCTTCAATTACAACTTCAAGTAACAGTAGATTCAAACACCTCAAAGACTTGAAGCAGTAACTTTTCATTTTAAGTGTTCTTTTAAAAAAGGCTAATAATGCAGAACCACAGAACAGTTGAATCCTTATGAAAGTTCATATGCTACAGCAGTGGTGGGCAACCTGCAGCCCATCAAGTAATCCTCTGGGTCACCACTTCCCGCAGCTCCCATTGTCCGGGAACGGCGAACTGCAGCCACTGGGAGCGGCCGTGCCTGTGGACGGTCAATGTAAACAAACTGTCTCGCGGCCTGCCAGAGGATTACCACAGGTTGCCCACCACTGTGCTACAGCATACCTGGCCAAGCCAAAAGACAATATTCAGTATTATAGTAGTGACATTGAAGGACCCTATTCATCACTTAGAAATGTAGCATGTAACTCAGATTTTTGTACGTTGAGAAGAGTGCATATGGAATGACAATGCTAGCTCCTTTTGCTCTCTTCTGGAGTATCACATACAGATAATGTTTATGTGGAAAAGGGGAGAGAAGAAAACAGGAGAGGGAAATGAACCCACTAAGATGAGATTGCCTTTCTGAGACAATGTAAGTTGAGCTGTGTGAAATTACAGATGAATATTTTATAGTTTAAAAAAAGGTAAACAGAATGACCTGTCAGCCTGATATTGATCCCAGGAAACACAATGGAGCCATTGATATGGGATTTGACTAATAAAGAATTAAAGGAAGGTAACATAATTAATGCCAATCAACATGAGTTTTTGGGCAATAGATCCTGTCAAACTAACTTGACATTTTTTTTATAAGATTACAAGTTTGGTTGATAAATGTCATAGTATTGATGTAAAATACTTAGACTTCTTTAAGGCATTTGATTTGGTACTGTGTGACATTTTGATAAAAAAAACTAGAGCATAAAATTAACATAGGGAACAATAAATGGATTTAAAACTGTCTGATAGGACTCAAAATGTAACTGTAAATGGGGAATTATCATTCAGCAGGTGTGTTTCCAGTTAACATTTTTGTTAATGATCTGAAATGAAAACAAAATCATTGATAAAATTTGCAGATGACAGAAAAAATGAGGGTATGGGGGAGTGGTCAATAATGAAAAGGACAGATCACTGGATTGCTTGATAAACTGGGTGCAAGCAAACAATATTCTATACATCTAGGAACAAAGAATATAAGCTGTACTCACAGGATAGCTCTTCTCTGACCCCTCTCCAATTTATCAACCTTCTTCTTGAATTGTGGGTACCAGACCTGGACACAGTATTCCAGCACTGGGGCATCAGTGCTAAATACAGAGGTAAAATTATTTTTTTATATATAATATAAAAATATAAATATGTTTTTATAATAATTTTACCTCTGTATTTAGCACTGATGCCCCAGTGCTGGAATACTGTGTCCAGGTCTGGTACCCACAATTCAAGAAGAAGGTTGATAAATTGGAGAGGGGTCAGAGAAGAGCTACAATAATGATTAAAGGATTAGAAAAAATGCCTTACAGTGGTAGACTCAAGGAGGTCAATCTAGTTAGCTTAATAAAGAGAAGGTTAAGGGGTAACTTGATTACAGTATCAACATGGGGAACAAATATTTAATAATGGGATCTTCAGTCTAGCAGAGAAAGGTATAACATGATCCAATGGCTGAAAAATGAAGCTAGACAAATTCAGACTGGAAATGAGGTGTTCATTTTTTAAACAGGGAGCATAAGTAATCATAGGAACAATTTACAACAGTCATGGTGGATTCTCCATCACTAATAATTTATAAATCAAGATAGGATGTTTTTCTAAAGGATATGCTCTAGGAATTATTTTGGGGAAGTTTTCTGGTTTGTGTTATGCAAGAGGTCAGACAAAATTATCATAATTGTCCCTTTTAGACTTGGAATGTAAGAATTCTTTTGCTCTGCCACAGCACTTTAACTCTTCTATATGGGCTTCACTGTCTAGAGATCCACCCCCTCCCTGGTGTCCTTTATCCAACCACCCAGAAGTCTTTTTAAGCCTCTTCATAGGTCCTTTCACCAGCTTTTGCAGAAGTCCCTCCCAGGCTCTTGGACTGGAAGAACCTAACGCTCCTGCACCTTTTCTTCTATATAGGCACATCCACAGTAAGTCTCTCACCTTCCCCCACTTTCTTACTCATCTGCTTATAACGATCCCAGATTCTTTCCCTGAGAGATCTACCACTCCTTTCAGTCTTGACTCCCATCTACACCTTCCAGAAGCCCCTGTTCTTTGCTAAAACTAGGGTCAGAGCTGTGCCAAGCCTATAACCTGCCTTAAAAAGGCCAGCAAATGTCTTGCTGATGAGTGGAGCTGGGTTTATAGCTATGCAGAGGAAGAGAGCCAGATTCCAAGTGGTCTAGTCCATGAGAGACCAAAATCCCCAATCACCAGTCTGACAAGGGCTCTATGTTTCCTAGAACTATTATTTGGTTGTTGTGCTTTTCTTTGATCTTGTGACACATGTAAAGTGTCCAGACTGGTCTATTTGGTACCATAATTCATCATCTTCCATATCTCTAAAACTACTTATAAAATAAATAAATATCTAACTGATGATGAAGTGCCCCTCATGATAAATGCATTATGCATTATTTCACGACCAGTGCAGTTGGTAGTTATATAGGAGACTACGATGAAGCAAGCTTCATATGTTTCTTCCCTTAGGTGAGCCTTTTTAAAGTTTTTCTCTAATGGTTTACTTGCCTCCTGTGTACTTATGAATATTTCATTACAATATAGCATATTAAATCCATTTTAGCTGTGCTCTTTAAAATATGCTAATTATAAATGCAGTGTAAGCAGGGTAGGGGGGAGAGGAAACCCTTTAAGGAGATTCTGATGTTCCCAGATATTTTATATTGCTGCCCAGTGTGTATAACATGAGGCTGCTCTGCAAGGAATTGTAGTGGTGCCCTTCACTGTAATTTTAACTCTTTCAGATGGCAGGCGCTCTTTATGTTTGCCAAACCATGATTACTTTTACTGCAGTATCAGGGTTTTCTATCACTAAAGAAGACTGTCCCAGATTATTAGCTCATGCTTTCTCTTTGTCTATATGCAGACAATACCATTTCTAGAGCTGGGTGGGAAATGATTATTTAGCCTCTAATAAATTTCAACAAGAACTATTTGTTGTTGAAAATGTTCAAACTTGTATTTTAAAAAAGTGCCCAAATCTCAAACAAAACCCAAAACCAAAACAAAAAAGCCTTTAAATTGCTGGAAACAGATATTTTCAGTTTGACAAAATTTAATTTTTTCTCAGTTTTTCAAATGATCAGTTTTTCAGTGAAAACATCCATCAACAATTTAGTGAACACCCCCTCCTGCCAGGAAAATAGCCTTTTAATTAAAAGGCCATGTTTGGTCAAAATGTTGTCAGTGGAAAAATTTCCAAATCCATTAAGAGTATCCTAGGGCCCTGGATTAGCTTCTTTAACTTGCTTCAAAAATATTTGAACAGAGCAAATGAACACCTGGAAAAATCAGCATGAAATAGCTACAAAAAAAACTGGGGGAAGAGAGATGAGGTCTTCTTTACCATGAGGCACTCAGAGAGGACTCCAACTCCTTCAGGATCTTCCACCCTGAGATGGTCTACCATCACATCTCATTGATTTGAGAATGCTAAGAGAGCTGAAGTTATTCACTTCAAAACAAGCACAAGTGAGTGTGGTTGTTAATGACAGTTCTGACTGGAGCTGTGTAAAAAAACAACCAACCAACCCACCCACCCACACATTGAGTTGCAGAGGTCCACACATTTTCTGTTTTCAAGCATCATAATTTCACACAGTTTAAAGACCAAACCAACCAATCCCAAATATCAAGTGGAAGCTTAACAGAAATCAAATTTCACTTGGTTTTATGACAAAATTATGAGAAACCATAAATCACTCTCCAGTTCACTTAAATAGTGAAACCAATGGAAACTTTCAATGAACCTTTTTCTTATTCAAATTTTTAACAATACCCTAAACAATGTGAGCTGTGTGTCTGGATTTAGGTCTGAAAACCGTGTACACCTCTAATCATTTCCAGTGCCTGGACAAATCTTGTGAGAACTATTTTAGTTGAGTCCCACTCAATTCAAATCAGAATAGAAATCATATAACATTTGGCCATTGAAGTATATTAAAGCAAACCTAAATTACTTAACGTTGTATTAAACATTTTCACTTTTCCCTGAACAAATCGTGTCTAGAAGAGAAATAATTTGTATAACAGATTACTACCTAGTTTTGATAAAACAGACTATTGCTACAGTAAAGGTACTATTTATGATTAACCAAAAACTTGGATTGTAAGTGCTTCAGGGCAGGGATCATCTTGAACCTACTGTGTCCTGACCTCTAGGCACTGCCACAAAAAAAAGCAAATATTATAAAGAGATTTTTTTTTCAAGTGCAAATAATATTAAAAGATAAAATAAGGGGAAATGATGAAGTATTTTGAACATTCTTGTATCTTAAACTCATGAATGGCAGTGGTTTAACAGCAACTATCAGCACTACACAAGGTGTGCAATGGAAGTGAAAAACTGCACAGGGAGTTTTAGATAAGCAGAATACAATCACCTGAAGTGGAATTTGATCATAAAACTGAGGTTACTATCCCATCCCTTGTGAGGAGTTTCAAACTGATGTAGCTTATTAAATTATTGAATCTGAACCTACAAATGTTGCATAGGGCATAAACAAGGCTCTGTCATATCCGTCTATCCTGGGCCACTCTTTGCATGGTCCTCTCCATGTCTATTTTATCTCCAACAAGTGTAAACAAAACAGAATTTTTCTACTAATTAACTCAGTTAAAACACAATTCTAGTGATGACCCTGTTTGTTAAACACAAGGTTATGTTTTAATGAGAATCTTAGAATTTCAGTACTTATAAATGTCAACCTATATAGACACAGAAGACCTATCTTCAATAGTCACACATCAATTAGATACCATGGTGATACTCTAGGTGCCATAGGAAAGCCTAAAGTACTTTAGATACACAGGCAGAGTCAAATAAGCAGTTAAAAATAAATTCAGGAGAAATGAATTTGAAAAAGGATCAGTTTGACATGATGAGAAATATTCAAGCTTTAAGAATCTAATAATGCATGGAAAGTGTTCAGCTGTTTAAAGGACTTAGCACTCAAAGCAAAGCCCAAATCATGTTTCTCAATAAGTAGTACAGAATGAAAGAAGTAATATGCCCAGTATGGAGTCCGACGGATAAGGTTTCTGATCTGCTGTTATTATGAACTACAGTACTATTTAACACACTAGGATTTAAATTAAAATAGAATCTGCAAAAGGGATTACTATTCCACAGCTCCTTCCACAGATTCTTAATGGCAGTTCTACCTAGATTTCCAATTTCAGTGCAGGATAAAAGAACCTTAAAAGCAACTTGAGGGATATTAGTCAATTCAGCTGCAGTCTCGTCTTTTAGATTTCCAGCCTTTTCAATATGATTGGAGACAAATAATGTGGACCTCAGTACCCAGCATATTAATGAAGCACTGAACCCACACAACCCACATTGGCTTCTTCTTAGATGCAGTGAGAGTAACTAAGGACAAATTGCTAGTCTTAATCATTATACATTGTATAGCTCCCTGTGTGAATATGGTACCTTACAATAGATGAAATGTGTCAGATACATAACGATATAACAATTTCTAGCATAAGTAGCTTACAATCGAATGGCACATGCATGTGCTATATGTTACAATGCCATCTAGAAAAGAGAATGATCCTTTCTCTGGATCATTTATGAATAAGTTGAATAGGATTGGTCCTAGGACTTGACCCTTGGGGAACACCACTAATCGCCTCTCTCCACTCTGAAAATTTACCATTTATTCCTACTCATAGACTTTAAGGTCAGAAGGGACCATTATGATAATCTAGTCTGACCTCCTGCACAATGCAGAGCACAGAACCTTACCCACCCACTCCTGCAATAAACCTCTCACCTATGTCTGAGATATTGAAGTCCTCAAATCGTGGTTTAAAGACGTCAAGGTGCCAAGAATCCTCCAGCAAGTGACCTATGCCCCACGGTGCAGGGGAAGGCGAAAAAACCCCATGGCCTCTGTCAATCTGCCCTGGAGGAAAATTCCCTCCCGACCCCAAATATGGCAATCAGCTGAACCCTGAGCATGTGGGCAAGGCTCACCAGCCAGACACCCAGGAAAGAATTCTCTGTAGTAACTCAGATCCCACCCCATCTAACATCCCATCACAGGCCATTGGGCATATCTACTGCTAATAGTCAAAGATCAATTAATTGCCAAAATCGTGTTATCCCATCATACCATCTCCTGCATGAACTTATCGAGCTTAATCGTGAAGCCAGATAGGTCTTTTGTCCCCACTGCTTCCCTTGGAAGGCTGTTCCAGAACTTCACTCCTCTGATGGCTAGAAACCTTCATCTAATTTCAAGTCTAAACTTCCCGATGGCCAGTTTATATCCAGTTGTTCTTGTGTCCACATTGGTACTGAGCTTAAATAATTCCTCTCCCTCCCTGGTATTTATCCCTCTGATATATTTATAGAAAGCAATCATATCTCCCCTCAGCCTTCTTTTGGTTAGGCTACACAAGCCAAGCTCCTTGAGTCTCCTTTCATGACACAAGTTTTCCATTCCTTGGATCATCCTAATAGCCCTTCTCTGTACCTGTTCCAATTTGAATTCATCCTTCTTAAACATGGGAGACCAGAACTGCAGACAGTATTCCAGATGAGGTCTCACCAGTGCCTTGTATAATGGTACTAAAACCTCCTTATCTTTAGTAGAAATACCTCACCTGATGCATCCCAAGACTGCATTAGCTTTTTTCACAGCCATTGCACATTGGCAAGTCATAGTCATCCTGTGATCAACCAATACTCCAAGGTCCTTCTCTTCCTCTGTTACTTCCAATTGATGCGTCCCCAGCTTATAACTAAAATTCTTGTTAAAATTCTTGACCTAAATGCATGACCTTACACTTCTCACTATTAAATTTCATCCTATTACTATTACTCCAGTTTACAAGGTCATCCAGATCTTCCTGTATGATATCCTGGTCCTTCTCTGAATTGACAATACCTCCCAGCTTTGTGTCATCCACAAACTTTATTAGCACACTCCCACTTTTTGTGCCGAGGTCAGTAATAAAAAGATTAAATAAGATTGGTCCCAAAACCGATCCCTGAGGAACTTTACTGGTAACCTCCCTCCAGTCTGAGAGTTTACCTTTCAGTATGACCCGCTGTAGTCTCCCCTTTTACCAGTTCCTTATCCACCTTTCAATTTTCATATTGAGCCCCATCTTTTCCAATTTAACTAATAATTCCCCATGTGATACCGTATCAAATGCCTTACTGAAATCGAGGTAAATTAGATCCACTGCATTTCCTTTGTCTAAAAAATCGGTTACTTTCTCAAAGAAGGAGATCAGGTTGGTTTGGCACGATCTACCTTTTGTAAAACGATGTTGTATTTTGTCTCAATTACCTTTGACCTCAATGTCCTTAACTACTTTCTCCTTCAATTTTTTTTCCAAGACCTTGCATACTACAGATGTCAAACTAACAGGCCTGTAGTTACCCAGATCACTTTTTTTTCCTTTCTTAATAATAGGAACTGTGTTAGCAATTCTCCAGTCATATGGTACAACCCCTGAGTTTACAGATGAATTACATATTCTTGCTAATGGGCTTGCAATTTCATGTGCCAGTTCCTTTAACATTCTCGGATGAAGATTATCTGGGACCCCAGATTTAGTCCCATTAAACTGTTAGATTTGGCTTCTACCTCAGATATGGTAATATCTACCTCCATATCCTCATTCCTTTTTGTCATGCTACCATTATCCCTAAGTTCCTCATTAAAGACTGCGGCAAAGTATTTGTTTAGATATTGGGCCATGACTAGATTATCCTTAACCTCCACTCCGTCCTCAGTGTTTAGCGGTCCCACGTCTTCTTTGTTTGTTTTCTTCTTATTTATATGGCTATAGAACCTTTTACTATTGGTTTTAATTCCCTTTGCAAGGTTCAACTCTACATGACTTTTAGCCTCTCTCACTTTACCTCTACATGTTCTGACCTCAATAAGGTAGCTTTCGTTGCTGATCCCGCCCATCTTCCACTCTTTGTATGCTTTCTGCTTTTTCTTAATCACCTCTCTGAGATACTTGCTCATCCATCTTGTTCTACAACTCCTGCCTATGAATTGTTCCCCCTTTCTTGGGATGCAGGCTTCTGATAGCTTCTGCAACTTTAACTTGAAGTAATCCCAGGCCTCCTCTGCTTTTAGATCCATAAGTGCTTCAGTCCAATCGATTCCCCTAAAAAAATTCCTTAATTTTTGAAAGTTAACCCTTTTGAAATCAAAAACCCTAGTTGCAGATTTATTTTTGTTTATCCTTCCATTCAGTTTGAACTGAATTAGCTCATGATCACTTGAGCCAAGGTTGTTCCCTACAACCATTTTTTCTATGCGGTCCTTACTACTCACCAAAACCAAATCTAAAATGGCATCCGCTCTTGCTGGTTCAGCAACTACTTGATGAAGGAATCCATCAGCTATCAAATCTAGGAAAATCTGAGCCTTATTATTATTACTAGCTATACTATAATTATTACTAGCTATACTATAATATCCTCCAATCTGAATCTGGGAAGTTAAAATCTCCCATGATCATGCAGTTCCCATTAGTATTTACTTCATTAAAAAGAAAAGGAGGACTTGTGGCACCTTAGAGACTAACCAATTTATTAGAGCATAAGCTTTCGTGAGCTACAGCTCACTTCCTCAGATGCATATCGTGGAAACTGCAATAGGCTTTATATATACACAGAGAATATGAAACAATACCTATTCCCACCCCACTGTCCTGCTGGTAATAGCTTATCTAAAGTGATCAACAGGTGGGCCATTTCCAGCACAAATCCAGGTTATCCAGGTTAATACTTCATTAAAAACATTAAAGAGGTCTCTATCCATATCCAAATTTGATCGCGGCCATCTATAGCACACCCCAAGCACTACTCCAGGGGAGGCTCTAATAGTTTTCTTCCCCAACGTGATTTTTGCCCAGACAGACTCTGTCTTAGCCATTCCATCGCTTCTTATTTCATTACAGTCTACCTCATTGTTGATATACAATGCTACTCCAACTCTTTTACCTTTATTTCTGTCTTTCCTAAACAGCACATACCCCTCAATAGCTGTACTCCAGACGTGACTACTATTCCACCATGTGTCTGTTATCCCTATAATATCTGGTTTCACTTCCTGCACTAGTAGCTCTAGTTCCTCCATTTTGTTACCTAGGCTCCTCGCACTGGTGTACAAACATCTTCATTTTTGCAGTTTGGCCTCACTCGCTTTCTTCACCTCATTAGGGATGGACATTCTACCGCCAGTATGACCTATTAGACTGGTATCCACACTGCCCTTCCTCCTTATGTCCATTCTCCTACCCACAGCTATATCCTTTCTTACTTCATTTTCTTTCCTCTCAATGTTAAAATCTGGCGTGGAGATTACTTGGACATCTTGCAGCCATCTCCCCCAAATTCCTAGTTTAAAGCTCTTTTAATCAGTTGTGTAAGCCTCCATCCTAGAAGTCTATTTCCCTCCCTACTCAGATGGAGTCCAGCCCGAGAGAACAGTCCTCCGTCCATGAATGCTTACCAGTGGCCATACATCCCAAAGCCCTCCTTATAGCACCACTGCCTGAGCCATCTATTGAGCATCATAAGCTTGTCACACCTTTGTTGCCCTTCTCTAGGAACAGGCAGAATCCCACTGAAGATCACCTGAACCTCAATTTCCTTAAGCGTCTTCCCCAGCCTGGCATAGTCTCCCTTGATACGTTCCAGTGAGAATCTATCGGTATCATTTGTTCCCACATGAAGGATGATCAGTGGATTCTTTCCCGCTCCCTTTAGGATCCTCTTCAACCTCAGGTCCACATCCTGTATCTTAGCACCCGGTAGACAGCACACCCTTCTGTTCTCTGGATCAGCTCTGGTTACAGGCCTATCTATTCTTCTCAGTAAGGAATCCCTAATCACATAGACCTGCCTTTCCCTGGTGACGGGGCGGTTCTCTGGTCTATCCCCTGTTCCCTCTGGCTGCAAGTCCTTCCGTTCCTATTCTCCCTTGCAATCCTCTTCAACCCATCCCATATCCTCCTGGGGCTCATATTTGGTGTTTTCTCCATTGACTCTTCCCCTTTTCCTATAGGACTAGCCGGTCTTCTCTTCTTCCTTGCCATTTCACCTTCAGTGTCCACCTCCCGTACCCCTTCTTCATTTTCCAACTCTGCAAACCTGTTCTTGAGCTCTATTTCTCCTTCACTAGCCCGTCTTTTCCTCTGCCTGGTTCTTTTAGTCACATACTTCCACTGTCCATTTTCTTCACCCAGCAGTCTGCCCTCAGAGTTCTTTGGTCCTGCTTCCATCTGCAAGTCTGAGCTTTTCCCTTCAGCCGCCTCGTGTCTTTGTTCCATAATCTGCTCGAACCCCCTTCTGAACTCAACCAGACTTTCCACCTGCATCTCCAAACCTCGGATCTTTTCCTCCATCCGCTCTATCAGACGGCATTTCATACAGACAAAACTCTTACCAGGTGCCCCCTCCAGGATCATGTACATACCACAGCTTCCACATCCAGTCATCTTCATTGTGTCCTCCACTGCTTGGGTCATTACCACTGCTGCCTCTGTGTCTGTCATAGCCTCTCCACCTAAATCCTGTTAGTCTGGGAAACACAAACCACCCCAAAACACCACCACCCACAGCAAAAAAAAAACCCCGAATGAGCTCCGCAACACAAACTCCCCGTACAAACTCCCAATCAAACTCCCCTGTTTACAGCTCTGTTTGCTGTGCCACTGCAGATGTCTTTGTTCCCGTCTTTTAACCAGTTCTCAATCCATGCAAGGATCTTCCCTCTTATCTCATGACAACTTAATATACGTAAGAGCCTTTGGTGAGGGACCTTGTCAAAGGCTTTCTGGAAATCTAAGTACACTATGTCCAGTGGATCCCCCTTGTCCACATGTTTGTTGACCCCCTCAAAGAACTTTAATAGATTAGTAAGACATAATTTCCCTGTACAGAAACCATGTTGACTTTTGCACAACAATTTATGTTCTTCTATGTGTCTGACAAATTTATTCTTTACTATTGTTTCAACTAATTTGTCCGGTACTGACATTAGACTTACCGGTCTGTAATTGCCAGGATCACTTCTAGAGTCCTTCTTAAATATTGGCGTTACATTAGCTGTCTTCCTGTCATTGGGTACAGTAGCTTATTTAAAGGACAGGTTACAAACCATAGTTAATAGTTCCACAATTTCACATTTGAGTTCTTTTAGAACTCTTGGGTGAATGCCATCTGGTCCCGGTGACTTGTTACTGTTAAGTTTCTCAATTAATTTCAAAACCTCTTCTAGTGACACTTCAATCTGTGACAATTCCTCAGATTTGTCACTTACAAAAGACAGCTCAGGTTGGGGAATCTCCCTAACATCCTCAGTCGTGAAGACTGAAGCAATTAATTCATTTAGTTTCTCTGTGATGACTTTATCAGCTTTAAGTGTTCTTTTTGTATCTTGATCATCCAGGGGCCCCACAGGTTGTTTAGCAGGCTTCCTGCTTCTAATGTACTTTAAAAATATTTTGTTATTATCTTTTGAGTTTTTAGCTAGCTGTTCTTCAAACTCCTTTTTGACTTTTCTTATTACATTTTTACATTTAATTTGGCAGTGTTTATGCTCCTTTCTATTTACCTCATTAGGATTTGACTTCCACTTTTTAAAAGATGCCTTTTTATCTCTCACTGCTTCTTTTACATGGTTGTTAAGCCACAGTGGCTCTTTTTTAGTTCTTTTACTGTGTTTTTTAATTTGCAGTATACATTTAAGTTGAGCCTCTATTATGGAGTCTTTGAAATGTGTCCATGCAGCTTGCAGGGACTTCACTCTAGTCACTGTTCCTTTTAATTTCTGTTTAACCAACCTCCTCATTTTTGCATAGTTCCCCTTTCTGAAATTAAATGCCACAGTGTTGGGCTGTTGAGGTGTTCTTCCCACCACAGGAATGTTAAATGTTATTATATTATGGACACTATTTCCAAGCAGTCCTGTTATAGTTACCTCTTGGACCAGATCCTGCGCTCCACTCAGGACTAGATCGAGAGATGCCTCTCCCCTTGTGAGTTCCTGTACCAGATGCTCCAAGAAGCAGTCATTTAAAGTATCGAGAAATTTTGTCTCTGCATTTTGTCCTGAGGTGACATGTACCCAGTCAGTATGGGGATAATTGAAATCTCCCACTATTATTGAGTTTTATTTTGATAGCCTCTCTAATCTCCCTTAACATTTCATCGTCACTATCACTGTCCTAGTCAGGTGGTCGATAATAGATCCCTCTTGTTATATTCTTATTAGAGCATGGAATTACTGTCCATAGAGATTCTGTGGAACATGTGGATTCATTTAAGGTTTTATTTCATTTGATTCTACATTTTCTTTCACATATAGTGCCACTCCACCCCCGCACGACCTGTTCTGTCCTTCCAATATATTTGTACCCCGGAATGATTGTGTCCCATTGATTGTCCTCACTCCACCAGGTTTCTCTGGTGCCTATTATATAAATATCCTCCTTTAGCACAAGGCACTCTAGTTCACCCATCTTATTATTTAGACTTCTAGCATCTGTGTACAAGCACTTTAAAAACTTGTCACTGTTTATCTGTCTGCCCTTTTCTGATGTGTCAGATTCTTGATGTGAATCTTTCTCGTCTGATCTGGCCCACACATTATCCTCTTCCATCCTCTCCTCCTGACTAAAACCTAGAGAATCTCTATCAATAGACTCTCCTCTAAGAAGTCTCTGTCTGATCCATGTGTGCCTCTGCAGCAATCGGCTTTCCCCCATCTCTTAGATTAAAAACTTTTTTATGTTAAGTGCCAGCAGTCTGGATCCACTTTGGTTTAGGTGGAGCTCATCCTTCCTGTATAGGCTCCCCCATCCCAAAAGTTTCCCCAGTTCCTAATAAATTTCAACCCCTCCTCTCTACACCATTGTCTCATCCATGCATTGAGACTCTGAATCTCTGCCTGCCTACCTGGCCCTGCACATGGCACTGGAAGCATTTCTGAGAATGCCACCATAGAGGTCCTAGATTTCAGTCTCTTTCCTAGCAGCCTAAATTTGGCCTCCAGGAGTCTCTCCTACCCTTCCTTAGTCATTGGTACCTACATGTACCACAACCACTGGCTCCTCCCCAACACTACACATAAGTCTATCTAGATGCTTCAAGAGATCCGCAACCTTTGCACCAGGCAGGCAAGTCACCAGACAGTTCTCCTGGTCATCACAAACCCCGCTATCTATGTTTCTAATGATTAACTCTCCCATTACTGACACCTGCCTTTTCCAAATGGCTGGAGTTCCCTTCCCTGGAGAGGTAACCTCTGTGCAAGAGGATACCCCATCATCATCTGGAAGACGGGTCCCAACTATGGAAAGATTTCCCTCCGTTCCCATTGACTGCTCCTTCTCTGGGCCTTTCATACTCTTTAACAGCGCAGGGGCTGTCTGACCAGAGTTGGGACAAATCTACAGCGTTCTGGAAAGCCTCATCAACTTACCCTCTGCCTCCCTTGAGCTCCTTGCACCGAATACACACATACGCCACCTGCCCACAGGTGGTAATATACATGCTACACTGAGTGCAATAAACAGGATAGCCACCACCCTGTTGCTGGGCTTCTGCCTGCATTTTCTCCTACAGCTACCTAGGTTAATGATAGGATTTTTGTTTAAATCAAGAAGGTTTGATTATAGTTTAGTTCAAAGGTTTTAAAGAATGGCAAGTGTACCTCGACCCCTTCCCACTCCCCTTCCAAACTCCCTCTCGAAACTCCCTGGTCGCTTCCTCACTGCTTTCTAAAGCCCTGGCCTTCTTGATAACCCCACCCCCTGACTGAGGCTCAGCCAATGAACAGAGGCTTCTAGATTTTAAATCTTGTTTAGAAGCTCACAGCTTCCAACTGCCGGCAACCACACACGGTCCTTCAAACAAACAAACAGACAGACAGACACAAGTTCAGCACACAGCAAGTAACCCCCAAACACACACTACAGACAGCCAGTTACCCCAAGGGTCCCATATTTGCTCCTCCTTGACCTGGAGAACTCCCTTTCGAAACTCCCTGTTTGCAAAGCCTGTAAGACTGCAGTTTACAACACTGAAGTCTCTATCTAACGATAAATTAATAATTTAATCAAAACCATAATAAGAATTAGGCATTTGCTTCCAGAAGTTTATGAATCATGACTTGGAGATTTTAATACTCGGAATTCTGTGGGACAGAAAAATTAATGAAAATGGGATAATAGAGAATGGAAACTGAATAGATAAAATCCTAGCACTAAACCAAATTCAAGTTATTTACAGATCAACATCACTTTATGATTGCTTTTCACTCATTCCCCTTTATTCCTTGTTAGAGAAATTGTCAATATAGGAGAGAGTTACATCTGAGAATAGAAAAAAAGCAGATTTACTTTCTTTTTTCCCTTTCTCTTCTCGGAAGTTTATCATTCAGATTTTTTTCCACAATGTGAAACTTTGTCAAAGTATTTACAGGTTTAAAAGCAACTAATTTGGCTCTTGTTAAATCAGGTAGGAAGAAAAGCTTCTATTTCCCTGTTGAAATATGCATTGTTATGCGGTGGTCAAAGTTAAAGGGAAGGCTTTGAATAAGGCTAGACCATCCTTAAAGTTTTTGGATTTGGTAGATAATAAAAGGAAATAGGAAAGCTTAGGCTCAGAGCATTATTAGAAGATCTAAGAAATCCTGCTGGCTAAACTTCGGTAGCACTATTAATAAAGATGCTTCTGTAGGTAAGATCTGGGAAAAGATTAAAAGGATCAATGGATGAAGGGAAGGTTTTATACTGTACCTAATTCAAAGATGAAACATATTCAGAAAACTAATGTAATAGGAAGACGTTTTTCTCATATTAACAGTGTTAACACTAAAGCTGATTTTCTCACAGTCAGAAAACATTTGCTGTTTTATATTTAATTTTATTCTTAAAGCTTAGTAGGAGGATCATTTGTATTATAATGTCAAATGCACAGTTACATTTCAAGAGATTTTCCCTGCTTTCCCAGTTTCTTCTCCAGTTATGGATAATTTGGTTTGAAAGTATTTTAAATATTGTATACACAATATAAATTCATAGAAGTAATTTTCAAATTAATTTAAAATACCAAGCCTACTGGTTTACTAGCCAATGATGGGACAGCTTCAGTGCTTTAGGCCTAAGCATGAACTGTTCAGATTAAAGCCTATAGTTTTCAAGTAAATGAAGTTTGAGAGATCTGAACCATATTTTAGTATTACAGGTTCCATCCAATTCATTAACATCTCCATTTGCTTGAAAACATATTAAGGCTATGCCTAAAGAATCAAAAAGGAAAAAGTGTTCCCTGCCATTCCATTGGTTAGGCAACTTCTGCTTTTCTGTTCAACTGTGTTCATTTGGTTACCACATCCTTCCCTCCTTCCCCACCCAATTTCTCTGCTTTGTCCTCCAGTTATATTCAGGCGGTCATGTAGTTTGTAAGCTTCTTTGTTACATGTTACAGTGCCTAATACCATGGAGCCCTGAATCTTGACTGCAGTTCCTTAGCATTACTGTAATGCAAGCAGTAAGAACAAGGGTCCTAACTTGTCTGTCTTTAGAGCACTTATTTTATGTTTCGTTTGTTATGAGGTGCAAGAACTCCTATGGGATTTGCAGAGTGGTGTAATGAACATAAGTAGATGGCAAATGAGCCAGGGGAGCGTCCAAATTATAAAATCTTACCAGGTAGAAACTAGGCAAGACCCAAAATGGAAGACAGACATACTGAGTAGTGTAGTGGATTATGCAAACCACAGGCCAGTGGCTGTAGCTCAGTTGAATTAATATTTGTGTACTACAAAAACACCCTACATAACACTCCCCCCACCATTTATTAAAAAAAGGGAAATGTTAGCATCCCTGCTATTGCAGGCCTAAAATTACTACCCATCCCACTTAAAAACAAAATTGCAGCCAAGAAAAGATCTCTCTCTTCTTTTGAGAGTTTCACTAGCAATACCAACAAATCAAAAATCTGCCCAAACAGTCATCCTGTGAAGCAAAAAGAGAGTCATTGGCAGCACAGCTGCTCATCATTCCTTTCCCTGCTTCCCTATTGCCTGATATTACAGAGAAGATCAAAGAGGTGAAGTGCATGGGAGTAGGGAGAGTTTAGGTGTGAGATAGGCATTTGAATGCCCACCTGAGGCAGCAGCATGCATGTCCACAGTCAGAAATTTAGGTGCCCAGGGAACTTTTACAGCAAAAAATTAGGCTCCAAGTGAGTTTAAGTGCCTAGAGGATTCCACAGTAGCCAAGGGTAGGTTTGTGGATTCCAATGATGCCTAAAATGGAGACTTAGCCACCTGAGTCCCTTTGTGGACCTGGCCCAAGAACTTTATCACAATCATTCTTATTGGAGTATTCCTGTCAATTGCAATGGAAGTACATTTCATGAGTAGAAGTCTGCAGAATTAAACTACCAGGGTGAAATCCTGGCACTCCTAAAGTAATTGGCAACACCCTCTTTGACTTCAATGACACTCTAGGTCATTAAGTAGGAGGAAAATACAAGATACTTGTATTATGAATAAAGGTGGGAAGAGATTCTGCTATGTTGAGTTCAAACACCACCACAATTTAATGAAAGTTACAGCTAATTATTTAAACAAGATGGGAGTTAGTTGTGACCTTACAATCAGGTGGACTAGAAAAAAAAAATGAATATTCTCCTAATAATCTCATTTTAATACTAATAGTTCCACGTACTAATCCCCAGGATACACACACACAAAATTACCTAAAACATATTTCCACTTTCATACAGTATGGAAATGTATCCAAATAAAACTATTATCAATTTATTTGCAACCCTATTTAAATTTGTCCAAGTAGATAAAAATATGAGATCAAATGGCTGCAGCTTTTGGAGAAGTCTTTTTTCTTAACTTTCCTTTATATAATTACTGTCTGAATACCAGGAGAGGTACATTTTACTATTCAGTTCTGCTGCTGCATTATGTACCATCAGAGGTATATAATTCAGTGTTTTATGTGGTCTGGCATACCTGCAGTTTTTAAAGCAAAGGTGGCATCGCAAAAAAAAAGCATTTCTGGATTCCTCTTTATCACTCATTTGCCATTAATGACTTTAATCTCTTTTCAAGAACCAAAAGTCTCATCCATATCCAAATCAATAGGAAAAATAAGAGTTACCCCTCTACATATACTAGAAAATATACAAACAATCCATCTGATTAGGCATTCCCAAACCCATTAATCTGGAACAGCTTGCCCATTTGTTCCATGCCTTTATAATTAATGAATAGATTACCTCCTCTGTTACTTTACTGAAATAACCAAAGCTGACAGATTCTTTAATTAATGAAGCTAACTTAAGAGGATTAGTCTTCAAAAAAAAATCTTATCCTGTGATTCTGCAACAACTTGAACAAATTTATCCTCAGGTTTGTCATGAACAACTCTCCTAGATTTAGCCATAGGTACAAGATTATCACATTTGAGACAAAGGTGTTAGTTCTCTCATGAGTTCTTTTAGCTTTTTTCCTTTGAATGGCCAATGTCACCTTCCTCTCACTTACACCAAAATTCCCTGTCATCAGATTCTACAGGTGTGTCTGAGTTGTAGCATTTGTATTTTTCAGTTAGGTATTTACATTTTGTAGTTTACTAAGGCAGCCAAGATAACCTAATATACCTCTTGTTCTTTAACGCTGCTCACACAGCAAATACAGTGAATGAGAAAATGGGAAAAGAAAAGGATACTGAAAGGAGAGGAAGTGAAGGATCCTCCTCCTCTCATAAGAGCCATGAATAACTATGGTGCTGTAGAAATAATTAATAAGCACTCTCATTGCCACTCTCTTTTGATTATCGTTTTATCTCTTTGCCACATTTTCCCAATTTGTAAGTGATAACTACCACCCTAACATGAGTGTTGAGGATTGATTAAGCAGCTAATATTTGTAGAGAACAGAGAAGATGGAAAATGCTATGTATCTTCTAAGTATCCTTAACATTTTGATTTCAGCTATTACATTCACAAAATGTTAGAGCTTTCCATAAAACAAGTTTGAAGCTCTGATTTTCAATGGTTCAGTCAATTACAGTTTCTCTATTTTCACTAGAGGTCTGCAATTCAAAAACAAACAGATAACTTCATGTTTAGTCCCTTGTAAAACATTTGTAATGGTACTGTGGGCTCTTCATTTTGACCTGTGCACTTTTATGGACATTTTCAGTGTTTGAAATATTTTTAAAGATAGATGTAACAGATTGAATATTATGAGGTTTTGATAATATTGAGATGGAGTTGTGGTATATTTCAGCCACATGCTTTACATGTGACATGACTCACTTTCACCCCCATTTACATATTCCACTGAGCACACTTACATATACAATCAGTATTGTACAAGTTCATTCACCCAAGTAAGCATTTTTCTCTCTCTCTTTATTGTGGTACAGGATATTTGGGTAGACTTTGTGATTCTTTGGCTTATGAATATTCATGACAGTTTTGCAAGGCTGAATTTTTACACATATACCTACACATAGCCCAGTTGTGCAAACACTGGGAGATACACTGCTTACCACCATACACTACACCCAGCAGTAAGGCTCAGATGTAGCAAAGCAGTTAAACCTGTTTGCAGGATAGAGGCCCTACTAAAAACATACAAAGTTGTGACTTGCCTTTAGGATAAAGGAGTGTCGATTAAGAGTTGTGGGGGCAGGAATAAGTAAGAGCTGGAGTGACCTGCCTGGATCCTCCACTCCCCTGTGCACACACCAGGGGACAACAGATTGTGAAGCTACCACTTGCCCCTGTGTATGTGGCTGGGACTAAGCAGAGAAGAATGGAGCTTTGGCTCTGCCCACAAGGTGTCAGCCAGCACTGCTGCATGAGGGGTAATATGCTGACTACCGTAGCATATGCTGTAGCAAATTATTCTCCCTCCTCAACCCTGCCAGTAACAATGAGGAAGTCAAGGGCTGTGTGACTGTCTGAGCATCTGTGACTCAGTTGCAGTTTGTTCACTGCACTGTTCCTGGAGTGGTGCAGCTAGATGCCACCCCAAATGGCAGGATGTAAAGTCCCAATCTAGCCCTTTAAAAAAAAACTATTTAGCTGTTACTCTCTAGGTTAATTAATCATAGGACTTCTCCTCTAAATGAACTCAAAGACCTGACTGAGGATAGGTATCTGGGAAATATCCTGAGAGATGCAGTACAGAGGTGGACTAGCAGCAGCAGTCCATGCTAAGTAATAAAAAGGGATTTTGTCATTACATATATAAATCATAGACGTGCCAAAAATATTGAGAGATTCACTGGGACAGGAATTAAAGACTGTAAGCATTAACTTTGAACTCCCTGTTTTTTCTCAGTTAATGTCACCACCTTTAAGTTATTGAAACATTGTTTTCTAGATTTAATATTTGCAATGTGAAAATTATGGCATTTTAGCTAGAAGGGCCCTAATCACAAAAGCCAAATGTCAGATCATTATTTCTGCCATTTCATTGGGGAAAATATGAGCCTTTACTTGAGATGCTGTCCAGAAAAGCTGAACATTGGCTTCCTAGTAGTAGTAATTTGCGTCTTATATAACTGAGTTAGTGCAGTTTGTTTTTCTCTTCTTGAGACACTGAATTAAAGATCCTTACTTGCATAAAACAAAACATGTAGTGGTTGACATTGGAGGGGGAAAAAATAACATGCAGCCAAAGTGCCAGCCTGTGAAATGCCCCAGTTTCTTGGGCTTTGATACTGCTAACAGTATGGATTGCTCGAAACCAGTAGGTGGTGATTATTCACCCTGTATGCTCACTGACCTTAGCCAGGTGGGGCTGTGTGTGCAGTCTTCTTCTAAGCAAAGATGGGGTTACCATGGTGAGTTACCTGGATTACTAACCATCATCAGTGTCATATGGAATTGTTGTAAATGAAACAATATTCCACAAATAAATGTATATATGCTATTTTTATTCAGAGGCTCCTTTGGCTAGGCTGAACCCATTTGTCAAATCATTCCTTGGACCAAGCTATTGGCACTATTAGAATTCTATTTGTATGTATTTACTTTGGATCAAGGTAGCCAAATGAATACATTACAAGTATAGTAAACACAATCTTTTTAAAGGGACTGGTGATTCTGGGTGCAAAATTGGAGCCATTAAGTTGCTTGCTTTTCAAGAAGGGCTATGGAGAGGTGCACTGCTTAGCTCATTCAGAAGATCAGCCCAGTAGGTTGTCTCCAGCTGGGTAGCCAAAACTAAGGCAACTAAAATCACAAGTCACTTTTGAAAATCTTGGCCTTGGTTTTCATTTCACCTGTATTTATTGGATTGTTGAAAAGACTCTTATCAGCCAATAATGGGAGAAAGAGGTTAACTAGAAGTTCATTAGAATGTGGAGGCAGTGGGAGGGTTCCTGAAGAGGAGAAGCCCATGGAAATAATGAAGTGAGGCTGCAAGAGGATTTTTCTTAGCAGAGGTGGGGTAGGGCAAGGGCAAGGGCAGCTGTGTTAATCATTCTACATGGTGTGCAGTGCGCATTGCGGTGTAAATTCTAATGTGCACCAGCATGTTGCACACAAACTGCCCATGTGGACTCTGCTGGTGCACACTAACATTTTGCTTGTTTGCATTGCCATAGTCCCCTCCCTAACAGTACTACTTTAATGTACACTAGGAAACTTTTAGTGCATGCCAGCAGGGGCCACACAGACAGTTCATGTGTGAACTGAACAGTTCATTCAGTGAACACACTGGTGCTCACTAGAATTTATACCCAGGTGGTATGCACTAATGCACTGGGTAGACATGCCAAAAGGCTCCAGGTTTGACAAGAGCTGAGAATAATTTTGTGGGGAGAGGATGGGAGGATACAGAACATACTATTGTGACAACATCAGGATTGTCAAAGACAGAGGTAATAGTTGCCTTTCTTTCTCTGCTATCATTAGGCTTGGAAGGACTGGATTTTTATTGATAAATGTCAGTAAATGATGATTTCACTGCACACGGACAAAGCAACAACAAAAAATATTTCCCTCAATAATCATTGAAGTTTATGGAGAGGCAAAAGTAAGAAAAATGCTTCTTGAGAACATAGAGTTTGATTGAAGGATAGTTACTTCGTATATTTTGACCTGTGATGTTGATATTTTGAATCTCAACATTTAGTATCTTTAATTATTGTCTGATTCCCCTATGGTTTCCCACAAGTGTGAAAATTTTAATCACTAAACAAAGTGTTTTAAACCCATAATTTTCCACAATTATGAAAATGTAAGTTGATAAAAACTTTAAAAATGCTTAAAAATAAACAGATATTATCCAACAAAATTATTTAAAAAAATAAAATTGAATTTCGTTGAGCCTAGCTATAAATGATATTTTGGGTGGGAGTTTAAAAAAAAACTAAGCCAAAGGCATCAGTAGTACCCCAGCAACCTTGCCTAGGAGGTTTGAGCAAAATAAAGAAATATTTGAGCAAAACAGTCTCCAATATTTCAACAATCATAATAATTACTGTAATGACTGCAGAAAAAAACAGTGTCCTTTCCTGAGTCTTGGGGTACCACACGATTAAAGGTGAGTTTCATACAAATTGATTTTTCATGGTTCTTGTCCAGTAATTAACTTCAATAAAGGCCTGTGACTGTCAATAACATTTGGTATCAATTGTCACTATGTACCAACTCTAAAGGATACCACTGCATGTACAAACTGACTCACATGCAACACTGGGATAGCAGGTGACATTCAAGGGGGAAGAAACAACACAAAGGGAAGCAGTGGGCAAAAGACCTATCTGGCTTTAAGATTAAACTCAATAAGTTTATGGAGGAGATGGTATGATGGGATTACATGATTTTGGTAATTAATTGATCTTTAAATATTCATGGTAAATAGGCCCAATGGCCTGTGATGGGATGTTAGATGGAGTGGGATCTGAGTTACCCAGGAAAGAATTTTCTGTAGTATCTGGCTGGTGAATCTTGCCCATATGCTCAGGGTTTAGCTGATTGCCATATTTGGGGTCGGGAAGGAATTTTCCTCGAGGGCAGATTGGAAGAGGCCCTGGAAGTTTTTCACCTTCCTCTGTAGCATGGGGCATGGTGCACTTGCTGGAGGATTCTCTGCTCCTTGAAGTCTTTAAACCATGAATTGAGGACTTCACTAGCTCAGGTGAATAGGTGAGGTTTTTCGCAGGAGTGGGTGAGTGAGATTCTGTGGCCTGCGTTGTGCAGGAGGTCTGACTAGATGATCATAATGGTCCTTTCTGACCTTAGCATCTATGAATAATCAGAGGTTCACATAATGGTACTTTGAGATGCTGGATAATCAAAATGGAACTGTCACAGAATCATTGGCCCTTTAAGGAGTAGATGGGTCCAGCCCCACCTGATAATGATTAGCTGCTTCTCAGCTGTGGCTGTACTACCTGATGGGGAGTACCTTGCCCTTTAGAAAGCTTTGGAAAAGCTCACAGGGAGAGAAGAATTGATGTGGTATTTGGGTGTTCTGCAGAAAGATTTGGGTCAGAGGAGAGGACAAAGACAGGTGAAAAGACTCCAGGGAGAGCATCCCTGAGAGTTGGTGCTCAGTAAGAGAGTTGGAGAAACTGAGTTGTGCCCAGGAGGAGCTTTTATTTGGATTTTACTACCCTGGAAGGGGTGGACTCTTATGTAAATCTGGCTGCCTGCAATGTTTGCCCATGGGAGCTTCCCCCAAAATCTCCCCACTCAATATCTTAAGGAGGCAGAGTTCCTCCATAAAGAAGGGGTTTTGCACAAAAGATATGTACAAAGAATTTATAACTGGGCAAGGAAATAGATAGTGTGTTCCCTAGCCTCAGGCCCTCCCTCTTTTCCTCCACATCTTTCCTGGTTCATGCACCCTAGATGAAAATAGGAGAGCCCTTTGGTGGATCCTGAGGAGGTGGGAGATAATGGTAAAGAAGTGGCTATCCACCCTCCTTTCAACCCATTTTTTAGATGACCAGTGAGTTCTGAAGTGAGTTAGGTGCCTAATTCTCTTAGGCTTCTTTGACAATCCCAGGCCAAATCTTTTGTCCAAATTGTAATTGTGCCCAGATGCATAATCTGAGTTGGTATTACCATATATTATGTATGATTCTTGTTATGGAGTCAACCATTGTGTTCCCTTACACACCTCCAGTGACCTAAAGAAAAGTTTGTCGGTCGTTACCAATCCTTTAAGACAGTAGCTCTCAAACTATAATCTGCAGATCACGGGAGGTCTGCAGAAAGCTCCTAAATTTTCTACAAAACAGTTTCTGTAACTACAAGTCTTGAAACAGTGATGCTTCCTGGTATTGTAGCTTAATTCAGGATTCTATTGTGGTCTCCAGATGTTTTTTTGACCAACTAAACTCAAAACCCCAAACAAGTCTCCCTCTGCACTCTGAACACTAGGTTCATAACTTTTTTCAGATGACCTGGAGGTGAAAATCCATCAGTAATCAAATGTAGAAAAGGGACAAATATGAAGAACAGAACAAAACTAAAGTAGCATGGAAAGATTAAGGAAGTAAGAGCTGCAGTCAATGAGAGTAGATTCATTATTAAAAAGCCCAACACCCAGCAATTGGAAATAAAGCAGCTGCAGCACCATATCCAACTTAACAGATATCTGACTTCATTAGAATTTGGATGAGAACATTTACTTTTTTTGTATCATCATTTAAAATTACATACAAAAAAAGTAACTGATGAGTCTTACCTCCATTTTACAGGGGGCAAAAAAATTTGCAATAGGTTTTGATGCCTTCATTATGAGATTATCTATTCTAACATTATCAATTATCATTATGAACATCATTAGCATGTTTCATGTTTCATTAAATTCACTATAAACCCACCAAAAATGTCCTATATCTTAGTTTAATCTTAGAGCATCAATGTTCTAAAGTTTAGTAAACCCACTATAAAACTACTAAATTGTTGACAGTTTTTTTTAAATTTAGAAAACAACTTTGGTTTTCTCTTGGTTCATGATGTTAGAGTTAAATTTCAGCATATCCTTAAGGATTTTAAAAACTTTTTTTCACTACTATCTTGACATTTCATGAAATGTATAGTCTTCTGCCTATTTCTATAATTCTGAAATAATTATTTCATCTCCTAAATCCAAACAACAATATATAGACATGATTTTCAAAAGTGAATGTCTCAAATTAGGCTCCTAATCCATATTTAGGCATCTAAATAAAACCTTGTGTTGACTAGGATTTAAAACAGGCCTTGTCTATACTAGAAAGTTCTACTGGTTTAATTTTATCAGCATACTTAAAGCAGAACAACACCCCCCTGCCCTCCATGGGAAAACTTATACTCGTATGAACACCAGCCTAGCTATTTCTGTATGGGAAGGGGGATAAGTATTCTGTTAAAGGGGGATACCCATATAGTTGCATCTACACTACCAGTTGTAAAAGTATAATTAATCAACATAGTTAACTGTGTGTAGACCAGGCCTGAGTGTCTTGATTTCAAATATGTTGAGCATGCCTCAGGCTTCAGTGGGAATGCTGGGTGCTCAGCACTTTTGAAGATTGGGCCATTGCGTCAATTTAAATATGGATTTAGAACCATAACTTTAGACACCCAGTTTTGGAAATCTTAGCCATCCTCATTTAGCAAGAATGTTAGTTTAAGTGTGTGAATTTGTTTACATATCATTGTTAGAGCAGCACAGAAATTACCAAGAGGACTCTGTGTTCTCAATAGGATGGACACATGGAGGAAATGGATTGGGGGGGAGGGTATTTATTTAGACTGAGAATTGTCTAAATAACTTACATTCTTAGGGTATTATCCTGCATTATTTGGGCACCCAGAACTTCTATATAAGGATTCAGACTTATTATCCAACTTTGAATTTTAAAAAAAATACCTGTAATATTACTCACCAATTTGCTATATTTCTAAAAATATGAAAAGTTACTTCAGAAATATGTACTACTATTTAATTATTTTGTGACCCAGTTCACTCTGGTTCCAAATTGCATTTACAATACAGCTTGGGCTGAGAAAATAAGAAATAAATCCTTAAACCATTATGTAGATTAAGGAGGAAAGAGGGCAAAAGTCATCAAGAAAATCAAACAAACAAACAAACAAAATAACTTCACACCGAAAATCAAAATAAGAGTGCACACATACCAGTAAAAGACTGACTATGAGGTAGATGCAAATTCCTGTGTTGGAGATGGGAATAATTTGTAAAGAGAAAGCTTTATGCTATCCATACAATGTAGAATTACTGGAACTGGGTAAACAGCTATAATACTCTAGAGGTAGTTATCTAGTTCTCTCCTACAGAAGACTTTGAAATCATATCACAAAATTTATTCAGTGCAGACCATAAAAGACGATCTGGATATCTGTGTCTCCTAAAAGTTTGGCAAGATACCCAAGATGACAGTGGCTTAAACAAAGCTTGGAGGACTACAGGAGATAAAATACCAATGGAACAGTCAAGTAGAGGAGATGCTGACAGTATATAGAACAGACAACTGGAAAATTTACAGACTTGACATCAAATAGAACCAGACATTGACAAAAGCTACTAACGAGTAGCCAATCATTGTGGATAATACCACTGGACTTGAAAAGATAGGAATTGTGATTGTTGGGATACTATTTGCAGCTTCACCATCCAGATTTTCCAGTCTCCTGGCTGTCCAAGATGGAGACAAGAAGAGACAAAATAGAAGAAAACAGAATACTGGAGCTTGAGAACTAAGAAGAGCTCTATGTACAATCAGGAATTGTAGCTGGTAACCAAAAATGATCACTAAGACCCCAAGTCAAAGCACTCAAGCACGTGAGTTACTGAATTAGGGGCAAAAATGGGAAGGACATCTGAAAAGATGATAAAGAAGAAAAGACCTAATCTATCTCCTTTATTAAAAAAGAAAAGGGTTTGGAAGTAGTGGTAGCATATTATTGGAGAGTCGGTTAATGCTGTTTAACTCAGTGAAAAGCTGTAGGAGATGGACGTTGGATCAGTGCTATAAATGGCTTTGGTTTCTCCTCAATATGAAACAAATGTGCAATGCCTACAGCCCACTGCAAAATCTGAACTCCTCTCTCTCTCGCTAAGTAATATAATCTGTGTTTCTCCACAGTTGAATGACTTAGCATTTTTCTATTAATACACAGAAGGAGCACAGAAAGAGGAGGCCAGAAAAGAAGACATGCAATGGCTTCTGGCAAAGGAATTAAGAGGTGCAATGTGGATGCTGAGGCTGTTAGTAGAGGCAGCAAGGAATAATTAGTAGTCTGAAAAGATTATTTTATTCCTTTTGTGGAAAAGTGCTGCAGTTTCATCTTTTAGACTAGTCTATTTATGCTATAAATATATGCTCTAGCATTAATTGAGCAAAACTCTCAATATTATTGTTACAGTTCAGTCACAGAAACTCCCTCAAGACTATCACTAGATGCGCTGGGTTACCACTGAGAACAAACCCCCTGTCAGAGAAGGTTGCCCTCCACTCCTGTCTTTGCTCAGTAAGACACTCCAGTCAACTACAGTACAGACCAAGAGGTTGGGCCACGCCCCCCCCGTAGTTCACTGAAACTGAGATCCACTCAGCTCAGGGGCTTTTTAGTTAACAGAGACTTTCCCAGCACCCACTATTCAGTCTTTCTGGGAGCTGAGACCCCAAATAAACCTGTTTTACTCTATATAAAGCTTATACAGGGTAAACTCATAAGTTGTCCAACCTCTATAACACTGAGAGAGAGATATACACAGCTCTTTCCTCCCCCAGGTATTAATTTCTTACTCTGGGTTAAATAATAAGCAAAAAGTGATTTTATTAAGTATAAAAAGTAGGATTTAAGTGGTTTAAATAAATAACAGACAGAACAAAGTAAGTTACCAACAAAATAGTAAGTTACCAACAAAATACAACAAAACATGCAAGTCTAAGCCTAATACAGTAAGAACTGATTACAGATGAAATCTCACCCCCAGAGATATTCCAATAAGCTTCTTTCACAGACTGGACTCCTTCCTAGTCTGGGCCCAGCAATCACTTGCACCCCTGTAGTTACTGTCCTTTGTTCCAGTTTCTCTCAGGCATCTCTTTGGGGTGGAGAGGCCATCTCTTGAGCCAGCTGAAGACCAAAATAAAGAGGCTTCTAGGGCCTTTTATATTCTCTCTCTTGTTCTTCTGTGCAAAACCACAGCAACAAGATGGAGTTTGTAGCCACCTGGGCAAGTCACATGTCCATGAACGATTCAGCTTTTTGCAGGCCAACGCCATTGTTTACATGTTAGTCTGAACATTCCAAGAAAAACTCAGATTTGGATTGGTGTCCCCAAAGACCATTGTCAGTTAAGTGATTCTTGATTGGGCACTTACTGAGAATAGTCCTTTCCCAAGAAGCTGACCAAATGCTTTACTGAGGCTACTTAGAATCAAACACATTTAGATACAAGTACATAGCCAATATTCATAACTTCAAAAACAAAAATTATATACACCATACAGACAAAAAGAAAAGTAGTACTAGTGGCACCTTAGAGGCTAACCAATTTATTTGAGCATAAGCTTTCGTGAGCTACAGCTCACTTCATTGGATGCATTTAGTGGAAAATACAGTGAGGAGATTTATATACACACAGAACATGAAAAAATGGGTGTTATCATACTCATTGTAAGGAGAGTGATCACTTAAGATGAGCTATTACCAGCAGGAGATTGGGGGGGGGTGAGAAAACCTTTTGTAGTGATAATCAAGGTGGGCCATTGCCAGTAGTTAACAGGAACGTCTGAGGAGCAGTGGGGGGTGGGGGAAATAAAAATGGGGAAATAGTTTTAAGTGATCACTCTCCTTACAATGTGTACGATAACACCCATTTTTTCATGTTCTGTGTGTATATGAATCTCCTCTCTGTATTTTCCACTGAATGCATCCAATGAAGTGAGCTGTAGCTCACGAAAGCTTATGCTCAAATAAATTGGTTAGTCTCTAAAGTGCCACTAGTACTCTTTTTCTTTTTGTGAATACAGACTAACACGGCTGCTACTCTGAAACCATATAGACAGCATAATCATAACCAGCAAACTATAACCTTTCCACAGACATCCCACTTGACCTCCTCTGTACAAGACCTGGTGCAACCATAGGACCCTAGTTGCAACAATGATCTATTGATCTAATGAATGGTCACGGTTCATAGAATATCAGAGGTGGAAGTGACCTCAGGAGGTCATCTTGTCCAACCTCCTGCTCAAAGCAGGACCAGTCCCCAACTAAATTATCCCAGACACGGCTTTGTCAAGCCTGACCTTAAAAACCTCAAAGGAAGGAGATTCCACCACCTCCCTAGGTAACCCATGCCACTGCTTCACCACTCTCCTAGTGAAAAGGTTTTTCCTAATATCCAACCTAAACCTCCCCCACTGCAACTTGAGACCATTACTCCTTGTTCTGTCATCTGCTACCACTGAGAACAGTCTAGAACCATCCTCTTTGGAACCCCACTTCAGGTAGTAGAAAGCAGCTATCAAATCCACCCTCATTCTTCTCTTCTGCACACTAAATAATCCCAGTTCCCTCAGCCTCTTCTCATAAGTCATGTGCCCCAGCCCCCTATCATTTTTGTTGTCCTCCACTGGACTCTTTCCAATTTTTCCACATCCTTCTTGTAGTGTGGGACCCAAAACTGGACACACTACTCCAGATGAGGCCTCTCCAATGCTGAATAGAGGGGAATGATCAAGTCTCTCAATCTGCTGGCAATGCTCCTACTTATACAGCCCAAAATGCTGTTGGCCTTCTTGGCAACATGGGCACACCGTTGACTCATATCCAGCTTCTTGTCCACCCTAACCCCAGGTCCTTTTCTGCAGAACTGCTGCCTAGCCACTTGGTCCCTAGTCTGTAGCAGTGCATAGGATTTTTCCGTCCTTAGTGCAGGACTCTGCACTTGTCCTTCTTGAACCTCATCAGATTTCTTTTGGCCCAATCCTCTAAGTTGCTAGGTCCCTCTGTATCCTAACCCTACCCTCCAGTGTATCTACCACTCCTCTCAGTTTAGTGTCATCTGCAAACTTGCTGAGGGTGCAGTCCACACCATCCTCCAAATCATTAATGAAGATATTGAAGAAAACTGGCCCCAGGGCCAACCCTTTGGACACTCTGCTTGATACCATCTGCCAGTTAGACATGGAGCCATTGATCACTACCCGTTAAGCCTGATGATCTAGCCAGCTTTCTATCTACCTTATATGTCAATAACATCACAATTATACCTAAAAAGATTAAGGTGAATGTATGGAAACATGTATATTTTACTGTCTATGTTGCTGGCTGCTAGTTTTCTTTTTGGATGGTTCTAAATTTCATGTTGGCTCTTCCTATGACAACACAGGACTCTGGAGAAATGTCTGTCTGTTTTACTGGTAACTGCAGAGCTGAAAAATAAGCAGTGTGAAGGACTGGGGGATAGCAAGCAAAAATGGTAAGAAAGCATATTTTAGAACTGGATGAAAGAAGTCATTGCAAGATGGTAGAACTAATGGGTTCCACTTAACTTCAGATAGCTGAATGAGCATGCTGCTGGATAGCCATTAGTGAATCTAGGCTGATAATTGTTACTTTGAGAAAGCCATCTGGTACGTACCATGGAAGCAAAACTGAACGCCTTGAGGCACTTGTTGGAGCACATAGGCAGTATCAAGTAAGAGACAAAACTATAACTTGGGAAATAGATAGCATTTCAGAATAAATGAGCTAGACAGAATGGATCATTTCAATTCATGCTTCTATGTTACAAGTATATGAGCATTGCCTTTCTTCAAGAACTTCTATTTAAAGAAATACTAAAAGGGCCAGATTCTGCAACCCTTATTCAAGCTTAGTAATACTATACAACTAACTAATGAAGTAAAGTATTATTCAGAGTGAGTAAGAGCTGCAAACCTGGTGTAAAGTGATTTATGAAGCAGAAAATATGTAACAATCACCAGGTCAGTACTGATAATCAGATTTATTCAATATGGCGCTAAAGTGTCAGAAGAAAGATCAAGGCATCAGCTCACTTGCACCACCCTTAATCCACACTGAGTAGTACTTTGAGTCCTTTAGTCTTCAGTTCGGCTTACTCATCATATGTAAAACAACAGAATATGGCTCAATGATTTTAAGCTTAAAATTTATGGTGTATATGCATTATTTTACTGTTACTAGTACTGGAAATGTTAAAAAGACACCTTAATGCCACTTTGTTTAACCTATTGTGAAGAATCAAATCGAACAAATATGTCAGTATAGTAGGTTTCCAGCGTCTCTAAAATCTTTCAGTTCTAAAAAGTGAAAACATGAAATCCCTAGAAATTGCAAAGATAAGTGAATTTTCATTGTCAGATTGGTAAGCTTACCTCAGAAAACAAACCCAAACAATCTAACATTTTAAAAAAAATTATCTCAGGTTTCTATCCAAAACTGGAAATTTTTGATTTTTCTATCAATGATGACACCCATGTCCAGTATTTATTAACTGCATGGATTTTACTGCTTGCACTGAAATGGGGTATCCTAGCCTTTAAGACTAGAAAGAACCAGAAGACCCCAGGGACTTCGGAAGTAACAAAGGCCCTGGGAAATGAGCTTGTAGCAGGAAGAGTGGAAGCGGTCTTGAGGAATGAATAGCTGCATAGGAAAACCAGGACACTGTCCCTTTAAGGGCCTGGGACTAAGAACCCTGTAGTGTAGAGTGTGACTGAGCTCCCCTCTCTCCCAAACAATCAGGGAGAAGCCCTCTGAAGGAGGATAGTATGGATCCATCGTACTTCCCTCTCTCTCAGAAGAGGAAGCCCACTGACAGGGTGAAGGAAGGTAGAGCCAGAAGGCTGAGAGCCCACTGGGAAGGACAGTAGCCATAGCTCCATGAAGAACAGTGTGAGACAGAGTAATTGCTCCGTGTGCAGCAGGAGAGCCAGAGATGAATATGAACATTTGTGCTACTGTAGTGGACTTTATTTTGAGGACCTTGAGGACTATTTTGAACTGCTTTCAGCTATTAATCCAGCCCCAGGTAGTGATTTTTGGTAATTCCGAGAAAGACTGTGGGGAGTTCCCAAGGGGCCCTGAAGACAGGGTAGGCGGGGGAGGAGAACAGTGCAAGGGCACTGGAGAGGCAGCTCTGGCCAGAAGGGTGGCACTCAGTAAATGGCAATCCCACTACATTCACATATAAAATACTTTTAAGATATACCTGTTATGAATGTATAATCAGTGACACACATCAGTCAACTGAATAACGTTTTTCTCCTGTTAATACATGTATAAACTCTATTGCATAACTGCAATAAGGTATAACAGGAATTGCATCTTAGGGCAATTATTGGTCTTCTGAGTGCTAGACTGAGCCATTAAACTGCAGCTGCACCAACCCAGGAGGAGCTCAGGGAAAGAATTGTTCTTTCAGAAGACCAGTTCTTTGCTGCTTTCCCCCACTGCTCTGAGTAGGGACTAAGGGCTATCTATACTGCAATAAAAGGTGTGATTGCAGCTCAGGTGGACATACCCTCACTAGCTTTAACCCAGGTACTGTGGCTAAAAATAACAGTGAAGATTCAATGGCCTTCAGCACAAGCTATAGAAACCCATCTATGGTTTTCTTATGTACTCAGGTTCCTAGCCTGCACAGGAATCCATGACACCATGCCTTCACTGAAGATGTTTGTAATGCTAGCTAGATTAAAGTTAGCATGGATGTACCTACTCATGATGCAATACCCATGCCTGTTTGGTGTGGCACTCTGCCCCCCTCTAGTGGCAGCTAGAGATTGATGACCCTGCTACAGTGTTGACTAAGAGAGAGGCGTCTTTTAGTTCATGCAGTAGAGTCTCATGCATTAAAATCCGGAGGTTCCAGGTTTGATCCCAGCCATGAATGACCAGGGTCTGTCAGTGTTACACAATTGCACCTCAGAATGCAGTGTAGACATACCCTAAGTTACATTACCCTTTACAGTGTGTGAATCCCTCCCTCCCATATGCCTACCAATTATTCTGTCCCATGAGAAGTTGGTTCTTATGAAGATGCATAGATTTTAGGACCAAAAGGGGCCATCCTGTACAACATAGGCCATGCTCATCTAGTCTGATTTCCTGCATAACACAAGCCATAGAATTTCAACAGTAAATCCTGCAGAGAAAGGCATTATACTTCTCTACAACAGAAGTGAACACTATTGAGCCCAATAACTTGTGGGACAACTAGAGCATATCTTTTAGAAAGACATCCAATCTTGTCTCTGAGGCTCCAAGTGATAATGAATTAATCACTTCCCTTGGTAATCTGTTCCAATGGTTAATTACTGTCTCTTTTAAAAGTTGTGTCTTATTTCCAATATGAATATTTACTAGCTTCAGCTTACAGCCCCTAGGTCTTGTTATGCCTCTGTCTGCTAGCTTAAAGAGCCCCATTATTAGATAGTGTCTCCCTTTGTAAGTATTTATAAACCATGATCAAGTTGTCCCTTAACTTTTTTTTTGATAAATAAAATAGATTGAACTCCATAATTCTCTTAGTCTGAAGTTTACTTTCCAGACTTTGAATATTTTTGTAGCTCCTCTTTGACTCCTCTTCTATTTTTTAACATTCTTTGAAAATTTATTCCATATACCTTTGGCATGAATAGGATATCCAACTCTTGCAGACAAGGATCAAACTGGGGGGAAAGAGGTGGTGGATGGTGGTAATCTCCCAAGCTCCACCCACAAAATAAATTCCATCCATGTAAATTATCAAAATGAGGTGCTGCTCATGGTAGATTATGCAACTTCCGAGGGAAGTTGTACGGCTTCTAGGAGCCAGAGGATTTGGGGCCCAAATTAGATTATGTCCAATATATGATTGTAAAGGCTCTCCGACCTCATCTCCCTATCAACAGGGCTAGAATATGCTCATAAACTCTATTAGGCTTGATTAGGTGGAAAAATAAAAGTGAAGGCACTGATCCAAATGACTGAAGAAAAAAATGCTGGTATCTCTCAAATCCCTTCCACTTTTGGCACTAAAATGAGACATCACTCACAGTACATTGTGCAGAGTTGCAACCTGCCCTCTCCTTTCTTACAGGATGAACAAAGTAGTTAACAATGCTGACATTTAAATGATCATCACTAGAAATCTGAGTTTACATTACATGGGAATGAATGAGGCAGCTCAGACCTTTGTAAACTATTCCAGGCTCTCTGCAGTCTCACACAGACATCACTGCATTGGTTACACTTTGGGCTTGCCAACATGGGGAAGTTGACCAGAATAGCTATTACGGAAAAAAATATTCTGCATTAGCTCTCCATGTGGACATTCCTATTGTGGAATAAGAGTGCCTTTTTCTCATTTATCTTAACCCATTGGGTTTCTACTGGAGATGCTCCACATGGGATCATGTTGGCAAGGAAGGACAAAGGCAGAACCATCACCTACCCCCTAACTTTCTGACCAGCAGAGGTAGTTGGACACTCAGAAGAAGAGTACTTTAAAAAAAGGAAAAGCAGTTATTGAATACTAGAATAGCATATGTAACTATTTGATGAGAGCATACATTAGGAGAACAGGCAAATGAGTAGGAATACAAAAGCTTAGCTGCAAAACCCAATATAAGTGGATTAACCACCTCAGTAGTTTGGAATAAATCCTTTTTATTTGAAAATATCTCAATCAAGAGTTCATATACATCTCAGTTTAGATTTACTTTAAAAAATTAAGAGGCATGGAATTACAGTGCTTCCAGGCTGAGATAAAGATGTGGCATGGTAGCTTTGGTGTGAAAGTCTGGTTCCACCAACTGTAAAGTACACCTATTACAGCTTCACCGCAAAATAACAGCAAAAAGTGTAATAGTGTAATTTTAAGTTGAAACACTATCTCTGAAAAGAGTGCAATTAAGAGACATTTTTGCTTTAGTTGGACTACATTCCTTATGTTCCCTTCACTGTACAATGTATAAAGTTATGATGGATGCTGAGATCACTGTATATGGTGTCATGTCTATTTTAAAATATCCTCTGCAACTGTAGCTACAATTTTGCATGCACAGAAAAATGAATCTGCATTAGGTATAAGAGCCTATAGATAAAAGACACAGGATCAGATTCTTATTTATACCAGGACCACTTTACCCCATTCTGGCAATATGAAGGGTCCTTGAAATAGGAGTAAATTATATTCACATTCACTTTAGTTCCTTTATCCTTTAAATGGGAATCTGGTTCTCTATCTCCTCCCCAAAACTGAATCAAAGTAGAACAGATATCAGAGTCTTGAAATCCTCTGCCTTGTAGTGCTACGGGGGTTGCGGAGGAGGTGACAGCCCAATAATTGTTATAATTCCATTAAACAGTCAGACAATAGCATGTCATGGTCTAAAAGTAGTCACTTAGCCAAGCTGATTAGAAACTACAGAGAAGCAAAGGACATGGATTTTCATAGATTCTAAGGCCAGAAGGGACCACAGTGATCATCTAACATGAGCCATACAACTTAGCTGAATTAATTCCTGTTTGGGGTGGAAGATGACAGCCCTCACACAGTCCACCCTGTTAAGTGAGAAACCATGACCAACATCTTCAAACTGGCAAATGAATGTTGACCATCAACCTCCAGGTCAAAAAAGCAACAAAATAAACCTACTTTTTCTGGTCCAACACAATCTTGAAATGAATTAATGGGCTACAGCTGCATCTTACAGAATGTTGCTCTGCAGATACCATATGCATGAGAGAGAGAATTCCTCTTTAAAATAGAGGATATCTTTATTTAAAAAAAAATCCAATCTTGATTTAAAAATTGCCAGTAATGGAGAATCCACCACTACATTTAACAAGTTATTTCAGTGATAATTATCTTCATGCCTTATTTCCAGCCTGGAGTTGTCTAGCTTCACCAGACACTAGATCTTGCTATACCTTTGTCTACTAGACTGAAGATCCCATTATCAGTTTTTTTCTCCCCCATTAAGTACTTTTAGACTATAATCAAGTCACCCTTTGACTTTCTCTTTGTTAAGACATATAGATTGAGTTCCTTTAGGCTTTCACTATAAGCATGTATTTCCAATCCTTTCATCATTCTCATGGCTCTTCTCTGAATTCTCCCCAATTTATCAACATCCTTCATGAATTATGGACACCAGAACTGGACACAATATTCCAGCAGTAGTCACACCTATGGCAAAAATAGGAAGTAATATAACCTCCCTCCTTTATGTGACATTTTCATGTTTATACATCCAAGGACCACATTAGTCCTTTTGGCCACAGTGTTGCACTAAGATCCACTATGATCTCAAAGTTGTTTTCAGAATCAATACTTCCCAGGATGGAGTCCCCCAATCATGTAAGTATGGCCTATGTTCTTTCTTCCTAACAACACTGCTGAAAAGTCCAGCACTTCATCAGGAGAGAGAAGCCAGAATCAATATGTATATCCACTGTCATATCCACACAGAACTCAACTGCCCTTAAAATCTGAGTTTGGACCAACTGAGCTGTCATTCATATTAGGGATCATAAAACAATTATAAAAAGTAATGTCTCACATTCATGAGCAGAAGCGTTTCTTTTAGACATTATGTAAAGGGGGTCAGAAAGTGACAAATGAAAAATATTGTGTCCCCCAAAAGACAGCAGTTATATAGCAGCATTAGTTCCTTGAAAGGAAGCTAGAGCTAGTCAAAAAAGCCAATTTGTTTGCAGAAAATTATGAAAAAAATTTTTTTTAAAGTTTTCTTTTAGACCAAATTGTAAATTTATCCTGAAAATAGAACATATTTGGTTTCCAGTTTCTCAGTTAAAATCTAGAACACTGTCAAAAAAATCCATGAACATTTTCTTTTTATTTGGAAAAGCCCTTATTTGTTGAAAAAAAAGTTTCATTGGAAAAAAAATCTGACCACATCTACCCAGCACCATGAAGGCCCCTTTGCATTACCAGAACTGTGTCAGGGGCAATTAGTGTACATGAGAATCAGGCCATGTATGTTTATGTGACTCAGAACTCAAACTTCTTAGAGAAGACTGTCAGTGATTCCAATGCAGAACTCTCTTTAGCTATTTTATAATTAAAATAATTTCAGCTTCACAAAAGCACACAGTCACTTTTGTTATAAGCCATCATTTACAAAATTGCCAGAGTCGAAATGTGTTTTTAAATACAGAACAACTGCCACTGAAGCTTATACTCAAATTCAGGTGCACAACACATAAATTACATATAAAATGTTTGCTTATAAAAATATCCAAACTACATTTTCTAGCAGCAAGATCTAATTTAGTTAGGAAAAATAAAAGTAAAAAAAATAGTGGTGATGCTGTAATTTCTCAACCAGTGAATTTTACTAAACTAAGGGATTTCTTTAATGTGTCTTGCATTATCAGACTTGAAAGCAAGTTTTTTTTTTTTTTAATTATGACATAAAACAGTAAAACCATTTAAGCTTGTTTAGAATGATTCAATCAAGAAAATAATGCAAGGGGTCCATATCACTGCCAAACTGTGCTGATAAGTAGAGAAAATGACAAAAGCTATAAGCAGGTGAGGGCAAACAAGGATCCTGAACAATCCTTTCCAATTTTTTCACTCCATTATTGATGTGCAGGTATATTATCATGAAACAGGAAAGAATTATGATTACGGTCTAGACTGTGGCTTAAGGCCTACACTGAAGGGCTGTGCTCAGAGAAGTATTCAGGGGTGACCCAGTGGGCTAGATTCACAAAGGAACTTAGGCACCTAGTATATCACTGGGATTCATAATGCCTGAAAAAAGAAAAGGAGGACT
This sequence comes from Lepidochelys kempii, assembly GCF_965140285.1. Lineage (NCBI taxonomy): Eukaryota > Metazoa > Chordata > Testudines > Cheloniidae > Lepidochelys > Lepidochelys kempii. The sequence continues at coordinate 183,233,060 of NC_136380.1, forward strand.
TGTGGCACCTTAGAGACTAACCAATTTATTTGAGCATAAGCTTTCATGAGCTACAGCTCACTTCATCAGATGCATCCGATGAAGTGAGCTCTAGCTCACAAAAGCTTATGCTCAAATAAATGTGTTAGTCTCTAAGGTGCCACAAGTACTCCTTTTCTTTTTACAAATACAGACTAACATGGCTGCTGCTCTGAAACCTGTCATAATGCCTGAGTTAGGCATTCAGGCTTTCTTTACAATGAATGGTCGGAGACAAGCACCAAAAAAGTTTCTGCTCACCAATTCAGACCCAGAAGGTGAGTTAGGTGGATGAATGCCTATCTTCCCTCATCACCCAGCGTTTTTTGAGAACTAGACACCAAAAGTGACGTAGCAGTGTGCATGCATAGGCAGAAACATAGGCACCTAGGGAAAACTTACAAGCCAAGTGAGACTAGGCACCTACAGGGTTTGGCAGCAGCTGAGTGGGAGCTTTGTGAATCTAAGCGGGGCCTGATTCTGGGACATAGGTGCCTAAAGTATTAATTAGGCACTGAAGACCCTTTGTGAATCTAGTCCAGTGTGTCTCTCTCAGTCCAAATTCCTCCTTGGAATTGAATTTAAGCATGTGCTTAAGTGCTTTTCAGAATCAGGCATGAAGCCTTGGCTACAGATATAAACACCTTCAAAAGTCTGAAGGGAACCTCTCTTTCTGTGACTTTGTTGTTTAATTTATCTTCTACTCCCCTCCTTCATTCTGCCAAGGAGTCCCAATTCAAGACACTTTTATCTGGAGCCTTTGGAGGGAGACAAAAATCCATTCCCCAACACTTGCTCCACTCCTTCCTCCCTTTCCCTCAGAAAAAGTCATGTAATGCAATAATTTAATGTTAAAAAGCTCAATTTATAAAAAACATGGGTTTTTTTTCCTTTTTCATGGCTACTGCTGACAAGGACAGATGTGAAATACTTGTCAGGAAGTAACAAAAGAGCTTTATTTAAAATAAATAAATAAAAAGTGCTGTGGAAATACACTATAAATCAGTGCTGGCAAACCCCATTTTATTTAAATCATCCAGTTATATTCTGGATGGACAGAGCCCTCACCCCATCCTGCACCCCAACCCTCTGCAGCAGCCCAGAGCCCCCTTCCGCACCCTGAACTCCTCATTTCTGGCGCCACCCCAGAGCCCACACCCCCAAGCCAGAGCCCTCACCCTCTCCTGAACCCCAACCCCAATTTTGTGAACATTTGTGGCCTGCCAGGCAATTTCCCTACCCAGATGTGGCCCTCAGGCCAAAATATTTGCCCACCCCTGGCCTATGGTATGCTCCCCTCTTCTTGCATTGGCATAGGGGCATTAATGTTGATGGAAGTGTGTATGGCGGCAGTATGTGGAGGAGCAGTATATGGTAAGTGTGGGCCACTACTGGTTTGAAAGTTCATGGGAGTGGGTAAGTTAAGGCAGTATTAAAGACAGCATAGCCCCTGATGAAGCTATGTTGCTAGGTGGGCTCAGAGAATACCAGGTAGCTATGGACATTCCGCTCGACCATCCCAGCATCTGTGGATTTACAAGCTGGATTCTTCATGGAGCCTAGGGCTCTATGGGGTTCTGTGTCTCCGGCCCTTGCACGCAGTAAGTGACTGAAAACCCTTCCCTTGTAAAGGAGAGAAACTCCATGTTTCTAAAGAATTTTTCTACCTCTGACAAGGTTTTGCCACAGGAGGGGACAATCACTGCCTGTGTCTGTCTAGCTTAGAGTTTTGTACTGCTGCCCATCATCACCATATAGCTGAGCACCTTCCATGACAGACAGGTGTTCTGTCTTTTCATTTTTAACAAAGCCATGGTGCATGTATGATTTGATGTAGGTGAAACAGTACATTATAAGTCTATCCCAACACAGAAATCAGAAAAATGTAGAGTAGAAAATTAACTTCCTTTATTGTGTATTTTGGTTGTTTATTCCCTTTACCAATCTTTCAACCAATCCCCCCCCCCACACACACACACACAGACTCTTCAAACTATGGGCCTAATACCCCTCCCCTTATCTGACACAGCTCCAACTGAAATCTACAGGAGTTTGGCTTAAAGAAGGGCTGCCTCTTCAGGTGCAATCTGCAGCCACAATGTCACCCCACACCTGTTCCATAGACAAAGCCAGAATAATTGGGATTCTCTGTGATTAATGGAATTACCCACCCACCCTAAATCCACCGATAGGGCCACAGACAGACTCTATATCTCCCAGGCCACAGTGCCTACTTTGTGCCAGGGCTTAGCCCCAGCACCTCTGGGCTTGAGGCATCAGTTATGAATGTAAAAAAAATTGCTGTTATTATACATTAAGCACTGTCAGGCCATAAACTTGAGCAAGAACACATAAGGAAAGAATTACATTCATTGTCCTCAGTGGGATAGCAAAGGTGTAACTGAAGGGAGAATTTGACGCTAGAACTGGAACTTAAGAGGAACATACTTGTACATGTTCTGGCTGTGTCCAGGAATTAGACTTTTTTGACAAAGTTATTAGAAAGATTTCTCATTATGAAATGCCAGCTTTCTAGAAATCCCCTGACCTGCTTACTTAATGCTCCAGAAAACTATCTATATTTTAAACAGAACAACAAATAAATTTATTTTTTATCGTTAGCAGCTAGACTCTGTGTTGAAAATTGTTTGAAAAATGTGATGACTCCTATGGAATTGTGGGATAGTAAAATATGGATTGGCCTTGTAATGAAAAAGCTTTCACAGCAAGGGTATGTCTACACTACAAAATTAGGTCGAATTTATAGAAGTCGATTTTTAGGAAGCGATTTTATACAGTCGATTGTGTGCATCCCCACTAAGCGCATTAAGTCATCGGAGTGCGTCCACAGTACCATGGCTAGCATCGACTTTCGGAGCATTGCACTGTGGGTAGCTATCCCACAGTTCCCACAGTCTCCACTGCCCACTGGAATTCTGGGTTGAGATCCCAATGCCTGATGGAGCAAAAACATTGCCGCGGGTGGTTTTGGGTACATGTCGTCAGTCGCCCCTCCCTCCATGAAAGCAACGGCAGACAATCGTTTCTTGCCTTTTTTCCGTGCGGGCGCCATACTGCTTTCAGCAGACGGTGCAGTATGGCTGCAAACCGTTGTAATTGAGTGCTATGAATTCACCTCGCAGGTCCTCTATATGACCGTCGTCATCCGCCACTTCCACTGCAACTCTGCTCGGCTGCTCTTGTCTCACCATACCTCAGAAGCGTGCAGCCCACTCAGCTGTTGTGTCCTGGCAGTAGATGGTGCAGTAGGTCTGCAAAACTAGTCATCCAACCACTGCTTCCCCTGCAGCTCTACTCTCCTGCAGACACCATACCACAGCAAGCATGGAGTTTCATGGCTGACCAGGCTATGGTGTGACAGTTCTCCTTGATGAAAACCCGCCCCCTTGGTTCACTCTACTTTCATGTAAGCCAACCGCCCACCCCCTTCAATCACCACTTGCAGAGGCAATAAAGTCATTGTTGTTTCAAATTCATGAATTCTTTAATTCATCACACAAATGGGGGGGGGGGAAGCACTGGGTGTGGTTGGGGAGAAGGGGAGGAGGGAAGGACAAGGCCACACTGCACTTCAGAAGGCTGGCATTCAATAAGTTTTGTTGCTTGGTCAGTCCTCTGGGGTGGACCGGTTGGGTGCCAGGAGAACTTCCCTTCTCCTCCGTGTTCTTGGGTGTCTGGGTGAGAGGCTATGGAACTTGGGGAGGAGGGCAATTGATTACACAGGGGCTGAAGTGGCAGTCTGTGCCTTTTCTGCACCTCAACCATATGCCAGAGCATATCAGTTTGATCCTCCGGTAGCCTCAGCATTGCATCCAGCCTCCTCTCATCACACTGCTGCCACCTCTCCGGTTGCTCCAGCCATCTATCCTCTCACGCATCCCTCCTGTCCTCACGTTCATTTTGAGCTTTCCTGGACTCTGACATTGTCTGCCTCCATGCATTCTGCTGGGCTCTTTCAGTGCAGGGGACTGCATAAGCTCAGAGAACTTTTCATCACAAATGCGTTATTTTCACCTTCTTATCTGCACTAGCATCTGGGACAGAGATGCTAGTCGCAGTGTTGAAACTTTTGCAGCTGCGGGAGGAAAAAAAGGGAGAGTAAAACTGAAAAAGACACATTGGCCGTTTAAAAGGAGGGGCTGATGGTTTCGGGTTAACGTGCAGCACAAACCCAACTAAACCTCCCGCACACCCAATTCTCTGGGATGATCGCTTCACCCCTCCCCACATCGCTTGGCTAATAGTGGGGATGATTTCTTTTCAGCCACAGGCAAACAGCCCAGCAGGAATGGCCACCTCTGAATGTCCCCTTAGTAAAATTCCCCTATTTCAACCAGGTGACTATGAATGATTTCACTCTCCTGAGGATAACCCAGAGAGATAAAGAATGGATGTTGCTTGAATGCCAGCAAACACTGGGACCACACACTGCCATGCTTTCTTATTCAATGATCCAGACCACATGCTACTGGCCTGGCGTGGTAAAGTGTCCTACCATGGAGGACGCAATAAGGCTGCCCTTCCCAGAAACCTTTCGCAAAGGCTTTGGGAGTACCTCCAGGAGAGTTTCATTGAGATGTCCCTGGAGGATTTCCGCTCCATCCCCAGGCACATTAACAGACTTTTCCAGTAGCTGTACTAGCCTCGAATGCATCCCAAGTCTTCAGGGCAAATTAATCATTAAACACTCTTGCTTTTAAACCATGTATTATATTTTCAAAGGTACACTCACCAGAGGTGTCTTCTCCGCCTTCATGGTCCGGGAGCCCGGGTTGGGAGGGTATTGGCTCCTGGGTGATAAACAGTTCCTGGCTGTCGGGGAGAACGGTTTCTCCACTTGCCTGGTGTGCGCTATCTACAACCTCCACCTCCTCATCATCTTCCACCTCCCCCTCCTCATCATCTTCCTCGTCCACAAAATCCTCATCCCTGTTGTGTGAGACTCCCTTGCAAGAGTCCACGTACAGGTGTGGGGTAGTTATAGGGGCAACCCCTAGAATTGCATGCAGCTCATCATAGAAGCATCATGTCTGGGGATCTGACCCCAAGCGGGTGTTTGCCTCAGTGGTTTTTGGTAGGCTTGCCTGAGCTCCTTAAGTTTCACGCAGCACTGCTGCAGGTCCCTGTTATAGCCTCTCTCCTTCATGCCCTTGGAAATTTTTTCAAATATTTTGGCATTTCATCTTTTGGAATGGAGTTCTGATAGCACGGATTCATCTCCCCATACAGCAATCAGATCCAGTACCTCCCATTCGGTCCATGCTGGAGCTCTTTTGCGATTCTGGGACTCCATGGTCACTTCTGCTGATGGGAGATCTGCACGGTCACCTGTGCTGATCAGCTTGCCACGGTGGCCAAACAGGAAATGAAATTCAAAAGTTTGTGGGGCTTTTCCTGTCTACCTGGCCAGTGCATCTGACTTGAGAGTGCTGTCCAGAGCAATCACAATGGAGCACTCTGGGATAGCTCCCAGAAGCCAATACCGTTAAATTGCATCCATACTACCCCAAATTCGACCTGGCGATGTCAATTTCAGCGCTAATCCCCTCGTCGGGAAGGAGTACAGAAATTGATTTTAAAAGCCCATTTAGTTGACAAAAATGGCTTCGTTGTGTGGACGTTGCATGCAGGGTTAAATCGATCTAATGCTGCTAAATTCAACCTAAACTCATAGTGTAGACCAGGGCTACGTATGTGCCCAGGAGACATGTCATAAAGAGGAAAGGTATTTAGAAATGTGGCACCCTTTTCAGTGTACACAGAGGAGGAGGACTCACCTGCCAGCAAGCCAGCATCTTTAAACAGGTTCTTGGAATATTTACTTATTCAAGATCAGGTTGCATATGATGTAGTATGCTAATGGTTTATTGTAACTTTGCCTTAATAAAAAAGAGAAAAAAATAAGATCTGTTGAATAAGGAAACACCATTTGTTACATATTAATTTTCATCAAAAATAAATAGAGTGCAGGGTTTTGCAGACTCCTCCACATCACCAGTGAATTCTACTCAGTGGCCCAGAGCTCAGCACTCATGACAGGGCAAATTTTTTTCAGAATAGCTCAGCTCCCATTTAGGCATGAAATCAGTGTCCTGATTTTCAAAAAGCTGGGCACATTGGGTTTCGAGTTCCTTTGAATATTTGGCCACCAGTATTAGAATGAGAGCTGCTGAATACTTCTAGAAATCTAATGTTTATTCAAGCACCTAAATAGGAGCTGAGCTCTATTGAAATTCTAGTTCCAATTATGGGTGCTGAGCACTTCGAAAGCTGTCCCTACGAACTTTTGAAAATATGGCCCTAAACATTCAATACTGTTGTGGATCCATGACCACCTATGGCAAAGAGAAAATTATGTGCTCAGTATAGGATTATGAATGATTTAAGGTTTCGTAAAGTGAGAAACAGAATTCTTCTTATCTTAAAGCTACATATTCTTACACTGGAGGTAAAAGAACAGGTGGCAAAAAATAATGAAGCGAAAGAGTCTAAAGTTATTCTAGTCACTAATTAACTTTGTCTCACTGATAACAAGTGCAACATTTCCTGCTTTCCCCATATACCAACACACCCTCAAAATGCAACCAGTAGAGAATTTGAATAAATGTGTTTCTATTTTGCAAAATGATTATATTCTAGAAAGAAATATCTTCATTTGGGGGAAAGAAAAAAGTTAAATTAAAGTTTATGAATCCTTCTTGAGATATTTTAATACAAGTAATTTTAGAATTATTTGTTAGCTTTCCCCCCTGCTAAGATGGCATTTCCTAATGCAGTAACATCCAAAAAGGAGGAGTAAGTGCTAGTAGTAAGTGCTTGGACTACTTTGTGCTATACTCTATAGCATACATCCTGGAGGCCTGGGAGATTCACCATAACCATTCACAGCACCCTCTCTCTTTAGAGCCATAAAATGAGAGCAGGGTCAGTAATGGCCGCCCCTCCTCAAGGGTACTTCTTAGGTTGAAATTCTTCTCTGCTACAAGTATGACAGAGTTCTTACTATCTTTGTTCAACTCCCCCAACTAACCTTATCAACATATAGAATGACTACCCACAAGTCTCATTTTTAGTGTCAGACACAAAGTGAGGGTCATTTTAAGATTAAAAATGTTCTTCCTACACTCAAGATTATACCAGGAGGCCACCAGTAATGATACACTATTTTATAGTATATGCAAAATTGAAAAAGCTTCAAAATAGAATTTAATTGCCATGCTGTACCCTGAAGAAAACCAAAGGGTCTGAGGTATTTTGTACATTGCCAGGGGGGGAGCGGGGGGGAGGAGGATTTTTCAAATACAAGTAGGGATAAATGAACCATTAAAGAAAGAAAGAAAGAAAGAAAGAAAGAAAGAAAGAAAGAAAGAAAGAAAGAAAGAAAGAAAGAAAGAAAGAAAGAAAGAAAGAAAGAACCAACTCTCTCTAGATTTTGAATTGAGCATGAACCTTTGGGGAGCCTGCCTTACTGGTGGTCCCACCTCCCAAATATGTAATTCTTGGTTGGTTGTTTCTATCCCAAAAATGCTTGGCCAATGGGAATTGCCCAAGAATAATTCCATGGGTATGTAAAAAAAATTTTTATTGTTTTATATGAAAATGATTGGATATTTTTGGGGCAGGAGGAGAGGAGGACTGGAATGCCATTTAGGGGCTACAGAAGGGTCACCACCAAGAGGCACCTGGCAAAAGCAATATATGGGTGGTAAGGTAGCAATTAAACTCTCCTTGGAGTTAAATCACAGCTATAGACACTTTAAGAGGTGAATGCTGTCTGATAGGGACATACCTTCTCAAAATAGGAAGCTATCCAAAGCTACTTTATGGCAAGGGACTATTCTTAACTCATTTGAAGTAAAATGATTGGCATGGGGTATGTACTGTAGCTGGACCAGCCCTACAACTTGCCTTGCAAGGATTAGATTTTTATCAGTAAGTATTGGTAAGCGTTGATTTTCCCATTCACACAACAGATGAAAAAACATTTCCAGTGATGATAGTCAAAGTTGATACTCAAAGATAAGCAAAGTAAGAAAAATGCTGCTTGAGAAATTAGAATTTAAGGATATTTACTTTGTGAATTATAAAGTGTGGTGTTGACAATTTGTGTTTTAATGGTTATTAAGCTTTTACTTTTTGAATCTCATTGTCTATTGCCATTAAATTATTGTCTGATCCCTCCTATTGTCTGATCCCCAAAACTGTAAAAATGTAAGATGAAAATAGAAAAAAAATGTGTAAAATAAATTGATATTATCCATCAAACTATTTTTAAAAAAACAAATAAATAAATTCTACTGAGCCTATCTATCACATATATTGATTCCTAGCAGATAACTTGGTAAATTAGTCTCTACTTGTTCATAAATTGTTCAAAAGCAACTTATGATACACATTTTTTTCATACAAATTATTCACAAAATAATTCCTACAACTAATTTTTGGGCTGTAGATTGTTTGCAAGCAAGAAGTTGTGCATATCAAGCTGTATTGGTACATTTTGATTGATCATGCACTGTCCTGTTACTAAAAAAGAAAAGGAGTATTTGTGGCACCTTAGAGACTAACAAATTAAGTACGCCTTTTCTTTTTGCGAATACAGACTAACACGGCTGCTACTCTGAAACCTGTCCTGTTACTGTTCTCAGACTGGATGAGAATAATTCTTAGAATCAGGTTTGTATTCAGAATAGTCATGTTGAAGAATTCGAAGGAGGCTTTCAAATATTTTCCATTCTTTACCTAAAATTCAGTTTCCATAAATATTCTTGACAATAATTACATTTGTTAAACATTTACTAAAAGAGGCAGGAATACAGTTAAAACAAATTCAAATTATTTTTCTTTATTCCAGCATATATTCACTGAAAAGTGTTTGAGATATTAATTCGGCTCCGATATCTATATTCATATATTACAGGAGGAACTGGAAGTATTGTGTAGCCTTCTGTGGCTCAGGGTCAAGGCACTCCCTGTGGCGGGGGATTGATACGCACACCGGACAAAGCTGTCGGGCACCCTGGTTGGTGGTTACGCAACTGACAGTTCAAACCTACTGGGTGAGAGTTCAACAAATAAACAAGCAGTCTATAGTTCTGGTCTCCTGGCCAAGGACTGTGCGGTCTAGCTGTCTATGGCTCTGGTCTTCTAGGTGGGGGCTGCGCAATTAAACAGTCCATCTCTCAGGCTCTCTAGCTGGTGTAAACAACTAAGATCTAGGGCTCTGTCCTCCAGGTAGAGAGCTGTGCCATTAAACAGTCCCAGGGAAGGGTAGATTAAGGAACACCATCTGGGGTTCAAGCACTGAAACAGTGTATAGATCAGTCCACCTTGCTGGAGCAAACAACAATAGTTGTTCAAGCCTTCTACGATGAGTGTTGAGCCAGCCACAGTTAATGGCTTGGGCCACTTGGTTGAGAGCCGAGCCAATAAGCAGTCAGTATCTCTGGCCTAAAGGTTAGTGCACATCCAGCTCCCATGTGGTGCCAGAGCTAGGGGGGGCCCAGGCCACCCTGATCTACCAGGTCACAGCCCAGGGCCCTTGAAGTGATAGGTGATCCCGATAGACCCACAGGATCTGGGGGGAAATGTGGGGTTGCTGCCTCACTCCATGGCAGCACAACAAGACCAAAGTCTCATTTCCCTGGACTTCTTCCTATCAGCTCTTGGTGGGGCTGCTCCGTCACTGCTGGGGCCTGGATCCCAGTGTTGCTGTCAGCCACCTTTCTTCCACTCTCTCTATGGTGTCATCCACCTCCCGGGGTGGTGGCTTGCCTTTTCCCTCTGCTGTGGGTCACAGCTCCCAAGCAGGGATGTCTGCCTCCTTCACTAGTCCAGCCCCAACTGAGTTGCAGGGCTCTGCTTTTATAATTCCTGTCCCGCCCCATCATTTCCTGTAAAGGGGGTGGGGCGGAGTTAGCTTCACCCAACAGGGTGAGTTAACGCCCTCTGTACCTGAGTGAGGACCCTCTACTTCACTACACACTGCCTCTTTTAAAGGTTGCCCAACACTCCACACTGTAAGATCTTTTTTCCTTATATCCTGGTCTTCTGTGACTACTTCATATGCAACAATTAGCAGTGTGGGGAGGTACTCTTTCCCAGTTAAATCTTCTGAAAAACAGCAGGAAACTCTCTGATTTACGCATCAATATTCCCACCCAACAACTTTAGAATGGGGAAAAATGTTTATTTTAACTATAGAACATTTCCCACAGTGTTCGTGAAGGAAGACAATACAATGCACTAAGGTAAGTCCAATTAAACAGACACCTTTGCCCTTTCTGAACCTGGACTGCAGAGACAGAAAGAGGCACAGACAGAAAAGAGACTCAACACATATCATTCACAATGGTTTTCTGTACCTAACTTCCCAACTAATTAACCATTTTTTTTAATGAAGAAAAAGTTGTATATTAATGGCTACAGCATAACTCAAGCAGCTGACTCACTATTATTAAATGACTGTTTCCGTTACAAGGTATGTTCATCTTTCAAAAAACCCTTACACTTTTAATTTAATAAAAGTCCTTCTGCACCTGTTACTCCTTCACTTCAAAAATAAATTAAATAAATAAATAAATAAAATAAAATAAAATAAAAAACCAACCCGCACATAAACCCTACATTAGTAGCAGTTTAACAATTAATTTTTAAAAATGTTTTAGGTGTTCAGAGTGTTTAAAATGGGATTTCTTGGCTGTTCCCACATGAAAAAGAGATACGTTTCATATGTATAATAGCACTATATTTTTTCACATGTAAAATTTTGTGGACTGTAATATATCAGAGGAGCTACTGTCACATTAGTTAATGTATGTCTCTGTGTGATCTAATAAGTGCAATATTTAAAACATATTACTGACAGCAGATAGCATACATATATATTTTTGATCCACGTGTTTGTCTGTTTGCTTTCTGTTTTTGTACCCGTTGTACTGCAGATACATTACCATATCCCTCAGTTCGAGTCAAAACTATCTAGGTTCTTATCGGACCCTTGTGATAGTGTTACCAGAGCTCCTGGGCATGTGATGCCATAAGTAATTTAATTTAAAGGATAGCTGATAGAAGTCAGTAATAACCCACTTATTTAAACAGAAGTTTCCTTTGTAATGTGTTTTACTGCCAGTTTGATTTGCCAGCACTGTTAAATGGATAGGCAGTCACCTAGCCTATCAGGAATTTCTTCTGAACCTCCCTACTGAATCCAAAAATATTTAACACCTATTTACTCCATTTATATTCAGTTGGTCAAGAAAACTACGAAGTGCATTGATTTAATTTTTGAGCCTTAAGCACCATAGTCGCTATTATGCAAGAAGTCACCATAATGATTATTAAATTGATGGCATGTCATGCCTGAAAGATTCCAATAGACTCATTATGCTTAAAACATTTCTGGAAATAGATACTCCCCCCCCTTAACATGTTTCCGATTTTGTTTTTTTTTATTTTGTAATAATGAGGTTTGGATTTTTTTCCTGCTTAATTTTAAACGTCACAACTAACAGTATAATGTATTTACATGCTATTTCCAACATGATTGAGGTTACCACACCACAGACAGAGTCCTTTTGATGGGAAATGCTGTAACTTGTTCATACTTGTTCATACTTGTTCATACTTGTTCCTACTTTAACGCCTTTATTGTAAGCTACCAAAACCTCTCTTGTAGGCACATCTCTCTGCCTCCTCCACTGACACAGAGGACATTACTCGCAGAAGAACCATATGTAGAGGAAGAGGACACAATTCCAAAAGCTGACAAAGGGATTATGCATGCAGCTCAGATCTGTAGAGACTCAATTCAACTCCTACTGAAATCACAAGCAGGGCTCCCCTTGAGTTCCATGGGTTGGATCAGGGCTTTGGGGTCCTTAAAGCACTGACACGGTGGGCTGGGTTTTGGAAGCAGGACAGATATTGCAGAGGTAGGCCAACTGGAAACAATTATGAAGATTGATTGGCCGTTCCCTCCATGGTAGTAGATGAGAGGGACAAAACCAATCTGTAGTCATGAGGCTGCACTAACAAATGAAGAAGAGCCTAGCACAGACTAGCAAGAGAGAAGAGGATTTCTCCCAGTCTATACCACTCAGCTATTTCTTTCCCAGCCTCAAGAATACATATGTATTAACAGGAACCCTAGCAATTATGGTAATACAAATAATAATTTTTAAAAAATCTTTGGTTATCTGTGATCAATGTCTGGAAATTTCTTACAAATTGAGAGCATGATCTAATACCTATTGACTTCAGTGAGCACTGGACCAAAACCTTAGTTACTTTTTCCTTTTTTTTTTTTTTTAAGGTGAAGGCTAGCACATGAAAGGAATAACATCTTTCTTATACTGTTAATTATAATGCCCTAATCTATCATGATGCAATGGTTTATATATACAAAACACTATAGGCACTAAATGCCATAGGTTTCATAGGAGTCCAATGCTGTAGTTTAAGTACTCTTCATATGTTCAATCTTGCAAGGTGCTGAGCACCTACAATGCCCATTGAAATTAGAGGAGACCTCAGCACCTTGAAGGATCTGGCCCTGCCATTTTATTTTGAAGAAAATGCTGTATAGGTTTCCTAAAAAAATGTTATTGTTCCTTTAGAAGTTCCAATACGGAAACTAAGAGCCTACACCATTCTAGGAAGCCTTGTCTGCTATAGTGAAGCTTTGCAAATCAAAGAAAATTTCATACTAGTATATTATACTGCAAGGTATTAATAGCAAATCAGGTTTTAATAACTGATGCTTATGAATATTAATGAGGGGAACATGGTTCTACTTCTACTAGAGGCCTCCGAGGTCTAGTTTGGAAAGACATCAAAAGGGTAAGTTTTATTAAAAAAATATAATAAATGTGAGCTTAGTTTCTAAATTATTGTGTTCTAACTTGTCTTAATGGATTCTCTTATTCAGCCCTGTTTGAAGCTTGACACCAGAACCCTAGTGGAAAGACAGACATGGATTTAAGTAGCAATTTGGCCTCTGTGTTATTGTGCAAAATCTTCACTACTCTTTTAAAAAAATATAAAGCTTCACATTCTAATAATAAAAAAATCTTCTGGTTGATGCCAAGAAAAATTGAATTTAATAAATAAAAATTCCTGAATTACACTTTTTTCAAGTAAAGTTGAGTTTAAACAGGGCTCCTGTATCTATTTACGTCACCTTTAGCTTTCTAACCATTAAATAAACTCTTCTTAACAGAGGCAAAAGAATATTTTGCATATTCCCCAGAATGCACTAATGTATTTTAAGTGAAACACCTGGTAATAAAACCCTACCGTGGCAAATGTTAGCATTTTATAATATTCATGCATTAAAATTACTTGAATTATAAATCTATGGTACACTCAATTCTCATGGATTGTTGTAGCTATGCCCTTGACTGAAAAAGGCCTAGTGGGAACACAGAGTAGAAAATTTAGATCTCCATTTTGGCTCCACTTCCTAACCCATAGAGATGCTACTCTGCAAGCTTACCCATGACCTATAGCATAAAGGAGTGTTCCAAGGTAAGAGCTAGAGCTCAGGAAGCCGACATGTTTGGATGTGTACTTGGCAATACACTACTGCAGAATCAGATTACTTCTGCTCTGGCAGAAATATGCCTGCTGTATAAACAATGTGAAATGTTTGCTTTTATCCTTGTTATCCATGACCCAATGCACAGCAAACTACACAGATTAATCTTGCTCCTGACAGAAATAATCTGCAGAAGTGGAGGTGCTGATAGTGCAGGAGGCCAAGGCCAGTGAAGATATAGGTATAAAATTACCTCTGTTTTTGCTGCTCTTTTGGGAAACATTTATGATATGGACCGAGGCCAGTCCAGTTATGTTCCAGCAGGTCAACACCATAGTTTCACACCTGCTAGCAGTATGGCGGTCTTCACCACACTCAGAGCCCGATCCAGCATCCACTGAAGTCAATGGGAAAGATAACCAAAGATTTCAAAGGCCACTGTACTGGGTCCTCAGTCTTTCTCTAGAGAAAACTTCTTCTGTTACTCACTAAGAAAAGATGACAATACTATGCAGATGAACAAGGCAGCCGCTGAATTAGCTAGTAGAAGCAGCAAAAGGCAGTAAAATGTCTTTACAATTAAAACAGGAAAGGAAAGAAGACCATGAGAATTAAAGACAAAAGGTAAAGAAAGAAGGGAGAGATGGCTGAATATTAGAAGATGTAACTTACTATTGAAGTATTAAATGATATTAATATAAAGGAGATGAGGGAGGACAATGGAAAGGAGAAAGGAGTAAAAAAACAAAATTAAAAACTGTCAAACACTTTTTTCAAAACATGTTCTGCTTCCCTACAGTTAATGGATGTACTATGGAAATACTATTTTATCTTAAACGTCAGACATGAGCATTAATGCTTGCAAAGATTATAAACTCCCGCTCAAAGCCTTGGGTAATACAATTATATAAGTTGGATAATGCACAGTGTTCCATTTACTGAATGTCTGCAGAAACAAAATTTCAAATATCAATCAAATGCAGGCTTTATCCTAAACCACCGAGAGCCAAACTCTGCTCTATGTTATATCCAGGCATGAATGTAAAGGGTGGAAATTAGTGTTGAATTTGGCCCTGACCATTCCTCAGACGTGACAGTGTCTGCATCCCGTGGTATCAGCTTTTTGTTTCTGCATTCCACACTGGCAAGAGGAAGAAGGCAGACAGCCTGGGGACACATGAAAAAGTGCCAAAAAACAACAACTGAAAAACGTTGGAACTCCAAAATTCATGCCAAAATACCTCCCACCATGCTCTTGCGTTTTTGGAAACTTAATAACCCTAGAAACTTGTATCCACTGCTGTAAATGTATTTGTGAGACTACAGAAAAGTGATATACTGAGAAATTAAAAAACCCTTGACAAAAGTCAAGAACCCTCTAATAATAATTTGCACTTTCATTTTTTCCCTATTTTTTCTGTCAAAATGGTTGGAGAGAAATTTTTTCAAATGCAACTTTAGATGATCATTTGGGGGGACATGTTTCATACTACAGGCCTCAAACCATGTCATCAAATCAAGTGAAATTGCATATGAGCAGTAGGAAGGTTATAAGTTGGAGCACAGAAATCTGCCTCAGCGTGAAAATTACTGAAAATTCTGAATGAAACAAATATTGAAAGTTAATATATTACCTTAAGTTTGACAGGATTTTACTCATATGTATTTTAAACCCAACACCCCATCCCTCCCCAATTAATGCTAAGCTCCAATGTATCCTTATGGGTCATCATTCCAAGAAACTGTGTGATGCTCTATACAGAAAGAGTGTTTTTAGCCTGGTCTATAAAACTATGCACAAATCAGCTCAACTTTTCAAACCCTCAGCTTCGAAATTCTTTATATAGTATCATTACTATGTCAGGAAGACATGTAAAAATGGAATGAAACATTTAAGGACTTTTTTGAACCATTAAATCCTGATGTGGCTTATTTGCAACAGCTTCATCTAGGAGTCATTAGAATCCCTCTAATAATACAGGGACTTGGTATAGTAAAAGCTTATTCAGATCTGGCCCAAAGAGTCTGATAATCCTATAACAACTCCCTTTTCCAAATTAATTGGGTAGCATGATAACATTTCTTTTTATTATCAGGTAACTTGAATTATAAGTCTATGTCCCCAGCAGTTGATCTAAATCTGTTTTTAAAACAGTTTAGCAACCTCCCACACCAATGGAGTCACAAAGAGATTTAATTGTATATGTATATGCTAAATTAGATTTGTTCATCCATTAGGAATAGAGGAATGTGTGTCAGATGACTGCAAATTTTTCAGTGAAACCAGCTAATCCTATAGGGTAAAGCCACGCTGGCTTTTTAATGAGAGTGATATTGCTCTACCAAGTCTCCCTCACCTCAAGGGAAACAGAACATTAGCAAGGTTCCTATTCTTCTTGTGAATAGTTATCAAGAATGTAAATTTCTTTTTCCTCAATGAGATCACACTGAGCTCATTACAATCTCATTTCTTGATCCAAAACAATTAAACTTACTCTTATGGTACTGCTTATAGCACAGATAGTATTACTAATGCCTACATTTCTCTTTTATAGGAACATCAGAGGATAATAGTATAATCTGGTATTGTAAATTTCAGATCAAGCTCAAACCTGGTGAGTGACTTCACAGTTATTTTTACTATATTTTGCTCACACTGCATAATTTGTGCATGTTCTTTGGAAAATACTTTTTGTCCAGTTTGTCTGTTGTGGGCCACCCACCCAGAATGCTGTGAGCATTTGATAACTGAGTTTTCTTCAGAACTTTTAAAGGGCTTGTCTACACTACCCACCGGATCGGCGGGCAGTGATCGATCTAATGGGGGTGTCGATGTATCTAGTAAAGATGCAATAAATCAACCACTGAGTGCTCTCCCATCAACTCCGGTACTCCACCAGAATGAGAAGCATAAGCGTAAGCATAAGTAAGTCAGCTGTCAACTTACTACAGTGATTAGATCTAAGTACGTCGACTTCAGCTACGCTATTCACGTAACTGAAGTTGCATGTCTTAGATCAATCCACATAGTAGAGTAGACAAGTCCTAAGTCACACAATCATCTTAACACCTAGATAGCAAAATGACTGCATCATTAGAAGTGGACTAGACAGAGAGACAGATCCATTTTATTGGTGGGTTACACTGTTCTGTAGCAGATTATTTTCTATACAATGATCCTTGGCAAAAATATCACAAGGAACAGAGCTTCCCCCCCACTCCCTCACCCCATTAAAGACATAATAAGAGTAGTTTGCTGGTTCATAGCTCTCCCAGGCAATTCTTCTGTCTCAGTGACCCAATACTTGCTTCCAGCCTCTGAATTGCATTTTGGATTTGTTTTTCTACTGAATCTAGCTCTGAGCAAAGGACCAGATGCTGAACTGCTAGAGAACCATGAATACCTAGAGTAACTTCATGGAAATCTATGCAAGTATTACTGATTTGCATATGGTAGTAAGTCAATCTGCTCCTTTAAGAGTCTCAATGAGGGGACTGGTTTCAGAGTAGCAGCCGTGTTAGTCTGTATTCACAAAAAGAAAAGGAGTACTTGTGGCACCTTAGAGACTAACCAATTTATTTGAGCATAAGCTTTCATGAGCTACAGCTCACTTCATCGGATGCATAACGTGGAAAGTACAGTGAGGAGATTTTATATATACACACAGACCATGAAAAAATATACATTGTAAGGAGAGTGATCACTTAAGATGAGCTATTACCAGCAGGAGAGTGTGGTGGGGGGAGAGAAAACCTTTTGAAGTGATAATCAAGGTGGGCCATTTCCAGCACATTTCCAGGAGTTAACAAGAACATCTGAGGAACGGGGAGGGGCGGGGCAGAATAAACAAGGGAAAATAGTTTCACTTAGTATAATGACTCAACCACTCCCAGTCTCTATCCAAGCCTAAGTTAATTCTATCCAATTTGCAAATTAATTCCAATTCAGCAGTCTCTCACTGGAGTCTGTTTTCAAAGTTTTTTTGTTGAAGGATACTCACTTTGAGATCAAAAATCGAGTGACCAGAGAGATTGAAGTGTTCTCCGACTGGTTTATGAATGTTATAATTCTTGACATCTGATTTGTGTCCATTTATTCTTTTACGTAGAGACTGTACAGTTTGGCCAATGTAAATGGCAGAGGGGCATTGCTGGCACATGATGGCATATATCACATTGGTGGATGTGCAGGTGAACGAGCCTCTGATAGTGTGGCTGATGTGATTAGGCCCTATGATGGTGTCCCCTGAATAGATATGTGGGCACAGTTGGCAACGGGCTTTGTTGCAAGGATAGGTTCCTGGGTTAGTGGTTCTGTTGTGTGGTATGTGGTTGTTGGTGAGTATTTGCTTCAGGTTGGGGGGCTGTCTGTAGGCAAGGACTGCTCTGTCTCCCAAGATTTGTGAGAGTGTTGGGTCATCCTTCAGGATAGGCTGTAGATCCTTAATAATGCATTGGAGGTGTTTTAGTTGGGGGCTGAAGGTGATGGCTAGTGGCGTTCTGTTATTTTCTTTGTTAGGCCTGTCCTGTAGTAGGTGACTTCTGGGAACTCTTCTGGCTCTATCAATCTGTTTCTCCACTTCAGCAGGTGGGTATTGTAGTTGTAAGAATGCTTGAGAGAGATCTTGTAGGTGTTTGTCTCTGTCTGAGGGGTTGGAGCCAATGCGGTTCTATCGTAGAGCTTGGCTGTAGACAATGGTGTGGTCTGGGTAAAAGTTGGAGGCATGTATGTAGGAATAGCGGTCAGTAGGTTTCCGGTATAGGGTGGTGTTTATGTGACCATCGCTTATTAGCACTGTAGTGTCCAGGAAGTGGATCTCTTGTGTGGATTGGTCCAGGCTGAGGTTGATGGTGGGATGGAAATTATTGAAATCATGGTGGAATTCCTCAAGGGCTTCTTTTCCATGGGTCCAGATGGTGAAGATGTCATCAATATAGCACAAGTAAAGTAGGGGCATTAGGGGACGAGAGCTGAGGAAGCATTGTTCTAAGTCAGCCATAAAAATGTTGGCATACTGTGGGGCCATGCAGGTACCCATAGCAGTTCCGCTGATTTGAAGGTATACATTGTCCCCAGATACGAAATAGTTATGGGTAAGGACAAAGTCACACATTTTAGCCACCAGGTTTGCCGTGACATTATCGGGGATAGTTTTCCTGATGACTTGTTGTCCATCTTTGTGTGGAATGTTGGTGTAGAGGGCTTCTACATCCATAGTGGCCAGGATGGTGTTTTCAAGAAGATCACCGATGGATTGTAGTTTCCTCAGGAAGTCAGTGGTGTATCGAAGATAGCTGGGAGTGCTGGGGACTGATAGTACAGGTCTTCTTTCCAATTTTACAGAAATATTAGGATCCTGTGATAGGTTTCCTGTTCTTGATCTTGTCACATAAAGGGCTAAAGGAGTTCAATTGAAACCTTCTAGAGATTTCCAGAACCCCATGCATGATATTCCTAATACATACACCTACGTTGGTATTTACTTAGCATGACACAGTTTCAACTCACCAGTATAAAGGCATTCAACAATGCATCCCTGTCATAAATATAAAGGGAAGGCTAACCACCTTTAAATCCCTCTTGGCCAGAGGAAAAATCCTTTCACCTGTAAAGGGTTAAGAAGCTAAGATAACCTCACTGGCACCTGACCAAAATGACCAATGAGGGGACAAGATACCTTCAAAGCTGGAGGGGGGGGAAACAAAGGGTCCTGTCTGACTGTGAGATGCTTTTTCTGGGACCAGAGCAGGAATGCAGGTCAGAACTCCTGTAAAGAGTTAGTAAGCAATCTAGTTAGATATGCGTTAGATTCTGTTTTGTTTAAATGGCTGATAAAATAAGTTGTGCTGAATGGGATGTATATTCCTGTTTTTGTGTCTTTTTGTAACTTAAGGTTTTGCCTAGAGGGATTCTCTGTTTTGAATCTGACTACTCTGTAAGGTATTTCCCTTCCTGATTTTACAGAGGTTTTCTTTTACTTTTTCTTTAATTAAAATTCTCTTTTAAGAACCTGATTGCTTTTTCATTGTTCTTAAGATCCAAGGGTTTGGGTCTGTGTTCACCTATGCAAATTGGTGAGGATTTTTATCAAGCCTTCCTCAGGAAAGGGGGTGTAGGGCTTGGGGGGATATTTTGCGGGGAAGACGTCTCCAAGTGTGCTCTTTCCCTGTTCTTTGTTTAACACGCTTGGTGGTAGCAGCATAAGGTCCAAGGACAAAAGGTAAAAGTTTGTACCCTGCGGAAGTTTTAACCCAAGTTGGTAAGAATAAGCTTAGGGGGTCTTTAATGCAGGTCCCCACATCTGTACCCTAGAGCTCAGAGTGGGGAAGTAACCTTGACAATCCCTGATTGTGCGAAAATAGAGATTTATCTAACTTTATTCGGCAAGTCTTAAGCTAAAGATTAATCACACTTTTAGCATAGTTATCCTTATTCACAAGTACAGTATTCTAGTAATTATGCTTTACTTTTCCCTATAATAAATTGAAGAAAATCTTAGCTACACATATTATTCAGGTAGTAAGTGCTGAAAAGAGCAGTTAGATACATGGCATGATTCTGATCTCAAGCTAATTCATGCTGCTTTAGTCCAACAAATTTCAATGCAGTAACTAGTGGTTTTCACCAGTGTGAGAGCAGAATTAGACCTTGTATACAAGATCAGCCAACTGATTTTTCTTTGATGAAATGATGGTGTTTTCCTATATTATATATACATTTTTACCTAAATGTATTTATTTAATACCCTTATCTCCTTAAATTAGATTAAATGAACATGTACCCTTTCATAATATTCTGACATCTGGTTTTGCTGGGTGAGTGATGAGTCCTGAACGACTTCATCTATTATTTGTACTGAGGTAGAACCTAGAGGCTCCATTCATGGCACAAGATATTGTTGTCCGAGACACTGCAGAAATACAAAACAAAAAAGACAATCCCTGCCCCCAAAGAACTTACTCTCTGAGACAGAATTGCCCCAACCTTGCACTGACAGGTACTGCTGTGCCCAAACAGAATGCCAACACACTTCTAGTGCCTGGGTACTGTGATTCAGCAGTTGGGATCCTAGACTAGGACCCTGGAGAGCTGGGTTCTGTTCACTGCTCCATCATTGAACCTTCTGTGTGACCTTGGCCAAGTCCCTGTGTCATTTCCCTGTGCATCTATATATCCTCACAGCTGTTTTCTGTCATCCTATTTAGAATGTAAGATTTTAGCAGCAAGGGCTGTTCCTTATCACATTTTTGTACAGTTCTGTAGGTACTACCATAATCCAAATGATACTCATGAATGTTCCAAATTCTAGAGGTTTATAGAACTGCTTGAAGGTTTGTACATTTTCAGCAGAATAATTCCTAAAATTATTACAGTTATTAGAATTTGAAAGCACATTAAGTGGTATTCTGAATGTAGACATCAAAGTCTAGTGTCTGTCTTGGAAAAAGGAAAAAAAAAAAAACAGACAAAGGCATGCATATCTGGGCATGAGATCTTCTTCAACAAACAGAGTCAAGATATCAAGACAAACACGCTTAATAACTTGTACATTTCTTTCATAAGTCTGAGAATTGTAGACACTGTAGGTTTTTGTTTTTGCAGTACATTAGAAATTGAACCAGTATGTTAAAGCTCTCAACTATAACTCATCCAATATGTTCTCCAAATAATTGGATTAATTGCATGCTGGTTTAAAAAAGTATTCTAACAACAAAGTTTTTGTTGTTAGTCACATGTCTAGCAATGAATAATGTACATCACCACCAATAATGTATACCACAAGCTCCAAATTTCTGAGGGATTTGCTGAAATCCCTCAGTGCCTTGTCCTGTCCATATCCTTAAATGGTCAAACTCAATAGAAAAAGAGACTATCAATGTTCCCTCCCCGCTCTGTACTCTAGGGTACAGATGTGAGGACCCGCATGAAAGACCCCCTAAGTTTATTTTTACCAGCTTAGGTTAAAAACTTTCCAAAGGAACAAATTCCGCCTTGTCCTTGAACAGTATGCTGCCACCACCAAGTGATTTAGACAAAGAACAGGGAAAGGACCACTTGGAGTCCTATTCCCCCAAAATATTCCCCCAAGCGCTATACCCCCTTTCCTGGGAAAGGCTTGATAATAATATCCTCACCAATTGGTGCAGGTAAACACAGACCCAAACCCTTGGATCTTAAGAACAATGAAAAATCACTCAGGTTCTTAAAAGAAGAATTTTATTTGAAGAAAAGGTAAAAGAAACACCTCTGTGAAATTAGAATGGAATATAATCTCACAGGCAGTCAGATTCAAAACATAGAGAATCCCTCTAGGCAAAACCTTAAATTACAGAAGGACACAAAAACAGGAATAGACATTCTCTCCAGCACAGTGAATTTCACAAGCCAAAACAAAGAAAACCTAATGCATTTTCTAGCTAGATTACTTACTAACTTTACAGGAGTTGGAAGGCTTGCATCCTTGACCTGTTCCTGGCAAAGGTATCACACAGACAGACAAAAGCCTTTTCCCCCCCTCCAGATTTGAAAGTATCTTGTCCCCTCATTGGTCATTTTGGGTCAGGTACCAGCCAGGTTACCTGAGCTTCTTTACTCTTTACAGGTAAAAGGACTTTGCCTCTGGCCAGGAGGGATTTTATAGCACTGTATATAGAAAGGTGGTTACCCTTCCCTTTATATTTATGACAAAGACATATATTTTAATTCCTCCTATAGACAAGCTGTTCAAAGTAGAGTAGCTAGAGATATTTTATTGTTAATTATCTGTATTACAATAGTGCCCAGAATCTCTAATCAAGAGCAATGCCCTATTGTATTAGGCACTGTATAGTAAGAAGTAATCCCTTCCCCAAATACAACATTGTCTATATATTTTTGACATCTGGTTCATGTGCACCCTGCAGACTGAAGAGGATATGCTTAATATAATATCTGCAAAGGGAATTAACATACTTGGGCACTCTATCATTAGCATACTGGAAGCAAGTTAGCACCGATGCTAAAAGCTTTTCATGTAATGTTAAAGAGTTCTAAGAGTCCCTAAGGATTGTGGTCTGCTAAACCAAAATCTTTTTTCCCAGAGATGTATTAGTGAAACTTCTCCAGTGTGGACAGTCTTCTTTCCATCTGTGCATAACAGTCTAGCTTGTAACATGTCAGCATGAAGGACTATGGTTGACATTGCAGATAGTTGAGAACTGGCTAGGCTGTTGGATGATCAGTTACTTGACTCTGTTGTATGCCCACTGTATCTTTTCACTGTATGCCTACTGCACCTCTTTAGTCTCTACAGCACACTTAGACCTGAGTTAATCCTTTTGCACATTGTGCCAGATTGCTGACAATTGCTTCTAGTCCTTTGCATGTCAGGAAAGACCTTTTTGTGATTACTTTAATTTTTGTGGACCAGGTTTCAGTCCCTGTTCAAAGTGGGATATGACATCATTTAGCACATTTCATCTTGATTCAGTTTCAGCTGAATTAACTTGCATCAGGCCTACCAAGTATCTTTCATTTTTCCTTGGGCTACTTCATATATCATTCTAGCAATTTATCAGTTACAATTTGGCTCCTCTTCCCCCATGAGCCTTTTTTTTTAAAAAAAAAATCTTGCATCGCTGCATCAAGCTATACAATTGTTGTGGCTCTTTGTCCAGATATATAATTTTCTAGGACTGTGTCCATTTTTCTTTAGAGAGCCTCGAGATTATGAGAAGGAGCAGCTCCTTCCAATCCAGTTACCTGCATTCTTCTTGGTGTCTGAATGCAGATAGCAAACCTTTCGCACACTTCATGTCATTTCATGATTTTGATTCTTTCAAAAAGTTTAACCCATGAAGAAGAATTAACTGATACTTGTACACCAAAACTGTAACCAAGTGGCAGTGTAAAATTCAGCTTAAAGGTTGTATTCCTACACACACACACACACACTGTTCTGAGAGGCTTGTAATCTGCATAGCACCTATGCCTCAAGGACTGAGGTACACAGGAGGGGATTTCTGCCAGGGAAAGGTAGCTTTAACCACAGCTAGGGCTCCATACAGGCTTTACTGACAGAAGCTGCTTAGGGATACACAGAATTGCTCAGGGGCTATACTTGCCAGATCCATATAACTGGAAGAACAAGAGGACCTTGTGCCATGCCAATTTTCCTTTAGGCAATTTTGCTGCCAGCAGGTCCCTGGCCCTGGGTTATGCTGGCGGAAGCTGGCATATTCCAGGACTGAATCAACATTAAAAAGAATCAAACCCCAATGGCCTAATTTTCAAAGGTTCTGGGCACCTGCAGCTCTCATGGACTTCTATGTTATTCAAAATACATGAAAATCAGGCTCCTAAGTCTACAAACCCAGGTTCACTCATTACCATCTGGTAAATCATTAAACAGAACATAACTTGGGGCCATAAATAATGGCACACACAGAGGATTCCCCACTAGGATGTGTTTTCAGAAAGAAGGTAGTATATATAAAGAGTTCCAGACAATATCCCTTTCTTATTATCAATCTCATGATCCCTGAAGTGATAGGATATATAATGTATTCTATGAAAAAGGACACAAGTCATCTACCTTTGAGTTTAAATAGCTTCTGAGCCATTTATATCCTGCCATAAACTGTGATGTTAAACATGTACAGATACATTTTCTCTTTTACAGGTGATTTAAAGGATACAATTGGGGAGTATTTACTTTTAGAAATGTCCTGCCCCCCCTAAATTCAGTCACTCAGTCATTGGTCTCTCTTCCACTCCACCTTCCCTCTGCCACACACACACACACACACAATTTCTTAAGACTGAAATATTCTATCAGTGACAGATAGTATGTCAACGTCAGAAACATCTCCTGGCAATGCAGACCACTCAAATGTGTTTATTTCTCTACAATGCATACTTTATTATAAAGATATTGAGGCAAAACAATTGATGCTCCGTAAAGGGAATTGAAGTATTTCAACACACTCTGGAAGGTTTTATACACACTGGAGGTCCTTTATCCACCACAAAACTGTATAGGGATGGATATAAATATGATAGGGGCCATATCTAGAGATCTGGCATCCCAGGTCACTAAATGAAAACACTCTCTTCATCCATGATAAATACCAGTCTTCATTCAAATTTGGTTGTAATTCGTGGAGTAAAATCTTAGCTAGACAAAGAACTGATGAAAGATGACTTCTTAGAAGGGCAAAATAATCAATACAAGTAATCACACCACACCATCACTAAACTAACTCAGTCACTGCAGTTAATAATAAATTAACTGTTTCAGGGTCTCATTTGGAACAAACATCTGTAATAAACATTACCTGTTGTATTCCCCACAAAAATCTCAGTCCAATTTAGGAGGATAAAATGCCATCTGTGGTTTTCAGGTCAATACACTGTTTTGATTGTCAACTTTCACAAGCTTAACCAGCTTTTTTCACATCCAACTGCCCATTTTAACTTGCTTCCTCCTTTTAAACACATTGAGATTTCAGCTGTAACAGCAGCCTACTTAGGCTCTCAATGCAGACATTATTATCATCATCATAATTTTAAACTTTTCACCGAGGCAGAGTTACAATAAAACGTTAGCATACTAAAATGTACATTTCTTATTCAGGATCAGGTTAATATTCAAAGAACCTAGCTAAAGATTCTGGCTTGCTGGCTATGGCACAATCTTCCTCTCAGTATGTGAGAAACGGTGACCAAACTTCTAAATAACTATCCTCTTTTTGGCGCTTCTCGTGTGGGTGTATTTGGTGCAAAACCTCTTCCATTACAAGGACAGTCCAGATTTTACTGCACCACAAGTCCACAAGAGGAGTTGTCAAATTTTTCCAGTAATGTGCCATACAAAGTCTATCTGGTAAGAACAGAATCTTGTACTGGCACCCATCAGCCAGGTACTTGCGTGCATGTATGAATATTTTTAATGCATTTACATTTGGAAGACTAAGCAAGAGTTAAACTGATGAAGGGGGATGAGTGACCTTGAGCAGTGCTTGAGTGGCAGCCAGGGACTTGCTCCCCTGACAGGACCTAATGGGCTGGGGCACCTGCATCTCTGGCCAGTGGGGAGCGCCCACCAGATTCCTGGTGCTGTGGGCTGGAAGGGGAGGCCCTAGCACTTTCCCTAGGGCCCTGCAGCAGCAGGAAGGTGAGGCTTCAATCTGAGGCCAAGACTTTCCACAAAGAGCAGGCCTCGCAATGTCAGGGCAAGGCAGAGCCTGTAAAGCACAGGGGGAGGTACAGTGCAGCCCTGTCATCCCTCAGTGCCACTGCTCTCCATAGAAATCCCTGGCATTGGGTTTCCAGCCTGCTCTTGACTGTTGCCCCATGCAGGGAGGGAGCTCAGAGACGAGCCAGGGCCTCCCCTACCAACCTGCAGTACTGGAACACCGGGAAGGGCTCCCCCATTGAGTGGGGATGTGGGCACCCCAGCCCATTACCTCATGCGTGGGTGGTACCTAGTCCCTAGGCTACCCACAGCCCTGCCCCTTCCACCCAAGGGAGAGCATGCCGGGAGGGAGAGCGTGTGGTGCCACCACAGCCTCCAGTGGCCCGGGAAGGCGGGCGGCATGGCCCCAGCCCCCTGGAGCCCGGCAGTGCCACCAAAGCAGGGCCCTGGGGAGGTGGAGTGTGGGCGGGGCAATGTCTGGCTTTTTAAGGAGGCACCGGTTCCCCTACCTGCACCTGGTGCGGTCAGTCCTGGAAGTGACATCACTTCTGACCCAGAAGTGACGTCAATTCCAACCCAGGCCTGACACCCATAGGGATGGCCCTGCTTGTCAGCATACTATGTTAATTAATTTATGCTCCTTTTAGTCTTTTGCCTCTATATAAATCCATGGTAGCACAGTACTGTGTGCAGATGTGGTTGCTTGGTCTCAGAAAACATATATTGGAATTGGAAAAGGTTCAGAAAAGGGCAACAAAAAGGAATAGGGATATGGAAAAGCTTCCATATCAGTAGAGATTAATAAGACTGGGACTCTGTAGCTTGACTAAGGGGGGAGATGATAGAGGTCTATAAAATCATGACTGGTGCGGAGAAAGTAAATAAGGAAGTGTTATAACACAAGAACTGGTGGTCACCAAATGAAATTTGTAGGCAGTGAGTTTAAAACAAACAAAAGGAAGTATTTCTTCACCCACCACACCATCAACCTGTGGAACTCTGTGCCAGAGGATGTTGTGAAAGCCAAGTCTATAACAGGGTTCAAAAAAGAACTAGATAAATTCATGGAGGATAGGTCCATCAGTAGCTATTAGTTAGGATGAGCAGGGATGGTGTTCCTAGCCTCTGTTTGCCAGAAGCTGGGAACGGGCAACGGGGATGGATCACTTGATCATTACCTGTTCTGTTCATTCCTCTGGGGCACTTGGCATCGGCAACTGTCAGAAGACAGGATACTGGGCTAGATGGACCTTTGGTCTGACCCAGTATCACTGTTCTTATGTTCTTACTTTCTTAAGATGACATATAAATGAATAATAATTGATCACTTAAAATTAGCATCCTGAAATCTAGAATTTCAGTATGCAATAGTAAAAACAATGCCAATAGCAACAAACATATTCTCAACTTTCTAACTGACTCCATAATATAAATATTCAGAAATTTTTATACTATTTCATTAAATGCACACTGAAGGGAAACATTGCAAATTCCAGTCAAAGTTATATTCTAGTGTAATCGAACTTGCCACTTCATGCTGCTGGCCAGTAACATTAAGAAGTAAAATGTGCATTTTGCAGTGATTATGTATGTGTTCACATAACTTTAAATATCTTTTTTATTCTCTTGAAAATGTAATGTTTGTAGATAAATGTCATTTGAAATATTTAAGATCACATACCTTCCTATACTTCAGTTCCATACTTTCTTATTTCCAGAGTTTTTAGGGGTGTCTGCCTTGGAATCTCTTCATGGTCTTACTGAGGGAAACCCACTCAGGGCTCAAGCCTCCTGCCATCACATTTCTTAGGCAGGATCCCATGAGCTGCTCCCTCCAGATCAGGAACTTAGGCTGAAGATCCCTACAGTTCTAACTATGATTCTCTCAGGAGGTCTGACTGTAGTTCAATACCTGCAGCCCTGTTCTCTGATGGACAATGATGATGTTAACCAGTGACCAGCCATCTGGGGAACCTAGGCTTTCATGGTAAAGTGCTCAAGGATAGCCCTGCCATGCAGATTACCAGTGCTCACAGGACTTCTAGGTTCCCTGCCATGGATCCAGGAGCAAAGAGGTCCTGGGATGGGCTTCCAGGCACCACAGTTCTGGGGCAGCACCACTATGTGGATTTCCCTGGGGCTGGGAACCTCAAGTCTTCCAGGGTCTTGGATCAGCTAGCATCTTGGGTTGCTGAACTTCTACAGCCTGGGACGCCAGCTGCCTGAAAACTGGGTGGCCCAGGAGTCTGGAAGCCTTGGGGTCCCAGCCCTGGAGCTGCAGGTACTGGGAGTCTTGGCCACTGCTGACTGAAGCTATCAACGGTTGAACTAACAAGAACGTCAATCTCAGTCAGCAACTGCCACTCGCAGGGAGCAGATTTTATTTCAGAAACGCTGTGTGTCAATGTTTCTGAATTTTTTTTATTTTTTTAAAAGATTTCCAACTAGCAAGAAATTTAAAAAACATTGTTTTTGTTCCAATTTAGAAGAAATCCAAATTTTAAAATCTTTCGATGTCTTGTGACCTAAAAGCTTGTCAACCTGCTCTAGTTTTGAGTTGTTTAATTTTCTAGGCCTCTTGAACCAGGTCTAACTAGTGTATGCATTTTTCCCCAGGCAGTGAGAGTTTTCCAGCCCCACCTAGGGATTTGAATAAATTACCCCGAAGTGATTTGAGTTCCTGCAGGAAATCCTCTAACTCTCCCACTGAGTCAGGAATGCAGTCACTAATGCATACAGATACATATAACATTTTAAAAGATGATACAATAGTATTTGAATATTTTGTGTCCATAGTAGTGGTCACTTAGTACAAAAACATAATTAATTATAAAGATAGATACGTGAAATCAAATTAATAATCTTAATCTGTGTGGGTTTGAGTTGCATCAATTGCTTTTTTCTTGTGACCTTTCAATGATGTACTTGGAGTCTGGTAAACACACAGAGGTTTATTTCTTTAATTTGTGCCAAATTGACATGTAGTTTTAGAAAACTAGAGGAAAGGTTGTCTTGTTATTATGACACTAGCCTGGGATTTTGGTTTTATTTTCTCAGCTGTGCCACAGACTTCCTGGGTGCCATTAGACAAGTCACTTAGTGTGAAATGGCTAAACTCTTATGACTTCTGTTGAGTCAGGATATTACTATCATTGTGCCTCAGTTCTGTGCTGTGAAATAGAAATAATACTTGCCCTTCCTCTTTGTCTTCTCTATTTAGATGGTAAGCTCTCTGGGTATGAACTGTCTTGCTTGTATGTACTTAAGTGCTTAATTAAAATGTCTTTATTTGTTTAACTGTCTGTTCCCCTTACTTCCTAGGTGGCTCAGCTTCAGAGCATTGGACACATCTAAAGGCCCAATTCTGCAAATACGCACAAGAGTAACTTTTCACACATAAGCAATCCCAATGAGTTTGATACATACATTTATTAATGTATATATATGTCTGCAGCACCAGGCCATGTATTCAGATATAGGCTTGGAAGAATTAGATTTTCATCAATAAATGTCGGTAAATGTCAATTTCACTGTACACACACAAACCAATGCAAAAATATTTCTACTGATGATAATCAAAATTTACAGAGAGGCAAAGTCAGAAAAATGCTGCTTGAGAGTTTGTTTATTTCTAATGTGATACTTTCCAAATAGAAAATAAAATACAAACAGAATCTTGCCAAATCCAAAGGGGAAGGAAGGAGGGGAAGGGAAAGAGGTGTAGCATGTTATTTGCAAATGGGAAAAAAATGGTCAGAGGGACCTAACAGCAAGTCCTCAGCTTAGGAAAATATGTGGGGAGGAGAAAGGGGAATCTCAAACAGACCTGAAAAGAAGAATCGGTCCACATGCAGCTATTATGCAACAATGACAAATAAAAAGAGGCACATTCTCACAACATCTAAAATTTAATTCTTGGCTGCCTAGAAAACTGAGAACACCATTCATCAGCTGGAGATCTCCAAATAAGGTAATAGGAAAATGGGATATAATGTTGCAATGGCAGAAACCAATTTGACAATGACAATATTTCATACAAAGCCTTGAAAAATAGTCAACATGTTCTGAAGATGAAACATCAAACTCTTTCTTTCAATTTAACAAAACCACTCAAGTTACTAAAGGCAAAATTCTGCTCTTAGTTATTCTGATACAATTCAGTTGATTTGGTGGGATTCAACCTGTTTAAATGAGAGTAATTAGCTAATTTGAAAAATGAAGCCCACGTGTTAAGGTGATAGCACCCTATCTATGTGTGATAAACAAAGCACAGCTGTTGCCACTTAAGATGATAAGAGGTAAAGGTTTGGGCTAGGTGGCTCTTTTATATAAGTAACTACCTGACATAATATGACAACAGAATAGATGCGGATGGCATTAATTTAAATAAATGCTTCATCTCCTCTGAACCAGACAATAATGGATAATTACCAAACAGCATGAACAATACACTGTATTCCAAATTGTTTCTATTTAGGGTATTGTACAGCAGATAAGCTATTGCCCAAGAAGCAGAATTCAACCTTATCTCTACTCCACTACAGTATTTCTAGAATTGGCCAAATAAATAAATAATCTTTACAGAAGATCTCTTTACTTTGATTGAAACCTATGGTTAAATTATGACAGAGAAATAAAAACAGGAAGAGAGCGGTTTTGAAGTGCTGATTAAAAAAAATATTGTGTCTGGAAGATGAAGGGTACAAATTAGTAAATGTTTATGGATAGTCATTAGAATATTTAATTTTAAATTGCATTCATTTGTAGAAATTCATTTATGTGTATACAATCTTAAGCATAAAGAATTCAAAGTGTCATTGATATTTTCTTTCTTTATAAAAGGCCCAACTGCTAAAGATTTTTTTCTAGGTGCCTGCTATTTACATGGATTTTCAGAAATTACTGTGGGCATGAGACACACAGAAATGGTTTGGGGGCATTTAACCACTCGTGGAGGAACCATTCTTCAAAATCTCCTTTATAAAGTGCTGTTGCTTGGCTTGGCATCATAGCAATTTCATTTAGAATGGAACTTGCTGTTCCCTTACTGAGAATGAAATATAAACTAAGTACATTGGTTGGCTTTAAAACCTTAACAGTTTTCCCTTAGATGACTAAACAATATTACTTCAGTATTTGCAGTATTCTGTAAGTACTATATTACTGCCTAGAGCTTTGGATAAATGCCTCTTTTTATTGCTGTAGAACTCCAGATAAATGAATAATAAATCTAGCCCCTAAAGATCAAATAAAATGTGTTTGGGGCAGGAAAATAAAAAGTAGTTTTTTCTGCTTTTTCAAGTCCATTAGTCCAAAAAATTGCAGTTTCCTGTCAACATATGACAGTGTTTGCCAAGCTATAGTTGTGAACACACTCTAACTTTCATAAGAAATAAGAAGTGCATTCTCCCTTCCCCCATTCCTGTCCAAGCATTTAAACTGCATTTGGAGAATTCAAAGACTGTGCTCAATGATACAGCAGGAAGCAGAATGTGCTGCATATATTTGTGGCCATAGGGTCTAGAAAACAGATTATAAACTAATTTTCTGTGGATTAAACCATTTTGCCACTAGGAAAAAAAATTATTATATATATACGGGTTGACCACAGTCTGATACTACAATGAAACAATCATTAAGTAAATTCTTACTAAGGAGTCATCTGCTATTGTGTTTTGTTTGTCACATCTAGTTGGAAATTGTTTTTTGTCCATTGAATATGCATCATGAAAAAACCTGGATAGTCTGAAGTCACGTGTGTGGTAAATATTTGGCAGTCACTTGTGATCATATACGTGTTCGTGCAGTACAACCTCTTCTGATTATGCTCACGAAGAACCGCTCCTGCAACATGTATGGAGCTTTATATTTTGAAGATCCATTTGACTGTATTAACCTCAGTGGAATGATTTCAGATGTATTAGAAACATGCACATAATCCTCAAGATACAGGCAGTGAGAAAGTGAACAGCCACAATGTGGGGACAGGGGAAGAAAGCATAACCGAGGCTTTTAGTGTTTCTTTTAACATTTTGAAATAAACCACTTGCCAAAAAAATGTAAGGCTGTTAACACCTCGACCTGCAAAGGAAATGTACATCCTCCCTCTATTCAGGAGGCAATATGAGGAATCAGAAGATCACACAGTTCTCATCTTATCCCTTACTGAAGCAAAAATTGTGCCAAACACTGCATTTCAGAGTTGTCATCCAAAGTGAAACAAGGTCTTTAAATACATGACATCTGCCTCCTGCCTCCTCCCCTATACTTTCAGAACAGTAGATATACTTCTGGCATTGAGGACCTGTCTCAAGTCTCTGGATCAAGTGTCACTTCCTCTGGAATATGTATTGGTTAGCATATGCCCTCCAAATATAAAGCCAAGGAAGCTGTGTGGATGAGAGAGGTATATTATTTGCAATGCCATCATTAATCATGACAAGGGCAGACAAGTAAAACCAATACTTTTAAATGATTCATAACCATCAAGTTGTGTGTGTAAGAACATGGATTTACTATTTTTACTCTTGTCCTCCCAGCTATAGTTTTGCACACTCATAGGTTTAGTGTTGTCTTAAATTAGAGCGCAAGCTCTTGATTCATAGATTCTGAGACCAGAAGGCACCACTGTAATCATCTGATGGCAGGAACTGTATCTTCCTATGTGTTTGGACACCCCCTTGGACAATGATTTAGTTGGGGATTGGTCCTGCTTTGAGTAGGGGGTTGGACTAGATGACCTCCTGAGGTCCCTTCCAACCCTGATATTCTATGATTCTGTGAGATGCCAATGCTGAACTGGGGCTTTATTTCAGTACAACTACCAAATTCACCTCAATATGATAGGGGTACTGGATATTTGGAGGGGTCCAAAGGCTGTGAATTTGAAATTCTCCATGAGCAGTACAACTTAATGAAAATTATTTTCCAATATCTTATATCAATACATCTTAAAGTCAATTTTTTGCGAAAACCAGTTTTTAAAATATATTGTTGGCCTAAAGGAACCTATAACCAACATATAGAATGGGATGAGGATGAGTAATATTGGTGCCTTCTCTATACTTCTTCCCTATATCTTTTCTTTCTTGCCCATTTGTCAAATACATTAAGAATTTACTTGATGTTTTCAGCTGGGGTAACCACTCATCGTGCTCTGGCAGTAGCAAAAGCAATGGGCCAAATTCTTCCCTAACACACTCTGTTACACTTTTAAATTCCATTCAACATCAGCTTTTGAGGCAAACAGGCCTCATGGCCTGATCTCTCCGGAGGTAGAACATATAACTATATTTTTAAAAAAAAATCCTCTTGAAAAAACATTCCTGAGGTAGTTTAGTTCTGTTTGGACCTGCCTTTGATGAGCTTTCTAGTTTTGTGGCAGGACTGTTCATGGAAACCATGCATTTAACTAACTACTGGTGAATAGTTATATGAAGCAAACTTTGAACTCAAATTTCATTATTCATATAAGAATCTTGATTCAAAGTCACCCTCCTCCAAATAGGGAGCAGAAACAACGCCATGGGATATACCATGACACATACATGGACAACCAAAATGTTAGATCTGAATATTGACTATTCAGACAAATTGCTCACAAATGACCTTCTGACCAAGTATTATTCACATAGAGAATTCAAAGAATGAAAATCATAAGTTGCTCAGAGAAAACTGATGAGCTCAATTTGGTGACTTTAATTATTCACTGGCAGTTATTTGTGCAACTTCAGTGATGTTAAATTATTAGATTATTAAAAAAAAACACCTTACTTCCAATTCCATCTGAACAATTTTAAAAAATAATATAGTAAGTGTATTAGAAACAAATATTAATTTAATAGCATGGATCAGATTCTCTTCTGTGTTCCATCCCTTCTGTGCCACACTGGTCATACAAAGAGGTAGTTAAAGCAACTGGATCTGGCCAACCGAGAATTACTATCAGGGAATGCTCAGCTGGTACAGAGCCAGCATACTTCCTACCTAGCCCTAAAAAAAGCAGAGTGAAGAAAACACATGGCTGAAGCACATTTTGTTCTAGCACTGCCCTGCTACCATATAGTCCCTTCGGGACCTGGTTAGAGGAGACCTTTTCAAATGACTTTAATTTGTGCCAGGGCCAAGGCAGGTGCAGATTTGTTCTAAGAATTAGGGAGACTCAACCAGTGTTATTGATCAGCATTAGCCATTTTTGTAATGGCAGTTTAACTTCTGTGCTGTCATTAAAGTTACTGAAAAGTAAGAAATTATCAGTTTAAGTTTAGTGGTTGCATTTGATGGCTTCTAAAAACAGGCTGGAATTTAATATACAAGCAGTCTCAGTTTTCATAGCAGGTGGGTGGGTGTGTGTGTGTGTGCACACTACAGATTGAGCACAGATTATATTATCTCTGTTTTAAGATAATAATCATTGCTCTTATAAGCACAAGGATAAGAAATGTTCCATTAAAGTACATGCACTTTGCTATAAATGACAGTGTCACACTAGCAAGGTCTGCATAAAATACAAAATTGCTGACAGAAGGGTTAAGCAATCAAAATATATCAATGCTAACTTGCAACATAATTGTTTAAATGTCAGCTGAACATCAGAGGACTACCTTTATTAATCTTAAAACCAAATATGTTTAATATGAAAAAGTTAAATATCAATCTCTAGACAGTATAATGTTTTGAAATGTCTAGTTTTTGCAATAATTAACTAAGTGTCCATTTAAGAAAGGTTATAAGACTCTAGTAGTACAGACAACATTTTGAATTTTATTAGTACTAAGATTTATTTCATTTAAATATTTAGATCTCATTTAAATACTTTCTCTCATATTTTCACTATTAAGAAGGTTATTCAAAAACCATTTACACGATATAGGTTGGTGTCATAAATATAAAGGGACGGGTAACCACTTTTCTGTACATGGTGCTATAAAATCCCTCCTGCCCAGAGGCAAAACCCCTTCACCTGTAAAGGGTTAAGAAGCTAAGATAACCTCGCTGGCACCTGACCCAAAATGACCAATGAGGGGACAAGATACTTTCAAATCTGGAGGGGGGGAACAAAGGGTTTGTCTGTCTGTGTGATGCTTTTGCCGGGAACAGATCAGGAATGCAGCCTTACAACTCCTGTTAAATTAGTAAGTAATCTAGCTAGAAATGTGTTAGATTTCCGTTTGTGTAATGGCTGGTAAAATAAGCTGTGCTGGATGGAATGTATATTCCTGTTTTTGTTTCTTTTTGTAACTTAAGGTTTTGCCTAGAGGGATTCTCTATGTTTTGAATCTGATTACTCTGTAAGGTATTTACCATCCTGATTTTACAGAGGTGGTTCTTTTACTTTTTCTTTAATTAAAATTTTTCTTTTAAGAACCTGATTGATTTTTCATTGTTCTTAAGATCCAAGGGTTTGGTTCTGTGTTCACCTGTACAAATTGGTGAGGATTCTTATCAAGCCTTCTCCAGGAAAGGGGATGTAGGGCTTGGGGGGATATTTTGGAGGAAGATGTCTCCAAGTGGGCTCTTTCCCTGTTCTTTTTTTAAAATGCTTGGTGGTGGCAACATACAGTTCAAGGACAAGGCAAAGTTTGTACCTTGATGAAGTTTTTAACCTAAGCTGGTAAGAATAAGCTTAGGGGGTCTTTCATTCAGGTCCCCACGTCTGTACCCTAGAGTTCAGAGTGGGGAAGGAAACTTGACAGTTGGTGACATAGGATACCAAATATACAACTATGAAGTATATGATTTTACATATGCAGATATAATATTCTTTTAATAGAGGGTTTTGGGTTGGGTTTTTATTTTTTGAAGGGTGTAACATGCATTCTGTGTTTTGACGGACAGTTGTAATGTGCCTTCAGCTAGTGTCCCTTCTAAGTTCTGTTTTGTTGTTACATGGTCCACAGTGCATCACAGCTTGCAGGACTGATGCTTATATATAACCACCCTGTGATGCACTGTGGGCCACGTAAGAACACAGCAGAACTTAGGAGGGACACTAGCTGAAGGCACACCATAAATCATTACTGTGTCTATCAAAACACACAGAATATTACACACACACACACAAAAAAACAACCCTATGTTAAAAGAACATTATTAAGGCTGCAAAGTCAAGCACTCTAAAGTTACGAAATATCAGAATCCTAATTCGACCCCCTTATGCATATGACTTATGAGACGGTCTTTAAATTATATTATGACATACTCTTTGTTCCTCAGGACCCCTTCCTCTTTTAGTGCACAAGAGGGATAGTGCTCACTTAATGAGAGCTATTCACTAATTTGTTGTCTCCCCATTGGTCAGTGTGTGGCCCCATATCTTATTTACTGCACACTATTCAAACCCTGTTCTGGAGACAGAAGTATTAATTTATTCATAGGCTTTACTATGGTGTTCATCACTATGGTATCTGAGTGCTTCACAACCATTAATTTATTTTCACAACACCTCTGTGAGGTGAGACAAATGAAGGTCATCGGTATTCATTATTTTGGGTGCCAAATTTGAGACGCACAGGACCTGATTTTTCAGAATACTCAGGATTATATAGCACTTTGTGTGATCAAAGCACAGATCCCATTGACTTCAGCTGTGAGAGGTACCTGGTCAGGCAGGACACCCAGAAAGTGAGGAACACACACTTAGTGACCACCTAAGAAAGGAACTCTGTGGCAGAGGGAGGGATAGAATCCAGTTCTCTGGGGCAGCATTCATCTGCTTAACCTTAATCCTTTTTCTTCCTGCCTCTGTCACAACTAAAGTGGGGTGGGGGGACAGTTCTCATCCCATCCTGAAAAAATTTCCCATCCCAAATTGTGACAAAGTCTCAATCTTGAAAATGTTCATGAGCCAATGAACAGCAAAAATAAATCAGTTTGGGTCAATCATAATGTATTGTTTCAACATTTTAAAATGCTTTGTTTCAATTTCAGTTTCTTTTAATTTTTAAAGATTTTGACTACAATTATCTCACATTTTGAAATCAATAATTTAGAAGCAAAAAATAGGGACATTTTAATTTTAAATATGTCAAAACAAGGCATTCTGTCAATTAAAAAAAATATCCAAAATTCTTTTGAAATGAGAAATTCAGCAGAACTGACCCTTTCTTCAAATGACTTAGTTTTGACAAATCATCTGATGAAAAATCTTTTAGTTGAAAAATTCTTGACGAGCTCTAATCATTACACAACTTCTCCAACAAATAAAGCAGGAACCCTACATAGAACAGTCTCCTTCACGATATAGCCCAGATTTGTCTCCAGAACAGATCTATCCTGTGTACTGAATGCTGAATGAGACAGGGGTCCTGTTGTAAAAATAGTCTTTGATAATGTAATTAAAGACTGTACCATAATCTATCCATACAAGAGAGCTGAATGAAAGTTTCATAGGCGATCTTAATTCTGGCATTTCTTAACTTCTCAGTGTTTGACTTTTGCAACTCTAATAATGTTCTTTTAACATAGTTTTTATTGTGTGTGATTTTCTAGGAATTTTTTTTAAAAGAAAACAGAAAAATATGGAAATTCCATTAATATAGCATCATATTGACACATTTAGATCTACCTCACAGACCTCTGCCACTTGGTAGAACAGATAGCAGTAGTAGGTTGTAATCCTCTGTAGGGGGGGCCTGCACTAGATGGTGATGAGATATGTTACCAGTGACTTTCACAGATATTGCTGACAGCAGAGGACTGTGAGACTCAGGAATCTTGGGTTTCATTCCAGGCTCTGGAGGGAAGTGTGGTCTAGTGGGCACAGACTCTTCTACCATTGCTCCAAGCATGATCCCCTTCTGCTGCATTCCCTTCAATCTGTCCCTGTCCCAAACCTAGCAGTTTGCCCCATTCCTGTTCTTCTCACCTAAGTCTCACCATTCCTCTGCTGGCAGTAACATCTGTGAAGCTCACTTGTAAAGTAACTTATCACCATCTAGTGAAGGCCTACATAGAGGAGGACAACCTACTAATGCTATCAATTCTACAAGTCTCCACTCCTGAGCCTTCTCATCCCAGTTCCACTCTCCTTGCCCAGCAA
This sequence comes from Lepidochelys kempii, assembly GCF_965140285.1. NCBI lineage: Eukaryota > Metazoa > Chordata > Testudines > Cheloniidae > Lepidochelys > Lepidochelys kempii. The sequence goes on from NC_136380.1 coordinate 183,270,852, forward strand.
GTCCGAGTATCAGCTCTCACAACTCCCTGTCCCAGCCCTAATATCCCCCAATGTTCAGTTCCAGTCTCCTTCCGTAGCCATTCCCAACTCCAGCTTCAACCCACCAACTCCTCATCCCTAGTCTCTTTGACCAGCCAGCCTCCTTCCCTCCCACCACCTCCTCGGCTGATCTGCTTCTCTCCCCACATCCTGATGTTCAATGTCCACCTCCACCCCACCCCACCCCTCCACTTCTGGCCTGTGTTCTCCATCTACCCTGGTTCTGAGTCCCAATCTCCCTCCCTGGCCTCCTCATCCAATCTCCGTGTCTCTCCCTCCTCCCAGCTCCTTGTACTAGTCTTTTTGCCCAGCCAGTCCCAGTTATTCACCTGCACACTGGCTTCTCATTCGATCCATCTCTTCTCCCCCCTGCCCTACTGGTTCTCAGTCCTAGTATCCTTGTCCATCCAACCCGTCTCCTCTCCTGCTCCTCACCTGATCTAAATTCCCCCCACTACTGGCTCCCAGTCCCCCTGCCCAACATCCCTCTCTGGCTCTCAGACCATTCTTCTTGCCCAATAGTCCCAGTGAGCTCTCCCCTGGCTCCAGGTACCAACCTCTTTGCTAAGTCAGTCCCAGTCTTCCCACATATCTCAGCTTCTAGCCAATTTCTCTTACCCCACCCTAGTCTCACGACTCTTTATCCCAAACTACTCCTTTCCATCCCCCCAGTTCCTATGCTTAACTCTCTGAATTTGAATCAGGTAGCTATCCCCTCCACCTTAGTTCAGCCTAGCAAAGGGAGTAATTGACAGCATAGGAGGGACAGGTTCCCAGCTTTCAGTTCAGGAGCCTGAGCCAATATCCAGCACAGCCCGCAGCAGCCCAGAGTTGAATTTCCAGGGAAAGTCCTGCTCAGGCCCATGCTGGAGCATGCTCAGTGTACATGAAATCTTCCAAGAATTTAACTGCTAAAATCTAAGAACCTTCTGAATGTGTGCAAACTGCAATTTTTTCAAAGGCCCATAACTTTGCCAAATTTGGGTGTATTTTAACAGGGACATCAAAAATGCACAACCCATACACAAAGGATGCCCCCCTGTCAAATGTCAAGTCTCTGCATTGAAGAATGGGGGTGTTGGAACTTTTCAAATAAAAGGTTGCCAGAATTTTTAACATGTACAAAACATTTTCCCCTAGCCTCATTCTTAAAAGTGTCTGATTCATAATCACTGAAAGGTATGTAAAAATAAGAACATGATCAGCCTGAGGCAGACACCAAACATGAAAAATTTCAGCCCAAACAGTTGAAGTTTGACAAAGTTATAAGCATCTGAAAATAATCAGGTCTCAATATGGGAAGTGTCAGGCAACTTAACACTAGGCAGTGTTACCAGCCCCAGCGCCTATGATTTACTAGATATTCAATCTATGTTTTATCAGAAATTCAACTATCACACCAAGTATTGCATGCTAAGCTTCAGTATGGGTATCAGTCAAATATGCAGCCTCAACATGAAAAACTAAAAGCATATCTTCCACTTTTGCTGGGTATATTAGTCAGGCAATTCAAAGCTTTAGATAGCATATTCAGGCAAATTCAATTCTAAAGACAGTCTGTTGCCTTATCACAACTGGCATTTTGCATAGAACCAATAATTGCACAGCATTCATGAGAAATTCAAATTGCGCATTAGAAGAAAAAAAAAAACTTGGGAAAGTTTTACCTTATGGGCTGTGGAAAGGCAAAGGGTTGGATAAGAAAGTCAAAACACCAAGAAAGCTAATTTCTCCAGATACGGACATATACACCAGCAAACAATTCATAACCAAAGCAGACTAACTGAATTATAACAAGGTTATAACACTAATTTTGGTCCTGAAGAATATTAAACAATGTGTTTCAAGTCATCACACAAATGTATTTAAGAGCAAGCAAGAAAAAAGAAAAAAAGAAAAACTGCCTGAATCATCAGAAACCTGAAGGTGAAAAGAATAAAAATGAGAGAGAAGAGATATAATATCAGAGACATTACATTGGGGTTTTACTTCTGAAAGTCTAATGTCTCTAGGGTCCTGCAATCAAACTGAAATGCTGAAAAAGTATTCACCTTTCAATTTACAAGAAATACTACATGGTACAGTCACATAGGAAGATACAAGGACCCTATTAATGTATCATAGTAAAAATAAAGGAGACTTTTGGGCTGTGAATTAATATTGTATCTGAGGAGTACACTGCAAAGTGAATGGTGGCAAAAAAACAAAACAAAACACACCTCACAATATACCCTAATAGGCATTTTTATAAGATTAAAAAAAAAAATCTCTTTTTGTCCTTTTATGATCTTTGTGTGTTGCAAATCAAAGAAAACAGCAGCAGAGTTGTTGAACCATGAATTTTTTACTTGATTAATCATCAGAGGAAGCTGTTTTCCTACTTACATACACCCTGCACTTTTACACTCTGCTTGCTTGGAGTTTCTAATCAGACACAGAACATATTTCCAGCAAAATATAAAGTTCTAAATTTCGCCCTTAATTGGATTGTGGAGAGTTACTAAAAAGGATGTTCTGAGCCAGAATCAAAGGGCTGGGGGTAGGGGAGGGGGTTAAGTTAGTTTTCAGACTCACTGAAGTCTTCCGAAGTCTCTTTGGACCATATATTTCTCTTATTGCAGAGCTCATATGTGGGGGGGAAATATCAGGTAAGACAGAAAGATTGAAATTCACTCCAACATAAGCCTATTCACCATATAAGTCCCATGTAAATATTCAAACTATGAGATATAATTCTTGCTCTGGTCATCTGCATGGGGTGAATCCAAAATATTACATAATCTTCAGTGCAATTAAAGACAGCTCATGTGGTCTAACATTACAGCCACAATTGCATAATACAAACTGACTGCTTAGAAAATCTACTCCTATGCTGCAATGAGATAAATAAGGGGGTGGAAGTGGGGAAGATGTGCTCTGGGCAATGTGGAGCAATAATCAGAGTGATTCATTCAAAACACAATGTAATATCCTTTTATAGCCACATCAGAAGGTAGAACTGAGCAGACCATCAAACAGCTATGACAGGACCTGTACATGGAAAATGGGATAATCCAAAATTTTAATAGTAGTGGGCGATGGACAAGTGCCAGAGCATGTAACAGACATGCGAACGGGGGACCGCAAACTGGGAAGTTTGAGAGAGGGTAAAGGAGATCCCCTGCTGAACGAACAAGGTGTGAGTACTAACCTTGGGGTGAGTGATTTTGTTTTATGTTTTTCGTTTTCTTTCAGGTTATTTCAGTTACAGGGTCAATTGTGATTGTGTGTCCGGGGACAGTTTGAGCCTTTTTTTCCTTGATCATCCTTCATAAGCCTCAATTAGCCTTGTGATAACCCTCCCTCTGTGTGATTAACGAGGGGATAGGGTTGACCGAGGAGGAAAGACCTTCAAAGCCAGAGGCTAAGCAACCAAGGGACCACAAATAGGGGAGTTTGAGAGAGAGAGTTATAATATAATCACTGTGGTTAGGAAGGGCACCATCAGCAGTGCCAACACTGCTCCTGTTTCCTCCACCTATGCCTGTATTCAGAGAGAACCTAACCATGGATACCTCTATCCAGATCCTGGTGTGGATTTGCAGAGACTGTGGCCTGCATTTCCCACTCACAAAAAGCCAGGCTAGGGGGGACCATACAGTGTGAGAGGTGCTTGCTGGTGGAATCTCTCAGGAAGCAGGTGGGAGAGCTACAGGAGGAGGTGGCTAGGCTGAGGAACATCCGTACACATGTGGAATTCATTGACAGTATTCATATGGAAACTTCCAAGGCTGAGGACGTTATCCAGCTAGAGATGACTGCTGTCATGCCACCGGGGGAGGAGGATAAGGCTCTTGTACAGGGAGGACACTGGCTGCTGGTTACTTCTGGCAGGAGGCAGTGCTCCACCGCTACTCACAACCCACCCACCATGGTGATGGATAAACATTATGCTGCCCTGGCAACAAGTGATGAGGAATCACCCCCAGAGTTTGAAGAGGAGAAGCCAGGTACCCCCAAGGTTGGGAAGATCACAACCATCACTCCCAAGAGGAAATGTAGGGTAGTGGTGGTTGGATAATCTCTTCTGAGGGGGACAGAGGCACCCATCTGTCACCCTGACATGGCATCCCAGGAGGTATGCTGCCTGCCAGAAGCCCGTGTCCGAGATGTTATGAGGGATTGTCAAGGATCATCCAGCCCTCTGACTACTACCCCATACTACTCATCTATGTGGGCACTAATGATACTGCAAGGTATGACCCTCAGCAGATCAGAAGTGACTACAGGGCTCTGGGAATAAGGGTGAGGGAGTTGGAAGCGCAGGTGGTATTCTCTTCAGTCCTTCCAGTCAATGGTAGGGGCCTCAGCAGAGACAGATGCATCCTGGAGGTGAATGTCTGACTGCAAGGAGGGTGTCTCCAGGAGGGCTTCAGCTTCTTTAACCACAGGATGCTGTTCCAGGAAAAAGGACTGCTAAACAGAGATGGGGTCCATGTATCTAGGAAGGGGAAGAGCATATTTAGCTACAGAATGGCTAACCTAGTGAAGTGGGCTTTAAATTAGGTTCAACAGGGGCAGGTGACCAAAGCTCACAGGTAAGTCAAAAACATGGAGACCTGGGAGAAGGGTTGGAATCTGGGGGGAACATGGGCTGTTATAGCAGAAATAAGGGAGAGACAAGACAGAACTGGGGGCAGAGGGAAGGAACCAAATTATTATCTTAGATGTCTGTATACTAATGCAGGAAGTATGGGGAATAAGCAGGAAGAACTCAAAATGCTAGTAAATAAACACAACTATCACATAGTTGGCATCACGGAGACTTGGTGGGATAATACGCATGACTGAAATAGAAAGATACAGCATGCTCAGGAAGGACAGGCAGGGAAAAAAGGGAGGAGGTGTTGCCTTATATATTAAAAAATGTATACACTTGGAATGAGGTTGAGATAGAAATAAGAGACAGACTTGTTGAAAGTCTCTGGGTAAGGATAAAAGAGGTAAAAAACCAAGGGTGATGTCATGGTAGGGGTCTACTACAGACCACCAAACCAGGAAGAAGAGGTGGATGAGGCTTTTTTTAAACTAACAAAATCATCCAAAGCACAGGACTTGGTGGTGATGGGGGACTTCAACTACGCAGACATCTGTTGGGAAAATAACACAGCAGGACACAGATTGTCCAACAAGTTCTTGGAATGTATTGGAGATGATTTTTTATTTCAGAAAGTGGAGAAAGCTACTGGGGGAAGGCTGTTCTAGATTTGATTTTGAGAAATAGGGAGGAACTGGTTGAGAATTTGAAAGTGGAAGGCAACTTGGGTGAAAGTGATCATGAAATGGTAGAGTTCACAATTATAAGGAATGGTAGGAGGGAGAACAGCCCAATAAAGACAATGGATTTCAAAAAGGCAGACTTTAGCAAATTGGGGGAGTTGGTAGATAAGATCCCATGGAACGCAAGTCTAAGGGGAAAAACAATTGAAGACAGTTGGCAGCTTTTCAGAGAAACATCGTTAAGGTTATAAGAGCAAACTATCCCACTGCGTAGGAAAGATAGGAAGTATGGTGAGAGACCACCTTGACTTAACCAGGAGATCTTCAAGATCTAACACTCAAAAGAGAGTCCTACAAAAAGTGGAAACTCAGTCAAATTACAAAGGATAAATATAATCAAATAACACAAGTATGTAGGGGCAAAATTAGAAAAAGACAAGGCACAAAACGATATCAAACTACATAGGGACATAAAAGGAAACAAGAAAACATTCTACAAATACGTTAGAAGCAAGAGGAAGGCCAAGGACAGAGTAGGCCTGTTACTCAATGAGGGGGGAAGACAATAACAGAAAATGTGGAAATGGCAGAGATGCTTAATGACTTATTTGTTTTGGTTTTCACCAAGAAGGTTGGTGGCGATTGAATGTCTAATATAGTGAATGCCAGTGAAAATGAGGCAGGATCAGAGTCTAAAGTAGGAGTCAAAATTAAGTCAAAAATTACTTAGACAAGTGAGATGTCTTCAAATCACCAGGGCCTAGAATACTCAAGGAGCATCCTAGAATACTCAAGGAGCTGACTGTGGAGATATCTGAGCCATTAGCAATTATCTTTGAAAAGTCATGAAAGATAGGAGACATTCCAGAAGACTGGAAAGGGGCAAACATATTTCCCTTTTTATAGATGGACACTAAGGACAACCCAGGGAATTACAGACCAGTCAGCTTGACTTCTGTACCCAGAAAGATAATGGAGCAAATAATTAAGAAATCAATTTGCAAACATCTAGAAGATAATAAGGTGATAAATAACAGTCAGCATGGATTTGACCAGAACAAATTGTGTCAAACCAACTTGATAGCTTTCTTTGACTGGGTAACAAGGCTTGTGGATGGGGGGAAGGGGTAGATGTGGTATATCTTGACTTTAGTAAGGCTTTTGATACTGTCTTGCATAACCTTCTCATAAACAAACTAGGGAAATACAACCTAGATGGAGCTACTATAAGGTGGGTGCATTACTGGTTGGCAAATCATTCCCAGAGAGTGGTTATCAGTGGTTCACTGTCATGCTGGAAGGTCATAATGAGTGGGATCCCCCAGGGATCGGTTCTGGGTCCAGTTCTGTTCAATATGTTCATCAATGATTTAGATAATGGCAAAGAGAGTACACTTACAAAGTTTGCAGACGATACCAAGCTGGGAGGAGTTGCAAATGCTTTGGAGGATAGGATTAAAATTCAAAATGATCTGTACAAACTGGAGAAGTGGTCTGAAGTAAATGGAAAGAAATTCAATAAGGACAAATGCAAAGTACTCCACTTAGGTAGGAACAATCAGTTGCACACATACAAAATGGGAAATGACTGCCTAGGAAGGAGTACTGCGGAAAGGGATCTGGGGGTCATAGTGAATCACAAGCTAAATATGAGTCAACAGTGTAACGCTGTTGCAAGAAAAGCATCTTTCGGGGATGTATGAGCAGGAGTATTGTAAGCATGAGAAGTAATTCTTCCGCTCTACTCCACACTGATTAGGCCTCAACTGGAGTATTGTGTCCAGTTCTAGGCACCACATTTCAGGAAAGATGTGGAAAAATTGGAGAAAGTCCAGAAAAAGCAACAAAAAATATTTAAGGTCTAGAAAACATTAGCTATGAGGGAAGATTGAAAAAATTGGGTTTGTTTAGTCTGGAGAAGAGACGACTGAGTGAGGACATGATAACAGTTTTCAAGTACATAAAAGGTTGTCACAGGAAGTAGGGAGAAAAATTGTTCTTCTTAACCTCTGAGGGTAGGACTAGAAGCAATGGGCTTAAATTGCAGCAAGGGCAGTTTTGGCTGGACAACAGGAAAAACTTCCTAACTGTCAGAGTGGTTAAGCATTGGAATAAATTGCCTAGGGAAGTTCTGGGATCTCCATCATTGGGGATTTTTAAGAGCAGGTTGGACAAACACCTGTCAGGGATGGTCTAGATAATACTTAGTCCTTCCTTGAGTGCAGGGGACTGGGCCTGATGACCTCTCGAGGTCCCTTCCAGTTCTATGATTCTATGACATACCCAGAACAAAGCAGCAAGTACACAGTGATCCAAAATGCAGTTCAATGGGGAAAAACACGTGATGCATAATCAGGGCTGGCGAACAGAAGAAAAAGGAAGCAGGAGACATAGGAGAACAGGGTGTGATATTTGTGCTAAGATGGGAGTAATAACTACATGTGGTACTCAGCATCCTACATATTACAGAGGCTATTGGTGAACAGGACAAGCTCCCATGTCACCAATACACGAGTAATTCGCTAAACTCTCCTTAAGCAGATTCCTTTTGTACAGGTGTATTGCCATTACGGGACACATGACAGTCACTAGCCATAGAATTCAAGCCTTATCATATTGAGCTGGTTATCATCTGTCCAGGATCATTCTGGAGTATCCCACTCTGTTCTTCTGTTGCTTTCGTGTGAGTTTGTCATGAGCTGATACTCAAAGGACCTGTCTGATGGATCTTTTATGATGCTCATATCCCAGCCACTGGAGGGGTGACCAAGTATATAGAACATGGTTGTGTGGAACAATGCAGGCAATGAGTGCTTTGGAAATTAGCAGTGGGGTTTTCAAACTCACTGAAAGGAATGAGTTTGCTAATTATCATTGACTTTCAGTGGTGGGTGGCTAATTCACAGAGGTCCTTTTGAAAATCTTGCCTTAGTTTTTACCCAGTACTCACAAAGACAAAAGTTTCAACCTTGGTTGCTGTGTAAGCTCTGTGGCCTCTGCTACACTGAAGGTGCAAGAGCCACCTTAAATATGTAATGTTCTTGCTGTATGTTGTATTCACCATGATACACCTGGACACCTGTGCTTTCAAGTAGACTGGTTAACCTGTTATTTATTATTTGTAGTGAGGAAGTGCTCAAAGATTTCTGACAGGTTCAGGACTCCATTATTTTGCTTTCTGCACAAATACAGAGGCAATGCCATATAAAGGAAAAAGGGGGACTCAGGGGACTGCAGCCCTGGGCCTCTCTTTTCCTGTAAGGCTTCCACTGCTTGAAATATACACTGTAGGGAGAAAGAAAAGGAGGACTTGTGGCACCTGAGAGACTAACCAATTTATTTGAGCATGAGCTTTCGTGAGCTACAGCTCACTTCATCGGATGCATACTGTGGAAACTGCAGCAGACATTATATACACACAGAGATCATGAAACAATACCTCCTCCCACCCCACTGTCCCCTTGTAATAGCTTATCTAAAGTGATCATCAAGTTGGGCCATTTCCAGCACAAATCCAGGTTTTCTCACCCTCCGCCCCCCCCCCCCCCCCCCCCACACACACACAAACTCACTCTCCTGCTGGTAATAGCCCATCCAAAGTGACAACTCTCTTCACAATCTGTATGATAATCAAGGTGAGCCATTTCCTGCACAAATCCAGGTTCTCTCACCCCCTTAGCCCCCTCCAAAAACCACACACATAAACTCACTCTCCTGCTGGCAATAGCTCATCCAAACTGACCACTCTCCAAGTTTAAATCCAAGTTTAACCAGAATGTCTTGGGGGGGGAGGGGTAGGAAAACACAAGGGGAAATAGGCTACATTGCATAATGACTTAGCCACTCCCAGTCTCTATTTAAGCCTAAATTAATAGTATCCAATTTGCAAATGAATTCCAATTCAGCAGTTTCTCGCTGGAGTCTGGATTTGAAGTTTTTTTGTTTTAAGATAGCGACCTTCATGTCTGTGATTGCGTGACCAGAGAGATTGAAGTGTTCTCCGACTGGTTTATGAATGTTATAATTCTTGACATCTGATTTGTGTCCATTTATTCTTTTACGTAGAGACTGTCCAGTTTGACCAATGTAAATGGCAGAGGGGCATTGCTGGCACATGATGGCATATATCACATTGGTGGATGTGCAGGTGAACGAGCCTCTGATAGTGTGGCTGATGTTATTAGGCCCTGTGATGGTGTCCCCTGAATAGATATGTGAGCACAGTTGGCAACGGGCTTTGCTGCAAGGATAGGTTCCTGGGTTAGTGGTTCTGTTGTGTGGTATGTGGTTGTTGGTGAGTATTTGCTTCAGGTTGCGGGGCTGTCTGTAGGCAAGGACTGGCCTGTCTCCCAAGATTTGTGAGAGTGGTGGGTCATCCTTCAGGATAGGCTGTAGATCCTTAATAATGCGTTGGAGGGGTTTTAGTTGGGGGCTGAAGGTGACGGCTAGTGGCGTTCTGTTATTTTCTTTGTTAGGCCTGTCCTGTAGTAGGTGACTTCTGGGAACTCTTCTGACTCTATCAATCTGTTTCTTCACTTCCACAGGTGGGTATTGTAGTTGTGAGAAAGCTAGAAAGAGATCTTGTAGGTGTTTGTCTCTGTCTCAGGGGTTGGAGCAAATGCGGTTGTATCACAGAGCTTGGCTGTAGACGATGGATCGTGTGGTGTGGTCAGGGTGAAAGCTGGAGGCATGTAGGTAGGAATAGCGGTCAGTAGGTTTCCGGTATAGGGTGGTGTTTATGTGACCATTGTTTATTAGCACTGTAGTGTCCAGGAAGTGGCTCTCTTGTGTGGACTGGACCAGGCTGAGGTTGATGGTGGGATGGAAGTTGTTGAAATCATGGTGGATTCCTGAAGGATGACCCAACACTCTCACAAATCTTGGGAGACAGGCCAGTCCTTGCCTACAGACAGCCCCGCAACCTGAAGCAAATACTCACCAACAACCACATACCACACAACAGAACCACTAACCCAGGAACCTATCCTTGCAACAAAGCCCGTTGCCAACTGTGCCCACATATCTATTCAGGGGACACCATCACAGGGCCTAATAACATCAGCCACACTGTCAGAGGCTCGTTCACCTGCACAGCCACCAATGTGATATATGCCATCATGTGCCAGCAATGCCCCTCTGCCATTTACATTGGTCAAACTGGACAGTCTCTACGTAAAAGAATAAATGGACACAAATCAGATGTCAAGAATTATAACATTCATAAACCAGTCGGAGAACACTTCAATCTCTCTGGTCACGCAATCACAGACATGAAGGTCGCTATCTTAAAACAAAAAAACTTCAAATCCAGACTCCAGCGAGAAACTGCTGAATTGGAATTCATTTGCAAATTGGATACTATTAATTTAGGCTTAAATAGAGACTGGGAGTGGCTAAGTCATTATGCAAGGTAGCCTATTTCCCCTTGTTTTTTCCTACCCCTCCCCCCCAGACGTTCTGGTTAAACTTGGATTTAAACTTGGAGAGTGGTCAGTTTGGATGAGCTATTGCCAGGAGGAGAGTCAGTTTCTGTGTGTGTGTGTGTCCCCGGGAAAAAAAAGAAGGGGGGTGTGGGGTGTGAGAAAGCCTGGATTTGCGCTGGAAATGGCTCACCTTGATTACCATGCACATTGTAGGGAGAGTGGTCACTTTGGATGAGCTATTACCAGCAGGAGAGTGAGTTTGTGTGTGTATGGGGGTGGGGGGCTGAGAAAACCTGGATGTGTGCAGGAAATAGCCCACCTTGATTATCATACACATTGTGAAGAGAGTTGTCACTTTGGATGGGCTATTACCAGCAGCAGAGTGAGTTTGGGGGCGGGGGGGAGGGTGAGAAAACCTGGATTTGTGCTGGAAATGGCCCAACTTGATGATCACTTTAGATAAGCTATTACCAGCAGGACAGTGGGGTGGGAGGAGGTATTGTTTCATGATCTCTGTGTGTATATAATGTCTGCTGCAGTTTCCACGGTATGCATCCGATGAAGTGAGCTGTAGCTCACGAAAGCTCATGCTCAGATAAATTGGTTCGTCTCTAAGGTGCCACAAGTACTCCTTTTCTTTTTGCGAATACAGACTAACATGGCTGTTACTCTGAAAACTGTAGGGAGAGGAGATTGTATCATATTCATGCTAATACTAAAAAGAAAAGAACAAAAAACTTTATGGTTGCAGCTGACACTGATTTTGTAACAATTTCTTAAGCTTTCATGGTTAAAGTTAATTATTTTTTTTCAGATTTTCAGTAGCCTGGTGATGGGCATGCAAATTGGTGGTGCTAATCATCGGTCACTGCCTGCTAATGATAGCATGATACAATACTTCTTCAGTATTGTTTTACCCTCATTTCAACAAGATGTCCAGTAAACAATTTCCAAGCAGAGTAGCAAAAAGGAAAGTTAAGTTAGAAAGAGAGAAAGTTGTAAGCAAGTTACCCAAATGTACTATTTTTCTGCTAATGCTATTTCAGAATCATCTTCCAAAAGATGCTGGACACTCTTTCTCATAAAATGATAATCAAAGTGAAAGTAGAGATATGAACTTTTTCCCCCTGGAGAGGGCAGAAGAAAGGCAAGTATTACTGAAATCCCAGACAAAAGTGGTGATGAAAGGGACAACCCAATTTTCCTACACCCATTCGTACAGAAGGCGGAGAGAATAGTAAGATGATGAAGATAATGTTGTTGTTAGTATCGAATAAGCAGCAGCTAAATGACTTTCTTTGATAATGGAGATGATTTTCACCCAGCGTATCAAAAAAAAGTCTGCTCTATTTTCAGAATCACAACAAATATATAGCTTCCAAGCGGCAATATAAATATCAGAAACGTTATCTCTCACCTCTTCTTTTTGAATGAAAATTACCAAATGGAAAGCATAATCAGAGGCATTGATTGATGTGTTCTAAATCCTCGGGAGCAATATTCTGTTTTGTGTGCAAACTCTTTTAATCACCTAACAATCTTAGTGCCTTTGCAACCCCAGCCTTTTCTGACTGGAAAAAAAGCAGAGAAGACTAGTTCTCATGAAAACAGGGTGGAACATCGCAATGCCATGATTGCATAGCTAGCACATTCAGAAGACAAGAATCACATCAACAGCTGCTTTTAATGCAAACTGCTTACTGGAAGGAAGTTTTAAGGAATATTGGGACAGCTGTTACGCTTTTTGCTGAATATGGTTTAACATTTAGAGGAATGGAGGAAGATATTGGCTTCTCCTCAGAATTGAAATTATCTAGATATTCTTGAAGCATCGCTGAATTTGACCCCTTTCTAAGTGAGCATATTAAATGCTATGGGAAAAAAGGTCACCCTGTGACATATTTATGTTACCAGTCTGCCTGGGGCTTCAGATGATCAGGCTGAGGCCACAGGATCTTTAGGAAGGAGATAACGGAGCACATGACGTAAGTGAGTTTTAAAGCTTTATTGATAAAATAATAAAATAACAGCAGAGAGTGATGGGTGTTCCCCATTTCACTCAAAGGAAGGAAGAAAGCATTAGTGCCCCAAGCCCTAATCCACTTTCATACTCACACACGCTCTACCCAAGGCTGGCCAGGCCTGGGTGTAACGTAAGAAGAAGAGGGGGAGGGTTGGATGGGAGTTCAGTCCTGTGCGCACAAGTCATCCAGGGTCAGCTGCCAATCTCTGAATTGCTCCAGCTCTCAGGAGGGTTTTTAAGTCCTGGGCTCCTTTGGAGGTGTTCCCTTCCATGACCTCTGTTCCTGGTGCTCCTTGTGCCAGTCCAAACCAGCTTTTTGTGGTCTTCTCCGCTTTCCCAAAACACAACGGCTCTAGGGACATGGGCCTCTGCTCCCCCCCCTCAATGTCTTGCTGGTGTTTTCCATCTCTGCATCCCTGGTTCAGTGTACTTTTTCTTTTCTCATGGATGGCTGTGGCTGGGTGAGATAATTTTTCATCTAGCGCTGTGACCTTGGACTGTGGCCAGCATCTTATCATCTTACTGAATTTGCTAGCTGCAGTGTTGAGTTAACTCGTTCTCTGTTCCCTTTCTCCTTCCCCCTTTTGCTTCTCGCAGCCTGCAAAAGAATCTTCCACTCCCCACTCACACCTTTGACCCTTCCCAAATTGCCCTGTGATGCTTGCAACTGTGTTAGCAATATACAATGCATATACAATGTTGATCTGCCTCCCCCAGGGGACCCCCTGAGGGGTGGGGGCTGGGGTGTGACAACCCATCCTCTTGTCAAAAACAATCTATCATGAGGTCATTGACTTAATGGTTAAGGTTTTGGAATTCACTGTAACGGAAGTTAAACAAGTGAAATAATGTTCTTTGATAATAGATTCAACACCTGATATTACTGATAATGATCAGTTATTTACCATTTTATGATACTGCTTACATGGTGCCTTATATAGGCATTTCATTGGGTTTGTGCTATTGAAAGCCAAACAAGCAAGTCACTCTTCCAGATCCTGAAGTCTTTATTGGATGCAAACAACATAGCTGTTGAAAACTGCAGAGGTCAGTCATATGATAACACAAGTAATGTCTGGAAAGTATCATGGTCTTTAAGATCAGATCAAAATACTAAACCCACTAACTACGTAAATACCAGGCACAGCTTATTTTCTGAACTTAGATGGAACTTCCCATGTTGATTCTTGCGTAGAAGTGATTTTTTTTTTCAGTTTGGTCAGAAACTGTATGTTTTTTGGTGGGGGAGCACCACCCCAATGATGGCAGCTTCTGTGTAACAATCTTATCAAGGGTGAACAATGAACTCTCCTCGTCCTAAAAACCCTCTCAGATATGAGATGGTCCTGTCATGCTGAATTTTGTATAAACAATTGTAGTGGACTATGAGGTCATTCGATATTGTTTGAAAGAAACAATGAACATTGCCAAGAAAAGTGGTGAAACTCTAAAATGAATCATGATTGTTGTACAAAAAAAAATGCCAACTGGAAACTGCATTTATGAGTATCTTATGTATGGGAAGCAGGGGAAGCTTCCCCTTGGGGAGGCTAGCCCCCTATCCTGCCTCTGCCAGCAGATGCCACACCACTTCTGGCCAAGGCCACACCCCAGCTTCCTGCTCTCAGCCCCCCCATGGCCCCAGCCACAGTGCAGGGAGCACTGAGAGCTCGGGCTCTCCTGACCATGGCCGTGGGAGAGGGCTAAGAGCTCAGTTGGGGCCATGGGGTGGGGGGGTGTCTGTGAGCCCCTTCCACTTATCGCCCTTTCCATGGCACCATCCCATTCTACCCCTTCCCCTGTGACCTGCACCTGTTCTGCCCCCACTCCATCTCTTCCCCCCCAAAACCCCACCCCTTCTCACTTGCTCCTTCCCTCACCCCACCACTGCAGCCCTGAGACCAGAAAAGCTCTGTGCCCAGGGCTGTGGTGGGGAGAGAGAGGTCCTCCAGCCCCAGGCTGTGGCAGGGGAGAGATTTTTCTGTGGCCTCTGAATCCACCACTGTCTCCCCTGTCCCGCAGCAGCACAAGGTTTGGGGAGCTTAGCCTCCCCCAGCCTCCATTATGTGCTGCCTATGATCTTAGGCAATGTGATTCTAGAAAGGTTTGACAAAACCAGTGTAACGCTTCAAAAGCCATGTCTGAGTCTTGTCACTGGTATTAATTTTGCTGACTTCCTTGCAAGAGTTTATCACACCGCTTAAACTCTTAGTTTGTCAATTTTAAAGAGCAAGCAAATAAATTGGGAAGTGATGTTGATGAGCCCTACCATGAAGAAATATCAAAGTACTGAAAAGCAAAAATGTCCAGATGGCAAAAGTGAGACTATACTTTGAGCAAGAAGGAAATTCGAGGTTGTGTGTTTTTATGTTATCCTTGACAAGCTAAGTTTGGAACTAAAAAGAAGTGAATGTTATGCTGAACTATCCATAAGGTTTGGCTTCAACATCTCTTGATCAAGTACGAAGTGAGGAGAAAATGAAAACATTGCTTGATACTTATGCATATGATTGAAAGCCTGAGCTTTTTGCCAAAAGTCTTCAAACCACGATTTGAGGACTTCCATAGCTCAGACATAGGGGTTTGTTACAGGAACTGGTGGATGAGATTCCATGGCCTGCGTTCTGCAGGAGGTCAGACTAGACAATCATAATGGTCCCTTCTGACCTTAAAGTCTATGATTCCCTAAAAATAAATCAATTTTCAGCACTCAAGATATTGCGACATGCATAATAAAAGTGCTACTGGAATCATCAAATTTCTGCACAACAAAGATTTGAATAATATTTTCATTGTGTTGAAACTGTATTTGACTGTACCATTGCCAACTGTGAAGCAGAGCAATCTCTTCTCTAAGCTTGCCTTAATAAAAAAAAATTATTCAGTCACCTATGGTAGAAGCGGAATTCTTCCTATCATGTCAGCTGAATGGGATTTATTCCACACACTGTCATTTGAGGTGAAAGTAACTCAATCTGTGGCACTTAGAGCTCGCAAGATGCAAGTTTAAACATGCAGCATTTCATTTGACTCAAGGTTTTATGTTTATAAAGTAAGTATATAACTTGTTGTCAATTTTCTTTTTATATTTATTCAGTAATATACATACCTTTTTGATTGTCATAAGCTGGGTACTTTTTTTGTTTTCATCAATACCATGTTCATGAAAAGAGGACATCTGAAAAACATTAGCCCAAGGTCTCAAATCTCATTAATCCAGTCCTGCACAGAGACAGTACCTGTCCCAAAAGAATGGACAGCCTAAGAAAACTGTGTTCACCATTGCTTCCATGTCATAGATTTATAAGTCAGATACTCCTTCATTCCTTGTGTCAATGAAACAAGAGATATGGAGACCTCGATGGCTACAAAGATAGTTTTAGTAACTTCTCTCTAGTGAGATGTGGAATGATATGAATCATCTGAGATCCGAGCCGTTTGTCCCTCTAGGAATTAGGAACAAATGCAGTTTTTCTTCTTCACCTATACAGACTTAGCAAATATTAATCAGTTATTCTTTGTGTTTTACCAAGAAGAGGACTGATATTGTTCAACATATTTATGAGTGAACTAAGATAGAGAAAATAGAGAGTTGGGAATATTGCAGGTGACACTTTGTTTAGGATAGACAATACAAGGAAAGGGTAATCCCAGAAGGACTCTGCCAAACTACCACAGGTTTTTTGTAACGATGGCGACTTGTCACTGTTTAGGGTTAAACATATATATGGTGCAGCCCTGTGTTTCAAACAGGTAAGTAGCTGGGACCAAAGCAGTTGGTGCTGGTCATGCAGAACCACTCGTCATCACTGTTTAATAATTTATTTCCACCATATGTTTCCCGTCTGTAATGTTACTGACCTGTGCTCCCTATTCAGCCAGATATCTTATGCATTCATAAACAGCAACTGGCTTCTGAACAATACCAATTATCTCCACTGTTGCCCCAAGCACCCATTTTACTGAGATGAAAAAATGTAGACTGAGCACCCTGAATATGAGTCCACAGGGATTAGCAATTATATATATTATTTTCATGCTGCTGAGAGCACCGGCACTGTGCTATTACCCACTGATAATGATCATTTTTGTTGCATCTGCACCTCATTTAGGTGGAGTGTTTGTCCACATCAGCCATACCTATTCACCCAAACAATGAACTTTTTTTTGTCCTATTTGCTGTTTTTATTTTCAAAGTTGTAGACATGCTGGACATTGTTGAATTATCTCTCATTGTTCACCCCAGCTTCAACATATTGACCAATATGCCTCTTGCTTTATGTTTGCTGGTATCACAGCTTTCATTTTACACTTGATGTGCTATGAGTCTCCCTCTGCATATGTGACCATGTGGTGTTTGATGATAGCACTTTACCAATTACGGCTCACAGCTGTAGGTCTTTCCGAGTGGCATTTTCTTGATGTGTAGCACTTATGTTCTTTTTCAGGGCATGCGTCATACTTACTATGTTACAAACACATTATTGGAATAACAAACTGACTTGGCATCCCAACTTTGTGTACCATTTCTTGCAGATCTTTGCCACTTACATGACTTTTTATTTATAGCTAGGGGAATGTATTAACCTGAGACTAGAAAAATGAAGGAGAAATCCAAGAATGAACCATAGACATTTATTGACTGATTGTGAAGTAGCAAATATTAACTTTGGGGTAAATGATCCCTGTAAGATATATGCCATAGGAAGGGGCAGGACAGAGCCAGAGCAGCCCACTATGCTGAAGTGGTACACCTACTACTGCAACCCTTTATAGAGGGCACATTTTTCCCCACCATGCTGCTGCTCAGGACATATGCAGGGCAGAGCTATGTCCCACCCTCTTCCCCCTTTTTTTAGAGGCCAGATGTCACCATGTATATAGGGATGAGAAGTTCCCGTGCTCTCCTGACCAGAGGGACTGCAATTCTGCATGGTCCTTACACAGGTGATAGACAGGACGTGCACACTGTCTCTGACACAGCTCACATATAAAATGGTCAAGCAGAATCTGGCTTTTTATAGTCAAGTGATAAGACAGCATGAATGTAAGTCATGATGAGATGGATGAGTTTATGTAGAAGAAAAGGAACTTAGTGAAGATATGAATATCTAAAAATATAATTGTATCAGGAGACCATCTACTGATTATAAGGAAAATGCTTCACTAGTGCAGTTAAAGTGGCATTATTTCAGATGTATCTAAATTGGTTTCATAACCCTACCATACATACTGTAATTGTTCTATTTTATTAGCATTCTGATAGTTTTGAGAGACCAAGAAACAAGATTAAAAATATCTCTATAAGGCAATGTTTTATAGTCAGGAGGCCTAATTTTGCCCCTTACTATGCTGGTGTAACAGAGGAGAGAATCGGATACAGTATATAAGGGCTGGAACTGAAGATGGAGTACTAGAAGGATCTTACACTCTAAGAAAGTGTTATAGCCCTCATTACTGTGGTATCTGAAAGCCTCTAAATTTAGAACGTATTTATTCCCACAGCAAGCCTGTGAGAAAGGAAAACATTATCCCCATTTTAAATTGCTTACCCACAGTCATACAGGAAGTCTGAATTGGGGCATTTAGATACTGGTTCAATTTCCAAGTTCCAGGTTAATGCCCTAATTGCTAGACCTTTCTTCCTTTCTGCAATGACCTTATTCCAAAGCCCAAAGTAGACAGTGGAGTCTTTCCAATGATATCAATGGCCTTTGGCTCAGCACCAATGGTCGGAAGTGGAGACAGAACTGAAAAAATGGTAAAGGGAGAAAAGGGACAATGGTTCTTTAGAAAATGAGTAACTGGGTCAGTGCTACAGCCTCGCCTACTGTTACCTGGGATTCTTTCAACCCAAAGCTCTTGGCAACTTTTACTCTGTGAGAGGTGATAAATCAGGGGAGACACGGCCGTCCGACTGGTAGATGGCTGGCACAAACAGGACAACACAAGAGTGCTTTCACTTAAAGCTAAATTTTACTTCGTCTCAAGCACTTACACATGCCTGCACTACTACTGAATGTTTGAAAAGCCTGTTTTCTAATGATCTAGTGACAAATTTATTACAGAGTACATCTCATTCATTTACAGGAAACCCTCTTTACTGTATTGCCTAATAAAAAGTCAGCTGTGAGTTGGGACCAGAGGTAAGAAAGTACTAAGAAACCAATCATTCCAATTAATGTTTGAAGCTAAGGGATGATTGTTTACACCAAGTATTTTGTCTTCCTCTGCAGCATGGGGCATGGGTCATTTGCAGGTTTAAACCAATGTAAATTATGGATTCTCTGTAACTTGGAAGTTTTTAAAGCATGATCTGAGGACTTCAGTAACGCAGCCAGAGGTTAGGGGTCTATTACAGCAGTGGGTGTGTAAGTTACTATGGCTGCAATGTGCAGGAAGTCAGACTAGATAGTCATGATGGTCCCTTCTGGCCTTAAAGTCTATGAATCTATAAAAAGCGTGTGAGAGGAAAATCAGGGTCTTTGTACTTGAAAGGAGACTGGGGTGAGCAAACTCATCTTGGTGCCTACCGATTAATGTAAATCGATTCATCCTAATGTTTTGCCATACAGAGATGAAATAAAGACAGCAATAACACAGTTCTGTATCCCACTGTGAATTCGAAGAAATTCTGTATCCCACTGTGAATTCGAATATTCGAAGAAATTAATACCAGTGGTTCAAAAACTTTTGTCGTCTGTGACCTACAAAATGGATGAAAAAAGTATCCAGTGATACTGCATTTGGGCCATCATAGGTTGATTTTTCAGCCTTTTTTGTGGATTGGCATGGGAGGGGTTATTGCTGCTTGGTGGGCGCACTAGTAGCAGATGCTTCTCTCCAGCATCTTCTTGTCCCTCCACTCCAACACTGAATATCATTTAGCTGCTCCAAGTGTCTACATTTCTTCTAGCATGGAGCAAAGCACTGCATCTGTGGAAGAGGGGAGTGAGAATGGGTGGGGGAGAATGCTGTGGACTAGGGGTTGTTGTGATAATTGGGCCTACAAAATTACCCTAGTTGTGAACTCAACTGTAAGAAATGAGTAAAAGTACATAAAATGTCACAATAACCGGTAGCAATAAATGTTAATGGGAAAAGGTGCAAAAGGGAGGCAGCAAGACTGAAATAGTACAAACAATAAGGCATACTGACATAATTCAATAACTGTGTTAAGATGAAGCTTGGTAAACAAAGAAGTGTGAGACTGGAAATGAATAGACCAAAATTGGTGTGCCAGAAATTAGGCCTAAGTGGTGCACAAAATAATGAGGGGATAAGCTATTCTGCCAACAACTGCTGTGGTGAGCTTTACCATTATGGCTGCCACGCCCACCATCTCCTGGGACTCCAGGATCTACTCTAACATGGTTGGGCTTTCATCATCCTGATTCTGAGAAATATCCTGACCAGACTGAGGCAGAGAAAGGGACCCAGATGACATCACCACCTCCAGTGGCTTCAACTACTGCCCACACACCACTTGGGATGTTAGACTTTGTCACACGCACCACTTTGAGTATCCATTTCTGCCCATCCCCTCTTATGTCTTCTCTTTCATATCCCTCTCCTTTTTTCTTTTGACCAATAACAGTCCGGTTTAGCTAGCTATGGCAGCACCTTTTGCCAAACTGCTCTAAGCCTGTGACCAAAGAGGCAGCTAAAAGCAGTGCCCCAAGCCTCCCAACACTAGTAGAAAATTTGCCAGGTCTCAGAGTGACTGAAAAGACTGCATGCCATGCCATGCCTCTTTTTCCAGAAGTGAGATTTCAAGTGAACATCAACACCGGAGACAGAAGCTGCATTTTTTTCTTTGCTGTTCTTCTATTTCTCGTTCTGATTTTGTCTTTTAGGAAATGGGATTGAACTTTAAACAGCAGCAACAAAGACAGCTCCAGCCCATCTCAACTAACTTCTTCTCTTTTCCCTAAAAAGGGCAATAACCACCATTTTCAACATCATTTAAAAAACTGTCAAGCAAGGTTTCGTTTTTCCTTCTAAAGACTCTCTTCAGCTAAAGAGAAAGATAATAAGGGATGCTGTTAAAATTAAAGCCTTATTTAATGCTTTACATTTCAAATATTTTAACTGCTTTCACTTGTCTGTATTTTTAATAAATCATAAAAAAGATCATCAATAATGTGTTTGCCATGGTACTGAGCAGGCTGGTGCCTCTGTGTACCAAATGCTGTTTAACACTATTCAATGTGGGACAGTATCAGGCTCACATTAACATCTTTTACCGTTTGGACCCATTTATTTCCTCTGAATTAATACAACAGGGTTGAAGCAGCAGTAAAGAGAGAGGGGAGGGAGCAGGCTGCTCCTTCATTCCGCTGCCCAAACTTCCCTGGGGTCCTAATTTTGCTGCTTTCTGAGCCATTATAGTATTCCTTTGCAATCCGCTTCCACACAATGTGCTCTACCTATTGAGTATCACCGGTCAAGATAATTCCTTGTCCACTATACATATTTTGGAACATATTAAGACCTGGTGTAACTATATGTAATTCTTCTGAATCTGACCCGGTGGGGCAGTTGTAAACGGCAAGGGAAAGCAAAGCCTGTAGTCTCAGTCCAGTTGATTCACTTTGTCAGTGGTGTGCACCTTTAGATTGTTACTGTTATATAAGAAATGGGATGGGGAGAACAACTCCTGACTGAGCTTTTAAAATGGAGTTAATGCTTAAAAACAGCCAAGATGCACTTCGTAAGCTGAGTATGATGACCTGGAAAGAGGCAAAAAACAACAAAAAAAAAAGACAGGTCCTCTGAAATTCATCCACTAGCACTCCAGGGAATAAAATAGCAGTTTCAAGTTGACACTCATGAACTTGGATGCCCTTTCAGCAGCACTTTGTGACCCTAAGCTGTTTTACAGTCCAGATTTATTTTTTTACAAAAACTGAAATGAGTTGAAAGTGGTTGTTGGATGATAAACTGCTATTGGAAGGGCTGCCAAACTCAAGGGGTAAAATGGAGAAAAGAATTCTAAAAAGTCCAGCAAAATAGAACTTGTATTAAGATGGGAGAGTTTCTTTTCTCTTTTATCATTTGGAAATGTTTAGAGAGTACAGCAGTTATTAGTTTCTTCACAGCACTCTACATGTAAATGACATTGTACATTCTCTTCAAACTGGGAGCAGGTTACATTCAAAGCCCTATTTTGTATAACTTTGGCTAAGATTGGCTTGGCTTGAAAATGATCACGTTCACTTTTAGGCCTAAGGAAACCTATTGCATAAGATTGGATTGGTTACGCTATTTTTGAGTTATGGTTCATTAAAAAATATGTTGGTTTTATATTTGTGTCTACTCTCTCCAGCCCCTCATTTTTTTAGGTTCCTCTAACTCACAAATGGTTTACTACTATCACATGTAGCTAAATCTCCTTTAAAAAGTCATTCAGAGAACAAACTTGAAGAAAAAATATTGTAACTAAGCAAAGATACTAATGGATTAAGGTTCACTGTGCAATATTCTAAGCCTTACAATTTGATAATCTTGAAAATACTTGTGCACATCATAATGAGCAATTTGCAATTTGGCTGCTGGTTTCAACTTAAAAATAACAAAGGACCACTCTATACCACCTCACTTCAGCTAATATTTTCACCCTAGTTTAAGAGATGGATGGAAAAGGGTTATAATATGCAATTTATATACATAACATATAATATTGCATACAACAAAAACAACTGAGATACCAACCAATAGTCTAAAAAATCATTCCTTATCACTTATTACTTAATTTATTTCCATAAGTTACCAGGAATGTAATTTCTTTGAAGCAATATTACATTTTTTCTCCTCTTACAAAAAAAAGTAAGTATTTTATACTGCAAAGCAACTGAACTTATAATTATCTATCAAAACTCAGGTTGAAAGCTAGATCACTTGCAGCAGTGCTATAGCTACATTCAACATGACCAAACAAGGTATTTTCTTTTTAATGTGAGTTCTCTATTAACATGCCATGAACTAGATGAATCACTGGTCTATAATTAAGCTATTGAAGGAAAATATAAATGGATACATCAGATATGTCTCAAAGCATTCTTTTTCAGAGTTTCTTTTTTAAAACATAGCTGTTTATAATTTAAGGATGATCATAAAATCAGAGCATGATAGAGTCAGAATAATTTCAATGAACAAATATTCTAGGACAGAAATAACTAACCAACCAGAAGCAGCTCCAGACACAATAACGCCTCATACAATATTATATGTAGGAACTTAAACCTGTCATTATGCGAGGGACTCTGTTTGGAAAAGCAAACAACAATCAAAAAAGAAAGCTTTTAATTTCAATGGAAGATTATACCAAAAACACAAAGGAAGATAAGACAACCAAATCTGTGCTCCCTGTTAAAACACAAAATGGTAACAAGCCTAACAAGACCAGGGAAAACTTGTAGCTAGTAAACACAGAATAAAGATACAGTTCAGGAAAATTGCTTAAGTATGTGCTTAAATCCCATTGGAGTTAAGCACATACTTAAAATTAAACATATGTTTAAGTGGAGCTCTAAACTGGACTTAATTCAGGTTAGTGTGTTTTAAAAGGGTGAATCCACAAGCAGACAGACACTTTTAAAACAGAAAACAACTGCAAATGAGGTAGTAAAAAGAGACTTCACTAGCTGATCAAGGTCTAATAAATAAATTAAGCCTCAGTGCATCATTGCACTTGTTACCTGGGGTTCTTTCAACCCAAAGCTCTTGGTAGCTTTTACTCTGTATGAGGTGGTGTCAGGAAATAAATCAGGGGAGACACGGCCATCCGACCAATAGATGGCTGGCACAAATAGGACAACACAAGAGTGCTTTCACTAGCAGCTTAACTTTAGTCTCAAGCACTTATACACGTCTGCAACAGGTTAGTAAAACACCTCCAACCCTTGATAATTACCAAAGCTGAGTGTGGCTCTCGAGTGGCTTCTGGTGGCCAAATCTTCCATCTGCCAGTGGGGACCGCAAGATGTAGCCAGAGGGAGAGTCCAGAAGAATCCAACTATCTCCAACTCTTTCCCCTTATTTATACATTAGTAATAGAATGATATGTCCCTTAAAGAAAACTTGTTAAGCAAGCAGTTTCAATGGTCAAGCAAGAGATTCCTTCTGATTATTGATTAACCAGGTTTGGGTTTTTCCCAGAGTTTGCAGCCTTGAGGCCGTAACAGACATATTCCTGAGGGCACATCCTGCTCTTCTAAAATGCATGTATCAGCAACTTCAACACAATTCTTATCAGGAAAGACGTGGGGTCAAGCTGCCCTTTTTGTGGCACCCAAAACCCCCTCCTCTCCTGCCTTGGTCAAGCTGAGGCTGGTGCATGGTCACTTTATGGCCTGCTGACTCAGCTGCTTTTAGCAATAAGTAATAGTGGGTTCAGGCACTTTATTGGTTTGCTATACACCCGAGTTAAACACAGGATTACATTCTTTGATGAACTGGAGCCTTAAATGTCAAAATGGATTTACATTGAAGAAAACAGTATAAGAAGGGAGAGGTACCAGAAGGAGATTGTACAAGAACAATCCTAAATTGTAGAGAGGATAACGGCACAGTTATTTTGAGAGGCACTGGTGACTACTTGGATCAAAAACCTCTTTGAAACTGGATGTGAATGCATTCTTCACTTAACACAGTTGTAAGAAACACAGAAGGGGGCAGATCTAAAGCAAGGACTAATAGAATCTGCACAGAAACTACCGCCATGTGGGAGGAAGATTCCATGGCGGTGGGAGGAAGGGGAAAGAGAGGGAAGACAGGACACACAAATTGAGAACACACAGAACAGAGAGGCAGAGGCAGGAAGTGAGAAAATGAAGCAGTAGTCTGTGAACAGTGTACGATCCCAGAAAAGCAAAAGAGCGCATGCTTTTGGGTTTGGTGTTGACTAAAGAGACTTGGATCTGTAAGCTAGAAACTGCTTTTTGTTCTTGGTTCCTCCTGCATTTGGAGAAGCAGGACTTTGTACATTCTTTTTAAATAAACAAGATTGCATCAAAGAGAATACCACACTCCATCAAGTTCTACTTCCAACTGGAACAACCCCAGGACCCCCAAAATTTGTTTATCCACTCTGGTCAAAAAGGAGCAATAGTACAGGGTCTGATTCGCAATTATGATAATGCCCCTTTACACCACTCTAGCATCATTAAGGGGACTTAGTGTAAATGAGACAAAGCCCAGCATAAAAAAGGCTAATGTAGTGCCAATCTTTAAAAAAAGGGAAGAAGGAAGATCCTGGGAACTACAGGCCAGTCAGCCTCACCTCAGTCCCTGGAAAAATCATGGAGCAGGTCCTCAAAGAATCAATCCTGAAGCACTTGCATGAGAGGAAAGTGATCAGGAACAGCCAGCATGGATTCACCAAGGGAAGGTCATGCCTGACTAATCTAATCGCCTTTTATGATGAGATTACTGGTTCTGTGGATGAAGGGAAAGCAATGGATGTATTGTTTCTTGACTTTAGCAAAGCTTTTGACACGGTCTCCCATAGTATTCTTGTCAGCAAGTTAAGGAAGTATGGGCTGGATGAATGCACTATAAGGTGGGTAGAAAGCTGGCTAGATTGTCGGGCTCAACGGGTAGTGATCAATGGCTCCATGTCTAGTTGGCAGCCGGTATCAAGTGGAGTGCCCCAAGGGTCGGTCCTGGGGCCGGTTTTATTCAATATCTTCATAAATGATCTGGAGGATGGTGTGGATTGCACTCTCAGCAAATTTGCGGATGATACTAAACTGGGAGGAGTGGTAGATACGCTGGAGGGGAGGGATAGGATACAGAAGGACCTAGACCAATTGGAAGATTGGGCCAAAAGGAATCTGATGAGGTTCAATAAGGATAAGTGCAGGGTCCTGCACTTAGGTCGGAAGAACCCAATGCACAGCTACAGACTAGGGACCGAATGGCTAGGCAGCAGTTCTGCGGAAAAGGACCTAGGGGTGACAGTGGACGAGAAGCTGGATATGAGTCAGCAGTGTGCCCTTGTTGCCAAGAAGGCCAATGGCATTTTGGGATGTATAAGTAGGGGCATAGCGAGCAGATCGAGGGACGTGATCGTTCCCCTCTATTCGACATTGGTGAGGCCTCATCTGGAGTACTGTGTCCAGTTTTGGGCCCCACACTTCAAGAAGGATGTGGATAAATTGGAGAGAGTCCAGCGAAGGGCAACAAAAATGATTAGGGGACTGGAACACATGAGTTATGAGGAGAGGCTGAGGGAGCTGGGATTGTTTAGCCTGCAGAAGAGAAGAATGAGGGGGGATTTGATAGCTGCTTTCAACTACCTGAAAGGGGGTTCCAAAGAGGATGGCTCTAGACTGTTCTCAATGGTAGCAGATGACAGAACGAGGAGTAATGGTCTCAAGTTGCAGTGGGGGAGGTTTAGATTGGATATTAGGAAAAACTTTTTCACTAAGAGGGTGGTGAAACACTGGAATGCGTTACCTAGGGAGGTGGTAGAATCTCCTTCCTTAGAGGTTTTTAAGGTCAGGCTTGACAAAGCCCTGGCTGGGATTATTTAACTGGGAATTGGTCCTGCTTTGAGCAGGGGGTTGGACTAGATGACCTTCTGGGGTCCCTTCCAACCCTGATATTCTATGATTCTATGATTCTATGATAAAATGCTGTAGGTTAAACAAATTACAGGAAATAGGAAATGTCCCTAAAAATAATACAACAAGGAAAAAGATAAACTTTAATAAACACCCTTTATACACTGGTTAAGGAAATAATATTTGCCCATATTCAGATATGGTAGGTCCCCAGTATACCTTAAGATAATTTCTGTTGACCCTAAAAAGGCAACAGTTTTGTTAAAAAACCCCACCACCACAAATTTTTTTTAGTCCTAAACATGCCACCGCTAAGAAATATACTACTTGCTACAGAATATATAATAGGACCCTTAGGCTCTCAAACAATAAAGTCATGGGAACCTTCATGGTAAATATTTGGGACAGCTGCATAGTTCATTTCAAGTTAAAATGTCATCTCATATTCTCACTACTCCTCAGCAAAGCCTGTTGTGTTGTAAAACATCTTGCCAAAAAAAAAACTTTCTGAAAAAAATTAACAATGTCTAATTTGTATCTAATGTTGGTATCACTCACAAAATTAATGGGTCACCAAGACCTTAGTATGAATTCCAGCAACCATTCTAAAACTGAATAATGTAGAATTACTAAATTGGGAAATCCCTATGTAGAACTTATTGTCCTGATTAAGCAGTTTTTAAAAAGCCAGTTACCTACATGAGAACAACTAGAGAAAAGATTATGTTCATTGCCTGCTCAGCTTTCCTGAAGTCTGTGTGTGCATTTGTGTGCCTAACTTGGGCTCACAGTCAGAATGAGACCCCCCACAACCTCAAAGGTGGGAGAGGGGCCTCTGTCTGATCAAGCAGGAAGAAAGGTATCATGGCTCCTTTAAGTCTTCCCCATCTCCTTCCATTTGGGATGGGACAGCATCACCTGAGCTGGGAGTTAGTCAGAGGAGCTCAAGTAAATCATTGGCTCCTGTGGACCAAGAAGAGAGTATATTCCTTGTCCTGCCACTAGAATCCTCTCTTATTCCTGCATCAGCAGCTCCCATGCTTGAGATCAGAGTAGGAGTGGGTTTTGGGGTCTGCTCTGCACAATTAAGTAGTCACCTTTTTTGGCACTGAGAAGGAATTTTTCCCTCCAGGTTGGTTAGGGCAGGATGATTTTATTTATCTTTTTTTGTTATTATTTTGCCTTCCTCACAGACATTCCAGTAGCTGGTGGAGCAGGTCAGGAGGTAAGGGTCAAGTTGCTGCAACCTACTCGTGAGGGGTGTCCAGTGAAGGTGTTCATTCCAGAGGGGTTCTAGATCCCTGATAAATGAGAGCTGGGAGTGTGCTTAGGGGGAAGCATCACCTTGAATAGCTGGGGAATAGAGTTTGGTTCTTAACCTTTGGTACAGTTAAGAAGCCATTTCCTTTCCTGAACCACTTAACCTTCATACTAGAGGAGGATGGTGCAGTGCCACAAATGGGCTGAGAGCAGGTTTGCATGGGGCAGTGGCGACGGGAGTGAGCGATCTGATGGCAGCCCTCTCCAGAGAGGCGGAAGTCATTAAGGCAGAAATTATTACCTGCTGTGTACAAGTTATTACCGGATAATTCCCAGATGAGTTAATATTATGGCCTAATTAAAACATCTCTCTCATATCTTCTCATTCTTTCTGCATACCCAGGACAATACCTGCACATACAGTCGACTGTCTAGGTGTAACTGTTCATGTGTATGTGCGATTACCACAGCTGCATATGAAACCACAGTAAATGTTAACATGTGTATGCCCATTTTGCAGACGACAATCTGGCTAACACCAAATGCCAAATCATAAAACAAAACAAATGTGAATGGTCACCTCCTTCATCACATCTCTTGCTCACAGGAGCTGAACTTAGTGATTTCAAGATCATATAGAGGCTATTTTTCAGACATCTGAAATTTGGCTTCCAGGAAAGTAATCAGCAGACATGACTGTAGAAAATGTCAATAACTGCAACACAATTATTTAATAATGCATCTTTGTGAAATAATCCTCAACAAAAGGTTATCCTCACTTCATTTCTCTCCTGAAGATCACTTCCTATCTTTCTGGAAAAGACCTATAGAATTTAATCGAATGAAACCAATGGGCGTCTACAGAAATCACTCCAAAAGCCTACAGGATTTAGTAGCAAATGAGAACCTTTCTATAATTTATTTTAAACCACTCAATTATATTTAATAACAGGGACACATTTCTGTGTTCAATTCTATAGGAGGCTTAAGGATTCTAGAAAGGTTATTTTCTATTAAATCATTAGGACTTTTTGCAAAAGGCTAGTGCATTTCATTTGGTCTCTCTGCAGCAGTTGGTAAACTCTGTCTTTATATGTAGTTCAAACTTAGTTGCCGTTCAGGCACATTTTCTGCCTACTGCTGCACACAAGGACCCTTGTGCTTGCACAGAGACCCTTTGACATCTTTCGATCTCCATATGGGTGCAGGAGTCCAATCTTACTGAGCACATTCCAGTATGGGGGACTGTCATGGGGCCCACTCATCACAAGTGGAACCTC
Organism: Lepidochelys kempii; assembly: GCF_965140285.1. Lineage (NCBI taxonomy): Eukaryota > Metazoa > Chordata > Testudines > Cheloniidae > Lepidochelys > Lepidochelys kempii. Next base: position 183,299,704 of record NC_136380.1, read on the forward strand.
CAGCCGGTGTTCTGGGGATTAACTCTACCAGCTTGCACTCTCCCTCTGATGGCATCTTCCCCCCATCCTGTCTTGCTCACTCCCAGATCTTCAGCCTTCGCTTCATGTCTTGGCCCTCTCACCAGGTCACTAAGGTCCTCCTCTTTTGGGGAATTCACATTATTTCCAGAACTGCTGGCTGGCTAGCATCTCCAACACCCTTGCCACTTCCCAGTGGCTGGTAGGGGAGCCAAAGCCCTCCCTCTATACTGGGCTTCAGCCCAGGGATCCTATAATAAGCAGTCATAGTCCCTGTATAGTCCTGCATCTTGCTGCTCTTTCCATGGGTTTCTTCCTACACATCTGGCTTCCTGCACTCTGTGTTTGCCAGCCTCCAACTCCCTCCACTCTGGGAATGAATACAGCCTACTTCCCTGCAGCCTTTCCCAGCAGCAGCAGTTCCTTGCTCTACAGCCTGCTACCTGGCTTTATACAGGCCCTGAACAGGTGAGCCTGGTCCTCATCAATTAGTTCCAAGCTGCCTAGCTCCTACTCCAGGTTGGCCTAGGGAGTTAATTGGCCAGCCAGGCCTTGACCCCTTCCAGCCCTGTGTGGCATGGATACCCCATCACAGGGACTTAGGGTTTTTTTTCTCCTGCATTCCTTGAAAATTCCAAGGAATGGAAGCCTTACTCCCTTAAGAGCTTAAAGGATCAGCACCTCTTTTGTTTGGACAATATTGCAACTACAAATATTTAACAAGAGTTATCATTTCCAAGTGTTTTTGTTTGTTTAACACAATTTGGCCAAGACTATTCTGCATAATTTAAATTAATATTGACATACTATTCATATAGGTATTTTAATCAAGCTATAAGGGAATTGGATGACAATATAAAACAAAAAAAGTAGCATGAAACTGAAGCAGGAATGAGGTTATGTTGCAAGCACTTTCACGTCTGTCTGACTGAAAGGTCAACATGGCTATAGCAATAAAAAGAACATATTGTGAAGTATTATAGAGCAGATGTGTTGTTGTGTCAGCCTCTTTCATGCAGTTGAAGGGTCACTGATCCCACTGTGGAAGAGAACTAGTCATCTCTGACAATTTTTATGTAAGACTGACTGACAGTATACACACTGCTGGACGTCATGTCTAGTGTCAAAAGACTAGTGGAAATTCAAACTGCCTTTGCACTATCCTTTAAGAGACAGGGGCAAGATAAAGCTACATGCAATCTTCATGAAGATCAGCAACGGATACATATTGAATTTTAATAACATGCAATCCTAACTAATAGCCATTTCTGAGGCTATAGGCAGGATTCTCCTCTCACACCAGTTTTACGCCACAGATTTCATGGGAGTCATTGCTAGTTTACCCTGATATGCATAGATTAGAGAAGAATCTAGGTCTATGAGAGTAGTATACACAGGGCAACACAGAAAGAAATACTGCATCTAAGTATTTCTTCGAATTCACAGTGGGATACAGAACTGTGTTATTGCTGTCTTTATTTCATCTCTGTATGGCAAAACATTAGGATGAAACGATTTACATCAATCGGTAGGCACCAAGATGAGTTTGCTCACCCCAGTCTCCTTTCAAGTACAAAGACCCTGATTCTCCTCTCACACACTTTTTATAGATTCATAGACTTTAAGGCCAGAAGGGACCATCATGACTATCTAGTCTGACTTCCTGCACATTGCAGCCATAGTAACTTACACACCCACTGCTGTAATAGACCCCTAACCTCTGGCTGCGTTACTGAAGTCCTCGGATCATGCTTTAAAAACTTCCAAGTTACAGAGAATCCATAATTTACATTGGTTTAAACCTGCAAATGACCCATGCCCCATGCTGCAGAGGAAGACAAAAACAAAAAACAAAACCCAGGGTCTTTGCTAATCTGACCCACAGGAAAATTCCTTACCACCCCCTAATATGGCAGTCCTTTGAGCTCTGAGCATTTCAACAAGGCTGAATAGCCAGGCAACTCTAGAGTAACTTGGAGCCCTCACCATATAGCATCCCATCACTGGCCATAGAGATACTTAGTACTAGCAGTTGCAGATTGTCTACAATGGTATATAGCCAGTCTCATCATACCATCCCCACCATAAACTTATCAAACTCAAAAGTAAATCCACTAAAGTTATGTTGATATAAGATTGGTGTGAAAGGAGAATTGGGCCCTACCCTTCCAGTTGTCCCTAATATTTGATTGACTTTCAGCACACACACACACAATCTTCATCCTTTTTCGTGATTGCCTTTCTTCTGCAATTGGGATTGAGTATTGCATGGATAGCCAGCTCTTCTATCGGTGGTCTCATCATTCTCAAACTAAAGTCACCAGGACTATTATTACTGACCTTCAGTATGCTGATGACTGTACTATCCTCATGCACACTGAGGCTAACTTGCAGTACACCCTAGATTGCTTCTCAGGTGCATATCATAGCTTGGAAATTTCCCACAACATTGAAAAGACTAAGGTGGAAAACATTGAGCATTTCCCTTACCTTGGTAGCCACCTCTCCCAGACAGCTAATCTTGTTGTGAAGATTGAACATAGGATCCATTATGCCAGTGCATCCTTTGGGAAGTTGCTCCGTCATGTCTTTATTGACAGAGATCTGCAGATGGAAACTAACATCCTGGTCTACACTGTTGTAGTCATCCCCACTCTTCTTTTTGGGTGCGAGGCATGGGGGACATACTGAAGCCATCTTAAGCATCTGGAGTGGTACCAACAGTGCTGCCTAAGGAAGATCCTCCGTATAAAATAGGAAGACCATCACACCATTGCCAGTGTTCTCTCTGCAGCTAACATTACCAGTGTTGAGGCCAAGATTATGAAACATCAACTTTGCTGGGCTTGTCATTGTGTGTATGGCTGATACTTGTCTTCCAAAACAAGTCCTCCTTTTTCAACTCAGTATGGAAAGAGGAAAGGAGTACGTGTGGCACCTTAGAGACTAACCAATTTATTAGAGCACTCTTCAAGTTTAAATCCAAGTTAAACCAGAACATCTGAGGGGGGCCTCGTTCACCTGCACATCCACCAATGTGATATATGCCATCATGTGCCAGCAATGCCCCTCTGCCATGTACATTGGTCAAACTGGACAGTCTCTACGTAAAAGAATAAATGGACACAAATCAGATGTCAAGAATTATAACATTCATAAACCAGTCGGAGAACACTTCAATCTCTCTGGTCACGCAATCACAGACATGAAGGTCGCTATCTTAAAACAAAAAAAAATTCAAATCCAGACTCCAGCAAGAAACTGCTGAATTGGAATTCATTTGCAAATTGGATACTATTAATTTAGGCTTAAATAGAGACTTGGAGTGGCTAAGTCATTATGCAAGGTAGCCTGTTTCCTCTTGTTTTTTCCTACCCCCCCCCCCCAGATGTTCTGGTTTAACTTGGATTTAAACTTGAAGAGTGGTCAGTCTGGATGAGCTATTACCAGCAGGAGAGTGAGTTTGTGTGTGTATGGGGGTGGGGGGGATGTGAGAAAACCTGGATTTGTGCAGGAAATAGCCCAACTTGATTGTCATGCACATTGTGTAAAGAGTTGTCACTTTGGATGGGCTATCACCAGCAGGAGAGTGAATTTGTGTGGGGGGGTGGAGGGTGAGAAAACCTGGATTTGTGCTGGAAATGGCCCACCTGATGATCACTTTAGATAAGCTATTACCAGCAGGACAGTGGGGTGGGAGGAGGTATTGGTTCATATTCTCTGTGTATATATAAAGTCTGCAGCAGTTTCCACGATATGCATCTGATGAAGTGAGCTGTAGCTCACGAAAGCTTATGCTCTAATAAATTGGTTAGTCTCTAAGGTGCCACAAGTACTCCTTTTCTTTTTGCGAATACAGACTAACACGGCTGTTACTCTGAAACCTATGGAAAGAGGATCCACAAAGGACAGAGGAAACGCTAAAAGGACACCCTGAAAGTATATCTTTAAAAGGGAGCATTGACTCCACAAATTGGGAAAAGCTGACTGCCAATAGGCTGCAATCGCCTTACATCATGCATCAAGCCTCAGCCCGTTTTGAATACAATTGCCTTCTCAAGAGGCCAAGAAACAGCAGAGGAGGAGGAAGGAAAGTGTACAGCATCCCAGCCAGTAGCTGTGCTCTTTCCAAGCAATCACGTGTTACATGTGTAGAAAAACCTGTAGAGCATGAATTGGACTCCTCAACTCTCTTAAGTCTTATCAATGACTTTTCTCCCGGACCGATATCATCCTCGTAGAGAGGGACAGCTGACGATACACGCGCGCGCTCACACACACACACAAACTTTGGGTGGTAACTTTATTTGTTTCTGCAGGCAATTTGTAGCTGTTTTATGGTCCTCAGACACTTGGAACGCTACAAGAATGACTTGCAAAATGCATGTCTACACCGCAGCTGTATTTTAGCTAACTCACTAAAAATAGAAGTGAGGTTGCCATGTCGCAGGCTTCAGCATGGGCCCCAGGCCCCAGGTACATACTTGCTTGGGGAGCCTGCATTGCAGCCCACACAAGGGTGTCCTCACTGCTATCTTTAAAACTGGTATGTCTACACAAGCTGAAAATCACATTTACGGCACCCATGTATGCACTGAAAGATTAGTGGGTGGAGTGTAGATGATGAGCTAAGCATATAAAATGAAAGTAATCTATTCCACAATATCAAAGTGTATTTCATGGCCGACAAAATAAAAGGAATTTATTTTATGGCTATCATGCCTATGCATGCAATATAACAAAATATTAAAATATGTTCACTTCCATTCATTCACTAAAATACATAGTAGGTATAATATGCTCAGGTATCCCTGCTATAAAATAAAGCTTTTTAAAAAAATATTTCAGAAGAGTGAAATAATGCAAGGTTAATGCAAAAGAGTGGTGCTTTGCACTAAGTCTGCTAATTCCCGTGAATGCATGCTTCTGAAAGAATGTACAGTCAATCAAGTGGCAATTACATTGGCCCCATAATCAGCTGTATTTTGTACCTGCAATGTTTGTTCTGAGAGAATGCAGCTGCTCAAGGAACTAATATATTTTCAGGATGACTTCATAGTCATTGTAATCTAGTTATGTAGCCACTGGCAGTTTGGAAAGAAAAGAAATTAAGTTTATTCAAGAAATAAGAACATAAAATAAGAACATTTTTATGTCTGATTGATTTTATCTTAGTCACATTGGTGATAGCGAATGGCTTAAAACAATGATGTTATGTTCAATTTAAAGAAACTTAGAATCGTAGAAAAGTAGGGATTGAAAGGACCTTGAAAAGTCATTGGGTGCAGCCCCCTTCGCTGAGGCAGGAGCAAGTAAACCTAGACCCCTGAGAGGTGTCTGTCCAACCTGTTCTTAAAAAGAAAAAAAAAGTGATGGGGATTCCATAACCACCCTCAGAATCCTGTTCCAGAGTTTAAATGCCCTTACAGTTAGAAAGTTTTTCCTAATATCTAACCTAAATCACCCTTGCTGCACATTAAGCCCATTACTTCTTGTCTTTCCTTCAGCAGATCTGAAGAACAATTAATCAAAGTCCTCTCTATAATAGCTTTTAACTTATATGACAATTCTCAGGTCTCCACTTTTCCAAGACTAAACATGTCCAGTTTCTTTAATCTTTCCTCATAAGTCAGGTTTTCTAAACCTTTTAATCATTTTTGTTGCTCTCCTCTGGATCCTCTGCAGTTTATCCAGATCTTTCTGAAAGTGTCCAGAACTGGACACAGTACTCCAGATGAAGCCTCACCAGTACCAAGTAGACCAGGACAATTGCCTCATGTGCCTTATATACAACGATCCTGTTAATAAAAGCCAGAATGATATAATCCTTTTTCACGACTTATATTAGTGTGAACATTAAAAAGCATGAATACACATATGCCAGCAGAGAGTTTGTCCCTTTCACCAGTTAAGTCAGTGGAGTTAGAGCAGAAGAAAATTTGGCACCATAGGTCCTAATTCTGCAACTTCATCCATTCAGGCAGAGCCCTACATAAATCAAAAATGACAGAAAACAATTGGTACATAAAAGCCCTAACACTCCTGCATCTGGATCTGGGCAGATGGACCCTGGTGCCTGTACCAAATGTCTTCTGAAGAGTTTTTTTTTAATAGTTTGACTAGAGCTCTGTGTGGTGCTGGGTCTGCTTGTTTAGAAGAGTTTACAATATTGGGCCCTAATTCAGGAAATGCAGGTTTTCGTAAAAGCATTGCCTTAGTAAAGACAGTAGGATCGGTCCTTAGAGTAACTATTTACCATTTAAATTAGTGAATAGTCCTGTAAATAGTAACAACTCAAATGCAATATAATAATTTCATAATATACCAAGGTGATTTTTCAGCTCTTTCCCCTCCTGTCCTGCAAATTTGCCTACAAACTAGCCTCCAGTGAACCAAACCACTGGAAACTTCAATCAATTTCAGTCATTCCAATTACATATGCAAAAATAAAACCAGAATGAACCTCTTTTATAGGAAGAAAAGTTTCTCCACCTTTCCTTAACTCAAAAATAGTGATTGTGATTTTTTATTTTTATTTTTTTTAATCAGGAAAAAAATCACCTTTGGTTAGAAGGAAAATACAGGGAATGTTTTGCCCAGAAAGAGAATTTTTTTCAAAAAATTATGACTGTATGAAAAGAGAGGATTTTAATGATAATTATATTGAGACTATGTCATCTGCAAGAGTTTTAATAAAGCTTGTAAGACAGTAACAGGATAACCAAGTCTGGAAATTTAAATTTAATGCTGACACTCAATTGATAACTTATACTTGTGTGAAAAGGAAAGTAGACTATCATCTTTCTGGCTAAGTTTTTCTATCTGGGTATTATACGCACTTACATCACAAAGGACTTACTTCATTAATATAATAGATTAACGTATAGATAGAGACTGATCCTGACCCGAATGAATTCCAGGATAAAGCTCCCACTGATGTTAATGGGAGAGGATCAGGCTCATATTGCACAAAACTTCCAGTGGCCTCTGATTCCCAGTTCTTTAAAATTATACCTTGAAGAAAGTTTTTTAAAAATGTTGGTGACTCTGGCTGATCCCAAGAACAAGCATGTGAGCTCCATTTCCCCATCAGTACTTCAGAAACCAAAAAAGTTGTTACAAATATGTTTTTATTTAATGTCACTAAAGGTATATTTGAGAGACCGTCTTCAGGTTGATTATATTCTTAAGTCACAGTATCACATTCCAACCATAACAGAAGCACTCCATTGACTTCTGTGAGATGGCACACATTTTAAGTGCATTCCTGTATGGATCAGATTGCATGACACATATGTTACAACAAAACAAGAGAAAAAGATAGACTGACCAGACCATTCAAAAATTGCTAAATTGTCTGTCTACCATGCACAAAAAACAGCCAGTTTACTGAGTTGTGAGATAAATCTTCCCCAAAATGAGAAATCTACTTTTATCTTAAGCAGCTTTTTTATATATGTAAGAATGATTTTCTCTTTGGTGAAGACCTTTCACACCAAGTTGCAACTCTACTTTTAACCTCCCCAAAATAGGGATTTATTAATAGACTGTGAACTCTAACAGCAGGATCAGCAGTGTTGCTGCAATAATCAATAAGGGGGTCTCTCACTTTTTTTTTAAACTCAGCAAACACCCCCTATTACATTTTTCAAATATATTTTGCTGACTCAGGCAAGATGCAGAGAGAAGAATCTTTTGTGCAAAGAAAAAAGAAAAAAAATTGACCAGTAGAATCCCTGTAACATGATGCAGAGCCTGGGAAAACGTGGTACTGTCACCCCACCAGTAAAATCTCATCATTTTGCCCTATTTTTAAACCTCCATTCATTAGGACAAAATGGTAGCTCTATGAACCCAATATCAGCTCTGTTAATTAACTTGGGTCTATATTATCATCAACACTAGGCTGAAAAACTCAGCCATTTAACTCGCTTTTCATTACAGTGGGACTACTTCTGCTTGCATGGAAGTAAATGGGAGTTTTTTCCATTACCTTTAATGGAGGCAGGACCACACTAATTATAATTGTGTAATTTTCACATTAAAACAAAATAGTAACTATTAAAACATATTACTTAACATTAAATCTATCGCTGATAGGATTCCATAAAATACAAGTCTGCATTTTCATGGAAGTAATAGACACATCATTCATATTCAGATAAACCAACTTAACCAATACTTTCCCATATTTGTTAAAATCATAAGTCTCATAAGGTAAAATTAATCCCTTTGCAGAGAGCCATCACTAGTTAAATACCGTTAATACCACCAGCACGTTTTTTGGAATCGTGTATATTGCCAAGGGAGTCTACACTTGTTATTGAGCATGTATGTGCGTGTCTGTGCACGCGCGTGTGCACATGAGGTAGTATCTATTCTCTACTTCCTACTTTTAAATTAAAAATGACAAGTGATTACACAAAATTGTCCAGATAATTTTCCTAAACAAAGAAAATGGTGTTACTTAGCAATTCCAACCCATATGAAAAGGTATAAAGGATAACTGCATGTCGTGCTTTTAGACAACCGTTCATTCTCTCCTCTTCCTAGGCTCCGAACAGTTATTTTTAACCTTCTCTCCACCAGTTGGTTTAAAGCATTTGGCTATTAAAAGTATAACTCCAAATTCGGAAAGCACTTAACTTGTGCTGAACATTAATGTCTTTTCATTATGGTCTTTCTGAATCTTTTGTTTCAGTGGCCAAATTATCTGATGGAGTATTCCATTGAAGTCAGAGTTATGTCAGCAGAGAATCCGATGATAAGATGCAGATATTTCAGATATATATTCAGATAGGAGAATAGGTCAGTTTGGTTCAGAGAAGACACACCTAGTTTTAGACCTTACTTGATTTTCTAAAATTACCACCCTTCTGCCATTTATCAAGTTTCATTTTACAAATTTCTTGGCTAAGACTGATTGTATAGAAATCACTAGATTGCCTGAATAATATGGTTCAATCTATCTGCAGTGATGGATGTTCCATATGGTTTTACAAGAGCTGTTGCTTCGGAAGGAATAGCTTTTACTTGAGTTTCTGTGCTCTCTGATGTTCAGTCCAACTTGTTAATTCATTAATTCTGGCATTTTGTGCATAGGTTTCTTTGCTTCAGGGGAAAGAGTGGCAATGGCAGCTTTTGTATTCCCCTTACTAGTATGGATTATAATCTTTTTCAACATCAATGGACTATTTTATAGAACAATAAATGCATTTTCTACTTTTGCCCATTTACCTTCCAAACATTTCAGTTCACTGCTTTGAAATTTGTCACAAGTTAGGTCAACAGAGGTCTATCAGGGATCTGTAAAAGAAGAAATTCTCAGGAGTTATGGAAATAGATATTGTACCTAGATTCCAAAATTGCTAACCTTTGCCTGCCTGACCATTGTCCTCATTTTTGTTACAGATTACATAACTCAATGTCCATCTGGATGTCATAGTTTGTGAATATATGTTTATATTCACAGACATATACAAACACATTTTGTCCTTCCAATACTCAACAAGGTTCTGAGAGGGGTTAGAATTTACATGTGACATCTGTATTTTTAAAATGGAAGAGGATGCACAAATCTGGAGGTGACCATTATAAGTATCTTATTCATATTCTGCTTTTGTTCAAGAAAAACAAATAGATTCAGGTACCTAAAAAGTTGATTTGAGAAGCAATAAAATCATAATTTCACTCCATGTAAACACATATTCCCTCCTGGTCCTGAATGCGTTCAAAAACTTTAAAATGTTTACAGCTTCTTTGCAGGACTAGAATTCAAAATGACCTTGACAAATTGGAAAATTGGTCTGAAATCAAGAAAATGAAATTCAATAAAGATAAGAAAAGTATTTTGCACTTAGGAAGGATTCATCAAACGCACAATTACAAAATGGGGAATAGCTGTCAAGATGGTAGTATTGCTGAAAAGGATCTGGGGTTATAGTGAACCACAATCTGAATCCAAGTTGTCAGTAAGATGCATCTGGGCGTGGGGGGGGGAAAGCCTAGTATGATTCTGGGGTGTATTAATAGGAGTGTTGTATGTAAGACACAGGAGGTAATTGTCCTGCTCTACTAAGCACTGGTGAGGCCACAGCTGGAGTACTGTTTCCAGTTCTGAGTACCACAATTTAGTAAGAATAATGATGGAAATTGGAAAGAGTCCAGAGGAGAGAAGAAACAAAAATGCTAAAAGGTTTAGAAAACCTGACCTATGAGGAAATGTTGGGAAAAAAAATTGAAAACAGAAGACTGGAGTGTGGTGTGGGGGAGTTGAAGGGCTGATAAGTGTTCCAATATATTAAGGGCTTTTATAAAGAGGATGGTGATCAATTGTCCTCCATGCCCATTTTTATTAAAAGCCAAGAGCACCTAGTTTGCTTATGAGAATGTATGTATGAATATATGCAATACTATATATTTTTGTATTTCAGTCTGCTAGAGTTACCTTAGGGGTGAAATTGACCCATTCTATTAAACTAGTCATAAGAAAATGTTTTATGCAGTATCCACTAATTTTAGATGCCCACCTTGAAAATACCTTGGACCTGGTTTTTAGAGATATAGGCCAACTGCAGCTCTCATTAAGTTCAGACAGAATTGTTTATGCTTAACACTTCAAGGCATCTCAAATAGAAAAAATAACGACTACCAACATTAATTGATTCTTCAGAAAATCTAGACCTTAGTTATTTGGTCATTTCAGCTTCTACTCTACATTTCCTTATAGTTGGTGTTTATGCCCCAAATCTGCAAAACTCTTAAGCATATAATTAATTTAGGTCCACACGTATTCAGCAAAGAATCTCAATGTAAGGCCTTGTCAGTATGGGACATCTGTGTGCAGCAAATCACAGTGTGAATTTACAGTGCACCTGTAGTGCAGTGCAGCCTTCCAGGCAGTAACATCCTGACTGGATCCTTCTTCAGTGCAGTTTGGCATACTGCTACTCGAAAGTGTAGTAAACCAAATTTTACACTTTCAATGCCCTTACATTGTACCATTGATTTTATGGCTCTTCATATATTTCATTTTTTTTAAAACTAGTACAGGTGATGTTAGTCCCATGTCCTGTGTACCTTCCTATGGTTATAAAGTAATCTTATGAGTGTTATATTTCAGTATTGAACTGAACAGAGCTCATGTAAATGTTACAGATGAGAACTGCTTTGATCTTGCCTACCATAAATCCTGATATTAAAAATGACACTAATTTACGATTAATAAAATAACACAGATTTTAATGAAACATCAAAAAAAAAAAAGAGTAGAGTTGAGGTATAATGGCATAATTCACCTAGAGCACTAATCATCATACCCCATGATGGGTCTGAAGGAGACGAGAACAATTACATTATGCACCTGAGCATATCAGAGACACATATAGGAATGCAAGGTTTATTATGAAGATTTAATGATGCAAGAAATTATACTTAATAGCCATAATTTTTCATAAATATAAAAATATTAACCAAATAATTGAGAAATTTACAAAATGCTTAGGAGCTCTGTTACAAAGAATGAATATATGGCCAGATGACATACGGTACATCTTGTCAAAATGTGGGATTCTGCCTGTCTAAAAAAAAAAAAAAGGCACTGTGACAGGTTCGGTCACAGAGACCTCCTTGGCACTGTCACCTGAAGTGTTGAAACTACCTATGAGCCCATTTTCCCTGTCAGCTTGGGACTCCAGAACCCTGCCTTGTTGAGCCAGACACTCTACTCTGCTTTAACACAGACCCGGGGTCTGAACCACACCCCCAAAGCTGCAGACTTTAAACAAAGCTGCTCAGCAGGTTTCCTATCTCCAGCACCCAGACACCCAGCTCCCAATGAGATCCAAACCCCAAATAAATCCGTTTTACTCTGTATAAAGCTTATTCAGGTAAACTCAAATTGTCCACCTTCTATAACACTGAGAGAGAGAGAGAGAGAGAGAGATACAGCTGTTTGCTTCTCTAGGTATTAATCACTTACTTTGGGTTTAATAATAAACAAAAGTGATTGTACTAAGTATAAAAAGTAGGATTTAAGTAGTTTCAAGTAATAGCAGACAGAACAAAGTAAGTTCCCAAGCAGAATAAAACAAAACATGCAAGTTTCAGCCTAATACATTAAGAAACTGAATACAGGTAAAATCTCACCCTCAGAGATGTTCCAATAAAACTTCTTTCACAGACTAGACTCCTTCTTAATCTGGGCCCAATCCTTTTCCCGGTACAGTTCTTGTTAGTTCCAGCTTAGGTGGTAACTAGGGGATTTCTCAGGACTGCAGCCTCCTTTGTTCTGTTCCACCCCCTTTTATAGCTTTGGCACAAGGTGGGAATCTTTGTCTTTCTCTGGGTTCCCGCCCCTCCTTCTACATGGAAAAGCACCAGGTTTAAGATGGATTCCAGTACCAGGTAACATGGTCACATGTCCTGTGAGACCCCAAGCCTCTATTCTTCCCAGCCTGACTCACAGGAACACGGGAAGTCTTACAAGTAAACAGAGCCATATACAACTAATTGTTCTAGTTAATGGGAGCCATCAAGATTCTAAGCCACCATTAATGGCCCACACTTTGCATAATTACAATAGGACACCTCAGAATAATACTTCATATTTCTAGTTTTAGATACAAGAACGATACATTCATACAAATAGGATGAATATACTCAGTATATAAGAAAAGGAGTACTTGTGGCACCTTAGAGACTAACAAATTTATTTGAGCATAAGCTTTCGTGAGCTACAGCTCACTTCATCGGATGCGTTCAGTGGCCACTGAATGCATCGGATGCAGATGCCACTAAACGCATCCGATGAAGTGAGCTGTAGCTCACGAAAGCTTATGCTCAAATAAATTTGTTAGTCTCTAAGGTGCCACAAGTACTCCTTTTCTTTTTGAGGATACAGACTAACACAGCTGCTACTCTGAAACCTGTCAGTATATAAGTTTTGTAATGATACCTTACAAGAGAACTTTTGCATAAAGCATATTCCACTTACATCATATTCACACATACAAACATACTTCCATAAAACATATGGAGTGCAACATCACAGGCACACAGGGAACAAAAGAGGCTGTGGGATCATTGCCGTTTAGGACTTCTTCAGTGTTCTCTTTCATTGTTGTGTGAAGCCTGCATACCATGTAGATAGACTCATAGCTAATAGCCAAGGCAGTATAGGTAGGTAAGTAGAGAGCAGACCACTCACTCTTTCCCCCCAACCCCCACAAGTGGATTAGGTGTTAGGAAAAGATTAACAGTGAGATAGCAGAACAACCTATCAAGGGAGACCTATGGAACTGCATTCAGTTCAGTGGCATTATTCACTGCGGCTTTTAAATAATTCCTGAGTGGTGGGTGTTAAGAATAATTAAATTAAATTCTACCTTAATGCAACTCAGGTGACTTGATGACCTACTACAATGCCCTTACTAATTAATAAGTCTGTTACTCTAAGGCCCTGATCCTGCAAAGACCTCTCATGTGTTTAGAGTTAGGAATGTGCATGCCTCCCACTGAATTTTATGGAGTTACACAGGTTCTTAAAGTTAACTACATGTGGCAAGGCTTTGCAGAAGCAGACCTAGCTACTGGTCCTGCAGACCACAGATATTCAAGTATCTCTTCTAAAATCAACAGATTACTCATCTGAGTAACAGTTTAAGGATCATACTCTATGCTTGCCTATGCAATTATAATTTAGTTGTCAAATAATATTTGTTGAAACTTTTTGGGCTGTTGTCGGTGTTTATAGGTTTAATTATCTAACACACAGTATTAAATGCATTTTTAAATTAATGCTACTGTAAGTAGAAAAGCTAATTTTAAATACTTTTTTGTTATTCATTATCTTTCCCTGTGACTGTATCTGTGTTTTTATAGTGACTGTTAAATCTAAAATGTATAAGTCTTGAAAGGCAAATTTATGTGCATTCATAATACAATGCATTACATAATTAGATAAAAATAAATGCATCTAATAAAACATGTCTACTTTATCTGTCATTTTTGATATTTATAACTGGAGCATGGAATTTAATATGGATCATTACTTTCCCAGAATTTTACCATTAGCTTTTCAGTCATGATATTATCCAAATACCTTCCCTTCTTTTCTTGTTTAGATGAAAGATATTTTTGGGTTCATAGAATCATAGAAATGTAGGTCCGAAAGGGTTCTTGAGAGATAATAAAGTCCAACCCCCTGTACTGCAGCAGGACCAAATAAACCTAGATCATCTCTGACACGTGTTTGTCCAGCCTGTTCTTTTATACATCCAATTATGGCAATTCCACAATCTCCCTTGGAAGCCTATTCCTGAACTTAACTGCCCTTTCAGTTAGAAGGTTTTTCCTAATATCTAAGCTAAATCTCCCTTGCTGCAGATTAACCCCATTACTTCTTGTCCTATCTTCTGTGAAGATGGAACAAGTGGTCAACATCCTCCTTATAACAGCCTTTAACATATATGAAGATTTATCATGTCCCTGCTCAGTCTTCTTTTCTCAAGACTAAACATGCCCAGTTTTTTTTAACCTTTCCTCAAAGGTCAGGTTTTCTAGAGCTTTAATATATGTGTTGCTCTCCTCTGAACTCTCTACAATTTGTCCACATCTTTCCTAAAGTGTAGCATCTGGAGTTGGACACAGTACCCAGCTGAGAGCTCAGCAATTCTGAGTTTAGTGAACAATTACCTCCTACACCTTAAATACAATACTCTTGTTAATAATTCCAGAACAATATTCACCTTTTTATTTAGCTGCATTGCATTGTTGACTCATATTCAGTTTGTGATCCACTATAACCCCAGTACTATCACTGATCCATATATTTGATTTTTCCTTCCTAAAAGAAGTAGTTTGCACTTATTATTGAATTTCATTTTATAGATTGCAGACCAATTCTCCAATTTGTCAAGATCGTTTTGAATTATAATACTGTTCTCCAAAGTGCTAGCAACCCCTCCCAGCTTGGTGTCCTCTGGGAATTTTTATAAGCATACTCTCCACTCCACTGTCTAAGCCATTAATGAAAATATTGAAAAGTACCAGAGTTAGGATTGACCTCTGGAGGACCCCAGTAGATACACCCTCCCAGTCTGACGATGAACCACTGATAACTACTCTTTGACAGTCTTTCAACCATATGCACCTATCTTATAGTAATTTCATCAAGACCATATTTCCCTAATTTATTCATACTAGTCTAATAGGTTTCCATATATATTTTAAGCTTATTAATCTTAACAGAAAAATACAAAATCCTAGAAAGTCATAATTATGTGTGAAGTGTGTTGTCTTGCAGTATATTTCCATTACTCTCAGTGATCGATCATTTTTATTAAAAGCCAAGAGCACCTAGTCTGTAAACATCTGCACATGTTGATGGATTTGAAGTGGGGCATTTGTGTATGTTACATTCTAAGACTTCACACCATGGTTGATTTTATCCCTGTCTTCAGTTTGAACATAAAACTGTTAGTCATAAATATACAAGCTAAAATGTTAGCTAACTGATACTAAGAGGGGCAGCTATATATTTAAATGTGCACAAAGTAAAACTACATCTCAGTAATGAGAAGCCCCAGTGCTTTTCTATGTCTTTAAATAGTTACCCTATATTTCACCATTTCAGTTTGGAAACTTCCTTCTCATGGCAATAATCCATCCTCTAGTTAGGAAAAAAATTCAAAATGCTGCAAAGCAAGCTCACAAAACAGGACATTAATAATGAATTTATGCATTCTTAGCAGATTATGTTAAATTAATATGCTAAACCTTTCTGACACTCATATTTGGTAAACTTGCACTTGGCAAACTATTTGTGACTTGCACATTTTGGCCCTGATCCTGCAAAGACATACACAAGTGTTTTAACTTTACATAAGTGAATAGTACCAGAAAAATCAATGTAATTATTCATGTAGATAAAATTAAAGCACCTGCATATGTCTTTGCAGGATCATGACCTTCATCAGACCACTACCAATACTGACAACTTTTTCATTTGATGGGTGTTATGACCCTGAGTTTCCTATGACCCAGTCTTGGTTACCTACTACCACAACAAAGCTTGCCACTTGGAATTTTAACTGAGGAACCCTCTCCCTTTGCTCCCTTGTTACAAGGAAGCTGTCCCCAGCAGTGGGAGGTCTCCTGATAGGGACCATAGGTGTTCTTCAAAGGCTGCTGAAGAAACACCAATTCATCACAGTTCCACTCCAGACTGAATTAATGAATTTGTAATTTACTGTTTACAATTAACACCCAAGAATCAGTTCTGTACTGATCATCCAGAAGTGCTCACTGTCCTTTTCAAGCTCTGGACAGTCTCATTTCATACCCTAGTTTAAGCTTCCCGTTCATAAGCCATGGAATCCAGTGTTCCCCTAATCTGGTCTCTCTTCCACCCTGTCCACAGTCCAGACTTCTGCCATCCGTGATGGACCCATCTGTGGAGTCTGGAGAGACTTGGCAACTTCAGCAAGACCAGATCAAACCATCTCCAGCTGACAAGTCTCACTCATTCTTCCAGCAGCCCTCCTCTCACTGTTGACTGTGAAACCAACATTTTGGGGCTGCTCCAAGGAAACCAATGGGCCCTCACAGAATCCATAGGTTTCAAACTACTATCGTGTCCACCCACAGTTTACCTCCCAGATACCACATGCCTAAATATATATATAAATGCAACACATACCCTGACATTCCCTCTGAGGCAGGAAGGTTTAGTTATATCACTGAACATCATTTCAACAAGTACTTTTGTCCCATACTAGATTCTCACTTTTAAAAAAAGTTCCAAACTCAGTGTTTCCTTTAGTTATTAATGAAATCCTTAAATCTGGAGGGGGGTAGTTGTCTGCACCCATGCATACGCACACAAAATATTAAAATGGATGCAAACTAGATAACACCATGACAAACTTACAATATATACATTTTGAAGTGTGAATACAAGTGGCGGAAAATAGGTTTCTCTGCGGGGTGACTGGGCTTACTCTCCGAGATAGGGTGAGGAGCTCAGCTATGCAGGAGGGCCTCAGAGTAAAGTGTCTACTCTTCCAGGTCAAGAGGAGCCAACTGAGGTGGTTTGGGCACCTGATAAGGATGCCCTTGGGAGACACCTCTTGGAAGTCCCACTGGGTGAAGGCCTCCCAAGGCTGATCCAGGACACGTTGGAGGGATTATATCTCCCAGCTGCCTTGGGAACGCTGGGGAATCCCCCAGGAGGAGCTGGAACCTGTAGCAGAGGAAGAGGGGGGTCTGGTCCTCTCTACTCTCCATGCTGCCACCACAACCATCACCAGGGGAAGTGGCATAAAGGAAAAGGAGAAAGAAGGTGGTTCTTAGTGTGGGGAATTTGCTTAAAGGACCACATTTTATATCTGTCTTGTCTGAGACACATGGAAATGCCTTGTATAATCTCCTCAAATAACCAAAGGATTACTTTTATTTCATAAAGCTCAGTTGGGAAAATCCCTCCTTGCCAGAAGTAAATCAGGATTTCACATTAATTAGGCTAGTTAGCAGCAAGTTTAACACTTCTCTTAATTATGACTACAAACGCTTTGTGAGAACACTAAAACTTCCTTATTAATAAAGTCCTAAATTAGCCTATTTTAGAAAAATTACAATAAGAAAACAGCACTCCTTCAGGTTTCAGCAAATATGATATATTTATGTTTCCTGTTTAATACTGAATTTTTACTGTGTGTGACACTGAAAAACATTTAACAATATTTTATAAGTTTTATAAATAACATTTCTTAGGTTAAAATGAATGTATTGTACACAGCCAACTAAACACACTGGTAAGGTGTCTTGAAAGATGCTTATCTCAGAAAAACACCCTCTCTTCTGAATATATCTTTTCCAAAATTCTTGCATTCTATGTAAGAAATACTACAGGAAAATGCCTATCTTACCCAGAGAACAGGGTTCAGCAACCTTTGGCACGCAGCCCATCAGGGAAATCCACTGGTGGGCCAGGACAGTTTGTTTACCTGCAGCACCCACAGGTTCGGCCGAACACAGCTCCCACTGGCCACCTCCCGCAGCCCCCATTGGCCTGGAACAGCGAACTGCAGCCAGTGGGAGCTACGATCGGCCGAACCTGCAGACACTGCAGGTAAACAAATGGGCCGCGTGCCAAAGGTTGCCAATCCGTGCCATAGAATGACAACTTCCCCACTCCCAAATACTATAATTGTGCTAGTGTCAGGCAGTGGCATATTCAGGTCTGGTCCCAGCAACCAGGTGGCAGTGGTACTCTGGGTTACGTTGCCCAGCAGTGAGGGTCAATGGCTATATCACCTAGCAGCTACAGTCAATAGCTAGGTTTAGGGGAAACCTGCTCCACCTGAAAGACCTGGGGCAACTGGGTGGTGAGACCTGGGTCCAGCTGCATGGGGCCTTGGGGCTGCTCAGCGGGAGCCTGTAACACACAACTGCTCCCTTACTACGTCTACCTTGATTAAGCTAAGCTGCTCCCTTTTGAGCTCAGCCTCCACTGACAGCATGCCCAGCACGGGTGGCTAAGCAGGGCTTTCTGGGACCAGGTTGCTCCTTAACCCTTTCCTCACCAGTGTGGGGTTTCTAAAGCCCCTCACAGCTAGGATAATACCTGACTTTTACATAACACTTTTCATCAGTAGGTATCCAAGCACTTTACAAAAAGGTCAGTATCATCTCCATTTCACAGAAGTAAAATAAGCCTTTATTTATATTGCCTACAAACATACTATATTTTGATATGGTCTTTAGAGAGGTCATAAACTAATTAAAGATTTAGCATGGTCAGTGCTTGGATGGGAGATCTACAAGCAAAATCCCTGGTCTGGTGATCCAGTAGCTCACATGTTATCCCTCTGAGCCACTGCTTTCAATGCTACAGGATGGAAGTAGGTGGTCACAATCCTGAAACAGAGGCTATCTTCAGAACTGAGACCTTGACTATTTTTGTCCATTAAAGTCCCATAGCACTTTTCACAAGTCTGGGTAATACCTACCATCCTAACCACATACCACCAGAATAATTACATTCTGTATCCTTAAAAATCCTTATTTAGTTTCAGATGGGTACGGTATTCTTCATTGTTGCATAACATTGTTTTTTAAAGGCTGTTGTATTTCACTTATGGTTGAATAATCCTTATCTAGAAAAGTTTGAAACCTGTATGAAACATGCTATATAAATATCAGTCACGATTTTATTATATTTTTACAAATAAAGTCCAGGAGTAACAAGCATTGAGGCTTTTCCTTCTGATGTTAACAACCTTACCAAGCTAGGAAGTGAGAAATTAAGAATTAAGTACAATCTACGGCTGCTACTCTGAATCCTATCATGGGCTCCCACACAACATCCTGAAAGATTTAATGGTTGACGAAAGTACAGCAATTTCTAATTTCCAATGGGAACAACAACAACAACAACAACATGTAGGTGTAGTAACCTGCAATAAGTTACAAATAATGTACCTCAACTGTACTTAATAGGGCTATAATTCCATCAAGGGCTTCTGAGGACATCATAAACCATAAGAGTGAAACTTGAGTGGTTTCTCACATTACTAGCAGGCTGTGACAGAATTACAACCTTAATTTATATTCATTTTGAAGGAGCCTTATTTAATATTACGCATTGATCATGATTAAATGCTCATGGAGCCACTGAAACCAACTAGCTGTGCTCATGGCCTTTTAAATACATGTTAAGTCGGGTATGCCAATGAAAGCCATTAGAAGTGCTCAAGAGTGGGGTGTTTTTTTTTTTTTAAATGTGATGGTCCTGTATCACTACCAGTGGAACTGGAGTCAGAGGCCCCCATGTTTCCTGCAGGGACTGTTATTGATGGGACACCAGTGGAACAGATGAAGAAAAGCTAGAAGACAGAGCAGTCCATAACATTTAAAAAAGTTCCACTTAAGCTGTGTTCAGCTTCACTTTTTGCTAATGAACCAGGATGGCAGAAGATGAGCTGTGAGATCTCTGAAGTGCAGCAGCTGGCAGCGTGAGCCATGGAACTCAGAGCCCTGGAGTTTGCAAACACAAACCTGTGCCAGCAATGGGCCAGGTGGAAGGAAGAATTTGAGCTGCACACAGACTTGACCATCAGGAAGAGGAAAACAGCAGGAAAACTATTCTTTTATCTGACTGGGGAATAAGGCAGAGACCATTTTGAAGCTCACCACTGCCTCAAGCCTCAGAGCAGTCTTAAGAGTCCTAGGGACCTATTGCTCCCAAAAGCCAAATGAAACTGTGGAGCAACACAGATTTTTCATTAGAGACCAATTCAAATGGGGGTGAGACAGATCCCTACACATTACTGCATTATGCACACTGGCTCATACATGCAATCTTGGGGATTTGACAGACTCCCTGATTCAAGACAGATATTCTGGAGCACTTGGGCTTGGCATTGAGGGAGCAATTACTCTGGGCAAGCAATCTCACATTAGATTGATGTTTAGACATGAGGCATGCAGTGGCAGCCTCAAAAGAAAGGATTGAGGCCTTACAAGGCACAACACCCCCAGAACTAAATGCAGTGGAACAGCAAAGGAGAGGAGGTGGCCAGTGTTCCATATCCATACCAAGATGCTGTAGGAGACAGCATATTTGGATAAAGGGAAAGTGCCCCAACCTAGGACAGCATTGCAAGGAATGTAGGAAGCAGAACCCCTACTCACTGTATGCAAAAGGAAGGTCCCAGAAAAAGAATCCTTCAGATTTGTACAAAAGAATGATGGCACATCTGACAGCAGTGATGACATCATGGCTCTCTCCTTGACTTCAGGATCATATCTGATTCAGACTTCTGGGACGGGAAAGCAACCCAAGATAATACTAACCTCCATACATGCAACCGTGATAACAGGAAAACACATTATGATTTCAGCTGGAGAATGGGGCCTTCTACAGTGTTATTACTGAAGGTGAATTGGACTTGAACACACCCATTACAAAAAGTAGGCATGATCTAAGGGCAGGGCTCAGTCGACCTAAGTTACGCACCTCCTGCTATGTGAATAATGTAGCTGGAGTTGACATAGCTTAGGTTGACCTTTTGCAATGTCCTCACTGTGCTGGGTTGATGGGAGAAACTCTTGTCAACTTACTTTATGCTTCTCGTTCTGGTGGCGTACCAGAGACAACAGGAGACTGATTGGCAGTCGATTTAGTGCGTCTTCACAGCTAAATTGACACCCGATGGATCAATCACCATGCATCCACCCCCCGGTAAGTGGAGACAAGCCTTAAGATTCTACAATGAGAGCATAATGCAGCCTGTAGGAAAATGTAGGATCCCATAGTAACTAATCTGAAAAATAACAGATGGTACCAACTGAAGTTTGTGTATTGGGGAATACAGATATACAAGCTATAGATCTGATCAGGATGCAGCATCAGAATTTTATAGCTGCAGTACAAGAAGCAAAAATATATCCATGGACAATGGAGAACATTTTAAAAACATGGGGTAGTTTCAAAGGCAACAGGTGTCTTGAAGGAAAGCGGCAACAGGAAGACCTCACAGGAAGACCTGGAAAATTTCAGGGTCACTGCGTAATCCAGTATGCAAGGAGCTCAAAACTCTGCAAGCAGGGGTTTCTTAGAACTTGTAGAGACCAGTGCAGCCGAGCTAAAGAAGCCACCAGGCAATTTACAAATTTGCATAGATCCAAAGCCACTGAACAGGGCATTGAAACGATGCCATTATCCAATGCTCACAATTGATGACATCTTGCCAGAAACTTCCAAAGTCAGAATCTTTACAGTGTCTGTGGTGTGATGAATGGGTTTTGGCATATAAGCCTGGATAAAGAGTCCAGAATGTTGGCAACCTTTGTAACCCCATTTGGTCACTACAGATGGTTGTGCATGCAGATGGGAATAAACCCCAGAGGTGTTCCAGAGAAGATTCACCCAAGTGCAGGAAGTACCTCCTGGGATGAAAATAATTGCAGATGATATCTCACTGTAGGTGAAGTGAGCAATGATACAGAAGCTGAACCAGTCCATAACAGAGAACTCCAAGCTTTTCTACAGTGATGCAGGGACACACACATAAAATTCAACCCAGAAAGTATGAGGTGACATATATTGGATATCTGCTCACACCAAAGAGGTTGAAAACAGATCCCAACAAGATCAAGGTGCTCATAGACATGTCATCTCCAATGGATGTGAAAGGGCTACAGTGCTTCATAGGTAAGAGACATTTTCTGTCCAAGTTCTTTCCACACCTGGCTTCAGCAGTGGACTCCATACACCAGCTCCCAAGACAGGATGTTGAATGGAACTGGGAAGCAAGCAAGCATTTGATGTACTGAAACAAATAATAAAACTCATGCCCCTGTCCTGAAATACTACATGCTAAGAGACCCACTGAAAAAGGCTGGGTGTAGCTCTTTCGCAAGAGCAGCCAGTCGCTTATGCCAGCTGAGCCCTGTTAGAGGCTGAACAGGGGTAGGCTCAAATAGACAAAGAGCTTATGGCTGTGGTATTTGGAGTGAAGCAATTCCATCACTGCACCACTGGCCACCTAGTGATAGTGCAATGAGTTGCCAAACCTCTAGGTACAATCATGGCAAAGTCCCTTCTTAGTGCTCCAAAAGGACTGCAGCACATGTTGATTTGCCTCCAGAGCTACCAGGTAGAGATATTGTCCAGGACCATTGCTAGTGTTAGCTGACACTCTGAGCCAGGTATATATACCCAGCATCAATGTTTTGGGGGAAGAAGATTAGGACACTGAGAATTTATTAACAGGATGCACTAGCTCCCAGTTTCAACAGTGAACCTGATGAAAATCAATAAGACTACAGAACAAGACATCCAACTGCAGACAGTCAAGAGGTGCAAAAGCCATGGGAAGTATGGGAAGAACCACCATATTTTCAAATTAGAGATGACCTGAGCATTTAGAATAGAATCATGTTTTGAGGACTGAGAGCTGTTTTCCCTGTCTCACTACATAAGGATGTCAGGCAAGAAATACATGCCTCAGACCTGGGCACTGACAGCTATCTTAGATGGGCTCGAGACTGCATTTGGCTTCTTAATGTTCCTTCCCCACTCTGAACTCTAGGGTACAGATGTGGGGACCCGCATGAAAGACCCCCGAAGCTTATTCTTACCAGTTTAGGTTAAAAACTTCCCAAGGTACAAACTTTGCCTTGTCCTTGAATCCTATGCTGCCACCACCAAGCGTGTTAAACAAAGAACAGGGAAAGAGCTCACTTGGAGACATCTTCCCCCCAAAAGATCCCCCCAAGCCCTACACCCCCTTTTCTGGGGAAGGCTTCATAAAAATCCTCACCAATTTGCATAGGTGAACACAGACCCAAACCCTTGGATTTTAAGAACAATGAAAAATCAATCAGGTTCTTAAAAGAAGAATTTTAATTAAAGAAAAAGTAAAAGAATCACCTCAGTAAAATCAGGATGGTAAATACCTTACAGGGTAATCAGATTCAAAACACAGAGAATCCCTCTATGCAAAACTTTAAATTACAAAAAGACACAAAAACAGAAATATACATTGCATTCAGCACAACCTATTTTACCAGCCATTTAACAAAAGGAAATCTAACGCATTTCTATCTAGATTGCTTACTAACTTTTTACAAGAGTTCTGAAGAGCATTCCTGATCTGTTCCCAGGAAAAGCGGACAGACAGACCCTTTGTTCCCCGCCCCCCCGCTCCAGCTTTGAAAGTAACTTGTCTCCTCATTGATCATTTTGGTCAGGTGCCAGGGAGGTTATCCTAGCTTCTTAACCCTTTACAGGTGAAAGGGTTTGCCTCTGGCCAGGAGGGATTTTATAGTTCTGTATACAGAAAGGTGGTTACCCTTCCCTTTATATTTATGACAGCTTCAGTGTGTGTTTATTGGCTGGGAATTAATACACAAGTGTTTCTTGATAAAAGGGTGTGACACCTGCCAGCTGTTTGATAATCGCCGAGAGATGGAGACTCTGTTACCACATAGCTGCCCACCCAACTATGGGAAAAAGGAGAAGCAATATTTGATTACAATTCACATTTTTTGTGATGTCAGTGCCCTGCCTGATACAAGAAGCAAGTTAATGATTGGCAAACTGAAGGCCTACTTTGTAAGATGATGAATACAGTATCCAGAATACCCTAACGATGGACTCCCATTTGCATTAAAAGAATTAAAGTAATTTTCACACAAATAGAAGTTTGACCACCACACCTCCTCCTCAGCATACCTACAGAGTAATGGTAAGGTGGAATCAGCTGTGAAACCACCTAAGACTATCACACAAGGCTGTTTCTTCTGCTAAAGACTCCTTTGTAGAATTTTTGGCACACAGGAATACCCCATATCATGTGTGCCAGAACAGTCCAGTGTAGTGATGGGACAAAGGACCAAAACTTTGCCAGCAATGTAGGAAGACCTATTGCAGCCAGAAGGTATTTAGTGAGGTCCTTTATGAAAGCCTATGACACACTCATGATTAACAACATTGTGAATTGTATGTAGTAATACTCCATAATGAATTATGAATACTTAATATTATGATTTACAGTCTGTGAACCAAACAAAGGGAGACACATGTCTCTCCCAGACTGGAGGACACATCACAGCTATCTTCCCGTCACCAAAGAAATTTTGCAAAATGTAACCAACAGAAGCCACATTTACACAGAAATGAGCAGTAGGATAGGAATACCATAGGAAGGAAAAAACATGAGGTCATCCTGCCTCTTGAAGCTAAATCAATGAACTTTGAGAGATATGCTTTTCAAACGTTTACTGAACTATAAAGGGAGGGGCAGAAAACTCCTAAATTATCCATCACTAGACAAATACAAGGCAACAGAACTCTTGCAAGCTGAGAAAGATGAGTCCAGAGCCGGAGGGGTTCAAGTCTCTGTAAAATGACTATGGGTGAGAAACCATGTTGAACAAAGCCTGTACATTGCTAAACTACATTTTAGATTTTAGACATGTGTTTTCATTTCTATTTTCTTGTAGTCCTTTCTAACTTTATTCCTTTTACTGGGCATTACTTAATCCATGTCCTATAATTAAGGCTATGTTTTAGTCACAGGTATTTTTAGTAAAAAGTCATGGTCAGGTTATGGGCAGTAAACAAAAATTCATGGCCCGTGACCTCTCCATGACTCGTACTATATACCCCAAACTAAAACTTAGGTTGGGGGGCTGCAGGTGGGCTGGGCCAGGGGAGCGCACAGCTGATGCTGCAGGGGAAGAGGAAGGGGCGGCAGCATGAGGCCCAGGCCCCACACTGGTGCTGGGACGGGGAGGGTTGGCGGGGCTGGCAGGCTGCCTACCTGACTCTGCGTGGCTCACCAGAAGCGGCCAGCATGTCCCTGCAGCTTGTAGAGGAAGGGAAGGGAAGGCCAGGGGGGCTTCATGTGCTGCCCCTGGCACGAGCACCAGCTTCACAGCTCCCATTGGCCACAATCAATCAGAGCTGCGGGGGTGGTGCTTTCAGGCAGGGGCAGCAGGCAGAGCCCCCGGCCCCTCTGCCTAGGAGCTGCAGGGACATGCCAGCCACTTCCAGGGAGGACCCCCCCCCCCGCCAAGGTAAACGCCACCCTGAACCTCAAACCCCTGCCCCAGCCCTGAGCCCACACCCACATCCAACTACTGCTGCTGCTGGTGAGGCTGGCCCGGGGCTGCAGGACCTGCTTGGACAGCCCCAGAGCCAGATGCACCATCTGCTGAAGAAGTCATGGAAAGTCATGGAATCAGTGACTTTTGTGACCTCTGTGACAGACACACAGCCTTACCTGTAATTATACATTTGGTTTATTCTTAGCACTCAGAGGCTTGCTATGTGAAAGGGGTCACCAGAACAACAGTTTGAGAACCACTGCTATAAACCAGCTCAGTACAGTGTTGAAATGGAAGGGTGTGTTTATGCCAGATAAGTCAATAAGCTGTGATGTGCTTTTGTGTCTTTAGACTAACAAATGGACAGTTCAGAGACACAATAGAGTCCAGGAGAAGTCAGAGCACACAATTTTGGGAAAATTAGGGCCCAGGATTGTGTTGGGGTCACCTTGCTGGTTGTAACAAGGCTGGCAAGAGTGTGGCTGTAGACAGACTTCTGGGGTCAGAGCTGCTGAACCAGGATTGTCTAGCACACAGACACTTAAGGCACACTTGTAGGCTGGCTATGAGCATCACAGGCTGGGAACTACAGCTGCAAAGCATTGTGAGGCTCCCAGGGCTGCAGGGAAAGTGATGACAACCTCTCACTGGTCTGCATTGCATCTCAGAATCAATATTTCAGAGGTATCCAGTAATACCCTGTCCTCAAAGCAACAGAAGGAAGTGTAACCAAAACTAGCAAATCTGAAATATATCCACTAGTCTCCACAGAGGCATCAATACAGAATGTACAAATTGTGATTAATATTTCTGAGGTAGTCTTTCCAACAGTGCTGTCCTTTTTTATTTGGGGGTTTAAACAGACTGCTTCATCTTTCTTAAGTTGTCAGGCTAAAGACATACACTCACATTGTTTTACTCATATGGGGGTTTTGTTATTCTGAATAATTTTAAAAGCTAAGTCATTGGCAATTTTGATGAATTGCTGTCTTATATAGCTCCTCTAAGATTTAAAGATTCTTATTTGATGGATGCAGGGTTTCTAGATTTCTCATTGTCATCTGGGTTTCTTTGGTTTGGTATCTTTTACTTTTTCAGGTTTGTAAGTGTGAGAAAGGTGAAACTGGTTGGCTGATGAACCTCAAATTATTTCTGTAACAGGTCAGCACCCACCTTTCACAAGCACCCCCTTTTCTCTGGCCAATATATCTGCAATCACAGTCTTTTTGGGGGTGTCACCTACTTCTCACAGGCAGCCCTCTTTGGATGGTTGGTTGTGAGCCTGCTTTTCATTTAGTTCTTCTATCATGGTGACACCCACCTCTTGTGAGCATCCCCCTCCCACCCCCCCCCCCGACTGATGGTTCTCTTGGCGGGTCTTCTGAGACTCAGCCTTCCAGCCAAGCCACATACACTGTCCCCCCTTACAGGGTATACAGTCCAAGTTCTTATCACGGTCCTGATATGGGGCCATAGCTCTAAGGCTTCTCCCAGAAGCGCTGCCTTCTTCAACCGCCCATCTCGGTACCCACAGCTGGTGGTGTTTCAGCAAGCCTCCTAGGAGGCTTCAACCAGACCAACTGAGCACATCTTGGCGGCCTGCACAGGTTCTGTGCTCAGTCCCCTTGGGCTTCAGCCTGCTTGCCTTGACCTTCTCCATCAGCCCCTCTGATTGGCTGCTCCTCTGCAGCCACTCTAGGCTGCTTGGAGGATTCTCTTTGCTCTATTCTTGGGCAGGGTGACACAGGGCCATGAGGCCTTCGGCCGGGGGCTTCTGGACCTTGTCCACCCTCCCACAATTTCTTAGATCCTAGTTCAGGTTGTAAACTTTTCCCCTTCTATTTAAAAATCCATCTCCCACCACCTACAAGAGAGATTCCAATTTTCAGGACAACGTTGTTGTTTTTTCTGCTCTGAGAGAAAGGCAAATGTTCTCTATTATATAAAACACTAACCTCCAAAAATGGGTTGGCACAAGCTGATGCCCTACAACCTGTGTGTGTGTGCACACATGCACACAAAACTAATTTTCTTCTTTCCTCTCTTTGTATTCCCTTCCACCTTATTTCACATCCCCTCCAAAATGGAATATGAATCCAACATTTCATTTCAAGATGTAAACCCAGTATTTGAATTTCACTCATAATTAAGCTTTTTATGGGTTTTTCCACTATCTCAAGTGAGGCTACCCTGCAGTTAATTTGTTTTAATCTGGAAAACATGGGGTTTTTTTTCCATTACAATTATTTGCTTTCTTGGGTTATTTTTATATATAGTGCCATTAAACAAAAACTTTTTGAATGGCAGTATTATTTTATATTTGCTGGTGGGTTGCAGAATCAGAGGTGCTGATAACTACAACATAATCCAAGACTGAGAGCATTTTACTGATCTAGTGTAGCAATGCAACTTGCAGGGAAACCATATAAAGTGATATGACTGTTGGTGTAATGTAGGAAAGAGTAAAATTAAAAGCTCTCTTTTCCCCCCTCCATCCTGGCATCCATCAAACTATACCCCAAAATACCCTTTACACTTTTCTTGAAACTATTAAGTGATCTAATAGAAGGTAATGATATAGCACATTTGCAATGCACAGGTTAATAAAAGTAACTGGTGTGGTATAAGGTTTGAGATTCAGCTGGCTTTAGAATGAATTTATTGCAAAGCCAAGGTTGTGGATATCTGGAACAAACTATGAGGTTTGGGGTGGATGCTCCCCTATACATTAGGAGAAGAAAATAGTAGCAGGAGCAAATGGGGCAGGAAGCATTGAATGAGAAACCTATAGCTCAGAGGCTTGCTGTCCTCCTCTTCCTCCAAGCACACAGAAACCACACAGAGTTGGGCATCAGCAAGCTGGGTGGTGGTATCTGAAGTCTGGGATGCAGACTTCCTATGTTGTATAGTCTCCTCTGAGCATGTTAGGTTCTCAATATGAGATTACAGGAGTGCTAAGAAGACTCCTCCACTAACTGCCCCTCTACCCACCACTCTCTACCCTGTTTTGAGGAAGTGGGAGAAGAGCATGAATTCAGGGAAGGAGAGTCACAGCAGCACATCTGATGTGAACCCATGCTCCCAAGAGGGAGGGAGGGAAAGAAAGCATAGTGTCCCATGTGGTTGCCAGTGACTGTGGTTACACAGCCTGGTTTCTGAAAGACAAAATTTGCAGAGTTATCAGATGACATCTCCTCTCCACGTTTGAGGACAGAAGCCTTTCCTTGTGGAAGGGGAAGGTTTGCAAGATAAATGTCTCAGAATGTCCATTGCTGCTTTCCTTCTCACATAGTTTTTAATTCACAAAGAGATGATGGAGCTATTAGTTATTAATTTGGTGGAGAGTCTGTCCATGTCTGTTGCGTTTTCAAGTAGATTGCACAATATTTTTATGCTAGCTCCCAATTCCCTTCAGCTAAAGGAGCCTTCCACACCCAATCTTTGAGAAAATGTACCTTTACTAGTTGGTGTCACGTTAACCAGCTGCGTCTTGAAACATACAAATATCCAACCTAAATTTTGCTGAATAGTTTAGTTTTTTTGAAATGTGGATTTCATCTTCTAACATTCCATATTATAACATTAATTAGCTCAGTGTAAAAATGTTATTCTGTGTATCTAGCAATGCTGAATAATGGAGAAAGAAAGAATTAAATATTCTCTTGAGATCAAGAAGAGATGAAAAACCCCTCATCAGGTGCATATGTGATCATGGGAAAAAAATAAGTGCCTCAGTCCGTATCTAACCAAATCAAAGGTCCTTTCTTCATGAACCACCCACCTCCTTCACTTTATTTTAGGACAGATTTTCACAACTGTACATATGCAACCATTGCATCTTCAATGTGCATTTGCAACCACTGCAAGGATAAATAAATTGTCATTGGAGATGTACAACTGATCATTAACAAATATGTTAGTCATCATTGCATGTATTCCCATTGTGATTATATGTTACACTTAGGGCCCCAAACCAGCATAATACTTTAGGAGGTGCTTAATTTCAAGCTTTTAGGCAGTATTTTAACTTAAGTACATGCTTAACTGCTTTGCAGTATCAGGAACAAAGTGCACATTTACACAATCAAAAAATGTGCAGGCATAGTTGTGAAAAGCTGGGCATATATGTCCCTTTTTAAGCTAATTTATTTATTTCTTCTGGGAATGGACACCAAAAACCACCACCTAGCACTGATAATGAAATAAATATGGCATTTCAATGTAGCCAATGTTTGAAATTAGTTTGTCATACTGTGCCCTGAAAGACTATCATAGAATACTCAAGCATTAAATTTATGCCATATTTAACATTGACTTTTCTGTCAGAGCTCCTCATTGATTTTAAATGAGGCGTTCTCATTAAACATCATTGGCCACCTGTATTAGATTGATTTTAAAAAGCTAGTTAGTAAACATGATTATTATTAGTAACAAGAATTGTGACCCATATTGCCAGCAACAGTATCTAACAGTTATCTAACCTATACCATAGAAGTAATTGTAGAGTGAAGACAGCATTTTAGATAAATCTGCAGTTCCTCAGGAACTAAAACTATGCCGATTACACAGTATGAACCAGGATTACTTTCTGAAGAAATAAATAATAAAATAAAATAAAAAATGTTTCAGAACCCAGAGTTTCCCCATGGTGGGGACCAACTTGTGGAGAAAAAATATTTCCCTCTCTCCCCCCTACATAGCCTAAAAAACAGATTTGCTTTCCCTGAATCAGGAAAATATTCACACTATGTGTAGACAGCATCCCTGAGTAATTCTCCATTTGACAGAGTCCTAAAAGAACTAGCAAATTAGCCATATGTATCAGGCTCTTTTTCTGTTGCTCCCCCCCCCCCCCCACCACCACCCATATTAGTCACTGGAGGTTTATTTCTTGGAGATCTCTAGTCAAGATCTCAGATCCACTGGTGGGTGATCTGAAGCCAATAAAAATTTCCCTTTTCAAGGAAAAGATCTTGAGCACGGTTTAAAAATAAGTTTCCAGTTGTGTTGGTATACTGTAGTATCAGCATTTCTATCAGCCCACGGAACTGATATGGTTCCTATTACCTACTATTATTGTTGTCTCAAAATCTTTAATGTATTTATCCTCACAACACATCTGTGCTATTATCCCCATTTTACAGATGGGTAATCTAACACACAGAGATTAAATGACTTGCCTATGGTCACACAGGAAATCTGTGCCAAAGCATGGAACCAAGCCCAGGTTTCCCAAGTCAGCACTCTAACTACTGGACCACACTTCTTTTCTAATATCAAAGTTACACCACCTGAAATTCTCAGTGCCTTCTGGAACTTTCAACACAGAGAGCTGGGTAAAATGTAGAATAATCATTGTTATAGATGTTTGATTTTCTGTCCCTGAAATTGTTTATGTAGTTCTTTACCTATTTTACAAATATTACAATTTAGCTAGCTACAGTTATGGACCTAATACCTGGGCCTTATATCAGTTGGTGGTGTCGACTGGGGGGCCCCGTGCACTCATTTTTATTTCCATAGGGTCTGGAGATGCTCCCTTTCCTACTAAGCAAATCATCATTGACAGGAAAGAAATGTCAGTTCTTGCTGCCTTCCCTTAGGTGCATGTCTGATGTGCACATTCTGTTCTTTTGTTCTTTCACTCTTGCCACTAAGTGCTCTGCTTTTGCAGTGAGCTTGTTCTAACCCCAGTTTCCATTAGTCATGTTGGGATCCAAAGTTGTTATTCAGTCTTCATATGCTGGGATCCACTCTTGTAAAAGAGTCAGTCTTATTGTCTAACTTCTATACTGCAGAGTTCATGTCTTTAATGATCTGAGCATTGTTCGCTTTCATTTCTGCCTTTACAAGCTGAACTGGTATCTCACTGTTGGCTGCTGAGGAGAGAACGATAGGCCTGCTGCTTCTCAAAGGAATTCAGCAAGGCTAGCGAGTCTTTCAGGAAATTAGTTTTCCCTTGCTCTAAGATTATTCTTTAGTCCTATCTCTTGTATTAGGTGTATTTACCCCAGATTTCCTGCCTTTGGAAATGGCAGAGACCAGCTTCTCATGGGAATTATTTCAAAAGGGGAGGTGGGTGAGACACTTCTCCATCAGTTAAAGGGAGCAGCTATATAGAAGAATTCCCTCAAAAAAATTATAATCAGGTACATTTTCCATCAGATTTTCTCCATGCATATAATTTCTATAGGAAACAGTTACTTTGTAGATATGCAAACTACAAAAGGGAAACAGAAATGAGCATAAAACTAGAACCTATCTGACTTCCTTGTGTAACACTGAACTGTTCACACAAATTCCATTCTTTGTGATATCCCAAATTTATGCATTCTAGGACACTGATAGCAAACCTGCAACTTGTCAACAAGTTTTGAGAAACCTACAAAGACTGTTTTAAGGGTTAATTTATTTGCATGCGGCTCCAAGTAACTAGACAGCAGAGGTGGGGAGCATTTGATACATTTCTGTGTTTGGTTCAACTTTTGTTTTTCTTTTTGCAGTTCACCATGAAAGTTCAGATCAGTTCAGAAATGCATCACCACCCTGTGACTCCCAATATCTTCTCCTATACTTCCTCAGCATGCGCACTCAGGTTCCCCCATCTTTGATATTCTCATTCAAAGGTCAGCTCAAAGACTTCAGTGCTTCCTGTGGGGACAGCGATGTACAATTCTCTCTACTTGCCTCTGACCTACAAAACTAGAAGAGCAACCAATCTGAACAGTGCAGCTATTGAGGCAGAAGGAAAAAAGCACAGCTCTCAAGATGAAAATATCACCTCAGGCAAGGAGTGTACTGAGGGTTAAAGGAGAAGAGAGACTTAAAAATGTTAAGGTAAGCATCCAAATTTTCAGAGGCTTTGAATATATATATTCAATATATATATATGTGAGGCATAAGCCTTTATTTTGTGGCAGTTTCATTGTATGTACTTTTCCAAACAAATCTAGCAAAAACAGCTCTACAGTAGCAATCCTAATACAGGCTTTCAAATCTAATGGCAAGTATTATAGTTATGTTTTACTGTAATTGGTCAGCACTTAGTTCCTGTAGCCAACATATATACTGTAAAAAAAATATATAGTGTAGTTTGCCACCACACAGCTCACTCTAAAGTACACTCTTGAATAGTTAAAGCTCAAAATTTGATCAGCTTTACTATTGTCTGGTGCACAAAGTCCTCTGGATTATAAGTATCTAGAATTTTGTTGTTGATGTTTTAAACCAAATAATTAAATTAAAAGAATTACCACAGAAAATAGGGTCAAAGGGCCTGAATAGATAATTATTATTATACATATAAACAAGCAATCACTTTCCAATAGTTATTTATTATTTGTATTTCAGTAATATCTAACAATACAGATCAGGATTAACACCCCAGTATACAAGGCACTGTACAGACACAAAGTGAAAACAATTCCTGCCCTCAAAGTTCACAATCTAGGGTTCTGTCTCTCTGCCCTGTATCACATTCTGGGCTTCCTCAGCCCAATTCACACATTCCATGGCACTCATCACCATGGCAGGTCATCCACACGACCAAAGATTTTCTCTTCCACTTAACTTTAGGACAAACTGACTCAGCTCCATCATTTATTCTAATAAGAGAGCAACTAACTTTCCCTATCACTTCATTCAGGGCCAGTTTCTTCACACTATGTAGTACCTTCTTCCACAAGAAGCCCCATTGAAATGAACAGGAGCACTTTTGGGATAAGCGGTTAGCCAGTATAAGCAAGGTATCAGAGTCCTGCCCTTACACCTGCAATTCCTTAAACTTCCATGTTTTATTTCAAAATCCAGACTTATACCAGTTAGTAAGATGAAAACCAGCCCCACACAAGCAGACATATAAGTAAGTATATGTAGAAAGGATTTAAAAGACTATAAAATAGAGTTCAGGGAGAAATATGATCATTAAGATACCCTCAGTGAGGCCTGTATTAAAAATATCAGATTTTTTTTTTTTTTTGGTTCCTGAGTTACAAGGGCCAGATCCTGAACTGGTGTCAATAATTTACACCAGCTAAGCAACTGGCCCTTAGCATTTTCCCTCCATTGAGTTTATCTGTATGAAGGGCAGAATAGTAACCCTAGTTGTTTAATACATTTTCATTTCTGATGTGGGGGCAACCATCACCCAAGTGGGACAATTTGAGCCACCTCTGTACTGTTGCTCCCCCTATTAAGCAATATCAATCCTCCACCCATCCATTGTGAGGATGCTACAGCTAGAATGTTGAGAAGATCAGGACAGCCCTGAGGCCATCAGTCTACACTGACCTTTTCAACCACCCAAGAGCACGATTGTCACTGAGGCCCCCACTGTGGGCTGACTTGTCCTGTCCAGATTGCTCCATGACACTGATGTGGCACAAAGAATACTCTGCAGCCGACGTCAGAAACCAGTTTCTTATAACTGACCTGGCCATGTGTGTACCTGGCTTTGATATGCCACACTGCTCATGGGTCCTTCTGAAATAATTTAGAATGGACCTAAGTCAATGGGCAGCCAGCCTTCAAAACGAGATGATCCCACATGCAGCAATTGCCAAAGATAGGCAATGCCACACATCACTGATGACTGCTTTCTGATCAGATTGAGGATTCTGATGAGGCACCTGCAAATTAGCTTCACAAGCTTCTCGTCCAATAAGAAAATTTCTGACATCTTTTCTTTCACAAATTTTCCAGATTTGTTAATTGAATTTGACTGTAGACACATGCATAAATAGGTCAATGCAAGGCGGCTTAAATCAACCTAACTTTGAAGCATAGACCAGGCCTGAGTAACCCCAATGTTAATAAAAAAGGAAAGAAATCATTCCTTCATTGATTTGATTTATGAGCAATATATATTAAAATATTAATCTGTTCTTTAAACTGAGCTCATAGCTATCAGGTAATATTACTGATTTTATTAAGACAAAGGTGTAATTTATGTAGGTTTCATTCAATAGCTTTTAACTGCTTAATAAAATCATAGACCTCAATCCAGAAACAATTAACAGAATCACATTCATACAACATATGAGCTGCAGTTACCCTGGGAATTACTACGGAACCAGTAAATGTCATTGCCATTAAGCCTGGCTCTACAGAACTTTGGTGGAGTCCACCTAACATTATAGGGAATAAAGAAAGCTGAGTGATGGGAACAGATGAGGAGGCCTTCATGTTTCTGGACCAGATTTTATTCCATCTGTATCACACAGGTAACACAAGGAGAGATTGTCATATACAATACCTCTAATCTACCCCGTCAAAATAAATAAAATGGGGGCCAATGTAAAATAGAATTTTTGAGGATATTCTTCAGACTGTTGACTGTAGACACATGCATAAGTAGGTCGATGCAAGGTAGCTTACATCAACCTAACTTTGTTAGGTCATGGTCAGATTCGCTGTCCCCCTCACGCTCCCCCCGCCACATTATGTTTAAACTACACCTAAAATATTTTTTTTCCTGAAGGGACTGTAATAGAAGCCAACTGTGTAAGCAGGATATATTAAGGACTCGAATTCAGATATATACAAGGTAATTGTTTAAGCTGAATTTTTTTGTCAATCGGAGAAAAAGATGAATGGAGAAATATGCATTTGAAATATATAACAGAAGATGATCTCCAACAGAGAGAAATCTTAGAATATGAAGAAGATTGAAATTCCTGAAATTGCCACAATTTCCCAAATAACTATGGCGAAGTGTGCTAGCGGAAAAATTACTGCCCCTTTTGTAAAGAAAATTGAGTAGAAGCTTCATCTCACAATTAGAAGCACATATCCTATTAACTGGCTTTGCAACCATAAACAATGAGCAGCAGTTGTCTCAATTGCAGACCTTGAAAGGGATAAAGGGAATCACACTTCAATGATTCCATTCTTTTTTCTTGGAGAGGTCCTAGAGCAGGGATGGGCAAACTTTTTGGCCTGAGGGCCACATCGGGGTTGCAAAACTGTATGGAGAGCCAGATAGGGAAGGCTGTACCACCCCAAACAGACTGGCCCCCACCCCCTATCTGCCCCCTCCCACTTCCCGTCCCCTGACTGCCCCCCCTCAGAACTCCCAACCCATCCAACCCCCCCTGCTCCTTGTCCCCTGACCGCCCCTTACCGGGATCCCCACCCCTAATTGAACCCCTGGACCTCACTGCCTATCCAACACCCCGCTCCCTGTCCTCTGACTGCCCCGACCCCTATCCACACCCCCACCACCAGACAGGCCCCCCAGGACTCCCATGCCTATCCAACCCCCTCTGTTCCCCGTCCCCTGACCCCCCACCCCATACTTCTGCCCAATCCAACAGCCCCCTGCTCCCTGTCCCCTGACTGCCCCCAGGACCTCCTGCCCCTTATCCAACCCCCCTGCTCCCTGCCCCCTTACCATGCTGCTCAGAGAATTAGGAGCTCGCAGCTCTACCGCCCAGCCAGAGCCAGCCATGCCACACATGCTGCCTTGGAGGGGGAACAGCAGGGGACGTGCCCGGGGCTAACCTCCCCGGCCGGGAGCTCAGAGGCTGGCCAGGATGGGTCCACAGGCCGGATGTGGCCAGCAGGTCATAGTTTGCCCACCTCTGTCCTAGAGGGTGATGTTAGCTTATGTATCTTAAGGAGACTCACCTGGTGATACCACTAGTTTCTCTTTAGTTATATGTGTGAAGTTACTAGAACAATGGTTTGGCCTGCAGCGTCATCAGCACACAACTGACACTTATCTCTACTTCTCTTTTTCATCACATCATAACAAGGCAGTTATTGTCTGAGATTGGCTCAAGCTCAATACTGTGAATACTGAGTTGATTCCCATAAGCAGGAGAAATATTGTGATGATTTTGTTGAAGTGGCATGTATTCTACAAAGGCAACGTGCCCAAATGATGTCAGGGAGGGCTGCCACTTAAGGATGCTCTTGGATCCCTAACTGATCCTGGAATTGCAGAGAGTCAATTATCACTCACTTTGAGTTAGAAGCTTTTAACCTTTATTACTATTATTATTTTTTCTATTATTATGGTACTGCCTAGAGCGGTGGTTTTCAACCTTTTTTTTCTGGGGACACAGTTGAAGAAAATTGTTGATGCCTGCAACCCAATTGAGCTGCGGATGAGGGGCTTGAACCACAGGGAGATGAAATGACTTGCCTAAGGACAACCATGAAGTCTGTGGCAGCGTCCGAACGTGAGTCCAGATCTGCTGAATTTCAATCCAGTTCCTTAACCACAAGACTATTTTTCCACAAGAACTTCAGATCCTTACCATGGATCAGTTACGGAGAGCACTAAGGCATGACTGATCATTGTAAAGTTCTCTACCACTTGAAGACTATTCAGAAACTACAGCTAGTGCAGAAGGCATTGTTCAGTTGTGTCTCTCACAATTTCTAGATTTTCTTTCATTTTTAATTCAAATCAACATGGAGTGCTTATGCTAACTGTCCCAAACGTAGGAGAGCTGAAGGAAAAAACTCTCTCACTGATGGTCCTTATTGATAGAACTTGCTTCCATAGATAATCTGCCACAGGTAAAACAAACCATCTCTGTCACATTATCACAGTGAACAAATTCCAGGGTCACAGACCATTTCTGAAAATGATCTGACCTAATGTTGAGATGATGTGATTGGCTGACCTTTGTTTTTAGGAGAGAGTAGGAATTTGATTAAATAGGCAATGGTTAATTTATGACATTAAGTATTATTTTGCTGTACATGAATTCAGAGCAGTATGAGGGTCCTAGAAAAGGAAGTGCTGGAATTAACTCAGATGTGATAGTACCGGAAGTACTAGGATGCCCCAAAACGGTGTCAGAATAGTGTTCTGACAAAACTCAAGCCCTGATGCAGAGGTACACTTTCTACATAAGATAATTAATTTAGATTAAAATTACTAAAAATAATCTTAAATCAGTCAAGTAGCTGGAGATTTGCTTTGTAGTATGTGATGTGCAAAGAGTATGGGAAGGTTAGGGAAGAGGACAGAAAGAATATTAACAGTGCAATTAATAATTTTATGAGTGTTACAGAAGTGGTAGTAATGATGGTGTGCATGTGTGAGATACAACGCCTGTTGAAAGTCATGGTTAATGGCTAATAGCAGATAATACCTAACACTTAAATAATGTTCTCTCTACAGCTTCAAAACACTGTAAAACCATTAATTAATCAATCCACAAGTTTTTAAGGTTATCTATTTATATACGAAGATCCTCTTTGGCATGTTCTGGGCAGAAAAGGCTGCACTAGTGGCTTTCAAAATATAACAACCAACAACAACAACACCACCCTTATGAAGTAGATAACATAGCTCACAGAGGGGAAACTGAGGTATAGAGCAATTATGTGACTTCTCTGAGCCCACTTAGTGAGTCACTGACAGAACTGTAATTAGATATGAGAATTTCCTGGCTTTCAGTCCCCCTTTCAGTTTGCTAGATCCATCAGAGGGTCAGTGTGGTCTAGTGCACTGAAGTAGAGAAGTACATCTAAGTAAAATGGTCATGACTATGATGTGTGTGTCATGGCAACATAAGAATTGGGTGGGATTACTGAGTCATCCTAAAATCAATTTTTCCCTGTAATAGAGTATTGGAAAAGCCAAACTTTGCCTGCATTGTACTGTGGCTAGATCCTGATTAAGGTGTTCTTTCATAGCAAGCAGGGTTCAGAAATAGCCAGTACATGCCTGAATGCCAATACTTTCTTGTTCTTCACAATCTCAGCTGTCATTTAAATAAACAGTAAGTTTCTAGTTATTGTGGGTATAAACAAAATCTTAAACATGTGACCTAATTAACTGATGCAAATACATCTATGGGAGTCTGTAGAGAATATGGAACAACACAGAGGTGTGAACTGCCCCTTTCATCTGAGTAAGGTATTAACTCAGATGCCCAGTGATGGCAGTTAACTGAATGGAAACTGACCTCTTGTTCTTGCCAATGAATGAGGAGATTATGAAAGGTCAGCTGGGAGATACCAAGAATCAAAGGGAAATGCAGGAACTGAATTACACTGAATCACAATATTTCTTGGTGCCCTGGATAATGACTTCACGGAGACTGTCTCCTTGATCACTTGACCCAAATACAGAGGGGAGCCATCGATCATTTCCATTGGGTCCGGAGTGGCCTTGTGTTACAAAGGAATTTGTAGGGACCAGGCTGCCACAGCATCTATGACATTTTCAGCTGTTCCCAAATCAGTGAGGGCCCTTTGGATGAGAATCCATGGGGCTCTCTGGGGATGTGCAGCCAAATAGGTACCTGCAAGTGGGAAGCCCCAGATAGGGATCTGTGCATGGCCCAATCAGAACCCAAGCCAGTTCCCCTTACCAAACTTGAGCTGATTCATTTCCCAGGTCCCTTGAGGCTTCTGTGGGCCAGGCAGAAATGATGTGGCCATATTTTCTCCAATAGAAGCATAGGTTGTGCTGGTGGCATCATTCCTTTCTCTTTCAGTGGATGAATGTTCATAAACCAGATCCACCTGGATTTGTTCAGCAGGTGGAATAGGAAATGAAGTAAGGGTACATGGAGAGGGGGGCTGTAGGGAACCTCTCTGTTCCTCCCTCCATTCCTATAATGAATTATCCATGGAGAGAGCAATGTCAATGGAGGCAGATGGAGCCGTGGGCATCTCCACAGGGGCCAGTTCATCTTTGTTCTCTTACTGCAGACCCAATCAGAACTGATTCTTCTCATTCTACTCTGTGTCCCCAGTGTGATGGCAGAAGAGCACCATATAGGAAGCACTAGTACCCTGCCCCGGCACAGTTTCCATAAAGCCGCTTCAGCAAAATGGACACAACAGAGGTTGCTGAAGATTGCTGCTATAGATTGGAGGAAGGCCATCCAATTTGACAGCATTGGTCTATTGCTCCTCAGCAAGGGGGAGATGCAGCCCAATGCCTCCCCTGTCACCAGAGTTATCACCAAGCCCACCTTAGCTCGGTCAGAGGCTTAGGGTTGGTGACACAACTGGAACAGCAGGTGGCATTGGTTCATGAAGTCCCAGAACCACTGGTGAGTCCCAACCAATTGTTCTGGAATGTCCACATTTAGAATAGAACACTGTGGGCTGTGTCTGAAGCACAGTGTTCTCCAAAAGAAGCTGACTTGATCCTGCATCAGTCAATTCTCTGAGGACATCTGCACCACTTGGGCCTGCAGCACTTTATCATCAGCCTGGAGGCAGGTGGCTCATTTGAGTGAGTCTGGTACTTCTCGAGGCAGTGGTGGGCTGCTGGTTCCATGGGCCCACCTGCTTGAGGATTACCATATGGTCCATACAAAAATTGTCAGGGTTGGAAAACAGGCAGCCAGGCCTAGTGGATGGCATAGGATGAGGTCCAGGTCCCCACACCATCTGGGGTTCAGATCCAGTAAGTCAGTAGCTGAGTCAGAGAGAGAGTCAGCTATCTGGATTCAGGCCAAATCAGGAAACCAGGAGATTAGAAATCAGGAAATTTTTCGGTCTGGGTTAACAATCCAAAAGAGGCTGGAGCTCAGTTGTACAGATGACTTCCTGTTTCACCTTCTGGCTCAAGTAGGGGAAGAAAACCAATCAGGAGCCCTTGTTTTCTGCCAATCAGGGTCCAGGGGTGGAGTCTTCTCTTGGAACTGGGGTTGAAGGAGTCCCTGATTCTAACAGAGGCCAGTAAGCTGTCAGGTGGAGGGTCGGAGTGTGATGACCACCATGAACCCTGTGAACCCAGGTTTTAAACTTATAGCACCAAGTTGATTCTACCCCAACTAGGGACGAAACAGGTTTTACACCAAGGCTCAGTTGCACAAGCTTGCAGTTCTTGTATGAGACTTCACACATACTCTGTTCTTCAGTGAGCTCTTGGATCCTGTGGCAGCTCCTCCCTAAATTGTACCATGGGCCTTCTAGAGTTCCTATTTTATCTAGAAGGTTGCAGCCATGATTTTTGGGGCCCCTCAAGTCTGTATCTAGGACTCTACTAATTTGGGGAATTCAATTATATTTAAGAAAAAATATTTGATAAACTTTAAACCCAGTGCTAGATCCACCTTTTCAATGCTGCTTCCTAGCTCAAAAAGTATGAGAAGAAAGCACACAAGAAAACCAAACCAAACAAAAAAACCCACCATGCAAGCAGCTAAGATGATCCCTGGTCTCTCTCTACACCCTGAGCCACATCCTCTCTCCCCCGCAAGACATCAGAAATAATTTCAGCTTGGTTGTGTGGTGATTTTTGTATGTGCTTTTCTAGTCCTTTCTTGGCTTGAAGGCAACATTGAAAGAGTCGAACTAGGGTAGCAAGTTTATCACAGCAATTTTTCTTAAAATCTTAAGTTATCCTCTATCCCGTCTACAGTCAGGCATAGCTGGCATTGGGGCATATGAAATTTGCTCTCCGTATTCCAAACTTTCATATAAAATTAATCAGATAAGTTGGGGTCAGAGGACAAAGAATTTTCTCATTGATTCTCTCAAAACCCCTGACACTGATCCTCTGCCTAATAGTGTGATCACAGTGGAGAGAAACATGTTCAGATTTGGCATGGAGGGAGGGAAAAGACTGCTTTACCAGCCCACCCCAAAATACTAAAGCCAGCTCTGGAAGGTTAAAAGATGAACTAGCACAAACTTCCACTAACTGACCTGT
The DNA here is from genome assembly GCF_965140285.1 of Lepidochelys kempii. NCBI lineage: Eukaryota > Metazoa > Chordata > Testudines > Cheloniidae > Lepidochelys > Lepidochelys kempii. The sequence goes on from NC_136380.1 coordinate 183,340,973, forward strand.
TTCTAAGATTGGTCAGGAGCTTAATATAGTAGCAGAAGCATTAGTCCTTCTCAGACTATCATGTAGTATCATTAGCATAGCTATTCCCACTCTAGTAATACAGCATCTATCTGCATTATGGAAGCACCAGTTACAGGTCCAAAGTTAAGGCTGAATTTTGTGCTGAAAGCAGGGATTCAACAACTTTGTTACATGTGAATAAACATATGGTTAGAGTATTTACTCTTTGAATACAGAATTAATTTTCTGAGAATTTACAATTTATAAATCAGTTAATTAGTTTGTGTGTCAAAATTAATTTTAAAATGGATCATTTAAGAAATGGAGTACCCCTATGACACACCATTCAGCCTCCCCCCTACGCCCCATCCTCCTGAACAATTTGAACAACAGAATAAGACTGACTCCTCAAACTTCCCATAGAATTAAAATTCACTGAAATCTAGTGTGTTGGCTATACAAATTACTGCACTGAATTCTGAGGCCCTTCTGTAGAATTTGAGAAAGTCCCACATTCCTCCAAGTTGCATGAAGGTCAACAGAAAGTGTCCCTGTCTTGACTCTCAGCCATATTAAGAGGGGGTGTGTGTGTGTGTGTGAGAGAGAGAGAGTTATGAGGCAGGGAGCTGATTTGACTTCATTTATTCAGTTTCAGTTCTTATCTGCTTCGTGCAATGATCACCCTGGTGTCTTAGTAGGTTGTGGGGAGAGGGAGGGGGAAGCTGGTGGTGATCTTTATATATGTAAGGAAAGGAAGGGGCCCTGCAAGTGTTTAATTCTACAAACCTCTCCCAAAAGGTCACTGAAGGTTTTGGCAATTGGGGATTAAAGCATGGCCTATTGGCTGAATAACACTGCCTACTGAATGACTTTCCCTGCTCAGGGATGTTACTGTGGTACAACCCATAGTAGTTAAAGAAAGAAAGTGCTGTATTAAGACAAAGGAGAGTTTCTTAAAATCGGATAAAGAAAAGGAGGACTTGTGGCATCTTAGAGACTAACAAATTTATTTGAGCATAAGCTTTCATGAGCTACAGCTCACTTCAACACTTAAAATCAGATGTGTCTTTTCTCCATTCTATTTGCAGTCTTCTGAGAAAGTTGACCCTAACCTGCACTGCAGCTTTTCCTTCACAGTCTCATGTTGCTGAGCAAAGCCAGAATCAGTGGGCAGCAGAGACAAGTATGGAGGAGGTCATTGCCCTATATGTCCTCTCTCAGATTTCACTCAGTTCAGGCATCCCCTTAAACATTTAGGTTTGCCCTACCCTTAGTTCCCTCCAGTTTGTAAGTCTCTTTCTGGTATTAGTTATCCACAGCTGTAGTCACTGTTTGAGGTGGACCATTCAAAAAGAACTATCACTTCCTTCATTCTTAATACATTGCTTTCTGCATAGTGTATGCAACCTAAACACTACATCAGCAGAGCTGGCTGACATTTTTCATGGGTTTTTTGGACAGAAAATGGCTATGATAAAATGCAAAAAAAAAAATTGGGTGGGGCTTGATTATTGCCAGGATTCCACTTGATTCTTTATTCTTCAAGAACTCTTGGGATAGCAAACTTTAAAACCTTTTGCACTACCAATTTGCTGGTACCTACTATGTTTAGTGATTTAGTATATCTGATATCTAATCTCTTAACACTTTAGGACATATAATCTGGAACTGCTGGTTTCTATGACCTATATCCAGTTTTTCCAGGTATTCCATTATCTGCTTTTTATCAGCAGTTATGGTGACAAGTTCTTCATTGCTTCATAATTGCCCATATTTCTTTTCTCTTTCTTCTTAAAGATCAATTTTAAAAAGCAATTTGGTAGCTTAGTCACTTTAGAATAATCATTTATTTCATTTCCTTCCTCATTTATTAATGGAGCTACTACCTCATGCTTTTCCCCAACATATTTATAAAAGACCCTTTTAAGCACTTTACAGCTATGTTCAGCTTTAATTCATTCTGATTTTTGCTACCCTTATCTCTTCCCTAGAAGCCTTAATTGACTGTTAATACTTGTAAAGCTTACTTCCCCACTTCTCCATTTCCAATACCTTCAAATCTCCAAGCAGTCCCTCACAAAGCCAAATTGGCGGCCTCTACTAGTCATAATATATAACCTGCCTTGACTGTCTTACACAGGAACATATTCCATAATGTTTGAATGAAGCCATAAAATGACTACACCTGGCAGAAATCAATAAGTATTTTATTTAAAATCTCTGCTGTGTATATAAATTGAGATCTTTTATTCTTGTTGGACAGTAATCTGAAAAAAAACTTTTTGAGAGTACTTTAAATGAATAGACATAATTTGATTCCTCATTTCCTTACTGTTCAATTTATGAGTATGCTTCACAAAGAAAATACATTTTTCTTCTCAAAGAATCTAATTCCGACAATCCATTTCTAGTTTCACACTACTCTATATTCAGTTATCTACATTTGGCAACTGACCCTTATGCCAGTTTACAGATTCTTCATTGAGATACACCTTGTCCCACAGGCCCAAATCTCTTTGAATACATTTCTCTTCACAGTTATTTTTCCCTCTCAGGTTGTTAGGTGTCTAACGTCTGACAAGTGAAAAAATTTTGGAGGATCTGCATATGGTATATGAGACCTATGTAGAAAGTAATTAATACAGAAAACATCTGAGGACTTCAGAGAAGAAAATATGTTAGGTATAAAACTGAGAGAGAGATTTTCAATATCTTCAACTCATATCCTTTATTTATCAGTAGGATTTGGATAATATGAATTTGTCTGCTGTGTGTTCCACAAATACATATTCAGAGTTTTCAGTAAGGGGGTGGGAGTACATTTCTTTGTGATATTAATTCATTTTAGTAGCAAATGACAGTTTCAGAATATAGCTGAGTTCAAATAATTTAAAGTGTCATAAAGAGATATTTAATTTTGCAATTTTTGTTCATTAACATGTGCTTGACAAAAAGATCATCATCAAGATATATTTTTCTGTCATTGAGACAAATTGCTCACAAACCAGTTCTCAGGGCTGGCTCTAGGTTTTTAGCAACCCCAAGCAAAAAATTGCCCCAGGCTCCAAGAAGCTTCCCAGACGGGAAGGAAAAAAAAAGGTGTGGGGGGGGGCGGAGGGTGGGCAGAATGCTGTCCCTTGAAATGTGCCGCCCCAAGCACGTGCTTGGTTTGCTGGTGCCTAGAGCCGGTCCTGCCAGTTCACCTGTCTACAAAAGATTTCAGTATGAGAGGCAGGTTTATCTAGTGTTTAAACCAGGAGTCTGAGTCACGTTACTCTGTGCTATGTTCAGTTTCCTGCCAATTCTTTGGGTTTCTGGTAGAAGTAACCTCTCTGTGTCTTGTTAATCCATGGGAAGAGAGTTATAATTACTTACTTATTAAGTGTGTTGCTAGGCTTAACTAAAGTTTATGAGGCACTATCCAACTCCCCAAATGTAAGATCCTACGGAAGTGTTACATTTTGCTGTCAGTGAACTCAGTTTGTTTATTTTTAACATTACTTTTTTCATTATTTATCATTTCTGATTTTGAAAATAATAAAGAACCATAAGAAACAACAACTTCCCCTGGCTTTCTTTTAAATCAACCTATAAAGTAACAATAATTGTGTTAAAATCGTTAAAAAATAGCCACAGGCCAAGGTTTCTAAAAGATAGGTGCCTAAATAAAGATGTGTAAGGCCTAAATAAATGGTCTTCTTTCAAAAATTGCTGAGCACTGAAGTCAGGTGGGAGCTTCTCAGTGCTCAGCACTTTTGAAAATTGGATCACATATTTAGGTACCTGAATATGGATCTAGGAGACTAACTTTAGGCATCCATTTTTAAAACCCTTGGCCATAAATCGCCACATTACCCAGCTATAGAGATTTGTAAATCATATGGGGCATGATGCAATGTACACTGATGTCAATAGAAAGACTTCCACTAACGTCAGTGGGCATTGGATCAGGGCCATGGTAGACTAAATTTTACAGCAGACAGATAACCAAAGCTGCAGAAGCCAGTTCCTTGTGTTATGTAGGTCTCAAGGAAAGTTGATAAAATAATGGATTTTTTAAGTTCACTGGCTAGCCAAAACCATGTTTTGGGTCAAATTAAATATTTAGTTCTGATTTCAAACTATTTTAGTTTAATTAAGTTAAAGGAAAATGTTGTAGTGATGTCATTTAGATTCAATAAAGGAAAATATTTTGCTTTGAAAATATCAAAACTAAAAAGTTTTGATTTTCTCTGGGAGGGATGGGGGGAGGGGAGAAGAGACAGGGTGTCCCACTGTATTAATTCAGAGAATTTGACATAAATTCATTAAATGTTTTACTGCTGTCAAATCTGTTGGGGTTATTTTTTGATTTGTTTGGGGTTTTTTGGCAAAAAAAGTTGCAGTTGAAAAAAAATCTACTACTTCTAGTCTCAGATGGATGAAGATTATATTGATCCTCAGAGCAGGAGATATTTGGTATTGTTCCTGGCACAGATACTCTATTGCAGGCACAGAGGGAATAGTTTAATCAAGGCCATGCATTATGTTTTTTTCAGTTAGATGAATTACAAGAAGGAGTAACTGTTCTGATAACTGAGAACTAGAGGGTAAGAGAAGTTGGTCTTCTAGGGAATCTACAGATTTAAACAGAGAAAGAAACACGAAGACTGTAACCTAATCACATACGCTCTAGCCATTAATACTTAAAACTTTAATTGAGCAAATTATACTGGCCCCTTTCGCTACGGAGCAGAGATGTACAACCTCATGCCAGTTCAGGGATGGAGAATTGGACACTATGGTTTTGTTCACAATGTCTAGAAAATAAATCATCTATCCCTTCGTGGATTCATATAGAAATATGAGTTTAACCAGCTCTGTGCCCCGCAAGCCACACGTCTCCCTATCTCACCAGGACCCTGTTCCTCCAATTCTGACTATATGTCCACAACTGAGCTGCACCGTTTCAATTCAAAATACCTTGATTTACCTCTGCCACTTGCTTGCCAGTCCCCCAGTAAACCCCATAGTAAATGACAGGATGCCTATTAGAAAGGGCAGAAAGATGCTCCATGAGGGAGATTACAAAACCAGTGAAGCAACCATGTGAACATCCTTTGCCCAGTTTGTGGAACTCACTGAACCTCCACCCCAGGCTAATTTTGAGCAGGTCTGATATTTAATGTGAATGTTTTGCAGAGCTCTACCCTGGAGCACAGCATTCATTAATGCATTACACTTGACTAGAATAGTTTTGATAAAGCCATTCATGGTTCTTGATTAGCAAAAAATCAAAGTACGTTGTGAGACTCCAGCATTGCTCTTCACATAGTGTGTGCCCAGCTCAGAATCATCAGAACCTTAAGATAAACTTGGCACACACATCAGCCAGAGCTCTTCAAACTGTATTAACATTCACTGTTCATGGAAGCATGCAAAGAACTAAGTAACTGGCCCTTCCTGCCACGATGCTTCATAGACCAAATAATGATACCTAGTTTCAACTTCATATTTAATAACATATCATTTGATCTCTCTTAATTACCTTTTTATCTACAGATAAAACCATTAGCAACATTTATTTAAAGTTATATCAAAATTACTAATGAAATATTACAACTTCTTTCTCCATAAGAGGACAAACACTCTCTGACTTTTATGCCATCTACTGAGCTGCACCATTTCAGTTCAGAATACTCTGATTCACACTAGCTTAGTAGCCAATTTATAACCAGGTAGAACTAAAACTAGTAAAAGACAATCTTATAGGATACAGTGACTAGAATAGTAGGGAAATTGAATAATTGGGGCAAACATCACACATGACTATCTAGGACAAAGAACAAGCAACTTTCTCCTTGGAGAAATATTTAGCCATAACAGGCACCAATAAACTAAATTCTCCACTCCGGCTAAATTGACTCTTTTATAAGTCTGCCTTCCTGTAGAGATTCCCATCGATTTAAATCCATTAATATTTATAGCATAGGAAATAAATGGCTCAATTGTCAAAGATATTTTATTGATAAAGTATTCAAAGCCTTTGAATGTATAGACAAGAACCAGGTCAAACAAATATAACCTTCATTCACAATATTTACACATTGGTCCTGGCAGCCAATAGATTTACTATCATATCACACTAGAAGAGATGGTAAAACAGTGGGACAAATTCTGCCCTCAGTTACAACGATGTCAGTGGTGTTGTGTGGCTACCACTAAGGGCAGAATTTAACTTATTAAATGCTTGCAAATATATTTCATTTCTTTTTCATACATTTGATGAACAATAGATAAAAGCAACACATTACAGAGCAAAACAAAGGGACAAAGATAAAGTTCTAAATGGAATGGGTTGATAGTGAGTGATGAAGGATTATATGGCAGCTGGTATATGGCAGTCAATGTATGGCTGGATCCCTTAATTTCCAGATTATTTTTTTTAACATTTGGATGTTTAGGTGCAGAATCTTTGTACAGAAAATAATTTGCAGTGTGTGGGTCCATGAATGTTTGATGCACAGGAGCCAGCAAACAGAGCTGTAAAAGAGATCTTGAGTGGGAGTTCTGTTGGAGGAGAAGGGAAACCCCATTCTTTAGGGACAGTGATTGAGTGAGTTTGTGTGTGGTTTTGTGTGTGCTGAGAGAGAAGCAGAGTCCTGATTAGCGGGGCAGCCTTCTCTGATTAGGAGTCCTATAAAGGCATCAAACAGTCAGCCAGCAGCATAGGAGCCAGCAAACAGAGCTGTAAACAGGGGAGTTTGAGTGGGAGTTTAAAAGGGGAGTATGGGAGGGGGTTTTGGTGTTTGTTTCGTGTTTCTTTTTTCCTTGACAGGACTTTAGGCAGGAAGGCTATGACAGATACAGAGGCAGCAGTGGTAGTGATCCAAGCAATGGAAGATATAATGAAGATGACCGAATGTGGAAGCTATGGGATGAACATTATCCTGGAGTGGGTACCTGAAAAGAGCTTAATTTGTGTGAAGCGCCATCTGATAGAGCTGATGGAAGAGAAGATGCGAGGTTTGGAGATGCAGGTGGAAAGTATGCTTGTGTTTCAAAGGGTATTCAAACAGATGATGGAGGGAAGGCAAGAGGAGCTTGATGGGAAGAGTCAAGACTTGCAGATGCAAGTTGGACTGTAGAACTCTGAGGAGAGACTGCTGGGTGAGGAAAGTGGCCAGTGGAAGCATGTGACTATGAGAAACAGGCAGAGGAAGATGAGCTAGTGAAGGAGAAATAGAGCTCAGAAAAAGGTATGCCGAGTTGAAAAATGAAGAAGGGGCACAGCAGGCTGTAACTGAAGGGGGGCAAGAAAGAAGAGAAGAGCTCCTAGTCCTGTCAGAACAGGGAAGAGTCAATGGAGATACTCAGAGTTCGGAGCCCCAGGAGAATACAGGACAACTTGCAGAAGATTGCAAAGGCGAATAAAAGACTAGAAGACTTGCAGTCAGAAAGAACAGGAGGAAGGCTGGAAAAATTACACCATCTCCAGAAAAAGGCAAATGACATGATTGGTGATGCCTTACTAAGAAGAACAGAAAGACCTGTCACCAGATTTGATCTTGATAACAAAAGGGTGTGCTGTCTGCCGGGAGCAGACAGGATGTGGACCTGAGGCTTAAGAAGATCCTAATGGGAGAAGGAAAGAATCCACTGATTGTTCTTCACATGGGAACAAATGATATTGCTAGATTCTCATTGGAATGTATCGAGGGAGACTATGCCAGGCTGGGGAATATGCTTAAGGAAATGGAGACTCAGGTGATCTTCAGTAGGATTCTACCTGTCCCTAGAGTAGGAGAATGAAGACAAGAATGAAGACGATCAACAGATGGCTCAGGCCATGGTGATATAAGGAGGGCTTTGGGTTGTTTGACCACTGGACAGTATTCATGGACAGAGGACTGTTCTCATGGGATGGATTCCACCTTAGTAGGGATGGAAATAGACTTCTGGGATGGAGTTGGCACAACCAATTAAAGGAGCTTGAAACTAGGAACTCAGGGGAGATTCTCATGTAATCTCCATGCCTGATTCTAACACTGAATGGGAGGAAAATCAAGTAAGAAAGGATACAACAATGGAGAAAGGAATGGCAGTGGGTACGAGAATGGACATTAAGAGGAAAAATAGCTTCTTTGGTGTCAACGCTAACAGTTAGATAGGCGATACTGGCAGTAGAATGACTATCCCCAATCAGGTGAGGAATGGGGGCAAAGCCAAGCAGAAACAACTAAGCTGTTTCTACACCAATACAATGAGTCTGGGTAACAAAATGGAGAAACTAGGACTACGAGTGCGGGAAGTGAAACCAGATATTATAGAGATAACAAACATGGTGGAATATTAGTCATGACTGGAGTACAAGCATTCAAGGGTATGTGCTGTTCAGGAAAGACAGAAATAAAACTAAAAGTGGTGGTGAAGCATTGTATATTAATGATGAGGTAGACTCCAAAGAAATTAGAAGTGATGGAATGGATAAGACAGAGTCTGTTTGGGTCAAAATCACTTTGGGGAAGAAAGTGTTAGGTGAGAAAAGCTAAACAGGAGGCAGTTATGCCAACCAAACCAAAGTCAGGCTAAGAGAGGCTGCTGGGAAAGTCTCTGAAAGTAGAATGAAGGAATATGTGTTTAAGTTGCAGAGAGTGAGAAAAAAGGGGAGGCCTGCATTCCTGCATTTTTGTACCAGATGTGCTGGGAACAATCCTTGAGATACAGAGGCGCTGTTTTCCACTCCCTGCTCTTGTTTTATGTCTGTTTTAACTCCTCGTCTCCTGGTTGACACCCATACCGGTAAGAAAGTTACTGAAGCACTACAACAGGTTTCAGAGTAACAGCCATGTTATTCTGTATTTGCAAAAAGAAAAGGAGTACTTGTGGCTAGCTCACGAAAGCTCATGCTCAAATAAATTGGTTAGTCTCTAAGGTGCCACAAGTACTCCTTTTCTTTTTTTGAAGCACTACGATTTGCTAAAAGTTATCTACAATAAGGGGGATAGATGTGCATGCATATAGAGAAAGAGGATTTTAACTAATATGGGGGGGGGCTGCTTTATGAATAAATCTGTGACGTGACGGGACTGTCTATAAAAACCTATGAGTTTTACTTAGAGGCTGGCTTGTTCTCTTTGGAGACAGGCTCCTCTCTATTGTTGCGTGCACTCTTCAATAAAGAGCTTTGAGTTTGGACCTTGCTGGTGTTGCCTGTCTCTCTCCGGTCAGACAACGAACCGTGCCATCTGGGGTTCGAGTCCTCGACAAAAGGTAATAGAGATTCCAATAGGATAGTGCTTGGGGTATGCTCCAGAGATCCAGGATCCCATCTGGATATGGACAGAGATCTTTTCAGTGTTTTTAATGAAACAACTACTTCTGGGAATTGTGAGATAATTGGAGATTAGTTTCCCAGATATAGACGGGAGTACCAGTGCTACTAATCATAGTAGGGCCAAGATTTTCCTGGATGTGATAGCTGACAGATTTATTCACCACATAGTCACCGAACCAAGAGGTGATGCCATTTTAGATTTGGTGAGTAGTGAGGACTTCAGAGGAGAACTGGTTGCAGGGGACAACCTTGGTTCAACTGATCATAAGCTAATTCAGTTAAACTAAATGGAAGGATAAACAAAATTAGATCTGCAACTAGTATCCTTGATTTCAAATGAGCAATTTTTTATTAAAAAAAGGGGAATTAGTTAGGAAAGTGGACTGGACTAAAAAAATCAAGGATCTCAATGTGGAAGAGGCTGGGAATTACTTTAAGTCAATGTTGCAAAAACTGCCTGAAGCCAACATCCCAAGCAATGGGGAAAATATTTTCGGGAAGTGTTGCAGACTAAGCAACTCAAACAGGTGATTAAGAGAAAGCAAAAAGCCTACAAGCAATGGACAATGTGATGCATCAGCAAGGAAAACTACCTCTTGAAGGTCATCAAGTATAGGGATAAGGTGAGTACTGCCAAAAGCAAAAGTAGAGTTGGACCTTGCAAAGGAAATAAAAACAATAGTAAAAGGTTCTATAGCCATATAAATTTTTAAAAAATAAGGAAAGAAATAGGACTGCTAAACACTGAGAATGGGGAGAAAATTAAAGATAATCTCGGCATGGCCCAACACATGAACAAATACTTTGCCTCAGTTTTTAATAAGACTAATGAAGAGTTTAGGGGTAGTGGCATGGTGGCTAACAGGAATGAAGACATGAAGTAGAAATGACCACATCTGAGGTGAAAGTCAAACTCAAATGGCTTAATGGGACTAAATAGGAGGGCCTGGATAAACTCCATCCAAGAATATCAAAGAAAATGGAAAATTAAATTGCAAGCCCAATAGTAAGGATTTTTAATGAATCTGTAAACTTGGGGAGTTGTATGCTATGCATGGAGAATTGCTAATATGGTTCCTATTTTTAAGAAAGGGAAAGAAGCAATCCAGTAAACTACAGGCCTGGTAGTTTGACCTCAATTGTATGCAAGGTCTTGGAACAAATTTTGAAAGAGAAAAGTAGATAAGGATATAGAAGTGAACAATAATTGGGATGAAATACAACATGGTTTTACAAAATGTAGATTGTGCCAGACCAACCTGATCTCCTTCTTTGAGAAGGTAACTGATTTTTTTCGAGAAAGGATATGCAATAGATCCAATCTACCTGGATTTCAGTAAGGCATTTGAAACAGTTCTACATAGGAAATTATTAGTTATATTGGAGAAAATGGAGATTAATATAAGAATTGAAAGCTGTATGAGGAAATAGTTAAAGCAGAGACTATGACGGGGTCACACCAAAGGGTGAAAGGTCATGCTAGAAGGAGGTTACTAGTGGATCAGTCTTGAGACAAATCTCATTTAACATTTTCATTCATGACCTTGGCACAAAAAGTGGGAGTGTGCTAATAAAATTTGCAGATGACAAAAAGTTCGGAGGTATTGCAAATATGGAGGAGGATCGGAATATCATACAAGAAGATCTGGGTGACCTTGAAAATTGGAGTAACAAAAATGGGATGAAATTTAGTAACGCAAAATCCATGCACTTAGGGACTAACAACAAAAAAATTGCTATAAACTGTGGCATATCAGTTGGAAGAGAGAATAGAAGAAGGCCTGAGTGGATTGGTTGATCACAGGATGTCTATGAGCTGTCAGTGATGTGGCTATGAAAAGGGCTAATGGAGTTCTAGAATGCATCAGGTGAGGTGTTTGCAGTAGAGACAATAAAGTGTTAGTACCATTATTCAAGGCACTGGTGAGACCTCACCTGGAATAATGGGTGCACAATTCTGGTCTCCCATATTTAAGAAAGCTAAATTCAAACTGGAACAGGTGCAGAGAAGGGCTACTAGGCGATCCAAGGAATGGAAAACCTACCTTATGAGAGGAGATTCAAGGGGCTTGGCTTGTTAAGCCTAACCAAAAGAAGGCTGAGGGAAAATATGATTGCTCTCTATAAATACATCAGAGGGATAAATACCAGGGCGGGAGAGGAGTTATTTAAGTTAAGTGCCAATGTGGACATAAGAACAAATGGATATAAACTGGCCATGAAGAAGTTTAGGCTTGCAATTAGATGAAGGTTTCTAACTATCAGAGGAGTGAAATTCTGGAACAGCCTTCCAAAGGGAGCAGGGAGGCAAAAAACATAACTGGCTTCAAGACTGAACTTGATAAATTTATGGCCCGAATGGTATGATGAGACTGGCATGTAGCTGATCTTGAACTGCTAGCAGCAAATATCTCCAGTGGCCAGTGATGGGATACTAAATGGGGAGAGCTCTGAGCTTTGCTGAGGGTCTAACTGATCACCATCTTTGGAGTTGGGAAGGAATTTTTCCTGCGGGTCAGACTGGCACATGAGGCATGGGTCACTTGCAGGTTTAAGTAAATGGTGAATTCTCTGCAACTTGGAGTCTTTAAAACCTGATTTGAGGATGTCAGTAACTCAGCCAGAGGTTAGGGGTTTATTACAGGAGTGGATGGTGAGATTCTATGGCCTGCAATGTGTAGGAGGTCAGACTAGATGATCATGAGGTCCCTTCTGGCCTTTGAGTCTATGAACTCCTCTGAAAAACATGCTCACTCTTTATGCAAGATTTGTTGCTTGGTAACATAGGCCAGCTGTCTGAATTTTATTCTTCTGGGGTGCTAGTAGAATTGGAACTTTCCATTATTTAAAAGAAATTATACAACAGTGAAAGTGGTTTCAAAGTGTAGTTTTCCCCTTTTTTGGTCACAATTCTGAAAAGTAATTAGAAACAAGCCAAGACTTAACTGACTAGTTGCAGTGGCGGATTAATGATTTTGCTGCCCCTAGGCCCTGAAATAATTGCCCCCCCAGCAGCTCCCCATCCCCCTCCTGCCCCAGCTCACCTCCGCTCTGACTCCACCTCCGACTCCTCCCCTGAGCGCGCCACTGGGTCCTGCTTTTCCCCGCTCCCTGCCAGTACTTGTGCATGAAACAGGTTCGCAAAGGATGGGGGATGAGGGGGGAATGCAATGCACTCAGGAGAGGAGGCGGGGACTGGGTGGGGGTTTGGGGAAGGGGACCAATAGGGACAGGGAGGGGGCGGGGAAGGGGTGGAGTTGGGGTGGGTCCGGGGGGTGCAAACCGTCGCCAGGAGAAGCAGCCACCTCTGGCTGCTCTTATAAATTTGCCACCCCTGCAATTTTGCCACCCTAGGCCTAGGCCTTGTCGGCCTAGGCGTTAATACGCCACTGGCTAGTTGGCTGTATATTGGTAACTATACCAAATGGATAGGGATATAACTTAAAGAAGGTAACGGGTAGTCTTATAGCTATCATGCTTAATTCCTCCAAAAAACCCAGAATGGATTATCAGTTACTAAGAACTAGCTCCTGCAAACATGTCCCTGAGCAGCTTAGTTCATGTGAGCAATTTTATTGTAGTCAATAGAACTAACTTGTATGACTAAGGTTAGTCACATCAGTACTATTTGTAGATCCAGGTATTAAGGCACCAAAGTCATATGCTTAAAGAACTTTATTGAATCAAGGCCTAAATGACCATTGCATGGCATAACTAGTTCTGTTTATAAAATCAATAAAGTGGATGTAAGGAAAATTATTAGAAACTAAATTATACATCTTTCCTTGTAACAGAGGGCAACCATGATCTTCTCTCTTTAGAACACAAATGGTGTTTAGTAGTCCCACCTATTGCTATAAAAATGTTTATTGATATGCTGATGTGTTCTATATATCCTGCATTACAACTGATAAATTTGTCCTGCCACTAAATTTCATTTTGTCTGTGTGATAAAGACATGTTCTTGAAAAAATAAAAATGTAAACAAAGAGAGCTTATTTTTTATGGGTGATTTTGCACACCTGCCTTTGTAACACCTGCCTTAGGAATAGTTAGAATATAACTTGGAATATGAACATTAGTTCATGTGTAGGGACAAGCCTTGTTATTTCCATTTGCATATCTCCACTCATTCAATTTATTACCAGAAACAGATGGAATGAGACAGTGAGAAGGTTTAAAATAAAATGATTGAAAGTAAAGTAATCAAAATCCAGCTTGCTGTCTGCTCCATCTATTGGGTAACCAGAAATGGACATGTTTTACTTGAAAGGGAAAAATTGAAATAACTTTTTTAAAAAAAATAATGATTATTCAGTACTACAAAGTTAACTATAAAGACTCCCAATGTAATATTTTCAATTAAAATTGTCTGGAATAAATTAAAACAAATTGGAAAAAAATCCAGAGGAGAGCAACAAAAATAATTGAAGGTGTAGAAAACATAACTTATGAGCAAAGAGTGAAAAAAAAAACTAGTTTGTTTAGTCCACAGATGAGAAGACTGAGGTGGAGGGGATGATAACAGTTTTCAAGTACATACAATGTTTACAAGGAGGAGGGTGAAAACTTGTTCTCCTTAACCTCTGAGGATAGGACAAGGCTTAATTCTGCAGCAAGGGACGTTTAGATTGGACATTAGGAAAAACTTCCTGTAGCAATGTGACGACTCACTGGTGCAGCACCTCCTGCTGGTCATCTCGGGAATTAACTCTTCCAGCCCAGAGCACCCTCTACAGGCCAGTATCTCGCCTGCCTCTGGCCCTCCGTGTCCCTCCCGGACTCTGGTGCCGCTTACCTCAGGGTTCTGCCCTCTGAGGTACCCCCACAGTTTCTGGGTCTCCTCTCCCCAGGGAGCCCCCAACCCTCTATGCCCACCTTGCCTCAGCAGCTACTACCAGTCATTGTCTAGCCCCCCATTCACTGGGGCAGACTGCAATCTGTAAACCACTCATCATCGGCAAGGGGGTTTGGACCAGCTGCCTCTGCCTATTCCCCGGCTACCCCTCTGTAACCCCAGTAACTTTCTTAGCCTTTATCAAGACCTGCAGCCTGGGGGTTTTCCAGGTTGGAGCTCCCCTGCTCCTCTGGCCTTCCCCCAGCCCTGCTCCACTCTAGGTACCCTACTCAGCTCCCAGGCAGACAGGTTCTTCTCTCCCCACAGCTGGAGAGAGACTGTTTCTGTGCTCCTGGCTCACAGCATTTTTATAGGACCAGCTGTGACCTGATTGGAGCATGGCCCCAGCTGTGACTGCCTTCCCAATCAGCCTAGCCTTTTCTCTTAGCCCCAGCCCACTCCAAGGGCTGGCTTTAACCCTTTCCGGGCCAGAGCGGGGTGACCGCCCCGCTACAGTTCCTCTCAGGGTAGTTAAGCACAAGGAACAAATTGCCTAGGGATATTGTAGAATCTCTGTCATTGGAGGTTTTTAAGAACAGGTTAGAAACACACCTGTCAGGGATCATCTAGTTATTATGTAGTCCTGCCTTGAGTGCAGGGAACTGAACTAGATGACCTATTGAGGTCTGTTCCACTTTATGATTATTCACTAAGGAATAATAACCCAATAAAATAATGACCCAATAAAAAAAACAAACAGAAAACCTGAAGAGCACAGTCACATGATAAACATTTAAATCCACAATGTGTAGGGACATTTGAAAAAGAAATCCTAATATTACATTAGCCAAAAACTAAAATCACATTATTATAGAATTAATTTTATGTGATTAGTCTATATAAATTAGAATTTGCACTATGTGAAATGTTATAATGGTAAAATATACAAGAACATCTCATATTTAGATAGGACTGCATGAATCAGGCCTTGCATAAGCAGTCCTCACTCTCACTGAAAATAATGGGTCAAACACTTTGCATACAGGTTACAGGATCAAGCTACTAGTTATTGCTACAGTTCGATTTACTGGGGCATCCCTGAGCTCTAGCTCTTTCAAAACCTTATCCAAACCCACTGGCCAGCTATTGTTTAGCTAAAAATCAGAGCTGAATTTTCAAAGCAATTAAGGATTTTTTAGATACATATTCTATTGAAATTAATGGAAATTAATTCCAATGAAATTAAAGTGTCTAACTAACCTAGAAAATCTCAAGCCAGTGTTTAGACAGTGAGCCAAATATTCAAATGTGCCTCTAAAATTATGCAAGAAAATTTTGTATGTGCTCTAATTTGCACAACTAAAACACAGTATTGGGGGCTTGTTATCTTGGGTATACACTTGTATGTGTACAAATGGATTTGTGCACAAAATTTGTGGATGTACTTTTTAAAATGTGGCTCTTTTAAATGAATCAGTCATTTAAAGATGTATGGGATTTATTTAATGTATTTAATTTAATGTCTCTTACAGTAAACTTATGTATATTTGTATACAGTATATATTGTATATAGCATGCTTATTTTTAAACTAATTATTAGCTTGATGCTGGAGAGAGGGGGGTGTTTGCCAGTGGGGGAAGGTCCAGCTTCTGAGCATATGATAAACTGAAACCAAGTGGTACCTTCTGTGTACAACAGAAGTGGCTTGGATTTGCAAAACCAGGGATGGTTTTGTTTCTAGTTCATGGCAGTTAGGATTTGGATACTAATAAATATCATTGTAATTTAAAAGCATTTACGGGTATATCACATTGATCAGATCATCAGCTCAGAGTGGAGTTTGGTTATCACACTGACAAGTGGCAACTGTAACAAAATCAATAATATCACAGTGTATTTTTATTTTACATTACTTACTTCCAGGGTCATGAAAGACTGTTCAAATGATATAGTATCCACAATGAACAAAAAAGCAATTAGCCCGAGTCACAGTGGGAAAAAAAAAGAATATATTTTACTCTTCAGCACTAAAAAGCAAGGAAGAACAAAATAGGGTAAGCAGGGAATTATTGTCTCTCTCTTTTGCTATAGTGGGAGACTCAGGAATTAATAATACAATAAATATAGAATGCTCAGAGCCTCTTATAATTTAGTCCTTACAGTTGTCATCTAAGTTCTTTTTTCTCAGTTTTTTTTTTCAAATGATTTTCTCAACCACATATTATACATTTTAAAAGATTTCCTTTTTTTTTCCAATAGACAGGTCTATGAACATTAACTGTGATCTCACTTATGTGTATAGCACTTATGCAAACGTTGTTTGAATGAAGTTTCCAGAATCTGACCCTAAGGCTGTTCCTGTAAGAAGCTTTGTGTGGATGGACCATGATGACCATGCAGAGCTCATTGCAAAACCAGGGCCTACGGCCCCAACCTTACAGGTTATTATGACTTCCTGTTTCTAGGTTCTCTGTCTCTTGGATGCCTTCTCTCATGGATATGCAGCCCAATCACCTATCACTGCTCATCTGGAGAAACAGCCTGCCTGCCTCTTTTCTCCAAGACATAATTCACTTATTGCTGTCTACATTAGTGTCACTGGTGGCTCCAGCCCTTGTGGCCTGCTCCCTGTTTCCTCTTCACATTTTATATCTCAGCAACTGTGGTAAAGATGTTCCTCTTTCTTCTATGCTGCTTCTGTAAGTCTCCAAGATCTTCATTGCTAAGAAAGAGCCTAGAGGTTCGTAAAAGCAGCTAGAAACAAGAAGGGAATCCAGCAATATTATTAGGAACTGCGAACCTTTTCGAAAAGGAAGATTCTATTAAAAAAGGATGGGGTCCACCTAAACCAAAACAGAACTAGATTGCTGACATGTAAAATTAAAAAGGTTATAGAGTTTTCAACTAAGGGCTGTGGGAAAGCCAGTAGATGCGGAGGAACACACGGTTCAGGCAGACATATCCCTTACGATAGGATTCATTAAAGGGAATACGCTATTTCCTGATAAAGAGGAGAGGATAGAGAGGACAATGTACAGGTATGAACTGAAGAGAAACAGTCAAACAAAAGAGTCCCATTCAATTACATCACATGAAGACAGTACTAAATATTGACAAATTCTATAAGTGCTTATATACAAATGTTAGAAGTTTATGTTCAGTGCCTGGTATTAAATAAGGATATTGCTATAATAGGCATCACAGAAATTTGGTGGAACAATGGTAGTCAGTGGAACACAGTGATACCAGATTACAACATATATTTCCTGGCACTTTCCAGGAAAGGCAGAGGAGAGAGCATGTTGCTAGGGGCTCAAAAGGAGGGCTCACCAGCCTCAAGAGCAGCAAGTTGAGATCCCATGGTGGGGATTGGCTGTCTTACTTGAGGATACAGTCTACCTAGTCCTTTGAGGAAGCGGACAAGCATGGGATTAATGAATACTGACCGGCTGGCTGAACTGGGATGGAAAGCCAAGATAGCAGTCGGGTGCACCTTTATTGATGACCCAACAGGCCTTGCTGTTTCAGGTGCACTAAATAGTCCAGGATAAAGGGAAATCAATTACTGTAAAAGTAGAGCCTCCTTCCACTTAGCCAAAGGGAAATCAATTAGTGTAAAAGTCGAGAATCTCTTCCACTTAGCCAAATAAGTGGCTCAGGTGGATAGTTTCCTACTGCCAAGGAGAATCTCCCTAACAGGGTCTGAGCATGTGATCTCCAAAGGGTTTAGCCATGGAGTTTCCATGCTGTGAGGTTGACAGACTCTAGATTGGGATGCTGCAGGCAGCCATGGTCCTGCATAATCAAATCTGGTACCAGGGGCAGTGTTATAGTTGTGTCCACCGACAGGTCTACAAGCATGGTGAACCAGTGTTGACATAGCCATGTTGGTGCTATCAAGATCACTGATGCTCCCTCTCTTTGGACCTTCAGCAGGATCTTGCTTACAAGCAGAAAAGTCGGGAATGCATACAGCAGTTAGCCTTCACTAACTAATCCTAAATTTAACTATTTACAGATACAATGAATGAAAGACCACTGGGGATCACTTACCATAGCAAGAGAAGAGAGCTGTTCCAACAACCGTCACTGGTGGTAAGAAGGAACTGAAGAGGTGGTGGGTTGGCAAGGACCTATATACACCACTGTGAAGGCGGAACTCCAGAGGGCTCCACAGCCGCCCCGAGGGGTACCACTAGGGGAAAAATCTTCTGACGACTGTGCATATATCAGACACACACCTACTTGAAATTGACATGAGCAAGCACTCAAAGAAGAATAGGATCTTTAACTGTAACCTGTGCTGTTCAACTTATTCAAAAGTGATCTGGAAAAAGGGGGTAAACAGTGAAGTGGCAAAGTTTGCAGACGATACCAAATTACTCAACATATTTAAGTCCAAAGCGGACTACGAAGAATTAGAAAGGAATCTTACAAAACTGGGTGACTGGGCAACACAATGGCAGGTGAATAGACCTAGATTTATGAATATGCTTAGCTATGTTTGCTCACTATCATCAATCTATTTGGTAACTTTTAAAAAAAATCTCTTCATATATTTTTCATCCTAGAATTATTCTCTTTGATAGTATGCACTTCAGTTAAGTCATATGTGAGCAATTATGTTTTACCAAACCCTTATTCATTCAGGGCCTACCCATGCAACCTTTATTTACACTGAACAGTGCTTCCTCATATGAATGGTTCTCAATGCAAATAAAAATTGTGAAACTCAGACCCCAAATTTTCCAAGCTCCTTTCATTTTCCTCTCTCTTTGGTGAGCCAGGAGTCTGTACATTAGCTAGGCAGCGGTCCCCAAACTTTTGAGGGTCGCACCCCCCTTATCTCTATGCAAATAGAAAGTTGGCCACCATAGCCGGGAGTGAATCCACAGCTAGGGTTCAAGGCCCACAGTCGGGTCCACAGCCAGGTGCAGCTCCACCCCTAGCCTTTCCCCCAGTCTCGGCCCTGGACCAGGAATGGAGGTGCAGCCAGCGGCCAGGGCTAGGGGCTGGCATAGGGCTGGGAACGGAGCCTCAGCTGTGCCACAGTGTTGGCTAGAAACCGGGCTATTGGCTGGGTGCAGAGCTGTGCCCAGGCTGGGGATGGGACCAGGAGGAACTGGGGATATGGCTGGGGGCAGGACCAGAGCAGAGCTGTGGGTGGATAGGGGCTCGGTGGCACTCCTTCCCCTTTCCCATGGGGGCTGGCCTGGGCCCCGCTCTGACACCCTGGATGGTCCTCCACTTCCCCCCTAGGGGGGCATTCCCCACACTTTCGGGACCTCTGAGCTAGAGTATTCTGTTTTTCTGCATGCATTGTTTTGAAACACTGGCTTCTTCTGCCACAAGATATACAAACAACATATTGTAGTGTGCCATGCTACTGGAATCAGCTTCCCTCTTCTTGGAAACTAGATTTCTGTCTTTTCTAGTCACCCCTGCTGTATCAAGCCTTGGTTTTTGTTTCAATGTCTTGCTGCTTTAGTAACATTTATAACAATTTCTGTATGTCAGCTCTTCAAGACAAATTTAGGACCAGATTCTTCCACCCTTACTCACGCTGAGTAGTACCTCTATCCAGGAACAGTCCCACTTTATTTAGTGAGATTCTCAGGAGTAAGCTATTTCTCAGCATGAGTAAGGGTGGAAGAAACTTGACTTTAGGAAAGTGATGTACTAATTCACGGGGAACCATGTATTGAAAATTAACACAAGAATCCATTTCAAATACAAAACAAAAAATCCATTCATTCTCCCAATAAACAATGGTGTAAAACTGAAAGGGTTCTGTAGTTTTTAATGTTCTTTGTTAACAGATTGTAGTTCACTCTCAATCAGTAGATATTAAGCTTTAGTATTAGCAAAAAACATCCACCTGCACATATTGCAGTAGTATAGAATTTATCCTGCATTTACTCTAAAATACTGAACTTTTCAATGGCCTGGAACAGATTTAGCAGCATAATAGATTGTCATATGTCAAATAGATCATTTTGTCTAGTGAAGTCACTATAGGTCAAGGTCGCAGCAGTAAATTTTCATTTCTCAGCAGTTCATCATGATAGGTTAAAGGAAACCTACGTATACTACACTTTGGGGAAATTGATTTACTGATTTTCCTCACTCTTCATTTGTCACGGGCATTATGAGATTGAGCTATGAAATTTTCACACAGATTGTAAAGAGAACTTTTGCACTTCAGTTTTACAAAGGAAAAACTTATGTAGGCACAAACTGGGATGTGCTCAGCCTATATTTTTCTCTGGCAGCTAAATAAGGGAAATTCATCCTTAAAGAATAAAATGTCCTTAAAATAAACAGATGGGTTTGGGAACGCAAACAAGCCATGCTATAAGGGAGTTCCAAACTTAAAATTCTGCACTCTCCATGGAAGATTTTAGGACAGCAAATAAGGTTTTTGCTTGGAGAAATCCAGCTAATGAAGTCACTGTGCCATGTGTTGTATTCTTCAGATACATCATTGTTTGCAATAATCTGAAAAAAAATACATGCTTTTATCCTGGATTTATTGAACAGTCAGATATTGTGAAGTGGATGGGATGTCAACAGGAGGGGTGGATGAAATTTTTAAGAGACCTGTGGTGGGGTTTTTTGCCCAAAAATGCTAATTTGGATCAATCATAACATTTCATGAATTTGTGTCAAATTGTTCTCATCCACACAAAAAAAGTCTGGAAAAAAAAACGTTGACATTTTTTAAATTAAATGTTTCCATTTTTCGGTTTGAAAGACTTCATTTTATTAATATCAGTCTATTTTATGGAAAACAGATCCTATCAAACAAACGTGCTAGTTTTTATTTATAAGTTTAGTGGACAAAGGCAATTGTACTGAAGTCATATAGTTAGACTTCTGTAAGGCATTTGATTTGGTACCACATGACATTTTGATTAAAAAGTCTAGAAAAATATAACATTTAAATGTCACACATTAAGTGGATGAAAAGATGGCCAACTGATAGTTGTAAGCCTGTAAACAGTAGTAAACCTGGAATCATCATTAAGCTGGTATGTTTCTAGTGGAGACCTACAGGGATTGGTTCTTGGCCCAATACTATTTAACATTTTTATCAATGATCAAGAAGAAAACATAAAATCATCACTGATAATGACACCAAAATGGGGAAGAGATAAATAATGGGGAGGACCAGTCATTGATACAGAATGATCTGGATTGTTTGGTAAACTTGGTGCAAGCAAACAAATAAATGTCTGAATACAGACAAACATAAATATATACCTCTAGGAAAAAAGAATGTCGGTCATACTAACAGGATGGGTATCCTGAAAAAAAATTGGAGGTGCTGACCACAAGCTCCCAATTTGACACTGTGGCCAAAAGGGCTGATATATAAAAAGAGGAGCTGCTAGTAGGAGTAGAGAGGTGATTTTAATACTGTATTTGGCACTGGTGCAACTGCTGCTGAAATACTTTGTCCAGTTCAAGAAGGATGTTTATAAATTGTAAAGTATTCAGAGAAGACACACAAGAATGATTAAAGGATTAGAAAACATGCCTTATAGTGAGACGCAATTAATTCAATTCATTTAGTTTAACAAAGAGAAGATTAATGGGTAACTTGTTTACAGTCTATACGTATTTATATGGGGGACAAATATTTAATAATGGGCTCTTCAATCTACCAGAGAAAGATGTAACATGACCCAATGGCTGTAAGTTGAAGCTAGACAAATTCAGACTGGAAATAAGTCAAGGGTTGTGGTGGGTTCTCCATCACTGATGACTTTTAAATCCATATTGGATATTTTCCTACAATATATGCTCTAGGAATTATTTTGAATACATTGTGCTATCAGCTTATCAGGAGGTCAGATTATCACAAAGGTCCCTTCTGACTTGGAATCTATGACTTTTACTTCAGTTTATTTTTTAAAAAGATAGAATAACCTCAGAAATGAAACACTTCATGTTTGGTCAAACACAATGGTTGTATGACCCAAAGCATCCCTCCTCCCCAGTTTCTTGGTTTAACCCAGTAAACAAAAAATACAAAATAAAGTTAGCTACTTGCACAAGTCTAGTCAACAGCTTTTGCACAGAGGTAGAGAAATAGCCGTAAGTAAAAATTATAATACTGCTGCCCCCATAACAATTTCATGGAACATCCAACTTTCATCTCATATAAGTGTTAGATTCTCCACTTTAATTAGCAAGGTGAGGGAGGGAATGGCAGATTATTTGAACTGAAATTAAATGTACAGAGGTAGTATTTTGCACAAATTCTTTAGCTGACTTTAAGAGATTGTATTACTGGCCTTTTAATAAATTTATTCAGTAAAGTGTAACAGAGCAGGTGGGATGATAATATGCCCTTATTGTTCAGTGGCATTATTATCTGAGTTGGGTGCACTTTGGATAATAGACATATTTTAAGAATTATTTTGGTTTCAGCAATCCCCTTTTTCCTCTCTTCCCTCAACCAACCACCCTTCCTAGAAGAGGCGTGTTAAGAAAAAGATCAGAATAGTGTAATCTAATTCTTATCTATGTTTTTTGTTTAGCCGCTTTGTTTGATTAGCCCAAGAGATACGTTTGAACTTGGCATGAAGGGAAAAGTTTACAAGAGGAATAACAAACATATGATGAATTATGGGGATCCTGTTTCCTTGATCTCTAAAGGCAAATCTTCCATTCAAGCTCCAGTCACATATTCATGGCTAAAATTCATATGGATCCTTATTCAATTCCCAAAAAAGCCCCACAAAACTAATTTCAAAACCAACTAATATTGCTGTGATAAGTGACAAAGTAAGTTACTTATCACATCATTTACAAAACCTGAGTATTTAAAAGCAGTGAAATGAGTAGGAAAGGACATTAAAAAAATCTTATACTGTCCACATTTGTTAAACTTGCATATTATTCTGAACAACCATAAAGAAATTCATATTTCATCACAACACAGGAGCAGTGTGATTTTCATGCAAATATTGGTAGCTCTACTTCTGAGTTATGACATCTAAAATTGTACTTGTGAATATTCCTCTTAGCCTATGGAAGCGTTGTAGTGGGGAATACAGCAGCAGTCGTTTCAACAGATTCCAATGTTTCTTTTCACTTTTGAGAAGCAGCAACGTTTGGCTTGGGAGTTGCAGCAGTTATTCTCCATCAATACATTTTGTCCATTTTATGCTCTGTCTAGTTTTCAGATAATGGTAATTTCTTAAACTTTTTACTCTTCCTGCCTTTTAAAACTGCCTTGTGCAATAGCTAGTTTCAAAATCTCTGTATGGTTCACATTTTGTTGTGAAATGTGATTTCACTGGGTGTGTAGAGGAACACTTAGAGCTATAGAAGTTTGCCAAGTGTCAAAGAGGATCCATTTTTAACTATTTCAGTCTCAAAAAGTGTTTATTCAAGAAATCAAGATAACCAGAACACATTCTAGTTGTCAGTAAGACTTAACACTAAACACGTTAAAAACCCATGAGGATTTTTCATTTCCAGGAGATTCAACATCATCCTCATAATAATAGTGTTGCTATTAACAACCATGTTAACTATGGAGATGCTATTACCTCTTCATAAAACACATGCCTGCAGAGCAGACA
Source organism: Lepidochelys kempii (assembly GCF_965140285.1). Classification (NCBI taxonomy): domain Eukaryota; kingdom Metazoa; phylum Chordata; order Testudines; family Cheloniidae; genus Lepidochelys; species Lepidochelys kempii. Next base: position 183,364,723 of record NC_136380.1, read on the forward strand.
GAGATTGAAAGTCTAGCTCCAAAAACACCTGAGTTAAGAAAAATTGGTTAGGTACAGATATACCTTCAATTTTTCCTAAGCCTGCAGCCACCTGTAGCAGATCGCAGACTCACCACCGCAGTGCCTCCTACTGGTCATCTAGGAATTAGCTTGATTCCAGCCTCGGAGTACCTCCTGCTGGCCAGTGTCTCTCCTGCCACTGGCCCCATGTCCCTCCTGGACCCCGGTGCCCCTTACCTTGGGGTTCTGCCCACAGCAATACCCCCACACTCTGGGTCTCCCTTCCCAGGGGAAACCCCTCCCCTATGCCCACTTTGCCTCAGTGGTTACTGCCACTTCTCATCTAGCCCCCTCTAAATGGGGCAAACTTCAATCTGTGATGGCCACTCATCATTGGCAAGGGGGTTGGACCAGCTGCCTCTGCCTATCTCCGGGCTGCACCTCTGCAGCCCCAGTACCTGCTGGGGCCTTAAACAAGGCCTCATCCTGGGGGAGTTGCAGGGCTGGAGCTCCCCAGCTCCTCTTGCCCTTCCCCCATACTGCTCTGCCCAAGGTACCCTGTGCTCCCAGGCAGCTAGGTCCTTCCCACTCCAAGCTGGAGTGAGACTGACCCAGCTCCTTCCTTAGCCCTTCTTATACTGGCCCAGTCTGGCCCTAATTGGCTGCCTCAAGCCCACTCCTGATAGGCTCCCCAGAGCAGCCCTTTCCCAGGGCCATTTTTAACCCCTTCCAAACCGGAGCCGGGTGGCCACCCCACTACACTGCCCTTATAAGGCAATATGGTCACACACCTTTGGAGTGCTGAATCCTGCTCCCACTGAAGTCAATGCCAAAAAATTCTCATTGACTTCAGCAAAAGCACAACTGTCCTTTCAAGTTATGCATGGAGCTTAGAAGACTTGTTCGTCTGGGAACAAGTAAACAAAAATGGAGATTGGTTACTTTGTTAACATATTATGCAACTCAGGGAAGTACATGTTAAGAGTACCTTACCTTGTAGGTTTCTGCATATTAGGTCACACATAGACATTAGCACAAGCAAGAAAGCTACTGCTACCGGCCATCGGTGTAATCATTGCACAATGGCGATCCATTTAACAGTGGCAAGGCCAGAAGCCAGACTCTCTTATACCGGGCGGATAGTGGGAACTTTGTCCCTAGACCTATGTATTTTTTTTAATAACCTTTTGATCTGTCATTTAACTGCAAAGTTTGGATTTGGGGTTGAATTTTTTTGCTACGAGATCGAGTTTGTTGTTGCTTTTTGCCTTCATGATTCCTTTTTTTTTTTTTTGTTAGAGTTATGCATACCTTCTGTGCATCTAAGTTGTCTCTATGCTGACAATTTTCATTTTTTATATGGACCCTTCTAGAAGTCCTACAGGAGTGGACAGAAGCCTGGATTTAGAAATAAAATTGAGTCTGGAAATTTTCTTGCTGTTTGTGATATAAATTACCAGCTAACTTATAAGGATAATAATTAATCATGTTGCTTTTAGGATTTAGTTATGCCTTTTTATTTGTAACTCATCATAAAGAATAGGGTGTTAGCTCTTTTTTTCTAGTATCTCTTTCATGCTGAAGTACCCCTGAACAACATGGAATCAATGTGCTTCTTTACAAGAGACAAAGGAGAACAGCAGATGACAAAAGAAAAATGGTGACAATTCAGGTATTATTAAAAAAGCAGGTCCAGAGTTGTAGTGTAATATAGGTACGTGGTTTTGCACTGCCAGATTTCCATATTATTAGAAGAGCTTCTGGGAGACCCACACAAAAAAGTTTTGAAAAGAACAAGTGTGTTGGCATACAAGACATGAATTGCCCACGCAGGCACTGACTTTGTAGAGCAATGTAATGAGCAAATGATTTGGCTAAGATGATCAGTGACTCACTTTAGCGTCTATGGGTATGTCTATACTACCCGCCAAATCGGCTGGCAGCGAACGATCCAGCTGGGGTCGATTTATCGCGTCTAATCTAGACTTGATAAATCAACTCCTGAGCACTCTCCCATCAACTCCTGTACTCCAGCACCACAAAAGGTGCAGGCAAAGTTGACAGGGGAGCGGCAGCAGTCGACTCACCATAGTGAAGACACCGCAGTGAATAGGCCTAAGTAAGTATGTCGACTTCAGCTACATTATTCATGTATCTGAAGTTGCATAACTTAGATCGATCACCCCCCCACCCCCCAGTATAGACCAGGCCTATGTTAAGAAAAGTTGGAGGAAGCATACTGAGTCAGCAATAGAAAGTTGCAGTACATAATCAAATAGCAAAAACAGTATGGATGAGAGGCCTTGTAATCTCTTGATAGATTCAGAATTCCTTATGGTGGAAAAATCATTTTCATTATTGAGTTCAATAAATGATAAAGCTCAAAACACCAGGCTTTTTCTCCAAAGCTACCAGACATTTTCAGTGACAGTTACTGAAATAACAGACCCTACACAACATTTTCAGATTACCAAAAGAACATTGTTTTATCAGTACTAAGCTTCAGCAAACTTTGGAGCATTTCTGTTTGAACATCTGCCACAGAACTGGATATAGTACCAATGTGCTAGGAATATGGGCCAGTGGAAAATCCCCGGTATGCATGGGTTCTATAATCATAAATATAAACATTCAAATCATAACACTGTTCCAGGAAAGTCAAAATTGAGCCCTGGGAACCTTAATCCAGGAAAAACTTGGATGGTTCACCCATAAAAACAAATTGAAATCACATATAGAGAGAAGATTTCATCTAAGCGAGACTAGCATTACATAGCATTCCCTCTTTTTATTTTCTGTGTGGAAAACCAGCAGGTGTTTTAGCAATAAAGTAAAATGTTGAGGCTGTATATATTGCCTTTAAACCATGTCTGCATCTCCCATTGGCATGAACAGAGTGTAACCTTGATTCTGCAGCGTGACGGGTTGCTGCCGGGGTGCCACCTGGAACTGGAGTACCACTGAGCCCTCTGACCCACCAGCCTGGGCTCCCTCTCACACTGTGCTGCTGTGACAAACTGCAAAGCCCTCCAAGCTTGCCCTTTCACAAGCATTCACATAGGTAGGGACACACCCAGCTGCAATTATATGCAGGCTCTCTAATCACCAGCACAGTTGCCAACTTTCATGTGGTAAATAAGCACCCTGACTTTCACAATAAACCAAAAATCAAGCTATCCCATTTCAAAACAGGTCCAAAACAAGACAATCCCTAAGAACCCCAACACTCTATGTGACTAGATTCCCATGACATGCAGTCTGGGACTGTGGTGGGCCCGCTGTGCACCCCTGACTTTCTTCTCCCCCTTGCCCCTGATTGCCAGGAGCCAAACAAACAAACAAACAAACAAACAAAAAAGAAGCAACAGCTGCAACAAGCTACAAGCCAAAAAAAACTAGCCAACAAGCAACTCACAAGACAATTCACCCAAAAACAAGCCCAATTTCTGCATTTTTTTCACGGGTTTGGCATGTCTGACCACCAGCCTCCCAGCCTGGGACCCCAGAGCAGTATCATCCTGCCCTGGTCAAATCTGGCCAGTATATGGGTTTAATACCTGATCCACCTCTCCCTCAATGTGAAAAGGACCATGCATACTTGCAGTAACCAAGCTGAGATTTTCCCCAGACACCTTAGTCAAACGCACAGTGGTTTGGATTAAAACATAAAATAAGTTTATTAACTACAAAAGGATAGATTTTAAATGATCATAAGTGATAGCAAACAGTTCAAAGCAGATTATCTAGTAAATAAACAAAACTGCAAACTGATCTTAACATACTAGATAGGTAGGATATGAATTAGCAAATTCTCGCCATGAGTGATAAACAGGCTGGAGGATTCTTAAGGCAAAAGCTGCCTTTGCTTTGCAGCTTGGGTTTTCCAGGTTTTCATACACAGGCTAGAAATCCCTTTAGCCTGGGACCATTACTTCTCCCAGTTCAGTCTTTGTTCCTCAGGTGTTTCCAGGTGTGTTGTTGTAGGGAGAGTGAGTTACCATCATGATGTCATTTCCCCCTTTTATATCTTCTTCCCACTTGCTGGAAAGCTCTTTTGCTGTGACCTGGGTCAAACAGTTCCCATTGTGTAGTGCTATCTCTGAGAGGTTTCTATTGTACACAGTTCCTGGGGTAAACTTTGTGCTTTTGTGCATTTCCTCAATAAGCCATTAACATTGTTTGGCCCTTTTACTGTTGTACCTGAAAGGCTACTTGTGGGTGTTGTCAGCCTCACAACATGTTTCACTAACACATACCTAGCCAAACTTCATAACTTCACATATGACGATAGCACATACAATCTAATGATATATTAATGTCTAGCAGATCAAGACTTTTAGAATGATACCCACAAGGCATACTCTGTGCAGAACATATACTAATTATATAACACTGGTGAATAGGGGGGTGCCAGGGTGTCACATGCAGAATCCACTACGTGTCATCAAAACATCTCCTTGTAGCTGCTGGGAAGAATTAAGTGTGCATGTGTGGTGAGGAGGGGGCACAAATACTCTACTTACTCTATCCCCAAAATGTGGAGGTAGTTTCATATTGGTTTTCTGTCTCCCCTCTTCACAGAGTGCAGAAGGCATGTAGCTTCCACACCAATGCCCGGTATTGCACAGTAAAGGGTAGAGTGCTAATGTGTTCTGCTAGCTCTTACTAAACTGACACAAGGTGAACAAAGCTCTGATCTTAAGAGCTGTCATCACTTCACAAACTGCATGGCCTCAGGATGAATCTAAGTGAGATACCAATTAGGAAGGTTGAGTGGTCAGGCATGCTCTGTGTGGCCTCAGGCTCTTAGAATTATTGTGAGTTGAAGTTTTCAAAGGGGATTCAGACACCCAATTCCCATTAACCTGAATGGGAATTAAACATTCAAATCCTTTAGACAGCTTTGAAAATCTCAGACTTAATATGAATGAATAAATACTTGGAGGAGTAAAGCCAGTATTGGGGTTGCATGGATCCACCTTTCTAGTGTTATAAAAGTTGCTGAAAATAGCAAATAGGATAAGGAAAAAGAAAGCTCTTATGTTTGCTGACAAATTGCCAACAAACTGCAGTAGAGTAGTCCCAAAAAAGTATCCATCTCTATATCCAGATTAAAATTTTTGAAACCAAAGCAGCAAACACCCCCTAAAGAGAAGGAACTAGAATTTTGAAAAAGGTGATGATAGTTAACCAGGCTATCAAAGCACAAAGACTTCAGAATTAGAAAAACAGTAATTTTAAGCAGCCACAGAACCACTCTATCAGCATCTGCAGTGTTAATAATTCCTGTGATAAAAAGTAGAAATAGACACTCTGGCTAACCATGCAGCTATTTGATCTAATACAGAGGTGATCAGGTACAGCACAAGAACAATCCCATTCATCCCACTAATAGAAACAGACTAGATTTTCATCCATGTCTGTGTTAAGGGCATGAAATAGATGAAAGAGACATAGGAAAGGTCATAGTCATGAGCAGAGAATGAAGCAATGCAAGTCTTCTGAGGGTTGAGGATTTAGTAATAGCACCAAAAGAGGGAAAAAAGGGAGCTGGACGAATGTTAGCAGAGACAAGAAAATTGTGTGTGGGGTGGGGGTAGAAGTGGGAAATAAAGGCCTCTAACTAAGTCATCTATCTATGATTTAGCTGACATGACTTGCTACCCAGGAATTCCTCCACTGTCACCCAAGCCTGTTATCTACCTACAAAATATTTGGATCACGAAAATGTTAAGTGCACAACAGAGAATATTAATTCAAAGACGCAATTATCAGGGAAACCAGTAGCCAAATAATCAATTTTTTTTGTGTATGACCAGCATATCTACTTATCTATAAGAGAGACTCCTAGGAAGTGAGAGAAACATGCATTGCCATGAAGGGGATCTCTGACAATGGTATTCAGAAGGTCACAGTGACGGTTTTATAGTGACATGTAGGTTTCTCCAGCAGAATTAAAATCAGGCCAGACCCATAAGGGTCTGATTCAACATCCAATGAAATCAATGGAAATTCTCCCATTGGCTTCAATGGAGTTTGGATCAGACTTTATGAAACACATTGATATATAAGGTAACAAGACACAAAAAAGTATGGTTGAATAGAAAGAGTGCAGAGAATTAAACAGGTAGGAACAAGTGGTAACTAGACAGTACTAGGACATAGGAAGAAGATAAGAGAAAAAATTGAAACATCTATGCGGTTTTATTGTTTGTTTTTGTTTTCAATGAAATGTGGGTTATTTTTCAGAGTAGGAAAACAAGATACATAGAGAGAGAACAAGGAGAGAGAGAAAATGCTATACACACAAGAAGAAACTAGGAAATAATAGAAATAGAGAATGGTTTAGAAAAAGGTAAGGAAAGAAAAAAGGCAGAAAGAAACCAGAAAGATTGAAAAATGAAGACTAGGAAGGGACTCACAGCTTCAAGTATGATGGGTTATGAGTATGCCTATCACTTCTTAGTACTGCTGTGGGGAAGTGCTTGTACTTTTAATTTACATACCTCTATGGCACTCCACTTTCCCCCCAAAATGTGAAGCCCTGATTTAGAACAGGGGAATATTGTGAAAACTAAGAGAGTATTTTAATTAGTGAGATTCAAGGAGAGTAAAGGAAATTCGGGATGGACAATTTGGATATCAGTTTGTTACCTGTCTACCTTGAGCAGATAGCTTGCCCAAGCAGTCACCAAGAATACCAACCAAAAAGCTAGCCAGAAACAGCAAAAATTGAGGGCCAAAAGACATTTCTTAGCTGCTTTTCATATTTTAGATGCTTGTTGTGGTGTGGGAGATATGTCTATGTACAACTTAAGAATTTTGTTGATGTGATGAAACACATCAGTGGATGCAGAGTCAGCCATCTGCTGTCAGGGCTGTAGCACCGGATCAGGTACAATGGAGGGTTATTAAACCCTAGTGATTGTCTATTCAAACAGATACACCTTAAGATAATGGGATATCTGAAGTCTCAGGAAACCTGTTTGACCAACTAGGTCTTCAGGGAAGGGAGACTGGCAAATTAACAAACTCAGAACACAGAAAACAAGAAATAATCACTAGTCTTTAAAAAAAACAGAAACTGGGTGGATCAAGAAGACTCACAGAGACACACACGAAGCTTTGGGCAGGAGAAATTAGCATGCTTTCCTAGTAAATGGGTTCCTGTTTAACTGTGTGATCAGCCAAGGAAGAAAGACGCTAGTTGACCTAGAGAGATGATTCAGGACTCCATGATTCTGAAGAATAGCCATGTACATGAGCCATGTACTTCTAAGCCCAAAGAATGCTAGAGTGGTGAGGAAACTGAGGCAGGGAAAATAGTATTGATGTTTTATTATTTTTGCATTGATCTGTACATAGCCTGTGCTATCTAAGTAAAGAACAATGGGATTTAGAATCCTATGCAAAGGTACTATGCTATGGGTACCCGCATGGCCCCACAGTATGCCAACATTTTTATGGCTGACTTAGAACAACACTTCCTCAGCTCTCGTCCCCTAATGCCCCTACTCTACTTGTGCTACATTGATGACATCTTCATCATTTGGACCCATGGAAAAGAAGCCCTTGAGGAATTCCACCATGATTTCAACCATTTCCATCCCACCATCAACCTCAACCTGGACCAGTCCACACAAGAGATCCACTTCCTGACACTACGGTGCTAATAAGCGATGGTCACATAAACACCACCCTATACCAGAAACCTACTGACCGCTATGCCTACCTACATGCCTCCAGGTTTCATCCAGACCACACCACATGATCCATTGTCTACAGCCAAGCTCTACGATAAAACCGCATTTGCTCCAACCCCTCAGACAGAGACAAACACCTACAAGATCTCTATCAAGCATTCTTACAACTACAATACACACCTGCTGAAGTGAAGAAACAGATTGACAGAGCCAGAAGATTACCCAGAAGTCACCTACTACAGGACAGGCCCAACAAAGAAAAGAACAGAACGCCACTAGCCATCACCTTCAGCCCCCAACTAAAACCTCTCCATCGCATCATCAAGGATCTACAATCTACCCTAAAGGATGACCCATCACTCTCACAGATCTTGGGAGACAGGCCAGTGCTTGCCTACAGACAGCCCCCCAACCTGAAGCAAATACTCACCAGCAACCACACAACAGAACCACTAACCCAGGAACCTATCCTTGCAACAAAGCCCGTTGCCAACTGTGTCCACATATCTATTCAGGGGACACCATCATAGGGCCTAATCACATCAGCCACACTATCAGAGGCTCATTCACCTGCACATCTACCAATGTGATATATGCCATCATGTGCCAGCAATGCCCCTCTGCCATGTACATTGGCCAAACTGGACAGTCTCTACATAAAAGAATAAATGGAGACAAATCAGACGTGAAGAATTATAACATTCAAAAACCAATCGGACAACACTTCAATCTCTTTGGTGACTCGATTACAGACCTAAAAGTGGCAATTCTTCAACAAAAAAAACTTCAAAAACAGACTCCAAGGAGAGACTGCTGAATTGGAATTAATTTGCAAACTGGATACAATTAACTTAGACTTGAATAAAGAATGGGAGTGGATGGGTCATTACACAAAGTAAAACTATTTCCCCATGTTTATTTTTTCCCCCTACTGTTCCTCACACGTTCTTGTCAACTGCTGGAAATGGCCCACCTTGATTATCACTACAAAAGGTTCCCCCCGGCCCCTCTCCCCTGCTGGTAATAGCTCACCTTACCTGATCACTCCCGTTACAGTGTGTATGGTAACACCCATTGTTTCATGTTCTCTGTGTATATAAAACTCCCCACTGTATTTTCCATTGAATGCATCTGATGAAGTGAGCTGTAGCTCATGAAAGCTTATGCTCAAATAAATTTGTTAGTCTCCAAGATGCCACAAGTCCTCCTTTTCTTTTTGTGGATACAGATTAACATGGCTGCTACTCTGAAACCTATGCAAAGTCTGTTATGCATCTGTTTACTTCACTATTACATGCCCCTGAAGAGTTAAACTGTAAATCCAGAGCACCCACTTGATTGGAGATCTGGAGTAGGGTATGCTTAAGCTAGTAGAGATTCTGAATGGTCAGCACTGGCCCTAGTGTAGCAGGACTGAATGGCCCCATTTCATATGAGTAACAGTCAGAGCAGCGGTGCCCAGGAAATGTGCCAGAGGGTACATCTCACCAGCACTTTGGAGCCTGCAGCAGCAAGCCTCCCAGCCTGGTTTAACAGACTCGAGCTAGTGGGACTCATACTTGCTCTCTAAATACAGCTGTTTAGACAGTGCTTTGAAGCTGCATCTTGGGCTGTGAAGGCTGGGGAAAGGAGTGGGTTTCAGAGCCAGATCTGCAACTTCAAAGTACTGTCTACACAGCTATTTTTAGAGTGCTGGCTGGGAGGTTTATTCCCGCAGGATCCAAGTCGTTGTGTAGACATACTCAGAGAGGCAAAGGGAAGAGACAGAGCTATAGTGTAGTCAGATCAAAGGAAGCTTAAAGCACATGGGTCTAGTGGATTGGTACCCAGCACAACAAACAGGGGAATTTCCAGTGACCTGAGCTCTACTAAGGCAGTAAGACAGACAATGTGGTATACTTTTGTTCAAATGTTTTACATTTGATTACAAGCTTCACTATCATAACTAACTCTACATAGTAAGTTTTTCCCCTTGCCTCAGAATGGTGCTAATAAATATTGGGCTCCTGCAGATGCTAAGAGATAAAACCCGATGGCTTGTGATTATTATAGATCCCATGGCACATATGAGGCCCCAATTCAGTAAAGCAGTTAAGCACATGTTTAATTCCTTCCATCTCTATTCTGTAAAGCTCTTAAGCCTTTGCTTAGGATATCTCATCATCATTGTATAATGCACTTTCTGGCATATGCCACAGAAGAAAGAGAAATTCAGAGTGGTACTTAGATTCTTAAGTGACTTGAGAATTTTTGCACATTGGATTTCTATTGCTAAATCTTTTAGGCACTTTTGAAATGTTTACCTTTAGCAATTCCAGTCACAGGTTTTATAGAAAACCCCCAAATAGATAGAGCAATAAAGAGAGATCCACCACAGCCACAGGAGAATGGGCTGAATTCTGTTTTAGCTCATGCAACATGAACAGAATTGCTAGGTACTTTCAAAGCACAGTCTTTGCTTCTGGTGATGCATGAGCAACTTGACATTCAAATCCAGGTTGGGTTTTTCAGGCACAGCTATTACAAAACCATTTTTTGCCCCATTTCATGACAGCACATAAGCATGTTCAGATGTATTTTCTTGATATTGGACTTTTATTTGGCCAAAAAAAATGGGGGTGGGGGGAGTCACGTAGTGCAATAAATAGAGAGTTGAAATTCTTAGATTGAGTCAAGTCAGCATACAAGCTTGGAGCGGGACATAGTGAACTCTGAAAACTTGAATTTGCATCCAGATCCAAGCTTTGTGATTCCTGGCTATCTCTAGCATGTATACAGTGGTCATCATTAAAAGAGTCAAAGTTTCCCAACAAATATTACAGAGGTAACATAATTATTTCCTGTTCTAAGTAAAGTATATAGCTGTGGTATCTCAGATAACACTGTGTGGTGGCTGTTAGCAAATGGTGACATTTTAATAGCGATCCTTGTTGGTTTGTCACTAGACTCCCCTAGAGTAAAATGGCTCTGCTTTGATCAAATATAATTCTGAATACAAAGTGTGCTGATGACACTGCTCTTTTAGCTAATCAAGTAGAAATGAGAGAGAGTGTGATGGGGTGTATAAGCCCCACACAGATGAGAAAGGGACCAGAGAGACCCTGGTGATAGGGCTAGCTCCACCCTTATAGCACTGTCAATCATACATGATAGGAGGAGATCTTTAAAAAGGGAGGAAGCTGCAGTCAGCGGGGGGAGCGGGGAGGGGAGAAAGAGGGCTAGAGAGGAGCAGTATTGCCCAAAGCAGCAGACTGCAGGAGCAACTCCTAAAGCTGTGGATGTATAGAAGTCCTTGGCAGGAAACCTTCACCCCAACCCTGAGGAGAATATAGCAGACTGCCAGGGTAAGACAGAATGACTTCTCTCAGAGACCAAGCCAGAGCAATTCCTCCAAAGCCATTACACTTGGCCTGGATTGTTGGACGCACTATAGACTTACCATTCTCCACCCCCCTCTGCTGGGACCACAGGGAAGGAATATCCCTGAATGTGTGGGGGTTGTGGCTTTCAGGTGGGCAAGTGGGGTCTGGGTTGTGGCCAGTCCTGTAGCCAATTGGTCATGGTCAGGTTCCCCCACATCTCTATGAGAGGAACCACCAAGACTGTTACAGAGACTAAGAATTTAAACAACCTACTTACCAGCAAGAACATTGCTCAAATACACAATAGCAGATGTAATCAAGAAGACAAGTATTAACTATCATCAGGGAATCACCAATGCAAAAACCAGTCTCCATTAAACATGCCAGGTAAATAATTTTTAAAAGTACTAATCAGAAGAGAGGTATTCACTATTAACCTAGTCGTCAATAAGTGAAGAGTCTTCACTAACAGATGAAGGTTTATGAAAATAAGTGGGACACAGAATAGATTAAATGTAATGTACAAAGTAGACATAACATTCTTAACTTTGTACAATATCTCCAGGCCTGAAAACTGGGCAAAGATGTATCATACATAAATAGTGGTGGGGAAAAGTGTATCGTTTATAAATCTGTAGAAGTTCTCTCTGAGAATGTGGTGAGTAGTGGGGATTAGATTGAACACAGAGAATAGAATATCCAAGGAGTAAATTATGGAATAAATCAGTCCTCATGATAAATTTTCATGGTAAAAGATAAATGGTGATTCCTAAAGTCAAATATCATAAGTTAAATATTTGACCCAAGTACAGATATGAAGCTAATTTGAGAATGCAAGAGAGGAACAGTAGCAGTCAAAACCTAATCTGTCCTGGAAAGCCTTGGATGAACCAAAACCAGCCTCCAGAAAAGCCATTACTTCTAAGACCATATCCAGAGCTGGCACTCCAGAGCCTAACCTCGAAGTGGTTCATACAATGCCCTCTAAAAGTTTAATCAACACCAATTCAAAATCCAGGAATAAGATGTACCTGTGATCTGAACCATTTTTACTTTTTAAAACTACAAATCTGTATGAAACCAAATATAATTAGCCTTGGTGAGGTGCAATAATCTCCCTCTTTCCCTGACAAAGAAAACCAATGTGATACAGATGAATAACCTAACTAAATTCATTTTATAGTAATAGTTACATGGTATATCATATCAATAGTTTATACTCGTATTTTCACCACCAGTAATTTCAGCCATTGTGTTTCATGGTGTCAAGTATTTACAAGTACAAGATCTTCTATAAAGAGGTTTCTTTAATAATTTTAATCGACTAAAGTTTTCATATAGCCTCCAAAACAAAAGTGTTGCCTATCTGGGCAAATAAGAAAAATGGATCACAAACATTTTTGGCAAGGTCTTCCACAGTTGCATTAAGATCCATTAGAAAAACTGATTAGAGAAGGCAATAGCCCAATGCAGTTTGTCATTCAAGTTTATCATATCTTACAATTGGTTACTCTTTAACTACAGAGCCTCCTCTACAATTATGAGAAACTCAGCCAGGAATTCTAAATCCTACTCCCTCTTCCCCCAAAATGCATGCATGCCCCCCTACGCCTTTGATCAGTCTTTTCTCTAATTAAAAATACAATGATCTCTACAAAAATGTCTCCTTCGATTCCTCCTGCCCCATCACATAGTCCCTGGTATCTTTTCAAGAAGCCTGAGCTCAGCCATTTTTTGGGAACTTCCCAAACTAGCTATGTCCTTTGAGGGCATGGCCAACTCAATATTGTAAGTGAAATGGTTAATGAAGACATAACATCAGTCTATTATCTGATCTGTGAGTGCATAACTATTCAAACCCTACTCTTATGCAACTTCCTGAACTAATCTTTCTTCTAACATGTGCTAGAATATGCATGACATTAACAATGTTGAGGTACAAAACACCAGGCCTTAGTTTTTAGCTACACTAAGGGCTTTTTACACAATGTGACAGAAAAAAAACCCACATACATAATATAAAAACAAACAATTAACCTCCCTCTAAGTCCCCTTTACACAGTCAGATTGGTGTAAAGGGGCCTTGTTGAGAGTTCAGGTCCCAATATTAAATCCTTGCAAAGTTATATCTTGGAGGAAAACTTCTATACCAGAATATACTTGCTACATATATTCCCCTCACATTTTGTGTAAGATATAAATTCGCCAATTTCATGAACAGAAGGACTATTGTTATGTTTATTTGGGTCAGAAAGCAGTAGTAACAAAAAGGATTATTAACTCCAACAATGTTACTTCAAGAATGACTGTATAGCAGCTGTTAGCCTGTATTAGTCTATAGTCCCTTTCTGGCAGATTTTTTTCCTATCAGAATACTAGAGTTTCTTGCTTTCACTGATAAAAAAAAAAAAAAAAAAAAAAACCACACCTGTAAGCTACCCTGAAACAATTTTGCACGGTTCCTACTCCCTTTAAATAAAAAAAAAGTTAATAAAAACCCAAGCCCTCACAAAAACCCAAGCCCTCACAATGTTAGCTTTTTGGAAACATCAGTTTCTAGATGCTGTCCTCAGATTTGTTGTTAAAAAGTTCACTAATACATCTTAAGACAGAAGAGTTGTCTAATGAAATTTTGCAGCTCACAGCTATTCTTGTGTAAAAGGAATGCAAGTGCATATTCTCTTAACTGAATTTCTGTTAGAGAGAAAAATTCTGACTACGATGTCAAAACACCTTTGAAAATAAAATTTAACAAACAAAAGGTAAAGTCTGAAACTCAGCTTCAAAATTACATATCAAATTGAAGAAGAAACAGCCACTGAAAAAACAGAAATCTTACTTATGACCTGTTCTGCACTATCTGAATGTGTAACATTTAATAATATTCAAGTAACTAAAATATTTGCAACAATAAGTTCAAATAAAGAGCAGTACATCAGAATTCAATTATACTAATGTTAAAGGCCAAGATTCTGCAATGGGAAATCACTGGTGGTCCATGGTACTAGTCATATGGCTGTTTCCACCTGCTAGATTGCTTTTAAGAGCCAGCTAACAACTTTTTAAATTATTGCATAATATTGGACCAGATCCTCAGCTGATGTAAATGCATAACTCCTTTGAAGTAAAACATATCTATGCTGAATTACACAAGCTGACAATCTGGCCTCTTAAATTTTCCATGTACCAATTTCTATAGAAGGAACCACAGGGAAGTTATGAGGTTGCAAATTGGGAGAGACATGGTCCACAAGACAATTGCACTATTGAGATTTAGTCCACGGTATGAACATTTTAGAGAACTCTTGTACTATCAAATTTAATGGAGACGCTCCCTTAAAATACCATGTTGTAGGCCACAGGCTGTGTGCTGAGGCCAGACACTCCAATATCCAGTTCTTGTGCTTCAGCTTGATGCTTTTGTACATTCAGAGAGTAGCAGACAAAAAATTGTCAAGGCATCTAACACCAAGAACAGAGCTGCAGTCTCATTTTTTTCATGATATCACTTATTCTGAAATAGGTTACAAGCTTAAATACATGAGCAATCTCTGGTACCTTAAGTTCCTTTTATCTAGGTCTTCCAGTTTAGTAATATGCGTGCCCTGTGGTTAGTCAAGCTTGAAAATACCAACACCCTGAAAAATATGTTTATGGATCCCCACCTGTTCAAACATTCCCTCTCCAATATGGGCATACTGAGTGATGGAGCTTGGAAGCAATTTGGAATAATGTATTGTGCATAAAGAGGGCTGGAAAATAAAAATTCCATTTAACGAAAAATAAAATGAGGTTTGGAATGTTTTTGTTTTGCATCAGAGACGTGGCAACTTACTTCTGCTGAGTTGGTTGTGCACCAGACCCAAGTCCTTAAGGGGCCTAAGTGCTTCTGTACAGTGCCTAGCAGAGTCAGACCTTGATCTATGATGAGGTGCTACCCTAATGCAAATAAATAAATAAATAACTACTGGACTCAGACACGTGTAGCGGAGTTAAAGGATCATAAATCACTTTGGGAACCTCAAACGGAAGGTGCACTTTAAGTGCAAAAAGTTATTTACCTGAACTCATGGTTTCCATGACAGTGGCCTATACACAGTAGCATTATATACCTACACACCCTTCCTTTCGCTGTTCTCTAACACTTTCTGAGTTACAACCATTCTGAACACTCTGAACTTTCACTTTTCTTTTGTTTTCCATTTGCTCCTCTGTCATCAAAACTACAACTTTCCCAATGGGAAAGGACAACCATCATTCAACATATTTTACCCACTACATTCAGGAATGTCACCACTCAGAGCTATTCAAGGCCTAGATTCATTGCACTAATCAGCTACCCAAAACTGACAGAATTAAGCCTAGTTAACAGATCCTTCTGCTCCTGAATTCTTGTTCCCATGTTGATATAACCTTTTGGTATTTTGATGAAAGTGCTAAATGTCTCACATTATTTGTGGCAACCAATCAGTTTCCCATTGTACTGCAGTATAAGGTAATTCATATTCCCAGCAGAAATCATTTAAGGCATTGTTTTTTTAAAGATTTTATATCTTTCCTAAATGTTTTATGCATGTAGTATTCATGAAAAACGTTGGCCTGACAGCTCTCCTGGATGAGAGCCTCTTTATTTGCAAAACAATTGTGGCAGTACAATTTTACCTCCAGCCCATCAGCGTACTGTACTTCAGCCCACTTTCGGAAACATCTTTTGTAAATTAAGTTTGAGAAGCTAGTTTCCTCTCCATGGCCCTACTCTACTGAGATGGCCAACAACTGCCCTAGTCAGCATCAGTTGTAATGGTGGATAATTTTGATGTAAGCAGCTATCTACTTAGCCTTTGACTGAGACTACTATACTCATTTCACCTGTATCAGGTGGTAACAAAAATATCAAGACAAACTGTTGGATGGTAGCGCCATTCAGTCATTACCAACCTGAGCTGTATTTTAAAGGTTTACTCAGAAGGTAGAGTCAATAGGGAAGATTTCTAAAGGCACAAATGGTAGTTAGGTGCCAAACTGTCATTATAAGTCTGTTCCCCTTATGAAATATTAGCTCCATATCTGTCTAGTTTTAGTTTATTGGTATGGAGGCTAAGTCATTCTCCATATACTGTGGGTTAGAACAGGTTGAAATTTTTCAGACTTTTTTTTGTGTGCACCAAAAAAAGCAGATTGAGATCAACTGAAACACTTTGTGAATTCATATCAATTTCAGGTAACTGTTTTGGGTGAACCAAAAAAAATGAACAAAAATATCAGAAGTGTCCCTGTTTGACACTATAAAAACATTTTTATTTTTTGGGCTAGATTCATAAGGGGATTTAAGTGCTACTCACAAGATGGTGGAACCCCCTTATAATCTTTGCTCAGAGGTGAGAAAGCCAGGTTTGGATCCCCACCTTGGAGTAAGGGACTTGAAACTAGAACTCCCTCATCCCAGGTGAGCATCCTAACCACCAGGTGATAGGATATTCTGGGGTCGTTATGTCACAATCGCTCCTGTTAAAGCCATTCCACTTGTATAAATAATTAGCCATTAGACCAGGGACTAGAACCCGGCTCTCCCACCTCCCAGACCAGGGATGCGAGGGTTGAGCAGGACTATCCCAGTAGTTGCTGCTCCTGGAAGACAGGGTCTGCTATAACAGTGGGTACAGGCCCTGGAAATAGGAAGACTGTCTCTCCTGTGCTTTCAATGTGCCTCCCTGATGGCACCCAAGAAATGAGGAGGAGAAAGCAGAAGCATCTTGAGTGGAATGCTTAGTGTTGAGGAGCCAGGCCAGAGGGCTGGAACCTTGAGCCACAGGAGGAAACTGGGACGTGGAGGCAGGAAAGGGGGCAGGCATAACTGCCAGGGAGGTAGGGATTGGTGGACTGGGACACTGAGCTGAGGGCAGAGGAGCCAGCCTGGATTGAGGAAAAAAGTAGTAGAATTAGTCAGAAAAAATGTTTTGTTGGATTTAAATTCTGAAGAAACTCAGATAGGTTTCTAGTTTGCCCATCCAACAGGAGGACTGCATCAGCAAGGGATCACAGGGCATCCAGGAACACCATCAGGAATAGTTCCTGTATTCAGAGCACAATTTGAATAGTGTGCAGTAAATAGGCTTGGGGTCACAAATCAAATAATTTGGATAAAATGAAATATTGTATTGCAGCTTATTTAGTCAGTATGGACCATCCTGCGCACTGGATGACACAGGGGTCCTATGGGAAAATAGAATGTGATCATGTAATTAAAAACTGCATTATAATGCATATCTTTAAGTGAGACACACTTATGTTGGACAGGCACCCTTAATTCCGACATTTGTTGTCTATGACTCAGTGCTGAGTCCTTGACATTCTTTTTTGAAATGTCATCAATAATTCATAGCAGAGCCTTCTCTAAACTAGTTGCAGCCCTTCTAGCAGAAACCCTTCTCTGACTCCTCAAACATCTCTCTGGACCTTGCTTATCTCCTCAGGTTGAGAAGCTTAAAATGTCTTATTCTCCACTCTCCTACACTCTGTGTAGACATTTATACAGGCAAAGAGTCAGTAAAAATGGGTTTAAAATACTGCCAAATCAGCATGATAATGCACTTTATACGCACTTTGCACAGGTGTAAGTGACTACACAAGATGCAAGGGAATGCAGGATCGGACCCTAAGTCTCCCTACTACAGATCTTCTATCAGAGCAATTTAACCTGGTTTCCCAACAGTGAGCACTCTCTTTCTAAGCACTCTTTAAAAATATCATCTCCTTTCTTCCCCCACAAGCTAATATTTCTAGGCTTGATAAATTCTTGGCTAATGTTGAAAATACCAGCAATTAGCCTCTGTGCATTTTTTTTTCTTTTAATCCTCCGCTGATGCTTTTTATTTACTTATACCTCTCCTAGCTAATTGATGGTTCCTCCCATCCTTCTAGCTCTCTTTTTAAAAATTAAGTTGTTCTCCAAAAGCAAGTGGGGAAGGGGAATCTAATCTGGGAAATCCATTCCTGCCAGGAATCACATTTTCACATCTGTTAGGTTAGATGACTGTAGGTTAAACACATTTCTTAATTATGAATGAAAACATTTTCTGACAATAACCCAGAATAAAAATATATAAAGAGATAAAACACTGTAAAGTGAAGGACAGTTCAGTATGAGAAGATAAATAGATCCAGGATTGATCAGTTTATTAAAATCCAAAAGTCAGTAAAATTAACCAACAGGAATGCTACTGATTCCTTAAAATTCTGGGGGAATGGAGAATCTAATTTTTAGTCTTTTCCTGGAAATAGTTACACAAGTTTAAGCTGAAACAAGACATTTAAAGCAATGCAGGTACAGCAGCATTACATTTCATTCAAAAGGCCTTTACTTTCTCATTTTACAACCTGTCTGAAAGAACACCTGCAAGTTATTTCTGAGGTTATTGCAGAATGGAAGCATCCCATGCTCTGAATTAACCTGAATGAATTGCACACAGGTGTGAAGAATTAATACAAAGGGAACCTCAAAAACAAGATGAAGTATGTAATGCCTCAAGTAACATTATTTTGCTTTTTCTAAAAGGCCACAACAAAATATATCAGTTTACCTTAATTCTGAATATTTGAAGACCAAGTTATTGCTTTGTTAGTTCATCAAACTGGGAGGAAGGGAATATCTACTTTTATTGCAATGAATTTCATTTAGCTTCTATGAATTTTGTCTATGCTTCCTTGGAGTTTCACAAATCTTGCTCCAGCTGTGAAATTTCAACACTGACCTTGATTAAAAAAACAGCCAAGTCAGAAAACAAAAATACATCTATTTTTGTTAATGTGGTGATAGAGCAGATGGTTGGGCTCATATGACTTATTCTTTAGAGGATCATTAAATGCTTCAACAGAGAAGAAGTGATCAGGGACTGATGTTCACCCAACAAGCTTAAGTCGGGGGAAAACCTAAACTAAAGTAGCTCTGAGTCAGGTGGTTGGTCTCTCTCTAGATATTATTTATTAAAAAGAGAAAGCAGATGCCACTGAGACAAGTAATAAGGCAACTTGATACTGATACTCCAATAATGATATATGGCTTAGATTTTCAAACGTGACTTGTGGTTTTTCGGGGCCTGAGTTGAGATTCTGATAATTGAGCCCCTTCATTTAAAATCATTGCTGAGCATCCACTCTCTGAAATTCAGGCTTTGTTGGGATGTCTGAAGTTGGGCACCCAAATTTACTCTTAATTTGAAAAAGATAAGCCATATGTGAGAGTATAAACAGGCTAGAACCAAAATAAAGGAATACAAATTTTGGACCTCTCTTATCTACCTGTGCATAAATTCTGAACTTTAATAGCTCAAAGTAAATGCCATAGTACTTGCTAGCCCTTCTGGTTACTGGCAACGCATCTAGAGCCATCCTTCAGAATTTATATTTGTTACTGTATTATTTTCATAGATTTTAAAAATACAGAAGGGATCATTATGATCATCTAATCCAACATTTCTCCAAGTGTGGGAGGCATGCTTCCAGTGCAAAGGGAGGGGTTTGTGCAGAAGGTGTGAGGGAAATACAGAAAGACCCCCTCAGTTGTCCTGAGACATTTTAACCTTAAATTTTAAATATTAAGTATCTAGCTGTTTAGCTTACAACTAAAATATGAATCAAGTGTAATTGCAGCTGCAATGTCTTCCTGAGCTTGCAGTGGATCTGAAACTTAGAACTCTGAATTGCTGAAGTAAATTTCTAGGGGTGCACAGCCACTATCTTGGTTGACATAGTGAGAACTACTTAGGGACTTCCAGAGCTGAAAGCATGAGTCTCTACTGCTTGAGCTGAAGACCAAGGTTCTAGAGCTGGGAACTAACACATCTATCATGTCTGCAAAATGACTACAAAATATGCTTTGACCAGTATGACTTTCTCTGGGCCATTTGATCTTGTTATGCTTTGTGCACTAAAATTAAAGATTTTTCTATTATCAGATATATTTTCTTTGTGCAAATACTTACAGATTCAGACCATGATCCAGTCACTGTATCTTAATCTTCCCTCTGAGAAGCTAAATGAATAGAGCTCGTTGAGTACCTCATTGGAAGGCATGTTTTCCAGTACACAAACCATCTGCGTACCTCATTTCTGAATGCTCTCTACTTTTGAAAAACCCTTGTTAAAAATGCAGACACCAGAATTGGACAGTATTTCAGAAACGGTCTCACAAGTTCAGAGTGCAAGTTATCTTAACTATCTGAGCAATCACATAGATGTTCTTATTAAAAAAAACAAGAAAATAGCCACTCAAGCTGGTTAACGTTTCTCACTGGAAAAATTTAAAATAAAAAAATTAAAAAATATATTTTTGTTAATGGTTTTCAAGTTTTCCAGTTTTGCAACAGATGTTTTTCGGTTTCAATTTTTAAATCTTTTTGTTGGGCTTTCCCCCCTTTTTTTGTTCTTCACTCTCATTTTCAGAGGCAAAATGAAAAAAAGAAAAAGAGAAAAGGAAATGGAAGGGCCGGTGAAGGCTGAATGATTTTTTAAAAAAAAACTGAAAATTGTTTCGAAAGATTTAATGAAAAATGTTGAAAAACTAAACATCATTCCCTTTTGAATACTATGGAACAAATTCAAATTTTTTTGAATTAAAAAAATGCGAAACCTTTTTTGGAAACAGCTCTAAGCCACATATTATTCAGCTACTATATTTCTTTGTCTTCACTGATGACAAGGGTTTCTATTCTCAGCTGCCCCGTGTATCTTGTTTTCAAAATAAGTAGGACCAAAAAGGTTCTCATATTAAAAAACTAAACATGAAGTATTAAGTGATTCCCCCCTATCCCTGCGCCCCCGAGTGTTGCGGCAGAAACACCAGCCATACAGCAGTTCATTTTTTATTTTGCTCCTTGCATTTCAAGGACTACCTGTACTGTACCTGTGGAACCAATGTTATCTCCTTAATTGGTCTTATGTCAGCAGTGGCATGATTTTGAAATATCACTGCATAAGCTAAGCTAACTGTTCAGGAAACCAGACCTCCCCAACTTTAACTACACAGGAAGAAATTATCAATATTATTGACTTTTTGGGGAGATTTGTTTGTTTCCAGATGCAGCCACAAATACAGAAGACTAATAAGAGAAAAGGGTGCTGTCTTAGCTGCTGTAGGTTTCTGGAAGAGGCTTTAAATCCAGGAAATTAGATATTACTCTTGCTGTTGGCTCTGATTAATGGCCTGCAGAGGGAATGAAATGATGCATCCCCAACTACTGATGCACCTGTTGCCATTCCTGCCCTCATCCCATACTTCAGTTGTGCCACTATTACCCAACTTGCCATTCTCTGAACAGCAAATGCATAGATCCCGTCTTTTGCTCAGGACATTCTCTCGACAATATATTGTTCAGAACGTTTTCCCCCCAGTGTTCCTGCTAGTACAATTGCTTATCTCACCCAACCTTACTTTGCCCACTTTCCCCTCCATTTAGTTAGTGCTGTAGTTAGTTCATATTCTCATCCTCAGCACCATCCTCTTGGAAGCCTTTTCCCAAGCAGAACAATATAATTGTTTTTTAAATTCTCAAATCTATTTGAACCAATTCAAATGCCCTTAAAATATTTTAAACTATTGCTGTGTGTGCACACCACTACAAACATAGATGCTAATTATGAGTCTTAAATGCACATTTGAGCAGCTCTGTGCATTTCTCCAGAAAACCAAAATGCCTTTACGACCCTCTCTTCCCCATCAGGTTCTTCAAATTGTAAAACTGAATACAATTAATCATGTGATTAAAGATTGATTCTGAAAGTAACAAGACATTACTTGCCATGGTAGTTGACATTGCCCTCGGGACCCAAGAGATGTGGGTCTCTCTCATTTCCATTGGCAAAACTGGCTTTTGCTTATGTCAAAAATCAATAAAGCTAAAAACAAAGTGTGTGTTGTTGGTTTTTTAAAATCTTTGTGAACCTAATGAGGACCAAATAAGGTGCTGATTTTCAAATGCTTTTCACATAAGCCAAAGAGTAATAATAATAGTAAAAGTTATGCATGAAATCTAAAGAGACCAGAGAGTGCAAATGTTCTCAAAGCAAAGTCAATTAATCAAAGCACAGAAAATCATCTATAAATAATCTTTTACTCATAAGTGTCTGGCTTACATGTGTCTTCAATGGAAACACAACTTTAAATCATGACTCCAAAATTTGTTTTTTAATGTTACATAAAAGCTTGTTTGTATTAAAAACCCTCATATTGTAAACACATGAAAATCACGTTGTACATGAATTGTATGCAGTGTAGTTCTAGCCATGTCAGTCCTAGGATGATAGAGACACAAGGTAGATGAGGTAACATCTTTTATTGGACCAAATTCTGTTGGTGAGCCTCACAGAACTCTTCTCCACGTCTGGGAAAGGTACTCTCAGCATCACAGCAAAATGAAAGGTGGATCAGACTGTTGGCAGTTGACACCACCTACTAGAAAGAACTGAAAGAAGACCCCTACCCACCTTGTCTCATCCCATTGTTCAGTAAAGCAGCTAGACTTTGATCCAAAGCCCACTGAAATCAGTGACTCTCATAGACTTAAATAGGCTTCAGATCCATCTAGCATACTTCCTGGAATCTCACAAAATAGCAAATACAGGTATAAATAATGTGATGTTGCACTCCATATGTTTTATGGAAATATACTTATGAGTGTGAATATGATGTAACTGGAATATGCTTTATGCAAAAAATCTCTTGTAAGATGCCATAACAAAGGTTATAACCTACTGAATATATTCCTCCTATTTGTATGCATGTATCATTCTTGTATCTGAAGCTAGAAATATGAAGTATAACTCTGAGGTCCTATTGTAATTATGCAAAGTGTGGGCCATTAATGGTGGTTTAGAATCTTGATGGTTCCCATTGACAAGGATAATTGGTTGTGAATGGTTTATTTACCTCCTGTGTACAGGTGAGCCAACCCAGGAAGAATGGAGACTAGGGTCTTACAGTGACATGTGACCATATCACATGATACTGGGATCCATCTTAATTCTTGTACTTTTCTATTGATGAGCAGGTGATGCGGACAAGCACAGACAAAAGATTCCTGCCTTGTGCCAAAGCTATAAAAGTGTGTGGGGGGAACCAGGACAAAAGAGGAAGTCATGAGGAAACCCCTGCTGACCACTTGAGATGGCTGCTGGAACTAACAACGACCGTACCAGGGGAAAGAATTGGGCCCAGACTAGGAAGGAATCTAGTCTGTGAATGAAGTTTATTGGAAATCTCTGAGGGTGAGAGGTTACCTGTAATCAGTTTCTTAATGTATTAGGCTTAAAGTTGTGTGTTCTTGCTTTATGTTGCTTGATGACTTATTTTGTTCTGTCTGTTATTACTTGAAACCACTTAAATCCTACTTTTTATACTTAATAAAATCAATTTTGTTTATTGATAAACCCAGAATAAGTGATTAATACTTGGGGGTGCACACAAATATCTCTTTATCAGTGTTATAGAGGGCAGAAAATGTATGAATTTACCCTGTATAAGATTTATACAGAGTAAAACGGATTTATTTGGAGTTTGGATCCCATTGGGAGCTGGGTGTCTGGGTGCTGGAGACAGGTAACCTGCTGAGGTATTTTCAGTTAAGTCTGCAGCTTTGGGGGTGTGGAACAGGCCCTGGGTCTGTGTTGCAGCAGGCTAGAGTGTCTGGCAAAATAAGGCAGGGTTCTAGAAGTCCCAAGTTGGCAGGGAAAACGGGCTCAGAGGTAATTTCAGCACATCAGGTGACAGTCCCAAGGGGATCTCTGTGACCGAACCCGTCACAAACAAATTTCTCAACAGCCTGTTACTACTCAATAGAAATTGGGGCTAGAAAATGCTCATCTTTTCTTCTGCTACTTATTTTTTCCACTTGTTTTGTTTGGTGGGTGGGTTTTATTGTTCTCTATGCTGACATCTATGGTCTAGGGTTTCAAGAAATATTTAGATCCAGCTATTGTGCATAATTAATAAATATTAGCATTGTTTATGTGAATATATTGTACACTTGCATTACAATATGAGCTGTAACTACTGCTATAGTTAAGGCTCAATAACTTCTGTTACATAATTGTATATAAACTGAATGTATGTAGTCAGAACACAAAAAAAAAAACCCTCCAACTTCTTGTCTTGGCTTTGCTCCAGCTTGTATCACAGACACAGCTCACTTTTCCTGTCACTGCATACACCCACACACAATAATGCTCTAAAACGAGTCCTTTTAAAAACCTGAGTCGATATACTGTAAAGTTATCTTTTGTTACTCAGACATACCCACTCTCTAGCTTCCTGACTTCTTAATGAAAAGCCCAAGCAAATTGTTTTCTCAGCAGTTTGGATCACAGAGGCATTTGTTACCCTAGGCCCTGATTCCTGAGTTTCAACTTTTAGTTTATCAAGGCACTACACTCTTTCCACACTGCAGGGCGGGGAGGGGCAGGAGAGAGAGAGAACATGTATGTACATATGTATGTGCAGTGGGGATGCATAAAAAGGTTTATTCTGGAGGTTGTACCAGCTGCAGCAATATTCCCCATTTTAAGTATAGGGAATATTGCTGGAATTGGTAATATCTGTCCAGCAGAGTTAGGATGACTACCTGTCCCTTATTTTAAGAGACCATCCCTTATTTCATCTATTTGTCCCATAGGGTGACCACCTGTCCCTTATTTTATGATGTATTGAAAATGTATTAAAATTTATAATAAGTACTATTTTAAACATTAAATTGAAGTTTATTATAATTGCACTGTATATTTGAGAGAAAAAAATGCATGATATGCTAAGGGAAATGGTCTTTCCCTGAAATGTCCCTTCAAATAAAGTGTTGTCCCTTATTTTTCATGTGGTTTTCCCTTATTTCCATCCAAAAGTGATCATGCTAAGCAGAGAACACCACCGGCAGAGTCCTCCATGCAAAGACTCTGAGTCTGCCACCATGGGCTACTTCCTGCTTGGGCTCTCCTTCAGTTTGGGGCCTGGCCACCTACTGACCACCTACTGTCCGAACAATTAGAAACTTAACAGAGTTCAAAATAAATAGAGTCCTACACAGCCTGCCAATTCTCAAAGGGGGTTGGAGAAAGCATACCAGCAGGCGTTACTAGCACTGTGGTCTGGTTTCAGATTCAACCTTCCATCCAGCTTCCAGAAGATGGGTTTGTCCTCCTTCCAAACAGTTCACCTTCCATCTCATAGCCTGGGATTTAAAGCTCATTCTAATCTGCTCCTTCAGCTAGAGAATACTCATCAACCCTGGACTGGCTTGACTACCTTGGCCTTTTAACCCCTTTAGGCCCAATATGGGGTTTGTACACCCATCACCACCCCTAAAGCCAGAATTAACTTTATAAGTACACCCATAGTATTGAGCAATTGTGGGCCTGGGGGGTAAAAGAAGAATTGTGTCTGTAAAACAGATCTGGATATGGAAAGGGTGGTAGCTTTGTGTTCTCTATTCTTAAATAAAATGCTTAATATTCACTGTTAAGCAGTTACAATGACTGATGGCAAATCACATAACTCCTGTGTGTCAGACACTTGTTGAAAAGTTATCTGTTATCTCATGCATCGAAAAGCAACATCTAACCAATCTGCATTACAATATGGTGTCTTCCTGCAGTGCCCTACTGCAGTTAGAGAAAGCTTTTTAAAAGTCTCTGGGGTAAGTATTTTATTGACTACCCATGTGGAAAGAGGTTAGTTCCTTGAGAAACTACAAGTTGAAAATCAGGAATTGGGGCCTAAACCAACAGTTGCTTAAGTTATGAGGTCTGAATAATGACTTGCCTTGACATCTGTTTCAAGTCAGAAAGCTGGGGAGCACGTACATCAAAAAGTACCAGAAGATAAACTTCACAGTACACAGATAGAGAGGATAAAAAGACAATTATTTTAGGAGCATGATTGTGGAGTGGGGGAGCAGTGTTATGCAGTGGCAGGCAAAGAAAACTGTGTTTGTTAGATATGTGCACTTCCGGCCAGATGGTGCCATTTAGGCACAGCTCTGCACTGAATGGCATGAAGCATCACCATCCCCTGGGCAACTCATGGAAGGATCATATCTTATTCCTTCCATGTGGGGGGTGTGCAGGTTGCATCATCCAGTTCATCTGCCCCACTCTATGAGCCAGCTGGCAGAAGGGCAAGGCTTTCCCGAAGGGAGCAATCCCCTGTTGACGGGCCTGTGTCTGGATGATACAAGGCAGAGAAAATGGTTTGAGTGCTCTCCTTTTCCCCTCAAGATATGCACACTCATCATCTGTCCGTGTGTATGTGTACATATACACAAAACCTAAATTAATCCTTCCTCTGGGTTCATCCCTTCTAGTCCCTCCAGTTTTTTAGACTGTAAACTCCTCAGCGCAGGGAGTGTCTTCAGTGTGAGGGTTTTTAGGGCACCCAGCAAATAGTCAGAGCTTAGTAAATAAATTAAAGAAGACTTCAGATAACATAGTGACATCTGGGCAGACATCAGAGTTCAGAGAGGAAAACCGTTGATATGGGGAGTGGTGATATCAGGCAAATGAGAATACTGTGAAAGGGTTTTTCCACTACGAACACTTCATACTGTATGCTGACTGATGAACTTTCAGAAGTTACTGCAGAATTACTGTTCAGAAGTTCAGAATGACTGCAGTTCAGCATTTTTGTGAAAGACCAAACCAAACAAAACAAAAGCAACCCTCTGAGATCATAGAATCATAGAATCACAGAATATCAGGGTTGGAAGGGACCTCAGGATGTCATCTAGTCCAATCCCCTGCTCAAAGCAGGACCAATCCCCAATTAAATCATCCCAGCCAGGGCTTTGTCAAGCCTGACCTTAAAAACTTCTGAGGAAGGAGATTCAACCACCTCCCTAGGTAACGCATTCCAGTGTTTCACCACCCTCCTAGTGAAAAAGGTTTTCCTAATATCCAACCTAAACCTCCCCCACTGCAACTTGAGACCATTACTCCTTGTTCTGTCATCTGCTACCACTGAGAACAGTCTAGATCCATCCTCTTTGGAACCCCCTTTCAGGTAGTTGAAAGCAGCTATCAAAGCCCCCCTCATTCTTCTCTTCCGCAGACTAAACATCCCCAGTTCCCTCAGCCTCTCCTCATAAGTCATGTGTTCCAGTCCCCTAATCATTTTTATTGCCCTCCGCTGGACAATTTCCAATTTTTCCACATCCTTCTTGTAGTGTGGGGCCCAAAACTGGACACAGTACTCCAGATAAGGCCTCACCAATGTCAAATAGAGGGGAATGATCACATCCCTCAATCTGCTGGCAATGCCCCTACTTATACTTCCCAAAATGCCATTGGCCTTCTTGGCAACAATAGCACACTGTTGACTCATATCCAGCTTCTCATCCACTGTAACCCCAGGTCCTTTTCTGCAGAACTGCTGCCTAGCCATTCGGTCCCTAGTTTGTAGCAATGCATGGGATTCTTCAGTCCTAAGTGCAGGACTCTGCATTTGTCCTTGTTGAACCTCATCCGATTTCTTTTGGCCCAATCCTCTAATTCGTCTAGGTCCCCCTGTATCCTCTCCTTACCATCCAGCGTATCTACCTCTCCTCCCAGTTTAGTGTAATTTGCAAACTTGCTGAGGGTGCAATCCACACCATCCTCCAGATCATTTTAGAAGATATTGAACGAAACCGGCCAGGGGACCGACCCTTGGGGCACTCCACTTGATACCGGCTGCCAACTAGACATGGAACCATTGATCACTACCCATTGATCCCGACAATCTAGCCAGCTTTCTATCCACCTTATAGTCCATTCATCCAGCCCATACTTCTTTATGCTGGCAAGAATACTGTGGGAGACTGTGTCAAAAGCTTTGCTAAAGTCAAGGAACAACACGTCCACTGCTTTCCCCTCATCCACAAAGCCACTTATCTCGTCAGTCCTGCTGCCCTGTCCAACCTAGGATAACTTAATCTTTGCAAAGGCAGGATACATATGACAATATAACCTCTGGATAAAAGTCTTTCTTTAGTGGAGAAGTCTATCAGTACTGCTTCAACATTGGTGCAGGAGTAGCAGGCAGGTTGGCATGGTAATTCTCAGAGCATACGGAAGAATATTTCAAACTCTGCAGGTTGAGCGAGTGAAAGACACAGAACTCTCTCAACTGGTAAAACCTAGCAGCACCATTAGTACACAAAGCACCCCACAAAACCTTTCATCAATTGGCTTTTCTGTCACCATAATATATCAGAAGATGCAGTCTGAAATGTTACTACATAATGTAAAATAGAAAAGGGAAAAATTGCTTTTTGCATCACAGAGAGGCAGGATGAGCGTCTCTTAGATAAGGTATATAAAACATAAGCAGTTTAGTTATATTTGTGTGTGTTTCAATGACTCTTCATTTTTAGTTTACCATTTGTGTCGGAATATATTCAATGTATGAAATATTACCTGTGGACTCTTTACTTACTATTAACAAATAGTATTTGACATGAGTAGGTATGCCTTTTATTAAAGCTTCCCAAATTGATTATATTTAGGATGCTTTTTTCTTTTTTCAGAAAAAAAACACAACAGCAACAACAATTTAAGCCACACACGCTAAATAGGCAAGAAACAACAAGTCATTGTTTTTTCCATAAATCCTGCCTTTCTAACATATTGGTTCAACAACTTTCTCCATAATGCATGAACTGAAATCTCTCTTTATGCATTTTGGTATTGTCAGATTCTATTTTATTGCCAGCAGATTCTACTGTACCACAATAAATGCATCAATAAAATCAATAAATTCAACAATAAAATCATGCATCACCATCTGTGTTCAAACCAACTTTATGGCAGATTTATTGCCTAGAATCTGCTTTGAGGGATTTATTTTTGATACTTTGACCATTACATTTTTGCTCTTAAGTGGGAAACTGTCATTTTCACTTTCTTTTTATGAATACAATTACTGAAGCCTCAAGAAATTAGCTCTCTCGATGGTTTAAATTCTGTGTGTTTGCTCAGAGGACAGAACATATACATTTAAGAAATAGCCACTGCAGTAACCCATTGAACATATCAGGTTTAGAAAAATATTATAGTATTATAAATCTCCTCTGTAAATATAGGGGAAATGTTTACATAATAAGTAAACCAACAAGTTAAAGCACTTTCCACCCTTTCAATCCCATTCAAGTCCATCTTGCACTGCTAACTGAAGCTAATGGTCTCAACTTGGTGCCCCCTTTACAAAAACTACTATTCATGAGGCATATTGCTTTGAAATGAATTGTTACTCATGAGATCACTCCACAGATTGAAAGAGCCAGAACACAGAATAGACCATAAATGGATGTACTTAGAACTCAGCTTTATGCACTGTACCTATTTACACAAATACAAAAAGGTAGCGTAGACATTCACATCCACTGTTTTATATGCAGGTACGTTAATAGCCATGGTGGTTATAACCTCATCTCTCCCTTGGAAATTTTGGCCAGTATTTTCAAAATTGCTTAGCTACATGTTTAATTTTTTTACTATTTGTTTCTAGCCTAGGAACACATCGTTTTATAGAAATGTTCAAATAATGGCTTATGTCCATATCTTGTTTGAAAATGTGACCTAAATGTTGTGCATGGGGCACGCAGATACTGAGATGAGTTTTTAAAATTCCATTTCTATCCAAACAGACCAAAATGCACTTTAGCTATACCCTCTCCATAATCCCTAAACATTAGCATAAACCTGCAGCCTGTACACTGACTTTGGGTGGTATTCCAGAGTCATGTGATTATTATGTTAGTTATTAAAAAGAGTTCTTCATTAAAACTGTATTCTTAAGCTTAGGTACTCTTAACTGACAGAAATAAGCTTTATGCTGACCGGCATCTTCTATAAAGAAGCAAACTCTGTGCTTGTTTGAGACTGTCAAGTCTGTATTCTTTTTTTAAATGACTAATCATTTAAATGACTAAGCTTTATGCTGACTGGCATCTTGTATAAAGTATTAGCTGCTGGTTTGTGGAAAAATCAGGTCATTGATATAAGTGCAGATGATTCACTGGCAAAGACACTAAGTTTCACAGTGACCAGGGTCCTCTGCAAAGGAGCTCCTGGTTCCTAAAGACTAGGTGTGCCATGAAACTGTTCAGCAGGATCCAGACCAGACCCATACATGAGTGAGTGTGATTTAACAGAATGGGGATGGGGGGGAAGAGAGTGTGTTTATGATAGTGAGGAGTGGGGAAGGAGGTGCTGGAAGTCAGTCATCCCCGGTAGCACAGAATTAAGGCTGAAGTGTGTTGTATGGTGGTGGTGGTTCTATTCGTGGTGGAGGTGTCTCTGGATGCAGAAGTAAGTAGTATATGATGTTAGATGCCTTCACTTTCCATTTCTTTGCTTTAAAGGCACCATGCTAATGTTATGTATAGCCTAGCAATAACTCACAGACAGCATTGCATTTGTGTGTTTTAATATAATATATAGCCTGAAAAGTTAGGCCCTAAATCAAGAAAGCACTTAGCAAATGCTAAGTATATACTCAAGGGCTCTTTCTAAATAGGGATGGCTTCAAGAAAAAACAAATATGTGAAAGGTCACAACAGAAAACAAAACTGTCTAGTGAACAGTCAACTATGGCATTGCATAGAACGCCATCTCTAGTTTTAATTCTGGGCATCCCTTCTAAGACTGCCAACCAGAACTGCTGTCATTTGACAGCAATATTTGGTCACTACTTACCTGCCCTGGGTTTAAACCCTCTATCCAGAAATGAAAGGCTCTATATATCCCCATCCCATCACTCGTAACTTGAGCCATCAGGTCTCTCTGATAACGCCCTTATTAAGCGCAATAATTTGTGTTGAGCAGCACAAGGGTAAATCGTTCTTCTAAAAAAAACTATTGCCAAACTTACTTTCACACATGTTGGCCTTAATTCTTCATAATTGTGAAGCCCACTTATTTAAGATGCTATCTTTAAAAAAGAAAAGGCTTTCAAAGAAATGAAGTTAGAGTTCCAGATTTATTAAGATTAAAATTTATATTTACTTTGTTTCACAATCAATACAAAATAAATATTCACCAAAAAATCCTTTTTCTCTTGTTTGCCTTGATCAGGCCTGCCCATAGTTTCTGACAAAGCTCTTATCTCTTTTGAAACTGCACAAATGTATTCAAAACTGAGAAGATTTTATACTTACACCATATCAAACAATAAATGTTTAAAATAGACAGCCAGTGCCAAGTTGAAAAAAAAATATAGGAATTCAGTATTGATAATCGGTCACTGAATACAAGATTTTGTGTAGTGACTGCCCAGAATTGGAGAATATATAATTATTATGAATAAGATTACTAGCATTAAATCAGATCACAGGTAATTCTTAGTAAAATTGTAATCAGTTGGCCCAATAGTTCTTACAAGTTTCTCTCCACAATCTGTACAGAGAGAATTATGATCAAACACATGCTAACTTTGGGATTTCAGTCTCCTTTTGTAGATATATAAAGGATCATTGAGACCTATGTGAACAGAAGATTAAGACAAGAAATTTCTTGTACTGTCTCAAACTATAGATTCACTTTAGATGAAAGAACCAGAGAGTCAAAGTGAAAGTGCTTTCAACATTTGACTCAAACAATTGGTTGTACAGTGTGTCCATTATGTTTGTGCAACTCCCTGTCCAGAGTTTTGATGCATCTCATTATGTAATATATGACATGTTCGCTACCTTGTGCGTATCTCAGAGACCTTCAGTCTAGAATGCCTTAAAGTAGGTGTAATAAGATTACCATGTCTTTCCCAGGGGGTCATCTCTTTGCTGGAAAAAGTCCCCCCATTTCCTCTCCCCCACACACTTTTTTACTGTAGGTGAAGCATGAGGCAGAATTTTATGAGATTTTCCTATAAGATGGAACTTGGTCAACCCCCATTCCAAGATGTTGATTTTTCTAGGTTCTGTTGCCAGAGTTCATATAAATGTATAGTTTTTTTATGCTAAAGAGACATCACTACAGACTCTCTTAACTCTTTGCTTCTAAGTACAGGTAAAAGCTTTTGTGGTGATGGAACTCTGTGTTTTCGATGCTATTTAATTAATGTCCCTGATTATAATTCATCTAGAATGCCTCAATAAAAATATTAGTAAGTTGACATATTAATTTTATTTCAGGGATGTAAGTCTTTAAAATGTTTGCACATGCCACACTATTTCACTGCTGAACTAACATTTTAGATTGGGTGTAAGCCAAAAAGAACTGAAGTGAACAGCTATTCCAAGTAGCTTGGGTATTATATCTGTAAACATCTGCATGGTTACAGGGTCATTGACTTCAGCTTCTTCAGGAATTCCAACATTAATAATATATATGAACATTGTCTTCAAAACTGACTATCCCTGGGGCCTGATTCTCTTCTGGTGAAAATCTGCATAGTTTTGTGACTTTACTAGTGCTACAGAGTTATGCCAACTGAGCATCTGGTCCAAAATCATTTTTTCTACAATCTCTACTCTCCTATCCATGCTGACTCCCAAATTTTGACAAGCTGAGATCTTCATGGAGATCAGATTGTACTCTCTAAATTGCAATGCATAAGTGTAACAGGGTCCCTACAGGTCCCTCCTGGCTCCTGCCCCCGCTGGGCTGAGAAAGTCACAAAGAGACCTTGGTGTAATGCTCACCTGGTGCTTTTATTTACAGGTTGTGTTCCCACCACCTTTCCACCATACACATAGTCCCCTTCTTACCGTCCACCAGCAGAAGAGACGGGGCCAAGCTCTCTCTCGCTCTGGTTCCCCTCACTGCCTTACGTCTAGTGCAGCTTACAGCCTGTCCAGCTCCTCTTCTGGCTTCCTTCCTCTGGGGCTTTTATCCATCCCCAGCTTGATGATGCAGCAGCTGTTCCAGCTTCCCCAGTCAGGGCCAGGTGATCTACCCAGCTCCAATTCACCTCCCATAATTGGAGCTGGAGTGACAGAGGGTTGGCTAAGCAGTTTTCTGCTTAGCACCCTGTCACAATAAGTCACGGAAACTTAAAATAGGAAATATCTGAGAGAACTTGTTCAGCACAATACCCTCATGCTGATGTAACTGATTATTAGGAATCAGAAATAATATGTTGTGGAAGACATTTAGGATGCGATTTGCAAAGGAGCCAAAGGGATTTAGGCACCCAACTCCCATTCAGTTTCAATGGCATCTGGATGCCTAACACCCTTACGCTGCTTTGGCAATCCCAGGCTTCAAGGTCATACTTTCTATGACAATATGAAGATAATTTCACTCACTTCTCAAATACCCACAACTAATCGTGGGAGGACAGGGGGAGCAATAAATGTTGCCTAGATCACCAAAGGGATGAATGATGATCCCAGTCATGATCAACCTGGAATATTAAAGTGGGAATTTCCTTTCTTTGTCAAAGAATAAGAGTGCTAGACTAATGATCGGTAAAAGGAGTAGACTTGATGTTAAAGAAAAAGGTCTGTACGAATCAAATACAGTGCATTGGGGGAGCTGCTTTAGGACCAGTCATTCAAGTGAAAATTTAACTTGTGTAATACTGGTAACACTGTCAAGGTCAGTGAAATCAAGAATGAGCTTCTGGACACAAGGAATATTATTTATGTTATAATTCCATAACTTGCACATCTACTCTTAGGGGCAGGGACTTTTATTTTCTATGTTTTATAAGATGTGCCCAGCATAATGGGACCCATCCTGTTTGAAGCCTCTAGGTGCTGCCACAATATAAATAAGTAATAAACTAATATTCTCAAGGTTCCTATAGCTGTAGTTACGGATTTTAACCATTGTCCTTGGATCTGGATCAATGAGAAGCTACATCACCCCCATGTGGGAATAAAGTGTACTCTCCCCTGGCATTTCCTGGTGCATATGGAGAGCACAGAGACAGCACCACCTCATAGGAAAGGAGAGTGGACTCTACCCTCCACGCCCAGCCAGCTCTATTTGTAGAGAAGTGTGGGCATGGCCCTGACTCTTCTCTGCCCCTTTGAGATACCTAGGACCCATCCATTATGCACTTGCCAGGTGGCTGGATATTACCTGACCCTATTTCAAGGCTCAATCTTCCATTTAAAGTTAATGGCAAAACTCCAATTGACTTCAGTGGGAACAGGACTGCCCTTTCATGCTTGCTCCTGAACACTCTTGGCTTCAATGGAGTTGAATGTATTCAACATGACTGAGTGGTCATGTCTCAGCACTGTGTAGGATTGTATCCTCTGAGAGAAAATCAAATTTGCTTGATTAGGATATCACCACCCCTTTTTCTCTTTTCTATTCTGTCTTTAGTCACATACATCTCAGCTCCCACAATTTATATATCCACCAAGAAGTATATCACAATATCCAGAAAATAAGAATGGAAAATATTCATAATATCATGTTATTGGGATACAAGATTTATTTCTTATTTTTAAAAGGTCACTGAATTTGGATTTATGGAATTGTGTGTAATCTTTCCTATGCAAAAACCCCAAAACCCCAGAATTAAATCCCCAGGTCTTAATTGACTCTTGTTTTTATTGCAACTGATAGGCATAATTGCTGTCTTTCCAGAGCCAGGATAAGCAAAAGAAAAGCATTAAAATAAGGATGATTTTCAAATCAAGAATTATCCTTGGGTGATTGTTCCCATAACAATTATACATTACATTTGGCATGGTAGGCATTTGCATGAAAACAATGTATCAGAATTATTTCACCACATTTTATTTATGTTGACTTGAGAGACTATATCCCAAATACTTTGTCCAAATCACACAGAAAATAGGAGACAGCAGACAACATAACCATTTATTATAACTCCAACATTACAACAAAGAAACAAACTGGTGGTGATAATCGATACCTTAAAACGATCCTACAATAATGCAATTTAATTAAAATATTAGAAGACAGTTTTAACACATAATAAAGTCAGTTTCAACAATACATAGGATTTCTTTGGCAATGAAACTTTATCACGTCTTCAAGTATTTATTCTGACTTAAAGTCGCAACTGACAACAATGGCTCTAAATCACAAAAATACAAGGAACAAGAAGATGCCACAGTGACTTCATAGAGCACTGTTTAAAGACATGAAGGTTAAAAAAAAGAAACTTTACTAGAAATGGCAGAAGAGGAAACCAAATATGAATATGCAGAATCAGCTGAGGTTTGTGGGAAAGATTAAAGATAGCAACAATAACAAATACTTTTCAAAATGTTTTGAAGAAAAAAGAAACATTCGAAAATTTAATATCTGAGAGAGA
This sequence comes from Lepidochelys kempii, assembly GCF_965140285.1. Lineage (NCBI taxonomy): Eukaryota > Metazoa > Chordata > Testudines > Cheloniidae > Lepidochelys > Lepidochelys kempii. The sequence continues at coordinate 183,400,044 of NC_136380.1, forward strand.
TAAAAAAATCAGCAATGGCTTTAAAGTGATTCAGATGCTGCCCACCTTGTTTGGTCTTTTTAAATCCACCATTAAACAAAAATAAGAAAGAGGGTTGGATAACTAGAGATTAATGAAGGCCATCTGTTCACCACTCACTTTTTATGCCTAAACTGGATCCCTTTTTATCAGTCTCTAAACTAAGCAGTCCCAATCTTTTCAACCTCTCGTTGCATGGAAGACACTTCAGACTTCTAATCATTTTGTCACTCAGATCTGTGCCCTTCCTATTTCCGCTATATCATCTTCTTTTTTTGTGTTTGATAGAGTGACTAGAAACGAACACAGTATTCAAGGTGAGGGTATAACATCAGCACATATAATAGCATTAATATTGCAGTAATTTCCATCCTATTTCTTAAGAATTCTAACGTTTTCTTTAGTTTATTTTGTTCTTTTTTTCACATATACTGTCCCTACACATTGAACAGAGGTTTTTACAGAACCAAACACAATGATGATCTTTTTTGTTAATGCTTATAATTATTTTTGGAACCTAGCAATGTGTATGAATAGCTCCAAATTAGTCCTTCCAGTGAGTATTACCTTGCATTTGTCAACAATGCATTTTATCTGCCATTTTGCTGACTATTCAGCTTACATTGTAAGTAGGACTCTCTGAAGTTCCTCACAATTTTCTTTAGTCTTCACTAACCTAAATAATTTTGGGCATTCTACAAAATTTGGCACCTTTCCTGTTCACTCCCTTCCAGATTATATAATTTAATAAAGACCATTGAGTATAAAATATTGGGGTACCTACGTCCCAGTTAACCTTGTGCCATCTCAGAAAATTAACATTTAGTCTGAATCTGTTACATTTTAGCCAGTTTCTGCTTGTACTTTACCTCTCATGCTATGTCAGTTTAGGCCCTGATCCTGCAAAGATTTGTGTAATTGCATAATTTAACCTACTGTGCCTCATTGACATCAATAGGACTATTTGCAGTGAAAAAGGGTAAGCACATGCCCTAGTCTTCTCAGGCGTGGGAGAGGATGCTGGTAGGTGAACTCAACGTTTCATTTCTTTGGTTTTCTGTCAGCTATTTCACAACCACCTGATTCTCCTTCAGAAAGTTGATGGTATATTGCTGATCCAGGGTAAATTCACCCTAAGTAAAAAGACAAGGAGGACTTGTGGCACCTTAGAGACTAACCAATTTATTAGAGCATAAGCTTTCGTGAGCTACAGCTCACTTCCTCACGAAAGCTTATGCTCTAATAAATTGGTTAGTCTCTAAGGTGCCACAAGTCCTCCTTTTCTTTTTGCGAATACAGACTAACACGGCTGTTACTCTGAAACCTGTCACCCTAAGTAATGAATTTTGTCTTATGGCCTGATTCTCTACTGCCTTGCATCTGGTGTGGTCATTTATATCTTCACAAGGTGACTGTAAAATGCTACCCCCATAAAAACTTCTCCATTTACACTAATAATAACACTTTGCATCCACCTCGCATAAGCATTAACGACTACACAAGGGACAAGGGAGCAGAGGTTCAGATACTGCCCTAAGCAAATGTGAACTGTACATAATACCTAATAACCTAAAATTCATCACCCCCAAATAATGTCAAACTGCTTCAAATTCACGGGTTCCACTGATCCTATGCTATTTTTGCTCATGCAAAAAAAGGGGCAAAGAGTCCTTTCGCAAAATCCAAGTCGTTTTTAATTCTCAAAGATCCCAATTTCTAATTCTAGCACCGAACTTTTGATATTGACTATTGCTTCAGTAGTGCCTCCCTAGCCTCTTCATAGAAGACAGCTGCATTAGGATTTTTTAGATTGAAGACATTTGAAATAGACATGTTCATTGTTCTGATGTGTTACCTTGGAAGAAAAAGAAGCTTATGATACTCTCTGACTGAAATTGCCAATAATTGCACTAAATATTTAATTAACACCATGACCTCATCTGCTGGATTTGATTGCAGCCTTTTTTGTGTCATATTTTTCCCAACAGGTATATTCCATTTCAGAGAAATAAAACAAAAACAAGGAGAAAAATGAGATGAGGAATTAAATTATATCAATGAAAGGCTAAATGATTGCACTAAAACCATTAAAACCTTGAAGATAAAAAGTGACATTAAGTTCCTAATTTTATTGTTGTTTAGCGAACCAAACAATTAGATTTCCCCTAGAACTTTAGAAGTTTTTCTTCCTTCACCATAGCAAAAACTAAGTAAACTTCTTCCATTTATACAGGCACAGATCCTGAGTTTAGCTCCATTGACCTGATCCAGTCGAGAGACGGACTCTAGGTTCAGCCCCTCTCAATGGCTTCAGAATCTGATCAGGATGTGTTGAACTTACAATTAGAGGCAGGTAACCAGTGCAGAAACAAAACAAAACAAACAAACAAAAACGTATCCATGAGTATTTGTTTGGATTTTCAATTGAAAATGCTTTGACTGTATTCTCACTGTATTTGCTTTCCTTGAATATGCTAGCAAATGAGTTCACTAGCAGGAACAGTCAGCAAAAGAGTGAATTATAAGGTAATGCTGCAAAATATTTGCAGAAAATTAATTTTTAATTTCCAGCAAAAGCCTGAGTCTAAGTGTTTTGGTTCTCAAACTAGAATGTAACATCATGTACCATGTGTGGTTGAACAAAATAACTTGAAAATACAATATTTGCAATGGTGGGGGGGGAGCCTATAGATCAAGAAAGGTTCACAGAAGTTATGCAGCAAACAATTCTGAATTCCAAATATATTTGAGAAAAGCATGATCTGATATCAGATAAGTTGCAAATTTGAATAAAAAGATTAAAATTTGTCAGATACATGTTTTGTAAATTATTAGCTCAGCTCTAGTTATCATTAAGCATCAAGAGCAGAGTAAAACCCAAGATTGGTCTGGGCTACAACTGGGTAATCCCAGTATTGTGTTCATTTCAGACTTAGGGAACCAGCAGGACTGCTCTCTATACCCTATACTTCACCAAGCCTGTTAGTTGGTATGGTTACATACAAAGCAGTTTCCTTTTAGTGTGCAGCAAATTACATATGAAAGACTTAGCACAACTGAATGCAGCCATAGCCTCACAGATAAAGAAGGAAGACCCAGGTTATGTACTGTGGGCTCTCTACATGCCACCAAAATATAAAGCATAGAGATGCCAGGGACTGAACATCAGCCCCTGTACATATGAAGCTCTTTCAATGAGCTATGTCTCCTTCTGTGCATGCATGCAAATAAAAGAAGCCTGTAGTAAAGTGCTGAAGAGAAGTTCAAGGTACAGGGAGAATTGCTGATAATATTCAGTGTAGCAATCATGAGCTACTCCTATGGTAACCCATTCCTCCCCTGCCCCCACCACTTTACAAAGGAAAAAAAGGGAGCTGCTCTTGTTGCTAAACATCTCCTTAAGCAGGCAACAGGAACTAACACTGCCCTTCCCTGACCACTACGCCGGGCCGGCTCTAGGCACCAGCAAAACAAGCAGGTGCTTGGGGCAGCACATTTCCAGGGGCGCCGTTCCGGCCCCAGCCACGCCGCCCCTAGAAATGTGCCCCCACCACCCCAGCTCACCTCCGCTCCGCCTCCTCTGCTGAGCGCGCTGCCGCTCCCTCACCTGAGAGGGAGGGGGAGAAGCGGAGCGGCAGCGTGTTCAGGGGAGCAGGCGGAGCGGAGGTGAGCCAGGGCGGAGGGTGGGGGGGGAGCTGCAGGAAGCAATCCGGGGGGGGGGGGGGATGCAGCACGCCAGGGGGAGAAGGCGGGGCCGGGGATTTGTGGAAGGGGCGGAGCTGGAGGCAAGGGGGGGCACAAAAAAGTGGGGGCAGCCAAAAATTTTTTTGCTTGGGGCGGCAAAAATCCTAGAGCCGGCCCTGATCTCCTGGAGCCTCAGTTAAAGGAAAGGGAAAGAGGAATTGCAGCCACTCATCACCTTCCTTGCCAGGACAGGTTTAGACACTGCTGCAAGACATGCAGCCACAGAATGACCACAGCTCACGTGATGCCACCTCAGTGATAGGTTAAACACTAGTATGATGTTGGTTGATTGCGTCCCAGTGCTATGTGGCATGGAGTACTAGCTGCTTCATGTTGAACTAGAGCTCTCTGGCAATAACCTAACCCTCTGGGAATTTAGGATTTCTCCCTGTTTAATCACTAACCCAGCTAAAGCAAGGCTCAGATTCCCCACTTCCTGCAGGCCTTCCCTCAAGGAAATCTTCCTCCATTATTCCCCTAACTCTCCCCCTTCCCCCAGCCACACACACACACTCCAATTCTAAACTTACTTTTTGCCCATCTGTCAAGGACTTGATGGCACAAGAGTTTAGGACAGGCCAGCACGGTGTGGGAGCTTGGATATGTTGACACACTTGTAGCAGAGGAAATCCAATATAATAGATTTTTTTGTAGCGGGGGGCTCAGATTTGCTTGAAGCTATTCCATGCCTCCTCCCAGCACCATGATGCAGCTTCTCTGTCTGATGAGGAGGACTGGAAAGCTGTGAAGAATGCACTGGTCCCTCAGATTCACGGCTGGGTAGAAAAAGGTGGGTCTTTAATACACTGCCACAGTGCACATGAGTATGGCTCCTTCTAGTGGCTGATCCCTTAAAATAAATAAATAAATAAATAAATAAAAACAAAAGCTAAGCTTCTTTAAGGAGAATTCAATGAAAGGAAGAAATAAAAGTCAGACATTCATGAACTCTGGATTTCCCTTAAGCCATATTTCAAAGTAAGATTGACAGGAAAGTAGGAGACTGGGGTCCTTCCAGCAGCTTTTAGGGCTTAGTACCACCTAGTGAATCTATATCCAAAAGAGACTGGATTCCTAAAGAGTCAATCCTGCCTTTCCAATGGAGCGGAATGGTGTGCTGGAGCTCTCTTCACCTGTCCACGACAAGTGCTCTGCCAGGCCCCCTGCTGAGGCAGCCTGACTGGATGGTGTAGTGCACACGCAAGAAGTATGGATTCAAACTCATTGCAGCCCCTTTCCCCCAGCCTTGATCCTTCAAGAAGAGATCCCACCCCAATCAGTTCTGTTCTTCACCAGCAATGGAAGGTACCATTTGTCATTTCCTCTGCTGCTGCTGCTTCTAGCCGGGAACTCTCTCCCCTATATCAACAAGGGCAAAGCCGATATTTGTCTCAACCGGGATATAAAGCTGTATGCACTGAATTTCTTTGGGGCTTCCTATTTTAATACATAGTGGATTAAAATCTGAGTGTCTCGGAAAATGGGCTGTGTTACACTTCTTCTGTAGAGTTTTACTGAGGTACAAATGTACAGGGATAACATATCTGGAGGTGTCAGCAAAGTAGATCAGATTTTAACAATATACTGTGGAGGGGAGTTGTTTTCCACCCACTGAGTTACTCAAAGCTCCCATTTTATAACAGCTGGCAAATCAGCAGTATTAGTTGTAACGAGATCAAATCCTAATGTAATTGCCGTAACTCAAAGGCACATCCAATTCCTTAAACTGTTTTATTTATCAGCCTCTGAACAAGTAGATGAAACAAAGAAGTGAGCTGATTTAACTTTTGAATTCAGATAACAAGAACAAAAGGGAAAAAAACAATACCATCTCAGGGAGTATTACTGTTGCTGTTTCTAAGATTCTAAGACCATCTAATGAGCAGGGCCCTACCAAATTCACGGTGCATTATGAAATTGGGAAATTTCACATTGTCAGATGCTGTAGCTGTGTGGGGTTCAACTCAAAAAAGAGTTGGAGAGGTGCAAAGCTGTTGCAGGAGTGGTCACCAGATTGCCACCCTCACTTCGGCACTATCTTCAGAGCTCAGCTCCAGAGGCGAGTCGGATCTCCACCGTGCTGCTGGGAATACCCCAGTCATAGGTTCCTAGTTGCTAGTCCTGGCTGGGCTAGGGAGGGACAGGGCTTCCTGTTCTCCTACATGACTGTCTGGGGGAGATCAGACCCACCTTCAGGTACCTCCCCCAGCTGAAGGAATCTCTGTGGCTGTGCTGCCTTCAGAGCTGGACACAGGAGAGCGGTCATGCAGGGGAAGAGCAAGTCCTGTCCCTCTCCAGCTCGCCAAGGACTAGCAACTATGAGTCCCCAATGGGGGCACTCCCAGCAGGCCGGGGGATATCGGACCCACCTCCACCTTCAGGAATTACCCCTCGCTGCAGGAAGCTCTGCAGCTGCTGCCTTCAGAGTTCAACTCTGAAGACAGTGCAGCCTCAGAGCTTCTTGTGGCTGGGAGAGAAACATGGAAGTGGGTCTAATCTCCCTCCCTGAGAGCAGCCATGCAGGGGAGTCCCGTCACCTCCAAAGTCTGGCAGACTAACAGCTGGACCACATGAATGGTAGGATCCCCCAGCTGGGGTGCCCCAGCCCAGCCCTTTCCCTCCAATAGCTAGATTTCACGGAGGAGGTCTAATTTCACAGTCCATGATGCGTTTTTCATGGCTGTGAATTTGGTAGGGCCTACTAATGGGAATAGTTTTAAATTAAATTAAGTAACAGCTCCCTCTGCTGTTCCAAACCATGAGAAGACTCAGTGCCAAGGATATGGCTTTGAGGCAGTGGCATCTTGAAGGAAAGTTTGAACCACCAACTTGTTTTCTTGAAAATCTGCAGTCAAACCTCCTAAGCATTCTGGATTTTCAGGAAGTAGCCATTCCTAAAAGGAAAGTTACATTCCTCAGCCAAAGGGAGATAGCAGGAAGTGGTAGCAGCATCTGGGCATGAAGACAGAAGAGGATTTTCCAGGCTGATAGCAAGTAATTCTGGGCAGGGCTAGGGGCAGACCAAGGAAGGCGTGGATACAAAGAGTAGTGTAGTCTGAAGCTGCAAGAGGTATAGGAGTCAATGAAGGGGATAGGTTGGGGTGTACAAAGAAGGGTGGGCATACTGTGAACACAGAAGAAAAGTGGAGAGAAAAAGATCAAAAGATGAGTGTTTTATACATGCACTCAAAAGTTCTAAATATATGTATACCTAATCTGAATAACCATGTAAACTGTCACCTGTTGCCTTCTGGGAGGGTCGTTATATCCTCACTTGTCCGTGACCTAAACTAATATATTTGAAGCAGGAAACTCTTTTCCATGTTGTCTACACTTATGAGTATTACAGACTACTACTATGTAACAACAATAATAATGAGACTCTGTGATGGCAAAAAGGGAAGCAGGAAAATGATTTGGGGAATAAGAGAAAGATTGGGCCCTAATTTATTTACTTTTGAGGGGTGGGAGAGGGAGATGGAAGAGAGATTCTTCTTACATGTATAATGGGGTAGGGGGATGCTGGGGCAATATTATGTGTAACTATTACACTCCCCTTTTTTCTGCACTTCATCTTAAATATTTTCTGAAGTGCAGGCCAGAGTTCTGTCTTTTCAGGAGTTTCAGAAAGCATTACACAGAGTTAAACCTCAGGGCTACTGTATGTAACACCTACTTAGCAGGGTTTTAATAGTTCTCAGTCAATTTCAAAGAGAGTACTGTGCAGATTCTAGTAAAATAAACATTTCATGCACACAGAAAACATTTTAAATAGTATTTTGAATACTATGAATATCTTTTCCTCAAAAGCTGTTAGACAATAAGTTTGCTGGAGTTCTTTGTACAGACTTCCCCACTTTGTTGCTGTTCCATAGATTCAAATACTAAGTTTCAACAAAACACCTACACTATTATACTTTAGCACAGACATAAACACAGTCCCTTCTAAACTTCTTTCAGAGATGATCTCAGTCTTCTTAGTGTGTCTATAACATGTAGTTATTGTCACCTGGGTTCTTCAGAGCTTGAGAAGGAGAACCCCCTTTCAGTAAACAAACAGTCTGAGTATCCCCACAACCAGCAGCATTCCGGCCCTTGGGCTAAGAGTGTCACTGGTCCTTTCAAGTGCTCCTGAATATCTGTAGCCTGTATCCAAATTGATACAGATATTGGGATCATCATATAAATTATTTCTTCCCACTATCCTTCCCCCAAATGCCTAGCTCAGGTCAGGTAGCATTCTCTTTAATGGAGAGAGAATCCTAGTTTAAAGCAGTTAACTAATAGGTAAGTGGAAACCCCACAGTCTGTGTAGTGTCCAGGGATGACAAATGCTCCCCTCCCATTTCTCCTCTAGGTCCATAAAACATACCATGCTAGACTCATCATTATCTTAGTATAGATATTTCCTAGTAAATAAAGCTGGAATTACTCTCATTTGCATCCAAAATTATACAGAGATTGGGACCCAGCTCTCACATCAGACATTGAGCCTACAGGCTGTCTAAAATTCTTATATTTATAACCTTTTCTTCCCTTCCCTGCCAGGTCTGATTGGTTCAGCTCTCAGAGGGTGACTGGGAGTGACCTGCCAGGTCAATTGCCCACAGTGAAATCTTCCTGTACAGCTATAGAAATGGAGCATGTCTAACTACTGCTGCACCCTCTTTCAGGATGTTTCTGGCTCTTCTAGCTGAGTTGCCCCACCCTGCATGCACGCAGAGACAGTATTCTAACTAAAATCCAAGCTTCCTCCCTGCTGCTTGTCTCCTTTCCTTTGGGCCAAACAAACTGAAATACTGCAGTATAACACATGTAAGTTACACATCCACAAAAGAGGTCAGAAGGAAGAGAAGAAATATAAGGTAAATGAATTCAGCTAAGTACACGGGGAAATACATATTAGAACAGCTATTTCGGATGTTGAAAGAGAATCAGAAATAAATAAGCACAATGAAACAGACAAGGCAAATATTCCATCATCATAAACTGGAGCGTTGAAAAAAACAAAGATTTTAGAAGCAAGGACTATTGAAAGTGGAAAGATTCCCATTTCAAATGGGCTTGGGATCAGCCCCACTGTAAAGAAAGCAAAACGAAAGGGAAAAGAAAACCAGGAGCCACAAGTTATGGTAGACTTTTGTTTAATTGAAAATGACATAACTGGCTTAAAACAATGTAGTGTCTGAAAGGCAAAGTCTATTGATACTGGAAGACGTGGTGTCATTTTGGACAATTTTCCATAGTGTCTCTCACTGTCTGGTTAGAATAGTGAGAGGCCTGACTGCAGAGTTCATTTTAGAGGCCATTCATTTACCTTCATTTGAGTTGGGTAGCACCGCAGTGGTGCAAAGAAAGGTGGAGCCTAAAACTATTATCTACCTACCTCTGATATGTCTGGAATAATGTGTTACAGTAGTGTGTCCATACGCTGTTCTAATGGGGCTCTGCACACTCATTTAATTCAGGTGATACATCTTACAGACTAAAAACTAGTGAGTTTCTGCCTCCTAAACCAATAGTTTTCTCCCTGCAGCCTCATAATTTCTTACAGATTGTCATTTTGCTTGTTATTGCTTCTTTTAAAAATGGGACTTCAACAGCTGATTTAAAAGGTATATTTCAGCTTCCTCTTTAAAGTATTACGATTATGATGTCTTTTGACAACATGCATCATAACTCTGTTAAGATTTTATATGATTTACAAAGTTTACAAAGTTTCTAGCATTAAATCTACGCTTGCTTTACTTCAAATCCTAGATCTTCTGCCAGTTTCCCAAATTTAAGCTGATCAGTTATATCTATTTTTGTGAGGTTTGGATACCAGGGTTAATAACACATTGACTTGTATTCCTTCGTATGTAAGGCACAAAGTATGAATCAGGAAAGCACTTAAACATATGCTTAAACCTATCCCTATTCAAGGCAACATTTTAGCATATGCTTAATATAAGAATATGCTTAATTGTTATTCTGAATAGATATGCTTTCAGGAATCTGTGCCCAAGACCCTGGTTGGTAAGGGTATTTTATACAAGAAATGAGGCCAGGACCAAGACTTAGGGTATGTCGACAGTTCAAGGAGCCATGCCTACGCTAGCACTCATCAGGCTGGCATACTAACACTGTAACTGTGAAGAGCTAGCTGTAGCCAGCTGTCCATAGGCAGTCATGCCTACCAGTCATAGCTGGTCTCAAGTGGATGTAGTCCAGGAATGAGCCAAGGGTCCGTACTGGAGGAACAGAAGACAAATGCCAGAGTCAGAGGGTCAGCCAAGGTCATGAGCCAGAGATGGAGCCAAGGATTGAAGCCAGAAGCTAGAGGAGAACAGGAACTGGAGCAGAGAACAAGACTGGAAGCAGGCTGGAATGGAGCCTGGAACTGGAACAAGGGTAAGCACAGCTGCAAGCATGATACACATTGAGTAGCCAATGATCAGCTGTGCAGGCCAGGTTTACAAGCAGGGCTGCTAAACCAGCATCAAGTCAGGTGCTGTGGATACTCCCTTATTTACAAGGCAGCACAACTGAGCTTATTTGTTGCCTAGCTGCTAATCCTCTCAGGGAGCAGGCCAGCAGCTGGTTCAGCCCCTGATACTAGCCACTGAAAGTACATATCTACATCTTGGTGCAGTACCTACCCAGGATGGCTAACCCCTCCTACTACCGTGACTACACTCTATTTTTAGGGTGCTAGCTCAGTGAGAGTTATCACGGGTGTCCTCTCAAGATGGAGATTACACTTCTAGCTGGAGAGAGAGAGAAACATAAAGAGTTGTCTGGAGATAGGCATTCCCCTCAGGAACTGCAACAAAGATGAAACCGATGATAAGAGAGTATATGGGGCAGATTTTTGCCCCTTTACTCACACTGAATAGCATCTTCCTCTGTAAATACTTCCACTGACATCAGGGGCTTCTAAAGGGGAAGCCATGTCTCACCCATACTTTAAGTCACAGAACATAGAGGATATAAATTAAGGGTTAACCTCTACCACACTTAAGCAATGGAACAGTACCTCACTCTAAAAGTAGTCCCAGTGAAATGTAGCTCCTTGCTTTAAACCTGCTTCAAGAGGAAGGGTTGGGGATTCATCTATCTCCAGACAAGGAGGTAAATGAGGAATCTATGTCCCTCTATAAGAATACTGAAATAGCTCATAGACTTATAGACTTTAAGGTCAGAAGGGACCATCATGATCTTCTCATCTGGCCTGCAATATGCAGGAGGTCTCCCACCCACTCCTGAAATAGACCCTAACCTCTGGCTGAGCTACTGAAGTCCTCAAATCATGGTTTTAAGACTTCAAGTTACAGAGAATCCATCATTTACTATAGTCTAAAACTGAAAAGTGGTCCATGCCCCATGCTGCAGAGGAAGGCGAAAATCCCTCAGGTTCTCTGCTAAAATGACCTGAAGGAAAATTCCTTCCTGACCCCAAATACGGTGATCAGTTAGACCCAGAGCATATGGGCGAGTCCCATCAGCCTCATTAAAAACTGAAGCAAAGTTTTTGTTTACGTGTTGGGCCATGTCTACATTATCTTTAATCTCCACCCCATTCTCAGTGTTTAGTGGTCCCACTTTTTCTTTCTTTGTTTTCTTTTTATTTATATGGCTATAGAACCTTTTTACTATTGGTTTTAATTCCCTTTGCAAGGTCCAACCCTCCCAGGCTTTTGGCAGTTCTCACTTTATCCCTACACGCTCTAACATCCCAGAAGTAGCTTTCCTTGCTGATCCATCCCATCTTTCATTCTTTGTAGGGTTTTTGCTTTTTCTTAATCACTTATTTGAGTTGCTTTCTCATCCAGGTTGAATGAATTATTTCCCCTTGTTTGGGATACAAGCTTCAGATAGAATAGCTAAGTCAAAGTCACAGGAGCTAAGCCTCATCATCATTCAGATCCTTAAATTCATCCATCCAATCCACTTACCTAACTAATTCCCTTCATTTTTTAAAGTTAGCCCTTTTGAAATCAAGGGCCCTAGTTGCAGATCTACTTTTGTTTATCCTTCCATTTAGTTTTAACTGAAATAGCTCATGCTCACTCAAACCAAGGTTAATTTTGTGGCTATTCAAGTGACCTTTTTATGTATTAGATAGCTTATAGCATTGTAGGTATGCATGGTGCTTATGAAAGGGATGAAGACCTTGCCCGAAACAGCCGGGACTCAAAGGACCTGATCCTGCAATATGGGCAGAACCTACACGCATGCAGACCCCCATGGAAGTTGTAGGAACGTACACACTTTACACGCTCAAGGCCTAAGATAACAGGGGGATACATTGCAATAAGTAGTTGCAAGGAGGAGGAGGAGGGCAAAGACAGTATAAACATTTGCATTTACATTTGTTAAAGGTTAATTTAAAAAAAAACTGTTAGTTCATTTCCATGTATAACTATACTTTACAAGCCTCCTTGAAGAAGTGATTTTACCCTTTTATTCATGCCCTGCTATGGAACCAAGACATCTGCTGAACCTTCTTTCCTTTCTCATCAGGAATACCTAATATGGTTTCCTTCCCTTCCCCTAGAGACTCTTTAGGAAATCGATCTTTTTCACATGTAGATTCATTAAGTAGTACTAAGTCCATCAGTCTGAGTGGAAGAACTTTGTCCCCTCACTTTCTTGTCTCTCTATATTACTTTGAAATTTGTCTTATAAAAGAAATCCGAGGTCCCCCGAATGTCCAACGCAGATTTTTTCTTTGCATTGAATCTTGCTTCAAGAAACTGGGCTATTTTCCTGATGACTCGTTTGTGGATGATGCCTACAGTATCAGGTCTAGACTAAAGTTCAGATAAGGTTTCGTTAAACAGCCTGTGATGTGGGAGGGGTTGCTTTACTCAGTGCTGCACAGCACTGCCTTCTGGCAATCCTGGGAATTAGCTCTGACAGATCCATGCTCCTTCCAGAAAACCTAAACATAATTTCCCCCTATTGTTACTCATACCTTCTTGTCAACTGTTTGAAATGGGCCACTGTCATTACCACTACAAAAGTTATATTTCCTCCCTTGGTATCCTACTGTTAATTGACTTGTCTCGTTAGACGGACCTCATACTTGGTAAGGCCACTCCCATCTTTTCATATATTTATACCTGCTCCAGTATTTTCCACACCATGCATCTGATGAAGTGGGTTCTAGCCCATGAAAGCTTATGCCCAAATAAATTTGTTAGTCTCTAAGGTGCCACAAGGACTCCTCGTTGTTTTTACTCCATCACTCCGTTTCTTCCTCTCTGCAGCTACTCTCTCATTGCAGGAACTGCAGCCTCCTCTTCATGACTCAGCCTTCCAGCCAGGTCACTCAATGGTTTCCATTGCCAAAGTCTTCCTTCAGCAACCTTACACATTCTTCCCATTCACTGCCACATAGTACCACTTCCTCAGTGACAGGCAGGGGAAATGAAGCCCACCATATACCCTGAGTTCCAGCTGTGGGACCCTCTAGCCAGCAGTCTAGGTCTGTCCCCCCTGGACCTTACTACCCTTTCCCTGATCCCTTTCCTTACCATCTGGCATTTCCCCTCCCCACCCTACCCCAACCCCTCCCCTGGGTTTGCCAGCTTTACCACTCCCTCCTCCCAGGGAGCAACTGTAGCCCACATGTCTCTGCAGCTTCCAAACACTCCTCCCTTCTCCCAAGGAATAACTTCAGCCTTTCCCAGCCACACCCTCTGCTTCCAATTTCCCATCTTTATACATCCAGCCCAGCTTTTTCCCCTCCCAGCAGGGCTCCCTCCCTGAGTCATGGGATTGCTTAGCCACCTGATTCTTCTCAGCTGTGGAAGGTTGGGTTAATTCCCCTCCCCCAATCTACATTAACCCTTTCACAGCCAGTGTGGGGGAACACAGCTGCACTTCTTAATGTTATCCAAAATGAAATACAACATCTCTAAAACTTCTGAAGTTCATCCCTCACTAGTCACTGCTAACAAATTATCCAGTCTATGAGAAAGTTAGATTTGTTAGGATTTCTGTGACTTAAATAACATAAAATCCCTGGTTCATTAAAACATTTTATCACATGTTATCACTGTGCATTCACTGTAGCCATTTTTAAAAGTAAATTATTTCTCTGCAGCATTTAACCCTGTTTAGTTTATGAGATGAGCTGTTCATATTCCAACATCTATTTATAGTTAGCAAAAAGCTGCTGAGCTATAGGACCATGTTTGGTAACAGGCATTGTTTATTACTCCGGAGTAGCCAACATGTAAGTTATCTACTGTTATAGACCAATGGAAGAAGAGAAGCTGCTATATGATCTAGTGCACTGGTAGTCAGGACATCCACTATATTCTAATACTGATTCTGCTTTGGAATTTTTATATGGCCTTGGGCCTCAGTGAGTGTCTGTCTGCCGATCAGTAAAACAGATAAAATATACTTACCTACATCCCAGAGGTGGGATGAGTAAATACATATTTAGTTACCTACATAAAATGGCTTCATTATCAGAGACATTGAGTTCCCACAGCTCCCATTGACTTCCGCGGATCTCTGGACTAAGTAGATCCCAAAGCAGAATTGGAGTTTAAGGCATTTAAGCACCCACAATCTTCTCTCAGGTAACTCAAGTGTCAGATTTCATCCCCAAATGTGGAACTAAGCACACCAATTTAGGCAACCAACTTTGGAAATGGAGTTTCCAGCATATCTAGGAACATCAGGCCATTCTTTTGATTTTTTTTTTTTAGTTTTAAATACGTTTAAAAATTATTCTCCATTTTAATCTTCCCCCATTTCAAATTTAGTTATTATAACCCAGCTATGTCCTGAGAAAAACCAAGGCAAATGCAATTCAGCGCTTTCCAAACCCAGGAGGAAAGAATACCAGATATTATGTACTGGATGGGATTGGGAGTATAAATGATTCTCTGCATTGCTATGTTTTATACTCAAAGTAAATCGGTTATCATCTTGTTTAAGCACTTTGGGCTCAATTCAGCCTTGCTGGTTCAGGGAGATGCAAATTTCCTCCCCCCAAGGTTAGACATGACCAGGGAAGAGTATAAAAATATTGCTCGGGCATGTAGGAATGAAATCAGGAGGGCCAAATCGCACCTGGAGCTGCAACTAGCGAGAGATGTTAAGAGTAACAAGAAGGGTTCTTCAGGTATGTTGGCAACAAGAAGAAAGCCAAGGAAAGCGTGGGCCCCTTAATGAATGAGGGAGGCAACCTAGTGACAGAGGATGTGGAAAAAGCTAATGTACTCAATGCTTTTTTTGCCTCTGTCTTCACTAACAAGGTTAGCTCCCAGACTGCTGCGCTGGGCATCACAACATGGGGAATAGATGGCCAGCCCTCTGTGGAGAAAGAGGTGGTTAGGGACTATTTAGAAAAGCTGGACGTGCACAAGTCCATGGGGCCGGACGAGTTGCATCCGAGAGTGCTAAAGGAATTGGCGGCTGTGATTGCAGAGCCATTGGCCATTATCTTTGAAAACTCGTGGCGAACGGGGGAAGTCCCGGATGACTGGAAAAAGGCTAATGTAGTGCCAATCTTTAAAAAAGGGAAGAAGGAGGATCCTGGGAACTACAGGCCAGTCAGGCTCACCTCAGTCCCCAGAAAAATCATGGAGCAGGTCCTCAAAGAATCAATCCTGAAGCACTTACATGAGAGGAAAGCGATCAGGAACAGTCAGCATGGATTCACCAAGAGAAGGTCATGCCTGACTAATCTAATCACCTTCTATGATGAGATTACTGGTTCTGTGGATGAAAGGAAAGCAGTGGATATATTGTTTCTTTGCTTTAGCAAAGCTTTTGACACGGTCTCCCACAGTATTCTTGACAGCAAGTTAAAGAAGTATGGGCTGGATAAATGCACTATAAGGTGGGTAGAAAGTTGGCTAGATTGTTGGGCTCAACGGGTAGTGATCAATGGCTCCATGTCTAGTTGGCAGCCGGTGTCAAGTGGATTGCCCCAGGGGTCGGTCCTGGGGCCGGTTTTGTTCAATATCTTCTAAAATGATCTGGAGGATGGTGTGGATTGCACTCTCAGCAAATTTGCGGATGATACTAAACTGGAAGGAGTGGTAGATATGCTGGAGGGCAGGGATAGGATACAGAGGGACCTAGACAAATTGGAGGATTGGGCCAAAGAAATCTGATGAGGTTCAGTAAGGATAAGTGCAGGGTCCTGCACTTAGGACGGAAGAACCCAATGCACAGCTACAGACTAGGGACCGAATGGCTAGGCAGCAGTTCTGCGGAAAAGGACCTAGGGGTGACAGTGGATGAGAAGCTGGATATGAGTCAGCAGTGTGCCCTTGTTGCCAAGAAGGCCAATGGCATTTTGGGATGTATAAGTAGGGGCATAGCGAGCAGATCGAGGGACGTGATCGTCCCCCTCTATTTGACATTGGTGAGGCCTCATCTGGAGTACTGTGTCCAGTGTTGGGCCCCACACTACAAGAAGGATGTGGATAAATTGGAAAGAGTCCAGCGAAGGACAACAAAAATGATTAGGGGTCTGGAACACATGACTTATGAGGAGAGGCTGAGGGAACTGGGATTGTTTAGTCTGCAGAAGAGAAGAATGAGGGGGGATTTGATAGCTGCTTTCAACTACCTGAGAGGTGGTTCCAGAGAGGATGGTTCTAGACTATTCTCAGTGGTAGAAGAGGACAGGACAAGGAGTAATGGTCTCAAGTTGCAGTGGGGGAGGTTTAGATTGGATATTAGGAAAAACTTTTTCACTAGGAGGGTGGTGAAACACTGGAATGCGTTACCTAGGGAGGTGGTAGAATCTCCCTCCTTAGAAGTTTTTAAGGTCAGGCTTGACAAAGCCCTGGCTGGGATGATTTAATTGGGGATTGGTCCTGCTTTGAGCAGGGGGTTGGACTAGATGACCTCCTGAGGTCCCTTCCAACTCTGATATTCTATGATTCTATGATTCACCAGCACTCCAGAGGTGCCCAGCTGGTGGAGGCTACAGTTGGGATGTTCTGGACATTCCCCAAGTACCCTAACTTCACCCCCTTCCCGGCCTGTACCTCTCTGTAATAAGTGAAGATGCTGGTGCCTTGAATACCTCTGCCCTTATAGGTTGTGCCTCCAGGAATCCTTCACCAGAGTCTGCATTAAAGGAAGTGACTCTGATCCCTGAGCTTCACTTTCAACTACTTATCATTTATTGTGGGTACGCTACAAAGCAGTAGAGAATATCCTTTAAGTAATGTGGTTATGCTACTGCAGCTATAGTAATTTATTTTGCAATTTACAGAAGGGCACTTACATTACATTTTTCACCAATAAATATTAGGAAAATATGCATACTGGTTGAATTGAAAAGTTGACTGTGCCTTAACAATTTAATAACTAGTAGATAAAAGACATCAGAAATATTGCTTGTTTAAATTTAACATTGCTTTAAAATACTGACTTTGGAAAGGGATTAGGATATAGATCAGGCCTTTATAGTAAGTGCTTTCAAGATCTGGGTTCATTAGCACTCCTCTCCATGTCTCCTACCTGAAAAAATATCTTGGGAGATTTATAGATTGATGTTTTTAAGATTATTTTTAAATCAGGAAGGTGAGGTGTTCACACATTCTGTACTTATTCATCATAAATGCCTAATGATAAGCAGGTCAAACGCATTATAGACAATTTTGCAAATGCCTTCCTCTTCTTTTTTCTTTTCCTAATTAGTTGATCTTCCCTTGCATCTAAGTCTGCTATAATGCAATAATTCTTCTTCCTTCTAGAAGCCAACTATCTCTCTAGAGTAGAAGTCCATTATCTCAGGAGACATAAGGGTTCAAAACTACGCAAATGTTCCAGTAATGTGTTTGTTCTTTTAACAAGTAGCATGGGAGGATTTGTGTTCATCTGAGTGTTACTGTTCCTGAGCCTGCAAGTCCTCATGAAAGCAAAACTTCCACATATTTTCTGTATGAGGATTAAAACCACAGCTCAGGAAAGTACTTAAACATGTTTACAATGATCCCTTATTCAGGACAGCCTTCAAATTTGTAATTAAATCCTATTGACTTCTGCAGGATTTAACATGGGCTTAAGTGCTTTTCTGAACCAGAGTCTGAACCAGATATGCTGTCTATATAATAGAAATCATAGAAACGTAGGATTGGAAGGGACCTCAAGAGGTCCTCTGGTCCAGCTATCTACATTGAGGCAGGATCAAGTATAACTTAACTCTCCCTGACTGATGTCTAGCTTGTTCTTAAAAACCTCCAATGATGGAGATTCCACAACCTCCCTTGGAAGCCTATTCCAGAGCTTACCTAACCGTATAGTTAGAAAGTTTTTCATAATATCTAAATCTACCTCGATGACTGTTTAAGCTCATTACTTTTTATCCTACCTGTGATGCTGACAGACCAGCTCAGGACAGATCCATCGGCCACTTCACTTCTATCAAGGTGAATATCAAAGGAACTAAATGTATTTAGCTGTATATTCAGGCCACTCCACTTGTGTGTTAGAGATCAAAGGAGATGTTAATTCTGTTGGTTTTGCCTATCTATATCCTGTTGTTTACTATTATATAACATTTACATTATGCATGCCCGGTAATTAAATAAGCCTAGAACAAAGCATGCGTTAATGTAAAAGTGTATTCAGGTGTTAGAACTTCAAGAAAAACAGGCCCAACAAAGAAAACAACAGAACGCCACTAGCCATCACCTTCAGCCCCCAACTAAAACCTCTCCAACGCATCATCAAGGCTCTACAACCTACCCTGAAGGATGACCCATCACTCTCACAGATCTTGGGAGACAGGCCAGTCCTTGCTTACAGACAGACCCCCAACCTGAAGCAAATACTCACCAGCAACCACACACCACACAACAAAACCACTAACCCAGGAACCTATCCTTGCAACAAAGCCCGTTGCCAAACTGGACAGTCTCTACGTAAAACAATAAATGGAC
The DNA here is from genome assembly GCF_965140285.1 of Lepidochelys kempii. Lineage (NCBI taxonomy): Eukaryota > Metazoa > Chordata > Testudines > Cheloniidae > Lepidochelys > Lepidochelys kempii. The sequence goes on from NC_136380.1 coordinate 183,418,718, forward strand.
ACAAATCAGACCTCAAGAATTATAACATTAAAAAAACAGCTGGAGAACACTTCAATCTCTCTGGTCAATTGATTACAGACCTAAAAGTGGCAATATTTCAACAAAAAAACTTTATAAGCAGACTCCAAGGAGAGACTGCTGAATTGGAATTAATTTGCAAACTGGATACAATTAATTTAGGCTTGAATAGAGACTGGGAGTGGATGGGTCATTACACAAAGTAAAACTATTTCCCCATGTTTATCTGCCCCCTTCATCCCCCGCTGTTCCTCAGACGTTCTTGTCAACTGCTGCAAATGGCCCACCTTGCTTAGCACTACAAAAGGCTCCCCCCCCGCACTCTCCTGCTGATAATAGCTCACCTTAAGTGATCACTCTGGTTACAGTGTATATGGTAACACCCATTGTTTCATGTTCTCTATGTATATAAATCTCCCCACTGTATTTTCCACTGAATGCATCCGATGAAGTGAGCTGTAGCTCACGAAAGCTTATGCTCAAATAAATTTGTTACTCTCTAAGGTGCCACAAGTCCTCCTTTTCTTTTTGTAAATACAGACTAACACAGCTGCTACTCTGAAACCTGTCATGAAAACTAACGGAATGTTCCTTGTATTGTTTTCTCTTATCTATTTCTATTATAATGTAATGGCAGGCATTTACATTATATATATATATATATATATATATATATATATATATATATCTTTAACTAGAAATGTTAATTCAAAACAATTGGCCATTGTGTGAGTAAAAATACTCATCAAATTATTGTCTGGCAAAGGAAGATCCTTGATCTCTGGACTGTTTGGGTGCTAACAAAGCAGAATAACTGAACAAAAAAGACAAAGATCCCCAGAATTATTCTGGGTAACCCTGAAAAGACTTTTGGGAATAGCAGAGATGTAATAAATCTGACATCATTTTGGATTTACAAACTTTGACTCATCTATTTCATCTGCTTTAACCTCTCAATATCTCATAACTCTCATTCTTTTTTCTCAGAGTGGTAACCGTGTTAGTCTGTATCAGCAAAAAGAACGAGGAGTACTTGTGGCACATTAGAGACGAATAAATTTATTTGGGCATAAGCTTTTGTGGGCTAAAACCCACTTCATCGGATGCATGCAGTGGAAAATATAGTAGGAAGATATATATACACAGAGAACATGAAAAAATCGGTGTTGCCATACCAACTATAACGAGACTAATCAATTAAGGTATGCTATTATCAGCAGGAGAAAAAAAACTTTTGTAGTGATAATCAGGATGGCCCATTTCCAACAGCTGACAAGAAGGTGTGACAGGTTTCAGAGTAACAGCCGTGTTAGTCTGTATTCGCAAAAAGAAAAGGAGTACTTGTGGCACCTTAGAGACTAACCAATTTATTTGAGCATAAGCTTTTCTGAGCTACAGCTCACTTCATCGGATGCATACTGTGGAAACTGCAGAAGACATTATATACACAGAGACTGTGAAACAATACCTCCTCCCACCCCACTCTCCTGCTGGTAATAGCTTATCTAAAGTGATCGCTCTCCTTACAATGTGTATGATAATCAAGTTGGGCCATATCCAGCACAAATCCAGGTTTTCTCACACACCCCTCCCCCTTTTCAAAAAACCACACACACAAACTCACTCTCCTGCTGGTAATAGCCCATCCAAAGTGACCACTCTCTTTACAATGTGCATGATAATCAAGGTGGGCCATTTCCAGCACAAATCCAGGTTTTCTCACCCCCCCCCACCCCCATACACACACAAACTCACTCTCCTGCTGGTAACAGCCCATCCAAAGCGACCACTCTCCCCACAATGTGCACGATAATCAAGGTGGGCCATTTCCAGCACAAATCCAGGTCTTCCCACTCCCCCCACACACACACACACACAAACTCACTCTCCTGTTGGTAATAGCTCATCCAAACTGACCACTCTCCTTACAGTGTGTATGATAATCAAGGTGGGCCATTTCCAGCATAAATCCAAGTTTAACCAGAACGTCTGGGTTACTAAATTCATAGTATCCAATTTGCAAATGAATTCCAATTCAGCAGTTTCTCGCTGGAGTCTGGATTTGAAGTTTTTTTGTTGTAAAATAGCGACCTTCATGTCTGTAATTGCGTGACCAGAGAGATTGAAGTGTTCTCCGACTGGTTTATGAATGTTATAATTCTTGACATCTGATTTGTGTCCATTTATTCTTTTACGTAGAGACTGTCCAGTTTGACCAATGTACATGGCAGAGGGGCATTGCTGGCACATGATGGCATATATCACATTGGCGGATGTGCAGATGAACGAGCCTCTGATAGTGTGGCTGATGTTATTAGGCCCTGTGATGGTGTCCCCTGAATAGATATGTGGGCACAGTTGGCAACGGGCTTTGTTGCAAGGATAGGTTCCTGGGTTAGTGGTTCTGTTGTGTGTTATGTGGTTGTTGGTGAGTATTTGCTTCAGGTTGGGGGGCTGTCTGTAGGCAAGAACTGGCCTGTCTCCCAAGATTTGTGAGAGTGGTGGGTCATCCTTCAGGATAGGTTGTAGATCCTTAATAATGCATTGGAGGGGTTTTAGTTGGGGGCTGAAGGTGACGGCTAGTGGCGTTCTGTTATTTTCTTTGTTAGGCCTGTCCTGTAGTAGGTGACTTCTGGGTACTCTTCTGGCTCTATCAATCTGTTTCTTCACTTCCGCAGGTGGGTATTGTAGTTGTAAGAATGCTTCATAGAGATCTTGGAGGTGTTTGTCTCTGTCTGAGGTGTTGGAGCAAATGTGGTTGTATCGCAGAGCTTGGCTGTAGACAATGGATCGTGTGGTGTGGTCAGGGTGAAAGCTGGAGGCATGTAGGTAGGAATAGTGGTCAGTAGGTTTCCGGTATAGGGTGGTGTTTATATGACCATTGTTTATTAGCACTGTAGTGTCCAGGAAGTGGATCTCTTGTGTGGACTGGACCAGGCTGAGGTTGATGGTGGGATGGAAATTGTTGAAATCATGGTGGAATTCCTCAAGGGCTTCTTTTCCATGGGTCCAGATGATGAAGATGTCATCAATGTAGCACAAGTAGAGTAGGGGCGTTAGGGGACGAGAGCTGAGGAAGCGTTGTTCTAAGTCAGCCATAAAAATGTTGGCATACTGTGACTGTGACTTTGTCCTCACCCATAACTATTTCACATTTGGGGACAATGTATACCTTCAAATCAGCAGCACTACCATGGGTACCCACATGGCCCCACAGTATGCCAACATTTTTATGGCTGACTTAGAACAATGCTTCCTCAGCTCTCGTCCCCTAACACCCCTACTCTACTTGTGCTATATTCATGACATCTTCATCATCTGGACCCATTGGAAAAGAAGCCCTTGAGGAATTCCACCATGATTTCAACCATTTCCATCCCACCGTCAACCTCAGCCTGGACCAGTCCACACAAGAGATCCACTTCCTGGACACTAATAAGCGATGGTCACATAAACACCACTGTATACCAGAAACCTACTGAGCACTATACTTACCTACATGCCTCCAGCTTTTATCCAGACCACATCACACGATCCATTGTCTACAGCCAAGCTCTACGATACAACCGCATTTGCTCCAATTCCTCAGACAAACACCTACAAGATCTCTATCAAGTGTTCTTAAAACTACAGTACCCACCTGCTGAAGTGAAGAAACAGATTGACAGAGCCAGAAGTATACGCAGAAGTCATCTACTCTGGGACAGGCCCAACAAAGAAAGTAACAGAACGCCACTAGCCATCACCTTCAGCCCCCAACTAAAGGGACTACAACCTATCCTGAAGGATGATCCCTCACTCTCACAGATCTTGGGAGACAGGCCAGTCCTTGCTTACAGACAGCCCCCCAACCTGAAGCAAATAGTCACCAGCAACCACACACCACACAACAGAACCACTAACCCAGGAACCTATCCTTGCAACAAAGCCCGTTGCCAACTGTGCCCACATATCTATTCAGGGGACACCATCATAGGGCCTAATCACATCAGCCACACCATCAGAGGCTCGTTCACCTGCACATCTACCAATGTGATATATGCTATCATGTGCCAGCAATGCCCCTCTGCCATGTACATTGGCCAAACTGGACAGTCTCTACGTAAAAGAATAAATGGACACAAATCAGACATCAAGAATTATAACATTAAAAAACCAGTCGGAGAACACTTCAGCCTCCCAGGTCACTCAATTACAGACTTAAAAGTCACAATACTCCAACAAAAAAACTGCAAAAACAGCCCATGCTTATGCCCAAATAAATTTGTTAGTTTCTAAGGTGCCACAAGTACTCCTCATTCTTTTTTCTGAGCAAATAGACTTATAGTTTACTATAGAATTGGCTGCCATTGCCATCGTTGTCTTTCATGGAAGATCTGGAGTACCAATTTATTTAGGGTAAGTGACTGGTCTGAAGCTGATGTGGTGTAGTTTTTGGTTTTAAAAACCTTTTATCACAAAGTTCAGTTTGTCTGGGTGGCAAGATAGGTTGTAGTGTCTAAGGGGACTGTTTGTGATTCCATGGTAAGACTGATCCAGGAGTTCACATTTGATACTAGCTTGGTGAAATCTAATTATACAATATATTACCAGTTAGGGGTGTCTGCCCTTGTTTTCTGACAGTCTGCCCTGAGATATCAGGGGATAGCCATGTTAGTCTGTAACCACAAAAACAACAAGGAGTCTGGTGGCACATTAAAGACAAACAGATTTATTTGAGCATAAGTTTTCGTGGGTAAAAACCTCACTTCTTCAGGTGCATCTGAAGAAGTGAGGTTTTTACCCATCAAAGCTTTTGCTCAAATAAATCTGTTTGTCTTTAAGGTGCCACCGGACTCCTTGCTGCCCTGAGATAGTTATTCACATGCTGAGCCACTCCAAACAGCATGGCACTGCCTTCAGCGGAGATAAAAGAATTGATCACCATTATTTTTATAATAGCCCTTAATGTATGTGAAGACTTACCAGGCTACCCCTCAGCCTTCTTTTCTCAAGACCAAACATGCCCATTTTTTAAACCTTTCCTTGTAGTTCAGGTATGAAGTATTCAGACGTCATGGTGCATTATATACCATCACCAGTTTGCCAAGAATCTGGTTTATCATCAGACCTGAGTGTTATGTATTTTTTGTTTTTGTTTTTTAGTACTGTATTTTACTGTGCTTCAGAAGCAGGAAGACAAAAACATCAAATCTGATTGTGCACAAGAACGGAAAGGCTGATTCCTGTTTTCAGTGCCTGAATTCTATGAATGCATGGGTGTAATTTGTATAGCAATGTATTAGAAAAACATGTGCAGGAATCCCATTATTACTTTAACACCCACACATCTTGTAAACTAATAATGGGATTTGTGTTGTATCTTCTGTACACTGTTCAAAAAATTTACCCTACAGCTTCCACTTTGCCCTTTAAAATCTTAATCAAGAAGCTGTCATTTCATATCCTTCTCTACACATTTTATTTTGCTTCAAGTGGGCCAAATTACTTCAAGATGTAACTACTCTAAAGATACAGGAGTTCCACCATGGATTGGTTTGCCCCAGGTTGAAACTAAAACTATTGCATTATCCTACCCTGGGATGAAAGAGTCTATGCATGTGTGTACGCCCACACATACAAAATAGGTATGTTTTCATAACTGATGTCAAGGCCTGTATAAAAGTTAATTGGCTGAAATCTTGCTAGTGCAGAAATTGTGTTTTAATTTTTACCTTTGTATGGTTCTCTTTTTGGCATTTATATTTAGAAAATGTAAAAAGAAAGCACTATAGGTAGGGTTTTTCCATGATAAAGATATAGTGATAAGAACAGAAAACAGCCCTAGTATTCCATAGATATAAGGCTAACAACACACGTGCAGGAACAAACATTTGGAATCTAACTGATCCATACTTACTACATCTACACATCCTACCAACGCACTCCTGCTAGGGACCAGGTCTTGCAACACTTACTCCTATGAACAGTCATTCACATAATTGTAATTGTGTTGAAGTTAATGGATTAGTCACATAATTAAGGCTGTGCAGAACTGGGCATCCACTGTTCTGCACACTACATTTAGGAAACAAGAGAATTGATAGTGAGATTTAATAAAGGTTTATAAGCCAGTGGGATTTAAGTACATGCTTTAAAATTAGGTTCATGTGCCACAGAACACTTCAACTACGCAACAGGCCATGCTGCCTGGCCTCTTTTCATGGTATCCCAATCACAAAACTCACAGAATCCGTTTCTCTTCCACCATGTGTACGGTTAATCTTCTGTTTCCAGAAAGGACAGAGCACAGGTATACAGCAGGCAGAGTCTTTCACACAGCTTCTCACATCCACCCAGTTCACCCTCTGAGCTCCACAAGTTACTGCGCCAATTGTCTCAGTAGAACCCACAATTACAACCCAAGTGTCAGTCATCCCCCTAACAAACTGGTTATTTGCCTGCAGCCTTTTCTGTGCTGCAGCAAGTTCAGTGACCAGGATGCTACAGCTAGCACTCTGTCACACCCTGCTGAAGTGCTTTCCCTGACATATCTGTGCACTGTCTTGACTCGGGGCCTCAGCGATCAGATCTGTTGTGCAAGAAGATGCCATTTTATATTCACTATTAGGTGTAGATCTCTTCTGGCCATTAAAGATCACCTGGTAGTCTTTGAGAGTGCATTGGTGTGAGACTTGGTGTTGTTGCCACATTTCAATTTGGGTGATATTTCCCTTCAGTTTAAGTCAGACCCGGTACTCCATCACTTCCTGTCCTAAATCATTGTGCAATATTGCTGTAGGTGGTTAAGTATTTGCTGTGCTTCATCCCAGAAGCAGCTGTATTTCAGTGACAGGTAACATGATCCAGATAAACAGAAGAGCTAACATCTGCTATCCATCTCACAGTATAGAATTAGGCTTAATTAATGTTGAAAATCACTTTAAGATGCTCTGAAGAAAAGGGCTATGAAAATAGAAAGTATTATTGTTATACTTACCGTTATTTTTATTATGAGATGCAGTATGAGAGAATACACAAGATTGGGACAACAAGTGGAATTACTAGAAGGTACATTATATAACTATATTGGAGATCCTATGAAAAGATATCACTGTTATCCACAGTTGCACTTTTTTCCATTTCACTAGGAGTTTAGCAATAATTGACCAGGTTATCACATAACTCAAGTCTTGTCATAGGTTGGAAGGTTATGTTACCTGAACTGTTTTTTGAAAACTTTTCCTCTTTTATGACATAATCCAAGAAATTCCAGTTTTTGAAATCTGAAAACCACAAACCGAGTATTTCTCTTTACAAAACCAAAAACATTTTTATTTTTGTTTAAAACAAACAAAACCAGAATATTTTTTAAAAAGTAAAAAAAACCTTCAGTGAAAATGTGCATTTAAAAAAAAAGTTTGATATGGGTAAAAGGTTGACCAGTGCTAATATAAAGAATCATAAGTGAAACAACCAAACCAGACCCTGACTAACTACAGATTATATGAACTGCAATTAGATGAAGTATTTTGTTTCCAAAATGAGACAAACTGAAGGGATCATGAAGAATAGTTGCATTATTTTTTCTAATAGAGAAGACTATCTGAATCTCATGTAAAGGTGCAATATCTATACTATGTCATGTGATGGACAGATTTTGCTTGACTATTATTAATCAAACACATATCATGCTGAAATTGACCTCATGATTCATACTGGGTAGCCTGAGTTTGGGTCAGCGGCTCCTGGCGATAAAGTGCTGTCTATACTGGTGCTTTTCAGTGCTAAAACTTTTGTTGTTCGGGGCGGGGGTGTTTTTTCACACATCTGAATGACTAAAGTTTTAGCACTGAAAGTGGCAGTGTAGACACAGCCTTAGATTAAATCTCAGAACAGATTTACTGTAAGAACAGTAGGACAACGGAACAGACTGCCTAGGCAAGTCATGAAATCTCTTTCACTGGAGGTTTTCAAAGAGAGGCTAGATAGGCATCCATCTTGGATGGTTTAGACACAACAAAATCCACATCTTGGCAGGAGGCTAGACTAGATGACCCTTGTGTTCCCTTTTAACCCTATGACTCTATACGTTTATAAAGGAGACACACACACAGTTTTCTGAAGCTGGCCTTTTATAAAGTGACCAAAATTGACTTTTCTGATTTGCTGACAAACTCCTTACATTTTCAGACCCAACCTGAATATTTTTCCTTATGTTTCAGTTTGCTGACCAAACAAAAAAAATCATCTATTTATCCAGCTTTAATTGTGATGCACTTAGATATTATGGTAATGGGGCCACAAACACCTAACATAAGATGCCTCCCCATTTCACAAAAAGCATCACATAGTTTGGTGCAGCTGGCAATCTTACTACAGGAGAATTGTGATGAGAACACTTGTGTCATTACAGTTGAAGATACTGGCAGAACTGTTTGAAGAAGTTGGTATGTTTGGCTGTAGCCCATGTGATCATTCCTCTGTGAGCAAAACAGTTCTTTCAAATTTTTACACCAAAAAAATCATTTCAGAATAATATTCTAGAACTTTCCAAACAAGCGTCATTATTTTAAATGGAAAATGGCAACAAGCACCTTGTATAAAAATAACATACATACAAAATATTAGTTTATCGTGATACTGTTTTCAGCAGTATTTAATTTCTGGCATTTTCAAAAATTAAGAACACTTCATAATTCATATTTACTTTGCTAATTACATAATTATTTAAAAATTAATTAACAACTTCTTGCAGGTAATTATGTTAACTCTTAATTACTGCACCTACATTTTGTTAGTAACTGAAAACTAGACAAACAAATATGAAGACGAGTAGGAATTGTACATGCTATACTAAAATCATGCTATTTTACGTGGAGTTAACAATCCCTAATAAGAATAATCTACAATATTATCCATTAATCCACACAGAGAAGAGGACAGCAGCTCAACTGTAAGTACTCAAAGTATAGTAGACCTTCAAGTTTGAAAGTGGAAGAAAAATTATGAGCAACATGTTGACCATTCTTCAAGAATGGTTGGGAATAAGTATAGTTTGCTAAACCCCCATGTTTCTATAACTCACTATAGTCTCTTTTTGAAAGTTATTTCCTGAAGAACACATGGAAAATATTTTTACTGGTTTGTGTAGCACAATAACATAAATTAGGGAAGAATGATAAATAGACTGTTCTAAGTCAGTTATAGCAACACTACCACAGCTTTCAGGACAAGTACCTTTGTACTGAGAGATTATGCCTAGCCCTAATGTGTTATGGGGAATTGGAGGAAGTAAGGATTGTCCTTTTATGGCTGTGTTAAGGGCAAGCATTGCCCTGTGCTTGGTGGAATGTTGAGGAGTCACAGGAAACATCAAAAGCAGAGAGTCAGAAGTAAGTGTAGCTCCACCCTCTCTGTGTACAGTGTAATTCATAAAGGGGTGTCTCAGATTCTTCTTCTCTGCTTCGCCTACTGGTGGGAAGGTTTTGAGCCCAATAAACTCCCCAGCCATATTCCTTCTGCTGCTCCCACTACAGATTCTCCTTCCTGATGAAGCCTCCTTTCACCAGCCAGCAAAGAGGAAGGAGAAGGAGTTCTCTGAGGAAATTGAGCTACCCCAACCCAGGGAAGGGAGTAAATGGGGAACTCGCCATCTGCTTTTGCCAGAAGAAAGGAAAGTACACTCATGTAGAGAGTCATAGAGTTTAAGGTCAGAAATAAGAACCAGACCATCTGGTCTGGCCTCCTCTATATCATAGGCCACCAACCCCCTCACACTAACCCTAACACTCAAAATTAGACCAAACAATTACAGTTTTCAAGAGACTAAACTATCATGTGCCCCAGGCAGAGAACAGGAGGGACTGAGGTGCACCAATGCCTGAAGCCCCTGCAATGGCAGGGAACTGCTTAATTGTGTTCACTGTGATTTTAATCTTTGATCTCAACACTTGAAATTTGTCTTTGATCTCTGTCATATACATTCAGTAATTCAAATTATTTGGGAGCTGTAACATGGGCACTGTCTCCTCATTCTAGTGCTTTTTTTCCCAAGAGCAGTCTTTGCTTTCTTAGGGTAAAGTCTATTGCACTTACCCACATTAAGTACTCCCATTTACACGTATAGTAAAATCCTTCATGAGGATGGGAGAATCTGGTCATTAGTAAGCAGGCACATATATTTATGCTTTAAACATATTACATTAAGCCCAGGGTTTACATTTTTGAGTGACTATGTTCTTACTTCTTTTCTTGATCCTTTTCTTGGAGAAATACTCTTTTGTGGTTTTAATCTTTAATCCCCACAGACTGGAACTTTCAAAATTGTCCCAGAATAAGGATGAATCAAGCACATAGATTTTGTTAGACTTAAATAAAGGTTCAATCTTATTTACAAGGAACCTTTTTTTAAATATAGGTCCTGAAGTATAAAATTAAACTGCCTAGGCTGCACATGAATTACCCAGATGTATAAACTAATCTAAAAAAAAGCAGTGTGTAATCCAGCAAAAAACAATAAAACTAATCCAAGCTGAGAACACTGAACCCAATACGTCACTGGAAATTAAAAATAATCAAAGCTAGTTGCCACCGGAGTTGATGACAAAGTAATAGGTCTTACTTCTGGTGTAGTGAAAACAATCAGCAACATCTAGATCCATAGTTTTGGTCATCTAATCTTGCCACATTTTAGATATCCTGGTTGAGATTTTCGAAGCTGACTAATTTTAATGGGAGTTGTGTGATTAAATCCTCCAGGTGTCTTTGTAAATCTCACCCTCTTTTTTAAAAGGCACTCACCACCAGCTATATTTCTGGGAAAAAGTTTCTAAACCACTCTTCTGAGAATTAAATCAAATTTACACAAAAGTCTACCTAAACCCTGTAAACAATTTTTGTGTGTTTGTTCAACTGCATATAACTGAATATCCTGTTGAAAGACAATGTCAACTATTATTTTTAAGAGAAATCAATTTCTTACTTCTTTTCATTGGTTGGTTAATCCATTTCCCTTTTCAGAAGTAAAGGATAACTTTGTCAGTCCTTTCGGACCTTAATGTTAGATAAATGGGAAAAAAGAAATGCCAACTAAACTACATTAAAGAATGCCAACACATTATATTATCACCATGACTTTTTACCCACGACTCTTTCCTAAACTGATTTTGCAGGTAAACATTTTCAACTGTAATAAAAACAAAACCCTTTGAGAAATTAAACATGCACAAAACATGCATTATTCCATTCCATGCTGCTCCAAGCGTAGGAGATGCCATGAGCTAACTGAACTCTTCAACTATAATGATAAAAGTAACATCTAATATGTTCTACCACAGAGCACTAGAGGAACGTGTGTTGGGAGGGAAGAAATTCTTATTCCTAGTGGCCTGTGTTACTTACTTCACTCCTGTCTATATAGCATAAAACTTGATAAGACAATTCCAGCAGTACAAATTAAAGTTTCTGACTATGAATTATTTGACTTTAAGTAAATTTCACTATTTTATTCTATTTAACCTCAGACATATTTTAACTGAAAATTAAGGTTGCAATATAACATTACCATTACAAATTACAAAAACATACCAAGAAGGTTCCCATTAATAACACTTTAGCATTACAAAGTATGGAAACAGTCGGTTCAGCTAAGGTGGATAAAGACTGCAATACCCTTTCAGTTCATCTATTTCCTTCAAAATATCCATATGTGAAAATTCACATTAGATAACAGATGAAGGAGAACCAGACTTAATCCCTATTATAGAGGAACTAGTGCATGCAGTTCTAAAACTAAATATTAAAGATGACTGTCACCTTAGGCCCTCTAAGTTCAGTTTTCATCTGTGATGTTTAGGTATTTGACATCTTGCTTGTCCGAGTGTGGCCCTAGAAATCACAAACCTTATGGGAGAGGTCTGCTTAGTCTATAACGCATAAAGGGCTGAATTTATTCTTTTCTCCTCTTCAGTCCGTCACAAATCACAGGACAGAGAGGACTTGAATAGAAGATCTTTGAAGGCAGTGGAGTACTAAGAACCCTCTATCCTGTTCTCCATGAAGCTGAGCATCATGCATTCAGGTCAGAGATATATGTTTTGGAATGCTGATTAGACAAAGTGCTTGTTGAAAAGATCCCATGCTGCAGACCACCAGAGGCCTCAGAGCTACAGAATTGTGAATATTTCACTCTTACTACTCAGAAAAATATTGCCTAAATGTTGTCGTTGGGGGTGTCTGAGGAAGGATCGACAGACTTTTTTGGTTGGTGCATCTGAATAGTTTGAAAAGGGAAAACTCTTAACTAAATTCTGTGAGTAAAATTCACCCATCTTGTGTTTACCACTTGCACAGGAGAGAGGAGGGGATAATGTGGGCAGAGTCACCCGCAGGGGTGCCTGGGAACAGTATGTGCAGTAGGAAGGGCCCACTTAGAACAGCATGCTAGACTGGAGGAGCTGTAGATTCAGCATCCTACACCACAGACATACAGGGGCTGTAGTTCCTATTTCATCCAATACATTGGAATAGTACCAGCAGGGGAACTACACAGCAGCCCTCCTCTCCAGGGTTGACTATCAGGACTTTATCTCCCAAATTACTCAGCACTCTGCCTAGATAAGGTCAGATTTTCAAGATCTCAGAACCCATTTTATCACCTAAATAAGGGGCTAGATTTTCTGAAGAGCTCAGCACCCAGCATGCTTATTTTGCTGTCCAAATGGAAGAGAGTTCTCTTGAAAATCTTGCCTGAATAAAATAAGTGCTTTTAATGTGACTGCTTGTTCTAGCCACACAGCACCTCTAGTTTTCTTTCACTGCTTAACGCACTCAAAATTGGCTACATCCAAATAAGGATTTCTTGGCCATCCCACATATGAAATCAAATGTACAGTCTGCCTTCTCTTGAATTTTGACAATATAGCTGTAACTTTTGTTTGCCAGGATATGTAGGAAAGCACTGAGAGGAGTTTTTGCATATGGTCTGCTGGACAGAAAGCCCAATGGAATGCTAAACCATTGTTACTAAGCTCCCAAGCCACCTCTACATGCTATGAACAATCATTTGTCTGGATTCTAAGCCTTTTATTACGAGGATATATTACACAGTGGACACCTTGTGGGTGGGATCACCTGGGTTGTTGTTTTTTATGAAATAATTAGCAAACCCAGTTACGTGAGCAGGTGATGGTTGGATTTCTTGAAATATTTTATTATCCTGAATACAGTGCAGAGCTGCACTGCCTCAGAGGGAGCAGCAGGAGACATTCTGCCTCTGTGAGGCACAAAGATTCCTGGAGCTCCGAGGTACACACGGGCTGAATGCCTACTGCTGCACTCCATTATGTGATAGGTCAGCTCCACTGGCCAATCACTAAGTGGGGTAGAGCTACAGCCATGCTTTGTGTTCTCCACTTTCTATTTAGAGTGCTGTCTGCCCTGGAGAATAGAAAGGGAGCAGTCTCTGAACTTTCTGAGTACAGAGACTAGAACTCCGTCTCACATATATGTGGGCCACACAAGGTGTGGGTGTGTTCGGGGGGTGGAGAGAGATGAGGGAACACTATGCACCTGTGTAGGGTCTAGATGGAATCTGGCCCTACGAGACCCCCTTTAAGTAAAGTTACCTGGCCAAATTCTGCTCTCAGGCCAATGTAAATCCAGATTAATTCCACAGAATAGAGTTACACTAGTATAAATCTGGAGCGAGGGCAGTGTCAGGTCCATGATTTAAGAAAGAGAGGATTTCATGTCACTCTTTATGAAAGGACTCCCTGATTCCTTGAGCATCATATCAGCATCAGGTACATGGCAACACAAGATTGTTTTAATATATCATCAGAGAAAGCATTCTAATCACCATCTCTTCCTATCCCCACCACATCTCCATACAGAAAAAAAAATCACCTCCTGCTCCTCCCTGCAATGCCTCACTAGGAAATGCCAGAACAGAAAAGGGTGGTATGATTTAAAATAGAATATACTAATTCCCTCTTAACAATGCTGTGAAGGCTCCTCGCTTCAATTGGTTTCCACCCCCAAAAAACACCCCCACAACCAGAGATGCTAATTACTAAGGCCAGATTCTACCACCTTTATTCTCTGATTAGAACCTTGTGAGTAGTCCCTTCATCTGTGAAAAGGATGACACAAATAAGTGTGAATAAGGGTATCAGAATCTGATCCTAAGAATTCTTTTCAACATTAAAATACATCAAACTTCCCACACAAGCCATTGAAATGCAGGCTATTACAACACAAGAGTTAGATATTTTCCTTGCTTGCTGAACACAAATGAGATATACACACAAATATTCCTGTTGCTCCAGGAAAAAGGAGAGCATCATATGACACCCAAGTCTATAAAATAAAAACAGTGATTATTCTAAACATTGGGAAATTCACAAAGAAAAGGGAATTTGAGTTAACCCATCTAGCATGGCTTACTGCTGGAACACCTCCTTTTGGCCACATCTGGGGATTAGCTCTGCAAGGCCAACACCCCTTTCTGCAGTTGCACTCCATCACTCTCTCAGTCTCAATCTCTTGGGACTCAATTGCTCCCTCTTTCCAGCTTGGCCCTCCAGCCAGGTCACTGTAGATCTTCTGGAGGAGATGTGGGGGGGGTGCATATCAAAGCCTATTGGGAACCGCTTTCCCAGGCAGTCTTCTATTCCACTGGCCCTTAACAGTGCCACTTCCCCAGTAGCAGGTAGCTACTCTAGGTTCCAGCCCAGGGACCCAATCAGTAGGCAAAGTCTGCCCTATCCTAAACCTTGCTATCTTTTCTCTGAGTCTTTCCTATACCTTCTACATTATACACCACTCCCCATCCCATCTCTAGCTTTGCCAGCCCAACTTCCCCCCTCCCAAGGAATAACTGCACATTAAAACGCCATAGGCCCAAAACACATCTCCCTTCCCCAACTTCCCTGCAACCTAAATCTCCACCATTTACAACTTAATTGGCTGATTTGGCCCACTTGTCCCAATTCAATTTTTTCAGGACTAGTATGGGAGTGCACCCCATCACACCATCAGAATTTAATCTGAAGTTATTGATACTCCACAATAGGATGCTGAGGTGAGTAAGTCAAACAAACAATATTTGGCCCAGTTTACCAGTTGGTTAAAATGTTATTGAAAACAAGAACAAGAAATTCTCAGAAACAGGCTAGAAAAGTGAAGCCAGTGAAAATTCACAGAGCCATTCACCTATGCAAATTCAATTGCAGAATCAAGGCCCTATTTTGGAAGTCAAAATGTATCTTTAAAAATGCACCCAATTTAAGAAAAATATAACTTAAAAAAAAGAGTAATCTAACATGTCAGTGCATTGACTTCAGTGGAGTTACTCCTCATTTACACTAAAATAGAGCTCAGGAACCATCTCTATTTATAGAGTCTTCCATGCCCTGTAGAGTCATTTTGTCTAACAAGGATAGAGCTAGATACACCAGAGTGCTATGTTGACAGGCAATAGAATGATCATTTTAAAAAGGAATAAATAAATAAATTGATATTCCTGTTCATTGCAGCTATGAATTTGAATCAGGACATCACAGAGCAGAGTTTTATCACCAGCTCAAGCATAGTATTTCTGGGGTCCCTTCAACCAGACTAGATGTGCACTGGAATTCTTTTTATGGAATGAAAACATAAGACCAGGGGAATTTAAAACGCCTCTATAGCACTAAGCTGATTCATATTGCTAGAATCACAGTTGGCATTAGCAACTTCTGTGAAGAAAAATAAAAGGATAAAATAAAAGCAAAGTTTACAAGAAACCTAAATCACGCTGCACTTTTTTTCTAATCCATGTGCCCCACTGAAAAATTGCCTTTTATAGATTTAGTACAGATTTTTATTTACAAAAATTTTCTTCTGTTTAATATGCCAGTGAAGAAAAAAAAATTCCTCCCCACCCAAACAAGATATTCTGTTTAGATATCCCAAAATATTTTAAGCAATGTTGAACATATTCTGTATTATATGGGTTACCAAACAGTGCTCTCCTGACTTTACTAATAGAAAAAAAACAATCTTGTTTGAAGAAGATCCAGTACTTACATATTTTCATTAAATGTTTCCATTGAATTCAAGTCAAATTTTAGAATTCAGTTAAAATGCTGAGTGCCCAGCTTTCCTACATGGCTTTCCTACATTTCTCAACACAAAGGTGAAATCAATAAGCTAAAGATATAACAATGTTTTGACATTTTCTTAACAGTTTTAATTGTTCAAGGAAATAATTCTACTGAAATTCTCTCTGAGCTGAAGGTTTAGTAGCTTGGTGCCACAAGCTTCAGTTGAAAACGATTTAAGAATGCTTTTGAGGTTTTCTCAGAGTTTTGACATGACAACTCTGCTATTGGAAAGTTTCCACAACAAACACCTCCCCCCACCCCCCCTAAAAGTAAAATGCATAGGTTTAACATATGCATGAAGACGATATGTGGGCATAGGTTGTGTAAATTAATGCAGATTGGTGATAATCAAATACCATATGGAATGTACAAAAGAAATTGTTTCAAGTGGAATTCACATATTTCCTAGTTACAAAACAGTCACAGTGTCCACTCTCTACCAATAGTCCCAAACAGCAACAAGAGAGGAGAAACATGCCACAAACACATCCTGTGTATTCCAATGGCTTATTCAGCGCCCATGTCCACAAACACATTTATTTCAGAGTTTTCCTTTTCCTTTCCACATTTCTAATCAGAAAGAGAATGTAAAAGGTAGGACTATGGTGTGTAGTACAAAATATTTCCCAAAATAATTATATCATATTTGCACTAATTGACTATCAGCAAGAAATAGTGGAAACTGTGCCCCAATGTATTGCCTAACTCAGAGACAAGGTGGGTGACGTAATATCTTTAGTGGACCAACTTCTGTTGGAGAAAGGGACAATCTTTCCAGCTTACACATAACTCTTTCTCAGTTCTGGGTGATGTACTCGGAGTGTCACAATAGGGCCTTGTTTACACTACAAAGTTTTGTTGACAAAAGGCAGCTTTTGTTGACAAAACAGTAAATGTGTACACACCGCAATGCGACTTTTGGTGGCTAAAAGGCCCGGTTTATTTGACAAAATAAAAGCACTCCAACAAGAGACGTAAGGCTTTTTGCACAAAATTTTTGTCAACAAAGTGCCATTGAGGACACCACACTTGATTTTATTGCTTTAATTGGCCTCCAGGTGTCCCACGATGCTCATTGTGACCTCTTAGAAGTTATGGGAATTTTTGAAATTCCATTTCCTGTTTGCTAGGCGTGGAGAGGTCTCATCGCATCTTCCCAGGTGACCATTGCAGGTTATCGCAGCGAACACTGTGGAGAGGAGGCTGTGAAGTCCCACCTGCCCTTGAGCTGTAGGAATTTTGATATCTACGGGCAGATTTCTCGAGGCTTGTGCGAAAAGAGCCATGATCAGGACACACTGCAGTGCAGAGTAAAGATAAAGGAGGTGAGCCAGACGTAGCCTAAGGTGAGGGAGGCAAACCATCGCTCAGGTGCTGCATCTAAGATCTTCCTGTTCTATAAGGAGCTGGATGCTATCCTTGGTGGTAACCCCACCTCCACTGCCAAGAGCCCCATGGATACTTCGGCAGGCCTGGAGGTGGAGGAAAGAGGACCTAACATGGAGAGCAAAGTCATTGATGAAGAGGTGGAGTTGGACAATGATTGGAGCTCTCAGTGGGGTCAACCGGAGGGGCAGGCAGCCAGGAACTGTTCACCACTCCGGAGGTGTCAAGCCAGTCTCAGCAATTGCTCTTCAGGGTATAGAAATGTACAAGGCTGGCTGTGTTTCCATGTGCTGGACATTCCCCTGTACAGCCAATCAGTACGGTGGAACAGGGTGTTGATGCAAGCCGAAATCTCACAGGAATCCTCCAGAGAGATCTCCAGGAAAGTTTTGTGGAGGGACTCGATAATCCTCTGACGAAGGTTCCTTGGCAGAGCTTCTTTGTTCCTTTCTCCATTGTAGGAAACTTTCCCATGCCATTCAGCAATCACTTGTGCAGGGACCAAAGTGGCACACAGACGAGCAACATAGGGGCCAGGGCGGAAGCCACAAGCATGTAGTAGATGTACCCTCGCTTCCCTGCTTACCCTCAGCAGTGAGATGTCTGCTACAATGACCCCTGCCTGTGGGAAAATTTTAAAATTTCTCTCTAGTTGGCTGCACCACAACCCTTGCAGAGGGCTCTTTTCCCCATGTAGAGTGCCCCCTCCCACAGCCAACACTCACCATGCTTTGGGTGTTTGCAGAGATGTGTGCTTGCCAATGGTCAGTGAGAAAGTGATTGCTATGTTACTAGAGGTGTCTTTTACTGAAATGTTTCATGAATTTTATAATCATGCTTCTATGCATTGTTCCTTGTGCTTCAGCAGATGTGGCCTTCAGGAACACCCCACACACACTGACCGAGCATCTCCGCTAGATAAGAAAGCACCCAAGATGTAGCAAAGACAACATGTTCCAGGAAATACTGCATTTCTTCAATGCAGAGAAAAGGGAACACATGGAGTGGAGGGAAGCCAAAAGGCAGGACAAAAAAGAAAATCAAGTTTGTTAAGGATGCTACCGAGCGGATGATTAAAGTCACGGAGGAGCAAACGCAGATGCTGAAGTCCGTAATAATGCTGTAGACTGAGCAGATGCATGCCCACCCTCCCCTGCAGCACATTCAGAACTCTTTTCCATGCCCCCCATCCCCCAACTCCACCCACACAGTCCATTCCACTTTCCAGGACTTCTCTGTTTTCCCTTCACTCCACCCCCTCAGACAACTTTCAAAATGATAACTGGACCTACACACAGCTGTGAAAGTCTGCCATTCTCTGGTACCTCCTTTCCCAACAAGCATCTGTGTGTGTGTGTGTGTGTGTATTGTTCCTTGTGGAATAAAAGCAAAGTTTTTGAATGGTAACTCATCTTTGTTTCCTTCATTGAGATAGCAGGCACTACCAAAACATACACAGGCAGTTTAATCATTTGCTTACTGGAATATAAGGCCCCAAATGTCACCATTGCTTCCTAGGAAAACTACATGCACTGTAACATTGCAGCACCAATCACAGAGATTACATTACTGGTTCTCATTTTCAAAAAGTGTTGTCTCAAAGCCTCCCTGATATGAATTGCTTCCCCTCTGGACTCCTTTGATAGCCCTGGTATCTGGCTGCTCCAAATCAGCAGCCAAGCAGTCTACCACAACACTCCACCCTTGAGCAAATCTTTCACCCTTAGCTGCACAGAGATTATACAACATACAACATATGACTATGACCATGAGATTATTATCCTCATTGAGGTGGAACCTATCAGAAAGGCGTTGCCAACACACCTTTAATCTGCCAAAGGCACATTCCAGTATCATCTGGTACCTACTCAGCCTGTTGTTGAACCCCTTCTTACTGCTGTCTAGGTTTTCTGTGTAAGATTTCATAAGCCACGGCTATAAGGGGTACACCGGGTCTCCCAGGGATCACTATGGTCATTTCAACACCCCCACTGTAATCTTCTGGTCTGGAAAGAAAGTCCCTGCTTGTATCTTTCTATACGGCCCAGTGTTCCTGAAGATGTGTGCGTCATGCACTTTCCCGGACCACCCTGCTTTAATGTCAGTGAAATGCCCATGGTGATCCACAAGCACCTGCAACACCATGGAGAAGTACCCCTTCCTATTGATGTACTCCATCGCAAGGCAGTCTGGTGCCAAAATTGGAATGTGTGTGCCATATATTGCCCCTCCACAGTTAGGGAAACCCATTTCTGCAAAGCCTTCCACTATTTCATGCACATTTCTCAGAGTCACAGCCCTTTGTAGCAGGATGTGATTAATTGCCCTGCACTCTTGTGTTAATGCAGCCCCAAGGGTTGACTTCCCAACTCCAAACTGACTCGCGACTGACCAGTAGCGGTCTGGAGTCACGATCTTCCACACAGTGATTGCCACATGTTTCTCTACTAATAGGGTGAAGCTCTCATTGTGGTGTCCTTGCGCCACAGTGCTGGGGCGAGCTCCGCACACAGCTCCAGGAAGGTGGCTTTCTGCATCCAAAATTTCTGTAGCCGCTGTTCATCATTCCATGATGATAAGATCCTTCCATTCAATGCTTGTTTCCCAAGCCCAAAAGCGACTGTCCACCCTCTGCAACTTTTATGTGAATGCCAAAAGTAATCTAAAGTTGCTCCTATCCATACCACACAGTATGTCAAGCAACAGGGAGTCTTCTTCAGTTAGGAACTTTGCAATTAACTGCACTGTCATCCATGATGTCTTCATAGCAGCTATGAGAGCATAGGAAAGCAGTGCAGGAGCCATCCCTTCTCACAAAGATGCCGGGGTGCACAGCAAAGAAGAGACATGAAGTGAAAGAAAGCCAGAAGCCGATGGAATACTGGAACAGAAAGAAGTGCATTACGGGACATTGAGCCTGGTCCCAAGATGTGTCGAATCCACTCCACCTTCCCACAAGACCTTGCAGCAGAAGGTGTTGAGCGGGACTGTGGGATAGGTACCCACAGTGTGCTGCTCATACTCTCGATGCTAGGGCCCCAAGTATGGATGCTCCCTGCTGACAGAGGGACTGAGTGTAAACATGAAATATGAATTTTTATTATAGCGCATTTTGAGTGTCAACATGACTTTTGTTGACAAAACTCTGTAGTGTAGACACCTCTCCAGTCATAGGAGGGAAAGGGGAAAAAGGGCTGGGAGGAGGGTGTGGCAGTCTATACTATTATGGTCACAACTTTTACAAAACTATGATGAGCTTTGTAGATAGTATGCCTTGTGAGAAGTCATTTGAAAAGTCATAATCTACTGAACATTATTATCCAATTGAAATGTATAGCAATACTATGTGTAAAGTTATAAGTTTTACAGTATGATGTTACTAAAGTATGTTATAACTCTGGGGAACCCCCAGTCACCCAGCTCCTCAGAAACAACAATGCAGTGACCAGCACCCAGCCAGCTGTTAAATAGCCATTGTCCAGCAGAGGGTAAGGGAAACAAGAAATGTACATTGCATAGAGGGATGATTCAGATCTCACGTATGCAACAGACTGTTAGTCGCCTGCATCCCAACTGAGGGTCAAACTCAAAGAGAGGAGGAGGGTATGAAATACAAGACAATGGCTTCCTCATTACCTCTCTCCTCCCGTACCTCTACTCACTGCTACAATAACCTTGTTTAACTCAGGTATTCTCAGTGATATGTTGCAGTTCATTGCTAAGTGAATAGACTGCAAGCAATTGAGTTCTAAAGGGAAGTTGTTATGTTACAGAAGTTCTAATTACAGTGAAATTTACAATTACTCTTTTGCTGAAAATAATTTTTAGAGTCACTTCATTGTACTGACTTTATTTGGCTCAGCCACTTAGTCAGACACCACATTATGGCCTGCTTTACTACACCAGTTTTACATTGGTGAAATTCCTGCTTTTCACCAGGGTAAGGAAGATCAGAATCTGACCTACTATCTGTAATTTCTATAAAAATTGGATGATCAGGCAACAGACTCATCAGACTCATTCCGTTCAGCAATATTGATGAGTTAAATTATTGCAAAAGATACTTAGGCACCATTCAATTCAGTGTTGCAATGTCTAACTGACTTAGGAGCTAAGTCTCAATTTCAAAAGTGACTTGGGCCCAGATCCTCAAAATGGATTTAGGCATTTAACTCCCATTGAAACCACTAGCTGCCTATCTGCACATCTGAAATCAATGGAAGTTAGAACGTCTAAATCCCTTGAGGATCTGGGCCTTAAGTGCTTAGGAGCTTAAGTTTCATTGAATATTAGTGACCCTTAGACTCCTAAGTCAGCTAATCAGATTTTTAAAAGGCAGTTAGGCACCTAACTTTGCAGATACGAGCCTAATGGGATTTCCAAATCAACTAGGTGCTTACCTCAGTAGGAGTTAGGGGCCTAGGCTCTTTTGGAAATCCCAGTGGGCACTCAAATGTCTTTAAAATAATACAGCCCTTAGGTATTTGTGAAACTTTTGCCTATTTTCAAGAAGAAATGTTTAGTATGTATACAGGATTTAAGCATATTGAAGAGAAGGCACAGAACTTACATTAAAGGCAGACACAGACTGCTCAGGCTTCTGGAAACACCAGAATAGTCCACAAGTGAACCAACCACTCTACACAATGCTAGAAGATTTTGTAGCTGATTTAATGAGTCTATCTCAGAAGTGGCTGTGCTGGCATGAAACATCAAGCTTACTTGGAAGAGATTCTAAGGAACTTTTATCCAGAGGAAAAAAATCCCTATACAATCCTACTGTGAAAATGAGAAAAATACACAGAATTTAGTGATGTCTCAGATGATGACTTCATACATCCTCAGTGGAAAACACACACACACACACACACGAGAATACTTCTGATTCCTTAAATGAATAAGCAATGTGTAGTGTAGTTTTAAAAAGTATGTATTCACTGTTAATTGTCTGCAGAAGGAAATTCCATGATTATTTTGGTCTGTGGGAGCAGCACTAGTGTAATACAGCAGAGAATCAGGATTGGAGCCCTGATTCTGATCATAGTAAATTAATTTTACACTGGTGTAACTCCCAACTATTTCCTTTGCAATTCCTTCTGCTCGACACATGCTTAATTAGGAGCCTGATTCTGGCCTCACTTCACACTGGCCGTGCTCATAGTCACTCTAAGCCCTGGTCTACACTACAGGGTTAGGTCGAATTTAGCTGTGTTAGGTCGATTTTATAATGAATGTGTCTACACAAGCAACTCCGTTCTGTCGACCTAAAGGGCTCTTAAAATAGACTTCTGTACTCCTCCCTGGAGAGGGGACTAGCGCTAAAATTGACCTTGCTTGGTTGAATTTGGGGTAGTACAGATGCAAATTGACGTTATTGGCCTCCGGGAGCTATCCCAGAGTGCTCCAATGTGATGGTTCTGGACAGCACTTTGAATGCCGATGCACTAGCCAGGTACACAGGAAAAGCCCCGGGATATTTTGAATCCTGTTTGGTCAGCGTGGCGAGCTCAGCAGCACAGGTGACCATGCAGTCCCTCCAGAATAGCAAACGAGCTCCAGCATGGAGCGAACGGGAGACACTGGATCTGATTGCTGTATAGGGAGAAGAATCTGTGCATGCAGATCTCTGAACAAAAAGAAATGCTAATAGATGTAAGGAGAGTCAGGATGAGCTCTACCGTGACATCTGGTGGCAAGTCATGGTGGGTTGTGGAAAAGTACTTCAGGGGCTGATCTCATTTGCATAGGCACACCCACCCCGCCTAGATTGTCACTTTGGCTGCTGTAGGAGCCCCAGTTTCTCTGTTATTGGGGCAGGAATAAACTGTTATTATCCTGATTATGTGAATCAAGGACAGTGGAACTGTACTTGGCCTTTTGTTATGATGGAGGGACTCACCATCAACTAAGCAGCACTCGCTAGGCAAGGGTCATGGGTTCCAAAACCCAGAGAATGGAGAGAGGCTGTGGACAGATGTTAATACTTGGTGGCATGGGCCCTCTAGTGAGGGCCTTATATGCTAATTACACTTCTTCCTCTCTCTACTGTGGCATATCAAAGCTAATTTTGATTCCGTTAGGAGTCTAGTTAGAGGCTGCTGAGCTGAGTTCCCTTTGGGCTAATGGGGTACTAGCACTGAGGCTCCCCTACTACAAGCTGAATTTACCAAAGAGCTGAACTGACTAAGAGCTGAAATCACTGAGTGTTGTGTTAAGTAGTGGGGGAGCCTGAAGATATATGGCGGAGCAGTTTGCGGGACAGCTGGCAGAGCAGAGTGGCTGGTGGAGCAGAGCAGTTTGTTGGATGCCTGGAGCAGCTCATGGGGGCAGTTGGCGGAGCGGAGCCCGATGTAGAGGTGGGGCAATCAGCTTTGCACCACGTAAGGTGCCCCTTAAACCCCCCCCTCCCTGCACTCCACCCAGGTTGGGAGGTAAAACTCTGCAGATAAACTTTCAAACTCTGGGGCTGCTCTGACCAGGGATGAGACATTTGGGTTGTTGGACTTTTGGGACTTTGGGTGATTTTGGGTTGCTCAACTCAAGAACCAAAGGGAAAGGACACACCCCGATTTGCTTGGGGTGGGTTTTTGCTCACGGGTTGTGTTATGAATCCTGTTGGTGGTGTTTCCCCAACATAATGCCACATTGTTTCTCTCTGTTATTAAAAGGCTTTTTGCTATACTCGGACTCTGTGCTTGCGAGAGGGGAAGTATTGCCTCTTAGAGGTGCCCAGCAGGGGTGGTATATATTTGTCCCAGGTCACTGGGTGGGGGCTCGAGCTGGTTTTGCATTGTGTTATTGGAATGGAACCCCTAGATACTGAACCCGGCCCTTGTTGCTGCCAACTCTGACGGGCAGAAGGGTTACATATATACGCCAAAATCACACAGAGCATGATGGACAGAGGCTACAACAGGGACATACAGCAGTGCCGCATGAAAGTCAAGGAGCTCAGACAAGCCTATCAAAAGACAAAGGAGGCAAATGGTCACTCTGGTTCAGAGCCCCATACATGCCACTTCTATGACCAGCTGCATGGCATTCTAAGGGGGAACCCTACCACTACCCCACCACTGTCCGTGAACACCTGCAAGGGGGAGTCTCATGCAACATGGAGGAGGATTTTGTAGATGAGGAAGAGGAGGAGGAGGAGGAGAATGTGCAGCAGGCAAGCGGTGAATCAGTTCTCCCTGGCAGCCAGGACCTTTTCATCACCCTGGAGCCAATACCCTCCCAAGGTGGGATCCCCGACCCTGAAGGCAGAGAAGGCACCTCTGGTGGGTGCACATTTTTAACTACAGTACAGCATTTAAAAGCAATAGTGTTTAATGTTTAATTTGCCCTGAGGACTTGGGATGCATTCACAGCCAGTACAGCTACTGGAAAAGTCTGTTAACGTATCTGGGGATGGAGTGGGAATCCTCCAGGGAAGCTCTCCTGGAGGTACTCTGAAAGCCTTTACAGAAGGTTTCTGGGGAAGGCTGCCTTATTTTGTCCTCCACGGTAGGACACTTTACCACACCAAGCCAGTAGCAAGTAGTCTGGAATCATTGCAGCACAAAGTATGGCAGCGAATGGTCCTGGGTTTTGGTTCTGCACATACTGCAGTATAATGTGTGAGGTGTTTACAATGCTCACAACAGCAGCAGTGAGCTAAGTGGACTTCATGCTTGCTGTGCTATAGCACCTGCAAGGGTAACCCAGGAAAAAAGGTGTGAAATGATTGTCTGCAGTTGCTTTCACAGAGAGATGGAAGGAGGGAGGGGAGACTGACGACATGTATCCAAAACCACCCATGACAATGTTTTTGTCCCTTCAGGTATTGGGAGCTTAAACCAGAATTCCAATGGGCAACGGAGACTGTGGGACCTGTGGGATAGCTTCCCACAGTGCACCGCTCCATGAGTCGATGCTAGCCACGGTAGTGAGGATGCACTCCACCAATGTAATGCGCTTAGTAGGGACATACACAATCGACTGAAAACAATCGATTTCTAAAAATTGACTTCTATAAAATCGACCTAATTTCGTAGTGTAGACATGCCCTTATACTAGTACATCACTTTATTTTCTTATTTGCATTCTCATTCTTCTGCCGTTAAAATGATTTCTTCCCCTCATCATCTATACAGATAGGTGAGAGAGAGGACAGAAACAAAGAAGTCTTCGGGGATAGATTCTATGTTATGCTTTGGACCCTGTGAGCTTCCAAGATTCTGTCTGTAACTCACCAGAGAAGGATTCCCCTAATCGAGGAGATTGCCATCGTGATATAGAGCCCATGGAGACTGTTCCTATGCCATCCTCTCCCTCGCTCCCAGTTCAGCACTGCCAGGTTGGTAGTCAAGGAGGGTGTAGTATGACTTTACTGTGCAAATCTCCATTTGCATAAGGTCCATAGAGACCAAAACGCCAGTGTTGTAGATTAAAGCAACTCCTAAAGTAGCTCACAACAGGGTTGGATAAGTACAGCATCAGGGAGCTGTAAGCAGCTCTCTGACAACATGCATCTCTCCCACATTGAACAGAGCTGGACTCAGAGGAAAATCAAGCTCTTGATTTCTCTGTTATTTCAGATTCTAGGTGTGTTGCCAAAATTTTTTATTCTTGTAATCAACTCAGATATCATAATAGAACCTTGCCATGCCCTGACTATCCCCTATCATTGATGCATGAGCTCACACATAGATAATGGATTATTCTACAGTATGTCAACGTAGTCTAACTGTGCATGTGTATTTGACACACAGAAAACATCTGCTGCATAAAATTAAAATTAATAACAAGGTTGAGTTCTTTTTACTAATAGATTTTTTTCCATTTAGAAAAGATCCATCATAAAAAATTATATATCAAGTGGTTGAGACATTGGTTTTCTAGGTTAGGATCTTTTGACACTTAGCTCTAATGTACTTTGTACTTCTCATAATGAAATGCTGACCCCTACTACCAAGAAGGTTAAATCAAAATGACATCAGAAGCGTTTTATAAAATTCCGGAATCCTTTGAGATTTCTTCAGCTACATCAGTCTCTGTGGCTTACCTGTGAATACTTACTCAGATCAGCCTACGATTATCAATAGTGTCGGATACCAATACTAAATTACCATAAACAGGTATTTGGAGTCAATTAAGTGTGCAAAATGTAGATTTACTGCAAATGTCTTTGTTCATTTAGCACTAACTTTCCAAAAGAATTCAGTTTAAATGACTTTATGTGCCTTATATTCTGTCAGAATCTTCCAGTCTCTTACATTATGGTGGTTAATTTCACCATCCTCATCTCAGAGGCCTAAAATCAGTTTAATCCCTGGTACCACCCTCTCCTTCAATCCTTACATTCAAGCTGCTTTTAAATCCTGTTGCTTCTTCCTCCCTAATACCTTCAAAGTACATCCCTTCCTCTGTGTAGCCAAACTATATGTAAGAGCATGCTGTAAACCAGCCTTGCCACAACCAGAGATTCTGGGTATAATAATGCCCCATTGACATCAGTGACAAAATTCACATTGCCTTCATTTCTTATATCTAATACTGAAGAAACCTCAAAAGATACAAGTACTGTATTACACTCTGCCTCGCTGTGCTGCCCAGATTTTGTCTGTAATTCATTAACAGATAATTCCTATTGTAGAGAGGAATGGCACAAGGGCATAAAAGCCGATACAGCTCTGGTCTCCTTGTGCTGGACCAGAAAGCAACTAAATCTCCCCAGCTGTGGGCTCTCCTAATGTGAGTCATCCCCCACCTCTACCAAGCTGGCATATAGCTGCTGTAGGCGGTGTCGTTGGTTGTAGAAAGAAAAGAAGGGTTTTAGAAGCAGGGAGGATGATACTCTGGAAATAGAAAGACAAGCGGCCTGATGCAGCCCAGAAGTTAGTCACGTTCCTGGCTGGAATTGAAAAGAGACAGGGTTCTGGTTTCAGACAATGAGAAGGAAGAAGACTGGCAAGGTTTATTGCAAAAGTGCAAAGGAAAAAAAGAGTTGTGGTACTCACAGTGAAACACATATTAGCCCTTCCAGCCAAGACATCCTGAGAGATTTATCTCAGCATGTCAGTCAGATGCATCTGCCCAAGGGCGCAAAGAGACTTTTGTCTTTATTTAATTTCAAATTCCAACACATTAAATAATACATAATGTTAAAAATGAATTCATTTCATTCTGAGCAGATTACTCTGAACATCATTTATTTTCCCTCTTCATTCCATAGTTTTTAATAGTCCTGCTGATTTTTTGCTAGCAAGTTCTAAATTATTTTATAGTCTAATATTATCATAGTTCTCCTTATTATCAATGACTCCTTCCTCTTCCTCAGGCAGGAATGGCTATTCCCTAAGTGATATAGTCAGACATGTACTAGCTAGTACACATTTTTAAACAACAAATCACAGAATGCAATGCTCTCAGCACATGCTTGCCCTGACATTTTGTTCTTGTGTGCTAATTGGAAGGCTCCCATGGGCCATCTCTTTGTTTTTATTTATTTATTTTGATTGAATACTGAAAAGGTTTGCTGCTACAAGGACAAAATGCAAATCATATTAAATTGCAGATAATATACAACACACTTCCACAAATCATGGAATAATAATTACAACTGCTAAAGGGAATCAAGCAAAATAAAAAATTTAAAGGATGTTACAGCAAATTTAAATTAAATTTCAGACTTCATTAAACTTATTTATTGAAAAAGAATACATTAAAAAGAAACACCTTCTTGAGCAATGAAAAGAGCAAAAAGTTTGACTGAATAAAGACTTACTGGAAATGTTTTCATAACTTTTGGAACTTCTTGTTTCATCTGACATAAGAATACATGACGCAAACTGCACAGAGAAAGCAGAAGGAAGAAGACTGGCAAGGTGTATTGCAAACATGCAAAGGAAAAAGAGTTATGGTACTCACAGTCATGTAACACTATAAGTTTTATGGAAACAGTTTAAGAATCACCATGATCACTTCAGTAGCTTGATTGCTTTCACATTAAATTGATCAGGCCCAACTCTCTATTGCACTGAAACTTGTGTCATCACTTATGCTGGTGCAAAGCATCACGTACCAAGTTAAAATGGTAGCATTTTATAACGACTTTGTAAAAATAAATCCACTAGTCACTGCAGAATCTGGCCTTATTCACCACTTCATTTCTCCAGTTTTATGTTGGTATAACTCCATTGGCTCCAGAGGAGTTACACTGCCATAAAATTAAGTAATCAGCTCCAAGATTGTTTAAGGATAACAAACAAAAATGTGTATAGTATGCAGTCAGCTGGCATGCAGTCATAGCTAACACAAAGACAAATATAACTGACCAAAAATTTAACTCAGAAAAAAAAAACATACCTTTTACAGGAAGCCAGTGGTATACATAATAATATACCTGGAAGCCAAAACTTTGTGATGAAATATGACTCAAAGTATCTGGATTAATTGCATAGTTTGATCTGTATCCAAATACATGCTTTATGTGCTTGACTTCTAAGATGGCGTATTAGACTAACAACGAGGGTAAGTCAGCATCAGCACCCTCACTTCCAGTGGAGACAAACCATCTGGACAATGATTACAGTCCATTGAGACTGAATGGATTGCCCAAACACAAAGGCATTCTCCTGGATAGTTCCTGATAGATGCTCCTGCTAACTGGGGGATGGAGAGAAATAGTTTGAAGAGTATGAGTCAAAGAGAACCAGACTGAGGCTAGGTCTATAGTAGTAGCACTTTGCCAGTATAGCCATACCAGTATACTAGACCAACAAAGCACTCCTACTTTAGATGCAGTTATACCGGCAAAACATCAGTGTACCCAGGATGTGGCATCAGAAGAATCACTTGATTCAATCCTGTGACAGGTAAGGGCAAGAGACCAAACAGCTAAGGGAGTTCACTCACAGATATGAGAAAGGGTACAGAGGTGCAGCTAGCCCTGTGACTATGATAATATCCTTTACTTCCCCCTCTCTCTTTCAGGACCAAATAAAGACAATCGAGAGCCCTCGGCAAACTATGACCTAGGTACCACCTAATTGCACCTCGTGCCATGACCCACCCCTGTTTCAGATGGCGTTGGCAGGGGACCTCCCTCCCATTCCAAAGAGGCTTGTGCTGTGGGATGGGGTCCCCTTCTTCTCCCAGGAGTGAGAACATTATTTAATTAGTCATTCTTAGGTCGCATTTTCAAGCTATTCTAAATATGATGGATAGAAAGGTACTGCTTCTTTTTTAAATAAATACTCAAATTCTGATATAATCTCTTAACCCCAGAAGCTGGGTTCCTGCCTTGATATAGTGCTTATGCCATAGTCCACCCTGCTCTCCTTTCTTTGAGTTCTAAAAGGCACTAATCTCTCTGCTGCCAAGGAGCATTCCATTTGTTTCCATGGCTTCAGTTATATATGATTAGTAGCTTGATAAATAGTCTGGTCTTGTGGTTAAGGCACTAGGCTAGAACTTGGATCTGTTCCACTCCTGGCTCTGCCAGAGACTTCCAGTGGTACTGTGCAAGTTACTGATTCTCTCCGTTCCCCATCTACAAAATGGTGATAAGAATACATTTTAGTCTTTCAGAATTTGTCTGTCTACACTGAAAACTCCTCTGGGCAAGGTCTGTCCCTGACTACATGCAGTGCAATGTGTGTGCATGTGCAGTTAATAACACAGAGGGCACTGATTTTGTTTGGGGGCTCTACGTACTAACATAATATAAATAATTCAGCCCTCCTTGGTCATAGTGAAAAACTTACTCTGTGAGTAGTTCCTTCTTGTGGATTAAAGCACTATTTAAGAATATAGATGCAGAATCTGGCCCTAAACTAACTATAGAACTAAGATAGCACTACCAGAAATTGTTTTCCTAGTCTATACTACTTCTCTCAGGCACAGTATGTTCTCCACTGGGAATCTTTCCTCCAACAGTTCTTCAACATATGAGAATCATAATATACTCGAGTAGCTGCCTTTATAACACATTTTGATTTTGCTGGAACCGCTCTCATGAGTAGAGGTTTGCAGGATCAAGTTCTAAATCTGCAAATCATACAAGATCACTTGGAGGTATATCTTTATAAGGGATAAAAAACCTCATATCTCTAATTCACCCTGAGTGTAGATCACACACTCTAGCTGAAAATTCAAGCCATCTGGAATGTCTTGATGCTAGGTTAGTGTTTTGTTTTGATAGGAGCCAAAATATTTATCTTTGGTATTTATTGTTCTCTGAAAAGTGCTTTCCTCAGCCACTGTAATGCAATTATAGGAATACATTTTTAATGCGACTTAAATTATATTCTCACTGTGTCAAGAAAACTTTGATTATGACAAATAAATACAATAATGACAAGTTTCTCAAAATAAAAATTTTATTTATTCTCATTTATCATATTGCTTTTGTCTGCTAGATGCCCCAGAAGCAGAAATTAAGCAAACGGGAAATAGCTTTCTTAGCAATAATTATGAAATCAAAGATAAATACTTTTTTAAATTTGAGAAATTTTTAAATGATAGTTGGCTAAGCTAATTGTTTATGCTTGGCTACAAAAATCAAGAGACTTATTAGAACTGGGTAGGAAATGACTTTCCTGTTCCATGAAAAGTTTTGAGCTATCCAAAAAAAAAAATTCCATGCCAAAATGGAGATAAGTCAAAATCTCAAATTTTCATGAACCAAAATCTGGAAAACATTTTGGGTCAGTCTGAACATTTTGATTTCAACTTCTTTTTTGGTACTGTTATTAGCATAACTTTCTAAACAAATAGTCATTTGAACCAAGAAGCTGAAAGTTTTAATTTAAAAATGTCACAATGAAAAATGTTAACAATTAGAAAACTTTTGTTTCAGACAAACTGGTATTTTCCAACAAAAAACAAACTTTTCTATTCCGACTTGAGATCAGTGGTGCATGTGCATTATATTTGGCTAGATTTGTTCCTAGGGCTAGTCAAACATTTGGAGTGAAAACTTTCTTTTTAATGGAAAATAGGGTTTACAGCAAAACAAATATTTTCACAAAGTGTGTGCTTTCCTCCGAAATTTTTTATTTTTTTTTAATCTGAAAACTATAAAATCAAAACTTTTTTCAGTTTTTCAATTAGAAGTCAAAATTTTCCATGGGGAAAAAAACCCTCTTTTCCAACCCTGTTCCTCTTGTTTATCTGCAAATGCTCATATGCATGCAGAAAAGGCACTTGCCACTTAATGTGTATTCCCTACTATAGGGCAGGAAGTGCTTAACAGCTGTGTATAAAGGACCAGTTGGTGTAGCCCTTGCTCTGGTTGCTTATCAGTTAGTCACACAAATAAACTCATTAATTTCAACTACTCATGTGAGCCAGTTGCTCACCAGTGAGAGGAAGGAATTGAAGATATGACTCTGTGAATAGTTCTCCCAACTTTATTCTGAAGTATCTTTGGGTATGTCTATACTGCAGTTAGTCAGCCTTGGCTGGCCTGTGCCAGCTGACTTGGCCCTATTTGCCTTTTTCTCAGGCTAAGGGAATGTTTAATTGTGGTGTGGATGTTCAGGATCAGGAGGCAGCTTGAGCTCTGGGACCCTCACACCTTGCAGGGAAATCATTCCAGGTGCAGAGAATGGTCAATATAACAAATACGTTGTGATTTATTTTGTATTATTTTTCTTTTAGTAGCTAGATGTAGCCCCTTCTGTTACATCTGCTGAATTCTATACTCAGTAGATAAAGAGCCAGATGCTAAATTAGCATCAATCCATTGTTAAATTACACCAATTTATACCAGTTGAAGATCTGTCCTAAAATTTTGGAAGTTAATGGAGTTTGTTATTTCAATATGAACATGCAAGACATTGGGTTAGCTGGCTTGAAGAGAAAATCTTTCCTGTTTGATTTCAATGTCAACATCAGAATTCTAATGCTTAAAAAGTTGTGGGGGGATGAATGCAGTTTTTCTTTAAATTAAGCAGGTAAGGTCTGAAATTTGAATATGTAAATAAATAATACACTTCTCCTGAACTTCCCTTGAGAAATTGTGTTGTTCAACTTTTAACAGAATACCTTCTTAGTATTTTAAAATATTTGTATCAGTCCTTTTCCAGCTGCTTTATTTTAACTGCACCTGTATCCCAAAACCAAGTAGAAGAAGGGAGTTTCTTCAGCAAGAAGTACTTTAATCAAGCGAACAAGATTAATGAAAATAGGATTGAAATGAAGGGGGAAGGTTCTCTCTCTCTCTGCTAATCAAACATCCTGTCTGTTGAGAGGGATCATAGAAATTTCCACCCCAGATCAGATGAGTATTCCATTTACTCCAATATTCCATCTCTGACTGTGGTTAGTACCAGGTACTTCAGACCAGAATTACACATTGAGAAGAGGTTTTTTTACTGGACTGAGCATAATGATGCCCTTGTCTTTTTCCCTCAGTGGTCTCAATTACTGTGGAACCCAACGATGTGTGAGTAGCTCCAATTATTCCTTCCAGTGAACATTACCTCACATCTGTTAATGGTGAATTGCATCTGCCATTTTACTGCCCATATACCTTATTTTGTTAGTTTCCTCAGAATTTTCTTAGTCTCCACAAGACTTGAATAACCTAAATAATTTAGTGTCAGCTATACATTTTGCCGTTCTGTTCTCTCATTCTTCCCCCTTTTCCAGATCATATATAAATATGTTATGCACCTATCGTAGGACACAACATTGAGGCACCTCACTGTTAACATTTTGCCACATTGAAAACTGAGCATGTACTCCTACTCTTTATTTTCCATTCCTTAACTCCAATTTTTAATCCATAACAGTACTTTGCCTCTTACCCCATGACAATTTAGGTTTCTTAAAATACTTTTGTGCAGAACTTATTCAGGCTTTTGGGAATTCCAAATAAATTATAATAGATTTTTCTTAAGGCAAACATAATGGCCTACAATTCCCAAGATCATCCTTAGTACCTTTTTTAAAGATTGATATAACATTTGTGTGTTTCTAGTCTTCCAGTAGGGTGGCTGACTATAATCAGAGATTCTATATTGTTGTGGTTTGGGAGAAGCATCACAGAGGCTGATGAGTGTGGCCACCACCCTTATTTAAGATAGCTGTGAAAGAGCACACACACACACACACACACCTAAAACAAAGGCGTATGTGTCTGCCCAGGAATTAGGGACTATGTAGGGCTTTGGCTGGACATTGTTTTGGATAAGGCTGTGTGCATGTTAGAGGAGCAGGAGACAGCTCAGAGAAAGACAGTCAGCCTGGACAAGCACACAGTGTGACCCTGGGAGAAGCCTAGCAAGGAAGCTTCTAGGTCTGCAGCTGACTAAAGAGGCTTGGGGTTGTGAGCAATGAAACTATCTCCTATTGTTTGATTTTTCCTGTGTCCAGGGAAAACAGGACTTTGTACATTTCTTATAATAGACAAGTTTGCGTCAAAGATACCAGACTTTATCACCCGTTTATTCTCCTAACAAACAATGGGCAACACTCCAAATTCTGCTCAACTCTAAGTTAAAAGGGACAATATTTTTGTTAATAGCTCAGCCACTTCATTCATGAAGTTCTTCAGAACTTTTGGCTGTAGACCATCTGAGTTCGATTACGCGGGTCCTATCAACTTGTTCCAATACCTCCTTTTTTTGAAACCTCAGCCTCTGACAATACATCATCCTATGCAGTGTTGTTGTAGACATGTTGGTCCCAGGATATTAAAGAGATGAGGTGGGTGAGGAGTGGAAGAAAAGCTCTATGTAAGATTGAAACCTTGTCTCTCTCTCCAACAGAAGTTAGTCCAATAAAAGATATTACCTCACCACACCTTGTCTCTCTAATACATCATCTTTACTACTTTGAAAGAGTACAAAACTCATCATTTAGCTTCTCCCTTCTACTCTAGCAGATCCAGTGATTCTCTGGCAGTCTTTTATTTTGGATGTATGTTTGAAATTTTAAATTTAATTTGTCTAGTTGTTCCTGATAGCCATCCTACTTATTTCCTTATATTGTATTGCACTCTAGTTTTTGTTCCTTTCTACTGGTTGCACTAGGCTTCACTTTCTGTTGACTTCAGGTTTCCGCTTTCTGAAGGGTATCCAATGAGCTCAAATTACCTCTTGTACCTTGCCAATTAGCTATACTGGTGTGGAAGGCAGGTGGCCTTTTTTTGGTTTCTTGTTTGAATTGGTGTTTGGTTGGTTTTTCTCCATTCTTTCCAGCTCCCTTTTTTGATCAACAGATGCATACCTTCTGGGACTCTGTTATGGTAAGCTTAACCTTGCCTAGTCAAAGGATTCAAAATTTCTTACCTTTAGCTTTAGAGTCTTTTTTGCTAGTTTCTTTGGGATTTTTTTTTTAAATCCGTTTAAGTTTCAATGTCACATTGCTGGGTTTTGGTGCAATTCATCCCCCAGGATGTTACATTTAATTATACTGTTATACTGCCTTCACTGCTCCAGCCTAGGCATGTTGAAACTTCCACAGGGTATTTCCGTAATAATAATGCTGGTTGTTAGTGGTGATTGCTCATATACTATTCTTATATCTATTTTCCAATCTACAATAACTGATAAGGAATCAGTGGAGTTTGCCTTTAACATGGGCTTCTTGTGAATGCCAGCTTTAATGTACTGCAGTGTCTCCAGTGAAGGACCAAAGCCCCACAGTAAAGTGTCAATAGACATGAACAATAATACATTTTTTTTCTTTCCACATCACCTTCTATTTCTTGTACATTTTGTTCCCAAATGAATGCCTAAGCTAAGATTTTTTACTAGTAATTAAGGAGTTTGTTAATGTCTCTCTCCTTCCCAACCCAACATTCACAGACAGAATTAAATGCTTGTTGTACAGCACAGGATCAATGGAGCGGGGGCGGGGGAGACAAGGTATGGAGTGGTGTTGACTGTGCATTGAAATACGATCCATTCTTTTCACACAGGATAGAAATGCTTTGGGGGGGAATGGTAGAGATGTGCTAACAGACAGCACACTTTACTGCTCCTTAGAAACAAAGCAGTGTGGTACCCAGCAGCCCTGCTAGCTGGCTGAGGATTGGCTAGGATCTCTAGCCAATTAACCTTCACCCTGGAGTGCCAATTCATACAGAAACTAGACCCTCCCCACCAACTAGACCTACCGACCTGAACATGAGGTGGACACCTTCCCCCACTCTTTGGATGAGGGAGAATAAGCTCCATCCACTCTATGTTCTTCCTACTTAAAATACATAGCACAGGGCATGCTTTAACCCATTGTAAGCATGAGCAAGTAGAAAGCATTCCAGTACTTTGCCATTTCCATCTCTAGCCCTCCATGGTGTTTGTTATCCTTGTTTGTACTCCACTCCTTAAGGCAATGGTTCTCAATCTTTCTTCAGTCCACGTACCACAAAAGAGACCCAGAGGACACTAACCAATTGGTTCTTGATGAACTCTGATGGCGTTAGCCTCAGAAATTCATGCTGGGAAATCATTCCATGTGCAGAGAATGGTCAATATAACAAATAAGTTGTGATTTATTTTGTATTGTTTTTCTTTAGTATCTAGGTATAGCCCCTTCTGTTAGGTCTGCTGAACTAGAGTATGATTCATTTTGCTTTTGTTTTTGGTAACATTCAAATGTTCTGTAGAATTTTGTTTTCATTACAACAGAGACATTGCTCCAGACTATTTTTCTACTGAACCATTCAGGGCATACTTGTGAGCCAATTCGAAAATAGCAGGGGTCCATGTACATTAATGAGGATCAGCCCCATGCAATTATTACTAATTTTTGCACTACAGCCTAACAAGAAGTGCATTGAGCTTAGAGGCTGTTTTATTACTTAATAATGTTAGAAATAACAAAGGGAGCACATTAAATGTGACCAAACTACTAATTCTGCTATAACCTTCCAAAGTGCTTTAGGGGCCATTTATTAAAAATAAAAAATAAATTGCTTCTGCCATTGTCTCAATCCCAAAATATCCCAGGTCTGGAGGGCAGCATTTTGAAGGGAAAATATTAAATGTTTCAGAGGCAAAATTTGCTTAGTAGGAGTCTTTGGATTTCATTTAGTGATAACGCCAATACATGTGCCCCTTCCAAATTACAATAATATGCACACAGTTTAAAGTCCAAACTGGATATCACAAAAGCTAATGCCTGTGTTACATCAAAACACAGTTCCTAAACATACTCCATTTTGAAATCACTTTGTTTATTGCAGCTAGTGATAGTTCAAATTGACAAAGGAGAAGAGAGGACATACTTTATGGAAAGGCATCATACTTTTAGCTTCCTGCTGCATCCTAAACCACCATCAGACTAAGAGGCATTTCTTGGGATGCTTAAATTATATTCAAAATTAATATTTTTAATTGACATCTGAATTCCTAAGACACCCGCTGATGACATTTTACTGCTGAAAACTGGCATCATTTGTACCCATGGCATTAGGAAAGCCTTGTATTACAGGTTATAGGCCAGATTCTGGTCTCATTTAAACCAGTGTAATTGCAAAATAACATCATCCAAATCAGTTGAGTTTTTCCACTTTTACACCAAGAGCAGAATGTGGCCTTAAAAATTAATGTTGTCCTGCTTTAATATTCAGTTCACAGCCCTGTATTGTTTAAACTGTACACAGGCGCTAGAGTGATGAGCACCATACAAGTACCTATAAACAAACAATAATTGAACCGTGCATTTTATTGAAATATTAAACGGTGGCAGTCTTCTGATGCACACAGATTGTGGCAAAAACAACCATTCAGCCACATTTCTTGTTAGCAACCTCATACTTATTCTTGTGTTATTTGTATTATGCAGCACATAGAGGGCTCACTTGAGATCAGAACCACATTGAGTTGGGTGCTGTACATACACATAGTAAGGGACAGTGCCTGTCCTGAAGATGTCTAAATAGGCAAGCCAGACAGACATAATTATTATCCATATTTTACAAATGGGAAATTGGGCTGTGGTGAGATTAAGTGACTTCCCCGAGGTCATGCAGGAAGTCTGTGTCAGAGCTGGCAACTGGACTCTGCTCTCCAGAATCCTAATCTAGTGCCCTAAGAGCAAGACCAAACTCAGTCTGTTGCAATGACCACAGTGTCCATTGCTTCTCCTAAATGTAGGAAAATTTTCCAGGCACTTGTAAAGTCAGGATGGACTTCCACAAAGAATGGTCTTTTCTTATATGTGGCAGCCATTTGCTTCGACAGTCTGTAAACTTAGCATTACAGAATTCAGGTGTCCAATATTTAAAAAGAAAACACCACTAATGAAACTAGGGAAGTACTTTTGTATTTACTGAAGATGTCTGTGTTTAAGCCAGACCTTGCTCCTGCTCAGCCTTCTGTCTCTTACTACTTAATCCTGTTGTGAAAATGTTCTGCTGCATTTGTGACATCATTTTCATGACTGCAATGCAACATGCATAAGAGAATGACTTCACTAAAGGAACAAGCAGAAAACAAATGGGGAAATTAGGCTGTGAGCAGTGCTGCTAGTTGAAAACACAAATCTTCAAACAGCAGCAGATAGAACACCAAGGATGTTTCTTGAGCTGTAAATGTTCTTGCTCAAGCTTGCTCCACTGTTAAAGTTCCTCTTATCGTCACGCACAGAAGCACACAGAGCCAGAAGTATCTTACCCAATGAATCCGTGCCAATGGGCCTGTGGTTTTGTTGGTGGTGGTGGTGTTGTTTTTTTGTTTTGTTTTCTAATTTAAGAGAACAAAAGGAAGTTGTGCTCTTTTATGGGAGACAAAGGATTCCAGCATATACATGTCTTTGTCAGTGCCCCTTCTAGTTTGATGCCTTACTTGTCTCCAGTGCCTCTAAGGCACACACAGTCTTCTCATCTTTATCAATGGATAGACACCCGATCTTTTGCATCTAACAGCTCAGAGGAGCCTTAGCAAGTGCCCAGCTCTCTATTATGCTCCCAATGCTCACCTGATGGATGGCCATACTGTCAGAGAACCTGATATGGTATTGAGGCCTGCACACTCAGAGATTCTCAGCACAGAAAGGGAGGATTTTCAGTGACAAAATGAGCATTCTGGCCAAGAAGAATATTAGCTGGAGATGGTGCCAGTGCAAAAGCAGGGCAAAAGGCAGGCACAGCAGCTAATTGTAGCACTTGGGGTGACTGGCAAGCAGAAGGGGCAAAAACTAAAGTCAGATACTTATCCTTATGCTGAAGGTAAGCCCGTCCCACCCTCCCATAAGAATGAGCTGCAGGGTCCACACTCCCAGAGAACTTCTGCAGCCTAGGAACAGCAGCTATGGGACCAGGGCCTGAACAAAGTAAAGGCAAGGGAGGGTGGGGGGAGAGAGAGAGAGACCATAAACATAGGTAGCTGGAGAATATTTAAGACATGGAAGACCAAAGGGAGAACCAAGTAGAAGATGGCACAATATCTGACAGACCTTCAAGGAACAGTGTTCAACTAGCCAGGGACAGGAATTTAGGCAACCCCCACCACATTTTAGAGACAGCTGAGAGAATATAAACTAACAATCCGTGTCAATATTACATCTGTGAGGCACCCAGATGTTACAGTGATTGGAGCCAATTGGAGCTGGCTAAACAATTTCAAAATGTTTTGAGGGGAAAAATAAGGGATACATTTTCCACTAAAACTCTTCCCATTTTCCTATCAAATCTAGTGCCAAGATAAGACCCTAGATACACAGATATTGGTGTTGGTTTAATCAGTGTCATGTACAAGGACAGACGCTGGCCATTTTAAAATGCTCAGACTTCAAGCTCACATGGGCTCCCCAGATTGCTTATGTGACAGTGCTGCCAGCAGAAATGCCAAGTTAGTTTCAAATGTTGTTAGAAATCTAAGTACATTAGGGAAATGGAGGGAAGGGGGAAAAATCAGCTTTTGCCAAATTGAAAAAGGGTAGGAAAAAGGTGTTGGTTTCTAATAGGGCAAAACAAACAGTAGAAAGGATTTTTTTTTTAAATAAAATCAATATTTTCAGAATCCCAAGAAATTAAAAAGGACAAAATGGTTAAAATGCTGGAGATTCTGATTCTTTTATTGCTCAATGTTTATTATTCCACATGCCTTTTAACAGAACTTATAAGCACTGTAAACAGAAGCACTGCATCCTGTGCTGAAATATTAGGCCCTAATTCTGCAATGACTTCATAGGGCAGTGCCCTGCACCCACACAGCAGTAGTGCTGCTCAGTGACTCTCCAGCAGTGGTTTTAGCTCAGTTTTGCAAAACTGGAACCACAGGGGGCTTTTGAGCTCTAGCCAGGACATCTCAGGGAAGTGATACAATTTACTCCTCCCACCGACGTAGAACATTTTTTCGAAAAAATGTTATTCTACTTGTAACTTTGTACTCTCATGTGTCTAATGGAAAATATCTCAACGCACTGGAGGCCGCATTAAGGGTTAGATTGTGCTTTTAGGGACGTCACTGAGCAAGAGGTAGTGCATAATCTATGTTGCCCCAGGAGGCCTTATATACCCAAGACTGGTCTCAAGTTTAATTTGGAAGAGGAAAAGGGGACATTAGACCCCAGCTACAATTTTAACATGTATCTGTCTGGAAGTTGACCAGATTGGAGGTAGGAATCCTGCAATGACTTCAAATTTATTCTTTTGTGGCTGGGGAGAGGTCTAACATACTAAAAGAAATGTCTCTATAGCTATTTCTGTAGCTATTGCTTTGCCTTGCTTAGTGACTGTACTCCCAGGAAACCATTCTTCCTCTTTCTTCAACTCAGGGAGAACACCACTGTCATAATGCTATGATAAATCAGGATGTTGGTCCTTTCTATACTGAACCTAAATTGCAGGCCTAAAAATAAGCCACACTGATGTATTTCACAGTTATAGTGAGTTAGTGCACCACACTTCCACCTCCAGAAACTTCGGGGCACAGTCCTGGTTTTCAGTCAAAAGTTAAATGAGAACTGTGGATTGATCCTCAGCTAACCTAAGTCACAGGACCCAATTCTCCTTTTACACCAGTTTGGAACTGGTGTAAATACATTAACTTCAATAGAGTTCTGCCAGAATTACAGTGGTATAAGCGTAAGGCATATAAGGCCAACAGAATTTAACAGAAATGTCAACCTTTTCTCATAAGGCATATAAAAGTGTGATATTAGGCAGAATATTTTGGAAAAAAGCTCCCAAGGACTCTTGAGGTCTTTAATGTTCAAATTCACTAAAGGTATAAGCAGGCATATCATTAACTTCAGGTGTTGCGTCATCTTACATCAACGGTAAATTTGGCCCTACGAATTAGCAACTCACTTAGATAAGAAGGAAGGGAAGATATGCACCCAATGAAGACACGTGTGAATATGGCATTGTCTAGCTCTCTCACCAGAAGCTAATAATGTTTATTCCTGGGGGAATTCTGTGCCACTGTGCATGCACAGCATTCATGTCCCCTACAGATTTATTTGCTTCTCCTCATAAAAATGACTGTCTGAGGGGGAAGCAAAGGGAAGCCACAAGAGTGGTCATGCAACCCTCCCCAGCGGTATGTTTTGGGTACCCAGGGCAACCAGCAGAGAGGTAAATCACTGTGGGGTAGAGGCAGGACTGGGGAAGACCCATCTGGTGGCTCCTACCCTGCACTGAGCTCAGCTGCTAGTCCAGCTGGGCTGTGAGGATGGGACTTTCTCTTCCCCTGCATAGCATCCAGGGCCGGGTCACACCCAGACCCAGATTTCTCCTCTAGCTGCAGAAAGCTGCAAACTCCCCCACCCCTCGCTTCCTGCACCCATCGCTCCCTAGCTTCAGGGGGATGGATCCCTGTACAGGGAACTGTTCTCCCATCTGCCCAGCCTCCATACATCCAGAGCCCCTCATACCCAGACCCTCCTGCTGAACCTCATTCCCCAGCACTCAGAACCACCCCCTGACGAGCCACAATCCCCCTGCACCTGGACCACCCCAACGAGTCACCCAGATCCTCACCGATCCCCAACCTGCTGCACCTGTATCCCCAACCTCACTGAGCCCCAATTCTCTAGCATCTGGACCCCCCCAACCTAGCTCTAGCCCACACACACGAATACACCCCCCACCGCTGAGCTCCAGCTACCTTCACCTGGACCCCCATGCAGAGTCCCATTACTGCTGCAACCCAAAACCCCGCAACAAACCCCTGTGCATCCAGATCCCCCCTGTGCCTGGACTCCCTCACTGAGCTGCCAACACCCAGATTGCCCCACACAGAACCCTCTCAACCCACACGTTGATCCCCCCACACTAAGTCCCTCCACACTTGGATCTAAGTCTGCCTGCCCACACCTGGTGCACATGGCATAGAGGGGCAGGGCTCTGAGTTTTTTCTGTGGCAGACCCAGTCCTTACACTGCATCAGGGTTGGGGACAGCCTCGCCGCTGTGTCTGTGTCCCAGGGAGGGGGGGGGGGGGGCTGCACAGTGATCTCCCACCTCTGTGCAGCCAGTGGCCTGCGCTCCCCAATGCCATGCTGAAGCTGGCACATTTATTTGACAAATAAAATTTGCAGAATTTTAAAATAGTGTGTGCAGAGTTTTTACGCACAGAACTTTTAATTTTTTGGCATGGACTGCCCTCAGGAGTAGAAGTTATTACAAGTTTACAGCTGAAGAGCAGAATTTGCCCCCTGACTTTAATGCAAAATTAAATCCAGTTCCATTTGACAAGCAGCACCATGTCTATTATACTGGGAAGTTTGTTGCAGTTGGTGTTGTACAATTTATGAAAAACAGGCTGAAAACTTTAAATGCTTACATGTATTTCAAATGTCTTTATGCTAAAATGTCTAGCCTTAACAAAAAAAACTTATTTCAGTCGAACAGACGAAAAACGGATTTAAGCTAAGCCTTCTCTTGTGGTTTTCTGTGTAACCCTTCTGCCCGTCAGAGTTGGCAACAACAAGGGCCGGGTTCAATATCTAGGGGATTCATTCCAATAACACAATGCAAACCGGCTCGAGCTCCCACCCAGTGTCCTGGGACAAATATATACCACCCCCGCTGGGCGCCTCCAAGAGGCGATACTTCCCCTCTCGCAAGCACATAGTCTGAGTGTAGCAAAAAGCCTTTTAATAACGGAGAGAAACAATGTGGCATTATGTTGGGGAAACACCAACAACAGGATTCGTAACACAACCCATGAGCAAAAAAAAAAACCACCCCAAGCAAATTGGGGCATGCTCTTTCCCTTTGGTTCTTGAGTCCAGCAACCCCAAATCACCC
Source organism: Lepidochelys kempii (assembly GCF_965140285.1). Lineage (NCBI taxonomy): Eukaryota > Metazoa > Chordata > Testudines > Cheloniidae > Lepidochelys > Lepidochelys kempii. The sequence goes on from NC_136380.1 coordinate 183,461,443, forward strand.
AAAGTCCCAAAAGTCCAATGACCCAAAAGTCTCTGTTCCTGGTCAGGGCAGCCCCAGAGTTCGAAAGTTTATCTGTAGAGTTTTACCTCCCAACCTGGGTGGAGATGGGGGGGAGAGAGGTAAGGGGCACCTTACATGATCTGAAGCTGACCGCCCCACAGCTCCATAGGCCTTCGCTCCGCTCTGCCAGCCGCCCCACAAAGTGCTTCACTCGCCTCCACTCCGCTGCCCACAAGCAGCTCCCGCCATCCCACAAACTGCTCCACCAGCCAGTCCACAAGGCATTCCAGCCATCCCACAAACTGCTCCACAATATATCTTCAGACTCCCCCACTACTTAACACAATGCTCAGTGATTTCAGCTCTTAGTCAGTTCAGCTCTTTGATGAATTCAGCTTGTAGTAGGGGAGCCTCAGTGCTGGTGCACCATTAGCCCAAAGTGAGCTGTAACTACGCTCCTAATGGAATCAAAATTAGCTCTGATATTCCACAGTGGAGAAAGGAGGAAGTGCAATTAGCATGTAAAGCCCTCACCCAGGGGCCCATGCCACCAAGTATTAATGCTTGTCCCCAGCCTCTCTCAATTCACAGAGTTTTGGAACCCATGTCCCTTGCCTAGAGAGTGCTACTTAGTTGATGGTGAGTCCCTCCATCATAACAAAAGGCCAAGTACAGTTCCAAGCACTGTTCCCATAATCAGGGTAATAACAATTTATTCTTCCTGCCCCAATAACAGAGACAATGGGGATCCCACAGCAGCCAAAGTGACCATTTGGGAAGCTATGGCCTCATTCTAGGCGGGGTGGGTGTGCCTATGCAAATGAGATTGGCCCCTGAAGTTCTTTTCCACAACTTGCCACACCTCACCACCAGATGTCAGGGTGGAGCTCATCCTGACACTGCTTACATCTGTATTAACAATGTGGAATTTAACTGGAAAGGACTATCCCTATAAGCTACAATAAAGTGTGTGTGTTTTTGAAACAGTGTGAGTATGAACTGTTTTTCAATTTCTTCCAATTAACCTTATATCAAGTGACCTAGTCACAAGCTTCAATACATTACATGAAGTTTGTGATTGTAATGGGATAAAATAAGACGGCAGCAGCGTACAAGTATAGTTATATTGGTATAAACCAGTTGGGATGAGTTTTGTGGCACAACAGCTGGGTAAAGCAATCTAACATCACCAGGACTAATAGGTTGGAATGCAGGGCAATTGTATCTTGTGTTTCTTTGTAGGATGAATGATTGTTCCACACTGAATCTTTGCATCCAGCGTGATGCTGGCACAATCAATAATCTGTTTCCTATATATTAATGTATGTATAAAAAGTTCAAAGATTCTTTGTGAATTATATGATACCATTTTCTTAAAATATTTCCCAGTATCAAGTAATGTGGTCACAGAACAGGAATCCAGCTGATTTTTAACATAAAAAAGATGACAAGGGTTCAGCATACCAGCAGGAAGCATAGAAATGATTCTTTTTTTCCTGAAACTAACTTGATTAAAGTCAATGATCTCAGATACAAGTAGGATAACCAAGTTCCCAACTTTTTAGCAATAATTTTTACAAGGAGATGATTCTTCTAAAGGACTGAATAACCATAGTAGTGACAGATAAAGAGAAGGCTGGATTATTAAATATTATGATTATTTTATTTGGTGATCAGATAGATCTTTGTAGGATCATGAAGCAGGACCCAGGATTTTTTTTAAGTCTTTTCATGGAAAAATTCAAGTATTTTAAAGAAATATACACTCGCCTTACCTATTGCCACTGTATGATCTATGGGGCCTTCATGGATATAAAAAAATGGTCACTGACTAAATAAACCCTTCTCTTCCTTTTGCGTGTCATCATTAAACACTTTTAGCTAGTATATGATAGGACTATCAACATGATTTTTCACCTCTCAGGTGAGCGTGCATTTGGCATGCACACATCAGCATATGTATCTGAGCATCCCTGATTTGTACATTTATCTGGGCATATAAGCACACATTTAGCTATGCATATATGCAACCCAAGATCGATACTATGTGGCCAGATCTGTGCATGCAGATCTTATGCAGTTGCTTGGAGTAATAATTTTGCCATGTGGTTGGATGGTAGCAGAGTGGAAAGCCAAGGGAAAGAACTCAGAGGTACTTTGGTAATATGGTCCCACTTGTAGACTATCCTCCATGACCCCCTGCATGTCTTTGCACCCAGAGGCTTCCTCCTGCAGGGAGGAAAGGTGTCAGCATCAGCCTGTATGCAAAGGAACGAGCAACAGAAGCCTGGGGACAAGAGCAGCAACAGATGTTCACTCTTGTTGCTGAGGAGAACTAGGCAACGATCCATTTGAAAGCAATGGCTGGGCATTCTCATGCCTAGGCTTTTCTGTTAGGAGTGGTAGCAGCATGCGATAGACTAAGGTCACCTGACTGAATAGATACAGGAAATGTCCCATCACAACGTGATCACAGTTCAGAGGGAGATGGCTGTGGACTCCATGCTCTGCAGTAGTAGGCCACGGTTCAATTGGCATTGACAGTCCAGGATCCTCTACAGTTATTAGAATTGTCAAAGACACCCGATCAGGAACAGGTGCAGTTTGCTTTTGTTGCATAATATGTTGATGCCGAAGTGTGGGATGCCCATATTGTCAGGGGCATGGAGTTCTGCTGCCATGAGTGAGGCAGAAGCAGCATGTGTTGACTCATCCTCAGCCCCTCTAGTAACAAGAACTTCCTCTCTGCTTTGGCAGAGGACTCCCCCTCAGGCACTCATGTAGTTTGCCAATCCTCAAGCCACATTACTGTGACACCCTCACCTCTGGCCTTTGTTGTCCCAAAACTTCACAGTGAAAGTCTATAGAGGGTTCCCCGTGGAGGCTCTGAACAACAGGGGCAAAAGAAAGGAAACACATGATTTCAAAAAGTAATTGAGATGCCACAAATGTTGATGGAGGTGGTTGCTGGCAGTAATGAGAATTATATCTAGATGTTTTAATATTTTTTTCCAGAATTCTCTAGATTTTTCCCAGTTCTAGGAAAATAAATGTGTAGAATTTTATTGGAATATGGTGGGGGGTACATTATTTGGGGAATTTTGTGGCTATATTGTGGTGCCATCAAAAAGGTTAAGGTCAGACAACTAAATTAATATGTAGCAATGTAAAGTGCCTTAAAGTAAACATACCGTATTTCTTTTAAAGCTTTGCTGTAGTTTTAGCTCCCAGACTATGACATCCCTGGGGCACAGGTACTTGTAACTAGCAAACACAGCAGTCAAAGAGTTATGCAGAAAGTGTTCTTAACTTGAAGGCAAAAATCTATAAGACCGTTTCTCAAGATATTGTGACAGGGTCGGGCCAGATGGCTATAGGAGAGTAATAGAAGGCAGATATATAAGCCCCAGGCTAAGTAGGTCCCTTTTCCCTGGGTAAGGTAACAGGACAGGTTCCAGAACAATCAGGAACCTTCTGGAGACAATTAAGACAGGCTGATTAGAACACCTGCAGTCAATCAAGAAGCTGCTAGAATCAATTAAGGCAGGCTAATCAGGGCACCTGGCTTTGAAAAAGGAGCTCACTTCAGTTTGTGGTGTGCGTGTGAGGAGCTGGGAGCAAGAGGCACTAGGAGCTGAGAGTGAGAACGCAGACTGTTGGAGGACTGAGGTGGACAAGCATTATCAGACACCAGGAGGAAGGTCCTATGGTGAGAATAAAGAAGGTGTTGGGAGGAGGCCATGGGGAAGTAGCTCAGGGAGTTGTAGCTGTCGCACAGCTGTTCCAGGAAGTACTCTAGACAGCTGCATTCCACAGGGCCCTGGGCTGGAACCCGGAGTAGAGGTTACCCCCAAATCCTCCCAACTCCTGGTCAGACACAGGAGGAGTCGACCTGGACTGTGGGTTCAGAAAAACGGCCAAGCTGAGGGCTGCTGTGAAGCTCCAAGGCGAGCAAATCCACCAATAAGCACAAGACCCACCAAGGTAGAGCAGGAACTTTGTCACAATATTAAAAAAAAAAAATCACAGTTTTACAGAATCTACCTCACATCAGCAATGGGCCAGGTGCATATCTTTAGACGATGTCAATTCATGTCGTATATGTCCCAAAAATTAACACTGTGCTCATGTTCCAGATTATTGAAAACCACAAGTATGGACAAGGGAAAAAAGGGAATTCAAATCCTGACAAAGATAATTGAAAGAAATAATAGTCGGCATAATTTATTACTACAAAGACAGTAATTAACAAGTTCATTTATTTAAAAAGAAGCTCTGAATAATGATGGAAGCTTTGAAAGTTACTGAGTTTCTCAGACACCTTCTCTTTCCCCAAGTTCTATTTCTGGCAGGAAAGTGACACTACATAAAAGAGGAAGGTCATGTACCTGCATAATGGGGCAAAACACCAGGCTCTACACCACAGAGGAGGAGGCGATCTCTTGCAGCAGAACCAACGTTGGTGTTCCCCTTTCTCTCCTTTCCTCATCCACCTTATTTCCATGAGAAGTGAGGGAGGCAGAGAGGGAAGGAGAGAAGAAAATCAAAAATATTGTGGATTTAATTTGAAAACAATTTTTTTCTTTTTAGTTGAATGAAAATTTGGGGGGAAATGACATTTTTTGTGTTCTAAAAGCTATCCACTAAAGTAACTCTGAAAAAAAACAGTTCAACCAGCTGGATGTACACGTACAGTTCACCTTTTTATAATAGTCTTAAAGTATTTTCTGAACATATGATACAGTTTTGACCTATTTGGATATATTTCTTCCCCTTGCTCATCCATCCTTAAGATATAAAGTCACCAAAAAACCTAAAGAGAAAATAATATTTTCCTTAATGGCCCTAATTCAGCAAAGCACTTAAGCACATTTTCACACTGGCAGACCAGGTACAGCTCATGCCAAGGCCCCTAGGCCTCAGTGAACACTGATAAATGCATAGCTAGCATAGCTAGCAACCAGTCTGGCTCACCTGTGTGTTAGCATTGTTAAAATAGATGGTGAGTTTATAAGACTGTTTAGTGTTTTGACTTGATGAAATCGTTGTAGGATGCTGCCTGTATTGATCTCACTTATAACATCTGTAGCCCATGGTATAAAGTTATCTGGTATAAAGTTATCTTTGCATGGTAAACCTCTGTAATTGTTTAACTCAAAGAGGAAAGAAGCATTAGTTACTGTAAAGTGCTGGTCCTGCACATAGGAAGGCCCATGAAACCAAATGAGCCATTGTGAAACATCCAAGGACAAAAACTTTGTTGATTGCTATATGCACGCACACACGCACACACACACACACACACACACACACACACACACACAGAGGAAACAGGCACTGACACTTGTTCTATCGATCTGAACTCTAGGGGAAAGAATAAAATTCCCTGACCAGAAGGAAATGTAGCACTTTGGAGTTTGGAGAGGTCAATATTTCTAAGCTTAAGCAAGGGATTCCCAAGATGCTTAGCTTGGGTTTGCATATAAACTTGCATATTGCAGCAACTTCCAGTACCTTTTGAAACCTAAGACTGTAACTCATTTTTGTGTGTATGTTTACCTGCTGTAACTTTGTAAATAACTCCTATTACTTTTCATTAGTTAATAAATCTTTAGAGATACAAGGTGGGTGAGATAATATCCTTTATGAGAACAACTTCTGTTGGTACGAGAGACAAGTATTTGAGCGGTATCATACTCACTCCTGCAGAAGAGCTCAGTGTAAGCTTGAAAGCTTGTCTCTCACACAAATAGAAGTTGGTCCCATAAAAGATATTACCTCACCCACCTTGTCTCTCTGATATACTGGGACTGACACAGCTATAACTACACTGCGTACAATAAATATTTAGTTAGTTAATTATAGGATTGGCCACGGGTATTGTCTTTTGTGAGAGATCTAAGATACAATTGACCTGGGGTAAGTGACTGGTCTTTTGGGATTGGGAGCAGCCTGAATATTGTTGTGATGTTTGGCGTAAGGGACGATCTAAGACAAGCTAGGTGGCAAGATATAGACTGGAGTACTGAACGTGACTATCCATAACTCCATGTTAAGGCTGTTTTAGTATTTGTGGAGTTCACACTTGATACTTGGTTGGTGAAATCTAAGTATAGAATGCACAATCAATTTGGGGTCCGTGTCCTATTACTTAACAGTCTGCCCTGAGGTTGGCACTCACTGTTGTGAGTTACTCTAGACAACTTGAACAACTTGAACCACACACAACTTTAAACCATTGGAAAATGTCTGAGTCTCAGTCGCAAAGATTCTTGAGCATCTCTTGACTAGATAGTTTTCCATTAATACTAACATGCAATCTCAGTGAAGTACAATACAGTTTATGGAAAACATCTCTTTTTAAAGTTCCCATCTCTCTCTCTTCTGTGTGTTCCGATTAACTGTTATGTAATGGAGACAATGTCTTTTTTGCACTCATGATCTGCCCACATTAATATACCATCAATTACAGGATGATAGTTAATATGTTTAGTTTTGTGTCTCTGCAGAAAAACAAATGTAATAAGGTAAGAATTTGTTGCTGATCTGAAGTTGCTTTATTTGTTGTTTAAAGAGTCTAATTAAGTTCAAAAGATAATTAGGACCAGATCCTTTTCTCATATTTGCTGCAAATGTTCAACATTAAAAAAGCCAAAATTTACCAGCATAAATGGTAAATTGGTAAGGCATTGGAGTGGGCCTCTGGAGATCTGAATTCAATTCCCTTCTCAGTCACAGATTTCCTGTATGACCTTACACACTTAAGGCCAGATTTTAAAATGTATTAAAGTGCCGGAAAATGTTGACAGGTGCCAAGTAGATTTTCCAAAGCACCTAAACAGGTTGGTCACTTAACTCCCATTGACATCAAAGGCTAATTTTAGCTTAAGTGTCTAACTCCCACTGATTTCAGGCACCTAAATAATATTTTTATTCTGGCCCTTTTTTCTCTGTGCCTTATCTGCAAAACAGGAATAATAAAGCATTCCTACCTACAGGGGTATAATACATTCATTAATGATTGTAAGGTGCAGATACTAGGTGATGGGAGTCAGAAGTACTGAGCTCTCTCAGATAAATGGTGTCAGAACTATCACAATTATTTCATAGAAATGAAGGATTGGCAGGGACCTTGAGAGTTTTTCCAGTCCATGCCCCCCATGCTGAGACAGGACCAAGTATACCTAGATCATCCCTGATCAAAAATTGTTTAATCTGTTATTAAGAACTTCCAGTGATGGGGATTCCACAACTCCTTTGATACACCTGTTCCATGGCTTAACTATCCTTATAGTTAGAGAGACATGGAGGGTGAGGCAATGTATTTTATTGGACCAAATTCTGTTGGTGGAAGAGACAAGCTTTCAAGCTCCACAGAGTTCTTCAGCTCTTTTCTTCTGGAAAAGGTAACCGGAGTGTCACAGCTAAATATAAAGTGGGACAGATGGTTAAGCATAAGGGGTTAATACATGTTGCAACCACTTAAAATAAAGTGGGCAAATAACACCTCTGTAGTCATAGAAAAAAGGATTCTTATAGTTATAGCCTTATATTTAGGTAAAGTTTTTCCTTCCTGCAGATGAAGCCCATTCCTTCTTGTCCTGTCTGCAGTGGACAGGGGGAACAAGTGATCACCATCCTTTTTATAAGATCCCTTAAGGTATTTGAAGGCTGTTACTAAGTTCCCCCTTCAGTCTTCTTTTTCTCAAGAATATCTCCTATTTGTCCATATCTTTCTTAGAGTGTGATGCCGGGAACTGGACATAGAATTCCAGCTGAGGGCTCACCAGTGCTGAATAGAGCAGCACAATTACTTCTGATGTCTTTTTTGCAACACTCCTTTAATACACCTCAGAATTATATTAGCCTTTTTTGGGGGGGAGGAGGAGCAGCTGCAACACTTTGTTGACTCATATGCAACTTTTAATTCACGATAATGCACAGATCTTTTTCAGCAATACTGCTGCCTGGCTAGTTATTTCCCATTTTGTAGATGTGCAGTTAATTTTTCCTTTCTAAGTGAAGTACTTTGCACTTATCTTTATTGAATTTCATCTTGTTGAACTCAGACCAGTTCTCCAATTTATCAAGGAAACCTTGAATTCTAATCCTAACCTCTGAAGTGGTTGGCATGATCCACAGATTACATAAGCATACTCTCCACTCCATTATCCAAGTTATTGATCAAAATGTTGCGTAGTGTCAGATATAGGAACCCTTCTAGGGTCCGCCCTCCCAATGTGACAATGAACCATTAATACTCGGAGTATGGTTTTTCAACTAGCTGAGCACCCACCTTATAGTAATTTCATCTGGATCACATATTTTCATGAGCAATGTAGGGAATTCATTTGAGACTGCCAAAAGCCTTACTAAAAATGAAGATACATCATGTCTACTGCTTTCCCTCTAGCCACTAGGCCAGTAACGTATTAATATTCTAAATACAGAGAAATATTGCTTTTTCTCAAATATTACTATGCAGTATCTGTTGCCAAATGACCTTTTAATGGCAACCATTGTACAACTCTTTGTTCTGTGATCTAACATGAAACCAACAATCCTAGTAAGTTACAAATCGCTATTTTCTTTTATATATATATATATACACACACTATTGACAGGAATGTTCACTAAATGTACATATGTTTTACATAAATGTAAAGGTAAAATAAAAGCTATTTTCATCCATTTAAATAAGAAAAAGAATGGGGACTCCTACTCCCGTTTACAACCTATCATGTCTAGTCTCTGATGAAAAATGACACTTATTCCTCATCTGAAGTTTGGGACATCAAAAATTTATTGCTGTGGAGATTAACATGTTCCAAACAGGGGATCATGAATTTAAGTGAAGAATTAACAGCAGTGAATAAGTGTTAATAAATATCTGTCCTGTGTAATGTTTTAGGTAATTAAAAGTGACAGAAAAAATAACATCACAGTATAAAGCATTGGGAATTGTTTCTTGATGTGATGTTTGTTGTAGTTTATTTTACTGTTTGTTTTTGCCCCGATGTTCTCAACCATTTAAACCTTACAAAACAATGGTATATTTTTAACCTGCCTGCTAAATGCCATGTATACCATCGTTGAATGGAGTTGGAAGTACTGTAACAATAATAATTTTCAGAAAAGGAGCCATCCTCAGACAGAACAGGAAGAACCAGTTATATGTTACACTTTCTTCTAACACATCTCAAAATTCTAATTCCACTTCAAGCCTTAACTAGTTCATTTATTTACACCTGCAAACTCTTCCACAGAGGTGGCTCCATATGGTCAGTTTCAGACTCCTGCATCCACTGTACCACATACAGAAGAATCCCAATTTTATGACCAGTCATATGAACAACCAGTTATATGAAACATTTTTCTGTCACCAAAGTCGTCTCTCTGCCACTGAATGTAACTTCCATCCTTCAACCAACATTCAAGCAGCTGTACACATTTGAGATTTGGCGGGGGAAGAGATACATTTCTCTCAAACAAGAACAACAAAAAACCCTTACACACTGTATACATTTGTCACCATTCATTCTGTACACTATCATTGAATGATTAATACATTAATTTATGCACCACACTTCTCTAATCTTGAAATTTTCAATATCATTAACTTCTCAATCCCATCTTAGTTCATAAAATAGAGAATCTACTGTACAACAGATGGGAGGAAGCTGTGGAACCATCAGTCTCTAGAGGATTGAAGTTTTAGGCGTAGGAAAAAGAGGATAGGCTCATGCTTGTGTAAGCAAGCTTCTCCCTTCTTCTGATGTCCATTGGTAGGGAAGGGGGGAGAATCCTCCCATGAAGGGGAAGGTTCTACCCACCGCACAGACATATAGTGATTAAGGAAAGGGTACCGATCATGCCCAGTAGGAATTGAGACAACAGGCCTACATACCTCTACTGAAAGCAGCAAGTTCTCAAAGCTGAAGAGAAAGAGCCAGACCCTCAGCTGCACTATTGTACCTGATATGACTGATGAAGGAGCAGTAGGTCATATGTTATGACAAGTATTCTTCAGGGCTTGGGTTAGGCACTTGAAAGTTGTTGAAATAAAAATATAAATAGGTAGACATGATGTAATATAATTATGCAGAAATCCCTAAAACTTGAATGAAGCATCTGTGTCACTAATGGCTTGTCTATGCAAACAATTTGTCTATGGCAAGCTGGCCTGAGTATCAACCCTGCACTAGCCTGCTGGGGACTAACTGACTACGTGCACTCTGCTGACAGACAGTGACAGTCTGTTGATGCCCTTTGATCTAGTTCTATTTCAGAGAGGATAAGCCCCAGTTTTACTTACAGCTAATAGGGGTTCTGCTTTGGGAGATGAAGCAGTGGTGGAATTAAAATGTTTTTTGGAGGAGGCAGAACATGTTTTTTTTAGGAGGGAAAAAAACATCTGTAATTCAGCTGCAGCCATTTCACAAGTCAGATATTTAGACGGGTTCCCCCCAAAATTGTCATTTTCACATCAGACATGGAAAGTCATACATTTTCACAACCATTTTCATTTAAATTACACCTCCCAAAGGACACAAGTGCTCCGAAAGTTTTATATTCATTTTGTATTAAAGAAAAAAATAAAACCCTCTGATACTCAGTTAAGATTTTCATTTGAAGACATTTTCATAAAATTGACCCATTTTCACATTTTCAAACTGAAAAAAAAAGTGTTTTGAAATAATCAATTGCATTGTAAGTATTTCACACATTTCTAGCTGGATTGCATTGCCCATGCTACATGTACAGTATGCTGCCTACATGACCAATATGGTATCTATGTATGCAGTTATAAATATATTCACTCTTGATATCTTTATGCACCAACTATTAACAACTCATTTTACAATTATGTCTCTGGTTCATTGTGTTGCCCCAGCTCTGTAGACATGGCTTCAGAATTTCTGGGCAATCTTGAAAATGAGAACAAATATCCCTGACTTCAAGAGGACACTGGAACAAGTCCAACAAAGTTTGGATTCCTGTCCTGGATTGCGTAGTGTGCAAAGAAGATAAAACCATCTAAATGTGCAACAGTGAATGAAACTAAAGAGTTTCTCTAGTTGTCAAACAACACAGACTTGCTCAGCCTATTAGATACACAGTCACTATGTCCCAATTCAACAGTCCATCTCTATTCAGCAAAGCACTTAAGTCCCAGCCCCAGCATGTGCTTAAGCACTTTGTTTAAATAGGGCTAGACTTAAACCTATGCATAACGACTTTGCTGAACTGAACCCTATAAAAAGTGTTCTGTGCAAGCTCAAAAGCTTGTCTCTCGTCTGTCTAATATCTTGGGACCAACACGGCTACAACACTGCATACAATGATTTTTATTGGATTTTTTGTCATATACTGAGTCTCAGCTGAGAAACATCTGTTAAATGCTCTGTTTTAGGACTGTATTTGGTATGTTGTACAAATTGTTTACAAGATGAGAGAAAAGAGTGCGTTTGGGCAGCCCTGGATAAGGTGCATGTTTACCTTCCCAGTTATGCTTCCCAGAACCCAATTGCTTATTTATCATAAAAGTTTTAAAGTGATTTTAAGTCACTCATCATCAAAGACAAACCTCGAAGTTGGAGGTCCTGATTTTTCTCTTCACCTACCATTTGGTCATGACTGAATTTGTTGTTAAGGAAAATTGCACTGGTAGATATAGCGCAATCTTTTATTGGGAACTGGTTGTAGACCAAGTATAAGATTATCTCACTTGCCTTATCATTTTTGAAATCTTTTTCTTCCCTTATCAATGTAACCACTATCTTTTATTGTAGATGCTAATGTTAAAAATAAATAAATAAAGTCAGTGCTGCTGATGTAAACTGAGATCTGACCTGAGGTGTCATATTCTCTTCTTTAGAAGACACTATCATCTGTTACTCTTTACAGAAAAAAAATATGCTGACATTTGGTAAACAAAATAAGCTGACTAGGATGATACATATGCAGCAAGCTTTATGCAGAGACCCTTCAAGGCTACTATCTGATGGACATTTATGAAAAAGATATTACAATACAGTGCCCTTATTTTACCATTTTACTGTGAATATTTGTGTATGGCAAAGATGAGGAGGCCTGCACACAGTATAAAGCTGACATGTTGGCATCACTAAAGAGAGGTGGACTAGTCACCTTTGAAAGGTCATTCTCCAAAGGAAATTATTTTTTCACTGTTATCTTTAATACAATTGTTTAGTTTTCAGTCTTTCAGAAGACATTCAGATTTCAATGTAATCACAACAGTGCATTCCATTAACTATAAAAAGATTAAGAATGACCTTTCATCAGGCAAAGCACATAATGGGACTAGCAGCTTTACGCATTTATTTTCAATTATATCTAAAATGTAGCCTTTCTATGCTCCCATTTTCAATTTACCTACCACACAAAATAGCCATTTTAAAACCTGTGGCTACTAAGAAATTTGGAATGTTGAAAAAATAAAAAGATAGATACACAAAGAAAGCATTGTTTAAATGCAAAATATAAGTTAAAAGGTGACACCACAGCAGGGAAGAGTGCCAGCTACCTTATTCTACAAGTAGTCCCACTGATACAGCACATACATATCTATTAGCTGGTACTCATTGACTCATTGACACTTAAAGGAAGTGACCCTCTGAGCAAAAATTGCAGTGCACCATGTTCTACCCAAGGGAAGGCTCCAATGCCTATTGAAGTCAATAGGAATCTTTCCATTAACTTCAGTGGGCACTGAATGGTAGAGCTGGGTGAAATGTTTTGGTTGAATAGTTTTTTCACAAAAAAAAAAAAATAAAAAAGCATTTTCAGGTAGACCAAGACTATTTGCAAATTCAGAACTAAATTTGCAAAGAGTTTTGGGGGGCAGGAAGGAGGACGCTGTTTCAACATATTCTAAAGAAAACATTTCCATTTTGAAATAAGGTTGTTTCAAAATTTAGCTAGATTTGTTACAAATCAAAAAAGTGTAAAACAGAAGGAAATTTATCACAAAAAAAATTGTTTGACCTGAAATGAGTCCCCCCGCCCCTTTTTGACACCAAACAGAAAAATCAATTCCTTATTCACTCAACTCTACTGAATGGGGCCCTACCTACGACTTTGGCTCTAGGTATAGCTCAGGGTATTGGATATCGTCTATGAATCCCTAAATTGTTGGATTCTATTATCTGAATGATTGCCTTTCTTCCTATGTCCTTTTATGGGAGCTAATTTTGGCTGGGTCATCCTCACCGTCATTTCTTGGGTTAAACTCTACTCTCTATCGTGGATTTAAGCCTGTGGAACCATCTCCTGTTAAAAGTACCTGAGAGATCAAGTGTGACAAGTTTTAGGACACTATATTATAATACCCATTTCAAGTTTAAGCAGAAATATAGGATTTCAGCTGTACTATAGGAGAGGAAGGATTCACCTAGTAGGAGGGAAATGGTTTACCACACTGCCACTCCTCCCCTTGGAGGTTGCCAGGAAAAGCCAGCATTAAACTAGGAGTCAAGGGGATTAGCCATATTCCCTAGACTGAGAAAATGAGTGCAAGTTTAGCTAAACTGATTTGTACATTTGGGTGAATGCCTGCTCAGATTCTTGTAGTACTGGTCCAGGTCTAATTTCTTTCTTTCTAACACATCACCGGTTATTATAAATAGTTGAGAAGAATTAGTCAAGTTATTTATTCAACTAACATTAGAATATTTAACAATATTAAATATTTTTTAAGTTACACATGACAGTGATTGAGAAGGGATGAACCCAGCAGGTATCTCACTGGCAGATTCTCTGTCCGGCTTCCTGTCCCTTTGCACTTTGTCTGAGAATTCCCACTATGGCAGGAAACTGGCAAAGTTGATTTGAACAGCTGGCCCACCGCTATGTAGCGTACATGTCAAGGGAGTGCAGAGACATATCAGGCCGGGCAGAACATAACTCTTCTCTCTTAGGTCACAACTGGTGCATTGTCCATTAGGAACCATAGCTAGCTGTTGTAAGTTAGAGCACTAAGCTATTTAAACTTGTATCAGGGCTGAGGGAGACTGAGAATCAAGAAGCTGTAACCAGCTCTCTCATAGCCCTCCAATGTTCCCAGTGCCAACTGTATCTGAGCACAGTAGAAAATCTAACTATAATCTGTCTTTTACAGGGAAACATAACTAAATTCAACTGATTCAGAATTTGGTCATTTCCGCCCCCCCCCCCCTTATATATCTTGAGCATTGGTGTCACACATTGGCAGGTCTGAAGTGCATCTCCTGAAGAACAAATATTTAATGGTCCAAATGAAGATAATTTATACGTCTTTTTATCATCTTTTGCTTTATTATAAAAAGCATGCCAGAAAGTACTGCTATAGAAAGAGTTTAATGTTATCATAAATGAAGAGGTAGATAACTTTCAACTCCAACTTTATCCCTCTTTTCTACCTCAGTTTTTATGCGAGTGATGAGAGCTGCATGATGGTTCAGAGATCCAGATTCCCCCAAGCATAATAGTTTACACATTCTTTTTATTACCATATAACATCTAAAAGGCCAATTTACTTAATTACACAGCGCTATTGGATTTGTAACTAAGGGCTTGTTTACACACAAAAGTTGTACCTTCTTATACTGATATAATTATGGTAAACTATATTACAACACTCTTAGTTTAGTTATAGTGTTACAACCCCCTTAGTGTGTATGCAGTTATACCAGTATAAAAGGTGCTTTATACCAGTGTAACTGCACCCACAGTAGGAGATGCACCAGTGTAACTATTCTAATAAAAAAAAATCTATACCCTTAACTAAAATATTTATAGCAGTACAAAAATTTTATTTATACCAGAACTTAGTCTGATAATTCCCACAATTCGTATGTCAGTCTCAAGTCTCTACACATTTCCTAAACCAAGGTGCCACAAACCTGTTTGATGAAGAATGTGCTTTATTCCCAAAAATACTAGAGCTGATTGAAAATTTCCTGACAACGGGTTTTTGGGTTTGTTTGTTGTTTTTGAAAATGCTGATTCACCAAAATCTGAACCTTTTGTGGAAATATCAGTTTCATCAAAATTGTCGATGGGAAATTTTTGAAGTGTTTTTTTTCAACTTTATTATTTTGAGCTATGAAATGTTTCAATAAGGTCAAAATTAAATATTTTGGAGTATTGGACTATTCTGTTTCATGAAAAGTTCCATTTTCTACTTTTTGTCCCAATTAGGGACAAAAATAAAAATTTAAAGCCTTTGAATTTTCTGCAGTGAGAATTCCATTTTTGACCAGCTCTAAAAATACATGCTTTCAGATATAAACATTCTCAAAACAGATCTGCTTCTCTACTCCCTTAAACATAAACTATAATGTCATTTACACCCGTGCCAAGTGCGTGTTACTGTTTACCATTCTGATTGAGCAGTACTGAACTCCCATTTGGCACAGGTGTAAATGAGTACATTGTGCAAGGAAGTAGGGAATCAGGTCCACTGTCAGGAAAAATGCACAAAAATTACAAGGTCTCATTGAACAAACAGGCCTTGCCTAGATTAGGAAAAAAGACATATTCGATTGTGCTAACTAGTATGTTCTAACACTACACCTTTAAATCCTAAACTAGACCAAGATTTAGAAATTTAGGGATATATTTTCAAATGCAAAAAAGGCAATTAACCGTCTTGGTTTCTTCTGATGGAAACCTGATTGCATTAATTTTGGGCAAGGCTGAAAGGCAGATGAGGTAGCTTAAACAGACCTGCTATATTACAGGCAGTGAAGCTGATAAATTGTTAATCAATCAGAGTAAAACAGCATACCAAGAAATAAAATGTACTGCATAAAAATATAACTTGGGGAATTAACTACCAATATTTTTGAAGAGCTCTACCTTTGTTTGGAAAATATATTATATATATTCCTTCCTTGCATAATGTCTTGTTTAAGTGTTTTTATTTCTAATGGATTATTTCAAGTGGGGTGGAGATATATATATGAAATCATCATTTATTATGAAGTAATCTATTAGAAATAAAAACACTTAAACAAGACTGAGCTCTCCAAAATACCTCAGAGTAAAAACAACCTTGATAAACCAATTACTATTGAAGAAATACTGTAAGCCATAAAGTTCCTTCCTGAAAATAAGGTGCCAGTGTCTGACTGCTTTTCAATTGATTTTTAGACAAAAATTGAAGCACAATTGAAGCAAAAATTGTGCTTAGCTCCTCTCTAGTAGTCACACTTAGTTTCCAAGACCTTCCTATGTTTCGTTTCTCAGTTACCTGTAAACAAAGCAAATATAACTGAGAAATGTAGTTCCTCTAGTTTAATATCCTTGAAGAAAATAAATATCAAACGTCTGGCTCAAACAATGGACTCCACTGGTGAACTTCTTCCACTATGGTTAACAGAGATAAGAATTGCTTCATTTAAAAAAGATGATATGCATTGCCAATACTAGATGGGTATTAAGTGTGATCTGATCTGTCCACTCCAGGTGAGTCCCCTGATAACACTAGTATCAATCTTACGGACTGATTAAAGTGTTATGGGGAGCCAAAGCATTAACACTGAGCACTCAGCTTGTCCTCAGCATCTGTGCTTGAGATGCTGATTCATAGTACAGAGAAATGTGACATTGCGGAGTATGGTTCAATAAACCTTTACACCCATACAGAGATAAACAATGGTTAGCAGTGTGTGCATTAGGGAGGAGGAAGGGGAAAGAATCAGAACATGGTTATGTCTCAACATCTTAGGTGCATCCTGCATGTGCAAAAGTTGTGCATAGAAGCCATTTTACTGTCTGAAGATTCCTATTGCTATCTTGCTTTACCAAAATGCACTCCTTTAAAATCAGGCAGGTGAGAGCAAAGACTGGCATGAGTCATAGCCACTTTCACAGCCAACTGCTCAGGGTCTTAAAATATGCACTGGGAAGGGTGTTCTTGGCAACACATCAAACTTTAGTGCCATTCCCTTCATGCTATTTCACTTTTACCTGATGTGGAATAAAGCACCATGCTAGTTCAGTTCTCCCACAATCCGTATCTGCACAGCAGGAGAGAGCACTCTTTAGGAAAAAGCTTTTGACTGTGTGGAGTGCCTGAACACTACCAAAATGATTAAGGTGATGTGTAATAATCCTAACATGAAGATAAATATTGATTCAGTCCAAATGACTTCATGCTGTATGAAGGCATTTTACAATGGTAGTCTCTCTCTACTGTGTTTGACTTCTGTATGGAGGGCCACAACCTCAGCTGGTGTAAAGTAGAGTAAGCTCATCTGGCCCAGAGTTTTTAGCCCAGTTAATATGGAAAAGCCAATGTATCTTTAGCATTACTGTAAATTAAAATTTGAGGTTTTTTAAAGCTGTTCATATTTATTTTGTGAGATATATATCATTAGCCATATTACTACATCAGTGTAAGTGAAAGTAGAGAGTATTTTTTTGCTTGTATTCTTTGATATCTGGCAGCAAATTATGAGTAGTCAATTCAAATATTTCCCCTCGACAGTTAGTCAGTGCATAAATATTTACAAGATCAGGGGCTTAGATGTCAGTCCCTGACTTGCAGGCACACAGACTGAAATACCTAAGGATTTGACCCTCCAGACACTTATCCCTTATTAACTTATTCACCTGTACAGAACTATTTATTTTAATTGGGATATTTATGTGAGTAAAGTTACTCATGCATGTGAGAGTTTGTGGCTATGAGCAATGACAATATAATTAAGACTGAACTCCAACTTGCTTTCAAACAACCTTTTTCAGAATAGTAATTTTCTCAAATTACTTTCCTAGTGACATATTCAATATTTGGAATTTTGATTGGAATCGATTGAGCAGTTTTTATGTTAGAGGATCATAGTTTTTCATATATTCTAAACGGTGATTCTCCTTTCAGATAATAAACAAACCTGGCTTGTTATATAAATCCCACTGAGATGTAAAAAATAAAATAAAATAAATCAAGCAAAATTAAAAAAAATATATAACAACATTTAAGTCATCAGTTGTATTCATTCTCATAACAGGCAAAGTACTGTGTATCTTCATCACATTAAAATCAATGACATTTTAGCATGCTCAGCAGATTGCAGGATTGACATCTAAAAGTGTTTGGGGTTTTTTTTTGTTGGTGGCGGTGGTTTTATTATTTGCTGTTTTGTTTGCATTTTCAGGATGCATTCATTAACCAATTTGAAGGCAAAATAATCAGTGCTTGTAAAATCCTTATTTAAGTAGCTCCAGCTTTTGATTTCTTGTTTTCTGAAACACAAAAGGCAAAAGTTTAATACTAATGGAACATTGTATGAGGCAAATAGTGTATATGGGAATCAGATGTTCTGTACATTTTAATTATTTTTATTGTAAACAAGTTCTATCCTGATAAGTTTTAAAGTTATCCTTTTCTGTCAAGATGGAAAGTTCTGATCACCCAGTTCCTAAAGATAAAGATTACTAAATTGTATTGTTTGCAAAGACAACAATGACATGTGAACATAAAGTATCCAACTTATTTTTAACTTTATTTTATTATTATTTGCTGATGAGTGTTGAATGACTGATGTTACTGTTAGGTCTTTGCAACCAGTTATTTTTAAAGAATTTGAGGTCCAACTTTCTGTTAGTAGGTGATATGTCAATTCAAGACCTTCTCTCCCAAATGAGGTGGTTTACTTCCTCAACTCTGGTTCTGTTCTTTGTTTTCAATATTATTGTGGTATGGCAAATTTTCAGAGTTGGTAGTGGACAGGCACTGAATATTTTTTAAAGTTTCTGGCTTAAGTAGGACTTTCCCGAAAACTGATACTGGCCTAAAGATAATCAAATGCAAATCTGATTGAGACATGTTATCTGATACTGGCCTAAAGATAATCAAATGCAAATCTGATTGAGACATGTTATATGCATCCAGATTTACACCCAATGTGGCCGAAGGTTGCAGAGAAAGATACTGCAAGGTGAAGTAAGCCAGAAACACAAACCATAAGAACTAAGGGCCTGGGTCTTTCAAGTCAACAAGCTGTCTGAGGGAACACTGTCATTTGAAAACCCTAGTAATGATCACATCAAGGGAAGAAAGTCAGAACACCAATCATTGTTTTTGATCATTCTCCATGCACCCATAAAATGTTGACAAATATGAAACACTGTGTCAGCATCATTATCTGGCTCTGACTTCAGCTAAAGCTCCTGACCCCTGAAGGCTGAAAGAGCTAAAGAGTTTGCAAGCCCCTGGTTAATCTAATTTTTTCCTATTCCTGTATTTTATTTTTATTTGCAGGAAGATTCATCAACTTTTTCATTCATTAATCTTTGGGTATGAAAGTGTGGTTGTGTGTTTCCATATGTGCATGAGCACCAGTGAAACTCTATACGGGAAAGGCACCAGAAAGAATTATTTCAGGCTTAAACAACACTAAACTCTACCTCAAAAGTACTTGAAGAGTGTCCTAAGAAAATTGAAGCTATGAGCCATAAACTCCCCCCTCCCCCCCCCAAAAAAAAAGGTTGCCAAATTTCTGTTTATCAGACTGTTCTGTTAAGCTCAATGTACAAATAACCCTTTTGGCAAGGGGGAGAGGAAAAGGGTTTGCCACTATATAATAACTGAAATGTAAGGAAGAAGCTTTACCATTGTGGTTTAAACATTAATACCCCATCTGGTGTTTAGTTGGTGTCTGCTACAGGCCACCACATGACACGAGGGATATGTCTACAATATAAGCACTACAGCACCGCCAATGCACCTCCTGTAGTGCCATAATGTAGACACTTACAACAGTGACTGAAGGGATTTTTCCGTCGCTGTAATAAAGCTACCCCCTTGAGAGGTGATAGCTATGTTGACGAAGAATTCTTCCATTGACCTAGTTGCATCTACAGCAGGATGTCAGGGGCCAGACCAGCTAGGACCACTACTAAGCAACCAGTGAGCCCAGCTGCACTGCCTTGGAACTGGTAGAGTAGACACAGCATCTGGTTTGGCTTCTGATTTAGCAGCCCTGCTTATAAACCTGCTTATAAACCTGGCACCTATAGCAAATCAGTGGCTACTCAACACATACCGTCCCCACAGCTACACTTGTCTGTTTCTGTGTCTGGTCCTTGATCCAGCCCTGTTTTCAAACCTGCTCCAGCTACTGGCCACTTCAGCTCCAGCCTTTGTTCCCCTCTGGCTTCTATTCCCGGTCCTACCTTTGGTTTACAACTCTGGGTTACCCTCTAGCTCTGGCATTCAGTTTCCATCCCTCAAGTATTGACACTTGGCTCCTTGCTGAATACTGCACCCTTGGATCAGTTCTAACTGGTAGGCCAAACTTTCATTTCAACTACTAGGACTGATCACCCATGGCCCAGATGATCACATTTATAATATACAAACAGAATGTAGTCCAGAACAGTAATTATATATACACACACACACACACACACACACACACTTTAAATGGGACAATTTCACAAAGCTAAAAACTATTATGAGCCAAATCAACTGGGAGGATGTATTTAATCAGAAAAATGTGAATGATAACTGGGAATTGTTTAAAACTACTTTACTAAATGCCCAACAATCTACAAATGAAGAAGACGACTGTACTGGTTAACATTAACCTTATTTAGAGAGAAAGGGAAGGCAGCTATCTATATATTAGAAAACTAATAAGAGAAGCAAAGGGATGCAAGGAGAAATCTGTGGCCAGCAGATTTAAGGACAACATGAAGGATGGTTTTTTAAAGTATACTAAGAACAAAAAGAATCCCAACAATGGTATTGGTCTATTAATAGATTGAAGTGGCATAATTATCAATAACAAAGCAGAAAAGGCAGAAGTGTTCAATACATTTCTTTTCTATATTTGGGAAAAACAGATTATGTAGATATGTCATGTCATATGAAATACTTTCCACTCCAACAGTAACTAAAGTTAATGTTAAAAGAGCAACTACAAAAAAAGTTAGATATCTATAAAATCAGTGGATCCAAATAACTTGCAAAGAGTTTTAGAAGAGCTGGCTGTGGAGTTCACTGGAATATTATTGTTGATTTTCAATAAGGCTTGGAACACTGGGGATGTTCCAGGAGACTGGAAGGAAGCTAATGTTTTGCCAATATTTTAAAAGGATAAATGGGATGATATGGCCAATTATAAGCCTGTCAGGCATCAACTGCAAGAAAGATAATGGAGCAGCAGACATAGGACTTTAATGCGGCACTTGATTAATAAAGAATTAAAGGACGGTAAAAATAAATCCTGACAGACTAAGTTGCTTTTTTATAAGATTATAAATTTTTGGTTGATATAGATAATAATGGTGATTGTAATATACTCAGATTACTGCATAACATTTTGATTAAAAACTAAAATTAACATGGCACACATTAAAAACTGGCTAGCTAAATAGTCTCAAAATGTAATTGTAAACAGGAAATCATCATTGAGCGGATGTGTTTCCATTAGGGCCTGTAGGGATTGGTTCTTTGCCCTACACTATTTAATCAATGACCTGGAAGAAAACAAAATAACTGATAAATTTTGCAAATGACAAAATATTGAAGAGGACTGGTCACTGATGCAGGGTGGTCTGGATTGACTGGTAATCAGGCACAAGCAAAAAATATGCATTCTTATTGGATGAAATGTAAATATAAGCATCAAGGAACAAAGAATGTAGGCCATATTTGCAGACTGAGGAACTCTATCCTGAGAAGCAGTGACTCTGAAAAAGATTTGGGATTGACGGTGGGTAATCAGATGAACATGGTCTCCCAGTGCAATATTGTGAACAAAAGGCTAATACGATCCTGGGGTACATAAACAGGGGAACCTCTAATAGAAGATAAATTATTTTACCTCTGTATTTGGCACTGGTATGACTGCTGCTGGAATAATGTGTCCAGTTTTGGTGTCCACAATTCAAGAAAGATGTTGAAAAATTGGAGAGGGTTCAGAGAAGAGCCACAAGAATGATTAAAGGATTAGAAAACCTACTTTATAGTGATAGATACAAGGAGCATAGTTTATTTAGTTTTACAAAGAGAAGATTAAGGGGTGACTTGGTCACAGTCTATAAGTGCTTACATGGGGAATACATATTTGATAATGGGCCCTTCAATTTAGCAGTGAAAGATATAACATGATCCAATGGCTGGAAGTTGAAGCTAGACAAATTCAAAATGGAAATAAGGCATACATTTGGTACAGTGAGAATAATTAACCATTGGAACAACTTATCAATGGCCATACTGGATTCTCCATCACCAGCAATTTTTAAGTTAACAGATGATATTTTTCTAAAAGATATGCTCTAGGAATTATTTGGGGGAAGTTCTATGGCCTGTGTCATACAGGAGGTCAGACTAGATGATCACAAAAGTCCTTTGTGGCCTTGGAATCTATGAACATTTGGTTTCACTATCCAAATAATTAACCTGCTCCAAATCCTGATTTGATAGTCTCTGGTAAGGTTCTTTATCTGTGGGGTTTAGAACCAAACGGACAGCTACCTCTTTAGACCTCTCCTTAGGGTTTGTTATCTGTTGCATTAATCTGGTGTTCTAACTAAATTGAATATTGATTCCAATCCAATATTGCTCACTTGATTTGTTAAATTGACCCTGATTAGATGATTGTGTATTTTCATTTTTAGTTTAGTTTAATAGTTGCTCCATTTTAGTGATATGCTTTCCTGATTTTGTTTATTAATAATAATAATAATGACGTTTATATCAGACACTGAGTCACAGGTCTTTCAAACAACCAATCTGGGCAAGAATAATTTACAATTTGGGAGTATATCAGATGGTCCACCTAAAAGCTTAACAAACTTCCCTAGATTAGCCTTTGGTTCTCACGGTTTGTTATAAATACCACTGAAGTTTAAATAAGCAAGAGCCAAGAAACTTGAGGATTTCAGGTTTCAAAATGTTAACTTCAAACACAGTACACGAAAGTGGCATTTTCTATTCCGGTTTTGTTTTCAAATGTAGACAACACTACATTCATGTTTTACCATTAAAAGCACAATGTGCTCAACATGGCTTATATAATGGTGGAGTACCCAACTTTAAATTTACACAATCCAACATTACATTAATACTAAGGAAGTTTAAGTCTGTTCGGTTTTGGAGTTAATAGGACTACAGTTAGTGCATAAAGTTCAACATATGTTTAAGTATTTACAGGACCAGGGGCTTAAAAACACACAATCTGTTTTCCTTTTCCAAGGGTAATTGGCTAATTTAATAGTGTTACCTCTGGGATTACATTATGAATGCTATATCCATGATGCAAAAGATAAAAAGTTAATGAGAAACTTCTGATGACTTGTGCTGTTGTCTGAAGAATATGAAGACTCCCAGAGCTTGTAACTTGATTCTACTCCATTTTCCAGTTTACTAGATAATATAGGCAATGTACACTAGCTGACAATCTGGCTTGTTGATCCAAGTGATCCTTGGTATAATGCTAAAGGCTTTATTGAAATTGGGTGAGTTTTGACCATTGCCTTTATGCGTTCCATGTCACATTATTCCCGTATGGTACCATATTTATTCTCCAGAGGGATCCTGTGTAGACCTTATGATCAATGTGCGTTTGGAAGATTGAAATCCTGTTGGAGATATCTACAGATGCATTTAGACTCCAATGTCATCAATCCCCTCCAAAAATATGCAAAAATTGGGGATATACCTTATAGCTTTTAATTTCTTTCAGATACCACTTGTCATTTTCCTCACTAGCCCTCTGTATAATGTCTGAGAAGCAGAACACCTATTCTGCAGCTGTAACAGAGCTTGAGTCCTGTGACATCTAACTCTTTCTTAAAGGCTCAGAAAAGTTTTGTTCTGCAAGCTCTCGATCTACAAAAATCAGTGATTCTCCCTACAAATTAGCCACATTTTATTACAGAAGTGACAGTTTTCCTTCACAGTACATCCCAACAAGATTATAAAGGTTTATGTGCTTCTGTGTGTTATCATGTTCACATATCTGAAAAGTGCAAAGTTGCACACTGAACTCCTTTATTAGCATTCACACTATTTTTACCATTGTAATGTAAGAGCTGTATTCAAGGCTCCATGAACAATATGGACTTCAAAATAACTAGTTTATTATTCAGCTTTAAAGTAGTTAAAATAAGAAAAACAAATAATATTTTATGTCATACCTTTTTTTCCTTTGACTATGATCACAGATTTCATAGATCAAGGTATGAAGGTTGTATTCCCAAGGCCTCATATTCACCTGTGTCTAGCACTTTGTGGGAGTTTTATTATCACTCTTAATCTGGCTGATTCATGCTTTTGTATTACATACTACTTGTATTATTATGGCCAACCAAATGTGCAGTGTGCAGCAACTGCGTAATAATAGACCATTTCACAAAATGCTATAAAGAAAAGAAGAGCATGAATCACAACATGGAGAAGACATACCAGTTCTCAGAGATATACTAAAATTGTTGTGTTAGTGGGGTCAATAGGACACTTGTTTAAATTGTAACATAAATCTTTCTGTACGCCTTAGTACAACAAGCTGAGGATATTAAAAATAAAGGTGAAGTACAGGAAAAATACAATTATTAGAAACAGAAAGGGCAGGCAGATAAATAAGAGGCAGAAAGGGAAGATTACAATTTGAAGAAGTTGAAGTTACTGACTAGAATGTTGTGGGAACAAGTTTCAGAGTAGCAGCCGTGTTAGTCTGTATCCACAAAAAAAAAAAAAAGACTTGTGGCACCTTAGAGACTAACAAATTTATTTGAGCATAAGCTTTCGTGAGCACAAATTTATTTGAGCATAGGCTTTCGTATAGCTCACAAAAGCCTATGCTCAAATAAATTTGTTAGTCTCTAAGGTGCCACAAGTACTCCTTTTCTTTATGGGAACAAGTGTTTCCAGTTTGGTGTCTTACAAAAAGAATGGAATAAGGGGATTGAAAAGCAGTTTTATATGACAAACATAACAGTTATTTCAACCATCAGTGGTAAACTCAAGATGAGAAAAAAACAGTGAAAGAAGAAGAAATCATAAAATGGACTATATAACTACTACAGTCATTTACAAAACACATGTGAACATCTTCACTGTTCCGACCGTCCGTTCCAATTACTTTAACAACTGAACTTTCATTACAACCTAGTCATGTGTTACCAGGGCCCTTTAAAATCCCAGATTTCTGGATCTCTGCCCATTTATAGCTTTTTATTTTAAGTGAATTTTGGTTCTTGTGAAGGGGACCAGTGTGATAACCTTGAAGAATAAAATCCCCTCTATATCCACAGAAGAGATACAGGCAACAGCAGTCTGAGTATCCCTAACATTGGGCCTTCAATGAGTTGCTAGCTTGGGACTATGTTTAAAAAAGTGCATGAACAGCTCACACCCATTCAGTCTTTTACTACATGGATGTCAGCAAAAAACAAATTCAGTGGCTTTTTTTGTGATGTGGACACTCATCCATTAGATGATGAAACCACCAACTTCTTATAAATAAGCACCACATAGTGACTGAAAGTCATTACCATGTCAAGGCTATCAGCTTAGGTGGAATTGGGACCAATGACTTCGGAAGAGTTTGTAATCCATTCCCAGTCCCTTTGGTCACAAATCCTTCAACATCACCACATTTTTAACCTTTGTGAATATGATCAAGAATAGCAACAAACTGCCTGTTCAGACATTTCAGCAACATTCACTAACCTGAAAAAAATTGCACCTTTGAGGAATTATAAATATCCCATTAAAGGGAGTGTAAATTACAAGTAGTCAGTTTGACTATCAAGTGCCAGGCAAGTTCTCAGTATCCATTGCCAATTACCCTGACCAGTTGTTGGTCTTCATTTTGTTTGAATACCAACTGATGTGGTGGTTCTCATTCTGTAATTCTCCTTAGTTTCATAATCAGTTCTTTACCCTGCCAAAGACAGCTCAGCCTCAGCCCACAGTCTCTCAGCCATTAATGAAAGGTTCTCCTCTGCTCCCTGTCCTGTAGGCAGCTTGTCAGTGTAGGCTCAGGAGTCTTCGATTTCTAGAGTTTGTACACACCTTTCTTGGCCTAGGCAGAGATCCACAGTGACAGAGGGCTTCCTCCTTTGCCCAACCCCACCAAACACCTTCCTTCTCACATTCCCAGCTCCCTCTGCCCTGACACATCAAGGTCATGCATATAGGCAAAGGGGACCCGATGCCTGTCCACAGAAGTGCCACAGCTTTTGCGAAAAAGCCCAGATTCAGAGCCTCCTGACTTGTTGACCATGCTGCCACTCACTCACTGCATGTTTAATGGTGCACAAATCTGCAAAGAGCTACTTAATGAGGTCTTCTTATTTAGAAGTTTTATTGTTGTAGTGTCCACATCTCACAAATCAGGGGATCATTGTGCTAGGTGCTATATAAACATATAGGAAGACAGAGATAGATTATGGTTGTGTGGGGCCCTGGGCCAGAGTGAGTGGGGGCCCCTCCCTATCCCTTCCTCCTACAAGCCCCTGTGTCCCAACCTTGCTCCCTGGCAGGAGCTCCAGGCGGGAGTGTAAAGGGCACAAGCCCCCACGTCCAGACCCTGCTTCCCGGCAGGAACACTGGACAGGCAGGGGGAGCAGGCTCGGGTGCAGGGGTGCCCATTTTTCTGGGATCCCCCAATTGGCTGGGGCTCCTCTTGGCCCAGTGGCTAATCCACTACTGTAGGAAGACCCCAGAAATACAGCTCTCCACTTCTCTCCTTCCTACACAGGAACACCAGTAGCTGAAGAGGGGCATCACCCCCAACGGGGACCTTCAGCAGCTTATGACAATTGTCTCTACTCTCCTGGAAGAAACTGAGATATCACAGGCTCAAAGGCCAACAATACAAAAATGTGACTCAGTTGTCATTCCTTCAGAATGTAGTACCTATACCTTCCTGGCTGTATCATTAAGCAAGCTATATAATCGAGGGCCTCTGAAAAAGCTATGAAGCAGTAGGTCCTGGCTTCTCTGAGCCAGAACACCTTGAGCTTACTTATGAACTAGTTCCCTGTGTGGCAGAGCAACGCACTACGACCAAGCCACAGAAGGCTTTGTGGGAAGGATAAATAAAAGAATATGTTTACAGTAAGTAACGTTAAAGTTACAAGTTAACATGGCTGCCACAGGGTGGTTGGCACCAGTAACTTAAGTAGGTCCAGCTGCCCTGTGCCACAACAGATGCTCCCCGTTGGTCCGATTAAGAAGGTGGGGCTGCACCTGGGGCTATCAAGAGTCAGGGAGCATGTCTGTGAGCTGAAACGGATTGAGACAGACAGTATGTACACATGCACACATGAGTGAGTGAGCTCATAAATTGCGGGAAGCAGGAGCATCAGGTCTGCCAGGGTGCCCTCTCAGAGGAGGCAGCGAGAGCCTAAAATGTGAAGGATGAGATGAGGAATGTGTTTGTTTCAGTTTGGACAATAAACCTGCATAAAGGAGACTGTGGGCATGGTAGTGGGTCCTTAGCAAACTAGGGAGAAGCCCTGCCGTATGACTATGGCAGAGCCAGACATTAAAAATGAAGGAAAAAGAAAAGGAGGACTTGTGGCACCTTAGAGACTAACCAATTTATTAGAGCATAAGCTTTCGTGAGCTACAGCTCACTTCCTCAGATGCATATTGTGGAAACTGCAGCAGGCTTTATATATACACAGAGAATATGAAACAATACCTCCTCCCACCCCACTGTCCTGCTGGTAATAGCTTATCTAAAGTGATCATCAGGTGGGCCATTTCCAGCACAAATCCAGGTTTTCTCACCCTCCACCCCCCCACACAAATTCACTCTCCTGCTGGTGATAGCCCATCCAAAGTGACAACTCTTTACACAATGTGCATGACAATCAAGTTGGGCTATTTCCTGCACAAATCCAGGTTTTCTCACGTCCCCCCCACCCCCATACACACACAAACTCACTCTCCTGCTGGTAATAGCTCATCCAAACTGACCACTCTTCAAGTTTAAATCCAAGTTAAACCAGAACATCTGGGGGGGAGGGGGAGGGAAAAACAAGAGGAAACAGGCTACCTTGCATAATGACTTAGCCACTCCCAGTCTCTATTTAAGCCTAAATTAATAGTATCCAAAATGAAGGCTAACACTAAGTCTTCACTGTGTTATAAAAAAAAGACACAATATAAAAAGTGAGTGTTAAGTACAAAAGGTCAACTATTGGCTACATAAAAAACATGGCACACTTTCTAAAGCTTGCAGTCTTGAGAAATCAGGACAAGAAAGGCTAAAAACTCCTGGCAGAATAGACTGCTAAATTTAAGTTTTCTGATGTGGGTTTTGCATATACCTCCTCTCTTTGGAATCCAGAGTTTTTGATTTTAGGAACTGATAATTATGGGGAATTTGAGAGAAGTTATTATTTAAAGATGTACATGAATATAGTAAAATGTAATGCTAGAGTCAAGGGATTCCTTTTTCTTCCAGTGATTAAACTACTTATACTATTTTAAGTGACTTATTGAGTAGCAGACAGAACAAATATGTATGCAGGAATACACGACAATTGCATGGTATAGTTAATTTAGGGTATAATAGGCCTCAAATATCCATTCTTTAGAGACCTGGGGTACAACACACCCTTGGGGTACAACACACCCTTGGGGTACAACACACCCTTGATTAGTCTTATGATCCTACAGTGGTTTAATGGTCTGCATTGCACTGTGGGAGATGTGGTCCTCCAGGGAGCTTATAGGAGAGAATGGGGGCCTGAGTTACAACTCTAGTAAGGCAATGTCCTTGGGAAATACAGTTTAATTATGTTTAACTGATTCAAAGCTAAATAGTTGAGCTTGATTCAGCTAAGCAACATGCTGATTTGGGTCAGACCCTATACACGATATTTCTTTTTGATTTTCCACAAGTAAAAAAAGATTTTAAAAGGTTGTCTACAAAATTGAAGTTCTCCCAGGGAAAATTTTGATTTTTGCAGAAACTGCGTTTTCCATTAGAAAATCATTGTGATGGAAAATGCCCAACAATCTCTAGTGGAGATATAGCTCTACAGGCAATTCTCTGTCCCCCTCTTGTCCATACATCCAGTGCTTAGGGAGCACTGTCTTCAGCATTGGGGCTGCTGCATGTGCAGAGGAACAGCAGCACTCTTCTCCCCTTCCCCCAGTGTACCCCATATAGCAACAGACACAAATGGGTCCAATAGTAATTCTATAACTACTATAAAAAATCCTTCATGTCTCCAAAATATTCTAGAAGTAGAGGCTGATAGGAACAGCAGCAGGAAATCAGATGCTAATGCAATTAAATAAAAATAGATTATATATTTTTTCTAAATAGCAAGTGCCACTTTCAATTATCCACACATTTACATTCACATTCCGCATCTCAGTGAAATTTCATTCTCCCCTCCCCACAACCACTGCGGCAAACTACTAGTTTGCTGCACAGCTTAGTTTCAACTCTGTCAAATGTGATTAAAAAAATGTAATATGCTATCTTTACAACAAAACAGTGAGCTGAGGCAATTCAATGCTGGTGCAGTGCACTCCGGTGCAGCTTGCAAACTGGACACAAGCTTACCAATATGTCATTGATTAAGAAAGGATGCCTTTTGTGGGGGGAAAGATATTATTGCACATTATCAAAGATCACAGATTTTTCTTCTCTCTGGTGAGCAGGCTGTGAAAAGACCAACAGCTGTTGACAAGAACAAAAGAACTTGCAGTAGGTGGTGCCACCTGCGCCTATCTTATTCCAGCCTGAACAATCTGCCACTCGAGTGTGGAGATGGGTGGAGAAAGCAACAGTGACTCAGAGTCGGGGGAGTGAGAATAGTTGTCACAGCTCAAGCAAGAGCCTGTTTTAGAGAGGCACACTGTATTCTTTTTCTAGAAAAAGAATCAATTAGAAAAAGAGTACAAATGCTCTAATGAACCCTGTAAGAGATGGGTACCACTATATCCACATATATTGCTAAGCTTCATATCACTGTTTACTCACCGCTCATTCAACTTGCTTCTCAATAAGTTAACCTAAATATTCTACCTCATTTAAGCATTTATAGATTGGATATTCTGGGGATGGGCAGATGCTTAATTCTGAAAATTAGGGTTGATATCATACTTCGCCAAAATGGCTGTATAGAGCAGGCATTTATAGAGCACTAAAGCGATGTTTCCCTAAAAAGGACTACAGCCCATGTATTCTTCCACCTCATTCATTTTCTTATGAACACACTTAAGGAATTCCATGCATATGGTGGCCATATCTATGGGATAATCTCCGGAATCATGGGATATAGATTGCAATTAGCATGCATCCTTGAGCATCTCACTCTGCCCACTAATCCATCTGTCAAAACTACTTATAGCATACCAAAATTCTCAGCTGCTTGGAAGCTGCTATTTAAAAAAAAAAAAAACCTGCCACAAATATTTCCCTCTTTCCCCACAAGTGTGGAATTCTTCCCAGATTTCAATAGTCTGAGTTGAATGTTGGATAGCACTCAGCCCTAGTCCAGTGACAAGCTTTAAAGATTCAGCTCTACATTTCATGGATAACACTGGGTGATTTATACTACTACCTGCTCTAGACTGAAGATAAAGCTCTTCTACCATGCCTTCAGGAAGATATCCAAACATGATGATCTGCCTCTGATGGCGCATAGACCAAACTAACTTCTAGAATATCTCAATGGAAAGCACTGATCATTTAAAAAACAAAACAAAACAAACAAAAAAAAAAACAATCCACCTTTGCTTCTTAGCAATAATCACACTAAATAGCACTCTCTGTAAACTATTCATTCAGGTGCCTGGGTGCTCCTGTCAATATTATCTGATAAAACAGCCTTCTTAAGATGCCTGGTGAAGTAATCATTTATTCTGAACAAATTAATGAGAATGAGAGGTCTTACCAATCAGTAAGAGTTAGCGTTTTTAACCCTACTGCTATGTTACCTCCAAGCGCTTGAACATTTTGAGAGAAAAGGAGATTTATTTGTTGGTCTGCCTGCAACATCCTGGCTCTCTTGGTGTGGTGAGCGTGATGGTCCAGTCAGGATTAAGGGGGGTGCAGTCCAAATCAATAAGGAGTTGTGTCACTGCCCGACCTGTAACCTGGGATGCCTCACAATGCTGCTCCCAACCTGGGCCTCTCACAACTAACCTACCAGTACCAGCATGCTAGTCACATACTGAGTGTCTGTGTATAACTGCAGCCCTGTTCCAGCAGCTCTGACCCCAGCAGCCTGTCAGCAACACTCCAGTCACACTCTGGCTTCCACCACCCTTGGTTACAACTAGCAAGGTGACTTCAAATACACTCCCAGTTTCTAATTTCCCAAACCCATTTCCCATGGGCTCTATAAATATCCAGCCCTCTCCTAGACAGTTCAGAGCATTCCATCTAAGTGCAGCTTTCATTGTTTCTGATTCCACCAGGCTTAATTTACAGGGAAGATAGGTAGATAGCTACAACATTCACCCCTGTTTAGGTGGATTGTAATAGCAGTGAGTATTCCTAATAACTCATAGTGTTAATACATACATTTCACAATTATATTAATCACTATCATTGGCTTTCAGAGAAGACTTCGCCTCTATACAATGTTATAATAGAGTAATATTGTATACAATCAAGCAATAAGCAACTGAATCAACTGAGATTCAGCCCTGTCTTTATAGACCAATAAACTTTTGAAAATGATTCTTCTGAAAAGTAAAACCCAGACCAACCTTCTCTCTCTTGCTAGACACCATGCTTCTTTCTCCCCCACTTGTTAGTCTGACATTTCCCTTCACCACTTGTTAGCCTGCCTGATGGGCCTGTTTACAGGATATATACATACATTATCATTGTCTTTCAAAGTACTTTGGAAGTAACTCCCAGATGGGCAAACAACATTCTTTTGTCTGGTGCAGACTCCCCCTGACATATCTGGTTTACACACACTTTAGCCATAATTCTAGCATAAATCCATAACTTGTATGTATGTCATAGGTATTACAGTACAAGAGTATTAATGTTCAATAAGCTATTAGTTTTCAAATAATACTTCACAAGGTACATTTTGCAAAAAGATTGTTCTAATAGTGTCTAGGCTGTGAATACATGGGTGCTTAATGTCACAAAGAAGTACAGATGGCAGATTACAATTGTAGTTAGATTTGTAGGGAGGAATTTTTGAAGAGTATTATGTAGAAAAATACTCAATAGAAGCCGCTATGGAAAGAGAAGAGTGACAAAATAAAACAGGGGGTAAAGACAAATTCAAATGAATGTGGTTATACAGACATGATATTGAAGAATCACTAATACTACCTTACATTTATATACAACTGTCATACTGAAGCTCTGTGCAGACTGACTCCAGGCAGGCAGCTCCTCAAGACTTCATGGAGCCCCACTGACTTCAAGGTCAAAGTTCTGTTTGTAGGAATGGGGCCTAATCCTGCAAGTATTTAATATAGGAGTAGTCTCAATTAGTTCAGCAGGGTTTCTTAAGTAAGGAAGGACTAGTTACATAAGTAGGTGTCTGAAGGATTAGGGCCTGGTACTGATCTGCCCAGTGTCATGCAACTCATATGACAGTCATGCATTTTCCTTTGGAGTCACACATTCACACCTAACACCTTTAACATCATGCACTGCGGCAGGAAGAGCTGGTCAACAAGGAAAATCACGTGTACATTCGTGGGCTGGAGTGGGAGGGAGACGAATGACTGCTCCTCCCCAGATTCAGCATGTCCATCCTGTTTTCCTCCTGCATAAGAGAGAGAGCAAACAGCAGCAGCTTCTCCTTCAGCCCTTTCAGTCACATGGCAGCCTGAGGTGAGGCAATATGGAAACTTAAGCCCCAGAAGTACTGCTGAGTCAGGTATCCCCTAGCCTTTCCACTTCCAAAAGGCCCCCCTATCTTAGTACCCCTAGAGTACTCCTACCTACTGACCAAAAGCTCCTGGTGCTGCAGCTCCTGCCCAGCCCCTCATCTGTTTCCAGGGCTCACCCTTGAAATCTTCTGAGGGGCCTGGTGGTTTTGATCCATCCCTTCCCCTCAGCACTCAAACTGTAACTGACTTGTCCAGTTACTCTCTTCAGGGGAGGATCACAAAATGGGCCGTTTCCACTTCAATCCACATAAGAGGAGGTTCTTCATCAGGAGTGGAGTCCCCCCAAAATGGACCAGCACAGCTGACTTCCAAGCTGAGCCAGCAGAGGGCATGACCTTTTATAGGCAGCGCCTGGGAAACCCCTGCCCTTGGCAGAATGAGACTCCCCAAGAAGAGAGAACCCTACCCTTCTGGGAGCAGGATTTCCCCAGGTCCCTCAGCTCCTCCCTTCTCTGCACATAGGCACCTGTGTGAAGAATCCCTCCTTCATGGGCGTAGTACTGTTGCCATGCCACCTGTCCAAGTTTTCCCAGGATCATCCCTTTTTTGAGGTAGTTGTCCCGGTAAATCTGTAAAAGTGCTCAGTGCATACTGCTAACTGTCCAGTTTCATGGACTCATGATCATCCCAGATGTCCTGGGTTTTGTACCACAAAAAGTGGCAACAGTAGTCGGGAGGAGCAGGAGGGAGTCTGAGTCCCTTCAACTTTCTCTCTGCCTAGAGGACAGCCGAGCCATTCCACCCTCTCTCTCTCTCCATTCTGCCTGGGGGAAGGGGTTTGAGCCTCTACCCATAGCCCTCACTGCTCTTCCATGCTGGATGGGAGGGGAGTGAAGATCACAGTATCATTCCCCAAAGTTTGCACTCTCGCCCCAGCTGATAGACTCCCAGAACTCAAGAAAACCACAGGTATAAAGTTTTGATGCAGAGCCCAAAAAGTGTAGGGGATGGGGCAACTTCCTTTTTGGGGAAGAAGGCATTTCAAAACAGTTTTGGAGAGAACCACTGAGTCCCCATTTTAACCCTTTGTTGATTCTCTGTAGCTCCCACTTGGGTTTGGCTGGCTACAAGCCTATGTGGAGTGGGGTGTTCGCTCCTGCAAGGATTATTGTGTGAAGGGTTGTGCAGCTACATTTATGATTCTTCTTGCTGGTGATAGAAAGTCACTATCTCCCACACATGGTCCCCCTGAGGAGTGGGATTAAGTCACACCTACACAATACCTACACACTCTGGCAAAGAGATTAGTGTCTATCTTTCACTGGTGAGAAAATAGCATGAAGCTGCACAATAACAGCTCTGTTGTCCTGTATATAAATAGGGAACATGATTGAACAAAGCTGTGAAGCATGCCTTTCACTAGCAATAAATCCACTCATTTTTTTCTAAGGTGAAATTTAGGGATACATACAAATATTAATATGTGTATTATTTTAATAAAGTACATAAATGCCAAGTGGGACTGCATGAAACTTAATAGCTATGTACATAGGAATCACTTTACTTACCGTCACCGATGCGGTGAAACATGGTAGTCATCTATCAAGGCACAGCAACACAACATATTAGAATACAGAACAGTGTATTCTGCTGAAAATGCAGAAGAAGGGCCACAGCAATTACTCAGTTTGGGGTAAAAGCGGGACAACTGGGTTAATACTTACAATTATTATGAGTAAGTGTAATACTAACAGTAATAGACCTAGCTCTTGTAAATCATTAAATAGGGTCTTTAATTTATTAAAAGTTTCTATTCTAGGCTCTATAAATAGTCAGAACCTCAATGCTATAACTCTTCTAAAAGAATGAGCCTCCAACAGCGCTTACCTCATGCTGGGACTTTGGTCTATTAAGACTGACTGAAAGGGAAACTAATGCCTACTGAGTAACCACAGCACCAAGATTTTATTGGAAAATCTCCCATCCAAATAATGATCTTTTGAGATCACCAAGAGGTGGTGTGGGGGGAAAAAAACCCCCACAAACATACATACATACACTAGTTTTTAAAATGAGAAGAAAAGGGGCAAAAAAAGTCAGCCAAAAATGTGAAAGATGCAGAATATACAGTTCAAGATGGAAAATAAAAGTTCTATAGAATGGACAGACAAGAAGGTACCAAAAAAAAGGGGGGGGGGAGTGCAAAATAAGGGTAAATGTAGCATTTCAAGATCGTCAAACTTATAAAAGATAGAAAAGAACAAAATGGAAGTGGCAGTATACCTCTAACAAGTGATTCTAATGAAATTTAATATCTCTTTGTAATAATTTTAAATGTCACATTAGATGCAAGTTACATTTGTTAAATACAAGAGAAAGCTACATGTGTTAATAATATGAGTCAGCCAAACTTCACGGGAGAAAAAAAATTGACTATAAATTAATATATTTTTGAAGAGCAGCAGGGCACTTGGTGCTGGCACCCTCCAATCTTAAGGTCCTCTGGCTAGCTTGTACAAAGACTCAAGAGGACCAGGTAAGAGTAGGAGAATTATTTTCATTGTTTAGGGCCAGCTTCTGATTACCTTACTCCTGTTCATAAGCACTTTACTCCAGGTGTAGCTCCCTGAAATCAATAGAACTTCTCAGAAGTAAGATGCCACTCAATGTGATAAAAGGGTGGCAATATCAGGCCCTTAATTAAGTAAACACTAATAGTTAAGGCACTAGCCTGTATAAAACAAAAAACAAAAACCTACCATTTCCACAGTCGGGAGTATAGACAATGAACAAGGGAAATAATGGGATCTCAGAACAAGCTTGCATTTATTATAATCCATTTTTTTCAAAATGGATAAAGAATACCTGTTTTGGCAAGACTGGCTGTCATCAAGTATGCCTAAAAGTAAGGATTTATGATCTGGAAACCCCAGTGTAAGCATTTTGCCGCTATGAGGATGAATATGAATCACCACCAAGCCAATTTTAAACTGAAGAGTATTTGTTTATTTGAGACCTGTAACCCTTTTGCAAATCCTAGGTTTTAGTTGGCTTCTGTTAAGTTATTCAGGGGCCTTCAGATAACATAGCAATAATAAATTAAACAATATTTTATATATTAGATCAATCTTGCTATGATTAATAGAAAGGTGTGGATTCCCTTTCATATAACTGAAACGATTTAAAAGTCTCTAGAAGACAGAGTTTACCCTGTGTTATGCATTTATGCATTTTGAAAAACTAACTATAAGCAAGGCTGGTAGTAGTGCCAATTATAAAGGTGGTCCTATTATAAGACTCTGTTTTGAATACCCTATAACTTTGCTAAATTTTAACAATTCACACTAAAGTTTTCCATGCCAGGTGTCTGCCTACAGCTGATCTATTTCTTTTCGTTTTGTGAGGGGAGGGCAG
Source organism: Lepidochelys kempii (assembly GCF_965140285.1). NCBI lineage: Eukaryota > Metazoa > Chordata > Testudines > Cheloniidae > Lepidochelys > Lepidochelys kempii. The sequence continues at coordinate 183,497,660 of NC_136380.1, forward strand.
AGTTCAGCTGTTTCGGGATGCTGGAACTAGGAGTGCTAGTGGGGTGGTAGCAGCTCCTGGCTTGAATTAGTAACAACCAAATACATGGTTTCCACTTTCAGGAGCCCCACTTTAATAATTGTTCCTGCACTCCTGAGCTGTTTCCAAGAACCAGACTAGTGAGGAGAAAAGAAAAACCAAAAATCAAATTTTGCTTACGATAAATGCAGAAGACCATTTCTTTGAGAAGTTCCAGCATTGCTATGGTTTGCAGTAGGGTCATTAACATTTGGCAGGGGCTGGCCTTTGTGTCAGAGATATGCATTTTGCCATCACAGTGGAAATCCACCTTAATTTCACCAAATTATAAGACTTTGGGGAAAATATTGCATTTTACATATGCTAGAGGTTTGCAGCTAAAAAAAACCTCTGATGATTCCATCCACACTGAGCATGATCCAGTCCAGGGTTGAGCAGGACTTCCCCTCCAGTTTTCGCTCTGGGCTTCTGCAAGCCATGCCTGATCTGGGCATAGGTAAGTAACCTGACAGGTAATAGAGCTGGATAGAGGATAGTAATTACATTTTGTGAAGGATTTCAAGATTTTGAAATATGGTTTTGTTCTGATTCAGAATGAAAATTAATTTTTCAAAGTTCTCCATGAAGTGAATCATAGAATATCAGGGGTGGAAGGGATCTCAGGAGGTCATCTAGTCCAACCCCCTGCTCAAAACAGGACCAATCCCCAATTTTTGCCCCAGATCCCTAAATGGCCCCCTCAAGGATTGAACTCACAACCCTGGGTTTAGCAGGCCAATGCTCAAACCACTGAGCTATCCCTCCCACCACATGGAATCATCCTTCTCTACCAGGAGTACTGGGGACCCCTAGCCATGGGGCAGTTTCCCTGCCAGGCTACCACTGAACTGGGGACCCCAGAAGACCTGGAAGCCTCAACTCGGAGGCAATCCATCTGCTCCAACACCAGGCACCCTGAAAGACCTAGGAGCCTGGGCTGCTGAGGAGCTCTGAGCCAGGCTCGGATCTCCACATCAACTTACAGGAAGGCTGATGGGGAGCTGGACCAGGCAGGTTTTTTTTTAAATGGAATTTAGCCTGGTAGGCAGCGTTCCTTCTGAATCCTGCCTGGATTCCAGCAGAACTTTGTCAAAAACAACACAATGCTGCAGAACATTTATATTTAAAAGAGCTGGCAGATTCCAGTCTGGATCCTAATGCATATGCAGAAAGGGATGGCACGGGGGGAGAGAAACTAAAGTTGCAGACAACCTTAATCACATTCTTGCAGCCCAGGGTTGTTTTGTTTGTGTAATATTAATATAAAAGAAAACATGGGAACTGTAAAAAGGGATAATTAATAGCTTTATCAAATTATTGTCCTCTGAACAATGGAGGGAGAAGGCACTAGGAATGACATTTTTTAAGGTGAAGTCTTACATTGTGAAGAGGGTTTAGGGCAGACTTTAATGGCAAAATTCACCCATATGCAGAGGACTATCACAAGGTGTTTACACAACTTATGTGCCAATTAAGCCGTCAGCAATCAGGACATAAGCAATGTATGGACACAGGGTTAGTCCTCTGTAGAGGGGTGAATTTCACTCTGAATGTATAAACCAGGATCAGTGGGCAATGTCATCCTCATCCCACATTGCTGCCAACTGAGAGGATGTGATCAGAAATACTGCTCCATTAGTCAGAAAGAGAAAACAGACTAGTCTCAGACCCTTCTCCCTCCAAGCCCATGGAATCCACTGTGCACGGCCACTTGGAAGAGGCATGGTTTGGGGCAATCTCTGACTCTTTTCCCAAGAGTTATTGTGGGTTATTGCATGCTAATTAAACCTGAGCTTGTAAGGTTTATCTCACAGAGTTTCCCTCTCAGATGTGTGTGAAGAGGAGACCTTGAGACCATCCCCGAAGAAATGGCTTCTGAACATGTCTCGAGTGGATGTCTTCAGATTCATCACATTTCTTCTGGATTTCAGGACATCTGCAGTGGTGGAAGTCTATGCCTGCTGCTCTGTGCTCATTTCATTGTCCTGTAAATCATGCTACACCATTGGACAATGTTTCTGAAACTCCACAAGATACAGCTTATGGAGTTTTCCGTATAACTTTGCTCATTCTGCAGGTTAATCCACTGGAGAGGATAATCATGCTCTATTTGTCAGATTTTTTTTTTTGCTCTTATCACATGAAGCTTTGTACTGATTATTTCTCAGATATAGATTGCTATTTTTGAAGGTGATGGGTGGCGGTATGTTGAACACCTCTTTCATCCTGTTTGCACAAGCTACCATATTTATTCTGAAGCCGTTTCATACTAACAGAGGGTGCGGGTGGGTTAAGTAAAATAATACTGCTGGATATTTAATAGTGGCTGTTTAAAATAAATAATTAATTGGCAGGATTACTTTTAATGCCTGCTTGAATATCCTCAGGCAGCATTCTAAGTATGAAAGAGCATCTGCAGTATGCAATCATACCTGGGAATCATAAAAACCTTTGCAAAACGCACTGAAACCTCAAGAATGAAGATGTAAGATACTTTCTCCATCCTGCTTGAAATTTTAGCTTTTGTATTTGGGTCAGAATGTAATCCACACCATTCCTTTATTTTTATCACAGTAAAGTTAGATGGGTTGCAATGTGTGTGCTATGTAACTTACGTCTGCATTTTTCATGGTCTCTGGCATAATTTGTACATTAAGAGCTCAATCTGGCCCATGTAAACTTCCACTGATTTAAGACAGTGGAGAATTATGCTTCATTTGTAGTACTGGCATGTGTGTTTTGTCTTCCCACCATTATATATAAACTTGGGAAATAATCCAACCAGCTCACTTCTCATAATATTGGCTGGATTCTTTTTTACTCATTTAATAATTGGTATAACATGAACACTCATGGGCCATGCAAATTGTGAATCCTCTGAGAATGGGCACAAAATAATTATTAAATGGCTTGGTTCAAGGGCTTCCAGGCAATGAAAGAATTAAATGCTACAGTCCTGGGGTGTGGGGGGGGGAATGTATGGCTTTCACATTATACAGGTGTGCATAATATTGTGGCATCAAGTCCATATTGTGCCCACGCATCCTCAGGTGCAGATCATTCACCCCAGCATGGAAATGAAATTTCAAAGCATCAAAAGTGCCATTATACCATGTGGAAACATTCCAAAAGAAAAACTGGAGTAGAAAAATGACTAAGTTAAAAGGAAAAGAGGACTTGTGGCACCTTAGAGACTAACACATTTATTTGAGCATAAGCTTTCGTGAGCTACAGATCACTTCATCGGATGCATACTGTGGAAAATACAGTGGGGAGATTTATATAAACAGAGAACATGAAACAATGGGTGTTACCATACACACCGTAACAAGAGTGATCAGGTAAGGAGAGCTATTACCAGCAGGAGAGCTATTTCCAGCAAGAGAGAGGAGGAGGAAACCTTTTGTAGTAATAATCAAGGTGGGCCATTTCCAGCAGTTGACAAGAACATGTGAGGAACAGCGGTGGGGGCGGAGGGGGGGAGAATAAACATGGGGAAATAGTTTTACTTTGTGTAATGACCCATCCATTCCCAGTCTTTATTCAAGCCTAATTTAATGGTGTCCAGTTTACAAATTAATTCCAATTCAGCAGTCTCTCCTTGGAGTCTGTTTTTGAAGTTTTTTGTTGAAGAATTGCCACGTTTAGGTATGTAATCGAGTGACCAAAGAGATTGAAGTGTTCGCCGACTGGTTTTTGAATGTTATAATTCTTGACATCTGATTTTTGTCCATTTGGAGACTGTCCAGTTTGGCCAATGTACATGGCAGAGGGGCATTGCTGGCACATATCACATTGGTAGATGTGCAGGTGAACGAGCCTCTGATAGTGTGGCTGATGTGATTAGGCTCTATGATGGTGTCCCCTGAATAGATATGTGGACACAGTTGGCAACAGGCTTTGTTGCAAGGATAGGTTCCTGGGTTAGTGGTTTTGTTGTGTGGTGTGTGGTTGCTGGTGAGTATTTGCTTCAAGTTGGGGGGCTGTCTGTAAGCAAGAACTACAACATTCAAAACCAGTCGGAGAACACTTCAATCTCTTTGGTCACTCGATTACAGACCTAAAAGTGGCAATTCTTCAACAAAAACACTTCAAAAACAGACTCAAGGAGAGACTGCTGAATTGGAATTAATTTGCAAACTGGACACCATTAAATTAGGCTTGAATAAAGACTGGGAATGGATGGGTCATTACACAAAGTAAAACTATTTCCCCATGTTTATTCTCCCCCCCTCCGCCCCCACCGCTGTTCCTCACATGTTCTTGTCAACTGCTGGAAATGGCCCACCTTGATTATTACTACAAAAGGTTTCCTCCTCCTCTCTCTTGCTGGAAATAGCTCTCCTGCTGGTAATAGCTCTCCTTACCTGATCACTCTTGTTACAGTGTGTATGGTAACACCCATTGTTTCATGTTCTCTGTGTATATAAATCTCCCCACTGTATTTTCCACTGCATGCATCCGATGAAGTGATCTGTAGCTCACGAAAGCTTATGCTCAAATAAATGCGTTAGTCTCTAAGGTGCCACAAGTACTCCTTTTCTTTTTGCGGATACAGGCTAACACAGCTCCTACTCTGAAACCTAAGTTAAAAGGGTTCAAACAAGAATAAAAAGGGAAGTCACATGGAGGAAAGGGAAAAAATAGATGCAGTGAAGAGAAGAAAACAGAAGGAAGGAGAGAGTGGGAAGAAAAAGAGTGAGGGGGAAATAAAGGGGACAGAAAACAAAAAAAGGATTCATTTTGTGATGCTCTAATTTCTCAGGTCCTTCCACAGAGGACAGTGAAATTGTAAGAAGACATTCTTTCCATTTCCCATAAAATGGGGCTCCCCTATGGACTTAATGATTATGTACAGGTTTATTGAGGGGACTATAGGGGATTTCTAGTTTCTGAAGGACCAAAAATCTTTGCTGTCACATGAAGTCATTTAACTGCACACAAAGGAAGCTGCATTTCTTCTAACCCAACAAGTTGACTTTGACATTTTCACTTTATGTTTAAGGCAGCAGCCCAGGAAGCATTGGTGGGATTTTCAAAAGCACCTAAGTAATTTAGGAACAGAAGTACCCCTGGGTAAAGCTTCCAAACCTGCCTAAGGCCCAAATTTCTAAAGCTATTTAGGTACCTAAAGCTTCAGAAAGCCACATAGTGGAATTTTCAAAGGTGTCTAGGGCCAGATTTGTAAAGGTGTTTTCGCACCTAACTCAGACTAAGACCCCTGAATATTTTTACCAATCTGCCCAGCCCTGCCACCCCTCTCTGCCATTGATGGCTAAATCCCATTTTCAAAAGTGACTTGGGCTCAGAGCAGTCTAAGTACAGAAACTGTGGTCAGCTCCTTCACAGAAGGGAGAGGGGGGAAAAGCTCCTTGTGCCTTCCTCTCTTTTGCACCTGATCAGATTGCTGGATGCAATCTGGCCCATAGCTTTAGTAGTGACTGCAAAGCACAGCACTTACATTATCTAAGAATCCTGCTCATGTACATAAGTCCGCAGAGCTCTGTTGGAATAATTTGAGCAGTAACACTTTACACAGGCTGATGTTCTGCTCCCTATCTATCCTATCAAGAATGCACTTTCATTTAATAGCAGAAAGGCTTTAAATCAAGCTCAATTTCACCTTTCATTCTGAAGAAGTCCCAAAGACTGGCATTGTTTTAAAGCCCAAAAAAGACAAAGGGTCAAATTTATTTCTAGTAGAACGCCACGTATGTAAAACATGTATTTGTTCTGATGTGTTCTGTCCTATTGGATAAAACATTGTACGGAATTAGCTATGCCTTCTTCATGGTCCCAAAGAAAAGAAATGCTCAGGGAGCAGGAGGTAGATTGTTTCCACATGGAAAATTCTATTGAATCCTTTTTAACATTACTGATTCAAAAAGTGTAATGATTGAAGCCTTCTCAATTATAGTACTCCTGTATGTTGTTGTCCAGTGCGATAATGGTATTTTCTGCCTTATGAGGACTCAGATTTAGAGAACAGGCTTGAATAAAGGGAAGAGAAAAGAGCCAGCCATTTACAGTATGTGCCCTGTCAATCTCACAGAATTAATTTCATGATAGTGAAGGCAAGGATTGCCACACAGAAAGCAGGAAGTACTTATTCCATCTTAGAAATTATACTTCTTTTCTCAGCAGTAATTACAAATGTCTTCAGAAAGGCCTTGCGAGTTCTGGGCCAACAGATAGAGAAGTTTGATAGTCTTCACAAAGCAGTATGGTCTTTCTATGTTGGCTTGGCTCCATTTCAAAGCTCTATACAAGGTATGGTTCAATGAAGTTAACACTGGTAGTACTTCAGTGCAATCGTTTGAATAAAGATAAGGGAGAAATCTGCTTAGAGCAGAGTCATTGTTTCAGAGGGAGAAACAGGAGGGGATGAGAACAAACCTGCCTCCTCACTGGCATGCTACTAAATGTGATTTTAAACTGTTCCTGCTTAGGTTTCCTTTTCATTTAAGAATATGAAGGGAAGTACAGGGGAGCTTCCTATGACAAAAAAAAGGGGATGGGGTTGGAAGGTGCATTTTGGAAGTAAATATTAAGCATTTGGAGCACTTATCAGAAAGCAAATATCAGGTAAGTAGACTATGAAGGCAAGCCATGGCACCACAATTCACGAATAAGTTTCAGTACATAGCAGAGGGAGTCAGTTAAGAGCTTGAGACACTGAGTCAGCTTCAAGGATGACTATCCATTTCCCACCCCCAAATATGGCTACCCTCCATCCTGAGCACTGTCCCTGTTGCTTCCTGCTAACCCCAAAACACCCAGAGTACTGGCCTTTTCCTCCACCTGAGAGTGTTTGCAAGGAGAGGGACCTCAGGTTTACATCCCACTTCCAAACCCAGATCACTGACCAATTATTGAAGATGTCTCTGATCCATTGCTCAGCCCTGCAACAGCACGCAAACACCTCAGAAGGTTTTAAATGATGATCCCACTGTAACAGAATGCATCAGAGCCTTGAGACACATTTGACACAGCTTTCAAGCAGGTAGGCGGATGTATGACTAATGTTCCTAGAGCACCTGAGACTAGCAGTGAAGCAGCAGACAGAATATAAACTGAACAGCACGAGCCAGATTTTTCAAATGGTGTTACTTGGAGTAGCTCCACTGAAATCACCAGAGTTCTGCCAGTTTTCATTAGTGAGGCTCTGTCCCTCTGAATAAAATATATAGTTTGATTTTAAACTTGATAATGGAGAGAGACAAATTCCACATGGAGAGGAGGGCAAATCAAAGTGTGAGGAGGGATGTATGTGCTCTCTCTTAATCCTTGCAAAAGATGGCCTGTATCCAGAACAGAGGAGTCTTTGTGCTATGCTCATAGGAAGCCTCTCTCTGTATGGTTCTTCAGAAGAACTGCAATGTGATAACCTGAATTTATCTAGAGCCCTGGAATACATACCAAACAATCTAGTTTCATTGAGAAAGAAATGTAGCTTCCAGGAAATGGCTCTGTAAGAAAGAGCCTGGTCAAACATTTGATGTTTAATTGTATTTCATTCCCATTTCCCTGAACACAAAGCAGAGTTTCCGCTCTCAGAGCATGGGGGCATAATAGCAGTGTGTTGGGGCAAAATATGTATTGTCCTATTGTCCTGTACTGTACCTATCCTGACTATTCAGTGCTGCCAATCTGACACTTTACATAGCCATTACAAATGCTTGTAAACACACGTCTATTTGTATGTATGTATTATGATAGACCCAGGCCAGTTGGGTACAGCAGAGTAGCCTTATTGGTGTCCAGGAAGTGGGCGGGCGAACTGCTAAAGGATCCCCCCCCCAGCCTAAGAGGGGGTCCACAGGACCTGGAAGCCAAATAATTACGGGGGACAACTAATGAACAACAGGAACAGGAGCGCGGTGAAAGGGTCAAACGAAGGGAACCTGACGGGGACACCTAGCAGAGAACCCCGGACAGCGCCCACTGCTCCTCAAAGGCATCAAGGGAGTCAGTGGACGCTGCCCAGAGGAACTCTGCCCAGAGGCGTGAATGGACAGAGGATCGGAAATAGGCCCCACAGTCGCAGGAGACTCCAACGGCCAACCTCCTCACCCTGGTTTTATTGATGGCCACTTTAGCCAGGGCCAGGAGGAGGTTGACCAGGAGGTCCAGCGACTTCGTGGGGGAATGGACAGGGAGTGCGTAGATAAGGAGATGAGGGGAAAAGTGCAACCAAAACCTTAACAAAATATTCGTGAGGAGCCGGAATAGGGCCTGCAGCCTGGCACACTCCAGGTAGACGTGCGCCAGGGTTTCCCTCATGCCGCAAAAGGGGCAGGTGTCCGGGATTGGGGTGAACCGCGCCAAGTACATGCTCGTGCTCACAGCCCTGTGAAGGAGCCGCCAACTGATATCCCCGGCAGGCTTCGGGACTAAGGTGGAATATAGGCTGGTCCACCAGGGCTCCGTACAGCAGAGTAGCACAAGGCAGATATACTGGCCACTGGATTAACAGTTTTCTGTTCCCTGACTGACCAGAGCAGGGGCTGCTCCAGGCTGATGAGAACACCAAACTCCAATTAACCTGCAAAGGTGAGGCCATTAACCACCGGACTCTAAGGCCCCTCTGATAATATAAAAGGGCTCACTCCAGTCAGACAGAGAGGAAGTGTGGCTGGAGGGCTGGTTAATGAAGACACCCTCAAGTCATTGGTAAGGGAGCCCTAAGGTAAGGGTGAAGAAGGGAGAAGCAGGAGAGCTGTGGGGAAGTGGTCCAGGGAAATGTAGCAATTCTGGTAGTAAAAGGTTGGCTGCCAACAGCTGCTACCATGAGGGTCCCTAGGCCAGAACCCAGAGTAGAGGGCGGGCCCGGGTTCCCCCCAACCCAGCACTACAGAAACACCTCCTGGGGGTGGGGGAGAACAGGTCCCTGTCAGGACAGGAGGCTAAACTGTTTTGGCATGAGGCCGTAGGAGCAACAGAGACTAAGAATTCTCTCACCAACCTCCATTGCTGGCTTATGATGAAAAGGGCTCAGTAGACTGTATCCCTGGCCCTAGAGAGAAGGGCTATGTGGTGGAGGGTTGCAGTGAGCTTCTGAAGCTAGCATAAACAGCCTGGAAGCATGGGACCCATGGGGACAAGGTCGGAGCTCTGCCACAGTATAGTAAAAGCATTCAATTTGTAGAGTCAAGCAATCACAAGTTAGGAAATCCCTCCCTTGTGCATATATGCAGGATGGTAATTGGAGGCAAGTGTTGTCTAGTGGTTACGGACAACACAGCCAATCACAGTTCTGGCCCTTTTATTCTGAAAGGCAGTGTGACTACATGGAGGAAACATGCCATATCGAAGACCTGCTCTATTCCCAGTTCTGCCTCAGGTGACCTTTTGAATCCTCGCTTAACTATAAAAAATTGGAGTTGGGATGGTCATTATATTCATCTGACTCCTACAATAAGGGCATGAGGCCCAATGCAATACATCTTCCCCTATGCCAAAGGGATGGTTGGGTGATGGTTCCTGCTGTTTCTACTGATGCAGTGGCAGGATCCTCCTATTGAGGACTCTAGCTTCATGCCTGCTATGTAGGAAGCTTAGTGCAGGCTGGCAACATGTTCAGTGAAGTTGGCATGTAGGGAGCTCTGTGGTACTGGAGCAGGTTCAATGGACATGCAATGTTCAGAAATTTTAATCAAACCTCTAACTAAACTCGACTGAACATATGTGAATGGTGATTTTCAGAGGCTTACCACTCAATCAAATCTGGATGAATTTTCATCGGGATAACAAAAAAGCATCCCTCTGATCCTAGCTGGGGCTATTCCTTTGTCAATTTTCAGACTTCTGCTTCAGAGTGTAGAGGGACTCTCTATAGAAATGGTTGAGAAAAAAATTCAACCTTGGCAGAACTACCCTTATTTCCCCTAACCACCATTGTTGAAATAGCTGAACTGTTTTTGCTCAGACTTAAACAGCTTTGAAGACTTCAGCCAACATACTTTGTTTGACAAAGTTATGACTGAAACCATAGGTGCCTAATATTTTAACTACCACTACCTATAACAGATACTGGATCAGAGTCTAGCACCCAGTCTGGTTGCTTAGCCACTTTAACTAGCTGATACACAGCTGCCAGAATAGTCCTTTGGCTCCATGGACAGCTGAACTCTGGGGGCTAGACTGATCCTCTAACAGTCTTGGGAGAACAAAAGCATTCAGATTGCTTAAAATCAAAGTTTGCCATCAAGCTCCTGCAATTCTGTGTCAAGCACAGCTCATGTGAACTAGAAAATCCAGATGCACGTGCAAGCATGTGTGTGCACGTGCCCAAGTGTGCCTATCCATCAGTATCACCATAACAAGAATCTCAAAGTAACTGGGTAGAACGTTGGACATGCAAAAAAAAACCAAAAACATGCTGCCTTGATAAATTAGCTCACAATTATTGTTTAAATTATGTTGATGTGATTGAAGTCTAAATTCTACCCTATTCTAGATACAATTACACTGAAGGTGTAGACTTTCCTGCAACCGTGTTTATAAATTGCACACTGTACTATGAATCCTAAAAGACTGAGTTTCTACCAAATTAGAGTATCAGAGAAGCACTTACTTTGAAATTGTTCACTTCCTAAATTTTCTTGGAATACGTTCAAGATTAGCAAGTGTATACAAGTGGTAGTCCTGTAGCAGCGGAAAATGAAGCAGACAAAAATGTATCATTTTAAAGAATTAGACATCCATATCAGATTTGAACGAGGATCCAAACAAAATATCAAGAGTTTCAGCTTGTATCATCAATAATAGACATTGTGTTAAATTTACCAGCTTCTGCAACATCAAATGAAAGATCTTTCTTTGTGGCGAACTGAGTTGTGGATTATATACTGTAAGAACCACTATGGGTGATGGATGCTTAAGTGATCACCTGCTGCTGGCCTTAGACTGTGAAGCTGCTAAGAATACTGATGTTAACAAAGCTAAAGTAGTTTTTGCTACTTTAAAACCATACCACTGTCTATTAACGTAAGCAGGAAATTGATGGATGCAATGATCTCTGGCTAGTTGCCACAAGAAACACATAACATGTACTTTAAATTGTTTATCCTGTTACATTTTGATGCAGGTGCAGCATTGACATTGACTGAAAACAAAAACATAGGAGCAGAAATTTTGAAGTGCTCAGTCAAGCTGGAATTCAGTTTGTGTTCCAGTTGTACCTCTTTCTTACTGTCTGTTACCATCCCTTAAGAATTTACTAAGAATGAAAGAGGGATAATTTTAACCGCAGCCAGAGAAGACCTGCAACAATTTGGAATGAATGAAAGAACATGACAAATGTCGGTACACTCAGTATTACTGGAAGTAAAGTAAATTGCTACTGTTGTTTTACAAATGTGGTTATGGACAGCATGTCTCGAGTTTTTATGAAATTTGAATGAGTAACTGACAGTTGAGTGAAGTTGTTTCAATATTGTCTCCCACAACAAGTCTGCCTTTCTGGCAATCTATACATTGTAAGTATTTTATAAGACTTATTTGTTTTACAAGTATTACAATGGAGTCATATTATAGCAATGGCTCTCAAAATAGGGTCAGGGACTAATGTAGTCATCATATAATAATGCTTCCTTAAGATGCATCTATCAGTCCTAAAGTCATGACTCTCCCAACTAGTTGTAACCCAGTCCAGGATTTCCCTCTCTTCCCTCCCCCTCAATCCACTAAACTCAAAACAATCAAACCCTTTCCTGCATCCATTCTTTCTTATGTGGATGACACTGAAACTGTATGAGTAGAAAACACATAAGAAGATAGAACAAAAGTAATTTGAACAGATTAGTGAGCTGGGGCTGCAGGGAATGAGAAATGCAGCCCTAATAAGTGAGAGGAAATAAGTAGTACAGATACCGAATGTGTGGATGTGAGCAAAAAACAGCACCAGTTACATTTAAGGGGATTTTCACCTTGTTTCCTTAATTCTAAAATTCCTTTTTCATATCACAAAGCACTATATGTGCTACAGGGAAAATGTGGAATTAAGATTGAATGGGTGAGAGGGGACACTGACCATAATACACAGAGGAATCAGAGTGCTATAGTATTGGGTGTGACCTAAAAGTAGGGTAACCATATTTCCCAAAGGGAAAATGGGACACTGTGTGGGGTTAGCCTGAGCTTTCCCTCTCCTCCCCCTCCCGCCCTGTGTGGGGCTAGCCCCAGCTGCTCACCCAAGTCCCTCACACCACATGGGGCTGACCCAAGCCACTTTCCTCAGCCCTGCACCCCCACCCCAAGCAGGGCAGGCTATGCTGCTCACCCAAGCCCTGCCTGCACCCCTGCCCAAGCCCCACATTTCTCTCTCTCTCACACACACACACACACACCCCTACCAACTAATCAAACAAGACAAATGCCCACTTTTGCCAAAAAAAGTCAGGATTGCTGGGACAGAGCTTAAAAAAGGGACTGTCCCAGCCAAAATGGGACTTATGGTCCCCCTACCTAAAAGTGATATCTGTGTAATGAAGCATTCCTGCAAGAACCAATGTGAAAAAAAAAAGTGTGTACACATTTTCCAGAAGTTTATTTCTTGCCACTCTCATTAAGTATAAGTGAATTTAGTGGTTCTGAAAGTGCCAGATTAATATAGGCCTCCAAAGCTATACAGGGAAATCCTCTAGCTATTTTCAGAACAGGCACACCACACAGCTGCCATATAGCCTTCACACATTTTTCCACCAGTATGTCTCACTCAGTTCTCAACATGGCACCTCAAGGGAAGATCAGTCCCCATGCCCATTCAGTCCTTGACACCTCCTGTGAGACTAGAAATAAGGTTGTTCAATGCACTGATGATTTCATGAAATGAATATATTTCTACTAAGAAATTGAGCCTACACCACTCACTTTATGAGCATAATCAGATTGTATCAACTTTTCTTCAGTATTAGGATGGATTCAGTGACGGTGGTTGAAGGCTTCTGGCCAAGATCAGTGGAATTACTCCAGCAGAGACTCTAAGTGCTTATGAGTTTAATAAGTGTAGAGAGACTCTAAATTAGTGTATTAACTCCTCCTTCTGGCCACTTTAATGTGTACTTTACAGCAGCTTCCATTCCTCTCTCCGTAGACTCACATGCTTAGGGCTGGTCTACATGAACAGTTAAACCATGGCAAACTGCTGTGTCAATCTATCAGGGGTGGCTCCAGGCACCAGCAAAGCAAGCAGGTTCTTGGGGTGGCAAATTACCAGGGGCAGCATAATGCTGGGGCCCCAGCTCCAACCTGAGGCAGTGTCTTGGACTGGATCCTAACTGCCCGAGGGCGGTAACCAGCCTGATGCTCTGACCTGGTGCTGCCGGAGCTTTGCGGCAGGGCAGGGGGAGCCAGCTCAGTGGGGACCGTGTCCCTGCCACTCTCTCATGGGCTGTGGCCACACCACCTTAAGGCGGAAGCCAGTAGTGTGGCCCTACCCTGGCCATGGAGTGCAAGGGGTGGTGGCAGAACATGGCAGCAGGGCAGGCCGCTCCTCCAGAGCCGGCTGCGGGCTCCTCCTCCTCCCCCCACCGCACCTCCTGCCCGGGGAGGGGAAGGGAGCGGCAGCCTGGGCTGAGCTAAACTCATGTGCTCTCTCTCGGCAGGAGTCCGAGAAGTTGGCCGGGGCCGAGGTGAGGATGAGCGGGGCTGGGATCCCCAATCCCTGGCGGCGGGAGACAAGTCCCTGGACAGCAAGGGGGACCATGAGATCCCCCAGGAACTCATCCATGAAGTGTCCACCTCAGGCCAGATCCGCAGCAAGGTAAGAGCCGGGCCGGGCAGGACGGTCCCCAGGACACCTGGGGAGCTTCTGCCTGCTGGAGCCTCAGAGGCTGCCGCATCCCTCCCCAGCCTCACACAGCACGCTGGTGCCTTGGGTCTCCTCCTGCCTCCCCCCACAGGGGGTGAGGGACTGGACAGAGAGGGGCAGCATCCAGCCAGCCAGCCCGTCTCCTCTTCCTTGGCCGAAGCCCAGCCCCGGAGCTTTCTCCATTGCATGCCCCTCGGGCTCCGAGTCGCAGCTGGGCGGCCTCAGCGCTGGGAAAATGCCACGCAGGGCTGGGTCCAGTGTGTCTCCCAGCTTGTAGGGAGCTCTCTCACCCCAAGACTAGCACCTTACCTACGGCCAAGTACAGTAGTGCGATAGGAGTGTGACGTGGAAAATATCGTGTCACGTCATAACACGGTCACTCAATGTGAATGTGCGTAAGTGTTAATGTTAAGGGTTATTGATTAATTAAATCAGGAATCACGATTACTTCTGTGTCCTGTGCCACCCTATTGGTGCAATTCGCGCCAATTTCCTTGTCGCATCGGTGCCAGTGCTTATAGGGCTAAAATGCCAGGACAAAAACGAAAATGGCTTTCCGGTGCTGCCTGTCAACAAAGAGAGAAATGACAAAAAGAATTAGAAAAAACTACCTCGTACTTCTTATAAGTATTTTTAAAAAGTCAACAAAGGGAAAGCTCTAAGCAATGCATTGAAAGTGATTATTCATCAACTGACAAAGACCAATCGAACCAAAGATTATCTTTGCTAACTGATAAAGATGAACAATCACAATCCATCCAAAGAGTTACTCCTTCAGCTGAAGAGTCCAGAAACTAAGAACTGTTATCCAATTCTAAAACTGAAGAACAATTATTGGAAGGTGGAGAGACTGACATAGGATCGGATCCAAGTACATGGCCAACAATAATTACTGATGAAATGCAAATAATTATTGTGAAAAAGGTCTTTCAAAACTAGATCCTACATTTGAATATCCATTTAATGAGTCGAATCGTCGATTTATGCCATCCAGTATGAAGAAAAAAAATGAAAAATGGGGAACAAATTAATAGATTGTGGTTAGTGTATTCACAGACCAAAGATGTAGTTTTTTGTTTTTGCTGCAAAAACTGTTCTATAACTCGGACATTCTTCTGGCAACTGCAGGTTTTAATGACTGGTGAAATTTGCATCAGCATTTGAAAGAACACGAAACATCAAAAAATCATTTACGCTCGTTGACAAATTGCATTGAGCTGTCAAACAGATTATGTTCTGGTACAACAATCGATCCGGTACAGCAACATCTGCTAAATTCAAAAATTCTACATTGGCAAGCTGTGTTGGAACATTTACTGGCAATCATTAATTTCCTAGCCGAACAGTGCCTTGCATTCCGTGGATCCTCGGATATTTCATATGAGAACAACAATGGAAATGTCTTGAAATTGGTTGAATTATTGGCAAAATTTGACAGTGTTATGGCTGAGCATGTACGAAGAGTGAAAGATGGAGAGATTCACACGCATTATTTGGGTAAAAATACACTAAATGAGATAATACAATTAATTTCTAATATAGTGCGTAATGAAATTATCAGATTTGAAACATGCCAAATATTATTCAATTAAAGTGGATTGTACTCAAGATCTGAGCAAAACCGAGAAAGTGTCAATAGTTTTATGATTTGTAAAAACTGATGAAAATGCAGAAGTGAAAATTTGTGAACACTTTCTAGAATTCCAGTGAACGAAACTACTGGGAAATCCCTCACAGATGTAATTCTACAGAGATTGGAACACTATGGATTACCTTTAGAAAATATGCATGGCCAAGGGTACAATAATGGCCCAAACATGCAAGGACGACACGCAGGTGTACAGCAAAAAATACTGAACTTAAGTAATCGAGCTTTTTTCATTCCTTGCCATGCACATTCGCTCAATCTGGTTGTCAGTGATGCCGCCAAATCATCTAAATCATTTCATATTTTACCACAGTGCAAGCAATTTACAACTTTTTTAGTGGTTCCATACACCGTTGGGCAGTCTTGAAGAAGCATCTTGAACAAAAACCTCACATTTAAACCTCTAAATCAAACTAGATGGGAAAGCAGGATAGACGCTATTAGACAATTCCGATATTCATCAGGAGAGATTTACAATGCATTATTCGAAATAAGCAAGGACTTGTCATATGATCCTTCATTTCGACATGAAGCTGAAAGATTGGTTCAGAAAATGATGCAGTTTCAATTTTCATGTTGCACAGTTATTTGGCATAATATTCTAAATCAAATTAATTTGACCAGCAAAGTTTTGCAGAACATAATCATAGACATATCCAAGGCAAAGACGATTTTAAATAAAACGCTCAAATATTTAAAAAAATACCGTTCAGATGAAGGATTTGAAGAAACTGTCAAAGCAGCAACAATAGCAGCGGATCTTGATTTTGAACCTACGTTTGCACCTCAACAATTCATTCGTCCTTGAAAAAAAAGACAGTTGTTATGAGGCTTATGATGATCCTATTCTTGTTCCAAAAAGAAAGGTTTAAAGTTGAATGTTTCTATTGTATTTTGGATGTAGCTATAACTTCCACTGAAGAAAGATTTTCAGTTGCATGGTCACTGTGAAACTTTTGCATTTTTATATGATATTGGAAATATTAAAAATCAGTTTTCCAAAGAAGACCTCATGAAGCAGTGCCAGCGCTCAGTAATGATAACGCTGCGGACACTGATGGAGTAGAATTATACGATGAATTAATAGCTTTATCTGAGCTAATAAGTCCTAAAACTTCTCCTCTAAAAGTATTAGAATTTAGAGCAAGAAATTATTTTTTCACTCAAAACACTGCAAATGCATTACACATTCTTTTAACAGTACCAATATCAGTGGCTTCTGGTGAGCGCAGTTTCTCAAAACTGAAATTACTAAAAAAATTATTTGAGGTCCACCATGTCTCAATCTTTTGTCGGGACTCGCATTAATTTCAATTGCAAGTACTATTGCAAAAAATTAAGATCTCACTGAATTATTAAAAGACTACGCAAGCATAAAAACCAGAAAAATTCAGTTCGTATACATTTTTAATTTATGAGAAAGTGGGTGCACTGGAAGACACTAACATTTTTCATTACAGTGTATAGTTAAATCCAAATTGTTTGTCATTGTGATTTTGTTAAAATTAAATGAGTATACTAGTCGGAAATTGTTTTATTTCACTAACTACAAATTCTCTGTTAATTTTTTTAAATTTAAACAGTCAAAAAACAAAAACAAAATAAAAATTGCAAAGTGCAAACATGTAAAAGCCAAAAAAAAGGGGGGAGGGCAGCCAAAAACATTTTTGCTTGGGGCGGCAAAAAACTTAGAGCTGGCCGTGCAATCACCTGAATAGCCTGCCCCCATGCTACCTGTTCCTGTGCACCTTGCTGATGCATGTCAGCGGTCTCTTTACACACTTTGATCTAATTCTCCTGGAAACAAAGTGCTCTGACAAACTGATCAAAGTGCTCTGACAAACTGTTAACATGCAATCAGCACTGTGCACATGAACAGTTAGTGTGTAGCAGGCTAGTGCAGTACAGATTGACACCCCAGCTTGCTGCAGTCTGCTTGTTCCTGTAGACAAGCTCTTAGACTCAGGCTCACAATGACTTTGTATGAACAGGAGTATAAAGGAATCTAAGGGGGCCTGATTCTCATTTACACTGAAGCTGCTTTACACTTCTAGTAGTGTATCAGGGCCATAAAGTGAATGGTAAATATAACTTACTCCAACTTCAAAACCTTACACAGGGCCAGAGTGGTGTGAAGTGGCCTTAGTGTAACAGAGAATCAGGCTCAAGGAGTCTAAGCTGATGTAATTCACATATTGAAGAGCCAAAGGAGGCAAGAATAGCAAGAAAAATAAGGTGTAAGTGTGCAAATTGAATCTGACTATTCTTTCCTTTAACATTCAGCTCCTTGAACCTTCAGACTCCTTGGCAAGTAGTTCACATCAGCTGAGATCCCTTTACAGAATCAAATGTAAATGAGTAAGTTGTGTGGGGGAGATGGAGGTAAGTCTAAAGGATGCTGGGGGGAGCCAAAGGAAAGCCACTCTACACACTGTCTCTCACTTTAGACATTGTGTCCCTTACAAGCTTCCTGCAGCATCCTATCTTCCCATAATGTTTTGGTTAAGAAGTACAGGGATTTATTTTGCCAAAATAAGCCATATTTTTCATTTTACTCTCTACAATTGACTAAATTTGTATGGCTTTCTCACCCCCAGCAGCATTCCTGAGTGAATGAGGTCTCTCTCAACATTAAGCAAAATTGTTAGATTTGCTTTCCAAAAACAGTGTTTTAGGGACTGGAAAAAGTTGGAAGACATCCATTTTTGCAGTTCTTCTGCTTTGGTGTCCCAATAGCTTCTGGGTCATCAAGGGCTAGATGGTGGAGTGACCATGAGCTCTAAGTGCCATAGGAGCTGACCAGACACTAAGTAGAGGATCATAATTTGATCCCTGGCCCTCCCATCCCACACACATTTACTTTCCCTTTTATGCCAGTTTGACTGTGCTGGACACCACATTGGTAAGTGAAATAAAAGCTTTGCTCCTTTCCTTCTCCTTCCCACCCATTCCCTACCCATATGTACAGGAGAAGTTTCTCTGCTGCACCATGACTGGCAGTGAAGGTAGCTCATGCAACTTAATCAAGAGAGCACCTTACCCCTTAATACTTGTTAACTCATGTCATGATTTGGGTCCTCATTAGAAGGCCCATCTTTGTTCTATACCAATTTCATGCAATGGTATCATTTATATTAGTGGGAACAATATTAACTGTATCAATCATTTTGAACTTAAATGTTAAAAGTTAGCAATTATATAATACACACACTTTACTTGTGTCTTCCTTAAACCTTTTCAAAATCTGACACAGTGATTTGGTTAAAACTGTATGACAACAGAATATTGGAAGAGGACAGTTGTCAGAGCCATGAATAGAAAATCTAAATCAAGTAGTACATTCTTACCAAGTTAAGCTTGCCATTAGAAATATATTTTAATATGAAATGTTTATTAATGCATTTTCACTTCAGTGAAGTTTCCAAAAACAAAGAACTCTTGGGAAACAACAAATGTTGACCTTTAGTTGTTGGTACGTTACTTCAGATCCATGGTATTTACAAGTGTCAGGAAAATACCAACATGTATTTTACATCACACAAGTGGGTTTGATACTCAGTTGAACATAATTTATGGTTTACTGATATTAATCATAATCCCATAAGAGATGGAAAAAATCAGATAAATAAAGCCTGGCAAAGTAATGAAAAGATATCACAGCTCTTTTCACTCAAATATATAAACTCAAAACATAAATTTCATGGTGTTTAAAATGTTGCAACCACTGAAATGGCTTGCTACAATCATTCTTCTACAATCATTCTTCTTTAAAAGTTTAGTATTTGACCTACAGTCAAGCGTTGCATCAGCTTGATTTGCATGTCATATTGAGAATATCCTGAGGGCAATTCAATCTATTGGGAATATAGATCTGATCTTTTTCTAGCATTTATATACCGCATTCAGTCCTACTGTTTAAAGATTGCAGCCCAAAACTGAGATAAATGACTATTTTCCATTTTTGCAACAACTCTGATAAATTTCTTTATTTGGGTTATTTTAAGATCAATTAATGGATTTTTATTGTGGAAGCTCTAGTGATGTTAAGAAACATTACTAGCCTTTATTCACAAAAAAAAGTGTCTTTCTGACTAATTGGTTGTGATTTTGGACAAGACCTTAACTTTGATAACTGACATTAGATTTGTAAGAACTGCAAGGTCTTCATCTAAAACCCATTCAAATCAATGGAAAGAAACCCATTTATTTCAACAGGCTTTGTCTCAGAACCCAGTGAAAAAACAGATCATGTAAGTTTACCTTCCTCTATATGGCTTTAGGAGACTGACTTTAGATCCCCAGGTCTGAAATTGTTGTCTGCATGCAGTCCTTACTCAGGGGGGGAAAAGCTCCCATTGACTTCTAAGGGAATTTTGTCTGAGTAAGATTGCAGGACATGGCTCCTTAAGATCCCAGAGTAGGGATAAGTGCAAAATATAAATCGCGTTTATGGTTAAACTTTCTTGCCAATTAAGCATTTTGTCAATGCACATAACAATATGGAAATTCCACACTGCATTGATTTATCACTCCCAGATGCCTGTGCCATACCCAATATGTTTGAAGGCAGAGGGGTAGGAAAGGAAGTACAGACAAACTTTTTTGTTTTAACAGTTCACTGTAATTGTCCCCAGTTTCTGGTTTCAATCTATGACAGGGATAGCATTAAAATAATGATTTGTGTGTTCATTTCTCAACCATGTGTTTGAAAAAGCAAAAACTCACAATTCCTCATTGAGCTTCAGGGACAAATGCAGAGCATTAGTATTGCTAAAGGAACTGTACCAAAGGCTACCTTAGATTTTGATGCATACAGCAATAATTTAAATTGTGATTACTGTCATTGTCAATTGCCTAAGGAATGAGAAAACAGATGATAGTATTGCACAACAGGGCTTTTGATTTATGTTTAGAATGATAAACTTGAAGTCTAAATGTTAGTACTGTCAATACACCGAGATCAAATAGAGCTGGTCAGAAATTCAGTTAGAAGAGATTTCCATGGAAAAAGCCCACTTTTACAACAATTACATTTTCCATGAAGAAATTTCATTTTTTCCAGAAAAAAAAATTAAGATGACTGCTACCTGGCTACCCACCTTTCAGCCTCCCAGAGGAAAAACAAAACAAACACAAAATTGACAAGACACCTCAAGGAGGGCAGTCAGCAAGCTGAAAAATTCTGCTTCAATTCTCCTGTAGTGGAATTTTTCCTGGAAATCCCTTCCCGCCAAGTATTTCGTGGTTTTGATTTTTTTTTGTCCTGATTTCTGATGCATTTTTTTCAAAAATGCAATTTTTTTTATGAATGCATTTCCATTTTCCAGCCAGCCCTGATCAAATCATTTCATTAATATTTCAAAGTACTTCATTCCTACAGAGTTACTGTATGAACTATGCAGTACTCCTAATAGACAGTGCTGGATGTTCATAATGTGAAAGTGTCTTTTGTAATAAGACAGAAACTCTAAGGCAAGAGAGTCAACATAGGTGAGAGGTTTTTCGCAGGAGTGGGTGGGTGAAATTCTGTGGCCTGCGTTGTGCAGGAGATCAGACTAGATGATCATAATGGTCCCTTCTGACCTAAATATCTATGAATCTATGAAAGTTGCAGTGGAATTTTCTTGCATGGTATGTTTGTCAACCCAGCAAGTGACTCGTGTTCTGAGCCTGGTTTATTAGAAGTTCTGCTACAATTCTGAGCTTGCGCACTTACAAGTGTTGAAGGTAAAAGGAGTCAGCACAGTATCTTGGCTAAAGTTCTTCCAATTTTGCTTCTGATTGACTAAACACCCACTAAACTTTTGAAGCTAAGTATGTTACGGTAATGCTGGGTGGCCAATACTCAGATGAATTGCATGTTTTAGGGAGGAAAATGTGAATATAAATACATCATAACATAGTAAGTACTCCACCAGCACAGGGGCACGTCAATTGCTGTGGAAACAGGAAGGAACACAGATGTGAACAACAATACAAATTACAGCCATCTTGTTCTGATCAGCTAAGAATTCATGGCATACGCACCCCAGATTGTAATAAAGATGTCTGAACAGCCTCTAGTATGATCTTTCTCAAAGCACCAGACTCTTTTTGTATTCTAGCATTGTTAGCACTGTGTCTTTGATCCAGTCAACAGCAATGCATGTTTGTACCACTCTAAGAGCTACTCCTAAAAAAACTTTGCTTGGTACCTATTCCCAGGTCTGCTGAAAAAAAAATGGATCAAACACAGTTGTTAGACCTAAGGGTATCTCCTGGTTGTAAGAGGTCCCATCCCCAAGTTTCCCTATGAGAAGTTTAAGATGACAAAGATAGAGCCTAATTATGTTTTGTTGAATTTTGATCATTTAATGGCTCACGCATGTTTCCTGATTAATCACAAGATCTGCCTACCTGCACCATTCTGTCCAATGGAAATACTCCAGTTAGCAATCAATCAGGCTCCTTGAACCCAAGGCCTGCCCAAGTCTAGTACACTCATGGCAATAACCTCTGCAATAGGATAAAGAGCAGGGAGAGCGTGGCCTCCGGGCAAAGTCACCTCTGTCTGCTGGCATGACAAAAGCAGCCATCCCTCCCATTTTCATTGGGACTGTCCTAGTTTCTTATGATGTCCCAGGGTCAATGAAAATATATACTTTTTAACTATAAAATGTGTTGAAGACATATTGCTATGCCGAGTGGAATTTTTTTTCTTCTATTTAGCAGGAGCAACCAGTCTAATTAAACAAGTATTCAGTATCTGAGGTGGAGAAAAAGTAAACGAATGTAGAAGCTGTTCTTTTGCTCAGGGTGAATGTTCACAACAGTTGGGTATTTTGTTATCAGCTCACTGGGAGCATCGAGCTACTGGCAAGTAGCCTCCACCCAGAGGGGTGTTGCTGGTTAATCAGAAACTGGCAATTAAAGATACAAGTGCATTTAGGAGAACAAGCAATGGGATTATTTCCTAACCCTGCCGATATCGCCTCAATAGTGAGCTGGTGTTTTATTTCGAAGATATAAGTTACCTTACGCATAATGGGACTAACTTTTCAAAGGAGGCACATAGTCGATGCTCCTTTGATATTCTAAGAGGTATTGAATCCATGCATCACTTCCAATGTGGCAAGTAACTGAAGAATAATCATAACTTAAATCCTTGAGCTAATGTGTGATTTGATTTTTCAGTAACAAGCTGAGAAAAAAGAAAAAAAAATATAGAATGTTCCTAAACATTAACTGTAAATGTCTCCGTGAACAGCATACATTAATGTGATTTACAGTAATCAGCTCTGTATAAAGACACACACTAACTGAAGCTCCAGTGCTTTGTGTTGTCATACCACAGATTCTCCCATGAGACTTAACTTAAAACCTCATATTACAGATAGGTATATACTAAAGTTAAGATCCTCTCTTCCACCCCAAGTGTGAGGTCATTCTTTATGACCGGTAAAAATAAAGTGCTCTTTTCTAATTGCCACCACAATGGGGGAAATTTAAGTTAGTTGGCAGATGAAATTCAATGCTGATCAATGCAAAATAATGCACATTGGAAAACAATCCCAACTATACATATAAAATGATGGAATCTAAATTAGCGGTTACCATCAAGATAGATCTTGGAGTCATTGTGGGATAGTTTTCTGAAAACATCCACTAAATATGCAGCGGCAGTCAAAAAACCAAACAGAATGTTAGGAATCATTAAGGGAGGGACAGATAAGACCGGAAATATCATCTTGCCTCTATATAAATCCATGGTACACCCATATCTTGAATTCTGTGTGCGGATGTGACTACCCCATCTCAAAAAAGATATATTGGAATTGGGAAAGTTTCAGAAAAGGGCAACAAAAATTATTAGGGGTATGGAACAGCTGCTATATGAGGAGAGATTAATAAGACTTGGACTTTTCAGCTTGGAAAAGAGATGACTAAGGGGGGATATGACAGAGGTCTATAAAATCATGATTAGTTTGGAGACAGTAAATAAAGAAGTGTTATTTACTCTCTCATAAACACAAGAACTAGGGTCACCAAATGAAATTAATAGACAGCAGGTTTAAAAAAAAACAAACAATAGGAAGTATTTCTTCACATAAAGCACAGTCAACCAGTGGAAATCTGCCAGAGGATGTTGTGAAGGCAAAGACTATAACAGGGTTCAAAAAAGACTAGATAGATTCATGAGGATAGGTCCATTAATGGCTATTAGCCAGGATGGGCAGGAATGGTACCAGAACCTGGGAATGGGCGATGGATCACTTGATGATTACCTGTTCTGTTCTTTCCCTCTGAAGCACCTGGCATTGGCCACTGTGGGAAGACAGAATACTGGGCTAGATGGACCTTTGGTCTGACCCAGTAGGGCCATCGTTATGAGGATGAAGTCTTTCTCATTAGCTAATGGGAGTTGTAACCATTCTAGTCAATGCCCTCTCTGGATGATTACCAGCATCAGCTGATGCTGGACTATCAACTGCTGGAGTAGGAATATGCAGCATCATAGACAAGGAGACTCCCTGTAAAGAAGTTGCTTTCATTTTACTTTTTCAGCTTGAAACCCAGACCTGCAACACCCACTGGAATAAGTGTTTCCAAACATTCACATAAAAGTAGAATATATCAATACAGAGATTGTGTTGTGGCACCTGCCTTCCCATTGATGACTGCATGGACTACTTCATCTTTCCCTCTCAGTCATGTAACACTGTGAAAGCTACTGTAACTGGTGGTATATGCAGATAAATTAGCAAAGTATTTTAGCTTCTTTTAATATCATTTAATAAGTAAAATGGAGGCCTATTTGAATCATGTAACCAGCTAGCTCTCTGCAGATGCTCTGTGATCTACCACCTGGGAGCTGCTTCACTGGAAAAATACGGTAAAATCCATGTGTGATTGAGCTCCTCCCTCTGGATACCAAGAACGTGGTAAGCCTTGAGCTCTCCCTACGACCACCACAGAAAGCCTTTGTGTAAGGAGATTCTCTCATATCCAACTAGAATTTAAGTTGCAATATAGAACTAAGGGGCAGATCCTATCTCCTAATTCAGTCCCTTTTCACACTCTCCTGCTCCCTAAAGCTGCTCTGAATTATTCCAGACACTAAATCGTCATTGGAATTGTGGAAATGGAGTAGTTCCTTAAAGCTATTTTTCCTATAGGATGCTACAGCGAGCAAAGATTGGTCAGACATGAGGATTGGGATCACCATTTAACATATTACTAGACTACTAAACTGATGTATTTTCAATTTTTTAAGATACATGAGCAAAACTCAGGGGAGGAAAACTTAGAAAAAAAATGTACCCAGCCTAACTTTGCAGGACAGCATTTTTTAAGTCAAGAGATAGGCAACAAAGAGATGGATTTGAACTTCATCAAAAAGGACCTGCTCCAAAGCTGATTGAACACAAGACTGTATCATTAACTTTGATGGGATTTGCATCAGGCTCAGCAGAGTAGAGTCAAATATTAGTCTCCTAAAAAAGTGTGTGTGAGTGAGAGGGGATGGGGGAAACAAGTGCCAAGTCTATTAAAATGCCAATACAAGGGATGATTCTGTATTAGAAAATCTGAAATAAAAAGTGAGTTGTTTGCAGATCAAAAAAAAAAAAAAAGTGTCCCACAAAGCTTGACGATGTCAAAAAGTATAATTTATCAATAAGCTAATTTTCCAAGTTTGAGAGCTAGTGATGCATTTGCTCAGAATTTAGTTATTTCATGTGAAATCAAATAAAGTGTTGACACATGTGGGTTATGATGATTTATCCTTTATTGCCTATTAAATATTTTACAATATATAATTTAATAAAGTGGAACACACTGTGTGCCAATTACCTGGTATTACTGACAGAATTAAAATACAGTTGTCGTATATAATCTAACCACCTCATTGAGTACAATCTCCAGCTGCTTGGACATAAGTTGCCGCATAGCATGGAAGACACTGGTATTAGGATACTGTACATCTTGAGTAGCAGTACAAATTTGTAATCAGAGCTATTGGATCTTATATAAATGAATATGAAAGAGGCATTATCTCCATCTTTCCCCTCTGTAAATGCATCTGAAGTTGGCCAGGCATGTTACTCATTTGTCTCTTTCTACCTAGCATTCTGGATTGAAGTAACTACACCACTGGTTCAACAGCTGCAGCTGTGCTCACACCAAGGTAAGGCACCAGCCTTAGTGAGGTTACTACTGGCTTAACTCATCTAGCCTGCTGCTGGGCTGATATCCAGGTACAGGTTTCAGTGATGTTCCTAGTCAACATCTCCAGCTGCTGGACTGATGCCAGGATTTCTGTGAGATTCACTGGTTCAGCAGTGATAGCTGGCTGGGCTGATATTTAAGGAGAGGTTGCACATTCAGCTCCTCTGTTTTACTGAGATGATATCAAGGCATGGACCTTTGGGAGATTACTGATCAAGCACCCTTTCCTTGCTAAGTGATGTGAAAGCAAAGATCTTTGTAAGGTTGTTGATTCACAAGGCTTGACCTCCAAGTCAAGAGGGACTATGGATATGCATCATGGCACATAACGCCAAGTCTGCCAACTCCAATATAAAGGAATGAGCAGAAGGTTTTGAAGATAGTCCCAAACTCCATTATCCAAGCAGAGCTGTTTTGAAACTGGCATCTCCAATAAAAGACAACTTCCAATTTGGGCATTTCATTTCTGTTACCTTCAAGGAGTTAATAATTATTTGCCACTCCAGCTTTGTACTGAATTTACAGGCTGCTTCATCTGAAAACCAGTTAAAGTCAAATGCATCTTCCTTGGGACCTGAAGGTTTGAGATAATATACTTGACCTGACCTCCACTCCAGATGCATTATCATCCCACTAAAACAAACACACACACACACACACACAAAATATCCAAATTCATGTCACAGGGACATTTTCCTGGTATACTAAGGGCTATTTAGAGCTTTGGGCTGTTTTGGGGCATTCTAGAAGTGTTGTGGGTTTTTTGGTTTTTGAAACGACAACTCAGAAAGATGACTGGACGTTGAAGGGAAAAGAAAACTACAAAAATCATCAAAAGTCTACAAAGATCAGCAAGACAGAAATAAATCTAATGAAACACTGAATGGTCAACACGTCTTACAAATCTCTCAATAATTGCACCCAAAACAAAACCTTCTTTTGTCCTTGCTTCATCATGAATTGGCTAGATGGCTGACTCAGCTACAAAGGTCAGTCCTCTTCTCAGTCCACCAAAGCTCCCTGCTTTGGGACAGCTGGTCTTAAGTTCAGACACATAAAGTGCTGAGAAGCCTGATCTGTCATTTAAGTCACTGAGAGGTGTGGAGTCTTGTCATTTTCCCAGGAGGCCCTCAGCAGCTTTGGGCTCTAAGATAGAATCACCATGCCTGTTTCTCATTAACCCTAGGACCCGTGAACAGCAGTTCCACTCAGTGCAAGGCTACCTCCTTGTGGCTAGGTCAAGGTGAGAGCTAATTCCCAATCTGGTGCTCTCTGCCATCTGTTACTCACACTGTGAACCCTCCCTTTCTTAGCAATTCAGGATGCTCTCTTCATGACTCAGTCCTCCACCTGTCACTTTAAAGCCCCATCAGACAAGTTGTCCATATGCCATCTCAGGCAGTCTCCTGTTCCAATTCCAAATCCTAAGCCACTTTCCAAGTGACTGGTAGGGGAACCCAGGCCACCTCTATTCCGGGTTCTAGCCCAGGAAGCCTAAGACCAGCCACCTAAGTCTGCTTAGACCCAGTCTAAGACCCTGTTGCTGTTTCCCTGGGTTTTTTCCTATCCCACCTCCCTAAGTTTACCCCTAGAGCTTGTTCTGCTTCCCATGACTACTTTCATCCCTGTAGGCCTCTTATAAGACTCCCTAGTCCAGGGATCTCCTCCACCTAGTCAACTCCCTTTCTCTCTAGGTAGTGACCGCATGCCTCTTCCCTGCATCATCTTCCTGCCACTTGCTGGCTTTATATGCCTAGCCCAGTTTGGTTTCATCTGCCATTAGGATTTAAATCAATCCCTGGCTTCCCTCCAGCCATAAAGTCTAAGGTAAATTAGCCCCTCCTGGCCCACATTAACCCCCTCAGGGCTTGTCTCAGAAGGACACCCCATCACAAGCCCTTATGCCATTGTGGCAGTGTAAAAGTGGACCTCGAAGCATAAAGTGAAACTTAACACATCTTTACATTACTGGGGCAACGTCTAGGGGCCTGAGCATAAGTGAGAATCAGGCCCACTCCGTGCACGGCAAGAAGCAATGAAAACCAAAGGTCTTTTGCTGAGTCATTTTAGTTTGTCACAGCTAAGACTGGACTCAATTTTGGTAGGAAAAAAACAAAAAAAAAATTTAGTATTTGCAGAGTATTGAAAACTTTAAACAGCCTTCTACAGTACTAAGAAATATTAAAGGACTTCTGTTGAGTAGTGGGGCAAGAAAAAAGGAATTGTCAGAATGGTGGAAATATTGAAACATGAAACATTTTTTTACTGTCTGGTGATTTATGTGTTTGCTGTTTTTTCTCTGTATTCATCTAGACTTCTGTATTCTGTGACAAGGAAGTTTTAATTCCATACATTGTTAACAACTGACTGCAGTGAATCCAAACATTAGCATATCCTGACAAGACAGAAGTCTATTTTTGTTGTTGTCTTTGGAAGTGTAGGTGCACTGATCATGGATTTCATTTCTTGGCACACAGCTAGCTGAAGATAGAAGTTGTTCATCTCCTGTCCTCCATACACACAAAATGGGAGTGTGAAGTATCATCATCCTTGCTCATTGCCACAAGTGACGACCAGTACTCAGACTCAAACCACAACAGCCATAGCTATTTTCTGCATAGTTAGTTGAAATTAAGATAAAGTGGCATGCTGCCATCTCAGCTACTGGCCTGGTTATTTTGTTTTGTCACTGTGGTTAGTACCTATAAAACAGGACTCCTGAAAAGCAATATAGTGGAAATGTTGATTGCTAACCTATCATTAAATATCACCAGCAGCCTTCCTCTACTTTTGCTAGAGATTAGAGAGATCTGTGAGAAGTCAAGAGCTGCATTACAAACCTCTAAAGCATTTCTAGCATGTGCTACCCAGATAGCATTAACAACAACGGAAGTACATCCCAGAGAGTAGACTTTGAATCCCTATAATATAGCCAAGGCTGTAACAAGGGGAGTGACGTTTTCACAGGAGGAAGAAAGGAATGCAACATGAGCTGTTCTATCTGGATGGAGGGAAAAAGAGAGGAAGGAAGTGTCATCAGATAGTTCTTTGGGATAGGAAAGAGGATGAGGCAAATGGGGAAAACACATCTGAAAGCAGACAGAGAATAGCCCATATGTTACCTGATACAGACTTTCCAAGTTATCATTTGAAAAACTTTGGGCATTCTGAAGGGTGCTAAGAGAGCATTTGGAGGGGATTTGATTTCTCTTCTCATAAATAGGGATTACCACCTGAGGTGGAGTTTAGCCAGTAGAGAGAAAATGCACTGCTTAAGACCTCTGATCTGAAAGACAAATATATCAAGTCTATTAAGAATGTCTTTCTTCTTCTTCCTTTACATAAAATATCCAACTGAGGAAATATCTAAAATAGCTCTGGGGTGTTTAAGATCTGTAATGAAGTAGTCCAGATAATTTAAATTTATTTTTAAATCTTGGTTTGCCACAGAAACGGTCAGGCCATTTTCTGTTTCTGACATTGACTCAACAGCTTTATCCAGAGAAGCAACAAAAAATAGCAAACACTAAGAGGTTTGAACTTTTGGATTACTCAATATGAGCAGATGCAACACCACCGAAGTCAAACTGCACCTGCTTACAACAGGGCTGAATGTAAATTAAAATATGAAGACAGATTCTATATAACAGGATATAAATTGGACAAAAGAGTTAAGGAATGAAAACATAAACCATGATTATAAGCCACAGATCACAATGCAAAATCTCCTTTAAAAAAAACTAATTAAATGCAGCCTAGTGACATCTTCTCAATGATGATCTAGATAACAGTGAAGGGACAAAACTATTTGAGAGCATTGGGCATTCCAGCAGGTATACTGAGTTATTAGCCAACATGAAGAACATGATTCCTTCAGTTTTTAACTAGATGTTTATTACAGCCCTTTAAAGAAGAAATGAACTTGGAAAAAAAAACACTGATGGAAGGAATATATGGGATCAGTTATGTCATCATTATTGATCCTGAAGATATTTTATGTGCTGCCTGTAGGGTCCTATCAAATACAGAAATACAGAGCATAAAAAGCTATAGATTCATAGATACTAAGGTCAGAAGGGATCATTATGATTATCTAGTCCGACCTCCTGCACAACACAGGCCACAGACTCTCACCCACCCACTCCTGCGATAACCTCTCACCTATGTCTGAGTTATGGAAGTCCTCAAATCGTGGTTTAAAGACTTCAAGGAGCAGAGAATCCTCCAGCAAGTGACCCACGCCCCATGCTACAGAGGAAGGCAAAAAACCTCCAGGGCCTCTTCCAATCTGCCCTGGAGTAAAATTCCTTCCCGACCCCAAATATTGCGATCAGCTAAACCCTGAGCATGAGCAAGATTCACCAGCCAGATACCCAGGAAAGAATTTTCTGTAGTAACTCAGATCCCACCCCATCTAACATCCCATCACAGCCCATTGGGCCTATTTACCATGAATATTTAAAAATCAATTAATTACCAAAATCATGTTATCCCATCATACATCTACTCCATAAACTTATCGAGTTTAATCTTAAAGCCAGATAGGTCTTTTGCCCCCACTGCTTCCCTTGGAAGGCTATTCCAAAACTTCACTCCTCTGATGGTTAGAAACCCCTCCCCTTCCTCCCCCCCCCCCATGCCCAATCTTAGTCCAGCCACTTATGACTGGCAAAGGCAACTGGCTATACCCAAGGCATTTTTGCAGATGGGAAGCAGATGCTATTCTGTTGCTTCTGCTCAGATTGGCAGTCTAATTTTGACCAAAAAAAGGTACATCTTCTGGGACCACATAAGTGCAGATAGGCTTCTGGAAAAGGTTAGAGTCTAGCTACATGGCCTTCAGTACAACCAGCAACTAGACATGAAATAATGAAAGAATACCAGAGTTCATATTTACGATGTTATACCACCAGAACAGAGAACATTTATTAGAGTAAATTTACACAGAATGGAGTTTTGGCCCTGATAGCACTGACTATTATTGTCTTTTCTTGATACTGAATTAGAAGATAGCCTGGTATACTTGAATTGAAGAGATCGTTCCCTGTCCAGTAATTTGCCTGCACCCTTGGCTAGACAAAGGTGACTAGTCCAATGATAAATAACAGTCTTTGGGAACCTTTTTTTGCCCTGGATGGTCATGAGATAAAAGTTTAATACTTTATCATTTTAATATCGTGCTCCCCCCCCCTCTTCAATTCCAATCCCAATTTTAGTGGATCCTATTTCATAAAGAGTTCAAGCTACAACCAACCCCACAGAATACCTGAGGACTTGTATTCTCAGTTTATATCCCAGCAGTGTAATTCATTATCCTCCAATTCTACAAGATTAGCTGCTAAAAATCATACAGGACTTTCACTATGGTTTTTTGGTGGAGGGGAGGGAAAGAAACAATCCAATTTTAAAGACTAGATGTCATCTACTTTATTAGTTTTAAGTAACAATCTGCTACCCATATCAAAAGCAGCTCTTGTTTACATATTCAAGAGGTGGTACAGCTGCAAAACAAAATGGGGAAAAAATGTCTCAGGAAACAATAATAAAATTCACTTGGTATCACTGGGCCATTGTGACTTCTTTTGAATGTGAAAACATGATTTTTGATATTAGTAGAGCTGCTTGACAATTTTTCTGCTGACAATTTAAAAAAAGAAAAGGGGGGCTGTAAAAATTAAATTAATCCATGAGAAAATATTGAGTTAGATTAATTGTATTTTCGGACCAAAAAATTAAAAGGGAAAAATTATGTTCCAAACTGACATTTCAAAATGGAACAAATTTTATTTATCATTTTGGAGAGGTTTTGGAAAAAAATTAAGTGTGCCGTTTTCAGTTTGGATTGAGGGTGTTTTGTCTCCTCTCTCCCCCCCCCCCTTTCTTAACAAAAGGCGTGAATGGTAAAATAAGAGTGTGATAGTGTGTGGGGACGTTTCACACATTTTTACTCCTTTCTAATTAAGGCCAAAATTTGGTTCTCTTGTAGTTGATGGGAGTTTTACCATTGCCATCAATAAAGCCAGAATTTCAACTTGAGGGCAGATTAGAAGAATTTAAATTTAACAGTACATTCAAGAACTTCTTGCTAAAACCATGTTTCTGGGCATGTCCAATTTCAGCACAAAGTGTGTCCTGAGGCCACCTTGTTGCTTAAATTGAGAGAGAATAAGGTTATGATTTAGAGTCTAGGAGGTAAAGGTGAAGCTGAGGTCTCTGAGACCAATGCTGATCTATCTGCAGCATATTTCATGTGCAATTTGCCATTACTTTGTAAGCAGATTGAAGACTCGGAAAGGTGACAGTGCAATTTAGTAGTATTTTTCCTTGAATTAACAGATTTGCTTCCCCCCCCGCCCCCCGCCCCCGACACGCTCATATTTCAGGCTTGTTTTTCTCCTTGATTCAGTGATGATGATAAATACCTATGGGGGAAAAACAAGTTTTCACAATTAAGTCATATTTTAAGTAATGCCTAAAAATTCTGAAGAACTCTCATGTAGATAAGGGTGGATTATTTATTTATTTACTTCAAGAGGTACAGAAACTTCAGTCCCACTGACTGTGGGAAGCTGTAGACCACACAATTTCATTCCAGGAGAGATCACTTGTTGAAGGGATCACTTAGAACATGCCTTAAATCAACAGGGAACCAGAAGATAACATGCACAACACAGGACAGAAGGGGTGACAGAACACCACTCTGGGAGTGGATGAGCCCCACTGAGAGGTGATATGTTTGGTTTTTGTTTTAAAATAAAGGAGGGAGAACAATTAGTGGAGAGGAGGGAGCTACTTTCAAAGTCATTAAAACTAGGATTTTCGGGACTTTATGAGAGTTAGTCACCCAGCTCCAGCTGAAATTCAGTGGGATTTTGGAGCCTTTAATCTCTTTCAAAAATCCCAGACTAAGTCCAGAGGTGAATCAGAGAACATACTACTGCTTTCTTGAGAGCTATTATTTCAAGTACAGAAGCATCTTTGGAGAAGAAAGAGCCACTCAAACCAATTCTCAGAGAGCTCTAACCATGAAAGAGGTCTCTAAATTAATCATGCAGGAGCTATTATATCATCAGAATAAACTCACTGATTAAAATCAGGGATCCTGAGGACTGGACTCCACAGGTTGGTTTATCAGTTCTCCAAAAAATGATTACCCCTATTGTATGTGTTAATTATGCCACACCCTCATTGCCAGAGCCTCCCTCAAAACAAAAAGGTTTGCCAAATAGAAAAAAAAAATGATAGAGATTTATGTTTCCATCGATTTAAAATGTCAGTTCAGAAGGATTCCTATTATGCTGATCCCACTGATAGATATATTTCCATATCTGAAAGATTTAGGCCCAACATAATCTTATTAAATTATTCAGTAATACCACTTTTAATTTTGTGCTACTCTAAAAAGGTTGGAAATTTCCCAACCTGATGTGCTCATTTTGGATCCTTCAGCTGATACCCAATACACAAAGAAATGGAACGCGGTATGTATCACATACACACCAGGTATGCTAATGGATCTAGGATTTTATTAACCTTCCTTTGTTAATCAAGCACTTTTGTTTCCTCCTCCTCAGTATTCATTTGAGTATAGCCCATCTTACTCCATCAGCAACAAAACAGATTCCCCTCTCACACTGGGGAGAATCAAGCACACACCGTTGCCTTCATTGGATTCACAGCAGTATAAATCTCGTGAGAGAACAATCAGTCCCTCAATGTACTGGATTACATTTAAGTGTCTGCATTGCTATAGTCTCCTTTAAAGAAGTACCTAAATTAACATACTCCAAAAAGGTGCTTCATATTGAACAGTTTACAGATATGCAGACAATAAGTACAGTACTGCTGCTGGCAGCTGCTAGAGAAGAGCCTAGTTTAAAGTACCACAATATTTAGGAAGGTTTGTAGTAATGGCAGTGCTCCAAATACTGATCCGAAGGCCTCTTTCCAATTGTACATATTTTTTTTTTTGGGAGGGGGGTATAGGAGAGGATCAAAACGATCTCACTTCAAAAGGAAAATAGTGTCACAAACTACAATTATAGGTTAAGCAAGGCCAAAATATATGAATACTTATACAGATAAGAACCCTTATTTACCTGCATCAAGTTCTTGAACATTCCTGTGACCACTCCCACATTTTATGTTCTTGTAACAAGGGATTTACAAGAGCAGACAACCATGACAGTCCCCCCCCCCCCATAGCAGTTTATGAATGCATGGAAAGGTTATAGCTAGGTGGCTTTGGAACTAGGTCTATACCTTCACTGGTTAAATCCTTTGACATCAATTCTGCACCCTAAATACATAACACTCATGGCAAAATGAATATTTTAGATTCTTTTCCTCTCAACTCATATGCTTCAGTCTGTGTATTACTATTTCCAAGTAACAAAATTAGGATCACTGACCTAGTTCTATGTTCTTTTGAAACACTATTGCAATTAAACCTCACTAGGAAGCTTTTAGTGTGCACCAGAAGGGTCTACACAGGCCAGTTAGTTCATAACACATTAGTAAGCTTTGGAATTCACATCCTGGCCCAGCAAAGCACACTACATGTAGACAAACCTAACGATATAGTCAAGATAATATGCACATCTTTTTTGCCTGTGCAACATCTGATCCATAATGCACTGAAAAAATCCTGGTACATTATCTTCACCATAAGGTGGCTGCTTTTATTTTAATGTCAGCAGCAAAGCTGTCACTTTAAAAGCATGACCTCAAATAGTGGTGTTAGATGGCTGCTCCTTCATAAGTGTTCTCAGCCATGCAGTCCTGCAGGGCTTAGTCCTATTACTTCTTCCAGTGAATGTCTCTGTGATGCTACTTTAGAGAAGATAGAAGATATGAGCTACATTGCCATCTGAAATTCAATGAGAGTTGGAAACCTAACTCCTTTAGGTGCTTTTGAATATCTCGCCCCATGTCTGTGTTGTCTAGCACATGATGGATACCACTGGGAAGCAGATTATAATCATCTACAGATCCCTGAAATGATTAAAAATCCAGGCCTTTGTTGTACTAATTAATGCTCCAGTTTAAGCTGATTTAAAATTAATTCAAGTTAAACCAGTACAAACCCTAATGATTTTAACAGGTGTCTGTAAATTAACAATTTACACTAAACTGATAAGTAAGCCAGGTCAAGAGCATCTATATTAGAGGTTGGCATCAGCTTAACTGAACAGGTTTTAAATTTAATTTAGGTAGGCCTTGTCTATGCTAAGAAAGTGGGGCACTTAACTATCCCAAGGATAAAGCTTGTAGTAGTCAGAGGCAGGCATCCCCAGTAATTTACCTTACCAGATCAGGTTATCATCCCCACCAGAAATAAGTTTAAATATGGGTACAGCTACATTTAGAGAGAGAGAGTGTTATATCTTTACCCAGGCTTTCCTATTACTCGGAGATATGAAATCCTGTCTTTTTTTCAGTTAGCTTGCCACATTTCTCTTCTCCTTTCCCACAGCTGCATGGGAACATGCTGGTTCTCTCATTTTGTTCCAATACTAATGATGAAATTTCAACTATATATGGTCCTCCCTGATACTTGGCTGCCTTCTAAATGCCTGTAATTAAGAAGCAGCATGCATTAGGCATTGTTTAGATAGACATTATTAAGGGGGCTAAAATAATATATGTCAAATCTGGCCCATTCTGTTGATAGCCAAGAATAAAAATTCTACCTGGCCATCAGGATAATAGCTCACTCTCTGGTCACAGATCTTTATAACAAGAAGGTGATCTATGAGAATAGCAATAAAGCAAGGAAGGAAGTTGCTAGAGCACCACCAGCAATAAATAAAACTGTACCATAAAGAGTTTTCAAATGGCTCAGATTCCAAACCAGTAACTGGCATTTGTCAAGGATTCTTCATATTCTTGTGGTGTCGTACAGATTTGCCAAACTCTCAGTAGCTGGAAATACACAAAAATTGCATGTACGGCATTTTCAGGATGCCATCCTCAAGGAAGAGTTAGGATGACCTGGGGCTAGCCTAATGATGTTTGCTTTACAATATCACTACACAACTACAGTGGTTTTCCAAGAACTCTTTAGAGTACAAGGCGTGGATATCACAAATCAATAGATCCACTATATGTCTGTGATTAACTGTGCAGTAAGTCCAGAATACTTTTCCAGTCCATATCTATTTTATGGTGGTGTGGCTGTTTTTAATATTTTAGTATAACCAGGCATAATTATAGGGTTAACAAGTCAAATAAGGTGTAGCAGCAATGAAGGGCTTAGAAAGGCTTCTCTATTCTTGTTGGAGAAGTTCTTTCATAAACAATGTTAGGAGTAAGTATTTTGTATTAACATGCTATCGACAAATCCTAGCACCCGGGATGCTGACCAGTTCTTTTCCCCGCTACCCAGAACCTCAGACAGACTCTTGAGCTGAAGAAGTAGTCATAGATTTGCTGCTTCAGTGAGTGATCAGTCCACTGAAACAGGGCACAACATACGGTTAAATGCAAGTGCACACCCACATTCAGGTGCTCACCTTAAATATATTGTTGCAAAGCTATTCATTATCTAGTGTATAAACACTTTCCCGCATTAAGACTAAGATTGGTTTACTAACTCAGTTGTTTAGCACATTGGACTGCTGACCAAGTTGTTCACCTGATTAGGCTACTGATCAGATTTTCACCTGGCTGTTCTCTTTCCTTGCCAGACAAACAGACATTTTTTCATATGTCCCAGCACCTAAAATATATATTCTAAATATCACACTCTACACTAGGTTAACAAGGTATGCTTTAAAAACAGAAAAACAAACAAACACACACACAACTTAGCTATCAGTGATAGAACAATTCCCTTTTCAGGGAGGCTATTCAGCAACTCTCTTTCCAGACTTCCTCTTCTCCCTGCAGCAGCTACCACCAGTAACAAGTAATGCAAGAAATAATGTGCTTCAATTTAACCAAATCCTGTATTCATCCCTCTCAGCAACTGTTTTATTTATATTTGCTTTTACTGAAGAAAAAAATAATAGCTGAAGAAAGAAGTCTGAAGAAAGCAAAATAATAAGCTTTACTTTTTTTAAGATAACAAATAAATATGTTATGCCAGAATTTCAAGCAGCACAAAATAAAGTAGGGGTGATTATTGACTAGCCAGCTGAAAATGCCAAAAGCTGCTTTCAGAACTCTAGAGCAGTCCAAGGCTTAGACAAACAAACAACAGACAAAATAAGTTAACTTCTAGGAAGAGAGGCAAAATAAAGATCAGTGCAGAGTTAACAACATTGTTTTCCAGTTCACTCTAAGAGAGCACAGAAAGACAACTATAAATTTGATGGAAACAATTAGGACTGTGGAGGGAATATAGAGGGGGACTCACCTCTATAGTGCCTCTTCATGGGCAGTGCAAGAATCAGGAATCAGGCAGGAAAGCAGGGTTCAGAAATGAAACAAGACAGAATCCAACATAGCAGCTACATAGATCCTGCTTGTACAGACAACTTCCTGTGCCTCTCTTTAGATTTAAACAAGAAGCCCTGACCAATCAGAGCTCACAGTTTTCCTCCAGCCAGGCCTATGAAAGTCCTCCCAGATGTAACTTCAGGTTTCATGGTCCCTCCTGCTCAGTTGGTTAAGAGTGAGCTGCTGGGAAGGAGCAGGGTGGCAATAGTTAACTAGGAGCCCTGCAGACCACATTCAAAATCTGTCCAGTCCTAATACCTTTCTCTGTTAGGCAAGGCCTTCTTCCAAAGCCTAACTTTGAAAAGTGAGTTAACACCTGAAAAAGGGCAAAGCCCTCATCCAGTGTTGCCCTACTCTCCACACATGCTGTTGGCTGTCTAGGGATGTTCCCTTCCCCTACAGTGCAACTTTCCCAACCCTTTTTCCAAATTTCCCAAAGTAGAGGGTGTCATGCTCCACTACCCTGCCACACATACCACCTCCTCCTCCCCCCGAGTGCGCCGCATCCCCACTCCTCTGCCTACCTCCCAGCGCTTCCTGCCCAGCTGCAACCAAACATCTTTTTGGCAGTGTTAGCATGCTCCAGGATGTGGGGGAGGAACGGGAACGTGGCATGCTCAGGGGAGGAAGTGCGGAAGAGCCAGGGCTGGGGCACAGATTTGGGGAAGGAGTTGGAATATTGGCGGGGGGTGGTGGAGTTGGGGCAGGGACTTTGGGGAAAGGGTGGGAAGAGGTGGGGCAGGGGTTGGGCCTCACGGAAGGGGTGGAGTGGGGGCGGGGTCAGGGGAAGGAGGGGTCGAACACCCACGTGAAAGAGGGGAAGTCGGCACCTAAGCCTACATGCCCTGGGATCCATGCTATTACTATAGTCACATCCAATTGCCATTTTTTAGTACCTGCAACCCTCATAAGAAATCAGACAGGATGGCCACACATCTAAGGTCCAAGTTAATGCCAGAAATACTCCTTTTAGCTCAGCTATTAGGATGGAGATAAAGTTAGTCTTATGGCTTTCTTGAGTCCAAATGAGGGCACACACAAAGCTGTTCCTACTCTACCCATTCCTTCCTCTTTGGAGCCATCAGTATACATTTGACAACAGTATCCCCACTTATCACAGATATATTGATTTGCTATATCTAGTATATTTATCATTCTTCTCCTTCTGTTTATTATATAATTCCATACCTATCTAAGCAGAGGTGGTTCTCCAGTCATAGAGTATTTTCTCAGGGCTATAGATTATTAGCTTAGTGTTTTCATCTTCACTATTAACTAATACTTTAGCCACAAAGGTTAAGCTAGGAGCTTCATTCTAAGTGTAATAGGCATTTCTCTGCCTGCTATCTGCATTATACACATAAGCATGATAATGAAGGCACCACATGCTGTATACAAGGCCTGTGCTTGGATACAGTCCAGTTTTCCCAGATTTTTTTTTATGCTGACTTAAAGGCTTGTCAGCGATACTCAATAATAGGCTTGATTAGTGCTCTGGATAGCATTGTCACCATTTTCTTACCTGCTGTGAAGGCAGTTCCAGATATACTTTCAAATACATTGATTCTTCCTTTGCACTTATCTAGAACATTTTCCATATGGTCCCTCCAGGTGAGCTTGTTATCAAATATCTCACCTAAATATGTGGACATTTTCACTATACTTCTCTGCTCATCTCAAATACATATACACACACATTATATACGTCATTCCCGTAGTTCTGTGTATGTACTGTATTATATTAATTATATTATATTATATTTTATAATATTAGAATTCCCCTGAGCCTTTCATCACCTGGTGTTTGAATGTTTCAAAGCTGATTCCATCCTTACCACTGGTACAGTGCTTTTGCCCCTTTATATCACTTTTTGGAAGTCCCTCATACTTAAATTTTCATTTAAAATAAGATCAACATCCTCCTCCCACCTTGTCTTCATCTCATAATTATCATTAAGGAATGTTCCTTTTCTTTTCCTAAATTTTATTCTCTGATCCTCATCATTACTGATTTTCTGAAACACAGCAGCCAAAATGTACACTTTTTCTTTGTTGGAACTTGTGACTCTATGGCCTTCCATTGCACATTCTGGTGTTGTGTTGCTTTTTTTCTTTATTCTGTTCATTTTTTGAAGTTGCTTGTGTACCTCCAATCTCTTGGTATCTTTATTTACTTTCCCGCAATATTTCGTCCAGGGTTCTTTTTTCCCCCTTTTTATTGCTTTTTGTGCAACTGCCTTATTCTTTTATGTGTCATTAAGTCTTCACAGTTTAGTATAGTTTTTGTTTTCTTGTATGACATATTCCTTTCCTTAATTACCTAGTTGTGTTCCTTGTTCCACCACAGTACACTTTTCCTATCTATAATTAGGGTTAGTGTCCTAGGAGTAGCTAGGCTGTCTGGCTTTATAATTTCCTTAGTAACATTACTGCAGAATTCCACCATATCCTCACTTATACACTGCTTACCCACATATTCCTCACTTACTTATCTAAAGAGTTTCCAGATTGCTTTCTCTGGATTCCACGTGGTATGTCCTTTTCCTTGATATGTCCCACTTCCCTTGTCTCTCTAAGTTTCCTTGCTACATTTGCTTGCTATGTTACTAGAAGCTATTCCCAGGTCTGGACAAGAGAAACTTCCATCCACTGCACAGAACCTGGTAAGTGTTCATTTAATATTACTTAATTATTATCTTCACAAAATTG
The DNA here is from genome assembly GCF_965140285.1 of Lepidochelys kempii. Taxonomy (NCBI): domain Eukaryota; kingdom Metazoa; phylum Chordata; order Testudines; family Cheloniidae; genus Lepidochelys; species Lepidochelys kempii. The sequence goes on from NC_136380.1 coordinate 183,537,535, forward strand.
CTTTAGATATTTTCTGTTAAATAATTTGTCCTACTTCCCCACAATCAGATCCCACAGATAATGTACAGGCATGTGATATCTGCAATTCTTTCAGTTCAGCCTCTAGTTTTCTACATGGGTTATAAACATTGTGCAGCCTGAGAGACAGAGAGTTGTTTTGTATTGATATCTCAATAGCATTATACTTGATATTTAGCTTTTTACCCTCTTCTTCAAGGTAGTTTAGATTCTCCTTAATGAAGGTGCAGACTCCATTACTCTTTCCTATTTCTCTATCATGTCTAGTCCCACCATATCCTGGGATTTGATAGTCTAGGTTTTCTATTAGCCATGTCTTCTGTATGCATATTATATCAGGCTTGGTTTTCATGTCAATAATATGTTTCTCTAATTCCGTCCCATTTTATATGGGACTACATGCATTCCAGCTAAAAAATAGTCATCCCCATTCTCTTAATCTTCATAACTTCCTTCGCTTAGGAATTTATGGAGTCATTCCACTGATAGGTTGCTAGCTCATAGATACTTTTTAACAGCTTTAACTATAATTCTCATTGTCATTGGGGCTTTTTTCCTATTAGAAGTACAGTTTATGACTTCAATCATAAATGCAATTAATCTTTTTCTATAAGTAGCATGTCATCGCCTTTTACCTTGCTGTCACTCATTACTTTCTTCCTTGTATTTTGTTGCTTGCTAATCCTCATCACCATTTTGGGTTTTCTTTTCTCCCCCCACAGGCATCTCCTAGTACCTTATTTTCTCTGGCTTGAAGTCCTACTGTTACAGTAGCCACCCAGCCCTCTCGAGCTCATTCCAAATTTGTCTTGGCCCTTCCTGCAGGTGTAATTTCATGCACTTATTACACTTTCCAGCTCCACTCACCCCTCAAGTGGGAAAAACTGGTAAGGGAATAAATGGTATCTACATCCCAACTATGAGATGCTTGGCTAAGTGAAAATAGAGACAAAAGAAAATATAGTAGGAAGTGTGAAAACTAGAGTTTAATTTTAACTTGAAGTTTTTGAATAGGGGAGAAGATCCTGCTGTGTGATAAAATCTTCTGCTAGGAAAAAAATTAGGAATCAATTCTATAATAATTGTTTCCATGGACTGCAGCTGAGAAGCTTCCATACAATTTTCAGCATGTGTTAAGAATCTCATGATGTCCTTTAGTGGTAGGTGCAGATCTTGAAAAGCAGATTGAAATCCTTAAACACTTCAGCAGAAGGGTAAATACAAACTCTTTCCCAATAATAGAAAAGTCAGGTGAATTTTAATAAAAAAATTATGCCTAAGTCTTAAATCGTGTTTCCCCTTCTGCAGCTGCATCGGGGAGTCACTTCAGATTTAAGGGTCAGCAAATAAGTTGAGCAGCTACAAAGGGAAAATTACAAATTCCAATTCATCACAGCTAGTGGTCATTTGAAGAAAGGTATAAAGCTCATGCAAAATGACCTTTCAGATTGCTCCATGCTTCTTTATGGCTTGGAACCGTGAAAGATGACTACCACATGAAAAGGCATCTGTGGGGTTGCTGATTTCTTGCTGAGTCAGCTACTAGATAACAATGAGCCAGTTATTGTGGTTTTCACTTCCTGTGCAGAAACCAGGACATATTTATTGTTCAATAGACATATTAAATATTTAGTGGGGAAGAATATTATGAAGATGAGAGGAACAGGAAAATAAAGTAGCATTGAAGTTTAGAGTGAAAAAAAAATAACGGAAAACTGACATCAGTCAATTGAAAGCCTAGAATGGTATTATTTAGACTTCATGTTTCATTAAAGGCAGTGGTTAAAGCACCTAATAGTGAAATAAATGTCATCATCCTTCCAAGACTGCAGTGTTTCCTAGTTCTGTTTCTTTTCTGGCCATCTGTCTCAGTTTATGTCTCTCAAGGGTCGAGGTACTGCTGGTCTTGCTCTTTGATGTAGTTCCAGAATACGTTCCAGTTCTATTCATATTTTGTCCCTCAGGAGAAGCATGTTGGTTGTCAATATTTTCAGCATTTTGATTTAGGATAGATATGTATTGACATGCTAGTAAATATCAAGGAAAGGCAGCAACTGATTTCCAAAACAGATATGTATATTTGTTTTTCTGACATTATGTTGATTTATAATAAACAGCTTAGGACATTTCAAGATGTCCCTTGCTTAGATTCCAGCCTTTCAGAATGTTGAGAATTTATGACTCTTTCCACTAAGATGTCTCTGCTTTTTGGCTACCTGGCTCTCAAATCAACCCACATTAGATTGAGATTTTTTTATAATAGCCTTTCTCAGCATGCTCTCCTAATAGTGGGCCCTTTACATTTGGGCGTCACAAGCAGATGCAATCTTAAATTGGTTATTTTGCCTCAGTCTGCTGCAGGTTATAGTTCCTTCAGTTACAGATAATAAAGTAATTCATTTTAGATAGTTGGCTCTTAGATGACCTTTTTCTGTCTTCCCTAAGGAGATGGCATATCCTCACATGGAATTCCCTATTAAATACAAAATTCGCAAAAAGTGTTTGGAATACGGTCTGACTATTCATTCTGTCAGACAGAGAGAACAATCATCATTCTCTTATTAGAGTAAAAACTCTCTTTTCTCTATTCTGTCTGACACTGACTTTTCTGGAGTCACTTCATTAGCAGAAAACCAAGCTCTTGGGATGTACAGGGACATGTTTTGGCTGAGCTCCGTACTCTTTTATCCTTAGAGAGATTATGTATTTCCCTAGTTGTGTCTGCCTTGCTGTATCTGAGCTCCTCTGGCCTTAGACATTGGACACTAGAATTATAGTACTCAGAAAAATGACCAAGGAACAAACTAATGTCGGCTAGTAAAGCTTATTTTTATTCTCTTATTTTTATAATTGATACTGCAAAAAGAGACAGGAGGGATGACATATTTGGCAAACGAGAAGCAAGATGTTGGTACTTCATTCACCCCTGCTGTCTCAAGCAGGGATGAACTACATTATGCCCCTCTGGAAAAAACTTAAACATCTGATGAGATGAGACTAAAGCAGTTTCGAGGTTAAACAACTGGTATAGAGAAGCATTTAACATGCTTGAGGAAAAAGGCTTTCAAAGCACACAACAGTAAATGTGACCATTCATTTAGTCTATCATAAAGTTTATTGAAAGTAAACAAGGCTTTGCAATGTAAGGCACAGTTGCTAGAAAACAATATCTTATATCAGAGTATTTTGGGACGGGGGGGAGTGTTGGGATGGAGTGGGGAAAGATGAGGAGAAAAAAGGGCTCCTGGTAATGGACCATATTCTATTAATCTGTATGGGTGCAAGTCCTGTGGCAGTCAATGACATCATTCCCCTGGTTAATGAAATAAAGTTACATTTATATAGCAATTTTCATGCAGATGCTTTACTAACAAAGTAGTACTAACTGTACTATCAATTGGAATCATTTTGCCCACTCCTTAAATGCAGCCACTTCTACTGTTTCTATATAACAATGTACAGCTACAGTTTGCCACAAGATGGACAGAATAAAATTAGAACTAACTGAAACTAGAACAGGATTTTTGCATAGGCAGGATGTACCAAAGTTGGAAATTGCCCAAGAAGGGGTAGCATCCTTTTGTGAAAAGTTCCATGGAATCTTTGATCAAAACAATACTACAGAAAATACATACTGGAGTCTGGTCATGGGTTATGGAGCCTTTTACCAAAAAAAGAAGTGGTTCAGATAATATAATATCTAGCTCTTATAATCAGTGGATTCCAAAGGAGGTATACCCTTTAACCTATTATCTTTACTATCTTATAAATGCTATATTCTTTTCTCTTGTACAACTTTTCCTTGTACAACTCTCACTGTTTGTATTTTAAAAAATGTGAATTATCATCAATTCTCTTGCTATTTTAAATTTAAAACGTTAGCCATTAGAATACCTCAGTTTCCAGAGCTGTGAATTTGAAATAATTTCACATTATAAATCTGATACTGAGTTCTGAGGCCAGTCACCATATCCAGGAATTGCTCAGCACCTTGCAAGGTCAGGGCCTAAATTCAAACACATTTTAAAAGAGAATAAATATTTTTTTAAAGAGGAAAAATAGGGTTGGGGGTGGTACTTGGAAAACTATGACTTTAAAAAAAAGCTAACTTGAAGACTAAAGAAAAAATATTGAAAGCCACATATGAGAAGGAAAATATGTGAGTGTGGATCCATTGTTTCCTAGACTTAAACCCCTTCACCCAGATGAAGTAGAAAGCTCTGATGCCTGTATAAATGCTATTCTGGCAGGATAAATAAGTGTTGGTAGAAATACATCTGTTTTTAGGAAGAAAGAAATATTGAAATGTTTTCTGGTAAGGGTGAAACATCCCAAGAGCAAAGAAGCCTCTGAATTACATATAGAAGATAATTGAAAGATTTGTTGTTATAGATCAAAGCTTATTGTTACAGTTACTTTTGGCTTGGACACACTAAGAAATAGCAGTTTTCATTGTCTAAATATTGATATAAAATAGCTCTATTTTCTTCATGTTTCCAGTTTGCAGAGCTCATTTTCATGACCTTTTACTTACCAGTGTTGTTATGCAGAGTTAAGTCTAGCCGGCAAGACGATCTCATTGGAGATTTTTTTTAATCTGTTTATTTTAGCATTGGATGTTGAACAAATTCTTAGCCTGGAAAAATTCTTTAAAGCTGTGATTCTTGTAGAAGCCACATTTTGGGGAAACGGTATTAGGTTAATTAAGGTTTATATTTTTAGAAACTGGAGAATGACTTCTGCTCCCTTCTCCTCCCCCCTCCCAGAAAAATTGCATGTACATATGGGGTGATTTCATAGACAAATACCAGATTTGTATGCACAGATGTAAATGCATGTGTGGTCTGCACTGGGTGCAGATGCAAGACAGCCTTTTGTTTTTCAGAAGTTGGCACTATAAATTCAGGGTTTGATTATGCCACTCTTATGCCTTGTGAGTAACACCTTGTTCCATAAATAGACCTTATGGAATACTGTGCTACTCAGCATGAGTAATAGTAGTAAACACAAGTGGGGCCTTTACAATAATAAAACTTTACTTATCTGGGCAGTGATTGATAGTTTGCATTGGATACACTTTCACTTTTATTAATTTGAATCAATCTATCCCTTTCACGCCCCCTTAATATGAGGAAGTTAAGGATGGGACCTACAATTATTTTTACATTTGGAAGCAAGTAGTTCTCTTAGGGCAGATGGAGGCTTTCCCACACCTTCTGTAAGTGGCAATATGCCAGTGTGCTGCCCCATGTAGCCTGATCTATGAATTGTATATTAATTATATTGATTACTTAATATACTTCCTTTATCCTTAATAATTCCCAGTTATCACTCTCAGGGTTTACAGGTTCTTGCCCCAAGATCAGGCCCAGTTTTATTAAAATTACTGCAACACTCACACTTTAGGAAGCCTTCTATATTTGGCTACATCTCTCTCATCTCCTGCACACAGACTGGGATACAGCTTTTATAATATGTTACATTCATGCCACTATACCTAATGCATAGTCAGTAGAGATTTCTCCCCTCTTCCTTATTTGTGTTTCCTCACCTTACTAATGATGGGGTGCCCTTTTCCTATAGGTTAGTATATTAATGATCTCAACTTATTATCATATACGTCACTTCATTGCCATGGCACTCTTCTGGTCAGACATCTACAGATACTCCTATCCTAAAACATCCAAAAGCTGGTGTTGGCTCATATTACTGTGGTTGGCTGGTGTGGTTATGGACAAAATTCTCCCTTAAACACTCTATTCCCAGTTCCCCAAAACTTAGGGTTGACCACTGGGCCATTTAACCATGCCAAAGTCCATAGGCCTCAAACTTTATTCTTACTGGTGAAGCCAATGTCTTACAGAATACAGGCCTGCAGGTTCTTTGCATTACTCCTAATTAAAATAAATGCTAAAGCCAGCATTATGGGCTTCAACCTGGAGTCTCAAAGGAGACTCTGAGAAGAATGTGATTCACCCCCTGCTCAGCTTTAGGATGTTAATAATCTGCTGGTGGTCCACACCAGTGGCAATCAATATCCCTCCCCATCCTCCATGCTGTCTCAGATGTACTGTCTGGCATGTTCCAAGAGGTAGGAGCAGAGACTTGACTCCACCCACACCCACCCACCTCTCATGAATAGGAGGAGCAGTGATTATACAATGTCCACTTACTCCTGCATTCCAGGACCCAGGGTCTAGCTAGCCCATGCAGGGTCAATAAGGAGGGCCTTACACCCTGGTGTAGGTGCCTAGATCACATCAAAATCTAGCCCTTTCCACGCTATTTTGCAATCAAGTAAGTAGTAATGATTAGAAATTTTGGTTTGCAATATTTATTTCCCTCTTTCACTACATTTCTTCTAGACAGTTTTTTTTTCTTTTTAGCTTTGCACATGCATTTTGTTTATTTTCCAGATGTTACATCATCATGCAAAGTAAGCCTTAAATGCTGCTGTACACATGATCAGCTATCATCTTTCTAAACTAAAAACAGTTTATGCTACCAAACAAAAATAGAAAGTTATGTTATAACAGTTTCAAGGAAGTAAAGACATGGGGCATTAGGAAGCATGATGGACAGGGATTGAACCTTGCAGCTGAATGAGCAGGATAAACGATAACAAGCTTTAGTGATAGCAAAACTAAACAACAGGCTTCACTATAAAAAAAGGGGGAAAAACCTCTGAACATTGTATGTCAGCAATACATAAAGCCACCAAACAGATTATCCAGGAGTGTAACAAAGATGAAATTAACATTAGTATCTCCAAGTTTACAAACAAAATCATAAAACCACAGATAAGGTATTTCATTTCTGCATATAAAAAAATCAGTGTTAAACCACCCCTTTCTTAATTTAGAAAGTTAAGATTTATTTATAAAAGCTGTGTGTATTAAATAAAGATAGAATCCATATCCATAGAAGTGGAAAGACTACTATGCATATTGCATTTCAAATGAGAAAGAAATTGGTAAGTGAAATGGTGAGAACAAAATCCAAAGTTGCCTTTGTAAAGGAGAAATCAGTATCTTTTACCAAGAAAGCTGAGATTACACTTTGTATAGTATTTATCCTTTGGGATGGTGATAAACCTATTAATTTGTTCTTCTTTGTTGGTTAAGGTTTTCTTTAGTACTGAGTGCTGCTGATGCTGACCATTTTAAACTATGATTGGTTTTCAATTAAAATTAGCAGGTAAAAACTGCAAGGAAATATTAAAAATGACTTTAGTCTGGGAGAGTGGGTGTTCAGAGACTTGGTAGTAGGAGAGAGGCTTTTACAGCAACAATAAGTCATCAGTTCAGATCCAGCCAAGGTTATTATGGGGAAGGATAGCTCAGTGGTTTGAGCATTAGCCTGTTAACCCAGGGTTGTGAGCTCATTCCCTGAGGGGACCATCTAGGGCAAAAATTGAGGATTGGTCCTGCTTTGAGCAGGGGATTAGACTAGATGACCTCCTGAGGTCCCCTTCCAACCCTGATATTCTATGAGTAACCAGAAAAGCAGTCTTCCGATGCCTGTTTTGTGGCCTATGTTAAATGATCTAGTAGATTCTTGTACCTAAAGGGCAAATCTCCACATCACCATCACAACTGACAAGCCAAAGACTGAGTGGGCATGAAGATAGCCTATTCTCCTATTCTCCTTGATACAATCCCACTGCACCCGGGCTGAAATGCAGTGGTGGTGAGCAGTGCAGGGAAAGCAGAACTGCTGTGCTTGCATTCTACCTGTTCTTATGATAAAGGACATTGCTTTGCAGAGCTGTCAGTTCAATATTTTCAATAAAGCAATAACCAACTCAAACATTTCAAAGGGGAAAAAGTCCACCTTTAAAAATACCACCTCTCTAAACTATCCAAAGAAACACTGGTTGAATGAAAACCTGATTGAAGTATGGAAAGGACTAGGCTGTTTAGATAACATTTCTGTCAATTACACAGGTCTGGGATGAAAATCACTGAAATTAAAGATGTTCTAAAGAGGTTCAACTTTGGTTTCCATTTTGTGGTTTTCTGAACCACCAAAATTTAGAGATTAAGATAAATGGTTCCAGTTCTGACATCTCTTTAATTAAATCCAACTATTCAGGAAAAAATAAAGCATTTGAGATTTTGCTTTTTACCGATAGCATTAATTTTATCAACCAAGATACTCAAGAAAAAAACAATCCCATGGGAGGGTCATATATATTTCCTAAATAAAATAGAGGGATTGGCATTGGAAAATGCAAACATTTTGCTTCGTTACTCTCTATTCTGTTTGCTACAGTATCTTACTGTGATCCTGATCAAGTCTTTTCTCACTACATTCCTTTTCAACTGACATGAAATCTTTGTAAATCCTTTCCAACTCACCCTTGGGAATCTGAATTTGAAAAGATGTAAGGATAAATAATATCTATAAGTATAACAACACTTCTGAGACATTAAATGGCAGCAGGATAAGATCTCTTGGAACATTAATTACTTTTCTCCAACCAACTAGGAATTAAGAAACTACACTGCTACTATCTTACACTGCTTGAGAAATGAGCTACTTATTATATTTCTAGCACAATTTTCACACTAACAAGCTTAGGTCAGGTGCCCAATTCTCATTGACTTCCAATGGGAAGTGGGCACTTAATTACCTTTTGTGCCTTTGAAAATCTCCCATTATATTATCACATAGAAACTTTTTTGTAAAATATTTTACCTTATAGTATGTTATCTCTGAGTAAGTTATTGGGCAAAGATATTTTGGCTCTAGCTTTCACACACTTTGTCCTGATTTAAAGATATCCTTCATGATGGTTTGCAATCCCTATACTAGTCCAGCCAATTGACAATCAAATTTTACATTTATGATTGGCATTAAGTAATTATGGCATCTCTCCAACTGTTTGTGTAAAGCCACAGGCGGATAATGGTACAAGTGGGTCATAGCTGGAGGAAAATGACCAGAACAAATCATATGCAAGGTAAGATAAATCATCCCATGTCTGAAATTCAAGATGTGTCCCAGTAGTGATACTTAACTTCAGAGTGAAAGAGAAATGCGTGTTACTGGAGAGCAAAAGAAAAAAAAAACAAAAAGAAAAGTGGGGCTTTATAGCTAGTCTTATCCCTAGTCTCAATAAAGAGAGTGTTGGGTTGCTGCAAGACAGAGTGAAAAAATACCAGAGAAAAGGATTTAAAATTGCTACTGGAAGCCTAGTTGCCTCTTGTGGGGCAGAAGTGATCATCTGGTGTGTAAACAAAGACCATCTGAGGACATTACAATGAAAGGGTGAGAGCGTGAACATGAGTGCAAGGGGAAAAATGTAGCCTGCCATGAGGCTATGTGACTAGAGCTTTTAAACTTTCCAGTCCCCTCTAACTGCTTAAGTGCTCCATCTGTTTCTCCGCCACACTTGGCCAGTGTGGAAGGAACTCACTATAAACCACAGGAGAACCCTCAGATTTAGTTGGATTAATTGGAGAAGATAGTAGATACCACAGGACATCTTACCAATATTGTATTACAAAAATGCATCTATAATGTCTTTCAAATCACTAAGGTACATAATGACAATAATCTCTCTACACCTTTCTGTAGCTACTTGACAGTTATGTGGTGGAAGTAGGGGGAGGAAGGATCAACTGATTAATAGAGAAAATAAAGTTGTCAGGTTCATGGGAATCAACATCTACCAAAAAGTAATTGCTTGTATTGCAGTGAGCTCCTGGATAATTCATTAAGACCATATATGGATTGTCAGAATGTATTTATTTAACATAAGAGTTTTGCTTGGAAGCCCATGGGAGAAAGTGGTATCAGAGTGAAAGAAATTACAAACAAGGGAAAGAAGCTCAAAACACAAAGTATTCAAGAGCCAGCCAAAGTTGTCTATGTCCACTGGGAGGTAACAGCTTTTTTCAGACAAGTCAACTGCAAAGAGGAGATATTATGCGTTCCCGACTGCATGTATTGTGGGAGAATAAGAGCATAGAAGAAAGTTCACCTGATTCTTAAACAAATCAAGCCATGCACAAAAATAGATTGATGCAGCTAGTAGTGCCCATTAGAAGCTTGAGCCTGGATGCAAAGTCCATATTAAAAAAAAAAGCCCAACAACATGTGTACTGTACACTCTTAAAGGTTGCAGTCAAGATGCTGTCAAGCATCTTCCTTGCCTTCCCCTGCTTCATCACTATTCATGCAGCTCTAAATAAGACTCAAGCTCTCCAGAGGAGAAGGAATAGTGGAGAAAAGCATAGCAAGTAGTTTAAACTCAGGATCCACAGACCAGGGCAAATAAAATCAAACCCAGCCTGAAAAGTCACTCGTTTCCTGAACTGAACACTGAGAGGTACAAATACACTTTACATTTTTCCCCAACAGTCAGTCAAGCAAAACACTTAAGTATATGCTTATCTTTAAGTACATGAATAAGCCCATTGACTCAGGAGATGTTCTCTCACCAAAATTCTGCATTTTCAGCGTTGCAGAAAAAGAATCCTTCTCTTTGCTTGGTATGCGGATAAATGTATCTTTGACCATTATTACAAGAGTGATGCTAAGAAAATGAAAGTAGGGTAATGGGCCCAACTGTGCAATCATTTACCCATGTGAGTAGTTCCATTAAAATTGATGGGTCTACTCATCTGCAAAAGTATTTCTCATCTAAGTAACAATTTGCAGAAATGATCCTAAAGTTGGCCCAGTGAAACAATAGTTGTTAATTAAACTGGCAAGCACAGCCCACATGGGGAAACTGTCATTCAATGGGATAAATAGAAACAGGACCAAATTTGACGGCTGTCAGTGTATTAAAGGTGTTGGGCAGAATTCATCCCCTAAATGTTTGGTAATAGCTTCCCCATGTTGCTATAACCCTTGAACACTACTGTATTACCATAGTGTTTAGTATTTATATTGTGGTTCGATAGCTTTTGCCAATTTGATATTATGCACATTTATTTTTACTTAATTTCCCCCTTTGTCATTTTGTTCTTGTTAGTGTCTGTTAATTTTGTTTAAAAATTTTAAAATAAAATTAACTCGTTTTCTTGCCTTAAAAAAATCTATTCAGTCTCCTCAAGTTCCAAGAAACCTTTGAATTTGAATTGTATCAACCTTTAGATATTCATATACTGCAGATCTCAGAAATATTATGCTACACAAAAGTTCACATTCCAACAGTTCACAGCTAGATTTAGAAGGAAATGTAGTTGGGAATTATTTTAAACAAGCTAGATTTTAACAAGAACACACCTTCCTAATCAACAGACTTTTCACAATCTGTATCAAAGTGAATACCTACCTCTAGTGAAAAGGTGAGAACAAGATACCTGTTAATGATGAAAAACAAGTTTTCTTGGTTTTTAAATACTCTTTTGTTATGAAATTTATGATACACTTGAGTTGGAAAGAAAAAAAATTACGTTAATATTTCTATCCTTATCATATCTTCAGGATGTTCTTGAAATCAGAAGAGTGCCTTTGGCAATTCACCTGGCTGCCCTTTGCCTTTTATCAGCTCTGTTGTGTTTCACAAAAGGTATACTGACCTGTGATTGCAAGGAATCCTCAACAGAGTCCAAATTCAAGTCCACTTGAGCACAGACGACATGTGGGTGAGCTAAAAGTCTCACTGGGTTGGGGGAGAAATAACTGCGCAATTTACTTTTTCAGAATTAAAAGTAAAGAATTATCTTTTTGTAGAAAGCACCAGATTGTGCCATTGAGACATTGGCTTATATTGGGGGAGGTGTTTAGCTGCACTTGGCTTGTGGGAGCTTTGAGAACATATTGTGCCTTCCTTATCTCTCTAAGAGCTGCCAGGCTTGCTGGGGGAGTGTATTCACTCCACCACCCGTTAGGCATTGCAGAAAGCTCCTCACTGTATGTCAGCCTAGCTCTGCTGTCCAGTGTGGAATAGGGAAAGAGCAAAGGACCCTCAACTGTGCCTGTCACTTGCATAAGTGGTACAAGATTACCTTTCGCCTTTCCTTCCCTTGTATATTCAATAGGGGCCAGGCACAATCTATTGCTTTCTTGAGTTCTGTATTTTTCAACACAGCAATGTTTAAAAAACCACTCACTTAGAAATAAACCATAGCAGATTGTTAATACAATAAGGAACTTCTTACTTCTGAGTCACTGAATGGAATCCAGTACAGGCTGGAAGTGTCCCCTTTCATTTTGCTGGGTCATTAGTTTCTTTGGTGAAGGTGGTTTCAGGAGGGTAGAAACAGTAGACACCAAAATGGAAGGGAGGAAATCAGTGCAGCAAACGCAGGCTGTACACTTCAGGTGTCTGGAGTCAAGGTCCGGTAGTTCTAGGCAAGTTAGACTATGGGACAGTTCTTTCAAGAGATGTGAAACTAAGATCTTGCTTTAGCGCAGGATGAAAGGGGTCAGATGGAAATAAGGGCTATTTAATTATTTACTATTGTTGTCATTTATTATAATAATAGCATGTAATAGCCAGGTGAACAAAATAGCAATAAGGACCAGGTTCAGGTGATACAAGAGAAAGCAAATACAATTTTGGTTCAGCACCTCCCCCCCTTGTAAAGACCTTTGCTCTCTGAGCTTTGGGGGAAAATAGGGGAGTGGGAAATCAAGCAAAAGAGCCTGGATTACTTAATTGGTGCTTCCCATCTCAGCAACTAACATAATTAGAATCATTGTGGTTTTGTGGTTAAAAAAATGGGGGGAGAGGTATGCCTCTATGAACAAATTAAACAAAACAAAAAATCCAGCAGAGCTATTACCAGAAGCAGTAAAAGAGAAGACACACAACACAAGGTGAGGAGTCAAGAAAGCATTGAGTTAGCAATAACTATAACTATTACAAAAGGGCTGCTAGCTAGAAGAAAAGGTGATGTTAACAAGGTTGTTGGTATGTAAGATGAATCTACTAAGCTAGGGACTCTTGCCAACAATAAAGTAAATATTCTATTATTTCAGAGTAACAGCCGTGTTAGTCTGTATTCGCAAAAAGAATAGGAGTACTTGTGGCACCTTAGAGACTAACCAATTTATTAGAGCATAAGCTTTCGTGAGCTACAGCTCACTTCATCAGATGCATATCGTGGAAACTGCAGCAGACTTTATATATACACAGAGAATATGAACCAATACCTCCTCCCACCCCACTGTCCTGCTGGTAATAGCTTATAGCTTATAGCTTATTACCAGCAGGACAGTGGGGTGGGAGGAGGTATTGGTTCATATTCTCTGTGTATATATAAAGTCTGCTGCAGTTTCCACGATATGCATCTGATGAAGTGAGCTGTAGCTCACGAAAGCTTATGCTCTAATAAATTGGTTAGTCTCTAAGGTGCCACAAGTACTCCTATTCTATTATTTGAATCACAGTAGCTCCTGGAGACCCCAGTGAAGTTGACAATACACATCATAAGAGGCGGTCCCTGTCCCATACAGCATACACTCTGGGTTGAGACAAAATGTGAGAAGTTGGTGTAAGACAGAGGGACTGGAGAAGGGTGACAGTGATAGGGAATGTGGTTGTGTACATTATGTGTACAGCAAGCAGCATGTGTGGTTTTTTTTAAAATGGTATAAATAATAGATATTATCAGTAATCCCTTTTGGTCACCGGCCTAGCAATTATACAATATTTAGGTGAAGACCAATACACATACCTCACTAAAAATAATAAGGTGATCCATGGTATGTTTCTGTGACAGGAACCAATGTGGTAAACGGAACTTGGTTAAAATAAAATGGAGCTCTTGCTATTCCAGAGGCATGTGAAAAGACAGATTGCTGCTTTTCCATTGTAGCAGATGACTTCAGTTGTCCTTGGGACACGAGAGAGTCACTCTTTCACCAAGTATGGCAGCTGCTTTGGGAGAAGCTCCATGTCTCTCCATGGAAATTCTGCTCTATGAAATGTGCACAGCTACTCTCCCTTGTCAATCATGGACCACTGGGATGTCTACAGTCAGCTCAGTGTGGGAGTGTCTTTCAACCTGGTTCTCCAGTTTGCCAAAGGAAAAGTTGTTACTGAACACCTTTAAAAGGTTCTAGTATAAGGGTTTTTAGACATTTTCATAGAATAGGCCACATTTTAACAGAAATAGTCTTATCAATACGTCCCACCTACCCATGACTGGGAGAGCAAGTCATTTCTTTCATTCGTGAATGTGTATACTTGCCTCCCACTTTTATGGTAACTACGTAGTTGCCTGTACAAGGAAAGTATTAAGAAAGTATTTTATGTATTTTAGCTTCTGTGAAGATGATTTAGCAGGCAGGAATGAGGAGGAAAGTTAGCATTATGTGACAAAGCCACTTCTCCATAGTCTGCCAGCAAGTACTTTGGGAGCCACTACTGTTCAATAGGCCATGGTTTGAAAGCCATTCCTGTAGTAGCCCCACACAGAAGCCAAAACTACAATTGTATTATCACTGTGCTGTCAAGACACATGTTGGTATGAATTGATAAATCAGGTGTGGCCATAACTTTTGTCACCAATCTTGATACCTGTCAGTTCTGTGTTCTTGGGGAACCAGGGCACAGTATCCAGCCTGTCTGACTCATGAAAGGACACCCTCCCCCAGCCTCTGCTTGAACCAAAACCAATCAGAGAAAAGACTTGCAGAGAGCAGTGAAGGGCAATGGGAGACACACCTAGACCATTCCTGACAAGGGTAATAGGATTAAGATAACGCCCCCAGCCTCATCTGCATCAAAGATGGGACAGAGAGGCATCTCCATTAGCATACAGAATGGAGAACAGACATTTCCGCTACAGACTAGGGACCGAATGGCTAGGCAGCAGTTCTGCAGAAAAGGACCTAGGGGTTACAGTGGATGAGAAGCTGGATATGAGTCAACAGTGTGCCCTTGTTGCCAAGAAGGCCAATGGCATTTTGGGATGTATAAGTAGGGGCATTGCCAGCAGATTGGGGGACGTGATCATTCCCCTCTATTCGACATTGGTGAGGCCTCATCTGGAGTACTGTGTCCAGTTTTGGGCCCCACACTACAAGAAGGATGAGGAAAAAATGGAAAAAGTCCAGCAGAGGGCAACAAAAATGATTAGGGGACTGGAACACATGACTTATGAGGAGAGGCTGAGGGAACTGGGATTGTTTAGTCTGTGGAAGAGAAGAATGAGGGGGCATTTGATAGCTGCTTTCAACTACCTGAAAGGGGGTTCCAAAGAGGATGGATCTAGACTGTTCTCAGTGGTAGCAGATGACAGAACGAGGAGTAATGGTCTCAAGTTTCCGTGGGGGAGGTTTAGGAATTAGGTATTAGGAAAAGCTTTTTCACTAGGAGGGTGGTGAAACACTGGAATGCATTACCTAGGGAAGTGGTGGAATCTCCTTCCTTAGAAGTTTTTAAGACCAGGCTTGACAAAGCCCTGGCTGGGATGATTTAGTTGGGGATTGGTTCTGCTTTGAGCAGGGGATTGGACTAGATGACCTCCTGAGGTCCCTTCCAACCCTGATATTCTATAATTCTATGATTCCAAGTCAAGAACCACACTGAACTCTGGAACCAGAAAAGCAGGGAAGCACTGCATCATGGGAGAATCTCTGCTCCAGATGTTAATGAACCTACGGCTGCATACACCCAGCTCAGCAGTTATCTGACCAATTCTAGTAATAAATCCTTGACTGGAATCCAAAATACTGAAGCAGCCAAATTGCATTGCGAGCTCCCTGGAAGAAACACCAGCCATAGCCGAGAGTGATCAGATCCTATTGTCTAAAGAAAACCCTTGAGTCATCAGTTTACCCATAAACAAATCTAGTGTTCTCCCTTGAACCATTGTTGTTTCTCTACAAAACCCCCTACCTATGTTCAAGTAAGTGTTCTGATGCATGGATCCAAGTCTGTATCAGTTCCACTGGAAGTCCATCTTCTCCTGACTGATCGTGCTGGGGCCTCTGCCTGTCTCCAGCACTCAGGACCCTGAGCTACCGCCATCACCTGGAATCCCGACCAGTTCAAGCTTCATGGAAGTGGTGAGATCCTCCTCTTTCTCTCTCTGTTTTCTTTTCTACTTCAGGTATTAACCTTCAGTAATGTAACTGTTATGTTGGTTTAGGCTGTCCTTGTGTAGTTATCACTATTATTCAGTAAATAACTTATGGTTAAGCTGGTTGCTTCTCTCACTCTCTCTCTCTCTCTCTGAACTTTACTCTTTTGTGTTTTTAGCATCCCCATTGACTCTGCAACAACGCTTCTTTTACCTAAGCTAAAGATCCCTGTAGCACACAAAAATACTGTGGGTTTGCTCATCAAGTGGGTTATTGCCAGGAGAATTGTTACATGAAAGTGAGGATAGAGACGTGCTGAACCTGTGACATATGAGGGTGGCTGCTTGACCCAGCCCGCTGAGTCCAGGGGCACATAAGGGCGGCAGCCTGGAAGTGCTGTTCAACCCAGCCTGCTCAGGCTTACTCTATTCCGGTGCAGTACCTTTGGAACATAACGGTGGCAGCTTGAAAGTGCTGCTTGGCCCAGCCTATTGAGCCCAGGGGCATATAAGGGTGACAGCTTGAAAGTGCTGATTGACCCAGTCCACTCAGACTTGCTCTGTTAATGTGTATGTGTGTGTGTGTGTGTGTGCACGCGTGCGTGTTCATCCGGTTCTGGGGCTAGGTAGCTCAACTGGGAGGGGACTTGCAGAAGGAAGAAGTAGAGCTCCATATGAAAACACAAGTGACACAAGCAGTATCTTGATAGAATTACAAAACCCCCACCCCACAGAGTAACCCTAATAAATGAGCATATCCCAGAGTAACGGGTAAATCAGGTAACAATCTGTCATAACCCATTCACCAAGAAAGGAGGAAACAGATGGAAGAAAGAAAAATGAGACAGAAACTGGATACAGAATGAATCCCTGAGATCAAAGTTGTCCACAACTTTTCCCCTGACACCCCAATGTCTTGTTTAAAAGACCTACAAGACAGAAATTAATACTCACCTGCTATATTTCAGAAATTCATTTTTTCCTCCTTTGTATCTTTTTTCATCTCAATCTCTTTGTTTTTGGACATTATGTTTCCTCCTTTTGATTTCATCCTGTTTTTTCTCCTATTCCTGTTGGAAAAGGGGAGCTCTCTCTTCCTTTCCTTTTTCCTCAAGATGGCAGCTGGCAGAGAGAATCGTCTCAAATTCCTCTCTCTCTTCCTAATGGAACAAATGCTTACTGAAATCCTTACTATGGTTTTACTTTTTTTCTATATCCTGGACTTCAATGGTACCAGATTTTGGCTGTACAGGAATGTGTATGGCTGTACGGGAATGTATAGCAAGACAGTTTTTAGGCCCCCTTATAAATGTAAAGATATGAAGAGGAAAACTACAGTAGTTGAACTGTACAGATACTCAGATTTTATGACTGATTGAATGCAACTGCTTTGATGGCAATATTCTACAGTGATGCACTGTGTTAATCAGTATCTAAAAGAACTAGTCTTGGCCATTGAAATGTAAGAATTTAAAATAAAGAGCAAGTTCCGGTATGCTCCTGACTGGTGTGGAGGAGTACATGCGTCTTACAGGAATGAATGCTATAGACTTCATGGCTATAATCATATGAATTGGACAGAAGCTTAAATATAAAGTTCTTTTATTTTGACTTATTTTGTGGGGAAAAGGCCAAAGCCAATAAATTGTGGCTTCTTCCCCACCCTAATTGGTCCTAACTACTATCAACTTCTCAAGACTATGACTCCGGACTGAAGACTGGTTCAGACAGAAGTCAAAGGGTTTTCACCCATCATTTTTGATTTCCCACAATAATAATTCCCATAATAAAAATAATTCAGAAGTTTCTGCGTTCTGCAAAAGCTTTCTGTCTGGCCTGTCTCTGGGATAGCAAGTAACCTCTTCTGAGACAGCAGTTGTAACCATCCTCCAAGGATTCCAAATGGGATTTTATGTTGCCCCTTCCTTCTTTTCAACAGTCCTATTGATTGAAAGAGTGAGTCTCACTGTCCTCAGACTTGAACCTCCTGGATGCATGTTATTTACTACACAGTTAAACTGAATCTCTGCATCACTGGTTAAAATTTCTGTTTTATCTTGAAACCTTTTCAAAGTATTTCCAGAAACCCAATTTAATTTAGGGCATTTTAGTTTATTGACAAATTGAAAATGTACAGACTGAATCTTTACTTAGTGTGGAATCTGAGAAAACTTCAAAACTGGTGAAGAAACTCAGATTTGAGTACTTGAAAGGAAATTTCCCACTTACTCAGATTATTTCAAAATAGGTTCTCAAAGTGATGCAGAGTTTCATGAAAGAAGGTTAGAGAAATAGGCCTCAAGTGTGCAGACACCATTGTCCATTATGCTAACCATATTGTCTCACTATTTCCTTCTACTCCCCCATTTCTCTGAATGCCTCTGTCTCTTATCTTATACTTAGATTATAAGGCCCTTGGGGTGGAGACAATCTTTTAGTTCTGTGTTTGTACAGTGCCTAGCACAATGGGTCCTGGCCTACGACTAGGGCACCTAAGCACTATGATAATGTTAATACAAATAATAATAGTGAGCATGAATATATATGAAAAGAATAATTACCTTGTTTAATCAAAAGTTGGGGTGGGGGGCAGGGTTGTTTGTTTAAAGAAACCTACTGTTTTCCTGTTTGTAGATACTTTTTGTCCCAGGAAGGGCATTATTATTTATAGTTTGATTTTATATATCATATATAAATCCTTTATCCATCATAAGGCAGTCTCTCTCCAAAGTAAGTTATGGATCAACAATTTTTACATAAAAACATGCAACAAGTTATGAGGGGATATAAATAGTAAACATCTTCAAAATAATTGTGTCAATGACTACTAATGTTAAGATTTAGAGTTTGTCCTTCAATAAGAGGCTCTCAGGTGTAGCATTCAGATCTATTCAAATAAGAGGTTCATATCACAAGAATCAATGGGAAAGACAGAATAGAATTGCCATCAGATAGTTTTTAATAGCTTTTTTCAAACAGATAATACAAAGGTTAAAAATAAATATAAAAAGTTTATGTGATTTATAAGCCTCTTCCCTTAAAACCCATTGTACTTGAATCATTCTGTTCCCTTTCTTCCACTGAGATTATAATGGCTTCATACTATGTAAGTATGTGAGACTAATAATAGCATCCATCCTTATAACCATACTATTAAGGTAGAAGATGTCAGCAGGAGAAACAACAGTATACGTAAATCACCCAGACCTAGCAGACTGAGGAGATTGTAGAGGGATTTGATGAGAGCCTGAACATCAACTACTCCAGAAGTCTCAACAAACAGGAAGGCATCAGTGGTTACAACCTCTGAAGTGCTGCAAAGAGCAGTGAAAGGAACAACAGTGGAAGTCACTGGAAGAGAGAGACAAGGTGTGGCAGAAGTCCTATCAAAAGGGGAATCAGCTTCGAGGAGTAACAAAGGACACCAAAGCCACAGGAATGAATTGGATTGTTCTATCTAGATCATGACAGCTGGAGAACTTGACAGTGTTGGAAGATTGAGATTTTTCTCTAAAACAGGAATATCAAAGTATCCTCATGGGATCTAGTTCTGGGTCAGGAACCTCTCTCATGTCTACAGTAGTATCAGTCTGCCCCATGAAATGTAAGTGGTAATGTGAAGTTATTGAGGTGTAATATTCTAATGGGAGCAGGGAGTAGAGCATATGGGAAAGGGTAACAAGACAGATGATACAAAGGACAGACTAGATAGAGGGGTCTAAGAAGGAAAAAAGGGAAAGAACTGAACAGGGTGGATTAAGTATTATCACTCACAGCATCAAAATGAAATAGAGTTGCTTCAATAAAGAAACAGGAAGTTAAAACCTGAAAACTGCTGGATGGTAAGCTACAAGAGCATGCTCTAAAGCAACAACTGAAGCAAGATGTTTTGTTGTAAAAGAATGTTCACAGACCAAAGGTCATTAACATCACCTGGAGATAAAAGTGAAAAGTCTATGGGATGCCTCCCATAAATATTGAGAAAGGGAATATATCAGAAACCTGGACCGGAAGGGGACAACTGATGGAGCTATTTTTAGCAGACCCAAAAGCAGACAGTTGTTCAGCATCACAGAAAGAAGTTTCCTTTCAGTCTGCTTCCAAGAGGTAGATTTCAGAGTAGCAGCTGTGTTAGTCTGTATCCGCAAAAAGAAAAGGAGTACTTGTGGCACATTAGAGACTAACAAATTTAATTGAGCATAAGCTTTCATGAGCTACACTTCACTTCATCGGATGCATGCAGTAGAAAATACAGTGAGGAGATTTTATATACACAGAGAACATGAAACATGAAACAAGGACGGGCCTGTCTCCCAAGATCTGTGAGAGTGATGGGTCGTCCTTCAGGATAGGTTGTAGATCCTTGATGATGCGTTGGAGGGGATTTAGTAGGGGGCTGAAGGTGATGGCTAGTAGCGTTCTGTTCTTTTCTTTGTTGGGCCTGTCCTGTAGTAGGTAACTTCACAGATCTTGGGAGACAGGCCAGTCCTTGCTTACAGACAGCCCCCCAACCTGAAGCAAATACTCACCAGCAACCACACACCACACAACAAAACCACTAACCCAGGAACCTATCCTTGCAACAAAGCCCGTTGCCAACTGTGTCTACATATCTATTCAGGGGATACCATCATAGGGCCTAATCACATCAGCCACACTATCAGAGGCTCGTTCACCTGCACATCTACCAATGTGATATATGCCATCATGTGCCAGCAATGCCCCTCTGCCATGTACATTGGCCAAACAGGACAGTCTCTATGTTAAAGAATAAATGGACACAAATCAGAAGTCAAGAATTATAACATTCAAAAACCAGTCGGCGAACACTTCAATCTCTCTGGTCACTCGATTACAGACCTAAAAGTGGCAATTCTCCAACAAAAAAACTTCAAAAACAGACTCCAATGAGAGACTGCTGAATTGGAATTAATTTGCAAACTGGACACCATTAACTTAGGCTTGAACAAAGACTGGGAGTGGATGGGTCATTACACAAAGTAAAACTATTTCCCCATGTTTATTTCGCCCCCCCCCCCCCGACTGTTCCTCACACGTTCTTGTCAACCACTGGAAATGGCCCACCTTGATTATTACTACAAAAGGTTTTTCTTCTCTCCTGCTGGTAATAGCTCACCTTACCTGATCACTCTCATTACAGTGTGTATGGTAACACCCATTGTTTCATGTTCTCTGTGTATATAAAATCTCCCCACTGTATTTTCCACTGCATTCATCCGATGAAGTGAACTGTAGCTCATGAAAGCTTATGCTCAATTAAATTTGTTAGTCTCTAAGGTGCCACAAGTACTCCTTTTCCTCAAGAGGTAGAAATATCTATCAGGGTTGCCTCTCAAACAGGATCCTATGTATAAAGAATAGAAAAGCTCCAGGTAAACTATTTGAAAAGACTGAAACATAGATACAGGGAGAAAAAGTACTTAAATATAATGAAAAACCTTTTTAGTGAAATAAGGACACAAGAGAGATGAGTGATGAGTGGATGACGCCACTGTGGCTATTAATAGAAGACTACATATTTATTGATTTGTATGATAATATCAAATGAAGGGCATTACTTATTTAATTAATGAGTGATTAATCAACCAACTTCTGAGGAAATGCAAGAAGAGTTCTTGCATGAAGATGAACAGGTATTTGAAAGGCCCTAAGAATGGACAGATGCTTCAGAAACAAATGAAAGTACTAAAATAGCAATTGGGAAGAAATACAAATCAGCTTCAATGCACACCCAGCTATCAAGACTGACAGCAATGCCAGAAGCACGGAGAAGCAATAGACCAGAATAGGGGTAATGCCAAGATGGGCAAACAGAGCAAAGAATGGCCAAATGTGCACCAAATGTGAGTGCCAAGACTGAGGCATACCTGCTCCAACAGGAAATACGTTTAAAATGCACAAGTCAAGCCATTTCACTCAAGAGCCCATCAGCATTACGAGAGTAGTACAACCTGAGGAAAGGTTAGAGAGTGACCAATATCCAGAACTGTTTCTGGCCAGTAAGTACAGGCAGTACAAGGGAATATGCTTATGGCATAATACTGATGGGAACAGCAAAGCTGCTTCTGCAGTTCAAAACAGACACAGGTGCACAATTCAACTGCATTCCAGAGGGGAAATAGAGAGGAAGGTTGGCAAGAGCCATGACTCTGCTGTCCAACAGTCAGATGAGGTTGGCTGGATTTGGTGGTGGGGAAATGCATAACCATTGAATGTGGTGGGGAAATGTGTAATACAACTGCCATAGCTAATGGGAAACAAAGTCTTGAATTCTATGAGTTTGACATACTTGAAACTCCCATAAAGAAACAAAAACCTTCAAAACGCATGGAAACTAGTTGACATCATAATTATCCTGGAGAATGCAAACTCTCACCAGAGAGTTGAATAAAGCAAAATTTGCGTATGTTTGGTGGCACAGGGTGTCAGTCTGACC
The DNA here is from genome assembly GCF_965140285.1 of Lepidochelys kempii. Lineage (NCBI taxonomy): Eukaryota > Metazoa > Chordata > Testudines > Cheloniidae > Lepidochelys > Lepidochelys kempii. Next base: position 183,560,002 of record NC_136380.1, read on the forward strand.
ACTACTGAATAAAACTTAAATCAATGCACAACCTGCATGTAGCACCTGCCTCTAACTGAAAGGAGCAAAGCAGAGAAAGAACTCCCGCACACAGTACAAATCAGGATAACAGTAAAAGGCTGAATAGCTCCCAGAAAGGATCATCAAAATGATAGCTGTAGAGAAGAAAAATACAGAAGAGAATATGAATCGGCATAGATCCAAGAGACCTTAACAAGGTAATAATGTAGGAATACTACAGCCTGCAGACACTGAATATCTCACACAAATTATTGTCTGTGGCTAGATGCCCAAAGGAGGTACTGGGAAATGATGCTGCATGAGAGAAGGAGCAACCTGCCAACTTTCAATGTGTCATTCAGCATATGGTGGCTCTTGCAAATGCCCTTCGGGATCTCATCTGCACAAGAGTTTTTCCAGAAGAAAGCACATGAGGTGCTAGAAGGACTGAACAGCGTGGATGTAATAATTGACAATATTCCAATGTGTAGAGTCACAAGAGAGCAATACTGCAAAAATCTGACAGCATTGCTTGAAAGATGCTGTGACTGTTATATGAGGCTAATTCCATAAAAAAAGCAAGTAAGAGTAGAACAAGTCAGGTACTTTGGATACATTTTGGAAAAGGGGGAGGGGTTATCAAGCCGATCCAAAGAAAGCAAAACGAATAAAACAGTTCAACGCTCCCACCATTTGTCAGGAACTAGGGAATATACTAAGAATGGCAAGTGATCTAGCTATGTTCTTGCCAAACTTGATGCATGTCACAGCATCATTATGTAATTAATAAAAAAAATACCTAGAACTTTAGTCTATGTATTTTGTAATCCTCATTCTTCCTCCTTACTCACCCTCCCCACTCTTTGCTATTCTCACTTGCTACATCATGTACAAAACTTAAAGCCTTATTGTTCAAACTGTGCTCATGCAGATAATCCTATTTACTTCATACCACTTATTATATTTTTGAACATTCCCAAAGCAATTCCCAAAAAGAAAACTTAGTTTAAAAAGGTTAATTTTGTGTGTGTTTTTCAGTGAAATCCCACTAATACCAAAACTATTACACTCTTATTACAAAAACTCAATAAGCTTAAAACATTTTTAAAATCTGTAAGTTAACAGTTAAGGGATCCAGCCATTTCCCATATAAAATCTTATAATTCATTATTTACACTCCACCCAACTAACGCTGCCCACCCAAAGTTAAATTTGCCCCACCCCAAATTTGTAAAAATAGATGCAAATGTCAATATAAAATAAACCTAGTATATAAAAACCCATTTCTTGTTCAAGGGATTTATTTCCAATATATTGTAATATTAACATATACTACAATATACTACATATACTACAAAAAGAAATGCACATTAGTTGAGACATAATATACTGTGACAGGGTCAGGCCAGATGGCTGCAAGAGAGTGGTCAAAGGTAGATACATTAGTTCCAGGTTAAGCAGGTCCCTCTTCCCTGGGTAAGATAACAGGGACTATTCCAGAACACTCAGGAAATTTCTAGAACTAATTAAGGCAGGCAGCCTAATTAGGACACCTGTAGCCAATTGGGAAGCTGCTAGAATTAATTAAGGCTAATCAGGACACCTGGTTTAAAAAGGATGTCACTCCAGTTAGTGAGGTGTGCGTGGAAGGAGCTGGGAGTGAGAGGGTGTACTGTTGGAGGACTGAGGAGTACAAGCATTATCAGACACCAGGAGGAAGATCCTATGGCGAGAATAAAGAAGGTGTTGGGAGGAGGCCATGGGGAAGTAGCCCAGGGAGTTGTAGCTGTCACACAGCCGTTCCAGGAGGCACTCTAGACAGCTGCATTGTACAGGGCCCTGGGCTGGAACCCGGAGTACAGGACGGGCCTGGGTTCCCCCAAAACCTCCCAACACCTGGTCAGATAGAGGAGGAGTTGACCTGGACTATGGGTTCATGAAAACTGCCAAACTGAGGGTTGCCAAGAATCTCCGAGGTGAGCAAATCCGCCAATAAGCGCAGGACCCACCAAGATAGAGGAGGAACTTTGTCACAACTGGTGTTAGCAGTGGGATTTGGTGTGCACAGCGCGACGGAAGAAGGAGGGTGTTATTTAAAAAAAAAGGGAGGGAGAAGGTTTTTGTTTTTGTTTTTCCTTTCACCACAATGGAGGAGGTAGTGTGGGCACTGATACAAGCCACAGCTGCCCAGCAGGAGGCTAACTGTGTCCAGGCAGCCGCCCAACAGGAGGCAGAGCGGCTGCAGCAAGAGACCAATAGCCTGTTGATGGACCAGGCCGCTCAAGACTGTGCTATGTTGCAGGAACTGGTAAACCAGGTAAAGGCCCTAACAGAGATGAACCGTGGCCATGATGGGACGCAGATCATTCAGGCCAGCAATTGGCTGCAGAAAATGACGCGGGAGGACGATGTAGAGGCATATCTCCTGGCCTTTGAGAGGACAACCCTATGGGAGGCCTGGCCTTGAGATCAGTGGTCTGGCATCCTCGCCCCATTCCTGTGTGGGGAGGCCCAGAAGACCTATTATGAGTTATCTGAAGAGGCTGCAGCAGACTACCCCAGCTGAAAGCAGACATCCTGGCCAGATCTGGGGTAACGACTGCAGTGCGGGCCCAGCGGTATCACGAGTGGAGGTACCAGGAAAACAAAACCCCATGATCCCAATTGTATGACCTCATCCATCTCGCATGCACGTGGTTGCAAACTGAGTCCCGGAGTCCGGAAGAGATACTAGAAGTTCTAGTCATCGACCAATACATGAGGGGGCTAGCGCCAGACCTTCATGCCTGGGTAAGCCAGAACGAACCCTCCACCTATGACAAGGTTGTTGCACTGGTAGAGAGGCGAAGGATGGCAAGGGAGCTGACCCGACCAGTTAAGGAAGAGGCACCCTGGGTTAACTAGCAGCACTAAGTCCTAGAGCTCATGTGACTGGGCCACCAGGAGAGCTCAGGTGGAAAAAGAGAGGGGCTGAAGGCCACAGAAGCGACAAAGAGTCGGAGCACTGAGGGAGAAGAGGATCGTGATGTTAGAAGGCCCAAACCAAGAGACCGGAGAATGCCGAGGGCCCCATACAGATGTTACACCTGCGGGGAGTGGGGACGCATAGCTGCACAGTGTCCCAATGCCAAGGAGCCTATTTAGTGTAACCTGGGGAACTGGGCAGACCCATGCTCCCTAATCCACCTTGTGTGGGTCTCACTAACCCCACATATGTACACCAGACCAGGGAAACTAAATGGGGTAGAGACCACGGCACTGGTTGATTTGGGGAGTGCTATAATGCTTATCTCAGGGAAGGTTGTGAAGCATAGTCAGCTGCTGCAGGCTAAACATATGGGGATAACATGCATCCATGGGACAGTTAGTTACTACCCCACCATCCCAGTAAAAATTGAAATCCAGGGGAACACCACTGAGGTAGCAGCAGGTGTAGTCCCTAAACTCCCTTACCCGGTGCTCATAGGGAGGGACTTCCCAGGGATTGGAGACTTACTTTCAATAGGAGGATTGGAGAAAGAGGGGAACCCTTGAAGTTAGTGAGGCATCCACAGTAGACTGTCAACCCTCAGTCTTCTCTGAAATATCCCCAGATTTGTTTTCCATTCCCAGGCGGGATAGAAAGATGAAAAGGGAAAGAAGGGCAGCTAAGGCATTGGGGACTTGGATCCTGACCCAGGGACAAAGGGTCGCCCTTGTAGGCAGGCAGACCAGGGTAGCTGGAAAGGAGGCTGCCCCGGAGGAGGGAACACCTGAGCCTGACCCCAACCCTAATATCTGTGAACCAGGAGAGGCAACAGAGACTGGCCGCCTAGAACTTAGACAGACCAGCCCTGGGAGAGAAAATTTTGGATGGGACCAGGCTTAAGATCCAAGATATGACAACATTAGGAAGGAGGTGACTGAAATAGATGGGGTCCCCATGGAAGGAAAAACCCAGGGACCAGGACCCTATGTCATAATGAAGAAGGCTCTCTTGTACCAGGTTGCACCAGTACAGGGGCAGAAGGTACAGCCACTCCTAATACCTCGAAAACACCAGAATGCCGTATTAAGCCTTGCCCATGGTCATCTTTTTGGGAGGCATTTCGGGGTAGAGAAGACCATGGCACGGGTCCTACAACGGTTCTTCTGGCCCAGGGTACATGCAAATGACAGAACAAGGAGTAATGGTCTCAAGTTGCAGTGCGGGAGATTTAGGTTGGATATTAGGAAAAACTTTTTCACTAGGATGGTGGTGAAATACTGGAATGCGTTACCTAGGGAGGTGGTGGAATCTCCTTCCTTAGAAGTTTTTAAGGTCAGGCTTGAAAAAGCCCTGGCTGGAATGATTTAATTGGGGATCGGTCCTGCTTTGAGCAGGGGGTTGGACTAGATGACCTGCTGAGGTCCCTTCCAACCCTGATATTCTATGATTCTAAGAAGTGCGGAGGTATTGCGCCTCCTGCCCGGAGTGTCAGTTGCACAGTCCTCGTCCTCACTTGAGGGCACCTTTAGTAACCCTTCCCATCATATAGGTCCCCTTCGAGCGAATAGCCATGGACCTCGTGGGACCCCTGGAGAAGACAGCTTGGGGCCACCAATATATACTTGTTGTTTTGGACTATTCTACTTGCTACCCAGAAGCTGTCCCCCTGCGGAACACAGCCTGTAAAACAATAGCCAAAGCACTGGTGGGGATCTTTTCCTGAGTGGGGCTACCAAAGGAGATATTAACAAACCAAGGAACCCCATTTATGTTGAAGCTAATGAAAGACCTCTGTACACTGCTCCATGTACATACTGTGAGGACTTCAGTATCATCCACAGACCGATGAGGTGGTTGAACCCATGGGGGAAGTAACCTACAAGGTGCAGCAGCCAGGACGCCGAAAACAAGAACAGATTTATCACATTAACCTCTTGAAACCTTGGCACCAGCGAGAGGCGTGTGTAGTGGCCCAGGAGGCCCAGATCCAGGGAAATAACCAACATGAGCAGATCAGGATATCCCCTGATCTGACACCAAACCAGAATAAGGAGGTAACTGAGATGATCAACCGATACCAGGATGTGTTTTCAACCAAACCAGGCCAGACCACCGAAGCATATCACCATATTATCACAGACCCTGGGGAAAAGGTAACTTTAAGGCCCTACCAGGTCCCAGCAGCAAAAAGGGAGGAGATCAATGCGGAGGTAAAAAGGATGTTGGAACTGGGAGTCATCAAAGAGTCCCACAGTCAATGGTCGAGCCTGATTGTGTTGGTATTGTAGGGAGCCAGGGTGGCTCCCCTCCGAACCAGAGGGTAAAGAGCCACCCTCTCAGCCTGAGTGGGCAGGGCCAGACCAAGCTTACGCCAATCTCCGGAAGGGGAAGGGTGGGACAGGAAGTACAAAGGGCGGGGCCCTTTGCCCAGTGAAGAGAGCACCAGGGAGGGAGACAGACACAGGCTGCTCCCTCGCGATCCTGCTGCTGACCCAGGTGAAGCCCTGGGCAAGGAGGAGCCTGACCGGGAGGAAGGCCTGTGGCAACCGGGACTGTCAGCCGCTGAATACCCAGAAGACCTGGAGGGGCCTGACTGCAGCCCGGGCCAGCGTGAGTCCAATACTGAGGAGGAGCGGGAGTGGCCCGCAGCGGAATACCCGGATGAGATGGAGGGACCGGAGCGACCCACCTGCGAGACCAGGTAGGAAGTAGCCCAGGGGCCGAACTGCACCGTGGGGTGGGTGTGTTTGTTCAGCGGGCGCGGACGGCCCCGCTGACCCAGCGGTGCGACTTCCACCTTCCGCCACTGTCAGGGCCCTGGGCTGGAACGCAGTGGAGTTGGGTGGGCCTGCATTCCCCTACCCCGGCGCTCCCCTGCCCGAGGGGCGCGCTACTGACTCGTGCCGGCGCTCCCCTGCCCGAGGGGTGTGCTACTGACTCGTGCCGGCACACCTTCCCCGCTAATTCCCCAACGCCCGGAAGGTGTGGCTGAGGCCTGCCAGTGAGACCATAGCTCTCCATCGCCCCTAGGGGCTCGGAGGACCGACCGAAACCTGTCACAGTACCCAAACCCGATGGCACCACTAGGTTTTGTAATGACTTTCGCCAGTTGAACGAGATATCCAGATTTGACACATACCCCACACCCCGTATCGATGAGTTAGTTGACCGCCTGGGCAATGCCCGATTTTTGACCACCCTTGATTTAACAAAGGGATACTGGCAGATTCCCCTTGCCAAAGAGGCAAAAGAAAAGACGACATGCTCTACACCAGAGCATGCTGTTTCAATATACTGTTCTTTCTTTTGGACTGCATGGGGCACCTGCCACCTTCCAGCATCTTACGGACAAACTCCTATGGCCCCAAACCAGTTATGCAGCTGCATACCTGGATGATGTAATTATCCATACCCCCGACTGGGAGACCCACTTGGAAAAGGTGGAAGTGGTTCTGGACATGCTAAGACGGGCTGGCCTCACAGCCAATCCAGCCAAGTGTGCTATAGGGCTAGCTGAGACTAAATACTTTGGCTACATCGTAGGGTCAAGCCCCAACTGAACAAACTGGAAGCTATCCAAAATTGGCCCTGGCCAAATCGGAAAAAGCAAGTCCGGCCATTCCTCGGGGGGGGGGGGGGGGGGAGGAGACTACCGGGGATTTCTTCCCCATTTTGCTAGCAGAGGGAGTCCCCTGACAGACCTGATAAAAGCCCAGGATCCGGACATGGTGAAGTGGACTGACGCTACAAAGAATGCATTTACGGATCTATGAACTTTGTCACAATACTTCAAATACATTGAAAAATCTATATAAACTTACATCACCAAGCAGATACATTATTCCAGCTCTATTTAAAAGAAAACTGTAATGTATTTGAATAAATAGAGATCACTAATGCTATTTCTATAGCAATAATACTGGTGGAATAATTGGAAAATAATTTCTTGAAAAATTTAGATAGACATTTCTATTTTGCAAGGTTCAAATTGACTTTTTTTTTAACCAGATTAGTTTTTGAAATTTTTCATTTACTGAAAACCTAGTTTTCAAAAAGAAAATGGAGTTTTCAGTAGACTAATGTTTTTTTATAAAAATTCAGATAAAATAATTGTGGCAGAAAATAGAAAATTTCAATAATATAGATGATTTTTCATTAAAAAAAGTTTCATTTTTGAAATAAGGGCAAAAACATGAAAAGATTTTGAGAAGCTTTATATAGCAAGGTGCAGAATGTGCTTGTGTAATGTTTTTTTCTGTGTCATTAGTAAAGTTAGTTCAAAATTAATGGTATCTGTTTATGAATGTAACATATTCACATACACCTCATCCAGACACTTCTTGCCAAGAAACAAAGATGTCACCAAAAAATATTCTTCCCCTCCACAAATATATCACACTATGAGAAAACTGACATAATTTACTGCCGAATTTTATTCTTTTTGAAAATATTTTCCAGTTATTTTATAAATATATAAGCTAAACAGTTATACAGCTAGTGGCATATTTCCCACGACAGAATAAAATGGGGTAGACATTTAAGTTTGGTCCAGCAATGTAAACCAGATGGGGTGTTAATGAGTGAAAATGGAATTGGCTAAATCCCTTAATGGTTCAATTCCAAACTTGAAAGTTTGGGTGCTCCTGAAGCTGTAGAATTTTTGTGAAGAAAGTAACTTTTGTTTTTGGATGACAGCTGGATTATAATGAAAGATATTTTCAAATTGTATACTTTTTAATCGAGTGTCTTGGTTTGAAATTGCCCTGCTTTCTATAATTGAGTACTAAAAGTTTATATCAGTTTGATGTTAAAGGTCCTCAGTAGGAGAGCTCATAGTTATTAGCAAATCCGTAACAGGGGTGTACGTGTGTGTAGATGCTGTGTGTGTTTGTTGGCAGTAGGAGGAGGAAAGGGGAAAAATTAAAATAGGATATAGTGGATTATGACAGAATTGCTTTGATTGACCTGTAGAAAAGTAGGTTTTGAGTACTTTGAGTGCTAGTTTAGTACTTACCTGGCTGCAGGTTTCTCTGAAGGAAAGCTCTGTCTCTGCAGGTGTTTACTGACCTCTTATATGCCCCACAGTTTCCTGGCTCCCACCCCCTCCATGCTTTCTTCTTGTCTCCCCTAAAGCCCTTGAGGATATGTCTACACAACAGTTGGGAGGATGCTGTCCAGTGCAGGTAGACAGACAGGCTCTAGGTCTGCTGGAGCTAACCAGCTGCAACCACACAGATAATTTTTAGCACACTAGATGAAGCAAAGCTAATACATGCCTATCTATGTATTCTGGAAAGAATACTCCCAGATGATGTGCAGACATACCCACATAGACCAAGGCTGCATAACACCTCTCTGTGCCCCCTGTCAAGAGCTCTTCCAGGTCTCCTTACTCCCACTCCATGCTCCTATTCTACACTGATTCCTCTGCATTTTCCCTCAAACCCCTCAATTCTTCTACCTGTGGCTCGACCGAAACACTGCAGCAGTCTGGCCTCTGGACAGCAACAAATCAGTTTATATTTTAAACCACTTTCAGCTTTGCTCTATACACACATGAAAAAGTTCTTTCTATTTTTGTCACTGCCCACAAGTTCCCACTAAAGCATTAATCGGCACGTTGGCTCAGCAAAACCAACAAAATAGAACAAGCTTTGAGTTTGTAAAGCAAACCATTTGGAGATAAGAAAAGCCAAAATAATGTTAGGAAGATTTATGAAAATTGAATGACACAGTATTTCAGAAAAAAACTCTAAATCTTAATCTCTTCTCATATCAGTGTGACTCAGGAGCTATTCCACTGAAGTCAATTTGTGCAAATAGTATGAAACTGGTGTGAGAGGAGAATTATGTCCCATACTTTTTACAATTCCTTTTCTATATTTGTCCAAATTTCCCAGAAAAATTCTACCTTGGGATGAGATGTGTCACCCAAAACTCAATGGGGTTAGTTTCTTTATGGAAAAATTTGGAGGAAGGTGAGGAATAAGTGTTGAAAATCAGGCTTACACAGGGATGGTAGCTGCAATCTTAGAAATGGAATGGCTACCACCACTTTTTTATTATTAAAGAAGTGCTGAGGGACATATGCCATGGCATCATGTGAACATTGATGAAATGCAATCAATTGGCCTAACATGAATTCAAAAACTGAAAAAAATTGTGTCTCTTATTAACAAACACACATACACTGGCAAATAATGCAACTGGTTTATTTTCTGTTCCAAGAGATATACTGCCTATTAACAGTGAGTTACTACAGTTAGTTGTTTGAGTTAGTTCAATTACAACAGATGACTAAAAAAAAATATCTACTTTCACCAGGCATGGGATTTGCAATGAGGTCATCTCAGATCACAGCTTATAATACACAACTTCAGAGTTTCAACAATTCTCAGAAGAGTGTGGTTTTACAGACTTTCAACAGTCACTATATTCCTTCACAATCAAAATGATTAGCTTATATACTTATATGTGTGCAAATTCTAGCTGAAAAACAGTGAGATTGGGCAGGAGCCTTGTCTGATTATGCTAAATTAATGAATGAAATATCCAGGTTGAGCACTCAGCAGTTATTTCCAGAATGGAATCACACCCGAAAGCAAGAGCTGAAATTAGATCTGGTCAGAACTGTTTTATGTTGGAGAGTGCAGCTCTGTTGAAGTCAAAACACATTGAAAAATCATGTAAATTTTGCCAAAAATTTGTTTAGGATTAAAATATGGGAATGGGGTCCTATTTCAACAATTTCAGAACAAAATGTTTTTATTTTTAATTTTATTATGCATTATGGTATATTATAATTTTTTAAAGAAGATGAAATAGAAATGAAAACATTTTGATCAACTTGAAACTTTTTTTTTAATTTTCTTTCAAAAATTTAAACATGTACAAGTTTTTTTCCCTAATAAGAACAAAGACGGTTGTTGAAATCCTATGCAAAACAGAATTTTCATTCTCTGCATAGCTCAACTTGAAATCCCACCAAGATGAGACAGCAACTGAAGGAATAAGAGAGAAAAAAAAGTAGAAAAGTAGTGTATAGGGATTGGGTAATATCCCTTTAAATAGCTAGTGAGCTCTCTAGTGGCCTAAGTTTCAGAAACCACCAAAGCCCTGCCACAGTCTAAATCCTTTCTGCTCCATCAAATATTGCTTAGGAGATGAACAAGGCTCTGCATCTCTGTCTCCCCTGGGCCACTCTTAGCATGTACTCTGTGTTATTAAGTCCTATAAGTTTTCCCTCTCTAAGTACTGATTGATGGTGGAGGTTGTTGTTTTTTGGTAGGTCCCTTATATATATTCATCCACCTGCCTAGATGCTCTGACTTCATTCTTTAACACATGTCCCAAATAGTTCCAACTTTTTTTCTAGGTAACTTAGTAGATAAGGATTTGATAAATTCTCTGATGAATCTCAGCATTTGTTATAAATTTATTCCATTTAATACTTAGTATTTTCCAGAGACATTTGCTTTTGAAGGCATTTAAACATCTGTCTGTACCTTTGGTGGACTTCCACCTTTCACTTCCATACGTTGAGATGGAAATTATATCTGAGTTGAAAATTCATAAGTTAGTCATTAAGTTGTAGATTTCCAATTACCAAATCTTGTCTATGCTGGTGAATTCAGCTGCTACCTTGCCAATTTTTGACTTTCCTTCTGGACATCCCCCCCGCCTTGCACATAACTGCCAACATGTGAACTGAGTCACCTCTTGTATTCCTTTGCCTTCTAATAAAACGCTTGATTTGGAAGTTGCTGGAGTCCTTATTAGATTTGTTTTTTTCGTAAGTGATTATTTATCCCATCTTTTTGCAATGCTGGACAGTCTTTTGATCTTTGAATGTTGATTGAGCTGTCACATAAAGCTATGTCATCAGTAAAATCTAAATCTTCTTCTAGTGTGCTGTTAAATCATGCAATGCCTGTATTGAATCTTTCTACACTATCTCATAGCTATGACAATGGCAATGCCAAAAAGGAGAGGTGAAATAATGCACCCTTGTTCGACACCTGTATTTATATTACACCTTTTGTTCAAATTGACTGTGCATACCACATTTTAACATAAACCCTTGATGATGTTACTTATTTTAGTTGGCATACCATAACACTTCCAGATGTTCCAGAGTGAATCAGGGGACAACACTGCCAGAGCAACAGTGAATATATAGAGATAGTAAATATATACAACATGCATGGCCTAACACGGGTACTTGGACGTCACCATGCCTGTATGTTTCCTTCATATTTTGACTGAGCAAAAGAAAACAGCCATCATGAAAAGAGGTGCTAAAAGCTTAGCACTTTTCAGAGTAAACAAAGCAATTACTGTATACCAGGGTAAGGTTGAAACCTGGAACTACTTGCAGAGCAACCTCAGTCCTTCGAAAATGCTACATGAAGAATGTATCCATGAAATGAAAAACATTTAAGAATACCACCTCGCAAAAGCCCCATCTCTCTTGATGAAATCAGATGATAGATAAATAAATAAATAAGTCCAAATGCAGAAAAATAGGACACCGAAACAACTGCTGATACAGCAGAAACAGCTGTTCTCTAGAAGCAGCAGCAGAAAGAGATACAAACTAAAGCAGAAACAGAATCCAAGGTTTTTCGGAAAGAAACAGGTTACTACAGCTTGGATATTACTTATTCAAAATGTGGGCAAAAGCTTAACCTGAACTGATGGAAAAACTGCTGTATTATGAAGTATTGTACATGACTCTATATCGCAGGTTCTCTAAAATACAAAGTGATCACTCATGGGAAGAAGTCTTAGTTACTTAATATAATAAGTAGAATGTCAAAGTTAATGTTCTATTAATGCATCTGAGCTTTATGAGTGGGTTGCATTGTATGGTTAAAACAAGCACAATACACGGATGTATATACAGCATAAAATTTGACATTTTCATGTAATGTAACATCAGAAATTTCAGTATTTTCCAACAATACACTATTGAATGTAAGAGTCCTCAAAGATTTAGGTGTGATAGAATTAAGCATACATATGCTCAAAACTATTGTTCAAGTTTTGCCAGCCATATTATTAACTTAGTTGGAAAACATTCACATTGAAAATATTCTATTTATATATGTCACCGTGGGTATTTTTGTTCACCAGTACGTGTGTAAGGTATTAAAAACCTTTGCTCCTCTATGCTCCCATTCCTGTTGTGACACTGCTGTTTCGGTCAGGCTGTCAAACAGTGTGTGTCTGGATTTCAGCTACAGTGAAAGCTAAAGTCCCAGGTGGAAGCTAAAATCTTCTTACTAATTTTTAATGATCCTGCATTGAAGGAAGAACTCTGCCACAAAAAGCAATTTGCTTTCTGAGTTCAGGTTATTCTTTACATTACCAGCTAATCTTTAGCAGGATATCTTTAGCTCTTCTTGACTGCAAGGATCTTTCATTCTATGTCAGAATTATTTGGATCTCCCACTGTAAATAGGAATTGTCATTCAATTAATAATAGGTGTAAAGAAGCATAAAATTGCAAAACAGTTACCACATAATGCCTGATTTCCCTGATTTATTCTTGCAGTTTCCTTGTTGATTTGGAATGATGAGTCCCTCCTTTTCATTACTTCCTTTTTGGAACTTTGCCTCTTATTTTCTCTCTCAGGAAATTTTCACTTGGCAAGAGGTAAGAATTCTCATTTGGGACAACTAAATTACGAAAAAGTCAAACATGATTTCCAATAGCAAGGGGTGAGTAAATCACAGACACGCATCCAACGAAGTGGGTATTCACCCACAAAAGCCTATGCTCCAATACATCTGTTAGACTATAAGGTGCCATAGGACTCTTTGCTGCTATACCACAGATGGTGATTCCCTCCCCACACCCCGCAACCCTCTCCCTACAACACTGTGCTTGTGTTTTGAATAAAATAAATGTTACATGGCATTTTGATTTTGTACTTTTTCCACACTAAAATAACATTTATTGTATCTAATTTTCTAGTTAAGAATAAATTATATTCTTAATTAAAACAAAGAAAAATATGTCTATTTAAAATATTCTAGCTATTTATATATCCCAATGATCTAATTATTCCAGTGTTAGTTTTCTAGCTATTTTAAGATTCGTGATCCAATGACATTTAACCTAGGACTTAAAAAAAAAAAGATGTTTGGGCTTTGTTCTTGTAGTATTTCCTTACGCAAAACTTCAATGGGACTGAAGGATTTGGCATAAAGATGATGCAGCTGGAAGACAACATGACCAAGAAATCTCAAAATTAGCCCCAGGCCTACAATGACCTCACTCCCTTACTGAGTCCTTGTCATAAATATAAAGGGAAGGCTAACCACCTTTAAATCCCTCCTGGCCAGAGGAAAAAACCCTTTCACCTGTAAAGGGTTAAGAAGCTAAAGACAACCTCTCTGGTACCTGACCAAAATGACCAATGAGGAGACAAGATACTTTCAAAGCTGGAGGCGGGGCGGAGGGGGGAACAAAGGGTTCTCTCTGTCTGTGTTCCTTTTGCCGGGACCAGAGCAGGAATGCAGGTCAGAACTCCTGTAAAGGGCTAATAAGCAATCTAGTTAGATATGCATTAGATTCTATTTTATTTAAATGCTTGATAAAATAAGTTGTGCTGAGTGGAATGTATATTCCGGTTTTTGTGTCTTTTGGTAACTTAAGGTTTTGCCTAGAGGGATTCTCTATGTTTTGACTCTGATTACCCTGTAAGGTATTTACCATCCTGATTTTACAGAGGTGATTCTTTTACTTTTTCTTCAATTAAAATTCTTCTTTTAAGAACCTGATTGTTTTTTCCTTGTTCTTAAGATCCAAGGGTTTGAGTCTGTGGTTACCTATGCAAATTGGTGAGGATTTTTTATCAAGCCTTCCCCAGGAAAGGGGGTGTAGGGCTTGGGGGGGGATTTTGGGGGTAAAGACATTTCCAAGTGGGCTCTTTCCCTGTTATATATTTGTTAGACACTTTGGTGGTGGCAGCAATAAAGTCCAGGGACAAAAGGTAAAATAGTTTGTACCTTGGGGAAGTTTTAACCTAAGCTAGTAAAAATAAGCTTAGGGGGTTTTTCATGCAGGTCCCCACATCTGTACCCTAGAGTTCAGACTGGGGAAGGAACCTTGACAGTCCTATAGACTTTTATGGGGCTTCACTCAGACACAGCGGTCTGCTTTCACCAAGCACAGTTGAGAATCAGGATCAGGGTCACCAGCTCCCTCATGTGACCTCCAACTAATGACTTTGGCCTTTATCCTGCATTGAGCTCCATGCAAGTGAATCCTGTGCTCACACAAAGTCCCAATGAGCTGAATAAGACTATACATGAGTACAGTGTTCCACCTTTGTGAAGCTCAGTGGAGGATCAAGGCTCTTGAGTACATTCATTGCTCCCCTTAGGCTATGTAAAATAAACAATAGATGCCAATTGCTAGTTGCTATCTAATACACCCAATTTCATTTCATTTTAAGTAAAGAGGTTAACTTCTGGACTTAATTCAACTTGATCATTTTCAGAGTTCCAACCATCAATGCTGTCATCATTGCCATGTTTCAGATATTTCTGGTCCTTTTCAAGAACACTGATCTATCCAATACTGCTAATTCTTCCAATGTTAGGTAATTTTAAAAAACTTCTCATGATCTCCAGCAACAATCTCCTGATTTTTTCCCTTTATGCAAAATTATTGCGATCTCCAATTACGTTCAATGGTACTGAAACCAGACTGGCATCTGAGAACATGCCTTCCACTGTGGTCTGTGGAAACTAAACAGGAAATTGTCCAGAGAAAGCAGGTGGTGCAGGAGGAAGATGGAGCTGGATGCAAGGGAATGTGGAGGGCACATTTAAGGGAGGAGCTTAAAGTGTGACAGGTTACTGCTGAGGGGATAACAGGGGGATTAGGAGAGCTGACATCTTCCCTCTGACTCCTCAATCTCTCTCCAGTGCCCATCCAAACATTCCTGTTCTCCTTCATGATTCCTTCTGCATCTCACATTCCCCCTCAATCCCTTCCTGCACTCCAAATCCCCTGTCCCTTAGTTTCCTGTCCAGTTTCCAAACTACAGGGCATAGTCTCAGAAGCCTCATTTCAGTCTCATGTCCACCATCTCTCACTGTTTCCAATCTGTACGAGGGGCAACCTCAGTTCTGCATGTAAAAAATAGAGAAATGGCAGCTCTCCTAACTGATGGTATCCTGGTTTCAGTCTCATGGAAAGTCATGGGAAATGTAGCCATTTCCAAAAAGATAAAACTTCACAAGGTTGTTGCTGGATATCAGCATAGTTGCCAACATTGTAAAAAGAGTTTCCAGGACTAGTTTTCGTAATAAGTCATGGGCCTGGGGTTCATTATTGCCTCAGTCTATACTCCAGGGTATTCTACATTCCCCACTATGTCCATAACTCTCATTCCCTCAATCCCAGAAGACACGATGAGCTATTTCCTTCCCTTTCACTGACTGGAGGAGCTAGACAGGCAGCAGTTACCCCTAGGGCTGCCTTTAGCTGTTGCTTCTACTGCCCTCCACTCCATTCTCAGAGCTCTAACAGAAGGTAGAGCCGGCAGAGAGAGGGAAAACACATACAGCCTTATGGCTCCTGCCAATTGCCAGCACTGTCTGTGATTGGCAAGAAGTCAATGTTTTTTTTCATAGCTTTGTCAGCTGCTTTGGGATAGATTGACCAGGATCTGGAACACCCAGGACTTTGTTTAAAAACCCTGGGCAGTTTTGGGACAGTTGACCAGTATAGATCTGAAGCTTGATTTAAATAGAAATAAAATAAAAAAACATACATAACCTAAAACCAGGAGATTTGTGATAATAGCATAAGAGTTGTCAACTCTGACTTTTCACATAGTTGTCTCCTTCACAAAGGTGATGTGTTTATATACATACACCCACCTACTGAACAGAGGAATTCACTCAACACTGAAATGTAACAATCCTATGCCAACTTTTTAGCAACACAGCATAACACTATGAAACCCACCTGTTAAAACTGCTATGATTATAGGCAGTTTAACTGCTCACTGTTATGTGCCTTTCTTGGTTAGTCCTCCCTTCTGTTCATTGAGGCTCACTGAGCATGTGCAGTTTTTTGTAACTCAGTGAAGAAGGAGAAGCAGTGCTCAGACTAGTCTGCTGGCTGCAGAGAGTCATGGTATTATTGTGCTGTTGCTTTAGAAAGATGGGTTGGAATCTGAGGAGCAACCACCCACTTGGGGATCATTTTCATTCCACAGAATTCAGGGACTTATGTGGCAGTACTGATCATAGAATCATAGAATCATAGAATATCAGGGTTGGAAGGGACCCCAGAAGGTCATCTAGTCCAACCCCCTGCTCGAAGCAGGACCAATTCCCAGTTAAATCATCCCAGCCAGGGCTTTGTCAAGCCTGACCTTAAAAACCTCTAAGGAAGGAGATTCTACCACCTCCCTAGGTAATGCATTCCAGTGTTTCACCACCCTCTTAGTGAAAAAGTTTTTCCTAATATCCAATCTAAACCTCCCCCACTGCAACTTGAGACCATTACTCTTCGTTCTGTCATCTGCTACCATTGAGAACAGTCTAGAGCCATCCTCTTTGGAACCCCCTTTCAGGTAGTTGAAAGCAGCTATCAAACCCCCCTCATTCTTCTCTTCTGCAGGCTAAACAATCCCAGCTCCCTCAGCCTCTCCTCATAACTCATGTGTTCCAGTCCCCTAATCATTTTTGTTGCCCTTCGCTGGACTCTCTCCAATTTATCCACATCCTTCTTGAAGTGTGGGGCCCAAAACTGGACACAGTACTCCAGATGAGGCCTCACCAATGTCGAATAGAGGGGAACGATCACGTCCCTCGATCTGCTCGCTATGCCCCTACTTATACATCCCAAAATGCCATTGGCCTTCTTGGCAACAAGGGCACACTGCTGACTCATATCCAGCTTCTCGTCCACTGTCACCCCTAGGTCCTTTTCCGCAGAACTGCTGCCTAGCCATTCGGTCCCTAGTCTGTAGCTGTGCATTGGGTTCTTCCGTCCTAAGTGCAGGACCCTGCACTTATCCTTATTGAACCTCATCAGATTTCTTTTGGCCCAATCCTCCAATTTGTCTAGGTCCTTCTGTATCCTATCCCTCCCCAGATTCCCATCTGTTACTTACTGTTGAGGTCTGAAGGAGGTGAAAAGACAGGAAGGATCATTTTATAAGGTGAATGTGAGGTTTGAGTTATTTGGTGTCATTCCCACTGGTCTCTTCTAGAGTCCTTTTTTCAGAGGGGCTCGCTCCCAAAAGAATGAATGAAATCTCCTCAGAGCAGCTCCTTCTCTCGTTCTAGCTCAGGCAAAGGTTGTCAACAAATGACTAATATTTAACAGTACCAATAATCTATGTTCGCAGGAGACATCTGACCTCTGTCAGAAACAAAGCTCCCTTGCCATTCCCAGGTCTTCAGCTGGACTGTTAGTAATGCAGATAATTGGAAGAAATCAGTTCTTGCTGGAGATAGCCTGATATATGCTTCCCAGTTATCTTCTCCAAAAAAAGGGAGGTGAAAGACTGGATGATAGCTGATGAGGCTATTAATATCAAATAGTGGTTTCTTAAGCAAGGGTCCGACCACAGAAAGTTTAAAGGGAAATAGCAACCATACCCATCATCCTGCCAGGGCCTACATCTAGAACACTGTGTGATAAAAACCTAGAATGAGGGGGACACACACACAAATGCTGTGGGATTCATTTCTTGAGTGTAAATAAACGTTCTGTGTTTTCTTCAATTTCTGATGTAAATAGTTTTAATAATAAAAATGAGAAGAGATCAGAGTTATCTTGGTTAGGCCTTAGTCAGCTCAGAACTTACTCCTAAATATCTCCCTCCTTGCCTCATCTCCTTCTGCAAGCCATGTCAGGGATCTAAAAGCAAAATAAATAAATAAAATATAAAAAGGCAGAGTCCCCATTATTGCATTCAGTCCATCAGGACCTCACTGAATTAATACTAGGATCCAAAAAGGTTTGCAGCTTAGAACTTAAACATCCTATCATCAGGAAGAGAGCAAAAAACTCTCACAATCTATAGTTAAGCTTAACCAGACCATATCAATGCTAGTGGAAAGCTCCATAATCCCCAGTTCCCTTGACTCTGTGCCCAGAACTAATCCTTTTTGCAACCATCCCATGGCAACATCAAAGTTAGCACATCTTTTATGTGCCCATATCCTCCTAGCCATTATGGTTTGAAATCAAACCAAATAGGAGAGGCATAACATGAAGTCATAACTCACTCGAAATCAAACCAGCTGTCTATCCTTTCTCCTCTCACCATTAACTCCTTCAATATTAGGCTAACAATCTTATTCAGCCCTTAGATATTACAGATCCCCCCATCCCGCTCCAAATACAGTCCATACAAGTTGTAATAAATACAACTGACTCCTTTCCTGGAATTCAATATTATTCATAAAAGGAACTCAACATGAATCACTATAGCCTTCATCCCATCCAGGTTCATTTCCGAGGACTGCTTAATCTATTCCCATAGGCACTTTCCTTTAAAACAGCTACTCCCATTTCCCATACATCCAGATTGAATAGTGAGCCACTTGCAACTGTGAACAAACAAAACAGAGAAAACAGAGTTAACTTTTCCTAGTAGGATCATCCCCTGCTAATATGATGGAGTTGTCAGGAAAGCACTGCAAACCTAAAAACCTACGGTTCTGCAAACACTTAGGCACATGCTTAACTTTGCTACTGTGAGTGGTCCCACTGAAGTTATTGGTAATAAAGTTAAGCATGAGCTTAAAGGCTTGCAGGATTGGGGCCTAAATTAGGCAGGTAGATTAAAAAATCTAAAAGAGGTAGAGAAAGAAAAGCGGTAAGCACAGGCTTTTTTTAAAAAAATGCGCAGAGCAAATTGTTCCAGGCAATAGGCTTGCACAGGTATTAACCACCTCCCCTTAATGGTAAAGCACTACAGCCACATTTCCTGGCAGCAACAGGAGAGCCTCTGTGTCGTTGTGGATGCAGAGGTTAAAGGCTCCCTGATAGTCTTCAGGCTTACACCATGGCAGCAGCAATGATAGGCAGAAGACTTGCCTGAAAAACAGAGCTGTATGACATCTTCAAGTAAACCCTGTTACTAAACCACTTGTAACAAGTTAGACCTATGTCCTGCCCCACCAGACCCACAATAAAACCCCCAGTATTATAAAGGCAAAATGGAAGAGTAAGAAACTGCCCTTATCCTGTTGAATGAAAAGTCTTCTAAATAAGTAAAGGTGAATCAGACAAATTCCACCTATTTCAAGATGAAAGGATAACTTTAATATATCTTGTGATTCTTGAATAGTTCTGATATGCTGGACATCTTGAATGATGAATGTTTGTGATGCCTTTCCATATACCTCTCAAGGGTAAAATTTTCTGCATGGTTCATTATTAATGGAAATTGCATACCTAACTCCCTGCACACCAAGCAGAAAATGTACTCCTTAATGTCTTTGATGATAGGAAAAAAGTAGAAAATATGTATTGTCTTATTTTAAAATTATATCCTAAGTATCCCCTATAAAAACCTAATAAATATGCAAAGAAACTGAAGGGTAAAACCAGCAAAAGTGGAAAGGGGTTCTTGGCAATAAATTTGTTCCAGGAACAATGAGGTGACTGGAATATCTTTATATATATTAGAATGAGTGGTACACGATGCTCCTAAAGAAGAAAGGGGAAAAAACTCACAAAGCATCAAAATTTCCCCTCACCCCTGCACATTTTTACCTATTGTTAAAGAAATCAATGTAAAAGGCACAGTGGTTTATTAAATTGTCATATGAAGGTATTCCCTATAGAAAAGTATACATAAAAGTAGTATGATTTATTATCACATAGCTCCTCCTACAAATTAGCTGATTTTAATGTATAGTTTCTAATCAGTTCTCAACAGTAGCAAGCTACTTGCCCAGACCTCTAGCTGCTGTGTGTATGAAACTTCTATTGAAGTCTATGGGAGTTCAACATGTGGAGCAGCTAAAGGATTAGATGATTTGTTTCTGACGTAAACTGCAGTGTCTTAGGAGACCTATGATACTTTTAGGGAGGATAACCAATAACAGGTCTCGAAAATGAGTATTTTTAAATAAATAAAATATTACTTATGATACACACACAGGAAAACATGTAGAGAAAATGCACATACACACCAATAAAAGGTAAATCAAAACCACAGAATAGATAGCACTTTGGACAAATTGCACAGTTACACGAGTGCAAATTCACAGTAACTCCATTTAGATTAACGGGGTCATTTTGGATTTACTTTGGCACACAGGAGAGCAGAATGTTCTTCAATTACTATAAGAATGCCATTAAACAAACAACACTACAGCTGTAGTAAGAATCAATGGGCTACCATGAAATAACCTCCCCCTGTCTCTTGTGTCTTGTCCATCAGGAACTGTTGAAGAGAGGAAAATAAAACTGGGGAAAAACATGACTAAGGTTTTGCTACTAAACTGCTGCTGTACTTCCTCCAGACCACACCCTCCCCTCAGTCACAGTTTTCCCTGTGGTTTTTGCTTTATATTGTTGTAGTAAGACTTTTTATTGCGTGAACAATGTATGCAATGTGAATGTCACCAAAAGGTATAATATGGCAATGACTGTACTACGATGAGCATGTCAGCGTGAACTGGAGACCCAATCCATCAATGCTTGATGGCTTCTTTTGCTAGGCAGTCTGGTGGAAATGAGTTGTAGGCATAAGGCCTAAGGCTCCCCAGAGAATACATGTGGGACAAGAGCCTCTACACAAAGTACAGAGTTGGCTCTGCCAACTCTAAACCACCATCACAACAGTCTTGGACACAGGCATGTTCTGTTGTAGACCAGGAGCAGAACAGGGCGGAGCTGGAGGAGGGAGGAAGAGGACATAGCCCAGGCAGAAGTAGCAATTCTGCACTCCTGGAAAGCCCCCATAGCAGACATTGAAGAAGGGGTGCCACATAGGGCAGTCAGGAGGGCTTTTTGCTCATGTAAAATAGGAATATCTAGTGTTCAGTATAAAACTGTGGTCAGATTAAAGAGCCATATGATATTTTTACCAGTTTGTCTGTATTTTCCCATTACATCTAGCATTTTTAATGGGCTCTTACTGTTACTACTATTAATGATAATGGGCCTGCCCGATTGTCAGTTGCACTGTGGCTCCATTATACCTGTCTGGCCAGATAATGATGCTTTAAAACAGGTGCAAAGCACTTTAGGCCCACTTCAAAACCCTCTTATGGCTGCTAGAGTGGTATAAAGGTACTTAAGCTTAAATGAGGGTCAGGCCAAATATGTTTCTCGTCCCTCTCCTTTTCTATATCTAAGCTTTGGTCTCAGTCTCTTTATTTTGTATTTATTAATGGAAACTTGCATTTATATCACAACTTTAATCAATACCCAGTTCTGCAGTTGCTCTGAGCTGGGCCCAAGTGACTGTCCTCCTAAATTAACTGCATGCATAACACTAGGCAATGACATGTGGAGCATGACAAATCCTAGGGTGAAATTCCATTGACTGTCCATTCATAGCTATCAAATCCATTTCCTTGGACAAGCACCCAAAAGGTATAATTTGTTTTTGTTTTAAAAAATGGTGGCCACTCTACCTGCATTCTGAAGGGAGTGACACTGATTTACACCAACCATGGATTAGTCCCGTTGGACCATATCTGCTCAGTTACACCTATATAAATCCAGAGTAACTCCCCAGTGTAACTGAGAGCAGAACATTGTCCGACACTTTTAAATAGCTCAGATTGCTCTGCACAGCTTTCTCCTTTGTTTGCTACAGCAGATCATAGCACTTTAGCTTATTGCGACATGGACATTCTGGCGTGCTCCTTTCTGTGTTAATACATGAAGGGCTAGATCCCCCAGTCTGTCCATGCTGTGCTTGCCACAAGAAATGCGGATGGGGGCAGCAAAGGTGGTGCTGAGCCACTTTTCCACTCTCCTGATCCTGCGGCTGGCTATAGATCGTTCCAGTTGCCAGCAGAAGTTAGAGCAGCTGGCTCTGCATAACTGCATGAGGCCATTCTGGTAGCAGAGGAGCACCGGAGAGTATAGATGCACTAGCCACAATCCCTTCCTCCCATTCACAAGCCCTGTGCTGGAGATCACTGGAGTCACAAAGATGGTTGTACTGATCACAAGGATTCCCCTATGCCATGGGAATCATCAGGGGGTGAGACCCACCAGCTTTCTAGCTTCTTTGCACTTCCAGAGCAGAGAAAGGACCAAGATGTGTCCCCAGGACAGCACAGCTGTAGACACAAAGGAAGAGGAGCATCAGTTACAAGCTACAGACTCATTGCCAAAGTAGCAGTAGCAGTGCTCTAGGCACAAGGGGCAGCGCGTTCCTCCCCCACAACTTCGTCACCCCCTCCCCCCGCCCAAAAAAAAAACAACAGCAAGAAAAGAGAAAACCAAATGAAAGGGAAATGTACAGCAAGGTCAGACACGTATACTAAGGGATGTATAAGTCAAAACCAACAATTCACCTGGAAGATAATGGATGCCAGACCAGAGAGTACAGGTATATCGGTCTCTCTGCAGGAAATAATGTTTAATAAGGGGCCAGCCACATTCTGTAAAACTGGAAGTTTCTGAGTGGTCTTCAAAGTGCAGCCCCACATGGAACTTGTCTGAGTAAAGCAACTTGGAGGTGACAGATTCATTGGTAATTGCACTGTGAACCACATGTGTGAAAAACTCATAACCTTCCTATGAAGCACAAATGGGGGTAGGGGGGAAGTCTTTGTAACTATTGTATCCTGGACAATCAGACATAAGTCTTTGTTGCTCTCTTGCTTTAAGTGTTCTTCTATCATGATGAGTATGAAAGTACAGTCACTGCACTAAGTTGGAACTCAAATTCAGACTCTAGATCATCTTTATTTCTATGGGAAGTGACAATGAAGAAAAAGAGAAGATATTCAAATTGTTCCTTTTGGGTAAATTCATCTTTCCACCTTTGTCCAGATTCCTCTTTTCTTTCCAGGATCTACCCTCCCTTGTTACCTCCTTCCACCCCCCACAGAGTAAAAAATACTGTTTTGGGAATAATATATACGAAAATAAGTAGTATGGTTTCATGTTGTGCTATTGTATCATCCATAACATGAAATCATACTACTTAATTATTTTCATATATATCCATATGTCATAAATGATAATGGCAGAGAAGAGCCCTAAAAATGAAACTGCACCCTTAACAATAAATGAAGACTCTAATCTGCAGACAGTGGAAGAATCTAATTTTCTAATAGATACCATTTGTACTCTAAAATCTAGGCACCACAAAGTGATTGAAGGTTGTGAGTATATTACTTTTGTGATTTTAAGTGATTTTTTTTTCTGATTTAATTATGTTATGCCCATTTTCAGTCTTTTCTCCTAGTATCTTATCCCTGTTCTCAATGGGGGGATGCAGAGAGAGAGGACTCTCTGAATGAGAATTTATTCAGGTATGTATTTTTTTCATCTATTACTGTTCAGCAAAACTTTTACTTTCTCTAAAAGTTGATTACATTCTTACTAATAAAGCAGTTTGTTCTCTAAATGTCAGGTGTTTGTAACCTGATAGATACTTTAAATACTTTTACTTGGGATTCTCTGTACAAGCATTCCAAACACTGATAGCATACATAGGCAAACTGGAGCCTCCATTCAAACTAAAGTAGTCTATATTCCCATTAATGTTAGGATCCTTGTTGTAAAGAGCATCACACATAAATGTTTGAAGTATTCTTCAATCAGCACACACTGTAGTATTTCCCCTCTTCCTGAACAGACAGAAAGACTCAATTGGTATAGATGAAAAAGATAACCCTCCTTCTGCTGTACACTGAACCTGACACAGGAGATATTATTCTCTTGCATTTTTCTTTCTGTTACTTGCCTCCTGTATAATAAAGTAGCTACTTCAGGAAATTCATACCACAGAGTGAAATTCCATAGACACTGATCCTAACACCCACCTGGAGTCAGCTCCATGCAAGGGCACAGGTCCACCCCTATGGAACAGCTTGCAGGATTTTGGGTGCAGGAGTCAATAGGATACTCATATGTTTAAAATTAGCAATGTGCTTAAGCGTTTTGCGCAGTTGCAGACCTTAGAAAACAATTGCAAAGAGGAGCTCCACTAAGTTCACTGATATATTTAGTAATGATGAGTAATAAAAAGGTGTACAATAGGACTGCCGGTCTCAGGAATGCTATGGCCATATAGAAGATTATTGCAGTTTTCTCTTTTCATTTCAAATATATAATATCATCGTCAGAGAACTGATAATACCCCACTGCACTGGGATTCTAGTTTGTTTTGCAGACTTTTCTGTGGATCACATCACCATAGTATCTAAGCATTTAATAAGTATTAATTTATTTATCCCTACAGTATCCATATAAGATAAGAAAATATTATCCCTATTCTACAGATGGTGAATTGAGCCACAGACAGATTAAGTGACTTGCCCAAGTGTCAGAGCTGGGACCAGAACCTAGATATCCTGAGCCCCTGTCTAGTGCCTCAACAAAAAGACCAGTCATATTGCCACCTGTGCTACTTTTACCTGCTTTTTCACCAATTTTGGCCAAATCCTGTTGAGCCTATGCATGCAAGTAGTCCCACTGATGTAAATAAGACAACTAGCATGAGTACGACATGCAGGAGTTGTCTCAGTGTGAACGAAAGGTATTTCTCTTTCTCCCTTTTCCTCTCTCTTTGCGCCGCTTCAAAATTTGGAGCCATTTTCCCCACTTTTGTTTACTTTTATATCCAGTTTACATGAAGGATAGCCACTTGATTATGATGTCATCTCTCAAGCTAAAATTCTGACTAGTACCAAAAATGTTTTCTATCCATTGGTTGGCGTTTTTTAAAGTTATGTATTTTTCAACTACTACTCAAAACAGGAAAATACCCAGGAAGTTATGATTTCACTTAGATTGTTAAAATGAAATAATAACTAGAACAAAAATATTTGTTTAATGTGACATACTTTGCTGGGGATAAAATAAACTTGTTGGTAGGGAAGTTGTACCTGGACAGTAGCAATTTGCTTTGGATCTGTCTTATGGTTTTGAAATCTCTAGAAAAGCCCTGTTGCAGTGCAATTAGTAGTAGTACTAGAAAGGATACTTACAAGATCACTAAGTGTGGCTGTCATAAATGTAAAGGGAAGGGTAAACCCCTTTGAAATCCCTCCTGGCCAGGGGAAAGCTCCTCTCACCTGTAAAGGGTTAAGAAGCTAAAGGTAACCTCGCTGGCACCTGACCAAAATGACCAATGAGGAGACAAGATACTTTCAAAAGCTGGGAGGAGGGAGAGAAACAAAGGGTCTGTGTCTGTCTGTATGCTGGGTCTTTGCCGGGGATAGACCAGGAATGGAGTCTTAGAACTTTTAGTAAGTAATCTAGCTAGGTATGTGTTAGATTATGATTTCTTTAAATGGCTGAGAAAAGAATTGTGCTGAATAGAATAACTATTTCCGTCTGTGTATCTTTTTTGTAACTTAAGGTTTTGCCTAGAGGGGTTCTCTATGTTTTTGAATCTAATTACCCTGTAAGATATCTACCATCCTGATTTTACAGGGGGGATTTCTTTATTTCTATTTACTTCTATTTTTTATTAAAAGTCTTCTTGTAAAAAACTGAATGCTTTTTCATTGTTCTCAGATCCAAGGGTTTGGGTCTGTGGTCACCTATGCAATTTGGTGAGGCTTTTTATCCAACATTTCCCAGGAAAGGGGGGGTGCAAGTGTTGGGAGGATTGTTCATTGTTCTTAAGATCCAAGGGTCTGGGTCTGTAGTCACCTAGGCAAATTGGTGAGGCTTTTTACCAAACCTTGTCCAGGAAGTGGGGTGCAAGGTTTTGGGAAGTATTTTGGGGGGAAGGACGCGTCCAAACAGCTCTTCCCCAGTAACCAGTATTAGTTTGGTGGTGGTAGCGGCCAGTCCAAGGACAACGGGTGGAATATTTTGTACCTTGGGGAAGTTTTGACCTAAGCTGGTAAAGATAAGCTTAGGAGGTTTTTCATGCAGGTCCCCACATCTGTACCCTAGAGTTCAGAGTGGGGGAGGAACCTTGACAGTGGCATATGGACATAGTGAATGAAGTGGAAAAAGGACAAGCTTGAATATGAATTAAAGTGACAGACTACAGCACATATGAATAGAAGCAGTGAAGAAAGCAAGGAAGTGACAAAGTGAGTGATTTCAGTTGTTTAGGCTCTAGTATATATACATATTTTTCCTGAGTAAAGAATATTGTCTTTGATTTTGTTTGGCTTTAAGAGATCATATAACTGAAGGTGTACAGTATTTGAATGAATATATATTGGGAAAGCAGTTTGGGTTGGAGAGAGGTGACTAGAGGAGTGCCACAAGAGTATTACAGCCAATTTTGTTCAATTGATGTAGGAGCAAGAGGTAAGGTGAAGAAATGTGCTGATGGTACAAAACTTAGAAGGAGGAGGGAAAGGGTCAGTCAACACAAAGGAGGAAGACAGTATAATTCACAGAGTCTTGGAAAGATTAGTATCAAGGGCAGATAATGGCTTATGCAAGTCCATGTAGAGAAATGTGAGGTAACAAGCCCAGGGAACAGAAAACAAACAAAAAAACCAAACAACAGCAAATGAAAAGGGAATATACTGTATACCCTCAAAAGTAATATGTTCCTAAACCTTGATCAAGAAAAGGTTCTTGAATGTCAGTGTATAAAGTTGTAAAGCTCTCAGCACACTACTCAACAGCAGTGAAAAATATATCCATTTCTGCATGCCAGAATATAGTGTATCAAATATAAGACGGAAGAAATTCCTCAGCAGTATCACTGAACTGGAACAGAGAAGCTACATCAGGAATACTGCATAAAGTTTGCATTGCTTTTACTAAAAACACCATGTTATAGAAAGAGAGAATACTTCAGTGTGTAACCAAAATGATACAAGGAATCAAGAGTGTTCCTCATACCAACAACAAAAAAAGAGAGAAATGTTAGGTATTTCTTATTAAACAGAAAATAAAATCAAGAGAATATATGCTGCAAAGTGATTTCAGCTAGTAACCTGAGGGACCTGCATGGCTAAGTGGTAATGGGTTCTGGTGAATAATGTGGATGTTCGAGTCCTCCATAAGATTTCCCTACAGATACCAAGTCATATTTCTGCCCCTGTATGACTTGTACATTCTTCCCTCACAAAAGGATGATGTCAGAAACTCTGTATATCAATTTATGGAGATTCCAAAGTACCCTTTCTCCTCCTATTTTTTTTTCTTCTTGAGGGGTTATGTAACACAAACAAACAATGTATTGTTTTGGGCCTGAAATTCATGTCTTTATTTACAATCTAGAAAATAAAAAAATGCAGTATGTTTCTCTCCTTCTATTAATGTTAGGTTTCCTGTATGCATCCCTGAAGCCTTTCTGGATTATCATGTATCCAGCCAGTAGGGCAGCTGGGAGTGAGAAAGCTTTTCTCTACACTGACTCCTCCTGTCCACTGGAGGCTACAGGGTGAAGATAGCATTGACTACAGGAAGAGTCTTTGCTCTCTGTCCTCCATTTGCTGGTGCTAAGACTGTCTCAGCTAACCCCATGCTGGGAGCTTCCATTGGAGCCCCTTTCCATCCCAGCATGTTGCCCTTTGAAGACCCTGTCTTCACACTTCTTTTCCCCATCAACAGCCTGTTTCCCTCCTCCCGCCATTCCTCTCCCCTACTACCCATAGCCCTTATATCCCCATTCTCTACTCTCAGTCTATTTACTCTTGTGGGACTCACAGTTCACGCTACAAATTCAGTTTGGGTCAAGCTTCCCACAATCATATAAGCTCTGCATTCAGAAACACGCTGATTCACTTCATCTAAATGTTTCTATTTCATAAAGAATAGGGAGTAGAACTTGGTATTTAGTATTCTAGTATTTTATTAATATTTGTTACTTATGAATATTTTCTCTAGCACAAACCAAAGTGAGGCCTAAGCTCATGTACTAAGATAAAAGTAGGTCTGATGGTAAAAAAATCTGAGAACTGATATAACACAATGTTGTTTTCAAAGTTTCTTGGTTCTAGATGAGGTTTTTTTTTATTTCTTTGATTACTTTGCTTAATGAAATTAGCATTTAAATGCCTCTGTCTATGCACTAAAGTTAAGATCTTTCTTAAAACTGAAAGAGGAGAGTTCACATTTTTGTTGCTATTAATGTTTGGCAGGAGACCTTTTTTGTAAGACTAGATGAACATTGAAGCAGCAGCACATTGGTTTACACTATGAATTTATATGTGAAGCTGAACAAGTTGGCAATATAATTTTTGTAGAATTATTTGATTCTGCAGAAACAAGTAAAAGGTTAGGGGATTCATGATTTTCCACTGGCCTTTCTTATTCAGGTGAACCAGTTGTACAACCATAGTTAGGATTACACCAAGATTTTCATTTTGACGGGGATGAAAATGTTATATGAAATTTCTGTGTTTTCAATAAGAAGATGAGTTTCAAATGGTTATTGTTTTTAATGAACTGCTCAAATGTTCTAGGGCATTTTGAAAGGAAAAATACGTAATATGAAGTTAGTTAAAATTTCAAAAAGTACATTGCGAACAAAAGACCGTTTCCTGTTTTCTTCAGATCCCTTTTAAAATTTGCTAGATCAATCTCAGATCTCAAATTTAATATGTGAGAAACTTTGTGATCTGTAGTTGAAATGAATATTCAAAATGGAAACATATTTTGTATTAATAGTTACTATGGTTTAAAAAATTAATGTTTTCAATGTTGGCATAATCTATGGTGGTAGCATAGGAGATATATCTATACAATGACAAAGCATTTAGGGTGGCACAATGTTATTAACTATTACGTATTAATGCAGTCATGGACCAGGCCATCACTGTGCTAGTCACTGTATAAGCACACAACAAAAATGGTCCCTGTCCTAAATCTAAGGCCTTGTCTACACTACGGGGGATATCAATCTAAGTTATGCAACTTCAGCTAAGTGAATAAAGTAGCCGAAGTCGACATACTTAGATCTACTTACCACACTATGCTATGTTGATGGGAGACACTCTCCCGTCGACTCCCCTTGTGCTTCTCGTTCAGGTGGAGTACAGGAGTCGAAGGGAGAGCGATCTGCTGTCGATTTAGTGTGTCTTCACTAGACCCACTAAATCGACTGCCAATGCATCGATCACGTCACATGTATCCCTCAGTAAGTGTAGACAAGCCCTAAGTATAAGACAAGAGACAACAGATGGCTACAGACAGACAGATGGGGGGAGTACAATGAGACAATACTGATCAGCATGATAGACAGTAGTCTCAGCACATCAGGAGCCTAACCTTGTTAAGTGTTTTGTAGGTATCACAGAAAAGGAGAATTAAAGGGGGATTTTGGTTTATTAGTTTTGAAGATCTTTACAGGGGGCATCTCCCAAGCATGAGGGACAGCCTGGAAGAAAGTGTGAAGGTGCTTATTTGAAAATTGAATAAGTGGGTTCTGGAGGCTGACATGAGGGTTCAATTGGAGGCAAGAAATGACATCTTAATAGTGAATGAGAGAGAGAGAGAGAGAGAGAGAGAGAGTGGGGATAGGCTATGAAGGGCCTTGAAAGTAAAGACAAGTAGATTATGAATATTTGTTGTGATGGAGAAGGCGGAGCCAGCAGAGGGATGAAAAGAGAGGGGTGATGATCAAAGCAACTGATTAGGAGAACCATCTTTGCAGAAGCATTCTGAATAGATACAATCGGGTCAAGGTTGCGTTGTCAAGGCCAGTCAGAAGGATGTTGCAGTAATAGAGATGCAAGATTATGTGAATTTGGACCAGAATTTTAACTGTATGTATGGATCAAAAACACTGTCTTACAGAAGTTATGCACAAAGAATTGGCAAAATTTAGACATAACAACAGAAAGGATCCACTGGTCTCGTGCTCTGACACTAGAGATAGTCAGAGGATACATTTGTAATCAGGGACGGCTCTAAACCAAATGGCGCCCCAGGGGAGGAGTGTCTTTGGCGCCCCCACTCCATTTGTTAAACTTCTCAATACCTTCTTTTTTATTGCATTTGTAGCCCATTTCAAGACTTAGATGCATGTCATAGAAGATGATACATTTCGCTAACAACAAAAACAGCACCTTGAGCCCAGCACCCCTCAAGCCCAGCACCCCCGCCTGCCCTTATATCCAGCCCTGGTTGTAACTGACCCTAACACAGTTGGGCTGTTTGTCCTCTGGGAGGGACTAGAATATGGATAGTGGTTTATGAGTCTATTTTTGCTTTTTGAACTGACGCACCTGGTTTGTACAGTGTTAAAGCAGAATAACTTTCCAAAGGAATGGACTATGTGACACTCAGATGCATTGATCTGTTGACACAAGAAAGTATGAGGTCACAATCAAAGTTTTGTGTGACAAAGTGAGTTGTACAAAGCTATTGTATGTATTGCTTTTAGTATGTGTTGAAGATGAAAATGAATACCTTATGGAGTGTGTTATTAAGAAAACTGGTTGACAGGTGGCAAAGAATGCTGGAGACTTTTCCCTTCATTTGCTATGTTCAGGCTTTCAAAGATTTAGGTAGGTGGGGTGGATCTTGATGCAACCTTAGCTGCCACTGATGTAGCTTGTTTATTAATAGCAACACAATCCTTCAAATATGACACATTGGTTGAGACATTGCATTAAAATTATCTGCATAGATCTGATAGTTATGCCATTCTCAGATATACGAGGATTCTAAAGTATTGCTGCATAGTTACCACTGTCAAATAGTTGCTGTATTCATACAAAGCTCCTTCATGTTCTGAAACCCTAATATTTCTTATCATAAGTGCTTAGGGATTTGATAAATTGGATTCATATGCTAATGGTGCTATTTCTAGATGTTTGTATCTATGACAGGTTTGATATCTGCACCACCCCTTGTGGCCCACCATGGCACTGTCACTATCTCTCTCAGCACCACCCGACAAAGTACTGGTAGCAAACGTAAACAATAGTCCCAGTGCAACAAAATCCAAAAATGTGTTCCACCCCACCAGAGCTCAGCTCTTAGTTCTTTCTCACTCTCACACAGAGTGTTGATTTGCAGGGATTTCTCTCTCTTAGGAGTCTCCCTTCCTCCAGGAACAGTCACAGGAGGGAGGGGAAAAGTCACATCATTCCTCCTCCCAGCTATCTGCCTACCAGAAGGAGCCAGCCACCTTTCTGCAGCTTCCCTCCCCAGGTCTCAGCCCTTTATTGGCATCCCATGAGTCCTTCATAGCTGGGCCTAATAATTGAAAAGGGCCATTTGATCTTTAGCCAATGAGGAGCAGCTGGAATGACAGCTGATCACCTCCTGTCTAAGAGCCAGCCAACCTGTGGCAGTATCTACCAAATAAATCGAGAGAAAATGCACAAATACAGATTATTTAGAAAAATACTTTGTACCTAAAATAAATGTAATATATGAGGTATGTTTTCAATACATCTGATTCAAAATGAAACTAAAATGACACACAATTATGCAGCCAGGCTCCACCAGTTAGCCCTATGATACAAATTTAGCATACTTGCTGATTAATTTATTAGAGATCATATAGTTTTAGACACCAAAAAAATGAAGTCAGAGCATATATGTTGTGACAAGTGACAGTTTAAATTTATTAAGGCTGGTGATGTATGCCATCGCAGTGAACAAGCAAAGAAACAGCTACAAAATTTGAAAGTGTTAGAAACACTGGAAGATATACACCATACACAAACTAAAGGCAAACACAGATGACAACAAGAAACGGACTAATGGTCTGCAAAGAATAGAAAGTAATGCATGTATTCTGGAAGAAAATATGAAAAATGCAGATCTTTGGCATATGGTACCAGAGTGCTTATTGTAAGAAAATAATTTTGCAAAAGTATTTAAACAACCACCAAAAGAGTCCCATAATGTACAATATGTGGGACATGAAAGTGACATCTCTTCAGAGGAGTTTGTCTTTTCCACCACTCACTAAATTGGAGCTGTAAACTGGGCAAAGGGGACAAATGGTCTGCACAACCAAAACTTCAAACATCACCTAGGCACCTATCCAAATGTCAAATTGACAGTGACTTTTTCTGCAAACTAACAAGTTTTCAGGTTACCATGACACTATACAAGATAAATCCACCAAATTGCTGGAAAACAACCTCCACACTAAAATTCTACAATGGTACAATGCACATTGACATGTCCATATAATTTGCATAGGCGACCACAGACCCAAACCCTTGGATCTGAGAACAATGAAAAAGCATTCAGTTTTCTTACAAGAAGACTTTTAATAGAAGTAAAGCATTCACCTCTGTAAAATCAGGATGGTAGATACCTTACAGAGTAATTAGATTCAAAACATAGAGAATCCCTCTAGGCAAAACCTTAAGTTACAAAAAAGACACACAGACAGGAATAGTCATTCTATTCAGCACAGTTCTTTTCTCAGCCATTTAAAGAAATCATAATCTAACACACACCTAGCGAGATTACTTACTAAAGTTCTAATACTCCATTCCTGGTCTATCCCCGGCAAAAGCAGCATACAGACAGACGCAGACCCTTTGTTGCTCCCCCTCCTCCCAGCTTTTGAAAGTATCTTGTCTCCTCATTGGTCATTTTGGTCAGGTGCCAGCGAGGTTACCTTTAGCTTCTTAACCCTTTACAGGTGAGAGGATTTTTCCACTGGCCAGGAGGGATTTTAAAGGGGTTTACCCTTCCCTTTATATTTATGACATATGGGTATGTTTTTATTAAAGGCCTTTGATGCCATCCTGGAGAATATCACTTGGAAATCAACCCAGAAGCAAAACCGCTACAAATACCACGTACACTTGCATTTTTTTTAAGAAGAAACTTAAAAAGCAGATTAACAACTTTATGGATAAGAAAGGTACATAACAGACATAATCAATAATATGGTAGCTATTAAGGAACCACACCAGTTCTGCACAGATATTTCACCCCTCACACCCCAATAAAATGCTTAAACACTTCAATTATCCTTCACCAACAATTAAAGAGATCCTGCCGATACTCACAAAGGCAAATGTCTTTTTAGTTTTAGATTTCAAAGATGGTTTCTAGCCAGGAAAAGTTGAAGAGGAAAGCATCTATTTGATGCCCTTCTAGACTCCTTCTATACTACTAACTGTGATGTAGTTTGGAATTTCTGTGTACCAGAAGAGTAGCAAAGATGTCAATATGACATGCTAGAGAGATTCGAGGGAGCTGATAACATTTTAGATGGTATCTTAGTATTTGATTGTGGAGACCACCATAAAGAGGTTAATGCTGATCACTATTGTAACCTGATAGCACTGCTTAATAGAGTATGTCACATGAATTTCAAATTCAATAAGAAAAAAATGAGACTGCACCTGTCAGTTGTGCTGTACACCAGTTACCCTCTAGAAGGATTAAGGCCAAACCCTGAGAAGTTTTGAATAAGTTTGGACATTTGGGGGAATTGATTATCAGTCCAAGTTCCTGCTACACCTTTCCCCCATCAGTAAATCCTTTGAGAGATTGACTGATAAAGATACTTGATAGGAATCCCAACAGTAAGACGCTTTCACAAAAGGTAGTGACAAACCATCCAGGCCTGAAATATTATGATGTAGTAATCTATAACCATTCAGTGAGATACCAGATTATGAGTACTGTTATTAGAAAATGACCAGTCTATAGCTCTTAGAGGAGCTCAAGCTGAACAAAGAATCAAGCCCAATAAAGTTAAACCGATGTGAGTGAGAGAAGAATCAGGCCCCTGAAGTCATGACATCCCTGACATTTCGGGAGCCTTAATTGGTCAGATTGCCCTATTATCTGTCTGCTAGATCTAATCGGTAGACAATGACTTGCAAGATCCTGAAGACATTGATTATTTGTATTCACGATTCATTGATGGTTTATAACTGTTATTTGCTATTTACTCCAACAATTAAAAAGTGAATTTGTTATATTCTGAGCACTGTGGTATTTATTCAACATTTGGGACTGCAATTTGCCCTCCATCTCCATTGACATCATTGGGAGTTACATTATGGTTTGAGGACAGTATATCATACTAAATTTCAAAATGATAAATTAACTTGTTACATCAAATCAATATTTTTGTACTCTCACTGATGTTTCATGGCATGTTCAACTGTGTGGTGATGCAACAGTAACCGTGAGTAAACGCCAGAGTCAGAATGCTTTAAAGAAAAAGAAGCTGTATGTCCCTCATGTAGGAGACAGGAAAAGAAGGTAGCTCTGCCTAGCTCATTTACACAAATTATGACTCTACCCTGGTCCAATTCTGTACAATCTTTTATAGGGTAGTGTAAAGGTTCCTTCCCCACTCTGAACTCTAGGGTACAGATGTGGGGACCTGCATGAAAACCCCCTAAACTTATTTTTACCAGCTTAGGTTAAAACTTCCCCAAGGTACAAACTATTTTACCTTTTGCCCTTGGACTTTATTGCTGCCACCACCAAGCGTCTAACAAATATATAACAGGGAAAGAGCCCTCTTGGAAACGTCTTTCCCCCCCAAAATCCTCCCCCAACCCTACCCCCTTTCCTGGGGAAGGCTTGATAAAAATTCTCACCAATTTGCATAAGTGAACACTGACCCAAAACCCTTGGATCTTAAGAACAAAGAAAAAGCAATCAGGTTCTTAAAAGAAGAATTTTAATTGAAGAAAATGTAAAAGAATCACCTCTGTAAAATCAGGATGGTAAATACCTTACAGGGTAATTAGATTCAAAACATAGAGAATCCCTCAAAGCAAAACCTTAAGTTACAAAAAGACATAAAAACAGGAATATACATTCCATTCAGCACAACTTATTTTATCAGCCATTTAAACAAAACAGAATCTAACGCATATCTAGCTAGGTTACTTACTAAGTTCTAAGACTCCATTCCTTTTCTGTTCCCAGCAAAAGCATCACACAGACAGAGAGAACCTTTGTTTTCCCCCCCCCCTACAGCTTTGAAAGTATCTTGTCTCCTCATTGGTCATTTTGGTCAGGTGCCAGCCAGGTTATCCTAGCTTCTTAACGCTTTATAGGTGAAAGGGTTTTTCCTCTGGCCAGGAGGGATTTTAAAGGTGTTTACCCTTCCCTTGATATTTATGACAGGTAGTTAGGAGTTTATTTGTGTTCTGGTTTTGGAAATGATATGAGGCTCATATCATGTATTTGTAAATTGGGGTAAAAGTTGGGAAAAGTGGGCGATCCTGCGCTGACTGGAGTGCACTTTGTTTGGGTGAGAAACACAAATTCAACAAGGGTATCTCAGCAGCTCTGCCTGAGAGACCAAGGGCTTTGTTCAGGGGTTCTGCTTTATTCTATGTTCTTCACTCAGAGATTTTGAATACTGTGTAGACCTGAGTCTGAAGAGCAGGAGTTGATTTCTTAAGGCCAGAGTGGTGGTAGTGGAGCTGATATTATAGGGCTAGACTTGACTAGGGATCAGCTAAACTGGTGGGGCAGACTTCATGGAGCTGGACATGATAGCACAGCTGGACTGGATAAGACAGGCAGAGCTATCCCCTTATGCCCACTTGACTACAACTGAGTGTTTTGGGGTTTGTGAGTGAGAGTTCCTGCCTATCTAAAACATCTTTGGAATAAAACTTCTGGTCCTTAACAAGCTGATCAATTAATAACTGGGCATTAATCATACCCCTCATATATTCCACTCATGTTTATGTAAATATATTATTATTATTTGGCTCCCCTGCCCTCCTCCCCCCCAGAATTGTGGTTTGATATTCTAAAGGACTCCTCTCTATTTGCAAATGGAGATGAAATACCTGGAAAGGTGACCAGCACATTTAGGGTTTTTAATTCCTAAAACCTGGGCACAGATAAGATTTGGATGGGAGTTCCAGCCATCTGCTTTATTTTAGAAAGGGGCCCCAGACATAATAAAGAACTGACAGATTGGATGATATAAATATGCCTAAAATAAAAATAATAAAAGATCATTTGCTGTGTCCTAGAAATGTAGTAACTGGTTTTTAAACATTAAAATGCTTAAACAATTTGATATATTCTAATTATATTTTTAATTAGCATGTATGAATATATATGTTAAAACACAGATTTCACATTATGCTGAAAAAGCATCAATTTTTGGCATATCATCCACAACATAAGCAGGTGGGGATATGTGAGGCAGCATAAAACAAGGGTTTCTAGTATCTTTCTTCCCATCAAATTAGCTTTGTCATAATAAATAGCAATTGTAGGCAGTTATAATTATTTAATTTACCTATTTTGCCCTCTTTGAAATGTTATAACTATAAATGCAGAAGCAAATCAAAATTGGGCACTGCAGGAGACAAGAAACCAGACATCAATAGATGGACCAGTGCATAGATGCAGACTGGTGACTACTATGTTTCTACTTATACATGATAAAATAAAAATGTACTTGTGACCATGTCATATTTAACTATTTGTCACCATGAAAGTCACTGTGATCTTCTAAGCACTGAAATGTGGCATAATTAATCTGGCAAAAGAAGCAGGCTCATTAGAAAAGAGAATATGTCCATTTATACACAATTATAAGACAAGACTAACATTTCAGTTCCCAAACCCAGAAAAATTAAACATTACTCACGCAATGGTTGACATTACTCTATAGGGCCAGTAACATTACTCCATTTCCACCCAAACCAGTCTTGAATTTCCCAATTTTAATTCTTCCTTGAACAGTTATGATTCTTGACATCAGCCACACCACTTGAAAAAGTTACCTACAATATGCCACAACTTCACACTAATATTAATATAAAATGCAAGAAAATAGCTTCAAAACCCAAAAGACATGTTTTTCTATTTTACTGCTTTTAATCACCTTTTGTGCTGTCATGTAACAGCACTGATATTCATGACATTCAACTGTACTTGCAATAAAAAACTTTTGTGATTATCAAACACCTCTGATTTGCTGCAACAAATATTAGCACCTGAAAAAGTTGTTTAAAGTCTCTGGTAGTCCTCGCCTATAAATATTTACCTTTATATATTTTGGATCTCATTGCACTAGAATCTTGCCCTGTGGATTGTAGTCCATTAAAGCTCCTGTATTACAATTTCCTATGGAAAAACAAAAAATACACTTCTTTTGATAGCCACAACATATATTTTATCTAACCCCTAATTGCATATTCCATCTAGTGTTGAACTGCCTACTTTCATTGTCCTCTTTAACAATCTGGCAAGTGATATAATGGGATATTTCACTGCATCTCAATGTAAATATCAACATTTAGGGGGGAAAGGTATTTGTGTGATATTATGCAAGTTACTTAACCCAGACTTTTCACAAGTGGTCACTAACTGTGTGCTCATTTTCTGGATGACCATCTTGAGACCCCAGGTGGTGTATAGTCTGCTGGCTCTCTGCCTGGACTAGACTGTTGTCTCTTTATGTCTCTTGCCCCTGTGTTGCCATTCACCCCACTCCAGGGTAAGCTCAGTTCCCTGCAGGAGCTGGGCTCCTTCCCAGAGTTCTTCCTGGGTCGAATTATCTCCAATCCTTAGTGCTGCTCCTTAGGTCCAGCGACAGGGCATTGACAGAGAAAAGACATCCAGATCCTTTCAGGGCTGAAATCTGTCTGCTCTAAACAAAGGTGGAAGGGTAAAGGGAAGCTAGTCATTGCGTTGACCTAGGCTTCCCCAGCAGACTCTCTTCTTAGGCACATTTTCCGCCTTGCATCTGTGGCCAGCTTCACCTTTTTTAAGCTTCTCTTCTCCAGGCAGCATGTACTCTGTAGGTGCACCTAATTGTCACTACCTGAGAGCAGAGAATCTCTTTTAGGCCCATCTACACTTACAGCACTGCAGCTGTAGTGCTTAGTGAAGACAGTACCTATGGTGGTAGGAAAAGCTCTCCTGTTGGTGTAAGGTACTCTACCTCCTCAAGAGGCAGTCGCTATGTCAACAGTAGAAGCCCTTTTGTCAACATAATGCTGTCTACACCAGAAGGGGTTTTCTACGCCCCAAGTGATGTAGTTATACTGACATAAGCTTGTATTGTAGACCAAGCCTTAGGCTCGCTGTCAATGGGATGGGAGCGTGTCCCATCACAGGATTGCACAGGAACTCTCTGACAGAAGTAGCAATAGAACCTAATTATACAGGGCAGCATTTGACAGTCTTACGCTTGAGGCCCTCCTTTTTCTTCCTACCATCCCCTGCATCATTCCTACACACCTGTGACTTGGTAGGTGGGTTATCCTTACTGCTGTGACTGCTGCTTTGCTGCTAGGGAGGGGGGACAGTGGCAGGGACTCCTCTCTCCAGTCCATACACTGCTCCTGAAGACCATCTGCTTGCTGGACTGCTAGTCCGCCCACCCACCTCCTGGAATCCAGTAGGTCCACTCATCTTCTCTGGGACCATTATAGCAGAGATTCTCTCAGCAGCTCACGTGGGTGCATGTGCCCCTCCATTTCTCTTCCCCTCACTTTGCAGTAGGCTGGTGGGCCTCCTCCTCCCCATGTTTACCTACCGGTCCCTCCCTCTTGTAGTTTGCAGTCCCCCACCACTCCCATGTGATCCCCTCCCTCTTGCAGTTTGCTGCTTCTCCCCACCCGCAGTTTGTTAGCTGCTTCCTAGGGTCCCTTTTGCTGTTTGTTTACCTGCCTTCCATGCCCCACAAGGGCTCCCATTGCTCTTTTGTTATCTGCCTTGCTCAGAGACCCCCCCACCACCACTTTGCTGTTGGCTACTTGCCCCACCTGGTCCATGCTATTTTGTATTCACTTTCCCAGCCCCTCATTTTTTTCTGTTTTTTCCCTGCCCCACCCTGGCGCACCCAGCCCACACACCTGTGCTTTCCTTGCACTTGTGAATGCCCTCCACCATTTTGTTTCACCCCCTACTTGCTGCACATTGTCACACTTATAGCTGCCCCTCACCCACTGCAGCCAGAGGAGGTGCAACAGTATCTATTTTGCCCCATGCTCTCCTTGATTGATTTCCCTAACCCCTCCAGGTTTTGTTTGCACCCTCCTCCATCACACATAACCTAGTGGGGAAACAGGGTCAGCCTCTGTTTTCCCTATCTCTACCCTTCCCTTTAACATTTTTACTCTCCCTTCTAGTATCTGTTCCTTTCACCTGATTTCAATGGCAG
Source organism: Lepidochelys kempii (assembly GCF_965140285.1). Classification (NCBI taxonomy): domain Eukaryota; kingdom Metazoa; phylum Chordata; order Testudines; family Cheloniidae; genus Lepidochelys; species Lepidochelys kempii. The sequence continues at coordinate 183,599,173 of NC_136380.1, forward strand.
ACCCCAGCTCAACTACACACGAGGCTTCTGCGCTGACAGCTTCATCCATGGTGGCGGTGAGGGGGCAATACCCAGCCACTGTTGTTGTCCCAACTTAGATTTCTCCCCCAGCACAGCTACCACCAACACCACTGCTGCCAGTACCACCAGTACCCCCAAAACGGGCAGCAACAGCAGGCACAGAAAGGCACTCCTCTAACAAACCTACCACCACCAAAGGAACCTCCCTGGTCAGCAGAAAAGGCCAGGGGAAGAAAAAAGGCAAGGGCCCTGCCCAGAAGACTCCTTCCCTGGTGGCCACAGTTATTGCTGCAACCTTGCCAATGGCCATTGTTCCCCCTGCCATGCCTGCTGACAACTCTGGAGGCGCTTGCTTTTCAGCCCCCAGAGCATACGCCCTTCCTGCTACCCCATCACCATCTCCTGCAGCCCCCACAGCCACCAAAGCTGCTGCTATTGCTGCCAATGCAGCCTCTTCTAAAGTCAGTGGTGGCCATGGATCCATACCCCGGCCAGGAGGCATGTCATCTGTCTCACCCCAAGTCAAAACGTATGTGCTGGTATTTGCATGAGTGGAAGGGCTCTTGGCCATTGTGGCAGCCTTGAAGCTGCCACCCAGGAGGCGGTGCAAAAAGTCATCTCAGTGAGGGGCCACTTTGTTCTCCTCAAGCCCCTGGATGATCTGGGCATACAGGTGGTCCTTACTTCCATCCCACCCTTCCTCTCCAATGCTGCCCTTCTGCTTCTCTTCGCCACCTTGGGGAAGTTGGTCTCCACCCTCAACCCTCACCCGTTGGGCTGTAAGAACCCCACCCTGTAAGAATGATCACCTCCCCTTGTTCCACCAGCAAGTCCCCAGGTAGTTGGTGGTGCATGGCAGAGGGAGCTTGGAGGAGTATTTCCTGGTATCCTACCAGGGTGCCTTGTACTAGGTCCATTATTTGTCTGGGAATGGTCAGCTCTTCCTCTGCTAGGCTTCAGGGCACATCCAGATCAACCGTCCCTCAGCACAGTAATGGGGGACACCCAAATATTGTGAAGGGTGCTGTCCCTGACACTGCTCGTGACCCTACCTTCCTGGTCCCCCCACTTCTTCAAAAGCCAACTACCCACTTGAGTGCTGCCCCCCATTGTGCCCAGCCAAGTGGACAGTCCCTCGGTGCTATAAAAGCATTTGGGCAGGGTCTGCAAAGAGGAGGGATGGTGGTGACATTGGGGAGTCCAGGATAGGCCCATCTCAGGGCGAAAACCACCTCTTCCTCTAATTCCCCATTCCTGCCTCCCCAAGCCCCAATTCTATTGCTCTTGCCCTCTAGACCCATCCCTGCTGGCCATCCATCCAATAACACTACAGAGGGCTGGGTACTCGTTATGGTGGGGAAGTGCAGCAATAGTAAGTCACTGGCCCGGCACCTCCCACTCAAGGATAGGGAGGAGGCCTCCCATAAAGTATCTACAGGGATGCCACTGGATCTGCTTCCATGTCCCTCGATAAAGTCCCGTGAGTGGAGCAGGCTAAGTAGGCTCTGGCAGAGGAGGGGGGCAATGCCCATCCCGCACAGAGTCCCTTGTGAAGAAAGCCTCAGGGGGAGAGAGCACCCCCCCCCTTTCTCCCGTCTTTCTCCCTGTGACATACCAGGGTGAAATCCAGACTAATGAGCAGCTGTCACCCCCTGCCCTGCAACCTTGGATGCCTTGCTGAAGTAGCTCTCATCTGGGCCACTCACAAACAGCCTTCCAGCATGTAAGCCACCCCCTGAGTGTCTGTGTGTAACCGCAGGGTGCCGGACACATTCGGGTTACATTGTCTCTCCCACCAGTCTTGGTTATACTGCAGGCTGACCCCAACACACCCTCACTCCCAGATTTCCCCCAAGAAATATATGTCCTGTATTGCCCAGCCCCTCATGGGTAGTACAAAATATTTTAAATCCATTATTCCTTGGAATAATATGCCAGTTTATTATCTCAAATTGTTGTTCGGACACTTCAGTTTAAACACTCTGGATTAGATAAAACAGTAAAACAAGTTTATTAACTACAAAGGGATAGATTTTAAGTGAGTACAAGTAATGATCCATAAAAGTTAGAAATGGTTACAAGAAAAATAAAGATAAAATGTTTACTATTGCCTTACTTAATAAACTTTATCAGATTCAAGCAAAGTTTCTCATCACATGCTTTCCTCAGTCTTACTGACCAAATTCTGTACGTCAGGACTCCTCCCCAAAAGTCCAACTATTGCTTCCTTTTTCTCTTCAGGTGAAGTGAATGCAATGGAGCAGGGAGAAAGAGAGGGGTGCCTTGGGGTGTTTGTCCTTCCTAATAGTTTCAATCCCCCTCTTGAATTTTTTTTCCAGCTGGGCACTAGGAGACAAAGAGTCTATTTGGAAGAATGGTCCCTGCTGGTTTTTTAACCTGTTTGAACTTCTTTTGGCTTCCCTTCCTCCTTTATGACTCTGTTTACTGCTTAAATGCATATTAAGCAGAGCACACATGCCTTTGTTTAGGACAGACCTGTTTGCCAACTTCTGTTTGGGTAGGGCTGTGGGGTTTGGAACATGTGTTAATAACATCATACAGGGAAATCTTGTAACCTTACATACAATGTGGCCAAATATATTTTATTATGACAAGTGGTACCTTACAGGCCATGCCTGGTACAAAATTATTACAACAGTGTATATTGTGTGAATACAGGGATGTATTCCATCATACCCCCAATTTGGCAATGAAGTGGAAGTTGCCTCTGGTGCTGACGGAGGACCCCCTTATAGCAGGCAGCAGCCTCAAAGAGATCTTCCAGGAGATCGAGGCCTGGTATCTGAACCCTGTAGCCCAGGGGGAGAATGATCCTTTGCTAGCAGGCCTCGCTCTGGGTGCCAAGTCCATCGCAGCACCCAACCCTTCTTCTCTCCTTCCCCAGCCTACTGCCTGGGATGCTGCTCCTGCTCTTGCTCCTGGGGTGCCCCCTGACTTTTCCATTTGTTCGGCTGCAGACGGCACCCAGTTTGAGACTGCCAAGCCTATTGTTGTGATGGCTGGTGCTAAGCTGCTGGGCTTAGAGTCGTTTGTGCACCCTCTCCCAAGACAGGATAGTTGTTCCTGGAGCAGTATGGAGGCCCTAACCTAGTCAGTGCCCAACAAAATGCTGAGGCTGTGAGCGTCGAGCCTACCATGACACCCAGGCCCAGTGTCAGAGAGGCCCCCTACACAAATCAGATCTTGTGCCTGGTGAAGTAGTGCCACACCCCAATCTCACTACAGACCCCGCCCCTTCCACCTCCCGTGCTGTTGCCACCGTAAAATTGTCATCTTCCCTTTCTCAAGGGGTGACTTTTGGGAGGCGATAGTTGTATTCCCCTGCTCACTCAATCAGGGACTGCTGTGCTCTCTCTGCTCATATGTTTGGGGGCTGAGGCAGACAATGTTGTACGAGTGGTATTGCAGCAGGGTTCCATTACCTTTAAGGGAGGGGCACACACACACACACACACACATCACTGATAGGACCCAGCTGGAGGATAACTAGGGGTGTGCGCTCAGTTGTCAATAGAGAGCTCTTGCCCACCCTCACCCTTCACTGAAGGACAAGTTGTGGCAAACACTCATGGCTCCAGAGGGAAAGTGTAGTTTGCTCTCCAGTGATCGAGAGACTTCTGTCTTGTCCTCCAGGCCGTGAAGGCTTTGATGGGGAAAGGCAAGGGGATCAGAAAACAGGACGCTGAAGCCTATCTGCAGGACCGCAGCTACCACAATTCTCTGATCACCTTCAGGATTGGACACAGATTGCTCTGTGTCTCCATAAGGGTTGGTGATGCTCCTGGCCATGAGGATCCTCAACCCCGCCCAATGAGACCAACCACCTTCACTTCTCTTAATAAGAGAGGCTATACAATGAGTCTCCGCACGTGCTAGGCACTTTCCTTCCTTTGGGAAGGGGGGTACTCTGATTTTCCTGCAGGAGACTCATACTGATATGACTGCCAAAGCCAGCTGGTGGCTGGAGTGGGAGATGGGATGTACTTCAGCCACCTCACCAACACTCTTGGGAAAGGTGCCCACCCTGTTCTCCCTTGACTTACATCCTTAGGTGCTGGGGGTAGCAAAGGTCATGACAGGCTGCCTCCGGGTCTGTGTGAAGAGGCTGATACTCAATCCCTGATACTGGGGCCGGAGTAGGTGCGCTTCTATCAGCAGGTGTCCACCTTCCTTGGCACACTGGATCATCATGAGTGCCTGGTCCTGGGTAAGGATTTTAACACCATCCTGGATATGTGATACTGTCTTGGAGCAGAAAAGCACCAGGCTGCTGTGTGTGTCCTCGGGGAGATTGTCAACAATCATTTCCTGGTGGAAGTCTGGGGGGACCAACACCCACAGGACTCCACCATCTTCACTTTTGTCTGGGTGAAGGACACTTGGTTGTGCCACTCCTGGCTGGACTACATTTACATTTTTTACTTTCACATCTTGCAGGCCTATTTCTCCATCATCAGGCTGGATCCATTTTTTGGACCATCACTTAGTGGCTGTGACAGCTTCACTGACACCCAAGCATCTGGGACCAACTTACTGGCATTTCAGTAACAGATTATTGGAGGATGTGGGCTTTGCAGCATCCTTACAGGAGTTCTGACTGGCCTGGAGGAGGCAGAGGCATGCCTTTCCCTCAGCACGGAGGTGGTGAGATGTGAGGAAAGTGCATGCCTGGATCTTCTGCTGTGACTACACCCAGGGGGCCAGCTGCGGGAGGGATGCAGAGATAGAGCAGTTGGAGTGGGAGGTTTTGGATCTGGAGAGGTACCTAACCACTCACCTAGGGGATCCATCCTACATCCACTGCCTTCAGGAGATGGATTATGGCCCCTGCTCCTTCTATGTCCTAGAGAAAAAGGAGGGATTTCAAAAAGGTAGAGGGCAGCACTCCTCTCATAGATCTGGTGAACATGGGGGGGAAGGGCCAGTACTTTCTGCACCAGCTTTTTCTCCCCATATCTGACCATAGCCAATGCCTGCAGGCTCCTGCAGGATGAACTCGCTGTGGTCAGCATGGGCAACTGGACCTAGCTATAGCAATCTCTCATTCTGAAAGTTCTCAGAAGCCTCCATCTGATGCCCACCAACAAATCTCCAGGCATCAACAGGTTGACTGTTGATTCTACCACACATTCTGGGACAACCTTAGCCAGATCTTGCCACCATCTGGGCTGAGTCCTTGGAGATTGAGGGGGGCAAGCAGGCCATGCTCACCTTGCTGCCTTAGAAGGGGGACCTCCATGACCTCAGGAATTTGTGGCCAGTTTTTATATTAAGCACAGACTACAAAGTCATAGCAAAAGTTATCTAGCTGCTGTTGGGTCCATGCTGCCGGACATGATCCACCCTGATAAGACCTAAACTATCCTTTAGTAACCTCTATCTTGTCCAAGACCTATTCCATCAATCACATAGGGATGATCTGTCATTTGCCCTCCTGTTCCTGGACCAAGAGAAGGTCTTTGACAGGGTGGATCACATGTGGATCATGGGCACTCTGCAGGCATTTGGCTTTAGACCTTACTTTGTGGTGTTTCTCCAGATGCTGTATGCCTCTGAAGAATTTCTGGTCAAGCTCGACTGGGCCTTGACCTAACCATCACCTTCACTCTAGGAGTACATAATGGCTGCCTGCTGTCTGGTCAGCTCCATAAGCATCACTGAGTCCTTCCTCCATCTCCTCTGGAATAGGATGATGGGGTTGGTGCTTCGAGAGCCAGACTTGTGGTATTTCTGTGGACGTATGCAGACAATGTGCTTTTTGTGGCCCAGGACCTGGGAGACCTGGTGCAGGTGGAGACTTGCCAAGACTTGAGCAGCCTCCTTTGCTCAGGCCAACTGGGTAGTGGGGAAGAACTCTGGCCTGATGATTGGAGTAGGTGGCAGCCAAGCTCCCTCCCACAAGTGCTCTGTGCCATCCAGTGCTCTATCTGGGTGTGTACTGCCACTGATCCCTCCTGTAACAGAGCAAAGTCTCACCGGTGCAGCACTCTCTGCTGGTCATCCTTGGAATTAGCTCTTTTCCAGCCTTAGATAACCCTCTGCCAGCCAGTGGCTCACCTGTCTCAGGCCCCCATGTCCCTCCTGGACCCCAGTGCCCCTTACCCTGGGGTTCTGCCCACTGCAGTACCCCCACATATTGGGTCTCTACTCCCAGGGGAACCCCCAACCTTTTATATCCACCTTGCCTCAGTGGCTACTGCCAGTCACCATCTAGTCCCCTTTCACTGGAGCAAACTGTAGTCTGAAGAGGCTACTCAGCATTAGCAAGGGGGTTGGACCAGCTGCTTCTTCCTTTTCCCAGGCTGCACCTCCCAGCCCCAGTACCTGCATAGGCCTTTATCGAGGCCTCAGACTGGGGAGTTGCCAGGCTGGAGCTGCCCAGCTCCTCTTGCCCTTCCTCCAGCACTGCTCTGTCCACTGTACCCTTTGCCCAGGCAGCTAAGTCCTTCTCCCTCCAAGACTGGAGAGAAACTCTGACCCAGCTCCTCCCTTAGGCCTTCTTATATTCCCAGCCCAGCCTTGATTGGATGCCTGAAGCCTGCTCTTGATTGGCTCCCTTGGGCAGCCCTTTCCCAAGGCTGTTTTTAACCCCTTCCACACCAGAGCGGGATGACTGCCCCGCTACACCTCCCCACTGAAAACATTGAAGCGATCTAGAAGCCAAGGTGTCTGACCAAATGTGGAGGTGGATGGGGCTTCTCCAGTGCCTTTGCCTTTGGGGGAGGGCACTGGTACTCAACCAACTGGTCCTGTCTATGCTCTGGCACTGGTTAAAACACCCTGAGCCCAAACCTGGGAATCTTGGTCAGTCTCCAGAAAAAGATCCTGGAGTTTTTCTGTCCAGGGCTGCACTAGGTCTATGTGAGTATCCTGAGTCTCTCCCTGGGGGACGGAAGACAGGGCCTGCTCTGCATCCACAGACAGGCCCACACCTTCCACCTTCAGACTCTGCAGAGACTTGTTTAAAAGGCAGGTAGTTTGGCATAGAGCATGCTGGCACACACCTTCCTCTGCTGCCTCCAAGGGCTCTGATATGAGTGGCAACTCTTTTATCTCCACACAAGAGGTCTCCCCAAGACCCCTCTGAGCTGCTAGTCTTTTATCAGGACCTCTTTAGGATCTGGAAACTAGTTAGAGCAACCAGGTCCATAGTAGCTGCTGAGGAGAAGGACCTCCTAACTGAACCCTTGCTACACAATCCACACCTTAGTGTGCAGGTGATGGAGTCCCCTTGATGAGTCAGAGACTGGTCCTGGCTGTTACCACCAGACTTGCAGACTGCTTGAACTACAATCAGAGGGACTGGGTGGACCCCACAGCCTTCAGTCAGTGCATGGGGTTGCCAATCGTGTTGTGTGCTCCAGGAAGTGAGGACAGCTTTGCCTCCTGCTTCTCTTGCTTTCCTCAAGCAGGTTCTGCAGGAGAGTGCTCCCCACCCAGCCCTCACCCCTGGCCCTCCAGAACTTGTCATCGGGCCTCTTCTCCGTGATCCTCCCCACATGCCCCCAACACACACCCTGAGCTGTCTGCATGACATTCAGCTGGTACATCTCTGAACCATAACGGAAGAGCATCTGTACGTCCACCGTCTACTTCCTGCCCTCATGTCCTGCCCTGACACCTACTGCCACCTGAGGAGGGCAAGGAAGCCAAGTGGGCCAGTCTGTACTTCACTCTGATTCCACAGCCCACTGGGGACATTAAATGTCAGCTTCTTCATGGAGCTGTGAGAATTGGTGTGTACCTGGCATGGTTCACAAACTCCCCCCAACACCTATCCCTTTTGGAGCAAGAAGGACACCCTGGCATATATCTACATATGGTGTATCAGGTTGCACCCCTTTTCCAGCACCTCCAGAACCTTACAACTTGGTCAAATTTGGGCTGATTTTTACAGGGTCAGCAAAAGGCATATTTCTGTCACAAAGGCCACCCCTACCAAAAGTCAAGTTCCCGCTTCAAAGCATAGGGTGCTAAAGCTGTTCAATGTAAAGATCACCAGAATTTTTTAATGTAGGCAAAACAATGTATTTTCCCTACAGTCATTCTCAGAAACAGCTGAACTATTTTGGCTGTAATTTTCCAGAAGAATTCAGCCTGAGACAGACACTCGGCATGGAAAATTTCAGCTTAAATGGTTAAAGTTTGGCAGTTGTAAACAACTGAAAACAGGGTCTTATAATGGAAAGCTTCAGGTAACCTTAATAATAGGTGCTGCTACGAGCCCTGCCTATAATGATCCAGGACCAATCTTAAAATAATTGTTGAAGGTTATTCTAATAGAGATGATCACATAAGAGACAGCACAAATGATCTGATTTTCTAAGAATCTACCTGGCTTCCCATTTTCCAGCAATAATTTTGCTGGGACAATAAAAAGACTAATCAGTTTTCTTGTCAGTTTTATTTTCCAGGTCTCCTGTGCAGCCACAATACTGTAATGTCTGGGTTGCAAATAGGCAGAGAAGTGTTTTGTTTTGTTTTTCAATTCAAGTAAACTGTTTCCTTTGAAATATTTTATTTAAAATCTTTATGAAAAGATTCCTATTACCATTATGTTTTGTAAGGCCCTGCCTTACATCCCTTTCTTTCTTCCTTTTTAAAAAAAACTAAGTGTTGAATCTAGTGTATGTCTATACTGCACAATAAGCCCAAGCCCCTCTGTTGTCCACACACAAATCGGTGTGACTCATGTGAGCAGGTTCTCAGGACCTCTGTACTAGAACCTACTAGGGGAGTGGTTCAGAGCCCAAATCCAACTGTGACTCTGGTCCAAGCCCTGTCATTTTGCAGTGTTGATGCATTTCAAAGATCTGAGTTAGAAGATAAGCATAGTGCAGAATGGATATGTTAGCAGGGCTGTGAGACCTGGATCCAGCAATTGGTAAACCAAGGTTTACAATGTGGTGTGGATGTTCAAGCATGGGCTTGGAAACACTGAGACCATGGGCCCGGGTCCCACATACCTGGGTTTACAATGCACTGTATATATATCCAGAATGACCTGGCAGCCTCCTTGTAAATTACCAGAACATATGATAAAATCATTAGCTGTGGTGCTGTTAGTAACAGAAGACATTCTTAAGGCAGTGAAGTGACTTGTATTATTTATAACATTAACAGCTTCCCTTTGTCTTCAGGTGCTGAATATTGCTAAGTCACATCAACTGGATGAAGGGGATATAGATTTAGGCATGCATATATGATCTCTGCATAAATAATTAAACAAAACACAAGATGATTAGAAGCTAACAAAGCATGGACCAGCTATAATATGACAACAAAATGTGGGATAAACTAATATTTAAGAATAATATAGCTTGAATGTATTCTAAAGTATATGCAAATATGTTAGGCTGAGTAAACTTAGAACACAATTAAAAATCAGTCTATAAGAACTTCCAAGAGATAGCATGTTTTTATACCAAGCTGTTAATGCACATGTTGTTGAGTGTATTATGTGCACTTTTAAGGAGACACTATGGAGCTATGGTGATAGAGCCTAACACATTTGCAAGTTTGAGCAAGTATCATTAAGGTTACTTGAAGGAGCTATTTTGCCATGGTAGTAATGGCAAAAAGGGACTGCATTCTATCTGCATTGGCTCTGCTGCAGGTACATTGGTGAAGCAAATATATGGAAGATATAAGATAGTTAGCAAAAAACATATGACTGTGCTATCAAACACTTGGGAGGATTCTAGCTAGAATTTATATGTAGATTCATTTTCTTAACCAGAGCCCTTTTTGCTGCACCAACTTGATAGGTAAAAAGACAATTTATGATTAAGACAAGCTGGCCTCAACTCTCCGGTAGCCAGAGCCTGGTGTAATCATTTACACCAGTTCAAAGTGGGCACAAAATGTGGTCAAATCAGAATGGTAGCAGTTTTCACTGATTTTGCATTCATTTTAAATTGGTAGAAATCCTGCACCTTGTGCAGCAGGCCTATTGTGTTTTATATTCATTATTTCCCAAATGTAAGTGACATATCTTACATTTATGATAATTGTTTTATAATTAGGACTTCATCCCACACATATTTTATATGTAGTAACTGCAGCATGCAATTCCTTTTACTTGGTTGATCTTGCTAACTAATGAAGAACAAAATTTCACTGAATTCATAATATTGCTATGGAACTGATACATACTGTACTGTATATTTTATGGAAATTAACACATTTCCCCTCAAGGAGCATATTTTCAAAGTTCAGTTGCTCTTTACTGAAGTAATTTTTTTAAACAAAAAAGTGCAATGCATTTTATGTCTATATATTTTTATTCACTCCAGTATATGTTCACAGCTGAAAACATTTAACTAAATTAGTAGTTACAGTATTTGTTCAAACCAATGCATTTTCACTGGCATCTTGCAAGTAAATGTTATTCACAGTTTTTTAGGAAGGTGTTTCAACCAAACCCACGCCATTGAAAAACAAGCAATAATAACAACAAAAGAAATCTGTGTCTGACTATGCAATATTGCTTAAGTACTAAGGTAAAATTTATCCTGAGTATCCACCAAAATCAGCTGAATTACAGTTGGCATGGATATGGCCATTGACTTTTAGTTAAATCAACTGGTACATATTTTCTTCATCCAATATTTTAACTTCCACTGGTGTACAATGCTCCATTTCTGCAAGTGGAAGGAAGCACACTGGGCAGATCTGGCTCTGGTGATGTATGGAAGAGAGGAACACCAAATCTATTACATCATCCTCTCGTTTTCTGGCACCTTGTGAAAGCCCCTCTACCATTGCTCGGTATGGGTGTATTCTTTTCTATGGAGTGAGCAACCATTCTATGCAGTATTCCCTTCAAGAGGCGGCTGTTATCCAACAGATGTCAGTACCAAAGTTCATGCATTTAAATTCAGTAATATATGCAGTATTGCCAGCTCTTATTATTTTTTTGTGAGTGACAGGATTTCAGAGGGCTCTGGAGCTTGTCTTGTGATGACATCATAAACCCCAGCCCCAAGCCAACATAATCTCTCCTCTCCACGTGCTGTTCTCACAGGAGGGGAGGGGGAAAAGGAGGGAGCAAAGAGCCCAGCAGCCCAGTGCAAGTTGGCTGTCTCTTTCTCTACTGTGAACACAACAAGAGGGTGCCTCTGCTCCTCCCCACTCCCTACTGAATCACCTAGCATGGACAGGGGCAAAAGGGCAGAGGGAGTGAAGAACCCCTGGAGCTGCCCACCTAGCTTGCAGCCCCTGGCCTGAGATGGAGGGATGAAGAACAGCAGGAGGAGAAGAGGTTTAGGGAAGCTGTACTGGGGAGATGGCGATTCATAGGTGTGGGTGGTCTGAATTGACGGTGGAGGCTGAACTGATGGAAGTGGGGCTGGGAGGGCTGAACTGAAGGGCATGGAAGATAATGGGGTGGGCTGAACTGATGGTGGGAGCCTTAAACTGAGGGGGGTCAGGGCTGATGGGGTGGGCTGAGCTGATGGGGAAAAGAATTGATAGAAGGGCTGGATGGGGACAGAACTGATGGGAGGACTGGAGAATAGCATTAATTGCTGGATTGGGGATGGGCAGATATAGGGGTGAGTGGGGGCCAAAATCACCATACTTAATATTTATGGGAGAGTGGGCAACACCAATTGTTATACACACACATGAGATGAACTGGGGAAGTTCAAACATAAAAAAAACAGACCTAAAGCATGGGTGATGAGTGGTAACAAAGAGCCATGCAGCAGGCTGAGGGAAGGCCATAAGAACAATATGAAGAGGCCAGCACTTGCCTTTCCCGGAAAGACTGGCTCTTTTCTTAAAATTTCTTACCAGCATATATGGTTTTCTTTTAAAATTGCCTTGAGAATATAGATTCATCTATATTTTAGCTAAAGCTTCTATAGTTCAGTAAAAGAAGGTATACAGCAAAGATATTCAAAATTACTGGACTATATTAGACATATGGATGAGCTGGCAAGCTAAATAGCTTGGATAGCTAGTTGCTGGATAAGAAGTTGATGCAACTCATTGATGTGAAATACAGTGTAAGATAAAAAACCTAAGGCCTGAAAATATTCATATAAAGAACACTGTTGAAAGGACTCCATAGAAAAGAATACACATCATGGCAGAGAATATAATTATTGTGAATAGAAACATTTTCAGAAGTGATTAGTGATCCTGGGTGCCTCGATTTTTGGATGGCAGACACAAGGTATCTGAAAGCAGCCTGATTTTCAGAGGGTGGATAATCAGCACTTTCTGAAAATCAGACCTATTAAAGTGTCCCAAGTTGGGTACCTAAAGACTGATGTTTTTGAAAATCTTGGCTAAAAAGACTAAAATAATAATAATAATATTAGTTAAAAAGGTAAGCAATGGTTTCTTTAAATCAGGGGTTCCCAAACTTGGTTCGCGGCTTGTTCAGGATAAGCCCCTGGCGGGCCACAAGTCGCTTTGTTTACCTGAGCGTCCACAGGTACGGCCGCTCGCAGCTCCCATTGGCCGCAGTTTGCCATTCCCGGCCACTGGGAGGTGGTAAACAAAGCGTCTCGCGGGCCGCCAACAAGCCGCAAACCAAGTTTGGGAACCCCTGATCTTAGCTCTATCACAAGTATTTCACTTTTTTTTTGCACTCCACCTCCTGGGGATATTTTGGCTAATGGATCCATATAATCTTTTCCCTGTCTGCTAACCTGTTCCACATCTTCCCATAAAACTATGCTATGTAATGCAATGTAGAGAGCATTTGTGGAGATGTGTTCCTCAACAGGCGATAGAAATTGACTCCTGGCATAAATTCTGCATATCCTGTACCTCTTTTACCACATGTAGCAAAACCACACCACTTCTGCTGCCAAACAGGCCTTCTTCAACCTTGGAATGGGATAGAATGGGATGAAAAGCTAAACTTCACCCCTTAGAGAAGAGGACCACTGCTATCATACAATTCGAGCTTCCTAAGACTTAAAAAAATGCTCTGATTTCTAAAACTACAAATAGAGTTATAAGTATAAACACAAACAATTATTCTTTCATTATATAAAATACTATATATTTGATAAATTCTGTATTGTTTGTGCACTGTATTACAGGAATAAAAATAAAGACTAGAAAGAGCAGCAAAGGACATCAAATGACTGGGTTTTAATTGTTGCCTATTCTAAAATGGTCATAAAATATGACTTTATAGTAAATAGTCCTTATATAGCTCTGTGCTATAACTTAATCTTACATAAACATTTAACCTTGAATTTTAAAGGTGTTCTATTCTTAACACAGGATTATTTGACTTTCTTTGTTACTATAGGATTATGACAAAGTTGAGAATAAATAATTTAATCATTTTCTTAGGGCTGTTCACACCTAGAAAAACTCTTATAATTCAGGTAACTATTACTGAAAAGATAAAACAGATTAAAAACCAAACGTTGGTTTCCACAGAGGTACCTCACTCTTCATTGAAACCATGAAAGAAGGGAGAATTCAGTGATTCAAAGAAAACAAAAGATTGTAAATGAGAATTTAAATGTATCTACTTCTTTTTTCTGCTAGAATTCTAAATTCCCAATTATCCTGTCCTTTTTCACATAAAGCTCCCACAGAGTCAAATCTATAGGGGGTAAGTGGCAGGAAACCTTTCTGGTCACGAGAAAAACTGGACAATAATTTATGAGGTTGAACAATCATGGAAAAAGAAAGAAATCGAAAATCTACTGTGACTATTTCAAAGTCTTTGAAGATAATGAAAGATATGTTTAGCCAACCCAAAGTTGAATCCTCAAGCATCTAGCTCCCTGACAGCAGAAGTAGTGCCACTAGGGAAAACACTCCTCCTCTCTGAAAAGGCTCAGAGCTTCCAGTTACTGGCAGTATTTTCTATGATGTTTTCAACCCTTGATCACTGACCATGCCCCTCTTCAGGGGTTAATGTTATCAAAGAGACCAGCATCCTTCTAAAGTGGTATTTTTCCCTTCAGTACTATTCTTTCCAGATATAGCATAGAGTTGGACTGGCTCACTGCAGTGCAGATTTCTTCTCCTGGAAGAGGTGGGATATAGTATTCATCAGACTTGCCCAGAGCCTTGTTGTAAAGGGGAGAGACTGTATGGTAGAATGTACAAACCACACTGTGGCAGGGGAGGAAGGAGTTAATGATCTGACTCTGACACACAGCCCTACATGGGCTGCAGGCTGCTTCACCCCATAACACCTGAGAGAAATACTCCAGATGGAAAGAATATCAAAGAGGCAAACAGGAAATAAAAAAGAGACAGCAGATAGCACAGGGCTGGTTGCTTTGGAAGGGAAAGGATTTATCTGCTAAGTTAGTAAGTAACTGGATCCTAAGGGTCTAAGAAATGACATTTTTCTGGAAGAAAGAAAAATGGAGTCTATCCTTGAGGGGTAGAGAAACTCAGACTACAATTTGTTCAGGTACTCAGTAAGTAGATGACCTTCCTAAGTCTACCTGAGGCAACTTATTGTTTTTTCCCCTTTGATTAGAATTAAAATAGGCAGAGAGGAAGAGAGTTATCTGGCTTCTCAGGAACTGATTTTGCTTTGTATCTAACTTTGGGTCCTGATTTGTTGATACATGAATATTATTGATGAATGGGGTGGCTGGTTAGGCTTCTTCTAATTTTTCCTGATATGTGTTTTCTTAGTGACTTTTGCTAAACTTTCACTGAATTGGTAATTGTACAAGTGGGTTATGCATATTGGGTGCAGCATAGTTAAGGCTACATTAGGGAGTTCAGTTTTAATGGGAGCTTTAAACCTTCAGTTTGTAAGTCATATTGAAAGGGTAAAAAGAAAAAGCTAATCTTTGAGCACCATTTGCATTTTTCATGGTAGGTTGACAGAAGAGTTGATAAGAATAAGTTTTAAAAATCACCCCTTCTGGCAACATTTTTACTGGATTGTTTTTCTTTGTACCTCTTTTTCATTCTGAGAGTTGCATTTTGGCTATGTTCTTCCATCTCATCTGCTACTTCCTTAGAACAGTAGTGGTTAGCTATAAAGAATTAGTTCTTTTTAGCCATAATGGAAAACAAGTATGTCAAGGCAAACCTATTGAATTTTGAGGCACAGACTTCCTCAGCAAATACCTCTGTGGCCTATGGAGACTCCAATGCAGTAACTTAAGAGTGACCTCAGCACTATTAAAACAGAGCAACTTATGAAAAGGTATGTGATGTGCTGATCTCTTAATATCATTGATAAAAGCACATTAGATCACTGTCAAGTAATTACTGTTGGGAATGTAAGTGAAAGCCTTATGGAGAAGTGAATTCTCATAATGCTGTAAGCAACATGAAAGCAGAAAGGAATGCATGTCTTTCCCCTTAATTTCCATGCTTTAAAGGCTTTGAGGTGTCCTGCTGCAAACTTAACTGTCCCTGAACATAGCTACTATTTGTTAATAAACAGCAACAACTATGGAAGAGATGAGCTTGGAATATGTGGCTTCCTGAGTCCTAGAAATGCATGTTTTCCCAAAGCTAATAGGTATTCTGCTGGGAATCTGCTGTGGAACACTGCTTGTCTTTGTGCTGTGGAACAGGAATGCTAAATGGACTAAGAAGCAAAATGTACTGTAAAATGTGGGGGACTTGAGAGGTAAGACAGCGAAACATTCTGTCAGGCAACTCAAGGCAAGGTAAGCCCAAAACCTTGTAACTTGGCCAATTAGTAAATGAAATGCAAAGAGAATGCAATACTGGGGTATGTTTCATGAGTTTTGTTGCAGAGTAGTTCAGCTGCTGTGTTTGGAACAAACTGCTTTGAGTGGCAGTTTTATACCTAGTCAGGCTCAGGACTCCAGGTCCTGCAAGGATCATTGTTAACTCCAGATCATTCAGCTGTGAATGCAGTTTTCTTAGCTGGTTCGATATCCAGAAATAGTATGGAACAGTGAATATTACCTTAATGATCTGAAAGTAGACGCCATTGAGACAGTCCTTCAAGGAGCTTCCCTCTCCCCACAAACACCATGTCAGGCTTGTAGAATTCAGCCAGCTGCCTTTCATTTAGCTTTTCCTGTCACAGTCAGGAAAACATCTTTCACTACTGTAGCCAAGTTTCCTCTTCCCACCTACCATGACCTGGTAGCAGAACCATTAACATCACTCTGAGGGAAGATATTTTCCCCAAAATATGGGAAGGTATGTTGCTTCCTCTCCCCATGGAGGGAGGCTCATGGTCATCACTGTGAGGAGACATGAGTTAGCAGTCCCTGGTGGTGGCTCCCAGCTGCCTCTCTATCTCTTGGGGGTGTGGGGTGTATATATCCTTAGGGGCAAGGAGTGTAGTGTCTGGGTCTGGCAGTGACTTTCAGCTGTTTCGTTCCCCATGGCTCTCCTGTATGACCAAGGGGCTTCTGTCAATGCTGTCTGTTCCCTGTCCTGAAGTCTGACAGGGAGGGGATCGAGGGTATAGTGCGGTGTTGGAGGTGAATTCTGAACTTAGCAGTTAGCTTGGTCAGCACTGGGAAGATGGTGAGGTCAATTGTTTAAAGTGATGGCTTCTGAGACGCTGGCCCAGTACAGTGCCCTTGAGTAGCAGTTGCAGACTTCCTTCTGCAAAGGGGAAGGTTCAGGTGCACTTGGCACCATCGTTCGCAAAGCCGGGCAGGGGTATGAGTTGCAGGTGGAGAATCTGTTTCCACGAGGCGCTTCCTTGTGCCACAGCACTGATTTTGAAGAGGGAAGGTACCATGTTACCAGGACCCTGTAGTTCCTGGCTTCCCCCAAGAGGCCGCCCTGGATGCAGATGAGGTTTTACCTGGGAGAGAGCTCGATGGCTATTTGCCATGGAAGCATCCACAGTTACCAAAGCAACTCCTGTGGTCTGAACAGTCCTGAGGCGGGCAGGAGTTGCGATTTCGCCAGCGCTTTCCCGCCTGCCTTCCCCTCTCTCCGGCAGCGGAGATGCACGGGGCTGCGGGGCCCCCGTGGCTCTGGGTCCTGAGGAGGCAGCCGGCTGGACCGTGACTAGGTCCGCGAGCTTCTTGCGAGGGGCCGAGAGAGCGGCCGGACGGGCCCGGCAAGGCGCGGGGCAGGTCTCCTTCTCCGTGGCCGTTGGGGTTCGTCCTGCCCGCTCTCGCTGCTGCCCCCCGGGAGAGCGCCGTTTAGTCTCCCAGCCGGCGGCCCAGAGCTCAGCGCTGCTCGCCCTCCTCCTCCCCGCATCGCCGGCCGCGGCCAAACCGTCAACTCCAACGGCCACTTTCAGAACCAGCTCTGGACAGCGCCTTCCCCGCCCACCCCCTTTTCCGGTTCTGTATCTCCCATTGGCTGGACTACAACAGCGAGCTGCACCTCTGATTGGCCCAGCTGACTGCCACTCAGAGCTGTGGGGTTGTTTTGAGGTGGGACACGGTTTTGCTCGCGGCTGAAAACTCTTTGAAACGCTCGTTCGTGGGTTTTTTTTAAACCGGCGTCTCGCACCACCTCTGTCAGCCACTCATTGGCTGAACGATCAGGCTCGCAGCTCTTCGATTGCAACACTTACCCTGTCAATCATATCCCATCCTGAGGGCGGGCCTCGGGGGAGGCGGGGAAGAGAAAGGGTGTGGCTTGAAGGCGGGTGGGGTTTAGGCGACCAGGTGGGAGGGAGTGGGTGTGGCTAAAGGCGAGGCGTGGCTGGAGGGGGTTGGGCGAGAGGCGTGGTGATTGGCGCGGTGGGCGTGGCTCCGGGGAGGGGGCGGGGCTGGGCCGGGGGAGCCGGGCGGAGATTGCCCTTGTGTCTAGAGCTCGAAGCGGCGGGTAGCGGAGCAGGCTTCCCGGGAACCAAGGCAGGCGAGCGCGGCTGGCAGCCTCCTCCGCGCCCAGTCCAGAGCTGGGGGGGGGGCGGGACGACGTGTGCCCGGCACCGCTGCACGGGGGGGACCTGCCCAGCGCCAGAGGAGGAGGGAGCCGCCTCACCACCCGCCCCCGCGACCCTGGTCCTCCTCCTCACCCCACTGGATACAGCGAGGCAGAGGGAGACACTGCGGCGGCGGGCGGCGGCGGCGGCGGCGGAGGCGGCTCCTGCTGGGGGACAGAAGCGCCCGGAGAGAGGCGGCGGAGGCTGCGGGAATCTCTGCCTGGCGCCCACCCAGCCCGAGGGAAGCCCCCCAGGATGCGGCTGAGACCCAGCGCCCTGCTGCGCTTCTACAGCCTCTGCGGGCTCCTCATACAAGGTACCGCCCCCAACTCCGTCCCGAGGCCCCCCCGCCGCGGGGGTGGGGGCAGCCGGGGGGACCCCCCGCCTTCCCCTGTGTCCCCTTCGCCGCTCCTGGCCCCCGGCCTCCCGCACTCACTCCTGCCGCGCTATAGGGATGCGAAGCGCCTCAGGAGCCTTAATCCTCCCCTCCCCCACCAGCCCTTCAACTCCCTGTAACCTCCCGCCTCGGCCACCCCCTCGCCCCCCGGCAAATGTGCCTCTGGAAGTGAGAGGGGGCCGCCGCAGCCGCGTCCCTGCCGCGGGAGCGTGGCTCTTCGCGGCGCCTCATTGGCATGGGCGAGAGGCAGAAGAGCGAGTCGGTGCTGGGCTCATATGCAGGAGGCGAGAGGATTTAAAATATATAGATATAGATCTATAAAAATCTGGAGCAAACCCAGCTTTCCGAAACTAGGGTAGCTCTTGAGGAGCCCCGTTTAGCTGTGCCACGCATCCTGCAGCTACTTTCCAGACTCGGCTCTTTGGGGTGGGATTTCTTCCCCTCGCCTCCTTCCCCCGTCTCGCCTTCATTAGCAAGAGCCTTCCAAGTGAAATGTAAAACCGCTGCGTGAGTGCAGTGGAGGGAGATCTACAGGATACTATTATCGTGCAAATGACTAGTGAGTGAGGGGTGGGAAGAGAAAGCCCTCCCAGCTCCCGAGACCTTGTCTTATTTTGGGGGAAGGCAAGAGGAATATAAATGGCACTGGATGGAGAAACCGGCGGAGAGAGTTGGCTCCTGCTGTTGTGGGGAGGAGGATGTGGCCGTGGTGCTGGAAGGAGAGTAACGAGGATCGATCTCTTTCTCCCCGGCTGCAGCGTGGGGGAGTCCGGGTTTGGTCTGGTCACCCCCCCCCCTCCAGCTGATTGGGGACGAGAAGTTGCCAGATACCCTAGTGCGTGTGGGTAAAGGAATCCTGAAGTTACCCCCCGCCACATGCACCCCAACGGCCTTGGCAGGATTTAAATGAGGTCAATGAGCCGTCATACAGCAACTTCTTCGCCTGCACCTTTTCTTTAGGATGGCTGCGGGGAGAGAAACATCCCTTTCTTATATATGGGGTAAGGGAGGGGAAGAACCAAATGAACTAAGTGACCTTGTGGGATTTTTTTGTTCTTCCTTCCCCTTGTCCCTGTTGCATTTTATAGAAAGTTTTGTATTTTCAAATCTCTCTAGTGAGCATTGTGTGCAGAGGTCTCTCTGAGGAGGTTAAATTACGACCCCCCCCTCAAGTTCCTCCCCACCAGAAGCAGAAGTAATCTGTGGGGTGGCTGAAATAGACACATCAGTCTATTTCTCCACTGCGTTCAGTAACCTGCAGGCAGCACCCACTTCACCTTCTGAGGAAGTTGCATTTTGGTGGCGGTTGATGGGGAGGCGATTAAATTCATTTGGCGATTGCAAATGATGGTTGTATACGGTTGATGATTTTCCTTACCAATCTGTATGAGTTGCCCAGTACGTCAATGCACAAGGAGCTTCTGTGTTGATGCTATAATACAAGATTTATTCGGGAATGTGCGGTGGGCTGCACCTGGGGGTTGAGGCTCCTGTGTGCCTTTACTTTGTTGCCCTGTGAATTGTCAATTCATTGCTGTGGGGGGGGGGGGGAAACGGGACGGGGATGAAGGGGGAAACCTCTCTGGACTGACTGTTCCTCTCGCCAATAAAATCGGTTTTGCTGCTGCCAGAGGAGAATTTGATCTTTTTTCTTAAGATGCAATCGGATGCATTTGGTGCATCACGTATGTAAAAGCAAACAGTGATTTTAAAAAAGTGGTGGCTTTCACAACAGTTTTGGGAGTGTGCCAGGGAAAATGCATCATTGCAAGGAGCTTTGGGGTTAAACAAAAAACAATGCAAGAAGAAAGGTGTAATCCAATTCTACCTGACTGAAAGCAATCAAATCAGGCCTGCCCTTGTGGGAGAGGGAAGGGTTCCCTTCTTACTGCTATCTGGCTCTACCCACATTTATAAAATGTCTCCATGTTTTTAACCTCACAGTTAAGATATATTTGGAGAGGGGGGTGTCAGTTTTTATTCAAGTATTCATCTACCTAGCTCTTGATGAGTGCTGCTTCAAAAGGCGTTTTTCCTAAATGCATCTTAAAATGCTTAGGAATGAAAACTATATTTCTGAGCTATGTCTGAGACTTGAGTAATTTACACTATCCTTTGCTGCTTGTGGGTAAGATTGGAGGAGGAAATGATTGAATTTTTGCTAGTAAAAGTCTGTTCTGTACAGTGGTGGCTGAGTTTCACTGAACATTAAGTTGCTTTAGTCCACCTTATGTTGGTACTTTATAAATTCTGTTTGCTCAGTTTTCCCATTTATTTTGGCACAGCTAGCAGGCACAGTTAAGTTAGACATACTTATTTATTGTTGGCAGCTTCATAGTTGTATGTAAAAGTAGCTTTTTCCTGTTGGCTTGCCTTGTTCCCCAAAGCCGGGTTAGGCAATTCAGTGGATTTGTTAAAGTTTCCTCCTCTTGGTCCTTAGGATATCAGTTTCCCCTAGTTCATTAGATGAATAAAAACTTTGTTCTGTAAATTTGAAACATCTCTGACTTCTGGTTGTGAGGACTTCATGTCAATGAAAATTAAGGTTAAAGACAGTGCCAGGCAGTCAAGCTGATGAGTCCTATATGGGAGTGAGGCATTGCCCAAAAAGCCAGTCAGGAGCCTCACTTTCAAAAGTGGCCCTGGGCACTGATGAATTACTGGAAACAGGAAGATGAGAACATATAATGTTTTTTTCAGCTAGTACATGGAATAACATTAATAGCAAGCACTCCATTACTTTTTTTGTTTGCTCTGTTCTGAAAGTCCCCTAATAACTGCTTGTTGTGGGAGGGTAGAAATGGTGGTGGGAGAGGGAGTAATAACATGTGGAGGTTAGAAGCAGTTTGTCAGATGAGTTCAGAGATGAGAAACGTTGTTAGTCTGTTCTGCCCTCTCTAGTGGCTGATGCAGAAACAGTAGCTTCTATAGTCTAGAAATCCTAAAAATTTAAGCAGTCATAGTGGTTCTGTAGTGATTGCACTGTGCCTCAGTTCAATTTGTTCACAATACTTGTCACACTCACCTATCTTTTTACTTTAATTTTTCCACTAATTTAATTTGTCCAGTTTAGTAATATTATTCCCCAAATGTAAAAAGTTTTCAGTGTGCATTTAAAACACCTTGGGAGTTCAAATGATGCACCCTAATTGATTTTACTTGAAAAGCAAACAGTATATTGTAAACACTTACTTCATGTGTGAAGCTGTAATACTAAAGGTGGATTTTTACTGTATTATTTGTATAAAAATTTGGGTTAGGATTATCCCAGAATGTAGCTACTATAGCCCCCTGCTGTGTGATAATGCAAATGGCATCTAATGCCTTAATGTGCTCGGCTTCTGAGAAAACACTGCATAGCATTGTATGTGATACTGAAAAAGTACTTTCAATACATCAGTGCTAACACTAGGCAAATGTTTTCAGGGCAGTTTCTATAGTCACTTGAAAATAATACTGAATTGCTGTAACTTAAATGACAGTGGATAGACTACTAACAAGCTTTTTTGTCTGAAGTTGTGATAATTGATACATCTTATTATTGAAGCTGATAGAAAGCAGCTTGCTGTTAAGAACATCTTTATCATGAACCCAGATCTGTTTATAAAAAGATAAACACATCAATTCCTATATTGACTGACCTAACATGATGATGTGGAAATAGTTATGCTACAATAGTTCATATTTAATTGGGTAGGTAAGTTTTTTTTTTTAATTTATTTGAAGTTTTTTGATGCGAAGTCACTATTCTATATCTGTATATTATGCATATTGCTCATTCAGCTAAGTTAAATTATGTATTACTATAGAATTAGGCAAATCTATAGTATTTAAATATGATGTAAGGAACACTTACCTATTTCCTTGCTACTACTGTTGATCACACAAATGAACTCATAAATGGGTGTCTAAGCACAAGCATATTGGTTCAGCACAAATTGGATTGTTTGACTTGCAGAAACTGTTACAAAGTCTGTTTTGATGAACAGAGAAACAAGGTAACAGATTGTGGGTTTTTGTTTGTTTTGGAAGATAAATACTTCACACATGAGCTGACAATGAATTAAGTCAATAAACATGATGTAGAGCTTGTTATGAATTTGACTAGTTTAACCAAGGTTTCATTGGCTCTTCATCACTACACACTGATGCGTCACACGTATATGTGAAATACTCTTTGGTTAACTTCATGAGATGTGGTCTAAATGTCATTTTAACCTTGTATAACAATATACAATTGCTACTTTCCTTTCTAACACTACATTAAGTAGTGGACCTTCTCTTTCAGCTTATCATAAAGCAAGTGTCCTCACAGTGCAGGAAGCCTCGATCAAGAGACACTGGCTATACATTGTAACAAGCTAAAAGTTCTTTAATTGAAGTACATCAGCTGGTTTTTTGTGGGGTTTTTTGGGGGGGGGAGTTGAGGGGTTTTTGGCATGCACAGGATGGAGAACTTAAGTCTGTTTGTCTCCATTTCAGCGTTTGCTTTTTTTTTTCATTATAATATTTACGTTGCAATCCTTACCTGATATTGGATTAAATTCATTGCTGGCAAAGGGATAGGCAACAGCCTTTACTTCAGTAGTTGCACCATTCAAGAGATATATAGTTATATTAAAGGTAAATTCAATATGTTCTGAGTTTCTCTAAATGTTTCTGCATTTGAAATGCAGAAATGTGACATTTTTATGCACAGTTGCTGGAAACATTCTGAGCAATGTTAGTTGATGGCTAATAGAATAGCTGTATAACTAAGAATGTGGTGGCCTACCTTCTAACAGAAAAGCGTAGGCCCTCTTTGAGACTATAGAAGTAACTGGCAGTAACTTTCTGCCTAAGTTCTAATATAAATCTTAAAAATCTGACTTCTGAATGGTTTGCATTTCAGAACAATTCTTAGTCTTCATTGAAATGAGACTAAATTCTGGTTATAAGATACCACTTAGAATGACTAAAGAGCCTGAGACAGCTGGAGTAGAGTACCACCAACCTGTCTTACAGGCATAATTAAAAAAATCCAGACCAGGGCAGGCTGGAGATGTGTAACATATAGTGCGTAACATACAGTGCCATGTAACACTTAACATTTCATTTTTAATGAATAAACTATGTAAACTTGCAGGACTTCAGTGTACACATTCCTTGTCCTTGAGAGGGTTTTACTGTACACCTAAAAGTACACAATGAAATGTTCTATAGAGACATGGAATTTATAAACTGCATTTTAAAACCATAGAATAGCCATGCAAGGGTTCTTGAGGATATCATTTTGTCTACTTTAATCTTTCTTAGCCTATTTTTAACAAATAGATTTATCTATGTAGTTTGAACATAGGTAGTCTTCATTTTAATCTGCAGTAGCCTCGACAACAGGGTTAAGTCAACCTAAGTTAAGCAGGAGTCGATGTAGCTTAGGTCAACTTATTGCAGTGTCTACTCCTTGCCAGGTTTCTCCCATCAACTTACTTCTGCTTCTCATTCCGGTGGAGTACCGAAGTCAATGGGAGAGCGGTAAGCTGTCAATTTAGCAGGTCTCCACTAGACCTGCTAAATGGACCCCTGGTGGATTGATCACCAAAGCATTGATCCATGGTAATTTTAGACAAGTCCTTAGAGTAGGGCAGTACTGAGACGAGGTGCTCTAATAGGAATTGGTTTATTTGGGGAAATATGCAGGGGTGCGGGGAGAGTACAAAGTCTAGTAATAAACAAAGCAGTAATGAAGATGACATGAAATATAAACCTAGCCTGTTCATGAAATCAGTTACATTATCTCTTGCAGTTCCTACTATCTCCAGTGTTTTAAAATCTAATCTGTAGATCTTCTTAAATAAGATAGAGAATCCAAGATCCAGAACTAACAAGAAACTTCTGCTTACAGTAGGCTGTAATGACTGTATGTTAAACTGTGGTGAACCTCTCTGACATAACCTAGCTCTGAAACCTCCTTGTTCTTTTTCTGCTGTTTATATTGGGGAAGGAAATGCATATTCCCTTCCTCCTCCCACAACTCCCCAACCCCAAAATCTCATGCCATCCTTCCTATTGTGGGACAGGGGACTTTAGAATACTGCACGTGCTCCTGGTCCAAAGATGTGTTCTGCATCTGACTGAAGAGGTGTTCTTCCTTTCCTCTTACCAGGTATTGAATATATTGCTTTCATATGATCTCAAACCCTTGTTGGTTTAAGAATCAGTAATCAGAAAGCTACGAAGCAGTCATGGCTTTCACACTCTAAAAAGAAGCACATCACTGCTAATATAACTACATTACTTCACCATGAGAGAGAATTTTTTTATTCCTTAAGGCTGAGTTTTAGATGTAATTTTTCCCCACTTGCCCTAAACTACTGTGGAGTGCTAAGCTGTTCCTGGGTTTCTTTCCAGTGGTGGCTATGCTTCAGTGTGAAGAAAATTGTCGCTATGCAAAGTTTTGTATACCAGTGTGAATTTGTAAAGTGGTTTCAGACATGAAAAGTACCATAAGCAAAACTTGTAACTATGTACAGCAGTGTCTTAATCTTGTTTACTGTAGTTGAGCTTGTTTTACTTAATTCTTTATACCCTGCCACTGTAATTCATACTTTATGAATGGGCTCTGAAACATAATATATATTTCCTTATGCTGGTTAATGGTCCTCGCTACATCCTTGAAAGACTAGTACAAATAAAAATTCCCTTTGCTCTTGTGCATTCCCTTTGCTCTTGTGCATTCACTGTAAATGGGCTTTGCAGACTGTAATTGATATGACCCATCAAAATTATCAAGTATTTAAGGGTTATTTGTTGTCCATTTGACTTTAGTTGCAGGAAATATTGGAGGGGGCAGACAATTTATTTAATGACAAATGTTGAGATTCAACAAAGCTCTATAACAATTGTCAACATCACATATCAATTTAAGGCTATTCACTGTTTATTTTGAGTTCTCAAGCAGCATTTTTCTTTGCCTATCTGAATTTTCTATTAAAAGCAAAAATTCTTGATCATTTTGTGTGTATGGTGTAATGGATTATCAACATTTAAGGATAAAAATACAATGCTTCTGAGCCTAATGATAAGCAGTTCAATGGCTTATGTCGGGTGTTCCCCTCTTGGGGGAGGTAGGGAGAAGGAAGGCCAAGGAAAAATGAGGCCAGATTCCTGTGATAAAGTGTAAATATCCAGGTTTATATGTGAAGCTTAAGCTAAATATGTTGCATATTGAATAAATGTTTGTATTAATTTTTATTGATATTGTAATCTTTTTTGCTAATCTTAATTAAAATGAAAGCTCTCTATTCAAAACAACTGATCAATGTCCACATAAAATAATCCTCATTATGGATATCAGTGTAGGCTCATAATGCATTGCACTTTGCATTCCCATCTTTCTTCACTTTGCAGAAGTGTCAAGTAACAAACCAGCACAGACAGTTCTTTGATCCAGCTGTGCTGGCAAGCCTTAACTCTACTTCTGCTTAGCAAAGCTCTACCCAGACAGCTCCAAAAAATTTGGCTGATTGACAGCTCTGAGGAAAATGTAAGGCCAAATCATGTCACAGTAGCAGTTACAGTAGACACTTCGGGATAAATATCTGAACAAATGGAAAATACCACACTGACCTACATGTGCTGGATTATCTGTAACTTGACCTGCTTTCATTCCTACCATGCTAAATAGTAGGAGGCTGCTCTGATTAGACCCTTACCAGGGGGGAAAAACAGCTAGTTGAAGCAGAAGCCATTAGTTTTCAGAATTATGTAGGATTTATGAGCGATGTCCTCTTTATTCCAGAGCAACTCCAGCTACGTAGGTTTGACAGTTCAGTTTTGTAATTGCTTGACCATTTGGATTATCAATTGAACACTGATGTGTAATAAACCTTCAGAAGTAGCACAGATGAATATTAAAAAAAAACAAGAGAAACTGCAATCAACAAAAGATTACTAACAAGGGGATATTCAAAAGCATCAGTTTAAGTTGGACCTTTGTAGTAGTTAAAACTGCTAGGTTATTCAGAAACCTTTGCAACTACCCACTATTTCTAGTGTCTCCCCCTCCTCCCCATGATTTTCTCTTACTTTTGGCTAATATATTTAATGCTAATGTGGAGGGTATGTTATAAATTTGCTTGCTGTTACCTTCCTGTCCAGAATGTGTAGATTGTAATCTATGGTAGCCTGTTTTTATTTTTTATATACATTTTATAAAAAAGATGAGTTTTTAGTTGCAGGAGTCAGATACGTAGCTGCATGGCTTCCCTGCTGCTTGGTGCATCTATATGATACACTTCCAAAAATGCCTCCATTAGTAGAGGAGGAAAAGAAATCACTGGCTTTTTTACCTTCTAAAGAAGTAAATATACTGTTCAATTGTCTACCACTGTCTTAAAACATCTCTTCATAAGGTCAGCTGTGCTGAAAAGCTTACGTTCTGGTCAAAATATAAAGAGATAAATGCAGTACTGCATCTGTTAGCAAATTGAGAAGCTTTAAAGGCACTGACTAGAGAGATTCACTGTGAACAGTTTACTAATCAAGGATTAAACACGATCTCTAAATCTGCAACAAAGGCCATAAAAAGACTATAATTTACAGTGGTACTTCCCTCAGCTTGGGCCTTTCATTAGCATCTAAAATCATTACAACTAGAAATTAAAGAAATTCTGTCTTTAGCATGATTGGGGAATGTTCAACATTCAGATGTTACTACAGTAATTGACTAAAAATGGAACTGAAAGTGTACTAGAGTAAGCATAGCATTCCAGTTCCCCTTTCAAAGCTTTAAAAACATCTTGTTGAACACACAGATAAAATGTAGGCACATCTAACAATTAGGACTGTCAAGCGATTAAAAATAATTGTGATTAATCATGCAATAAAATAATAGAATAACATTTGAAATATTTTTGGATGTTTTCTACATTTTCAAATATATGGATTTCAATTACAACACCGAATATAAAGTGTAAAGCGCTCACTTTATATTTTTGATTACAAACATTTGCACTGTAAAAAAAGATAGTATTTGTTCAGTTCACTTCATACAAGTACTGTAGTGTAATCTCTTTATCATGAAAATGCAACTGACAAATGTAGATTT
The DNA here is from genome assembly GCF_965140285.1 of Lepidochelys kempii. Taxonomy (NCBI): domain Eukaryota; kingdom Metazoa; phylum Chordata; order Testudines; family Cheloniidae; genus Lepidochelys; species Lepidochelys kempii. The sequence continues at coordinate 183,626,533 of NC_136380.1, forward strand.
TATTTTTTTTTGTACATAACTGCACTTAAACAAATCAATGCAAGACTTTACAGCCTACAAGTCCACTCAGTCCTATTTCTTATTCAGCCAGTTGCTCAGACAAACAAGTTTGGTGCTGCCTGCTACTTGTTCACAATGTCACCTAAAAGTGAGAACAGGCATTCGCACGGCACTGTTGCAGCCAGCGCTGCAAGATATTTACATGCCAGATGTTCTAAAGATTCATACGTCCCTCTGCTTCATCCACCATTCCAGAGGACATGCATCCATGCTGATGACAGATTCTGCTCGATAACTATTCAAAGCAGTGCAGACTGACACACATTCATTTTCGTCATCTGAGTCAGATGCCACCAGCAGAAGATTGATTTTCTTTTTTGGTGGTTCAGGTTCTGTAGTTTCCGTATCGGAGTGTTGCTCTTTTAAGACTTCTGAGAGCATGTTCCACACCTCATCCCTCTCAGATTTTGGAAGGCACTTCGGATTCTTAAACCTTGGGTTGAGTGCTGTAGCTATCTTTAGAAATCTCACGTTAATACCGGCTTTGCGTTTTGCCAAATCTGCAGTGAAAGTGTTCTTAAAATGAACATGCGCTGAGTCCTCTGAGACTACTATAACATGAAATATATTGAGAATATGGGTAAAACAAAGACAGATATACAATTCTTCACCAAGCAGTTTGGTCACATGTAATTAATGCATTTTTTAAGTGTGCATCATCAGCACGAAAGCATGTCCTCTGGAATGGTGGATGAAGCATGGAGGGACATATGAATCTTTAGCGCATCTGGCACGTAAATATCTTGCAGTGTCGGCTGCAACCGTGCCATGTGAACGCCTGTTTTCACTTTTAGTTGGCATTGTGAACAAGAAGCACGCAGCCTTAACTCCTGCAAATGTAAACAAACTTGTTTGTCTGAGTGATTGCCTGAACAAGAAATAGGACTGAGTGGACTTGTAGGCTCTAAAGTTTTGCATTGATTTGTTTGAGTGCAATTATGCAACAAAATATTTTACATTTGTCAGTTGCATTTTCATGATAAAGAGTTTGCACTATAGTACTTGTATGAGGTGAACTGAACAAATACTATTTATTTTTTGCAGTGCAAATATTTATAATCAAAAATAATATAAACAGCAGTCTATGCTTTGTATTCGGTTTTGTAATTGAAATCAATATATTTGATGTAGAAAAACATCCCAAATATTTAATACATTTCAATTGGTATTCTGCAGATTAAAACTACGATTAACTCAAAAATTAATTGTGTGAATTAACTGCAATTAATTGATCTCTCTAATAATAATATAACAAATGCTGGCCTGGTGGCAGGTGCTTCCCAGTATTGTATGGGCCAGCAGGGGCTGGGAACAATGCTGAACAGGCAGTGACCTCCATTCCTGTGAATGGCTGAGCACACTTCATCTCAACTCTCCAACTAAAGGATACCTACAGGATCGAAATGGAGTTGCTCTCACCCTCAGTCCAAACAAAAAAGTAGCATGTATAATATGGGGGAAAATGGATTTTTACAACTTACATAAGAATGTGGAGAACTGCTAGCCCGCAACCTATTTTGGTTGATTTAAAATAACAAGAAGGGGTCTGATTTGATACCTTCCCTCCCCACTTCCATTAAGTATAAGTGGGACCTTTCTTCCCCACCCCCCATAACTTTGCAGGCTTCACGCTCACTTTATTCTTTTAACTACTAAAATCAAAGCCTGGAATCGGACATCTGACTTAAATCTTAATTTGTCAAGTCAGAAATGAGAACTAGCACAATACGCAAGATTTTTACCATTTTTCAAATTTAAAGTAACGTGTACAAATTGTAGGCCAACAGCTGCCCAAGAGGTGTCAACATCAAGATTTCCCATGTTATGTGACATCTCTTCACACTGGTATAGGTGGTTAGATTTAAATCAGTGACTCAAATCACTGATGTAATTATTTAAATTGGGAAACCTCAGTTTAAATGATCAGTTTTCATTTTTATTTGTACATTATCTAAAATTTTCCTAAAATTCTCAGTGGTTAGTAGCCATTTTAAAAACTTGTTTGGCAAATAAATATAGTCTTTACACAACTTGGTGCTGCTTACGCTAACATGTATGATGCATCATGACTAGCTATTCACTATTTAAGCAATTATGTAGCTTAATTTACATTTATGCAGATTCTTAATTTTTACATTTTTATTACAATAGAAAATGGTGAGTAATACATTTATTTGACTTTTGATTCATGATGTGTGCCAAGCTCTGCATTTACTTGAATTTCTATCTTATTTTAATTTTATTTTTAGTGAGCTAGAAACAACTTTTTCCCAAAGTTATCAAAACATGCTTTGCATATGAAAGGAAGCATTCACTCTAGATAGTGAATTGAACTCATAGTGACTGAAATTTATGTTCTATAGAGTTCAGAAGCAGTAGATGTTATCTTCTCACACCTAATTTTTATTTGTAGCTTGGAAGAGGAAAATAAGTCTTCCTGCTCTTAGACTCCTATTTATAGTGTCTCAGCTTTGAATGAACTAGTCATTTGAACTGAACTAGTTGAATAAACTGAAGAAAAGATTCTCTCTGCACCTGCAGAAGAGGTTACTGCTGTCAAAAGCTGGTTAAGCACTTCAACAAACTCCAGTAACTCCAAATAAAATTGGGTGCTCAGCATAGCCCCTGGCATCATGAGATCCAGTGGTTACCCTTGAAAAATAGGCTATGGGGTGCTAATAAAGTAATCTATCACCCCTGTGATGTTGCACCCCATAATGCTTTATGGAATATGCTTATGAATGTATATATGACATAACCAGAATGTTTTATACTACCAATGCAATGTAACATATCTCCGTAAAGGTTATGATCTACTGAATACATTCCTCCTATTTGTATGAATGTATCATTTTTGTACTTGAAGTTATGAATATTGGCTGTATACTTGTTTGATTTTAAATAGGTCTTAGTAAGGCATTTGGTCGGCTTCTTTAGAGAGGAATGTGCAAGTTAAGTGCCCAATCAAGAAACACTTAACAGACAAAGGATCTTGGAAAGCACCAATTCACATAAATCTACCTGAGGACTTTCAAGGTAGCATGTGAACAATATTCTGCTGCCTGTAAAAACTGAGTTATGCGTGGACATGTGACTTGCCCATGTGACTCCAAAACTCCATCTTGGAGCTGGACTTTGCAGACCCTTCCATTTTGTCTTCATCTGGCTCAAGAGAGAGCCTCTCCACCCCCAAAGGATATCTGAAAGAAATTGGAGCAAAGGACAGTAACCGGATGGGGGTGGGGGGTGAGTGATTGCTGGACCCAGGCTAGAAGGAGACTAGTTTGTAAAAGGAAGCTTACTGGAACCACCTCTGAGGGTGAGGTTTTGTCTGTATTCAGGTTTTTTTTTTAACTGTATTAGGCATAGACTTGTGTGTTTTTGTTTTTTGCTTGGTAATTAATTTTGTTCTGTCTGCTATTACTTGGAACCACTTAAATCCTACTTTCTGTATTTAATAAAATCACTTTTTACCTATTAATTAACCCAGAGACTGTATTAATACGTGGGGGAGCAAACAGCTGTGAATACCTCTCTATCAGTGTTATAGAGGGCAAACAATTTATAAGCTTTATACAATGTAGAACAGGTTTATTTGTGGTTTGGACCCCATTGGGAGTTGGGCATCTGAGTGTTAAAGACAGGAACACTTCTTAAGCTGCTTTCAGTTAAGCTTGCAGTTTGTGGGACGTGGTTCAGACTTGGGTCTGTGTTTGTGGCTGGCAAGCGTGTCTGGTACAACCAGGCAGGGCTCTGGAGTCCCAAACTGGCAGGGAAAGCTGGGACAGAAGTAGTCTTGGCACATCAGTTGGCAGCCCCAAGGGGGTTTCTGTGATCCAACCCCTTACTGTTCTTCCTGAGGTACCAGTTGCCAGGGTAGTCTAGGAAATACTTGGAGGACATGGATATGACATTCCAAGAAAGTGATTGGCATGGGCAGTGTTCTTTTCAAAACAAAGTATCTTTTATTCTTTTTTTTTTAAATTTAACTAATAATCTCTACTACAATGTAATCCAAAAACATGAATTAGACATGACCTTTGTTGCATTCAGGGGATGCTGAGGGATCCCAAGGGATGTGCTGCCTGCCACAGCCCCCATTGGCCTGCAGTGGCGAACCGCAGCCAGTGGGAGCTGAGATCGGCCAAACCTGCGGACGCAGCAGGTAAACAAACCAGTCCAGCTCGCCAGGGGGCTTAACCTGGTGGGCTGCGTGCCAAAGGTTGCTGATCCCTGTTATAGAGTATTCTCTTGGTCTCACAAACACTTTCCCTTTTAGGCTTTATTCAAATAAAACAGTATTTTTGTATAGTACACTACATAGTGTATAATATACAGCTTAACGACCAATGTCAAGTAGACGGAATTTTTTTGACAGTAAAGCCGAAGTTCCCCCCCCCCACATAATTGGTGCCTTGTAGTTACACTCCCCTGGGGGGGGTCTGTATAGATTTGAGAAGTAGTTGCTACAGCAACATGTGGCTTGTGGGAATGGCAAACCATGGCTATGGGGAGCTGCGGGGGCCATGGCTGCGGACAGTCAACATAAACAACATATTTTGTGGCCCACCAGCAGATTACCCTGATGGGCCATGTGCTGAAGGTTGCCGATCCCTGGTGTAAACTTTTGGAGTTGTCCTGTTTACATATGATCTGTAAATATGAGGGGAATAATCGACATGAAAATGATTGAACTTCCATTTTCTGTGTTTTTGCTGTTCTGCTTTTTAAATATTATTCAAACTTGAATCCTTAATCCTACTGTGAGTGGGGAACTGGCAGCATGATGACACAGTAGTAAAGAAATAAAGAGAATGCATGCAGAAAAACTTGTATGTACTGAAGTGAGTTTTTAAATTGTTCTCCTGAGGCTCTTATGACCTACTGCTTGTTATGAATATCAACAAATACTTTTGAGACACATGTGAGAACCTAATATCTCAAGCTAATGTGTGATTCTTTTATATTAAAGACAACTGCTCTAACAGTGCTATTTACAGAAAAAAGGAAGGTCCTTGGTAATAAAGATAAATGAAATCTGTGCAGTCATAGGCTATATTTGCACCATACCAATTGTATATTTAGAATATACAGTTTAAGCTTTTTTGCATTAAACATGTTCATATTACTTTGGTAAGGTGTTCTAAATCAGGTGCTTCCAAAATACTGGGAAACCCATTACTACAGTTAGCAGCAGAAAAGGAGGTTGGTCCTTCATGTTATAATAAATCTGTGTAACTTCTAGATTTTATTCAATCTACACTTAGATTACAAAAGTAAATCAATGAATAATAGATACTTGAAAACTTTTATATAGGGAACTAGGTGGTGCTGTTCTTTCATCTTTGTATCTTAGCTGAATTCTTAAGAACTGTCTCAGAACATCAGTCTGCTTTTTTCTAAAGAGGAATTTGGCTATATAACATAGAGCTAAGAAACAGTGGGCCCATGAAAGCTTATGCTCTAATAAATTGGTTAGTCTCTAAGGTGCCACAAGTACTCCTGTTCTTTTCGCGGATATAGACTAACACGGCTGCTACTCTGAAACCTAAAATAACTAGTTTATTGTAGAATACATTTGTGTTCATAGATTCCTATCCAGATCTAAAACACAGAATTTACACAGAAATAAAATGAATACTTGCTTTCTAGTATTAGCAGTATTCAGTAATAAATCTCAAGCTTTCTCGAATCCAGATAGTTACATATCAGGTAAAGAAATGTAAACTAGAATAATGGTTTGTTCAGTGATATCTCCATGTCTAGATTCAGTAATCTAAACCCTAAGGATATCATTTTGTAGCTTCTTTACATTGTGGTATGCAATATCAGTATTTCATTGATCTGAGAAGAGAGCTTTTGTTCACACTTGGGTGTTTTTAAAGAGTATTGCAGATTTTGCTCTTCCATCTCTGGGTCTTTTTTTCCCTAGTCTATTTCTTGTCTTTGTGATGTGGTGAGTTTTCTATTATTTCAACATTCTAGTCATCCTTTCCAGTGTCTCCTGTTTTTAGTAAGGAGAGAATTGGATATAAATATGCTGTCTATTTTGCACCATAAGCTGAAACGTGACTTCACTTACAGTTCAGCTTAGTTTACTTTTTGAAGCAATTTTTGTTTAATGTAGGTCTCAGAAGTGTAGCAGTTACCTTCTAAACCTGTATTGTCAAAGCACAATACCCATCAAGGTCAGTCTCCCCTGTGTAGAGTGGGGTTTTCACATTTGGCTGAATTGCTGCCATAAATCTTAATTAAGCTTAAACTAGATCTATTGATCCAAATCTCTCTCGTGAAGTACAAAAAGAATCTTGCTTCTAAACAAGCATATGTTGAACAGGCTTTGAACTGTTAAGACGGTTAGTTTGGTTTTTTCAGTCTCTTCCATGTAACACACTTGCTTCCCTACATCTGCCCCCATAGGAATCTGTCCCTGCACCTCCACTTCCATTTAGCCTCTGACCTAGTCATTCCTCCCACCACCAGCACTTCTGAACCCCAATCTATGTGACTTCCACCCAGCAGCCCCATATGCCCTGCTCTCTGCGCTCTTCTCTCCCCTCCCTCCCCCCTCCCCCCCCACGCATATGCTGTGCATCCTCACCTGACTCTGTGTGGGCAGGGTGCTGAGGAATGAAGCCTTTTCTCCTGCCTCTCAGCTGCTGGCTGGCTACATTCTGTTTCGGCAAAATAGCAGCCCTTGGTGAGCAAAAAGTGTAACTGCAGTGTCTCTCCAGCAGAATGTATTTTCTGCACAGAAAACAGGGTGACCAAGCAGCAAGTGTGAAAAATCGGGATGGGGTGGGGGGTAATACAGGGCTGGCCTTACCATGAGACGAACAGAGGCAGCCGCTTCAGGTGCCAGACTGGGGAGGGGGGGGCACTAGAACCCAGAGTGTAGAAAATTGTTTGCTGCTGGTGCGTATGTATTCTCTCTGCACTAGATGCACAGAGATGGTGGAATCCTGTGCTGGAGGAAGGAGGGCATGAGACATAACAGGCAGGCAGGAGAAAAAGTGAGAGGGAATAACAGAAAGCAGCAGGAGCTGCAGGGAGAGAGAGGAGGAGGAGCCTCTTATGTACCTCTCTAGCACTCCCAGGAGCTGGACTGATTAACACCAGCTTCTCAGGGAGCTTAATCTTTCCTGCAGCTTCCCTGAACCCACTTGAGGAGAACAGGCAGTCAACTGAAGTAGTAGGAGCCAGTTAGGCCCTTAAGACACTGATATCTTCCCTCACTCAGGCCCTGCGACCAACCTGCTTATTTGTCCCCTTCAATGGAGTATTGAGAGCCACAATAGCTGGCACAGAACAGCAGTCATGAGTGAAAGAAGAAAACGCCCCTGTGGGGTAGCATTCAGAAAAAAGACAAGCTTCCTTTCCTTTCATCTAAGCAAGAAGGATCTCTCCTGAGATACACAGACACAAATGTTCACGGTGAGCCTTCCAGCCCCAGTGAGGATGTGAGTGGGGAGGAGATGCCTGATCTTCCAGTTGGTCAGAGTGCAGGTGACCTGGCAGCTACTGCAGCATCCATATCTTCATCTCAAATGGATGTAACCATGCACATTCGCGAAGAAAAGTGTAGATCAGAGAAGAGTATGGTGGAGGCGCAAGAAACAGCTGATGCTCAGTTTAGTTCCGTAAGTCTAGAGGATCCAGGACCTTGGACCCACTTGAGCAGTAGCCTGAGGGACTTCCTTGTACTGCATGGGCCACAGCAAGTGAAAAACTTCATGTTCCCCAAAGACAATGAACATAGAAGTTTCCATCCAACACATTACTGGTGTGAAATCCCCAATGGTGACAAAGTGGAGAGGCCATGGCTTATGTACTCAAAACCCCAGAATGCTGGATACTCTTTTTGTTGCAAACTCTTCCAGTCTAATATTCCAGCCACATTGGGTTCTACAGGAAGAAAGGACTGGAAAAATCTGACTAGAAATCTGGCATGCCATGAGAAGGCAGCAAATCACCAGAGAACATTCCATAGGTGGAAAGAGTTTAAGAAGAGACTAAGATTAAAGGCCACCATAGATGATCAGCATCAAGAGAATCAGATACTCTTTACTGGCAAAATGTTCGGAAAAGGCTCGTGGCCATTGAGAATGCTTGCTACCCAAAACCTAGCACTGTGTGGCACTTCAGATCAGCTGTATGTGCCAAACAATGGAAACTTCCTTAAAATTGTGGAGCTGATGGCTGAGTTTGATGCTGTACTCCAGGAGCGTCTAAGAAGAGTCACCACCCAAGAAATGTGCACACACCACTACCTTGGAAAAACAATTCAAAATGAGAACATACAGTTACTGGCAACAAAAGTCAAACAGAAGATAGTGGCAGATCTGAAGTCAGCAAGATATTACTCTGTTGTTCTGGACTGCACACCTGACGTCAGCCATATGGAATAAAATACTTCAATGGTGTGTTTTTTGTAACAAAAACAGAACCTAGTGAAAATGTCCCTGCAATGGTGACTGTCAGAGAGCATTTTCTAGAATTTATTGACATTGATGATACTACAGGAGTTGGTAGGACAAATGTGCTTCTTAAAAAGCTGGAAGATACGGGAATTGTGATAGCTGACATGAGAGGTCAGGGCTACGATAATGGTGCCAACATAAAAGGAAAGAACAGAGGAGTGCAGACACGGATCCAAGAGTTAAACCCTTGAGCCTTTTTTTGTCCCATGCAGTTCTCATTCATTCAACGTGGTGGTCAGTGATACAGCATCCAGCTTCTAGTGAGGCTGCTGAATTTTTTAATGTAATTCAAAGCATCTATGTAGTTTTCTCTGCATCAACTAATCTATGGCAAATTTTGAAGCAACATCTGGGAACATCCCCTCTGACATTGAAACCACTGAGTGCCACACGATGGGAAAGTCGAGTGGAGATGATAAAGCCTATCAAACACCAAATTGGGAAGAGAGATGATGCCATAGTTGCCATTATGGCATCGTGGTGGGGTGGCTGCCCCACTCCTGCAGGCAGGGGTTAAAAGCGGCCAAGCTACGCTGATTGGGGAAGCAGACGCAGCTGTGGCCAGCTCAATTAGGGCCCAGCTGGCCCTGATAAGAGGGCTGTGGGCCAGAAGCTTGAGGAGTCTCACTCTAGATTTGGAGTGGGGAGGTCTAGCTGCCTGGGAGTAAGATACCTGAGGCAGAACAGTGCTGGGGAATAGGGCAAGGGAGCTGGGGAGCTCCAGCCTGGTAAACCCCCAGCCTGACAGCTGGCTCAACCTCCTTGCCAATGAGTGGCCATGACAAACTGCAGTTTGCCCCAGTGAGCAGGGGCTAGATGACGACTGGCAGTAGCCACTGAGGCAAGCTGGGTGAGAGGGTTGGGGGTTCCCTTGGGAGGGGAGACCCAGAGAGTGGTGAGGTACTGCTGGGGCAGCACCCCAAGGTAAAGGGCACCAGGGTCTGGGAGGGACACGGGGCCAGCAGCAGGTGAGACACCGGCCAGTAGGAGGCGCTCTGTATGCTGGAGATCTAATTCCAGAGACTACCAGCAGGAGGCACCACGCCGGTGGGTTGTCGGTTCGCTACAGGAGGATAATGCTATGACAGGAACTGTTTGTGGGAGAACAGTGGCAGAGGGAAATGGAATCCCCAGAAACATACATCACTTCAAATTTCTGTGTGGCTTAGTGTTGTGGCATGACATACTGTTTGAAATAAATATTGTAAGCAAGAGACTCCAAGATGTTCACCTTGATATATCTGGAGCAATGGAACAACTGGACAAAGCAAAGTCATACCTACAGTCTTACCGGTCAGATGAGGGATTTCAAAATGTTCTGAAGAGTGCACAGAAGGTGGCAGAGGAATTTCACTATGAAACTATTTTCCCACCCATTGAGGAATAAGTCACCGAAGAAGACAGCATTTTGATTACGAGGCACAAGATAATCCCATAAGAGACCCTGAACAACAATTCAAAGTTGAATTCTTTAGCCAGGTGCTAGATTGTGCAATACAGTCAGTTGAAGACCGTTTCATGCAGCTCAAGGAACACAGCAGTATATTTGGGATGTTGTATGATATTCCAAAACTCCTCACTATACCTGAAGAAGACCTACACCAGTAATGTAGGGCACTAGAGACCATGTTGACACCTGAAGGCATGCACGATATTGATGCGAGTGATTTCTGTGGTGAACTGAAAGCCCTTTCAAGATACATTTCAGCAGGATCAACTCTAAAGGCTGTTCTGGAATATATGTGCACAAATAAGATGACCACCCTCTTTCCAAATGTTTTTGTTGCTCTGTGCATACTTCTAACACTTCCTGTAACAGTTGCCAGTGGAGAACGCAGCTTCTCCAAGCTGAAATTAATAAAAACACATCTACGCTCCACAATGACACAGGAGTGGCTGGTCGGCCTTGCAACCATCTCAACAGAGCATGAGCTGGCCCAGACCGTGGACCTTCAGCAGGAAGCAGTTCAAATCTTTGCAACCAAGAAGGCACGGAAAGCACCGCTTTGATTATTTAAACAGATAAAAATGTCAGTGTTTATTATGCAGACAAGAAAAGTTACATTTGCTGTTCAGGAGTTTGAAAGTTAAGTGTTACTTAAAATTTTTCAACAAGGCATTTTAAGTTCTCCTTTTTTGGAGTAGGCAGCAGAGCGGTACCATCAGAGGAATAGAACAGGAAGAAGGCAGAATTGAGACCTTTCAAAGTTTTGGCCCAAGCGAGGGTGCATGGGGGCGTCATTTGAGCTCCCTGCCTCAGGTGCCAAAATGTTGTGGGCCAGCCCTGGTTAATAAGAGCCTATATAAGAAAAAAGACCCAAAAATTGGGACTGTCACTGTAAAATCGGGTCACCCTAACAGAAGAAAATCTGAGGGATGTGAAATCTGCACATGTACAGTCGTGCAGAATTCCCCCAGGTGCAATTAATTTTCTGTCCTGGTTTAAACAATCCTTTTCTGCTTTCTGAGTTAGTCTCTTTTTTGCTTTATATTCACTTCTCCCTACTATTCCTTGGTCTTGCTTTCCTTTCTGTTACACCCTTCACCAGACAAGAGGGGAAATAACAGGAACACACAGCTATGCAGATTGTTACCTTGCAAGACTGGAATGTTACCTTGCAAGTCAATTTTTCAGACATACAAGACCTTGGTGGAGCTAACAGATCACACAGTATCCTCCTGTGTCTGCACTGTTGTCCAGGAAGTAGCAAAGCTGGGGAACCCAGCAGAATCTTTGTATACATTTTTGGAGTTGCAATAGGGTTGCCAGGTGTCCAGTTGTCAACCAGAACACCCAGTTGAACAGGGACCCTGGTGGCTCCAGTTGGCATCACTGACCGGGCCATTAAAAGTCCAGTCAGCAGTGCAGCAGGGGTCTGGGGCTAAGGCAGGCTCTTTGCCTGCCCTAGCTCCATGCAGCTCCTGGACACATGGACAGCCAGGGAGGCTCCACACGTTGCCCCTGCTCTGAGGGCTGGCACCGCAGCTTCCATTGGCCAGGAACCACGAGCAATGGGAGCTGCGGGGGCAGTGCCTGGGTGACAATAGGCATCATGCACCGTGCAGTGCCTCCCTGCCCGCCTATGTTTCAAGGGGCTGAAGGGACCTGGTGCCTGCATCCCCAGAGCCATGGTAAGCACCACCAGGACCCCACATGCCCTGCCCCAGCCCAGAGCCCCCTCCTGCACCAAACTCCCTCTGGAGCCCACACTCCCTAATGCCCTAGCTCTCTCCCACACCCTGAACCCGTCATTTTTGGCCTCACCTGGACCCCACACTCCAACCTCCTGCCCCAGCCCAGTGAAAGTGAGGGTGCAGGAGATCAAGTGATGGATGGAGGGAGCAGGGGCAGGATGTTCAGTTTTGTGTAATTAGAAAGCTGGCACCCTAGGCTGCAGTGAACTGTGCTCTGGGAGCTCAAACAGTTGTGTTGCTACAAATGCCTTAAAGTTTTTATTGGCTCAGGGCTTACCTTCAGGATGCATGCTTTGTGAAGTCACTGGTTAATGAAACTTTCTTGTGAAAGTCTGTAAGTCTCCCAGTCCCAAACTGAAGCACAGCAAGTATCCAGACACTGCTTTAGTGCTGTAAAAAGACAACTTGGACACTATATTTAACTTATGCAAAATCTTCATACATGCACATTATTTCAAGCATGCGAATTAACTCATATCAGACCTCTCACTAAGGTGTACTGCTAGCACTTTTGTGGGAACATAGGCCTGATCCTGTCAGGTGCTATTTCCTCAAGAACCTTGTGGATTTTGTATAACCTCTATACTAACTTGGTTCCAGAAACTAAGGGAACAATCTAACTATAAATGACTATTGGAAGTGTATTTACTAATGTTACTTTTAACATCTAGGATTCCTTAACTGAAATATTTTTTCCAATTTACTTTTTATCTCTAACAGCAATGTGCATATTCAGTCTCCCTGCTTCTTTATAATCAGTGAGTTACTTAAATTCTACCATCAGTGCTGCATGAAAGACCTACACAAGGTGAAAAACATTTTAAGTAGGTAATCTGACTCAAAGAACTCTGAGTAAGGGAACATATAGTATCAAACAAATTCTTACTCTCTGAAGTGACTGGATTTCAAGTTGTTATGCAGTGTTGTAATTGTCAGTCTCAGGATATTGGAGAGAAATAGTAGGTGAGGTAATTGTTTATTGGACCAACTTCTGTTGGTGTCTGTCACCAACAGAAGTTGGTCAATACAAGAAATTATCTCACATGTTTGGTCTCTGGATTTCAAGTTGCCCCTTTATAAGCCAGTGACAGATATATTTTAATGTTTCATGCTAATTAAACTATACACTTGCCTGACATTTCAAAACATCAGTTTGATCTATTTCAAAATAAACTAAAACAAAACCGTTACATTTATGCCAAACAAGACTTCCATTTTACATTAGCAGTTGGGTCCTTGGTCTTTCAGCAAAGCTATTCAAGCATCCTTTCAACACACAGGGAAAGGGTTCATGAAATAACTTGCTGTAAAAGTTGAACAATGCCATAAGAGTGAATTCAGGAGTGTGTTCTTAAGGGGTAGGATTCCTCCTAAAGTAAAGTGCTTTCTAAGAATCCAGTTGATCATAAAGATTGTATATTATTCCCTAACTCTGTTTGGCACCCAGACTGACTGTCCAACTAAGAGTTGTCCTTTAAGACTTGGGCATGTATCATCATGTGCTCCTATCTAAGAGCGTGACTCCAAGATGTGGAGATTACTTGCATTCTTAATCTCTTTAATGAGAGATCAAGGTGCCTAATGCCCCTTAGGATCAGACCCTTAATTATGAGGCATTTCATAATCATGAAAGTCTGATTTGTGTATGTAAAAACTTCATAGACCTTAATCTGTGGAGCAGGGACTCCTTCCATATGTGGTCAGTGCTTAGCATTTTGTATTGTTGTAGTATCTACAACTATTGCATAATTGTGCAAATCTTTATTCACTGGTGAGAATTTACATAAAAGTAGACCCAATTAAGTTGGTAGAGCTACTCATTTGAGTAAAATTTGCAGTCTGACTATAACAAACACTGCTGTACATAACTCATCTGTCATCCTGCTTTACATATTTAGTTATCTCATTAAAACAAGTTGTTCACTGAGAACTGAAATGCAGTGAGTAAAAGTTTGAATATGTTAATGTATGGTTCAGGCCAAATATTTTTGTACTAAAACAGAGCAGTGTATTCAAACTTTAACTCTGTAAAGAAGCTTTGAAGAGACATGGAATTAGAACCAAAAACCTTTCTAACTTAGTTTTAAACTCTACTCCAGATACTATTTCATACTGGATTTTTAAACTGATCTACTGTAGTCTTGTCTAATGGTCTGTCCTAATGTTTTTTCACTTAAAACATAATCTGTCCAAGGCAGGCTTAAATCAAAACCTTCATGGTTAGCATGAACAGTATTTTCACAAATGGCTTTTTTCTACCTATGCAGCGTGCATGGTTAGAAAATATATAATTCCTCCTGGTAGTGGCATGTCGCTCAAGCACTACTGCATTTTGACTGAACAGAAACAAAAGCTTTAGGCAGTGGTTATAGAACAACCCATACAAGTATAGCTCTCCTCTTAAAAAAAAAAACACGCTAGGTACATATTAGCATCTTACTACCAGTTACTGTTCGTAATCCCTTTTTAAAAGACTCCATTTGTACACAAGAATAGCCATATTCGTCAGACCAGTGGTCGATCTAGCCCAATATCCTGTTTTCTGAAAGTGGCCCACGCAGATGCTTCAGATGGAATTAACAAAACAGGGTAATTATCAAGTGTCCCAGCTTTGGATAGTCAGACTTTTGGGGCATCCAGAGCATGACGTTGCATTCCTGACTATCCTGCCTCATACCCATTGATGGATCTACCTTTCATGAACTCATCTAACTTTTTGAACCCTGTTAAACTTTCTACCTTCATAACATGCCCTGGCAATGAGTTCCACAGGTTGTCACTGCATTGCATGAAGTACTTCCTTATGTTCATTTTAAACCTGCTGCCTATTAATTTTAATCACATGACCCCTGGTTTGTATTATCTGAAGGAGTAAATAACACTTTTTCTCCACACAAATCATGATTTTATAGACCCCTATTGTATCCCTCCACCTTAGTTGTCTCTTTTCTAAGATGACCACTCAGTCTTTTAATCTCTTCTCATATGGAAGATGTTGAGACCCCCTAATCACTTTTATTGCTATTCTCTGTACTTTTTCCCAGTTCTAAGGTATCTTTTGAGATGGGGCAACCAGAACTGCACGCCATGTTCAAGGCATGCCTTGGATTTATAAAGTGGCATTTTGATATTTTTTTTTTATCTATCCTTTTCCTAATGCTTCCTCTAACATTCTGTTAGGGTTGTTTTTTTAGTGTGTGACTGCTACTGCAAATTGAGCAGATGTTTTTTGACAAACTATCCAGTGACTCCAAAATCTAATTCAGATCCCATCATTTTTTACCGATAGTTGGGATTGGAAAAATAAAAAAAAAAAGTGCATTCATTTGCACTTGTCAGCAGTAAATATCATCTCCCATTTTGTTACTAAGTCACCCAGTTTTGTGAGATCTGTGTAACTCTTTGCCGTATGCTTTAACTATCTTGAGTAATTGGTATAGTCTGCAAATTTTGCCACCTCAAAGTTTACCACCTCTTCCAAATCATTTATGAACATGTTGAACAGCACAGATACTGGGGGGACTCCTCTATTTACTTCTCTCCATTATAAAATCCGATGACTGATTCCTGGCCTTTCTTTCCTGTCTTTTAACTGCTACAGATTCATGAGTGAATCTTCCCTCTTTTCCCATGACTTAGTTAGTTTCCTTAAGAGACATAGGTGAGAGACCTTGTTAAAGGCTTTTTGAAAGTCCATATACAATGTAACCACTGGATCACTCTTGGCCATTTGCATATTGACCCCCTCCATTAATTCTAATAGATTGGTGTGGTATGATTTCGCTTTACAAAAGCCATGACGACTTTTCCCCCAACATATTGTGTTCATCAGTCTGATAATTCTGTTCTTTGCTGTAGTTTCAGCCAATTTGCCTGATACTGTAGTTACGTTTTCTAGCTTGTAGCTGCCAGGATGGCCTCTGGAGTCTTTTTAAAATTGGCATTACATTAGCTATCCATCAATCATCTCTTACAGAGGCTGATGTAAGTGATAGGTTATATACCAGAGTTAGTAGTCCTGCAGTTTTGTATTTGACAAATTCAACAGTAGTTGGTCACCAGGACAAGGTAGTCCTCACCCGAGAGTGCTGAAGGAGTTAAATTTGTTCCAAAAATTAGAACAATTTTTGGTTTTGTCTTTAGTGAGTTGCTCTTCAAATTTTTTTTTGGCCTACCTTCTTATATTTGATTTTCCAGAGTTTATGCACCTATCTTTCTCAGTAGGATTTGACTTCCAATTTTTAAAGGTTGCCTTTTTGTCTCTACCCACCTCTGATTATTCTGCTGTTTAGCTGTGGCAGCACTTTTTGGTCCTCTTAATTGTTTTGTAAATTGGGGTATACTCTTAGTTTGAGCCTGTTATGGTGTTCTTAAATAGTTTCCATGCAGACTGAAGGCATTTCCTCTGTGACTCTTTCTTTAATTTTTATTTAACTAGCTTCATTTTTTGTCATGCCTCTTTTTGCAGCTAAATGCTACTGTGGTGGGTTTCTTTGGCACTTCCTCCATAGGGATGTTAAATTTTAATTTATATTATGGTTGTTTTTACTGAGTGGCTCAGTTATAAACACCTCTTGGAGCACAGGAGCTGGTCCACTTAGGAATAAAGCAAGAATTGCCTCTCCCTTTGTGGGTACCAGGACAAGCTGCTCCAATAAGCAGTTGCTTATGATAGCTAGAAATTTTCTTTCTCCGTCCTTTCCTGAGCTGACACACAGTCCCTTACAGATCTATTTTGTTAATCTCTGTAACTGTGTTCTGGACTGTCTTTCTATCCCCTTCAGTACAAGAAGCTAATATATTTAACTTGAACAAACAAACACCATGCAGCCCCCTTTTTAAAGCGAAGGTTTGCACTATTCAGTAAGCTTAGCCTGTAAGAGGGAGGCAATAAAGATTAGAATCCACTTAGCCTAGGACAACATCAAAGTCTTTTTTGACTATCAACTAACTGCTTCCTTCAGCCTGTCAGGAAGCAAGGTGCAGCTCCTGGAAATGTTCTCCCATAGCTTAGCATTGTGGGTTCTTTTATTGCTAGTACTCTTCAAGTCCCTCTCAGAACAATGAAGTAGACTCCTCAGAAGGGGAATATAGAGGCTGGGTACAGAGGAGAGATGGATCAGGCAGTGAATGTTACCTGTCACGTTCTATTAATAGTTCAATATGCTAGCTTGGCAGTGAGGAGAGAATCTGTCAGCCATACCTGAAGTGTGAGGGAACAAGACATGGGCTCCTAGCATGGTCTTTTCTATCTTTGTAGCTGTTAAAATGTCTATTCAGCAGCTTGTTGCCTTTAAGCCTGAGGTGGCTTCCTCTTAGATGTCCTAGCAGGAGTTAAGATTTATTCCTGAGATTCCTTTGGGGGACCCAGGCGAAGGTTTCCCAGCTATTGCTAAATACCTCACAAATTGTATGTATAAAACATATCTATAAATTATAAGCAATGCTCATAGTACTGCTTACTATGATTGCCCAACACTTGACAGTCCAAGGGCTTGTCTACACTTGAAATGCTGCCCCTGCACCACATAGCACTTCAGTGCTAACACTTACTACAGCTATAGGAAGGATTCCAGTATCAACAGAATTGACCCACTCCCCAAGAGGTGAGTAAATTGACTGGGACGGGGAGGGGAATCTTCTGTTGACCTAGCACTACCTACACTGGGAGGGATGGAATATATGACTTATATAATCACGTCCTGTTTAAGGAGGGTGAATTAAGTTTCCACACAAACCTTAATTTCTGACCCTTCCTAATTTGAGTGCTCAACTTTGCAATCTTAATCTTTTTTGTTTCAAAGAATTTGTGTTATAGCCCGCATGGTCCTGGCCTTTGTAGGGACAACTGAGGATGGGAGGAAGTATGTCACCTAGTCACTTACTTACAGAAAAATATTTGAGTATTTAAGAGTTCAGTTACAATAGCAACAGTAGATAGGACACGAATGGCTCTGTATTGTCGAGGGGTTTTGTTTTTAATCCTATTTTAATCCAATTTGTCGTATAAAACAGTGTACTGTCTTAAAGCATTCTTCTCTTCAGATGTTCCTGCCAGGCATTGGATTACCATTTAAGATAAGAAAACATCAGCTACTTCTATTCATGACAACCCCATTCCCACTTTTGGGCCCAGGAAGACTAAGGATAAATCCAAATACAGTGGTGCTAAAGAATTGACTTTTGAGCCTAGTCCACAGAAGTAAAACTTTCTGTGAAGCCTTCACTGAATTATGGCTGTAGGCTACCAAGATTCCCTTGATTTCAGTTATTCTAGCTGGAGGCAGGGATCTATGCTCTGAGGAGGTTTCTGGCCTGACATTTTTCCATTAAATTCTTACAGGCATCATACAGATTCCTGGGTCCCTTGTATTAGCAAATGGGACTGATCTTTAAAAAATGTCATTTTACCTTTTCACCTACTTCTCTAGATCCCCTCCCAGGTGTGGGGAATGCTTTCCATGTCTTGGGACACTCCTAAACTGCGTGTTGGAGTCGGCGTTCTTTTTCCCCAAAATTCAGTGTGGTCTACGTACTCATGTCCGGAAGATACAAGTAAAATCCTTTCTCTTTTCATCATCTGCCATCATCCCTGTAATTTTCACTTGGTTTCTTGTTTTGAACACATACATATTCTCTCTAATTGGCCTGTTTACAGAAGCAAATCTGGCTCCCAATTTATTTCAGTCTAGTTCTGCAGTCTTGTTCTGGACTTATTCTTATCTATAAGTGGAAAATGCTTTCTGCAGCTACTTTCTTGCAGTGGATCCACAACTGTGAAGTTGTTATTGCTGGTCAGCCAATTAGCAAAGTAACTCAAAGTGTGAGTAGACCCATAAGTTCATCTCAGAAGGTAGCCTAAAAGGGTCCAGTTAAGAATGGCTTGAATCTTTTTGATCCAGGTTGCGTTTACTTTTTCGGCTGTCTTGCATAACTCCTTTCAATGTTTTCTTTCAGTAGGCATAATGACTTAACAAATGTGTGGGACTTCTGAAATTAGTTGCTTAAAGTATGTTAGATTTCTGATTCATTGGCAAGTGACACTTGACAGCAGATGGGAGAGTAATTGTGGGTAAAAGTTCTTAAAAAGGAATATTGATGTTTTTCTGTACTACTCTAAAAGAAATAGAAGAAAATAGGGGCTGAGAATGAGAATGTGCCCCTTCCCTACCTATTAACCCCTGGGATTAATTTCTTAACCATGGTTGATCAATTCTAATTAAATTGAACTCTGAGGCCCTAAAGGCTTGTGATAACTCTCTCAACTCAGTTTTTTTCATAGAGCATTTTTTAATTCCTTTAAAAAACATCTGTATTAACATCCCAAACATAAGGATTTAGATTAGTTACTTTTAGAGGTGCTAATTTTGTTTTGTGTTTTTTTGCCTACTCATCAGTCTTCAACAAAACCAGTGATAAATGACAAAGTAGATCTGAATAATGTTAATTACTGAATGTCTTTTGCCAAGGCTAAAGCCAATTACCTCTGTTACTGACATAAAATAAAAGTTCCTGCATAATTTTCCAGAGAACTAAGTGTACTGTTTAAACACCCAACTCTCTCTTGATATGAAATTAGTTATCGAGACTGAATCTGTCAAAGGTGATTGACCCTTTTCATTTCTAGGAAACCATTTGTGATACTTCAGTTTATTTTATGGTGACCAGATAGCAAGTGTAAATAAATTGGAACAGAGGGTGGGGGTAATAGGTTCCGATATAAGAACCCCCCCCCCCGAAGTCGGGACTGTCCCTATAAAATCGGGACATCTGGTCACCCTACTTTATTTTCAATGGGAAATCTATAAGCATGTGGTTTCAATTGCTTTAGTTGCTATGAAGGAGCTATTTCTTTAAGTTTGACAATTGTCTGACTTGGAGGTATGATCACAATATCTATATCCTTGTTTGGAAATTCAAAGATGCATTTACAATGTGAAAAGCCACTTTGAGGAAGCAAATTTTGAGATAAATGTAAATATTTTTTTCAATTTGCTCAGAATAAGTCTGCCTTTTGTATTGCATTTCTGTATAGGAATTATATAAGTACTATTTCTACCAATGCTTATTTGCCAGTGTTGAGACCTGTCAAGGTTCCTTCCCCACTCTGAACTCTAGGGTACAGATATGGGGACCTGCATGAAAACCCCCTCAGCTTATTTTTACCAGCTTAGGTTAAAACTTCCCCAAGGTACAAACTATTTTACCATTTGCCCTTGGACTTTATTGCTGCCACCACCAAGCGTCTAACAAATATATAACAGGGAAAGAGCCCGCTTGGAAACGTCTTTACCCCCAAAAATCCTTTCCAAACCCTACACCCCCTTTCCTGGGGAAGGCTTGATAAAAATCCTCACCGATTTGCATTGGTGAACACAGACCCAAACCCTTGGATCTTAAGAACAATGGAAAAACAATCAGGTTCTTAAAAGAAGAATTTTAATTGAAGAAAAAAGTAAAAGAATCACCTCTGTAAAATCAGGATGGTAAATACCTTACAGGGTAATCAGGTTCAAAATATAGAGAATCCCTCTAGGCAAAACCTTAAGTTACCAAAGGACACAAAAACCGGAATATACATTCCATTCAGCACAGCTTATTTTCTAAGCCATTTAAACAAAACAGAATCTAACACATATCTAGCTAGATTACTTACTAAGTTCTAAGACTCCATTCCTTTTCTGTTCCCGGCAAAAGCATCACACAGACAGACAGAGAGAGCCTTTGTTTCTCCCCCGCTCCAGCTTTGAAAGTATCTTGTCTCCTCATTGGTCACTTTGGTCAGGTGCGAGCGAGGTTATCCTAGCTTCTTAACCCTTTACAGCTGAAAGGGTTTTTTCCTCTGGCCAGAAGGGATTTTAAAGGTGTCTACCCTTCCCTTTCTATTTATGACAAGACCCATAAACAGACTGCAGAAACATTACTACTTGTGGGTTTGGTGCCCCAGTAGGCTGCGCAAGCACCCCATAGTGACAGAAGTTTTCAACAGCTTAGTGTATATAAATGAATGTAGCCCTTAACCACCACTTCACTGTGACAAACTAGGAATCTGTCTCATGGTTTGTCTACTTGCAGACACTGTAAATTCCTTTTTTCCTGCCTTAAAAAAAGGGTGGGGGGGGAGGAGGAGAGAAATTCTCTCAGGGAACCTGAGCTGCTGGCACAGAGCCTAAAACTTTTTAAAATAGACAATTTGTTTGGCCTTCTATCTGAAATCAGAGGTGTATGTCTCATGTGGTATACCTAGGAGAATACTAACACTTGCTGTGCTTAGTATTCTGTTGGCCATTCGTGCCCAGAACACTTTGGAACAGGCTTAAGGCTTTGTACCTACTTGACTGGGGAAGCCCTTAAGGAATAGGCTTCAACACTGGGTGTTCACACAGATCTATGATTCTCATCATTTGGTTTCGGCACTGAAACCATCTACTACTAAATGGAGAAAACCTGGAACCCCATCTTCAGCCTTGGTTTAGGCCTCCAAGAAAGCTTCAAGGCCTGGCTTTCAAAGATAGACTCAGTTGGCATTAGCAATTTTGTAGATGACACTTGCACCAAATCCTCAGTCTTTTTTCCAGTACAGGGCTTGCATGCTGTAGTGAACTACATCTAGTGTTTACTCTACCACAATTCAGGATACATCTTCCTTCAGATCAGAGTCCTCACACAAGGAAACAGAGCTCTGACTTGTTGGACATCCAAAAGTAAGAGGCACTGGTCACCAATGAAACCTCAACACTGCCTTTCAGGGTGGTCTCAACCTTGCACGTGTCCTTGAACTATACCAATTGGCATCCCATATACCTCACCAAGACCCAGTAATCCTCTTTATAGGATTTTGGCTTCCGTAAAGACACAAGCATGGATTTATACATACGAAGATATTCAAGAACTGCTTCTACATCTTTTCATCTGCCACAGACCAACCTTATCACCCCTCCTTTGCCCTTCTGATTCAATTATTTGCTCTCTGAGTTGAAGATTATCCTCTGTGCCCCTTACAATTGGAGTCCTTGCTTCAAGAAACACTAAAAGTGCTTTTCAATGCTACTTGACCTCAACCTTTGGTTTTGTTTTTGGCAGGGTGCTTATGGCCCTCTTTCAGCACCATTAAAAGAATCTAGCATCTGCCAGCATAGATGGAACTTTTGGCATTGGCACTGCTTTTGCTATTGCTCCTTGACCTTTGCCCTTCCTCTGGCACAGTTGTAAACACCTCTGGTATAGGGGGGCTTAATAAGAACTTTAAACTAACCATGCATGGCCTATGGTAAATGTCTGTATTGTACATATACCACATGTGACTAAGATCCATGTGACAAAATGTATTATTCTATTGCTTGTGACTGCTCCATTTCTTTAGGATACCAATTTTAGCATAGCCTGTCTGCCTTAAAAGTTAGCTTGAAACATCTGGGACAGTGAAATTTGGAGATGGGCAACTTCAAAAGGGAACAGACTGGGATGCCTTGCTGTGTAGAGCCCATGCTAGAGAATCCCAACACGTGAAACAAATATTGCTTCAAATGGAGATGGCTCAGCCTCTTGGGAATATTGAAGCAGTGAGGCCCAACAAGACCTCTCTCCCTACTTATTGCTAGATTGCACATATTGTCTCAGAGCCACTCTTCCTGATCACCAGCTCTGCCTCTTCTCAGTCTTCTCCCCACATCTCCTTCTCACAAAGTACTGGATCACTCCCTCTGTGCTTTGTCTTTTTCCATTGATGCTTCAGGATTCTATTTTGCCCCAGTAATGAGTTTCTTTCTGCCGTACTCCAGCAGTCATCTAACAGTATCTTTCCACTTATACTTTTCTCTGAAGCCCCAGCAAGTGGACCCAAACTCACCAAAATGCCTGGAGTCAAAGCCAGGGGTTGACTGTGAGGCAGATGCTTCCAAGCTCCATGCTGCAAATAAGCTATGCTCATGCCAGTTGCCAATCTCCTGTGATATTCTGGACAAACCTTACTGAACTAAGTTTAAGTGTCTTAGGAGTTTTTGTATTAAAATGAAAATGTTTATGTATTATGGGATTTTATGTAACATCTCTGAAGAGACCTGACTAATATAAACCTTGGGAAGTGTTATGAGCTTCAAAGGACTCTTTGGAAACAATGTGCTAGACAAAGTGGGATTCCTGGGAAATACTTAGGAGAAGGCTTTTCACCTGTTGCATACAGAGCAGACCAGAGGACCAAATAAGATTAAAAGACTGACTCAGATTAATGGGTGGGGTTATTCTGAGCCAAAGGGGTAATGAACTTGTAACCACAGGAAAAACCCTTTGATGGAGTTCACTGGCTAGAGCCCTTCTTAGAGTTGGGGGAATCTCTAGTAAGCTTATTAGTATGCTGCATGTAGGTTCTTGTAATTGTTTTTGATGTTTTCTCTGTAATGCTTTCACCATTGGAAATTTACTTGTGTAGTAACTTATAACTAATTACGCTGTAAGCGTTCAAAGAGTAAGCCAAGCACAGATGCAGGCCTGTTTAGATAGTCTTCCTTGTGGGGAATAACACTGTAGGAAGGGAACTGTTCAGCCTGGAATACGATGGTCAAGAGGGGGACACAAGCATGTCTTCACCCAAGAGAAGTGATGCCTGAGGAGCCAAAAGCCGAAGAGCGAGTGCCCTTCGTGGAACATAGAATGGGGAATAGAGATGCAGTTGTCTGAACTGACAGATATCACTTGCAGCATAAATGTGGAAATGTTCAAAATATGTTTGTGCTCTGAGTTCCACTGGGTTCCTTGAGCTCAACTCCCCTCAGTGGGGCTCAAATATGTTCACAGATTCTGCTAGACTCCTTGATCAAGGGAGTTAAAATATATTGAGGGTCACTCAACTGCCAAGCAAGATGTCACTCTCAGAAAAGTATTCAGTTCTGCACTTCTCCCTATCCATTGGTCTATGAGAAATGAAATGGTTAATGTTGTCACTTAGCTCAGTTGCCTAATTCATAGCTGAACACCTCACTTAAATGAATGGGGTAGCTTGCATCTCACAGCTACTGTTCCAAGAATGTCTGCAGACTTTGCATCAGTTACTCTATTCACCCCCTTTTAGGTTTACTTCGCTATCATAATAGTTAAACATTTTTTTTTCAAAATGAAAGCTGATTCTGGAGAAGAAGATAGCAGCTGAAGAGATACTGGTGTGGGATATTGGTGCATATCCGTGACTTCCAAGCTCTGGCCAAAACCTTTCAACATGACCTGTCCACCCTAATCCAATATGCAACATACTAGCACCAAAGCTGGAAGGATTGGGGGGAGAGAGCAGTGAGGGTGTGATGGAAGGAAAACCTCATAGCAGACTTGGGAGGGAAGAAAAAGCAGTGGAGATTGTGGTGTCTGATATGGAGAAAGCAATGTATATGGGTCCACCATTTTCATGTTGGATGCAGTTTATAACTTAAGCACTGCAGTCTTGCTTCCACCTTGCTCCCTGATCTCTGCTAGTTAATATTCTATACCTCTGAGCAGCTTCCAAGACTCACTGAAAAACAATGTCCTGTTTTGTTTTTTCTCTTCTTTAATCTTTCATCCCAATGTATAGATTTTACACTGGCTCAAAAAGAGCAGTTTTTAGTTTGGACTTTTAAGGTTCCATATCAGTGATCCATGGAAGTGCTCTACATTTATAAATTCAAGAATTCACGTCCTTTTCTAGTGGCTTGCTTGTTTCTAGACTTGTTGGATTGTGAGGTATTGGTGCTTAAATAACACTATACATTGCAGAAGTATTTTAGATAAATCGTAGCAGACAATAGAAGTTTCTTCTCCGTCAATAGCTTGTGAATTTATAGAACCAAGGCTGTTTGGTTAACAGAGTATATATTTAAAAAAGTACCAATATATAAGTAAAAGCAACTCTTGAAGCATGTCTAATAGCATTTTATACATGCAGCAAATTTTACTGAAGCATCTATTCTATTTACTATTTCTCTTAAGTACTCATTCAGCGGTGTAGGTGTTCTTGTATATTTTAAATACATATGGTGTGGAATACAGATTTTAGCTGAAACAAATGCTAACTATATAATTTATATGTCTGCAACCATCTGAGACTTGTGCTGACTTAAAGGCTTATCCCACTATGACACTTCGTGCATGCATACGATATTGTATTACATCTCAGGCCTGGGTATTTCACAGAATGTTCATGTATTTGGTGCCCCAGAGGCTACTGCAATACAATCAGGGCTCCATTGAGCTTGTAAATACAGATGAGGGAAATGATTTATTTTTTCAAAAGTAAGTGCATAAGTCCACTTACATAATGGGACTTCAGCACTTATGGCCAGATTTTCAAAGGTATTCAGATGCCCAGAGATGCAGATCGATTACTAGTGGATTAGTTAAAAAAACACCCATGTAAGTTAGTTGCCTAACTCCCACTCAAATTCAGTAGGTCTTAGCTTCTTAAGTAGAGTTGGGTGAATAACTGATTTTTGTTTTGTTTGCTTGCAGATCTTGGGGAAAGATGGGGGTTGGTGCAGAATTGGTTAATTGAAAAATCCATTTTAGGTCTAACAAACTGACCCAAGAGGAGGGTACAGCACTCACCTCACATGTAGGAGTCCTGGATTCTCTGATCCTCTCTGATGCATGCACAACCTTAATTCTGTCATTTTCTAACCCTTTGAGGGCTTGACTTTGTAACCTTAACTTTTTTAGCAGAGGTTTTTGGCTATAATATGTAGTGACACTGTAATAAAAAAATCATACTGGCACTAGAATGTACCTGGATTCTGGATACAGGACTCCTAGTTACGACCCTCAATTGGCCATATAACAAAGTAATGTGACAATGCCGAGAAGAGGACACAAATATAGGACTTTCTGGGTCGTTTGCAAGCTTAACATTCTCAAAGTATTAAGTCTGCCACACATCACTAATATCAAAGCATATATTAAACAGCAATACAACATATCTCATTTCCAGTGTAGCAGAATTAAAAAACTAAGGTACTTCTAACAATATTAAATTTCCTGGCTCCAATGCTTTTATATTCTTTTCAGTTCTGGCATATATAAAATCCATATATGAACAGACTTGTACTTTGTGCTAAATGAGGAAATAATACTGAGACTATGAAACACATTATTGGTGCTCACCCAGTAAACACAGTGTATGCTGTGTCCACATACGGAAGACTGTTTTATACTGTAAAATAAGACCTGATCTTGCAAGTCTTCTGCACATAAACACAAACTTTCTTTGATTGGAGTGGGAATTGTGTTTACAGGAGTAGTATATGTTTATGTATTTGTATTCTAAAGTGCAATAAAGCACTGGAACATGTAGATTAGATACAAAATGAAGTCCCTAGAATACTCTATTTGACTGGTCATTTGGACTGTCACCTATGTTTATAGGTCAGTTCATATATCAGGCTTCATTCAGTTAGTATCAAATCTGAAGGAATGTATTGTTCCCAAATTTCATACTATTTGAAATGGGCATTGCATTTTTCACATGTATTGTATGCCACTTTCTAAATCTAATCTTGTTTGTAAAGCCATTTCGGCAAGACTGGTAAGCTCTTTCCTTCTGGCTGTCTAGGAGTTAATGCAGTGTTAGGGCTGGTGGAAGCTTGACTTCTAGGACTGTAGATCGCTTCCTGGTGTCATGCAGCCTTCTAACTCAGAAACTGGTGGTGAAGGCAGAGAGAACTGGTACTTGTCAACTGTAGAGCATGAAGTTTTGTCCTTAGAATTGTTCTTTACTGTAACTGGTCCCCTAAACTCAGGTTCTGGGTTTATTGGAGGCACTATCATCTTTGTGAGGCATTACCTTTGTGCTCTGAACCTTGCAATGTGAGTATGGCACAACAGTCTTATTTACAAATATCTGGGTGGTTTTTCTGTGCTAGATAGGATATACTATGTACTAGTGAAAATAACATCAGATACAAGTTCTTATGACGGCTTGTAGTCCATCTTTGTGTGGAATGTTGGTGTAGAGGGCTTCTACATCCATAGTGGCCAGGATGGTGTTATCAGGAAGATCACCGATGGATTGAAGTTTCCTCAGGAAGTCAGTGGTGTCTCGAAGGTAGCTGGGAGTGCTGGTAGCATAGGGCCTGAGGAGGGAGTCTACATAGCCAGACAATCCTGCTGTCAGGGTGCCAATGCCTGAGATGATGGGGCGCCCAGGATTTCCAGGTTTATGGATCTTGGGTAGTAGACAGAATATCCCAGGTCGGGGTTCCAGGTGTGTGTCTGTGCGGATTTGCGCTATATTGATGACATCTTCATCATCTGGACCCATGGAAAAGAAGCCCTTGAGGAATTCCACCATGATTTCAACAACTTCCATCCCACCATCAACCTCAGCCTGGTCCAGTCCACACAAGAGATCCACTTCCTGGACACTACAGTGCTAATAAACAATGGTCACATAAACACCACCCTATACCGGAAACCTACTGACCGCTATTCCTACCTACATGCCTCCAGCTTTCACCCTGACCACACCATATGATCCATCGTCTACAGCCAAGCTCTGCGATACAACCACATTTGCTCCAACCCCTCACACAGAGATAAACACCTACAAGATCTCTGTCAAGCTTTCTTACAACTACAATACCCACCTGCGGAAGTGAAGAAACAGATTGATAGAGCCAGAAGAGTTCCCAGAAGTTACCTACTACAGGACAGGCCTAACAAAGAAAATAACAGAACGCCACTAGCCGTCACCTTCAGCCCCCAACTAAAACCCCTCCAACGCATTATTAAGGATCTACAACTATCCTAAAGGATGACCCAACACTCTCACAAATCTTGGGAGACAGAGCAGTCCTTGCCTACAGACAGCCCCGCAACCTGAAGCAAATACTCACCAACAACCACATACCACACAACAGAACCACTAACCCAGGAACTTATCCTTGCAACAAAGCCCGTTGCCAATTGTGCCCACATATCTATTCAGGGGACACCATCACGGGGCCTAATAACATCAGCCACACTATCAGAGGCTCGTATACCTGCACATCCACCAATGTGATATATGCCATCATGTGCCAGCAATGCCCCTCTGCCATGTACATTGGTCAAACTGGACAGTCTCTACGTAAAAGAATAAATGGACACAAATCAGATGTCAAGAATTATAACATTCATAAAGCAGTCGGAGAACACTTCAATCTCTCTGGTCACGCAATCACAGACATGAAGGTCGCTATCTTAAAACAAAAAAACTTCAAATCCAGACTCCAGCGAGAAACTGCTGAATTGGAATTCATTTGCAAATTGGATACTATTAATTTAGGCTTAAATAGAGACTGGGAGTGGCTAAGTCATTATGCAAGGTAGCCTATTTCCCCTTGTTCCACCCCCCGACGTTCTGGTTAAACTTGGATTTAAACTTGGAGAGTGGTCAGTTTGGATGAGCTATTGCCAGCAGGAGAGTGAGTTTGTGTGTGTGTCCCCGGGGGAAAAAAAGAAGGGGGGGGGTGAGAGCCTGGATTTGCGCTGGACATGGCCCACCTTGATTACCATGCACATTGTAGGGAGAGTGGTCACTTTGGATGAGCTATTACCAGCAGGATAGTGAGTTTGTGTGTGTGTTTTTTGGAGGGGGGTGAGAGAACCTGGATTTGTGCAGGAAATGGCCCACCTTGATTATCATGCACATTGTGTAGAGAGTTGTCACTTTGGATGGGCTATTACCAGCAGGAGAGTGAGTTTGTATGTGGGGGGGCGGAGGGTGAGAAAACCTGGATTTGTGCTGGAAATGGCCCAACTTGATGATCATTTTAGATAAGCTATTACCAGCAGGACAGTGGGGTGGGAGGAGGTATTGTTTCATGATCTCTGTGTGTATATAAAGTCTGCTGCAGTTTCCACGGTATGCATCCGATGAAGTGAGCTGTAGCTCACGAAAGCTCATGCTCAAATAAATTGGTTAGTCTCTAAGGTGCCACAAGTACTCCTTTTCTTTTTACTCTGGCTCTATAATTTATAGATTCCAAGGCCAGATGGTATCATTGTGATCATCTAATTTGACCTTCTCTATAACACAGGCCATAGGAATGACTTTAGGTGAGTCCTGGAATATATATTTTCTAAAATACCTTATCTTGATTTTTAAAAACTGCCGGTGATGCAGAATCCACCATAACTCTTAGTAAATTGTTCCAGTGGTTAAGTACCCTCCCTGTCAGAAAGGGAGGGGGGAAGGGAGTACACCTTTTTCCATCCTGAAATAAAATATAGGTGTCAGTCAGTCTTTACACATTCAACACATAAATCCATTAAATTAGAATAACTATGAAGATTCATATATCTTGATTAGAATATCTAGGTATTCTGTGCAGAATAACAATATACAGTTCAATAGAAAAATTGTCACAATAGAACAATCTTCCATTTAAGATATTCCATATTCATAAAGGAAGAGGGTAATCAAACATGTCCCGCATATATAACAAGCTTAGTTATAATCTTGTCTCTAAATTATACAAATTGTAAATCATCCTACTGACCCTTATTATTAAAAAATCATTATGACTTCAATGCAATTACCTGTATTGATAAATTTTAATATCTGAAATGTTCTGCACAATTTCTCAGCTGTCATGGACATTTTAACAAAAAGACTAAAGAAAAGATGCCACAAAGAATAAAAACAGATGCATCAATAACAATTGGAAAAATAAATAAAAGACATTTTAAATAAAAATGAATCTCTGAAGCTTTTGTTTAATTGTATAAACTTTTGAACAGCAATGAAGACTAAAATTAGCTCTCACCAGGAATTAATTTGCTAGTCGGAAAACTTTTGCGGTTTGTGTTCCCTGTTCCCATCTTTACATAGCAGTTTAAATATTACTTATCTTGGCTAAGCTAAATGTGGTGCAACACCAGCAAGAGACTGAAAGCTGAGTTTGGTTCCTTTCTCTGGTCTTGACTGCACTAAACTATGTTCCCATTGTTAACCTGAATACAGCTTCATCTGTGGTACCAATAGTGGGAGCACTGCATAGACAAGCCAGGGAAAACATAGGGGTTAAAATGTCAGCAGGTGCCTGGTACCCTGCCTACATTAAAGCTACCATTAGTGGGTAGTGGTGTTGCTGGTGGGAAGGCTATTGTAGAGCATCTATGTGAAATGTACAATCCATTCACATGTCTGTAAAACTGTCAAACTTGGAGCCTAAATCACTTAGGTGTTGTGATGCTTAGTGCAGCAATGCCTAAATAGCTTTAAAATATGGGCTTAAATGAATTGCCAAATTCTACACTTGTGGCATCTGTTCAATGGTATCTTTTCAGTGGCAAGGTAAAAATGTTACAACTTAAAGCCAAAATTTTCAAATGCTAGTGATTTTTTGGGGGAGGGGGTGTTAAACTTTTTTTGAAAACCTTGGTCTAAGCATCTCCATTTTTCAAGTTGCCTTTTGTTGTTTTCTCTTGTCCCATTTCTTCGAATTGGAATTCCCTGGGTAGTCTTCCACAAATGGTGCTGCCAATTTGCATTTACAAATCCAATGCCAAGTCAGCAGAAGTAATCCTATGATGCATGCTCATCAACTTGTTATCCTGTCCATGAGATATATAAAGTTCATTTTTCCATGCTTTTGCAGTCCAGCATTTATATTTTATTCTCATTTGGTTAATAATTGGGTAATGAACAAAAGTACTTGGTGAAACAGGTATCGGATTCTTCTCTTATGTGCATCTATGATCTCGTCTCCTAGATTGAAAAGAGACCAAGCACCTTCTTTGTCTTGGTTGAGTGAGGTAGCAAGCAGGATTGTTGCTGATCCAAACAATGAAATTTGCAATACCATCAGCATCAAACGTTTTGAAGAAAAGAAACATTGGCCACTGATTTATCTTGTGCCTGCACAAGGACATTCTTGAAAGATGGTCCATGTCACTGACACTACTTTTAGTGTGGTAGTGAAGCACTGTGGGGGTTTCTTTTTATGTCCTTCTACAACCTTGTCATGATGCAACATTGATAGTATTACCAACTTTTCCCTTCTTTGGAACATAGGGAAACCAGTGCAATTGGCCCAGCAAATGCAAACACTGCTCATTTTTATGATGCCATGTGAATGCATCTCACTGAATACGTCTGGCTTGTCTCGTCAGATAAGACAATGTTTTGCTTGAGTAGAACCTCAGTAAGGTGAATGCTAGTAGTGAGGTTGTCCCCAACTGTGTTTCTTCCAGTCTTGTACCAGGGCTGAATATGAGCTCTTCATTTGTCTGACAAACTTGATGAATAAGCAATGGTAACATGGTGTTCTTTCTCAGAGCATTCTGAACATGATCTGGCATAAAGTCACTATCATCTAATACATTATCACAAGATGGCTTGCTTTGAGTTGCAAATCATTTTTGTAAGGTCAGAAGCAGAATATTGTGCCAGTTTGCCATCTTGAATTGTGCAACATAGTACTTCCTACCTTAGGGTGACTAGGCAGCAAATACTCTCAGTACAATACATTATCAATTAGAATATATTAACTATTACAATATTGTCATTCTTACTACAAGCAAATGTAGCTAGAACTACTAAAATGTAGGTTAACAGGGCAACACATTTGTACCCATATTTTTTCAATTGTGTACATGAGCCTAGGTGACAACATCCTAAAACAGCATAGTTGGAGGGCAACATGTGTTATCACAGCATTATGATTGCAAGGGACAGTAGAACCTCTGTTACGGACACCTCAGGGACGGAGGTTGTCCATAACTCTGAAATGGTCATGACTCTGAACAAAGTTCAGTTCAGGCTCCAGATTCAGCAGCTGACACTCCAAGCCTGGCTTCAGTATCTGAGCTCCCTACTAAGCTCTGGCATGAGTTTGCCAGGAGGGAGACAAGTTTGCAGTGTGTGTAAACAGCATGCCCCACCGTCCTGGGGGAGGAGGAAAAGGGGGTGAAAGCAGTGCAGACTCCATGCGTTGCTCCTGCTCTGCTGGCTGCCTTGGGCTGGTAGCCTCAGCATCTTGCTGTAAGTGGCTGCTCTGTGCGTGGGGGTGAAGAGTGGGGACAGATATGCCCAGATATGCCTACCTTTAAGATGCAATACAGGCACAGTACAGTATTTGCCTTTGGGGGAAGAGGGAGGTATCTCTGCTGCTGCCTGATGGATTACTTCCAGTTTCACTTGGTGTCTGGTTGACCCTCAGTCCCTAAAGCTGGTGTTGTATCTTTGAGGTTCTTCTGTTCTGCCTTACCCCATGAATGTGGATGAGGGTTAAAGATACATGCACACTTTTCTGGATCAAACTAAAGTGCTTTGCATCTTGCAGGATTAAGCCCTGAGTGTAGATTATCCCCCTTTTAACAGCTTTACTGTATTGTTAATCTGCATTTTCATATTTTCTCTTCTATTTTCAAAAGAGACAATTCTGTGAAATTTTATGAAGAAAACACCAGACTAGAAGAATTAAAGCTCCATTTGTTTATCTTCCATAATGGATTTAATTTTGAAACTTTTTATTTCATTTATGTTCTTTCTCTTGCAGGAAGTCTTCCACTTGTCCATAGAGCAAACACTTCTGTGTAAGATGTGTCTCCTTTTTAAGCATCATGAAGAAATGGTCTAGCTTGAGAAGCAGCCAATACGTTATGGAACATCCTCAATTTAAGTACTGTGCTGTAACAGATTTTATTAAATTGGCCATGTGGAATACCAACCCTTGACTTTAATGAATAGCTTTCTCTAACAATTACATTGCTCATATATTTTGTGAATATCTCTGCATGACTTTTTTCTTGAGAAATAGTAGAAATGGCCTAAATGTGTATTGTCCTCATTGTCCCTATTTACTGCCCATTTTACAGCCCTTATGTTAACCTTGTCATAGCATCTGCTAAATATTTTTCTTATTAAAACCTTAATTAGCTCTCACTCCTGCATTTGGCCCCCACTGTCATGGTATCTAAGCTCTTTTTGAGCATTTTAAAATGGAAAACATTTTTTTTCTTCCCAGACTATAAGAGAAATAGCTTAATTTTATAATGGGGTTTATGCGTGAGCCAGTAAGTGTGTTGTGTTTCTGTGCAAATGAAGGAGCTGACAGAAAGCTGGGTCAAAGAAATGGATTTTGCATTTAGTCCTTGAGCTCATGAGTACTATTAATGTCAACTGGAACTAATCCCATTTTAAGTGCTTTGTCGAATAGGGGTGTAATTATGTATGTGTGGTTAGGCCCTGATAAAGCAAAGTTTGTTTCAAATCTGGTGAGGTCTGTGGTCACTTTTAGATCTTGTTTCTTAGTTTAGGCCCTGCTCCTATGAAAGTTATTTCTCATGTATTCACAAGTCTCTCCTTAGTTTGGTGGAATATTGTTATGGTCATGGAGGGAAACATGACCTCAAGTAGGTAGGGCTAATCCCTTTGTGGGTTTTAAATATCAACATAGATCTTGGATTTGATTTTTTATGGAAAGCCAGCACATGGAGCAGAGTGGTGAGGTGATCATGAACACTTAGTGTTAAGCAAACACGGGAACATGTGTTATATTAGCTGGAGCTTCATTCCTACATGATTTAAAGATTACAACTTAATTAACTTCAGACTGAAGTTTTCACATAGCAGTAACATCAGTGTAAAAACAAATATAACAACGTTTTCATTAAAGCAAACATCATATACCAAGGAAATTCAGTTGTGATTAAATATGGCAAAACAAAAAGCCTTTAGTTTATGAAAACATGCAAATACAGTTAAGATACCCAAATAATGTTGAATCAGTCCCTGTTGTAACACCACGTTCCAATCATCCAGTCTTTGTTCCTTTCATATCTATGTCCTGAACCTGCAAACTCTTGCTGATGTGATTAAAAGTTTTCAGGATTGGGCCCCTACATTGTAAGATGTTGGGTTTTTCGATCAATTAGTTTCTAGGGTCTTT
The DNA here is from genome assembly GCF_965140285.1 of Lepidochelys kempii. NCBI lineage: Eukaryota > Metazoa > Chordata > Testudines > Cheloniidae > Lepidochelys > Lepidochelys kempii. The sequence continues at coordinate 183,660,161 of NC_136380.1, forward strand.
ATTTCAAGCCAATAACTATACTGCCTTAGCACAATGAAAAGCAGGTATAATGGGCAACAAGACACACAAAAATAGACATGAAAATATAGTAAACCCTTATGAAAATTTAGCCATAACCACCACAGTGCCCTAGCCAAATTTGATAAACATCCCTATCCTTTGGAGGAAGGGGGAGAGGGGAGACAAGAGTATTGTGAGCTATCTAATACATGGTAAGGACTTAGTTTTTGCATTTTACCAGAAATATTGACTCTTCATGTTTATAGCTGGATTGGTAACACTTGACTTGCTGAAAATATATGGCAGGAATAATTTCTGTATTTATTCAAAGGCAAGATAGATGCTGCTAAGTCTACGAAACCTCTCCATTTTAATTACACTAACTTAGTTTTTATCGGCAAACTAAAGCAAATACTTTTTTCAACATTTCTTACATTTTAGTCTCTTATTGGGTTGTGTATTTTTTTTATTCTGCTTCACTATCTTTTTGGGAATTTCTTCTTCATTTGGTGTAGTTGAATACACTGAATAAAAGACGTTTTACTTTGCAGTGACTCTCCTAATGTTTTGTGTACAAATCAGTTTCTTTGATCTACTTTCCTAATAGTTGAATCTTTGTAGTGTCCAGACCAAGATCTTTCAAACATTTTGCTTTTTGAGGACTTTGTTTTCAAACATATAAAAGTGTTCTAGAATGAATAAATATTACTTTACTGAGGTATTCTGAGAGCAACTGAGTTAATGTTTAAAAAGCAGTTTGAAGATGAAAAACGCTACATAAGCAAAGATTGGAATAATATTTTGATCATTTGGTAAGACTAATCAGAAATATTGAACATCTTTTATGATTTTAACCAAACTCAGTGCTGAGAGAACAGTGTCCTTAATGTTGTTGCAGCATGGGTTTTTTGAGTGTTGATAGTACCACATCACTTAAGCAGTAGCTGTGGATCACAGGACAAAAGGAAAGAAGAGTGCCAATCAGAAACTACTGGAAAATCATTGTGGTGAACACGGGAGACAAATAGAGGTGAACACTAAGCTAGAGAAACAATCTGAACCAAACTTAAGGGGAGTGGTGGTGGTGGGGAAATCTGGCAGGGCAAGGGATTGAATTTGCCACCTGGTGCAAAACTCTGGTTCTCTGTCATGGTGCCCCAGTGGTACTTTTTTAAGTCTTCCTCTGCAGCTGAGCACAGAGGAAAGAGCCATATATTCTTGTTTGAGTAGTGTCCCTAGGTCTGAAATTGGAGATTTTAGGTAGCAGAGTCCATGCAGCCTGCATATGTGCTCTCCCTGTTATGCTCCCTAGAATATCCAGTGCTGTGTGGGCAAACAGTCCTTGGTTCCTCTCAGTCACCCTTGGCCTGAGACAGAGCATTAGCAGAGTCTGAGTTGATTCATATCTAAACTTTATTTTAGTCTATAGAGTAGCCAGTGGAGTTTGTTACCTAGACTAATATTACTCCCTTTCCCTTTCCAAAAGCCACACATTTTTAAAAAATCTTATCTTCCTGCCCTTTCTGCTTTCATTCTCTCTCCCTCTTGGAGGGGGGAGAAACAAACATTGAAAAGGGACATGCCCGAATCCCTTGGGTTTAAACACGGTCTCTCCTGCAGAGAAGTTATTCTGTTCAGACAGCCATTCATGCTGCACTTGCTGATTAGGAGAATCCTGCATACCACAAAGGTGTACTTTGTCTGAAATTAAAATCAAAGACAGGATATGTGAACTGAAAATCAACGCCTTCTGAGGGAAAGGTCACTTAGACCCACATCCACTCCCAGACCGCAGACATCGCCCTGGAGCAACAATCCCTAATGCAACCAATGTCTGCGGGACATCACATTCCAGTGGGGTCAAAGAGGAAATCTGATTCCTCTCATGAGTCCACAAAGGAGGGCTGCAAGTCCTCAGACTGGAGAATTAACTAGGGAAAAAGATTGCCAGTAAAATAATTGACGTTGGTACCAATTAATTGCAGTGGGGTACCCATGAGACATTGGACTCTTCAAGTACCAGTGCTGTCTGTAAGCCCAAAGACATGAGGTCACAGGCTCAGAGGCATTGGTACAGTCAGACAAGAATAGTGGTACAGACTGGACTACCTCTTCTAAAACAGCACCACTGGAGACAAAGGAGAGCCTCTGTATCAAGCATGTCAGCCAGAAGATGGTGCTCTGGTTGATCATCGGACCACAGAAGACTACAGGTACCACTGACTGCTTCAACAGACTGGCCCTTCTAGACTTGTGGTATAGATTACAACCACAGTACTGCAGGAATTCCATTTCTCCAAGGACCTCTTGGTCACCTGAAATGCTGGAATCCCCTGTACCAACTATATTTGTCTCCTGAATTCCCCATGGTACTGGGATGCTCACCATCAACCCCCTTTATCTGCTCCACCTCTATTGATTCAAGAAGAGGGCAATGATAACGTCTTCGGTTTCAGTGCAAAGCTCACCAGGGCAACATCAAGGGACCAGTCAACTAAAACACTTGCAGATCCACAATATTGAAATAACAGGCAAGGCCCAGCACTTGATATGGACATCATTGGATACCACCACCCATGCCCTTTGTACCACTGCAGTGGCCATATTGGGACCCATGGGCAGCCACTAGTTCTCTAGAACCCCAAATGTCTCACATAGGGATACATGAAAACTATCTCCCTCTGTTTCTCTGTCTAGACTCCCTGATCCTTAAGAGTCTCTTCTCTTGAGGAACAGGAGGAAAGAATGGATAAAGAAATTACTCCAGCAACCAACATTTCTTCATCTTTTCCAGATGAAGCTGTTATGCTGCCTCCTCCAATTATGGCAGATGACTTTAAACAATTTCAGTACCTCACCAGGAGAGTGGCACACTTACTTCAGATCCCCATCAGAGAAGTAAAGGAGTCGCAACACAGCCTGCTGGACATCCTCCATACATCCTCATCAGCTCATATTGCACACCCGATCAACAAGACCCTGCTAGACCCAGCCAAAATCATCTGGCAAACACCAGCCACAATACCACCCACATGCGAAAGGGCAGATGCAAAATATTCTGTCCCCTTGTAATAGGGTAGGCACCTGGCTCTCACGAGTAGCCCCTTTCTCTGGCAGACAGTGCCTGCAATCTGTTCTTTTCAGTGGGTGACACTGACGTCTCAAAGTACCCCCTTCAGCCCATGGATATCTCGATGGGTCTTCAGCAACTCAGTCCTCTCTGAGCCACCTACATTGTCCCTATAGACCTCCCCGGACTCAGGCCCTGGTCCTCAGTCTGACCAACAATCTCAATACCCTAGTTGGTCAGCTTACATGTGAAGGATCCTACTCTGCAGTGGAGCAGCACCCCCAGGACTTCCTCCCTGGTGGCTCTTCACTTTAGTCCTCTGACTCCAGCTTTCCAGTTGGGTCAGTCTAGATCAGCTCCCTTCCCAGGGGTGGTGGGGTCACATTCCATGGACAGTCCCTTCCCTGGTCCTGTCTTCAGTGACTCCTGGCAGCTAGCCAGAAACTATACCCTCGCTTCCCTGGTCTCTGCCAACAACTACCCACCTTTGTCCTTGCAGCCAGCCAGGAGCACCTCTTGCTCCCCCAGTCCTAGCAAGCAAAATGCAATCTCTCTGATCCTGCAGCTCCTTTTTATCTGAGCCTGTTGGACCCTCATTGACTGTGCTCTGCAGCCTCTGTGGCTGCTTCCCCTGCAGCCACTCTAGCCTGCTTGGAGGACCTCTCCACTGGTCCTCTCCTGGGCTGGGTGTGGCAGGACCCTGAGGCCTGTGATGCGGGGCTTTGGGCCTTGTCCACCCTATCACAGCTCTCTAAAGACATGGACTTTTTCTCTTCCCATCCATCACCTACATCCTTGTGATAGATGCTGTAAATGACCATGGCAGACAGCACTACGCTAAATCAACAACCCATGAGAAGGACTGGAAAAGACTAGATTTATTCAGCAGGAAATCCTACTTATCAGTATACAGTATAGGATTGCAAATTATATTTCACCATCAAGGTAAGCACATCAATTATGAAAAACAATGTCTTTATTGAAGCTCTCCCAAATAACCAAAAAGCAGTTCCAAGCCTTCATTGTTGAGGGTCAGCCTCTGGCAAGGACCTCATTAGATGCTGCAGACACAGCTGCCTGCTCCATATCTATGGTAGTAGTAACGAGGAGCTTCATGGCTTCACCTTTTGGACCTCCCAAGAGAAGTCCAGATGACTGTGCAGGACCTTCCGTTTCAAGGATTCAAACTCTTCATGGAGAAAGCACACTTCACTCCGTGCACTAAAGGACTTGAGCCATGTTCCGTTCCTTGGGAATCTACATGCCTACATGGAAAAAGTGCAGCAAATCACAGGCATCATAAAGATCCTGAACTGCCCACTTCCCTCCACCCCAGAGAAAATACAAACTCTAGCAGAAAAGACAATTAGTACAAAGGCTGACATCACCCCCAAACTTCAACTGTATAGCTCTTAATGTTGAAATATTAATGTTGAGACATTGGTCAAGGTCCTGCGCTACCACTCCCACCATAAATTGCTTCAGAACTTGAATTATCTATGTCCTTTTGGACATGTTCCTTTTTTTGACAAAACTGGGAAAGAGAACCTCAAACAGGTAGATACTGGAAATTTCCAGTGGCTATTCATCCACTTTACCTCTCTCCCTCTTACCCATCCTTCCTCCCTGTCCCTCTTCAGGGACCTTCTTATGAGTTCCTGTTACATCAGGAAGTCTCCTCCTAAACCTTAGAACTATAGAACCAGTTCCCAGTGAGCACAAAGGGAAAGGTTTCTACTCCAATACTTCCTGCTACCGAAAAAGAATAGAGACCCATTCTGGATCTGAGTTCACTAAACAAGTACATAAAGGCACACACATTAAAGATTGCTACATAAGCAGCAATAATTCCATCTCCGGACCAGAGAACCACTCTGCCCTCGACCTACAAGATGCTTATTTTCATATCATCCAGCCATCCCACAGGAGGTTCCTGAGATTCACCCTGGATCAAGACCATTTTCAGTACAGGGCGCTTCCATTCAGCCTATCATCAACACAGTGTTCTCAAAGCTCCTATGTGAGGTAGCAGCCCATCTTTGCAGATTAGGAATCATGATCTATCTGTAAACAACTGCCTACTCAGGGCATCAAAGGATCATGCCTTATCAGCCACACAAAACACTATATAGAGGTAAGGCACAAGACATGGAGAGCACGTGTGTGGGCTGAATGGACTCTGCTTTGATCTGAGGTGCAGGGACATGAATACACCATCTACAGTGGAGAACCCATAGGGGGACAGTTTGAAGAATCACAGTTACTGCGTAGCATAAGGTGAGTAATCTCTCCATCTCAGTTTCACAAGCGAACATACATATGGACCAAACAGCTTATAGGTTTAGCAGTTGTCTCTTACCATTTTGCCCATAGCCCCTATGGTAATACTTTAAGCCTTATTTCACTATTTTTTATCTTTATTACTTTACATGATAAAGATTTGGATTCTAATCTATTGTTGTTATTATCATACTGACAGTTCTCTTTGTAACAGTATAGCAGTTGAACTCTCAGGCTTCTGACTGATACAAGTTGGTTGCTTTAGTAGTATTATTATTATTTTTGAACCACTTCCTCATTTTAGTTCAATATTTCAATTTTCCAATTTATTTAGTTCAAACTAACTTCTATTCTCACAATGTACAGAAATTAAAATAAAACTATATTGGACTTCATACTAATGTTCAGTAATTTAGCAACTTAATTTATTTGCAGTTCTTCCTTCTACATGCCTGTTGCTGTTTTTGCAGTCTGCCCAACTCTTTTCTTGTATTTTGCAAAGCAGCAGACTAAACAAACATGTTGAGTGCTACTTTTTTTGAGTAAAGTGCAGAATGTTCAATTACAGATTTAAGTTTCCTATTGAAAATAGGTGTGGTGTAGATTTTAATTCTGTGGTAAGACTTTACCGTTCATAAATTGTTCAGATGTAGTAAACTTAGCCTTATTCACTAAAGTCTGTCTTGATGCTCAGAAAAAAGTGTTTATCTCTAGTGTGGCACAATGTTTCATGTAAAACAGGCATTTGATTGAGAAGAGCTTTCAGACAAATCTGAGATGTGTGTGGCTTTCATCCCTGGAGAGAGCTTTGTCCCTTTGGGAGTAGTTGTAATCTTTGGCAGGCACAATAAAGAAGCTGATATTACACTGCATACTGGCCCTGTGCAGAGGCACTTGGGCAATGAATTTCTAGCTGGGTCTGTGGGTTGATGATGGTCGGGTTTTTTTTTTCCTCTCTCTCTCTCTTGTGGAATGGTTGGCAGTGGATGTTTAGAAGGTATGGAATAAATGACAATTATCACTTTTCCTCTTAATCTATTTAACTATAGTTAAAACAAAAAAACTAGTTTTTAGTAACTATAAACGGTTGGGCAAGTAGGTGCACCCAGAATAATGCCTGTTTTCAAAGATTGATGTCCCTATCAAGGCTGGCTGAAAGACCAGAATTTTGGGGAGGTAAGGCATGTGAAGCATTTGAAAATTTATTCCTAAGTCGAAAAGGGAAGATTTTTCCCCCTAATATTTGTATCTGTGAAACATGAAAAGATTTTGCATGTTCATAAATAACTTCCAATTATAAATATTTGTACAAGGGGAACATTGTGAACCTTTTCTCTAACTTAAGTACATACAAATTCACCAGAAGCATACCTACCTGTCACTAGAATTTTAAGAAATAAATGATTTTCTGTAATATTTACTAGCATTGAGAGTATAGGTTTATTTACTTAAGATCTGTTGGTGATCTAACTTCATTACTTTCTTAGAGAACTTATTGGATGCATCACCTGAATTGTTTCCAATCTCCAGTAGTGGAAGCAATGACGATGGTGGTTGCTGATCTTTTGTTAATGCAACTGATGAGGTTTACTCTAGAGGGAACTTCTGTTTTCACTTACATTTATCCATGTTGCACTCTTACGCAATGATTTGTTAGATTCCCAAACATGAGCCATTCTTTTTTGGTGACAAATCTGAGGAACTGTCCCAGATTGAGGTGTCATTAGAGGAGGTTTTGGAACAAATTGATAAATTAAACAGCAGTAAGTCACCAGTCTGAAGGAACTCAAATGTGAAATTGCAGAACTGGTAGCTTCTGTACCAGACTGGAGGATAGCTAATGTGATGCCAATTTTTAAAAAGGGCTCCAGAGGTGATCCCGACAATTACAGGCCTGTAAGCCTGACTTCAGTACTGGGCAAACTGGTTGAAACTATAATAAAGAACAATATTGTCAGACATCTAGATCAACATAATTTGTTGGAGAAGAGTCAACATGGTTTTAGTAAAGGGAAATCATCCCTCCCCAATCTACTAGAATTCTTTGAGCGGGTCAACAAGCATGTGGACCAAGGGGATCCAGTGGATATAGTGTACGTAGATTTTCAGAAAGCCTTTGACAAGGTCCCTCACCAAAGGCTCTTTTGCAAAGTAAGCTGCCACGGGATAAGAGGGGAGGTGCTCTCATGGATTGGTAACTGGTTAAGACAGGAAAAAAAGGTAGGTATAAATGGAACATTCTCAGAATGTAGAGAGGTAAATAGTGGTGTCCCCCAGGGGTCTGTTCTGGGACCAATCCTATTCAACATATTCATAAATGATCTGGAAAAAGGGGTAAACAGTGACGTGGCAAAAATTACTAAAGATAGTTAAGACCCAGGCAGACTGCGAAGAGCTACAAAAGGATCTCTCAAAACTGGGTGACTAGGCAACAAAATGGCAGATGAAATTCAGTGTTGATAAATGCAAAGTAATGCACATTGGATAGCATAATCCCAACAATATGTATACAACGATGGAGTCTAAATTAGCTGTTACCACTCAAGAAAGAGATCTTGGAGTCATTATGGATAGTTTTCTGAAAACATCCACTCAATGTGCAGCGCCAGTCAAAAACGCAAATGGAATGCTGGGAATAATTAAGAAAAGGATAGATAATGAGACAGAAAATATCATGTTGCCTCTCTATAAATCCATGGAACTCCCACATCTTGAATACTGTGTGCAGGTGTGGTCATCCCATCTCAAAAAAGATATATTGAAATTGGAAAAAGTTCAGAAAAGGGCAACAAACATTATTAGGGGTATAGAACGGCTTACATATGAGGAGAGATTAATAAGACTGGGACTTTTCAGCTTGGAAAAAGACTGCTAAGCGGAGATATGATTGAAGTCTATAAAATCATGACTGATGTAGAGAAAGTAGATAAGGAAGTGTTTACTCCTTTTCATAACACAAGAACTAGGGGGTCACCAAATGAAATGAATAGGCAACAGGTTTAAAACAAAAGGAAGTATTTCTTCACACAATGTACAGTCAACCTGTGGAACTCCTTGCCAGAGGATGTTGTGAAGGCCAAGACCATAACAGGGTTCAAAGAAGAACTAGATACATTCATGGAGGATAGGTCCATCAATGGCTACTAGCCAGGACGGGAAGGAATGGTGTCCCTAGTCTCTGTTTGCCAGAAGCTGGGAATGAGCAATGGGATGGATCACTTGATGATTATTTGTTCTGTTCATTCCCTCTGGGGCACCTGGCACTGGCCACTTTTGGAAGACAGGATACTGGGCTAGATGGACCTTTGGTCTGACCCAGTAGGGCCATTCTTATGTTCTTATGTTACATTAGACATTTGTTGCTGCAGATCCCCAGTCTTGTGACCATGCAAGCCTTTTCTCTTTCTGTCATTTGGATCTTGGAGTAGAAGTCAATATATATTGTAAGTGTATGTTATATTGAAGGAAATGGGGAAAATGGGTGCAATATGGATTTCTTTAACTTTCCTTCTGACACTCTGTTCTTCTCTGGGGGCAACTGTAAAACAGTAGAGCTAATTGTGATATCTTACTGTTTTTTCAATATGTGTAAATTCTCTTACTGTATTTTTACTTCGGATTTTTTTGAGATTTTTTTTTTTTTATATCCTAAACCTACATTTCAGCCAGGTGGTTGGAAAAATACAACACACATGATGAAAACCTTCACTAACACTTTTTGGAGTTTTTGGTTAAAATTGTAATTTCTTAGAAAGTTCATCTCAATCAATTTGGGGGAAAAATTGAGTACCTGTGCAAAACAGTTAGGGCCAGCCCTCTGGATTTCTTGCCTCTCCATTGCAGGCATGGTAGGGAGATAAGGAGGTTGTACATCCAGGTGGATGAAGAGCAGATGTAGTAGGGTGGGGACTGTGTACAGCCTTGGCTCTGCCCTGTCAGTATGCTCTCTGATGCAGTTGAACCAGTGCTCAGGGGGAGGTACTAGCAATCTGGTATTAGTAATGGCCAGGAGCAGATTTCGTTTATTTCCCCTCTGGAAGCAAGGGGGAAATAGGGAAAGACTCCTTCGGAGGTGAGGCTTTCAGTCTACTTCAGGGGTTAAAGTAAGTCGAGTGATTTACCAGTATGCTGGGGCCAGCTCTGGCCCCCGGAAGGGGCGGGGCCTACGGGGTCAGAGCCAACCCCAGCCCACCCTGTAAGGTAAGTGCTCCCCCACTCCTCCACCGGGGTAGTAGCAGCAGCCTGGGATTCCGGGGCTATTTAAAGGGCCCAGGGCTCCCCTGCTTCTACTGCCCCGGTCTTTTAATTAGCCACCGCAGCCCTGGAGTAGCAGCAGCAAGGCTCCGGCGGCTATTTAAAGGGCTGGGGCGGTAGAAGCAGGGAAACCCCGGGCTCTTTAAATAGCCACTGGAGCCCCACAGCTGCTACCCCAGGGCTTCAGCAGTGGGGCTCTGGAGGCAATTTAAAGGGCCTGGGTTTCCAGCCACTGGAGTATGCTGTACCAGGGTGTACTGGCTTACTTTCACCTCTGGTCTACTTCTTATTCTGGGCTGAGACTACTGGCTCAAATCTAGGCTTTGGGGCTGCAGTGACAGTGGTATACATTTGTGAAAGATTATTAAAAGCAAAACTGATAATATTGGAAGAGTTAAAGTAGAATGGAATGGTTCAAGAAATGGAGCTACATTTTATTTTAGACTTCTTTGACCTATTTCTTGCCTTATTCCGCATGAGCATGGCTTTCACAGCAGCCACTTCTAATATTATGGAACCCAGCTGGTCTTTCAATTCACTGCTGTCCACTTTTATTTCAGGCTTCATGGGTCTTCCCTTCCGGCTGTAGCTCCCTCCCATTGCGTTCTCTAACTGCCCCCTCTCCCCTCCATGTGGGGGCCCACTATCAGTATAGAGACAGCAACCTCCCCGCACACAGGAGAGCAGGGCCTGACGTTCCTCCCACCCATTACAGAGAAAGGGCTTCTCTGTCTTGGGGTGGACATCTGCACACTCTATCCCTAGAGAGCCCTTTCCCACAGAGCTGGGATGCTGGTTGCTCCTCCTGCCCTGATAGAGCTGCCCTCATAGCACACACCTCTTCTCATTGTGCATGTGCTGGCCTGAGGTAGCTCTGCAGCATCAAGGGGGCCCAGCTCAGACTACATCTTAAGTGTGGGGTGTGCTTCTTCCCCAAACCCCTGCCCTCCTCTCTGCACCAGTTTGGGCTAGAGACTGTGATCATACACACAAGGCACAGTACCATATTATTTAGCCTCTTCAAAGAATGTTTTAGCCAGGCTTCTATGCTGAAATGGCTACTGGGGTTTGTTAGGGGTCAGTGCTGGTCTTCACAGCCCAAGGCAGTGAGCTGGTGGCTTCCATTTCTGTGAAGAGGTAGCAGATTTAGCCGGAGGGCAGGAAATGTGCCAGAAGGGCCATGGTGGAAACCATGCTGTGGGCTTCTGAGACCCAGGAAGCTTAAAATATTTGGGGGATCCAGAGTCTTAGATTTCCCCATACAGCAGGCTGGTATGTGGCCATTAGGGTGTTCCTGATTGAATCTGTGACACCTGAGTTTCTTCGCTCTATATGCAGGATCAGATTACTCATCCTGACCCATGTCTCTTTCATTTGGCATCTGAGATTTTTGCACCCTTTTGGGTGCAAATTTACACAGCTTCTCTGAGGTGAAAAGATTCACTTACATACCAAAAAACTTGTGAATAGGGAAACTTGTGTACTGAAGTGGAATCCTTTTCAATATATAGCCTGTTATTGGTATCAGGGGCACTTGGACCCTTTACTAGATCTGGGCCGAAGCATGTAGAAAACTTTAAGCATGTGAGTGGTCCTGGTATCTTCAGCTGACCTACTCGTGTTTAAAATTATACATTTGCTGAATATGCACATTGCTAGGTAGGGGTCTCAATGTAAAATAAGATTATAAAAGTAGTCCAAAATAAGACAAGTCAGTGTTTTAACCTATATTAGAGTGCAACTAAGCAGATATATGTATGTTCTCTGCTTGTTCAAGGATTCTTGATTTCTAAAGTCTATAGTCAAGACTTTTTAGAAGGCTTAACAAGTGGCACTTGTTCTGTGAGGACCATCTGCAGTGGGTGGCATCTAGCCTGCCCAGTCTCCAAGAACTGATTAAGTGTTAAATACATTTTATTGGGACGCTGTCTTTTTCCCCCCAAGAGCTGGATATACCTGTACAATGTAAACCCTTTAGTGATGGTTCTCATTTAGTTGTTTTGGAGAGTCCCTTTTATTTAGCAAGGTAGGCTTGGTGCTGCCTCTGAGTTCCTTGTTTCAAGCAAGGAACAAGTGGGTTCTGTAGTACATTGCCTCCCTTCTTTGCAGAATGAACAATTTGGCCAGCTTCCTTTTTTGAAGCAAAACTCAAACTGACTGGTTCTGGGATTCTGTTACTTTTTGGGGAGAAAGGACAAACTTCTAGTCCCTTTCATTCTAGGTTCTAAAGATCATAATCCTCTCTGTTCAGAATTGGAGAAATCTGGACATCATCCCAGTGGGAAGGAGTACAATCAAATCCCTAATCCCTTATGGTGTCTCAATAATTCACAGATGCTAATTCTTCCCTCCCCTTTCAAGCCACTCTGGTATGGCATTCCATAGGTGCTGGTATTGGGCTCCATTTAGGTTTGTGAAGGGTTTAATTCTCTCAGATCTTAGTGAATGTAGGAAAGTTCCTTCCTCTGTATAGTATTTGAATCTGGAGTTCAAAACACTCATGGACTCTGGCTTTATCCAAAGGCCGAATATTCAGTTTGCCATCTCTCCAACGAGACTACATTTCTTAATGGCCTTTTGTTTTAGGAGTGCTTCACTTCGTGTACACTGACAACCTAGTAATGGTTCATGTTTCAGCAAGATGGTGCAGAAACCTGGGAGGGGTGGAATTAAGTTCTCGAGATGTTGCCGATAGAGTCCTTTTAGCAAGTCTCAAACACTCTCTAATACGTTATTAGAGGTCTTGTTTGCTTCAGGTGTGGTCATAGCTGAAAGCCTTGAACCTCATCTTTCTTCAAAGGAAAATCCAGGGAGAGAATCTTCTTACATCCTAGTGTCCTATAACATTTGGAAACTAGTACTTTTCCCAGTTAAATATTAGTTGAGCTAATATAGAAATACATATTTTGCAGATGTTTTCTACATCTATCACTCATCTAAATTAAACAGTGCTAAAGATACAACATCAACATAAAAAATATGGATGAACATCAAAGGTTCAAATAGTTCTGGGAACAATGTTTGATCAGAATTTGCAGGAAATGGTACTGTATTTGTTACATACCAAGCTGCTTATGTGCTTCAATCCTTTGTACAAATATTTGATAGAATTTTTTCTATCAGGTATAATTTTCTAATCTTTAGAGAGCTTTCCACTAGAGATGTTCTTTCAAGGAAAACCAAGTAAAGTTAAACAAGCTCACTAATTAACCTTTAGGAGTACATTATTCCTTTTAAGTTACAAAACTAGCTTTTAGATGCATTGACAATGTGCATTCTAAATTAGATCAGAAGACTAGTTAAGAAAATACCCAAGACCCCTCCAAGGAGTTTTATGAAAATATGTTCAATTGTTTAATACATTCTGTAATGCTAACTGTGGACATGAAAAGGTGAAACTTCATCTTAGTTTTAGAGTTGAACAAAGATTGTACCTCTACGCATATTAAAGACCATTAATATGCTCTCTAATATAAACATTTATTGTGCCTTTTGAAAATTGAAGTGATTTAATAAGTAATATTTTTGAGAGGCAAGGGGAAGATTTAATATTTTTAACAGATTAATTCCTTCCTGCAGGGAAATCCTTCTCCTTCACCTCCTCTTAGCTAAAGTAACAGTGCATTTGTAGTGAGCTCTGCTGGTTTTGCAGACAGGCTGAAGAACCCTCTGTTTCTGCACAGGCCAGGAATGGATCAGAGGTTCTTTTCTGGTCAAGCTAGAAGGCAGAGAGCCCAGCCAAGGAGGTGGTAAACTAAGCTTTTCCACTAGCTGCAGGAGTAGGACAAGCAGTGCTGTGAGGATAATTCCTCGAAGGCAGAAACTGCCACTTGCCAAGCAGCTTGAGTCTGCCTCATACCAGGCCTTAGAGCCGATGTGCATCCAGGATATAATATTGAGCACACTATACCTTAGTGTAATTTTGGTGGATTATTTTTTTCCTTTGTAGACAGATGGATACTATCACTTCTGGAAGTATGTGTTTTTATTTGGGGTAGGGCATAATTCAACAGTGCCTGTTAAAAGCTGCTATGCAAATTATTAGGCAGTTTGCAGATGAGGCTGTCCAAGATGGATGCTCCTGCAATTTATCACATAGATATTGCCAATTCATATGTAGTATGTATGTGCATGCTTATGTATATGTATAAACATAATATTTAAAAAAAATTTTTACTTGAAGCTGAATGGGTGTCTCACTAAAGGAGTAACTCTACTTTTTCACACTTCAGTCTTTTGATATTCCACATTTGGAGGCTGATGGAACTAGTGAGCTTCCGAGGAGCCAAGGTTGGGGGGGAAGGAAAGCTGGTCAGAAAATTGACCAGTCTTTTGATAGTTTGATAAGATTTTTATAATCTCTAATCCACACCTCTTCAATAAAGTTTCCCCTAAATACCCCCTCAACTGCACTTGTTCTCCCTGGTGACTGATTTACAGATGACATGGAACAAATGAGGTGAGAAGTCTAGACTACTGGTGAAAGAATCTAATACCTATTCAGACTGTTTGCCTTCTGTACATTCTTGATATTCTACTTTTTAAATCTTATTTGCAAAGAAAAGTTCCTTGCTTCCACTGTGGCATGTGACTTGCACTCCAGAACTGTTTTAGGTGATTGACAGCCTAGTTACAGACTCTAACTTTATCTCCCTATGGAGAGTGTTTTTTGTTTTTGTGGAAACTCATATTTGCCACTATCATTGTAATCAGATTGGTGTCTTAACAGAATTGTAGCCTGTTTGAGTTTTGGGCCATATCACTTGAAGTTTTGAGGATGCTTCAGGCTGCAGTAGCTAGTGGCTAGTGAAAGACAGAAGGAAGTCCTAGGTACATTGTTGGTCAAGAGAATGAACTGTCTTTAAGCAAACTCTTGCAGGGCCTTTAACGAAGATACTCTTTCCTGAAATTGGTAGGATTGTTCATAATCAACCTCTTCCTAACTTGCTGTTCTGGCTCAGCAATTTTGTGAAAAATGTGGAGTTCTTAGATTTCCATTAGTCAATCAACTTTTAGGCCTTAGTATAGGTCTTGAACTCCAGTGGTTGAAATGGATGCTGATCTTCTAAATATGAATGAAGATAACTGTGCTCATTGCTTTGGATCTACCAGCTGTTTTGATGCTATTTACTATAAAGTTTTGTTCAGTGTCATAGCCTGAACACTCTACAAAGCCCTACCTCCTGTAGGTGTTTGGGTGGATGTTTGAGCTGAATACAGAAGACTGATGGGGGTGGAGGGAGGAGGAATATATAAGTTTACACACTGTTGGAATTTGTGTGCTGAATGCTACTACTGTCAAGTGCCAAGGATGAGTTTTGATACTCTAAAATCCAAAGTAAGTGTTTTTACAACATAGTTTCAATAGGAGTTAACCTAGCTCTTTCTAGAGTCCTGAATTTGAAAAACAAAATGAAACAGACCTCCCACACACTACAGAAGAGAACTAAAATCTTCTGATTCTTATTGTTGTGAAAAAACATTTATCGATTTCACGATTGTTTGTCATTAAGTATTTTAATTTCACCATAGAAAACTGATGTGAATTAAAGCAGTCTTTTTGTATGTTTGAATAATAGAAGCCAGTGACTTTTGGCAATTTGCTCTCATGACGTAACTGTATTTCATGGCATATTATATAATTGCTTTCAAATCCGATAAATTGAGAAATGCATTTAAAATATGCTTATTTGTACAACAGCTTGATGAAATAAATAGAAACGAATATGTTGTCAGTTTTCTTGAATCCTTAACTTGTATAACAATTTTTAAACATTTTAATTAGTTGGAACTTGCAAAATGTATGTTAAGTATAAAAGACCTTGCTGCATATATTACAAAAGCTGTATAATTTCATTTTGCAGACATGAAAAGTGAATTAGTGCTGCATCATAAGTGGTGACAAATTTTCTTGTTTGTTCTAATTTTGCAGAATAGCATACAGTAGTTTTTTTGGCACAATTTAGAATAGCTCATTTGGCTGTGAATGCGGGAACTTCAGTTAACAATGAGAGAGGCCAATATTGTACTTACACAGTTAAATTAAATGAAAACAAACCCCCAAAATTTGGAAATGGTGGTGGGATGGAAGTAGGGAGGCAAGTCTTGGCAAAGACCAGCTGGGTTACCAATTGTGTAACTATATATTAAAAGCTATAATACAAAACTAATACTGTATGACAGCCAAGATGTATTGAGCAAAAAAGGTGGGTGGCATTGGCAAATATTGTACACCTATGGTCTGCTGCAGTAGAAGTGTTCTGTGATTTAGTAGTCTTGGTGCCTTAAGAACATGGCTGCTCCTGGGCACTTGGGTAGCAGCTGTAGATAAGAATCTTTTTCTGTGCCTTGTATGAAGTTTCCTTTCTTTTTTAGATGTAGACAGCACTACAAATAGTGGTACCATTTTCACCTCAAGGTTAAACTTACTGCAATGCACTCTACATGGGGTACATACTGACCATTCAGAAATAGAAGCTAATGCAGAATGTGCACAACCACTTATTAAATGGGGTATTCAACAACAATGTTGCTTAAATCAGTACTGCCTACTAATGAGCTTACAGGTGAAACGTCAGATGTTGTGTAGCTGGTTACTTGCCACTTCTTTTACTTGTGCAGTTGTAATCAGTGAAGTTCCTTGAGCTGGTGCACCAGGACTTCTGGCAGGCATGCTGCAAAGCCATCTTTTTTTTTTTTTTTCACGTGGTTAGTGCCAATTGAGTAGGGGATACAGAGAATCTGATATGGGTGTTGTTTGGTAGGTTTTCTCTTTTGCTGAAGAACAGGACAACTCTATGTATTGTTAAACCTCAGTTTTTATATTTCATTTCAATGGGTGTAAATATTGAAAACCTTCCTTGATACAGGACCTAGTAACCCGAGAACTCCGCCTATTAGTCCAGGTGCAGTTACCTTTGCCATCATGCCTCCAAAGACATCCACTCCCTCCTGTTCAGTTTAGAAGAATAACCACTGTTCTGTTTATTGTAATATTTTTTTTTACAAATCGATGATTGGTTTTGAAATTGGCATTTCACTGGTCAATTGTATTCTAATTGGCAGTTCTCAGTTGGGTAAGTGGTGTAGTAATTGTCACTTGGTTGGCTCAATTGGTTTTCTAACCGGACATTTTTAATGAATTTAATTGGTAATTTATTGTACTTGGTGTAAAATAAAAAAAATCTACAAATAAAATAAATTACAATCTGGTCAAGGGTTTTTTCTAGTGCTAAATATCTGCTTGTATAGAAAAAGGGGAATGAGTGGATGTTCTGTCATCTTGTTATGGAAATAGTCTTCACTGATCCTTCATTTGTGGCCAGTGAAGATGGTTTCCATAACAAGGGGATTGCTTCTTAGGTGGAGGATGGTGAACACAAAAGGTTAATTTTTACTGAAAATTAAGTGGTTGAGAAACAGATTAGAATGGAGAATAGCTGTGGAAGACTATCTCTGGAACCACTGAATCTAATCCAGGAATTAGAGTAATGACTGATGTGAAGCAAACGTGGCACCAAACTGAAGCAGAAAAGCAATGATCTAGAGACACTGGGCTAGATTCACAAAACCTAAATTTCAGCATCAGGTATCATTAATATTCATAGAACCCCTGATCGCTGCCATCAAACCATGCAGGTGTCTAAATTTATTTGATTCCTAAATGTTGGAAGTTTGGGGGTTTTTGTGGCTTTTTTTTGTTTGTTTTTCCTCAGTAAAAGTTACCTAGGAGCCTATAGCTGAGCACACTGCTGCCTCAGGGCCATGGCTACACTAGAGAGCTTGTGATGGTGCAGCGACACCGTTGTAAACTCTCCAGTGTAGGGCACTGTAAGCCCACAGGAGAGAGCTCCTCTTGTCAACTTAATCCATCCCAATAAGCGGCAGCAGCTATGTGTTCAGTACTTTCCATACCAGCACTTTGGTCGGTGTAATGATGTTGCTCGGGGGTGTGAATAAGTGACATAAGTTATTGATGTAAGTGGTAGTGTAGACATAGCCTAGTTGTCCAGATGAGTAAGCCCCAGTGTGATTCATGAACCAGGGGAAGGGGTGGCTTTCCTCTGCTTTAACTCACACAACTGCTAGGAGAAGGAAGGAGAGGGGGCTGTCCCTCATCACATTTAGCCCAGTGGTTAGAGTACTTATATATGATGTGGTAGACACTGGTTCAAGTTCCCCTTCTGCCAGAGGGGGAGAAGGGATTTGAACAGGAATCTCCCATCTCTCAGTTCAGTTTTCAGTCCACAATTAAAGGATGTTGCAGAACTGGATACCATATTCCATCAGTTGTCAAACCAATGCCAAATAGAGGTAAACTAGTCTCTCTAATCCAGCTCAAGCTTCCCCTTTTAATGCAATCCTTGAATGCATATCCCTTTTGGCCAGTGTTGCACTGCGAGTTAAAGTTCAGCTGATTAGCCTCCATGACCCCTTTATCTTTTTCAGAGTCTCTGCATTCCAGGATCGATTGCTCTGTATAAGTGACCAGGACTCTTCATTATTTACCACTCTTCTAATCCGTATCATCCGCAAACTGTATTGGTGGTGGTTTTGGTTTCTTCCAGGTCGTTGATAAAAATGTTAAATAGTATAGGATCAAGAACTGATCTTTGCAGGACTCTTCTAGAAACACATTCTCAAAGGTTCCCCTTTAAAATTATGTTTTGAGATCTATCAGTTACATAGATTGTTAACTTTATATTTTTCTAGTGTTTTTAATAAAAATATCTTGTAGCACCAAGTCAGATGCCTTAAAGAAGTCTATTATGGTTATCAACCAAACATGCACACTCTCCGCCAAAAAAGAAGGGGGGGACAAAAAAGCCAAATCAGTTTGAGATCAGTTATTCACAAACCCCATGCTGACTGGCATTAATTGTTACCATGCTTTGTTTATTAAGAGTTTCATATCAAATGCTCCATTATCTTGCCTGGGATCAATGTCAGATTGACAAGCCTATAGCTAGCAGAACCATCCATTTACCCTTTTTAAATACTGGCACAAGATTAATGTTCTTCCAGTCTTCTGGAAATTCCCGTGTGTGTTTTATATATTATATGTATATTTGATTCACTCTGGTTCTCTATTTTCACGACTGTATTTGGCAATATCCTATAATGTCTGTGTGATATCTACTGTTCCATTCATTCGCAGACTGGGAAAAGGGAAGTCTCTTTGGCTGCACCAAGAGTACATTTGTGGTAGGTTGCAGAAACACTGGGTTTTCTTGGACTATGTGGAAAGTCTCTGAGAACTTTACCATTACATTTTTTTTGTTTCAGCTCTGTGTCCTACCTTTTCTAAAAAGCCTTGATGCCTGTGCAGTTCTTAAATAGTAATTCATAATTTGGAGGCCTTAGTTGCTGCAGGATACTCACCTGAGAGGTTGCAAATCCCTGTTCAGATCCCTCCCCCTCTCCCCTCATGTAGAGGGGGACCTTTCACATCATCGGTTAGAACCCTAACAACTGGGCTAAAAGTTATGAGATAGGTGGTTGTCCTGCACAGCTTCTTGCAAGTGACTCCTTATTCCAGGAGAAGGATCATAGGGCAGGTCTACACTACGTAGCTAAGTTGGCCTAAGTTAAGGAACTCCAGCTATGTGAACAATATAGCTGGAGTTGACATAATTTATGTCAACTTATTGTGGGGTTTACACCATGCTGGGTTGACAGGAGAAACTCTCCTGTTGACTTACCTTGTGCTTCTCATTCCAGTGGAGTACCGGAGTCAATGAAAGAGCGATCAGTGGTCAATTTAGCGAGTCTTCACTAGACCTGCTAAATCAGGGGTGGGCAAACATTTTGGCCTGAGGGCCACATTTGGGTATGGAAATTGTATGACGGGCCATGAATGCTCACAAAATTGGGGGTTGTGGTGTAGGAGAGGGTGAGGGCTTTGGCTAGGGGTGTGGCCTCTGGGGTGTGGCTGAGGATGAGGGGTTGGGGGTGCAGGAGGGTGTTCCTGGCTGGGACTGAGGGGTTTTGAGGGCAGGAGGGGGATTAGGGGTGGGGCAGGGGATTGGGGTATGGGGGGGTCAGGGGTGCAGGCTCTGGGGGGTACTTACCTCAAGCAGCTCCCAGAAGCAGCGGCATGTCCCTGCTCCGGCTCTTACGTGGAAGCACAGCCAGGCGGTTCTGTGTGCTGCCCTGTCCGCATGCGCCACATGTGCGATGGCAGTGGAGCTTGGGGCAGGGCCGGCGTGTGGAGGCA
Organism: Lepidochelys kempii; assembly: GCF_965140285.1. Classification (NCBI taxonomy): domain Eukaryota; kingdom Metazoa; phylum Chordata; order Testudines; family Cheloniidae; genus Lepidochelys; species Lepidochelys kempii. Next base: position 183,679,981 of record NC_136380.1, read on the forward strand.
TAGGAGCTGGAGTGGGGACATGCTGCTGCTGCTGCTTACGGGAGCCATGCAGAGTGGGGCAAGCCCTGAAACGTGCTCCCCGGCTGGAGCTTGAGGGCCGGATTAAAACATCTGGAGGGCTGGATGCGGCACCAGGCCACAGTTTGCCTACCCATGTGCTAAATCGACCCCTGATCGCCGCATGTTGATCTCCCGATAAGTGGAGAGAAGCCCATAGAGCTGAGAAGCAGACTTCGCTGCCTCTCCAGCTTGAATTCCTTGAGACTGTTGGGGTTTAGCGCACACCTCTGTCCTCGGCATCTCCCATTGGCTATCTTAGGCAGGAACCCACCTAGCAGGCTGGCTTTTGTGAATCCCATTTTTGGTGCCCAGTCTTCATCTGTTTGTTGTATAAGAGTCTTGGAGTGCTTCACTCTATGAATATCAGTTCATTTTTTTTTAGGTACCAAAAAGTTAGTCCATGGTGATGCTCAGCATCTAAGTCCCTTTTTGAATCTAGCCCACTGGGTCTAAAATCTGAAAGTTTGTCATGGTTGAAGATTGTTTGAACCTGCCATTGAGTGTAACAATGGATAACTGACAACTAGCCATTACACTTCTAAAATAAAAAGTACTAGAGGACAAAAAATCGTGCCCAAATGGAATTCCACCATATTACTGCAGGAAAAAAAAAAACTTGCTCAATGAGAATTAATTTCTTTAAAAATCTTTTACATTCACAGGAACTAAGTTTTGTGTTAGCCAGGACAGTTGGAATGTCATTAGGCTGAAAATGTTGTCCCTAGTTTTTGGCTTTCCCCAAGTCATTTTTGTTCACTTTCTTTCCACCAAGCAGAATGTGGAGGAGATTCTGTTTTTTGTTAGTCCAGTTGTATATTGTAGAAAGCACTACTGCAAGAAGCTCCAAGATAAGTGAAATATCAATTTTGCCAGAAAGATAATGTGATTCCTTTAGACATTAGAAACAAATTTCTATCTTAATTTGTCACATTTATTTTGTAATCTATGGTGGTTTTATAACTTGGACATGAAATTAAACAGTATAAAAATAGAATACATTTAGATAGTCATTTTGAAACAGAAAATTAAAGTGTTCAGTTCTGATAAATTTGAAACCCTTAGTATTTTTTATAATTTCATCAGAATTAATAAATACCTGCAACATTCCAAGGTTCTGTGCCTGGACTTGCTTTGGGTCGGTTTCATTTTTGTGTATTAGTCCTGGATAGGTGTCTAAAACTTTTAAGCCAACTCCCTATGGCTGCTGGAAGGGAGAACATTCTCAATTTTTGTGTATGTTCTTCCTCTCCTGTCTCAGAGCCTCCTGACTGCTGTAGTAGAACAATAGAGATGCCCTTGCTATCTCTCCCCTGCCTCCAACTTTGGGGTGGGGGAGGAAATTCCTCTTTATTGAACATTTTTAGTGCGTGTTTTGGTTGCTTTTCATACTTTTCACAAGCAACAGTATAATGAAACTGATCGGATTCTTAGTTTCGCTGCTGAAAAAATGACAAGATTGGCCAATTTTCACTCTGCTGAAGCTTGACATATATGTGAACAACCGTGGAGATATTAGAGCTGTCCATATCACTCAGCCTTCCAATCCCCAAATGTGGGATGCAGTGTGGAACAAAGATCCAAAACGTAGACACAAAGTTATTCATGCTTTTGAAACTTAGACTCTGAGGAATTCATTCCTTCAGTGTAAATACCATTTTTCTATAACCGTAGTTTCACTACTTGATCTGTGATTTAAAGAATTTTCAACATAAGTTTTGGGGGAACACAGTTAATTTTGGGAACTAAAATGAATGATTTCTCTCAAAATGAGAGACAGCTGAAAAGACAGGAACTATTTCTTACCCAGAGAAGCACCATTATAAGAACATAGATTAGTCTTCAGATTTAGAGAGCTTCCTCCATTATCCTCTGTTCAGTAAGGTTACCATTACAACCATAAGAGAATGAAAATTATTTTTTTCTTAATTGTAATCTTAGAGTCTTTGGAAACTGATGGCATTCCTTGGGAAAAGTTACTTATTCACTACTGGTGAATGAGTGAATGGTTTTGTAAAGCCCTGTATGTGAAGTGCCAACTGTTAAATTAGTTCTGTAGAAACAAAATAGATTAGCTTTGAGCTAATTAGAAGCTGAGCATATTTTCACTGAGTCTCACTGGTACAGAAATTTGCTTCAGATCAGTTTTTTTCCTGTGCAGCCCTCTTTTTCTCCTGAGATATCATGTAACAAAAGCCATACTTTCTGTAGCTGTGGTCTAATCATGTATCCATTGACGTCAATAGCAAAACTTCTTTTGACATGGTGTAGAATCATGCCCTTATAGAGTTTGGGACAAAGTCTGGGTCCATTGTCATTGCCTGAGTTCTGAGAATAAATCTTCCCATGTATACATCTGCATGTGTGAAATATTGGATAGCCATACTCACATCTTAAATTGATAAGGAATTTCGTTCATTCAAAACCTCATTTCTTAACTATCTTTTAATTGTTTAAAACTTTTTAAAGTTCTGAAAAGCAGTACTCAGTGTTAAAATATATCGATAATCTCAACCATTTTCCATTATTCAGTTATGCACACAGTTATCAGTTTCTTTCAAGTGAAACAATACATAATGTGTATCTTTCTCTCTCACACATGACCTCATTTTCACACAGAAAACTTACACTTGTATACAAATGTAAGAAAGTGAAGTATTGTGATTTTATATTAAGATACTAGCTGCTACAATATAATCTTGAGCTCTTCATATTGCTAGGTGGTGTTCAAAGCATACTTTGCATTTCTATACCTCCTTATATTTGTTGACCTCCAAAATGCTTCATAGACATGAATGCGTTAGATCCTCTGATAGGCAGGAGAAGCTTATGTTTTAGGCCCATTTTTACAGATAGAGAAATTGAGCTTTGGAGAGAGCTTAATTCCCCAAACGATTCTGGAAGGTTCTCGCTCTACAGCAGAATTTTGAGTCTCTCTACTGTCCAAGATTCTGTTTTTACCTATAAACTATGCTTCTTCCTTGATGCATATTAAAATTAGGGCTGTCGATTAATCGCAGTTAACTCACATGATTAACTCAAATTAATCATGATTAAAAATTTAATCATGATTAATCACAGTGTTAAACAATAGAATACCAATGGAAATTTATTAAATATTTGTGGATGTTTTTCTACATTTTCAAATATATCTATTTAAATTACAGCACAGAATAAAGTGTACACTGCTCACTTTGTATTATTTTTTATTACAAATTTGTCCTGTAAAAATGATAGATATGAGATGAATTGAAAAATACTATCTTTTAAGTACTGCAATCTCTTTATCATAAAAGTGCAACTTACAAATGTAGTATTTTTTGTTACATAACTACACTCAAAAATAAAACAATACAAAACTTTAGAGCCTGCAAATCCACTCAGTCCGACTTCTTGTTCAGCCAATTGCTGAGAGAAACAAGTTTGTTTACATTTACGGGAGATCCTGCTGCCCACTTTTTAATTACAGTGTCACCTGAAAGTGAGAACAGGCATTTGCATGGCAGTGTTGTAGCTGGTGTCACAAGATATTTACGTGCCAGATGCACTAAAGAGTCATATGCCTCTTTATGCTTCAGTCATCCTTCCAGAGTACATGCTTCTATGCTGATGACACTCGTTTAAAAAAATTGTTAAATAAATTTGTGACTGAACTCCTTGTGGGGAGAATTGTATGCCCCCCTACCCTGTTTTACCCACATTATGCCATATATTTCATGTTATAGCTGTCTCAGATGATGACCCAACACATGTTGTTTGTTTTAGGAACGCTTTCACTGTAGATTAGACAAAATGCAAAGAAGATACCAATGTGAAATTTCTAAAGATAGCTATGGCACTCAACCCAAGGTTTAAGAATCTGAAGTGCCATCCAAAATCTGAGAGGGATGAGGTGTGGAACATGCTTTCAGAAGTCTTAAAGAGCAACACTCTGATGCGGAAACTACAGAACCTGAACCACCAAAGAAGAAAATCAACCTTCTGCTGTTGGCATCTGACTCAGATGATGAAAATGAACATGCGTTGCTTTGGATCATTATCGGGCAGAACTCGTCGTCAGCATAAATGCATGTCCTCTGGAATGATGACTGAAGCATCAAGGGACATATGAATCTTCAGCGTATCTGCATATAAATATCTTGTGACACCAGGTACAACAGTGCTATGGAAAGGCCTGTTCTCACTTTCAGGTGATGTAAACAAGAAGCAGGCAGCATTATCTTCTGCAAATGTAAACCAACTTGCTTGAGCGATTGGCTGAACAAGAAGTAGGACTGATTAGACTTGCAGGCGCTAAAGTTTTGCATTGTTTTATTTTTGAATGCAGAGGTCTTTTACACAAAAAGCTACATTGTCTCTACTTAGGAGACAGGAATAGGTTGTTCAATGTTCCACTATACCTTCTATGCTCAATCTTTTGAGTTCCTGCTACATTTCAAAACTGGGGAAAAAAAAAGTAAACTAAATATGCCAGTTTGTTCCTGGTAAAGAATCTTATGCACATTAATTTTAAGCTGTATGCCTTGAGACCAAACAGGCCTCGTTCATTTTCTAAAGCACGACATCCTTGTTTGTCCTCTTGTCTTACATTTGTCAGTCTTGATGAGTAAAGAATGCACTGAATGAAAAATTATTCGGATGGTATTCCTCTGGGGCTGTGAATAAAGTGCAGTGACATGGCACGTATTCTGTGACATATTGTGTTGACTACCACATTAAGTGCATTACATATCATATGAAACTTTAGATTGTTTGTTCTACTTTAATTAGGGCTGTCAAGTGATTAAAAATAGCAATTAATTGTGCTGTTAAACAATAGAATACCATTTATTTAAATATTTTGGATGTTTTCTACATTTTTCTAATATATAGATTTCAATGAGAACACAGAATACGAAGTGTACAGTGCTCACTTTATATTTATTTTTGATTTACAATATCTGCACTAAAAAACAAAACTTTATATTTTCAATTCCCATAATACAAGTACTGTAGTGCAATCTCTATCATGAAAGACCAGTTGATAGCTGCTATTAGCACTTTCCAATATTACACACCCCATCTCAACTCAGCACATCTCACTAGAATTAAGTTCATTCAGGGTGTCAATATTTTTAGTTCCCATTTTAACTAAAAGGGTCGGGGGAGACTTGGGGCCCACAGACCCTGTCATGGTGAAGAGAATGGGGAACAATGGAAAGTGGGGGGGAAGGAAACATTAGGGGGACACAAAGCCCCTAGCATGCGGTGGGGAGGACTGGGAGAAGTCTGTCATGAGAGGGAGGGGAGAGGTTGCAGAGAGCTCGCAGAGAGCTCTTGAAATAGAGGGAAATGGTAGGTGGCACATAGTAAACTTGGAGCAAGGAGAAGGGAACGGAGGAATTCAAAGAGCCCTTGGTGTGTGCAGTTAGCTGGGCTTTCAGAAGCAACAGTGTGTGGAGTGTACAAACAATGTAGTGGGGCAGGAGGGATTATGGAGCAGTTCTGGGCCTGCAGAGTATGCTCCAGCTAGAGGAAGGACATAAAAGGGAGCTAGACAGCTCAGAAGGGAGCTAGACAGCATAGGAGGATAGACCTATCTTGAGCTTTCCTGAGTAAGGGCACAGCAGGAGTCCTTATTGCAAGGGAGGGACCTGCAAGTGGCAACTACTCCATGCCCTGGAGGAAGTGCTGGTGAGGAGACCCAGGTGAGAAGTAACTGGGACCTTTCTCTGATGGGCTGAAAGAAGTCTGAGAGGTGGAGTCCTGAACTGGGAGCCTGACTGGAGATGAGGTCTGATTGGGAATTGCAGCCTGCCTGAAATCCTGATGGAGGAAGTGTGACACAGGCCCCAGATGATGGGAGTGAAACCTAGGAACTTGGCCCAGTTTGAAATGAGGCTAGCATGTTAAGAAGGCTAATAGCTGGGCTGAGGATTCAGTTGTTTTTGCTACCTTCTGTTGGGCTTTAAGTAAAGGACTTTAAGGTGTTCTGGGCAAGTGAATGGTAGGAACTGGCCCAGGAAGGGAGCCTTGAAGTGCTGCAGGGTGTTGGATATTGCTGCCTCTCATAGGCCCTGGGCCAGAGCCTGGTGGGGAGAGACGACTTGGGCTCCCCTATGAACCACCGCTTTTGTGGAGGGAGGTGCAAATTCCCTTCGTACTTCCTACTTGAAGAGAAGGAAAAGGTAGAGGCATTGTAAGCCATGAGTCCAATGTGTGCCATCTTCAGGGACTGAAAGTGTGCTGAAGACCCTTTTTGCCGTGGGGACACTGGGCTCCCTTTGCCCCTTCTGGAATAAACTCAATTGGTAACCTAGTTAGAGGGCCAAATAGTTACCTACTGAAAGATGGAATACTACAATGTTGGATTGATTGCTGGCAAGGGATGCCAGAGGGGGGTGATCTCTGGCAGCCAGTAACCTAACCACTAGAGGGGTATTACGGGTATGCCCAGCCCCCATCTCAGTGACCTGCTTATTTCAATGATGATTTCATTTCAATAAAATATCATTACTTGGAAATTCTCTTCAGATTTGTGATCCTTATTAAGATAACTTGCATTCTAGGGATACAAGTTTATGAAAAGCTACTGTAACCATTTTAGCAGGGCCTATTTTACTATTAGCAAAGTGGTTTGTAAACTTAATTGTGTATATTCTCAAAGAGTTGGTCCATCAACCTACCTTAAGTATTAGCAACGTAAGGCAAAGGGTGGTTTAAAAGTTCATGAGGATCTCTAAATAGAAAGATAAAACAGATGTATTAAAAGGACTGAAAGAATCTGCAGCCCAGGTAACATGTGCTAGTATTTTGACTAGGTTAATTGCTATCATGCAGCTTATTTTATTTAGTTAACATGTTTAGTTGCCTTTTCTTAAGCTGCGTATTTCAAGATAACTTACATTGTATCATAGTTTTCTAAAAGCTGAAAATGATGTATACTTAATGAGAGACTGACTTTGCTGTTGTCCTTAGGGCCCAGTCAGTGCTAGGCATGGTACAAACACCAAAGGATAGAGTTGTTGCCTCTGAAGAGTTTACAAACCTAGAATATGGAATACACCAAAGTCTTGTTGCTTAGCTAGATTATATATGTAGACTTATTGCTAGTGTAAAATGTTGGGGCTGCTCAGTAGTGGAGTACACCAAAACCTTAGGGTACCAATAGCATGCCAGGTGTACCTTGGCTCAGAATGCACTGTAGGTGCTTCAGCAGTGAGATGTTATAAGGAATAGTCCTGGTGGGTCCCAAAAACCACTTGGACGCCACTTGGGGAGAGGGATAGCTTGGGGGAGGGGGAGGGATAGCTCAGTGGTTTGAGCATTACCCTGCTAAACCCAGGGTTGTGAGTTCAATCCTTGAGGGGGCCATTTAGGGTTCTGGGGCAAAAATTGGGGATTGGTCCTGCTTTGAGCTGGGGGTTGGATTAGATGACCTTCTGAGGTCCCTTCCAACCCTGATATTCTATTATGAGGAAGATGGTATTTTACTAGGGAGGGGAGGATAACGAAAGGTTGCAGATGCCCAAAGTACAGTTAGATACCGTTCAAAGTGAGCAATAGGAGTAAATGTTTGGGTCCCTGAGGCAGTCCAATTAAGAGTTAGGGCACTCCAGGCCTGCTGCAGGGGGTGCCCTTTCCAGTCTAGTCTGTATTCAGGCAAATAGTAGCTTGCAATTTTTCAAGCCAGGCTCAGTTAGCGTCTCTCACTGGAGACCCTCTACACTGGCTCCCTGCCCAGCTGCTGCTGCTTCCCCATAAGTTTCACATTGACCTGCACCTAGCTGTAATGTTTGGCAGTCACAGCCTGTTCCACATGTGGCTCCGCATAAGGTTTTTGGCAAATGTTTTTTTGTATCCAGCTTCTTTGTAGCTCCAGGCTAGCCATGCGGCTGCTGCTTCCAAATAGAGGCTTCTATCCTCCAAGAGGAGAATCATATCTGTGCATTTTACTGACTATATTTTTACTCTTTGGGGCACCTGTTCGCATGGAGCGGGGAGGAACACCAGTTAAGAATGTGCATTGAATTTGACTATTTGTTCACCATTAGCAGAACTATTTATTCATTCCAATCACTTACACCTGAAGTAACCCATTGAAGAGTGAAGTTGCACAGGTGGCACTGCAGAAATAATTTGTCATTCAGAAGCTTTACTTTTGATAATGCTCAGAAAGAGAATCCAACTAGACTTTGATATCCAGGTTTGAGTTTGTGCTGTTGGACGTTAAAAATAAATATAATAATAAAACTACTTGTAAACTGAACCTGTTCAGTATGTTAAATATTGAGCTAATAAATGTGCCATTTTTCAGAAACTTTATAAAACGGAACCTTACTTCAAGTAGATGCCTTTAGAATACGCTGGGAATTATATCTGAAGTGGGTTATTAAAATTTTGGAAGAGATTTTTAAGTCTTTCAATATTGTCATTAAAACTCACAAAATCAACTTGTTAACCTTTATGACAGGGTTAATTTAATTTTAATACTTGAGGGGGGAAAATCTTCTTGCCCAAGTTGGGAGGGTCAGTAGAATTTTGTCTTAAACTAGAGAATTAGCCAATAATGGGAACAAATTCTACCTTGGAGAAAAAAATCTCTTCGAAATAAATACTAATTAAAAATTGTTGGGGAAAGATTTCTGTTCACTTGAGAGATTGCTCTACCACACAAGCAGTTTCCTCCTGGGTGCTGGATTTAATTGCTACAAGTATATTTAGAATGCTTCAGGACCCCTTCCCAGTAAGATTCTGTACCACTTGAAAATATTGCTTTTCAGTCTCTCATGCTGTGTGAAGAAATGATAAAATATTAAAGGAAAACCATTACTTAGAATAGCAGACATGCTTCTGTTCATTTGCTTCCCCACATGGTCCTCAAACCTTCTCTTTGCCTTGCTGTCTATGCTGCTTGAAGTTAATTTGTAGCAGTTATGCAGTCTGTTTCCAACAGGAAGTAGAGTTGGACAAAGTATGTGTCTACTCTGCAACATAAATCCAGGCTTGAGCTTGTGCTCAAGCCTGTTTCACCTGGTCTCTACACTGCAGTTGTGCTAACCAGGGCTTGGACCTGGGGCACCAGGGTGCTGCAGAGCTGGAGGGTCAGAGTGAAGCCAGGACCCAAGGTTCGAGCCCTATTGCTTTGCACTGTTGATGCAGCCCCACTTGACTTGGGTCCTGGAAGTCAGTCAGAGGTATCCCACAATTCCACAGGACAACTTCCTTAGTCATCTCTATCCCAACAATCTGCAGTTATCTTGATTGAAAAGAGAAGCCACCTCCCCCTTTGTTAATGGCAGCAGCTCAGGTCAGTGTTCACCCGTAATATGTGGTCATCTTCGTAACCAGCAGACAATCAGACCGCCTCCTGGATTTGCAATGGACTGCAAACTGATCAGGACTTTTGCAAAGTGAGCTGCTTCCTGGTAATATGCAGGGTGGGTAGTAACACTTTCCCACAGTGCACCATGGTCCTAGAGTGGACCACATTTATCAGTGGTGTGATTGTTGTTGAGATCTGTCAGCATAGAACTACTATGTTATGGAAGTGAACTTGCAATATTCATCAGATGCCTTTTCAAAGTTGATCTGGTGATTATCGCACAGAAACTACTTTCTCTTATTCTTGAGTCAGGAGGTGATATTTGTTTTCAAGCACTTGATTGTAGCTTTGGAAATCTAATCTCTGAATATGTCACTCTTGAGTTGTCAGATTAAAATCCTATTGATTGCCCAAGGTAGTTTCTGATTTTGACTTCCGTCTGTACAGTTTTAATCTGATACCCCAAAGAGCTTTGGTTCATAGACATTAAAACAAAAACACTGCTGCACCATTATACTAGATACGTCTACCTGAATTTATCAGTTTTTCAGACAGATATAATATCTCATAAGGTTTGTCCAGGATAAGTTAAACCTTATTGAATTATTTTAGGAATCTGTTGTATTAAAAATCAGTTATTTGTGTGGTACTGTGGCATTGTATGGAACTTCTCTAGGAGACCTGATTGACGTGATCTTTGGGAAGTTCCTAAACTTCAAAGGACTGTTGAGCAATACATGTGACGTGGATTTTCAAGTTGAAATACTTGGGGTGAAGGGAATGCAAATGCCCTACCCTCTTGTAGAAGCTTTGTCTTGAACAGAAAACTATTTTCTGGCTGATTCCCTATTGATGGTCTCTTCAAAGGCCAAGACTGGATAAATGAGTGACTAGTCATGAGTATGCTTCTTCTGAGGTGAAGCTGTGATGAACTTGTGTCCACAGAAAGAAACCCTGGGGGCTGGGGGGGGGGGGGGGGGTTGAAAGAATAATCACCAACCAATGCCCATGCTGGAGTTGGGGTGATCTCTGATAAGCTTACCATCATGCCTGGAGAGTCTTCTGTTTTCTATGTATTGCTTTTTCCTTAAGAATAAAAAGTGCTTGCTTAGAAAGAGCTATGTGATAACTTATACCTGTGGCAATTATGCTTAATACTGTGTCTGAAGAGAAGGCAAAAGGAGCTGCTTAGGCAGTCTGTCTCTTGCAGAGGATGCCACATGAGGGTCAAGGGAGCTGTGCAGTCTGTAAATAGCCTGGTCAGAAGGGAGAGACGTGTCTTCGCCTAAGGGAGGTATCTGCTGAGGAGCTGGAAGTCTGAGAGTGGGTGCTCTTGCTGGGCAAATTCACTGAGGGCAAATTCAGGTGCAGTTGCCCTGAACTATGACCATCGCTTTAGTTCCCAGTCATGATCTATACACATCTTCTTGAAATGTAGTAAATGAGTTTATATTCCACTTCATAACTCTTAACTTCTTTCTCTTCTGTTAGGTTTTGAAACACTTAAGAAATTAACAAAAAGAGCGCGTACTTGTGGCACCTTAGAGACTAACAAAAATTTATTTGAGCATAAGCTTTCATGGGCTAAAGCCCACTTCATCAGATACATGCAGTGGAAAATACAGTAGGAAGCTACAGAGAACATGAAAAAATGGGTGTTGCCATACCAACTCTAACAAGACTCATCGATTAAGGTGGGCTGTTATCAGCAGGAGAAAAAAAATTTGTAGTGATAATCAGGATGGTCCATTTCAAACAGTTGACAAAGTGTGAGTAACAGTAGGGGAACTCAAATTGGTTCTGAGTTCTATCCTTAGAGTTCACCAACCTATTATCAAGTGTAAACTTCTTAGGTATTGTAACAGCCTTAACATGGAGTCACTCCATCCTCTTGGGTACTCTGCTCTATCTTGCCACCTAAATAAGCATACCTTTGTGATAGATGGCCCCTTACACTAAAGATCACAGCAATATTCAGGTTACTCTCAGACCCAAAGAATAAGTCACTTACCCGAGGTCAATTGTATCTTAATCTCATACCAAATAAAAGGCTTGGAGCCAATCCTATAATAAACGGTCTAAAAACGTATTTCCTTTTCCTATATAATCATTTACTAGGTTGAAGCAGGTACTTATACATACACATGAGTTCCAGTCATCAGTGTCAACACGTAGTAGATGCCTCTATGATAAGCAAGCTCTACATATCCTTTAGGGCTAACCCAGGCTAAGCATTAGGATCTTTGGCTTATGCTCAGTGAAGCTTTCCCATCCAGAGCAGCTTAAAGATACACTTTCTTCTTTGTAGTGTTTTTATTCCTTCCCCACTTCTGCTTCAAGTTGCAAACTCAGCTGATGGGAGGAATTCACGGGCACAGTTCCTCCTTCTTGGAAGGTCAGGAAGCAATCAGCGAAGTCTCTTGTTCACAGTAGTTCATCTGGTGTCGACAGGCCTTCTGTATCAGGCAGGACATAACACCTTCTACTGGAGACTAGTATTTCACACAAGTTAATGCATCTCTCCTGTTTGGTGGTTTATACAGTCAGAGGCTTACAATGCAAACACTTAAATATTACCTTTATAACTGAAGCCCATAGGGCTAGCTTACCTTTACTGTATCACTGCCTTGCCTTTTTATATTTAGCTGCTTTCATTATATTCAGCTGTAAGGCAAGAAACCTACAGGCCTGTAAGATATTAGCTGTAGGATAAATTAGCGTAAATGTTAAGTAGGCCATAACCCTTGGCATTTAGCAGTTACCTTTTAGATTTTGGGAACTAAGAACTTGCTCAATGATAAGAGTTAGAATGTTTCAGTAAGTGCTACCGCAAGGAACATGGAAGGAATAACTACAAATGCACTTATGCAAGGGGTGACTGGTATGATCACAAGCTGAAATAATAGTTACACATATCCATAGACTAACCTATACAAGGACACCTCAACATTAGTTGACTTGAAGAAATACAAATAAGGAAGAGGGGAAAATCCATACTGAATATGCATTAGACATAGTGGAGCATATGTAAATGACATCCCATGCTGTGGGCAGTAGGAGAGAGAGAGGTAGCCCTTGGGAGATACCCAAATGATGGCCACTGGTAGTGATGAGGAAGATGCTGGCTAACACTTGAGGTTGTCCTGCAAGGGATGGTGTGAATATATGGACATTCAAATGTACATTCTGTAATCTCTTTAATCTAACTTAGTGAGTTAATGTTTGTGACTTTATGAAATTTGTTAATATATTTAGCAAATATAGAAGAGTTCCTATATTGTGAGTGTTGTAGCTGTGTGCATTGAGATTCCCAACTATAACATAATTTTAATAGTGGGCCTGATCTTGGGACAAGGACCTGTCTACCCTCAAAGTGATAACTGAACATTCTTAAGTAACCAGTATAATTAATACATAATCTATAGATCAGGGTACATAACATGGGACACAGATGTTATAAGTTAGATTAATGTATGCGGCAACTTGCAAGCATTCAATAAGGTCTCAACACGTTTTTATAATTCAATACCTATTTTAACACTACAAGTACACATGTGAGCCAGACAGGGACACCAAAAGGGCAGCCTCCTCGAGGTTTGTTTCGTAAACTTGAGATATCGGTTGTTGAGATAACTTTCCCTCTGTATGCAGCAGCTTTACCTTTGCATTTCGTTTTGCTTAAACAGGAAGAAAGAATGGTCAGTTTACCTTTTACTGTTGTAAAGTTCCTGCTGCATTGTGCTTGTATTTAAAATATAAATGATACAGAGGAGCGCTTAACTCAAAATAGATGAGCTTTACTACCACCCATTTTAATGTCAAGTAAATATTTCTATTGATTTCAAGTTTGGAAAATCCTAAATTTAAAGTCAAAGTTGATTTGATGGTGTTCCTGATCAAGGTTTCTCTCTAAGATTTACAAATAGGAAAAATCAGAACATGTAAAAACATGAAAACAAAAACAGAATAAACATTTCCATGCTCTTTCTATTTCTTAAACTGAAGAATATACTGAAGTTCATCATCCCAATTTGGGAACAAACGTGGAAAAATTAATCTATTTTGTGTCCTTTAATTGATAGCTTCCACTTATTAAATATTCCCTAATGGAAAATTACGGCTTTTACCATCTATTCACCCATTTCAATAAAATCCTACTTCACAGGTATTGCAAAACAGAGAAGTGAAAAATAATTTGAGAGAATTGCTGTTCAATTAAGGAGTCAAGTCTGACCAATAATATTTCTAAAAGCCATACTATCTACTTGATAGAACTTAGTAGAGGTAATGTGATAAGATATTACTCATAATTTAGTTCATAGTACATAATAGATGGTGAGGTCTGTTCTTATTGATGCACAATGGAACACTGAAGTCCCATTACCATTAATGAATTACATGCATAAAACTGAAGCTTGTAATGCTGATCAGAGTCGGGGAGCAGGAGAGATTTTAGTGTGTTCTGTCCAAGAAAACATTATTACAAATTTGAGACTGTGGACGCATTATGTTAAAAGAAAAGGAGGACTTGTGGCACCTTAGAGACTAACAAATTTATTTGAGCGTAAGCTTTGGTGATCTACAGCTAACTTCATCAGATGCATTCAGTGCAAAATACAGAGAAAACATGAAACAATGGGAGTTACCATACACACTGTAACCAGAGTGATCACTTAAGGTGAGCTATTACCAGCAGGAGAGTGCGGGGGGGGGGGGGGGGGGAGCCTTTTGTAGTGATCAAGGTGGGCCATTTCCAGCAGTTGACAAGAATGTCTGAGGACCGGGCGGGGAGGGGGGAATAAACAAGGATTCACTCTCACAGATCTTGGGAGACAGGCCAGTCCTTGCTTACAGACAGCCCCCCAACCTAAAACAAATACTCACCAGTAACCACACAACAAAAACACTAACCCATGAACCTATCCTTGCAACAAAGCCCGTTGCCAACTGTGTCCGCATATCTATTCAGGGGACACCATCATAGGACCTAATTACATCAGTCACACTATCAGAGGCTCGTTCCCCTGCACATCTACCAATGTGATATATGCCATCATGTGCCAGCAATGCCCCTCTGCCATGTACATTGGCCAAACTGGACAGTCTCTACATAAAAGAATAAATGAACACAAATCAGACGTCAGGAATTAGAACATTCAAAAACCAGTTGGAGAACACTTCAATCTCTTTGGTGACTCGATTACAGACCCAAAAGTGGCAATTCTTCAACAAAAACACTTCAAAAACAGACTCCAAGGAGAGACTGCTGAATTGGAATTAATTTGCAAACTGGATACAATTAACTTAGGCTTGAATAAAGACTGGGAGTGGATGGGTCATTACACAAAGTAAACCTATTTCCCCATATTTATTCCCCTCCCCCCCGCCCCACCTGTTCCTCAGATGTTCTTGTCAACTGCTGGAAATGGCCCACCTTGATTATTACTACAAAAGATTCCCCACTCCCCCCGCTCTCCTGCTGGTAGTAGCTCACCTTACCTGATCACTCTCATTACAATGTGTATGGTAACACCCATTGTTTCATGTTCTCTCTGTATATAAATCTCCCCACTGCATTTTCCACTGAATGCATCCAATGAAGTGAGCTGTAGCTCACGAAAGCTTATGCTCAAATAAATTTGTTAGTCTCTAAGGTGCCACAAGTCCTCCTTTTCTTTTTGCGGATACAGACTAACACGGCTGCTACTCTGAAACCTGGCATTATTTTAAGTAAATTAAAATGAAATAGGATTGTTGTTGTAACTTGCAGAAGGCAATTTATCTGTTCTATTTGGGACTATTGTTCACTGTTTCTCACTTTTTGTTCTCTAATTTTGTGTGTGACTCTAGCTGGTCTCATGTTCTCACTTTAATGTAAATTGAAATGCCACTTCAACCAGGAGTATAAGATTGAATATTAACCAAAATTGTGTATGTATTGATTTCAGATTAAATGAAACTTTTTTAATATCTAATTGGATAGGTGGTGCCACCTGATTTGAAACTTACATCTGATCATATAGGAAAAAACTTGAGTTTAGCTCTCGACTAGTTCTTTGCTGTTAATGTTGAGTGCACACTGTCAGTATCTAATATCATCTTCTTTTTTTTCCCCATGTCCCTCTTTGAGCTAATAAAGAATACATTGATAAGGCTGGAATCTGGCAGCATAATGCACATTCTGACATTTTTGCAGCTTTCTTTTAAAGGATCCCTTTCAATGTTGGCATCCCTAAGGATAAGGTTATAGAATCTTATGTCCATGATTGCTTCAGATTATAGCACAGCAATGTCTACGTTTTTTTCCCCAACAGCAAGATATCCTCTCCCAGAAAACTAACAGGCTTCACTTATAAATTCAGTGTGCTTACAAATTGGCCTGTCTTGATTCATAGATTCATAGATATTTAGGCCAGAAGGGACCATTATGATCATCTAGTCTGACCTCCTGCACAATGCAGGCCACAGAATTTCACCCACCACTCCTAAAAAAGACCTCACACCTATATCTATGCTATTGAAGTCCTCAAATTGTAGTTTGAAGACCTCAAGGAGCAGAGAATCCTCCAGCAAGTGACCCGTGCCCCATGCTACAGAGGAAGGCGAAAAACCTCCAGCGCCTTCCAATCTGCCCTGGAGGAAAATTCCTTCCCGACCCCAAATATGGCGATCAGCTAAACCCTGAGCATATGGGCAAGATTCATCAGCCAGATACTACAGAAAATTCTTTCCCGGGTAACTTGGATCTTACCCCATCTAAAAACCCATCACAGGCCATTGGGCCTATTTACCATGAATATTTAATTACCAAAACCATGTTATCCCATCATACCATCTCCTCCATAAACTTATCGAGTTTAATCTTAAAGCAAGATAGATCTTTTGCCCCCACTACTTCCCTCGGAAGGCTATTCCAAAACTTCACTCCTCTGATGGTTAGAAACCTTCGTCTAATTTCTAATCTAAATTTCCTAGTGGCCAGTTTATATCCATTTGTTCTTGTGTCCACATTGGTACTGAGTTTAAATAATTCCTCTCCCTCTCTGGTATTTATCCCTCTGATATATTTATAGAGAGCAATCATATCTCCCCTCAACCTTCTTTTAGTTAGGTTACAAATTGGCCTGTCTTGAGCTAGGATGTTCCTAAGGTGATAGATACATCAACCTTGGATTCTGTTTAGGTAATAGGTTTCAAATAGGTAAGAGCCAAGTGATGGCTTTTAGTGCTCTCCCTGACTAGCAATTTAGAACATGTGGCAGATACCTCTAAAATAGCTGTTACCTCAAAGGTATCTGTAAATACTTATTTCCCATCTTTTTAGTCTTAAACAGTGAAATTTGATACCTTGGAATATAAATTTAGAGACTGTTAAATACGAATAAACTCCTTAGAGCTCCAGAATAGCAAGCTCAAAATGTGGCTACTGCTGTACATAACTCTTCATGTTTGTGTTTGACCAGTACACCATTTCATTGTTTCACTGTCCAAATTCAGGCCAACCATTTTGCCTGGATTTGTACAACTTCTAATCCTTTTGGAACAAATTCTGTTTGCTTGGCCAGGAAATGAAGCATTTCAAAGGAGATATTGTGCATCTCCCCAACAGTGAACAATCATGTTGAGGTTGGGAGGACGAAAACACTGACACCTATTTAGTATATCTGTTTTCAAAGGAGTATTAGTGTTGCCAACTCTAGCAACTCTATCACAAGTTTCACAATGTTTGGGTTTTTCTGCCACAGTTCCTAGAGTCAGATGGCCATGTGAGTGTCTAGTTTATTTATATATATATATATATATATATATATATAAACTAGACAAGCTAAGTTTCTAGCTCTTGTGACTCGCAGAAAAGCCTGAAAAATGAACTAAATGTACCTTAAAGGTTCAGAAACCTGAAGGCAAATTATATTTTCATTTTTTAAAATCTCATGGTTCTTTAGGCAATCTCATGATACTTTGGAGCCTGACTCATGGATGATATTATTATTATTATTATTATTTTATTTTATCGCTTGGTGTTGTCAGTACCGTTTTTTAGGGATAAAGAGGGACACAGAATTGGGGCTTTCTGGAATGATGCTAAAGCAGAACCACAGGATAAACACCTTTTTGAAAGAGGGCTGAATTTTAATAACTCTTTAAATCCTTTTGTGACTCTCAAAGGACAACCTAGGAGCTGGAGCCTAATAAACAGGTTGAGACACTGAGGAGAGAGACCCTGCAAGATAGGATGGGGAGATTAACTGTTGATGGCTTCTGACAAGAGGGTCCGATTGTGGACATTGCTTTCTAAGAATGTAACTGTTTTTTTCTTTTCTTTTGCAGCGAAGTTGAGACTGCCTTATCTCCAGCTTATGGGAAATTTAACTCTGTATGTTCAAACTGTTACTTTGCTTTTACAGTATTTTCATAATGATCTTTGTTTTTAATAAGCAGCAGTCTAAAGCTCATAGTACTAGGTGATTTCTTCTAGATTGCCCTAAAGAAAGAAAGAACCCCCCTCAACCTTCATGGAGAGTTAATGAAGGGGAAAAGGGTATCTGAGGCTTCTTCTGACATGGAAATCTCATCTCCCAGAACGTACTTAGTAAGAGGCTGCAGTCTTCCGAGCACAAGGGATACTTAGACTGGAGAGGCAATGAAAGTTGAAGGAGATGCAAGTGATAAACATACATGGTAATTTGGAAGGGAACACTTATTTTGTCTTACACATTTCCACCCCCACATAAAAGTGGTGTGACAATGTGCTGATATTCATGGGTCCCTTTTTAAGTGTCAGAGCATACTAAGGGTGTCCACTAACATGGATACATCAGTGCGGAGGATAGTCTGCCTGTCCGCTTTCTGCTGCAACTCTAATGAAGCCTCTGTCTGCCTTCCCTCACCACCTCCACATGGCAAATCCAAGTTCACCCTGCTGCAGTACAGTCTGGACTTTTATAAATAGTTTACTGCCTATTATAGGGTTTGCTGTCTTGGCACTCTAGTGAGGACCATTTTTTTTCTGTGGGGAAGTGTGGAGTTCATGAATTGATCTGGGTCCAAAGTGCTTGGAAAGAAATCCTCCTCATTGAATGACACAGTTCCCAACAGCCTCTGCATAACAGAATAGGGGCTTCTGCAATACCTCTCCCCAGACTTCCTGTCTGGGAAGCTATACCCCTTAAATTCACAGTTCCCAATACTACATCTTCATTTCCCAGCGAACACATACAAATTAACAAACATTTATGTAATACACAATTCCAAGTACTTATAACCAACCTACTAACTAAATTTACAAACAATTTTCAGATAATCCTTGAGTTGCCTTGCATTGTTGCTTGGACTTGTGGTTCTCTCTTGAAATGTTAGTATTACTGTTGTCAGGAGGTAAGGCCATTTCTTCTGGCAGTGTAATATCATGGGGCTCAGTTGTCTGTGTTCTGGCTGTTGCCTGACTGATGCTTTCTCAGTCAAAGTAACAAACACAGTGCCATTTATCAACTTGGAAAAGGGGTCACCTATTCCTCCTTCAGTAATGTCTCTCTGGAGCGATATCATGGTAATGTGGGGCAGGCTCATTTGACACCACTTCTGTTTGCTACCATTGATTTCCATCGCAGATACACAGTGCACTATGGTCATGAAGTGGTGGCTGCTCCAGGGACCCTAAATCATATTGCTTTTTTGTTAAGCTTTACTTATCTCTTCTGCAAACCCACAGTTCCTCGACCAAAAATAGACTTAATGTGCATAACTACTTGTTTAACTGTAGTATCTTCTAGTAATGCTATCTGAGTGAGACTGACGGTAGGAATGATTCATTCCCATCTGGGCAGCTATACCACTGAAAGGTACAGTGCTCACTACCACATGAAGCAGCTTTCTGAAAGAGAAGAGAATCAACAGCAGCAGGCAACCTTGGATTGAGAAGCAAGGGGACCATGCCCATGTTTAGTATTTCTCCAGAGCTGATAGTAGTATTTAGGCTTCTCAGAACAGATGTCTGCCTCTTTGCTTCTGTAAGCCAACATTCCCACAGTACTGCACTGAGGCCTGTGAACCCGCCTTATCAGTCATTTATACCATTGACTGTGACGGAAATGGGAAGGCTATAATGGAGTTAAAATGCTAGAACTGGTGCCTGGTTTAGTCTGAAGGAATTTGTGCATGTTGCATTTGAACATTGTATCTGCCTTCTTAATTCTTGACTCATTTAGAGCATCAAAACTGACAAGTATCATACTCTCTGAGGTGTTTAGAAAGTGGGAGCTGTCAGGAAGAATGGAAGGATGTTGCAACACATGCATTTGTCCTAAATGCACCGAATTGCATCTTGTTTGCTGCTAGGTTGCCAAACTTAAACTGGGATTCTAAAAATGTTTTAGCCCTCATTATGGAGGGATGATAGTTAAACCATTGGATGGGGGCGGGGGGTAGGGAAATGGAGAGAACTATGGAATAGAATATAATTGAAGACAACTTGTGTTACATCTGCACTTATTGTTCCTTTCTCTTTGTTGGAATCACTTAGGAGTTACAAGCATACGTTAAAGCAAATCTACAGTGGGTGGATAACTTCAAAAGTGATATATCAGAATATTGATTTGAAAGCTGAAGTCTGCAAACATATGTACTTATTGTTCATATTCTGCTATACAATTTAATTGGCTTTCTGAGGAAGGATGCTGTCTATACACTAACTCACTTCGGGGTTTAAAGTCAAAATTTGGCCTACCATATTGTGCGTGTTTGCAGATGGACAGAGTCCTTTAGCTTCTGAATTGTTTTCATTTTCTAACTCATCTTCACCATCAGAAATGTTTATAAAGCCCTTCTCAAAATAATGACTTTTTTTATATTGTATGGGCTCTCTACTACCAGGTCACCATCATTCTTTTCTAAACACAGACTATACTGAAGCACACAAAAGGTATTTTAGTTTTAAGGGGATGCATGAATTGAAGTAAATAGAAACTGTCAGTTTAGTTCCATAACTAATTCAAGAGTGAAATGTTTGCCAAAAAGAGAGAGCCATTCTTCACCCCATCAGATTCGCAAGTTCCCAACAGGCTTAAAGCCAACAATCTAGTAAAAATATGTTTGGTATTGTTCTACAATATCTGTATTTCCAGACACCAGATGGCATATGGGTTTACTAATGAGAGAGAGTGCTTTACATCTCTTGGTCATGAGTGTGAATCTGCATGAGTCATGTAATGATTGAAAGTTGTGACCAACTGTCCCATGGCCTATATATAATGAGTTAGTGAACAGTTCCTTCTGAACCGTTCTCTGCAACACACAAACTATCACAGTTAACATCCATGTTAGCAGTTCATCAGAAACTGACCAGAGAAGGACACTGAAATGTCTTTTCACCCCTACTGGTGGCTCCATCAGAGTTCACTTTCATTACAATGTCGGCAAGCTTACCTTGCTCTTTCTCACATTATGGGGATCAGAAGTCCTAATTTACTGAAACTATTCCAATTTTAAGGAGCTACCTCAGACTTTTGGCTACTTATACTGAAATGGACATTTTAATAGAATCATAGAAATGTAGGTCAGGAAGGGACCTAGAGAAGTCAAGTCCAGCCTCCTGCACTGTAAACCTAGACCATCCCTGACAGGGGTTTTGTCCAACTTTGTTTTCAAAAGATTCCAATGATGGGGACTCCATGACCTTCCTTGGATGCCTATTCCAGATCTTAACTACCCTTATAGTTAGAAAGTTTTTCCCAGTAGCTAACCTAAATCTCTCTTGCTGCAGATTAAGACTGTAACTTTTTGTCCTATATTCATTGGACATAGAGAATAATTGATTACTGTCCACTTTATAACACCCCTTAGCATATTGGAAGAGTATTACAAGGTCCCTCAGTCTTCTTTTCTCAAGATTAAATATGCCCAGTTTTTTAACCTTTCCTCATAGGTCAGATTTTCTAAACCTTTTATCATTTTTGTTGCTCTGCTTTGGACTCTTCCCAATTTGTCCACATCCTTCCTAAATTGTGGTGCCCAGAACTAGACACAGTATTCCAGCTGGGGCCTCACCAGTGCAGAGTAGAGCTGGACAGTCACGTTCTGTGTCTGTCTTACAACAGTCCTGTTAATACAGTCCAAAATCACATTAGCTTTTTTTTTCTTTTTACAGCTACAGCATATTGATTCATATTCCGTTTGTGGTCCGCTATAACAACAAGATCCTTTTCAGCAGTTCTACCATCTAGACCATGATTTCCCATTTTATAGTTGTGCATTTGATTTTTTTTCCTTCCCGAGTGAAGTTCTTTGCGCTGACTTGATTTAATTTCATCTTATTAAATTCAGACCAATTCTCCAATTTGTTAAGCTCACTTTGAATTTTAAACCTGTCCTCCAAAGTGCTTGCAACCCTTCTAGTGTGGTGTTCCCTGCAAATTTTATAAGCATACTCTCTGATCAATTATCCAAGTCATGAATGAAAACATTGAATAGTACCAGACTCAGGACTGATTCCTACAAGATCCCACTAAATTCACCCTCCAATTTGACAGCAAACAATTGACAAATACTCCAAGTATGGTCTTTCAACCAGATGCGCACACACCTTTACAGTAACTTCATTCAGACCACATTTCACTAGTTTACTTATGAGGATGTCATGTGGCAGTGTGTCAAAAGCCTTACTAAAATCAAGGTATATCATGTCTACTGCTTCCCCCCACTCCGCATCTGGATAGGTCAGCAATCTTGTCAAAGAAGGAAATTAAGTTGGTTTGGCATTAAATGAAGTTGGTTTTATTTCCATGTATTTGGCTAGATGGCCCATGGACATCTTCTATGCCATTGTCCCTGCTTCCTGCCTTGGAAGTACCTTTTTTTACTCTTGACATTACCATTGTTGCTGACCCCTCCTTCTAGCCTGACAAAACCTACGCCAGTGAACTTTTGATCCTCCAGTTTTGTTTACCAAGTACTCAGTGATATATATTTTTGCTTTAAAAATCTGGTCACGTTAATTATGTGGGTCCCTAGAAGTTGCCTTAGAGCTGGATCCAAATCCCATTGAAGTCCTTGATTCTTTCGATTAACTTCATTTGGGTTTTGGATTACACCCTCAAATTTATTAAATCCAAAGACTTCTTTAATATGTACGACAAATTAGAACACCTTCTCTTGACAAATGAACTAGAAGAAAATGCAAAAGTACCCTTTTATATTTGACTTTTCTGTTATAAGAAGATAATGTGGGATTGCCCCTTGTTTCAACAGAACTCAGGAAAGGTACAGAACTGTTTCATACAGTTGATAATTTGTCTCCTTGAAGAATCAATTCTGAAACTTTTTTATATACGACAGGACTCAACTGTACCTGATGTTTGTTCTGTATCACTGTAGTGTATTTTTGATATCCTGCTTCTAATCATAGTTTCCTCATAGATTACCTCTTGGGAAGGAGAAATTGTAAGGGACAGGAGGATGACCACCAGCCAATTAACTTATTACAGCAGGTTCACTTCATTTCACAAAAAAATAATTTGAAAGGCCCGGGACAGCTGTTCGTTGTTTTTATGATGTTAAAATATAACTTACCTTTAAGAATTGTTATACAATAGTTCTCCTTCCTTAATTTATAAAATCTTCAAGAGTTATGAGCCCATGTCCTTTGCACTTTTATTTTCACTGTCAGTATTCTGTACATAAATTGGAAATGTGGAGTTGTACATCGTCTTATTTGTATTGTGCCTAAAGGATGTGTGTATTAGACATGCATAGTGAGGATTGCTTTTTAGGGTAATAGGAGTAGCAAGACCCCATTTGGCACCCACAAGATTTGGAACTAGTTGGTTGCTCCGCCCATGGAAGCAGACTAACTTTCAGAAGATCTAAAGAATGACTAAATTTGTTTTTGGTGTGCTGAGTCTATATCCTTTGACATTTTGGGCTCCCCACCCCCAACATCATGAAAGACTGCTGCACTAACACTTTTTTGTTCTATGAAAACTGATTTCAAGACAAGTAAAGGAACAAAAAAAGACTCTGGCTTCACATTAGTTCCTACTGTTGTGAATTTAGTATGTGAAGTAGTCACAATTCAGACAACTCAGAAGGAGAAAATATCATATATGTCAAACTCCACAACGTCTGTCTTTTCTGTATGGGATAAGGAAGGACTACAATACAATGAAGAAACAGTGAGGAAAGCCCAAGTGCATGAGTCCTCTGCCTCCACTCCTGGGATATGGTCTTTCTTCTCCTCCTTCCCCAACATGAAAAGTGGAGGAACTACTTAAAAAGTAAGGACGTAAAACTGGTAAATGGATGGTGTCCTCCTCATATCCATCTATCCATCCATTAGTTCCCTTGATTACTAGTCCTAGTACCATTTTGAATAAAGTATGTACCACAGAAAAAGCAGAGATCTTTGAATTTGTGTTGAGCACTAGCCTTTTTTCCCCATGCTCTTCCTCAAGAGTACTGAAAGGAGGTGAAGGGTTAGGGAACAAACAAAAAACACTCTTTGGGTACCACATGCGCTTCTGTCATGTGCTCCTCCCTGTCTGTCAGATAGCTCATTGTAAGGTGGGAGTTTGCAGATACAATACCATAGGCAACTACAGTTACTCATATTTTGGAAATAATCTACAAGCATGATACCCTTCTGGGCATCTCCCTGTGCTGAGTCTATAAAGGTGGAGTGAAAGCTTTTTAAACAGAAGACCCACGTTCTCAAATGTGTCCAAGGTTTTCCAGTTAACTTTCCCAACCATCTTCCTTCCTTCCTCCCTAATGCCTTCAGAAGGAACTTTTGTTGTTTGAAATGGAATCCAACATCTTACTAGTTATAGGTATTGCTTCTCTAGTTTCTCATTAGGGGAATAAAAGATATAAAGGTCACTCATCAGTACATTTACTTTCATGTTCTTCCTCTTGAGAATCAAATCTCCTAGGGACACTTTCTATAAAGTTGTAGGTTGGGTTAAATAAGTCTAATTAGATTAGAAGAATCTGAGATCACTGCTTATCTCCAGTACTGGGACTTCTCATGTGGGCTGGCATCAGTGTTTTTAAAAGTTAATCATCCTGATGAAGGTAGCTCTCATTAGATTTCTTAGTCAGATTCAGCATTGCATGTAATTCTGTCATTTAAGTACAGGTCAGCAGTCAATCTTAAAAGATTTAAGTGGTTCCTTTGCCCAAAAGAGAGGGAGAAAGGGTGAGGAGCAGGATAAGGAGCTTCTTTTCATCTCAACTTTTCCCTGCTTTTACTATAGTTCCCATTATTGTAGCTTTGAAGAGTTCATCTATGCTTAATAGCTCTGAATTTGGCTAAGACTTTATATGACAAAACAGCTGACTCTGTGTGTGAGCTAAATCCAACTACCTTCTGTGGATTGATATATGCCTGTCTCTTGGGGGCAAGGGAAGAACTGTTTGTGTTTAAAAAAATATATATATATAAAAACTTCAATCCTAGCAT
The DNA here is from genome assembly GCF_965140285.1 of Lepidochelys kempii. NCBI lineage: Eukaryota > Metazoa > Chordata > Testudines > Cheloniidae > Lepidochelys > Lepidochelys kempii. The sequence continues at coordinate 183,704,796 of NC_136380.1, forward strand.
TAGTTGAGGCCCTTTTTAATGTTAATTCTACTTCATTTGATGATGGTTTGCTTTCCATAGAATTGTTTCAAGCTATTAGAAGGTGTAATATAATGTTTTGTTTGTTCATCTGAAACTGTTGCAAAGATTTGTACAGATGCAGCACACATTTTTATGTGAAAAATGTCAAAGCCATAGTTCATTTTGTAGACAAGGATCCTGAGAAAACAATACTAAAACTGTGACTTTTTTGAGCCTCTTATTTAGGATAGTTTTCTGAATAGGATGGTAAAAGTTCCCACGATTGCCCTGAGGAACCCTTCACCTTGGCACCACAAAGTGAATAGCAGTGATAGAAAATGCAGTTGCAGTGCATAAAAGGAAGTATGGCATATGTATTTGTTTACTAAGACTGCAAATATTTCTAGATAATCTTTAGCAGTGCCAGTTAGGGTATTAGTTTGGCATCCTCACAACTGGATACTGTTTTGCAGCCATTAAAATTTATTCTTTAAATATAGTGTATTGTTATCTACCATTGGGTCGAAATAACATTATTTGCTGATATGTTGGTGCTAATTGTGCAAAAAGAGATCCAGTTTTGTCCTGTTTTCAGTTCTGGCAGATTCAGTCCTAGTATTTGAAACAAGCTCCTTAATGTGAAAGTTCTTTCTCTTTTGTGGCTAGTTCTGGAAAGCTGACATGCATGCTGATATGTCTAAGCTTTTTCTTAATTCACTAGTACATGTGAAGGGTGGTATTATTTTTTCCAGATAATTTTCATATTGTTTAAGAATGACTTTCACCAGAACAGGTTATGTTTAAAGTAAATTTCTTTCTAGATACCTTATTTATTTCTATTTTTAAAATATAATTTGTACAGCCTGCACTAATACTCTTACTAAACCAAAATAACTGTATAGCTTTTTCAAGAATTTAGAAACAAGCAGATATTTCTGATGTTAGAACCTAAAAGCCACTTACTGAGTAGAACTAAGAGTAGTAAGTATTTTACAATTACTTCTGAACATCTTTTCAGAACTCTTACTAATTGTACCTCCTATGAGAGGAGGAATGTATTTAGAGTTTAATGTCTAGCATCATGTAACTTACAGTATTTAGGAAAATAACTCTACAAATGCTGTTAGGAATACTGTAACTTTTATGAACAGAACAAAAATGTCAAGATTGTATGCTTAGGGTGCACTTCTGGAACTTTAAAGGATCCCAAACAGACAAATTTCTACTAAATTCCAATCCCTCTCTCAAAAAACCCCCTTGAAACTTGCTTTTTCTGCCAGTCTGATATGCTAATATGAAATGGTTGGGTCATATTCTGTTGGAATGTCAATGATAGGTGCTTATCAAATTGGTTAGTAGTTTACGGTGCAGAGGAGTCTTGTTCCTGTACTTCATCTTCCCAATTCCCCCGTTCCTATGGCTGGTGAAGTAATAGAATCACATCTCTGGTCGTTTATGATTAAAAGAAATAGTGTTACTGAGGATGAATAGGGAAGAAGATAACTGGAGAGTTACATCAACTGATCGCTGTTGGGATTATTTTCCCCTCCTTCCCCAGGAATAGGAACTGTTGAGAGAGTCTCAAGAAACTTGTTTGCAAATCTTCTGCTTCCAAAGTCAGGTCACCTGCTTCAGAGTCACCAACTTTTGATAATGCTAACTTCAAACTCAATAAGTTATGAAAAAACTGCTCCTTATCACAGATAGCAAAGACTCTCCCTTTCTTCCCTGTGAGGGTATAGAAGTTCATACATACTCTTGGTAAATCTGGGATACCAAATTGTCCATGTCAGAGAACATCTTGAGAAGAGTTGGGTTTTTCCTCCAACTTTTGTTGAGAATCTGCCATATCTATGAAAAAAAAGTTATCAAATTACTTAGAATTCAGCCTGATTCTGTCATCACTACATGAGGCAACTGCTGCTCCCGTCCAAGAGGTTCTTAAATTGCACTCATCATGGTAGTATCTGAGTGCCTACAAGTAGTGTATTCAGCAATTTGACCTTTGTATCTGTCACATGTTCTTCTCTCATCCTCTCCCCTGGGGGAGAAGGAGTGGCTTGTTTTGGAATGGGTTTAGGGAAAGAGGTTTAGATCGTGTGTGTGTGTGTAATATATGTACATGTATGTTGCTATGTATTTGTTAGAAAAAACAAGGTCAAAGTAATGTGCCTTGAACTTCAAGGGGATGAGGTTTGTGATGGTCCTCAGTTCCTGGAGGAGATCATTCCATAGTCTCAGATCAGCCTCTGAAAAAGTTTGGTCTCCTGCCCAGACAAACATCACTTTTATTGTTGGAGTGAAGTTGTCAATTTGCAGTAGCCTGGGTTGTTGAGGGGGAGACAGATGGAAAGGTGGAGCTGTGTATCATCTGCATATCTTTGGCACTTGAGTCCATGTCATCTGACCAATTCAAGTAGTGGCTAGATGTAATTGAAAAGGACTGGAGAGAGAATTGATCGTTGTGGGAATCCCAGTAGTGCCCTCACTTCTGGAGGTGCAGTTTCCCATCACTACTTCTGGTTGTGTCCCTCCAGAGAGGGCAAGAAATATTTTGATGCATTGCCTTGGACCCTTACCACCTCTCTCAGGATGAAACAGCAATACTTCCTGCTCGACAGCATCAAAAGCTGCCGAGGTGTTCAGGAGGATGAGGATGTGGATGGATGTCCTCTCTCCATTGACAGGAGGGGATCTATCAGTGCTGCTAAAGTAGTTGAAGTTCCGTTTCCTGACCCAAATCCAGGCTGTGCTGAGTCTAGAATGTTTGCTTCAGTTAGGTAAACTTGTTCTCTATGAGCTTGCCTGGGAATTGTAGCAGGGGTTGGGGAAATTAGGGGCAGCCATTAGGTGGTGGTTGGTGGTAGATATATCAATGGTGGATTTCTCTGGTGTTGCTCAGACTATTCTGCATTTGAAAGAGAAAGGGAAGATTTGTTCTCTGATTTGTTGGCTGTTCTGGTCAGAAGTGACACCAGTTGTTCATGACTATCTTTCAGAAGCCAGGGAGGATATGGGTTGGATTCATAAGTCTTGGGTTGACTCCTTTAGAATATCAAGAACTTCTTGATGAGTAAAAGTACGGAACTTCGGGAGTGCAGGTGGGCTGTTGGTTGGTGGATGTAATCTGAACAAATCTATGCTGTTGGAGAGGGCTTCCTGAAATTGCAGGAACTTTTCAGCAATGTCGGATGATATTTTTTTGCAAAGCCTGGTGCTCAGTTCTGATGCAGATTGTAGGCACTCAGGATTGATGAAGCAGTTTCCCACCCTGGATAGTTCCTGGATAGCGCTTAATGTCAGAGAAAAGCCAGATGTAACTTTCTTCATTGCGTAAGTGAATTCAGTGATTAATACATCTGCAGTCCCCAACTCTAACTTTTTTCTCATTGTCTCTGTTAATCTACATAATCTTCTCATTGCTACAGCAAAACTATAGTACTTGTGCTATAAAGTAAATCGTGTGTGAGAATAAATCCTCTCTACTCATCAGGAAGAAGGTTACTGCCTAACGTCCTCTTAGAATAGTCAGTGGAGCCATAGAGTATTAAAATTTTACGGCTACCCAGTTCCCTAATTAAATCCATTCTTACAACATAATCATTGCCCTTATTGAAAAAGCAATGAAAATATTTGGCTTGGTCCAAAACATTGAGTGGTTTGAAGAATTTCTAGCTCCCTTGGAGAGCCACATCTGTCTTCCTCCAGTCTGTTGGACTATCGGCTGATCTAGTTTCCCATTACTGCTGCAGTTTAGCTGAAGACTTTATATCTCAGGTGCAGAATGGCTACCAATACAGAAGCAGGAAGATTCCCCAGACGAGTATGTTCCTCATGGCTAAATTTAAGTTTGTGGCCCTTTTCTATGGAGTACATGTTACTTTTCTGAAGAACCTTTAGTTGTAAAAGATTGTGCTGAGAATAAGATCAAGAGAATGTGTCTTGCTTTGACAGGAAAAGCCCAGATTTCTCTCTGAATCTAGGATTATATCATTGTTACAATATCTGTCCTGAAGGGATTCTCAAAACATGAATACCATCTTGCTAGCAAGAAGGACTAACTTGATATACAGGACAATATAGGAGAAATGTTCTTTTTTTTAGGACTCTTTAAGTTCTGCCCTAACAATTAGATGTTAAATATTTATTTAAAGATTATGGTTTAAATCCCAAAAGTAATTCCCAAATTAGTTTTTAAAGGTTCAAAATAAAAGAATAAATATCTATGGTGGGAGTTCAGTTTTCTAGTATGGAGACCATATTGTTGACTCCCAGCTGTAGCATTTTTTCCTGTTCGATATGCCAAGGAGCTGAGGGATTATGTACACCATTTATTGTATGTTTTATTTTTGGTCCTTAAGCATCACTTCTAATTTTCCATGAGAAGGCCTTGGAAAAAAAATCTGTGTGTCAGTCACATTCAAGGCTTCACATATAACTTTGTGGACAACTATTTTTGTGTCGCACTCTTCCTCAGCTGTGTCATTTCCTCTGGAAGCCAGAATCTGGGGTGAGAGTTTCAAAAGTGTTTACGTGACTTGGGAGCACAAATCCTATTCTTTTTCCAGTGGGGCTTGTTAAACTCTTTAAAAAGTGTCACCACCAGTTCTTTCCCTTCAAGTTCACTTTGAACATCGGAGCACATCACTGAGGCTTCTGTGGTTTAAAGTATAGTTACTTGTTGGCATGAACAAGTCAGTTCATGAACAGTCAGTGAGGTGGTCCATGAACAGTCAGTGAGGTGGTCCTTTCCTCACTGGAGTTTCACACTGATACGGTCCTCTCCATGCTCCATGATTTTTCCAGGGACTGAGGTGAGGCTGACTGGCCTGTAGTTCCCAGGATCCTCCTTCTTCCCTTTTTTTAAAGATGGGCACTACATTAGTCTTTTTCCAGTCATCCGGGACTTCCCCGGATCACCATGAGTTTTCAAAGATAATGGCCAATGGCTCTGCAATCACATCGACCAACTCCTTTAGCACTCTCGGATGCAGCGCATCTGGCCTCATGGACCTGTGCTCATCGAGCTTTTCTAAATAGTCCTGAACCACTTCTTTCTCCACAGAGGGCTGGTCACCTCCTCCCCATGCTGTGCTGCCCACTGCAGTAGTCTGGGAGCTGACCTTGTTCATGAAGACAGAGGCAAAAAAAGCATTGAGTACATTAGCTTTTTCCACATCCTCTGTCACTCGTACCCAGAAGTCACCTACTACAGGACAGGCCCAACAAAGAAAAGTACAGAATGCCACCAGCCATCACCTTCAGCCCCCAACTAAAACCTCTCCAACGTATCATCAAGGATCTACAACCTATCTGAAGGATGACCCATCACTCTCACAGATCTTGGGAGACAGGCCAATCCTTGCTTACAGACGGCCCCCCAACCTGAAGCAAATACTCACCAGCAACCACACACCACACAACAAAACCACTAACCCAGGAACCTATCCTTGCAACAAAGCCTGTTGCCAACTGTGTCCACATATCCATTCAGGGGACACCATCATAGAACCTAATCACATCAGCCACACTAGTATTTGGTGGGGAAATGGTGAGTAAAGAAGAATGGAGACAATGAAGTTGCTGGCTTGTAAAACTGAGACTTGCTCTACACACAATCTAGTAATGTGGTGGGGTTTTTTTTAACCAAAATAATTAAATCAGTGCATCTTTGTGTGTGAACACTCTTATGTATGTGGAGTAAGAAGGGAATATATTTCTGGGTACCACTGTGCCCAGTTCTGGTGTTAACAATTAATGAAAGATGTTGATAGATGGAGTGTTAAGAGGAGAGCCGCAAGAACAATTTAAAGAACAGGAAATTGTGGCTTTATAATTTAGATTGAGTTCCGAGTCCATTTAGTTTGACAAAGATGAGGTTAAAGGGTGACTTGATCAGTTAATATGCACCTATATAAGGAACAAAAATTGGTAATGGTCTCCATCATAGAAGACAACAGTACAACAAGAGCCAGTGGCTGGAAGTTGAAGTTAGCCACATTCAGACTGGAATAAGGGCTAAACTTTTCAGTGAGGATAACTAACTGTTGGAACAACTTATCAAGAGTTGTGGTGGATTTCCCATCATTGGAAATTTTAAAATCAAGATATTTGATCTTTTTCTAAGAGATGCTCTAGTTGAAACAAGAATTAATTCAGGGAAGTCCTATGGTCTGTGTTTTATGGGTGGTCAGACTAGATTTCAGTGATCCCTTCTTTCTTTATGATTTTTCAATCTTGAAAATTAATTTAAACTCTGATCTAACTAGTTTTAAAACCATATGTGTGCCCACATAGGGCTTTGTACTAGTTTAACTAACCAATACGAATATGTGGGAATGAGCTCTGAGATCTTGCTCTGATAAATTATAATAGTCCTGAAAGCTTGGGACCCTGTGGGGGGGAAACACTCTTCTGTTGGTGGCGGGAGCTCATTGGTGTGTTTTTAAAAAAAATAAAATAAAAAAAAATTGTCAATTTAGCTCTTTATTTACTTTCAGTAGATTCCACACACAAAATTTGTACTGAAGTGTAGTTATGTAGTTTCTTGAGCAAAATCAGGTACTGTCAATGTTGAGTCAGTAAGATATATATTTTTGCCATTATATTGCCATCTAATTTGGATGTGTTTCCACAAAATAAACTTCATTGATTTCATTGATGGCCAAGTCAATTCTTATAGCAAGATATATATTCTGTAACTTTAGTACCCATACAAAATGAGGGTTTTTTTTGTTTTATATTGGAAAACCTTTTTTTGGTTGATCTTCTGAAGTATGTATCATGCTCTTGGGAGTGGCTCACAACCTTCAGTGCCAACCTCAGGGCAGACTGTTAAAAGGCAGGGCAAAAACCCCAAACTGGGTGTGTTCTATAATTAGATTTTGCGAGCCCAGTGAACTCCTAAAGCACTATAACCGTCTGATTATGGTGTCGGTCCCCTTGGGCAATCCAGTCTATCTTGCTATCCACAAAAGCTGGACTAGGTGATAGATGGTCACGCCACCACAATATTCAGGTTACTTCCAGTTCCAAAGGGCCAGTCACTTATCCCAGGTCAGTTTTACTCCGATCTCAAACCGAAGATGCCCACAGCCAATCCTGTAATAAGCTAACTAAAAAGAAATATTCAAAATATTTAAGCAGATAAACACACACACACAAAGATACAACCTTAAAATCAAAAGATAATAGAAGCTTCTATAATAAGCAAGCTTTTATGTTCTTTGGGGCTTATGTAAGCCAAAAATCTTACAGATCTTTCTTCTGGCTAGGAATTTTTGCCTCTCAGAATCCAGACATCGTAAGAGACTCAGTGTCCTCTTGTCAGGGATTTTTATTCCCCCCTCTCCCCAGAATCCAAGCTGATGGAAAGAGCACTCCTGCACGTAACCTCTCCATGGTGGACAAGGGGAGCAGTTGACAGTCTTTATTCCACAAATGCCAATTTAGATTCAGTAGCCCTTCCTGATGGGCAGCAGATAGCACTTCTTGGGGTAAGCTAATAGTTCACACTTTAATGCTTTTCCCTGACTGTGGGGAATTTACTGTCATAACAAACATTTTTATAGTTACAGAGCAAACATTTAACATTACCGTGGAACATGAAATACAGATATGAGTAGTATTATTACATGCAGTATCCTACAAGAGTTCTATGAAGTATAAACACACTGTTATAATGCTGAAATCTATTTTGATAATACAAACACACACTGAACCAAAACTGGTTTCCAGCTATGTATTTGTAAGAACTCAGTAAGGCCTAGGGACACTGACATGAAGTGACACCTGTTTTGCCAGCATCATAGTTTGCATATCCTCTCTGCATGTTGCCTGACTCTTTGGATTCTATGTGTTGCACAGCTGTTGTGGTATGTACCGGTTGTTGGGTTACTGTAGACATCTGCATAACGTATAGATTGTAATTTCATTATACGTAGAATTGTTTTTTTTGCTGTAGATAGTATCAACATTGGCTTAATTGCCACAAAATAAGGAGGGGGAGGAAAATCTTGCTGGAATAAAACAAACCCCAATCCAAGTTATTTGCAGGAAAAATGGGGCCTCAGAGGACTTTCTGGAGCGTTTCTGTTGCAGAATTTCAAAAAGCATTCCTCTCTTTTTTAGGTAACCATGTTAAAACATAGGCATTTTGGCTCCATCTCTGGAATATTGACAGATCTATACTGATATCTAGATTTATTACTCTCCCCTGAATAGGTCTTAACCTCTTTCAAGGAAGAACTAAAGAAAAACAGAAAATGTGGATATTCATTTTTTCCTTACTTCTCAGTTCAAGCATATAAAATATTGACACTTTGACAGACATTTCAAAGAAGTAAACATATTTCTCTTGACAGATTTTGCTCCTTGTCTTCAGTCCTGACCAAGTTAGAGCCATATTCCTTAAATCCCCCTTTTTTACCTCTGCATACAAAGGAAATCTTCCGTTCTGGAAATGGTGGACACCGGCTGTCAGTTCTTTGATATCCTGTGATAATGGTATAGGTGTTTAAAATAGCTTGTTTATTTCCAAGGCTTTGGAGGCTGCAGTTACTGGACAAATGAATAAGAACAGTAGACTGAAAGGACTATAATATACAACTTAATTGTACAGTATGATCATACCTCACTTCTCAGCTGTTCAAACAACATCATTATCAATACATATTTATACAGTGCCGTAACTTTGGTTTATGGTGCTTTGGAGATAAAATAAGACACTTTCCTATGTCAAAGATCTTTTAATTTACAACCAAAAATAAAAAGGAGGAGAAACCAGGACAGTGGTAGAAAGGAAGGATGAGAATTAAAACCAATTAATGTGATTTGCAATACAATATAACAATCTTAATTGGGAAATTTATAACTGAGAATGATGTAGTGCAAAATGGAGGAATAAATAGCACAGGAATTGAGATGTAAAGAAAAGCTAAGTGGGTTTTGATAAGGGCTTTGAAGAAGGAGTGGGGATTCAGGATGTACTAAAAAGAAAATGTCATTTCAGGTGTATGGAGCAGTTTGACAAAGAGGACAAAGGTGAGAATTAGCAGGAGAGACAGCGTAACAAGGTGCAAAGATGGAGCACATTTATATGGACTGACATGCAAAGCAAAAGGAGAGGAAATGTGAGGAAGGGGTAGAACTATAGATAACTTTCAAAGAAAAATTAAGAGTTCATTTTTTCATTAGTTTAAAGAGTGGAAAGGACAGGGAGCCCCCTCTCTTCCCTCTCCTCCCCCCCCAAAAAAACGATTCAGGCATGTGAACAAGTGGTGACACTCTTGAAGTAGTGAGAAAAGAAAATAATGTAGCTGTTGAAACTTGGATAAATTTGTGGAATATTTAATGAAGAGGTAGATCAAGAGAGAGACCATAATGACAGGTAGGAGACTCAGTCCGAGGAAAGAGAACGATTGTCAACATCGGCATTGCAGTTACCAAAGATAAAGGTGAAAGTACAAGGAAAGAGGCAACATAAAATGCTATGATAAGAAATAAGTAGGTAGAAACAATAGACTTAAGACTTCAAGGGTTAAAAGTAAATACTGGCATGAAAAACTGGCAGATGGCTTAGACATTCAAGGCCGTGTCTTTGGATCAAATATGAATTACCTGATGAAATGCTGCTTGCACTTCACTTAAAATACTGCTATCTATTAATATATAAGAAATTTTGTCTTTCCACATTAGTGTGCTGCTTTGAGTAGTTCCAGCAGAAATGAAAAGACTGTGAGGTGAAGACTCATTTTGGTCATGCCTCAACTGAAAATGGTGGCAGACCCAACATTTGGTGCATGTTGATCTGTTAAACATTTGTGGACAAATTCAGCTGAAATAACATACATCTTAAAAAGTCTCCACTAACAGAAACCATTCAGTTTTTCATTATATTTGCATGAGATGGTATCCTTTCTACGAATAAAAGTCATAAAGTAAGACAACCAAGTGATGCTTTTGCCTGAACATTCCTAGGTTTTTTGCAGTGTTTCAGAATGTGAACCAGTATGGATAATGTGAATGTATGGACATAATCTACAATACAAAATTATACTGTAATTTCACTATAACTCATGTTTACATTTTGATTACATTTTTGGACTTGCTTGTCTTAGTCCAGAAATGTAATCAAAATATAAAAATGAGTTATAGTAGTTAATGGTCCCAACTATTCCATTTACAAAAGGATAGGAAAAAATGCAGAGATAAAAGGGAAAGAGCTGTGTGACGAGAGGCATACATTACCAACTCTGGGTGATAAGAAGGAACTGAAGGGCCTTGGGCTTGTCTACACTTACTGGGGGATCGAGGAGCAACGATTGATGCATTGGCAGTTCATTTAGCGAGTCTAGTGAAGACCAGCTAAATCGACTGCAGATCGCTCTCCTGTTGACTCCTGTACTCCCCCTTCTCTTCTCGATCCAGTGGAGTAGTACATCGCGTAGTGTGGACCCCACGGTAAGTAGATCTAAGCTACATCTATTTCAGGTATGCTATTCACGGAACTCAAATTGCATAGTTTAGATCAAATTTCCACTCTCGTGTAGACAAGGCCTTAGGCATGCCCCAATAGCAGATGTCAGTATCCCTGCAATTTAAACTCTGCTCTGGTTGTAATCTCTGCCAGTCTGTGAACGCATTCCTGTTGCTTGAAGTGCCCGCCAGAAAGCCATGGGGTAAGTGCCTAATCTTCAGAGATTTTAAGAATAGAACCAAGAAATCCAGGGAAGTGAGACGCTGGCACCTATTTTCAAAACGGCGATAACCAACTCACTCAGTACACTGCGTCACAGATTCCACTCTGTCTTGAAGTGCACCTCTGGACATTTGGTCTTCCCTTGTTTGAAGGATTTAAGGAGGAGGCAGTATTTTCTCTCTGGTGCCGCACAAGAAGCAGAAGTCAGATGCCTCATTTTCACGTAAGTCCAAGAAACCACCTGCAGTGTGGAGTTTGCGGTCTCTGACAGGATCATCCAGGAGCAAGTCAGGTACTGAGGTTAGGGGCACCAGCTCTGGCTGTGTGCTCTGTGGTACCACATACTTCCTCAACTAAACATGTAGAATTGTTCACTCTGGTAAAGCCTTTGTTACCAGTTTGACCAATGCCATTGCCAAGGCCTTCTATGACATCAGCTTCACTCTCGTGCTGCTAACCACCTGGTGTTTTTGATGCTGACCCACCAAAAGCATATGCAACTGCCAAGATCCTCCTCTGCCTTTCAGTGCAGATCTTTCTATTCCTGCGAGAGGTGGCTGTCTTGGTACTGTGTACTTTGACACAAATGTTGGTATCCTCTATATTCTCAACACTGGCTCACTTGACTCTGGCTTCTGTACGGGACTCAGTACTGACAGCGCTACCAAGTCTTTGGTTAATCTCCTAAGTCATTTGGCACTAGCAGTGGGTAATTGTGGTTCCCCAGTTAAGGTCTTAAGAGCATGTGATACAGTGCCTTCTTGGCTCTCTGACTACTTCTAGTCCTCTTGGGAGTTGGAGAGTGGGATCTTATACTTCAAGATCCAGATGTTACTATAGGAACATCACCTCCACCTCTATGTGAAGATCAAATCTCTGCACTGACATTATCAGAGGAGATGGTCCAGAGACACAATGCCTTGGGAAACTTTTCAGTGGGGTCAAATGCCTTATCACTAGCCTTACTGGAATCCCCTGGGTCATGCCTCCACCCTCACAAGCAATGGTCTCCAATATCTCACTAGTCTAGAATCATCTGAGGCAATAGGGGATGTTGAATACCGATCCCAGTACTGAATAGGTGATAGAAGTAACACTGACAGTACCTGTGCATGCATTATGATAATAACATTCAACATCAGTCTGTATTTAGTGGAGCTGCTCAACTGCCAGTACATAGTACTTCATAATTTGTAATTTGGCAACTGTTTGAATAGTTGTCGCCAGTTCCTGACAAGTATAAGACCTACCAGGAATTGTTTTAAGAGCGGCTGATTCTATTGGCATCCAGGTGGAGAACAATGCAGGAGAATCCATATAAATTAATGAATATTACGCACACCTCAGATCCTGGTATAGTCACACTACTGATTTAATGAACCCAACCCAGAGTCCACAAAACTTCTTTTGTCAAACCCCTTCTTTATTACCACCCTTCTGTTATTTTAGCTGTAGCAGGTATCAAGTGCCAAGACAAGTCCCTGAGCATGCTTTTATTCATACCCAACTCCGAGTTCTTTGGTGCTGATGGTGGTCGGTGAATAGAGGAGATGGGCATTCCAAGTCTATTTCAAACACTTATGCCACTCTCCTCTCTTTCGCCCCCTCCCCCCAATAAAACAATAACTTGATCTTTTGGGGAGAAAAATGTATTTGACTCCAGGTTACAATTCAGAAAAATCAGGCTTTTTTGGGTTGGTACAATTTCTTCTGCCATGGCAAAATTTGTGTACAAGCTACCAGATGTTGTGAAAGAGGAATATCAAGCCCTCCTTAAAGAAAGTCATCTGGTCGCTAGGTCCTCACTTCAAGTTATACATGGCTGTGTGGAATCAACCTACCTTTCAGTGTGGCATGTAGCTGCACATAACCTACATGCTGCTGCCAGTGTAGAGTAGGCCTTAGAGATTCAGATTCACAAAAGCCTGCAGGAGTTTGTTCCTAACCAGTTGAAGTAATTTATTTGAATAGCTGCTTGCTGTCAATATCCTTCATGGCATGGCATGGGGCTCCATTAAACTGATTGTGAGTATGGCAATAGCTTACATGGCATGGAGCACAAAGGGGGAGTTCCTGGCTGCCAAACTGAAGGTTCTTCCCTTTCAAAGAACAACGTATTTTTGAAGAAGTCCTAGATTGAGTCAAAAAGGCAATGTCAAAAAAGAGCATCTCTATGCAACCTATTTTCTTAATGTCCCAAACACACAAGTTCTTCATCTTCCTTTTTGGGCTAAAACAAGCTGAACTGTTTCATTCATAAGTCTCCTTTTAAGAACAGGCCAAAGCTTACAATCTGCCAACAATGTCCCTGTCAGAAGACGTTAAGCTGATAATTTTTTTTTGTTTTGTTTTTGTTTTTGGTTAACTGTTGAATTTAGCTAATACAGTGGGGTTTTTTGCCTGGCTTCAGAGCAGTGTAGAAGAATCTGGACTTGAGAAATGGATTAAGTTCACATTGAATGAGAAATGAGAGGGCACGGTCTGCATTTTTATTTACAGTGTGCAGGAAGGTTGGTAAAATAGTAACAAGGTTCAGTGGGGATTTGCCTGATTTTGGGGCCAAAATGGTCAAGTGTTTTGGATTAAAAGCTTCAATACAAAATACTGTAATGTGGCTTGAGGTGGAGTTAAGATACTAAACATTTGAAAGTAGTGCTTGTAAGAAGCAGATAATGGCATAGCAGCATGGCTGGAGATTCTAATTTATAGCTGTATATTCAAGTCCTGAAGTGGAACTGAGTAAGCTTTGCAACTGCTTTTGCTGTCTATCCATCATTGTTAAAGAGACATGAACTTCGTATTTGTAAATAATGTAAGCAGTGTCTGAGTAAGGGTTTTTCCCTGACATCTTGGAAAAGACTTCAGGAGCAGACTGTATTTGCATGGACAGATACCTACTCTGCCTAGATTTTCAGCAGATGTAGTTGCTTTGCCAAAGTAATCAATTTTGTCTGGTTCTGGGTTATGAGTAAAAGAAAGCAGAACTGTACCAAGCATGCCCTGATTGAGGGGACACTCTAAACTGAAGCTCACTTGCTAAGCAGGGGGTAGAGATGCCAAATCCCAGTGCAATTTAGGGGGTATGTGGACCTTACTTAGTCATAGACGCCATTTGACTCTCCCCTCTCCAGTGTTTAAAGACTGAGACAATCAGACTCAGTTGAGTTGTTTGGTAATTACTAGAGCTGAAAGGAGCAGGTTTAGGGACTAAGCCTTAGACCTGGTATGGGGACAGTGTTGCAATGAAAGACAACATAGAGGCTTCACTAGCAGAGAAGTTCCCCATTAACCAGTGAAAGCCCAGCTCTTTGTGATAAGTGCTGGAACCTCAGCATGCAGCATTGCAAAAGTGGCGGTGAGTGCCCAGAGCAGCAGAGAAAACACCAGCAGTCCTGGCAGAGGCAGTGGGAAGCAGCAGCAGTAGCAGCAGTGAGCCAATTGCTGCTGCAGCAGCAGAGGCATTGTGTGGCTTCCCCCACCTTTTGGGGGTGGGAGGTGAACACACATGAAATTGTCTCTGATCTCTGGGTCTTCACTGACCAGGGACAACCAACTATGAGGTGGAATGTGGGAGAGGGAAAGGAGAGTGGTGGGTTAAAGGGAATATTCATTTGTCGTGTTTTAACACTGCAAGGTGGGAATCTGAGGCAAAGGACACTGCCCAACCGTCTATATGGTGGGTGTTTGCTTATAGTTAGTTTTTCACCCCAGGTGGGACTTGAACCCACAATCTCTGGCTTAGGAAGCCAATGCCTTATCCATTAGTTAGTTACTTTTGAATTGTGGTTGCAGTATTTTCCCAGATTAATGCTGGGTTCCCTTTCCTTTTTTAATAAGTTTTCTTTTGTTATATTCAGTGCTTGTGAGTGGGGAAGAGGTCTCCAGAGGTGGTGGTTAATTTCCCCAGGTTACTGGTTGGGGTGTTTGAACTGGTTCTGTTTTGTATTGTTAAGAGGAACCCCTAGATATTGAACCTGGCCCTTGTTGCTCTTAATGCCACCTGGCAGAAGGGTTACAATAAAATCAACCAAGAGAATTCCTAGAATCCAACAAAAACACACTGGGGAGTGAAGCAGGTGTGATGCAAGACAGCTGATGACAGGACTTGCAATTCAAAAGAACCCCTATTTCAAGTAATTGAGATTCCCTTTTTAATCACATGAGCTCCAGTGACAGTTGGTAATGGACAGTTAGTATGATCAGGCCAAGGTCCTTGGAGAAGTGAGTACTGGTACTGCAGTTTTTGTTTCTAAAATGCTTTACTAGAAATAGCTCTGACATCTTAATTGGTCTCTTGTTGTTTGTGAACAACGACTGCAATTTTTTGTTGAAGTATCAATGAAATGTTTAGAAAACTATCAGACTACATTACATATGTTGAATAATGAAAATCTGTTATAGCAACTTATTACAGCTGACCAGACTGGAAAAAATAAAATAGTCAAAAGATATGCATAAAATATTTTGTTAGCTTAATTCATTTTAGAAGACTGAAAGACTTCCATGAGCAGCTAGCTGTTCTTTATATTACATTGCAGGAATTGTTCTGCAGGTGAGAATTAACTTTGTGGAGATAGGAAGATCCTGACTCAATCTATTAACAGGAAACCAGACCTGAAGGGGTAAATCTCTGCAATGAAATTGGTGAAAAATGAACATTTTATTTTTTTCTAGAGTAATCCATATGCAATATCTGTCATATGTAAATTGGTGCATAAGCACGGTTCCCTTCTGAGCAGTAGCAGATGTGTAGGGCCAAAAATGTTGTCTTCCCAGTGGAGGAGAAATCAGTGATGCACTGTCTGGACATATTCTAAGTGTAGTTTTGTTTGTCTGGACCAGAGATGATCACAAACATGCAGGAAATCGCACTGTGCAGGAATCTCAGCTCAACACTAATGTTTGGTTCTCAGGGGGTAACTGTCTCTCATGTGAGTCAATTATTGAGATAAAGGCTCAGAGTAAACTCTTCTGTTTGTCCCTCTTGTGCATTATTATACAGACTTTAATTTCCGAGTCCCATACTGTTTTTGTCACAAGACCATTCAGTATATGGACAGTGTTCAGGGAATGAATCAGGGTTGTGCAGATAATGAGGCTGTTGTCTGTAGACACCTTGCCTTTTTTTTCCTGGAAGTTGGAGGATATGTAGTCAGTGAGGCAGGTGATTGTAGACAAGAAAGGATGGCCTTATGGTTTAGGCAGTTGGGAGCATTCAGGAGAACTGGATTCTACCCCTGCTTCAGTCACATAGTTCCTGTATGATGCTGGGTAAGTCATTTCAACTAGTGTTTTCCCATACAGTTGATTCCAACCTACCTGTGGGTCATAGGAAGGGTCTAGGTTGGTTGTTTGTAACTGCCTCCAATGTCCCTGCCCACCCCATATATGCCCCAGAAGTATTCATCCCCCACCATGCTCTCACTTTCACTGCGTTGGAGCAGAAGGCTAAATAGTGTGGGGAGCAGATTCAGAAAGCATCAGCATGGAGTAAGTGGCTGGAGCCAGCAAATGGGCATCCTGACAGTGATCAAGTGCTGGCCACAGGCGTTGTCTGGAAGAGTGAGCAAGGAGGCTGGAGGGAGCTGAGGTGGAGGTCCTGAAGGCCAGATCATGCTGAGGATGGGAGGGGGAGAGCAGGGTGCTCTAGGGCTGGGAGGGGAAAGGGGAAGAAGTGATCTAAGGAGGGGAGAGCAGCGATCTGAAGAGGTGGGGAGGGGATCAGAGGGCTAGAGTTACTACAAAATAAATATTGCTATTGCACAATTAATGTTGAAAAAATAGGTAGGGTGTGTGTGTTTGTGTGTACACAATGTAGTAGGTGGGTTGCCTTACTAAAAAGTTTGGGAACCAGTGACTTAAACCAGACTTTTCACGGGTGGCTACTGAGTGTGTGTGCCTCATTTTTTGAGGGCCCAACTTGAGACATCCAAGTTCCAATTTGGAAAAAATGCAGAATACTCTCAACTGAAGGCAATGGGGGGTTATGCTCTGAACAAATGAAGTGCTATAAAAAGCTAAGTTGTCTGAAAAATCAAGCCATAGGCATCTTGAAATGGATGCTGAAAATTAATGCACGTTTTTGGTGTCTCTGTTCCTCATTTCTCCTTCTGTAAAGTAGGAATAATGCTAAGTTACCTCACAGGGGAGTTGTGAAGATAAATTAATTTTTTTTGTGAAGTACTCAGATCCTATAGCATCTGAGCACTATAGAAAAACCCATGAGCAAATGAATGGCTCAGAATTCAGAGTAGGGTTTTACTGCTGTGCAGTCAATAATTGATAGGGGTATACATAGAACAAAAAGGATAAAACAAAATATTGAACAGCTACTTATTTAGTGAATGCTGTCCCTCCTGTGAACTGAATGAAGCAAGAGCCCTATAGGGGGAAAATAGCATGTGATCAACTGATGAAAGACTGTCATAATGCATGGCATAGAAAGTTCTCCTGACTTTTAGCTCATCAACTTAAGCCAATAACATGCAAATGTTAATTAAGAGCGGTTTTTGCTTTGACCTACAAACGTTAAAGATTCTTAGGCATAACAGTTAATTGACATGTCCTTTAATGTAGCCCCTGAGCAGAGAAAAAGAAGGAGGCTTAATCCAGACCGCAGGGAAGAGCTAGAAAAGGATCCCACAAAACTGAATGACTGTGAAACAAAATGGCAAGTAAAAATCAATGCACATTGGAAAACAGAATCCAAACAATACATACAAAATGATGAGGTCTAAATTAGCTGCTATCATGCAAGAAAGAGGTCTGGAGTCATAGTGGATAGTTCTCAGAAAACATCTGCTCAATGTACAGCAACAATCAGAAAAGATAACAATGTTAGGAACCATTAGGAAAGAGATAGATAAGACAGGTTTCAGAGTAGCAGCCGTGTTAGTCTGTATTCGCAAAAAGAAAAGGAGTACTAATGGCACCTTAGAGACTAACCAATTTATTTGAGCATAAGCATCCGATGAAGTGAGCTGTAGCTCACGAAAGCTTATGCTCAAATAGATAAGACAGTAAATACCATAATGCCATTATATAAATCCATGGTAAGCCCATACCTTGAATACTGCATGCAGTTCTGTTTGCCCCATCTGAAAAAAAGGTTATTTTAGAATTAGGGCTGTCAATTAATCACAGTTAACTCACACAATTAACTCAAATTAATCGCAATTAAAAAAATTAATCGTGATTAATTGGCGTTTTAATTGCACTGTTAAATTTCAATTGGTATTCTATTGTTCGCTATTTTTGGATTTTTTCTACATTTTCAAATATATTGATTTAAATTACAACACAGAATACAAAGTGTACAGTGCTCACTTTCTATTTATTACAAATATTTGCACTGTAAAATGATAAAATAAATAGTATTTCTCAGTTCACCTCATACAAGTACCATAATGCAATCTCTTTATCATGAAAGTGCAACTTACAAATGTAGGGTTTTTTTCTGTGACATAACTACATTCAAAAATAAAACCATGTAAAACTTTAGCGCTTACAAGTCCACTCAGTCCTGCTTCTTTTTCAGCTAATTGCTAAGACAAACAAGTTTACATTAATGCTGCTGGATTCTTATTTACAATGTCACCTGAAAGTGAGAACAGAAATTCACATGGCAATTTTGTAGCCAGCATTGCAAGGTATTTACCTGCCCAATATGCTAAAGATTCGTATGCTAAAGATTCGTATGCCCCTTCATGCTTTGGCTACCATTGCCGAGGATATGCTTCCATGCTGATGATTCACATTTAAAAAAAAAGCGTTAATTAAATTAACTGAATTTCTTGGGGAACAATAGTATGTCTCCTGCTCTGTTTTATCCACATTCTGCCATATATTTCATATTCTAGCAGTCTTGGATGGTGACCCAGCACATGTTGTTCGTTTTAAGAACACCTTTAAACCGCAGATTTGACAAAATACAAATAGGATACCAATGTGAAATTTCTAAAGATAGCTACTGCACTCAACCCAAGGTTTAAGAATCTGAAGTGCCTCCCAAAATCTGAGAGGGACAAGGTATTGAACGTGCTTTCAGAAGTCTTAAAAGAGCAACCCTCCGATGCGGAAACTACAGAACCCAAACCACCAAAAAAGAAAATCAACCTTCTGTTGGTAGCATCTGACTCTGATGATGAAAATAAACATGCGTCAGTCTGCTCCACTTTGGATCATTATTGAGCAGAACCCATCATCACGATGGACACATGTCCTCTGGAATGGTGGTAGAAGATGAAGGGACATATGAATCTTCAGTGCGTTTGGCACATAAATATCTTGCAATGCGGGCTACAACATGCCATGCAAACGCCTGTTCTCACTTTCAGGTGACATTGTAAACAAGAAGCTGGCACCATTATCTCCTGCAAATGTAAACAAACTTGTTTGTCTGAGTGACTGACTGAACAAGAAGTAGGAATGAGTGGACTTGTAGGCTCTAAAGTTTTACGTTGTTTTATTTTTGAATGCAGTTATTTTTTGTACATAATTCTACATTTGTAAGTTCAACTTCCATAATAGAGATTGCATTACAATACTTGTATGAGGTGAATTGAAAAATACTATTGCTTTTGTTTTTACTGCACAAAAATATTTGTAAAAAATAAATAAAAAGTGAGCACTGTATAGTTAGTATTCCGTGTTGTAATTGAAATCAATATATTTGAAAATGTAGGAAGCATCCAAAATATTTAAATAAATGGTATTCTATTATTAACAGAGTGATCCATTGCGATCAGGGTGAATTTGATTTAATGAGGAAGATTCCATTTTAATCATGGATTTCTACATAAAAGTGCATTCTTGTTGGTTGTTATAACCTTAATACCTATTCTTCACAACTCAGATGTAGTTTTCATTTTTAGAAGGTACACTGTATACATTTTTAAGTGATTTATTTTGAAAACTTTTCAGATTAGTTTTACAGGTGTATCAGAAAATGAATGATTGTTTGGTTATTTCATTTAACAAGGGTAATTGAAGCAGATATTTTTGAAGTCATTGGGAGGTGAACTATCTCTAATTCAACAGGTTAATCATTAATATTTGGAGGATTTTCTTGCCATGCTGTATTAGGAGGAGAACATCACCAGACAGACATTTAAATTGTTTTATTTAACTAAAACAGAAACGTTATGTATTCTGGATTTTTTCTTCAACGGCAACATATAATATTTTAACAAAACAAGCATAATTTTTGAATTTAATTAAACGTTCAAGTTTTTTTATCAGGTTTGTTTTTGTTAAAATTGTTTTAACTAAAATAGTTACATGAAATATTTAAAAAAAAAAATAAATCAACTATGTCAGCCAGGTCAACATGAGAAACTTAAAATATTGGCTTCTGCAGCAAATTCAGTAGTCTTCACCTTTATTTTCCTGTTTGTTCATAATCCAGAAAAGAAAAAACAGCCTTCCTGCTTTTTCAGGTCCCAAATGATTTCTCAATTTGGAATGAATTAGTCCAAATGAAGAAAATATTCTTTTTACAGTGGCAGAAGAAGCTACTGCTGTTAAAAGTGAGATTATCACTTCAACAGTCTCTGAATCCAAGTGCTTAAGTGACTTCCACCAGTTCACTGGTGTGACTTTCTTTAAAACATCATCAGCAAACATAATTTCTTGAATGGTTCACCCTTAGCTTTGAAGTTTATTATAGGTGGCATTATGGAGGGATGATTGCTGGTTGTCAATGTCCTAGCCAACTCCTCTTCTTCAGCAGTTAAGGTTTGACCCTGGTATCGAGTATTGAATATTTGCAAGAAAATGAGCTGGAGATGGTGCTTGTTCCATTTGTATTTTTAATGCTTGTAATTTAATTCTGTCATTGCGTATTTCTCTTTTTAAGATCTCAAATTTCAACAGCGTGAGCAATAAAACCGCTATTTCCCTGCATTTTGTTCAGGGCTACAGAAATAGGCTTCAGGGTACTCGGCATGTGTTCAACGTTTCTCTTAAGCCCAATGTTGAGAACTTTGGCTGTGACAGTGCCATCTATTTTTTCATGGTTTTGTTCACAAACTATCATCAGATTAGGCCAGTTCTTGATATAGTGCTCAAAACAGTCCACTACTGAGTTCCATCGCACGTCTTGTGGGAGAGTTAGCTTGGTTCTTCCCACTTTTTTCAGAGCACCAGCTGCTGTGAAGTGATTGTTATGGAAGTATTTTGCAATTTCAACAACATTAGCCTTTATTTCTGGAACACGGAAGTCTTTGGCTAGGAGGTGCATCAAATAAGCACTGCAACCATATGTTATTAGCCTAGGACTCTCCACTCTCTCCTAAATTTCTTCTCAACTTGGATACATTTGCAGCATTGACAGGTTTCAGAGTAACAGCCGTGTTAGTCTGTATTCGCAAAAAGAAAAGGAGTACTTGTGGCACCTTAGAGACTAACCAATTTATTTGAGCATGAGCTTTCGTGAGCTACAGCTCACTTCATCAGATGTATGCCGTGGAAACTGCAGCAGACTTTATATATACACAGAGAATATGAAAAAATACCTCCTCCCACCCCATTGTCCAGCTGGTAATAGCTTATCTAAAGTGATCATCAGGTGGGCCATTTCCAGCACAAATCCAGGTTTTCTCACCCTCCACCCCCCCACACAAATTCACTCTCCTGCTGGTGATAGCCCATCCAAAGTGACAACTCTCTACACAATGTGCATGATAATAAAGTTGGGCCATTTCCTGCACAAATCCAGGTTCTCTCACCCCCCTCCCAAAAACCACACACACAAACTCAGTATCCTGCTGGTAATAGCTCATCCAAAGTGACCATTCTCCCTACAATGTGCATAATTAAGGTGGGCCATTTCCAGCACAAATCCAGGTTTTCTCACATCCCCCCCACCCCCATACACACACAAACTCACTCTCCTGCTGGTAATAGCTCATCCAAACTGACCACTCTCCAAGTTTAAATCCAAGTTAAACCACAACATCTGGGGGGGGGGGTAGGAAAAAACAAGAGGAAATAGGCTACCTTGCATAATGACTTAGCCACTCCCAGTCTCTATTTAAGCCTAAATTAATAGTATCCAATTTGCAAATGAATTCCAATTCAGCAGTTTCTCGCTGGAGTCTGGATTTGAAGTTTTTTTGTTTTAAGATAGCGACCTTATGTCTGTGATTGCGTGACCAGAGAGATTGAAGTGTTCTCCGACTGCTTTATGAATGTTATAATTCTTGGCATCTGATTTGTGTCCATTTATTCTTTTACGTAGAGACTGTCCAGTTTGACCAATGTACATGGCAGAGGGGCATTGCTGGCACATGATGGCATATATCACATTGGTGGATGTGCAGGTATACGAGCCTCTGATAGTGTGGCTGATGTTATTAGGCCCTGTGATGGTGTCCCCTGAATAGATATGTGGGCACAATTGGCAACGGGCTTTGTTACAAGGATAAGTTCCTGGGTTAGTGGTTCTGTTGTATGGTATGTGGTGGTTGGTGAGTATTTGCTTCAGGTTGCGGGGCTGTCTGTAGGCAAGGACTGGCCTGTCTCCCAAGATTTGTGAGAGTGTTGGGTCATCCTTTAGGATAGGTTGTAGATCCTTAATAATGTGTTGGAGGGGTTTTAGTTGGCGGCTGAAGGTGACGGCTAGTGGCGTTCTGTTATTTTCTTTGTTAGGCCTGTCCTGTAGTAGGTAACTTCTGGGAACTCTTCTGGCTCTATCAATCTGTTTCTTTTCTTCTGCAGGTGGGTATTGTAGTTGTAAGAAAGCTTGACAGAGATTTTGTAGGTGTTTGTCTCTGTCTGAGGGGTTGGAGCAAATGCGGTTGTATTGCAGAGCTTGGCTGTAGACGATGGATCGTGTGGTGTGGTCCGGGTGAAAGCTGGAGGCATGCAGGTAGGAATAGCGGACAGTAGGTTTCCGGTATAGGGTGGTGTTTATGTGACCATTGTTTATTAGCACTGTAGTGTCCAGGAAGTGGATCTCTTGTGTGGACTGGACCAGGCTGAGGTTGGTGGTGGGATGGAAATTGTTGAAATCATGGTGGAATTCCTCAAGGGCTTCTTTTCCATGGGTCCAGATGATGAAGATGTCATCAATATAGCGCAAGTAGAGTAGGGGCTTTAGGGGACGAGAGCTGAGGAAGCGTTGTTCTAAATCAGCCATAAAAATGTTGGCATACTGTGGGGCCATGCGGGTACCCATAGCAGTGCCGCTGATCTGAAGATATACATTGTCCCCAAATGTGAAATAGTTATGGGTAAGGACAAAGTCACAAAGTTCAGCCACCAGGTTAGCCGTGACATTATCGGGGATAGTGTTCCTGACGGCTTGTCGTCCATCTTTGTACTAAATATTTGATTTTTTTTTCACAGTTTGTTATAGCTTTTACTGCTGCTTCTTGTAAGTATTCTGCTGTGTGTGCATTTTCTGATGTAACAATTGTTTCTGTAAGGAAGACATTCCCTTCTGTGTCACACAAGTACATACAACAGGATCATTGTGGACATTGCTCCACCCATCAAGACGCAAGTTAACAATTCCACCCTCTTTCACCCTTTTGCACACTGCTCAATTTCTCTTTCATTCACTTTATCCAGCAATTTGCCTGCGGCATCTGCTCTGTTGGGTGGACTGTATCCTGGTCTTAATGACCGTAATGAAGTATGGTTTCTCAATCATATGAAAAGGGGAGTTTATTGCATAAACAAACCAGGCAATTTTTTCATCAATTACCTCTTTTTGTAATCTTCTGGTTCTAATCACAAAGTAACCTATGGTTGTTTCTTGATGATGGAGATTTTTTTTCTTTTTGCTACAGGTGATCTAATGTGGCTCTGACATAGATGATGTGACTGAAACACTGTCATTGGCAGATAACTCTGAAACTACATAAAATGATCTTGAAGGTGGATAGTCTTCAGAGTCCTGTATTTTGAGGATTGGTTCTCCTAAACAAAATAAGTCAATGAATTTATTTAATTATTATTCCCATACTGCTCATTTAGAATTACTCATTGCATTCACTGACACTTAGTATTACTTTAGAGGTGAAATTGTAAAAGAAAGATCTGCGTATTTCAGCTATTTATTTTTTTATCACAACTGCATCTAAAATGATAGTACCATAGAGTAACAGTTATATTTTTTTCTCAAACCTGAGTATTCAAGAATAGTCGAAAAGGAAGATAGGCAGTCTTTAAGAAAAGTATGAAATAAAATAGTTTACCAACCTGAAGATCCTGCATGTTCAGACATGTTCCTTTCATCATCTTCAATGCAGCTTTCTTCTGAGAAGGAACGCTTCTCATGATGTTGTTTGATTTGGGCAACCAGGACTTGCATTTATTTGTTGCACTGTTTGCATTTTGCACTTATTCCTGTCTTGCCCACAGGTAGAGGAACTTCATTAAAATATTCCCAAACTGGGTCTCTTTTACGGACTGCTGCCATTATAGGTTTTTCCTTCTAGTGAGAGAATGGTAGGGTAGATCTCAAAATCTATGAAGACTACATTTAGCCCTGGTCTACACTGTGGGGGGTGGGGTGGGAATTGACCTAAGTTACACAACTTCAGCTACATGAATAACATAGCTGAAATCGACATACTTAGACCTACTCTCTGTGGTGTCTTCACTACAGTGAGTTGACTGCTGCCGCTCCCCCGTCGACTCTGCCTGTGCCTCTCGCGGCGGTGGAGTACAGGAGTTGATGGGAGAGTGCTCGGGGATTGATTTATCGCATCTAGACTAGACGCGATAAATCAACCCCTGCTGGCTCGATCACTGCCCGCCAATCCAATGGGTAGTGTAGACATATCCTTAGAAAGACCTCAAGACTTCTGGAATATGATGCTCAGACATTTTGTTTCTACTGCCTGTCCCTCCCTTCTCACATTTATCTCCAGACTTCTCCTTGTCCAGCTGTATTCCGCCCCCAAGAATCTTTTATTCATTGAACTTTTTGAAACTTTGCACTTTTAGAGAGAGATAAGGGATTGCCTCTGTGTACGCAAATTTGCAGATGGACAATAGGGTACAGGTCTGTTATCTCATCTCTCTATATATATTTATTTATTTAAAAGTATTTTTGCTGTTACCAAGTATGTTATCTCTGGAGACAAATCCACAGTTTGAGAACTTCAAAATTAAGCATCTCTGGTGGTATCTTCTAGACTGAGCACTGAGTCCCATTGAGTAGATAGAAAGATTAACCTAAATAATCTATATAGAAACCCCTGGAACCCAATAAGATTGGGTCCCTAATCCATGAACTATTGGAACTCATTTACAAAACTTTTCTTAAACATTACATGAATATATTGTCTCATACTATAGAATTAGAATTTATAATCCCTATTCCATGATGAGATATCTTTGAGCCATAATGTATCTTAATTAAAACTATCTTGAAGTTTTTTCCTCAAAAATCCTATTTAAATAAAACAATCTGATTATTTTTATTTATTTAATCACTTGACAGCCCTAGTTTGAATTGGAAAAAGAACAGAGAAGGGCAATAAAAGTGAGTAGTGGTATGGAACAGTTTCCATACAAGGAAAATTTAAAAAGACTGGGAACTGTTTAGTTTAGAAAATAGATGACTAAGGGAGGATAAGACAGAAGTTTAAAATCATGAATGGTCTGGAGAAAGTGAATAAGGAAGTATTATTTATTCCTTCACAAAATACAAGAACCAGGGGTCACCCAATGAATAGGCTTTAAAACAAACAAAAGGAAGTACTCCTTCACAAAACTCAGTCAAACTATGGAACTTGTTGCTAGGGGATATAGTGAAGGCCAAAAGTATAACATGATACAAAAAAATGAGAAAGTTCCTGGATGATACATTCATCAGTGGGTAATAGCCAAGATGGTCAGGGATGTAACCCTGTGCTAGGAGTGTCCCTGTTTGCAGAAGCTGGGAGTGGACGACAGGGATAGATCACTCGATTGCCTGTCCTGTTAATTCTCTATCATCTGGCACCAGCCACTGTTGGAAGACAGGATATGGGGCTAGATGGACCATTGGTCAGACCCAGTGTGGTAGTTATGTTCTCAGCTATCTTAGGCCACATCTACCCTGCACACCAATGACAGTTGCACATAGGCTATGTATAGCTACCTGCTACAGTGAAAAGGAAGTGTGTAGAGCTATGCACATCACAGAGAGGCTCTGGCAGTGGGGAAAGACACCAGCAGCTCCCCACTGGAGCCCTTCTCTGCAGCCGGGAAATACTCCAGAGTGGGTAGGTAGTGGAATGTTATACTTAAATAAATAAATTAAATAAATAAAAATAGCAGTATAGACGTGGGAATCACTGCTTGGGCATGTAGAACATGTAGGGTACTGAGGGATTCAGGTGTGTCTTCACACACTACTCGCCTAAACCATTTACCTAACCCTTTACGCTGTTAGGGAGGCATGCAGTATGTACTCTATCCACTGCAGTAAGGAGTATGCAGTGTAGACATAGAATCATAGAACATCAGTATTGGAAGGGACCTCAGGAGGTCATCTAGTCCAACCCCCTGCTCAAAGCAGGACCAATTCCCAATTTTTGTCCCACATCCCTAAATGGCCCCCTCAAGGATTGAACTCACAATCCTGGGTTTAGCAGGCCAATGCTCAAATCACTGAGCTATCCCTACCCCCCTACCCTTAGTTGTAGCCTATTGGTAGGACCCCTTTGAGGCTCAGTCTGCAGCTCCAGTTGCAGGCTAACTCCAAGTAGGGATTAGTGATATGTAGTACTGATGTGAGTGTGAACCTTTTCTTAAGAGTATTTTGACTTTCTTTATATAGAATGTTAATGGAATAAGGAATATGATATGACTACAAATTAACTTGGAACTCTGAAATGCCATTATTTTAAATATGTTTGCAGAATATTAAATATCTTATACATATAGTGCTGCGGTGCTTCTGCTTTGTGGGATGAGGATTTTATAGTAATCTGATATTATCTTTTCTCTTGTTTGGGGGGAATGAAAGCACAAATGTTCATTTTTGTTAAACTAACTTCTTTATTTAAATGCTTTCAAAATCATGTGTCAGAATGTAATTATGGGTGTGTCCCCTATCAAAAGTATAAGATTCCTTTTAAAGTCCCTCACCAAAGGCTCTTATGTAAATTAAGTTGTCATGGGATAAGTGGGAAGATCCTTTCATGGATTGAGAACCGGTTAAAAGACAAAGGGTAGGTAAATAGTAAATTTTCAGAATGGAGAGGGGTAACTAGTGGTGTTCCCCAAGGGTCAGTCCTAGGACCAATCCTATTCAACTTATTCATAAATGATCTGGAGAAAGGAGTAAACAGTGAGGTGGCAAAGTTTGCAGATGCTACTAAACTGCTCAAGATAGTTAAGACCAAAGCAGACTGTGAAGAACTTCAAAAAGATCTCACAAAACTAAGTGATTGGGCAACAAAATGGCAAATGAAATTTAATGTGGATAAATGTAAAGTAATGCACATTGGAAAAAATAACGCCAACTATACATACAATATGATGGGGGGCTAATTTAGCTACAGCTAATCAGGAGAAAGATCTTGGAGTCATCGTGGATAGTTCTTTGAAGAAGTCCACACAGTGTGCAGCGGCAGTCAAAAAAGCAAACGGGATGTTAGGAATCATTAAAAAAGGGATAGAGAATAAGACGGAGAATATCTTATTGCCCTTATATAAATCCACGGTATGCCCACATCTTGACTACTGCGTACAGATGTGGTCCCCTCATCTCAAAAAAGATATACTGGCATTAGAAAAGGTTCAGAAAAGGGCAACTAACATGATTAGTGGTTTGGAACTGGTTCCATATAAGGAGTGATTAAAGAGGCTAGGACTTTTCAGCTTGGAAAGGAGGAGACTAAGGGGGGATATGATAGAGGTGTATAAAATCATGAGTGGTGTGGAGAAAGTGAATAAGGAAAAATTATTTACTTGTTCCCATAATATAAGAACTAGGGGCCACCAAGTGAAATAAATGGACAGTGGGTTTAAAACAAATAAAAGGAAGTTCTTCTTCACTGGGCACACA
This sequence comes from Lepidochelys kempii, assembly GCF_965140285.1. NCBI lineage: Eukaryota > Metazoa > Chordata > Testudines > Cheloniidae > Lepidochelys > Lepidochelys kempii. Next base: position 183,732,506 of record NC_136380.1, read on the forward strand.
GTCAACCCTGTGGAATTCCTTGCCTGAGGAGGTTGTGAAGGCTAGGGCTATAACAGGGTTTAAAAGAGAACTGGATAAATTCATGGAGGCTAAGTTCATTAATGGCTATTAGCCAGGATGGGTAAGGAATGGTGCCCCTAGCCTCTGTCAATGAAAGAGGGCATTTCTGAGGTAATGGCAAAAATACTTTATGAAAAAGTTAGAGCTTTTCATAAGAATGTCCTTTAGATCTGATGCTTATGATTTGCTACTATAGTTTCAGTTAATAAAGGGAGTATATTGAAGGTGAAGTGCAAAGGAGAAAAAAGCTTGTCCATTCTGTTGCATTTTTATGGTTTCTAGAGACTGTCTGGAAGGTTTTTTCAAAAGGTTGATTTGTGGATTCTTTAATTTGTTTTTGTTTTTTTATTTCTTTCTCATTTGGAAACTCAGGTCTTGTTTGTTCTACTTTTCCTGGGAGACTTTGTGGATGACAAGAGAACTATCAGAGTAATGACAACACAATATAAAGAATGAAATCTGAACAAATAGAAGGGAAGGAAACATGTTATTGTTTAAAACACAAGTTTGTAGTTTAATTACAACTGAATCTCTTCCAAATAGCTTAGATTCAGTATAGCTCGCCTTTGAGCTGAAGGGTAAGAAAGCTCCTATTCAATTTTTGTAGTCTTCCAAATAGTTTTCCACCAAAAACACAGTCATGACTTGATATTTCAAAAGGTAAAAACCAACAAGTTCTTCACCCTCCCACTTTTAAAAACCCCTTTCATGTCACCTTGATATATCGTAAATAAGCAAAACAAAAAACAAATTACTTTCTTTTCAGGATAACTTTGATGAAATGTTTTAGAGTGTTGTAGTCACATTATTGATGACTTTCAAAAAAGAAAACCTTGATTTTTCCTTTAAATTTGGGTCCACTTAATATTCATTGAAAGCAGAGGGCAAGGAAAAAAATAAATGACCCTCCCCCACACCAAAAATAGACTACATTGAAAAGGTTATAATGGAGATTTGGTTTTGTTTTTTCCTTCCTACAAATTTAGAAGGCTCTTGTTTCTATGAAAGTGTGTGCACTTCCTACAGGGTAAACAGACTTGCACCGAAGATATAACTACAGTACCTAATATTTAATACGACACATACATAGTGAAAAAAGAAATTTGAGGTTTATCAAGCTCTTTAGTTGTCTGAAATTAACCATAATGAAAAGATATTTACCACTCTTTTGCTTCCAGACAATCCACCCAAGATATTCTTGTAGATTCCGATCTAAACTTGATCCACAGCAAACCAAATATTGATGCAGCTATAAGATTCAGTTCATGAATTTATTTTTGAGTTAGTCACAATGACTAACTGGTCTTTGGCATACTATCCAGAGAAGGAGTACTTGTGGCACCTTAGAGACTAACAAATTTATTTGAGCATAAGCTTTCGTGAGCTACAGCTCACTTCAGCTGTAGCTCATGAAAGCTTACGCACAAATAAATTTGTTAGTCTCTAAGGTGCCACAAGTACTCCTTTTCTTTTTGCGAATACAGACTAACACGGCTGTTACTCTGAAACCTATCCAGAGAAATAAGCCTCTAATCTATAGCCCTAGACATAATGTTAAAGAGAGGTTTTTGTGTACCAGCTATATAGCAACCTGAAATAAACTGGATTTGCTACTGTGCTGGTTTGCCTCCCTTCTCTGATAAGCTGATACATCTCTCCATTGTAGCTGTTTCAGAACTCTGCTCCATTGATAGGAACACTTGGCAAATTTCAAAATTGGATGCTGTCCACCTCAAATACAGATTTCCACATATTGCTAAATGCAAGACAGCATTGATTCTCTCCTCTGAGGATGGATTTGGGCAGTCCATGGGTCAATTAAGGCAGCCCAATTCAAATTGAAAAGCTTATTTAATTAATAAAAAGAATGAGAAAACAATATAATAATATATGTAATAATCTCAGGCTCTAGTACTTCCAACTTTATTACAAATTAACACAAGGGAGGTTGAGACAGCAAAGTCTGACTGTAAACAAATTTTAACACATTCTTGCACTTATTCAAAATCAATATATAGTTACTCATTTAAAAAAGAAAGGTGGCACTGAAGTTAAACATACAGTTGAACACGCTTTTTAAATCTGAGACACATAGCATACATTTTACTTTTGAAACTGGTGGCCTCATAGCACAAATCACACCATGTAAAGTTAAGAGTAACCCTTTCCCTTTGCTCAGCACAGCTGATCTCTTATCTGTATGGTTGACTTTAACATTTTATTTATAGTTTCTGAAATATTACCTCATTTCTTATCCATAAATCACTGAGAAAACAAATATTTACAAAAGGTAAAATATCAGAGTGCACATTCTTCAAGCTGAAAAACTGAAGCCAGAAAAATTAGAATTTTCCTGGAGAATGATCTGGGAAGCTTATGTTATTTGGCTCTTAATGTGTCCTTTTTATCTAGGTTAAAGGGATGTCAGCTGAAAATCAGTGATTACTTGCTAAAAGCAAGCATTAAAGAGCAGATTCAATTAAATGCTCAACAAAGTTTTATACACACACAGGTATAGATATATGCCACAAAATCCATTTGTGACATAATTGTTGCCAGTCACTGTCACACTCCAGTGTAAGGCCTGTGCCTACATTTTTGCAGGATTGCAATTTTAATTTTCCAGTCTGTCTGAAAAGTTATCAGTAATTAATGTACTTTTTAAAAAAATCAGACTGTAATATATCTTAACATTTTTCCTGTTTGTTTTTTCTTTTGGATCGCCATGACCTTTCTAATTTTAAATTATTTTTAGTGTTCAGACTGACTTTAGCAATTCTTGAATTTGAGCTACTGAAATTATGCTCTTGTCATGCAAACTGATTATAGGGAATTAGTCATTCAGAATGTAAAGACTGTAATAACGATCCATTAGTTTGATCATAATTTTATCAGATATATTCATTTTCACTGAAAGCAAAGTTATCACCAGCTATTTTTCCTTCCAGATTCAGAATGAACAAGTATTTTCAAAAAGTTTAAAAGCTAGATGGTATTGTTGCCGGCACCCAGTGCCAAGAGGCTAAACAACAGCTGAAGTTGGTTCGTTACCCTGTGTGCTACACCCAATAATCACAACGGGGTGGAGAAGCAGAAAAGTTTATTTGAAGCTTCAAATAGGTACAGGGAGATTTGAATCTCAAATCCTGTACACAAAGCAGGAAGTCACACAGGCTTTTATACATCCTTTTTCCCAGCATACTTATCCAATAGCAAGCTGCCCCAAGTATCCATATAGCTAGCCAATCCAGTTCCCAGCTAGTTCCCTGGTTCTCTGTATCATTTGTTAAACTATACATAAAGCTGCTTTATTCAGCATTGTACTTCCATATCTGCCCTGTTTGGCCTTGCTTAGTTTCAGGCTGTCTGACTCTGCAACATATTATTGCAGATTCTCAGCATAACTGCTGTGTGTGCCTCCAGGCGGGGGGCCAAGGACACTTGGGTCTAGTACGCAGAGCTGCTGCGAGTGCCTCCAGGCGGGAGGGGGGGCCAAGGACACCTGGTCCTAGTGTGAGGGGGCTTCATCGACACTCGTGGTCTTCCATCCCCTCGAGTTACCTAGTGGCCATGCCCCAGTGTCCCCAACAGTATACTATTATCACCTCTGTGTCCTGGTTGCGATTAGTACAGATCTAATAGAAGGGAACAATAGCTTATAGCTAACAGTTGAGACCCATTCAATTTTCACTTTAATTGAACATTTATTAACACTTCCACTTTTAATTGTGTGAGCACAAGGAAAATCTGAGTCCAGATTATATTGACTGAAAAACAAATCAGTGTAGATTGTTATAAACAAGTCTACATCTAAAATTTATTTTTACTACAGAAAGGCATGTGACTCAAAAGGTGTTACTCTCATTATAAAGTTATTAAAGTTCCTACTGCAGAAAGCTCCAGAAATGAGATTATATTGTGAAGTCACTTTAAAATTGTCTGTCTTCCTTATTTGAAATTAACACGTTTTGTTTTGTGAATAAAACAACTGTTTTCTTTGCCTCTTCTAAAAGGAGATAACATACAACAGCCACATTCATGTACAATCAAAGCATGCAATTTTATGTCTGTTTACTTGGAATTATAACTGTATGCTATTAGATATAAAGAAAGCAAGCCAAAATCATTAGAGATACTAGATATATTGTTTCAAAAGTAGCAGCCGTGTCAGTCTGTATCCGTAAAAAGAAAAGGAGTACTTGTTGTACCTTAGAGGTGCCACAAGTACTCCTTTTCTTTTTGTAGATGTATTGTATTTTCTTAAACATTTGACAAAAAAGCTAAGAGGCATCCTGTCTTATCCATTAATGAATTTTAGAATACTAATTGAGAAAACTAAGTAATTTGCTATTTATAATATGTATAATGTTGCTATTTATAAAGCAACAATATTAAATACATGCAACTGTGGACATATAGCATATACAAAATTATTCATTTATTATTGCAAAATTGCATTAGATTTTAAAAATAAACACCATCATTTTGAATGTACAAAATAACTTGAAAGTCTAGGTTGTCTATACAAATGCATGGTATATACCAAAATCTGATTTGAATTATATATATCATTGAATGCATGGAAAAGCGCATGTTTTCCAAAAATTGGGCTTATGCTATTTGTTTAAAATTAATAAATAAAGCATTTAGTCTATAGTTTAAGTGCATCCAGCTGCATTTATCTTCAACCTGATGCAGTGCCAAATATCTTGTGGAATTCTACACCAAGTCTCAAGGTTTGATCAGAAATGGATCATCTGTACAGCAACATAGTCTTTGCTGTTGAATTTTCCAGCTTTATGGCCTATGATATGAATGGAGAGAGGGTACAATGGAAAAAAATGCACTGATTTCTCTTCTTGCAATGTTAAGTTCACTATGTCTAGTGAGAGGTAGTTCACCCATATCAGCCTTGAGAAATGCATTAATGGGGACTGCAGTAATACTTACACTGCCTATTTATCATGTGCCACTGCTCCCTACTTCTTTTGTAGATAGATAAATTCAGTTCTCTGTGTAGCACCTTTTAAATATGTTTAATAAACTTAAAAAAAAACACAAACAAATTTCGGTGGGTTACTAAAATGACACTAGTTCATCCCCACAGGCCCAAACCAAACTCCAGATTAAAACAAGTTTGTACCTAGTTGTGGGTGTATCTATTACAACTTTTACCTTATAACTCTGCAGAAGATAGGTAAGACAACACCCTTACAGATCAGCTGAGCAGGGACCAAAGAACTGCACAAAGGGTCTCTAAATAGAGTAGTGACAAACCAGTTCTGTGCCCTGTGGTTTATAGATATGTTCGCAAAAAAGCACAATGACATATCCATAAACTTCTGTTCAAGAGAAGGAATAGGGCAATCCCTTTGGATTACGTTCTTACTTGACTAGAGAATAGGTTATCTTTTCACCTTCCCCATTTCCTTTCACCCAAAGCATAAGGAAGATGAATCAAGTCAAAGCAAAATAATTGGTTGTCCTAGCACCCATTTTCAGATCTCCTTCTCTTCAGAGGAGTATATCAACCTCTTCCTGTCCCACAGACCTGTTGTTTCAACAGAAGGGTCAGATTTGTTATGCAGCCACTCATTAACTGAACCTGTCAGCATGGGCCTCTGAGAGATCTAGAGAGGTCCTGTTCACTACGAGTGTAACATATCTTTACAAATTCCAGGAAACAATCGACTAAAAGTGCTATGAGCGCAAGTAGTAAAGGCATATAGTTTGGGCACCCAATAGCAAGACACTCAACTTCAGCTCCAGTTTGGTCTACCCTTGTATACTTTCTTCACATGCCATTTTCCAGTCTCTCCTTAATGTCTTTGCAAGTTCATTTAGCAGCCATACCAGTTTACCACAAGCTAACTGATAAGAGGACTTAATTTACTCATAATACAGTAAATAGACCTATGAAGGGCCTAGTGACCATCTGGCCACCAGTCAAAGATCCATCTCCATTGCAAACCCTTAAGGGTATGTCTGCATTGTTGTAAAAGATCTGTGGTATGGCTATGGCTGGCCTGGGTCAGCCATAGGCACCAATTCCATGGGTGCTCTGGCACTGGAGCACCCACAGGAAAAAAAATAGTGGGTGCTCAGCACCCAACAGCAGGCCCTGCTGATCAGCTCCTCCCCCAGCGCCTCCCGCTGATCAGCTGTTCAGCGGCAGGCAGGAGGCCCTGGTGGGGGAGGGGACGGAGTGGGGGTAGGAACAGGTACAGCAAGGGTGGGGTGTGTTCAGGGGAGGGGGCGGAGTTGGGTAGAAAGAGACAGGTTGGGGGCCGGAGTGGGGGTGGGAAGAAGTGGAGCGAGGGGGTGGGAGGTCTTGGGGAAGGGGTGGAGTGGGGCAGGGCAGGTGGTGGGAAAATCAGAAAGTTGATGCCTGTCGGGTCGGCTGACTTGGGCTTGCAGGGCATGGGCTTCAGGGCATAGCAGTGTAAATGTTCAGCCTCAGGCTGGAACTCAGGCTCTGAGACCCCATGAGGGGGAGGGTCTCAGATTCCAGGCTCCAGCCAAAGGCTGAAGGTCTACATTGCTATTTTTAGCCCTGCAGCCTGGGCCCTACAAGCCAGAGTCAGCTTACCAGGGCTCAGAGTCAGTGCCATGGGTTTATCATGTTGTAGACATACTCGAGTCTTCCTTTACTCAGTTTATTAAGTCTCCCTTTGAGCCTCTGAATGAAGGTTTGCTGTCTTACCTCTATCAATCAGTACAGATTTCACTTACCTTTCGGACCAATGTTATGGTTATAATGAACTGCACTCACTGATAGCTGATCCAATCTTCACATTTTTTCCACAAGAACAAAGTGGTTCTGCATCCCACCCTAAATTCTTACCAAAGTAGTAACTAATTGTGACAGAAATCAGTTTATCTGCAATATTCTTTCTTTGACCCCATTCTTCAGAGAAGCAGGAAAGGTAAAATTGCATGTACAGTAACACCTCACTTAAAGTCGTCCCGGTTAATGTTCGTTTAAAGTTGCACAATGCTCCCTTATAATGTTGTTTGGCAGCCGCCTGCTTTGTCCACTGCTTGCAGGAAGAGCAGCTCATTGCAGCTAGCTGGTGGGGGCTTGGAACCAACGTGGACCGACAGCCCGTCTATCAGCTCCCCGCTCCCTTAAGTTCCCTGTGCAGCAGTCGCCCAGCAGGCTACCAATTGCCGGCAGTTCAGCTGTCCCTCCCTCCACTGACGTGCTGCCCCTGCCCTCTGCCTTGGAGCTTCTCCCGGGAGCCTCCTGATTGCTGTGCTGGGAGCGGGGATGAGGGGGACTAATGTCAGGGTTTCCCCCTCCCGAATACTTGTGCCCCCCACTTACCCCTTCTCCATGTGGGGACAGGGTTCAGGATGCTGGCCTCAGCTGCTGTCTCAACTTCCTGATCTTTTTAAAGGCAATGTACTTAGATTGGTGTCAGGGTACTTAAAGGGGCAATGCGTATCTCTCTCTCTCCCACACACAGGGTGTGTGCCTCTGTCTGCCATGCTGTCTCCCCTCCCTTGAGGGCTCAGCCGAATGCTAGTTTATCATTTAGCAGTAAGGCATTCCCTGGGAAATATCCCACCATCTTCCACTCTCTAACTTCACCACTGCAACCAAGCTTCACAATCATCATTGCTGTATTAAATTGTTTGTTTAAAACTTATACTCTGTGTGTGTGTGTGTGTATATATATATATATATAGTTTTTTGTCTGGTGAAAAAAATTTCCCTGGAACCTAACTCCCCCCCTTACATTAATTCTTATGGGGAAATCGGATTCGCTTAACATTGTTTTGCTTAAAGTCGCATTTTTCAGGAACATAACTACAACATTAAGCAAGGAGTTACTGTACTATATGCAAAACGGGCTTTAGCTTTGTACCCAAATAGGGCCCAAAAGGTTAGAAAGTCCACCAAAACTTTTTATTACTTATGCACAAAAAAAGTTAATTAAATCACAAACACTAAATAGGTTCAACTATGCATTGAGGGGAATTACAGATTAGACAGGCATTAGATCACATTCTGCAAGAGCAAAGGTTGCCTCATGGCATGCCTTAGGCATATTTCCACTGTAGAAATTCACAGATCTGCTACCTGGAGCTCTTGTCATACGTTTACAAAACATTATGTGTTAGACCTATCATCCTCAATGGATGCTCAGTTTGGTAGAGTGGTGTACTTCAATCTTTAATTACAACTCCACATCTCACCTTCCTTAAATGAAAATATTGCTTATCCCTGCCTTTTGAGTGGAACTGTGTACAGGCCACTTGAAGTTTACACACCTGAAACCAGAGTTCTTTGAGATGGACTCTGAACACTCACCTTCCCTGTCCACCTCTTCTGTTCCTTGGAAGTGGTGCCCAAAGCCCTATGCTAGTAAGACATAGAGAAGGAGCAGCACTGGGACGTTTGGCCAACCAGTGTTTTCTCTGACCATAATCACCACTGCCAAGGAAGAGGGGAAAGTGGGAAGGGAGCATAACCAGCATGAGTGAGGGCTGTGGGCACACTGGGCAGTTTGTGTGTGGGGAGGACTGCTGCTTCTGTGGGGCTGACCCCACTGGCCTGCCAGGTCTGTGTCCCCTCCCTGGCGTTTGAAGTGACACTGCACATAGGCAGGCTGGGCTGAAAGGCAGGGGCAGAGCATTTGATGGGGGAGGCGCTGGGTCCAGGAGCTGCAGCAGGGCTGGCTCCACAGGGGTTGACAATGCATACCATCGGAACAAACTCAGGGGGGCCTATTCCTTGGAGTCAGCTATCATTTTGGACCTGAGGAAGTTTTGGAAGGAACTGAGGTGGCTAGAGAGCTATGCCTCAACCTCAGAATATTTAAGAACAATAAGGGGGAGGAGCAGGAAAGGATGTGAGAGCGCTGAAATGGGCACTGTTAGAAAACATTTCACTGACAAAGCAACATTGCTATCACATCCCACAAGTGTGAATATGCAGAGTTCATTTCAAAGCATTCTGGTTTAGATGAGCAACCCCCTGGGCGGTGGGTATAATAGGTCAGGAGAGGCTTAGCCTTCCTGGCACTGCTGCCGGACTCCCGGTTGCTGGTTTTGGTGGTTTCCACGTCCGCTGGAGGAAGTTTTTTTATTATGCACTATGTAGGTTCCGGGGTGACTGAGGAGACCTGATGCATATAAAAGCTGAGGCAGCTCCAACCTGCCTGCCGCTGCCTGGCTGCTCCTCTCTTCCCCCATGGCCTCCCTGCTGCCAGTCCCCTCTCCCCAGGATCTTGACACCTTTCTGTCCTCAAAGGATACACTGGCCTCTGTGTATCATGCCCCCTTAATATGGGGAGATGAAGCTGCCCAAGCCCAGAGGACAGGTTCCGGGGTAGGGGGGCTGCAGTGCACTGGAATTGGTTGGCACCTCGCTCGGACCCAGGAGGAGTTGGCTGGAAAGAATGCAGGACTCCCTCCATTGGGGCAACAGCATAAAGTGACTCTCACTCCCTGCTGTTTCCTTGCAAGGTCACTTGGGGGTACTGCTGGGGATCCCTGAGCCTGGGTTGCAGCCGGGAAAGGTGAAGCTTGAGCAGTAACATTCCTGCTGCTCCCCAATAGCCTCTCCCAGTGCAGAGACCTCAGCCTAGCTAGGGCACCCCTTCCCTGGACCCAGCCCATGCTCCCAGGGAAAGCACTGCTTGGAGGGAAGGTAAGAGATCTCTCCTTCACTCCTGGGAGCGGTGCCTCCTGGTTCCACCCTAGCTGCTGGGGGAGGGTTTGGCCCCAGGCTGCTCCCTGCTGGGCTAGCTGAGATTCCCTCCAATGTGGCCGCCATCTCCCATTCTTTGCAGGGTGTGTGAAACCAGCCTGCACAGTGCTGAGGGCTGGGACAATGATATGGGGGGGCAGGAGGCAGAGAAGGAAGAGCATGCAGCTGTACGGGAGCGCTGTGCTCCTTGTTCCTTCTGTGCACACGTGGGCTTGCTTGCGCATGCCCCTCGCAGCCTCAGCTATACCTGCGGACATGCATGCTGCTCCTCTGCAAACAGTCAGTATATTCTTGTACATGCCTGCCTGCCTGCCTATCTCTGAGTGTTACTCATGTACTCATGAGTGTTACTTGCTCTGAGATCAGTGCACTAACCGCTTGGACAGTGAAGTGCAGCATTTGTGCATAATTGCCCTTTCATGTGCCATTTAAAACAAGAAACCAATAATGTTTCTTTCTAACACAGTTTTACTGCCCACCCCTTGTCTATTAAGAGAGTGGCTTTATTGGGTTAGGTGAAGGAGGAGACTCTCATTGAAGAGATTAATCCGAGGTATCAGAGTCTTGCTGGCGAGCCTTTCATTTTCTCCATCAAACCCCCTTGCTCTGAATCTAAACGAAAAGTTGCTGCTGCTTTGGAAAGTGGTGGTCTTGAGCCGTCTCCATTTGCAGGGCTTATATTGCGCTGTGTGCTCTGAAGCTCTGGTGTACCTCTTGCAGGGACAATCCGCATATCAGCTGTTCTGGGGTTTGGACAAGAGGGAACTGAAGGGGAAACAGGGATGTGTGAAGGGGGCAGAATGGGACTGGGGATGGGGGCAATGGGTGCACTGCATGGAGGATGGGGCAATACAGGGGAGTCGGGAAATTGTGGAGTTCTGGTGGGAGGAGGGAGCACGAGCAGAGAGGGGGAAGGAGCGGAAGGATGTGGCGAGTGGACAGGGCCTGGGGTGGAGTGTGGGCAGGACCACGGGTGGAAGAGGGGGAGTTAGCCTCCGCAAGAGGAAGCATCACCTGCCTCCCCTGAGCAACCCTTATTTTCCTGGTTATATTTTCAGTTTGATTATTCATTCAGTATGGTTTGTGTATTTGTAACACCAACAGACCCCAGTCATCGGTGGGCAGGATTGAACCTGGGGAGAGTTTAGGGCATGAGCCTCTACTGCATGAGCAGACTCATTTTATTTATTTCTCTCTCTCTCTCAGTGGCTTCGGAGCCACTAGATAGGACAGAACACCACACCCAGAAAGTGTGTGGGTTACATATTATCTTTATATTATCATATAAAATCTTCATTTTTATCCTCTCTGGGTACTGCCAGGTAGCAAATATATAATAATTGAGAATGTGGAAGAAGTGATATTCTTGACATTTTTCTTGAGCTCTGATACCATTGACTGTCTTCTTTAATATATTAATCTTCACAAAAGGTGTATTAGTTTAACACACAGTAAACTTATTGTTTATACTTATACAGACATTGCTGTAAACTTAATCTGAAGCTAAACTTTGATTAAAAATCTCGTTCTGCAAAAATTTTATGTGTGTGCATGTGTGCACAATTGATCAAAATGGGCAAGTGAGGTACACGTTTAATTTCTTTGAGAATGCTGAAATTATTAAAACTGAAGCTCTGGATCTGCAAATCCAAATATTAAATCATATTAGTGAATCTGTTAATGTAGTGTTATAGTTGATTTCATTTACAGTACATAATCAATTTAACCCTGACATTGAGCAGACGGTAGCATATTGCCCTTGGGAACAACCCTGGCTATAGGAGATCTGTTCTCTTCCCTCCACCCTCCAACTTTCTTGTCCCACTATCCATCCGCAGTGGTGAGCTGTGGGGTGTGGAAATCAACATGAATGTGCTCTTTGCATCAAGCTGCATTTCCTCCTGCTGCCTGCCCCCAGCCCCATTTAATTCCTCATCTTAAATAGTAGACAGCTGGTGGCAACATTACTTCATCTCTTGTGACAAGCACTGTGTCATGGAAGCTGCATAGAACCACTTTTTCCATAGTACTGCCGCAATAGGATGAAAGGGGAGGGGCAACACACAGCACTAGTAATAAACACCAGTTGGGTTAAGGAAAGGTAGTGGGGTAGGTGTGTGTAAGTACTCTGCACTCCAGAATAACAATCCAAAACCACCACCACCCACAAAAAAACCCTAAGAAAAACAGGCATGTAGGCTGTCAATTGAAACACGTAATAACTATGAACTGGTTACGGTCAGCAACAGTCTGAATAAAATATGGTAATAGTCCAGACAGCAGATATACAGCAGCTGGTCCTTGACTAGCTGTACCTACTAATGTTATGAGCATGTGCATATGTACACCCTTGAACAGGAGCACTGAGGTCAAGAAGCAGGAGAAAGCCACACACACACCAGTCATCACAGTGTGCAGGAAGCCAACTTTTGCAGGTTGATGGCCATTGATCGCCTTAATTTAAGTGGCCCAGAAACATAGAGAAGAATCACTGCTTTCGTTAGTTTATATCCTTGAAAACATAAACAATTGTAAATCAGTCAGAATTGAAGGCTTACCATTATTTTCCTGCCTAAATATCACAAATTATCCACAGCTCCCTCATTTACCCACTCAAAGATTGCCTTTTAAGACTATTGCAAAAAAACATAGTAAGAGCTCCCCAAATTTTCTGGTATACTATGAATTGTTCATGCTAACAACATCATTTTACAATACCTTTACAAAAAATAAAATATTCTATATAGTAACCATGTAACAATCTCATTCATGAGGCGGCACTACATAAATATTTCATAGTTTCAATCTTGAATTGGTCTGGTTACTCAGTTATATATTGGTTAAAAAATTCCTATTTCCTTACAGGTGGAATAACTATACATTGTAAACATGTTTACAAATAGAAACATGTGAACCTGATAACTCACCACTGATTATAACAGAAATCAAGTTTTCTTGGCTCTTCAAGACATTTTTCCTGTACCTCTGTGTCTGAGAGCTCAAACAACAGTAATCAAAATGTCTGGCCTTCCCCCTTCTATTTCTGAAAACTGATACAGCAGGTAATTATGGCTTCTCTATTCTGATGGGTATTTTCCTCTTAAAATGGAGACAGAAAGGTAAAGGGGGCATATTAGACTTCGGAGGCTCTAATTGCTGTTGTAATATTTTCTCAGACATGATTAAAGTGTAACAATAAAGGTTCTATGATACCTGATAAATAGTAAACAATGTACCTCTGTTTTGCTACCCTTTGAGCAGTAAGAATTTAATGTGTAATGAAGTGAAACAAACTGGCCATACCCAGAGCCTGCTTTAGGGCTCAGTCTACACTACAGACCTGTCAGGGGGGTTGAAAAATCCATATCCTTAAGTGGTTTAATTATACAGCCCTAACCCCATGTGTAGACAATGCTGTGCTAATGGGAGAGCTTCTCCTGCCAATATCACCTTCCTGTGAGGTGGTGAGCGATTAAGTATGCCAGTGGGAGAAGCTCTGTGGTGTCTTCACTAAAGCTCTACAGCAGCACTGCTGCAAGTGTGCTGCTGTAGCACTGCAGGTGAAGAAAAGTGCTTAACACTTTTGGTTGTGTCTGCAATAACACCTTTTCTCTTCTTCTCTAGACTTAAATTCCTTCTTTCCGCTGTGATTGTTATTATACCAGACTGGCTTTTTAGATTTTGGGAACCATGAGTGAAATGAGTTTTTCCTCCAAAAAAACCGATGAGGAGTCTGGTGGCACCTTAAAGACTAACAGATTTATATGGGCATAAGCTTTCGTGGGTAAAAAAACCGACTTCTTCTGTTTTAGTCTTTAAAGTGCTACCGGACTCGTTCGTTTTTGTGCATACAGACTAACGCAGCTCCCCCCAATATTTCAGTTTTTCCTCCATTTACCAAATATAATGGACCTATTTTTTTGAGGGGGGGAGCAGAGGGAAGCTAAATTCTTGAGTTTACCATCATCCCTACTTCGTTATAAGAGAAGTGGAACTCAGCTGATTCTGTTGTGAACATAATTGCCAATATGCATGCAAGAGATAATCATTTTCTGTTTTTTGTTGTTGTTTTTTTTTAATAAGAGGTATATCTCTAACAAAGTGGGGGGTCTGTGGGATATTGTGCCACAAGCCACAAGAGATTTGTGAAGCATTCTGGTGAATATTATTGCTTTTTTCTCCTTTTATTTTTGTGCTCTGTTTAATGGTTGAATCCAAATTAGTCAACAATATACATGTAATTAGCAAGCACTTGAAATAACTAAGCTATATTTTTGAAAATATAAGATGTCTTATTCTATCCTTTTTGAAAATTTAGGATGTCTATCAGGGAAGCACAATAACATAAATGAGAAAATAAATTAATTATTAATTTCTTTTTATTCTAATCTTCCATTTTATATGCTTATTTTCTCTTCTATGTCAGTTCCATTCCATTCCTCTCCAGACATTTTCCCCTTAATTTCTGCTATTTTCTCTTCTCTCTGATAAGCAATATCTCTATTGCAATGATGCTACTTAAGAATGACCTACGATGCTGAGCTGGCTCTGACTGTAATTATTATAATTACAAACAATAATTTTGCTGAATCACAACCTAATTTCTTCAAATGTGCCTATTCCCAAAGTTTTCAACTACATGGAAAGTATAAAGAGTTATTAAAAAGACATGAACTAGGTGCCCTCCCCCCCAAAGTCTTGAAATAGCTATTTATTTTTAAATCATATAGCTAATTTTTCATTAGTTTTAATCAATCTAACTTTAAGATTTTCTTGAAAATTTGTAGACATTTGAGTCTGTACTCATAATGTCCTGCAAATTTTGGGAAGATAATCGTCTTTTTCATGCAATGAGTGTCCAAACAGTGCTTTAAGAGAGAAACTGAACCTATCCATCACTATGGAGTCACTACCAGCACCTCCATAATTATGCACTCTGTGCATATACAAGAGTATGTTGACTTATAATTGGGCAGGGTGAGAATTGGTCTTTGGTGTCCACCAAGTTGAAGCCTTGTGCATCTAGCTCCTTCTCTGATTTTGAGGATTCCATAAGTATGATCCTAAGTATTAAAAAGAAAAAAAAAGCTAGGTGCTCTTGTTGATGGAGCAAACAACAGCTAGTGTAGAAAGTTTGTCACTGATACTTTTTCCTAATATGGTTATTAGCCATTATCTACCTGCCAAGGCAGGAAAATAAGAATTCTCCCCTGGATTTCTGCTCACCGCTGCCTACTGTTTAGCTGATGCGTCTTTTGATGTGGTATTTGTCGGTCCATTTGGAAAGGTTTTATGTATGTGTTAATGGTTTAAAAATAAACAAACTTCTTTGGGAGTGGGGATTGTATAATATACTGGAACAATTATTTTGAGAGAAAGAAGTAGTAATTTTCTTTAATCACGTGGATATATCACTATGTGTATGCATGTATCTGTGTGCCACATCATAAGGCTTAACAGTTACAACTAGGAATATTTCTCTAACTTCTGTAATTTAGAGTTTAGATAAAGTATCGATCACAAGCATTCATCCATAAGAACAATGTAACATTCCCATTTCTTATAAAATGATAAAAATGTTTAATTGTCAAAAGATTAATCTAGTTTCAGTTGATTGTAAGTTAGTGTTTTCCTTCTGATTATTGAAATACATTTCCATTTTTCTTTGATTTCTCTGAGTGACCAGAAAATAACTTCCCATGGTTTGTCAAGTTGCCACCACATCTACAGATGAGTTCGGTTTTTTTAATCAATTTAATATTTTCATTTACAGCATTAATGTCAGCCAATTTTTTTTGGGGGGGAGGGAATCAGTGAAACTGAAAGTATGCATATTCATTGATTTCCCCTTCCCCCCCAAACAAATTGTGCATGAAATCAGTGTAAAATCAGCCCCTCTGTCACTGATGTGTTGGTAATTATTAAGCAACTCTCATTAGTGCATCATAGAATCATAGGACTGAAAGGGACCTTGAGAGGTCATCTAGTCCAGTCCCCTGCACCCATGGCAGGACAAAGTATTATCATTGCTGCCTAATTGAATTCTACACTGGAAATGCCCTGCCAGGTTTCCCATTGGTGAATGGTTTTAATAAAGTTTCAGGTTTTGCATTTAATCATACTGTGGCATGCATGTCTCCATGTTTGTGTCCACACCATATGTAGGTTTGAGTTTGGTTCAAGAGGTAAGTGAAAAATAGAGTCATTTTTTATTTTACCGGACTAGAAGGAGAAGAAGCATTTGCCCAATGGTACCACACACACTTTTTTTAAACACAATTTATGTCAGGTTTTCTGTTTTGTTGAAGTTTACATGGATCTTCAAAGTAAATTGAAAATTTCAGCAGCTTGATTTACCCATTAGAAACCTGACTGAACCAAGACACTACTACCACTAATCTAAAGTGGATATGGATTTTTCAAATTACATGACACTATGCACCAGCATTTCAGATTAGAGTTTCAGGACACTGTTTCAAGCAATGTTGTGCTAAACTCATCAGTGACATATTCCCCTCCTTAAACTATGGTAGAAATGCACCTTTTAAAATAGTCCTACAGTTGTATTTGTATTTTAAATCACATTTATTAGATCAATATAATTAAGTTCTGCTTGCCTGAATAACAAATCAGCCATAGATAACTGCATTAACCAGGGTTGGGTAATTCTTTCAAGCAAGTAGTTATTATATTTTTTCTTTTAAATCTATTCCTGCATACTGAATCACTGATGTCATTAGAGTTGACGCTTACAAACGCTGGTTTGCCCAGCTTGTCAGGTTAAAAACAACAACCTGCATTTAGCTCTGTGTGGATGTGAATTAATTTCTATTGGTAAAGTGTTTAGCAGCAAAATGTCAAATTCATATTTTTGAAGTACCTGTCATACAGGCATCGTAGGGCACGTTAAAATGAACACACTAACATTTTATAAAATCCATTTCCTCCAAACTAAATAAAACAGTTTAGTCATATTCATATTTCTAAAGACTTTGGGTTCAATCCTGGTTATGTTAAAATTAATGGCAAAACTCCCATTGTCTTCAGTTGATGAGTGGGCCTTTTGTTTGAATATTAGAAAACGTTCCTTATTCCATCACTGACTAATAACATGATTTAAGCTTTGTATGTAAGGAAGTTGTTTGAAAAACTTGAGACTTAAATAATCTTCATTAAGCCTGCCTCTTACATGGTAAAATAAATTTTATATTTAGTAGCTGGTTACAGGACAGATTAGTTTTAAGTAGAGATGGGACAGAGGAGCCCAAACCTCAGATCCAAATCTTCCAAACAGTCACACTGGCTTTTAAAAGAAGTTCATCATAGCTACTGATAGAGTGGTCCTGAAACCTCACTTTCCCTAGTTTCATCTCACTTAAGTCACCTTGGCACTGTTTATTGATGGCCTGTGACAAATGAAGGTGGCTGGAATATTCATAGCAGAAGTCTCCTGTCTAATTTGACTGATTATGGCATATCCTTTCTATCACAAGGTTGGGAAAATATCTTCTATTAGAGTAAGGAGAAGTGTGTTAAATCGAAGAAATGTCCATTCAGTAAGAGTTTATGGTTTTTCTAATAAGATTTTGAAGCAAGCTTTATCAGTTGCTGAGGTATCAAGCATATACTTTGTGAGTAGTGAGACCCGTTCAGAAGTATACAATTGTCCAACATCCTCTTTCTAGATGGACCCAGAAAGCTTAGTAGAATTTAGCCTATCCAACAGATAGCTCCCACTTGTAGTCTGCTTGTACTTTACTGTAGGCTCTTCACAGTTCTTTCCTCACTCTTGAGCTTATAAATTAAGGAACTCTGTTTCAAATTCTCAAGTTTTGTTTGTTAACTGTTGTCTCTGCTTACTGAATTTCTAAAATAGCAGCTGTTTTTGTAGTTTTATATATGGACAAATATATTGTATGGATTATGCCAGCCTTTTGTGCTGAAGTTCCCCATGTATCTTCACAAGAATTAGGAGACTGGCCTTCCTTTCTTATCTTCTC
Source organism: Lepidochelys kempii (assembly GCF_965140285.1). Taxonomy (NCBI): domain Eukaryota; kingdom Metazoa; phylum Chordata; order Testudines; family Cheloniidae; genus Lepidochelys; species Lepidochelys kempii. The sequence continues at coordinate 183,750,284 of NC_136380.1, forward strand.
TTTTCAGTGAGACAGAGTTGTTTACACACTTCAAACATCATGAAATAATATCTGAGTAGAAAAATAAAGCTTCTGGCTTGGAAAAGTTTCACTCACTATGAGGGTCCAAAGAAGGAGCATAAATCAAAAGAGAATATATTATAGACTGTATTACTGAAACACCTGCTTCTCAAGGACAGCCATTTTTCAATAGGATCTCAACCCATTTCTGCGCTCATACATACACTCTCTTATGCTAGCTTTGCACGCATGGTTGTGCAGATGCAGATTTCAGCTGAAGACTTCTAGTCTCTATTTTCAAGTAGTCCCCTATTACTTGTAAAGATAATTCTTCACAGACCCTACCTGTAAGACACTGATGTTCACTTAAAGAATAGACATTTTAGCTTAATGGTAAATATCTCAGCATTGTCCAAAGAGCATTATGATTGAATTCAGATAAATTCTTCTAAATTACCCCTCTAGAAACAACATCACTAAGAAACACTGCTAGAAGTCCTATGTTCCCTGACTACCAAAAAACAACACCCCCCTCAAAAAATAAAGCCATTGAGCATATACCACGGGAGGAGAGAAGTTGGGGAAAAGGGGGTTTTGTTCCAGTGACTTCCTTTTCCCACAAATGATGGGAGGGCTACAGTCCATGCTGGATCTAAGATCTTAGATTTTAGCCTGTGGTAGATGAATTTAAAAGGAAGGAATTATATCCTTTCCAAAGAAAGGTAAATAGATATATGTCCTGGGCATTGTATATGCTTAAGTTTGGTAGTTGGGGAGGTATCACTGTTTCATATTTCTGACTGGAGATATAGCATTACCTATTTTGAACGTTGCTTTTTGAATTGAGCATCTGCTTTACAGGTGAGGTTTAGTAAAATTCCCATTGACATCAAAAGGAGCAGAATGAGGTCAATACTGAGTGTTTTTGAAAAAAACACCCAAAATATATTCACAGTTCTTAGCAGTTATATTGTCATATTTACACAGAATGGTAGTGCATGTTTTATGCTATTGGGACAATTAACTGGTTACAAATTCTTGTCAGATTCTTGTCAGATCCTTACAATCTTATCACCACAGGGATGTTGAAATTGCATTCAAAACTCTATCCAGCTTTCCCACAGAAATATACTAAATACATAGTAACAATACTAGTTACCCTGATTTTGAGGATAATGTAGACAATCACAGTTTATACAAATGAGTCTTTGCATGACTCCACAGACCAGTTTGGGAAGAACAGCACTTACCATAGTGAACATAGTGTCATTTACCTAGATGCATTAATTGAGCTGCACATTGTTTTTGTGTCTGGTGCCTCTAGCTGAGCAACATGGTTCTTCCTAGAGTTGTGGACAGCCGCCCATATGTCCCTGGCACCCTGGGATACAATCAGTCACCAGTTGCTTGAAGGTAGAATCAGAAATATTCATCAAGGCGTGACCAAATTCTTGACCCACCTGACTAGGATTCCCAACAAAGGACTCATTGGATTGTCAAAAGTTGCGTGGGAATTCAGTTAGTGGATGAGAAGTTACACACCAACTCTCACACTCTCTCAGCCAACAAGACTGCTTCCAGTGGCAGGGTAAAGCTGAGACAACTGAAGGACTTGCTGGCTCTAGGCTTATTTTTGGAGTGACTGTTTCATAAATCAATTGCCCAGTTACCAGGCTAATGAGCCTGGTCTGCTCAGCCAGTGTCCCATTAACCAGAGTGTTTTGGAGTAAATCCTTGTAGGCCTTCATACTAAGCATAGCTCACCAATCATACTTCACCCTACAAAGCAATCCCCTGCTCACTCTGTTTCAACCATTCTACCACGTGGAGGAAGGGTTGGACTCATGGGCAGTAAATGCATAGTGCCCTGCAAAATAAAGTTTCATCTAAAGACTTTACTTCCCTAAGAAAAGATGTGTAACACTAGAGATCTGCCAGAGCATATCTGCCAGAGCTAATATATTTCAACAAGGGAATTTTAGATGTGGTCCTGATCATTTCAGCCGTATTGGTGGAGCTCATATCATACCTGTTATGACAAGGCAACCTCAGTGGTCAGTCACATACTCACTTCTTACCCATGTGACAAATAACCTGTGTGATTTCATGGCTTGGTGACAATTAAGGGGGAAACTGTAAATGCCCACTTAAGTTGAGAACCAAGTTTCTCTTAATTAGTAAAGGACTTAAAGAAAAACACAGTTGCTGAATGCCTCAGCCAATTCGTGAGGCCCTTCTCAAACTTGCTGTGAAAAGATGCTTGATTTCCATCTGAAATGTACTAAAACTCTTGAAGTCTATCCAGTTTTCTGAAGTAATTGATAACCATACAAAAGGTTCTCCTGAGTTCAAGAATCATGCCAATGCATGCCTTTAGCTAGACAGATTTACAGCTTCAAGGAAAGGCACTCTGGCTGGAGGAATCTTCTGCAGCCAGACATCTTTTTTTTCTATCCAGGGAAATTGCAGGTAGATATATGAGGTGTTTCTTATTTTTGTTAAACTCACTCATCTTCATAGTCTCATTTGATTTTGTTTTGTTTTCAGGATCTCTTATTTGGTTTGTAACATTTGTAAGGTACCTTTGACTTGAAAAGATTTTTTGATGTGATATCTGATTCAAAATGCATTTCTGCCAGGCAGTGTCTGTGTTGCTGCCTATTTTGATGATTTTTGTACCTCTTTGTGGAATGCAGTGGTTCCATACTTTTAAAAATACATTCTGGGGGGGTTCCGAATTTCCAGAATTGGAGAAGCTGTTATAACTGTCACATTGGGAAGAAAAGAACATGAATTGCCTGCTTTTAATTCAAAAAGAAAGGTTAAGGTATATTATGTCACCATTTTTTCACCTCTTCTCTTCTAAGAGTCGAGGATTCTGTTAACTTTTTGTTGTTCAATTATATAATAGTTCATCTCTGCTTTAGAAAGTAACTATCAGAGGGATAAAGTTGTTACAGTTCCATGGCTGAGAAAAGGAGGGAGCATTGTCTAGAGGTCCTTACTAGAGCCAACGACTCTATTTTAAGTTTTAAGAATTTTATTTTAAGAATTTTAAGTTATGCAAGTTACTTCCCGTCTTAAGCTAGAAAGGAACACAAACACAAGACTTGACTATTACAACTTGCAATAATACTGAATAAGAGCTGAAAGTACTGTTTCTGTTTCAAGGAGCTTTTGCCTTTATTTGTTTACAGTGTAAACATTTGTTTGACCACTAACTTCAGAAAGTAATATAGGACATGAATCATTCTGTCAACAAGGTAACTCCTCCATCTTTTGCAACTTTGAACTTACTGGCCATGTTGTTCTGTCATTTTTAAAAAAACTTGTGTTGTAACTCAGATGTGGTTGATGTTCTTAAACAATCTTGTGAAATAGAAGCACATAACTGTAAAGTTGAGCTTTAAGCAGTTGCAGTTACAGTTGCAACTCAGATGATGACTATTAATTCTTTAATAGTAATGGCAAAAATATGAAGTTAAGTATATGTAAATCTTTTCAGGTGGAGATTCTGAATGTTTTTTTTTTTTTATTTCTGAGTAGTCTGAGTTATTGAATGGGAGCAAAAAATGGAAAGTGTTAATACCTACTCATCTAAACATGGAGGATAACTTCCAATATTTTCATACCAACGTTAGTATCAATATAGTATATTTAATACCTTTAATGAAAAATTTATTCTGGTAACATTTTTCAAATTGATTTTTCTGGGGTTATAGTCTAAGTTCATATGAAGGGCTGTAAATATGGAAAGAAGTTAGACAGTTCCCATTTGGAGAAGATAAATCAAAAACACAAAGGCAACTGGACCAAATTTGCAAATCTACAACGGTTCAGTTTTCATCTGGAATGTCTCCAGAATAAGGGGATTGATAAAATCCATAGACCTGTATATCTGAATGTTTAGTACTGTTCGTCAGTGAATTGGCAGGGATTGAAGATGACTATAAGTAGATTGACCAGCTGTTTGTTTGTAGTTTAATTCAGTATTCAATAATCCACCTCAAAAGATTTGGAATGAGTTTGCCATAAGAATGCAGGTAAATTGTTGAAGTGGAGTCAGTAAAAAGGAATACAATTCTTTTCTCTGCTCTTTTTGTTAACTTTAACGTTTTAGCATCTCTCTGTTACTGCCTGAAGGGAAACATCCCAATTTAAGAATCCCACATGAAATAGTACTCTACCAAGACCAGCAAAATGAAATAGTCTTATGAAATAGTTCTGTTGTGCAGGACCCTGCTGATTTCCCACAGACATTTTCAGTAGTGATATTATTGCCTAATGATTCAAAATCCACAATCTGCTTATTTATTAATGTTTCAGTTCTTCACCTGACTTGAGCTGCTGAGTATTTGAATCCCATTGAAAGCCATTATTTAACCACAGTCCACTACAGCGATATGCGAAACAATGCTATTTCTCCATATTTAGAATAGGAAATAAATGTGATATCTTGGATATTATGTGGTAATTTTGAGTGATTATTGAATTCTTAAGGATGGAACAATCCACTAATATAGGCTGCCAAATCAGTAAGCCACTTGGGTTATTTTTCTGTGTATTATTTTAAAATTTTTATATAAGAAAAACCAAAAAACATAATACCTACAACTTTCCACAGGCAATCAAGATGAACAGGCACTGTTAGCCTATTATAATAAGGAACCTTAGTCTCATATTTGAACAGCTTTTCAAATAAGGAATACAGGCTGTGGAATTTCTAACATTGGTCAACCCTTTGGCCAATCATGAATTCAGTAGGTGACCAGAACTTCAAATAGTGTCTCTTAGGGATGCTAAATACAAAACAAACCCCTCTTACCATACAGTAAAAATATTTGATAGCCCATAGATCAATGGATTTGTTTTCTAGTTTGATTACCACAGTAGCATAATTGAATAATATCAATATGTAATGAAATGTCCTAACTGAGTTTTCTACCAATGATCAGCTTACACCATCCAAATGATTCTATATAATATTTTTGGTCGGTCCTGTCATATACTGTGTCACATGGCATACAAAAGTCCCATCTCCCCTATTTTTCTTTGTTGAAAAGTGGTATACTGTATTCAAGTGCTATGCTTGTTCCTACCCACACACTCTAACTTGTGCCAATGAAGTACTTTCCACATGCTCCCAATAATATTATAACAGAATATAAATTCAGTATATTTACATATGAAAATCTCAGCTGCTACAGCATAATGCTGCTTATTTGGAAATTCCAGTGAAATTATAAAACCTGCTTTGACATTTGAGAGCAATAAACTTGTGATGAAATACATTCTACTAGGAAATTTTGTGGCAGGAGTCATAAAATATGGAAGATTTCTCTAACATTTCTGTATTCTTTATGCTTTTGTATGTATCTAAATCATTGCAAACTTAGAGGAAAAATCTCATGTAAGTCATACTTTCCTTTGTCTACCAACTGGTATTTCTTGCACACTTATATGCATTTATATATAAATTATAATCGGACCAGTGCAATCTTGCATTCGTGTGATGGAACATCTAATGTCAGTTCCTTTTAATATTTTTTAGCATCTCAGTAAACTAGTGCAAGCCACTAAATAAATGGTCAGTTCTCATTTTAATGTTAAATTCAAGAGGTGATAATAGAGTAAGTGTTCTATTTTGAATATATGCGATTTTCAATCTTAGCACCACTATTATTAATGTTAAGTTATATTTAATAGTCACACATTTGATGCTCAATTGACCAGTGATTCAGCTTGTAGCATAAAGACTTTATAGTCTGTAAATCATCCCTGAAACCACTAGTCATCTTACTAAAAATTAATGGGGGGGTTACCTGAGTATTTGTGTTTAATATTTATAACTTTCAATATGGGACTCTCAACTCAAGTATTACCCAATGAGAGGAAGGATAATCAAGTGACTGGCGGGTTAGCTTAGGACTCAGACTTAAGGTCAATCCTCTGTTCCAACAAAGAAATCCTGTGTGACCTTGGGCAAATCCATTAGTCTCTCTGGGCCTCAGTTCCCCCTGTAAAAGGGGAATGATTGTACTTTCTTACTTGACAGGGTATTACTGAAAGAATAAATACATTAAAGTTTGTGAGATGCTCACATATTATGATAACAGGAGACCTATATTATCTAAAATAGATACATTGATTGAGGAAGTCTGGGCTACTTTAGGATTATTGTATTTGTTCAAACATCTGACTGTGCAAAACATAGATTCAGTGTCAAGGTATGTTTTTTAAAATGTGTTTAAAAAAATCTGGCAATGATTGCTGAGCCTAGGAGACCAGAAGGATTATGCAGCTGCTACTGGTGATCAAAAAGGACACTGAGGGTTATCGAGTGGACAGTAGTTCAGTTGTACAGAGATGGAGTATGAAATAGTGGTGGTATAGGTGGGAGATGTCTTCTGGCCCCAAGGCTTACTGCCTTGACTCAGTATACCTCTCTTTAATTACCCACATTATCACTGACTTCCTGTGTGACCTTGGTCAAGTCACTTAGGTTAAAAAAAAAATCAAAATGCGTAAGTAACTTAGAAGCCTTAGTCTCATTGTACAAAATTGACCTAGGAACCTAAATCTCATTAAAAGTCAATGGGACTTAGACTCCTAAATGCCTAAGTCACTGGGGAAAATGGAAGTTAGGCTTCTAGATCACTTAGGCCCTTTGGGAAAAAATACCATTCTTTTCTTTTTATCTGTTTCCAGTCTCAATTGGGGCTAATAATTGCCTACCTTGGTACTATTGGGAGGATAAATAAAAACTCAGATACTGTGGTAACGGGGTGGATAAATAGAGTTGGGGGAATGGGGCTAGGAGAAGAGATTGAAGAATAAGTCAGCAAGCTAAAAGAAAAGGAGAGAGTTGTGGAAACTGACCAAAAGGACATTAGCAATGGAGAGAGTCAGGAACAGAATGAAAGGCAGCAGACCAATAAAGAAAATTGAGAGAGAATCACCCCTTTCTTGATTGAGGCGGCTATTAGTGACTGTGGTCATAGTGTTTGCAGTGGAAAGAAAAAGACAGCAAAATTGGAGGGGAATATTTGGTAAAGGTATAAGAAATGTTCACGGAGCTCACAAATCACTGAACATCAGAATTCAAAATGTTCCTAGTAGCTAGGAGGGATGATCAGCGAGTTATCTCAAGTGCCTATACACAAATACAGGAAGCCTGGGAAACAAGCAGGGAGAAGTGGAAGTCCTGGCACAGTCAAGGAATTATGATGTGATTGGAATAACAGAGACTTGATCGGATGACTCACATGACTGGAATACTGTCATGGATGGATAGAAAGTGTTCAGGAAGGACAGGCAGGGCAGAAAAGATGGGGGAGTTGCACTGTATGTAAGAGAGCAGTATGACTGCTCAGAGCTCCGGTATGAAACTGCAGAAGAACCTGAGAGTCTCTGGATTAAGTTTAGACGTGTGAGCAACAAGAGTGATGTTGTGATGGGAGTCTGCTATAAACCACCGGACCATGGGGATGAGGTGGATGAGGCTTTCTTCTGGCAACTAACAGAAGTTACTAGATCACAGGCCCTGGTTCTCATGGGAGACTTCAATCACCCTGATATCTGCTGGGAGAGCAATACAGCAGTGCACAGACCATCCAGGAAGTTTTCGGAAAGTGTAGGGGACAATTTCCTGGTGTACGTGCTGGAGGAACCAACTAGAAGCAGAGCTCTTCTTGACCTGGTGCTCACAAACTGGGAAGAATTAGTAGGGGAAGCAAAAGTGGATGGGAACCTGGGAGGCAGTGACCAGGAGATGGTTGAGTTCAGGATCCTGACATAGGGAAGAAAGGAGAGCAGCAGAATACGGACCCTGGACTTCAGAAAAGCAGACTTTGACTTCCTCAGGGAACTGATGGGCAGGATCCCCTGCGAGGCTATTATGAGGGGGAAAGAAGTCCAGGAGAGCTGGCTGTATTTTAAAGAATCCTTATTTAGGTTACAGGGGCAAACCATCCTGATGTGTAGAAAGAATAGTAAATATGGCAGGCAACCAGCTTGGCTTAACAGTGAAATCCTTACCGATCTTAAACATAAAAAAGAAGCTTACAAGAAGTAGAAGGTTGGACAAACGACCAGGGAGGAGTATAAAAGAAAGTCAAGAAAAGTGTGGGTCCCTTACTGAATGAGGGAGGCAACCTAGTGACAGAGGATGTGGAAAAAAGCTAATGTACTCAATGCTTTTTTTGCCTCTGTCTTTACGAACAAGGTCAGCTCCCAGACTGCTGCACTGGGCAGCACAGCGTGGGGAGGAGGTGACCAGCCCTTTGTGAAGAAAGAAATGGTTTGGGACTATTTAGAAAAGCTGGATGAGCACAAGTCCTTGGGGCCGGATGCGCTGCATCCGAGAGTGCTAAAGGAGTTGGCGGATGTGATTGCAGAGCCATTGGCCATTATCTTTGAAAACTCATGGCAATCGGGGGAAGTCCCGGACAACTGGAAAAAGGCTAATGTAGTGCCCATTTTAAAAAAAAAGAGAATAATGAGTATCCTGGGAACTACAGGCCGGTCAGCCTCACCTCAGTCCTTGGAAAAATCATGGAGCAGGTCCTCAAGGAATCAATTCTGAAGCACTTAGAGGAGAGGAAAGTGATCAGGAACAGTCAGCATGGATTCACCAAGGGCAAGTCACGCCTGACTAATCTAATTGCCTTCTATGACGAGATAACTGGTTCTGTGGATGAAGGGAAAGCAGTGGACATGTTGTTCCTTGACTTTACCAAAGCTCTTGACACGGTCTCCCACAGTATTCTTGCCAGTAAGTTAACGAAGTATGGGCTGGATGAATGGACTATAAGGTGGATAGAAAACTGGCTAGATTGTCGGGCTCAACGGGTGGTGATCAATGGCTCTATGTCTAGTTGGCAGCCGGTATCAAGCGGAGTGCCCCAAGGATTGGTCCTCGGGCCGGTTTTGTTCAATATCTTCATTAACGATCTGGAGGATGGCATGGATTGCACCCTCAGCAAGTTTGCAGATGACACTAAACTGGGAGGAGAGGTAGATACGCTGAAGAGTAGGGATAGGATAAAGGGGGACCTTAAAGAATTAGAGGATTGGGCCAAAAGAAATCTGATGAGGTTCAACAAGGACAAATGCAGAGTCCTGCACTTAGGATGGAAGAATCCCATTCACCGCTACAGACTAGGGACCGAATGGCTCGGCAGCAGTTCTGTAGAAAAGGACCCAAGGGTTACAATGGATAAGAAGCTGGATATGAGTCAACAGTGTGCCGCTGTTGCCAAGAAGGCCAATGGCATTTTGGGATGTATAGGTAGGGGCATTGCCAGCAGATCGAGGGACGTGATAGTTCCCCTCTATTCGACATTGGTGAGTCCTCATTTGGAGTATTGTGTCCTGTTTTGGGCCCCACACTACAAGAAGGATGTGGAAAAATTGGAAATCGTCCAGTGGAGGGCAACAAAAATAATTAGGGGATTGGAACACATGACTTATAAGGAGAGGCTGAGGGAACTGGGGTTGTTTAATCTGCGGAAGAGAAGATTGAGGGGGGATTTGATAGCTGCTTTCGGCTACCTGAAAGGGGGTTCCAGAGAAGATGGATCTAGACTGTTCTCAGTGGTAGCAGATGACAGAAGAAGGGTAATGGTCTCAAGTTGCAGTGGGGGAGGTTTAGGTTGGATATTAGGAAAAAACTTTTTCATTAGAAGGGTGGTGAACACTGGAATGTGTTACCTAGGGAGGTTTCAGAGTAACAGCCGTGTTAGTCTGTATTCGCAAAAAGAAAAGGAGTACTTGTGGCACCTTAGAAGCTAACCAATTTATTTGAGCATAAGCTTTCGTGAGCTACAGCTCACTTCATCCTTCCTTTGAAGTTTTTAAGGTCAGGCTTGACAAAGTTGGGGATTGGTCCTGCTTTGAGCAGGGGGTTGGACTAGATGACCTCCTGAGGTCCCTTCCAACCCTGATATTCTATGATTCTATGATTCTATTCCTTGCAGAGGAGGAGAAGTCCCTTTGCTAATTTGTCAAAAATAAGAGGATAATGAAGATTTTCAAACTGTCACATATGTAGGTAACACTCTTGTTAATTTAGAAAGCTATCATACTAAATATTAAATCATTATAAATGTTACCATAGTAATAAATATAAATTATATGTTTTGTACATATTGAGTTTTAAAAAGTCCATTTACCTTGGGGTGAGTTGGAAGGTTGCTCTGGTGAGTGGAAAAGTATGTAGGAATCTGCATAATCAATTCATACAGTATTTGAAATTTCATTTAAAATACATTCCCATCCTTATGATTACAAATGTTTTTTTCAAATTTAAACTGGGAGTGTAAAGTAAGCTGCGTCATTTCCTGGGGTTACAGACAGACCACTTTAGTGCCTCTGCTACTGCTCAGAGCTTTACCAGAGTACAGGGTCATTGTCAATTGTAAAACATTTAGTCAGAACTTTCTGGGTAGAAGTGAAACTCTACAGAATCATGGTATTTTTAGTGTTGATTGGGAAAGTTTTGAGAAGAATGAGAGGTAGCCTCTGTGGTTATTTATTTTAAAGAGACAGGAGGGCACATAGAATAAAACCGGGGGAAAGATGGAGGAGCTAACACCCTCCTGCTACAGACACACCTTTTTGCATCTTCCGGAAGGCTTTAGCAGAGCAGAGGTGCTTCCACTTTCCTGTTCATTTGCAGTAACCAGAAACACAGTAGCAAGTGTCTGAGGGGTGTGGTGGGAAATAAGACACGAAGATTTTCCTTGCTTCCAGTAGCTTGGGTGGGTTGGATCTTTATATTTCAGACCCCGTTAGTCAGAGGCTTATATGAAACATGAAGCCTCCGAACAGGATACATGGAACAGTGAAGGAGGGGTGTAGAACTTCTTACTTTGCAGTAGCTAGAGCTAGAACATGAAGTAAGGAAGCTAGGTCTGTGTGAATAGCTGATGTTTTTTTGTTTAGTGCTCAAACTGAATAGTCAAATAAAATTTTATTTTGGATCAACCCAAAATTATTTTTCCCCAATTTTTTGGTGAATTGAATGGTGTTTCCCTCTTTAAAAAGGAAAAAGCTTCCCCTCAAAATAATTGCGGGGTCGGGGTCACATTTTTATAAAATGGCAGTAAATTTAAAGGGAAAAGATATTTTGAATTAAAAAAAATCAATGTTTCATTTAGAAAATGTCAAAACAGTATACTTTTCAACTTTTTTTTGTTTTGTTTATTTGACTGAAACAATTTTGCAAATTCTGTCCAAATTCACAAATTATTTTTGTTGATTCCTATCTGTTTTTTTGGCGCAAAAAATGTTTCTAAATGGAAAAAATCACCCAATTCTACTTCTTGTCGGGATATTATTGCCCTTGAGCATTAACAGTGGGACTTCCTTTACTTCTGTATGTACCTTCTGGATTGGAAACGGAGGATTTCTGGCCTTTGACTGGACAGAGTTCCTGTGTTTAACTGTTTTTTATTCTCTCCTGGTCCAAGACTGAAAACAGCTTGACCTCCACTCTAATTTATTTTCATGGGTGATCCATCTGTTGGCAGAATGTTTAGTTTTGTTTTGATTAAGACTGTTGGAAGCTGTTCAGAGGCTTGGAATAGTCTTCGTATTCCTGGTAAAGACGGATTGTTAGAGAGCAGGTGAGGCCGTCAAATCTGCATGAGAAATGCAGTTTATTACATGGCTCCGTGATTTATCGGTATGGATATCACCCCTAAATATGTGGTCTGCGTGTGTGTGATAGAGATATAAAACTGGTTTGAATAGAGTACTAGGAAATGATAAAATTGAGAGTAACTATAATTAGTTACTTGTAACTGTATTTGATATGTAGGTGAAGAGATTGGTTTATTTGCAGTATAAAAGGAAGTTTCTGTAGGTTAATTGGAAGCAGATGTTTTTGGGGTTTCTTGATTTGAAGAGCAGTAATGTATAAGCTAGTAATTTTTAAATGTATAACTATCGCTCTCACAAGACATTATCCTAACCTTGAACTCGCCTGTTTGGGAAGATCCATTAGTTTTAACCCAAATGCTAAGCTAGCTACACTTTTAAAATAAGAAACAAAGCATTCTGATTTCACGCTTCAACTTTTCATATTGCTAAATGAAACTGACCTACACCAACACAGGTCTAGACCTGATTATTCTTTCCCTAGGCTAACTTAATCACTAGTTGTTTGTTGCTTATTTAGGAGCTCCAAGAATCTGATTCAGCAAAGCACTTCAGCTTGTGCTGAAGTACTTTGCTCAATTGGGGCTTAACTGTGGAACTAGATCACTGTATGGTGGGGAACGTCCTAATTGTAATAAGACAAGTTGATTAATGAGTTACTGTAAATTAGATCTTTCTTGCCACCAGTTATATGACCTGAAGTGAAGTTAGACTGAAATTGATAAAACAATGTTAAAATGTAGTAATTAAATACTAATTTTCATTGAATAGCTAGAGGCTCTATATTAAGCATATCTTCGATAGTTTGTGTATTGAATTAATTAACTTACCAAACTGACAATGTTTTTTTTTTATTATTATTTTTCTTTTCATTCATCAGTTCACATCTGGTCAATGTTTTCAGGTGAACTGGGGACAAAATCCTTTTTGTTTTATATACTTTTTTTAATTATAGGAAATATGTGCTGAAGTATTCCAAGCTTGAAGTATGAGTGTGGCTGTCTTAATTAAAAGCCATTTAACATTGTTATTGTCTGTCTAATAGTTTCAGAATGGCAATGTCATGAGCCATCAATTATGGATTATTGTTAAAAAGAGAAGGGGCTTCCTGAAACATGGTGGAATGTTGCAAGAAGCCTCAGGCTTGTTTTGTTTTTGTTTTTCCCTTTGTTACCTTAATATGCAGTATTTTTATCAGATTGTAACATGGTGTTTGAGTTGATTAAAAATGACAAACGCAATGTCCCTAATTAACTGTTTTTCACTAAAAACTGGTTATAGGGTGTTAGTGTGGATTAGGGCAATTTTTCCTCAAGTACCTTCATTTGATGGAACCCGAAGAAGTTAATTAACCACACATTTTATTGGCAGCTGTAGACCCATAAAAATTCTTTACAGAGTGAAGCATATGTAGCAAGCAATTGACTAATATTGCTAGCGGGTATTTGTGACTTGAACTATTAAAATAACTCTTTACTTTCTGAATTGTTAGATAGAATATACTGCTTACATATACACCTTCCAGCATGGAACTTAGGTGGTATGTAACACGTGTATATTAACTCTTTTTCATCCCCTGCTCCAGATCATGATCTCCCCAACATTTCCTCTCGTTTGAAGTACCTGGTTGAGGCTAATTCTGGCTCTAGCTATAGTGGCAGCTTCTTGCCTCAGAATTCCTGTACAGCTTGGATATATTGGCAACCTCTGGCTCTTTTCTAGTTGTCATTAATAGGTGTTCAGGCTCATCGTATGTGGATGGATGCTGCATGTAGAAAGAAGCAGCTACGTGTTCTTCGGATCACATTTTGAGAACTATTTTTTAAAGGAACCAAATAGAATACTTACTGGATTAAAACAACTTCTCTTGGTGGCTATACTTACATTGTGATATGAATTAAAGTATGCTGACAACTTTGTAAAATACGTTATTTCCAAAGGAAAAGGATGGATCTAGTATTGCTTATGAAAAAGGAGTTAGATCATCCTTCAGGAATAGTAGTAATTTGGATGCTATTCCTAACAGGAGAGGGAAAAGAGGTCATTGTTTCCATTTTCTGTGGTTTGAAAAACCTCTGTCACAGATGAAACCACCCCCCTGGGTGTAGTGAAGCAGCTCAGTGAGTCTGTGTTTAATGTTTCCACTGTTTTCTGAACAGTGAGCTGCAAACACACCATCGAAGAGCCTTATGTGTTTGCAATGGAAACTGCACAGAGGAAGTCTTTTGCAAAGTGTGCTGCTTGAGGGAAACAGGAGCACAACCAGATTTTGGTAAATTTCCAGAACAAGGTCAGAAAAACAGTGGACTTAAGAGTACCAGGAATGACCATACATACCAGCAATGCAGTTGTCTACATCAATCCATCCTGTTAGTCAACCCCTCCTTGCCATTTGAAAAGTGGTCATGTTAGTCACAACTACAATGCATGGCAATCACCCCCCCAACTTCTCCCCAAACACTGAAACCCCCCACAATCAGAGTCCTATTCCCTCCCCCCAAGCACATTCATAAAGGTATTATTCTCCCTCTTCCACTGAGCCATGAAAGCCCATTTATGTGGGAGCAAAAAGCATCCCTGACTTCTTTTGCCTGGGTGCATCTAGCTCCAGCTGTGGTAGGTGCACTTTGTGGATGCAGGCACCGATGCAGCTGGGTCCTTGCTGTCATAGATCCATTCAGGCGGAAATGGCACACCTCTGGCTTCACCAAAGTTACGAAGAGCACAGCTAGTCAGTCACACGGGCAGCATTGGCGACACTGGAATCCAAATAGATCTGTAGACTTCTCCAACGGGATTTCAGTTGACCAAAAGCATATTCAACAACCATTCTATGACTGCTGAGAATGTAATTAAACCTTCTTGTGTCAGGGCCTTGAAATCGGGTATGGTTTCATAAGCCAAGGCAAAGGGATCCCCCAGAATAATGATGGGGACAGTAACTCTATTGATGACAATGTCATTTGGCAGGAATAGTGTCCCTAGCTGTCCATGAGTGGCAAAAAAAACATGGCATAAAAAACGTTCCCAGTGCAACCCCACATTGACATTAATGAACTACCCCTCTGTGGACATGGCCTGCATAACATGGGGTAGTATCCTTCGAGGTTTATGTGCTCCTTGAGGAAGGCAAACCAAAAGAAGGCTGAGGGGAGATACGATTGCTCTCTATAAATATATCAGAGGGATAAATACCGGGGGGGAGGGAGGGAATTATTTAAGCTCAGTACCAATGTGTACACAAGAAGAAAGGGATATAAACTGGTCATCAGGAAGTTTAGATTTGAAATTAGATGAAGGTTTCTAACCATCAGAGGAGTGAAGTTCTGGAACAACCTTCCAAGGGAAGCAGTGGGGGCAAATGACCTATCTGGCTTCAAGATTAAACTCAATAAGTTTGTGGAGGAGATGCTATGATGTGATACCATGATTTTGGCAATTAATTGATTTTGGACTATTAGTGGTAAATAGGCCCAATGGCCTGTGACGGGGTGTTAGATGCGGTGGGATCTGAGTTACTACAGAGAATTCTTTCCTGGGTATCTGGCTGGTGAGTCTTGCCCACATGCTCAGGGTTCAGCTGATGGCCATATTTGGGGTCGGGAAGGAATTTTCCTCCAGGGCAGATTGGCAGAGGCCCGGGGGGGCGGTTGCCTTCCCCGCAGCATGGGGCATGGGTCACTTGCTGGAGGAAAGGAGTACTTGTGGCACCTTAGAGACTAGCCAATTTATTTGAGCATAAGCTTTCTTGGGCTAAAACCCACTTCATCAGATGCATGCAGTGGAAAATACAGTAGGAAAATATATATATGTACACAGAGAACATGAAACAATGGGGGTTGCCATACCCACTGTAATGAGAGTGATCAGTTAAGGTGAGCTATTATCAGCAGGAGAAAAAAAACTTTTTGTAGTGTGTGACGTTATTGACATAAACTGGGACCGTATAGATCATTGTTGCAACCAAGATGGAGGAGCTGCAGCAGCTTTGTATAGTCTCTTGCTGTGTGGTCTCTTTCTGTGTCCCAAAGACAAGCTGCCCATCCCATGGCCTGGAAACACCTCAGAGTTCTCTCCCTAGGCAGGTCCCTGCAC
This sequence comes from Lepidochelys kempii, assembly GCF_965140285.1. Lineage (NCBI taxonomy): Eukaryota > Metazoa > Chordata > Testudines > Cheloniidae > Lepidochelys > Lepidochelys kempii. The sequence continues at coordinate 183,766,040 of NC_136380.1, forward strand.
ACCTGGCTGAGTCCCCAGGCGTGTCTGCCTTCTCTCAATGGGTCAGTTGTGTCGCTGATGGTCCTTAATGGGCCATCAAGCAGGCTGGGCAGAGCTGACACCAGCTTGTCTGGGGTGTCCCCCAGAAGCAGAGCATAAGTTTTAACTACAGACAGTACAGAGCCAATATTCATAACTTTAACTACAAAAATGATACACGCATATAGACAGCATAATCATAACCAGCAAACCATAACCTTGTCTGGGACACCTCATTTGACCCCCTTTATACAAGATTTTGTGCCACTACAGGACCTTGGTTGCAACAATGATCTATACGGTCCCAGCTTATGTCAATAACGTCACACACTACAAAAGGTTTTTTTTCTCCTGCTGATAATAGCTCACCTTAACTGATCACTCTCATTACAGTGGGTATGGCAACCCCCATTGTTTCATGTTCTCTGTGTACATATATATATTTTCCTACTGTATTTTCCACTGCATGCATCTGATGAAGTGGGTTTTAGCCCAAGAAAGCTTATGCTCAAATAAATTGGTTAGTCTCTAAGGTGCCACAAGTACTCCTTTTCTTTTTGCGAATACAGACTAACACGGCTGTTACTCTGAAACTTGCTGGAGGATTCTCTGCACCTTGAAGTCTTTAAACCCTGCTTTGACATAGGTGAGAGGTTTATTGAAGGAGTGGGTGGACGAGATTCTGTGGCCTGCATTGTGCAGGAGGTCAGACTAGATGATCATAATGGTCCCTTCTGACCTTAAAGTCTACAAGTCTATGAGTGTGAGTCCCATCAATAGCCCTGGCACAGTTTGGAAACCCCATTTCCTCAAAGCCAGCAATTACTTCAGGAATATCTTTGATGCCCGCCATGTAGGGTAAAGTGCATACCTGATTGCTCAGCAACCTCCACCGCCACTTTACCCATGGTCAACTTTCCAACACCAAGGTGGTTGGCAAACAGACCTGTAGTAGTCTGGAGTAGGCAGCTTCCAGATGGTTATAGCAACTTAATCCTGGACCAGGATGTCTGCCCTCAAGCATGTGTCTTTGTGCAGCAGAGTAAAGGCAAGCTGCTCATAAACCTACTGAAATGTAGCTTTCTTTATGCAAAAGTTCTGGACCCACTGCTGGTCAGACCAGGTCTACATGAAAATGTGGTCTCACCAGTCTCTGCTTGTGGCACTGCTCCAGAAGCACCAGTCTATGCAGGGGAAATCCGTGGTTTTATTAAGTGCCATGAGCAGTATCAGCCAGTTGGTCTGCCATGTCAGTGTCCTCCACTTCTTCCTCCTGCTGCTGCATCATAAGCTCCATCAGGTGCCTTTGTCTTGAAATTTCCTTTTTATAAAACACAAAACAAAACCTTTTTAGGCAAAGCTAAGCCTGCAGCCATATCTCAGTGCATTAAGTGTCTTGTCACCTCTGAAGAATGTTATGATTAAGAAAGAAAACATCAAACTTTACAAACTTTAGACAGTCATAGAACACAAGTACAATTTTATATTTGTGTAGATGCACATTGTTCATCAGCAAGTGCAGTTAGAATATTATAATGCTTCAGTTCAGAGTCTCGTCATCTTCATTAGCTGCTCCCTATCAAGTGGCCATACAAGATCAGAAATAAGGATATTAGTAGCCAAGCCCTGAAACTGCCTCTGTCAGTTGTTTTGTTTCAGTGTCTTTTTAGGTATAGACATATTAGATGGAAGACCTATGAATTAAGCAGTGCGCATATTAAGGAATGATGCCACATCATCTTCAGTGATAAGATCAAGAGAGAGAGACGTATACTGAAAATCCAGCCAGACCCTCTTAAGGACCTAAATGGAGATTGATTTTGGTCATGTTTGATTTGACTTGATTCAGATGAACAAAAAGGGCTGTGGCTAACTTACTTGATAACTGAATGCATTGCAAATCCAGTTTCTATACATACATACTTAAAGACTAAGGGCAGATCCTCCAGTGGTTTCCATGGAACTATGAGAATTTTCACCACCTGAGGATCTGACCAGTTTACATTTGAGTTTGTGGTTCTTGAAGGTGGGAAACATTTTCAGATAAAACTCTGATAAGATAAGATAAGCTCTGATTCTTTTAAAGAGTTAAAGATTAAATGGTAGAAGCATGAATTTAATTAACATAATTAAGTGCATAAAGGAACATTTTAGTAACACTAAACAGAACAGCAGAATTTTCAAGGCCTTTTAGAACTATGTTTGCATAGTTAAGCCAAACATCATTTCTCTCATTACATTAGGTCCTGTTTATCAAAACAAAGAAACCAAAACAGATGTACAAGGAGAAGCACATAGTTGGTTCATAAATCAAGTTCCTCTTTAAATGGGGAAGAGTTAAGGAACCCCCCCTCCCAAAAACCCAGCCCGTACCCCCCCCCAAAAAAATTGCAGACTGAGCATCAAATGAACAAATAATCTTTAATCTCAACTGCAAGAAGAATAAAATTGTGCAATACTTAATCTTTCATTATGATAATACTATGTGGTTTCAATTTCAACTGTCCAGGGTCAGTGAAGATAGCTATTGGACAGTGAATTTGTGCCTTGTAGAAGTAGAACCTTAATTCTGAATTGTTTGAGGTTTCTAAAGTTCATTTTTCATCAGTTTTTAAAACAACTGATGTATACACACAACTTTAACACAATTTCACCTTAACTTTTTTGCTCTTATAGAAGTACACAATGAAATAAGATAAATCTCCATGTTTATGAAATACTTGTCCCTCATTTAATTAATTAAAAACAAACCAAATTTGGCCTGCATATAATAGAAACAAAGTAACAATTTTTTTTCTTTGTAATATTGGTTTAGGAAAGGTAAATATAGATTACCCATTTCAAATTAATTCATTGAACTTTTTATATTTGTGTTTCAGCCATCCTTTGTTCATCATACATGCAAATAGTTTTGATAACTTAGCCTTGAAGAACTATGTTTCTTTCATGAATGCAAAAGATCCCATAATTCTTGAGTACCAAAGGCAAACGTATTCTTAGGAATACTCTTACATGAAAGAAATGACCATCATTCCACGGAAGCGAACAGTGTGTTTATTCCTTGAGAAACTTTTTGTTTTTATATCAAGGTCTCTGTTTTGGGTTTTTGTGTTATAGTATTAGTTAATAAGTTGGAGTCTGTATCAACTGATGCCCACTAATTTGTGCTAAGACTGTTCTTTCTTCTATAGTTTAACTACCAATATTTTGACAGTAAAGCATCTGTTTGTTATCAGAGAAGAAAAAATAACCTTCTGTCAACCTTTAATGTCACTTTGGATTCATTTCACCTACTGAACTAAATGAACTTTGATAAACTTATGTTGGTCTGACTTGTGTTATATTTTTGTTGATGATGATAATGCTCTTTTGAAAGGCAACCTTGAGTTACCAAAGGTCAACCTTCAGATAAGCATACCTATGACCATTAATAGGATATTGGAAAAATCCCTGTTGAAAACATAATGCAATAGATGAATAGATAATATCCATGTCAATGTTGAATGATAGGTATTCAAGACAATTATGTTAAACTCCAGCGGGCTCAAGTAAGCTGCTTTTTAGAAAATAGAACACATCCCAAATGAGAAGCGTTTGCCACTTACCTCGTGGTAGACCACCAGCCCCCCTTGTACTTACATATTTGTTTACATGCTAGTAAAAATAGGATAGCTAACATTTCTCAAAATCATATTCAGCAAAGCAGGAGTAAACTATGCTAGTAGAATTTTGATTTGAAAAATGCATTCAGCAAACAGGAATAGTTCCATAGATTTATAGTCAGTGGAGGAGAAAACTGCAAGTTGTTATCCCAAGTATATTTATTTTATTTATAGCCAAATTTTCTTACAGGGGGAAAACTGCTGTGCCATACAGTTCAGTGTAGTGGAATTCCATTCATGATAGCCCACCAGGTGCAGGAATACACTGACTTTCTAACACATCAAGGATTCTAGGGCAACCAAAGGGGTAAGGGAGAATTCTGTAGGTAACATCACTACCTATCTTGGTAACTGGGGGCTTCCACAGAAAGGGCTGTGTATCTACCTTCTTCAAATTATGTACCTAAGGCTTGGGATGTCAAATAGCTTATCATGTCAGGGGAAAATGTTTGTGAATGAAAAAGTGCTCCTTTTTACCAGAGAATATGGCAAAAAACTCATTTTAGATCAAGGATCATTTGTCAAACCCAAATGCTTATTTCTGAACCATAAAATAAAATAAAACAAAATAAAACACCCAGAAATGTAATAACATGTACAGACTAACAAAGAAACACACTTTACTGTGTAATACCTCTTTAGGAAAAGTGGTGGGGAAAATATATGGCTCTATAGTTGACAAATAGCTACAGTAAACTTAACCTCAAATTAAAATTATGAGTTTAAGTATCTGTTTAAAAATATTACTTGTTACCTGCATACAATCCTGCATAGACTTACATGAGCACTTTCCTTCACTCATTCAGTATCCCATTGAAAACAAACTTGACACATATGTACAGGTGTAAGTCTTTGTAGAATTGGGGCTTAAGTGCATAATTATTGGGTAAAAGGTGTTTATTACAATTCTTGAGAGTTGCGTTAATTTTAATGATTGTATACTGTTTTCTGCTTATATAATGTTTCTATTGGTTGCCTTAGGTAGACAAATATAATGAAAAGAAAAACACTTATTTTTAAAATCAAATCTATTCCTCTTTAATGACTGCTATAATCAGAAGTATCACAAAGATGAAGATTTTAAATAAATCAGGATTACACATGCAAGCAGATCAACAAAGTTTGGGTATGAAATTAGAAGACTAATTACATTTAAAATAGACCATCTATATGATTAAATAGAGAAGCACCCATCTCCATTCTGTTTTCCTGGCCCTAATCCAAAATCTTTTGAAGTCAATGGAAGTCAGAAAAACATATTTGTGGTAAAATCTTATGAAAGTTGAATAGTAACATTTTTGCTTGCCTGACACACAAACTACAAGAAATGTATTTTTGTATGTATGCACTTTCCTAATGGAGGGTGTGTGTGTGTGTGGGGCGGGGAATGTGGGTGTGAAAGAGAGAGAAATACTATAAATGCATCTCTGTTAGGGAGAGGAGAAATTCACTTTTTTATTTTTCAAATATTGAATAGTAGCTATTCAATGAATATTGAATCTGAATACTTAATGTTCTCTAGATCAGAGAGTTTGCAAAGGAAGTGAGATTTGTGATCAGCTAGTGATGTGCATCCCATAAATAGGGTTGTCAGAGCATGAAATCCAACAGTGATCTATGCATGTGTGTACAAATAATAAACAGCTGAAAATAGAGTATATAGTTGAAGGATAGTAAATTCACTTTTTAAATATATAGTTTGGCATTTTGAAAATATTCATAGCTCGTTGTTTTTCAGTTCTTATTTTACTCTCCTCTTTCCTGACCCTAGAAAACAAAATATAGACTGTCCCCATTTTTCTTTTTCCAACTGTTTCAGGTCAGGAGGGTTTCATATTTAGTGGTTTCTATGGCTGTTGGTGGGGACACTTGAAAAATGAAGAGGCTGCTGTAAGTAGTGTAGGCAGCACTCATATTTAACAAGTAAGCATGTCCCCTACATGATGCACCTACTCTCCAGAAGTTTTGGAAGCAGGAAGTCTTAAAATTCCTTCTGAAGAAAGTATCTCCTTTCTAGCTGCAAGAAGGTACAGCACTTCAATAATTAAAAATTTTTTTTAACCTGTCCTTTTAAATAAAATGCAGCAGATAACAAAATACTTTACACTTACAATGCAGATTATTTAAGCCTTGAGTCTATGGAATATTTATAATCTTTACACACAATGTAAAGAGTCTAATAGGAAAATATTTGAAATCTTGAAGACTTGATTGTCCTACTCCTATGATTCTGAGGTGCAGCTTGTTTTCTCTGTCTGTGCTACTGATATGTATTTCACTTATTTATACTAGACCAGGGTTTCCATTAAACTTTCAGTAAGACTGATTATAATCTTTATCAGCATTCGCACGATACTTTTACTAGAGAGCTTAAAATAACTTGTTTTTTAAAAAAATAGTTCCTGAAAGATAGTAAAATGCTTTTACAGACATCTTTAACGCAGAATCTGCATACTTCAATAAGGGGTCATCATGAAACATTTTTAAATAGTTAAGTACTACGGCAAGTTTAAAGTTGATTGTAACAGTGAAACATTTTCATTGAGGCTCAGTAATGTAGATTATACTGTATTTCAGAATGTTTTAAAGTGAAATACCTTTTTATCCAACCAACACACAAAGACCACAACATGTTTTTATAAGAGAGCCCATTTTTCTGTTTCTGTCCTTGTATATCAGTCTTGGAGCTGCCTTCAATCAATACCACACAATTTTTTGTGTAAGAGAATTTTAGACTACTGCTTTATTGGCTTGCCAATAACACCAGTTGGATTTGATCTATTCATTTAGCAATAAATAATCTTAGTGTTCTGTGTTCTCACTAAATTCTAGGCATGATACTTAAAGATCTTTTTCAGAGACATACACACCAAAATTTCAAGGTCAGTTACTGTAGCTGAATGTAGTCTTGTTACAGAAATAGTGGAAAAGGAAAAGAGAAAATTCTGACCTATATAAAAGTATAGAGATATGATTACGGAAAGTGACTGTTATCCTTTCACTTAAACTGTGGTGGGGTGATCTGAAAGTTACCTTAGATTTTATGATGAATACCTTTTTTAGTTTAAAATTAATATAGTTGCTATTTCCAGTTTCACAGATGCATGGTAGCTCTAACTCCAGCTTGTCTCTTGTGAATACTGTGATATAGTTTATTAGAAGTGACAGTAAACTGTGAGAAATAAGAACAGTCAGTGTCATTACCCTTATAAGAAATGGGCTATGGAGTTTGCGCGTCATCTCCTGGCAGAATTAATCTTTTTCCTGATTTTCAAAAAAAGAAAAGGAGTACTTGTGGCACCTTAGAGACTAACCAATTTATTTGAGCATGAGCTTTCGTGAGCTACAGCTCACTTCATCGGATGCATGCCGTGGAAACTGCAGCAGACTTTATATACACAGAGAATATGAAAAAATACCTCCTCCCACCCCACTGTCCTGCTGGTAATAGCTTATCTAAAGTGATTATCAGGTGGGCCATTTCCAGCACAAATCCAGGTTTTCTCACCCTCCACCCCCCCACACAAATTCACTCTCCTGCTGGTGATAGCCCATCCAAAGTGACAACTCTTTACACAATGTGCATGACAATAAAGTTGGGCCATTTCCTGCACAAATCCAGGTTCTCTCACCCCCTCACCCCCCTCCCAAAACCCACACACACAGACTCACTCTCCTGCTGGTAATAGCTCATCCAAAGTGACCATTCTCCCTACAATGTGCATAATTAAGGTGGGCCATTTCCAGCACAAATCCAGGTTTTCTCACATGCCCCCCACCCCCATACACACACAAACTCACTCTCCTGCTGGTAATAGCTCATCCAAACTGACCACTCTCCAAGTTTAAATCCAAGTTAAACCAGAACATCGGGGGGTGGGGGGGAGGTAGGAAAAAACAAGAGGAAATAGGCTACCTTGCATAATGACTTAGCCACTCCCAGTCTCTATTTAAGCCTAAATTAATAGTATCCAATTTGCAAATGAATTCCAATTCAGCAGTTTCTCGCTGGAGTCTGGATTTGAAGTTTTTTTGTTTTAAGATAGCGACCTTCATGTCTGTGATTGCGTGACCAGAGAGATTGAAGTGTTCTCCGACTGGTTTATGAATGTTATAATTCTTGACATCTGATTTGTGTCCATTTATTCTTTTACGTAGAGACTGTCCAGTTTGACCAATGTACATGGCAGAGGGGCATTGCTGGCACATGATGGCATATATCACATTGGTGGATGTGCAGGTATACGAGCCTCTGATAGTGTGGCTGATGTTATTAGGCCCTGTGATGGTGTCCCCTGAATAGATATGTGGGCACAATTGGCAACGGGCTTTGTTGCAAGGATAAGTTCCTGGGTTAGTGGTTCTGTTGTGTGGTATGTGGTTGTTGGTGAGTATTTGCTTCAGGTTGCGGGGCTGTCTGTAGGCAAGGACTGGCCTGTCTCCCAAGATTTGTGAGAGTGTTGGGACACCACCCTATACCGGAAACCTACTGACCGCTATTCCTACCTGCATGCCTCCAGCTTTCACCCTGACCACACCACACGATCCATCGTCTACAGCCAAGCTCTGCGATACAACCGCATTTGCTCCAACCCCTCAGACAGAGACAAACACCTACAAGATCTCTGTCAAGCTTTCTTACAACTACAATACCCACCTGCAGAAGTAAAGAAACAGATTGATAGAGCCAGAAGAGTTCCCAGAAGTTACCTACTACAGGACAGGCCTAACAAAGAAAATAACAGAACGCCACTAGCCGTCACCTTCAGCCCCCAACTAAAACCCCTCCAACGCATTATTAAGGATCTACAACCTATCCTAAAGGATAACCCAACACTCTCACAAATCTTGGGAGACAGGCCAGTCCTTGCCTACAGACAACCCCGCAACCACCCCCCCCCCCCCCCCCGATGTTCTGGTTTAACTTGGATTTAAACTTGGAGAGTGGTCAGTTTGGATGAGCTATTACCAGCAGGAGAGTGAGTTTGTGTGTGTATGGGGGTGGGGGGCATGTGAGAAAACCTGGATTTGTGCTGGAAATGGCCCACCTTAATTATGCACATTGTAGGGAGAATGGTCACTTTGGATGAGCTATTACCAGCAGGAGAGTGAGTCTGTGTGTGTGGGTTTTTGGGAAGGTGGGAGGGGGTGAGAGAACCTGGATTTGTGCAGGAAATGGCCCAACTTTATTGTCATGCACATTGTGTAAAGAGTTGTCACTTTGGATGGGCTATCACCAGCAGGAGAGTGAATTTGTGTGGGGGGGTGGAGGGTGAGAAAACCTGGATTTGTGCTGGAAATGGCCCACCTGATAATCACTTTAGATAAGCTATTACCAGCAGGACAGTGGGGTGGGAGGAGGTATTTTTTCATATTCTCTGTGTATATAAAGTCTGCTGCAGTTTCCACGGCATGCATCCGATGAAGTGAGCTGTAGCTCACGAAAGCTCATGCTCAAATAAATTGGTTAGTCTCTAAGGTGCCACAAGTACTCCTTTTCTTTTTGCGAATACAGACTAACACGGCTGTTACTCTGAAACCTGTTTCCTGATTTTAAAAATGAACAAGTACTCTTGATATATTAGATTTTGCAGTTCATAAACCTTTGCTTTTTGAGCTTTGTCTGCTGAAATACTACAATAGCTTTAGTAATTCTTGAACTTACATACTGTAGTCAAAATCTAAAATAGTGACAATTTTGACTTTTTTTAACCGTAACTTTAATAATTTTTTTTTATCAATGGTTCACTGTCTAACTGGATGGATCTAGAGGAGACCTTCAGGAGTCTTTCCTGGTTTGGTACTAGTCAATATTTTTATTAATGACTTGGATAGGGGAATGGAGAACATGCTTATAAAATTTGTAGATGACACCAAGCTGGGAGGGGTTTCAAGCAGTTCGAAAGACAGGATTAGAATTTAAGCAATCTTGGAAAAATTGGAGAAATGTTCTAAATTCAAGATGAAATTCAATAAGGGCAAGTGCAAAGGACTACACTTAGGAATGAAAAATCAAATGCACAAGGGCAACAAAAAATGACAACTGGCTAGGTGGTAGTACTGCAGAAAAGGATCTGGAGGTTAAAGTGGAGTACACATTGAATATGAGTCAACAATGTGATTCAACTGTGAAAAAGGCTCATATTCTGGGGTGTATTAACAGGAGTGTTGTATGTAAGACATGGGAGATAATTGTTCCACTCCATTCAGCCATGGTGAGGCCTCAGCTGGAGTACTGTCTCCAGTGCTGGGCACCACGCTTAGGTAGGGGTGTAGGGGTGTGCTGCAGAACCCCTGGGCTCCTGGCTGCCAGCCCCATGCACTCAAGGTCCCGGCCTCAGCTCTGCGTGGGGGGGTATAGGTGTAAGGGGGATGGCTTTCAGCACCCTCACTATTAAAAATGTTCCAGTGCCACTACCTGACCTATGAGGAAAGGTTTTAAAAAAAAAACTAGGCACCTTAATTTTGAGAAAATAAGGCTGAGGAGGGTCTGATAATGCTCTTCAAATATGGACTGCAATACAAAGGATGGCGGTCAATTGTTCATGTTAGGAAAAAACATTCAGCTATGGACTAGGTATAATTGGTCTTGCCACAACATGGGGGGATGAATTAGATAATAATTCATGGTTCCGTCAAGTCATACATTCTATTTTTACAGAATCATAGAAATGGGATATTTTTAGCTATGATTAAATTGTTATCAGATTATTGGAAATGATTATCAGTTGATGGTTCAATATAGACATGTTTTTAGTATTCTGCAATTTAAAAAATATTTTAAAACAAAACAAAACACCGCAGCAGCATCACAGTATAATGTGTGAATATATAGTTTGGCTGATGCCTAAGAAACTTGAGTATTTCCATAGGTAATATATTTTGTATTTGTGTAATGCCCTCATCTAAGGACCTGAATGCGCTTTAAAAGCATTACTTAATTGATCTTTGTAATAATTGTCTGAGGTAAGTGTTATAAGTCTCTTATACGATGGGAGCTTGAGGTGGAGAGAGATGGTGGCTGGCCCAAGTTTATATAGTAATTCTGTAGCAAAGATGGAACTGGAATTCTAGTTCTCTGGTTTAACCACTAGACTGAATGTCTTCTTTATTCTGTTCATAGTTGCTTTGACCACAACCTGCGATTTGACTAGGGTGTACAGGATCTCACATTTGAGTTGTTCCTTTCTGTCTCTTGGAAATACTTCATCATGTGAAGATGTGATTTGGAGGGAAGAGATTATAAAGCTAGTTTTAATAGGCTAATGAGGGAAACAATGTTCTCTAGTTCATATCAAGATCTCCCCAATGTGCGTGCCAATTTTATGAGATGAAGCTTAATATTATTCTGTATATGAGTTTTGTGACAGGGTCAGGCCAGATGGCTACAGGAGAGTGATAGAAGGTAGACATATTAGCCCCGGATTAAGCAGGTTCCTTTTCCATGAGTAAAATAATGGGCTGTTCCAGAACAATCTGGAAGTTGCTGGAACCAATTAGGGCAGGCTAATTAGGACACCTAGAACCAATTAAGAAGCTACCAGAATCAATTAGGACAGGCAGGCTAATCAGGGCACCTGGTTTTAAAAAGGACCTCACTTCAGTTAGTGTGGCACATGTGAGGAGCTGGGAGCAAGAAGTTGAGAGTTAGTAGGCGTACTGCTGGAGGACTGCAAAGTAAAAGCATTACCAGACATCAGGAGGAAGGTCCTGTGGTGAGGATAAAGAAGGTGTTAGGAGGAGGCCATGGGGAAGTAGCCCAGGGAGTTGTAGCTGTCACGCAGCTGTTACAAGAGACACTGTAAACAGTTACAATCCACAGGGCCCTGGGCTGGAACCCAGAGTAGAGGGCGGGCCTGGGTTCCCCCCAACCCTCTCAGCTCCCTATTTGAGACAAGAGGAGGTGACCTAGACTGTGGGTCCCACCAGAGGGGAAGGTCCCTGGCCTATCCCTCGACCCATTAGATGGGTCAGCAGAGACTGCGGGGATTGTTCTCCTCCCTTTCACCATGCTGGCGAATGGTGATGAGGTTAGCTGAGTGGACGGCAGGTTTGAGCCACTAGCAAAAGTGGCCAAACTGAGGGCTGCCATGAATCTCTGAGGCGAGCAAATCCGCCAGTAAGTGCAGGACCCACCAAGGCAGAGGAGGAACTTTGTCACAGTTTGTAATGAAAATGCAAGGAAAATAAATATGATTTTTCTTAACTTATACTGATGGGCTGATAGAGGTGTGGAACCATTTTTCCTTTCTCTCATTAATTTTAATTTTGTTAGGCTCCCATTTTCCTGTATTATTCTTCTCTCTTATGCTGCTTATTAATTTATTTATTGTATTATAAAAGCTCCAGTGAGCACTGGAGTTGATTTTGCTAGGTGCTGGAAACCCCATCAACGCTCCAAGGAGGTGTTGAAGGACCAGAACCCTGACAAAAATATAGACAAACTGATGAGTACAATAAGATCAATTTAAACTCTTTTACAACAGTACAATCCCATTCACTTCAACCTGTAACTGAAAAAAAAATTGGTCCATATTTTTTTCTGTTTCTCTGTGTGTAGTTAGGGCACCTATAGTATAAAATGTTGTGAATCTATAAAACCCTAGAGCTTAGTTTTGCAAGGATAACAAATTGTCTGGCTATACCTGAAGGACAGGAAACATTTGACTTGGGTATAATCAGGCCATAACTTTATTAATAGATGTCTGGGACTACCCGACAGGTAAAAGTGTACAGTGCAGGTAACCCCCTGTTTATTCTATAATTAACTGTGGGCTTTTACCAGCTCACCCTCTTTTTTCATCCAGGTCCCTCCAGCAAATCCATTGCCAGGACCTTACCATACCTGGGGGCTTCCACTTGCTCCCCCTCTTTTTCCATACAGGTCCCTCCAGCAAATCCATTGCCTGGACCTTATCATCCACCCTCGTCATAGGAGGGTTAAGGTGAGCTATCAGAATGGGGGGTGGGCTCCTTGCTGTACCAAACAGGAGTCCCCAACTGGCCCCTGTTTGTTCCTTTAATGAACACCTCTTTTTAAGTCCTTTTCCAAGTCATTTATCCAATTACTGTATACATTTCCTATGGAGTACTTCCACTGAACATCTGACCTATACTTAAATAATGAGTTGCGATATATAGCCTACCATCCTTCTTGCCATGCAAGAACAAAGCCTTTCCTGAACGCACTGTGGGAGAGGTAAAAAAAAAAAAAAACAACTGCACCCATGCAGACAAAGCTTTCTTCTGGCAACTAACGGAAGTTACTAGATCACAGGCCCTGGTTCTTATGGGAGACTTCAATCACCCTGATATCTGCTGGGAGAGCAATACAGCGGTGCACAGACAATCCAGGAAGTTTTTGGAAAGTGTAGGGGACAATTTCCTGGTGCAAGTGCTGGAGGAACCAACTAGGGGCAGATCTCTTCTTGACCTGTTGCTCACAAACTGGGAAGAATTAGTGGGGGAAGCAAAAGTGGATGGGAACCTGGGAGGCAGTGACCAGGAGATGGTTGAGTTCAGGATCCTGACACAGGGAAGAAAGGAGAGCAGCAGAATATGCACCCTGGACTTCAGAAAAGCAGACTTTGACAACCTCAGGGAACTGTTAGGCAGGATCCCCTGGGAGAATAACCTGAGGGGGAAAGGAGTCCAGGAGAGCTGGCTGTATTTTAAAGAATCCTTATTTAGGTTACAGGGGCAAACCATCCTGACGAGTACAAAGAATAGTAAATATGGCAGGCAACCAGATTGGCTTAACAGTGAAATCCTTGCTGATCTTAAACACAAAAAAGAAGCTTACAAGAAGTGGAAGATTGGACAAATTACCAGGGAAGAGTATAAAATTATTGCTCAGGCATACAGGAGTGAAATCAGGAATGTCAAATCACACTTGGAGTTGCAGCTAGCAAGAGATGTTAAGAGTAACAAGAAGGGTTTCTTCAGGTATGTTAGCAACAAGAAGAAAGTCAAGGAAAGTGTGGGCCCCTTACTGAATGAGGGAGGCAATCTACTGACAGAGGATGTGGAAAAAGCTAATGTACTCAATGTTTTTTTTGCCTCTGTCTTTACGAACAAGGTCAGCTCCCAGACTGCTGCACTGGGCAGCACAGAGTAGGGAGGAGGTGACCAGCCCTTTGTGAAGAAAGAAGTGGTTTGGGACTATTTAGAAAAGCTGGACGACCACAAGTCCATGGGGCCGGATGCGCTGCATCCGAGAGTGCTAAAGGAGTTGGCGGATGTGATTGCAGAGCCATTGGCCATTATCTTTGAAAACTCATGGCGATCGGGGGAGGTCCCGGATGACTGGAACAAGGCTAATGTAGTGCCCATCTTTAAAAAGGGAATAAGGAGGATCCTGGGAACTGCAGGCCAGTCAGCCTCACCTCAGTCCTTGGAAAAATCATGGACCAGGTCCTCAAGGAATCAGTTCTGAAGCACTTAGAGGAGAGGAAAGTGATCAGGAACAGTCAGCATGGATTCACCAAGGGCAAGTCATGCCTGACTAATCTAATTGCCTTCTATGACAAGATAACTGGCTCTGTGGATGAAGGGAAAGCAGTGGATGTGTTGTTCCTTGACTTTAGCAAAGCTTTTGACTCGGTCTCCCACAGTATTCTTGCCAGTAAGTTAAAGAAGTATGGGCTGGATGAATGGACTACAAGGTGGATGGAAAGCTGGCTAGATTGTCGGTCTCAACGGGTGGTGATCAATGGCTCCATGTCTAGTTGGTAGCCGGTATCAAGCGGAGTGCCCCAAGGATCGGTCCTCAGGCTGGTTTTGTTCATTAATGATCTGGAGGATGGCATGGATTGCACCCTCAGCAAGTTTGCAGATGACACTAAACTGGGAGGAGAGGTAGATATGCTGGAGGGTAGGGATAGGATAAAGAGGGGCATAGAAAAATTAGAGGATTGGGCCAAAAGAAATCTGATGAGGTTCACAAGTCAGAGTCCTGCACTTAGGACGGAAGAATCCCATTCACCGCTACAGACTAGGGACCGAATGGCTAGGCAGCAGTTCTTCAGAAAAGGACCTAGGGGTTACAGTGGATGAGAAGCTGGGTATGAGTCAAGAGTGTGCTGCTGTTGCCAAGAAGGCCAATGGCATTTTGGGATGTATAGGTAGGGGCATTGCCAGCAGATCGAGGGACGTGATTGTTCCCCTCTATTTGACATTGGCGAGGCCTCATCTGGAGTACTGTGTCCAGTTTTGGGCCCCACACTATAAGAGGGATGTAGAAAAATTGGAAATTGTCCAGCAGAGGGCAACAAAAATGATTAGGGGACTGGAACACATGACTTATGAGGAGAGGCTGAGGGAACTGGGATTGTTTAGTCTGCGGAAGAGACGATTGAGGGGGGATTTGATAGCTGCTTTCAGCTACCTGAAAGGGGTTTCCAAAGAGGATGGCTTTAGACTGTTCTCAGTGGTGGCAGATGACAGAACAAGGAGTAGTGGTCTCAAGTTGCAGTGGGGGAGGTTTAGGTTGGATATTAGGAAAAACTTTTTCACTAGGAGAGTGGTGAACACTGGAATGCGTTACCTAGGGAGTTGGTGGAATCTCCTTCCTTTGAGGTTTTTAAGGTCAGGCTTGACAAAGCCGTGTCTGGGATGATTTATTTGGGGATTGGTCCTGCTTTGAGCAGGGGGTTGGACTAGATGACCTCCTGAGGTCCCTTCCAACCCTGATATTCTATGATTCTATGTGAGTCTGGTGGTAAGGAAAAAATTCCTTTGCAGCCCTCTAATAAAGGGACAGCTAGCGTAATGCCCACAGCAGGTCTTGACCAAACCTGGTATTTTACCACCTACAGGGGAGAGAGCGTGGGTTCTGCTTCAGTGTACTCTGTGTAAAAGAGTGGCTTCAGGTGCAGAGCTGCCCCTTTTAAACCCTGCATTCTGGAATAGCTAAGAAGATAGTTTAGAATAAATGTGCTGGTCAGTTTCTCCCATGTAGACGTTCCTAATGTATGAACTCTGAAAACATCTAGGGAGAATGATATTATATGTTATGAGCTTGGACTTTTGTCCAGACATAACTTACTGGTATCAGTCTTAGAGAGATAAGGTGGGTAAGGTAATACCTTTTATTGGATATATTATATTATATTGTATAACTTGTGTTGGTGAGAGAGACAAGCTTTTGAGCCATACAGAGTTTTTTCTTCAGGTCTGCAAAAAATACTCCAAGCATCATAGCTAAATGCAAGATGGAACAGATTGTTTAGCATTAGTTACCACGAATTACCTCATTCACCTTTTCTCTGTAATATCCTGGAACCAACACAGCTACAGCTACAACTACAGTGGTATCCGTCTTCTAAATTTTAGTAAACTAAAAAGAAGTTCAGTGATAAAATTAAAATGTGGCATGAATCAATTAAAAAGGAGCAGTCAGAAGCAAAGCACATAGTTTTCAACTGCTGATCAAAAATACAAGTACTCTTAACATTAAGATATCTTTATTCAGGAAGCGAGAAGTTCAGAGATTTTTTGGTAATGAGAAAAGGAAGGAAATATATCAAAAAGGCTTTGGAACTAGAAACTGCAATTAACTTCTGAATGAGGTGAATAAGCTTTCATAGTCATGTGGCTTGCATATTTTTTTGTTATTGCATTAACAGGAGTTAAGGGGTGCAAATGTCAAATCCATTGGAGATGCCTGGGCTATGTTGATGAGGTCAGAGTTGGATGGTATATATTAGATCTAACTAATTATTTTCTGATCTGACTGCCACTGCAGTAGATTGCATGGTTTCTCCATCCTCTGTCATTTATCCAGATGGCTGCCAATGGATTCTTAACATTTGGGGCTCCATTGTTTTCCTGGTACTTACCACCAATCTCTCCAGTTTTGCCTTTCTGCTTCAAAGAAATAATCATACTGATGTAAAGTTCTATAGTAGAACATTTACTAATCTCTTTTAGTGGTTTTTACTCATTATATTCTTTTTTACCTGTATTTTCCTATATATGTAACCTATATATGTAACCTGTTGTTTAAAACAATGTGGATGTGGGTCTGTGGGGAGGGAAAGCCCCAGGTCCTCAGAGCCTGAGTTTTCCTCTCATGCTGATTTAAGTGAGAGGAGAATGAGAGTACCTCTTTGTGCAGGTCCTGTGTCAAATGTGCCCTTTAAATGCTCAGACTCCTGGTGTTGGCAGAGTGAGTGACAGTCCATATGATGAGACCTCCTCCACAGACTCTTACTTGAGAAACTCATTGTAATGTTTTCTTCACTGAAGAGGAATAGAACAGGGAGGAGAAAGTAGAATTTGAAGTACCATACATATTCCCTCCCACGGCACTAATGAAGTACTAAGGAGGCACAAATTATGCAAAGCTTGAGCATTGTAGGCTATGTGTTATGGCAGAGATGTTTCTGACTTGCTAACTTAATGCAACGTCAGAGATTTCCAGCCCAGTCTACTGATGTATGGTTCCTCCTCAGATTGACCCTTAAATACACACATCATATTCATCCCAAGAATCAAAAGAATGTATAGTTTTAGGGTGTTGGATAGTTGCATAATTTGCTGTTATCCACTGAATGGCTGATAACATCTTTGAACATTGCTTTAGCTGAATGTTCTGAAACTGACTAGTTCTGGATTGCTGTAAATCCTTCCTTCAGAGAGGAAGAGTGCATGGGAAGGGGGAATTGGGAAGTACTGGGAAACTCTGAAACTCATTTGATCATGATTTTTTTTTTATGGTGGAAAGCATCTTTGTGCTATATATATATCCTGCATGTTGGCTGATCTATTCCAAAAGAGAGTGAGAGTTTGAGAAAAACTAGGTTGAAATCTCTGCTAAGAGCAAATTCAATGGAGGCAAGAAAAAAGTGAAATCTCTGTAAGACACAGGGTTGAATGGAACTTCTGATAGTTTGGACTATGTTCACACCACTGGCTGAATTCCCCTCATCCCCACAAGCTGCATCTCCGCCCACCCCTCTACCCACTGATGGTTCATTCCCACATATGAGACTTTCCCCCCTATAACTACAGGGTTTAGTAACACAAATAGATACATTAAATCAACATAGGTGGCATCTGAATCACAGAATAACAGGTCTTCTTTTTAATTGTTTTTGCTGATATGGCTATCTCAATTCAGAAAACTTTGATTCAAGAGTGGAGGAGCTATATGAGGTTTTCAAAGAAAATCAGTATTTATTTGGATATCCCCCTTTGTCCTACACCAGTGGTTCCCAAACTTGTTCTGCCACTTGTGCAGGGAAAGCCCCTTGCGGACCGGGCCGGTTTGTTTACCTGCTGCATCCGCAGGTTTGGCCGATTGTGGCTCCCACTGTTCTGCCGCTTGTTCCGCCACTTGTGCAGAGAAAGCCCCTGGCGGGCCAGGCCAGTTTGTTTACCTACCGCGTCCTCAGGTTTGGCCAATTGCAGCTCCCAGTGGCCGCGGTTCGCTGTTCCAGGCCAATGGGAGCTGCTGGAAGCGGCGTGGGCCAAAGGACATGCTTTCCCTGCACAAGTGGCGGAACAAGTTTGGGAACCACTGTCCTACACATCCCTTCCTTTAATAACAGTATGATACTTCATATCTTTTATATGCATTTTTATAAGAAAATCTCAAATGGTTTTAAAACACTAACATATTCCAAGATATTATTCATACTTTACAGAGGGGGAAACTGAGATACAGCACGGTAAAGTGATTCACCCAAGGTCTCAGAGTGAGTTAGTTCTGGCTACTGTTGACTGAAATAAGCCAAGGCCCTATGGTGTTTGCAGCCAGGCCAAAGGCAAAACAGGAAGCAAAACAAAAGGAAAAACAAACAGCTTGCAAAGTTTTAATTACATATGTTGCTAAAGGCTATTAAGGGATAGTTACCAGATAAAGAATAGACTTTATCAATGTTTGTGAAACTGACTCTTGTAAATAAAATATATTAGGAAAATAGCTCTCTCAAACATAACCATTAACCAGGAATGTAAATTGCTTTTTGCTAACTAATGGAAAAATAGATGTGTTCAGCTCATAAGCAAAATGTATTAATCAAATTATGTTGTATCTATACGTGTGATTAAAAATGAGAGGTTATGTGAACAGAATAAGAAAGTAGATAATAGTGAATAAGTATAGTATATTATATTTAGAATGCTTTATTTTCATGCTAAAACTGTACCGTAGTTAGGGGTTTTAACCTTTGCATGACCCTTGCTCTCTATACAGGAGGAGAATACAACAAGGCTTGAGAGATACTCAATCTGCCAGCCATTAGGTATTCTGCTATTTGGCTACTACATAGCTTCTGTCTTGCTAATATATATTGACCCAGATAAGAGAGCATCTGTAAGGTTTATAGTGTTAACCAATATCATATATAATTATATATATGAGACATGTTTTGGTATAACTGTGAATTTGATTAATATTAAGCACTTCTAAAATGTTTTACTTATGGTCAGCTGTTTAACCAAGGAAAGATGTTAAGTATTGTAATATTAGTTTGAAGTATAGACATTCCAGAGAACAGGAACAAAGATACTTTTCTTGATGCTTAGCTAACATGTCCTCTGTATGATGCTATGACTGGTGAAGAATGTGTCTAAAGTTTTTGCTGACTTCTGGACTCCTGTGGTCAAAGCAAGATGATAAAATAGTTACAAACTTTGTCCTGTTTACTGCAGGGTCTGTGCAAACCCAGCCAAAAAGTTGTCAAAAACACATAAAAAATAGATAAGAAATAATTCAAAGAAATGGTGAAACCCTCAGCCCTAGTATATATGTAGAGGCAGAGTGTAGCTCAGATTTTGAGGCAGTCTGACCGCTGCATTGCTGCCTTCCAGATGGGTGGTAGCGTATGTACTCCTCCTTTCTGTGTTATGCTGTATTAATCTTTGACTAATAATCTTTGATTAATAAAGTTGATTAAGCCTATCTATTTGACATGTCTTGTTATTGAATTTAGTTGAACCTATGACATTACTAATCCCTGCTTTAGCCACTAGATAATTTCTCCATTTAGGAAGAAGGTACAGTAGGGAAATAAAATCCATTCTATATTGCTTCCAATTTACTATCGGGTAGAATAAGTGATTCACTTGTTTCTTGTTACATGTGCAAGGGATTAACTCAGGCAAGTGACCAGTGAGAAGCCCTACAAATACAAAGGACAAAGAGAAACAGAGTAACCTTCAGCTGCAAGTTGCATGAATGAAAGAAAGGAGGGGCCAACACTTCAGCGTACACTGG
The DNA here is from genome assembly GCF_965140285.1 of Lepidochelys kempii. Lineage (NCBI taxonomy): Eukaryota > Metazoa > Chordata > Testudines > Cheloniidae > Lepidochelys > Lepidochelys kempii. The sequence goes on from NC_136380.1 coordinate 183,785,942, forward strand.
TGTAACTAGAACAGAGAACACAATTAGCAAAGAATTATTTTCAGCTCCTACTTAAAGAGAATATATGCTAAAATTCAGCAATGGTATTACAATTAATTGTTTGCTATAAGTACTTTAGTGGAAGGAAGTAATTTTAAATGAACTCAGCTGTCAATATAAAAATTCTTGGACATACTAAAATAGAACATTTCAGGAGGACAGATTGTTGGATGATTACATGACAGAATAATCTGCCACTTTTTTGTGATGTATCATATAATGAAGAGTGACTGATAAGACCAGCAATATGTGTTATCACTATGGCATGGAGCAGATATATTATGAGTTTTACTGAATAAAGTACTGAATAGTAAAACGATGTAAAAAAGTTGTCTCTACAGTAACCATTCTCAGTAGATTTGCACCCCTTGAGTCAGGAGTCCTTTTGTGTGAGTCTCAAGAAGGCATGAAAGCTTTATACGGTCCTCTGGGATGTACTTACATAAGCTGTACTAGTCTTAATATTGAGCTTCTTTAGTATGGATATGCCTGAGTTGTCACTAAACCACGAAAGTATTTCTTTACTTTATTTTGCAAGTTATTTCTCCTTTTTTAATTTTCCCCTTCTATTCCTGTTTTTTGTTTTGTTCTACATAACTGGAATATAATAAGATTATCTTTTTGTTTGAAATTAAATCCATTATTTGGCATTATTTCATTTTCCAATTTAATTGTGAATTTATTTTTAACAAAAAATAACTCCAGTTAAATAAGGCAAGCATCAATTGTCAGGTAACTGGATCCACTGGTATTTAGAGAGATGCTGTCTGTGTTAATCTGAATATTTTTTTAAACGCATGTGTCAAGCTTCCTTCCCCACTCTGAACTCTAGGGTACAGATGTGGGGACCTGCATGAAAACCTCCTAAGCTTACTTTTACTAGCTTAGGTTAAAACTTCCCCAAGGTACAAACTATTTTACCCTTGGACTTCCCCTGCCACCACCAAACTTTATCTGGGTTCCTGAGAAGGCGTAGTTTGGACACGTCTTTCCCCCCAAAATCTTCCCAACCCTTGCACCCCACTTCCTGGGAAAGGTTTGGTAAAAATCCTCACCAATTTGCATAGGTGACCACAGACCCAAACCCTTGCATCTTAGAACAATGAAAAAGCATTCAGTTTCCTTACAAGAAGACTTTTAATAGAAGTAAAAAAGAATCACCTCTGTAAAATCAGGATGGTAAATACCTTACAGGGTAATTAGATTCAAAACAGAGAATCCCTCTAGGCAAAACCTTAAGTTACAAAAAAGACACACAGACAGGAATATTCATTCTATTCAGCACAGCTATTTTCTCAGCCATTTAAAGAAATCATAATCTAACACATACCTAGCTAGATTACTTACTAAATTCTAAGACTCCATTCTTGTTCTGTCTCTGGCAAAAGCATCAGACAGACAGACCCAGACCCTTTGTTTTTCTTCCTCCTCCCAGCTTTTGAAAGTATCTTGTCTCCTCATTGGTCATTTTGGTCAGGTGCCAGCTGGGTTACCTTTAGCTTCTTAACCCTTTACAGGTGAGAGGATTTTTCCTCTGGCCAGGAGGGATTTTAAAGGGGTTTACCCTTCCCTTTATATTTATGACACCATGTTTGAGAGGGAGTGTTTTAACACAGAAGCATTTTATTGTGGTGTACCTCATCAGCTAGAAGCCATGGCAAGACTATATGTGCTACCTGAGTGCTCTTACTTTGTTATTTCAGTACCTTTCTTTTGCAGTTGGAATTTTGGCATAGGCACAGCTTGACTTTTCATTCTACAATCAGTGGAACTTCATTGGTGAACCAGTCTCAGTACTATAGAATATCAACAAGTTTGGTATATTATTGCCCTCTTATTTTTATAGGTACTCAAATGCCTTTTCATTTTATGTCCAATTATTGCTTTTGGATTTTTTTCTTGGCATGAAAGATACATTGTCAAAGATCTCCTTGGTGTGTGTCAAAAAAATATTGTGTCACAACATTCCTGTCTAATTTAGACGGTACACTTGTGACAAAATATAATCTATAGTATATGACCCTCCTAATAGATGAAGAACCTGGAATACTATGTGTGACAGAGTGAGATAGAACTGTGTTGAATTATGGAGTCTGTTTTGTATTGTGTAACATATCTGAGTTGAAAAGTTGGCACTGTGACTTGAGGAGGGCAATCTGTTTTTCTGCCTTCCACACAGCTGCTGTTCCTTTAACTTTTTATTGATGGACCATTACTGAGAGCTGTCAAGACTGCTTTGTGGGGGTCATTCTCTTTCAATGACACTTAAATGCTTGCCATTCTCTGTGGAACAATAGACTTTCTACATAGGGGTCCACCAAGGGGAAGGGGCAAGCATAATCAATTGACATGGAACTTCAAAGTCTAGACTGGGAGTTTGGGTACATGGCTGAGAGACTGGAGCTCTATTTAATAGCAGGGTTCTGCTCTGTATGGGGAGGGAGACAATTATTATATGTATTTATTGGAGACAGAGGGCAAGAGAACAATCTGCAGTACCTGAAACACTGAAGAAATTACAGGTTTCAGAGTAGCAGCCGTGTTAGTCTGTATTCGCAAAAAGAAAAGGAGGACTTGTGGCACCCTAGAGACTAACAAATTTATTTGAGCATAAGCTTTCGTGAGCTACAGCTCACTTCATCGGATGCATTCAGTGGAAAATACAGTGGGGAGATTTTTATACACAGAGAACATCAAACAATGGGTGTTACCATACACTCTGTAACGAGAGTGATCAGGTAAGGTGAGCTATTACCAGCAGGGAGTGGATGGGGTAGGGGGGACCTTTTGTAGTGATAATCAAGGTGGTCCATTTCCAGCAAAAAGAAAAGGAGTACTTGTGGCACCTTAGAGACTAACCAATTTATTTGAGCATGAGCTTTCGTGAGCTACAGCTCACTTCATCGGATGCATGCCGTGGAAACTGCAGCAGACTTTATTTATACACAGAGAATATGAAAAAATACCTCCTCCCACCCCACTGTCCTACTGCATCCGATGAAGTGAGCTGTAGCTCACGAAAGCTCATGCTCAAATAAATTGGTTAGTCTCTAAGGTGCCACAAGTACTCCTTTTCTTTTTGCGAATACAGACTAACACAGCTGTTACTCTGAAACATTTCCAGCAGTTGACAAGAACGTGTGAGGAACAGTGGGGGGGGGTTGTTTTACTTTGTGTAATGACCCATCCACTCCCAGTCTTTATTCAAGCCTAAGTTAATGGTGTCCAGTTTGCAAATTAATTCCAATTCAGCAGTCTCTCCTTGGAGTCTGTTTTTGAAGTTTTTTTGTTGAAGAATTGCCACTTTTAGGTCTGTAATCAAGTGACCAAAGAGATTGAAGTGTTCTCCGACTGGTTTTTGAATGTTATAATTCTTTACGTCTGATTTGTGTCCATTTATTCTTTTACGTAGAGACTGTCCAGTTTGGCCAATGTACATGGCAGAGGGGCATTGCTGGCACAAGATGGCATATATCATATTGGTAAATGTGCAGGTGAACGAGCCTCTGATAGTGTGGCTGATGTGATTAGGCCCTATGATGGTGTCCCCTGAATAGATATGTGGACACAGTTGGCAACGGGCTTTGTTGCAAGGATAGGTTCCAGGGTTAGTGGTTCTGTTGTGTGTTGTGTGGTTGCTGGTGAGTATTTTGCTTCAGGTTGGGGGGCTGTCTGTAAGCAAGGACTGGCCTGTCTCCCAAGATCTGTGAGAGTGATGGGTCGTCCTTCAGGATAGGTTGTAGATCCTTTATGATGTGTTGGAGAGGTTTTAGTTGGGGGCTGACGGTGATGGTTAGTGGCCTTCTGTTCTTTTCTTTGTTGGGCCTGTCCTGTAGTAGGAAACTTCTGGATACTCTTCTGGCTCTGTCAATCTGTTTCTTCACTTCAGCAGGTGGGTATTGTAGTTGTAAGAATGCTTGATAGAGATCTTGTAGGTGTTTGTCTCTGTCTGAGGGGTTGGAGCAAATGCAGTTGTATCGTAGTGCTTGGCTGTCGACAATGGATCATGTGGTGTGGTCTGAATGAAAGCTGGAGGCATGTAGGTAGGCATAGCAGTCAGTAGGTTTCTGGTATAGGGTGGTCTTTATGTGGCCATCGCTTATTAGCACCATAGTGTCCAGGAAGTGGATCTCTTGTGTGGACTGGTCCAAGCTGAGGTTGATGGTGGGATGGAAATTGTTGAAATCATGGTGGAATTCCTCAAGAGCTTCTTTTCCAATGGGTCCAGATTATGAAGATGTCATCAATGTAGCACAAGTAGAGTAGGGGCATTAGGGGGACAAGAGCTGAGGAACATTCAAAAACCAGTCGGATAACACTTCAATCTCTTTGGTCACTCGATTACAGACCCAAAAGTGGCAATTCTTCAACAAAAAAACTTCAAAAACAGACTCCAAGGAGAGACTGCTTAATTGGAATTAATTTGCAAACTGGATACAGTTGACTTAGGCTTGAATAAAGACTGGAAGTGGATGGGTCATTACACAAAGTAAAACTATCTCCCCATGTTTATTTTTCCCCCTACTGTTCCTCACATGTTCTTGTCAACTGCTGGAAATGGCCCATCTTGATTATCACTACAGAAGTTCCCCCCCCGCCACTCTCCTGCTGGTAATAGCTCACCTTACCTGATCACTCTCGTTACAGTGTATATGGTAACACCCATTGTTTCATGTTCTCTGTGTATATAAATTTCCCCACTGTATTTTCCACTGAATGCATCTGATGAAGTGAGCTGTAGCTCACGAAAGCTTATGCTCAAATAAATTTGTTTGTCTCTAAGGTGCCACAAGTCCTCCTTTTCTTTTTGCGGATACAGACTAACACGTCTGCTACTCTGAAACCTGTCAAAAGTAGGAGCGAGCTCAGTCTTAAAGGGCACATTTCAGGATTTTTATTTTTTCAAAGTTTATAGGTCTCAAATGCTTTCAGAGTAAAGCCAATGCAATTAAGAAATTCCCCTGCTGACTGGGTTTCGTGCTTTCCTGCCATAGTGTCTTAGAAGGGGTTAAATTAGCAAGCCCTGAGTTCCCATAGCCAAGATGGAGCTCTGAGGGAGTGTGTATAAGTGATGGGGTAAGGGGAATGGGAGTGGTCAGAGGAAAGTTGAGGAGTCACAGGGCTGTGTAGATAAACCCTGTGACTCAGAGCTTATCTGTGAAATGTGAAATGCAGAGCACACTGAAATGTTGCACTGAAACTGCCCCATGTAGACCCTGCTACAGCAAATTAGAAGGTAACTAGAGCTGCCTCATCAGGTGGAGTGTAACAAGGGGTTGCTGTCTGCGGGGTTTTCACAAGTGAGAGATCCATGGGTTGGTTGCAAGGGGATTCTCAGTCTGTAACACTTTGTAATCCATTCAATCTGGGAAAATTCCTGTGGCCTGAAAACCCAGGACAAATTTTAAAAGTAGTAACAGAGTGAGTAAAATTATCAGGTTTTCTGCCCATTGCACGCGGACAACATGGGGGAGGCTGATGCCTGGCATTGTTAGCTGCCAGTCAGAAGGGAGGGTGGGTTTTAGAGTGGAGTGAGAATGAAGAAAAGAAAATTGCCTCATGTTTAGTGGGGAAGAAAGGTTTGAGCAGAGCAATAGAGCCAAACTGCCAGTAAGAGGGGAGCATCATGGGTCTAGTACATGGTAGCTACACACACAATAATTTGACAGAAATATGTGGGACTAGAAAGAAATGCACTGCTGAATATGCTTCCTCAATTTGAATGTGTTGTCTGTGTGTTAATGCTCTGTGATAACTAAGTATTGCCAATTCCTGTAAATAGTGCAGTTTTGACCTCTGATGCTGGCAGTCTCACAATGATACACAAAGTTCCAGCCTTCATGTGTTTTTTTGGAGAGACCCGATTCATCCCCCCACCATACACAGTAGCCTAGTTGAGGGTGCACTAAACTTCAAACCCAGAGACCTTTGATACTAGTTCTAGACTTTCCACAGACTGTTGTTAACCCTTATTATGACCCTTTCATACCTATGGGGGTAATGATCATTCACCTATTTCACATTTAAGGTAACTGAAAGTGTTTACAAGGTCACTTCAGGCAGAGCTAGGAATGGAGCCAAGTTTCTTCTACTGTGCCACACAGCCTTTCATTATGTCGGATGATGTGCTTCTCTAATCTGCACTAACATAGTGTAGCTATTTGTCACCCTCTAACAGCTAGACTACATTTAGAAGTATATGACAGCTACTGTTCCCATGCTAAGAAACCTGGTTCTTTAGCTCAAGTTGTTGAAAGCTCAGGCTTTTACATGGTAGGATTACTCATGCCCAAACCAGGAGTGTTGTTACATTTAGTTATGCATTCTCTGATCACTGCACCACAGTCTGCTCCTGGTGTCAGGAAGGTAAACCAATAAACTTGATGCAGGAGTTCCACTGCTTTCTCACAAGTACTTGTTTAACCACCTGGAGAGGTGTGTTGTGTCTCCCTGGGTGGCCTGAGCTACAGAGAGGATAATAGCATGGTTTTTCTTCCATTGTTTGCTTCTATAGCTGAAGTGGAGATGTCTGTGCTTTCAGCCTGATGGCTTTGAGATTAAATGTTTCTTATTATTTTTGTGGTGGTGAAAAAACTATATATGCATACATGTAAAAACATGTAAGGACCCTGGCGTATTTGTTAGGATTATTTTATATTACATAACATTCTATTTCCTAGAAGTGAATTCAGATGTGTTCTTATTATATGTGTTGGTTATTGGGAGCTTTCCCTTTTAATAACAGTGTGGCAAATTTAGGGTACGATTTGAAAATGGGAGCAATGTTGATTAGATTTTTGTTTTAGTGTGCAGAGAGTGGAAGACTACCTGTCAACGTTCCAAAGAGGCCAGAACTTGTTTTAATGAACTTGTTTTTCTGGAAAGCGAGTTTCATTCTCAAAAGATATAACATAAGCACTTAGTGGAGACTGGATGCCTCAGACATTGCAAATGAGCTACAGAATCAGTTTCATTTATAGGTCACCAGTTTGAATCCTGTCAGATCATCAGGGATTAATAGTTGTTGCTATCTAATGAAATTTGGCAACTCTTCCTGGAGATTAGTTTGAGTCCCAGTCCAGTGTCACAGGTTTGCCTCTGTGAACTCTTCTGGGCAGGGAGTGTCTCTTATTATGTGGTTGGAGAGTGCCTAGCACAAGGTGACCCCAAGCTCAGTTGGGTCATTTAGTATGAGTTTCTGTGTTAGGGGCCAAAATCAACTTCTTATAAATCTGAAAGATGGTAACATTGTCTCATACACGCTGGGACGGGCAGGGAAATTTAGAACAAATCAGATGACTGACCAAAACCAAGATGAAATCTATTCCAAAATACCCACAATTTTTTTTTTACATCTGATTTATTATTTTTGAACTTTTGCAGATGACAGCTCTATAACTGAGGCGATTCTGGCCTTCACATTATGTTCAGGTAGTTTAGAGTGAATTTCCTTTTCCAATAAGGAAAGCAACTGTTTAATTCTCCAGCTAAACTAGATTAGGTTGTGTAGGAGATCATTATTGACCCTATTACATTTAAGTACACAGTTGAACTGATTGGAAAACATAATTTCAGTATTTTGAGCTTTCTTCCCAAATCAGGATGAAAAGTCAAAATTTCCCTTGGAACAGAAATTTTAAAAAAGCAAACATCAGTTTAGAAACACCAAAGCATTTAATTTCAATAAAGTTGAATAATTTAGTTTTATGTTCTTGTCCCTCCATCACTGCAGGAAAACTTGCAGTTTTTCTCTGTCATGGTCCTGTTCAGCTTATGTGTCTACTTGATTCACCTACAGTAAGGATGTCATCTGCAATTATTTTCACCCAAGGCAATCCTTCCTGCACTTGAGAGAATCTTCTCTGGAACACCTCTAGTGCTCGACTTATACCCATTGACATGCACAGCCATCTGTAGTATACAAATGCTGTTATAAAGGTTGTCAGTATGCTGGACTCTTTATTCAGCCTTATGTGCCAAAACCTGTTCTTCACATCACAGGCTCAAGGTTCTGGCTTTGGAAAGTTCTGCCAGATGTCGTCGTCATCAGTGGATAGTGGCATCTTTTCAATTCCTGGTTCAGTAGTTTTGGGTCTATGCAGATGTATAATTTACCTGATAGCTTCTTTACCATCGCTATGCTGCTTATCCAGGATGTACCGGCCTTTACAGATACTGTAATAGTCCTGGCCTGCAGTTTTTCAAGCTTCTTGTGTACTGCATTACATGGTGTCAATGGAATTTACCTTCATGGTAAGCACATAGGTTTCACTTCCAGTCACAACTTTCCTTTGACAGGTTTCAGAGTAACAGCCGTGTTAGTCTATATTCTCAAAAAGAAAAGGAGTACTTGTGGCACCTTAGAGACTAACCAATTTATTTGAGCATAAGCTTTCGTGAGCTACAGCTCACTTCATCGGATACATACTGTGGAAAGTGTAGAAGATCTTCTTATATACACACAAAGCATGAAAAAATACGTCCTCCCACCCCACTCTCCTTCTGCTAATAGCTTATCTAAAGTGACCACTCTCCTTACAATGTGTATGATAATCAAGGTGGGCCATTTCCAGCACAAATCCAGGGTTTAACAAGAACGTCTGAGGGGGGGAGTAGGAAAAAAAAAGGGGAAATAGGTTACCTTGCATAATGACTTAGCCACACCCAGTCTCTATTCAAGCCTAAGTTAATTGTATCAAATTTGCAAATGAATTCCAATTCAACGGTTTCTCGCTGGAGTCTGGATTTGAAGTTTTTTTGTTGTAATATCACAACTTTCATGTCTGTAATTGCGTGACCAGAGAGATTGAAGTGTTCTCCGACTGGTTTATGAATGTTATAATTCTTGGCATCTGATTTGTGTCCATTTATTCTTTTACGTAGAGACTGTCCAGTTTGACCAATGTACATGGCAGAGGGGCATTGCTGGCACATGATGGCATATATCACATTGGTGGATGTGCAGGTGAACTAGCCTCTGATAGTGTGGCTGATGTTATTAGGCCCTGTGATGGTGTCCCCTGAATAGATATGTGGGCACAGTTGGCAACGGGCTTTGTTGCAAGGATAGGTTCCTGGGTTAGTGGTTCTGTTGTGTGGTATGTGGCTGCTGGTGAGTATTTGCTTCAGGTTGGGGGGGCTGTCTGTAGGCAAGGACTGGCCTGTCTCCCAAGGTTTGTGAGAGTGTTGGGTCATCCTTCAGGATAGGTCTTAGATCCTTAATAATGCGTTGGAGGGGTTTTAGTTGGGGGCTGAAGGTGACGGCTAGTGGCATTCTGTTATTTTCTTTGTTAGGCCTGTCCTGTAGTAGGTAACTTCTGGGAACTCTTCTGGCTCTATCAATCTGTTTCTTCACTTCCGCAGGTGGGTATTGTAGTTGTAAGAACGCTTGATAGAGCTCTTGTAGGTGTTTGTCTCTGTCTGAGGGGTTGGAGCAAATGCGGTTGTATCGCAGAGCTTGGCTGTAGACGATGGATCGTGCGGTGTGGTCAGGGTGAAAGCTGGAGGCATGTAGATAGGGATAACGGTCAGTAGGTTTCCGGTATAGGGTGGTGTTTATGTGACCATCGATTATTAGCACTGTAGTGTCCAGGAAGTTGATCTCTTGTGTGGACTGAACCAGACTGAGGTTGATGGTGGGATGGAAATTGTTGAAATCATGGTGGAATTCCTCAAGGGCTTCTTTTCCATGGGTCCAGATGATAAAGATGTCATCAATATAGCGCAAGTAGAGTAGGGGCGTTAGGGGACGAGAGCTGAGGAAGCGTTGTTCTAAGTCAGCCATAAAGATGTTGGCATACTGTGGGGCCATGCGGGTACCCATAGCAGTGCCGCTGATCTGAAGGTATACATTGTCCCCAAATGTAAAATAGTTATGGGTAAGGACAAAGTCACAAAGTTCAGCCACCAGGTTAGCCGTGACATTATCGGGGATAGTGTTCTTGACGGCCTGTAGTCCATGTTTGTGTGGAATGTTGGTGTAGAGGTCTTCTACATCCATAGTGGCCAGGATGGTGTTATCGGGAAGATCATCGATGGATTGTAGTTTCCTCAGGAAGTCAGTGGTGTCTTGGGAGTGCTGGTAGCGTAGGGCCTGAGGAGGGAGTCTACATAGCCAGACAATCCTGCTGTCAGGGTGTCAATGCCTGAGATGATGAGGCGCCTAGGATTTCCAGGTTTATGGATCTTGGGTAGTAGATAGAATATCCCAGGTTGGGGATCCAGGGGTGTGTCTGTGCGGATTTGATCTTGTGCTTTTTCAGGGAATTTCTTGAGCAAATGCTGTAGTTTAGATAAGCTATTACCAGCAGGAGAGTGGGTTTGTGTGTGTGTGTGGGGGGGGGGGTGCGTGAGAAAACCTGGATTTGTGCTGGAAATGGCCCAACTTGAATATCATACACATTGTAAGGAGAGTGATCAGTTTAGATAAGCTATTAGCAGCAGGAGAGTGGGGTGGGAGGAGGTATTTTTTCATGCTTTGTGTGTATATAAAAAGATCTTCTTCACTTTCCACAGTATGCATCCGATGAAGTGAGCTGTAGCTCACGAAAGTTTATGCTCAAATAAATTGGTTAGTCTCTAAGGTGCCACAAGTACTCCTTAACTTTCCTTTGAGGCACCCGTCCCCTTTGAAAACATTCTCACAGGCTTTTAAAATTGTCTCCATTGTGCATTGGACTCCCCAATTTTGCTTCTTGCACTGCAGCTATACAGTTCTGACATTGCACCCTGATCAGATCCATGGTTTGTATGTCTGTATTCCACAAGAGGGGTCTGTGGTGTTGGGCAACCAGCACTACAAACTTCAGTTGGTACCATCTGTTATTTATTTGAATTAGGAAAATATGACCCCATAGTAATTATGGGCTGCATTCTGCTCTCATTATAATTATGATAGGGCACCTGCTCTTTGCAATGGGTGTGCTCAAGTCCAATTCACTCTGAGGAATCACACTGCCAATGGCTCTGCTATCCAGCTGAAATCATAGAAGGCATTTTTCTGAAGCGTGAGTACCATGGCCAATGCTGCCAACTGCTGCACTTCAGAAAACTCACAGGTCAGATTCTGCTACTGTGTTTCATTAGTAAAGCTGAATGCAGGTCTAAATTGAATAAGTATAATTTCATTCAACTTTGTGTACCATTTTGTCCATGGAGCTGAGTTGCTTCCAGCCTAATTCCATCCATTCTCTGTTCCCCCTGTGTTTTCTCAATAACAGCTTCTCCAGGGAATATGGGCCCTCTGACTCCAGTTCCATTGATTATGATATAAGTTGTAGTTGGAGCCATTTGAGCCAATGGAGTTTAACTCGAGAAAGTTTGTAGAAGGAGAAAAGGAGGAGACCAAGGACTGAGAAAAATACCTTGTGTTTCTAGTACACGTCTGTGTTGTTGCTGGACAGAATACAGTGTATGTGGTCGATTGGGGGGTTCAGATTATCACAGTAAAGAAATGTGATGAGTGACAACCAACAAGTTTATGGGGGTTCAGCTAAATTATGGTTTGAATTTTCACTTCTCTAAAGTGGCTAAAGGTGGAGAGTTTTTCTCTAATCAGCTTGAAGGGGATTGATGTAAGGTGATCTCTAGTCAGCTTCTCAGGAGAAGTTATAGCAAACAGGAGCAGTTGTAAATTTGTCCACTTGCTTTTAACAGGGTGTGCAATCAACAAAAGAGAGATGCCTAGATTTTCCAAAGTGCATTTATCTGATTTGAATGCATAAAAACAGATGCACTCTCAGAAATGACTGCATCAGGATTTGTGCATGCATTTACATTTGTGCATATTCACATAAGAGCACCCACTTTTGAAAATCTGGCTCAAATTTGTATAAATTTATTTTGTTTGCTTTTGTTTTTTAAACAGAGTGCTTTCATATGACGTTCTCTGGGATCAAGTTTAATCAATAAGTAAGATTGTACAGCTCTAATGTGTACTTTTTATGGAGAAGGAGAAAGAGAAGAGGAAATTTATTTAGGATTTTTAAGAAATTGTAAGGTTGATTAATCTCAAAAATATAAAAGCATGTTAAATTGGCTTGAGTTTGTGTCTGAAACTTTCTAATTTGTTACCTTATTGTTCAGTTTTTCTGGATAAACTTCTAGAATATTTTGAAGTGAAATGGTAGCTCAGAAAATTATACACAGAGTAAAAGCTGTGCTCAGATGCCCATTTTTAGCTGTCATGTTGTTACGTTATTAGGCGCGCTCTCTATTTAAATGTATAACTTGACCAGAAGTGTAAATTAGAAATCTAAGGATGTGATCCTGTCACTGCATCCCACATGAGTCCAGGCCCACATCTGCGCAGGTGCAATTGCAGGATGACAGCCTAAATGTCGCAATTAATAGTTACCCAGTTATTCTGGTAGTAGTATATTTCAAATTATTCAAGCATAAGTAGACACGTTATACATTTATTGACATCATATTAATAGATAGTATCTGTTGACATAGAAATATATCACTTAATTCCCAGATTAAAAAACCTCATTAAGATGGTGTAAGGCTGAGAGTACATATCAGTCATTTAGTGTAAAGTACATTACAAAACTTCTTTTCAAAACTAGCATTAGTCCAGGAAATTTAGAGTTAAATTTTTACTTAAAAGAAATCCACACATAATAAGATACAGAAGTGCACAGTTAAAGTATCCAGACAATGTTAACTCTGCCCTGTTATGGAACTAGGTAATACCCATATGGCTATGATTATGGCATTTTAGTACTTATTCGAATGTGTCTTTAAAACTCAGTTTTATCTTATGTGGGAGAATTTTTATTTTCCCTTTTGGCATTTACCTTAACTCTGGATTTCCAGAATTTAGAATCCTTAGCCCTGTGGATAACAGCATGCCTGTAATGAATCTTACTGATGTATTTTCTCATCCTTTGCTCAGTCTTACAATATTTTTTGTCTGGGACTTTCCAATAGGAAAGTGAAATGAATCTGCCTTCCGGGAACATGGTAGTCTGAATTCTGTCAGGAGATGGAGAGGAACACTGTGAGGAGCAGCAGCCATCCTTATTAAGAGCAGCCTCTGGCCTCAGAGCCTTAAAAACAATAGAAGATGGCAGCCATTTTGAGCACAAAGCAACTCTTTATGGAATTCTAAAAAGATTATTATTCTTCAATCTTTGATGGAGGAAAACCTTCAGTTAAAAAGAACAGCAGCAAAAGTTACCATTAATCTTGGCTGGAGGGCAATCTTCAAATTTACCCTATGTACACAATATCAGTGAGTTTGAAATAGTGGAAATTTTGAAGACAGTGTTATTCCATTATTAAGATCAGTAAGGACAAACAAAGTTTGGCAGAGGGTGTTAACTTTAATAATGGACACACTTTTAAATTATTTTTAACTCCTCATCTAATATACAAATTTACTTGTAAATGATCAGAGAATTCATTCTATCTCAGTGTAAGGGAGGAGATAAGCTGTGTTGTTCATACATAACAGGCTGAATCCCTGCTTCAAATGCAAAACTCAGCTCACCACAGTAGGTGCCCCCTAATTAATTTTTCAGTAAGATGTATAATAGTGTGTAAGTAGGGAGATTTCTCTCAGTACCCTTCTTTTTTTATTAGGAAATTCTAATACTTTACAAAAATGCCCTTTGTGGTTTGGGGGTGAGGAGCTATTTGTAGTAGGTCAGTTTTACATGTCCCTGAGTAAAATGTGACACATTATAAGTTACAATGAGGAATGTATTCTTATAGGAGTTATGCTTGTTTCAAGAGAAAATATACCCTTAAGTTTAGAGAGGAATCTATATATTTTAGCAAAGTGGACCTTTTATGCATTTCAATAATTAGTATATTTTCTGTAGTGGCATTTAGTATGTGTTAAATCTTTCTCATAACAGCACTTAAAACCACTTTTTAAAAAAATGAATTTAAAGAGCTTGCATTATACATGACAGTCTCTTTAACATCCAAGTACTATTAAGTAATAAGAAATGCCTGTGATGCTGTTTGACTTGAGAGAAGAAAGAAAATTGTTTATTTCTGAACCTAATTAGATCATGTCAAGCAAATTAGGAAACCACTTAATGGTAAATGAGTATTCTGGTATTTAAAGTGAAGTTCATGTTTTTAGTTTTATCTAAGAGTGGCCTTATGAAAAAGCAATATTCAGGCACATTTTAAAGTAATTTTATCTACTTGATTTCTACCATATCTTTGGATTCTGAAAACATATTTAAAAAATTGCTGAAACAAACATTTCTGAAACAAACATTCGGTTGCTCATGTCGGAGAATTTTATTGCTAGTTAAGAGAAACAAAACTCTTTCCTGTATCTGAGTTACATGACTTTCCAAACCCTTGTCAAACCCTCTGCTTTTCAGCCTGCCTTGCCTGTGTTTTATCCCCCATATCCCTCTTTTGCCTCCATGGCCCTGCGGACGACACATAAGCTACCGCCACATTCTGTTCCTCCACTGTGATCTTGCCCTACTGCTCGGGCAAAAACAGGCTGGGCCCCAAAACGTGTTTCACAAGTGTGTCTGAATTTGCAGATGCTATGTAAACAGCCCCTTTCATTTAATACTAACGAAACCCTTCTGCCCATCAGAGCTGTCAGCAACAAGGGCTGGGTTCAGTATCTAGGGGTTCCGTTTCAATAACACAGTGCAAAACTGTCTTGAGCCCCCACCTAGTGACCTGGGACAATTACATACCACCCCTCTGGGCGCCTCTAAGAGGCAATACTTCCCCTCTCACAAGCACAGAGTCTGAGTGTAGCAAAAGCCTTTAATTTAATATAATAAAGGAGGGAAACAATGCAGCATTACGTTGGGGAAACTCCACAAACAGGATTCATAACACGAACCCTAAGCAAAAGACCCACCCCCAAGTAAGTTTGGCAGTGTCCTTTTCCCCTCAGGGTCTTAAGTCCAGCAACCCAGATGTCAGGGTAGAGCTCACTGACTCTGCTTACACTAATAAATGTCATTACACACCTCATGCATCTGCTGAGCTTTCTGCAGAATGAACAGATCAGTGTCTGTGTGGACTTTGGGCCCGCATCATGCAATCCAACCACAGTGTATGATGTAGTATGTCCCTCCAGATCCCAGTTTGTGTTGTCTCCCTCAATCTAAAGTGTTTGTCATAGTTAAACCTAGTCATGCCTCCAAATTTATTAGATGCCTGCCTGATTATATCCATGTATTGAAACAATGCTGTGCTTCTGTCTGGGTAAGCCTCTACAATAACTCCTGCATAGATGAGGAAGGCAGCCTCCCAATTTTCCCATGGCGTAGCTACCCTTGGCTGGGTGGGCATTTCATTACCCCGCTTGCTATGTCCTGGCTTGCTGTCTGTCAGCACCTCCCTGTGCAACAGTGATAATATGTCTGCATATTCACCTCAGCTTTCTCACTAACTGATTCCCCTTCCCCTTCTGTTACCACCTGCCTGCTTCTCCCTCTGTGAAGATGATGGGGAGGATTTGCCCCCCTTTCCTGGCTCTCACCATCCTGTTTCCATGCATGCAATGCAAATTGGAGAGCTGGAGTTCTTGCTGCTCCATGCTGTTGCTGTTTTGGATTCCTTGGTTGTCCACAATGCAGCTCTGCTTGGTCCAGGAGAAAAAGGGCTTCTCTTGTGCTGCTTGCACCTAAATACTGTCCCCTCTTTCCGGTCGGCATCTCCATGATGACCTGCTCTATGTCTGCAGCAACATACGTGCCTCTCTGCCCTTAAAGAGCATACCCCTTTCGGTGGCAAGCCAGACAAGGTCCGCCCACACTTAAGGTGTGGTGTGGTCATTGCCAGTTGTTGCTCCTATACATAGTATATTAGAGAATTTGTATAACTTAAAGGTTTTGTATGTGTCAGTACCATCTGTAAGAGTTCACTTGGCTCCTATATTGGTACACTATGTGTTGGTAGGTAACACGTTTGTCTTTGCTCATGGCATAGTTACAAGATTTATGAAAGGTCTTTCCTATTTATATCCACCTGTAAAATATCCATTCTCATTGTGGGAGCTGAATTCAGTGTTATAACCATTTTTAAATCCTGTGAGCCCCTGGTGGAGTACTTGTTGCTATATTTGCCTATTAGAACTGTTTTTATTGTGGCCATAATATAAGCTAGAAGGGAGAGCAAGTTACCCACCCTAATAGCTGACCCAATGTCTACAGACTGAGAGCCTGTGGAACATGTGGAAGTGAGGATGACATGCTCATGTTGACCTATCCCATTAAGGATAGAAGTTGCTGAATTCCAGACAAGCTGGAGCATCTGCATTACTTCCACTTTCTGCCTCAGATCCAGCAAGTTACAGTAGTCTGGAGGTGACAAATGTACTGTAGGAATATCCTCATCAGATGGAAAAGGACAGTCTCTTTCCCAGAGAATATGACATTTGGGGGGTCTCTAGAAGGAGATTTTACTTTTATAATGGCTTCACGTTCACATGATTAACTGTGTTTTGTGATAACAGAAGGAGCCATCTGGTATTTTCTCATATACTTTACCTCTCTGTATATCTCTGAAGGAAGCTTAAGGTTAACTTGATTTCTCACAGGAATTGAAAATCAATTCTGCCATCCTTTAGTAATAATCCTACAAACTACATAGAGAAACTGGTCTATCCTCAAATTATATTTGAATTTGCTCTGGGAATTAAGTTATAGTTTTCTGAAACTGAGGGATTTTATAGGATGATAAGCCCTTTTTGTCAGTATTTACTTTAATAATAAGTAATCCTGAACTGATAAAGGGGTGCATTATTCTCAAGAATAGAAAAAGATTTTTTTAACTTAATGAGTCCCGCCCAACTAAGTACTTAAGTACATCCCTCATTTTAAGATGTGTGTTGTCCATCTGACTACTCATATACTTAAAAATGAGCAA
This sequence comes from Lepidochelys kempii, assembly GCF_965140285.1. Lineage (NCBI taxonomy): Eukaryota > Metazoa > Chordata > Testudines > Cheloniidae > Lepidochelys > Lepidochelys kempii. Next base: position 183,802,847 of record NC_136380.1, read on the forward strand.
GTGCTGAACTTTGATATGCTGGTGTCAAGGTTCCTTCCCCACTCTGAACTCTAGGGTACAGATGTGGGGACCTGCATGAAAACCTCCTAAGCTTACTTTTACCAGCTTAGGTTAAAACTTCCCCAAGGTACAAATTAATTTTACCTTTTGCCCTTGGATTTCCACTGCCACCACCAAACTTTATCTGGGTTCCTGAAAAAATGGAGTTTGGACACTTCTTTCCCCCCAAAATCCTTCCAACCCTTGCACCCCACTTCCTGGGGAAGGTTTGGTAAAAATCCTCACCAATTTGCATAGGTGACCACAGACCCAAACCCTTGCATCTTAGAACAATGAAAAAGCATTCAGTTTCCTTACAAGAAGACTTTTAATAGAAGTAAAAAGAAAAGAATCACCTCTGTAAAATCAGGATGGTGAATACCTTACAGGGTAATTAGATTCAAAACATAGAGAATCCCTCTAGGCAAAACCTTAAGTTACAAAAAAGACACACAGACAGGAATATTCATTCTATTCAGCACAGCTATTTTCTCAGCCATTTAAAGAAATCATAATCTAACACATACCTAGCTAGATTACTGACTAAATTCTAAGACTCCATTCCTGTTCTGTCTCCGGCAAAAGCATCAGACAGACAGACCCAGACCCTTTGTTTTTCTCCCTCCTCCCAGCTTTTGAAAGTATCTTGTCTCCTCATTGGTCATTTTGGTCAGGTGCCAGTGAGGTTACCTTTAGCTTCTTAACCCTTTACAGGTGAGAGGATCTTTCCTCTGGCCAGGAGGGATTTTAAAGGGGTTTACCCTTCCCTTTATATTTATGACAGCTGGAAAGGGAGTCACAGCTGTCAATGGTGAGTTCACTAAGGCTGTGGTGACATTCTGAATGCATGGAGTGCAGGGCCAGCCCACAACATTTTAGCACCCGAGGCAGGGAGCTCAAATGACACCCCTATGCCCCCTCACTTGGGCCAAAACTTTGAAAGGTCTCAATTCCACCTTTTTCCTGTTCTACTGCTCTCGTGGTACTGCTCTGCTACCTACCTCAATAAACTAGAACTAACAACTTAAAATGCCTTGTTGAAAAATTTTAAGTAACACTGAACTTTCAAACTCCTGAACAGCAAATGCAACTTTTCTTGTCTGCATAGTAAACACTGACATTTTTATCTGTTTAAATAATCAAAGCGGTGCTTTCTGTGCCTTCTTGGTTGCAAAGATTTGAACTGCTTCCTGCTGAAGGTCCACGGTCTGGGCCAGCTCATGCTCTATTGAGATGGTTGCAAGGCTGACCAGCTTCTCCTGTGTCATTGTGGAGCGTAGATGTGTTTTTATTAATTTCAGCTTGGAGAAGCTGCGTTTTCCACTGGCAACTGTTACAGGAAGTGTTAGAAGTATGCACAGAGCAACAAAAACATTTGGAAAGAGGGTGGTCCTCTTATTTGTGCACATATATTCCAGAACAGCCTTTGGAGTTGATCCTGCTGAAATGTATCTTGAAAGGGCTTTCAGTTCATCACCTAAATCACTCACATCAATATCGCGCATGTCATCAGGTGTCAACATTGTCTCTAGTGCCCTGCATTGCTAGTGTAGGTCTTCTTCAAGTATAGTGAGGAGTTTTGGAATATCATACAACATCCCAAATATACTGCTGTGTTCCTTGAGCTGCATGAAACGTTCTTCAACTGACTGTATTGCACAATCTAGCACCTGGTTAAAGAATTCAACTTTGAACTGTTGTTTGGGGTCTCTTATGGGATTATCTCGTGTCTTGTAATCAAAATGTTGTCTTCTTCGGTGACTCTTTTATTCTTGAATGGATGGGAAAATAGCTTCAGTGTGAAGTTCCTCTGCCAACTTCTGTGCACTCTTCAGAAATCCCTCATCTGACCGGTAAGACTGTAGGTATGACTTTGCTTTGTCCAGTTGTTCCATTGCTCCAGATTCAGTAGCCTCACTAGAAGCTGATGCTGCATCACTGACCACCAAGTTCAATGAATGTGAACTGCATGGGACAAAAAAAGCTCGAGGGTTTCACTCTCAGATCTGTGTCTGCAGTCCTCTGTTCTTTCCTCTCATGTTGGCACCATTATCGTAGCCCTGACCTCTCATGTCAGCTATCGCAATTCCCATATCTTCCAGCTTTTTAAGACTGTAGGTATGACTTTGCTTTGTCCATTTATTCCATTGCTCCAGATATATCAAGGTCAACATCTTGGAGTCTCTTGCTTACAATATTTATTTCAAACAGTATGTCATGCCACAACACTGAGCCACAAAGAAATTTGAAGTGATGTATGTTTCTGGTGATTCCATTTCCCTCTGCCACTGTTCTCCCATGAACAGTTCCTGTCATAGCATTATCCTCCATAATGCAACTATGGCATCATCTCTCTTCCCAATTTGGTGTTTGATAGGCTTGATCGTCTCCACTCGACTTTCCCATCGTGTCACTCAGTGGTTTCAGTGTCAGAGAGGATGTTCCCAGGTGTTGCTTCAAAATTTGCCATAGATTAGTTGATGCAGAGAAAACTACATAGATGCTTTGAATTGCATTAAAAAATTCAGCAGCCTCACTAGAAGCTGGATGCTGCATCACTGACCACCAAGATCAATGAATGAGAACTGCATGGGACAAAAAAAGCTCGAGGGTTTCACTCTCAGATCTGTGTCTGCACTCCTCTGTTCTTTCCTCTCATGTTGGCACCATTATCATAGCCCTGACCTCTCATGTCAGCTATCACAATTCTCGTACCTTCCAGCTTTTTAAGAAGCACATTTGTCATACGAGTTCCTGTAGTATCATCAATGTCAATACATTCTAGAAAATGCTCTCTGACAGTCACCATTGCAGGGACATTTTCACTAGGTTCTGTTGTTGTTACAAAAAACACACCATTGAAGTATTTTATTCCATATGGCTGATGTCAGGTGTGCAGTCCAGAATAACAGAGTAATATCTTGCTGACTTCCGATCTGCCACTATTTTCCATTTGTCTTTTGTTGCCAGTAACTGTATGTTCTCATTTTGAACTGTTTTTCCAAGGTAGTGTTGTGTGCACATTTCTTGGGTGGTGATTCTACTTAGATGCTCCTGGAATACAGCATCAAACTCAGCCATCAGGTCCGCAATTTTAAGGAAGTTTCCATTGTTTGGCACATACAGCTGATCTGAAGTGCCACACAGTGCTAGGTTTTGGGTAGCAAGCATTCTCAATGGCCACGAGCCTTTTCCGAACATTTTGCCAGTAAAGAGTATCTGATTCTCTTGATGCTGATCATCTATGGTCTCTACTTAAACTCTTCCCACCTATGGAAATCTTTCCACCTATGGAATGCTCTCTGGCAATTTGCTGCCTTCTCATGGAGTGCCAGATTTCTAGTCAGATTTTTCCAGTGCTTTGTTCCTGTAGAACCCAGTGTGGCTGGAATATTAGACTGGAAGAGTTTGCAACAAAAACAGTATGCAGATTTCTGGGTTTTTGAGTACATAAGCCATGGCCTCTCCACTTTGTCACCATTGGGGATTTCACACCAGTAATGTGTTAGATGGAAACTTCTATGTTCATTGTCTTTGGGGAACATGAAATTTTTCACTTGCTGTGGCCCATGCAGTACAAGGAAGTCCCTCAGGCTACTGCTCAAGTGGGTCCAAGGTCCTGGATCATCTAGACTTAAGGAACTAAACTGAGCAGCCGCTGTTTCCTGCGCCTCCAACACACTCCTCTCTGGTCTACACTTTTCTTCGCGAATGTGCATGGTTACATCCATTTGAGATGGAGATATAGATGCTGCAGTAGCTGCCAGGTCACCTGCAGTCTGACTAACTGGAAGATCAGGCACCTCCTCACCACTCACATCCTCACTGGGGCTGGAAGGCTCACCGTGAACATTTGTGTCTGTGTATCTCAGGAGAGATCCTTCCTGCTTAGATAGAAAACAAAGAAAACTTTTCTTTCTTTTTCTGAATGCTGCCCGAGAGGGGTGTTTTCTTCTTTCACTCATGACTGCTGGTCTGTGCCAGCTATAGTGGCTCTCAATACTCAATCGAAGAGGACAAATAAGCAGGCTGGTAGCAGGGCCTGAGGGAAGATATCAGCATCTTAAGGGCCTTAGTGGCTCCTACTACTTCAGCTGACTGCCTGTTCTCTTCAAGTGGGTTCAGGGAAGCTGCAGGAAACAGGAAGCTTCCTGAGAAGCTGGTATTAATCATTCCAGACTCCTGGGGGTGCTAGAGAGGTACATAAGAGTCTCCTTCTCCTCTCTCCCTGCAACTGCTGCTGCTTTCTGTTATTCCCTCTCACCTTTTCTCCTGTCTGCCTGTTATGTCTCTTGTGCCCTCCTTCCTCCAGCACAGCACTCCACCATCTCTGTGCATCTAGAGCAGAGAGAATACATATGCATCAGCAGCAGACACAATTTTCTATACTCTTGGTCCTAGTCGCGCCCCCCGCAGTCTGGCACCTGAGTCGACCACCTCATTTCGCCTCATGGTAATGCCAGCCCTGATGGAGAGTGATAATTTTGCACAGACAAAAATGCAGTCATTTGCAATTTTGGTATTTTCAAATTGTGCATTATAAAGCAATCATTCAGGTTTCTTCAAGGAGAGCTTTATGTAAAAATGCAATAGGCTGTAAGTTTTCCCTGAATCAAATGCTTTTGGGAAAGTTTAGTCAGCCATTTTAGGTGTTTTCATATATACTGATTTATCTTTTTTATCCAGGCTTGAGATTGGCCTGGTGCTTCTTGTAAAATATCAGCTCAATTAGACTTTTAAAGTATTGGTAGTATAAGGACCTATATAATAGAGCTTTGAGACTGTTAAGATGCAGCATGCTTGGATGTGGAACAATGGTATCCCTCGTCCCAAGTGAGTGCTCTTACCACTGGACTAATAATAATTCTCACTCTGTGGTCCAATGACTATTCAAGGATTTCATACAAAGAGGAACATCCCCAACAGGAGATACTGAGAGTCAGAATTAGGTTGTGTCAGGTAGATGAAAAGACGCATTTAAAACTTTACACTTGGGCCCTGTGGTGTATTGAAAACTGTGTCTGAATTGTAGGCTATCACTTTAATTTGTAAGGGCATGAAAACTTGCTTGCAGGCTACAGGGCTCTTTATAGAAGCATATAAGGAGCCACTCTAAAGCAAGGCGAAGTGAGTTGTGCCTCTCTGCCATAGGTAGCAGCCTGCTCTTCTCCCTTGTGTGTGTGTGTGTGTGTGTGTGTGTGTGTGTGTGTGTGTGTGTGTGTGTGTGTGTGTGTGTGTTTTAAAGTAGTATGTTGCAACCTTCCTAAACAATATTTTGTGTTTTACTCTAATTTCTGTTTTTATGCTATGAAACATAGGAGACTGTATTAGAGCTCCACTGCAGGTAATGAAACTCGAGGCCATAGTACGTATTTAATCTTCAGTTTTTGGTAATTAAGTTAGAATATCATTTTAATTTGTTTTTGTTTTATACCGAGGGATAGATTTTCCTTAGGATATTCTGCACCGGGATTTTTCGAAGGAGGTCATATTTTAAAGTAATAGTTTGACTGATTCAATTTAAGCTATTATGGTTTCATATACATTTTATTTGTAAGGCCCAAGAGTTGTTTGTTAAAGTAATTCTAGAAACATGCCATTTCAATCTCTGGTAGTGTTAGGCAGATATGTTTCTTTATTTAATCCTCCTTGTGTCATTTTAAAAAAAAAATCTAGAGCTTTTTTTTATTTTTATTTTTGTTTTTTTTTAAAGAATTTGCAAATTAAAATTCCTTTGAGTCCAGCAAAGGTTTTCTTAATTTCCCAGGGAATGGTTTTACAGGCTGGGCATGAAAACTGCTTCTGACTGACCCTTATGTGACCCAGCAGAGGAGACATTCAGTTTGTAGCCAGACCAATAAACAGGCAAAAATCTTACTTATGTCCAGATATGTCCCAGCCTTGTGCAGCCATGCATAAGAGAGAGCAAGACCACTGCTCCACTACACAGCCTCCCCAGATTGCTACTCCAGGTGCTACTAGAAGAGCAGACTGCAAGGCTGCTACTTCCTTGTAAACAAGTTGGCTGCAGGGGGACAGAACTTTCACTGCACTGGCCAATGGGGCTTAGCCAGTGCGGAGGGGAAGTAATCTGTACCTGTTAAGCAGTTGTAACGCATGAATTCTGCCTGCTCTCCGGGAGCAAGAAGGAGCAGGAAAGGAATTTTCATTTTCTTTGACTGTATCGTATCTGTAGGTGTCTCCTTTTCATAGTGTCTGAATGTCATATAATCCAACAGGGAGCTGGTCAATTACAGATACAACTGTTCTGATGCCTTAAACTGGACAGGCTGTATGTGTGTATGACAGTCTCAAAGCCTACAGGCAACCTTGTTTCATTCTAAAACAAGGCATGGAGATAGTTGGGGGTCAAGTAAATACTGAGGCTATATCATGTAGGTGAGCACCAAATAGACACAATATTGAGGGTTCTATAAGAAAAATATAACAGCTATTTTACATTTTCCTATTTTTAGTTTAAAATGTTTAGAGTCCATAAAAACTGCCATATTGACAGCCTTGAGCAGTCCAGTCCTTTTTTTTTTATTAATGCATAGACAGTGTACAACACAGTGACAGTAGTAGTTTGTTTTCCTGTTTTGGACTGTCTTTTACTAAAGCCTTGATCCTGCAGTTCACTGTGAGAGAGCACCACTGCACCCCCACCAAGCCCCACTGAGTTCAATGTGGTGCTGTGTGGGCACAATACATTTGAGAGGATAATTCAGTCTTCATGCCATTTCAGCCCTAGGCCTTTCACAGAGATTGCAAACAGGGATACCAAATGACATCAATTATGATGGTTTTGTGATAAGGACAACTGTTTCTTAGGAACTGACTCACTTCACAAAGATATAGGTTTCAGATAGTAATAATTTTTAGTCTCTAACAATCTGAGGTGGGTTGACTCTTGTATCCATTACCAATCTCTTGAGCCATCCAGACTCTCAAGTCAGATTTTTTTGCTGAAAGTTTCCTCTGACTCAAGTTTACAATGGAGTGTTGAGGAGAATGAGGTACTTCCAAATGGAGTGGCAATTCTTAAAAAGGAAGCATTGAAATCTCATGAAATTAACATGAATCTTATTTTTCTACCCTTTAACTTTCTTGATTATGTAGATTGTAATCCCGTATGGGCAGGAATCTGTATTTTATTGTGTGTTTGTACAGTGTTCTTGAGAACAATGGGGCTTGAATTTTGAATGTAGCCTCTAAGTGCTACTGTAATTGGAATAAGATACAATCTAAGAAGTCAGCAAGGAACAACAGACTTATTTTCATTTATCTTTTTCTGAAACTGGAAACTTTTTTCTGTTTGGGGAAATAGGGGTTTTACCTTGAACGAAAAAGCATTGCTAAATGAAAAGTCAGCTGATGGGTTAAAGAAATTTACCCTTTTTATTTTAATTGTACATGCATGAGGAGAGAATCTAATTGCTCTGGTTCTCACTGTACTGCATTGCTTGTTATATATGATGATTTCATAAAATGTTAAGGGAAATAGTAGCTTCTTGAGAAGCACATATGTCACCACTGTTACTAGGGCTTACGTTGGCATTAACTATCCAAATAATGTTAGAATGATTCCCAGTTCAAGAAAAGATATCTATCTTTTTTTCAGACCTAGGTTGGTATGAATCCTCCTAAAATTCTCTTGAACGATCATATATCTCAGGACATTTTTTTTAGGATATGGACTGCAGCAGGTAGGAAAATATATTCTGATGAAATTTTAGACAGCCTCAAACGATAAGAGACTAGTAGTCTGTGCTGGAAAAAAAATGAACTTGGCAACAGTTTGTGGAAGAATGTCAAAATCTAGAATTTGAGGAAAGATACTGAAGTTAACGATTGTAGTGCCTGCGTTTTCTCATTTGAGCTTTTATTGTACAGCTAATACAAATGTACAGAATCAAATGTACAGAATGATATTGTAAAATATGGCACTTGGGAGTGATATTTGCCTTTTTGCTATCTCTTAACAGTGGATGTGGAAATGTTCTCAGAAAAAATATGCAATTTTTTCAGATAATATACAAACCTTCATTTTAATCTGTTCTGAGATAAAGGGATTTCTTAGACTCTGGTAGATAATATAACATAATTCAGTTAATCTCTGACTAGGTAACTTGTCTTTGGTTGGTACTTAAATGAGTCATAAAGACAAAGTTGATTGACTAGGTTTTGTGCCAATGACTTCTCAGTAGTCATGCTGCCATAACTTCAGGAAGGAAAGAAACAAAATCCGCAAAGATTCTTAACCAGTTGCAAAGAAAAATAATTATTTTAATAACTCTAGATCCATGTAATTATTTGATTTGGTTCAAGGTTACTCCAGTTATGGCTCTAGAGCAGTGGTTCTCAAAGCTGGTCCGTCGCTTGGAACCTATGGTTGCTAACTTAAATACTTAATGGTCCCACAAATAAAAGGTTATATGAGAGTTGCACCTAATATGAAAAATAGTTCGAATGCAACCAACACATTAAAATGAGCCCATCTGTCTGCTACATGTCACTTACTACACAGGAATGAGGATCCAAAGAGAGAAGATAGTTTCTGAATCTCCTTGAAGAACAGGTTTTATGGGTTTAAAACTGTAAAGAAATGACTCTGAAATGTGTTTATTTCTTCTGACATATGCAGCCAAGAAGTGTATAAAGACTTTTTAATGATATTTTCCTTCTTTTCGGGAAAAATCCGTAACATGCGTTTCTAAGAGACATATCTCTCAAGACATGCTAAGAGGCAGGAGTTTTCACCAGTACCATTAAAAGAAGAGTGGGGCTCTGTTGGTCAATGCTGCATTGAAGACAGCTTTTTTGCCATCATTGCATAAATGGTGTTGCTTTTATAGAAGGCAAAAAGTGAACTTTAGACAAAACAATTTAAAAAAAACCCACACAAATTACCACAGATGGAAAAAAAATAATCCATTAGCCATTTGTCGCCTTCTGTTGCAAGGAAGCTCAAACCCTGTCAGTTACGTATAAGGAAAACCACAAATCTGGGCCTGAGGACTTGTCTGCATGGTGGGGTCATGTGTTGTACAGAGATGTGATTTCTAAACACACAAACATGTTATGCATGAATTAATCCATGTAGATAAGCCCCCAGTCCTCTGAACACTTAAGTAAGAGTTTTACTTTTTACTCAAATGAGTAGCTGTAGTGACTTAACTGGATCCACTCACATGAGTAAAGTTAAGCTCGTTCTTAAGTACTTGAAGGGGTGAGGGAACAGTTTTTCTTTTTTAATTTTCATTCTTTTGATGGGGTTTTAAGATTGTGTCCATTTTTATATGGCGAAATCTGGCCCTGTTGAAGTTGGTGGGAGTTTTGTCATTGGTCAGGATTTCACCCATTATATTTAAAGTATAAGTCAAAGTTCCTTTTTTCTAATGGGCAGACACATTTTATTACACTTGCAAATACTTTTAGCAGTTTTGGTTTTCTGAAGTAATATAAATCTGATAGTCTTCTTTTGTTTTACATTTTAACTAGGAAAAAATGGGGAACGATATAGTAAAATATGGCACTTGGGAGTGATATTTGCCTTTTTGCTGTCTCTTAATTGCAGGTTTGGGAGAAAAGGGGGGAAAAGTGGAAGTCAGGTTTGGGTATTAATATTAATTTGGATAAAATTATATACACTAAGTTCAGTGTTGACCAAACATATTTTCTTCATTTATCAACAAAAAGGGTATTTTTTCCTGTCCATTCATAGTTGGCTTACACAAAAACTGTTACTTACTACTGGTAGGTATGCTGTATATACTTTTCATATTAACGTGAACCCATGTCAAAGTAATTTTTGGAACATATATTTAGAATGTACCGTTCGTTCATATTAAAACATAAAATGAATTCAGTTCAATTATATAAGCTATTAGTAGAAATAGATGGCTTTAAAATGTTTATATAATGGCAATTTACAAAAGATAAACCGTGAATCCTCCTTCCCAGATTATGTAAACAAAAATGATACCCTCAGATTAATATTTAGTTTTGCAGAAATTGCTTCAGTGATAGCAGTGAAGGATTAAAACATTAGAGGCTAAAAATCTGTCAAGTCTAGTTATGTGTCTCAGACTCATTATTGAACCATGAACATATTTTTATTTTCCAAGGCAAAGTCACTCATTAAAATGGTTATTTCACATAAATATTCAAGCCATTCAATAGTGAATGTTTGTCCAAATGTTCTATTTTTTAATTTGCAATTGTAGCATTCTGATAAATATCGGAGGTCACAGTATTGTATCACAGAAAACCATATGATATCACATTCAGCTTTAATATTTATTATCTGACAAAATTTAGGAATGCCTTCAAGACTTGAAGCCTAACATAGACATGGAATTCTTTTCAAATAAGTAAAAAAGGTTGAATGCTGGGATATATCAGAGAGAATAAAATATATGGTAGGTAAACATAAATCAAATTTCAGAGTAGCAGCTGTGTTAGTCTTATCTGCAAAAAGAACAGAAGTACCTGTGGCATCTTAGAGACTAACAAATTTATCAGAGCATAAGCTTTCGTGGGCTAAAGCCCACTTCATCGGATGCATAGAATGGAACATATAGTAAAAAGATATATATACACATACAGAGAAGGTGGAAGTTGCCATACAAACTGTAACAGGCTAATTAATTAAGATAAGCTATTATCAGCAGGAGAAAAAAAACTTTTGTAGTGATAATCAAGATGGCCCATTTAAACAGTTGACAAGAAGGTGTGAGGATACTTAACATGGGGAAATAGATTGAATCTAAGTATCCTCACACCTTCTTGACACCTTCTTGTCAACTGCCTAATGGGCTATCTTGATTATCACTATGTCAATCAGCTGGTTTGTGTCATTCAGGAGGCTGCAGGGAGAAGCGAGGACACAGTATGCAGCCTCCCTTCTCCCTCCCCTGCCTCCTGCCCAGGGCAGTCAGCTGGTTTGCGGCATTCAGGAGGCAGGGGAGGGAAGGGGGAGGCAGCACGCCACATCCTTGCTCCTCTCCCCAGCCTCCTGAATGCCTCAAGACAGCTGATTGCCTCGGGCAGGAGGCGGGGGGAGCAAGGAGGAAGGCGCTGATCCGTGGGGTCCGCGGGCGGGTGGACAGCACTGGTGGGGGGGTATAGGGGAGCTGATAGGGGGCTGCCAGCTGTGCACAAAGCAGGCGGCCAAAAGATGTAATAGGGCAGCATTGCACAACTTTAAACAAGCATGTTCTGTAATGGATCAGGGACGTAACATCGAAACAATGTTAAGCGAGAGGACATTAAGTGGGGAGTTACTGTATAATAATTCTGACACCTTGGATATTCCCATATCAATCACCAAAATCTCCAGAAAATCTTATATATTATAAAAAAAATCATGGAATTCAATTTATTAATTTTATTTTATTATTTTCTACGTGAATTAAGCTAAACCTATTTAAGGCCACTTCAGTTCTGAATAACAGCTTCCACACAGGGATTTACTGTGGTTTAACTAATCTACTTCAGATTCAGACCTTTAGTTGATTTGGATTTTCCTGGATGCTTCCATGTAGACCAGCCCTAAGCGACTAATTCTTACTTTTTAGTGTGAACACAGTAATTGCACATCGTTAAAATGCCAGCGTGTAATTAGTACAATTAAAGTCATAAAAATTGTCAGTATGCCTCTATTATAGGACTGGTTTGAACCCTTTTTTGAAAAATAACTATCAATATATATGTACATACCAAAAATAGACTAAGTATTCATGTTAGGCTTTGGCAAGTTCTCTAATACAAATATCTAATAGACGAAAACATTTATATATATATATGGAAGATGGTGTTAAATGGTGCTGTCTAATAAATTAGAAGACCAACTATGACATAAAATTCATACAATATTTAGTTTTGGTGTTTCAAATTGAACTGAATTTAGCACAAGTTGTTGACTGACAGACTGTTACTAAATGGCATAGGTCTCTAAGTCAAAGACACTGAGGCTTCTGAGATCTTTTTTTCATATTCATTATTAGTGGTCATATGTTTACTCATTCCAGGTAGAACTCATGATACTGAGAGTGAAAGCAAGTTTTAATAGTTAATTTTTAAAATGGATCTTTTCCCGTCTCCCAAAGTGGAGAAAGCCCCCCTCCATTTTTAAGGAACTTCTGACACTATTTCATAAGAAATTCTTGGATGTAACCTGATATAAACAAATACATAAAGACTATTTTATCATAATAAGAGTTAACTAGTACAACAGATTGACATGGCATAACTTCTATAGTGTACATTTTAAATTCTAAATCACTAGATTGATGGAGCTCCATCATCATAGCAGATGTGTACATGTTTAACTCCTGTTGAATCAATTGCAGTTGTGTGCACTTCTCCTGGAATGATTGGACCAGTTATAGTCAAAATGTATTAAAATATTTCTTAATACCTTAGGCCCACATCCACAAAAGGACTTGAGGAAGAGGCAACTGTTCTGTAGCCCAATTTGCAATTGCACTTACCCAGGATGTGGGACACCTCAGTTTAATTCCTCCTCCTGCCCAACAAAAATAAGGTATTTGGACAGGGGTTTCCTACCTCTCTGGCTAGGGCACTCACCTCTAGGCTATGGGATGTTCTGAGGTGGGTCTCTGTCTCTCCTGTTGTAGTTGTTCCACTTTGTATAAATAATTAAATATGCATTAGGCTGGAGAGAGAGAACATGAATGACTCTGTAGCCCCAACTGAGCTAAAGACTATAAGGAAGACCTCCTCCTCTTCTTCTCTCCCCCAGCCATTTTGTATGGAGTTGGACATGTGATACTGCCTTTCTTGAAAGAAATGGCTTAGGTACCTAAGGCACCTGATTCCAGGAAGAACGTTCCCAGTTGTGGATCTAAAAAAGTGTTTGCTGCCTCCCTCCAGTTTGGATTTAGGTGCTTAACTCACTTGGATGGGCACAGTATAGGACACACCCCTCTCATCAGCACCTGCTAGTGGCTAGTTTATGTGGATTCCCTCTTAATTCTGGCTTTTGTAATTCACATTTGTAGGTGTCAGTGGTCCCCTTGCATTGTAAAAGGACCCTACGTGCCTAGCCCAGGGTTTGTGGATTTCAATGTGGGGTTGTCTACATTGTGTTTTAAAATCCATGGCAATATGTCTCAGAGCCTGAGTTGAGAGATTCGGACTTGCATTACAGTGCTAAAAATGTGTATACACATTGCAGTTCAGGCTGGAGTGTGAGCTCTGAAGCCTACCTCCCTTCCCTGGCTTTAGAGCCCAAGCTCCCACTTGAGCTGCAATGTCGACACAGCTGTTATTAGTGCTGTAGCATGAGCCCAAGTTTGTAGACCCAGACTCTGAGACTCACTGCATCAGGTTTTAAAATGCAGTGTAGGCGTACTTTGGGTGGCTAGTGAATAAACCAGTCAATCAAGCTCTCTAAAAATGGAAGAAGCTCCCTCAATACAATGTGTTCTGTGGAGGGAGAGGCTCCTTGTCATACTTCTTAACTGTGGTCTAAAACATCCTTCCTGTCGACTCATCCCTCGCTTCACGCTCCAGTATTAGTGCTGATATGTTCTCCATATTCCTCATAATTTGACTTGAGACAGAACTATCGTTGATTCCTATCGACAGCCATGAAAGGGTTGGCACCAGGCTGTGCTAACTCTTAGAAGTTGCACAGGTAAGGTGGGTTTGGCTGGATGGAATGACTGAGAATAGATAACTTTTTGGCAACTGAGGCAAATCTTTACATTAATTAAATAAATAGAAATTAAGATTCCTTGGAGTTGAATAAGTGGGCAGCATTAACAAATTGTTAACTTGATAAATATAACTCCACAGCAGTCTACAAGTCTAAACCTTTGCCTTGACACAGGTTGACATGCCACAGAACTAGTATCTGTCAGGGAAGAAGGGAGGATATCTTTGGAGGGCCTGGAAGCAGCAGAGAGATGCAGCTGGATTGGGTCCTTTGACAGAATTTCAGCTTTTTCTCAGCATTTCTCATATATCTATATTTTGAAATGTTCCAAAAGGCTAGCTCTGGGTAGGTGAAATCTGTTCTTTGGAACTGTGTTTTCTCTGCTGAAAAAGTCTTAGAAACGAATATTTGAATTAGCAACCCACAATTTAAAAAAACACCATTTTTGTGTGTTAGGTGAAATATTGATTTCCATTCATTTGGATTCCATTCATATGGCTTCTGTGTCATTTAACAAATGCACTACTTGCTGATTTATCAGAATTGACCTCTTCAGACTGAAAGATCCAAGACAAATTGCAATTGACAGTATTATAAAGGAATTTAAATTATTTTCTTTCATGAGCAATCTGAAAAATTGATGCACAATTGATGTTAGTTGTAAAGGAACTGGGGTTTTACAAGAGCATACATAGGAACCAAGTAACAGAATAAATAGTTGAACGAAAGCAATTTTAAGCACTTTTTTATACAATGTTTAATTACATCCCAATAATTTTTAAGTTTTACACAGGGAGGTCTTCTAGAAATATCAATTTTATACGAATAAGATGTCATTAAAATGCATGAAACAAATTCCTTGCTTCAAAGCTGTGACTTTGTCAAAAATATTATGCTATCTCTATGACCTTTGTTTTAAAGCACTAATGTATTGGGAAAAGCTCTGAGAAAATGTGTTTAGCTCAGCAACCACTTGAGCCACTTGGTAAGACTCCATTTAAGCTTAATTTCCTAATTGAATTTAGAGATGGTCCCTGCCAAGCAATGTTTTGAAACTAAATCTGTTTAAAACATTTTTCAGAGTTCCTAATGCTGAATTCACGTTATCGTAAAAGGTAACTGTCTTTTTTTAACTCTGGAGTATCAAATCTAAGCAATAAAAATATTCAGGTTTTTTTTTTCCATACTACAACATAAATGTGTGAGGAATATATATGTTAACAATTTAAAATTAAGTATTCGATCCTAAAGAGTTTAGTATAATAACCATTTTGATTTATATGAAATTTTGTATTGTTTCTGTGTTATGAGCATATGCTGTTTGCTTGAAGTCACTGTAGGTATCTGAGCCTTATGGTATCCCGGTAGGGATAGAGGTCTGTCTGCCTCTGTCTCTGTCTCTGTCTCTCTCTGTCATCCCCTCTTCTCTCCCCCCAATACATACACACATACCAAATGAAAGCATCCATCGTGAAACTCTTTTTAGTAGGAATTTTAATCTTAGGATTCTAAGGGAATATCCATTAAATTTAAAGCATAAAAATCCCTTTAATTATCTTTGTTAAATCATTATGCTAATGGATTTAAACTTTTAACAGCAAATAAAGAAGCTGGATTTTATGAGTTACAGTTATCAAAGCAGAAATATATTAAATTTCTGGGTACAAAATGACAAAATAGACATAGCTGTGATAATGATATTTATAGAATTTATTTTTTTCAGAATGGTAACTACATTTTATGAAAAATATAGTGTACTGTATAAGAATGGGATGTGGAGCAGGAGACTTCACCCAGCCCACCTCCAGCCTCCCTAGTACAAGTGAGCAAGGAGAAGAAGCCATGGCAGTAAGCTATTGGTAGTAGGACGCTGCTCCAACTCATGAACTTACACTTCTCCTACTCTGAGGTAAAGGGCACAGGAGTATGGCATTGAGCAGGAGATGCCACACTACCTTGCTCTTGGCTTGAGAACTCTTCTATCCAAACCATTGGGAAGCAGGAAAGAAAGCTGCAAAGATCAACTGTTGGCCCAAATACCAGGGAGACTAATCTATACTTGCATTTCTCTGGGATTATTTTGAATGCCTCTTTCTGTTTCTTCACATGTGTTTTGTATTACGTCTGATGAAGAGACAGACATGGACTGTTGGCCTGTGATAGTATGGGGATGTGTCATCTACAAGGTCAGGTTTCTGAACTGAAGTAAGAAGGAGGGGAATGATTTTAAAACAAAATACAGGAATTGAACAGGCATACTGTCATGCTGTCTGAAGTGGTTCACAACTTAAAGTGCCAATCTCAGGTCAGACTGCCAGAAAACAGGGCAGACTGTCTCCATGCCGGCGGCATGCCAACCAGCATCAGACCTGTTTTGCCTCTCAGTCCTAGAATCTCCACTGGTTCAAGAGTTTGCTGGTGCCATGACTTCTACCACCTCAACCTTCATTGTACCTTCTGGCCACATTGCAGAACCACTGGGCTCATTGGCACCACATCTCACACCACCCAGACCTCAAACTGTGGAGTTGAGGCAGACGCCAGGCTGGCATTGAAGGCTCCCTAGATGTTGGTGTATCCTGTGGCACCATCACTTCATCAAGATTGGTACTACCCTTAGTCTTTGTTCTGGAGCCTCCTGGTACCAGCTGGGAGTATGTCTCATTAGGTACTGCCAGTGCTGATCCCCCATTCCTCTTCAGCATGATGGCACCCCCACTTTTTGGATGAGTCTGTGTGTTTGCTCTATCAGGGTTGGCTCCCCGTTGTCACCAGAAGAGAACCTCTGAGACTCCTTGTTGAGAGGAAGAGATCTGACAAAAAGAAGATCCAGATCGAGGTCATTCTCTCCCTCATCATCTGATAGCTGCCAGAGATTGCCCTCAGATCACCACCAGTTTATCTATGCCAATGCCATCTACTGCACTACCAAGCTCAATCCTTCTCAGAAATCGACAAGGTCTTGAATGATGATTATGAAGCTCATGGCAGACTATTGTAGTCGATGACACCTTCAGCTGAGCTTTTCCAAGACTGTTCTAGTGTGTTTCATCTGTGTAATGCAAGTGTAAGCCAATTATTTTCCTCAATGGCCAATTCCTGCAGCATGATCCAAACCCAGTTTACTTCAGTATGACATCGGATAAGTCATGAATGATCACAACCCCTTGAGGAAGATGGAAGCCAAAGTCAGCACTTGGAACAACCTGCTCAGAAGATTGGCCTGTTCAACCTGTGGTGCGCGTGCCCAGATACTTAGAACACCAGCCCTTGCCCTCTGCTTTTCAACAGCAAAGTACTGTGCTCGTGTCTGGTGTCACTTGTCTCACATGAAGCTGGTCGATGTGGAGCTAAACAAATCTATGCGTCTTGTTACCGGAACTTTACAGGCCATGGCTACTGATACTTAGTAACATAGCACCATTCCATATTCACTGTGAGAAGGCTTCTGTCATGCTGCTGGCTGAGATCCATGAGAATAGTGACCTGCCTTTATACGCAGACCTCTTCAACCACCCACCACATCACCAGTCTTCTAGATGCCCTTTATGGTCATTTATGCCACCACAGGACGTGAACATGGGAATTCAAGTGGTCAGCAATAATCACTCTCTCATCAGTGACCCAACCATCTGTCCACCAGGTTTTGATCTGCTAAGATACCAATGGTCATCTCTGAATCAGTTTTGAACCAGACAGGGCAACTGTGTAGTCAATCTCTTTAAATGAATTTTTTTTCTAATGACCCGCAATGCAGCTGTGGTCAGCTTCAGACTGTCGCATATCCTGGGCAACTGCCCAGTGACTTATTTTGACAGTGGGCTACCAGCTTTCCACCAAGCTGAAAATGATACCATCAAATGGCTGCGCACATTGCGCATACGCCTATACCATGAGTACCAAAATCAGCATCTGTCTTTCAGTCAGGACAGAGGCTCTTGGCCCAGGGCCTCCTGGCCACCAATGGCTTATCTGTATGCCCAGTGGCTTCATTGGACTCTTTGGGATGCTCCACTGTCCTTAAGGTCAAATTTCTTGATCCCACTCCAGAGCGAGATCTCTGATCCTGACAATGGCTCTCACTACCAAACCATCTCAGCTCCAAGAGCTGGACCTCCAGGACTATACTGACCAGATGCTGTGGTGCAAGAACAGGACCCATTGTCAGCACAGCAAACCATCTCTCTGCCTCCCTTGATGACTCCGTGGTGCCATAATCTTTCCCTTCCTTGGTATCCAAGGACTTTAAGGCATTTCAGGACCTCCTGAGGCATATGGCCACTACCTTGGGTATTTAAGGGGATTCTTGCAGGAGAATATGCATAAACTGTTCGATATTCTCCAACCTTCACGTCTGGGAAGAGTAGCCCTCTCAGTATATGAGGCTGTCTTGGAGCTTGCAAAGGCCCTTTGGAAAACTCAAGCTTTGTTGCCTCCAAAAGAGATGTGGTACTTTGTCCCTGTGCAGGTCCCCCAGGTACCTAACTCTCTGGTGGTAACTGCAGCAAATAACAGGGCATTGCAGGGGAGGTAAGTGCATCCCTAAGGACAGAGTGTCCAAGAGGCTGGTCTTAATGGGGAGGAAGTTTTATCTCGCCTGAAAATGTGCATCTCAAACCAGCAGGCGTTGCTGTATAAATATGACTTTGTCAATTTGGTGGCCATGTCTAAGTTCACATATGCAGAAGGCCATGTAGTGGTCAAGACCTCATTGCAGACTCAGCTCTGGATGTGGTGGATGCTGCAGTCAGAGTTATGGTGTCAGATGTGACAATGTGTGGCACTGATGGCTGGGTTTTGTTTTCAGGAAAAAAAATGATGAAACCCTGCACTCTTTTAAAGACTGCTGGGCTACTTCACATTTTTTGAGAGTATATACTCAGGCCATAAAAAGAAGCCACTATAGCAGTTAGCAATAATAGGTGTCATGCCATTTGCAGTTATTTTTCAGACAGGTCTCCCTTCCTGTAAGGCAGCAGAACTACTCCTGGAAAGGCTACAGATCCAAGAGGAGAAGGTCCTCCAGATCTGGGTTTAACCAACCATCTCATTCCCCCCATCTGGCATTCAGCAAGCACCCATCTTGACTTCTGTCCAGGACAGCAATCCAGTAGTAATCTCTCCTCAGTCTTCCCTGTTCAGAGAGACAGACTTGTTTTTACAGTGTCTGGGATTCACTTACCATGGACAACTGGGTCCAAAGCATGATCATATCAGATTATGCCATACATATCCTCTCTATCCCTCCTCCCCAACTTCTATCCAGTCCTCCTCATGAGACACTGTTCCTCAAGTAGGTTCAGTCTCTACTGGCTTTGGAGGCTGTAGAGGTCCCTTTCAGTGTCAGGGGTAGGTTTTCTACTCCTGGTATTTCCTGGTTTCTGAGCCCAAAGGAGGGATAAGACCTATCTTGACCTCCACAATTTCAACAAATACATCAGATATGTGAGCTATCCACCACACCTTAAATCAACACAACTGGTTTGCCCCCCAGGACCTGCAGGAGGCTGATTTCCACAATTCTCTGAACAGGAGGTTTCTCCAGCTTGTTGTGGTGGACCAGCATTACCAATACACCATGCTGCCTTTCAGTCTGTCTTCTGGTTGTGGTGACTGTGTGTTCCTCAGGAAGAGGGGAATTCATACCTGCCTTTATCTAGACAATTAGTTGCTGAGGGGGAGTCCAGAGAGGAAATCCTTTGTCATCTCCAGTTGACACTATGCCTACTTGATTTTTTAGGCTTCATCCTAAACAGCTGCCATTCAACATTGGTTCCAACTCAAAATTGAGTCCATTGTGGCACTGGTAGAATCTAAGAGTTTGAGAGCATTTCTCCTGACCTAGCCATTCCAGGTGATTTGCCTCCTTATTAGGAACTGCAGTCTCAACCCTCAACCACATCCCAAGTATGCCTGAGGTGGCTAGGCCACATGGCTGCATGTACTCAGGTAGTCCAATTTGCTAGGCAGAGTCTATGTCGTCTTCAGATGTGGCTGAAGTTGGTCTGTCATCCAAATAGTCATCCCTTGGACACACTGGTCCAACTTCCTGAACCGACTGTGGACTGCTTATGGTGGTGGATGGTTCAGGACAATGTGTGCCAGGGCATTGCCTTCACTCAGTTTCCGCTGAGCAGGACTGTTGTCACCAATGCTTCCTTAATAGACTTCAGAATGCATCTGGGATTGCTAGAAGTTCATGGCTAGTGGTTGGAACAGGAAGCTTCTCTGCATATCAATGTCCTGGAGCTTTGTGTCGTCTACAATGTCTGTCAGACCTTTAAAGATCACATCAAGGACTCAGCAGTTCTCATACTATTCAACAACATCACTGCAGGGCTGGCCTTACCATGAGGTGAACTGAGGCGGCCGCCTCAGGTGCCAGACTGGAGCGGGGGGAGGAGGGCTGCCACTCGGGCCCAAGGTGTAGAAAATTGTGTATGTTGCTGATGCATATGAATTCTCTCTGCTCTAGATGCACAGAGATGGTGGAGTGCTGTGCTGGAGGAAGGAGGGCACAAGAGACATAACAGGCAGACAGGAGAAAAGGTGAGAGGGAATAACAGAAAGCAGCAGGAGCTGCAGGGAGAGAGGATGAGGAGGAGCCTCTTGTGAACCTCTCTAGCACCCCCAGGAGCCTGGAGTAATTAACACCAGCTTCTCAGGAAGCTTCCTGTTTCCTGCAGCTTCCCTGAACTCACTTGAAGAGAACAGAAAGTCAACTGAAGTAGTAGAAGCCAGTTAGGCCCTTAAGACGCTGGTATCTTCTCTCAGGCCCTGCTACCAGCCTGCTTATTTGTCCCCTTCGATTGAGTGTTGAGAGCCACTATAGCTGGCACAGACCAGCAGTCATGAGTGAAAGAAGAAAACACCCCTCTCGGGCAGCATTCAGAAAAAGAAAGAAAAGTTTTCTTTGTTTTCTATCTAAGCAGGAAGGATCTCTCCTGAGATACACAGACACAAATGTTCACGGTGAGCCTTCCAGCCCCAGTGAGGATGTGAGTGGTGAGGAGGTGCCTGATCTTCCAGTTAGTCAGACTGCAGGTGACCTGGCAGCTACTGCAGCATCTATATCTCCATCTCAAATGGATGTAACCATGCACATTCGCGAAGAAAAGTGTAGACCAGAGAGGAGTGTGTTGGAGGCGCAGGAAACAGCGGCTGCTCAGTTTAGTTCCTTAAGTCTAGATGATCCAGGACCTTGGACCCACTTGAGCAGTAGCCTGAGGGACTTCCTTGTACTGCATGGGCCACAGCAAGTGAAAAATTTCATGTTCCCCAAAGACAATGAACATAGAAGTTTCCATCTAACACATTACTGGTGTGAAATCCCCAATGGTGACAAAGTGGAGAGGCCATGGCTTATGTACTCAAAAACCCAGAAATCTGCATACTGTTTTTGTTGCAAACTCTTCCAGTCTAATATTCCAGCCACACTGGGTTCTACAGGAACAAAGCACTGGAAAAATCTGACTAGAAATCTGGCACTCCATGAGAAGGCAGCAAATTGCCAGAGAGCATTCCATAGGTGGAAAGATTTCCATAGGTGGGAAGAGTTTAAGTAGAGACCATAGATGATCAGCATCAAGAGAATCAGATACTCTTTACTGGCAAAATGTTCGGAAAAGGCTCGTGGCCATTGAGAATGCTTGCTACCCAAAACCTAGCACTGTGTGGCACTTCAGATCAGCTGTATGTGCCAAACAATGGAAACTTCCTTAAAATTGCGGACCTGATGGCTGAGTTTGATGCTGTATTCCAGGAGCATCTAAGTAGAATCACCACCCAAGAAATGTGCACACAACACTACCTTGGAAAAACAGTTCAAAATGAGAACATACAGTTACTGGCAACAAAAGACAAATGGAAAATAGTGGCAGATCGGAAGTCAGCAAGATATTACTCTGTTATTCTGGACTGCACACCTGACATCAGCCATATGGAATAAAATACTTCAATGGTGTGTTTTTTGTAACAACAACAGAACCTAGTGAAAATGTCCCTGCAATGGTGACTGTCAGAGAGCATTTTCTAGAATGTATTGACATTGATGATACTACAGGAACTCGTATGACAAATGTGCTTCTTAAAAAGCTGGAAGGTACGAGAATTGTGATAGCTGACATGAGAGGTCAGGGCTATGATAATGGTGCCAACATGAGAGGAAAGAACAGAGGAGTGCAGACACAGATCTGAGAGTGAAACCCTCGAGCTTTTTTTGTCCCATGCAGTTCTCATTCATTGATCTTGGTGGTCAGTGATGCAGCATCCAGCTTCTAGTGAGGCTGCTGAATTTTTTAATGCAATTCAAAGCATCTATGTAGTTTTCTCTGCATCAACTAATCTATGGCAAATTTTGAAGCAACACCTGGGAACATCCTCTCTGACACTGAAACCACTGAGTGACACGATGGGAAAGTCGAGTGGAGACGATCAAGCCTATCAAACACCAAATTGGGAAGAGAGATGATGCCATAGTTGCATTATGGAGGATAATGCTATGACAGGAACTGTTCATGGGAGAACAGTGGCAGAGGGAAATGGAATCACCAGAAACATACATCACTTCAAATTTCTTTGTGGCTCAGTGTTGTGGCATGACATACTGTTTGAAATAAATATTGTAAGCAAGAGACTCCAAGATGTTGACCTTGATATATCTGGAGCAATGGAATAAATGGACAAAGCAAAGTCATACCTACAGTCTTACCGGTCAGATGAGGGATTTCTGAAGAGTGCACAGAAGTTGGCAGAGGAACTTCACACTGAAGCTATTTTCCCACCCATTCAAGAATAAAAGAGTCACCGAAGAAATGACATTTTGATTACAAGACACGAGATAATCCCATAAGAGACCCCAAACAACAGTTCAAAGTTGAATTCTTTAACCAGGTGCTAGATTGTGCAATACAGTCAGTTGAAGAACATTTCATGCAGCTCAAGGAACACAGCAGTATATTTGGGATGTTGTATGATATTCCAGAACTCCTCCCTATACCTGAAGAAGACCTACACCAGGAATGCAGGTCACTAGAGACAGTGTTGACCCCTGATGACATGCGCGATATTGATGCGAGTGATTTAGGTGATGAACTGAAAGCCCTTTCAAGATACATTTCAGCAGGATCACCTCCAAAGGCTGTTCTGGAATATATGTGCACAAATAAGAGGACCACCCTCTTTCCAAATGTTTTTGTTGTTCTGTGCATACTTCTAACACTTCCTGTAACAGTTGCCAGTGGAGAACACAGCTTCTCCAAGCTGAAATTAATAAAAAACACATCTGCGCTCCACAATGACACAGGAGAGGCTGGTCGGCCTTGCAACCATCTCAATAGAGCATGAGCTGGCCCAGACCGTGGACCTTCAGCAGGAAGCAGTTCAAATCTTTGCAACCAAGAAGGCACGGAAAGCACCATTTTGATTATTTATACAGATAAAAATGTCAGTGTTTACTATACACACAAGAAAATATACATTTGCTGTTCAGGAGTTTGAAAGTTCAGTGTTACTTAAAATTTTTCAACAAGGCATTTTAAGTTGTTAGTTCTCATTTATTGAGGTAGGTAGCAGAGCAGTACCACGAGAGCAGTAGAACAGGAAAAATGCGGAATTGAGACCTTTCAAAGTTTTGGCCCAAGCGAAGGGGCATGGGGGCGTCATTTGAGCTCCCCGCTTTAGGTGCCAAACTGTTGTGGGCCGGCCCTGTATCACTGTGATGTAATATGTGAACAGATGAGGGAACACAGTCCAATTGTCAGTAGGCGATCAGGCTCTGGTAGTTTTGTGTCAAAGAGAACATTATACTTGTGGTCAGTCACTCACCAGAATCACCCGATGGATCACCTCTTCGGAAATTTTTTCCAGAGACATGAATGGATCCTGAAGCCCAGTATCCTGCGGTCCATTTTTGCAGTTTGGGACAGCCCAACAATTGACCTGTTTGTCATGAGAAACAGCAAGCAATGCTGACTGTTTTTGCTCCTGAAGAGTTCTCACTCCAGGCTCCTTGTCCAATGCTTTTCACCTGAGCTGGTAATCGCCGCTTGTGTATGCTTTTCCTCCTAATCCAATTATTCCAGAAGTCATTCTCAAGATGGAATTGGACTGTGCCCAGCTCATTATCATTGCTGCAGCATGGCAGAGACAATGTCGATTCTCCGTTTGTCCTTCCATATCTTTTCCTCTTCATCCTGCCCTGATTTCCTGATTCATCATCACAGTCATATTTTGCATCCAGCACTCATATCCCTAAATCTCACAGTGTGGATGCTGCATGGTTAGATGAGGAGGAGGAAAGATGTTCTGAAGTGATCTGGCAAGTCTTGCTCAATAATAGGAAGTCCTCCAGCAGAGTGACCTGTTTGGCCAAGTGGAAGTAGTTCTTGATATGGGTATTAGCCTGGTGCTGTGATTGGAAGCTGACTTGTATCCAGGGCCTCTTGGAATACCTTTTACACCTTCAGTCTTCTGGTCTCATGCTTACTTCATTGAGAGTCCATTTGGTGGTGATTTTGTGTTTTTCGCCCATCCATGGGAAGTCAGCATTTTCAAACCCCATGAAACTGAGATTCTTGAAAGGAGTCACTCATTTCCACCCGCCAGTTAAAGAACTGATTGCTTTGTGGGATCTTAATACTGTCTTAGAGGCTCTCATGGGGCCTCTGGCAACTTTTTTTTTCTCCTTTCTCTGTCAAAAAACTGCCTTCCTTGTGGTGATGTCTGCAAGGGGAAGTGTGATTTGCAGTCTTTGAAGGCAAAGCCTCCTTGCATGCAATTTTCTAAGAACAAAATAACCCGGCAGCTGCATCCTAAGATTTTATCCAAAGTGGTTTCCCAGTTTTGCTTGAACCAAGCTGTATATTTACCAATGTTCTTCCCTAAGTCATACTCAACCCCAAAGGCACAAACTCATCACACAGTGGATGTCAGGTGATGTTTAGCTTTATATCTAGACAGGACCAAACCTTTCCACTCCTCATCCCATTTGTTTGTCTCATATGCAGTATACATGAAGGGTGAAGTGGTCTCTTCATAAATTGTCTTTGGGTGGATAACTTCCTGCATCATGCCAACATAAGAATTAGCCCAGGCTATGCCTCCTTAAAGGGTGCGAGCTCATGAGACCCCAAGCAACATTGTCAGCATTTCTAAGTGACAGTCCTATATTGAACATTTGCAGGGATGCCAGTTGGTCTTCTGTGCATAATTTTACAAACCACTATGCTATTGTTGCTCGATCCAGATCAGATGTGAATTTTGGAAAGGCAGTCCTGCAGTCCTTGTTTAAATAGACTTCAAGCCCCACCACTTATGAGTACTGTTTTGTAAGCTACCGAAGTAGCAAGAAGAAAAATGGCTACCTACCTGTAACTATTGTTTTTTGAGATGTTATGCAGACATGTATTCCAGGACCTACTCTCCATCCCCTCTGCTTCAGAGTTTGTTCTTCTTACATTTGGGTTGAAGGAACTGAAGAGGTTGCAGAAGCACTGTCCTTATGGGTAGTGCTAGGCACAGTTCTTTGGCTCCAGTGTGCCTGGTGTGGTCACACCTAAGTGGAATACATGCTGCATCACATCTTGAACAACAGTTACAGGTAGGTAACCTTTTTTTGCTTCATCTGTTCATTCTAACATGTTTCAACTTAAATTTTACATGTTTTTACCATAATTCAGCAGCCATTGTGTGTGTGAAACTTCTGTAGATTTCAGTGGGAGTCTTGTAAACAGACCTCTGTGGGATCAGGAACAGACCTCTGATTATAAACTGGTTGGGGCAACTGTGAGCCCTAAAACTTATGGACCTGTTACATTAAGGCCAAGTTTTGAAACTTGAATGTCTGATTAAGCACCTAAATCCATGTTTAGCACCTAAATGAAAGCTCTGAGCACCTATAGGTCCCATTGACATCAATTAATTTATACTCAGCAGTTAGGACTTATTAAATCTAAAGATAAAACAAATCAATAAACCCTTGGTGGGGGCAATGGGAGTGATGTGTATATAAGAATATTTAGAAAAAACCTACAATAATTTGCCTAGGAATTGGTTAAGGATGAGTCACTGCAATCTAAAGGGCACCTTAAGAAACTCAGGATGACAAATGAAAAGTATATGAAAAGAAGGGAAAATGTAGACTGGCAGGTAAACCAGACTGACAAATATGTAGGTGTACACTAACACAAATCAAAACATTCCTTTTTTTACTTGTTTAAGCTTTATGATAATGTTCTAAAATGTACAAAAGTGCACAAGTCACTTAACTGAAGTCCTAGAAAGATGTGGGGCCAGATTTGGCTCCTTTGTTTAAGGCATCCAGATACTGGCAAAGAGGAGAGCTCATAGCTGGTGTAAGGCAGGCATAGCCAGTTCCTGTGTCCTTTGTCCCTACCCATCTTAATGCAGGGGGTGTGACTAGAGCAGTGCTGCAGTCTCAATTATCAGCTGGTGGATGTTCACTTGGGGACCATTGCCAGTTGGCATAAGTTAGAGTAGCTGCTAAGACGCTCTAATCTACACACGATAGTATACTGGAACTGCAGAAGGCAGAGAATCCAATAGCTATAACAGATACTCCTGACAGCCTGCTCGCCCCTGCTGTACTGAGAGAATCTAGTCTGTTTCTTATCCCATAGATTTTAGTTTGCTTTATCTGTGATACGACGTGTGAAGATGACACAGTAGGGGAGGGATGAGAGAGATGAAAAGGGCAACAGCAATATGATTTTTGTCCGATTGCACATATTATATGTAGATGGCTTGGTGGTTCAGTTAATTTTTCTATGTAAAAATAAGATATACCTTTTTCATCTTTGGAAATTTTAAACAATTTTAAGTGAAAGTAGCACAGAAGAAAAATAGCACAGGCAGTGGCAGTGCAGTGTTCTCTCATACTGCTCTGTTAATCTGTTTGAGAGAGATCCCCCTGAGGTGACAGGTATGTGCCATACTGTAACTGCATGCAAAATCTTTGGGGACCATATTGTATTGAGTGTCTGAATAGTTTATGTATGCAACTGTGGAGGAGGGGGTTGCCACAGCTCCACCAGGAACTAAGGAAAGTAGGGGGTGATTAAGGTGAATCACTCAGGTTGTCACACAACCTCCCCTCCCCCTCCCACACACACACCGTAGAGAGATACACCCCCTGGGAAGCCTTTCATACGCTGGTTCAAACTGGATTTTCCAGAAATAAACAGACAAAGGAAGTGCCCTTGGCATGAAAAAAATAGGTTTAAAAACTGACTCACGACTTTCTTTCTGATCCAGTAAATGGACAGGGCCTTCTGTTTAAGGGGGCCCTCAACCCTTGTGGAAGGGTTGGAAAGACTTTGGCCTGCTAGGGCCCCGATAAAACTGATGGGTAACTTCTGTTATGTTTAGTGTGTGTTTAAATCTGTTTATTGGTTTTTATATGTTATCTCTGTAATGCTTTGTCTTACGAATAAATGTGCTTGCTTGGAAAGAGCTGTGTGGTAACTTGTAAACTGCTAGCAACACACTAGGCATCAGAAAGAAAGCAACGTGCAAGTGCTGGCCTCTAGGCAGAGAGGCTTCCTGGGAGTGTCAGAGGGGATGGTAGGGGGCTGTGGAGCCTTAACACCTCCAGTCAGATGGAAGTGGGACAAGGGTCCATGACCAGACACAGCAGATGGCTGGAAATCTGAGTGAGAACTCCTGTACGGCCTATGGAGGGGGAAATACAGATGCAGTTACTCTGAAGCTGTGACAGAGTAATTTTGTCTTCTGGCCTTTTTTACGCTTTTTCCCCTGTTTGTGATGGTGTGTTTTGTGTGGCAATTACTGTGAGGTGTACTGAGATCCTTGGAACTAACCTGGTATAACAAACTCATGTCACATAAACCAGCAAAGAGCTGGTTATCAATTATTACTAATTTTCAATTATTAATAATTTTCTGCTACTAATGAGTTAGAATTGGTTTTTGATTTAAAAAGGTTCCATGTTTCATTGTCAGCCTTTACACAAACTTTACCATTCCGTTCTGCATATCCTTTCATCTATATGAAATTTTAATACCATTCCATGATATTTAACAGGCTGAGAATTGCCCCCTTCCTTTACACACACATTGTTCACTCTATTTTTTAAAACCAGTTTTCTCTCAACTTCTCTCTACTCTAGCTTTTTGTCTTGGTTTGCCATTCTGTTGCTGTCTTTGTACACCTGTAATATGTGTGTTTATTGCTTCTGTTTTGTGAACTCTGCAAGAGACCAACTGAAACAAACTAATCAGAGATGTGCCTGCACTGCAAAGTTTGCATCTGCATTAAGTTGGTATCAATGGTTCTTGTAATTTTCACGTATTTGTTAACAGTTCAAAGCACAGTATAAAAGAGTAACAGGGAGGTTAAGGTGCTAATTTGGTCAGAAAAGCTTTTATGCAAGGTGGCCTTAGAAAAGATAAACACTACAATATTAATCTCTGATGGCCAAATTCTCATTCTGCAAGTACTACCCAGCTAAAATATTGCCCCAGCAAGTATATAGGGACTGATAAAGACAAAATTCATTCCCTGCAACTCAGAAATTGGACCTGCGGCACTCTCACAAATGAACAGTGCAGTGGGAAGGGAACAACCAGACAAGTCCTCCTGTTTCCAATGCTCCCAGCAAGCTACATAGAAGATTGTGGTTCAGTGATTTTGCACGGCATAGGGACTCACTAGCTGCGCGCCTATTACACCTATTGCCATTCTGAGGGCTGGAAATGTGGCATCCCTTCTCTGGTTTACATAATCAATGTCTGTGTGAGACTGTAGCATTTTCTCCTGAATAAGTTGGTTTTGAAATTTCACTTTAGTTTTCTTGAAAATTGCAGGGTTCTCTGCATTTAATGTTTATAATCATTGCTTTGCATATTTATATTTTGATAGTAAACACAGAATAAAGCCTAGAAATCACCATCAAAATTCAGATCTCAAACTAAAGTGTTTATTATATTAAAAGTAACATCCTGACACTTGAAGTTGTAAAAAACACTAACATATAATTTATTAGGAATGTACAATTTTAAAATTGCAGGGGGAGGGAACAGCCATTTCTTTGAAGAAATAATACTTAAATAGTGTTATATAAAACACACACAGCGCCGCTGGATGAAAATCAACTCCGGAGAGGCAGTTCTGCACACAGCATTCCATTATTCTGTAGTACTATGTCCCCAGCGGAGGGGGGTGGGGGTGGGGGCAATACGATTAATGAATAATAGTATTTGAATATTCAGATTGGAGAAGGTATGAAAGTTTTTAATTGCCCAAATCTCTTCTATCCCAGATATTGTTGTTACAGTCACAGTTACCAGACAAATGCCATGTTTGACCCCCTCCTGGTCTTATTGACTGCACCCCTTATCAGGACCTTAGCTGTTACCTGGCTCCAGGTAGAATTGTGCATTTCTCCCACTCTGGGACTGTGGTCTGCATTGCAGTACACTCAGACCCTACAGTTCTGTTCCCTCTGGGATAATGATAATGGTAATCAGTGACCAAAAAGCTTTCTTAAAGCAATGTATCATTTATTTAGAACAAACACATTTCAGAGAAAACAGACTGGATACAAATCTAGCTTTTCATTACAGCTTACCATTCCCTGGGGCTTAGAGGGCCCAAGTTCTTTAGATTCCCTCCATGGCGGGGGGAGGGAGAAGAGGAGAGCTGGTATCCCTGTCAGAACTCACTGACAACACTCAAGACATCCCCTGGCAAATCACCCCCCTTCATGGGAATCAGGATACTTTTTAACTGTTTATGGCCGTTTCATCTGTTAGATCTCAACATTTTCTTTTAAGTGTATGTAGGGATGTCCTTATCTGTAGCCTTTGTGTTGCCTTAATTTCTGCATCTTCATATAGTATCACAAGAAAGCAGGGGGAGTGATTGCGCCAAGAGTCCATACAGGCAACTTTATAAACTTTTGATTACATTATACTGTGTTTATATGTCATATTCAGAAGGTTGAGTATTATATCAGTAGCAGGTTGGCAACATTCTACTCATACAAAATTGAACACCCTTGTCCCGCCCCCTGCCCTGCCCCTCCTCCTAGGCCTTGCACCCTGCTCACTCCATCCCCTGGTCCCTCTGTCGCTTTCTCTCCCCACCTTCATTCATTCGCTCATTTTCACCAGGCTGGCTCAGTGGGTTAGGTGTGGCTCTGGCTGGGGGTGCAGGCTCTGGGGTGGTGCCAGAAATGAGGAGTTCAGGTTGCAGGAGGGAGTTCTGGGCTGAGGCAGTGGGTTGGGATGCCGAAGGGGATCAGGGGTGCAGGCTCTGGGCAGCACTTACCTTTGGCAGCTCCCAGAAGCAGCTGTCCCCCGTCTGGCTCCTATGCGGAGGTGTGGCCAGGAGGCTCTGCATGCTGTCCCATCTGCAGGTGCGCCCCTGCAGCTCCCATTGGCCAGGAAGCCGGCACTTGATGTGAGGGCAATGTGCGGAACCCCCTGGCTGACCCTATGTGTAGGAGCTGGAGGGGGGATATACCGCTGCTTCCAGAAGCCATGCAGAGCCACAGCAGGAAAGGGAGCCTGTCTTAGCCCTGCTGCGCTGCTGACCAGACTTTTAATGCCTCAGTCAGTGGTGCTGACTGAAGCCACCAGGGTTTCTTTTTGACCAGGCATTCTGGTCAAAAACTGGACACCTGGCAACCCTAATCAGTGGTGGAGAGTGAGCATATGCACCCAAGGTGGTTGTTATCTGTTTGCAATTATCTTGAAGAGACTGATTTATAATTGATTACATTCAGTTTGTACATTTTATTTCCCAGTCACTGAACACAGTAAGATCACTTGGTACAATTACACTATGTAAATGGAAAACACAACTTATCTGATAATTTATAAGGATCAGAATGGGCAAATAACTAACTTTGGTCCTAAATGCTCCCCTGTATTTTAACCCTTCAGTTGTAATATACCACTAAAATCAGATTTTAGTATATCCAATCATAATCAAAAGCAATTGTTATGAAAGTTCATTATTTTCTAATTTTGTAGCCATGTTGGTCCCCGGATATGAGAGACACAAAGTACCTGAGGTAATATCCTTTATTGGACCAACTTCTGTTGTTGAGTGAGACAAGCTTTCACGGGCTGGAGAAGGAAGAAGAGCTCTGTTTTATCTCAAAAGCTTGCATGTTCCCCCAGCAGAGGTTAGTCTTAGAAAAGATGTGTGTCTCATTATTGTCTAGGAAAGTTATTCAGTGATCTTATAAGCACATTGCCAACTTTCACATGGTAAATAAGCACCCCAACTTTCACAATAAGCCAAAAATCAAGCTAATCGCATTTCAAAACATTG
Organism: Lepidochelys kempii; assembly: GCF_965140285.1. Classification (NCBI taxonomy): domain Eukaryota; kingdom Metazoa; phylum Chordata; order Testudines; family Cheloniidae; genus Lepidochelys; species Lepidochelys kempii. The sequence continues at coordinate 183,833,889 of NC_136380.1, forward strand.
CCAAAACAAGCCAATCTCTAAGAACCCCAACACTCTGTGACTAGATTCCCCTGGCGTGCAGTCTGGGACTGTAATGGGCCCGCTGTGTAATGGGCCCACTGTGACGCTCTCCCCCACTTGCCCCTGCTTGCTGGGAGCTGATCAAAAAAAAAAAAGCAACAAGCTACTAGCCAACAAGCAACTCACAAGTCAATTAAGCCAAAAACAAGTCCAATTTCTGCAGGTTTTTTGCGGGTTTAGCATGTCTGCTTATAAGGCTGTTGGTGCTTAGGACAAATTGTCTAATACTAAATCTTCAAGGTTTAATTTTAGTTGTCTTATTTTTTTAAATATATACATGATCTAGGAGTTACCGAAGCTAAATACTGTATACTTCCATAGCGTCTGCTAAATATATACATCTTTTAAAAAAAATTGACATTTTTCAAGTTATGAACTGCCTATCCACAGACACAGTGGTTACATGAATAATGACATATGCCAACCACACAATATAAAAAATTAAAAATAATTCTTAATTTAATAAAAATTCCAAATGCAAGCTCTGCCACACATTCCAACTTTAAATTTTACTGATTCTTAAGACTATCTAATTTACCTTGATATTTGTATGGACAGATAGATATATAAATCTACAGAGAGTGGAAAAACGTCTTCATAGGTAAGGCTTATTCGGTTTCTTATACTCAGTTTCTGATTTGGCCCTTGTCATAAAAAACACAGAAAATGGAATATTGAATACAAAACTAGGGTGTGATGTCTGTGTGGCCCCGGGCTCTTCTGTCAGATTTGAAATATAATAGACTAGGAGTTAATCAGTTGTGAGGCATTTCAAATAAGTGTTCATTAGAATCCAGAGTCTTCTAACCTTTTCCCCGTCATGTGTTGATGATACGAAAATGGAAAGGGAAAATGATAAACAAGGTTCACTGGATCAATCTAGTCAATATAGTTTACAGGACTCGTTTTCTGTTGACTAGAGTGTAATTTTAAAAGTTAACATTTTCAGTGGGATTTTCAAAATAGTAGACCAGCTCTGATAGTTTCATGCATAAAAGATCAATTTACCTGGCATTAATTATTTCAGCTTTCAGATGAGTGAGTGAACTTCAGGCGTTAGCAATAGATCCACTCTATGTGTTGTGGATTCATCCTAAATTTGTTCCACCTTTATTAGTTCCCCATTAATCAAGCCTTCATCCTGCCAAGCAGCCTCTCTACATGTTCATTTTAACAGTCCCCTTTGTAATAAACTCAATGTGAAAATGCCCATAGGCTTTTATTTGCCGACTGACGTCCCTACAAAATCTACCTTTTGTCTTGTTCCTTTTGACACCAACAAGTAGGTGCTACTGTTTCCAATAACAAAACAATGTTTACCTAGCTGACTGAGTCTTCTTGTTCTGCTTTGGCATGCTTGCAATTTAAAGGTCATGTCAAGTCACGTTTAATCTGAAACACCTCAACTTCTGCAACCATTCTCTGATCAGTTTCAGTCCAGGAAACTTTCAGACTGTCCACATAGATTTCCATGTATTCATTTTTCACATCATTAAGCCTTGGACTCGGCCTCAAGGAAAGAATCAAGGTTTGATTTCTTATTTATTACCATTATACTATCCATTTTTTTCTTTAAAAAAAATATTTATTTTGGGTAGTGCTCATACCATGGTAGGAACTATACATAAAATAAAGAAAAGCATAGTCCATTGCCCTTAAAAGCTTACAATCCAGAAGTCAGAACAAAGAAGCCATTAGGCAAAGAATATAAGAAGGAGTGTAAAGTACAAGTAGCATGGTCAAAACACTGATTGGTTACATTCTGATAACACAGTGTTAGTTTGCATATACATACACACACATGTTATCAAACACAACGCCTCAATTTTGACATTGTTAGTCAGATAACTTATTATATTGGTCACCTATAAAATGGGTTTTAAGAGGCATTTGGATTCAGAGACGGGAAGTGGCCTTAAGAACCAGTTCAGGAAGAGTGTGCCACACGTAGAGGTGCTAGAGTAGAAGGCAAGAAGGTTCTTTTAGAAAAATCAGACAAATTATGTGTCAAAGCTGGCACCACTGGTCGGTCAGAGGAAATGACACTGACCTGGAATTGAAACAAAGGCAGAAAGGTAGAGAGACAAAGAGTTATGGTAGTGCTTTAATGCAAAGATGAGAAACTTGAACTTCTAGCAGTGAAAGCGTGGAAACCAGTGTGGTGATTCAAAGGAGAGTCATGGTTAGATTGATAGACAAAGAAGACAACATTAGCAGCAGCATTTTGCGTGGCCTGGAATGAGACAACATGACTATCAGGGAAGACAAATACAGTAATCCAAGTGGGAGAGGAGGACCTGAATAAATTGACTGTAGGGGGTCAAAAGGAAAAAGTTGAATCCAATAAAGGTATAGAGCTGGAAGCAGTAGATTTTGGACTCAGCTTGGATGTGTAGGGCAAGTGAGAGAACAAAGTCAAAGATGGTTTCCCAGTTCTGACCCTGAGCAATGGAGAGGTTGGTTGTGATGTCATCTGTGACAAAGAATGGTTGTGTGTGTGTGAACAGATATAGATACACACAGACACACACACACACACACACACACAATAAATAAAATAAAGGTGGCATAGAGCCTCATTCTGGCTGTAGCCTATAGGTAGAGGTATCTTTTAGATAAGCTAAGGCTGTAATGCAATGAACCTACAAGCCTCAAGGCCTGTAAGACCATAGTTTAGCCAAACTAATTAAGACATAAGTCCCAAAACGCTTTAGGATAAGTAGCTAACTAATAGTAACCTGATATCATAAGATAGAATGCAGTAAAGACCAAACTGCTGGTAGATAATCACAAGATGTTAGTTTACACTAGCTTAGGATAGTTTTAGTCAGGAATATCAGCAGGGACCTCAAGAATGCCATGGTAACTGATTGACATATATGGAAATAAGTTTGAAATAAAAGGATTAATAACCTCTGGGAGAGGGGCATGCAACATGAGTAGAGTGAGGAACTACAACTAAGAAAAAGGGGCTGAAACCAATAGTGAATATGCATAAGGCATAGTGGCATCAGTTTAACACATTATAAAAGCTGTATCCTGGCCTGTGTGCCTTGGGAGATGCGAGGATGATGACCACTGGTGGTGATGGTGAGGAGGAAGGTGATAATGCACATTTCAGGTTGTCTTAAAAGGATGGTATATGGATGCTTAAGACTACGATCATGAGTATTTTTAGTAAAAGTCATGGACAGGTCATGGGCAAAAAATAAAAATACTCATCGAGTCTTGGGGGCGGGGGAGGAGGGGCGCTGCAGGGAAGGAACCCAGAGGGGGAGGGGCATGCTGTGGGGGTTGGCACCCTGGGGGTGCTGCCACTGCTCCTGCCCCCGCTGAAGGGGGAGCCCTGGGGGGGCTAGCCACTGCTCCACCCACTGCCGGGGAGAGGGGAGCCCCAGAGCAACGGCTGGCAGTGAGACCACCTAAGCGGCTTGCTGTTTGGGCAGCCCTGGGGTCAGCCACAGTGGCTGCTGCAGAAGTGAGAGGTCACAGGAAATCACGGAATCTGTGACTTCCACAACCTCCGTGACAGACACGGAGCCCTACAGATGCTCAGCTCATTCTGTATTATCTCTACCTGCCTTGCTGGGTTAGAGTGTTTGTGAATTCGCTGTGTTAAAACTATTGTAAATATAATCTGATTTCCTAAGTGTCTGTGTGTGTTACAACCATGCACACTGGGGCTCCAAACTGAACAGTAATGGCAGTGATGCTGGAACTAGGGCTGTTGGGGGTCCTGCTGCACCTCCTAGCTTGAAGTAGTAATAACAATAATCAAATACATGATTTCCATGGTTTCCTTCAGCACCCCCACTATAAAAATTGCTCCAGCCCCCCGGAGTAATGGGCCTGATTTTGGGACAAGGATTTGACAAATTTTAGAGTGCTAATTGGGAAACTAAATCACTAATACACAATCAGTAGACCAGGCAGTACTGGGCCAGGAGTTTTCCCAACTCTTCTTCCCACTAGTAATTTTAGTTTATTTTTCAGGGTATTTTTATTCATGGCTTGTCTTTTCTGACTGGTATCTTAGTTCAAACTCTATACTTATATCCTTTTTTAGTGAAAAGTTTTATTCCTGTTGATTCAAGATATATTTACTTTGTGGAATTTTAAACTAATGATTCTGTATCATTGAATCCACTACAGAACATTGCAAGTTACTTGTTGTGACAAATTTGTTTGAAAAATTTGTATCAGAGTAGAATTAATATTAAGAACACATCACAATCATAAGTGCTGAATTTTAAAAGCATGCTAAGTTGGTTTCAGGTTTACCTGTTAACCTACTTAAGATGTTCAGCAAAAACAGGAAACAAAGTGTTTGTATTAAGTGATGAATACCATTCTGAATGAGCATGGGACACAGATAATGGAAATGAAATGAGAGGCTGGGGAGCACCATTTTGTGGGGTGTGTTTATGCCAATGGTGTGAGTTTGGGAGAGAGGAATAAAAGAAAACATTAGATATCTCGAAAGAAGGACAGGAGACACTTGATATAGATTTAAATCAGGATGCAACTTCATTATATAGATGTTTGGGACTACCCAGCAGATAAAGTATACAGTGCAGGCAAATCCATGTTAATTCAAATCATTACACAGGGCTTCCCCTAGCCCCCTTTCATTTTCCATCCAGGTCCCCCTGCTAGCCCCTGGTTTGGACCTTACTATCCATCCCCCTCATAGGAGGGTTAAGGTGGGGTATAAGAACTGGGGGGTGGGGAGGGGAGCGGAGTTGGCTCCCTGTTGTACCAATCATAGGAGTCCCTGTTCTGTTCCTATATCCAGCACCTCCTTTTAAGTCCTTTACCAGGCCATTTATCTGGTCACTGGATGCCTTCCCTATGGAGTACCTGCACTGGACATCCGCCACAAGGAGACACCAGAAATTAGCTTGGTTGCCTCAGCTTACCTGCACAAACAAGGCTTTTTCATATTCCCTTACTTAGATTACTGTATCCTCAAGGCCACATCCAAATCCAATGCAGTTCGCACCATATGAAAAAGGATGTACCTTTTCTCAAATCTCATTCTTCAAATACATGTTCAAAAGCTGATACTGTCACTGGTACAACATCTGGAGAGTATTGGGGCACACCCGGATGTGAGACAGGCCAGAGCCTTCCTTCCGACTCACAGATTTTGTACAATAGTCAACCTTGTATCCACTGTGAGAACCAGCCCGCAGATCTCTGCCAGGATGTGTCCCAACTGCTTGGCCATATGGCAGCAGCCATGTTCATTGTAAAATATGCCAGTGGCACATGTGCTGTCTCCAGGTGTGGCTTTACACAGTGTATGTACCTCAGAGACAGTCTTCACAAACTTCTGTCCATGCCTATCAAGATCAAGGACTCACTACACTGATGGACACAACCTCAAAATGTCTGTATGGTGGTCCCTTTTTACTCCAACAAGCTCCAGCCCTGATTCTAACAACTGATACCACCCTAATAAACTGGGGAGAAAACCTTCAGATCCATATAGTGCAAGGAAGGTTGTTCCCCACAGAATCCTCCATGCACATCAAACTTCTAGAACTACAAGTGGTTCACAACACGTGCCAACATTTCCTATCACTGATCAGGCATTGGACAATAAAAGTAATGACAGATGATATCACCTGCATGTTCTACATCAACAGATAGGGCAGAGCAAGGTCCCTCACCTTATGCTCAGAAGAGCTGAAATTGTGGAACTGGTGTATCAAACACGACATCGTTTCGGCTGCATACCTGCCTGGACACCAGAACACCACAGCAGACTCACTGAGCAGATGATTCTCACAAGACCACAAGTGAGAACAAGATATATAAGAGTCCTTCAGTACATATTCCCCCTCTCAGGATTTCCCCAAATACATTTCTTTGCCACACCAGGGAATGCCAAATGCCCTCAATTTTGCTCACAAGCAGGTCTAGGCCGCGGGTCTCTGGGAGACCCCTTCCTTATTATATAGGATGCTCCACTACACTTCATCTTTCCACCTGTTACCCTCTTGTTCAAGGTACTTCACAAAATATGGGTGGAAGAAGCCTGAGTCATCCTCATAGCCCCAAAATGGCCACAATAAATTTGAAATCCTTACCTCCTACACATGACAGTATGTTCTCTGGTCACCCTGCAATTGATTTCACGCCTCCTCTTGCAGAATGTGGGCTGAATCCTCAATCCCAATCTACATCTCCTTCATCTGAAGGCATGGCTTCTTCATGGTTTCGGGATTCGGAAATGACCTGTTCAGGCAGTAAACAATGTTCTCTTAAATAGCAGACATAACACAACTCGCTGTACTTATCTCCAAAAATGAAAAAGATTCCAATCTTTCCTACCAATCATGTCTCAGCAATGAATGTCCCACTACTATTCATTCTAGATTGTATTCTAGATCTTAAAAGATTGTGCCTATCTACAAGCTCCGTTTGTGTGCACTTAGCTGCCATCACAGCATTCTACCCCAAGATAGATGGTTATTCCGTATTCACCCATCTGCTCATGAAGACATTCACCCTCACTTATGACATCCCACCTGATCCTTTGAACCTTTACCTTCACTTATGACATCCCACCTGATCCTGGGATCCCAACCTAGTCTTGCGCTGTCTCACCAGGCCACTGTTTGAGCCCATGCCAATATGCTCTTCCTTTCATCTTTTCATGAAAACAGCATTTCTCATAGCCATCACATCTGCTCAACAAGTAGGAGAAATAGGGGCTCTCGTGGCATACCCAATTTTTTATATGGACAAATTCACATTACACACACATCCAAAATTCCTACCCAAGGTGCCATCCTTCCATTTGAACCAACCTATCTACCTTCCCTGCTTCTTCCCAAAGTCACATAGCAACCACCATGAAGCGATGCTATACACCTGGGACGTTAGGTGAGCATTGGCCTTTTACCTCGATAGAACTGAATCGCCGTGCTTATTCCTCTCAACCACCGAACAACTGAAGGGAACCGCTGTATCCAACATCTTTCCAAGTGGTTCTCACAGTACCTTTGTTATCAACTGCACAACCAGTTACTTCCACCTTCACTACCTTTCTCAACAATGTGCAGATCACTGACATTTGAAAAGTAACTACCGGGCCATCTGCAGACCCCTTTAACCAAAACTATGCAATCACCCATGATGCAGCATTAGATGCCCTACTAGGATGCACCATCCTCTCCTTATTGGATGCTACTCTGAAGCCCCAGCTTTTCATCTAGGGGCACTGCTCTACAGTCGCATACACCCACAGGAACAGTACTTCAAGAAGAAGAAATCAATGTGCAGTAACTGACGTTCTTTAAGGTGTATTCCCCTGCCGTTGCTCCATTACCTGGCCTCCTCCCTTCTGCTTTGGAGCTCAAAGATAAGCTCTGTGGTAGGGAAGGAACGGAGGGTGGTTGCATCTCACAGCACTATGTATAGATGCCGCCCATGGCACAAGACGGGGGGGCAGTACTGCTACCAAAGATCTCTGATCCCAGGAGCAGGAGATGCTGCTACACCTACAGTGGAGCATCCATAGGGACATGCATCTTGAAGAACATCAGTTACTGCACATAGTAAGTACCCCTCTCTTGTGTGAGATCCCTTCATAACTCTTCACAGTCAGCTTTGGACTTAACCATCCTGAGTAATTTAGGATCATCTGCAAACTTTGCCATTTCACTCTTTACCCTTTTTTTCTGATCATTTTATGAATATGTTGAACACTGGTCCCAGTACAGATCCCTTGGGGAAACCCCTTTATATACCTCTCTCCACTGTGAAAACTGACCATTTATTCCTACCCTTTGTTTCCCATCTTTTAAACAGTTACTGAGCCACGAGAGGACCTTCCCATTCAGCCCATGACTGCTCTCTTTGCTTAAGAGCTTTCAGTAAGGAACCATGCTGTCATAAATATAAAGGGAAGGGTAAACCCCTTTGAAATCCCTCCTGGCCAGGGGAAAGCTCCTCTCACCTGTAAAGGGTTAAGAAGCTAAAGGTAACCTTGCTGGCACCTGACCAAAATGACCAATGAGGAGACAAGATACTTTCAAAAGCTGGGAGGAGGGAGAGAAACAAAGGGTCTGGGTCTGTCTGTAGTCGTCTTGGCCAGGGACAGAACAGGAATGGAGTCTTAGAACTTTTAGTAAGTAATCTAGCTAGGTATGTGTTAGATTATGATTTCTTTAAATGGCTGAGAAAAGAATTGTGCTGAATAGAATAACTATTTCTGTCTGTGTATCTTTTTTGTAACTTAAGGTTTTGCCTAGAGGGGTTCTCTATATTTTGAATCTAATTACCCTGTAAGATATCTACCATCCTGATTTTACAGGGGGGATTTCTTTATTTCTATTTACTTCTATTTTTTATTAAAAGTCTTCTTGTAAAACACTGAATGCTTTTTCATTGTTCTCAGATCCAAGGGTTTGGGTCTGTGGTCACCTATGCAAATTGGTGAGGCTTTTTATCCAACATTTCCCAGGAAAGGGGGGGTGCAAGTGTTGGGAGGATTGTTCATTGTTCTTAAGATCCAAGGGTCTGGGTCTGTAGTCACCTAGGCAAATTGGTGAGGCTTTTTACCAAACCTTGTCCAGGAAGTGGGGTGCAAGGTTTTGGGAAGTATTTTGGGGGGAAGGACGCATCCAAACAGCTCTTCCCCAGTAACCAGTATTAGTTTGGTGGTGGTAGCGGCCAGTCCAAGGATAACGGATGTAATATTTTGTACCTTGGGGAAGTTTTGACCTAAGCTGGTAAAGATAAGCTTAGGAGGTTTTTCATGCAGGTCCCCACATCTGTACCCTAGAGTTCAGAGTGGGGGAGGAACCGTGACATGGTGGCACAGTGGTGGGATTAACCTGAAATCATTTTGAGATCCAGTTGAGATTTTTTGGAACTAGAAATACAGATTTTAAAAAGGAATTTTTAGGAAGTCCAGAAAGCAGCTTTGAAACTGAAAGCAGCTTGGTTTCTCTCTGCTTTGTGGCCAAGCAGAGACAAAAGGGGATTATCTTGTGAATTGCAGGTTTTCTTTGCCTGGAGGCAGGGTACTTAACTCCTGCAGGGAAATTCACAGTCTTCCAACCCAGAGGTTTTTTTTTTCTTTTCTTCCTAAAAGTAAATAGGGGGTGTGTGCTCTACCCATTTGCCTGGAGACAAAAGTGGCAGGGTTTTTTTTAGGATTTTGATTTTTTTTTGTTTTACAAGGAGCACAGGTTTGAAAAGAATTTTTTTTTTCTTTGGGCTGGGTAAGCAGGTTTCCAAGTAGTTGGAGGTTTTTTGCTTTAATTTGGGCCCAGAGCAGAGACAAGGGAATTGTCTTTTTCTGTAGGCTGACAATCACTATCAGAGAATAGGTATTCTATTCCAGCACAGCAAAATTTTACAGCCAAGTTTTGTTTCTTTATTTCTAAACCTCGGGTGTAAAGTTAGTTAAAAACAGAGAGGTTAGAATGGCCAAATCCTCGGCTCGACTACAGCTGCTATTAGCCAAATTTCAGGCTGAGGAAAAACAAAGGGAACATGAAAGACAGATAGAACTCATGCGGCTGGAGAAGGAGGTACAGGAGGCTGCCCACAAGAGGGAAATGGAGGCAAGGAAGCATGTGGAGGAGATGGAGAGGATAAAGGCCCAGCAGAATATACCAACAAACCCTAGCAATCCTTCTCCAGGTACCACTTCCCATCCCAGAAAGTTCCCCACCTACAAGGCAGGTGATGATACTGAGGCCTTCTTAGAAAACTTCGAAAGGGCCTGCCTTGGGTACAACATCTCTACTGACCAATACATGGTAGAGCTGAGGCCACAGCTCAGTGGACCCTTAGCTGAGGTGGCAGCTGAAATGCCTAAAGAGCATATGAACAAGTATGAACTGTTTAAATCCAAGGCGATAGTCAGAATGGGGATAACACCCGAGCAGTCTCGTCGGAGGTTCCGAGCCCTAAGGTGGAAACCAGACATGTCATTTACCCGACATGCCTACCACATTGTGAAACATTGGGATGCCTGGATATCAGGAGCAAGTGTTGAATCTCCAGTAAATTTGCCCTTCCTAATGCAAATGGAACAATTCTTAGAGGGTGTTCCTGAGGAAATAGAAAGATACATCCTAGATGGGAAACCCAAAACTGTAATCGAGGCAGGAGAGATTGGAGCCAGATGGGTGGAGGTGGCAGAGAAGAAGAAAACTGGTCGCAGTTGGAGCGGAGACCAGAAGGGACCACCCCAGACCACACCCTATTACCGGGGGCCGCCCAAAGCCCCACCTACCTCCCAAAGAACCCTCCAGACCCCTTATCGTCCCACCACCCCGTTCTCCAGCAACCCACCTCGCCCCGGTGACCCGTCAGCTGGACGATGTTTTAAATGTAACGAGCTGGGGCATGTAAAGGCCAACTGCCCCAAGAACCCCAACAGATTACAGTTCATTGCACCGGAATCACACCAGAGGTCCACAGGCCCAGATACCTCCCAGATACCCTTGGAGCGGAGGGAAACTGTGAGTGTGGGCGGGAAGAAGGTCACCGCGTGGAGGGACACCGGAGCACAAGTGTCAGCTATCCATGCTTCCTTAGTGGACCCCAATTTAATCAACCCAGAGATCCAAGTGACGATTCAACCCTTCAAGTCCAACTCTTTCAATTTGCCTACAGCCAAGTTGCCTGTCCAGTACAAGGGCTGGTCAGGAATGTGGACTTTTGCAGTCTATGATGATTATCCCATCCCCATGCTGTTGGGGGAAGACTTGGCCAATCACGTGAAGCAGGCCAAGAGGGTGGGAACGGTCACACGCAGCCAGGCTAAACAAGCCGTGGGGCCTAGCTCTGTTCCGGAAACTTCTATCAGGGCCCGGTCAGAGGTGATGGACCCGGACCCCAGGCCAATGTCTGCAACAGCAGTAGTGGATCCAGTCCCAGAGACCCAGACGGAACCAGTCCCAGAACCGGAACCAGCCAAACAACCAACACCAGACCCCGTGCCAGCACTGAATCCAGTACTTGCAACCTCAACACCAGAGGGCCCCACCGAACCTGAACTGGCAGCAGCCGATAACCCTACACAAGAGGCTCAGCCGGAGCCTGAATCCCAACATAGTGCACCAGCGGAGAGCGGTTCACAGTCAACAGAAACAGCTCCATCCCCTATATCGCTTCCAGAGGGACCAAGCCTATGTCCCCAATCCAATGAGGAACTGATGTCTCCAGCATCAAGGGAACAGTTCCAGACCGAACAGGAAGCAGATGAAAGCCTCCAGAGAGCGTGGACGGCGGCACGGAGCAACCCACCGCCTCTCAGCTCTTCTAATCGATCCAGAGAATTAAAGGTTTGTCAGTTTACAGCCCAGGGAGGAGACGGCGCTGAGTGGCCTGAAGGTGTCTATTACGAAGGGAAATGTGCTGGTGGTGTGGAAGAGGTGAACCTCTCCATGACCCTTGGGCGTATGCAGCGACAGCAGATCCAGGAGCTGTGCACTAGCTACGCGCCAACGTTCTCAGCCACCCCAGGACTGACTGAACGGGCATACCACTCCATTGACACAGGTAATGCTCACCCAATTAGGGTCCACCCTTACCGGGTGTCTCCTCAAGCTAAAACTGCTATAGAACGGGAGATCCAGGATATGTTACAGATGGGTGTAATCCGCCCCTCTGAAAGTGCATGGGCATCTCCAGTGGTTCTAGTTCCCAAACCAGATGGGGAAATACGTTTTTGCGTGGACTACCGTAAGCTAAATGCTGTAACTCGCCCAGACAACTATCCAATGCCACGCACTGATGAACTATTAGAGAAACTGGGACGGGCCCAGTTCATCTCTACCTTGGACTTAACCAAGGGGTACTGGCAGGTACCGCTAGATGAATCTGCCAAGGAAAGGTCAGCCTTCATCACACATCTCGGGCTGTATGAATTTAATGTACTCCCTTTCGGGCTGCGAAATGCACCCGCCACTTTCCAAAGACTTGTAGATGGTCTCCTAGCGGGATTAGGAGAATATGCAGTCGCCTACCTTGACGATGTGGCCATATTTTCGGATTCCTGGGCAGACCACCTGGAACATCTACAAAAAGTCCTTGAGCGCATAAGGGAGGCAGGACTAACTGTTAAGGCTAAGAAGTGTCAAATAGGCCTAAACAGAGTGACTTACCTTGGACACCAGGTGGGTCAAGGAACTATCAGCCCCCTACAGGCCAAAGTGGATGCTATCCAAAAGTGGCCTGTCCCAAAGTCAAAGAAACAGGTTCAATCCTTCTTAGGCTTGGCCGGTTATTACAGACGATTTGTACCGCACTACAGCCAAATCGCTGCCCCACTGACAGACCTAACCAAAAAGAAACAGCCAAATGCTGTTCAGTGGACCGGAACGTGTCAGAAGGCCTTTAACAAGCTTAAAGCGACACTCATGTCTGACCCTGTACTAAGGGCCCCAGACTTTGACAAACCGTTCCTAGTAACCACAGATGCATCCGAGCGTGGTGTGGGAGCAGTTTTAATGCAGAAAGGACCTGATCAAGAATTCCACCCTGTAGTGTTTCTCAGCAAAAAACTGTCTGAGAGGGAAAGCAACTGGTCAGTCACTGAAAAAGAATGTTATGCCATTGTCTACGCTCTGGAAAAGCTACGCCCATATGTTTGGGGAGGGCGTTTCCACCTGCAAACCGACCATGCTGCACTAAAGTGGCTTCACACCGTCAAAGAAACTAACAAAAAACTTCTTTGGTGGAGTTTAGCTCTCCAAGATTTTGATTTCGACATCCAACACATCTCAGGAGCTTCTAACAAAGTGGCTGATGCACTCTCCCATGAAAGTTTCCCAGAATCAACTGGTTAAAATCGTCCTTGGGATGTGGAAAATATTGTTAGTCTTTATGTACTTGGTAGTATATTTAGAGATGCATGTGTCTTATTAACTCTGTTTTCCTAGAGCTCCAGGAAGAAATCCCAGCCAGTGTTTCACCCTAGCTGAGATTTGGGGGGCGTGTCATAAATATAAAGGGAAGGGTAAACCCCTTTGAAATCCCTCCTGGCCAGGGGAAAGCTCCTCTCACCTGTAAAGGGTTAAGAAGCTAAAGGTAACCTCGCTGGCACCTGACCAAAATGACCAATGAGGAGACAAGATACTTTCAAAAGCTGGGAGGAGGGAGAGAAACAAAGGGTCTGGGTCTGTCTGTAGTCGTCTTGGCCAGGGACAGAACAGGAATGGAGTCTTAGAACTTTTAGTAAGTAATCTAGCTAGGTATGTGTTAGATTATGATTTCTTTAAATGGCTGAGAAAAGAATTGTGCTGAATAGAATAACTATTTCTGTCTGTGTATCTTTTTTGTAACTTAAGGTTTTGCCTAGAGGGGTTCTCTATGTTTTGAATCTAATTACCCTGTAAGATATCTACCATCCTGATTTTACAGGGGGGATTTCTTTATTTCTATTTACTTCTATTTTTTTATTAAAAGTCTTCTTGTAAAACACTGAATGCTTTTTCATTGTTCTCAGATCCAAGGGTTTGGGTCTGTGTTCACCTATGCAAATTGGTGAGGCTTTTTATCCAACATTTCCCAGGAAAGGGGGGGTGCAAGTGTTGGGAGGATTGTTCATTGTTCTTAAGATCCAAGGGTCTGGGTCTGTAGTCACCTAGGCAAATTGGTGAGGCTTTTTACCAAACCTTGTCCAGGAAGTGGGGTGCAAGGTTTTGGGAAGTATTTTGGGGGGAAGGACGCGTCCAAACAGCTCTTCCCCAGTAACCAGTATTAGTTTGGTGGTGGTAGCGGCCAGTCCAAGGATAACGGATGTAATATTTTGTACCTTGGGGAAGTTTTGACCTAAGCTGGTAAAGATAAGCTTAGGAGGTTTTTCATGCAGGTCCCCACATCTGTACCCTAGAGTTCAGAGTGGGGGAGGAACCGTGACACATGCCAAAGGCTTTCTGAAAGTCGTAGTACACTGTGTCCACTGGATCACCCTTGTCCACATGTTTGTTCACCCCTCAAAGAATTCTAATAGATGGGTGAGGTATAATTTCCCTTGAAAAAAGCTGTGTTAACTCTTATTCTGTTATTTACTATAGTTTCAACCAATTTACCTGGTACTGAATTTAGGTTTAGCAGCCTGTAATTGCCAGGATTGCCTCTGAAGCCTTTTAAAAAAAATTGACATCACATTCGCTATCCTCCAGTAATTTGGTACAGAAGCTGATTTAAGCAATGGGTTACATACCACAGTTTATAGTTCGGCAGTTTCATATTTGAGTTTCTTCAGAACTCTTGGCTGAATGCGATCTGCCCTGGTAACTTATTACTGTTCAATTTGTCAATCTGTTCCAAAATTTCCTCTACTGATACCTCAGTCTAGGACAGTTCCTCAGATTTGTCACCTAAAAAGTATGGCTCAGGTGAGGGAATCTCCCTCTCATCCTCTGCAGTGAAGACCAATGCATTGAGCTTCTCCGCAACAGCCTGGTCTTCCTTGAGTGTTCCTTTAGAATGTCGATTGTCCAGTGGTCCCACTCATTGTTTGGCATGCTTCTTGCATCTGATGTACTTTAAAAATGTGTTGTTAGTTTTTTGAGTGTTTTGCTTGTTGTTCAAATTCTTTTTTGGCTTGCCTACTTATACTTTTACACTTGATTTGCCAGTGGTATCCTCCTTTCTGTTTTCCTCAGTAGGATTTGACTTCCAATTTTTAAATGATGACTTTTTGCCTCTGCTTCTTTTACTCTGTTGTTTAGCCATGGTGGCATTTTTTGGTCCTCTTACTATTCCTTTTCATTTGGAGTATGTGTTAAATTTTGAGCCAAAATTGTGGTAGTTTTTAAAGATTTCCATGCAGCTTGCAGGCCTGGCACTCTTGTTACTGTTCCTTTTAATTTCTGTTTAATTAGCTTCCTCATTTTTCTGTAAAAAAAGTTCTCCTTTTTGAAGTTAAATGATACCATGGTGGGCTTTTTTGATATTTACCCTCCCACTAGCAGGATGATAAATTTAATTATATTATGGTCACTATGACTGAGTGGGTCAGCTGTATTCACCTCTTGGACTAGATACCATGGATTAAATCAAGAATTATTTCTGCCCATGCGGGATTCAGGACTAGATGATCCAGGAAGCAGTCATTAATGGTGTCTAGAAACTTTATTTCTGCATCACATCCTGAGGTGCCATGTGCCCAGTCCATATAGGGTTGGTTGAAATCCACCATTATTATTGAGTTTTCTATTTTTATAACCTCTCTAATCTCCCAGAGCATTTCACAATCACCATCACTGTCCTTGTCCGGTGGTCAGTAGTATATTCCTATTGCTACACTCTTATTATTCAAGCATGGATTTCTATCTATAGAGATTCTATGGCACTGTTTTATTCATTTAAGATTTTTACTATTTTTGACACTGTTTCCTTCACATATAGTGCCATTCCCCCAAAAGCATGACCTATTCTGTCATTCTGTATATTTTGTACCCTGGTTTTACAGTGTCCTATTGATTGTCATCATTCCACCAAGTTTCTGTGATGCCTATTATATCAATAGCCTCATTTAATACTAGGAATGCAAATTCACCCATCTTAGTTGTGTCTTGGACCAACTGGCCTGCCAAAATGTTCAAAGGGGAGAAAGAATGCATTCTATAACAATGCAAGATATTTCTTACTTCACTGTAATTAAACCTAAGGTGCACCTGTCAAGGAAAGCTTATGCAGAATTCAAGACTAGATATGTTATATGTAAGTGGATTCCACTTATTAGCATCTTCTTGGTTCCCAGCAACTAGTTGCCATTATATGGAAGTTGTCAATATGCAGAAAGCAGATTTGCAGGGTTTACCCCCAGTGAAGGAAGTACTGGAATGTGCCCTCTGTTTGCAGCTTTGCAAACCTGCCTGTGGGCAGGCCATTAGCAGGGAGGGAAGCTGCTGCCCAGATGGAAGGGTTTTTCTTATGAGAGTGGGGATATTAGGGGCCTGTTAGGAGCTGCACAATACCTCTTCCTGCATTCCCTGTCCTGCCACCTTCAGTCTGGGCTTAGCATGTCCCAGCCCTTCCCTGGCAGCAGCCCCACAGTTCTGGGGGAAGGCACAGCCCGGAGATTGCAGGGAGAGGTACTCCATAGTTCTGCAGATCCCCAGCACCCCCGCTGCCTGTGGAAAGCTGCAGGATCCAGCCTGTAGCCCCTCTCCCTGCTACTGCTCTGCCCGGAGTCTTGCCTCCCAGCCTCTAAGACTTCAGCAAAGGCTCCCCAATTTGGCAGGAATGTGGGCTCCCTCGTCTGTTAACTCCTGTGCGGGTGGTGGGTCCCCAGGCATAGGCAGGTTTATGTGGCTACAAACAAGGAAGGAAGCACTGGGATGTTGTGAGCACTGTGCCAGGCAGGTTTGCGGGGCTACAGCCAGGAAAAGTGCATCCCAGCGCTTCCTTCCCTGGCTTCAGCCCTGCAAACCTGCCTGTGGCTGGGGCCTTTTTTTAAAAAAAGTTCTCAGTAAGTGGCATGCCATTGCCAATGTGCAAATCTCATTAACATTAAAGTCAATGGGATGGGATTGGTCTCCAGCAAAATGTTGCAATTAACTGGAATTTGTTAATATCATGATTGCTATTAAGGAGAATCTACTGCACTATGTGAAATCAATGGATAGAAATTTGAATTGAGTGTTTCCGCCATTTATAGGACAAATCCAAAGTAATGATCTGTCACAACTATGTACAAAACACAGTTATAACTGGTAAATAGTTGAATCTTGTCCTTGGCCTACCCAAAATTCTTTAATAAGCGTGCACTTAAAAACCAGCAGGGTATGATGCAAGGAGATGGAGCTGGCATGTCTGGGCCTGTCACACTCTGGTAACAGAGAAAACAAGGAAAATAGCTTTGGTATACACAAAGGGGTATCAAACCAGCAATGAAGTGAAAAATAGTTGTGCTGACAAAGTGATATGGGAGAAAGGTTGTTGGGGGGGGGAATGAAGGTTTTGCCAGTTTAATAATAAATAGGTATACATAAATAATTACAGTTTGTGACAGTTTTAATGACAAGCCACTCAGGAAGACAAAATTTGCATATTGAGAAGTGAAAAATGTCAGAATGTGAAATGACAGAAGGAAGGGGGTTATTGAGAACAGACAGGCAGCTTGTCTAAATATGCCTAATATTAAATACAGGTGATTATAATATTTGAAATTAAAAATAAAATGTGATTCAGTTATTTTTAAATTGTTAGGCCCTTTCAGCTGCTAAGAACAGTTGTAACATCATGCATGTCCTAGCATTTAAAAGATAACATTCATAGGTGTCACTTGATGTCATTCTACAAAAGAAATACTGTGTAGCTCAGTTGGAAGCAAATACCTCTTTCCCCTTTTAATGTAACTTGGATTCTGAAAATGTTTAAGTCAGAGGCAGTGACAATCTTTAAAATGAAAACAATTTTGAAAGTAATACATGGATGAATTCGTCAATTGCAGTATAATTTATGGGACCCCACCCCCTATCCAACCTCCCTCTCCTCCCTGTCTCCTGACTGCCCTCTCCTGGGACCCCACCCCCTATCCAACCCCATTTTGCCCACGTCTGGGTTAGGGAGTGGGGGTCCTGGGAGGGGGAGGTCAGGGGACAAGGAGCAAGGGGGGTTGGATGGGTCGGAGGTTCTGAGGGGGGCAGTCAGGGGACAGGAAGTGGGAGGCGGTGGATAGGGGGTAGGGGCCAGGCTGCTTGGGGAGGCATAGCCTTCCCTACCTGCACCCCCATACAGTTTTGGAAGCCCGATGTGGCCCTCAGGCCAAAAAGTTTGCCCACCCCGGTATAGACTTTGGTCTGAGCTTTACAATATTTAATGGCTTCAGTTTCTTCAGAAAGAAGGAGAAAAACTTTGTTATATTTTCAAGTCCAGTACGGTACAAAATCAGACAGATCATGAATGTGAGGGTTTTTTTAAGTAAAGAATATTTTATAAACACTTTCGAATTTCATAAAAGACTGAGTTTCATTGAATATTAGGTCGGTTCTCTCATTATCCGAAGCTAGCTTCCCATCCATGGTTTTGACTGACAATAAATATACAATCTATAATATCTCATTTGGAAATTGTTTATTTGTAATTATTTTGAAAATAGTTGAGCTCAAATTAAGTCTATTCTGTTGTCAAGTGCATCTCAGTATTTCTGATAGCAAATCCCATCTGTTAAAGGATTATATTGTTTTTGTCAGGACAAATGTCATGAAAGTACTTTTTAAAAAGCAACCCATTTGTGTATTCACAGTATATGTACATTCACATTTTTTCAACAAATATGTTCATAGTTTTTATCTTTATTTGAAATACTGTGTATTAAAATTAAACAAAACTGGGTTTCCTGATGTTCTGTGTAGTACAGAACAAGACTAAGGCCAGGTCTGTGCTACAAAGTTTTGCTGACGTAGGTATGCCTGTTTATTTTGCCAGTATAGTTTGTCATTCAGGGACATGGTTTCAACTATATCAGCCAAAGAACTGCCTCTTTGCTGGCAGGGGTTGCTGGTATAGCTTTCCTGGCATAGGTATACTGGTAAAGCCTTTGTAGTGTAGGCTAGCTTTAATACTGGTATTTTCACTTTTGAGACAGCAGAAACTTTAATAAATCCAAACAATATAGTTCTTCAATAAAATGGTCATGAAATGAAATGAAATAATCTTTCGGTATTGTCGGCGGCATTCCAAAGTGAGAAAATTAGCTTAACGGTAACATGCCTTTCAGTATATTAGTACAAATGTAAGTATTTATTTTACATCTTCTACTTACATCTGATGCTTTTACAGGAGTATTTGTGTGTGTGTGTGTGTGTATATATATATATATATTTGTATTCAGAAAGCATACAATACATTTTAAAATGTTTCACAATGAATGTAAATAGTTACATGCAGTTCTTTGATTCTGTCATGCCTTTGATATTTTGATAATTACAACTACTTTCTAGTGTATTCGTATTTATAAGTTGTACAGTTGAAAGAAACAAAGTGTGTTTGGAAAAGAATACTCAGAATTATTTGTAGCTATAAGGAAAATTATGCAAAATCAAAATATAAGCATTTAATTATTCACAACGTTATATTTCTAAATAATTCTGTTAATTGCTCTGAAATGATTGTTGAAGGGTTTTTGTTTAGAAAATGAATTCCATGCAGCTCAAACACAAAACTCCACATCTCTGCTTCAAAAATGCTATTGCAAGTGTCTGGTAGTTTCACCCACAGATATGTCAGAGTAGCTTCTGTGCTACATCTGTGTTGGATTAAGCCTTCTCCATCATAGCATCTGTGAAATCCCAACCAGTTGTTGTCATCTGTATTTATATTATAATTCTAGATGATTGGTTATCTGAATAACCTGATTACTTTCACCAGGCCTAAGTGGAAAGTCAGTTGGTACAGAGTCTTAAGTCTAGCATCCCCTAGTCTGTGATATCCCATTTCTAGGAAAGCTAACTGAAAAGATGGTGGCTTGCTCCAATGTCATTTGCTGTATTCCATTTTTTTGGATCTCAATAATTCAAGTTTCAGATCTGCTTATCAAAAAGAAACTTTGGTTAGTTTCCACTTCCTCAGGGCAATGGGCAGTCACCATACCAATATTACTAAATGTTTCAGTGGCTTTAGATTCTTCTGATCACAAGGCTCTGGTGCATCCTGTGAAAGAAGTGGCATAGTTGAATAGGACAGCATCTAAATAAGTCTTACTCATTCTGCTTGGAGACCACACAAAGTATAGTGATGGGCTGTTTCTCCTGCAGGCTTTCACAGTTTTTTTTCTTGTCACCAACATCATTCTGCATTTATGTGATGCTGTAGAGTCACAAAATGGCAGTGGGATAATTTGAGAATTGTCATGGGGTACAGCAGTGATTCCCAAACTTTTGTAGTGGTGAACCCTGTCACATAGCAAGCCTCTGAGTGCGACCCCCCCTTATAAATTAAAAACACCTTTAAATATATTTGACATCATTATAAATGCAGGAGGCAAAGCGGGGGTTGGGGTGGAGGCTGACAGCTCACAAGCCCCCATGTAATAACCTCTTGACCCCCTGAGGGGTCCCGACCCCCTGTTTGAGAACCCCTGGGATACAGAGAATACCTCAGATGGAGCCGTTTTCAAGTTCTCTCAGTAACAGAGAGAAAGCAAGCTCTGGACAAAGGACAGATGGTTTAAGATCAATATGGATAAGTGATTCTGATTGGCAAAGGTGAGGCTTTTGAGTGCATCATGAAATCTGACACTTAATCAGGGCCAGCTCCAGGCACCAGCATTCCAAGCAGGTGCTTGGGGTGGCAGTTTGAAAGGGGCGGCTGTTTTCCCGCCGCGGCGGCAGTTCGGCTGCAGCTTCTCTGTTCCACCAGCCGCACCGGCAAATCAGCGGAAGCCTCTCCCTTTTGCCATCCGTGGCGGCAAATTGGCGGCAGCTTCTCTCTTTTGCCATCCACGGCGGCATTTTTTTTTTACTGCTTGGGGCAGCAAAAACTGTAGAGCCAGCCCTGTGCTTATTCAGCCAAAACAGATCTATTTGTTAATTTGGCAATCTCAGTACTTTCAACTAGTTGCTAGGATGACGGGTGCTATAGTTGTCATGGCAAGTAGTACTTTCTATATATTCCCAGACAAAAACTGTATTAAAATGGAGATACGGTTGAGAGTACATATTAGTAAGTTACGGTAAAGTAAGTTACAGGATACTATTACTATTGTCAAGGTTCCTTCCCAACTCTGAACTCTAGGGTACAGATGTGGGGACTTGCATGAAAACCTCCTAAACTTACTTTTACCAGGTTAGGTTAAAACTTCCCCAAGGTACAAACTATTTTACTCTTTGCCCTTGGACTTCCACTGCCACCACCAAACATTTATCTGGGTTTATTTATTAGGAAAGCGTTGTTTGGAAACGTCTTTCCCCCAAAAATCCTCCCAACCCTTGCACCCCACTTCCTGGGGAAGGTTTGATAAAAATCCTCACCAATTTGCATAGGTGACCACAGACCCAAACCCTTGGATCTTAAGAATAATGAAAAAGCATTCAGTTTCTGAAAAGATGGATTTTAATAGAAGTAAAAAGTAAAAAAGAATCACCTCTGTAAAATTAGGATTGTAACTACCTTACAGGGTAATTAGATTCAAAACATAGAGAATCCCTCTAGGCAAAACCTTAAGTTACAAAAAGACACACAGACAGGAATATCCATTCTATTCAGCACTGCTTAATTTCTCAACCATTTAAAGAAATCATAATCTAACGCATATCTAGCTAGATTACTTACTAAGTTCTAAGACTCCATTCCTGTACTGTCCCCGGCGAAAGCATTACACAGACAGACACAGACCCTTTGTTTTTCTCCCTCCTCCCAGCTTTTGAAAGTATCTTGTCTCCTCATTGGTCATTTTGGTCAGGTGCCAGGGAGGTTATCCTAGCTCCTTAACCCTTTACAGGTGAAATGATTTTTCCTCTGGCCAGGAGGGATTTTAAAGGTGTTTACCCTTCCCTTTATATTTATGACAACTATCCTCAAACTTAACTTTATAAACCTAGGAAATTCTTAATTAAAGTTACACTTAATCCCATTTAGAATTATAAAATGTCAGCCATTTTGGAAGAAGGCAGATTTGGAAGTGGGCTATTCTCAACAGTTGACAAGAAGGAGTGGAAATCACTTTTATAGTGCTAATGAGGCCAATATAAACAAGGTGGCCCATTTCAAACAGTTGACAAGAAGGTGTGAGGATCAGCAGAAGAAATTAGTTTTTGTAGTGACCCATCCACTTCCAGTCTTTATTCAGGACTAATTTGATGGTGTCCAGTTTGCAAATTAATTCCAGTTCTGCAGTTTCTCGTTGGAGTCTAGAGGGCGATCTCTCACTCTCACAGACCTTGGGAGACAGGCCAGTCCTCGCTTACAGACAGCCTCTCAACCTGAAGCAAATACTCACCAGCAACTACATTAGCATTAGCACTACATTAGTGATTTCCACTTCTTCTTGTCAACTGTTGAGAATAGCCCACTTCCACCTTAATTGAATTGGCTCATTAGCACTGACCCCACACTTGGTAAGGCAACTCCCATCTTTTTATATGCTGTGTATTTATACCTCCCTACTGTATGTTCCACTCCATGCATCTGATGAAGTGGGTTTTAGGTCACGAAAGCTCATGCCCAAATAAATTTGTTAGTCTCTAAGGTGCCACAAGGAGTCCTTGTTGTTTTTGCTGATACAGAGTAACACAGCTACGACTATAAAAAAGAAAGAACTTCTTTCAACAAATATTTCTGATTATGCTGATATCCTAGTGAACAAGCTTTTTAAGCAACTGTATTTCATGATATTATGCTGTGTTGATTACTCAGTGTCATGCTATTAATGTGACAGCAAATTGTAGCCATTAGTCGAAAACAGTGAGTTATAGTACTATAAAGTGACCTTGAGACTGGTTTCTAAAATATAATTATAACTGGCATGGTGGCCAAAACAATTGTTATTTCATGACCACTTCTGACTAAATGATAACATGTCATGGTTTTCTTTTTAAATATTACACATTTATCACTTATTAAACAAAATAACGTATTCCCTCAGTTCATGACACACTGTGCCACTAGTATTAAAAAATAAACAAACTGCATGGAGAAGTTGAATATATGCAAGTCAACCCAATCAGGAGGATGTCCATCCTAGGGAATTAGCAACTACATTGACAGTTACGATGGGAAGTTACTGGATAGCTAGGCAGTTAGAAAACTGGAGAAAAGTAATGCAGTACTGATCTTCAAGAAAAGACTGATCCCCACAATTATCCACTTGTGGTCTTTGTTATTTTTAACTGTGGCAGCACCAAAAGGCCTCAACCAGAAACTGGAGCCCTATTGTGCTAGGCTAACTTTTTGGCTCAAATTTTCCATGTTTGGTGTCTGCCTCAGGTTGGATTTTTTTTTTAGTTTTAAGTTTAAGCAAAAATGATTCAGCTGCTTCAGAGAATGAGGTATTTTAAAAATAGGCAGCTTTACCAATGTTTAAAGCATTTCTTTGATCTTTCTTTTAAAGAAAATAATATTGCTTCATTGGCTTGGAACAGGAAGTTAAAATTAGCAGAGACATAGTCCTGCAGTAGGATTGATGCAGGTCATGTTCCTTGTGAAAATCCATCCAAATTTGCCTGGTTGAGCTTGTTATATATTTCCTGAGCACTTTATATATACTGCAACAGCACTGCACATGCTCTGAAACTCTGCTGAGCTTCCTTATGACATCATATTGCTGCTGCCAATTTCCCCCAACAAATATCCTTTGGGTTAGGGGTAGGAACTAGGTGTCTTAGATTGGGCACCCAAAATTAGTGTATACTTTTGAAAATTTGGGCCTTAATCACTCTGCCTCAGATTCCAATGGTCAGAGGAGTAGTAAGTTGCCTCTTAGGCATAAGGATTAATTGGTTAATATGTGTGAGATAGGGCAAGCACCTCTTCACTGGTGAAGGAATATTGCACACAAAGTAAAGATGGAAAAGATATTTCTCTGACGTGGAACAATGCCATGAAGCCACCAAAGTTTTGAGTTCCCTCCTTCTCTTCTAATATCCATCTTTCCTTGAGCATTTCCTCATTCTCACCTTATTCCAGTTTCCAGACTTTCATTCTTTCACTTCAGTCTCCTCCATCCATAGCCGTCATTCTTCTCTCTCTCTCTCCACTCAACATCCCTAAAATACCTTCATTTTCCTTCCATTCTTCCTACAAATTCCACGTCTCTCTTCCCTCATCTTCATGTTGACAGTGTCCTTTTAATTACTCTGGCTCAATTTATAGACAGAGAACTGCATTTTTGGTTATCTGGTGAGGATCGTCCTTTGAATATATTTTTAGCCTTTACACAAGTCACACACATTAATAATTAAATACCACAATTAGTCTGACTATAATTTCATTGAGTGAAGATACTAATGTACATACTAACTAGCACACTCTGTTGGAGAACTCATGCCTTGAAGGTAAATAGCTTTAGTCCCAATGATACTGGCACTCAATTAAGCTTCTATAGTTAATCTCACTGTTGTAATTATAAATCCCCACTTTCAGGAATATGTAATTAACCTTTAAAGGAAAGGGACATCATGAGATAGTTTAAGCCCAAAATGTCATTTTTATTTAAAGGAAACATTGAAACAATTTTATAAAAGTTAGTATTAGTAAGAATAATTGAATGACATTAAAAGAAAGTCCATGAAGATTTATTGTGTGGATTAAAACTTCACAACTCAAGTGTAACCAAGTAGTCTCAACCCAAAGTAAAACAAATAGAATTTGCCAACATTTGTACAGATATTTGCCTTTCAGCTCAAAAACGGTGACTTTGAATTTTATAGCACTACCCCCAAGTTTAAAGTTAAGTACATGCAGAAGTGTTTACAGGATTGAGACCTCAGAGTTTAACAGATTTTTGCTTTCAAACCAAAAAGAAAATTTCTCCTGTAATTGTAATAGCTGTACTCTCTTAATTCCCCCTACATTTACTCTCTTGTGCTGTTGGGCAGGATGGCCCCAATCGTAGTAATATCATTGCTAAAAGTGATGAACTGTGGCCCTGATCCAGCAAAAAATTACATACTTAATTAACTATAAGCATTCAGTTCTGTGGGACTAACCTGCTTAAAGCTGAGTATGTGCGTAAATGTTTGCAGGACTGAGACTTTGAAAACAATAGTTCTCAGAATTATAATCATAATTTTCTTAGGTCCCTCACTAGTATATTTGACAAGTGTTGTCAGAAGAAAATTTTTTTATTCTGCCTTACAGAGACAAAGGTTTAAACTATAGCCAGTCATTCCTGACACGTGTATAGACCTTGTAGAGCAGTTTATGAAAACACATCAGTATTTTGCCATCATTTCTGAAAGTGAGAAACAGGAGGAAATCGGAATGCAACAAGATTAATATGTCTAGAATTCAAACACTGAAGTAATTTGTGGTGCTCTGTAAGTTAGCAATAAAAAGAAAAACAAAACACCTCCATATGTTAAATTATTACTTACAATTATTCCAATTTAAATAATCGATTTTCCAAATGAAAAAAAAAAACCACACAAACCTGTTCAAGACTAATCATGCTGTGCTGGTGTGCTTTTTGTTTCTCTTATTTTGGGGAATAACAACAATCGGCTTAGTTTCACTTTTATTTATAGTCACTTTCATGTTACTTTCATTTTTTTGGCCTTACCCTGTTTCAATTAAATGCAGAAAATCCCTTGAAATTCAAAGGGAGCAGTGACCAACTCTTTCTGAACCTTGTGCACTGGCACAATTGTGTAATATCTGTGTTTAAAACAATGCAAGGGGCGATGTTTGTTTGTGAATGTTTCTACTGAAATACATGTTTTTAAAATTATGGTACTTTTCTATTTATCATAAAATTTTTGGAAAATTTGTATTTATAAAACATAAATCTCTAGCCACATATGACTTAACTATATTCTCATCTAGTAATACACGTGAGGACTTTTCAGAATCCAGGGGTGAAATTTGGACTGCATTGAAACCATTGGGAGATTGCTCATTGACTTCAGTGGGGCCAGAATTTCACCTCTGATTTGTGAGGTGGATCAAACTTCTGAGTATGGAAGCTACATTAATAAGTGGCATTTTCAGTCAATTAATAATCAAAAATTGTCCTTGTGAGAGTTCAAACTCGTTCAAGGGAAGAGTTGAGCTCAGTGTCAACTCAGAAAGCTGCTAGGATTTTTTCCTTCTGACATTTCAGAAAATGCCATGCATTGGCTATACATAAAATTTGTTAAATATTATGAAATGCATTATTATGGAATAATGAAAAAAATGTGTCTGGTTTGGTAAAAACACGCATGTTTTTTCTGGACTGCTTGTAATTCTTTGTGGCTGAGATAAATTTTTGGGACTGGTGGGTGCAATACATAGGATCTCTGAAAAGAGAGGGATTTTTAAAAGTTTTATTTATTAGAAACTAAATTATGTCACTTATGAGGAAGCCTCCATGTTATCTATACTATCATGCTTTGAAGATTTTATTCTGTAAATCTGCAGAAGAACTTGGTATTTTTTAAAATGTTCTTGGTTTTCAAATCTTTATACAGCATGAGTTGTTTTAAGAGGGAATAAAAGAAAATATGTAAATATATTAGTTCATAAAAATATTCTAAAATTGTTAGTTAAAATATGGCATCTCACACCAGGGTTCATGGGAAAGGTTGAAGGCCATGATGGCTAGTCATAAAAGTTCATTAGTTCTGAAACTGTTTTATTAAGTCATAGCTGTAGGCAGTACATTCTGAACACCACATTCTTCATCTGCTTAAATTTGGTTAAAAAAGCTTTGAGGCTGGCTTCCTGGTACAAGTACATAACCAGGGAAAAATCTCACCATTTTGTTTTTGCTTGAAAATATAATTTCACTCATACGTTTTTATGCTCTTCTGCCCCTACTTTACAGTATTTCCAGTGTTTTTATGTCTTAAAATAAACAGCACTCAATTTTTAATCAATCATGTTAAATCTATGAACTTACCATATGCAATATAAATGAATAATAAACAAATTATGCTTATGTTTTTTTCCCCCCCTTAGGTGAGTAACTGGAATTCCTGGTTCTCAAGTATACTTTATGCTTTTCTGTAGTGTGCTGTGGGTAAGTAAGAAAAATATTACATACTGTATTTGTTGTAAAAAGGAATGATTGCTGATAGCAGCATTATTATGCAGTGCTCTAATTGCTAGAATAGTTAGTAGCTATATTATGAATACTATCGGTAGCTTCAGCAAGTGTGACTCGGTGATGTGGAGATGCTTGTATTACAGGAATTATCGAGATTTTCCTTTTTCGGAGTTCTATGTGTAGGCCTCTTTGTCATTTGCAGTAATAAATTTTTGCGTGAACTGAATCAAAGCTTCAGGACATTATAGACTCTATATAGAATTACAGTAGTTTACATGGAGAAAAATAGGATAAAATAGTACATGGAAGTTTGATGTAATCCACAGTGCTGTGTAAATCATATCAATTTGGAAGTTTCATTTTCAAGTTTTTAAAATCTGTGCCTTAAGAAACATTGAATTTGTCTTATATTTCTATCAATGACATTGAGCTTGTATTGTACCTTGACAAAATTAGCCTGTACCTCGGTATAAAATGAGGTCAGCCTGAGATTTTAAGTAAAGTTTATGTTTGTGATGTGATTTTGCCACTTTCTGGTTATCATCTATATCCTAAATGTAATTGTTGTAATTGGAATAATCTATAGTAGTTCACAATTTTTTTTCTAAAAGGCTTTAGATTAAACAAAATCAGTGAATTATTTTTCTCATATGTATTCTAAAATACTCCTCTTTGGTCAGAAAAGCCAGAAATAAAAAAAGTAGATGAACTTCTGGCCCCACTGAAGTCCATGGTAGTTTCGCCACTGACTTCAGAGGAGCCAAGATTCACCCAGTGTGTTGAAAATGGCTTACATAACAGTCAGAAATTAAGATAAATGGTCATATAAATGTAGACAGATACATTAAAATATATGAATTGTATAAGCTACTCAACTATTCCTTTACTTAAATTGGCATCTACATACTAATTAGAATACATAGTTTGAGACTAAAAATTTAAAAACTGATGCTTTGCTTGAGACTTTTGAAGGAACTCAAATATGAAATTGAAAAACTACCAACTGTGGTAAGTAACCTGTCACTTAAATCATGCACCAGATGACTGGAGGGTAGCTAATCTACTGCCTATTTTTAAAATAGTTTCCAGAGGTGATGCTGGCAATTGTGCCAGTAATCCTAACTTCAGTGCCAGGTGAATTGGTTGAAACTGTAGTGAAGAACAAAATAATCAAACACATAGATAAACTGGGGAAGAGTCTTTTGGCTTTTGTAAAGGGAAATCATGCCTCAGCAATCTATTAGGATTTGTAAGGGTGTCAACAAGCATGCAGATAAGGTTGAACCAGTTAATATACTATATTTAGACTTTTAGAAAGCCTTTGACAAAATCCCTCACCAAAGGCTCCAAAATAAAGTAAGTAGTCCTGGGATAAAGGGAAGGCCCTCAGTAAAAAGATGGGAAACAAAGGGTATGAATAAATGGTCAGTTTTCACAGTGGAGAGGGGTAAATATTAGGGTCCCCCCAAGAACTCTACTGGGTCTAGAGCTGTTCAACATATTTATAAATGATCTGGAAAGGAGGGTGAATAGTGAGGTAGCAAAGTTTGCAGACAATACAGAATTACTCAAGATAGTTACATCCAAAGCAGACTGTGAAGAGTTACAAAGGGATCTCAAAAACTGGATGACTGGGCAACAAAATAGCAGATGAAATTCAGTGTTGATAAGTGCAAAGTAATGTGCATCAGGAAGCATGATGCCAACTATACATACAAAGTGATGGAGTCTAAATTACCTGTACCACTCAGGAAAGAGAACTCTGAGTCATTGTGGATAGCTGTCTGAAAACATCTGCTGAATGTGCAGCATTAGTCAAAAAAATAAGTGAAGAGAATGTTAGGAACCATTAAGAAAAGGAAAGATAAAAAGACAGTAAATATCATAATGCCACTTTATAAATCCATGGTGCACCTGCATCTTGAATACTTCATGCAGTTCTGGTCACCCCATGTCAAAAAATATACAGTAGAATTGGAAAAGGTGCAACAGTTATGATTAGGGTTATGGAACATCTTCCATAGAAGGAGAGATTAAAAAGACTGGGAGTGTTCATCTTAGAGAAGAGACAACTCGGAGGGGATATGTTAGAGATTTATAAAATCATGAATGGTGTGGAGAAAGAGAATAGGGAAGTGTTATTTAGTACTTCACGTATCAGAAGAAGTAGGGGTCACCCAATGAAATTAATAGGCAGCAGGTTTAAACCAAACAAAATGAAGTACTTCTTCACACAATGCACAGTCATGCCAGGGGTGGTTGAGAAAGCCAAAAGTGTAACTGGCTTAAAAAAAATTAGGTAAATTCATGGAGGATGGGTTCATCAATGGCTATTAATCAAGATGGTCAGGGACACAACCCGATGCTCTGAGTGTCCCTAAATCGCCAACTGCCAGAAGCTGGGACTGGTCATCAAGGGATGGATCAATGAAAATTGCCCTGTTCTGTTCATTCCCTCTGAAGTACCTGGCACTGGCCACTGTCAGAAACAGGATGCTGGGCTAAATGGACCTTTGATCTGACCCACTATGGCCATTCTTGTGTTCTTACTTCATTCTGAGTTGAACGTCAATCCTTGGATTAACAAATGCCCTACTGGTTAATTTATTTATTTGAGGGAGACTATCTAAAATATGTATGAAACATTTTTCTTGCCATTTTAAATTTATTTTTGAGAATCTGATATGTGCTATACCAGTACTTTTTGTCTTATGTAAGTAGTTTGTGCATGCCTCTTCTTAGCATGTGAACATAGAATACTTATAGAAATGGGAACTCAGACCCTTCAACCAGGAACATTTCTTTTAAGAGCTGATATGAAGGATATTCACTTATATTGTCAGACTAGGTATATTCACTTATATTGTCAGATATTCACTTATATTGTCAGACTATTCCCTACACAGTTTGGAAGTGTCAGCAGTCTACAGTTTCTAGTGGAGGAAGAGTGCATGAGAGGTAAAGGACATTTTTAATAATGGATTTTTCTATTCAAACTGTCTGTCAGAAAAGTTGCATTTAAATCCTAGTGGCTAGACTGGCTCTAGAAGAAACCCACATTCAGCATTGCTTGTATAACTTCCTTATTCAGGGTCACTCAGCCAAATCAGCATTTGAAAAAATGAAGAAAAACATTTTAACTTCAGAGATCTTATAATAGATGGTGAATGCTCTCTCTTCCCCCTTTAGAATCTGGAACATTTGATAGTTCTCTTCAGACCACTGCAAGGACCATTTCCTCAATTTGAAAGTCAATGAGAGAAATCCTGGCCTGACTAAAGTCAATGGAAATTTTGTCATTGATTTCAGTGGGACCAGCATTGCCAAGATATTTTTATGTATGTTTACAAATGTGGCCCTGATTTGTGCATGCCATAGACTTTATCCCTTGAACCAAACTTTACTTGAAACAATTTCACAATCAAGTTTTATCATACTGGTTACATTCTAGATTGCTTTATAATACTTGAATTGCTACAGTTTGTAAATTACAGTGGGGTAGTTTTTTCCTTTGTATATGTTCAATGAAATTAATGGAGTTACACCTTAGGCGCATCTGGTACCTAGATTTACACAAAAAAAAAGAGCATCTTATCAAATTTGTTCACTATCTCTTTTAAGACTCATTGAGCTAGATTTACCATGATTTGGTTTAGTGTACTTCCCAGTGCCAGTTAGATCCACTGCATTCATGAAGTCTCTTGTCCAAGTGAGCTGTCGTGGTTCATAATGTGTGATGGCGCATAGCCAAAGAACCAGCCCATAGAGGCAGAATGATACCATGAGGCACCTGTAGTATAATTTCTATGAGGCAGCTCAGGCAGATGCAATTCAATGTGTAATTTCAAAATGTTCAAAAATATTTACTTTTTCAGAAATTTTTATTCCTCAGAAAATTTCTGTATTTCAACTTTTCAGCCCAATTCAGGATGAAAGCAAATGCTGAAATATCGGAATTTCCAGCAAGATGGAAATTCCACTTTTTGATCTGCTATAATTTGCACCAGTGCCTCCCCTTGTGGTTTACCCACAGGAAGGGTATCTTCTGTTTTTGTTGTGGGCTACAAAAAGCCCTGCCAGCAAAATCTGCTGGAGGTTGGGTTGAACCAGTATATCTTTGGTCGCCCTCACAGTATTCGGTCACAGTCAGTTACACCCACTGTTGGGTTTGGCACAATCTGTAGCACAATCTGCTGATTTAAGTGAGCAGAAGCCAGAGTAAACCAGGGGACTATATAGTCCAATAGTTACAGTAAATATAGTTACTGTGTTTGGATCACAGACTTCTTTTTAAAAAGAAAAGGAGTACTTGTTGCACCTTAGAGACTAACACATTTATTTGAGCATAAGCTTTTGTGAGCTATAGCTCACTTCATCGGAGCTGTAGCTCATGAAAGCTTATGCTCAAATAAATTGGTTAGTCTCTAAGGTGCCACAAGTACTCCTTTTCTTTTTGCGAATACAGACTAACACGGCTGTTACTCTGAAACTTCTTGTTGTTACTTGCTCTTCTTCTTTGAGCTGTTTATTTCCAGATTACCAAAGCTGAATCTTCATTTGTGAACAACAGTTTGTATACTGAATACAAAAAATCTGCTAATTACTCTTGAAATAACTTTATCTGCTAATGCAAACCCACAGAAGGCTTGCAGTGTAATTCAGTGCAATATAATTAAGGAGAAAGTTGATCTCCGAGTTGATGGCCTCAGTTATTTGTCATACATGGAGGCACCCTTAGAGTGATAAGACAAGAAATTATCCATCAATGCATGCAAGCCTTGTGAAATTAAGATATACATTTATATAAATGTATATATATAAAGATATAAAAATAACCAAGGGGTTAAAATAAAATACTAAGAGAAAAACAGAAGCTATTATCTTTCTCCCAAATAAGTTTTCTCAGAAAACCATTTTTAAACTGTCGTAATTTTCTAGAGAGTATAATCTTTTTTCCCCCTCATGTTCAGTCTCTTCCTAGCTGTAGACAGTAGGAACTCACAATCTCTTTATGGCTAGAGAATAAATGTCTCCAGGAAGTCCAGGTACCATTATAGGATAGCAAAGATCATTGAACATCTGGTATGCTCTGGTAAACATTTGCTATCAAATATAACAGTCTCAGAATATTACTTGCTCAAGTTCCACTCTCCCAGATGTATGCACAAATATTAAGTAGTAGTGAACACTCATCAATATCTGTTTAAAAATAAGAGCTATGCATATGGAGATGTGCTTACCTCCTGACTGAACCAAAAGATTGACTTCTAATGCTTTTACTTTGACATATCCATCTAGGAATACATTTTGCCAGAAATAATTGTACTGAATAGATTTTTACTCCTTTTAGAATTGTTCCCCAGTTTAAAATTTAGTCCATATTGCCCATGGCTGTCAATTACATGGTGCTATATGGTAGGAGGAAGACTGTGTTCCAGGAAATCTCCAGTCCCATGTTGCTAGCAAATAACCCATCAATTCACCATGCTTGTAAAATCTCTTCTCTGCAGTTAATTGTTTTGTAAGATGTATTTAAAATTATCATAATTAGCATCTTCTAAGACTCAGCTTCTCTTTAATGTGAATCTATTTTTTTTTTCTTTTGCTGTTGATACGGTTGATCAACTTGTGTTTGGAATAATTCATTCAAAATGGTGCTTATTCATTTTTCATGGTTCTGTGATGGTCTTGGACTATTCATTCAGCCTGAACTATTATTACTAAGGCTATTACTAAGTCATCAGTTTCTTTTTTACCTGAGACTTGCATTGCAGCTTCTTGGAGTTTATAGTGCACTTTCATAAGGCATTACTGCCTTAACAGACTGTGTCATACCAAGTCTAAATTTGATTTGACAATGTCACAAGGTCTTTTTCTTCCTTGAGTACTCAAATGCTTGCACTTTTTCCTGTGTTTTGGCTTGTGATGTATTTTTATTTTTACTTTATGGTTTACATCACAGACTTTCCTATTATTTTTGTCAATTTAGTATTGTATAAACCTAAAACAGTGGTTTGAGGATCTCTTTCATTGTAACTCCTCTTAGACAAACTATAATTTCTTGGATGTTAAAATTTTTCTGAAGCTGATATGTGCCATAGTCTCCTAAGCCATTTTATATATGTATAGCACTATTACAAATCCTTGACTAGTTTCTCATTTTTGAGACGTGCGCAATTCAAAAGAGAACTTTTGCAAGAAAGTCTGGCAAGTGTAGGCTTCAGAATGTGATCTAACTTATAATTTTGACATGTTTTTAAAATAAGAGTTTTTGCTTTGAAATGTGGGCACTCTACATCCATGGTAATGGCTATTTAAAAATGTTTTGCAAACATTTTTATTTCACACTGTAATTACACATATGCAGTGGTGTGAATTTCAACATGAATCTCTAGAAATAAGCAATGTAGGGCCTAGTCTACCCTTAGAAGTTCTGCTGCTATAGCTGTACTGGCAAAACCCTCCTAGTGCTTGTACCTGCAAAAAAGAAAAAAAAAGTTCTTTGACCAGCGAAGCTTATACCAGTTCAGCCAGCGAAGCTTATACCAGTTCAGCCAGCAAAATAAGCTATACCAGTATAGCTTATACAAGTTCAGCCAGCAAATTAAGCTATACTGATAAAAAAACTCCTTTTTGTCTGTTTCAGTTTTATCTACACTAAGGCCTTTGCTGGGACATAAATGTTGCAACAGATAAATAAATCATACTCTTAATAGATATTGCTATGCCTTCAAAAGTTTTTAGTGCAGACCCGGGCTAAGATTGTTATACAGATTTTCAAAGTGAGGAGTCTGATCCTATGTTCAGTGCCAATACTGCTCTGCCTCTTTTTAAAGGATGGTAACAGTCTTGCACTGAAGTGTGTGGACTAAAAAAAATAACAAATTTTGTTGTTGTTAAAAACAGGCACACGTAGCAAGTTTTTCGTCTTTGTATATTTGTTTTATTTGGGTAAAACTGCTTTATGTTCATTAGAGTTTAAAATCAATGATATTTCACACAATTTGAATCAACATAAATTGGGCATTTTAAATAATTTCATAGCTAAGATATTGCCTGTAAAGACCTGCTACAGTAGCTCTTGTTTTAAACTCATCCTCAGGCTTGTTGACTGTATTTCAAATTCTCATATATCAAAAAGGAGAAAATTAATTTAGGGCTCAATCATAACTTTGCCAAGATCCTTGAATTAGGGCCAGTGCTATATGGTATGATGTGCGACTCCTAGAGCATCACAAATCACATTTCCAGAGTAAGTCTTCAGCCTGGTTCTACTGTTGCTCTGGGGAGGAAATGAACTGACTCAGGACAGCATGCTTTCCCCAGTGCACTGGCTCAGCTATGCTGGTGAGAGTTTTGCAAGATGGAGCCAAGGTTGAGGACCTACCAGCTCTGCAGAGGCTGCTTTCTTTCCTTTGCGATGGGACAGGTGGCCAACACAGAGGCAGAAAGCCTCACTAGTCAGGCAATAGTTTGGCTTTTAACGGATATACCATGCAGAATATGGACTAGATTGTAAACAAAGTATATGGTGCATTCACATTTTTTTTTATTTTTAAAGATAACATTTCCCATTATTTTATTAGTTGAGGTCTCCAAATAAAATATAGATATTTCTGTGTACTGGGCGGGTGGATGAATTCATGTTTATTAAAGAAAAAAATAAAGATAAAAATGTTGGGTTTTGTGATGATTGTATATAAAGACTTCATATTTGTGGCTTGTAGCTTTGTATCATATGCCCTGTGCTCAGTATTTTTTCCATATCAAAGCTACTATGCAATGACAGCCTGTGTTATACAGAGTAATTTCTGGTAGAGGGGGAAAAGGATTTGTCTGTTTGTAGCATATTCCTGTAAAATGCATGGTAATTGTTGCTAGGGGCAGGATATATAGGACTCTGGACTGAGTTTTAAATGAACATGCTATGTTGTTGTTTTATTTCTTGCAGTGCATAAGAGATAGTGCTGTGTGCTACACATGTGCTACATGCCTCCCAGTACAAAGAAAATATATTACCCTGTTTCAAAGAGCTTGCAAGACATGGTGTTATCCAGCAGTAAGATGATAAATGCAGGGGGGAGGGAGGCGCAAGGACAGGCAACATCAGCAGGATGATATACTCAGTGAGGAGTGATAGTAAATAGTGTGTTGGAGTAAATAGGGGGGTTTGTTTGAAAGGAATAAAATAAGTAAATGCATTAGTTGGCTTGATTCTTGTAGGCTTCATGGGATACATGGGCCTTACAGAAGGACTTGAATTAAGAGAGGGTAACAGCCTTGTGCACTAGGTCAGGAAGGACAGCTGGGCAATTGAACCATCACTTGATGTCTTCAAATCAAGATTGCATGTTTTCTTTAAAAATATAGCTTTAGTCCAGTCAGAAGTTGTGGCAAGTGTTCTGCAGAAGGATGGACTAAATTATCTTAATTGTCCCTTCTGGCCTTAAAATGTGTGAATTTACCCAAAGGGCCTCTTCCTTCCTCCAGAGTCACTCTGCTCTGTTCCACACTCCCCCAGTGCCCATTCCTTTTAAATAGGAACCATTGGGGTGCAGGAATAGGTAAGTCACTGCCCCTGCTGGCTGACTGTTCATTCCTGTGTTAGCCCTGCAGTGAAACCTGTCTCTCCTGAACTAACACATCTCCCTAACTTCCTGGAGCTGCCTTACTACAAGCCCAAAGTTCATATTCTCTGCTGCCTTGCAGCTTGCTCATATGGCTAGTGTCAGACACCTTCTCCTCCTCCCACACAATTCCAGTGTTTCACTTTTTAGGGGAACAGAAGATTATATGCTTCCTTATCTGGAGAGGAGGAAAAGAGCACAATGAATATGGTAGTCCTTTTCCTAAGCAAGGTGTAGTAAAGGGACTGAATTCCCACCCCCACCTCCAAGGAAAGAGACTTGCACCAACATCAAGAAATCTCACTCTTCTCTATAATGGTAATGAGTTGAGTGGTGAGTTGCGGGGTGAATTGTGGGTGACTGAAGGGAGTGAGGTAACCTGGTGTGAGAGAGACACAGACTGACACTCTTGGGATTTCTCAGAGTGAAATGAGGAAGAGAAGAAAGGAATAGTAAGTAAGACAAAAATCTAAGGGTATGTCTACACTATGAAATTAGGTCGAATTTATAGAAGTCGTTTTTTTAGAAATCATTTTTATATAGTTGATTGTGCATGTCCCCACACAAAATGCTCTAAGTGCATTAACCCGGCGGAGTGCTTCCACAGTACTGAGGCTAGCATCGACTTTTGTAGTGTTGCACTGTGGGCAGCTATCTCACAGTTCCCGTAGTCTCTGCTGCCCATTGGAATTCTGGGTTGAGATCCCAATGACTGATGGGGCAAAAAATTGTCGCGGGTGGTTCTGGGTACATGTCATCAGGCCCTCCCTCCGTGAAAGCAAGGGCAGACAATCGTTTTGTGCTTTTTTTCCTGAGTTACCTGCGCAAACGCCATACCACGGCAAGCATGGAGCCCGCTCAGCTCACTGTCACCGTATGTCTCTTGGGTGCTGGCAGACGCGGTACTGCATTGCTACACAGCAGCAGCAGCAGCCCATTGCCTTGTGGCAGCAGACGGTGCAATAGGCCTGAAAACCACCGTCATCGTGTCCGAGGTACTCCTGGACACCTCGGTGAGGTCAGTCAGGAGCGCCTGGGCAGACGTGAGTGCAGGGACTAAATTAGGAGTGACTTGACCCGGTCATTCTCTTTAGTCCTGCAGGCAGTCCTATTGTACCATCTTCTGCCAAGCAGCCAGGAGATGTGGATGGCTTTCAGTCCTACTGCACCGTCTGCTGCCAGCCAAAGATTTAAAAGATAGATGGAGTGGATCAAAACAGGAAATAGACCAGATTTGTTTCGCCCTCCCTTCATAAAATCAATGGCTGACAATCATAAAATATCAGGGTTGGAAGGGACCTCAGGAGGTCATCTAGTCCAACCCCCGCTCAAAGCAGGACCAATCCCCAACTAAATCATCCCAGCCAGGGCTTTGTCATCATTTTGGTGAGGTCTGTCAGGGGCACCTTGAAAACTTTAATGGAGATTCAGTCCTGCCTGAAATACCAAAGGAAGGGATAGCTTAGTGGGTTGAGCATTGGCCTGCTAAACCCAGGGTTTTGAGTTCAATCCTTGAGGGGGCCATTCTGTGTGACAGTTGTTTTTGTTGCTCCTTGATGTAAAGCCACCCCCTTTGTTGATTTTAATTCCCTGTAAGCCAACCCTGTAAGCCATGTCATCAGTCGCCTCTCCCTCCATCAGAGCAACGGCAGACAGTCGTTCCACACCTTTTTTCTGTGCAGATGCCATACCACGGCAAGCATGGAGCCCGCTCAGATCACTTTGGCAGTTAGGAGCACATTAAACACCTCGCGCATTATCCAGCACCAGAACCTGGCAAAGCGAAACTGGGCGAGTAGGCGACGGCAGCACGGCGAGGAGAGTGATGAGGACATGGACACAGACTTCTCTCAAAGCACGGACCCTGGCAATGTGGGCATCATGGTGCTAATGGGGCAGGTTCATGCGGTGGAATGCCGATTCTGGGCCCAGGAAACAAGCACAGACTGGTGGGACCGCATAGTGTTGCAGGTCTGGGACGATTCCCAGTGGCTGCAAAACTTTCACATGCGTAGGGGCACTTTCATGGAACTTTGTGACTTGCTTTCCCCTGCCCTGAAGCGCATGAATACCAAGATGAGAGCAGCCTTCACAGTTGAGAAGCGAGTGGCGATAGCCCTCTGGAAGCTTGCAATGCCAGACAGCTATCGGTCAGTCAGGAATCAATTTGGAGTGGGCAAATCTACAGTGGGGGCTGCTGTGATGCAAGTAGCCAACACAATCAAAGATCTGCTGATATCAAGGGTAGTGACCCTGGGAAATGTGTAGGTCATAGCAGATGGCTTTGCTGCAATGGGATTCCCTAACTGTGGTGGGGCCATAGACGGAACCCATATCCCTATCTTGGCACCGGAGCACCAAGCTAGTGAGTACATAAACCGCAAGGGGTACTTTTCAATGGTACTTTTCAATAGTGCTGCAAGCACTGGTGGATCACAAGGGACATTTCACCAACATCAATGTGGGATGGCCAGGAAACGTACATGACTCTCGCATCTTCAGGAACTCTGGTCTGTTTCAAAAGCTGCAGGAAGGGACTTTATTTAGTTGGGGATTGGTCCTGCTTTGAGCAGGGGGTTGGACTAGATGACCTCCTGAGGTCCCTTCCAACCCTGATATTCTATGATTCTTTGATTCCCAGACCAGAAAATAACCCTTGGGGATGTTGAAATGCTTATGGTTATCCTTGGGGACCCAGCCTACCCCTTAATGCCGTGGCTCATGAAGCCATACCCAGGCACCCTGGACAGTAGTCAGGAGCTGTTCAACTACAGGCTGAGCAAGTGCAGAATGGTGGTAGAATGTGCATTTGGATGTTTAAAAGCACACTGGCGCAGTTTACTGACTTGGTTAGACCTCAGCGAAACCAATATTCCCACTGTTATTACTGCTTGCTGTGCACTCCACAATATCTGTGAGAGTAAGGGGGACACGTTTATGGTGGGGTGGGAGGTTGAGGCAAATCACCTGGCTGCTGTTGCGCAGCCAGACACCAGGGCAGTTAAAAGAGCACAGGAGGGCATGGTGCACATCAGAGAAGCTTTGAAAACCAGTTTCATGACTGGCCAGGCTACGGTGTGAAAGTTCTGTTTGTTTCTCCTTGATGAAAACCCCTGCCCCTTGGTTCACTCTACTTCCCTGTAAGCTAACCACCCTCTCCTCCTCCCTTCGATCAGCGCTTGCAGAGGCAATAAAGTCATTGTTGCTTCACATTCATGCATTCTTTATTAATTCATCACACAAATGGGGGGATAACCGCCAAGGAAGCCCAGGACGGGTGGTGGAGGAGAGAAGCACCAGGAGGGATGGTGGAGGAGGGAAGGACAAGGCCACACAGCACTTTAAAAGTTTAAAATGTTAAAACTTATTGAATGCCAGCCTTCTGTTGCTTGGGCAATACTCTGGGGTGAACTGGCTGGGTGGTCGGAGGCCCCCCCACTGCATTCTTGGACGTCTGGGTGAGGAGGCTAAGGAACTTAGGGAGGAGAGTGGTTGGTTACACAGGGGCTGTAGCGGCGGTCTGTGCTTCAGCTGCCTTTCCTGCAGCTCAACCATATGCTGGAATATATTAGTTTGATCCTCCAGCAACCTCAGCATTGAATCCTGCCTCCTCTCATCACGCTGCCGTCACCTTTCAGCTTCAGCCCTCTCTTCAGCCCGCCACTTATTCTCTTCAGCCCTCTACCTCTCCTCCTGGTCATTTTGTGCTTTCCTGCACTCTGACAGTGTCTGCCTCCACGCATTCGTCTGTGCTCTGTCAGTGTGGGAGGACAGCATGAGCTCAGAGAACATTTCATTGCGAGTGTGTTTTTTTCGCCTTCTAATCTTCCCTAGCCTCTGGGAAGGAGAAGATCCTGTGATCCTTGAAACACATGCAGCTGGTGGAGAAAAAAAAA
The DNA here is from genome assembly GCF_965140285.1 of Lepidochelys kempii. Taxonomy (NCBI): domain Eukaryota; kingdom Metazoa; phylum Chordata; order Testudines; family Cheloniidae; genus Lepidochelys; species Lepidochelys kempii. The sequence goes on from NC_136380.1 coordinate 183,873,146, forward strand.
GGGATAGTGGTATTTAAAAATACACGTTTTATAGAAAGATGGGTACACTCTTTCACGATGAACCTTGTTGTTAACATTACATACATAGATTCATAGATACTAAGGTCAGAAGGGACCATTATGATCATCTAGTCCAACCTCCTGCACAACGCAGGCCAGAGAATCTCACCCACCCACTCCTGCGAGAAACCTCTCACCTATGTCTGAGCTATTGAAGTCCTCAAATCGTGGTTTAAAGACTTCAAGGAGTAGAGAATCCTCCAGCAAGTGACCTGTGCCCCATGCTACAGAGGAAGGCAAAAAACCTCCAGACCTCTTCCAATCTGCCCTGGAGAAAAATTCCTTCCCGACCCCAAATATGGCGATCAGCTAAACCCTGAGCATATGGGCAAGATTCACCAGCCTGGTACTACAGAAAATTCTTTCCTGGGTAACTCAGATCCCACCCCATCTAGCATCCCATCTCAGGCCATTAGGCCTATTTACCATGAATATTTAAAGATCAAGTAATTACCAAAATCATGTTATCCCATCATACCATCTCCTCCATAAACTTATCAAGTTTAATCTTAAAGCCAGATAGATCTTTTGTCCCCACTGCTTCCCTTGGAAGGCTGTTCCAGAACTTCACTCCTCTGATGGTTAGAAACCTTCATCTAATTTCAAGTCTAAACTTCCCAATGACCAGTTTATATCCATTTGTTCTCGTGTCCACATTGGGACTGAGCTGAAATAATTCCTCTCCCTCTCTGGTATTTATCCCTCTGATATATTTATAGAGAGCAACCATATCTCCCCTCAACCTTATTTTGGTTAGGCTAAACAAGCCAAGCTCCTTGAGTCTCCTTTCATAAGATAAGTTTTCCATTCCTCGGATCATCCTAGTAGCCCTTCTCTGTACCTGTTCCAGTTTGAATTCATCCTTCTTAAACATGGGAGACCAGAACTTCATGTGCTTTCGTTCCAAGGTCGCATTTTGCCTCCCCCCACCACGTGGCTAGACCCTCCCCGTGGCTAACAGTGGGGAACATTTCTGTTCAGCCACTGGCAAACAGCCCAGCAGGAACGGGCTCTTCTGAATGTCCCCTTAAGAAAAGCACACATTTTCAACCTGGTGACCATGAATGATATCACTCTCCTGAGGATAACACAGAGAGATAAAGAATGGATGTTGTTTGAATGCCAGCAAAATACACTGCAATGCTTTGTTCTACAATGATTCCTGAGTACGTGCTACCGGCCTGGAGTGGTAAAGTGTCCTACCATGGTGGACGGAATAAGGCTGCCCTCCCCAGAAACCTTTTGCAAAGGCTTTGGGAGTACATCCAGGAGATCCATGAATGCCAGGGCAAATTAATCATTGAACATGCTTGCTTTTAAACCATGTATAGTATTTTAAAAGGTACACTCACCGGAGGTCCCTTCTCCATCTGACGGGTCCCGGATGCAGCCTTGGGTGGGTTCGGGGGGTACTGGCTCCAGGTCCAGGGTGAGAAACAGTTCCTGGCTGTCGGGAAAACTGGTTTCTCTGCTTGCCTGCTCTTAGCTATCTACAGCTTCATCATCATCATCTTCCTCGTCCCCAAAACCTGCTTCCGTGTTGCCTCCATCTCCATTAAAGGAGTCAAACACAGGCTGGAGTAGTGGTGACTGAACTCCCTAAAATGGCATGCAGCTCATCATAGAAGCGGCTTGTTTTGGGCTCTGACCCTGAGCGGCCATTCACCTCTCTGGTTTTCTGGTAGGCTTGCCTCAGCTTCTTAAGTTTCACGTGGCACTGCTTTGGTTCCCTGTTATGGCTTCTGTCCTTCATGCCCTGGGAGATTTTGACAAATGTTTTGGCATTTTGAAAACTGGAACATAGTTCTGATAGCACGGATTCCTCTCCCCATACAGCGATCAGATCCCATACTTCCTGTTCAGTCCATGATGGAGCTCTTTTGCGATTCTGGGACTCCATCATGGTCACCTCCGCTGATGAGCTCTGCACTCACCTGCAGCTTGCCACGCTGGCCAAACAGGAAATTGAAATTAAAAGTTTACGGGGCTTTTCCAGTCTACCTGGCCAGTGTATCTGAGTTGAGAGTGCTGTCCAGAGCAGTCACAGTGGAGCACTCTGGGATAGCTCCTGGAGGCCAATACCATCTAATTGCTTCCATAGTACCCCAAATTTGACCCGGCAAGGCCAATTTCAGTGCTAATCCCCTTGTTGGGGGTGGAGTAAGGAAATCGATTTTAAGAGCCATTAAAGTCGAAAAAAAGGGCTTCGTCGTGTGGACGGGTGTAGGGTTAAATTGATTTAACGCTGCTAAATTCGACCTCAACTCCTGGTGTAGACCAGGGCTAAGAGTGTAAAGTGGAAGAGAGAGCAGGTGAACAATCAGGAAAAGACACCAGAAAGAAAAGGTGACTAAAAGAAAAGGAGAAAAAGGGAGAACAAAGCAGCACAGTCAAAGTAAGTTCTCTTCATTTAGTTTTGTTTGTTTAAAAAAAAACAACCCTGAATGATGTTACATTAAATAAATGCAAATACTTCTTTCCCCATTACATGGCCAATTAGCTCTCAGTAATTTGTCCGTTTCTGCAAAGATAATGTCTAGGCTGCTTGGGCCTGCTCTCAAGCTAGTAGAAACTTAACAGAACCGTGCGAGGTGCTGTATGCTTTCAACTCCCATTGTCTTCTATTAAAGTTCTACATGAAAAGCACTCTCCCTCCATGCCTTTCAAATGTATGTACATTGTTATGTCCTCTACTGCTTGTTGCTTAGCCACGTTATAAAAAATATATACATATTTTTACGCTAATCAGACACACAATTTTAAACTTTTTCATAATATTTTCAATTCTGTTATTCGTGGAAGTTTAATCCTATGTAACACGCATCAGCTAAAATTAGAAAATTACACACAACCCAATTTTGTTGGGTCAATGTGATCCAGTCTTGATAACTTATTCATAATCTGTTCCAAAAGGCAATTAAGTATATAATCATCAGTACCTAGTTAAAATCAGTCTATTAATTGAGTATATAAAACTCTAATCAATGAGGTAAGCATTAATTTATAATCCACTGAATAGAGCACCACATATTCTGCATAGTGAACCAGCTATAACCTTTCAAACTTGATCAGTTTTATTTAAAACAAACAACAACAGAAAACATGTAGAAGTTGCTGCTGAGGACTAAGTATATTTAAGGAGACTGGGAAGATAACTGAAAATTAATATTTGACATTAAGAAATCACCAAATTTGTGTAAAACGAAGGTTTATAAATTCTTATGGAAGAGAGAGAGCCTGGCTGAGGTTCAGATTTTTTCTTGTCTGGTTCACTGTTGTTTTTTTTCCCTAGCAGCTGAATGAGTAGGACAACTTGACTTAATTATGCTTTCTTAGCACTGGCTGTTTTGGGCAATAATAATGTGTTTCAAATATTAAGATGATGCTATAGCATGGTCAATTAAACAGAATTAAAAACAATGTCCTTTCTAATAGCTTTGTATATGATTTATTTAAAAACTTCTAACCTCTGACTGTGAATGTATTCAACCATGAAGTAGGTAAAATTTCATCTGGTTGAATAAGCTGTTGATGTGCAGTCAAAGGAATTCATTTTATTGGGTTCAGGGCATAAAACTCATGAGTTTTTTCAAGTGGGGGCAAATTCTTTCTTATCACTGGTAAATTCCGTATTCTATAAAGAATTTCCACATTCCACAAGAGCTAATACAGCACTCTCAAACTCCAGTAACTGGTAGGTAACTTTTCCATGTCCATTTTAAAGGTGTTACCTTTTGATTTCAAAAAATGTCACCTTGTGTTGAAAGAAAGAGGGTAAATAGGTGAGGCAGTTTGGCATTTACTTTGTTACTCTTTTTTATATACCTCTATTATAATTCTTCTTACTCTTTCCTTTTGAAACTGATTAGTCCTAGTCTTGTAAGTATTTCCTTGCATGGAAGCCTCTATCTCTAAACATTCTGTTTTTCTCAGAGCAGAAATAGTTTGTTAAATCTTTTGAAATGAAATGCGACTTAATTCAGTGAAGCCAGCATTAAACATGATGCAGTATAATGAATGTATATAGCACAATTATGGTTTGCAGTCTTTCTTCCTGTAACTTCTTAATTCATAGCCCTAACCTATCCATGGGAAACCTTTAACAGCAAAGCTATCCTTGGTTGCAAATGTTTGATGCTGTTGCCACTTCTTTCCCTACAACATCTGACATATTGGATGACAAGTACGACCCCTGATGGGGGACCTTTTCTCAGTCTAGTGCTCAGGTTGTTTGCTTTCATTGTGATGCTGTGTTTAGGTTTCAGCAACAGATCAGACATTTTCTGCCGAATCTCTACTTGAGGACTCAATTCTGCTTCCATTGAAGTCAAACTCATATTGCCTTCAATAGAAACAGGACAGGACCATTAAAAAAAATAGAACAGGTAAGCAAAATACTGATGAGCCATAAACCCAAGGAAAGTCTACGTGATAACTGAAGGTGCTATATAGGTAAGACTGTTTCTCCATCGAGTGCTTGCTCGTGTCCATTCAACTTAGGTGTATGTGCTCGCCACATGCACTGGTGCCTGAAGTTTTTCCCTCAGCAATATCCGTAGGAGACCAGCTCCTGCGCCCCCTGGAGTGTGCACATATGCTGCAGTATATAGGGCGCCACCAGATTCCCCCACCCTCAGTTCCTACTTGCTGCCAGTGACAGTGCTAGAACTGTTGCTGCTCCTTTCTACAAACTAGTTATCTCTTGTAGTATAGTGTATATAGTTTTCTGTTACTGTTTATAAATCCCTTAGCTATAGTTACAGACTTCATAGGTCCCAAATGGGACTTTGCCTCAGGATGGGGCATGCCCCAGTCCCCAGGCTTTAAACCTTGTGATCACTGCAAGAAACCCACGCCTGTTAGTGATCCACACAGCAGTTGTCTGCGTTGCTTGGGCGAAGGACATGTTAGTGAAAAGTGCAAAATTTGCGAGTCCTTCAAGCCAGGGACTAAGAAGGAGCGCAATATTAATTTAAGAGCACTCCTTATGGAGTTGGCCCTCACCCCGGCACCGGAGCAATGCTCCAAATCTGCACCAAGTACCGTGACCTCAGTACGCAGTGCGCCACCAGGACCATCTACTGACGGCACTGGTCCCCATCTGTGGCTCTCACCAAGGTGCCCAAGAAGGCAGTGTGAGGCCACTTTCCAACCTCCCACAAGGGAAAGGATAAGACTGGGTGTGAGCAACTCTTCATCCACATCGAGATCTCAGGCCGAAGCTCCAGTGGAGCGATGTAGCTCACCCCGGTCCCCGCCAGCTACCCTGGATAGCGGCAGAGGCCTCCATCAGCTCCGGGTGCCATCCATGCCAGAGGCCCTGCAGGCGGTGCAGGAGATCATGTCCCTCTCGGTGCCTCCCACACCGGCTCCTGTGGGTCCCTGGTCATGGGGTAAACAAGCATTTGGACTGCTTCGGTCCTCACCTCAGTAGCACTGTTCCCCATTGTGGGGAACGTCCCACCAGCACTTGCCCTCCTGTAGCAGTCACGCATCTGACTGTGAAAGGCAGACGCAGGATAGCCCTATTAAGTCCCTGGACCTTGGGCATGGGCAAAGAGGCTCAAGGCACAGCTTGCTAGCTACTGGGTGCAGACCTTTGGAGGCACACGCCCCCCGGCAGGAGTGCTGGTCCCGGCACCTGGTATCTCAAGGAATGTGGTAGTGCTCCAGGGACCCATTGAGGGATCTTTGCCACCATTCCTCGGACCATCTCCGATCCCCAAGGAGGGCATAACCACGTGTGGGCGCTTCCCGGCACCGGGCCCATTCTGACTCCTGGTCCCGCTTCTCATCCCAGTACCGCTTGTCAAGCGCAAGATGTAGATTGCCAGCTCCAAGTCGTCACAGATCCATTGAGCGCTACTGGTCCCTAAGACCCCGCTCCAGATCAGGCTCCGGGCAGAATGACTGGCACCAGTCGGGAGCGACCACTCAGGATCCAGCTCTGGTTTGAATGAGGTTCCCTGATGGCAGGGCAAGCTCCAGTACCAGCGGTACCAGCTACATTTTTGGCACTGAAACCGGCCCCGTGGCATCAGGGACAGTGGCTGGCGCCGTGGTACCCATGGAACCCATGGGGTTTCACCCAGCCCTCCCATGTTGCCCGCTCCGTGTCTGGAGCCTTGGAGAGACCAGCTGCCTCTCTCTCCTGCCCTCCTCCAGTGCACGAAGACTCAGGTGTGAGGACCCTGCAGATCCAAGAGGGAGCAGAGGAACAAGCCACTGAGCCATCAGTGGTTGTGGAGGACCCTACAGCACTGGCATCTTCCTCGCCATCACCAGACAAGGCTATAACAGGGCCCCCTCCCACGGTTCCTCCGGATGACACTAAAGCGCACCAGGAACTACTGAAGAGGGTCGCTGCCAACCTGGGTCTTCAGGCAGAGGAGCTAGAGGAGCCTTCGGACTTTCTTTGATGTCCTCTGATCCACAGCACCAGCCAAGGTGGCTCTGCCCCTTCATGATGGCAGTGGCTTCTAGGAAGGAGTTCCAGGTTATTATGGAGGAGAGCATGACTGCGGCCAGGGCGATGCTCCAATCAGCATCGGATGCAGTGGACATTGCCGCCCGAACCATGGCCTTGGCCGTTGCCACACGCTGGGCATCCTGGCTGCTACTCTCTAGCTTGTCCACGGAGGCTCAACAGTCGATGCAAGACTTTCCCTTGGATGGGCAAGCCCTGTTTGCGGAACAGATCGACAATAAGCTCCATGGCCTAAAGGACTCATGCATGACCCTTAAAATGCTGGGTCTGTATGTTCCCGGCCCTGCCCACAAGTGGATTAAGTCACAGCAGCCTCAGGACCAGGGGGGCCACTCTTGCCAGGAGCCTCCCCATAAGAAATCCAGAGGCTACAAGAGGCATCCTAGCCAAAAGCTTTCACAGGCCTCTCAATTGAGCTCGACCCACAATTTCCTCCCCCATTTTTGACAACTGCTTTTCTCCTTTCCTTCCTGCATGGACATCTATAACATCGGACTGATGTGTCCTCAGTATGGTGGTGTTGGATTACACCCTTCAATTACCTTCTACTGCTCCTTCCCATGCGACCTCACTGTCCCTCTTGAGGGACCCTTCTCACGAGAGTCTCCTCACACAGGAGGTAGAGGGGTTACTGCAGCTAGGTGTGGTGGAGGTTGTTCCTCCGGAGTACAGGAACAAGGGGTTCTATTCCTGTTATTTTTTAATCCCAAAAGCCAAGGGCGGTCTGCAACCTATCCTGGACCTGAACCGCTTCCTAGCGAAGCTGACGTTCTGCATTGTCTCCATGGCCTCCATAATCTCCTCCCTGCATCCTATAGACTGGTATGTTGCCTTCAGTCTGAAAGATGCGTACATTTACATTGCCATCTTCAAGGGACACAGACGCTTCCTCTGATTTATGTAGGTCCCAGCCATGATCAGTTTGTGGTCCTCATGTTTGGCTTAGCAACAGCACCACTGGTATTTTCCAAGTGCATGTCGGTGGTGGCTGCATACCTCTAATGTCAGGGTATCCATATTTACCCTTACCTCGATGACCAGTCAATGGCAGCTCCAGATCCAAAGGCACATCGCAATGCTGTTAGTTGCCATTGCCTCAGCCTGTTGGTAAACAACAAAAAAATCCACATTAGTTCTGGTACAGAGGATAGAGTTCATCGGAGCGGTGCTCAACTCTACCTGCACCTCTATCTGGAGAGACTCAGAACACTAATGGACCTCTTTGCAGAAGTCTCCATGTTTCCCCTGACCAGAGCCAGGGTTTGCTTGCACCTACTAGGTCACATGGCAGCATGTACACATATGGTGTGCCACACCAGGCTCCCAATGCAACCCCTGCAGCAGTGGCTGGTGACGGTCTACTCCCAGTCCAGGGAGCACCTGGAAAAGGTCATTACCATTCCTGTGATTGTACTTACCTCGCTGCGATGGTGGACCGACCATGAGGAAGTCCTGGATGGAGTCCCCTTTGACAGCACTCCTCACTCAATCAAGTTGGTTTCAGACACCTCTGACCTCGGCTGGGGGGCACACCTCAGCACCCTCCAGACCCAAGGTATGTGGTCCCCAGAGGAAATGACGCTACACATAAATGTCAAGCTCAGGGCAGTGTGCAGAGCGTGCGCAGTCTTCTGACCTCACCTGTTCAGCAAAGTACTCAGAGTCCTGATGGACACCACACCCTTCATGTTCTACATCCCAAGGGGAGTGCGATCCTCCAGCCTCTGCCAAGAGGCACGCCATCTTTGGGACTTCTGCATCGACCATTGAATCCACATAGAAGTATGTCACCTTCCAGGTTCCAAAAACATGCTAGCCGATCACCTAAGCAGGGACATCTCCTCTCACCACAAGTGGGTGCTCAACTGGAGGTAGCTGGTATGATCTTCCAGAGGTGGGGAACTCCCCAAGTGGATTCGTTCACCACCAGGCAAATCAGTAGGTGCCACAGGTTTTTCTCCAGACGACATCTGGGCAAGAGCTCCCTCTCCGACGCCTTCCTCCTGCCTTGGGCGGGAAGCCTGATGTATGTATGCATTCCCTCCAATTCTGCTCATCAGCAAAGTCTTAGCGAAAATCAAGAGAGACAAGGCTCAGGTTATTGTGATCACCCTGGCGTGGCCTCGCCAGCACTGGTTTCGAATGCCATTGAGCCTAGCAGCGATCCCTCCATGGCCCCTGCTGAACCAACCGGACCTGCTGTCACAGGATCACGGTCAACTCTTGCACCCCAACCTTGCGTCCCTCCATCTCACGGTGTGGATGTTGAATGGCTGAACCCTGAGGAACGGGCCTTTTCAGAAGGGGTCCAGAAGGTCCTCAAGAGTAGAAAGCCCATGACTAGACAGACCTATCTGGAAAAGTGGATTTGGTTCTCCCACTGGGCTGCTGAACGGGGCATTTCCCCTTCGCATTCTTCAGTGCACTCGATCTTAGACTACCTGCTTCATTTGAGGAACCAGGGCCTGGTACAATCCTCTATCAGGGTGCATCTGGCTGCCATTTCCGCCTTTCATCTGCCCATCCAAGGGCAGGCAGTGTTCTCCCATGACATGATGGTCAGGTTCCTCAGAGGTCTTGAAAGACTTTTTCCTCGAGTTTGGTCCCCAGTCCCTCGGTGGGATTTCAACTTGGTTCTGTCCGGGCTCATGGGCCCACCCTTTGAGCTGTTGGCCTTGTTCTCCTGTCTCACCTATTGTGGAAGGTAGCTTTCTTGGTGGTGGTGACATCAGCGAGGTGAGTCTCCAAGCTGCGAGCCCTGACCTCAGAACTGCCATACACAGTCTTCTATAAGGACAAGGTCCAGCTTCAGCCCCACCCAGCCTTACTTCCCAAGGTGGTGTCTACTTTCCACATGACCAGGACATCTTCCTTCTGGTCTTCTGCCCTAAGCCCCATGAGACTAGTGAAGAGAAGTGTCTTCGTTTTGGATGTAAGAAGGGCCCTGGCTTTTTACCATGATCAGACATAGCCTTTCCATAAATCAACTCAACTTTTCATCTGTACAGCTGATAGGATGAAGGGCCTCTCAGTGTCCACTATGGATCACCTCTTGCATTCGGACCTGCTATGAGTTGGCAAGAGTCCCTCCGCCACCAATTGTCAGACCCCACTCAACCAGAGTGCAGTCATCTTTGGCGGCCTTCCTGTCACACTTCCTGATCCAGGACATCTGTTGAGCCGCAACGTGGTCCTCGGTGCACACGTTTATGGCCTGCTAGGCCGTCACTCAGCAGGCTCGGGACGACCCGGGCTCGACAGAGTGGTGTTGCAATCGACACGTCCATGAACTCCTACCTACCTCCAAGGGGTACTGCTTGGGAGTCACCTAGGTTGAATGGACATGAGTAAGCACTCAAAGAATAAAAGAGTTACCTTTTCCATAACTGGTGTTCTTTGAGATGTCAGAGTTTCCAGCAAAAAGGAACGGAGGGTGGAGGGAACTGTCAGCATCCTGTATACTGTGGCATGTGCGCACCACTCCAGGGGGTGCCAGAACTGGTCCCCTACTGATACTGCTGAGGGAAAAACTTCTGGCACCGGTGCATATGGTGAGCACACACCCCTAAGTTGAATGGCCATGAGAAACACATCTCGAAGAATACCAGTTATGGAAAAGGTAACTGTCTTTTCAGTTGGGTTACCAAGTAAGAGCATGGCTTGCCTAACAGTGAGTGGTGCCTGTCACTCTCTTTTTGTTTTTTTTTTAATTACGAAACTCTGAATAAAATTGAGTTGTCAAAAGAAAAAAAGACAAAATACAGGTTTACTATATAGTGTAGTGAATTGTGGGCACCATACTCACTTTACCACTGGGCCTAAATGATTATTGAGTGACACGCATAGATTGTACTGCTGGACATTAAAGTAAAGAGATGCATACCTCCAAAAGTGTGCGGGGGTGGGACTTTTTGTAGGCTCATATTTGTGGTGCTATACAGAATCAGACTCCTTTTTTTTTTGATGCATTAGTCCCTAATGCTGAGGTTTCACTGCATTGCTCCTCTTTTGAGTGGCCCTTCTGTTAACTAACATGGGACAAGCACGAAGCCCCAGAAATGGACCTCTCCTCTCCTCCTATTTCATTTCAAGATGCTTCAAATACACAGGGCAAATTCAGACAAAAATTCTCTTGGGATTCCAGGGTGATTAGAAATGTTGTTAGTCACTCTTCTCACAGCATTTCAGATAAAACCAGAAATTACAGAAGTGAGCAATTTTTTAACTTTTCACAGGCTCAAGAAAAGTTCACCTCACCAGCTGGGGTGTTCTGTTCATGAGTCCAGGAGCAATGAAGACACACCCCTTCCACCTGGATTGATGGGGAGGCAGGGAAGATCCCAGACATAAACAGTTGGGACACTGCTACATATGTTCCCTGGTTTCCCCCTCCTCCTCCTGATGACCTGTAATGCACGTGTATGGAGAGAGGTAGGGCTCTGCTTCATTCTCTTTCCTCCTTCCCCCATTTCTCTCCCTCCTCTATGCTGCAGGAAGCAGACTCTCTCACATGACATTAAGGTAAAGGAGCCTGCCCTGCCACTCCTGTTGCCATTGGAGTGAGGAGTTAATATGGGCTGATTGATTGGCTCTTGTCTGCTGGGGTGGGAGGAGAGGTTTCTTCTGGCAAGTAGCCAGTTTGGTTCTGTTCTAGCCCCGCTCTTTCCCACCCTTATCTAGTGTGCTGGACCTTTGGTGATGGAAGGGGCTAGGTTGATCACCAATTTTGTTTAAGGTCCGGAGTTGATTTTTGCCAAACTGCTTTTAAGGGTTTATTTGTTGTTTTGCGGTCCCCCCCACATCTTCTATCTGGCATCCTTGGAGGTCTGAGCTTGGAATTTAAATTACATTCCTCACAACTTTGCATTTCAGTATGGTTGGTGGGTTAAAAAAAGGTCCAGTGTGAGATTCTGATAACCTGATGGGCTGCTTGGGCTTTGATCCTAAGCATGACATTACACGAGAAATGGATATGCTTCCATGTCTCTCTCACCATGAGTTTCTCTCACCTCATTGCCTTTGCCTCCTATGTGGAGGGAAATGGTTTGCAACTCTGCCTTCCAGCCAGGGTCACTGGGCAGCCCTGAGGCTATAGAGGGGGCATTGTCCTTATAGCCATCCTCAGGTTTGTAAAGGCTAGGGTCATTGCTGCCTAATTGAATTCTACACTGGAAATGCCCTGCCAGGTTTCCCATTGGTGAATGGTTTTAATAAAGTTTCAGGTTTTGCATTTAATCATACTGTGGCATGCATGTCTCCATGTTTGTGTCCACACCATACGTAGGTTTGAGTTTGGTTCAAGAGGTAAGTGAAAAATAGAGTCATTTTTTATTTTACCGGACTTGCTCCCCTTCCTTACTTTAAACCACCTTCCAGTTACTTTGTAAAACTCTAAAACGTCCACATCATCCTTTTTCTGCCTCACAACTAGTATTCATGTGACCTATTTTCAGAATCTCATTTAAAACCAAGATCAGTCAGCAAACCCATCCAGGCTTAGGGTTAAATACAATATTGCCACATAATAACAAAAAACTAAATAATTTAAATTTATTATTCAGTATAATTTTGGCTAATCTCATTTTCCTGAGTCTCCGTGGAAGTGTAGAAAAAATAATTGAAAATTCTTTAATGACTTGAACAGACATTCATCGTTAATTTACTCAGACATGAACAAGTCTAATTCTGTGAACAGGATTTTCAGCAATCAAGTGAGAGTTAACTTCAAATAATGCTCCAGAGGGCAAATATCATCATGACAAACTTCCTTCTAAATGTTATGTTTATTACATTAACAAAAATAATAATGTACTCAAAATACATTGATTTCTTAGAATCTTAGTATTATGCAATAACTGTTAAAAATCAGACCTTTCATGCTTTCTACTTCTTTAATTCACTCAATGAGAGTTGTAGCATACTCTTACTCTATATACTGATCTCTGTGGGCAAACCCTTACATCCTTGCAGAGTCCCATCAAGGCAATAGGGCTTCTCTTAGGTGCAAGATCTACCTGAGTGAATCTGATTGTAGAAACAAGGCCATTATGTATAAAACAACATGCTATAAACTGCTGGAGCGATGACATCTCAAACCTAATATTCTGATAATTGATTAGCAGTCCTTTTCTGAATTAGTGAAGTAAGTTTAAAATTGCTTTATAAAATTAGACTAGCAATAGGGACCTGCAGATTATCGTTCCTTGAAGCACCAATTATATATTGGGTAGGGTGGTGATGGGATGTATACTTCATCTAAAATGCTTAATCTCTTGCCCCTGTATGCACTCAAGCTAGATGGTTATTAGCTCTTATTGTGTCTTCTCCCACTTGCTTCTCAGGGCCTTCTTCCATGCTGTCCTCATGCTGGAATGCCTTTTGACTTCAGTGAAAGCAGAATTAGGCTAATGCTGAGTGCTTTAGAAAAGCCCATCATTAAAGAGTAACTGCAGACTTCTGACATTTCTTTTGAAAAGGAGCTAATGCCATACCCAAGGCCCTGTCCCAAATTTGGGCTAGCAGCTCCCAACATTTTAATTTTTTTAATGTAGCTTTCTCCTGTAACTTAAATATGGCAAAATTTCAGCGTCTCCACTCCATCACATTAAAAAAAGTGCTGTCCAACATATGAATGTAATTCTCAGTTTTATTAAAAGGATCAAAATACAATCACTAATGTGATTGACTTCCACTTAAGGAATGTGACTACACCTTACAGAAGATGCAGCAAAAAGTGCTGTGTTTGCTGATCAAGAAACAAAGCAAAAAGTAGGTAACAGATACAGGGGACTGAAAGAATTGTATTTGTAAATATATGTTAGGGATATCTCACTACCATCAGAAATATTAGTAAATATTAATCTTCTTAGTGCTCTTTTTCACCTATATTAATTTAATGTGCATATTAACTAGTCTCCCAGAATCTTTGATATTAGCAAGCCTCTGAGAGGGGGTTCTTAACCTGCGAGTGACCTGAATTAAAGATTTTAATGTGATTGAGTATTGGGCTGTACCTCATTATTTGTGGTGTCTCAAAATCTTTGGAAATCTAGATGTCCAGGGAAAAGACCCCTCAAATTAATAAAAAGTGTCTACAGTGATATATTGTAAACATGGCTGAGTAATTGGAAAAGGGTGTCTATGATTTAAATGTGTTCTGTGGTTGATAAGAGGTACTTGTTGTTGCAGACATTTTCTATAATGCATTAAATAAGGATCCACTGAAAGATGATTTTTAACTCACTAAGAACTGTCAGTTATCTCAGCTGTCAGTAATAATGACTGGATTAGAGTTCCCTTTAGCTAATGGATCATGTAAACTAAAGATACCATAAAATAAATTCCATACATGAAAATGTCAAAAACAGAACACAGTAAAATTAATTGTGGAAAGGCAATTTTTCCTTCCAAAGAAGTTTTTGTCTCTCACCCTACATAAGACAGAGAGCTTGAAAGTTAGGATGGGAAGTGCAAACTGCCAGCATACCCGTTGCAGAGGAGAGAAACGCAGAAGCCAGCTCCTTACCTTACATCAAGTATAATGTATCTGTTCTTTCTGTATTCTGTGTAGTCCTGTATTAATCTTTGATTATATAATTCCATTTGAGCCTGTTATTTGACAATCTCGCATTGTAATTAAACTCAAATGTGCAATACAATCAATTTTGTTTTTACAGGAATCTTTGAAAATCAAATGTTACTTTATAGTAAAAGATATTCCATTATATGCAATGCCCAGGCAAATTTTCTTTTGTACTAACTGCTGAAAAATACCTAACCTGGACATTAGGTCAGCTTTGCACGCGTCTCCCAGGAGAAAGCTGTTTTATAATCAGCACAGTTGACCCTTTTTGGATTCCACCTGACTAGGGGGAGCCTTGAGCAGCATAGAATAGCTCTAGTGGGTCCTACATTAAAACCTGCTAGCCCAGAGTACAGCAAGTGTGATAAAGAGGAAGAGCATGTTTCTGGGACATTCCTATGCCCAGTGATCTTCAACTTCAAGGAAGGAAAGGCAGCCAGCACTCCATAGAGAACCTTCTAACCAGGCCACTAAAAATTATGCCTCAGGCTCCTAACAGCTCTGTATCGGGTTGTGTGAGAATGTATTTGGACGTATGCGAAGATTACTTCCAGATATGGCAGGCGCACAAAGGATGGACCTGAAAATCTGGTCTTAGTCCCATGCATGACATATTTTTCTCTTTCCAAATGTATAAAAACAAATAAAACTGTGAAACTAGGGTTTCAAAGCAGTAAACGCTCCCAAATAAATGCACAACTCTCATTGCACTAGGAAAATAGCTTTGTACTTCCATGAAACCTGTGAAAATATAAATAAAATCAGTATTTTATTCTAGAATCTAATCTGCAACCCTTTTTCATGGAGGTGTTGTTTACATAAGTAATCCTATTGACCTCAGTGGGAGCATTTGCATGAGTAAGACTTCCAGAATCAGCCGCATAGCCCTTAACAATTAAAGGTTAAAAGTTGGCCAAAAACATTATTTCTGAATTGCACTAAAAGTCTTGTTACTGTATGAAAATGATCTTTCTGCATAGAAATGATGGTACAATTTATGTATGACCGAACAACATGAAATATGCAATTTTGCAATTTATGTGCACCAACTCATGTGCTCTTCTCTCCTCCAGGATGTGGAACTGATAAAAGGGTTGAAGTTGCTGGGAAAACGAGATTGCTAGAAAAGCTCTAACATGTATCATTATAATGGTATCTCCTGGTACCACTTCATGGACTATAAAATTTCTATTACTTCTTTCTCTGCTGTAGAAATTCACATACTTGGTTTTCTGTTGCTATAACTGTTTTGTTTTTTATTTATTTTTAAAATATATATTTCCATGTTTAACTTCTCTGTATAAATTGAGCCCTTTATCTTTCCCCCCTTTTATTTAGTCTTACAAAGGAATTATGTCCAGGCATGGTAACTTTCTTCATATGTTTGCAATATTTAATTGGTGAATCGAGGAAAATAATATATGCAATTCTGATTGCCCAGCAGCTTTAAAGTGCCCCTTCCTTCAGAAATAATTACAAGTTTATAAAATATTAAAAACTGCAAGTGCTGGGGATGGGGCAAAGGTGTGTGGGGGAAGGAATGTTAACTATTTTATTTTAAAATAGGAAGAATGAGCTCAGCAGGATATCCAAACAGATATCTTTCATATTCGGAGGTCACCACAAGAAAATTTGGATCACTGTTGCTTTTGTTGTTATTATTTCTAATAAGGGCTAAGGACCCCAACAAAGGATCAGAGCTCATTTTTACCAGACATTGTACAAATTTAATAACATAGGCAGTTTCTGCCCCAAAGAGTTCACAATCTATTGTCTTTCAACCATACACAACAGGTGAATAAAATGACAAAGCAGGGAAGGGTGAGAGAGAGGGCAAAATAAGTAGATGGATGTATTTGCATAGATCTGTAATGGTCTCAGCAGGCACAGGTGGACACCAGCTTAACCAGAACGGAGTGATATTGATTTGTAGGCATCATAGTAAATATAAGTTTTGAGGAATGATTTAAGAGGATAAGGTTGTGACATTTGGAAATGTGACAAACTGTTCTTCCCAAGCATAAGGGACAGTATGAAAGAAAGGATAAAGGTGCTGTTGGGGAAAATGGAGAAGCAGGTGATCAAGGTTGTGGCAGAGAGCAGATGCCTCTCAGGAGGATAAATAAATACTCAAGTAATGACAGCCTGAATTGCAAACTTTGCAAAGCTCAAGGTCTTTGGATACAGACCTAAGTACCTGGAAAGATGCACAGAGGTCATTGGTAGAGAAACCTCTAGGCTACCCAACAGCTGTTGAGCAGTTCCATTGGAAGCTACTCCAAACAAGTGGCTAGAGTGTACCTGAAGGATCTCATTTCTCCACCTTCCCTGTACCTTCTGTCCATGGAAAGCTGCCAGGTATGGGAGAAGGAGAGAGAATGTATATAGTGGAAGTCTACTGACATATTCATCTCCACCCCTTCAGACACTCTGTATGCTGGTGTGACAGCCTCCCTCTTGGCTGGCACACCAGGGATTGACATGTCAGAGTCTGACACCCCAGGGCTAAAACCACAAGCTCCTACAGTTTGAGCTGAAGCTTTCTAGCAATTCCCATTGTCTGTGGACTGACACAGAGGGGGCTTATAATGCACACTCACCAGTGGGTTACATACTTCCTCTGCTCAAAGGATGCTCATCCAAAGCATCTGATCCTCCACAGTACTTTGAATCATGGATCTCCAGAGCTAAAAGTACTAGCTGCTGCAGCTTTAGTTAAACAGTTAAGGCTGTGTAGCTGGGAGCTTTAAGAGCTCCTATCTTCTGTGTTCAGCAACTGTAACACACTCACAAGTGGGTTATACTGACAAAAGAAACCTTGTAGAAAGTGGGGCTCCAAGACATACAGGTGAAAGAATCAATCCTCAAAGAATCAATCCTGAAGCACTTGCATGAGAGGAAAGTGATCAGGAACAGCCAGCATGGATTCACCAAGGGAAGGTCATGCCTGACTAATCTAATCGCCTTTTATGATGAGATTACTGGTTCTGTGGATGAAGGGAAAGCAGTGGATGTATTGTTTCTAGACTTTAGCAAAGCTTTTGACACGGTCTCCCACAGTATTCTTGTCAGCAAGTTAAGGAAGTATGGGCTGGATGAATGCACTATAAGGTGGGTAGAAAGCTGGCTAGATTGTCGGGCTCAACGGGTAGTGATCAATGGCTCCATGTCTAGTTGGCAGCCGGTGTCAAGTGGAGTGCCTCAGGGGTCGGTCCTGGGGCCGGTTTTGTTCAATATCTTCATAAATGATCTGGAGGATGGTGTGGATTGCACTCTCAGCAAATTTGCGGATGATACTAAACTGGGAGGAGTGGTAGATACGCTGGAGGGGAGGGATAAGATACAGAAGGACCTAGACAAATTGGAGGATTGGGCCAAAAGAAATCTGATGAGGTTCAATAAGGATAAGTGCAGGGTCCTGCACTTAGGACGGAATAACCCACTGCACAGCTACAGACTAGGGACCGAATGGCTAGGCAGCAGTTCTGCGGACAAGGACCTAGGGGTGACAGTGGACGAGAAGCTGGATATGAGTCAGCAGTGTGCCCTTATTGCCAAGAAGGCCAATGGCATTTTGGGATGTATAAATAGGGGCATAGCGAGCAGATCGAGGGACGTGATCGTTCCCCTCTATTCGACATTGGTGAGGCCTCATCTGGAGTACTGTGTCCAGTTTTGGGCCCCACACTTCAAGAAGGATGTGGATAAATTGGAGAGAGTCCAGCGAAGGGCAACAAAAATGATTAGGGGACTGGAACACATGAGTTATGAGGAGAGGCTGAGGGAGCTGGGATTGTTTAGCCTGCAGAAGAGAAGAATGAGGGGGGATTTGATAGCTGCTTTCAACTACCTGAAAGGGGGTTCCAAAGAGGATGGCTCTAGACTGTTCTCAATGGTAGCAGATGACAGAACGAGGAGTAATGGTCTCAAGTTGCAGTGGGGGAGGTTTAGATTGGATATTAGGAAAAACTTTTTCACTAAGAGGGTGGTGAAACACTGGAATGCGTTACCTAAGGAGGTGGTAGAATCTCCTTCCTTAGAGGTTTTTAAGGTCAGGCTTGACAAAGCCCTGGCTGGGATGATTTAACTGGGAATTGGTCCTGCTTCGAGCAGGGGGTTGGACTAGATGACCTTCTGGGGTCCCTTCCAACCCTGATATTCTATGATTCTATGATTCATAGTGGAATGTTCAAAATATAACTTCTTAAGTGGGGATCTCCAACTAATATCAGATCCCAAAGTGACTTTGATCTGTAGCATATGTCTTTCTCTTTGCCTGTTATCATAACAGCAATGATAATTAAACAGAATCTACCTTCAGATAATAAGATGCCTCTAATTTAAAATATAAAAGGAAATTCATGGTCATTTTAAATTTACCACAGAAACCTACTGTTCCTATGATGCTATAAAAAGTGCTGTTTGAAAGAATACTGAACATGAGGTATTGATATTTAATTAAATGAATGAAAATATAAATTAAAGCTTTCATTGTGTTATAAACCATCCCATTGTGTACATGCAAAGTGGTACTATCCATGTAGATCTTTACTGTGTCTCTAATCAGATGTCATTGCTGTATGTATCAGCAAAAACTAACGTATGTATGAAGTGATCATCACAAAAGACAACAGCTTGACTGCAGTTCCCTTTTTTGTTCTTGTTGCAGTTTATTATGACTTAAGTCTTAAGTGTAAATACAGGTCTAATTATAGATAATCCCAGGAAGCAGCCCTCTCAGCTGGCCCTTTCTGAAGTGTCTAGCTAGCCTAACTACCATTCTCCTTTTCACGTGAGAATTTCGGTTTACAGCTTTGCTCCTGGCACTTCGCAGTTAGCAGCCTTCAGTCTCCCAGTAGATTCTCACTTTGAAGTGCTTCCCCCCCTGCGGCTCCCAGTTAGCAACCTTCCTTCTCTCTGCAGACATTTTCTTTGCAGTTTCTCTTCTAACAGCTTCTTTTAGACTATCCATCTGCAGTTCATTTTAGCAGTTCACAGGCAAGAAACTTGTTTGTCATTTTCATCATCATGAAAGACAAAGTAAAGCTTCTAGATTCCAAGTATCTAAAGGGGATGACTGAAAACATGCATTTATGAGCCACATAAAGCTTTTATGAGCTGTAAAATCCAGTCTGAGGGACAGTGCATCAAGGAATTAAAGGCTGCTACTCATTAAGGGATGGTAGCTTTCAGTGCAAAGGGCACCATCTCAGTTGCAGAAAAAAGTAACATGGGGACTAGGACTAAACATGTCCGGTATTCCTCTTGCCTGTCCAAATGGTAGTGGCTTTCATCAGGAAGGCCCTCAAAATTCTTACCATCTTGACTTTTCCCAAGTCCTCTGACCTTGTTTTCACTCCCTTTGCTTCTTGGGAAATCCAATTCGTACCTGCCTCACAAAAGTCAATATTATAGATTGTTTTAAACAAAAACAGATAAAGGAAAAGATCAAACTGTATTTTTTTTTTGTGGTGGTGGTAAGAGCTCAGTAACCGAATGTGGCCTGGCCTACAAATTGGAGCACTAGAACAATTTACCACAATAGCCTGGCATTTGTCAATGATGGTCAGTACATAAGGTCCGAGGAGAAAAACATGAAGCTGAATAGTAAAACCAATACCAGTTGCCTCCACGAGCAGTAGCAGTGTATAACACATAATTATCTAAAGAGAAAAATAGTTACTTTGATTGTCCAGCCTTCAGCTTTGTGTAATATACAGTACCTCAATCTCAAGAAATAGTTTTGTTTTTGTTTTTTTCCCTAGCCAATATTAGTTTAGAGGCTTCGTGATCGTGATGGTTTACATAAAGAAAAATCTAGATAATTTTGCTTTTCCAAGTAGATAATATTACCACTGTATTTCCTGTCCTTAATATACTGAATATAATTGTATTTAAACCCATGGAATTCTGAATTAAACAAAACCCAAACCCCTCTATTTAATAGTACAGATATATTGATTACACATTTCATTTCCCTGTGTAGCTTTCTCAAATCGCTGATGCCATCTATTTTTGACCAAAATACATCTTCATCCTAGCTTTATATATCTTCAACCTGTGCTATAGTTACATGGATACACAGTTTGCATACCATATTAGCAGTATACAAGTAAAAATAAATCAATCTTGAAATAAAATAAAAGAGAGGCTGGTCCCATGGTTAGGGTGCTAGCCTGTGACTTAGGAGACCTGTGTTTAACTTTTTATTCTGCCGTAGAATTCCTGTGTGACAGTGGCAAATCATTGAACACCTGTGTGCCTCAGTTCCCTATCTGTAAAATAGGGATGATGATAGTAATCCCCTGCCTCAGAGTGTTGAGGATAAATACATTACAAATTGTGAGATGCTCAGATGCCAGTGATGGGAACCATGTAAGCACCATATATAAACAGAAATGTACTAGCACCTGTTGTGCAATATTAAGGCAAATGGCAATTTGTGATCTTTCTATAAAATGTGTACATTATTTAATTTATAGAAATAAAATCTCACTGAATATTATCATGTTTGGATTTTATTCATAAATAAATCACATTGCATTATTAAGGTTATGCAGGACGGCCTCATCATGAAACCTAAACCGTATTTTTAAACTTAAATATCTGACTTTGCTCTTATAGGTTTTGACTAACAGGACTGAGCTGTTTTTCCCCTTGTCCCAAAAGGATCTGTGCTCCATATTGGTGATATAACCAAGACACACTGAAGTATATCTAGAAAATCTGTTGACCTTAATGCATGGTTAGGGCTACTGGAAACTGATTGACAGTGCTTCTACAGTGCATTGCCTTATGAAATTCTTAATGATACATGTATTTAATAATTAAAACTGTACAGAGAGAGCACTGGCACTTGTACCTACAATAAAGGCTTGATGGGATCCCACCATCAAACTAAATATTGAAACCAAGCATGCAATCTTCTCCCCCACCCCCAATTTGGCAAATAAGAGTTTCCAGTGCAGGTAATCCAGTTCCGAAATGTTCTACCTTTAAAAAGCTTTGGTACTGTCCCAGGATACAATCCTTTTGACTAGAAGTATGCAGGAAGATTAATAAGATAATGGATAACTCTTTAAAAATTACTTCCCAGAACTTTGTGTTTGAATGTATCCCATCATCTTGGAAACTCTCCAATTTATGGAAAGCTTGGTTCTCTAGAGCATTAGTTGTAGCCAAATGACTCCTATTGCTTAGATGGAATATTAGACTCCTCTAGGGATAAAAGCCTGCCACAGTGGCATGATTGACATGGCAATTAAAGAGAGGGAAGAAAGGGATCTTAAAAAATTTGAAAAGATTTGGTCCAACTTTTTTCGAAACTGTTGATTAATTCCTAACAGATGGGAACTGAAATGTCTCTTCTTTCACTTAGCTGCTGCCCTTTCTTCCTTCCCTTCCTTTCCCTGCACCTTTTATATTCTTTTGTCTCTCAGTTCTCCCTATATTTGTTTATATATCATTTAATAATGTATATATGTAATTTATTTCATTTTACCTGAAGCCTAAATAACATGCTCTTAAAACAGGGATGGCACTTCAGAGGATTTTAGAGAGCAATGTAAGACATCCCTACCCACTTGGATTTCTATCTAAGATGTCTGCAGAACACCAGAAAAATGGGATTTTGAAGCTTGGTTGAATGGAGCATGGAAATATACTTGAGGAATTATTTGGAAAAGTATGGAGAGCTCACCTGTACCTGTTTCTGTCTACCTACTAATCCATCCATCTAGTTTTATATTATCTGAGCTTTTTCCATGTAAAGCAATAGCGAAGTCCCTACTACTTCTTGGAGTCACTGGCACTTCTCCCTTTCTGAGGGCAGCACTCTGTTTAGGGTAGGACATTTTTTGTTTGTTGGGGTGGTTGTAGGGTTTTGGTAATAGAATGGGATGTTCATACTATGAGTATCACATAGGGTGGAATGTTATATATGCCATTGTGTGCCAGCAATGCCCCTCTGCCATGTACGTTGGCCAAACTGGACAGTCCCTGCATAAAAGAATAAATGGACACAAATCGGACATCAGGAATGGTAACACAAAAGCCAGTAGGCGAACACTTCAGTCTTCCTGGACATTCTACAACAGATTTAAAAGTAGCTATACTTGAACAAAAAAAGACTTCAGAAACAGACTTCAAAGAGAAACAGCAGAACTAAAATTAATTTGCAAATTTAACACCATTAATTTGGGCTTGAATAGGGACTGGGAGTGGCTGGCTCACTACAAAAGCAGCTTTGCCTCTCCTGGAATTGACACCTCCTCATCAATATTGGGAGTGGACTACATCCACCCTGACTGAATTGGTCCTGTCAGCATTGGCTCCAGGGGCAGCTCTACCAATTTTGCTGCCCCAAGCAGTTGCCGCTGAATTGCTGCCCCTGCAATAGCAGCAGAGCTGCCGCTGAATTGCCACCGCGCCCGGAAGCGTGGCAGAGCTGCCGCCGAATCGCCGCCGCGGGTCACGGACTGCTGCCCCATTCCAAATGCCGCCCCAAGCACCTGCTTGGAAAGCTGGTGCCTGGAGCTGGCCCTGACTGGTTCTCCACTTGTGAGGTAACTCCCTTCTCTTCATGTGTCAGTATATAATGGCCTGCATCTGTAATTTTCACTCCATGCATCTGAAGAACTGGTTTTTTACCCACAAAACCTTATACCCAAATAAATCTGTCAGTTTTTAAGGTGCCACCAGACTCCTTGTTTTTGTGCATACAGACTAACACGGCTACCCCTGATACTATTCTTTATCAGCTGAAGCCTATGCATTGTCTTTCCAAATCACAACTGATACTTAGATGCTATAATGTTAATATTAACAGGTTTCACTTGCTTACTATGTAAAACAAATACACTAATACTATTTTATAAGACTTTATTTTATACCTAGACTTTTGCAAATAGTAATCAGTTTTCTGAGTGTTGTGGAACATGTGCTATTGAGTATGTTTTGATGTTTAAATAAATATTAGTTCTGTCTATATTCCATGGCTAGTCAGGATCCTGCCTAGTTAAATGGAAGTGGACATTATCTGTGACTCATTTGTTTCTGTGATGTTGTATAGTATAAAGCGATGTTGGTACATATAAACAGGTGTTTCTTTGTAAAGAAAAGTATGTTAAAGATTTGATAAATATATCTAACACCACTACGGAATCTTATGATGTAACTTATGGTGCAACACCCTTAAATCATGTGTTGTAATTTTCCTCCCAGCTTGTATCACATATGTGTGTGTGTGTGTATACACATAGGGAGAGACAGACAGACAGACATACACGTTATGCTGGATATTTATGCTGGTGTATTTCAAATGTGTATGTTCAGGGTAAAGTAGAAGAACTGCAATTAAAAGACATTTATGTAAGTGAAAATAAGAAGTTTTCTCCGGACTTTATCATTTATCATTTTTCTTTCATATTAGAAACAGATAGATAAGCTGCATACAGTTCCAGAGTGAAGGCAGTGGAGTGTAGAACGGCATGCCCCTGTCAAATTGATAGAGTGGAGATGCTGAATGAGATAATGGAAACTTTCTATTCAGTGAGAACTGGAATAAAGAAACCATTTCTAGTCATTCATCAGCATTGATTGCCTTAGTGCTTGAGGCTTAGATCAGAACTTACAGTTTATAAACAGAGAGTCATACAAATATGATGATCAACTTTGGAACTGCAGTTAGTTTATCATTTGGTACAGAGTAGTCACTAAAATATTTAACAAGTAAACTAGATGTAGATCATGAGCATAGTGTGATATGCAAAGGATCAAAATGTGTACAAATATTTTGATAGAAATATAACCCAAGTAAGCAATGCCTTTCCCAAGCTGTTCAACAAATGGAGTCTACATGCTGTGTAAATACCAAATTCACCCCATTCCTAGGGTTTAACTTTACTTGCAAAGGAAAGAACACTAAGATAAATTAAACTTTCTTCTCGGGCTTAATTGTTCATATGATTAATTCCTCAAGACCCCTGAGTACACACCCTAGATTGTCCCTGCCCCACAGAACCATTCCCACTTCGTTTATATCCAGCTGAAGTAACAAGTCACCTTCTTAATTTGGAAAATCCACCAGGATCAGCACCTGCTAGCATCATGTGTATACAATCATGCATTCATAGTTGTTCTAATCATTGCAAAATATGTCAATTTTATATTAAGCATTTAGGAATTGTCTGATAGTCTTCCAAACTCCTTTGTGACACACAGTACTATTTAAAGCAGTCCCAGAACAAATTGGGGTACACTTTTGTTGTTCAATTCCATGGCATTTTAATATTCATTATTTATTTTATATAACATAGTCCAGAAGCCACAGGGAGGTTTGCTGCCAAAATTGTGCTATACAGATGATGACCATGTCATGAGAAGCTTACAGTCTTACAACCAGTGATATACAAAAGGGAAAAATGTGGGTGTGTGGGATACTATCAAATAGACGCAATTTTATTGTACATATGCATGTATTTGCCTTTTCCCACAATAATTATGGATGTATAAAGTGTCAACAGTATGCATCTGTCCATCAAACCATTATTAACTGATTGAAGTTAATTTTTGGCACTAGAACAGAGATGTTTATTATAACAGGAGCAGCAGGGACTGCTAAAGCAGAGGTTACGTAAAAATGACATGCTGTGTCACTGTTTTCAGATGTTTATTCGTTTCAGACTTTTTGGGGGGTTGAAATCATATGCTGGAGAATGAGCAGAATAGAAAAACACTTTGCCCAAATAGTTTTTAAAAAATGATTTTTTTTCAAACCTGTGCTAGCCAAAAACTGATGAGAGTAGAAAGATTAAATGGGACAGACAAACTGGTCTCAGTGGGGAGACTAGACTGAGTGTTCCATTGAAACCTGGATTGACAAGGTCATAAACCTTGGAAAACAGCACACCATGTATGCAGAGGAATTTTTGACCAATAATAGTACTAAACTGGTGACATGTCCAACTAAGGAGAGGTCATGTTATCCATCTGTCCTTGTAATGAAGAGGTCTTAGAGGTGCTATACTTCCTGGCTCCCATTACCCTCTCCTACACTCCTTGTCATGTCCTGGATTGTCACTCACCTGTGAACTCCTATGGTGAGCTTATTGGTCTTTTTCTCCTCCTCCTTTTGCCCCTTCAGAGCCCCCTCCTGTAAGTGCAAAGACAAAAAAGGTTTGACAGAAGAAATCAAAACTGTTCTATATTCAATTGCTGGTGCTGTTGATAGCTCTAGACACCGGGAAAAGTGACCTAGAATGTTGATTGTCAAGGGAGCTTTCATAATCCTTCCCTTCTCTCCTATTGTTAGCCAGTTAACAAGACATTAGAGTTGGACTGGATCAACCTTATTCTGACAGGGTATTTAAATGATATTGACCAATATGAGGGTACTATGAACTTCAGGTGCTCAACTCCTCTGAAGATCAGGGCGCTTTCATTTAGATGCATACACATGAATTTAGGAGCCTAATTTTATGCACTTTTTAAAAAATCCTGGCTTCAATTTCATAAACTTTGGTTTGTATCTTGTTTATACATTGGTCTTTTCAGTTTAAAAGTCAATATTTGTTCCTCAGATTTACAACAGGTTTTTTTGTATGTGACTTCTGGGTCTCCTTTCCTCAAACTTAGTTGAAAATCATAACACTTCTGATAAGATTCAGACTACAGCAAACAAACAGTATTTCCCTGAAAATTTGAATGTTAGGAGGAAGTAATTTCCCATTGAAATCCTTCATTGTCACTCAACTAGTTTTTTATATTATATAGTAAAGAAATATTTTTCACAAGTTTATTTTCATGCCCTCAAGTCTCAAAGCACTTCATTATTCATTCTCAAGTCAAAGGTAGCTGTCTGTACCTTAATAAAGCCAAAATTTTCAAAACAGTTACTTGTTTTAATGCCCTTAAGGAGCCAAAGAAAATAGACTCGTAGTAGAGAAATCTAAGATGATACTAAGTGCGTAAATGATCTTACTTTTTCAGTGGCTAAACTCCGTTACCTGGCTTTAGAGTAGAGCAGATAAACTATCTGGTTTATCGTTAAAGTTCATACGTATAAAAACTGTTGGTAGTTTTTCTGTCCTATTTTAAGAGGGATTTATGAATATTCTTGTTCATTTGATTAGAGTTCAGAGTGAGTTCTTTTAAGTCATAGTCCAGCTACAGGGAAAGCTCAAAAACATTCTTCGATATACAAGATGGTTAGTGAATACATTCTTACATGGCTGTGTATATGAGCTTGTGGGGAGGAGGAAAGGGGGTGAAATAAAGGAAATGAGGATTTGTTTATTTATACTTAGTTACTGAATCTGAGTCTTATCTGAGAAGAAATTCTAGAAAGTATAAAACAAACACTTGGAAGCAGAAGCCTTTTTAGAATGTTAATGAATTATGGCTATGAGACAAAATAATCAGTGAAGATACAGTAGGAATACTAAGTTGATAGCTATAGTGAAGATAACTAGTATAGCAACTATGGATATCCACTACTTTTTGTAAGAAATAACTATACGTTCATGAATTTTCCTTTTGTTCTTATAAAACCAGTGAAGAACTATTGATTCTAATAAGATATCCCTCCTGCAATAAAATTGGCTATGCAAGGGATATATAGGCTTCACTTGTAGCAATCTCTGTATAAATAATGCCTTGCGATATTAATATAGCTACAAATATCATAAAGAATACGAGGCATTTCATATAGAACATGCTTGATAGTGTCCTTGAAGTCATTCCTTAGGGTAATCAACAATTTTATTGCTTTAATATTTTTGAAGTACTAGAAATACTGTTTGAAGGGGAAATATAAGAGAAAAGTATCTGGACCAATGACTTGACATTACACATGTAACCTTAAGAAAAGTATAAAGAATTAAACCTGTTTGGAATCGTACAAATAGACTTCATAACATGCTGGTAACAACAAAGGTAGTGTGCCTTTTTAATTTTCTTTTGGGTGGAGGAGGAGACTTATAATAGCAAAAGAATAAAAAGCAGATATGTACGTCTCAAATGTTGTTTCCTGTTTTGTTTTGTTAATTTGAAGGAATAGTACAGTGTACAAATACAGCATATTAGAAGTTAGGGTTCTTATAAAAACATAACAAATTAAATGAAAATTATAGTAAAACAGTCTATTATGACTTAGTATCAGAGGGATAGCAGTGTTAGTCTAGATCTGTAAAAGTGGCAAAGAGTCCTGTGGCACCTTATGGACTAACAGACGTATTGGAGCATAAGCTTTCGTGGGTGAATACCCACTTCTTCAGATGCATGTGGTGGAAATTTCCAGAGGATGGTATAAATATGCAAGCAAGAATCAGGCTAGGGATAATGAGGTTAGTTCAATCGGGGAGGATGAGGCCCTCTTCTAGCAGTTGAGGTGTAAACACCAAGGGAGGAGAAACTGAATGGCTAGCCAACTACAAAAGCAGTATCTGAAGAAGTGGGTATTCACCCACGAAAGCTTTTGCTCCAATACATCTGTTAGTCTGTATGGTGCCACAGGACTCTTTGCCGCTATTATGACTTAGTGCAGCTTGATTTGTAAAGTTACAAAGATAATCTTATTTTCAGCACAATCAGAAACTTTGTAACCTTACAGCCCTGCTCTATGATTCTATGATATGCCTCATCAGAAGATTAGAGTTGGAAGAGACCTCAGGAGGTCATCTTTGAGCACCCACTGCTCAAAGCAGGACCAACCCCAACTAAATCATCCGAGCCAGGGTTTTATCAAGCCAGACCTTAAAAACATCTAAGGATGGACATTCCACAGCCTCCTTAGGTAACCCATTCCAGTGCTTCACCACCCTCCTAGTGAAATAGTTTTTCCTAATATCCAACCTAGACCTCCCACACTGCAACTTGGGACCATTGCTCTTGTTCCTTCATCACTGTGAACAGCGTAGCTCCATCCTCTTTGGAATGCACCCCCCCAAGGTTCCAAGGTTGAAGGCTGCTTTCAAATCCCCTCTCACTCTTCTCTTCTGCAGACTAAATAAGGCCAGTTCCCTGAGCCTCTCCTCATAAATCATGTACCCCAGGCACCTAATCATTTTCATTGCCCTCCACTGGACTCTCTCCAATTTGTTCACATCCTTTCTGTAGTGGGGGATCCAAAACTGGACGCAATACTCCGGATGTGGCCTCATCAGTGCTAAATAGAGGGGACTAATCACTTCCCTCGATCTGCTGACAATGCTCTTAATAATGCAGTGCAATATGCTGTTAGCCCTCCTGCAACAAGGGCACACTAGTGTAATCCCAGGTCCTTTTCTGTAGAACTGCTGCTAACCCAGTCGGTCCTCAGCCTGTAGCCTTGAATGGGATTCTTCCATCTTAAGTGCAGGACTATGCACTTGTCTTCATTGAACCTCATCAGATTTCTTTTGGCCCAATCCTCCAATTTGTCTAGGTCACTCTGGACCCTATCCCTACCCATTACCTCCCCCCTCACACCTTAGTGTCATCTGCCAACTGGCAGAAAAGGGAGAAATGATATTGGTGCACTGAAGAATGAAGATAGAAGAGTGGATGGAATTAATGGAAGTGCACTTTTTTTTTTTTTTGGTGCCTAAGGGAGCTTTTTTCCAACTGTGCCAGGCAAGAAGTATGGAACCTTTTCTCTCTGACCTGTCTTGCCTCAATTATTTATGCCTTTATCAACTTGTGATTAGATTGCTATAATATGATTTACGTGGGGCTTCACCTTGGGATCCTTCAGAAGTTGAAGCTAGAGCAGAATGCTGCAGCCTGCTTATGAAGTGGAGTTACATGTTCGAAGCATATTAAACCATTACTCTCATATCTGCATGGGACCCGATAAACTTATGGTTGGAATACAAGATGTTGGTTTTAACTGGTCATTGATAATTTTAACTGAATCATTGATGATCTGATTACCTGAGAAATTATTTTACCTGCAACATATGGCAAAACTTGAGATCAGTAGAGATGCCTGAACTAGAAAACCTCTTGACATAAGCAAGAGGGAGCTGCTAGCAAGGTGTTCTCTAAAATTGGTCCTTGACTTTAGAACTTGTTTATGTCTTTGTTCCTCCAATGCTCAAATTTCTTAATCTTCTAGGTGCACTGCAAAGCTCATCTCTTCCCCCTGCTCCTCTCCTCCACAACACATATGCAAGCTAGGCTCTGTTTTGACTATTGCGTCAGTGATCTATAATCACAGACAAGTTTTTGTATTTAATTTATGGAATAGCATGGAATGGTCATCTATGGAAATTCTATAGATTTGAATAAATATATAAATATTTGTGCTAAAAACAAAAAAGTTCTGTTGTGGAGTGACTAAATGGCTTTTCATCTTTAGACTACCAATTTGAATACTGCTTAGATTAGTAGTGACTGACAGTTGTTACCTTATGATAGCTTCATAGTGACCTGTGTGAAATGAGTTGTGGTCTTATTTCATTTCCTAGTGGCCAGGTGTCTAAACTACAAAAACAACCAACATAATTGACAGTAATTGGCTCGATTTTTGGCAGTCTCTACATAGAGGTCAAATACTAAACTATATTCAAGGACTTTTACTGAGGTATTTTGGAAGAACAGTATGGGGAAACTTGCATTGCTGATTCCTATGCTCCATCTGTCCTATGGATTAATAAAGAGCTTCAGTCTTCAGGACTGTTAGTTTTGCATCCTTCAGAAGGACTATGTTCATTTTTTTAAATGAAAAAAGTAACACAAAGAAAAACTTTGTGCTGCTTATGAAATTTAAATTTATAGTCGTATATTAACTCCTTGAGACAGTATCTTCAGTAGAAAAATATCTACTTGTAATTCTACAATTTTAAAATAAAGTTCAAAATGATCTTTTCGATATAGGTGTTCTGTATTCAATTTTAAATGAGAAAAAGGAGAAAAATACATATTTTATATAATATATGTGCAACAGGTATGATTTTCAACAGAGAAACATAGTCAACACAGAATACCGTTTGTGACTAAACTTATGATTCGTTATTACAGAATATCATATGATGGGAAACAAAATTAAACTCTAATAAACCCCTTTTTATGGGCGCTAGATTCTTGGGAGATCACCTCCTTCTGTATATATCTGCCCAATAGTCAGTGAACCAGAAGGAGAACATCTGCTTTTGGTTGTAATTTGTACCAAAATGAACATGAAGCCATGCCTTTCCTGTATAATTTGTGAATTTATTTTCTTTTCTTATCTTTTTTTTTGAGAGGGGGTATGGCTGATGTCATTTTTTTCCCTCTGATTCCAGATTTATTTGTTCTTTCTGACTGAATAGGTATGCTTCTTGAATTGCCTAGAGTTGTTCTTTCTTGTGTTCTATATTCTGGCTTTTTTGATAGGTAAAGAAATAACAGTGGACATAACCTTATCAATTTCTTGAAGTGCTGTGTTGTACAGCAATATTACAGGGCAGAAGTCCTAGAGTTATAAATTAGATCTAGAAAACAATTACCAAGTCATCTGGAATATCATCAGATCCTGTCCTCTGCTGCTTTGGTGTGCAAGGCAGTCAGGTGGGCATAAACAGTTCCTTCCTCTCCCATGTAAACTGCAAAGCAGGATGCCTTCATTCCTCAAGAGAATGCAGTAGGGGACATGGCCAGTTAGCATACTAGCCACTTGTATATTTAATAATACCTACTGTGTATAGCATTATTAAAGGCAAATTCAATCTGGCGTCTCTCCTAGTGAGAGGAGACATCAAACCCTCCTTTCTGTGCATTGGTCAGCTCTCGTACTCCCATTTGCTTCAAATGCTGGTTGTGCAGCTGTGTACCCACTGATTCTCCCACCTTCCATCATTATTTCTATGCAGATAGGATTTAGCTCATGTTGTTTAGAAGGTGAAAAGGTAAAAATATATTTTTATTTTTATCCCATTGAAGTAAAGTAGGTAAGGACATCAGCGTACCAAATACTAAGTAAAGTTGCAATATACTGTAACAGCAAAATGACTTTGCAGTTACACTATAGTATAGTGGATGGTGATAGGGGGTGGGTAGTGGACTTCAGTTGGGAAGACATGTTATTCGTGTACAGTTAACCTGAAATGAGTGATGAATATATATGAAAAGTTTAGCTTTTTTTACAAGTGAAAATTGCATGCAACCTTTTTGTAGATCATAAAGTGGCAATTTTACGTTTAAAAATTAGTATAATATCATAGTAGCTAGATTGTTCACTTGCACCTTCCTGTTCTTACTATGGGAAATACTATGAATGCTACAAATATTGAGGTTAGCTAACTGTAAACATTCTGTAGCTATCTAGGACAAATCATAAGTTTTTCAGTACAACCACTGTGCTATACCATAGCTGTGTATGCATTTCCCTCTTGATTTGGCTACTGGTAGATTTAGTCGGTGGTTTTACTTCCGCCAGAAAAGAAAGTGGCCTGTTGTCTAGCAACACAATTATGATGGTCATTGTAATAACTGATCCCTTTATTTGCAATAAAACCATAGGCCTGGGATTTTTAAACTCACATTCGAAATTCAATGGGCATTAGGTTTCTACCTTTCTCAGGCTCCTCTGAAATGGCAGCATATCTACATATGTTGGCTTTAAAATAATAATTGTACCTCATAGGAAAGTCAATTATTTTCCTTTTTTAAATAGGGAGAACAAACAGGACTTCGCCATGAGGAAAACTACTTCACTGGCATGCTTGCATAATTAAATACTTTGGTATTGTATGGTTGTTATCACTTGACAGAGCCCAGAAATCTCAACTTCCTGTGACAAGTGTGGAGCAGTAAAGCAAAGCTGCCAAAAACATAACTATCTCCACTCTACTGTAGCACAACTCCCATCCTCAGTTTAAAATCTTGGCTAAGTCAGAAAACAATAGATCTTCTTTGATGAATAGACCCAGTCTCTATTTGACTTGGGAATTCTATTATATGCCTAATAGGGCTGTCAATTAATCACTGTTAACTCACGCGATTAATTCAAAAAATTAACTGTGATTTAAAAAATTAATTGTGATTAATCACACTCTTAAACAATAGAATACCAACTGAAATGTATTAAATGGTTTTGGATGTTTTTCTACATTTTCAAATATATTGATTTCAATTACAACACAGAATACAAAGTGTAAAGTGCTCACTTTATATTATTTTTGATTACAAATATTTGCACTGTAAAAATGATAAAAGAAATAGTATTTTTCAGTTCACCTCATACAAGTACTGTAGTGCAATCTCTATCATGAAAGTGTAATTTACAAATGTAGATTTTTTAGTCACATAACTGCACTCAAAAACAAAACAATGTAAAACTTTAGAGCCTACAAGTCCACTCAGTGCTACTTCTTGTTCAACCAATCACTAAGACAAACAAGTTTGTTTATGTTTACGGGAGATATTGCTGCCTGATTCTTACTTACAATGCCCCCTGAAAGTGAGAACAGGTGTTCACATGTCACTTCTGTAGCCGGCTTTGCAAGGTATTTATGTGCCAGATATGCTAAACGTTCATATGCCCCTTCATGTTTCCATGCTGATTATCATTAAAAAAAGAGTGAGTTAATTACATTTGTGACTGAACTCCTTGGGGAAGAATTGTATGTCCCCTGCTCTGTTTTACTCGCATTCGGCCATATAGTTCATGTTATAGTAGTCTCGGATGATGACCCAGCTCATGTTGTTTGATTTACAGACACTGTCACTGCAGATTTGACAAAACACAAAGAAGGTACCAATGTGAGAGTTCTAAAAATAGCCACAGGACTTCACCCAAGGTTTAAGAATCTGAAGTGCAATCCAAAATCTTAAAGGGGTGAGTTGTGGAGCATGTTTCAGGAGTTTTAAAAGAGCAACACTCCAATGCGGAAACTACAGAACTCAAACCACCAAAAAAAAAAATCAACCTTCTGCTGGTGGCATCTGACTCAGATGATGAAAATTAACATGGGTTGGTCCACTCTGCTTTGTATTGTTATGGAACAGAACCCATCATCAGCATCGAGGCATATCCTTTGTAATGATGGTTGAAGCATGAGGAGACATATGAATCTTTAGCACATCTGGCACGTAAATATTTTGTGATGCCGGTTACAATGGTGCAATGCAAACGCCTGTTCTCACTTTCAGGTGACATTGTAAACAAGAAGCTGGCACCCTTATCTCCTGCAAATGTAAGCAAACTTGTTTGTCTGAGCGACTGGCTGAAGTAGGACTGAATGGACTTTTAGGCTATAAAGTTTTACATTGTTTTATTTTTGAATGCAGTTATTTTTTGTACATAATTCGACATTTGAAAGTTCAACTGTCATGATAAAGAGATTGCACTACAGTAATTGTATTAGGTAAATTGAAATGTACTATTTCTTTTGTTTTTTACAGTGCAAATATTTGTATTCAAAAATAGAAAGTGAGCACTGTACACTTTGTATTCTGTGTTGTAGTTGAAATCCATATATTTGAAAATGTAGAAAACATCCAAAATATTTAAATTAATGGTATTCAATTATTATTTAACAGTGCAATTAATAATGCAAATATTTTTTTTAATCACTTGACAGACCTAACTCCTAATATTGACAACAGATGTGTATTGGAATGGAACACCAATACTGCATTATTGAATTATTGATAGGATACCTAACCTAAGTAAAGACTGATACTCATGTTAATGGTATATTTCATTTTGTATTTGCATACCACAACCTATTATTATCACCACGTATTGTTATATATTTATATAGCACCATAAAGGGGTGCATATGGGAGTTACTAATGATGGGAGGAGAGAGTTCTTGAACAGGTGCATTTTAAGGAGTGATCTGATAGGAGGGAGAGAGA
This sequence comes from Lepidochelys kempii, assembly GCF_965140285.1. Classification (NCBI taxonomy): domain Eukaryota; kingdom Metazoa; phylum Chordata; order Testudines; family Cheloniidae; genus Lepidochelys; species Lepidochelys kempii. The sequence continues at coordinate 183,907,096 of NC_136380.1, forward strand.
CAGAGAAGAGAAATCTCTTTATGGATGAGAACAAGGAAATGTTTCTGTGAATAAGGAGCAATAACACCGAAGACACAACTGTGAGAATAGAAAAATGAGAAAAAGTGGTAAATTAGGAGGATTTAGAAGAGTGTAGGGAGAGCACATGATGGGAAATGAGAGAAGAGATGTAGGGAGGACACAGAATATAAGGTTTCAGAGTATCAGCCGTGTTAGTCTGCATCCGATGAAGTGAGCTGTAGCTCACGAAAGTTTATGCTCAAATAAATTTGTTAGTCTCTAAGGTGCCACAAGTCCTCCTCTTCTTTTTACAGAATATAAGGGGTATGTTGGTGAAAATGAAGAACTTGGTTTATGTGAAAAAGGTGTGGGAAGCCAGTGGAGAGACTTAAGACTGGCGGTCAAAAACTTGTTTGGATCAATAAAAGATACCTCAACAAATTTCTCCACCTTAATCAAATCAGATGACTATGCATTTTTGTCAGTATCTGTGCAATAAATTGTCATTGACAATAACTTTTTTTAGGGGGGTTGGGCAGATCATCTCTTTGCTTTTTAAGTTAGCAGTTAGATGGAGTAAAAGTATTAACACAAAGTTGGTGTGTGCTACTGTTCTGTATTCCATTCTACCACTGCTGTGATGATTTATACCCATGAATAGATCAGACATTTTAAATAGATTTTTTAGGCATTTAATTCCAAGCCATGACAGTATGTTCTTATCATCTCCTTTCAGTTTTCGATCAGTTGATTTGCTACATGCCCATGTCCCAGAACTTCACTGTACTTAATGCGTTAAGGATTCTTCCTTCACCAAATCCAAGAATATTTTGCCACTTGCATGACTGATATATTCATATTCCCTTTGCATTTGATTCTATATCTGAATGCCATATTCTATATATAGACCTGTCTCAAGAAATCGTTGATCAATATCAATTTTACTCGATTACAGACTGCGCTGACAAAGGTTGAAGCATTTAAATACATACTAGCTATGTGTATACCAGTCAGTTATTGACCTAAATTTTTACTCATAAATATTCAAAAGTATATGCAGGGTTTTTAAATACATGACTGCCATTAAACTCAATGAGTCATAGAGCTAAAATCCTATGCAATTATTTTAAATTTTACACTTAGATATGAGACTGTTACTTGTCTGTAAAATGGATAGCCTAATGCCCAACTTGAAGGGAGTTGTGAATCTTAATTAATGTGTGTAAACATTTTTGAGATCCTTGAATGAAAGATGCTATAGAAATGAAATATATTATTTACAGTAATACCCTTGCCTTCTTTGAACAAAACAGTATGATGAAGCTTGCAAATGTGCATGGTAATATGTTAGCCTCAGGATTTGGAACAAGGTGAAATGCTTTGTATAAATTTTATGTATTATCAATCTGTTATTTATCATGGTAAAATTATACAAAATAATGTTTGCCCTTATATCCATACTTAAGCATGATAATAGTAGGCTATAGGTGAAAATTTGCATTTGAAAGGTGCACAGTTTTTGGAGTCCAGAGAAAACATTCAAAAGTATAAGAAACAAAATAATAGTATGTTTGTTTGATTTTAACTACAATACAATCTTAATAATTCATACAGGATAATGAGGAAGATGGTTCAGAAGACTAGTTTACGACTCAGGAAATCCGGATATAGTTTTCTGTTCTGCCACAGATTTTGGGAATTTGACAAGTTCAAATTTGACAAGTCACTTAGGGACAGATTTTTAAAGGTATTTAGGTGCCCAACTCCCATTGTTCCTTAGTGTTTGTGGAATACATAGATACATATTAGTTGCTGTGACTCTCTCAAGAATCTTATTTGTTGATTAGGAGAGTAGCAGGATAATGATGAACATCTGCATTCAGGACTGAGATGTACATAGGCATTCATTCCTACCAAGTTCTGTGGTCATAAACTGAGTCATACAGAAGGTTCAGGTTTTGTATCATATTACAGCTCCTTCTCAGGACCTAGTTTTCTGCTCTTGTCTCTTTTTTTTTTGTTTCCTCTCCCTGCCCTTGCCCATTTCATGCTTTCTGAGATGCATGACCACCCACCCCTTTTATGTCTTCAGTCCACTCCAGTTTTTGTATCTTCTTCCAGACAACCACACTCCAGTGTTTGCACCCTCTGAAATTAGCTTTTATTGGAAAATAAACAATGAAAACATAACTCCAAAGAAACAGAAACACTGACACAAGCTGAACTTCACTTTAAATCATGCTGCTTATTGTTACATTCCATCCTTTGTATCCAGTGATAAGCTGGAGCCGGTTCGCACCGGTTCTCTAGAACCTGTTAAATTTAGAAGCCCTTTTAGAACCGGTTGTTCCGCGAGGGACAGCCGGTTCTAAAAGGGCTTCTAAATTTAACTGGCCAAAAGAGGCGCCTTAGGTGCCGACTCCATGGGTGCTCCAGCCCTCGAGCACCCAAGGGGAAAATTTGGTGGGTGCAGAGCACCCACCAGCAGCACCCCACCCCACCCACAGCTCCAGCTCACCTCCACTCCGCCTCTGCCTCCTCCCCTGAACGTGCCGCCCCATTCTGCTTCTCTGCCCCACTAGGCTTCCCGCGAATCAGCTGTACGCGTGGGAAGCTGGGGCAGGCTGAGAAGCAAGCAGCAGCTTCCCGCTCAGGCCCAGGGAGGCAGAGTAGAGGTGTAGAGGTGAGCTTGGGCCGGGGGGGAGGCGAGGAGGGCTGCCCACACCGCAGCAGGTAACCCGGGGGGGGGAGGAGGGGGCTCAGGGGAACCGCACCCCTCCCCAGCTCACCTCCGCCACCCTCGGCCTGAGCGGGAAGCCGCGGCCTGCTTCTCAGTCCTCCCTGGCTTTCCGCCGAACAGCTGATTCACTCTGCACCCACCAATTTTTCCCCGTGCGTGCTCCAGTCTTGGAGCACCCAGGGAGTCAGCACCTAAGGCGCCACTTTTGATGTGATCAGTGGGGAAGCGGCTGCGTCCCCCTGTTCCCCCCCCCAGCTATGCTCCCCCGCCCCTAGGAGCCAGAGGGACCTGCTGGATGCTTCCTGGGAGCTGCCCCAGGTAAGCACTGCCAGGACTCCCCACCTCGCCCCCCAGCAGGTCCCTCTGGCCCACGAGACCCTCCTGCCCGGTTCTGGGGGCAGACAGGGGAGAGGGGTGGATGGGGCACGGGTCCCGGGGGGCGGGGATGGGCAACAACCCCCTCGTGGGGGGAGGAGGGAACCCGTTGTTAAGATTTTGGCAGCTCATCGCTGTTTGTATCCCATTTTCACTCTATCTATATTTGGGGTTTAGACATTGTCTTCCTGCATGTCTGCACAGCACCTAACATGCCATTGGCAGTATGTATAAATTACACTTAAAACAAAAAATACACTGAGAATGTTAAGATAGCACTGCAATGCACTTAAATGTCAGGAAATGAGAAATTTAAGATTATACACACAACCTCAACTCTCCTTTCTTGTAAAGGTGAGCAATGAGTTAGGAAGAGAGAGTTTTCTTCCTACACAGCTAATTACGTATTCATGTGCATTGCATTCTACCTTCACGGCAAACATTCCTACAGCAGTGCTAAACAGTCATTCCAACTTTATGCAGTTGTGCAGAGACTCATAGCTCAAGCAAGTTAAAAACCAGTCTTCACCTGAACACTCAAAGATGCTCAATGAAAACTATTGCTACTTTCAACGTTTACTTAGAGACACTTTGGGTTCTGTTAATGAGTACATGCCTTTAAAAAAAATAGGGAAAATATATTTCCTCTCCTCTCACAATATTCCAGAATGGTTGGAAAAAATTGGCATAAACTTTACTAAAATGTCTAGGAAAATGTTAGCACAATTGTGTGAACATTTTAATATGTTCCAAGAAATTGAAAATAGGGAAAAATACTGTAGAATAAAATATGTATGGAATTTAAATTACTGTACTCACTCCTGCTTCAGTACAGCATATTAACATCACTTGTTTTCATTTCTTGACTTCTGTGAATTTAAAGTTACAATATTAACATAATTGTTTGCATATAAATAATTTATTTTTATCAGCCATTTCTTTATGTTTAAAGAAATGGGAAATTTGCTCTTAATTCTTGATTGCTATGTGATGGAGGAAAGCTTTCCAAGTCGAGTCTTGGGGAAAGAAGCACATAAAAGGATATATAACAAAATTACCATGTATGTTTCTGGGTCATCCTATGTCCAGTGTGATTAAAATGAGCATTGGACATATGTGGAATGAGGATACTGGTAAATACTATAAAAACCTGTAAAACAAAATAAAGCTCAAAATAGTGACTTTACATACTCTGAAACTCATGGATTTAAACATCTTTAAAGATTACCAAATGGATACCCAGTATGTGATATCATATGGAAAATCAGATTCACTTTCAAGATCTGTTGACTTTCCCCTTGATGAACTTTGGGGTGTGTCTTGGGGGTGGTGATTCCGAGACTAATTTACTGAAATGTCTTGTTTTCTGTTATTCCCCCCACCGCCCCGCCCAACAGCCATTTGTATTAAGAATGTATATGTACAATTCCTATTTATTTCCTACCTAACATGATAAACTTCTCTTTACTTGTTATGGGTATGTATAATATGATAACCATGGGGAAAACCTGTATCACTGTGAAAAGAAAGTTTTGGTTTTAGAAACGTGAATTATCTTGATGAAATTAAAAAAAAAGAAAGCAGAGCTGATGGGAGCTATGGATGTTCCTTCGGCCTATGAATTCAACCTCTATTGAACCATTTTTCAGTTTTCCATTTTAAAATGTGCACAGTTAATAGTTCTTATGTTATGAGTAACATAATAAAATAATCATGCTGATTGCACCACCAAGTGATGCTTCAGAATTTAGCAGTATCTGGTTACAAAAACAGAAGGAGGGTTTAATGGTTGCAGCATTAATCCTGTGTAGGCATTCTTACTGATATCCAGGTGGTTGTTCAAAGAGTACAGACTTTCTTTACTGCAGTTTTTCCCTCTCTTTCTCTACTAAGAATCGGTCATACAGGTTTTTAGTCTAGAACAAAGACCTTTAGCATGGGGTAGGATTTAAAGTTTGATACATTAACTCTTCATCCTCTGCTCCTTTACAAAAAAAATGAAAAATTATACTACTGTGTTAACTAGTACTTCTCAAAATCCTACTCTATTTTGGTGCTGTTGTGGTGGGAGTTACACAAGTTCTTTCTCTTACCACAGGACTACTGTACAGTTTTTATAGAAAAGTTGTGTTCTTGTTTGTTTTGTGATTGGGGTTCTTAAGGGACAGAGGATGCGAACAGCAAGAGAGTTTGAGGAAAACAACTTCTCCATCTAGAGTCAATTCTTGGTGCAAAGATGTTTCCTTGGAACTAAGCGTTTGTGTTTGGGCAGATATTTCAGAAACAGGGAAATGCTTGTGTGCTGTTTGTGCCCACCTCTATTAAAGGATGGAAGTAGGAATAAACAAGTTGTGAGGGGACGGCTGGCCCCTTACTAAAAGTTTGTAGGTTTTTTTTTTTAATTGGCCTTGTCCCCTGTACCAGGAGAAAAGGGAAGGGCTGAAGAGGAGTCAGGATCCTGTTCCTGAGAGGGCCTCTGACCAATCAGAGAGCTCCAGACCAGGGCCAAAGGCAAGTAGCTAGCAGCCAAGACAGTCTGACCAGGCAACTGGGCCATTCAGGCAGCCCCAGCTCAGATCCTGACCTCTGTGTGTGCTGCGGGAAGGAGGGAAGGGGGAGCAGCCCCAGGCAGGATGAGGCAGCTATGGTTGCAGGAGCGACATTGCCCCCAAGTCACTCTCATCTGTTCCTGGGATTCCTATTCATTGCTGGTGGCAGAGCATTTTCAGGGGAGGGGTTTCCTTACTTGTCAATAAAATTTTACGAAGAGGTACTGCAAAGGACAAGAGAGTTTGTCTTCTGCCTTAATCTAAATCTAAAGTTCTTGCTGCGAAACTGCTTTCTGAAAATCAGACATTTGTGTTTGGTTTAGTATTTCTGAACAAGGGGAATGCTTGTGAGTAGGGTTGCCAGGTGTCCGGTTTTCGACTGGAATGCTCAGTTGAAAAGGGACACTGGTAGCTCCAGTCAGCACTGCTGACTGGGCTGTTAAAACTCTGGTCAGCGGTGCAGCAGGACTAAGGGAGGCTCCCTGCCTGCCGTGCCTCTCCGTGGCTCCCGGAAGCAGCAGCATGAGCTCCTACACATGGAGGAACTGTGGCCAATGGGTGCTGCGGGGGCGCGCCTGCCTGGTCGCGCCTCCACGTAGGAGCCAGAAGAGGGACATGCTGCTGCTTCCGGGAGCTGCTTGAGGCAAGCACCACCAGTAGCCTGCATCCCTGACCCCCCTTCCACGTCCCAACCCCTTACCCCAGCCCTGATCCCCTTCCCACTCTCTGAACCCCTCAGTCCCAGCCCAGAGCACCCTCCTGCACCCCAAACCCCTCATCCCTAGCCCCACTCTGGAGCCCTCACCGCCTGGTGCCCCAACCCCCTTCTCCAGCCCTGATCCCCCTCCCACACTCCAACCCCCTAATCCCTGGCCCCACCAAAGAGCCCACAGCCCCAGCCCGTCATCCCCTCCCGTACCCCAACCCTCTGCTTCAGCCTGGTGAAAATGTGAGTGAGGGTGAGGAGAGCAAGCGCTAGATGGAGGGGGGATAGAGTGAGCTGGGGGGAGGGCCTCAGAGAAAGGGACGGTGTAGGGGCGGGACCTTGGAGGAGGGGCAGGGCAGAGGTGTTTGGTTTTGTGTGAGTAGAAAGTTGGCAACACTACTTGTGAGTTTTTCTTTTGTATGTGTGTGGAGGGTATTGGCTGGGGGATTCATTGCTGGGCCTTGAATGTTTCAAGATTTGTACTTTTTAAATGTAACATACCCACATGCTTGGCTATTATCCTGAAACACAAACTCACATGATGGATTTATGACAACAGCTGCTTTTTCTTTCTTGCAGTGTGAAAATATTTTAAATTGAATTGCAGCAAGGAAATAGAGATCTAAATAGACAGTTTGATGGAATTTTCTGCTGAGAATCTGTGAAACTAGTTTTTTTTAAACACTTTTTTATTCTTATAACTTTTTTCAACCATTGATTATTTTTATAATAATGTGGCTCTGTGTATTGTGTGTGTATGTGTCTGATCACTGCCCTCTGAGAGAGGTCAGCTCAAATGGCCTGCAGATGAAATTCACTTTTGTCTCAACAGATAAGTGCTTGTGTTTTCAGAACAGATTATCCTAGCACTCTTTTCCATATAGCTGGTGCAGGTCTACTGATGAATGATATATGGTCACTGATCCATTATATACCAGTTGTATATGATTTGTATAAGGTTAAGGAGCTAACCCTGAAGTAAGAACAGTGCCAGTTAAACATGACATATGCTAACAATACAGTTTTCAATTTCACCTAATCGCCCTCAGGAATTATTGTTTATTAATGACTAGAAATAGTCATTAGGCTGGCAATTTAGATTTCCCTTTATGCTGAAAATTAAGTGGAATAATTCATATTATTCAAATCTATATTTAATCATTGGGTTGTAATATGTCTATTAGTTTCTACAGATGATTTTACAAGCCAGATTTTAAAAGTGAATTCTATGGTTGTGCATACAATATTTTTGCACTGGTAAATACTTGCAATTGTGTGTACAAATATTTGCAAGAGTAGACTAGATTTGTTCAACAGCAAAGTTTATGTGCAGATAATGTTGGTTGTTAAACTTATTTTCCTGAGAAAATCCACAGCAGTTAGTATATTGTATAGTATATAAAGCTGCCACAGTTAGTATATTGCTCAAGCCTGTGTGTACTTGGCTCCTTGCGTCGGTGTGTGTGCACTTTTGAGGTGTGTTTGCATTGATTCAGTTTAGTGCCCCATAGGTAGGTATCCCATTGTCTGTTACACTGTCTTCAGAGAAATGTTGGCAATGGGGGCAGAAAACAGTTGCACAAGGGTGTGTGCGAGCAAGGCTTCAAATTTCTACCATGCAACTTTCCCCATCCCATGATGACATCCCTGTCCCTGAACTTTTGCGCCTTCTTAAAAAAATCCCATAAAACCATGCAGCACTTTTCACTGTCCACCATCTCTGACAGAAGCATGGAGCCCACACTGCTCTGTACTATTGTTGTGAGTGTTACACACACAGGATGAGCAATCCTTAACTATTTTCAGAGCTGCAGGAAGAACCACAGTATTGACACGTGACTATTTAGCAGAGGATAGATTGCTCTGGGACACTGCAAAAAAAGAATTCAAGGTTGTTGATGGCATTCAGGTAGCAGCTGCAGATGGGTGGGATCACTTCATAATGCAGGCTGGGGAGGACAAGCAGTGGCTGCAGAACTTTCAGATGTGAAAGGTCACATTCCTGAATTTGTGCACTGAACTCACCCCAGCCCTCCTGTGTAGGAACATCAGAATAAGAGCTGCACTGACAGCAAAGAAGTGAGGGCAATTGCACTGTGGAAAATTTCAACACTGGATTCCTGCCAGTCAGTGGGAAATCATTTTGGAGCTGGAAAATCTACTGGGGGAGGCCATTGTCATGCAAGCGTGCAGGGCCATTAATCATCTCCCGCTACATGGGGCTCAGTAATGTGGAGAACATAGTGGATGGATTTGCAACAGTTGGGTTCTCGAACTCTGGCACCAACCTACCTTCCCACAGAAAGGGCTGCTTTTGTACGGTTATGCAAGGGTTCATGGATTCCTGGGGATGCTTCACCAACATCAGTGTTAGCTGGTCAGGGAAGGTGTCTATAAGAACACAGGACTGTTCAGAAAGCTCAAACAGGGACACCATTTCTTGATCATTGGATGACCATTTGGTAATGTTGAAATGTCAATAGTGATCCTGGGACACCGAGTCTACCCTTTGCTCCCTTGTCTCACGAAGCTGTACACCAACCACCTGAACAGCACCAAAGAAAGATTCAACTGCTGGCTTAGCAAGTGCAGAATGACAGTTACATGTGCTTTTTGGTAGATTGAAGGGACACTGGCATTTTTTACTCAAGATTGGATCTCAGTGAGAAAAATATTCCAGTGGTTACAGCATCCTGTTGTGTCCTGCATAATATCTATGAGGGAAAGTTGCTGCCAGGGTGGAAGTGGAGTATTAGTCCGCTGAATTTGAACAGCCAGACACAAGGGCTATTAGAAATACTCAGCTATGCGGTTGAGGGAAGCCTTAAAAGAGCACTTTAGCAGTGAGCCACAGTGGTGGACTGTTCTCTATCTGTCTATGGAGTTTTGGGGTCTGTTAGGAATTGAGTGATGCTTGGTGTACACTTAAGAATATAAGAGTCTGCTAATGCACCTATTAATTTTGCAGTGACTATTGTATATTTATAATTATTACAAATGTGTTTGTCACTGATCTTATGAGTTCTGTTGCCCTTTAAAATAACAATTGGTGGGTGCTTTCAGTAGTGCTCATCATTCTGCAGCATAGGTTGTGAAGTGATAAAGATGTATTTACCAAGAAATAGATTGGTTTTTGTACTGGTTTTGGTATGCAATAATGTGCGATTAAAAACCAAATACAATAAAAACTGCTGAAATTAATTAATGAAACAGAACTTAAGGGGAAAGACTATCCATGACCATTTCAGCTCATTTTAGGTACACATACACTGATCGGTGAAAGCCAAGGATTCTGTATGTGAAGCTGTTGTTGTCCTTACTGTCGTCTGGCATGGAGTGGTTGTGGTAGGGATGTGACTTCTGATGCCATGTGGAATGTTGTGGGGCATAGGGAGGTGTTAAAATGGAGCTCTCCGTTGACTGCAAACAGAGGCAAACTGCAAACAGAGGCAAGACGATGCATTTTGAAACTGTAGGTCAGCAAGAGTCTGTAGGACCTGTGTTTGCTGCTAGAAAAGCCGCACTATGTTCTGGTGCATCTCCCTCTCCTTTTCCTATTGGGGCTCCTGGGCCCTTCTCATGTCCAATCTTTCCTTCTCCATACTGTTTGAAATATTCTCTTTCCAGACCAGAGTTTTATTAGGGTTGACACTGATCACATAGCGCCTACCCTCACAGTAGGGTAGGTTGACCATGGTTCAATGCCATTTGGGAGGTTGTGTTACTGTGTTACTGTAACGGGGCACTTACATCAGCGGGAGATGAATTTGAGTGTAATGCATTCACATCTAGGTCGATGCAGGGTGACTCCAATTGATCTAACATTGTAGTTTAGGCCAAGCCTCAGTATAGAGGAAACATGTAAACATTTAACTAATGGATTTAATTTGAATTACTATTGTTGCTTTCACCTCAATATTTATATCATTTTGAGTACTTCTGCAAAAATAATTTATTTAAATTATGGCTTTCTCTGGCATATCTGAAACATCTCTTTTATGTATTGCAAAGAGGTCTGACACCCGTTTGGGCAAATTAGGCCTTTGTTGTTTCAGACTCTAGTTTACATATTATATGCATTCTACTTGACTTATCACTTAGGTTTAGTAAATTAATTTATGGTGTGTTTATTGAGTTGCCTTAATGCAGATTGGTTTGGATTCTTTGGTCATAAAATGTTACATTTTACTCATCTGGAGGCTTTTATAATGAATAAAATTATTGAATATTAGTTGGCATGGGAATTTCCCTCCTTTCATTTTCATTTTGTATCTTAGCTTCAGTGGCTAGTAGGAGACAACATTACAGCTTGATTGATAGTGCCCCAGGAAATTTAATGATCTGCTAGTAGTGGACAATATCTGCCAAAATCCCCAGGGAGTTTCATCATGCCAGCAAACCCTACCAGCAACAATAGGGAATAAATAGATTGAACATGCGCTGGAATACTCATCTAATCCATTTAGGGCTCACATGCTTTGACTCACTTTAGACTATTTCAAAATCTTCTTTTCCAAAATAAGCTAATTTTTAGTTTATGGATATGAACATACTTGAGATTTTAATGCTATTAGTCATATATGTTTCTAGAGGGACAAGGTAGATGGTGAAAGGGACAAGCTTTGGGTTTCAAAGAGCTCATCTTCAGATCTGGGGAAGGAAACCAGGCTGTTTGAGATAAATAAATGTTGGGATAGACTGTTAAGCATAAAGGGTTAACATGGTGAGAGACTATTTAAAATTAAGTGGACAATTGAAGATTAAATTGTTAAGCATAAGGGTCTTGCACATGTTGTAGGTAAGGGTGGTTATCAGTGGCTTTTTGTATATAGTTGTTTGGTGTACCTCATTCAGTGCATCAAATGCCCCAACTCAGCAATGTGTTTGCAACCAGACAGTAAGGAAACTCTTGAATAAACTCACAAAGAAAAATGATAAAAAACAAAAACACTCTACCACCCATAGGCAAACACTTTTCACAAAGAGATCAATCCATATCTGACATCTCAGTACTTATCCTCAGTGGAAACCTGAACAACACTTTCAAAAGGTGAGCCTGGGGACTTCAGTTCATAACTCTGATAGACTCTGAAAACCATGGACTCAGAGACACTGGTTTCATGTCTCCTTGCAAAAATTTGTAATCCACCTCACTGCTTAATTGCTCTCTTCATTTTAAGTGGCCTCCTACTGCATGTGTAAACTCATTATGCTTAACAAGTGGTCCTAAAGTATATTTAGCTCAGATACTCTGGTTTTCTTCCCCAGACCTGAAGAAGTACTCTGTGAAGCTCGGAAGCTTGTACATTCCACAACAGAAGTAGGTCCAATAACAGACACAGTTACAACAACACTGCAAAAAAAAACTTTTATAAGTCATATGATTGTTATAATAATTTTGTTTTCTAACATATTTGTCATGAGATGGATGCTCCAGAGTCTATTCTTTAGTTGATGTTCTCGTTCCCTTGGGGAGTGTGAAGGTGTTCACTCAAAGCTGAAGTGGTGCCTCATGGCTGTGCTGGTACAGCAACTCTCTCCCTATCTGGCATCCCTTTGCTGAAAGTAACTCGCGTGCTGTGGTGATGTCTCTTGTTGTGACTTGGACTTCCAGACAAGTCAAAATTTAGCCCATCCCTTCCAGTGAAAGAGAAAGTCCTGCCAAAAATGGTTGAAGTGTCCTTATGCAGGATTTTGGCCCCATCTCTGGGTCCTCTGGTCCTCACACAATGGTCTCCGGACTTCATACCTATCTCAGTGGCCAGGACTTTCAGTTGTCTCCCCTGGATTCACTAACACAAATCCCAAATAAAAATATACATATCCCAAACAACTTCTGCTCTCCTTGGGTTTGACCTCTTATCCCTCTCTGCTGCTTTCTTCTTCCACTGAACTAGATTCTGTCAAACTTGTCTCTAGCTACAGGGGCAGCCTGGTGTGTGTGTTGGCATCTCAGGCCCATCTTGACCCTTTTGGAGCCTGTATTGGGTACACACCCCAACACAGGAAGATAACCTTGAAAATGTGACCTGAGTGTAAACAGACACAGTGCTGTCTTTCTATCTACTGGGCACATTGTGAAATTTGTAAGATGGGAGTTTCCCGTTTGTGAATTATATTTTTGTTATGACAATTTATTTTGAAGTCATTAACTCTTATTTTAAATATATACAGTAATTAGGATAGCTGTGACATTACACTGCAGTTTTCCTTGAATGGAACTGTAAATTACGGTCTTCATGGGTTTAAATTGACCATTAGCCCCAATTTAGTTTTAAAATAAAATCTGTTTGAACTTTTCGATGATCAGCAGATTTTTTTTTGATAAATAGTACTTATTATAAAGAAACTTGAGGTCATTATGTGTGAGGTACAATGTTACATACATGTCTGCCATTATTTTTATTCCTGAATAATTTACAATTCCCTTGTCAGTCAGTGACCCATATATGAACAATTCTGTATACCAGTCAAAGCAGTTCTTTGCTTTCACAGAAAAAAAAATCAAGTAATCATTGCATTACAATCTTCTCTGACAAAGAGCATTATCATGAGATAATTGACTGTGCTGGAGAATTATATGTGTTTAACACAACCAAGGTCATCTAACCCTCACCAATGTCATTTAACTTATGATAAAGAATGCTTTGTTCAGTAATATTGCTACTGCAAAATGGTTTAGCAGTAATACAAAAAGGATGTTCAGAATCTGAAAATAGGATACACTTTCAGAGACGGATGCTACCTAGAGGCAAAAACAATTTGAACAGTGGTAACTGGTCAGTGATATACTCTAAGTGATGTAGAGGCTAACAGATGAAAGTGAAGAAATTATACACTGTGCACAAAGTCCACAAAATGAGTCTTATTTTCAAGTTCTTGAGCTTTATTAGAAGCTGAAGCAATTTATCAGTGTGTCACAATTCCAGAATATACTTTTAGGCTTTGTAAGTCTCACATATAGAAATCCAAGGCATTAATCACGTCAGTAAAAAATGGTATGATGTTCCAGAGGTCAAAATCATTTTGTATAACTGGTAGGATGTCTGTGGCATTGGAACATATTAATAGGGCCCTACCAAATTCACGGTCCATTTTGGTCAATTTCACGGTCGTAGGATTTTAAAAATCTGAAATTTCATGATTTCAGCTATTTAAATCTGAAATTTCATGGTGTTGTAATTGTAGGGGTCCTGATCCAAAAAGAAGTTGAGTTGGGGTTGCAAGGTTATTGTAGGGGGTGTTGCTGTCCTGGTACCCTTATTTCTGCACTGCTGCTGGCGGCAGCGCTATCTTCAGAGCTGGGCAGCTGGAGAGCAGCGGCTGCTGGCAGGGAGCCCAGCTCTGAAGGCAGAGCCACCGCCATCAGCAGCACAGAAGTAAGAATGGAATGGCATAGCATTGCCACCCTTACTTCTGCGCTGTTGCCTGCAGAGCAAGGCACCTGGCCAACAGCCACTGCTCTCCAGCCGCACAGCTCTGAAGGCAGTGCAGAAGTAAGGGTGGCAATACAGTGGCTCCCTGAAATAACCTTGCAACCTCCCCCCGCCCACCCCGCAACTCCCTTTTGGGACCCACAATTTGAGAAATGCTGATCTTTTGTGTGCTTTTAACTTATGCTATACAGATTTCATACGGGAGATCAGATTTCTCGTTCTGTAACGCATTTTTCATGGCCATGAATTTGGTAGGGCCCTACATATTAAGTACTCTAAGCACATTGTAACAGCAGGTCACTGATCATCTATGCAAACAAGCTGGGCTAGATTCATCTGTTCTGTGTCTATGGCAATTCAGAATTTGATGACTGATATGTAATTAAATCAGCAGATAGACAAATAGAATTACACTGTCATAACGCTATTCAAATGTAGAATAGCATTGCAAATGTCCATAAAAGAGCTAGAAAAAGGGAGATACTCCAGTAATGTTTTTTTTCTCTTCACTGAGGAAAAAGTGCTTGCTTGTATTCTATATGCTTCCTTTTGTAAACTGCACTAGGAGTTTTTTTTCTTTTTCTTTTCTTTTACTAAATTAGGGAATTGTATATATAACTGCTTCTGATAATGGGACTAACATGCTTTCCTGCTATAGATATTTAGTAGGCTTCTAAATAAAATTTGGAAGATGGAGTTTGTGGAGTAATTGATCCACTTTATTTTTATTAAGTTGTTATAACATTGAAGGACTGTCTTTGACAGTTATCCCATATTTATATATTGGCTTTTTCAGGGAGTGGGGCAGCTTATAAGGAGTATTTCTCAATGTCCTTACCTATGCCCTTCATACAGTTCCCACAGTAAGCTTGTATGTGTTTCTAGCAATTATCCAGTTTCACATGCAGTCTTTTCAAGTTGACTTTTGAATGTCTGCTTCAGAACTTACATTTTCACTGTTAAGCATCGGTAAATAGATTTAAATATATTTGTCCTTTGTGGAGAAACCCATAGTCTATTTGTCTGAAAAACCTGAAATGAAGGTGTAGAAGAAACAGAAAAAACTTTTTTGTATGATTTCTAACGTCTGTCACATTTGCAGTGTGAAATATTGGTGACAGGATATTAGAGAGAAAAGGTGGATGAGGTAATAAATTCTTTTCATGAGATAGACAAGCTTTCAAGCTTACAAAGACCTGAAGAAGAGCTATGTGTAAGCTCAAAAGCTTGTCTTTTTAATGAACAGAAGTTATTACCTCACTCAGCTTTTCTCTCTAATATCCTGGGACCAACACAGCTACAGTAGCACTGCGTATTACATTGATGGGATATAACTACTTGGCCTATAGTATGGTTGTAACCTAGAAAAGCTTTCCTCTTTGCTAGTAGACCTGGGAAGAACCTCTAGATTGGTGGAACATCTTTGAAATGATGCTCAAATGGTTGTTATATTTGTCCAAAAAATGTAACTCGTCTCCTTCGAATGGATGAATAGCCGCAGCAGATTTTTTTATGTCATACCTAACAATTCCAAACGCGTTTTCTCATTATGCAAAAAGTCATGAATAATCAGGTCAAGCCAGTATGCAAGGAAAATTGCCAGACTGTGTAGCTAACGGAAGGTCTATTAGGCGTAAACCACACACCTGTTTGCTCATTCTCTGGTTTAAATTGTTTGCTGTTCTGTTTATAAAACCACTTTACAGAGCTAGTGCTGGATGTGCTAAAGGCAAAGAACTATAAAGGGTATCTTTTAATGAAAATCTTTTTCAGTGCACACTTGAATGTGTGTTATCAAAGGTTTAGTAAAAACATGTGACCAGTTCATACATCCATGTTGAGACATGTTTTTACAACTATTGCCTTGTACTGTATGTTTTTATCTCTAGATAGAAATGGTAATAAAAGGCATCCAGTGGCAGCTGGAAAATGGGTGGTCACAAACGCCTTAGATTTACTGTAACCATTGCTGGAAGTAATACTGTCAAGATCTCAAATCCCAAGCTATACTTTCATCTTAGAAGCTTCATAATTATATTGCCATTAACTTCCAATATTCTTGAAAGTTAATGCAGAAAAGTGTCTTGTACTATATTTTCAATGAAAGTTACTCTTTGGCAGGTTTTTGGATAATTAATTTGCATTGGCTAGATTTCTTGTGTGTTAGTTTTCACTGCAGCAGTCTTACTCATTCTGGTACTTCCAGGTGATTTGATGTGTTTTGAGATATCACATTTTCAAAAAAATAGATGGATTTTAATTTGCTGGTGAAACAGTTTAACTAAGAATAGAAAGTTGTGTTTCTGGAGTGCATTGTATTACCAAGCAGGTAGAAATTATTTACCCTGAAGTTGGCCTTTGATTTTGAATGTTTTTGTTCTAGACTATGAATAGATCACTAAATCTCTAGTAACACTTTATGAAAAAAAGTGACCACTATTAAATTTTTCAGTAATCTTACTAATACTAATGCATTACACTTCTAAGACTGTGATTCACAAGGGGGACTTAGGCTGCACATTGCAATGCCTAAATTTTATGTGCCCTGCCACATAGTGAAATTCAAGCCCTCAACCCCCCCCGCCCACCACCCCCCCAAAAAAAATTAGGTGCCCAGGCATGTACAGTGCATGGAGACAATTAGGCATCTAGAAAAGGGATTTACAGAAGTCAGCACAATCAACGGGGAGCCACCTAAAATAGCAAATAGGAAATGCCAATTATGGGATGTGGCCAAAGCCCTACCCCTCAAAGGGTCTTAGGCATCTAAATTGAGCCAGTGGATGGCTTCTCCTTCCACTTGGGATTCACAGCCCTGAACCCTCTTCTGGAGTTAGGCGCCTAAGCCATGTCAGTCCTTTTTCAAGAAAAATGGTGGTGCTGCTACACTTATACTGAATAGCCCTGTGATTAGAGCACTTTCCCACAGTCTGGGAAACCTAATTCCTAATCTCCTTTCTGCCTGAGAGAAGTAGGGACTCAAACCCACAGTTGCCACTTAAGTGAGTGCCCTTACCACTGTGATACAAGATATTCTGAGGTGGGTCTCTCTCATTCACCTGTAGAACTTCTTTGTGTAAAATACTTCAGTATTAATTTTCCTAGAGAGAGTCTATATAACCCCATGATTAGAGCACTCCCCAGGAGGTGAGAGACCTGGTTTCCTTGCTAGTCTCAGCCACAATTGGGATTTGAGTCCAAGTCTCCCACATGCTGGGTGTGTGCTCTAACCACTGAGAAACTAGGTATAAGGGGAAGCAGAATCTTGTGTGGGGCCTGATCTAGCAGACATGCTCTAAGGCAGTTTGTGTGTGTGTCTATTGGATCCCAAAAGTGATATGGATGGGGACTGCCTACTTTGTGAATCCCAATGGAGTTTAGGTATGAGTTAGGTACCAAGTTGCTTGGAGTCGGGACAAAGGTGACTGTCTATGCCCAGTGGCAGAAATTTGGGCGCATAGGGGACTTTGCTAATAGAAACTTAGGTGCCTCAGGAGTTTAAGCACCGAAATAGTTAGGCAGCAGCTGCACGGGGGTTTTGTTAATCTAACTTTTGGACATTGATGCCTAAAGTGGCAGTTAGATGCTTAAATGTTCTGCAAACTTTAATTCATCATCACAACCCAAGTTCTGTGTTGAAGGGAGGTTTCCTCACTTTTGTCATGGGGTAAATTAAAACAGAAAGGTAAAATTATTTCCTGTGTGACGATGGACAAATAAGCAATAGAGATGAGACTGCAACCCATATCTCCTTACTTGCGGTCCTATGCCTTGAACATCAGGCAGTCTTCTTCCCTATGCTAATATTACAATAGACATTATACATTCAATGCATTATTAAAGTTCTTTTAAACAAAGTTTCATTTCTCAACCAAGTTGCCAGTTGTGTGGAATTTATAACCAATGTCCAACACTATCTCAGAGATTTGCACTATTTTTCCCCCCAATCATTTGCCCTTCCTAAAGGTGGAGAGGAAAATGAAATCAAATCTGAGAAACATAATAACCCTATATAGAGATAACAAATGAAGAGGTAATATTATTTAAGCCATTTGCAATTGATTCAGATAAGGCTCTCAGATACTTCTTATTTAGTCCAAGTCTTTCATCAGAGAAATATAAACCCTGTGCATGAAATACAGTCACACTTGGAGAACTTGTCAGGTCATATTTAATAGACGGTCCTTCTAAATATTTAGTTTAGAGTCAAGAAGCATTTTTCCAACGTTGTAGGACAAAGGCCAACACTGATCTCCTTCAAGTCAAATGACAACAGACAATGAAAATTTACTGACTCAAAAGTCCTTAAGATTAAGGGGAAAATTGAGCATTCCCTTTTCTGCAGGACAAGTTCCGCTTCAGACAGATTGGTTCTAAATTACATTAAAGAAGAAAATCCTAGACTTCCCTTCCTCTTTTTATGTCCTGTGTTCCAATAATTTACATTATATATATAAACACATGCACCTCTGGAAATGCTCATCTTAAATTTTTACCATCTTTAGGTTATTGTCCAAATATTTTCTTCAGGTTATTTGCTGTTGACACAGAGGGGAATTCTGTTCTTCCTCAATAAATGTATAAGTGGAGCAAATAGTTCACTTACTTCTTTATAAGTAAGGCCCTGTTACATCATAGCAGACTGGACCTAAATTCTATACCATGCTCCCCTTTGGTTTTACAGAACCCTGGAAATGATGTGGGAGTTACTAGTAGATAGATATAGATGTACCAGAAGCTCTCACATTATTTCCAGTCTGATGTACCACGGTGCTGTAGAATCAAAGGGCAACTTGGAAGAGTGTATTTTATATAAGTATAAAATATATATAAAATTTAGATATGGAAAAAATATATTGAGTAGTGTTCTCTGTGTAATTTATTTTATTTTAAATTCAGTGAGCTGAATTCTCCAGTCTACTAAGGCCACTTCACTCTGCATAAGCATAGGGTGGTATAAAATGAACTGAAAATATCAGAAGACAGCTGGCAGGGAATTTGCCTTCCAAAGGGGGACTCTACTGGTGGAAATCTGGAGGCAGCCCTGCTGCCTCTGACAACCACCCTTCACCAGGAAAAGGAAGGCCGGAGGCATGCCAAGTGTTCCAGTGGTGATGTGGGAGGGAACTTGGTGGAACAGAGATACACTTTGCCTGATCCTCCACTGGTGTAAGGTCCGCCACAGACCTTAAGCTGGTTGAATGAGTTAGAGCAGGGTTGGGGGTCGGGGTGAACTTACTCTTAACTTTTTTTTTATATATATTGATAATTCAGTCCTGCACTGTAGAACTTATCAGGAAAAAATGAGGGTTTTGCAGTTTAGGATTGAACATTTGAGGCTTTTGGTTGTATAGGAAGGCATAGAAGCTGATTTGAGGTTCCAGTATAAACACATTGCTAAAATGGTCATTAGTGAAATCAGCTCACCACAAAAGTTTTACTGTGTGTTCAGACATAATGATAAAATAATAATAAAATCCCAATATTATCCCAATAAATCCCAATAAAGTGGAAGTCAGATCCTAGTGAGGTAAATAGAAAGGCGCATAAACACTGCCAAATTAAATGTAAAAATGTAATAAGAAAAACAAAAAAGGAGTTTGAAGAACAGCTAGCCAAAAACTCAAAAGGTAATAATAAAATGTTTTTTAAGTACATCAGAAGCAGGAAGCCTGCTAAACAACCAGTGGGCCCCCTGGATGATCGAGATACAAAAGGCACACTTAAAGATGATAAAGTCATTGTGCAGAAATTAAATGAATTCTTTGCTTCAGTCTTCACGGCTGAGGATTTTAGGGAGATTCCAAAACCTGAGCCATCTTTTGTAGGTGACAAATCTGAGGAATTGTCACAGATTGAAGTGTCACTAGAGGAGGTTTTGGAATTAATTGGGAAACTTAACAGTAACAAGTTACCGGGACCAGTTGGCATTCACCCAAGAGTTCAGAAAGAATTCAAATGTGAAATTGTGGAACTATTAACTATGTTTTGTAACCTGTCCTTTAAATCAGCTACTGTACCCAATGACTGGAAGATAGCTAATGTAATGCCAACATTTAAGAAGGGCTCTAAAGGTGATCCTGGCAATTACAGACCAGTAAGTCTAATGTCAGTACGAGGCAAATTAGTTGATGCAATAGTAAAGAATAAAATGGTCAGACACATAGAAGAAAATAAATTGTTGGGAAAAAGTCAACATGGTTTTCTGTAAAGGGAGATCATGTCTTACTAATCTATTAGAGTTCTTTGAGGGGGTCACCAAACATGTGGACAAGGGGGATCCAGTGGACATCATGTACTTAGATTTCCAGAAAGCCTTTGACAAGGTCCCTCACCAAAGGCTCTTACGTAAATTAAGTTGTCATGGGATAAGAGGGAAGATCCTTGCATGGATTGAGAACTGGTTAAAAGACTGGGAACAAAGGGTAGGAATAAATGGCAAATTTTCAGAATGGAGATGGGTAACGAGTGGTGTTCCCCAAGGGTCAGTCCTAGGACCAATCCTATTCAACTTATTCATAAATGATCTGGAGAAAGGGGTAAACAGTGAGGTGGCAAAGTTTGCAGATGATACTAAACTGCTCAGGATACTGCTTAAGACCAAAGCAGAATGTGAAGAACTTCAAAAAGATCTCACAAAACTAAGTGATTGGGCACCAAAATGGTAAATGAAATTTAATGTGGATAAATATAAAGTAATACACATTGGAAAAAATAACCCCAACTACACATACAATATGATGGGGGCTAATTTAGCTACAACTAATCAGGAGAAAGATCTTGGAGTCATCGTGGATAGTTCTCTGAAGATGTCCACACAGTGTGCAGTGGCAGTCAAAAAAGCAAACAGGATGTTAACAATCATTTCTTAAAAAGAGAGAATAAGATGGAGAATATCTTCTTGCCCTTACATAAATCCATGATACGCCCACATCTTGAATACTGTGTACAGATGTGGTCCCCTCATCTCAAAAAAGATATACTGGCATTAGAAAAGGTTCAGAAAAGGGCAAATAAAATGATTAGGGGTTTGGAACGGGTCCCATATGAGGAGAGATTAAAGAGGCTAGGACTTTTCCGCTTGGAAAAGATGAGGCTAAGGGGAGATATGATAGAGGTATATAAAATCATGAGTGGTGTGAAGAAAGTGAATAAGGAAAAGTTATTTACTTGTTCCCATAATATAAGAACTAGGGGCCACCAAATGAAATTAATGGGTAGCAGGTTTATAACAAATAAAATGGAGTTCTTCTTCACTCAGCTCACAGTCAACCTGTGGAACTTCTTGCCTGAGAAGGTTGTGAAGGCTAGGACTATAACAGGGTTTAAAAGAGAACTGGATAAATTCATGGAGGTTAAGTCCATTAATGGCTATTAGCCAGGATGGGTAAGGAATGGTGTCCCTAGCCTCTGTTTGTCAGAGGGTGGAGATGGATGGCAGAAGAGAGATCACTTGATCATCGCCTGTTAGGTTCGCTCCTTCTGGGGCACCTGGCATTGGCCACTGTCAACAGACAGGATACTGGGCTGGATGGACCTTTGGTCTGACCCAGTAGGGCCATTCTTATGTTCTTATGTTCAGAACATGGTCATGTACTTAATTTTCAGTGAGGACTGCAAGGTTTCTTGTTAGGTTTATTCTAAAAAGTGACTATTTCACTGATTTATGAACAGATTGTAATGAGGTCATGTGGAAACCGTTTTGCTACCTTAGCTTTCACTCACTTTGCAGACAGAACTCAGAAAAGTAAACTGTCATGATCACTTATGTAAACTTTTACACATTGTCTATTTTCAGAAATCTACACTATCTATCAAAGACATACATTTTGACTTAATTAAGAGATCACATTTTCTCATTAGTATTTTTCTGGTGTTATGCCTGAAAAGAGAAAAATTTCGAAACAGTTTTTAAAAGGGGGAGAGGGGTGTCTCTCCAGTTGGTTTTTCAAATTGATTTAATTAACAAAACTGAGTTTTACTGCTGTGCAGAAATTTAGGACTACTAAGCATCCAGATTCACACACAGGGCTGTAATATCCTTTAGCATGCAAACTACTGAACTGCTTTGGCTACAGACTTTCATGAAAAAATAAAAACATCTTTTCCCTTTTTATTCCGTTCCCAATACAGTCTTGAATTTGCCATTTAGTTCAAATGCTACAGTTTTAATTAGGGAATGTTGTTGTTTATTGTGTAACTTTATGCATTCTTTATTCACTTTTTATTGTTTTTTTCCTAAAATGTATTGCACGCATGCTTTGTGCAATTACATTGTTCAGTCTGCTGCTTTTAATCTATAGAGTTTTTACCCTTTTCTGTGTGTTTGCAAAATATTTTTTTTAGTTAGCGTTTCAAATAGGTTTGTGTGTATGTATCATATATAATATATCACATCACAATAAATAAAGTAAATTAAATAAAGGCAATGAATTAACAATAGGTTTCTGAATTTTGTCCGCATTACAGAAACACATATTTGTTTCTTTGGGAAGGATTTTCAAAAGTGCTTAGGGAGTTTTTGTTTCTGTTGTGTTTTTTAACTTAAATGGGAGCAGAGTATGGCTAATACTGTAACTAGTATAGTATAGTGTCCCCATACTTTATCAGTCATAAAGGTAAAATATAAATAGCTAATGTTCTGGTAAGGATTTTGACTAGAAAATAAGTAACAAGTAATATTAAAATAATACTCATGTCTTCAGTTGTTACAAAAATCGCATGGATACCCATAGCTGTTCACCTTAATTTGAAATGAAGTTGACCTCCATTAGGTTTTAGGTGCAGAAAGTTAATTTGCATAGTTTCCCAGACAGCATCATGTAGTAATTTGTTTATCTGTGTTGTGATTATGCCATAGTGGGGCTGTAAGAAAAGATAGAATGGAAATTCATGTTTTTCTATGCAAATGTATCATCTGATGAAAATGTTGCTTCAGTTTGTGCACTGAAGCTCCATGTGAATTGCATGAAGGATTGGCTCACGTTTTTCTGCGTCAGTATAAGTGAAATATGCAAAAACATATTAATATGAGCTTGAGGTTTTTTTATCAACTACATTATTCTTAACCACATGTGGCTGACGTGTTGCAGCTTGCAAAATGGCTCTGTTTAAGGGGTAGCCAAACATTTTTTTTTCACATTAGTTAAATCGTGAATAATGGTACAATCAGTATTTTGTGACATGTACTTCATAAGTATGACTGCTTTGGAATAATAATATTGAAAGCATAACAGAAAATACTGTAACATGCATTATACTGATGTTCTTATTCCTGCCTACGTATGACATCTGATTTCTTCACTTGTGTGCATTCATCTCAATTCAGAGCTTCACATATTTATTACAGAGAAAACAGTTTAATGTAATGTTGTAGTTTATTACATGTCATCAGTTTCTCATGCTTTTGCTCTTGACTATTCTGAAACTGTTATAATATGGACTTTGGCATTGTATAAAAAACCAATATTTGTTATCCATCAAAACATGAATAGCAAATACTTTTGTTTATGTGTTTATTTTTTGCAGAACCTTAAGTGTTAAAGCCTGAAAGGATTTAGAAAGCTGCAGTGAATGTGTTAAGACTGTTAATGAAGCTTCTGAATCTAAGGACAAAATTAGCTCTCCCACCCACACTGCACAAAGTACAGAACTGTCTGCAAGAATTGCATCATGACTTTTACCTGGGGACACTAGTATTATATTCAGTTGAACTGATGAAATTGGAAAGACAGATGTCCCCAAAGGACATTTTAAGAAGCTTGTACCTACATAAATTGCTTGTCAAAAATCCCTGAAATTTGAATTTGAAACCAATGTAAAAAATGTGTTTTGCATGTAAACTACAGATTATACATTTTATCAAGCAATATTTACTTTTAAGAATATATAGAAAATATTTTTGGTATATAATAACCTGGCTGACAGTGAGAATTAAAGGGAATCTTGGAAGCAGTGACCATGTACTACTTGATTTCATTATGGTAACGGTTGAGTTCACATTCAGCAGTATAAGCATGCTTGACTGGAAAAAAAGCAAATTATGGGAAATTAACAAAAATAGAGGGCCTACTTATCCCCTCTGCCTCAGTTAGTGCAACAGAAGCAGGTCTGCTGACAATGACCTGGGAGAACAGAAGGGATGGGCAAAGGCCAGGAGTATCATGTTCTCTCCACCCTGATTCCACAGAATTCTCTTCCACAAGTTGTATTGTAGTGATTGGATGCTGCAAATTGGGAGGGAATAGGGCAAGGAGGACTTCAGTTATCTGGTATTATCCCACTGGAAGCCTGCAGAGATTCCTCAAGTAACGCAATGTTGATATTGTCCATTGAGGGAAAGTGCTTGCCCTTAAGCATGGGGCCAGGGGAGCAAGTAGCTTCTGACATAATGCTGCAATGTAATTTTGGAGAGGGTTATCTGTATGTAATACCAGTACTGATCACCAGATTAAGATGATCTGGTGATCATCAGGGCCAGCATTAGAATGGAGTGATGGGACAGTGGAAAAAAATCTGATCCCAAAAGATGATGAAATGGAAACTCCACAAGTAGAATTTTCCCCATGTCTGCTAGTGAGTAAAATGAAATGAGAAAATCCAGTGGGGTTTCAGGTCTGTGTATATAGATGGAAATTGCTACAGAAGTGCAAAGTATTACTAGTAATTAGAATACAATCATGTCTGCGAATTAATCTTGCATTTACAAATATACTTGAACTGAATACTTGTGTAATTATTTAAATGATGTGCACACATGAAGCCAAATCAGAGGCACAAAAGCAGAGTTGGTTCTAGAGATCTTCAGATCAAATGTTTGCCTTTGGTGCCTCTTGCCTGGCTGAACCTCTGAAGTGAATAGAAATAATTAAGTATATGTTTCATTTTTTTTACATAAGAGGATAAAAGTGGTGAAGACTTCCTAAGGAAGGTGGATGGAGTTAAAGAGGGGCTTAGTGAAACTGGGATTTCCCCCCTTAGACAGTTCTAACACCTCATTAAAATGTGCACAAAAATAAATCTCGATTTGGGCTTCAATCCTCCATCCCCAATATGAACTTCCAGGGGTAAAATGTAGGTTCTTGTGACTGTTGAATTGTCCCATTTTTGTGGCAACGGGTGGGAATGTTTAAGCAGAGGATTCCCTTATCGTCTAAACTGAACATAGAGGGCTACATAGTGAATGTAGAAAAATACCACAAATAAAATTCCCCAGAAACCCCTAGTCTTTCTGGCTTAGAGACATTACATCAAAGAGGTTTCAATTATATAGTAGACAACCTTCCAGAAAGTGAAGATCCCAACCAGAATAAAAACATCAATCAAATGTAAGAATAAAAGATTTATAGATTAATGGACTTTAAGGTCAGAATGACTAATATTGAGCTCCTTTACTCCTTCATTGTAAGGCAGGTTTTCCAGACCCTGGATCATTCTTATAGCCCTTTTCTGAACCTTTTACATATAGGAAAATTGGGAACTAGTGCCCATAAGCTAGTTGCATGCATCATGGGAGTAGATTCACTAAATGGAGCAGTGCAAGGACATTAGTTTTTTTCCGGGGGAATTAAGAAATCAAGAGCGTGGTGGATAGAGAGGAAATGTTAAAAACCACTAAGGTTGAAGAAAGTTGTGGATTATAAAAGATGATGTTGGTGAACCCAATTGCAGTTCTTTTCAGAACATAATGTTAGGAACAGGAAAGCCTTGATGTGACTTAGCTGTGATTTCTCAGATGCTGTGACAATATTAACAGACAATATTAAAGGCTGAAAGAGAAGAGATAAAGACAGCCAATATGCAGAATGGGTTCATACTGCTTGTAGTAACGGAGAGGTT
This sequence comes from Lepidochelys kempii, assembly GCF_965140285.1. Taxonomy (NCBI): domain Eukaryota; kingdom Metazoa; phylum Chordata; order Testudines; family Cheloniidae; genus Lepidochelys; species Lepidochelys kempii. Next base: position 183,932,740 of record NC_136380.1, read on the forward strand.
TTTACAAATAATCAGTGGTGGAAAAAAGTAGTTCTAGAGAGATTCTAGGTCCATCAGTAAATGAAGAATAGGAATACATTGGCTGATATACTGAACTCCTTTTTATAATATGCCCTTAAGAAGAAAGTTAAAGATTATTAGGAATAAGCAGATAAAGACTTTATAATAATACCAATTGATGAAAAGAAGAAAAGAGAATAATTTAGGTGAAAAAAAAAACATGAGAAATCAGATTTCCATATAATATACAGAAGACATACATTTACTTCCTATCTTTTCTATTTCTATTGCACCAGTCACTGCAGAATCTAAGGTTTGTTATGCATCTTAGAGTTTTTTTGAGAATGATGGTCTTGTCACTGGACTGGAAATCAGGAAATTTAGATTATATTCCCAGTTCTGCCACAGACTTCCTCTTGGACTTAATTTCACTACATCTCACTACTATCTGTAAAATGTGTTAATATTTTCTTCCTTACCATGATTCCGAAAAAGCATATAGTTAATTTTGAGCATATACTTAATTCCCATTCAGTAGGACTTAAGTGCTTTTTCTGAATGGGGATGCTTTGTTCAATAAGGAGCTAGTGTTGTGAGGATAAATTCACTAATATTTGTAAGGGATTCAGTGTAGTACTCAGAATGATAATTCTTATTGGACCACTGACTATTACTTTTTTTAAAATCACAGACTTATGAGGGGAGTACTGAAAGACTGGGGAGGGAGCAGGGAAAGCAAATGTGGTACTTGTATTCCAAAAAAGAAAGCAAAGTTATCCTGGCATTCACTATCCTGCACATTTAATCACTATGGCTAGTAAAATAAAGAAAGAAATGTGAAAGAGGTAGGGGGGAATCACTAAGGCTATGTCTGCACTATAAAGTTAAGTCGACTTAAATCCACGTTAATCCACCACTGTAATTAAACTGCTGTTCCACGTCCACACAACTTTCCTTGTGTCGGCGAAGCACATCCACAGTAGGTACATTGACGGAGATAGCAGTGCACCATGCAGCTCACCACCATCTGCCACTGTGTGCTTTGGGGAGGGATTGCAGTGCCTCATGGGTGGACGGGTTGCTGAACATCCCTTGATGTAGTTTTCTCCATCCCATCATGGCATGGGCTTCCTAGTATGTTTCACACTGATTTTCAAAAGCCTCTGTAAACTGCACACTTGCCATCTCTGTCAGAAAGCATGGACTCTGCACTGCTCTCCAGTATTGTGGTGAGTGTTATGAACACAAGGCACCTGATCCTGCAGGAATTTCATGAGCAGCAAATCGGATGATGACACCATGGTATCTGCCCTAATGTGTGCCAGGAGCAAAAAGAATTCAAGATTACTTTTCGCATTTATGGAGCAGCTGCACACGGTGGGCCGTCAGTTCTTGTTGCAAGAAACTAGCACTGAGTGGTGGAATCACATCGTTATGCAAGTTTGGGATGACGAGCAACTTTCAGATGCGCAAAGCCACCTTCCTGGAACTCTGTGAGGAGCTCTCCCCGGCCCTCTGGCGCAAGGACACCAAAATGAGAGCTGCCCTAATGGTGGAGAAGTAAGTGGCGATCAGTGTGTGGAAACTGGCAATGCCAGACCGCTACCAATCAGTCACAAGTTTGTTTGGAGTGGGGAAATCCACTGTGTGGGTTGCAGTGATGCAAGTGTGCAGGGTTGTTAATTGCCTCCTGCTATGAAGGACTGTGACTCTGGGCAATGTGCAGGAAATAGTGGATTGTTTTGTGGCAATGGAATTTTCTAACAGCAGCAGGACGACAGATGGCATGCATATCCCCATTTTGACACCAGACCTCCTTGTGATGGAGTACATCAACAGAAAGGGCTACTTTTCTATAGTATTGCAAGTGCTCGTGGATCACCAGGGTCATTTTATCAACATCAAAGCTTGCTGGTCAGGGAAGGTGTATGATGCAAGCATTTTCAAGAACACTGGCCTGTACAGAAAGCTACAAGCAGGGACTTTCTTTCCAAACCAGAAGATTTCCATTGGGGATGTTGAAATGACAATAGTGGTCCTGGGAGACCAAGGCTACCCCTTGTGTCTATGGCTTATGAAGCCTTGCACCAGCATTCTTGTCTGCAGCAAGGAGAGCTTCAAAAACAGGCTCAACATGTGCAGAATGATTATTGACTGTGCCTTTTTGGCAGGCTAGACCTCAGTGAGGAAAATATTCCCATGGTCAAAGCAGCCTTCTGTGCTCTGCATAACATTTGTGATGCTAAGGGGGAGAAGTTTCCATAGGGGTGGAGCATTGAGGTGGATTGGCTGGCTGCTGCATTTGAGCAGCTAGATACCAGGACTGTTAAAAGGGTTCAACCGGGGGCTATTTGAATCAGGGAAGCTTTAAAGGAGCATTTTAACAATGAGCAGCAGTAATATGTGTTTCTGTAATGCTTTTAGCCGGGCATTGTTTTTTGCACTGTACTATGAATCTTGTCTGTGTGGTACTGTAGCAATGCAAATGCACCTACTGGCACTGTCTATGAATTTTAGCAGCATCCACCATATGTAGGAGACAAATAAAGACTCACTGACTTTCTAGAAGAACATTTTTATTCAACACCCGTGCAAAAAATTCTATTATCTGGAAGGAAAACGAAAATCAAGAGCACATTTGCCAATGAGGCTTTCACAGCTGGGTGTATTTCCAGTTGTCATTGTGAAATATCTCTCTCATGGTGGTGTGCCTGGGCTACTGTGACAGCCCTGGAACATGCAAAGAATGTGTATGCGGGGATGAGGCGGGTGGAAGAAGATGTGAGGAGGGCATGGAAGATAGTTCTGTATGGGTTGTAGAGGGAGGCAAGCACGGATGTGTTCCACCTGAAGTTCATTCATTGACCTCAACATGTCTGTTTGCTCCCTGAGAAGCTGTGTCTTCTGCTCCTGCCCCTGTTTCCTACTGTGACTATCCATCCACAGTTTGTCATTAATAGCCTCTCTTCATGCTCTCTGCTCGCAATTCAAAACACCAGAGGATTGCATCACCTCCTGGAACATGTCTTCCTTATTCCTCTTGTTTTATCTCCTTATCAGACAGAGCCAGTGTGCAGGAGGAGACCCTCAGGAGCAGATGCTAAAGAAACAACAGACAGAGGCACTATTGTGAGTGTACTCACACCCTTCATCCAAACATGTTTAGAAACACAACTTTCTCACTTTCCCTTGGCAGGCATACAGCATGGTGGGAGCCCAAGGCAGGGGTGAGAGCAGCGGATATCTCGCTACTGAGGATAATCAAGGATGCAAGGGTGCAGCTCCTGCGTGTGTGTGGCTGCAGACGAGGTCTGTATGCTGCTCGCCTGTGTGCTGCTATGATACCTGCAGAAGTAATTGCTGATTGGTGAGGCAAAACTTCCTACTGTGGGGAAAGCAACAAGGCAGTCCTCCCAAGGAACGTTTAACAGAGGATTGCAGAGTACCTCTAGGAAAGCTTCCTAGAGATCTCTATGGAGGAGTCCCAAGATATCCCGGTGTTCATAAACACACTACAGGGGCCCCTCTGCCTAGTTAAACCGGGGAATGAGAAGCAGATACAAACTGTTTCTTTGCTGATTATTTCAATCCCTCTTCTACCCTGATTAAAAAATCAGAACATTACTACATGTCTTCCTGCAATATAGAAGCACGAGTACTTACTGAAGGTTCCCTCTCATGCATCAGGCACATCAGAACCAAGTGCTGGGACTGATTAGACCATTTTGGAGTTAAAGAGGTCTTGGCTCACCACACCACTGGATGACCCTGTTGCCTGACCCCCATCCTCCAACTTCCTCATCCACCATGTCATCCTTAGGGTTCACTCCACTGGCCGCTGTCTCCAGCTCTCTCTCCCCCAAAGTATCGCTGGGGCTCTTGGCGATGGAGTTGGAGATGCTGCTGAGGATGGCATGCAGCTCCTTGTAGAAGCAGCATGTATTTGGCACCACACTGGAAAAACTACTGGTCTCCCTTGCCTTCTGGTACATCTGCCTCAGCTCCTTGATTTTTTTTTTTCACGGCACTGCTGTGTGTTCCTATTGTACCCCTACTCCTCCATGCCACAAACAATCTGCCCATAGATATCAAAGTTCCTGCGGCTGGAGCGGAGCTGTGCACAACCTTCTCTCCCCACAGACCCAGCAGACCCAACAATTCCAGTGTACTCCAGGGTTGGGGGGAGAGCCGACATGGGCAGATGCTGTGTGAGCTGTCCATGATGAGCAAACAGGAAGAGCAATTTAAAAAATGCCCAAGGCTTTAAAAGAGAGTCACATACCTATAAACCTGGCTGCAGGGCAGCGTAGTTCAAACCGGAGACCAGAAAAGTCACGATGGGCATTGTGGGACACCTTCTGGAGGCCACTTAGGGTGATATAAGCAACACAGTGTCTACAGAGACACTGTGTCACTCTGACTATGTTACCCTAAGGGTTATGCCTCTCGTCGAGGTGGTTTTATCATGTCAGAGTAGCAGGAGAGCTAAATTGGTGGGAGCAACATTCCAGTGCATACACCTCCATCAATATAAGCTGCGTTATGTTGAGTTAACTTTGTAGGGTAGACAAGCCCTAAATGTCTAAAAGAGGATAATAGAACAGATAAATCGTATGAAGTGAAATATAAATATATGTTGCCAAGGAAATAAAAAATACCTTTTTGATAGATTAACAAATTAGGGAGGATGGAAAGAATGTAATAAATGTAGTATATCTGGATTTTAATGAAATATTTGCTTTTGCCTCACCCTATATTACGTGAAAAATGAATTAATATTGGCTTGAATAAGAACATTGTCCTGTGGATTAAAACTGGCTGAAAGACCATAAACAAATGGTGTCTAGAGTGGTACCACAGTGATAACTGTTAGAACCAATCTTATTTAATATCTTGATTAATGATCTGGAAGGGGGTGCAAACAGCATGCTAATAAAATTCACATGATACTAAACTGAGTGGTGATGAAAATACTAAGGAGTAAAGAAAAGTAATGCAAAGGGATCTAGAGAGATTAGAAACAAGGGCAAAAACCAACATAATGAGATTCAGCTTAGAGAAAATGCAAGCTAATAGAACTTGGGTGTTCTGGGCCAAGGTGTTCGAAGCACCGCAGGCCGCCAGAGGTACTCTGGAAAACGAGACCCACACACAGCTAAGCAGCGAGTTATTGGCTTTATTGAAGGTTTGTGACACACCCACAACGTGGACTTCAAGCGTTGCTGTCACAGAGGCGGAGAACCCCGCAGACCAGAGCTTTGTCTGGGACAGAGTCTGGCGAAGGAGTGACCAGCAAGCCATAATAAGTGGTACACACAAACAGCTCATGAATATAAAATTAGTTACTTTTTTAAAGGGGCTTTCCACGAGCTGGCAAAGGGCCATACAGGGCAGATAGCACCGGCCTAAAGCCGGTTATAGCTGGTTATTCATGTCCTACAGTGACTGGGCGGCCTTGAGAAAGCGGAAATTCCGTAGCTAGGCTGTAACAAAGTCTTCCGCAGTCCCTTACATTGGGGAAAGAGACTCTGAAACAGGTATTTACCAGAGGAGGGAAACCTGGAAGGCAATAATGCAGAAAAAGACCTACCAGTAGGAATGATAGTGAAAGTAACTTAGACATGGCTTTGGCGTGTGACCTGGCAGCATCCCATATGCCAATCATTCCATAACATCTGTGAGGTTGCGCAATAGTCTCCCAAAGAAACATTTTAAGCTTGACCGGAAAATATCCTAGTAAATGTTACAACAGTGAACAATCCTACATTAGCAGATAGATTGGCTATGTGAGCTATTAGATTGTTTTCATCTCTAATTTCTTTGGTTCTAACATGATCATCTATATATTGTATCCCTGATGTACTTTCGTTTTAAAGAAAATCAAATTGGATAACAGAAATAAATACTGAATAGTTGCATAGGGTTTCTTCATATTTTTTCATGTTTTGCTGTAAATAACAAAAATACCCAACCAGAACCCATCAAACCCTTCATAATTAATTAAACAATTTTTGAATTATGGAATATCCTATAGGATAGAGTACTTTTGGAAATGAAACCAGCAGGTATATGTATAGCAGCAAATACAGAAGTGGAAAAAGTTTGTAATTTTTCAAATCTCAAACATGTCATAATTATATCAGTTGTATTTTGTCTAATATCTTATCTAAATGTCTTAATCTCTAAAATACCATATAAATAGCCTTCATGCCAGAATAATGTAGGCCAACCAAGTCATGATTTCTTGATGTAATTCTACTTAATGCAAAATTGTATATGAAAAAAAATCTTGTTTAAAGTTTACTACTCCTGATAACCTAGAAAAATGATCACATTTATTTTTCTTAATTTTTTTTATTGACCACATGCAAAAAAGACTGAAAACATTAATTTTTAACTATGTTAAAAGGAAAATAACTTTAAAAAGATGTGAGTTTAAAATGGTAATGTCCTTGTTATCTATATATTTAGCACATTTGTCTGAACCTGGAATTCATTGGAAAAGGAACAATATGATTTGGAGGCTAAAAATGTTTTCTAAGAGTATAAATAAGTGTAATTGCATTCCAAATTGTAATTTGACTAATAATTGATGTAATTTGAGGAATTTGATAATTTTGATTCAAATAGAATTTTAGATATATTTTAAGATGGAACAAGATAAGATGGAATAAGATATATTTTAAGGGGATATAGAGCTGAAGGGCTTGGTTATAAAGGGCAAGCTAAAGAGTCACAAATACATTTCAATGGAAACGCATTATCAATTTAAAAAATCAAATGCAAATTTTATGCAATAAGAGGCTCAAGTTGTACAGTTCAGATAGGAACATGAATTTCTCAAACGTGTGAGGGTGTCTGGTTCTGAGGGATTTGGTTCAGGCCTATTTCTCTCTTTTTGTGGAAGTGCTACAGTATATATAAGGGGCATAGGTGTAATTGCCTGATTGCTGCTGACAATATGAGAAAACACACATTATCTCCTTGTGTTTTTTTTCTGTCTGTTTTGCCACAGTTGCGTACATATAAATGATGGAGGTGCGATTGGTTGATAAGAACAGCATGCAGTTTAATTAAATAGTAATTAATAAATAGTTTAAGGTATATTTTCCAAGTAATTTCCTTTCTTGTACAAAACTCCACTGAAACACTTTTTAGTAGAAAATTTTTATTTGGAATTTTTAAGATGATCTATTTAGGTCTGAATCCTCCCTATTTGTAATCTTCTGTATTGGTTAGATTAAGATTGGTTAGATTATTGGTTAGATTAGTGACAGAGGATGTGGAAAAAGCTAATGTACTCAATGCTTTTTTTGCCTCTGTTTTCACTAACAAGGTCAGCTCCCAGACTGCTGCGCTGGGCATCACAAAATGCGGAAGAGATGGCCAGCCCTCTGTGGAGATAGAGGCGGTTAGGGACTATTTAGAAAAGCTGGACGTGCACAAGTCCATGGGGCCGGACGAGTTGCATCCAAGAGTGCTGAAGGAATTGGCGGCTGTGATTGCAGAGCCACTGGCCATTATCTTTGAAAACTCGTGGCGAACCGGGGAAGTCCCGGATGACTGGAAAAAGGCTAATGTAGTGCCAATCTTTAAAAAAGGGAAGAAGGAAGATCCTGGGAACTACAGGCCAGTCAGCCTCACCTCAGTCCCTGGAAAAATCATGGAGCAGGTCCTCAAAGAATCAATCCTGAAGCACTTGCATGAGAGGAAAGTGATCAGGAACAGCCAGCATGGATTCACCAAGGGAAGGTCATGCCTGACTAATCTAATCGCCTTTTATGATGAGATTACTGGTTCTGTGGATGAAGGGAAAGCAGTGGATGTATTGTTTCTTGACTTTAGCAAAGCTTTTGACACGGTCTCCCATAGTATTCTTGTCAGCAAGTTAAGGAAGTATGGGCTGGATGAATGCACCATAAGGTGGGTAGAAAGCTGGCTAAATTGTCGGGCTCAACGGGTAGTGATCAATGGCTCCATGTCTAGTTGGCAGCCGGTATCAAGTGGAGTGCCCCAGGGGTCGGTCCTGGGGCCGGTTTTATTCAATATCTTCATAAATGATCTGGAGGATGGTGTGGATTGCACTCTCAGCAAATTTGCAGATGATACTAAACTGGGAGGAGTGGTAGATACGCTGGAGGGGAGGGATAGGATACAGAAGGACCTAGACCAATTGGAAGATTGGGCCAAAAGGAATCTGATGAGGTTCAATAAGGATAAGTGCAGGGTCCTGCACTTAGGACGGAAGAACCCAATGCACAGCTACAGACTAGGGACCGAATGGCTAGGCAGCAGTTCTGCAGAAAAGGACCTAGGGGTGACAGTGGACGAGAAGCTGGATATGAGTCAGCAGTGTGCCCTTGTTGCCAAGAAGGCCAATGGCATTTTGGGATGTATAAGTAGGGGCATAGCGAGCAGATCGAGGGACGTGATCGTTCCCCTCTATTCGACATTGGTGAGGCCTCATCTGGAGTACTGTGTCCAGTTTTGGGCCCCACACTTCAAGAAGGATGTGGATAAATTGGAGAGAGTCCAGCGAAGGGCAACAAAAATGATTAGGGGACTGGAACACATGAGTTATGAGGAGAGGCTGAGGGAGCTGGGATTGTTTAGCCTGCAGAAGAGAAGAATTAGGGGGGATTTGATAGCTGCTTTCAACTACCTGAAAGGGGGTTCCAAAGAGGATGGCTCTAGACTGTTCTCAATGGTAGCAGATGACAGAACAAGGAGTAATGGTCTCAAGTTGCAGTGGGGGAGGTTTAGATTGGATATTAGGAAAAACTTTTTCACTAAGAGGGTGGTGAAACACTGGAATGCGTTACCTAGGGAGGTGGTAGAATCTCCTTCCTTAGAGGTTTTTAAGGTCAGGCTTGACAAAGCCCTGGCTGGGATGATTTAACTGGGAATTGGTCCTGCTTTGAGCAGGGGGTTGGACTAGATGACCTTCTGGGGTCCCTTCCAACCCTGATATTCTATGATTCTATGATTCTATGAACTTTAGGCCTTAATCCTGCAACCTAATTTGTACAGGTAAACAGGTAAGTGAGACTGATTCAGCCATGCAAAATCAGTTGCAGGATCAGGGACTTTGCTTTGTACCACTTTTCATTGTTTTATTTGGAAACCATTATGATACATGACTAATAATTTGAAAGACTGTTTTATTATTTGATATTGTTGCTTTGGTTATACTTGGGTCACATTCAATCTTTTCTTTGAAAACAGGAGTGGTTGTTTTGTTTTTTATATGTAAGCTAAGATTCTGGCATCATTATAGGACCATGGGAGCTGGAACCATAGGCACATGCCCATTCCTTAATCCCGTCCTGCCAGTGGGTTGCATCAACCTATGAATGAGAGCCAACCCTGAGAAAACCAGCAAAAAGAGAATGAGAAAACCATCTCATTTTTGAACAGCTTGGCTTGTGATCAGAGCTTTAGACAGTACTACTACAAGTTAAATCTATTTTCCTTTGAGTTAGTTAATAGAAGGTACACTGATTTCCATGCTGCCTCTAGTAATTAGGTTCCTCATAGGGATGGTACACCTGCTATCATGGTACCTGTAGTGTCATGGAATATTAACTTTATGCTGTCTAAGCTTACGGGACCCTCTTCGGTGCAGGGACATCAAAAGATTAAATTGCCATCTCCAGAAAAACTACATCAAAATAGCTGTCTTCACATATTTTGTATTGTTATTTCTCAGCTGAACAGATACTCAGGGGTCAGATTAGAGTTCATTCAACCAGAGATTTTGCAGAGATGATAGCCAGCCTCAGGATACTCTTTCAAGTTGAGATTTGCAGAGCAGCCACTTGGAGTTCGTTTGACACTTATGCAAAATGTTATTGCTTCAACATTGTTTCACAGAGGGAAATAAAATGTGTATTGACTATGTTACAAAGGTGGATGCCCAGATTTTCCCCTTTTCTTAACCTTTTTTAAATATTTTGTCTAGCATGCATGTATTGCTGCTTGTACTATCAATAAGACCAATATTCTGAAAAGTATGTGGCTAAAATTTAATGTTAGTATTTATTTGTCTGTTCATTTTTTCTGCTTTTTCAACTTTTTCTCAATCATTCAGATTTGAGGGTACATTACTCTCCCACCAGAAAAAAAAAGTTAACTTTTTCACTGTTGGTCCCTGCTGTTTTTCATTCTCTGCTACGGTGAACATTTTTAAATACTGCTTCTCAGTAGATGAGTAAAGCAACACAACTTCAGAAAGAAAAAAAAATCCACACCTGTGGTATAAACTACAGTTTACCAAGTTTACATTTGTTATAATAATGAATATTAATACATGGGAATAAATCGTGATACTTATCTTTATATTGTTGATGATATTTTAAAGTCAGCTTCTTTAATTAAAGGACAGAACAAAAGGCTTAAATAATTACAAAATCAAGGATACCAGAGATGAGTGGATATTTCGCTTATGTAGCAATGCCTGGTTATGCAGGTGCACTATGGGCATTGGGTAATATTTGTGATGTGATGTGGCTGATGACACTACAGGGCACAGTATAACCTGCTGTCACTAGGGTTTCTGAGTTGGACTGCATCAATTTCAATGAGAGCTGGCATGAGTATGTGTGCATGAGCAGTGGAATCACACCCCTCGCTTGTAGTGTAGACATACCTTATAAGGATAGCTTAAGTACTGGAATTAGGTTACCAAGATTGTGGAATCCCTGTCAGGGATGGTCTAGATATAATTGGTCCTGTCTCAGTGTGGGGTGATGGATTAGATGACCTCTTCAGGTCCCTTCCACCCTACATTTCTGTGATTCTGTGTTAAATATCAGCACTACCTGTGGTACAATTGTAAACTACAAAAGAAAATGTTGGGTGGTCTGTGGGGAATTTCATTTCTGCTATCACTGAACTCTTTGTACATATATAATATAAAAGTATTTGTATGTAAATGTTGATGCAAGACTTTTACGGCAAAACAGCATTAATGGCCTGGCAAGTATTCAGAGGTTAACTTCAGAGGCTTTCTGTTGGATAGCTAATTACTACTTTCATCAATTTGAACATTAAGGGAAGTAGTTAATGTTCTAAATATGTAGGCTAGTCAGAAGTAACAGGCAAAACAAGTACTGTTGTGGAATTTTCGGTTTTGCTTGAATTCGTTCTTGATAGCAAAAACTCTTCTGTGTAACTGAGTCATCATTTTTTGGTCAAGTCTCTAAGAGCAGAAACAAGGGGAATCATATACTTTATCCATGTTATTGAGAGAGCTTTTGGTATCTGGGTTGTTAAGTAACAAATGAAAACAATTATTGCATCATTAACACTAATTGTGTTTTTTTGGTTTATAAAATGAAATGACTTTAAAATCTATCACAATAATACCTGAGCATCTTTCATGTAAAATTAATAGCAATAGTGAAGTCCCTAGTGGACTTTGTGGTGTCTCAATCACTTCTTTCTTTTCAGGGTAAAAACTCTGCTTGGGTAGAAGGGTTTTAGGTTTTGATTTTTTTGTTTTTTTGTTTAAGATTTATTTTTTCCTTCTTTTCAATGAGGGCTTGATTATGGGAAGTTGGGTAGGAAGGGCTGTCAATGTTGAGTGTCATTCTTAGAAAAGACTTCTTGAAGAGGATGGTTTTAAAGTGTTTCCTCAATGCTGTCAGACTGGACTTGCCTAATGTCCTCTGACTGTTTGGACAGAGGGGTGGACTCCTTGATATTGTTACAGAAAATAATGCAAAGCATCAACAAAACAGGTCAATTAACATGCCAAATGAAAAAGAGTAAAAAGGCATGATCTCAGTGAATCAATGTTACTAAATGTGCTATGGTGCATTTGAGGTGCATGTGTGGGATTGAATAGAATCTAATTTGTCAGATAAATTATAAATATTTTTGTGTTGTTGCGACCGAATGCACCCGTGTGTTCACCCTACTCACTATTGTAATAACCTTTGTACAAAATATGCCTTGTGAGGTATCATTTGAAAACTAATAACTCACTAGTCAATAATATCATGGTGAAATGCATGTAACAACATTACATGTAAAGTTATTAAAATAATCTGAAGTTATGACTGAAATGTGTTTATCAGACATGTCTGAGGAGTAGGTAAACCAGTTCCTCAAAGACAAAGGACAAGCTGATGCCTCTAGTCAGGTGTTATCAAAGTTGATTGGCAATAAGAGGTCACCTGGACATTCTTTACAGTGAAGGGTGGCAGAAACAGATTGATTTTCATTTTAACAAACAACATAGAACCTCTTTCACCATGAGATCCCATGTCTCCATCCTCACAGCTGGAAGGAATTTTATCTATGGGTAACCCTCTGAATAATGTATTTTCAGATGATGATGGACTAAAACATACCAGGTATTCTCTTTCTCTCTTGCTTGCTCTTTCACTCCAGAAGGCAAACGAACTAGCCCTTAGCAGGCAGATCCTGACTTGAGAATTTGGTCAGCTATGTTGCTGGGAACCTGGCATAAGAATGTTACCTGGAACCAAGTCTAGTTTAAGTTGAGTCACTAGAATGCATTTTATTTTTATTTATTTTGTAGCCATTTCTGACTTTAATACCTTATGCTTTTTCTCACTTAAAAGCTATCTCTTTGTATGTAAATAAACTTGTATTCATTACTTAAAACTAATCCAGTACGGTGTTTTAACTGAAATGTTTGATAACTCCAGTTCAAATAGCAAATGGTTGTACATTTACCCCTTACCGAAGCGACAGCACTCCAATATCTGGACAATCAAGAACACATATTTTTTCAGGAAAATCCAGGGGTGTGAGTGTTCGGGTCACCCTGCAAGTAGTACCAAAGGCTGGTGCAAGCCAGAGTGTGACTCAGTGTGTAACCTGCATGCTGTTTGTGAGGGGTCTGGGTCAGGAGCTATAGCAGCAAAGCATTGCTAAGCACCCAAGGTTGCAGGGCAGACAGTGACACAGCCTCTCACTAGTCTGGATTGCACCCAGAATGTGTTTGTGATACTTCTGTGTTTTTGCTACAGTACAGTATAACTTGCTTATATTTGGAGAGGTGGGACAAAAAATTAAATGGCTTGGATAAAGATACATTAGTGTTCTGTTTTGAGGTAACCTGGGAGAAATGCAGAATCACATTCCATAAGGTCCTCATAAATGCAGTTTCCAGCGAGCACATTTTCTTATATAACAATTTTGCTTCCCTTAGATTTCACGGTTTTCCTTGGCATTGTCCATTGTTTCTTTCAAACTGTGTTGAATGCCCTCATAGGACACTTCAATTGTTTTAAATGATTCAATGTAACAGGATCATCTCATGACAGGGATTTTTGGTGAAGGATTGTATCTTCTTCACTCTTGGTAAGATTGTTGCACAGAAGCTGCCATTGCCTGGGCCATGCTGAAACACACACACACACACACACACACACACACAGTAGTTGCTGAACAAAACTGAAAATGTTTTCGGCTTCCATGCAAGAATCAATGTTTCAAGGTCCAACTAAGTTCAGAGAATGAGCGGTGCATGGCCTTACACAACTAGTGGGTTTAGTCTTCTGATCTGAACTTGAAGTCCTTCATACTTTCCAGACATGTTCCTTACATTATCACAATTGATCTCTGAAGTTTTCAATAGCAGTGTCATTTGTGTTCAACAAAGGCTTCCTGGTCTGGAAGAGTGACTTGCCCATGTGGCTTTCAATTGGTATAAACCCAATGAAACACTTTTATATGGTATCATAAAAGAAGAATCATCAAACAACAGATATCTGATCAACATGAGCAATGTCAGCAGTTGAATTTACTATTAAGGGTATATCTACACTACGAAATTAAGTCGAATTTATAGAAGTCAATTTTTTATAAAGCGATTTTATACAGTTAATTGTGTGTGTCCCCACTTAAGACCATTAAGTTGGCGGAGTGCAGTATCGAGGCTAGCGTCGACCAGAGCTTTGCATTGTGGGTAGCTATCCCACAGTTCCCACAGTCTCCACCGCCCATTGGAATTCTGGATTGAGATCCCAAGCCTGATGGGGTAAAAAACCTTGTCGCAGGTGGTTCTGGGTACATGTCGTCAGGCCCCCCATCTCTCCCTTCCTCCATGAAAGCAACGGTAGACAATCGTTTTGTGCCTCTTTTCCTGAGTTACCCGTGCAGACGCCATACCATGGCAAGCATGGATCCCACTCAGCTCACCATCACCGTACGTCTCCTGGGTGTTGGCAGACGTGGGACTGCATTGCTACACAGCAGCAGCTCATTGCCTTGTGGTAGCAGCTGGTGCAGTATGACTGGTATCTGTCCTCGTCGTCTCCTGGGTGCTCTTGGCTGGCCTCGGTGAGGTTGGTCGGGGTGCCTGGACAGACATGGGTACTCCTGGAGGACATTGGTAAGGGGTCAGGGGTCTGTCAGGGGTGCCTGGACATAAATGGGAGTGACTCAGGTCATTCTCTTCCTTAAGTTTTGTCTAATGGAGATTCAGTGCTGCCTGGAACATTGGCAGAGGGATAGATCAGTGGTTTGAGCATTGGCCTGCTAAACCCAGGATTGTGAGCTCAATCCTTGAGGGGGTCATTCTGCCTCAGGCTGCTCTCCCAGCCAGCAGCACCGCGAAATACCAGGAGATGATGACAGCTAGCAGTCGTACTGCACTGTCTGCTGGCGAGCACCCAGGAGATGATGACGGCTAGCAGTCGTACTGCACCATCTGCTGCCAGCCTACCCCTGGCTCCCCGCTCTCTCCCTCTGTGAAAGCAATGGCCAACAGTTGTTTCACGTCTTTTTCCATGCGAGCATCATATTGCTGTCAGCATTGTCATCCACCCGCCGCTTCTGCTGCCACTCTGCTCTCCTGCTCACGCCATACCACAGCAAGCATGGAGTCTACTCAGATCACCACGGCAGTTGTGACCACTCTAAACACTGAGTGCATTATTCAGCAGTATATGCAGAACCATAACCAGAACCTGCAAAAGCAGGCGAGTAGGCGACTGCAGCGCGGTGAGGAGAGTGATGAGGACATGGACACAGACTTCTGTCAAAGTGGCCATCCTGGTGGCAATAGGGCAGGCTCATGCCATGGAATGCCGATTCTGGGACCGGGAAACAAGCACAGACTGGTGAGACTGCATAGTGTTGCAGGTCTGGGACGATTCCCAATGGCTGCGAAACTTTCGCATGCATAAGGGCACTTTCATGGAACTTTGTGACTTGCTTTCCCCTGCCCTGAAGTGCCAGGATACCAAGATGAGAACAGCCCTCACAGTTGAGAAGCGAATGGCGATAGCCCTCTGGAAGCTTGTAATGCCAGACAGCTGCCGATCTGTCGGGAATCAATTTGGAGAGGGCAAATCTACTGTGGGGGCTGCTGTGATCCAAGTAGCCAATGCGATCGCTGACCTGCTGCTATTAAGGGTAGTGACTCTGGGAGATGTGCAGGTTATCATGGGTGGCTTTGCTGCAATGGGATTCCCTAATTGTGGTGGGGTGATAGACGGAACCCATATTCCTATCTTGGGACTGGAGCACCAAGGCAGCCAGTACATAAACCGCAAGGAGTACTTTTCAATGGTGCTGCAAGCACTGGTGGATCACAAGGGATGTTTCATCAACATCAACGTGGGATGGCCAGGAAAGGTACATGACACTCGCATCTTCAGGAACTCTGGTCTGTATGAACAGCTGCAGCAAGGGACTTACTTTCCAGACCAGAAAATAACCACTGGGGATGTTGAAATGCCTATAGTTATCCTTGGGGACCCAGCCTATCCCTCAATGCCATAGCTTATGAAGCCATACACAGGCACCCTGGACAGTAGTCAGGAGCTGTTCAACTATAGGCTGAGCAAGTGCAGAATGGTGGTAGAATGTGCATTTGGACGTTTAAAGGCACGCTGGCGCAGTTTACTGACTCGGTTAGACCTCAGCTAAACCAATATTCCCAGCGTTATTACTGTTTGCTGTTTGCTCCACAATATCTGTGAGAGTAAGGGGGAGATATTTATGGCGGGGTGGGAGGTTGAGGCAAATTGTCTGGCCACTGATTAGTGCAGCCAGACACCAGGGCGGTTAGAAGAGCACAGCAGGGCGCGCTGCGCATCAGAGAAGCTTTGAAAACTAGTTTCATGACTGGCCAGGCTACGGTGTGACAGTTCTGTTTGTTTCTCCTTGATGAAAACCCACCCCCTTGGTTCACTCTACTTCCCTATAAGCCAACCGCCCTCCCCTCCCCCCTTTGATTACCACTTGCAGAGGTAAAAAATCATTGTTGTTTCAAATGCATGCATTCTTTATTAATTTGTCACACAAATAGGGGGATAACTGCCAAGGTAGCCCGGGAGGGTTGGTGGAGGAGGGGAGGATGGAAGGACAAGGTCACACTGCACTTCAAAACTTGTTAAATGCCAGCTTTCTGTTGCTTGGGCAGTCCTCTGGGGTGGAGTGATTGGGTCTCTGGAGGCTACCCCCCACCGCGTTCTTGGGCGTCTGGGTGAGGAGGCTATGGAACATGGGGAGGAGGGTGATTGGTTACACATGAGTTACAGTGGTGATGTGTGCTCCAGCTGCCTTTCCTGCACCTCAACCATATGCCAGAGTTTAGGGAGCCAGGGTGGCTTCCCTCCGAACCAGAGGGTAAAGAGCCACCCTCTCAGCCTGAGTGGGCGGGGCCAGACCAAGCTTACGCCAATCCCCGGAAGGGGAGGGGTGGGACAGGAAGTACAAAGGGTGGGGCCCTTTGCCCAGTGAAGAAGAACACCAGGGAGGGAGACAGACACAGGCTGCTGGCTGCTCCCTCGCGATCCTGCTGCCGACCCAGGGGAGGCCCTGGGCAAGGAGGAACCGGACCGGGAGGAAGGCCTGTGGCAACCAGGACTGCCAGCCGCTGAATACCCGGAGGACCTGGAGGGGCCCGGCTGTAGCCCGGGCCAGCGTGAGCCCGACACAGAGGGGGAGCTGGAGCGGCCAGCAGCGGAATACCCGGAGAAGCTGGAGGGACCAGAGAGACCCACTTGAGAGACCGGGTAGGAAGTAGCCCAGGGGCAGAACTGCACCGTGTGGTGGGTGTGTTTGGTCAGCGGGCGCGGATAGCCCCCGCTGACCCAGCGGCGGGACCTTCGCCTCCCACCACTGTTTGGGCCCTGGGCTGGAACGCAGTGGAGGTGGGTGGGCCTGCGTTCCCCTACCTCGGCCAACCTGCCTTGGGTAGCAGAACTGTGCGCTACAAACCCGTGCCGGCGCCCCCCTGCCTGAGGGGCGCTCCGCAGACTCGTGCCGGCTCTCCTCTGCCCGAGGGGCGCGCTGCAGACTCGTGCCGGCGCTCCCCTGCCCGAGGGGCGCGCTGCAGACTTGTGCCGGCACACCTTCCCTGCTAATTCCCCAGTGCCCGAAAGGTGTGACTAAGGCCTGCCAGTGGGACCATAGCTCTCCATCGCTCCCTAGGGGCTCGGAGGACCGACTGAAACCTGTCACACGGAGCATATCAATTTGATCCTCCAGTAGTCTCAGTATTGTATCCTGCCTCCTCTCATCACGCTGACGCCACCTCTCTTCTCACTTATCCCTCCTCTCCTCTCGCTCGTCCCTCCTGTCCTTGCGTTCATTTTGTGCTTTCCTGGACTCTGACATTGTCTCCCTTTATGCATTGTGCTGGGCTCTTTCAGCATGGGAGGACTGCATGAGTTCAGAGAACATTTCATCGTGAGTGCATTTTTTTTTGGCTTCTAATCTTTGAAAGCCTCTGGGACGGAGATGATATGTGGAGCGATGAAACATTTGCAGCTGCAGGAGGGAAAAAAGGGAGATTCATTTTTAAAAAGAGACATTTTAGAGAACAATGGGTAGACTATTTCACGGTGAACCAAGCTGTTAACATTACATAGCACATGTGCTTTCTTTACAAGGTCGCATTTTGCCTCTTATATCGAGGGCCTGCCGGTATGGTGTGAGAGATCACACATTCAGGGCCAGCGGGCAACAGAATTCGGCTTGCAGGCAGACATGGTAAGCCACAGTCTTTTGGCTTCTTTAACCTTCCTAACATGTGGGAATGGTTTCAAATAGCAGCACCTTCATTTCACATACCAAGCACCTGTCGGGTTGGCCCTTTTAAATGGGTTGGCCATTTAAAAGGAGGGGCTGGGGTTTTCGGGTTAACGTGCAGCACAAACCCAACTAACCAACCCCCCAACACACACACACACAGTTCTCTGGGATGATCACTTCACCCCTCCCCCAACCACGTGGCTAACAGTGGGGATGATTTCTGTTCAGCTACAGGCAAACAGCACAGCAGAAAGGGCCACCTCTGAATGTCCCCTTAATAAAATTCCCCTATTTCAACCAGGTGAGCATGAATGATGTCACTCTCCTGAGGATAACACAGAGAGATAAAGAACGGATGTTGCTTGAATGCCAGCAAACACTGGGACCATACGCTGCCATGCCTTTTTATGCAATGATTCCAGACTACGTGCTGCTGGCCTGCCATGGTAAAGTGTCCTACCATGGAGGATGGAATAAGGTTGCCCTCCCCAGAAACCTTTTGCAAAGGAATACATCCAGGAGAGCTTCATTGAGATGTCCCTGGAGGATTTCTGCTCCATCCCCATACACGTTAACAGATTTTTCCAGTAGCTGTACTGGCCACGAATGCATCCCAGTCTTCAGGGCAAATTAATCATTAAACATGCTTGCTTTTAATCCGTGTATTATATTTGCAAAGGTGCACTCACCAGAGGTCCCTTCTCTGCCTTCTAGGTCTGGGAGCCCACCTTCGGTGGGTTGGGAGGTTACTATATCCAGGGTGGAAAACAGTTCCTGGCTGTTGGGGAAAACGGTTTCTCCGCTTGCTTGCTGTGCTTCAGCCTCCTCCTCCTCCTCATCTTCCTCATCCCCAAAATCCGCATCCCTGTTGCATGAGAGTCCATTGACGGAGTCCACACACAGGGCTGCGGTAGTTGTAGGGGCACCCCATAGAATGGCATGCAGCTCATCATAGATGCGGCATGTTGGGGCTCTGACCCGGAGCTTCCGTTTGCCTTTCTGTTTCTTTGGTAGGCTTGCCTGAGCTCCTTAAGTTTCACGCGGCACTGCTGTGGGTGCCTGTTATAGCCTCTGTCCTTTATGCCCTGATTTTTTCAAATATTTTGACATTTTGTCTTTTGGAACGGAGTTCTGATAGCATGGATTCGACGCCCCATACAGAGATCAGATCCAGTACCTCCCATTCAGTCCAAGCTGGAGCTCTTTTGCAATTGCATGGTCACCTGTGCTGACGAGCTTGCCACAGTGGCCAAACAGGAAATGAAATTCAAAAGTTTGCGGGGCTTTTCCTGTCTACCTGGCTACTGCATCTGAGTTGAGAGTGCGAACCAGAGCGGTCACAATGGAGTACACTGGGATAGCTCCCAGAGGCCAATACTGTTGAGTTGCGTCCACACTGCTCCAGATTGGACCCAGCAAGGTTGATTTCAGTGCTAATCCACTCATCGGGGAGGAGTACAGAAACCGGTTTTAAGAGCCCTTAAAGTTGGAAAAAATGGCTTCGTTGTGTGGACAGGTGCAGGGCTAAACCGATCTAATGCTGCTAAATCTGACCTAAACTCGTAGTGTAGACCAGGGCAAAGAGTAGCATTTCACATGCTTCACTTCAGTTACTATGAATTTCAATACCTTCTGTCCCATTAGCTCAGTGAACTTATCACGGATTGACAAGCGGATGTGTGAGCTTTCTCTTTGTTTCCATGGTGTTTAATATTCTTACTTAGAAATGGGTCAAATCTGGCGATGGCTTCAAGAATACCTATATAGTTTCCATTCTCAGGAGATCCAATAACTTACTCTAAATGGTAAACCACATTCAGCAAGAAGTTCATCTGTCACTGTCACAATATAACTTAGAATTTCCTTCCACTAAGCAGTTTGCATTAGAACAGTTCCTTCAAATGCAGTGGTTCCCAAACTTGTTCCGCCACTTGTGTGGGGAAAGCCCCCACAAGGCCAGGCCGGTTTGTTTACCTGCCACGTCTGTAGGTTCGGCCGATCACAGCTCCCACTGGCCGCGGTTTGCTGCTCCAGGCCAATGGGGGCTGCTGGAAGCGGCAGCCAGTAAGTCCCTCAGCCCACGCCGCTTCCAGCAGTTCCCATTGGCATGGAGCAGTGAACCGCGGCCACTGGGAGCCGTGATCAGCCGAACCTGCGAATGCGGCAGGTAAACAAACCGGCCCAACCTGGCAGGGGCTTTCCCTGCACAAGCGGCGGAACAAGTTTGGGAACCACTGCATTTGAAGGAACTGTTGATATGATTATTGCCTTGTGAATCAGCTATCCATGAAGTTATAGTTTTGGATGGAACCACATTTCGACTCTGATTGTTTGAGGAGTTTGTAACCAATGGTTGCAGAGAAGCAATTGCAGTTAATAAGATATATTTATTATATGTCCGTTGTTTCTTTCATGTATACTGTTCCTTGTACCTCACATGATTCTGTGACCTTCACCGGTGTATAATGGTGAACCATAATATTTATATATCACAGTGTATGTAATGTGCCTTACAGCTTTCTGACAAGCCAACAAACACACAACCAACCAGATGCAATGTTGAATTACCACTTAACCCAGTGGTGGCCAAAGGAAAGTGCAGTTTTTCTATTAATTCTGTGAAATCCCTCTCTGCATGAACTGCAATGCATAATGGTTTATAAAGCAAATTTCTTACAAAGCACGCAAATCCCTCCCTGCGGGGATTCCACTGCCTGTAGTCTCCCATATAATATACCATAATTGAAAGGCCGCCTTAGTTAAATTTTCCTCCAAATTATTGTTTATGTTTTATATAGAACCATGCTTCCTGAATGTGAAGCATTCATGGTTCATGTATGCACATGTTTTCAGAGGATCAGAAAATTCGAGTTATTTTCTCACCTTTTTTTCCTTCCGAGTCCAAAATACATGTCACAAATTTAGTGTTTAATCGCCAACTTTTATATCAGGTTGTTTGTTGTAGTATACTGGGATTCTAACGTAGTCTAAAGACAACAATAATATGAAAAAAATAGGCTCTGCAAATGAGAGGAAGTAAATGGAACATCAGCTGTACACTTCTTCAGTAAAATATGAGTTTAAAAATAATAAAAGACCTCTTCTCATGAATTTATGTATAGGAGAATTGTATATGTAATTGAGACATGGACTAAGTAATGCAGCGTAATATGGCGCTATAAACTGAAATGTGAGGAGTTATTCTTGAGTGCAAATTACACAAGTGTCTCAAAAAATAGCTACATGACTGTTTTGTAAATATTATCCAGAAGTGGGTGAGAGGGACTTGCACTTTAGAACCTTAGGATGTTTATGATGGTAATGGACATTTTGGTAGCTACTGCACAGTGAGGTGCATGCATCCCTGAAGAGTGTACAAATCTCTAACAGAGGTGGCCAGCACTGCTGCTCCACAGTGCTGTCATGAGGCCAGCTGCTACACCAGGAGCCCACCCTGCCTTGCCTTGCTTCCAGCATTCTGTGTCCCCTCTCAGAGTTGGGGAATGACACTGCACATGCACAGGCAAGGCTGGAGGGCAGGGGCTGAATATGATATGGACTCAGTGGTGTAGTACTGGGGCCAGATGCTGCACTGGGATGGTTCCTTGTACAAGGGGCACACCCCTGCGTGCAGGGTAGGATTAGTGACCTACCCTGCATGCAACTTTGGGATCATGTTGAAAATAGAGCTGTAATAGATGTAATATACATACTTACTGTGTCTTTCTCTAGTCCAAAAAACCCTCAGATAAACAACAACAGCAACAAAAACAACTGCCCGATAACATCTGAGGTATAAACAAGCCTTCTAGTGAACAAGTGGTCAGACATCATTGGCTAGCTCAATTCCTTTTTACTTTTTACGAGCACAAGGTAGGGAAAAGTAAATAACAAAGATAAAGAAGCAGAAACCTTAGAGGAAAGAAGAATGAACAACTTTTACAAATAAACTCTCTTCCAAACCCACCCTAAAACATAGTTAGTATCTCCATATAGTGGAAAGGACTCAGTAATGAAATACATACAGGTGCAGTTATGAACATATTTTTCAAACATTTATTTGCTTTTCTGTTCACTAGTTACAGTACCTGTCAAAGGGGAAATATTTTGGGGAACTTGTCAAGGTTGCATCACATAGAAAAGGGTAAGAATTCACAGAAGCTTGTCAGCTACAACCTTCTACAACATACTTCATTGTGATCAGAGCGTTTGTTCATTTTCCCAGTCCTTCCCCAAACTGAGTCAATAATTATTCTCGACCTTGTTCTGAAAGTAGGAAGGAAATGTATTAAATTTACATTTGCTTTCGTATAGCGCAGTTTAGTACTTCTGTAAACTACCTACTGAAAACTTTTATTTTTCTCCCCTAAAGTTTATAGGTCTTCCAGTAACTTATTTAGTGGAGGAGGAAGCAGAAGAATAGTGGTTGCTTTATTATGCAACCATTATGTTGTTTAGTATCAATGAATTGTTTCCCCTTACATTGTAATTCAGCACTGTCATAAGTTTTCTTTGCTGGATAGTTCCCCAGCGACACTGCTGGATGAAAAGCAGCAGGGGAATATGATTACATTTGGCTAGAGTTTGAACTAGATTTTGTACAGTTATGATGTGAATGGGTTTTTTTTTCTATTGTTAAAATATGTACTATGTGTGGAAAAGTAATACTTGTAATATTTAGACACTTTATTAATAAATAAATAAATAACTTTGTAAATTCACTTATTGAATAACTTGTCGTAGTTCATTGGGATCTTGCAGAAGCAATGTGTAGCTCTGGCCTAGTTCTCTATTATGCAATATATCTTGACTTGATTAAATGTTATCCTACTATATTATGTAGCCTTCTATTTAATCAGTTACTCAAAATGTCCTGAGGACTTGACTGACAAGTTGTTCATTTTATTATATATTATGGTTATAATTTTTGAAATTATTTTGAGTTCTGAAATTATAAATATTTATACATCATAAATATTTGTTTTAAAATGACCAAGGAATATGATAGAACAGTAAAATACACAGACCTCATGTCTGATGCTACAATGAATGAAACATAGCTGGAAAAAACAAAGACCACCTGTTACATCACTGGCTGAGTTCCCTCCTTGTGGTTGGTGTCATGGATCCACAGATTGGTGCTACATCCCGAGCTTTGGAACAGTCCCTAGGAGGCATCCCTTCAGTGTGTCTGACTCCAAAGAGGGCTCACACTTCCTTCACAGGGTAGGCCCCAAAGCCTCACCTCAGACTGAACCTCTGGGGCTCCAGCACTCCTGCTCCACAGCACAAGATAGGCTCCTCTTTGGTCAGTACCCAGGTGAGAGCCCTGACTCCTTCCAGCAGCCAACTCTTATCCCCCCTTAATAAAGAAATAACTTTTTAAATTCACTTATTGCATACCTTTTCTTAGTTTATTAGAATCTTGCAGACCCAGCATATAACTCTGGTCTACTTCTCTATTATGCAGTATATCTTGATTTGATGAAATTGTATCCTACTATATTATGAGCTTGATTATTGAGCTGGGAAATGTTGCTCAGCTTCCCTGCTGAGAAATGGGAAAATCCATCTGCCTGTGGGTTGTTGGTTGCTAGGTATCAGTATCTTGGTGACTGGATTTGCCATTGTCTTTTCAGGTTCTCCCTTGACATGGGATCTGCCTTGGTCTGCCCTTTTTAATGACCCATTCCAACTCTGGCAGCTAAGCGACAGTCATATCTGTGCCTCTTCACCTTCACTGAGAGCAAACAATCCTTTACTACCCACTGGGTAACAATGCAGCCTATAGGGGAAACTGAAGCACACATTGGCTTCATAAAAAAATACAGAAAATTCCCACTTCATCAAGGTTGGTCACCAGGCTGCCATAGTGGACCCAACCTTTCGATCTTATGTGCTTTAAAGCCTTCTTGGTCTGAGTAGCATCAAGTCACTGTCCCAAGCACAGTCTATGTCTAGTATCCCTTTTTCAGATGTGGGGCCCTGCAGCCCTAGAGTGTAAGAGCAGTGCTGGTCCTCCAAGTCTCCCTTTCCCAGAGCTTCACCCACATGGGCACACCAGTTTACAGTTTAAGTCTTTGGAGACCATGTGACCGTTAAAACAATGAGCATGTGGACTTTGCACTGGATATTATTAGCTATATATAGAACTATATATAGATAGAAAAGCACAAGAAGTTGTAGATCTATGGAAAAATAACAGTCATCTGACCATAACCTCCTTCTCTGGTGTCCTCAACACTTGAGAGCCTTTTGGGTTTTGATCAGTGTCCTTTAGGATTCTCAGGATCCTCCTGTTTAATTTTCTTTTCCTGGCAATGGTCTCTCTCTTGCTACAGAACATGTCTCCTTTTAAAACCAATTTCTAAAACCTTGTCTCTTCCTGACTTTCACCTGGTGACCTTCCATTCTCCAATCCTTTGTGGGTTGTTGAGCATAAAGGGTTGTGAACAGTTAATGTTTCTGCTGGTAACCTCCATCATCCTCCTACGGTAAAGCAATTCAACTGGAGCTATTAGTGGCCCTCTCTTTCAGGTCAGATTTTGTCTTTTTTTACCCCAAAAGCACACTGAAGGCTACAGTCAGAAATGGAGTTAATAAAATCAAATAGTATTCATGAATTTGCATAGATTCCCTAAGCTGTCACACCATCCATTATACATACCCATGTTACAAAACAATGTCTAAAATCATGACATGACTAAAAAGTGCATCAATGAACGTGAATCTTCAGTTTAATTACTTTGTCAATCAACAGTGTGTCTTGTGAATAAGTGAAAGTTAATTACCACACAAAGAATCCACTCTTTCCAGACATTGCTAGTGTACTCTCTTTAGATTAACTGTTGATATATGGTGGTACCCACAAAGAGAAGAGAAGCACAACATCACTAGAGTTGGGAGAATGTTTTTCTTTTTGAAAGTTTCTGCTAATCGTCTCAGAACTTTTTATTCTAATATAAAAATCATCATCATATATAGTACTGATTTGTCCATTTTTGTTTTTATAGCTCTTGTGATCATCAGCTATCCTTCCTCTATAACTCCTGGTTGATGCAGAGCCTTTTAAAAACAAAAAGTCCATTTTAGTGTTATATAATTTTCTGGATCTACCCCAGTATTAGCCCTTGACTCCTAAGTTTGTTGCTTTGCAGAGATATTTTCTATATGTTAAAAATTTACATATGAGTATACTGTATGTCTTCCTGTTGCTATTTCAATCTCTCTCATCCCTCCCCCATCTATGCCACACACACACTTCGGTGACTTGTTTTGGTGATGGCAAAATACAAAATTTCAGCTTCTATAAAACCTCGTGCTGTCTTGTCACAACAGTGTTGCTATCAGTTCCTTGTCTTTGGTAGTATTCTATTTCAATCCTAGGAATTGGTCTTTAAAAATCTAATTAAAAGTCTGAACAAACAGTATGAAATGAAAAATCTTGGCCCAGGGCACGTAGAGTATGGACAGTGCTGTGTTGCAGTGCTGCCTGGGTTGTGTGATATTACACACCCAGCAGTGAATCAGTGTGTGAGATACAGAACCTAGAAAGGTGGAACAAATAAGGTCAAGAAAATGGTCCCTCTTTCTGGTATTTAAGTATTAAATATAATTCACAGCTTTCAACATGCCTTAGGTGTGCATAGAATTTTTTTCCCCAGACTTTGGGCAGCCATCATTCAAGATTGTTAATAACTCTTCATAGACTTATTAGCATTTAATTTACAGATCGCCACAAGAATAAGGTTAAAACATACAAAGTGAGAATATTAAAGAGAACAAGATCAAACAAATACATAGGCACATTCATCTGCTTTGTAGAAGCACTATAATGAGGGGTTTTGAGAATCTCAGTGGGGCCTAAATGTTGGCCTTAGGTACAAACTGTCACATTAGGATTCTAAGTCCTTTCGTGGATCAAGTCCTAACGAATTAATGACCAAGAGAGTCCTTTTGACTGCAGGGCTTTGTCCGTCTTACTCTTATTCAGTGTTTATAAGAGATTAAGAGCACTCACTTTTTGTTCCAGAAGTTCACAACCTTGGTCTTGTGGGATCCCTAGCTGCTTCTGAATGACTAGATAGCAGTAGTGTTCAGGCTTGTTTATTTTTTCTATCTATATTTGTCTGGAAGGGTGTGTCTTTTTCTTTTGGATGCAGACCTCATTACAGGTATCCATGCCTCTGTCACCTTCATTTAGAATCTACCCTCCTCTCTTAGCCACACACACACCATGCAGACCTCCAGGGAAAGAATTTCATTTAATAAAAACTGCCCTTGAATTAAAGTCACAAAGGGAGGTAATTAATGATAATGAAATCCATGGCTTGTAAACAAAGATACACAGTAACTAGTTTTTGTATATTTTAGACCGCAATGTTTGATGTTTGTGGTCTTAGAACTGGTCCCGCCTATATCAAAATCGAAATAATGTGTGACAACTGAGATCAGTTTAAAATAACAAAGGGATTATTGGGATGGTTTTACTTTCTGAGTTGTAGACATTGACAATTATTACAAATAGTCATTGGCTGGTGGGCAGTGCAGAGAAAGTAATTATCCACACATTGTTTTAATTGCTTTAGCCAATTTCCATGAAAGCAGGAATTGAGTGGTATAGTTTGTTTGCTCATTAAAGGTAATCTGCCAACATTTATTTTAAAATACCTTTCTTGCTTTTAGAGATATATAAAGAAAGTCTGAAAGAGTTCTTGTTTGTGGGTTTTTAAAGTTTGTTTCTTCTTGATTGTTTGTTATCCTAGAAATATGTGGCGTGTCAAGTCTAACTTCCCTTGGTGTTTCTTTGAGTGATGGTCCCTATATGTACTCCACTAGAGAAGCTCATGGTCTCCAGGCATCTGAGACCAGACTTTTTGTTACCAGTGTCTGTTGATCCACTTCTGTGCTCATCATCATCTTGTGCTCTGAACTGATGGTATAACATATGGTGCAGACCAAATGCCTACCCAGTTCCTTTCTACTGCCTGTGGTCTGAGATGGTGTGATGAAAAGTGAGAATTTTTTTGTAAAATATTTTTGTCTAGTTTGTGCCTCAATTTTCCATGTTTCAGAGTAGCAGCTGTGTTAGTCTGTATTCGCAAAAAGAAAAGGAGTACTTGTGGCACCTAAGAGACTAACAAATTTATTTGAGCATAAGCTTTCGTGGGCTATAGCTCACTTGATTGGATGCATTCAGTGAAAAAAAAAAACCTGAATGCATCCGATGAAGTGAGCTGTAGCTCACGAAAGCTTATGCTCAAATAAATTTGTTAGTCTCTAAGGTGCCACAAGTACTCCTTTTCTTTCTGCGAATTTTCCATGTGTGTTGCATTGTTACCCAGTGGGTGAAAAGGCACTGTTTTCTCTTGGGGCAGACTAAGACTCAGGTGTGAATGGTGCCTACCTGTTCGGGACCTTAGGAACCACATCAGTGGAGCGCTTGAGAATACAATGGCAGATCCAATTGCCTGGACATGGACACCTAGCAAAAAATGACCGACCAAGAGAGAGATGGACTTCTCCGTCTCTCAGCAGGGGGCAAAGCTGCATCTCCCCAGCTTGGAAGCAAAGGATGGGGGAGATAAGTGTTGGCTGCTGGAGGAGTCCGGGAGTACACCTGGGAGTCTGAGAAAAGAGATCAGATAGATGGGGAGACAGAGCTTGAACAATGGCTTTCACTACAGCTTGGCTCAGCCCTAGCTTCCCAGAATGAACTATGCTTTAACCTTTCTCTGTGCTAACCAAGGACTTCCTATGCTGTGTTCCAGTCGACTAATAAACCCTACTGTTTGACAGTGCTAGCTGAATATCACTGCAGATGCTTGTGGAGGTGCATGGCTCCCTTATATTGTACAAGTCTCTCTCGGGGGTCTATCTCAGTGGGACTCACTGTACAGAACTCACAGTGCGAAGCAGGAGTGATGAAGACTGAGAGGTCCAGTACAAGGAAGCAGTGAAGTATGGTTTACCCTGGAGGAAGAGTGGGACCCCTATGTGTCTGGACAGATGGACATTCTACAATGTCCACAGCCTTAGCTAGCATTCTTTGGTTTATCAGTGAAAATAGTTCTTCTGTCCTGGTAAGTTTGATTTTAGTGATAGAGTTAATGAGCTTGTAGATGTCGGGTCCTAGCTGGTAACAATAAAATCATGAAATAGGAGTTATCAAGCTTCATTGCTTTTACTAATTAATAAAGTTGACTTTATTTTTTAAGAATTGCACATAAGAAGGAGAGATATGATACCCATTATTCATGGAACCAAAGCTTGCAGCTGATGACACAAATGATAGTCTGGTCCCAGTACTGTCTGGTTCAGTCAATAACTTAAACTTTCATTCTTTTATAAACAGAGTTGACAATCTATAACTTTCTTTTTTAAAACATATGACAATTACATATATGCCCTTATGTCTCGTATGTGTTGCAAATTTCCAAGCACACATTGCAGTATCCAAACTTTCCATCCTAATGCAGTTAATACATCTTGTGCTTAGAATACTTGTTCCGGTAATCAGGATATTATGCTAAACATTAAGCAGCTAAACTTTCTATTCTCATTAGCTAAGTTTTTCCACTCTTAATAAATAAGACTCTAAGCGGTTACACTTAAATGTAGCTCCCACCGACGTAACTCAGTTACTATACCAACTAAACTCCACCTCCATGAGAGGCGGAGTTGTGGGGTCCATGTAGTTAGGTTGACGCTTAATAAGGATACACAACTTAACATTATTAGTAAATGATGTTCAGGAAGCTCTGAAGGAGACGGATTTATGTATGAACATTCCCAATAATAACATTTCCCTCAGTAAACACAAGAGCAAAGTACTTCGCTTAAGAAGGAAAAGTCAAATGCACAACTACTAAGTGGGGAGTAACTGGCTAGGTGGTGGTACTGCTAAAAAGTATCTTGGGGTTATAATGGATCACAAATTTAATACAAGTCAACAATGTGATGCAGTTGTGAAAAAGGTAATTGTCCCATTCTACTCATCTAAATACAGCGACAGTGACTCTGTGCCAGGCAGGGAGGTGGTGTTACTAAATTGACATAGAGAGGAACTTATGTTGGTGGGAGCCTTCTCTTCATATGCTCGTATCTGTAATTTTCACTCCATGCATCTGAAGAAGTGGGTTTTTTACCCACCAAAGCTTATGCCCTGTCAAGGTTCCTCCCCCACTCTGCACTCTAGGGTACAGATGTGGGGACCTGCATGAAAAACCTCCTAAGCTTATCTTTACCAGCTTAGGTCAAAACTTCCCCAAGGTACAAAATATTACCCCCGTTATCCTTGGACTGGCCGCTACCACCACCAAACTAATACTGGTTACTGGGGAAGAGCTGTTTGGACGCATCCTTCCCCCCAAAATACTTCCCACAACCTTGCACCCCACTTCCTGGACAAGGTTTGGTAAAAAGCCTCACCAATTTGCCTAGGTGACTACAGACCCAGACCCTTGGATCTTAAGAACAATGAACAATCCTCCCAACACTTGCACTCCCCCTTTCCTGGGAAATGTTGGATAAAAAGCCTCACCAATTTGCATAGGTGACCACAGACCCAAACCCTTGGATCTGAAAATAATGAAAAAGCATTCAGTGTTTTACAAGAAGACTTTTAATAAAAAATAGAAGTAAATAGAAATAAAGAAATCCCCCCTGTAAAATCAGGATGGTAGATATCTTACAGGGTAATTAGATTAAAAAACATAGAGAACCCCTCTAGGCAAAACCTTAAGTTACAAAAAAGATACACAGATAGAAATAGTTATTCTATTCAGCACAATTCTTTTCTCAGCCATTTAAAGAAATCATAATCTAACACATACCTAGCTAGATTACTTACTAAAAGTTCTAAGACTCCATTCCTGTTCTGTCCCTGGCCAAGACGACTACAGACAGACCCAGACCCTTTGTTTCTCTCCCTCCTCCCAGCTTTTGAAAGTATCTTGTCTCCTTATTGGTCATTTTGGTCAGGTGCCAGCGAGGTTACCTTTAGCTTCTTAACCCTTTACAGGTGAGAGGAGCTTTCCCCTGGCCAGGAGGGATTTCAAAGGGGTTTACCCTTCCCTTTATATTTATGACATGCCCAAATAAATGTTAGTCTTTTAGGTGTCATGGACTCCTCTCTCCTTGTTGTTTTTGTGGATACAGACTAACATGGCTACCCCCTGATACTTTAATTTATTGTCAGTTAATTTGTGGTAATTAACACCTTTATAAATGCTAGTGTTGACATTCCATAAGAGATTGTTCCCCAAATGAGGTGTTAACCACCTCAAATTGATTAACTGCCCATTAATTCAAGTGCAGTTATATCCCTATTGGTCTGAGGATATTAGAAAGACAAGGTGGGTGAGGTAATATTTCCAGTTAAAGATGTTACCTTACCCACCCTGTCTCTCCATTAATGAAAGGTATTACAGAGGCTTTTGCTTCTGGAGACAGGACAATAGTTCCTTACCTATTTCTGCAATAGAGAGTTGACTTTGTGCAATCTGTTACCACCCTTTTTCAAGCGAACAGGACTTGTGTGTATTTTGTACACAAACATATTACACTGAGAAAATATCAGACTCCACATAATCAATTTCTGCTTCAAATAAGAAACTGACTTCCAGAGCCCCTAAAATCTGCGACTGCTTGAAAAGGCACAAAAATCAATTTTTATATAAATAGGCAAGAAATAGTGTACCTCAGGCCATGTCTACACTACCATTTACGTTGCTCAGGGGTGTGAAAAAACACCCCCTCCCTCCCAAGCGACATAAGTTTTGTTGGCATAAGTGTGCATGTGCACAGCGCTATGTCGGCAGGAGAGCTTCTCCTACCAACATAGCTACTAGCGCTTGTTTAGGTTGTTTTATTATGTCACGGGAGGGGTCTCTACATGAATGAGACCACGGGAGCAGCTACATGAATGATCTTACAGTGGTGCAGCTGCATCAGTACAGCTGTGCCACTGTAAGTTTTCTAGTGTAGACATGGTCTAGGTTTACTGTTGAATGTTTTTGATATTTCTTACTGAATCATGCCTTGAATATCCTAAGAACAATCCTAGGTTACATCAGGGCCAGTTTTAAGTTTCTCTGAATAACTATATTTCATGTTTATTCAATTAAAAAAAATCAGTATTCAAAAGTCATGTAGAAGACTCTCACCATATAGTGCTAGCCATAAATAAGAATATGATAAACTATGGAAACTGATTCCATAGCTAAATAATTCTTCCTTTTAAAAATTTTATCAATGTAAAAAAAATGCTAAAGTTCCCGACAAAATGCTTTAAAATGAATCTGGATTTTTCACATGAAGAAACAGGAAAAGAATACTGTTAATGAAAATATTAAATGCAGCTCAGTAACTTTTCTGTTGAGAAATGAATGATTTTCTAGTGTTTAAATGTATTTAGTATTTCATTTCTGATAACTATGTGATATTAGAATATATTAATTTTATGTTAGTGAAACTTTTACAAAAAATCTCAAAGGAAATATAAATGGGTTTGTTTTCAGTGTAATTTTATTTCTCTTAATATTTTGGTACATAGTAAAATAATAGACACGGTTTCCCCACACAGCTCTGGTTGTGCTTCCTTTGCTTTTGCAGTCTTTGTTTCTCTTGATCAAAAACTGCCAGATGGACCACGGGTATGTGCAGCACCGCTGCAGTACTGTAACTGCTGCTGTAGATCCTTCCTCCCTCAACAGACAGGTGTTTTTGTTGATGTAGTTCATACACCAATCTGAGATGTGATAGAATTCTTCTGTCGACCTATCTGCATGTACAGTGGGGGTTAGGTGACCTAACTACAGCACTCATGGCATGAAATTTGTCACAGCCCTGAGCAATGTAGCTAGGTTGATTTAGCATTTAAGTGTAGAATAGGACTATGTTTTAATGTTGTTCCTACTCACCCGGATAAATGATCTTTAAGTTCTAGACAGAGTTTACCAAACCTTTCAGTATGGGTTCCCTACAGCAAGTCACGTTCATCACACCATTAAAAAGATAAAGCATAATTTCTTCAAGACCCATCAACATTAATCCCTCAAACAAAGGCCATGTCTATAGTATAGTGGCATAGCTACAGTGCCATAGCTATGTCGCTGTAACTCTGTAGTGTAAACACAAACTACGTTGACGGTATGGGTTTCTCCATCACTATAGGAACTCCAGCTCCCCAAGTGGCAGCAGCTAGGTAGATGGAAACATTCTTCAGTCAGCCTAGCTGTATCTAAACTAGGACTTTGGTAGGCATAGCTCCAGCACTCAGGTATGGTATGGATTTTTCAACCCCCTGAGCAAAGTAGCTATATCAACCTAAAATTTAAGTGTAGACCAAGCCAAATAAGTAATTAAAAACACAACAAAACAATCTTCTGGTTACTTCATGAATTATGTCTCTGTAATTATTTGCTTGTTTTGGCATGGTCTACATTTAAAAGTTAGATCAACATAGCTACCACACTTCTGAGTGATATACTTATGCCAATCTAACACTCAGTGTCCACCCAACTGTGTTGATGAAACAATGTTTCCATTCATGTGGCTCCCGTTGCTCAGGGAGGTGGTCTTCCTACCCTGATAGAAAAAACAACAACCCTGTCATCTATGTAGGCTGCATCTATGCTATGGGCTATGCCGGCATAGCTTGCCAGTATATTCTCAGTAGTGTAGACATACCCTTAGATTGTAAGCTACATGTGAGAAGACCATGTATTTTGCTATATTTATTTTATTCAGCACAAAGCACACTGTCAGTGCACAATAAATACCTAGCAATGATACCAGATCTACATGGGTTAGCTTCAGAGTTTTTATTATATTTAAAATTCACCACAGTTAATATGGATGTGAAAGCAATGCAGTTATATTTTCTATTGCTCCTCTTTAATATTGTCATGATCAAATAAAACACAGGTGTGTACATGACTTCTATTTGTTGACTAGCTATTAGTTATAGGAACTTCACTTTTCAAAAAAAATCTCAATAAAAATCAAGCAAAATAATGCAAAATCAATTTTTGAAAGCTTTTGGCTTTTAATTATGTTTTAAAACTAAGGCATTTGGGGTATAATTGGTGAGAAGAAAATGGAATTGATTTTTGTAATTACTTAGATATATTGTTGAAATGAGTTGACATGCCCCATTAGGCACATCTTCAGTGACTGCTCAGGTATGCTGCTTCATTCCAGAGTCTGTACATGACACACAGGAAAGAATGTTGTGTGTTATAGAATAATATACAGCAACTGGATCAAGCTTCAGGGAATTGTTCATTCTCACTTTTCAGCAGCATTGATCAAGATGCAGAATTCAAATATAAATAAAAGTTAACATCCTTAAAAAATAACAGCAAAAAGCAAGTGGCAGTTTAATTGTGTGCAATGAGTTTAACCCTAGAAATATTGCCCTTGATTATTTCACAGTTAACTATTATATCCAGTATGTTGTCATTTTGATCCCTCATATAAATAATGCTTGTAGAAACTGCAGCCCCCTCTGTTAAGATGCTCTCCAAATTCTTACAGATGGTCCTGAGCACCCCGCAATGGCAAACCTATCAGTATCGCGCAGTTTTGGGGAAGTGGGCTAGTAAGGGGAAATAGGCATTCCTTTTCTTCTCTGAAATGATTTTGCCTTTGGATTTTGACCATTTTAAGTGTAATAATTTTAAGTGACTCCCCACTTTCACATATTAAAACAACAATTCAGCAATATCTGTATTCAGTTAATGTTTATGTGTGGGTGTTAATTGTGATATTAGGCTCTTCAGGTTTGCAGGGATATTGTATCTAACTCTTTAAAGTATTCAATAGTTGACAAGTTTTTGTAATGAGACTCCTGAACATTGGTAAAATGAGTCATAATTTTAATTAAAAAGGTATTTTGTAGCAGGGAAAAGACTAAAAAGCTTTAATATTATACTGTATTAAAAACACATTAACACTAGGCTAGACTATCATCCAGTGTCCAGTACTTTCCAGATGTGCACAGGATATTGTGAAAAATGCAGCACCTGGTTTTCTGCTCCAGTTAAGCAGATATGTGCATCCAGCATTGCATACATTTAACCAGATGTGTATGGCAATACCCTGGTTTGCACATGGGTAAACAGATGTGTATTTAGTCATTTGCTAAATTGAAGCTAAAACTCAGATTCAAAATTTAGTAGAAAATTCTGTTCCAGTAGTCTGTGTGCAGCTCCCATTGAAAGGAAGGGAGAAAATTCTATACCACAATGCTGGAGAAATTCTATACCTCTGTGTTGTTCTAATACCTTCTTTTGCAGCAGGCCTGTGAGTACACTGAAAACTGTGAGGCATCAATATTCAGATTAAAGTAAGGTTTCAAATGTTAAAACATCACACACTATTGCTTGCAGGCTGAAGTTCAGTGGCAACATGGAAGATATTTAATATCCTGTCCTTTTTATATTATCAACTAGATTGTTCCATATTTTGCAGTGTTACTTAGCATGGATTCTATTCTGTAAGACTTTGTCAAGATGTTCTTAAAGTAGTCATTAGCTCTAGTGTTCTAAAAGGTATCTTATTTCCCACTCAGAGACAAAACATTGTTTCAGTGGCTCACTTAGAGCCAAGAGATTGTCTTCTATTCATACAGGCAGTCGTGTTTATTAGTGGTTCAATGTCCACAGGTTTAAAAATAATGAAAAAGATAGAATGAATGAAGCTGTTATCTCTCCTAAGACAGGCTGTGTTACAGTTTCCCCTTTTAATTTCTTTTGTTGTTTAAAATATAATGTTCATATTGAATATATGTTTTAAAATGCTACTTTTAAGAAGATTTGCTGAGAGCTGGAGTTGATGAGGCAGAGCAATATAAAAAGACTGTTGCAGATGACATACATTGCAGAGAGAGGATTTATTGTATCAACAGTGGTGAAAGGAGAAAGAGGAAATGAGTGAGAGACAAGTGAAGGGAAACGGGAGGAGCCGTGGGTAGGCTGGAGTTACTCTGGAGAGTTCTTAAAAACAAGGCTAATTTTGGACTGGATTATTAAATAAATGGCTAACCATTGGGGTTTAAAGATGGGGATGACATGGTTGTGTACTGAATTTGTGAGGTGATGACAGAGTGACCAGAAAGCAAATGTGAAAAATCGGGACGGAGGTGGGGGGTAATAGGTGCCTATAAGAAAAAGCCCTGAATATCGGGACTGTCCCTATAAAAACAGGACATCTGGTCACCCTAGGTGATGAACAATAGTATTCTGGACAGATGGTACTTGAGAAAGATATAAAAAACATAATTGCAGTAGACAAGAAAGGAAAGTATGAATCAGAGTAGAGTCAAAGCAGCAGCTAGCATAAATAAAATTGCAGAATGGATAACAGGCAAGCATGGGCTGGGGTATAATAGGCTGGGTAGGCTCAGCCTGAAATGGTGCAGCAGCTTGCCGTCACCACCTGAAATGGTGCAGTTATGCCGTTAGACTCCAAGGTTATGGACAGTAGAGACAGGAAAGTCATTGATATGGATGGGAAATAGAAGAGTTGAACTTGTATTAGCCACAGCCTTCGATGCCAGATTTGATGGACCAACAGTCCAGTCTAGGATGGCACTTTCCATTTGCAGTTGAGGATGCTCTTCTTGTCCAGAGAAGCTTTCTATTTTCAAGGTAGTCAAGATGAAGTAACAGCTTTACATATGATTAACTACACCCCAGACTCTAATTCAGACAAAATATGGGAAAACTTTGCTTCACTGAGTTCAAAAGTCTCTTGTTGACTAAATCTAACGGTGTCTGACTAAACTGATGTCTGTACAGACCACCTGCTACTGTACTTTAAATTGTTGCTTGCACAATGACAATCTTTTAAATTTTATGAGTATCATATAATCCAGCCAAAACTACAGTAGAATTAAAAAAAAAAACTAAGTAGAACAAGGAAGACATGCTCTTTAATTGGGAACAAATAGCAGCTGCTACCTTACATTGTTGAATTAATTGATTAATGGCTAATTACTGTGCTGCTTGTTTGCAAGTTTTTTAGACTCCTTAATCTCAAATCTCCTTCAGATTGTTTATGGAATTTTCAGCCTATTTTTTTTCAACATCAAAGATGACCTAAAAAGTACTAGCCCATGCCAACACCACAAGTGGAGAGTTTTTTCTTCAAGTGTGTAATGACTTCACGTATCCCCTAAAGCAGGTAAAGGAATCCTGGTCTGTGATCTGATTTAGGTGTTGGTAATATCACTCAGCAACAGCATGGAAACAAAAATATTCATCTTAGGTTTTGACAGGTAAATAAAGGAGAGAACAATTTTCAGTTATAACAAAAAATCTGCATTTGCTTTCATTTTTAAGTGTGTGTGTGTGTGTGTGTGAAAGAGAGAAAGAGAGAGAAAGAGGGTAATCTCCTTGGTGTCCCTTGTGGCTTGGGGATGGCCCTGCAAGCAGCCCTCTGCTTCAGTTTCCCTCTTCCATGTTACCTTTTCCCAGGGCCAATTACCTGCCTCCATTCTCCAACAAATGCAATAAGGTGAACTCTGCCTGGTGTGCTCTCTTCAATCAGGTTGTGTCACAACAGGTGCTCCTGCCTCAGTTTCCCCTTTCTTCTAGAGACCCCAGTAACTCCATGCAAGCTTTTAAATATAGCTTAACTCCATGCAAGCTTTTAAGCTTTTCTGCAGGGTGGTTTATTACAAAAGTCCTACTCCCGTAATCCAGAATTCCCCAGTACTTTCTGAATAGTACATTCAGTCTTTCAGGTCCCAGAAGTGCATCAACACACCTGGTACAGCCCTGGCATCTATGCTCCAGGTCTCCAGGACAGCTCTGAAAGTCTCACCACTCCTCACCACAGCCACTTTATCTGTGGTGCTTCTCAGCACTGATTCTTTCCTATGTATGGTTCCAGCTCTTGCCTGGAGATATCAGAAATGATTCCTCCATCATTCCCCAGCCTTCTGTGCAACTCTGGATACATCTACACTGCAAGAAAAGACCACGGCACAGCTGTGGCTGGCTTTGGTCAGCTGACTCTGCCTATGGGGCTATAAAATTGCTCTGTAGACATTTGGGCTCAGGCTGAAGCCCAAGGTCTGAGGCTACTTTGGGTATAAGCTTTTGTGAGCTACAGCTCACTTCATCGGATGCATACTATGGAAAATACAGAAGATGTTCTTATACATACAAACCATGAAAAAATGGGTGTTTACCACTACAAAAGGTTTTCCCCCCACCCAACTCTCCTGCTGGTAATAGCTTATCTAAAGTGATCACTCTCCTTACAATGTGTATGATAATCAAGGTGGGCCATTTCCAGCACAAATCCAGGGTTTAACAAGAACGTCTGAGGAATGGGGCGGGAGGGGGTGCAGGGGGTGTGTATAGGTAGGAAAAAACAAGGGGAAATAGGTTACCTTGCATATTTGAAGTTTTTCTGTTGTAATATCGCAACTTTCATGTCTGTAATCGTGTGACCAGAGAGATTGAAGTGTTCTCCGACTGGTTCATGAATGTTATAATTCTAGACATCTGATTTGTGTCCATTTATTCTTTTACGTAGAGACTGTCCAGTTTGACCAATGTACATGGCAGAGGGGCATTGCTGGCACATGATGGCATATATCACATTGGTAGATGTGGAGGTGAACGAGCCTCTGATAGTGTGGCTGATGTTATTAGGCCCTGTGATGGTGTCCCCTGAATAGATATGTGGGCACAGTTGGCAACGGGCTTTGATGCAAGGATAGGTTCCTGGGTTAGTGGTTCTGTTGTGTGGTATGTGGTTGTTGGTGAGTATTTGCTTCAGGTTGGGGGGCTGTCTGTAGGCAAGGACTGCTCTGTCTCCCAAGATTTGTGAGAGTGTTGGGTCATCCTTCAGGATAGGTTGTAGATTCTTAATAATGCATTGGAGGGGTTTTAGTTGGGGGCTGAAGGTGATGGCTAGTGGCGTTCTGTTATTTTCTTTGTTAGGCCTGTCCTGTAGTAGGTGACTTCTGGGAACTCTTCTGGCTCTATCAATCTGTTTCTCCACTTCAGCAGGTGGGTATTGTAGTTGTAAGAATGCTTGAGAGAGATCTTGTAGGTGTTTGTCTCTGTCTGAGGGGTTGGAGCAAATCCGGTTGTATCTTAGAGCTTGGCTGTAAACAATGGATCACGTGGTGTGGTCTGGATGAAAGCTGGAGGCATGTAGGTAGGCATAGCAGTCAGTAGGTTTCCGGTATAGGGTGGTGTTTATATGACCATCGTTTATTAGCACTGTAGCGTCCAGGAAGTGGATCTCTTGTGTGGACTGGACCAGGCTGAGGTTGATGGTGGGATGGAAATTGTTGAAATCATGGTGGAATTCCTCAAGGGCTTCTTTTCCATGGGTCCAGATGATGAAGATGTCATCAATATAGCGCAAGTAGAGTAGGGGTGTTGGGAGACGAGAGCTGAGGAAGCGTTGTTCTAAGTCAGCCATAAAAATGTTGGCATACTATGGGGCCATGCAGGTACCCATAGCAGTGCCACTGATTTGAAGGTATACATTGTCCCCAAATGTAAAATAGTTATGGGTAAGGACAAAGTCACAAAGTTCAGCCACCAGGTTAGCCGTGACATTATTGG
This sequence comes from Lepidochelys kempii, assembly GCF_965140285.1. Taxonomy (NCBI): domain Eukaryota; kingdom Metazoa; phylum Chordata; order Testudines; family Cheloniidae; genus Lepidochelys; species Lepidochelys kempii. The sequence goes on from NC_136380.1 coordinate 183,971,358, forward strand.
GGACAGTGTTCTTGATGGCTTGTAGTCCATCTTTGTGTGGAATGTTGGTGTAGAGGGCTTCTACATCCATAGTGGCCAGGATGGTGTTATCAGGAAGATCACCGATGGATTGTAGTTTCCTCAGGAAGTCAGTGGTGTCTCGAAGGTAGCTGGGAGTGCTGGTAGCTTAGGGCCTGAGGAGGGAGTCTACATAGACTACAACTACAATACCCACCTGCAGAAGTGAAGAAACAGATTGATAGAGCTAGAAGAGTTCCCAGAAGTCACCTACTACAGGACAGGCCTAAGAAAGAAAATAACAGAACACTACTAGCCATCACCTTCAGCCCCCAACTAAAACCCCTCCAACGCATTATTAAGGATCTACAACTATCCTGAAGGATGACCCAACACTCTCACAAATCTTGGGAGACAGGCCAGTCCTTGCCTACAGACAGCCCCCCAACCTGAAGCGAATATTCACCAGCAACCACATACCACACAACAGAACCACTAACCCAGGAACCTATCCTTGCATCAAAGCCCGTTGCCAACTGTGGCCACATATCTATTCAGGGGACACCATCACAGGGCCTAATAACATCAGCCACACTATCAGAGGCACGTTCACCTCCACATCTACCAATGCGATATATGCCATCATGTGCCAGCAATGCCCCTCTGCCATGTACATTGATCAAACTGGACAGTCTCTACATAAAAGAATAAATGGACACAAATCAGATGTCAAGAATTATAACATTCATGAACCAGTCGGAGAACACTTCAATCTCTCTGGTCACACGATTACAGAAATGAAAGTTGCGATATTACAACAGAAAAATGTCAAAACCAGACTCCAGCGAGAGAGAGACTGTTGAATTGGAATTCATTTGCAAATTGGATCAAATTAGGCTTGAATAGAGACTGGGAGTGGCTAAGTCATTATGCAGGGTAACCTATTTCCCCTTGTTTTTTCCTACCTACACCCCCCACCCCCCACCCCCCCACCCCCGCCCCGTTCCTCAGACGTTCTTGTTAAACCCTGGATTTGTGCTGGAAATGGCCCACCTTGATTATCATACATATTGTAAGGAGAGGTTTCAGAGTAACAGCCGTGTTAGTCTGTATTCGCAAAAAGAAAAGGAGTACTTGTGGCACCTTGGAGACTAACCAATTTATTTGAGCATGAGCTTTCGTGAGCTACAGCTCACTTCATCGGAAAAGCTCATGCTCAAATAAATTGGTTAGTCTCTAAGGTGCCACAAGTACTCCTTTTCTTTTTTTATTGCAAGGAGAGTGATCACTTTAGATAAGCTATTACCAACAGGAGGGTGGGTTTGTGTGTGTGGGGAAAAAAAAAGAGGTGGGGTGAAAACCTGGATTTGTGCTGGAAATGGCCCAACTTGATTATCATACACATTGTAAGGAGAGTGATCACTTTAGATAAGCTATTACCAACAGGAGAGTGGGTTTGTGGTGGGGGTGGGGGGTGGGGAGAAAACCTGGATTTGTGCTGGAAATGGCCCACCTTGATTATCATACACATTGTAAGGAGAGTGATCTTTTTGGATAAGCTATTACCAGCAGGAGAGTGGGGTGGGGGGAGAGAAAACCTTTTGTAGTGGTAAACACCCATTTTTTCATGGTTTGTATGTATCAGAACATCTTCTGTATTTTCCACAGTATGCACCCGATGAAGTGAGCTGTAGCTCACGAAAGCTTATGCTCAAATAAATTGGTTAGTCTCTAATGTGCCACAAGTACTCCTTTTCTTTTTGTGAATACAGACTAACACGGCTGTTACTCTGAAACCTACTTTGAGTATGGCTTTCAATTCACAGCAATGTGTACTGTGGGACCTAAATTACTATCCTTCATTGTACAAGAAAGACAGAGCTACCCCCTTCAAAAGAGCCTACTAATATGGATTTGTAGTGTTAAACTTTCAAACTTTCTTCACTCTATATTTCAGTAAAATTTAATCTCTCCAATCACTGCTGTAGGCTAATAGCTTGTACAGCATAATGTCAAAAATGTCAAACATAATGGGCAGAAAAGGGAGATCATGAGAGTGGGATAAAACCTCTTTTGTGGCTGATACTTCCGCAGGCTGTGCATTTTCTTCATAGAGTTTTGGGATTTAGTCATTAACCAACTGTGAATAAAAGGGCAGGTTGGTTCCACTTTCAGTGCTACACTGACTAATGCCTCCAACACCATTGTACACCTAAAGAATATATTCTGCAGAACAGTAAATTTTTCATTCCAGTTACCCTCTGACAAAAAGCAGGAACCCTTCATTGTATCAGATGTTAAGACCAAATACCTAAGCGTTTGACATATATATATATATATATATATATATATATATATATATATATATATATATATATATATATATATATGTTTATGTATATATATATATATATTTGCAGCAGCTGTGTTTCCTGGACCAAATGATTTGAAAAAAAGTGAAAAATCTGGTTGTGAACTTAAAAATAAAGTAGTGAGAGAGGAGGTAGTCTGGCTACAGTATTGATGCTATTTCAGGAGAAGAAATAGTGTTTTAGTTAGAATGGACATAAGTTACCTGTCTCACTTTCTGATATATGATTGTGATGATTTGGGGAATCAGTCTGTATATAACTTATAAGTTCTGGTTGAGGTTATGAAGTTATTTTTTGAAATTGTTGAATTATAGAATGCCTCTGTATGGAAGCCACCATTTGCTGATAGGAGCTGAACTATATGCCTCCCATATGAAGAACAATGGAAAGTTATTAACTTTAACAACCATGCTCGGGACCTAACAGTGGGTATGCTAAAGGGGTTGCCTGAGTGAGGAAACCAGTTTCACCAAGTTTGTGTGCAGGGGACTGGTGAAGTGGGGAGTGGAAAATGTCCAAACAAAACAAAGGGACAGAAGTGAGAGAAAGTAGGGATTGAAAAAGGATTCACGGGGCAGAAACAAGGGTAGAGCTGATCCAACATTTTCAGATGAAACAGAGTTTCATCAGATAATGCTGATTCATATCATCTGAAATATTTTGTAGAAACATATTAATTCATATTTCTTGGTTCTATTTAGAGCTTTCCAACAGAAAGTTTGATCTGCTGTGTCACTTGGGTTTTAAATCTGTGCAAATTTCTCTGAAATTTCAGCGCTTCTCTTTAAACCTTCTGGAATGTCATGACACAAGGTGATATATACATAGCAAACATCTCTCCAGAAGCTCCACAAATGTGTTGGTACAAACTTATTTTGAGGCTAAACAACTCAACATTTTTGTCCTTAGAGTGAATTCCAAAACAACAACAACAACAAACCCATTTATAAAGGCTTAGAAAATTGAAGAATATGAAGGTGTTTTGCTTTTGGAAGCTGCAAAATCACATCTCCTTCATATTAAACATGGTAATTGGTGAAGGGGTAATTATTACTCAAAGTATTTCTGGATCACTGGAATAAGTATTATTAATTGTACATGGTGGAAGGAATTAATTTTAAATGTTGCAGCAAATTTGCCATCTGGGCCACAGGGTAGTAACCTGAAACCTATTCAAGATTGCATAGAAACTTGTTTAATCATTTTGCTATAATTACCTATCATTCTGTTCGTGCTATACAGATAATGGCCCTGGTTCAGCAACGTACTAGAGTGTATGCCTAACTGTAAGAACATGAGTAGTTTCCCTGACTTCAGTGGGATTACTTGTACTCACTGCCTAAAAGTAGGCACACACTTAAATGCCTGAATGATTTAGAGCCAGTAATACTGGGATTAGTTGCTTTTATGAACATGTCAAGAAGACATCAACATTTCCTGGATGTTGAGTGTGTTCCTCCATTCGCCAAAACAATAACTGTAATCTGTTTCTTTTTGGGCTACATGGGTTCAACAATGTATCTTTTTGGACATTCATGTGCTTACAGCATCTTCCTGAACAACATACATACCCAAAAGAAAAAGAGTAGGTAGCTTAATCTGTTTTGCCATAGCGACTTTCTCAATTGTAATCCCAGTCTTCTCTTTGGCATACTTAGAAGCAGCACCCTATTGTAAGGACACTGTTTCAGGAAAGTCTTGGAAGGAGAGTCATTGATTTATTTGTATATTTACTAAATTTTTAAAAAAAACAAGTTAATGAGGTTGAAATACTTTCTCAAATAGGCCTCAGCATGGCAAAAACCAAGGCTAGACAAAAGAGATTTCTGTTATGTGCCATTAAGAAAGTGGAAGGGAAATCTATTTCCCTTTGACTTCAGTGGGTGGTGGGATTGCTCATTTATGTCTGAAAATCAGAGCATTTTTGGGAGGGTGGGCTGGAGGATCTTAAATATAAATAAATGGAACAAGATAAAAAATTTTGACTTGAGCATTTTTTGACTCTCTGTAACATGACATCCTGTATATGCTACAATATTTTACATGAAATATACTATTTAATAGAACAAAAGCAAAAACATGTAGTCCTCAAACACACAAAAGACCTCACATAACCCCACTGCAGCCTCCTCGGCCACCTTCTAGACATACTTCAGAATTGTAATATTGTATGTTTCTTCCATTTCCTTCAATCCTTGCTCTAATTGTATATATCTTATCACTTTATTTTGAAGTAAAATGTTGGTGGCTTACTATGATGAGCTCCTCTTTTCTTCCATATTCTTTAGTACAATCTACCCTAAACAAGTGCACAGGATGGCCCTTATGCTGCTTCTGCTTCTTAAGAGTAACTGGCATCAACACGATGGTAGCTTTGTCAGATGAAGAAAAACCCAGTTGTTACTGAGGCCTGATCTACACTAAAAAGTTAGCTTGACCCAGCTGTGTCACTAAGGGGTGTATAAAATCCACACCACTGAGAAATATTCACATAAACCCGGTGTAGACAGTGTTAAGTTGATGGAAGAATTCTTCTGTCTACCTAGCTACCACCAAATAAGAGAGAGTATAATTTCTCTCTTAAATGCAGTTTTTCTCTTTCATATGTGTGGTCAAGTCCACACGCTAACATATCTATCTAGATATTGAAAAGGACCCTTAAGAATATTAAAATATTTACATAAAACACATCTATGCATAGATTTCAATACGAATAAATCCTAGACATTTTTATTGGTATTCCATTATCAATAAACACGGTGAATAAAATGTAATTTATCACATTACAGTAAATAGCTAAAAATTAAATATACATTTCATAATAACAAGAGAATGATAGCATGCATAGGTGCCAACTCTGTGGGTGCTTCAGGGCTGGAGCACCTAGGGGTAAAAAATTGTGGGTGTTCTGCACCCACCGGCAGCCCCCCTTTCAGGCCCCCTGTCTTCTCCAGCGTCTCCTGCAAGCTGGTGGGCCCCGCCAATCAGTGCCTCCCCATCCATCCCTGTGCCCGTCATGGTCAGCTGTTTCACAGCATGCAGGAGGCTCTGGGGGGAGGGGAGAGGCGATAAGAACATGGCATGCTCAGGGGAGGAGGCGGAATGGGGTGGAAAGAGGTAGGGTGGGGACATGGGGGAAGAGATGGAGTGGGGGCAGGGCCTGATGCAGACCCAGCACAATGGAAAATCAGCACCTGTGATAGCATGTGTCATTTTGGCAGTATGTTTGTATTCCTAAACTACCTCACTGAAGATCCCCAGCACTGGCGAGTCTTTGGGTAGAGAAGTGGAATGTAGTTATTCCTTTATGTCTCAAATCTCAACAGTTGGCAGAGGATATTTGACTAGGATATCCTTCTACTCTGGTGATCTGTGAATGCTGGAATGTCCCCTGGGAAGTGGTGGTGGGGTGTTCAGCTCAGTTGAGGACCTGGACCCACAAAATTACTATTAATGAAAGCTACAGTTAATACTTAATATCAGTGGTCTCTGAGACCTCACCAGAAGATTTAGTCGGTGATCACACACACTCTCCTCACCCGAATGTAATAAAGTAACCAGGCTCAAACAATGAATACTATTTACTTTTATGAATAACTTGTAATTTAATTATGTTGCTAGAGAGTTAGGGGGTCTGTCCTTCAGGGTAATGCATACTTTGGACCTGATCCCACAAAGCATTTAAATATGTACATAACTTTAAGCATGTGAACAGTACCATTGATTTCAATGAGGTTACTCAGATGCTTAAAGTTAAACACATTCTTAAGTGCTTTGCTGGAATAAGGGCAGAATACTCTGCAACTGGCAAGATCTATCCCTAATTCTTTTCCTGAACTTCAGTATTTTCTAATATTGCCCAAAAAGTAGAAGCTATTTAAAATAAAATATGGGAACACTTTCTTGCAAGTTTATAAATCCATTTCAATCAGAAATAAATATAAAATTAATCAGTAATATGCACTTTTGGTAGAGTCAATCCCACTTGAATTTGCTTAAGATTCCATACTATGTTTAGGTCTTGCATTGGTCCTAACACTGAATTATTTTGAGCAACAGATATTTTTTTTACATGAAATAAAATAAATTCTTGAGATCAGAAGGAATGATTCCTTCCCAAAATCCCCCTTAAGAATCTTTCCAAAAGGTGTCATAGTAGAATGCAAATATTTATTTCTTGATGCAGATATCCTGCCAGACAGTAATAACTCAGATAACATATATAAAAAACATACACCTGGTCAGAAAACAGTGGCTCACTTAATCTTTCTGTGCCTCAGTTTCCAATCTTTAAAACTGGGATAATAATCATTCCTTGTTTCACATACATATTAGAAGGACAATTTGTTTAATGTATGTGCAGTGCTCAGATAACATAATGAAGGCTACAGAACACATGCAGTAAATAAAGAAAATAAATATAATATAAACATCCAGTAAAATGGAAGAAATAACAAGTAAAGGTCTTATTTTGAGTGGGAAAATTATTTGAAATGACTCCATAGGTGGTGATATTGTAAGGGGCTCCTTCCACAAACATAAATTATCTTACAATATGCATTTGATTATTCTCTTTTCCTATCCAACTATCAAAAAAAAAAAAGTACTGATTATTTTGGAAAGGTATCAGTGGTTTCCTAATTCCAAGGGGATTTTAATGTGCTCACATTGCTGGTGATGAGATCATTTCTGGGTGAAGACATGGGGTGGCAAACCCTGCAGCAGTTCTCCTGACTAAGGTGTTTATATCCACATCTTCCAGTTGGAAACTTCTAAGATCGAAGTAATGTATTTGGAAGGTTATGTAATTGAAAGGTGAGCATAATTGCCAATAAGCACTGTGAATAAAATATAACTCATCACATCACCATAAGTATCTAAATATTAATATCAATGTCATGTCTCATTCACTCTCCACTCCACTGAAAGTAATTTTTTTATTGTGTTCAGACATATATTTTGTTCTTTTTTGTTTTGATTTTAGTGTTTTGGGGGTGGGAGGAGATTTGGCAGTAACCAACTTTCTCCAGAATTACAATTCTTGATTTTTGTTAGCTATTCTTCAGAGCTAAATATTAAATCACTCTACCCATTTCACAGTACATTTCAGACACAGCAGTTATATTCTCCTTAGCTGGACAAATGGGAATTTTGAATTGCAGCTTCAATGCCTAAGGGAACCCACATTTCAACCATGACAAGCCAGGAAAACTATAACTTTATGGTTGAAATTGACCTGTTCACTTAAATTTTGTGCTGCTTTGTGTGCCAAATGCTTGACATGCAAAGAAGCATAAAATTTAACTGGGTAGGTAAATTTCTACCACAGAGATAGCCGTGTTTGACATGAGATTGTGTATAATAGCTGCACTGTAGTATTGCATCTTCAGTAGCCACACAACAGAACCACACAACAGATACCACACAACAATACCACACAACAGAACCACTAACCCAGGAACTTATCCTTGCAACAAAGCCCGTTGCCAATTGTGCCCACATATCTATTCAGGGGACACCATCACAGGGCCTAATAACATCAGCCACACTATCAGAGGCTCGTTCACCTGCACATCCACCAATGTGATATATGCCATCACGTGCCAGCAATGCCCCTCTGCCATGTACATTGGTCAAACTGGACAGTCTCTACGTAAAAGAATAAATGGACACAAATCAGATGTCAAGAATTATAACATTCATAAACCAGTCGGAGAACACTTCAATCTCTCTGGTCACGCAATCACAGACATGAAGGTCGCTATCTTAAAACAAAAAAACTTCAAATCCAGACTCCAGCGAGAAACTGCTGAATTGGAATTCATTTGCAAATTGGATACTATTAATTTAGGCTTAAATAGAGACTGGGAGTGGCTAAGTCATTATGCAAGGTAGCCTATTTCCTCTTGTTTTTTCCTACCCCCCCCCCCAGATGTTCTGGTTTAACTTGGATTTAAACTTGGAGAGTGGTCAGTTTGGATGAGCTATTACCAGCAGGAGAGTGAGTTTGTGTGTGTATGGGGGTGGTGGGGGGGGATGTGAGAAAACCTGGATTTGTGTAGGAAATGGCCCAACTTGATTATCATGCACATTGTGTAAAGAGTTGTCACTTTGGATGGGCTATCACCAGCAGGAGAGTGAATTTGTGTGGGGTGGTGGAGGGTGAGAAAACCTGGATTTGTGCTGGAAATGGCCCAACCTGATGATCACTTTAGATAAGCTATTACCAGCAGGACAGTGGGGTGGGAGGAGGTATTGTTTCATATTCTCTGTGTATATATAAAGTCTGCTGCAGTTTCCATGGTATGCATCCGATGAAGTGAGCTGTAGCTCACGAAAGCTCATGCTCAAATAAATTGGTTAGTCTCTAAAGTGCCACAAGTACTCCTTTTCTTTTTGCGAATACAGACTAACACGGCTGTTACTCTGAAATCTTCAGTAGGGTTAACAAAAACATCCAGATTTGCAAGAACGAGGATAAAAAAATGAGAACAAAAGCCAACCTCTAACTAGTGGGTGTTAGGAAGAAACTTGTTTCAAGAGCAGGATATACCATAGCCATCTATTCAAAGATGCTCTTTTCTCTGAAACATCTGGCATTGGCCACTGTTGGAGATAGGATACCAGTCCACAAAGACCACTAGTCTGATTCGGTATGACAATTCCCATATTCCTTTACCATCGTTTACACTGAGATAGCAGTTCAATTTTTCTAATTGCAGTCATCTTGCTCAAAAATTGCCTTTTGGTGTAAAATTTTTGCATGCGTCTGTTTTTTTGTTTTGTTTTTAATGTAAATAAGTTTTTCAGGTGAGATTTTTTTCATAGCCGTGTTTCCTTCATGGATTACCTTCAAATGAATTTCTTAGAAAATGTCACATTTGATGTGCATGGTAATGAATGAGAAATATTTACTTTGTTTTCTTTAAGAAAGATGGTTTTGAAATAGTTATGGATTGTTAGAAATGTCATACTGAGTATGCACAGTATGTTGTGTTTCTTAGCTATAAACTTAAGTGCAATGATATAAATGTTTGCTGGTGGGGAGATGTGAAAGATCACATATGCGTATTTGGAAGCGCAATTTTTGCAAGGCCCAAACCTCAGAAAAAATTCACATGGAGAGAGGGTTAACATGATGAGAGCTTTTCTTACCTTTCACAAAGTAGGTTTATATACCTTCCAAAGCATACGAAACTTTGTCTGGGTAATATAACTCAACATTCCTTCCTTAGGACAAGAACTCTCCTAAATGTTTTTTTCTTGCCACTTGTGAAGTTGTTTTACATAAACAAATACCTCATTTGTATTTGGCTTCCTTCTTGTTGTTTTATGTAGTGTTTTGTGTCATTCTGTAAATAATGATACATTACAGACACATAGAAAGGCAAGGTCTACACCTATGGTCCCCAAATGTTTCACGGTCGCGCCTCCCCCCCCCCATCTGCGTCTCCCCCTGAGCCGGGGCCGGGAGTGGGGCTACAGCTCCTGGTGGGACCGAGGCTGGGGCAGTAGCTGGGGGCGGGCCTGAGGCAGCTGGCTGAGGCTGGGGCCGGGGCTCAGCACGGGGCTGGGAACTGGGGGCAGAGCAGGGCTGGGTGGCCAGGCGGACTGAGTGGTGCTTCTTCCCTGCCTCCCATGGTGGCTGGCTTAGGGCCCCCCAAATGTTCCTGCACACCCCTCTAAGAGAATGTGCCCAACAGTTTGGGGACTACTGGTCTATACTCTGAGGAGCTTGCAGTATAGATGAGATTGATACAACCCATACAGTTAAAGCTAGGAAATGAGAGTAAAACTCTACTGGAAGGCCAAATGATAGAAATTAGTTTTGTGGAGGAATCTGAAGGAGGAAAGGCAGGCTGTGTGGCAATTCCTATATTCTATTTCATCCTATTCTGGCTTTCTAAGTTTTATGTATTATTATGTTTTGTGCATTATTTCTTCTTATGTATTTACATATCAGGAATTTTTATTTTTTTTAAATATAAGTTGCACGGTAATAAAATAGCATCCAAAAGGTGATATGATGAACAGTTATAGAATTGTGTGTTAGTGAAGAAAGACAACTGGACATACGGATCAGTAACCATTTTTAGCTCTTCTTTTGAGTGATTGTCACTGTGTGCATTCCACTCCAGGTGCGCTTACAATTATAATTTTTAAGCTAGCGGTGTCCGTTCTGTCCACACATACTCAGACGACCCTGGCACTCCGTACGGAGAGTATAAAGGTCAGAGCTGGCTGAACCACTACTCCACTTCATTCTTATTGGCCTACGCATGAGAAAGAGCGCTCAGTGTACACTTCCCTCCCAGTTATATTATCTCTAGGAAATAGTAAATAGATTAACAGTTTATAGTTGGTTTAGTAGATTTTGCCCTTTGGTGGTCCTTGTTATAGGTATACTTGCTAGTTTTCTCCTTTTTTATATATGTTCTCTCCACCCCAGTATATTCTCTCCACCAGGCCTGCCTCCTGAAGCCATCACAACTACAGGATCAGTCCCGACCTGCCTCCAACCCAGTAGAGCCACTTGTTACGCCTGATGAAGCCCTATTGCCTCCTCCTCCTTAATCTTCAGATGACTTCTCAAAATTTCAAGATCTTTTCAAAAGAGTTGCTAGTGAGTTAAGAATTAGCTTGGAGGAGGTTCCTGAACAGCAGCATGAGTTAACAGACATCCTGCAACCCTCTTCTTCCTCTAGGATTGCATTACTGATCAACGCAGCCCTTTTGGAACCTGCTAAGGCCATCTGGCAGACTCTGGCTGCAAGCCTACCAACTTGTAAGCAGGCAGTTCGCAAGTACTTCATACGTTCCAAGGGCTCTGAATTCGTTTTCACTCACCCAGTGCCAAACTCACTGGTAGTAGATGCAGTCAACCAAAAGATCAAAGCACCAGTTTCCATGCTCCACCCCATCTGACAAGGACAGTAAGCAATTAGATCTGCTCGGATGCAAAGTATACGCATCTTCTATGTTACCATTTCACATTGCTAATTATACTGCCGTTCTGGCAACATATGAACACAAAAATGACAACAAATTCATGGACTTTATTGATGACATTCTGGAAGAAAAGAAACAACAATTTACAGCTCTAGTTTCCGAGGGACAAATCATTTCACATACTGCTCTTCAAGCGGTTCTTGATGCAGCCAATATTGCAGCAACATCTACGGCTACAGCAGTTGTCATGCACCGAGGTTCATGGCTCTCCTCCTTCTCCTTTCCTCGAGAGGTCCAGAGTACCATTGAAGATCTTCCCTTCGATGGTAACAAACTTTCTGCCTCCACGACGAACGACGTACTTTACTCAATGAAGGACTCAAGGGTAACTCTCCGGTCCCTGGGAATTCAAACCCCTATGACCAGAAGATGACAATATAGATATCAAACTTACCAGTACCCACACTATCCTGCATACACCCAGCAATTCCATAGGTCACATGAGCAACAACAACAACAGCAACATCAGAGACCCAGATACCAGTGTCGCCTCCTGAATTCTTCGGCAGCGTCTCAACCCCCTCCGACTAATAAGCAGATGTGAAGTCTTGGTCAAGCATATAGAAAACAATGTTCCCACTTCAGCGCATAAACCCCATGTCCCTGTTTTTGGACACCACCTACGGCTACTCTCCCACGAATGGCAAAACATTACCACCGACAAGTGGGTTATAGAGGTCGTCAAATTGACTATTCTATCCCTTTCATATCCTTGCCTCCCACCGACCCCCCCCTCCCCATCCCTCTTATGAGCAACTGCTCCTCCAAGAAGTACAAAACATCCTTCTATTAGGAGCAGTATAAATACTTGGCCGTATCCTTGACCACAGTCACCTCCCCACTAGTCCATTTCTCCACACCAAGGGCTAAATCATCTCTGGGCCAACTGCATTTCCAAGTGCAATGAATTTGGCCATGGCATTTTTCCATTACATTTGGGGAACTTAGAAGTACAATGAGGGTTACATACATTCTAATGGTATGAAACATGTAATGGCCACAAAGTTAATACAGATTTCAAACTGTAGATATGGAATTAGCATTGATCCGTAATCATCATGGACGGATAATGACAGACAACATTGCCTGCATGTTCTGTGTGAACAGGCAGGGAGGAGCTCGCTCTCACTCGCTTTGCACAGAGGCTATAAAGCTCTGGAATTGGTGCCTTGCGAACAACATCCAGATATCAGCCGCCTATCTTCCCAGAGCTATGAATACCACCACGAATTAAGCAGACACTTTTCCTGGGATCATGAATGGGAGATAAACAACACAATCATCCGCAACATATTCCACATTTGGGGATATCCAACCATATACCTTTCTGCAACTGCGAAAAACATGAAATGTCCCAAATTTTACTCCAGAGCGGGATTGGGCAAATATTCCCTGGGAGACACATTCATGATCTCATGGGACCGAGACTTACTATATGCATTTCTCCCGATAGCTGTCCTTCACAGAGTTCTGACGAAGATATGAACAGTTCATGCCACGGTAATTCTGATTGCCCCGTCGTAGCCCAGACAACTGTGGTTTCCCTTCCTCATCAGAATGTCACTTTACCCACCAATTTCATTGCCCCTCACTACGAACCTCCCATCTCAGCAACACGGCCAGTTTCTTCATCCAACCTGTCCATGCTTCATCTCAAAGCTTGGTTCCTACCTGGTTCTCCCAAGATAAACTAGCATGCTCTGAGCATGTTCAAAGAGTGCTATTACATAGCAGAACACAATCTACTCGAATCACTTTTCTTTGAAAATGGAAATGTGTGACAGGTTTCGGTCGGTCCTCTTAGCCCCTAGGGGCGATGGAGAGCTATGGTCTCACTGGCAGGCTTCAGCCACACCTTCCGGGCGTTGGGGAATTCGCGGGGAAGGTGTGCCGGCCGGAGTCAGTAGCACGCCCCTCAAGCAGGGGAGTGCCAGCACAAGTCAGTAGCACGCCCCTCAGGCAGGGGAGTGCCGGCACGAGTCAGTAGCGCGCCCCTCAGGCAGGGGAGCGCCGGGGTAGGGGAATGCAGGCCCACCCAACTCCACTGCATTCCAGCCCAGGGCCCTGACAGTGGCGGGAGGCGAAAGTCCCACCGCTGGGTCAGCGGGGCCGTCCTCACCCGCTGACCAAACACACCCACCCCATGGTGCAGTTCGGCCCCTGGGCTACTTCCTACCCGGTCTCTCAGGCGGGTCGCTCCGGTCCCTCCATCTCGTCCGAGTATTCCGCTGCAGGCCACTCCCACTCCCCCTCAGTATTGGACTCACGCTGGCCCGGGCTGTAGTCAGGCCCCTCCAGGTCCTCTGGGTATTCAGCGGCTGGCAGTCCTGGTTGCCACGGGCCTTCCTCCTGGTCAGGCTCCTCCTTGCCCAGGGCTTTGCCTGGGTCAGCAGCAGGATCGCGAGGGAGCAGCCTGTGTCTGTCCCCCTCCCTGGTGCTTTCTTCACTGGGCAGAGGGCCCCGCCCTTTGTACTTCCTGTCCCACCCTTCCCCTTCCGGGGATTGGTGGAAGCTTGGTCTGGCCCCGCCCACTCAGGCTGAGAGGGTGGCTCTTTACCCTCTGGTTCGGGGGGGAGCCACCCTGGCTCCCTACAAAATGATTCACACAATGGTGCTCAACTCAACAACATCCTCCTGCTTCTGCACCTCTTCTGCTCATACTTGACTACCTATTAGACCTCAAGCAATTTGGCCTTTCTTTCAGCTCCATCAAAGTCCACTTAGCTGCTATTACAGCTTTTCATGACAAGATCGACTATACCTCTGTTTTTGCTCATCCAATCACCAAGTGTTTTCTTAAAGGGCTACAATCCCTATACCCGGATATTAAACCTCCTACCCCTCTTAGTAGGACCTTCACTTAGTATTGTCATGCTTAACTCAACAACCATTCAAGCCCCTAGCCACTTGCTCCCTCTTACACCTCTCTATGAAAACAGCATTCTTAGTGACAATCCCCTCCGCCAGATGGGCAAGAGAAATAGCAGCTCTCATGGCAGATCCACCTTATATGCTATTTTTCAAGGACAAGTTACCCTCCGACTACATCCCAAGTTTCTTCCAAAGGTGCATGTGTCATTCCACATCCATGAGCCGATACACCTACCAACCTTCTTTCCTAAACCACATGCAAACTCTTTTGAATCCACGATGCATTGATTAGATATACGAAGGGTTTTTTCCTTCTATCTGGATAGAACCAAGCCCTTTAGGAACTCTTCCAGACTCTTTGTCTCCACTCTGGAGCACACCAGAGGGACACATATTTCTACCTAGAGACTGTCAAACTGGATTTCTGAGTGTATCGGACTGTGCTATCAGATAAAGAAAGTTACACCTCCTGCTAGCGTCAGAACTCACTCCACTAGATCTGTGGCCACCTCCGTTGCTTTTCTACACAAAGTTCCTCTGGCTGACACCTGCAAAGCGGCCACTTGGTCTTCTGAACACACATTCATTAAGCATTATGCCCTTACTCAGGGCCCTCTCTCTGATACACAATTAGGCAGAGCTGTATTATCTACCGTATTCTTACCAAATCCGAAGTCCCTACCTCCTTGAGGTATACTGCTTTTAAGTCACCTGGTGTGGACCACCCACAGGGACACCTCTAGAAGAAGAGGAAGATGAAGGGGAAGAGGAAGAAGTTGTTGCTCACCTTGTGCAGTAACTGACGTTCTTTGACATGAGTGTCCCTGAGTCCCTCTATTTCGGAGTTGGGGTAGCATCCGTTGTAGAGAAGGAACTGAGGAGACCGGTCGCGCACGTGTACTATTAAGGTACACTCAGAGCAGGGGTGGGAGGCTCTCTGCATGCACAACCGGTTTGAGTACTGCTGTAAAAATCTCCGAGCAAAGGTGCAGGGACGCACCAGCACCCAGTCATCTTGAAGAACGTCAGTTACTGCACAGGGTGAGTAACCTCCTCTTCCTCCAAACAATATTAGGACATTCCAGTTGGGTACAAAAAGAATTAGGGTACAGGGTATTTAAAATATCCCTATAATTGACATTTGTAAAGCTGCAACAGGATCATCTATACACACCTTAACTAAACCTTATGCTGTAACTTAGCATCTAGAGTAGATGCCTCTTGAGGTAGAGTAATCTGTCAGTCTTTATTTAGAAAAGACCCTGTGCTTCCACAAACTTATACAGATTATTGCTTGGAGTCATCTAGAGTGGGATGACTCCAAGTGTGACACAGTCACAGTCACACTAGAAGAAAAGAAGGTTATTTATCTGTACAATAACTGGTATTCTTTGAGATGTCTTCTCTGTGTATGTATTCCATGACATGACCCACCCTCCTTCTTCAGCGTCCTACTACACCGTGGGATCTGTGGTAGAGAAGGAATTGGAGGGTGGTTGCTCTGGCTCCACCCTATAAGCCCTCGGTACTGAGCAAAAGGGTGTTCAGGGGACATGCTAACTAAAAATCTCTGAACGAGAGCGCATGGAGTGCATTCACACCTGGAGCAGAATACACTTATGGGCAACACATCTTGAAGAGATCAATTTACTCTGTAGATAAGTAATTTTCTGTTGATATGTTATCACTGGAGTTAGCAATGGAAGTGCACCTTTTCCTGTAATATAGATAGGAATACTCATAAGTACCATTCTGAATTATAAAAAATGACTGCATGGTTTAGTGAGTGTCTAAATTACTCATCTATATTGCTATACATTCTTGTGAAAATGAACATTTCTGGAAATCTATGCTCTCCATGCATAATGCATGCGTAACTTCAACAATAATCTTATATTAAGATAGCAACAATGGTACTAGATGAGTCTGGGTGAGGGAAAGGAGTGTAGAAGTACAGCTGCAAATTCAAAGGACATAGCGCTAGAAGAGATGTGCTTCCTAAAAATCTTCCATCCAAAAATTTCCTGTATGGATATGTGTTACAGGAGCAATTGTAGAATCTTTGAGATCTGAACTATAATTGCTAATCTGGCCTACAATAGATGTAGCTAGAGACAAGGTTGTCCAGTATAGACATCTGGAGAGCCTCCCAGGGACATCTAGACATTTAGACATGGTCTTTTTAACCATCCCAAATCCATTTTTCTAGTCACTTAGCTGACATGAAAGCATATTCCAGGAGTCCCTTTTAAAAGAAATCACAATAGAGAAGAGGTCCGTTTTGAAGTCCCTTATATAGATGTAGAACTTTTTCCATTCCACTTGTCTTATTCTAAAGATCCTTTATTGAAAATGAATCTAATACCCTGTTGGTTTTAATGAAAGATTGTATCCCTTTGAATGAGTCTTTAAGTCTTTCTCCTTTTTTTAATTCTTTCTCCTCTCCCCTGCTCCCTTCCCCCCACCCTCCCATCCCACCCCACCCTCCCGGCTCCCTGCATTCATTTTAGGTCAGTCTCTACATTAAAATGGCTGCTGTTGACTTGCTAAGGAATAACACTGAAAAAATCATGAGTGCTTTTTTAGTCAGATTAGAGATTGTTTCACTAGGGCTATAGTAGCCTTAGGTCAGCTCTTGTAGTTGAGATTTATAGAACAGATCTTTTGAGTTCACTGCATTCTTTCATTAAGCTTGCTGTGCTGAGGTGGCATCATGGACAGAATCTAAATTTGGATGAATGAGATACAATAACTGTTTCCTGCCTAAATACACAAAATCTGGCTAACCCTTGTGTTTTTGTCCTGTGTTCATGGAGTTCCTGGGCTACATTTACACAGTTCTGCACAGGAGGTTTAAGCCATAAAACTTGCCAGTCAAATAATGGTTTTCTCTGTGCATCTCTCATTCCCTGGTTTCAGAATGGAATCCTCCATTGTGTTATAGAACATAATTTTATATGCTAGTAGAGACAGATAACTAATCAATTACCCAATTCACAGTTGCAGACATGTAGGATTGGCAAATAGGACATCTTAAAAATTGAAACCTACCGGGCTTCAAGGAAAAACACAAATAAAATAAATATGTAAACTTTATTACCACATTGTGAACATCAGTTCTGGGTGGCTTTTTTTTTGTTTTTGTGAAAACGTTCGTATTTTGGGGCACTGTACAAGAATCAACACCTCAGAAATTGCAGAATGAGGCAACCCTTTATAATAAAATAAAATAAAATATCTCACTTTTTGTATTCTATTTGTAATGATAAGATATAAATGAAGCAACATGAATTTCTTTTGTGTGTGTGTGTGTTATGAAAAGAGTCAAATATTTTAGTTTTACCAAGTCATTTTTAAATGGCAGTTTTATGCATTCTTGCGTATGTTGGTGCCTTAGCCTTTATTCAGCAAATGCTGTTTTGTAATTGTAATGTCGTATCTGTAGAGGACAGTGACTTCTAGGGCGGGGGGGAAATCATCTTGGTTTCTCTTTATTAGTAATCCTTATAGAATCAAACTTGACAAAAGTAGATTTCTGTTTATAAAGCCAGGTTTTGTTGTTGTTGTTGCATTAAAAAGGGCCCAGACTTGGACTGTATGACATTGTACACTTCATATCTTAAATAAAATGCATGAATGAGCTCTGAGTAGATAAGGAAGGTTTAAGCTTGAATCAAGCTTGCATAATTAGCAACCCTGAATGTCAGTATAAATATAGCCAAGAGTATGGAAAGATATAATATTACCAACACAGAGTTCTAATTACTATAAGACTATTTTTCTATTTAGATCAAATTCATTATTTTTGCCACCTATATCTCTTCAAACAAATTGCTGTAAGCATTATGTTGGAAATGTGCATTTATTTTACATTTTTCTATTTTGCATTTAAAAAAAAGCTCACAGTAGTTAAGTGTGAAGGCAAAAACAAGTTGTGTACTCAAGTCTTGTTTTTCCTTAGTGGATTTATGTCTATGGAAAACACAATAGATAGCCATCAAAATGAATCATCGAAATGAAAAGGACAACGCATTAATAAACATTGATTATAATCTTCAGATAGCTTTACAGTTCTTTTTTATAACACAGTAGAAGTTGATCAAGAAAATCACATATTGTATAGTTACAATTCAGCAAATAAGTTTTTCATTTCAATGAAATCTCTTCCCTCCCCACAGCAGTCCCTTTTCTCACTCACTCTGAAAATAAGGCATCACTATATTGAAACCTTTGTTGTATTTAAAATAAAAATTGTTAGAGTGGATGCATTTAGATAGGGTCAATGGTAACTTCAGTCTTACAATACTGGCTGGACTTGCTAAAGTATCATAGGTAAGAGTTCAACTATTTTTCTGTCTAGGGATTTGATATTTTGCACACAATCCACACTTTTAATACAGCAGCCAGGTAATTAATCTACAGATGTTGGAAAGAATAACTGCCACCTAACTGCTTGATGCTTAAGTTATTAATTTATATAAAATATAAACATTTCAAAATATATGCCAAAGGGTTAATAATCATAGGAATGATTATTCCTAACTTCAACATCAAGGAAGGTTGGTGCCACTTTAATAATCATTTGAATAAATATGTGTGTTCTAGGGCCATATAATCACATCATATGCTCATTACATGTCAGAAAGAATATGATGCGGTTATATTCTAAGAGGTAAAAACGAGTACATTTCTTCAAAAAAACCGCTACAGTGATCCATTTATGCAAATTTAAACATAGGGTTTGGGGAGACGAAGGAAACTGAACATGGATTGCTCTTGAGTAATAAGCTCTGTGTAGAAAACTGGGCTTGTCTTTCTGTAAAGGCCAAATACTTTTCCTCATAACAGTGCACCCCAGAAGCAACATAAAAAAATGGCCTAGGCAATAATTAAGTAATCATTTGCTTCTCTGCACCCACTTAGCTGTGAGTGATGTAATTATGTGGTTGTTACTGGAAGGGAGAAACTGTGATGATGGGGTTGTAAAATTTTGTATTATCTGATCATTGAATCTATAATGCTTAAACTTTGTAATGCTTTTGGATATGTACTTTTGGTGGCCAGCTTTGACTTACTAATTTTTTGAGTTTGTGTCCATGCATAACTGATCTCTTCTCAAAATGAGTGATATTTGGTTACAATATGTGTATGATTTATTTTTATAGATATTCTCTCTGTCAATTGTTGATTATTTAATGATCTTGCCTTAATTTTATTGCACACTACAAACTTTTCTTTCACATTCCAGATTTATAATGCTCTTATCTTGCCATATGATACAGAGGAGCACTATGAGGGTTTAAGTCTGATATTTGAAATGGCATGGGTTCAGTGAGAGATGATAGCAGCTGATTTATATTAATGGAGAATTCCTAATGTAAGGGAACTGTTGCCCCCTTACTAACATTCAGTGGGGGTGTTTTACTTGCTAGTTCCCAGTACTAAAATGGGGGAAGGGTCAATGGGGAATCAGGACCCTGAGACTAACAGCCACCAGGAACAATGGGGAGAGGCCAATGCAATTCAGGTCACCCTGAATGACAGGGTGGGCAGGCTAGTCAGGAGGCCAGGGAGGTCCCGTCCTCTGTGTGAGCTGGAATTGCCTGGGTCAGACAGAGTGGGGCCGAGGTAAGGAGAAAACAGGGGTCCGAGCTGAGCTGGGGAGCAGAGCTGTGCCAGATCCAGAGGGACCAGAAAAGCAGCCCAGAGAGAGCAGACCCTGTCCTGGGAGCAGAGCTGCAGCCCCAAAACTAGAGGCACAGCCCAGAGAGAGCAGACTTGCCCTGGGAGCAGAGCTGCAGCAACCAGAGCCAGAGGGGCCAGAAAAAGCAGCCCAGGAAGCAGGTCAGTGCTGGGAGCAGAGTCACAGAAGCAGCCTGCAGAACAGACCTGTCCTGGGAGCAGAGCTGTAGCAACCAGAGCCAGAGGGGCCAAAGAAGCAGCCCAGGGAGCTGGAGGCAGAGCAGCAGCAGCAGTGCAGAGACGGAGTGGTGGAGCTGGGTCTGGAGCAGTCTGGAGCTGGGTGCAGTGAGCAGCTGGGGAGAGCGAGGGGGACCCTGGGCCACGGGGCCAGGACAGGGAGACGCTTCAGCCAAGGGGCTCTGCAGGCCAGGCTTGGATCGTAACCCCAACAGGGCGGGGGTGACACTGGGAAGAAGGGTCCTACCACTTAGAGCCTGAAAGCGTGTGGCCACCACCAGAGCAAGTGTCCAACCCACAACATCCCTGCAGCACTGCCAGGGCCTGAGAAGAAGGCCTGGGACTTACAAGGAACAGACTGTGAACTGCCCTGACATTCCAGAGACACTGTTTGTGATGTTCCCTGCCACAGAGCGGGTTGATGTGTTTCCTTTAATCTTTCCGTTTTTCCTCAGTCCTTTTAAAATTAATTGTTGATTAAATAACTTGCATTTGCTTTAACTTGTATGTAATGGTCAGTGGGTCAGAGAAGTGCCCAGTGTAGAGAGAGTACCCCGGAGTGGGGACACCCTAGCCCCTGTCCTAGGTGACCACAGGAGGGTTGGGGGTCAAGCCCCCCAGGATTCCTGGGCCCAGCCTTGTTGGGGTTACGAGGACTCTGCCAGACAGGAGAGTGGAAGGGGAGTCCTCAAGGGCAGGGAGGCCATTGGGTAAAGGAAGTGAGAGCGAGGACTCAGATCCTTTCACTAGCCCACTTCACCAGGGCAGTGCAGAAGCCAGGAAAGTTCCCCACGATAGCAGTACTATTCCCCCGCTTACACTGAACACACTGCATATATTTATGTTCTTTATGTAAGATTGACGCCCATGCCCTCTACCTGCCTCCACAGCACTGCTTGCTCTCACCTGAGTCTTGATATTGTTGATAACTTTTATTGTTGAATGAATCTTTCAATGTAACAAGATTAATTACGTTTCTATACGGTACTTTAAAAATTATATAGTTTAGGACAACTCCAATAATAACAATTATATGCCCCTGGAAGGATGGGTAAGGCAGTACTGTATCTCTCAGTAGCACCTTTGCTTTCCTCAATAGAAAGGACCCGGTGTGGGATAGTGGGGGAGGAAAAGGGAAGGGGAGAGAAAGAAATTGAAATTCAGGCAGAAGAGTTGGGTGAACTCAATGATATCCTTCTCCCACTCTTGAATTGTTGGCAGCTTGTTCACACACTTGAAGTTTCTTGATACTTGCCTGTGAGAGAAACTCAGGAGCAGTCAGTATAGAAAGAGTTCATCTCTAAAATAGACAGGTATTCGGGCTTACAGTTTTGCAAGAGATTAAGTTTCCTTAGGACACCACTAACTTTCCAAGCTACAGATGTGGTGGGCTAATGCAAACCAGGGAAACAATGCAAGCCTAAGCACTGAGCCAAACATGTTGGCTGGGTGAGAGGGATGGGACAGTGTACAGACAGATTGCTTTTCTGCATGGTACACTCCAAGGTACATGGATTAGAGACTGGGACTTCCCTGAAATCAAAGTTATAATGGAGTCACACATTTTGTTTCTTCCAACTGCTTTCTTTTCGATTTATAATTGACCCCTGTATATTTTTTAAAGGAGAAAAGAGAAAACTAATTGTCTTTATGATCCAAAGTGTACCTAAAAAATTCCAAGACTTCTATTATTTTACTGTAACCCAAATATTTAGACTGTACACTTTGATGAACTATTGTTACATTTTTAAATTACCCATGCCAGAGTGACTAATTTATGCTCTTTTTACTGGAAAGGCTAATTCCTAAAATATATTTTTGAGCTTTCTGTAGAACATGATTAGGTTGTCTTTTTGTTTTGTTTTCACTGGTTTTTTTTCTCCCGAGTGGTGGTATGAAATAGAATATTCTCATTCTTAGAACATATATGCTATTTTTATGTTTTTTGTTGATAGATTTGTAGATTCCAAGGCCAGAAGGGACAATTATGACCATGTAGTCTGAACTCTTATATAACAGGCCATGAAACTTCCCCAAAATAAATCCTAGAGCATATATTTTGTTTTTGTAATTATTATAGCTATAAAGAACCTTCTTAGAGTTGAAATCCTATTCTGAACTTTGACCCTGCTTCAGTAATTTCTTTATTAGTTTTGGGCAAGTAATCACAGAAGCAATTATGGATACTTGTCCGTAGGCTGCCTTAGCACAGGTGTAACTGCCTGATTGCTCTATTTTAATTACTGTAGAACCCCGAGCCACTCATATGGATCTAGTTAAGTATATAGTATACTCCAAATAAGTGAAGTCCCCTTCCAAGTACAAGTAAATACTTAATTAATTTATTTTGCAACACTGCAGAGTAAGAAGAAGATATCAAGACTACTAGTTATGTTATTCAGTGTGTTTGTGAAACTTAAAGCTAATGGAGATTTTTTCATACAATTGGTTAAATTACTGCATAAAAAAAGTTGAACAACAGTACTGATTAAAACGTTGAACTAGAGTTCCTTGAAATATTCAAAATATCTTCAATAATAGTAATTGCAGAGACAATGCCAACGTTAGGATTTTTGTTTGTGAAGTCTGACTTTGCAAAACAGATTGTGAATCTCTGGCCCATTACACATCTGCAGAGATTTTGGTGTTTTATTTCTCTTGGGTGAAACAGCTGAAGCCCAAACCATGTTAATCACTGCCAGAACCAGTTGTATAAAATGCCAAAATGCAGTGAACCACTTGTTTTATAATAAATATGACAATACAATTTAAAGTGTTGTTTTGTTAGGCTTGTAATTTGTTATAATTTATGACTTATGATAGTGCTTCAGAGGAAAATAATATCTGGGACCTCCAAATGATCCTTTCACTTGAAATAAAAAGTGTATTTATGTTTGTTTTTTTTTAAATATAAAGCAAATGTAATTACAAATAACTAAAAGTTATGAACCATTCTCTTCATCGTTTGCAACTAATTAAATTAAAATACATTAAACTATATGGCATGTAAATCCCACGAGTTTATCTTCCACTATTTGAAGGAGAGACTTTACCCTGTGACTCTGCTTCAAATGGAGCTACTAATCTCAGGGACTCAAATGGAGGAGGCCACCATATGCCTACAGAAACCTTTGTCTTTTTTGCAGAGGAAACTTCCTGGGAATAACTACTCATTAGGATCCATTGAGACCAATTTAGGCAAGAATTTATCTGGAACCATCTTCTCCCCATCATGATGTGGAGATGAACTCCTGCTGCATTAAGAGTCATGGTTCTGTAGTAAATTAATGTCATGTGGTGTCCACATTTCCTGTCAAATCCAAGTTCAGTGTTTTGGACTTTCTGAATTGAGAAAGCATGTTCCTTGCCATTCTACTGCAGTTCCACATCAAGGGTAGTTTAGTTCAAAGACAAGAATATCTTAATAGCATTAGATTTCATTGTGGGCATTTACAAATTTTATACTTTATGCAGGTATTTCTCCTTATAGGTTCTGTACACCGGAGTCTTTCATCAAACATCCTCACCCTGTTGTTGAGAGAGCTGGCTAGAGACTGAGGTCTTCTTTGTTCTCTTCCCGAAATTTTCTCTTCCCGAAAGACACAGTCTCCTGTGGGGATCCCTTGGCCTCCTCCACCTGAAACCCCTGGATTCATAGTTCTCCTGGAAGTACTTGAAGTAGAGTCAGATTCTCTCTCAGTAAAGAGGATGCGCTGAGATAGTTCTCAGGTACCCTATTCTAATTCATCCCTGGATGAGGCTGTGACGTAGGCAGACCAAGCGCCAACTCATTCCAAGGCCCCTAGGCGTCACTGGTTGAAACCAGTCTGACTTACCTCAGTGTTAGCATTGTTAAAATAGATGTTAAGTTTATAAGAATGTGTTTAGTGTTTACACTTTATGAAATTCTTGTAGGATGCTGCATGAATTAATCTTACATATAACATCTGTCCCCCATGTTATAAGGTAATATTTAAGTGTTTGCTTGGTCACTATCAAAATATTTGCTCTAAAAGTATAAACCCCGCTGTCTGGAGAGAAGCATTACTGAATGTGAAATACTAGTTTACTACAAAAAGTGTCATCTCCTCTCCAACAAAAGAAGGCCTATAGATACCAGACTAGCCATTGTGGAACATCAGTGGACAAAAGACTTTGATTGCTTTTCCCATATCAATGAAGAGGAGACAAGCACAAGTATGTGTCCCATAAGCTTGATCTCAGGGAGTGTAGGAAATGGAATAAAAATCCTTGTCAAGAAGAAGGTATCTCTATGTTGCTTGAACTCTGAGTGGCACAGATTCTTAAACGTAAGCAAGAGATACCCATCTGTTTGGCCTGGGTTAGCTCTCGAGGACTTACAGAGCCTGCATATTACAGCACCTTTTATTACCTTTTGGAATCTAAGACAGAAACTTGTTTGTGTGATTCCTTTTTCTTAGTTAATAAATCTTTAGTTAGTTTATTATGAGATTGGCTGCAAGCATTTTCTTTGGTTTGAGATCTGAGGTACAGTTCGCCTGGGGTAAGTGATAGGTCCTTTGGCACTGGGAGTAATCTGAATATTATTGTGATTTTTGGCTTAAGGAGCCATCTAGTGAATATGCCAAGGTGGCAAGATAGCCCAGAATACCTATGGAGACTGTCTGTGACTCCATGTTAAGGCTGTTATAGTGCTTCAGGAGTTCACATTTGATTTTTGGTTGGCAAAATCTAAATATAGAACAAATATGGAACAAAATCTAAATATAGAACAGTTTGAGGTTTGTGCCCTGATTTGTAACAGTCTGCCTTGAGGTTCGTTAGCCTCACTCAAACTGTCTGGAGTGGCTTTTTTAATTACTTCCTCCTTTCTTTTTAGTGACACCAGAACCTTCCAGGACATGGAGAGCAGAACGGCTTTAGCTCTCAAGATTCCTTTAATGTTCCTTGCCTGGGAAATTTTATACGTTCCTTAATAACTTAGAGCTCCAAGAGAAAATAGTGTTTCCTATCAATCAAGGTTTTGATTAGAAGTGTATAAATCATTTTGAATGGTCATTTAAGTCTTTTGTGGCTCATCTGGTATTTGTAAAGGTGGGGACATCCAGATATGTTCTTCCTATATGTCAGATCAACAAGCATCCAGATTTGCTTGAGAGTGGGCAATAATCCTCAATACATGCATCTACAGTACAAACATCTTTCTTTTGCAGTGGTAGAATAGACTATTATGCTTTTCCTCTTTTCCTCTCTTCTCCAGAATAATGAGGAAAATTCAGTGGGATACAGCCAGATTTCTTAGTTGAGGTAGTATGGGGATGGCAGACCTGATTCTCAGAGCTTCTGACCCTGTCCAAAGTTAATCTGTTCCTGGTCTAACTCTCATTCTTTTGCTCCAGAATGGGAAGGCAGTCACCTAGACCTCATATCCCCTCACCTGATAGCTTGGTGTCTAGGGCTGGCTATGCTGCGCTTATCCAAAAAAAAAAAAAAAAAAAAAAAAAGAAGCTTCTGCTAATAAGTGTAGCTCCATCAAATGGAGCTGGCTTAAAACAGGCTTTGATCTGTTTTCTTCTCTGCTTCCAGTCATCTACTTGCATTTTTAGTGTTGTCAAGACAATAGCTGACTACTATATCTACCATCTCTTTTTAGATGAGTTCATGGTGTTAAATCCTTAGTAAAACAATTTTAAAATTACCTTAGAAATGAACACTCTCCTACCTGAGAAACCTACTGGTCTGTGGGACTTGAATTTGGTGTTAACCAAACTCGTGGAAGGTTCCTGTGGTTCTGTGGGTTCTTCATTTTTACTACCTCTAGCTGAACATTTCACTGTTGGTTCCATTACCTTGGTCAAGAGAGTCCGAGTTGTAGACATGGAAGGCAGGGTGGTGCATACATTTTTGGTGATGCTTAAATTGAGAGAGTAGTAACACAGACCAGAGGTTGATGTATTGCAGGAAGCACAGTGCAAACTTTACTTATATTTTATATTTTTTTAAAATAATTTTCAACCTTTAAGGAAGTTCTCAGTCTGTGTGGCTATTATTAGTCATGCAGCCCACTGATTCCATTAAAAAAATGCTCAGAGTTCCAATATGTCTACTGGGAAAGTCATGCCTTCAGTCTTCATGAGTTGATAAGACAAATTCTCTGAAAGCAATAGTTTTGCTTTTTTTTTAAAGCTATAAATAGGAATTGGAGTTTGACAGGAATTGGATAGCTGGCATAATATGAATCAAAAGCTTACATGAGTCTCATACATCTGGTATGTTTTCACTTTATTTAGTAAATAAGTCTATTCTTCTATTATAATTAGTTTCTGGCCTTAAAAATTCTTTTGTTTAAGCTCCCATAGTCTATCTGTTGGAAGTCTTCCACTTTCATTTTTGCATGAGGCATACAAATGGATACACAATATCAAGTGTTTTCAAAGTTGAGTGCCTAAAAGTAGGCTTGTAAATAACTGGGCGGATTTTCAGAGGTGCTGTATGTTCCTGGTGACTTCTCCTGGAACTGTGGGTGCCTCATACCACTGAAAATGTGAAAATGGCCTGTGTTCCTTGCTTTCCTGTAACAAACCCATGGGAAATCATTCAAAAGTTTGTGCAAGTATTTTTTTTTAATGAATTAGGTCTGAAAGTATAAAAAGATCATTTGTTTATAGTACAATATATAAAATATATTGATTCAATTTCTTCTGAAAAAAGTAATGTATATTAAAGAATCAACCCAATAAAGATTAATTTCAATATTTCACTCAGTACATTTACACCTTAAGAATTCAGACTTTTTTAGTACCATATTAAAGTGATGGTTAAAACAGCATTTTTCTTATTAACTTGCTCTCTGGGAATATCAGTTGTAGTAGAAAGAAAGAGCCTGACATGAGGCCTGGTATGAGGCCCAAGGCCTGAATTAAAGTCAGGCCCTGCTGAAATAAAATAAAGTTAGCAAGAGTCAAGCTATGAGCTAAATTCAGGGCCTGTTACAAAGCGGATGCCTGCTTGCAGGTTCACTATCCGATACATGAATTTGGCAAGTACAGGGCTAGTATTGCAAAAACACAAGCATTCCTAGTCACTGAGTATTCACCTAAGCACATTCCAGAAGGGTAGAACCAAAACACTCCCCGAAGGTGATACAGGGACACACTGACCCCTCCTAAATATAAAGGCAGGATGACAGATTGATAGAGATGTTTTGATCAAACCTACAGGTACAATGTAAAAGGCAGTAACTAACAATGTCAGAGAGGCAATATGTAAACTGTTTGTATCAGTGTATAAATTAGGGGTCAGAGAGGGGGTGTCTTTGTCCGGCGTAGAGGGGAGCAGAAGGTCCCGCCACTCACTGTGTTGAGTTCACTGTAATGGGCATACATGTGATAGTGTAGCTATAGACATTGAAGCTAGGACCGTGAAGCCAGGAAACGAGGACCGTGTTTCATTAGCAATAAACCTGGCCAAGCGCCTTTGCCACTGAACAGATTCTGTGGTCTTCCTGGGCAGTTCAATCGAAGTCTGTATCGGCCAGGGCCAGTGCAGCACACAGAGAGAACACACACACAGCCAACAACTGACAACATCAGTAAGTTTTCAGATTCGCACTTAACTCTTGGATTATGTATCTAAAACTGCTGTTTGGCTGTGACAGAAAGATCTGTTGTGCCCTTCACAGGCCACTAGCTTCTGATAATCTCATTTTATCTTCAGCACTAGTGTACAAGAAATATCAATTGCAATGTTATGAAGTGGTATTCCAGCTATTGTGAATGAATACATTTAAGGCTGGGAAACTTTATTGATAACCCAGTAGAAGGGATTGCAAGTAACATGTTAAAGTTATGACTTGTTTAGACTTGAAAATTGCCATTTATGTTCAACATCTACAGATAAGGTCCTCTCCAAAACTAACCCATTTCTGTCTGTGAGGAAGATTAGCCAATAAACTCCCCCTAAAAGTGGATCCTTTTCCTGTGAGAGAACTCTGTTGGAGGACCATTCATAAGAACTGAGTTGCTGCTGGTCTTGGGTTCAAGGGTATAAGGTCTTAAAGGGATAGTGGCACTGACAAAGTTTGAGGGATGAAGAGCTGGTATGACCTTAATCTTGAGGAAGATATAGTGCAGAAATTGTCATGTCAGATGGAACATGGGTGCTGAGGGATAGGTAGTATGTCTTGAGTGGCTGGAGGGACCAGGTAATTGGGAAACAAGTTTTGAGGACTACACAGGATATCCAGAAGTAGAATTTGGATTTGCAAAGTCATGGGGTGAGAGAAACTGAGAATTGCGAAGAGTGAAAAGGGAACATACGGAATTACAGAAATAGAATATGGACTTGCTTAGTGGCAGAGGGGATTGCAAAATACAAAGGTTTTGGGAAGTATGTTAGGAGTGGTTTTAGGATAGACAGGAGGGGAAGTGCTGAAGATTTGGGGGATTTTATGTGTAGGAGAAAAAGCTTCTGTGAGGGACTGGAAGGTGAGGAGAGAGAGATGAGCTGGAAGAGTTTATTATCAGGATGGGGATCTAGTTATTGGGGTCAGATGCACAATGGTTGTGTGTGTACATTTTAGATTAAATGACAACTGGAAATTATGCAAAGATTTAAAAGAATAAGCTGAACAATTTGTAAATCACCCATACAGTGCTGTAAGTGGGAATTTAGTTCCCTGCACAGGCTTCCCATATCATGGATCACAGGCGGGAGGACAGTGCTCAGGCAGCCTTTACTCTGTTTTTTAACTCTCAGTCTAGTCCCATATTAACACTTTTATAAATGTGGGTAATGACATTACTTAATAGCAATAACTAAAACATTTCTAACATACACAGAGACAAACAGTAATAGCAGTTCAACTCCATTTTCATACTGCTCTTCCAAACAGTGGAAGTGGGCTATGGGGTATGGATGAAGCCTGCACAGTACTTTATGGAGCAGTGAATGAAAGCAATGTGGTACACAGAAACCAGGACATATGAAGAAGATACTTCAGCAACACTGTCTTCAACTTAAAACAAACACAAACTTTTTAAAGAATCATTGCAAAATAAGTAAAATTCAATTTGAAAACAACAGGTTTCAAGTATAACAGATATAGAGTAGTATCTAAGCAACATAAAAATATCTCTCTGATTATGTCTTTTTAGGTATAAATAGCTTACAGCTTTTTTGTTTTTGTTTGTTTTGTTTAAAACACCCTGTTATATAAACACAAAATGCTGAAGAGATAATGCATTCAACCTTTCAGTCAACCTTTTCTGTCTTTTTCCCCTGACATGCTACAATAATGAACAAGATAATTGGTTAATGAAGAAAATATCTTGTATTTAAAGATCTACATATTTATGTGACCTTTCTTTGTTCATAGATGCTAATATTTATTCCTTTTCTTGTTGAGATTTTATTTAGTGTCCTGTGACAAACAAGAGTATGATTAGTGAAGCTGTACAGTTCTCATGGTGGCTGCCTGTGTTCCCAAGATAGCAGCATTAGTGTTTGCAGAAGCAGTTAACTGCTGTTTATCATTACTGACAGAGCTGGGAAGGACCTTCTGTGGCTTTTATCTTTCACCTTGCCAATAGAAGTTGATGAGCTTTGTGATTTAAATTCATAGGATGATGTTACAATATTTACATTCATTTCACATATAAAAGTGCACAGGTAAACCAATCTTGTTGATAATGATTAATTAAAATCAAATTAATATAGTATCAAACAGGCTACCAATGGCTATTCCTAGGAAAACTTTTCTTCAGCTTTTATGTTCTTCATATTTAAAGCTAACATTTTCAAAACTGCTGAGGGGAAAGCACTCAAAGAAAATATGCAATTTTTTTATTACTATTTGTATTTTAACTATTTTTGCAGTTTGCTTTTGAAGGTTGCTCTAGAATATTTTTATTTTTGGAATCTTGAATTCTACCCATCCTCACATCCCACATCAGAGATTTTCATGGATTCCAGCACCACATCAAAATAGTGCCATCTCTAAGTTTACATTGTTTTGTAAAATTTTGTAATACTTGAATTTTCAGAATCTGAACTTCTTTTGTGTATGTATGCCCAATGTCCGTATAGTGCCCATCCCCTTTGTGTAGAATATTTGTTCGTTGAGCTCACAAATGACATAGCTGTTTAAACGAGCACACTGGCAAGATAGATGATGCACACTGTGCAGCAATTACAATATTACTTTGTTGGAGACAAATTGCATATTCATAGACATGGAAAGGGTTAATATCTTCTTTCCTTGTCTTCTTTTCCCTGTCTCCTCTCATCTTGCCTTCCATCTCACTTTTCTCTTCCCCTTCTGTTCTTTGTCTCTTTTTGCTGCTTTTCATCTCACTTCTCCTTTTCATATAGCTTTGTGGTTCTTTGTTTGATTATTCTATATATTTTGAGTTGCCTTTCCCCTCGTACCAATGCTCCTGTTCTGCAGGTTGGGTGCTCGGCTAATTCAGCCATTGCAGCAGTAATGCTTCCTCAGGTGCCAGTCAGTGCTGAGGGGACAGGCAGTCCAGCAGGAGCGGTAGGAAGATTTGTTTTAAAAAGTATTTTCACATCTTCTGTATGCAACAAAATTAAATATTTTGGACGGAACTTTATTTACTGTTGCATAAAGGAATGCAGTCTGCATAGTCTCCAGAGTCCTGTTTTTTAAAAGGGAAAATTCTATGATCAGGTAATACCATAAATAACTAAATTAATACTAAAATTATGCATGTGTGCGTACATATGATTGTTCAAAACTTTAAAAATACCTACTGGTGTTTCCGAACTAGAAATATTTTGATACCTGTATTTCCCAAAATGAGTAGCCCACAGAAAGCTAGCACACTGTGAAAAAGAAAGTTATTCTCAATATGTATATTCTGGAGACTTTATTTGCTCTTTTCAGGTATGTTAACATATTTTCAGCATGAATTTTAAGAAAAATAATAGATGTGTCACTTATGCTAAATGAAATTACGAAAGGAAACAATAATAAAATATACCTGAAAACAACCATGGGAAAATTCTGGAGTGCTCTCTATTCCCTTGTCTCAAGCTAAGATGTCAATCCTGAAAAGACCTAAATCTTGTGATTAGCTTTATGCAGACTGAATAGTTCCACTGAGCTCATAGTGTTTAAAGTTAAGCCTGGGTGTAAGTCTTCGCAGTATTTGGGCTGAAGAGACCATTCATACAAATTGTTGAGTGCAGCTCTTCCAGGAGTTGTTTTGCACCTCCAAGGATCAGGTCCCTTTTCAGCAGATAGGCAAGATGGTGGTTTCTTATATTTTTAACAATTGTTATTATATTTAACTAAAATGTTTCTAAGTATTGGTGACTTACAGATGTATACAGCTTGATGATGAGCGTGAGGTTTTTCAGGGATGGGACTGGAACCAGGTCTGCAGGATGATCAATTCTTCTGTGCTGCTACCTGGTAGCCATGATAGGGCTGCATGCATTGCTGCATAGACCATGTGAAGATAAATACTACAGGAAGTACTACCTCAGAAGACCAGACTGACAGCTTCTGAAAGAACTCTACACAGGCTCAAGCCAAAGCAGAAAGCCACACAAAAGATACACAACAGTGTGGTTTAGGAAGATCTTGTGATATACAAAGTATAGCATTCCCACAAAAGTGCAGATTAATTATAGTGCTTCTCTTATTTGTAACATTACATATCACCAGTAGACTTACTAGCTCTGAGGGAAAAAAAGGAGTGTAAACCATTTAATAAAAATTTAAAAATGAGATTTATATCCCCCCTCAGAAGTTGCCTTAATAAACATCTCGGTAGCTAGACTGGATCTTCTGAAAATTTCCTGATACTTTATCTTAATTTGATTGAAGGCTAACCATTGGAAATTGAAAGTAAATTTTCCTACAGTAATTAGGGTTTACCAATATTTTATAAATCCCACCCCAAGACAGAGATGTGATTCCCCACCCCCAAAATGAACAATAAGGATATAGAGATATAGATACTTTCTAATGGAAGGGTGCTACCTTTGCTTTAAAAGGCTAAATCCATGATCCAATCAGTCCTCATCCTCAAAGGAAACCTGCACACTTTCAAAAAGCAAACAAGCACGGGAGCTTAAATTTATAACTCTGCTAGACACTAAAAATCATGGACTGAACAGAGACACTGGATGGATGGCTTATTACAATAATCTGTAACCCACCAACCCCCTCTTTTTTTGTCCTATGACTAAAGAAGTGTTAAGGGGCCACTCAACCTTGAATGGTCCCTTAGAATGTGGCTAACTACTTCTGTTAAACAATCTGTTCTAACTTGCATTTCCCTGTGATGCTTGGAGTATGCTTCCCAGATGTGAAAAAGAGCTCTGAGTGGGGATCAAAAGCTTGTGTCTCTCACCAGCATAAGTTCGTTGAATAAAATATATTACCTCGCTTGCCTTGTGTCTCTATTATCCTGGGACTGACACAGCTACAGCTACATTGCATACATTCTGGGAACATGTCTATTTACAAAATTTTCAGTGGGAAAAGTCAATAATGTCAATTTTTTTGCGTAGTCTTTCATATTACATTAAAATATTTAGTATACATATATATATATTTAATATTTTATACTATAATTAAATGTTACTGAAACAATGTTCTGATAATTCCAGATTGATTTTTTTAAAAAATATTCTGCAAGAAATTTCAGATATCATTCTGATTTGGAGAAAAAACAAATTTTAAAATGTCAGAAATGTATGCAGAACAGGTTTGGTTTTGTTTTAACCGGCTCTAGTTTTCAGGATAGATTTGTCTTGGTTAGTTCATTTGGACTCTTATTGGATAGAAGGAGAAGAGAACAAGTTAGAAAAGAGGGAGGAGGAAGAACATGGAGGTGGAAATAGTTATACTAAAGAGGGAATGGCAGGAATACAAGATTAACATCTCAGAGGATTGCTCAGAACACAGCAACAAATGTTGTTGTTCTCAGCCTTTTTCCTGATCTTGAAAAATGTTCTCAGTGGTATGATTCAAAAATCCCCAATTTCTAGCCCATACTGGTGGCAGTCACCCTAATAATGATGTTGACAATAGCTTATTGGTAAATGGTGCTTCTGGTGAAAGCTGCCAAAATTTCTGCGTGCTCTTCAGAAAATAAAATGTCAAAAGAAGGGGAAGAGACAACCATATTCCATCAAAGTACATTTCTTCTAGTCTCGATATGGCTTTATTTTCTGCTTTTAAGATGATTCTTGATCTGGTGATATAACCATTTTGTAATTTTACCAGAACTTTTGAAAACATCTAATCAGCAATTAATTTTGTTCAAACACTCAGTATGAAGCATTGTTTTACTTCATTATGTTCTTTTTTTCAACAGTAATTTCATAAAACTTGTTTGTTGTTAGATTGACAACCTTTAATGTACTTTGGACAGTTTAAGATTTACTGAGTAGAGTTTGATGCGACATGTGACCTTCCTGAC
This sequence comes from Lepidochelys kempii, assembly GCF_965140285.1. Classification (NCBI taxonomy): domain Eukaryota; kingdom Metazoa; phylum Chordata; order Testudines; family Cheloniidae; genus Lepidochelys; species Lepidochelys kempii. Next base: position 184,004,965 of record NC_136380.1, read on the forward strand.
CCTCTCAATTCATCCTGAGCACAGTACCGAGATACAATCATCTGAACTAATAATGGGCTTCAACATCAACCAGTCTGTATGCCTAAATTATATCTATCTCCTCAGGTTGGCTGTTGGGTTTTGGAATTGGGCCTTTGTGTATAACTTCAGTGAAGACTGACTTTTTTTGGCAAAACTTCTTTGGTGAAATGCCAACTAAAATGCCATTACTTATTAAGGGCCATATATGATCCTCCATCTCTACGCAGATTTCAAAGTGACAGCAAAGTGAATTCTGCATGCAGATTTAGGAGAATATGGGCCCTTAACACTCTGGGCCCTAGCAGTGCAGTTAATCATCATTGTGAAGAGAAGATGGGGAACTCTCGGATTTATTCGAGGCAGAAAAGTGTGTGTGTACGTGTGAGACACACAGACAGACATCAGATGGGGGCAAAGTAGTGTGCTCATATGAATGCTTATTGAAGGAATACGGCTTTGTGTTGTGTGGATATCGGGGTCTGCTGAAAAGTGATGTGTAGGATTGAGGCCTAAGAAACAATCTAGCTCTCACTACTAGAGTCTTTCCACTGAGTCGATTCTAAAGGAATTTGGATCAAGCTCCTTTTTACTTAAGTGTGTGTGTGTGTGTTTTGGGGAAACAACATATAAAACATCTAATACTAATAACCTTTTTGGCACAGTTGAGAGTGGAAAATATCCAGAAGCTCAGTACAAAAACATCCAGCATACTTGGATGAACAAAAGTAGCACACTATTTAATTTTTTGTCATTTATGGTAAAATGTATTCCCTGGAAGTGTAACTGTTCCTCACTGTTGTAACACAACATTACATCTAGCTGTTCATTTGCCCCAGGATACTCTGGGAAATATATTGATGTATTTTATGCACTTTATTTTTCTGTTTAAATATTTCAGAGGTGTTCTCCATTGTGGTTAGGACGACCAGAATGCCAATTAGAAAAATAATTCTTAATTATAAATACTCTTTTAACATTCTTTTTTTTTGTCAATTGCTGCAGATATTAAACTCTTTTAGGAGCAATCTTTGGCAAAAATACCTCACCTCTTTGGCACTGTTATCTTTTCTTTAAAAAGATTGGATAAACCTGCCCCGTCAACTGTGTTCCCATTCTGGTTAGAGAGTACACTTGCTCAGCAGGTTTTCTTTCTGTCAACTGTTTGAATGGCAGATGTTTATGTCAGAGATCAACTGTGTCTGCTTATATTTTCTATATGGAAAGTTTCTTTCCAAAAGTTATTTCTTTATATTTTTATGTTTGTCTTTATAAAAAATTAAAATTGAAAGACAGTCTTACTTTTAGGAAACTTTATTACATCTAAGAATTTTTTCACAAGTAAATAGAGTTGTAAAGACTTTGTAGATGCAAGTAAATAAAATATAATTATAGACTTGTACCAGATGCTTGTGTCTGCCAGAGGGGGCCCTGCGAAGCTAAGTTGCTCAGGCTTCGGCTTCAGCCCCGGGTGGTGGGGGTTGGAGCCCTAGGCTTCAGCCCCAGGTGGTGGGGCTTTGACCTTCTGTCCTGGGGCCCAATAAGTCTAATGCCAGCCCTGCTTGACGGACCCCCTGAAATCTGCTTGTGGCCCTTCACGGGGGCCCAGACCCCTGGTTGAGATCCACTGTTTTGTACAATAAGCCACAAATATTCTGAGTCTCAGAGTAAGGGGACCATAGTTCTTAAAAGTGTAGCAGTACTGACTTCAGATGAGGACTTTTTACTAACTAAAATATTTTCATTTACACTTAATAACATTGTTTTTTTAGAAATTACGTTTTTTTTCTTCCAGGGACATGTTAGTGTTACCTCTTAAAATTGTATTTTGCCAATTATATTAATCCTTCCAAATACTTATGTGTGTTTATTATAAGAGGGGCTTGTACCACCACATATTATTAGGATTGAATGTAAATGGCATAAACAATCACAGCAGTGTTGTCTCAAATTGGAGATGATCCTATGTAAACCAAAAGTGACTTTTATAGTGCATCTCATCCAGTTTCTGTTTAATTTTATGTTTTTATACACTATCACATTTGTTACATCTTCTGGTAAAGTAGTTTAGAAAAAATTAAAGTATGAAAAATATTTTATTGGCACTAACTTTCATATCTCTAACCAATGACATGTTGCCTTGGTTACCACAGTGCACAGGTTTCTGAATGTCAGAAAAGTTAATATTAATAAATTTTAGAAAGCCCTAACAATAATATAATCTAGTTTTTGTTTTAAATCAAGATGTCACACTTTTATGATTTAATGTCTCAAAGCTGATCAGAGTAGAAATAATTGGTATATATCACTGGAAAACCTGGATTATTTTTGCAGTAGGTTGGTTAAAAAAATCTGTAAGATGCTCAAAGGTTTTATTAAATTTGAAATAGACCTGATGGAAAGGGCATAATGGACAGTGTGCAGGTGAGAAGATCAGAACTACATAATAAATCATGTATTGCGTGGGTCTGCCATTTATTCAATAAATCATAGAGGAATGGTTACACATGACTATATAGGTGATGATAGTTGTTGGGCATGGGATTTCCTTCAAAGCTGCACATTTCAGGTTCTCTGTTTATCAGGCTGAAATATGATGTATTCCCTGTCTGAACTCCTCATATATTTATTTTGCATTGCCTTTTGAGAGGGGGAAGGAGAAGGGCAGGTTGACTATTTATTTTTTCACAGAAAGGTCATGGTTCATCTCACCGGGAACTAACAATGATGATTCTTCGTAGCTGATTCAAGGGTTTAAAGAGGCTCAAATACTGTTCTTCCTTCCCTGCTGCCCAACTATTTGTCCCTATTGTATTCTGTTTCTGTGCCTTTTTTTGCCTAAACTGCATGTTGATTATTTGATCGTGAATAATACATATACAGATGGTACCTCCTTCTGTGTATGTTCTGTAAGGCTAAACTAAAGGTTTACACTGGACAAAAGAAGTAAACAGTACAAAAGAGAGATGGAAATACTAGAGTATTTACAAATCTCAGCACAACCATTGAGGAGGGACAGAGATTTCAAAATGAACTATTCAGAAAGAAAATTCTCAAATCTAACAAGTAAAAAAAAAAAAATCAAACACTGCATGTATTATATTTTACATAGAGATGACAACAAAAAATACTACTTTTCTTTCCTGCTTTGCAAGACACTTACATACATTTGCTATAGTGAAGCTCTTCAAATGAGAGTAGAACAGAGTCTGTGTCCAGCGTGTTTAAACTTCATTTCAAAATAGAGCAATAAATACTGTATACTTTATTCTTTATGTTCAAGATGACTGTGTTGTATCACTCACCACGCCTGCTGCAGTGATTCATGAAATGGGAAATAGAGGTAGTTGTCTGCTATCACTGCTCTTTTCTGCTGTTTACTATTTATCCATACAAAATATTCACTTGTGAGGCTGGCATAAAGTTACTAACCCTTTGCTGACTGCAAAGAGTTGCAAAGAGATCTTACAACACTGGGTGACTGGGCAACAAAATGGCAGATGAAATTCAGTGTTGACAAGTGCAAAGTAATGCACATTCGAAAACAGAATCCCAACTATACACACACAGCTATGTATATTTAAATTAAAAATTAGTTGTTACTCAAGAAAGAGATCTTGGAATAATTGTGAATAATTCTCTGAAAACATTTGCTCCATGTGCAGTGGCAGTCAAAACAGCTAACAGAATGTTAGGAACCATTAGGAAAAGGACAGGTAATATGATAGGAAAACATCACTGTACAAATCTGTGATACCCCCACACCTGGAATATTGTGTGTAGCTCTGGTCACCCCTATTCAAAAAAGGTGTATTAGAATTGGAAGAGGTACAGAGAAGTGCAACAAAAATTATCAGGAATACAGAACAGTTTCCATATGAGAAAAGATTTTAAAGATGGGGACTGTTTTGCTTAGGAAAGAGACAACTAAGGGGGAGGAGACATGATAGAGGTCTATAAAAATATGAATGGTTGGAGACAGTGACTTGGGAAGTTATTCACTGCTTCACATAATACAAGAACCAAGGGTCACCTCATGAAATTAATATGTAGCAGATCCAAAAACCAAAAGGAAGTATTTCTTCAGTTCAGAGAGATAGCATAAATTAATACGTAGCAAATCCAAAAACCAAAAGGAAGTATTTCTTCAGTTCAGAGAGACAGCATAAACTACGCATTTCTCCAGTGGCTGGAGTGGGGTTTGCCAAAAGTAGGATAGCACTTGAGTAGGACAATAGCTTTCAATGTTCAGAGCTAAGCAAACACATATGAACAGACCTGGCCCTTTTCTCTCTATCATGTGAAGGGGATACATTTTAAAAGTGTCTACTATCAAATAATAATATTTTAAAAATAGATTCCAATAACAGACACTTTCTCTTAGTTGGGAATGATATATTCTTGTTGTACTCAAGTAATAAACTGAGGACCAAGCTGGAAGGAACAGTCACTAGCTGGAAGGAGTGTATAGCCTGAAGCTGGGCTGTTATTGCTGATTGTCAGGAATGGTCTAGTTATTACTTAGTCCTGCCATGAGTGCAGGGGACTGGACTAGATGACCTATTGAGGTCCCTTCCCGTCCTACACTTCTCTAATTCTATGTAAACTGAAAATGAGGGGAGAAAAAGAAGTTTATGGATTTTTTTTTCCATGAGTGACATAGTTTGTTGGTATGTATAGGACATGTCTAAAGAACTAATGCCCTGAATATTAACCAGACTGGTTGAATAATCTCTCAACTTTCTGTTGAGTTTACACTGTGATTTAGAGACAAAGGAATGTGTGTGCTTTAGATGAGTCATCATGCTGTAACACCATCTTGGTTTTTGTCCTACGTCTACTGCTAAGTGCATTTACATACTGAGAGAGAAAGAAGATGGAACCTTATATCTGCTAGAACTGCTAGAGTTTCTTGTTTTTCTTTCTAACAGTAATACCTACAAATACACCTTCACAGAGGACATATTTAAGAACAGGAAAAAGAGAGGCTAAAAATGGCTAGGTGAAGTATAGCAGACTTCAATTTAAAGAGTCACAGGGATAGGATATAACATTCTCTTATATAAAATATTTGCTCCTGTGAAAATCATTTTAAAGAAGTAAAAGCCAGTATGTTTTACATTTGATTTGGGAAAACTCGTGTAAACTAATGCCACTGTTAATTTTAAAAATTGATTAATTTCAGCTGACATAGGATGAAACCCAAGTGTAAGTTATTGCACTCACTACCCATGATATCCCCTTCTGTCAGAATGCAGTGTTGCACGAGTCCTCTCTGCAGCCTCCTGCTAGCCGTTTGCCTCTTGCCAGGTCTTCTGTTGCTTAGCTCTCTAGCTAAGTTGCATAAAGTTCAGTCACCTTCTGGGGAAACAAAAGGTCCAACTGAAAGTCCAAGCTAAAGGTCCAAATAATAATTCTTCTGCCCCTTTCAGACTCTACACTGTCACCCTTCAAATCTCAGGGTTCTGGCTTCTCCCGTCTCTGCTGAACTAATAAGTCTTAAACCCCGTCCCACCCCCACCCACTGGCCCCAAAATGCTTTTATTGACTCCAGTGAAGGGCTTTGACTGACCCAACCTCAGGCCTCCCTGACAGAAGCCTAACCTGTTCCTGCAAAGTTCTTCCTCTGCTGCTTCTAGTTTTAGGCTTTCCTCACTGCCCCCCTTCCCCAGAGACTCTGGCAGTTTCTCCTAGGTATCTCCTGGCTCCTTGTAGGCCATAGCTTAGGCATTACTCCACAGCAACCTATGCTGCTCCTTGTGGGTTCTCCAAATGGACATCCTGCCTGTATAAGCACTGTCTCAGGGCTCCCACCCACAGAAACCTCACCCTGCTCCTGCATGGTTTCTCCTGTATGGAGGACAGTCCTGCCTTCTCTGCAGTATCTTCCCTCTATTTGTTAAGGTTTATCTTAACCCTCTCACAGCTGGATTCACTAATGGAAAGAAGGCAGGCTCTCCTGCTCTCTCCAAGCTCACCCTCCTCTAGGTCTCAGTCCTCTAGCCATCACCTGTCACTTGGGTTATAGTCCCTTGTGTGTCAACCATGAATACCTCAGCGGGTCTGACTTAGGCTATATCCAGTGATGAGCTGCCAAAAGCTGAAGAACCGGTTCCTTCGCTCATTCTGGGTCTTTGGCGGCACTTCGGTGGCGGGTCCTTCAGTTGCTCTGGGTCTTCGGCGGCACTGAAGGACCTGCCACCGAAGTGCCACCGAAGACCCAGAGCGAGTGAGGGGCCCGCCGCCGAAGTGCCGCCGAAGACCCGGAGCACCGCCGGGTGAGTAAAAATTAAAAAGGGATTCTCAGTGGAGCCTCCCCAGCCAAGAGCTCAGGCGGGCTGGACAGGACGGGCCACTGGAGTTTGCCCACCCCTTTAACAACCGGTTCTAAACCGGCTTCAAAATTTAATAATCGGTTCGCGCGAACTGGTGCGAACCGGCTCCAGCTCACCACTGGCTGTATCTACGCTACGGACCTTACAGCAGCACAGATGTACTGCTGCAGCTGCACTGCTGTGAGGTCTCCTGTGTAGCAGCACTATGCTGGCTGGAGACAGCTCTCCTGCCGGCATAATTAAACCACCACCACTGAGTGGCAGTAGCTATGTCGGCAGGAGAGCAGCTCCCACTGACACAGCGCTGTCCACACTGGTGCTTTTGTCAGTGAAACTTCTGTCACTCAAGTGTGTGTTTTTTCAGATCCCTGACCAACAAAAGTTTTACTGACAAAAGGGCTAGTATGGGCAAAGCCTAAGACTCATACTCTGCAGCTCCGTTGTCTCCTAGAGCAATGGCTATGGTAATCAGTGACCAGATAAAGAAAAAATATTGTTTATTTAGAACAAAAGTATTTAAGAAAATATATATATATATATATATATATATCTAAAAAGGCCGATGTGCATGTCTGCCTACCAGGTATCTAACCTTCTTCCACATGGGGATCCCTGGAAGGACTAACTCCTAAACTCTTGAGAAAAGTCTTTTTCCATGTCAGCCTGTCTGAGTTCACAGACAACATCCCGGACAGACCCTGACAACTCCCATTTGCAGGGATCAATACACTTCTTAACTGTTGTATAGTCCTTTTGATCCCTAGCCTCCCAGCCTGGCAAAACAGCTGCTGCTTCGGCCTAGAGCCTGGAAGGATGCCATTGCCTTTCAACTGTGTTCTTGGGTATTCTTTTTTGTGAAGCCATTGTTGTCACTTTCCTGTACAGAACACCATGAATCTGGGCATTATAGGCATATAATATTCCACTACTCTCGAATAAGCTAGATCAACAGTAATATAGGAATTTTTAATAACCTACTATAATTATACATTCTTTATCTTTCTGACTAGGTCACATATAATGTTAACAAAATGGTTATATCTTAGTGTTCATAATTTTATTACATATCAGTTCCACGTGCTTCAAAAATATCTTACAAGAAACTCATTTGCCAGAGTAGCATATGATATGCAGCAAAACTAAATAATTTGCTGTAGAAGAGTCCAAATAAAATCAATTGTATGGTCAAATAGTTAGGTTAATAATTGTGGAATGTAATTAAACAAGAACATGAAAATGAAAAATATAGCATTCTCAGAGTATTGGGAAATGTGCAGACATTATTTATAGATGCCATCTGGAAGAAGCAGAAAGCTAGTGAAGATTTCAAACCATTAATGCTCATGTTACAGTCATGTTTAAAAGTGTAACCCTAGATGTTTTACCAATATATTTAACATTTAATCAAGGATGTGTTTGGTATAAGATCTTCTCTATTCTTCTACTGTGTTTGGTTACTAAATAGAAAAAATCTCTCTCATCTAATATGATTCAGGAAAAAAAAGATTTTTTCACCAGGTACATTCTGTTAACAGGTATTCATTTAAGAGGACTCCATGTGTTAATACAAATTTACCTCTGTCAAGGTTCCTCCCCCACTCTGAACTCTAGGGTACAGATGTGGGGACCTGCATGAAAAACCTCCTAAGCTTATCTTTACCAGCTTAGGTCAAAACTTCCCCAAGGTACAAAATATTACCCCCGTTATCCTTGGAATGGCCGCTACCACCACCAAACTAATACTGGTTACTGGGGAAGAGCTGTTTGGACGCGTCCTTCCCCCCAAAATACTTCCCAAAACCTTGCACCCCACTTCCTGGACAAGGTTTGGTAAAAAGCCTCACCAATTTGCCTAGGTGACTACAGACCCAGACCCTTGGATCTTAAGAACAATGAACAATCCTCCCAACACTTGCACCCCCCCCCCCCCTTTCCTGGGAAATGTTGGATAAAAAGCCTCACCAATTTGCATAGGTGACCACAAACCCAAACCCTTGGATCTGAGAACAATGAAAAAGCATTCAGTGTTTTACAAGAAGACTTTTAATAAAAAATAGAAGTAAATAGAAATAAAGAAATCCCCCCTGTAAAATCAGGATGGTATATATCTTACAGGGTAATTAGATTCAAAAACATAGAGAACCCCTCTAGGCAAAACCTTAAGTTACAAAAAAGATACACAGACAGAAATAGTTATTCTATTCAGCACAATTCTTTTCTCAGCCATTTAAAGAAATCATAATCTAACACATACCTAGCTAGATTACTTACTAAAAGTTCTAAGACTCCATTCCTGTTCTGTCCCCGGCCAAGACGACTACAGACAGACACACAAACCCTTTGTTTCTCTCCCTCCTCCCAGCTTTTGAAAGTATCTTGTCTCCTCATTGGTCATTTTGGTCAGGTGCCAGCGAGGTTACCTTTAGCTTCTTAACCCTTTACAGGTGAGAGGAGCTTTCCCCTGGCCAGGAGGGATTTCAAAGGGGTTTACCCTTCCCTTTATATTTATGACAACCTCTCACGGAGAATAAGTGCGTATACAACAGGAATTGTTGCGAATTACTCTGCGTATTCACAGAGTTTGTGTAATTTACCAGTAGATGCATAGAAATGTATTTTTAAACAAGTATCTATTTAAAAGTTCTCTTCATTATGCAATATTTCTGTTCATTATTTACTTTCTTGCTCCTCACTGGATACTGTAATAACATGTATGCTAACAGTTTATATAATTGTAGGATTGGAAGGGACCTCAAGAGGTCATCTAGTCCAATCCCCTGCACTCAGGGCAGGACTAAGTATTATCTAGACCATTCCTGACAGGTGTTTGTCTAACCTGCTCTTAAAAATCTCCAATGAAGGAGATTCTACAACCTCCCTGGGCAGTTTATTCCAGTGCTTAACCTCCCTGACAGTTAGAAAGCTTTTCCTAATGTCCAGCATAAACTGCCCTGGCAGCAATATAAGAACATTGCTTCTTATCCTATCCTCAGAGGTTAAGAAGAACCATTTTTCTTCCTCTTCTTTGTAACAACCTCCTATGTACTTGAAAATTGTTGTCTCCTCTCTTCTCTAGACTAAACAAACTTTTTTTTTCATTCTTCCTTCGTGGGTCATGTTTTCTAGACCTTCGATCATTTTTGTTGCTCTTCTCTGGACTTTCTCCAATTTGTCCACATCTTTCCTGAAATGTGGCGCCCAGGACTGGACATAGTGGTCCAATTGAGGTCTAATCAATGTGGAGTAGAATGGAAAAATTACTTCTCTTATCTTTCTTACAACATTCCTGCTAATACATCCCAGAATGATGTTTGCCTTTTTTCAACACCGTTACACTGTTGACTCATATTTAGCTTGTTGATCCAGTGTGACGCCCAGGTTCCTTCCTGCAGTACTCCTTCCTCAGCAGTAATTGTCCATTTTGTATGTGTACAACTGATTGTTCCTTCCTAAGTGGAGTACTTTGAATTTGTCCATATTGAATTTCATCCTATTTACTCCAGATCATTTCTCCAGTTGTCCAGATCATTTTGAATTTTAATCCTATTCTCCAAAGCACTTGCAACCCCTCCCAGCTTGCTATCATCCATAAAGTTTATAAGTGTACTCTCTGTGCCATTATCTAACTCATTGATGAAGATATTGAACAGAACGAGACCCAGAACTGATGTCTGCAGGACCCCACTCAATATGCCCTTCCATATATTTCATATTATAGCAGTCTTGGATGATGACTCAGCACGTTATTCATTTTAAGAACGCTTTTGCTGCAGAATTGACAAAATGCAAAGAAGATACCAGTGTGAAATATTCTAAAGATAGCTGTGAACAAGAGAGAACTAGGACTGAGTGGTCTTGTAGACTCTAAAGTTTTACATTGTTTTATTTTTGAATGCAGGGGTTTTTTGTACGTAATTCTATGTTTGTAAGTTCAACTTTCATGATAAAGAGTTATCTGGATATACCGAAAGAAGGACAGGGGATACTTGATATGGATTTTAATCAGGCCACAACTTTATTATATAGATGTCTGGGATTACCCGGAAGATAAAATATACAGTGCAGGCAAATCCGTGTTTATTCAAATCATTACCCAGGAGCTTCCACTAGCCCCCCCTTCATTTTCCATCCAGGTAACCCCAGCCAACCCAGGGCTTGAAGCTTACCATCCACCCCCCTTGTAGGAGGGTTAAGGTGGGCTATAAGAATGTGGGTGCGGGGGTTGGCTCCCTGCCGTACCAATCATAGGAGGCCCCAATCCCTTCTCCCCCATTGTGTTCCTTTATCCAGCACCTCCTTTTAAGTCCTTTACCAGGCCATTTATCTCGTCATTGGATGCCTTCCCTATGGAGTACCTGCACTTGACATCCACTATACGGAGGTGCCAGCAATTTGCTTTGCTGCCTCTCCCCCGCAAAAACTAGTCAGGTTCCCAGACATCTCCCCATAACCTCTTGTATAGCAGCCGCAATAGGTGAAGCCCCATTCTCCCAAAATAATCCATGCCAGGATTATCAAGGGCGCCAGCAGCTGGGTTGTCTACAACCAGGTTCCCACCCTCCGTGGTGGGCAGTATAGGTGACCAGCATTCTAGATCCTTAAATTGAAAGAACTCATTAAAAAACTTCTTGTATAGCTCAGCTGTGTGCCTGGAGCCAAGAAACTCTACCTGCTCAGGTTTGTTGCTAGCTCCTGGTGCAAGCTCACAAAATCTGTCAAACTGGAAACAAGATAAGGGATCTGCTATGACATTATCCATGCCTGGCAAGTGTTTGGAAGAAAAACATATGTTGAGGTTTAAACATTGTAGGACAAATGCCCTCACCAACTTCATAACCTTGTGTGATCTGGAAGTTTGGCGATTGATAACATGTACCACTGCCGTGTTGTCACACCAAAAGCATACCCTTTTATTAATGAGCTCCAGTACCCAAATAACCACTGCAACTAAAATTAGAAAAAAATCCAGGAAAGTCATATCACACACAACCCCGTTTTGTGTCCAGATGGCAGACCACTGCCAGGAACACCACCTGCCTTAATAAATCACCCTAAAACCTGTACCCCCCTGCAGCATCTAAATGGATTTTTAAACGCCCTTCTAATAACCATTCCTCCCTCCACAATGGCAATCTGTTAAATTGACTCAGAAAATGTTCCCACACCTTCAAGTCTTCCTTCATCTCTCTAGTGACTCATATGTAATAGTGTGGCCTGGATATGCCCATGGTTGCCACTGCTATCCAGGCACAAAATGCCCACCCTGGGGCAACAACCCTGCAGGCAAAGTTCAGGTGCCCAGAATAGACTGCAATTGCCACCCGTTGCCACACTGCAAGGCAGGATATCACCTGTGCCAACTGTCCCCCCCAACCTCTGTCTGCTGCAGATCACACTCACCCCTGGAATCAGCATTACCCCCATCTCTTGTGTTCAGTGGAGAGGTTCCTCCTGGTTCTGGATGATCTCGTTCACTTTGGAAGCCCTGCAATGCTGTCGAAACAACCTCAGAAACACCTCACTGACCACTTGCTGCGCAGCACCACTGGCTATCCCATTAACACACGCAGCCTGTCCACCTTCATGCATGGATGCTTCCCCTCGAGCAAACCCCTCCCTCAGTCCATGAGGCTGCCATGGATAATCCAACACACCACCTGGGCTTCACCAACACTTGTCCTGGTAACAAACCCTTGCCTCTGCTCCTACCCTTGTATCCCCCTCTAGCCCTTGAGCTCCATTCGGACTGCCCTGTGCTGCGTTTGCTTGTCCCCCTTCCAGTGAAACTGAATTCCCCCCAGCAGGAAAAAATTGACATTCGATCCCCCATACTTCTACTCCTATAGGAGACAGTTAAGCTTCCTCATCCCCTCCCTCCCCCAATGCCCAGCAACCCTATCAGATGCTGAGCAGTTTCACTTGCTGACTCACCCTCCCTGTTTGCTGCTTTCACCCTGCCTCTGCCTGTTCTTCCCTGTACCTGGGATAGGGGGGTATTAGCCCCCTTTCTTCCCACTCTCACCCTTCTGGGTGCACCTGGGGCCATGCTGCCTTACAAACCTGGATTCACTGCCCCCTGCGGCTGCTGCTGCCTTGCCTGCTGCATTTGTGTGGAAAAAAGGGGCTTCCTATGCCCAAGGCTTGCACTTTTATGGCCTTCAGACCTCACATTCCTGAGGGGGTGACTCAGCGCCGCAAAGCTGACCACCGTTCACCTTTTCCAGCAGTCTGTGACCTCATTTCCCCCTCCCACCTCCTGCCATAAAGCACAGCTGCCTTCTCTTGGCAAGTCCAGCCAATGTTTGCCCCGCTTTAGGTGCGTTGCAGTCAACTGCACTACAGTACTTCTGTTAGGTGAATGGAAAAATACGATTTCTTTTGTTTTTTACAGTGCACATATTTGTAATAAAAATTAATAGAAAGTGAGCGCTGTACACATATTCTGTGTTGTAATTGAAATCAATATATTTGAAAATGTGGAGAACATCCAAAAATATTTAAACAAATGGTATTCTGTTATTGTTTAACAATGCAATTAATCGTGATTAATTTTTTTAATCGCTTGACAGCCCTACTTATTACCTTATTATCTTCTAGGTGTTTGGAAATAGATTGCTTAATTATTTGCTCCATTATCTTTCCGGGTACTGAAGTTAAGCTGACTGTTCTGTAATTCCCCGGGTTGTCCTTATTTCCCTTTTTATGTTGGGTACTTTGCCCTTTTCCAGTCATCTGGAATCTCTCCTGTCTTCCATGACTTTTCAAAGATAATTGCTAATGGCTCAGATAGCTACTCAGTCAGCTCCTTGAATATTCTAGGATGCATTTCATCTGGCCCTGGTGACTTGAAGACATCTAACTCATCTAAGTAATTTTTAACTTGTTCTTTCCCTATTTTACCTAAACCATTAACCATTACCTAATACCTAAACCTAAGATTTAAAATTATAAGAAGGGTAGGCTGAGCTAAGTATCACTTTTCTGAAGAAATATTTAAGTTTTAATATATTGAAGTTTCCTAGCTGCAATTTCAGTACAGTTTTAAGGACAAATTGTATCTGTTCTCTTATCTAGTACTTTCTATAGAGATCACATTACATCTGTGCTTCCTTTGCATTGTAGTGCTGCAATACTGGGATTTCAAAGGCATAAGTAGCAGTGGTGATTTCTATACTTGAAAAAGAACGTTGAACACAAATAACAGAACACTTTATTTCTGGACAATGATTTGAAATAGAAAGTAAACTCTTCAAGGCAGGGACAGTGCCCTGTTTGTGCTGTGAGTTGCAGAGGCACTTTTAAGCCCTTTAACATTGCAATAACTATTGCTAACCAGGTATCTAGAAGCAGCTGGGGATCAAACAGAAACCTGAGTAGCAGACAGACAGTCACTTGACAATGATTCCCCATTTATAATTACACTTTGAGACCATCAATAGAGTGGCTTGTCAGTACAACAATACTCTTAATCAGAGCCCTCTGAAACCCAAACGTTCCATTAGCCTCTGAGGGCTGCTGTCAAAACAAATCTTCCATGCCATTGGGAAAGATGTAATGGTCTGTCCATGACAAGAGCATAATTTAAACACACACAAACACTTTCCACTTACTCTTATTGTTGAAATATGACTGGAGTTAAGATCCAGAGTATGGCAGGTGGTATGAGCTTAGCTCAAAACCTAGATATTAGTTGAATGTACCTCTTTCCCTTTGGAATTAACCAAATGGGTATAAAGCACAGACTGACAAATACTATTTTACAAAGATTGGAAGAGCAAAGTGGTGATATTAATTAGCAATAACAGGGTACTAATTTCTGAACGGAGCAAATGGCTCTGGGACATTCAATACTTCCTGATAAAATGTAACTAATACCTTTGTACTGTTTGCTACATGGAAGCAAGGGCTGCTGACTCTAAAGACTCATATGAAGTAGTACAACAAAGCTTTATTCCAGTATTGCATATATTACTCTAACCAGAAAGGGAGAGAAATTAGTATAGACCAAAGCTCACCTACGGTATTGCCTTTTGTTGGTTGCCTGGGGGGAAAGAGAAATTTTTAATAGATATTATTCCTCTAACAAGCAATCCTATTATGTATTATTAATATATTCATTTTATATTAAGTTACTTTCACAGGTATCTGATTCTGATTATCACAACGGTGTTGATGTAATTTCTCATATATGTGTTTTAAACTTAATATTGTAGTGCAGGGATGGAAAGGTGCCAATATTTGCTTCATTTAAATATGTGGACTCGTTGTTGTTGTTGTTTTTTTAATGGCCAAATTTAGGTTTATACTAGATGGAATAGACTCACAGTAGAAGCCTTCTCACTTTCTCCAGGTATTCATATAAACATTGTTATCTTTTGAAACTGAAGACCAGAAACTTTACATGCCTGTGTTTTTCAAATAAAAGGATCAGAAGTAAAACAGGTAGACAAAAACAACTGTCTTTGCATAACATGGAAAGAAAATTGTTAAGTGTCAGTGGTGAGGTTATGTTCATCATCACTGATTTTGTGACTCTCTGGTAAGCTATATGTCTGTATTCAGCTTGTTTTTTTAATTGTACTTTCAAAAATATTTTAAATATTCCTCATCATGAAAAATGTCTGCTTATTATTTCTGAGTAGATTTTCCATCACATGAAAAAATGCAATCTTACCCTCCCAGTACTTCTAAAAAATTCAAACCTATTGTATTTTACTATATTTTATTGCCAGGTTCCTTGCAACAATGAAGAGACAAAGCATGCTTCTCAGAAATTAATTAATCTCTACTTCAGTAACACTGAAGTAATATAACCGTTGTGTGAATAGGATAGAGATCATTACCCCACCCAGCCCAATTATTTTATTAACCTGTTTGGCACTGTGCGCCTCTTGTTGCAAAGAACCAGAAATGCTGATCACATTGGTAATCTGAATGTCAGCCCTACTCTTGAATGGCATATTAATGAGCTTCCAGGGATAACAAATCCCAAGCAGCCTGTTAAAAGCCCTTTTCATGATCTGTGGTCTGCAGTGTGCTGTGAGCTGGAAGTCAACCATTTCCTTATATGCCCCACCTTCGGATGCATCTGTGCCTTGGCCCAAGTTATGCAGCATTGGGCACTCAGATGCATATCTATCTGTTGAAAATGGCCAGGGCTTACACTGAAGCTACTACAACAAGGAGTCCTTGTGGCACCCTAGAAACTAACAAATTTATTTGGGCATAAGCTGTCATGGGCTAAAACCCACATACAGGCTAACATGGCTACCACTCTGAAAATTGAAGCTGCTACTTACTTTTAAATCACCTTTCCTCAGCTGTGACTGTAGCCAAGAGCTCCTCCTCTGGATCCCAGTTAGTCAGGAAGGACCATGAATATAGCAATAGCCTGCATAACCTACAAAAAGCTGTGCCTCAAAGATGTGTAACATGTAAAGTAAGTGTGTGAAAACAGCTTATAAAGGTGCCAGTTTTGGGGTTATGTCTGCCAATTTATGAATTTAATTTTGTTGTGTATCCTGTATGATTGTACCCGGCATTGTGGTCTAAGACCTCCATTTTATATCTAAAAAGAAAAGGAGTACTTGTGGCACCTTCGAGACTAACAAATTTATTTGAGCATAAGCTTTCGTGAGCTACAGCTCACTTCATCCGATGACGTGAGCTGTAGCTCACGAAAGTTTATGCTCAAATAAATTTGTTAGTCTCGAAGGTGCCACAAGTACTCCTTTTCTTTTTGTGAATACAGACTAACACGGCTGCTACTCTGAAACCTGTCATTTTGTATCTAACGCTACTTTGCACCATGTGTTGAGCTCAAGTATGGGTAGCTGTCTGAGGGATATAACAGGGTTGGTAAAAGAGGAGTGGTGGGTTTTTGTTTTTGTTCTCTT
Organism: Lepidochelys kempii; assembly: GCF_965140285.1. NCBI lineage: Eukaryota > Metazoa > Chordata > Testudines > Cheloniidae > Lepidochelys > Lepidochelys kempii. The sequence goes on from NC_136380.1 coordinate 184,021,214, forward strand.
CTCACATTGGGAAGACCTAATACAGGAAATAATCTAGCAAACTCCGAAAAATAATTCATTTGCTAATGACTCTCACTGACCTTACCACCCCTGATTCAAACAATGGGTGTTGTGAATGTGAACCAGCATGACTGAGGTATGAGCTTTCACACTAGGGGATTGTGACAAGACAATGTTTATAAGCAGAAGGGCTTCTGTCTGCATGAGGTTGACCACTGCCAGCAGCAAGAGGGTCTTGCTTCAAAGGAGCCAAGGGAATCTCCTCCTAACATGAACATGGACAGACCTCAGACCCAAACCTGAGGGATGAGATCAGTGTAAGGGGGGTATGTAATTCTCATGCTTTCTGTTTCATGTACTATGTGCAGGCTAATAATGTGAGAGGATTCCATGTTTCTAAAACTAAACTGGATCTTTATTAAGAGAACTATTTTTACAGAAGCACTGCAATTACAGCTACTATTCCAGCCACATGTTCATAGACTGGCTTCCAGTTCCCTCCTCCAAACTCCTCCCTCCAAGTTCCATCTAGGTTGCTACATTTTCTAAGAGCTCTGTGTGTGTGAGAGAGACAGACAGACAGACAACTACAGTTCCAAAATGAGGATGATAGCTCATGTTCTGGCCTACTTCATGTTACCACTACTCTCACCATTACAATTGGCTGGCCACAGCCTCAAATGTGTGCTTCCCTTTTGGTGCCTATGACCCTTGCCCTAGCTAAATGGAGGCCACCACTGAGAATTCTCCCTCCATTTGAACGTGGTGTGGATGAGAAGGAGATAGTCATGTTGTATTTAACTGTTTTTGGTTCTCAAAATGTGTGATGCAACATTAACTCCACAACCACGCCTTGCATGTCACAATGGGTACTTTCATCAGTGGATCTCTCAGATTTCTAATTTAAAAGCTCAGGAATCAGATATATCTTTCCTTTGTAACTTAAATCCCGAATAAATTTACTTAAGTTGACTGAGAAAGCAGAAAAAAATAATTATTTTTTGATTATAGAAAAATTGTGCATTTTTTGTCTTTGCATGTACTAATACGAATTAAATACCAGACTGCTTTAAAGGAAGTGCTGTCGAAGAAATAATGGAATGAAATTCACTCCCTGTGCAGAGGGCCAACACAAGGGTAGTCTGCTGACACAGAAGCCACATACAAGTGCCTTCTCACCCTTTGTGTTCTGCAGAAATGGCCTTCATGCTGGCCTGCCACAGGCCAAAATGGAAACACATTTTGAATTCTAGAAGATAAATCTAGTTGGAAAATATGGGAGAAATGATTCTTACTAGAAAACTAAAATTGTGTTGAGTTTTCTTAGGTGACTTTTTAGCAACCTGCTACTCACATTTTGTCATAGCAAGAGATGACAGTACAGCTTTTTATTTCTCAGTACATTGATATTTTGAGAAATATATTTCCCATTTTATGAGCTTTATTAATTTATCACCAATCTTAATATATTTAGCTATTCTAAGTGTTTTTAATCTCAAACTCAATAGTCAGAAAGATCCTACATAATTGTCTCTCTGAAACTCCTATTAGAGATTTATGGACAATAACTGAGAGCATCATCAGCTACGCTCAGTGGTTAAAATGTCAATTGACCAAAAATAAGTAAATTAGAAAGTCAGTTAGCATTATTTTCCAAGTAAAATGCTATATGTCTTTTTCTCTTTTTGGTTATGGGAGGGCAAGGATACCATTTTATGCTCTAAAGCCCTCATCCAAGGACCACTTAAATCAGTGGGGGTCTTCCCATTATCTGCAATGAACTTTGGACCAGGTCCTAATTGTGTCTCCATTGTCAGACCTGATCCAGCAAAACATTTAAGTATGTGCTTAACTATATACATGTAAGTTATCCTTCTGACTTCATGTTATTACAGTTGAATTCAGTAAGTATAGCAGTCGTGTGTACATCAACACTGGCATGCCTTCCCACTCATGAATGTGTGAAGAGAGGTCAAAGCCTTGTTGAACAAATTGAATGATTCACTGCTCCACCTGTGGTACGGGTTCCAGGTGAATCTTTTAGGACAGAGCCCAGACAATCTGGATAACACACTATTAGGAGGTAAGCCCTTGCTTACAGGGCTTTGGAGCAGAGCCCAGAGCTGGAGCGCAGAGCAGCTCCAGATCAGTGGAGCTGCAGGTTTTTGCCTGGAGCTGGAGCAGAGCCGGAGCACAGCTCCAAAGCCCTGCTTGCTTGTTTGGCCGGATTTTTTAATTTTAATTTAATTTATTTTTAATATGTGGTGGGTCCAATACACATCTGTGGAACTGCAGTTCCCTACTTAGTTAAAATTTCATTGGGCTAGATTATGTGGCCCTTAATCTTGTTTATGGACACTTATGTGAGTAGACTCACTGAAATCATTGGCACTAATTGTGTAAATAACTGTTCATCAATATGAGGAAGAGGTTCAAAATCTGGTCCATTGTTTACCATTAGAATTGGTCAGCCTTGGGCCATGCATTTCAACTTTTATCAATATTTTATTTACATGTCTGACTAACAAATCCTCTTTTGTGCATGTTTTAGGTCTTGATAGGGTCATGCCTAAGTACAGTTATGAAAGAAGTGAGTTGTCCAAAATACGTATGTTCAGATGTTGTTAAGATCTAAATGATCTTTCCACAGATGCAGCTTTCTTGATTACGATCATACTAGTAGTATTGTTAAATCTTATATCATGTTCATATTATTGTTCATGCCATATGTTTGTGCATATTAAAAATATATCCATGTATTTTGTAATCATTTAAACTTAAAACATATTTTTGGTAACATATGGTGTGTGTGTGTATAAGAAAGAGAGAGTGAGTTGCTGTTGCTTTACATTTTTTCAGCAGATCTGAGAATGGCTTGTTGAAACTTTGAAGTTCTTAGGTTGCTGGAAGGGACAGAGGAGCTGAGTGGAGAGAACAGAAACAAATCTGGTTTGGGTTGCTTCTAGATGAGAGAAGGATGGAAATGGTGAAGCTATGCTTGGTCTGGTTTCAATAATTTTATAACATATATTCTAATAATCAACAAATATTAGAATATATACTGTACATAAATAACTCCAAATATAGTAAAATAAATTAAATTATATGAAAGAAATTAACACTAAGAATAGTAATTTAAATTAATATTAGTTTTCTATTCTATTTACATTTTTACACTGTCCCTTTCATTGTGGCATCTGAACACTCAAGGTTATAGTATTAAACAATTGTTAAATATTTAAAATTCAGTAACAGTATATAATAATATAGGCCTTGATCCTGCAAAAGGTTATACCTGGGCATACAGTTCCTCTAGCTTGGAGTCCCGGTGCTTGTGACTCCATAAGAAAGTAATCGTTTGCCTTGGCATAGTTAAAAAGAATATCAGAATAAATAGAATAGAATAAATATAAATAAATAGAATGTCAGAAACACTAATTACTTTTCCCACTAATTATTCACTAGACAGGAGAAAGGGAGGTTTGTGTCCAAAGTACAAGAAAAAACTGTCAACTAACAGCTCTCTAATGGGTTGAATAACAAGGCTGGCTGTACCAATTCCAACCCATTTTAACCACTTCAGCTGTGGCAATTTGGTCATAACCCTGTCTTCTCTGTTGTGTCACTATGCTCACTGAAACACAGCTGGAAGTCTGCAATGCCACCATGAGTTCTGTGGATCTTAGTCATTTCTGTAACTGTGACTCGTCTTGGCTCATTCACACATAGCATGCCTGAGCCACTGTGAAACAATTCATTTTAGTTGATGGAGTAATCTTGTCAGGCTAGAAGTGTAGTTCTGTTTAACAATTATATTAATATTTTTGACTTTCTGCTTGTTTATAACATAAGTTAAGAACATTTTAGGGTAGTTCTTCATATTCTTCTCAACTGGGGAAAAAGAGGTCAAGGAAAAATAATGGGTTTCATTTACAGAATGTTGTCGTTTCTGCAAAATATTTGCCATTTTTCAATTCAGGATTTCCACTGAAGTGACTGAACAGTCATCTAAAATGCAAGGGTTTAAACTAAGTGTCCGCAAATTATATGGCAATAAATTGCTACTTCTGGTAATCTACCTTCTGAGCTTCATCACAAATCTACATTTCTCAGTTCACTCCTAAGAGAACCTTGCGTCAAGGAGGCATTGCTTTGAAAGTTAAGGTGTATGAGAATCCATGTATAGTTATTCATATGCTATTGGTATGGATCCATTGTATTATCCTGGATAAATAAAAAACAACTTAGTAAAGAATACATTATAGGAGATATGTTTATGAATTCACAAATTTATGAATTATTGATTATGAGTATCAAAGCAGAAAGAAAATTATAGCCAGGGGAAAAGATGATTTGAAAAATTATTTTCCCTCAAAGTGCTTCATAAAAACAGTATCAATAATTACAAAAAAGATAAGTATGCATGTCATCTAATAAAGAATTAGGAAAGAAATATAATCAAACCAGAAGATCTGATCTGCATTGCTGAGTGTTGTTGAGACATCTGGTGTACATGAAAATGCATGCGTCTGTGGAAAATGTACATAGATATCTGACAAAAAGAAAAGGAGTACTTGTGGCACCTTAGAGACTAACCAATTTATTTGAGCATAAGCTTTTGTGAGCTACAGCTCACTTCATCGGGTGCATCCGATGAAGTGAGCTGTAGCTCACGAAAGCTTATGCTCAAATAAATTGGTTAGTCTCTAAGGTGCCACAAGTATTCCTTTTCTTTTTGCGAATACAGACTAACACGGCTGTTACTCTGAAACCTGTAGATATTTTGACAGGATAGCAAGGCAGGATATTAAAACACAGAATGTAAGAAAATACATTAAGAACCCCTTTAATTAGGAGAAAGAAGAAGATTCATGTTTGAACAGACATGTACGGAGGAAAATTTAAAAAAAAATAAAAATAAAATGTTAATTCCTCCAAGAATCTGAATCTGAAGGGAGGCGATAAAAATTAGAAATCTCTGTACTCAGTGAATGATGGATAGCTATTCTACACATAGTTTTTATGGTTTAATATTATTATTTATTTAGGTGCAAAATAATCACAGTAGGCAGAAATCAGTGACAGGTCAAAAGAGAATTCTCACAGATTAATAAAGCAACTTCATAAATATACAAATCAAAGACTAGATTTACATAATTACTTTTCCTTATAACCTATTCTAATCTGTTTTGTGTAACTCTTCTCTTTTAAAGGTACATTGCCAAGTACTCTTTAAAATATAGGCTATAATTTTTTATACCATCCCAGAAGCTTGCAAATAATCACATTTTCCTTAACTTTATCTTTGGCAATTTTTAAAAACCAACATTTTTAGTAGAGGTGATGTTAACCTACTTATGTTTTAGTTCTTTACTTTCTTCTTGTACTTCCATTTAGCATCTTTGATGGAAACACTTTTCTGGAATGGAGTTTTTTAACTTTTGTTCTTCATCTGGCTCACGCTAAAGAATCACAATAGGACTCAAACTGAGTTATGTTTAGGCAGTGGCTGCCACTCTCTTAGATCTTGTCTACATTACAAGTTGCACCATTTTAACTAAGGCCTGGTCTACACTAGGAAATTACATAGATATCCACACCCCTGAGAGAGACAGCTGAACTGACCTAACCACCAATATAAACAGCTGTAAGTTGACAGAAGACTTCTTCCGTCAATCCAGCTACCACCTCTCAGGGAGGTGGATTACCTACGCTAATCAAAGAAGCCCTCCTGTCAATGTAGGTAGGGTCTACACTGAAGTGCTACAGCAATGCAGCTGCATCACTGCAGCATTTTAAATGTATACATACCCTAAAAGTGCGTTTAAATTTAATGTAATTAAGCTGGTGCAAACCCTTCTGTGAACATTCTTAAATTGATTTATACCTGGTTTATGTCAATTTAGCTTGAATGGATTCCTCTCTAATTTTAGCTAACTTGATTTAAAAACAGATTTTAATTTAAACTGGTACAATTTAGATAAAGATTTAGTTGGTTAGTTATGTAATAAAGCTAAAAGTCCTGACATAGTTAAGAATAGTGTTAAGAAGTGTTAAGGTTATTATAATATACCACTCTCTGGCATAGGCACCTATCTAATAATTATCCATATAACTCATCCCTTTCACACTTCGCGCAATAACACTCAATAACACTGTTCAAACGTATGCATGAATGACTAAAAGTTAAGCCAGGATTGACTAGGAGAAGCTAGGGGTGAGGTGGGGGTGAGAAAAAGAACAGATAAGTTTATTGCTTGGTTTCCTAGTCGAGTCTCCTGAAAAGAAACCCACTGAATCTATTCCCTAGATCATTCTGCTATCAGAAGGGAGGACTTTCTCATAAAATATGCTTTCAGAAATTTGAGCAGATCCTGTAATAACGAAACTCTCGTTTCTACATATTTTTCTCTATATATGAAGGGCTGATGGCTCTTTGGGAAAAAATAAAATAAGCAATTCCAATTATTTGACATCTACTTTTTGGGTTTTGGGGTTTTGTGGTTGGATATCGTACAAGGTATTGTTCTCCATATCTTGTATTTAGTGGGTCACAGAACAATATTTTTCTCAATAAAATGCTGAACTACCTAATATAAAAAATCCATCAGCCTGTTATTAAATGTATGAAATGGAAGGACAGACTAAGGCAAAGAAACAGAATGTCAGAACAAATTGTGACTTTACAATTTGAGCCTGGTAGCTCACCAGAGGTCCTCCTCAGGACCAATTCATCTTAAAATGTGCACTGTCTTTGAAGTAATACCACACGACGGCTGTGCCTGTACCAGTAGCTCTGATCAAAAACTGTAAATCTTTTTGTCACCATGTATTGTGTGGAGCAATCAATCTCAATCCCTTGGGACATGAACTTTGTGAAAAAGTGTGCTTCATCCCCAGTAAAGGGAGTAGTAAATCAGTTTCAAATTGATGTTTTGTCTGGGGTAAAGAAAAGGGTTCAGCATATAAAGTTTATCCATTTTGAAAAATGTGCTGAATAATATAATGATTTGTTAGGGGGAATATTTTCTGCATCATTAATATTTCACAACACTGTATTAAAAAAAAGACTGAGGAGCTTTTGGTATTGTATGCTGAGCACAATACACTTTTTCTTAGATATATTCAATACTCTATTGATTTAGCAATTTTATTTATGCCATATTACTTTTACTTTGCTTCCCCCCCCCACCTTTTGCTTACCTCTGATTTAATATATTATCGGCTTTGAGAAGGAATGTTGAAATAATTACAAGTAGTGATTAATTTTCTGTACATCTACCATAACTAAGTGAGATGAGTAAGGGTGAAATATGTTCTTCCAACTCCTCACTTCCGTATTCATTGTCTCTCACTCATCTCTAAGAGTGACCCAGATGCGATAGATACATGAATGTAAAAGTTTAGTGATATATGAACCTTTTAATTATTTTTTAAAAAAGCTCTTTTTGTTAATTATAATTGTTTAATTATCTTTTTAAAAAGCTATAAGGTGGATAGAAAGTTGGCTAGATTGTCGGGCTCAACAGGTAGTGATCAATGGCTCCATGTCTAGTTGGCAGCCGGTATCAAGTGGAGTGCCCCAAGGGTCAGTCCTGGGGCCTGTTTTGTTCAATATCTTCATAAATGATCTGGAGGATGGTGTGGATTGCACCCTCAGCAAGTTTGCAGATGACACTAAACTGGGAGGAGTGGTAGATACGCTGGAGGGTAGGGATAGGATACAGAGGGACCTAGACAAATTGGAGGATTGGGCCAAAAGAAATCTGATGAGGTTCAACAAGGACAAGTGCAGAGTCCTGCACTTAGGACGGAAGAATCCAATGCACCGCTACAGACTAGGGACTGAATGGCTCGGCAGCAGTTCTGCAGAAAAGGACCTAGGGGTTACAGTGGATGAGAATCTGGATATGAGTCAGCAGTGTGCCCTTGTTGCCAAGAAGGCCAATGGCATTTTTGGATGTATAAGTAGGGGCATTGCCAGCAGATCGAGGGACGTGATCGTTCCCCTCTGTTCGACACTGATGAGGCCTCATCTGGAGTACTGTGTCCAGTTTTGTGCCCCACACTACAAGAAGGATGTGGAAAAATTGGAAAGAGTCCAGCAGAGGGCAACAAAAAAGAATGAGAGAAGAATGAGGGGGGATTTGATAGCTGCTTTCAACTACCTGAAAGGGGGTTCCAAAGAGGATGGCTCTAGACTGTTCTCAGTGGTAGCAGATGACAGAACAATGGTCTCAAGTTGCAGTGGGGGAGATTTAGGTTGGATATTAGGAAAAAAAAATTCACTAGGAGGGTGGTGAAACACTGGAATGCGTTACCTAGGGAGGTGGTGGAATCTCCTTCCTTAGAAGTTTTTAAGGTCAGTCTTGACAAAGCCCTGGCTGGGATGATTTAATTGGGGATTGGTTCTGCTTTGAGCAGGGGGTTGGACTCGATGACCTCCTGAGTTCTCTTCCAACCCTGATATTCCATGATTCTATGTTTAACTATTATTTTCTATCACAGCAAAATAAAGTGAAACTGACATTACAAATACTAAAATATTCACTTTGGTATTTGTTTAATCTGTACATGAAAACATCCTTTCACCTCTTAACATAATCAACTTTTCTTTATGGCAGGGGTGGGCAAACTTTTTGGCCAGAGGGCCACATCAGGGTTGCAAAACTGTATAGAGGACCAGGTAGGGAAGGTTGTGCTTCCGCAAACAGCCTGGCCCCCACCGCCTATCCGCCCTCTCCCACTTCCCCTCCCCCAACTGTCCCCCTCAGAACTCCTGACCCATCCAACCCCCCGGCTCCTTGTCCCCTGACCGCCCCCTCCTGGGACCCCTGCCCCAACTGCCCCCGTGGGACCCCACCCCCATCCAACCCCCCTGTTCCCCATCCCCTCACTGTCCCAACCCCTATCCACACCCCCACCCCCTGACAGGCACCCCAGGACCCAACCCCATATCCATCACCCCGTTCTCCCTGTCCTCTGAGTGTTCCAACCCCTATCCACTCCCCCGCCCCTGGCAGTCCCCTGGGACTCCCATGTCTATCCAACCCCCCCTGCTCCCCATCCCATGACTGCCCCCCCCAGAACCTCTGTCCCATCCAACCACTCCCTGCTCCCTGTCCCCTGACTGCCCCCCAGGATCTTCTGCCCCTTATCCAACCCCCCCGCTCCCCACCCCCTTACCATGCTGCTCAGAGCAGCAGGAGCTCACAGCCCCACCAGAGCCAGCCTGCCCCCCGCGCTGCCTGGGAGGAACGGCAGGGCAGAGCGCTGGCGTCGCTGCGGGGGAGGGAGCTCAAGGGCCAGGCAGGACAGTCCAGCAGTCTGGATGTGGCCCGCGGGCTGTAGTTTGCCCACCTCTGCATTATGGATAACATCAACATCTCTGATCCATCCTTAATACTAACAACACCTTCTCCTTATACTATTCAAAAATAATTGTTTCTCTCTTTATAGATTTGACAGATATTGCCACCACATGTAGTATCATTGGGTAAACTGTATTAAGTTAATGTATCACTGTAGGCCAGGTACTGTATGTATGATTGTGTTCTGCTCCATGGGGGAAGGCTACCACAGTTCTTCTAGGAACTATAACAGTGGCAGGTAATTCGGGTGAATCACTGACACTGAATACTTCTAGAGAAGTAGAACCCCTGGGGAGGTCCAGATATACTGCTTCAAACTGGCTTTCAGACACTAGAAAAACAAAGAAAGGGCTTTTGCTTTAAAAACGCTGTGTTTAAACTGACTCCGCCTTCTTTCTTATCTAGCAAAGGACACAACCTTCTGTCAAAGGGCTCCAACCCTTGCAGGAGGGTGGGAACGACTTTGTCCTACCAGGGTTCCATAAGACTAATGGGTGACATCTGACAAGTGTTTAGTATGCATATACAAACTTTTATTGGTGTATATTTGTTTTTCTGTAGTGTGTTTGCCTTTAAAATAGAGGTGCTTGCTTAGAAAGACCTGTGTGGTAACTTGTAACTGCTGGTATTATCCTGTTCATAGCCCTTGGAGAGAAAAGAAGGCACAGGTGCTGGCCTTTAGGCTCAGTAGGGTTATCAAAAGCCAGAGAGCTGTGCAGCCTTAAAACCTTGGTGAGGAGGAAGAGAGCTGTGGATCTCCACATAAGAGACGTGGTGTCTGGGAACTGGAAACCTGAAGTGGATTTCCTCATTGGTCATGGTGAGGGAAACATAGGTGCAGTTACCCTGAAGCTGTGACAATATTATTAAAGTTTTTCTTTTCTCCTTGGGATTGCCTTTTCCCTCTAAACTACTGCTCCTGTTTCCTTACATCTGACTTATTCATTGCTCTTTTTCCTGCTGTAACATTAAGATTTCTTTGTCTTTCCTATCTTGTTGTGTTCATGATGCCTGTTTTCTTTTTAAAATATTTGCTATTAATGTTTTATTTGCAAATAAGATTCTTGGGATAAGAATGAAACCCCCTTTTCAAAGGCAACACATACTTCAACACATTCTTTTCTGCTCTGCATATGGGCCTCTTCCTACCAAGGGTCCTAAAGGTAAACACTAATCAACAGGGCATATCAGATTAAAACCACCACCACGACTGCAAAATCCAAGCCAATAATGTTAGAGGTAACTTCAAGGAGAATTAGTGCAGAATTATGGGTCAGCTGTATGGTATATAATACCATCTTCCTAAACCTTAGGACTGCAGTGAAGTTTTGTTTACTAAGTCTGGAGATGAATAGAATTTTGGGATGACTAGATACAAACTTTCAGCTTTGATTATACAGTCACTGTAAACAATAAGTAAACAAATGTGTTCTGTATTCCTTTATTAAGGTATGCTGTGCCCTATATCTCAACCACAAACTTTTATCTTATATTGTTGTTCTTACTCTGGTGTTTTAGATAAATCTAATGAACATAAGTTATAAAATAAAATATTTAATGCTAACAATGTTAGAGAATTTAGGATTGCCTAAATGTCTAACTCTACTTCTTTCCATTTGTCTCTTCTCACTCCCTCTATGTGTACATTTGTTTGTATTAATTCCAGTTGACACTGACAAATGATTCTTGCCATTGCATCTATGATAACATGCTCATCAAAATTAATTATCATATGTTCATGCTAGTGTGGAAAAATGAAAAATTTCTAAAATAATAACCATTTCTGATTTTAATATCTTATTAAAATAAAATACATCAACAGTTTTACACTAAATAATCAGACAATGGACATTCAAAGGAACAAGACACATTGGTTAAAATATGTATGATTAAATTAATCATATTTGTTGCTTAGGAACTCTAGAAATTAAATTTTTTCAAACTATTACACTTTTCAACATATTTTTTTTAAAATAATCAGATTTTTCTTTATCCTTCCCAACATTTATGAAACATAACACCTGTTTTCATTTTTTTTTTAAAGTGGACATATTGTCCTTTCTCGGTTTAAAATGTGCCTAGGTCCTTTATTTTATTTAAAGTACATTTACAGCTCATGACAGTTCTCAGTGGCAGGAGTGGAGAGAGAAATTCTCTATGCATAAAATATCTATGCCATGGGCGACTGCAGTACTGACTTCCCAAAACTGCCCCACTGTTACATCCTAATCTTGGTTTCAAGTAATTAACAATAGGTATGAGAATGCAGTTTCACATCCAAGCAATGCACATATTTTCTGTTTAATACCTTACCCTAGTTGGCACTCTTTTTTTTTGTTTTTGTACGTTGTCTAAATATTGAAATGGTAATTAAACTAAACAGCTTCTCTCTGCAACACCAATAGTTTGGCCATACAGGCTAAAACTGAAACATGTGACTACAACACTGCAGGGATTCCATGAAGGTAGATCACTTTGATGGACAGAGGCCAAAGTTTGTAAACAACCTTGAGATCCTTGAGAACAGTGGTTCTCAACCCAGAGTATGTGTACTGCTGGCAGTACGCCGAGGTCTTCCAGAGGGTACATTGACTCATCTAGATATTTGCCTAGTTTTACAACAGGCTCCATAAAAAAACACTAGCGAAGTCAGCACAAACAAAAATTTCATACAATGACTTGTTTATACTGCTCTTATACTATATGCTGAAGTTTATATTTATATACAATATTTATATTCCAGTTGATTTATTTGATAATTATATGGTATAAATGAGAAAGAAAGCATTTTTTCAGTAATAGTGTGCTGTGACACTTCTGTATTTTTATGTGTGATTCTGTAGATTTTAAGTAAGGTGAAACTTGGGGTACTCAAGACAAATCGGATTCCTGAAAGGGGTTACAGTAGTCTGGAAAGGTTGAGAGCCACTGCTTTAGAATGTAAGGTGCTAAATAAATGAAGTAAACTGCTATAATTTGATGCTAGTTTTGTTACTATCTACATAGAGCAATAATATTTTGGCAAGTAGATCTTCACTGTTTAATCTGTTAACTAAGAATAACATTTTCAAAAGTGGAAATCCAGCAGCTGCCAAAAGAGAGCTTTCTACCAGACTTGAGTTTCCAAAATAGACATGCTGTTTATCAATTTTTAATATTTGTTTATGGCCATTTTTGCCCATTTTTCACTTGTAAGAATTCTAGAGAGCAGTGTCTAAATTCAGGTTAATACACCGGCAGTAAAGATCTGCTAATGCAATTGTTAAAATCCTGTGAAAGGAGTGTGGGATTTTTACGCTTTGTTTGTATTTGGGTGGCTGGATGAGGTTGTTTCAGTGGAGGAAGAGATTGGATATAGTTTATTAAGACTTCCTAAAAGCTTTTGATGAACTTTTTTTTAAACCTTCCACCACCAATTGTCCACCTCTGTCCTCATACCCCATGTTATAATCCTGTGAGTTAGTTCTCATTATGATATAAACCTAACCATATATCAACAAAAACACATTCTAAAATTAAATATCCATGTAATTAATTCAAAATCATTAACACTCAATCACTCTGTTGTTTGTGAGGTGTTGTTCTTATGTTTGTAAATTCCATGTCTTCCATAGATTCTCAAACCAGAAGGGACCATTATAATCTGACCTCCTGTGCCACACACATAATTTTGTCCTGTGAATCCTATGTTAAATCACCATGCATATCTTTGCATCTATATAAATTATATTCTTAGCACTGCACATATTTAACATTTTTTCCATTCTATCTACAGCCAGCTGAAGGCAGACATTTTCTCCTAATCTGACAGAAAATGGTGAATATTATCAGATAGAAACCCATATTAATTTATCTCCAGCAGTTTTAGATGTAATTTTTGTCATCAGCCTTTAGTACACTTAAATGAATAACTGATGAATCTGACTTTGGGGAGCGATAATGGATATTCTATCAATCTTTTTGCAGTCTAGTGGCTGGAGATCTGGAAAGCGGATAGAACAGGACACACCATGATCTCCCTCAGCGCCCCCTGCCCCCCAGTACAGAGTAAGTGCTGCAGCTGCTCTGGGATTCAATGGTTCTCAGTTCAAGTCCCCTTATGGACAGATTCTCATGCAATTAGTGGTTCTAATAGCCCTGTGTTCAGGCTGCAGTGGTGTGTCATGAATAGTAATTAAATTAAATTTAAAATGATTAAAGTTAAAGGGGAGACATGGGAATTTGCCCCATGGCCTGTAATAAGCCCCTTGCCTCTCTCCTCTACAAGGGGTATGTGTGCTTATGTGAGGTGGGTGATTGTGTTATATCAGTTAATTTAAACAAACAATTTCTTATAACTCAAGCACTTGCAAATAAAAATGGCACAATTAGTGCAACAGGCTTCAGATGTTTATATATAGTTCCTAAAACAGAATATACTACCCGTACTGACTTCTTGGGGTGAGGAAAAGACCTTAAAGGGGGGCTCTGATAGTGTTCACTACTGTTGCAGTGGCAGGGAGCAATTACTTGTAAACTGGTGTGATAAATTGTCTGATTTTGTAAATATATGCTCTTTGGAGAATTTGCTTGTTTTTCAATTCTAGGGATTTCTATGGTAAGAATTATTTAGCAGAACCCACAGAGGAGATGAACTATATCAAAGAGAGGGAAATCACTCCAGTTCTTCCTACAATCAGATAAAACTCATTGTTTTATCAGTATCAGTAAATCTAAGGGCAAAGCACTGTTACCTTGTAAGTTCTGAGAGGTGATTAATTCTCAGACATCACAGTCGGGGAAGTATATACCATTGTGGTCTCAAATTATAAGATAAGATTAGAAAGGGCATTTTTCTGAAGTAAGAAAATATTTTATTTTTGGATTATAGGATTCTTGGAACAGGCTTTAGGAGGGGCAGATTAACTGCAATGTTTCTTTATAGTTTGTTTTTTAGAAAGTGAGATTTGCCATAACTGTAAGGTACAGTTTTCCTCCTTTTTACTTTTGCAGCTCTGTAGATTGACTGCAGATACTGTATATGAGAGTGAATTGTATTATTTTCTCATTTATGCATCAACAATCTTAGCTATAGTCCAGTTCAAAATCTTTATTGCTGCAGATGATGCACAAACTAGAAGATCATAACTTGACTTTCAAATCCCAGGTTGAATTTGCACAATTGAAAATTAGAGAAAAAATGTTTTACTTGTACACTGAGAAAATCTGAGCTGAAAACTAATACACAACAATCACTCGTATGCCACCAATAGAAATACACTAATTCTGTTCAAATATCTGTTGTTGCTTAGACTGTGGATTTGTATTGATGCTCCTCTTCATCTAATCTTTTGTTTCCCTCTTTTCTATATTTGAATGTTTAAGCTATAATGAATCCCATGACTTTTCTTGTCAGCACATTTGTGACCTTTCATGGAGAACAGAAGCAGGGAAGGGAAGGAACACATACAGGTTTTAGTTAATTTTAGGCTTAAATTAGAATTTTGCTACATTAATAAAACCTTTCTTTACCCCCGCTCAAATGTATTTCCATTATAACTACATTTTGATCTTTTAGTGTAACATGGTTACACAAATATTAGTGATTTGTCATGTCCCTTAAAATCTTTAAAAGTGTTGGTGTTAGCATGCAGAAGAAATTCTTTATCAATCACCCAATATATTTGATAGTTTTGAGGTGCTGCCTTTGAACTATATATAGTTAAATAGGGAATTGCATCAATTTTCCATATTGTTTAAGACATGTCAGACAAAAGAATAGATCTAAAATTTAAGGGTACCATTTAAAAAAAGAAAACTGTGAAATCCCAAAGCAATGTGGACAAATCATTTTATTTGTCCGTAGTTCACAGAAATAGCTTTGGGCTAGACTCTCACTGAGTAGTGCCTTAATCAACAAGTAGTCCCATTCATTTCACTAAGACTTCTTGGGAAGTACTATTCACTCTGAGTAAGGGGTATCGGAATCTGGCTTGTGGTGAAGACTGTGTATTACATCGCTTTTGGATAAGATTTACCTTTAACGTTTCAGTTTGGATGCAGGATGGAGGGAGAATCTTGAATGTGCTGGAAATTAGAGGAAAAACAAAAAGCATCATATATCCAGATTGCTACTTTTTTTTAAAGTGAACATTTATAGCTAAGAAAAGACATTTCCTTCCAGCCCAATTTGATTTTTTTTCTATATCAAGATTACACCTAATAAATGTACATGTCCTTTTAACCATAAAATTGCTAGATATCAAATTAGAATACAGCAAGGACAGGCAGCATCAATGTTCCCTCTAATTTTTGACAGGCTGTGTGCGCAAAAAATTTCTTCTGTGCAAATTGTTGTGCTTCTGTGTGAATTTTTGTGTGTGCGGTGTTTCGCAATGTGCACAGGGTTTAGGATCTGTGTGTGCGTGCACACGCGCACAGCTTAGAGGGAACAGTGGGCAGCATTATACAAATGTGTAAATTTAGTAAGAATATGAAAATGAATTTATCATTGTTTTTACTATTGTGTGACTCTTGCTGTGAAAGAATTCCAGAAAGAAAGAATACTAATGTGTAAATGTAAGAAAACTTGCTTTTTCATTTTTAAAGTGTATGTATTTATATATACTAAAGGCATGCTTACGCAGTGTACTTTGGGGGGGTGATTTCTAAAGCACTCTAACATGTTGCACACTAATTGTTTTTTTGGACCATGCTGGTATGCACTAAAATTTCCCTAGCACACTTTAACATAGTGCTGAAACAGTACTATGTTGAAGTACACTAGGGCAGTGCTACTCAAAGCGGTGGTCCGCGGATCGGCACGCCTGCCGGTCTGCGCGCACATTGGAAAAAAATATCGCCAGTCCCCCACATCCGATAGCTTGAGAAGCACTGCACTAGGGAACTTTTAGTGAGGACCAGCATGGTCCACATGGACCAATTAGTGTGCAGCACGGTAGTTTGCTATAGAAATCGTACTCCAGTAGTGTGTATCGCTATAACATCTAGACAAGCTCTAAGACTCTTAATTTTACAGCATTAAGAATACTGTAGATGATCAGCATAGTTACGCGAGTTGAGAAAATTTAGTTAGTATTTGACTAAAATTATTGTTTACAGTGTGTTAATATTGTAAACATAGGTAGTTAGCAAATTCACATTCCAAAACATTTACGGAATCATAGAAATGTGCGGCTAGAAGGGACTTAGAGAGGTCATCTAGTCCATTTCCTTCACACTGAGGCAGGACCAAGTACACCTAGACTATCCCTGACAGCTGTCTAACTTGTTCTTGGAAACGTCCAAAAAAGGAGTATATGTAATTTCATGCAAATTGCATATAAACTGTGAGCCTGACTATGGTCTGGCAGCACCGTAGCATCAACTAAACAGTAATCCCAAGTTTCTGATTCACCCTGTTTAGGTTAATGTATATGTTATCACAGTTATTTCCTTAGACCAAAAACTATCAGTGCCAACAAAAGACAGAAAATCGCTAAGGCTGTGTATACACTGCATGTTTCTTTCAGGGGCATGTAGAGTATTTACTTAGGTAGCCCTCATCATGTGGATTAAGTACAAGGGTAGACAGTGAGGCCTGACTTAGGTGAGTAAAATACAGACACACCTGAATGTTAGGGGGCTTATTCCTTCACCCACTTACTTCCCTGGTCCTTCTCGCATGAACAGAGAGCAACAATACCCGAAGTCCAAAGGTGCAAACAATTCGATGTTTATTGGGGTGAACTTCCAGCAAGCATGATTCCAGTTTCCTTCCTTCCCAGCTCTGACACCACAGAGCCTTACACCTGTGTCCCTGTTCTCATTCCTACCCTTAGCCAAACATGATTCCAACTTCCTTACTCCCATTCCCTGTTCCCATTTCCCGCTTTAGCAAAACATGATTCCAATTTTCTTTCCCCCATTCCCTGTTCCCATCTCCCCCGCACACCCACCCCCTCCCACCCACACCCACTTCCTCATTGACTACAGATTATATAGTAAAACTTGAGTTCTGCTTAGCTATACCTTAACCAATCATTTCCCTGAAATTTAACTAACCAATCCTAACATATTGTAACATGATTATGTAACCAATTATATCCCACCACCTTAATTAGTTTACACCCAGCAAAATTAATTATACAGCAGACAGGAACAATCACAGAACCAGACAGAGATTATACAGACAAACAATAGCAAAGTGGGAACTATAATGACAAAACGATATAGAAGTGAGGATTTCACATCCCAGCTATTGATAAGTGAGTTCTTGCCAGACAGGATGCTATCAAACTAAGTTTTCTTTTACATTTTCTAGGCACTTCCCTTTCTCTGGAGGTGATAGGAGTACAATCCTGTCCTGATAGTGCCTAACAGCCCAATAGCACCTTATTTCAATGTGACTAGTTTGGAATGTGAGGATGTGACTATTCGCTTCCCAGCTTATGGCTGCCTGTGCTGCTTAGCCAAAGGCCTTAGCCTAAGAACAGGGCCTCAGACAGTCACAGTAAGAGAAGGCCCTTACACCAGCAGACAGTGATTTTGATTCTTTCTTTTATACCTCTATAATTAGCCAAGTGATAAGAATACACCTAAATTCTTAGAGTATAGGCCTTTACAGACAGGCCTGAATATCTATATCCTAACACTGAATGTTGTGTGTATCTCCCCAAGTACATACTCTATACAGCTCTCTACTGACCCAAGCTGTGCTTTCACGTCTACACTCCTTTTTTTTTTTTTAGCAAAAACAACGAGGAGTCCTTGTGGCACCTCACAGACTAACAAATTTATTTGGGCATAAGCTTTTATGAGCTACAGCTCACTTCATCAGATGGGTTCTAGCCCACAAAAGCTTATGCCCAGATAAATTTGTTAGTCTCTAAGGTGCCACAAGGACTCCTCATTGTTTTTGCTAATACAGACTAACACGGCTGCCACTCTGAAATTCCTTTTTTTAGCCATGTAGACCTGCTGCCTTCCAGTTGCTGCTGCGTTCCAGTTGCTGGAGCTCCCCACTGTCAGAGCCTGTCCTTGCTGCAATGAAAGGCTTCAGCAGTGGAGAGCTGCTTGAAGCCTTTTCCAGCTGCCTCTCCCCACCAGATCCTTTTACTGACGTGTACCTACACATCACAACTTTTCACTACAACTTGTAGTTACACATACCCAACACGCTGATGAAAGTGATGTGTAATGTAGACACAGCTTCAGTGTAAGAAATGGTTAAACAAATAATCAGCATCATTTGGTTCTTCACCACATTTTTCAGCCTTTCCTGCCTACATGGAATTATATAGATAATATAAATGGAAAAGCATATTTTACATAGTTCTTCATCACATAATTTGGTGTTGATGAAATGTATGTTTCTTAATACTCATCTTAAATTAGTTGAGTTTTTCTTTGATAGTTTTTCACAGTCTATTTCTTGTGCTTGCACTCTGCTTTGATAGAGGTCACAAAACTAACAAGGGCTGATGTTATGTTTCTGTAGCATGAATAGTACATGCTTCAGTGGGACAAGGGGCCAGCGTGGCAACACTGACACATCCTATTGGAACCGGATGGGTAGAAGGCTTTAAAAGGGGACAGCCCTGTGTGTGAAGCTCCCTTTTACATGGAGCAGGCTGAGGCAGCACCCACCTTTCCTCCCCTTTAGGTGGTGAAATACCAGGTGCTGTGGGCATTGCGCTAACTTCCCCGATTTAGGGGGGCTGGGAAGGAATTTTTCCCTTACCACCAGATTGGCCTAGGTGGAGTTGGGGTTTTCTTGCCTTCCCCACAGTGGGTCCGGGGAGGACTTTGTTGATGTGTGAAATGAAGGACGGTAGGCCACATGTCAAAATTCATTATATAAGTGTGGGGCGGATGTCCAGTGCAAGTACTCAGTAGGAAAGTTATATAGTGACCAGATAAATGTCTTGGAAAAGGATTTTAAAAGGGAGGTGTTCGTAAAAGGAATGGAATGAGGTGTGGGCTAGGGCTCCTATGATTGGTACGGCAGGGAACCAAGCCCCTTTCTTGTAGCCTACCTTAACCCTCATACGGGGGGTGGGGACGGATGGTAAAGTCCCAGCAATGGATTGGCTGGGGGACCTGGATGGAAAAAGAAGGGGGAGCTGGCGGAAGCCCCCAGGTAATTATTGAATGAACATGGAGTTACCTGCATTGTACACTTTTATGTGTCGGGAAGTTCCAGGCATCTAATAATAAAGTTGCAGCCTGATTAAAACCGTATCAAATATCTCTGTCCTGTCCTTTCACTATAGCTGGACAGTAGAATCAAAGAGAATGTAAAAGACATTTGTGTTGTGAGTATTACACATAAATATATAATGTACTTCTGTTATGAATGCAGCAATAAGAGCAAGTAATGTTTTTACTTTGGAGAGGAAGATTTCTTTAAGACAAATATCTACTTC
Organism: Lepidochelys kempii; assembly: GCF_965140285.1. Taxonomy (NCBI): domain Eukaryota; kingdom Metazoa; phylum Chordata; order Testudines; family Cheloniidae; genus Lepidochelys; species Lepidochelys kempii. The sequence continues at coordinate 184,040,991 of NC_136380.1, forward strand.
AGTTTAAGTAATTTTACATAAATGGAAAGGCCATTCTACTAGCCTGCTTCCCTGATCTCTCCAGGAATTTAGTGTTTCGGGGGAGGAGAAAAAGAGAGATTAATGTGGATGGTTTTATATTTTATTTTAATCTTTTTCTATTAATCAGTAATTGCCATAATTTCCTTTATTGCAAACTAATAACAGTCTTACACTGTGTAGTAATGACCAGATAACTTGAAGCAAAAGGAGGCATCAGTTATATTTTTGATTTTTTTCTTCCACTCTATATATTTGGATAATATAGGTGAATGAAATTCTTTATAGGAAGTCATTAAATATCAAATATGGAGCTTATGTTCTGAACTACCGGCCTGAAAACTCATGTTTCATTTCTGCTGTGTCATTCATTCCCATCTCCAGGACAGTTGTGAAATCTGGATGCTCAGACAACAACAGAAGAATAGTTGCGTATATTGCTCTTCAGCAACCTGCTTATCGAGGAGCAGCACTGGCAAACTCTGATTCAGCATTGGCTGGTAACGGGGAGCTGATAGGTCTCCACCTATTAATTTCTCTCCTTCTCCCCTCCCCCTTTTACACAAACAAAATCTTTGTCATGGACACCTTTTCTTTTCTCCTTTTGTCCTGAAACAAAATGGAGAGAGTGAGTGGCAGAGGAGGACCTGTCAGATTCTAGCCCCTTCAGTGTCACCCCACGTAGAGGCTACTCTGGCACTTCCAGAACAGCATCACCACACCATACAGCATAGTGCAGGGAGGCAGGGGGAATTGGGGCTGATGAAGGTTAGGCTCCTCGACTATTTCTCATGCCATTGAACTCTAGAGGTTTGATTCAATCCTCTTTGAGGCTACAGAACTTTAACCCCAAAGAATCCAAATGCATTAAAGCCCCAGTACAGAAGCAGCTCCTGGAACCCAAGTGTGGGAAACCTGTGATTAGAAGGTAGCAGCAAATAGGGGGTTTTGGGCAAGGAGGAGTATATAGGGGCCTGTGACTAGAGCTGGGCAGGAAATGGTTTTCTGATCTCATGAAAATGTTTGAGATTTCTAAAAATTTCCTGTTTTTCACTGAGACAAAACTGAGGGTGTTTTTTTTTTTTTATTTTGTCAAAAATAAGAAAGAACCCACCCCCCAATAGCAAATATCCTGGGGGTTAGGGCACTCACCTATGATGTGGGAGACCCTGAGCTGCCTGATTCAGACTAGGGACTTATATCTGGTTCTCCCACATCCCAGGTGTATATTTTCTCATTATGGACTGGGAGTAGGCTCTCTCTATGTCCAGAAATTCCATCCTGGATCTGAGAAATCACTCCGAACTAAAATTTTGATCAAACCTGATGCATTCCCATGAAAAGTTTCAGTGTTGATGAATCAGCATTTACTGACCAAAACCCCCCTGTTTTGTCAAAAATTTCCTGACCAGCTCTACCTGTGACTTAATGAGGGGAGTGAAGGGGGAGGACAAGGATCTCTGACCTGGTGAGGGGGGTCAGAGGGTGGAAGGGGAGCCTATAATCCTGTGATGAGGATATGCAAGTGGGAGTTGGGGACCCTGTGCCCTGGCAATGGAAGGGCAGGGCTTCCAGACTGTTCCATACCTCCTCTTTTTTTAGGAACAGAGATGGGAATTACAGTAAAGTTGCTACTGTAGGAGAAGAATTTATTTATTGACAGATGGGGAGAAGCCCCATGTTCTTTAGATGGTTGATTTTATTTGGGAGGTCAGGAATGATTTTGTGTGAAGGGGAAGGGAGCAGAAATATATATATTTTTGGGACAGCAAAGATGGAACAGCCCCAGCCTGGGCCAAAGCACTTATATAATTTAGTAATTTTAATTTCAAAGAATATCAGGGTTGGAAGGGACCTCAGGAGGTCATCTAGTCCAACCCCCTGCTCAAAGCAGGACCAATCCCCAATTAAATCATCCCAGCCAGGGCTTTGTCAAGCCTGACATTAAAAACATCTAAGGAAGGAGATTCTACCACCTCCCTAGGTAACGCATTCCAGTGTTTCACCACCCTCCTAGTGAAAAAAGTTTTCCTAATATCCAACCTAAACCTCCCCACTGCAACTGGAGACCATTACTCCTTGTCCTGTCCTCTTCTACCACTGAGAATAGTCTAGAACCATCCTCTCTGGAACCACCTCTCAGGTAGTTGAAAGCAGCTATCAAATCCCCCCTCATTCTTCTCTTCTGCAGACTAAACAATCCCAGTTCCCTCAGCCTCTCCTCATAAGTCATGTTTCCAGACCCCTAATCATTTGTGTTGCCCTTCGCTGGACTCTCTCCAATTTATCCACATCCTTCTTGTAGTGTGGGGCCCAAAACTGGACACAGTACTCCAGATGAGGCCTCACCAATGTCGAATAGAGGGGGACGATCACGTCCCTTGATCTGCTCGCTATGCCCCTACTTATACATCCCAAAATGCCACTGGCCTTCTTGGCAACAAGGGCACACTGCTGACTCATATCCAGCTTCTCGTCCACTGTGACCCCTAGGTCCTTTTCCGCAGAACTGCTGCTTCGCCATTCAGTCCCTAGTCTGTAGCTGTGCATTGGGTTCTTCCGTCCTAAGTGCAGGACTTATCCTTATTGAACCTCATCAGATTTCTTTTGGCCCAATCCTCCAATTTGTCTAGGTCCCTCTGTATCCTATCCCTCCCCTCCAGCGTATCTACCACTCCTCCCAGTTTAGTATCATCCGCAAATTTGCTGAGAGTGCAATCCACACCATCCTCCAGATCATTTATGAAGATATTGAACAAAACCGGCCCCAAGACCGACCCCTGGGGCACTCCACTTGACACCGGCTGCCAACTAGACATGGAGCCATTGATCACTACCTGCTGAGCCCGACAATCTAGCCAACTTTCTACCCACCTTACAGTGCATTCATCCAGCCCATACTTCTTTAACTTGATGACAAGAATACTGTGGGAGACCGTGTCAAAAGCTTTGCTAAAGTCAAGAAACAATACATCCACTGCTTTCCCTTCATCCACAGAACCAGTAATCTCATCATAGAAGGCGATTAGATTCGTCAGGCATGACCTTCCCTTGGTGAATCCATGCTGACTGTTCCTGATCACTTTCCTCTCATTAAGTGCTTCAGGATTGATTCTTTGAGGACCTGGTCCATGATTTTTCTGGGGACTGAGGTGAGGCTGACTGGCCTGTAGTTCCCAGGATCCTCCTCCTTCCCTTTTGTAAAGTTTGGCACTACATTAGCCTTTTTCCAGTCATCTGGGACTTCCCCCGTTCGCCACAAGTTTTCAAAGATAATGGCCAATGGCTCTGCAATCACAGCCGCCAATTCCTTTAGCACTCTCGGATGCAACTCATCCGGCCCCATGGACTTGTGCACGTCCAGGTTTTCTAAATAGTCCCTAACCACCTCTTTCTCCACAGAGGGCTGGCCATCTACTCCCCATGTTGTGATGCCCAGCCTAGCAGTCTGGCAGCTGTCCTTGATAGTGAAGACAGAGGCAAAAAAAAAAAAAAAAAAAAAAGCATTGAGTACATGACATTAAATGACATTTGTTAGTACTGATAAAATGTATGATAGTTTCTAACCAGAGACAGGCATTACTGATTTTGAGTTTCCAACTAAACAAAGAGTTTATTTTTCAAAAGGAGTAAGTTTTTTTTGTTTGTTTGTTTTTTAAAGAAAGGAAATTGTTAAAAACTAGAATACAATACCAAGAGATCCAGGAGTTAGGAATTGATGGTCATTTGCAACTACCATAGCTATGGTTTTATATTTTACCATATCTTAGACGGAAGTAAAATTTCTCAAGATCTTATATATGTTTTACATGTGTGCATGCACATATCAGTATAGGAAAGCATGTTATGATCTTTAACAGAAAGGAATGAAGTATTGGGAGTTTGGTCAATTGTGAGTTTCATCGTCATTTAGATTAAATGTATTATTGTTAAAAGCTTACACATGTTTCCTTACAAATAAACCCAAAAGACAGCTCCCTCCAAAAATTTCAGGACTCATTCTACCATAATTGTGCACAATGGTCATGCTTAAAGTGTTCATTCCATTTTTTAGAAACATTTTTGGTTCTTGTGGTATTCCCCATTTGAAGTATAGGTAATACTAGTCACACAGGCTTTCCAAACAGTATGATCTTTTTGAAGTCTCAGTGCTAAATAGGGGGAGTATTTATTATTATTAAAGTGGTTGACATTAAGATGTAATTCTCTCTTCCACTGTGAAGACTAAATAACATGAACAGAGCTATGTGGCACCTGTGTAAATCTTCAGTGAGAATATAGATCAGGGCTGCTGGATCTCAGAATCTTGGGAAACTTTTCTGTTAAAACATCATTTTAGTTTTTCTCTCTCTGGCCTTATCTTCAACTGTGGTAAATCTGTTCCTTGTCTTCATGGCAGCTATGTTGATTTACTTCCGGTCAGGATCTAGTTCTCTGCATTTACTGTGTCTCCCCCAAGTCAACTGAGAAATAAATCCTCATTTAAAAGGCATGGCATTCCCTTGTTCTCTGACTCTGAGCTAGATAGAGTCTGGGACTTTGAACAATATTGTTAAATTCCTAGTGGCCTTTGAAATATAGATCAGGGCTGCTGGATCTCAGAATCTTTGAACAATATTGTTAAATTCCTAGTGGCCTTTGATTCCAGTCATGTTGAAAACACTTCAGATATGGATGAGGGACAAGGCCCTGTGTTCTCCAAGATTGCTCTTTTGTTCCTCAACACTCCAGGTGTACAAATTACTTGACTTTAAATTTGCCCCAAGATGAGCATTTTCCAGGTTGTCTGTTATTTGCCAACTGTGTTAAACCAGACAAATCCTTTGTCATCTATCCTGTCATTCAAAAAATAGTGTATGAAGAATTGGCTCAGCCAAAAAATCTCTTTACCACAAATGACTTCCAAGTTGCAGAAAGTCTTTAAAAAATAATTTGTCACATTGCCAAATATCTATAGGTTACTGTGAATATTGGTGGTGGGGGGGGGAGTAAAAACACCTTTATGGTTCATAAGGGATGCATATATTTATAACCTGAACAAGCATAACTGTAGTTTGTTGTTTAAAGAGGGATAGACTATAAATCTAATGGGAATGTTGTTCAATAATAATATTCAATAATACACTCCAAGGGTTTAGGAAAGTTATATTTTCCAGCCTAGTTCTAGGCATAAAGAAACTGAACAAACATGTACGAACTCTATTTTATTGTAGACTCTGTAGTGTTGAGGTAATCAAATGAGGAGATGGCTTCTACTGAGTGGATGTGTGTGATTCATGTCTCTTTACCCCCATTCATAAGATATTTAATATGTTTTTGCCCTTTGTTAGAGAGGATCACTTTCAACATGTCATTCTACCATTCAGTCTCATGTATGTCCCAGAGTATTTACAAAAGTTCTTGAGCAGTTTACATTTCTAAGAGAACAAGGACTAAAAAATTATCCCTATTTCAATAAAGGTAAACACTTAATAGAAAATGACATTAAGACAAAGATGTTTTAGATATCTTGCCAAAGAACAGTTCACAGCTAATACTTAGAAGTGTCTATCTTTCCTAGTAAATTTATTGTCTAAGGGGTTACAAACCACTAAAACTATGGGATAGAGAGAGCTTTTTGTTTCTTCCCAAAGTAAAGATGAAGTAGAGGATCAAACTCGAGATATTCTATTCCCTAATCAGATCATGACTAGACAATATCTCAGTCAAGATGCATTTGTTATCACAATTATACATGAGCTAGTTTACAATCAAACTTTTGCAGGCTTATTTCATCTGCATCCTAATTTGTTTATTCATTCATTAATTGATACAGTATGGAAATGAAGGTACCATCTTTTAAATAGGTCATGGTATGCCAAATAATATTAGTGCATTAAGTATGTTATTTATAATGAATCACAAGTGTGAATGGCACTTAAGAGAAATAAAAATGATAGGTTCCATCCAGAAGGAACATACAAACTGAAATAGACATAAAGACAATTAATTGACAGTAAGCAAAGCATGATTTGGGAGGATGTGTTTGACAGCATTTATCCTCAGCATGTTAAAATAAGGGTACTGCATTAGGGAGACAAACTTATTTTGAATAATTGATGACCTGCAAACTTTCTTGGACAAGTATCTTGAAGATGATTGGGCTTTAAAGTTCATTGAAGGGTTTGTCCTTTACCTTTTATGAAAGGCCATTCTTTCTCACCCAGCTATTCTGACATTATTGCTGTGGAAGATCTTTCTAAGTTGTTTTAAAATTTGAAAACTTAAAATCAAACAAACCCTCTTTATGCCAGATCATCTGTTTTGCTTCTGTAAGTGGAAGGGAATAAAGAACCAAGCAGATTCCCTCTAGAGGAGGCCTCTGCTGGATTGTTTCATGGACATTTGGGGAATTCCTAGGCTTAGGTGAAGAAGGAGCAGGGATGGAGGCTTTCCAAGCATCAATGGTAAATCGTCCCATTTTACTGTGCTTTCCATTCCCATCCTATATTGTGGAATTTACCTTTCAGCTGTTGGTTGTCATGCCATGGTGTTGGGAAGATCATCATGGGGTGTATTGAACCTTTTCTTTCTGCTCAAGCTTTTCCCATCTGAGAGGAATAGGTTTATCCTCATTCTTGTCTCTGAATAGGTAAATACTCCTGCTTTGACTTGGGTACTGGAAGTGCCCCATCTTAGGAGCAGCCATTCCCATACACTCATGTTTTCCTTCTGCCTCCAATCTAGCATGACAGACTTCTCAGTAGAAACAATGGTTTCTACCCAGAAGAGGGAGGCAAAGGAAAATGCTGCTTTGGCCTTCCCCATGCTGTGGAGTGGTTGTTCTATTTCAACTGTTGATGGCTACCTCCTCCACATACTGTGGCTAGAAGTCAGCAGATCTTTCTCCCCCAGAACATGGAGTGCCCCTTGAGTCTGTGAAGGATTAATCGATAATTTCCTGCAGGCCTTCCTCTGGGACTGGGTCCAGAGATAGTTTAATGTATCCCTTGCCAGAGCCTTCAGTGCAGCCTACCAGAATAGATGCCATTCCCAGGTGGCCAGAGCCCCATGAACAGCAAAGATATATTATGTGTGCATAGTAAGCACAGAAAGGATGGATCTTAGGAGATCATCCTGCCTCTGCTCCCTCTATTATGCATCTTCATTGAAGGGGGCTATACCTTGCATAGCCACTTCTCAGCTACATTTCTTCTTGTCTATGAATGCTGCATTCATACTTGTTTAGGAATACTGCATTCCTGTTTATGCCAGTTTATCATCTGCCCTGATTATGGTTCCCACTGTAGCAGTAGGTCATGGGAAATGTCTCCTCCACCCCTTCACCATCTCTCCATGCAGAACCTTGAGGGGTTGACACAGAAAACCTTCCCCCCAGTATAGATTTCTCATCAGAACAGGTCAGTCTAGGACCATGATGTCAGTAGGCCCTACTCCTTGCTTACGCAGAAGACCTTAGGTGGCAGTAGTGGGAAAGAATTCATATTCCTACTTCTGTATTTGTGACAAGGGAGAGTTCTTTGAGGAGCTGAAGGGACCTGTAGAACCAAATCATTGTGAGGTCTACCAGTTCCCAGCCAAGGCCTTGGGTTTCTTAACTGAAGAAGGGTCCAGAACCATAGACCTCTTAGTGAATCTAGCTTGGGAAGAAGCCAGCCAGTAGGCTCTTTCATCCTAAGGATGAAAAGGATAAATGGTTTTAAGTACAACCTCATCTTGATAAATCATTGATGTATCATGGGATCCTGGTGAGAATCCTCTGATTCCCAAAGCAGTTGAAAAGTTTTATTTCTGCTTGAGGTGTTCAGGGAGTGGAGAGGGGAGGACTAAGCAGTTAAATTGAGAATTAAAAAGACCTCCATCTATTAGAAAAATGTACAGATGTCCTCATTACTATCAAATACTACACATGCAATGTCTGCAGTTCCAGGATCAGAAATTATAGGCAATATGTGTGTTAAATTCCACCTCCCAATCAGTACTCAGCTTTCATAAGCACCTTAGCACTCTACTTCATTGGATGCTGCCTGCAGATGGCGTGTCCTGGATGTTGTGGTCCCAGGCAAAATGAGACCATTCCAGCTAATCCCCACAGGGCTGCCCTGGGGCTTTAGAGTGATACTATGTGAACACACGAGTTCCAGATGTGGGAAACTGAAAGAGAAATTTGTCTTTTAAATTGCATTCCTGTAAGAAGCTAACAGTGACCTTTGGTGACAGCAGAATCCATTTTCAGTTAATTGTGTAGAATTATTTATTATGGTTAGTTAGGTGTTTGTACATGTTGCCAAGGTCCACATACCTGGAGAGTTTGGAGCACTCTTGCTGCCAAAATTCCAGCAGTCTCTGTAGTTATTAAGAAAAGTGAGTGGAAGTGGTTAACAGGTAAAACAAATTTCTGTGCTTTTTTTGTCTAGTCTTTATACCACACACACAAAAATAGACAATGAATGGGCTGCAACCAGATTTTCTGACTGAATTGGTGTGTTTTACTTATTGGCAGCAAGAGGACTTGTTTTTTCCAGTTTTTGATTTTAAAGAGTCAGGAAACGGCATTAGCTAAGACCATTAGAATTAAATTGAAAACCTTTTCCTGCCCAGTAGAAGTGGACTTTGAAAACATCTCACATTACATAGAGTGAAATGATAGAACACAGTTAAGTTAAATGATAGAACACTGGATTTTTTTCTAACAGATGATAAACTGGAAATATTATAGCAAAAGGAGATTATTAAAACCTTTAACGTTTTTGTGTTCTTTGTTTTATTGGGGTAGGGAGAGGAAGGTTCTTAAAACACAGTGTGATTTTTTTGTATTTATTTTACATGCACAATGGTCCTTGCTCTAGCTTCTTAATGTAGCTTTTTAGTGATGGATTTTGTTAAGGGAGGGAGAGAGGAAGGAATGTGCATTTTTTTCCTTCTTCTGAGCAGTGCATTATCTAACTGCTTACTGTTCCAGAGAATAGTTTGGCAAGTCAACACTGGCAGGGAGTACAGCAAAACAGAAGTACTTGCATCAACATTAACATGCTACTCACATTCAGTTCTGAGCGAGTACACATGACAGTATTTAGTTCAGAGTTTTCCAGCTGTCTGGTGCTCTTAAGATTCCTTGGTGGAACTTTTAGAGAAAGTTTTTGGGTGCTGCCAATTACTTCCTCAGTAACATGTTACTGTTTTGTTTCTGGTAAAATCATGTGACTTTGTTTAATTTTTCAGTCTCTTTAGAGTTTAAGATTAAGTTTAAAACCAATAGGATTTTCCCTGCCCATACTTGAATTAAGTGCATTATTTACAGTGTTTATTACATATTTTAAAATTCTTGGAAGTCTTGATACCTCTCAACTCTTGCTGGTGGCCGCTCTCACACTTTTTCCTAAAATATTTAATTAGCTTTAGGAAAAACAAATAAATATGCACATATACATGTCCAAATCATTGTAATTTATTTATTGCTAACTAGTAAGTCGGCTGTGAAAAGTGATATTAACAAACATACCAGTATCACTTTTCTCAGCAGACTTACTCAGCCCTGCCCAGCCTGGGGACAAATTAAGCCCTGGATGGGTGATCCTGGAGAGGCAGCAGGAGGCTGGATCCTGAAGCCCTGCGTCTGGAGCCTGGGGCCTGCCACCCTGCAGCTGGAGCCCAGAGATGGAACCTGAAGCCTCTTGGCCAGAGCCTGCTGCCCTGCCACTTGGGGGCTGAAGCCCAAAACTGATCCCCACCGTCCCTGGGAAGCTGGGCAACTCACCGGCTGCCTGGTCCTCTCTCATTGTGCCCCAGGTGTCTCCACAGGGGGGCAGGACCCAACCACGCTGGCGGCCCCAGCAATCAATACCAAGGTGGTGCATCCAGGAGCAACAGGGAGAGGGAAGGGCTGTTGCTTTGCCCACTCCATTCCAATCACTGCCCAGGAGGGTGTGGCCACAAGAAAAGTCCCTGGTAGCCTCATGCGGCCACATTTGAGAAATGTTGTGTTAGATGGCTGTCTCTGTGCATGGGGTGGGGTTTAGCGCACACTCATCTGGTCAGCATCTCCCACTGACCAGCTTAGGCTGCTCCCTGACTAGGGTAACCAAATATCTGGTTTTCAACTAGAACATTTGGTCAAAAAGGGATCCTGGTGGCTCTGGTCAACACAGCTGACTGGGCTGTTGACTGTCCAGTTGGCAGCGCTGCACAGCAGGGCTGACAGGCTCTCTGCTAGCCTCCGTGCTGCGTGGCTCCTGGAAAAAGCAGCATGTACCCCCTCTGGCTCCTAGGTGTACGGGCAGCCAGGGGACTCCGCATGCTGCTCCTGCCCCAAGTGCCACCCCCGCAGCTCCCATTGGCCAGGAACCACAGCCAATGGTAGCTGTAGGGGAGGTGCCTATGGATGGGGCAGCGCGCAGAGCCACCTGGCCACGCCTCTATGTTGGAGCCAGAGTGGGGGACATGCAGCTGCTTCTGGGAGCTGCCCAGAGCCTATACCCCGACCCCCTCCCAGGCCCCAATCCCATGCCCTAGCCCTGATCCCCTTTTCTCCTTCTGAACTCCTCAATCCAAGCCCAGAGCGCCCTCCTGCACCCCAAACCCCTGATCCCCAGAGCTCACACCCCCAGCTGGAGCACTTACTCCCCCCTGCACCCCAACCCCCTGCCCCAGCCCTGATCCTCCTCCAACCCTCTGGACCTCTCAGCCCCAGCCTGGAGCACCCTCCTGCACCCAAAACCCCTCATCCTCACGCCAGAGCCCACACCTCCAGATGGAGTCCTCACTCCCCACCCCCTCTTCCCCAGCCCTGATCCCCTTCCTGCCACCCCAACCTCCTGCCACAGCCCAGAACCCCCTCCTGCGTCTCAAAGTCCTCATCCCCGGCCTCACCCCAGAGCCCGCACCTCCAGCTGGAGCCCTCACCCCCCCAACCCACAGCCCAGTTAAAGTGTCTGAGGGTGGGGGCAGAGGGAAGGGGGATGGAGTGAGCGGTGGGTGGGGCCTTGGTGAAGGGGCAGGGCATGGACGGGGCCTTGGTGAAGGGGTGAGGCATGGGGCAGGGCAGGGTGTTTGGTTTTGTGCTATTGGATAGGGTTGCCAACTTTCTCTGACTATCTAGATGGTTTGTGTGACTTTTCTCCCCATTCGTTGTGTAGGAGCTTAGGCGCTTAACTCAGGCTTTGAGACTTGCAGTGATTTTTTTCCAGATGCCTAAAAGTTAGGCATTGTGATGCTTAGCATCACACAACTAACTCATGAGCATGTAGCACGGTGCTTTTGGGACCCTAAATTCAGAGAGCTTAAAAAAGTCTGATTCTAAGAGGTACTTTACATTTTCTGAAAATTAGAGAACTGTAAGACATCTCAAATTTGGTTCCCTAAAATTGTTAGATCATTTAGAAACTTTTGCCTATGGTTGTGTGTAATGCAGAGGTTCCTTGGCAAACTCTCACCTCAGACCAGACAAACTCATTCCTAAACATGTCTTACAGGCTATTTATTCCTAAAGAGTAATGTAAGGTATCCACAGAAAGCTCGTAACTTGTCAACAACCCTGTGAATATCATGGTTATAATTTGTCTAATCAGTTACTGGAGATTTTATTATATCTGTGGAAAAATGCATTCTTCTCCCCCCATATTGGCTGTTCTCATTATGTTAGCAGTGTATAATATAGCATATATCTTCGTCTTTGATTATTTTGGTCTGAATGTTCAACTCTAGTATTACATTTATTATACTGCACTTTCTGTAGAAGTTTGTTTACTGTCTCCATGTTCACTATATCGTAGTAACTCAAAACTTTAAAATATTTTTGCCTGCAGGTTATGTGAGATATCCCTTTGACTTGAGTGATAGTTCTTTGTATATATTTGAATTTGGCCTACTATCGGCATAAACAGGGGAATTTATCTAGGGCACATTTGCCTTCTTAATGGACCATTCACTCATAATATATGGTTTGCTTCCAGTAGAGTAATTTCCAGTGACAAGAGAGGTTAAAAACAAAACATTTATTTTTGGGAACATGATTTTTAATTTTTTCTTATTTGTCCTGTTGTAACACAGCGACGCCAAGATTTTATTATGGTCAATGGAGCTGCCTCTTTCCTCCCAGCTGATGGAGTTAATTCTATATTATTTATACTTCAGGAACACTGATATAAAAGCATTCCTTCAACTTCACTCTAGTTTAAAACTGAATATCTGTCACTCACTTAAATCAGTATGCACACCTGACTCATGGAAGTGGTTTTAGAAATAATTCATTAGTATTTGTAAAACATTTTGTGATCCCGACATGGAAGAAGTTATAGAACTGAAAAGCATTTATTATTTAATATAACTATTTATTATCTGCTTTATTAGTTCTTTATTTCTTCCTCTCTCTTCGAAGGGTTTGTCTACCCTTGAAATGCTGCAGCTGCACCACTTCAGTGTAGACCCCTCCCTGAGAGATGGTAGCTAAGTCAACGGAAGTCTTCTTCCATTGACATAGTGCTGTCTTCTTCCATTGACATAGTGCTGTCTACACTGAAGGTTAGCTTCTCATAGCTACACTGAAGCGCTTCAGCGGCACAGCTGCAGTAACATTGTCAGTGTAGGCATACCCATTTTTTTTGTTTGCTTTGTATTTTAGGAACATGTCATATTAATGTAAAGTACTTATTTCTAATTGGATTGCACAACAAATTGTTCAGAATTGTAAGTTCGAAAGGATGAAGAATGGGAACAAATGTAGCACAAAGTAAAATGAACTTCAGCCAGTGTCCATCTCATGGATTGTACTGGACACAGCCCAAGTTATAAGCAGCAACTACAAACTGCTGGAGATCCACTCGCTTGCCTCACAATCAGATATAATTTGGTCTTGCCAGAAGATATCCCCAATTTTGAAAAACATTTGCACCCAAATCACAGATGCACTCAATCATTCAATTTCCTATTGAAACTCTGTCTCCTTGATGAAGACAACCACATGCAATCCTTAAAAAAAAATCTTTAATAGCTCTTCCTTAATGCAAGAGTGTTACTCAGACACTGGGAAGGTATACTTCTTTCCCAGAGTGGACAGCAGTATTAAAGCCCACTCATGAGGGCAGTCCTCTACTCATTTTCTCCCTCGTATCCTGTCAAGGTTCCTTCCCCACTCTGAACTCCAGGGTACAGATGTGGGGACCTGCATGAAAGACCTCCTAAGCTTATTCTTACCAGCTTAGGTTAAAACTTCCCCAAGGCACAAACTTTTACCTTTTGTCCTTGGACCTTATGCTGCCACCACCAAGCGTGTTAAACAAAGAACAGGGAAAGAGCCCACTTGGAGATGTCTTCCCCCCAAAATATCCCCCCCAAGCCCTACACCCCCTTTCCTGGGGAAGCCTTGATAAAAATCCTCACCAATTTGCATAGGTGACCACAGACCAAAACCCTTGGATCTTAAGAACAATGAAAAAAGCACTCAGGTTCTTAAAAGAGAATTTTAATTAAAGAAAAAGTAAAAGAAAAACCTCTGTAAAATGAGGAAGGCAAATACCTTACAGAGTTGTCAGATTCAAAACATAGAGAATCCCTCTAGGCAAAACCTTAAGTTACAAAAAGACACAAAAACAAGAATATACATTCCATTCAGCACAACTTATTTTATCAGCCATTTAAACAAAACAGAATCTAATGCATATCCAACTAGATTGCTTACTAACTCTTTACAGGAGTTCTGACCTGCAATCCTGCTCTGGTCCCGGCAAAAGCAACACACAGACAGAGAGAACCCTTTGTCCCCCCCGCCGCCACTCCAGCTTTGAAAGTATCTTGTCTCCTCATTGGTCATTTTGGTCAGGTGCCAGAGAGGTTATCTTAGCTTCCTAACCCTTTACAGGTGATAGGGTTTTTCCTCTGGCCAGGAGGGATTTAAAGGTGTTTACCCTTCCCTTTATATTTATGACATACCAGTAGCCCAACTCTAATCCTGAAGATACAGAGGCTAGTGCATCAGTGGGACTAATCATGTGCTTTAGGTTAAGAACATATAGTATTTGCTGATTTGGGGCCCTGATCCTTTATGAACTTCCCTAGCACTAGGAACCCTGCTATATCACAGCCATGTCTATACGCTCTGCAGTACTTTACATTATATTTTTCCTCTGTCTGTCTTCAGCAAACTGTGGAACTCAGCCTCTTTGCAGCAGCAGGAGCTTTCCCAGATCTGGAGATCTTTACCAGCAAGCCCTGGTAAAGTGGAGCTTTTCTTCTTGGCACCTGCTCATCCCTTTGTAGGTTCATTTCTCTGCAACCAGTGGGTCTTCTCTTGGTGCCACTCTAGCTTCTACTCTGCTTTATATTTATCTGTTCCCCTTTTGTGTTCATATGCAAATCACATTCTGTGGGTACAGATGAAGGGTAAAGTATATTCCAATGGGAAGACGCCACTACTTTTTTTTCCATTTTGATGACAAAACTTTGATCCAAACATCTTTTCAGCTTAGTTTCCAGACTTCGTTTGTATGCCTCCAGGGAGAGAAGCCTTTTTGTGTGTTTCAGAGTAGCAGCCGTGTTAGTCTGTATTAGCAAAAAGAAAAGGAGGACTTGTGGCACCTTAGAGACTTAACGCATTTATTTGAGCATAAGCTTTTGTGAACTACAGCTCATTTCATCAGATGCATTCAGTGGAAAATACAGTGGGGAGATTTATATACACAGAGCACTTGAAACAATGGGTGTTACCATACACACTGTAATGAGAGTGATCAGGTAAGGTGAGCTATTACCAGCAGGAGAGCGGGGATGTGGGGGGGAGGGGGACTTTTTGTGGTGATCATCAAGGTGGGCCATTTCCAGCAGTTGACAAGAACGTCTGAGGAACAGTGAGGGGGATGCGGGGGGGGGGGAGAAACATGGGGAAATGGTTTTACTTTGTGTAATGACCCATCCACTCCCAGTCTCTATTCAAACCTAAGTTAAATTGTATCCAGTTTGCAAATTAATTCCAATTCAGCAGTCTCTCCTTGGAGTCTGCTTTTGAAGGTTTTTTTGTTGAAGTATTGCCACTTTTACGTCTGTAATCGAGTGACCGGAGAGATTGAAGTGTTCTCCGACTGGTTTTTTTGTGGCCACTCTCCAAATTGTTGCTTCCATATGTCTGTACATTCCTGTAGTGTATGGGAAATAATATGAAGTCATTATAGTAGTAATTAAAAAGAAACAAACAAGCCATCCCTTAATGGAGGTAGTGCTCATGACCCATATCAGGGTTTTAGGATAAAGTTAGTTTATTCAGACACTAAAACTAATTTAACGTTTCCATACGGTTCCCAATAGTTATCTGTTCTCATAGTTACTTCTGTTTTTAGTTATGTGACTCACAAAGATAAGGAGAATTAACATTAAATGTATCTATATGGATTTAACTAAATGAACATGTTACTAACAATGATGTTTTGCAAGATTGAAGGGTTATTCAAAAGTAAACTTCATTTTTGGAATAGTTAACTTTGTCAAAAATACCAACGTACATATATTTGGGAGCGTATTCTCAAAAAATAATTTCCCTTTATCACTTTCTTGTTTGTTCTTTCAAAAAAAGGCTGTTAAAATATCTCAGTTACACCATGAGATGTCATCTAAGTCAACAGATATAATTCATGGTAATGTTTTGGTGGTTTGTTCACTCAGAAACGATGTGTGCACCTATTGATTGGACTATGAGAACATGGCTTATTGGTACCAGATGGAATTATAACTCACTTGACTTGGCACATTCTGTTTTGCACTTCTGTATTGTTTTACATCCCGAAGGATCTCCAAACACCTTGCAATCTTAAGTACGTAGGTATACATAGATAGAGGAGTCATAACATTGCTAATTAACAGTAAATTCCATCTGAAGTGGTTTTCTCCTGTGAATCTTAGGACCAAGTGCTAAAATTAATTAAAAAAAACCCTGCTAGAATACTAAGTGTCAAAATAAAATTATTTGTTTTGTTAAGACTTGCAAAAGAAATTATTTCCTTTTAGGTCTGCACATGAATTTTCTACAATATTCCATTTACTATTCCATTTGACATATTTCCAATAAACCTTTGTCCTTTAGCCTTGTGTAACCACAGTTGCATGCTTAGAGAAATTAGTTCTCAATAGAAAAAAGTGATATAAGGTTCAAAAGAGAATGTTCAACTATAATTTACTAGACTTTCTCTATGTCTCCGGGGCCCCTTAATGACTGTTCTCAGAAGCTTAAGCACTGAAGCCACGTTTCTACTTCTGTGTTGCCCTATTTCGAACAAAATCATTTTACATAGTCTATGCAGACATGCAATTTAAACTTGGGATTATACTCTTCACAGCCAAATTTGTAGAATTTAATAGAATTATTCACCAAGTGCTTTCCTGGAGATGTTAAATACTGGGATAGGTTCCAACATTGCCTGCCTCCTGTTTTTGGTAGCTGCAGCAATTGTAAAGATGCCATTACTAATGTTGTACTACTGTAGCCAGGATGAATCCATTCCTAACGCTAGTCATGATCTTGAGTGTAGTCTCATGCACTATTCTTTCTTCTTTAAAATCTTTTTTTCGAAATGATGAGCTAGATTGTGAATACCCAGCCTTTGGAAGTCGTACACTATGTTACTTTACCTGAAAAAATATGCTGATTTTGATTGGCTGTGCTTTCAGTCTCTCTCACGCTGAGTTTATAAAAGGCAATAGGCAGCCAGTAAAAATTGCATAACATTAAAACAGGCTGATGTGTAGTGGCTATATCTCTCGCAGAACACACAAAGGGGTTTTCAATCTTATTTGTCAGAGATTGCGATTTTTCTCTCATTGAATCTGATTCCATTTTTGTGACCCCTTTTGTAGTAAACATTTAATACAACTGTAAGACCTGATTGTCACAATCTTATGGCTGTATGTTTATGGTTATTCTTAAATTTTATGTGAACATGACTGACATTAAACTTTCCTTTTAATCTCCTTCAATTAGTAGAGCTACTTGGAATTGGAATTTCTATCCTGTGGGACAATCCAATATTTTGACATTTGTTTTTGTCATAAATTAAGATAAAAAGTTGAATGTCAGCAAATTCAATTCAGAATGTTTCATTTACATTTCTGTTTTGAAACAAACAAAAAATGACAATCCCAAAACACAATGTTTTATTTGTTTGAATCAAACCAAAACATTTTTTCTGCTTGGTTCAACATTAATCTGTGAGCTGCTGTCCTGCCTCCTGTGAGCTGTAGTTTGAGTTTCTCATACCTCCATTTCTCCCTATGGGCTGGTCATCCAGCTGGACTACATCTATCCTACATCTATGCTGCATTGGTTAAACCAGAGGGGAGAAACAAGTATATCATGGAAGATGTAGTTCAGCTAGGGAGCCTGGCCCATAGAGGAGAATGGGGACTTGAATTACAACTCCCATGAGGGACTACAGCAGCTCACAGAGACCCTGATCACTGCAGAACTATCCCAAAATGAAGCATTTCTATTTGGTTTGACAAACTGAAATGTTTCAGTTTGGCTACACTTAATTTGAGATAAAATGCCTTGTTTAGATTTTCCCAATGGAAGATTGTACCATTTAGTTAAAATATATATTTTCCCATGGGAAATTTTGATTTTGCAGAAGTTGCTTCTTCTGTCAAGGGGAAAAAAATCAATGGAAAATTCCTGACCAGCTCAAATCACTACCACGTTCATGAAACTTGTCTGCACCACATGTGAGATATTAGTTCTTGTAATGTGGTTGTTGCCTAGCTACTATTATTAAAAAAAAATGTCCATGTCAGAAGAGGAAGCAGGATGTTACATGATATTGTACTTATAAGGTGCAAGAACATCCACATTTGCATCATATATATATATAGTGCTTTGGGATATAGAACATGATTATAGGGACAATTTTGTCTTGCAGCCACATGTGATTCCCACCCTAGAAGCATCTGGATCTGGAATTTTATGGTGCTATAGTGACTGAATAATTTGGACAATTGACTTAAACATCATAGTAAGCCAGATATAAGCAGATATCAATTAAGATTAAATTATTTTTGTATTAATGCAGTCCACAGCCTAGCTCACCCTCAAATGCATTCAGTATTAATAAGAAAACTCAGAATTAAAAGTCTACTTATACTAGAAAAACTAAGATTTGTTGTGGGGATGGGGGGAGTGAAAATAAAAGAGCTTTTAGAACTAGAGCTTGGTCAGTAACTGATGTTTCAGTTTGCTGGCATTTCAATAATACTAATTGTGGATCAAACCATGTAGAACCTTTTCTGGAATTTTCAGTGGATTGAAAAGTTTGTTTTGTTTTCAAGAGGCAAAGTGGGTGAGATACTGTCTTTAATTGGACCAACTTCTGTTGATGAAAGAGACAAACTTTTCAGCCAAACAGTGCTCTTCTTCAGCTGTGGTTTGTTTTGGGGGATTTTTAAAGGATGAGACTCGCAAGATGACTAGAAGAAGAGGTAGCGCCCCCCCCCCCCCTTATAACCTTAAGTCCAGTGATTAAGGCACTCACTTGGGATTGTGGAAACTCCAGCTTTGAATCCCCTCTCTAGAGCAGGAATGTGAACCAAGGTCTCCCATCCATTCCAGGCAAGTTTGCTAACCATGAGGCTATAGTATATCTAGGGTAGGTCTCTCTCAATCTCTTCTTGTGTGTATAAGAGATGTCATCAACAGTTTCATGGGAAAACAAAGAATACTGAACCACCTAATAGCAGCTAAGTAAATCAGGAATTTATTTTTCAGTCCTTCTGTTCCAAAATGTATTTATTTCCAGAGGTATTCTGTTACCGATGTCACATATTATTTTTTTATTAGGGCTGTTAAGCGATATAAAAAATTGATTGCAATTAATTGCATGATTAATTGCACTATTAATAATAGAATTCCATTTATTTAAATATTTTGGATGTTTTTCTACATTTTCAAATATATTGATTTCAGTTACAACAGAGAATACAAAGTGCATAATGCTTACTTTATTTTATTATTTTTAGGACAAATATTTGCAATGTAAACTGATAAACAAAAGTGTAGCAGAGTGGTCACCCACTCCAGGCCTGAAGGGGTTACAGCCAGGCCTGGGAGAGGGCTGGGGCGGTGAGCCAAAGGTTAGGCTGATGGGGAAGGCAGCCTCAGCTGGGGCCACTCCCCAATCAGGCCACAGCTGGCCCTATAAAAGGCTGTGAGCCAGGTACTCTCTCTCTAGCTTTGAAGAGAGATAGGCCTGGCTGTTTGGGAGCTGAGTAGGGTACTTAGAGTGGAGTAGGGCTTGGGGAAGGCTAGAGAAGCTGGGGGAGCTCCAGCCTGGAAACCCCCCAGGCTACAGGTCTTGTTAAAGGCTGGGAAGGATACTAGGGTGGCAGAGTTGCAGCCCAGGGTAGGCAAAGGTAGCAGGTCCAAACCCCCCTTTGTGAATGATGAATGGCTTATACACTGCAGTCAGCCCCAGTGAGCGGGGGCTAGATGGTAATTGGCAGTAGCCATAGACAGAGGTGAGGTGGGGATAGCGGGTTGGGGATTGCCCTGGGTGGGGAGACCCAGAGAGAGGGTGTACTGTTAGGGGGCAGCACCCAAGATAAAGGGGAACTGGGGTCCAGGAGGGACATGGGGGGGCAGTGATAGGCGAGACACTGACCTGCAGAGCGTGCCTGGAGAGCTAATTCCCAAGATGACCAGTTGGAGGCACCGCACCGGTGAGTCTCTGCCTCACTACAAAAGAAATAGTATTTTTAATTCACCTCATATAATCCCATAATGCAATCTCTTTATTGTGAAAGTGCAACTTACAAATGTAGATTTTTTTTGTTACAAAACTGCACTTAAGAAGAAAACAATCTAAATCTTTAGAACCTATAAGTCGACTCAGTCCTACTTCTTGTTCAGACAATCACTAAAACAAACAAGTTTGTTTACATTAAGGGAAATAATGGTGCTGGATTCTTATTTACAATGTCACCTGAAAGTGAGAATACTTGTAACTGAACTCCTTGTGACTGAACTCTTGCTCTGTTTCATCCGCATTCTGCCATATATTTCATGTTCTAGCAGTTTTGGATGATGACCCAGCACATCTTGTTCATTTTAAGAACATTTTCACTGCAGATTTGACAAAACCCAAAGAAGTAACCAATTTGCTTGTACTATCCATGTTTATAAATTTCCTGGGACTTAGGAACTGAATATTATTTGCAAAGGATCTTGGTCACACAAGATTTGATGCTAAGATGCTAAGACCCACCAGCAGCTCCCCGCCCAGCCCCAGCTCACCTCCGCTCCACCTCCTCCCTTGAACACACTGCTCTGCTTCTCCGCTTCCTGTGAATCAGCTGTTCGGTGGGAAGCCAGGGAGGGCTGAGAAGCAGGCCGTGGCTTCCTGCTCAGGCCGAGGGTGGCGGAGGTGAGCTGGGGCAGGGAGCGGTTCCCCTGTGTGTGCGTTTCCCCCCCTCCCCACAGTTGCCTGCTGCGGTGCAGGTGGCCCTCCTCGTGTCCCTCCACCTAAGCTCACCTTCCCCCCTGCCTCCCTGGGCCTGAGCGGGAAGCTGCCGCTTGCTTCTCAGCCTCCCCTGGCTTCCCGTGCGAACAGCTGATTCGCGGGAAGCCTGGGGGGGTGGGGCGGAAAAGCAGAGCGGAGCAGTGTATTCAGGGGAGGAGGCGGAGCAGAGATGAGTTAGGGCCGGGGGTGAGGTGGGGAGCTGATGGTGGGTGCTCTGCACCCACCAATTTTTCCCCTTGGGTTCTCCAGGGTTGGAGCACCCGTGGAGTCAGCGCCTAAGGTGCCACTTTTGGCTGGTTAAATTTAGAAGCCCTTTTAGAACCGGTTGTCCACAAGGGACAACCGGTTCTAAAAGGGCTTCTAAATTTAACAACCGGTTCTAGCAAACTGGTGCAAACCAGCTCCAGCTCACCACTGATGTAGGCTTAATCAACAAATATCAAATGTTATGTCAAACCATGCTGATGATATGGAGACTGAGTGACTGTTTAATACGATACATTTGTTTTTGTTTGGACAAAATTACATTTTGAATTCACTATGTGATTTTTCATTTGCATAGTTTGAATGTACAGGGTCAAATCCTGAAGTCTTCACTCTGCTTTTACTCTGCTCCTCTGTCTTAATCTGAATCAGGCTCTCAGGATTTGGCTACTATGTTTTATTATCTATATTTACTTGGCTTGTAAGTATTGTTAGAACTCGATTTTCACTTTGTTTTCACTGTTAATGTTCACATCTCTTAAATCACTTTTAGCATTTAAATAGTGGTATTCTTATGAGAGCATTTATTAGCCAATCAAATATCCTTTTTTGTTATTTTCATTTAAAATAGTTGTTTGCTGGTGTTAATTTTATCCTAATCTCCTTTAATATATTTGACTGAAAAACTCACTGAGAGAGAACCATGAATCATTTAGCTCATATACTGTGTTTCCACAGAGGCCAGTTGCTTAACTGTTTTAAAAGATCTATACAATTTTCACTAGGATATTTGATAAAACATGACAGTTTCTCTATGGTACATCTTCTGTAAGTGAAGGCAATTTAAAATGATGTTTCTGAAATCAAATGTATGTTTTTAACTATTGTGGTAAAGCCATCCCTTTGAGAAAGATGGAACTAATCATTCCAGGATTAATCAGTTTCTGTAATGCCCTGTTTCAGAGGAACAGCCGTGTTAGTCTGTATTCGCAAAAAGAAAAGGAGTACTTGTGGCACCTTAGAGACTAACCAATTTATTTGAGCATGAGCTTTCGTGAGCTACAGCTCACTTCATCAGATGTTTACCGTGGAAACTGCAGCAGACTTTTTTTTTTTTTGCAAATCAGTGTGCTTTTGTAATAGTATTGGGGGGGAAAAAAACTGGTTTCTAAACTTCGTTAAAATGATAATGGAACGGTCAACATTGCATAACTGAGTTGCACAAACTAAAGTCTTCTGAAACTTTAGAGATCCAGCATGTAGCTCAAAAGGCCAAAGATTAAGGTTTTCCTCCAAAAACAGACCAGTTAGGCAAATGTAAGAAATAAATGGAATTGCAAAAGTTTCAACCCTAACATGAGCATAAATATGCATTGCAGGAAGTTTATTTTATCTAGTATCCAAAGAAAGAAAGGACAGATATTTAATGTTTCTGGATGAGTATGATTGTCTTTTTAACACCTGCTGTTGACAATGCAGAGTTCAACAGATAATTAATGTGAGCAGGAATGTGAAATGAGTTTTTTGGAACCATATTTGAGGGAGTTTGAGAATAGTTCATATGACTTACTAAAGAGTTGATTTCAGTTAGTTTTAAACTGTAGATGAATGTAAATTAACTCAAGTCTCTTCTCTATCTAAAATACTCAAATGTCGAATTCCTTTAGCAAATAAATAATAAAAATGGTTCTAGTAAGTTAATTAAGCTACTTAATCTTCCCAGTATTTTTAAAGCTATAAAAGTCCCCTAAGACACTTTTATTCTAATGCAGCTTTTGCTGTAATCTTTCACTGAGCACCTTATGCTCACTTCATCTGTCACCTATCTGCCTTGCCTTTCCAGAGGGCTTCTAACTCTTTCAACATATCACAATGACAGGCACTGTTTTAATGTTTAGAAATACCTCCTTTTCATATGCATGGCTGTAATCCTAGATAGAGCTAATAAAAGCATGGATAACTGTAGATAACAAGTCCATATTTTTATCAGCTAGAACATAAACTTACATTAGTTTGGTGTCTATTTCCCAGTTTGTGCTTTACAGTGGACTTCCTTTGGGAAATCTCACAAATAGAAGATTCATTTGGCTGTGGGTTTTTTGTACTTTTTTGAGAATAAGCATACTCCATTCACACACCAAGGAAAAGAGGAACATTACTAATGAAATCTTTAGCCACAGAACACTGAATTAAAACATACAATGTTTATATTCTATTTTTATCTTCAAGAAATAGTGGTGTTACATTGACAATATCCCTTTAATGGTGATACACAGCAGGAGATGACTGACAGACAATGGAAGATGTGAGATTAGACAGAGGGAAAGTGAGGTTGAGGCAGAGAAGTCAGTTTGAAAATTCCTGTGTAGAGATGGTGGTTGAAACCATGCAATTGAGTGTGGTTACCGGAAGAGGGAATATGGAGGGAGAAAAGAAGGAACCAGGAACAAAACCCAGAGAGAGGCAAACAGATAGGGAGAGGGGAAAATGAGGAACCACCAAAGGATATTCTGAAAGAATGGTCGGTAAGGTAGGAGAATGACTCAGGATAGTCAATACAATTTAGAACCCTGAGTGTCTCCATCACTTATGCAAATGAGATTTTGGGATCCTAAATCAGTTGGGCATTGCAATGCTGAGTACAGCAGTGCCTGAATATCTTTAAAAATCTGGACCTAGGTCTAACTAGAAATCCTTTTTTCCATTACCTTTCTGACCTAGGCAATCTGTTGTAATGGAAAAAAGGATGCCTGTTGTAACAAAAGGCAACAGATCGAGAAACCTCTTCGTATCCAGTTGGGAGTTGCTGCAGCAAGACCCAGAGTCAGGGATCTCATCCTGTGCTATCTTCCCCTACTCACATAGCACAATGGAAGGAAGAGAGAAGCTGCCCTAATCAGCAGTGCAGAATAGACCCCTTGACGCCTATCTGGTAGATAACTGCTGCATTTCAACAGGATTAACCTACTGAACCCATTTACAGCAAAGTAAAAAGCATACTTCACCATTAGCAGAGTGAACAGTCAAAATAAGACTGAAATGTATTAAAGCAGTTTGGCGCTTTCGTTCTACTTCAGTGGTGGCATTAGGACCTGATCATGTAATATGTAGCACACAGGTGCAGAAGACTGCCCATTGCTTTACATATTGTGGGACTGTGGCTATAGACTAGAGAGGTATCATAAGAAGGCCTATTAATGTATACAGTGCTGGATCCAAAGCCTGTTTAAGTCAATGGGAGATTCTCCATTGACTTAATTAGGCTTTTTGGTCAAGTTTTTATTGTCATTAAAATAATTAGAATTATTTCTCCAATTAATATTTTTTCAACCTTTTAAAAAGATGTTACTGAAATTATAGAGCTGGCTGTTTTATATTTGATAACGTTTCAAATTAATAGTCTGCCATCTATGATTTCACCTGGATTTCTTCAGAATTGCACTGTCTCAATCAAAAATCGAAATATGTATGTCTTGTCAGCGCATAAATGGCTGGTGGCTCTTGTATCTAACGGCATATCAATCTACTTTATTAATGGGTAGATCTATGATTAAACAATCTACCTTTGTTAATGGGTGACTTGCTGTCCTCAGCTTGTGAGATCAAAAAAGATATCTGTAGCCAAAGTATTACATGTTTTGAAACCCAACTTGCTAACAATCAGGTCTTTCCTGGCCTTGTGCTGCTATGCTTCCACTGCGTCCACTACAACTCTCAATAAATGCTATTTGTATTGCTTTTCTCTGTTGGGGGGTTAGCAAGAAATTTTCCCTGGGCACAGGTTATCCCACAGCTACCTATTTGCAGGATTTCTTGCATTTCCTCTGAAGCATCTGGAGATTTAGTGCCAGGATACTGAACTAGTTCCGATCTAGTACCACAATTCTTATGTTTTGAACATGTTATGAAACAGATTTGCAATCTCACGGAGGCTTAGTTTCAGACTTTTTTTTTTTTTGTCTAAATGTTAGTGTTTGTGAAGCATACTATGAAACAGGTTTTATAGTGGAAACTGATAAAACTTCTACTGTAGACATGTTTTATGAATGCCAGAGGTTAGAGAGCCAAGCATAGTACACTGCAGCTAGGAAAGAGTCGCCCAGCCCAGATAGACAGATTCTCACTAGTGGGGCTTAAGCTAGCATTCTAAAATAGCAGTGTGAATGTTATTGCTCTGGCAGAGATTTGGCTAGCCACTCGAACTCAAGCCAAGCCAAGCCAACCCAACCCATGCTTCAGCCAGTTCATTTGTGGAAAATCTGAATACTTACACAGATTATTCTGGCAAATGCAAGTTGTTGGTACACTCAGCAAATATAATTTAATATGCAGCTAACTCACCATAAATAATTGACTGCTTACCAATAATGAAAACAAGAAATCGGGTTGACTATGTTTCAGTTTTATTTTAATAGTTAAATTTAAATAGTCAAAATAGACTGACAGTGCTCCCAGAAATTCAAAGGGCTAGTTCCTCTCTGCAGAACCAAGGCAGTGACCTGCTAAGCACTAACCCTTCTGAGAAACTACCAGAATTTTTTCTGCTTCCTCAGCTGCAAAAGGATACTTATCAGGCTGTGTGTTCTGACAGAAGTTTTGAGAATGAACATTTCCTGTATATTCTCAATATCCATTCTCCCATGAGAACCCCACTTCATTAGGAATTCTGACTGGCACACCTTGATCAAAGAAGCTTTTTGGGGAGGCTCTTGGAAAAAACAGTGCTGGAAGCTTTGGAAAGGATAAGAAAACACTTTCAAATATAAGAGGGGTTTGAGGCCTGTTGATGGCAGATATTATTTTCATACCACAAACTCCAGAGAAGAGACAGTTTCCATAGAAGGGACTTCTCAGCAAAGGGAAGATAGATCTAGTTTTTTAACCAGCTCTTTCTCCTTCTAACTCTTCAGATTAATGACCCCACATTAAGGGGGAAATTTCAGCTATGTTCAAAACAGTATTAGACAGGTATACCCCTAAAATAACATGAGAAGGCTACTTCAGGAAATTCATCTCCTTTCTCTCATCCAGTTTCATCAAGTTCACAGGATATCAAAATCCTCTGAAACAGAGGAACATGCAGGTGGATATCATAGATCTGCTCTTGAACTTCAGAACAACAAAGAAAGAAATGACTCCAAAGAGATAAATCTGCCTCAGCTGTCCTCTTTACTTTTATTCTTCCTGATATTTTGGGAATTAGGATGGATGTCAGCTAGTTCTATTTTTCTCTCCAAAAATATTTTTAAAATTAATATAAGGGGCAGTTCTTTCTTTTAAAGATCCCTTCTTGACTAGTAAACTTGGTCTCGGAAGACTTAGTCATATGTAAAAAATAGCCCCTTACTACTCTTAGTAACTCATATGGTATGCCTACCCTAAAGCTGGGAGGGAGACAGGCACACTAAAAATAGCAGTGTTGCTGGGGGTAGAGTGGGTAGCAGCTAAGGCTAGATGCCCAAACAGATGCCCAGGGGGTCCCATGCAAGTATGTCAGACCAAGCTGACACCTGTGGTGCTCCTGGTTACACTGCTATTTTTAGTGCACTAACATGTCTGTCTTCCATGGGAAGACTATGCCCATAGTCATTCCTTGTTAAGTCTGAAGTTTTATCTGAACCTAACTTCCAGTTTTTGGAATTTCTTCAGTTGCCAGATAAGCGACCGTTTACCCATCTCAACTCCCCATTATTGTTTGAAAATTGAAAACTGTTAAAACATTCAGATCTCCTGTTTGCATGTTGGCTTTCAATGTACTTTATAGAGACCTATAATAAGGGCAAGGACATCTGTCCTAACACAGATGTATATCACTAGGGCAGGGGTTCTCAAAGTTCATTGCACCACAACCCCCTTCGGACTACAAATTACTACACAACCCCAGAACTGGGGACCAAAGCCTGAGCCCAATGGCCCCACGTTGGGGCCGGGGGAGGGGCAAAGCCAAAGCCCTTTGGCTTCTGCCCCCTGGCAACAGGGCTCAAGCTTTGGCTTTGGCTCTGGCTCTGGGGCCCAGCAGCTCTAAGCCAACCCTGGTGACCCCATTAAAATGGGGTTGCAACTCACTTTGGGGTCTCAACCCACAGTTTGAGAACTGCTGCACTAGGGCATTGGTAATTCTGTGGACCCTAATAGGTGAAGATGTTTTTTCAGAGCTATGCCAAGCAGCTGCATTCAGATCAGTGTATTTTCTTTTCCAAATACTACAATTTGAACACTTGTTCTTTTGCATAAGCTGTTTTTGGGTGACAGGGAGGGAATCAGAGCACATGGAGAACCAATGTGCCAGATCCTGGCCCCATTGAAGATATTGGCAAAACGTGTGTTGACTTCAGTGGGAACAGGATCATGTCCTTCGTCAGGGATATTGCTTCTAAGTTCCTTAATCTCCATTTATGTTTGAAATACCTAAGCGCGCACAGACAGCTACAACTAATTTTGAAGAGACTGCAGAAGGGAGTATATCTTAAGAGATTTAGAAATGAATTAATTATTTAATGGACAAAATTATCCATGCAGAATAAGGCCCAAACTATTTTGGGATCAGGGGTTGGGGAGGAAGAGAAATAGTGAGAATGAAGTTTTTGCTTCAGATGCCCATGTATAGTCTGAGGAGTTGAAAGACAAATCCTTTGCAGACTGTTATGCACATGTTGAACATTCATGCAGACTTTACTGGCCAAAATGGTTTTTTATTCAAACCATACAGTCTTCTATATATAGATTTAGAAAAAGCATGTTGGGAATTAATTTTGCTTTCTACAGGCTTAGAGCCTTTTATGACTGTTTACATTACACAAAGATAATGCAAAGATTACCATTGTTACCAAAGATTTAATTTACATATTATATGGTTCTTAACTTTTTTCTTTTCCCATTTCATACTGATGTGTTGATGGATGTTTAGGATGGCATTAAGGAAATGTAATGTAGACATCTATTCTTAGTCTAAAAATCATTTATTTAACACCTTCAAAGGTTTGACAACTACAAAGAAATGATGCACAAGTACCTAGCTATTGATTTTATCTTATGCTTTTGTATTTGCCCCCATTAAATTCTGTTGGCATTGTCAGCTGAACTCTCCTTTAAAGTGTAGTGAGTTTTCCTGTTAAGGACAGCTCTTTAATGTTGTGTTTTATGAGAACTACTTTGGCATTAAAAGTTGTCTTTAAAAATACCTACAAAAATGGCTTTATTGCAGTGCTATCCCTCACTTACTTGCGTGTTAAAAGTGGACTGATACTGAGATGTCACTGGAAGGTGTATTTACAGTTTGTGGATACATAAACATTTATTTTTGAACTGGAGAAACCATAAACCTCACTGGGCATTACTGGCCCTACTAGGCTGCCAGATGGAAGCCCCCAAAAGCAGCTTCCTCCAATGGTCCAGTTTGGAATTATACCTCCTGTGTAACTTGGTCTTTGAACAAAACACCATATTTAACATTTTTACAGCATGCTTCCAGAAGATGAATGATCACCGAATGATGCATAGGCAAACACTAAAAATGTTCTCATTCACTCATTCTTCCACAACCCTGCACATAGCCTTCACCAAAGATCGCCTGAATTTATATATATTCTAAAGAATGAGGTGGGAGAGGCATTTTTCATTAAGATTTTTAAATCTTAATCCTCCTCAAGCATTCCTTTAAAGACTTTCACTGCCATCAGTTTTTGGGCCCACATCTAGGGAGAGGTAGAGAAAAGAAGTTAGTAGTCCATATTAATTCAGTCAGAATACTTTGATCATATTTTTTAAACAACTCTTAAACACTATTGGTGCCTATTTTCTTTGTGGTTGGTATTCTTAGCTGTTGAAGAGCCAGCATAGTTGGTTCCTAATCTTGCCACTGTCCCTAGATATGTTAGGAGTTGAAGGGATGGGATGAGAGCGCTACTGCACTTTGGCTACTCTGTTATTGGATAGCCCCTTGTAGGGCTATGACTAGCTCGTGTAGTTTGAGCAGTGGTTTTCAAATCGTGGGTCACAGAATGGAAGGAACTGGGTCGCGGCAGCTCTGGTCAGCACCGCCAACCGGGCAATTAAAAGTCCCATCAGTGGTGCTGCCCAGCTAAGGCAGACTAGTGCTGGCCTGTTCTGACACCATGCTGTGCCCAGAAGCAGCCAGCAACAGGTCCAGCACCTAGGCGGGTGGGCCACAAGGCTTCGCGTGCTGTCCCCACCTTGAGCACTGGCTCTGCCGTTCCCGGCCAATGGAGCTGGAAGCAGGGGTGGGGGCGGTGTCTGTGGGCAAGAACCGTGGAGAGTTGCTTGGGTGCCTCCACCTAGGAACTGGACCTACTACTGACCGGTTCCAGGGCACAGCGCAATCTGCAGTGCTAGAACAGGCAGGAAGCCTGCTGCTGCACAGGAGCTGCCTGAGGTAAGCCCAACCCCTGACCCAGCCCAGAGCCCCCTCCCTCACTCCTGGCCCCTCCCACACCCCAAAGCCCTCATCTCAGCTCCATTGGGTTGTGGGCATCAACAATTTTCTTCAACTGGGTCACCAGAAAAGAAACTTATAGTGGGCCCGCTAGGCTGTTGTAAGCTGTCCTGAAGCTAGAATAAAAATTCCAAGAATCAAGGAGCTGATCTCAGCTTCTTTGCTTCTCTCTCTCTCTCCTTTAAGTGCAGCAGTGAATCTGATCCACTGTGTGTTTGTATGTATACATAGTGTAGTTCATATATCCTACTGGACAGAATATTTGAAACAAAGAGCTTTCTTTGTTTGTGCTTCATTCCTGGTGTGATTGAACTTTCAGCTGTCAGCAATACAGTGTAAATCAGATTTGTTATTGCAAATCTGCTTACAGGAAACTGCTAGTGGACCTGCCAATGACATTACAGCAAAGCTACATCTCCAGCAAAAAGGTAAAGGATGTTTGCACAAATGTGGTGCAAATTTTAAAAGCCTTTTACAATATTTTTTTAAAATTGAAATTTTAAAAGAAAAGGACAGAGGGAGAAACACAAGTAGAACAAGAACATCATCAGGCTCTTAACAATGCAGAGCTGTATCCATTGAGGAAAACATTGTGGTGTAGTGAAGTAAATATTTTAGTAGTGATTGATTTGTATCTACGAATAGCAACCATTTTTGTAATGATAATGAACAAGTAAAACAGAGTAATCAAATTTTGAAAAGTATGAGGCATAGGCCAAGAGACTACCCAACAATAATAATTTAAGCACAACATTCAGTATCAGATATGGAAAATGTAATGAAAATGGATAAAAACAAATCCTCAGTGCCACCTTTGTACCATAGTTCACCCATGGTCTATCCAAGACAAAATGAGATAGGACTACAAATATCCCTGCTATATTCCAAAGGAAAAATACTATGATAGTGTTATCAAAACGGACCAAAATTAGGCACAGGGTGGTGGTTTTCTAGCTCCTTTTTGTATCCTGGCCTCAGGATAATCCATAAAGGGCTTTGAGATTTCAAAGGTAGACCTTTTGGGTTCTCACAAGTAGGCTTGTATTGCAGATCTGAATCCTGAAGAACCTCCAAATAATTCCAGTATTGTAGGACACAAATAACTTTGAGGCTTTAAGCGTGTAGGTATTATCTGATTGAAAACCTATAAAGTTGTGGGATAAATAATTTTAGATTTTAAATCACTTGTTTTTTTTAGATTTTTATTGGAATCTTAAAGTAAACTTGAAACCACAGCTTTCAAAATGTTCTCTGATGATTCATAGGCGTGAGCATATTGAGAAAAGTTAGATTGCTCACAAATGAGGTGGAGCACAACATTGGATTTTTTTTTAAAAGCCATATTATAGGTATAGACATCTCTCTTAAGAGAGGAACATTGTTTTAAGAAGAATATTTAGGAAAGAAATTCTCAGCAACTTAGAGAAATCACTAATTGTTCTACTTACTATTTTGTGATTTTTTTTGTTTAACCTTCTTTTATAACTAGTAATTACAGAGCTAATCACAGATTTCATATTGTTACCAAATAATATGCAATTACCATTACTTCCACCTACTGATTCTTTCAAACCAAGTGTTAGTCTGTTTTTACAGTATAGAATTGCAGGCTGATAAACAGGAAAATGTTTCAGCTTAGCAAACAAACTGAGGTCCAGATGGACTTGATGTCCTGGGTGTAAAATATGCAAAGAGACTCATCTGTGAGAAGTTTAGCAAATATCATATTGACTCAGCCAGATGAAAGCTCCTTTCTATCTCACATTAGAGCTGTTGGTTACATAATGTACCACAAGCATGCTGATTTGAAACTCACTTGCAGGATTCAAACAGTATGTCTATTGACCAGATGGGAGATTCTGTTAAGCCTCCTCTAATGTGTGGCCGCCAGTTGGCAGTCACATGTGCTGATGACAGGTATAGGACTGATAGTTGCAAGGGAGGAAAAAAAATATAAAATAAAAAGCACTTCCAGCTGAATCCAGATTAGCCTAGCTTCTGCTGGCTTGGCTAGTGACGGACATTCTTTTGTTTCTCCTGAGTAGAGTTACTGCTTCTAGTTGACTGAGGGTCCTGCCTGAGTCTTGGTTGTGGTGATAATGAAGGATTTACTTAATCCTGCAATCAGATGTAGAACTCCATTGGTGAGGTTCTGTTCCGTCTAATGTCGGGCTGCCAGCTGGCAAACCCAACTGTAGTTTGTTGTCCCCTTTTAAAAACAGCAGAATAGTGTGGTGATCAGAAGCTAGAGGTCAGTTGTTCACTTGTTGAATCTGTTAATTCTTACGTGGGCTACATAAAAAGTGGTATTTTTCTTGTTTTTTTTGTTGTTTTTTTTAATGTCTAATGTCACTAATAGTGAGTCTCGGTTCCCTGGCCTCATTAGGCATAAAGTCCTACTTTATACCCTCATGGAACCTCAACCAGTGTTCCAGTCACTTGACTGGGACAAGACTAAGCCTCAAACAGAAACTCTTTCAATAACTTTAGATAGTATGAGTCCTTGACTGTTTTCTCTTCAGACCCCTCCACCCCACTGCAACTGGAGACTTGAAGTTTGGGTTTTTTTTTTTTTTTTTTCATTTTTAGGGGCTTGCAGACAGTAGCTGTATTCCTTCACCCAAAACAATTTGTAGTTGCATATAAACAAGACTTTAAAAAAAAGAAATGGAGCAGAAACAAAAACATTTAAATGTATCTTTAGACACTAGCTTAGTACAGTGAAATAAATAAGATTAGCATTGCTTCTTTCAGCCAAACTGTGCTGATCTAAACTGTGCTGATCTAACAAGCACATCCATTATATTAAAATTCCATGAATCCCATCCAAAATAACAAATCCCATCCTCACAGCAATCCCCCATAAACCCCTCAAAGCCTCATCCCATCCCCTCCTCTGAAATGTGCAGTAGAGAAGGTGGCCCTTGCAGTACTCGTCAAGCCACAAATCAGGCCCTGGGAGACCAAGGGAGAAGTAATTTTCAGTGTCAAGGGGCCTTCACAGTGAACATCCTGCCAGGCATTCTCTTGATTAAATTGATAGTGTCCAGCACAAGTATCTCTGCTTTTGTCAGCTGCAGCCCAATCACACAGCAGAGAAATGTTTTCTCAAGTAGTCTTTCCCTAAACCATTTAGAGCTTTAAATGTCAAGACTAATACCTTGAGTTCCACTTGGAAGCCCATAGGTATGGTAAGAAACTTAAGTTACAAAAGCTAGTGGCTGTTAAAGTTCTCTTTTGCATGAAAGAGAAGAAATTTAGGGCTCTCATTATAGACTTAGCCCTGACAGTTCTCATTGGTTACGCTATTATTAGTTGCAGTGGTATTTACATAATTGCACCCCAAATATGTTAAGCACTGTACAGATATAAAGGAAAAGACACTCCATGTACCCAAGCACTCAATCTAAAATACAAAAAAACTAAGACTGGGGGAAAATGATACAACATACAAGCAAAAGAGGTAAGTTACATATAGCTGAGCCATCCAAGAAGCAGCCCAAGAAAGCCATTGACTCTGCTAAGTGATCTGGTACTGGCTCACCACTAGAAAATTACTTTCCCTTCCATGCTTAGCTCTGATGGTTTGTAGGGAGTAGTAGTGTATGGAGAATGATTTATATATTATATATGTAAACTATTTAATTTACTTTCATACTATATTTTAAATGGGTGCAATTCTAAAATTCTTGACAGTCAGAGCATAACAGTGCTCTTTAAAGTGACGCACACAGTAGCATGGGCAAAGGCCGAGTTAGCCTTTCAACAAATTACTGTCTCCATTCTGATCCACATTCCATTCCTATTCTCCGTGGGTGAGAGGAGCCCAGCTTATTTGTGTTCATCATATGTTCTGTTCTGTGTTTTTAATGGTTACAGTATGCCAGTGATATTTCTGTCTATAGACAGTCTCATGATTTTTTTTCTTAAAGGACAATGTTTCATTTCTGTATTTAGCTATATTGGGCATACCATGTTGATTTTTCTGGAGGTCTTCCAGCTGTGATCTGAACCTTTGGATTGGTATAGGCTGAGCTCATGCATTCTATTTCAAGGGATAGGATGCCATCTAAACTACTGGTGTACTGTCCATAATTTTGTCAAGCAAGGACAAGACAATATTTTAAAAGGGATTTAAGTGATTGTTGCATGAAATATCTTGGATTGAGGAGCAGCAGGAATTAGTCAACTACTTAACCACAGAACACGTACCATATGAGCATAAGCCAGGCAAACTTCACCACATCAATACCAACACACTGCGCATCATATAGATCAATCACAATGGCCATTCAGTTCTTGGCTTCTGCTGAGATGGTGGTTTCTAGGATATGATGAACCAGCCACCAAGCAGTTACTGGGTAATAATGAATGTAGGTCACTAATGCTTGGATCTTATTTGAACTAGTGATCAATTGTGAGTTGCAGAGCTCTGCAGCTATTTATCAACCCCATGAGTTAGCCAGTCTCCCTGTTTCTGCTGCTGACAAAGCGCATAATTTCATTACAGTTGTTTTCTACTTATCAGTGCATGATATTCATTTACTAGTTCCCTCTCTGAAAAGGGAGGAACAAACCTTTTTGTTTGAACCTAGTGTGTGTGCTTTCTTGTAGAACAGCATTTGTGCATATTGTGAATTGAGATGTATTTACATTGTTAGCTTGTTTGATGCTCTTTGACCATCAAACATTACCCCTTGTGACTGAACTGTTTCATCACAGTGTTTTTTTTACTTTTATAAATACTATAAATAAGACAGGCAAGCTATATGATTTTTCCTAGCAGATACAGAAAGGGAGGAGAGTTTTTTAAATAAAAGAAATCTGTTAGGAATCCTGCAAGTGTACTGTGTAAATCAGGAGAGAAAATGGACATACTGAAGCTCAAAAGTCCACTATCATGACACTTAATGGGAAGCAAGAGAGCTTGAGGAATTGCAATGAGAGAACTTTCACAATTACAACAATTGACTTCACAATATGTTTGTCAGATAGCTTTAGAGTCATTTATCAAGGTAGAGATTTTCATTCAAGTAAGAATCTCTCCAAGTGGTAAAATTTTCTCTTAACAGTGAAAAATAGGAAGGATTTTAGAAGAGCTGCTTTATCTGCTTGAATTGTTACCTGAAAGCAAAAGCTGGTTTTGAGATGGTCTGACTTCATTTTTTTTGTCATTCTCTAAATAACTCAGACAAATCGTAACCCTCCCTCCCCGCCCCAGAGTTTCGTCTACTTTCTTCTATCAGGAGCAGAAAGTTCTGCACCCCAAAGAACAAAGTGAGGGCCTGGGCTTCAAATCCTACTGATCCCCTGAAATCAGCAGGGAGCACAGTGCTATCCATAATGTTGAAGCTGTGAAATAATGACAGCATGATTAGCACACAGGGACTGCATCCAGCATCACCCACCTCCCAGATGGGTGTCCTATCAGTCAGTCTCTCTAGTCCAGTGACTATTTACTGATCTCTCCCTCTCTGGCAGAGGGGGAATTGAACCTGGGTGTCCCACATCCCAGCATTGCAACCCTAAGTCCTTTTGTGGATCCTACTCTCAAACTAATTTTTTTAAATGTATCCTGAACTCCATGGTTTTAGGTACAGGCAAATATACTAATTCTAAATAAACTTTAAAAATTAGTTTGTTTTTTTGTGTGTCTTATAGGCAGTTATGATTTCTTCATTTGTCAAGGTTCCTTCCCCACTCTAAACTCTAGGGTACAGATGTGGGGACCTGCATGAAAGACCCCCTAAGCTTATTCTTGCCAGCTTAGGTTAAAAGCTTCCCCAAGGTACAAACTTTTCCTTGTCCTTGAACAGTATGATGCCACCACCAAGCATTTTTTAAAAAAGAACAAGGAAAGAGACCACTTGGAGACCTCTTCCCCCAAGCTCTACACCCCCTTTCCTGGGGAAGGCTTGATAAGAATCCTCACCAGTTGGTACAGGTGAACACAAACCCAAACATTGATTTTTTTCATTGTTCTTAAGATCCAACCGGGTTCTTAAAAGAAGACTTTTAATTAAAGAAAAGGTAAAAGAATCACCTCTGTAAAATCAGGATGGTAAATACCTTACAGGGTAATCAGATTCAAAACATAGAGAATCCCTGTAGATAAAACCTTAAGTTACAAAAAGACACAAACAGGAATATACATTCCCTCCAGCACAGCTTATTTACAAGCCATTAAAAGGAAAATCTAACACATTTTCTAGCTATATTACTTACTAACCTTACAGGAGTGGTAAGGCTTGCATTCCTGATCTGCTTGCAGCAAAAGCATCACTGAGATGGCCCAAACCCTTTGTTCTCTTCTCCCTCCTCCCCTCCCCCACCACCCAGATTAGAAAGAATCTTGTCCCCTCATTGGCCATTTTGGGTCAGGTGCCAGCGGGGTTACCTTAGCTTCTTAACCCTTTACAGGTGAAAAGATTTTGCTCCTGTCCAGGAGGGATTTTATAGCTCTGTATACAGAAAGGTGGCTACCCTTCCCTTTATGACATCATTAATGCATGAAATTATGATTTTTTTCATTATGTATTATGTCTATACCCAGGAAGTAGATTTCCCAGCATAGCACACAGCACAGAGGTTGACAATGTTGATCTCTCACTGACTGTCACCTTGTTTGTGGCCCCATTTATCTCTCTCTCAGAAAGATAGAAAAAAAAATTAAAGATTTTTGAACTGGTATAGTTTCTCAGAAGTTGGGGAAAGATTCAAAAGACCCAGATTCTGAAACCTCACTCATTCCCACCACAAAGGGAGTGATCTGCTTCATGTTCTTGGATTCTAACAGCTCTGAAAAGGATATTTCTGGTCATTCACATTTTTTCTGAGCTTTCCTCCAAACTGTGTAGTAAAAGAGGACCTGTTAGTCTAGGATTCATTTGACATACAATTGCCTATCCAGTTAGTATTCCAGACAGAGATCTAAAGAACAGAGTAGGGATACTAAGATTTAAAGATTTTCCCGTTGGTTGGTTGGTTTTTTGATTTAATGGGATTGTTTTTATTAACTTTGTCACACACTGGTTTTGGTTATTGTTTGTCTATTACTACTACAAGCCAAAACCAGCATTTCAGAATGATCTCTGCTTTGAAAGAATCATAAACTGAGTTTCAAAATACAGGCAGACTGAGCAAGAAATAGCACAAATTCTTCAACCACTAATTAGCTCTGTTACCTCTTGTGTTGGAGATGGAGAGGAACCCAAATGCTATGAATCAGTATCTGGAGTAAAGAAATCAATTTAAGAAGCACATTTCTATTTCTTTAATTTGTCTTCCTCTCTTTTAGAATTCTGTGTGTGTGTGATTCATTCATTTTAAAATTTGTTTGAGTAAAATGTGTTTTCTGCAAGATGCTTCAGTTCCTCTTTTTTGAACTGACTACACAGACTTAACCCAATTTCTGACTCTTTTTTGGAAGAGATTTAAAGAAGCAGAAAAGTAACCAAACATTATAAAAACAGAGCATTTGCTGTCCTGTAGGCACACTGTATTTCGACTTGTATTTTCCTTTTGCCTCTTGTCAGCCATATACCGAAATATCTCTTACTCAGGAATGAGTAAACTGGGAGCATGCTCTTTTAAATGGTGGGTTTAGAACTGGTTTAAAAAAAATTTCATCTGCTGTTCATCCTTATTTTTTTATAATTTATTTAGTTTATTTGACAAAACCCCAAGATTGCCAAAACTGAATTTCAATTTGGAAATACCACCATGGTGCCTTTTGGTGGATGAAACATCTGGGCTGGGCTCCCTGTCCAGAGTGCATTTCCCATTACTCTATCATTCTTTCAGTTATACGCATGCAACTGGAAGTGAGTTTTTGTTTGTTTGTTTGTCTTTTAAGTTTTCAGTTTTAAGAATAAATTTCACTCCCTTGAATACCTAAGCTTCAGGTAAAAAGTTACAGCTTATGGAAATGTCACTGGCAGCCAATTATCCGAATGACTTTGGTTGGCATTATGCTGAACAGAACTTTGTCATTGCAAGAGGTAGAAATGTCTCCTATGAATGTGTCTGATTTGGGAAGTTCACTGTATTATAGATCTGGATGTAGTAATCATTTTGTATATAATGAGCAAAAGGAGAATTTTCCAAATTGATTTCTATAAC
This sequence comes from Lepidochelys kempii, assembly GCF_965140285.1. Taxonomy (NCBI): domain Eukaryota; kingdom Metazoa; phylum Chordata; order Testudines; family Cheloniidae; genus Lepidochelys; species Lepidochelys kempii. The sequence goes on from NC_136380.1 coordinate 184,078,272, forward strand.
AGGATTTCTCTCTACACTAAAACCTGTTATAAAAATAGTTTTCTTCAAATCTACTAACCTATAGTGCTTCAATATGAACTTGTTTTAGCCAACTTACTATTCTTTAGAGAACAAATGCAAAAGGTTTCTCATGTTGTTCCCTGCCTTCTGGAACAGAAAACAGAAAGCAACCGTCTCAGGACGTTAAAGGAAGGATCAGATACATGCAAAATAACCATTTGTTTTCCTTCTACTTTAGACAGTTTAGAGAGCAGACCCCTCCCCAGTTTTCTGGTAGTAGTTGAATGTTGCAACTACATAATAACTCCAAATATCCAAACACATCAATCATGTATCATCTCAAATATGCATCTTGTCTTACATTTGAATTGCTTCCGAAATATTCATTCATGATGTATGCACTATGTTCCATGTAGATAGATGTGCCATGCAGAAACCATTTCAATCTGAGCTTAAATTCAGAGTGGCTGGAACAGAAGCAAATTGTCTCTATGCAAGATCCAACAAATCTTGCAAATACATTCTGAATATTCTGGTCCTCACCTCTGTGTGTAGCTGCTAAGAAATTTAATGGAGCTTTGGCTGTCTATAGATCTATCATGGCAGGGGAAAGAACAGGACAAGCTCACTACATGTCAGCAAAAAAATATATATACCTTGGAAGGACACAGGGAACTTGAGTAGTAACGGGAGGATCATTGTGTCCTCCCAAGTTTACATGGTGATTAGAGAAGTAAAGAGATCTGCACCCTGATGGATGCCATGCCACTTCAAAAATATAGGCTGGTAATTGCCAAGGATTCCTTTCCAGACACTTGGATTTGTGCTCTTTCTCTCTGATAGCTGAAGAGGAAAATAGTCCATCTGCAGGGTCCAGGAAGTGATGGAAGTATTACTCCATAAGCCCACAAAGGGTGGAATCATATTTTCGATTTCATAGGCATGGTGTGAGATTTGGCATCCACACCACTATTCTGTTTTATTTATTGAAAGTATTTTCTATACCGCTTATCAACATAGATTCCAAAGGCCTCAAAATATTAATGGATTAGAGGAAGTCACACCCTTTAGGATCCATGTGTGCTATGCATTTCAAACCCAGTTCTATGCTGTAAACACACCAGGATCTGTGTTTAGCCCTTAGATCTGACCTGAGGTCTTTGTAGGTTTTAGGCAAAATTTACATACATTGTTTAAGAGTTTGGGATTTTGCAATCTTGACTCTTGTGGAAAATGACATTTTGCTATCCACAATACCCTTTGCTTCCCTGACTGTGTTCAAATTGTTTCTCAGATCTTATTGGGCTCTAGCTGGTAGGGCTCTGTGCCACTTATAAAGTATTTCAAATGATTAAATCCCATTTTAATCCTTGTGCAGCTAATATAGTGAAATGTTGATAACAGTGAAAGCTGATAGATCATATTTTGAGCCTACTTTAAAACTTTTGTAACAGTCAGTCTGCCATCTTGCTTACGAAAAGCAACTCTTTGAAGTGAGAGGTGCAACACTGTTTAAAACAAACTTGTTATGTGACTCATCTCCGACCAGACCAGGACACTTGGTTTCTTAATGATTGCTGCTTCAACTTTTTAATCCCACAAAAGTGAACACTCTAGCACTCCCTCTTCCATGAGGCCATGCCCTCTGCCCTGCCCCTTCTACATGACCCAGCCCCCCACTCACTACATTCCCCCTCCCTCAGTGGCTAGCTCTCCCCCCACCCTCATTCACTTTCACTGGGTCTGGGGCAGGGGGTTGAGGTGTGGGAGGGGGTGAGAGCTCCAGCTGGAGGTGCAGGCTCTGGGGTGGGGCTTGGGTTGAGGGGCTTGGAGACCAGGAGGGGGCTCCATGTTTGGGGGGGCCTCAGGGCTGGGGCACAGGATTACCTTTGGTGGCTCCTGGTCAGCAGTGCAGTGGGGGGATAAGGCAGGCTTCCTGCCTGTCCTGGCACTGCTGACCATAGTGTACCCCAGAAGTGACCAGCAGGTCTGGGGCCTAGGCAGAGGCATGGCAGGCAGGCTCTTCTCTCGCCTGCAGGCACCACCTCCACAGCTTCCATTGGCTGTGGTTCCTGGCCAATGGGAGTGCAGAGCCAGTGCTCAGGGCAGGGGCAATGCACAGAGCCCTGTGGGGGCCCCCCTGCCTTGGAGCCAGACCTGCTGGCTGCTTCCAGGGTGCAGCGTGGTACCAGGACAGGTAGAGATTAGCCTGCCTTAGCCCTGCTGTGCTGCCAACCAGACTTTGAATGGCCCAGTCAGCACTGCTGACCAGAGCCACCAGGATCACTTTCAACTGGGTGTTCCAGTCAAAAACCGGACACCTGGTCACCCTATCCCTAAATCTAGGGAATTATTCCATATCCATTGATTCAGTTTCACCTCTTTCACTCCTACTTTGAATAGGAACCGGAGGTGTTGCAGAAGCACTAGTTTGATGGGTCTTCAGACCACTTCCACAATGATCCAGCCCTTCTTTCAATAACTGCACCCAACCACTACCCTTATTAACTTACTTTGTTAGGCAGCCGCAAGAACATTTGATCCATATTTGTCTAATTTTAACTTTAATTTAGACATTCCAAGGCCTACAGAAGAGGAATCCTACTCAGATTAATGAAAATACTCTCTTCCCCCCGCCCCCCACTGTCCTGTCTTTACCACTAGAACGGGTTATTTTGTTGGGGGGAAAACTCAGACCACCACTTTTTTAATTTATTTGGTAGAAATAAAGTATGGAGTATCTTATTAATTATTGATGTTAACAGTCTGAAATATTAATGTGAATCATCCCCCACACAGATACAGCCATATCACTCACATTCACATGTTAAATAATAAAAGTAATACAAAAGTACCAGAATTGTCTATGAATTGTCCATTCCTTCTCCCATGCACCATGTTCCATTGTTGTGTTAGCGGAGCTCGATAATCAAGGTGAGATTAGGGTATAGCTAAACTAAGCATGTGCTTCGGGCTCAAATGTGAGGTGGGAAACCTGAAGCCCAACAAATAACTGTAGAGTACACTTGACCCCGTCAGGTTGGCCATGCCATGGATCTGCCGGCACCAGCTGCTCGTCTTGCTGGTGTTTGAGCCTCTGCTCACTATGACAGTGGTCACAGCACCATGCATTCAAATTTAGCCCAACTGCCCCTCCATCGTGACAGGTGCCCAGCCACTACTCGATCAGCACCCTGAGCAGCATCAGGAAGAGCAGCCAGTCCTGGCAGATCCACCATGGTGATTGTATTCTACAGGTGTTCATGAGGAGGTAGGGCCTCTAAATGTATGTTGCTTAGGTTGATGAGTTAATCTGGTCCTGGCCATAGCCTGACTCAGATATAACTTGATGATTGCATTCACTTAGCCATGTCCCCTGACAATATAGAGCATGACCCACGTCTCTTTATTATATGGCTTCCATCACCATAATAGTTGAGTGTCTCTTGCATTTATTTAGTAGCTCAGCATGTAGATCAATCCCAAACCTCATTTTTAAACAAAGTAATTATTTTTGATTGTCATTTAAATGAATAATTAAAATAAAACTAATCTGGAATAAATTTGCTTCATGAAGACAGCTATGTGTAATCGCACAGAAAAATCTAAGAAGGGACCTATCCATCCAGTGGACACCATTAGTAATTTACCAGGTAGGTGCATAGCAATTATTGTGACGACAGAATTTGTACAAGAGAGACACCAACATGTGAACTTTACATTATTTATGCAAATAATGCATAAATAATGTAAAGCCAGGTTTCCCTTTTTTATGAGAGATTGTCTGATAGTCCACACTAGTGAATGCATTTTTAGATGATTCTTTCTGAAGAAAGGATTTCTAAATGGTGTTCGCTTGTCAATCTTGAACTAACTTGGAGAAAGCATTGTTTTTAAAAATTATCTTGTCAATTTAATTGTGACACTAACAGAGGCAGGTATCAGCAGTTTTCTTCTGATTATGTTAAAATCTTATCTATTATTTAGTTTAAAACTGACAGTATATATTAAGGCTTAATGAAGGCTTTTAGTAATTCCAAGACTAAATTTATCTTCCCACATTTTTGGATGTTTGTCATGTCTGAGGGCAATGATTTGAACAAAATATAACCTTAAGAGTTGTGTGTTTGAGTTATTTTAACTTTAAATAGGTAGAACTTTGATTTTATGGGGGGGAAGCCATGCTTAAGACATAGTTACATGTGGACTGGTTTTAAAACCAGCCAGCAGGACTTTGTTTTTTGAAAGGTGACTTGTTAAAATAGTAATACCTGTGGAAGAATACAACACTAGGAAGTAGTTTGTATTTTGTTTGGAATTTTAACTGATTTATCATAATGAAGTATGTGTTGTGTTCATTGTCTTTTGAACTCTTTGAAAAGCAATATATTTAAACGTTTCAACTTTTATGAAGTAAGGAGAAGTATCAAAAACAATCATACTCTGGATATATACTTAAGAGTCTAGAGTAATTCTGTTTCATTTGCTAAGGTAATATAACTGTTTAATGAGGGGGGAACCCTGTGTTTCAGTAATTTTATGCAAGAGATGAGTATTGAGTTGCATGGTGGATGAGCTTCCGATCAGTCAGTTTTTTAATTTGAACCAACATAATTGACAAAAGAATCCTACAGCTTATGTTCCTTGGTTTATCACAGATTCTTCACAACCAGGGCCCTTTTTTTCTAATTGGGCTTTTGGTACGATCTTAAGTATTGTTTCATTTACAATTCAATGAGGGTGACGTTTTATGTTTCATTTATGGCATACTTGATGAAAGATCAACAGCAAACGACTGGGAAGGTGAATTCTTAAGTAACATGAATAAACAATTCTGAAACTAATATCTGAAAAAACAAGTCCTGGAGTTTTTCCTCTAGATACAGTTACCAGCATTAGATTTTTCCTTCCTTACAGTTACACAAATTAATTATAAATCTCAGAAACATTAGCAAATAGTCATGATTGACACATGTGCACGGGTTGAGTATGGTGATTAATGTGTAGTGTGCTCCCTTATTTGTTGGAGGCGCAAATCAGTGGACGTGCTATGTGAATGCTGGGACACTGCTTAACTGTATCCTTTTATTTAGCATTTTCTTGCAAGTAGTGGTTTGTTGGGAGGATGTCCTAATTAATCTCCTTTAATCCTTTTACACTGATCTTAATGTCCTTGAATTTCTTGTGTGTTAATACTGGAAGTGTAAGTTTTTTTTTTTTTCATGGCGTGCATTTTCTTGGAGAATTGGAAAGGAGAATAGGTGTCTTCTCCCCTTCCCACCCAACATATTTTAGGTGTATTGCTATTTGGTGAAAGAAACAACCCTATGGTGTGTGGAAATATGCAGGGAGTGAGAATGTTTGAAGTGAGGGAAGAGGAGACGGTGAGAGTCTCCAGTAATGCAGGTTTGTGCTGTGGATCTGAAGGTACTCTACTGTTAATCCATGGTAGGGAGAAGCGGTTCGTCCTTATGGTTGCACATGATGATTTCTTAAAACCAAACACCAAGCAACAAAGGCTTATTTAATTCACACAATGTGAAAATGATTTGGATTAGATGTTACAGCTAAACACCATTGTATGTCATCAATGGTGTGACACAGCAAAACAGAAGTTCTGCATTTTGTTCATTGTCATTGGTTTTGATAGCTTGTCACACATCTGCAAGTTCGAAGGTTTAGAAGTGTGTGATGGCAGATTTTCATGAAATAGTGGCCACCTTTACTGAGGGCACCCTGTGGCTTCAGTTCCACGGAAAACAAACAAAGACAGGGACCATCCTTATGTAAGGATAGTCTGTTTCATATTAGGCTTCAGTGACATTAATAGTCTTCCTTGAGGGTTGTTTGTGCATTTGGTCCCATTAGAAACATTTGGAGATGCACTAGGGACACCAACTTGCTAGTGAAATACTGGTCCTTTCAACAGAGGGAATTAGTAGGTTCAATTCCTTTGAGTGGCATGACTTTTTTTTCTGAAAAAGGAAGCCACTGTGAGTAGAGGAAAATTGTGAACGTAATGGAAAATAAAAGCAGTCTTCAATAACTTTGCTTTCATAGAATTTCTTCCCATGTGCATTAATTACTAGTTTACAATAAGTTCAAATTATATGGAAAGTGTGAATAATGATAAACCAGCCATTTCTTAGTGAAAGAGTTCTGAAAAAGGCAAGGAACTGCAGAAATAAGATTCCTAAGGGCCCCATCTTTAATTTTTAACTCAAACTTGCAGATCTGTTTGAAAATCTCCTGCAAAATCAATTTTTACTTACAAATGGTGTGCTGTGAGTTTGGGGAATAGATACTCTATATTCTGCTTAAACCACAGGATAATTCCTTGCTTTAAGTTAATAACTGCATCCAACCTTAATATACAGGTTCTCTTTTATATAGAATTACATTAAAAAAAATAAACTATGATAACATTAGGTTGCAAAGTCAAGCACTCAAATTAGGAAATGCCAAAATTATGGTTGCCTGTACAACCTTAGTTTGGCTACTTTGTTGTAGGCATTAAGATACTAGTTTTTACACTGGACACCTCCCTCATTCAGTGCACAGGAAGAACAGTGCTCACTGAACAGTATTCAACATTTCTTTTTTATCCTCACCATTCAATCTGTGGCCCCATGCATTATTTACTGTACATCATCCAAACCCTGCATTTAATACAGAATTATTAAATTCCTACTGAGATTTTTCTCATAATATCTTTGTGCTTTACAAACACTAAGGATGAGATGGCAGTGTTATCCCCATTTTATACATGGGGACCTGAGGCATAGTGATTTTAAGCCAAATTTTTCAAGAGTCACAAAATGTTGAGTGCTTTGTTCAGCCTGTGGCCTGATTTTTTTTTTCAGATACTTAGTATTATAGCATGTTATATGGGAGCACCTCAATTGCAGTTGTAATTGTTAAGTACTTCCACAGATCAGACCCTATCTGTCTGAAGTTGGTAGCCAGAAAATGAAGAATATAGTTAGGGGTCACCTAAGAAAAAGTCTGTGATGTGCCCAGCATAACATAAGAACTCTGTGGCAGGGACAGGGATAGAATAGAATTATCCAGGGCAGCACTGAAGTTAACTGTGAGACTTGTCATCTTTTCTTCCTGCAATCACCTGCCTCATTTATTCCAGAAGTTGGAAGGTATGTGCTGAATGAGAAAAGGGTCTTATAGACTGCATAATTTTTAGTATGCAGCTTGATTCATTCCCAGAGCAGTCTATCCTGTGAACTGAATGAAACAGGGGTCCTGTGGGAAAACAATAGTCTGTCATAGAATTAAAAAATCTACCATAATGCATACACGAGTGGGGGTGAATAAAATTTTCACAAGCAACTTTAATTCCAGTATTTAACTTTTGAGTGCTTGACTTTACAACCTTCAAGTTCTTTACATCTAATTTTTAATTAGATATTTTCCTCTCTGTGAAAATATATATGAAATTATTTAACTGAACAGTATACATAGCACAGTATAACTTGTGTCCTTTGAAAGAAAGTCATAATGGTATATTTACCACATGCAGTACAGGATGCATTTTCAGAGTTGTACATACTGGGTTAGATTCAAAGTTCCAATCATTAGTCTCTAATCTGCATCTTACAGACCTGAAATTCAGCTACTAAGAGTCCTGCAATTCTGTTGAAAACAAAGTGCATGTACAATGTGGTGATACAAAGATAAGAGGATCCAAGAGGTTAGAATGTTAATTATATTACAATAAAAAGGCGCAGTGAGAGAAGCAGAAATATCCTAGGTGTGTATAATTAAGTAATAGTAAGGACAGGACTGTATATTAAACCTTCACTGCATATCTTATCCTCATTGGACACAGCTGTCGATAAAATATGCCCTTACTCTTGACAAGTAACTCCTGTGTTTTGCTTGTAGATTAGCTTGCCTCCCTGCTCTGTATTCTTTATCTTCATCACTGCACCAGTCCTTTAATTAGGCAGCAGAATCTTCTGCATAGTGATTAGGAAATAACAGTAAAGAAGGTGTTACAAAGAGAGGTTCTGGAAGCTGCTCAAAATAGCTTTCAGCTTTGGAAATTCCTCTATGCTCTGTATAAAGGAAACCTGTGTAGGATTCAGAACAAAGTGACAACTGACCGTCACTTAACTAACTTTTTTGAACCTTCAGTTTAGGAATACTATGCATAATTCTACAATCCACTGGTAGTAAATAATATTTACTTCTGAAATTCAACATGTTTTGAACAGCCTCTGGTTGATGACTTTTGGTTTCAAGGGGAATTATTTTGACAGTTGAAATATTTTCATCAGCTACTTATAATTAAATAAAAATGCTACTTTTGGTTTTTATTAACTTTGTTTCTTGTGGTGCTTTAAATGCTTGACACCATGTTGGTTCATTTTTTTTTTTAAGGTACAGGATACGTACTTCACTTTCTGTAACTTGGCAATCGATTAGCATTACTTTTTTATCCTCAGTCCTAATTACTGGTTATATGAAAATATCTACTTTTAAAAAAAAAAGTAGAATATAACTTAGGAAGGGACCCCTCTCTCTCCTTCAGAGGATTGAGTGCTGTGCAGATCTTTTTGGAGGAAGGATATATACTACACCCCTATCAAATGCTTTTCATCATCTTTGGAAAACATAGTGTCTTTTCATTGTGGGAAACATATAAAACCTGAAGCAATGCAAAAATATCTATGCTCTGTGTATGACCAATATAATCTTGTAGAGAAAGAGCAAGGAGGTTCAGGACGGAAATGTTGTGAAGACCCTACAAGTAAATGAAGAGATCACTTGCTACATGTGTTCTGGTCACTGATGTTGCTTTGCCAGTAGGGCGAAGAGCCCTTATTGTATATACTCTGAGTACATGGTGAAAGGAATATTCACCTGCTGGTGGTGGGGTCAAAAGCCCCATCTCCCCATTATTGCAGTAAAGAAATAGATAAAATACATCAGTCAGGCCAGCACTTTCAAAAGTCTGCTCATTTAGGTGCCTCAATTCACCCCTCTCCCTACCCAGTGAAATACCTTGGGCTGTGAGACATCACCTCTGGGGAAAAAGTCTGGTGTGCACCATCTTGGCCAGCACACCTGGTACCTGCACAGGTACATGCATGAGCAGCTACAGCTTGAGCTAAGAGCCAAGGCTCTGTTACTGGGGGCTAATAACTCATTCTCTGCAAATGAGCACACAGGGGGACTTGAAACTCTGTCAACCGTGTGTTACACAGGCACAAGCTTTCTCAGATTAGACCCCCCAAATATTGAAGTGAGAACTTTTAGTGTTTGAGCACTTTAGAAAGTTTACCTATAATGAAATGCAGTAAACAGTTCTTCATACTTTTTGGGTTGTGGGGTATGGGGGAAGCTTACATCTTTCCAACAACCAAGCAAAAGGCAAGTGCCACAGTTAATAAAACAGACAAACATTTGGGTCAGAAGGATAATCTTTTTGCCCAGATGTACCCATGTAAAATGTTCAGACCTGTGGACACTGTTTCATTGAACCCAGCTGGTGTGACAGACTGTCTGATCTGGAGCCTTGCCAGAGTTGAGCCTTTATTGCCAAGTAAAACAATGAGAAGAAATGGCTCCTTATCAGCTCCTTCTGTTAAAGGAGTTTTCCCATCTTTGTTACTCAAGATTACAACTTGGGGGATTCCTTTTGATGTCTTAAAGGCTAGGAGTGCCTTTCTTCATCAACATTTGGGTAGGAGACTACAGCCTTTTCTTTTGCATGCAGACCTTGCCCCACTTTATGTCCTGATTGAGTACTGCAAGGAGCTCTGCAGGGGGCTATACTTTGAGCAACTGGAAACTTTGGCTGGTTTGGAATTCAGCTGCTTGCTTACTGAGTGGTCAATGCAACAAGCATACTACATCTGTGCTCTGATCAACACCAGTTCCCAGTTTGTTTCGGGGGGCAATTTCAGGTGTTGGTTTTAAATCAGTAAGTCCTTAAATGCTTTGAGTTCCTCCAAGACCGCCCCTCTACTTGTTTGATCATGTGCCAGTGCATGCTCCATGAGGGTTCCTCAACTTCGGAACTCCCCCCTGTGACCCACAAGTCCCATGTGTTGACCTGCAGTTGATACGCAACAGCGTGCCTGTTCTTCCAGACTGTTCTTGAAGTATGAAACACGTTATTGTGGGGAAAGGATGATGGGGAAGAGTTTTAATTATGCAAGGTTTTAGTTTGATCACTGAGTTAGGTTAATTGTGATATTGTCTTTATTTATGCTCTGGATGGGTACATTTTAAAGCAGAGGAAGATGAGTCTTAGGGCTGGAGTACCAAACTGGTACTCAGAAGTTCTTGGTTTAATTTCTGACTTTACAACAGACTTCCTGTGTGACCTTGGCAAATCACACATTTTCTGTGCTTTACTTCCTAATCTGCAAAATAAGGATACTTTTTCACCTACCTTGTGTTTCGTCTGTTTAGACAAGGGTGGCAAGGAATTCTCATGTCTACACAGCACCTAAAACAGTGGGGTCCTGGTCTTGATTGGGCCCTCTAGATGCTACTGTAATCAAATAATGTAAATGATATGCATTCAATATTTTCTAAAACAAGCAATGCCACTTTAACTGTTTTAATAGATCATAAAATTGTCATTTTAGGGAAAATTCCAATAAATGCATAACTGGGGGGAATGTTCCTTACCTTTTCAGTATTGATTTGTTTTCATATAGTTAGTGTCAGGAGTCTAAGGAAAATTGGTAATGTTGCCTTTTTTCTGTTTTCTGCTGATTATATAACTCCAAGTATTCATATAGTACTGTTATATTACAGCTACAGTAGGTTGGTGGCATTGATGACATACTCACTGTTTGCAGAGAACATTGTTCAAAAAAAACCCACATAACAATACATAGATTCCAAGACTTATAAAGTAAACACTGTATGCAGTGTTGCCATGTTGGCCCCAGGATATTAGAGACAAGGTTGGTGAGGTAATATCTTTTACTGGACCACTTCTGTGGGTAAGAGACATAAGCTTACAGTGAGCTCTTTGTCTGGTAAACTAACTCAGTGTCACCGCTAAATATAAGGTTTGAACAGATTGTTTAGCATAAGTTCGCATTTGTCAAGGGACCATTCAAGGTCATATCTCCACTACTACATTGATCAACACTACCCACAACACACTTTTCAAGATCCAAGGATGCTACACATGCCTGTCACAACATGTGGTACACCTCATCCAGTGCATTAAATACCCCAATAACTATCTGTGTGAAGCCAGACAATCACTACAGTCTCAAATGAACTCACAGGAAACTGATAAAAGACAAACACCCTATCACCTGTGAGTGAACACTTTTTTCACAATGAGATCAGATACAGAGGTGATCAATCAGTCCTCATTCTCAGAGGAAACCTGCACAAAACTTTCAAAAGATGAACCTGGAAGCTTAAATTCATTAACTCATGGACTGAATAGAGACACTGGATTTATGGGTTATTACAACAACCTGTAACTCACTAACACCCCCCTTCCTTTCCTCCCTATGACTGGAAGGGTATTAAAAGTCCACTTCACCTTGAATGGTCCCTTGAAATGTGTGTTAACTACTTACGCTAAATAATCTGTTCAAATCTTGCATTTAGCAGTGACATTCTTAGGCCGGGTCTACACTACAGACTTATATTGTCATAACTACTTTGCTCAGGGGTATGAAAAATCCAGTCCCAAATAACTTGGTTATACTGACCTAGCCCCCCTTCCCCCATGTAGAGAGCACTACCAACTCTCAGGAAGGTGGAACACCACAGATGGGAGAAGGTCTTCCTCTGGCATAGTAGCATCTTTGCTACAGCAGCACAGCTATAACCAAGTAGCTACACCGCTGTAGCATTATACATGACAGCAAGCCCGTAGTTAGTTTCCCAGACCAGAAGAAGAGTGTTTGTATTTCGGACTGTTACTTTACACTCTGAAGTGAGCTGCAACTTATGGAAAGCTTATGCTCAAATTTTAGTCTAAGGTGCCACAAGTACTCCTTTTCTTTTTGCGAATACAGACTAACACAGCTGCTACTCTGAAACCTTTACAATCACTATTCATACACCCTCCTCCAAAAAGTTCCCTGATTTCAGTATCACTCTCTAATATCACGTAATATAGGGTATGTTTGTTACCAGAATAAAAAAACACAGTAATTTAAAGCAGGATACAGGTTTAAGGTAAGTCTACGCTAGAAATGTAAGTCACCTTATATTAGGTCGACTTACAGCCACTGCAGTGGCTGTAAGTCGACCTAAGTTCACACTATCCACCTTGGGTCAATGGTGCACATTCTCACCAGGAGCAGTTCCCCAGCTTAACAAGGGGAGCGTGGGGAGCTTAGAACGCGGTCTGTTCCACAGCTCCTGGTGGGCTTGCTTCCCCCTCCACAATCTGTTCCCCCACCAGCAGCAGAGGGAAGCCATCCAGGCCTTATCACCTCCCCATTCCCTGTAGGGAGCAGAGTGGGAGAAGCTTGCCAGAAGCTGGGGAGCCTTGTGAATTTCATGGCCCTGAGCCATAAAATTGACAAGATAGCCCAGCTCCCAGCAGGGGGAAGCTGCTCAGGGTTTTCAGCTTGGCTCCTCATGAGGAGTGGGATCCAACTGCCCAGCTCTCCAGGGGAGTGGATGGGGCAGCAGGGCTCTAGCTGCCCAGCTTTCTTGACAAGACTGCCAACAGCTGATAAGTAAGGCAGTTTCTACACCTACATTGTGTAGCCCCAACTACACTGACATAAGCCCTAAATATCTCATGGGGGTGGAGTTATTCTGTCTGTGTAGTAGGGTACTTATATTGGCAGGAGCAAGGCTGTATTGTAGACACTGACATAATTAGGTCAATCTAAGCCACCCTACATTGACCTAACTCTGTAATGTAGACCAGCCCTTGACTTGTGCTCCTAAGTCACTTATGAACTTTTAAACTTTTCTTTTTGTTTTGCCTACAGCATTAGAATCCTATCATTAAGTGTCCATGGTGGACATTACTCTGTTAATTTTCATCTACAGTAAGTGTACTTCAGTAGGATAGAAAGAATGTACATAATTTGATGTTTATAAGTAAAAATACATTAAAAATATACTAAGCACTTTTCCTGACAATGTTGATGTTTAAAGGGTTACTTTAGAGTATTGGCTCAGAACTAGGGTTGTATGCTTAAGTTTGACAGGGTAGTTTCTCTTGAGGAAAAAGACATTTATCGCAGTACTTCTGCATCATGTATATCCTTTCAGGCCTTTCAGAGAGAAATCAAATAGATACTGGGAAATCAAGCAAGCATACCTTTAGCTCCTCGGAAGGAGCTCAGTAGTGTACCTAATTGGATTAAGTGTCACATGGAAAATCTGGGAGCAGCTTTTCCTCATTTTTCCCTTGCCTGTGCTTGTCTCTGCATGAACGGCTATCTTTGTGGTGGTCATCTCTCTCATACAGTAAACATTATCCTGTTAAATTACTGTAACATTGTAAATCCTAGTTTTCTCAAAAAAAGGAGTAGCATCACATAACTCACACTTATTGCAATTTAGAGGTTATAGAGCAGAAAAGCAGCACTCATGAAGAATCTCACCTTTACCACACGTTATTCGGTTTATGGAGGTAGTTTGTAAAAGAGGCTCTTAGACACAACAAACCTAGCACGTATATAGTTGCACAAAAGTTATAGTGCTGCTTTGTTTTTCTTATTTAATTTTCATTTTTCAGCATTGATCCCATCCCCTTTGTGTCTACCAGATGCTTAAATAACTTTTTTTGTTGTGAATCTTCTCCCCTTCCTTAAAGGCCTTTGAAATGTGCAATTTAGCTTGACTATGCTGGCCCAAGGTCAATCATTGCCCTCACACTGCCAGGCTAGCTTAGTAAAGCAATTTTTGTGAATCCTTCCTTCAACCTGTTGAAATGCATCCTTTCATTTGTAATAATGAATTGCTGTACATAAAGTGGTCTGCTCTTAATAGAGAAGATGCAACTTAATGGAGATTTTCAGAAGCCCTAGTGTTTTGTTTTGAAATATAGCATCCTTGAAACAATTTTCTTTCTAGGGCTTCAAATATGATTGACATACTTTGGAAAAGTTAAAATTTCTTGCAATACATTCTTATGTTGTAGAGGAAATTATTAAAATGTGTTTATCAACTGCATTGACATGTTTTAAAAATATCTGAAAACAGTCCTTTTTGTAATTAGCTATAGATAATACTCTTGGGTCATGTGGCCTCGTGTGTGTGTGTGTATATAGCATTGAAAATGAACTTGTTGTGCATTGAGGCTACCATTAGATGTGAATTTCCTGTGCTTCAAGGGATATGAATACCATACCTGTCACATAACAATGTTTCGTTTTTTTTTTGCTAATTGCTATAATACACAGCTTGGTTAAAAAAATTTGCTTGTGTTCATCTTATTTTTTCTTATATCTATATCAGCCTTTGATTCCAGCACTTTGTGTGGAAGCCCTTCTCTGGGGGATCCAGAGAAACTGCCTTATTCGGTCACTGGTGTTATAAAACTAGGTCTTCCAGATAAGAGGCACATAGGGTAGTTGCTCCATTGGGCCAAAAGGTGTATAGTGCACAGGACCTGTACGGTTTCTAGCACAGCTGGGCTTTATTGAATGGCTTGGTAGCCACAGGAGAGTGCTGAGGGGCACTATCAATAGTACCATTACATGAAGAAAATGCTTAGTTTAAAGGAAATGAGAGTGCCTACCTTAAAATTTTAACATGCTGCTGCAGCATTTTGAATGTAAGCATATTTTAAAAGCCCAAAGGTAAGAAAGATGAGATCCTTCTACAGGAACTAATGAGAGCACTGAGAGTCTTGAAGCTGTTATAAGTAGACCATGAGTCTGAAAGGTGTGAAAATAAGGGTAGATAAAAAGATATTGAGGGGAAGCTTGAAGAAGCCAGGATAATGGAAGACTCCACAGTTGTAGAGGAAGACAAGACACTTAAAGCAAATAGATAAATTGTGTTCCTAGATTATAAATTGAAGCGGTTAGTTATATTGTACCTTTTATTTTTCCCTTCTTGCCTCTGTCCATTTTTTCACTACTTTGCATATTTATGAATTCAGGAAAGAGCTACAGCAACTTGTAAGGATCTCACAGATATCAGTTCCCATTATGGATCCTTTACTTTATATTTAATTTGACAAAATATATTCAAATCTGTATTTCCCCTCTCCCCCCCAAGCACTCCAGTCAAAGATCACTGGTTTAGATTAAAACAAAACAAATGTATTAATTACAAAAGACAGATTAAGTGATAAATTATAGCAAACAGATCAAAGCAGATTACCTATCAAACAAAAAAGGCAAGCTAATATATCCAATCTATTTAGTATATTAATGAATTAGCAGATTCTCACCCTGAGAGAGGATACTAGCAGGCTGCAGATTCTTCAGGGGCAAGCTGCACTTGCTTTACAGCATGGAATCCCCCAGGCCTTTCATACACAGGCTAGAAATCCATTTAGCCTGGGTCCAGCACTTCTCCCAGTTCAATCTTTGTTCCTCAGGTGTTTCCAGGAGTCTCCTTGTGTGGAGAGTGAAGAACCTCAGATGTCACTCCCTACTTTATATAGCTTTAGCATATGGTGGGAATCCTTTGTTTCAAAACTTGGTTCCCAGACCAGTTTGTGGAAAAATATTAACAACCCAAGATGGAGCCCAGAATCATATGCCTTATAGAGTCATAGCAGCCATTACTCAGAGGCTGTCTGTGTTCTCAGGAAGGCTCCCCAGGTGGGAGAAAAGCTTCTCTTAAGCCTATTTTTCCTAGTGGCCCATTATCCTGAATAGGCCCTTCCCCACCCACTATCTAGACTGAAAGCATCTTGTCCAGTAAGCGTTTCACAGGTATACCTACATTTGAAGTACAGATACATAGTCAGTGTTTCTCACTTCAGAAAACAAAATCCATGAATACAAAGAAGATAATCATATTCAGCAAGTCATAACTTTTCCAGTGACCCCTCACATGACTTATCTTGTAGAAAATGCATCAATTGTCAATAATCAATATTACTATGATGAATATGGGGTGCAGTGTCTCACAACTTAGTTTGCAGATGACAAACAGGGAATAGTAAATAATGAATAGGATGAGTTGCTGATAAAGAATGATATTGAGTGACTGGTAATAAGGTTCAAGCAAAGAATGTATTTTAATATGGCCAATTTAAAGTCATAGGTACAAAGAATGTAGACCATACTTACAAACTGGGGGGACTCTATCCTGGGAAGCAGTTCCTCTGAAAAGGATGTCATGGTCATGGTACATAATCCATTGAACATGAGATCCCAATGTTGTGCAATAACCAAAAAAGACTAATGTGATTCCTGGATGTATAAACAGGGTAATCTCAAGCAGGAGAAGGTACATTATTTTAGATCTGTATTTGGCACAGGTTCGGCTGCTACTGGAATACCAGATCCAGTTTGGTGCCTGCAATTCAAGAAGGATTTTGATAAATTGGAGAAGGTGGAAAGAAGAGCCTCAAGAATAATTAAAGGATTAGACAACTCGTTTTATAGTGAGAGGCATCTGCTCAGTTTAATCAAGAGAAGGTTAAAGGGTGACTTGATCAGTTGCTAAGTACCTAGAGCAGAATTTGATACTTGAGGACTTTTTCAATCTAGCAGACAAATGTGTAACAATGTCTGGAAGTTGAACCTAAACAAATTCACACTGGAAATAAGGTGCAAATTTAGCACTGAGGGTAATCATTAAACTTATCAAGGGTTGTGGTGGATTCTCAATCATTGGAAACTTTTTTAAATCAAGCTTACAGGTTTTTGTCCCCCCATCCCCAAAAAATATTTACTAAAATATTCATTTCAGGGGAGTCCTTGGCCTGTAGTATTGAAGTGGTCAGACTAGATGATCACAATGACCCTTTCCACCCATAGAATCTATGAAATAAAATAGAATTCATGGAACATTATGTTTATGGCAGTGGTAACTTATGTTCATAGTGCCTCACTTGTGCTCACTGACTGGGTAAATCAGGAGTAACTCCACTGACATTATTAATGTTGGTGTAAAACTGGTAAGTTACATCAGAAAGGCCCACAGAATACACTTTATATAAAGGTGATTTGGAGATGTATATATTTGAATTTAAGGTGATAAGAATTCTACACTAAACACAAAAAACTGTTCGCCTAATATTTCTCCTTTGCCCTCAGTTCCATGCAAGTGAAGTTTGGCTTCCATACTAAAGTTAAAAGGGTCACTTGGTTTCCATGTGGAAAACAAACACTTAATCTTTTCTACACATTTTCTTAAACAAGCCCCTCTTAGTTCATCTAGATTTTTTGTTCACAGCCAGTGTCTAAAAGAACCTTCTCTAATTGGCTGTTAGCTTGCATCTATCCAATCTTATTCTTTAGCAGGATTGACAGTTGAGGCAGATGTCCAAGCTTATTCAATTAAAGGTACAGTAACCTCCTTACACCAGATCAGTTCCTTCAAAGGAAATTTGTAAAGGTGCAAGCAGGAGCAGTCTAATTTTTTAAAATGTCTTGACAAAGCATCTTGGTTTATTTTATGAGAGAGGACAATTTCCTTAACTGAAAGTTGGGTTATTTTTCACTTTTCTTTGAATGTAGTTAAGGTGTCTAGTTTTCATTTGATTATGTAATGATCTACATTGTACATCAGTTACATTTTAAAAACACTCAATCACCCCTTTTAAATGTGGCTAATTATCAAGATTCAGTACTCAATATCCATAAATAATGCTACCCCTCTGAGAACTCTGCTTGTAGGTAAAGAATTCGATTTCATTTTTTTATTTTAAGCTCAAACCTTTTCTATAAGTTCTACAAAAGAGGTTAGTTTCTCATTCAAAGGTATGAGTCTCTGCCAGATAAAAATCTACTTGCAGCAGGACTATTCAGGTGGTGAATAAATGTCTTTGTACATCAGAAGGACTTAATTAACAAGTTAGAAAGGGCATTTTGACTTGTTTCCAACCTGCTACAAGTCTGAGTCCCACCAATCAACACAACAGCAAACAAGAGATTTTACTCTATAATGGTGCAGAAAACCACCACAAAACTTAAAGGTTTAGTTTCTATCCCTCTCCACTGAACAATGTCAAATTTTTCCAAACATGTTTGAATTCTTGTGCAAGGATTTCTTTCAGCACAAGATACCAATCAAAGTGAAACTTCCTTCTTTCAAGGATTTAAAAGAGCAGCATTTCATATTTTTCTCTCCCTTTTTAAAATACAAGTATCTTGATGAACAGTACATTGATATTAGTGTTCTTTGTGAGCTGGAAGGAAGTTGCACTTCAAAAGAAGCTGGAAAGGACTGAAAATGCTCTAAAATAGAGATCAGTCTGACAGTGTTTTCTTGCACTACTACTGCTGAAAGGAAGGGGCTCATTACAGCATTATACTATTCCAGACACATTAATCCCCCCCCCCCCCCAAAAAAAACAAACAAACCTTGATCTAACCCCGAAGAGCTAAGGAGGAAAGTCTCTGGATAACTCTGTCTTAAGACATGCAAATATACAAGCAGTTTTAACCTGTGCTTACTGTGACACAATGTTTTAGCTAGATTATGAGAAAAGAGCTAACACATTTTTGGTTGCAATTTGTTTTCTTATCTGTCTTTTATATTGTCAATTTGTTGTTGAAATGGGATACATCCTATAAACAGGTGCACTGAAACATTGTGTAGTGTGGAGAGACTCACTGGCACAGTGCCTCCTGCTGGTCATCCTGGGAATTAGCTCTCCAGCCTCCAGGGTGCCCTCTACAGGCCAGTGTCTCACCTATCACTGGCCCTCATGTCCCTCCTGGACCCCAGTACCCCTTTATCTTGGGTGCTTCCCCCTGGCAGTACACCCTCTCTCTGGGTCTCCCCACCCAGGGGAACCCCAACCCTCTATCCCCAACTTGCTTCAGTCTATAGCTACTGCCAGTCACCATCTAGCCCCCCGCTCACTGGGGCAGACTGCAGTGAACAAGCCATTCCTCACTGGCAAAGGGGGGTTTTGACCTGCTGCCTTTGCCTACCCTGAGCCGCACCTCTGCAACCCTAGTACTCTTCCCAGCCTTTAACAAGGCCTGCAGCCTGGGGGGTTTCCAGGCTGGAGCTCCCCCAGCTCCTCTAGCCTTTCCCCAGCCCTGCTCCACTCTAGGTACTCTGCTCAGCTCCCAAGCAGCCCGGCCCATCTCTCCTCTCAGCTAGAGAGAGACTGCCTGAGCTTCTGGCTCAGCCTTTTATAAGGCCAGCTGTGGCCTGACTGGGGCTGCCTTCCCCATCAGCCTACCCTTTGGCTCACTGCCCCAGCCCTCTCCCAGGGTTGGCTGTAACCCTTTCAGGCCCAGAGCGGGTGACCCTGCTACACAGGCAAATGCTGTAAACAGGAGCCCATTGCTATATTGGTACTAGGTAGTCAAAATTGTGTTCTGTGCAATAAATCATCATGTAAATAAGCCACCGACATATTCTATATAGTCGGTCTATATAGAGAGGTTGGTGTGGCATCCTTATATATGGGTAGATATGCAAAATGCTTGGTTTGACAAAATCCTATTTCCCTTAAATTGGGGTTTAGGATGTCTGGTTTTTGGTCTCTAATAAGGTGCAAGTATTAAGATTAAGCCCATTTTTTTCTTCAAACTGGTACTAAAGTTGTTTGATTTGACTCCAATTGGTTCCATAGCTCACCTTTATTTTATCTTGTCTAGTCACATTTGTTGTATTGTTTTGAAGGATGTTAGGGATATTTCCAAGAATATAATTTGGATTTCAATCAAACTGTGTTTTTAAATGTCTGAAATTCAGTCTATTAAACATTCAAGTAGTCTGTCTAATATTTGGCAGAGTTCCAGAGAGCTATTTCTCAAGTATCTTTTTTGCTCTGCAAAAGTTCTAGATTTTGTTCTTTTTACCTTCCCAAGTAAACCTGGAAATGTGTCCTGCATATAGAACATCCTTATTGGGAATATTAGGGTAGGTATTGGAAAAAGAACAGAAAATCTTGGGTATTTATTCTGCTTGTTAGTTAAAAGGCACAACTGACAATGTCTCTAAATGTTTTTAGTGTATACAAAATTATGTAGCTCTTGTCATAAAATCCCTGCATGACTGAGTGTACTATTCCAAGGGACACAAAGTCCTCTTGGTTTCATTTATAGGAATAAAGATCCCAGATGTGTATCCTCTTATGATCTTAATCTCAGTTTAGTTTGTAATCCGAGGTTAATCTGAAATTCTTTGTTTCACAGACAGAACTGAGATGTCAGGTTAAATTAAGTATAATAGAATGTAATCTGAGTGTCAATTTTTTAAAATTTTCCTCTCAAATTATAAAGCGGTGATAGCATTGCTCAACTTTAACTGTGGAAGATGCTTTCTGCTTAAAGGCTGACTTTTCAAAGTGCTCTAAAGTGCACATGCATAGATTGCTTTGAAAATTTCTGGGCCATATCAGGGGCATGGGTAGAGGTTTGGGAGCTTTTGATCAAGTAGTTCTCCAATCAACTTTTAAAGTGTTCTGGCTATCACCTTTTTTTGTGCAGTCCTGTGGATCAAACTATGCCATTGATCTCCACCAATATTGATATTATAGACTTGGTTTGACCTCAGATGGTATCCAGCTTGAAGGGATATTTCATAAATTATTGGACTTCCATTTTGAATCCGTAGAGTAGCATACAAGAAAGACAGTGGTATAGTTGAGTTCTTCATGGTCTATCAGACTTGTATGCAATGATATAATGAGCTTCTTTGGGGAGCACCTCTGAACCAGCAACAGCGTGTCAAACCCTACTCCTATCACTTCCACACCCAAAACAAGCCGCTTTTTTTCTCTTATAGATGCAAAGGATTGTGAGATTGGGTTGATTGTATAGCAAGAAAGTGTGGGTGCTTGTCCAAAGAGAACAAGATTCAAGAACCACTGCTCCTGGATTTAATTACCACCTCTCGTCCTCCCTCTTTTAATGAATTTGAGGGTCTCAGTCTGATATTTAAGATTGATCACATTGGATTTTGTCAGCACTTCCTAGATTCTAGTCAGAAAGTCAGAAGATGTTTCCTATTCATTGTAAGGCTTTTTATAGCAATTTGCAATGGCTGAAGTAATTATCATGTTTTTTGTTTTTGAATTGCGTGTAAAAGCTAGGGGATTATCCTGGAGGACTGTTTCCTTGGCTCCAGTACAGCAACCTACTTTCTCAGTCCCCATATCAGTATGGGTGGCCCAGCTTTTCATTCAGTGTTGTATTTACTTCTGTTCTGCATTTTCCAAGGATTCTAGCATGTCTTCAGAATGTGTTTTTCTAGGTGAGCAATGGCGTTTTCAAGGGACACATCTCTGTTCATAGGTTTTTCAAGTGGGTGCCCTTGATCAACCAAAGAGGAAAAATACAGGTGCGGTTGCCCTGAAACTGAAAGAGGAGTTACTTATATGGATAAGAGGACAAGGACATCATTTGAGAGAAAGGAGTGGAGGATTTAACAATCTTAGATTTACTAATAGGTTTTATTGAAATGTCGTCATGTCAGTCTGTGTTTTAGGGATGAGAAACTTCTATTCTGCTTGCTTATTCTGAGTAATAAAGAACCTATCCTCCTAGGCCACCATCTACTACAAGACAGGAAAAAGGTTGGTGGGTCACTCTTTTTGAAGTCCCAGCATCCTTGTCTATGGTAATATACTATTGTGTATGTTCAACAAGTGGAACAAAACCCAGTGCACCAATATAATCTGACTGTAGAGTATAATGTTGAAGAAAGTAATCTTTTTTTCTTTGCATCATAACCCACTTTCCTGATCTAGCAGTATTTGTTACTTAAATGTCTTTTCCTATATTTCCTGATGATGGTCCCCAAGAATATTATGTATGAATCAGTGAGAAACTGTTACATAACATTAAATCTTAATTGTCCATATTGATACACCGAATAAAAGGCATCATGGAGTCAAACCCCTCGGTGTCACTTGGAAAATTTACACTTAAACCTTTTTAAAACATGCCATAGCATCTTTAATTTGGTCCCCTCTCATCTTTATAAAGACAGAAGGTCTCTCTTTCACAAGATAAGTGCTCAGTAAACCATTACGAAACAGTGGCAAATATTTACATTTTAAAATAGGGCTTCTGACCATATTTTGAAACTTGAAATTTCAAGTATTTTATTCCCTTATAGTAAATTAGTGTTTTGTAGCAAGAAATTAATCTCATTTATACTCTGAAGAGCATTAAGCAAGAATGTTATCTAAAATCTTAAAAAAAAAAAAACTCGTGTATTCAGTGTGACACTTGCTTCTCAAATATCCCATGAAATTTGCAAAATGTAATTGTGTGTTAGCCCAATTACCTCATTTAAAATTTCATCTTATGTATTCACTTTAGAAATGTAAAACTCCTAAGATGAATAAAACAAACATTGTAGATTTAAGTGAAATATAGAAGTTGTCAAAGGGCATGTCTTAGTGCCATGCATTTAAACTAATGGGATGGTTCCTCTAGCTCATGAAACTTTGAACCGTTGAAATGCTTGACACATATTACAATACAGACTTTATCAAAAGTTTAGTTTGAAATATATGCACAAATACTATATTAAAATGTTAAGGTTGCAAAGTCAAGCACTCTGTAGTTGAGAGATGCCTGTATGAAGGTTGCCCAGGTATTCCACAGACCTAATTCTCACAGTAAGAAGGTCCTTCATCTTCCTCTACCCTCATTGCTAATGAAAGCTGGACACACATACTTTGCTAATGCAGTGTTACAGTTTACATTTTAAAAGCCACAGGACAAGCTTGAGAGAAGCAGACTTACAACTAAGTTACTATAAAACAATTATGGCCTTCATATATTGCAGCATGAATATCTTGTCCTTTGTCCTTAATGTTTTGTTCCCTCAGTTTTTTCAACTGCAAATGTGGATAATAATTCTGTTAATTGATAGGGGTATTGAAGCCAAATGCATTAATGTTTTGTTTTTTAATGACCGTGAGGAATTGGCAGGATAGTGAAATGTCTGTAAAATAATTCTTTTGACTGGTGTATGTTCTTAGAGAACAAAGGGAAACTTTTATTATGTGAACTTGTAGTTATGGTTGAGACTGTGCAGCAACAGTTCAAGGAAGGTCCAGTGATCAGATAACTGAGTGGCTAATGACTAGATAACACAGACAAAATTCATTTCATTTGCTAAATCATCAGCCCAGACTTCAAGAATATTTGTAGGCCTAGTTATGTTTAAAAAAAAAAAGTGCATTTTATATTATGTTACTTAAAACCTAATTTAATTGGTCAGCAATCTAGGGCTTTCTCTTTTTTTTTCACAAGCAGACAAGACCTTTTTGTTTTTTAAAATATTCCTGTTAGTGGGATAGTACATTTGCTCAGTCATTTAGGCTGCCAGTTTTCCACCAGTTCACACTGTGGCCATGAATGTGCAGTACACTTTTTTTACAGCTGAACTTGACAGCTTGGTTGTTTACAGAATGTTGAGGGAGCAGGCCCTTTCCCTTGGGGGTTAAATGTCATAAGAGCATCTTCTCATGTCGGATTGAAGGGCAAAGTTTTGTTGGCCCTCTCAAGGGGGCTAATGGAACCTTATTGTTTTCAGATGACTCTGGGGAAGAATGCTGAGACACCATTCATTGGCCTGGTAGAATATTATCTTCTTTCCTTAGCTATTGATTTAGTGTCCCTGCTTCTCTGGCTTCTTCCTCACAAGTCTGTGTTAATGCTCTGCAACAGATTGATGCAGCAAGAGGAAAGGCTGCTAGATTTCCACCATTGGTGGAAATTCCATGCCAAATCAGATTGTTTATATTAGAAGCTTTTTTTTTTTTTTTTTTTTTTTTGAGCTCCTGTACTTGAGCTGTGCAGGAGATAAAGATTCTCCCCCCCCCCCCCAACAGAATCTGCTCAGTAGAACGTTTTTGAGTGGTGAACAGCCTAGTTTATCTGGGCTGTTTGTATCCAGTATGAGAGTTGAGTGTTTCCCACAGTGAGGAGCTTTTAAATAAGATTACTGAAATTTGGACCAAGCTTTATGCATTCATTTTACTAGAAGGGCTGTGTCTGGGTAGCAAAACAGCCAGTCTTTCCCTCCTGAGTTACACTCTGCAAGAAATAACTGGTCTGTTTTGGTTTATTTCTGATCTGAGTTAGCTACATACCCTTACAGGCTGATAGATATGTGACTAGGTGTTGGAGTTGATTCAGTGTCTCCCTTAAGCCAGTACAAAATGTTTTTTTGCAAAAGACTCACTGTTTGACCCTGTCTGGGGGGAAAAAAAGTGATGCTGTTAAACTCTCTATTAACATCCTGTCTCAAATCAGTCTGCGTTAGGGAAGGTTATTTAGAAGTTATGGCGGCTCTTGAATCATCTGGTCTCTCTAGTGCCAGTCAGTTCGGTTTTAGGTCTGAGTATGGTACAGAGGCTGCACTAGTTGCATTACTTGATTACGTTGATCTACTGATAGATTATGTATCCCATTCAGTTTCTTTTGGTTCTGTCAGCTATTTTTTCAAATATTCCTGAGAGCCTGACAGGCAGATGTTGTTGTCGTTTTGTGTGGTTTCACTCTTTTTAAAGAAGACTCCGATGGTAGTATTGGGCCAACTGTATACTTGCCACTAGGATGCTCCCTTGTGTGGTACCATACAGTTCAGTTTCACCCACTCTGCTCTTCATGTCTATGGGGCATTCAGGGAGATTAGGGAGGAAGCTTAGGTTGCACTGATTTCAGAATATATAAGGCACTATTATATATGTCAATTTTCTCTGACCCCTGTTGATTCAGCTGAAGAGAAATGGGCTGAAACTGTGGCCTCACTGAAGTCTGTGGGAGATTTGCCATTGTTTTCAATGGAGCATGATTTCACCATTGTGCTCTGAGGACTAGCTGGCTGACATTCAGTCTGGATAAGACTGAAGCACTGTTTGTGGAGTGGGATAAGCAACCCACAGTCAGGGACTGACTAATTTGATTGGGAAGAATGTATCCTATTGGATCCTCATCTGACCTGTCATGTAATAACAGTGATAAAATTTTCTCCATCTGCAGTTGGGTAAGTTACTTCAGTCTTTCCTTTCAGATACAGAACTCACTACAGCTATCCATCTGCTCTGCAGGTAACAAAAAAAGAATGATTACATTTGGATGAAATCCTGGCCCCTCTGAAGTCAGTGGGAATTTGGCATTTCACTTCACTGGAGCTCGAATTTCACATTTTCTGTGTAAAATGTTATTGGAAAAACACTTGGAAAATTCAGATAGTCCAGAATGTGTCTTCCTCCTTACTTACCATAGCAGTGCATCTTGCATGGAGCATGTTACACTAGTACACTGTGTGATTTATACCTCCTTGCAATTCATTGCTAGGTGCATTTTAGGTGATGGTTTTTGTCCTACTTTATAAAGTCCTGAATGGCTTGGGTACTGCCTTTTTAGAGACCACTTTTCTTCCCAGTGACATTTGGAAACTAAGCATAGATGAGTACTCAAAATGAGTTAATTGGTTTAAACAGAAGGTGATTCCTGCCAGGGTATCCTGGGTGAGGGGAACCTCAGCTCTTGAGCTCAGTTTTTGCTCTCAGGCCTGTCAAGTTGCAAGCATCTCACATGACACTCAGGCATGCAGGGCCACCCCTCTGCATTCCTGAAGACCAGACTGAAAGTCGTGCATGCTGTTGGGTGGCAGATGTGGCCTGCAATTGGGGAATATTGCTGCCAAACACCAGTGTGGTGCCTGCTGAGCAGGCAGCTAAAGAGACAGTCTTGCTGCTCCCCCTACTAGATTTGAACAGTGACTGAACAGCTGGGAGGAAAAGGCAAGCCGTGAGAGTAACAAATGGCGATGAAGGGAACATAGGATTGGTTTCAGGCTCCCCCACATAGCACCCTACCTGCTTCTCAGACACTTTCTTTTTATTTATTATGCCCCACCTCGGAGGTCTCATTTTCTATTTAGTCCTCTTCAAGCACCCCACCCACCTACCCTCTTTTTCCCAGATATACCCTAGCTCTCAAAGGTCCCCAAACCATATCCATTATCTACCTGAAGATCTGTCACAAATTGAGCAGTCCCCAAAATCCATCCAGTTATCCCTTAGACCACTGTTCCCTCTAAGCTGTGCGCATGTGCACACGCACACAAATCCTAAACCCCCACGCACATGGCGAAACACCACACGCGCAAATTTGTACAGAAGCACGACCATTTTCACAGAAATGTTATGCGCACACGGCCTGTCAAAAATTAGAGGGAACATTGCCTTAGACACTACCACAAACCCAGTTCATCAGGGTTGGAAGGGACCTCAGGAGGTCATCTAGTCCAACCCCCTGCTCAAAGCAGGACCGATCCCCAATTAAATCATCCCAGTCAGGGCTTTGTCAAGCCTGACCTTAAACTTCTAAGGAAGAAGATTCCACAACCTCCCTAGGTAACACATTCCAGTGCTTCACCACTCTCCTAGTGAAAAAGTTTTTCCTAATATCCAACCTAAACCTCCCCCACTGCAACTTGAGACCATTACTCCTTGTTCTGTTTCCTTTAATTGTTTCCCAGCTTCCTCTTGTGACACCCTCCACTTCCCACCATCTTCTATCCAGACACCAACCCCAGTTCCCTTAGTTACTACCCTATTGCCCAGCCCCCAACAAACCCAGATGCCTAGCTTCTCCCCAAAGACAGCATCCACCCACTCCACAAACACCCTTTAGCACTACCTATATCCCAGAGCTACAGCACTCAGTGCAGTTTCCTATTTTACACTCATTACTGCTTAAGGCAGGGTGTATTGACCATAAATTGGACTTTATAGTAAGTCCTACACAAAGTATTTCCAGATATGCAATTTATTTAATTAGTTTACACTTTCATAAATAAGTAAACCATAAGAAACAGGAACATATGTATGTTCCCAATTTCTGCGTGCTTGGTTGCTCAATATGGGCCTCCTCCAAAGCCCATTAAAGGCAATGGAAAAACACTCTAACTTCCCTGGGCTTTGGATGAGGCCTCCAGTAATCAGATAAACAACTGGATAAGCCTTACCTTACTTCATCTTTTTTTTTTTTCCTTCAAAATATTTTATGAATATTTTAAAATATTCAAATAACATTCTCCCCCCCACCTATTTTGAGAACTATTGTTCCCCATGAAAGTCTTTGTAGATAAATTTTCCAGAGAAACTGGTTATAGTGGCTTTTTCTTGTCTGAAAGAACATCAATTCTGTTTAGTAAGTGAACTAAGCCCTTTGTGAAATTTCGTGGGCTTACAAAGATAAATCAAGTGACAAACACACTGATGGTCCAACCTAAAGTTCAGATTTAATTTATAGTTACGAGTATATTTAGGTTTTATGAGAAAATGGTTCAACTATATCTTAATATATAAAATACCATTTAGTAATAGGATACTTTTCCCACCAGCTACTCATCCTGTCCCATCTAGTTTGGATAAAGTTAATAATCCTTAATTCAAGATTATATTGGTGTACGTTAAATTGCAAAGGTTATCATTGTGCTTCCATTTTTGCATTGATCAAATTTCATGTTTTTATTCCCTGAAAAATATTTGAGTTTCATTTTCCCAAACGCTTGGAACTTTCATTTTGAGCAGAGTTTTATGCGGGAATTTGCCTTTCCAAATTCTTTTTTTATCCGCATGAAGAAAGAGAATACAATATATTTCTCTATTCAGCCACCTCAATAATAGATCATAACATAACTAGTATTTTGTTACTTGCCAGTGGATTTAATGCCTATGGGCTAAAAATGGTTTTATAGATTGGATGATTTTTTGCAAAGCATCTTTAGCTTGAATTGCAATTATGAGGAATAAAGATCTTTCTGGTCTTGAAATACATTTCAAGAGGAGCACTGCTATGAAAACATTGCCATGTGATGAAGAAAAGCTAGAGAAAGGGATACCTGATTAGATTTTTTTAAAAAAAATCTATTACTTAGTTTATAGAATCTGAATGAACCTTCTATAGATGTTTTAGCATTAGTCAGCCACCATTAATAGATGCAATAAGCTTTGCAGTAATGAGGAAATGCTCTTTTTTGTTTTCTCTCATTTGATCCCTTAAAGGTGGCAAAGGGTTGGAGGGGAAGAGTAGAGAACATTGGGGCTACATACTTACTTGCTTCTTTGCAGAAGACAGAGATGTTTATTGCCTGTTTGTATTTTACATTAGTAAATCAGATCTTGCCTACCTTGGACATCACTCTGGTAACTAAGATTAAGCCAGTGGTTCCCAAACTTGTTCTACAGCTTGTGCAGGGAAAGCCCCTGGCGGGCCAGTCAGGTTTGTTTACCTGCCATGTCTGCAGGTTCGGCCTATTGCGGCTCCCACTGGCTGCGGTTTGCTGCTCCAGGCCAATGGGAGCCGCTGGAAGCGGCAGCCAGTACATCCCTCAGCCCCCCCCCCCCCCCCCCCGCTTCCAGCAGCTCCCATTGGCCTGGAGCAGCAAACCGCAGCCAGTGGGAGCCGCAATAGGCCGAACCTGCAGACGCGGCAGGTAAACAAACCGGCCCGGCAGGGGCTTTTCCCGCACAAGCGGTGGAACAAGTTTGGGAACCACTGGCTTAAGCTATCCCAAGTCTCTGAAATTTGAGCAGTTGAGAGGGGAAGAGTTTGTAGTCAGTATTTATTATGCGCACACAAAGCCACAGTAGAGGTACCTCTGGCTGGATGCTTCCCTGGCTGTTTCAGACATGCCTTATTGGGACCCATGTTCTCCAGAAGCCTCCTGAGCCTGAACAGAGTTCGGGCACTGTCCCTAGCTGGGGTCTCTAGGCAACTGTCAGGGTACAGACCCTCTGTCAAGCAACACTTTCTGAGCTGAGACCCTGCAATCCTAGCCCCTCAGACTTGTCCCCTCACCCGGTAGCTGAAGCACAGGCTCTGGATCTACAGTTTAACTATTCAGGGGCACATGATAGTGAAAGCAAATAGATACAATTAGACTTTGCACAGGATTCTAAACAGAATTATTCTTTACTTAGCATAACAGATACACACGGTGACAGGTTCCCCCCAGGGTGCTACCTGGAACTGGGGTACCGCTGAGCCCCACTGACGCACAAGCCTGGGCTTCCTTTCACACTGTACTGCTGTGACAAGCCCCAAATCCCTCTCTGGCCTGCACGTTCACCAGCACACCTGCAGGTAGGGACACACCCAGTTACATGCAGGCAGCAAGGCTACAACTAGAACAACTACCAGCTCCTCAGGCACTTACCCCATCTGGCGTATAAACCCAAAATTATACCATCTTGCACTGCCCAGGGAACTGTACAACATATGCTCATAAAATCTGTCCCCTTCCTCAATGTGGATAGGAATAGGCAACAGCCATTTGCCCCGAAGTTGATTCCCCCAGACAGGGTTAGATAATGCAAAAATAAGCTTATTAACTATAAAATATAGATTTTAAGTGATTAGAAGTGATAGCAAACAGATGAAAGCGGATTACCTAGCAAATAAACAAACGCAAGCTAAACTTAATGTACTAAATAGATTGGATATGAATAGCAGTTTCTCACCCTAAGAGGTGATACAAGCAGGCTTCAGATTCTTAAGGGGCAAGCTGCACTTGCTTACAGCTTGGAATCTCAGGTGTTCCATTCACAGGATAAAAATCCCTTTAGAGATTCAGCAGTTCCCCCAATTCAGTCTTTGTTCCTCAGGTGTTTCCAGGAATCCTCTTGCTTGGGGAGCTAAAATACCAGATGGTATCACTCCCTGCTTTTGCATATGGCGGTAACCCTTGTTTCAAAGCTTGGTTCCCAGACTGGTCTGTGGAAAAACATTAACATCCTAAGACTTACTCTGTAGAGACATATGGCCTGGCAGAGTCCTAGCACCCATTACTTGCAGGCTGTCTGTAGCATTCTCAGGAAGGCTCCCCAGGTAGGAGAAAAGCTTCTTCTAAGGCCTGTCTTCCTAATGGCCCATTCCCCACCCACTGTGTAGAATGAAAGCCTCTTGTCTATTGGGCATTCCCCAGGTGTAACTACATTTGAAATGCAGAGACCTAGTCAATATTTGTAACTTCAGATACAAAAATGATCCATGCATACAAATAGGCTAGTCATATTCAGCAAAATATTACTTTCCAATGATACCTCACATGACTTATCTTGCATAAAATACATCATAACTATCATACTCATGTCATAATAATATCACTATATAAAGCATATGGGTGCAGTGTCACACACAAATATAGACAAAATAATAAATATACCTATACATGCTCTGCCTCTGTTTCGTCACCATTTCAGAAAGTCCTCTGGGCTTGCGGCAGAGTCCTCTGGGGTGTCCAGGATCCTTCCTGAGAGGCTCATGGCTTCTCTATAGAAGAGTCTATATCCTCCTTTAGATCAGCTAGTTTTCTTTTGCCCTTAGCTTGTCTCACAGTTAAACAGGACATGCCTGCTAAGAGAGCACACCTCTCTTCTGGCCAAAGCTTCGTGTGTCTCGAGTTTACATGTCTCATCACCAACACTTGGATCTTTTGTTCTGCTGCTGAGAATTTTTCACTTCTCAGTGCACAGAAATTGGAGAAACTAGCTTTTTCTTCAGCTTTAGCCAACCCATTGTCCCAAGGTCTCTTCACCTAAATAGTCAACTATTAAGGTTACAACTAATCTGGTTTGGTAGATACATGCTACAGCCCATGTCAGCAAATGGTGGTTTCCAAATCTCCTGAGGTGCAGACCGTGATAAAGAATTTCACAACATCATCAGAATCCATAAGTTGCACATAGGTGGATGTGCCAATTCATCACAATATGTAATTTTTTGTGTGTTCTGTTAACTTATTAAATAGCAATGAAAGTGAGCTGTTGCTTGAAAGGATGCCTTTCATCAAGATACTCAATATTTACCCATTTAATTAAGGTAAGAGTTCACAACCTACATCTCAGAACTCCCCAGAGATCCTCCAGCAAAAGCAGTGAAGATCAGACTTGATGATCCTGTTATTTCTTGCTTCTAATTGGAGATTATGTGGGACTTACTGCACAAGGGTGCATATCACCTACAAATATGAGGTTTATGCATCAAACAAATGAATGTACAAACCCAGGGGATGTATTGAGACCACTGTCAATGTAGACTTTTGAGTATTCGCTTTGTTTCTTGAATAAACTTGTTATGGAGATACTGAATAGAATATGGTTTTTGTACAGAAAGTATTATGTTTGCACCAGTTTGAATCCAGGGCTCTGATGCAGCACAAATGGATTTTGACTTCATGTAGCCCCACTGAAGCCCCACAATGAGTCTCCAAGTGGATGCAGGAGTTGCTTGTGTGGAACAGCTTGCCAGACCAAGGGACTGACACTGTGCCAGTGGCTAATATCTGATGATACTCTCAATCATTAATACATATGGTGCTAAAATCAAACATTCTCAATGTTCTTGGCCTGCTCACAAGTTTTTGTTTTTTTGTTCACTGGAAGGAAACAAAACCATTGTAGTATAGAATATTGCAGATCTTTTTGGCTGCCAGTTAATACTTTATTAATAGAGTTTGGCTTGGCTCTTGGTAGTGGTTGACAAAAATGCATGGTTGAACTACCCATTTTGAAGGAGTGGTGGGTGGGAAATAGTTATACAAAAATTAGCCTTCTGTCTGGGTCTCTAAATTAGTGGGGAAAATGAATCTCCCAGCCTTTTACAAGAAAAATACAGAATAAGTCTTCTAAATCTTCTTTATTGTAGCTTTCTCTTCAGCTTTCAATTGCAGAACATCTACATTTCACTTTTAATCTTCTCCCAGTACTGGCTGACTAATTGTCTGTGCTACTTTTGTGCATTCCAGCAAGCTCTCTTTCTAGAACTTCAGTAAATTTGGAATGAAGGGAAAGGATGGTGTCAAATGTCTCTGACACACATCACATTTGTTTATCACTTGGATTGGCCACCTGAACTTGACCTCACGTTGGCCTTGATACAGACTAAAAAGGCATATATCTAAAAGATAAAACCGCCACATAGGCAAAGGTCACGTAGCAGAAGCAGAACTACACTCACAGCAAGGTGACGTAGTAAACCACCACTTGCATAGTTGCGTATATTTGCATAATTCATTATTTTCATTCTTCATTAAAATTAAGTGTGCTCTGCGTGCATTCATAACCTTTAGAGAAAGAAGGTCAGCAACAACAAAGTACAGCATAATAATGTGTAGTATGTCAGTTAACTGACAGTCCTAGGGGAAATAAAACATCTTAATTCCTTGGTGCTCTGCTGACATCACAGATGGGTGCTCAAGTAATTTATGAATGGCAACAAAGCCCTGAGAGTGGATTCAGCAACATTTATACTCCAAAGTCCTCCACTGTTATAAATGTTATGTTCACCACTTGGATGTAACACTCAATGTCCATTTATGGACAAGATACAGTGCAGAGCTTAAAAATGTTATCAAACACCTACTAGCCATAGACTAACTAGATTAATCAGAAATCCGTATAAGAGGAGGAGGAGGTTCCATGTGTGAAGACGGGAGGCCCTGCTGAGAATTCCAAGATTTTGCTATCCCACTACAGTCGATAGGACTACTCGGGTGCATAAAATAAAGTACTTGATTATGCACCTTGCATAACCAGAGCCTTAGATTTTAGGTACCTGACTTAAAATGGGTATTTCAGTTAGATTTTAGAATATCACTGCATAAGTGAAGTTCACCACACAAGTAAAAATTTGAGAGAGAATTCTTCATATAATACTTAATAAACACAGGTTTTTTTGTTTTGTTTGTTAAGCCCTCTATAATGGGGCTTAATTTGAACTTACTGCAATCCTTTTATTGTTATGAAATGAAATTCATAGTGATATTTTAATCATTCATAAATATTTTTGGGTGACTTTTTTAAAAATTACTTTGCCCACCTTCACCCACTGAGACATAATTTATTAGTATATATGCAAAATTATCTTGTACTTTGCTGAATATAGAAATGTAACTTATACTCTTAGGTCAATTAGCTTTTCTCTTTAACAGTATTATGAAGCATTCATTGCTGTTGTAAAATTCTGTTAAGATAAGAAAATAGTCTTATGCTTCTCTGTTTAATTTTTCTTAAGAGTCTCAGTGTTTTTCCCAATAAGCTAGAAAGAGAGAATGTAACTTGTACTTTCTAAAGCTTTTGATTTGAACTGATTGGTATGTTCTTTCTAAAAAGCTGACTGTTTTTTTATCATAATATAAATATGACCTCCATGAGAAGGTTAAACATATCTTGAAAAAACTACTTTCAACCAACATTCACCAAAGAGAGTAAGGAGATGACTGAGCATGGTTATTCAGGTGAGTAACCCTCACTTAAATCATCTATTAGTGAATGTGTCAGTCTGATAATACCTGCAATATTCATCATTAATTCTGGAATAAGCATAAAGCATCAAGATAAAGAAATCAGTTTCATAATTAAGATCACGTTAGTGGGTTTTTGTGGACTAATATGGTGATTTGTATAGATACATTGGTAGTTGTATGAGTTTTAGGGTTTCCAGTTCATAGGATCAAATGGTTTAATTATTTCTGGAATTTTAATGATCTTTATTCTTTTCACCTTTCACCCAAGGAGACTCATTCCTTTTCTCTGAGGAACCAATGTGGTAGACAAAATGTCAGTAATAATTAAAATGAATGATTATGGAAAAAACTCCAGCAAGAATACTATATATCCATTATGAAGAATTGCCCTGGAAATGGAAACAAAATATTTCCTACTTTTATTCCAGATATTCCTCTTTATGTTTCACCAGCTTGTCATTGTTGTGCTGCTTTGGCACCCTGATTTATTGGTTTGTGGCAAGGAGGTTGCGTATGTCAGGACCTCTAGAACTCCCTGGGTAGAATGACTGTTTTGAGGAAAAAATGCCTCCACATGAAAATCCAGCATCCTGGAATTTGTGGCAATAGTCCCCAAGCTTCCATAGCCGTAAGAACTAAGTCTTTCTGGGTTGTGTAGTTCACATAGCTTTACACTAAAAATTACTGTTATGCTGAAGCATGAGAATTAGGTTCTTCGTAGCTGTTTCATTCCTTGTAGCTGCAACAGTTTTGCTTTCAGTAGAACGTTGACAAGTCTTCATAATGCATATAGTATCCAATAAGATAATGAATATTGTAAGGTGGTAGATGCTGGATCTTTGTTCAAAACGTGAATAAGGACTAGTCTACACAGGGACATCCAGGAAAGTTAATTCAAAGTAACTAAAGGTGTGGTTTTAAGTGGATAGTTAAAGAGCATTAAACCCCTGTGTGAAATCCCTCATTCAGAATTGAAGTGGCCTTAATTTGGTTTTGTTTAATTATCTTCCAAAGTGAATTAAACTAAAAAGAACTGAGGCCATTTTAATTCTGAAAGACCACATCCATACAGAGATTTAATATGGGTTAACTAAACCACTTCAAATTCATACCTTTTATTTAATTTGCATTCATTTTCTTGGTTGTGGCACGGTAGACAAGCCCCAAGGTAGAAAGGAAAGTTTTCAGAGCTATAAAGGCACTGAACTCTCATTGAGTTCCCATGACATCAGGATCCTGACAAGGGTAGTCATGATCAATGGTCAGAATCAGCTCAAATTTGAGGCTGGGAGTAGCAGAAGAGTCCATAATGAAATTCCAGGCTGGGGTCAACACCAAGGATCAGAATTTGAGTCGGGTTATAAGGTGAGGTCCAAAGTCAAACCTAGTCAAAGTCAAGCCAAAGTCAAACCTAGGAGTTCAAGAGCAGAAAGCATGACTGGTCATGGTAGCTACAGAACATCAACACCATTTCCTGGAGTACCCCTTCAGTTTATATAGGGTAGGGAGCCAGTCATGAGCAATAAAGCTACTGCCAGTTGGACCACTTGAGGCAGGATTTCCCATGGTCTGTGTTTGCAGCAGATTGTGAGTAGTGGAGCACAAGCTGGCAGCTACTGCTGGGTGGCAAGGTAGAGGTGTTAGCTACCTTGCAGCTTTCCTGGCCTGCGTTTGGGATCTACTGGGCCTTATACATGGGAGTTGTGCACTTAACTTCACTTTGTGCCTTTGAAAATCCCCCCCCCCCGCCCACTGTTCATCCTATATATCCGTGTTGGCCAACCTGTGGCTCAAAAGCCAATTGTGGACTTCAAGAGCAATTACATTAAGAAAACATGTGTGACTTTGAATTGAAAATAAGATCCCTGCAATTTTTAAAATGGTCTGATTCAAACATGTCTTTTGTTACATTCAGCATGGGAATGTTCTAATTTGCATCAGCTAGCAACTGTGCCCTGTGTACCTTTTGCCAAGTAGGGATAGCCAGATAACAATGTGCTCCAGCCATCGCTTCATAGCCACTGTGGTAGGGGGTGTAAAGAGGGAAATGTAGCAGTTAAATCTACTGGATCTGGATTTGCTTGTGATTCCCCACACCAAGGTCATCCCCAGAAAGGGACTTATGGGTTGTTTTCACCCTTTTAGCTCTGCTTGGAGGAACGAACATGGCAGGGAATCTGCTGCAAAGTACTAATTGTGTCCCCTTGACCTTTGTGAAATGTTCCGCCCTCAGGCTGAAAAGATTGGCCACTTCTGCTGTATTTCATATTGAACTCAAATTAATTCTGCACTATGGTTTTGGTTCTTGGTTTGTATTGGCCTGCTAAACAGTAGTGGAAAGAAAATCTTCCGCACATTGGGGTAGGGGTGAGGGGAGGGGGAACGGTGGTTTCAGTAATCCTGTTTTTGCTATATAGAGCAATAATGTCTACATTCAATGCTGTATAAAATGAGAGTTATTACAAGGTTAATGCAGGCAAACATAGACACAAATGAGTTAGTCTGTGGTATTAAAAGGTGACCTATTGAAGTAATCTGTCAGCTCTGAATGACCTTTGGGGCTAACCCCCTCAAAAAAAACAAACCCAAACACCTGTATTTTGGCATAAAGTATGACATCTAGTCAGAGTTGTTTTACTTTTGTTTTGTTCCTTTGAAACCTAAAATTCACCTTTTTATTCAAGTAACTGCTTTATCTGGCTGCCTTGGTGAATGGACTGAAGGATGTGGATGATTTCAGGTCTTGCAAAGAAAACAAAATTGCTCAATTAGACTCTCCAGAAAGGCTTCATTTGTCATAGTGAATTACACTGGTCATTGGCTACTATTAAGAGGGAAAAGGAAAGGAACAAAGGATCACACTCTGTGAACAGGTCAGATTAAACCAGCCAGAAGGGTTCATAGTGTCATACACATTGCAGAGAATGAAAAAAGGCTTTGATGGTTGATAACTTAATTATCTGCCACTATCAGTTTGAAACGGCTTTTAAACATGTCCAAAATGTCTACCAAAATGTTCAGCAAGAGTGACAGCCGACTTTTAAGTAAGGATAAAAATGCAGCAGTCTTTCTGGACTAAAACTCTGACAGACTATGATGAATTACCTTATTATATTTGTTCGCATGACAAATGTACTTGATCAGTGTTTTTTCTTGGGAATAGTTGAGCTTATCCAGAGGCAAAAGTTGAAAGGAAATGAAAGCTAACTAGTAATCCAAGTGTAATACATCAGCATTTCTACGAACATATGCTGAGAAGCCTAATCAATTATTGTTTGTCAATAACAAGACAAATCTCCTGTTCCCCCATGGTGTAACTTCTTCCTGAGTCTAACTCATTTAATATTATGGATCAAAACTGTTCTCTCTGTCACTCACACACACCCTTATAAGGAGTACATTTATAACTAAGGGGCCTATTTAAATCATGGCTTATTTGTGATGTAAGCAACAAGACAAAGCTATAGATAATACACACACAGCTCCTCCTGTAATCAATACAAGCACTCAGAGGAAAATACACTTAAACTTATTCCTTCATTGTAGGAAGTAGAATAATTATTTGTAGAATATTTTCAACTATTGTTTAATAGAAGAATTCATATTTTTCCATATCTCTAAAATGTCAGTGTATGAAAAATATTACTACTGTCATTTATAAATTGTCTCTAAGGATTGACTGTCTATAGGGGCCAACATATGACTGTTTGCCAGCATACTAGATCCACGCTAAACCACAGTTCCCTGACCTGCCCTCCTTATAATTGCTCACTAAAAAGGAATCCACATCTCTGCAAACATTTAATAGCAGAGTACTGAGGTCTGATGTGACCGGACCTTGTTACTTTTACAAAATGTGGTATAGTACATTGACAATTGTACTACGAGTTTTGGATATTCATAATTAAAATTCCAGCTGTCAAAATATCTGAACAGAGCATTTTTTGTGGTGCATGCATCGCTATTTTTGTCCACTCACTTACTAATTCACCAGATAGTCATCTGCAATGGTCTCTGAGTCAGTAATGCTTATTAAGGAGGTTCTTCTATTTATTCAAGATATGCATCATTTTGGTTCAAGGCATGATCTGAAAAGCAACTGTGTATGCAAAGATTGTTTTGTTGTTTATCTCAGATTTAGAGGACCGTTTGTACATCTGTTCCTGCATTTACAATTTGTTAGAAAGTCAGTTTCTAAAAGCAGCATTATTTTATCAGTGTTTAAAATTTAATTTTGGAAAGTAATTCATTTTATTGATGGATATGCTTTGTAACACTTCAGTCATGCAGAACTCTGAGGAAATAATATTTAATAAAAAAAATTCCCAACTAGCTCCAGTAGTGAATGAGGGAAGGGGGCTGTAGAGAGAGAGAGAGAGGATGGTCTTATGTTAAGGCATTGGATTGGGATTAGGAAAACTGTTCTCTCTGGCTCTTGATTTCCTATGTGAAGTTAGTTAACTCAAAAACAAAAATATCCAGCTACACTAATTGATTGTCTGTTCCTCATTTTCTGGATGCCCAACTTAAAACATGTAGGGCCTGATTTTTCTAGTAATGTCAACACTAGTTGAAGTCAGTGTGAGCTACTGGTGCTCAGCACCTTTGAATAATCAGGCCCTAGAGTGTCTCAGGTTGATCATCCTAAATTATTGAACAGTTTTGCTGACTTAGTTCTAAATCTCTCTGACTCAGTTTACGGCCTCTAAAATGGCAATAAAAATAACTCTCTTCTTCATAATGTTATTGTGAAGATAAATGCATTGATGTCATTAACACACTGAGATACTGTGACAATGAGCTCATTTACCAATGAAAATCCCAAAGGGAAATACAATATTTTTAATTCAGTGTATGGCGTACAGTAAGTAAAGTACAAAACTACACAGTAAATGGAAGGGGGAAAAAGTCCCTCATTGAAGTCTTTTAGGTAAATGAAGTTGTCATGGGATAAGATGGAAGATCCTTTCATGGATTAACAGGTTAAGACATGGAACAAGAGGTAGGAATAAATGGTAAACTTTCAGAATGGAAAGGGGTAACTAGTGGTGTTCCCCAAGGGTCAGTCCTAGGGCCAATCCTATTCAACTTATTCATAAATGATCTGGAGAAAGGGGTAAACAGTGAGGTGGCAACGTTCGCAGACAATACTAAACTGCTCAAGATAGTTCAGTCCAAAGCAGACTGAAGAACTTCAAAAAACTCACAAAACTAAGTGATTGGGCAACAAAATGGCAAATGAAATTTGAGGTGGATAAATGTAAAGTAATGCACATTGGAAAAAATAATGCCAACTATACATACAATATGATGGGGGCTAATTTAGCTACAGCTAATTGGGAAAGATGTTGAAGTCAATGTGGATAGTTCTCTGAAGACGTCCACACAGTGTGCAGCGGTAGTCAAAAAAGCAAACAGGACGTTGGGAATATCTAAAAAAAGGATAGCGAATAAGACTGAGAATATCTTATTGCCCTTACATAAATCCATGATACGCCCACATCTTGAATACTGTGTACAGATGTGGTCCCCTCATCTCAAAGATATACTGACATGAGGAGAGATTAAAGAGGCTAGGACTTTTCAGCTTGGAAAAGAGGAGACTAAGGGGGAATATGATAGAGGTATATAAAATCATGAGTGGTGTGGGGAAAGTGCATAAGGAAAAGTTACTTATTTGTTTCTATAATATAAGAACTAGGGGCCACCAAATGAAATAAGTGGACAGCGGGTTTAAAACAAATAAAAGGAAGTTCTTGACACAGTGCACAGTCAACCTGTGGAACTCCTTGCCTGAGGAGGTTATAAAGGCTAGGACTATAACAGGGTTTAAAAGAGAACTGGATAAATTCATGGAGGTTAAGGAATGGTGTCCCTAGCCTCTATTTGTCAGAGGGTGGAGATGGATGGCAGGAGAGAGATCACTTGATCATTATCTGTTAAGTTCACTCCTTCTGGGGCATCTGGCATTCACCACTGTGGCAGACAGGATACTGGGCTGGATGGACCTTTGGTCTGACCCAGTAGGGCCATTGTGTTCTTAACTTTAAAAAAAGATTTAACAGCAGCCTCACTCACTGTGTGCTAGATGAGGCACAGGTCCTGTGGGGAAAAATATGTGATTGTGTAAGTAAAGACTGCCTCATAATGCATGTGCACAAGGTATAGAGTTAAGATTATATAGATAACCTTAATTCTATTGTTTTCTAACTTTTGTGTACTTGATTTTGCAGACTTAATTTTTTTTGTTATAAAATAAATATTTTATACAAACAATACCAACGTTTTCAAATATGGATATATAAAATTAAACTTCTTAATATTTAGACTGGACTTTCAAAATTTCTAAGCACCCTACAGTTCCTGTTTTCATTGGAGCTGTGGTTTTCAACATTTATGAAAATAAGACCACTTATTTAGGTCCCTAATATGTATTTAGTAGCCTAACTTCAATTATCTGTGTTTGAAAATTTTGGCCATAACTTTCATTTTATTGGATCTTAGTGGTTAAATGCACATTGATATTTTCTGGAACGTTACGCAAATTTCATCTAACACCTTTAGCTATTAATATAATTAGTCACTTTAAGTGATAAGCACATTTGCACATTTCTGTTCAGACATGTCTATTTACAATAGGTGTGATATTTACAGATAATTTACATATTCTGTAAACTAAAAATTGTGTGATATTTCCTGAGGATAGAAAAGTTGTGTGCTTTAAAATCTCTCAAATATACTGCCAAGGACACACTCATTTCCTCAATAAATGCTTCAAGAAGTGATTCCTATTACATGGAAAATATGACTCTTGGCCTTGCTAAATGAGAAATGAACAATTTATCTGATTCTATCAACCGTCAGCCCTATATTAGCGAGTCTCTGGAGTCCAGACTTTACAGGGTAATTGGTTGAAAAGCAGATGGGGGTTGTTCCAAATGACTGGGCACTAAGCAGCAGGTGGACAATGCTGAATCAATGGCTTGCACTATTTGAGCTCTGTTTGAGCCAGTGGAATAAGCTAACTTAGGCTGCACATTGCCATTATCAGTGGGTATTTGTCACACTATAGTTTAAGGAATAACAAGGGGATACAATGTTAAAATAAAACAGATCAAAATATCAGGAAAAACGTGTAATGTGGGAAGTTTATTTCTTCAGATTTTTTTTCATCCAAAAATATCTACCTTATTTCAGGTTCTCTCCTGAATATTTGCATATGTTCAGTGAAACCTCATTATAAAGAGAACAATTGAGAGGAGCTAGATATCTTTTGATGGCCAAGTGCAGGTGTTGAATGGAAATGTTGAGTATTTACAAGAGATTTTATTTACAATTGTGCTTTTTTCCAAAAATATCTACTTTGCCTTTATTTCAGGTATTTTGTTTGCTATTGTGTATAATATTGGCTCACTCGAACACAACTTCAGTTGAAATTTTAATAAAGCAGTTAAACAGAGTGGATGAATCTATATGGATTAATTGAATGGGTAGATCAGTGTTGCTTTAGCTGTCAGTTGCCTGGTTTTTTCCTGCTTAATTTAGCTGCTCTTTATCTTGTAAACCTCAATGTCAACCCAAAGTCAAGCACAGAGAAAATGTGTGTGACACAAACACGTCTGACCAGACCAGTGATGTGAGCAAGTCTGACATCCATGCAATGTATACTACTGAGAATGGGCTGTGAAACGCTGGCTCTTTGCTCTCAAACCTGGATCAGACCTAAAGTAGTATAATAAAAGTGCATTATAATCCATAACAAAGGAGGAAGTTGTTTAGATATTTATGAGCTTCAGTAGGGAGGCTGTTTGAGAGAGAAAGAGAAGCAGTTTAGAGCAACCTGTGACTTAAAGTGTTAGTGCTAAGCATTAGTAATTGGGGGGGGGGGGAAGGGGGGGAGGGGAGGTGTGATTTTGGTTTTATTGCTGTTGAGCATTTGTTTTAATTTTTTTATCTGATTAACAGTACTAATATATTTTACTGGGTGCAAAAGTATGTTGAAGATATGAAACTGAAGATTTACTAGCCATGAATGATTGAATTAGCACTGAAGTGTATGTGATGGATCTACTATCCAAACAGATGTATTTAAACCTGTGTTCTACTCTGTGGGCTGTATCATGGTAGAACAAAGGAAAGCCATTTGAATTTTCCATGCAAAAGTATTTCTGTATCATTTTGGTATTAGGCACAGAAATATTCTAAAGAGTGACATAGGCAGAGTTTCACATAGATTGTCAGTCCTGTCCATATAACTTACTATGAAGGATTTTAAAGGGGAAAAAAAATGTTCCTGTACATTTTGTAAACTGCTTTAAGGGATTTGACTTGCTACCACATGACATTTTGATTAAAAAGATAGATACAAAATTATCTTGGCAAACATTAAATGGATTAAAAACTGGCTAAAGGTCTTAAAATGCAATTGTAAATGAAGAATTCTCATTGAGAGGGTGAGTTTCTAGTGGGGTCCCACGAGGATTGCTATTTAACATTTTTATCATAAGATCATTACTGATAAAGTTTGCAAATGAGACAAAGATTGAAGCAGTGGCAAATAATGAAGAAAAGTCGCTGATACAGAGTGATCTGCATTGACTGGTGATGGGACACAAGCAAGCAAAATGCATTTTAATGTGGCCAAATATAAAGTCAAGCATCTAGGAACAAAGAATGTGGGCCACACTATCATGGGAAGCAATGACTGTGAAAGACTTGGAGCAGGGTGGATAATCAGCTACACATGAGCTTCCAGTCTGACAGCTGCTGAAAAGGCTAATGTGATTCTTAGGTGAATAAACAGGAGGGGTATATTGAATAGGAGCAGGGAGGTTGTAATACCTCTGGTTTTTGGCACTCGTGCAACCCTGCTGGAATACTGGGTCCAGTTCTTGTGTTGACAATTCAAGAAGGATGTTGATAGATTGGAGAGGGGAATTTTGTGAAAAGTCACAAGAATGATTAAAGGATTAGAAAACATGCCTTAGTGATAGACTCAGAGCTCAATCCATTTAGTTTAACAAAGACAAGGTTAAGGGGTGACTTGATCAGTCTATAAGTACCGATATGGGGAACAGAAATTTTGATGATGGGCTCTTCAATCTAGTAGACAAAGGCATAAAAAGATCCATTGCCTGGAAGCTGAAGCTAGACAAATTCAGACTAATGTTAAGGCATGCATTTTTCAGTGAGTAATTAACCATTGGAACAATTTAACAAGGATTGTGGTGGATTCTCTATCACTTGGAATTTCTAAATCAAGATTGGAGGCTTTTCCCAAAGATATGCTCTAGTTAAAACAAATTCATTCAGAGAAGCTATATGGTCTGTGTTAGGTGGGAGGTCAGACTACTATTACCTCACAGTAATCTGGCCGCCTAATCTATGAATCCATTAATTATGTTTAAAACCAACAAAATACCATAAAATCAAAGTCCAAATAATACAAAACAGGCAGTCTCGGAACTAGGGGTGTGTGTGTGAAAGAGGTAGTAGAACTTTGTACAGAACCATGTTAGCCTTCTGAGGCAACCCTACAAATCACATTTCTATGGCCACTAGCTAGTATCCTGTTCAATCTGAAGATGTGAAAAACACCAGTAAAGTTTTTGTGAGGTTTTCCACTTGTATGTTTATTCCTCTCCCTCACCCTATGTCTTGTGTGTTTTGGACTATAAAATCTGTAGGGCAGTGACTCTCTCTTCCTGTATATGTTATACAGTTCCTAGCACAATAAAACCATAATGTGTTTTGGTCCCTTTGAGTACTACCATAAAATAAATAGTAAATAACAATAACAGAATTGGTCTCTTCCCACAAGTACAGAGACTGCAGTATGATGTGATTTGCTCTAGGGGTATGATTTTCACTTTGGGTGGGAAAGATCCAGCATCAAAATCCTGCACAAGCCACTGCAGAGACTGTGAAAATCGTGGCATCTTTGAAGTCCTTCCCAGGTAGACTCCAGCACATGTCTTGTTGGTGTAAAAATATCATTCATACTTTAGGCATATCCTATTTGATCTTTCTTGTAATACAGACACTGTAAAAAGTGGAATGTATCATAGAATCCTAGCTAAGATCCTCTGCACAAGCATGCTTACGCATGGAGCATTTCTCAGGATTAAAGCTCAAGTTGTCCCAGGAGTCTGTCTTCTGAAGAATATTTGAAATGGCTTTTAGAAGAGAAGTGTTGATGCTTTAGTGCAGTTGTTAAAGCGGTTTCATTTGACACAGTTTATACCATTAAAAATGATACATTGATTCCAAACATAATTCTGATTTATGCTTTGCATGAACAGAGCTTGTATGCTGGTACTCATTCAGACATTATGTGAATTTCTAGCCACTCTGTATCCATAACAAAATGGTATGGAATATTTGTGTCATTGCTTGTTGGCACCAGAGTTTGGAAATAATGTGGAAATGCAGCAGAACAAAGCATCTTTATAATATCACTATCAGGAACCAATCAGAACATGAAGAGGCGGTTTGTGTGGGGTTTTCTCTTTCTGAGGAGCATGCGTGTGAATATTTATGGCATTGTTTAGAATGATCTCCAATGAAACAGATTTATATGCACAAGTATAGAAACTCAAAACAGAGTCCTTATTCAAGAGATAAGCACTGAACACAAACACGAGCACATAAAAATATAATTTTTTGTTCCAGTTTAGCTTTGAAGCTTACAGCAATTTAAAAAATATTTTTCATTGGGTTAGTGCAGTAAGATGCTCCATTCATAAAAAGATGTACATAAGAATAATTC
The DNA here is from genome assembly GCF_965140285.1 of Lepidochelys kempii. Taxonomy (NCBI): domain Eukaryota; kingdom Metazoa; phylum Chordata; order Testudines; family Cheloniidae; genus Lepidochelys; species Lepidochelys kempii. Next base: position 184,122,388 of record NC_136380.1, read on the forward strand.
TAAAACTTTCTAATATCTTTGAAATCAATCATTGCTCAATGTTAATCTTTTTATCATACAAATATACCTTAAAACTACATGGTATTCTGTGGGCATATTTTATCTTTTGCTTTAATTTGCAAGATATGTGACTTCTTATAATTCTGTATTTTAATGATACTAACAAGCTATTTTTCTCTGCTTTCAGGTAAGCAAATAACCAGATTCTTCAATATAATCAGACTACATCAAGGTAAACCAATTTCAGGTATATAACTACGCAGGATGGTATTGTCATTATAAATGTGTATGTGGAGAGAGGGAAAACTGGGCTCCTGTATGCAAACAATGATGAGCTCAGCAATAGTTTCAAAGTGAAAGATGCTAATACCATTCAAATATAGAAACCTAACAGAAGTATAATGTAGGCTACAATGTTAGCCTCTAGTAGTAGTAGTATTTAAACCATTTAAATGTTGGTTTAATCTTGACTATTTATTCATGCCCCCTACTACAAGAGTAGAATAGGATGAATGCAACAACATAGTCAATTTGAAAAAAATTAGGTATACAAATTTTGAAAATGGTGGAGTGTATGTATAGGATAACGAGTATTGAATTGGATAATTAGTTAAAGGTAATGAAATGAAACATGAAAAATAAACTAGAAATGTAAGTATTAAAATACCAGTGAAACTAAAGTTATGGGGGGATTCTCATTGTTGGCACAGAGCAGAGGATACCATGCTGCAGTTTGTAAACAATTGATTATGGCCAACATTTTGCTGAAAAAACAAGTCATGGGATAATTGTAATATATCTTACTGAAAACTAGAACCTCTGTTAATACTAATCAAAAATGCTTGCTGAAAAGAACCAAATTCATTCACTTTGTCTGTCTGAAGACAAATTATTCCCTGATTTAGTGCTGGATTAGGAAAAAAATAGTTTGTTCCTCCCTAAAGATTAATTGCCTAGCCTATGAATTTACCACTCATTACAGAGGATCTGAACAGAAAATAGCCGAAGGTATTATCAATTCATTAAAGAAAAGTAGCATTCATTACTTAAACAAAAGAAGTACAGAAATACTAGTCTTTAGAAGAAAAGTTGTATTAAAACTTTTTATCATTTATTGTAAATAGTGCAGTGTGTCTCAACAACGTGCCTTTTGGATTTCCCTTTCACCCCTAAAGAAACCAGTCTAAAGAACACTTTTCTTCTCTTTGCCTCTCTGGCACATATGACAAATTCTCTATATTTGAAAGTAAGCAGTTTATAGGTCTTCAATAGCTAAAGGGTCTAAAAATTCCACAGATTTGTTCCTGAGTTCCTAGAAACCATGTTAAAGTGTTTTTATTACAACAGTATTATTAAAGGGGGTGGGTTTTTTGGAAAAAAACGTTTTTAATTGTTTTATATATAAAATATTGAAGCTATATAGGACTTGAGTATTTTTTTTAATATGGTTCTTTCTCCCCCTTGCTGGTGTCAGTCGGACATATATTTGAAAAACATGCCTTTTGTTGTATTCAGAATGGACAGGCCTGGACCCTTTAATGAAGTGGGGCATATCTCTGAGCTCTAGTTGTGTGAATGTGTTTGGAACTTAAGTTAAAATCAATATACAGATTTTAAAAAAATCATTCTTAAGGGTTACAAAAATATTGATTTGTTTTTTTCCCCTCAGTAAGAAAGCCATAGCATCTGTAAGACAACGAGAATCTGTATAGAATGCTTATCTCTTTCTGGTTGCTGTCTATCATTAAAATAAACTCCTCTCAGAAAAGGAATGACATGTGAATTGGTGTTATGGTAGCCTAGAAAATGAAATGGAATGACATTTCCCAACATCTAAATTATGGGATTTCAGGATACATAAAATCATGCATGTACAAATATATCTACAATAAATATAATTAATTTCTTATAAAAAGGCAGAACAGTAGGAAAAATATTACCTAAATAACTTATGTTAGGTTTATGTTGAAGTTTAAAGGGATTTCAAGATCCTGACCAAAGTAAAATGGGTCTCAAGTTTTTTCAACTACAAAATTGTGCTCTAGATTTGCTTTCCTAGTCCAGGTGCATTTTAAATGTTAACCCCCTGCCAATGATATTAAATCAGTGTAAGGCTGATGGTGGTTTTGATTTAGCAACATCTGTTCTGTGGAGTACTTCTAGCACATGTTACTTAAAATAAATGGCATATTATGGTTAAATCTCAAAGCATGTAACCTGTAACAGTTGCAGTGCAAGTTCTGAAGCTGTGGGCGCGCGCGTGTGTCCACGAGCATGCGCACAGTCAAATTAATGTCAGTAAATTGTGCAGAACATCATTAACTTTAATAAGGATGGCAGTTGGAATGCTCTTTGAATCACTGACTCTACAAATTGATGCAGAATTCTTCCAGCTGTAGGCCATTGAGTAACTTTTTTTTTCTAATTGGTTATCTTTTTTGTTTCTGGTGCATTCATGAAAACAGCAACATACGTTATCAGAGCTACAATACTGTTTTCTGAATTCGTCATGGTATCTTACACCTGTCACACTGTGCAAAGAGTTGTAATGAGAAAAAATGTCCAGAGACGAAATCTACAGCTAAATTGACTTTCCTTGCACATATTGCTATATGCTACCAAACAATCAAAACAAACATAATTGTTAGAGAATGAGTGTTTCATACTTTATATGGGTGCATGTGAAGGGCTATCAGATAAATATAAGAATGATAACATCAAGAATTTCAGAGGTATGAGAAAGGTTGTGCTTTTGGGTGATAAAATATTCAAGTTACAAGAAACATCAGAAACAGAATATTGTTTTGCAATACAATACATCCTTAAATATGCACAGAATGTTTGTGCATCAGGCATCCTCTATGATGCTATGGTAGTGTGACAATGTTATTCCATATTAATATATGCATTTATTACATCCACTTTCATCTTTTAAGGCTTTCCACATACTTACCCATCTTGCAGGCAGATTGTGGTTTATGTTTTAAGCCAATAAAGCCCTATATTAGGTAATATTTCACTATTTATGTTTTAAAATTTCTAAACTCCAAAATAGCTAGGTGGATACCTTCAAATAATTTTCATAGGATTTCACATCCCACTCATGATGTCTGCTATAATTCAGTGTTTGTATTACTTAATCTTTGTAGTCTTGGAGCTTCACCTTTCTAGAAATAGCATGATAAGCATTCTTTTTTTTTCGCCCTTTCTGTTACACAAGATAAGCTGGAGTCTTGTCTCCATCGTACAATGGATGCAGGTATGGTTTCTTATGATAAGAACATATTGGATTGTCCTTCTTCCACCAGCCTCCCTATTCCTGAAAGAAGCAACGGGACAAAATTGATTTTTCACTGAGACAAAAATGCCTTCAATCTACACAGGTGGTTAAGGGCTTTCTGGCTCATGGCTGAAATGAAGCATGGAACCCTACAATAAATGTTGAGGTGAAAGTCAATAGCTCATTCATTCACTGTACGCTGCCTGTTTTGTGCCATGAATGAGGAGTGGCTTCCACAGAAAACCTAATATGAAAGCATATAATAAGGGTGTACTGTAATGTATACTTATAAGGTCTGTAATGTGCTTCACTTGAAAATGTAACACAGCTGTAGTGTAGTTAGGTTGTTTGTTTTTATTCCCCCTTTTAAATATTCCTCATTTCAAGATTTACCATAAATAAAAGAAAAATGTGGGGAAGGGAGGGGCAAACGCTTTCAATGTCTTATCCAAGCAGTAAGTACAACTAAATGAAATTAGGCCATTTGTGACCCTTTTTCACATCTTCAATACTTAATGTCTGGAGTCAATAAATTATACCTATTATGTTATAGGTATAGTTTTTAACTCTGACCTATATACCAGGTGACTAAGTTAAGGAAATAAAAGAAAAAAAAATACTTGTCAGCACTCCTGTGTGTCAACCTTTATTGTATCCATGCAAAATGGCATTTCTTGTTATCCAATTCCAATTAGACCTGGTTATTTAGTATGAAAATCTTGCAAGATTGAAATTGACCCCAGTTAATAGAGAGCTGAATTGTGCCCTGGCTAATGCCCAGAATCTAGTGGATAAAGGGCACAGTCCTTGTTTCCCTGAATTGGCTGCCTACATCATGGATGGCAGCATGGGATTGGAAACAAAGTTGAGCCTCTGTTCTAACCCCTCTCCCTGGACACGGGTGGTTAGGTAAAGGTAGATCAGGGTGTTGAATGACTAGAGCTAATGTTTCAGGTGGTGTCGCTGCACTACCATGTCAGGTTGCATATGCTCTGCCATGAATAGACTCAGCACAGTTTACTCTCCGGAGTGGTAGAGGAATAACTCACCATTTCCCTCCTGTGCTGCTTCAAAGAGCAACACCACAATGCACTGGCCCTTATTCAGAGTAGATCTCTTTATCTCACAATCTAGCATATAATAATCTAACATGAATATATTATTCAGACTAAAGTTTTAATACTAAAAAAAAATAAGCTAAATCAAATCTGTTTTCTGTAGTTATCAAATTATTCAGAAGAATAGCCAACAAAATTAGGCCCCTACTGACCTGATGATTAAGCAAAAATGTATTCCTTTGCAGATCATGCAATTTAAGTAAAAAAAGACCAGTAGTAAACTAAATCAAAATTGGTTTATATCAGTCAAATACCAATGTAATTAGACCAGATATTCAACAAGAAATATTACAAAACTAAGCTACTATTGATGCATTTGTAAGGAGATGCAAATGTTACTTTCTAGATTGCAGGGTTTCGAACTAAAAAGCAAATTCTAGTGAAAATGAGTCAAGTAACTGACACTCAGTTGAGTCACTCTGCTTTTCATCAACACATCTTTTCCTTGATTTGACTATTCAAAAATTCTACTGCTTCTGCTTACTCATAAAATATATATATATATTGTTTAATATTTTGGTTAAGTAAAGTTTAAGATGGGGAAACACACTGTTAGAGCCAGTGCTTAATTTGTAATGAGAGGTGCCAAGGCTCAAGCGATTTTTTTTTTTATATTCATAACAGAGGCACCTGGGCTATGAACTGACAAGCGCAGAGGTGCTGAGGCTCAGCCCTGGGAAGCCCTGGCACAAATTAAGCACTGCTTATAGAAAGGCCTAGCACTTAGTATTGGGCTAATATTGCTCCCACTGAAGTAGAGTAAAGTTTCATAAGTAAAAATTTCATCCTTTAGCACCTATACCACATCCACCACCTACTGTTATCTGAGTACCTCACAAATTGCGTGTAGAGAATACCGGAAATTTTCTGTATGGACCCCCACCCCCGACCCTACTCAGTAGGGATGCTATATTTTTTAATATGATTTTATTGACCTTATACAGGGAAAGATCCAAAATTCAGTGCCTTCAGAGGAAAAAATACATAACTGAAGTTTATAGTCCGTCCAATCTTTAACACTACTATTGAATCAAAGGTTTTAAACAAAATATTTCTGGATTCCTAACAAAGTTCAAGCATCTGTATTTCTATGTAGTTTGAAGTGTCTCCATGTGTTTGTACATTTAGAATTTTATAAACAAAAGGAGAGAAGTGTATTGTCTTATTTGTGACTTAGAAGACTATTGTGACTAATAACTTATGCAAACATACCTATCTATTGTTATCTTGTCTTTCCACTGCTGTACACCCTATGCCTGTTAGTTCGCTCAGGTCCTGATTTCAGAAAGCACATAAGCACTTTCATAATTTTAATCATGTGCTTATGTCCCATGGTCATGAAGGACTTAAACACATGCCTAAACCTAAGCATGTGCTTAAGTGCTATACTTAATTGAGATGCTTTCCTGAATTTTGGTACCCTGTTTTTCTAAATCCTGGATTATGAACCGTTTGGGGCAAAATATCTAAGTGCTGTGTGTTTTCACAGTGCCTAGCACAGTGGGGCTCTAATCCTTGTATAGGGTTTTTATGTGCTACTGCAATAGGGACAACTAATAATATTCATTTATGGACTTAGGAAACCCAGATATCCTGGCATTGTTTGCTATGGAAAGATTTTGTAAAACCTGCCCTTTCCCCCCCTAGGGATCAGTGAATTATCCATTTTAAGAGACCCTACCAACAACTCTTCCTTAGTTTGCAATGGACTGCATTCTTCTTCTATGATTAAACTGTTTTAAATATATACCAAGCTATTTCTCATTTTTTAACATTAAAGCTAATATAAAAATTTAAATAATAAGTGATGAAATTTGTCACCTTTTGACAGATTTGCTAATAAAACGGACTCCAGGAAAACCTTTGGGAACCCTGTAATAGTAGACGGTTGAGGAAAATCCAGATTTCTTAGCTGAATGCGTAGCTTTTAAAATTATTTTTATTTGCAACAGTGTCTGGCAGAAAGCGGGTTAAGAGGTCCTCCTTTTGTCATATCCCCCACTTTTAAAGACTCACTGGAATGGTAACTGCTACAAATTTCTCCTTTTTATTATATGCTTCATCTCTCTCTTTGGAGAAAAGATAAAGAATGTACACATATAGACACACACAAGCACTTCAGAACACAATTGAAAAAGAGAAAATACTTAAGGAGGGCTAAACTGCTGACACCACTGCTTTCTCACCTTTTCTCTACAGCAAAAGGGGCAAATAGACTAAAGTGTGGCTTAGAGATTCTTAATTTTGGAGAATCAAATTTACAGGAACATCAAAAATAGTAAAACTGTTCTGAGGCTATATAAATAATTATATATCATCTAGAAACCCAAATACTGGAAAAAGTAAAAGGACTAAATTGATTTTTGTGTTGCCTGCCAGGGTACCTTGCCATGAGCAAACTTTGACCCAGGCACTGAGCAGTAGGGCAGCATCGGCAAAGAGAACCAATCTTCCAAATAAATGTTAAATTTTTGGTTTGCATTTAATCACGGTCTCCTTCTCCCCACCCCTCGCTTCTCCATGGAAACAGTTGAGAGTCAACTGCCTTCTCTTTGCAGATGGAATTTTCATACCAGGTTTGTGTGTGTGTGTTTTCACCATTGTTGAGATTCAAGAGAGACTGAATACACCAACATTCATGAGTCAGCATCATGGTTTCATATTCACTTTGGCTTTATGTATAGATTGGCATATATCCTTTGTTAATTACTGTGGGATACAGATGTGTACAATTAATAGCCTACATATAATTAATACACATAAATGCCTCTTTCATTTATTTATGAAAACCAATGTAGCATATTGGGACACATATTGGGTTCCCTCACAGCATTGCTTACCAACTGTCTTGAAATTAAAAACACTCAGTGTTTGCTTTCTTTTGGGTTCCAGGATGCAGTGTTCTGTGCAAATGGTTTTTAATGTCAGCAAAAAGTGTCATTGAAATTGGGCACAATATTTTGCTACTACCTGGATGACTAGGAAAATTTGAAGAAAACTTTCTGTAGTGTGCTTCAGGTTTCCACGGAGGTCAACAGCAGCTCTTTTGACTGTTCTTCAGATGAAGTGATTGCATCTTTCTGTACAGCAAAACATTTTACTTTTTCCAATATTTGGGTTTCTAGACAATATATAATTATTTATATAGCCTCAGAACAGTTTTACTGTTTTTGATGTTCCTGTAAATTTGATTCTCCCAGATTAAGAATCTCTAAGCCACACTTTAACTGTGTTGTACAAGGCACAGATCTGAGAGGTCTACACTCTCGTAAGATACTGGCCTTTCACTGCACAATTCTCACTTCATTCTACAGACTAGGAACTGATTTCTGTCCCTCTTATTTTGGATTTTTAGATACACCCCACTATATTATTGTTAGTAGTAGTCATAGTACTGGTAAGAGTATAAGATTTTCAAGGTGAGGGCCACCCTGAGAGAAACCAGAACTTCCTACTGTTGTGAAATTCAAGGCATTCTTCACATAGGCTCCATTTCAGTAGAGCATCCCGAATCAAGAAATCACTTAAGCACAAACTGAAATCTAAGACCTTGAAGTCAGTGGGAATCTACGTGTGTATTTAAAACTAAATGCAGGCTTAAGTAGCTCTATGATTAGAGATAAATTTAGGCACAGACTCAAGAGCTTTCCTGAATCGGAGCCTAAATGCTGGGATAGGGAGTCTATCTGTGGCTGCTGCTATTCTAAATTTCAATCCACACCTAATGTTTATGGCCAAGTTATAAACTCCTGTGAATAATGGTTATATTGGGTAGCATATTAGTGTGTGCCATCGTAACATGATTTTACCCTTAACGTGACTCTGCATCCTCACTTCACATTTCCTATCTTAGAAACCGCTGGCAAATGTAAATTTCGCTTTTATTTCTGAGACCCTCACTACCTGTGCATGGTTTCAATAGCTATCTGCCTAACACAACCTTAGCTTTATCTTCCTCTGTCATTTTAGTTCTGCTGTAATTTGTGTTGGTAATATTTGGTATAACATTGTCTCAGATTTCCTTGTGTGTGTGTTTGTAATAAGGAGACATAAATATACACACAATTTAAGAACAAACATTTACAATGTTACATACAATATTGTATGGGTTTTTTGTGTTTTATCCCCAGAATGGGAATTTTTTTGGCCAGTGCATTTCACATAATTTCAAAGAAACAGAATTTTGATTATTTTGCAAAATTTCAGGAATCTGGAAGTTCTTCAGAGTAAAGTATGCAGTCAAAAAAAATATCCTTTGAAATGTTGAAAAAGTTGGAGGCCCAAAAGTTAAGCACGTGTCTGGGGTTCAGAAGAGACTTATTTCTACCACTGACTGGTCTTTAATTGTATTTTGAATATATTCTTATCCCTTTTTGACACCCAATAAGCAAATCAAAGTTTGGGGCCTTGGAGGCTGTTCCAGTTGGGAGTAAAGATTGATGCTAGAGTCTGGTATTTTCTTTGATGTAATCTTAGTTTATTTACAAGGAAGGTACGAACGCCTGCTTTTTTGAATGCAGGAGGAACTAAAAATAGTGTAACTATTTTGCTTACATCCCCAAGCCTCTTTAGCCAGCACCAGACCTAGAAGCCCTCTCCCTAGCTTCTTCCACGGTCCTATACCATGGTGGTTCAGGCTGTCTGTGTGTGTCTTGTGTCTGTGCTCCAGTTTCTCTTCCCCACACATGAGCATATACACATAGTACACAGGGGAACCCTCTGCCCACCTGATGCTAGTTTGGGGCAGATTCCATTAAGCCTTGTTTGGGGTGGGGACCCTTAACTGTCTCTTATAGCTATCTTAAATGAAGGCCCTATTAGACCCATCAGTTGGTTAGGTTTAACCTAACCCTTGACCAGGTTTAACCCAGCTCCTAATATATACTGCTTTACAAAAGTTTTTTTAATAGATAAATTGCCATTGTCTCCATTTTATTAGCTAGAGAAACCAGGACTTGGAGGAATTGGGCTCTGATTTACAGAACGGCTGTTTTTAGATGCATTTGAAAGACTTTTTTAAGTTTGTTTTTTCTCTCTCTCGGATGTCATCCACGCATTTGAACTCCTGATACAAAGGAAATGCAGCTGTCAGTTGGGAAAACCGGGAACAATGTCTGAATTAATGTGTTAAAAACCCTCTATCAGAGGTTCTTAAACTGTGGTCTGTGGACCACCAGTGGTCTGCAAGCTCCATTCAGGTGGCAGCAGATAGTTCCTTCCAAGGTGCGTGCCTGGTTGGTCATGCACAAGAGAATGAAGGGGCATCCACCTAATTAGAGGAGCCATGAAAGTCTGGTTCCACTAATTAGGTACCTGGACCTGGAGAAGATGCACATGTAAGGTGAGGTGGTGGCCCTCAGGGGAATAGGGATAGGTGGGAGGGGGCATTGGGGTGAGAAGAAGGGATGGGAGGAATTTGGGACATGCAGAGCTGCAGAGGCCAAAGAAAGAGGCAACTTTTCCCAGTTCCCTTTCTTCCCAGGCTCAGCTCTGTGGCTGCTGTAATGGAGAGACCCCCCCACTCCTTCCCAGCCCCAGCTCAGGGACTGCCATGGCGGGGGGAGAGGGAGAGACCCTCTCCTTCCCAGCCCCAGCTTGGGGGCTGTCACAGTAGGGGGGAGAGGGCACATCCATCACATTAGAAAGGTAAGACTACCAATATTAAAATGAGTTGTGTGCTTTTGTTTGTAGAACTAAATTATTATTGCTGGGTTTTTTAATATAGCACTTTTATCCAAAGTGCTTTACAATAGTTTGCTAACAGTACAAACAACATTTGGAAAGATCAAGTGGTCCACCGAGACTCTTGGCAATTTTCAAGTGGTTTGAGAACCACTGCTCTATACTATTCTAAAAGCTTGTGTTACTAGGAAAAAGTCATAAGCAAATAGTTGATCCTGAGTCTCCTCTTCTTTTTCTAGCCTTAGTCTCATCTCTATGGGTCTGGATCTTTGAGCCCTTCTCCATTCCAGTCTGTCTTGAAGCAGTTCCTCCAAAACTCTGCATCTAATCAAATCCTTTTCTGTGACATCCATCCATCTGCTTTTTGGTCTTCCAACCTTTCTCATTGTGACATAGCAAAGGTACAGTCCACAGTGAATAACCTGGGGTGCCCTTTGCAATGCTTTGCTGCTGTAGCCTTCAGTCTGGACTACTCAAAACAGGCTCCAGCATCCAAGTCCCAGCTATGTCTGTCCGTGTGCTGCAGCCAGCCAGCCACACCTTAGCTCTTACCAACCTTGGTTATACTACAGGGTGACCCCAAAACACTCCCCATCTTGGATTTTCCCCCAGAAATGTTTTATATTGCCCAGCACTTTCCTAGATCATATAAATTCATATGAAGTCCATATTTCTTGAATAGAAATAATATGGACACACCTTGTTACCCCAAATGGAGTTTCATGGACACTTCAATTCAAACACACTGGATTAGATAAAACAATAAAAAGTTTATTAGCTACAAAGTGAGATTTTAAGTGAGTATAAGTAATGAGAAGTCAGAAATGATTACAAGAAAAATAAAGAGAAAACATAACTGGTACCCAGCTTAACAAAATAAATTATATTGAAAGCAAGGTTTTCTCACCACATGCTCTCAGCCATCTTACTAATCAAACTTCTGAGGTCAGGATCCTTTCTCCAGTTCAATTACTGCTTCCTTTTCGCTTCTGGTGTAGTGAATCAGTTGACCCAGAGAGAGGAGTGATGCCTTGGGGTGTTTGTCCCTCCTTTTTATAGTGTCCATCTCCATCTTGAAAAACATTGTCTCCAGAATGTCAGCTGGAAATCTCCAGGGAGGAGAAAGTTCCCTGCTGCTTTTCCTCACCTGTTTGAGGTTTCTTTGTCTACCTTTCTTAATTAACTGTTTTTACTGCTTACATGCAAATTAAGCAGAGCACACATTCCTTTGTTTGAGTCAACATGGTTGTCAACTTCTGCTGTGGTTTGGAATGTGTGTTAATTATATGATATAGGGAAATCTTACACAAATTATCACTTCACATACAATGTTGCCACACATTTTTATCAGGACAATATTGACCAGAAGATTGAGTTTTCAGATGATACCTCACAAGACATACTTTGTACAATTATTACAACTGTGTGTAGGGTGTGAACACGGTACATTCCATCATACTTGCACCCTCCACTTCTAAGTTTAACACCCTGTTTCCTATATATTCTTCCAATCTTCTTTTCACATGGCAAAACCAAATAAGCCTGGAATCCCTCAGCTTTTTTATAATTGGTACCAGCTTCACACTTCCCCTCATTTTTGTTGTAAACATTGTCTATTTTTGTAACTCCATGCATCCATCTTAATGTTTCCATTCCTACTGTAGTCATGATCTGTTGCTGTCTTTCTCAGTTCCCAGCAATTAGAGCCATTCAAAAGTACAGGCCTAATTGTCTTGTAGATCTTGCTTTTCAATTTGATAGGCATGGTCCTATGGCAAATAGCTCTGCTCACTTCTCTCCATTCAGTCCAATGCCTTTCCTGTTCTGCTTATAAGTTCATCACTGATATCACCATTATCCTGTACTGTCGAACCTAGGTACTTCTGTATCTTTGTCTTCCAGATTTCGTCTCATAATCTTTCTGCAAGGTGTAATTGACTATATGTACAGACTATATACTCTGTTCTATTGATGTTAATTTTGATGCTGGTTTTTTTTGTTCAAGTATGCACCCTCATCTCTCAATTTTCTTCCATTTCTTCTTTGCTCTCCCCCTTAAGCACTATATCTGCAAAAAGCATGCACCATGGTGCCACTCTCTGGATATTTTCTGTAAGTGATTCAAGCAGCAATGTGAACAAAAAGGGACTTAGTGCTGACCCTTAATGTACTCTAACTCTCTTGCTAGAAACTGTTCAGAATACTTGAAGTGGGTAAAATGAGAAATATTATATTGGCCCTCATTTAGGATCACCTCCATGTTGTGTACCCACTTCTGAGTAACATGAAGTCCCAAACTTATACTAGTGTAAAACCTTTATTTCACTACATACTTTAGCATAATTTTTCGTGTGTGTATATACAAAATAAAAATATGGAATACAAATAATAACAGCAATTGATCTGTGAACCAAAAACACCATTGGCACAGAAAACCGCAACAAAAATGATTAGGGGTATGGAACAGCTTCCATATGAGGAGAGATAAGACTGGGACTTTTCAGCTCGGAAAAGAGATGAAGGGGGGATATGGTAGAGGTCTATAAAATCATGACTGATGTGGAGAAAGTAAATAAAGTGTTATTTACTCCTCATAACAAAGAACTAGGGATCACCAAATGAAATTAATAGTCAACAGGTTTAAAACCAACAAAAGGAAGTATTTCTTCACACAACCACAGTCAACCTGTGGAACTCTTTGCTGGAGGATGTTGTGAAGGCCAAGACTCTAACAGGGCTCAAAAACTAGATAAATTCATGGAGGATAGGTCCATCAATGGCTGTTAGCCAGGATGGGCAGGGATGGTGTCTCTAGCCTCTGTTTGCCAGAAGCTGGGAACAGGCAATGCAGGATGGATCACTTGATTATCTGATCTGTTCATTCCCTCTAAAGCACCGGGCTTTGGTCACTGTCCAAGACAGGATACTGGTCTAGATGGACCTTTGGTCTCATGCAGTATGGCTGTTATTTCAATGTAGCATGCATCTAATCCATTTAATATCCATTTTGGCAAAGTGTCTCACTTTCAGATATAACTGTGGGAAGAATAGGCAATGAATATAGCGAAGTTCTAAAGGCAATAACATACAGGTTGCCATTTCATTCACACTGAATTTGGAAGGAGATTGCAATATGAACTATGGTCTTAGTTCACTGGGTATAAATGCAAAATGTACTGCAAAAAAAAGTATGTATTTTATTAACCATTACTATTAATTTGTTACCTTTACAAGACTTGCTAATTCAAATTAAAAAAATAGTAAACCATATTAATTATCTAATTTATATATTAGCAAGTATTCCTAGCAAGAAGTTGCCTAGGCTAGGTCCTTGCCAATATCTTCATACAAATCAGAACTAATGATGCAACAGGCCAGACTCTGAGATGGTGTAAATTGGAATAGCTCCATTAATGGCAATGGGTCTACATTAGTTTACACCAGCTGAGGATCTGGCCAGTAGCTCCAAGGTAGTAATTTAATTTGAAGACACTTCCTTAGTCACAATGCTGGACATATAGGAAGAGTGTGTAATGTGGTTGCATATAATCACTAGAACACTGGGTCAATACAAAATTAAAGCTGCTTCCCCTTCTATCCTTGAAAATGTGTGTACAGGTTACACTGATGTTCCTCGTGTAATTGTGCAATTTATTTTATAAACTGTTAGTGAGGTGATTATGTAAGCTAGGACCATATCATTACAGCTATATGAACTTATATGCAATTGTAATACTCTCTTGTCAGGCAAATTGAAGATGCTGCTAAAATCTCCATAGGAAGGTACTATATTTAGAATGTGTAACTTATTAAAATATGGGAAAATGGCAAGGTAAAATTTAGGTTTTAAAAAAATCAGTTTGAAATTCTGCAAAAAAATAAAGATGTTAAATTTCTGTTTATATGTATGCAGAAATCCCAGGTTAATGTGACACTCCTTTCAGTAGGCAGTGGCAAAGTACAGGAGACGGAGGATACCTCTTTTGACAGAAATACAAAGATAAACCCCAATGCCAAGAGGGAAGGAACAGTATATTAGACAAACATTGAAGTTCTTGATAAACGATAATATGCATTACATTTCTAATTAAAATAAACTTTGGATAAGACCATAAACATGTCCATAATCCTATTTAATATACATGTCTGAATATTGCTGCGATTTTATTCTGTCCAAGCTCCCAAGGCAATCATTTTTACCATCTTCAAAAGAAGTTTTGACTTGGTAAAGATGTCTGGATTCGGCCAATAATGCTTAGCATAGTAAATGATCTAACTGTTGCTTAAACACAGGTCCGCAGATTGTCACTGTGGTTTTCTGATTTGTTTATAGAGTTGCTGAAGCTGTTTTACAATTGTGACCTAGGAAACCCATTTCTGGCAATGAGAGAAGTCAACTGTCCATGATGCATTTGGAGTGTTCAGCACAGTGCACCTGCTAGATGACATAGTGGAGTTGTGTAATTTTAGCAAAGAAATTTTATTCTAAATTTATATTTTCTGTCTTTTTCACCGTGATAAGTCCATGTATTCTGTGTGCTGGAACCACCAAAATAGCCAAAGGCCATTGATGACTTCGGACCTGATCCCGAGACCATTGTTGCAATAGGAATTTTTCCATTGACTTTAGTGCCATTTTGATTAGTTTCTCTGTCATGTTCAGTCCCACAGGTAGTGCCCTGGACCACAGTAGATGGCATTATGTAAAAAGCTGGACCCATCTGCCCCCTACATCTCCCTCTGAAATATGTATGCAAATCTAGGAAGAACAACCCATTGGTATAATTAAAGACCTTGCCTTTTCAAAATATGCAGCCCTTATCAATCAATTCATTTATTTCTAGTTTAAACTACCACTGCGTGCTTAGTTAAGATAGGTGCAAACTTGAGGTGAACAACTATACTGCTTCATGAGTGACCATAATTTAGCTACACACTTCAATGCCTGGACAAATTGTCACTTTTCAATTGTAATTTTAGCATGATTATTTTTTAAAATAAAGGCACCCCTGTAGAGAATAAATCCAATAAATTGAATGAATGTTTTTTTTCTCTGTTCCTATTAGTTTCTGCAGCAATTCAGAGTAGGTAGTGGTTTAGATGAGTCTGGTGTGTGTGCGCACATGCTCACGCATGCACACAGCTGCATGCTTATGCATTTGGGGATTGGTTTAGGACGGATGTTGTTCCTCTTTCCCAGTGAGGCTTCTTCATCTGGAAAAGTTATGGAACTTGAGTTGTTCTAAGCCAACTAGTGGTTTTAGCCACACAACTCCCATTAATTAATGGAAAGCTCTAGGTTTGTTTGGGTTTTTTTTTTTTTGAGAGAGAAAGTTATAGTGTTCCTCACAACAGCAAATAGACGGAACTCATCTGTATAAAACGAAGGGGGAATTCTTTTCTAGGACGCTGGACGCACTCTGTAGCTCCCCTTGGTCCTCTCGCTTGAAGACTGAAGAAAAGGGTCTGTAATATGCAGTGTTGCCAGGCACAGTCTGCCTGAATCCTGATGTAGATGAATCACTTACAGAATGGATTGCTGACTACAGTACAGGAGGGTTAAATGTTTCCCAGGGCTCACTAGAGGAATGAGAGGAAAGATACTAACAAAGGAGACTGAGTGAATCTAAGGTAATGTACATTATTACCAGATTTTACTCAAAGGGGTATTTTTAATTAAAGTACCTCTATTAATAGTATAATAGAGTTGTAGCCTCTGTCCCTGCTGTGCTGATGTGTAACTACCCGTCTCTCTCTGCTGCCCTTGCTCCTTATATTCTCTTCCTTCTTTCAAGTGTTATCTTCCTAAGGATTAATAGAGAGATCTAAGAACTACTTATCTTTTTATAGGAATTAAGTTTATAATAAATAGTCTTTGCTCTAGGAAGTGAGTGAGAAGCAGTGAATCTCAGAAGGGAAAGAAGAACTTGAAGTCTTTGGGGACAACACATGTTAGTAAGCACTAAACCCAGCTGTAAGTGTCCGTAGAATCAGAATTGAGGTGGTGAAGGAGAAGAGAAGTCAAGCAGCGCAGCAAGAGAGTTCGTTGGTGGTGGTGATCTGGGGAGTGGGTGAAACCTTATTGAAGTTGGTGGGTATAAAAGCTGCTCTTCAGTAAGGATAAATGTAAAACGCAAGTAAGCCTATTTATGGAATAGGTAGCGGAAATGATAAGAGTCACCACTCAATACACAAGTCACAGGAAGGTTGGAATAGGAGATGTCATGCAGTCCAAGGGGTTTTCCCTGTGGTATGAATTCAAATGCAGAGGGATAGGTATTCTTCAAGGGAGCTGTGTGTGTGAGAGAGAGAGAAGCAGCAGAAAAAACAGAGGCACAAAGGGCAGGTAGCCTGATAGCCAGTCAAAGAAGCACCTGTAGTGTGTCTCAGAGAGAGAGAGCAGTTGGGTAGAGTGCTGGCTGGAAAAAGGGTTGGAACTGTGAGCAAAGAAACTTTTTGCTGTTTGATTCCTACTATGTTTGAGGATACAGAACAGTGTGGATATGCTTTGTAAAGAAACAGGGTTGTATCAAGGAAATACCTGACTCCACCATCAATTTCTCCTCCTAATGGAAACAACCTGCAAGACTCTTAATATTGGCTAACTGCTCTGGGGTAACAGTGTGAGGATGGGTGATTGTTTCTGTTTGTTCTCAAACACATGAGCAAGTAATATTTAAAATAGGTATTGTTTTAACACCATTTTAAGCATCGTATCACTAATATAACTGAAGTGTTGTGTATGAGTATTTTAGCACACACAGAATAGTTATAGTTGTGTATACATGTACAGTATTCTAAAAAATTAACACCTGTAATGTATGTTGCAAATTGTTCCAATCACAGGAACAAATTTGTCCTAGAAAGCCTGTCAGCCTACTGAGTTAAATACAAGTTGTATCCAAGCGCAGAACTTGTCCCTTTGATTATTATTTTTTTAAAACATGAAGTATACCAATTTATTTACTTACTTATTTAAGCACTGATAACATATCCAGTGCTGAACAAGACAAATCCAACCCCTCAGGAGCTTTACGCTCTAAAGAATTAAAAATTATTTGACATGATGGATTGTCCTATTCAAGGCATAACTGTGACACACACTCTGGGGGAAGAGTAAGGGACATAACTGTGCCCCTGTACTCCCTTTCTGTCCTGTCAGAGGTTGTTCAGTAGGATGCTACTCCTAATGCTTTATGCAGTGTTGTAGCTGTGTCAGTCCCAGAATTTTCTGTCTCAACATTTACTCCATTGCACAACTTCTTTTCCTTTCTGATATACAGTGTTTGCAATTTTATACTATATACACATATAAAACAAATTTGTCATGGAAATCTTGTGCAAAATTAAACCCATATATTTGCCAGCACAGTTCAGCCTAGTTGACTGACTAAAATCACCATATTTACGCAGATATGCACCATATGCTAGTGTTTTTATTTTTCATCTTTATGTTGCATCTTAGAAAAGTGCTGACAATAAGTTCATAAATTAAAGACCATCCTGTGGTATCTGTAGACAGCAGCATCAGTTACAATCTATAGTAGCTGAAGTGTTTTTGTTATACTGTATATTGAGGTTAAGCAAATAGATTTGTAATTAACAACTAACCAAAGCTGGTTATATTGTATCATCAACACGCACTAAGGTTCTTAGATAGGAATTAGGCCTGTAGCCTTGACACCTAATGTTTGGTTGTAAATGCTACCATACTCTTTAATGCTGCATGTTCTCCGTTTTAATTTTATTCTAACCAATCTTCATTGATTCATTAAGTATTTGCTACCTCCTTGTTCTTCTTATGCAGTTTGGTGGCATGGAACTCCTGTATCTTCACTAAAACTGTGATTCTTCAAAGGGGAATGTGGGAAAATCCTTGAACCTCTATAGTCCCATGGACCTTAGTGGGGCTCCACAGAAGTGCAGGGATTTGCCTGTGTATCCCATCATAGGTTTCCTCCTAGAATATAGCTTGGGGATCCTAAGTGCATTTTCTTTCACTAGACAGATGAGTGACTGCTTTTGAAGCTGAAGTACAAATGGCTCCATAGGTCTCCTACGAAATGTTACAGCATGGTGCATTACATGCTGTGATCCGCAGAGGGGTAAACACATCACTTCATCAACAAAGTGCCATATAAATCATCCAGGATTTTAGGGTATTAAAAAAAAAAATCTACGCTGCATATATATATTACAAAATGAAAGAAATGCAGTTCACAATGCCCTCTGTAATTTGGAGTTCATTTTATATTTACAGCCTCGATTGCACTTTGTATGCAAATGACTCATTTTACTTTAGAAAAGTGATATGTTAATTTGATTTTTTACCTCATTTAAATCTTGTAAAATGTCACCTGCCATTCAATCTACACACCAGTTATAACAAAACAGTAACATTACAAAGAGGTGAAGCATTAAATTTCTCCTAATTACAAGGCAGATATGACAGTCTCAGTTTATGCTCACAGACATTGCTGAGTGTGCTGAAAATCTGGACGTATGTATATACACATACCTATATCTTTTCATTGAAATTCAGTAGACTAAAATCTTTGCTTTTGGTTTTTAAATGGGTGCCGAGATGTTTCTTCCTGTGTCACAGAAAATATTCCCTTAGAGAGAGTGCTATAATTTTTTGGGTGAGATTGTTTCTGGGGTTTTTTTAGACAGAAGAAAAAATTAAATGTTTTACAAGTTTCTTTTCTGGAAATTGTTCTCTCTGAAGCATTTTCTTATCCCCTTTCAAGGAGATAGGTGCTACGCAGGGCTATGAGGAATAATGTTGATGTTATAAGTCAATTGGCCTATCAATCTGGTAGCATGCCAGTTTCCCCTTTTCCGGGAAGACTTTCACTGCTCTCTGTCATTAGTGGCAATAATTCCTTGTTTATGTGATAGAAGTAGTGACTATCTTTGTTCTAGTGGTAAAGAATCAGAGTTACTTTCTTCTTTCAGGTTTCAGAGTAGCAGCCATGTTGGTCTGTATCCGCAAAAAGAAAAGGAGTACTTGTGGCACCTTAGAGACTAACCAATTTATTTGAGCATAAACTTTTGTGAGCTACAGCTCACTTCATCGGATGCATGCAGTGGAAAATGCAGTGGGGAGATTTTATGTACACAGAGAACATGAAACAATGGGTGTCACCATACACACTGTAATGAGTGATCAGGTAAGGTGAGCTATTACCAGCAGGCGAGAAGAAAAAAAAACAACTTTTGTAGTGATAATCAAGGTGGGCCATTTCCCGCAGTTCACAAGAACATGTGAGGAACAGTAGGGGGGAAATATAGTTACTATTTCCCCATGTTTATTCCCGCGCCCCCCTCCCCTCACTGTTCCTCAGACCTTCTTGTCAACTGCTGGAAATGGCTCACCTTGATGATCACTACAAAAGGTTTTTTTCTTCTCTCCTGCTGTTAATAGCTCACCTTACCTGATCACTCTCGTTAGTGTGTATGGTAACACCCATTGTTTCATGTTCTCTGTGTATATAAAATCTCCCCACTGTATTTTTCCACCGCATGCATCCGATGAAGTGCGCTGCAGCTCACAAAATAATTTTTTGTCTCTAAGGTGCCACAAGTACTCCTTTTTCTTCTTTCACTGACTACGAAACTTGAAAAACAATGTTATCCCTAAATATACACCCTGTATTTCTGTTTTGCTCTAGAGCTTCTGCCTAAAACCTACACAAGCCCCACGCTATATACTCACGCTACAGATTTTAAGTGGTCTAAATCTCCTCACATCTATTGTAAACTATGATTCACATCATACCCTCTCCTTCTGTGAATGGAAGGTAATGGGTATTAAGAAAATCCTGACTATGCTACAGATGGGCACAGTACCATATCCACTACATTTTTCTTTCTTTTTACCTGATCCCACAAATTTCTTTGAGGTTTGGGATCCATTAATGGATTTGGGGATGGCCAAGGAGATGAGTCCCTTTTTGTCATGTCTGTCTCAGCATTCACTCGCCCTTCTTTTCCCTGTGTGCTGTAGAATGCCTCTTAAGAGGGGATTCCGCGTATACCAGCCAGTGTGGGAGACGTGTTCTCATTGCATTTTCAACAGCTATACAGATATGAGCTATCTAAGGTATTTATGTGGCCCCCATCACTATAGTGTCTGAGCACCTCACGATGCCCTTGTGAGGTAGGGAAGTGCTGTTATCCCAGTTTCACAGATGGGAAACAGAGGCACATAGACGCTAAGTGACTTGCCCAAGGTCACACGCAAGTATGTGACAGAACAGGGAATTGAAACTTGGTCTCAAATCCTAGATTAGCACCTTAACCACTGAACCATAATTCCTCTCTAATGAGAACTGAGAGACATGTATGAGCATCCAATGGAAGTGCAGGAACTTTAAAGAAATGGTTTGTGTTTCTGCAGATCACCTGGGATCTGATGGTTTTGGGGGTCACACTCCCTGGTTGTTTCCTGAATTATGGAGGCAAACCCCATGCACAGTGAAGAATCTGTAGCAAACTCTGGGGAGAATCTCACCAGTTCTGTCATGTTGGGAGCTGATCTGATAGGGGATGACATAGCTATATGTTTCAATTAGCTGCTTAATAGGATATTGCAGAATACTGAGTTCAGCTCCTTTCTAGGAAGAACAGTCTGGTAGTTAAAAACACAGGTCTCATGATTGGAACTTCTGAGTACCATTCCCAGATTTGCTAAAGGCTTCCTCTTTTACTTCGGGCAAATGATTGTTCTGTTTTCTGCCTCAGGTTTCCTGTCAGTAAACAGAGATGCTAAGTACCTACTTCCTAGAAGTATGGTGAGGCTTAATTCTTCAACTTGTCTAATGTGTTTAGATATCCTCTGATGCAGGTTATGTAAAGTTTAAATATTGCTACTATTCTCACTTATGATTGATAATTTATGCTATTAAGACAGAGTGAGAATTATTTTATGATTATATATCTGGGTAACCTGACCTGTTGGTTAAATTTCTATCCCTAAATAATATTTTATATAGATAATGGGCACATCATTAACCAGTTTTTATAACTGCTATTACATGAGCAATTGTTTATTACGTTCTTCTTAACTTTTGAGCTTCCTGCCCATACTTAAAAGCTTGTGTACTAACTGAAATGCTTTTATCTTTTTAGAGAGTTGTATGAGCACTTTGGGGATTTGTTCCTGTACATGTTCATTCCTGGTACCAAGGAACTGTGTTCTACTATCTTAGTGCAATGTTTTTACTGAGCAATTTAGTGACTTTGATTAGAAGAGCATAAGATACTGTCCTAGGTATTTGCAAGTTTTGAAATATCAGGAAAAAATATTAAATATGAGAGCTATGTCTAGTGAGATTAGCAGTTTTATTATTGATGGATTTTGGCTATATTATATCATTTAATTGATGTTTATAAATAGCTTTCTTCCCTGTGGTTATGGAATAGAACATTTACCAAACTTCTTCTTTGATGGAATTTACATATGGCACATCAGGATGATTAAAAGCCAGCAGTCTTTTCACAGTATGGCAAGAAATAGGATTTGATTTATCTTTATGCCTTGCCTACCACTTGCTGTGACTGTACTTTTGAAATTTTAATATTCTCATTTCTCATAAGGAGTTTTGTTATGTAAAATATGTAAATAACTTAAAGTTTAATGCTTGTTTCTTGCTTTTCCATGTAATAATTTTAATGAGATGGGCAAATAAAGCAGTGGGGGTGGAGAAATGGGACTTTTTAACAACATAGATTTTTGTCTAAGGTGGTATATTTCCAGTTAAAAATACCAAAAAACTGGAGTACAGTGTGATGCATAACAGCCAGCACTGATATCCTTCATGTGTAGTGTTTAGCAACCGGTAAATGAGCAGAAGGGTAATGTTTCTGGATTTATGTTCTCTACCCTCGCTTTGTTCTTTATCATGTATTTAATATACATATATATTAAGAGAAACATACTAAGGCTGTGATCCTGCAACATGTTGCCCTCAGGCCAACCACCTAGACCCATGAAGAGCTCCACCAACTTCGAGCTCAACAAATTGCAGGGTCAGGGCCTAACACTTTCCAGGGTGATATATCAATCATTAGAGAATGAAGATATAGCAGTGCTTATGGGATTAATGCTGGTGCAATGAAAAATGCTAGTTGGTAAAAGTTGGAGCCATATTTTTCTTTTCTGTTCACTCAAATGTTATGCTTTCCCTATTTGTATACGTCTCCAACAGATTGGAGGAGGAGGAGGAGCTGTAATAAGGATGTTCTTCAAAATTATAGTGCCAAGCTGTGAAAATCTTGGGTAGGCCTGTTTGTCGATCTTGATACCCCTTTCATTCCTTTTAAGCAATTAAGCACCTGCTGAGTTGCTTAGATTTGACTAGGATTTTTGCATTTTGAGTTCTTTGATAGTTCCATCCAAATTTTAGTTTAATTCTTGAATTTCTTTGTAACTGAGCAAAGACTAGCTTCACTGGCTTCCTTTTCCCTCCCCCTCAGAGAACATTTGCACAATGCATTCTTGCATTCCAGTGAACGGAAAATAAAACAAAATTAAACATACCCAGTGCTGTATGTTGAGAAGGTACAAAACTGAACAGCCAATTAAAATGGGACACAGTCTAGAAACGCACATAAAAGAATAAGATAGCTGACACTACTACCACAGGTTTAAAATAGGAGATGCACACTGGGTGGCTGATATCCACTATTGCTGACCCACAGACATATGGGAAACTAACAGAATGACTGCTTTGATTAAGCACTTTCCTTGCCAGTGTGTCTGGTTTTTTTAACCTGTAAAGCACTGAACATGGAGGCAAATAGAGAACAAACAAGCATAACAAAGCCAAATAAGATAAATATAATGCTATCTATTCAAGGTAAGGTAAATAAGAAGAAATTAATCCCTCCAGGATACAACACAGTCCAATATCGTTAGTTTAGAATGGCTTTGTATAACCAGAGAAGATAAAACTAAATTGTCAACAAAAAACACTGATTTTAGCACAGTGCTTCTTATGTGCTTGTCACCTTTTGTGTGCTAATTTTAGAAGTGAAGATTTAAGTGAGAATGAGTCAGCTTTGCTTAAAGGCGAGCTGAACAAAATAATTCCATAAATGTGTCCCAGTGGGGTAGTGTACTTCTACCTGGTGGGGATTTTACTGAAGCTCTTTAGGGCCCTCTCCCCTGCAAGGTGCTCTCAAATCCCGTTGTCTCTAAGTGGGGGAAAAAGTCGAGACTACAAGGCTATTCTGTAAGACCGAATCAGCAGTTTCCTATTTCAGCAAGAACATGTGTATTAAAAAGTAACTCTCCTGGCCTACATATTACCATTTAAATAATATCTATTCATACAAATAATATACCCAAATAGATCTTAGCCAAGTAACGTAGACTCAACACTATTTTACTGAACTATAGAAATACATACAGAATGTGCCCTGTACATCACGGGATTTGGCCTATGAACAGCACACTGAGGAACAACCCCCCCCCTTAAATAAATCTGGACAGAAACAAGAAATATGTGCGACTCCTGCATTTCAAATTAAGAAGTTGCTCTTTCACTAGCTAGCATACAATATGGCACGAGTGCTATTTTTAATAATATATTAAGCAACTAGTTTCTTTGAATTTCTGACAGGGTGACTCCAGAAAATTCAAGCTGCTTTCTTGTGATTCTTTAAATAATTACTGTAGAGGACCACAGAAATCTGAGGTGAACTATTCAAATTAAGCCAAAGGACTAAATTGGAATTTATTACTTCTGTTTAACACACACTTGTAACTCTCAGAGGAGATTTTATCAAACAGGTGTTTAAATGTTTTGTTTTGTCGTCTCCCCAGGATACAAAATATGGAAGAGATTTTTTTAAAATTATTTTTAGAGTTCACTGCAAAGAAAATAAAATAGTTGCCTTTTTTCCCTCTCCTGAGTTGTTTAGTAAAATGACCATTAAGCTGTTGAACTTGAACAAATTTTATTTCTGTGCAGTTATTTTGTATTTCAAAAATATCATATACTAATTTTTATACCAGCCATACATTCATTCATTGTTGAGACATACAGAACTGCTTATTGTTTTGCAGAACAGAGTATATAGTGTCTTTACCATTAGTGAGGAATGTTGTAATTATCCTTGTGAAGATTAAGACACTGCTGAAAAATGAGGTCTTTGTCATTCTGTGTGCTAGGTAGGGTGCAGACACTGACAACAGTCCTTACACTGCTCTATCAATTATTTTAAACCTGCCCTGGGCGTGGGGGCACCCTTTTTCTAATTGTGAATCTTCTTGATGGCTTGCCTACTTTTCTACCAAGCAGAAAAGTAGTGCTGCAGGGTCTCTGATAATTTTGTGTTTTGTGAATAGAAAATGATAAAGTATGTATGTAGTCTCATGATGAGATTGTACCTCTGATGGGAATGCTAACAAACAGGTGGGCTTTAATTTATCCCTATCATGGGTACATGTAGAGCAGGAGTAAGTTAAACTGCATATTGTTTTCATACGTCTAGAACATTCATAATACAATTAGATTCACAACAAGAGTGGTAGATCTGTGGTAAATAAGTTCAAAAAAATTTAAAAGCATATTTGAAGTGTATGATTTGAAATTTATAAATTTTAAGGTACCTATAGTGGCCTTCAGAACATGTGTAGTGTTAAAACAAATGTGCTGCCTGGATAAATCAGGAGTGGTATGAATTCATGATTACTGACAGCTAGCTTGAAACTCGCATGTACTCCTCACACTTACCAAAATGTTTGTCATTTCACCTTTTTCCACTAGGCTTGAGGAATTAAATAGTGTGACCTCAGAGATGCTTGCTTCAGTCTGAGATGTTTAGCTAATATGAAACTGGTTTAGCCTATAGGTTTGCCTCAGGACAAACATGCACCAAAGAAACCAACACTAAGAGAAAATTCACAGCAATGAGCTCTCTACAGTCTAATTATTTAGAGGTTTCAGGAAGAAAAAAAAGTCTGAAGTCCCACAGCTCCCATTTGCAATAGATTAAACAATTGAAATTTGAAGAGGAGGTTTTTTCTACTGTCTGAAATGTGTGGAAGGTCATTTCAGGGCCAAAATTAGCAGTAGTCTAATGACTTTAAACCAATATTGATGTTCTGTGTTAATTCACATTCTTGGTATCTTCAGATTGTAGCATTAGATTTTCTCCTTCTGTGGTTCAGTTTTTTTTTCTGGAATGTCTGCAGATTGAAAACCATTTTATTTGTCTTTATTTGTCACTGCATTCAAGACACAATATATAACTGTATAATAATAGTCCAAAAGTATAGGAGAGTGGCAGGCACCACCGATTTTAGTCGACTTAATGAACCCTCTCTACACAGAGGCACATCATAAATTATTTGAAAGCTTACTATGTCTACTTTAAAATGAAGTATGATGTGGAGCTGCCAAACAGTGCTCTTACTATAGAAAAGGGGCTGAACAATGATGCTATCGACACATTAAAATGTCCACCTTTTGAGTGGCATCCAACATTTATCAGACAAATGCTGGAACATGAGCAAGTCCTCCCTGCTCACACCATTTAACAAATAAAGTTTCAAAGCACTAGGGCCTCAAATGTGAGAGTCGAGCCAATGAGTAAGCATGGTTGAATTGCTTAGCAGCAAGCATCTGATCTGCAATGCAAGCTCCATTATTCTATCAGAATCAACAAGAAGGTCTAGCAATCCTGCATCTTCCCAATACGTGCAATAAAACAAACCATCCTGGTGAATCATATTGGTGCCAAGTTCATTTGGGAGAGTCCATTTCACTCGCTAAGCAACAACATACACTCACTTATCCATGGTCTGAATGACATGCTGCTGTCTTAGAGCTGCTGACATTTCCTTACATTTCCGTATTGTAGTATAGACTGTGGGCATGTCAGCTGGATTGGTGTCCACTAGAGGTGCATGTGCAGCTGTTGTGTAGGTGCTCTTTGTTGCAAGTTTGTGATTGAAAGCAGTCCAAAATGGAATCACCTGATTGAACAATATCAACATCATTTGGTATTGATAGAACGTTGTGAGATAGTGGCCTTAAAAGACACTAAGAGAGTTTGGAATTACATGTTTCTTTATCTGTCAAAGGATAATGCCTGGGGAACATAAGTAGCTGACCTCTGTAAACTACAATCACCTGTCTTTGGATAATATTTGAAGGCTTTCATTTTGGCTATTTCAGACCAAAGGACTGAAACAGCATTCTACAAAACACTTCATTTGAAAACTGTTCATGAGGCTCATTTGAACATCTACAAAACATTTGGATAACTTAAGTTCCTGCTTCAGGTTACTTGTAGCTTGGATAGCATTAGCTAATGTTACACTGCGCAGAACAATAGTAGAGTTCATTTACTTTGTCCATGCTGTGCATGGAATGGAAATTGCAGTACCATAGTGTTGTTTTTTCTAATCTTGCCTCTAATTTGATAGTAGAATAGTTCACTGTCCCTACGTCTGTGGGAAGTAGGGATTTATATCTCTGTAGCAGACTGGATGGAGAAGAGCCTTCTTGTTGTACATCAGGTCATTGTTTATCACCAATCAGCTGATAAAATGCAATGTCATAAGGTGACTGTATTGTTGCAGTGTAACAATTGTTTTACTTTTTTGTTTTCCTCAAGCAGGAAGAAAGGCTTGATGAGCGAAACTGCATAGTTAGCAATCAAGACTTCGACAGCTGCTCTATGCAACGTGTCATCTCCTCTTTAAAGTGCTGTCTCCCTTAGATTGGTAGCTCTCTCAAATATTTGTATTTTATGAAGTTTGATATTTTTTTTTCAAGCAAACAGTGCAACAGGACTAATTGCTAGAGGATGTGCTTGTTTCGGTGGCTATAGAAGCAGGTGAACATGATGCTCTCTGTTGAGATTCAGTTTGTTTTTTATCCTTGGTTCAGTACAGCTCTGACACGTACCAAAGTCAACTTGATTTTCTGAAAAGAAGCCCTGTGATAGGGTATTGGTGAATATCGTCTAAACTAGAAAACTCATCCAGTATCCATCAATACAATGGATCTCTCCTGCCTTCTACTGCTAGCATCACAGAATTCTGTCCAGCACTTGTATTTTGTGATAGTTTTGCATTCTTTTGATTTTCTTGACAAATAACACTGTAAAGGTGTCCGCTAGTTTTTTCCTCCCAGATTGTGGGAGCACCTGACCACACTCAATTACTTGTACTGGGTGGCTCCAGCACAGGCACTAGTTCCTTACTTCTTACAAGGAGCCTATCCCTACCCTACCCCTTGAAAGCCACCTTAAGTCTCTCCCTGGGATCTTGTTGCACTCCAGTGTAAAGAGCTCAAGGATGGGAGTTCCCCCTGTGGGTTTAGGAGTCACTCCAGCAGTCCCATGCTTAGGGTAACCTTGCCCCTTTCTCCCCTCTCCCCCAGTTGCCTGCAGTTGCTTCCCTTTTAAAGACCTCCCACCCAGAGCCTCTCTGGCATGTTCCTCTTTAATATGCAGTCTATACACCCCATCACATACCCTCCTCCTCAAAAACCACACAGGGTGTCATTCTCCATGGAGTGCATGTCCTCTTCATCACAGAATCATAGAATATCAGGGTTGGAAGGGAACTCAGGAGGTCCAACTGTTATACCAATAAAATGAAAACCAGCAGGATCTTATTAAAGGGGTGTCAAGTTTTCTTCCCCACTCTGAACTCTAGGGTACAGATGTGGGGACCTGCATGAAAACCTCCTAAGCTTACTTTTACCAGGTTAGGTTAAAACTTCCCCAAGGTACAAATTAATTTTACCCTTTGCCCTTGGATTCCCATTGCCACCACCAAACTTTATCTGGGTTTACTGGGAAACGTGGTTTGGATACGTCTTCCCCCCCAAAAATCCTCCCAACCCTTGCACCCCACTTCCTGGGGAAGGTTTGGTAAAAATCCTCACCAATTTGCATAGGTGACCACAGACCCAAACCCTTGGATCTTAGAACAATGAAAAAGCATTCAGTTTTCTTACAAGAAGACTTTTAATAGAAGTAAAGGAATCACCTCCTTGTGTAAAATCAGGATGGTAGATATCTTACAGGGTAATTAGATTCAAAACATAGAGACTCCCTCTAGGCAAAACCTTAAGTTACAAAAAGACACACAGACAGGAATAGTCATTCTATTCAGCACAGCTCTTTTCTCAGCCATTTAAAGAAATCGTAATCTAACACATACCTAGCTAGATTACTCTAAAAGTTCTAAGACTCCATTCCTGCTCTGTCCCTGGCAAAAGCAGCATACAGACAGACCCAGACACTTTGTTTTTCTCCCTCCTCCCAGCTTTTGAAAATATCTTGTCTCCTCATTGGTCATTTTGGTCAGGTGCCAGCAAGGTTACTTTTAGCTTCTTAACCCTTTACAGGAAAGAGGATTTTTCCTCTGGCTGGGAGGGATTTTAAAGGGGTTTACCCTTCCCTTTATATTTATGACAAGGGGAAAAGGCAAAATACCACATTTATTGTGAATACAGAAAGAATAATAGTAAGCAGTTAGTTGTAGCTATAACATTCCATTCAATTTCATATTTATTCACGCATTCATATACACACACAGGTTCTGCAAGGTTGTTATCATAGTTACCAGCCTTAGAGTTGCTCATGCCAAGCCACTAGGCAGGTGGCCTGGACATGAGGAGGGAGCAGGGCCTGATCAGATGCACATCTGATGCTCCTGGAAGTTGGTTTGCAGAATCAGACCCCAAAGTTCTCACTTTCTCGAGTTCATTTTTATAGGAATTTCTTCCTATGCCAGTCTATGGGAATTGCTTCATAGAATCATAGAATATCAGGGTTGGAAGGGACCCCAGAAGGTCATCTAGTCCAACCCCCTGCTCAAAGCAGGACCAATTCCCAGTTAAATCATCCCAGCCAGGGCTTTGTCAAGCCTGACCTTAAAAACCTCTAAGGAAGGAGATTCTACCACCTCCCTAGGTAACGCATTCCAGTGTTTCACCACCCTCTTAGTGAGAAAGTTTTTCCTAATATCCAATCTAAACCTCCCCCACTGCAACTTGAGACCATTACTCCTCATTCTGTCATCTGTTACCATTGAGAACAGTCTAGAGCCATCCTCTTTGGAACCCCCTTTCAGGTAGTTGAAAGCAGCTATCAAATCCCCCCTCATTCTTCTCTTCTGCAGGCTAAACAATCCCAGCTCCCTCAGCCTCTCCTCATAACTCATGTGTTCCAGTCCCCTAATCATTTTTGTTGCCCTTCGCTGGACTCTCTCCAATTTATCCACATCCTTCTTGAAGTGTGGGGCCCAAAACTGGACACAGTACTCCAGATGAGGCCTCACCAATGTCGAATAGAGGGGAACGATCACGTCCCTCGATCTGCTCGCTATGCCCCTACTTATACATCCCAAAATGCCATTGGCCTTCTTGGCAACAAGGGCACACTGCTGACTCATATCCAGCT
This sequence comes from Lepidochelys kempii, assembly GCF_965140285.1. Lineage (NCBI taxonomy): Eukaryota > Metazoa > Chordata > Testudines > Cheloniidae > Lepidochelys > Lepidochelys kempii. The sequence goes on from NC_136380.1 coordinate 184,151,902, forward strand.
TCTCGTCCACTGTCACCCCTAGGTCCTTTTCCGCAGAACTGCTGCCTAGCCATTCGGTCCCTAGTCTGTAGCTGTGCATTGGGTTCTTCCGTCCTAAGTGCAGGACCCTGCACTTATCCTTATTGAACCTCATCAGATTTCTTTTGGTCCAATCCTCCAATTTGTCTAGGTCTTTCTGTATCCTATCCCTCCCCTCCAGCATATCTACCACTCCTCCCAGTTTAGTATCATCCGCAAATTTGCTGAGAGTGCAATCCACACCATCCTCCAGATCATTTATGAAGATATTGAACAAAACCGGCCCCAGGACCGACCCTTGGGGTACTCCACTTGATACCGGCTGCCAATTAGATATGGAGCCATTGATCACTACCCGTTGAGCCCGACAATCTAGCCAGCTTTCTACCCACCTTGTAGTGCATTCATCCAGCCCATACTTCCTTAACTTGCTGACAAGAATACTGTGGGAGACCGTGTCAAAAGCTTTGCTAAAGTCAAGAAACAGTACATCCACTGCTTTCCCTTCATCCACAGAACCAGTAATCTCATCATAAAAGGCAATTAGATTAGTCAGGCATGACGTTCCCTTGGTGAATCCATGCTGGCTGTTCCTGATCACTTTCCTCTCATGCAAGTGCTTCAGGATTGATTCTTTGAGGACCTGCTCCATGATTTTTCCAGGGACTGAAGTGAGGCTGACTGGCCTGTAGTTCCCAGGATCCTCCTTCTTCCCTTTTTTAAAGATTGGCACTACATTAGCCTTTTTCCAGTCATCCGGGACTTCCCCCGTTCGCCACGAGTTTTCAAAGATAATGGCCAATGGCTCATCATGCTGTTGCTGAATCAATCAGCAGATAGCACATTCCTGACGGCTCCGTGCTGCTAGATGTTATCTTGTTCTTTGGTTCTCCTATCCTTGAGGTTGTTGGGTGGATTCCAGTCTGCCCTCCGGGGGTCCTCTGGTTATTTCCACTTGACGCCTTCTTTGGCCGATCGCCACTGGATTTTTAGGCTGGCACCTCCCTGTTCATTCATTTATTATCCACACCAAGCATCCATCCACATACATCCTCTCTCTCTATTTTAATCACAATTATTAAAGCAAGATGAATACAACAAAAGGGCGGGGAGTCTCTTGGTGCTGTTTCTGTTGTTACAGAGTATTGCTTTGAGTCTCTCTGTGTGAGTAGTTCTTACAAAGAATTGCTTTGAGAGCAGACTCTGTCTTAGAATGTACTAACACAATTAGCAGCTTGCAAGTTTCACACACAAAGGGAGAGAAACAGTACCAAAAGCCAAGAGACCTCTTAATTAGTAATACCCTGGAATTTAAACTATGGGGAATCAAACTCGTTTGTGATTTTAATACAGAACTTCTTTAATATGATCCAACATAATCCCCCTTTTGACATTAAGATTTATAATCATCAGTGTCACTTTCTCTGTAGCCTATTCAAGAGAAGGTACTGTGAGGCAATTTGAGTTTGTGATTCCAATTCATCCCACATACAGAATCCTAATGATGTATCTCTACTACAAGGTTCTGGGGCAACAGGCAAGATGAGGCACACCCACTTTTGAGGAGTCCATTCGCTACAACCTCTAGTGTCCAATAGCTTCCCTCCCTTTCCAGCCCACTGGCTTGAGGTCCAGGGTAGCCAGAAGGATCCCATGTGTAATATGGGGAGTGGGCTAACCTTCAATACCTTTGCCTCCAGGGACTGCTGGTGTGCAATTTTGACAACAATTTCTCCCATTAACAAGTCTGGTTTACAATTCTCGAAATGTATTGCATCCATTCATATTGATAGGTGTCAAACAATGATCTCTTTGTTTTAACAAATGCATCAAAGCCTTAATATTTCCCAATATGACCCAGAACATTTCGTGTTCCAAAGTAGCTAGGGCAAGTATCTGCATTTCAGTGCATCCCATAGCTATGGCTGTGTAGGTTTTTTTTTTCCTTATGTATAAGCCATGTGATGGTACTAAGCCATTGCCAAAGATTCCATCGGGCTTTTAGGTTACCCAGACCAATTTGGACCAAGTCTACATTGGCATGTACTTGTTTTTGTTTCAGGCTGTCCTGTAACTTGGACAGAGAGCTTAATTTATTTTTAATTACCTGCAGATCCTCAGTATTTGTTTTAAAAAAAAAACACACAACAGTGCTAGCAACAAGACAAAACATAAAACACAAAACACAATTTCTATTGTGACAGTAGATTCATGGTATTGGGTTGCTCTTCAGCTGGCATCAGCTTTTCCTGATTTTCTGAAAGACAAAAGAACGCGTTCCTACCCCTTTTTTTAGTGGCAGATTATTGCTTAAAATATTTCTTTTACAAATACCCTTGCTGATTGCTGGCAAAACAGGAATTACCCCCATATTTTCCTGTTTTTGTTCTATAGGCAGGCCAGGTTTGAATGGCTTCTATATTTCTAAGGGTTATGGGGAAATTATCCCACTGTTTTAGTCATTAAATCCATGAGGTGGGGTACCTCTGTTTTCCTTCTTATACAGCAGACCAAGTTTATATTGTTTTCCAACTGTGTTAAGCTTTAAGTTTATTTACAGGTAATAACTGAGAAGCATCATTACTATGTGACCTTAAAGGATTTTTCCAAAAATCATACACACTATAAATTGTTACAGGGGTACTTATTATCATTACATTTAAATTATTTTGTTATACTATTCCTTTTTATTTAGACAAGTTGTTTGCTGACCAGGTATGTCCTTTATCTGCAGCTCCTTTGTGCTGCTAGTTCTTTCCTTCCTTTATCATTTAGGTAATTTGCATTTTCAGATGCTTCCTACTTTTGGATTGAAAGCCATCAGCACCTCAGAGACTCTATATTAAAAGGGACACGATCAACTTTCACCAGAGTTTTGATTACTTTTAACTTCTGCTTCCAAAACACACAGCAATCTGAAAAAGAAAACCCAGCCTATTGTGGCTCCCTTTGGAGCCCGAATAGCATTTTAATTAAGTAGCATTGTATCTTTGCATTTCTTTTGCCCCTTCTGCACACACCCCTGCTCAAAGCAGGACCAATCCACAACTAAATCATCCCAGCCAGGGCTTTGTCAAGCCTGATCTTAAAAACTTCTGAGGAAGGAGATTCCACCACCTCACTAGGTAACGCATTCCAGTGTTTCACCACCCTCCTAGTGAAAAAGTTTTTCCTAATATCCAACCTAAACCTCCCCCGCTGCAACTTGAGACCATTGCTTCTTGTTCTGTCATCTGCTACCACTGAGAACAGTCTAGATCCATCCTCTTTGGAACCCTTTTTCAGGTAGTTGAAAGCAGCTATCAAATCCCCCCTCATTCTTCTCTTCCACAGACTAAACAATCCCAGTTCCCTCAGCCTCTCATCATAAGTCATGCGTTCCAGTCCCCTAATCATTTTTGTTGCTCTCTGCTGGACCCTTTCAAATTTTTCCACATCCTTCTTGTAGTGTGGGGCCCAAAACTGGACACAATACTCCAGATGAGGCCTCCTCAATGTCAAATAGAGGGGAACGATCACGTCCCTCGATCTGCTGGCAATGCCCCTACTCATACATCCCAAAATGCCATTGATCTTCTTGGCAACAAGGGCACACTGTTGACTCATATCCAGCTTCTCGTCCACTGTAACCACTAGGTCCTTTTCTGCAGAACTGCTGCCGAGCCATTCGGTCCCTAATCTGTAGCAGTGCATGGGATTCTTCCGTCCTAAGTGCAAGACTCTGCACTTGTCCTTGTTGAATCTCATCAGCATTCTTTTGGGCCAATCCTCCAATTTTGTCTAGCTCCCTCTGTATCCTATCCCTACCCTCCAGCATATCTACCTCTCCTCCCAGTTTAGTGTCATCTGGGCTCTGCCCCAGTTGGTTCCTCCAGCACTTGCACCAGGAAATTGTCCCCTACACTTTCCAAAAACTTCCTGGATTGTCTCTGCACCGCTGTATTGCTCTCCCAGCAGATATCAGGGTGATTGAAGTCTCCCATGAGAACCAGGGCCTGCGATCTAGTAACTTCTGTGAGTTGCCGGAAGAAAGCCTTGTCCACCTCATCCCCCTGGTCCGGTGGTCTATAGCAGACTCCCACCACGACATCACCCTTGTTGCTCACACTTCTAAACTGAATCCAGAGACTCTCAGGTTTTTCTGCAGTTTCATACTTGAACTCTGAGCAGTCATATTGCTCCCTTACATACAGTGCAACTCCCCCACCTTTTCTGCCCTGCCTGTCCTTCCTGAACAGTTTATATCCATCCATGACAGTACTCCAGTCACGTGAGTTATCCCACCAAGTCTCTGTTATTCCAATCACATCATAATTCCTTGACTGTGCCAGGACTTCCAGGTCTCCCTGCTTGTTTCCCAGGCTTCTTGCATTTGTGTATAGGCACTTGAGATAACTCGGTTGATCATCCCTCTTTCTCAGTATGAGGCAGGAGCCCTGCCTTCTCGTGCGCTCCTGCTTCCTCCCGGTATCCCACTTACCCCAGGGCTTTGGTCCTTCCCTTGGTGAACCTAGTTTAAAGCCCTCCTCACTAGGTTAGCCAGCCTGCTCCCAAAGATGCTCTTCCCTCTCTTCGTTAGGTGGAGCCAGTCTCTGCCTAGCACTCCTCCTTCTTGGAACACCATCCCATGGTCAAAGAATCCAAAGCCTTCTCTCAGACACCACCTGCATAGCCATTCTTTAAATTCCCTGATTCGATGGTCTCTACCCAGGCCTTTTCCTTCCATGGGCAGGATGGACGAGAAGGCCACTTGCACCTCAGACTCCTTTATCCTTCTTTCCAGAGCCATTATAGCGTTCATACTTTGAGAAAGGAAATTACCATGAGCCTTGCCCGTCCAATGAAGCATCTGTAATCCGTATGGCTGGAGAGCCACATAACGTATGATCCCTGTGTTATATCTATCATTGTGAGTAGCCATTGGAGGGGTGCATGATCCATAACGATCCCCCCCCCCCAAAAAAAAAACCAAGGTAATAGCACAAAGCATCAAAGGCCCATTCCACAGCCAGGGTTCCTTCTCTGTTATGGAATAGGCCTTTTACTTAGGAACAACTTTCAACTTAAGTACATTACTGGGTGTACCTATTCATTGGAGTCTGTAAGAGCACTGCCCCAAGTCCAGTGCATCTGTCTGTAGTATAAACTTCTTAGAGAAATCTGGGTTGAAGAGCACTGGGTCACAGCATAAAGTCTTTCAGCATTTTAAAGGCCACATCACACTCATCTGACCACTCCACTTTCTGAGGTGTCTTGTCTCTCATCAGATCTGTAAGTGGGGGCAGGTTGTTAAGGTGGCCATGCTAGGCATGAAGAGGCTGTAGTATCCAGCCACCCCCATAAATTGTCTGATTTGTTTTTTGACCATGGGTATTGGGTAGCTGGTCAGGGCCTGTACCTTATCCGCAAATGTATGTATGTGCCCACCTCCACCATATATCTTAAGCATGTGGTTTTGCCATTTCCAAATCTACACTTAGTTAGGTTAGCAGTCAGGTCAGCTTTGGCAATCAGTTGTAGTATCACAGTGACATGGCAGAGATGGCCATCACAGTCTGGGCTATAGGTGACTATATTGTCCAAAGAAGCTGTGGCAAAGTGTCCATGTGAAAGGAGCACCCAAGCCATTCAATTCTCAAAGGTGGTCGCTACTCCATGCAGCCCAAACAGCATTGTTAGAAAATGGTACCGTCCAAAGGCCATGGAAAACACCAATGGATTTTAGAGTCAAGTGGATCTACCAGTACCCTTTTGTGAGGTCAATTGTAGGCAGGTACTCCAAGCCAATCCAGTAATTGTCCACTTTGGGCATGAGGTCCACATAGAACTTAGAGTGCATTGATCTTGTGGAAGTCAATGAAAAACCTCACTGTGCCATCATGCTTCAGGATAAGGACTCTGGGGCTTCACCAGTCACTGTGGGACTCCTCCACTATGCCTAGATCTAGCATAGTTTGGAGTTTAATCTTGATGGTGTCCCATATCTTCTTGGATAGGGGTCAAGGGCTTTCTCTCACTGTCTGCCCATGGCTGGTCTCAGTGTGGGTATGTTAGGTCCATATGCCCAGGAAGGGTGGAGAATACCTGAGGAAATGTTTGTATCCGTGGCTCCATCTGGGATTTTTGTTCATCCTCTAGCATCTCCCTCAATAAGTCAGTGTTATCCATTTATGCCATGGGAAACGTGGGTCATTGGTGAAGGCAGCGATAACCAAGGCTTCCCTGTCCCATAAGGTCTTTAGTAAGTTGCCATGATAGATATGGGTGTCTTTTTTTTTTTTCCTTTTCTTCAGTTGTACCTCATAATCAACAGGGCCTAATCATCAAACCACCTCAAAAGGCCCCTGCCACTGGGCCAAAAACGTAGACTCCATGTCGCTAACAAAACATCATAATTCAAAGCATCACCATTGTTTCTCTTTCTGGGAGGTCTATAATTTCCCCATTTACTATGGCTAATTGGCCATATGCATGGGAGAGGGTGAGATCTGCCTATTGTTCCTGCACAAAAGTGGTATCTTGGGTAAGGCTATCTGCAAGGGCATTATAGGTCTCAGCTTTCAGCAGAGGATTTACGCTGGGAGAAAGGCTTAACACTTTGGCTAGATGGTCCCTCACCCGGGTTGTCGAATTTGTTCACTCCCACCCATGCAAGTTCCATGGAGGAGAGACTTAGGTCCTGAGGTTGCAGTTTTGCATGTCCTGCCAGGACCTCACTGAATTGTTCCTAGGCCCTAACTAGTATAACCAGGTAGGCCAACATGGCTGCTAAGATCACCTGCATGGTAGCTGAATGGTCCCCAATCTGCAGTCATACTTGGTATATGGAGTACAGTTTTATGTCCCCCTGGACACACTGGAGGAATATTGTTCTCCCTGTTTCCTTCCCCAGGTCTAAGAGTTGATGGTGAATCAGGGTCTGATCACATTCCAAGTCCCTCATCCCTATTACTTTCTTTCTGTTCACCCACACTGGATCTACTTGCTTGGCAGCACTTTTCTTATGGTCCCTAGACTCTGTGGTCCACACTTGCCCAAAGGCATATTCCATATAGGGACAGTCCCTACAGAAGTGGCCCACCTGCCCACAGGAGAAGCACTTCCCACTGGATGACACAGACATTGGAGTTTGGCATGGCAAACCATTGCCCTGTTGGTCTGACATTTCTGGGACTTTGCCATGGATTCTACCATGTGGGACTAGAAGGCTCTTTATAGGCAGCAAAGGACTCTGCCAAGCTGCTCTCCTTCCTCACTGCTCCAGGGTGAGGACCTAGCTTCTCTGCCATCAAGGATCCTTGCAGAGCCAACTCAAGTCTTGTATCTTGTGCCACTGACTCTTGGTGCATCTCTCTGTCAGTGACCAGCCCTCAGTTGTCCCTGGGGGTTGTAGGTGGTTAAGTAGTTCTCAGTAAGAGTCATTGGATCCTCCAGGGTCTGCCTTAACACCTAGGCCTGTCCTATCTCTCGAGGAGGATGGGCCTGTACCCCTATCTGGGACTCCTGCTTCAACTACCACAAGCATTGATCTTTTAACTTCTCTAGGCATACACTCGGAAGGAGACACTGCTGGCAATTCTGGTAGGAGGCCTACTACCAGAATTGCCAGCAGTGTCTCCATGGTGATGTCTAACTCATCAAAGATCACCTGTTTTACCTTCACATAGTGTTGGGCTGATGCTGAGTCAAGTTCCCAGTAGGTGGTTTGAGCCGGTCCCCCCAAAATGGAGTGCCACTAGCACAGCGCAGTATTCTGGGACCCATCCCCAACAGTTGCCACCAGCTCAAAAGTAGTGAGGAACACCTTGGGGTTGTCATCCAAGCCCATCTTGGCCAGTTTCACTGGGAAGGGTGTTAGCATTTTCTTTCTTTCCTCTCCACCCCCCTTCCAACCCCCATCAGTTGCCCCTGGAGGCTGTAGGGTGGGCAGACAGCATTTGCTGCACCAGTTTCTGTTGTTGCTACTATTGGCATGCAGTGCGCCGGCTCCTGTTGCTGGGTGGTGAACTGTTGCAGCAGCTGCTGCTGTTGCTGCTGCTGATTTTCAGTGACCCATTTCAATAGCCGTTCTAGATCGATGTCTTGAGGGTCTTTACAATCCCTGAACCTCTCGTGTGGTGTTTTGTGTTTTGTGTGTGTGTTTTTTTTTTTAATTCTTCCCTTCTTAGCAGGACCAACCTAGTGTCCGCATCCTCCTCCACTTGTAAAGGAGTCCCTGGAAGTTTTTCTTCCAGAGGATGGGAGCACCTGACCAAGCCCAGTTATTTGCTCTGGATGGCTCCAGTACAGGCCCTAGTTCCTTACTACTTTCAAAGGTCTCTACCCTTTATGGGCTACCTTAAGCCTCTCTCATAGGGTCTGAATAAAGATCTCCTGGATCACAGTTCCCCTGTGGCTGCAGGAGTCACTCCCTGCAGTCTCATGATTACGGCAGTCTCACCCCTCTTACCTCAATCCATCTGCAGTTCCCTCCCTTTTAAAGGCCTCCTGCCTGTCATACATGATGGATAAGGCTGAAGGTATGGGGCTAGCTAGGCCTCTCTAGCGCCTTCCTCATCAGTCTCTACTCCCCATTACAAACACATTTTTCAAAGTTTGTGGAGAGGCTCTCTCTGATGTAAACTTGCAGAGGCTTGTGTTCTCCATGTCTTAATACATTGTAACTTCCCTGTACAGGTAAAATTCCTAAAGAATGTTGTTGTCCAGAAAAAAAAAATGGCTAAGTATGTAGGCTTGTGCTAAGTTAGATATAAATTAGAGCTATATATTAGTATCAAAATTGCCATTTTTGTTTAGGGACACTTTGAGTGAAGCCCATTAGGAAGCTATATAATGCTCTAATACTAATACTGAACTGTGTATAAATGTCACTGAATTAAAATGCTAGTTTCTAGAATATTTCAAAGGCTAATGCTGCCTGCATAAGCAATTACAAATTGAAACCTTCTACCAGACAGACTAGATGCTATGTTGTATGTACAAAAGCTTACATATGGAGAAGCATTACATTAGGGATTTATATGCATTTATATCTACCCATTATGTAGTACAAACAAGGGACACATAATCTACTGCAAATGGAGTACAATATTCATTCCGTGTGAGACTGATCTGGTCAGCAAATTTCAACTGAAATTATAGAAAACCATTATAACCATCCATGAGATACTTTGACAATTAAGAATATAGAATGTAAAGTGTTGATCTTTTCCATTTTGCCACACGCTAAGCAGCTTTATCATTTCTGGGGGAAAAGTCACTGTTTGGTAGCTTTGACCAATAAACACCACATTAATGTGCTGAAATTAACTTTAACTTTAACAGTAAAAACTGTAGACATAGTCATGTTGCAGTGGTTCTGGAACCATGCAAACTAACTTTTATTTTGGGTACCATTGTTTCACCTCACTTGACAGCTCTACGTCCTACCCCATGTAAACATAAGCTTTCAAATGATATGTGGTCTAGGTGTATGCAGCAGGGTTTCCTTCAACTGCAAAAATAGCCCCTTTCTGGAGAATTGCTGCAGGCCTAGTAAGTTGATGATGGAGGTTTTTATCTCAAGTTATGTGATTTCCAATTAACTCAAAATAGTAACAACTTTGGAAGGCAAGTCTGGGGCACTCTTAGCCTTGAACAAATGTTTGGTTTTAACTACCTCAGGTTCATTCCCAATCAATTAGTGGGAGGTAAAACTCCAGTGTGAACATATCTTAAGATAAACCACAAATGTTTGTAAACTGGAACAAACATTTGGAGAATGCCCAGATGAGCCTTTACAAACTTGTTAACAAGCATGAGCTAATTAATTATTAGTCATTGGCAATCAAGTCACATGAGGGGAGAAAGGGTGGTTCCCACCCTTTAGTGTAGACTAGTGTAGTGTAGCATGAAATATAAGCTTGAGGATAGTGTCTACTAAAATAAGTTATAAAAAAAAAATATTACAGGGAAAAAAGCGAAACCAAAAAAAGCATATTTGATATGGTACGCTAGGTGCCAATTTTTTTTGTTTGCTTGGAGCTCACAAATTGTAATAGTCTGGTGCTTCTCAGCCAGGGGTATGTGTGACCCTGGTGGTACACAGAAGTCTTCCAGGGGCTACATCAACTCATCCAGATATTTGCCTAGTTTTACAACAAACTACATAAAAAGCACTATCGAAGTCAGCACAAACTAAAATTTCATATAGACAATGACTTGTTTATGCTGCTCTATATACTGTATCCTCAAGTGTAAGTACTATATTTATATTCCAATTGATTTACCTTATAATTGTATGAGGAAGTGAGCAATTTTTCAGTAATAGTGTGTTGTGACACTTTTTTATGTCTGCTTTTGTAAGCAAGTAGATTTTAAGTGAGGTGTAACTTGGGGATGGATACACAAGACAGATCAGACTACTTAAAGGGGTATAGTTGTCTGGAAAGGTTGAGAGCCACTGGACTGTTGTACTGGCATCATCTTTTGCTGTGACAATCCTACTGCTACAATCTGTAGCTATTCCAACACTAGGGGCCACTACACGAGTAGGGAAGAAAGGTGGGTGACTTTCAAAACCAACACTTTTTTTTTTAACCTGCATGTAGGGAGAATGTTTTCAGTGTAGAATAGATACATTTATTGTGCCTATTTTTTTTTCTTTCTTTTACTCAGCGCTCCCTTTGATTAGCCTGGCACCTGTCATTCCCTTCCTCCTCTTATTCCATTGCACGCTCCCTTCTGAGTCGAGTGGATGTCCATTCTGCACAGTATTCCAAGCATCTCTCATTCAGAGATGAAGGGGTTGTGCAGGCTTGGTGGTCAGGATGGAGGGGAGCAAGTTGCTGCAAAGCTCTCTTCATGGATCCATGCTTCAAGGTACAGCAATGTATATGCAATGTGGACAGCTGAGGTTTGTGCTGAGAACTTTCCCCTTGCCCATCCTTTTGATTCAGTGAAGAAAGGGAAATCTGGAAGAGTTACACAGTGAGTAACAATCACATTAATGCTGTTTTTCCTCACACTTCAGGTCCCTGTAGAAGGTGCACAACCACTGACAGTGCAGCCTAGTGGTCAGGTAGGGGTTCTCCCATTGAAGCACAGTCCTGTTGTTCAGTACCTCCAACCCAGGGGTTTCCAATCCTCCCTTTTAGCATAGGGGCTTTGAGGGCTAGGGTTGTCAACTCTCCCGGATTGGCTGGAGTCTCCCAGAATCATCCTCAATCTCCCGGTTGCTATTGAAAGCAATCTGGGAGATTTTAACAGGCCAAAAGTCCGGTGAGCAGCGTAGCGAGGATAAGACACGTTCCCTACCTGCCCTGGTTCTGTGCCGCTCCCAGAAGCAGCTGGGGCCTCCAGCTCCTAAGCGCAGGGGTAGCCGAGGGGGGTCTGCATTTTGCACTGGCAAAATGCATTGGCAGAGCCACCTGGCCGCTCCTGAGCCTAGGAGCCTCAGGGACACGCCGCCACTTCCAGGAATCACCTGAGGTAAGCATTGCCCTTGCACACACAAACGCCCTCCCAGAGCCAGCACCCCAAACTCCCTACTGCACCACAACCCCCTGCTCCAGGGTCATCCCGGAGTCCTCTCCCACACTCTGAACCCCTTGGCCCCAGCTCAGAACCTGCACGCCAACCCCAGCCTGGTGAAAGTGAGTGAGGGTGGGGGAGAGTGAGTGATGGAGGGAGGGGGGATGGAGTGAGCAGGACCAGGACCTCAGAGAAAAGGTGAGAGAGAAGTCTGGCCTCAGGGAAGGGGCTGGGCAAGGGTGTTCGGGTTTGTGCGATTAGACGGTTGGCAACCCTATTGAGGGTTCGGTCCTTGAACGGACACTGTCTTTTCCCACTTGCTTCTCACCAGAGTATTGTCCTTTTGGAGGAGGAAGGGGAGTATGGCCAGCCTTTCCGCTGGGCTTTGGGCCAGGATACAATGGTGGGCAGCTACACCCAACACGTTAGGGTGCTAAGCTGCTGCTTTCCCCCCACCCCCCCGACCACTTCCTACTTCAGTCTCCTTCAGCTTCCCACAATAAATCACTCCTATCACATCTCTGACCCACGCACTCCATCCTCTCCTCTTTTGTGAAGATCTGTTGTCAGGTCCCGGGCAATGAGCCCTTGAGTAGTACTTTCCCCTCAGAGCAGCCACCTGCTCCCTTGCACTGCCTGCTCCTGAAGTGCTCTGCTCCCCTTTTTAAAACCCTGCCAGGCCTCCAGCTTGTGAAGGCTTTGCAGGTGTGTTCCTTAAGCCCTTGTTCTTCAATGTGGGGTTTGTATACCCCATCATAGTCCCTTAGATATGGAACCCCTTACCAAACAAGTCTGTGAAAAACCTAGCCCAGTCCCTGTCTTGCCTTCAGATCTCTACATAAGATCTGCTTCTGTGACAATCCTCTAAGAAATTTTGAGCTGGTAATCTCTACCAGTTATCCATCAGTCATTGCTGATCTCTTCTGTTTAGCTTTTTTGATTACAAGATACAGATAACCTTTGAATGACCAGCGACCATCAAATCTGTACAGCTATGTGTCATCATCACTCTTACCCTAGTCCTTCTATCTCCATTCATTTAGGGCCAATTGTTGCATCTTGTTTTAAAGTGTAAAAACTGTAAACTCTTCAGGGCATATATCCTGTCTTCCTGTGAGTACACTATTATTAGCGCATCGGGGCCCTAGTCCTGATCAGAACCTCTGGGCACTGCCACAATACAAATGGAAAATAATAAATACAACCGCTGTATTAGTATGTTTTTGAGTGAAGAAATAGGCAGATTTTTGTGTGTGGTCCTCAATGTATTTTTCATCTTCTGTAATCATTCAGCTATGTATAATTCTCACCAGTGTGGAAAAAATGGAGTGTTTGTGAGTTAGTCAGGTGCTGATACTAGTCAGATGCTCTGGAGCCAGAAGAAAGACTATTCAAGTAATCCATATCTCTATTTGTTCAAAATACCTGGAAAAAAAAATCTGTCAGTACTATTAAAGGAAATTCAGAGTCAGGGGACCTATTAAAACAGAGGCTAAGGTACGGTCACAGACATGTAATTGATTATTTGACTAGTTACTCACCGATCTGTTGTTAACTGATTCTTTTTTTTTTACTCTGACACTTCAGTGCCCAGCAGCATACAAGTGTGGTTCAAAATATGACTTATTGCAACACATTTTCAGCTCCTATAAGTTTAATCAATTTAGAAAAAAATTGGTATTACATACAACAATGTAGGAATAAAAATTGACAGCCGTCATATCATCTATAGCACTTTCAACTGCTGGGCAATTGAAGTCGTGGAGAAATTCACTTTTCTTTCACTGGCTTTCTTTTCAATTTTCTTTTCTATTTGTTTTTCTTTTTAGTCTCATGGGAATGATAATTTCTTCCCCACTTCTCTTATTTAGCAGAAGTACATTCCGAAATAATTATCGGTTAATCAGCTCCACAAGCAAGGTTACCACATAAAACCATTACTACTGATTGTAGAGCTTACTCTTTTGAATAGTCTGATAGAATTCTGAGAAGTAGTACAACCAAAACATGGTTGTAAGTGTTTGTAGCATCAGCCGCTTTATTTATTTATTTTTAAATCAGTGCCGCTACTCAGTGTTGACACTGAATTTAGGATTTTCACACACAATAGGGTATGCATGGTAATCTCTTTCCCTTGTCCTTTAGTTGGTAGAATTTTGCCATTGGAGCAGATGTAGTCTATTCTGTTCCTAGATAGAAGTGTACAAACAATCAAATAATATAAAACCTTATCACAGAGAATATGCATTAGGTTAGAAGAGAAATAAGCTTATAGGGCAAAAAAAGGTGGCCTGTATAGTAATAGCATAGGGGTATTTTTCCTCTCTGCTAGTATTTGTGAATGTATGCTAATGGAGAAAACACACACCAGAATGTAACTAGCACCAACCCCAGGCAGTTGTCTTAAATCAAAATTATGCATTTTATTTTTATTTTACACTTTGCAGACTATATATATATATATATATATATATATATATATATATATATAAAAATATGTGTGTCATATTGCCACTTAAGGCAAAGGAGAAATGGCAAGTACCCATAATGAAGTGTGTTTGAATAACTTTTGCATCCTTCTGCTGGAGGATAGCACTGCTAGAAGTCATTTGGTGGTAGCTCTACGGTTCACACAGTGGCCTTGATGCCTATTGGTGCATAGAAGTTCACCTAGAGATTCACAAATCCAGACCGGCATCAGCGTTACCAACCTTAGAAAAATAATTCTTTGTGTCAATGTGCATAAAGTAATGACATTTTGAGAATGTATTTAGCTCACTAAAATGAGGTTTATCTATGAGTACATTTTCATTGAGGTTCAGGCAATTCTTATGAACAATTCAGTTGAAACTATTAGCTTTATTATTTTAATGTCATTTTAATATACTTGTCATGCAGAAGTAGGGTATTATACATCTGCAAATATTGCAGGGGTTGAGGGGGAAAGAGGGCAATAGCTAGGGATTAAAAACAAGTCTTTCCTTGTTTTTTTTTAAATATTTTATACCTACTTTTTTCTTCATCCACATATTAACTGTCATTTTTATTACACTTTAAGCATTATAGTTGCTTAAGGTTGTAAAGCAACAAATCTTAGGCCTTGCCTACACTAAAGGAACAAGTCGATCTAAGCTATGCAATTTGAATAGCGTAACTCAAATTGACATCTCCCATCCTCATCTCTTGGAGAGGAAGGATGGCAGCTGGGGAGAGGGGAGAAGTCAGGATTTACCCCACCAACCAGTGTGTATCTGCTTGGGATGTGGGGGTGGTCCTGATGCACTCTTCTACTTCTGCCACACATAAACTACCTGGGTGCTGTTGGCAGGGTTCTGCGAGAGCAATGGGCTTTTGATGGAACTGTATAGAGCAGTTCATCCCTCCCTGGAATTATTGTTTCAGGCTGTCTGAAGATACAGACAGGGTTCAACAAGAATTTTCCTAGGGAGAGAATGCCTCTCCAGTATGGCGCCTATCCTGGGACAGTGAAGACTATGGGGCTCAAAAAGGGCAGAGCTAGGCCCAGGCAGGTTTGTGGGGCTGCTGCCAAGGAAGAAAGCACTGGGTCCTGATGAGCTCCAGCTGCCAGTGCCCACACGTCAGGACTCCCTTGTTAGTCTACAGTGAGGATGTCCTAGCACATTACTACTTACGTATTTGGTGAATACCCAGCTGTAGGGATGCCTCCCACTGCTGTCTCGGGCATGGCTGGCAGGGTAGGCGGCCGCTGCTGGGTCTGCACTCAGAGCCACACAATGGGTGGGGGAGGGGCCTGGGGCCCCTGGCCTCCCTCTTCCTCCCCATATAGTGCCCCTGGACACAGGCAGGTGTCTCTGCAATGGCTACACTCAAGTCCCATTTTTCTTCATAACCATGCGAGTTAGAAACTACTCACACCATGCCTCCTTCAAGTTTCACTGAGAGAATGGTGAAAATCTACTATTTCTGCTAAGAGTTTGGTTTTTGCTGTCTTCTTGCAACAGTTCTGTGTATCTGCGGAAGGTAATGGTAACTTAAAATTCAACAGTTCCTATATTATAGACCTTCCTCTTCCTGGTTTGGGAAAATTTAGACTTGATTTAACTGAATTATGAGGGTTCAAAACACACTTTGTACATATATATTTGTTTACATTAAGATTAAAACTGAACACTATTCACAGTGTGTGTGTGTGTGTGTATATATATATATATGTATATATATAAACTGAGTGGAAATTTCTATTGAAAAGACAGTATCTCAAGATTGTACTGGATGTGCACATGGATGCTTAATAAAGTGGAATGGAGTTTTCAGGTTTGCTGAGTAGAGGATTGTGGAATATCATCTGTTAAAATGTCTGAAGAAACAGTAATCCACACCGTGTAGAGTCAAGCACAGGAGTTTATTACGCACAGTGCTGACAGTGTCACTTTGCTTATTAGGCTCAGAGATACTGCAGAATTAATTACAATAGATTATATAGGGTGCTCATTGGGCAGAGAGAAGCGACGGGGATGGGTTTTCCCAAGCCTCTGGATAGGTTATAGCAGCAAGACAAGATCACCACAATAGGCCAATGGTCTAAAAGATTACATAATGGCTCTACCCATGGCCCAAATTAACATATTGCTGACACACAGGTAATTACCCCCAACTATGTCTATTAAAGTACATAGGTTAAATCCTAATTTTGGGGTTCAGGGGAATGAGGTAGCAGCTCTCCCAGTTGACCAACAGGTACATTCCTGGAGATTTAAAGCAAAAAAGCAGTAATTAATATGCACAATATCAATTGTCTATAAGTTTACTCTTGCATTTCTGTGGGTTGGCATACATCTGTGAGGGGAGGGTGTCATAACTCATGTCAATCATATTACGCCTCTCCCCAAACTCTGTCTGGGACCTGAGGGGTATTGTACCACTATCTCCTCCCTGCATTAAGGAATAACCGTGAGGCCTTTCTCAGTGCTTCATGTGTCTATAAGTTGTGATAAGGATGCCCAATTGCATTCGGAGTTATGCTGACTCCACTCACTGACTTGAAACACACAAGGCTGTTTACCCCAGCTTTCTCTTAGCTATGTATTCTTTGTTCGCTAGTCCTTATTCTGGACTATATGAAAAGTTCTTAGCAGAAACTGTAGTTAAGATCTTTCATCCACAGCAAATGGATTTTGACCCTTCAATGTCTATGAAAGGAGGCCTGGGTCCTAAGGAATCCTGTCTCCTCCAGCATAAGCGAGGGCACATTTGGAGTAAGGCAAGGTCTCTCACGTAAGTGACTGACCGACCATACTATGCTGTGCAGAGCATTCTTCTGCTATGTATCAAACAGTATTACTTGACAGTTTCTTTTCTTCTAAGTAAAAAAAAAATTCTGTACAAAATAAAACTACATGAAGAGATTGTTCCAGTTGTAAAGTGAAACACTGAGTAATCAAGAAATGACCAGTTTAAAGCTACTTGCCCATCCTTCATGCGTCTCTTGGTTTTTGTGTGTGCATTGTGGTAAGGTGTTTAATTACAGGATCACATGTTATTTTGGTACAGAGGATTCCTGCTTTATTCCATGGGACTTTGAACAGTTAGTTGTGGCAAGGTTGTTCAGTGAATTAGTTTAAGAAAAACAGTAATTTCAGAATACCAATAGCTGTGTTTGACACAGACTATCTAAAGTCTGCTATAAAGTGGAATGAATTTTCATTGAGTTTCTTTCAGAACAGAAGGTGCACAATTCAGCAACTCACAGTAACATCCTAGTTAGCTGTACAAGAGTAAATTTTCAGTATGATGCTTATGGATTTAGCCAAGCAACTCTCCTTGCAGTACTCATTCACTCCATGTGGCACCTCCTCCTGGCTGCTCTTGGGGATAGCTCTCTTCCAGGTCCAACACCTCTGCTTGCTGTCTCTCAATCCGTTGTCCTCTCTTATTCAGCAACCCCCTCTCACGTCAGAAGCTGCACCTTCCCCTTTGTGACTCGGGCCTTCAGCTAGGTCACTGTGGTTTTCCCTTCCAGGGCACAAAATATAACTGGACTCACTGTCCAGGCTATGCCATTCCATTAGTGGCTGGTAGGGGAACCCAGGCTCACCTTCTACTCCAAGTTCCAGCCTAGGGACCCTACAACACCCAGCCAAGGTCTGCTCAGTCCCCAAACTCTCAACTCTCTCCCTGGGCTGCTTCTTACTCTGCTTCCACACCCTTCCCTCACAACCTGGCTCCTAATCTTTCCCTTTCTAAAGCATACAGGGTGGCTGTATAGTTTCTCACTCCAACCATTTTTGTTACCAGCTTCTTGGCTTTATACTAGCTCAGCCCACACTTGCTCTTCTGAGCTTCATCTTCCAATCACGAATTGCTTCTCCAGCCTAACCCCCGCGTGTGTCAACTATCACACTTGTCAGGTTCCTCAACCCTTTTAGGGCTGTGGGATGAACACCTCATCACAGGTTGTCTTATGATTAAATTACTTATCACTATGAACATGTATTCTGTGGTTCACTAGATGGTTCAGGCACTAATAATGGTATTCAAAGCCTTTTTCTATAGATCACTGGTTCAAATCCAATTCTAATTGTTAATGACTAATAGTAGTTTTTATTTTACGGATTGTTCAGTGGTTGATAAGAATTCAGTGGGAAGCCTCATTATAGTTCTTAGTACACATGTATTGACTTCACATTTAGCAGTCTGAATAGAGGGTTAAATTGACATAGAGATTGAAGTACCATCTCAACCCTAGCGATCACTGTATCTCATGGTAAGAGTTGAGTCACATTGGCAGGGCAAGGTAATGTTTTTTTTTTATATTTGCTGTTTGTATTTTTAGTTATTTGAGAAAATGACTTCATTTTTCAGAAATTTTTACAAGTACTACATACTCTTTAAGGAAAGAGACTTGCTTCTAATGCAAATGGAACCCATGGAAAATTGACACATGAAATGAATTGTGACTTGCCACTATTCAAGCCTCAATAGTTAGGTGATTCTTTGTTACTTATGTGATGAGGTTGTTTACTAACATGCAAAGTTAAATAGTTTGGAATTGCTAATTATTATTAGTCTTCATTTAAGGATAGATTCTGATTTTAGGCACAGCCCATAGCCATGAATGATGCAGAACTTCCCCAAATACAGGGTAATACTGAGATGCATCTCAACAGAGACACATCTGTTTCCTCCTTGCTCCCGGAAATAGTAATGTATTGTTGGCCTATACAAATCTTTTCCTCTGTCTTTACAAATGGAGCTGGCTTGTTGTCTTGGAAAAAATAGTGTTGTTATTATTTTTACTGTCTATTTTTATTATTATGTAATTGTTTCTTAATAAACACTCCTGGCCAGAATTTTAAGTACCCTCAGGCTGTTTTATGCTGCAGTGTTGACACAACTCCTGTATGCCTGATTTACCTGCCAGTCAAAATGGATTTATGGCTCCTTTGTATCATCAGAGTACCAGTGACTCTGGCCCACTTTTTAAAAAACACTTAATTAGTCAGTGATAATATCTTTGGATGATTTAAGAAACCTTAAAGAGCAAATATATACATAAGACGCTAATCTTTCTTTCTGTCTTTGAGAAGTGGGAATATAACAAGGCTGTTATAAGTAAATTTGTATACAGTGTTGTTGTGGTTGGGTTGGTCCCAGGACATTAAAGAGGCAAGGTGGGTGAGGTAATATCAAGCATACACGCTTGTCTCTTACCAACAGAAATGGGTCTAATAAAAGCTATTGCCTCAACCACCTTGTCTCTATAAGTAAATTTGTAACCGTTATTTTTAACTAAATTCTTTAGCTATATAAAGAGATACAATTATGATCACCACTTTCATGGTACCCATGACTTTTTTGCCATTTACTATATGGACCCTCCTTGGCATATTAACAGTTCCTTAGTTTGCTTTGATCAGCAGCCGTGCATTAACAGTTTGCTGAAAAATGACTAGATCAAAGCCAACTAACAAACTGTTAATGTATGGCAGCTGACCAAACAAACTAAGGCACTGTTCATATGGATCCTGCTACCATGCACTAACAGTTTATTAGTTCCTGTGATCAAAGAGGACTAGAGGAAAGTGAACTAATAAACTGTAAATGCGTAGCAGCAGGGTCCACAAAGTTGCCATGACCATGGCATGAAATGATCTATTTTTTACTGTGATTGTGCTGTGAATTATGCATATTTTTTTTCTGTGACCGTCATATTCTTAGCTATTTGGCGTAGTTGCACTTACTGCACTTCAAAGTCCACATCATTCACCCACTTATTTCTGACCATGTGGTCCCAGGTTTATAGTTAGTTTTCATGTTGCTGTGTAGTGAAATAGAATTGGTAGTTCCAGGCTAAATTAACCAATAGGCCCATCGGACAAGACTTAGGTACAGCAACTTTGAGTTGTCTTATTTACTTTTGCTTAAAAATATAAAAAGAAACTCCAAATGTGTTAACATAATTCCTTGCTATCTATCTAAGGATTTTATACTGCTGCTCCTCACTGTAGCATCTGAGTGCCTTCTCAGTAAAATCAGTCACAAAGTCACTAGCGGACTTCAATTAATCTTTGGCACGTTTCCCTTTTCTGATTTTCTTTCTTAAATAATCAAGATTTAAAAGTAGATTAAATCAGTACTGCGTGCAGTGAGGGGTGTTGGAGACTGTGAGGTGGGTTGTAGCAGCTTGTGTGAGGGTCTGGAAAGTGTGGAGAGGAAGAGAGGGAGACATGCAGCAGGTCTTTTAAGAGTAACTAGCTACTAGGCATGGATTTAGTGCTGAAGCTTTGCTGGCAGCTCTAAGAAAGTAGTTTCAGTTGTATACTGGTCCTGCACGGCAGAGGAATTGCATGCTGGCCATGTCTGGGGGGGAATAGGAGTAAAAAAGTGGGCCTGGGGGAAAATAAGATGCAGGGTGGGGTGAGGATCTACAGAGTTGGCCGAGTTGATCCAGGACTGGGAAGAGGGTTATAGCAAAATGGAACAGCTTCAATATTGTGATGTCAGAGCTGTGCCAGGGATAGTGTTGTATATCAGAAATAAAGGATGAAGAATATCTGAGAGTATGAGGGTGCAAAAATTTTACAGCCTATAAGAGCTCAGGGGATTAATTCAGCATTGTGTGGTTAATAGAAGGTATGGTAGTTGTCCTAAAGTAGCTGTATAGTTCCTGAACTCTCAAATCTTGTAAAGACATTTTTTCTGGGTTTCTACATTGATGCTTATTCCTAGTTTCCTAGACACAGAAGTAATAGAACTGTTAATCTTAAAGTAGGAAGGACAAATTAAGTAGAACAAGATAAATCCCCTACAACAGAAAACTGCATCATGGCAGACAGCATGATTGATGGGAATGCCTGGCAACAGCACTCAGTTTGGAGTTTCAACTCACCTGATCTAGCATATGCAGAACTTGAAAGAAGGTTACTCATTCACTAGACCAGGGGTAGGCAACCTATGGCACTCACACTGCCTGGGTCCGGGGGGCTCTGCATTTTAAGAAGCTTCATTTAAAATTAAATTAAATGTTTTAAAAACCTTATTTACTTTACATACAACTATAGTTTAGTTATATATTATAGACTTATAGAAAGAGACCTTCTAAAAATGTTAAAATGTATTACTGGCACGCAAAACCTTAAATTAGAGTGACTAATGAAGACTCGGCACACCACTTCTGAAAGGTTGAGTTTATGCTCGGGGTAAAGGGTCAGCAATCAAATGCTGCAGAAGTTGCATCTACTTATCACTAAGAATTGATGTTGCTGAGCAAATTCAAAAAGTCAACACCTGCTCGTGTGGTGTGGAAGATCAGTTGGTTGATACATAGCATTTTGAATCATGGAAACCGGAAGCTAGGAGGGAACAATACATCTCATACCATATGGCAAAACAGTTGAGGTTGCCAGGTCCATAGAATTTTGAGTTGGTAGAGACGTTAGTTCCTTTTGAAACCCAGGAAAATAACAGAGAACTTCCTATGGCTAAGAAGAGGTGCAGGTAAGAGCAGTAGTGAGCTGATTACATTGTTGTAGTGACTGAATTGAAGATGTTCATGATTACAGTAGTTGGCAGAGACAAGAATTCTTATTCATGTGTCAGATGCTGCTGTTTCACAGATTTACATAACCCATAATGTATCAAAGTGTCAGTGGTAGGAAATGTATGCAAATTGGACTAATTTTTGAGTAGAATCCTGTGGTGGGAGAACTTTTTCTACTAGTGACAAAGATAGGATGGCTGAGTTTATGGTTTGTTTTTCTCCCTATTGGCTAATTTTTGGAAGTCCCAAATTATTATTTTGTGTAAAGGAAAGCAGTGGAAGGTTGTATTCTAGGTGCTCTGAAGTTTGTGCTTAAAAAACCGGGAACACAGGGGTTTTTTTTGTTTTTTATTTTACTGGGCAAAATATTCATTTTGAATCTCAAAGGTCCAGATCAAAGGGACTTAAGTGCCTAAAGCACAGATTTAGGTGACTAAGCCTCAGAGTTAGGTAACATTACAATGCACAAAACACTTACCACCTAATCCTGTAGGCTCCTAAACTCACTAGGCACTTAAAGTTCTGCTATTAAAGTTCCCTAGGCACCTAAATTTCTGCCTGTAGGCTTGAGCACTGCTGCCTCAGGCAGGCATCCAGACATCTATCTCACCCATAAGCACCAGAGCAATCTTCAAACCAGGTGAAGATTGGGAGGGCAATGCCTGTCTTGCCTGTGGGTCTGCTTCTGGTAAAAGTGCTTTCTCAATACCTACCTCTAGGTAGAGGAGGGGGAGAGGGAGGAAGATCCCTCCTTCCTAACCACTGGCTTAAGGGTTATACAGTTCAGCTGAGATATGGGAGAATACCATTCAATTCCCTCCTCTGCCATATGAGGAGAAGAGCTTTGAACAGGGATTTCCCAGTCTTAGGTGAGTGCTCTAACCTGTCAACCCTGGGACATTCTGATGTGGGACTCTCTCAATTTCTCCTGTTGCATTAGGTCAGAGAGTGAGATTGACTCTATCCTCCAGTGGTTTAGTGCACTCACCTGAGAGGTTGGAAACCCCTCTTCAATTCCTTTCTCCTCATTTGGCAGAGAGGGGAATTGAATGAGGGTGAACATCCCAAGATGAGTTCCCTAGTCACTGGGATAAAGGGCATAAGTGAGGCCTTCACCTCCTTCCTCCTCAGCTATTTAGTGTGGTGTTAGGCATGTGCCACTATTGTACTTACAAAACACCTAACTGAGGGTTAATGGATTCTGCTGGGTGGCTAGGTGCCTAAAAGTTAGACATTAAGTGCCTAAATCCCTTTGTGGATCTCGGCCAAAATAACTTGAACCAAACTTCACCTGACCTGGTCCTTAGGGTTCATTTTCAAACTTCATCCCATGCTTCTGAAAGTTGGGTGAATACGTGGTAAGGTTGTTCATACAATTGGAAAATATGCAAGCCGCCTCCTGACAGCCATCCTCCCTTGTCTTCAATCCTAAACAAGCCTGAAATAATCCATCGATGGGAAGGGCTGGGATAGTCAGAAGTTGAGCATTAAAGGTGGACTGCGTGGAAAGGGCCTTTCCCCTGAAACTTGAAATTTATTGAGTCAGCAAACAAAACTGCAGGGGGCAGCTTGCTTCTAAATTCTGTGCCCTAAACTCCAGGGCTCAGCTCACAGAATTAACACTTATGGTTAGCACAGTTATAATCTTTGCTGACAAAAAATAAATCATTCAAGTATACCATTAGTTTTAGTGATTTAATACCAACAATTCGTAGGAGAACTCAGAAGGGATTCAGAGAGGAAGTATAGCTTATCAATAATAATTTGACTCCAAATCTGCACCAGCTGCATCTACACAATGAGCAACCTGACCAGTAGTGACAGAATACTTGCTGGGTGTCCGCATAAGGTGTTTCTTTTTCTGACTTGTGATAAAAGGCCGAACAAGCAACTAGTTGCCAAGGAGCAGTAGACCTAAGATTCCCTTAAAAAGACTGTTCACTGCTAATTCTGAGTTCCTGACCTCAAATAGCAGATTTTTAGAACTCCCGGTTTCCAAGGCACTTGGGCATCACTGAAGTCTGTGAAAGTGAGCAGTGATCTGGAGCTCTTGCTAAACTCCAAACTATATTGAAGGTGACCTGGTTTGTTTAAACTGTGACACCAACACATCTATCATGAAGGCTTAAGCACAAGTAGCTGCTTTTGTCGCTGACAGTAGAACATCAAGAATCAAATGAGGAAACATTTCCATACAAAGACTTCTCTCTCCAGCGCCTTCTCACTATTTCAAAACAATTGAGCTTTAGACAGCCAAGTTCTAAAATACTGATTTTATGGAGAACAAAGATTTCTTTATGAAAATCGGTCTGTTTTATCCCTTTCTGTATACCACTGTGTATGTTTTCATGAACATAAAAATATGTCCTTCAAAAGAGAATGGTATTCAATGCTTCTAATGACTTCTTTATGTTAAAAAGGAATCACTGATTCAAAGTTGATCAAATACACTTCTTTCAGCAGCACAAAGCTGTTTAAACTGAATAATATTTTGATGTGAGCTAAGAGCAGATATTAACTTGTGCATCAAAAGATGTAAAGACCAAGAAAGAGCTGGGTTATATTACTAATTTAGACACATATTCAGAGCCTGCTAAGCAGTATAGTCTCTGCTTGTCATGAACAGATATGATCAAAAATTAACAAACAATTCTGGACACACATCACTTTATCTATAGATCTATAATGTGACCAGATAAAATACTATTAACTGAAAAACCATCAATTTCTCCAAAAACCAGATGCATGCCCTGTATCTTGTTATTTCCAAGCGGTTATACCAATGGATATACAAGAAATTTGAGAGCCATTTAACAGAGAAATAGATACAGCTGGGATGAGGCTACTGGCACAGTGCTACAAACATCCATGTATGTTACGTATGCCTATTGGGCTCCCATCTGGTGGATGCAGTGGAAGGACAAAGAAAACAAACAAATTGATGAGCAAAGTGTTTTCTTTATTGCAGATGGCATGTAGCTTACACATCTCATTGAGTTATTACCATTTTTGCTTATTGCATGGCACATTTTTACAAATGTTCAGTGGGTCCTTTTGGCTTTGCCATTGGTCTAAAGATTTTTCTGCCAAATCATATTTAACCAGCCAGCTTGAATGTAGAGAATTTTTTTACAGTAAATTTAAATACATTTTAAGCCACTTACAATTACTGCGTTTAAGATGCTGAGATTCTACAGGGAAAAAAAGGACTCATATTATCAGTCCTCTTCATGCAAGCTGTTACAGAAAGTTTTTCAACTTCATGCTTCCTGCAGCTGCTATTTTTTATGGAAAGATAGTTTCCAATTATTGAGGTCTAGTGACATGCACAGTGTGCTTATTTGATTGCCATGTCATGTTAGCTGATAATAGGCATTTCTAAAGTGTAATACTTCAGTGATTTATAAATTAAAGCATTTAACAGGGAGATGACATTCTTTCTAAAGACAAAGGAATAGACTTTGGAATGAATGTGTAAAAGAGGAGAAATTTTAAACTACATGGAATAGAATCTATGTTGTAGATGAGTTCAATGACAGTACTGAACAAATTAAAAGCTTTTTACAAAAGAAAAATACAAGTGTAAATGTTAGTCTTTCTTTGTCAGAAATGGCTGATTCCCACACTGAATCTAGATCTTCCCTTTCCTGCCATGCTAAATAGAAAATCAGATGGCTGCTTCCTTGTGCTTCTGACAGACACCACCTATGCATCATTGTATGGACTGCTTCCAGTTCATTTTTGGATGCAGCTTAGGTGTGATTTTAATCCGAAAGTTCTAGTAGAGTTGCATCCTTGATGCCTGAGAGACCTCTGCTCTCCTTGTGTGATACCATGGAAGCTGAGGTCAGATGGTAAAGTTCAAGTTAACTATCGCTTTGTATTCAGTTTGGAGAACCAAAAAGTAGGGTGTTTTTTAAATGAAGGGTTGCCAACTTTGGAACTTTCTTTTTGTTTGTCTACCAAATCCCAAAGTTGTTTACTGTGAAAATCTCCTTTTCTCAAAGGCTTTTTCTGGGAAAGTTTGGTGACTTGGTAATATTGGGTTGAGAGAGAACCCACTGGGAGCATTTTATATTTTGAATTTTGGTCCTGATTTGTCTTTTTACTATTTGTTTTGTGCATGATCTGGAGAGTGGCATTTTATAAACAAATAAATATGAATACACTGGTCACTACATGATATATTAAAAAGCAATTTTTCATTATCAAACAATGCAAGGGAACACAAAGAATAATTATGGTTACAAACCAGGATGAGAACTGATGTATCCTCTTTGGTTAGACTCTACCTCTTTAGACAGTGAACTTACTGATTATTTTTATAGTTGTATTACTGTTCTATACTCCAGGGTGTTGGGGGTTAACTATTCAGTACTCCTGCTCTTTCCAAGCTGTTTTGTGTGCTTTAAACTAATGAAATGGATGTTATCCAAGAAGTCAATACAAAATATTACATGGTCTACTTGGGTGGAAATTTTACCAGTATATGTATACATGGTCAACAGTGGCCCTTTTGGGTATAGGACCTAAATCATGGAGAACCAAACCACTGAGAACATTGAAGTATGTGTGCCAAAAAACATACATTTTTCTCAATGGTCTTCCAGATCTCTCTTGTCCTCATATCTGTTCATTTGCTGCAAACACTGTCTGTTGTTGCACAAGGCAAGTGGTAGGGTTTCAGAACATTTAAAGATTTAAAGTTCTTGACTATAAGCACTTGGAAAAAGTAAGGTTAGTTACTGTTAATATATACAAATCTTATGTCTTATCTGAATATATTCATTTTGTGCTGAATGTGTGGTATGCAAGACCTAAAACTGACATGAACTGATTAATAGAAAATTGACAATGATCAATGCAACAAGTTTTCTTTTTCATTATTTTCTTTTTTGAGTGTGGTGGTTACGAGTAGGGCTATGAGTTTGTCATGGAATCCGTGACTTCCAAAGACCTCCATGACTTCACCCACTGCAGCTGGGAGCTGCATAGTTCCGCCACCTCCTGCAATGGCTGGGAGCTGCGGGGACAGGAGGTGGGGGACCCCACGGCTCCCGGCCACTTCTCTTGGCTGGGCCCCCCACAGCTTCTAGCCGTCATAGACGGCAGAGGACCCCGCAGCTCCCAGCCACGGATGGAAGGGGACCCTGGAGCTTCAAGCCCCCATGGGTAGTGGGGGCCCCTGGAGCTCCCAGCTGGCCCTGCAGCTGCCCAGTGACTTTAGTCTAGGTTGTGTGTACACAGCTCCCACAGTACAGAAGAATTTCCTGTTCCAATGCCTATTGATAGAGAAATATAGCATTATCCTGAGAGTCTGGTCCACATTCATAGTTCCTGTTGAAGTTAGAGGAAATTGCAGATGCTAAGCACCTCTCAGGATCAGACACTAGCCCATCTGCCATACAAAAGAAACTCCAGCAGGATTAGTTTGAGTTAGAGAGCAGAAGTCAGGACTGCCTTTAGTTTAAATTTCATCTACAAGCATACATGTTCATGTAATGATGTAAAAGTTTTAATGGAAATAATGTAGGAGACAGAATAGTATAGTAAAATTGTCTGCCAGACTGACTTTCATTCCTAGGAATACTCATATGTGGAACACACAAATATAAGAATTAAGTACTCTGCTGCTTCTCAGGGCTGTAAATGACATTACTATATGCCTCCAGCATGAGGCAGTCATGTCTGTATTAGCTGGGTAGTTAGCTTCCAAATACAACCAGCCTGTTCTCCCCCCAAGCACCCTCCTCAGGTTGATAACAGTTGCACATTAGTCCCGAGTCCTTTCAAAGTGTCCCTCTGTGGTATCCAGCTCCTGATCACTGGATACCTGCAGAAATCCAAAGGAACAGTGTACCACAGTTTACCAGTTTTACCTTAGACCACCACTCCTGTATTACACACAACACTAGAGGTCAATTATAAAAGACAAGGAAATTTATTGAAGAAAGAATAGAGATTCAAATAAAAAACAGTGTGAGACAAGGAAACAAATACTAACATATAAAATCTGTTAATACTCATTGTAAAGCCCAAATTTAATTAGGAAGTTGTTTTCTTTTGTAAAGAAGCTTCTTACCCAAAGTTCTCTTCAGTGTTTTCAACCAACCCTGGCTGAGATCCCTTTTTCATGAAGCAAACTTGCTCTCTGTTTACTGCCTGGCTGAAGGATGCCAAGGTGTCTATTTGCACCCCAACCCATCCAATATACTAAAACAGACTTTTAGTGTTAACCTCTAGACAGCCCCCCACTGCTTACCTCCTCCTGTTAATCTCCTTCTGAAGTCTCAGACAGCTCTTCATTAACATTTGACTTAGAATGCTAATAGACTCCTATTGTAGGACATAAAATGGTGCCCCAGGAGATAAGTCTCTCCCAACCCCACTGACATGATACCTTTGAGTGACCTGTTTTCAACTACACACCTAGATAACATAATTTGTAGTGTGTATATATATATACACATAACTGCTCACATATTCACTATACATTCATCTCAAAATGGTCATGACCAGTGTGAGCCAGGCTTTCAGTAGACACCTTCCATGGCATTATTTTGGTGAATCCAGGGAAACCCTGTACTGCTGTGTACCCCAGTGCCCCTCTGCTAAGTAGCATCCAAAGGTTCCTGGGTCACAATATACACTCAGCATACTTGATTAATTTAGGTTTTCTGATCTCTGAGAGGTTTTAAGTAGACTTTTGGTATTTTAATCTTTGGCCCTTTAGGCAACTCTGGAATTAAAGAAGAAACTCCTGCTCTGGGTATCTAAACCAAAACTATGATATATCTTTTGAACCAAAATTTGTTTTATTAATAAAAGTGAAGTATACACACTAAAATAATTATTTACATACCTGTTTTCAATTGATCTGTGAAATCTGGGAGTTTTGCAACAATTCATTTTTCCTCACACTTTTTTAGGTTTGTTTTTAATTTACGATGCCAAATTAGCAAATTATTGAAATCATATATTTATAATAGAACTAACTGGGTCTCTGCTAGGCGCCATTGTAGTCTGTATAAGCCAGGCTGTTGTGATTTTTAGTATCTGCCGACTGAAAATAATTAGAAATAGCCCAATTCATTATTGCAAGGAAAATAAAAGATAAGACTATTGATTTAGGGCCTGATCCTGCTGCAATTGCAGTCAATAGGAGTTCTGCAAATGACATCAGTGGGAGCCGGATCAGACATGCAGATAATGGAATCACTATTTGTAATTTCAAAGATACCAAGTACACTGTAATTTAAAACTATCTAAATTTACAACAATATGAAAATCAATCCTCATCTTTGGACTTCTGAGATCTGGAGCAGAATATAGCTAAAACTGGGTATGGAAAGACCAAATTTAAAATCATGTTTCATTATTTTTGTCAAAACTCAGAAGTGTGAGGTGGACATTCTGTGGGAAATTTATTTAAAGCTAGTTTCTAATTAATAACGGGCAACCATATAAAATCCTCGTATATAGAAATCTGAGCATCCTCTGTCCAGAGATAATTAATGTATGAAGAAGATAACTCCTTAGTTAGAACCTCTCTCAGTTAATCTAGTTAGCATCAGAAATTGTGTTCCCCAATGCTACCACTTAGATTTGCACTGTTGTTTCTATGCAATTAACAAAGAACTTCCAAAACAAAGAGTGAAACCCTAGCCCCATTCAAGTCAGTTGCAAAACTGCCTTTGACTTGACTGGGGCTAGGGTTTCAAGAAATTTTGAAGGATGCTCTCTGGTTCTCTGCTGCTCCTTCTGCGTCCACTAAACCAGCTTAGATGTTAGTATGATTTCAGAATTTCTGGGAATTTTCCTTCAGAATCTTGACTTCATTATTTAGCTATATGTATTTGCCTCTGTATTGGTTAAAAAGGAATGTAAACAGAAGTAATGTAGGCAGCTTAGGTCAAATGTGTGCCCACAAGGCTTTAGTTTGCTTCTCTTTATACATGTTTATAGTTTAAATTTTAGTGTCTTTGTTCCACACTTTTTTCTGTTTTTTTTTCCATTACTTCTCCTTCCAGAGGGTTAATTCAAATCTGTCACAGCAAAGCAATCTCCTTCTATGCCTCACTCTTTAGCATATAGATAGACAGGTGAGCTTTGTGGTATATTTGGTTTGTAAACTTTTGAGCTATATGAATTCTGTCACAGGTTTGTTAAATTTGTACTGCTGAACTAGCAGAGTTACAGAAGGCAGACTCCTACCTCTACAGGCAGTGGGTAGTTCAGCTGGCCATTTTCTGAGTGTCTTGGTCTCACAGTCCTCCAAATCTGCAAAAGGTGGTTATGGCTGTTTATTTACCTATAGTTCCTCTCTGGAGGTACAAGTTGTACCAAATTCACACTTACCTCCCTTCCATGCATATTTGAAGATACAGCTTTACATAGCATGAAATGTTGAAGAATTAACCTCCTTGAGCAGTGTTAGGATATTGCTGTAGGGGCAGGCTGTTGCAGCAGAAGTCTTTGGTATTAGGAGATCCCGCATAGTCATACGCCCCAAGAAGGGATTCAAAAATGGGAATCAGATGGAATACTGACACATGGCAAATTGCGGGTATATATGTCTAATATCATTTCTACCCTGTCACTCTTGTTCATTTAGATTAGAAAACCTGTCAGCATCCTTCCTTATTGTTATGAGAATGGGAATAGAAATGTGTTAGTGAAAATGGGCTAGGAGTGAGAGTTCAAAAGGGAAACACAACTCTGCAGTATTTATTTTACAAAAAAATCTTTGCACCTTTTGGTAAGAATACAAATTTACAAAAACAAATCCCCAGAATCCAAGTCTTTAAACATTAATTGTTCAGTAACAACACCAGAGCCCCTTGCACGCTAACAGGATGAAACAAGTGCCCAATCTCAACTTTTAAATGCATCTGAAGGTCACTGAGAAATGTATTTAAATAAACACGTTTTACGCTGCTTCCTCAAAGTTGTCAAACTTGGGCTGTAGCGCACCTCAGAGGCTGGAGCCCTTCACTTAGAATGCCCTGCTGCATGCACAGAAAAAATTAACCTTGGATAGTGAAAGCAAGATTGACCCAGAAAATCATAACACACACCACATCAGAAATAGTCACTGTCAACCTCAAGCCTGCAAGCAGACATCCACACGGTTTTGAGGCCGTGGTCTGGTGGGACAAAGTAAGTTATGAAATACAGAATACACCTGCTCCTAATGTTTGTAGTGGTAAGCTTCCATACATCATTAGTGGAGGCAGGAGAGCATAGTAACTGTGCGCCCATCTGGTGATAGCAGAGCACAGGGAGGTAACCACACTCGTGCTGAAGGCCAGGAATGGGGAGAAGAGATTTGTTGGAGCACCTGCTTTATGATGATTTCCCACTCTCTCTACTAGATTTGGTAAGAATTTCCCTGATGATAGTCATGTTTACTGTGTTCAGCAGGAACTTCCTTCTGCCACTTATGCATCCACTTCTCCCCTTTGGGGGAATACATGGTGTTCTTTCCCCCACACCACCCTTTGCCAAATTTAACTCCGGCTTCTCCTTCCACACACTCTTCTAGAGAAGAAGCAGAGCTGGGCAAAAAAATTCAGATTTTTTTTTTAAGCCACAAGAAAATGCCAATACGTCAAAATTGAAATGTTCAGTGGGAATATAGCAATTGTGATAATTTATGCATTAAAATGAAATGAAGCATTTAGGTAAGGAATGTTTTGATTTTTCATTTCAAAATGACCTTTTGTTTCAATTTTTATTATATATTATACATTATAAATTTAAAATAAAACTCTCTCAAAAGAAATGAAATATTTTGACTAACTCAAAAAACTTTCAAAAAATTGTTTTGCAAGAAATTTTGAAATTTGGCTTTTTTGTTCTGATTTGGAATAATAATTTTTTTAAAAGTTGGAATTTCCTTTAGAACAGAAATTCCAGTTCCCAACCAGCTCTAGAAGGGAATAGTAGGTGCCAAAATAAATTAGTATAATCTGTTGTAGAATTTGTGACAATAACCCTGCCTGACATTCTAACAAAATAATTAGTATTACAGTACTATAATAGCATCCAGGGACCCCTATCAAGATTATCTCTCCATTGTTCTAGGCAGAGCATAGACATACTTTGGGAGACTGGCCCTGAAGAAAGCTTACAATCTAAATAGACAAAGAGTGGGAGTAGGAAACAGAATCACTGAGAGATTAAAGTGAATTGACCACTGGAAGAGCCAGCAGTAGAAGCTATATTTCCCACTCCCAGTGCTCTATTCACCAGACCAAGCTGTCTCCCAAAGGGAACTCACGAATAAAGCGTAGCTACTGAAGTCAGGACTGGTTTCAGAGTAGCAGCCATGTTAGTTTGTATTCGCAGAAAGAAAAGGAGTACTTGTGGCATCTTAGAGACTAACTGCTGTAGCTCACGAAAGCTCATGCTCAAATAAATTGGTTAGTCTCTAAGGTGCCACAAGTACTCCTTTTCTTTTCTTTTCTTTTTTTTGAAGTCAGGACTGTAATCCTGACACATTTTAAGGAGGTAGCAAAGTAAGGTAACACACCTCTTGAGATATTCAATAAACACTGGAGAGGCCAAACATCTTCCCTGTTTTTTGTTTTTTTACAATAAAGGTGAATCAGTAACATTTTTGGCATATGGTAAAATAAAATACTGTTGATATCCAAAAAGCTTCTCTAAGTTTCACTATAAACCCCAACTCTTCTATTTACTTAGTGTGTATTTTACGATAACCTATTTCTTACAACATTCCAATTTTCATGCACCTTCTTTGTAAGAAGAAAATAAAACAAATCCATTTTGAAAATAAAGGCTTTCTTAATATACTGGGATTAATACACTACCTATCTTCAGAGGTGTTACCCGAAGATACTGTATAAAAAAATCAGGGCACGGGATATGCACTTGAGACAGTAGAGTCCAGGCAGAAAACATTAAATTAAACCTCATCTGACCACTTTTTTTTAAAGAAAAGATATAATCAGTATGCCTAGGTCCATTTGAATCCTCAGTTGAACTATGCACTCAGTGTAAAAGTATTTATCCGTTCAGGGTATGATATAAATGTTTACATATTTTCTTAAAAAAAAACCCTTCAATTTGATATATTGAAAGACTGTGTTTAATCAGTAATTGGAAACGTCAGACCCAATCCTCACTGTCTGTGTTTGGTGTCAAAATCTTCCAGTATGTCTGTGCTTTACAATCCATATCTCTTGCCTCATGAACCTTCCTTGTTATATCAAATACAATCAGCCAAACCTTCATATAGGATGGTCTTGTGGATAAAAGAATCAGGAGATCTTATTTACATTCCAGTCTCTGGGTAACACAGACAATTCAACCACTCTTTACTTATATTCCCCATCTATAAAATTAGGATAATACCTTTTTTGATATAGGTATTGTGAAGAGTGATTCATTGAAGTTCATAAGGGGTTTTTTTTTTGTTTGTTTTTAATTCTTAGATGGAAGGTGCTATGGAAGCATTGGAAACTATATTATTATTATTTATTATATAATTTATATGGTATTCTTCACAATTTAGAATATAATTTATTGAAGAAAAAAACATTTAATACCATGCATTTTTGGATGCTTCCCTAATGTGCAATTATTTTCTTTTGTGATATTTGGTTAAAATCAATGCCAAATCATGCATATCATTACAATTAAATAATGGGGAGAGAATAAAAAAGGAAAAACGAGTATATATTGAGAACTTGCAAGTTTCTTAATGGTGGAACTGGTGGAACAGGATTACTGTTCAGAACAGCTAGTTCAAGAATATCTTGGGAATTCTACTCCAGGCTGTTGGAGAAAGGAGGATGAGAATCTTGTTGTTTTGGGGTTGGAAGATGCAAACTCAGTTTGGCCAGTCTCAAATGCAGACCCATCAGTCAACCCCAGTTCTCAATCATGGCCCCAGAAGCATGAGATTTAAAAAAAAATCAAAGTATTTTTTAATCTGTCATTTGACTTTTTAACTCCCTTCTACTTCTGTGTGTGTGTGATTTCATGTTGAGAACACAACCTTTAATGCACACAAAAATGCAAGCCTTTTCTTCACTGCTCAGATGCAGATTCCACTTACCCTCCCCTCATCCCAGTCATAGGGGGATTGCTATTTATTACTGTCTTGACTCCCTCCACTCCTAGTTTCCCTTTTCAATCTTCCCCTCTGATTTTTGCCACTCATCCTCCTCATTCTTCTCTCCTCCTTCAGAAGTTAGGTACAAAGAGTCATGATATTTTAGAAAACATGATATATTTCCCCCACATGCCTAAAACCTGATGGTCTGGAGTAAACTACTGTAAACTGTAAGCTACATAGACAAGGTGTACCATATTCAAAATGAATGCTTACATGGGTAAGATTTAGGATCAGAGT
The DNA here is from genome assembly GCF_965140285.1 of Lepidochelys kempii. Classification (NCBI taxonomy): domain Eukaryota; kingdom Metazoa; phylum Chordata; order Testudines; family Cheloniidae; genus Lepidochelys; species Lepidochelys kempii. The sequence goes on from NC_136380.1 coordinate 184,185,834, forward strand.
GACTTACTATTCTAAGCCACAATTTGATTTAACTACACAACCCATTTTGTGCTCAGTAATTGTAATTATAAGCTTTTTAAATATTTTTTAAAAAAACCTCGCATTCAGAGCATTTAAAAATAATTTAAATCATTCTACCACCTTGCTATCATTCTGAACAAATATAAACATTAACCAATAATAATTACAATAAATTAGTATTTTAATAACATTTTAAAAAACTAATTGTAACAAATTATGCAAATAGCTAGAATTAATTAATTTTAATGTTATTTTTATCTTACACAACACCTGGTACTTCCCCGTCCACCCTCGTCTCAGTCATAGCCCTTCCCTGATTCCTTCCTGCCCTGGGACCTTTCCCATCCAATCCTCTGTCCCTGCCTCATGCTGATCTTTGACTTTCTTCCCTGTATCCCAAAGTAAGTTACAGCCCTTCCCTGACTCCTCCCCTTCCCCTGGCTTCCTCAGGACCTCTCTTGTCTCCCTGACTCATCTGTAACTCTTCCAGCAGCAGCTCTTCTTCAGTTCCCCCCTTCCATGCCCTGTTCTTCTAATCCTTACTACATAAGGATGAAGGCAAGGCTATCACAGGGTCAGGTCTGTGTTCTGTCCCCAGCAAGTTCTTGCACTTGCCTGGAGCTCTGCACGTGTGTATCCAAACCAACCCTGAAAAATCACAGGAACAGAGGGGCTTTTTGCATCATCTTGAGAGAGATTGCTGCAGGCTCCAAAATAAAGTGTCTTGTGAATAATTTGTAATAGTTGGCAACTCTGCAAACCAAGGGCCTAATTCTTCAAATGTGCACGTTTAAATAATCTTAGTCTTAATGGGACTTCAATATTGTTTTGTCTTTGGCTCTTTACCCAGCATATATGAACTCCATACTACACGCAAGGCCACATATATACTCCACTGCTGATGGGTTCTGATGGCTTCTGGCACATAGAAGAAGTGAGAGCCATTAGAAGGTTTTCAAACTATTTAAAGTAATGCTACTCAATTCTTATACACTACACCAGTGATACTCGGACTGAGGCTTACGAGCCGAAAGTGGCTCTCTGTGTCCCTTTTACCGTGTTGTTAATCAATTGTAGTTAATAAAAGAATAGATGGTCAGTCATTTTACTGTGAGTTGTGTGTATCTATAATCTAATATATATACACACACACACACAGTTTAAATACGAATATATAGTACTATAGTAAATGAAACAATGAATTTACACAACTGTACCGCTTTCTGGGTAACGTTGATCTCTAATTTGGCTCCTGCACCACTGATGTCATAGTATTACTGTGCTTCCTATATGTGAACGAAATTACTCACTGCAAACATTTACATACGTATCAGGCCCTAGATTTAGAATTGGATGGTGGTTTCCTCTCCCTCCCCCAATGCCTATTTTCCCAGTTAGGCTTCTGATGTCAGCACAGAAAAAAGGAAAATGAAAACAAGAGATTCAATAGCAAAATTCCCATTGACGTGAATAGAGTCAGGATTTCACTCTTATGTGACTTATTTTGCAGTTTTAGATTTAATAAATTCTCTGGATCCATACAAAAAAATTACATTAAAAGAACACTAAGGTTGCAATGACAAACACGCCAAAATTAGAAAATGCCAAAATTAAGGTTGACTGTACACCTTAAACTGGCTCCCTGGTGTGTTATGCATTATGAGACAGTTTTAAATTGAATGATCACATTTTTCCCCCCACAGGACCCTTTCTTCCTTTAGTGCACAGAGTGACCAGTGGTCCAAAAATGAATCAGGGTTGGGTGGTACATGAGATTGACTGTGGAACTGTGATAGCATGTGTCATAGCGTATCCGGCACCATTTCAAACCAGTTAATGGGGCCTGAGGGGCCAATTAACATACTGGACATAACATACTGGAGTGAGATCCAGGCTTAACTGAGGATACAGACCAGCTGGAGAAAGAGCTGTGTGGTGACTACAAGGGAAGGAAGTTCAAAACAGAAAAGTGACTGCAGGTAGAGAGCGCGAATAATGCTGTAGTCCACGGGTAAGCAACCCATGGCACACGTGCCAAAGGCGGCACATGAGCTGATTTTCAGTGGCATTCACGCTGCCCAGGTCCTAGCCACCGGTCCGGGGGGGGCTCACTGCTGGCCTGGGGTTCCATCCGCCAGCCCCGCTCAGCCCGCTGCCAGCCCCGGATCACGGCCACCCATCCCAGGGGCTCCACTGTTGATCTGGGGTACCGGCCGCCGGCCCCCTCAGCCCGCTGCCGGGCCCAGGTCCCAGCCACCGGTCCGGGGGGCTCCACTGCCAGCCTGGGGTTCTGTCCGCAGCGCCACTCAGCCTGCTGCTGGCCCCAGATCACAGCCACCCGTTCCAGGGGCTTTGCTGCTGACCTGGGGTACCGGCCGCCGGCCCACTGCCAGCTGGGGTTCCGTCCGCTGACCCCCTCAGCCCACTGCCGGGCCCAGGTCCCAGCCACTGGAGCGGGGGACTCCACTGCCAGCCTGGGGTTCCATCCGCCGGCCCTGCTCAGCCCACTGCCAGCCCTGGCCACTGGTCTGGGGGGCTCTGCTGCTCGCCTGGGGTACTGGCCACTGGCCCCCCTCAGCCTGTTGCTGGCCCCTGTCATGGCCACCACTCCAGGGGGCTCTGCTGCTGGCCTGGGGTACCAGCCACCAGCCCCCTGCCAGCCGGGGTTCTGGCCGCTGGCCCCGCTGCCAGCCCCGGGTCCTGGCCACCGGTCCGAGGGGCTCTGCTGCTGGCCTGGGGTACCGGCCGCCAGCCCCTGCCAGCCAGGGTTCTGGCTGTGAGCTCCGCTCAGCCTTCTGCCAGCCCTGGGTCACAGGCACCGCTCCGGGGGGCTCTACTGCTGGCCTGGGATCCTGGCCACTGGCCCGGGGCTCTGCAGCTGCCCCCAGCTGTGGCCCTCTGGCCCCAGCCTGGGGCAGTGAGGGGTGCAGACAGGGCCAAGAGGGGACACAGCTCAGCATGGATCGCATAGATTCTTATTATTGGCACACGAAACTTTAAATTAGAGTGAATAATTGAAGACTCAGCACACCACTTCTGAAAGGTTGCTGACCCCTGCTGTAGTCATGCTCTGAAATTAGAAAGTATGGAGACCAAGATGGTCAAGGAGGAAGCCCAGGTGAGAACTGGCCCTGATATCCTCTTGGGAGTAGAGCAGTATGGCAAGAAGCCAGGGGAGTGAAAAACCAACCATAGGAAATGGGACACGGTCCAGTGGTAAGCACTGACAAAAAGGGCAGGTTCCAGGATTTCTGGGAGAGAGCTCTGGGAGGTGTTCAGTGGAGGAACAGAGCAAGGAGAACTTAAGAAGCCTAAAAGGGAAAGCCCAGCAGGAGTAGAAGTTCTATTTAATATTTTTAGTTGGGGATTTTGTTAGTGGATTTCCGGGAATATTTCTGAGCCCTAAAAAAGGGGTTAAACTAGAGTGATTGCAGCACCACAAGGCCAGAGAGAGGATGGGTACAAAGAAACCTAGGGGAGGCAGCAGCAAAAAATTGTGATGAGCAGACTTTGGCTTCTTGTTAAAGCGTCCCTGGCTATGATGGTGTGAGGCCAGAGAAGAGAACAAGGATAAGAAAGATCCCCAAGAAAGGGATGCAGGGACCACGGGGAAATTGGAACTAAGGACACTGAATTTTTATTTTGTTGGCCTTTCTGTTACCCTAGAAGGGGTGGATTTAAATTGTGACATCCTCAAAGGGCCGAATTATGGAAAGAGAAACCAATGGAATGACTGTTGACAGGGAGCACCAGATGGGGAGAGCCATCACAAGGAGGTGCCCTCATGGTACATGAACTCCTTCACAAGAAATCCTACCTTATTTTTGGCGGAGGTTGGAATGTTTGTAGTGAATGAGACAGGATGTAGGAAGAGAAAGGATAGTCTCATTATCAAAGAAGTTCAGTGCCACCCTGGCAAACTGCATTCTGTTCCTGCTTCTGCCACAGATTTCCTATGTTATACTGGGCAAGGCACTTAAACCAAAATGTTCTCATTTGGCCACCAACTATGTGTTCATCATTATCAGGTTACCCAACACCTGGGACAAGATTTGCAGGAGTGCTGAGAGCTCACAACCACTACTGCTAGTCTGTTGGAACCGTGCTATAAAAATGCTAAGTAACCTGAAAAATCAAGCACCTCAAGTTGAGCATCCAAAATTAGTGGACACTTTTTTGACAGTTTTGGCCTTAATCTCCCTGTGCCTCCATTTCCTTAGCTGTAAAAGTGCAATAACAAACATCGTGTAATCTCATAGCGTGATGTGAAGATGCGTTTGTTAATGTTTGTGAAGCACACAGCTACTATCATGAGAGAACCATAGAAAATCCCATGAGGAAATCAATCATTTTATTTAGTGCAGCATATGGATAGTGTGTATTAATAAGGCCTGGGCCACACATTGGATATGGAGGATAAAAAAAAAGAAATATTGAGTAAATATTAAATAGGGGTACTGTTGACAGACAACATAGTATGTGATTATACAATTAAAGCATATGTTCAGGGCTGCACAGACAACCATAATTCTAGTGGGGTGTAAGACCAGTATGCAGCTGTAGAGAATAAAACATTGTGCATGCTACAACATGTTGATTATCATTACTTGAAACCAGGAGGTGTAATTCTTAATTTATTTGAAGCTGTGATTAGACTGAACCCTAAACTAAAGGAGACAATACTGATTTTTAGGTAGATATAATTTCTCTTGGTCAGAGAAGAGCAACAAAAAAAAAAAATTCCAGACTTAGAATCATAGAATAGAATCATAGAACATCAGGGTTGGGAGGGAACTCAGGAGGTCATCTAGTCCAACTCCTTGCTCAAAGCAGGACCAATCCCCAATTAAATCATCCCAGCCAGGGCTTTGTCAAGCCTGACCTTAAAAACTTCTAAGGAAGGAGATTCTACCACCTCCCTAGGTAACGCATTCCAGTGTTTCACCACCCTCCGAGTGAAAGTTTTTCCTAATATCCAACCTAAACCTCCCCCACTGCAACTTGAGACCATTACTCCTTGTCCTGTCATTTTCTACCACTGAGAATAGTCTAGAACCAACCTCTTTGGAACCACCTCTCAGGTAGTTGAAAGCAGCTATAAAATCCCCCCTCATTCTTCTCTTCTGCAGACTAAACAATCCCACTTCCCTCAGCCTCTCCTCATAAGTCATGTGTTCCAGACCCCTAATCATTTTTGTTGCCCTTCGCTGGACTCTCTTCAATTTTTCCACATCCTTCTTGTAGTGTGGGGCCCAAAACTGGACACAGTACTCCAGATGAGGCCTTACCAATGTCAAATAGAGGGGAATGATCACGTCCCTCGATTTGCTGGCTATGCCCCTACTTATACATCCCAAAATGCCACTGGCCGCCTTGGCAACAAGGGCACACTATTGACTCATATCCAGCTTCTCGTCCACTGTCACCCCTAGGTCCTTTTCTGCAGAACTGCTGCCTAGCCATTCGGTCCCTAATCTGTAGCAGTGCATTGGATTCTTCCGTCCTAAGTGCAGGACCCTGCACTTATCCTTGTTGAACCTCATCAGATTTCTTTTGGCCCAATCCTCCAGTTTGTCTAGATCCCTCTGTATCCTATCGCTACCTGCCACTGTATCTACCACTCCTCCTAGTTTAGTATCATCCACAAATTTGCTGAGAGTGCAATCCACACCATCCTCCAGATCATTTATGAAGATATTGAACAAAACCGGCCCCAAGACCGACCCTTGGGGCACTCCACTTGATACCGGCTGCCATCTAGACATGGAGCCATTGATCACTACCCGTTGAGCCTGACAATCTAGCCAACTTTCTACCCGCCTTGTAGTGCATTCATCCAGCCCATACTTCTTTAACTTGCTGACAGGAATACTGTGGGAGACTGTGTCAAAAGCTTAGCTTCAAAGATTTAATTTTTGAAGAAAGATTGAGAGGCTTATTAATGGAAAGAAAAATTTTACAGTCACTTAAGCAAAGTTTTTTAACTTATGAAGAGTGTGGTTATCATTCAAATGAACCCTTTATACTTGCAAGGAAGAGAAAAGGAAAGGGTTGGATTAGAAAAGATTAAAGAATAGAGAGCAAAAAGAGACCAAGTGAAACATTTTACATGTAGAATAATAAACATATGGAATAAATTACTGGAAAGGTTATTGAAGCATGAAGCATTGATGGATTCAAAAAGGCATCAAGTTGAGCTTCTGAGGACAGAAAGATATGGGGAATAAATCGTCCATTAGAAGTGAGGAAAGCACAGATAAGGTACAATGAGCAAAGTTCTTTTTTTGTAATCTAAAGGTTTATGTTCTCATATAAAAATAAGAAAAATATGAATTAAAATAATTTCTCTTAAAATATATCCTTGAGGGAAGAGGGCCAGATTGTAACCTCTGATGCATGTGTAAGCAGGGGAATGGTCCCGCTATTGTGGGGAATTTTCCTGGCTTCTTAACTACCCCAGTGAAATGGGCTAGCAGAAGGATCTGAGTCCTTGCTCCCACTTCCTTTACCCAGAGGCCCCCTCGAGGACTCCCCTTCCACTCTCCTTTTTGTCTGGCAGAGTCCTCGTAACCCTAACAAGGCTGGGCCCAGGATTCCTGGGGGGGCTCGACCCTCAACCCTGCTGTGGTCACCTAGGACAGGGGCTAGGGTGTCCCCACTCTGGGGTACTCTCTCTGCACTGGGCACTTCCCTGATCCACTGATCATTACATACAATTTAAAGCAAATACAAGTTGTTTAATCAACAATTAATTTAAAAAAAGAATAAGGAAAAATGGGAAAGGTTAAAGGAAAAGACTTCATTCTGCTCTGTGGCCGGGAACATTACAAACAGTGTCTCCAGAACATGAGGGCAGTTCACTGTCTGTTTCTTGTAGGTCCCAGGCCTTCCTCTCAGGCCCTGGCTGTGCTGCAGGGATGCTGTAGGCTGGACACTTGCTCTGGTGGTGGCCACACACCTCCGGGCTTTGTGGTGGGACCCTTCTTCTCAAGCGTCAGCCCCCCATCAGGGTAAGATCCCTCTCCCAGTCGGGCCTGCAAGGACCCTTGGCTGTGGGTGTCTTTCTGTGCTGGGCCCTTTGCCCAGAAACCTGTCTTGGCTGGCCCCAATTGCTCAGTGCACCTGGCTCCAGACTGCTCCAGCTCCAACTCCAGCCCCAGTTCCACTGTTCTAGCTCCGGCTTCACTCTGCCTCAACGCCGATGCTGTTGCTCTGCCTCTAGCCCCCTGAGCTGCTTCTCTGGCCCCTCTGGCTCTGTGATTGCAGCCCTGCTCCCAGCACAGGGTCTCTTCTCCTTGGGCTGTGTCCCTGACTTTGGGGCTGCAGCTCTGCTGTCACCACAGCTTTCTGAGCTGCTTTTCTGGCCCCTCTGGCTGGCCTGGCTCTCCTCCCTAGCTCAGCTTGAGCCCCTGTTCTCTCCTTAGCTTGGCCCCAGTCTGTCTGACCCAGCCAAATCCAGCTCACACAGAGGACGGGACCCACCCTGGCCTCCTGACTCCCTGATTAGCCCGCCTGTCCTGTCAATCAGGCTGAACTGTAGAATTGGCCTCACCCCATTGCCCCTGGGGACTGTCAGTCTCAGGGTCCTGATTTCCCATTGACCCTTCCCCTTTCTTTTAGTACTGGGAGCTAGCCAACCAAAACAGCCCCACGGAATGGTAATAAGGGGACCCTTTACACATGGCATGCACACCAGACATACTCACATATGCACAAGGTGGCTATGTATGTAGGAAAATAAGAGTTTGGCAGTGAGAAGCTTACAGAAAGCTTCTGTTTTCATGTGTGATGGTATGCAAGATCTTAATCCTTAGCGGGGAAAAGGCCGAATTTCCATGCATTAGGACATCCCAAGTTATGGTGCCAGGTGATGAAGTTTTCTAAATGTCCATTGAAACTGGTTTAAAAAAGCAAAATTGTTCCCAGTCACTGTAGCTTTTCTTTGTACTTTCCCTGAATATATATAATCATTTTTTGTCCCTTCTTGAACACGCTGTGTCAGTTTGGTCTAGTATTACCTGGAAGGCAATTATGTATATATGGAGATGCCATGTGTGAACAGTTTCCTGGGATCCTATGTGTCAAATATTGGTGAAAGAAAATTCTCTGGAATGTTGTTTTTTGTTTTTGTTTTTTTTTCCCTTCCATGGTACAATGGTGTTTGTTAAGAAGTTAACATTTGCCAACAGCTATAACACAATTACCACAATTCTCTAGTTGGAGTGTACTGGAAAACTGGGGTGTCTCAAATACTGCTGTGTGATAATTATGGGAAATTCAAACTTTGAATGGTAGCCACTAGAAGATATATTCATTAAATGGCACATTTTATTGTAGATTTTTTGTATTCTTCATTCAAGAAAACAATTTGTGTGTTTCTGTTTAGTGGAGACAGGTTTGATATGTGGAACTGTCATAAATATAAAGGGAAGGGTAACAACCTTTATGTATGCAATAATATAAAATCCCTCTAGGCCAGAGGACCAAAAATCACTTACTTGTAAAGTGTTAATCAGTTCAATTAACCTGGTTGGCACCTGACCAGAAGGATCAATGGGGAAAGAAGGTACTTTCAAATCGGGGCGGGGGAAGATTTTGTTTGTGCTCTTTTGTGTGTATTCCCTCTTGAGACAATGAAAGAGACCAAGCAGGTAATCCAGGTCCTACTGAAATGATACATCTAAAATTACAGAAATTGTAAGTAATAGCAAGACAATGCATTTGATTATCTTTTGTTGTAGCTTGTGAATTTTCTCTATGCCAAGAGGAAGGTTTATTCCTGTTTTGTAACTTTGAAGTTGAGCCTAGAGGGGAATCCTCTGTGTTTTAAATCTTTATTACCCTGTAAAATTACTTTCCATCCTGATTTTACAGAGGTGTTTGTTATATATAAAAAAAGTAAGTTCTTCTTTTAAGAACCTGATTGGTTTTTAATGTCCTAAAAACCCAAGAGTCTGGTCTTTGGTCATCTTGTTGACCTATTTGGTTGGTATATTATTCTCAAGCCTCCCCAGGAAAGGGGGTGAAGAGGCTGGGGGGTATTTTGGGGGGGGAATAGGGCTCCAAGTGGCCCCTCCCTGAATGTTTGTTTAAATCACTTAGTGGTGGCAGCAATACCGTCCCAGGACAAGGAAAGGAATTTATGCCTAGGGGAAGTTTTTAACCTGAGATGGTGGAATATAAGCTTAGGGGGTCTTTCATGCAGGTCCCCACATCTGTACACCAGAGTTCAGAGTGGGAAGGCAACCCTGACAGGAACCCAAGTTTATTCTGGTGGTTTACCAATTTATACACTTGTTCATTTGCAAATTAATAAATAAGAACATTATATTACACAGTGCAATCCAGTTAGAAAGACGGGGTGGGAACTGTAAGAGGTACCACTGTGTATCTGTGGTGTAATTTTTCTTTTTACACATAGGTGAATTTCTTTTCATATCTTCCTTTTCGCCTCAGAATTAATTGTGTGTAAACCATTTGGCTAAATAGGATTATAATTAATTCACCCCTAACTATTAATTCGGTTAAGCAGTTTGTTAGTTATTATTGCTTTTATAGGGTTAAATTCATCCCTGTCCAGAAGGGTTACATGAGATCTATGGCACCAGTTAAGTCGTATTTATGCCATGTTGGGCCCTCCTTACGTGGGTGAATTTCACCCATTGGGGTGAAAGTTCTCTTTTCGTATTAAATCTTACTTTTTGAATCTCTTGGAAATAATGTTAACTTTTGGATCTCTTGGAAATAATGTTAAATAATGTTAACTTTTGTTCCAGGGCCAGATTCTGCCATCCTCACTCTCACTGTGTGTCAGTTTGTCCCATGAAATCCCTTTGATTTTAATGGGACTACGTATGGAATAAGTTGCTATTCAGTGTGAGTAAGGATGACTCACGTTGAATACATGACATGTTAGGATTTGCCAAGCAAAATGCTGCACACTTTTGGCTGCCACTGATTGCAACACTTGCAAGGCCCATAATGGCTTAGTTCATTCTCTGTTGAGGTGCCAAATGCCCTCCCCTCCCGCCCCCTTCACTTTTTCTATATTAGAATAGATTTTTATAATTAGTTGGAAAGAACAGTTTGCGTAGTCACTAGTTCTTGAGTTACTCGTTCCTTTGTTCCTTTTGCTTGATATTTCTGTTTAAGTTGATGCACATGTATATTTTTTTTACCAAACATGTTTTGGCCTTCAAGAGCAGGCCTCCACACCTGACTGCATTTTACAAGTGTGTACTTGACCGGGGCATGAAACCAAGTGTGATGAATTCCATCATGGTCTGCAGCAGACAGCATGTAAGGTTAGTTAATGAGTCTCTTCACCCTCCCTTCACTATTAGGGAGCCTGAAAACTGATCCTCAGTCACTGCAGAGATTTTCTTTCTTTTTGCTGTATCTTTATGCTAGTATGCAGCATTAGGCAATATCAGATACAATTAATGTCTTTCAGAGTTTGGTAGACAGTATCCACAAATGAAAAATAGGTTAAGCAGCACATAATACATAGACTGTTCAATAACTTCCATTCTCTGAGAACTTTCCAATGAGTTGAGATTAATACAAGTTGAGGTAAGAGTCTGGATAAGTATCTAGCAAGGAGTGGGTTCAGTCCACTTCTGCCCCCCCCCCCCCCCCAGCCGCTTCATATGTAAGCAAAGAAAATCATTAGCAAGAATCATTACAACATAATGGTTGTAATTTGCTCAATAGAGGGGACCCAAATTAGAAACCTTATGTAACATGTAAAATTGGTAAATATGTCTAGCACATTGTTGAATAGTTTGTTTATCCTTAGTTATGCAATGTTGCAGTTTACTGCTTCTGTGATATGGGCTGTAAAGTACAGAGAATTAGAAAGAAAAGGTAAAGTTCTTTTTATGTGCTTTCTTCACTGACCTCCCACAATGGAGGAGTCCAGTTAATGTGCCCTTGATACTGTTAGATTTTTATATGTTTTCTACAAAGAAAGTCTTCTGAAGATCCATACTCTACAGCAATTCCACGAGACCCATCTGACTTTTGTCTTGGTTACTATTCCCTCCAACATGGACCTGTAATATCAAATTCACGAGTCAAGGACTGCCGGAATTAAGATTGCATGTGCTTGGGAAAAACAAGAGGCTCCTCACTGATTCCAGGATCATCCCCTGGCTAAATTTCAAACTCCTGTTCCAAAGCATGATGGTGCTTGGGCCCATATTTAGGTGATGCTGTGGTCAGCATTGCAATGCTTAACTGAATTAGCAGCCTAGATATTTTCAAAAGTGATTTAGGCACTTTGGAGCCACACACTTGCTCATGACACTGATTGCTTCAAGATAAAAAACTGAAATCCTTAGTAATCATATCCACCAGAATCTCTCCACCACTTAGAAGATAGCTACACAGTCCCTGAAATCCAACCACCAGATAGTGATCAAAACAGCAGACAAAAGAGGGTGCCATTGTAGTTCTCCACCTTGATGACATTAACAAGCCCAACCAACAACTGTCTGATACCACCGAGTATAAAGAACTCAGTGAAGAGCCCACAACATAATTGACCCACTAATTTAAGAATATCAAATCCTTCCCCAAACAACTCCAGCAGAATCTTTGCAACCTCATCCCCCATGAACCCACCCCAGAGACCTTCTGTATGCTTCTCAAGATACACAGACAAAGAAACCCAGGCCCATCAGATCTGGCCATTGGACTCTTACTGAAGGAATAGCAGAACTCATAGAAACCACCCTCAAATCACTTACTGCACAAAGGGCCAGCTTCCTTCAGGACACAACTGACTTCCTCCAAAAACTTCACAACATTAACAACCTCCCTCAGAACACCATCCTTGCCTCCCTATACACCAAGATCCTTCACAATGATGGCATTGCCGTGTGCCTCCAATATCTTCAGATATTAGGTACACTCAGATATCCACCCCAAAACTTATCCATTTCATCTTCACCAATCACAATTTTACACTAACAACGAACACTTTGCCCAACCAAGGGAATGGCCATGGGTGTGAGGATGGTTCACCAATATGCCAGCCACATTGAAGATTTCTGGACAAATGCAGCACAATAGGCCACATTGAAGATTTCTGGACAAATGCAGCACAAAATCATTTATGTCCTTGATACATTTAATAGTATTTCATCCTCTGGACAAGCAACCTAAACTCCCTCATGGATTTCTACTACAATTTCAACAACCAGCATCCAGCCATCAAATATTTCTAGAACACTCTTGAGCCAGCATCAACTTCCTTGATGCCACAATCAGCTTCAACAATAGAACCCCTCAGAGAACTATACACAAGAAATCCATGGATCACCACACACAAGAGCCAGCAACCACACCAGACACACCAAAAAAGCTGTTGTCTGCATCCAGATACCATAGAATATGTTCTGAGGAGAAAGTCTGGAATGCATACCGTAACACACTTAAAACCGCCTTCACTGAACAAAGATGCTCCACTGGAGAAGTAGATCACATCATGGAATGGACCACCCAAATATCCTGAGAGATTCTGCTTCAATGGGGGGAGAGTGAAAAACCTCTGACTGCACTCCTTGTCACCTATCACTCCACACTGTAACCAAAAGAAACAGGGTATCATTAAATAATTTATAACCCATACTCTAACCCCCTCTTCTGGCCTTCAGACAATCCACCAACCTTGCCAAGCTCATGAGAACCAAGCTCCTCACAGACCAGGACCCACCAATTCAAAGTGTCACCTGAGCCAGCCAGAACAGATGGAAAACCTGCAGATATGTCTCCACTGCTCTGATGAACAATACTCCCCACAACATGTGTCCTGCACATTCCTATCACACCATGTTGTTACCTCAACAGTGCACTAAACGTCCCAACAACAACAACTATGTGGGTGAAACCAGACAATCACTGTGCTCTCGAATGAACTCGCATAGGAAAAATTATAAGTAACAAAAACAACATATGACCTGTGGGCAAACACTTTTCACAAAATAACTGTCTCTCAATCCTCATTCTCAGAGGAAACCTGCACAACACCTTCAAAGGATGAGTCTGGAAGCTTAAATTCACATTGGTAGACACTTAAAAATCATGAGTGTAATAAAGACTCTGAATGTATGGTTTATTACAACAATCTGTAAACTACTATCCCCTTCCCCTTTTTGTCCCATGGTTGTAAAGGTGTTAACAAGTCACTTCACCTTGAATGGTCTATAACTATTTATGCTAAGCAGTCTATTCCACCTTCTATTTAGCTCAGTACCTTTCCCAGACCTGAAGAAGAGCTCTGTGGAGATCAAAAGCTTGTCTCTCTCACCAACAGAAGTTGGTCTAGTAAAAGATATTATCTCACGCACCTCGTCTCTCTAATGGGAGTGTAAATCAGTTTAGCATTGCAATGTTGAGCATGGCAATGCCTAAATACATTTAAAAATCTAGGCCAAGAGCTCTTCAAACTGTGATTTTGTGATTTTTTTTTCTTTTGGTTATCAGTAAAGCTAGCTATCTTTCACTAACCACTTTCTTAGAAACAGTTGAGCTAGTTTGGCCAACAAAGAACAACAGAAGAACTTTCAGTGTAATGGGGGGACCAGGCATAGAGTTCAACTCAAATGGTTAAAGTTAGGCAAAGTTAAAATCAACTGAAAACAGGGACTTTTGAAAATATTAATAGAAATTAAATAGGCATCTTGTCAACTCTGCCAATAGCCTGTGGATTCCCTGATAATGTCTATATGAGCATAGTAGATAAAGGTTTTGCAAGTGGCTTTACTAATCAAAAATCTTGTTGTTTGGATATTATGGTGATATCCTTTTTTTAAGCTCTAAGGCCTGAGGCCATACTGATAGACCTATGTATGTAACTTCATACGATGTAATTTCAGACCCTAACCATGTACTTACTACATTATGATAGAAAACATTTCTGCAGAGGTTAAAATAAGGACACCTCTAAAAGAGCTGGACTTAATTTTTTTTTTAAATTACCTATTTATACTTTCCCTTTTGGAAATAGACGATGCATACACATAGTGTTAGATTACTAAATTGGGAAGTTAAATGCATTTTGGAAGTGTTTTGTCTCTCTTCAAAAATGTACATTATTTGCAGAGGCCACTCAAGACAGTGTGCCACCTCCATCTTAACCACCAGAGGCTGTACCACTTCCATCCCACAGGTTTTCATCAGAGAGGTTGAGGATTGAGGAGGATGGGGGGAGAGGGATTTTGAGCCTTCTGATGAGTTGGTGGTTATGACAGAAAGGGGCCGGGGGAATGAGCACGAGATCACAGTGCCACTCACTCAAGTTTGGGCCAGGTTCCTCTCCGTCATAACAGCTAATCCTCTGAAACAACAAAAAAAGATTAATATTTTTTAAAGAATCTTGAATATGTACAGTATCATTTGGACCCCAGTACCTATTGCTGTGTTGGAAAATGTCCCTCAATCATTCACCTTACTTTAAACTATCCTGTCTTCCACTCCCCTCTCTGGCCCTCTCCATACACAAGCAGTTATTGTTGGAAGACCATTTTAACAAAACTTAAAGTTCAAATTAAGCATCAGCTTAAATGGGAACACAGCTAAAACACAAACTATAAAACTACTCAAATTAAAATTGTCAGCAGGACACAACTTCAGACCATATCTGCTAAATTGCTACTTTCTGATTTCAAACTTTTGCTTAAAAAATTAAAAGCAATTATGATTTTTTTTATTAAAATGCAACCTGCAGCTACAAAGGTAAACTTGTTTAACTGAGTACTGTTGGGGATTTAACTAAAACCTGGTTATTTAAAACCCTTTTAATGTATGTTGCTGTATTCCCTGCTGTTAGAACCCTGCCTTAGAACTTAATTATCTCGATAACTACTATAAAATGCTATGATAAATTACAACAGGAAACAAAATACAACGTAATTTAGAAAAGGGTGTAAATGGATAAGTTTTGTTTGCTGGCTTATGTGAGCAGGGTCCGGTGAAAGCTCTTTGGGTTATGTTTGCCTTAATGACTTGAAAGGCCACTGTGTTATAGGATATGTAAGGCACATTGGGGAAAAAAAATGTACACCTGTTGAAATAATGTGCAAAGGTGCTCAGTATTGAATATAAGTTTTATTCCAGAATTCTGGGATAGGACCATCTTAGTGTGAGACTTAAAAATAGATTGCATGGTATCACATATCAGGGGGTAGCTGTGTTAGTCTGAATCCACAAAAACAAGGAGTCCAGTGACACCTTAAAGACTAACCGATGTATTTGAGCATAAGCTTTCGCGGGTAAAAACCTCCATGAATCTGAAGAAGTGAAGTTTTTACCCACGAAAGCTTATGCACAAATACATCGGTTAGTCTTTAAGGTGCCACCAGACTCCTTGTTTGTTTGTTTGTTTTTAAATAGATTGTATGCTTCCCTTGTTGTGCTGGCGGCAATGCATCATACAGCTTCTTGAGACCTGGAGCTGATATCTTGAAGATCATCTTTGAGATTTTCAGTGCTCAGGCCAGGAGTGATTACTTGGAAAGTTCCTAAGTGATCACAAGGATGGAATGTACTATGAAATATTGTAGAGAAACTTGAATAACCCATGTCTGCACTATGCCTATTCCCTGCAGGGTCTCCCAGACTCTCACTTCTATGAACAATGAAGTAACTGTGAAATTAATTACTCAAACAATAAGAAATTTCCCTTTAAAAAAAAAAGCCCTCGTCTGGTCTAATTTACTGAATTTACTGGGGCGCAGAAGAAAAAACCAGTGAAAGACAGTTGACAATGGCAATCAAGTCCTTGGATACCAGGGCCTGTCTCTCTTTAACTTGCCCAACAAGCTCAAGTAGTCATTTAACAGCTGCGGGATGGGATTACTGTTTTATTTATTTATTTGGCTTCAAAAATAATACTAACATTTAAACTGAATTTTGTCTTTAACCGTTATCCTTCTGTTTTCCTGGAAGTTCTGATATTCCCTCAATCTAACACAAATTGGAACAAGTGACAGGGGAAATATGCATTTAGTTGCTTCAGGAAGTCCTCACAAAAATCTTTTGGTCATAAAGTGCATCTCTACAAAGTAGCACTTTAAGGAGGAAAAAAAGTCTAGCACCAATCCTTATCCTAGTTATTCACAAGGACAGAATGCTACGCCCTAAACTTATTGTCTTGAAGATTATTACTTTAATATTTAATTACAATATTATCTGGAGGCCCCAATCAGATCCCCATTATGAGCACTGTGCATGTTCCAATGTCTAGAGTAACACTCCTCCTACTGGAAAGATCAGCCAATGTTTTTCATCATCTTAAGCCTTTATCCTGTGTTCCAATCTACTGTATTTCGACCCCTGTTGCCATGCAGTCTCACTGAATTAATTGGTGCTCCTCACAAGCTCAGGCTAATGCAGGGGTGGGCAAAATTTTTGGCCCACAAGCCACATCTGGGTGGGGAATTGGTATGCAGGGCCCTTAATGTAGGGCTGGGATGCGGGAGTGGATGCGGGGTGTGGGAGGGGGCTCAGGGCAGGGAGTTGGGGTGCAGGAGAGGTGCAGGGTGTGGCAGGGGGCTCAGGGCAGGGGGTTGGGGGCTCAGGACAGGGGGTTGGGGTGGAAGAGGGGTGCGACAGGGGGCTTAAGGCAGGGGGTTAGGGGAAATACGGAGGGGTTGTGGGGTGCAGGAGGGCTTTGGGGTGCAGGCTCTGGCCCAGCGCCGCTTACCTTGGGCGGCTACAGGGTGGCTGTGGCATGAAGCAGGGCTAAGGCAGGCTCTCTGCCTGCTCTGGCCCCGTGCCGCTCCTGGAAGTGGTCAGCATGTCTGGCAGTGGCTCCTGGGGTGGAGTGGGGCATGCAGGACTGCCACCTGCTGCCTTCGCCTGTGGGTACCACCCTGAAGCTCCCATTGGCTGTGGTTCCCCATATCCGGCCAATGGGAGCTGCGATCGTGATGTGATTTGAGATAGATTTGAATAGCCAGCAAAATACCTTTAAAACTTCTAAGGGTATGACTATACTATGGAATAAGGTCGAATTTATAGAAGTCGTTTTTTTAGAAATCGGTTTTATATATTCGAGTGTGTGTGTCCCCACAGAAAATGCTCTAAGTGCATTAACTCGGCGGAGTGCTTCCACAGTACTGAGGCTAGAGTCGACTTCCGGAGCGTTGCACTGTGGGTAGCTATCCCACAGTTCCCGCAGTCTCTGCTGCCCATTGGAATTCTGGGTTGAGATCCCAATGCCTGATGGGGCTAAAACATTGTCGCGGGTGGTTCTGGGTACATATCATCAGGCCCCCGTTCCCTCCCTCCCTCCGTGAAAGCAAGGGCAGACAATCGTTTCACGCCTTTTTTCCTGAGTTACCTGTGCAGACGCCATACCACGGCAAGCATGGAGCCCGCTCAGGTAACCGTCACCCTATGACTCCTGGGTGCTGGCAGACGCGGTACGGCTTTGCTACACAGTAGCAGCAACCCCTTGCCTTGTGGCAACAGACGGTACAGTACGACTGGTAGCCGTCATCGTCATGTCCGAGGTGCTCCTGGCCACGTCGGCTGGGAGCGCCTGGGCAGACATGGGCGCAGGGACTAAATTTGGAGTGACTTGACCAGGTCATTCTCTTTAGTCCTGCAGTCAGTCCTACTGAACCATCTTATGGTGAGCGGGCAGGCGATACGGACTGCTAGCAGTCGTACTGTACCATCTTCTGCCAGGCAGGCAAGAGATGAGGATGGCGAGCAGTCGTACTGTACCATCTTCTGTCGAGCAGCCATGAGATGTGGATGGCATGCAGTCCTTCTGCACCGTCTGCTGCCAGCCAAAGATGTAAAAGATAGATGGAGTGGATCAAAACAAGAAATAGACCAGATTTGTTTTGTACTCATTTGCTTCCCCCCCTCCCCTGTCTAGGGGACTCATTCTTCTAGGTCACACTGCAGTCACTCACAGAGAAGGTGCAGCGAGGTAAATTTAGCCATGTATCAATCAGAGGCCAGGCTAACCTTCTTGTTCCAATAAGAACGATAACTTAGGTGCACCATTTCTTATTGGAACCCTCTGTGAAGTCCTGCCTGAAATACTCCTTGATGTAAAGACACCCCCTTTGTTGATTTTAGCTCCCTGAAGCCAACCCTGTAAGCCGTGTCCTCAGTCGCCCCTCCCTGCGTCAGAGCAACGGCAAACAATCGGGCATCTGAGAGTGCTGTCCAGAGCGGTCACAATGGAGCACTCTGGGATAGCTCCTGGAGGCCAATACCATCGAATTGTGTCCACAGTACCCCAAATTCGAGCTGGCAAGGTCGATTTAAGCGCTAATCCACTTGTCAGGGGTGGAGTAAGGAAATTGATTTTAAGAGCCCTTTAAGTCGAAATAAAGGGCTTAATTGTGTGGACGGGTGCAGGTTTACATCGATTTAACGCTGCTAAATTCGACCTAAAATCCTAGTGTAGACCAGGGCTAAGCAGCATAAATGATGACACATCAGTCTGGGTGGTTTTTCCCAATGACATGGTCCATACCTCTCTAGTAACTGGGGCCGCAGGGACGTGGGGCTGGCCGCTTCCGGGAGCAGCGCGGGGCTAGGGCAGGCAGGGAGCCTGCCTTAGCCCCACTGCGCTATGGGGCTGGCAATCCTGTGGGCTGGATTTAAAGCCCTGATGGGCTGGATCCGACCCGTGGACCATAGTTTGCCCTTCCTGGGCTAGTGGATTGAATTACAGTATTGGGACCTAAGTTTTGAGCCAGTGCCATTCCAATTTTAGACAGAAAGGAATGCTATTTGTTAGGCAAAAGCAAATCACTTCACTTGAACCTATGACCAGGCAATGCTCAAGATAAAACTTCCAAATGTGAATGCTTAAAGTTAGTTATAAATTTTGACTTCAACACCATTGTGGCCAGAACCCTAGATTGCCTGATTTGGCTTCCTAAGCAGGGATTTCCACTAGCTAGAGTGGTTTGGACCATGTCATTGGGAAAAACACCCAGACTGTCTCATCATTTATATTGCTTAGAAGTTTTAAAGGTATTTTTCTGGCTATTCAAATCGATCTCAAATCACAGTACAGATCAATTCCAGCATAGTTTAGTTCTGATGGTAATTAATTTCAGCCCAGAATCTACCATTCTTCTACATCCTGTTGAGGTAATCAATCATCATGGTAAAGCAAGAGAAATTCAATCCATCACTGCTGGATTCTGATAGAGGACTATGGGGAGGGTGCAAGTCATCTTCCCAGCAGTAATCAAACAGCTGTGATACATGCCACTTTAAGCTTGTATCGTCATATAATAGATGATTTTCCTCTACACATGCGCTTGCTTCAAAATCTTCAGGCAGATGGACTCTGTTGCAAAGGTTTCATTTTGTGGAATTTAAGGCTCTGAACTGGTTATTGACAAATACTACATCATCAGTTCCAGTTGAAAACACAGACTAATAAATAGAACATTGGCACTAATCCTTTTTTAATCGGCCTTAAAATGGTAATTTCAGATAGATGAGGGCGTAGGGAATAGTTTTTTTTTTACTCAAAGTGGTACTAAAAATACCAGTGATATGTGTACACAACCCAAGGATGAAATTAAAGAGCATTTGGTGTGTATGGTGGCTGAAGCATACAATAGAAAAACTGAGGTCACAATTGTAGTGGGACCCAAAAACTTCTTGAGCCTATCCTTTCAGTTCCAAAATAACCTTTTTTTAAAAATTTTTTTAAGGATACCCAGGATATTTAATCAAAGAAAAAAAGTGAAGTTAATATATTGTAAGATTTAAAGTGCTGGTTAAAATCGTACACTGGTGAGGTGGAGCCTCAGAGCTCTCCCTGCTAAATTCAATTACCTATCTTATCTACCTTCAGTATGGTTGGTAACATGCAGGTCTGCACTGACATTTAGAGAATCTAAAGGACACATTAATTCTTCGGTTGTGCTGAAGTTTCTTATAAAGCACTGATTTGGCTGGCTGTTAGGAAAATGTAAATGTCTAGGTTTAAAATAATACTGAACAAATATTTGTTAAAATATGTGATGCTTTCAAACAGTATTCCCTAGCACTGAAATACTGCCAAAATAATAATAATAATAATACAGAAGTTAAAGTAGTGCTTTTGTCTGTGTAAACAGAGTTATGCAAATATTGTATAAGCCTTACTGAATGTCGTTAGCCTGCAAACATCAATCTCAATCTATTTTGAAGCTCAGTTAGCTAAGCCATGAAACAGTATGCCTGGATCATGTAACCAGAATGCAAGTACTTTAGCTGAGCTATTTGAAGTTTCCTAACTCGAACCTCCTGGGATTTAGGAAGGAAGAATGTGTGACAGCTTTTATAAACAATAAAGGTGATGTAAATTAATCAATTAAAGCTGGAAAGTAGTTTTACTGAAAGCCAGGTGCAAGCCTAATGCCACGTCAAAGGTTACCTGTAATGTATGCAAAGTATTGTAGATTCTTCATTTTACAAAGTCTTCATGATTCATTTTCAATCTGTTATATAAAAGCATTTCAAGATTGATTTTCATGATCATAAAGTTAGATCTCCAAAGTTAGAACGCCAAGTCTAATTTTAATTTTACGAAGTTTTCTTGTGTAATTCAAGCTTTAACCTATCAATGTGAGGTATTGTTTCCTGTTAGTTTGTCAGCAGTCAGTCTGAACTTTGAGTATATTTTCAAACATATAATACATTTAAACTCTAGATAATACAGTGAAATATAGAGGTGCACAACTCCCATTTTTGGGTTTCTCAAAATGGGATTCATTTTACAGTGTGTAATCCTGTTGCAGGTTGTATTTTTAGATGTGGTAGATGTCTGCAATTTGGAAGTGATAGTTCTGTGGTGTGAGCAAATATACAACAAAGGTAAAGGTGATTGCATCTTAAAGGTCAGCTACTGCATCACTTTAAAAGGTCACCGTGCACCTAACATTTGAAGGTAAAATATCATGGTTCGTTGGTTATTTTAATCCAGTTCTTAGTAGACATGTTTCCATATCTCAAAAAAGAATCACAATTATCTTTAATTGGCACCACATTTGGTGGCCTTTGTGGATAGGTGAAGGATTGACTGAGACTTTGATAGGCAAGAATTGAAGATTTTCACATCAAGAGTTGGTCCCTAAAGCTAGTGTGGAGCAAGGTCCATGGTGGGACATTGGCACCAACAGCACAATCTCCCTGCAAAGCTGCATCTGTTCTCGTAATGAAGTACTTCATGCTTCAGAACTATTAACCTGGTACTTTTCATGTGCACACTATTCACTAGCAAATTAAACTAATCAAATCAAAAGTACACTATAGATATATGTATCAACAGGGCAATGAGGTTGTCCTTCCAGGATCCTGTGGAACTCTTTGCCAGAGGATGTTGTGAAGGCCAAGACTATAACAGGGTTCAGAAAAGAACCAAATAAGGAGGATAGTCCATCAATGGCTGTTAGCCAGGAGGGGCAGCGATGCAAAACTATGCTCTGAAGTGTCTCTAGCCTTTGTTGGCCAGAAGCTGGGAATGGGCATCAGGGGATGGATTACCTGTCCTGTTCATTCCCTGTGAAGCACCTAGCCTTGGCCACTGTCAAAAGAGATGATACTGGGCTAAATGGACTATTGGTCTGACCCAATATGGCTGTTCTTATGTTCATTCAATTATCCCGTGGTCGGTGGGTATTATAGGCAAGGGTAGGCCATGCCTTCCCAAACAGCCTAGTGTGGCCCCACCCATACTCTGCTCCCAGGCTAGGTCCCCTCCTGTGGTTACCAGAGCACTCACTGCTCTGCCTTGGCTGTCCCAGACTTGCTGGGGCTGGCTAGTCTGCCTCCCACAGCGGCTGGTGCTGGGGCTGTGTTGCCCAGCGCCCCGGCGCCGGGAGCTCAGCTGTGTGGAGCCCCGGGGCCAGTGCCTAACCCCCTGGCCACCCAGCAGTGGGGCTGCTCTGGGCTCCTGAGGGGGAGGAGGGCAGATGGGGAGGAGCAGGGCGTTGGGCACAGGGGGAGGTGTTAGCCTTCCCCAACAGCCGGGTCAGTAGCCGTCCATGAATTATCCCATAGCCTACCCAAAACAACAAAACCCTGGCTGAGTGACTTCTAATGGAACAATTAAAAGCCTGAAGGGTATGCTGAAATATGCATCCTCTGAGGATTCTGAAAGTGAATGTTGCACACACTCCACTGTTTCACTTTACTATAAAGAGAGAGTGGGAGTTCCCAGGAAGAATGACATGCTGTAGGCGTGCCAGGCAATTACCATATAAAAAGCTGTTTTAAGGTTTGCTTTGCATTATGTAGAATGTTGCTAAATTGAACCTCAATATGCCAGATGAGTATTCTTAGTCATTTGTACATACACTCTTAGTTATTCATGGAGAATTATCAGTGTATTGAGCAACATAGTTCTAGGATAGAATTCATGCACAGAAAAGAAAAACTTTATCTAAAATTTATTTTAAAAGATTTCAATAGAGGTAATTTTGGGGAGGGGTGAGTAGTGAATGCCTGCAGCAATTGAAATCTGCACTAGTGCAGCAGTTAGTAGAATAGATTCAGCATAAAGGGGATAGGCAACTTGACATGTGGTGGTAGTTTTTAGGTTCATTATAAGTTTGCACACTGCCTTCTATATCCTTACTACTTTCCTCCCACTTTTTAAAAAACTGTAATATACTTGTTGCAGGCTATTCCATTCTTAGCCTCTGTTTATGGGCCTTAGTCTAAGTATTCTCTTTCTGTTGTATGAAAAACTAGTTAATTGTATGTTGTGATTTCTTTTTAATGTGAATATAAAGTCACATTGTACAGTACAACAGAATATTGAAATGAAACCAAATAGTTTATAAAAGGAGAAGACAAGGGAGAATGGCTTGGACATATGGAAAGGAAACAAGAAGCTAATCAGAACACCTTCTGGTTTACAAATTCAGGAGCTTACTAAAGCGACTGTATAAAGAATAAATTTTAGGGCTATTGATTAATCACAGTTAACTCACACGTTTAATTTAAAAAAAAAATTGATCGCGATTAAGCACAGTTTTTAAATCACAGTGTTAAACAATAGACTAACAACTGAAATTTATTAAACATCTGTGGATGTTTTTCTGTGTTTTCAGATATAATTCATTTCAGTTACAACACAGAAGACAAAGTGCTCACTTTATATTATTTTTATTACAAATATTTGCATTGTAAAAATGACAAACAAAATAAATAGTATATTTCAGTTCACCTCATACAAGTACCATAGTGCAATCTCTTTATTGTGAAAGTGCAGTTTACAAATATAGATTTTTTGGGGGGGTTACATAACTGCACTCAATAACAAAACAATGTAAAATATTAGAGCCTACAAGTCCAACTTCTTGTTTAGCCAATCACAAAGAGAAATAAGTTTGTTTACATTTTATGTTGTGTGATTTAAGAACACTTTCACTACAGATTTGATAAAACACAAAGAAGGTTCCAAAATCAGATTTCTAAAGATAGCTAAAGCACTCAACCCAAGGTTTACGAATCTGAAGTGCCTTCCAAAATCTGAGAGGGATGAGATGTGAAGCATACTTTCTGAAGTCTTAAAAAAGCAACACTCTTATCCAGAAACTACAGAACCTAAACCACCAAAAAAGAAAATCAACCTTCTGCTGGTAGCATCTGATTCTGATTATGAGAATGAACATGCTTTGGTCCGCACTGCTTTGGATTGTTATCTAGCAGAATCCTTCATCAGCATACTACAATAGCAAATACAGTAACATACGAAGGACTCATAACATTTGACAATAATGAAATAGACCAAGGTGTGTGTGTGTGTGTGTATGATATAAACATATATCATGTAGATATACATACAGAGAGAGAGGAATATATGATAGACAGAGAGGTGGATATGATCATTACAAAGCAAAATGAGTTATTAGTTATGAACATTTTGTGGTAATTGTCAGATTTGTATCTGCTCTCTGAAGATGCAGAGCAGTTTTGTTAGAGCAGGGGATTATGGTAGTGGTACTTCTCCAACTTCCCTCATTGTGACAGGTTTCAGAATAGCAGCCGTGTTAGTCTGTATCCGCAAGGTGCCACAAGTCCTCCTTTTTTTTCCCTCATTGTGTATCCCACAAGGGATTTAGAATAAATCTTAGCAGTGAATAAATGATACTGATACTTTAGTGGCCTTCAGAATACATATTTAGCTCTCACTCTGCTTTAATTCTAGCCTTCTTCTGGCTCCTTGGCATGTAATTACAATCATACCATCTGAAAGTCCCTACCACACTCGTAGTGTGGTAGGCGTAAGATTAGCTAAACAAGAAGTAGGACTGAGGGGGTCAGAGCCTGAGTTGGGCAACCTGAAACTGCCTTACATGTCACCTGTGAGTTTGGCCTGTGGAGTGAATTTGTTTTGCGTGGATGTTGTCTGTCACATGTAACTATTTCTGTTGAAAGCTTATTTTAAAATATTAATTTAAAAACAAAATAAAAATGTTAAGTGTCACAAATTTCTTAGTGGCAGCAGGAGCAGTAGGCTTACAACTTTCCCAGTTCCTTAGTAGGCTGGGTGAAGTGGGTAAATTTAAGGGCCACTATCCATAGGTGTGCTGGCTATATCATATGAGACTGTGGTGAATGAGGTGTTTTTGGCCACAGTAAAGACACACTGAATCTGTTTTCATGCCACAGAACCATGGGCTTTGCTGTGAGGATTCCTTCAGACTGACAGTGTGCCAGTCTACAGCTGCGATCTTTCCTCTTATGGTCTATGAAATCTTCATGATCAAAAGGGTGGGTTATATTTCAGAAAATGCCTCTTCCCTCTTAGAGTCCCTACCCCAGCACGAATGCTGGAAGCTTTAATAGCTAGTTAATGACGGCTCAGGCATGAACCTGGCCCTACATCAGTTACCTTTATGCAAAGAAACAGTAGCAAGAGATGCTACCTAAGAGGCAAATACCTATAGGGTCCAGTTGGCTTCCAGCACTGGGCTCTAGAGAAAGTCTGAGGATGTGTCCTACATCATAAAGAACACACATTGCCTCACTAAAAAAAAAAACAGAGGTCACTATGAGTTCTCTTGGCTCTGCATTCTGTATCTCAAGAGAAAAGAATGCCTGGTTGTGGATTGGTTTCAGAGTAACAGCCGTGTTAGTCTGTATTCGCAAAAAGAAAAGGAGTACTTGTGGCACCTTAGAGACTAACCAATTTATTTGAGCATGAGCTTTCGTGAGCTACAGCTCACTTCATCAGATGCATACCGTGGAAACTGCAGCAGACTTTATATACACACAGATCATGAAACAATACCTCCTCTCACCCCACTGTCCTGCTGGTAATAGCTTATCTAAAGTGATCATCAAGTTGGGCCATTTCCAGCACAAATCCAGGTTTTCTCACCCTCCACCCCCCCACACACAAACTCACTCTCCTGCTGGTAATAGCCCATCCAAAGTGACAACTCTCTACACAATGTGCATGATAATCAAGGCGGGCCATGTCCACATGGCCATGTGCTGGACATGGCCCACCTTGATTACCATGTACATTGTAGGGAGAGTGGTCACTTTGGATGAGCTATTACCAGCAGGAGAGTGAGTTTGTGTGTGTGTTTTTTGGAAGGGGGTGAGAGAACCTGGATTTGTGCAGGAAATGGCCCACCTTGATTATCATGCACATTGTGTAGAGAGTTGTCACTTTGGATGGGCTATTACCAGCAGGAGAGTGAGTTTGTGTGTGGGGGGTGGAGGGTGAGAAAACCTGGATTTGTGCTGGAAATGGCCCAACTTGATGATCACTTTAGATTAGCTATTACCAGCAGGACAGTGGGGTGGGAGGAGGTATTGTTTCATGATCTGTGTGTATTATAAAGTCTGGTGCAGTTTCCACAGCATGCATCCGATGAAGTGAGCTGTAGCTCACGAAAGCTCATGCTCAAATAAATTGGTTAGTCTCTAAGGTGCCACAAGTACTCCTTTTCTTTTTGGTTGTGGATTGGTTTTATGGGGGCTGATATTGCCTCCTCAATAACAGCAGAGGCTGAAGAGTCGGAATCTCCCTTTCTGGAAGCATCAAAGAACTTAGAATAGTTCCAGACTGTGTAGCCACCCAGTCACTTCCTGGAGCCATCCAGAATCTGCCTGTGAGAGGTAGCCTAGGGAATTTTTACCCCGGAGGGCTTCTGGTCACCTCAAACACATGGTTATTGAGCACTGGACATTGTTTCAGTGGGGCTACAAGAAAAGGTTGACAAAAATCTTCCAAATTGCTGCCTACCCTCTCCCCCAGAAAAGATTCTCAAGTTCCCTATAATCAGGAGGAAAATTGCAAGGAATGGAACTGCAAGGAAGCCAGTCTCTGCTGCCAAAAAAGGAAAAGATATTTCCTGATAATCATATTGACGAGAGTTCTTTCTCACCTTGGAGCAAGATCCTGAATGAGTATCTAGTCAAAACAAATGACAAGATGATCATACTGAGACCCACTATGTCTCTTCTAAGGGAAAGTTATTAGTGATCTGTACTGGACCTTCCAGGCACTTATACAGAAGGAAACTTTTCCAAGTACTGGAAGTATCTCAGATTTGTTTTCAGGGAACAGCATCCCCAATATCATGTATTGCCTCTTGTGTTTCTGCTGTAATTAAAGAGAAAATTTAACTTGAAATTTCCAAGTCATTATATAATGAGTGTTTTTATTGCCTTCAGCTCAAAAACAGACATACACAAATAGCAATTGGTTTTCCACTTACTGTCTCCAAGCTTCAGCTATTAGTCATCATATGGCAGTTTTACTGAGGACTCTCCTGTTACTCATACCAGTAACTTGACAAAGTAAATACAAACAAAAAATAAGGGGGGGGGGAACCACATCCAGACTACAAAGTGAACTTAAATCCAGATAGAATTATCAGGCAAACTTTTGCGTGGTAGTTTAATTTCAACTGTTTAGTTTCATCCATTTTGATCCCCTACATATATATTCTTTCAAATCCCCTTCTCCCATGATGAAGTGAAGTCTGGATATAATGGATAAAAATGTAAGAGCACAGACAAGTCTATTATACTCAGCATTCACTTCAGGTGCCATTGTAACTAGTATTCCTAAGGGTTCGCTTACATGAAAGGCATGAATGCCTTGGGCTGACATGTTGGCTATAAAGGAATACAAAGAACTGTCAGCAATTATATGTAGAAGGTGAAATTTGATGGAGGTTGCTGGAAAAGGAAGATATACTATATATATGATTATTTTTGACTGTTAAAAGAAATGGTTTGATGCTAAGTCATGTCTGTGATACTAAAGAATCCTGTTCCTCACTATCATAAGTTGAAGGCAATTATGTTGTTGGTGGCATGGAGGTGTGGTTCATTTGTTTCCTTAACTTTTAAAAAACATGTATCATCTTACTTTAGATGCATTGCATAGTGCTACTATAATTAGATGATACAGGCTTATTATGGCTCTCTATGTCTGAATATTACAGTATCTTGATAGTTTCAAATAGCTTTGCATTGCGTACTGTTCACTGCAAACCATCAGGGAATACTTCAGTGTATATTGTGAAGAGATTATGGTGTTCACTGTGTTGAATGACTGCCCTTGATCTGGCAGTATTGTGCTGACCAGTCCCTCATATCTTTTCATGCTTCATACTAATTAATTTCTCTAATGGAAAATAGTTAAAAACAACTTTAAAGGACATTTTATTGAAAATAAAGCATTAGAAAGTACTTTTGGCTTGTCAATTTATTTCCAAGATCTAGCCTCTAGCAAATCTTTATGGCTGGGTTAGAAAGCCCACAAATGGGTTTATAGTAGAAATGCTGACAAGCCTTAAATGACAGCAGCGCATAGACTGCTGCTATAACACAGTATTACTCCTGGGGGAATTCTGCACCACTGCAGCACAGCAGAAAAATGCCCCCATCTGCAGATTCTCTTTACTTCCTTGCAGAAAGTGGTTTCTGTGGGGAGGCAAAGAAAAGCTGCACTGGTGCTAACTCACCCCTCCCTGGCAGCTCAGGGGCATCTGTTTGGGTAGCCGGGGAGAGGTAAATTACTAGGGGGAGGGGAGTCTGGGGATGTCGTAGCTGCCCAGGGATATTTCCAGCTGGGTTGGGAGGGAGGAGGAGAACAGAAATGGAATTCCTCCTCCCCACACAGAGTAGGGGCTGGGTCAGATCAATTCCCAGAAACTTCCCCTAATTGCAGGAAGCTCTGCTCCACAACGGGGGGAGGAGGAGGGTGGAAGGGAAATGCTGGAGGGGCAGTGGGGTGAAGGGGGTCTGCATGCATGAGGGTTGGGTGCAGGACAGGAAGAGAAGCTCCCCTTCCCCTGCACCCAGAACCCCTCCCTAATGCATCAGGAGCCTCCTTCACCTGGACCCCTACCCCACTGAGCCCCAACCAGCTGCACCCTGATGTCCCCCTACCAAGCCCCACTCCCCCAGCCTCCCCCTCCCCACTACTCAGAGCCCTAACCACCTTCACCTGGACTCCCCTGCAGAGTCCCATTCCACCTGCATTCAGAATCCTTCACTTGAGCCCCTGTGCATCTAGATCCCTCCCTGCACCCAGAGCCGCCCACCGAGCTGCCTGCCTGAACACAGCAACTGAACCTCTGTGCTCTGCTGCTTGTCTTATATAGGACCGTTCTGGTCCCGGATTGGCTGCTCATCTGCAGCCACTCTCGACTGTCTGGGCTTGTCTACACTACAAAATTAAGTTGACTTTATCTAATTCAACCTCGAGCCCCCGAATTAACGAAATTGATTGTGCATGGCCACATGCTCATTGTCTTGATGGAGTGTTTTGGGAGGTTTGTGCAATGCCTCATGAGACCAAAACATTGTCACAGGGGAGAATGGAAACATTGCATAGGCATCCTGTGATGCACTGTGCTCCTTCCCTCATATCAACGGCAAACAACCCAGTGGTTTTTGCTCCTTAAAAACACTGCACGTACGCTGTAACCCCAGAAGCATGGAGCCTGCTCAGTTGTGCACTCTTGCTGTGAGCATCTCAAACAGCTTATGTCTTCTTCTGCAGTGTTTCCAGAGCCAAAGTAGGGGCCGCTGCACAGAACATAGCGATGTCCTGCAAGCAATCCTGCAGCAAGTCATTGAAAAAAACAATTCATAGTAGCTGCTGGTAGTCACAGAGCAGCTGCCCTCTGTTGAGTCTGGTCCCATGAAACAAGCACTGACTGGTGAGACAGCATCGTTTTTCAGGTATGGGATGACAAGCGATGTCTGCAGAAGTTTCAAATCCAGAAGGCCACCTTCCAGGAACTTTGTGCAGAACTTTCCCTGGCCTGTAGTTCAGCAACACAAAAATGAGAGCTGCTCTGACAGTGGAGAAGAAAGTGGCGATCACTGTTTGGAAGCTGGCAATGCCAGATGGTTACTGGTCAGTGGGGAATCAATTTGGAGTACGTAAATCAACTGTGGGAGCTGCTGTGCGCCAAGCGTGCAGGGCCACTAATCGACTTGTGCTACGAAGGGTAGTGAGTCTAGGAAATATGTAGGACATGGTGAATGGTTTTGCTGCGATGGGGATCCCTAATTGCAGTGGGGTGATACATGGCACGCATATCCACACCTTGGCACCAGAGTACCTTGCTAAAGAGTACATAAACCGAAAGAGATACTTTTCAATGGTGTTGCAAGCGCTGGTGGATCATGGGGCATTTAACCGACATAAACATAGGATGGTCAGGAATGGTTAATGATGCATGCATCTTTAGGAACTTGGGTCTGTTAAAAAAGCTGTAATCCGGGACTTTCTTTCCAGATCACAAAATTAACATTGATGATGTTGAGATGCCTATCCTGGGGGACCCAACTCTTGCTCCCATGGCTCATGAAGCCATACACTGGCTGTCTGGACAGCAGTAAGGATGGTTTAACTATAGGCTCAGCAAGTGCAGAACGGTGGTTGAATGTACTTTTAGTCATTTGAAAGGGTGCTGGAGAAGTCTACTAACAAGGTTGGACCTCAGTGAGGAGAACATCCTCATGGTTATAACTGCCTACTGTGTGCTCCATAATATCTGTGAAAAAAGGGGGGAAATTTTCCACAGGGGAGGGCAGTTGAGACAGATTACGTGGCAGCCATTTTTGTGCAGCCAGACACCAGGGCAATAAGAAGAGCACAGGAAGGGGCGCTGCGTGTCTGCAAGGCTATTGAAAAGCCATTTCAATAATGCGACAAAGTAGTGTCAGCTGTTTGTCTGCATTGTGCTTTCCAAAACCTTCACCTGGCTTGTATCACTGTCCCTGTAAAGCCAACCCCTCGCCCAAGCCCACTGCTTCTACTCAATAAAGAACATCTATTTTTCAAATTCGTTTACTTTATTTAACAGCCATAAGTAAAGAGGGAGAACAGAAAGAAAAGGTAACCTTGGGGAAAAGGGGTTGTAAAGTTGGAATTGGAGAAACATTTTCAGCTGTGTAACATAACACCACATTCCAGACCATCAAAGGTCTGTGAATAGGCTCCTTCTGTTCCTAATACCCTCCCCCACCCACACCCCGAGTTAAGTGAAAGGGATAATGGACTTTTCATCCACGCCTCATGGAACACTTTGGGGAGGGTGAATCTGTGTCAGGTGATGCTGGCTGGCTGCCCACCACGAGGGACTCTACCCTCCTGCTTCTTTTCCTGCAGTTCAACAAGACACCTCAACATCTCTGCTTGGTCCCTCATAATCCAAAGCATCTCATCCTGTGCCACATGCTCTTGCTTTTTGAAAGCTGTCCTGCTCTCCATGTCCATCTCTAACTTCTCAGAGAGTGAAATCCTACATGCTCTCAGCTCTGTGTCAGCTGTCACGGAGGTGTTTATTATCTCGGTGAACGTGTCCTCCCGTGTTCTCTTTCTCCTTCTAAGAACCAAAAGTTTGCTTTTAGGTGTTGATGACATACTGAAGGACACATTTCCAGCTGTCAGCTGGGGGAAAAAATAAAGGAGACATTGTACACGAATAAAATGTTTCCATAGCAAGGCCGTTTTCATAGAAAAACCAAAACCTTATTACACTAGGTGCAAGTCATAACATAACCAGAATCCGTAACTATTCATTATGCCGTTTTGCTGCTCTAGGCATGGTGAGTATGCCCCCACCCAGGTCACGCGTGACCGCACTTTTAATGAAGTTTATGCCAGGCTCATGTCAGGAGCACAAGTAGCTAGTTGAATAATGGTCATTCCCCATAGCACCACAGGCAGCTGCTTATGATTGGGGCGAGGGGGAATGTTTTCACTCCCAAATTGTGAAATCTCTCATGTAGTGCCCCAGTCCCCTATCAAACACTTTAAACTACTTGCCGAACCCATGCCAAGCACAGTAAAGGCACGTTAGCAGCCACGTGGTTTGGCAGTCTGGAATGTGCGGGGGCAGGGTGGGTCTACATGCCCTTTTTTCTGTGTAAGAGCACTTTTAATGAGAATTTCCCCAAGGCGACCCTATGTGATATCAATCTCCTGAGGGAAATGGAGGTGGAAAGGAAGGAGATGCTGCAAGCGTCTGGGTATATACTCAGTCCATATGCTGCATACCACAATGATGCCAGCAGAATTAATTCAGGGGTTGTGTGGGAAAGTGTCCTACCATGGTGGAAGAAATAAGACTGCCCTGCCCAGAAACCTTCTGCAAAGGATTGCAGAGTACCTCCATGAAAGTTTCCTAAAGATATCCATGGATGATTCCCAGGCTATCCCAGGCCACATAAACAGTCTTTTCTGGGGGGCCACCCTCTGCATAGCTGGAGTGGTCTCTTGTAAGCAGAGAACCACAGCACCTCACTTTTTCTTCACAGTAAACATGTAATATCACCAAATGTACGTGCCCGCTGAAGTTTAACTGGACTTTCATTGTAATTGTATACTCACTAAAGGTGCCTTCCCTGACATCACTGTCAGCCACCATGATGTCCTGCAACCTACAGGGCTCCAGGGTTAAAAATATTTCCCTGCCCTGGGCGAGAATGGATACACCGCTCGCCTGTCTCCCATTCTCCTCCTCTTTCTCATCCATCATATCCTCCTCCTTGTTGTCCCTAGACTCTCACACCTGTGAGGTGTTCATGTTTCTTGTGGGGGTGCTGGTAGGGTCACCCCCGAGAATTGCATGCAGCTCATTGTAGAACCGGCATGTGTTGGGTTCAGCACCAGAATGACTGTTCACCTCCCTTGCCTTTTGGGACGCTTGGCAAAGTTCTTTTATTTTTACACAGCACTGCTGTGTGTCCCTTGTGTAGCCCTGCTCCCCCATTCCATGAGCGATCTTTGCATAGATGTCAGCATTTCTTCTGCTGGATCTGAGCTCTGCCTGCACAGACTCTTCTCCCCACACAGCAATGAGATCCAGGCGGGAGCGTGTTTGGGGTGTATAGTCTCCATGATCAGCTGTGCTCAAGCTGGCATGCTCCCATTGCTGATCAAACAGGAAATGGGAAATCAAAAGTTCCCAGGGCTTTAGCAGGGGACGGGCTGTTTCCTGTGTACCTGGCTGTAGTGCAGTAGAGTTGAGAATGATCTCCAAAGCTGTCACAGATGAGCTTTGTGGGACACCCCCTGGAGGCCAAATAAGTTGAATTATACAACGCTGTGTCTACCATAATGCACTACCTCGCAGTCAGCCCATGAAAATCAAACTAAGCGCTACACCTCTCACGGAGGTGGATTACAGAAGTTGACATCAAAGGTGACTTCAGATAAAGGACCCAATAGTGTAGACACACAAATTAACAGGTTGACTTAAGGCGGGTTCCTTTGACGTAGCTCTGTAATGTAGGCCTCTGGAGGACTTCTCTCTGCTCTATTCGGGGTCAGGGTTATGCAGGGCCACAAGGCCTCCAGACCTAGTCCACCCTGCAACACAGATATTTTAAATATTACATGTGCTAAATGTACTTAATCTTGTTTTTAATTTATGTGTGTTAATCACTGGTTTTATAGGTACCACTCACTTGATTGAGTATTTTTTCAGTTAAATAGCTAGGAAACAAGAAGATATCTGAAATGGATATCTCATACATGTCCATTTTATATGTGGTAATTAAACCTAAATACATAATTTAATTAAAAATAAGTATTAATATAAAATAAATTACTTATTACACTTAACTCTTCTTTTGAGGTACTTCCTTTATAATGTTACATATTTAAGAAAAGCCCTAATTTATAACTGAGTTTCCAGGCCTAACCCAAAGGGAAGGAATGACAGATTTCACAGGTGGATTGTGGTAAATGGGCAATTTCATGTTTTCAGTAGAAAAGAATATAAGTATCCCCAGATACAAGTCAGTTACAGACATTCAGGGTGTGCAAAGTTCTGCATACACATATAATAATGACAAATACAAATGTAAGAATATAAAAACACTTCCAATTGCTGTCTTAAAAGGAAGAACATGCTAGCATAGCAATTAGAAGCAGAAACAACTATTTAGAGAAGTCTGGCTGCATAAAAGTATGTGGTACTCAAGGGTCAATTGTATCATTCCATTAATTGTAGAATGAATGTAATTCAAACAATTGCTCCAAATGAGATATATATTTTTATTTTATTTTGTGATTCATAATGTAGGGATGCATCAGACTATTCTTAACCCTCAAACTACCCTACTGCAAATCCTCTTCACTACATTACTCTTTCCCAGCACTGTTTTTGCTGTGGTCTTTGGTGTAATAGTTTGGTATTTTTTGAGAAAGCAGTTTGGTGAAGGTAGTGCTGTAAGGCTGACATCTGTAGGATGACAGAGTTAATTTATTGTGGGCAACCTGTGTGTGCCTGTGGGGGGAAGAATAGGAGGCAAATATTGCATTTTGTATTCTTTATGCCTCTAAGTCCTGACCTTCTCTTTTTCCTATTGTCTTTGCTGTTGCCCTGACCCTCAGGATCCCTTCTACATTTCCCTTTACATGCTCCTCCTCCATTTTCCACTTCTTGCACTCCACCATACAGTGTGTACATGTGAATAGACGCGTGTGTACACACACACAAGTTTCTCCCACCTGCCCCCTTACTCCCTTCTAATATTCATCTGTGTCTCACAGTGCCCCTCTCTGCCCCCTGATTGGTCAGACAGAGGTCACTCTCTTATTTGAGGACATCTTGGCTTAACTTCCTTTGAGGACAATGGGAGGCAGGGACTATCTTGACTAAGAGCAGGCTTAACTTCCTCATACATAGGCTGGAGGGAACTGATGTCCATCTTAACTAAAGGGAAATCTGTGCCTTCAGTCACTCTAAGAACAATGGGATAATGGGCACCAGTTTGAAAGAGGGCAGTTCCTTGTGATTTTTTTTCTGATGGTGAAGATTTTATGTGCTGGCTTCCTTTAAACCTTCACTTCTGAAGAATAACTAAAATATTACTATTAATACTAAAAGCTTATTTTTAAAAAGCTACCTCTTGCAGCAGATCCACTCAGGATTTAGCTCTTGACCGATTTCCATGTCCATACATAATATCGTCTTAAAATATATTAACTGACAAAATTTTAAAAAGGCGGCTGTTGTAGACAAATGTGAATACACCAATTTCATACACTTATAAACCAGCAACCCACTGTAAATTCAAAGGCATAAAAACTATAAATGTAAATTCTCATTGAAAAGTTACCTGTAGAGAAAAATGCATACCCCATTTTAAGCTTGTTTTGAGAAGTAACCTTTACAATGGAGATGCAGCTAGTGGCTTGTTATAGATTTCTTCAATGAGACCAAAGGAGTTAAACCCTTGATTCATTAAAATGGGATGTGCCAATAATTAGTAGATATGTATGATAAGCCAGGGTGATAGTAGTTTTTAAATTGGTTACATCAAAGCAAAGATATAGCAGAACGCATATCAAAACTAAGAACTAGAGATATTTTTTGAAAGCCTTTTCATCCTTGTGTGAGTGTTGTTTGGTAATTTTGCACCCACTTTTTACTCTTGTACCTTTTATAATTTATCATGGTCTTTTCTGAATGAATCAAAGGTGAAAAATAGCCAGCGGATATTTAGTGCTTTCAGGTGTAATTGGAAAAGTCATTCACTTCATGATGTGCCTCAAAGGTGTTTTACAAGTGCAAGCTACATTTTTGAGGTTTATTTTAAGACCGACTTCTCCTTAGTTTGGTCTGTTTCTATACATTCAGTACCTTCTGTGCATTATCGTTAAAAGATATGCATTTTATTCTAGCATGACATCTTTTGCTCTTTATAATAGAATGGGTTAACAAAAAATAAAAACACTTTTGCAGATCTTTCATAAGTATGTTTTATTAATTCTACAAGTGTGGTTGAATAAAACAGTGAATTTTAATAAATTATGTAACACATAAATACAAATACTGCCAAAGTTACCCAGCTAGTCTGGTTGCCTCACATATTGCTGCAAGGTAAGTAAGAGACTTGCATTCTTATTGGGCTCATTATTTTGCTCAACTAGTAGCAAGAAAATGGATATTCTTTGTAGGAGGGGGGTCTCACCTTCCAGTTTGGATGGTCATGATCCCTCAGGAGTAAAGAACTCCCAGAGAGTGTGCTACTGGCTTCAACTTCAGAGTCATCTGCTTGCGTGCCCTTTTGACCTATTTGAGTGTGTGGGGAAGTGGTCACAGATGCAAATTGCAGAAGAGGATGATAGGAATATGATAGAGTTACTGTGAAGCTAGAGAGGACAATAAACTCTATTTAAAAAAAATAAAAAACAAAAAACTGGAGGCAAAACAAAAGTGAATATAAGGGAGGCCAACTAAGAAAATTGTTTCAGACAATAATGAAGTGATGTGCCTTTAAATATCAGTTTAATTGGCCTGAGACAAATTTTCTGGAATATTTCCCACAAGCATTAATGGTCATTAAAAGTTTAAATCAATGTCACAGTTAGACTAGACCAGAAGGAGTACAAAGAATTCCTATGGGGGAAAAATGCACTGTACTCGAATATTGAATAGGTAAAGTGAGGGATAATGTATTTGAGTGGAATTTAACCATATTGTTATGTATATTATTTCCATAGAACTCTGACTTTGCTTACATGTAACAAATATGAAGTTACATCATGCAGACTGTAGTCTCTACATAATAAAATGTCTGCATTTTATCAGAATATAATTTTACATAATAAAATGAAGCTTCATCTGAAGAATGCAAACACTAGTATAATGACTTAAAAGATGCTCCAGATATTCTATTTCCAATTCATTATTGATATTTTCTTATCCAACATAATCTGAGCTACATATATGCATGTACACTATCACTGTATTTGAAAACCAATCTAGTCCTGGCCAGTATTGAATCCATGTGATGCTTTTTTTGTGGCCACTGTGAAATGAGTTATTAATCTCTGTCCAGTTCCTTGTAGAGAGGCATTCACATCCCAGCACCAACACTGGCTCATTTTGTATTAACTAGTACCTTTGTTTGGAGCCTTAGCAGAGAGGGTAAGGATGGAATAACCATGGTGAGAATAAATCTTCTCTCCTTTGTAGATGGTCCTTTGGGTCACATTTGAAGCATGTTGCTGGAGAAGCCTGTTACACCACTGCCTTTGCTGTACCCCTTAAGTGAACATAAGACTTTGGTCTCCACAGTTATCAAACTGACATTATCACAAGCATCAAAATAAAGTAGAACAAAACATATCTAACCTAAAGACAAGCTCCTTTAAATTCAACCTGTTTATAGCTGCTACATGAACCATTAACTGCTGTGGATGTAGTACCTCAAAAAGTGATTGTGATACAAATATTCAGTTTATTTCCCATATGAAAAGCTTTACTTAGGCGTGAAATTAGTTTAGGAGTTTATAAATATATTAATCTTAAGTAAGCTTTTGGAGCAGCTAGTCCTGGAATTCACAAGAGAAGAGGCAATTCTTGATTTAATCTTAAATGAAACAAAGGATCGGGTCTGAACTGCTTGGTAATAGCAACCATAATGTAATTAAATTTAAACATCCTTCTGGGGGGGGAGGAAATATCAGAGAAACCCACCACAGTAGCATTTAACTTCAAAAAGAGGAACTACCCAAAAATTTAGGAAGTTATTTAAATGGAGATTGAAAGGAATAGCCTCAAGTGAAATGCCTGCAAGCAGCATGGAAACTACTTAAAAACACCATAATAGTGGCTCAAACTAAATATGTATCCCAAATAAAAATAGAGGGCCCCTCCCAAAAAGCCATTATAGCTAGCTGCAGAGTAAAAGGTAGTTAAAGGCAAAAAGATGTCCTTTAAAAATTGGAGTCAGATCCTACTGAGGAAAATAGTTTATGCTCCTTTCTCTGGCAAATCAAATGTGAAAGTATAATTAGAAAGTATAAAAAAGAAGTTGAAGAGCAACTACCAAAAGACAAAAAAAAACTAAATATGTACATCAGAAGTGGGAAGCCTGCTAAACTATAAGTGGGGCCACTGGACAATCATGATGCTAAAATAGCACTCAAGGAAGACAAGTTTGTTGCGGAGAAGCTAAATTAATGCTAATATAATGTAATAAGTCACCAGGACAAGATGATATTCACCCATGATGTCTGAAGGAATTTGGATATGAAATTGCAAATCTAACTGTGGTATAAAGAAAAGGAGTACTTGTGGCACCTTAGATGCTCAAATAAATTGGTTAGTCTCTAAGGTGCCACAAGTACTCCTTTTCTTTTTGCGAATACAGACTAACACGGCTGTTACTCTGATAACTGTGGTATGTAACCTATCACTTAAATCAGCCTCTATATGAGATAAACTGGAGGATAGCTAATGTAATCTTTAAAAAAGGCTCTAGAGACAATCATGGCAATTATAGACCACTAAGCCAAACTTCAGTACTGGACAAACTGGATGAAACTGTAGTAAAGAACATAATTACCAGATGTATAGATGAACACTATATGTTGGGGAGGAGTCAGTATGGCTTTTGTAAAGGGAAATCATGTCTCACCAATCTACTAGAATTCTTCTGCAGGAGTCAACAAACATATGAACAAGGGTGATCCAGTGGATATAGTATACTTGGACTTTCAGAGAGTCTTTGACAAGATCCCACATCTAAGGCTATTATGCAAAGTAAGCAGTCATGGGATAAGAAGGAAGGTCCTCTCATGGATTAGTCACTGATTAAAAGATAGGAAACAAAGGGTAGAATAAAGGATCAGTTTTTTGCACTGGAAAGAAGTAAATTGGATCTATACTGGCACTCATGCTGTACAACATATTCATAGATCTGGACAGGGGGTGAACAGTGAGGTGACAAGGTTTCGAGATAATTTAGGGGATAGTTAAATCCAAAGCTGACTCTGAAGAGTTACAAAGGATCTCGCAATACTGTGTGAGTACACAACAAAATGGCAGATGAAATTCAGTGTTGATAAGCCCAAAGTAACGCACACTGGAAAAATCGTATCAACTATACATACAAAGTTATGGGTACCTCAAAAGGTGATTGTGATACAAATATTCAGTTTATTACCCATATGAAAAGCTTTACTTAGGCATGAAATTAGTTTAGTAGTTTATAAATACATTAATCTCAAGTAAGCTGTTACCACTCAAGAAAGAGATCTTAGTCACTGCAGATAGCGCTCTGAAAATCTCTCTTCGGTATACAGTGGTAGTTAAAAATGCAAACAATCATAGAATATCATAGAATATCCACTTTGGAAGGGACCTCAGGAGGTCATCTAATCCAACCCAAAAAAATATGGAATGCTTCACGAATTTGCTTGTCATCCTTGCGTAGGGTCCACACTAATCTTCTCTGTATCATTCCAATTTTAGTGTATGTGCTGCCGAAGCCTAATGTGTTAGAACCATTAGGAAAGGGACAGATAATCAGACAGAAAATATCATAATGCCTCTATATAAATCCATGGTATGCCTATGCCTTGAATATTGCAATCAATTCTGATTGCCACATCTCAAAAAAAGATGCATTAAAACTGGAAAAAATATACAGAAGGTAGTGATTGGGGTATAGAACAGCTTTCATGGGAGGAGAGGTTAAAAAGATTGGGACTGTTCAGCTTAGAAAAGAGATGACTAAGGGGGATATGATAGCGGCCTATACAATTATAAATGGAGCGGAGAAAGTGAACAGGGAAGTGTTCTTTACCCATACACATAACATAAAACCCAGTGGTCACCCTGAAATTGATAGGCAGACAGTTTAAAACAAATATAAGGATGTACTACTTCACGCAATGTAGTCAGTCTTGGAACTTCTTCCCGGGGGATGCTTTGAAGGCAAAAAGAATAACTGGATTCTAAAAAGAATTAGGTTTCAGAGTAGCAGCCGTGTTAGTCTGTATTCGCAAAAAGAAAAGGAGTACTTGTGGCACCTTAGAGACTAACACATTTATTTGAGCATAAGCTTTCGTGAGCTACAGCTAGGTAATTTCATGGAGGATAGGTCCAGTGATTATTAAGGGCACAAACCCATGCTCTTGGTGTCCCTAAAATCTGACTGTCAGAAAGTGGGACTGGATGACGGGGAATAGATCACTCGATAATTGCCCTCTTCTGTTGTTTCCCTCTGAATCATCTGGCACTGGTCATCGTCAGAAGACAGGATACTGGGCTAGACAGACCATTGTCCATACTGGGTCGGACCATTCTTATGTTATTAAGTAAAAAAGTCTCAATCCTGTCACTGTCTGCATGCAAGCGCATTCCTATATCCACATGCAGTCAATTGAAGGATCATGGCTGAAATTAAGATTTGCACACTGTGCTATATGTATATAGTACTAAAGCACCACAGGTGTTTAAATCGTAGTTTGAGAAAATAGAGGTCAAAACTTCAAATATAGATTCTGATGTTTTTCTATATAATTAACTTTCACTATGGCAATACTTTTCTTGAATAAAATAATATTAAATTAACTTTATTCCTGGAGGGGTATTTTTATTTCTAGTGTAAAAGTTAAGTATACTTAGCTAGCCTGATGATAAAATGCCTCTACAATGTGCTGCCAACAGGGAGACCAGCTGCCAGATCAATTATCTGTGTATATCTGCCTCTTCTGGGGAAAGCCAAAGCAAAACTACTGTATGACCAATGAAGAAGACTAAAAAGATTTAATCGATCTACTGCAGCTCATTGAACATTTGTCAAAATGGAAACAGTTGTCCAGAATTTAAAGAGAGGCTCTTACAAGCTGTGTTTTTAGTTAAATATCCCATCTAATGAGTGATTTATTCAGAATTGAGAGCCAGAAAAATGTAATACTATCTACAGTATGGAAAACAGAAACAGGAAAGCTAGTCTTGGGAAGGGTAAGTGTTACTTAAAGCCCCAATTGTTTTACAACCTAACTTTATCTGACAAACAGATTTCCATGTTAGCAAAAAATTAATAAAGGTTCTGAAGTTCTGTTTCAAAATGCTGAGTAGCTAAACTGATGTCTTGTCATGAACTACAGTGCTACAGTGCCACATACAAACATAAGGAAGGAAAACAAGCCGCACAAATGAAGGCAATAATGTGAATGAGCAGGAGAGAGAAGAAGCTGGGTTGCTTGGTTGTTTGGTTTCATTTTCCTGTACGTTTTGGTAATGCTTTACATGAGTAGTTCCCAGACTTGTTCCGCCGCTTGTGCAGGGAAAGACCCTGCCGGGCCGGGCCAGTTTGTTTACCCGCCGCGTCCGCAGGTTCGGCCGATCGCAGCTTCCAGTGTCCGCGGTTCGCTGCTCCAGGCCTATGGGAGCCGCTGGAAGCAGCGCGGGCCGAGGGATGTACTAGCCGCCGCTTCCAGCCACTCCCATTAAGAGTGCTGATGGGGATTTACTTGGATCTCCTGTTGTGGGCCACTAGGGACTGTTCCCCCATTACTAAAGCAATGTAAAGTGCTGTGCCTACACACCAGTATGGCTCAGGCGCGCTCCAGCAATCCTCTTATGCTGGAATTTACATTATTTTTGCATATTGTTCTGTGTATTATTCTTAAAATAATTTAGTTTAATGAAGCATTTAAAAGCAAAGCATTAGTGATTTTTAATACTAAGGTATAACGTTCTTTACAGTGATATGAGAGTTGCTGTAAATATATGGAACAATCTAGTTCTTATTTAGTTATCAGTCCCAGGGAGAGCACTGGGATGTCAATGCCTCCCAAAGCTTCCACGTATGCGTCTTTTGTGTGCCTGTTATTATACCCATCTTGTGGAGTGTAGCTTGCATGAGAGGGAAGCAGCCATGTTCCTGCCTCTTCCACCTCCTTTTGGAGTGCTGGGAGCCTCTAAGGGATAAGGGATGTTGCAGCTATTGTGCTCCCTGGAACATATGGGCTATAATTTTACCGCACCTGCCCCCTCATACCTATGAAAGTGTCAGGCAGAATCTGGAATTTGGAAACATGTAAGAAAGCTTAAAATATTTAAGCACTTGCATGCCATATAAGGGTGTGTATCCAGGGTCAGGATTTGTTTATGAGAGCAGCAGGATGCTCAAGAGGAAGAGTAGGACCATGTTAATATTCTTGTACAGGAGATTTTATATTGTATGTTCCAGAACAACAAAGGGCTTGAGTAAGTATGCTCAGTCCAGTTCCTATTTAATTCAGTGAAGCAGGATATGCCCTAGTGTTTATTTAAAAAAAATCTTGCACATTTTAATGTTTTTATGCCTATGTAAAATCAAGATGTTAGCATATAATCAATAAATAATAATGTGTAAAAATATGGTGACAAGATTTAAAAAAAATCAGAATGTTAACCAATCTATTGTTTAAAAGCAAGAAAAAACTATTTAGAAGAGGAAAATAGATTCCTGATAGATTTCTACCCCACAAATTATAAATAGAACATACTTTATATTCCTGATATATTTATTACTCGCAAATGCCTTTGAATGGATTTTGGTGTACACTCTGCCTTATCAATGCCAGGGAACAGTAAATGGACTTTGGAGTTCATGATGGGCAGAGGTCCATTTTTACAATATTGTAGTATCACATATTCATTTTCCTCTCTTCAGAAAATCTGAGGAGGTGTTCTTTCAATGAATTGTCTTTCTGTCTATGAAAATCAATTCTTTCTTATTACTAGTATCCACCTACTGCCTGTGACTCTGAAAGTGAATGCTGGGTTATCTAATCTGGTATTTCTTCAGGCAGCTTTTTGTCTGTATTTGAAGCATGATGCATCATACAATCTAAAAGCAGGTACTGGCTGGCATGCAACTTACATCTGACAAGATGTCAGCCTTAAATGCAACACCTAACTCGCCTTTTTCATGTACTGTAAACAACAAGATGGGAAGTAAACAAACTGTGGAGGTATGGAAGTACAAAAGGAATTCTGATGTACTTTGCAATGTTGATACTTATTTTAGTCTAGAAAAATAAAAGTACATTACATACTTCAAACTAGGAAATGAAATTCTACATAAACTTACAGCTGCAATTTTTGCATACTAATAAGAGAAAAATGTGTTTAATTTGTTTTAGAGTGCTGAATTATCTCCATCTGTTTGAATATATGGAAAG
This sequence comes from Lepidochelys kempii, assembly GCF_965140285.1. Taxonomy (NCBI): domain Eukaryota; kingdom Metazoa; phylum Chordata; order Testudines; family Cheloniidae; genus Lepidochelys; species Lepidochelys kempii. The sequence continues at coordinate 184,228,306 of NC_136380.1, forward strand.
AGTTCATTCGGGTTCACTTTTCTTGATCATGAAAATAATTGGTAGCCTACTCTAGATATCGGTCTGTTGATATTTCCATTATAATCTCCCTTTTTTAAAGTATTTACATCATCTATAAAACTAGTTTTCAGGCTGAAATATGCAGTATAGATTTTGATACATTTAAAACACTTTCCCTTGTACCTTTCATAAACTTATATTTAAATATTATAAATATTATATAAATTTGTCAATTATTATTCATAAACATCTACCACAGAGAGACAGATTTTGATTTGCCCATCTATTTTCCACACAGACAAGAAAAGCTGTTGGAATTCAAAGTTTTGCTTATACTCTGATACCTGTGCTGATTGCCAGCAAGCTCGTCCCATCTACATCAGCATGTAAACGTTTTAAGTTCTTGTTTACGAATTATGAGGCAGATCAATACAGCCATGTACTGTAGGGCTCAACTAAGCTCACATGAAAAGCTTTTTCACTTGGTGAACAGTCTTGTTTCCTCTGACATTTGTCATAGAATCATAGAATATTAGGGTTGGAAGGGACCTCAGGAGGTCATCTAGTCCAACCCCCTGCTCAAAGCAGGACCAGTCCCCAATGTTTGCCCCAGATCCATAAATGGCCCCGTCAAGGATTGAACTCACAACCCTGGGTTTAGCAGGCCAATTGAAATGTTGGCAAATGCTGACTGACTTTTCAGGTCACTCTCCGTAAAGGACACGTGAGGGATTCTTAACTGATGTCTCTAACAAGTGAGCATGTGTAAGATATCTAGTACATTTTATTTTAGCTCAATCTAAAATCCATGTGGGTGTTTACTCACATGTCTGGAATAGATCATTTGAGGTGACCCACTCAGATAATTCCAGATAGTGTGGTAATTCCATCGTGACAGTTGACCAGCTGTTGAATTGAAAGTCAGTGGCTAATAAAACACTTTCCATCCATTATTTATTTAAATATGTGTCCTCTGACTTTACTAAAACCTGACTGCATGAGACACGTTCACCTAGACCTGTTGTTATGCAGATAGGCTAATTATAAGCCTTAATGTCCTTTATGAACTGCACAATATGAACTGAGAGAAGATACAGGAAAGACATAGGATTATGCTGTTTGCATTTGGCTCCACTTCAGGTGGCTTCTCAATATTGTATTGTACTTTCTGGCAGTTGGAGGCATAGGGACAAGCAGAGCATGGGGTTGTATCCCAGACCATCTTGGCAAACAGCCATTGATGGACTTATCCTCCATGAACTTATCTTATTCTTTTTTTATTCCAGTTGTATTTTGGCCTTCACAACATCCCATGGCAATGAGTTCTACAGGTTGGCTGTTCATTTTGTGAAGAAGTACTTCCTTATATTTGTTTTAAGCCTTCTGCCTATTAATTTCATTGGGTGTTCCCTGGTTCATGTGTAATGTGAAGTAGTAAATAACACTTCCTTATTCACTTTGTCCACATCATTCATGATTTTGTAGACCTCTATCATATCCACACAGAGTCATCTCTTTTTCTGCAAGACTTGGTGCCTTCAGCCAAGCGTCATAAAAACAGTCTCCAGTTTGTTCCATCTTCATCATGCCAGCGCAACCCAAGAACTGAATGTTTATCAGAATGGTCAGAAGGTGAAGCATGAAGTAGAACCGGTCTATCTAGGTGTGACCTTAGACCGCACACTGAGTTACCATGCCCACCTGAAGAAGACAGCAGCTAAAGTTAAGATATGTAACAATCTTCTTAGCAAACTGGCAGGTTCATCGTGGGGTGCCCATGCTCCAACTCTGTGGACATTAGCTCTTGCCACCAAGTATTTGGTGGCGGAGTCCTGCGCACCAGTTTGGAGTCAATCATCACACACCAAACTGGTGGATAAGCAGTAACATGCCGCCATGCGCATCTCTGGCACCCTGTGCCCGACCCCACTCCCATGGCTTCTGGTTCTGAGCAATATTGCTCCTCCTCATATCAGACGAGAAGTTGCCACAGGCAAGTTACTGGAGAAAGTACGCTCCAACCCAAGCCTGCTGCTGCAAAATGACCTTTCAAACCAGCAGCTGCATGTTTGCCATCACATTGCCCATTATGGTCTCATCTGCCACGCCAGGATGTAAGGGCGGAAACACTCTGGTGAGAGGAATGAATATCTGTTATAATCCCCAACCAGTCCCCCATTGCCGACCCCACAATCTGCTCGCCTTGGTTTGACCTGCCCCATCGTCAATGGTCCCTGTTGAACAGGTTCCGGATTGGGTACGGTCTCTGTGCAGCTAACCAGTATCGCAGGGGCTTTTGTAACAGTCCTTTATGCAGCTGTGGCACTGTGCAAATGCTGGCACACATTGTCGACGAATGCCTGCTGACTAAGTTCAGAGGTGGCCTAGAAGAACTGCATCATGCCACTGAAAATACCATCACTTGGCTAGACAACTATGCACACGCTAAATAATAAAATCTCTTTTCTAAGCTGAACAGACCCAGTCTTTTAAATTTCTCCTTGAATGGAACTGTTGTATTCATCTAATAATTTTTGTTGCCCTTCTGTAGGTTTTTTTTCCCCAATTCTAATACATTTTTTTTTAAGATGGGACCATCAGAACTGCATGCAGTATTCAGTGTCTTTGAATACCATGGATTTATATGGTGTCATTATGATATTTTCTGTCTTATTATCTGTCATTTTCCTAATGGTTCCTAACATTCTATTAGCTTTTTTGACTGCCGCTGCACATTGAGCAGATGTTTTCAGAGAACTATCCGATATGACACCAAGGTCTCTTTCTTGAGTGGTAAAAGCTAATTTAGACCCCATCGTTTTGTATGTATAATTGGCATTATGTTTTCTAATGTGCATTACTTTGGATTTGTCAACGTGGAATTTCATCTGCCATTTTGTTGCCCAGAGAGACAAGGTGGATGAGGTTATATCATTTCTTGCAGTGGTCTCCAAACGTTTTGGATTGCGCGCCCCCAGGGCCAGCTCTGGGGAGGCGCAAAAAAAAAAAAAAGAAGAGCTGCTGCCGCCATGCCACCAAAGACGGAGCGGGGAGAGCCGAGCTGCTGCCGGCGTGCTGCCGAAGAATCAAAGGTCCGGGAGCGCTGCTGCCGCCGTGCCAGTGGCGCTCCTCCTGCCGTGCACCCCCAGGGATGGTCTTGCGCACTCCCAACTTTGGAGACCACTGATTTATTGGACCAACTTCTGATAGTGAGAGAGACAAGCTTTGAAGCCAAACAGAGCTCTTCTTCAGGTCTGGAAAAGGTATGCTGAACATGACAGCTAAATGAAAGATGGAACGGAATGATTAACATAAAATAGTTGATTTTTAGTGTCTCACAGAGTTATGAATTTGCAGACACTAAAAATCATGGACTGAACAGATACACTGGATCTACGTCTCATTACAAAAATATATAACACTTCTAACCCCCTTTTTGCCCTATGACTGCAGAGGTGTTAGTGGGCCATTCTACTTTGAATGGTCCTTTAAAATATGTGCTAATTACTTAAGCCAAACAATCTGTTCCACCTAGAATTTATCTGTGGTGCTTGGAGTACCTTTCCCAGACTTGAAGAAGAAGTTGTGTGGCTCAAAGGTTGTCTCTCGTACCAACAGAAGTTAGTCCAATAAAAGATATGACCTCTCCCACCTTGTCTCCATTAACTATCTTGAGTAATTTTGTGTTGTCTGCAAACTTTACCACCTCGCTGTTTGCCCTTTTTTCCAGATCATTTATGAATATGTTGAACAACGTTGATCCCAGTATAGATCCTTGAAGGAACCCATTATTTACCTCTTGCCACTGTGAAAACTGACCATTTATTCCTTCCCTTTGTTTCCTATTTTTGATTAGTGGGGGAAAAAAAAACGTCCTCCTTATCCGATGACAGCTTACTTTGCTTATGAGGCTTTGGTGTTCAAGGCTTTCTGAAAGTCCAAGTACAGTATATCAACTGGATCACCCTTGTCCACCTGTTTGACCTTCTTGAAGAATTCTACTAAATTAGTGAGGCATGATTTCCCATTACAAAAGCCATGTTGATTCTTCCCCAACATATCGTATTCATCTATGTGTCTGATAATTCTGTTCTTTAGTACAGTTTCAACCAATTTGCCTGAAATTAGGCTTACAGGCCTATAATTGCCAGACTTGTCTCTGGAGCCTTTTTTTAAAAAATCAGCATTACATGAACTATCCTCCAGTTGTCTTGTGCAAGGGCTGATTTAAGCAATAGATTGCATACCACAGTTAATAGTTCTGCAATTTCATATTTGATTTCCTTCCGAAACCTTGGGTGTACACCTTCTGGTCCTGGTGACTTATTACTGTTTAATTTATCAATTTGTTTCAAAACCATCTTTATTGATACCTGTATCTGAGACAGTTCCTCAGATTTCTCATCTAAAAAGAATGGCTTAGGTGTGGGAATCTCCCTCACATCCTCTACAATGAAGACTGATACAAAGAATTCATTTAGCTTCTCCACAATTTCCTCTTCTTCCTTGGTAGTTCCTTTAGCACCTCAGTTGTCCAATGACCCACTGATTATTTGGCAGCTTCCTTCTTCTCATGTTCTTTTCTTTCCTCTTAGTTTGTGTGTCTTCTGGTATTTGCTCTTCAAATTCATTTTTGGCCTGCCTAATTATGTTTTTGCACTTGCCAAAGTTTATGCTCCTTTCTATTTTTTTCAATTTTGAGAGATTTTAGAATTCTCCAAGAGAGCATTCCTGTTCATGCTCTAGGGTGTTTTGATATCCTTTGTAGTCAATACTGTGCCTCCAAAACACAAACATCCTCCTTTTTTCCTCACATATTGCTGAGGTTGTTAGATTACCTGCAATTTATGAAGAAGGAAGAAAGATGGCTAGAACACTGGTGGAAGTAGTGTTACACTCAATCAGGTTGAGGCATAAGGAGGTGTTTAGATGTTGAGCAGACACTGTGGGGAAAAAATCTTTGTCACCAGCATACAACCTGTGAAATATAAATTAACAGAAATGTTCCCAGTACTTAACCTGATTAATCTGTTCCTTTTTATCCAACATAGTTGAGTGTTTTCAACACTGATGACTTTTTAAAGTACTTTGTGAATAAGATCATCGGTCTCCTGAGTGAACATTGTGCCTCTGATGCGGGGGAATGAGTTTTCTTTGCTTCATTTTTGGCTTGTATTGCTCAGTAAATCTTTGAGGTGCTATGGGATATATGACCTGCTATCTATGGATTCAATCCATATGCTTCCTGGGTAACAGAAGCCAATGGGGAAGTGTTGGGGCCATTGTTAAAGAAGACTGTCAAATTTCCCTTGAAAGGGACAAGGTGTTTTTATCTTTTTTTATCATTCAATTCTTGCTCAAAAAGCCATCCTTTCACATACAGACTGTTCAACTATTACTGCCTTTTGAATCCCCTTTGTTGTGGACAATCATTGAGAAGATTATGGGAAGCAACCATATCAGTATTGAGGGCCCAATTCTTGTCTCTAAGAAGTTTTAAACCAGTGTAACTTGATTGACGCCAATGAAATTGTTCTTAATTTATTCCAAAATAATTGAAAAGAAAATCGTGACTCTGGAATCTTTAGGTACTCTGTTACCTCAGTTTGTTTGGTCTTAGGTCTGGGTATAGTATGGCCTGTGTTTCATATAGACAGCACATTACCTTTGTACTCCATGCTGTGCACTGATTACCAGCTGAGTTCCAGATGAAGTTCAAGATGTTGGTTTTGACCTATAAAGCTTTAAATTATTTGGATTCTCTTTATTTGAAAGATGGACTTTCTAGATATATATATAGAGATATATATATATATAATGATAAGAATGTAATTAGGAACCTAGGACTTGCCACAATATATCAGATTAGTTATTAATGTTGTCCAATAGCCTGTATCTCCTAGTAGCCAGATCATGTGCTTCAGAGGAAGGTACAAGAAGCCTTGCAATATGTTATGAAATAACCCACCCACACCAAAAAATCTTTTAAATTCTGATTACGTAACTGTTTGCTTGTGACTCCTGAAGCATGAGAGTTTATATTGTTCTAAAATTCCTGCTGGGTTTGCTTGTTTTTGTTTTTTATTTTACTCCTTTACTGTTTTAACTCTAGATGTTATCGCTACAACTGTCCATTTTTTAAATTTAATCATGGCAAGATCTTGGCCTCAAGCTCTTTACCTTGTGGCAATAAGTCCCACAGGTTAATTGGGAGAAGAACATATTTCCTTTAACCATTTTAAAATTGTGCTCTTCATTTTCCTTGAATGACTCCTTGTTCTTGTATTATAAGAAAAGGTAATTAGGTAGTGCCTGATTTATGCTCGTAGTGCCATTTATTATTCTGAATGTTTCTATCATGTATCCTCTTTAAGATGAGTATTCCAGTCAACTCTAAGGCCCAGATTTTTTGAAGGTATTTAGACGTTGCTCCATTCAGTGTTGTAGTGCCTCAGTGTCATTTTTAGAGCTGATTTAGGCACTTAAATATCTAAATCTCATTGAAAGTCAGTGGGACTTACGCTCTTAAAGGAACTTGGCATTGCAACATTGAATGGGGGCAACACTTAAAAACCTTGAAAAAAAACTGGGCCTAAATGTCGTGTCTGCAGTTATCCAAGGTGCTCAGAATAGAAATTCTATTTATTAATCAAGGGACTGATGCCAGGGTGCTTTCAGTGAGGGCTCCTTTACTGTGGAATCAGATTCTATCCTTGGAAATCCAGAGCCTGATTTGGTGACCTTCCGACTGTATGCAAGACTCACCTGTTCACCTAGGCTTTTCATGGTTGAGCGGATTAAATAGGAGATATGGGGAAGTTGTGAGGGGGGCTACAATGGGGAACCACGTTAATGGTTATGCAGGATGGGTTCTCTTAAGAATTCTGGTTTTAGAGAAGTAGTGTAATATGGCAACATTTGAGGCTTTTAACTTTATGGAATGAGTTTGCATAAACTTAAATGGGGGAAAAATCTAAATAAACCTAAATCTGCATTCCTCTCAAGTTAATAAAGAGTTAAAATAACTTGAGAAGTACATGAGAGATTGTCAAAATAAATAACATTTTAAAGCTGCTGTGATTCACTCATATTTATGTTGCAATATCTAAGAACAGAGGAGGTGAGCTAATACAAGAGTGACAGCCTTAACTTTATATTTTCTTTCCTTTGTCAGTTTAAATTGGAACTTCTCCGTTATTTTAATAGTTTTTTTTATTTTTAAATTTAATCTATTCATCAGTTTTATTTAAAGTAATGTAAAGTGACACTTAATTCCATCATATTTGGCCAATACGTAACTCAGCTGTCATACACCTTGGGAGATTCTACTGGATGTTCAGCTGTCATATGCAATTTAGGCCAAAATATCACTTCTGCAATAGGAAAAATCATTATTATTTTTATATTAAAATGTAAAAATCAAAATTGTAAAGTTATAGATGATTATTCTGTTTCCGTATATTTGCTTTGATGACATTGTCCCTTCATTTTTTTATAACAAAAATACGAAGATTCAAAGACTCAGCAAAGAGAGAGATTCTTGCAAAATAATATCTAGGAAATTGCATGCCTGTAGCATGCTTGCTGATAGAAAGGAGAGAACAGAAAGAGAAGAAGGGATCAAATGATATCAGAGTGACAGCTCACCCTATGAAAATAATTATAAACACTGCATTTAATGTGTGTAATTCACTGAAGGTTTTGTCTATCTGCTTTGGCAACTCTCACTGGGCCCTCCCAGATGTCCCCTCAAATAGCAGATACTGAAAATGTTGAATTAAGCAGTTTAATTTACAATGAAATGAAACGAATCTCTGTAGAATAAATCAAATATCTCACCCATGAAGGGTAATTATCTTTATTTTTCTCAAGAAAGAGAAATCTAGGACTGTGCTATAACTTTTCTCACATGTGAAGTAACAGATGTTACTTCTCTGTGTGAAAGAGAATATAGGTGTTGATATTTACCTGCAGTTATTTTAAAATGTATCAAAAGAGATTCCATGGTAGTAATGAGGAGACCCATATTTGGAAATGCATATTCTCATTGTTTTATTATTTATTATGCAAATTTAGGGATAAATAAACCAATGTCTCATGTAATTCTCAAGTTATTTTAACAATCTTTATTAACTTGAGAAAAATGCAGATGTAGCTTGAGTAGCAGGTATTTATATCATCCTACTTTTGAGGCCCAATTCAGCAATTCATTCACGGGGACTACTCACTTGCTTAAAATTAAGCACAAGCTGAAATGATTTGCTGTATTGGAGCCTAAGGGCGGCCGAACAAAAATTAATCCCAATCCTGCATTGTTTACTGGCTCAAGTAGTTCCAGTGAATGTATTGTTGCTGCTCAAGTGAGTAAGAAGTTCATGATCAGATCCTTATCTGTTATTGCCCTTTAAGAGTTGTCCAATGGCAGCAGAGTTGGTTCTATAATGAGCACTTCCCACCCCCACACAACCACTCTTAAGAATTGTGAGGGATTTTTATCACCATGACTCTCATTGATTCCAAAGGGAGATACAAAGGAAAGAAGCTGAACTTTGACATAATTTGCAATTTTCTTTGTTTTTTTCTTAATAAATGTTGTGCACCCAATATTAATTTTTATTCTACTTGCCTTTTTCATAGCCATTACAGTTCATTTTGGCCCAGTCACTTTGAGATGAGTATAATTTTGGAAGAGTATAATTTCTCCCTAGAGCCTTGTGGCTATAATAGCCCTTTCTGTTGACTCATCTACTATGCATGCACAGCAACTCCATACAGTAAACTCTATTATGTGTCGATACAGAGAAGTTTTCTCTTGAAATGTTTGCAATTCATAGGATGTGTTAAAGGAGAAGCAGTAAACTTTGACTTTGAGTCTTTGCCCTGTTCTGAATATCCTATCGTGCCAGTTGTGTCATTTAACATGTGTATTGCATGCTGAAGAGAAGGGAAATTATAACCATATATGCAAACAAGGCAAACTTACGGTTTTATAAAATTCAGCCCTTAACTATTCCATCTCCACTCCTAGAGCGTAAAAAATGCCTGCAAGAAATTTCCTACCTAGCAGGATGAGTTCATTTCATTCTTGCAAGAGTAGTTGTTGTTGTTTGTGTAACAGTAACATGTAAAGGCCCCATCCCAGAGATACTGTCCTACACACACAACACATAGTACCACACATTGTACCTACACGTGGTAAAAGACAATCCCTGCCCTACAGAGTTTACAGACAAAATAGACAAAGGCTGGGAAAAAGGCAGTACAGTATACCATTTATCCAAAACCATATGATCCAAACCTCCACATTATCCGAATCTCTTCCTTTTTCCCCAGGTATCTTATGCTGGGTGTTAAGGATAATACAGAGTTTGGAAAATAGAGCAGAGACCCTTGGCCAGGACTGTTGCTTGGTCTGTTGATTGTATATTAGTTACATTGATTAATTGTATAAGTCAATTAATACTCTGTAGTTTGGCAAGTTTCTGCCCCATGACCAGATCTAGTCCTAGTGCCCCTAGAAGTTTCAGGTACACTAACACATGTATGCTGTGTGATGCTATATGATTAAAGATGACCGTTTATATAATTGATATTGCCATTGTTATACAAATACCATAAGGCTTGTACAAAGTATGTCATGGAAGGTGTCAATGGAAAAGTTATGATTTGTTAAGTATGATTATCCTGTTTATATGCATGTATCATCTTTTTGTCTGAAGTATGAATATTGGTTATGTATCTCAGTACTTTGCAATCGCTTGTATGTATGATTCCTAAAGCATTCAATAGCTCCCTTCTTTTCTTTCTTTTTTTAATATTACTAACCCTTTAAATTTTGGTTACTAAAGGATTGGCATCAACATAATTATTGGGTAAGATCCTAATTACATATTGATCTGGCTAAGTGGCTGATCCCTTGGTATTGGAAGGACCTTATATCGGATGACGTTGGTTTTCAGTAACCACTCATCATAAAGTCCAGTGGCTGAGTGCTGAGCCAAGGGCTGGAATGCCTGAAGAGACTGCATTTTGACTTCTTGTTAACCAGTTAACAGAAGTTCGCTTTTGTTACTGGCATGCTATAACTTAATGATAGAGTATACCACCAGTTTTGGGGGGTTGCTTGCTCTATTTCTTGCAGTCTGCCCTGAGTGTGGCATTTTCAGCTATGACCCACTGAGGCATGGTGACATCCTGCGACAAGGTACCAGCTCAATCAACATAATACAATGTCTCCTAGGCCAGTACAAAGATATCTTTCCACTGGCTTCTTCTTTTATACATTGATATAAACAAATTATATATCACATTCCAGATGTTGTTACCACCTTATATCTCATAGTTCGGACAATACATCCTCCTCCATTGTCCCGTTACTCTATCCTTAACTTTGTGAGATGTCTCTTTTGTCTTGTACCGTCCTTTCCGGAATGTGTTTACGTAGTTACTTAAGATGTCTCTATGTTCTTGCACCATCCTCTCTGGTCAGGAATGTGTTTTCCTGGTTAGCTGATATTTAAGTGTTACTATTCTGACAAGGCCTACCTTGTTTCATACTGTTAGCAATTTCTAGGTCTCCAGCAAAGCCTACACCAGTTATGTGAATAAAATCTGTATCACCCATGCTATCTGGATAATTGGGAGCATACTGATTCTCCCTAGATTGGGAAGTGAAGCACAGAGACACTAACTTGCCTAAAGTTGCCCAGGAAGTCTGTGACAAGGTTTATAACTGAACCCTAATCTTTTGAGTCCAAGATCAGTGCCCATAAACCTACCTTTCTTGTTAAACCACTATCTTATGCTATATCATGCATGGATAGCGTAGGATAAACACATGCGTTTTCTTCAGTTGCTGACCCCAGTTGCAGAGGATTAAAAACTGTACCTTTCATACATTCACTAGAGGATTAAACCAAGATAAAGGTATTTTTTTGTTTTGAGTGGATGGATCCCTCTTCATTTTTAATTCTGAAAAGAACTTATTTTCAACAGGAAGAAATTTTTCTTTGTCGCATCAGAGAATCGTTTACTACATCCATCATCTGATTTTTATGGAACGGAAAGTTTTCTAACATTGAGCATTCTTGCCAGGCTTTCACACTGTATCCTGGTTAATGTAATTATCTTTGCACTGTTTCAGTATATAAACCACTTGCAAACACTTTCCCCAAGCACTGGAGTTATTTTGAGTGCTGGGACAAGCTTTATAAATCGGTAGTAATAAAAGCATCAGCGGGATTCATTTGCAGCCTCCTGCTGGGGAGACACTTTACCTTAGCTGCTCCAATTATATTGAATCATAATGAATGAAGAGGTGGATTCCTACCAGGGAATAGTTTGTAACTTGTAAAGGTAGATATAATTGTATAATAATTCTGCTTCTGCTGTTCTGCAAGTTGTACAGTTGTTTGAAGCTTTGTTTAGTCTTTTCATTATGTATTAATAAAGTATAAGAATGTTTATTGATTAATCCAAATAAGGATTAATAAATCAATCGAAATTCTTACATTTGATTGATGAACTGCAAAGGTATTCAAAGTATTCCATTTTTCTTCTGCCATGTTGCTAGTTCTTCTGGTTTTAGGTGATTCCTAGAATGCCTGATAAATCTCCATTTGGTCATCCCATTAGTTCGCTATAAGCATAAAATATAATACCAGAAATGTAGTGCTTTACATTTTCAAAGAACTGTATAAACATTAATGTAATTTAAAGGAATATAACCTTATGAACCATATGAACCTTTTGGAACTGAGCTGAAGAAATGGAGAGAATGTAGCCACAGTTAGAAAAAAGTGCTACACAGGTGAAGGAGAAAACTTGAACTTTCTCACCCTTACCTGTATGTCCAGTCCAATCCAGTCTAATTTATGTTCTGTATAAACCAGCCAGGTCCATACTGTCTCCAGATCATCAGCTGCTTCATGTGAACCATGTTGCAACAGAATATGGCTAAAAGTACAATTTGTATCTGTAATGACACTTATGGTGTCTTTTACTTAGTTATGCTTTATTGTTTCTTTGTTTTGGGGGGAGGAGGGTGGAATTTATGTGACAGCCAGAAGTTTTAAGAGGAGACCATTGGACTAGAACCTGGGATAGCAAATACTAAGAGCTGCAAAGGAATTTCTTGTATGAATGCCCAGCCTTCTTTTAGGGTTTCTCCTATTTTATGAGACTAGTCTTTGCAAGTTCTCTTCCCATGTGGTCCTATGGTTCTTGTGATGGCAGCCTCCATTGTCTAAATGATCAAGAAAGTCTCTTTACAAGGTTAAAAGGTTCTTTTTCTTCATACCTCTCATCCAGAGAGAGAGAGAGCTAGTGATCAGCCATCCGCTCTTCCACTTCCATTGCCTTCTCCTAGAGTGCCATGTGTATCCATACCATAATGGGAGATGGCCCCTGAAATTTAAATAAACAAATATTCATCTACCATGAATATCTATGATGTAGAGGAGAAAGATGAGAGGAAAAAGGCTGACGACCAGCCATAAGAACATCAAGCCATAAGGCATTGTTCATGCCGGGGTCCTGAATGACATATAATAGGGTTGTCCAAATCATGGCCTGGCAGCGAGCAAGGCAGAATTAAGGTACAGGCACTGTAACACTATATGCCTATGCCCCTTAAGTTCCAGCTTGTGCCCCTGGAGTCACCTGGTTACATCAGGTTTCGGAGCAGCAGCCGTGTTGGGCTGTATCCGCAAAAACAACGAGGAGTCCTTGTGGCACCTTAGAGACTAACCCATTTATTTGAGCATGAGCTTTCGTTATTTCGCTGCACGTGCATCCGATGAGCTGTAGCTCACGGAAGCTCATGCTTAAATAAATGGGTTAGTCTCTAAGGTGCCACTAGTCCTCCTCTTCTTTCCGATTACATCAGAATCTCAACATCTGATTTTTTTTTAAGTAAGTTTTAGCCCTCATGGTAACAAATAGAAGCTCGAACGTATTCACTGAGTGCAACCAAGGCAGAAATGTTTGCCCGAGTCTACGGACAGCCTGAAACAATAGCTCTGAGAAGAATGAACTCTCGCTTTCATCTCTATGAGCTATTAACTGTTCCTCAGGACTTTGCCAATGCCTGCCCCTGCACACCCACAACAGAGGACTGTGTGTATGGCAGAAAAGAGAGCAGCCATTCTAGTCTGTTAATCAACCAGTTACACTCCAGCTGCTGCGGTAAATGCTGTTCCCCTTCCTATCACCTCTGATTTCTCCTGCCAGAGAAGGAACCTAGGAGGAAAAGAACAGGGCCCCAAGCTACTATCCTGCACTCTTCCACCACCATGCAAAGGCTTGAGGGGAGAGTGGTGTGCTTCGGGGCTCTCAATTACTTTGGTCTGGCCCTGGTAACAGGTGGGGTTGCCAGCCCTCCAGGATTGTCTTGGAATCTCCAGAAAGTCAAGATTAATCTTTAAAAAAAAGATTGTCATGTGATGAAACCTCCAGGAATATGTCCAGCCAAAACTGGCAACCTAATTACAGGCAGTTTTGAGAAATGAGTGGAATGGCTGCGTCCTTAGATCAGAGGTGGCCAATCTGAGCCTGACAAGGAGCCAGAATTTACCAATGTATGTTGCCAAAGAGCCACCGTAATACGTCAGCAGCCCCCCATTTGCTCCCCCTCCCGCACCATTGCTCCCAGTGCCTCCCACCCACCAGCAGCCCCACTGATCAGAACCTCCCCCTCCTTCCCCGCACCTCCGGATCAGCTGTTTCATGGCATGCATGTGGCTCCAGAGCTACAGGTTGGCCACCCCTGCCTTAGATATAGATGTCATCAGTGCAAGACTGTTTATCTGATATGCTGGAGGCATAAAGGAAAGGTTGCTTCGCTCCTAAATGAGGGTATACTCAAATCAGTCTGGGTCATTTGCTTCCAGAGTTAGGTACTACTGTGGTAAAGACAGTCAGCTATTTGTATCAGGTGCCACAGAAGGATTTTCAGTATTTTTACTCATCCTATGCTTGGCTCCTTACTAGATTCCCCAGAACAGGTGAAAGAAAAATCTACCCTAGGCATCCATACAGAAAGATGTGAGACAGCTATCACTCACTGCACATTTTTTATGTGGGCACCTATTGCTGCTTTTGGAGCATTTGGCAAAAGAGCATAGAAATAGTCATTGAGGGGCAGAATATCCCTTCATCCTCTCCTAAAGCATCATATTATGCTTCTGATACTACAACAAAAGTTATAACAACTGTGCTTTACATTTCAACACCAGTTCTGCCTGACATCTTCCAGGTTCTCTTCAAAGGCACAGTGGAATTGCAGACTTTCTGTTTTGAAGGACTGGCTTTTATCAGTAGAAAGACAGATAAAATCTACAGCTCATTCACTAGGATTTTCACAACCTGCTCCTTAGTAACTATTATGCTACAGTTGTGGGCTCACTCTACCCTGGATATAATAAACAATCAACAGAAAGGCAAACAGCACAGGTCAATTCAGATCGAAACCTGTTTCTAAGACTTTTTCATTTCCTGTGGCATTACCATCAACAAGGCAAACAAGGTACCTCTGCTATATTTCCCCCAACAAAGAGGGTTAATTCACTTATCATGACTCCTAATATTCTGAAATTGCTGTTGATAAATGATAAGAAAATTTAGTGAAATGGGATATGTTCAATCTACCTCCCCATAAGTGGTAATAGTGACATATACATCAAACTTGATAGTCTCATCTGCAAATTCTGAGTGTATTCTGCCTGGTCGTTTTGTTTTATGGGAGCTGAATTAAATGTTTTCAAATTTCAGACTATATGTTGGACCCTGAAATATTTCCTTCCACAGAGTTGAAGTGATTTACTACAGCTGCAGAGCTACAGTGTGTATTTCATAAACAAAGGGGATCTGGGGCACAGTCACTGTGTTATAAAGTAATCAGATGTTGGACGTGGTATGTGAGAAATCAGATTAATCCATCTGTCTGGGGAAGAAGACAGGGTGGGATCCACAAGGGGGCTTAGACACTGCAATGCTGAGCAGGCTGACCAAGTCTCCTGATGTCTCAGGGAGCCTCCTGTTTACAAGGAAAAAGCTCCTGGTTTCTGATTTAATTATGTTCTCTCCCACAACAGCAATGCTATTACTCCTGCTTAGCCCAGCCACTCCAATCCCTTTCTTGGGTGTCTGTACTTTGGCTTCGGGGGGAAGTGGAGGGATTGATGTGTTCTGTGCTCTATGCTTTATATGTTGAACGTGTTGATGCGCTTGTGGCCCATGAAGCTAGTCCCACCCCCAGCAACAGCAGACTGGTGTGGGGGTGTTGGTTTAGTGAAGGGATGGTGAACACAGGATGGGGAGTCAGATGATTGTGGGGATTGGGGAGCACAGTGGAGATGAGAAAGGGGAATGGATGTTTCAGCACCAACTTCTGGCATGCGAGCCTTTTCCCACAGCATTTCAACTCAGACCCCATCAGTGCCGCACCCCAGCCACAGATCTCCCTGAAATTAATTGGAAAATGTTGGTCCGTGTGATGCTAAGCATCACAATGCCCAACTTTAAAGCACCTAAAAAAATCACAGGAACAATAATGTGATCCAGAAAGCCCAGTTAGCCACCTGCTTGGGCAATGAATGTGGGAAGGTAAGTGCCAAGTCACCTGCCTCACTCCACACAACAGCTGAAAGAGGTAGTTCTACTTGACCTATAACTTTCAGCCCAATGGTTAGAGCACCTGTCTGGGATGTGGGAGATCCAGATTCAATTCCTCCCTCTCTGCCAGAGCGGGGAAGAGGTTTGAACCGGGGTCGCCATCTATCAGGGGAGCTTTGTAACCACTGAATTATGGGATATTCTGATGAGGGCTCCCTCAGTCTCTTCTGTTGAAGCTGTTCACTGAAGATAAATGATTAACGAATGATTTGAGAAGTGGGACTGAACCCTGGCTGTCCCTCATCCCAGGTGGGGGCTCTGAAAACTGGACTACAGTGATTCATTCTCTCTCATGTGTGTGCAATGACTGTTCTACTCTGTATAAATACTTAGTCATTCAGTGCAAGTCATTAGGGCACCCAGTCCCCCTGCTCCAACCACTCTCAATATTTCTCCAGAGTGCAACAGCTTCAATAGGAGAGACTGAGAGACCCCCTTATCAGAATATCCCATTAGCTCACTGCTGTAGAGCATTCTCCTGAAAGGTGGAGACCGAAGTTCATTTCCCCCCTCTTTATCAGAGGAGGGAGAAAGGATTTGAACGGGGGTCTCCCTTCTCCTCTGACTGGGGTAATTGAACCTGGCTCTCCCATATCCTAGACAAGTGCTCTAACCACAGGGCTATAAGTTAGGTGCCACCAGGACTTAGTTGTATAAATACCTTTGTGGACCACATCCACAATCTGAGGTTGGTATGAACATTTCCTGGAGGAATCAGTAGTACAGTTCATATTCAGAAGGGGGAATGGTCAGTATAGACACATATTTGCTATAAAAAGCAACTCTAAGTGTTTCTTCTTCTGTTGAGGAGCAAGAACAGTTCCCTGGTCAAGTTTACACTGAAATGAGCCTTATAATTCCTTATTACAGTGTTGGGTTTAATGGAAATTCAATCCAACCTCCAGAAACCACCACCACCAAGATGAAAACATGGAGGGAAAAGAGCAGCCAGGCTGACAGGCTAGAGATGAGGGGATAGGATTGTGCTTTTCATTCATGAAATTGCCTTCACAAATTTTCCACACTATTCTTAGAAATGTGTGACTTACCTCAAAGAGACAGAATCTTTTCAAACCATTAACCATTAGGGTTGTGATTAGGCCTGATCGGAAAACAACACAAAACATTTGAAGGTTTCACAATTTGTTTTTTGTTTCACTCCAGAGATAGAGAGCTCTCAATAGGGCAGTCACATATGAATAATGAAGAAATATTTTACAATTCTTTGAAATGTGTCAATTAAAAAAATCCATGCAGGAAAACAACTTTCAGAAGCAGCAGAAATCTTAGCTGTAAAGCTTAGATGTCCAGAACAAGTTAAAAAATATATTCACTTCAGACAGCCAAAGCTGTAAAGTGTACAGTCAGATTAGTAACAATTCCATTAGCCACTGGTTAACTGCCATTGTACTCACTTATGCTGTTCATAAAAGCTTTAAAATACTGTAGAATTTGTGGGGTACAAATTACATTGTTAACTGATTGAATCGTCATTTGCATTTAATGGAATGACAGTAGACTTCATAACTTTCAGTTCATGTATAAAATTTGATATATGTGATTTAAGATGTAGGATCATATGTTGTCTTTATCTTTGTTCTTGTTCACAGAATAAGCCTGTCAACATTCTGATCCTTAGGTTGTTTGCTTATTAGTTTTTCACTAAATTAAACAAATGTCTCTTTTCTGGGAATTGTTAGACAAAGTGACACAGACACATTTCAGCAGGGTAAATAGAACAAAAGTGTGTAAGAACTCAATTCCCCCTCCCCCCTTCCCCCAGCATTTTCTAGGAATAGTAGTTTCCCAAGGAAAGTGACATGTTTCTTGCTCAGCTGTATTTTGGCAGGCTATAAGGAAGTAATGAAACAACCTAGTGTACCCTAAATTGTATCTATTGCTGATATGTCACTAGTTGGGTGGGGTTTTTTTAAGTCTTTGTTTTTTCATAACATCTTTATTTTTCTGAACAAGGGAAGAAATGCTGGAAACTAAACAGCAAAATTCAGCTTTTTGAACTAGTGTTGTTTAAAGGACTCTTAGGGAGTACTTGGTACTTGCTGTCCAAGCGGTATTGCTGGCTCACTTTTATTCTGACAGGCTTGAGTGACATTGTTGAAATTTCGTACAACATTTTTAATTTTCTTTTATTAATGTTTTCAAAACATTTGCAAAATTAGTAAAATTAATGAACTATCTCAGCAGTCTGTTTCAAAGGCTTTGAAAACTTGAATTATAGCTTTGATCAGCTTTGATGGTGCATTTTATTGTTAAACTTACAAATACCTGAGAATGGCATGTGATGTGGGTGTTTGATCGAGACAAGCAACGATGCTGCGCATAGAATAATTCATCATGCAGAACATGACAAATTGGTTTATAGACCCAATACTTGTGTAGGATAGCTGTGTTGGCAAAAAAAAAAAAAAAAAAATGCTGTCTCAGGTGGTTTCTGTTAATATGGCTAAGTCATTTTCTGTGTCCTTTACAACTTTTGAGTTAACTGCAGAAATAACAAACAGCTGAGTTTAGAGTAGGCCCTTGATAACAGTTCAGTCAGAGACTCCCGTGGTGTTAATGTAATGGTTCCTTAAGTCCCTTCATCGTGTGCTTGTATAGATATTTTGGAACACTTCCAAGACCTTTGAGTTCTGAAATGGAGATTTAACACGCCCTCTGGAGGATGGACTACAAAGAACGAACAGGTTTCAGAGTAACAGCCGTGTTAGTCTGTATTCGCAAAAAGAAAAGGAGTACTTGTGGCACCTTTTCTTTTTGCGAATACAGACTAACACGGCTGTTACTCTGAAACCTGTCATTATGCAAGGCACTGCATTTAGCCGTATGGAGTGGAAATCTATCTTAGTCTCTAAGGTGCCACAAGCACTCCTTTTCTTTTTTTTAAAGAACTAACAGAGTGTTTAGTTTTAGTAGGCAAGGCGTAGAGGAGTATGGAATTGGGAAGATCTCCCCATATATATCAATGTGATGATCTCATTTAGTTTGAAGCCAGATTGGAGTCCGTGTTGTAGACCCAGGAACCATCTAGTATCATCATGTAATACACTAGACAATAAAATGCGAAATGGCATGAGATCAGCATTTTACCCTGATCTTTTTAAATTTTCATAGGTTGCTTTATTTACTTCCTGTCCCAAATTTGATTTCTTGAGGTTTTTGTTTATACTATACCAGGTTAGTTTTGGCATGTACAGAGGAAACATAATGCCAGATAGAATAGGTGAGATGTGAAGTTCCTTTTAGCAATAATATCTAGGCATCTTTTGAAGGACATGGAAGAGGGTTTCCTATGTTTTAGATCCATGTTTTTTGAGAATGGAGTCGATATTACCTTACAGAGGATGGGGATTCAGAGAGAATTCTGGGGGGAGAAGGTAGGGGGAGAATTTCAGATTGATCTAAATGTTTGGATTTTCACTTTTTACATTCTATTTTAATATATAATACAAAATACAATACAAAACATTTTACATGGAAAAATTTAAACATTTTGTTCCAAAATGTCAAAATGGGGTTTAGGCCCCTCTGAACTTTTTTTCTCCAAAATTGATTTCACAGAAATTTAATGTGATTTCACTAAACATTTACGGTTCAACAGAACTGCATTTTCCAGTGGGAAATTGTTCCTTTGATGTTTTCCCAACCAACTCAGCTATGACCATTCCACTCTCAAGCTTTTTCCTTGTCTTTTGGTAATGAAAATGGTATCGTGATGAGAGATAGATCTGCTTGGTCAATTAAGTTTAAAGTGTTGTATATATTGTTTGATGTCAGACTGCCTTTTGTTAAACCAGTTTGGACTGTACAGGTGAATAAGCAGGATTTGAGCTAGAGAGTGCCCTCCATTGGCCTGTTTGGAAAGGGGAAGGTGTTTTGGCCCCCTTCTGAATAATTTCTTCCTTACAGTACCTCACTTTCAGAACTCTGCAGATGTTTCTTCATTGGGGTTCCATACAGAAGGAGCCAAATGGGAAGAAGGTGGTTGTACTGTGAAGTACTGTATCCTGCTAAATGCGTGAATACCCTAACAGATGCCATAGGTATTCCAGCAGCATTAACTTTCCATTGGGTCCTGTCTATAACTGCTCTGAGCAACTGTAAGTCTACTGCAGGATCCATGCTGCTAGGGAGACTATTAGCAGATCAGCAGATCTGTACTTAGTGTCACACATCAGGGGGTAGGTGGTGGAACCTAGTGGTTCAAACAGGAGTCAGGCCTAGTGTCAGAGCAGAGCCAGAAGGCAGAACTGGAGTTGTGGTCAGGAGACAAGCCTATAGTCAGAGTCAGGACAGAACCAGTGTTGTGGTCAGGAGACCAGCCAGTGGTCAGAGCCTGGAGTCAGAGGGTTTGGAAGAAGGTTGAGGCTAGGACTGGAGCAGGAGATACAGGTTGGAGCAAGGGATGGCACAGGAAACCACTCTAGCAGCTGCAGGCATAGAAAGTATTGAGCGACTGCCATGTTGCTGTTGCTACCAGGCATAAATGGTGATCTGCTGGCTCTTCTGTCCAATAAGAGAGCACAGTTACTTAGTGAGGGCTGAAACACAAAGAATAAAGAACATAAAATCACCCTTTCCAGGTCAGTCACCATTTATCTGAAGTTGGAACAAAGTCATACACTTAATTGCTGTTTTTGTTTCCTACTTCCATCAACATTTTTTGCCCACGTTAAAATCAAACTAGATTGCCAAGATAACTTGTTCACTTTACATATAATTGATGTATTTTTCTATGTATGTACTGTCCGAAATAGCTATCTCATTCTAAAAAAGGTTTTAAATGACTGTTTAATTGGACAAACAATTTCAATATTGATTGTTGAAACTCTATTTGTTGCATATACCTCCTTTTCAGATTACTGTTCTCCGTATGAATTGAACTGTACTTCTGAATTATATTGTATTTGTTTAATGTACCATGTGCACCCTTTTAGGTCTAATGCTAACTGCTTCAAAAACTCTGTCAAATGGCTTGTTTGTAGAATGACAGAACTTCACAGTGCATTAATTATTCAGACTGTTGACAATAATAAAAATTGGCTTTATTGTTAAAATTAGTGATATATGTTCAAATATTTCCATGTTACAAGGAAGTTGTGTTCTGTGTCCCCATTTCTTTTCACTAAGGTCCTGATTTGCAAGTGCAAGTGAAAGATTGACTTTACATTTCCAGAGATGATTAGCTGCCAGCTCTAATCAAATTGAGAAGTAATTAGCAAATCAAAACTTGATTAGCTCTTTGCTTGATTTACTAAAATTATAGTTTATGCAGTTTAAATGATGGGGGAGGGAAAATGTCTGTACTCCATATATAGTCTGGTGTGCTGCAGTGGAGGAAAAATTGTTTCTTAAAGGCTTTACCCACTTGAATATTTAGCACTATTATTTCCCTGAAGGTGATACAGTATAAACTAATTCTTCCCATCTTTTCACCTTTAAAGTACATGTTTCATGAGTAGCTGTTTTGAGAGTGCTGTTTGAGATATGTGTGACCCATGCTACCTGACTCTTTGTTCTCAGGGCTCTTCTGCATTCATAAAAGCACTAGTCTTTTATGGAATTATTTAAATGTAAAAGTTATGCATTTGATTCTGCAGAAAAGGAAGTTGTTTTGTTGATTCATATTCTGTGACATGGCCTGGGCAGGGGTTAAAGTTGAAAGGGCAGGTCAAGTCAGAGTAACTGTGTTCTATTTCCATCTCTGCCACCTGCTGGGTTTGACATCACTTTTATCATCTCTGTACAGGGTCTGCCTCTAGAATAGATATCTTTCATTTTGCACAAGGGTGATGGTGGTCTTAAATTATGTTTGAAAAGCCCGTTGAGTTCCTCAGAAGAGAGGTGGTATTCAAGTGCATAGCACTATCATTTCATCAATTCCTAGCTGTCTATGTAAATCAAATAGAAACTAACATTTGTTTCTGTGCCTGGCAAGAAGAACATTTTTTTTTTATGTCTTTGTCACCTTGAGATTAGATTGTTGTAATGGACTCCACACTGCAACTGTTCAGAAGCTGAAGCTAGTGCAAAATGTATTTATTTTTATTAGCTGGAATTGCAAATTGGGACTACTTTAAATCAGTGGTTCAAAACTTTCAATGACTCCCAATAAGCTTCCAGGTGGAATCTAAAGTGTTGGTTTTACCCTGTAAAGCCTTAAATAGTTTGGGACAAGGTTGCCTGAGAGATCGCCTGTCTCGCTTTTGACCTCCTGCCACAGTTGAAATAGCAGAGGTTTTTATATAGTAATTGAATATACTGATTATTGTTGTGAGGTTATGATATGATACTTGATCTGTTTCTCTTTCAGATAAATTATTTAATCCATAAAGTTTTTCTTTCTCTGGGGAACATCAGTAGCCTTAATCATTAAAAGAGTACTCTTGGGCATTTCATACTGTTATAGCCTATCAAATACATTGTTTTATTCTGTCAAAAGCTTTCCATTTTAGGTTTGAGGCACTGTATTTTGGCTTATGTTCCTTCCTTCCCTTTCCGCATTTTCACTGGTTTAGTGATACGTCTTGCTTTTATGGGGGAGTAAAATGGTTCTGGCCTTGAGTTAGTTACAAAAGTCATCATGCCAACATAATACAAATTAACACATAACTACAACCACACCATGCCATGCTGTGCTGCTTCTTTCAAAACATGCTGTGTATGTGGACCCTTGGCTAGCATACGTTGCAGAAGAGTGTGCCAACTGACTGGAGCCAGACCACTTCCCTTAAATGGGCAATAATCTGGTATTTTGCAGAGTTGAAGATATACATAATATCAATTATGTACACGTTGAAAGAGTCTGTAATGATATTTTATGGGTCAGAGGTAAGCTTCTTAAATAGGAATATGCCAAGTGAACTTATCCACGTCTATATCCAGGTAAGTGAATGACTGAACTATAATGGTAGTAGAATATCTGTATAAATTACCTTAATTGGTCATACATGTTGCTGCTAAGGTATTTTAAATAATTTTTGTATTAAAGTTAGGTTACTCACTGTAGCAACCTTAATTTTTGGTTAACAGTTTTTGTCTGAAATAGATATAGGGTTTGGAAATGCTGCAGAGCATAAGGTAAATTTGATTCAAATATCTTTTCTTAAAACTGTTTTAATTGTGAGAAATAATCATGAAAAATAACTTAATTTGAAAAAAATATTTTTAAAGGTATGCCATTTAAAACTACTTCTCTTGTAGTTTCCCGTTTTGGGTACTTTTTTTTAATGTTTGTCCACATTCTCTTGTGCTTGTTTACATTCATTCTTGGAGATGGAAACAAATATGAACATTTGTGATTAATGATAGAAAGTTGAGGAAGTATGAAGCGACTAATAGCTTCTGATTGATTCTCAGGCAGGTAAGCTCACTCAGAGCGGGTTTATTGGCTATGGCACAGAAAGTGAAGCAATAGTGGCAGAGGACATTGAGAAAGCTAGAGAATATTTCTATTTTACAACTATTTTTGGTAACTTTTTAAAAAAATAATTAAAAAAAATTAAGTTTTTATTTACCACAATAGACAGAAAAAAGCTTGTAGGCATTTAAACATTTTTGTGCATATCTCCATCTATTTTGAGGTCTACATTTCAGAGTAGGTATTAAATGCAGTTAGGATTATTTTTATTTAGGTAATAGAGTTAAGACTATTAGAGAGTGGGGGAGTGCAAGTTGCCCTCATTTACTGTCCGAAAGGAGGAAGTTCTGCCTTTGAGGGGCAAAAGTCTCAACAGGGAGTGAAAGGCTGGCTGCCTCCTGGCATTTCACTTCATGGTGTTAGGGAATAGCAATTCTGTTACGTATAGACCCTAGCTGAACTAGAAGTGAAAATCCAGATCTGGTCCCCCTCTTTTTCTTTCCACTGGAACATACAATATTGGGCTGCAATTCTGATTTAGTACTGCAAATCCAAATTTGCCCAGTCTCTAAATGTTGTGTGATGGAGGATGACTTTTGGATATGAAACTTCATGTTTCCACATCTCTAGCAGAAGTAAGTTTACATTGTGTACTGGAGGGAAGAGTAGCATATGAAAGTATATGGTTCTTTGCAATGCATTACTGAACATTGCTTATTCTCCATTCTGCAAAGTTACATTTGTCTTCTTAGACTGCACAACAGCTCCATCTGAAGCATATTGAGGACATGGGCGCCAGGTTTGTATAATTTTTGGTGGTGCCCTAAGCAGGTCCAAGCAAGGCCATCCTGTCCATAGAACGAACCAGGGTAACCGCCCCAGGCCCCACCCTTTGGGGGGCTCAGCGTTTCTGTGACCCAGACCCAGCCTGCCCCGCTCCACCGGCTCCCGTCGACACTTGGGAAAGGGGGCAGGGGAGGAAGCTAGAAAGAGGTGGGGCGTGGGTTTGGGGAAAGGGATGGAATGGGGGCAGAGCAGGGGCAGGAAGAGGTGGAGCAGGGTGGGCTGGGTCTCGGTCTCTCACTGCTGCCAGTGCCAGGCCCCCCGCTAACCTTCCAGGCTGCCTTGGACCCCACGTCCCCCTGAAGCATGGGGGCCCCCAAAGTATGGGGCCCCGGGCAGTTGTCCCGGTCCGTCCAATGGATGGGATGGCTCTGAAAATATAAGCTCAAACATTGGTGGAGCCAGGCCCACGTTCCTGAAAACTGGTGGAACACGGGCACCAGGGGCCCATATAACTCCCCTCTATAAATGAGGAGGTAGAATTTAATAGACAAATTCACCAGGAAGTAGGTATCATGGCAAATAAAAGGGAAGTAAGATGAGAGGGATATTGCTCATTATATACACTTCTGACAGAACTGCATCTGGGATATTCTATTTGGTTTTGGACATCATATTACCAGAAAGATATTGAAAACTTGGAGAAAACATAAAAATAAACAAAAATTAGCAGGGAGCTGGAAGAATTAATTTATGAAGGATGATTAAAAGGGCTAAATATTTATAGTTCAGGCTATATGACATTTACTGAGGCAAAATAGTACAGAAATTTGAAAGGTATTAAAACCAGGTGGGTAGGAATTATGTACTGTGATACACTTGAATATATAACTAGGAATAAGAGGATTAAATTATCAAGGGAAAATTTAAGCTTAGATTGTCAGCAATTTGGGAAAAGGACCATGGGTGAAAACCTGGAACCATTGAAATGAATGGCAAAATTTTCATTTAACACCAGGGCTTTATCTGTGTTTGTACAGCACCCAGCACAGCTGGGCCCAAATCCTGACAGGAACATTAGGCACTACTGTAATATAAATATTTAATAATAGTAATACTCTATATCAGGGATCAGCAACCTTTGGCATGCAGCCCATTAAGGAAAGCCACTGGCAGGCCGAAACAGTTTGTTTACCTGCTGCGTCCGCAGGTTCAGCCGATCGCAGCTCCCACTGGCCGCGGTCCCCCGTTCCAGCTAAATGGGGGCTGCGGGAAGTGGCGCGGGCTGAGGGATGTGCTGGCTGCCCAGGGAAGGACTGACAACCAGTAAGGCAATGCGCTGGAGAGGGGGCAGGTTCGTGTTGTGAATTTGGGATAGTTTTTTGTTTTGCTTAAGAGAACTACTTGGAACTATCCTGAGGCCCACCTTGTAAATATGGAAAAATAAACCAGAATGAAGACTAAAACCTGTCCAAGGTAGGACTGATTCACTCCCGTCCTCGCCACAGCCCAAAGGACAAACGCTGGGGCTGACCAGGTGAAGGAGGTACCTTGCCACAGTATCGAAAAGATGTCACGTATGGTATCATATATAAACTGGCAACATTCTGATTGTTAATGTTGTTATGTGTTGTATGTACAGGCATATATGAAAAAATATAAATGTGCTGGAAATATGTTCTTAAAAGATCAAGCTAGGCTTACGTCACCACGCTCTACACAAAGGAATGTAGTTCTGCCTGCTTGATCATGTCTCCTGGAGAGAGAATGAAATTAATTTACCGGAAGGGTAGACAAAACTATCAGGTGAACCAATGTGAAAGACAGCCACTTAACACTCTCAACAGAGAGATGGAAGCTGCAGCTCCAGGAAATCGTCCTGCCTCCTGAAACAAGGTAATTGAACTTTGGAAGATATAAGCAAGGACAGAAAGCCATGTTGGCATCCATTATTGGGCAGACTCAAGAGGCCAGAGCTCTTGCACATCTGAGAAAAGTGAAACCTCTAAACCAAAAAAAAAAAGAAAAGAAAAGGAGTACTTGTGGCACCTTAGAGACTAACCAATTTATTTGAGCATAAGCTTTCGTGAGCTACAGCTCACTTCATCGGATGCATTCAGTGGAAAATACAGTGGGGAGATTTATATAGAACATGAAACAATGGGTGTTACCATACACACTGTAACAAGAGTGATCAGGTAAGGTAAGCTATTACCAGCAGGAAAGCGGGGGGAAAAAAAGCCTTTTGTAGTGATAATCAAGGTGGGCCATTTCCAGCAGTTGACAAGAACGTCTGAGGAACAGTGGGGGATGGGGGGAAATAAACATGGGGAAATAGTTTTACTTTGTGTAATGACCCATCCACTCCCAGTCTCTATTCAAGCCTAAATTGCCACTTTTAGGTCTGTAATCAAGTGACCAAAGAGATTGAAGTGTTCTCCGACTGGTTTTTGAATGTTATAATTCTTGGCGTCTGATTTGTGTCCATTTATTCTTTTATGTAGAGACTGTCCAGTTTGGCCAATGTACATGGCAGAGGGGCATTGCTGGCACATGATGGCATATATCACATTGGTAGATGCGCAGGTGAACGAGCCTCTGATAGTGTGGCTGATGTGATTAGGCCCTATGATGGTGTCCCTTGAATAGATATGTGGACACAGTTGGCAACGGGCTTTGTTGCAAGGATAGGTTCCTGGGTTAGTGGTTTTGTTGTGTGGTATGTGGTTGCTGTTGAGTATCTGCTTCAGGTTGGGGGGCTGTCTGTAGGCAAGGACTGGCCTGTCTCCCAAGATCTGTGAGTGTGATGAGTCGTCCTTCAGGGTAAGTTGTAGATCCTTGATGATGCGTTGGAGGGGTTTTATTTGGGGGCTGAAGGTGACGGCTAGTGGCGTTCTGTTATTTTCTTTGTTGGGTCTGTCCTGTAGTAGGTAACTTCTGGGCACTCTTCTGGCTCTATCAATCTGTTTCTTCACTTCCGCAGGTGGGTATTGTAGTTGTAAGAATGCTTGATAGAGATCTTGTAGGTGTTCGTCTCTGTCTGAGGGATTGGAGCAAATGTGGTTGTATCGTAGAACTTGGCTGTAGACAATGGACCGTGTGGTGTGGTCTGAATGAAAGCTGGAGGCATGTAGGTAGGCATAGCGGTCAGTAGGTTTCTGGTATAGGGTGGTGTTTACGTGACCATCGCTTATTAGCACCGTAGTGTCCAGGAAGTGGATCTCTTGTGTGGACTGGACACAGGATGTGAAATATCCTGGACACTATGGTGCTAATAAGCGATGGTCACATAAACACCACCCTATACCAGAAACCTACTGACTGCTTTCCCGCACCCCACTCTCCTGCTGGTAATAGCTCATCTTACCTGATCACTCTTGTTACAGTGTGTATGGGAACACCCATTGTTTCATGTTCTCTGTGTATATAAATCTCCCCACTGTATTTTCCACTGCATGCATCCAATGAAGTGAGCTGTAGCTCATGAAAGCTTATGCTCAAATAAATTTGTTAGTCTCTAAGGTGCCACAAATACTCCTTTTCTTTTTGAGGATACAGACTAACATGGCTGCTACTCTGAAATCTCTAAACCAAAGGGGTTGAAAGTCTTTGGAAACTGAATACTAATGAGAAACCTGCTTAGACCAAAACTGTAAATTGCTGAAGTTAAATTTAGTCACTAGAAGGTACATTTTATTTGTATCTCTTTCACTCTTACTATTAATCACTTAATCCTATATTCTTTGCTAATAAACTTCTTTTCAGTTTTACTACAAACCATCTCAGTGTTGCATATGTTGTATATTAAAGAAAAGTGAGTCCTCCGCTAAATTAACAGGCTGGTGCTGTGTAGTCTCTTTAAAGAAGCAGTGAACTTAATAAGGTTCTGTGAGTGCTACAGTGAGAGGGACTGGAAACTGCAGGACAGACAGTTTTGGGAAAACTTGGGACTGGGAGGGCATTGGTGTCACACTGCAAGGAGTAACCTGGCTGGGGAATGCCAGAATCAGGCTGTTGTGCTGAAAGCAGGCTGCTGGTGTCAGGGATCTGAACCAGAGCTGCAAGGTCCAGAGGCACTCAAGGTAACAGGGCATGCAGTGACACAATCACTTACTAGTCTGGGTTGAACACCAAAATATCACAGTGGGTTTTATATCTAGCTCTGAATGTGGTGACATTAGTGGCTGCTCTTTTGCCTCCTGCCAATGAACTCCATATTTCTGGTCTAACTCAGGTGAAGTTTCTGTCTTCCGCTGTCCTAAATCTCCCATTATTGTTTGACAAAAACATAATTGCAGTGCAACATAGGCAGCTATCATGGGAGGTCATGATGAATGTAACTTAAAAATTATTAAAGTCTGGCTCTTAAAAATTATTGAAGTATTCATAAATATTATCTTAAAATGATTATTAATGGTGTCATCAACTTTACAGTATTTACACAGCTCAAACACATAAGTTAACTTAGGAAGTTTTGCAGCTTAATATGTTGCATCAGAATTGATTTAATGTTGTTGCTTCACTTTACCTGTTGCTGTAGTTCCTGAGCACTCAGAAAGTTATTTATTTTTCCCTCAGTACTTTTAGACATTGTTTTTTTATCCAAATGTTGGTAGAAATTACAGGGCATATTTCACTAGTACAATTAAGGCAATTGACAAAGACAAACCCAGTTTGCAAAGTTAATTAGATTTTTCTATCTCCTCATTTTCAATTAGGATTGTTATGACACAGTTTTTCCTGTTAATGTCTTTCTGTTATCTTTACAGAGTACACAGGTTGTGCTAGTGTAGTGGTCCGTCAAATAAATAGTGATGATTGAAATAATCATGGAGCTGAAACTATTTTTTGGATGTTCTAATTGTCCTCTTGTGTTTGAGCAGCTGAATCATGTAATTAGTATTTACTTCATTTATGCAGCAGTTTTGATTTGCACTTAAAAGTGTGTTCTTTTTTCGGGCGAACAAGAACAGTGTTGGCATGCAAAAACAAAAGAGACACTAACGCAGAAGTGATAAGATTTAACACATTAAAACAACTGTAATTACACTAGATGAAATATTACTGAGAGACTACAAATCCTTTAAACTGATCAAAGATTAGGACACAAATTATAGTGATGCTCAGTGTTAAACCTGATACTGCTAGAAAAATATTTACGGCTTTGGTCACTCAATAGTATTAAAAGCTGGATTGCTGCCCTGCGGTCATATGGTTCTGTGAAGCACTATTCATAGGCATTATTATTATGACTTTTTAAATTCAAGTTTAAACCTCAACCAAAATGTGCATTGAAATTCCATACACTATTGTTGATTCCTGCACTCGT
Organism: Lepidochelys kempii; assembly: GCF_965140285.1. Classification (NCBI taxonomy): domain Eukaryota; kingdom Metazoa; phylum Chordata; order Testudines; family Cheloniidae; genus Lepidochelys; species Lepidochelys kempii. Next base: position 184,257,468 of record NC_136380.1, read on the forward strand.
TTTGTTATAGAGCGCACTGTAGCTTTTCTCATATTAATTATGCATATTTTCATAAATTGAATATTCTAAAACTTATGTTTTATTAAATTGGTTGAATTTTCCAGTTCAGTCAAGCATAAGGATGTTTTACATTTATTGGCCCAGCAATGTACAAACATACTTGCTAGTATCTTCACACTTACCTGCTGTCTCTGCCTGCCTCCCTAGGTATTTCTGAATGTCTGAAGATGTCTGAAGGTGGTATGTAACCTATCACTTAAATCAGCCTGTGTACCAGATTACGGGAGGATAACTTAATGTAATGCCAATTTTCAAAAAAAGGCTTCAAAGGTGATCCTGGCAGTAAGCCTAACATCACTACCAAGCATATTGGTTGGTGTATATATATTATATATATATATATTAAAGAAGAGAATTATCAGACACATAGATGGAAACAAGTCAAAATATCTTTTGTAATGGGAAATCATGCCTCACCAATCTATTGGAACTCTTTGAAGGAGTCAACATGTATGCGGACAAGGGTGATCCAGAAGATATAATGAACTTGGACTTTCAGAAAGCCTTTGACAAGTTCTAACACCAAAGGCTCTTAAGCAAAGTAAGCAATCCTGGAATAAGAGGGAAGGTCCTCTCATAGATCAGTAACTGACTAAAGGATAGGGAACAAAAGATAGGAATAAATGGTTAGTTTTCACAGTGGAGAAAGGTAAATAGTGGGTTCCCCTAAGGATTAGTACTGCGACCAGTACCAGTCAATGATCTGGAAAGACAGTGAACAAAGTTTGCAGATGATGCAAAATTTCTCAAGATAATTCCAAAGTAGATTGTGAAGAGTTACAAAGGGATCTCACAAAACTCAGTGTCTGGGCAACAAAATGGCAAGTGAAATTTAATGTTGACAAATGCGATGTACTGCACATTGGAATACAGAAATCCAAACGATACATACAAAATGATGGGATATAAATTAGTTGTTACCATGCAAGGAAGAGATCTTGGAGTCATTGTGGATAGTTCCCTGAAAACATCTGCTCAATTTGCAGTGTCAATCAAAAAAGCTAATAAAATATTAGGAAACATTAGGAAAGGAATAGATAATAAGATAGAAAACATCATAAGGTCACTATATACTGAATACTGATTGCAGTTCTGGTGGCCCCATCTCAAAAAAGATAATAGAATTGGAAAAGGTACAGAGAAGGGCTACAAAAATTATTAGGGGTATGGAACATCTTCCATCTGAGGAGAGATTTAAACGACATGGACTGGTCAGCTTTGAAAAGAGACAAGTTCGGGGAGATATAATAGAGCTCTGTAAAGTCTTGACTGATATGGAGTAAATGAATAAGTAAATGTTCTTTAACCCTTCATATAACACAAGAATGAGGAGTCACTCAACGAAATTAGTAGGCATCACATTTAAAAGATACAAAATGAAGTACTTCTTCACATAGCACAGTCAACCTGTGGAACTCCTTGGCAGGGGATGTTGTGAATGCCAAAAATATAAGTGGATTCAAAAAAGAATTAGGTAAGTTCATGGAGGATAGGTACTTCAATGGCTATTCACCAAGATGGTCAGGAATGCAAACATGGTCTTGGATTTCCCTTTAACTTCTGATTGAGAGAAGCTGGGACTGGATGACAGAATTTATCATTCTATAATTGCCCTGTTCTGTTTATTTCCTCTGAAGCGTCTGGCATTGGCCACTGTCAGAAAACAGGATACTGGGCTAGATGGACCATTGGTCTGACCCAGTATGGCCGTTCTTATGTACCATACTTACATCTGCCCACAGCAAACATGGTCACCTTCACTTCTCCTCATGAGAATTTTCATGGTTCACTCTTATTATAGAAAGTGTTCTGGAGTTGTGCCCGAGTGGGAGAAGACTGAGCTAGAGCATGCAGAGCTGGTGGAACTCCCAGTACGAATTGCTACCTTGGCATACGTTAGAGCCAACCTCAGGCTACTGCAGTTTGTAGTCACAGCTATCCTCAGGATCGTGTGGGACAGAAAAAGATGGAAAGCTGACGGAATACTCTTCTCCCCATTTCAGTCCTCTGATGTGCTGAGCATAGTACAGGCCCATCTGGTACAGACTTTTGGAGCAGCAGCAGCAAGAATCCTTCACTTCTCTCTAGGCAGCTCACTTGAGCAGGGCTTCTACCTGAAAACAGGAAGAAAAAGGGGATGGTTGTTCAGTTCCCCACCTTTCTTTATTCACCGTCACCTCATCAGACATACAATGCCCACCACATCTTATTTTACTTTGTAAGATTAAAAAGAATACTAATGTCATAATAGCAAATTATCTGAAGAATATAACATCACATTTCCTATGCAAGGATTAATTTTGTACAGAACACAACACTGACATATGCTATAATATTACCTCTTATTAACAAGCAAAACAAAAAAACCCTACTTATGTTAGTTGCTACACAACATACTTAAAAATAGAAACTTCCAAAATTGTCTCATGCTTACTCCTACAATGCTAAATAATCAACATATTTCATAACACCAGACAGATCAGAAGTTCCAGATGGATTTACAAAAATCCTCTTTTATTCTAGAGGCGCTCTAAAACACGGTCTTACTTTATTGTACCCTGGGTCTATATATTCCTCTAGCTTTACTACATATTTTATAAACGATATGTGACATCAACAGTATTCATTAGATCATGTATTTTGATTAGAGAACAAGAGGACAAAAGAAGGTTGGATGAGTGGCATACATAAGTTGGGTTGGGAGTGAGTGAATCTTATTTGGCAGTGACACCTTAATTATTCATTTACAGTGCAGTGTTTATGAATGCAAGGAGCAGGGAAGGGATTGTTGGCAGGACTCAACTGAAAAAAAAATTTTTAAACTTAACTTTTTAAAAATATTTTCCTTTGCAGTTGAAAATCTATTTGTTTTTAAAGTTCTCACTCATATTGACCTGACACAACTTCATAGCATTCCAGTTATCATTATTGTGAATCTTAAGGTTTTTAGAGGTTATATGAGTAATACTACTGTAACTCATTGGGATTATTTTGGGACGGTAAAGAATGGTGGTGGAGTTTTAGTTTTCATTTTAAACTGTTTGTGCACAATACATATTTTCCACTACCTTTCCCCAATCTTGTGTGTGTTAAGGTGGTGGGGAGTTTGTTTTTATAATTCACTGGTGTGGCAGGTATTGTATTAATTTTGTGTCTTACTTTATGCTACACTTTTCATTGTTTTCTATTTGAAATCTGGATGAGTAATTTTTTTTCCCATCGTACTGCCCAAACTAAGGAATCTCCTACAGAAAGGTAGCATTTGAAAAAAAACAGAATCCAGGAGAGCTATACACAGTAATAAAGATAAAAAAGTATGACATCTGACACCCATCTCTTCCTTTGACATTTATGTGGGAAATGAATTTAGCCACGTTTCAGTTTTTGGGCCCTTTTCTGGGCAGTAAAAAATATTAAGAATTCAGGGGAGAGAATTCAAAAGTGGGCTGAGTCCTAGGACTTAGGATAAAGGGGGTCTATCTTGAGTTATTGGTTATATGGTGTGAGCCCTATAACCTTGCACTGGACCCAGTTAAATATCTAGTATGTGCCAAAAGGTGAGTGGATACCCCCTCTCCATTGATAAGTTAATAAAGTTGAAGTTTGCTTCTTAAATCCATCATTGTGCACATCTTCCATTCACCAGCATGTCCTGATCAATTATGTACATTCCAGAACACTGACTTTAGGAGGGACTGGCTTAAATATTTAATTATGTTTTTGTCTTTTCATATAGAATATCAATAATCATTCAGTTCCCCTTCCTTGGTAATTGATTAAACAAGACTATTATTTCTAAAGTGACACAAATACAAGTAATCTCCAAAAATGTGTGCATATAGGAATTCAGACTAGATTCTGAGAGCTTTCTCAGTCTTCAAAAGACAGCCCTGAGAGCACTCGGCATTTTCTACTGGTTGTCAATCATACTCTGTAGGCCTGTATTCAACATGGGTTACAAGATGGCAAAATACCCCTCTCCCCTTCTTCTCTCTCAAAAAGGGCATATTTAAAGCCGAGCAGTATACCCAACAAAATACTTGAGTTGTTTCTGCATATTAGAAAAAGAGATCACTTGAAAGATAGTAGTTTAAACAGAATATTTTCCTTCTATTGTCAAGATAAGAATATAAATCCATTTAGTTGTATTAAAAAACGTTTAACAGTGTCTGATGCACTAAACATTTTCCTCAGAGTTCACCTGGCAGTCATTGCTGCTTTTTCATGAATTGGAGGGAACACCAACTTCTACACAGTCCTCTAGTGGTTTGGTTTATAAGGGAAGTGATGCATTTAACACCCCAGCAAACAAATGAGTTGTGTCATGGGATATTAACTTGGTCTTGGCTGAATTAATGAAAGCTGTTTGAGGATTTTTTGCAACCTTCAGTGCCTTAAATAGAAAGTTATTTTCTGGCAGAAGCAAATGCAGTTTCTAGAATTGAATGAACCACCAAATGTTAAAGCTAAAATAATAATAATGTTTAATAAAATATTTTTATTTAAATAATTTAAAATAAAATGTTGGATATTAATTCAAAGTTCTTCTCTATACAGTAATTCCACAGCAGTCACACAAGCATATCAACATTGTGTCTGTCCTTATTCTAACTTTAGTGGAGACTTCATAAAGTGGATCCGAGGTTTTAAAAAAAAGTCTCTCTCAATTTTCACATAAAGCAGATTCAGATATTCAGAAAAGTCCACTTAAATTTTGTTGCATACTTCCATTAAATATTAGTTACTTTGGGCTTCATTCTTTGTTTGCACAGATTATATGTTGTATTTTGATTAACATATGTTCTGTGTTTATTATATCTCTGCTAGATGTCACTATGAAACTGGTTCCTCTGAATGAACTTGTGTAAATGTGTGAGCATCATCCTGCGTGATTAATTTTCTATCACAGAGCATGATGCTCACACATTTATACAAGTTCATTGGAGAGAGAGAGAGAGAGGTTTACAGATGCCTATGTAAATGCTCAGAACAGAACTCATTAGACAATGACTTTTTCAGGGGAAATTATGTCCAGCTGAAAGATAACATGTAAAACGACAGAAAAAGCATATTTTTAAAATGTTTCCCCAACTATTTTGTCCTACTGTATTTTAGCTCAATTTGAAATACTGCACTTTTTAGGGGTCTTTCAGTTCTTGAAATGTATAGCTCACATTTGAAATCAGATCCTTTCAAGTCGCCAGTCACCAAGTAAAATTTACAAATGGACATTCTCATTCTGTTTCTCAGCAGCTGCTCTCTACTAGAGGCATTTCTGATCTTGTTGCTACAGGAAAAGGTTAAATGGGAGGCCTGGTGGGACCGGGAAAAGGCAAGGATATAATTTGAAAAGATAATGTTTAAACCTTTTGTTTTATTTTTTATCAAATCAAGCCCGGCATCTGTTTGATCTTCAGTACTTTGTGGCTTACAGTATACATGAGGGGAATATAGTATAGTATATACTATTACTATAATACAGAATATAGTACAATATAGCCCAAGGGGAATGTTTAGAGACTGTTACTGGTAAAAAAGGATTTAAAGTAGAATAGCCTCATCAGCCAAGTACATACCATTATACTATGTTTATACAACATATATTTGCATGAATACTGTTACATTAACACCTTTTGTTTCACAAATCATTCTCTAAATTTCAATCCATTTGATAATATCGTGCTTGTGAGTGAACACACCTGTACTCAAGCCAATTATATCATTATAACATGCTTCAAAAAAGAAAAAGTAGATGATAGTAGGTGCGTTGGGATAAAAAGGAAAAATCCCTCAGCAAAATATGGAAAAATTAGATTGAACCTATGTGACATTAATACATTATCCAATAAAGTAAAGTTATAAGATTCAGATGTTTGTTGCTATTACTTCTGCTATAGAAGAAATTAACAGTATCGCTGGAGAGATCCTGCCAAGTTTTTTCTTTATTGATGCTAGCTGTCCAGAGGAATGGCATGTACACAGCTTTACTCCAAGGAGAAAAATGAGTTGTAGTCTGAGGGTGGAGAACACCTCAAGGTGACAAGGAAGATCTTTGATTCTACTTCTCTCCCAAACCTGTAAGCCTTTCAGGGCATTTATATTTCTAGCTGCCTGATTTCAAAATCACTTTTTTCCTGTGGTATGTGCAACACAGAAACAGCAGCAGATTCATATGGTTATGAGTGATGTAGCCATGGTGGCAAGTAGAATGAACTTCCATCTTGAACAGTCTTTTCCCTTTAGTCAGGAAGGGAGGAATTAGGTTTCTTCAGTCCGTCAGAATTGTATCTTCTAACTTCATTCATGGTCAGCCTCAGATTCTGCTTTCTTTGACCTCAGCTGTATAAACCTTCTGTCAAAGAATATCTTCCACTGCCCATTGGACATGACCCTACCATTGCACTTGTCTTGTTCTCATGCAGTGTAAGAAGCCAAAATCATCTGAATATCTTCTCGTTTGTGACAAAATCAAAACAAACAATGTTAAGAATACACCATAATTTAGACACTGAAAACTGTTTAGTTTCTTCTCCTCAGCTGTTTTTCATGGCAACACAAATAAGGAGATATCTTTTGATGCTGAGCTAGCTCAAACTCCTCTTTTTGCTAGGCTGTTAATACTAAAAACCTGACAATTGTGAGAAAAAGTTGTTCCCCAGTAAGTTCTCATCCTCACTGAGTGCTATAATTTTTTTTATTGCCACTTGTTTGAGAAGGCTTACATAACTAATTGTGGTTCCGTCACCAGTGAGTAATATGGCCACTTAAATTCATGGCAATAAAAATATCTGTGGCACCTACACCATCAGCTATTCACTTACTTTCCTTGTCCTTGTCCCTTTTCACACATTCCATAATGAAACACTGAGGGAACATTTATAATGTATTGAATCACTGTTGGGGTGCAGCATTATATGTAAGTAAATATATGTAGTTTACTCCAGGAAACCCTACTTTCTCATTCCAGCTCACTAAGTGTGTCTAGAGAAGTGTCTGAAGCTCTGCTGGACTTGGAAAAAGAGTTGTTTTTATATTTAACGGATCTTTATTAGTTTGGGGTTTTATTAGTTGAAAGACAACATACGCTATACAGTAAGAAAATCAAAGGGATTCATTAGGCTCTTGGTTCTGTAGTCTTTGGGTGCTCAAAATGAACAAATTTTAAGCTGCAAGAAGTAGTGTTTTAAAGTAGCACTTTCAGTCTTTATTTGAAACCTCTTGTTCTCCTTTAGATTACAATATGTCACACAGAGCATGTAAGAATCAGACCATAATACTTTGATCATTCTACTATCTTGTTTGATTAATGTTTTCATACTGTGGAGTATATCAGCAGGGGGCAGGTTGATCCCTGTGGCTTATAATGGGCAAAGTAAGAGGGGGGAAAGAGAAGGGTTTTTTGAGACTGTTTAAGATCAGTGAGTTTCTTCCATCTTCAAGGTTTAAAAATAACACAATGGATGGATAGTCTTTGCTGCTGAAAAAGATCAGATATCCCCAGAGGGAGGGTTGGCCAGCATGTTCAGTGCTTTTTTATTCTCCCTCCCTAGCTCTCTAAAAGATGTGTGATACCAAAGTGTAATCAAAGTTGGTGGGGGGAGGACCTAGCATATTAGGACAGCTTTAAATGTGTTTCACTGAGAAAACAATTATTTTATAATGCAGTGTTTGCTGTTAAATGAGACTTGAAAATTCAAGTACTCTTCTAAATGCATTTTGAATTTTTGTTCCAGTGGAATCTTAACTATGTGGACTCGCAAGAATCTTATTTTTTTTCTTAAGAAAAACAGGACTCCAATCAACAAGGCACTTTCGCACTGAACTGTGTAGAAATCATTATGGTGAGCCTTTGTGTTGGCAAATATCTAGGGTATTCAGAAGCAGTTATGGTAGGTTAAATGGAATTGCTGTTATGGATCTTCTGCTTTGGGCTTTCTCAGGAGCACCTGAGAAACTGAAGCTTCTAGCTCGATTCCTCATGTGTATGATGGAGGCTGCTCAGTGCTCTCCAAGACAAATTTAATGCCACAATTCATCATCAGTGTTCTTCAAACCGGTTTTTCATTTAAAATAATGACAAAGAGCGCTACCGTCTTCAGCACCCTAATCTGAAAGATTTCTGCCAGCAGTCAGGGAATGAGCTTTTTATTTAAAAGTGAGGGCTTGTGCAATTTTCCCTACGCTTTCCATAAGCCACTTAACTAAAAGTAAAAAAGAATACAAGCTACTGTCTAGTACAAGAGAGTATTTTTGGCTTTTTTTCCTAGCATTAACAAATTACAATTTTCCTTTTTTCCAGGAAAGTAAAAAAAAAAATAAAATAAAATAAAAGGAACCTCAGGATCTTTAAGAAATTATAGAAGTTCTGTACTGTTAATGGAAGAGGTCAGAGGTCAGTTTAAAAGTGGATTTACTTGTAGTAAAACTAGAAGTATTGAGTATCCAGTATGTCTTAGATCCTACATAATTACTCTTACCCAAGCAATTGTCATTAATATGACTGACTTTCTTCCCTCATCTTCAGCAGAAAGCAACCTGGTGATTGGCTACACTGGACAAAACCTACACAAATTATCAGTAAATAGTCTATCCTAGAAAATAAATAGAGGGCCAAGATGTTCAGCCGGAGAAATTTATTGGGTCATTCCTGACGTTCCACTGCCAATTGGCTTTCTAATAGCAATAATTATGGCTGCTCATTTCTCTGGTAGTCATTCCTAAATCGTCTTGATAAATAACTAAGTAGCAGGACTGAAACTACAATCCTCTAAGGGACTAATATTTCCTCAAGAGATATTGTTAAAAGGGTTTGTGATGCTTTAAAATTCATATAGGTGCAGGTTTTGAAATATCATCACAAGAGTTGGAGTGGAAACACTTTACTGTTACTTTTTACATGAACATGCAATATGTTTTATTTGTGTTGATTCATCATTTAATATATAGCTTGTGAATGTATGGTAGGTATCCTGTTGTTTCCTGCTGATCAATTGGATTAACTGAATTACTGCTAAGATCCATTTACTGCAGGGTTTCCATTTAATTAGAAAATAATCCACACATTGTTAACAATATTTAATTTTGCCTATTAGATAATTAAACATCTTCCAAGACTGCCTCCCCCAACATCAGAGTTCAGAGAAGTTCCCTTTAGGGAGATAAAAATTTAATCTTTTTTTTCTTTTCAGTGTAAATAATGAAATATAATATCAGGAGTCTCTTGTATTCCCCTGGTTGCAACTGAAGAGATACTCTTATGACATGTCCCTTTGCTTAGCTGACAGGAGCCTGAGTCTATCACATCAGGCACCAGGAACTTTGTGGCAATAAATTATGTTATTGCCCTTCTAATGAACAAGGCTATTTAGAACTCACTCACTTGAGCATTATAAACCACATGCCATTTGGTTTATATATTTTTAACTTACAGTAACAACTCTGATTATACTCATTACCGTAACAGTCAGATATATTTGTGTTGCTGTGTGAAGAAATGAATGTAGATTCTAAAGAAGATGGATTTCTCTCAGTTTTCAGTGCTTGGATTCCATTTTCCCTATTACTCTTTTAAAAGCAGCACATATTTCAGCAGCTGAAATGTAAGTGTGATTACACACTTATCTATCTTATTCATTTAAAAAAAAACTTTGTTATTTGGAACTGCTGTTTATTATGCTGCTCTTCGCAATGAATGTCAAGGTTCTATTATTGTAGCTGGACTCTTTTTTTTGTGATCTTGTCATATTAAAAAGTTTTTTTCTTCAATAATTGATAAGAGAAAGAAATCTAAAGTTCTGCAACTAGTTCACTTTTAGTCAGATGACTTTTCTATAAAGATGCTATGCAACATCTTTCTAAGGAGAAAGCACATTCTTTGCCTAAGGCCAAAACAATTATCTCTTACATGATAAAGAAGATAAGCTACCACATGTGGTAGCAAAATGCTTGATATGTTTAGTTATGAATTCTAGTGGCAAAGTGAAAAGGTGCAAGAGTTATTTTGAAAGTACATTAGTGAGCTGTTTGGTATGGAAAACATTGGTCTACAGTGCAGGGGAATATTTTAAAAGGCAAGTATGATGGAAGCCCTCCACATCTGTGTTTTACATTTTAAAGGTTTGACGCGGGCAAGAGTAGTCTGGTTAAAGACATTGAAATTTTAATTTTTTTAATAAGATAAAATGGGCTGAAAGTTATCAGCTTAACTTATTATAAATATATAGTTCAATAATATTTTACAATTAATCATTGATAAACTGTATTCATAGTCTTTATACTTCTGAAAATGTGATTTTATTTATTTATTTATTTATTTATTTATTTAGAGAGTTTGGATGAGATTCTTCAGCTGTGTGGATGAATAGGAAGGGCTTTTTCTTAAATGTAATGCAGAAAGAATCTACAAGATTTTAACATCCTGGATGTGAAGACCTGGAGGTATGAGTTAAAGATCACGCCCAGGTTATGGGCCTGAGTAACAGACAGGGATGGTAATGTTGTCCACAGTGATCAAGAAAGGAAGTAGTTGGGAGAGATTAGGAGCTATATTGTGCTTGAGCTGGTAGCTAGACATTCATGAGGAGATCTCAGAGAGGCAGGCTGAGATTTTAGTTCAGACAGAAGGAAACAGATCTGGAGAAGACAAGATCTGTGAGCCATTAGCATAGAGATTGTCATTAAATTTGTGTTTGGAGATGAGATTACCCAGAGACAAGGTGCAGGTGGAGAAGGAAAGGGGACCAAGAACAGAGCCCTGTGGAAACCCTGCAGAAAGTTGGGATGGGGAATGAGAAGGTTCTTCCAAGAGATGTGCTGAAAGAATGAGTAAAGGGATAGGAGGAGAACTAGGGGATGACAGTAAGCCAAGCAAGGACCTGATTTCAAGAAGAGGAAGAAGGAAGAAGAGGATGGGAGAGCTGATTCTCAGCTTTGACTAGAAAGAGGTCATCAGAAACTTTGGTGAGAGCAAAAGCTAACCACAATTTTTTTAAGTACATCAGAAGCAGGAAGCCTGCCAAATGATCAGTGGGATTGCTGGATGATCAAGGTACTAAAGGAGCACTCAGGGAAGACATGACCATTGTAGAAAAGCTAAATGAATTCTTTACATCGGTCTTGGCTGCAGATGATGTAAGAGAGATCCCCACACCTGAGCCATTCTTTTTAGGTGACAGATCTGAGGAACTGTCCCAGGTTGAGGTATTAACAAAGGAGGTTTTGGAAATGTAATAAGTCACCAGGAGTAGATGGCATTCACCCAAGAGTTCCAAAGGAACTCAGATAGGAACCTGCAGAACATAAGTGTAGTATATAACCTACCACTTAAATCAACCTCTCTACCAGATACTGGAGGATAGCTTAATGTAAAGCCAATTTTTAAAAAAGCTCCAGAGGCAATCCTGGCAGTTACAGGCCAGTAAACCTAACTTTGGTAACTGGTAAATTTGTTGAAACTATTGTAAAGAACAAAATTGTCAGACATATAGATGTAGATGATTTGTTGGGGAAGAGTCATCACAGCTTTTGTAAAGGGAAATCATGCCTCACCAATCCATTAGAATTTTTGAGGCGGTCAACAAATATATGGACAAAGATGATCAAGTAGACAGAGCGTACTTGGACTTTCGGAAAGCCTTTCACAAAGTCTCTCACCAAAGGCAGTTAAGCAAAGTAAGCAGTCATGGGATAGAGGGAACTAACTGGTTAAAAGACAGGAAACAATTAGTAGGAATAAATGTTCAGTTTTCACAGTGGGAAAAGGTAAACAGCAGGTTTCCCCAAGGATCTGTACTGGGGACCAGTGCCATTCAACATAGTGATAAATGATCTGGAAAAGAGAGTGAACAGTGAGGTGGCAAAGTTTCAGATGATACAAATTTCTCAAGATAATTCCAAAGCAGATTGTGAAAAGTTACAAAGGGTTCTCACAAAACTCAGTTGCAGATGAAATTTAATGTTGACAAATACAACATACTGCACATTGGAATACAGAATCCCAACTATATGTACAAAATGATGGGGTCTAAATTAGCTGTTGCCCCTCAAGAAAGAGATCTTGGAGTCATTGTGGATAGTTCCCTGAAAACATCTGCTCAATTTGCAGCATCAATCTAAAAAGCTAACAAAATGTTAGGAAACATTAGGAAAGGAACAGATAATAAGACAGAAAACATCATAAGGTCACTATATACTGAATACTGATTGCAATTCTGGTGGCCCCATCTCAAAAAATATATTAGAATTGGAAAAAGTACAGAGAAGGACTACAAAAAAAATGACTAGGGGTATGGAACAGGTTCCATCTGAGGAGAGATTAAAAAGACTGGGATTTTTCAGCATGGAAAAGAGATGACTGAGGGGGGATATGATAGAGCTGTATACTCTTGATTGATGTGGAGAAAATAAATAAGTAAATGTTATTTTCCTTCACATAACACAAAAATGAGGAGTCACCCTATGAAATTAATAGGCAGCAGGTTTAAAAAATACAAAATGAAGTGCTTCCTCACATAGCGCACAGTCAACCCATGGAATTCATTGCCAGGGTATGTAGTGAAGGTCAAAAGTATAACAAGGTTCATTAAAGAATTAGATAAATTCATGGAGAATACGTCCATCAATTACTTTTAGCCAAGATGGTGAGGGCTGCAAACCTATGCTCTTGGATGTTCCTTTTCCTTTGATTGGCAGAAACTGGGATTAGATGACAGGATGGATCACTCTATAATTGCCCTGTTCTTTTCGTTCCCTCTGAAGCATCTGGCATTGGCCACTGTCAGAAGACAGGATAATGGGCTAGATGGACCATTGGTCTGACCTAGTATAGCTGTTCTTATGTTATGTTCATACCAGTTTCAGTAGTGTACAAAGGGGCATCAGCCAGTTTGGGGAGAGTTTAGGGTGGAATTTGAGGAGAGGAACTACAGACAGCTATTTTCAACAGCATATTGAGTAAGTTTAGAGGTGAAAGGAGATGAAGTGATAGTTGGATAGACAAGTGGAATCAAAGATTTGTTGTTGTTTTTCTTTGAAATGGGAGAAACTAAAGCACGTTTGTGTTGTGAGGGAGGGAAAAAACAGGGAGAAAAGGAAGGGAGGGAGCCAGCTGCAGCAGAGCTCTTCAGATGGAGGTAGATGATGCAAGACAAGCTGCTCAGAGACTAGGTTCATTCAGAAGATAAAGGTTTTTGCAGACCTAAACCAACTTTACTGAAAGAAGCAGTAATATTTTTGGGAGAAAGAACTAGGGCTCTGGAAAATAAATGGTTAAATGCTGTGCTGAATAGGGATAGGATTAGTCATATGCTTAAGGTTAAACGCATAGTTAAGTACCTTCTTGAATTGGGGTCTAATAACCCACTTCTCCCTTCAAGAGTCAACAGGGATTATGCAAGAGAAGATGTCCATGTTCCTCCAAGACACATCCCCATTCCTTCTTATTAGTTTTATATCTGTATAATGCAAAAACTGATTTCAAGCCCTTGCCCTTTTTAAAGATAATTAATAGCCTTGCATCTTCTTACAATCTGTTTTATCCTATCTAGTCTGTCTCAGTGCTTACATAGCCACCACTGCCACAGTATCTGGGCACCTAAATTTCAGCTTTTCAGTCTTCTTCATTAGTTTGTTCCTTCCTTTCCATTGCCTCAGCTTGGTTTATATACTGAGGGACAAGAGATATTATATAGGCTTAAAGTGACTATACATCATGGCTTTATCTTGGAAGCCTACATTTTTCATATGATGTCCTGTGTCTCAAGAATTTCTTCTTGATACCTGAAATGTCAGTTTCCCATTTAATCCATTAAAAATGGTTTCTTGTAATTAACTGCAAAGTGTTTGTAAATTTAAAAGAGCCTGCTGTGTCAGGGGTTGTAAGAGAAGGGCTTGATACCTGGTGGGTCCCTCTGTCCATTGCTTCCTTCCTCTCTGTGGGAGGAGGGAATCTAGGGGGAAAGGCAGAGCTCGGACTTTCTTTGATCTGTTCTGCTGCTTCAGGCAGAGCTTCTCTAATTCAGGAAGTGAAGAGCAAAGAAAGGAACCAGAATGCACAGCTTTTGAGTATTTTGTTGCAGTATTTGTTGAGTATTTGTGGCAAAAATATTGCCACAGATGTTTTTTTTTTCTTTTTGAATATATGGTCATCTTAAATTGACTGTGGACTTTCATATGCTACAAACATTGACTCTGAAAACCTTTGCCACAGTCTGCTATTTCAAAAACTGACAATTTTAAAAATTCATCTTAAAGCATGCTGATTTATTTTGACTTCAGAGGGACTACTCACATGTATAAAGGTAGTCATGTGCTGAAGTGCTTTAGTGGTGACAGTGCTGCGCCTAGGCCCTGTCCTGGACAAAACAGTTATAGTATGGACTGCTGACTGCAATACAGAAAGCAGAGAATTACAAAAACTGGAATTGATTTTTTTTTTATGCACAATGAGGGAATCAATTTTCAGATGCCAATAGCAGATTTAGCCACTAACGAGATTTAAGAACCCTTTGCTCTCTGTTTAGTATTTCTCATGCTGGCATGCCTGTTAAAAATAAGCGTGTGTGTCTGTTCGTTCATTCAGGACTTAGCTTCCTGCCATGGGGCATCCTTCTGCTCCTCAGTTTGACTGAAGGCAGGATGCCCTTAATCAACATTTTTTTGTTTGTTTTGTTTTTTACAAAGGGAATTGTTGACAGAGATCTTCTGCTTATTGAGCCTTATGATGTGAACAACAGTGAGCTTTCTGTATATGCTCTAACAAGTCCACCTGGTACCATCCAAGCTAGCCATCTTATAGTTATTAAAGAAGCTTACAAGAAGTGGAAGATTGGACAAATGACCAGAGAGGAATATAAAAATATTGCTCTGGCATACAGGAGTGAAATCAGGAAGGCCAAATCACACTTGGACTTGCAGCTAGCAAGAGATGTTAAGGGTAACGAGAAGGGTTTCTTCAGGTATGTTAGCAACAAGAAGGTGGTCAGGGAAAGTGTGGGCCCCTTGCTGAATAAGAGAGCTAAACTAGTGACAGAGGATGTGGAAAAAGCTAATGTACTCAATGCTTTTTTTCCTCTGTCTTCACGAACAAGGTCAGCTCCCAGACTACTGCACTGGGCAGCACAGCATGGGGAGGAGGTGACCAGCCCTCTGTGGAGAAACAAGTGGTTTGGGACTATTTAGAAAAGCTGGACGAGCACAAGTCCATGGGGCCGGATGCCCTGCATCCGAGGGTGCTAAAGGAGTTGACGGATGTGATTGCAGAGCCATTGGCCATTATCTTTGAAAACTCATGGCGATCGGGGGAGGTTCCCGATGACTGGAAAAAGGCTAATGTAGTGCCCATCTTTTAAGAAGGGAAGAAGGAGGATCCTGGGAACTACAGGCCAGTCAGCCTCACCTCAGTCCCTGGAAAAATCATGGAGCAGGTCCTCAAGGAATCAATTCTGAAGCACTTAGAGGAAAGGAAAGTAATCAGGAACAGTCAGCATGGATTCATCAAGGGCAAGTCATGCCTGACTAATCTAATTGCCTTCTATGATGAGATATCTGGCTCTGTGGATGAGGGAAAAGCAGTGGACGTGTTGTTCCTTGACTTTAGCAAAGGTTTTGACACAGTCTCCCACAGTATTCTTGCCAGCAAGTTAAAGAAGTGTGGGCTGGATGAATGGTGGATAGAAAGTTGGCTCAACAGGTAGTGATCAGTGGCTCCATGTCTAGTTGACAGCCGGTATCAAGCGGAGTGCCCCAAGGGTCGGTCCTGGGGCCAGTTTTATTCAATATCTTCATTAATGATCTGGAGGATGGCGTGGACTGCACCCTCAGCAAATTTTCAGATGACACTAAACTGGTGGGAGTGGTAGATATGCTGGAGGGTAGGGATAGGATACGGAGGGACCTAGACAAATTAGAGGATTGGGCCAAAAGAAATCTGATGAGATTCAACAAGGACAAGTGCAGAGTCCTGCACTTAGGACGGAAGAATCCCATGCACTGCTACAGACTAGGGTCTGAATGGCTCGGCAGCAGTTCTGCAGAAAAGGACCTAGGGGTTACAGTAGATGAGAAGCTGGATATGAGTCAACAGTGTGCCCTTGTTGCCAAGAGGGCTAACGACATTTTGGGCTGTATAAGTAGAAGCATTGCCAGCAGATCGAGGGACGTGATTGTTCCCCTCTATTTGACATTGGTGAGGCCTCATCTGGAGTACTGTGTCCAGTTTTGGGCCCCACACTACAAGAAGGATGTGGAAAAATTGGAAAGGGTCCAGAGGAGGGCAACAAAAATGATTAGGGGGCTGGAGCACATGACTTATGAGGAGAGGCTGAGGGAACTGGGATTGTTTAGTCTGCGGAAGAGAAAATGAGGGGGGATTTGGTAGCTGCTTTCAACTGCCTGAAAAGGGGTTCCATAGCGGATGGATCTAGACAGTTCTCAGTGGTACCAGATGTCAGAACAAGGAGTAATGGTCTCAAGTTGCAGTGGGGGACGTTTTGGTTCGACGTTAGGAAAAACTTTTTCACTAGGAGGGTGGCGAAGCACTGGAATGTGTTACCTAGGGAGGTGGTGGAATCTCCTTCCTTTGAGGTTTTTAAGGTCAGGCTTGACAAAGCCCTGGCTGGGATGATTTAGTTGGGGATTGGCCCGCTTTGAGCAGGGTGTTGGACAAGATGACCTCCTGAGGTCCCTTCCAACCCTGATATTCTGTGATTCTAGAGGAAGGTAGATAGAACATTAATAGATGCTAGTGTGAAGAGCAGGAGCCCTTAAAACAACATTCATCTCCTGTTTAGTAGAGACATTTTTGTCTCTTGCAATGTGATTGGGCTCAAGACTTTGAACTAATGTAGGTATCATTGGTAGCCCAGTCTTCCTCCTCCCACCCACCCCCATCTATTTTTACTTTCCCGGTAGAAATATTTCAAAATTGTCCATTGTCTACTGACTTAATGAGATCCTAATCATAGTGATATCCTCAGGAATGCCTTCTAAATAATTTTATAGTTGGGATTGTCAAGCAATTTAAGTAGTAAAATAACTAGTCAGTTTACTGATGAGAAAAATTCAGACAAATCATAACATTCCATAATATTACAATCCTTGTTAAACCCTGTTGTAATCCTGTGCAAATACTTGTGAAATACTTTAGCATATAATTAAAATCCCTTTGGAATTGGAGGCTTTCTTCAGAAAAAAAATTCAATTACTTACAGGATCTTTGGGAGTCCCTCTCATACATGGTATCAGAAGCAATTTAAAATACTTTAAAAGTGCCTCTTGAGTGATTCTAAAATGATGATCAAATCTTTATGCAATATGCTGCAATTACTATTTTGTACCATAAATTGGACCGTAGGTGTGCGTACCACTTTACAAGCAGGAAAAAAGAGCCATTTGCTGTTTGACTTGGGAATTAGATTGGAAAAACAACTAAAAAATAACAGGCCCTGGTGAGCAGGGGGATAGAAAGTCATTGGTGAACAAGAGGATAAGATCTGTTTTTTGGGTAGAGGACAGTTATTCCTAGAGAGATTAATTTAAGTGATTGTTGGAAGTTCTCACAGAAATACATTTTAATGAGGAATTTGAAAGAAGAGGTGTTTGACTGGTGCCCAAGATCAGGAAGACTCTTACAAACACAAGGGGTAACATGGAATAAGATATAAAGAGGAGAATGCAAAACAACTAGGCTGGAGCTAGTGGGATGTATGAAGAGATGAATGCAGAGCTGCAAACAAGAGTGGAGTTATGCAGGGCAAGTAACTTGGACTTGATACTGAAGACGAGTAGAAATCAGAGAAAATGGTCAAATAAGCAGTAACTAGTAGACATAAATATTAAAAAAAAAAAAAAACCCACCACACTAGTGAAGGAACGTTAATGAGCTAAGGAACTCACCTACTAGAGTTAAGGACTTGTCACGTTTACACCTAGTTTTGGCACTCCCAAATACAATACAGGTACTGCCATTGAAGTTCATGCGTTCCCTTTTACTTTTTCCATTGATTGGCAAGAAGGACAGCAGGGCTATTATTTCTGTGTCAGAAAATCTTTGAAGTCCAAGCTGGATCATATCTCTTTCCGTTGATCAGATGGCTCTTTGCTTGGCACATTGTGCCGCTGTTAAAATACAAGGTTACCTTGGCCTATTATCCCTTTTAAAAATTGGGTTATGTGAGATCTAAATCTTCATGGAGATCATGTTATGCCATCATAATTATGAAAAAAATTAAATTCAATTAGCTATTCATTTAGTTGTTGCTCTTTATTTCTGTTTATTTTTCCCAACAATTTCAGTATGGGTTAAAGTTTGCTTTTCTTGTTTTTATTTTTTCAAACTTTTCAGTAACATCTTTTGCATTTTACCTTCCAAAACTGGTGGAAGTGAGCTGTAGCTCACGAAAGCTCATGCTCAAATAAATTGGTTAGTCTCTAAGGTGCCACAAGTACTCCTTTTCTTTTTGAAAAGATTTACTGATTTCTAGCCTGCATTAGATACACCATGTGAGAGGCTGCTTCTTGAACAATTTCTCACCCATTGAAACCTCTTTTCAAGCCAATAGTTTATTTGGTTTTATTTTGTTACTAGACAAGTTTCACCTTTATGACATTAAATTCAACTGTTCAGGCTGCACTGTTTGTTCCATTGTATAAAATTGTAGGTCAACTCGCATTTCTTCCTGAAAAGATGATGCAATTTCATCATACTCAATCTGTGACTACACACTCCTGTTAAAGCCATTTTTCATGTATAGAAAATGGAGTTTTTGGCATCTAATTTTTGTATAGCTAAACGTTTTGGAGATTTGATGCACTTGCTTGTTTCATTGACACCTGTTGCTGCTTAAGGTCACGTCATGAGAGCTTACCTAACCATATGTCTCAGTCCTATTTATTAGCTGGATTGATACATGATTTTGGCCTATATTAAGGTCATTTTTTTCAGAGGAATGTCATCTTGTCACCTTCAAAAAACCCACATACTCTCCTCTATAAATTCTTAAAGCCTTATTTTCAGAGGTACTGAGCTCTCACAACTCACATTGTGTTGACTGCAACTCTGAATGCTGAGCACTTCTGAAAATCATGGAGACTAAGGTGGTAGAATCACCTGTTTTTGTTTTTGGAAATATTTGATTCTGGCCCACATTCTTAGCCCTTTTGCATTACTCTGGTGGTTTAAAGGGCCATAAAGGTGCTATAACTGGGCAGAAAATGATTCCCCCATATTGAGAGAATCCTCTGCTTTATGCCACCTGCTCCTCCTATTTCCCAGTGTAAGAGCCATGTTGAAGGGATGTGTGGCTGGAGCATTTCTGGATTCCACCAATCCCCAGCTAGTGGAGCAGCTCCCTGCATCTGGGCGCAGATAAGATCAGCCCTAAAAGGATGAACTGGTATAAGGTATCGGGCGGTCAGGGGACTGTACACCAAACTTCATGCTTCTTCAGTCACGCTTGTCCCACTTCATCCCCTGAGATCTTATGCTGGGCACGTTTCTGCCTGACCTGAGTATCAGAGCCAAAATGTATTATCTAACTTGTCAGTCAGAATCCCAGGCCATTCTGCAGAACAGAATTCTCTGCAATTTAGTGCTTCCATGGCTTATAGCTGTCACTCATTCTCTTAGGTGTGGGCCGATATTATTATTATTATACAGTATGTGAGGAAAAGTATCTTTCCTTTGAAATGCTGATATCAAAGCTGTCAAGCGGTTATATCTCTTATTCATACCAATTTTCAGATTGGCTATGTACTGTATAATATGACAAATTAGTCACCGAGTACTCTTGGTTTTATTTATTATTTTCTCTGGGGCCACAAGTTCTTAGCATTTTGTGTCCTTGGGAGATTAAACATGTCTTTTCTCAGGCGAAGAACTTGCAGCCCCATCCTGGGGCACCCTTTGCGTCCAAGGGTGGTGTAGTCCCTCCCTCTACTCCAACCCCATTATTGCTCCTGTCTCAGGAGTTTGGTGATCCCCCTTTGGTGACCAAACGGTCATGGATTCTTTGTGCTCTGTGCTTCTACCTAGTGCCCAGATACATAAACCAATAGTCCCAGTGACCTCTAGGATATTACAGCTGGAGTAGGTCCCTGGCGGCTTCAGTCTCTGGCCTTCCCCTGGCTCCTAGTACAGGGGAGGCCTACCAGGCACAGTTGGTAATCAGTCCACACAAAGCAGCAGCATCTTGGAGCTGTGTGTCTTCTTTGTGGAGCTGAGGGCCCCTGGTCAGTGTCCAGCCCTCTGGATGAGACGGACAAAATGATGTTCCCCTTGTGTTCCAGGGAGCAGCTGTGAGGCAGCTTCTCTTCTGTCTGCTATAACCTGACTCCTTACAGTCAGCTCTCTCATGCAGACCTCTCCCTATATTGGATCCTATCCCATTTTGGGCAGTCTCAGCCATGTTCAGTGTGTGGGTGTGTGGCTCTGCCCTGGAACTCCTCCAAAATGTGTTTGTCTGGGATCACCTCACATGTCGGGGTGGTCCAAACCATGTTCAGGCTACTGTTCATTAGGCTCCTGGTCCAGCTTCCAAAGGCTGATAGTGTCTCTGAGGCTGAGGGGAAGCAATCAGTCTTGGTTTCAGTTCCAGTATGTTTCTGTGTTGCTATCTTTGGGAGCTGCTTTTCTCAAGCCTCTGACTGGCAAGCCTCTACAAACTCTTAGAGAACTGATGTTCTTTTGTAACAAAGTGGCACCTGCATCCTGCAAATAAATAAGATATATAGATGATTTTATATATTTATTTTTATTATATGTTTTCTACATTTTTTTCTCTTGAAACTGGAATTGTGACTCTTTCACAAAGGGAAATATAATGAAATGATCGCGGTCACTGCTTGTTGATGTCAAATACCAAATTAATTCTCTGTTTTATTATATACATGGCTTTTTCTTTCATGTGAAGATTTCAGTCCTCTCCCTTATCCCAACGACTGTCTTAATAAAGATTGTTGATTTCTTTTACTCTGTTATAAGTATTGTAAATCTTCCCATATTTGCACAGAGGGACGCATCCCTTTAACCTTTTGTCTTTGGGTGGTGGTCTGATATACCTTTTTAGAGAAATGGGAATTACATGTAATTCTCATTCTCAGAAGATCTGGAGTTGCTAGGCTCCACACTCACTTAACCTCTTTCACCTGATGGATAAGCAAATTTGTTAGAACCTTTTTTAGCAAGGAGAAATAACTGTTGGAGCTTTTATTTGCACCATTCAGTCACATTATCATAACTTTACCCCCAAGTCCTAATTTGATAGATTTACTCATCTGCTTTCAGATCTCTCTGTGCCTAAAGCTAGAATCCAGAAGTATGGCTCTATTCAAATTTTGTTGGTTTTTTATGCATACATATATGTGGATTGAGCTCTGTGGCTATTTGTAGATTTATGTACACATGGACATATACTATGCATAGCTTTCTGACTGCAAGAATTAAATAGTTCCCTTTGTCTGAATGTCTTATTATATACATTGATCATTAATCCATAGAATATGGTATCTTTTACAGTTTGCATTAACTGATCCCTCTAAGACAGCGACCAGCTAACTGCAGAAAACTAAATAACTGTTCATTATGCCTTTTTTTTTTTTTTACACAAAGGTATATGAGAATAATTTCATGGTATGCATATTTGAAATGGTGGTTTTCCTAAAAGGATGCTAACTTCAGAATCTGTGCATTATGCATGCTGATTAAACTGGGAAATAAGCTAATGGAGAAACACAAAGTGGAATGTCATTTACTGCAAGCATATTTAGGTGCGCTTTTTCCATTTCATCTTGCAAGCTAAGTGCTGCAGGTGACGATGGAGAAGCTTCCATCTCTAAAGTTGTTGTGAAATTTAATGAATACCCTGGAGATTTAGTGGATTGTACTAAATATGCAATCTTCTCTGGATGGTATTCTGCTTTTTAAAAAAGATGTTTTGGAAATCTCCATGTATGTATTAAAGTACTTACCAAAGATGTTCTTTAATCAAATGCAAAATATTCATGCTGATTTTCCTTTTATTTTTCCAGGCATTTTTTGAGAGGTCACATTTGTAGTCTTTTTTTTTTTTTTCTTTTTCCAGTCTGAAGAATAAAACCTCACTATTTGCATACTACTTATTCAGAACATGGCAGCTCACTATAGGGGCAATTCAGCTGATTTTGGAAGAATAGAGATCTATCACAAAACGTTTGTGTCATGTGTGCTGCATACAGTATTTATAAAGAGGAAACTTGCACAAAATACGGCACATGCAATCTGTGCACTTTCTTCTGAAAGAGACACGGTTGGCTTAAAATACCTGTGAATCTTTTTTTGCAAACATGACTAAAGGAATAGCCTTTGGTCTTCTGCCTTAATTGCCTCATTCCCCATGCATATCAGATGGACACATATAGACAAGCTGACAAGAGATTTGTTACCTACAGCCTGGCAGAAAAATTAAATGATACAGTTAGAATTCAGAGTAAGCTTAGCCCATTTCTCCATAACCAGAATGAACACTAACCAACTGTAAGTGACAAATTGGTGAAGCAGCTGAAAGAAGGGAAGTGTTGTTCGACAAAGCCCGGGCATTGCTGACTGGTTGACTCTGCTTGGGCTGATTTAAATAAAATCTAAGAAAAGGTCCATGTACAATGCTGTGTATTTCTCATAATAGTATTCATTTCTTGCATTTAACCCAGTGTGAGAGAACCTTTCTGGGCACAGTGGTACTTTTTTTAACCTTTCAACCTGCTGTGTCAGTACTGGAGGAAAGTAGGGTCAACACAGTAGCAGGTGATTGGATTCAACAACGTTTATACTGGAGCCTAGAAGTTTGTAAGTAGACTTGAGGCTTATAAGTTGTTTAAGCCTTTTTTAGACATATACTGAGTCCAAATTCTGAGTCTTTTGATCTGAATTTCATTGGATTTATCTGAGGTTGGGCAATATGATCATTTTCAGGTAACTTACAATTAGGGATCGTTGAAAAATGGAATTTACATTCCAAAATTTTGAAATGTTATTGATCCAATTCAGAACAAAAAGCTGGAACTTTGAAATTTCCCCTGCAACAAAAACTCCAGAAAAACTATTCAGAACCATCAAAACATTTCATTTTGATAACATTGAAGTGTTTAGTTTCAGTTATGTCAAAACATTTTGTTTAAATAAGGTAAAAATGTTTCATTTTGGAAATGTTGAAGCTTTGTAATATAATGTAGATTATATGTGAAAAATAATATCTTAATGTAATATAAACATATATTTTAAATTATACAAAACAATTTTACCTTATTGAAAAGAATAATGTTAACATTATAAAAAATGAAATGGTCAAAATGATTCATTTTTACTTTTTCTCATTGAAAATCTTTTCAAAATCAACATATACTTGCAACATGTTTCAATTTTGTAACTGTATATTATGACAAAAAACTCTTTTGCTGAAAACTTCGGCCATGTCATTACCTGTGCTTCCCTTCTTCAGGGAGGTGGGGGAGGATAGGAATAGGTATCTCAGTCCAATCCTGCCACTTCCCCAGTGGTGAGTGGTGGGGACCCAGGCCCACTCACTACTCCAGGCCCCCAACCCAGGAGACTTGTAGATAGCAGACTCCTGGTGCACCTCTCTAACTTATGTCTGTGCTGCTTAAGTTCCCTGGACCACTTCCCCATGGCCCCAGTGCTTTCTTTGACTTCTTCTCAGGGCATTGAGCCAGATAGTCCCAGCAGCCAGCCAGGAACTCCTCCTTGCTCCACTGATCCCTGCTCTGTACAAGCTACTTCCATTTTTTTTCAGCCTCTCAGGGGCACAGTCCTCACTCCCTGGGCATCCAGCAGCCACTGACTCTGCCCTGCCCTGCCCTGCCCTTCCCTTCCCTTTTATGTGAGCTCACTGGGCCCTGATTGGCTGCTCCATGCAGCCTCCCTCCAAATGGCTGCTTCCTGCGTAGCCTCCCTAAGCTTGGAGGTGTCACCCCTCTGCTCCTCTCTGAAACAGAGTATGGCAGGCCCATGAGGCCTCCATTAACCCCTTTCTCTTCACTGTGGGACAAGCACCCCATCACAGGCCTAGATAGACATACTCATCAATATATGTCTACAATAATAGCCTTAAAGATAGTTTTGATGTCTTATACACTGCATTACTCTGTCTCCGAACACAGAAAACATAATTTTTAAAAGAATAGCTACTATAAACGTTTCCAGATAGGGAATTCTGTGCTCTTATGCAGAAATAGAAATGTACTATACAAGTCCACTTACATTAGCTGTTCTTCTGCCTGTTTCTGCTTGCTATTCCTCAGCCAGAAGATGGCATGCTGTGGATTAATTAGGAAAAAAATATATGAAGAATCATTAAAGGCAGTTTAATGAGATAACAAATTTATGTCAGAACTTAAGAAATGTCTGTTACTCCTAAGAAGGTCACATAGCAATAACAATCTGACTTATCAAATGCACGTGTTAGTTATGTTCATCCATTAGGATACTCTTATTGGCCCGATGAAAACTGGTTTTCTGATGTTGCCCAAACTGACTTAGAATATCTGAGCACTCCCATCTTTTGTAGTAGGTGCCAGTATTTTTACAATATTCTCAGAAATTTCAAGAATATCATAGCACTTACTCCATTGGTGAGTTCGCTGAGGTCCATGTCCCAAAATCACCACCATAACACTTTTGTCAGTCTAAGCAAAAAGGCCAAGTATGAATGTAGGGTGCATGAGCTATCCTTCCACCTCTTGAGGTTGTCCCACCAAGTTGTGATAAATGGGCAGGAAGCATAGTGAAAGTTACTTCTTGTGCTGTAACTGTTCTATGAGAAAGGAGAAGACTTCAGTCCTCACTGATGACAGTCTGGCATTTTTTTGCAAACATCACACATGGAGAGTAACTACAGCAGCCTAGAGGCACTCAATTTGGAAACCTGAATTTTGCATTTTATTCTCTCATATGTTGAGTGTTATTGATGCCCTTTCATCACAATCCTGTTCTATCACTGAAACCATAACCTAATTCATACTGCCCATTATGTTTCTCATCCTTATTCTCCACTTCACCTGTTCCCATTTCTACCTCCTTACCATTCAGACAGAGACTCCACCCCAGAATAGCCATTAGGGCCTGGTGGTTAGTGCACTCACCTGGAATGTGGGAGATCTGGCTTTAAGTCCCTGCTCTGCCTGATTTGTAGCAGAGATTTGAACTCTCATTTCTTGTATCATAGGTGAATATCTTAACCACCAGATGATTTGCTGTCCTGGGGCTTGGGCCCGGGGGAGTGAAATGGGGTGTGAGATCTCTCGCAATCTTTCTTGTTGGAGTTATTCCACTTTATATAAATATTAATTGGAACAAAGACTTGACCCTCACTCTCCCACATTTGAGTAAGTGTCCTAATCACTGGGTTATTGAGTCAGTTTCTGTTGCTCTCTCTGGTCCAATGAATATTTATTTATGCAAAGTGGAACAGCTCTAACAGAAGAGACAACACTCACTTGGTAGGAGACCCTCTGAATCAAGTATAACAGGGATTTGGACTCAGTTTTGTGAGAGCATTTCTCCAGTTTTTCATTTGAAAGAGTTCCAAAGGTCTCAGTTTTGTCCTGATGTGGAACAGAAACTCTGTTCCAAACCCTAAAATATTCACCGGCTAGGAAAACTGTTTCCTATCCATCTCTAATTAGTATGTTTCTATAGTTCTTGGGCAAGATCCTCAGCTGGAATTGTCATAGCTCCATTAATCACCATGGAGCTATATGGATACTACACCATCTGAAAAAAGAATGAGGAGTACTTGTGGCACCTTAGAGACTAACAAATTTAGTGGAACACTCCATGCATCTGTTGAAGTGGGTTTTAGCCCACGAAAGCTTATGCACAAATAAATTTTGTCAGTCTCTAAGGTGCCACAAGGACTCCTTGTTCTTTTTGCTCATACAGACTAACATGGCTACCACTCTGAAACCTACACCATCTGAGAGTCTGGTGAATTGTCTTCAACGGAACCAGTTTGCAGTGGGAAGGAGAGGAGGGAGAAGCAACAATATGATGTTTACTAGGTATGCATTTGAAGAAGGTTCTTTATAGATTCATCTCATGTTCATTCTTTAGGTCAGTGGACTTGTGTGTAGAGTTCAATATATTAGAGGTGTCTAATCCATATAAATGTTAAACTCCCTCCAGGGCCATTCTGTCAATAGTGATTTTTTTTTCTTTGATTTTTCTGACTTATTCATATAATGTACTCCATGTCTTAACAGGTTAAAAATGGAATGAATAGTTGTGTAAGTCTTTTTTGATGAATAGGACCCTTAGTGGAAATTTAATAACCTCAAACATAAAATATTGATCCTGTTGTACTTGCTCTCATAAATTCCTTTAAAATTGTAACGTATTATTTTTTGTTGCAATTACATGGAAAGAAAAACACAAGCTCAGAATCTGTAACCGAAGGTGTGACATGAAGAGCAATATACAGTTTTGAACCCTGGAGGTCAGCAGCTTGGATGCTATTTATTAGAGAAATAGAACATGAATGAACAGAATGGTAAAAGAATATAATCCTAGCCAGGAGGGCTGGGGGGAGGGAGAAGCAACTCATGAAATGTTGGATTCTCTACACCTTGGTAAGTGATGGTTTGCCTACTTACAACAAATGTTCTGACACCAAAACCATAAAATAATAATATAAAACCTTGAACAGTCTGTATTGCATATAATATAGAAGCATCCCACTGTATGCATACTAAACAGGATTCTTTTAAAGTGTAGATAAAAAAGGGGCTTGATTTGCCACTGTATTGTTCCAGATTTTGCTGCTATTTCATTGACATCAATGGAGTTACCTCAGTGTAAGACTGGAGTAACACAGGAGTGAATCAAGCCTAGTGAGATTGTGAGTCAGTAAACAGTGCTTTGTTTTCCTGGTACAGATGCACTTATTTCCCTTTTCAGAGTAACAGCCGTGTTAGTCTGTATTTGCAAAAAGAAAAGGAGTACTTGTGGCACCTTAGAGACTAACCAATTTATTTGAGCATAAGCCTTCGATGAAGTGAGCTGTAGCTCACGAAAGCTTATGCTCAAATAAATTGGTTAGTCTCTAAGGTGCCACAAGTACTCCTTTTCTTATTTCCCTTTAGCACTGCCTGAAGGGATATTTCCAGATTCCTCAGGAAAATCAAGTGATTATCATTACAGTGTTTTCGTTCAGCACAAAGCAAATTGTGATCCCCACCATGGTGTGTTGGGGCAGCTTTTTAACCACTTTTGCATAGATTGGAACCCTCCTTAAGATGGGCCCCCAAAAACAGCAGGTTCAGAAGTACTGTTTTGAACTGGCCCCCACAATGCAGTTTAGTAATCTGATTCTATTTGCTAAACTTTATTTTACAAGACATGCCTGCATTGTAATGGAGCCTAGTATTCATTTTCCTGTGTTCTTCCCCAAGTCCTTCTATTTGCAACACTACAGTTAAGAGATTATGTACATTTCCGTTGCACTTTTCAGTTTTCACAGGGAAAATTTGTATGGACTGTAAATATTAAAAAAATCATTTTGAAAGAATAAAATGAAGAAAAAAAACAGGATTAAGTTGCACAAGATGCTTTACTGTGCTCCTACAGTGCAGATCTCTGAAAAGTGGGATGGGAGGGGTCTCTGGGTGCATTGGCATTAATTAATACATTTGCCTCACTATTAATAATTCTAAAGATCTTTCACACAACCAGAAGAATTCTTACAGGAGGAAGATCTGTTTTAACCACATTCCTCAGTGAGAAAATCATTAAGAAATTACATATAGATATTGAGACAAAGAGTCTTAATAGTTCCAGCAATACCTGAATTAGAGCAACAAGACAATGTTCTTTCCAGATTGTGAATGACCACATCCAAGCCAAGACTGTGGAGCCATTATCTTTAATAGTTCCATTTGAGGAAATCCTTTCAGAAAAATTCCTTGGTTAATGGTTTTGTTTTCCTCGTGTCTGGTTTGGGTGGCTGAGGCCATCATATTAGCATATTGATGCTTCATGGAATTGTGTCCTAAATATGTAAAATTTGACTACTGAGACCACTCCTGTTTATCAAACTTGAAAAAGTAGAACAGCAGTTCAGAGCATGGACACGGTAACTTTCAGGCCTATTACCTAAGTATGGCTGGACATCACCCCCAGCTGCTTTGTGGCAAAGGGGAAAAAACCTGAATCTAACTTGCTTTGCTTGTTCTTCATGAAACTGTTTATATAGACCCACAGTATGTAACCATTCTAAAGTAAATTTACTGTGAAAGGGGATGCTTGTATGGATTCACAGAACATGAGGATACAGATCCTCAGTTCTTCTTTAAACAGTATTTCTGTGGATCTCCACTTTAGGTAAATTGCACGCCTTCTGTCATAAGACTCATATTAGGCTTTGCTCACACCCCGTTTTTCTCTTTGTTTGTTCTGTTTGAGAATATATAAGGAGGAAACTGCCATCACCCAATTCCTTGTGACCACCATTGGCAGCAAATAGGAACACTCAGAGTGAACTACTACCCATGTCAGTCCTTTTTTAGGGAAAACTTTCCCCTCTTTTGTTTTCACATAGTTAGTCAAGCTACTTTATACAGCTTTTGGCAGTTTTGCCATGTCTGCTCTGTTTTCACACCATTGGGCCCATAGTTCTAAGGCTCCATTGTTTGGGATAGCCAAGGCTAAATTCACCAGATTCAAGCCATATCCTTCCTGCAATGGCACAATATCTGTGACAGACAAACTTAATCAGTGCCTCTTGTGTCTCTGAATCAGTCACAAAATAAGTACTGTTCCATATACTGGACCTCACCAACAGTGCATATTGATTGAGAGAATTCTCCTGTGGGGGATGGCAACACAGGTATTATCCTTGGGTATAGAACATCCAGAAGACTTGGTATAAAGACCTTAATCTTAATCCACTGTTAAGCAAGAGTATTCAATATCCAAAGAAGGCTCAGTACTTAGGACATCTATATTGTCATCCCAAAAGGCAAACTCAAGCTATCTCCAAGGAGCTCTTCAACCTCTTGATCCCACTCCCTTAAATCCAGCACTGAAGGCTGGAATAGATTAGTCCTGCCATATAACATTGCATTGATCTTGGTGTCAAATCCATGTGGAAGGCCTTTTATTTATTTGTACCCAGAGGCCCTAATCAGAATCACCAATCTAATGTGCTAGAAATTGTACAGATACCTAAGGTACAAAAAGGCAGCCCCTGCCTTGAAGAGATTTGAGAATCCCCAATCAAAAATAATCTTGAAGGACTCTGTTTCTTAGGAGTCCTAAGTTAGGACCATGCTCTGGGAGAAGCAGCAGAATCATAGAATATCAGGGTTGGAAGGGACCCCAGAAGGTCATCTAGTCCAACCCCCTGCTCAAAGCAGGACCAATTCCCAGTTAAATCATCCCAGCCAGGGCTTTGTCAAGCCTGACCTTAAAAACCTCTAAGGAAGGAGATTCTACCACCTCCCTAGGTAACTCATTCCAGTGTTTCACCACCCTCTTAGTGAAAAAGTTTTTCCTAATATCCAATCGAAACCTCCCCCACTGCAACTTGAACCATGACTCCCATGTCTCTGCCTCTCACTGTCAATGATAGATTTCTAGGACAGCTTCTGCATTGGAGGCCCCTCCAGTGGTGGGTATATCTGATGTCTCAGCTTTGGCTCCCTGGTTCTGAATACCTTGCTGTTGTATGCTGGGAGGACCGTCCATGGTGCAAGATGCTTCAGGAATCTATACATACCTTAGTGGTCTTAGTCCAGGCATGGGTCAAGTACCTTTGGTTCCAGCTCTTTACACACCACCTGTTCAGCTGCAACATTATATCAGTAAATGTTACCATAACAGAGCTCTATGCTATGTGTAAAGTCATGGGTATTTTAGTAGCCAAATACTATCTTCCTTATTTTTTTCCATTAGTAACAACACATGAAATTTAGCAGGTAATTTTACAAAGTATAATTTTGAGCCTTAGTAATTTCAAGCAATAATGGAAAACTATTTATTTCATCCCATGAATTGTTACTTATGTTTTATTAGGTATGTATGTAAAAATGCCAGAAGATCTCTAATGTGCCACAAATACTCCTTTTTTTTTTTGCGAATACAGACTAACATGGCTGTTACTCTGAAAGAATGTTGTTTATTATTCTAGGCCAGGATTTTCAAAGGAATCTAGGGGAGTTAAGAGCCCAAATCCTATTCCTTTGGAAAATTCCAGTAGGTGTCTTTAAACAATTGCATACTATTACCTTATAGCATATAATGAGACTACTGTATAAAGTATAGTAAACAATTGTAATTTCCCTTTTGCTGGCTTTCCTCTTACCAAAAGCGGCAAAGAGTCCTGTGGCACCTTAGAGATCTTCTGGCATTTTTACATACATTACTAATAAAACATAAGTAACCATTCATCGGACTAACAGACGAATTGGAGCATAAGCTTTCATGGCTGAGTACCCACTTCATCAGATACATGTAGTGGAAATTTCCAAAGGCAGGTATAAATATTCAAACAAGAATCAGGCTAGGGATAACAAGGTCAGTTCAATCAGGGAGGATGAGGCCCTCTTCTAGCAGTTGAGGTGTGAACACCAAGGGAGGAGAAACTGCTTTTGTAGTTGGCTAGCCATTCACAGTCTTTGTTTAATCCTGAGCTCATGGTGTCAAATTTGCAAATGAACTGAAGCTCAGCAGTTTCTTTTTGAAGTCTGGTCCTGAAGTTTTTCTTTCTTTTTTTTTTTTTTTTCTGCAGGATGGCTACCTTTAAGTCTGCTATTGTGTGTCCAGGGAGGTTGAAGTGTTCTCCTACAGGTTTTTGTATATTGCCATTCCTAATATCTGATTTGTGTCTATTTATCCTTTTACGTAGGGGCTGTTCAGTTTGGCCAATGTACATAGCAGAGGGGCATTGCTGGCACATGATGGTGTATATTACATTGGTGGACGTGCAGGTGAATGAACTGGTGATGGTGTGGCTGATCTGGTTAGGTCCTGTGATGGTGTCGCTGGTGTAGATATGTGGGCAGAGTTGGCATCGAGGTTTGTTGCATGGATTGGTTCCTGAGTTAGAGTTACTATGGTGCGGTGTGTAGTTGCTGGTGAGAATATGCTTCAGGTTGGTGGGTTATCTGTGGGCGAGGACTGGCCTGCCTCCCAAGGCCTGTGAAAGTGAGGGATCATTGTCCAGAATGGGTTGTAGGTCACTGATGATGCGTTGGAGAGGTTTTAGCTGAGGACTGTATGTGATGGCTAGTGGAGTTCTGTTGGTTTCTTTCTTGAGCTTGTCTCACAGCAAGAGGCTTCTGGATACACGTCTGGCTCTGTCGATCTGTTTCCTTATTTCCTCATGTGGGTATCGTAGTTTTGAGAATGCTTGGTGAAGTTCTTGTAGGTGTTGGTCTCTGTCTGAGGGGTTGGAGCAAATGCGGTTGTACCTTAGCGTTTGGCTGTAGACAATGGATCGTGTGGTGTGTCTGGGATGGAATCTGGAGGCAAGAAGGTAGGCAGAGCGGTCAGTGGGTTTTCGGTATAGGGTGGTGTTAACGTGACCGTCACTTATTTGCACCGTGGTGTCTAGGAAGTGGACCTCCCGTGTAGATTGGTCCAGGCTGAGGTTGATGATGGAGTGGAAGCTGTTGAAATTGTGGTGGAATTCTTCCAGGGTTTCCTTCCCATGGGTCCAGATGATGAAGATGTCATCAATGTAGCGTAGGTAGAGAAGGGGCATGAGTGGACGAGAGTTGAGGAAGCGTTGTTCCAGGTCAGCCATAAAAATGTTGGCATATTGTGGGGCCATGCGGGTGCCCATAGTGGTGCCACTCTCTGGAGGTATATATTGTCACCAAATTTGAAATAATTGTGCGTGAGCATAAAGTCACAGAGCTCAGCAGCCAGTTGTGCTGTGGCATCATCAGGGATACTGTTCCTGACAGCTTGTATTCCATCTGTGTGTGGGATGTTTGTGTAGGGAGCCTCTACATCCATGGTGGCTAGGATGGTGTTTTCTGGAAGATCACCAATGCACTGTAGTTTTCTCAGGAAACCAGTGGTGTCATGGAGATAGCTGGGAGTGCTGGTGGCGTAGGGTCTGAGTAGAGAGTCCACATATCCGTACAGTCCTTCAATGAGAGTGCCAATGCCCGATATGATGGGGCATCCAGGATTTCCGGGTTTGTGGATCTTGGGTAATAGATAGAATAGCCCTGGTCGGGGCTCTAAGGGTATGTTGATTTGTTCCTGTGTTAGTGTAGGGAGTGTCCTGAGTAGATGGTGCAGTTTCTTAGGGTATTCCTCAGTGGGATCTGAGGAAAGTGGTCTGTAGAATTTGGTATTGGAGAGTTGTCTGGCAGCCTCCTTTTCGTAGTCAGACCTGTTCATGATGACAACAGCACCTCCTTTATCAGCCTCTTTGATTATAATGTAAAGGTTGTTTCTGAGGCTGTGGATGGCATTGTGTTCCGGATGACTTAGGTTATGAGGCAAGCGATGTTGTTTTTCCACAAGTTCTGCCTGTGCACGTCAATGGAAGCATTCTGTGTATAGGTCTAGACTGTCATTTCGACCCTCAGGAGGAGTCCATGTGGAGTTCTTCTTCTTGTGCTGTTGGCGGGAGGGTATCTGTGTATCAGTGCGCTGTTCAGTGTTATCTTGAAAGTATTCCTTGAGTCGGAGATGGCGAAAGTAGGCTTCCAGATCACCGCAGAACTCTATCATGTTTGTGGGGGGTGGTGGGGCAAAAAGAGAGTCCCCGAGATAGGACAGACTTTTCTACCGGGCTCAGTGTGTAGCTGGATAGATTGACGATATTGCTGGGTGAGTTAGGGGTACCATTGTTGTGGCAGATAGGAATTTAGACAGTTTACAGTCCTTTTTCCTCTGTAGAGAGGTAAAGTGTCTAATGTAGATCTTATTTTAGTAAAGTCCGTTAGTATGGAAGGTTGGTTATTTATGAGAGTCTCCAGGTTGGAGAGCTCTTTTTTGATGTTTTCCTGTTTGCTGTATAGGATGCTGATCAGGTGGTTCCTTAGTTTCTTTGATAGTGTATGGCATAATCTCTCACTGTGGGTTGTGCAGTTTGTAGATAGCAACGGATTTTTCACCTTCAATCCATTTGGTATGATGTCCGTCCATTTGCATTTGGAAAGGAAGATGATGTCTGTCTGTATTGTGCAAGTTTCTTCATGAGGTTGGTGGATGGACTAACAGATGTATTGGAGCATAAGATGCATCTGACAAAGTGGGTATTCGCCCACAAAAGCTTATGCTCCAATATGTCTGTCTATAAGGTGCCACAGGACTTTTTGCCACTTTTACACATCCAGACTAACACGGCTACCCCTCTGATACTTGGCACCATGCCAGCCACTGCATTTAGCCGTATGGAGTGAAAATCCATCAACCTCATGAAGAAACTTGCACAAGTACAGACAGATATCATCTTCCTTTCCAAATGCAAATGAATGGACATCATACCAAATGGACTGAAGGTGCTATCTACATACTGCACAGACCACAGTGAGAGATTATGCCATACACTATCAAAGAAACTGGGGAACCACCTCTGCTATGTACATTGGCCAAACTGGACATCCCCTATGTAAAATAACAAATGGACACAAATCGGATATTAGGAATGGCAGTATACAAACACCTGTAGGAGAACACTTCCATCTCCCTAGACACACAATAGCAGATTTAAAGGTAGCCATCCTGCAGCAAAAAAAAAAAAAAAAAAAAACTTCAGGACCAGACTTCAAAGAGAAACCGCTGAGCTTCAGTTCATGTGCAAATTTGACACCATGAGCTCAGGATTAAACAAAGACTGTGAATGGCTAGCCAACTACAAAAGCAGTTTCTCCTCCCTTGGTGTTCACACCTCAACTGCTAGAAGAGGGCCTCATCCTCCCTGACTGAACTAACCTCATTATCCCTAGCCTGATTCTTTCTTGCATATTTATACCTGCCTCTGGAAATTTCCACTACATATATCCGATGAAGTGGGTATTCAGCCATGAAAGCTTATGCTCCAATACGTCTGTTAGTCTATAAGATGCCACAGGACTCTGCTGGTTTTACAGATCCAGTCTAACACGGCTACCCCTCTGATACCTCTTATCAAAACTGACCCTGATGTCCTTACTGTACAGGACTTGGAAATTTACCACTTGCATCCATGTGCTGCTAACAAAGTTTGGGACACTAGATTGATAGATCAAACCTTAGTATGAGGGGTTTTTCAGTCACTTTCCACAGATTTATGTATGGTTTATTCTTTCCTGAATGCCACTGCTGCTGTTGACAGCTTTCCATGACTTGTATTTTAATGTTTTCTAGTTATTTAGAGTATTGATTTCAAACTCTAGATAAGACAGAGAAAGAATACAATAGGAAGAAAGAGACCCAGTATATATATGTATTTCATATGCTGAATTATAGTAATACGAGTTTTTATATATACCTTTAAGAATTCAACATAAAGATAGGACAGACAGTTAGGCATACATTGCTAAGTTTACAAATGCTTCTTTCGGCATACCTCTCTCTGCCTTCTCCTTGATTCCCCTCTCAAAGTGTAATGAATAGTCCTATCTGCAATGTGGTATTGAGTTAATTTCACAAAGATGGTGGGGTTATGTAAAAATCATTTACTCTGCCTCCTCTGGTATTAAACAATTTATCATCCGACTTCTTATTTACAGCAAATGACCTATCATTACTATGCTGCTAACACTGAATTGTATGGTCTCCTGGAGTTAACCTAAACAAAGGAAAGTATGCCATTATGTAATTTGAGAGAGAGATACAGTTCCATATTTATTTTTCTGATTACATTGTAGCACCATGGATGGAAACACAGGTGCTGCCATGCCAGGTCAAACTCTGGGCCCCTTTAGTCTAGAATTCTGCCTCTGGCTGTGGCAAATAGCTTTAGAAAAGATCAGAAATCATAATTCACCTAGGAATGTACAATTATGGCACTATATAAACGTTTATTAATAACCACTGATGCTGTACATGGGGAGGAGAGATTCTGCTTATACCCTGGAGCATGAGATTTAATTACTCTTACATCATTGTCTTAGCTTACAAATTTGCCAGTGTTATTTATCATCAGAAAATTATCCAACCCTTTTGTAAATGCAGCCTGAATATTTGTCTCAATGAACTTTTGTAGCAGTGACTTCAGTAAATCGATTAGACCCTACCTAACAAAGTAGATTCTTTTGTTTTTTTACAATGTACCATGCTTTAATGGAACAAGTTCTCCTTTTATGGAGAAAGCTTATAAAATAAAAAAGATTCAGAATAATTTTCACTGTACCCTTCATTATTTTATTAACCGTAAATCAAATTTCATTTCATATTTCACTATTCCAGATTTATTAATCTCACTCTGACTTTCATATCTCATGTAAATTTATCTGTACCATATATGTAAACATTTCTTTCACTGTTCCCTGGTCTATTTCAATCTTGGCAAAATCACTCCAGGTGAGGGTGTGTTGATTATTGCGTTTAATGCAATTTGTGCATTATTTCTGCTTTTTTAATGCAGTTGGTGTACCTTTTTTCCTTTCTTTCTCTTTCCCTTTTTTAAATTGTTGCTGTATATTGGGTAAGCAATTTCATTTAGTTAATGACACCTCTCAGGCCTTTTTCATTTGAGAATCCTGAAAGTTAAGGTATTCTATTTGTTTTTGCTTGTTATATGCTAATACTATAGCACTATAAAGGTACATGATACTTTGACCCCCGGCAAAGGAAAGTCTTGAGGTATTCTGTTCTTTTGTACCATGCTTTTTCCTCTAAGGAGAAGCAGCAGAATGACAAGTTCCATGCCGCTGCTTGATACTGTCAATGACAGATTTCCAGGACAGCTTCTGCATTGGAGGCCCCTCCAGTGATAGGTACATCTGGTTGTCTCAGCTTTGGCCCTTGAGTTCTGAGTGCCTTGCTGTTGCATGCTGGGAGGACTGTCCATGGTGCAAGATGCTTCAGGAATCCATACATACCTGAGTGATCTCAGTCCCAGGCATAGGTCAGTATGCCTGACAACAAACATAATCCATGCCCTGCCACATTTACAGACCATAGGCATGAGGAGAATAATGTATCATACTACACAAGATATTAGAATACAAACTAGTAATACATAAGTGTTTGTGGGGTTGGAACAGGGCCAAGTTTTCAGGAGTTTCTGGAATGAACAAAGAGAAGGGAAGGGTCTTGTGACATTTTAGTTGCAGAAAATTCCGGAGACCAGCGACAGTATGAAAAAAGATGTGAAGTCATGAATGGGTGCAGGAGAGCGAGGGAGTTGCAGGTGAAGTTCTGATATTTAGGTTCTTCTTCTGACTATTAAAAACCTTACACTTACGCAATTTAAAATGTATCTGCCATTGGGATTCATAATCCACTTTTCTGTTAGCGTGTCAGGTTTTAGAGGTGTTAGAACTCCCCTCTCCTCTGTTTTATGTCACAAACTTCAGCAACTTTCTCTGTCTATTTCCTTATCCATTCTTTAGGGCTCTTTGTTTCCTATCATTTAGCCACTTAATGCCTAACAGGACTTTCCCCTTGCTCCTTAGTTATTTACTTTCTTTTTGATAATGATTTCTTAAGAGGGAATTTGTCAAAAGATGAAAAATATGTTCAGCAACTCCAGTATATCCACTTTTTGAACAACTTTAAAATGCTCTGGATTAGAGAGATATGACTTACTTTTTCAGGAGTAGTTGGTTTGGACCCACTCCATCTGTAGTTATGCAAGTGTTCATAGATTTTAAGACCAGAAGGGATGCTTATGATCATCGATATGAACATAAGTCATAGATTTGCACATAGACCTGCAATTTGTGGTTGAACTTCACCATATGTTTTAGGAAGACACCCAGTCTTGATTTGAACTCTTCAAGTAATAGAAAATTTATCATGTCTTAAAGTAATCTGTTTCAGTGTTGGATTCTCCTCGTTATTATTGTACTACTCTGTCCTTAATTATCCCCTCAATTGCCCTGGCCCTTAGTTGAAGATGATACTCTTTCACTACCTGGGATTATCAGGAATACCCATTTTCCTCTCTCCCCTCCACCTGAGATAGGGATTACATTAATGTTTCCAGCTTCCAGGTAACATCTTTTAGGACTATATTACAAATCCTGTTCAGTATCTGATGATTTATGTCTTTTAGAAATATGGGATGACTAACACCCTGTTCTATTACACTTGAATTTACCAGGTAGCTTTTTAAAACATCAATCTCCAATAAGTCCACATATTGGAACTGATCCAAATCCAGGATTGGATTGTAGGATGAAGGCATGAGGCAATGGCAACTCTGTCTTGTTGGGGGAGAATGGTTGCAATTGGATAGCCCCAGTGCTTCTATCATTGCTGGGGTTGACAGTGTGGCATTGCTGAGGACACCTGTCAGAAACAAGCATCTTCTTCCTGTCCCTCCCACGTCACAAACATTCTCTAATATATTTTCCTTATGGTTGTTAGTTGCATGGGGCGTCTGCTTGCTCTGTAAGAATGGGTTGTATGTTGAGCAGTCGGTGTTGTTGTTGCAGTTATCTATTTGCCCATTTAGATCAGGTCTTTGAAGCAATTGCTTAAGTTCATGTTGTGTGGGTGCCATCTCAGTACTGAATAGGCGTGGGTTTTCATGGTTCACTTATAATATGTACGGAGTATATGTCATACTGTAGGCAAAAATCATCTCAATAGCTGGTACCATCCTATTTTGGATAAGAAAATTCAAATCTGTTTTGTTCAATTACACATACTGTAAAAAAAGAAAAAAAACAGTACAGTGAAAAATAAATTATTAAATAAAAGGATTAATTTTCAGTGATGTTTGTGAATATGGTTACAAAGTAATTTTCCTTTATAATTATTAGTTTATTTGTTCTTAGAAATGATTCTTTTGAAAAACTGCGAGAGAAGTGTTTCTGAGAAAGGCCAATTCAACTTGGGCTTCAAAAAGCTGATGTATATGATACAATCCGTATGTAACCAAAGTGATGGTGACAACGCAGCTGACAATATTGAAGAATGCAAGTTATTTCCAGTTACAGCCAACATTAATTTATACTCATAATCCCAGTTTTGCCTTTTTTTCCTTTCCTTTTATTAAATTGTTATTGATGTCTTTAACAAGTGACATAATATTATATAGTTACGATCTGATCCACAGCCCATTAAAGTCAATGGAAATCTTTCCATTGACTTCAGTGGGTGTTGGCAAACCCTTTGTTTTCAAATTTAATAACATTCAAAGAAGAAAACTAAGCTGAATTCTTTCTGGCTTGCATATCATTGGTGGTAGTAAAGATTCTGCATATAACAGTTTTACTGATGCTGCACAAGCTAGAAAAGAATTCAGTTTTCTCTCTTTTGGCTCTGCAGGATTAAGTTTCTTATCCCATTTATGTCAATGGAAAGGGTCTCTGACAATAATCAGACCAATAAAAAGTAGCAACAACTTTCTATCTAAAGCAGATAGAATAGACTCTGAATCATACAGAGAGCAGATTTCTTGAGTAAGATGATGCCAGCTTTTCATTAGTAGATGCGTATAGTGTGAGAAAGTGACAAAATAAAGGTATCCATCCTTTTTCCATATAGAGCATCTATTAGAAAAAAAGTGGTGATATTTATTTTTAATCATTTTAGATTGTTTCATTTATGGGGAGGAATATCTGATGCTTTTAAAATGAACTTCAGTTAACATTTTTCACATGGCACATCAGAATAGGAAAAAGTACACTTTGTTCTAAATATAGGCTTTTTGTGCAAACTGTGATTCCATTATAAATTCCAACATAAGAAACTCAGAATACAAGAAAATCAGGAGTCAAAAACATTTTTTTTACTATTCGAAAACCTGAGTATTCTCAGTTAAGCATTTCAACCCACATAAATTCACACTTAAATTCACACTTTTTGGTGACAACTACGTGTGGATCTGATGGAAATATTTTACCTTAAGTGATATTTTTTGTCAGCATTATTTCTCTTTCTATTTTTTCAGCCTACTTTCCTTTTTAATTATCAGCATTTTTCCTTGAGGAATGGAGGACACCTAATTCAAAACAAGTTTAAACACTATTTTGCATACAGCAGCTGGGTTCTCAGCATTTCTTGCTAGACAAACTGCTGACCTTATAAGCTGTTCAATTTTCTCCCCCTAAAGAATTATCATAAATTGTAATTTATTGAAATGATAATTAGAGAAGATATCTTTTTAATCTTTATATCTCTGTACATGTATCTGTCTGCTTGTGCATTTAAAGGAAAGCAGTAGAAATGCAGTGTAACAAAATAAAATCGTCTTAATCCTTATGTTGTGTGCATTAACAATTTCAGCACCTATGTTCTCTTACTACTGCAGATCATCTCCCCCTCAATTTGGGGCTGGTTGTACTATCTTTGGGGCTGATTCTTTTCTTGTTTTGCACCAGGGTTACCCCACTAACTCCACTGAAATTAATGCTGACTCATACTATTATAAGTGAGAAGAGAATCAGTCCTCCACATTTCTAGCACTGTAGAAAAAATAACATCTTGCATTCAATAGAAGAATGTGTGTTCTCAGGTTTCAGAGGTAGCCATGTTAGCCTGTATCCGCAAAAATAACGAGTAGTCCTGTGGCACCTTAGAGACTAGCCCACAAAAGCTTATGCCCAAATAAGTTTGTTAGTCTCTAAGGTGCCACAAGGACTCCTCGTTGTTTTCGTGTGTTCTCAATATCTCAGGAAGATGAAGTGCCATACTTTGTAATGACGCCCTTTGGATAATCAGAGAGAATATTTGAAGAGTCTAAAAGGAGATTCCTTCTCATTTGAAAATGTGGGTTCACCCAAAACAGAGCCTTTGAGGGAGTGTGGAAATAAAGGGAGACTTCGGAGGACCTCCTCTTGCCTAGTTCTAAAATGAGAAGAAATGTTTTTAATCATATTAATTCCCTTTGTTGGAGGAATAAATTTTTATGAACAAAACTTTTTTTTTCAGTGTTGGAGCCCTCTTTTGTTTATTTTTAATACTGCTTCTTATCAGTAAATCTCAAAGCACTTTATAATTTTCAACATATTTTTCCTCACAGCACCCTTGTGGGGTAGGGAAGTGAGAGTATCCCCATTTTACAGATGGGGAGTTGAGGCACAGAGAGGCTAAGTGACTTCCCAAGGTCACAGAGAAAGTTTGTGGTAGAGTAGGAAATGAAACCCAAGCCTCCCAAGGTCTTAATTACTAGATCATCCTTCCTCATGATTATCCTGTGTCAGAGAGGTTCAGAAATGTCTTCAGTACTCTTTGAGGGTGATGTTCTAACCAAACTAGTCTTTTTATAATGCCTTATTAATCAGGGCTGTTAGGCCAGTGGTGTGCAAACTTTTCCATTCCCTCCTCACCCCCCATTAACACTAATGGAATCTGTCCACATCTTCCCCTTACCATTAATGGAACCTGTCCGTGCCCTGACTCCATTACTGCACAGCCAAGTTTCTTCAGCAGCTGGCTGCTTCTAACTTGCAACCAGGCAGCACCACTAGGGCAAGGCCATTACCTGCTCCTCTGCCCCTCCACCCTCGGATTTTCAGGGTGTGGGGAGGCACGTGCAACAGTCTAGGGGGTAGAACCAGCACTGGGTGCAGAGGCTGCTAGGAGTGGAAATCGGCATGGGCCACAGGCTGGGTGGCCTGCTGAGATGAGTCGGGATGGAGATGGGGCTCCCTCCCCACCCCCTGTGTGGGCTGGCCCAGGCCCTGCTTTGCAGGACTGGCACAAGCCACTTGGTGTTACCACTCGCCCCCTAACATTACTCCATACACCCCTACGGGGATGCACCCCACAGTTTGTGCACCATTGTGTTAGGCAATGCTTGTGTATACATAGCGAAATGTTCTACTTGACATTTACATTATTATTATTTATTTATTAATGGATTTAGACAGTTTCATGCATATATATTCTAGTGCTTATCACTAAAAGCAAGATCATAATCATAAACTAAATTATACTCCAAAAATAGTTTTCTATTTCAATATTAAAGTGCAATAATAGCCAGAAAAATGACTATGTAAAAGTTACACCTTCTTAATTGAGGAGGAAGCTGTACACTTTTTGGCTACTAAGAGTAATATGTTTGTTCAAAGGGTTGTTTTGATTTTTTCCAACCCCCAAAAATTCACTGAAGGAAAAGAAAATCTTAAAAATTTGACTTTCTTGCCCCCCAGAAGTTTTATAAAATTAGGCATACACATTAGTAATTGATTCACTTTGTAAGTACTCTTATTTTTTATACATAAAAAGAATAATATGTTGTCCAAAGTTTAAACTTTGCAATTCTAAAAGTGAAACACAAGAACTGAAACTCCAGTCTGTTGCTGCAATGTCATCCACTTCCTTTGCTCTGTCAATGATGCCAAGTTTAAAATTATCTGTTAGTCTGCTTCTCCCATGCTTTCCTTATACTTAGCATGTAAGTACCATACTCCATGAGGAGTATGAAATCAATAAGACAACTCATGGATATTCCTGAATGTGAAGAAAAAATCAGAATATTTTCTCCTTTACTAGAGAGAAGAGTTTCTCCTTTACTAGAGAAAAGACGTTTAGGTCCTTTGAGTCCTCTTCCTTAACAGATTTTACCTTTGGTCTCCTAAAGTGTGATTGAACCTCGAGAGGCTAAAATTGGATAGCACAATGCTGTATTCATTTACTTTCTATCTAGTTTCAGTCACAGATAATCTTTTAAGAACATAAGAGCAGCCATACTGGGTCAGACCAAAGATTCCTCTAGCCCAGTATCCTGTCTTCCGATAGTGGCCAATGCCAGGTGTCCCAGAGGGAATGAACAGAACAGGTAATCATCAAGTGATCCATCCTTTCTCTCCCATTTCCAGCTTCTGGCAAACAGAGGCTAGGGAAGCCATCCTTCTCATCCTGGCTAATAGCCATTGATGGACCTATCCTCCATGAATGTATCTAGTTCTTTTATTAATGCTGTTATAGTCTTTGCCTTCACAACATCCTCTGGCAAAGATTTCCACAGGTTGACTATGAGTTGTGTGGAAAAAATACTACCTTTTGTTTGTTTTAAACCTGCTGCCTATTAATTTAATTTGGTGACCCCTAGTTCTTGTGATATGAGGAGTAAATAACACTTCCTTATTTACTTTCTCCACACTAGTCATGATTTTATAGACCTCTATCATATCCCCCATTAGTCGTCTCTTTTCCAAGCTGAAAAGTCCCAGTCTTATTAATCTCTCCTCATTCAGAAGCTGTTCCATACCCCTAATCATTTTTGTTGCCATTCTCTATACCTTTTCCAATTCTAATATATCTTTCCTGAGATGGGGCAACCAGAACTGCATGCAGTATTCAAGATGTGGGTGTACCATGGATTTATATAGGGGCAATATGATATTTTCTGTCTTCTTATCTATCCATTTCTTAATGATTCACAACATTCTATTAGCTTTTTTTGACTGCAGCTGCACATTGAATGGATGTTTTCAGAGAACTATCAACCATGACTCCAAGATCTTTCTTGAGTGGTAATAGGTAATTTATCATTTTATATGTATAGCTGGGATAATGTTTTTCAATGTGCATTACTTTGCATTTATCAACATTGAATTTCATCTGCCATTTTGTTGCCCCATCACTCAGTTTTGTGAGATCCCTCTGAAGCTCTTTGCAGTCTGCTTTGGACTAAACTATCTGTCTGCTGTGACCATTTGCTTGACTGGAACTACTTGCAGGGAGTGTTTGACCGTGTGTTTGTTTGAAAAGTGTGACTGTTTGACCGTGTGATTGTTTATTTGAACAGTGTGAATTGGGAGTGCTTTGTTCCAGGTGGGCCTTGAGTGGTTGATTGGAGGGAAGGCTTTGAGCTGGGCCAACTGCTCTGAGCCAGCAGCCTTATAAAATAGCAGTCATTTGCGAACGGAGTGAGCGGCGAACAAACGGAGGACAGGCAAACAGAGGGAGTTTGCCTGGGGGGAGTTCCAACAGAGTTTTTTTTGCCTTTCAGGCTTCTGTGAGCAGTAAATAAAACATCTGCGGAAGCTCTTAGAAGGAAGACATTATGGATAGTGAGTGATCAGCTGTTGTCACCTGCACAGAATGT
Organism: Lepidochelys kempii; assembly: GCF_965140285.1. Lineage (NCBI taxonomy): Eukaryota > Metazoa > Chordata > Testudines > Cheloniidae > Lepidochelys > Lepidochelys kempii. The sequence goes on from NC_136380.1 coordinate 184,300,685, forward strand.
GCCATGTTTGTCTTTCTCCCAGAGGATGGAAGCAACTTTGTTTGTATGAAGTGGAAGCTGGTCTGCATATTGGAAGAGAAGGTTAAAGGACTATAGACCCAAGTGTCAACCCTGCATTGCATCAGAGAAAATGAGGATTTTCTGGATAGACGTCAGTGTTAGAATGCTGTGCCTGCAGTACCAGAAGAATCAGAGAGGGCAGTGCAGAACAGGGAAGAAAATTGGCAGCATGTGGCTTCCAGAAGAAGAAATAGGAGAACCCATGTACCCCCAATGCAGATAGAGGTAAGAATCCATTTCCAAGCTCTCTGCACAGGTACTATGGCAGAGGATGGTTTGGAAGAGTTATCTGTGGGAAGGGATCAGAGGGAGACCCCATCGACTGGAAGGCATGGGATGCATTGTCCTAGAGGTGGGGGATTCCACGACCACCACTCCCAAGAGGAAGAGACAGGTGGTGGTGATCAGGGACTCCATCCTAAGGGGGATGGAATCATCCATCTGCCATTCAGACTGGGAAACTCGAGAAGTGTGCTTCTTGCCTGGAGCTAGAATTCAGGATGTGACAGAGTGTCTGCTGAGACTGATAAAGCCCTCAGATCACTACACCTTGCTACTTCTCCATGTGAGCACCAATGATACTGCCAAGAATGACCTTGAATGGGTCACTGCAGACTACATGGCTCTGGGAAGAAGGATAAAGGAGTTTGAGGTGCAAGTTGTATTCTCGTCCATCTTCCCTGTTGAAGGAACAGTCCCAGGTAGGGACCATCGAATTGTGGAGGTAAATGCGTGGTTACGCAGGTGGTGTCGGAGAGAGGGCTTTGGATTCTTTGACCATGGGATGTTGCTCCATGAAGGAGGACTTCTAGGAAGAGATGAGATCCACCTAACGAAGAGACGGAAGAGCATCTTTGCTGGCAGTCTTGCTAACCTAGTGAGGAGGGCTTTAAACTCAGTTCGCCGGGAGATGGTGACCAAAGCCCAGAGGTAAGTGGGATACTGGGAGGAAACACAAGGAGGAGGGTGCAACAGGGGAGGCCTCCTGATTCATACTGAGAAAGTAGAGCAATTGACTAGTTATCTTAGGTGCCCGTGCGTGAACGCAAGAAGCCTGGCAAACAAGCAGGAAGAATTAGAAGTCCTGGCACAGTCGAGGAACTATGATGTGCTTGGAATAAAAAAAGATTTTTTGGGGTAACTCACATGACTGGAACACTGTCCTGGATGGTGTCAAGGCTGATTCTCCACTCTGGCACTTCGAGTGCAGAAGGTGGGGGCCCACAAGGATTCTAAAAATTAATACTAGGCAATCTAGGCTTGTATTAAACTCCCAAGGTTACAGCTTTTCTCTGAACTTGGATGGGTAGATGCTGCCACCACCCAAGTGCAAAACCCCTTTGAGAACCCAGGAAGGTGCACTTGGGAACTTCTTCCTGTGGGTTACCCTCAAGCCCTTTCTCACAAACCACTCTGGGGAAGATCTGAGAAAGAAAGAAAAACAAAGTCAGCTGTTGCCACCACCTAGTTAAACAACATGTGCACAAACCTCTTAGGACACAAAATCCAATCCTTTTCTTTAAAAAGGTAAATTTTATTAAAAACAAATAAAGAAAATACATTTGGAAACTCAGGCTATTGCTCGATTTAAAAAAAACACTTACAAGAATTAAGCATCAAGAATACCCTTCATGAGGTCCAGCTTAAAGGTTACAAGCTGAACAAAACCGTTTCGGGTTAGCACAGAGGAGTCCACAAGCCATAAAGAAATAAAAAGAGATAAACCTAATTGTGTCTTCCAAGACATTTCCTAATCTACTTACATATCTGGGGGTTTCAAGTGAGTAGTTTCTAGATATGAGTCAGATGATTTTTCATACTTGGCCCAAAGCTTCTTACAGCATAGTTGCTGCCCTGTTCCCTCTCTCCGGAGAACAGACAAACAGACAGACAGGAAGTTTTTTCACAATTTTAAAAAGTTCTAGCTTTCCCATTGGCTCTTTTGGTCAGGTGCCCACTCCCTTCCTTTTACCTATGCATCACAGGGAGACTTTTTAACCCTTGACAGGTAAAGCAAGTAGAGAAGAGCTACTAAGAGGGATTTTATAGCAAGCTGGCTGGCTGGCTGTCCATAAAATTGAGCTACCCCACCTTTCATTTATCACAGATGGGTATGAACTGTTCAGGAAGGATGAGGGGGGGAAAGGTGGAGGAGTTGCACTGTGTGTAAGAGAGCAGTATGATTTCTCAGAGCTCCAGTATGAAACTGGAGAAAAGCCTTTCTTTGGGTTAAGTTTAGAGGCGTGAGCAACAAGGGTGATGTCGTGGTGGGCATCTGCTATAGACCACCAGATCAGGAGGATGAGGTAGATGAGGCTTTCTTCGGACAACTAACAGAAGTTTCCAGATCACAGGCCCTGACTCTCATGGGAGACTTCAATCACCCTGACATCTGCTGGGAGAGCAATACAGCAGTGCACAGACAATCCAGGAAGTTTTTGGAGAGTGTTGGAGACAACTTCCTGTTGCAAGTGCTGGAGGAACCAAGTAGGGGCAGTGCTCCTCTTGGGAAGAATTGGTAGGGAAAGTAGAAGTGGGTGGCAACCTGGGCAGCAGTGACCATGAGATGGTCGAGTTCAGGATCCTGACAAAAGGAAGAAAGGAGAGCAGCAGAATATGGACGCTGGACTTCAGAAAAGCAGACTTTGACTCCCTCAGGGAACTGAATGGGCAGGATCCTGTAGGAGGCTAATATGAGGGGGAAAGGAGTCCATGAGAGCTGGGTGTATTTTAAAGAAGCCTTAAAACAAGAACAAACCATCCCGTTATGCAGAAAGAATAGCAAATATGGCAGGCAACCAGCTTGGCTTCACAGAGAAAGCTTCGATGACACAAAAAGGAAGCTTACAAGAGTGGATACTTGAACGGATGACTAGAGAGGAGTATAAAAATATTGCTCAAGCATGCAGGGGTTTAATCAGGAAGGCCAAAGCACAATTGGAGTTGCAGCTAGCCAGGGATGTGAAGTGTAACAAGAAAGGTTTCTACCAGAATGTTAGCAACTAGAAGGTGGTCAGGGAAAGCGTGAGACCCTTACTGAATGGGGGAGGCAACCTAGTGACCGATGACGTGGAAAAAGTTGAAGTACTCAATGCTTTTTTTGCCTCAGTCGTCACAGACAAAGTCAGCTCCCAGACTGCTGCACTGGGCAGCACAGTATGGGGGGGACGATCAATGGTGAAAGAACAGGTTAAGGACTATTTAGAAAAGCTGGACATGCACAAGTCCATGGGGCTGGATGCAGTGCATCCAAAGGTGCTGAGGGAGTTGGCTGATGTGATTGCAGAGCCATTGGCCATTATCTTTAAAAACTCATGCTGATCAGGAGGTCCCAGATGACTGGAAAAAGGCTAATGTAGTGCTCATCTTTAAAAAGGGGAAGAAGAATCATCTGGGGAACTACAGAACAGTCAGCTCACCTCACTCCCTGGAAAAATCATGGAGCAGGTTGTCAAGAAATCAATTTTGAAGCACTTAGTGGAGAGGAAGGTGATCAGGTACAGTCAACATGGATTCACCAAGGGCAAGTCATGCCTGACCAACCTGATTGCCTTCTATGATGAGATAACTGGCTCCGTGGATATGGGGAAAATGGTGGTCGTGATATATCTTGACTTTAGCAAAGCTTTTGATACGGTCTCCCACAGTATTCTTGCCAGCAAGTTAAAAAAGTATAGATTGGATGAATGGACTATAATGTGGATAGATCATCTGGCTTGACGGGTAGTGATCAACAGCTCAAAGCCTAGTTGGCAGCTGGTATCAAGCAGAGTGCCCCAGGGGTTGGTCCTGGGGCTGGTTTTGTTCCACATGTTCATTAATGATCTGGATGATGGGATGGATTGCACCCCCAGCAAGTTCATGGATGACACTAAGCTGGGGGGAGAGGTAGATATGCTGGAAGGTAGGGATAGGGTCCAGAGTCACCTAGACAAATTGGAGGATTGGGACAAAAGAAATCTGATGAGGTGCAACAAGGACAAGTGCAGAGTCCTGCACTTAGGACAGAAGAATCCCAGGCACCGCTAAAGGCTGGGAACCAACTGGCTAAGCAGCAGTTCTGCAGAAAAGGTCCTGGGGATGACAGTGGACGAGAAGCTAGATATGAGTCAACAGTGTAACCTTGTTGCCAAGAAGGCTAATGGCATATCGGTCTGCATTAGTAGGAGCATTGCCAGCAGATTGAGGGAAGCCATTATTTCCCTCTATTCAGCACAGGTGAGGCCACATCTGGAGTAGTGTGTCCAGTTTTGTGCCCCCCACTACAGAACAGATATGGACAAATTGGAGAGAATCCAGCTGAGGGCAACAAAAATGATTAGGGGGCTGGGGCACATGACTTATGAGGAGAGGCTGAGGGAACTGGACTTATTTAGTCTGCAGAAGAGAAGAATGAGGGAGAATTTGATAGCAGCCATCAACTACCTGAAGGGGAGTTCCAAAGAAGATGGAGGTAGGCTGTTCTCAGTTGTGGCAAATGACCGAACAAGGAGCAATGGTCTCAAGTTGCAGTGGGGGAGGTCTAGTTTGGATATTAGGAAAAACAATTTCACTAAGAGGGTGGTGAAGCACTGGAATGGATTGCCTAGGGAGGCTGCCTTTTCCCATCTTTAGAGGTTTTTAATGCCCAGCTTGACAAAGCCTTTTTAATGCCCAGCTTAACAAAGCCTTGGCTGGGATGATTTAGTTGGGGTTGGTCCTGCTTTGAGCAGGGGGTTGGACTAGATGACCTCCTGAGGTCTTTACCAACCCTAATCTTCTATGATCTTGAGTAATTTTGTATCATCTGCAAATTTTGCCACCTCACTCTTTACCCCTTTTTCCAGATCATTTATGAATATGTTGAATAGGACTGGTCCCAGTACAGACCCCTGGGAGACACCACTATTTACTCCTCTTCATTCTGAAAACTGACCATTTATTCCTTCTCTTTATTTTCTATCTTCCAACCAGTTACTGATCCATGAGAGGATCCCTTCCCTCTTATCCCACGACAGCTTACTTTGCTTAAGAGCCTTTGGTGAGGGATCTTTTCAAAGGCTTTCTGAAAATCTAAGGACATTATATCCACTGGATCCCTCTTGTCCACATGCTTGTTGACCCCCTCAAATAATTCTAGTAGGTTGGTGAGCATGATTTCCGTTTACAAAAACCATGTTGAGTCTTCACCAACAAATTATGTTCATCTATGCGTCTAACAATTTTGTACTTTACTATAGTTTCAACCAGTTTGCCCAGTACTGAATTCAGGCTTACCTGCCTGTAATTGCTGGGATCACCTCTGGAGCCCTTTTTAAAAATTGGTGTCACATTAGCTATCTTCCAGTCATTTGGTATAGAAGTTGCTTTACAAACCACACTTAGTAGTTCTGCAATTTCCCATTTGAGTTCCTTCAGAACTCTTGGGTAAATACCATCTGGTCCTGGTGACTTATTACTGTTTAGTTTATCAGTTTGTTCCAAAACCTCCTCTAATGACACCTCAATCTAGGAGAGTTCCTCAGATTTGCCAGCTAAAAAGAATAGCTCAGGTTTGGGAATCTCCATCACATCCTCAGCCATGAAGACTGATGCAAAGGATTCATTTCATTTGTCTGTAATGGTCTTACCATCCTTGAGTGCTCGTTTAGCATCTCGATCATCCAGTGGCCGCACTGGTTGCTTACCAGGCTTCCTGCTTCTGATGTGCTTCAAAAAAAAAAATTGCTATTAGTTTTTTTGAGTTTTTGGCTAGCCGTTCTTCAAATTCCTTTTTGGCCTTCCTATTTATAGTTTTACACTTCGTTTGCCAAAATGTATGCTCCCTTCTATTTTACTGACTAGGATTGAACTTCCACTTTTTAAGGATGCCTTTTTGTCTCTCACTGCTTCTTTTACTTTGTTGTTTAGCCACGTTGGCGCTCTTTTGGTTCTCTTACTATGTTTTATAATTTGGGGTATACATTTAAGTTGAGCTTCTATTATGGTGTTTTTAAAAAGTTTCCTTACAGCTTGCAGGGGTTTCACTTTTTGTACTGTACAAGGATTGTTTTCCTTTATATAAATATTTTAGTGTATAGATTCCTTGTCATTTTTTTAGTCATAAATATAATAATATGATTAGACTTGCTCAATCATCTTCTGTCTCAGGCTTTTATTCATGTCTGATTCATTGTGTCTATTATTAAACCCAGCTGTTGATGTTTTTGAACAAACTGATTTCTGAATTAACTCTACATTGTGTTCTATAATAACCCTACTTCTGAATTGTCATGGGTTGCTCCCAATTTACTTTTAGATAATTAAAGCCTCTCTTTATTTCGATCCAAGTTGCCTGTTTTATTTCCCAAAACACAAGGATGTGATTTCATTCATGTTGCTCTAGGGGTCTAAAGTTGATAATCATTTTTCTACATCTGCCCTCATCAGTATCATCTTGCAATATATGTTGCTCTACCATCATCCCTTAGCTTTTTTCATTAACATTCACATTCTCAGTGACATGTTGTGTTAGTCTGCCACAAGCCATTCCCTGTTGTTTTCTTGTGAAGTCTGTACCTTTGCATCAGAATTGTCTTAATTTCCCTAGCATATTAATATTTTCCCTTTATTGACTTGTTTACAATTATTATTTACATATGAATGCATCTCTTTCAAACTAGTGATATCCTGAAATATCAAAAACACACATTTCCAAACATCTGAATAAATATAAATGCAACTTACAATCTAGATTATTATAAAACATTTCAAGTTTCTGTTGCAAATATTTTTACTAATTAAACTCAGGCAGCTTAAAGCAAAACAAGCAAATATATCACACTTCTGACTGATTTTTCAAAAACTATTATTGGGCTATATTGCATCATGCTTACCCACAAAAACCAGCTAGAAGAAAATGCACATAAGCCATCTATAAACAGCAACAAGTGCTGTCTGTGTAGTGAGCCCAGGCTTGAAGCCTGACTGAGAGGAATCCAGGAAACTGTTAACTGATAAGTGGTGGGGGAGATTATTCTTTCTTAGCTTCATGATTAGCTTGCTTAACTGGGGACTAGTTTACAAGGTCACTAAGACTGAGTGATTTTTTTTTTTAGATTACATGATCTGGGGTGGGTGACCAGAAGAGGTGTTGAAGGTCTCTGCTAGTAGGAGTCAAGTTGTTTTCTGCTGTCCCTTAACTGCAAGAAAGAGTCAGGGTCAGAGACACAGGTGACGGACGTTACAGCTTTCTGTGCTTCCATGATTATTGTGTTTGTGTGTGTGTGAACCAAATTCTCTTAAGGAGGGCATTGTGTTTGCTTTTTATTTCTAGTGGCCCATGAGACTCTCCCTAATGTGGGTGATACTTTCTGTGAAATAAAATGGTAAATTTCTTACAGTGAGATGTACTGGGTTCTGGTATTGAGTGGAGGCATGCTTGGATATGGGATAGTGTCTGATTTCCCTTCTGTCCCAGCCTATCTCAAATAGAGTAGTAAGGCTGCACAGAGCAAAAAAGATTGGCAGGGAAATTCCCTAACTGATATTGTCCTCCCAGAGTTGCCTTGTCACCTATATGGATTGGATTTCTTTTAGTTCTCCATGGAAGGTCATCTGAGACCTCTGACAGCCTTTTAAAAGTCCTTGAACCAGCGCTGTAACTAGGGTGTTTTGTTTTTAAACTAAGAAAATGTTATGAACAATTAATGAATTGAACTGATTTGATTACGGTCACTATAGAATCATAGAGATGTAATGCTGGAACCTTGAGAAGTCATCAAGTCCAGCCCCCGGAGCTGAGGCAGGACCTAAAGTATACCTCGACCAGGTGTATGTTCAACCTGTTTTTCATTACCTCCAATGATGGGGATTCCACAACCTCCCATGGAAGCCTATTCCAGAGCTTAACTACTATTATAGTTAGGTTTTTTTTCTAATATCTAACCAAAATATCTTTTGCTGCAGATCAAACCCATTACTAGTTATCTTACCTTCAGTGGACATGGAGAACTATTGATCACTACCCTCTTTATAACACCACTTAACATATCTGAAGACTGTTACCAAGTCCTCTCTCAGTCTTCTCTTCTCAAAACTAAACATGCCCAGTTTTATTAACATTTCCTCATAAGTCAAGTTTCATTTTTGTCGCTCTCCTCTGGACTCTCTCCAATTTGTCCTTCAAGATTTAAGAATTAGCAGATCACACCCTCTCACACCTAGGGTTTTTTTATAGATTGGAAAGGGAAACGTAGCTTTCCTGCTTTTTCAATTCCCATTCAGTGTATGTACTTTGAATTAATTAGTATTTGAAATGAACTAGTTGAATAAACTGAAATGAAGTAAGCATTATTTCTGAATCTGCAAAAGAGGCTACTACGGCCAAAAGCTGGTTTAGCATTTTAACAATTTCTGGTTTCAGATACTTAGCCAGCGACTTCCACCAACTTCTTCTTTTGTCATTATAAGATTCCACTGCTTATTTTGCAGGAACTTCCCTCTGAGGCAGGCCCTTAGTTGATCACATTATTTTCATTTTTGAATATTCAATGCTTTTATGGTTTAGCTAATGGTATTCATGCTTTACACAGATTTTTCTCAGGAATAGGTGAAAATGTCTGCATTAAGCTTAAAGCACCTATATTTTTAAACCAAGAACAACTGTGCGAGTACATGTGATGTAGACTTTGTTTTACAATCCAGTATAGAATGGAGATTATACAATTTCTTATTTCTGTAGAGTCCTTTTAGGTGAACAAGAATCAAATCCTCTCAATGTCTGAGGGGAAAAAGGGTTCTAGTTTTCGAGCATGTATTGGGCTTCATACATAACCCCAAACTTGTGTTCTCAGTGCCTACCCCAGAACTGGCTGTTGTGTGTGAGAGAGAGGAAGAGGTGCAGATGGAGGAATGGTTTTAGTGTGCCTAGTAGCAGAGCACTCTCTTCCATGTTTCCCTTAGATGCAGGTGCCTATGATTTGGGATGCTATGGAGGACCAAATGCAGCCCTGATGAAACTGAATACTTATCAAGTGAAGTTAGTGGGTGTTGTGCCTGCTTATGGCAGAGCTGAATTTGGCCTTGACTTTTTCTGTACAGTTTATACAAGCACTCTGTTCCATATTGCATGAATCATCCGCCCCCAAAGCCAGAGAGGTGGGATTGAGATAATAAAGGGTATCCTAGAAAAAATGTGTCTCACCCACTATCCCATCTCTTTTCTACCAAAGTTCAAACAGGGGTCAGAAGACTCACCTGGGCTATTCCATGTTGCATGGATGGAGAAACGGAGAGGAAGTGACTTGCTTAAGGTGGCCCAGCAATTCAGTAGCAGAGCAGGAAATTGAATCCAGTTCTCCTGATGACTAGGAGTATGCTTAACTCATCTGCCCACAATACTCTGTTTCCCAGTCTGAAAAATTGAGATATTCTCTGCTGGAGAGGGCTCCACCCACAACTCACTTGATTAAAGTGAATTTCGCACTCTGTTTCCTGGTCTCCTGATTTGATGACATGGGAGGGTATGCAGTAGTGAGAGTACACCTCACAACCAGCACGGGGGCCAGTTTTTGTTCCGTGCAAGTTCCCCACGTGGCTGGGCTTGGAGATTTGGAAGGAAACCGTGTGCTGCTACTGCATCAGCAGCCTACAGGGGGCAGGACTGACTATGCATTTCCCAAAGCCACAGTGTGTGTAACTGATTGCATTGATTGTAAGAGATGCTAGTTTATTATTAGCCTTGATATATCCCAATATGCTGACACAAATTTATAAATCTAGGAGGAGACACATCTATCCTGAAATGCTCTAATCTACTATGAACCAAATGGAAATGTTTTATCTTGCTACCTTTAAATGTTCATAATTTTTAAACTAATTAACCAATTTTCTTCAAATTTGGCTTGTTTTTGTATATTTTATAGAGACATTACAAAACCAGTTTGGAAGCCTGTGCCACCATATATGGGTAGTGATATGTGGTTTGGGAGCATTATATACTGTATTAATTACATTTACAATGCTATAAAGATAGTTCATATTTTGAGTGGCGATTGAGTTTTCTTCCTGAACTTTGCATTTCCTGACTTTGAGGGCTTGATTTCTCAACTTTGAACATTGTATTAACACTAGACTATTTTCATGGAATATATGTTGATCCCTTTACATAAACCATAAATCATTTAAACCATTTTAAAAAGTTTTTTTTTTAAATATATATATATATAATTTAAAAGACCTGTGGGCAGTAATACTCTGGCCTCAGTTTGGTTGTAGGGTTCGTGTGTGGGTGGTAGGATGATGGCCTGTGCTATACAGGAGATCAGACTAGATGATCTTGTGGTCCCTTCTGGCCTTAAACACTATGATTTCTGACATCCTTTTAACACAGTAATAAAAAGGATTGAAACCCCAATTTCAAATGCATTTTACTAAGAAAACATGCATCTGGTAGCTCAAAAGTTTTTTTACAGGCTCTTCTTTTCTTGCTTAGTAACACTTTGCCTGGCTACAGTACATAGCTTCAGATACTTCTTGTAAGCATATAAAAATAAATTAAATCTTTGAATTGCTGATAGTATATTAACTCCTGTGTTTCTGTTTACTTCTTTACTTTACATACAAGGACTTTCTTATAGTTTATTATTCCGCAAGAGGCATGGCATTGTTAGTGTGCTGTGTAAAAATTTCAGACAAGTGCTGAGCCTACTCTAACAAAAAATAGTCCTTATTTATTATGTGTCAAATTACTGTTCTGAGAGTAGACCTTTTAGATTTCATTCAGCCTTTAATTTGACTGAATTTAAATGGCATAAAATGCCTTTTAGTCAGGCTTTGTCTGGCATATTATATATCTCATTTCAATGAAAAACATTCACATGCAAATACGGTTTGTTTGGAGTGAGTACAAATGCTACTATCATGACTGATGAAGGCTTTTGATCACAGCTCTACAAACTGAAACCTTAAAAAGGAAGAGGCTATTTGGACTGGCATCTGCAATCCTATGAATTATTTAGTTCACATTATTCATACATCACTTTGAAGAGGAGGTTTAGGAGGTTTTAAGAGGAGTAGTCATAGTTGTGTTGCCAGTTTCTATTTATGCTGTAAGTGACTGACTGCATATGAAAACTTCTAAGCTGGAAGGCTGTGTTGAATATAAAATAAGTTACACACATGTACTTTCCAAAAATGGACTTTACAAGGATAAGTTTTTTTCGTTCGGTTTTGTTTCCTACAAAAGGACTGGGACTGCATATTTATGCACTCTACATACTCACACACCAAAAGATTGGCTGACAAGAGTATGTCAGTATAATTTGGTCTACTACACAGATAGCAAATATGGGCCTGGTTAAATACCACAGAGCACATGTTCTCAGCTGGAATTTATTCTGCTCTTCATTCAGTGAACTACAAATGTCTTCTGGCTGCAGTCCCACAGCAAAACCAAAAGAGCTGCTCCAGCATCCCCTTTCATTCTTTTATAACCTTTCATCACACTTCCTTACAAACAAAGAGATGACATTTCAAAATGATTCCTGTATCTAAAACACTGAGTGAAGTTAAATATTGTCAAGTAATATGGCAATTGTATGTTCCATTTAGCATATCCATTTAGCTTAGTTTACTTGTAATTTGTACTTGTAGTTTAGCTTAGTTTACTTGTAATAATTTTCACGTTTAGAAGAATGGGGCAGTGCCGCATCTTGGTATAGTTGCCAAGAAACAAGTTAGAACTGTCAATAGTAAGTAATTTGCTTATTTGAGCTTTTTAAACAATTCTTTTGGATTTGTTTTTTTTTTAGTGAATGAATAGTTTCAATTTGTACTGTTAAAGAATTGTGCTTCCTATTTATATTATGTACACAATTTGGAGTAATAACTCATTTTGTGATTTTGGAATACTGTCAGGGCTACAAATGCAACATCTCTAGAGTCACAACTATTGTTGTGGATTATTTTGTGGTGTTAGTATGTAGAGTATACATAGTAACTGGCTTTTATCCTCAGAAGAGAGGCAAAATATTACCCTTAAGATAAAATCTTAAAGGGATTAAGCAATTAGTGTAAATTTTCTATACCAAGTGTAATATTGTTTTTTTCTTTAAAAGATCACTGTTTTCATACTTACCTAAGATGCTACCTGTATGAGAAAATCTACTCAGATTTCTCAAAGTAGGGTTGCCAGTTTTAGTTGGATGTGTTCCTGGAGATTTCATCACATGACATAATCTTTAATTAAAGATCGTAATTCCTGGACACTGGACAATCCTGGAGGTTTGGCAACTTTATCTCAAAGTGAACTTCTGTTTTGTTTTGTTTTTTAAAACAAGTTGTATCTGACAATGAGTATTAAGCTGTTGCCTAATTCCATGCATTACTGGCTCAAACATAGCAATGTACATGCTACTTTTCAGGCAACAATGCATACTAATTTTAGTTATGTGAATGCTTCCACCAGTGAAAAGGGAAAGTGAAAGGAATATAAAAAACATCACTCAGACATTGAGAGCCAGAGGCATGGATTGTGGGGAGGGAGGGAGAAGGGATGAGGTGGAGGGAGTGGGGGGAGAGAGAGTTAATGCGTGCACCCACCTTCTTGCTTTATTTTAAAGACTGAATTTTCCAGAAAGAAAATTGCATAAAGGGACCTGGACAGTATAGTATTGGTATAGTACAGATAGGTGCAGGGAGTCAACCGAGTCATGTATAGTCTTAATAAAAGTAAGTAATTTAATATTAATAAACTCTAAATGACCATTGTCAGCACTCTACTATTGTCTTATGTGCTCTTAAATATTGTCTTAAATAGTAGAAAGACAATTAAGACTACTGTATAGTCTTAAATTGTCTATTGCTTTAAATACCATATCTTTTCTCAGTGTTAGAAGCACTTTTTAATTTTGAAAAGCTCAACAAGGGCTACCTATAAATTTTAGGGGTTGACAGGAATGTGACACACTCAGCTTTCTATAACAGTTATTGTGCCTCTTATTCAGCTTGTTATCTAATAATAAACTGTGCCTCTTTCTTCTCTGGATCTTCATTTTTTTCTTTTATTTTGCTTCAGTATTTCCCTTTCCTTCTACCTCTTCCTTCTCCCTTTTTTCACTTGGCTTGGCTTTTTTTTTCCTTCTTCACTCTACACTTCACCTTTTTTTTTCTTTTTTCATTTAAACTGGCATTTTGCTTCCCTTGACTTGAGACTTTTTGTTATTAATTATTATTCTCATTGACTTGAAGCTTTCTTTCTTTCTTTCTTTCTTTCTTTCTTTCTTTCTTTCTTTCTTTCTTTCTTTCTTTCTTTCTTTCTTTCTTTCTTTCTACATATTCAGAGATTCAGGGCTACCTTAAGGAACTTGCCTCGCCATTGAGAATTTCTACACCAAAGTGACCATTGAGAATATTACCTTCTTTGTCACCGTATCTTCTCAATGGCAGTTCTGATGCTCTAGTTACAACCTAACCCATGTAACATGTGAGTTTCCTGTGAGCTGGACTCTTTCAAACCCAGGCTGGGACTTTCTTGGGATACTTCAATTTGCATTTAGCTGGTTAACTAACCATTTTTTTCTGACAGAAATTCTGTGCTCTTCAAATGTTTTAAATATGCTACTGAATCCAGAAGTGAGCTATGATCAGGGTGCCTGTTTATTCTGCAGCTGGAGAATCTGCCTCATAATCCATTACTTATTGTAGAATTTAAAGATTTAATATAAAAAGAATTATATATATATGTATATAATATAATGAACTGAGTTAAATTGAAGCAGTGTTGTCTTCCTGAGATGGCAAATGGCTTGAAACAATAGCATTGAGAGGTGTGAATTGCCCTGTTCATTTCAGTTGGGTAGTTGAAAGCTGAAGAGGACAGTTTGAAAATCAATATTGTTAACTGTATAACTGTTTATCATTTTAACAGAAACATCCAGCCAAATATGCTCATTCCACAATCCTGAAATGCTTTCTGTACTTCGCCAGATAGCAAAAAATCCCAATATTCTCTATACAGTTGCCAAAACCAGTTGACCGCTTCTATGATGCAGTCATGAATTGTCCGTACTGAGCCAGGCTGTGTCTACACGAGGGAGCCTATGTTGGTGTAACTATGTCACCATAGCCTCCTAGTGTAGACACAGTGTATACCGAGAGAAGGAGTTTTTCTGTTGGTGTAGGAACATCATCTCCTCAAACAACCTTAGCTACATTGACAGATACCCTCTTCAGTCGGCATAGCTGCATTTTCCTGGGGATTTTGTTGGAATAGCTATGTTGGACAGGGGTGTGGTTTTTTTCCATGCCCCCGACTGATGTAGCTACGCCAACATAACTTTTAAATGTAGAGCAAGCCCCAACAGTGACACAGACAGATAGCAGTAATAGCAGGTGTAATAAAACCTACATTAACTCATTGGGTGTGTCCTTAAGTATTAAGGACCATAATTTTAAAGGTATTTAGGTGCCTAATTCCAAATGGCACTTTAATAATCTGATTTGGGTGTCTTCCACAAACAGCTGCAGTACAGCAAAAATGTAAATAAGTAAGCTATGATTTTAATGTTAGGAACAAAGGAAATTGTGGCAAAGCTAAATATTAATATCACAACATTCCAGAAAATTATAGCGTCTATAAAAATGTTCACTTTCAAATACCTGTTTAACAGTGCTACACACACACAGTTATGATGATGATATCTTTTCCTCTTCTGTCTAAACAAAACCAAATCCCATTAATGGATATTTTAGAGTTTGAAGAATTCAGTGTGTAATTTGTACTCTTGAGATTCTGCATTCCCTCATTCTATTCCTAATAAAGAACTAGCTGCCTGTACTTCTCAAAATGCCTTCGGATACTAATCTTCAATCTTGAATTGGTGAATCTTTTGTACAATCTCTAGCTCTGCTTCTTATAATGTTATAGTTGCATAATTTCTCACATAGCTATTAAGCATTCCCAATGTGGATAGAAATCTACAGAGTGAGGCTGGAAGTACAAACAGGAAATCTAATAGGATGTAACATGGAAAAATACAAATGTAATACACATGATTGGTTTAAAGATCTCAATCATTCAATGGAAGCAGATGTCAAAAAGGGTCTAACATAAGGGTAAAATTCTCCCCTGATCATTGTGCCACTACAAAGTTTATGCACCACTTAAATCCAATTTAAGACATATTTTTAAGGCTTAAGTGGAATATGTCTTGTGGAAGCTCTCTGCACAAAGGGTGATTTTCATCCTCAGGGCACTAGTAGACGACAAATTGGATATGAGCTTGCAATGCAATATGGCAATACAAAAGCCACGTTTACTCTTTTGAAATGGGGTCCTGTTGTGTAAAGCACATATAAAGATAACTGCTAATAGCAAGTCATCATGTTTTAATTATTAGCAAATAATTCTGTGTGTGTGAAAGAGAGAGAGAGGGTGAGTGGAAGGAAGTTGGTATATAATAGTTCTCATTCAAACTTTGGGGTGCAACACACAGTGCCTTTACAATTTTTATTGCAAAAGTGTGGATACAGTGCTGGGACACTCAGTACTAGAAAGATATTGAGGAAATAGAGTTAATTCAGTGAAGAGCAACAAAACTGATACATGGGCCAGAAGTATTGTCTTATAGGAACGATAAAAAGAAGGCATGGATCAGACATGCCAAAGCCATGAAAAAATACAGAAATTGAGCTTGTTTTTGGCTTAATTGGCTTGTGAGTTGCTTGTTGGCTAGTTTTTGGCTTGCCGCTTGTTGCTCGTTTGGCTTGTAGCTTACTGCTTGTCATTTCTTTTTTTTAAAATCAGTTCCCAGCAAGAAGGGACAAGGTGGTAGGGGAGAAGCAGAGGCAGGGGGCAAACAGGGGAAAGGGGGGAAGACAGTCAGTGGTGCACAGCAGGCCCACCACATGCCAGAGGGATCTAGTCACACAGAGTGTTGGGGTTCTTAGTGATTGGCTTGTTTTGGCCTTGTTTTGAAATGGGATTAGCTTGTTTTTTGGCTTATTGTGAAAGCCGGGGTGCTTATTTACCGCATGAAAGTTGGTAACTGTGGCATGGATGACACAGTGTATAATAAATATAAAGTAATATTTTTATTAAGGTTATAAAGTAGATCAATATCTTTAGATATTTGAGGGACACTTGGTTAAATTAGATTTCATATAGAAGATGAAGATCTGCAGTAATTGTTCAAAAATTTTTGAACAATGATCAGCCATTTCATATTGTTTCAAGTGTCTCTATAAAGAGGCACAATCAGGCCTTTAAAATATACTTCACCGAATAATTTATCATTACATAAATACAGTTGATATATAATTATTTATATATAATTATTTGATTATTAGACTAACGACTGTAAATTATACAACAGACTTCAAGGCTCCAAAGGGGCCATTACATTCCATCAGATTTAATATCCACTCTTTAAAAGGTCCTAGAGGAGCAATTATAATGTATTAGGTCAAGACTGGGATAAAAGTTTTCCATATATTTCTTGACAAAATAGACTGAAATGCAGTAAATTGTGTGGAGAATCTTTAAAGATAATTTTAAATGACTATTGAAATGTAAAGGAAATTTACAATTCACAAACACAAACTTGATTGAAAAAGAGGTAAATTTGAAAGTATGTCTCACTGGAGATCAGCTAAATGCCCAAAATTACACTTCTTAAAATACTAATAATTCTAAAACTTTTGTTTAAATAAATAAAATGAACAGTTAAGAAATCCAGCCAGTTCCCCATCGCTATGCTCCTGCAGCACTCACTGTTGATTATCAACCTTAACTCTGGGCCCAATTTGTTCTTATGTGTTTTTGCTAAATTCATCCAAATGTATCCATCCCCATCCCTTCTCCAGTTGTTGGTGAGCTAATATAAATACAGAGGCTCTGTGTTGAACTGTGTATACACACTTTTTGCATGATGAAAAAATATTTATAGGTCACAAGATGTGCTGACAGTGTATTAAAGATCTTCAGATGCTTAAAATATCTGCAAAGTTGATTTGGAGGCAGAAATAAGTCTTTAGAATCTGCAGGACATAATCTAATATAATATGGTGGGGTGTTTTAAATTAGTACTTGACAGTATTTCTTTAATGAGTATTTCCAGAATTGTTTTGATACCTTAGTTAAATATTAAATTGAAGACCAGAGGCATTTATTTTTGTATTATATTTGTGCAAGTAATACTTGCTCAGTATTTTATAGAAACCCAGCTGTTACATGGTAATAAATTGCTGGCTTGCAATTTGTATTGCCTGTAGAAGTTGTGTGTCTAGTTGCATTATAACACACATAAAAGTAGTATTGGGAGACAGGCAAATCACGTTATCTAGATTCCTTTTACAGGAACCTTTAGGATATGATTATATTCATCTTCAAGTCTCACCAAACAGTAATATACTGTGTAATGTATTTCAGACTTCAAAATCTCCTCAACTAATTTGATATTATCTCCAGCTGGAATCCTGCACTCTAGCAAGGTTTATGCTCCAAGATGATACTACTGATCTCCTCCATGTTATTTATGATGAATATGCAGGAGAAAATTACTATATTTATAGCATGCTTCTTAGACTGACTATGGAGCTGAATATTCTTCAGTATCCTACAGTTACTAATTTACCACATAGCCAGAAAACTCAATGCATATGTTAAACTAGTGTCATATTTTTTTTAAAAAATGAAGATGTTATTCAGCATGACATAAATGTGAAAGATATTTATAATTATTATAGCTTTCTTGTCCCTGTCATTGTACTAGATCATTAATTAATACTTTTAAAACCTATTTTTCATGACATTGATTGAAACAAAAGATGCTTTAAATCCAGGAAACTGATGTCTCATTACATGAAGTTGCAGCATTGGGAAATAATGTTGGACATGCTGCTCTTTCTGCATGTTTCTTTTCAAAGCTTTATCTAATAAAATATACCCTGAACCAGTCACTAGCATAAATAAAATCTAAACAGTAAAATACCTTTTAAAAGTAACTTTTGTTAAACATTGTTACCCCATAACATAGCACATTAGGGTGGGAATGCTGTTGTTGGGGATGTTAGTTTGTGTCTTCCACTGAAGAAACTGAAAAATCAAATAGAAATTACTGCCAGACGTAGTATAGTAGAATAGATGAACTAACAGTTTGTTCGGGTTTGGCAATTTCTGTGTTACTGCATTCTACTTAGAGATCTTACAGATTCTTTTAAAACAGTCCCAGTAAGTAGTCACATGTATGTAATAAGGTATTTGGTCATTAATGGTATCCACATACTATATAAGGTGTGAAGCTTTTATTTCTGGATTGCATGGAGGCTTTAATAGATTCTAAGGACAGAAGGGCCCATTTGTGACCATCTAGTCTTGACCTCCTGTATAACACAGGCCATAGAACATCCCCAAAATAATTCCTATAGCATATCTTTGAGGGAAAAATCCAGTTTTGACTTTAAAATGATCAGTAATAGAGAATCCACCACAACATTTGATAAATGTTTTAATGGTTAATTACTCTCACCATTAAAAAGTTATGCCATATTTCCAAACTGAATTTGTCTAGCTTCAACTTCCAGACATTGTCTCATACCTTTCTCTGCTAGACTGAAGAGTATTTGTTTCCCATGTACGTACTTACATACTGTAATCAAGTCACCCCTTAACCTTTTGTTTATTAAGCAAAATAGATTGAACTAGCTGATTCTATCATTATATGGCATATTTTCTAATCCTTTAATCATTCTCTTGTCTCTTTTCTGAATCCTCTCCAATTCCACAAGGTTTTTACACAATTCATCATAAATTGGTAACCCAACGGTCATTGCTAATTATGGCTCAGATCCTAAGCCCATTGAACCTGATTGGCATCTGTCTAGATATTTCAGTGGGCTTTGGATCAGACTGTATATATTCAATAGCACCTATTAGCAAGAATCATATTATTTCCCATATATAGTAATTTATGCATCAGAGTAGGAACTTGCAGATGCTGTATTGCAGGGCCTTTTGAGAAAGATTTATTGTGTTTGGACTTATTTTTTATGTAGCTATTATTTTTTCCCAGATTTAGCTTCTCCCCCCCCCCTTTTATAATACAAGAGTCAAAATATAGAAGATCTGTTCTGAGATTCTAGTTGTAAGCTGCCAATACAGAAAGTAAACATATATAATGTTACAGTTAGAGACACTAAAAATGTATTAGTTTCTGTTTCTTGCAAAATTTCATGCACATACTTCTGCCAATTCATTTGACATGGTTTTTAAGCCCTTGGAGGGAAAAAAGCTCCACTGAATTTTGAGTGCCTAAAAATTCCCTAATTTTTTCCCCACAAATGTGCTTATGAATTATTTAATCCTAATTTTGCCATTTTGAAATTACTTTGGTCCTCATCTTTGGCAATGTTGGCTTGTGGAAAGAAGTATGCATTTATAGAGCATACCAGAGAAAGTCACAGAAGCCTTTGTAATATATTACATATAAATATGTGCACACATAAAAGCACAACAAATCAAATGGAGATGGAACTGATCAGGAAGATATGAACGCTGATTACATGGCTAGATGTAGCCCATAGATTTATAAGAGGCCCTGAACATTCCAGTCAAGATACATAGAACTGTGGGCAGGAATGGTGAAAAGAATCAAGTGTGAGGCCAAGGGCTTCACCATAGCCACCTGTATACAAATCTAGTGGTGGAGAATCTCTCTATCCAAACCTAGGAAGGACCCTGTCAAACCATGTGGCTCTCTGTCCCCATATAATCCCCTCCCAACCCTAGCCTTCTTGTGGGCAGGTGACCTAAGCCACCCCTGTCCCCCACTTCCACCTCAGTAGACTCATTGGTTGATGGACTACATCCAGTGTTTTTGAGAAGCTGATAGGGCTTCTCTGAAATCTGAGAGGATCTTCAGGAAAGCGAAGGCAATAGAATATTGTTCCTAGCACACACAGACTGATTCATAGCCACTGTCTGCAACTGCCATGAGCATTTTTTTTTTCAGATTGACTTAAAGAGGCACAAAAATCCTTCTGAGAAAATGAGTCAGAATGGGTTTGTGCTAGTCCTCCTGGTCTCACAGGCTAAGCTCACCCAATTAGAGAATCAAAAGTTATACCATATTATTTATGTGATTCGTCACAACCAATCAACCCAGTTCAATTAAAAAAAACAACAGTTCAGACCAATACTTAAGACATGTTTTTTTCAGTCAACCTAATAGGCAAGAGAGCGTTCACAGGAAATTTGACTGGAAAAAAAATCAAATTTGTAGAAAAATTATCTCCATATATATATATATATATATATATATATATATATATATATATATATATATATATATATATATATATATATATATATATATATAATTTTGTGAACATGAAAACTGGCCATTTGTGTCTAAATATTTTTCTTATCAATAGTTCATCTAGCTCTAGTAATAGTCTGTGTATATGAATTGGTGTAAACATGAAAATCAAGTGGAAGCAATGTTTTTTTTTAAACCAGTGAAGGGCTCAAATGTGAATATCTATCATGTTTGTGGTTTCCATTGACGTTAATAGTAATTCCACATATTTGGAGGTTTAGGCACAAGGATCTTTTTGATGGGCTATGAATGTGAGGAAATTCCTGGAGAGGGCAAACATATTGATTATGTGAGTGGCTTTCATGTTCCTTCCTTTTTTGAAACCACGGAGCTGTCATGTTGTATTAGAAGTGTACTGAGCAACTTAATTAGCTGCATAAATAACATATATGATATAAAAGCGAGATGAGACCAAAGACACTTTCTTGACCTGAAGGCCTTTCTCAAGGACCTAAACATACATGGCTTTCCTGTCTCTTCGTAGAATCATAGAATATCAGGGTTGGAAGGGACCTCAGGAGGTCATCTAGTCCAACCCCTGCTCAAAGCAGGACCAATCCCCAACTAAATCATCCCAGCCAGGACTTTGTCAAGCCTAACCTTAAAAATATCTAAGGAAGGAGATTCCACCACCTCCTTAGGTAACACATTCCAGTGTTTCACCACCCTCTTAGTGAAAAAGTTTTTCCTAATATCCAACCTAAACCTCCCCCACTGCAACTTGAGACCATTACTCCTTGTTCTGTCATCAGCTACCACTGAGAACTGTCTAGATCCATACTCTTTGGAACCTCCTTTCAGGCAGTTGAAGGCAGTTATCAAATCCCCGCTCATTCTTCTCTGCCGCAGACTAAACAATCCCAGTTCCCTCAGTCTCTCCTGATAAGTCATGTGTTCTAGTCCCCTAATCATTTTTGTTGCCCTCCGCTGGACTCTTTCCAATTTTTACACATCCTTCCTGTAGTGTGGGGCCCAAAACTGGACACAGTATTCCAGATGAGGCCTCACCAATGTTGAATAGAGGGGAACGATCACGTTCCTCGATTTGCTGGCAATGCCCCTACATATACATTCCAAAATGCCATTGGCCTTCTTGGCATCAAGGGCACACTGTTGACTCATATCCAGCTTCTCATCCACTGTAACCCCTAGGTCCTTTTCTGCAGAACTGCTGCCAAGCCATCCAGTCCCTAGTCTGTAGCAGTGCATGGGATTCTTCCGTCCTAAGTGCAGGACTCTGCACTTGTCCTTGTTGAACCTCATCAGATTTCTTTTGGCCCAATCCTCTAATTTGTCTAGCTCCCTCTGTATCCTATCCCTACCCTCCAGAGTATCTACCTCTCCTCCCAGTTTAATGTCATCTGCAAACTTGCTGAGGGTGCAATCCACACCATCCTCCAGATCGTTTCACTTTCACCAGAAAAATGTTAGGTAAGCTGGACAACAGATGGAAATGTATCTTCTCCCCATTTATTTTTATTGAGCTATTGAAATAATTACAAGGACATAGTCTCTCAAAAGACAAAATCCAAAACTGAATAATAAATCACATAAAAGAGAAGAAATAAATAAAATCTATATAAAATACTTATAAAAATGTCCATAAAAATTAACACCATAGAGACAGCTGAGTGTGGGGAAAATATTGAGCATCTAGTAGCTATCATTTTTCAAATAATGTAATTTAGAAATGTTGGCATACAAAAGCAAAAACTCAGAAAGATATATAATAAAAAAATAAAACACTCAATGTATTATTGAACCCAGTTTTCACCTACAGGAAATGAATTCTGTTTTTTTTAACAAGTTGTTATTAATTTATTGAAGCTGAGATAAGGGGAGAAGTATTTTGCCATTATCATAGCAAAAAGATATTTTTAATTTAGCAGAGTTTTGTGAAATTTGTAATCTGGTGATTCTCCCATTCCTGAATTGGGCCATACTCTATAATATAGTGTATATTCGATCATTCTTAAACCACAGGTTCAGCTAGGTTTGGGCACCTGCTTTTCTTCCCTTTAGGAGCCTGTGTCCAGTTTGTTACAGTGACCCAAAATAGCCTTCTTAAAATAAAGTATTGTTTAATGTTAATGGTAGGATCAAAACATAAGAGAAGACAACAAAAGTTCTACATGCATGTCTGTCGTACCCACTCCTTCCTTGGCAGGCCTATCTTACCCCAGGTCCAAACTTCTTGTAGGACTGACTCTGTTTCTTCTTCTTAACTTTCTCTTCCTCTGGCCTTGAAAGCCTCTTTAAAACCAGCCAAAGGTCTTTGTTCTCACTTTCAAGGCCTGGACCCGCTGTCCAAAACCAGTTTTATGAGTTCCCCAGCAGGTCAAGCCAGAACATCAGTGCCAAAGGCCATTGTATTATCTCTTCAGTGTTTTGCAACTACCTTCCCCCAAAGTGTTTGTTGAGGGATGTGTTACCTCAAGTCACAGTCTTGCTTTCACGTTTGTTTCCCAGCAGATCTGTTGATTTAGTCCAAGATAGTCATACAGTAAATATCCCAATAACCAGGTCAAGATATAGTATTCATAAATTATTGCAGGCAGCTCCAAATCCATCTCAGAGAAGAGAGCACCAACGCTACAGCTAATAAGTTTCATTGTCAATTATTTACTTTAAAATATCAGGAAATATTGAAATTTAATTTTCTGAAACTGTCCCCCAGGCAGCCCTTCCACGCTGCCTGGCCCGTGCTGCCCTGGGCTCCAGCGGCAATTTGAAGGGCCCGGGTCTCCAGCTGCTGCTGCAGTAGTGGCAGTGGTAGCTGGAGCCCCAGGCCCTTTTAAATCGCTGGCCACTTTTTACCAGTATGCTGTACTGGCTTACTTCCTTCCGGTGTACATTCAGTACTAAGAGCCCATCCTTTCCTCAAAGAGCTTACCAACTAAATAAATCAGACAGACAAAGGGAGGAAAGGTGGAAGAAAGGGAGTGTTATGATCCCAGATGATAGCTGAGGCACAGAGAGAGATTAAGTGGCCTATCAAAATTACATAGGACATCTTGTGATGCAGCCAGAAGCTGAACACAGATATTCTGGGTGAAATCCTGGCACTATTGAAGTAAATGGGAGTTTTACCATTGATTTCAGTGAGGTCAGAATTTCACTCTCTGAGCTCCCATCTTGTGCTTTAATCACAAGATCATCCCTCCTTTTTCAGTTTGCAATTTTGATAATATCAACGTTGACAAATTTCTCTTTGCCTTCCTCCCTCCTGTTTGGTGGAACGATAAGAGGAGGATAAAAAGATATCAAGACATTTTAGGAGATGAGGGGGAAAATAGCTCCTTTAAAACAAGTACTTCTCTGTAGTGCGCCTCACTGCAGGAAATTCAGAGAGAATAATAAGGGAAAAATAGATATTAAAAAGGAAAGTATTTTCCCACCTAAAGAAAAGAAAATATCCATATAAGTGAGAACAGAGGAAAAATAATTCTGTCCCTGCCCGGCATCAGGTGCTGGGTTTAACATTGATGAAAAGAGCCCCAGCTGGTTCCATGCAGTAGACAGAAATATATTTGTAAAGACAACTTTCAGCTAATTTGGCTGTTGTGTGGTGTGAACTTTACCAATTGACTTGTAACTGGACCATCCTGTCAATGAGAAAATAAACCTTACAAGTATTGAACATGACATTTGTAAGAACATCACTGTCATCTAGGCCACTTGCATTGAATATGCAGAAAATTATAATTGGGCTAACAAGCCTGGTAGTTTGGCCTACTTCCAATTATACTGTACAGCCTCACTTATGCCTGTCCTTTATTTACTAGTGTACTGTAGATACTTATTCTTCAGGTCTCATGGCACACTCAGGATTTTCAAAACCATTAAATATTGTGGATAATTAAAATATAGTGAACCACAAATACTTTGTGGCCGAGTTGTATAGTTACAGTCTTGAATTAGGATGGGTCTGGCTCACTGTTAGATTGTTCTTTATCCCCCCATCCCTACCACTTACTTGCCTGGCCAAAGGAGGGCTGCTGGAATGGCTCTGGCTGTGGGAAGAACGCAAGAGCTGCTTGAAACTCCCACTTGTGAACAATTGAAAGTAGAAGGTGCAGAAAGGAGTGGGGGGTTTGATGAGCCTTGATTCTTCTCTCTTGGTTCTTCCTTCCCCATACCCGCTGGAAAGAGTAGGTGGCTAGGTGCATAGTGGGAGTAAGATGCACCCCAAAAAGGGGTGAAATAA
Source organism: Lepidochelys kempii (assembly GCF_965140285.1). Taxonomy (NCBI): domain Eukaryota; kingdom Metazoa; phylum Chordata; order Testudines; family Cheloniidae; genus Lepidochelys; species Lepidochelys kempii. The sequence continues at coordinate 184,325,288 of NC_136380.1, forward strand.
CTCTCTCCCTTCCCCAACCAAGGGGGTATCAGAGTAGGAGTTGTGAGTTTCTGAGACACAATTCCTCCACAAAGTTCCTTATGGGGCAGTGCAGTGTCACAGTGCACCCTATGCCTTGGGCTGAGCTGAAAGGCACAGTCTTGCCCATAGTATCTTAGTGCAATCTAAATTTGACAAGAGTGGCTCAGGTTAAATTTCAGTCTCTGATTATTAATACTTCTATATTATGTATTGCACTAGTAGGCATATGGCCTGGGTAATGGAAGGTAGTTCTCGTGATGATCTTTAGAAAATTTAGGGGAGGGAAGGCAAATGTGGAAATACACTTCATGTGTTTCTTCATGTTTATGGCTAGATTGTACACTTACACACCATCCTGAGTATGGAGGATGTGTAGCTGTCCCACTCCAGAGGAGCATTGCTGTCATTGTGCCTCAGACACCCATCTGAGGCACAATTTCTCTAGAGCTCCTCTTTTTCACTCAATTTGAGTCCTTGACAAGACACAGCATGCTCCTGCTGCCTGGCATATCCAACCAGCTTGGGTGGCTGGTGCATGGGAAGGAAATGAGCCATGGCTGTACCTATTCCTGTTTCTCCTCTCTCTTCCTCCTCACTCTCATTTTCTAATGCGAGGAAGTATTGGCTCTCAGCCCCATCTCTCCCATTCTGACAAGAGCCAAAATCCATGCACAATATATGCAGCCATCTAAGGGAGTGGGAACCCTTTACTCTCCTTCATGGCTGTGCACAATAGGCTTTGATTCTGCACTGGTCCACTTCAGTGGATGCAGGATTAGGCAGGATGACAGCACAGTCATAATATGTTTAGGTTAAAAGTGTTATATAACATAGATTAGCAACTATTGGATATGTATTTTCAGAGCTGTCAGATTATTTGGTTATATGCCTGTAAAATCTTTAGACAAACTTCCGTCTACATATCCCTGCACAAATGTAAGATTTAGCCTATTTTCAGGGAATTAATGCCTGCCATGTGGTTTATGCAATCCAGCATGGAGCACTCACAGGGAAAACTGTCCTGTAAGACTAATACATTTTTAGAGTTTGGAAATATGTATAATGTTGAAACTGCTATTTATGATTAATGCTAAACGATTTTACAGTACTTCTTGCGATACTTTCCAAGGTCTTTGGGGGGTTTGGGGTTTGTTTGTTTTTTGGTCATATACTAACTAAATTAAAAACACAGGTCAACTCTCTTGACAGAACCATCAGTCAGAAGAAACCTCAAGTAAATTGGTCAAATAATGTTAGAAATAGTTTTTGTTAGCTCTGAATCAATATTGATAACGTTTCTCTGTATTCTTAGTAAGTAGACCCTCTGTCTAATCTATCTTTGTTCTCTTCTCCTTGTGCAATCTTTCCCTTGGTTCCAGCGGCTGCTACTAAGAACAAAGTTAAAGGTGAGTTTCCACTTCTGCTCTTTGATTTTCATTGCATGGTTCTGCAGTACACATTATCTCACTCGAAGTATCTTTTTTTTCTTAATTACAAATCTGGCAAAGGCATCTATCAGAGTTATGCTCTGATAGATTACCCGTTTGGGCTTCTATAATTGCCTATAAATGCAAAGTGTTTACTACTGGTTATCAGCCATCACTCTGTTTTTATACTGTAGGTTGCTAGAGTTGCTACAGTATGACGGGAAACATTAAAAAAAATAAGTTGGCTAAATGGATAAATATAAACCATATACCCTACAGTTTGCTCTCTTTCATATGTTTCATAGTAAGATAAAGCTATTTTCATTTTTTTAAATCAAGATCTATATAAAAGCTAAAACTTCTTATATATTCAAAAATGCCTAATAAGCAGGGGTGCTCAGAGCCAATTAACCAATTTGTGAACCCTGTTTATGATGGAAACCACTTCAAGCCAGGGAGTGCTGTTAGTCCCAGTACTCTTTGTCCCTATGCCAATAAGTAATGTTTAACTATTCTATATATATATTTTTTGTCTCTAGACCCTGTCATAAAAGTCTTAACTATTTGTGAGTAGAGAACCTTAATGCCTCCAAACCATTCCCCTCTTCTTTCTACACGAGTAGAAAAAGATCATAATTCTTTATTTATGACAGCATACCCATGCCCCGGAAACATACTATAATCTTATAAACAGAGAATTATAACTTCATCATAGAATCAGGAGGAGTGTGAAGAAAGGGAGTCAGTCTACAAAGAAATAAAACGTAATTATGAACATTTTATCTTCAAAAATTAGCCATGAAGAAAAGATTATAAATTGTTACCTCACTTTCATATATCTGAAGTACTGACTACTTTACTCCTAGACATAAAGGAATTTCTCTCATTCTGACCACTCTTAGATGCTGTTGGACCAATCAGAATTTTATTTCTTGTTCTGATATTGTAGTGTCATAACCCTTTAGGATGTGGTGCAGTACAACAGTGGCTTTGCCTCTGTTTCCCTTTTGGTGTTCGACCAATCTACCCAGCCTGTAACACCTTCTGATTTGAAGTGTTTTTTGTTTCTGATGAGGTCACATTAAAGTTCCACCCCTTGTGGGATGCCCCAAATCCTAAATGAACCCAAATAAATGTAAAATTTTCCAGCCCTACTGGCCGGGTTCTTCACAGACTCTTCACCCCTTCTGGGCTATGTAGTATACTAAAACAAATCCTTCCACCCTGCCTGGACTTGTGCAAGCCATGGGGACATCTGCACTGCAGCTGGGAGGTGTAATTTCCAGCTCAGGTAAATATACACTCACCAACTCAAAGCTATTGCGCTAAAAATAGGTGTGTGGCTGTGGTGGATTGAATATGTATTTAGGACCTATGATGGAGTCGTACCTGGGCACCAATTAATCCGTAAAAAATACAAGATTCCTTAATACCATTCAATATTTTAAAGTTACTAAGTTATGTTTCAAGTTTCCCCTACAATTTCTTCTTCTCCCATTGTTTTCTCTTCCATTATTTTTAATAATTTAAAAAGAGATATGATATATGTTAGACTGCTTTGTAGCAGGTCTGATAGTGTGGGCCCAATTGCAGAATCAAGGTGTAGAAGTCCCTATTTTATCTGTGTTATACACAGGGATTTTTTTCTGATTATGAATTTCCAAATGTAGTTAACATTTCATTAAGAATGTGCTTTTCACCCTGAAGATTCCCAAATCTCTGATTTTTTTCTATTTTTAACAGAGTGATGATTTTAAAGTTTTATCCTTAACTTATAGTTCCTTATGTATTTTTTTTAACTCTGAAGGAACATTGTTGAGTAAAATTTGACTTATCATATTGCCACTATATAAATCCATGGTACACCCCCATCTCGAATACTGCATGCAGATATGAGCATCCCATCTCAAAAAGATATATTGGACTTGGAAAAGATTCAGAAAAGGGGAACAGAAATTATTAGGGGTATGGAACAGCTGCCATATGAGGAGAGATTAATAAGACTGGGACTTTCCATATTTGACAAATCTAAGTATTACATAAATATTATTAATTTAATGCTTTCAGATGTAAATACAAAAATAAATAAATAAAGCTAATTCAAGTAGAATCTGATTTAGTTGGCTGATTGTGCTTTGTTGCAGTATTACAATAGTGAAACCATTAGTTAAGCTGGAGATCAACTTGTTTCCACTCATGCATGACTTTCTTTTAAGAAAAAAATCTCCTTTTTGGCTGAAACTTTGCATGCATTTTTAAACTTGGGGGAATCAAGGTACATAGTATCTAACTGAAAATGTGCTTTTGTGTGTGCATAAGATGAAATTTCCTAGTGTCAGCAGTGACGCTATGGAGTAATGTTAAACTATTGCAGAACTTCATAATGAATAAGCAAGCGAACAAGAACACACACACAGACACAAACCACTGGTATCCATAAAGAAATACTCCAACACCCAACATTTGCCCCACATATGTATGCACTGCCCGTCAAATAAGAGGGACTTCCACGCATGGACACATGCTAGGAACTATAAAGAGAACCAAATGTATACACAGGCTCCACTCATCTAGGAACATTGACACACATTTTTCACCCACACAAATACACACACGCTAAATAGATACACTGCAACCATCTTATAGTAAAGTGATTTTAACATTGTAACAAGCGCAAATCTTTTATAAGGTTTGGCTGTTCATTCTCCTCAGTCTCTTCTTGCTCACCTCTCCAGTGGCTGCAGGGAAGTCACTGCTTTTTCTTTTCTTCACCGCCCACAATGTCGAAACAGAGGCACCAAATAGCTTCAGGAAGTTGAGCACCACACTGATCCTATGGCCCCATCTTTATTCACTGTGGCTGTAGAAAGAAATAACCTTCTGTGGTGTCAGGAGTGAAGCAGGTAGCCTCTCACTGCTTCTTCTTAATGCTCTATCTGAGTAGTGAAGAAGTTTCAATTTCTAATTCCCTTGAAGTGCAACACTCAGTTGTCAGGTAGTTGTCTAATACTGCATTTGAAATTGTAACTTACTAACCGTTGAAGGAACACTTCACTCCAGGAGGAGTTTCTCTGCTGATACGAATCTCAGCAGATCCCCGGTAATCTCAACAGATTCCCACTTTTGTTGTCTGTGCCCCTACTTGTGGGCATGGTGGCAATCCTCAAAGTTCTGTGCTTTTAGTTTCAGCCCTGGGCATCTCACCTTTGTCCCCTCCGAATTCTAGGGACCCCACAGTGCTGCTGTAGTGAGCTTCTTCCTGAGACTGTTTGAGGAATGAGTTCTTATGGAACCACTCTCTAGAGCAATGGTTCTTAACCTTTACTGCAGCCTGCACCCCTTTGGTTCTTAAAATATGTTCTCGCACCCCTTATCAAAAATTGTTGAAGTAGGTCAGTTCTTTAAACCTAGATATAGCGTAACTATAGAATGAAAGAGAATTATATATTTATTTTAATTTTGTAGTAAAATTAAGAATACATGAAAAATTACACACTTTTTTAAAGTTTACCAGCTCAGTGACTCTTCTGCTGTTGCTTTTGTTCAATGAAGTTCAAGAAACGAGGAACTTTTTTTGAAATAGCCACACACACATCATCACTCACATTTTAAGTGGTTTCTGGCCTTTGTTTTGATGTGTAAGGGTGGTGAAAATCCTCTCTCACACACGTATGTAGTCGCAAATGGCATAAGGATCTCCAGCGCTGTCTTCGCCAGTTGTGGAAATGGTGCTAGTAGAGCACACCAGAAATTCTCACGCTTCATTGTCTCAAAGTCCATTTGGATTCGGCCGTTGGCTCGTAATTCAATGAGATAATCTTTCATCAAATCACTATTGTGGATGGAATCCAGGTTAAAATTTCTATCCATCTATCCATTTCTTTGCGACATCAAGATCTCCAGCAGAAAAATATCCGTGGAAAGAGTCACTCAGGCTTTGTCACTTCAGTTTTGATGGTCATTTCTTCATTTTCCGAAACAACTGTTTCTTCAAGAAAAGGAAAGTTAGTGAAATTTCTTTTCTCAACGCGCTTTATCCAAACTGGAAGTTTCCGAATAAAAGTAGATAACTTTTCTCTGGCCATTACCTTGTTCATCCCAGTTCCTTGCATAGACGTGTTGAGTTCATTTAGGTGTGTGAATACATCTGCCATGTAACTGCTAACAGTTGGAGGCTAACTGAATTCAAACAAAGCCGCGGTGCTGCCACATCATCATCTGTGCATGCGTCAAGAAATACCCTGCAACGTGGTGGTACACTGTATTTTGTAGTGAGATAATTTCACTACAATTAGCTTAAAAACTTGAAAATATTTTTTTGTTTGTATATTACAGTAATTGTTAAAAAATGTATAATGTTAATAAATACATAGGTTTGATGAAACAAAGTAGTTGTACTTACATGCCCATGCTTAATTTGTGTTTTTGATGATTTACCTTCTAAAAAAATCTGGCATGTCTCACACCCCCAGAAAGGGCATCTCGCACCCGCAGGAGATGCGTGCACCCCAGATTAAGAACCACTGCTCTAGAGAGACTCTGTCCTGGAACTCCTCGCCACTTTGTTGGCTTACTATGCTGTCAGTCTACAGCAATGCTTGCCAACCAAAGAATGGAGGAACCTACAGTTATGTGACTGACTCCAAGCAGTCTGTTGGTGCTTTTGGCCTTGGCTACATCCCCAGATTTTGAGTCCACTTATTCCTATTCTCTTCTTGAAGTGTTCTCTCAGACTTCGTTCTGCACCATATGTGTTAGCATATGGGATTGTTGAAGCCTGCAGCTCTCCCTGCTTTGGTGAGTCTTGGTTCCCTCCTTATTTGCTCATAGAGAGTTTCATAGTTTTATCTCCTACTTTCCCTGGTATTTTCTAGTATCTAGAAAAAACTTTGCCAAGCTGATTGGTTCTTGGCCCTGTGGTATTTAACATTTTATCAGTGACTTAAAAGAAAACATAAAATCATTACAGATAACGTTTGCAGATGACACAAATTGGGGGAGTGATAAATAGTGAAGGTCACTGATACAGACTGATCTGGATCTCTTGGGTGCAAGCAAAAAATATGAGTTTTAATATGCCCAAAGGTAAAGTCATACATCTAAGAAGAAAGAATGTTGTCCATGCTTACAGGCTCAGGGCCTCTACCCTGGGAAGCAGTGACTCTGAAAAATATTTGGGGATCATGATGGCTAATCAGCTGAATTTGAGCTCTGTATGTGACACTCTGGCCAAAAGGGCTAATATGATCCTTGGATACATAAATGGGAATCTCAAGTATAGAGGTTATCCTCTGTATTTGGCACTGTTGCAAATGCTGCTAGAATACCATGTCCAGTTTTGGTGTCCACAATTCAAAAGGATGTTGATAAATTGGAGAGGGTTCAGAGAAAAACCATAAGAAATATTCAAGGATTAGAAAACATGCTTTATTGTGATAGACTCAAGGCTCAATCTGTTTGTTGTAAAAAAGAGAAGGTAAAGGGCTGACTTGATTACAGTTTATAAGTACCTGCCTAGGGGTAAAAATTGAGAATGGGCTCTTCAGTCTAGCAGAGAAAGGTGTAACATGATCCAGTGTCTGGAAGTTGAAGCTAGACAGATTCAGATGGGAAATAGGGCATACATTTTTAATGGGTGAGAGTAATTAACCAGTGAAACAATTTACCAAGAATCATGGTGGATTGTCTGTCACTGGCAATATTTAAATCAAGATTGGATATTTTTCTATAAGATATGCTGTCAGAATTATTTTGGGGAAGTTCTATGGTCTGTATTATACAGGAGGTGAGACTAGATGATCACAACAATCCCTTCTGGCCTTGGAGTTTATGAATCACTGAAACTCCAGATGAGGTAAAACCATGTCTTTGATATACAAGGAAGACTCATTCTTGCAGTGCCTTTGGGCAGTTTGACTGTCTCTGCAGTGACAGCTGCTTGCAGATATTGCCACGAGCATCCAGGTTCTGGATACAGTGTATTAAATCTCTTTTGGCCTTCAACACTTCCAGGAAGCCTGGTCCAGAATGCTTGAAAGGTTCAGAGCCAAGCTGGGCATCCAAACTGGGCACTGCAGTTTTGAATTGGTGCTGACCATGATCATAGAATCATAGATTATCAGGGTTGGAAGAGACCTCAGGAGGTCATCTAGTCCAACCTCCTGCTCAAAGCAGGACCAATCCCCAATTTTTGCCCCAGATCCGTAAATGGCCCCCTCAAGGACTGAACTCTCAGCCCTGGGTTTAGCAGGCCAATGCTCAAACCACTGAGCTATCCCTCCCCGCTAGATGAAGTGGTCTTGCCATCTGTATGTGCCATCTGTACTGACAGAAGAAGGTTCCATTTTGAAAAATAAAAGAAAAATAGCCATTCATCCTAAATATTTATTTTCAAAAGCTACTGCTTGCACTAATGAGGTGGAAGGCTTCGGGAAACTAGAGTGTAGTATGTGTTTGTATTTGCAGGGGAATGCTGGAGGGTGCAGGAAGAAGAGGAAATCTTGGAGAGGGGAATATGGAGGACAGGAAAGCGGAAAAAAATTGGTTGAAGTTCAAGTGAATGTAGACAGTGCAAATGGAAAGGGAAATTGGGAGTGTAGGTATGAGGAAAGAGAAATGTGGAGTATGTGAGCAGGGGCATGAGGAGGACAGAAAGGAAGGAGAAAAAAGAAAAAAAACAACTAATCTGTCTTCAAAAATAAGTTTAATCTAATCTGGGACTATGTGTACTTTAATCATATGATGGCATTACTACAGGGAAGAGTTAAAGTTATTTGAGTCCTTAAGTATGCATTTTTATACTTTATACTACTTTTTAACTTTAACTCTACATTTCATAGGTTTATAACACCTGTTTTGTGGAAAATTCCCATTGTTTTCTGGGAATACACACAACATAGTATGCTGAAATCCCTAGAAGATCAGCACCACCATATATTTTGGAATTACCTTAGAAGGTACTTAGGAAATTGCTACGGGTGCTTATTTACATAGCAAGGGTCTATACCACACAAAATTTTGCACAATATATAAGTGTGATCTAGTAATCATTATCAACTTTACTGCTAGTCATTCGTAGTTTCTAATGTAAGGGGACATATGCTTGGAACGCCTTCAAGATCCTGTGCAATGTGTTACCTATCGGTCCTGCAGACACATTTCTGTTATTTAATTTAGATGTGAAAGGGGCCTGAATTACCATTTTAAAAATTAGTGTGTGGAAAAAACAATAGACACAGTCGGCCACATAACAAGAATGCTGAGGGGAAGAGTTTTCTATGGAGCTATTATACTTCCATAAAACAAGGGGCCCAAACCTGTGAGATAGGTCCATAAATGGCTATTAGCTAGGATGGTCAGGGATGCTACCCCATGCTCTGTGTATCCCTAAATCTCTGACTATCAGAACCTGGGACTGAATGACAGGGATGGATTACTCTATAATTGCCCTGTGCATTCCTTCTGAAGCATCTGGCATCGACTACTGCCATAGAACAGGGTACTGAGCTAGATGGACCATTGGTCTGACTCAGCAGGGCCACTCTTATGTTCATAATGTAGCCCTAAATTCCAAATCCTGTCTGACACCACAGAAGCTTTTCCTGTCATCAGGAAATGAAGTAAATGAACTGAACATCGAAAGAGACCCAACTAGTAGTATTTGTCTTATTTGCATTATCTTCCAAAAGTTCAGAGCTGTTCAGTTATTAACATCAGTCAGACAGTACTTTGTTACAGAATGGTGTGTTATGCAGGATAAATAAATCTGGGTATCATCTGCATAAAAATGATATACTGCATCATAATGGTAAAAAATCCAAGTCAGTTGAAGTGTATAGATATTGAAAAATGTAGATCCAATACAGAGTCAGGGAAACTCCATAATTCAAAGGAGTAATATCAAAGACCCATTATTTATGGTTACAGGCTTTCACCACTGAGACAAATAGAAATGAAAACCTGTCAGATTCCATCTTTAGAGGGTGATTACAAAAAGTTGTTAAGGCAGTCTTAGTAGCATGATCTGACCTAGGTAGGAAATATTCCGGTACTATAGTATCACTGAGATAAAACAGCATTCCCTCTTCTACAGACATCTCATTGTCCTTTTGCTGGGATAGATTGATTTAAAATAGGGTAGATATTTAAGAGTTCCCTTGAAAACCGTGGACATGTTAATAAGTGTAGGTGGTTATTGAAAGTGTTCTTTTGGGAGACTGTCATGGGGTGTATATACCCCATGCTGGACCAGCAACCAAGGAGTTAATGCAGGTACTGTTGGGCAATGCTGATTGGCAGCTTCACAGCAGCTGGGAGAATAAAAGAGCTGGGAAGCAGATGGGCAAGGCTGCTGCCAGAGGAGCAAGCAGGCTGGAGAAGGGAACTCCTGCCAGTAATCCGCTGAGAAGCAGCTCCAAGACCGCATCCTGAGAAGGGAGGATCAGACGAACAGGCTGAAAAGCCTACAGAAAGCAGGAGAGGTAGGAAGGAGCACAGGGCATGGCCGGAGTTGCTGTGTCCTGATTGTGCTGAGCTGACTTAAGGGCCCTGAGCTGGAACCCAATGGAGTGGGTGAGCTGGGGTACCCCTACCAACCCCCTGAGAGACTTAGGAACTGAGGGTGGTTTTCAGACCCCCCGGGCGTCAGGACCAGATTACTAGGAATAAAGAGATAGTCCACACACCCCAGTAGGACATGGGCAAGAGGGACCAACTGACCACCCTGCCAGACTGAGTGAACTCTGGTGCAGTTCTCTGCCTGGCCAGAAGGGGTGTTGTGGCATTAACACACCAGCCCACAGAAAGCATTTACATCCAAAAGAATTCCATATCCAACATGTTTAGTTCTTTGAAAATCTGTTTACTTGTTTTGGTGCCTAAATGGGAGCTGGGATCTTTTCAAAATCCAGTCCATAGTCTCTTTACCCTCTCTGCTCATCCAGCAGGGATCACTGGGTAAGAGGGCTCAAAGTGGGAAGAAGTCTGAAAGCCATCTGTGTGAGGAGCACACCGCTAAATATGCTTTGCCTGGTTGAGTGGCTAGGCTGTGTTGAGAAGAGAACAATAGTAGTAAAAAGGCACCTGAAATATGTGCTGATGCTCCTTTCTCTGTGTTCCCACCGAAGGTATTAAGTGATTGCTCAATTGGGATTAGTTGCTAATAGAAAATTTTGAAAGGAATTGTCTATTAGTTTCCTGCTCCCACTGGAAGAAAACAATTGGGAATTGTATAAAATGGCAGGCAGCCTCAATTCTAGTTTTCCATACTGTACTTTTTCATTCCCGCTACTGTTTTGGAAGAGGAAGTTGGGAGCATAAACCAAGTCATCCATCAGGATGCAATCTTCCCTGAGTGTGGGAATCTTTCTAAATGTAAAAATAATGTGTTAATGATAATGTCCTCTATCTATTTGTTTAAAATTAGCATTTATTGCCCAGAAATTAGTACAACAGGCCAAAGCAAATCAAGACAGCGAGTCTGGGTCACAAGTGCAATAATTCATCCAATAATAATAAGCACTGCAACTAGTTTAAAATCTCAAAAATACACTGTGGGATGCAGTTCAGAATCAATAAATAATGAGGCAGAAGAAAATTTGAAGATATAGGAATGGTATGAGCGCTGCAGTTTTCAGAAAGTTCACAAAACTCTTGACATGTTTTCCTCACATTCTAGCTTGCCTCAGAGGAATAAACGAATTTATAATAGTGATAATAGTACTAAATAAAGTTTCTGGCTGTTCTTTACCCTCTCCAGTTATATTGGAGAAATAATTGGCCCTGGTTTCTTTCAGAGCTTTCCAATATTGAGACAACATTGAGATTTCCACATAATATTGTGTATTCATAGCCCAAATGCTGCTTGTTCTTCCAGCCAGCATCCTTGAATCCTTCAAGGCCTCAAGCTCTGTTACATAACAAGAAAACTGCCAAAATATGAATCAGAAATTTTGTCTGAATTGAAGCAGTTTCTCAGCTTTACTGGAAATAGTAATTATACAATTTTACAGCATCCTCTACTGTTTTTAGTATGACAGGTTTCAGCATTGCAGCCGTATTAGTCTGTATCCACAAAAAGAACAGGAGTGCTTGTGGCACCTTATAGACTAACAAATTTATTAGAGCATTAGCTTTTGTGGGCTACAGCCTACTTCATCGGATGCATAGAATGGAACATATAGTAAGAAGATATATATATAAACACACAGATAAGTTGGAAGTTGCTATACAAACTGTGAGAGGCTAATTAGTTAAGATGAGCAGGAGAAAAAAACTTTTGTAGTGATAATCAAGATGGCCCATTTAGACAGTTGATGAGAAGGTGTGAGGATACTTAACTTAGAGAAATAGATTCAATATGTGTAATGACCCAGCCCAGTCTCTGTCATTACACATATTTAATCTATTTCCCTAAGTTAAGTATCCTCACACCTTCTCATCAACTGTCTAAATGGGCCATCTTGATTATCACTACAAAAGTTTTTTTCTCCTGCTCATCTTAACTAATTAGCCTCTCACAGTTTGCATAGCAACTTCCAACTTATCTGTGTGTGTGTGTGTGTGTATATATATCTTCTTCCTATACGTTCCATTCTGTGCATCTGATGAAGTGGGCTGTAGCCCACGAAACTTATGCTCTAATAAATGTGTTAGTCTCTAAGGTGCCACAAGTACTCCTGTTTTTAGTATGGTTTATTTTATATTTGTTTTCCAAAAAACCCAGAGCAGTCATTCCAATCAATAGCAACATAAATTGCACAGTAAAATCATAGCAAGCTTGAACCAAACGGACTTAACAAACTGTAACCTAGGGATAGCGAAGTGCAGTACACATTGTCACTGTAAGGAGTGCGGTGGGGGCAGGCTGTCAACCTGGGATAGGCCTGGTGTGGTAAGAGGATTGGCTGAGTGCCGGTGCTCCACAATCTGTTATGCATTTCACCAGCTCGGTTGGTGGCTGCTTGATGGGGCGAATCTAGAGGAGTTTATATTTAAAAAAAAAAATACAGGACAAAACGGTTTGTTTGTGTAAAAAAAAAAAATGGACATCAACATGGGCACTAAAAACAGTGGCATTCCCAGTTTTGAAGGAGGAATGGTCATCTTGCAAATATGCCAACTATCACATCTCCCCTTAGAAGAAACAACAAAAAATCTTAACGATTTCTTCATTTTTAATTTCTTGAAACTTGGAAGAAGATAATAGAATAATGCTGTTGGTAATCACATCACAGTTTAAATATGCATACACACAAGCCCCTCTATTAAGTTTAATGGGTTCAATTAAAATGCCTCTAATAGCTCCAAAACACAATAAAGTTGCATCATTTGTTACAAGAGAATTTAAGTCCCTCCCTTGAAGGAGTCTGTCAGTCACAGGGATCGCAAAAGGTTGAGGTTAAGTGAGGGAAGGATTAGGAAATTTCTTAAGGGGAGATGGTTTCAGCAGGACCAGAGAATATGCAATTTCAGAGTTTTGAGGTGAGGGAACAGGAGAAGATGGAGAGCATGAAGGTCAGAAAGGGAGAGGAGTGCTCACTGTAACAAACCACTTCTTTGGTTACTGGATTTTGTGATTCTGGCTCAGAATGAATGACACGATAAAATAATAATTTAATTTTAAAAAGCAATTGTGAAATACTCATATTTTGTTTTTCTATTCCTCGGATCTTTCTATCTTTATTTTAAAATGTCTTAAGAATTGAACCTCTTATATTGTAAATGCAGTATTTTTCCATATTTGGATGTATTACTGTTTATTTTTTACTATGTAAACTTTGTTCATTTTTTCCTTACTTCCTCTAATTTTCCTGTGTTTTTTTTTATTATTTTACTTTTATCTATTAAATAGGTTTTTTTCCCCAATCGGCGACCAAAAGCTTCTTCATGTATTTCCCTCCTCTCCCAGCCCCCAAGTGATAATTGAGTTCTGATACAAATTCATTATTTTATTTTTTGTCAGATTTTCAGAAGTGCTCAGCACCCAGCATGCACTCACTGTGGCACTTACACAGATTTTCGGAGCAGCTTGGTACATTTCAGTTGAGCTCTTTCGAAAATCTGACCATTTTATGTGGTGTATAAATGGGAGCTCCCTTGATACTCTGGCCCTTAGTGTGGGTGCTGAACTCTTACAAAAACCTGGCCAAGAGTGTCATAAGAGTGCATGGCACTTTGCAAACAAGGGCTCCAATTGTGCAACTGACTTGACCCAGGGTACTTTTCTACAGAACCCTATTGAAATCTTTGGGGTTTGTCGGGGGTATATAGACCCTATGCTTTCCTGGTCACTGAAAGGTTAATAAGGAAACTGGCTGCCTGCTCAGCTGGAGCTGATTGATGGCCCCACAACAGCTGCAGAGAGAAAAGGGCTGCAAGCCACAAAAGCAGGGTGGCTGTTTGAGCAACTGAGCCTGCTATAACAGATGGATGAGAAGCCACCCAGGAAACCAGCAGATTCTCTGGGAGAGAGGAACACAGAGTGTGAGTTTGGGAAATAGCCTCCAAAAGAGGTGTGGTGGGCAGCAGTAAGAGTGTGCAAGAAACTGATTCCAACTGCTTCAGATTATATTAGAACCCAGAGGAATGGGCAGGCCTGGGTTCTCTGGCAGGGTCTGCATGGGGGGTTTTTAAAGTCTGCAAAGAAAAAGTGGCCCAAACCCCAAGAGATCAGAGACTGTGGACCGTGGCAAATTAGCCACTGGGTTGACAGGGCCTGGGGCCCTGGCCAATTGGCACCCTTGCACCCTGACCCCACTCCCTGGTAGGAGTGCCAAGCAGGTGGGGGAAGCCCAAGCACTCCCACCCCACTTCCTGGCAGGAGCACCGTGGGAAACCCCAACGCCCAGACCCGGCTGTGACCCTGGGACTGGAGGAGCTCTAGGTCTCTGCCACAGCTTCAGGGCTGGGGAGCTCTCACTCCCTACTGCAGCTCCGGGGGGAGGGCAGAACTTCTCTGGTCTTGGGGCCACAGGAAAGAGGGGTGAGAAAGCAAATGGGTTGTGGGGCTGCAGTGGGGGGTGGAATAGGGCAGGGCCACTGAGGGAAGGGCAGAACAGGATGGAGCTGTGGGCAGGGGCAGGACTGCAGGCGGAAGAGTTATTCTGTGGGTATCCCACAGAATTCTTGTTGGTTTTTGTTCAACATCTTATTAATTATCTGGATGATGGGATGGATTGCATCCCCAGCAAGTTCACCAATGACACTAAGCTGGGGGAAGAGGTAGATATGCTTGAGGGTATGGATAGGGTCTAGAGTGACCTAGACAAATTAGAGGATTGGGACAAAAGAAATCTGAGGTTCAACAAGGACAAGTGCAGAGTCCTGCACTTAGGATGGAAGAATCCCATGCATTGCTCAGGTTAGGGACCAACTGTCTAAGTGGCAGTTATGCAGAAAAGGACCTGGGGATTACAATGGACAAGAAGCTGGATGTAAGTCAACAGTGTGCCCTTGTTGCCAAGAAGGCTAACGACATATTGGGCTGCATTAGTAGGAGCATTGCAAGCAGATGGAGGGAAGTGATTACTCCCCGCTATTTAGCACTGATGAGGCCACATCTGGACTATCGCATCCAGTTTTGGGCCCCTCACTACAGAAAGGATGTGGACAAATTGGAGAGAGTCCAGCGGAGGGCAATGAAAATAATTAGGGTGCTGGGGCATATGACTTATGAGGAGAGGCTGAGGGAACTGGACTTATTTAGTCTGCAGAAGAGAAGAGTGAGGGGGGGATTTGATAGCAGCCTTCAACTACCTGAAGGGGGATTCTAATGAGGATGGATCTAGACTGTTCTCAGTGGTGGCAGATGACCGAACAAGGAGCAATGATCTCAAGTTGCAGTGGGGGAGGTCTAGTTTGGATATTAGGAAAAACTATTTCACTAGGAGGGTGGTGAAGCACTGGAATGGGTTGCCTAGGGAGGTGGCCTTTTTCCATCTTTAGGGGTTTTTAATGCCCAGCTTGACAAAGCCCTGGCTGGGATGATTTAGTTGAGGTTGGTCCTGCTTTGAGCAGAGGGTTGGAGTAGATGACCTCCTGAGGTCTCTTCCAACCCTAATCTTCTATGATTCTAAGGGGTGCCGTGGTGAGCAAAGAGCTCATCAGCTCAGGGCAGCTCTGCATCCTCCCCTTCTGTGTATAACAAGGACAATATAGTGTCCCTGCTCCTACTTCCCATCAGTACTTGCCCTGGGAAGGGGTTGAGGAGTGCCTGGAGTTGCATCCCCACAAGCTGAGAAAGGGGAGAGGAGACCCTACTGCATCTCCCCCAGGCCTGGAGAGTGGTGTGAAGAACCCACGGGGAGCAGAGGTGAGGCTCGTGTGGGGGTTGAACTGAGTGGATGGGGACAGAACTGATCGGGGCTGGAGGGCAGGATTAATTGCTGTGCAGAGGATGGACAGATGTGGGGACAAGAGCTCCTGTAGCAGGGGCCAAAATCACCTTATCCAGTACATTTGGGAGAATTCTCCCCCACACACCGATGTGTGGGGAGAGTTCAAAAAATCAAAAGACAGAAACACAATATAATAGGATTGTGGGGGGTGGGGGGGCTGATTCTTGATTTTAGTCTCTTGATGTTGGCAATTCTGCACATGGACGTACTGGTCAAATGTCAGATTTGGGCCAGATAAAATCCTATTGAAGAGTTTGCAGTCAGTGTTTAGACACAGCATATGGGTGAAGACAATGGAAGTAATGAGGGTAGATGCATGCATTTCCACAAAAGATCATATGATTGTTTTGGTCATTTTTTGCATGTCTCTTACTGGTGCTGTTAAAAAGTATATTTTCACTATGTGTGATTTAGTATTTATACACCAAAGGGATTGGTGGAAGGGGGTGGTAGGGAGAGGAGAGGGAAGGAAGTAGGAACTCTTGAGGAATCAGGGCCCAATCCTGTACTGAGAACCATAGGGATTTCATTGGGGATTCTCATTGGCTCAGGAGTCTTCTAGAATCAGCATATTGGTTCTCCATGTAGGGTCGAAGTCTTGATGTCTATATCTTTTGATGGAAAGAAAATAATAACGAATGCTATGAATGAAATTCACCCAGGTGCTGAGAACCACCGCAAGGTCCTTCAGACATTTAAGTGACACCTTGGGTTTGCATGCCAGGGATCGGGAATTGGGAAGTCCATGAGCAGAGTTGGCTACATGAGGGGTTTCTGCTCCCTCTACAGGCCACACTAGGGGATTGTCTATGCAAAGAACTAGTGTGCAGCAAGACAGGGTGCAAATGTACAGCACAGTAGCTTGTTGTGCACTAACTGGTTCTGTGGATCCTGTAGTCATGTAGTAAAAGTTCTATAGTGTGCTTTCATGTACTACTATTTAAAAGAGCAGTATGTCAAAGTTCATTACAGAACTTTGTGATGTGTTGCAAGGTTCATGCAGTCACTTAGTGCAGGGCAGGCTAGTTTACTGTACATTTTCACTCTGGCTTGCTGGTACTAAGTCTCCATGTGGACAATCCCTGTGATCTGCACACATGCCCCCCAGAATGGCCTACATGGAGAAGGTCAAGGAGAAGGGTCACAAATTGTTTACAGGGATGGGGTGGCCCCAACATGCTGTTTAAGTGGCACAAAGAGGCTGGAGTAGCAGATTCTGTAGGAAGTGCTGCTGCCCCATGCTCCTAAGCCTGAGTTGCTGATGTTGGATTTAATCTTCCTTGTGTCCCCATGTGGCTGACTATGTATCACTCAATTACTTGGATTTTATTCTGCTGACATGAATTTTACCTCATGAAAGAATAAGCACAATCCAGATATATTTATATTACCTCTCCCTTTAAAGCAGAAGAACTGAAAGTTCCATTTTTGTCTGGGGGTGCAGGCTCAGGAGTGGGGCTGGAGATGAGGGGTTTGGGGTGTAGGAGGGGGCTCCAGGCTGGGGGGTGGAGCTGAGGGGTTCGGAGTATGGGAGGGGGCTCCAGGCTGAGGCAGGGGGTTGGGATGTGGGAGGGGGTATGGGCTCTGGGCTTGGGGGTGCAGATTCCAGGGTGGTGCCAGAAATGAGGGGTTCAGGGTGAAGGAGGGAGCTTCTGTCTGGGGCAGGGTGTTGGGTGCAGGAGGGTTGGGGTGCCACCTGGGGTGCAGACCCTGAGTGGGGCTGGAGATGAGGGATTTTGAGGTGTAGGAGGGGGCTCTGGGTGGGATTGAGCAGTTCAGAATGCAGGAGGGGGATCAGGGCTGGGGCAGGGGGTTGGGGCATGGAAGGGGTGAAGGCTCTGGGCTGGGGCCATGGATGAGGGATTTAGGGTGTCAGAGGGGGCTCCGGGCTGGGGTTGAGGGGTTCAGAGTGCGGGAGGGGACTCTGGGCTGGGGCAGGGAGTTAGGGTGTAGGGAGGTGTGAGAGCTCTGGCTCAAGCCCTGGGGTGTGGGCTCTGGGGTGTGGCTGGGGATGAGGGGTTTGGGGTGTGGGAGGGTGGTCCAGGCTGGGACCAAGGGGATCAGGGCTGGGGAGGGGGTTGGGGCATGGGAGGAGGTCCGGAGTGTGGGCTCTGGGCGGCGCTTACCTCAAGCAGCTCCCAGAAGCAGCGGCATGCCTCCCTCTCTCCTATATGGAGAGGTGGCCAGGCAGCTCTGCGCACTGCCACATTTGCAGGTGCCGTCCCCGCAGCTCCCATTGGCAGTTCCCAGCCAATGGGAGTTGCAGAGCTGGCACTTGGGGTGGGGGTAGTGTGCAGAGCCTCCTGGTTGCCCTATGCATAGGGGCCAGAGGGGGGACACGGAGCCACTTAAAGCCAGCTCAGGCAGAGAACCTGCCTTAGCCCCGCTGCACCGCCGACCAGACTTTTAATGGCCGGGTCTGCGGTCGAAAACTGGACACCTGGCAACTCTATTTAGCAGTCTATTTTTAAAGTAACTGTAGGATGTTATCTGTATGCAAAAACAAAAGAGTAAATTGTGTTCCTGATCTTTGATGATGGAATTATGCCAGGGCATGTCATCCTCTAATAGCTGTACCCAAGGAAAACAGGAAATCTCAAAAGATCTTTCTTTGGGAGTATCTTCATATGAGGCTAGCTCAGATTGTAAACTCATGACATTTTTAAATATATATATATTTTTGTGGTGAGTTTTGTTATGCTGCCATTAGAAATTTCTACTCACTTTATCAAATTCTGGCTTGTGTAACCCTATTGACTTAATGTGAGTGTAACTGGAGATAGAATTTAGCTCCAGGATTTTATATTACTGCCCTACAAAATATCCACCGTTATACAATATATCCAATTGACCTCCCATAGGTCTTGCATTATATTGCCTTTACTGCTGCTGAGAATGTTGTAATGCATTTTGATTTGACAGATATTATTTCTCCATGTTTCCTCTAATAATTATGATTTGTACATTTATCCACACTCAGTGCTACGGATTGCCTATTAGGAGGACTACTTCAATGATTTACTGTATTTTGGTTTAGTAACCTCTTATTTTTTCTTGTGTACCAATTGCAGCAAAGTTAGAAACTTTGTTCTCGGTACCACCCTCTAGGTGGTTTATATAAATAATAAAGCCACTAAAGTCTCCTCTTTGTTCCCAAAGTACCACACTGACCTCTTTCTATCTTGAAAAAGTTCCATCTACTGCTGATCTCTTTATTCCTTCCTAATGGCAGTTTTCAGCCTATGGTGCCTCTTTTCATCTGTTTTCTTGACTTAAGAATTTTTTAAATTTGTCAAATGTTCTCTGAAAATATAAATACATCAGGTTGTATTTCCACTAAAAACTTCTCTAAAAGAGATGGTAGAATTTCTAGCCCTGCATTTCTGCACATTGGGTTTTGTTTTAGTTTTTTTTTGGCATTCACAAATGCATAGAACTATGTAAGAACAGCCATACTGTGTCAGACCATTAGTCCATCTAGCTCCGTATCCTGTCTCTCTGACAATGCCCAGTGCCATATGTTTCAGTGGGAATGAACAGAAGAGGGCAATTTCAAGTGATCTATTTCCTGTAATCCCCCCAGTTTCTGGCAGTTGGAGGTTCAGGGATACCGGAAGCATGGGGTTGCTTCCCTGACCATGTTGGCTAATAGCCATTTATGGACCTATCCTCCATGAATTTATCAAATTATTTTTTAATCCAGTTATGATTTTGGTCTTCACAACATCCCGTGGCAATGAGTTCCACAGTGAGCTGTAGCTCACGAAAGCTTATGCTCTAATAAATTGGTTAGTCTCTAAGGTGCCACAAGTACTCCTGTTCTTTTTGCGGATACAGACTAACATGGCTACTACTCTGAAACCAGGTTTATGCTGTTAGTTTTTAAACCTGCTGCCTATAAATTTCATCATGTGACCCCTAGTTCTTGTGTTAAGTGAAGAGGTAAACACCTCGTTATTTGCTTTCTCCACACCATTCATGATTTTTATAGTGTTTTTATCATATCATATCCCTTAATTATCTCTCTTCTAAACTGAAGAGTCCCAGTCTTTTTAATCTCTCCTTATAGAAGCTGTTCCATTCCCTTAATCATTTTTGTTGCCCTTTGCTGCACCTCTTCCAATTCTAATATCTTTTTTGTGATGGGGTGTAACCAAAACTACACGCCATATTCAAGGTGTGGATTTATATAGTGACATTATGGTCAGTCTATCCCAGGGATCAGCAACCTTTGGCACGCGGCCCATCAGAGAAATCCACTGGCAGGCCGGGACAGTTTGTTTACCTGAAGCTTCCGCAGGTTCGGCTGATTGCAACTCCCACTGGCCGTGGTTTGCCGTGCCAGGCCAATGGGCGCTGCGGGCAGCAGTGTGGGCCGAGGGATGTGCTGGCCGCAGCTTCCAGGATTTCCCTGATGGGCCGCGTGCCAAAGGTTGCCAATCCCTGGTCTATCCCTTTCCTAATAACCTTTGACTTCTGCTGCAGTTTCAGCAGATGTGTCCAGGGAACTATCCCTGATGCCTCTAAGGTGTTTCTTGAGCAGAAATGTCTAATTTAGACCCTGTCATTTTGTATGTATAGGTGGAAGTAATGCATATTTGGAAAAAATTCCCACTTATCAATATTGAATTTCATTGGCCATTTGATCACCCAGACACCCAATTTAGTGATTCATTTGTAACTGTTAGTTAAGCCCAAAGCTGACTGCTATTTTGAAAAATTTTGTAGTATCTGCAGATGTTACCAACTCACTGTTCACCCTTTTTCCAGATCATTAATGAATACATTGAACAGTGCAGGTCCCAACACAGATCTTTGGGGGAACCCCACTGTGTACCTCACTGCATTAACTAATGAGTTAACATCACTACATTATCTTCAGATAATAATAATACTTATAAATGATGAACAGGCTTTTATCCATGCTCTAATATGCTTATATAATTGAATTTTCATAATAAATATTGGAATAGACTGCCCATCACACTCAACAATGAATATGCCCCAGAAACAGTAACAGAATGAAAATTTCTCCACAGCAAGCATAATATTTCTCCAATCTTCAGCCCACTCTCTCCTCAAAAGCCCACAGAAAAGATGGGCCTTACACCATGTCTGAAAAGTTACAAAATCTGGGCTCTGGTAGATCAAGTGTGAAGCGAGTTCCAAAGTCAGGTACTGCACACAGGGAGTGCTCTGCCAACCCCGCCTTTTCATTTGTATTGAGAAAGCTTACCCTTAAATGTGTCTGATCTCAGTAGCGGTATAATGCCATAGGCTGCTTCCTCCCTCCTCCTTCCCCTCTGCACCAGCCAGGACAGCCTATTTGCCCTATCTCTGACTTTGAGATGCTGCTATTTATTTTCTTTAGTGTGATTATCTCCTTACCTGAGTAATATACCGGGCAATATCGTACAGGATTGATTCTCTCCCACCCTCCCGCTCCGATTGCTGTACTCTTGTGCCTTCCTTGTTTTGACCTATTTTTTTTTTTATAATTTTTAAACTGATTATGCTTCCTGTGTACTTTACTAACATCTCTTCACTTCCTAATAGCAAATTGCACTTCCATAAGTGCCTCTGTGAAGAGCAAAAAGTTCTTCCCAATGGGAGTTCCTGAAAATTAGATGGCAGATCAGAGATTTCTGTTTTAAACTCATAAATCTTAACTGGAGCATGCTATATTTTTCAGAAAGGTCACAAATTTATGATTGTCTATTTAGAGTACAACACTGTAGACAATTCTAGCCCCTTGCCAACACTGCAAAAAAATCTGCTTTAACATTTCCAATTTCTTTTGTAAATCCTAGTACATTTGCATTGCATCCCAGTGCTTGCTTTGGTGATTCCAAAGAAAATTGTAATGTTGTCAGTCTTTTAGATCCATAAAACCTTCAACCTTTTGAATAAATTCATTGTATAAACTACAGTAATACCAGGATACAAGCAACTGTGTTTAAAAACAATTGAATACATTGAATGAGGGCAAGGATGGATTTGTGGGTAGAAAATAGGAATGAAACTCAGGAGGGCTGGATTCTCTTTCCAATTGTGTCAAAGCCTTCCTGTGTTAGTTTGGTAAAGTCAGTTTTAACTTCTCTGACTTAGTTTCCCAGACTGTAAAACTAGAATAATAATAATTCCCTACTTCCAGAGGGATGAGGAAAGTTTAAATAATTAAAGTTTGTAAAATACTTGAGACTATCTGATGTAAAGTCCTATATAATAGAAAAGTGTTATTTATGGTATAGAGATATCCCCTAATGATACAACAGCATAAACCATATCCCCTCCTGAAAAGAGTAGAATTAAGTTTTCAATCCAATAATTTCTGTATGTGAAATTTATCTATATGCTGCCAAGGCTCATTTTAGATGTCTTGGCCTACAGAGAGGCAGTAGAGAGAACCTTTAGCTCCTTTAAATATATTAGAATTGTCGTGTTCACCACATGTACGTACAGTGTTAGGCAACAGAGTTCTACAGTTTCATTAAACACACAAGTTAAGCACTGGGTTCATTTGGGTCATACTGCTATGTTCTGGCATATTTGCAAATGTGCATAAAGTTAATCACATAAATAGTCCTGCTGAAGTCAGTGTGACAACTTGTGTGCTTAAAATTAAGCACCTTCTAAGTGCATGCAGAACTTCAGTTACTATGATGCTTTTAAAAACAAACAAACAAGCCATGGCTTTCCTGATTCAGGGCCAGGCCTGAATTTCTTTTTGTACTCCCCCTAACTTTTGAGAGGTATGTGTCACCTCGTACACTTGGGCCCTCTGTATAAGTCAGAGATTTCTGTGACATTGTCTACACACAAGTGCTACTGATTTAAATATCTGAAATAAATGTAGTGATGGAATTGTATAGCTAAGCCAGGTACTATTCACTTACTTTTTCAGGTACTAAAACTAAGGTTTTTAAGGTACTAGTCACTTAAAAACTCTGTTTTTAAGCTTGCTGAGGGATAATTATGAGTTGTTACAGATACATCTTTTTTTTGTTGCCAAATCTGGAATTTTTACTCTGTATGACAGGTGAAATATTTTTAATATTAAGACTTCATTTTCTTTCAACCCTATGCCAAGATATAGCAGAGAATTCTATAAGGGAGGTGGAATGTAATTTTTTTTTAAGGAATTTTTGAAAAAAATGGCCAACCAGACTGTGTGGGGGAGAATCAATATATCAAGAAGTTGGAACACATACTAATTCAAGTGCATACCACATAGCTAATTCTGAGGCCGCTGCCTTTCAGATGGAAACAGCAACATTTACAATTGAATAGAAAGGTTTGAAATCCATTTGAGGATTTCAGGAGATGCAGAGTGTGCCTTTGCTATACCTTCTGGAAATGAAAAGATGGGGCATTTGTTCACAAGGTGTTCAATGGTTCACAGGTCTCTGCATTTGCACTACAGTGAATCCTTGATTCTCCATTTGCGCACCAGGTGCATTCCATGTAATGTCTTAATATGGTTGATGTTTGTCCACTGTCTTTAGCGGGACTTTAAGGCAAGGTGCGAGGTGGGTGAGTAAGGCTGTCGTGGAGCAGGAGTTTGTACTCATGCAACATACCATCAGCCAAGAGATGGCTAGAGGGAAGGACGTTTGTGAGACATAAGGGTGTTGGTTACAAGTCTCATAGCTGCATTTAGCTAGATCTCAATGAGGTTTGTGTGTGTGCTTCTTCACTAAACAGGTGCACAGTACTCCGCTGTGGAATAAGCTAAAGCCAGAGTTGCTGTTTGCAGTATTCAGAGTAACAGCCGTGTTAGTCTGTATTTGCAAAAAGAAAAGGAGTACTTGTGGCACCTTCGAGACTAACCAGATTATTTGAGCATAAGCTTTCATGAGCTACAGCATCCGATGAAGTGAGCTGTAGCTCACGAAAGCTTATGCTCAAATAAATTGGTTAGTCTCAAAGGTGCCACAAGTACTCCTTTTCTGTTTGCAGTATGTGAACCTTCTAGCTTTTGGATTATATTGATGTGACTTTTTGTTTTATGGCTCACCTGCTTCAGATGTTGATGTGTAAAGCTTCAATCAAGGGGGACTCCTAGGTAGCGGGGCTTAGGATTGTGGGAGATTGTCTTGCCACAAAAGTTTACACTCATCATCCTCTTACTTCAGAATTGCGGAGACGGAAAACTGAGGTCAGTGTTTTTGATGGCTTGGGTTTGAACCACCAGTAATGACAGTAGTTTTCCATCCTCTTCAGATCATCATTAAGGGTGTCTTCTGCTTCCTTGAGTGTCACTGTCTGTCACTGGTGCCAGATTGCCTGTATCAATTAACTTGTGGTATGTTGTTTTGGGCACATCACTTACATATAAGCTAAGAAGGGATGGTGCTAGTACTGATCCCTGTGGGAGGCCATTGTGCAGATTCTGCTTTTTGCAAAACTGAGGTCAGAATTAGACCTGGAACATTCTGTCTGAAAGCAGTGACCTAATGAGTTGAAATGCCTGGCTGCATTGAAGAGGTTGGATAGCTTCAGCAGTAGGCTCTTGTGCCAGACGGTGTCATAGGCTGATGACAAATCTATAAAAGCTGCGGCTGTTTTAAGCTTCCTCTGAGGTGCTTCCTGCACATCTAATAAATGTATCCATCTGTCACCCAGCATCTGATAGTGAAGGTTGCTACAGCATGTTTATTAGGAAGTAAGACATCTCTTATTAGCCTGTATGCATGCATTTGGATGCATACAGTCAGTAAATGCTTGGGCTCGGCCAGTTCCCCATAGTAAATTCTTGCAAATTCTTTTCTACTCCTTCTCTAGTACTCCCAAACACTGTCAAACATCTGCTTAGTGATTCCATTGATTTATCTTCTATATATTGCAACAGATTGGGTTTAAAAAATCATTGATAAAGTTGTATTTTATTAGGCACCACTGCAATTGCTACATCATGCAGTAAATGTAGTTCTAAGATGTATACTCTCTGCTTTTTCTTAAGAAAACTGCACTTGGGTCAAGCACTTCTCATGTAACTTGCACTATTATTTTGGTCACTTTCTTGTTCTTGTGGATCTCTCTTGTACTAAATGAATTTGTGTAATAACTGTTGAATCTTCACCAGTTTATCCCTAGTTTCGTTAGAAAAGTCTTGTGTGACTTCATGTCTGGCCTCTTTCCCAATTGCCTTAACATTCTATAGTTCCTCTAGTTTGCTGCTTATCTTCTGTCCCTAGGGGGAAAAAATCTATATCCCCTCTATTTTCTAAGACATACATGCAAAATCATTCTATATTTTTTGTAGTCCTCTTTATCTCTCTGCTATTCTGAAGAGAACTGAACTTTCGCTACATCACTTGTCTGTTGAGTCTACTTTTAAAATAATCATTTTACTGTCTGAGACATTCTGTGCATTTGATTTTCATTTTTGTTCCTTTAGTACAAAGGATGGTTGCCAGGGGACTACCGAAGCTAAGAAATTACAAATGAAGTGTTGTAGGGTGGGTGCGTGGTTTGCTTTTTGTTTTTGTTTTGTTTTTTTAATGACATAATGGTAGATGCAGCCAGGCTATCCTGAATAATGTTTCCACTAAGTGTCTGTACTTCTAGGTGGAAAAGAATGTAAGTGAGATTTTTTTTCTTGAAGTAGAAGGGGTGTGGGGGGTGGAGAGAGATATGGATGGATGACTAGTAAGAGAAAAGAAGAATGGTTACTTGAAGAAATAGGATTCTACTATTGTCCGTTTCGTCTGTGGACTTCAGTCTGACCTGTGAACATCTTTGTAAAATGAATTATTTCTTCTATAATATGTGGGTGTAACTTGACAGGTCGGCCTAAAAGAAAAGGGCAAGTGAGAATCTGATACTGTTCACGGGAGTCTGTCCAATAACCAATTCAGATGCCTTGGGTTTTGTTTCTTTGTTTGCATTTTTTTTCAGTGTATGTGAGAGAGCATATGTACACAGTGGGGCACCAAAGTTGAAAAGAAAAATGCTTTATATCATTTTTGTAAGTTGATATGTTACAAGTATTTTTTTTAGCTAGCAAGTGAAACATAACACAGAAACTAGTCAGGGAGGGTGATTATTTTTGAATTATAGTATACTTTAGAAGCAGATCATGGGCTCAAAGGGCTGTGTGTCCTTGCACTGCCCTAAGAACAGACCAGGGATTGAATTATGACTTGGCAAGTCACTGTGATTCAGCCCTTGCTCTGTGGGGGATGTTAACTGTGCCAGCTTTTTATTTGGCTCAGTTTACTTGCCTGTATGCACAAGCAAAGCCGTGCTGGGTAATACATTTGAGAGGTGGAGTCAAGACTATGCCCATCTCCAGCTTCTACCCGCTCATTCCCTCTCATTCTGTGATCTGGGGCTCAGGTAGCCCACAGAGGCCATAATAAAGTTATTGGCCAAGTGGAGTAAGGCTTTATGCTCAACTTGATATCACTTCTGTTTGTCTGTATGTAATGTGATAACTTTGAACACTGCATCCAATCAATAACACATTTGGAAAAAAAAGAACAATCAGTTGCGCGCACACACAAAATTGGAAATGACTGCGAATTTAGGTAGGAGTACTGCAAAAAGGGATCTGGGGGTCGTAGTGGATCACAAGCTAAATATGAGTAAAAAATGTAACGGTGTTGCAAAAAAAAGCAAACATCATTCTGGGATGTATTAGCAGGAGTATTGTAAGCAAGACATGAGAAGTAATTCTTCTGCTCTACTCCACTCTGATTAGGCCTCAACCGGAGTGTTGTGTCCAGTTCTGGGTGCCACATTTCAGGGAAGATGTGGACAAATTGGAGAAAGTCCAGAGAAGAGCAACAAAAATTATTAAAGGTCTAGAAAACATGACCTATGAGGGAAAATTTGAAAAAAAAATTGGGTTTGTTTAGTCTACAGAAGACTGAGAGGGGACATAACAGTTTTCAAGTACATGAAAAGTTGTTACAAGGAGGAAGGAGAAAAAATACTGCTCTTACCCTCTGAGGATAGGACAAGAAGCAATGGACTTAAATTGCAGCAAGGGCGGTTTAGGTTAAACGTTAGGAAAAACTTCCCAACTGACAGAGTGGTTAAACACTGGAATAAATTGCCTAGGGAGGTTGTGGAATCTCTGTCATTGCAGATTTTTAAGAGCAGGTTGGACAAACACCTGTCAGGGATGGTCTAGATAATACTTAGTCCTGCCTTGAGTGCAGGGGAATGGACTAGATGACCTCTTGGGATCCCTTCCAGTTCTATGATTCTAGAAACATATCATTCAATCCCAAACTAAACTGTTTCATTTGCAAGCTTGTTTAAAATTTTACACTTAATACTAGTTTAATTTTTTATTGCTTTTCCTAGAGAAACAAACAATGACAAGTACACAAATGACTAACATCTTGTTGTGTTCCTGAATACTTCATGGCATTTCCAATAGAATTATGCAATTTTAAAACTTGTCAAAGCTGCAAAACCAGACAGTGCTACATAATACATGAGGGTGGAGGTTACTGTGATATAATAGTATATGTACATGAAGAGGGATATGGGCCTATGGAATTTATGAAACAAATTTCAAAAGTTCGCAAGATTTCTGGTGGCTTCTGGGAATTCTAGGGCATCTGGGCCAAATTGATAGGTAGCAAGTTTGTTCACTTTAAGTATACCACCCCACTGAGGGGGGCAGGTCTTAGCACTGCCTTAGTGTTACAAAAGGAACAAAGCCCTCATCACTAACTTATTTTTCTTCATCAGACATAAAATAGGAGCGAACGAGACCTGCTAGGGCAATGGTTCTGAACCAGGGGTATGTGTCTTCCAAGGGGTACCATCAACTCATCTAGATATTTACCTTGTTCATTGTTTCTCAACAGTTGCGGGATGGGTTTGGGGGTGAGGGGTCCCAAAGGCTGGCATTAGGGGGTGGCAAGCAGGGCAATTGCTCAGAACCCTGCAAGCTAAGTTACATGCTTCAACTCCAGGAGCGGGGAGGAGGGGCACTCAGGCTTCAGGTACACTGAAATATAAGTGGAATATAAATATTGTGATCAATTGATTGTTATATTTATATGTTAACAATGAGAAAATAAGCATTTTTTCAGTAATAGTGTTCTGTGACATTTTTGTGTTTTTTATTATGTCTGATTTTGTAAGCAAGTAGTTTTTCAGTGAGGTGAAACTTGGGGTAGGCAAGATGAATCAGACTCCTGAAAGGGGTACGGTAGTCTGGAAAGGTTGAGAGCCACTGTTGTAGGGGATTCAGTTGCATTAATATTTAGTTTTTCCCCCTGTAAATATAATGGTGTAAACATGCTGGAATTAGTCTGACATCTGTGACATGATAAAAGCATAATAGTAATTTTATAGGTCTAGGTACCTAAACGCTTCCCTCCCTGCTTGTCTATAAGAACTGGAATTTTTTTAATGATAGTTATGGATGTTGATCAGTGCCCCACAGGAAGGCTTTGATAATGATCTTAAAATAACACAGGACTATACACAGCCAGGCTTCTTAGAATATAGAGATCTAGGCAGAATATTAACTTTCATTGTGTTAACACCTCCCCACAGGCTCAGGGTTAGTATATGTCCCCTATTTGTGTAACTAACGATTTGAGAGAGTGCAGGATCTAGTTGTATCTTCACCAGTTTGTTAATATTCTGGATTTAAAAATTGTGAATATTTTTTAATTTAAAAAATCAAAACATTTCGATTTTTTCTGAACATTTAAAAATGTTTCAAAACATTTTTCAAACATTCAAAAAATGTTTCAAAACTGAAACAATTCAATAGAATCAACACAAATTCGTGGAATGTTTCATTTGACCCAAATCTGCATTTTTCAGGAAAATTTCTTCTCATTCATAGGTCTGTAAGACTGTTAATCAGAGAGAGGATGAAACACTTGAGGCAAAATACTGTGCCATACTTCACACATCTGTTAGAGTGACCCAAATTTCCATGCCTTTTTCTCAGTTGGAATGATTTCTCCAACACTACTTTCATCCCCAGTCTTGTCCTAATCCTTCTCCCAGTAGATTCCTGCCCCCCCCAACACACCCCTTCACTGTCAATACCTGATCCTTTCTCACCTCTGTAATTTAAGTAAGGCTTTGCAGTTCTGGAGGCCTCTGTAATGGGACCTGGTAGGCTGTTCATGGCAAATTTTCTGGCATTTTGTGTGGGTTTTTTTTTTCCCCATGTCTAATACCCCAGAACGCACAATTTAATCTTTGAGAGCACACACTCTAGGGAGGGAGATAGAAACAGGAAAGCAATAAAAGGCCAGAAAAGTTTACATGAGCAGCCTACCAGTTCCCATTACAGAGGTCTCCAGAATGTAATTTATAATGAGTGACGCATTGGGGTCTAGTAAGGAAACTTCCAGACTGAGTGTGAGACAGACAGACAGACAGACAGACAGACACACACACACACACACACACGCTTTGGGATAGTATCAGGAGGAGGTTGGAGGAAAGAGAAGAACTTCCATAGGTAACTTCAATTCACATTAGAATAACCTCTGAACCTTAAACTGTTGAGCTTTTATTTCACCCTATTTTCATATCTACAGTATGGCACTACATTCATTAGCTTTGGTATTACTGTCTAATGCCTCCACCTGTAGGACTGTAACGTGAGTTTGTTCAAATGCTGGGCTTGACCTTTTCTCCTTGAAGCACAGTGTGATGAAGCTGGCTTCTTCAGGCACTGAACTGTGAGAGCAAGACTTCGAGATGTGCATTTCTGTGAATGTGTGTACTTGTAGTTTCACTCTTGCACTGGAAAAGAGGTGGTCCCAATAAGAGATGCCAAAAGCCTAAACAGATTTGTTTGAAACAGATATTATATGTCAACCACAAGACTACAGCACCCTTCACTGATTTTATTTCCTAGAGATCTACATTTTCCATCGAAGGATAGTGGCCTATCTCCACTGTGTCAGATAAGGAGCTTACTTCTAGTTTTCTGGGAAACCAGGGCAAAACTATGACATCCAGAATCAAGAGTAGTAGGTGCTGACTTTCTAATGTGCCGGGGTGCTCCCCTCTGGCTCTGCCCCAGGCCCCGCCCCCACTCTACCCCTTCCCCCAAGGCCCTGCCTCTTCCAACCCCACCCTCTTCTTCCTGCCCCATTCCACCCCCTTTTCCCCCAGCGCCTCCTGCTCGCTGTGGAACAGCTGATCTGCAGGAGGCACTGGGAGGGAAGCAGAGGCACTGATGGCGGGGCCGCGGACAGGAGGCATTGGAGGGAGGGGGAAGCGCTGACAGGGTGGCTGCTGGTGGGTATTCAGCACTCTCTTTTTTTTTTTTCCCCATGGGTGCTCCAGTTCTAGAGCACCCACAGAGTCTGTGCCAATGCAAGAGGAGATGTCATTTAACTATGTCACAGCATTTATCAAGGATTCCAATGACCTAGTTTCCAGTTCAATCTCCAGGCTGTTGGTCAAGTTACGAGGACATTGGAAATGTTCTCCATCTTCAGAGACTTAACTTTCTCTAATAATAATAATAAAAAATAATAAAAAATCCTATATGCTGAATGTGGCAGATGAAATTTCTCATCCCAAGCTAGACATTTTTCCCCTTTAAAAAAATCACTTGCATCAAACTAGATGGGGGAGGGGGATGAAATGTATTAAGGAGTGTAGATTGATGTATTGGGGGCTAGAGGAAACGAAGAAAAATGCATTTTTAGTTTATTTTTACAATTCTAAATAAAGTAACATTTTTTTAAAAATGTATTATGTTGCAGTTGCACAATAAGCAATAAATACTAGTAAAGATGGATACAAATGGAAATACACAAATATCTTTGTCTGGCAAATATACTGATTAGCAGCACAGCAGCAAAAGAATTTCACTACACATGACTAAGGCTATGATTTTGTCAAGGAGGTTGTGGAAGTCACGGAATCTGTGACTTCCAGAGACCTCTGTGACTTCAGCCCTAGCAGCTGGGAACTGCAGGGTCCTGTCACCTCACGCAGCAGCAGCAGGGAGCTGTGAGGTACTGCCGCTCCTGCGGGTGACAGGGTGATTCCAGACAGCTCCCCGGCTGCCACCATGGGGGCAGGGGGATCCCCGGCAATTCCCTGGCCACAGGGGCAAGGGGACCGTGGAGCTCTGAGTCCCCCACATGTGGTGCGGGCTTGGAGCTCCAAGCCACCCCACAGCTGCCCATCCCCTTCCCATTTTTGTCATGGATATTTTTAGTAAAAGTCACAAATTGTTCTTTATTGCCTGTGACTTTTACTAAAAATATCCATGACAAAATCTTAGCCTTACACATGATTGCTGTTGTGTTATCTAAAAATAATGCTCATATTTCTCAAGTATTCCACTATATTTTTTGCTAAATTTAATAATGTATCCTCAGGCTTATGTCATGCCATGCCACACTGGGCATAGTGGTAGTAGACCTGGCCTCATGCAGTTCAGGAAGTATCTGGTTTCTGGTTAACAGAAGCTGTGATGTCATGGCTTTAGTGGAGGAACACCTAGTATTGCATAATTGTGTATCTTAATGACATCAGTTGTACTTCCAGACCAATTTTATGTACTACAGTAAACACTAAATTAAAATTGTGAAAAATTGGACACCGCTTGTAATCCCAAATGCTGCATTTTTGCCCTAGATTTGCTCTGAGTAGTTTGTAATGTCGCTATCGGTTATTTACAGTCGTATGGTTGAATTTACAGTATTCTTTTTCATTCGTCAATATCTGATTAAAGATGGGAGTTAGCATCCCTATTTGTACAGGCTGTCATTAGTAAAGAGTGAATTAGAGTTGGGGGAAATTTGTTACCCCATGACTTAGGGGTTTTGCTTTGAGCTGTGGTTGTAACAAACCTCTGGAGAGAAAAGCATTCTGTTCTTCACATAAGGAAGTTTGCAACTCCCACTTTGGCTAGTCTGCTTCAGGGGTCTCAAACTCAGTTTACCTTAGGGCCAGTGCCAGTCCTCAGATCTTCCCCCAGCAGGCCAATAATGTCGCTGAAGATGGTGTTCAGAAAAGAAAACGTTTATCTTGTAGGTTTTGTTATTTCTAAGAAATTCGAAATAAGTCATACAACTTTATGCAATTCTTCACCTGCCAGAGTGTGTTTGCCAGACACCTGGCAATGCTTCAGTTCTGTCAGTTTGTTGATGTTTGGCCTCCGTGACTGAGCAGCTGCAACCTTCAGGATTGCAGCACGGTGTGCATCACATAATTGTGGTCGGTATTTTGATTTGTTTATATTAATGGGGGGAGGGGAGTGATTGTGCTGCCTCCATGGCTGACTCTGCCTGGCAACTAGTAATGGTATCTCTGTCCCTCTCCCCCAGCCACTGGAGCTGCGGGGGGAGACATTGCCGGCAGCACGTCTGCCCACATCTCTCCTGTGCGGGCCGCGGTTGGGAGGTTCTTGGGCCGCGGATGGCCCGCAGGCTGGGACTTTGAGACCCCTGATCTACACTCTGAACTCTCGGGCACATACTTGCACTACCTCTCATGGAGCTAGCGTGCGTGTAAATAGCAGCGTAACTGCGGTAACACAGGAGGGGTTGGTGGAGCGCTGCAAGTGAAGGCATACCCATGCTCGCTTTCACCTAGCTAGAACAGGCAACAATACTAGTGTAGATGTGACAGAGCAGACATCAATGTAGACTAGCAACTTGAGTAGGAACCCCGGGTCCCTGGTGGGCTGGTACATATGCTATCACATCTTTCTTTGCTGGCTAAATCAAAGCTACCACAAGTATGCTACCCATGTTCCAGCAATGCTTTCACTTGCCGTGTAGACATATCCTTAGGCTATGTCCATACTACGTGACAGTGGTATGTAGTGTATGTGTAGCTACATGCCACAGTGAAAAGCAAACTGCACCCATACAGCGGTGCATGAATCAGTGAAAGGCTTCAGCAGCTCCCGCATTTAGAGCTTTTCACTATAAAAAGGACAGGCTTGGGGGCTGGGCAGGGGGAGGTAGCAGGGAACCCACCTTGGTAGAGCCTTTCCCTGCTGCTGGAGACTTTCCTTATGGCAGGCTGCTGGTTGAGCCGTTCTGTGCTGTTCTCCCTCTGCCAGGGTCTTTTGCTTCCTGGAGCAGGGAAAGGTTCCAGAGCAGTAGTACAAGTACCATGGTTCACACCGTACCAGTAAGATACTTACAGCTGGTACAGAGTACCAGAGAGACTGAGGAGGAGCCCACCCCAGCCCTTCCACACAGCTGCATCTCCTGAGTGCTCCTGCCTGGGGTCTGTACAGCAGCCCCACTGGAGGACAAGGCTCAGGGAGGTGGGGCTGAGGATGGTACAGCAGCCGCACCAGAGGAGCTGCCGGTGTGGAGCTGCCAGGTGGCCCGACGTTCTTCTGCTCCTTTCACCACTGCAGTTCCAGGGAGCTGATCTCCCTGGAACCGCAGCAGCGAAAGGAATAGAACGCCACCCCCTACCATCAGGTCATCCGGCGCGGCTGTACCACCCGCAACCCTTCCACGCAGCTGCATGTCCTGAGTCCTCCTGCCTTGGGTCTGTACAGCAGAAGTCTCCGGCGCAGCAGGAGGAGAACAGAGTCCCTTCACCCCAGGTAACGTGGGATGGATGTGGATCATGGAGAGGAGAGGGGGAGAGCATGGAGGCCCTGGGCTGGGGGCAGGGTGGGGAGGAGTCACATGTCCCTCCCACTTTAAGTCCCGCCCAGGAGTGCAGCATACTGGCAAGAAATGATTTCTACTTGCACCACTGTTCCAGAGGTGGGGATGCAGTGGGACACTACACTGCTGAAAATAGTGTAGCCAGTGTGGCATTGCTTGGGCAAATAGAGTTGCATAGGGTCCGTACTCAGGTACATATCCACCTCATTCAGGCATATCTTTCCTCTACTCACCTAAGCCATGCCTCACTAGCTACACTGTTTATACCTGTGGGGGGTGTATGTCTGTGTTGGGGGGAGAAGTGGGAGGCACTAACCTCATATGTACTCTATACACTGCTGAAAGAATCATGCCATGTACATGTACCTAAAGTGGGTTTCAGGAGTGTCTACAGTTTGATAGCTTAGATTAAAGGAGCCCTCCTATGCAGCTGTTTTCATTTTAGGTATCACAGTAAAGTAGAATTTATTTTATTTAATCCCTTTTTCTCTTTTTGGAGCAGCTATTCACCACAATTCCCTGATCTTTACTCCTTGGAGACATAACACTGTTAGAAGATATATCAAAATTTTCTAGAGAACAATTCCAAGTTCTTCATGCTGGAAATCTGTCCCTTATTTTTTAGGATTAAGATTAATCATGTGCAAACTAGTTAATTTACAGAGTTTTTTAGGGATTACTTGGAAGGGTACTATGGTAAGTGGGGAAGAAGGGTTTAGAATCCTAGAATATCAGGGTTGGAAGGGACCTCAGGAGGTCATCTAGTCCAACCTCCTGCTCAAAGCAGAACCAATCCCCAACTAAATCATCCCAGCAATGGCTTTGTCAAGCCTGACCTTAAAAACTTCTAACGAAGGAGATTCCACCACCTCCGTAGGTAACGCATTCCAGTATTTCACCACCCTCCAAGTGAAAAAGTTTTTCCTAATATCCAACCTAAATATCCCCCACTGCAACTTGAGACCATTACTCCTTGCTCTCTCATCCGCTATCACTGAGAACAGTCTAGATCCATCCTCTTTGGAACCCCCTTTCAGATAGTTGAAAGCAGCTATCAAATCCCCGCTCATTCTTCTCTTCCGCAGACTAAACAATCCCAGTTCCCTCAGCCTCTACTCATAAGTCATGTGCTACAGTCCCCTAATCATTTTTATTGCCCTCCACTGGACGTTTTCCAATTTTTCCATATCCTTCTTGTAGTGTGGGGCCCAAAACTGGACACAGTACTCCAGATGAGGCCTCACCAATGTCAAATAGAGATGAATGATCACGTCCCTTGATCTGCTGGCAATGCCCCTACATATACATCCCAAAATGCCATTGGCCTTCTTGGCAACAAGGGCACACTGTTGACTCATATCCAGCTTCTCGTCCACTGTAACCCCTACGTCCTTTTCTGCAGAACTGCTGCCGAGCCATTCGATCCCTAGTCTGTAGCGGTGCATGGGATTCTTCCATCCTAAGTGCTGGACTCTGCACTTGTCCTTGTTGAACCTCATCAGATTTCTTTTGGCCCAGTCCTCTAATTTGTCCAAGGCCCCTCTGTATCCTATCCCTACCCTCCAGCGTATCTACCTCTCCTCCCAGTTTAGTGTCCTCTGCAAACTTGCTGAGGGTTCAATCCACACCATCCTCCAGATCATTAATGAAGATATTGAACAAAACTGGCCCGAGGACTGACCCTTGAGGCACTCCAACCTCAAGGTTGATACCGGCTGCCAACTAGACATGGAGCCATTGGTCACTACCCGTTGAGCCCGACAATTGATTCCTTGAGAATCTGCTCCATGATTTTTCCAGGGACTGAGGTGAGGCTGGCTGGCCTGTAGTTCCCAGGATCCTCCTTATTCCCTTTTTTAAAGATGGGCACTACACTAGCTTTTTTCCAGTCATCCAGGACCTCCCCCGATCGCCGTGAGTTTTCAAAGATAATGGCCAATGGTTCTGCAATCACACCCGCCAACTCCTTTAGCACTCCCGGATGCAGCGCATCCGGCCCCATGGACTTGTGCTCATCCAGCTTTTCTAAAAAGTCCTGAACCGCTTCTTTCTCCACAGAGGGCTGGTCACCTCCTCTCCATGCTGTGCTGCCCAGTGTAGCAGTCTGGGAGCTGACCTTGTTCGTGAAGACAGAGGAAAAAAAACATTGAGTACATTAGCTTTTTCCACATCCTCTGTCACTAGATTGCCTCCCTCATTCAGTAAGGGGCCCACACTTTACTTTCTTCTTGTTGCTAACTTACCTGAAGAAACCCTTCTTGTTACTCTTAACATCTCTTGCTAGCTGCAACTCCAGGTGTGATTTGGCCTTCCTGATTTCACTCCTGCATGCCCGAGAAATATTTTTACTCTTCCCTGGTCATTTGTCCAATCTTCCACCTCCTGTAAGCTTCTTTTTTGTGTTTAAGATCAGCAAGGATTTCACTGTTAAGCCAAGCTGGTTGCCTGCCATATTTACTATTCTTTCTACACATCGGGATGGTTTGTCCCTGTAACCTCAACAAGGATTCTTTAAAATACAGCTAGCTCTACTGGACTCCTTTCCCCCTCATGTTGTTCTCCTAGGGGATCCTGCCCATCAGTTCCCTGAGGTTGTCAAAGTCTGCTTTTCTGAAGTCCAAGGTCTGTAATCTGCTGCTCTCCTTTCTTCCCTGTGTCAGGATCCTGAACTTGACCATCTCATGGTCACTGCCTCCCAGGTTTCTCAGTGCTAGATGCAACTGGACCAGGTATTGAGCAAAGCCAATCTTGCCATGCCCTGCCTTTTCTAGGCCTTTGCTTTCCATGTGACATGCCGCTGTTTTCCAACATACTACTGAAACTGGGAATCAAGAGGCAGCCCTGGGTTACACTGGGTAGTAGGGAAGCAAGATCAGTGGCTCTGCAGCCTGAATCAAGAGTTGGAAATCAACACACTACATGAGGGAGATGTAAATGGAATAGTAGTTAGATATGGAAGTTACTCCCTGGGCTCAGGAAAGG
Source organism: Lepidochelys kempii (assembly GCF_965140285.1). Lineage (NCBI taxonomy): Eukaryota > Metazoa > Chordata > Testudines > Cheloniidae > Lepidochelys > Lepidochelys kempii. Next base: position 184,361,714 of record NC_136380.1, read on the forward strand.
AAGCAGGAGTGAAGAGGGACACAACTCTCAGCAAAAATGAAAGGGATTGAGGTTATTCTGGAGGTATGAAAAACAGAACACCAAAACGCTCTTCCAAATAATGTTGAGTCATATGAGTGTCTTTAGGGTCAAGTTTTTTATAAGCAAGGGCAAAGAATCATAAACTCTAGGAGCATCTGGAAACATGATCTCACCTAACAGTGTGCGTGTGTGTGTGAAATGAAAATTGCGGCCATTTGGATGGGAAAGCAAACACTTTTTTTTCTTTTGTTTTATTTCTAATTCTGTGCAGTGAAACAAAGCCCCATAAAGGATCCTGCCTCAGTTCAAAACACTTAATTATCAATTCATAAAGCACTTTTTTGTATTTTAAAATGTTGTGAATCTTTGTTTTTGAGAGACACAAACTGATCATAATTCTCATTGCTCTTAAGGAACAAGATCCCTTTCTGAAAATTAAATATTCATGATGGAGGAAATATTCAAATTGGTATGCCAGTTGTTACGTTCACAATTCCATTAGTGTTAATGGGATTTGGATGCATAACTCTTGCATCGTTATTTGAAATTTTGCTCAGCTGTATCCTCGAAAGTCATATGAGAGGGAAACCAATTTTATCTGAGCAGGCTCTCTTCAATTTATCCATTTGTATGTTGATGGCAATTCTTAAAATGTTGGATCTGTGTGTACAAAAGAAAAGGCAGTATTTGTCTGCTGTTTCCTGAATGACTCACAAGCACTCATGAACATGAACTCTAGCACCTTAGCACAGTTCTGGTATTGGAACTTGCTGCATAATTCATCATAAAAGAACATGAGGTATTCAGCAGTCAATGCTCATTCAGAGATGTTCTGCATTATTAGCAGCACTAGTAAATATGCGTTCTCCATACATAATTTATGGTTTGCAGCAGAGGTTGTTTTACGCTTCATAATATGCTCGCTTTGATTACTTTAAATTTGTTTGTAAAATTTAGGTTGGACATAAAACAAAACAAAGATTTTAAATTCTTTATATATTGCTTGTTTTGATGTTCTTTATTTTCACAAGTTAATATGGCTAAAATTGATTCTGGACCACTTCACTTTCTAGGAAATGAGATTTACTACAATGGATTTCTTGTGTAAGACTTTTAATGTGCTAATTCCTTCATCTCCCCCCCCCCCCCCCAATTTGCAGCAGAATGAAAATTGGTGGGAAACCTAAATTGTGTGGTCAGTTTTGTACTCTTGCTCACAAAACTCCTGTATTTCTCATTACCATATGATAGAAAATGCCTCCTCATTCTCTGTTTGGAGTCCCCTTTTTGATATTTAAATACAAGTGGGTACACTTAATAGTGCAAGCTAAGATATTTAGAGCTGGTTGAAACTTGGAATTTCTGATCTTTGGGAAATTTGACTTAAAAATGCCTTCTAAATCGGAATAAAAAACTTAATTGTGAAACTTTCCATTAAATGAAATTTCTGGAAAAAACAGTTTGGGCTTACTCAAAACATGTTGTTTTGCTAAATTTGAAATGCTTCATTATGAATTGATTAAATCAGTTTTTGAATAATAAAATAGAACAAAGTAATAACCTAAAAGAAGTAGTGTTAAAATTAATATTTTTCTAACTGAAAAATCATTTCAAAACAAAACATGGAAACAATCATAGCAAAATACTTTTTGTTTTGATTTTTGGTTTCAAAATGAAATCTCATAACTGACACATTCACATGGAATGCTTTGGTTTGAACACATTGGGTTTTCTGATCGAATATTTTTGTCCAGCTCTACAAAAGATACAAGTGAGCTTCTGAAAGTACTTCTGTAAACCATGTGTTTCACCCCAAAAGGAGAATCTGAATCGGGTACAAAGAGAGCATTCACATTATCATAAAGATCTTACTAGATGGGGTGGAGAGTAAAATCCTTGTTCTTTACCTGACTCAGTATATAATATGTTACAAACTGAACTTCTTATTATTGCTGTTAATCCCTCTCCTCTACTTCCATTCTCACCTGTCTCCATTGACAACTGTAGCACCCTTACAGTTTTTCATCTTGTAAGAATTTTGTTTGTTTTTTCCTCCGCTCTCCCGCCTCCAGCTAACTTTTCTATACCTTGTTTGCTTTTTTCCATTTAGTTTATCACCACAATCCAAATGTTCCTCACTTGCCCCATTCCTAAAACACTTGTCAATGCCTGGATTGTTATGGAAAAAGATTTTCAAAATTAACTAGATCCCTGGATGGGGATGGGGAGACACAGGCCGGAGGCTGCTCTCAGGCACCCCAGTCCCCTGCCCAGGACAGGTGGAGCATCCAGGGCTCCCTGCAGCAGCCTGGGCTCCCTGGGGGCTCTTACTATGGCTTGGTTCTGAGCCTGGCCAGGGCTTTGTGGCAAAAGGGGGTTAAGATCCACCTCAGTCCCACCAGGAAGAGGCTGGCATTACCCCAAGCCTTGGGCAGGCATAGAGCAATGCTGCAAGGAATCCAGGACAAATGCTGTCCCAGAGTCATTCAGCCCAGGACTGGGACTACAACTATCCATTTTGGGACTGTCCTGCCCAGTCCCCCGAATACACCTCCATTTTCCCAGGGAGTGACTACACACACCTTCCCTGAAGCCCCCTCTGCTTCTGGGACCTTGTGAGGGGGGAAGAGGAAGAGCGGGGATGGGGGACATGGAGGTTGTGGGGCTTCTGCTTGTGTCCCAGTTTTGCCGTTTCAAAGGTGGTCATCTGGGGGGGCTGCAGAGATGAGTTACCTAAAGTTACTCCCTAGGAGGAGGAAATGAAGAGGTGGGCTAAACCAGAGGAGTGGGGAAGGCGAGGAGGTATGGAAGAGTCTCGGGGAAAGGCAGGAATGTGCAGGGAATGGACCTTGGCTACTCAGTAGAGGGTCCTTGAGCCAGAACCCGGAGTAGAGGTTAGGTCCAAGTTCCCCTGCCAGCTACTATGGGAGTGGCACTGTGAGGCAGTGAAACAGAAGACTGCCTGAGGCTGCTGGAGAGCAAGAACCTTGATACACTCCTCTCCACCCAAGCCCTCCTTCTAAAAGAGTAGGGTTGACAATTTTCTACTTGCACAAAACCAAACACCCTTGCCCTATCCACAGGCACCACCCCTGCAGCTCTGCGTGCTACCCTGTCCGCAGGCTCCCAGAAGCAGCAGCATGTCCCCTCTCCAGCTCCTATGTGGAGGCATGGCCAAATAGGTCTGCACTCTGCCCCATCCACAGGCGCCACCCCTGCAGCTCCCATTGGCTGCAGTTCCCAGCCAATGGGAGCTGCAGGGGCAGTGCTTGGGGCAGGGGCAGCGTTCGGAGCCCCTGGCTGCTACTATGAATAAGAGCTGGAGGGAGGACATGCTGGCTGCTTCCAGGAGCCGGGTGGCGCAGAGGTTAGCAGGGAGCCTGCCAGCCCTGCTGCTCGCCGCTGCCAACCGGACAGTCAGTGGCCCGATCAGCAGTGCTGACCGGAGCCACCAGGATCCCTTTTTGACTGGGTGTTTCAGTCGAAAACCAGACACCTGGTCATCCTATAAAAGAGGAGACCACAATAGTGACTGGCCTGAGGGCTGAGTCATGAAGAGGACACTGCGGCTCCTGAGAACAAGAGATGGGTTGCAGCGGAGAAGCTGATGGGGTGTAACTGCTAAAAGGGATGTTAGCAACCTCTCTTCCTGTCCTCTTTTATATATTCCTTCTTAAAACTCATCCCTTCAAACCATCTTCCTTAACGTCCTCCTGAGAAGCAACCAAAGGCATCCCTATCTTATTTACCTGTGTCTTCCCTAGCGTAATAGGTATTTCTGAAACATTTATTAAGTCCCATTTGCTTTTTGAGAGACTTGGGCTCCTAAGTGATTTTTGAAAATGGGTCTTAGACTTCCAAGTCACTTAAGCACTCTAGAAAATATTAACCTTTTTTTTAATATTGTAAACTCTGAGGTAGAGTGACACCATGTAAACTTATTCCATATGATTTGTAATAATAGAAGACTTCGCACACCATAAATCCAACAGGGAGTGTAGGAAAACCTTTGTTTTGCTGACTATTTGACTTCAACTTCTGTATTCAGTAATCTGTGGATGATCATGTACTAGCAAGGCTCATTTTGCCTTACTAGGAGTTTACTCTCTTGATGGATAAATGTAGCATTTTCACCATATTTTTAATAGCAGAGTTGCTGTAGAGGGATGTATGTGTTAGAGAAAATACCTTTCAATTCTATTCCTTATTTTTTCATCTGTATTATCATTCTTTTTATTATCGTTGTTGAGCTGGCTGTAATTAACACATATTTTATGTCCTCTCTTCTTGGGTAGTGTTCTTTAGTACATACCAAACCAGGCAAAATTTTCTTGGGCTGATTTTTCCATCCTGATGGCAACTGTTTTTTTGGAAATATTTTCAGGTTCATGAACATATATTTGATTGAATGTGTTTAATTTCAGTAACTCTAGAATGTCAATTTGTTTAATCTCCTTTCAAATAATATGTGGCTGCTCTCACTTGTTCATATCTGAGTTTTTATTTGTATTGGAAAAGATTTCTTAGCACCACAGGGGGGAGAGAATGCTTGGTTTTTGGTTTTTAATCACTAAGAGCAAGTAATATTGAGCAAATCTTTTCTACAACGTTGACAAATCTAGAAACTGAGTCACAATCAATACCTTTAAAGCCAACGCATCCTATAATAAATGATGATGAGTTGCAGAAAAAATATTTCTTTAATTCCTGTGCCTTAGCAAGTGAACATATTGGTTAATTCACATGCAAATCCGTTTGCTGTCGTATATCTGTGCTCGGTCCAGGTGGTCTTAGCTTATGCAACTGGTGTGGTTTTAGGAAGCTGGAAGATGTCCTTTATTACAGCACATTTTATTATAATATTTCCCCCTGTGAATACTTTAAGAATTGATGTGATCTAAATTACTTTTGAATCTTCTTTCTTTTTTTCCCCGCCTTCCTTTATTCTGAGTTTTTCTATAGTAGATGTAGAACTGGGTGAAAATTTTTTAAAATTATTAAACTTCAGTGAAAACTTTCAGCAAAAGATCTGTAAAAAAAAAAAAATCACTTAAACCAGTTCTGATAATTTATATTTGTGTCTCTTCCTCTGTTTTTTCAGTATCTTCAGTCAGGAATGGGGTAAAAAGACACTCTGGTCCCTTTCTCTTATTGTGAGAAGAGGCTCTTGACTGGCATATGGCAAAAACACTGGATTAGAAAGTTGAGAAGGAGACACTTAGCTCTGAGTACCACAGGTGTGGCAGACCTCCAGCCATCAGTGGGTCTTCCACTCCACTCCACTCCAGTACACCGTCACCTGTAAGCCCCAAGTATATAGTGCTCTTCCCCTTACCCCACCCCCTTTAGCAAAGTACAAGCTTCGTGTGTAAAGACATGATCATGGGAGGAATGAGTGTGACTCTGAGTTCAACACCCACTCTCCACACACAGGGCTGGCTCGAGGCACCAGCTTTCCAAGCAGGCGCTTAGGGCGGCAGTCCGTGTCTCTCAGCCGCAGCTCCGCCACTCTTCCTGCCGTAGTGGCTTTCGGCGGCAGCTCCGCTGCTGTTGCGGACGCAGCAATTCGGCGGCGACTGCTTGGGGTGGCAAAATTGGTAGAGCCGCCCCTGTTCACACAACAGCTGCATTCACTTTTTTTTTAGGGTGTATTAGTAATTTTGCCAACTCTCATGATTTTATCACAAGTCTTGCAATATTTCATGTTTTTCTTAAAGCCCTGACTCATGAAAGCATTTGAAGTGTGAAAAAAAATTTGCTTTGTGGATGTGGAGAAAACTTAAATATGAAACCGGAACCTAATATTTATTGTTCTTGGAATTCCTTTGGGCCTGTCATGCTTTTTGAACACTTTAGTTTGCCAACACTATGTGAATGAGGGAGTACTGACCCTGTGACTTGTTTCAAGGACTAGGCCAGCAAACAAAATGATCATTGGCCTTATGGCTCAGTGCATGTATACACAACTAAGTTTAAATAGCTCTTGCTCAACATATAAACAAGATTTTACCTCTGCTCCCACAGAGCCATTGTTATGGAGGACATCATCTGAGGATTCATGCGTATCCCCAGAAAGGAAGTGCTCGTGTGGAAATGAGATGCACGAGCTACAGCAATTTTATACTTTCAAAATAATTGCCCCAAAGCTGGGTAAATGTTAGGTTTTTCAGTGGATACTGAATCAGTTGCCTTATTTTGTGCTGCTCAGAAGACAGGGCAAATTTTATGTTTTAGCTAAAGCCACACAATTTGCTTTAGTATTTTAAAGACATACATTCATACTTCACAAAGAATGCATAATTTGCTTGTGTATGTGGATTTCAATGTGATCTGAAGAAACAACTCTTAGGCTAGGCGGGGTTGGCAGAACAAAATGGCAGCCACACAACATTTGCCCGAGACTGATGTGTTCTGCCAACCCCACCACTTCCGTGTAACTTGCTCTATGTACATGAGTGGGAAAGAGAGACAAGACAGAGGAGAATATGGATTGAATAAGAATCTATTGTTAACTTTAGAGATGGCTCTACTCATAGGTAGGAAGCAACACATAAAAGTGAATAGAACATAATTAAATGTTACTAGTATATGTGCATGCCTACAGAGGGGTTATTTCATTTGTTTTACTGTTAACGATAGGAAAAGTGATTTGTTATTGGCTTTTAAAATGCTAGTCCTGGTAAGTGTTAGGTGATGTTGTTACATAGTCTTCTGCATTCCTTTTTGTAGGATGCAAACAAGTGTTCAGTCTTGGAAAAAAGTTGTGTGGTGGTCGTCCTGTTATTCAAGGCTCTGAGTAGAGGGAACTGCACAAGTAGCAGGATGTTTCCTCACAGCCTGGGTCTCTGATTGGACTCAGTTCTTGAGGCAGAGTCATTCTCTGGGGATTGGGCTGAGATTTCTGAAAGAAGAGGTTGCCTGTATGCCGTTTGTGCCCATGTAAATAAAACAAGTTACAGTTAGTCACTAGAAGTGTCACTAGAGTAGGTTTTGGAATTAATTGATAAACTTAACAAACAAGTCACGGGACCAGATGGCATTCACCCAAGAGTTCTGAAAGACCTCAAATGTGAAATTGTGGAACTATTATCTATGGTTTGTAATGTGTCCTTTAAATCTGCTTCTGTACCCAATGACTGGAAAATAGCTAATGTAATACCAATATTTAAAAAGGGGCTCTAGAGGTGATCCTGGCAATTACAGACCAGTAAGTCTAATGTCAGTACCTGGCAAGTTAGTTGAAACAATAGTAAGGAATAAATTGTCAGACACATAGAAGTTGCAGTGGGGAGGTTTAGGTTGGATATTAGGAAAAACTTTTTCACTAGGAGGGTGGTGAAACACTGGAATGCGTTGCCTAGGGAGGTGGTGGAATCTCCTTCCTTAGAAGTTTTTAAGGTCAGGCTTGACAAAGCCCTGGCTGGGATGATTTAGTTGGGGATGGGTCCTGCTTTTGAGCAGGGGGTTGGACTAGATGACCTCCTGAGGTCCCTTCAACCCTGATATTCTATGATTCTAAGAACATAAATTGTTGGGCAAAGGTCAACATGGTTTCTGTAAAGGGAGATCATGTCTTACTAATCTATTAGAGTTCTTTGAGGGGGTCAACAAACATGTGGATAAGGGGGATCCAGTGAACATTGTGTACTTAGATTTCCAGAAAGCCTTTGACAAGGTCCCTCACCAAAGGCTCTTACATAAATTAAGTTGTCATGGGATAAGAGGGAAGATTTTCATGGATTGAGAGCTGATTAAGACAGGGAACAAAGGGTAGGAATAAATGGCAAATTTTCAGGATGGAGATGGGTAACTAGTGGTGTTCCCCAAGGGTCAGTCCTAGGACCAATCCTATTCAACTTATTCATAAATGATCTGGAGAAATGGGTAAACAGTGAGGTGGCAAAGTTTGCAGATGATACTAAACTGCTCAAGATAGTTAAGACCAAAGCAGACTGTGAAGAACTTCAAAAAGATCTCACAAAACTAAGTGATTGGGCAACAAAATGGCAAATGAAATTTAATATGGATAAATGTAAAGTCATGCACATTGGAAAAAATAACCCCAACTATACATACAATATGATGGGGGCTAATTTAGCTACAACTAACCAGGAGAAAGATCTTGGATAGTTCTTTGAAGACATCCATGCAGTGCGCAGCAGCAGTCAAAAAAGCAAACGGGATGTTAGGAATCATTTAAAAAGGGAAAGAGAATAAGACAGAGAATATCTTATTGCCCTTATATAAATCCATGGTACGCCCACATCTTGACTACTGCGTACAGATGTGGTCTCATCTCAAAAAAGATATACTGGCATTAGAAAAGGTTCAGAGAAGGGCAACTAAAATGATTAGGGATTTGGGGTCCCATAGGAGGAGAGATTAAAGAGGCTAGGACTTTTCCGCTTGGAAAAGATGAGGTTAAGGGGGGATATGATAGAGGTATATAAAATCATGAGTGGTGTGAAGAAAGTGAATAAGGAAAAGTTATTTACTTGTTCCCATAATATAAGAACTAGGGGCCACCATTTGAAATTAATGGGCAGCAGGTTTAAAACAAATAAAAGGAAGTTCTTCACACAATGCACAGTCAGCCAGAGGAGGTTGTGAAGGCTAGGACTATAACAGGGTTTAAAAGAGAACTGGATAAATTCATGGAGGTTAAGTCCTTTAATGGCTATTAGCCAGGATGGGTAAGGAATAGTGTCCCTAGCCTCTGTTTGTCAGAGGGTGGAGATGGATGGCAGGAGAGAGATCACTCGATTACCTGTTAGGTTCACTCCCTCTGGGACACGTGGCATTGGCCACTGTCGGCAGACAGGATACTGGGCTGGATGGACCTTTGGTCTGACCCAGTATGGCCATTCTTATGTCCTTAGAATATACCCAGACTCCATGTCACTGATTTCTTCTCCACTGGGAAGTAGACTGCAACGCCCAGGACATCTGGTAGCTTTCAGCAAAGGGCAGCAATACTAAAGAAATGGTTGCAGAACAGGTTAACATCAAGCAAGCAAGCATACATACAAAAAGGGGAGAGAGGATTTCAAAACAAAACAAAACCCCCCTCTGTATTCCCTACTGCTTGATGGTAACAAAAACAATTTTGCTCAGCTATGGCATATGACATGGTTTAAACTCAGTAAGCAGGTTAAAACAATTTTGGAGATCTGACCCCAAATATGAATGATGGGTGGATGTACTTCATAACAATAATGAAAGCTGAATTCAGTAAAGTTAATTTACCTTGAATCAAAGACAGACATCAAATCAGTATGTGTCTCTTAATTTTTGACCTGTCCCAGGCATGGATAATATTTGAAGCATTCCACTTTACTGTGAAGAGCTGACTGTCTGTGTTTGCAGTAGTGTTGCTAGTGAGTACTGCCCTTATCACGTAACTGTGGTTTCTAGTGTTTCATTTTTTTTTAAATGAGTCTCTCTTTGGGCTATTTATAGCTTTTTTTTTTTTTTTTTTTTTTTTTAGGAATTAAAATTATTTTTATTGGAGCTGAAAAAATATTATTTTATTATATCAAATATCCTCCTATCTTTGTGACCCTGGGATGTACTTCTAGTGAGTATGGGAGATTTTAAGGGTTGTGCAAATCCCCAACACTGCTAACCTTCAGTATTCTGGGTGAATATGTTGCTCAAATGTTTCCTTTCTGGGGTTTTGTCAGATTTGGCCTAAAATCAGAAACCTTAAGAACTAATGTAGCTAAGATAGATTTAGCGGAACCTTTTGCAAAGAAAACTATACAAATGTTACATGCAGATGTGCCTGTTACAGCTCAAACTGTTCACTCACATAACTAACCACCTTCTAAACTACATGCATTGGTGGTGTAGCCATGTTAGTCCCAGGCCATGAGAGACTTAAAGTGGATGAGTTAATATCTTTTATTGGGCCAACTTCTGTTGGTGAGAGAGACAAGCTTTTGAGTTTACATTGCTCAAAAGCTTGTCCATCTCACCAACAGAAGTTGGTCCAATAAAAGATATAATCTCACTCACGTAAGGGTGACCAGGTGGCCGGTTTTCGATCATAACCTCCAATCAGAAAGGGACCCTGGCGACTCTGGTCAGCACCGCCCGCTGGCTCCAGTCAGCACTGTTAACTGGGCCATTAAAGGTCTGGTTGGTGGTGCTAAGGCAGGCTGGTCCCTACTGGTTCTGGGGCGCAGTGCATGCCAGAACAGCCGGCAGGTCTGGTTCCTAGGCAGGGGCGGGACATGGGATTCCTTGCCGTATCCCCACCTCAAGCATCAGCTCCACACTCCCATTGGCCGGGAACCAGACAATGGAAGCGGGGTGGGTGTGTGTGCAGAGAGCGAGAGCAGTGCGCAGAGCTTCCTGCCCCCCATGCCTACTAGCGTTGGACCTGCTGGCCGCTTCTGGGGCTCAAGCAATGCAACAGTGTCAGGACAGACAGGCAGTCTGCTTTAGACCCTCTGTGCTGCTGATCGGGAGCTGCGTGAAGTAACTCCGAGCCCCAACCCCAAGACCGCCCCCCAAACCCAGAGCCCCAGTTCTGCACTCCAAACCCCTTGCCCACAGCCTTCACACATCCCTGCACCCCACACCCCTGTCCCACCCTGATCCCCAACTCCCTGCTTCAACCCGCAGCCCCCTCTCACATTATGAATCCCTCGGTCTCAGCCTGGAGCCTCCTTCTGCAAAGCCCTCATCCCTGGCCCCACCCCAGAGCCTGCATTCCCAGCCAGAGTCCTCACCCCCTCCCGCACTCCAAGCCTCTGCCTCAGCCCGGTGAAAGTGAGTGAGGGTGGGGGACAGCGAGCCACCAACGGAGGGGGAATGTACTGGGAAGAGGTGGGGCCTCAGAGAATGGGGTGGGGCCTCAGGAAGGGGCAGGGCTAGGGTGTTTGGTTCTGTGCCATTAGAAAGTTGGCAACCCTACTCACCTTTTAAATTAACAACTCTCCATTAATAAATTCTGCTAGGAGCCCTATTTCCCTCTGCATTCTTTAACTACACTACACACTTCTTAAAAAAAAAAGAAATGTTTTCATCCTTGAGTACTTTTGTTAATTTTCTTAATCACAGGTGTGCATCACAGGACTTGTACCTGTCTTCCATCCTTGAACCACAAGTGGGACTAATTGTTCTCGATAACTGAGCAGTTTTTCCTAGTTACGGAAGTGGAACAGAATATTATAGGGCAACATAACTTTTTGAAAATGTGAAGTTTGGTGTGTGAGGATGTGTGTTGCACTCATTCATTCTGACACACCATAATCTGGACACTTGGCAGCTACTTTCCATCCCAGTCTTTACAGATACCTCTACAACTGCACTCCTCCTTGTTACTCATGATAAAATACTGTTGCAGTTTAGTCCTGAAAAATCCCTTTTTATATACAAAATCACAAAGACTAAAGAGACACTGATGTGATCCAAAATGGAATTTTCCAGCTACCCTGTAAATTGAGCCTTTATTTTGTCTAGTATTAAACATATGCAAAGCAAACTATTTCTCACTAACATTCAGAACAAATTTAGCGCACGCTTTCATGGTAGCTGTGTTCAGATGCTGCAGTTGCCTTACGAAGAAACCCATTCAGCTCAGCGTTTTATTAGGTACCAAATCACCTTTAAAATAATTCAGTAATTTATAAAGTAAAAGTCTTCAACTAAATTATTTTTAGAGCAAAGAAAGAAGTGTTATTTTAGCATAGGCAACCATTTCTGACATGGATTCACTGAGCTAGAAAATTACTTTAATGCATATATCCGTATACTCACTGGTTTCTTTTATTTCAGTAGATTATTTATATATATATTTTTCCATAGATGTGCTGTGTTTTATATATTTCAAACTTCAGAAACTTTTTCACACTAATGCAATATCATGGCTATTATAGCCTATTTGGGTTTTTTTATTGGAATTTTAATAAACACAAGACACACTTTTAGAAATGGTTGAGTGTACACTTGCAGCTGTGAGGTAAAACTGTGTTCAGCAAATGTAAGGAATGCTTGGTACAAGAAGACATACCAAAATTACATGACTCTAAGGAAGAGCCGGAGATTATGCAGGACATAGAAACATGCATTGACATTTCTGTTGTACAGGACACTGGTGGAACTACCATTTTACGATAGAACATGCAGTTGTAATGAATGAATAAACAATGAAAAATGTGTAGCTCTAGACTGAAACTTGCAAAGGCATCTAAGGAGTTTAGGCACACAACTCCTCCTCTATGAAAGTAAATATTTAAAATAAATGGGAGTTGTGGGTGGGATTCACAAAGGGGGCTTGGGCTGAGCATTGAATGCCTTACTTCTAGATGCCCTGCTGCCAAACGGAATTCCTAACTTCAGGTTAGACCCCCAGTTTCCCTATGCGAACAATGGGGAGAGTTAGGCTGCTCCTTACTCAGCATACTGACTTTTGTGAACCCCATTTTTAGGTGCCTAAGTTTGTCAGTAGTAAATGCTGAGCAGAGGCATGTGGCCTAAGGTCTGCTCTTCAAAGGGCGTTAGGTGTCCAACTCTGGACTGGAGGGAGGTGCCTCCTTCCACTCAGGATTCACACAGGAGCTGTGAACTCTCTCCTGGAGTTAGGTGCCTGGAGTCAGGTTTTTCAAAAAAAAACTGAGACGGAGGAGATGCTTTTCCCCTTATATCCAACAGTACAGTCATTAGACCTTGGATGTGGGAGGCCTAGGTTCAAATCCCCAGATGAGTGTCCTAACCACTGGGCCATACAGGGCGTGTCTGTCTCAGTCGGTGTCGATGATTCCACTTTGTATAAAATACTTAAGTATTCATGGGGTCAGAGTGAAAGAGTGGTTCTATTGTCCAGTGCTCAGGTCACTCACCTGGAATGTGGCAGAGCCAAGTTCAAGTCCCGGCTCCAGTGACTATTTAAGTGGGAGATGGGAGACCTGGTCCACATCAGGCAGAGTGCAGATTTGAACCCAGTGCTCCCATATTCTGGGTGAGCTCTCTAAACATCATGTAATGAGGGGCATCACAACCTTTGGCTGTGCTTTGTGGCAAGATGGCCTCTGAGCACATCTACTTGATCAGGCCCAGAAGGAGAACATCTAGTTTGTGGATCCTGCTGCGGTTTAGGTTTGAGCTAGGCACTAAGCTGTTTGGTGGTGTCAGGACTGAGGTAGCTATGAATATACCTACTAGCAGAAATTTAGGAACATAAGGGACATCACTAAAGTGGCTGATAGGTACCTAAGTCCCCCTTGTGAATTCCACCGTGTGCCTAAATCCCCTATTTTAAACATCTCCAGCATGTTATAGGCACTCTATTCAAAATGGCCTGCAGATTGCTGTACACGCTTTTAAAGTTGTCTCTTGTCTTGAAATAGAAGTTTACATAATGCAAGAAAATATTGTTCTAGTTTACATCTGTGGTCTACTGAAGCTTAATAGCACAGAAGAGGGTGCCCCATACTGTATTATATTCTTGTTTTGAAGATATGTAAGTATGGTAATTGTAAATAATAATCTGAGATGAACAAAGCAAATATGATCTGTATACAGCACCATACTTATACATACCACAGCAGCTTTCTCTTGTCTTTGTTGCTGTATGGCATACATCCAGATATCTGCTGTGTTAACATTTGCTCCTGGGAGGAAATGAAGAAGAAGAAGGGGTCCATACGGTTTCCATTGGCCTAGACAACAGAAACATCTGCTGGATTCATGAGCAGCTTGCTGACCTCAATCAGCAGGGAGATTTGCCGCTCAACAGCTCTGCCATATCAGTAGATATTTCATAGGCCATAGAGATAAACAAGAAAAGGCAATAACATAATGTAAGTATTTTGTATCAAAATTGACCACATTCAAATATTTAATTATCTATAACAACGCTGCAGATTGTGTCATGGTTACTTTTAGTAAAAGTCACGGACGGAAAATTTCACAGGAGCTCTGACCTGCCCATGCCTTCTACTAAAAACAATGGCAAGGGAGAAGAATGATACCTGGATCTTAATTGGGGTGGGAAAGGGACTGACTGCCCCAGCCCCTCTGCCACAGTTGCGGGGGCACAGCTCGGACTCCAGACCCGACTGAAGCCACGGGAGGGAAAGTGGGTCAGGGACGCATAACGCCTGCTCCACTACTGACAGCTGAAGCTAAAGTCGGGGAGGGCTGGTAAAGTCACAGAACCCGTAACATCACTGACCTCCAAGACTAAATCGTATCCTTATCTAAAACTACATGTAAATGACACTAATTAGGGCCTAACCGTAATTGATCAACAGAGAAAGCTCACATTGACTGTTAGGGAACAGTGTTCTGTGCATGAAAGAATGGCAGGATATAACCTTAACTGTCAGTTACAGGAGTAGGGACGGAGATGGCTGTTAATGCTAATGGAAGCAAGCCAGCTAGGTCCCCGAAATATTCATTTTTCTGAAAATTATAAAATCTGCACAGTTGGTTTACTCAGACTTGTAGAGCCACAAAGAGGCCTTCTCAGTCTCTTTTAGAAATGCATCATAATTTATTTTATTGTTCGTTGGGACAGCATTTGCTCTGCATTTGAGAGCAATTGTCCAAGTGATGAGAAAAAGGGACGCCATCCTGAACTGGTGCAAATTGTCTTAGTTCTGTAACTTTATTTTAACGGAGCTATGAAAACTTACAACGGTTGAGGATCTGGCCCCATGGATTTAGTAGCATTTGGCCATAAGAGTCAGTTGAAACTGTATCACCACAGGATTACCAGAATGAAATCCCTTAGTCTGCTTTACTTGTATAACATTTACAGAAAATATCAAGTTCTGACTTAAATTAATAGTTGTTTCATTCAGCAACTTCTATTTGCTTAAACAGAGCAATGTTTCAGTTGATCTAGTTTGGCACTACAAAAGACTTTGAACATCAAAGAAAATAAACATTGACATGATGGGTGAAATCACCAGAAATGAAATCTTCGTGAATGAACAAATGATCAAAAGTGGAAAACACATCTTATTAACCACTGTGGCTTTTGCTCTTTGAAAAACAGAAAGGGTTTCTTCAGGGAATGTTCTGAGTTGACTCAGATATAGCTACATGTTGATCAATGCCAAGTCATTGAGGTATTGCTTGTTTAGGTGAAAACCATCGGCAGGTATTGGGCTCCTCATCTACTAGGATTGTGATTTCTTTTGTTTTGTTTTTTCTCCTTTGACAATATGTTTTCAATGAAGAATATGTGTTATTACCAGAGTTTATTTGAAGGCTTTTTTAAAAAAAAAATTATTGAATCAAATATGCAGAATCTAATTATATAACTTAAGGATACAGATCTCACTACAAAATTATAATGTTTAGCTAAATTATGTCTGTCTTCCCTTAAGTTACAGAATATTTCACTGAGAAACATGTTTGATAATCATATGAGAGAATGACATTTTGATACAGCTTCCAACATTTATGATTACAACTTAAGTTTTCCTCTTTCTACTCTCTCCTTCCTTGCACTGGCTACAAAAAGAATGAAAAATTAGTTAAGATGAGACATAGATGGTGATCAGATAGGAGAATGGAACTAAGATACACGGTGAGGTGTTAATAGGGGGATTCTTTCAGATTCTCCTATAGAATTAGTATTGAAGAGATCAGTCAGAAGCTTGTGAGAAAATGTTTGAGCCTAAAGAAGTTTACATATGATTTGATGTCACTCAGTACATTCAGAAGATAGAAGGAATGGTGATGTCCAATTAGCAAGGAAAGAACAGTAGTGATTTTAATGTCTCTTATAGAAAGATTCTTTCATGTCTCTAGAACACAGAGAGCAGAATCAAGATCCGTATTTAAATGTACTTTTCTCTTAATCATAGAATATCAGGGCTGGAAGGGACCTCAGCGGGTCATCTAGTCCAACCCCCTGCTCAAAGCAGGACCAATCCCCAACTAAATCATCCCAGCCAGGGCTTTGTCAAGCTGAGCCTTAAAAACCTCTAAGGAAGGAGATTCCACCACCTCCCTAGGAAACGCATTCCAGTGCTTTACCACCCTCCAAGTGAAAAAGTTTTTCCTAATATCCAACCTAAACCTCCACCACTGCAACTTGAGACCATTACTCCTTGTTCTGTCATCTGCTACCACTGAGAGCAGCCTAGATCCATTTTCTTTGGAAACCTCTTTCAGGTAGTTGAAAGCAATTATTAAATCCCCCCTCATTCTTCTCTTCTGCAGACTAAATAATCCCAGTTCCCTCAGCCTCTTCTCATAAGTCATGTGCTCCAGCCCCCCTAATTATTTTTGTTGCCCTCCGCTGGACTCTTTCCAATTTTTCCACATCCTTCTTGTAGTGTGGGGCCCAGAACTGGACACAGTACTCCAGATGAGGCCTCACTAATGCTGAATAGAGGGGAATGATCATGTCCCTTGATCTGCTGGCAATGTTCCTACTTATACAGCAAAAAATGCTGTTTGCCTTCTTGGCAACAAGGGCACACTGTTGAATCATATCCAGCCTCTCGTCCACTGTAACCCCTAGTTCCTTTTCTGCAGAACTGCTGCCTAGCCACTTGGTCCCAAGTCTTTAGCAGTGCATGGGATTCTTCTGTCCTAAGTGCTGGACTCTGCACTTGTCCTTGTTGAACTTCATCACATTTCTTTTGGCCCAATCCTCTAATTTGTCCCTCTGTATCCTATTCCTATCCTCCAGCATATCTACCACTCCTCCCAGTTTAGTGTCCTCTGCAAACTTGCTAAGGGTGCAATCCATGCCATCCTCCAAATCATTAATGAAGCTATTGAACAAAACTGGCCCGAGGACCAAACCTTGGGGCACTCCGCTTGATACTGGCTCCCAACTAGACAAGGAGCCATTGATCACTACCCGTTGAGCCCGATGATATAGCCAGCTTTCTATCCACCTTATAGTCCATTCATCCAGCCCATACTTCTTTAGCTTGCTGGCAAGAATACTGTGGGAGACCATATCAAAAGCTTTGCTAAAGTCAAGGAATAACATGTCCACTGCTTTCCCCTCATCCACAGAGCCAGTTATCGCCTCATAGAAGGCAATTAGGTTAGTCAGGCATGACTTGCCCTTGGTGAATCCATGCTAACTGTTCCTGATGGAGGAGAGGAAAGTGAAGTGCTTCAGAATTGATTCCTTGAGGATCTGCTCCATGATTTTTCCAGAGACTGAGGTGAGGCTGACTGGCCTGTAGTTCCCAGGGTCCTCCTCCTTCCCTTTTTTTAAAGATGGGCACTATATTAGCCTTTTTCCAGTCATCCAGGACCTTCCCTGATCGCCATGAGTTTTCAAAGATAATGGCCAATGTCTCTGCAATCTCATCCGCCAATTCCTTGAGCACCCTCGGATGCAGTGCATCTGGCCCCATGGACTTGTGCTCGTCCAGCTTTTCTAAAAAGTCCTAAACCACTTCTTTCTCCACAGACGGCTGGTCACCTCCTCCCCATACTGTGCTGCCCATTGCAGCAGTCTGGGAGCTGATCTTGTTCATGAAGACAGAGACAAAAAAAGCATTGAGTACACTAGCTTTTTCCACATCCTCTGTCACTAGATTGCCTCCCCCATTCAGTAAGGGGCCCACACTTTCCCTGACCACCTTCTTGTTGCTAACATACCTGTAGAAACCCTTCTTGTTACTCTTAACATCCCGTGCTAATTGCAACTCCAATTGTGATTTGGCCTTCCTGATTTCACTCCTGCATGCCTGAGCAATATTTTTATACTTCTCCCTGGTCATTTGTCCAACCTTCCACTTCTTGTAAGCTTCTTTTTTGTGTTTAAGATGAGCTTTGTTAAGCCAAGCTGGTTGCCTGCCATATTTATTATTCTTTCTACGCATCGGGATGGTTTGTTCCTGCAACCTCAATTAGGATTCTTTAAAATGCATCTGGCTTAGATAAGGAGAGTCTGAATTGGGAGGAAGGGGAAATTTGGCTTTCATTGAACTATCACAAGATTCTCTCTTCAAGCATTTTGAAATATAGACCATATGAGTTTACTTGAATATTTTTAATATCCACAAAACCACTTGCATACGCTTTATAGTCTGGGATGGGATGATGTAATGTGTGGTTAGCGCACATTTTCTTTTCTTCCCCTGTTTATTGTCTAATACTAAGAACAATAAATTCCTGCAGTATGTATAAAGGAAGATTTTAAAGAATAGATGAGCTTCTGCACTGGTATACATAACTAAAGCTGCTTAGTTCAATGAATAACATCAATTTGTAAAAAGTCAGTTTTGTTAGGCTTAAAGAGCAAACTTGGTGATCTGATTCAGAAAGTCTGCAAAAATAATTCATTTGCAGGCAGTGATACATATACTGGTATCTGTCAAACCTTCCAGAACACAATTTGCATGCCTCTAGTTTATCTTTTGAACCTTGGTCTGAATAAAACATTTACTGAAACTGATATGCATTCCACAGAGTAGCAATTTGACCCAACTGCCTTTTCTTCCATAAAGGTGGGTTGGGGTTGGGGTGGGGGTAAATCTCATTATACTAGACTCAACCCTGCATCTTTACTCTGTCTCCTGAGGTATTGGACCAACTGTCTGTCTGTCTTTCTAAAAAAAAAAAAAAAAGAAATACTTTCTACAGGTTGACATCTCAATTTAGGACATAGTTAAGTGATTGAGTCTTCTTGTGAATCTGTCTTTCAATGTGGGAATGTGGTTATCATAAATCTAAAGGGAAGGGTAAACACCTTTAAAATCCCTCCTGGCCAGAGGAAAAACCCTTTCACCTGTAAAGGGTTAAGAAGCTAGGATAACCTCGCTGGCACCTGACCACAATGACCAATGAGGAGACAAGATACTTTCAAAGCTGGAGGGGGGGAGAAACAAAGGTCTGGGTCATTCTGGGTGATGTTTTTTTGCTGGGGATAGAACAGGAATGGAGTCTTAGAACTTTTAGTAAGTAATCTAGCTAGGTATGCATTAGATTATGATTTCTTTAAAATGGCTGAGAAAATAAGCTGTGGTGAATGGAATGGATATTCCTGTTTTTGTGTCTTTTTGTAGCTTAAGGTTTTGTCTAGAGGGATTCTCTATGTTTTGAATGTAATTACTCTGTAAGGTATTTACCATCCTGATTTTACAGAGGTGATTCTTTTTACTTCTATTAAAATTCTTCTTTAAGAAACTGAATGCTTTTTCATTGTTCTTAAGATCCAAGGGTTTGGGTCTGTGGTCACAATTGGTGACGATTTTTATCAAACCTTCCCCAGAAAAAGGGGGGTAAGATTTGGGAGGATTTGGGCAGGAAAGAATTTTCCAAATGAACTCTTTCCCAGTAACCGGTGTTAGACTTTTGGTGGTGGCAGCGAAAGTCCAAGGGCAAAGGGTAAAATAGTTTTGTACCTTGGGGAAGTTTTAACCTAAGCTGCTAAAAGTAAGCTTAGGAGGTTTTCATGCAGGTCCCCACATCTGCACCCTAGCATTCAGAGTGGGGAAGGAACCTTGACAGTGGTCATAGGTTCCTGTTCACTCAGCTAGCTGCCTTTCAAGTGTTGTTCATGTTGGAAGGGAAAATAGTCACCTCTAGGTATTGATTATTGACCCTTAATATGGCATTACAGAAAGATAGTAATTTTTTATGAACACAAAATTAACTTTCTGGGCATTATTGAAGTTCCAGTTCAGTACTATCTCCCTTCTTTCTGGCAGTTCCCTCAAAGGAAGACATCTTTCACCCTTAAACTCTTTCACTTGTACCAGAATATGACTGCTTATTTTTTTTTCTTTGTAGGGTGACCAGATAGGGACAGTCCTGATTTGGGGGGCTTTTTCATATATAGTGATCTCTTAACCCCACCCCAGTCATGATTTTTTTTTTTACACTTGCTATCTGGTTACCCTAACCTCAGGATACAGCAATGTTTCCTCTTCAAGCTCCTTTCACCTGGGCTCTCTCGAGGGAACTGGAAAGGAGATCTTAATTGGTTCCACCTGTCTCCAATAGCTTAATAGCCTTAACTGACCCTTTGCCAGTTAATTGCAGTCAGGTGCCGGCATTAGCTTAATGACCTTAACTGGTTAATTGGCATCAGGTGTCTTGATTGGACTGGACAAGTCTTTGTTTGACTATCCAGGGAACAGGGACCTGCTCATCCTGAGGCTAATGCACCTGCCTTCCACCACTCTCTTATATCCTTCTGGTCTGACTCAGTCACTATATTAAAAAAAAATATTTCCTTGGGTATATTTTCAGTCCTTTTTTCACTTTTTTTCATTTATCTTTATAGCCTAGTTTTAAATAAAATTATGTACGCTTTTTAAAATGTTCTACTGTAAGCTCTTTTCTCTGAGAATGTAGAGTTAAATTGGCTTCAACTCAATTATGTCTTGAGTTGGTGGTCTTATTGTTTTCTGTTGCAAAATTATGCAGCTAGAAATATTTAGGGTGACCAGACAGCAAATGTGAAAAGTCAGGACGGGAGTGGAAGGGTAATAGGAGCCTATATAAGAAAAAGCCCCAAATATTGGCACTGTCCCTATAAAATTTGGATATCTGGTCACCCTAGAAATATAGGCTCAAGGGGAAGTTACAAAGACACTTTCCATTTCTATTTTATAAATAAATTCCTCACTCTGAAATTAGTTACTATAAATGTATACTGTAGTCTGTTGGACTACATTAGCAATTAGGCCTTCCAGGAAAAAAAAAATCCTAGAATGTTACCCCAAGAATTGAGCAATTTTTTATTTCCAGTATCCCTTTTAGGTTCTTTAGTTTCAGTAGTGAATCCTGCAATATTCTTGTTAACTCCTAATTTTCTTTGCAAGTGGCTCTATTAATGGAAAAAATAGTAGTGAGAGAGCAAACACTTTTGACCTGTTCCCTTTTTCTTTAGTTTGGGATACCAAGGTGTTCATGCTGTATATTAAATATGAGGTATTTGTGTTCCAAATGTGAGACTAAATTGATATAATTCAAAACAGCCAATTAGGAATGGCCACTCAACCCAGTCAAGGGACTTTTCTGCTTGTAGAGTTAAAGCAAATTCCAATTTCTTTGACCAAACTGAATGGATGCAATTTAATGTGCATCCTAGATTGTCTGAGGGTTGCCTTCCAGGGCCAAAAAGTGTTGGGTCTTTTATGTATCAGTTATTGAGTTGTAGTCTATAGTCTTATTGTCAGTACAGTATCATAAATTTGTAATATCTCTGTTTAGAAGTGAAATCAGATACTAGAACCAATACTCATTTCTGTATCTCTCCTCTTCATGTATCAGTATGCTGATTAGCATGCTGCATGGCTTCCAGGATTCTACCTTTCTTTTGTAGTTTTGGTATAAATCCTACACAACAAAAGCATTAATTCCTGCTAGAAAACTGAAAAACTAAAAAATTAATCCAATCCTGGACTTTTGCCCATGTTTAGGCTATTTTATAGTCATCTACATTTCAGATCAGGATATAATTTCTGCTAACCTAATTGCAACGTCTTGTGATGTTTTCTCAAAGTAAAGCTCTATATCTCTGGAGAGATTTACATGTTGAGAGATTATATATACATAAAGTAATCCTGAAAAACTTATTAAATATGTTTTGGATTGTTCATCATACCCCCATTGTTTTTAATTTCTTTTGAGCTGTCTTTCTAAGAAAATAAGCCAAAACTAATTTACACTCATGCTCATTGTCAGATAAGCACCACATCATTTGAAATGGGAAGTTGTCTCCCTCTCCTCACTATTAAAATGACCCTGCTTTGCATTTGCCTTTAAGAGGACTCATGCTTTTTAAGGTCTTATCCAAAACCTACTGAAATCAGTATGAAGACTTTAATGGATTTGAATCAAGGCTTTACTTTGTATCTGCCTCACCAAGTCTTGCATTTTCTCACACCTGTGCACACTGGTTTTGGCTGAAACTGGAAGTACTGAAATAATGTGAGGCGATTCAAGGTAGGAAGGGTGGTAAAATGAAAAAGATTGTTTTGTGGTTCAAGCACAGGACTGAGTAGAAGAAATCTGTTCTAAGTTCAGCTCTGCTACAGGCTTCCTGTGTGACCTTTAGTGAGTCATAAAACTTCTCTTTTTATCTTAATTTCCACATAAGAAAAATGGTAATAAAATGTACATACCTCACAGGGATGTGGGGAAGCATAGACACACTCGAATATGTAAAGCCAGCAAATTGCTAACACACTACACTCACCTGAGGTCCCCCACAGATAGCATCTTGACCCCAAGATTCCCTCTTTCCCACATCTACTGCAGAGATTTCCATGATTCATCAACAAACTGTCATATGAAAAGCGTAGACAGACTAATATGCTGATAGTGTAAAATCATGTGAATATATCACCAAGAGCACAAAGGTTTCTTACAGGAATGCACCACTGCAGTGACAAAAGCAAAGAGAACCTTATTCTCCTGTGCCTTTGCAACCCCCAAATCAAGGCCAGCAGATACCCACTCACATTCACGGCATAGTGAACCAGCTGATCAGCCCAGACTGCGTACCACAAGTCTTCAACTCCTGCACTGACCTCTGTGAAGAGCTCGAGGCAGAACTCTGAACTGGACTGTATGGTATTAACCACTTCACCAGTCCTGAAGAAATTTGTCCACATGACATACCAACATACCATGAGTTCTAGAAGCTCTTAGAAACACTTGAGACATCACCTCTGAAAAAGATCTATGCCTCTGCTGCCTGGTAAAGGCCTACGGAGAATGACTGTGATTACTGCTAATGGAAATTAACAGCTTCTTTAGAGAAACCCTTGAACTCCACTGAAAAATGCAATAGCCCCCATCCCTACATGCACCAACCACAGCATCACAACCCATGACACAGGAAATTTCTCTAACTATTGCCCCATCTCTACACCTAGGTAAAATCACTGAGATTGTCATGATAACCAAGCTCCAAAAACGTGTAACAGATGGGCTTAAGACTAGGGTGTGCAGCACAAGGACAGCCTTAGTAGCACTAAAGGAGATAGGATAAGTATCTGTGGAGGAATTATGTTTGGATTAGAAGAAAGAAATTATTACAACCACATAGATTAGCAAATCTTTCTGAACATGGAGGTAAGAATAGAAGTGATACACAGAAGCTAAACTGAAGTACTCATCTTCTCAGTGTTTTTCAACATGTGCATTTCTGTGTTCCATCTTACCAACAGGAAGTACTGAAATCTGAGGAGAGAAATTGGAAACACTTATACGTCTGTCAAATCAAAATAATGTTCTGCATGTACACAGTACAGAACATCTGGTGATCCCAAAGCATTTTGTAAGATGAGTAAGCATCAACATTTCTTTTGTGTAGATCATGTAACAAGGTACAGAGAGGTAAAATTACTTGCCTGAAGTCATGTAGTAAGTCAAAGGGTTAGTTTGGAATATATATCTGGTCTCCAAAGTCTCAGGCCGGGGGTAATTCCACAGGACTACAGTGTGTGTGTGTGTGTGTGTGTGTGTGTTTGTTTGTTTTTTGCCCCGAAGAGAGAGGGCTTACTATTGTAATTTGCTGCTAGCTTCTCTGGGTTAACAGCTCCAAAAACTTTTATCTAGAAGGAGACTTCTTTAGGATTTAGTACTTGTTTAGGTAATTGGCAGCTTAATTCTGCAAGACGCTTAGCACCATGGCCCCAGTCCATGCTTAATTTTAAGTACTGTTGACTTTAATGGAACTCTTCACATGCATAAAATTAATCACATTTAAGTGCTTTGCTGTTTCAGGGCCAGCATGCTCAACATCTTGCAGGAATGATACCTCCATGAACACAGTATATGAAACCTTCTTATGGTAGTTAGGGTCTTGAACAGTTTTTGCAGAACAGTTGCTTGTAGAGCACTTGTTTAAACTATTTTTCCTGTTTTCTCCAGTGTGCCTGGTGAATTTCACTGCAGTCCTCTCTGGAACCAGCTGCTTGTGTTAATAGTATTAAAGTAGTTCAAACTTACATATTCTGTATGCAAAATGTGTTTTAGCCTGTACAACTACTGAGCCAGAATTTGTGCATTAGAAGATTATTTGTTTGGAAAGCCTATTGTAATTTAGTGGAAGTAATAGCATGCTGTGTGTGCCTTTCTGGATTTTTAAAACTTGAATTCAAGCAAGAAGAATTGCTGTGAGGTTCCTGGAAACATTGGGAGAAGTGATGGAAAAATATGACAAGTCTTCTAATTTTTTCTTCATTGTGATTTTTCAATCACTGGGTATTTTTAATGTGTGTATTTCAAGAAATGTCAAATACAGTGAATGTCATGAAAATTTTTGTTTGTTTGCAGTGGTTAAACTAGTAATATTTTCAATATTCCCTATATTCCATTTACAATAAATATTCCATTCCATTAAATATACAGGTTTTTTTGGTCAGGTTACTCTCTATATAATTTAATGTATAAAAGAGATGGCTGACACAGAATGTACAGTTTTTGCTCCAATAATGTTTGCTCAAATTTGGTATTTTGATGACAACTCTTTTATCCATGTTTCCTCCAGCTACTATAGTCTCATGCCAAGGAAACATTTTTGATTTAATTGAGGAATTAAAACTGTGAGTTCATTTGATTTTATTGATTGAGATGACTTTTCTTGCAACTGCTGCTAATTTATTTTGTTCAAAATACAAAAATTTAGGCAATAAATTATTTTAATGTAAATTGAGTGCTTGTGAAGGATGCTGCTTCTATAGAAAAGAACAGCCTAAGCAACAGCAAAAAGCTTACTCAGTGATCTCCAGTTTATTCCAACCCAGAACTGAACAGTCCACTTTTAGTTGTGAGAGGCTAGTTAGTCTTCAAGGTTTTTGGCACTTCTTGCGAGACTGCCAACAAGGCTGCCAGCTGCGGTAAAGTTTTTTGTGGGTGTCTGCCTTGCAGGAACTGGAGTAACACCACCAAACTCATTTTGCATAAGCTACTGCACAGCCATCAAAACTTGCCCTGGATTCTGTCTTGTCACTATAACCAAGTCAACAATTGTGTGTGTTTATAATTTATTCAGTTTCTTTACATAGTTACATAGTTGCATAATTGCACTTGTTTTTAATCATTTTTCCTTCTGTATAGGCTAAACCCCAACCCCTCATTTATTTGGGCAGAGTTCTATGATCAGTGTCACTAAAATATAATACTTATCTTAAAGTTTTATGCCAGATCTGTGGGCATTTGTTATAACTACTGGTATATTGTAAGTTAATATTGTTTGATATAATAGTATGCCATAAGCGTGAACTTGTCTATTTGTTACATTTAGGACTGTAAGGATGTTTTCCACTTCAGGCTTTTCATACTCTTCAGTGCCAATCTACGTGTTGTACTTCTCCATTATATTTTAATAATATAATATACTTCTCCAGTATATTTTACTTGTAAGCTTTCCCCACATGTACATTAAAAACTTTAACTCCTGCTTTTGTTAGTTCCTCTTTGTGTCTTCTTGACAGTGTTGAGTCCGTTGCATAACAAAGTGTGTGCTGATTTCACAAAATTGCTCTTTATATTAAATATGTACCTGGAAATGTGTATAAGAGGTATTTTGGACAGCTTCACATTTTTCTTTTTTTCAGCAAATTCTTAATGTGCTCTATAACATTTTTGGGATAAACTCATAATAGTTAGAGATGTGAAAGGACTATTACATCAAGTCTATCCCCAAACAAATTCAGGTGACACTTCCTCACACCACACTTGTTCTTAGACAAAATACCAAAACTGGCAAACAAAACCATCAAGAAAATTATCAAAATATGTGTGAGAGACCCTATCTTTCTGGCTAAAAAAAAAAATTAAAAAAAAAATTCATGTTGATTTTGAGAGTTTCATAGTTTTTGTTTGTTTTTTTGTTTTTAATATTTCCTGCTTTTAGCAGATCTTATAAATAGTCTAGATTTTTAGGTACATTTAACCATGTTCTTCAAAATAAGAACCATATATAATGAAGCATCTGTGGACATGGTTTTTGGTTTGGGTGTCTGAATAGGGAGGGATAAGGATTATAGACTACTTCCTAGAAGATAATGAATATGAAATAATCTGCAGCTCTTAAATTTAACCTGGCTAACTCTCTGATACACAGAACATATTTCTGGTATATCTTTTTTTTTCTCCCCTCCCCCCTTTGGTAAGACTATTACATCAAATTCAGACTGCAGGCTGTGAGAAGTTAATGTAATAAATTCTGTTCTATAACTTCCATGTAATCAGGATTTTTTTGTTTGTTTTCTTTAATCCCCTTCAGGCAGCCAAGGGCAGTTTCCACTCACACAGAATGTTACAGTTGTTGAAGGGGGAACAGCAAATTTGACCTGCAGGGTTGATCAAAATGATAACACCTCCCTCCAGTGGTCAAATCCAGCTCAACAAACTCTGTACTTCGATGACAAGAAAGGTGAATATATTTTCTTTAATAATTTTGAAATATTTTATGATAACAAATATCTTAAATGAGACAGATCATTCATTTATTCCCAAACTGTTTTAATATAGAACTGTATTTATGTTAAATATTAAATATCTATTTGCTAGGCATAAACTCTAAAGAGCACTTAACTTATAATTTTTGATTAAATATACAGTTTGTTTCTAACTCTCTTTGATTGAAGTTATTTTTGTACTGTATATCTTGATTTCTTACATGATTTTCATTGCCTACATTAAGTGGTGGGAGGAAAAGAACAACATTTTTCATGATTTTTGCAAATTGAACTGGAAATCTTTGTTCAGATATATTTTGAAGGCGGGTTAAGGAGGGCTGGGGGGGGGGGGGGATGTAGTAGCTTGTAAGCACCATATCTTGTCTGTGGTAGTTGGTGGAAGGATAGATAGTATTTGGCTCAAGTTTACTGGATTTTGTTTTAGTTTTTAAACAATTCGTGTGCAGTTACCATCACATGGTTATTCAGCCAAACAACTAATCAATTAGTTCACTTATATTTGCTGTCTGAGCTTTACTAATTACACGATTCATAGGTTGTGATGGTCTACCCAGATGAAAAAAATAGGAACAATTTCTATTTTTCATAAGACAAATATTGCTTGTTTAATAGGGTTTGCTCCCAAGATTTGTGCATCCATCTGACCTGAATAAGCCCAGAAATGTATCTTTTGAGGTAAAATGTTAACAAGGGCATGCCTTTTAGATTTCATACATAAAAACATGTGAGCATTAACAGAGCTACGTTTCATAAAATCTCTGTTTGGCTTCAGAACTGCAACAACCTTGATTTTGGCTCCAGTAGTAGTGAAGCTTGATGGAGTTTATATTTAATCCTTCAGTGAGGACTCAGGTCTGCAAGATGCTGGGCACCCTGGCCCATCTCCAGCAAATGGGAGCACTCAGGAGCTTAAAGTTAAGCACTGATTAAGTGTTTTGCTGTATGATGTTAAAGGTGCTTAGCATCTTGGGATCAACCTTGAAGAGCAGGTTTTGTGTGGAACTGTGTGCTTGATTTAAAAGCAGATTTGGAAAGCAGTTGTATTATATCTACAGAACCTGCAATCAAAATATTTTCAAACTGAATAAGTTCCATTGCTACTAATATAATAGGCAAAACAGAATCTAATTAAGATACTGAAATGGTTCCTTTTTCCTTTGTGTAACTATTTTCGTAACGTGTTATCAAGGGATTTGCAATTTCCTTTAAGTCTCAGGTATGTTATGAACATTGGATTAAAGATACATAATGAAGTATGCCACGTATTAATATTCCTAAAACCCAATCCTGCAACCCTTACTCATGTGAGTAATCCCACTGATTTTGTATAAATAAGGAATACCTACATAAGCAAAAGTAATGGGTCTGAGCTCTTTTGTAGGCAAAACCCAATATCTAGAACTTCTGTACATTTGAATGATGTTTTAAAAGATTCTAGGAATAAAAAAAACCCAGGTTAATTTCATGTATGAATCTATTCTGGTATGAATTAAATTTGCTGCATGAACTAGATTTATCACTATTCACTGACAATAGTAATATGTCTCTTATAATAAAATGCAGTAATAACATTTATGAATGGCTTGTTGCATGGTAAGTATTTATGAACAATATATAGTCTCTACAGAAGACACAGGAGACTAAAGAAAACTTTAAAAACTGCAGTTTTCATTGAACTTTCAGCTCTGTCCTTAGACTTTGAGGAATATGTACAGGTTTATTTGCAGAGGAATTACTATGCGTCTGTTACACAGGAAAACTGCTAAAATGATCCAGAAGTATGCCTGGTCCTTAAATCATGCATATTCAGTAATTTTACATTTATAAGGCATTGCATCCTGTTCATGTGACAGTCCCATCCTTGACTATACTGCTGGGGGAAGTGAGCAGCAGGATGAAATGCCATGCAGAAGTCATTGCCACTCTCTCTCCCCACTTCATCCAACTCAAAATAATGGTTTCACAGCTTTAATCAGCAGCTCTGTCTGTGTGCTTCCACTTATGCCTAAAGGAAAGATACTTCCTTTACAAGATTTTTCCCTTTGGGTCTTGTATTGCTAGGATGGAACTCTAGCTCTGAAAGTTTAGACAGCCTTAAGTCCCTCAGAAACAGCATTAAGTCCATCCTGAGACCAGTATTGAAGCAGAAGTCTGAGTCAGGGCCCTCTCTTCTTACAGGCACATAATTTGTGCCCATTTAGGCAAAGAGAGCTTACTCTTAGGTGGAGTAGATCTGCTTAAACCATTGATTCCAGTGCCCAGACATTCAGAGTTCTCCCTGATTTTGGCCCTAGCTGCATGACACATCTCTCTGCCTCAGGGGTGAAAGTAAGTCTAGGGACTTACCGGTACGGGGCTGGGCTGGGGCTGGCTCTGGCCCCCGGAAGGGGCGGGGTCTTGGGCAGAATGGGCGGGGCTGGGGGGTCAGAGCCAGCCCCGGCCCACCCTGTACCAACAAGTGCTTCCTTCCCCTTCCCCAGGGTAACAGCGGCAGCCGGGGGCTCTGGCAGCAGTTTAAAGGGCCCTGGGCGGTAGCAGCGGCTGGAGCCCTGGGCCCTTTAAATCGTCCCCGGGGCTTTGGCAGCAGGGCTCCGGGGGCGGGGCTCCGGCTGCGACTACTGTCCCGGGCCCTTTAAATCGTCCCTGGAGTCTGCCAGAGCCCTGGGGAAGCAGTGGCAGGGCTCCGGGGATGATTTAAAGGGCCCAGGGCTTGGCCGCCGCTACCGCCCCAAACCCTTTAAATCTCTGCCCCAGCCCCACCATCGCCACCCCAGGGCTCTGGCAGTAGGGCTCTGGCAGAAATTTAAAGGGCCAGGGGCTCCAGCCACTGCTGGGAGCTGCAGGCCCTTTAAATTGCACCTGGGGAAGCCGATCCACCCCTGTACGGCGCACCGGCTCTTGCCGGTACGCCAAACCGGGGCGTACTGGCTTACTTTCACCTCTGCTCTCCCTTCATAGCCATGTAAACCTTCTGGTACAGTTGTGTTTATCAGACCCGTAAAATCAGTGAAAAAGAATAGGTGGAGACAGACAACTCTTATAGGAGTTGGATCTGGAAGTTCAGTCCCACAAGAGATCAGAATGATCACAGACCCTTCCACATTCAGAATTAAGTTAAAATAATACATGCCCTTCACTTAACCTTCCACAAGTAATTATGCACCACTGTGCCACACCCACCCACAAACTAATCAAGCTATTTCTTCTGTTGGTTGGAAGGAAGAGAGTGCCACTGTTATTCCTATTTTTAAATTCTTAGAAGATGCTCCGGTACTATCATGGATGGGGGCTAGATGAATATCAAATACATGGCTGGTGTGTACAGCAGCAAGAGAGTATTCTGACATAGATGGTATGCTATAGCACATGTTCCAGAAGTAGAAAAGTTACCCATGAGGAGGTCTGAAATGAGGTCTGAAATGCCCTCTCCATGATGCTGTTCTTCATGGAGGCCCTAATGTTTGCAAAAAATAGAACTACAAGATGGTGGTACAGAAAGACTTAGAGTCAGACTGTCTCATCCAAAGACAATTTCTGATGATAAAAAGGACATGTTTAATGTAAATATAGTCTATTTTTGTGAACTAAATCAGTGAGGTATTTGAGAAGAAGCATTACCTACTTGGTTAGGACAATGGGACTGGATGGGAGGAGATGCTCCCGGCCCCCTGCTAATCCCCAGGGCCACTCTGGGCCTGTGGGGGCCCTCAAAGTGTCCCTCCTCCAGCTCCTGCCTCCCAGACCCTTGGGCACCCAAATAGCTAGGGATGGCCATGGGTAACATCATTGGATTCATCTAATGGTACTATTATTCAGGGCTTGTGTAAATGAAAACTTAGTTGGCAGCAAGCTGGGGTGAATCTACTGCACATTACTGTGTTGCTTACTAAGTAACCCTGTGGGTTCCACTGACACACACTGAATGTTCCCTAGTGTGCTTTAATCTATTCCAATTTCAAAGTGTGATAGTCAAAACTGACTGGAAAATGTTCAGTGTGCAGCAGCAGGGTCCACATGGAGTTAGTGTGTGGCAGGCTATTGTGTGGTAGATTTACACACCAGCTTTCAAGAAAATAAGTGATCATTTAGACGAGCACTGGGAGACTTCCAAACTTTGTGATTGAATAAACAGGCAGTTTGATCTCAAAGAAATGCTGGTAATTAGTTTTCGTGCAGTTGTCTCTTCAAATCTGGACATATCATTAAAGTTGGTCTTCTCTGCCCGAGTCTCTCTCATTCTAGAATAATTTAGATATGGTGCTACTGCCTACATGTTATATGCCTATAAATAAAACATGGAAAAATATTAGAGACTGGGATTCTGCTTTTAACTTGAATTGTCCTTGTACCTCTCATTCCTGTGTCTTTGGTCAAGTCACATAACAGATGTCTTCATTTTTCCATCTGAAAAATGGGACTAATAATGGATACCTTCCTCACATGGGTTTTGTGAGATGTAAATAACTCATGTTGGTAAAATTGTCCAAGGTTCTTAGATAGCAGGTTCAATAAAAAAGTCACATTATTATTTACTCATCTATGAATTATAACTTATTCATTGTTTGCAACCAGAAACACCAAAGATATTAATCACATTTTCCTTTTCCCATCATAGATACATATCAAAAATTAACCCACACCCCAAATTACCCTGAAGTAAAAGCAAATACTGTCCATTAATATTTTTAATTGGTATTCTCCCTATATTCAGTTGCATATATATAGTTGATGCACGGGAAGATTTTTGTGTTCAAGGATGCTTTAAACTCAACTGATTAAATATTTATGAATAAAATGAGTTACACAAGTAATATTTTAGCTTGAGAGATGGTTGATGGTGTGCTTATATAACCTTTAAAGGGATAGAAAATTATGAATAGATTTGTTTCAGGAAAAACAATTAAATATTTTAATCTGTTTAATGTATGTAAATGAATATCAGTTAGGTTTTTGTTTTTAGAGTCTCATGGCTTGGATTAGATAAAATATTTGTTACAAATTTGAGACTAGAGTGTGATTGATCCAATATAGATACGCAAAGAGTACTCAGCAGGGGGAAGGCCCCATGAGCCTTTTCCTTCCTTATGTCCCCAAAACTGTAAGACATATCTAGATTAGGAAAACTGATCTGGTGCTAGGGTGGATGGGGAAGTGGTGGATGCGATATATCTTGACTTTAGCAAAGCTTTTGATACAGTCTCCCGTATTCTTGCCAGCAAGTTAAAGAAATATGGATTAGATGAATGGACTATAAGGTGGATAGAAAGCTGGCTAGATTGTCAGGCTCAGTGGGTAGTGATCAACGGCTTGATGTCTAGTTGGCAGCCGGTATCAAGCGGAGTGCCCTTGGGGTTGGTCCTGGGGCCAGTTTTGTTCAACATCTTTATTAATTATCTGGATGATGGGATGAATTGCACCTTCAGCAAGTTCGCAGATGACACTAAGCTGCGGGGAGAGGTAGATACGCTGGAGGGTAGGGATAGGGTCCAGAGAAAGAAGGGTCCAAAAGAAATCTGATGAGGTTCAACAAGGACAAGTGCAGAGTCCTGCACTTAGGAAGGAAGAATCCTATGCACCGCGACAGGCTGGGGATCAACTGGCTATGCAGCAGTTCTGCAGAAAAGGACATGGGGATTACAGTGGACGAGAAGCTGGATATGAGTCAGCAGTGTGCCTTTGTTGCTAAGAAGGCCAACGGCATATTGGGCTGCATTAGTAGGAGCACTGCCAGCAGATCAAGGGAAGTGATTATTCCCCTCTATTCGGCACTGGTGAGGCCACACCTGGAGTATTGCATCCAGTTTGGTCCCCACCCGCTACAGAAAGGATGTGGACAAATTGGAGAGAGTCCAGCGGAAGGCAACAAAAATGATTAGGGGGATGGGGTACGGGACTTCCAGGCGAGGCTGAGGGTACTGGGGTTATTTAGTCTGCAGAAGAGAAGAGTGAGGGGGGATTGGATAGCAGCCTTCAACTACCTGAAGGCGGGGTTCCAGAGAGGATAGAGCTAGGCTGTTCTCAGTGGTGGTAGATGACAGAACAAGAAGTAATTGTCTCAAGTTGCAGTGGGGTAGGTCTAGGCTGGTTATTAGAAAACACTATTTCACTAGGAAGGTGGTGAAGCACTGGAAGGGGTTACCTAGGAAGGTGGTGGAATCTCCATCCTTAGGTGTTTAAGGCTCAGCTTGACAAAGCCTTGGCTGGGTTGATTTAGTTGGGGTTGGTCCCGCTTTGAGCAGGGAGTTGGACTAGATGACCTCCTGAGGTCTCTTCCAACCTTAATATTCTATGACCAGGACAGCTAATTTTTTTAACACATAACTTTACCTGTTTTTAAACAAGACTTGGCAGCTAGTGAAATCCATGTTAGTTAAAAGGTGTGAACTAACATGCTGTCAAGGTTCCTCCCCCACTCTGAACTCTAGGGTACAGATGTGGGGACCTGCATGAAAAACCTCCTAAGCTTATCTTTACCAGCTTAGGTCAAAACTTCCCCAAGGTACAAAATATTCCACCCGTCCTTGGATTGGCCGCTACCACCGCCAAACTAATACTGGTTACTGGGGAAGAGCTGTTTGGATGCGTCTTTCCCCCCAAAATACTTCCCAAAACCTTGCACCCCACTTCCTGGACAAGGTTTGGTAAAAAGCCTCACCAATTTGCCTAGGTGACTACAGACCCAGACCCTTGGATCTTAAGAACAATGAACAATCCTCCCAACACTTGCACCCCCCCTTTCCTGGGAAATGTTGGATAAAAAGCCTCACCAATTTGCATAGGTGACCACAGACCCAAACCCTTGGATCTGAGAACAATGAAAAAGCATTCAGTTTTCTTACAAGAAGACTTTTAATAGAAATAGAAGTAAATAGAAGTAAAGAAATCCCCCCTGTAAAATCAGGATGGTAGATATCTTACAGGGTAATTGGATTCAAAAACAGAGAACCCCTCTAGGCAAAACCTTAAGTTACAAAAAAGATACACAGACAGAAATAGTTATTCTATTCAGCACAGTTCTTTTCTCAGCCATTTAAAGAAATCATAATCTAACACGTACCTAGCTAGATTACTTACTAAAAGTTCTAAGACCCCATTCCTGGTCTATCCCCGGCAGAAACCAGCATATAGACAGACACACAGACCCTTTGTTTCTCTCCCTCCTCCCAGCTTTTGAAAGTATCTTGTCTCCTCATTGGTCATTTTGGTCAGGTGTCAGCGAGGTTACCTTTAGCTTCTTAACCATTTACAGGTGAGAGGAGCTTTCCCCTGGCCAGGAGGGATTTCAAAGGGGTTTACCCTTCCCTTTATATTTATGACACATGCTTTAAAACATAACCTATTATCCTAGTTTAGACTTGGCACCATAGTTTCAGGTCAGGGAGAGATCATCAGTGCTACTCCTTCAGTGCTCTTAGGCCTTGTCTTCCTAGGGAAACCAAATGTAAATATGGCCAGAATAATTTTGCTGCTTCCCTCTCACTACCCCTACTTCCTGGCTCTCCCTTCCTCCAAGCATTGGCTTATAAGCCACATATAGTCATTTGTTCATTAATTCCTCTGAGTCTTCCTTAATTTGAAGTTAGTGTGAAAATGAAAGTAGACAACACTCTCATTTTACCAGTAAGCACTTAGCTAACTTTCCATTGGGCAAAGAGTTGTACAGAACCACTGCAGGGAACAGCTATCTGTTAAAGAAGACAGTCTTTACTAGTACATCTTCACTTTTGGCTGCAGAAGAGCATATATTCTAAGAAAATATGAATTTACAACTCTCTGTGTGCAAGTTAAAATTCTTAGGAAGCAGATGTAAATTACATGCTGCACATGAACAGAGATTTTTTTCACCTACACAATTTTCAATTAAAATGAATAATTAACATAGAAACCTTGGTATCACTTTATGCACACAAGTATCCTGAATTATATAGCTGCCTTTCGAAGAAGCACAACACACAACAATGCGGGACTGGCAGAAATGTGATTGATTTTTTTTAAATGAATATACATGGGGGGGGTGTTAAAAATTATTTTCATCTGCATTTCTTAAAGCAGTGGTTCTCAACCAGGAGGCCGGGGCTCCCTGGGGGGCTGTGAGCAGGTTTCAGGGGGGCCACCAATCATGGCAGGCATTAGACTCTCTAGGGCCCAGGGCAGAAAGCTAAAGTTCCACAGCAAGGAACTGCACCCTGGTGCCCTGAGCCCCACCACCCAAGTCTGAAGTTGAAGCCTGTAGGCAACTTAGCTTTGCAGTGCCCCCTATGATGTGGGGCCTGTGTCACAGGTGTTGTGACACAGGTGGGCCATAGAGTTTTAATTGCATGTTGGGGGCGGGAGGGCCTCAGAAAGAAAAATGTTGAGAACCTCTGTCTTAAACAATGAAAGATGGGCAATAAACAGAGAGATATAAGGAAACTGCTGTGCCATAGAAAGATAGAGATGTTTGATAAAAAGAAGATTTAACACAGATCCTTCCTTTAACTTTCAGCCTTCCTTTTAGAGTCCAATATTTTATACTTATTTTGGTGGGGGTGACGGCTTAGGTAGAGAGGAATCTTGAAACGGGTGAAGCCCACATGTACTGTACA
The DNA here is from genome assembly GCF_965140285.1 of Lepidochelys kempii. Classification (NCBI taxonomy): domain Eukaryota; kingdom Metazoa; phylum Chordata; order Testudines; family Cheloniidae; genus Lepidochelys; species Lepidochelys kempii. Next base: position 184,396,701 of record NC_136380.1, read on the forward strand.
ACCAAATGATGGCTAGTTGATGCCAAGCTTGTTTGATCTCCTCAGTTTAGTAAATGATGCACTCAGATTATTTAAAAAAGGAAGAGACTGGTATCTGGCTAGCATACCTCAGTGTTTTTGTTCAGTCTGCCAAACTAAACTGCAGGAAATATATGCTCTTTACTTTGACAAGGATCTGGCATGTCTGTTGATAATAAAATGTGCACTTCTGTTGACACTGATCATAATTAGTTTGCTATGAACTGACATCCCAACTCTTTGACAAGAGTTGTGTCTGATGCTAATCATTGTTGGGTACATTCTCTCTTACACTGTCATCAAATAATAGCACTTTGATGCCTTAGTAACACATTAGTAAACAAATTTCAACTTCAGGATTATTCATCCTTAGAGGGAGAAGATGTTTCCTTAGGTGACCTTTGTTTATGTTGCATATAACAGTAGTTGGCACTTAGGGAGTTATGTATCACCAGAGGATCCCAAAGCTTTCAAAGATGCTGCTGCATTAAATGTGGTTATGACTGTGCACTGCACTTGTAGCAGCTCCTGGAAGCATTCTGCGGTGGAGAATGCAGATAGGCACAATGCTACACGTGAACCTATAGAACCACCCACAGGTATTTCAACTGACATTTGTTTCACTATTTGCTTCCCCTCAATGGGGGCCTTGCATAATCAGCCTGTGTGGGATGCGGGTAGGCCCAGGACATGTCTATATTCCAAAAATGCTGCCTTTGGAGTATGTAGTCCCACTATCAGCCACATGAAAACATCTCCTAGGATTTGCAGTAGGCATGTTAAATAGTATAATTGTCACTCATTACACCCATAACTCAGTGTGGAAAATAAAGTGTGGGGGGAGGAGGTAGCACAGAAAGATAGACACAAAATAACACCAACAGACAGTGAAGATGTACCAGTGTCCCCAGCAGACCACCACCTTGCATTGTGTGGGTTTTATAATTTTTAGTTTATAGAAAGCTGCCATTTTTATTGCAGGGGTCTAGGTCAATGGGTTTTGTTTTATTTTTATTTTTCCCAAACCCAGACAACTTTAGCTGTTAACCTTGAACAATGAAGAGTTCAGAGTTGGAAGTTTTCAGTGTGCATTGTAAAGCAGTACTTTGGTTTAGTGATTTTTAGGTCTTTTCCAGAGTTTTAGGATAACTGTTCACAGGCCTTTCATGAGTTTGAGCTTTTCACATAGGTTCGATCACTTGGTTTCATAGTCACAGTAGTTGCTGACATCTCATGCAGTTTTGTATCAAGAAGCCATTTGTTAACACACACAGTCTGGGCAGTTCTCATTCTTCATTAAGGCACATGGCCAGATGTTTTGGGCTAAATAAGTTTGGCCAAGAATTTCAGAAATGACTAGTGATTTGAGTGCCCAACTTTAAGACCCCTTAAAGGGGCCTGATTTTCAGAGGGTGTTACTCAGCACTTTCTGAGAAACAAGGCTCTTTAATGTTTTTAGCTCTAAGGTTCTCCAGTTGAGGCATTGAGCATAATTCTTTTTGTGCACTGCTTAAAAGATAAGAAGTAAAGCAGAGCAGGTTTATTAAATATATCTTGGGAAAATATTTTTTTTGTAAATGAAATATGTAACAGTATGTGTATTCATTATAATAAATTCATAGAATTACTTCCACTTCTACCATTTATTCTTTCATCAGGACCTGGTGAGAAATACTTGGAAATATTAAGAGAGCAAATAAACATTTTGTAGCAATGGTAGTGAAGTCTAAGAGTTTGCATTATTTTGTGTTGAAGTATGGGTGTTTGCACAAATTAAATCCCCTAGCTCTGCAGCTAGCTATATTGAGAATGAAGTTGATTCACTGAAATATGATGAGGTGAAGAAGTGGTTATGGTGATATTGCTAACATTGCTTCTTTATGTAGCTTCATTTTATGTACACTAGTAATTTTTTTTTCTTTTTGGATGACAGTTATCACAAGAAACAGCAAATACATGGCTATTTTAATTGTTTATTTTTTTAAATTTACATGCCAAACATATGCAATAGATGATATTGTGGATATTGATTGTAAATAGTTTTTCTTGGATTTCAGAAAAGTGTAAAAGATTAAACTGAGTTCTGAGCCTAATTTTTTACTCAGATGTAACAGTAGCCCAGGGGTGGGCAAACTTTTTGGCCCGCAACATTAGGGTTGCGGAACTGTATGGAGGGCCGGGTATGGAAGGCTGTGCCTTCCCAAACAGCTTGGCCCCCTCCCCCTGACTGCCCCCCTCAGAAATTCCGACCCAACCAAACCCTCCCGCTCCTTGTCCCCTGCCCCAACCCCTATCGACACCCCCGTCCCCTGACAGGCCCTCCCATGTCTATCCAACCCCCCTGTCCCCTGGCTGCCCCTGGGACTCCTGCCTGCCCCCTTACCATGCAGCTCAGAACAGGAGGAGCTCGCCGCCTGGCAGGAGCAGCAGGCCAGAGTGCTGGCGGTGCAGCAAGCTGAGGCTGTGGGGGAGGGGGGACTGCAGGGGAGGGGCCGGGGGCTGGCCTCCCCCGGCCGGGAGCCCAAGGGCAGGGCAGGATGGTCCCGCAGGCCAGATGTAGCCTGCGGGCTGTAGTTTACCCATCTCTGCAGTAGCCCCTACTCAGCAGATACTGACCCTTGTTTAAATGACCTTGGGTAACCCTGGACCAGCTCATGTTGGTAGCGCCAGGAGATAAAGATTGATCAGTTTCCAGAATTCTTGTATCTTTTACACAATGTCAGAAGTAAATTAAATCTTTCACAAAAAGAGAGAAAATGAGGCCATATTAATTTTTCATTCTGGAAGGAACCCTGATAGAGAAGTGGAAGAAGTCATTGCAACTCTTGCAAATTTTTCTGAGAACAATTGGTGTAGAAGAGAAATTTGAGAGGGTAGAATCATGCGAACTACCATGGGAGGCAGGTCCAGAGGCACCGGAGATCAACACTGCATTTCAATGGGCCATGAAGGACACTGAAGACTGATAGACAAATATTTTGAAAAATCAAGAAAACTGTGAACCATGTCACTTAGGAAAGGCAATTTTCTTTGAGAGAAAGTAGCTGCTGGGTGAAACCATTGATCTTTATGTTGCATAACTACTTAATAAAACAGTCGTATGAACCGAACAATTAATGGATGGGTGGGGTAGATACTGAATTATTTGTAGTATGAGGCGCTACTGTGCCAAAGACAGGTTTCATAGTAACAGCCGTGTTAGTCTGTATTCGCAAAAAGAAAAGGAGTACTTGTGGCACCTTAGAGACTAACCAATTTATTTGAGCATAAGCTTTCGTGAATAATTGCTGTGAGAAATTGACTTGACATTCACAGGGCTAGTAAAAACTGTGCTTCCCAAACAAAAGTGCTAAGAAGAGGTTGAAGAAGAATTGAAATGTGCAGTTAAAAATGCAAATACAAAGGTAGCATCCAAGGGTAAAGAAATGGCAGAGATGAGATTTATTTGCCATATATGTGGAGACAATAACATCATCTTCAAGGATGTCCAGCACAGGAGGTGTGGTACAATACAGTTTAATAAATAAATGAAATACATTCATGACCATTCAGCAGGAAGACAAAACTCTGATCATGATGCCAGAACAGAGTTATTTGTGTTCATTTAATTAATTCACCAAGCAAGGTTCTACAACAGATTGGTTTGTAGTACTGGAAACAAATGAACTAAACATGAATTTCAAAATATATACTCAGTGGAAGTGGAATACAGTGTAATCACAGCAATCATATACATAATGATTGGGGACTGCCTGTTAAAAGAGAACTATATTTGTTTCAAATAGCCATTACAAAATAAGCCTATGTGGCAAAATCACACTGCATATCTTTGTAAGGCTAGATATCACACAGTTTGAAACAGTCGAACAGGAATTCCATATATATGTTTTGGATGAAAAGCAGTCTGCAAAAACAGATGATTAGACACTTGTATAATTGGACTACCAAACTAAATGCAAAGGACATTTTTAAAAAATATGAGATTTATCAAACTGGCCTACATTCGTATTACAGTCTTTGCATGCTTGCACGTGTTCATTCCACTTTAGGGGGGTCTGCGCACCAGCGAACTGGAGACAGAAGTTTTTCCCATAGTGGTACCTGTTGGGGTGGTGTGTGGGCCCTCCTCCCATTCTTGCTGCTAGCCTAACGGGTAGTGCTGCCCTTCAGTTCCTTATGACTGTTCATGATTGGTTGTCTGAGCAAGTGCAGGCTCCTCATGCTTTTTTGCCTTACTTTATATATATATATATATATAATATATATATATATATATATATAAAATAGTATTTTTTAAAAAAAGTTCTAGTTAAATAATGGTACTCGTTTTCTGTTCTGTTTGGTTTTCTTGTTTCCATTGCATTTTGGCTTGGAGACAAGGCATGCTGAAGTCGCCAGGCTTCACATGCTATTCTGGTTGCAATAAGTTGATGCAAGTCAGTGATTCCATTCTAGTTGCTTGAAGTGTCTGAGTGAGAGACATGTTAGGCATAAGTGCCCATTTGCAGAGGATTTTAAACCTATACTAAGAAGCTGGGAGAAGTTTGGCTTCAACATGGAGGCGGCATTGCATCCCCACTATATACCCAGCTGTTCAGTTTGCAAGAACTCTGACATGTCACTTTCCCACTGTTGCTGGACTTTGTGGCTTCCCCACAATGAAGGGAACCAAGCCATGTGTACACTACTGGCTAAATCAGCTGTGCTGTGATTGATGCAATGATGTAGATTTAGCGAGTCTGGTGAAGACATGTTAAGTCAATGGGAGAGTGTCTCCTGTCTACATAGTGTGGTGTAGACACTGCTGTAAGTCGACCTAAGTTACATCAACTTCAGTTATGTAATTTGTGTAACTTAGATCAACTTACATCGTTATTGTAGACCAGCCCCAAGACAGAAGACTATGCTCTCTATCCCCTGTGCTGGGTAAGCATCAGAAGAAGTCCAGCACTTTAGCCTCTTCACCCCACAATGAGCTGTCATCTTAGAGGGCTAGATACTGGTCAGATGCTCATAAAAAGTTGAGTTCTAAGGCTAGAGTAGCCTCAGAGAGGTGCTCTCTGGTACCACACTCTAGCAATTAGAGTTCTCATCTTCAGCACCTTATGGTGTACCCTCGAGACTGACTCCATTGCCTTGTCCTTCTGCTACACCAACTTCTCTAGTGCAGATTGCACCGATGACACCTGAGGCATGTGTGTCCGTCAGTACCACACTCACCTCTGAAGGAGGAGTCTGTAACTGCTACCACGGCAGTCACACAGGTACTTACTATGACAACTGCTTTGATACTGACACGTAAGTACCACCACCAACAGACTTTCTCTCAATGCTTCTGTTCAGTGCTTCTGTTCACCAGGCCAAGCATTTGGTACTATCTGCAGGGAAACCCCAGATAATTTCATTAGTACAGTCCACTTCATGTTTGCTCCAGTTCCATTTTGCCTACCTCTCCACCAGGTACTGCACTGCCTTGGCACTCAGTCAATTCATCAGATGACTTGAAATGGGTTCCTATAGATCGCAATCCTACTCCAGAAGAGCTGGAGTATCTCCATGATCTTCACTATACAAATATAGCTCTCAGTAGCAGAACTCTTATGGAAGTAGGTTGAAAGAGAAACTGTTCTGTAGTTGTGCTCCACTTCCATGTGAGATGAAGTCCAAGATAATCCTCACCATGCTAGTGGACATCTTACATTCATCAGGTCCTACTATGGTGGCTCTGCCTATTAATGAGATGATTTTGGAACCTACTAAAATTATTTTCCAGACCCCCGTCTTTAGCACCCACTGGTAAAAGAACTAAAAAGTATCAAGTGATGATACAAGGACATGAATATCTTCACTCACATCCTGGCCAGAGTCTTTGGTGGTGGTGGCTGTGAATGAGAAGTCAAGACAAGGATGGGTTAAATCTACTTCCAAAAATAAGGAAACAAAAATGATTTATTTGGGAGAGGGGATTCTTCTTCTTTGGGTTTACAGTTTAGAAATGTGAACTGTCAGGTGTTGCTCACTAGGTATGACTATACAAACTGGGACTCAGGGTCTAAATTTCAAGACCAGGTACTAGATGGTGCTGAGGAGGCGTTTAGGGCCTTCATTTATAAAGGCCCTAAATTCTATAGTCCTCTCTGGAGGCTGCTTTGGATGAGACAGACTCAGTGGCTCAAGTGATGGTAAGAGCTGCCACTATGAGTCGTACTGCTTGGCTGCAGGCATCAGGCATACCTGTAGAAATGCAACAAACGATAGAGGACTTGTCTTTTGATAGCACTAATTTTATTTTTGAGCAAGACAGATGAGACTTTACACTCTTTAAAGACTCTAGGGTGCTCTAAAGTCTCTGGGTTTTTATACCTGAGATTTTGGCAACAGCTTCTCCCATTTCCTTAGGGCTTGGCCCCATATAACTTCAAACTGGGGGGGTTAAGCACACTAGAATTGAGATATACCCTGCAATTCTCTTCTTTTCCCCCCTTTTTAGGGACTACTCTCAGGAGACAGAACTGATTCAAGAAGTTCAAACTCGGATGCAGTTAGGAGCCAGAGAAGAAGTGCCTCCTCAACATTGGAGGATGACATTTTATTCCCTTTATATTTTCTCATTCCAGAATCCAAGGGATGCCTCAGACCTATTTCAAACCTTCAAAATCTTCCCACTACATGGAAAAGATAAAGTTTTGCATAGTTACACTGTCTTCTATTATTCCTTCCCTATCTCAAAATGACTGGTTCACTGCCCTAAACTTAAAGAATGCATTCTTCCATTTGGCTATACATCAGTGTCACAGGAAGTTCTTATGTTTTTTCATAGAAAATGTTCATTATCCTAGTCCCTCGTGTCCCGGTTCACGGTTCTTTCATTTGGTCCGTCCTTGGCTCTCTGAGCTTTCACATAACATTGATGGCAGCAGAACTCTGGAAGGCCAGAGTTCACATGGACCCATATCTAGATGATTGGTTGGCCCCTGGACGTTCCAGCCAGCAGGAAAAGAAGGTGTTGGGGTATTCCATTCCTTGGGTATGCTGATCAACAAAGACAAATCAGCTTTTGCCTCCCTGTACAAAAGATCAAATGTATAGGATCTTTTACTCTAAGTTCTTTACTCTAAGTCAGGGAGAGCTTACTTGTGTCAAGCCAGGCTTCAAGCAATCTATGACCTTTGCAAAGAATTCCAGGTTTATTCCCGTACAAAAGTAAAGAACTGCTTGAAATTTTGGGACACCATGTAGCTTGCACATATGTAGCTCAGCATGCAAGACTTCACCTCAGTCATACAGAGCTGGTTGAAGTCTATCAGTCATCCCTCTTGTTATCTGCTACACATGTCGAAAAATGTATCTGCAGCTGTTCTGTCCTCTCTAGATTGTTGGATGGACTCTGCTAATGTATGCAACAGGGTCTCCTTTGCTTCACCTCTGTCTTCTTTGGCTCTAGTCACAGATGCATCATGGCTCAGCTGGGATGTTCACCTAGGGAACTTTTCAGACTCAGGGTCTCTGGTCAGATCAGAACCTCTCTCTCCACATCAGTGTTAGGAAGCCTTGTGCTGTTCATCTGGCCTATTGGGTGTTTCTTCCCCACATTGTGGGCTATTCCACACAAATACTCACAGATAGCAAGGTGGCAACGTTTTAATCTCAACAAACAACAAGGGGCCAGGTCAGACCCCTTTTGCCAGGAGGTGGAATTTCTGCATCAAGAACAATTTCACTCATAGCATCTCATCTCCCTGGATCTCAGAAATTGCTAGCAGAATATCTTGGCAGCCTATCAGCAGAGATCACAAATGGTCCCTCAGGCCCAACGTCCATTTTTTAGATTTGTGAAACAACATAGTTGGAACTGTTCACCACCTATCAGAACAGAAAATGTCACCATCTATATGGTGCTGAGTGTGCTGGCAAAACTCAGGCAAGATCATGTTATTTCAATTTTGATAGCACCCCACTTGGCCTTGTCAAAATTGGTTTGTTGACCTGTTGAACTTCTCTCTTTGGGATTTAGTTCCCTTCCCTCAGGACTCAAATATAATTTCACATGACCAGACTCTGCATCCCAATTCTTTCAGCCCGCGCCAGACTGCCTGGATGCTCAGTGGTTGGATCATCAGGAATCTGCCTGTTCCACAGTGGTGTGGAATGTTCTTTTCTTTTGAATAGCAGGAAGTCCTCTACCAGATACCCTTATCTTTTGAAGTGAAAGATGTCTTCTGTATGGTCCCAACAGAAAAATATATCTCTCCTTATATTTTCTTTTAGTTTTATTCTGGATTATCTGTTTTACCTAAAGGAGAAACTCCTTTCAATCAAGTCATTGGGAGTTCACCGGTCTCCTATCTTGGCATTTCAATCCTCTGTAGATTACAGATTGGTGTTCTCCAACCCTGTGATCAGATTCTTAAAAGGTTTGGACAGACTTATCCCACCAGTTAAAGATCCAGCTCCATCTGGGATTTAAACTTGATTTCCCCCTGGCCACCTGCTCATCTCCTCTCTCGAAGAAAGTAGCATTTTTAATAACTATCACTTAGGCAAGGAGGGTTGCTGAACTCCAAGCGTTGATGGATGAGCCCGCCTTTTTAAACAAGGAACAGGTTGCCTTGCCTCCACACCCCAAATTTCTTACTGAGGTGGTTTCAGATTTTCTTATGAATCAGGCAATATACTTGCCAATCTTCTATCTGAAACCTCTTTCTTTCTCTCAAAGATGAAGGAAAGACTCCCTAATTTAGACATTATCTGTTTTACTTGAACAGGACCAAAGAGTTTTTTGATTATTTCCTTTGCAGAAAGGATGAAAGGGAAACCTGTTTACCAGATGTTTTCTTCCTAGATATCCTCCTGTATTCATCTGTTACAACATTTATGAGGATCCTCTACTTTAAAGGTTTAGCACACTCTACAAGTGCTCAAGCTTTCCTGGTTCATGTCCCATCAGTGACAACTTCAGGATGGCCACTTGGTCTTCAGTTAATATGTTCACTGCTCATTATATTAACAGTCCTTGTTAATATAGACTCAGATACCCTCCTCCATCTGTAATGGCTTATTAAGTCACCTAAAATGGAATGGACACGTGTAAGCACTCTAAGAAAAAACAGTTGCACACTTATTTCATAACGTCTATTCTTTGAGATGTATCTCACCTCTCCATTCAATGACCTACCCTTCTTCCCTTCTGTATTGGAGTTTCCACAAACACTGGCTATTGATGCAAAGGAACTGAAGGGTGTTGAAGCAGCTCTGCTCCTTATACTTATGGCTAGTAACACCAGCATATGCTGTCCTGACAGCTACTGCTATAGGAAAAAGTTCTCTGGCTCTGCTGCACTGGCACACAGATGCCTAAAGTGGAATGGACACATGCCACACATGTCGAACAGCGGTTACAAAACAGATGTGTAACTATTTTATACTTCAAATGGATACAGATCCCAGAATGTCACCAAAATATATGCATTGTGTAAATTCCCATTAGCACTGAGAAATAATGTAAAAATTGAACTTTACTGGATGGTAAAATTACATGGTACTGATCCAATTCAAATTCCGGATGACTGGATTACAGTAAAGTGGTCATATTAAAATCAAACAAGTTAGACTTTTATAGATCAAAAAGATTTGAATAAGGTGATGAACATGAACAGTACACTATGAGAACAGTTGACTGGTCATATCTAGACTTCAAAATATGATGATTTTCCATTTTGAATGGAAGCCAAGGATTTTTCCAGGTCCAGCTCAGAAAAGGAAGTGCTAAACTCCCTCCTAGCTCCCTTTTATGGTAGAAACATGCTTGAGGGACTTCCATTCATGATTGCCTCAGCACCTGATGTGTAACAAATCATTGTGTCTTGGAACTTTAAGGATCTGTGTGCGATTTAAGTAATTGTTGATCTGCTGATATGGGGAAAATACTTAACACCATGAGAGACTGTGGAATGTTCTGTAAGCCAAAGACATAACCTAAAATTGAATAGAAGCAAGTGCCAAATGAGGCTGAATGAAATAGGATACATTCTCTAGGAGAGAAGTTTTGAACAGACCCAAGAAATGTGGAGGCAAGTATGAAATTAGAAAAAAAAACCCACAAAACAAGGAGGTGTTAGTGATTTGTGGGCACGTTAATATATCTAAGAAAATTCACCCATAGTCCATAATCTACCACTATTACTTCGTAAGTGCTCCATTCAGAATGCTGTTGAGGGGGGAAATGCAGATTGGCATGAGGATGACTGACGAGAAAAACGTTGGATTTTTTTTAAAAAGGACTTTTAGAAAACAAATTGTAATGAAGCAATTTCAGATTTAAGAAGACCCTAATGTTGGATTAAATTGTGTACAACTACTGTTACATTCCCCATTCCTGCACCTCTGTTTAACTGCTGGAGCTTGGGCCAGAGCTGCCTCTTTTTTTTTTTTTTTTTTTTTAAGACTTACCCTGTGTAATCATTTCTGTATATCTACACTGGAATGAAAGACCAGCAACATGGCTGCAGCTGGCTCAAGCCAGCTCACTCTGTCTCGCAAGACTCAGGCTATGGGGGCTAAAAATTGATGTGTAGGTGTTTGGGCTCAAGCTGGATCCTGGGCTCTGGGATCCTCCTCCTCTCCGAGTTCCCAGAGCTTCAGCTCTAGCCTGAGACTGAATGACTACACAGCAATTTTGTAGCCCCACAAGCTCAAGTCAGCTGACACGGACCCGATGCAGGTGTTTAATTGCTGTGTAGACTTACCCACAGAATCAGTCCCTGGGCTGTTGTATTCCAAACTCCAAAACTGGGTTTTAGTAACAGCTTCCAGTCAACTTCGAAGAGCAAGTACCACCTAATTACGTAATAAACAAGTATTTATATTTCATACAACCGAAAACATCTTAAATGTCCTTCCAAAAACTTTTTAATAACTTCTAAAGCAACTTCTAGGTAGTCAGTCTATTAATCTTTGTTCCTGTACAGACTTTTGTGTTCATTCATGGAATGAACACAATGGAACACAATGGAACACAATGGAATCTGCATTATCATGCTAAAATCTTACATTTCTGGACTCTAGTGTACACACAAACATTCTTTCCCCTTTGATTTTCCTTTTCAGATTTCTCAGTGTGTTTTGGGACCTAAAATTTAGTGTGTGTCATCTGGATTCTTCAGAGCGATAATGAAACTGTGTAGTGTCTTAGTCCAAATTCAGACAGTCCTGTCTTGGTTAAAACATGGTTGTGCAGCATTGTTGACAGATAATTGTTCCAGGAAAAGTCCTGTCTCAGTTGTACTGTGTCAGATGAGCATGTCAGAACTTGGTTGCACTTACCATGGTGCTATCTGTAATGCGGCCTTTCCACCCAACTCTGCCCCATGGAAATGAGGCACATCTCCTGTTGAGAACAAGGAGAGTTGCACAGTGCATGTTTAAATGTTTAATGCTTCCCTCAGAGACATTTTTACTTCAGTTAAAAAAAAAATCACATGTTCAAATTTCAGTCACTAGAGAAATAATAGAGAAAAGAATAGCTTGCACTGATTGTAGGTTTTGTTTGCTGTTTTGAATAATTGAATTTTTATCCTTAACAATTTAATCATGTTAGAAATGGGTGCAAATACTGCAATCTCTTAATAGACGAAGGTTGCTGAGGAAAAACCTGAAACAGTCACAATCTATTTCTTTTAACAGTATGATGAAAAGTTTTCTTATACAGTTACTACAATGATGGTATGAAAATGAAAGATAGGGGCTGAGAAGAGTAAAGAATTGTTCTTTTGAGTAGAACCATGGGGAATTTCTGGAAGATTTACAGCTGTATTGGCTCATTGCTTAATCAGATGGCAGAAAGATGTTCTCTGTGTGTGTTCTTTTCTCCTAATGAAAAAGACTATTAGTCTATACCAAGCTGTATATTTAAAGTCTTTTCTCTGAGTAGCTGGCAAAACAGGTTTAACCCATTTTTGGGTGCTCTACATGTGTCCCTTACTTACAGGTGACAGAGTTGGTAACATGTTCTAGATCATTTTTGGTTTTTAGAGGAACAGCATATATTACCTTCATTTCACTAAGGCATATGTGTATTAAGGGAGCCACTAGTGCAGTTTTAGAGAACCACAAAATAATCCTACCTCATGCTCTCCTAATCCTAATCTATACCTCAAATAGCATGGACTGGTTTGCAAAGATTCTGAGGGCTTGGGTTCCATTGACTTTGTTTTTCCAGAAATCACTTCCACTTCATCTCCCCACAATTCTTTATGCTGGTCTGATGCCTCCTGGTCTATTCCTAGTATTTAATTTTCCTGCTATCTTTCAACTGAGTTACATCTGAAACAAACTTTCCTTTCTTCATCTGTCTCTTGCTTACGTTGCTTCTTCTATAGAAATGCCCAATTTAATGCTGTTTTGCTGTGCTGAAATTGATCTTCAGTCACTTGAGTGCATCATCATAGCTGAGGGAAGTGGAAGCTTTGAATTCGCTCATCCTGATTTACATTTGGTTTGCTGCTCCCATGACTTGTAAGCCAAGAAAGCTTTGAATTTCTATTTGAGATATCATGATCTGCTCCCATTCAGTAGTATTTTATTAAAGAACAAAAGAAACCTAACTGTGATTGGCTTCTTCACAGCCCAGAGGGTTCCCAGTTGCACTGTGGGTGTATCAGTAGTATCAATTGTAGGTCAAATTATTGTTCTTCATTCACAGTTCTTCATTCACATTTGAGTATTTTGCTGTCTCACCACTTCTATAAACTTCTGTTGTTGCATCTGCCCACATGTCATCAAGATGGTCTGCAGTCTCAACCTTCACTTGAAGATCTCTTTGCTTCTGGATACTGTAACAGCAATGACCATGAAAAATGCTCCTTTCAATTAAAATTATCATTTATAATCTAAAGTAAATTTCAAAACAAAACATTGAAACACTTCATTTTGTCCTTTATCAAAAAGTTTCGATTCACTTTTTTTTTTTTTTAAGAACAAAATTTTGTGGAACTTGTCAGAATTGACAAATCAGCAGTATCCAATGGAAAACCCTTCCATTGGAAATTTTCTGACCAGCTCTATTCAGAACATGTCTGTCTACGTGCACAGACTACATAATGCTCAATTCTCTGCTTGGATTCTCCTTTTGAATACCAGGTTAAAGTCAAGGTTTTTTTCTTCTCTTCAAAGCAGTCCACAGTCTTTTGAAGTTATATGGAGAATCACCTTGCCATCCCACGACAGTTATGTTCTACGGGAGCAATGGAGCTCAACTTCAAGAGTCAGACTTCAGGAGTCTCAGTAACTGGCCTGCAAATGTGGAACTCACTCCTTGGAAAGATAATGATGAGTATGAACCTTAGCACGTTTACAGCAAAGTGGGATCAGAGTGGTCCATTTTTCCAAACTAGTCTTTCCATAGTAATGGGGAGGTAGCTTTATACAGTAGAGAGGTTGCAGGTCTGGACACATAGATTCTATTCCTGACTCTGCCACGGACCCACTAGGTGACCTCTGGCAAGTCACTTTACCTCTCTTTGCCTCTATCAGGAAGATGAGGCTCATCAATCATGGCAGACAGTCCACTTAGAATTTCAAACCAAGAAGGTTAGTGCTAGCCAGGTCATAAGTAAAAGTTGTGTCAGTCACATATGCTCTATGGGTGTGCACCGCTGATCCTGGCTACCGGGACAAGGCAAAGGTGAAAAAAGCAAGCAAGTCTTTCCACAATAATATCCATATTAAACATCAGACAAACACAACCTCATACAATAAACAGTGGCCAGTCCCTGTAGACAGAATGTTGATCTAGTGCAGTGGTTCTCAAACTTTTGTACTGGTGACCCCCTGCCTCTGAGTGCAACCCCCCTAATAAATTAAAAACACTTTTAAATATATTTAACACCATTATAAATACTGGAGGTAAAGTGGGGTTTGGGGTGGAAGCTTGCGACCCCCCCCCATGTAATAACCTTGCGACCCCCCCCCCGAGGGATCCTGACCCCCAGTTTGAGAATCCCTGATAGTGGTTAGGGTTCTAGCCTATGATTTGGGAATTTGGGGGTCAATTCTGTGCTCCATCAGAGATTCACTATGTGAGTTTGGGCTAGTTACTTAGTCTCTCTGTTCCTTAATTCCCCATCTGTAAAATAAGGATAATAGCACTTCCTTATCTGTGAGAATAAATACATTAGAGAGAGTGAGGTGCTCAGATAGTAGGGCCTTGTAAGTAACTTAGATAAAAGGGAAACACAAGAGAGAAATCTTAGGCCTTGTCTACACTATGGGGGAGATTGATCTAAGTTATGCAACTTCAGCTATGTGAATAACGTAGCTGAAGTAGACATACTTCAATCTACTTACTGCGGGGTCCACACTACACGATTGCATTTCTCCTTCAGGTGGAGTATAGGAGTTAACAGGAAAGCGCTTTGTGGTCAATTTAGCAGGTCTTCACTAGACCCGCTAAATGGACTGCCGATGCATTGATCACCACGTGTTGCACTTCTGGTAAGTGTAGACAAGGCCTTAGTGTTTACACTTTCTAATTTTGGGACATTAGATTGCAATAAGAAAAGGAGTACTTGTGGCACCTTAGAGGCTAACAAATTTATTTGAGCATAAGCTTTCATGATGGGTGCCATCTAAGAAAGTAGAGGGACAAAATTCACCAGAATTATACAAAATTTTTGAGCAGATGAGGTTCTCTCAAAATCTTACTCCATTTATGAGATTGTCTGTGGAAACAAACAATGTCAGATGTTGGCAAATGTGCAAAAGCTAAGGAGCCAAAGGGTGATGCAAAAAAGATGTTGCTTGAAGCCACCCAGCAGCAGCAGATGAGCACCCTAATGTGCAGAATAGGGAGCCAAAGTAGGATGATGTCACATGGAATTATATGCCATATCCCAGTTTAAACATGGAACTTGCAGAGGCTAAGAGGAGAAAGTGGAAGTGGAGCCCCTCTGCACGCACATAGCTGTGGTGTGAGAACAGTTATTTCCCTCCTGTGCTAAAACCAGATGGAGAATCCCCCATACTTCCTGGCTGGTGAATTGAGATTTCTCCAGAAAGGTGAATCTGGAGCAAGAACAGCAAATAGGAGATGCTGTAGAGTATTAGAGATTCCGTGCCATTTCTACCAGTGAGTGGAGCAGAAGCAGCACCTGCTCGAAAGAGGAGTGTCCCTGCATCTAAAGAGAGTCGCCCCTTCCCTCTAGCAGGAGAGAGTAAAAGTGAGGTCTTCAAAAAGAGAGAAAGATGATCCACGCAGCCAGCTCACTCCCTTTCTCCCACCCTCCAGTGCAACACACACACACACACACAGTATATAAAATGCATGATGATTTTGCATGCATATATATATATATATATATATATATATACATATACATTTGAATTGTCTTAATCTTCTAAAATGCTGAGGATTGGACTGAGTTTTTCAAACTTTCAAGGGAAATGCCCTCCCCCCTTCATCCAAAAATTCCTCTGTTTTGCCTAGTGTTTTATTTGTTTAAAAATACTCATCTTGTTCTTATAGCAATATTTATTCTATTTATGAGTAGAAATTGAGGAGCTGGGGTGCAGAGTCTCAAAGACATTACCCTCCTGAGCTCTGCACAACATCTCTTCTCCCAACCCCACCCACACTTTTGTTTGTCTGGCTCTGACCCTGCTAAGGGGACATAATGGAAAACCTTTGCAGATAGATTTCTTTCTCTTGTCCCCATTTTCTGCCCTGGCCTGCAGCCTGTCTCCACAAGATGATGCAATGCCATATCAATACATGGTGTTGAGACCAATGATGACAGCCTTGGGCTCCGTCTGCTATCTCGTTATACTATAGCCATTTGTTCCCAAGATGCTACATAAGAAGTCAGAAAAGCTAATACAGTTCAAATTAGTTCATGATGTTTCCCAGTTTTTTAAGCCTCAGTGAGTTTAGGCTCATCTCCAGATCAATGTGCCCTACCGTGTATATTATTTCTTTTTCAAAAATGAGAATTTATTGTCCATAAAATGTCAGTCTTATTGTTTGAAGAATTCAGGAAACTGTTCATCTGTGATACACAAAACATATTGACAACATCATTGCTAACTTGTTATGAAGGAAGTTAAGCATTGCACATGAAATCTATCAGTGCATCACAGCTTATTGACAAAATGTTTTTTCATCAGTCACAAATAAACCCATTTCATTGACAAATGCAATTCCTCTCTTTCTCTCTGCTAGCAGATACAAATATCCTGCAACCACACTCTGCGCTCTCCGTCAGGAAGGAGAAAAGCAAAGGGAAAGAGTAAAAGGACGTGTGAAAATGTACACGTGCGATTTATGTGACTGGTAATTCATTCCAATAGGAGAAGAGAAGTTCACCTGTTGGTGCTGGTTCTGACTGCTTCTCCTTTCTGTTAGCTGGTAGCAATAATTGGAAATGTTTAATGTCAAACTGATCAAGGCCCAGTAGATCAGATTCTTCCTTCAAGAGATGATAGAGGAAGTCAGGATGGATTTGTTGTTTTAAAATGTTGAAATTACTGTGTTTTGAGTGCAGTATGATAAAAAGGGCCTTGAATCTCACAATACAGTCATGCCATAAAGGAGATCTATTTGGAAAGATTTAATGGGCCTGGAATAGAGGATAATAGACATGGAATTGGAGTCATTTATGTTGCGTGGTGAAGAAGATTATCCCCACTGCTGCATGGTTCAAAATGAATAGACATATTCAAATCCTTTTCCGCAAGCCACATAGTGTCAATGTGTTAATTTCAGAGGGTAGGTTTTTTTTAAAACCTTAAAGTTTGTGTTAGAAGCAACCCAATTTTAATATACATTCTAGAACAGCTAAATGGTCCAAGAAAGATTTTCTGTATGATCAAGAACAAAAATCACTACCAAGTTTGCCTCAGAATCGGTTGTTAAGGTAAATATATAATTGTAGTTGCCTGATAAAAATAGTGTTTATGTATAACTGGACACAAACAGACCTCGCATAAGCAGGTGTTGACCTCCCTAGAGTTGCATCTGCTTATATGACAGGTTTCAGAGTAGCAGCTGTGTTAGTCTGTATCCGCAAAAAGAAAAGGAGGACTTGTGGTACCTTAGTCTCTAAGGTGCCACAAGTCCTCCTTTTCTATCTGCTTATGTGGGGACTGAATTTGACCCAGTGTCTCCAGGTGTTAATGAAGCCCTGCAACAGATAATGAGGAAAAATATAAAGCTTCTGTGCAACCCAAGAGGGAGTATACTTTATTGATGGGAATCGCCATTAAAAGGAATATAGCCTATAATGCAAGATTGTATAACCAGCTAAGTTTTGAAAGGGTTATTCAGAATTTAGGATTCTATGCTCACTAAAACAAAAGGGGAAAAAGTGATACTACTTTATTGATCAGGTTTAAATTTCATAATAGACTAGAGGACAACATTATGGATTAAATGTTCATTTTAATGATGTAAACTGTCTCTGCAAGAAAAATGGGCATTTTGGGCCATGTAAGGGCAAGCATTTTTATGAAAAGAAGTAGAGCTGAAATACTGTTCAAGTAATGAGACTCTCCCACTGCTAAAAATTCCTTGGAGGAAAAATGTGCTAAAGGAGAAAGTCAACATCATTAGAACAGACTAACTTGTTACTGTATGCTTAAAAACAATGCCTGGGTTTATGAAAACGTGAAATAAATACATACAGAAATCTTCCTTAGGCATGTCAGTAACATCTGATTGCTGCTCTTTGGAATGCAGTGATGTGCTTTGGCAGTCGGTTTTGACATACTGTGAACTAGAGACAGGTAGATCTTTTATTAGAACAGGAAGTTGAATGTAAAAGCATTGAAATGAATTATGGAAAGCTTTTATTTTTCATCTAAGGAAAACATTTTTGCTAGGATACAGAATAACATGTCAATCAGATTATTCGGCAGCCATGCTGTCTCTGGCTGTAGTCTCATTATATCTCATAAATTGAGCAGCATTGTGCTTGTTTGGTACGTGGATGGAAGACTTGTGAGGAAAACCAAAGTTGCTGCATAAGTTGTGTTGATTTAGTTGATGATTTGGCACTCTTCCTTTTGAATTAATTTTGATCCAAGGTCCCTGCATGGAGACACTAGAAATTCAGGGGTTTTTTTTAATGAATTGTTTAAAACTGAGGTCCTGACTGATCATTAAAGATAATTTACATTGTGGTCCTGGACAAAATCTAATTGGGATATTACATTTTCCTTATCAAATATAACTTACTCTCCCTACCTCTAATTTCTGTTGGCTACAGAAGTCAGTTTCTTCAAGTGTTTGTGCACATATATATTCCACAGCACCCAGTGTTACTCGAGCCGGAGATTTGGTCAGCAGTACCTGCCAGGGCATATGCCCTGACCATTCTCATGCCTCCAACTGAGGGCATAAAGGGCAGAGCCTCTGACCCCCTCTGAGTTCCTTCTCTCAGCTCATGGCTAGGAGTCGGAGGGGCAGTGAAACTTAGTGCTCACTGTTTTTTCTTGCTTATCAGTAGTTTTTTCCCTTGTATAACTAGTTAGTAGTTAGCATAGTCATTAGTGTATAGTTAGCTAGTGCTAGTTTTATAGTGTTTCCTTTGTTCACCTCTTTAGGGGATCCTTCTGTTTTGTTCCTGGGGTGGTATTCTGGAACCATCATAGTTATGCATAAATCCTGAAGTTTTAAAAACTGCTTGTCTTTTGATGCAGTCACGATTACTAATGACAGGCATGGTTAATGCCTCTAACCGTTTAAATGAAGAGCATGCTATGGATAAATTTCTTATTTGCAAGTCTTTTTCTAAGACAATACACAAATCTAGAGAGGGCCATCTGAGTGAGTACCTCATGTCCAGATCACCACCACTGACCAATACCATCTACATTGACGCACACAAAATCAGTACTGATGACTCCAATTCCGATCACTTTGGTTCAGGTGAAACCTATCACCGCTCCTTTGGTATGATGACCCCAGGACCATGGCATCAACATCTTCACAATTGGTGCTGATAACTATGGCATGGCTGTTCTCTGTATCATTGAATCTCCCAAGCATTTCTGGTAGCCAGAGACAGTGGACTGCTGCTACCAGGCTGCAGGGTCACTAGTAGTGGCATCAGCAAATAAAAGAACCAGACGGGGGAATTTCAAATCTACCCTAAGGACAAGAAGCCAAAGATGTTTTTGTTTGGAAGGACAGCTTATTCTAAATCTGGCTTTCAAATGATGATTGTGTGCTATCAGGCCCTGTTGTCAAAATATGACTTTATTAACTGGGATTTGCTGAACAAGTTGGCAGAGAAATTGCCTCAGGATATAAGAGGAATTTAAACCCATCATAGCTGAAGACCAATTTTTAGACAAGACATAGCTGCAGGCAGCTCTTGACACTGCAGACTGCTCTCACCATGCAGAAATTTTCCTGTTTCCACACCTCAGGCATACCTAGGGAAGTTCAGAATACATTTGGAGACTTCCCCTTTGAGTGGTGCAGTCTCTTTAATGGAAAACCTTTTGAGTCTTTGCACTTCCTTAAAGACTCAAGATCATCATTAAGATTGTTAGGCGTTTATACTCCAGTCCCAAGAGAAGGCATATAGGCCTCAACAGTACTATCAGTCCTCCTTTCAACCTACACAGGCTGACCTCTCCAGAAAGTTGCACAAGTTTCTGTGAGGAAAGCCTTCCGTTCTGGCTCCAACAAGCTTGGCACAATAGCTTTCAGCTGCTGTCTCCATCCAAGGCCCAGATTCTAGATATTTTTGAGTACCTATTAAAGTAAACAGGTCTTTCTACAAATTCCATAAAAATCCACCTTCTGACCAATTCTGCCATTCAACCTGTGTTTCATGGACTTCTGTTTCCTCCTGTCTCATGGTGGGGAGATTTCTGAAAAGCCTCATAGGTTCTCTTACTCAATTGCAAACCCCTATCTCCCCCAGGGACCTTAATTTAGCATTGTCAGGACTTCCACTTGAACCATTGGCTTTCTGTTCTTTCTTCCATTTGTCAGCTAAGACAGCCTATCTAATTGTAATAACATCAGCAAGGAGAGTGGGAGAGATTCAAGCTTTAATGACAGGGACTCCATATACAATATTTTACAAGTGAGGCCTTAAACCTTGTCCTGGAAGTTTTTATTGAAAGAGGTCTCAGAATGTCACCTAAAATGAGGTAATTTGTTTACCGATATTGTTTCCAAAATTGCATGCTCAGAGATGAGGAGAGGCAGTAATGTAATTGAGGGCAAATAGAATTTACCCACTTCCCACTTTGGGAAGTATGGATGTTAGGGTTTTTTTTTTGTTTGTTTGTTTTTGTTTTTTTAAATCACTACACCACTATGGGGAGGTGAGACTTGATGGATGTTCTCAGGGCACTCTCATTTTTCACAGGCAGGACAAAACAACTTAGATCCTTACCAAGATGCTTTTCAGGTTACACAGAGAGAATGAGAGGCCAGGTGGTATCAGCACAATACATTTCCAATTGAATATCTGCCTGCATCAGGACATGTGATGACTTGGCAAAGGTGAGATCATCAACAAGTTGCACATTCTGCTACACCTCAAGCTACCTCACTGGCCTTTCTTTGTAACGTTACAATTATAGACATTTAGAAAGCACCAGCTTGATCTTTGGTATGCATAGGGTGACCAGATGTCCCAATTTTACAGGGACAGTCCTGATATTTGGGGCTTTTTCTTATTTAGGCTCCGATTACCCCCCCACCCTCTGTCCCGATTTTTCATACTTGCTGTATGGTCACCCTAGGTATGCACATTCACTCAACATTTTACCATCATAGTTGAAGCATACAGACCCAATGCAAACTTTGGAAAGTTGGTGCTCTACTCACTGCTTAAGAAGGTTCCAAGTTCCCACCACCAAAGAAATACTGTCTGGGAGTCCCAGCAATGGAATACATATGTGCACAACCACTCGAAGTAGTGAATGGTTACTTGGCTACAGAAGAAGAAATGGTTACTTACCTGTACAACAACTGTGGTTATTCAAGACATGTTGTGCACATATATATTCCATGGACACCTTCCATATATTCTACCATCTCTTTCTGCTATTGCAGAGTCTACTAACATCAGGATTTTGGTGGTTAAGGAAGTGATTAGGGATCAGGGCAGCTCCACCCTGCCTTGGTCAGAGACATGGGGATACTCCGGGCACATGCACCGCCCCGACAGTCATTGCTGACAAAGTCTCTGTTTCAAGTGTCCTGGGCATGTACATATCAACAGTGGAATATTTATGTTCACAACACATCTTCAAGAATCCCAGTTACTGTACAGGTGTTTCTTTTTGGTCAGAGCTGTTGTGTAGTGTAGCTCTGTGCTTTGTAAAGATTATGAATTTCACTCGAGGTGGTTACATTTCAGTGAAGGGTGAAGTGATCCTTGTACAGTGTTTTTTTTTTTTTAGTCAATGAAATTAGCTGAGTAGTTTGGAATCTTTTCTGATGAAAGGTGTTATATAATAGTTTTCGTTATACCCCTAGTAAACTTCATTATTTTTATTTTAACAATTTTTTAAAAAAACCAATACAATGGTATCTGAGATCATTGCATAAAAATGATGTATAGCTACATTTTGAATTTTACTGCCTACTAAGCTCAGCACAGACAGGCCCCTCACCTGATCATTTACAACCTGAAAATGTTAGAAGAAGAATCTATCTGGCAATCGTGTTAGATTAAATAATGTTTGATCACGAGGTCTGTGTCTTGCATCACGATCTGAAAGTCCATAATCTCTGAGATATTAAATGCTTGCCTAAGGCACAGAGGCACTGGGTGTCAGAGCCTAGGTAAGAAATCAGGCGTTCCTGGCTTATGATGGCCCGATAGACACAGTTTTCTCCTCAATGACAGTAAGTAATTAATAGTAGTAAAAGTTATAATAATAACTTAACAATGGTATATTGTCTTTGAATGATGAATGTGTTTGTATACAAGATGCAGGAATCTCTCATAAAGTTTCTACATTAAGATCTATTTTTATAACAAACAGTTTAGATGGCATGTCAGTCCTTTTGTCTTTGGGGGTAATGACTTGAATCTTATTCTGAAAGTGTCACCCAGAGAGTAATTATCTTCGTGTTACTATTCAAAAACAGAGTTTGGTTGATTTCTTTTAACTTGACAGCCATGTGTCTTTGGTTCAATAAATGTTATCAGGCATTCTTTGGATGCTCCTATTGCATCAACTTTAATTAGTTTTTGATTGCTATTAATTTCACAGCTTTTTCTCTTTAATAAATTGCATCAAAATGGTTTAGTTTTTGTTGCAGCAAGTTTAATTAGTTTTGTACTTTGCTTACTCGATTTTTCTTGCTCTTTTTTGAAGAAATTACTCCACAACTTCATACTCTGAAGATACCCATGAGTCATAGATTCTGATGCTGATGATTAAAAGAGCATATGGATGTTCTGAATATTGAACACTTGTGACAAGTGCTCATGGGACAACACGTCTGTGTGTTCAGACTACATAACCCAAATGTGGGTCACCTCAGCAATGGTCTTGGCATAATAGAATAACTAACACTTTTGGCTCGCTTTGTAAGACCGTTAAGGGTTGGGGTTTTATTTATTTATTTATTTTGGGGGAGGCTCTCTCCCATGCCCTCTCTTCAGGTTTCCCCACTGTTAGTGGAAGAATGGCATTCCTCATTACCAGCAATGTCTGTAACTCTCTGTGGACCCAGTGGTCATTTAATCCAGAGTTTTTCCAAATGGGTTGTGGGTTCATTGTAGATGGATGTTGACCATGGTGTGGAGGGCTGGAGAGCAAGCCCACCCTGAACTAACTCTGCAATGGCATCTCCTATCTTGGGACTGGCCCTGGCTCTTCACTCTGAGCATTGTGTCCTGGCGCACAGGGTTCCAGCCCCACTCTCATTTGGCCTAGCCACCACCTGTCAAGATGGAACAGTGGCAGGGACAAAATTGAGTGCTGCCCCCTGCACCAGGTTACAATGTCTGGAATGGAGAGCTGGACTGAGCCCCATGGGACAGGAGCAGCTGCTGTAGGGTGGGTGACCTCATTCTCTAAGCTTCCCTCCCCAGGTCCTCACTCCTGCACTGTGCAGAATTGGGGTCACTTTGCTGCGGTGGGTGCTGCTGTGGGTGGTCAGCACCCCCTTAGTGGGGTGATGAGGAGCAGAAGGAAGATGTTGGCTATAATTTGTGCCCCTCCCCCCATGAATTTGGACCCTGGGGGGTCTCAAAAAAAAAAGGAATAATGCAGTTGGTGGGTGTAACCGTGCCTTTGTGGGTCACAACTAAGAATACCAAATTCAGGACAAAGAAATAAGGCAGACACACCCCAAACTGGAGGCTAATCCCCCATAGTAGGATATACCAAACCAGCAACAAAAGTAAACTTCTGTTTCACCACACAAGAAGTCATAAAAGAGGTTTACTTAGGCATTCCAGTCCTTGTATTACCACTGAAAACACCAGTCTTAGAGATGAGTGGTTCTTTAAAACCAATCTCTTCAAATAAAAGGTTTCAGAGTAGCAGCCATGTTAGTCTGTATCTGCAAAAAGAAAAGGAGGACTTGTGGCACCTTAAAGACTAACAAATTTATTTGAGCATAAGCTTTCGTGAGCTACAGCTCACTTCATTGGCTGTTGCTCACGAAAGCTTATGCTCAGATAAATTTGTTAGTCTCTAAGGTGCCACAAGTCCTCCTTTTCTTCTTTCAAATAAAAGGTTCTTCTAATCCCAAAAGACCACCACGCACCCAGGTCAATATATAACTTAGATCTTACGCAAAAATCACACTGATGCCAATCCTTTAGCTAAAATCTAAAGGTTAGTTCATAGAAAGAAAGACAGGAGAGAGTTAAAATTGGTTAAAGGACTCAAATACATACAATAATTGCAATGTTCTTGGCTCAGGCTTGTAGCAGTGATGGAATAAACTGCTGGCTTGATAAGTCTCTGGTTGCTTCCAAATCATTGGAAGGTCCTGAGTCCCTTGGTTAGAATTCTCCCATTAGTATAACTCCAGAGGTTTGAGCAGGAAAGAGGCTGGAGCAGGATAGAGGCAAAATGGAGGGGTTTCCAGGGCCTTTTATAGCTTCTGCCATGGGGAGGGAAACCCGTTGTTTTAAACAAAGCCCTCAGCATAGCTAGTGGAAAATTTCAGGTAAAAGATGGGAGTTTGGAGTCACATGGGCAAGTCACCTGTCCATCCCCGATTTCGCTTAGTCATAGCAGGAAGTCATTACTTATACTTCAGATGGAACTTCCACAGAAAAGTCCATTCAGTTTAGATGGGTGTCTCCCATGGTCCATTGTGAGTTTAGTGTTCTTTAATGGGCCATTCTATTTGAATAGTTCCTTCAAGATGTGCCTGCTAAATACCTTGTGGCTGTTAACCCTGGAGCAAACATTTGTAATACAGCTATAGAGTCAATACTCATAACTTCAAATACAAAAATGATATATGCATTCAAATAGCATACTCCTATCCAACAAATCATAATCTTTCCACTGACATCTTACATGCCACATTTTATACAAGATTTGTTTCAAATATATAACAGTGGTTGCAATAATTATCTGTATGGTTATATTTTAATCAGATAATGTCACAGTGAGTCACCTTACTAAAACATTTGGGAACTACTGCTCTAATCAACTTCCACACTCATAGGATTCCTGTGGGACTCAGGATTTTAATAGTGTTTCAGGAACTCATCACAGAATTGCAAGAGATGGGTTGTCAGTAGTCCTTCCTTCCCTGGTAAGAGTTTCCATTAATGGGGTGTTTATGGAGGTGGGCAGTCAGAAGCCAAGACAGAGGAAATGGTCAGGGAAATGGAGAATATTAGATTTCTGAAACAATGTTCCAGGCAGAATAATAACTCTCAGTACAATACATTAAGGAGGAAATAGGAGGTTCTATCATGCAACATATTATGCAGAGGAGAAAGCTGAATTTGTACTTAAGGCACTGGACTAGGACTCTGGAGATCTGGATTCAGTTCCCAGTTCTGCTAGAGAAGAAAGTCACTTAAGGTAAAATTTGGAAAAGTGCCTACGTAACTTAGGAGCTTGAGTTCCATTGACATTCAATGATCCTGAGGGCCAGATTTTCAAAGGTAGTTAGGCAGCTACAGATACAGCTTGTCAAGGTTCCTCCCCCACTCTGAACTCTAGGGTACAGATGTGGGGACCTGCATGAAAAACCTCCTAAGCTTATCTTTACCAGCTTAGGTCAAAACTTCCCCAAGGTACAAAATATTACACCCGTTATCCTTGGACTGGCCGCTACCACCACCAAACTAATACTGATTACTGGGGAAGAGCTGTTTGGACGCGTCTTTCCCCCAAAATACTTCCCAAAACCCTGCACCCCACTTCCTGGACAAGGTTTGGTAAAAAGCCTCACCAATTTGCCTAGGTGACTACAGACCCAGACCCTTGGATCTTAAGAACAATGAACAATCCTCCCAACACTTGCACCCCCCTTTTCCTGGGAAATGTTGGATAAAAAGCCTCACCAATTTGCATAGGTGACCACAGACCCAAACCCTTGGATCTGAGAACAATGAAAAAACATTCAGTTTTTTACAAGACGACTTTTAATAAAAAATAGAAGTAAATAGAAATAAAGAAATCCCCCCTGTAAAATCAGGATGGTAGATATCTTACAGGGTAATTAGATTCAAAAACATAGAGAACCCCTCTAGGCAAAACCTTAAGTTACAAAAAAGATACACAGACAGAAATAGTTATTCTATTCAGCACAATTCTTTTCTCAGCCATTTAAAGAAATCATAATCTAACACATACCTAGCTAGTTTACTTACTAAAAGTTCTAAGACTCCATTCCTGTTCTGTCCCTGGCAAGAGCAGCATACAGACAGACACAGACCCTTTGTTTCTCTCCCTCCTCCCAGCTTTTGAAAGTATCTTGTCTCCTCATTGGTCATTTTGGTCAGGTGCCAGCGAGGTTACCTTTAGCTTCTTAACCCTTTACAGGTGAGAGGAGCTTTCCTCTGGCCAGGAGGGATTTCAAAGGGGTTTACCCTTCCCTTTATTTTTATGACACAGCTAGTTGAATTTTCAAAAGCACCAAAGCAGTTAAGCACCTAACTCCCATTGACATGTGAGGAAGTAGACTCTCACCTGCCCAGGTTCTTTTGAAAATCCCACTAGGTGCCTGGCTGCATCTTTAGCCACCTAAATATCTTTGAAAATTTCACCCTTAGACACCTAAGTTTCTTTTGAAATCAGAATTTAGGAGCCCAAGTTACATAAGCACTTTTGAAAATACCTTTAACCTCTCTGATTCTGTTCCCTTTCTCTCATCCTTTCTCTGAATTATCTATTGAGCTTGTAAGCTCTTTCGGGAAGGAACTGTCTCTTACTATGTGTGCATATGATGGCTGTCACAGTGGGGCCCTGAGCTTGGATGGAGATTTTAGGTGCTACTATATCATTCAAGACTATTTGATCTAGACTTTGTTGAAGACATCGCTCTCATCACTGAAGATGCCAATGGACTACAAAAATGGACAAACCAAGTAAAAAAGTAATGGAGAAAATAGGTTTGAGATACAATGCAAAGAAATGTAAAGTCATGTTAATGGGGACTACAGGGACAGAAATCAAAATTGAAGAAGAGAAACTGGAGAAGGCGCACAATTTTACGTATCTTGGAAGTAGCATCAGCCAAGTTGGTACTAGTTCTGAGGAAATAACAACAACAATTGGGAAGGCAAACGCTGCATTTGGAAGACTCAAAAACATCTCCCTCAAGACAAAACTGAATGTGTACAAAGCAATTGTTATCGCCATCACAACATATAGCAATGAGATATGGCAACTTACCAAGAAAGATACACAACGATGGATGCATTTCATCACAAAGGTCTGAGAAGAATATTCGGAATAATGTATAGAGATAAGAAGATGAATGAAGATGTCAGAAAAATTACTGGACATGGCACCCTCTCACAAATCTACAAAAGAGGGCATCAGTGGCTGGGGCATGTGCTGAGAATGGAAAAAGAATGCTAACCAAATACTGCCCTTGAATGGAAGCCAGAAAACGCAAGAAGAAAGAGAGGAAGACTGAAAATAATATGGAAATGAACAGTTCTGAACGATATCAAGCACCTCAACATGAAATGGGAAGATTTGGAGAGAAGGATAGTTTACAGGCAAGGATGGCAAATATGGGTAGCCCAATGGGCAGCAAAGCATGGGATGGACTAAGCTAATAGCATAAATATTAAATTATAATTAGTATTCTCCTGACAACTGACTTTAAAGCTACTTTAGCTTATGGAAGTGGAAAACCCATATAATGAAACAGTTCTAATATAACAAGTGTTCAAGGCCATTTGGAATGTAGTTTCTGTTGTATAGTTATATCACTGCTAAAGTGTCTGTCTTGATATAGACAACATCTTGTAAGTAGTAAGCCATTGACGGGTGCTTTATGCATTCTGTATGGAGATTTTTCAATAATCTTAATATAAAGTTGTTTGTAGTACAGTAGTTCCCAAAGGCCCCAGTCAGGCTCCATTGTAGATACACACAGGAAGACACTATCCTGTTCTGCAGGGTTTGTAGAATAAGAGGACATAAATAAGAATATGGAGGATAGGGGGGAAGGATACAAGCAAAATTATAACTAGATTTTACAATATTGCTACTAATCTGGAAGTCCAAAAAAAATCACCAGGAAATTGATGCATCATTATCAGGACCATTATGATTAATGCCCATCATGTATTACTCCAGAAATTTGAAGGAAAAGTTGTTGTAGGGTATCCCACGTAGCTATCCTCTCAAGGGTCCCACACAAGAGGATTGATCAGAATATATCATTGTGAGTTCGTAAATTGTTATCGGTATACAAGAATAATAATATAGAAGAACAATATGTGAGTGAGAGGCCAGTGTGATGGGTAAAATAAAACATTATGTTTGGATTCAAGTTATGGTTATCTGATTATTTCTAACCAACTTCACTGAAAGTTGCCCTTCTAGGCCAATACACCTCTTACTTTCTCAAAGACTGGGAGAGGAAGTGACCTCTTCATCTGGCCACTTCTATTCAAAATACGTTAAAGTTTCCAGGCACTCATATCCCTCCTCTATAAGCCTTTGTCATAAATATAAAGGGAAGGGTAAACCTCTTTGAAATCCCTCCTGGCCAGGGGAAAGCTCCTCTCACCTGTAAAGGGTTAAGAAGCTAAAGGTAACCTCGCTGGCACCTGACCAAAATGACCAATGAGGAGACAAGATACTTTCAAAAGCTGGGAGGAGGGAGAGAAACAAAGGGTCTGTGTGTCTGGCTATATGCTAGTTTTCTGCCGGGGATAGACCAGGAATGGAGTCTTAGAACTTCTAGTAAGTAATCTAGCTAGGTAAGTGTTAGATTATGATTTCTTTAAATGGCTGAGAAAAGAATTGTGCTGAATAGAATAACTATTTCTGTCTGTGTATCTTTTTTGTAACTTAAGGTTTTGCCTAGAGGGGTTCTCTATGTTTTTGAATCTAATTACCCTGTAAGATATCTACCATCCTGATTTTACAGGGGGGGATTTCTTTACTTCTATTTACTTCTATTTCTATTAAAAGTCTTCTTGTAAGAAAACTGAATGCTCTTTCATTGTTCTCAGATCCAAGGGTTTGGGTCTGTGGTCACCTATGCAAATTGGTGAGGCTTTTTATCCAACATTTCCCAGGAAAGGGGGGGTGCAAGTGTTGGGAGGATTGTTCATTGTTCTTAAGATCCAAGGGTCTGGGTCTGTAGTCACCTAGGCAAATTGGTGAGGCTTTTTACCAAACCTTGTCCAGGAAGTGGGGTGCAAGGTTTTGGGAAGTATTTTGGGGGGAAAGACGCGTCCAAACAGCTCTTCCCCAGTAACCAGTATTAGTTTGGCGGTGGTAGCGGCCAATCCAAGGACGACGGGTGTAATATTTTGTACCTTGGGGAAGTTTTGACCTAAGCTGGTAAAGATAAGCTTAGGAGGTTTTTTCATGCAGGTCCCCACATCTGTACCCTAGAGTTCAGAGTGGAGGAGGAACCTTGACAGCCTTAGTTTAAAACACCGTGACATCAGTTTTGTTGTCTTCTAAAATAAGAATGTAGTAAAGGTGCTTTCAGGTCTATTGTTAAGAGTACATTCCTGTCTGATGAAGTAGAAGGGCTTTATTTGCTTTCTTTCAGAAACTGTATAATGCCAATAGTCTCCCTTCTGAGTAATCCCCCTTCTAAATTTCAACATCTAGCAGACGTTTTACATTGCCACAGGGCATCTAAAGACTAGGGATAATCAAAAATGATATTTTCCATGAAAATTTTCAAATATTGATTTTTTTCATGCAAAATTTCAGATTTGTCTGTTTTTTCAATTAATCAAAACATTTCATTGAAAAAAGCTGAATTTTTTAGAACAAAATTAAAAATTTCAAAGAAAATATTTGGTTAATTTTAAAAAGGCATTTTTCAATGGACAAACTGTTCAGTGAAAATATTTCAACTACCTCTATTGGAGACTATTTAATTGTTCATTTATTAAGAACATGTTATATCTTCTTACTTTTATGGTCAGCTTCAGTAATTTGTTTTCAGGATGCTTCTGTTGATTCTCCATTTTAAATAGATCCAGTTTAGTTCAAGACTATCTCAAAGGTTCCTCTACCAAGAGAGTAAAGATTTCACATTGGTTATTATTAAGGCCACATTTATGTCATGGAAGTCCCGGAATCTGTGACTCTCAGACTTCAGGGACATTCTCTGCTTCAGCCTCAGGGGCTGCAGGACTCTGGAGCTGACAGTCAGTGGGGCCCTGGAAGGATTCCAGTGACAGTCAACAGCAGCAACAAGCACCAGGGGATCCCTGCAAAGTTCCAGCAACAGGTGACAGACTCCTGAGGGGGTCCTCCTCAGGGTTCCAGCGATGTGGGACAGTCGTGTGTGTGTGTGTCGGGGGGGAACCTCAGGCGAGTGTCTCGGGTGTCCTGTTTTCTCTTTGGGAAATGTGGTCACCCTGCAGCACCATGGGCAGAGGGGGAACCCCACAGCTCCCAGCCACCACTGTGGTGGGGAAACCATGGAGCCACAGCAGCAAAAGTCATAGACAGGTCACGGCTTCTGTGAATTTTTGTTCATTGCCTATGACTCATCCATAACTTTTACTAAAAATAACCATGACAAAAATCTTAGCTTTAGTTATTATATGTGGGATCTATTTATATTTATAAATACCCTCCCCCACCACAAACACCCCACAATTCCACAAATTTCCTTCAGACTTCTTGATACTGAGTCACTTCATAATAGGAGAACACTAACTTATTTCAGGTTTGCCACTGTTTCCTCATCCTTCACAAATATGTCTGTGATATTCTGCTCAGGACACCCAGAATTGTGAGCCACTGTGTTACCCATCTTCCTTCGCAAGAGCAAGAGCTTTGCTGCTGGTACATGTCAGCTCCCTGCCACCAGTCTGATCGCACGGCCAGCAAATTCTTCCAGACTCTGCCAGTCCAAACCTTGCCTTGCAAGTAACAATCAGTGAATCCCAGTTCCTGAGTTCCTCTGAGACATCCCCCGGCAGTGTCCTGTCCCTCTCGTTAGACATTCACAGAAATTATTAGATTAGCTGCCTCCTAGTGAAAGTTTCAGAAAATTTCCAGAGTTTCGCTGCCTGTTAGGCTGTTAGGTTACTTGAGGACTCACAGTTCATTTTTATACACACCAGTGAGAGAGTTTGTTTATAAACATTCTTGTTTTATTAAAGAGCAGAGATTTCAGGGATACTAATTAAGAGAAACAAAATCAAACACACTTGTTAGTGACTAAAACTTAGCAAGCTACAATCTTTGGCTAAGTAATTTTTCTTTTTCACATAAAGTTACCAGCATTCCAGTCCTCCAGGCCAGGGGCCTTATGTTCACAGAATCAAAGTGATGGATAACTAAGATGTCTTCTTGCTCGCCTTATTACCCAAAATCATTGTATGTGCCTCAAGAGCCAGGAAGGATTCCCGGTGTGCTCACTAAGCTGTTGCTTGTTGGCTTGATAGCTTTGTTTACTGTATATTTAAATGTACTTTCATTGTCCTCTGCCTGTAATGAAGCTGTTCAAATAGGCAAATACGTTTTCCTGATAGTATGTACTGTCTCCAAAACACTTTTTAAGAACATATTTCCAGCACACACACACACAACTCTTTGTACACAATCCGTACATACATCATTTTGATGTATTTTCAGAGCCAGCGCATCGCCAGTTATGTTAATTTACGTGACTCATTTTAGATACATATTATGACAACAGTGTGGTAGGGGTAATGAATGGGTCAGGCCTGATACAAGTTACAGCATGGAGGGCTCTCTACCCCTGGCATTGAGGAGCGCCCAGGGTCCCAACCTATTTCCAAATCCCACAGTTAAAGTTAAGATTTTGTCATGGATATTTTTTGTAAAAGTCACAGACAGGTCGTGGGCAGTAAACAAAAATTCACAGAAGTCTATGACCTGTTCCTGACTTTTACTAAAAATACCTGCAGGGTTGGGGAGGGAACAAACAGTTGGGGGCTCACTGTCAGCCATTGTTCCAGCCCCACCACTGCTCCTGTAGTGAGGGGTGACTCTCGCTGCTCCATCCCTTGCCCCAGCCCTGGCCGCTGCTCCAGCTCTGCCACCGATCCTGCAGCAGGGGAAGACAGCTGCTCCAGCCCTGCTGCTCTGGCAAGGGGTAAAGCCAAAGAAGTCATGGAGGTCTGTTAAAGGCACAGAATCTGTGACCTCAGTAACAAAAATGTATCCTTACCCAAAGGATATAGTCTTTAAAGTAGAAAACTGTCACTCTGGAGATCTCAAATTTTACACTATAATTTAATTAGTATTTTTTAATTTCCAGAGTCCAAGAATATTTCCTGTTAGACTTCTTTCCTAGGAATGACAACACATTATTCATGGTATCACTTGGTCTGTGACCACCAATACTCATATGCAACAAGTGCTGAAGAAATCCAATGAATGGGAGTGAATTGCAGTGTAGAGATTCTTCCAGTACTAGCTAACAACTAGCCCCACAGAACAAGCAGGGAATAAACTCAACACTATGAACTCTACTTTTATAGTTCATTTTCCTTACTTGCAGTCACTTTAACTCCTGGTTATTAACACTCAAACTGCTCTAGTGTCACAAACAGATTGCTTAACAGAAGTATCTGCATAACAATCTCTTGAAAGTTGATAATTTCCATCTGTAACTTTTCACATCCCCACCACTGAAATTTACAGATTATTCTCAAACTGCTCATGTCCCTTTCAGACAGACACAGTTTTTTGTCGTTTTAAGTCAGAGGCATTTTTGCTGCATATTACATAAATTCTTTTTTGCTAGGGAAATCAAGAAAGAAGTTGGTAGTATTTTCTAAAATGGCCAGTTTGATAAATTTCCCATTTGAAATGCTCACTGTACTTTGCACGGTAATATGATATTTTGAAGCTTCTAGTTAGTATTATACCATAGATTTCTTTCTATAGGTGATGCACATGTTGAACTTATGTTCCCTTTCCAAAATTCACTGTGGAATTAACTATAGGAAAATATTTTGCCAAGGGAAAAAAAAATCAACATAATCTTCAAGCAGTCATGCTATGGAATTAATTGATATTATTGGAACAAATGAAGCTGCGGTGGAATGCTGAGGGCACAATGCTATTGTTGGCTCCACCCACCCCAAAAAAGCAAACAAGATTAAAAAAAGAGATCCAGTATTGTTTTTTCTTTATTTTTAGCTGGACGATACACATTCACAAGCATCAAATGTGCGTGCTATTTTGGGCAGATATCTTCATGTTTCTAAGACTAGAGAATTCAAGGATAAAAATAGGTCCTCCAAAACTCTAAGGAGTATATTAATAAAAATTGATAGTTTGTGTATATAATCAAGCAGCAGAAAAGCACAGGACTAGACCTACAAGGAACTCAAGTCTGATCTCTTTTCTCAGACCAGAAATAAACATGGAGCAATGGGCACATTAGAGATTGACCGCACCACATGTGAAGAGGGGGGAACATTGTCTGGGCTTTCTGAAGGAAAGCAGCAGTGCTTTATGGCAGCCGGGGGGAAGGAGGTCAGAAACTGCTGCAAAAGATGAGCTGTGGTCAGCTGTGCGGTGTCGACTCCCCCCTTCTTCGCCCCTCCCCACCCCCACCCCCCCGAAAGTGAGGTTGGAAGGCTATAAGGGTGCAAGCCCTAGGCATTGGATGCCCTTTTTCCACACAGCAGGCAAGGCAGCAGTTTCTGACTTCCTTTCCCTGCCTCCCTTGCCAGACAAACAGTTAACCTAAAAATCATGTACCAAAAAATTATTTACTTGCAGCAAAAGTTTTGCAGTAGGGACTGTTTCTCCTTTTGTTTGAACAGTACCAAGTATGATTGAAAAGCAGTCATGACAAGGGTCTTTGGATGTTACCAGAGTAAAATGCTATTATTTTCTTCACAAATACTGGCCCTTTTTAAACAACTACAGGAACAAAAATACAAATCCCTACATTTACAATATACCAATCCTTTCATAACAGGATTGTTCTATCCTTTGGCCAACAGAAAATAACAGGCTATAGTTAAGTATAGGTGTCTTTGTCTTGAGGCCTTAATTCTAGTAGTTGGTCTTAAGGATATGTCTACGCAGACCGTGGCAGTGAGCCTTCCAGCCTGGGGTTGACAGACTTGGCATAACAGGGCTTGTACTAATGCTCTAAAAATGGCTGTGCTTTGAAGTTGCAGCCCTGTCTGGAGCATCCCTCTCCCTAAGCTTCAGAGCCCAAACTCCAGCTGGAGGTGAAACTTTGAAATGCTGTCTATGCAGCTATTTTTAGAGTGCTGTCAGCAGCCCTGCTAGCTGGTCTGTCAACCCAGGACTGGAGGCTTGCTGCCCTAGGCTGTGTCGACATACAGTAACTAACAATACAAATTACCAGAGGATTTAGAATTGATGAATTATCCTCATTCCAAATGAACTTGGCAAGAATCTTTTAAATCTTTGTGCTTCAAATTATTTCCATTGTGTTCGTGTGAGGGTCATAACATGCCTTATGACTGTAAGTAAACACATGAATACAATGACAACAGATTTTACAAAACCAAAGCTTTGTGTTGTATGTATTTTCTGAAGGCCATTTCTAAGGTTACAGTGGCAGTTTTTTACTTTGATCAGTTGTAATATGTGTCATTTGTTTTGTTGTTTTTTCCCTTGCGCTTCTAAACCTTGGCATTATACAGTTTCCTCTTTCAAAAAGGATCAGAAAGATTTTCTAGGTTTTTATTTGTTATGGACATTTTTGACACTTTTTATTCCTTTCACTATCGACCCTTGATGAGTGTTGTGTCTGCAAATACTGTTGAAATAACTACCCTCATCTATTCTTTGATATGCTTTGGGTGGGCAAGTGCTTTAGGGTCAAATTATAGCTCATTCAACCAGAGCTGTGGTAACAACAATAGCCAGCCTAAGGCCAATCCTTGCCATTTAGATTTGCAGGGCTGCAATCTGTGATGACTTAGGGTTCTTACACTTTCACCAAACATTTATTGCTGCAGCACTGTATCTTATAAAAGAAAAAAAGCGACAACACCAAGTAAAGTTTAACTGAAAAGCTTCTGTGGCAACCCTTCACTAAATCAATGGTTTTCATTTCTTGATTAAGAATGCAATATTTCATTAGGTGATTGTTGTTAATTAATTATCTTTCAAAGCACTAAAATGTGCTAGGTACCTCAGAGAAACAAGTAATGTTATTCATACTCCAAAGAGCATGGAATCCAAATATGATACCACACACCAAGAGAAGGTCAGAACCAGACTATGACCCCAGAATAAAGCTGCAATGATCTGAGGGACCCTGCACCCACACAGTGACCTAATCAATTCACTGAGATTCTGTGTGAGCGCACAAGTCCACATAGTTGGAGTTCCTTGAAGGATCAAGGACTAAATGGGGAATAGGCAAGGCAAGACAAAGGTAAATAATAAATGACAATAATAAAAACCACATGGTTATTCAGAAAGAAACATATATATCTTGATGTGTGTTTTACGACGTTGACTGTAACTCCCCTTGCTCTTCTCATAGGTAAGACTACAGAGGTGAGGTTTAGGAGGGGTTAGAAGGATATGAGGAAGGTGCTGTGATGAACCGGTCTTGGGAGGACATTACAAGCATGAACAAATGTACAGAGATATTTGTGAGAGGAGATGAGCAGGATATTGAGAGAGGTGCCACTAGGGAAGTGGAAAAAGCAGGAAGGAATACAAAAGGAGATGAGATCAGACGGGGTCAGGACCTGTGCATTGTAGGGCATTAAAAGTAACAAAAAGACGTTCTGACTTGATGCATAACATAGTAGGGAACCAGGGAACTGAGTCAAAGTGGGTAGTGTTGTGGCTGAAGCTGGAGGAATGGTTTTGAATAGAGGGAGATGAAAAGTAGAGACTACAGTGGATCAAGAGGGGAGATGCTTAAAGCATGGATGAACGATGTGGCCGGCAGAACAGAGGGAAGAGCAGATTTTAAAATGTTGTTAAGGAAAAAGGCAACAGGATTTGCCAAAGCCAGATGTTACGGGAGAAGGGGGTAGGAGCAGGGGAGAGCAGAGGTGGAGGCTGGGTATATCTCTTCTATATTCAGTGAGCCATAGGTTGGGCTCCCATGGCTTTTCATGACTTGATTCAACACCCCCAGGGTGTTTAGATGATGGCAACCTATCCCTTAAAATTTGGTATTGAGGAAGATATGGACAGTATAGGGTTTTCTAAAGACTTACTTGTGGAAGTTGTGGATTCTGGGATCCTGTTCACCCTCTTGGTGGTCCCAGTAGGGTAGGCTGACCAGATAGCAAGTATGAAAAATCAGGATGGGGGTGAGGGGTAATAGGAGCCTATATAAGAAAAAGCCCCAAATATTGGGACTGTCCCTAAAAAATTGGGACATCTGGTCACCCTACAGTAGGGGAACCTGTAACTAGTGAACATGGCCCTACTTCGCTGTCTCCAAAGAAGCCAGCCTTGGAGGAGAAGATAGGATAAGTAGCCCTGTCTTGGGTTTTACCCTGGAAAGTGACAAGGCCAGGTGTGGTATGTGCTCCTTCACTGGGGTGCAGTAAGTGTAACATTTTCACTGGTATCTCCACCCCTACCTTTCACTTCCTTCTTTATTAAAGGGATTACTGAGTATCTGCTGTATTTTATTCTTGTGATATAGATTTTAAAGGGCAGGAAATGTTACCACAATCGATCAGTTAGTTCTGATGACAGCAGTTACACTGAGACATAGAAATGGTTAAAAGAAAACACTTTTTCCATTGCAGCCATGCAACTGTAACCTTTGTTAGTCTTCTTGAATGAAAACTGTAGTCATCTAGGCTGCTTTTGAATTTCCCCTGCCTTCAATTCTTTACTCTTTTGAATATTTTTTCTAAATGTTTTTAAGGGATTTGTCAAGGTTTGTTCCTCACTCTGAACTCTAGGGTACAGATGTGGGGACCTGCATGAAAGACCCCCTAACCTTATTTCTACCAGCTTAGGTTAAAACTTCCCCAAGGCACAAAGTCTTTGCCTTTGGATTAGGTAAAACGCTGCCACCAACAAGTGTTTTAGACAAAGAACAGGGAAAGGACCACTTGGAGTTCCTGTTTTGCCAAAATATCCTCCCAAGCCCTTACACCCCCTTTCCTGGGGAGGCTTGAGAATAAACAAGATGAGCACAACCCCCTTGGATTTTTAAGACTCAAAAAACCCAATCAGACTCTTAAAAATCAGAACTTTATTAGAAGAACTAAAAAAGATAAGAGAATAACTCTAAGATCAGAATGGAAGATAATCTTACAGGCAGTCAGATTCAAAACATAGAGAATCCCTCTCGGCAAAACCTTAAGTTACAAAAAGACACCAAAAAAAGGAATACACATTTCCTCCAGCACAGCGAATTTACAAGCCAAAACAAAGAAAACCTAACGCATTGTCTAGCTAGAATACTTACTCATTGGTCATTTTGGGTCAGGTGTCAGTGAGGTTACCTTCGCTTCTTAACCCTTTACAGGTGAAAGGATTTTGCCTCTGGCCAGGAGGGATTTTATAGCACTGTATAGAGAAAGGTGGTTACCCTTCCCTTTATATTTATGACAGGATTCATCTGTCTTTTCAAACTCAGCTTTACAATATTCCTAAGCTGCTTGACAGTAACTTTTGATTACCTTTAAAATATGTTATGATAAGTCTGTGTAGGTTTATGCTTCAGGGTATTTAAATGTCTGGTGTATTACTATACCTGCAGTCTGTTCTTTTACACAGCATCAGTATAAAATATTTGTTTTCTTTGTTTGTATTTTAGATATCCATTATTTTACACTGTAAACCTTTAATAAAACTGTAAGTATGTCACACAGCACTGGTGATCTTTCCCCTATTCAGTGTATTACATAAATCTCCCAGTACATTGCAGGATTGGACCCTTATATTCGCCACTTAACATACTCCTTGATCTCTCAATCCCCTCCCCTTTTTATCAGTGGAAGACAGACATCTCAAGACAAAACGCCCCAGTTATCTACGTGTGTTTACTTACACGCGCGTGCGCACACGCACACACACATGTGCATGTACATATATACACACACACACTCTCTCTCTCTTTCTCTCTGCACAACAGATAATGCTAGGTATTAATTGAATTATACAAGCCAAACTAAATAATGTCTTTAAATAAGTTTTCATAAATACAGACATTTACAAAGTCAAATGTTTACACATCTTGACAATAAGAAAAGTTATTAGGAGGGGGAAGCACAGATTATAAATAATCTACAGCAGAATTCTACAGTTAAATTTACAGTTTGAAAAATATTTAGGGTCAGATCCTTAGCTGTTTTTAAACAATACAGCTCCACTGAAGTATAGAACTAGAGCTACATTAATGTAAGTGACCTGAGGAACTGATGCTTCAACTCTCACTTGTCCCATAAAAAGAAAAAAAAAGACACACTTTTCTGCAGGTGAACGACGCTCTGATAGTGTGTCTGATGTGATTAGGCCCTATGATGGTGTCCCCTGAATAGATATGTGGACACAGTTGGCAATGGGCTTTGTTGCAAGGACAGGTTCCTGGGTTAGTGTTTTGTGCTGTGTGGTTGCTGGTGACTATTTGCTTCAGGTTGGGGAGCTGTCTGTAAGCAAGGACTGGCCTGTCCCCCAAGATTTGTGAGAGTGATGGGTCGCCTTCAGGATAGGTTGTAGATCCTTGATGATGCATTAGAGAGGTTTTAGTTGGGGGCTGAAGGTGATGGCTAGTGGCATTCTGTTGTTATCCTTGTTGGGCCTGTCCTGTAGTAGGTAACTTCTGGGAACTCTTCTGGCTCTGTCAATCTGTTTCTTCACTTCAGCAGGTGGGTATTGTAGTTGTAAGAATGCTTGATAGAGATCTTGTAGGTGTTTGTCTCTTTCTGAGGGGTTGGAGCAAATGCGGTTGTATCGTAGAGGTTGGCTGTAGACAATGGATTGTGTGGCGTGGTCTGGACGAAAGCTGGAGGCATGTAGGTAAGTATAGCGGTCAGTAGGTTTCCGGCATAGGGCGGTGTTTATGTGACCATCACTTATTAGCACTGTAATGTCCAGGAAGTGGATCTCTTGTGTGGACTGGTCCAGGCTGAGGTTGATGGTGGGATGGAAATTGTTGAAATCATGGTGGAATTCCTCAAGGGCTTCTTTTCCATGGGTCCAGAGGATGAAGATGTCATCAAATCCACCATGATTTCAACAGTTGTGAGACAGGCCACGTCAGCCACACTATCAGAGGTTCGTTCACCTGCACATCTACCAATGTGATATATGCCATCATGTGCCAGCAATGTCCCTCTGTCATGTATATTGGCCAAACAGGACAATCTCTACGTAAAAGAATAAATGGACACAAATCAGACGTCAAGAATTATAACATTCAAAAACCTGTTGGAGAACACTTCAATCTCTTTGGTCACTTGATTACAGGCCTAAAAGTGGCAATATTACAACAACAAAAACTTCAAAAACAGACTCCAACGAGAGACTGCTGAATTGGAATTGCAAACTGGACACCATTACATTAGGCTTGAATAAAGACTGGGAGTGGATGTGTCATTACACAAAGTGTAACTATTTCCCCATGTTTATTTTTCTCCCTAGTTCACATGTTCTTATCAACTGCTGGAAATGGCCCACCTTGATTATCACTGCAAAAGGTTATTTTTTTTCTCTCCTGCTGGTAATAGCTCACCTTACCTGATCACTCTTGTTACAGTGTGTATAGTAGCACCCAGTGTTTCATGTTCTCTGTGTATATAAAATCCTCCTACTGTATTTTCCACTGCATGCATCCGATGAAGTGAGCTGTAGCTCACGAAAGCTTATGCTCAAATAAATTTGTTAGTCTCTAAGGTGCCACAAGTACTCCTTTTCTATTCATGTTTCGTTAACCACACTCTTTCTAAAATCTAAGATTGGTTTTAAACATGTGGTTTTTCTTCCAGCATAAGTACATGGTTCCCCTACACAGCAACATTCTCCCAAGATGTGAATGAATATATATTTATATAAAACTATATAAGTATCCAATATCTGGATTTCATTATCATTTCTCAATTCATGCAGATAGTATAACTTTTATTTTCTTTAATGTAACGTCATTATCTGAGTTGGATTTAAAGACTAAAGGGAGGATTGTCATTGTGAGGTAAAGAAAATGAAAATAGATACCATTGTCCCTTTAAGAGAAAAGAGGAGAATAAAATTGAATAGATTGAAATGCACTAACAAAACCCAGCTAGTGGGTGCTAAGTAACTGACAAAAGCACTTGATTCCCAGGGCTAATTTAAGGCAGCATTTTCCGAAGTGTGGGACAAGCTCTCCTGGGCAAAAAGATTGGGAGGTACAGTAGATTGTTCAATTGTTCTCCAGAGTGTCACTTTTATTTAAAATTAAAAGTAAGTTAGTAAGTCTTCAGCTGTTAAGGTTGTGGCAAAGACCTAGGAAACATGATGTGAATGTAGCTGATGCAGCAGTGCCTGGCTCAGTGTGCAAAGAACCTGAAGCAATAGCTCTCTAAGGTGGGAATTGCCCCATTTATTTCAATAGGTTCTAATGGAGGTGCCCTAGATGATACTTTAAATGGCAACAATGTTAAAGATTTCTGCTCATCAAAACATAGTATAGGAAACCAGGTGTCATAGTGACCATCTACACAATTTGCTAAGTGTGTTAACTCATTTTGGGCAGGTCTTTTAAGTATACATGATAGGGGTGGGGGGCACAAGAAGTTTCATTGTTCTGACAGGGGGCTCAGGTTTCAAAATCCTCATCCTCTTGCAATCGCTCTTATTTAAGATAACAAGATTAATTTGGAAGCTAAACAACAACAAAACATATAACCAAACCTACATTTTTTTCCTGAACTCGTTCTGTTCAGGTTTCTCCTCGCAGGGACCTTCTGTCCATACTCCCAGTACCTTCTGCCTCAGAGAGGAACAGTCGGTCCTATTTTATACCCCTAGGTTAGAGTTAATAGAGCTTATCTTGTCTGAGTTCAACAAAAATAAATCTGAACCCCTGTGTAGCTCCTAACACCTAGCATTCTGTCAAGACTGACTATTAAAATGCTTGTAAATTTCACACAAGTAGAATGTGCCTTTTTATATCAATAACTTAGGGGGGCATTAAATTGAATAAAAGCTTCAAAATGAAAGTAATTCTTATAAATGTTTGTATATTTTGTGATTTACCAGTATATATTACTAAAGTTGGTACAATGAAGAACATAATTCAAAAAGGGGCTTTGAAAAATTTACCCCTAGATGTTTGAATTAGTTACTACAATTCTGTTCTTGCTTATCCTTGCTGAGTGCTTTCTATAGATCATTCCATTTATGTTATATCTCATTATTGATTTGATCACTGTTGTCACTTTCCAGATTAATGTGCACTGAAGGATGACATATATGTTTTAATAAGGACACATACCTATGTCCCTGTGGTTATGGAGTTTAGTGACTCAGTTATCACCTGAGGGTAGGGTTGTGGATTTTGTTTGTTTTTTAACTTTAATATCTTGAGTTTATCCCCAAATATTCATATTGGTGGAACTGCTCATGTGAGTAACACCAGTATGTGCAAGACTAGATGTAAATAGGCTAGTGTAGAGGGCCTCATCTTTTGGTGTTAAGTACCTCTCAAGATCAGGCACTTGGTACTTGGCCTTGATCAAACATGGAGGTTATTGTTTGGGTTTTTCGAAACTCCCAGTCTTTTCCATCTTGTAATAATCAACATTTAGAGAAAGTGCTGTCCTGTGATATGACTAATAATGATTTTTAAATTCTCAAAGGATATTCAAGACCTGACGTTAAAGGAGGCCTCCATTTCTAACTGTGCATAGAATTGCTTTTTTTCCTTGTTACTTTGTCATGTCTGTTTTGTTGGAAAACACAAAGATAAAGAGCTACGTTCTCAGTTGGTATAAATCAGCATCGCTCTACTGACTTTAGTGGAGCTATACTAACTTACACCAGCTGAGGATCTGACCCAGGGTGCATATTTTAGTGTCCGTTAACATTTAGTGTCTGTTAGTGTCAGTTAGCTACCTTAGGCTAAGCTAGCTACCATAGATTAAGGTAAGTCACATGACACTTTCAGGACTATATATATAGTGGTAAACCAGTTACACTAACATATATTTGTGACAAGCGTTTGGGATATACATTGATCCACACATTCTAGCTTTTTTTTTTTTTCAATACAAACAAATTCCAGTACTCCTTTATTCTGATTTCTAATAAAAACAATATACCTTCCCAGTCTGTAGGGACCTTTGACAATATTTTAAATCTCAACATAGAAAAAAGCAGCCTTCCCAAAACCTTAAAATATGAAAACCAGAAATAATAATAAAATTAAGCAATACAATACAAATACAAATGGATAGGCATCAACCCTCACTTCACCGCTCACACATCAATAGCCTGTGAAAATAGATAGGCCTTGTAAATTCCCTGAAAATCAGCAGACTTGACCAAGAGGGAGTGAATTCCACATCTGAAGGCCTTAATAGAGAACACCCTTCTTGCACCCCATTCTCTACTATACTGAGCAGACTCTAGCTTAGGCACCTCTGCTGACCCCAGCTGCAGTAGGATGACACAGGGAAAGATGTGTTCCCTTAACTGGACATGTCCCAGACCATTTAGTTTTGACCTATACAGCCTTAAAGTACATCTGGAAATCAACAGGCAGCCAGTGCAGATCCCAGGGCACTGGTTATGTGTATTCAGGAAAAAACATATTGTGGTTCTCCACCAGCATAAATTTCCAGATTGCTTTAAAGTGTAACCCAATGTAGAGTGTGTTGCAGTAATCTAGGGTTGTAATTTTTCGAAGGAGCCCAAGCTAGTTCGGTGTCCAAATTCCATTCTATTTCAATGGGATTTGGTTGCCTATCTCCCTTAACTCCTTTGAAAATCACCATTTTAATCTTAATTGCTACAGAATTATAGTAGCAAGCATCAGAGAGAAACAGTTGCAAACTCTGGGCCTCATGAAGATGAGAATAAGCCACCTTCCATAATAGAGCTGTATGATCTGCCAGAAAGAAAAAAAAAAAAAAAAGCCCCCAGATTGTGAGTCCCAGAAACAAGGGTGGCCGATAATCTGTTTTAAAGAAGCAGTTATAATCCTTGCCACATTTTCCAGTTGCTTCTCTCAATATACCAGGATTACCTCAACTTTCTCTCTGTTTAGCTTCATTATTAGGGCATGAATGAGGATTTGATATCTGCCAAACACTAGGTAAGGCATTGGGCGGCAGAAGCTGAGTCAGATGAAACAGAAAAATAGAACACAGTGTTGTCATCCTAAAACCACAGACAGTGCTTCCTTACTAACTCTCCTAATGGACCCATATACATGTTGAATGACAGCAGGGATGAGATGTAGCCATGCAGATCCCCACATCAAAGAGCACTTAAGGCAGAAGAGTAATTGCCCCCAAAGGACCTTCTAGCTGTCTTGGAAAAATAAAAGTGAAATCATCAAATGGTGGCACTTTGTAATCCTGCTAGGGTTTGCAAGTGAGCCCATTACCTCTCCTAAACCATGTATTGAAAGTATCTGATAAATCTAATCTGAATTTTATCTATTGTTAGGAGGTGATTATCTGTAGTGCTACTCAGGCCAGGCTCATATCTGTACCCAGATTCACAAGGGTCAAAGAGGCCTGAAGCAGGAACATACTCTGAGAGTTTCCTCACTTCAATGATGTCAATAATTTTAAACAGGATCTAGAAAATTAGGTACTAATAGGTAGATATAGGGATCATAGGGACAGATCCTGTGACACTAAATGTAGTGAGGCCAGTGCAATTATGCTGCATGGAAGATGGGAAAGGTAGGATTGGAGAAGCCTTCACAGGAGTTCTGCACCAATGGTGAATTTATGTGCCTTAGCAGGGGGCCTGGTAGGCAGGGCAGGGATGATGTATTTGTGATTATACAGATTAAACATCCAAGTCTCTCTGCAGAGGTTATGTGCAGCATCTGTTTGACTGCATGTGCATCCCATCCCCAATATTCTTCCTCAGCAAACAGCCCACTTTCTTTGGCTATATATAGGGCAGAGGATTTCACCCACAGAAATTAG
Organism: Lepidochelys kempii; assembly: GCF_965140285.1. NCBI lineage: Eukaryota > Metazoa > Chordata > Testudines > Cheloniidae > Lepidochelys > Lepidochelys kempii. Next base: position 184,440,431 of record NC_136380.1, read on the forward strand.
ACTCGGAGAATATCTATTAGTTCACTGCTCTCCAAATTTTTCATTCTGTGGACCACTTCATAAAAGAGAGAGGATGATAGATCCTATCACATACCACCCACACTTCTATTCCCCGACCTCCTTGGTACTTAGAGCTTTACATGTGACCATTAGGGAGGGGTTCATTGGACAATTGATGATTTATAGACCATAGTTTAAGACACTATACTGAGTCAATCAGTTCATCCTTCTGCCAGTACAGGTTTGTTTCCTACAACATACTTTCCTAGTATTTTCTTAAGTCTAATTTTAAATTCCTTATGGAGACTATTTCCTTGTCAAGTAAACCTCGCTGTTAAGAAGATTTTTCTTGATGTTTGGGTTCAATAGATGATTTCTTCAAGAAAGTCTCTTATTATGACTCTTGTTGGCCAAAAAAGACATTAATGGAATGTATTCAGCAGCATAGTGGTGGTATCATGAAATGCATTAAAAGATGGTTATCACATGCAATCTCAATTTTAAAGCATCCTAATAAGTCACATGATGACCATACAATATGTTGTGTATTGGGAATTTCAGTATAAATATTGGCAGGATAGCTTAAAATGCAATACTTACTCAGAGGTCCATTCAGCCAACCAATTCCCATAGAATCATTAATTCAAGCCAATATTTTAGGTGAATGAATATGAAACACTTTTTTAAAATACTTTTTATACAGGAAGTCTAATTTGTTTCTGATTAAATTATGCCTGATTAAATCAGTCAGAACTATCAGAATCACTCATCCTGATATGATTGGCTCAGCTCACTGCAAAGCGAGTGTGTTGTGATGTGAGGTTCTGTTTTCCTATCATTTAGATCATTCCCTCCATATTCTTCAGCAGGCTGAAGGTCTAGTTTGATAATCTTTCTGAAAAGAAAGGTCAGGATTCCTGTGATCTTGTTCCAGTGGACAATCAATACTTCATCACAACTTCATTGAAAGTGTGTAGTTGGGTGGTGGTGGTGGTGGTGGTTGTTTTTTTGGGGGGGAGGGCCGAGGGTGTTGGGTTTTCTTTATTTTTTTGTTTTGCAGGCGTTGTTTTTGTTTTTATGAGGTTTTAGGAAACAAGTTTTTAAAATACAGGTTTCTAAAAATGTTTAAATGAGAAACTCTGCAGTGCCAGCAGTTTCTGACAATGCTAATGTGAAATTATTGATGGGTTTTAACTAGCACTGCCTACATGTGGGAGTGGGAGTGAAAAGTCATCTTGCCATTGTAAACCCAGTCAAAAGCCACAGCTGGGCTAATAATTTTATTTTCAAACACTGTTTTTGTTTTGTATTTTTTAAAAGTAACTCTTTGGCCAACATTTTAATTAGAACATTAATATCAATGAAAACCTGAAATTGAAATTCTGGTTGGCTGGGCATGTATATGTATTTATATTTCAGTGAAGGCAATCAGATAGCTGGAGAAAGAACAAGTGGAAGTGTGGGGGACAGGAGTAGGGAGATGACAGGATATGTGAGTATTTTCTGAGTTTTCAATACCAAATGTAAGTATCTTGAAAAGCATAATATACAATTAACCATATATTTTCCTTTATATAATTTATATAATTGTGGACGTTCCCCTCTGGTGTTATCTGGACCGGTGATGTTATCTAGGCCTCTCCAATCTTTGACTCTGGGAGCCAGCCTTACCCTGCTCTGCTGTGAGAACCCCCACTCCTGGGCTGTTCACGCACAGCCTCTGGCATGTAAGCTGCTCCCAGCTACTTGCAAGCGAATGACACTAGCCAATATCTCCAGTCACAGACACAACCCTAGGAACCTCCTGTCAAGGTTCCTCCCCCACTCTGAACTCTAGGGTACAGATGTGGGGACCTGCATGAAACCCTCCTAAGCTTACTTTCACCAGCTTAGGTGAAAACTTCCCCAAGGTACAAATTAATTTTATCCTTTGTCCTTGGAATATCCACTGTCACCACCAAACTCTAACTGGGTTTACTGGGAAACATAGTTTGGACACGTCTTCCCCCCCAAAATCCTCCCAACCCTTGCACCCCACTTCCTGGGAAAGGTTTGGTAAAAATCCTCACCAATTTGCATAGGTGACCACAGACCCAAACCCTTGGATCTGAGAACAATGAAAAAGCATTCAGTTTTCTTACAAGAAGACTTTTAATAGAAATAGAAGTAAATAGAAGTAAAGAAATCCCCCCTGTAAAATCAGGATGGTAGATATCTTACAGGGTAATTAGATTCAAAACATAGAGAACCCCTCTAGGCAAAATCTTAAGTTACAAAAAAGACACACAGACAGAAATAGTCATTCTATTCAGCACAATTCTTTTCTCAGCCATTTAAAGAAATCATTATCTAACACATACCTAGCTAGATTACTTACTAAAGTTCTAAGATTCCATTCCTGGTCTATCCCTGGCAAAAGCAGCATATAGACAGACACAGACCCTTTGTTTCTTTCCCTTCTCCCAGCTTTTGAAAGTATCTTATCTCCTTATTGGTCATTTTGGTCAGGTGCCAGCGAGGTTACCTTTAGCTTCTTAACCCTTTACAGGTGAGAGGATTTTTCCTCTGGCCAGGAGGGATTTTAAAGGGATTTACCCTTCCCTTTATATTTATGACACCTCCATCTTGCAGTGTCTAGTTATGCCCACTGGACGCTGCGAGCTTATATGAGTTTGTCAGTTTAACAAAGAAATTGATATGTACCAAGCTTGTTATCCCAAGGGGAACCTCTGACACACTTCAAACCAAACGCATGGCTTCAGGTAGAATAAACAAACAAATGAATTAACTATAAAGGTAGATTTTAAGTGATTATAAGTCAAAGCATAACAAGTCATATTTGGTCAAATGAAATAAAAGCAAAACGCATTCTAAGCTGATCTTAACACTTTCAGTGTCCTTACAAACGTAGATGCTTCTCACTACAGGCTGACTGGTTGCTGTTCAGTCAGCCTCTCCCCTTTAATCAGCGCTTCAGTTGCTTGGTGGTGTCTGTAGATATAGGTGGAAGAGAGAGAGAGAGCATGGCAAATGTCTCTCCCTTTTATCATTTCCTTTCTTCCCTCTTGGCTTTGCCTCCTCCTCCCCACTTCAGTGTCAGTTGAGCATTGCTGAGTCTCTTCAAGCAAGGTTGAACAATTCCCCTGGTGTGGCCTCATGCAGGTGAGTCATTGCACTGTAGCTCCCTTGTTGGACAGCAGTTGTTGATGGGTTGATTGACACCCTGCCCCGGCGCTGGTTACTTTCCTTGTTGTTGCCTCTAGGGAGCTACTATCAGTCTGATTCCCCCAACTTACAGCATGTTTTAGTGACAACCATACTACGCAATTACCATAACTTAATATGCATTAATGATACACATATATGGCTAGAGAAATAACTTTCAGCAGATCATAACCTTTTCCCTGATACCTTACAAGGCCTGCTTTATACATAAGATCATGATTATATGAAAATTAGGAATATGGGGGTTACAGCACGCTCCCACAAGGTATAGAATGTCAGAAGGATGAAAATCGAAGACAAGGAAAATAGAATGTGAAAAGGAACCATAAAAGAACAAAAAAAAATCCAAAACTTTCAGGGTTTGATAAATCACATAAATCAGGTATGTAAACCAAATAAAGTGCGGCATAAAAGGGCAAGTGTCATAATTATTGACGGGGATAGTAGCTGGAAAGCTTTTGAGACCTGGTCTACACTACACGATTAGGTCAATGTAAGCTGCTCTGCTGTGGAAGTATCTTCATTTACATTTGGCTCCTGCCGACTCAAGTGCCTCTCTACACCAATTTAGTAACACCACCTTCCTGAGCAGTGTAGAGTCATGGTCAATGTAATTAGGCCAACACAGTGCCAGTATAGATACTGCATTTCTTATGTCAACTATTACTGGCCTCCAGGAGCTGTCCCACAATGCCCCACATTGATAATACAATTGATTAAAGCGCTCCTTTTAGGGAAGGACAGCTGGCTGTATTTCAAGGAATCCCTGTTGAGGTTACAGGGACAAACCATCCCGATGTGTCGAAAGAATAGTAAATATGGCAGGCGATCTTAAACATAAAAAACATAAACATAAACATAGCAGATCTTAAACATAAAAAAGAAGCTTACAAGAAGTGGAAGGTTGGACATATGACCAGGGAAGAGTATAAAAATATTGCTCAGGCATGTAGGAATGAAATCAGGAGGGCCAAATCGCACCTGGAGCTGCAGCTAGCGAGAGATGTCAAGAGTAACAAGAAGGGTTTCTTCAGGTATGTTGACAACAAGAAGAAAGCCAAGGAAAGTGTGGGCCCCTTAATGAATGAGGGAGGCAACCTAGTGACAGAGGATGTGGAAAAAGCTAATGTACTCAATGCTTATTTTGCCTCTGTCTTCACGAACAAGGTCAGCTCCCAGACTGCTGCGCTGGGCATCACAAAATGGGGAAGAGATGGCCAGCCCTCTGTGGAGAAAGAGGTGGTTAGGGACTATTTAGAAAAGCTGGGCATGCACAAGTCCATGGGGCCGGATGAGTTGCATCCGAGAGTGCTAAAGGAATTGGCGGCTGTGATTGCAGAGCCATTGGCCATTATCTTTGAAAACTCGTGGCGAACAGGGGAAGTCCCGGATGACTGGAAAAAGGCTAATGTAGTGCCGATCTTTAAAAAAGGGAAGAAGGAGGATCCTGGGAACTACAGGCCAGTCAGCCTCACCTCAGTCCCTGGAAAAATCATGGAGCAGGTCCTCAAAGAATCAATCCTGAAGCACTTGCATGAGAGGAAAGTGATCAGGAACAGTCAGCATGGATTCACCAAGGGAAGGTCATGCCTGATTAATCTAATCGCCTTCTATGATGAGATTACTGGTTCTGTGGATGAAGGGAAAGCAGTGGATGTATTGTTTCTTGACTTTAGCAAAGCTTTTGACATGATCTCTCACAATATTCTTGTCAGCAAGTTAAAGAAGTATGGGCTGGATGAATGCACTATAAGGTGGGTAGAAAGTTGGCTAGATTGTTGGGCTCAAAGGGTAGTGATCAATGGCTCCATGTCTAGTTGGCAACCGGTGTCAAGTGGAGTGCCCCAGGGGTCGGTCCTGGGGCAAGTTTTGTTCAATATCTTCATAAATGATCTGGAGGATGGTGTGGATTGCACTCTCAGCAAATTTGCGTATGATACTAAACTGGGAGGAGCGGTAGATACGCTGGAGGGCAGGGATAGGATACAGAGGGACCTAGACAAATTAGAGGATTGGGCCAAAAGAAATCTGATGAGGTTCAATAAGGATAAGTGCAGGGTCCTGCACTTAGGACAGAAGAACCCAATGCACAGCTACAGACTAGGGACCGATTGGCTAGGCAGCAGTTCTGCGGAAAAGGACCTAGGGGTGACAGTGGACGAGAAGCTGGATATGAGTCAGCAGTGTGCCCTTGTTGCCAAGAAGGCCAATGGCATTTTGGGATGTATAAGTAGGGGCATAGCGAGCAGATCGAGGGACGTGATTGTTCCCCTCTATTCGACATTGGTGAGGCCTCATCTGGAGTACTGTGTCCAGTTTTGGGCCCCACACTACAAGAAGGATGTGGATAAATTGGAAAGAGTCCAGCGAAGGGCAACAAAAATGATTAGGGGTCTGGAACACATGACTTATGAGGAGAGGCTGAGGGAACTGGGATTGTTTAGTCTGCAGAAAAGAATGAGGGGGGATTTGATCGCTGATTTCAACTACCTGAGAGGTGGTTCCAGAGAGGATGGTTCTAGACTATTCTCAGTGGTAGATGAGGACAGGACAAGGAGTAATGGTCTCCAGTTGCAGTGGAGGAGGTTTAGGTTGGATATTAGGAAAAACTTTTTCTCTAGGAGGGTGGTGAAACACTGGAATGCGTTACCTAGGGAGGTGGTAGAATCTCCTTCCTTAGAAGTTTTTAAGGTCAGGCTTGACAAAGCCCTGGCTGGGATGATTTAATTGGGGATTGGTCCTGCTTTTGAGCAGGGGGTTGGACTAGATGACCTTCTGAGGTCCCTTCCAACCCTGATATTCTTTGATTCTGTGATTCCTGGTGAGGACGTGCACCACTGACACAAGGAGCCAAGTGTGTGCACGCACAAGTAATATAATAACTGTGGTGGCTGTATGCCGGTATAAATGAAGTTGACGTAATTTTGTAGTGTAGATGTGGCCTCAGAATCCATAAATCAGACTTGAAATGAATCAGTCCTGCTCTATAATCATTGATGGGGGATTTCATGTAACTAACTACCTTGTCAATAAAAGTATTGTGCTAATACATAGTTTAATGTACCTCTGAGATATACTTCTGAGTATATCTTTAAGGAATCAGCATCACCAGTAATTTAATGTGAATTTGAAGAAAATCCCATTTTTCCTCCAACTTCATCTCCTCCCCCACACCGTTGAGATCTTGTATCACATATGTCTATATTTGCAAAAAGAAAAGGAGTACTTGTGGCACTTTAGAGACTAACAAATTTATTTGAGCATAAGCTTTCGTGAGCTACAGCTCACTTCATCGGATGCCACAAGTACTCCTTTTCTTTTTGTAAATACAGACTAACATGGCTGCTACTCTGAAATATGTCTATATTGTAGCTATGAACTAGACAGGATTGAGAACCCAACCCTGGGAACTGAGCTCAGGTATGGCAGTTAAAGTGCTCTCACTAAACTATCAGACCAATCTAATTTAGGAAGTTTTCATGTTTATTTTTACTCTATTAATTGGGAAGTAACTAAGTGTAGAGACTTATAAGGCATTATCATGATATCTAAGCACTTCTTTTCATGGCGGTCACTGTGACAATGAACACCAATGAACTTATGGGAGGGATCATGCATGTACAAACCAACCTGCCATGGAGCTTGTATGTATGCAGTATATCCCTCCACAGACAAGCCAGTTACGAAACTGGGTGTTATCTTGTCCCTCTACATTAAATCCACAGGAGGAAGGAAGGAAGGATTAGGAGGCCTGTATGCCAAAGTTGCTATTAATTAGTAATCTTTTTTCCCATACTGAGGTCATGAGTTTAAGATACACTTTTAAAATGTATGCTGTGTACTTTTTATGCCATATTTTCCCATAAACTTGCCATGTAAAGGTTATGTTCAGAAATCTTTAATATTATTTTAAGGATGCCCAAAGTGGTGATTGAACTCAAAGCATCCTGATGAGCCAGATTCTGCCCCTTAAACTGAAGAATATCTTAGTCTAGCGTTAACTAATTGATTTCAGTGGGGCTCCTTGCAAAGTAAGACTCTTCTTACCATAACTAATGGTGACAGATACTGTCCCTATTAAGAATATAAGAACTCCCTTACTGGGTCAGACCAATGGTCCATCTAGCCCAGTATCGTGTCTACTGACAGTGGTCAATGCCAGATGCTACAGAGGGACTAAACAGAACAGGACAATTGTCAAGTAGCTGAAAAAGCATTATATATTTAATTTCTAATATCAAGTTTATAGGGCTCTTGCTAATGCTGCCCCTCCCGGGGAACAGGAAGACACCTGTTACAATAGCATTGATGCTAATACTGTATCACAGGTGGCATGCACAGACATGGGCAAGGTTGTACCACAAACAACCAGGTCTGAGTTCATGCCAGCACTACAGCACAGCAATCAGATTTGTGCAACTAAGGTCAATATGAAACCCACATATCATCCTACTATTTCATATAACTGATTTTTTTTTTCTCCTGAAATGCAATTAAGTTTATCTGTGGTATACATTCCCAATGTCACACCATTAACCTTTTATGGTATATTGGTTCTATTAGTGGGAATAGTATAAACATTATCTTGTAGTACTAATAAAAATCATTCCTATTTTCTATTTCCACTAATAGAGTTAATAGCTAGTTTTTACTCAGTATAATAAAAATAATTTGTTCTGAGAACCAGAACTCCCAAAATGACCTGCAGAGACAATGAACTCTTTAGAGCACAGGTAACTGCTTAGATACAGAGTAAATATTGTAACTGTTGTCTGATAAAGAAAAAGAGCAAATATTTAGGCAATCTCCTAGTTATCAAAGCTGCTAATGTCATGATACAATATCATCAGGCTGAAAGATTGCTTTAAAATGTATGTTATACCTTATTCATTAGAATAAAATATAAACTAGCTCTTTCTTTTTCCCAAATGTCAGAATGCCATTAAAATCAGACACAATTCAAATGGATCGAAAAATATTTGCAATTTCCTGCAGTTATTTTCAGTAATGCTCTGTTAGAGAAATACTGTACATTATGTGAAGGTCATGATCCTGAGTTTGATTTTGACATAAATAATTCCAATAATTGGCCCAGGTCAATTTCAGCAGAAGAAAAATTGTGGGTTTCTTGATAAATAAGAATCGCACCAAAAGTTTAAATTTAAGATTTTTTTCCCCTGGTGCTTTTCAAGGAGTCACATTTTTGTTGGTTTTAGATAACTGTAAAACACCTGATGCAGCTTTATTTCATTTAAACCTGGCAAGAAGACTTTGACCTTTTCTTTCAGATGCAGACCTTGCCACTCTAACCAGGTCACTCTCCCCTTATTACAAAGCACACCTCCTGGAGCCACACCTTGAGACCATTCAGAATGTGAAATTAGTACAGGGAGCGGCTGCCAGTAGGCAGGGGTTCATATGGAGAGCACATTCTGACCATGGTCAGTATTCTGTACTGACTTTTCATTAACTTCTGGGGTTGAGTTTAACACATTGTTTTTGATCTTTAAATGCTAAATCACTTAGTCCTGTCTGGATGAGAGATCACCTCTCACCTCCAGGTGATACCATGGCATGTTCAATCAGTAGAGGCTCTCAGGCATACCCACCCATATTAGTTTAGAATTGAAGGTTTGCCTGTCTGAACATTTTCCACAAGGAGCTCTGGACTCTGGAGTTTGCTCCCATGCATCTACAGAAAGAAATCAGGTTTATTAATCCTCAAGGCATGCTAATTCCTTTTTTTTTTTTTTTTTTGAGGCGGGGGACTTCAGAACAATGGGATTGAGGTGGCTATGATATTCTTGGTGAATATTATTAATTTATTAATTGTGTCATTTTAACATGTTGGATTTGATTAGAATTGTGTGATTTTTTTTTTAATTGGAGGGACAGCACTTAGCTAAGTGCTTTAAAATATTTAAAAGTAATTCCTTGAATGATCAGAATAAAGATAAGTTATAATGATCTTTAGCATTTATCTTTCCATCTTCAGAGTGATTTACAAACATCATTGAATTTTCCGCATGGCTGTGATGTAAGTTAATATTATCCCCATATAGGAAGTAGAAAAACTAAAACAGAGAGTTTAACTGATTTATCCAAGACCATAGAGAGTTTGGTGTTAATGCTGAGATTAGATCTCAGGAGTTCCTGTCTCCCTTATCTGTGCTCAGGTCACATTTCTCACTCATATACTGTGCTAGTAAATGTCTATTTTCTTCCTTGTTTGTAGTGGTGGTGTTGTAGCCATGTTGGTCCCAAGATATGAGAGTAAGGTTGCCAATCCTCCAGGATTGTCCTGGAGTCTCCAGGAATTAAATAATATCTTTAATTTAAAGATTATGTCCTGTGATGAAACCTCCAGGAATACGTCCAACCAAAATTGGCAACCCTGTATGAGAGAGATGAGCGTTTGAACTCCACAGAGTTCTTCTTCAGGTCTGGGAAAGGTAATCAGTGTGTCATAGCTAAATAAAAGGTGGAACAGATTGTTAAGCATAAGGCAGTGGTTTTCAACCTTGTTTCATTTGTAGACCCCTAAAAATGTTGAATGGAGGTACAGACCCCTTTGGTTTGGACATAGTCTGCGGGCCCCTGGGCATCTGTGGATCACAGGTTAAAAACCACTGGCATAAGGAGTTAACACATATTACAAGAAATGATTCAAAATAAAGTGGGCAATTAACACCTCTGCAGTGATGGGACACAAGGAGAGCTAGTGGGTTACAGATTGTTTCCATGAGACATACAAAGCTCATGCTCAAATAAATTGGTTAGTCTCTAAGGTGCCACAAGTACTCCTTTTCTTTTTACAAAACCACCCTATCACCCATGCACAAACACTTTCCACAGAAGGATCACTGACCTCTCAAGTCTTGTCCTCAAAGGAAACCTGCACAACACCTGCAAAAGGTGAACCTGGGAGCTTAAATTCATAACTCTGTTAGACACCAAATATCATGGACTCAATAGAGATACTGTTTTTTGTCTCATTACAGCAATCTGTAACCCTGGAATTTTCCTTTGTCCCATGATTGCAGAAGTGTTAATTGCCCACTTCATTTTGAATGGTTTCTTGCAATATATTAACTGCTTATGCTTAACAATCTGTTTGACCTAGTATTTGGCTGTGACACTCTGGTGATCTTTCCCAGACCTTTCCCAGAACCTTTTCTCTTTCTCCAAGATAACTTGATCCAATAAAAGATATTACGTCACCCACCCTGTCTCTATTATTTTCTTCCTTGTATCTTATTTGTTGTTCTTTTAAAAATTATTTATTGCACACAATTGTGATTGTAGGGTGTATTCACTAAAGTTAGATTGCAAGGATCCATTTCAGCAAAGTACTTAAGAAATGCATAAATCCATTTGGCTTGACTGGAATTTGAGCATGTGATTAAAGTTAGAAATGTACTAATGTGCTTTGTTTAAATAGGACCTAAATTACAGCTAGTGTGCATACATGTGCTGATCACATTGCAATCCAACCAAAGCTACATAGTCAAACAGACTCCAACAAGAAACTGCAGAACTGGAATTAATTTGCAAACTGGACACCATTAAATTAGGCTTGAATAAAGACTGGGAGTGGATGAGTCATTACACTAACTAAAAACTATTTTCCCCATGCTAATTTTTCCCCTACTGTTATTCACTCCTTCTTTTCAACTGTTTGAAATGGGCCATCCTGATTATCACTACACGTTTTTTTTTCCTCCTACTGATAACAGCCCAGCTTAATTGATTAGTCTCATTAGAGTTGGTATGGCAACATCCATTTTTTTGTGTTCTCTGTGTGTGTGTGTGTGTGTGTGTGTGTGTGTGTATATATATATATATATATATATGTATGTATATATATATCTTCCTACTGTATTTTCCACTGCATGCATCTGATGAAGTGGGTTTTAGCCCACAAAACTTATGCCCAAATAAATTTGTTAGTCTCTAAGGTGCCACAAGTATGCCTTGTTCTTTTTTTTTTTTTTAGTCAAAATAAAGTCACTCTTCTTGGAGTTTGATTTATTAACATAAAGGCACCTTCCTTAGAAACCTGACTCTAAATCGTCTCCAATGCCATGTTTTTAGATTTGCTTTTTAAACCATAACTGTGTATAAAGACTTCCATTTAATTGTGGCTGGCTGGATCTCAAAATATGGTGTTACTAGTGGTGAGGAGTAATGATGCAGTATTGTAGTTATATGGTTAAATAAAAATCAGTAGTGTCTATGTATCAGGACATTGTTCTGAATATACAACAGAATCTCAGATGACAGGATGTTTATGATGCCTAAAATATCAAATATTTTCAAAAAATCTCCATTTGCTCATCAAAAGTTTCAAAAAGATGAGGGTACATTTTCATGGTGGGGTGTGTGTGGTTTTCTCTACAAAACGTAGCATGTACACACAAATAAAAGGTCGTGCTCTCTTTAAGAAAACTAACTGCTGTAATGCAATACAGGGAAAGCAGTTCGGCAAATGCACGCTACCACAATTAAAAAAATGACTGTATTCAGCTCATATATTTCATTCATTCACAGATTTTACTTGTACACTGCCCTGAGGCCAGATGGCTGAAACACTGGCAGACTTCTGCACCTGAAATAATGATAAAATACTGTTATTACCTGAAATACGTGAGTTGAATGCTTTTTTTAACCTGCTGCTGTATTCTCTGGCTAGCCAGGTTTTTATATTACTTAAACTATAAGAGATGGTAGCCTGTGCAGTACTGAGCCTTGGGTGGATTCAATTTCTGAGACATGATCCAAAGGAGCAAATAACTTCAAGTATTGAAATGATGTAGTAAACATTGTAGTGCATATGACAGGGTGTCTTAATGCAGTTACAACATGGTAAAAAGAAGTGTCATTTTTTTCAAGTTGGTGATATTGAACCTGCAATTCTACTGGGAAGTGTTACATAATGTCAAAAGGTTTGTGGTGAAAATAAGTAGATGCTATTGAAAGCTGGTGTAATTACAACAGTTATAATGGTTGTCCACAGCATTTACTTTAAGGTTTTCCATCATAAACCCCTTTTTCACATATCCACATCTTTCCAAAAGATTGAAGATGTGGACTTGAACTTTGTGGTGCCAAGTCTCTGTCTAAAGGTAAAAATGTGTCAAAATCCCTTTAATCCTTTTCCAATTATGGAAGAGTGGGGAGAAGTTCATTTTTTTCCCCACTGCAAAATAATTGCTCTGCTCCTTCACCTTCAGCAAATGAGAACAACTCTAAAGGCAGCTGAACTTGGAAATTTAGGAACAAATCTTCTGCTGGTGTAAATCAGCAAAGCTCCACGGACTTCAGTTTAGGATTTAAAGGTCAACAACTATTAGTATTGAAGATGAAGAAACTTACAACTTACACCAGCTGGGGCTCTGGACCTTAAAAGAGTGCCTATCCCTTGTGTGTAATAGTAGTATAGCACATGCAATGGGATGCTTGAAAATATATTTGATAAGTCATGAACCCTTTAAAATATGCCCTTGTGCATGGGCAGTTGGAAATTGTTAAGTTAAGCTACTATCTCTACCAGAAAGGTGGTGATCGTGCAGACGGAGCTATAGGATTTAACTGTACAGTGAAATGCCTAGTCAGCTCAGCTGATTAAAAGTCTTTCCTCCTTTTCTGCTGCCCCACAGGCCATCTGACCTAGAGGAATGAGGAGGGCTGGTCAAATGGTTTCCATTGAACCTTTTTTCATTTTTTTTTATTAATTAAAAAATGGGTTTTTCAATGAAAAGTCAAAATGTTCTGTGGCAATAAAAGGGACATTTTCCACCAGCCATAGAAATGAGAACTCTTGAGATATATTCTTACTTTACTTTTCCTTTACACTTACATAGCACTTTACAAATATAAGGGCTCACAACACCCCTACAAACTAAGGGTATGTCATTGTCCTTTTTCTACAGATTGGAAAACCAAGGTTCAGTGAGTTTATGTGACTTGCCCAAAGTTATACAATAAATCAGGGTCCAAACCAGAATTAGTGTCTGGGTTTCCTAAGCACTAAACTCATGCCTAATCCAATAACCACTGCAGCTGAGTTGGACATAGCCTCAGTGGAGAGCATACACGTTGTTCCTCATTATTGTCCCTGTGGATGTTAGCTTCCCTATGGAAGGATGGGTTCACTAGAACCAGGACTGTCTACTTTCTCTTTCAGCATCCAGCAGAATAGATTACCAGGCACCAAAGGGATCACATTTTGCATCCCTTTACAGGATAGCAGATATACTTCTGCAGCATAGGGCCCTACACAATCCCTCCAGTGAACACAATGGTTTAAAAGCCACAATCTGGCTCTATAGATTTAGAAAACAGGTTGATGCTCTCTAACTGTATAATGTTCCTAATAAGTAATGAACTGGAATAATTTAAGGTATATGCCCGCATTATACATACTTTTTTGTCTCTTGTTTGGAGAAGATTTAAGGAACTTGTCATGTTATATGTTACTCAGGCCATCTCTGTTGAATTATTCTCTGTAAATATATTTAGTTTTTACTCTGAGAAATTCTGTAGTACTCTCCACTGAGAACGCTATTTTACTACAGAGTCTTTCACACAGTAAACAAATGCAAACATTTATTTTTAGCAATGCTTCACTGTATAAACTGTCCCTTGTTCTCCTTCTTTGTCAGGTTTAACTGCCTTGTTAGATTTGTGTGTTAGACCTAAATAGTGCTGTTTTACTTACTCTGTACAAAGATCTGTGTCACCATCTATTTTTCATAGTTAGGAGCTGATCTAGCAAAACTGCATTTGGCCTTTGTTTTTTGAGAGAGTTGTCTACAAATAAAAACGTTAAAATAATATTCCATTATCCATGAAGATAATCGTAAAGGGGCTAATGCAAAACTTACCCTTGTTTTAACTGAACCAGGCACCCATCCAGTTGCTGATACTCTTGAAAATGTTAGCAGTTAATTGCAGTGCAAGCAATTATGATTAATAATATAAAGTATAAAGTAATTATTGTTTTAAAAATTCCTCATTTCAAAAGTTTTAGAAAAGAGGACACAAAGGTAGTGCATAAAAAGGAAATAATAATAAATAAGTCAAACCTAAAACCATCAATACATTTTTCAAACTGAAGTGCAAACTTCATGCCTAGGACTATGTTCTGTCAATCACCCACCTCCTTTTATTAGTCTTAGAAGATAAACAACAAGACTGACAGCTTTGTGTCCTTTGGCATTTTTGTGTCACCATCACAGAGTAAGAGGGTATTGTGTCATCACTCAAGCCTGTCAGGTTTGGTTTAGTCTGCTGTTTGTCTTAAAGATTGTTTTCCTCATTTTTCCCCCTCTAAATGGATACACCTACCCAGTATTGATTATATATTGTAGGTGTTACTGAAATCTGTTTGTCAGACTTTAAGATATCTTTGACTGGGACATTGGTAATTTCACCTCTTTCCTAACCATATGTGTAATCTGAAATTTCAGAAGTAAAAGTCTTTCTCTCTTTTTCTAAACCAGTAATTGGCATTTTTCAAACTTTTTTACTTGTGGCTTTTTATGACCATCATTTACTCTTCCGTTGCATTAATATTAAAGTTGAAGAAAATCATTGAAACGCTTCAATACTGCTTTGTTAAATGTGACACAGACATAGATCTTGTGAGAGTTGTAGAGAGTTTGCACTGCTTTCTCACAGACAGACGACTAGACCACTAAGACCTTCTCCCTCACTAGATGAGCCATCAAACCTCATTCCAGGGGAGCACAAAGCCACTTTTCCCTAGAGATTTGCTTCAAACAACAGTAATCTAGTCTTGTAAGTTTTTTCACAAGTGGTCTGGGAATGGGGATTGAGGAGGCAAATCTTTGCTTTTGTTTAATGAAATGTCACAAGTAATACAGTGGTTTTGTTTAATTTTGTGAGGAGAAAACTATAGTTTCTCGCGGCTAGAGACACAGTGCTTATGGGAACAGGCAGTGAAATTAGTTGGGTGTATGTCAAGGATTCATGCTTCTGGGGTGTGCTCTAGTTCTAAGAAACACATTACAAGTCCAGCAATGACAAGAGTTGCTACTTTTCCTTGAAGAATTGACAGAAGTGTTGTAGAGCTTGTACAGGGTGCGAGGGAGTTGTCTGGGCATTTTTAGTGGCTTTTTTGACAAGTCTGTTAGAGGTGCCAGATTTATTCCTCTAGGGATC
Organism: Lepidochelys kempii; assembly: GCF_965140285.1. Taxonomy (NCBI): domain Eukaryota; kingdom Metazoa; phylum Chordata; order Testudines; family Cheloniidae; genus Lepidochelys; species Lepidochelys kempii. The sequence continues at coordinate 184,455,842 of NC_136380.1, forward strand.
ACCTTAAAAGATGATACTTGGCTTAAAGAATCTGATTTGTTCCACAATAGGGAGAGATCAGGGTACAGCCTTTGATTTCATTTGCACTGGGAACAATATCTATTTAATTTTAAAATGGATGATCAGAGACTACATTCATAGAATAATTCAGGATGTCACTTTGGCTACAGAAATTCTCCCTTCAGAGCGAGTGTTGTAATCACCATCCCTTCCTACTTTGTCTGTCTCAGCAGTAATGTTTCATCTAGTCTCATATATAGATGCCTTTCCCGGATCTAGCTAGATTAATTTGGGCCAGATTCTCAGCTGGTGTAAATCAATATAGTCCCATTGACTTCCTTTCCCCCCTCATTTAATATAAGGAGCCTCCAAGGAACTCTAAGATCTTATGTGTTGGTGTGGGGAAATACTCTAGTTGCTCCTTCCTGATTTCAGTCCATTTTATATTTTGCCTTTGTTGGTAGAATCAGGAAGACACACTTATTTAAAAAGTTTGTTTCTTCTTCTTCTTGAGATCACTATGGTTGCACACTTAGCTAGTTACTGGTGAAAAGCTCATGATCTGGGCTTTACTGTAGCAGCATCCCTAAGGACTTCTCAAGAATTGCAAACTACTATTAATTCAACTGGTTCTGATGAATTCCTCTCTGGGTATAAAGGAAAAGTATCCAGATTTTTTGTCTACAATATGACCACAATATTCTGTGTCATGTGTTGTTCTATCTATCTTTATACAGTGATCCTTCTCAGGATTCAGCTAAAGAAGATTAAGTCCATCGAGAAATGTTTATGCTTACTGAACACTGAAAATAGTAGGTCACAGTTTTGTCTACAGAGTTTTGTTTTCATTTTATTAATATTTTCTATTGAGAGTTAATTAGTGATATATGATTTTTTTCCCCTCTGGAAATTGCCTCTTGAAGAAAATAATCCTCTCTCACGCTCATCTGTCAAACATAGAGAATTCACAAGTGTAATCAGTGAGTCAGCACTTCACAGATGCACCTTTAATAACTGTATTATGAAGCTTATTTTTGGCTCCGTAAGGATCTCCTCAAATGATTTCTTTGCTTCTAGCTCAGTCTAGATAACATCCTGGGGACAGGACTGCCAGAGGTGGGGACAATTTGCTAAGGGCCCCCTAAATGACAGAGGGTCGGTCAGACCAAATCTGAGTGAGAGGCATTGCGATGAGCTCATGGGGTCTTAGTGCCACTCAAGTCTGGTGACTGCCATCTACAGTCTGTGGAGCGACTCACCCAAACCAGCTGAGCCCAGATACTACTGTTGCTACTACTGGCACCACACCAGGCCCAATGCAATCCACCAGGCCAAGAGCATTTTGCTCCCACCAGCAGCAGGACCAGAGCTCAGGGAGAGGCAGGATCAGAAGTATCCCCCTGGCAGCATGCAAAGCAGAACCCCCCAACCCCTCAGGGAGAGCAGCAACCCTGAATGTCTCTCTGACTCCTTTCCTTAAACTCTTTTGTCTCTATGATAATCTTTTTTGGGAGGGTGAGGGTGGAGGGGCTCAGTTTCAGATTCTGACCTGGCTTCACAAAAACTTCTGTGTGGCCCTGCCTGGGTGAAGGGGAAAGCATTTTGAAGATCTAGCTAATACTGACTCTCCAGCAGGAGAGTGAGTTTGTGGGGGGGGGGGGGGGGGCGGAGGGTGAGAAAACCTGGATTTGTGCTGGAAATGGCCCAACTTGATGATCACTTTAGATAAGCTATTACCAGCAGGAGAGTGGGGTGGGAGGAGGTATTGTTTCATGGTCTCTGTGTATATAATGTCTTCTGCAGTTTCCACAGTATGCATCCGATGAGGTGAGCTGTAGCTCACGAAAGCTCATGCTCAAATAAATTGGTTAGTCTCTAAGGTGCCACAAGTACTCCTTTTCTTTTTCCGAATACAGACTAACACGGTTGTTACTCTGAAACCTAATACTGACTGTGACATATCCCTGGGGTATAACCTGGAACTGTGGGACTGCTGTGCCCCCTTAACTCTCCTTCCTGGGTTGTCTCTTACAATGCTATGCTAGTGACAAACAGCAAACCCCTCTAAGTGCTGTGATCATTCAGTCAGCGACATGCAGGGAAACACCCAGCTAAGTTGCATGAATGCTCTTTAAGCCACTCATGAACTAAACAAAGGGAAACACCAGAAAATTCCCCCCTAGCCCTGAAGCCTTGCACTCCAGAAATAGACCATCTTACACTTCTCAAGACCTTTTCTTGAACAATGCAAGCTCATTAATTGCTTTGCCACTTTGTCAAAGCATAGTGGACATGCACCAGCCTTTGTCATCTGAGCAGATTCCCCAAGCACTTTAGACAAACTCACAGGTAAGGATAAAACATTAAAATAAGTTTAACAACTACAGAAAGATATATTTTAAGTGATTATAAGTGGTAGGAAACAAGGACAGAGATTGTTAAAAAAATAAAATTGTAGTCTAAATTCTAAATTTTATCAGACTAAGCAAGATTTGAATCAACCTGTTTTCTGACCCCATGAGGCACTGTATTCAATTCAGGTTTCAGAGTAGCAGCTGTGTTAGTCTGTATTCGCAAAAAGAAAAGGAGTACTAGTGGCACCTTAGAGACTAACCAATTTATTTGAGCATAAGCTTTCATGAGCTACAGCTCACTTCATCTGATGCATTCAGTGGAAAATACAGTGAGGAGATTTATATACACACAGACATGAAAAAATGGGTGTTATCATACACACTGTAAGGAGAGTGATCACTTAAGATGAGCTATTACCAGCAGGAGAGTGGGGGAGGGAGCAGAAAGCCTTTTGCAGTGATAATCAAGGTGGGCCATTTCCAGCAGTTAACAGGAACATCCAAAGAGCAGTGGGGGGGGATAAACATGGGGAAATAGTTTTACTTTGTGTAATGACACATCCATTCCCAGTCTCTATTCAAGCCTAAGTTAATTGTATCCAGTTTGCAAATTAATTCCAATTCAGCAGTCTCTTGTTGGAGTCTGTTTTTGAAGCCTTTTTGTTTTAATACTGCAACCTTTAGGTCTGAGATCAAGTGACCACAGAGATTGAAGTGTTGTCCGACTGGTTTATGAATGTTATAATTCTTGACATCTGATTTGTGTCCATTTATTCTTTTGCATAGAGACTGTCCAGTTTGACAATGTACATGGCAGAGGGGCATTGCTGGCACATGATGGCATATATCACATTGGTAGATGTGCAGGTGAACGAGCCTCTGATAGTGTGGCTGATGTGATTAGACCCTATGATGGTGTCCCCTGAATAGATATGTGGACACAGTTGGCAACGGGCTTTGTTGCAAGGACAGGTTCCAGGGTTAGTGGTTCTGTTGTGTGGTGTGTGGTTGCTGGTGAGTATTTGCTTTAGGTTGGGGGGCTGTCTGTAGGCAAGGACTGGCCTGTCTCCCAAGATTTGTGATAGTGATAGGTCGTCCTTCAGGATAGGTTGTAGATCCTTGATAATGCGTTGCAGAGGTTTTAGTTGGGGGCTGAAGGTGATGGCTAGTGGCGTTCTGTTATTATCATTGTTGGGCCTGTCCTGTAGTAGGTGATTTCTGGGTACTCTTCTGGCTCTGTCAATCGTTTCTTCACTTCAGCAGGGGGGTATTGTAGTTGTAAGAATGCTTGATAGAGATCTTGTAGGTGTTTGTCTCTTTCTGAGGGGTTGGAGCAAATGCGGTTGTATCATAGAGCTTGGCTGTAGACGATGGATCGTGTGGTGTGGTCTGGGTGAAAGCTGGAGGCATGTAGGTAGGAATAGCGAGGTTTCCGGTATAGGGTGGTGTTTATGTGACCATTGCTTATTTGCACCGTAGTGTCCAGGAAGTGGATCTCTTGTGTGGACTGGTCCAGGCTGAGGTTGATGGTGGGATGGAAGTTGTTGAAATCATGGTGGAATTCCTCAAGGGCTGCTTTTCCATGGGTCCAGAGGATGAAGATGTCATCAATGTAGCGCAAGTAGAGTAGGGGCATTAGGGGACAAGAGCTGAGGAAGCGTTGGCATACTGTGGGGCCATGCGGGTACCCATAGCAGTGCCGCTGATTTGAAGGTATACATTGTCCCCAAATGTGAAATAGTTATGGGTGAGGACAAAGTCACTAAGTTCAGCCACCAGGTTTGCCGTGACATTATCGGGGATAGTGTTCCTGACAGCTTGTAGTCCATCTTTGTGTGGAATGTTGGTGTAGAGGGTTCACGAAGATCACCAATGGATTGTAGTTTCCTCAGGAAGTCAGTGGTGTCTCGAAGATAGTTGGGAGTGCTGGTAGCATAGGGCCTGAGGAGGGAGTTGACATAGCCAGACAATCCTGCTGTCAGGGTTCCAGTGCCTGAGATGATGGGGCATCCAGGATTTCCAGGTTTATGGATCTTGGGTAGCAGATAGAATGCCCCAGGTCGGGATTCCAGGGGTGTGTCTGTGCGGATTTGTTCTTGTGCTTTTTCAGGGAGTTTCTTGAGCAAATGCTGTAGTTTCTTTTGGTAACCCTCAGTGGGATCAGAGGGTAATGGCTTGTAGAAAGTGGTGTTGGAGAGCTGCCGAGCAGCCTCTTGTTCATATTCCGACCTATTCATGATGACAACAGCACCTCCTTTGTCAGCCTTTTTGATTATGATGTCAGAGTTGTTTCTGAGGCTGTGGATGGCATTGTGTTCTGCACGGCTGAGGTTATGGGGCAAGTGATGCTGCTCTTCCACAATTTCAGCCCGTGCACGTCGGCGGAAGCACTCTATGTAGAAATCCAGTCTGTTGTTTCGACCTTCAGGAGGAGTCCACCTAGAATCCTTCTTTTTGTAGTGTTGGTAGGAAGGTTTCTGTGGATTAGTATGTTGTTCAGAGGTGTGTTGGAAATATTCCTTGAGTTGGAGACGTCGAAAATAGGATTCTAGGTCACCACAGAACTGTATCATGTTCGTGGGGGTGGAGGGGCAGAAGGAGAGGCCCCGAGATAGGACAGATTCTTCTGCTGGGCTAAGAGTATAGTTGGATATATTGACAATATTGCTGGGTGGGTTAAGGGAACCATTGCTGTGGCCTCTTGTGGCATGTAGTAGTTTAGATAGTTTAGTGTCCTTTTTCTTTTATAGAGAAGCAAAGTGTGTGTTGTAAATGGCTTGTCTAGTTTTTGTAAAGTCCAGCCATGAGGAAGTTTGTGTGGAAGGTTGGTTTTTTACGAGAGTATCTTTCCCTGTTTGCTTTAGAGGATGTTGATCAGGTGGTTCCGCAGTTTCTTTGAGAGCGTGTGACACAAGCTGTCAGCATAGTCTGTATGGTACGTAGATTATAATGGATTTTTTACCTTCAGTCCTTTTGGTACAATGTCCATCTGTTTGCATTTGGAAAGGAAGATGATGTCTGTCTGTATCTGTACAGTTCAAAATTCTTAATATTCCCTGCTCAGCCTGGGACTAATCTCTCCAGTTCAGTCTTCTCTTCCAAACGTTGTTGCCTTCAGAATAGGTGTCAGAGGAGAGAGGCCCTGAGCTGATGTCACAGACTCCAATTTATACCCTGCTCCATCCATGGAAAAATACTGTCTCAAATGTGAAGTCACGTGATCTACATATCCTGCTGAGACAGTGGGTCTCTGTATTCTACGTGCTTTGAGGGGTCCACTGGGAGAGTGGATTCTCCTTAATGGGCCATCAACACATGGCTGTTAGTCCTAATGTAATTCTGTTTTAGGGGTGTTAGTTGTTCCTTTGTTGCCACCAAAAGGCCAGCTGGGGGTCTCTCCCAGACTCGCAACATATTTCAGTAATGCACGCAGCAAAACTTCATAATGCCACATGCAATGGTAACGCATACAATTCAACAAGATAGTCATGTTTAACAGATCATGATTTCTCAAATGATACCTCACAAGGCATACTTTGTACAAAACATATAATCATATCACAGTTGTGAATATGGGCGTTTCAGGGTGCTATATTCAGGTACAGAGTGTCACGCTGACATCACTCTTCATTGAGGGCATCTGCCCTAAAATATGTGACTCATCAATACTCCTACAGATCTACACCTAGCGAGAGTGTCCAACCTTTTCTCTTTTCACGTTTAACTAAACAAATTGCTAAGCTCTTGTATTTCTGATATTAGCCTACTGACATTGCTCTTTAGGAAGTAGACTTCTGCAATATGCTCTACTTAAGGGTTAGTCCTAAAAGTCACTTGGAAAGCTACAGGTTGGTACAGCATTCACTGGAACATATCAGAGTACACCAGTGCTCTGCATTAATCAAATGAGTGTTCTAATCAAATCTAAGGGCTGTTTCAAGACCTTTGTTCTTACATATGTATTTAATGGACTAGAGCCCAGTTTTCTTAGCAACCTTCTCTCCACCTCCACTCCTTCTGTCATACTAAGTGGGAACACTTCAACTGACGCAACCAAAGAAGGTTTAGTAAGTGATGGTCCTGGGACAAGGCATATTTGTCAAATGATCAACAGTTATGGAACTCATTTCCACAGGAGATCTGGCTGAGCCCTCGTCTCAACAGCTCCAGAAAATGCCACAAGATGTATTTATCTTTATAGGTTGATATGTCCCAGACAGTTGTGCCATGTACACCTGACTCAACTATCAGCTACTAGCATCTGACCATTATAAGAAAGCAGTTTAAAAGGAAGAAGAGAGGAGAGAGAAGAGTTGAAATATCTGGTTGTTTTTTTCTGTAAGGCACGATGACAATGAGAGCAGTGGGTGATGGTATAATAATAATTATTTGCCACTTATGTCATTGTAGCATATTTGCAATTCTGTTCCAGAACAGATAAAATACACTCTGGCATTTACCTTCAGCATTGAGGGAAGAGTAGGTGTTTGTTGGTTTGTCTTCCTTTCCTTCTAAAGGCATTTAGAAAATAAAGTGTAGCAATGTTCATACCGTTCTCTTTATAGTCAATTAGGTAAGTCTATTTTGGGTCTCTCATCTTTTAGCTGACTCACTTCTGCATCGAAATCCTCTGTTGTACAGAGCAGGCAGAATTATTTGCTATGGTGAATAAGAAAGCTGTTACTATGGGGATTTCAGACAGCATACTTAGAAGTTTAAAAGTGAAGGAGAGGAGGGAGAATGATAATTGAAGGGAAAGGTGGAGTCAAAGGCAGCTTTTTAAAGGATGTTCCTATGGGAGTGAGAAAAAATTGAAATGAAAAGCTGGTGGTTAGATTGGGAGTAACAGGTAAACAATGGGGGGTAGGGATTCAGAGAGGCAAGGCACATAATAAGTGTTGGAAGAGGAAAGTCGGAGATCTCAAAACTAGCTACTGGCAAGAATAGTGAGATGTAATGTTGGATTTTTGTTAGTCTTCTCCTTGAAACAGTTGGCAAGATCCTGGTTGGAAAAAGGAAGTGATAGGGGTTATATAGGGATTCAGAAATAGGAAATAAGTGTTGTAAGCACTGAATTCCTAATGGAGGAGGATTACTGCTATTTTGTGAGGCAGATGACAATACAGAAAGATGAGAGAATTTATAGTAGAGGAATTTGGTGTAGTCCCTGGAATTTCTTCAGAGGTATTGAGCAACCCAGAAGTATAAGTGGAGGAAGAGAATGAGAGGAGTCAGCCAGGATGCAGAGAATGAGACTCTGTGGTTGGATAAAAAGGACAAAGGAATTGTGGGTGGAGGATAGGGGTTAAGTGAATCCTTTATGGAGAGGCAAGGAATGGGGAGGTGTGAGTTAAGGACAGTGGAGAATTAGAGATTGAATTTTATATCTAGGAGATCAAAATCTTTCTCAAATTCAGCACTTTAGTTTAGATTGTCATTGCAGACTATTTATCAGCTGTAATGCCACCGCATATATTATCTTCTGAATCTGCAATTAATGTCATTTCATAGACCTCCCAGCAGAGAGGTTGAAGGAATAGTCAGCACCACTCCCCTGCCAGTCAAATGCCTCATCCGCTTGAACCTTATCTCAATCAGCCTATGAGGCAGAAATTGAAAGTCACTCCTGATTCATTATATGTAATACAATACAACACAATATATACACAAATTGCTCTTATAATGCCTCTTTCACCTAACATGTTGCAAAGTGGTTTACAATCCATGTAAAAACATTCAGCACTGGAATTCCTCCTAGCTCAGTGATGAATACTGGATCTTTTCTACTGGAGCTTATGGTATTCACACTTAAAGGATATATACTTCAAAAGTAATAGACTGGAGACTTTCATGAATAAATAATGTTCTCTTAGTGATTCAGAGCTACAGTTGGTAAGAACAACAGCTATTTCTTTACTAGAATAAGTGTGTGTTGTAATATATAGAGTAAATAAACATAGTCTGAAATTATGTAACATAAACCTGTATATATCTTATGTATCTTTCCCTCACCCCTAGGATCTCTTTAGTCTGCTGCTTATTAGTACTTTGTATTTGAATTCTGCAAAAATTCAATATTTTTTTCAAAAAACTTAACCCCCTCCGAACAGTTGCTTGAATTGATTAACATTTTAAAAAGTTGAAAAGCATTAGAATAAATGTAAGTTCTTTCTCATGGAATCAGATGTTAGACATGGCAAAGTCTGTTCAAATTACTCCATCCAGTCCCCTCTTTTAGGCTGGCTCTCCTTCTACACTAATCCTTTAAGGATTTGCCCTGGTTTGCTTTTTGAAAATGTCTACTGACTGTAACTCAGCTACATCGGCACATCACTGTTCTCTGTTAATGGGCATAGGGAGGGATTGGGAGCAGAATAGTTATATTTGCAGATTATTGGTTGTCAAGGTATGGGCACATGTAGTACCTCATGGTTCTGGGGAACCAATATAGAAAGGGCCATTTCATCTCCAGGCTTAATCCCAGCACTCAATGCTGCTTTAGAACAGGGCTGTGACATTGCTCCTGCTTGCCCTTCCCATTGCTGCTGCTCTGTTGTGCAAGCAGGGGAATAAGTAGGCTCTCATTGCTCTGGTATCAGATTTGCTTGGGTCACTGCAGGAGGAATACAGGAGGCTGCCAGGTTGGAAGCTTTTTAAAATGTCTTTAAATCTTCTTCTCTCTTTTTCAGTGGCATTTCCTAAAACTACTGCCTCTGACTGTATGTTTCCCAGTTTTGAACCCACTTACAAGAATAAGGATGAACACTGGCTCTCTAAGGGGAAATAACAATTCCCACTTCTAATCCCTCCCCTGGTTCTTCCAGTGAAAGAGGGGAGTCGAGGGCTGGTCAGTGCCGTGGAAATGAGATTGGGAGAAGAAGCAGGGCTTCCATGAGTTGTGGCTGAAGATGGGGTGACCACGGAAGTGGGGTGACCTTGCCCCATTGTAATCCTTGCCACTGGGGCGTTCTTCACTCCTGCAGAAGCCTGAATGAAGCTGTCATGAAAGCGTTCCTCTACACTCCATTTTCCTACAGTGATGAGGAGAAGCAGCAGCCAGTGGCCTCGTCATATTTCAGAAATGTCTGAGAGTGCCGTGGTACTGAATTATGTGCAGCAGCACCAATGTTTGATGTGCAGCTCTCCTGTTAGCTCATGGGAAGTGTGACGTGATAGACACTCACCCCACCACCAGCACAGCCTCCTTGCTCTGCTTGTCAGTGGGCAAACCTGGAAATCTATTTACATTGGTGTCAGTTCGCAGTTTATCAGTGTGGATTAGCAAGACTCCAGCATAGTTTACCAGGCTGTTTTATCCCTTATGTCTAATGCTCCTCATTTAAAAAAGAATTATTTTCTAACCAAAATGTATTATCTTTAGTTTTCTACCAGTACTCTTCATTTTACTCCTCCGTTGCAGGAAAAATCCCTTTTTCCTAACTCATCTTAATATTAATACCTCTTTGAGAGTGGTATGGGTGGGTGGGAGAGGGTGTGTGTATATTGTTACCATATCTCAGAGTCATCGTAAATACTCTACTCTTATCCAGTTATATTCCATGGACAGATCCTCAAAAGTATACCTCAGCTGAGGGCCTTCCCCACAAGTAATTCTTCATACAATATGACATCTGGCTCTTTGTCATTTTAGGTGGGAATTTGGCAAGCCCCTCTCTTTTGGTTTGGTTGGTTGGGTTGGGTTGAATTGTTTATTAGGATTTTTTAAGTTAAAGAGGCCTCCAGTGTCCCACATAGTACAACATATGTAGTTTACCGAAGTTGCATAATTCTGAATTATTACTTCCTTTATCCTACCACAGCAATTTCTATAAATACAATCCAGGATAGGATTCATCTTTTTTACAGTAGTGTTGCGAATGGCTCTCTGTCGAGCTTATTTCCTCCTTAATCCCCCAGGCTTTTTCCAGCGTTACTGCTTTCTAAATACTAGTCTGCCATTTTGTATCTGAGGATTATCATTTGTTGCCATTACATTATCTATTGAATCTCATCTGTTTTAATTCTGACCATCTCTGAGCTTGCCAGATCATTCTGTAATTTTAATTTTTGCAGCTGCATATTAGAAAAACATGATTCCTGGGCTGTTGTGTTATGACACATGTCCAGTTGCATTAGTGTAATAGATTCCACTGTAATTTCACACTGCAGAAGGAACCAGATGATCAGAATTTGCAACACATTGCTTCATTCTGAGGAATATGATTTTTTTGTGTGCACAATTAAATATATTCCAATTTTCATGTGAACAATTAAACATATTCCAATTCCAAAAAATATCTTCACTGTCAAAGAGCTATATGTATTCAGGGTTGGATATTGAGCGTGTTGTGCATTTTTTAAAGTGTGCTAGTGAATAAACAAATCCTATAAGGCCATTTGTCTCATCGTCAAAAACAAAAGCGTCCAGGAATTTGGGATCACATCCCTTCAATATCAGAAGTCAGCAAGTCCAGATTTATTGAGCTGTTTTGTAGGGTTGAGAGATTGGCCATTACTGACTGTGGCTATAGACATTCTAGTACTGACATGCTTCACCACCTGCACTAATCACCATGGTTCCTGAATGATTTGCAACAGAGAGAGAGAGAAGGAAGAAAATCCAAGTAGGGCTGGTGAAGAATGTGCATCAGTACAGAATGTCTCAGATACAAGGACTGTTTACCAACTTGTTCCACAGTCATAAAGTAGCCAAAGTGATCCTACTTTCTCTGTGCTAGAGAGAGTCAGAAAAGTCATATGCTGAAGAAGTTTTCTGGACTGTAAATCACATTGTAAACCTAGATTGCTCCACTGTACCAGAACATACTTTACTGTTAGGAATTATTTTCCTATTTCACAGAGGAAACTACCTTGAAACCTGAACTCACACAAGTAGTTGTCATGGATGCACTGACAGCAATCAGGGCCACCACTTGTGACATTACCCTTTGCTCTCTCTGGGATGGTAAACAAGAGTAGAGAAATCCTGGAACCCTTGCTAATGAAGACTGTCAACTCCTTTTCTACTACATGCTCATCTAATACAGACCCTGAAACATGCAATAGTTCACTATTAAAAAAAATCCCTTAAATGCATCCAAATGTCTAATCTCTCTTTTTTCTAAGCAAGCTAATTAAAAACAGTCTAGCTTGATTTGTCAAGCTCCCAATATCCTGCACCCTCTTAGCCCTGCTTCAGGCTAGAGCATGGCACAGAGACAGTATTGTTGCTCTGGTGGATGACTTACCTCTGGCCAGAGATGAGGAAACTACTTTCCAGGTCATCCTGTTGGCCCTCTCTGTTGATCACCAAATACTCCTGTCCCACTTCCAAGAGGGTGCCAGAGTGAATGGAACTGGAGTAGCCCTGAAATGGCACAGAGGTCCTTTCTCTAAAACTAATTGCCGAGGGTTGTTATAGGCAAGTGTTCCTCTACCTCCAAAGTTAAGTCCCACAAGGTTCAATCAATTTCCCCATTTTATTCAATAGTTATATGAAGCTGTTGAGAGTTGGTGAGGCAGTACAGGCTAAATTGTCCACAGTATCTGAGAGACACACACAGTTGTAAGTGTTCTTTATTTGAATTGTGAGCAGAATCCTCTCCCTATTTTCTCAGGCATCAGTTCAGTAAAGTACATCTATACAGCATCTGGATGAAGAGTAACTGGCTAGCTGTGAACTCAGGCAGGACTTGGCTGATAGGCCCTACCTCTGGCCAGAGACAAAAAAAGTACATTCATACTCCTCCTACTGGTCCCCTCTGATCACCCAATACTCCTGTCCCGTCTCCAAGAGGATGCAAGGATGAATGGAAATGGAACTAGAACAGAGAAATACTTCAGACACATGGCCTTCTTTCTGACATCTCTCTTTTTAGTTGTTCTGCAACTTTGGAGCACTATTGAATTCATCAGTGCTATTGATTGATACTAATAGATACAACAATTTTAAAAAAATGCTAACCTCTATCTATGAGTATCTAGAAGATGTGCCCCATCCTGTCAGTCAAGGATCTGGTCACAGTTATCCATATATCTGGGACCTCTGGGTTTGGAGATTTCAATTCATTTCATATAGGAATTAAGTCACACACCCTGAAAAGGCTCCAGTTGGTCCCAAATACAGCAGCCAGTCTGGTTAGCCACAAAGGTTGGCGTGAATACATAGCCTTGCTTTGTTCTCCGCTTTGACTCCCCAGTGAAGACACAGCCGGTTTCAAGGTTTCTGTTCTAATATTGAAACCCACCATCAGTCTGGTCCTAGCTACCTGACAGCTACCTTCCCTGAACTTAACCTGGGTCATAACACCCAGATTCCACTGGAATCAGGAAACTATTGACCAGTAGATGGTGCTCAGGAGACTAGGTGATGGAAGTTTCACAGGATCTGGGCCTCAATTATGGAGCTCATTACAAAGTTGGGTGCCATATAAGTACCTGCCAGTTGGGAAGATGTGTAAACAACTGGATAAAAAGTTAGATAATGGGCAAGGACTGAATGAATATTTATAAGGTTTAAATGAGTGAATGACATTTATATGGGAAATCTGTGGTAAAATTAGCAGGGGGAGGAGGGGATGAGAAAACAACAAAATAAGTGTCTAATATCATGTGTTTATTTGCATACATCCCTATCCCTCATCTCTTTGAGCATACATGTATGTTCAGTGTGCGTACTTAGATTGCAAATATTTCAGGGAAGGAATGTATTTATTTTTATGCCTATAAAATACGCGTTAGGCACTATCAATGGTAAATGTTGTGGGGCAAATTCTGCCCTTGGATATACATACACAACTCCCACTGAGGTCAATGCATCAAAGTCAAAGGGATTTGCATGTGCATATCTGAGCAGAATTTGTCCCTCTTGAAACTTACTTCAGGTGTGGGGGCAGTACTTATGGAAAGTTCATATCTGAAAATCAAAATGATTATTTTGGTTGTGTAGTATTGAATTTGTGGGGTTTAGCGTGATCTGTAGAATGCTAGGACTCTTGCTGGTTCCAGCTAATAGTTGTGTTATCCCCATGATAGAGAGAACAGCTGTAACATTAGGAAGATAACTTTGGTGAACCAATCCCCAGATTGTAAGGAATGTCAAGTTAGCATTGTCAAAATGTCTGCAAGTTATTCTCAAACCATTTTATTTCAGTACTTCCAATATCTGACTCCAAACATTGGCAAGATTTAGGGATGATAAAGAAATAAGATTACTGATGCTGGATGCCGGCTACTATATCTAACAAGTCCAGATGCCTTTACCTCTCAGTGTGGAGTATGAATGTTTTTTTCCATGATTGTATGGATTTCCAATCTTTCTTTCTCTTTGATATAAATGCTATATCACAGGGTTTCACTACATGACAACATATGGTGGTTATACTATTATGTGCAAAAAATGGATTTATGTGATTGTGTGTTAGGAGACCAGTTTTTTGCACATGGTTGCCAGCTAATAATGATTGCTAACAAGTGTAGCTGAAATACAGTGCTGTATCCTCTACTTACTGTATAACTAGGTTGTGCAAATTAAGGTGGTTGCCTTCTAGGAGTATCTTTCTGGCTTGGAAAATGTTCTGAAAGGAAATCCTCTGTAAAGATACAACAACAGGTCAAATAAATGAAATGCTCATAGTTTGGAACAAATGTTTTATGCATAGTTATTTCATATACTTATGAATTAGGTACATTGTGCAGCTTCTGAGAATTGTTAAATACCACGTAATACATATTGGACATATTGCAACTTATGTATTTTATTTTACACATGTGCAAATTGCAGTATGTATGTTCACAACAGAGATTCCTAGTGCAGAAAAACTAATGGTGGTATGATATGAGTAATGTAATATATGTGTGTGTGTGTTTGCCAATTTTTTTATATATTCCATGTGTCATATAACTCTCTCTGTGTGCACAGTGTGAAAATGGTAGTTAAACGTGTATCAGCAGGTGAAGTCATCCAGGGAAAAGGTCTAGAATGAGTATATGAAGGAGCTAAGGAGAGAGCCCTTTGGCTTCTCGCAAAGCGGAAAGTAGAAAGGAGGAAGAGCTACTAGAGGAGATGCTGAAAGAGCAGGTAGAGTAGAACCAGGAGAGAACAGTATCCTGTAAGTCAACCCAGGACAATTCTTTTTAATGCAGGTTGTGTAAGCTTTTCAAGATTGTGTTTTTTTTCTTTTTCTTATATGTTTGTATGGTGCCTCGCACACTGGGGCTAGGCTCCATAGGCGCTATCATTATAATATATAGCACATAATAATTATCATACATTACTCATAGCATACCAGTTCAATGGAGAAATAGATTTCACTCTCCAAACGGTTAATCTGGCACTTTTAAAAATAAATTGGGAGAAAAATACTACAACTAAATTATAACACACTATTATACATTGCATTATGAGGCAGACGCTTTCAACACTACAGTAGTGTCTATTGTTAGCATCTGTGGGGAGCCTAAGACATATTGCAGTAGAAATATATTGAAAATTGCAAGGAAAATTCAATATATTACATATCTTATTGAGTTTCAATAAGCCTATTCCTTAGTTTATATCCATTCCACATGCATGCAAAATTTCACACAGCACATACTTATTCTACTGTGTTTTACTTCTTCATTAATAGTGAGAACAGTTTCTTGTATTTTAGATATACTAGTACATTTTTCCATGAAAAGGCAACTATAAACTTGATTTTTTTTCAAAGAATACATGTTAGTGATTAGTTCTGTACAAAAGTATGAAAGGAATAAAGTTCCAAAGCATGGTATTATCTTGACAAGATTCCACATAAACTTTATTTAGGTAGTAACAGTAGTGCTCTTCTGTAACTGGGCTGTAGTCAACTCTAACTATACAGGAAAGATAAATCAAGTTTATGTATTGTTATTTGAAGAGGAGAGGAAAAATGGATATGATTTTAGTTTAGCGTTAGCTCTTTGAAGACTGTCATCAACAGACAACAAACCAACTTTTTGGAAAAGAACATTATAATACTGGTGCCATTTGCAACATTGATGCTAAGCATTTCCATTATTAATCCCTTTTTCCCATGGTTTTAGTAAAAGTTCACTCCAGGCTGAAACTTGGTATGTCAGGTCTCAGCTCTTAAGCAGTGGTTGTTTCTACCAGTTTTCAAGAAAATTGATTTAGCTGTTTTTATGTTCTATGACAGAGAAAAAAATGATGGTTCTGGTGGTGTTTACTATTTCAAGTGCTGCTTTTTTTCTGCTTGTAAAATAAAACTGCTTTGCTATTGGCATCTTTCATAGCCCTTTTGTGCTCCAGTGGAATACGTAACTGTTCTTTTAAGTGTATGAAATTCTGATTGAATGTTGGCACTTGTTTAGGGAAATACCATAACAGGTACATAAAGTTGACCTGAAGGCGCATTTTGCTTGTGATACATTAGGCAGTATTGAGGCAATTGAGGGAAAATTATATTAATTTACAACATTAAATATAGGGTATTAAATATTCAAATAATATTTGGTAAAAAGAAGGCAAAATTCAATCATAGTTTCAGATAATTTGTTTTAACACATATGACATTCATCCAAATTATGTACCTGTGTAATAGTTAAACTATTTAGAGCCAGTGTTTCATATGGAAAATAATTTTTCCCATCCCTCAAAAAGGTCAGTAACCTTTGTATAACAGAGTTCCACTTTTGTGTCTGAACTACTTGCATGTGATTAGAATTGGAATGTTCTGAGGTCATTTCTGAGCTGGCCCCTAAAAGGACGGCAAAAGTTGAACTGTTGTGAGGAGTACTGGCCAGAAAAGCCTCACTCATCATCTTTCTATTTATCTGCTGATATGGGAGGAGCTCACATGTTCTGCCTTGGAAGATGCTTATTTATGTGTGGCTGCAGTAGCTTTTCATGAGCTTGTTTTCACCAGTTGGTAGGTCAGTATACCTCTGGTACTTGGCTTTCTCGTTTTATCTTCTGTGCTTTTCATCATGTTTCTTCTTATGTTATGTATATTTCTCTTCCTATTTTCTGGATGGAGTCTCTCATGTGACTGAAATATGTCCATCATGGACAACTACAATCACTATTTGGAGCAGTTCATGACACACTTGGATGTGAAATCTGCTCAAAGGTGTCACCTTTAAGTCATCAGGCCCCAAGGAGAACATGCCAGGCTTTAGCTGACCTACTCTGAAGCAACCAATAAATCCAACTTGAAGTCAGTGCAAAAGAGCTTCCTTCAAGGCAGCAGATTCAAAAATAATTTTTTTGCTGGTAGATGATATTCTGTCAGAACTGCTAAGTTTGGTGCAGCTCTGCCTTAGTAGGTGCCCAGAGCAGCAATTTAATAACTTTGCAATGATTTGTGAACATCCAAATTTAGCAACCAGAGAGTCATGATAGAGATTCATTTTCATCAGGGTTTAGATAGAAATAGATTGTGGAACTGAACTCTAACATAGGAGTCAGAATGGAGCCTCTCCCAAAGAGGAAGTTGCAGTCCACATCAGTGACTGTATATCTTGGTTCTCCCTAGTAAATAAACCTAAATGTTCTGGTTATTATAGTTGTCCTATTTGCACTTTGGCTTTCAGAGAGCTGGTGGCCCCAAAACACAACCAGGCCACAAGGTTTTTGGCTATTCTGAGGTGGATGACACTATCTCTCTCTTTTTTTTCTCTGATGCAAAACAAATTCTGAAACCTCAGAATTTTTTGCAAAACAGAATTCTTCCTTTTCAGTCATCCCTACAAATTGTTACAATGGGTATCAACATTGTAAGTGCATCTGAAGAATGAAGAAGTAGAGTTTATATCATCATTTTAATAGCAAATAATTGCTTAAAATGCTTTGGGAAACCTGATATTCCAAACCACTGTGTGTGCCAATGGATATTTTAAAAATAACAACATTTGTGGGAAACTGTGTATTACTAAGCTGGTAGGAAATAGAGTTTGTCTGACTATGCTGGAAGGAGGACAGGACACAGTGGATATGGTTTAATTAGGCTGCAACTTTATTTCTAAATGTCTGAGAGTACCTGGCAGATAAAACAGTACATTGCAGGCAATTAATTGTCAATTGTATATACCCGTGGGGTGGGGGCTGCTGTCAGCCTTCCCCCTTTACCCATCCTGGCCCCCAGTCAAACTGGTGCTGGGATCCCTCAGGTTAAAGAGGTGGGATGGCTCCCTGCCATACCAGTCGTAGGAGCCCAGACCTCCCCCCCACCCCACACACATTTCCACTTCTTTAAATAATACCTCCTTTAAATCCTTTACCAGTCCATTTTCTCCAATCACTGTATACCTCCCTCATGGAGTGTCTGCACTGGACATCTGCTCCATGCTTACAAAATTAGTTGCAATATCATAGCTTAATTCCCATTTCATATTCACCTGAACTATTCAACCCACTGTGGTTAAGGCAGAAACCTCCCACACACACACCTCTCACCTTGGCCAATCTGGTGATGAGGGAAAACATCCTTCCCAGCTGCTAGTGAAAGATCTGCAAAAAGGGGTAAACGGTTGGGTGTCAGTATTTTCAGATGATACAAAATTACTCAAGATAGTTAAATCCAAACCAGACTGAAGAATTAAAAAGAGATTTCACTAAACTGGGTGTCTGGGCAACAAAATGGCAGATGAAATTCAATGCAGATAAATGTGAAGTAATGCACATTGGAAAACATAATCCCAATTGTACATACAAAATTATGATCTAAATTATCTGTTATCACTCAAGAAAGAGATCTTGGAGTCATTGTGGATAATTCTCTGAAAACATCCACTCAATGTGCTGCAACAGTCAAAAAAAGCTAACAATGTTAGGAACTATTAGGAAAGGGAGAGATAATAGGACAGAAAATATAATGTCACTATATAAATCCATGGTATGACCACACCTTGAATACTGCATACAGTTCTGGTTGCCCCATCTCAGAAAAGATATATTAGAATTGGAAAAGGTACAGAGAAGGGCAACAAAAATGATTAGGGGTATGGAATAGCTTCCATATAAGGAGAGATTAAAAAGACTGGGGTTATTCAGGTTGGAAAAGAGACGACTATGGGGGGAATATCATAGAAGTTCATGAAATCATGGATGGTGTGGAGAAAGTGAATGGGGGAGTGTTATTTACCCCTTCACATAACACAAGAACCAGGGCATCACCCAATGAAATTAATAGGCAGCAGGTTTCAAACAAACATAAGAAAGTACTTTCTTCACAAACTACATAGTCAACCTATTGAACTCATTGCTGGGGGGATGTTGTGAAAGCCAAAAGTATAACTGGGTTCAAAAAAGAATTAGGTAATTTCATGGAGGATATATACATCAGTGGCTATTAGTCAAGATCGTCAGGGATGCAACCCCATGTTCTGGGTGTCCCTAAACCTCTGACTGCCAGCAGCTGGGACTGGACAATGGGATGTATCACTGAATAATTGCCCTGTTCTGTTCATTCCATCTGAAGCTGCTGGCACTGGCCACTGTCAAACCACAGGATACTGGGATATTGGCCTGACCTTGTTGGGCCATTCTTAAATTCTTATGTAAAGAACCAACTAAGTAATGCACACTACATCTTGAGAAAACCTGGTATTTAATGACTTCCATGGGTGGAAGTGTGGGTGATGCTCAACTGATCCAGGTAAAAGAGGGCTTTTCTTGCACTGGTATAGACCTAAATACTCTTTCCTCTCTTCTGGTGACCTGGGGAGGAGAGGGTGATGGGTCTGCTGACCTGGTTCAGGCAGCTACAGCAAGTCTCTCTGGTTTTGTAGTCATTTAAGGAGCCACACACCTTTTCCTACAAGCCAGAAGATGGCCCCCACTGCTTAATATGAGGCTGATATGGGCCTCACTGCTTCATGTGGGGCATTGTTCAGAATATAAAAGTGTATGGTGCAGGTAATTCCATAATCAGGTACATATACCCAAGGGAAGCTTCTCTCAGGCCTCCCCCCTTACCCATCCTGGTCCCCAGCCAACCCATTGTTGGGACCCTCTCAACCTCCCTTGAATGAAGATGAAGGGGTGCTATAAGGGAGGTGTGGGTTGGCTCCCTGTCATACCAGTCATAAGAATCCCCCCCCCCCCCGATTCCAATCCTTTAAAGAATACCTTCTTTTAATCCTTTACCAATGCATTTTATCTGATCACCATATCCCTTCCTTATGAAGTTCTCCTAATCCACTAGGTTTGGTGTCTCTTGCCCTCTTGGGGGGAGGGGGAGAGGAGAGGGATAAGTGACCACCCTCCCCTCCCCCATTTAGATCCCCCAGAGGAAAAGTAGAAAAGTTCCCTGAAACCCACTGAGTTCATCCCTTCAGACATCCATTGTAGCATTGGACAGAAAGGACTTACTTTCATACCTTGCCCCTGAAACTTCCATCTGGTGCTGGTCATATTGCTAACACAGTTCCTATTTTTAAGAAAGGAAAAAAAAAGTGATCCGGGTAACTACAAGGCTGTTAGTATGCAAGGTCTTGGAAAAAATTTTGAAGGAGAAAGTAGTTAAGGACATTGAGGTCAATGATAATTGGGACAAAATACAACATGGTTTTACAAAAGGTAGATCATGTCAAACCAACCTGATCTCCTTCTTTGAGAAGGTAACAGATTTTTTTAGACAAAGGAAACACAGTGGATAAGGAATAGGTGGATAAGGAACTGGTTAAAGGGGAGACTACAACGGGTCACACTGAAAGGTGTTGAACTATCAGGCTGGAAGGAGGTTACTAGTGGAGTTCCTCAGGGATCAGTTTGGGGACCAATCTTATTTAATCTTTTTATTACTGACCTTGGCACAAAAAGCAGGAATGTGCTAATAAAGTTTTCAGATGACATGAAGCTGGGAGGTATTGCCAATACAGAGAAGGACTAGGATATCCTACAGGAAGATCTGGATGACTTTGTAAATTGGAGTAATAGTAATCGGAGGAAATTCAATAGTGAAAAGTTTTAGGTCATGCATTTAGGGATTAATAACAAGAATTTTTGTTATTAACTGGGGAAGCATCACTTGGAAGTAATCAGGGGTGAAGATAAGTCTAGGGACTTATCGGTACGGGGCTGGGCTGTGGCCGGCTCTGGCCCCTGGAAGGGTCAGAGCCAACCCTGGCCCACCCTGTACCGGTAAGTGCCTCCCCCTGCCGGGGTAACAGCGGCAGCCGCGGGCTCTGGCAGCAGTTTACAGGCCCGGGGCCCTTTAAATCATCCCTGGAGCCCCACCTCTCCTTCTCCAGGGCTCTGGGGACGGGGCTCTGGCCGCCGCTACCGCCCTGGGCCCTTTAAATCGCCACCCCAGCCCCGCCGCTGCTACCCCAAGGCTCTGGCAGCAATTTAAAGGGCCGGGGGCTCCAGCCGCTGCTGGGAGCTGCAGGCCTTTAAATTGCGCCTGGGGTAGCCAATCCACCCTGGTACGACGTACCGGCTCTTGGCAGTACACCGTACCGGGGCATACTGGCTTACTTTCACCTCTGGAAGTAACAGAGGAGGAGGACAAGGACCTCGGAGTATTGGTTGATCACAGGATGACTATGAGCCGCCAATGTGATATGGCCATGAAAAAAGCTAATGCGGTCTTGGGATGCATCAGGGGAGGTATTTCCAGTAGAGATAAGGAGGTGTTAGTATCGTTATACAAGGCCTCACCTGGAATACTGTGTGCAGTTCTGGTCTCCCATGTTTAAGAAAGATGAATTTAAACTGGAACAGGTACAGAGAAGGACTACTAGGATGATCCAAGGAATGGAAAACCTGTCTTATGAAAGGAGACTCAAGGAGCTTGGCTTGTTTAGCCTAACCAAAAGAAGGCTGAGGGGAGATATGATTGCTCTCTATAAATATATCAGAGGGATAAATACCACAGAGGGAGAAGAATTATTTAAGCTCAGTACCAATGTGGACGCAAGAACAAATGGATATAAACTGGCCATCAGGAAGTTTTAGACTTGAAATTAGACGAAGGTTTCTAACCACCAGAGGAGTGAAGTACTGGAACAGCCTTCCAAGGGAACCAGTGGGGGTAAAAGACATATCTGGCTTCAAGACTAAGCTTGATAAGTTTATGGAAGGGATGATATGATGGGATAGCCTAATTTTGGCAATTAATTGATCTTCAACTATTAGCGATAGATATGCCCAATGGCCTATGATGGGATGTTAGATGGGGTGGGATCTGAGTTACTACAGAGAATTCTTTCCTGGGTGTCTGGCTGGTGAGTCTTGCCCACATGCTCAGGGTTCAGCTGATGGCCATATTTGGAGTCTGGAAGGAATTTTCCTCAAGGGGAGATTGGCAGAGGCCCTAGGGGATTTTTGCCTTCCCCTGCAGTGTGGGGCATGGGTCACTTGCTGGAGGATTCTCTGCACCTCGAAGGCTTTAAACCACGATTTGAGGACTTCAATAGCTCAGACATAGGTTAGAGGTTTGTTACAGGACTGGGTGGCTGCGATTCTGTGGCCTGCGTTTTGCAGGTCAGACTAGACGATCATAATGGTCCCTTCTGACCTTAAAGTCTATGATTCTATATTCCCCCCTGCCTGTTGTGTCACTGTTCTGTCCTGCTTCTAGGAAACAAATGAAAATCAAGGGATGGTATTTTGGATTCATTGTTCTGTTGCATACTTGTGTAGTAGTTCAGATGATTTAATATCATTTGATACAATGCAAGGGACCAAAATGTAGCTGAGACTGGTTACATCACTGAATCCCAATATTAAATATGTAATAATTTATATGGTCACATTTTGCTTTTCAGCTGATTTTGAGACTATCCAAAAACTGTTCAAATGTTGTAATTCCCTCAAAGGAAAAAAATAACATCATAATCTATATTTAACTGGTCTATGTCCCCATATAACTGATTTGTAATTAAAAATGTTCATTAGACTGCTGCATTTAAACCTATTGAATAACATACTATACTGTATTAATGTAATATTTTGTATCTTTAACATATACATTTTGTTTTCCAGCCCTGAGGGACAACAGGATTGAGCTGGTTCGAGCTTCATGGCATGAACTGAGCATCAGCATCAGTGATGTGTCTCTGTCAGATGAAGGGCAATACACCTGTTCTTTATTTACTATGCCTGTCAAAACTTCCAAGGCTTTTCTCACTGTTCTGGGTAAGTATAGCTGGCTGAGAATACCAAAGTGAAATGAGTTAAGAGAGGAGTTCTAAGACTTCTCAAATCTTGGTAAATATTTCTAGGGTGAATTTTCAGAAAACGTAGCAGAAGATGCATGTAAAACACCCTCTCTTACTTTCTCTAAAGATTGCTTGACTTGAACCATGCCAAGGAATAGCAAGCCCCTTATTATGTGTGAAGTGGCAGGACCATGAATTACAGTGCACATCAATAGCACCACTGAGTGCTCCTTAAAATGGACATAACCTCTATATCCCAAGCACCAAAGGGGTTAACAGGGTGCATGTGTTCATCTCCTAACAATGTACTGTATAGTGCAAAGGAGACAAAACCAGAGAGCGTGAAATCAAAAAGGGCTTTAAAGGCTCATAGTTTTTCCTTAGCTATGCATTTTTTTGGCTCATTCTATTTTCTTTTTTCCTCTACAAAGTGCATATTTTCCCTGAAGCTTCTTGTATGCTTCATCCTCTAAATGCTCTGCCATTTTCCCCAAAGGTTAGACACACACACACACACACACACTAGATTTATAGAGATGCCCAAAAAATAACGTTTCAGTTCCAAGCTTTATGTGATTCTGTCAATGTCAGTCGCCCAATCAGCTGAAATTGCTATAGTTCATTGAAAGACACATGTGAACTTAACAAGTGATATGATTTTAAAGATTGATTTTTGTTTCCATTTTGTTTTGTTTTGCTTTGCTTTTTATATATAGAAAAGCAGGCAGTTGAATTTAATAGGACTAATGCAAGATGTTCTCTGGGCTAGTACTATTAAAGTTAATCCAGCCAGGGAATTGGTTTTGTGCATAGGATATGAAATATGCCTCTGTGAGTCCCACTGAGTCTATTTTACAAAAATCTTCACAAGTTTGCCATTAAGGACAAAAAATATCTGCTCAAAGCAAAGTATTTTGGGATAACAAATGCCTAAGGGTTAATTTTTTTTCTGTAGAGAGCCATCTCCAGATCCAAAGAATAGATGATCAGTCAAATTCAACCTATTAAATGGCAGTGGGACACAGATAAAAGGGTGTTACAAAAGTAAAAAGCCAAACATCTAATCAGTAGCTTCTAATCAGGGTGGCTTAATTTTTTATGGTCTATTTTGTTTTTTTTGTTTGTTTGTTTGTTTGTTTTTTTACATGACTGCTTTCCAACATCATCTGTTTTCTTTCCAGTGAAAAGACAGCAGCAAGGTTTCAGAAGCATCTGTCTCACAATAATTTTATTTGTCTATAAGAACTTGCATTTGAAATTCTTCTAAAGATGCCCCTATATGAGAGTAACATTCTTTTTCTTTCTTTGTAGTTTATTCCATGCCATCATATTAATCAGAAAGATGATTTATATGCAGAAATATTCTTTCTATTCATTGGTCTGATTTGGATTAGAAGATTTTAATGTACAGGGATTATTAAAGATGCCATTTCATGCCTCTGAAAAGTAGGAGTAGTTTTATTACAGAATCTACACTGTGATGGGTGCTGTTGTTTGTGTTTGGAGTAATGTTTGATTGTGTGCCGTGTTTATCAGTTTCCTTTGGAAAAGGAGAGACATAAACAAACCAAATTGCAAGATGCAGAGCACAGAGTGGAATTTCAGTGACTGGTCCCTTTATCGAGGAATCAGAGTAGCAGCCGTGTTAGTCTGTATCTGCAAAAAGAAAAGGAGGACTGGTGGCACCTTAGACACTAACAAATTTATTTGAGCATAAGCTTTCATGAGCTACAGCTCACTTCATCGGATGCATGCAGTGGAAAATACAGTGGGGAGATTTTATATACACAGAGAACATGAAACAATGAGTGTTACCATACACAGTAAAAAGAAAAGGAGTACTTGTGGCACCTTAGAGACTAACCAATTTATTTGAGCATGAGCTTTCGTGAGCTACAGCTCACTTCATCGGATGCATACTGTGGAAACTGCAGAAGACATTATATACACAGAGACCATGAAACAATACCTCCTCCCACCCCACTCTCCTGCTGGTAATAGCTTATCTAAAGTGATCATCAAATTGGGCCATTTCCAGCACAAATCCAGGTTTTCTCACCCTCTGCCCCCCCCCACACACACACAAACTCACTCTCCTGCTGGTAATAGCCCATCCAAAGTGACCACTCTCTTTAAAATGACAGGTTTCAGAGTAACAGCTGTGTTAGTCTGTATTCGCAAAAAGAAAAGGAGTACTTGTGGCATCCCAGAGACCAACCAACCCATTTGAACATGAGCTTTCGTGAGCCACAGCTCACCTCATCGGATGCACCCGATGAAGTGAGCTGTAGCCCACGAAAGCTCACGTCCAAATAAACTGGCTAGTCTCTAAGGTGCCACAAGTACTCCCTTTCTCTTTAAAATGTGTATGATAATCAAGGTGGGCCATTTCCAGCACAAATCCAGGTTTTCTCACCTCCCCAACCCCCTCCAAGAACCACACACACAAACTCACTCTCCTGTTGGTAATAGCTTATCCAAAGTGACCACTCTCCTCACAATGTGTATGAAAATCAAGGTGGGCCATTTCCAGCACAAATACAGGTTTTCTCACCCCTCCACCCCCCCCTTTTTATTTTCAAAAAAACACACAAAAAAACCCTCACTCTCCTGCTGGTAATAGCTTATCCAAAGCGACCACTCTTCCTACAATGTGCATGATAATCAAGGTGGGCCATTTCCAGCACAAATCCAGGTTTTCTCACCCCCCCACCCCCATACACACACAAACTCACTCTCCTGCTGGTAATAACTCATCCAAACTGACCACTCTCCTTACAATGTGCATGATAATCAAGGTGGGCCATTTCCAGCATAAATCCAAGTTTAACCAGAACGTCGGGGGTGGGAGGGTAGAAAAAAACAAGGGGAAATAGGCTACCTTGCATAATGACTTAGCCACTCCCAGTCTCTATTTGAGCCTAAATTAATAGTATCCAATTTGCAAATGAATTCCAATTCAGCAGTTTCTCGCTGAAGTCTGGATTTGAAGTTTTTTTGTTGTAAGATAGCGACATTCATGTCTGTGATTGCGTGACCAGAGAGATTGAAGTGTTCTCTGACTGGTTTATGAATGTTAGAATTCTTGACATCTGATTTGTGTCCATTTATTCTTTTACGTAGAGACTGTCCAGTTTGACCAATGTACATGGCAGAGGGGCATTGCTGGCACATGATGGCATATATCACATTGGTGGATGTGCAGGTGAATGAGCCTCTGATAATGTGGCTGATGTTATTAGGCCCTTTGATGGTGTCCCCTGAATAGATATGTGAGCACAGTTGGCAATGGGCTTTGTTGCAAGGATAGGTTCCTCGGTTAGTGGTTCTGTTGTGCGGTATGTGGTTGTTGGTGAGTATTTGCTTCAGGTTGGGGGGCTGTCTGTAGGCAAGGACTGGCCTGTCTCCCAAGATTTGTGAGAGTGTTGGGTAACGAGAGTGATCAGGTAAGGTGAGCTATCACCAGCAGGAGAGGAAAAAAAAAACCTTTTGTAGTGATTATCAAGGTGAGCCATTTCCAGCAGTTGACAAGAACATGTGAGGAACAGTGTGGGTAGGCGGTGGAAAATAAACATGGGAAAATAGTTTTAGTTGGTATAATGACACATCCACTCCCAGTCTTTATTCAAGCATAATGTAATGGTGTCCAGTCGCAGAACACTTCAATCTCTCTGGTCACTCGATTACAGACCTAAAAGTTGCAATTCTTCACCAAAAAAACTTCAAAAACAGACTCCAATGAGAGACTGCTGAATTGGAATTAATTTGCAAACTGGACACCATTACATTAGGCTTGCATAAAAACTGGGAGTGGATGTGTCATTACACAAAGTAAAACTATTTCCCTGTGTTTCCCCCCCCCCCCCCCCCCCCCCCGTTCCTCACACATTCTTGTCAACTGCTGGAAATGGCCCACCTTGATTATCACTACAAAAGGTCTTTTTTTTTCTCTCCTGCTGGTGATAGCTCACCTTACCTGATCACTCTTGGTACAATGTGTATGGTAACACCCATTGTTTCATGTTCTCTGTGTATATAAAATCTCCCCACCGTATTTTCCACTGCATGCATCCGATGAAGTGAGCTGTAGCTCATGAAAGCTTATACTCAAATAAATTTGTTAGTCTCTAAAGTGCCACAAGTACTCCTTTTCTTTATCCAGGAATGAAAATCTGTGAATTAATTGAAACATTCCAGATGTAAAGGGTAAACCTAATCCGTATTCTGAGAGCTTTTAGAATCTGTGGAAAGATATATCCCCTCAAAATAAGTAATTTCTGTGTGTTACTAAGCCTGTCATTGAATATAACTAAATATTCTCAATTTTATTCACAGTTCTTTATTTTAAAAATCTCCCTCCATTCCTCAAAACATAACCCTTGCCATCTCTAATGTTCTGAGTAGGTTGTTTAATGGGCATAGGACCTGATCCAGAGCTCACTGAATCAATGGAAGAATTCCTGTGAATTCTGTGTGCTTTGGATCGGGCCCATTATTACTATATATTAGTTAAATCTGAAAAGGAAGAATTTTTTTGTCTTTCTTTTTGCTCTCCTTTTGTGTTAGGATTCCCTGAATTCATGCTGGAACTGTCTGTTAAAATGCAGCTGGATCAGTTTGGATTTTGTTCCTGGTTGTGTTTCATTTTAACAAGAGTAGTTAATATATTCCACGCCTCCCACCCAAAATAATCTTCTTAAAATACAGATATCCACTCTATATCTAGCAATAGGAAGTCAATCTGAACTTGAATATAAAGTATGAGAAAAGCTGGATTGGTTTAAAATGAACATACAAAACATGTTCATTTTCTTCGATTAAACTCAAGTATGGTTCAGATTCACTGGTCAGTTTAAAATAGAAAACGGAATTCAGTGACACTTGTTGTTAGGTTTATTCACTTAATGATTGACAGACCTATCTGTTATTTCTTTTGGCAATTGACCTCTAATAGGTTAACCTTATCAACTGACAACCCTCTGGTCAAAGGCTTAAAGTAGCTGATTGGCAACATGCTGTATCTTTTATTTGTTTGATTGTTTGTTAGGTGTTCCTGAGAAGCCACAAATTAGTGGATTTACTTCACCAGTTATGGAGGGAGAGAGGATGCAGCTAACCTGCAAGACCTCTGGTAGCAAACCAGCAGCTGATATCAGATGGTTCAAGAATGACAAAGAGATTAAAGGTATTGAAGAACATTTACATGTAATTATGTGTCAACATCAAAACTAAAGCATTTAATGGGATAGAAGATTGCATGGAATTGTATCACTTTCATTTTTATAAAAAGATTGACATTATCTAAATGTGCAAGAATCAATTCTACTATGTAATGTGGAAGAATTGATCAACATTTATCATAATGGCAATATGACTGATTATTTTGCAAAATGTTACAAACTATAATTTTTAATTATAGTTACCTTAAGGTCATAATATTACCTTAGTTGAGATGGATCATAAAATGCTTTACAATAATCTTTAGTACCAGGTTCACGTCTCTATCAGTAACCCACCTATTTTGACATTTGATCCACTTTTGCCTGTTCCCAGAAAATTGGTATTGGTTTATATTGCTGTCATTTTCATCCAATATGCTAAAAGATCAGGTGAATGAATTGTCAGAATTGTGACTGTTTCCATGTAGCTATTGTTTTAAAATCATTCCTTTAATACCCATGTATCTCACACACTTGTCTGGCATTATGGTTTTTGTTAGTGAATCAAAAAGCTGCTTCAAGCAAAGCTGTGGTGGTAATAAGAGAAACAGTTCAACTTCCTTTGGTATCCACCAGCACAGAGCAATACATAATAAAACAAAGACTAATATACAAAATTAATAAGTTAAAGAGACCATGGTTGGTATCCACAGAAATATGATTTCTTTTAAATGTACCTGTCTTGAGAAGTTTCCAATTCAAAATCAGAAAATTGGATTAGAAAGAGGCATGGACTTTGGGCTCAAGTAGGTTAAAATATACCTGAGTTCCTGGGTCAAGTGAAGATGGGAAGCAGGAAATCAGAAAGTGGAGTCTTTCAGCCTGCAGGAAGGGGTTCTCAAACGTCATTGCACCACGACCCGCTTCTGACAACAAAAATTACTACAGAACCCCAGGAGGGGGGACTGAAGCATGAGATCCCCCCCAGCCTCACCACCCCGGGAGGTGGGGCCAAAGCTAGACCTGAGACCTGTCACCCAGAGAAAAGTAGCACCTTGTGCAATATAATTAAAAGGCAAAATTTGAACACAGGACATAACATACATGCTGTACTATGCCAGCAAAGCTGTCATTCAAAAGAGATGTCAAAGTGCAAGCAGCGCCATCAAAAGATGGAAAATAAACATAGGTAGTGCCAGTATCCTACATGAACTACTGGTGTTAGCAGACATAAACAAGGGCAACTCATGGCACCAGATTTTTTTTTTAAATCAGATCTTTCAGGCTTGCACAGTAATTATGCCTTTCCTGTTCAGCTGAAATGTAATACCAGCAAAGCAGACAATTTAGGGATTTTGGTCTTAAACTAACACATGGCTTTCTAGGTAGGTACCTAAGGGATGGACATAAGAAAGAAAACTCAATAGAATGGATGAAATAGGTGTTGAAACTGAGGCGGAATAGGAAGTGAAGAAGATACAAATGAGGGAAAAGCCTTGAACGCTTCAGTTTTCTAGGTCTTCTGAAGAACGCATTGCCATTGTCATGAAGGTTACAAATAAAATAACCTAACTACCTTGCAATGGCATGAACAGAAGGTACATTAGCTTTTGTGCACTGGAAAAGGTGAAATGATAAATCTGAGAAAATAGATATGAAATTGTATGCTAATGCACTTGACATTAAAGGTTAGGAGTTCTGCTGTCTGGCACCAGTAAATCCAATTGTGTTACAGTATATTATACACGGTGCAAAAGAACATGAAAACCGAATACATTCAGTTCAGAGAAGGAACCGGGGGAAAAAAAGCCAACCTAAAATGTTGCTTGCATTTCTATTAGCAGAAAAAAGGAATCATCAGCTTGTAAGAGAGAACTGTTTAACTGGCTCGATGTCAAGAATGGGAGAGGCTGTGTGTGAATCATGGCGTTCCATACCTTATATTGGAATGTTCTGCCTCTTATATATGCATCCATATTAGCATAGGGATGTGAAGTTTGGCTTTCTGATCCTTTTTTATTCCTATCTGCTCAATAAAACAACTGACTGTGCCATCCCTAAATGGAGCTTATTAAGAGATTCAAATGTATCAGAAAGTAAATACGCAATACTTATTTGTCACGTAATTTATTACTCACTGCTTTGAAAATGTAACCTTAAATGCAGTTTCAGTTTTCACTTTTCAGAAATATTTTCAAATTAGTTTCCTGATTTTTTCCTGTGTAGTAAAAATAAATAAATTAATATTTTTGCAACAGAATGGAAAACTTAAATGAGGTTGCTAATTTTAATATGTGCAGTGAGATCAGAAATGTGGTACTCTTTTTGGCTTGACAAAATTGCAACTGAAATAGAATTTAACCTTCTCACATTATAATGCAAGGTTAAAGCAAAACCAGATGAAAAATATACAGAAGCCCAAAATACCAGATTTGCCCAGTTAAAATATGGAAAAATATATATTTTAAATAGATAATTGTTACATATATGGGAGGAATATAAGGTTATAATTGGTTGAAAATAACCAATGAGTGATAAATCAGCAAGTTTCTATTGTTTTCCTCCTCAGAGACAAATAATATGGAGCTAACAAAAAGTGTTAAAAGAGTCAGAGTGCATATGCAAACAGTGAGTTCCAAGAAAACTGTTTGTCTTCATGGTGGGGGGGGGGCAGCAGCAGGGGGAAAGGGGAGAGTTCTTGACTTTAAGCTTCATTTCCTCTAATGAATGTGATTCTCAGAAGAAAAAAGTTCTCTTAAATTTAAGGTTTCAGAGTAGCAGCCGTGTTAGTCTGTATTCAGAAAAAGAAAAGGAGTACTTGTGGTACTTCAGCGACTAACACATTTATTTGAGCATAAGCTTTCGTGAGCTACACTCGCTGTAGCTCACGAAAGCTTATGCTCAAATAAATTGGTTAGTCTCTAGGGTGCCACAAGTACTCCTTTTCTTAAATTTAAAAATATTTGGCCATTATAGTTAAATGTATAGATATTTTTGATGATCCGGATACTCAGGGTTTATATAAAAGTACATACATTGACTTATTTTTTCACTGACAGTTAAGGGTCAAGATTTTAAAGAAACAGGCATCTAAAAGGCTCCTAAGGAAGTGGTCTCCATTTTTCAAAAGTGCTGTGCATCCAGCAGCTTCCATTGTAGTGAAGGCTCCCAATGCCTAGACGCTGTCTAAGCTGCAGTTAATTGGAGCTCCTGGGTGCTCAGCACTTTTGAAAATAAGTCTATTTATTCAGGTGCTGTAAAGTTTCATGTAGGATCCAAACTTTAAGCACTTTTTAAATCTAGGCTAAAATATTTTCCTCCTTTATGATATTTGTTTATTTTAGCAAAACAGCAACCTGGTCATATTGATTTGGGCTAATGAAGGTCTTAAAATTAATTTTTGTAAAGGAATATACTACTGAGATTGCATGTGTCCTGTGTTTCCTAATCAAAGGAAAGGAAAATGCAAGAGGTTTCAGTTTTACTAATCACAGTAAAATCCCATTAGGGAGACGAAAATGACCTAAATAAAATTTCCATGAAAAGTCAATTTTAGAAAGCAGATCTAAAATGTAATCAGCTACATCTTTTTAGATTAAAAATATCTCTGGAATCAGAAAGATGGGCTTTTTCACTCACTCCAGATAATGTAAGAATCCAGGTAGTTAAGTAATTCTGATTTTTTGCTTCAGAAATAATTGTCTTCCCCACCCAGGCATTTTTCTTCCAGTTGGTTGTTGAGCATTAAGCAGATTTCAATTTTTGCTGAGGGACTATCAAGATTTATGGGTCAGAAAGCTGAGAGAAATATTGACCATGGCTAAGCCAAGCTGTGTCAAGTGGGATCCTGCAGGGATTAGTCTGGGTCCAGTTCTGTTCAATATCTTCCTCAGTGAGTTAGATAGCGGCAGATGATACCGAGCTGGGAGGGCTTGCAAGTGCTTTGGAGGATAGGATTAAAATTGAGAGCGATCTGGACAAGCTGGGAAAATGGTCTGAAGTAAATAGGATGAAATTCAGTAAGGACAAATGCAAGGTACTCTATTTAGGAAGGAACAATCAGTTACACACATACAAAATGGGAAATGACTGCCTAGGAAGGAGTACTGCGGAAAGGGATCTGGGGGTCATAGTGGACCACAAGCTAAATACGAGTCAACAGTGTAACACTATTGCAAAGAAAGCAAACATCATTCTGTGATGTATTAGAAGGAGTGTTGTAAGCAAGACACAAGAAGTAATTCTTCTGCTCTACTCTGCACTGATTAGGCTTCAACCGGAGTGTTGTGTCCAGTTCTGGGTGCATTTCAAAAAAGATGTGGACAAAATTGGTAAAAGTCCAGAGGAGAACAACAAAAATGATTAAAGGTCTGAAACATGTCCTATGAGGGAAGATTGAAAAAACTGGGTTTGTTTAGTCTGGAAAAGAGAAGACTGAGAGGGGGCATAACAGTTTTTAAATACATAAAAGGTGTTATAAGGAGGAGGGAGAGAAATTGTTCTTCTTAACCTCTGAGGATAGGACAAGAAGCAATGGGTCTAAATTGCAGCAAGGGAGGTTTAGGTTGGACATTAGGAAAAACTTCCTAACTGTCAGGCTGGTTAAGCATTGGAATAAATTGCCGAGGGAGGTTGTGGAATCTCTGTCTTTGGAGATTTTTAAAAGCAGGTTAGACAAACACCTGTCAGGGATGGTCTGCATATTACTTAGTCCTGCCAGGAGTGCAGGGGACTGGACTAGATGACCTCTCGATATCTGATTCTATGATATATTATGTAATTTCTTCCTGCATAGCATCCTTACAGCTTTTCCTATCCATGCAAACAGTTAAAATTCTTGTCCAGGCTCTCAGCAGTTGATTTTGAAATTGCCAAATACACACATAGGAAAAACAATGGCAGTATTGGTTTTTATCAGACAAATAATGGAATGTCTGGCTATAAAGTGTTTGGGTTTTTTTTAAGCAACTAGGGGAAAAGTTTTAGAAATGGATTTGATATATACCAGAGCTGCCTCTTATTGCATTGTGCTCCCTGAAAATCATTAAGCTACATTTTTTTGTTCTTGCAGACGTCAAATATTTAAAAGAAGAGGATGCAAATCGCAGGACATTCACTGTTAGCAGCACACTGGATTTCCGAGCGGATCGGGGTGATGATGGTGCCGTTGTACGTTGCAGAGTAGACCATGAGTCCTTAAACGCCACACCTCAGATAGCAATGCAGGTTCTAGAAATACACTGTAAGTAATATCGATAATCTATCTATATGTCTATCCCTATCCACACATGCTTACAGTCTCTGGTTTTGAGAGAAGGTGTACTGTCACTAGACATTTAATAGACATGAAATAAAACTTAAATCATTAATGAGTTCAAATACATACAAATCCCTCTCTTCTAGCCCAATCCTGCAATTCTCCTAGCAAGTCAATGAGAGGTTTCCCATAGTAAGGACTGTGAGATTGAGTCTTTAGTCTGTTTGGCGGAGGAGAGAGGATAAGTGTGTTGGGGGTTTTAAGTCTCACTGGTTTTCTCAGGTAGGTTTTCAACACCAAGACCACAGGTTTATATAGTAGTCACTATTTTGCTTGACAATACCATAGAAATGCAAGCTGATGTTAGCAGTAGAGATTAAATCATCAACTTTGTGCCCTCCTAACACAGTTTTGTGTGGTGATCTTCATGTTGGAGCCTAAGAGAGAAGAACCGTATTCATTATTCTTAGGGCTTGTCAATCATGGGGATGTTACAGCGATATAACTTTAGTTTGTTCTCATTAAAGTGCCTTGCGTGCACACACAATGTTTTAAAAAAAATTGAATTATTTGGCACCTTAGGTAGAAGTGATGAATCCTATCTGGAGTAGAAGTAACTCTTCTTTGCAGTGAGTTCGTGAGCTTTACGGGTTATTTGAATGCGTTTCTAATCACTCTGCTTCTAGCATTCCTCTCCATGCTATCCCACACTGTATTGCTTCACACCTAGCTCAGCCTGCCTGTGTACCTGTGTGCCCTCCACTGCTCTAGAGCAGGGTGGCCAACCTGTGGATCCGGAGCCACAGGCGTTCTTCAGACGTTAATATGCGGCTCCGTGTACAGGCACCGACTCCGGGGATGGAGCTACAGGTGCCAACTTTCCAATGTGCTGGGGGTGCTCACTGCTCAACCTCTGGCTCTGCCCCCACTCCACCCCTTCTCACCCCCTCCCCTGAGCCTGCTGTGCCCTCGCTCCCTCCCCCCCACCTCCCCAAGCCTCCTGCATGCCATGAAACAGCTGATCAGGAGGTGCGGGGAGAGAGAGGGAGGTGCTGATCGGCGGGGCTGTTAGCGGGTGGGAGGCGCTGTGGGGGGGCGAGGAGCTGATGGGGGGCTGCTGACGTATTACTGTGGCTCTTTGGTACGTTGGTAAATTCTGGCTCCTTCTCAGGCTCAGGTTGGCCACCCCTGCTCTAGAGTCATCTCGACCGAATATTCTCTCTCTAATTAAATGCTGGCACGAAGCCAGGTGTGTCCCTTTTTAATATCAGGTAGTGGTGAGTTCACACACACAGAGTCACATAGTTATTATAACACTGTGCTTGCTTGTGGATGCCTGCAGATCTCCAGGCCCATCTGGAAAATAGTCTCTGGAATGCAGACATCTGCAAGATACTGTCCACGAAAATGGAGGTGAGGAGGCACTCCTAGAGCTGGTCCCAGTGCCAGACCAGATCAAAGCAAAGGAACCCACACCATGGGCACCTGGACTGCATATTTGCAGGTGATGCCATGTGCATTTGCTGTGCATGAGAGCTCTACCAGAAACCATCCAGATAATGCTGCAGACAGGAGCTCTGCCAGTAAGTAGAGTATGCTGTATTACTATAAAACTATGTAGGAGTTAAAAGTTGGCTTTTCTGTGTATTGGCAGCCTTCTCAGGGTTGCTCATACTTGTAGTTTCCATTCCACTCCTGCACCAGCTGGGAGTATGTCATCCTGGCCGATAGCAGCTCTGCATGTGTTCCTGGTTTGCCAATTGCCTTTTTAAGCAAGACCCTTTTAGGTCTGGAACACGTTTTCTTACAAAGCCCATGCACAGCATCCCTACCTAGCCCTGTCCTGTAAACTCTGGACACCACACCAGACTAGGACCTACCTTTCAGTCAACCAAATTGCAGGCACTTCCCACACCAGCCAGCCTCTTCAGAATGGAAAGGAACAGTGTCAAGCACCCCACCAACAGGAATTTGTGAGCAACACTCTGGACATAAAAAAGTTCCATTGGTCTTGAGTTTGCATTACATTCTTTAACTCTGTAATTCAAGTAATGTTATTTGTTACCTATGTTGTTTGTTAACTTAATACAAAAGATTTGGTACAACTTGGCTGAGAAAATTCACTGAGGAGTAGCTCTCCCTTTAACATCAACACCAACCCCCAGTATCACCCCCTAGTAAAATCAATACACAAGTATATATCAGTCACTTCTTTGATATACAGTATGTTCATTATCCAAAAAGAAAAAGAGTACTTGTGGCACCTTAGAGACTAACCCATTTATTTGAGCATAAGCTTTCGTGAGCTTCATCGGATGCATCCAATGAAGTGAGCTGTAGCTCACGAAAGCTTATGCTCAAATAGATGGGTTAGTCTCTAAGGTGCCACAAGTCCTCCTTTTCTTTTTGCGAATACAGACTAACACGGCTGTTACTCTGAAACCTGTCATTATCCAAAACTACCTCCTGACCTCGACGTAGGAGCACAGTGAATCCCTGACCCTATTTCCCATGCCACTTGAGGCATTTTTCTGAGATAACTAGTTATTGACTGGGAGCAGTAAGAGATGGACAGCTTCTGGGTCGTGATGGCCACACTCTTCTCCACGCTGAGAGGAGCCCTCATGTTGGTGTTCTATCATTGTAGCTTTAGGGTGAACTCTGCATAGATCTCTAGGAAAGTAGCTTTCTCCTGGTCATCCCAGTTCTGCATTCCTATCCTGTCCCACCAGATGCTGCTAGCTGGCTGAGCCCAGAAGTGGCACTCTACTAAATAAAGGTGTTCCAGATAAATGCCCTGAAGAAGTAACTGCTCGATTTCATCATCCTGCTCCTCCTCCACCTGTAGCTGCATCATCACGGTACCCACAGGCCTCCATGGTGGCCAGTTTAAGCCTCCCAGCTGCTCAATTGCCAATTCATGTGCATCATCCTGTTCATATGAATAACTGTCATGATCACAGAGCTTAGCAGTGTGTCCTTCATGATCCCTGACAAAATACAGATGAATGATGGGCTTCCAGAGGTAGAATCATGGGAGTTTATTAGTTTGACTCCAAGTCCCAGAATCCTAGTAGGGTCCACAGGCACCTCACAATGCCCCACAAGAAAAAATTCAGAATGCATAGAGCTGTGCAGCACACCACTGCACCATAAGATATCTGCCCAGAATGCTACATAGTTAATTTGAAGAAGTATATAGCTGTGTGGACATAACAATTAAAAAGGAAAATACCTTAAACTGGCATAACAAAGTGGTGTGGACATACCTTAGTTCAACATAGTTAATTCAGAGTGCTTAAAGTGAACAAACGGCTCTGCTTCAACATCCTCTTGAAGATGTGCCCTTGCATTGTAAACTCCTTCAATTATAAATTGTTGGTGAAAGGATTGACTTTTTGTACCTCACACAGCACCATCAGTACTTAGAAATAAATAATTATGATAAATATTTTTGGCCATTACTTTCCTCTTTTCTGAGCTTTTCCACTCTATAATTATGCTTGAAATTAACACTCTGCTTGTTGCAAATGTGTAACTCTTCAGAGTGGCTAAATAGATGCAACTTCATCCAGGTAAAGAGCAGGAGAAAGAGAAGATGTTTTACTAACTGATGACAGAGTTTTATTGGTAACTTGTGGAATGATGGCGTGAAATGAAATCTGCTCTGGAAGATGGGGCTATGTAAAACAGAATCTCTAAATGAATACACAGAAAGATTTAGTAAAGAAGACTCTACAAGCCCACACATCAGCTTTATTCAGCAATTTCGTTAGACAACAACTTTCCCAAACTAAAACCAATATTAACCTTTAATAGCATTGATATCAATATATATTTTACATTTTTTCCTCCCAAAATCTTATAATTTATTACTGTGATGGGGTAAACCAGCTCAGCTAAAACCAAACCAGCCAGAATCATGACTCACTACTTGACATGAACCTGACACTTGAGGTTCAAAGCATTCAGTTAACTCTTTCAGAAATACTATTTTTGAGCACTTCTGCTCTCTTTGTTATGGCCGGGTGCAGAAGTGAAGAACTACAGGATTGCATGTTCTTGTGTTGTTATAGCCTGACCAAAAGCAGGATATCTTCAGACACAGAATATGGTTAGCACTTGAAAACTGGGGATAGAGAGAGTGTGTCTGTTTTCATGAGGTTCCCAGGCCTATTTTGCAGATATTAAGAAACAGATACAAACGTTAAGAAAATTTAGATAAAGTTTGGGTAAACATCCAGAATTTTGGATGATTATCTGAACCAACCCCTCCAATCTGTTGAGATTTACCCATCACTAATGTATATCCTCTCTCACTTGAGTCTAATCCATCCATATGTCATGCTCTGTTTCCTGCAGGACAGTCTTACTGCCGTTGTCTTGCTAAAGGGTTTGGCTGTAATCTAGTTCATGCTTGCCCAATGGGGATTAGTGGTGGCATGACATTCTTGCCAAGTCTATTTTTCACTGACCCTTACAGTCAACAATAAACCTAGAATAGAATAATATTCTCTGTGGCATTGTGTGGAAGTTTGTTGTTAGACTAGCTGCCACAGACTATTAGGTTTATATATATATAAACCAAACTAAGTCTCAGAGAAACATTTAGTTTTATTACTTACTTTTGTGCTCACACTTCTTCTTCTGTTCTGTCACAGATACAGTACTGCCACTATAAAAGTTTGGTGCGGCAGTGATTCACTCTATTGTACCGTGTACCTGCAAGCCCTTGCTTGCACTCCTGGCAGCAGCCCATTTTGATTCTCTCCACCAAGGCACAAATCCCAAGAGGCTTCATTTGAAGCTTTAAAATGAAATCAAACCTGTTTGAACTTTTTTCTAGTCTTTAGGAAATGCCTGTATTGATTTTGAATAATAAAAAAATGAACTGTAGAGACAACAGATATGCAAATTACAAGTGATGCACTTGAACAACGATGTAAAAACCAGTTTAGTGCAGTGTGTGTCTGTCTATCTACACACACACACACACCAGGTAGCTATGTCACAAAGGAAAACATACACAACGGTTGTTAGCACTACTGTTCTAACTAGTTTATGCCTCTCTGGAAATAATATGAGGCCAGATTCTCAGGTGGTATAAATCAGAGCAGCGCCACTGAAATCCATAGAGCTGCACTGGTTTACACCAGCCGAGGATCTGGCCCATTATTTTTACTTGTCTGATTATTTTGTGGTTTTGGTGGAACACGATATCTTGGTTAATTGTTCATTTCCACCAGAAATAAATTACCTGCTTAAGAGAAGGCATCTTATGGAAAACAAAAGGAAAGAAAACAATTATGCATAGCTGAAGGTTAGAGCTTTCTACCTCTGAAAAAATAACTAAGCTGCATACACCAAACCAAATGAGATTAATGTTAATGGAAAAATGTGAACTAATTAGGAGTGGATTTTAAGCATTTTAGATGACCAGTCGGTGATACCACCTCCATCATGGGTTTATTGTTTTTGTAGTTCAGAGTCTGAGAAACTGAATTCTACCTTGCAAAAAGTGATATTTTCACATTTGTTTATTTATGCCAGGTATGTCTAAAAAACTGTAAAAATAAAAATGTGACTGCCAAGATCCTGCTTTTATTTATATATATATATATATACACACACACACACACACACACACACACACACACACATATTTATTAATCACCTATTCATATTGAAATTTGAATGAGAATTTGTTATATTTACCTCAGTTATTATGTAAACACTGTTAATAAGCAAAATTATCTTGTTTAAGCTTTTCAGATTAATGAACTATTGAAACAAATGAAACATGGAAGATACTTAGAGTAAGCAGTAAAGAATAATATCTGTGAACGTGAAAGTTCAGTGCCCTAATTTGC
This sequence comes from Lepidochelys kempii, assembly GCF_965140285.1. Lineage (NCBI taxonomy): Eukaryota > Metazoa > Chordata > Testudines > Cheloniidae > Lepidochelys > Lepidochelys kempii. The sequence goes on from NC_136380.1 coordinate 184,494,627, forward strand.
ATGTTTAAATGAGATCAATTAGGTTAATGATGGATGAAAATAAGAAATCCATGATTTAAATGTAAAATAATTCAAAAACTTGTGGGTTCGTTAGATGCCAAACTTTCATCTTTCAAAGGGGCTATCTGGATCAAAGGGTTAATGTACAACCCTAACCTTTACCATCTGGAGGCTTATACTCAAATATGGTTTACAAGTGTAATATAATACAATATAATTTATTTTTCTCTAACATCTTTTGTGCACAAATGTCACAAAATGGTTCATAGATTATTACATTCTGCACAGAAATACAAATAATGGTTGTGGTCAAAGTTTTCAATGCAGATGTCATCTGTACTTATGACAGGGTCAGATAAGACAAGGCAAGTTTGGGGGAGAGTGACTGAAAATACTGAAACTGGCAGGCTCAGGGAGAAATATTAATTGTTTTTAGAAGAATGAGTTAATTGACATAGGCACAGAGACACCGTTTGTCTTGGGATGGGATCTTAAAAGAGTGAGTCACTCAGGCAATTGAAGGATGTTCTATCTAGATGAGCAGAGGAAGGATCAATTGTGGAATGATGTGGGGGAGGAGGGGAAATAGAAAGAAAGTCTCATTTTTGAGGACTAAACCATCAATCACCTACTATATATTGTCAAAAGTCTGTCTGATCCTAGGCTCAGCTCACTTACTGCAATACCCAGAAGGTTAGAATAAGGGAATCAAATATTCTCACCCACTGTAATGTATGTTCTCTAAGATGAGCAAAATGGTCCCATATGTGACAGACTGGCACAGGCCTTTCCCTCACACCAGAACAGAACATTCAGCCCATCTGCGGTGAAACCTGTGTCCACTGGAGAACATAAGAACAGCCATACTGGGTCAGACCAATGGTCCATCTAGCCCAGTATCGTGTCTTCTGGCAGTGGCCAGTTTCAGATGCCGCCGAAGGAATGAACAGAATAGGGAAATTATTGAGTGAGCCATTCCCCACCTTCCAGTCCCAGCTTCTGGCAGTCAGAGGTTTAGGGAAACCCAGAGAATGGGGTTGCATCCCTGACCATCTTGACTAATAGCCATGGATGAACCTATCCTTCATGAACATGGTTGACTGCGTGTTGTGTGAAGAAATACTTCCTTATGTTTGTTTTAAATCTGCCACCTGTTAATTCCATCAGGTGATTCCCTGCTTCTTATGTTTTATGCGAAGGGGTAAATAATGCTTTCTTATTCACTTTCTCCAAACCAGTCATGATTTTATAGACCTCTATCATATCCCCCCTTCGTCATCTCTTTTCTAAACTGAAAAGCCCCAGTCTTTTCAATCTCTCCTCATAGGAAGCTGTTCCATTCCCTAATCATTTTTGTTGCCCTTCTCTGCATCTTTTCTGATTCTAATGTATCTTTTTTGAAATGCACCCCAGGGCACCCCAAGATGATTAATTGCAACGATAATTGGGTCTATTATAGAGGAATGGCAGGGGGATCCATGCCTGCTCTGAAGGAGCAATTTTAAGACCTGTCCTCTGTGATGTCATCTCTGAAAGTCATAACAAGCATGTAGCCAAGATAGAGAAGGTAGGGTTAAGCATCCATATAATAGGTAAATGGTCATCCCAGTGATGAGGAATCAATACCTTAGAGAGAGACAATGTCTACATTACAAGCTAGGGGTATGATTCCCCTGCTCATGTACACATACTCACGACAGCTCTCATGGAAATCTGAAACCACTGGGTACATACATGGCACAACTAACTTGTGCCTCTACTGCTGTTACCCGTGTTACTGTGGCTATGCTGCTAATTATGCTCATGCTAGATCAAGGAGAGCTAGAGTGTGTGTCCACACAAGCAGAGGAATCACACCCCTAACTCATAGTGTAGAATAGTGGTTCTCAAAGCTGGTCCGCTGCTTGTTCAGGGAAAGCCCCTGGCGGGCCGAGCCGGGCCAGTTTGTTACCTGCCGCGTCTGCAGGTTCAGCTGATCATGGGACGACTGGAAAAAGGCTAATGTAGTGCCCATCTTTAAAAGAGGATCCTGGGAACTACAGGCTAGTCAGCCTCACCTCAGTCTCTGGAAAAATCATGGAGCAAGTCCTCAAGGAATCAATTCTGAAGCACTTAGAGGAGAGGAAAGTGATCAGGAACAGTCAGCATGGATTCACCAAGGGCAAGTCATGCCTGACTAATTTAATTGCCTTCTATGACGAGATAACTGGCTCTGTGGATGAGGGGAAAGCAGGGGACATGTTGTTCCTTGACTTTAGCAAAGCTTTTGACGTGGTCTCCCACAGTATTCTTGTCAGCAAGTTAAAGTAGTATGGGCTGGATGAATGGACTCTAATGTGGATAGAAAGTTGGCTAGATTTTCGGGCTCAATGGGTAGTGATCAATGGCTCCATGTCTAGTTGGCAGCTGGGATCAAGTGGAGTGCCCCAAGGGTAGGTCCTCTGGCCAGTTTTGTTCAATATCTTCATAAATGATCTGGAGGATGGTGTGGATTGCATCTCAGCAAGTTTGCAGATGACACTAAACTGGGAGGAGAGGTAGATACACTGGAGGGTAGGGATAGGATACAGAGGGACCTAGACAAATTAGAGGATTGGGCCAAAAGAAATCTGATGAGGTTCAACAAGAACAAGTGCAGAGTCCAGCACTTAGGACGGAAGAATCCCATGCACCGCTACAGACTAGGGACCGAATGGCAAGGCAGCAGTTCTGCAGAAAAGGACCTAGAGGTTACAGTGGACGAGAAGCCCGGATATGAGTCAACAGTGTGCCCTTGTTGCCAAGAAGGCCAATGGCGTTTTGGGCTGAATAAGTAGGGGCATTGCCAGCAGATCGAGGGACATGATTGTTCCCCTCTATTCGACATTGGTGAGAGAAGAATGAGGGGGGATTTGATAACTGCTTTCAACTACCTGAAAGAGGGTTCCAAAGAGGATGGATCTAGACTGTTCTCAGTGGTAGCAGATGACAGAACAAGGAGTAATGGTCTCAAGTTGCAGTGGGGGAGGTTTAGGTTGTATATTAGGAAAAACTTTTTCACAAGGAGGGTGGTGAAACACTGGAATGTGTTACCTAGGGAGGTGGTGGAATCTCCTTCCTCAGAAGTTTTTAAGATCAGGCTTGACAAAGCCCTGGCTGGGATGATTTAGTTGGGGATTGGTCCTGCTTTGAGCAGGGGGTTGGACTAGATGACCTCCTGAGGTCCCTTCCAACCCTGATATTCTGTGATTCTATGATTCTATGGCTCCCACTGGCCGTGGTTCGATGCGCCAGGCCAATGGGGGCTGCAGGAAGGGTGACCAGCACATTCCTCAGCCAGCACCACTTTCTGCAGCCTCCATTGGCCTGGAGAGGCGAACCGCAGCCAGTGGGAGCCGTGATCGGCCAAACCTGCGGATGCAGCAGGTAAACAAACCGGCTCAGCCCACCTGGGGCTTTCCCTGAAGAAGCGGTGGACCGGCTTTGAGAACCACTGTAGAAGACAAATAAGAATCAGGCCATCTTAGTCACCTGAAGAAATATTATAATTCTTGCTGATTTTTTTTCATTTTATTTTTTAGTGCTCATATGTTTGCTATGGACTTCAGAGAGTCAAGTAAAACCATGGGATCTGATTTTCAAGTGCTGAGCATTATCAGCTATTACTAACTTCCACCAGAGTTTTGGGTGCTCTGCACTTCAAAAAATCAGGCCCACGAATCCTGCCCCAAAGACCTAAAGTCAGACCTGACAGAACAGCAGTGTGCCATAAACAAACACAACAACAACAAAAAAAGATGGGTGAGAAAAGAAGAGGGAAAAGGATTATGTTAAAATGTCCTGTGCTGACTCTGAAAAATATGTGCATATCTTCATGGTTCTTGAGAAATTAGGAGTTCTTTTTTTTTAATTGTTGTTTTGCCATATCACCTATGAAAAGTTAGTTCAAGTGAGATAAAGGAAAAATATAATTGAAATGGAGGGAGCACAGTTTGGGGCAGCAAAGATGATAAATGAAGTGAAGAGGTTTTACATATAAAGAGAGATTGGCAAAATTGGTGTTGTATAGATTTATATTTATATAGTACCATTGCTGTGTGTGATGCTTCACAGATAATTAAAACACAAGGCCCGCAACCGTGCAAATACTTATACATGTGAATGACTTTACTCACGCAAGTAGTCCAATTGGGACTACTCAAGTACATAAAGTAACTCGTGCATAGGTATGTAGAGAGAGCCTTTGCCATGCCCACATTTAAGTCATGTAATCAAAGTTAAACTCAGTGTTGAAGTGTCTGCAATATTAAAGACTGGCATAGGAAGAGACAACAATGGACTGCAGCGGAGGTGAATGAGGGAAGAATAACGTTTTTACAAAATCAGATGATGAGACTGCTTTGATTGTGTAGCAGGCACCACGTAGTTTCTGCAGTGTTTATTTTCGTTCATTTTAAAATGTTGTGTTAGAATCTGAAGAAGAGGGTAGTAAAGAGGTGGTTGGAAATAGAGGTATTGTACGGAACTAAAATTTTAAGAGGTTTTATTTTTCGGTGATAATGGGGAATAGGTGTGGCAGAATGGACAGCTGAGATGCTGAGTTAAGTGCTTTTAATATTTTTAACCAAATACCATGACTACTGAGTGTGGAATTTAGTAAGTTAAAGGAGTATCTGTCAATGTTGTACTCTAGTGTAGGCAGTCATGCATTTTGTGTGTCAGGAGGGAAGTTTTCATTGATCATGGTTTGTTTTTCCTCTATATTGTTTAAAGGCTTGCTGCTGTTTTGCATGCATGGGACTGCTTTTATGCTTTTATGGCATAAAAAGGGGGGGGGTTGTTTATTTTTGGCGGTTTTGCTTTTTTAGTTTACATTTTTAAAAAAGTTTGGAAAATCTATGTTCGAGATGGCAGAATTGTCATTAAACAGTTCTTGACAAGGAGGGCGTAGATACTGCTCATCTGGTCCCAGTTAGCTATTTCAAATAATTTTAAAAGCGATATAGAAGGAAGACAGAGGAGGCATAATAATGCCACTAAGTATTCACTTTCATTAAAACTAAATTTTCATAAAATTACTTTAAAATTAAACTGTATAACAGTCTTCTTTCTCCTCAGTATGTGAACAGCTATGCTAAAATGAAATGCTATTGCCATGATACAGCTATTTGATCTAGATTGCCTCCCCCACAAAAATTAATAACATACATTTTCAGGCACAAAATATTGAATTTTCATCTTGTCTACTAAAGCAATGAGTCATTCAGTATATTCTGAAGCAGAGCATCAGACATAGTGTATCTCCCAGGATAATTTGATGAAGTTTGCCAATTGTAAAATTGCTTTGCATGTACTCTGTTGTGCTGAATTGGCACTGTCAGAAGCAGTGCTACTTGTCATTTACAAAGGAAGCCCAGTTTCAGGGAGTGCTGACTCATGGCTGTAGGATACCAACAGCTGGTAAATTTAATCTATTAAGAAGTGATGAGCACTTCCACAAAGGTGATTGGAATACACCCCACTCATTCTTTCGATCTCAATTGGGAGATCCGTTCTGCTGTTGATTTTGTACATACCACAGTGATTTGTCCCTGGAATTTATTTAAGTAGCCTGTTCTTCAGAATATAATTACCTGGACTATTTAGAAATATGGATAAGTTTGTATAGAAGTACAACATTTCATAAAGTTTTTGTGATTGCCTCTAGCAGGAGAGACCATCAAGATCTGAAGTTAATAATGTATGTTTGATCTCTCAAAAAAATCTTTTAAATTTATCCCAGGTCTTCTGCTATGCTAATTGATCAATAAAACAGCTGAATCATTGTCTTCAAAGGTAGTTGCTTATTTCTTCTTCCTGCCTGGAAATTATGTTCCATGAGAGGAACCAACAGAAGAATAGAATAGGGGCACCATAAAAAAAGTAGATGACGGTGATGAAAATAAATATCACAGACTTTTTTTTTTTAACAGACAAAATTAGGTAGAAAGATAAATGCATTCGTCTCTCAGGAAAAACATTTATCACTGAACTGTTATCTTTTTATAACCTTTTTAAAAATGATGGCATCTGGGTTTGTTATTCACTGATACAATAAATAATAAAAAACCTGAGCATTTCATTAAAGCTTTTCAATATTCAGGAGTTTTTAAATCATAAAGTAAAACCATCAAGTAAATACATATTGTTTGTAGATTATCATTCAAATAAACCTGTTACAAGAAAAATGCAGTATGAAGTGCATTACATCACACTAATATAAACACTGATACACAGAAGATAACTGTTGATAGAATACACAAAAATTAAACAGGGATATAAACAGATTAGAAAATGAGTTGAGCAGGACTTGATTAAAGCATACGTGCTATAAACCTGTGCCGAGAGCCCCAGGTTCTGGAGTCATGATAACGTTGCAATTTCAGCTTAATTTTTTAAAAAGTATGTTTCCAGCCCTCCTGGTTTCTAAGAAAAGCTTAAAAGTGTAACTGATGCAGTGAAGGCTGAGTCTGCAGATAGACTGAACAAGAGCCCTGAGATGGGGAGTGCCTCATTCATTTCTCTGGGGGTGTTAACTCAAAGATGCGCTGCTCTGGTGGCCCTCACCAACATTTCCACAACGGGGTGTGGTGAGAGGAGAAACATAAAGTGGGCTCAGACAATCCACCAAAGCAGATATGCCCCAGATTTTGGGATAGGTACTGGGGAGCCTCTTGCTGCTTGTGAGGAAAATGGGATTCCTGCTGCAACTCATGGAGGAGAGAAAGGAGCCCAAGGCCACTGTCCCTGCCTCAATGGGAGAGGAGGGAATGGTTACCATCCCCACTGCAAATGGAGCAAAGGGCCATGGCAAAGAGAGGGATCGCAGGGGGCGCTGATGTCCGGCTGTGCTTAGAGTGCTGGGTTGTCTTATTCTGACTCTAGAGCTGAGGTCAATGTTTTCTTACAATGGCAGTGTTGACTCCTAATCCTGCCATTGGATCTGCGCATCCTTGCATCCATGAGGCCATTGGGATTTCGTACAAGCAAGTCTGCTCACATGGATCCAATTGCAAAATTGTTTGGTTACATAGATCATTGAGTTTAATTAATCAGAAGTACCATTAAGCATTATTAACCATTACATAGAGAAGAAATGAGGTACAAGTCAATGAGGGCAAATAAATACAACACTCCAAATACACAGTATGAGATATGGCCTTGGTGGGGGGAAAAGAAAAGGAAAAAAATTGAGAGGGAGGTAAAAAATATAATGGGAAGATTTTATAAAATACTACCGAGTTCTGAAGTGACTGGCATCCTCATCTCTCAATGAACTCAATGGCCGATTTGTTCTTCCCACTTTGCACTTGTGTAATTCCTGTTAGTTTACATGCACACACCAAGTTTGAGAGACAATATAGCCCTGATTTTGTCCAACTCAAAACCTTACTGCAGATGGAGATATCTTCAATATAGAACAAACTGCTGACGTACAATCATGGACACAGCACACTAACCTCAGAATCAAAGTATGTCAGCATGGGTCTGGGATCAAATTATGTTACTAGATTGTTTTAAAGTATGTAAGAGATCAAGAGGAAACGGAATGCATTTACCCTGCTTTTGAAATATTTAGGTTTTCTCTGTATATGGCTGCATGGAGACCAATCTCATGTTTTTTATGTCTGATTTCTTCTTAAATTGTGTATAAATGAACCAGGTTTTTAATAGCAAGAGACAAATCTGCAAAGGTTGTTTTGTGTTTCCCGGTAGGTTGTTTTGGTTGAAAGTTCAGGTTGGTTCGTATTTTGCTGGAGCTGTAGTTCCCTACTTTAGTTCTTGTATATTCACCAAAAGTAACTCTTTTAGTACTGTCTAATTTTCCAAGCCTGTATATTCAGAGAGAGAGAACATCTCTGGACTTAGGCAGTGGAAGCATATTGATATGCATCCTTCATAAAAAGCAAGCTCACTAATGGAGTGTCCTTTCTTAACCACCTGAGGGATCGTAAAAAAAAAAAAAAACTGATAAAGAGATTTCTCCATCTCTATAATCCTCACCAATTTGTTCATTGAGCGCCATTAATTATTGATATTTAGATAACACCAGCAGATATGACGTCTTCCTACCCAACTCATTCAGTAGCTCAAAGAGGCAGCCTGGTCCTTTGGGGTGGGCACTGCACTGGGAGTTAGGAGACCTGAGATCTCTTCTTGACTCTGTCGCTCTCTTGCTTAGTGACCTCTACATGTCATTTGACCTTTGTTTTTCCATCTGTAAAATGTGGTTGACAATATTCACCCACCTTCATAATGTGCTTTGAGATCTACGGCTGAAAAGGGTTAAATATGATTTTAATTACGCTATGGGGCATTGTAGCGGGGTGAGCATCCACTCCAGCCCTGCAGGGAAAGGGGCTGGGGAAGGAAGTAAAACCCTGGCTGATTGGGGGAAGTGGCAGCAGCTGGAGGCCGTGCCCCAATCAGGGCCCAGCTGGCTCTATAAAGGCTTTGAGCCAGCTGTTCCAGTAGAGTCTCCCTCTGTCTGTAGAGGGAGAAGGGCCTGGCTGCAAGGTGCCGAGTAGGACACATAGATTGGAGCAGGGCTGGGGAAGGGCCAGAAAAGCTGGGAGCTCTGGCCCAGAAAGCCCCAGGCTGCAGGTCTGGGAAGGCCTATTAGGTACGGGAGTTGCAGGGGCAGGCAGAGGCAGAAGGTCCAGATCCCCTTGCCTGTGATGAGTGGCTTATACTACAGTCTGCCCCGGGAGCGGGGGGCTAGTTGGTGACTGGCAGTAGCCTAAGACTGAGGTGAGGTGGGGATAGTGGGTGGGGGTTTCCCTAGGAGGGGGAGACCCACAACTGTGGGGGTGCTGCCCCCTGGGGAACTGGGGTCTGGGAGGGACATGGTGGACCAGGGGCGGTGAGACACCGGCCTGAAGGAGGCACTCTGGAGGCTGGACGCTAATTCCCTGAGACGACCAGCAGGAGGTGCTGCTGGGTGAGTCTGCACCCCGTGACAGGCATATACTAAAACTTATATTAGGTGACAAGGCTAGGGATGCAGGTAGAAAATATCTTAACATAAGTCCATATTCATGTTTAGTGAAAGCAAAGCCAATTTCTCTCTGATTTCTATGCAAGCCAGCACATAATTTATTTTATTAATGATTTGTGTACCAAGAGGAGCATGATAGGCACTTTGCGTACTGATATGAAAATAAGTTTCTTGCCCTGAACATCTTGCAACCTAAAACAGTAACATACAGATTCATAATGGGGGTTAAGTATAAGCAAAAGAAAAGCAATTGACTTTTTACAGAAGTCTTGTTAGTTCCATGAGTCCATTCTATTGGGAGTAGGGTTTATGGTCTTTTTGAAAGACATACATTTTAAAGAAAGACTTGAACAGAGGAGGGCTGAGGCATGGTGGACTGGATTAGATTATATTCTATGGCAGTGGTCCCCAACACGGTGCCCGTGGGCGCCATGATGCCTGCTGCGGCATTTATGTGCACCCACCTCTTGACAAGGGAGCGCTTCCACTGGACAATCCGTCACCGAGAAGCACAGCCACCAGACAACCAGCCGCCAAAATGCCACCCAGAAGCGGCAATGCCAAGAAGCGTCACCGCCGAAATGCTTCTGCTGCTCGGTAGCATTTCGGTGGCTGGTTGTCCGGCGCCTGCCACGCTCTTCTGGGAACATGAATATGCTATTGCAACAGAAAGGTTGGGGACCACTGTTCTATGGTAAATGATAAAGTGCAAACATAAATCCCTTATCTGTTCTCCAGGAATAGATACTCATTGCCAGTTTGGAAAGAGGTTATAAAACTGGTAAAATACTGAATGCCAGTATTCTAGTTGCCTTTCGCAATTTTAAAAGTTGTTTCTAGCTATTAAACACTGAAAATCTGACCATTTGTAGGAAATGAAGAGGACATGTCCTATTCCAAATATTTCAGCTATTAGAAAGGATTATAAAAACATTTCAGTAAAATCAAGGTTTGTTACTTAAGGCCTGAGAAGGGAGACCGCAGAAGTATATCTAAATATCTTCAGAACTTTCAGAATTGCATATAAAATATTAAGAACATCGGCTTCCGTGAATGTATCTGATTGTAGTGGGGTGGTCACCTGCCCCCGCCCTGACAGGGTTAAAGCCCAAGCAGGATAGTGTCTGCTTACTTCTCCTCCTCAAGTCTTTTTGTGGCCCACTTGAGGGCCAATGAGAACTGAGTTCATTGGGATCCTTGGACTGATGGCAGTTCCCAGTCCTTTGCTTGCTGGACACTGGAGCTAAACTGCATTCTTTGTGTACAATTCCTCAACCTACTAGTTAACTGAATAAATGAGTGCCCAGCCCATCTGATTCCTAGAACACGAACCATTAAAAAGAGGCAAGGACTAACCAGTTTTTAGAAGAAACTAACACTTTAGGAAGGGAAAAGGTATGGCTGAATTAAAAGTAGTCCAGATAGGAATAGAGAAAAGAAATGACATGGGAATCAAGATAACATATATACCAATACATAAACTAACTATCTGTAATATCAGATACCCCCACCCTCAAACAAACATATCCCCCCTAAGGTAATCAGAACCTCATAAACAGACTGTAATGGTAAAGGGAGTTCAATCCCAGCCACAGATGCCAGGTGGCTGGTGTGTATACACCGTGCTGAAGCTCTTTACAAATGATCAATTGAAGGTAACTATGAAGTATAAATCCTGTAGGCCTGACCTGGTTACACTGATAGGTCGAATTTATAGAAGTCGGTTTTGTAGAAAGCATTTTTATACAGTCGATTGTGTGTGTCCCCCCACACACAAATGCTCTAAGTGCATGTAGTTGGCGGAGTGTGTCCACAGTACCGAGGCAACCGTCGACTTCCGGAGCATTGCACAGTTCCCGCAGTCTCCGCCGCCCATTTGAATTCTGGGTAGAAATATCAGTGCCTGATGGGGCTATTGTCGTGGGTGGTTCTGGGTACATATCGTCAGGCCCCCCTTCCCTCCCTCCTTCCATGAAAGCAAGGGCAGACAATTGTTTTGAGCCCTTTTTCTTGAGTTACCTGTGCAGACGCCATCCCACGGCAAGCATGGAGCCCGCTCAGGTAACCGTCACCCTATGTCTCCTGGGTGCTGGCAGACGTGGTACTGCGTTGCTACACATCAGCACTTTATTGCCTTTTGGCAGCAGACAGCGTAGTATGACTGGTAGCCATCGTCGACATAGTCCTGGGTGCTCTTTTAACCAACCTTGATGAGGTCAGGGGCGCCTGGGCAAACCTGGGAGTGACTCAGCCAGGTCATTTCCCTTTTAAGTTTTGTTTCATGGTGATTGAGTCCTACCGGCAGTGCACTGTCTTTTAATCAGCAGCCAGCAGAAGACGATGGCCAACAGTCATACTGTACTGTCTTCTGCCGAGCACCCAGGAGATGATGATGGCTCGCGGTCGAACTGCACAGTCTGCTGCCAGCAGGATATATCAAGACAGATGAAGTGGCTCAAAACAAGAAATAGACTAGATTTGTTTTGTACTCATTTTCTCCTCCCTCCCTCCGTGAAATCAACGGCCTGCTAAACCCAGTTTGAGTTCTATCCTTGAGGGGAGGGGACCTTTCAGTTTCTCGCAAAGCCACCCCCTTTGTTGATTTTAATTCCCTGTAAGCCAACCCTGTAGGCCATGTCATCAGTCGCCCCTCCCTCCGTCAGGGCAACAGCAGACAATCGTTCCGTGCCTTTTTTCTGTGCAGACGCCATACCACGGCAAGCATGGAGCCTACTCAGATCACTTTGGCAATTAGGAGCACATTAAATGCCACACGCATTCTCCAGCAGTATATGCAGCACCAGAACCTAGCAGAGCGATACCGGGTGAGGAGGCGACGTCAGCGCGGTCACGTGAGTGATCAGGACATGGACACAGATTTCTCTGAAAGCATGGGCCCTGCCAATGCATGCATCATGGTGCTAATGGGGCAGGTTCATGCTGTGGAACGCCGATTCTGGGCTCGGGAAACAAGCACAGACTGGTGGGACCACATACTGTTGCAGGTCGGGGACGATTCCCAGTGGCTGCGAAACTTTCGCATGCGTAAGGGCACGTTCATGGAACTTTGTGACTTGCTTTCCCCTGCCCTGAGGTGCAAGACTACCAAGATGAGAGCAGCCTTCACAGTTGAGAAGCGAGTGGCGATAGCCCTGTGGAAGCTTGCAACGCCAGACAGCTACTGGTCAGTTGAGAATCAATTTGGAGTGGGCAAATCTACTGTTGGGGCTGCTGTGATGCAAGTAGCCCACGCAATCAAAGATCTTCTGGTATCAAGGGTAGTGACCCTGGGAAATGTGCAGGTCATAGTGGATGGCTTTGCTGCAATGGGATTCCCTAACTGTGGTGGGGCCATAGACAGAACCCATATCCCTATCTTGGCACCGGAGCACCAAGCCGGCGAGTACATAAACTGCAACGGTTACTTTTCAATAGTGCTGCAAGCTCTGGTGGATCACAAGGGACGTTTCACCAACATCAAGGTGGGATGGCCGGGAAAGGTACATGACGCTCGCATCTTCAGGAACTCTGGTCTGTTTCAAAAGCTGCAGGAAGGGACTTTATTCCCAGACCAGAAAATAACTGTTGGGGATGTTGAAATGCCTATATGTATCCTTGGGGACCCAGCCTACCCCTTAATGCCATGGCTCATGAAGCCGTACACAGGCAGCCTGGACAGTAGTCAGGAGCTGTTCAACTACAGGCTGAGCAAGTGCAGAATGGTGGTAGAATGTGCATTTGGACGTTTAAAGGCACGCTGGCGCAGTTTACTGACTCGCTTAGAACTCAGCAAAACCAATATTCCCACTGTTATTACTGCTTGCTGTGTGCTCCACAATCTCTGAGAGAGTAAGGGGGAGACGTTTATGGTGGGGTGGGAGGTTGAGGCAAATCGCCTGGCTGCTGATTACGCGCAGCCAGACACCAGGGCGGTTAGAAGAGCACAGGAGGGCGCGGTACGCATCAGAGAAGCTTTGAAAACCAGTTTCATGACTGGCCAGGCTATGGTGTGAAAGTTCTGTTTGTTTCTCCTTGATGGAACCCCCCGCCCCTTGGTTCACTCTACTTCCCTGTAAGCTAACCACCCTCCCGTCCTCCCTTCGATCATCGCTTGCAGAGGCAATAAAGTCATTGTTGCTTCACATTCATGAATTCTTTATTCATTCATCACACAAATGGGGGATGACTATCAAGGTAGCCCAGAAGGGGTGGTGGAGAGAAGCACCAGGAGGGGTGGTGGAGGAGGGAAGGACAAGGCCACACAGCACTTTAAATCTTATTGAATGCCAGCCTTCTGTTGCTTGGGCAATCCTCTAGGGTGGAGTGGCTGGGTGGCCGGAGGCCCTGCCACCGCGTTCTTGGGTGAGGAGGCTATGGAACTTGGGGAGGAGGGCGGTGGGTTACACAGGGGCTGTTGCGCTGGTCTGTGCTCCTGCTGCCTTTCCTGCAGCTCAACCATACGCTGGAGCATATTAGTTTGATCCTCCAGCAGCCTCAGCATTGAATCCTGCCTCCTCTCATCACGCTGCTGCCACCTTTCAGCTTCAGCCCTCTCTTCAGCCCACCACCTCTCCTCCTGGTCATTTTGTGCTTTCCTGCACTCTGACATTGTCTGCCTCCATGCATTCATCTGTGCTCTGTCAGTGTGGGAGGACAGCATGAGCTCAGAGAACATTTCATCGCGAGTGCATTTTTTCGCCTTCTAATCTTCACTTGCCTCTGGGAAGGAGAAGATCCTATGATCCTTGAAACACATGCAGCTGGTAGAGAAAAAAAAGGGACAGTGGTATTTAAAAAGACACATTTTATAGAACAATGGGTACACTCTTTCACGGTAAACCTTGCTGTTAACATTACATACATAGCACATGTGCTTTCGTTCCAAGGTCGCATTTTGCCTCCCCCCACCACGTGGCTAGCCCCTCATCCCTCCCCCTCCCTGTGGCTAACAGCGGGGAACATTTCTGTTCAGTCACAGGCAAACAGCCCAGCAGGAACGGGCACCTCTGAATGTCCCCTTGAGAAAAGCACCCTAATTCAACCGGGTGACCATGAATGATATTACTCTCCTGAGGATAACACAGAGAGATAAAGAACGGATGTTGTTTGAACGCCAGCAAACATTCACTGCAATGCTTTGTTCTACAATGATTCCCGAGTACATGCTACTGGCCTGGAGTGGTAAAGTGTCCTACCATGGTGGATGGAATGAGGCTGCCCTCCCCAGAAACCTTTTGCAAAGGCTTTGGGAGTACATCCAGGAGAGCCGCGAATGCCAGGGCAAATTAATCATTAAACATGCTTGCTTTTAAGCTAAGTTTAGCCTTTTAAAAGGTACACTCACTAGAGGTCCCTTCTCCACCTGGCAGGTCTGGGAGGCAGCCTTGGGTGGGTTCGGGGGGTACTGGCTCCAGGTTCAGGGTGAGAAACCATTCCTGGCTGTCGAGAAAACCGGTTTCTCCGCTTGCTTGCTGTGATCTATCTATAATCTCATCATCATCATCTTCCTCGTCCCCAAAACCTGCTTCCGTGTTGCCTCCATCTCCATTGAAGGAGTCAAACAACACGGCTGGGGTAGTGGTGGCTGAACCCCGTAAAATGACATGCAGCTCATCATAGAAGGGGCATGTTTCGGGCTCTGACCGGAGCGGCCGTTTGCCTTTCTGGTAGGCTTGCCTCAGCTCCTTAAGTTTCATGCGGCACTGCTTTGGGTCCCTGTTATGGCCTCTGTCCTTCATGCCCTGGGAGATTTTGACAAATGTTTTGGCATTTTGAAAACTGGAACGTAGTTCTGATAGCACGGTTTCCCCTCCCCAACAGCGATCAGATCCCATACTTCCTGTTCGGTTCATGCTGGAGCTCTTTTGCAATTCTGGGACTCCATCATGGTCACCTCTGCTGATGAGCTCTGCACTCACCTGCAGCTTGCCATGCTGGCCAAACAGGAAATTGAAATTCAAAAGTTCGCGGGCCTTTTCCAGTCTACCTGGCCAGTGTATCTGAGTTGAGAGTGCTGTCCAGAGTGGTCACAATGGAGCACTCTGGGATAGCTCCTGGAGGCCAATACCGTCTAATTGCTTCCACAGTACCCCAAATTCGACCCAGCAAGGCCGATTTCAGCGCTAATCCCCTTGGCGGGGGTGGAGTAAGGAAATGGATTTTAAGAGCCCTTTAAGTCGAAAAAAAGGGCTTCGTCGTGTGGACAGGTGCAGGGTTAAATGGATTTAACGCTGCTAAATTCGACCTCAACTCCTTGTGTAGACCAGGGCTTAGAGATTGTGAGTAGTTCCTCTGTCTTCAGTAGGACTACTTACTGTGCACAAAGTTAAGCATGAATGCTGATTTTTTTGCAGGATCAGGTCCTTAGACTGCAAGCTCTTCAGGCCAGAGACTCACTCTTACTAGGTATTTGTACAGTGCCAAGCACAATGGGGGCCAGTATAATAGAAAAATAAATAAGTGCTCCCTTTACAAAGCAGATAATTGGTGCAGCTGTATCCACAAAAGCCGGGTGAATGGCTCCTTGAGAAATAAAAGTTGTCAGAAGTTTATTGCCAAGAGAGCAACCAACGTTGTGCTAAGGTGCTCAGCTTCTTCATATATCAGATCGCAGTCATTACCAATATTAATTGAAATTATTTTTTCACTTGTGTTCACTGATTTTTACATGTGGATGATCCAATATAATATTATTTACCATTCTAATATAGGAGGAATTATATAAAAAATAGCCTGATTAAAATTTATATAAATCTCCACATGGTTTGAAATGGCTTCTCTCCTTTTGTGCAATGGGATGCATCCAACTCCTAGAATGACTGATGAAATAGGATTTTTTAATGAAAGTTTTCCCTTTGTTGTGCTCAATTGGAAAGGGGAAGGTGAAAAAGATCAAATTCATCATCTGAAACTGCTGTAAAGCTGCTGTTTACTGCAAAGTACAAGTGTACTCCAAATACTAATTTTTCAAATGACTTTTTTACCCCATAGAGGGGTCCCTACAGGTTAAGATTAACATGTATTGCTGGTGTGGCATGAGGGAGTTCATACCTCCACTGCCTCTATTATAAGTATTCTGCTGATAAAAGACTTCGGTCTCTCATACGATTAGTCTAGGATATGCTGTCACCACTGCATTTACTGGGCCAGTTTCTCAGCTGATGTGAATTGGCATAGCAAAGGAGGGTCAACTGTGCATCTGACTCTCTGTTAAAATATTTTGGATTACTGTTTTTTAATATGGCTATAGAAAGGAGGAGGGATTTTTTTTTATATACTCACCTACCTTATAAGTGGTGAAGGGAAAATAAATGTGGGCAGGTTTTGTTTGTTTTTTTTAAATACTGGAGACTGAGTGAAGTTCCAGTAGTTGTGGCAACTTTTGTGAGTATTCCAGATCAAAGTTCACCTTTCCTCTTGTCAAGTGCTTACAATGAGCAGCTGCAACAGGAGGTGATCTTGTATAGTTAGTAGCATTTTATTTCCTGGAAAAACCATTAATTAGTTGTTTTTTAAATATAACTGGGCTAGTTTTGACGAGGTTGTTCCTGTACACATTTTCTCAGTTTAAATGTTGATGAAAATGTAAGAGAAGTGAACAGCTGGTCTTAAAATATCTCCTTTTATAATAGCTTATTTTAATTTTGAAGCAAAATTCAGGACAACATGGAAATAAAGGGAAGGAGTAACTCAGAATGAAACACACAGAATAGATGAGCATCTCTAGAGGCTTATCTGAGGGACTGTCTACAATAAATTAAAATTGTAAACTCTTCTCTAAGCTTCATTAAACATCAGTACTTCCTAATTAACTGGTATGTTTGCTGTCTTAAAGGAACTCAGGACCTTATACAAGTCCAGTATACGTTATATACATTGGTTAGAAGATAAAAACATAACAAAGTGTATTTTCTACAGTACCTTGCTTTATTTGACAGGAAGAAGAATGTCAATTTAAGGCTTTGGCCATTCTTTACCATTGCAGCTCCATTTAATTAATCACCACTAGTTTATTGTATTGCCAATGCAGACCTAGTGGACACTGCATTCAGTAAACCTTCAACAAATATCAAGAGGAAAAACATTTTAGAGATATTAAGGAACAAGATGAATTCTGATTTTCAATCTTGTTTGTTAGAAGGTTGTCATAAATATAAAGGGAAGGGTAAACCCCTTTGAAATCCCTCCTGGCCAGGGGAAAGCTCCTCTCACCTGTAAAGGGTTAAGAAGCTAAAGGTAACCTCGCTGGCACCTGACCAAAATGACCAATGAGGAGACAAGATACTTTCAAAAGCTGGGAGGAGGGAGAAAAACAAAGGGTCTGTGTGTCTGTCTATATGCTGGTTTCTGCCGGGGATAGACCAGGAATGGAGTCTTAGAACTTTTAGTAAGTAATCTAGCTAGGTACGTGTTAGATTATGATTTCTTTAAATGGCTGAGAAAAGAATTGTGCTGAATAGAATAACTATTTCTGTCTGTGTATCTTTTTTGTAACTTAAGGTTTTGCCTAGAGGGGTTCTCTATGCTTTTGAATCTAATTACCCTGTAAGATATCTACCATCCTGATTTTACAGGGGGGATTTCTTTATTTCTATTTACTTCTATTTTTATTAAAAGTCTTCTTGTAAGAAACTGAATGCTTTTTCATTGTTCTCAGATCCAAGGGTTTGGGTCTGTGGTCACCTATGCAAATTGGTGAGGCTTTTTATCCAACATTTCCCAGGAAAGGGGGGGTGCAAGTGTTGGGAGGATTGTTCATTGTTCTTAAGATCCAAGGGTCTGGGTCTGTAGTCACCTAGGCAAATTGGTGAGGCTTTTTACCAAACCTTGTCCAGGAAGTGGGGTACAAGGTTTTGGGAAGTATTTTGGGGGGAAAGACGCGTCCAAACATCTCTTCCCCAGTAACCAGTATTAGTTTGGTGGTGGTAGCGGCCAATCCAAGGACGACGGGTGGAATATTTTGTACCTTGGGGAAGTTTTGACCTAAGCTGGTAAAGATAAGCTTAGGAGGTTTTTCATGCAGGTCCCCACATCTGTACCCTAGAGTTCAGTGTGGGGGAGGAACCTTGACAAAGGTGAAGAGCTGAATTTAAAAAGATGGGTCTTTTGAAGTGTTGAGAGGTCCCTTTTTTTGTGTGTGTGCTGAATTTCCTATCTCTTTGCTAGTTTCTCTTGCTTACTAATAGGCATCCTGTTTTTAGATTGACGGTACTGAATAGGTCCATATTTCTAGCTTCCAGAAAGTTGGATTGAAAATCAGCCTTTGTTTTGAAATAGATGAAAAGGGAGGGTGCAACCAACACAAGGATGTCTCATCTGTCACACTAGTACAATGGCAAGGAAATTCAAATGAAATACTTCACAACATCTCTCAGCTTCTTTCACAGATTTTTACCCCACTCCAAAGAGAGCGATTATGCTGACTGTTTCCACATTAATCTGTGAGATTTAAGATCGTGACTGAGATCAGTTAGTACTGCTGTTCTACATGGACATTAACTGTTTTCCAAAATGAAGCTTTCTGCGTTGCTTTTTTTTGGAGATTAAGTATCAGGCTGGCATTTACAGGAGGAACATAATCGTTCCAGCCTGTTTTATGAGGATATCTTTACAGTGCGTGGTCTCCAAAATGCTCAGCTACTCTTCAACACAAGGGAGGCTTTGCATTTATGATGAGGATTATGTGTCATAAATTTCCTTGCCGTCTTATGACCAGGTACTGAATGTCCCCAGATAAACAGGTTAAACGGGGTATTGGCAATTAGGACTTATGTTTTCCTGATTCTTTTAAGTGTCCATGAAATGCTGTTGCTTCACCAGGTTCCTGTGCCAGTTTCCACCCGCAGTGGTGTGAATTCAGCTAGTGACACTGCATACACTGCTGAATGTAGCTGGAGGATTCAGCCAACCTCTTGGGGCTAAGTCCTGGTTTTTGTTTTTGTTTTCCAATATTGGCTTTAGTTTACATGTACTTATTTTATCTCCAGTAGACTATAAAATAACATTGAAAATATTACAGTGCACTATTGGAAGGGAAAAGTGGCTTGACTTACCTCTAGCACAAGTCTATATTAGTCAGACAAGTTCAGATGTGGGAGCAGGATTAGGAGCAGCGTGCATCAAATTAAGTAGGAACTGAGAACTGCAGCAGGATCCTTGGAACCAGCACTTCATTGATCTGTACAAGAACAGAACAATGTAAACTTAATTTGCTAAAAACCCCTCTACCTCTTTCATTTGGATCATTTACAAACACTCATTTAAAAGCCTTTTTAATTGCTTTTAATAATTTAAGAATTCAGCCAGTGATGCCAGCCTTGATGTTCCTGTTTCGTTCTCTAACTCTAGTGTTCATGTCTGCTTCAGTGCCTTCCTTATACCTCGAATGACCTCTCAGTCCCACTCACTTGTTGCCGCCCTCCCTCATTTAAATTCGATTCTGTGTTTCACAATTTGTTGCCATCAGAATGACTGTGATGTAGCTCTTTTGACATTGTCACCACGCTGCCAACTCAAATAGGAATTGCAAATTGGCTCAGACAGCGCAAACTCTGGTTTGAAACTAAAAATCTTTCATGATTAGCAAATATACCCTGCATCAAAAAATCACCTGAAAAACAAGTGAAAGATAACAGGAGTTATATTTGCCTATTAAGTTTGAAAATTTTCCTCAGCATGACATTTATTGCCTAGAGAAAAATATATCCTGCAAAGAAATTTCCTGTGTGTTTAAATTACATGATAAACTTTTAATTACATTATAATATGTATACAAGTCAGCTGTTAAAAGCTTTTAAAATAAAAGACCTACTTTCAAAGGTCTGAAAGAACATTTTTATGTTGCATACCTCATTGCAAAAATAGGAGAGGTTATTATAGTATGTAGAAATAGTATTTTAAAGTTTTTAGGACAGATTATAGTCTTTAATATAGTAATTGTAGCAGATGTTTCAATCAAAATGATTTGCTAACTGTACTAAAAATGAGAATCTGTTTAAGGGCCTGCATTATTGCATTTCAGAAATAATATTCTGCATAATGTCTGTAACAAGGTATTTTATCTAAGAGCCCATTATCTAAGAGCCCAGGCTACTGCAACAATAAAGGTGTTGTTCAAATGTACATTACTGCATTCAGTCCTCTAATAGTAGCAGTCGTATCCATCTATAAATAGACAAAGAAACAATTATATCCAGTACTTGTTCATCCTCAATACTTTCTTTTTGTATTTCATTTTTAATTTCCAGACCTTGGAGCACTAATACCAAGGAGTTGTGTTCAATACAGCAAAATTGATTTAGTCTGGAAATATCTGTGGTTTCTAGGTTTATGAAAATTTACTTTTCCAGTTGCAGAGGTCATTTTAGTGCCACTTTCAGAATAGTGAAAACAGCTCAAGTCTTCAAATAAATGCAACTTCAACTGAAAACTAGACTTGGTGTGATGTTTTATGAACATGCACTTACATAATAAATAATTTTAGTGTCCTTCAACAAATTGATTTTCTTTTCTTTTTTTTTTCTAGATACACCTTCAGTTAAAATCATATCTTCCAGTTCATGGCCAGAAGAAGGACAATCTATAGTTCTGACTTGTGAATCCAAAGGAAAACCACTGTAAGTGATTTACCAAGCAATATGTTTTTTGTTTTTCCTTATTGTGCTTTTGATTGCAGATTGACTGCAAAAATCTGCTGATTTTGTCTTTTCCTGAGTGTAAAGTGATCTCCAGTACAGAAAACCTGTTGAAGCCTGTCTTCATTAAGTGCCTGTGAAAGACTGGTCCTTTACTTTGTCATCTATGTTAGGTTTGGGGAAGGATTCCAGCAGTGAGATTTTTTTTTTTTCAGTGAAAGGTTTGCAGGATTAATAGGACATTGTTTAGATCATCAAACTGATGATAGTTGAGACAAAACATCACATGAGAAATTTTCAAATCAACACGCCTTTGAGAAAATGTACTGAACTTTCTGGCTTCTCTGGTTGTCATTTACATGAAAATTGGACAGTTAATGATATATGCAAATTGGCTATCCAGTTCTATCCCAATTTAAAAAAATAAAGTGTGCATTAAGAAAATGAATTGTCGACATCTCAATTGTACATGAAAATTGGTAACTGTATCCCTTCTGAAATTCTTTTTAACAGCCAACTCTGTCAGTATTGAAATTGCACAGAATCTATTTTTTTTTCATTTAATAGTTTCTTTCCAGTTACAATAAACTCTAAGGCATAACCCCTGATTTAGAAAAGTAAATTCATAGTTGAAATGTGTTTTGAGCTTAGGCATGAATGAGTAGAACTGAAATGAGATGCCTGAATATATATGTAGGTATTCAAAATATATCTTTCGTGTAACAGGAAAATAATATGCTTTGGAATATTCACTGTAGATATTTCTGGAATCACACTTCGATAATACTTATGTACAAATACATGCAAAAAGTCCTTTAATTCTCAAAGCGAATTCTTCTTTAGTATAACTCAATTGACTCTGTGGGTTTACTTAAAATAGGAACTTGATCTTTGGTGTCTGGGGTCACTTAAGAGAGTGGGATGTGTAGGGGGGTGTTGTATTTTTTTGTCTGGGTGGAGGCCGTCGCTATCTCCTTTGTACAAAATATATGTTCTGGTGGTCTTTCAGTGATCTTACCTGTCCTTGAATTATAGAAGAAAAAGAAAATATTTTGCCTTCAGTCTTTAGGAGCTTTGGTGTGCAGCAGATAATATACATCAGAAATCTTTATTGAGAAAAGGAGTCGCTTGTTTTCACACGCCAGAAGGATAAGGCTCTTTTTATTGAAGGAAGCAAATAATCTCCTCACTTTGTCAGGAGATTTTCTTCCAGACTATGACTTTGCAGTTTCAGTGCCATTATGGATGGCATTTTATGATGGCCATAAAGAATGACATATTTTATCTTGATGCATAAACTATTATACAGTTCAAATTCTTTGAATGTTATCAAGGACCTTTAGCAGACTTCAGGTAAATCCAATTTTAGAAGAAAAAATGGTTATAAATCATTTTTTATTTAAATATGCAGGGCTACATGTTCAAAATCTTTGAAACCAAATGGAGTGTTTGCATGAGTGGACTTTGTACTTACAGTGCATTTTCAAGGAAGGCATGAGTGGGACCCCAGTGGATTCAAGTGTACATTTTTGTATGTGGTAGGGATGAATTAGGAGGGTAGCCAAGGAAAAGTCCACACTATGGAATTATCAAAGGAGGGAGCTTGTATGCAAGTGGGCTTTGGGTTAAAAAATGATTTGTGCCATTAATTGCATCTCTAATTGTCCATGCCACGGAAACTACCAACCCCAGCTTCTGCTTTGTTGCCTCATTAGATCAGCCATTTGTACGCAACAGCCAGTGATAAACAGCTAGCCACCTGGGAAAAAACATCTGTAACTACTTTGCATGATAATAGCAGCATCATCATGATAATGGCTACCTTTATACTTAGAATGGGAAAGGAAAGAGAAGAGGTCCAGAGAACCCATCTATGTCACAGCGTTTATAGGTAATGAATTAGTAAAGGTACGGGGAGGAAGACAATGAAGCCCATGAGCCCTGTGCACAGTACAGAGCCAAACCATATCCCCCAGTGGAATTTATAGGCCATAGCTTAGCTTCCTTAATATGCCACAACTTTGAGTGGTGGTTAAAATACTCCACTCCCTCTGTGGTATCTACTGTAAAGTCAGTCATGCAAATCTATTGAGACTAGAGCCAGGCATAGTGCTAGGGCTGCACACAGGGATGCTAGTGTGCGTCTGGAGATCATCGTGGGGAAAGGGGTCAAGGAGCAGTGTAGATGTGATATGCGTAACCTTGAGAACTGCTGCAAACTAGCACCATCCCAAAGGGGAAAGGGAGAATAAGGGCGAAAATGGGGTCATGGCCATGTCTGTTTGCCCCATCTCATTGACCAGCAGTGCTGAGTCAAACTGAGAGGGGTCACGCTGCACCTTTCCAAACTTGGTAGCACTTCCACTTTAGCATATTCTTCCCCAGCGGAATTCTGCCAAAGTCAGCCAGAATTCCTCCAGGGGCTGCTTCCACTGCATCGTGACCTGTCTTCACATCCTGCAATGTGAGCCATGGCTTAAATCCACAATAGGAACCTTTTGTTTTAAACAAGTAAATAAAGCAAAGGAAAGCTTTGGGTTTAGACGTGTTTTGTACCAGGAGGTTCTGGGCATGGTGAGTGGAACGTTTCGGTACTGTGGTGTCTTTCTTCTTTTTATTTCCAGTGTGCAACAAGGTCCTGGGGCTCCAATTTAAAAGAAAAGGTTGGAAAATGCTGTTCTAAATGCTATACATATGGATAATATGAAGTTTTCAAATTTCTCTCTCCACTGGTAAAAAGGTTACATCGAAGTAAAAGTGTCCAATCCGTGTACCTCAGAGGCTGTTTTACAACCAGATCATGTTGTACATTTAATTCTTTAGGAAAATGTACCTCATTTTCTGCCACAATGGACAACTTTGAAAAGACAAATGACACTACGCTTCTCTATGTAATGTGGAGGTCAAAATATAGAGGGAGCAAGATGCCTCAATTTTAATTTGCATTTCATTTGAACTAAGGCATGGGGATTACAGAATATCATTATGGTGTAAAAAAGGTGGTTCCACTAACTTATTAAGCACTTTAGTATTACTCCAATGGGCAAAATTCTGCCCTCATGGAGGATAGGTCCGTCAATGGCTATTAGCCAGGATGGGCAGGGATGGTGTCCTTAGCCTCTGTTTGCCAGGAGCTGGGAATGAGCGACAGGGGCTGGATCACTTGGTGATTACATGTTCTGTTCATTCCCTCTGGGGCACTTGGCACTGTTGTATACTGGGCTAGATGGACCTTTGGTCCGACCCAGTAGGGCCATTCTTATTTTCTCATCAAAATATCCCTTTATTTTAAAGAATAGAACAGTATAACTACCAAGATATAGCAGATTTTCCCCTCCAAGCATATATATATTTTCAACATTTTAATGGGGTTCTATATAATTTGTGGCTGTCTGTATTTCCCAGAATAGGAATTTTTAATGCTTCTAAGCCCTGGTCTACACTAGGACTTTAGGTCGAATATAGCAGCATTAAATCGATGTAAACCTGCACCCGTCCACATGATGAAGCCCTTTATTTCGACTTAAAGGGCTCTTAAAATCGATTTCCTTACTCCACCCCTGACAAGTGGATTAGCGCTTAAATCGGCCTTGCTGGCTCGAATTTGGGGTACTGTGGACACAATTCAACGGTATTGGCCTCCGGGAGATATCCCAGAGTGCTCCATTGTGACCGCTCTGGACAGCACTCTCAACTCAGATGCACGATTGTTTGCCGTTGCTCTGACGCAGGGAGGGGCGACTGAGGACATGGCTTACAGGGTTGGCTTCAGGGAGCTAAAATCAACAAAGGGGGTGTCTTTACATCAAGGAGTATTTCAGGCAGGACTTCACGGAGGATTCCAATAAGAAATGGTGCACCTGAGTTATTGTTCTTATTGGAACAAGGAGGTTAGCCTGGCCTCTGATTGATACATGGCTAGATTTACCTCGCTGCACCTTCTCTGTGAGTGACTGCAGTGTGACCTAGAGGAATGAGTCCCCTAGACAGGGGAGGGGGGGAAGCAAATGAGTACAAAACAAGTCTGGTCTATTTCTTGTTTTGATCCACTCCATCTATCTTTTACATCTTTGGCTGGCAGCAGACGGTGCAGAAGGACTGCATGCCATCCACATCTCATGGCTGCCCGGCAGAAGATGGTACAGTACGACTGCTAGCAATCCGTATCGCCTGCCTGCTCACCATGAGATGGTTCAATGGGACTGACTGCAGGACTAAAGAGAATGACCTGGTCAAGTCACTCCAAATTTAGTCCCTGCGCCCATGTCTGCCCAGGCGCTCCCAGCCAACGTGGCCAGGAGCACCTCGGACACGACGAGGATGGCTACCAGTCGTATTGCACCATCTGCTGCCAGAAGGCAATGGGTTGCTGCTACTGTGTAGCAATGCTGTACCGCGTCTGCCAGCACCCAGGAGACATACGGTGACGATTACCTGAGCAGGCTCCATGCTTGCCGTGGTATGGCGTCTGCACAGGTAATTCAGGAGAAAAGGCGCAAAGCGATTGTCTGCCCTTCCTTTCACGGAGAGAGGGAGGGAGGGAACGGGGGCCTGACGATATGTACCCAGAACCACCCGCGACAATGTTTTAGCCCCATCAGGCATTGGGATCTCAACCCAGAATTCCAATGGGCAGCAGAGACTGCGGGAACTGTGGGATAGCTACCCACAGTGCAACGCTCCGGAAGTCGACGCTCGCCTCGGTACTGTGGAAGCGCTCCGCCGAGTTAATGCACTTAATGCACTTAGAGCATTTTCTGTGGGGACACACACACTCGAATATATAAAACCGATTTCTAAAAAAACGACTTCTATAAATTCGACCTTATTCCGTAGTGTAGACATACCCTCACAGTATTAAATATATTTTTCTTCAGTCTTCATTGCCTCTACACCCATGCTGGTCTTCAGGAAAATGGAGAGAGGGGCTATAATTAAAAATGTGCAATATCAAATTTGTCCCACAAAATGCAGCTCTTTTAACTCTAAGTGAGACCTGCTGCATGCTAAACAGATGATATTACAAACCCATTCACCTATGACAGTCAATCCCTGGAAAATAATAATGTGCTCCTCATACAACAAGTAGAAGAGTTCTTTGTATTCATTCTGATGGGGGTGGGGAAATAATATACCAGATATTACAACCCTGTGCTATTTTCTCCCCATCCTCTGACATTGTGCTGTGTGGTTTTTCTCTCCCCACCACCATCAGTAGATACAAAAGTTATGGTCAGCAGTAGCTTTTGTTTGACAGGAGTCAGAGTAGAATTAGAGGTTGTTTGTTATATAGGTCTTTTTCAGTAGTAGCATCTTGTTGGACTGATGGTGACTTGGCAGATAGTTTCTTTTTTAAGCAAACTCTGGGGTGATGTCTTGTCTCGGGTTGCAGTTAGGTTACAGTGTCTGTCTTGTCATCGTGGATCACACTGTTGATTTGCTTTGAGTGTGAGGATTTCATGGCTATTTTGAATAATATTGCTGTATTTTGCAGTTCTGAACTAAAGCATTTTGCTAGGGATTTTTGGCCTGTTGAACAGCTGTGTAACTTGGACCAAGACCAAGTTAGTGCACTCGACACAACTATTGAAGAACATGCTCCCCTTTTTCTGGGGAGACCATTGTACTTTTCCTTCCATACTGAAACGTATCACTTTCCTTTTCAGTCCTCAGAGTTCCTTTCTATCTTCTCCTTGACCCTGGATGGATTCCCAGACCACTGACAGGCTATAGCAATTCTCCACTTTTTGGACTACACCTGCCTAATGTATTTAAAGATTATGACTCTTTAGATATATTTGTTTCAAATGTCTCTTGCTGGTTACTGTAATTTTATCTAAATCTGTGTTAGCCTTCTCTGGACAATTGTCTATCTGACTACCCTACAGATATATTGCGCTCAAACAATCTTCCAGCAGAACTCTTCTGTAATGTCCTACGTAGATTTCCTTCCTATTACATCCAGGCCTATATATATCGACAGTAGGGCCCACCAGTATTCCTGTATGTTAAACAAATATTCATAGTCTGATACCTTTTTCCCCCAATCTTAAAAATTAAAAACCAGAATACTGATGAGTGCTCTTGTCAGAAGATTAAAGAAGCAACATTTTTCTTGTTACCCCAGTTATACCTTCTAGTCAGGTTATACATTGATCATACAACTTGGAGAAAAAGCAAAGAGCAGGTGCTGGCCTTTCAGGCAGTCTGGTTTGCTGGGGATTTCTCTGTGTGAGGCAGGGAGTTGGACAGCAGTGGTGCAAGTAGGACAGTACAGTCAAGTATGCTGTATCATTAAGATATTTATTGCCAGTATGCCATGCTGGAAAGACACAGGAGCAGAAGGTGGGGCTGCCAGGTACCACACCCGTCCCTGCCCCCAGCCCTTCCACGCAGCTGCATCTTCTATCTGGGGTCTGTACAGCCCTGCTGGAAGACAGGGCCGGGGGCAGTACAGCCATGCTGTAGGAGATGCTGGCATGGGGACACCCAGTAGCCCCACATCCTGCTCCTTTCACTGCTGTGGTTCCAGAGAGCTCTGTGGTTCAGAGCCCCCCCCTTTTCCCCCACCTCCAGGTAACATGGGGTGGGGAGGGGATGGGCAGAGCACAGGGGCCCTGGGTTGGGGGTGGGGTGGTATCATTTGGGGGGGTCTCGTGGAGAGGTCATGTGCCCCCCCTTAAGCTGGTGCTCCCCCTTTGTGTCGTCCCTGCCATGAGTCGCCTATGCGCAGCATACTGGTAAGAAATAAATTCTACTTGAACTACTGCTGGACAGCCTTAATATCCCCAGTCATGAGGAAGAGAGACGTGCATCTCTACCCTGGAGAGGTGATGGCTGAGGAACCTTTAAGTGAATGCACTCGGGGGACCACAGAGGTGCAGTTACCCTGTTGCTGACTTGGCTGCTGTCAGTTTCAGGGAAATAAAAGTTTGGCTGACCTTAACAAACAAGTGAGACCACATAACCAAATGAACTTACTTTGTAGCAGGGGAAAAAACAAAGTATAAGCTATGTTTTATGATCTTAGCAGAATGTATTAGATTAATAGAAAGTTGAAGATGAAGACAGGCTTTTCTATTTTTTAATACTTATTTCTGGAAGGCATGCTGAAATGAGACATACACTGTGATTCCTTTGGAGTGGCTGATGCAAAAAAACTCTAAGATTGATTACAATAATAATGCGGGTGGATATCCTATATCCCCAAGTGGGCCCAGTGTGGTGTGGGAAGGACACCACAGGGCTGCAAGCTCAGGAAGGAGAAGTAAATGAACATAGTTAAGAATCACCTGGGGCTCATTAGCCTGCAAACAAACCAGCCTGGATTGGATATAAGATTCAGCGAGGGACTTGCTGGAAGTGACTGGATTCCTTTGCACCAGCAGGTATGATTGTAGCCAAGCTAGGAGAAGTTAGTTGTTTTTGAACACAGGACTCTGCTGAAAACAATTGAGTTTTGTTGTTGTTGTTGTTTTGTTTAGCTCCTAAGGATAAGTTTGGAACTTCCACTTCCTTTTTCTGAGGAAATGGGAAATTAAAGATGTGCATGTTATCCTGTGTGAGGAGAAGGGGCATCATCAACAGCTGTTTAGTTTAAAATTTTGAGACGAGACTTTCGGTTTTCTGTTTATCCCTTTGTGAAGAAAGGAGTGATCGTTCTGTTTTCAGCCTCTTGAGGAAGAGACAGACTCGGTTTGTTCTGATGCTTTGCCAGCTTGATCCCTCCCTTTTGTAGAGATGAAGGCATTGAAGACTAAGTTTAATTTGGCCAGGCTCCTGAAGATTTAACCCTGACCCTGAAGAAAGGTTTAGCTGGATTTCTTAAAGGGTCAGAAATCCAGGTGAGGAAGGAAATAATTTTGTAAGTTAGACAGTAAGGAGATTGCAGCGATACTTCTGTCACAAACTGCCGTTTGTCTTGAGCCCCAGAGTGGAATTCAGGGGCATAGGATGGGCAGGAACAATCTTTTTTCTTAGCACTGTTACTGCCTAAGAAACAA
Organism: Lepidochelys kempii; assembly: GCF_965140285.1. Classification (NCBI taxonomy): domain Eukaryota; kingdom Metazoa; phylum Chordata; order Testudines; family Cheloniidae; genus Lepidochelys; species Lepidochelys kempii. Next base: position 184,523,279 of record NC_136380.1, read on the forward strand.
CTTTCTTCAAACTGAAGAAACTCAAAGCCTCAGATTAAGTGTTCTGGGGTAACAATTGAATTTTTCAATTGTTGTTCCCCCTTCCTTTGTAAAGTGATACATCTCTGAGAGAGATTTGCCTGCTGTCCCAGGAAGGATTGAAGACTGTGCACAAAAGCTAGAATCAAACTTTCAAAAAAGATCCCTGCCTCATTCAGTGAATGAGTAGTTATTCAATATTTCTCTTTATCCTGCACAATCAGTGTATGGCCCCAGGCCTGGGCACCATCCAAAACCTGCACTGACTGTATCCCCCCGTGGCCCAATATGGTTGTGTGTGTGTGTGTGGGACCTGGGAAGGGCACCACAGGGCTGCAAGCTCAGGAAGGAAAAGTAAATGAACACCGCTAAGAATCACCCGAGGCTCATTAGCCTGCACACAACCCAGCTTGGAGTGGATATAAAATTCAGCAACGAAGTGCATATGCTAGAAGTGACAGGACTGTAGAAAGCATTCCTTTACACCAGCAAATATGACTGATTTCCTCCTGGGTGGGTCAATGGTGCTCTCATCATAGTGTCCATCCATCATACATTAATGAATGTATCTTCCCAAATCTCAGATTAGGTGGTACCAGTAGCTGAAAGCCCATACTGTCATAAGAGTGTAATTCATAAAGTTATATGTGTAGAAACGTCCCTAATACCTGAACTTAAAAATTGGGTGGTAACAGGCCATGAATCCCAGTGACGATTAAAAACTTTGATATTCTGAACAAAAAGCGTCTCCACCATGCTCATAGCTGTTTCTATTGTTTCACACTGACTCAACAGACATGCTACTATAACCCAGGCCTGCTTGGTATGGCACTCTGTTCTCCTCCAGTAGCACCTAGTAGACCAGCTAGAGATTGATTGAGCCTGCCACAGCCTTGGCTAAAAGACAGGTCTTTTAGCTCACGAGTTACCAAACTGTGGTTTGTGTACTGTGAGGATATGCGAGACATCTTGGGCGGGGGGTAAGGTTCAGCTCAGGGTTCATGGGTCCAATTGCCCAGCACCTGTTCAGTCTAACTGAGCTCAGAATTTAGTCCAGGTTTTTGTGGTTTGTTTTTATTTATTTTTTGGTTGTATACGTTGCATTATAACTATATCTGTACGTAATTGTGAAATATGCATTCTAACTATATCTGTACGTAATTGTGAAATATGGACAGATGCTTAGTAGTATTAAGAACACACACAGTATCAGTGATGAGAAGGGTAGGGGGATGCAGGCAGCTGCTAGATTGGGAAGGGGGTACACGATAAGAAAAGTGTGGGACCTCTGTTTTAGTTCATGTAGTAGAGGCTCATGCATTGAGCTTCAGAGGTCACAGGGTTGAACCAAACTGCCAATTACAAGCATCTGTTTGCACTACACTAGGCTTCAGAGTGACAATCCTGGAATCTTATTATATAGGTAATCATACATTTAGGGTAGTTTCTGTGTCTTCATGTGTGTTTGCAATGCATGTAGAAGAAGCCGTAATGCATGTAGAAGGAGCCACAATGCAGATTAGGCCCTTTGGGCACTACTTTTGTTTTAATATATTGATCTATGTAACATTTCTACTGAGGTATAAACCTATACTTTAACATATTACATTTCAAATTGTGGTTAGTTTTGCTATCTGGAAGTCTGCATCTTCATTTGACAATTGGGAATTTTTTATTTGTGTAATTATTAACAGCGTAGGGAAATTGATGTAATAAAAGTATGGCATGCAAGATGAAACAGGTGGGAGCATTAGTGCCCGTTTAAATATTATGCTTTACAATACAATCTACTGCAGTTCTTGAGAACTTCCCCTCTCGTGTTCTGCGGTGTTTACTCATACAATGATGCAGAAAGTACAATGTGAAAGAAGCAATTAAATGTAGCATTTTTAGTGCTCATTAAAGCTCTTGTGTATGTGTATGCTTTTTAAAATAATTCTCCTCTTTGCTCCTGGCTTGTATGCCTGGCAAAAAAGAACCTGACAGACTGTCTGCAGCTTTAAACAGACTTTAAAAAAATCAATGGAAAAGAATAACATAGAATTTGTCTCAATAGTTTACATTTTTCTAACTTTAGGCTGCAGTCAAGTTGGAGTACATGAAACAAAGTACAGTCAGTACTTAGGGGGCAGGCAATCTTTTAGATGTTGTAATTTTTATTAAGAATATTTCAAATCCATTATAATTACAGTTACTGTCTTAAAATCAGCAGTTAATAGCATAACCTAAATAACCTAATCTAAGCAAACATCTGTTCATAGAAATCTGTTGGTGTAGATCATACCATTCTGCAGAAAAACCTGCAGCCTTGACATTGTAGAGTTTTAGCCTCCTTATGCAGCATAGGGGGATAAAGTATGTCCTCTGTACAGTGAACTTAGACTGACCCACCTAACTTGCAGGTTTGAGGGCATCTATGGAGCACTGTGAATTTGGACAGACCATTAAAGATTGTATTCCCCATCTCTCTTCCAGGCTTCTTGGCTGCACAGTTTCCCCGGAAACTGCAAATGCTACAGGCTAGCAGTGATTGAAGCAGTCTTTCTATATGGATGAAAACATGCATCAAAAGGAAAATACAGTACAAAGATTAGGATTCTTTAACATGTTTATAGCACTTCTGTACTCTCCTTCAATGCAAGAAGAGTCCTATTAATTCAAATTCATGTGCCTATATTTTTTTAAATGTATCTTCAAATGTTACAGAAACACTGTTTCAGAGTGCAAGACACTCTGCTTTAGAGAATTCTTTACAATGTTGTTGGCAATATTTTTATCCCTTTCCCTGTGAAACCAGGAGCCTTTGACCTTGTCTGTGCTGGCAGTGGCATGTAGTGTATGTGTAGCTACTTTGTGGCAGTGAAAGGTAGGCTGCTGTGTGCACACTCACTGTGGTGTGTAGCTATGCGCAATAGGGAAAGACTCCAACACAAGACCTCCCTGCTGCCAGACCCTTTCCCTGCTGCCTACCCCCTGCTGGAGCCTTTCCCTGCTGCTGGAGACTTTCACTGCAATGGGGAAAGCCTCCATCAGTAGGGAAGCAGCAGGCTATTACATGGCTAAAAATAACAGCATAGACATGTGAGGTACTGCTTGGGCACGTAGAGAGGCCTGGCAGGTATATGCCCTAGGGTTCTGGCATGTAGGCACTGTACTCTTCTTGCCTAAGCAGTGCCTCACTGTCTTTATAATGCTATTTATATTCATGCTAGCTGGGCATGCAATGTCTGTACTCTATACGCTGCTGTAAGTGTAGACGTACTCTTAGTCACCATAGTTTTTCCTGTAAGAAGGAGCAATATTGTCTAAGGAAGGGGATTTAAGAGGAAATGAAGGCCCACTCACAAACCCAGCATTATCTGTAGCTGCTCCCTGCCCTTCTGCAGCTCTCCTGTCCCTGCAGATATTGCCGGAACCCCCCCTAGACAGAGCAATTTAGGCAAATCACTTAAAAATGTCATTACACTTCATAGGAACAGCCATATTGGGTCAGACCAATGGTCCATCTAACCCAGTATCCTGTCTTCCGACAGTGGCCATTTGCAGATGCTTCAGAGGGAATGAACAGAACAGGGCAATTTATCAAGTGAGCTATCCCCTGTCATCCAGTCCCAGCTTCTGACAGACAGAGGTTTAGGAACACCCAGAGCATAGGGTTGTGTTCCTGACCATCTTGGCTAATAGCCATTGAGGGATATAATGTCCATGAACTTGTCTAATTCTTTTTTGAACCCAGTTATACTTTTCACCTTCATGACTCTCTGGAAATAAGTTCCACAGGGTGACAATGCATTGTGTGAAGGACTTCCTTACTTTGTTTTAAATCTTTGGCCTATTCATTTCACCACATGACTCATGGTTTTTGTGTTGTGTGAAAGGGGTAAACAACATTTCCTTATTCACTGTCTACATACTATTTATGCTTTTATGAACCTTAATCTTTGCATCGGTTTTAATGGCCCAGGATGCGAGGGAGATTCCCAACCCCGAGCCATTCTTTTTAGGTGACAAATCTGAGGAACTGTCCTAGATTGTGGTGTCATTAGAAGGTTTTAGAAAAAATTAATTGATTTTAAATAGTAATAAGTCACCAGGACTAGATGTTCTGAAGGAACTCAAATGTGAAATCGTAGAACTAACTGTGGTTTGTAACGTATCATTTAAATCAGCTTCTGTACTAAATGACTGGAGGATAGCTAATGTGACACCAATTTTTAAAAAGGTCTCCAGAGGTGATTCTGGCAATTACAGGCTGGTAAGCCTGATTTCAGTACTGGGCAAACTGGTTGAAACTATAGTAAAGAACAGAATTGTCAGGTACATAGATCAACATAATTTGTTGAAGAGTCAACATGTTTTTTGTAAAGGGAAATCATGCCTCACCTATCATGTCAGTGGCTCACCCTTATCCACATGCTTGTTGACTCCCTTCAGAGAATTCTACCAAAGCCATGTTTCAGAGTAGCAGCCGTGTTAGTCTGTATTCGCAAAAGAAAAGGAGGACTTGTGGCACCTTAGAGACTAACAAATTTATTTGAGCATAAGCTTTCGTGAGCTACAGCTGACTTCACGAAAGCTTATGCTCAAATAAATTTGTTAGTCTCTAAGGTGCCACGAGTACTCCTTTTCTTTTACCAAAGCCATGTTGACTCTTCACAAACATTGTGTTCATCTGTGATAATTCTGTTCTTTACTATAGTTTCAACCAATTTTCCTGACACTGAAGTTAGGCTTAGTGATCTATAATTGCCAGGATTTCCTCTGGAGCCTTTTTTAAAAGTCAGCATTCCATTAACTATCCTCCACTCATCTGGCACAGAGGCTGATTTAAGCAATAGGTTCCATACCACAGTTAGTAGTTCTTCAATTTCATATTTGAGTTCCTTCAGAACTCTGGGGTGAATACCATTTGGTCCTGGTGACTTATTACTGTTTGTTTGAGCAATTTGTTACAAAACCTCCTCAAGGTTTAGTAACAAAACTAAACTGTTAGTCTAGAACAGTTCCTCAGATTTATCACCTGAAAATCATGGCTCAGGTTTGGGAATCTCGCTCACATCTGCAGTGAAGACCAATGCAAGAATTCATTTAGCTTCTCAGTGGCCTTGTCTGTCTTGTCATTTAAGGAGCTGTTAGGAGAAAGACCCTCTTTCATTAGATATCTGCTACAGCTCCCAAATTTTGTGATAAAAGACATTCTTCAATAAAATCAGTCAAGTAGTGCATACCCAGGTTAATCAGTTACTACTGAAGACTTGTATAGGCCTACTTGCCATTTGAATTGCAGCTGTAGTTCTTTTATCACATCTCCCGGTGCCATCATTACATCTAGAATGAGTAGGGCCTTTAGTTTAATGAAGTTCCTTCCCGTTGACAGTTTATTACATCAATAATGCAAATATTTTAAACAGAATTTGAATGAGTCGATAAAATCTGATTCAGATTTTCAACTTTTTACTTAATGGAAAAAGTAGGATTGAATCAGCCAGTCTACATGTTCTTCTTTGATTACTGTGCCAAAAAGCTTTTGACCCTATCACACATGTACAGTCTGTGATGCTTGACAAAGATTTCTCAGCTAACTATAGTAAGCAAATTACTTCAATAACTGCATTTAAAAGCATAGCTATTTGTTAGCCGACGGCCAAGGATGTTTGGTGAGGTGCCAGGTATGCCCGTTTATACCATCCGTGACTTTAACCGCTAGGACGCACTGTACCTTCGCGGCGGGCAGCCCGGGCTAGGCTGACGGATGCCCCAAGGTCCTAACCACCCGTGACTTTAACTGCTAGAGCTCAGAGCTCCTTCGCAGCGGGCAGTCAATACTGACTGACAGGTGCCCCAATGGCAGCACTAAGAGCCTCTCCACACCCGTGACTTTAACTGCTAGAGCTCAGAGCTCCTTCGCAGCGGGCAGCCAGGATTGACTGACAGGTGCCCTAAGAGTTTGCCCCGTGGAGGCGGCACAACTCAACGCTAGGCTCTTAGTACTCTCACCTAATGGCCAGGCTTTAGAGCCAAAACGGCTGAGGTTCTTTAATTGTGTTGGCTGCTTTACAGTAAACCAGAGAAAACAAGTCAGGCTTATGCATAAATGGTTACCAAAATTTATTAAGCTAGATTCTAATCATGTGGTTACAAAATTGCTAGTGCCTACTTATTTAAATGTAGAGATGTTACACACACAAACAAGTTACAAAACTGAAGCCACAATCCCAAAGAAAGAAAACAAAGTATAGAGCTCTATTTCAAAATATGTGTACACTAAAGATAGGAGATCAGGTGTGGGTAATTCTTACCCTCCTTGCATCTCTCGATTCCAGCGGTGCCAAGCCAGGATCGGTCACTCAATTCCGCGGAAAGACGAATAAGGGACAAGGCGTAGGGACCCTCTTAGCTGCAGAAGCCTTGGGAGGCTGTCACTTATCTGACCAGCAGATAGATAGTGAAAAGCACTCAAAAATCATGGTGCTGTAGGTCCCCTACTTATACCTCTGTACTCCTTTATTCTCTTTCTCCTTTCTTATGCCAAATTGAGGCTGGTCTGTTGGGGTGACGCCAGCTTTCGCAAGAGTAGTTTACACTTGCAAAGGAGAGAAACAATAAGTGTCGACTACTGGACATTTCTTTTATCAGGGTAAATATTTTCCCAACTAGGATGTTGGTGTGTGTGCATCACGCTATTTAGTTAGGGCTAAGAGCCATGTCTGTCACAGGGCCTCTGCCTGCTGTGAGCTTAATCCTTGTATCTGTTCCCAGAGGCACATTGTAGCAGCACACCTGTGCTTTCACAGCTTCAAAGGCTGTGCTGGAATATATGTTAAGTGCCCTGTTCCTGCTTCCTCCTGTGTTTCCAGCAATGCTGGTCTGGGGGGGGGGGGGGGGGGGGGCGGCTGTCTGGCTACACTATTCAAACTAGAAAAAGAACACCACACTAATTTCTTATCAGTGTCCTAATACCCCACCATGCTTTTTGTAAACTTTATTTTTGTTTGTATATAAAATACAAACACACAAAGAAACTAAACATATGTAAATAGGTTTCAGAGTAGCAGCCGTGTTAGTCTGTATCCGCAAAAAGAAACTCACAAATTTATTTGAGCATAAACTTTCGTGAGTTACATCCGATGAAGTGAGCTGTAGCTCACGAAAGCTTATGCTCAGATAAATTTGTTAGTCTCTAAGGTGCCACAAGTCCTCCTTTTCTTTTTTCTTATGTAAATAGATGCATAAGATGGAAATAGCATTTAAATAACGTTCATTGCTTTTGTTTTGTTTTTCCAAGTTTTATAAACAAACACAGAAACAAACAAAAAAAACCTGAACTTGTAGAGGCCATGCAGGGCATAAATTATTAAAATGACTAAATAGATATGAGAACATAATTTTATGATTACTGGGGATTAATATATACCAAACTGCAAAAGTATGAAACAGCTTTGTGTGACCAGACATGTTTTTTCTAAGCATTTCTATTAGACAATGTCTTTTCCCACTCCCCCAATTATTGCAGTAGTAAAAAGCTCACTAAGCCAGTTTGTGTATGAGAGAGGAATTGCAGATTTTTATTTTTCTCAATATAACTCTTTTGGCCACTGAAATAGTTACTGCAATCCATTTCTTAATTTCAACTGGTAATACCAAATCATCCAGCACTCCTGAAATCTAGAAGTTTGGAGAAGGAAAGATAATGACACTTAAAATTTTTGTGAGGGCTTTGAGTATGATGTTCCAAAACACTTGCTGCTTTTTTTTTTTTTTGACATATACAGACGATGTGAGAGGTTGGCATGGGGCTGTTTACATTTCCACATTTTTTCACTTGCTTTTTTCACTAGATTCTTGACAATCTAGCCTTAACCAATGACTGCACTGCACCTTCAAGAAAGTGTGTGTGTGTGTGTGTGTGTGAGAGAGAGAGAGATTTGGCTGGCTGCCCAAATGAAGGGAACAGTGCTTTATGTCACTGGGGGAGAAAGGAAAACTGCGGCAAAAGGGGATAAGGGGCTAGTTTGGCCACACTGACTCATCCCCTGGGAACTGGATAGGCAGAAGTGTTTAAATGGGGAAGCCATGTGCATGAAGCCCCCTTTTACACAGAGCAGGCTGAGGCAGCATCCACCCTCTCTCCCCCTTCAGGTGGTGAAATACTAGGTTTGGTCAAGACCTGCTGTGGGCATTGCACTAGCTGTCCCTTTTTTAGGGGGGCTTGGAAGGAATTTTTCCCTTACCGCCAGATTGGCCTAGCTGGAGTTGGGATTTTTTTTGCCTTCCGCCCAGTGGGTTCAGGAAAGGGCTTTGTTCATGAAGGGTGGTAGGCTATATGTTGCAAGTCATTATGTAAGTGTTGGGCAGATGTCCAGTGCAGGTACTCCATAGGGAAGACATGCACTGACTTCATAAATTGCTTGGAAAAGGACTTAAAAAGGAGGTAGGTGTTGGGTAAAGGAATGAATGGGGGTTGGGGAGTGGAGTGGGGAACTCCTATGGTCAGTATGGCAAGAAGCCAACCCCTTGTTCTTATAGCCATGGGTGGTTGGTGAACCAGCCCTTGGGGATGCTAGCCCCCAGCCCCTCCCCTTCTGCCCTCCCTCCCTCCCCCGCAGATCCCAGAGCACCCCCCGCATGGCCTCTGACCCTGGGTGTCCCAAGCGCCCCCAGCCCTGGAGCTCCGGGTGGAGTGGCCACAGCGCCCCCAGCCCTGGAGCTGTGGGTCTCTATGCAGAGTAACCACAGCACTCCCAGTCCTAGAGCTCCGGGCTGGCCCTCAACTCCAACCCCAACCCTGGAGCGCCAGGCAGCTGGGCAGCATGGTCCCAGTCCCAGCACCGGCTGCCCCAGCCGCAGCCAGCCTGGACTATGGAAGAATGGGCCGGGAACCTGGAAGGAACAGCAGGAAGGGGCCTCGGGGCAGAGTGTGGGCAGGGCGCAGCATGTTCCTGTAACCCGCACAGCTTTCTGCTCCCATTTCCCAAAATGAATGATGTGGCACCCTTTGAGGGGAGTTGTGGTTGTGAGATTTTTAAATCAAGAAACCTATAATTTCCCCAGCCTCCACTGCATAGGTTGGTGATTAATGATGGGCATGTAGATTTTTGAAGAACACAATCTCATGACCTAATCTGAAGACATATTAGACAAGGGAATGTTATTTTTAATTGTATTCTGACGCTTCCTAGATGAAAGCATTAGTTCCACATTTATTTTGTGTAACTAAGGTGTGCACATGCTATTACTATGTTTTATCACTGCTTCCCTATCTTTAGCAGTACTTCATTAGCATTAGGAACATAGCACTCGATTAATCCAAGTAATTTTCAACAGCCATTCTGATGCATCCACTTTAGCACCATACTGATAGTGCTGACATTCGCATGGCTTTGAAAATACATTTTTTATTTATTTCCATTTATTCCACTGCAGTTTCTATCATCCTTTGATTTATCTTTCTTTACTTTAGATTTTTTATGCTCATCAACTAATTTGAAATCAGCAAAGTATAAGCAGTCGTATAAAAAGCCTATAGATTGTTGTGTGAATACACACAACATAATTAGAATGAAACATACTGAACAGAAATTATACTAACGTGGCATTAAGATTTCTTCATTTAATAAAATGCTTTTCATTTGACTTAAATACTAACCTGCCATTCCTCACTCTCTTTATCCCCCACATTAGAAAACAAAATCTAAAACCTGGAACAGCAACAGCAAAACACGTAGCTAACAAGGCTGTGATTTTTTTTGCCATATTCATTTGCTTGTATGTTTTTCCACTCCTTTTCCTTTATTTCTTTTGAGGGTTTTAGACTATGAGTAGGTCTACACTGTGCGTAAAGGCCCATGGCACTGCCAACAGCTGGCCTGGGTCAGCTGACTTGGGTTCATGGGGCTTGGTCTGAGAGACTATAAAATTGCAGTGTGGACATTTGGGCTTGGATTGGGACCTGGTTTCTGAGACTCTCCCCCTTGTAGCATCTCAAAGCCTGGGCTCCAGCACAAGCCTGAACATCTACACTGCGATTCTATAGCCCTGCAGTCCAAGCCCCATGAAACCAAGTCAGCTGACCCAGGCCAGGCACAGGTCTTTTATTGCAGTGTAGATGTATCTCAGTGGTACGGACTGTCTCTTTTCTATGCTTATAAAGAACTTAGCACAATGTGGTGCCAGTCCCATTTGGGACTGTAGGGCTCTGCTATCATAGAAGAGATTACTACTGCTACTACTACTGAAGGGTGTTTCTAGCCACACTACCCATGAGCAGCTCTGGAAAGGAATAGTGATTCAAAGAGTCTTCCCTAGTTACCTCTTTCCCCAGAGGAAAGAATGTTACTGCAACCCTTCACAGGATGTCATGCAGGCTCAACTGGCCATCACTTTGAATCTATGGATATGTGTATATTGCATTCGGGAACACTGATTGCAGCATGTGTAGACATACCTGAGCTAGGTTGGATCTAGCTAAATCAAAGCTAGCTCAGGAAACAATAGCAGGGCAGCCACTAGCAGTGAAGCAGCTCCACAGACTAGCCCTGCCTGCCCCGAACACTGGGTACATTCTCAAACAGTCATAACTCATGCTGCCACAGCTTCACTTCTATTCTGAGTTGAGTTAGTTTTGATCTAACTAGATCTTGCTACACATGCTGCAATCGTACCTCTTGACAGCAGCGTAGACATAAGGTGTGATTGTAGCACACGCGGGCATTTCTGAGCTACCTGTAATTTACTTGTCATGGGTAACTAAAGTAGGGTAGACACAGCAGTACAGCCTCGCTACAAGACAGCATATCCAGGGTTCTTGTGGGCTTGTATTAAGGTTGCTCCCCTGTGCTACCACATCTTCACTACTATTGTTGCTAGTGCTAGTAAACCTACCCATGTAATAGTCACACCTTCACTTTGTAGTGAAGACAAACCCTAAAGCTCAGCCAACTTCCCTTGCTAGTCCGGTGAGAGGGTGGGTGGGGAGTTGTAGCCCCACAGAGCCTGTATTCCCTCTGTGCCGGGAGTGGTGAGCCTCCCTACTCTCCAGCCTGCCTGGATTATGCCCTTTTCTCCACACCATAACCTCCTAAAAGGAAGATTGTCACTTAATCTTAACTATTGACTTGCCATTATGGATATCTAAAGTATCACCTGTACGGGCTGTTATACAGCTGCATAGCAGATGATACACTGTGCATAACCAGTTGTTCAGGTGTCAGTAATCTGTTCATGTTAGGACTTGAATGTAAGGCTTTTGATACAAAACCAGCATCTTTACAATTTCATAAAAATTGGAAAACATCTTCCCTAATCTATGATCAGCCCTTTGGCCAACGTAGGATTGTTCCCTGCAGAATATTTTCTAGCACTTTTTGTCCTTGAGCTAATGCTAATTAACTGACAGCGGCAGTAATTCCTACCTACTCTTTCAAGGCCTTCATCCCCTAGAGGGTGAGACTGGATTTAAAACTTTGAGTTTAAAGTATTTATAACTACATATGATCTTGACTGCAGTGGATTTTTTTTCTCTTTCTTTCTTTTTATTTTTCCTGTTGTAATGGCTTAGGCTTTTACTGCAGCCTTTTAGCCTCAGGAATCGTTTGGAAAGAGTTGTTACACCTCTATGGGAGATTTTTCCTAGTTAAAATTTGAAAAGAAAAATAAATTATGTATAAACTGGCAACACGAATAAAACAAAGTAAGTGCACATACCATCAAAATTATTTAATATACAGAAGTATCTATCGAGTACATTTTAGAAACCCCATTCACAAGCTGCACAATAGTGACTTCTCCACATTTAATGTGTCTTAAGCCATAGGCTGCCAATTTCTTTAAGCCCTTATAAAAAGGATGATGGAAGTGTTCACAAAATTCCTTTATTTAAAAAAAAACTATTATTTTTACAGTGTAAATATGAAGGAAGTGTAGAAGGGAAGATGGAAAGTTAGTTGTTTGCCTTGTCTTAACTGAATGTCCATCCTTCCAAAAGTTTTGAATTTTTTAAGTTTAACCTAAACTCTGAATTTCCTGATTTTTAATAGTTATTTTAAATTTTTATCTTCTTGTGGGGGAAAAAAAGGTTTTTAAATTATTTATTTTAAACACTTAAGTCTATGATATGCACTTTCAGCCTTAACTCCAAACTTTCAGTGTTTTTGGTTTGGGAATTTCTTAGTGTATTTTAAATGGTTAAAAATGCTTAAAGTAACAAGAGTCTCATTGAGTGTTGGGCTGTTTATCTGTGTTCCCTAAATTAGCTTCTGACACTAAATCTTTGGAACTCTGCAAGCTCTTGCTCACCTTGATCTTGTGTTTCCACACTGACTCACACTCTTTATAAAAGGTAGAATCAGAGCTCAGTCAACTTCAGTTTCCATTCTGAGTACATTTGTAGGATGGGGATGAGCCCTGTGACTGGAGGAGTATAAGGAAGGAGGAATGGCTAGGCACCTTTGTCAGAGGACACCAAAAGATGAAGGGGTAGTAAGACTTGGAGTGAGTCTGGAACATGGAGTCAAAGGTTTGAAAGGAGACAGGGCTGAATGGTAAACTGGGAAGGTTGGAGGATGCAGCAGAGTTGAAGACTAGATAATCAAACAGGTGTCACTGGATATTCTGTGATCTGCATAGATACTGACTCTTTCTGTTCCCTCTTCCATGGGAACCTTTTTCACATTTACATGGCTCAGTGTGCCAGAGGAGCTCCCAACCTTTGTATGCTGCTATTGGTCCCTCCTGTAACCTTCCTCCTAAGTTCCTCCCTCTGAATTCTCCTCCCTCTGACAGCAGGAGCAGCCAGGGCCAGATGTTGAAGAGAAGGGTGGAGGCTCAACTCTTTCAATAGCAAACGATTGATTTTAATCCCTGCATGTTTCTAGAAGCTGGAGGCCATAGTCCTTAAGTTAGAACTCCTGTACTTCCGCTATGTTTGTTTGTTATTGGAGGTAGCATACAGAGATGCTGTGCAAGGGGGACTTGGGAGTCCCTTGCATGCCACCGAGGCCCTAAGGCCAGATCCACAGCAGCCCATTGCTTTGGAGTGTCGGGGTTGGAGTGAAAGAGCCAGATGGCTATTGTCAAAGGACTGCCTGGTATATCAGTGAATGATGCTAATGTAGATGGGGGATGAGCGTTTTCTGCATCAGCCCTATGCATGTGACAGGACATGAAACTTGTATACTTGTCCCATTTAATATGCACACCTTTCCCAAATTTCATGTTAAGAGATTAAAAAATGGAAGCCAAGTCATTTTTTGTCTGAAATTGGGGTAATTATTCAATCCCACCTACAAATAGATTCATATCAAATTATTGTTTGGCTCAATATAAGGATAGGAAGGCACTGACACACTGGTAGAATAGAGCTAATCATAGTTTTATGCGGCGGAAAAAAGGAAGAAATATCTCCTACCGGAGACATCTGCTACTGGAGACCTCTTTCTCTGAGGGAAATTGGAGATTCAAGATCTGGTACTTAGTCAGATAAGAGAGTCAAGAGGTTCCACTGAAGAGATTAATAATTAGTTGGATTTTTTTAAAAAAAATCACTTAGTGTGGTATATTGTGCAAGTGACCAGGAAGATCAGAAGATTGATGATCTTAAAGAAGCAAAACTTGTTTTGGAGGAAACTGAAGAATTGCAGTTACAGATCTCATATATTAGGATTACAGGAGTGCTGGAGGGAGTAGAAGGAATGGGAAGTATTCAGTAGCACTAGAGATCAGATTAAAAAGATCAGAAAATACAGAATGAAACCATGATATAAGTAATCTCTGAGGTCCTATGATAGCACCCAAGCCCTGTGACCATTTGTTAATTTTTTAAAGAATTATTGATAAAAATCCTGTATGATGTGAAGGGGTGAAGAGGAAGAAGGAATGACAAAGTATTAAAACTACAGTTCAAAAAAACAAACCCCAATTCAGTTTGATTCTTAGTTCAGTCTGGAGACACTTGAGTGAAGACTAGAATCAGTGCTGCGATATTCTTGTTGCAAAGTGAAGAACACCTGGAATTCAGCATGCAGGTAGACATACGTAATTTTGCATAACTTTTCTTTAAGTATGTTCTTCAGCTCCATGATGATCAAACATACTTTCTAAGATGTAACTCTGAAACAAATGTGTATGCAACTGAACCTGTACTAATGGGAGAAAAATAAAAGGAATCTGGCCTTTTGAATATTTAATTCATTTTTTCTTAAATAAGGCTTACACTATGTATTAGTTCGTTTGGTGTAGTATGTATTACTATGATGTTACCGCTAATAGGTATAGAGGGGAATTATGGTGTAAATTAAAGGTTTTATGTTCTTGCTGGTATTGGTCCAGGGAATATTATTATATTCTGTATATCTCAGTAGGAATTATATATGATTTCTTGATGTTAAACATTAACAAAAATAAAGACAATATTTTAAAAGTTATTTTGAGATATGGAATTAAGTTTAAAAAATCCCATCAAGTGGTTATCAAAATGCAGTTCTTTGAAAAATATGTAAGTAAAAATGGCACCTTCTTACTTGAGAACTGCTGCTTTTGTGCAGTCAGTCATATCTGCAGTACTGAGGACATTTTTATGTTTTAGTCCCATTAGTAATGTAGAACCATTGCAGCTGTGGGAGGGTGTGCTGGGTTCAATTCTAGCTCACACCAACATAAATGTTAAATTCTGAGGGAAGAATTTTCCTGTATGTGAGCTGGAGAGGGTCCAGCTTGAATTTCAGAGTAGGTTTGCATGGCTAGATTTATTTATTTTAGCAGACTATGGAAGACCATGATATCAATTCTGTGAAATCACTTTTCAAAGTAGAATTGCACTTCATGATCTCCACAGAGAAAAATTGTAGAGAAAATCGGTATCACAAGAATGTAAATTAATGTGGTTTAAATTATTAGTCCGTGGTAAAAGAATATAAAAATCACCTGATTAGATGATGGTTTATAATTTATAGTAAAAGTCACACAGGATGAATAATTTTAAATTACTGATATGAGAGAGAACTATAAACAATAAGGGGTATTAATTGTCTAGTTAAGCATAATTAGGCTTAATGAAAAAAAATTGGCAGACTTACAACAGATACACCTTGTTAAGTATTATAGATTTAAGGCTTCCATTCTTCATGTAAATTTAAATTTAAAGATGACAAGGGTTTCAAATGTTTGTGTGTGGGGGCGGGGGCGGGGGAAGGATACTAAATGTTACATGGTAAGAGTTAAATTGATTATAGCTGGATTTTGTGTCACGAAACGGACTTTAAAATTATTTTCAGAGTTCCTTAGCATAAACTCCCTGATTACTGAAGAAGGGTTTAATTGTGTGTCAATGTACAGAAATAGATCAGCATCCACTGGCATATCTGAAGGCTTGGCAGAATATGATTTTTTTAAACAATTTCAACTAGTAATATATGTTTAAGCTTTTTAATTATTTAATCAATTAATTTTTTTACAGCTGTGGGGAATTATGGGAGGGGAAGGCAATGATGACTTAGTGACCGTAGATGTTGAAATTAAAAAAGTTAAACCTTTAGAACTATTAAAACAAATTGTCAACATTGTATGTCAAAATCTACAGCATTAAATCAAATTCTAATAAGCAGCATTTTTTCTTACTCTATTAAATTTCTGTTATCAATGGAAATATTTGTGTTGTGTTTCTGTGTACAGTGAAATCAACATTTATCCATATTTACTAGTAGTAATGTAATCATCCCAAACCTACATATCTTCCATCAGCTGCTAGTTTGATTATCTAACTGATGTCAGACAAAGGAGTAGTAGATGCATGGAAAGAGGGCAATCTACAGAGGAAAGATTTTTTCCTTTTTTCTCATTTGGTGATCCAGCCTAGTCTCCTACTGAATGATTTTTAATAGGGGGAAATATGATGGATCAAGTACAGGATAGATTGTATTTCTCTCTAGTTGAGATGGGCGTCTTGCTTAGGATAAAATTGTATTCTAATCTGAAATGTCCATTCACATGGACTGCCAATAGAAGGCTCCTTCAGGATCCATTAGCAAAAAGGGAAGGAGGTTCGGGAGTGGGGCAGAGAAGTAACTTGTTTGGATTTCTTGAAGGTAAATGATCTTCCACGGACTAATGTGGTGTTTTTATGGCACACAGGTATAATTGCACTGAGGTAAATTTAATATCTCTGAGGCAAAACTATATAAAAAAGGAAATTAATTCTGAATTTGGAGACTATAATATAAGGTATTGTATATAAGAAGTTAGGTAAGATTACTAAAAGGAATGAACAAGGTTAGAGGGAGAACTACTGACATTTAAAAATAAAACATGCAACTTGAATGATAAGATTTTAATTGGAGAAAACTAATTAAGGGAACAATGCTGAGGAAGATGCATATTTTGGTCACATGGTTGCTTGACTATAGACTATTAGCAGGTTACTTATAGGTGCTTGGGGTGATAAAAGGAAACAAGCAACCAACTGTGCACAGTTTGACTTCATGTCTCATTGCTTTTAATCTGCATTGTGCATTTACATGCTATGATAATGGGTGCATAACAAATCAATTAAGTAAATTAATGTATTATTCAGATACTACTGTGATGGGTGCCTGTAAATTTTATATATAAATAAATATATTTATTCCACTGACTACAGCTCGAGTTTGACCTATATAATGATAGCATGACATGGCACCTCTCAGTTGCCACCTTTGCTCCATCAGCTAGACTGTGCACTCGTGGCATTCTGGATCCCACTGTTCATATCCCCTCATTTGCTTCAAAGCAGAAGTCCATCATAGCCAAAAGACTGAAAAAATATCGGTTGGTCCATCATATGCAGAGTGGCTGTCAATAATGGCTAGCACCTCTGGAAGTGAGAAATCCATTCAATGTTAGAAATACCAAGACAAATATAAAATACAATAATGTGTTTTAAAGACAAGATAATTTCAGATATCTCATGACTTCTGTTCTATTATTTCTCTCATGACTATTAGAAAACTAACCTGCAAAATATTGTCCATGGCAATTTTGCTTGTTGCTTCTATATATTTTACGTAGGACTGTGGAGAATGAGGGAAGCTATGTGTAGTATTTTTATAAATATCATACATCCCTTAAGTTATCACTTTCATATTGACCTGCCTGACTGCGAGAGCTAAATCAAAGGAAATGGTTAGGAAGAAACCCACAAGAAATGAAACCATGGCAAAGAAAGACACCTAGGATCAACGGCTTCAAAGGAATAAAGTTAACAATGGCTGGGCCATTGGTTGGGAAGAAGCTACCTACCTGGAGTCAGCAAAATTATAGAGCTGTGTTCCTGAGGCTGAACGCCTGGGATCAAAGGGGATCCTAGACCTTAAAGATGCTGGCCTCAAAAAGGAGGGCGGGGAGTGGGTTGTTCAGCCTGCTGACAGAGATGGAGAACATGCTGTGAGCGAGAGTCTGCTTCCTCCAGCCAGAGACACGGATTAGCTGGATTGAGGAGATTTTACAAAATAATTTCAAGGAAAGATTAAGGTATAGTCAAACAGAACTCAGTTGGATCTGTCAAATGAACAGGGTTTGGGGTAAGGCTGTGGCCCAGAGATCCAGTCTGTGTGGTTGGACCAGAGGCTCCCACCAAGAAACCGGTGCAGGAAGACAGGCATAACACCTGTGGGGCACACTCGAGAGAGACAAAAGGGGGTCTCAGGTGCAGCTTGCCCTGTAACCGTTACAAGGATAAGTTGTTCTTTTGTTTTGCTTCCTGTTTTCTTCATTGGAGTATATTTTGTTTCATTTCCTTTTTTGTCACTGTAAATATGCTTCCATCAGTGTATTCACTGTTTCAAAAATACAATGACTGTCACACTGATTTTAAGTTCCCTATTTTAAGTCCCTTTATTTAAAAAAAAAAACTGCATCATTGCAACTTACTTTACCTGAAGCATTTATTTCTGCACATATTGTCTATTTGGCTGCAGGATCCTGTCAAGATTTTATGATATGAAAAAGGTATTTTGTTGCTACCTCGACTTTAATATATGTAGGCAGTTTAATTCTTGTATGTTCTGAACACTTATCTGTATGGGGTGATAAATCTTTTCTGAATGTCTTAGGTCTTTTGAGAGGCTAGCACGGTTTGAATAAAAATCAGAAAAAGAAGGGTTTATTTTACTTGTAACTGGAGTTCTTGGAGTTGGATTCTGCATATTCCCACTCATGAGTTGTGCCGGCTGGTGCAGCCTAGACAGTGGAACCTTCTCCAAGCGATGCCCATTACAGCACTCGTGCCTTATCCGACCCTCCCCCAGCAATCCTGATCGTTCTGAGGATGAAGCTGTAAAAGGGGTGTGGCTCCCTCTGTTGCCACAGCACTTTCCACCACTGCCTCGGAGATTTTGCTTATTAGCAGGGATCCTAGTTTTCTGTGATTAAAAACAAAATTATCCACTAAAAAAAATAAAAATCTGCATTTTCAGCGATTAAAATGACACACTGAACTTAGTTTCCCTCGCCACAATATATATATATATAGGTATTAGCTGAACACAATGTTTTATTGAAATATTTAATTTTTTTAAGCAAGTTCAAAACCCGCCAGTGACATCAATCATTATGATAAAATAAAATTAATAGAATTGCAATTTGTATTCCTTACATATGCCAAATATTTCTGTCTGTATTTTCAGAAAATGGTTTTTTTTAATGCACAAAAAATAAAGTGAAAGTTGCTTTTATATTAACATTACTCTGAGTTAGTCCTCGAGGCTGAAGTGAAATTTCACAGGCATTAAAACATGGACCCCTATACACCGAAAGCAGTCTATCGGAGTATGTTTATGTAATTTTAAAGCTAATTCAAAAATCAACATGAGGGGGAAGTTGTGTGCATTGAGTGACACTCATATGGTCATTAAAATGTAGTTAATGTATGTTCTTATTTTTTCACAAAATGTGAAAACTAAAGATTCTCTAGAAAAATGCCAATTTAGCATTTTTCTATGGTAACCAGATTTCTAGGATCCCTGCTTATTAGGACTCTGAGGAAGAGGGGAAGTTGGGTGAGGAGTGTGAGTATGCAGAGTCCATCTTAAAGAACTCTGTTACAAGTAACCTCAATTTCTTCATGCATAGTCTCAAGGGATGGTTTGGCAAGCAGTAATCCAATCCTGGAGAAGGTACTCAGTGTCCTAATTAAATAGTGTTAGAAGTACAACAAACCCTTCCAAACTGAGCATCAGCTCTAGCTGCTGGATCTAAAGCAGAATGATTCAGAATTCCAGGTGGCAGTCCTATATATTTCCTGAACTGGAACATATCTGAGTTAAGCTAAGGACATAGCCATTGCCCTAGTAGAATTTGATTTAATACCCTGAGAGCTGCTAGTTTATAACTTTCTAGAATGTTCTGTTCAACCCATTTGGAAATGGTTTGAGATTATACTGCTGGCTCTTATTATTTTTGGCGTAAGAGAGAATCAAATTAGTGGATTTTTACAAAATCCCTTGTGACAAAGCTCTGTCCTTGCCTCCATGGATCCCACGTTTCCTGGCGGATTTCACTAGCCTCAGAGGCTCACTGTGACCCTCCATGTAACCCTTCTTTCTCTAGAGACAAGGGTCACAGTCTACTGAGCCATTTTCATCAGAAGCCAGTGAGGGAGGTGAGGAGAAGTTATCCTTCTTTCCACAGTCTCTGTTGTCTCCCAGTCTCAGTGATTAATCAGGGGGAAAGGTGGTGGTGGTGGGGAGCCTGGGCCCACCCTCTACTCCAGGCTCCAGCTCAGGGACCCTAATAGTATCAGCTATGGTAGCTGACCTTTTAGAAACATGACATGTACAATTCCCTGGGCTACTTCCCCCACAGCAGCCCTCACTTCCTCAAGCTCCACTTCACCCTTACCTCAGGGCCTCCTTCCTTGTGCCTGACATGGTGTGTACTACTCAGCCTCTCCAACAGCACAACTTCCTTCCACAGCTCCTGACAGACACCCCCACCTGACTGACTGGGAGGCTTTTAACTAGTTTCAGCCAGCCCCTGATTGGCTTCAGGTGTCCCAATCAACCTAGCATTCTCCCTGCCTTCTGGAAAGCTCTTAATTGGCCCCAGGTGTCTTAATTGACCTGGAGCAGCTTCCATTTCACTTATCCTGGTACCAGGGATTTGTTTAGCCTGGAGCTAATATATCTATTTCCCACTACTTTTCTATAGCCATCTGGCCTTGCCCCGTCACAACAGATACACATTTGATACACATGCTCTTTTAGCATCTAAATTATGTAAAGTGGAGTCCCTCCTGTTACCATGTGGTCTAGGGTAGAAAACTGGTAGATTTATGGTTTGAATCACATGGAATTCTGACACTATTTTAGGTCAGAAACCCAAGGTCAGGATTCAGAACTATCTTGTCTCTATGAATTATCAATGTCTCTGGCCCACCATAAAATGGAGGTATTTCCGATGACTTGGTCCGAGGGCTTTGGAGCAGAGCCCGGAGCCGGAATGCAGAGCAGCTCCGGAGCAGTGAAACTGTAGGTTTTTGCTTGGAGCTGGACTGGAGTCAGAGCACAGCTCCAAAGCCCTGCTTGGTCTTATAGCTATATGAAAACAAGCATCCTTGTGATCAAGAGCTGCTAATCAATCTAGGGAAGAGAGGAAGACAATAATGGACGCAAGTTTCAACAAGTGGAATTAGAATTTTCTGGTAAAGGTGTTGAGCTTTTGAGCTTTCTTAAATATAGAATTGGACGAAGTCCAGTGTTGCTCTTTATTATGAGGAAGTGTCTTGAATAAAAAACTCCAATCCCAGAATTCTCTCAAAACCTCTTCTATAGCTCCTGGGAGTAGGAGGACTGCACCTCTGGCATGCTCTCCTGAGAGGGATCCCCGAATAGGGAAGGTTGGATGAAGACAGGGTATTGAATTATACCCTTTTTTCTAGAACTTCCACTTTACATTTGTTGATAAAGTGAGGCAGCTTGTTCCCCATTAAAGGGTGGGGAGGACTGGTATAAATTGATTTGCAGCTCCTAACACTTACTCCAGAATTGAAGCCTAAGTGTCCCAAAAGATAAGGAAGAGTGTTTCCTTTTGTGTGTGGACAAAAAAGACTTCCCACTGGCTTAACTGTTGCCTCTGAGAAAAATAGTCTGAGGAAGACAATGGAGGGTAAAATTACCTGTGGTAGCTAAATGCAGAGGCAGAATTTCTACTCCTGCCAGAAAGAATTAAGCAAGGGGTTTTGCATTAGACCCCATATTCTTTAGCTTCTCCAAAGCTTGTCTGTTTTATTATTAAATAAATCAACCCTTCAATGGAGAGGTCCTTTACTTTAAATTTAGTTTCTTTAGATGAACTAAACCACAGGCATGCCTTCTTAAAGTAATAGCATATACTATTGCTCTGACCAAAGAATCAAAGCATCAAATTAAGCCCTAAAACCATGTTTTTCTATGTTCTGGACCTCTGTTAAAATGGTATTATCCTTTATGTTGATCTTCAGCTAGTATTAGGTCATCTTTTCCTATAGGTGAACCACCTGATAGTTGGCTACCCTAATACCAAGGGAGGACAAAGTAAACACTTTTCTTCTTATTGCATCCCTTTTTTTATCCTCCATGTCATGTGGGGTGGAATGTGCTTGTTCATGTCTATATCTTCTTGATAGCAGCTGCTATAATTAAAGAGTTAGGGCTGGGATGCATATAAAAATAAGAAAAAGCCTCATAAGGTAAGAGGTATATATCAGCCTTTTTGGAAATGGACTAATAAGAAGCTAGGCTATATTAAAAAGATTTGGCAGGTTGCAACAATCCATTCAATATGGGCAAAGAAACTTTACTCCTGGAAGGGGCCCCAAAAATGTCAAACTGGATAGGGGGATTCTTTCATTGCCACAGAGGGCAGTTGTGAAGTCACTGCCATCTACCATTTCATGAAATTGCAGAGCGTACTCTGGAGAAGAGGAAGCAGAAGTTATTCTGACATTTTTATTAGGAGATGAGTCGGTCTCTAGTTGCTGGCAACTCCTCTGTACGGCTAACTCTCTTTTCCTCTTTGGATTGAGTATCGGGATCACTGTAGGAGGATAATCCCTGAAGGCAGGACAGGGAGACTGGTCTGGGAAGCTCAGATCTGTTGTTTGAAAGCAACCTTGATCCTTGCTAAGGCGTGTGTGTGTGTGTGGCGGGGCGAGGTTCAATACCGCACATGGGAGACTCCGTAAATTCCCTTGATGTATGCCAGTAGGGTCATGCAGCCCAAGAAGGCAACTCTTGCCACTGTACACTCTCTGGTGCCATTTCATAACCAGGATAAGGACTCTATATCCAGGGGTATATCCCATCTTTGGAGTCAGTGCCTCTGAGTTGTTTAGGTCTATTTTGCTTCACCTCTGAATGCGGATCCAGCCTCAGAGCTGTAATTGATGTGATCAGAGATACTACCAGAACCAGGAAGCATTCTTGTCTTTGAAACTGGTGGCATAGTATTTTGTTTAAATTTCTCCCAGTAGACTGCTTTTACTTTAAGTCTGGGATACCTCTGGGTTCTGGACCTAATGACAGTGGCCATCCTTTCCTTAACCATCATCTTCATTGCTGCAACAGACAAATCAGATGGCCTCTCATGTGGCTGTGCCCTTGAATCTGGTGCCAGTTTTACAAAAGATAGATCATGCCAAACCAGATTGATCTCCTTCTAGAAGAAAGTAACAGATTTTTTAGACAAAGAAAATGCAGTGGATCTAATTTATCTAGATTTCAGTAAGGTGTTCCCACATAGGGAATTATTAGCTAAATTGGAAAAGATGGGGATCAATATGAAAATTGAAAGGTGGATAAGGAATTGGTTACAAGGGAGACTACCGCAGGTCATATTGAAAGATGAACTATCAGGCTGGAGGGAGGTTACCAGTGGAGTTCCTCAGGGATCAGTTTTGGGACCAATCTTATGGAATCTTTTTATTACTGACCTCGGCCCAAAAAGTGGGAGTGTGCTAATAAAGTTTGTGGATGATACAAAGCTGGGAGGTATTGCCAACTTAGAGAAGGACTGGGATATCATATAGGAGGATCAAACTGGAGTAAAAGTAATAGGATGAAATTTAATAGTGAGAAGTGTAAGGTCATGCATTTAGGGATTATTAACAAGAATTTTGGTTATAAGCTGGGGACGCATCAATTAGAAGTAATGGAGGAGGAGAAGGACCTTGGCGTATTCGTTGATCACAGGATTACTGTGAGCCGCCAATGTGATATGGCCATGAAAAAAGCTAATGCGGTCTTGGGATGCATCAGGCGAGGTATTTCCAGTAGAGATAAGGAGGTGTTAGTACTGTTATACAAGGCACTGGTGAGACCTCATCTGGAATACTGTGTGCAGTTCTGGTCTCCCATGTTTAAGAAGGATGAATTCAAACTGGAACAGGTACAGAGAAGGGCTACTAGGATGATCCAAGGAATGGAAAACCTGTCTTATGAAAGGAGGCTTAAGGAGCTTGGCTTGTTTAGCCTAACCAAAAGAAGGCTGAGGGGAGATAGGATTGCTCTCTATAAATATATCAGAGGGATAAATACCGGAGAGGGAGAGGAATTATTTAAGCTCAGTACCAATGTGGACACAAGAACAAATGGATATAAACTGGCCATCGGGAAATTTAGACTTGAAATTAGACTTGAAATTTAGACTTGAAATTTCTAACCATCATAGAATATCAGGGTTGGAAGGGACCTCAGGAGGTCATCTAGTCCAACCCCCTGCTCAAAGCAAGACCAGTCCCCAGGGAGTGAAGTTCTGGAATGACCTTTCAAGAGAAGCAGTGGGGGCAAAAGACCTGTCTGGCTTCAAGATTAAACTCGATAAGTTTATGGAGGAGATGGTATGATGGGATAACATGATTTTGGCAATTAATTGATCTTTAACTATTCATGGTAAATAGGCCCAATGGCCTGTGATGGGATGTTAGATGGGGTGGGATCTGAGTTACTACAGAGAATTCTTTCCTGGGTATCTGGCTGGTGAATCTTGCCCACATGCTCAGGGTTCAGCTGATCGCCATATTTGGGTAAGGAAGGAATTTTCCTCCAGGGCAGATTGGAAGAGGCCCTGGGGGTTTTTTGCCTTCCTCTGTAGCATGGGGCATGGGTCACTTGCTGGAGGACTCTCTGCACCTTGAAGTCTTTAAACCATGATTTGAGGACTTCAATAGCTCAGACATAGGTGAGAGGTTTAGTGCAGGAGTGGGTGGATGAGATTCTGTGGCCTGCATTGTGCAGGAGATCAGACAAGATGATCATAATAGTCCCTTCTGACCTTAATGTCTGAGTCTATGAGAACCTAATAGGCTTTTTGTTTCAACAGATCTGATGCCCTGTGTCCTGATTATGTACAGGCACTGGAGTTAGATCTGATGCCAATTTCAGGGTCTTCACAGGCACCTTGATTATAGCAGATGCTGAGCTCAGATCACAAAGCTCTTTGCTTTGTGTCTGCACAATTGCACATGTTGGATCAAACAGGCTTTACTGCAAATGCCTCCTGAAGTAATAATACCTGTAATCTTTGTTTGTCCATGTACACGGTTATCCGGTTATTTAGTGGTTATTATTATTGATTTCCAATTAATTCTAATTTAAAGAGCTGGGGGATTGTAGGATTTTAGTCCAGCACAACAGAATCAAGGTTATTAAGTTTAATATCTGGTTGGGAACCTCAGTATGCACAACGGTGACGTTCATTGAGGGCAAAGCAAAGTTTTAACCACTTTTATTAGCACAATTAGTAAAGACAGAAAAGCGTCAAACCAAATAAAAAGACAGCATAAATACAGAATTAAGGTGACATTTTGTAACTGTGCTCATATACTTGCACCCTTCCTTGGGGATCTGGGTGTAAGAGACTAAGGTCCAGCCTGTTTCTGGCAGGGCCAATGCATCCCTTGGTCCAGATCTGTCTCTTATATGATAGTCTGTCCTATTATAAGGCCTAGGGACTGTCATGAATATTAATTCAAATGCTTAGCCTCCCTTGTCCATATCTAACCTCCTACCCTAATGATGTTTAGGTTAGTACATTAATGATTTCAACTAATTATCGTATACATCAATTCATTGCAAAGACAAGTTCACGCTTAAGCATTTGTCAACATTTTATCCTAAAATATTCAAGCCTACTATCCATAGGTGCTGGAACTATGGGTGCTGGGGGTTCTGCTGCACACCCTGGCTTGAAGTGTGTGACATTCCAACTCATACAGGCTAGCAGTGGGCTGAGCGGGCCGGCAGCGTTAGATCAGCATTTTAATTGAATTTTAAATGACACTTCTTAAACATTTTGAAAACCTTGTTTACATACGACAATAGTTTAGTTATATAATATATAGACTTATAGAGAGAGACCTTCTAAAAAAACGTTAAAATGTATTACTGGCACGCCAAACCTTAAATTAAAGTGAATAAATGAAGACTCGGCACACCACTTCTGAAAGGTTGCCGACCCCTGGCCTAGACCATGATATTCCTTTATCTAATACTTTATCGTATCTTGGTTATTTTGTTGCAAATACGCCTGGCTTTGCTTTAAACAAAATCCTTTTTTATACAGTCATATTAATTGAATCTACTCTATGTATAACAAACAAGGTGTCTTCTGTCGAATTCATTTATGAGGTAACTGTTGAATGCAAAGCTTTCAGTCTTTGCAGATGTTTGTAAACCTTGAAAGAGTAGCTTGAAATGAATGATATCAGAAGTATAGTATTCCTTGGACCATGTACGGGCTTGTCTACATGACAAAATGTTAAAACAGAGGTCCCCAAACTGCGCCACCCAGCCCCAATCTGTTCCCAGCTCTGGTCGGGCCCTGTCCCCACACCCAGGGCCTCGGCTCCTGACCACAGCCCAACTGGAGCTCTGCACCTGGCCCCGGCTTCCCTGCAGCTGCGGCTCCAGCCTTGGCCCCGTTATCTCTGTCTGAATCCCACAGCCCTGAAACCGCGGCCCCACTCCCAGCCTCAGGCAGGGTAAGGGGGGACATGACCCTGAAAAGTTTGGGGACCACTGGGTTAGCTGACATTTACACCCCCCGTATTTGGCTATTGTTCATTAGAACACATTGTTCTCAGCATCATATCAGTTAATTGTGATTAAACCATTAATGTAGCGCAAGTAATCACAAGTAGCTTGCACAGTGATGAACACTATTTGTCCTGGTCTACAATAACTACATTGCTATGGTCAACATCACATCAGCTAATTCATTCCCAAACCTGTTCAAATGTGCTAAAATTATGTAGTGTACCTGTCATAAATATAAAGGGAATGGTAACAACCTTCCTGTATATAGTACTATAAAATCCCTCCTGGCCAGAGGCACAAAATGCTTTTACCTGTAAAGGGTTAAGAAGCTCAGGTAACCTGGCTGGCACCTAACCAAAAGGACCAATAAGGGGACAAGATACTTTCAAATCTGGGGTGGGGGAAAGGTTTTGGTCTGTCTGTCCTGTGTGCTTGTTGGACATAGATCAAGAAAGCAAGCAATCCAACTCCATTAGAATCAGTAAGTACTAGCAAGGGAATGCATTAGCTTATTTTTGTTTTGGCTTGTGATTTTCTCTGTGCTGAGAGGAAGGTTTTTCCTGGTTTTCTTTTTGTAACTTTAAAGTTTGGCCCAGAGGGAAATCCTCTGTGTTTTTGAATCTGATTGCCCTGTAAGATTATCTTCCATTCTAAATTTACAGAGGTGCTTATTTTACCTTTTTTCTTTCTAAGAAAGTTCTGTTTCTTTTAGAATCTGATTTGTTTTTTTTAGTGTCCTAAAAAAACCCGAGTTTGGTCTGTGCTCATCTTGTTTGTTCTCAAGCCTCCCCAGGAAAGGGGGTGTCAGAGCTTGGGGGGGATAATAAGGAAGAGTAGGAACTCCAAGTGGTCCTTTCCCTGAGTTTGTCTAAATCGCTTGGTGGTGGCAATAATCCAAGTTACAAGGGAGAATTTGTGCCTTGGGGAGTTTTTAACCTAAGCTGGTAGAAATAAGCTTAGGGGGTCTCTCATGCGGGTCCCCACATCTGTAACCTAGAGTTCAGAGTGGGGAGGGAACCCTGACAGTACCCTATATATTTTTTCTATATATGCACCGTATTGGGAGTATATGTTTGTCTGATACTATGGAATATTAAATGTGTCCTCAAATTGGGCATATTCCCCCCTCACAAAGTATTTACTGGGAAAGAGGGTCCCTCTGCTTGGAACATCATCCAACATAAAAAAAAATGTAGCCACCTCGTCAATACAAGATTATAATAATTCACTCTTGGCTCTCTAATGAATTGTATAAACACTATTTATTAAGACATAATAAGGTCCCTGGAGGTAAATGTAGCCAAGCATTCACTTGATGGCTATTTGTGGTCCTATGGGTTTTCTGTCTAATTTAAATTAAGATTTTTACTTCTGTAAATTATTGTTGTAAAGAAACTGCTTAAAAATGCATTTTATGAAAGCAGTGATGTACATTCTGGCAGAAACACTTCGGAGTTCCTGCTCTTGGGAATGTAACCTCTCAGTAAATTAGTAAATGAGAAGCAATGAGGAGTGTGATTAAAAAATTGTACTGATCAACCTTTGTTAGCAAATTATGACAAATCAGATTTCCACACTTTTCCTTTACATATTGGGACAGGCTGGTCATTTACATATAAAGGCCATTATACAGGGAGTCCTTGGACTTAAGACACAATTCATTCCTCAGAATTGTGATGTAAGATGAAAGCGCTTTTCCCAAAGGAATCAATGGTATGAAGGGGGGATTGGTACGCTATTTTCCTCACAATAACCCAGATTTTTATACTAAATGAATTATAGATGACTAATGTTGCAACATCAAAGTATTTACTGTACACTGTATTTTGTAAACAGCATTCAAGTAATCATATAAACTCACATATGCTGCTCAGAATGCCGGCAATACAAGCTCCGAAAACCAGCCTCAGCCAGTCACTGATCAAGCATTCTGATTGGCTCCCGGCCCCGGGCTCAGCCAATCAAAAATAATTGGCAACCCCAATTAGCAAAAAGCTACCTTGCTGCGTCGAAGCCTATCAGAAGCGACCCCTTCCAGCTCCATATCAGTATAACGCAACCAGGAAATGATTTCAAGCGAACTTTATGCAAATCAAGCGACCTAAGGGTGAAACAAGCATCGTAGGGGCAAAACAGGCAATCAATTGAAAAGCGTCATAAGTTACATCTGACCTAAGTCAGGCGTCGTTAAGTCCGAGAATTCCCTGTATTACTGTGTATATTAACATAAGGGATAGAAATATATTTGTTTGTATATTTAGGCCCTGTATATTTAGTTTCCTCATTAAGTAAGGGTGCTGAAGCACGCACTTCACTTAAAGCACATGTTTAATACCCATTAAAGTCAATGGTACTTAAGCATGTGCTTAAAATTAAGCACATACTTATGTGATTTCCTGAATAACGATGAATTTAAGCATGTGCTCCAGTGCTTTTTTGAATGAGTGTCCCACTGAGCAGTTGATCTGGATAGTAAATCCAAATCATATTAAACAAGACTTCAGCAAACTACCACAAGGGTAATTACTACGGTTAATACCAAAACGTCTTTATTTTCTCATAAAGAGCACAAATCATTTAAGTTCCACGAAACAGGAAATGCTCTTTGCTATGGGTTAGGGGGCATTTGTCCTACTCCCTATCCTGAATTTTCATAGCTCCTTGCCAGGTGTCTGCCCTGGGCCTGAAAGGGCTGCTATGAAATGGGGCAGGATGGGCCAGAGCTCTTAAGTGCCAGCTTATCAGCACTGCTCTCCTCACTGGCAGGACAGAAAGCAGCAACAGCAGCCTGGGTTGAACTTGTGTGGAGCAAGCCAGGCCCCAATCCCTTCCCAGAGCCCACCTCTTACTCCCCGGGATATGACCAGCATCCCACCTTACTCCGGGATAAAATCAGCTCGCTAACTCCTCCTGCCCCCACGAGCAGCTGCAGTCTCAGCGGGGAGGCAGAAGCGGGAATGCTGACACAACATTGCCCCTACCCCTAGAATGTTTCTGAAATGATGCCTCTGCTACTAAATTAGGTGGAGATTTTCATGAAGAAGTTGTTTAAAACAAAAATCAACATAGTGATCAATAGTATACGACAGCAAACATTATGTCACTTATACTTGCAGTGCAATCTAAAGAAAATCATGTCCTTGCCCTTCATGGGATTGTATTCTTATATGCCCGATCTGAAGCCACAATTCAGCAAAGAACTTAAGCCTATGCTTAAATCCATCACTTTTCAGGAAAGCAATATAGCTTCTGTTCTTAAACCTCAGTAAAGCCAGTAAGATTTAAGCTTAAGTCTAAAGTTAAGAATTTCGGTGATTTCTTGAATAGTGGTTTGCTGAACTGGGGGTCTATGAGTAGATTCATAATGGGATTTACGTACCTTACTGTCCCAGATTTAGGTGACACTGCTATTCACCATTCCCCCCCCCCACATCTGCCACCTAACACTAGGCACCTAAACTCATTTGCGGCCTAAGTTTTTGCAGCAAAAGTTCCCTTGGTGCCTATGCTTCTGAGCATACACATTAATGATCCATGAACTGGGGGAAGATAGATAGGTGCTTCTCCAACTAACTCACCTGTGGGCCCACTCTGGTAGGCATGCTCAGAGCCCGCCTAACTTGACAAAAAAAGAATAGGGGAGTGGAGCTTTGGATAAATAGTCAAAGAGTCATTGGAGTAGGGATACTGAATCCTCAGTCTCCCACCTCCAAGGTGAGTGCCCTACCCATCAGGCTATGGCATCATTCTCACACTCATTCTCTGTCCCAGTGACTGTTTAATTATTTATCCAAAGTGGGACAGTTTCAACAGGAGCAACTGAGAGAGACTCACCTCAGAATATCCCATAACCCAGAAGCTGGGGCATTCCCCTGAGAGGTGGCAGATCCCTGTGCAAATCCCTTCTCCTGTTCATGCAGAGGATCTCCCACACCCTGGAAGTGTACACTAGTCACTGAACTAAATGTTATGAGGGTGCTTCTCCATCATCATCACTTCTTACAAGATTCACTTAACTCCAGCAGAGGGTTCATGGCTGTGGAGATAGGTGCCTCCCTGCAGCCTGGACTTAGTTGCCTAAAAATGGGATTCACAAAACGCAGCATGCTGAGCATGGAGCTACCTAAACTAGCCACTGGCAGAATGTTAAGACGAGCTGTGACCCTCTTGGGGAGATAGGCACCTATCTCTCCCCATTCATCCTATAGGGAGGAGAGGTGCCAAACTTTTAAGCTTTGTAAATCCCAGCGATATTCTGAAAGTTAGGCCTTGTGGTGCTCAGCAAAACTCAATCCCTAAATGCTGAATTCCTAACAGCTATTTTATTTTGCTTAATTATTTGGTCATATAGCTAAATGTATTGACATGAAAATTAAAACATAAAAGGCCAAATTCTGCTCCCAGGTACATAAGTACAAGTTTGGAACGATTCTTGATTAATTGGGTTCACTCTAGGTATTCACCTGAGTGAAGGAGTGTCGACTTTGGCCTATAACATACAAACGTACTGAATATCATCATCACAACCATAATTCATTGGTTTGGAAACAGCTATGATGTTGCACACACAGATATTCATGAAGAAGTGGAAACTGACTGCATATTTAAACACCTTCATTATTAGGGATGTCTCACTTACTGTAGGCAGCCTGGATACTCTCTAGTGGGGAGTCAGGTATCAAATGGCAACATGAAAGTTGCTAGGAATGAATGCAAAGCTGCAGTTTCTCCTTTCCACTTTGTTCCTTACCATCTTGGTTGGGATGGTAACCGTTGCTCTGGTTTGTCTGTTTCCTTAGACTTGGTTCATATAATCAAATGCATGTTCAACATGGTGGATGGTCTATGAGGTACATCTTGGTTTATTGATTAGCATCTCAGATCCTCAGGTAAATCTGGTCTCTAGCTGTTCAGTATTCAGCAAGCAAACCTCTCATCCCTACACTTGCCCATCACAAAGATATTTATAACTCCTCGTTTGCAATTCCACACAGGTGATTTTAGGCTGAAAAATCGGTCATTTTTCTTTTCCCCCTGTGGGAAATTTCAGCTTCTTAGGATGGAATCAAAAACTGAAAGTTTCAGCTGAAAACTGAAATAGTCAATTAGAAAATGCCACCACGGTGCCTTGTCAGCTGTATTTCAGGCACTTCATGTCCCCTTTCTCCTCTGGGTGCTGAGGTCCCTAGATGGACTACAACTCTCAAGATGTACTATGGTGGCAATTAAAGAAAAAATGTTAACAGGGCCACATTATCTTAATCTCTTTTGCTCTATTTAGATTTCTCAGCCTCTTTGCGAAGATAATTCCCCAACCTTGCTATGTCCATCTGATAAAACATTAGGGAAACATTTATTTCTGCTAACTTTGCTAATGATTACTGCTTTTTTCGAAGAAGTAGGACAATTGTTCCTAAACTACCAATGTTTAGTGATGATAGAAGTGTCATTCTTTTAACATATGAGTTGGTGGTGGGGTGGGGGGTTTATTTTGGCTTCTGGCAAAACTTCTCTACAAAACCAAATTTAGATTAAAACATGCCAATTAGAGATGGTTATGGTTGGTTCAGGAAACTCACTAAACACAGTAAAGTCCACTTGGGATTAATGTGTGTTGTCCAAGCAATTTGAACATCCAACCACTTCTCCAAACTTAAGATTTTCTTCCAGAATCATTTTGTCATAACTTACTTGAATGTCCAAATGCCCTCCTCACATTCTTTGTGGTTTCTCATTCCCTCATCTGATGACTCCCCATAATGTCCTGACAACCCTTCATATTCTCACAGGGACTTACCTTCTTTCCCTTTATGAAGAGCTGCTGGGTCACTTAGCCATTGGGAAAGACAAACATACTGGGGTTTTTATTATTAGTGTATCATAACCACCTATGGTTATATTTTTGAACATGTGGGTGTAGTACCAGTTTACTAGGGGCACACTTACCTACCCAGACTACCCTTTGCATAGTAATGTTGCAGGTGTATTATTATAAGTACCACCCTCTCTGGAGTGGCATCTCATTTGAACACATGGATTGGCTGATGTGACGGTATCACTTTCAAAGTAATCTAGAAGACAGTGCTTGGTGTCCAATATACATGCAATACCAAAAATTCAAGTAATTGATGGATATTCCTTGGTAGCTGATAAATGGTGCCTCCCTCTGCTCACCTATCTCTAATGCTGTTGTCTGAGTGTTTTATATGCTACAGTATGTGTTACTTACAACTGATACAGTTTGTTGATTTGGATCCAATAGGCCGGAACCAGTATTGTGGACAAAGGATGGCGGAGAACTACCAGACCCAGAGAGAATGGTTGTCAATGGTAGGGACCTAAGAATTAGTTTCCTAAACAAAACGGACAATGGTACATATCGATGTGAAGCAACAAACCCTATTGGCCAAAACAGCACAGAGTATGTCCTGATTGTACATGGTGAGTACATCTCTTTAAATTCTGTAAGGGAGAGTACCTTGATTAATATTAGAACTTTTTGTTTCAACCAACTATAAGCAAATGATTAAGACCACATGAAAGAATGACAAGAAAAAATTAAAAGTGCAATTATTCTTTTCAGAGCACCCTCTACTAGTAAGCAACAGGCTGACTTCCTTTTATTAGTAGGTGTCTAATAAATTTTGTACACCATATATCTTTCTAATATTTGTGGAGAACACCTTGCTAATTAAGCAACAGGCAAAAATGTATTTGAGAGTATATTGGGAAATGTTTTATACATAATTGCATCCATAAAACATGGTGTTTAGCTATAACTGTCTATGAGTGGCTAGGTCACATATAAACAAAAACCAAGAATTACAAGGCAGTTGCTATTTATTTTATAAGCCATTCGAGACAGGATACTAAAGATAAATTATAGCCTAGTGCTGAGCACTGTCAACTCCCAATGTAAGCTGAAGGTCTTGCATCACCCCAGAGAATCAGGCCTTATGTTAAAATCGCCCCCCAAATTGTCTAGTATCACAAGTTCATAATACTAATCTAATAAAATGGCATGGTTCTCACTTAGTTATGATTCTTTTGTTTTGCCTGATTTGTCTTGATGCTTCATGTCAAAAGAATAAAGGCCTTAATATTAAGTGTGAAATAGCTTGATGGAACAAAAGTACAGTAGAAGCCATTACAAGAGTCATCATTTGGCAGCTGTTACCACACCATTACCACAGATCTCCACCATTTAAATCTGTTACTTCCCGTGTGGTAACTGCTGGAAAATGGCGACTCCTACAGTCTGGATATGAACCCAGATCTCAGAGGTGAGATGAGTTCATTAACTCCATTGCAACACCTGTTGCAATCCTTTTTTTCCCCCTAGCTTTTATACATGGGCAACTTTTTAAGAACCACCGCAAAATAAAAGGAAACACTTTTTAAGGTGAGTCTCAGATTGTAAAAAAAATCACTGAAATGAGAAATATGAAGTCTGTTTCCTTCTTATAAGTAATTGAAGTGCAACAAATTATATATGCTACTCTGGCATTTGCAAACTCGCCAAAAGCATGATTCACTTGAAGTGGCAAAGTACCTTTAGGTAAATTTGGCAGTTAACATATTTATAATAAATATTTCTCTAAGCATTTTGTAATTAGTGATTTTCTGGCTCCGTTGTTGAACTAAAATTTATCAAAACACCCCCTGGATTAATATTGTTCATGCTGCTGAAGCTCATCATTAGTTTGCCTAGTAATGATGGGCTCTTTAGACCAGTAAGGTTCCACTGCTGACGATTACTATGTTTAAAAACAACGAAACATACAAAAAGCACCCTGCACTCCAAACCACCACTTATGTTGATTACCACAAAATATTTCCCCTTTTAAATCCTATAGGTAATGATGTATTAGTTGTTGGCTGCATACACAAAATGTTAATGTCTCTCTTTGATGAACTGACAGTTTTCCAAAACCCACCAACTATTGAAATCTGAGTGGTCTCTGTATTTTGTCAGAGGTATTAAAGTAATTTGGGAGAAGTTGACCCTTTTTATCTCTTACATCATGGTTACTTTTACATTAGCTATGGCCATTTAATATACCTATAAGGAAGAATATTTCATTATGAGCGGCTTTGTGTCTTTCACTTTCAATCAGTTGCATGCACCCTATTGATCTGATTACAACTTGATAGCAGTCTCTAAAATCATTCATTATCAAGATGTGTGTGACAGCACAGTATGCATGTTATCTCGTTTAACTTTAACATTGCTGACAATGTCCGTTATGGATACTGGAGCTTTCCCTAATTGCATTCATGCAAATCTAGCATTAGAACTACAGAAGGTAATTTGGCTTCCTAGAACTCAGTAACATTGGAAGTTGTAGGCCCGAGGATGCAATGATGCTTGTTATTAATAACCTGTGCCATACTGGAGTTATAAAGCTTCTGCTATGAATGAGAGGTTGGGATTAATTATTTAGTTATAGGTACAGTGAAATTAGTTTATACAGATCAACTTGAGCAACCACTTATCCCCTCCTTTTATCATTGCCTCAGGCTGATCAGCTCATCCAGATCTAACGAAACGGGAACTTCAGTTTTCAAACAGAAAAGAAAGAATGAAAAGCAGTTTTGATATCCTGCAGCCAGGTTGTCTTATTGACTAGAGGACATATTTTCCCCTTAACTTTATATTTCTAAATAGATTTGTAGCACTCTGACTTCTCTTCACACCTTCTCCTGTAGCTAAGGCAGTGACATCAAGATATTTGTCCCTTCCCTTTATTATGGCTTACGCACCATTATATAGTCATGCATTCTGACCTACCCATCTTTCATTTCTTATACATACAGTGCAAAATTTAATATAGGATGGACTAAAGCCACATGGGAAAGGAGTTTCCACCAGGAAGCCCTCACAGAAATTCTCCCATATTGTCTGGTCAGGGAGGCAACATTCCAGAAAAGAGGAATCTAGCAAACCCACAAGAAATCATGCAGATACCCTGTGCTGCTTCCACTCTGCTCTAGCCACCAGCAGAACCCCATTGGCAGTGCAACTTCACTGAAGCCAAGCTACGAGTGACTTTGTCATAGAAGCCTCTAGGACTGCAGGGTGAGATCTGTTGGTTATGTGTAAAAGATAATACAACTATGAGGGCTGTATTAACTTTTTCCAGGTAAGCACTGTGGGGCTGGAGAGAGAACAGTGGGCATCCCAACCCTCAACCTTCCTACTTCTCCCCTGACTCTCCCAGTCTATGCCACCAGATCAAAATGGAGAAATGATGCCACTAGGGCAGTTGAGGCCCCCTTCTGCATGTGGAAGGGCTCCTCCATGCACAGAGCAGTGGAAGGGGAAGCATGATCTCGCTCACCACAGTTTTTGTATGTAATTTTTACCCATATAAGATTTTTTTCCTCCTTGTTTGTCTTATTTTTTCTCTTTTAACAGAATTTGTCTTTCTGCTTTTTTTTATTAAGTTTCTCAGACTTGCCAGCCCTCCCTGTTTTCTTTTTTACTATTAACACATCTCTCAGAGGGACCCTATCCACTAATTCCCTCAATTTTCCAAAGTTATCTTCATAACTCAGAAGAGATTTAGAAAGCTTAGAGCAGAAGCTTGCCTAAAAATGAAAATGTGTAGTTTATCATAATTAGAGATTAAGAGTAAGCAAAGTGTTTATACATATTAATTATACAAACAAAGCAAGGAACATATGATGCCTTTAATTGGGTCAACTTAGACATAAAATTATTTAGAAGAATGATCACTTCTTCCCATTGCAGATGAAGATGAGGTTAAATAGTGTTATGATGCTGAGGGTAGTTTCAATAAATACAGCTATACGCAGATTAACAGCAGTTTGTTATAGTTAGTATCTACTAACAAGTCTTTCGGTTTCATTTTTTTCACTGTAAGTAGAGGAATCTTGTTTTAGAAAAAGTGAACGTATTTCACTAGGAAATGGACCTGTTCTGCTTTGCTGAAGAAATACAGCTGCTACTTTCATGTTTCTTTTATCATTAATAATACGTGTCCAGAAACCACTCAAACCGGAAGGTGTACACCACATGAGTTGAGAGACAGCAGTACAAAGGGAAGGTACGGTTTTCACTCAAACACTTGTCTCCTGCAGTAAGGAAAGCCAAATCCTCATACCTGGAGCTGTTGTCATTTCTGCATTCTAATATATTATTTTGGTGTCGTAGAAGTTCATGTTCTGGGAAGATGTATTACACCCCATCTATAGTGACTGACTCTGGGCAGCAGAATTTGTGCTTTCTCTCTCCTTACTTGATTGAGAATTTTTGGTTACCGATGACCAAATACTTGTTGTTAATCACCAGTATACAAAACAAACTACCAAAATCATGACATTCAACTCAAAAACATATTTTCTACTTGGCAAGCTAAAGTAAAAAGCTCCATTAATTTAGCTGGAGTTGAGAACTGAACAAGCCTGTCATAATCAAGCTAAAGACACGGTTGTTACATATGGACAAATCAATCACCTCTTTCTGCCACCATCACTAAAGACTTGGTTTATCCTCAAGTTCAGCACATAATATCAGGGATGACAGAAATTCAAATTAGTGATGGAGTATCCTCCAATATGAACAATAAAATGAAAATGAGTTATGAGGCCTGAATTCAGTGTAATATCTTATTGACAGACAAATGTAAAGATCAACTCTTTATTAGGAACAAGAATTATGAACAGAATAAGGTAAAAACTTTCCACTACTCTGTGTAGTTGCAGACTGGGACTGCCCTGTCCTAGGTTTCTTGTTTCTGCCCCAGTAGGATGTGTGTCACTAGTAAGCAAGACTGAATGACTGAATGTCCAAAGACTGAATGTCCAAAAGGTATGGCATCTCTACACTTTTTGGAGGATTTACTGTACACCAAACTCAGGATCATAATCTCCAAACACACCTCTCCTCTCTGGAAAGGTGAAATAGAAGCTCCACTAGGTCAGTTAGTAAACAATTCCATTATATTTCACCAGAGGTCCCTAGTACAGCAATGCCTTGAAGGAACTTACAAATTATCATGGGTTTTTACTTAATATCACAAGATACCATATGATGCATTAGAGTCACTGTATCTATACATTAGATTCACCGAGACAAGTGGAGTTACTGTACAGCATGTATCTTATGACGATGCAAGGTAATGTGGAAGTTACATTGAGTCACTACGGGTCATGGACAGTTCCTTCCATCAGCAAACACAGTGCAAGTAGTAGAAGGAGCTAGTCCTGGTGATGTGAAGGCTTTCCTCCTGGGCCGTTAGCTTGAATTAACTTGAGCATTCCACTTTTTTCTATGCTGCTTTTGGGGTAGACCACACTTGACTCTAGAAAGAGCAAGCAAATCAATGTGTGAGCCACATCCTCTCGTTAACATTTCAGATGTGATACCTCAATTTTCCAACCTCCGACAGCGCCCCTCCCCTCCTTTTGCCATCATGGTTGACAATTTGACTGTCGTCCATGCTTCCTTCTCGTCCGGGCTTTTGCCAACCCCTGTCACACCTCTTGCAAATGTGGCCCATCTCTGTCCCCATTGCTAAAAATTTGGTTCACACTAGAACTGTCTGGGAAATGTTATTTCTCTCCTGCAACAAATTTAGATTTAAAAAAAAAAACACAAATCTGAATAGGGAGGAAAAAGTCAAAACTTCAAAATATTTCACAGGAGACAAAATTCCATTTGGGGAGAACGGAAACAATTTTTCTGCTTGCTCCCAGCTGCGTAACCTACCAGGAAGCCTCCATCTTATGGAGTCAGGTAGCACAGGGAGGCAGGTGTTCAGGAAGTCAGTTCTCTGACTTCCTGAGCAGCTGCTTCTCGGGAGCTGCTCTGGGAGCCAGGAGTGCCCAGGCTGGCAGAAAACTAGGGTGGCTGGCATGCCTTCTTGTCTGCCTGCCTGCCTGATTTCTAACAAAAGTTTTCTTAGAATTAACCATCCTCACAGAACATTTCTGTTCCCTTAGACAAGGATTCAGACAGAAAAGTATAAAGTATCTTCAGAAAATTTTCAGCTTGCTGAAGTTCACACATAATTATTTCTTGCTTTAGTACTTCTGTAACCTCTTCCTCTCCAGCCTTTCTGCTTCACTTCTCCTATCTCTAGTCCATCCAGCACACTGCAGTTAGCTATTTAGGGTATGTCTGCATAGCATTTTGGAGCCCATGGGAGTAAGCCTTCCAGTCCAGGTTGAGAGATTTGGGTTAGCGGGACTCACGCTAACTCTGTAAAAATAACTGTGTAAACAGCACTTTGAAGTTGCTCTAGTCCAAACCACAACTTCAAAGCACTGTCCACAGAGCTATTTTTAGAGTGCTAAGATGAGCATGTCAACCAGGACTGGGAGGCTCCCTGCCCACAGGCTTCAGAATGCTGCATAGACCTACCCCAATCCTGATATTGCTCTAACCGCATCATCCATTTCCTCAAAGCCTTTCG
The DNA here is from genome assembly GCF_965140285.1 of Lepidochelys kempii. Lineage (NCBI taxonomy): Eukaryota > Metazoa > Chordata > Testudines > Cheloniidae > Lepidochelys > Lepidochelys kempii. The sequence goes on from NC_136380.1 coordinate 184,561,776, forward strand.
TCAGTCCCTGTCTCATTTCATATCATATTTAAACTGTTCACCCTCACCTATGAGTCTGCACAATTCTGCATTTGCCTGTATCTCAGCCCTTGCACGCACCCATTCTCTCTCTTTCATGCCTGGATCTCTGGTCATTTTACTCAGCCAGAGCAGTCACATTACTAAAGTGCACCAAGCATCTTCACTCTTCAAATTTGTCCTCAAAACTCACTCACGTTGGTTCACCTTCTGCTGCCAAGCTCTATTCCAGTGCCATCTATTCTTTCTCACATGCTCAACTTTATCTTTAAATAATTCAAAATTCTGAACTAACCAGAGACATACACAACCAAGCTGCATTATCTTTATTTGCTGTAACCTCCTTTTTTTGGTCTGTCATCCCCTGTTGTCATCTCTCATTGTATCGCATTTAATCTCCATTCTAAAATCTTTTTAGAAGGACCCTCTGCCTTTTCACACTTTTGTAAAAGCACTAAGAACACCTACAGTGCTCCAATGATTATTGGAACAATTTAAAATAAGGTTAAAAAGTGGGAGAATGCTTTAAGAAGAGGTAAAATTGCATTCTATAATTGGTCTTATCAAATGTGAAGTAGACCTACTGCTCTGCAAGTATTTTCACTCCAGCACTCTAATTAATCTCGTGCACTGCTTTTGAGCATCTTTTCTTTGCAAACGTCTCTCAGAGATAAACAGACAAAATATCCACTGCAAGAGAAAAAGAAGAGAAAGAGAGACACAGCAATATGGAGCAGCAGGTCTCGTTATAATGAAGTAACTGTACAATTGGTGTTCGCATCTCTCAGTGAGAGCTTCCAGACATTTGAGCTAGTTGGGCAAATTCTAAAACAGCCTACTAGTTATGGGAATAAAACATTTAATTTACAGACATGACCAGATGGAGGGAGCTGCACTGCCTTACCCTTTCATTGAACACATGCTTGGTCTTCTGAAAAAGAGAAGTAGAATTGAGAATTGGTATTATGGAGCTCCATAATTAAAAGTTTGAAACTGAGTTTTTATTATAAGCCCACCTTGGCCCTCTGCACCTATAAATCTCACACAAAGAAATATCCACCTCAAAAGATAGTTTATGTCTGGGGCTGAGGTGTGTATGTATGTATATATATATATATATATCCATCCAAATTTTAATTGAAGTGGACAAGATATTCTTCAGTTTTGTCTCCCTAAATTCAGAGGAATTCACCAACATTCAAAAAGTCTGTTTTGTTGCTACATGGTACCCTCCCAACCCCCCAAAAGTATTGATTATACTCTCAATTATTAAGATATTTAAAAATAATGGTTTGTCAACCCTGATAAGGTTTAAATAGGCTGGGCACTCAAGCTTTTATATGGAAAAAAAAAAAAAAAGATTTGCTCTTGCAGACTAAAGGGGATCCTGGCTTGTTGGCCTTAGGAGAATCAGAAAAATAATGGAAGAAAAGATTCTGCCCTCTTATGTGCTGCTCCATTACAATCTCTTTGATTCCCTCCCTCCCCCAAATACATACACAGACTTCATAAAATCTACAGGAAGGGGTTTCTTCTTCTGCACAAACTCCAACATCTTCAGGAGAGGGTTTACATTCCTGCAGATCTTAAGAGGTGTGCAAGAGTGGGGGTCTACTCCTGAAGATACCAAGAAATGCATCCAAAAGGAGGATGTGGGTAGGGTTGCCACCCCTCACAGTTTCACCAAGAGTCTTCTGGAATCGGGCTCTATCTCCCGGAGGCTACTGAAGCCAAACCAGGAGATTTTAGGCTGCTAAAAGTCCAGTGGCATAGCGGGGCTCCCTGCGTGTCCTGGCCCTGCACCACTCACATAAGCGGCAGGCACATCCCTGCAACCTCTGGTGGGGGGAACCTTCATGCACTGCCCCAAGCGCAGACTCCACAGCTCCCATTGGCCAGGAACTGTGGCCAATGGGAGCTGTGGGGGCGGTGTCTGTGTGCGTGGGCAGTTCACAGAGAGCCCTGCTCCCCCCCTCTGTGCCACTGCCCGAGGTAAGTGCCACCTGGCTGGAGCCCGCACCCCTGCCCCAGCCCAGAGCCTGCACCCAAACTCCCTCCTAGAGCCCGCATCACTCACCCTGTCCTGCACCCAAACTCCCTCCTGGAGCTTACATCTCTCACTCCTCCCACCCCAACCCCCTGTCCCAGCCATGAGCTCCCTCCCCTACCTGAGCTCCCTCCCAGAGCCTGCACATTGCACGTCCTCCTGCAACCCAACCCCCTGCCTCAGCCTGGTGAGGATTGAGGGGAGGGAACAGCGATGGAGGGAGGGGGGATGGAGTGAGTGGGGTCAGAGCCTCTGAGAAGGGGTGGGGCAGGGGTGTGGCCTTGGGGAAGGGGTGGGACAGGGGTGGGGTAACGGTGTTTGGGTTTGTGCGATTAGACGGTTGGTAACGCTAGGTGTGGGGGACATTTCCCTAGCCCCATTAGGACTGTTATAAAAACGAAGGAAAGTTACATACACTTTCTTGTAAGTCACAGTAAATGTTGCAGGTGCATCTTAATGTTTTAAATGTTTATTACTTTTAAAGAACATCAATGTTCAAAAAAGCAATAAACTCAGGAAATCCAGGGCTGAGGTTGCACTTCCACAACAGTCTTTGTGTCATGTTTGCATTGTATAATATTGTTTCAGCACTTTGGCTAAGGAAATCTGCGTTTGGTTGGCTGTTTTTAAGTGTGACAAATTTGTTAAGACAGTTATGATGAAACTGTTGACTTAATTTTATGTGTGAACTGTCAAGCAGTTGGTGAACGGTCAGTTGCCAGTCTTTGACTATCAACATTTGCAAATTCTAAGATGTTACATACAAAGGAATGACACTATTACCCATTTCTATCTTAATATATGAGATAGTCATGCATTTATGTATGCAGAGCTAGAGTTTTGAAAAATAGTGTTAACACCATGATGTTAAAATGTATAATCTGTTAATTAAGAATTGATAGTTCTGCATTTGAACTTACAGTGTAATGCCTTAAAGAGGAGCAGAATGCATGCTGACTTTGCATAGGAAGTGGCTTTCTCCAGGTCCACAGGCACTGAACATATAAAGCTGGTAGTTTGGATGTGAATGTTGAAAGTGAATCTACAATGGTGTGTATCTGGAAATAAGTGTATTGCAACTACTGTGCAGATAGTTCAGTTCTTAATGTAGCATTTCAACCACTTTACTTGTACTTCTTGATGTCTTGTTAATAGCAAGTAATGCAATGCTGTGTGGTGGTGTTCTTTTTGTTCCAAGTATGAGTTTTCGTTTTTTGGGGTTTTTTTACTCTCTATTGAAGCAGAGTTCAGGTAATAGGGTAAAATTTTCCAAAGTATGTAGGTGTTTTTTTGAAAATTTTACTCATGGTTATTTTACTCTGACATGCTGTTGGGGTGCAACCTAAACTCTGAATTTTCTGTGTCTAATTTTTTTTTCTTAATCCTAGCATTTTTGAAATATAATGTAAACTAAAAACTTTGTGTCTGCAGCCTTAACTTCAATTTAATAAAGCTATTGTGTCAAAATTGGACTTCAAAATTACCTAGGTTAGTCAAATCATATACAATAATATACATGTTAAATGCCAGGTTAACTTTTATTATTTTGGAATGTATTTATATTGAGGATGACTTGAAATAAAAAACTGGTACAGCACCATGTAGTTAAAACGGATGAAAAAGTTAAAGCCTACCAATTGCTAATGATGTCCCATTTCCTACAAGGTCATTTATTATCTGTATAGAATAAAATCTATAAAGGGGTTATGATAATTACTCTGTAATCTTGTGCATTTTTAAGTAATTGGAGCATTGTCTTCTTTTATGAGCAATATACAAGTAAAATTTAGGATGCATTGCAGTCAGTAGAGTATAATGACGTTATTTCATTTTAATAGCTAAGATTTCAATTGATCGTAGCTTGGTGCTACATCAGCAGCATTTTGTTCTGCCAACTGGGGTTGCAAAGTACAGGAATGCCGGGCAGATCTTTGGTTCTAAGCAAGCAGAGCTACTATCATAACTCTATAGAGGTAATATATTATAATTTTGAATAAAGGGGAGTGAGCATAACTTCTGCAAAAATGGTAATGCATCTCTGACAGCTGTAAAAAAAAAAACCCAAAAAAACCCAGGTATGTGATCTAAGGTCCCTCTCATAGCTCTCCTCTGTTGTCATCTTGACTCATAAAGGAAAGGGGCAATAAGAGTGAAATACACACATTTTGTGGCAATCCATTACTATTTCTTCTATTGGTAATAATGAAGGCTAGTTGTAGTTATTTGGCTTTTTAGTGCTAGTATTACTAACTGTTAGGAAGTTTTTGTCAAGTCTAGCTTCGTCAAATATACAGCCATCTTTTGTATATGATGTAAAGCCAAAACTATCATCTTAAACTTCTTCATTTGGTTTTCTCTGGATGTAATAAATATAAGGAGAACTGATCAACAATGTATACTGTAATGTTTCATGTGATACTTCTTAAAAACAAAAAAGCCAGAATTTTGTCACAGCCTGCTTTGAATATTTTGAGAGAGCTTTTATTTACATTTATTTATATTATAGACTTTTATTTTACTTTGTGTGTGTGTGTGTTGCTGGCCTTTTGGGGGGGTTCCTACTTTACTAGTGGTAATTCCCATTACTTCATAAAGTTGATTATAACTCTTCATAATTAATAATTCATTATTACTCTTCAGATAGAATTTGAGATCTTAAAACTTAGGACAGTTTTAGTATAGAACATGGCAGAAGGCATCCAAAACCATAATGTGAAACTTAGAGAGCAGAAAACAATTTATTTTTGAAAATAAGAGTACTACATTTATGCAGTACTATTAACTTTTTGGATCAATGTCAATTTAAAACCTACTGTATTATTATAAGTGAAGCTGATACCGATGCCTATGATCAAGGTTGTTGAACTCTTTCTGTTATAATCCTGTATTTTCAGTTGCTTAGAATTTTGCAAACTTTAATTTGGGCTAGTTGTTTCATACTTGCTCTGTGTTTCAGACTATTGTTTTGGTTCTTAAGTTTCAGCAAAAATGGCTTAGCTGTTTCCAAGAACAGATTTGGGAAAAATATGTAATTATGGCTATGTTTCAAAAAAATATCCAACCATTTTTTGAAGAGCAGTAGCAGCTCCATCATTTGGGACAGGAACTTGAAATTTGGCAGAAAGATCATGCTGGTGTCAGAGAAGTATCTTTTGTTCTCCATTTGAAAATTGACTCAGATTTGGTGAAGTTTTAACTCTGAAAATTTCCATTTACACACACTTAGTATAATTTCTTCGAGATGTCCTGCTAAAATCTATGAATATTCCATCTGAACTAAGCATGCTCCCAGTCCCACTAAGTTTTCATGTCCACTGTGCATGCTCCAGGCGTCTCCAAATGGGACACAGCAACAGTATGGGAGGAGTACTGGGCTGAAAGCCTGGAGAACATCATGAGTCTCAGCTTTAGAGCTTGATGGTACTGATAATTCTGCCTGCTTCACAGCCCTTAGTATTGAGCAGGACATTTTACCTCCACGTTACAGATGGGGTAACTAAGATGTTGCACGAGGTATCTTCAAGCAGTAAAGGAAACAGAATGCTGTTTCTAGGCACTGAGCGCAGGTATTGTTTTTAAACAATTTAATCTATTTGAAATCCAATTGCAGGTTGGCAGATCATTCTCGCAAAGAGCTGGATTGTAAAATTCGAATCCCACCCAAGGAAGGGGCTGCTGCTGCAGGAACAAGGCAGTAAACAGACTGTGGCTCGGAGGATACAATTACACTATGAACTAGGGGTGCGACTCCCAGCTCACATGTACATACTCACACTAGCTCGCTTCTGAGCTAGGATGCTAAAAATCCTTGTGTCCCTGCAGTAGCATGGGCAGTGGCAGCTCAGGCTCACCGTGCTGAATCTGTACCCACGGGGTTCTGGGGGGGGTTGTACTTAGCACAGCTAGCTGAGGAAGCTGCTGCCTGTGCCACCCCAGATACACTGGTGGGCTAGCTCAGCGGAGAGCTACCACGAGTACGTGTACAGGGGGGGCTGGGAATCACACACTGAGCTCATAGTGCAGACCTAGTCAGAGTCGCACTTTGGTTCTTGCTTTCTCTTTGCTCCAGGATGGGGAAGGCTCTACCCACGGCCAGCTGACGCTGTTCTCCCCTCACTCAGGCTTTGATTATGTGGGTAGCCCGAGCATGGCAACCAGGGGACTTTTTACACGGCCTTACTCCCCAGTGCAGGCTCACAGAGGTGTTCATGATTGAACCAATAACCAGGTTCCTCACAGCTATGAAGAGAACATGACCTCCTACCATGGAAAGAATTCTAACTTGAAATTGTAATATCTTTCTCCAGATTTTCATACATGAACACTTGGACTCATCAGCAACATGTGTTTCAACTTCCTTTCTATTACAGTCACTTTCTTAATTGCCGTATCCTACCACAGACTTTCTGAACCAGTGCCTCTTCTACAGTGTTGTGTGTTACACAAAGACACAGTGGTACTTCCAACTGCCCTGACTCTGTCCCAGAGATGCACGCCAACTTTCACAGGTTGCAGGAGTGCCTTCTCCTCCTCCTTTCAAATCTTTCATATGGAAAGGAGAAGAGATGGCACAAGCACAGTGAGAGTAGTGTAGTGAAGGTATATATCAGATGAACAGCTCATAGCAGAAAATTAGGTTGCAAAGGAGAAATGTATTGCCCATATGGTTGAGAGCATGAAGCAGCTAAAGATAATATTGGATGTGTATAAAAGTGCTTTTTGGAGGCATACATGTCCAAAAGTCTAGCTCCGAAAACCATTTCAAAAGATCTATGGCTACCTCCTGGGCACAAAGAAGCTTCAGTCACTCCTGAGACAATCTGCAAGGTAGGTATATAGACTAGTCTTCATACCTTTACCAAGCATAACAAGATAAATCTGGTGGTCTTGGGAGATGCATCAGTTCCGAGAAGGATGCTCAAAGCTATTGTAGGCCAGTAGTGATTTGTCTTCTCTTAAGAGGTATCAGTGGAGGATTCATTTCTATTTTTTCTTTACTTTCCCTGTGCTGACAACCTTCGCTGCTGTTTACTTGCCAGATATATTCAAAAAGAAATTGGTTTTACCTACTATTTTCTTTTCTACCAGACATTCCATCTGACAACCCAATCCACTTTTTCTCATTTTGGGTGGAGCGAGGAAGAAATAGGATGGGAGTGGAGTGGGGGAAGAAAGGGTCTGCAAGGAAAATCCTACTAGGAAATAGACTAGTTTCTTCAGCTCTTTGCTGTGGCCCAGATTAATGATTGACACTACCCAAAAGAGCCAAGATTACAGAGTAATTATCATAATCCCTTTATAGTTTTTATTTAGAGTGTGAATTCATTATTTCATTTACTATGTTGTGTGTGAGAATATATATAGTGTACAAACAGCAAAATGACTGACCAAGTATTATTATTTTATCACATACAATTTATTAATACATAATAAAAGCATCCTGCATTGGTTAATAACTAAATCTCAGTGTTTTCATATCATGGGCTGCAAAGAACCGTAGGAGACGCATTAAAGAGCTGCTTGTGGCTTGCGAGTCTGAGTCTATCACTGATGTGGATTATTGTTCTGGTGGGCCTCCCTGTCCCCCTTTTGTGGCTTCTGTTTCTTTGTTTCTAGTTAGGCTTTCTGGCGCTTTCATTGTATTATTCTGGGGAGCCATTGTAAGGGGTAGGCATTTGAGAGTTGATCTGCTGCCTGACTGCCAGTTCTGTACTGCTTTCATTTCTGATCAGCAGGAACCACAACCTCTTTGTGGAGGGTTGCCTGATATGTTATTTTGTATGAAAGAAATTAGCAGTTAAGACTGAATTTCTCTTCCAGCTTGTGTTGCAGTATTTTGTGGTCAAACCACAGTATTGAAATGCTTTACTGGTTAAAAATATCTAAGAACTATCTGCCTACTAGTGTGCTGTTTCTGTTTAATAAAGTTGTGGCCTTTGTTTTCAGTTCCAATACATCTGTACCATATTTTAGCTTGCAATATACAACAGTATATTGCATGTGACCTGCATGATAAAAGGAACATGAGGTTTTCATTTAAGCTGCAATTTTTAATGCATTTTAATTTGCACAAATGAAATTATTTAGAACAGAAAAAAAACACATCTTGAAAATTTGACTATTAAAAAGATAGATGTTTTTTATCTGGTGGCATGTTGGATTTTTTGTGAGAATTAAGTATGTTCATCTAATAGTGTCAACTATTAAGCAACCAAATGCACTATACTTCAGCTTGCAAAATTGCCCAAAAATGTTTTGCCAAAAATTGCCAAAATGTCAGCAAAACATACTGTGTATCACTTTCTGCTGAAGCACTTTGGTTTAGGCTCAGCACCATCCAGTTTTACTTTAAAAATTCTTTACCATCTTTTTTCATTAACTTTACAATTATTGTAGTAAATCTCAAATTGTGTAAACTACTCCCATGTCTCGTCCTGAATTTCTTGGAGAGAATGAAAGCAACATCAAGGAGAGAAGAGATCAGCACTCCACTTTAGTTTGAACTTGTGTCTCGGTAAGAGAGAAAATAATATAAAAGAATCACTCCCATCTAGGGTTGCCAAGGATTGGCCTGGATTCTCCCGGAATTGGCATTGATCTGTTGGTGACTATTGAAAGCAATCCAGGTGATTTTAATAGGATATTTTAAGAAAATGACATTACATCATGTTGGGGGGAAAAAATAATCCCGGAATAGCTTCAGTCAGAGCTGGCAATCTTACTCCCATCTCTTCCCTTCCTTGTCTCTTTCATCCTCCAGCTATGAAACCGAATGAGCTTTTTGGAATTTTCTTCACAGAAAAAGCCATGTGCAGTTGTTCTGAAAAAGTGTGCCAAGTTGGTTCAAGGCTGGTTTGGTGTCTGATTTGTATCAGATACCAGTTTTTCTTACATGAAGATCTCTAAAGGTCGTCTGCTACAGACTCTCTTTGACATTTTAACTTTAATGTAGTTTGGGGACACTTTAAAGACTGTGTCACTTGTCCTGTGTGCTGACAAAATAATAATGAAAATCACAAATTTGATATGATCAGACAACAACAAATGGCACAGAATACTATACTAAGAAGTATAGTATACTAGGCTTGGGGATGAGTCCTGGTAACCATATTCGGGCAATTAGTTTAGCCACTTTTGTGGTACCAATTTTCTTTTAGTTAAATGGGCACTTGAGGTATAAACACATTTGCATTTTGGAAGATAACTGTCTTACTTTCTATTATGCTCAAAAGAGAGGATGCTTTTGTGGGTGAGGCACCAGACTGGGACTCAGGAGATTTGGACTCCATCCCCAGCTCAACCACAGAGTTCTTGTGTGATGTTAGGCAGGTCACTTAAACCTGTGCTTCAGTTCCCCATCTGTAAATGGGGATGATACTACTCCCTTTTTCCCAAGCTTTGTCTTGTTTACTTTACTTAAATGTCAGTTTTTCAGGGCCGGGATTGTCCCGTATCATGTGTTTCTCCAGTGCCTGCCACAGTAGAGTTCTGATCACAATTGCAGTCTTTAGACAATACTGTATGTAATTCAAATAATAAATGCTGTGTGTTTACAAATAAAGCGACCTCAACATATGAATCAATGGAACATGTTTGAAATTACTATATAATACCATACTTAGAATCATGTAATACCTTAAAACTGAAGCCTTGGTTTGCAATAAATAAATATAGGAAGAATGCAGTCAATGGCTTATTGTGTAAGTTTTACCTAATTTAATCCTGTCAAGTTTATACAAAATGTGATGCGCTCTAATAAGCTTCAGTGACAAAGTGCAGTGTATTTTTTTAATAAGTACTTCAATTAGAAAATGAAGAAAAGGGCACTTCAGTTTTATTCAAGATAGTGAACTGACTTAGAGATGTAACATATTGACAGTGGAAAACAGTTCAAACCCCCCCCCCCCCAAAAAAAAAACCCTACTCTGGAAATATTTAAGATGGCTTTTAAAAAAATTCAACCTCAGAGCACACGTTTGTAGTCATCTAAGTTAACTACGGTAAGACTCTCTTGCCACAAGGAAACAATTAATCAAAGGTTAATCCATCTGTTCAATACAAGTTTGGGTTTGGCATTGGCAGTTGCATTTTATGCTGATATTAATCACTGATAATGTCAAACTTTAACAAAACTCTTCAATCTAGATTATTATTAAAAATATTCTAAATACAAAATTAGACTGATTTTCTTGAAATGCATAATAGTTTGCAGCAATTAGTATATTAGGGATGATTTTAAGATGTCAAATTCTTAATCGTGTGTTTCTGGCATCTCCCAAAATGTAAAACACAATTTTAAAAATTAAAATATTTCCATACAGCATTTTAGTTCATCTGCTTCTCTAGTAATAAAATTTCTGAATTAATAATCTATCCCACAGAAAAACTAAAGACCCATACCCAATGATATCATAAAATTCTACATAAATCATAAATTCTACCTAAATCATCCTTTAATCTCTGGCCTTTCCACATATGGACTCTGAGCCCCTGGCAAAATGCTTGCAAAAAATGACAGACTTTGCAGTGTGCCTGTAATGTTAACAGATGTGAGCTCTTTTGGATAAAGAGAGACGCGTGTTCCAGAACCAAGGGACCCCTGCTGCCAACAGCTCTCTTGTTTGCATCTAGGAAGCTCCTGCTGCAGTTCCTCTGTTAATGTCAAATGTGGCAGAATGGCATGGAGAAAGAGGTGGTCCCTCAAGTAAGCATTCAGGGCTTTAGAGGTCAAAACCAGAATCTTGGAACTCTGCCTAGAAACTTATCAGCAGCTAGTGCAGATATTGGAACACTGATGTTATATACTCCCTGTGAAACACCCTGCTCAGCAAGCAGGTGGCCATATTCTGCACTTGATTCAATTTTCAAATGCTCTCTGTGTGCAATGCCACATAGTCTGGTGTAGAGTGCATCACAGCAGCCCAGTCTCAAGGTGACAAAGGTATATTAGTAACCATTGTAGCACTGGAAAGAAAAGGCTGCACTCTTTTTGCCAGATATAACTAGAAAATGCCTTTTTGACTACCACTTCTATGTGATCTGCCACAATCAGCCCTGGTTATAATAAAATTCCAAGATTGCCAATCTGCTCACATGTGGTGGGTGCTTTCTCTGAATTTCAGCCAAATCTTGTGGTTGCTTCTTCTATCTCACCTGTATTATTTCAGTCTGTTCTGAATTAATCTTCAGCCAGCCTACCTTTTTCAGTCTCTATTTTTTATGAAGACATTGGGTTATTTGTTCCTGCTACCAGCTATTTGTGATATAATAGAAATGTATATCAGAATATTATGAGCATGCTAAGTAATCTTCAGCCCTGTGACAGGTTTCAGTCGGTCCTCCGAGCCCCTAGGGGGCACTGGAGAGCTACCGTCCCACTGGCAGGCCTTAGTCACACCTTTCGGGCGCTGGGGAATTAGCGGAGAAGGTGTGCCGGCCCGAGTCTGCGGCGCGCCCCTCAGGCCAGGGAGCGCCGGCCAGAGTCTGCGGCGTTCGGGATTCTGCTACCCAAGGCAGGCTGGCCGGGGTAGGGGAACGCAGCCCCACCCACCTCCACTGCGTTCCAGCCCAGGGCCCTGACAGTGGCGGGAGGAGAGGGTCCTGCTGCTGGGTCAGCAGGGAACCATCCACGCCCCGCTGACCAAACACACCCACCCCACGGTGCAGTTCTGCCCCTGGGCTACTTCCTACCCGGTCTCTCAAGCAGGTCTCTCCGGTCCCTCCAGCTCGTCCGGGTTTTCCGCTGCTGGCAGCTCCAGCTCCCCCTCTGTGCCGGGCTCACGCTGGCCCTGGTTACAGCCGGGCCCCTCCAGGTCCTCCGGGTACTCGGCGGCTGGCAGTCCTGGTCGCCACAGGCCTTCCTCCCGGTCAGGTTCCTCCTGGCCCAGGGCCTGCCCTGGATCGGCAGCAGGATCGCGAGGGAACAGCCTGTGTCTGTCTCCCTCCCTGGTGCTCTCTTCACTGGACAAAGGGCCCCGCCCTTTGTACTTCCTGTCCCACCCCTCCCCTTCCGGGGATTGGCAGAAGCTTGGTCTGGCCCCGCCCACTCAGGCTGAGAGGGTGGCTCTTTACCCTCTGGTTCAGAGGGAAGCCACCCTGTCTCCCTACATACCCCACCCCTCAACTCCAGCTCCCGATCCTCAGAGGTGGCGTTCTCACCCTTTCTGAGGCGGGATAGGAAATCCGCATTGGCGTTGTCCCGTCCCGCCCGATGGTGAATCGTGAAGGCATAAGGCTGCAGAGCTAGATACCACCGCATCAGCCTGGCATTATTGTCCTTCATCTTATGAAGCCACTTCAGGGGTGCGTGGTCTTTAACCAGTATAAAGGGGGCCCCGAGGATGTAGTAGCGGAGAGCATCGACTGCCCATTTAACCGCTAGGGCCTCTTTCTCCACGACAGAGTAGTTCCGTTCTCTGGGGAACAGCTTCCGACTGAGGTAAACAATAGGGTGTTCCTCCCTGTCCACCTCCTGTGAGAGGACCGCCCCGAGCCCTACACCTGAGGCATCAATCTGAACAATAAAGTCACGATGAAAGTCAGGGCTGAAGAGTACTGGATCGCTACACAGCCGTTCTTTGATAGTTTGAAAGGCCGTCTCGCACTTGTTGGACCAATGCACCCGGCGGGGACTGTCCTTGGTCAGGAGCTCCGTTAGCGGGGCCATAATGCCTGCGAAGTGGGGTACAAACTGCCTGTAATAACCAGCTAAGCCCAAGAATTGACGCACCTGCCCCTTCGTGGTCGGCGCCAGACATTCCTGGAGTGCTTGGACTTTCCCGATGAGGGGGCGGACCTGTCCCTGGTCCAAGGTGTACCCCAGGTAAGTGGTTTCCTCCCACCCGATTCAGCATTTTTTTGGATTGGCCGTAAGCCCGGCTGTGCGGAGGTCCCGGAGGACGGCCGCTACTTGGTTAAGGTGCTCCTCCCAGTTATTGCCATAGATGACCACATCGTCCAGGTAGACAGCAGCGTACTTCGTGTGTGGTTGCAACACCCGGTCCATCAAACATTGGAAGGTTGCTGGGGCCCCATGTAGGCCGAAAGGCATCCGGGTGAAATGGTATAACCCTGAAGGGGTGGCAAATGCGGTCTTCTCCTTGGACCTGGGATCCAAGGGGATCTGCCATACCCCTTGGTGAGATCTAAAGTGGTGATATAACAGGCCTCCCCAAGCCGGTCGAGGAGCTCATCGATGTGGGGCATCTGATAGGCATGAAATTTTGAAATGGCGTTTACCCTCCGGAAGTCAATGCAAAACTGCCGGCTCCCATCTGGCTTTGGTACGAGACGACGGGGCTCCGCCACTCGCTCTGGAAGCGCTCAATAACACCCAGATCCAACATCGCCTGGACTTCCTCCTCTACGGCCTCCTGCATTCACCTAGGCAATGGCCAGATTGTCTCTCGGACCACCACCCCGGGTTCCGTCTGGATCACATGGTAGGTGAGCGTAGTCTGCCCGGGTTTCATGGTGAATGCCCTTACTAAGCAGAGGGCCTATTCTTGCTGCTCAACTGTGAGTGTCTCTGCTAGCTGGGGCTCACCATTATCCGACTCCTCGGGCGGTTGGGGCCCCAGGTCCGGTTCGGGGGGATATGGGGCAACTAGGAGCCCTTCCCAGTCCTGCCAGGGTTTTAAGAGATTTACATGATAAATCTGCTTTTCCTTACGGCGACCAGGTTGCCGAATTTCGTAGGTGACAGGCCCTACCTGGCGGAGGACCTCATACGGACCCTGCCAGCAGGCAAAAAGCTTTGATTCCTCCAAGGGGAGCAGGAGGAGTACTCGGTCCCCTGGTCCAAATGATCAAGCCTGGGCGCCCCGATTGTAGTGCTGCTCCTGGGCTCTTTGGGCTGTGTTTAAGTTCTCCTTCGCGAGCTCGCCCGCCCGCGCCAGCCGCCCCTGCAGTTGTAAGACGTATTGCAAGAGAGCCTGTGTTGTGGATGGGTTGTGTTCCCAAGTCTCCCTCAAGAGGTCCAACACCCCGCAGGGTCGCCGCCCATAGAGGAGCTCAAACGGGGAGAACTTTGTGGATGCCTGGGGGACTTCTCGAATTGCCAGTAGTAAAGGAGGGAGCAGCTGGTCCCACTGGCGGAGGTCCTGGATTGGGAAACGCCACAACATTCCCTTCAGGGTCCGGTTAAACCGTTCGACCAACCCGTCAGTCTGGGGATGGTAGACCGAGGTCTGCAATTTCTTAATCCCCAATAGGGCACATACCTGACGAAACAGCTTAGATGTGAAATTGGTCCCTTGATCAGTGAGTATCTCCCGTGGGAGGCCCACCCTTGCGAAGATCTTCATGAGCTCCGCAGCGATAGTGCGGGTGGTGATACTTCTTAAGGGGACGGCCTCGGGGAAGTGGGTGGCGTAGTCCATCAGGACGAGGATGTATTGATGGCCCGCCTTACTTTTTGGAAAAGGCCCAACCAGGTCCATTGCTACCTGCTCAAATGGTACACCTACGACTGGTAAAGGGACCAGGAGGGCCTTCCGTACCCCTGCCGGGGCTGCATGTTGGCAGTCTGGGCAGGACACACAGTAATCCTTCACCTCACGGTGGATGCTGGGCCAGAAGAACCTGGCCAGGACCCTGGCCACAGTTTTTTCCTGCCCTAAATGGCCGGCAGCCAGGAAGTCATGTGCAAGCTTCAGGACAGCCCGACGATGAATGCAGGGGACCACGAGTTGGGTCCGGACCTCTTGGGTCTGGGGGTCTCGGTCAAGGCGGTAGAGCCGCTCGTGGTTGAGTTTGAACCTGGGCCATTGGGTGGTGTGCCGCACCTCCACGACCTCACCATCCACCCGGGCAGCTGCTCATAGGCAACCGGAGTGTAGGGTCCTCCCTTTGATCCTGGCTAAAGTCCACCAGGTCAGGAGGGGGTCCAGCCATTTCCAGGCCATTCTGCCCAGGGGTGGGACCTGGGTCAGCTCCAGGGTCGGAGCTCGAGTCAGGTCCTGTCTTCTTCTCAGGCAGGACTCCCTCGAATGCCTCTTTGGTGGGTAGGGACTGGAGCACCTCGACAAAGTCTGGCCAGTCACGGCCCAGGATCACTGGATAGGCGAGGGATGACGCCACCACCACATTCATTAACTGAGTTGCTCTGTTCACCGTGATGGGGACCCGAACCGTGGGGTACGATTTTACGTCTCCGTGGATGCACTGAATCCGTACTTCCCCAATCGTCCACCTGATGTCCGAGAAGAGTGCCTGGCGGACAAGAGTCTGCTCACAGCCCGAATCAACTAGACCACCACAGGGACCCCGGCGACTTCCATGGGAGCTGTCAGTTTGGCCACGGAGGGCGGACTGGGCCCGTCGCTCTCCGGCGCACACCAGGCCAAAGTTGCAGTCCATTGCAGGACAGCCCCGTTGCAGATGACCATACTCGCCACATCGGAAACGAGGTCCTACCTCTGGACGCGCCGGCCGCGTGGGGGCACCAGTGGGGCTGCAGAGTTGGCTGGGGCCCGGTGGTTGGGTTAAGCATCCAGGGCCAGAGAGTGGTGTGGACTCAGGGCGTCGGGAAAACTTGGTCCTGCCGCCATCTGGTCGTCAGGTACGGTGGGGTGCGTTGGTTTGGGAGGCGGGCCCCCTTCGTTCAAGTTTCTGTGCACTGGGTCCAGGGTTTGGGGGCCAGGCGGCCAGTCCTATCGGGGCCTCTGCCTCGAGAAAGTCCTCCATAAGCGCGATGGCCGTGCTCAGACTTTGTGGCCAGTGCCGCAACACCCAAGCCCTCCCCTGGGGTGGGAGGATGTGCACGAATTGTTCGACGATGACCTGTTCAGTCACCTCAGTAGTGGTTCGTCGCTCGGGTTGGAGGCATTGGGTACCTGCGTCCTTCAGTTCCTGGGCCACGGCCCGGGGTCTGGCGCCCGGTGGGTAGACCTTTTCCCGAAACCGTCGCCGAAAAGTCTCTGGGGTAATGTTGAAGGCATCCAAGATAGCTGTTTTCACTCGAGCATAAATGCGGGCCTCATCATCTGGGAGCCCACGGTAAGCCTTCTGGGCCAGCCCCGTCAGATATGGGGCGAGGAGGGTCACCCATTGGTCAAGTGCCCAACCAGCCACTGAGGCAACCTGCTCGAAGGTCACCAGATAGGACTCCGGGTCATCCTCAGGCCCCATCTTGGCCAGACGGATCGGTGGGGCGGGAGGGGTCGGGGTGGCTGCCCTCTCTGGTTGAGCATCACCATGGCCCGGCCACAGGGTTGCAAGCTGCTGGAAGCATTGGTTTGTTGTTCATGGTGCTGGGCCCCCAGGGTTTGAAGCAACTGCTGCTGCTGGGCACCCAGCTGCTGTACGAGTTGGTGCTGCTGCTGTTGCTGGCTCTCAACCAGGAACTTGATAAGCCTTTCCAGCTCCATCTTTCCAGTAGGGGAGCTTCAGAGGCCCCCTCGTGCTAACCCCTTTCTGCAGGGATAGGAATCGCCTGCCTGCATTCTCCACCACTTGTGACAGGTTTCAGTCGGTCCTCCGAGCCCCTAGGGGCGATGGAGAGCTATGGTCCCACTGGCAGGCCTTAGCCACACCTTTCGGGCGCTGGGGAATTAGCGGGGAAGATGTGCTGGCCCGAGTCTGCAGCGCACCCCTCGGGCAGGGGGGCGCCGGTATAGGTTTGTAGCTTACGGTTCTGCTACCCAAGGCAGGCTGGCCGGGGTAGGGGAACGCAGGCCCACCCACCTCCACTGCGTTCCAGCCCAGGGCCCAGACAGTGGCGGGAGGCGAAGGTCCCGCCGCTGGGTCAGCGGGGGGCCATCCGCACCCGCTGACCAAACACACCCACCCCACGGTGCAGTTCTGCCCCTGGGCTACTTCCTACCCAGTCTCTCAAGCGGGTCTCTCCGGTCCCTCCAGCTCGTCCGGGTATTCCGCTGCTGGCAGCTCCAGCTCCCCCTCTGTGCCGGGCTCACGCTGGCCCGGGCTACAGCCGGGCCCCTCCAGGTCCTCCGGGTACTCGGCGGCTGGCAGTCCTGGTCGCCACAGGCCTTCCTCCCGGTCAGGTTCCTCCTGGCCCAGGGCCTGCCCTGGGTCGGCAGCAGGATTGCGAGGGAACAGCCTGTGTCTCTCTCCCTCCCTGGTGCTCTCTTCACTGGACAAAGGGCCCCACCCGTACTTACTTTCGGTCCAACCTCTCCCCTTCGGGGTATTGGCGGAAGCTTGGTCTGGCCCCGCCCGCTCAGGCTGAGAGGGTGGCTCTTTACCCTCTGGTTCGGAGGGAAGCCACCCTGGCTCCCTACAGGCCCATACTTCCTTATTAACTCTTCCAAGAAGTTGAGCAGGTGGGGTGACAAAATTGAAACTCTCCCCTGGCTTGCTTCCTTTTTCATAGCTAATTTAAAAAATCTTGTCATCCCTTTCCAGGTCCTTCACAATTCTACCTCACCCTACTTGTCTGCTGTCTTCACTGTTATCTCCCTAGCCCCTTTGGTCCATCAGTGATGCCATTTGTCCATGTCCACTACAAACTTCTGTGCAGTTCTGTCTTCATGCCTCTGCTGACCTTATCAATAGGGGCACTACATCCTCCTCCCAGTAAAGTCTTCACAATACCCTCTTCTGCAGGGATGCTTAAAAGAAATCAGCCAGCCAATAATGGCAAAGTTGTAAGGCAATCAGGGTCAGCTGACTATTTTTTTTTTATTTTAAATTGTCAAAAGGTGTGGAACCATCAAAAATCCCCGAGTTGTGCAACAGCTACCTGTGTAAGCATGTGGACTTATTTTTTCCCACTCCTCCCTCCTTAGTTTGTCATGCTTACAAACTCTTGTTGCTTTTGTTTCAGATTAGATTGCAAACTCTTCTGGACAGAAATTGTGTTTGTAGAACACCTAGTACAATGGAGTCCTGATCATGAATGGGGCTTTTGGGTGCTATAAAAGTGTAAACAGGAAATATTATTATTTAAATTCACTGAGCCAACTTCTGCAGTGTTGTGTGCCAACTCCCAGTAGTAACTACATAAATGTAACGTGAGGGCAGAATCTGGGCCTTGTGTGTGTATATATACTGTGTTGATACCAACTTTTAGCTTCACTAAACCAAGAGAAAAACAAGGCTTTTTGTTTTTAAATGTTGTGTTGCTTTATCTTCCATCTGTTACTGAAATCTGCTGCTTTCAAGATTAGAAAAAGACCTGTAAAACTTTTAACAAGAGGGGAGAGAGAGATAATTCTTTTAATGCATAGTTTATAAGGAGGAAGCAGTAGAAACCAAGATCCTTGTGTCTCAATGTCTTCACTTTTTTCTGTCTCCCACCCTACTAAACAGTGTTTAATAAAACCTTAATGAGCTCCCACATCTTACCATTAAAGTGTCTTCCTACTTTTAGTATTGTCTAGAGATGCATTAAACTTCTTAGAATCATGAAACTATGTGAATCTACTTTATTCTCCTTCCAAACTGACTAGTTATTTTAGCCAAGCTGTATGTCTTGCATTATGAACTAATTGGAAGTGAGACCTGACTTTTATTGTTTTAACTAAGAGTCAGATCTACATCATGAGTTTATTGAAATGCTTTTTTTTTAAACTACAGTCACTCTGCTAGCAAAAAGACAACAAAACCAAATCAAACATAAATTGCCATTTCAGAGCTTCATAAATCCGAATCAATTAGTAAACGTATAAATAGTGATCACATGTCCACGAAGCTTTATGATCTTTCAGTTTCACAGCTAAGGAGCTATCACATGACATTCAAGCCACAGTCTCTTTGTTCTGTCCCAGTTTCTGGGAACTCCACAGAAAATACAGCTCCCTTTGGATTTAAAATCTCGCTAAATAATTCAGTAATACATATTACAGTCTCTGATTAAATTTTGCACAGAGTAGTGAGGTTGTTTTCCAGGTAGGTCATCACTCAATTCAGTTAACGCTTACAGTCTCTTTCATTCTCAGCCAGAATACCATAGGGTCCATCTATCATTATCACTTTGTCTTTTAATTTTTCTGTCAGCCTTTGTCAAGCTTGAAACAAAAGCTTTTATATATATATATTATGGTATTGCAGCCATTGTTGTTTGAAATTGCACTTATTTTACAGCAGCACCATCTCTTATTTTATGGGAACTTAAGAGCAGAATGCGTAGGGTTAGATCTCAGTGGATGCAAATTGATATAGCTCCATTAACTTAAGGGATGAATTACTTCTGCCTTATGAGGCGCTGCTGTACTTGGTGGAGGAAAGAGGGGAGAGTATCAGGGAACTGGTTTGGGCTTCTTGATCCTCAAGACCATGCTAGCCCTGATGGTGCTTAGAACTGCTCCTGCACATCTCTACATCCTGCAACTGGTATTGGGTCCTTAGTTGTTACCAGATGTGCCCGTTGCTTTGCAGTATGCTCATTTATTAGGGTTACTCTTCTGGGGTGGGGGGAGGGTTCTGTAATTCTATGAATGCACTGCTTATGTCACTTGTGTTCTCATACGGAGCTCTAATTCTCCCTGCTGCAAGTCCCCTCCCAATGGAGCTATCCTGCAGGACCTAGGTTCCCCAGGGCTGGGTTCCTCCAGCCCTAGAACTAGATGAACACGCGCGCACACACACACACACACACACAAACAGAGCAAGTCTGAGTGGGCCGGGTCAGTCAGCACTCTCAAGCTGATCCCCTCGTATGTCCCTGGACTCAATGGGCTGGGTTAAGTAGCACCTTCAAACTGTCACCCTTATGTGCCCCTGGTCTCAATAGGCTGGGCTGAGCAGCACTTTCAGCTGCCTCCCTCACCCCCACCCCCGCATGTGCCACAGGTTTAACACGTCCCTATCCCACTTTCACGTCACAATTGTACCGGCAGTAACCCACTTGATGAGCAAACCCCACAGTATTTTTGGGCACTACAAAGATCGTTAGCTTAGGTAAAAGAAGAGTTGCAGCAGAGTAAATGGGGGAAGCTAAAAACACAAAAGAGTAAAGTTCAGAGAAAGAGAGAGAGTGAGAGAAGCAACCAGCTTAACTATAAAAGTTATTTATTGAATAACAGTGATAACTACACAAGGAGAGCCTAAACCAACATAACATATAGTATTAAAGGTTAATACCTGAGGTAGAAAGGAAAACAGAAAGAAAGAAAGAAAGAAAGAAAGAAAGAAAGAAAGAGGATCTCACCGCTCCCTGAAGGTTGAACTGGTCGGGGTTCCCAGGTAATGGTGGTAGCTTAGGGTCCTGAGGGCAGGAGACAGGCAGAGCCCTCAGCACAGTCACTCAGGAGATGATGGAGTCCCAGTGAAACTGATTCATAGTTTGTATCTAAACATCAGACCACTGACTTGGACATAGGTAGGGGGTTTTGTAGAGAAAATACAATGGTTCAACGGAGAACACTAGATTTGTTTATGGGTAAACTGATGACTCAAGGGTTTTCTTTAGGCTAGACAATAGGAGCTGATACTCTTGGCTGTGGGTGGTGTTTTCTTCCAGGGAGCTCACAGTGTAACTAGGCTGCTTCAGTATTTTGGATATCAATCAAGGATTTATTACTAGAATTGGTTTGATAACTGCTGAGCTGGGTGTGTGCAGGTGTAGGTTCATTAACATCTGGAGCAGAGATTCCCATGATGAAGTGTGTCCCTGCTTTTCAGATCCCAGAGTTCAGTGCGGTTCTCTGTTTCCATTCTGTATGCTAATGGAGATGTCTTAACCTTGTCACCCTTGTCAGGAGAGGTCTAGGTGTGTCTCCCATCTGCCCGTCATTGCTCTCTGCAAGCCTTTTCTCTGATTGGTTTTGGTTCAGGAAGAGACTGGTGGGGGGGATCTTTCATGAGTCAGACCGGCTAGATACTGCGCCCTGGTTCCCCAAAAACACAGAGCTGACTGGTATCATAGTGAACAATCTGTAAAACAATGGAGGACTGACTTGATGGAGTGCAGCTGCCCCACCCTTCTCTCCACCTAGTTATGGCACAAATACACCAATAAGGAGTTCCCCTCTGACAGGGGAATTCTCTGCTAAGCATTTGCACTTAGGTTATGGCCCTCTGCGCCACCAGAGAGATACAAAAAAAGTTTCTTTCACTTTAAAATTTGGCCCACTATATTTGTTTTTGGGCATTATAAAGTATGGGCACAACTAGAATTAGCCACAGTATCTGACACCTAACACATTTGTTTTCCATAAAATTGTATTATCACAGTGCTCTGTGGTATCTTTAAATAGGCTGAACTCCAGTGGTAGCATGGGTATCATGATGGGTAATAAAGGAGATATTATGGTCAGTACATTGTTTCAATTAATATTAACCTAATTACCTGTCAACAAATAATCATCTGCCTTAGTGGTTAGAGTTGAAATTAATGCTGACTATGAATAATCTTATTTGATTACTTGCCTTTTCAGTAAAGTTTAAAAACCTCTGTTCTTAGATATATGTAACTAAAATATTTTATTAGGGTATCTGTATTTTTATTTTAGTGATTTATTTAGTGTCTATAACAGCTTTTAGGAACTGAAAAGAATTCTCAGAAAAAAATACAGCATTTTACCTGAATATGGCCCCATTTTATGGTTTATGCATATTTTAGGCCTCTCGTAGGGAGAAAAACAGCACTTTTGAATTAAAAGCTGGGGTTTTTTTTACTCTCCTTCGTTGCACTATATCTGTGAAAAAGGCAGTTAAGTTGCGATACCATTAAAACTGAATGTATTCATTTTTATAAAAGAAAAAGCAAGTACAGTACGTGGCTATATCCATCCACATTAGTCAAGCAAATATAAGAGAACCAAATATATGTGTCATAAATTCAACAAATGAACAGATGGAATATTTTTCAACGTGCGTGTGGGGAGGAAAACAGAGGGTTGGGAACAAAGACAATTACTGGATTTTTTTGTGTGAAGTTTATATTTAATGTCCAGTAGTACAGAGCAGAAGGAATGGTCTTGTAGCTAATGCTTTTGATTAGGTCTTAAAAGTTCTGGGTTCAACTGGGTCCTATTTTTGCCACTGACTTTGTAGAACTCTAGACAAATCATTTACTGTCTACCTCAGTTCCACATCTACAAAATGGGAATAATATTTCCTGCTTTACAAAGAAGATTAGGATGAATACTTTAATATGTGTGAGGCAATGAGATGATATCAATGGGACATAGGCACTTGAATAGAAAAGTTCCAGAAATCTTTAAGCTGTTTTGATCATAATGGTCCTGAGTGTTTAGAGGTGTGAGATTAATACAAATTTGATGGATCACCAGTTGAACAAGAACACAGCTTTAAAAATACACCAATAGTGATTTCTGTGCCCTAAACAGCAGCTTCTACTGTACTTTGTTGAATATTAGAGCATGTTGCCATCTGGCTGATTTGCAGGAAACATCCTTCTATTTCAAGGCCCACTATATATCACCAATATCTCACTCCATGTCAGCAAACCATGAAAGCATAGGGTGTGCTGCAAATGGTTTTCTCCTTGTAAGGCTATCAGAAATGTTTTGCTTGCTGTTGTGCAAAATCACTTTCAAGGAGACGACCAGTAAATTGTTCAAAAGTACCAAAATGATTTAGGAGCCTACCTGACTTAAGAGGAAAGATTAAAAAAACTGAGCATGTTTAGTTTTGAGAAAAGGAGACTGAGGGAGATGGGACCTGATAACAGTTTTCAAATATGTTAAGGGCTGTTATAAAGAGGACTGTGTTCAGTTGTTCTCCATGTCCACCGAGATTAGGACAATAAGTAATGGGCTTAATCTGCAGCAAGGGGGGCGGGGGTTTACGTTAATATAAAGTATAAGGTTAGTTAAATTCTGGGACAGGCTTCCAAGGGAGGTTGTGGAATCCCCATCCCTGGAGGTTTTTAAGAATGGGTCGTAAAAACACCGTTAACGGCTCTAGGTCTTCCCTCAGTGCACAGGTTGAACATGATAACTTCTTGAGGTCACTTCCAGCCCTACATTTCTGTGATTCCATCTCAAAAAAGATCAATGGGAATTATGGTCCCAAGTGGCTAAATCTCATGAATATGGGACTTTTCAAGAGTACCTCAGTGACTTAGGTGCCAAACTATCTACAATTAGGTTGGCCAAAATGTGATTTAAGTATGAAATGCAGTCCATAGAGTTAAAAAATGTGTGGTTTGTAGTTGCTGTAAGGATAGGTATGTAGTTACTAATATGAGTGAGTGCACCAAATGAAATGTGATGTTACTAAAAGAGTGACTCAACTGCACAGAACCA
The DNA here is from genome assembly GCF_965140285.1 of Lepidochelys kempii. Classification (NCBI taxonomy): domain Eukaryota; kingdom Metazoa; phylum Chordata; order Testudines; family Cheloniidae; genus Lepidochelys; species Lepidochelys kempii. The sequence continues at coordinate 184,585,017 of NC_136380.1, forward strand.
GTATGAGCGAGATGTTTCCAGGACCCTGAGCAGACTTAGACTTAACTGGGAGTGCAGATGGATCTTCTCTCCAACCAGCTGACTCCTGCTTAGTTAGTTTCATTCTTCTCTGAGATCAGAAAAGATTATTCTTGTCCAGCCAATATTACTATCCTCTGCTAGTGCCCAATAACAAGTCTCCGTCACCCGGTAAAGGTATAAGAGGTGAGGGATGTAATTTTAAATCTGAAACTTTATGAAGAAAACTTCCAAACCATAAAAAGAATCAGCAAATGATTCCGAAGTCCACTGGCAACCCATCCAAAGCACTATGCAACAAACTCTGCAGAACAATGAAAAAGGTTGTTATTAAGCATAAATGCAAATGACAGAAGTAGAAAGTTTTGAATTGTTCAATGGCACGTTTAGGGAAGTCACCTAAAACAAAAGTAAGGTTTGTTCACTATATTCTGGGTATAAAACTGATATATAGCTGCCTTTTTTAAAAAATGTATCAGGCTTTGCACTGAATATCAGGTACACCTTTTTTTCCTTCTATGTGGTGCAAATTTGATTAGATATCCATCTAAGAAGGAGTTTCACATTATGGGAAATAATTGTATACATCAGTGAATATAACATTTTTAACATGTTAATTAATTTATAATGCTATTTAAAGTCCGTTCGATTTAATTATAATGGCAGTCGCACTCCAGGCAATATTACAGTTTGTCCTAGTGATTAATGTGTCTACAGTCATTATTTAAAAAGCTTGGTTTCTTAATTTTGCTTGCCTGGGAATATTTCCTACTGAAGAACAGGTGTAAACATCAGCATACTAAAGGTGAAAGAGTGATCTCAAGCAGCTATCTGATGTTTTCCAAAGTGGAAAATTCTGCAGGTATAGAGTCTAGAACGAATAATGATTTTATTTATCAACAGCAAATAACTGAGGGAATGACAGGGACACTTTCTAAATGGCAAAATAATCTGTCATCCAGCCTGAAAATAATGCAAAAATGTGAAATCAAAAGCCAAGGAAAGTAATTCGACAATGCTGAACTCAAGAACCCCATTCCTGAACTGTCTTCCTCAGGGCCCAATCCTGTGAAGAGTTAAGCATCCTTGACTACCACTGAATTCACTGGGAGCTGATGGTGCTCAATGAGATACATGATCGGACATTTAGTAAATGACATCTTTCTGTAGCAAGGCAAGACTGAAATTATGGGCCAGATTGTGATCCCCTGAGGCATGGGGTTAAGCACCTTGCATCTGAAGTTAGCCACACTGAAGCCAGTGGGGCTATGTATGTATGGAGTAAGAATGGTATTCACCAAAAGGAGTTCAGAATCTGGCCCTTTGCTTTTAAAACTGCGGTCTGGGAAATCTGTGTCAGATGCTTTTATCTTCCTTATTTAAAAGTGTTTTCCTCTATTTCCTTTCATCTTTTCTTATTTACAGTTTCTTCCTAGGCAAAAGGAACATTCATCTTTATTGCTCTTGGCAGTGCAGGTCTAAGTATTGTGTTTCTGTATGTGTGATTGTTTCCTATGTATTTTAATCATGTTTTTACTATAAGGGATTTTGATTATGATCTGACCAAAAGCAATGCCTTTAGCTTAGCAGATTTGCATTTACTCAACTCAGAGTATGACCAAGAGATGGAGAGGATTTTGTAGGATACCACTGTTGAAGACTTGCACCTTTTCCCACTTCTACACACACCTGTAATAATAAAATTACCATTAATCTTTCTGGATGTTGGGTTTCAAATGAAATTTCTTAGGAGTTATTAAAATACTGCTATATGTTAAGTATCCCATGTTTAGGATGACTGTAAAACTATTTTGCCTATGAGTAAGGGTAAGGAGTTTGAAATTTGCTCTGGATCTCAGCAGACAACTGTGTCTTAAACAAATTTGTGGGAAGAAGACAAGCAAACCGAAAAAAAGCAGCTTTTATAGTTAGTAGCAATTTCCCCTTTTTCCTTCCATTGAGTCTGTCTGAAAGTAGGTGTTTTAACATACTGCCATTTCTCGTTAACATGTGTTTGTTTATTTAGCATGATGGTGTTGTTTTATTCATCTCCCACTCTGACACAGCATGTTTCATCTATATTTGGTTTCTACCGTATGAGACCTTTAAAATGGCTCAGTGAAGAAATGGATTCTTGTCACTTAAATATTCACTCTCCAGAGCTGTGGAAACTTGAGTTTTAACAGTGTTTTAAATTCTTTTCCCTTGATGTTTGAATATAAAACTAGAGAGTGATATGTCAAGAATTTCAAGGTACGCTACTGTACCTGTAATAATCTGCGTTAAGCATGTTTTAATTTATACATTTTACTTCATACTTGTATTTACAAATTGAACCATTATTATGCTTCTCCTTTGTTTGCATGATATGATTTTATTTTATATTTTTTTTTCCACTCACCAGATGTTTCCAACACTTTGCTTCCCACCACTGTCATCCCCTCACTTACCACTGCAACAGTCACAACCACTGTAGCCTTAACAACCAGCACAGCCACATCGGCAACAGCCATCAGCACCAGAGGTACAGTATTCTTCTTTGTTATGGCCTGAAAAACCCATTATAAATAGGAAATTACAGGGAATTTTAAAGGGGATAGAAAATGCTCAGGAGGGAATTTAAACATTTTGCCTAAATATGTGTTTATATAAAGTAATAAATCCACATGACAATAGTTAAGAAGGTTTAAAAAGGTTTAATAAAACATTCTTACCACTCCAGCAATGTGTGTAAACTTTTATAGGGTGACTTAATTATTTATTTACGTTTGCACTTCATTTTTTAAGATTAGCAAATTTATCTCTTATGGAAAATGCAAATATGATATTTTAAAATTTGCATTACTTTTTAGACTGGGTTATTATTAGTAGTATTCATAGTCTTAGTATTTTTTATGAATGACTAGTAATTAATTATTTTGCTTTCTGGTGCTAATGTAGAATACAAGATAAGTATCTTGGATTTGGAATTTCTATAGACTTAATCCTGCTTGTAATACAATGGAGATCTTTCTTTCTCATGCTTGTTAGTCTTAAGTTTTAAGAAGCTTTTAATTTAAGGAATGTCTTTTCTTACCTGAGCTACAGTATATCAAATGAATTTTCTTTTCTCTAGATCTGTATTTTAAGATGGTGTTTCTGGTAGTGTTCTGCCCTGCCTTGGGACAGAATCTAGATTCAGTTCCTAGGCTTACTCTCTTATTCACAGGCTCTGCACATACTGGGAGTGTTGCAAACGGTGCTTGGCGTTGGAGGATTGTGTGCCTTGCTTCATAAACTAATATCTGCACTCTCTGATTAAGGAGCAGTTTTCATGTAGTCTTAAAAAAAGGGGGGGGGTCGTGTAACCTCTGAGTTAGGCTTAAAGTAAAAAGTGGGATGAAGATATTCCATCATATACTGAAGGCACCAAAAAAATTAGAGAGAGAGAAATACATTTAAATACTGTCAAGATGTATTTCTATGATGAGATGTAAATCCCTTGGGAAAGCTAGCACTACTTATGTTCTGAAAACCTTTCTCTCTAGAAGCATTTTCATGACAAACACCTTAAAACTGGTTTTAAGTTTATGATCTAGCAGCTGAAGCACTGGACTGCGACTCAGGAGACCTGGATTTTATTCTTGGCTCTGCCATTGGCCTGCTGGATGACCTTGGGCAAGTCACTTTCCCCTCCCTTTGCCTCAGTTTCCCCTTTTGTCAAATGGGGCTAATGACTCTGCCTTTGTAAAGCTCCTGGAGACCTATGGATGAAAAAGTGCTGTATAAGAAGAGCATGGTATTATTATTTGGAATGGTAGGGTTTTTCCTGAACATGCCTAAAACTAGTGTAAAAAGATTAGGCAATCCTGGAAATGATATCCACAGTTGTTTCACTAATAGTGCATTAATATTTTAGTACTGTGACTGCTGCACACAATTAAACTGACCTACAATCTCAAAATACAGGTTTTTTATTTTATTAATCCTCATACAATGTCCACAGTGTGAAAATGTGTGACCTTCTTAATGATAAGAGAAAGGGGAAAAGATTATAGAAATATCTACCAACTGTAAGGAAGGAATGGAGATGTTGTAAAGAGCAGCTGGGCACTAAATGGCCACTTTAGGGCTATAGTGTCTTGTCTTTCTTAAATTAAAAGGCTGGGGGGAAGTTTCCTATAAAAGGATGATTCTACCCTGCGGAGTTTCATTCCAACTATGCATTTATACAGGAAAGTATTTGGGGGGGTATGGCTGAATTTCCACATTGTTGAGGGCCGAGATGTGGATGAAAGACATTTCTAGGTTTTTCAGGCTGGAGCCTTTTTTTTTTTTTTTGGTTGCTGTAAATTGCTATAACAACTGAGATACACTAAACTGCTGATGTCAAAACTGTATCTTTCTGCATCATGCAGTGTTGCTTCTTTGCATAGGATCTCACTCCCTGGCTTCTTAAGTGCTAATTTTTATCATTTGGATGTTCTGAATTATGGAATGGAGGCTGGTAAAGAAGTGTTTCACTTGTGAGCTTCAGTCCTCCTGTATATTAGAATATGTTTAATCTGACATTGGAATGACCATTAGGATGAGTTCAGACAAGCAGTCAAAAGTCCAAATGCTTGACTGAATCTGATCCAAATTTTCTGATCCTGTTAAGGTGATTTCCAGTATTGCTTGTTTCACGCCATGAAGAAAAATACCACAGGAACAAACCTTTCTGAGACGTTACTGTTTATGATCCCAGTAAAAAGAAAAGGAGTACTTGTGGCACCTTAGAGACTAACCAATTTATTTGAGCATAAGCTTTCGTGAGCTACAGCTCACTTCATCGGATGCATCCGATGAAGTGAGCTGTAGCTCACGAAAGCTTATGCTCAAATAAATTGGTTAGTCTCTAAGGTGCCACAAGTACTCCTTTTCTTTTTGTGAATACAGACTAACACAGCTGTTACTCTGAAACCTGTTATTATCCCAGTAGGAATTAGGACGTGAAGGGGCTCATAAAACTGAGAAGTTACTCAAATAGTTTCAAACCTACAACATTGTTAGTTTTGGCTCCTCTTTGAGTGTGGGGTGAAGGTTCTCTTGGTTCTTATTTTATCTCAACTTGTTCATCCATTCCTTAATCTAAATTAGTAGAAGTTTGCTCCAAATTTTATGGCGGTAGATAGTGTGCTTGAATTGGTTTCTAATGGTGTCTTAAAAGCTAGACAATCTCCTTTGTGTTTTGTCTGGTGTATTTCTGATATTTTACTAACATTATAACTCTGTTTATGCTTCAAGATGCATGTATGATCCCTCAATTTTATTATTACTTACAGTAAGTAATACCTTTCAGGAGGTGTTTTAAAATGTCACCCCTTCGGTTATATCATTCCTAAGAGATGCCTTTTGAAGAGGTATAACATGGGTGTAGTTTGGAGGGGCCAGGGAGACATTGTCTCCCCCCTCCCCCTCTGCAAACTGCAAGCCTCGGGCAGGCACAGAATTCCTTCCCTCCCACCCCCGTGTGAGCCAGTTGACCTGACAGGAGCTGTCTCCCCAAATATAGAAGTAAAGCTATGCCTATGGTTTTAACATAGGACATGTAGATCATATGCTTAAGAAACATCAAATCATTTGATATTATAGTAATTCCATATCTCACTGTGCCTATGATATATTCTACTTATTCCACAAATGAAATAAAACTGACAGTTAATTCTAAAGTTTTGTGAGCCAGGTGTTGTCTTTGTTTGCACTTATGCTGAATCCCATAAATATTAAGTGACATCCCTTTGCTTGTGTATTACACTTCCAACTTGGAAAATCTGAGTGCACTTTGATGCTGGGAAAGAGAGGACACCTTTATAAATTTTTTCTGGTAGGTCTTAAGCCTTAACTGCCACATTGAGGAAAGCATAACAAAATGAGACCAAAATGTGCAGAAGAAAGAAATCTAGAGAACAGAAGAAAGAACAAGTGCATTGTGTATGGAGAGCTTCCTTTTTACCAGATTTTATGTCTCTTTGCCCTGCCAGAGCAGCACAAAGGGATCTTAAACTTGCCCTAAGTGGACAGCTGAGGAATCCCCTGAGCTAGCTTACCTGGCTCTGTGCCACACTCACAGCCCTCCAAAACAGAAGCCCCTTCTCCCTCCCAGACATATTTCACCAGTCTTTTTTTTTTCCTTACACTGTTCTTTCTGCAGTTAAATCCCTTTCCTGACTAGCAGGAGAAAAGACACAGATCTTGTAAGCCTTGATAACTCTGGCTTAAACTGCTAAACTAAAAACAAAACAACAACAAAAAACAGGTATGAATATAATAATATGTGAACAGTCAGATAGCAAAAGAAAACAAATTCATTATTTAATATATTCAATTCTATTGCTCATATGTGGGTGATTCTGGCTCGACTGACTCACTTGTGAAATGATTGTGCCAAAATGTTCAAAGCTTTATTTAGCAATGCCTCAAAACATCTCCAAAAGTCATTGCACATAATACAGGATACAGTGCTGCTTCCAGGCAGCTGCACTGGGAACTTCAAGAGTTTGTATAATAGGATGCTTAAAAAGTCAAATTTTAAAAATGTCACTGCGCATCCGTGCCCACTTCACTTCTTTTTTTATGAAGGCTCTGATATAAAGAGGTATAAATGACATCTGTGGAACTAAATATAAAAATGGGTTTACAGTAAATTAACAGAGGTATTGAGGGTTTGATCATTTTGGTTTAGTTTAAATTAAATGTGACCATTTTTATTTAATCACACAGAATTTCAACAGTCTGAACTGTTAGATTACTCTCATTTTTTCTCTCCCCTTTCCTTTTTATCTTGGTGTTGGTATAGGAATAAAAAAATTGACTAAAGCATCTGTTTTATTAAAGCAAGTTAAACTGTACGAATTACCTGGGCAGTGCTTCCATTCCCCGGCTCCTTTAATATCAAAAGAATATTCAGCATTACCAGTTTTTTGCGTGTGCCTTCATTTTTCTTCCACATGATCTCATTAATGTACCTCAGTACTTTGAGATATTGACAGAGAGATAAACCACAAAGCAACAGAGAAGTCCTAGAATATGCGGGGGGCAAAGGGGGCCAGCATTGTTAAACAGTGACTGAGATAAGGGAAGAGTTATATCTCAAAGATAGCTACTGTATGTTTACTCACATTCACCACTAATAATAAATAGAGTGATCAGTGTGTAATCTTAACAGCAGTTTTGTCTGACAGCATTTTAAACAGCTAGTTATTTTATAGACTACTTTATAACTGCAGTTGTAACTTAAAAACAAATTTGTGTCTGCTTTCACTCAAACCAGATAAGGAAATTACAACGCTTTTCCTCTCTCCCTTCCCCAGTTTTAATCAGCTCTCACCAGTTTACCAACCTGAGGATTTTCCTACAGACCTAAACATATGCAGCCTAAATCCAGAATATGGACTACTCTGTAAACTATGATTTTTTTCCTCCAGAGATCCTGTGAAATGCATTAGCATCTACACCAGGGGTCGGCAACCTTTCAGAGGTGGTGTGCCGAGTCTTCATTTATTCACTTTAATTTAAGGTTTTGCGTGCCAGTAATACATTTTAACGTTTTTTTAGAAGGTCTCTCTCTATAAGTCTATATATTATATAACTAAACTGTTGTCGTAGGTAAAGTAAACAAGGTTTTCAAAATGTTTAAGAAGCTTCATTTAAGATTAAATTAAAATGCTGATCATACGCCGCCAGCCTGCTCAGCCCATTGCTGGCCTGAGGTTCTGTTCACCTACGCCAGTAGCCGGCTGAGTGGGGTCTGCGGCCGGGACCCCGGCTGGCAAGGGGCCAGCAGCCAGAACCCCAGACCGGCAGCAGGCTGAGAGGGGCCGGCGGCCGGGACCCCAGACCAGCAGTGGGCTGAGCGGCTCAGCCCGCTGCCACTCAACTCGCTGCTGGTCTGGGGTTCCGTCCGCCGGCTCCTGCCAGTCAGGGTCCCAGCTGCTGGCCCCACTCAGCCCGCTGCTGGTCTGGGATCCTGGCCCTGCCCACATAGAGTGGGTACCTATATTCTCCCTGGTTCTAGCCCATTCTCATCCTCTCTCTCTGCACTGAGCTGAGGGTGGGAGTGCACTGAGCACAGGGCCACGGGTAAAGGACCAGGCTGGGGGTTGGGGTGTAGGGTCTGGCCAGGAGCTAGAATGAGGGAGGGGGCTCAGGGTTGGGGCAGGAAGTTTGGGTGTGGAGTACTTACCTGGGCAGCTCCCATTTGGTGCAAGGGGTGCAGGTGGGAATGTGGGGGTTGCAAGAGAGAGGGCATGGGGTGGCTCGGTATGCGTGGGGGTGCTGGAGTCAGGGCTGGGTGCATGTGAGGGGGGTGCAGGGGTCAGGGCAGAGGGCTGCGTGTGTTTGTGTGTGTGTGTGAGGGAGTGCAGGGATCAGGGCTGGGGGTGTGGGCTGAGGTCGTGGGGGTGCTCCCAGCCCCCGTCCCCGAGTGGCTCACGGCAGGGGACTGGAGGGGATATGCCCTGATTCCACCTCCCTTCCCCAAGGCCCCGTCCCCACCTCTTCTCCGCCTCCTCCCTGGAGCAGTGCTGTGGCTCTGCTTCTCCCTCTCCCTCGCAAGGGCCATCAGCTGATTGGCAGCAGGGAGGGAGAGGAGGAGGGGCAGGAACCCAGCACGCAGGCGGAAGAGGCAGGGGAGGGGGGAGCCTGCCTGCTCTGTAGCAGGAGCCGGCAGGACCAAGCTTCTTCACCCTGCCTGGGGCGGGGGGTGGGGGAGAAGAGCGGGCTGGGGCAGGCAGGATTTTTAATGGAACGCTGCTGCCTGCCAGGGTTCAGGCCTGGATTCGGCAGCTGGCTGAGTGGGGCCAGCGCCTGGGACCCGGCAGGCAGCAGCGTGCCATTAAAAATCGGCTTGTGTGCCGTCTTTGGAACGCGTGCCATAGGTTGCCAACCCCTGATCTACACTATGAGAATTGATTCCCACCCTATAATGACTTGATGATTATTTTATGCTCTCTTTTCTTTCCCAATCTCCTTTGCTCTGTTTCAAGAATGCACTGAGTCTCCAAGCTGCATCCAGACTTCTCAGATAGTCTTAAAGCTGGAGGTCTCGGCATAACCCTGGAAACAGAAAGAAACAGAGAGCAAGACATCTGAACTTAAAGAATGAGGTTAACCCTGACTCCAAGATCAAACTACAGAACTTCTTTCCTACTTCTAAACATAATACTAGCATGGAGGCTCAGTCCAGGAAAAAGTCCAAATGGCCTTTTATGAAATGTTGGGGAATTTAGGACTGTTTAAAAAAAAAATCTAATCTGTCTACACAGCAGCTTCAGGAGGCACCAGCTGTTTATACAGAGGTTCCAAAATAGTTTTGTCTTCACTTAAGCAAAGAAATAGGAATATTACCAGCTCTGCCTCTTTCTCAGCATGCTGCATGTTTTTCCTGACTACACAAAAGCTCCAAGATGCTACAGTCCTACATTTAGGAGAATTTCTGATCTGAGGGTCCTATGTGTTGAAAGAAACCCTTACATTTTCCACAAAGAGAAAGGGATTTTCTGAAAATCACCCACACACAATTCATCTCCAAGGTTGTAAAAGGATAAAATGTTACCTTCCTTCTGCTCAGATTCCATGTGCAACAGGCAAAAAAGTGTGGCATGTGTTTACACCTATACAGCCCTTCTAAGATAGATAGATATAGATAGATCGATATAAAGAGCTTGATGCCTTCAGTGTCTTATAACCTTTAATACTGAAGTTATCAATCTCTGTATAAAGCCAGCCATCAAAGAGCCTAAAAGGGAAAGGATATCATTGTAATGACCATTTTTATCTAATCTCTAGAGTGCTGACATGGGTCATAATAGTTCCTACATTTTATTCATATCTAGAAATTTCCAATAGCAAGGAATAAATGGAACATATAAGAAACAAGACAGAAAAATTTCCTTTTTACGTGTTAATTTTTGTGTGTGAAGGGTATGCCTACACTGCAATAAAACACCCGGAGGTGGGCCATGGCAGTTTATGCGGGCTCAACAGGCTCGGGCTCACCAGCTATCAAACTGAAGTATAAATGCCCAGGTTCAGGCTGCAATTTGATAGCCCCAGACCCCAAGCCCTGCAAGCCCATGTAGGCTGACACAGGCCAGCTGTGGGGGTGTTTCATTGAAGTGCAGACATACCCTAAATGATTGTCTACAGATTCTTTCCCACTCTTCATTGCCAAAAAATGATTAATTTCATATTTACATCATACTTAGGTGGCAAACTATTTTTGTGATCTCCTATACTTTGAATACTGTACTTTCTAAAAGGTAGGTGTGGGATGACTGAAATTTACTTGGGTTTTCAGTGTTATCTGAAGAGCCTTATTTTTAACTTCACGCTCCCCTGCAGATTCGGAAATAACTAAGCGCCCCACCTCCAATAAAAGAGCAGTTAGTGATACCATTTTTCATGCTGAGTAGTCCCTTAAGATACTATTATAACCTGACTGATTTCAGTGGGATGACTCATGGTTTAATGTGCTATTCATAAATTTTAATCTGTGAATCTATTAAGGCCAGGAAGGGACCATTAGATTATCTAATCCAAGCTCCTATATAACAGAGGGCATATAATTTCACCCAGTTACTCCTGTACTGAAGCCCAATAACTTGTGTTTGACTAAAGTATATTGCCCAGAAAAGAAGCCGCAATCTTGATTTGAAGACATTCCTTGGTAGTCTGTTCCAATGGCTAATAATCCTCATTGTTTAAAAATGTGTTACTTGCTTCTAATTTGAATTTGTCTAGCTTTAATTCTCAGCCATTGGTTCTTATGATTTTCTCCTTTAGATTAAAGACCCTTTTAGTACCTGGCATTTTCTCCACATATTCGGTGTAAATAAAAACATCAGAATCTGCCCTAGAATTATCAATTGTATTTTACTTGGGTGGACTGCATCCACAAGTGTCTGACTCTTATTAAGATCTCACTATGGTTTTGGTTTGCATTTGGGGGAGTTATTTATCTTTGTATGTAAATACAGTATCAAGGGTGCAGGCTTTTTAAAGGAAATACAGCAAGCTTCTATTTAACAGTCAGGGAAGATATTGCAGTCGTGTCTTCTGAGCTTGATGCTTTGTTGCTGCTGGGCTTAATTTAAATGAGATCCAATGGCATATATATGTCTGTTTTTTTTTCTTTTTGGGAGATTTTTGTGGACTTTAATAGTGCCCTGTAAAAACTGAGATGATTTTTTTCTAAATATACTCTGTATTGCAGAATTTTGACATTTTTCTCTACTATTCACAAAAGAGAAATTTATTAGCAACACCTTTAATAAGAAATGTACGTCTGTCTCACTAACCAGAAAACTAGAGTAATCAGCTGTGCCTTTGAAGACGAAAAGATTACTGAGTCTTCCCTTGCATTCTCTCATACTTGAAACACAGTTAATAATTTCCAGCATGAACTTCATGAAACACTGAATTGATACTAATTATACTAATGTTTTAGAATAAAGATGACCTTGGGAAAACCTGAAGTTTACAGTATCCCCAATAACAATAAAATAATACCAAATCTGCAAAGCACGACCTTGGAGATGGGTCTAAGATGGCCTATTAATGTTCACATTCATATAACAAAGTAATATACTTAGGATATCTTAATTTCAAAATATAGCTGTATATATAGACCTAACTGTATTTGATAATTTACCTGATTTTTAAATTATCACCAGATACACTTCTATACTGATTATAATTTGGCTTCCTCCAGAAAATAAAACATCACTGTGCTATTCAAAGAGATTAACACAAAAGATGTCTGAGCTTCGAACAAAGTGGATTAAAAATGTATCTCCTTCTTAAATAAGAAACAGAAAAAGCAATGAGAATATTGCAACAGGTTCACAAGTTTAAAACAGAAAGACAAAGATCTTTCACAGCTAATGTTATGCTGCAATATGTTTATCATATCGGGGTGGAGGGGAAATAGAGCCAACAATATTAAAGGAAAAAAGGGCAATAAACTTAATCGCAGTGATTCATTGGTACAGGAATCTTAAAACACATCCCTCAACACAGTGTAGGTGAAAGACATAGACGCATGAGGGGAATCTGGTTTGAAGTGTACAGTATCCTAAATGGTTATATCTAATCTTGGCCCAGTTATTTTTTTCATCTTAAAAAAATTACAAACTCATCTACTCTCAGGAATACAGGGTGGAAAAACCTTATTCAATAACACTTGACTCACTGGCTGAGAATAAAAGACTGAATGGAAAAGTATAAATGGAAGAGAGTGAAAAAAATGAAATTCAGAACCGACACAAGGAAGTACTTTTCACTCGAAGAGAAATACAATTTTTCAATAGCCTATTGAGCCAAGTTTGGAATTGAAGGTACTGAGGTCATTAAAGAAGAAGCGAGGTACTATTCTGGAGGAACTGTGTTAACCAAGATGACTTGCAAAGGGCTGAATGGCCTTTTCCTTTTTCCCAAATTTATGTTCTTTTTGAAAAACTTTGATTACAAGTCATCCTGCTGTGATTTAGATAGCATGAATTCAGAAAGAATGAATCAAATCCCTTCAATCAAGGATGCTTGGGTTTCTTTCTAGGTCTGAATTCATGCAAGTCTGTAATAGAAAACTACCAGTTGAGGGGAAAAAAAGTATCAGGAGTGGCAATTTACCATAATATGCAATTTCCCTTTCCAGCTGATAAAGGATAAGAGATGAGGATTCTGGACAACAAAGGCAAAGGCATACAAATCACTATGGGAATATGTTATGGACAGTTAGAAATTACAGACAAGATTTTAAGAAACTATTCTATTTATTTTAAGACAGTAAAAGCTTATTTTGCTAATAGGTCTCCAGGACAGATCAGGTGAAGTATTCTGTTCTTAACCATCCAGAAATGAGGCAACTTGTGTTCATGAAATCAAAACTCTCTCAGTCAGTTATCACTGATTTTTTTTGAACCACATGCATAGACACAATAGAGAATCAGTTGTCTGTGACAATATTAAAACTAATATAGGAAGTGAACAGCAGGAAAGGGTTAAAATATAACATCTACAGGCTGTTCTACGGATGCAGTTTTCAGTACTGAACAAAGACAGTTTTTAATGTTTGGGGATGGAGAGTGGGTGTGATTTAAATATTGTCCCTGTTGTTGGTTATCAGAGACACAACTTTAGATTCTTTAACATTAGTGTTGTCCTCCTGTTTGACCTTGTACAACCAATTCCACAGTTAGGTAAAGTTTTATGGCCCTGTTGTGTGTCAAGACCTGGACGAAGGATCCTCCTGTAATTTTGAAATTGGTTGTGTCCTTTTCAGTGATAAGCAACTCTAAGTTGTTTATGCTTAAAAACAACCTCTGAGTTTCCAAAGACTGCTGAATTTTGTAGCCCCTAGTCATTCTTTGAAGCATCTGTTTCCAATATTTCCGGAGTTAGTAAAGCTAAGAAGAAATGAGTCCTTTATTACCATCAGGTTGGCTCTCCTCCACCTCATGATATCGTGCCAACTACTTTCTGAGAGCTATTATAGGTTTCCAGTCCCTTTGGGACTCTCTTTTGTATAAGAAGTCCCTTGCAGCATAGTGTGGCTATTGGGAATGCTGGCAACAAGACCATAGGAAACCAATTTGCTAATTGTCTTTGTGTGACTGTGACACACACATCCTTACTTCCTGGCACATTAGGGCAATGCCCCCTCATTCTGACCAAATGTTTTCTATGCTAAATTCTCTGACTCCACTGTGAAAATCAGGGATTCTAGCCTTGACTTTGGACACAGAATGAACTTCTCCACATTTATTATGAAATAGTAGGACTTTTAGTAAGAGAACAGTTGCATTCACAGGTAATTCTAGACCATTCACTGAATTTGCAACAACTTAAAGTATATCAGTAGCACCTTCCGAACTCACAACAGAAGCTGTATAGTTTCCCTCATTACTATAATAAAAGTGATTTGGTTATAAGCACCCCAATCAACTGGGGTTGTATCTTCTGCTGTTGGTGTACTATTCAGTTCTTCTTCAAGTAGTGTCCCTATGGGAGCTCCACTTCCCATTAGACCCATAGGAACATACATCTCCGAGAACTCCAGTTACTGCACAAGGTGGGGAACTTCTCCTTGCTTGTACAAATTAAGAATCTCTTGAAAGTTCAGAGCAGGGACTCTGTCTTTCTGTTTGTGTGAATAGTGCCTTGCACTTGTGGGTGCAAGCAGAATAAATATTGAATAATAGAGACAACCTCTTACATTGGGCCCTGATTCAGGAAAGCACTAAAGAATGTGTTTAAGCACATGTTTAAGTGCTACCATGAATAGGGATAAGACACGTATTGCAACTCTGCAATATTGTTGGGGCCCATGTTATAGTAAGTTTATGAGAAGCTTACGTATCACTGTGAGCCAGGGATTGAATGCATTTGATGATTTCTGAAACAGAACATCTAGAGAACTATTGCTTTTCCTTTACTTTTGAAATTCTACAGTTTTTTTCTTTGTTTTGAATTTGATCAAATTAAGTCCACCTCGTTGGATAGTTAAAAGTCCTGACAAGCTCACTGGTCCCAGCTCAACAAAAAGTTGACCCCTTTTAAATTTCCTTTTGACTGAGTTTTTCAGTTTGCAGTTACACATAATGCGGGTAGATTAGCAAACATTGCCTCAGTTCATCAATTTGTTGTTATTAAAAGTCTCAGTCCTACCCTCTGAAATACTACTATACTACACTACATTGCCTATTCATCTTTTAAAAAAATGCCTATGTATGTGCAGCTGTCTGAGATTGTTCATTTGGCAGTGTGTGCAGTATAATGAAGTGTGGGGCTGATCCCTACCAGATTCACAAATGCAGACTAGTCCTGTATTCTCTCCATTCTTGCAGCAATCAGAAATAAAATGATGGTTCAGCAATAGAGCTGTGCTGCATTGGAAGCATCACCTACATACATGAGTAGTGCAAAAGCACTTGTTTCTGATGGTAACCTGACCATCAATTTACTCTAATGTCTGAAGTAGCAAGCCTTAGAATTAAAACACTTCTTTTTCCAAAGGTAGTGAACTTTTTATGAAAACTAAATTTTATAAATCTCTCTGTGTCAGTCAGATCATCTTTCTTGTGAGAAAATTTCAACTTTTCAGTTACATTAATTTTACATTACAGTTCATTTACATTACAGCTTCACATTAATTGCATTAGTCTGGCTACATAATCACACAGTATGTCATTAATGGTAGCACCATGGCAGGTGTCCCCCTAGAACTCAATCTTGCAGATTTCTTTTCTGCTGAGCAAATGTTAGTGCCCTGGTGTGCAGATATGAGCCTGATCCTGCAAAGACTTGCACATACTGGCTTAACTTTATGCACTATGAACACTCCCCCTGAAGGCAATGTTAATGCTAACAGTGAGTAAAACTAAGTATGAGAATAAGTGAGGTCTAAATCCCACTCTTTGAACTTCGTTTATCAAAATCAGATCCTTAGTATATACTAAAAAGTGTCCAGACACTGACCAGACCAGATACTGAAATGTGAATTTTTGCTGAGTAACTAGGGCCAAATATACTTTAAATTGACTCTCTTTTTCCGTTATTATTTAGCTATCATCTGGTTAAACCATGGGAATGTAGTGTAGGTTATTCCTTAGACCATGAGCATCTCGGAGAAGGGACCAAGTCAGTGTTTAGAAAGCACGTAGTACACAGTGAGTACTACTGTTAACTAAATAAGAATAATTATTAATGGTGTGACTAATACACTTGCAAGGCATTCTATTGCTTTGTAAAATACTTCATAGAGCAAGCAGCTTTGCTTAAATGTGAATTTTGAGATCAGATTAAAAAAAAATCCGTATTAAATGTCCCCTGCACTAGCTTGTGGATAGGTAGAAAGCAGGAGGGAACTTCAAATGCATGTATTCATATTTACTTGCCTTTAAGCCTGCAGCACTTCTCGTTTATCAAAATACATTATCATAGACTATTACTGATACCGGGGTGGTGCTAGCCTCTTCCCAGTGGGGGGCGGAGATGGGCTAGAGAGAAAATTGGGGGTGAGGGCTGCGCTACACATTTTGTGGGCACACATTTATTTATTTTTTTTAACAGTAGGGAGGCATGGAATGTATTCTGGTGGGGGGGGTGAACTGCCCAGCTCTGAAGGCAGAGTGGAGAGTGGTGGCTGCTCACTGGCCGCCCAGCTCTGAAGGCAGTCCTGCCTTCAGCAGCACTGGAGAATAGTGGCAATACCTAACCTGACACCCTTTCTTGTCCATAATGTTTGACCTCTGTGCTGAAATGGGTGTACCTGGGGAGGGGGACTAAAGCAAATTTTGGGGTGACTATATCCCCCACAAGCCCTCCCCTAGGGTCGCCCCTGACTGATACCAATCAATGGTTGTATGACACTTCTAGTACGAGTGGCATTGTGATGTCCCAGAAATTTAAAACTTCTCCCCCCCACCCCGATTAGCAGGTGGTCTCCGTATGTAAATATGTGCTTACCTGAAAACGTGCAATCTAGCTTTCCAAACTGAAGGCTCTGTTCTTTCAGCACATGGTCATTTATGCATGTAACTTCCTCCGCTACTAGCAGAGGTTATGCATGTACGTCCTGCACATATTAAGAAGATAATACATCCCATAAGAGTGCCAGATTTACTGAGCCACTTGTAAGATACCCTGTAAAATTGGGAGAATTTACCTATTCTGAAGGTTGTTCACCTGTTATCTGCCATTGTAACAAATATTCCAGTTAAAAATATTACAGGGCCAGATCCTTGATTCCACTCTCATAGCACAAAATAGTTTTAAAGCTAGTTGAACTGACCACTGAGGATTCCCCCTGCAGAGGGAAATCCTCTGCTGGCACAGAGTTGCCAAAACAGCCTCTGTACCATCTGCCTTCAAGCCCTAGTGTATCGGCTGGAGCTGAAGCAAAAGGGATACGTCTAGGGCAGCGGTTCCCAAAATTGTTCCGCCGCTTGTGCAGGGAAAGCCCCTGGCAGGCCGCGCCGGTTTCTTTACCTGCCGCGTCCACAGGTTTGGCTGATCGCGGCTCCCACTGGCTGCGGTTCGCTGCTCCAGGCCAATGGGAGCTGCTGGAACAAGTGGCGGAACAAGTTTGGGAACCACTGGACTAAGGCATCCCTGATGGACTGCAAGGAAGTTCCTTAGGAGCCATAGGCAGCCAACATACAATAAAAACAGTTTTTTTCACTGCTATAACTTTTTGCCTGGGACCAATGACTGTGAAAATCAAAATCCTGTGGTTGGAAAGGCATCTTTGCCATCCCCCACGTTTCCTATCTTGTACTGACAGCTAGGCTGGATGAATTCATTCCACAAAATATATACAGTATTTTGTATGTGTTGGACCGTGGGCACCGATTCCATGGTGCTCCAGGGCTCAAGCACCCTCAGCACCCGCAGGGCCAGATTAATCTTTTGTGGGTCTCTGCCCCCTGAGGCCCCACCCATCATTCCACCCTGTGACCCTGCTCCCTGTTCAGGCACTTCCCCCGAGGCCCTGCCTGCCACTCACACAGGAGGGGAGGGGGCAGAGAGGAGCACCCCACCCCAGCAAAACCAAAAGTCAGCACCTGTGTATTGGACTGTCAGAATGCAAATGAATATGTTTTTTAGATCAATAAATGAACTATTGGAAAAAACTGGCAAGCACATTCCATACGTTGTTGAGGCAATGATATCATACAGAATACATATAAGTATCACTGAGTTCTCAAAACACATTGATTAATCAATAACTATTCACTGTATTGGCAAATAACTTAACATTAAGCACATATTTAAGAGCTATCCTGAAAAGGGATGGTGTTAAGTATGTCCTTACATACGGTACTGAATCAGGGCCTATCAAATTACAGTTAATTTACACCTAGTTATTTAATATGGAATTTATATTATTCAAATTGGTCTCATTTTAAGATGGTGAGTGAATACAAACGTGTTATCCTTCAGATCACAGTTTAAATTGTTAAAAATTAGAAGTTATATCAAAACTGTTTTTTACATTGTTAGATTATTCAATAGGAAATCCCAGAACAACTAGCCTTTTATTGTTGCAGCGTGGTAACAAATAAATAGAAACATACTAATTTTGAGATCACAAAATGTAAATACAAAAGATCACTAAAAGACTAAATCAAAATTGTCTTCTACTCCAATCCTATTTCTATTCAACCAGATTATTCAAAAACAAAATTTGTAAAATTATTTGTTGGTAGGCAAATGCAAATATACTAGGTTCTATATCACAGAGTTTCAAACTGAAAAACCTAATTTTAGTAAAAGTGATTTCATTCAAATTCTGGTGAAATCAAAATAAGTTACTGATCTTCTTCTAAATCATCCAACATTTCATCAACATACTAATTTAACCCTCTTTTTTCCCCCTAAATTGACTATTCAGAGTTTTTCCTGCGTTTGTCATAGTATTAGAAAAGATATTTCTTAGCATCCTTGACAAGGTGAAATATAATAGGAAGAAGATGTGAAACAGCAAAGCCTACTGTAGAACCTTCTTCATGCAATATCAGATATTTGTTCATTCTAGCCCAAGTAGGTCTAGTTATAACTGGAAATATATATTTTTATGATAGTAATGAATCTTTTATTTGGATCTCTAAACCACTGACTTCAATCTCTTATAATCTAAAGAATACCCAGTGACTGAGTTTGAGACACAAGGTTAGAACCAGGGAAAAGTACAGTAGTAATGTGAGAAATGTGTAAGTAATCCAGAAATATTTCTAAAAGTTTATTTAGGGATTAAATTTATCCACAGATATAGAATTGAAAACTAATGAGGGAAATATACCTAAATTAGAAAAGGAGTACTTGTGGCACCTTAGAGACTAACAAATTTATTTGAGCATAAGCTTTTGTGAGCTACAGCTCATCGGATGCATGTTCAGTGAAATATCTAAAGCTTATGCTCAAATAAATTTGTTAGTCTCTAAGGTGCCACAAGTACTCCTTTTTCTTTTTTGCGGATACAGACTAAGACGGCTGCTACTCTGAAACATACCTAAATTAGTTTAGTCTACTGGCCTGGAAAACAAAGATTCTGAAATTATTTACTGAAGGAAAGATTTTTTGTAAATCCTCAGTTTTTCAAAAGGCCAATGAGTTGCACTTTTTGAATTTGGGCCCAATCCTGTAAACAGTTATGCATTGGTATAACTTTACTCATATTAGCAGCCACACAACGATAAAATTACTTTTAACTTATTTGAAAGATAGCTTGCAATGGAGTAGATTTTCTTATGCTATTAAATAATCTTCTATTTCTGTGTTTTTCTCTAGATGGAAGATTTTATTTGTAAGTAAGCCAAATAATGGCTTAACAGCCATCAAAGAAAACAGAAAGGGGCACTTGAGGGCAAGGTGTAGTTTCCGAATTGTTGTAAATAACAATGAAAGTGACACATTCTAACAAAATGAAATACAAAATTAGGCTAACTTTGCACTGCTAACTCCCAAAGTTTTAATAATTATAAAGACGTAAAAGGCAAGTTAGACTCCTGATCCTCTCCAACCCCCAATGTCGGCAGATACACAATATATTGGAGGTTGTCCACTAAGATGTAAAGTGAAAGAGGCATTTAATCATCCCACTTGCTATTTTACATAAATACATAAAAAAGATACTGTACCAAGCTAAAAGCCCATGCATTTGACCCTTCACAGAATAAAGGAAAATCTAGGCTTCTCTGTGGCCTTATATTGTTTGAGTTTAATGGTGAAATTAGCACTGAAGTAATGCAAATGTATTGTGTATTATATAAGGTTGCACCTTAATATACGACTGAGAGAGAGAACGTTAACTCGTGGAAGTATGGTGTCGATGACACAAGATTACACTAGCAGCGATGATGGGTTATAATTTGACAGACAGTACTGAAAGCCTAAAGATCATATAATAATAGTACAGTATTTACTGCATCTACAGTGATTTACATTTTCAAAGTGCAGTACAAACATGAACTGATTTATATGAATAGCTAGTGCCTTATGAATCTTAACTTCTTTTAAATGTATTTTATTTTATTACGGAAACTTATACAAAGGGAAAAGGCAATAATTACATTATTCCTTTCATAGTTATGGTTTATTCACTAGTCGTTTATCTTTGGAGAGCTGGGTAAAATTCAAGCTTTGATTTTAAGCTTAGGAACATCCCAAGGAATATCATATAACAAAACTACTGTATCACACAGTTTCCATTCAATGAAAGACTCAGACAGCAGAGGTGATGCAGTCCAAACCTGAGGTGCATTGGCAGAGCGTTAATATTTTGTCCTCACTGAAGAGAAAATACTGGAAATCAGCATACAGCTCAAGCAGCCAAGCTGTGCGCTGGGGTTCTCTTTCCTCCACAGGCCACAGAACAGCTAAGGACCTGTGTTATGGCCCCTACTGCAGGCCGTGAGGTGGCAGAAACTCCCAGCATTCTTGAACCTGCTCTGCTAAGGCAGATCCACAGCATAGCACCTCACTTCTTCCCTGGTGCAACACCAAAGAACCATTGTCCAGTAGTACACAGGAAGCTCCCACAGAGCAAGGCTGTATGGTATGGAGGGGCATTAGAATGCAAGGTTTATTTTCATTGTATAGAGTGAAGTTGATATACTAGTATTCACTTACATCAGGTTTGAATTTGGCTGTGAGGTCTGGAGGAGGGTGTCAATGAAAGTAAATGTTGCCCCTCAAAATTCTGATTGCCAAATTCTGAAAAATAAATACAATATACTTCAAAGTAACATTTTGTTTCTTTACACACATGGCGCTCTATTACATACATAGTGTGTGCATGAGTATAAATGGACAAAAAGTTACCTTGAAGTGTTAAGTTTTCTGTGATTTTGTATACAACGTCTAAACAATGAGATTCTAGTTATCAAAAAATAACAAAGTTGTAACTGATTTCATGAATATTCAGCAAGCAAATAATCTTAGATTTTTATAGTACCTTTATCCTGAAAAGTCCCAAACCATACTACAAATTTAAAGTCCAGTTACATTAAGAAAAGTGAGTCTGTAAAAATGATAACACCTTGCTCAGTAGATCTGCCCATTCTCTCTGGGTATTCAGTCCTATCGTCTTGCTTCAGTGACAAAAATGAGTTCCTAAAATTTTTCACTCCTCTTAGTCTCCAAGAACTAATTGCTTTGGGAAATTGAGCCGTATTCTGTTCTGGTTCACACAGATTTGTCACTTACTGTACCAATGCTTTATAACTGGTCATGATACATGAGCTAGAAAAAGAACCCAGTTTGACTTTCAGATTATAGGTAGTTCACACCCATGGCAATGAAAAAATACCCTCTCTTTACCAGTAACCGGGGCAAATTTGATGTAGAACAGACAATAAATATTACACTCCACTATGACACTTTCACAAAACCATTTTCAGAGAAAAATTGCACTTTAATAGTATATGGCTGAAATTTGGCTTCTTCTCGGTAAAATACAGCTCACGGTAACATTATGCAATTAGAGATGGGCAGAGATGGCTTTGTCCAGAGCTATATAGCATTAGTTTCAGGCACATATGTAAGTAGAGCTGGTTAGGTATTTTCTGACAAAATGTTTTTTCTCAGAAGTGAACTTTTCATGGGAATTTACCAGTTTCAATGAAACTTTTGTCAGGAAAGCTTTCTTAGCTCCGGGAAAGAACTGAGGGGAAAAGACCCTATCCCAGAATAGGCAAGGCACCCATCTAGAATGTGGAAGACCCAGGTTCATCCCCCTGGGCTGAATCAAGCACAGCTGGGAGCTGATTCAGCTTGACTCTGCCCAGGGAGTTGAACCTGGTCTCGTGCATCCGAGGTGAGTGCCCTAACCACAGGACTACTTGTTCTTTTTTTTTCCCCCGGGGGAGGGGATTGATCACTCTCTCACACTCTGGGGTTGGGGGGGAGGAAGGGAAGAACTTTAAGAGATCTCCAGTTTATCCTAATGCAAAAAGGGGAAAAAATGAAATCTCTAAAGTTTTCATGAGATAGGAAAACCATTTCCCACCCATCTCTGTGTGTGAACCTGAATGATAGTTTGGATTTAATGCTGGCAAGATCTCTTGTGATGTGTTTGACCATTAAGATGGAAATCTCATGAGATCAGCTACTTATGTAGAATTTCTGCCTTCTTGAATGGCAAAAACCTGATTTTTACTGCCAAAGTGGAAAATAGGCCCCTTCTAGTTATTTGTCCAACTTGGAGTAATTATTTTGGGAGCAGATCCATACCCAGGGATGCTAAATAACTTTCTTCCCCCAAAATTTAAAGGGGGTTGGACTGTTTGGCCCATGTCTACATTCAGCAGTTTACAACAGGGAGTGGAGAAGCATTTGAAACTTCACGGGGAATACAGTCAGGCAGAATTTAGTTACCCACTTCAGAATTTTAATTGGAATTCTTTGTCTTTGCATACTATTGGCCAGATCCTGAGTTAGTGTAAATCACTGAAGTCAATAGAATTATGCCAGTTTACACTAGCTGAAGATCTGCTCCTATATACATAAAACAATGCCTCTGTGTTTAAAATATTGTATGTATTTCATGGGGGAAAATTATTTATTTTTGCATTTTCAAACCAACACCAGGCCCATCCGTTAAAAATGACTTAACTATGTCCCTTTCTGTAGGATACGTGATGCCTCCCCCTTCATATAATGCCATGCATGCAATAACATAAAAAGACTTTGAAGTTCTAACTTGATCAAGGAATATAGAACACCTCTTCTTATAAAATGATAAATCTAAGAGCATATGTGCCTGCTCCCATAAGATAATGCAGGGGAGGATCTGCCCCTAATTGTATACTGAGCCAATTGGATTGTAGATATTGTCATAAGGCACATTTTTGTTTGCAATAGAGAGCTTAAACTTTCTGTCCTTTCAGCAACTGCTCCAGCCTGCTTTAGGCAGAGAATGGAACACTGGCTTGGTTCCAACAACTTAAAAGGAGCTGATGCCTATACAAATCTGCATAATGGCGGTCTTAATCATTAGTAGTTTTGATATTTTTCCATTTCTCATGTAATGATTTATAATGAAGTGAAATGAACTGGATGGTTCACTGGTAACTTGAATACTGATTAACTGGAGACTTTCGCCAGTTTGTGACCACTTCAAATGCTTCTAGGTTTCATTTGTTTGTGTTTTTGTTTGGCAGTGAGACATCATGTTGTATGAAATCACACACACAACATAACATGAATTTTAAGTCCTTTTCTCTTTTCCTTTTGCACCAATGATTCAAGCATCCAAATATACAGTAGGCTCTCCCTCTCAGACATCAGTGCTACTCAACTATGCTAAGAGGGTTTTGATCTCCCTGAAGTAGGGATTCAGAATATTAAGCAATTCAGAGTGAGATTTATAAGGATTGTGCTTGCCCCATCATTTTCTCACTTCTTTTTCCTCAGTTTTGCTTCAGTGGATAGAAAATGAGCTGTTTGTTTTAAGTAAAGCACATATTGTTTAGGTTGTTCAGATTTTTGCTAGCTAATCTATGAATAACTTATTAAGAACTGGATATTATACCTTCCGGAGTTATAAATATAGCTGTGTCCCAGCGGCTAGGGCACTTGACCTGATGTGAAATTCTGGCCCTACTGATGTCAACTGCAGTTTTCCCATTGATTTGAATGGGGTCAGGATTTCATCACAGGTTCTGTTCCTGGCTCTGTCATTGGCCTGACAGCTGAACTTGGGCAAGTCATTACAACTCTCTGTTGTAATTACATTTCTCTTTCTATAAAATTGAGGGAATGCTTGGAAATTTACAGGTAAAAAGTGCTGTAGGAGAGCATAGTAGAATTATTATATTTTTTTATTTTTTAGAGATGGACCAAAGATATAAAGTTGATATCAAAATTGGGGGTGTTCAGATCCTGTGTTTTAGTTTGGATCTGTCTCTTGATACAACACACTGTAACCTGGTATAAAGCAAATTATTCTGAAATAATACTACTACTCTGAAAGAAATACTCTGGGTGGTAAATTGGAGTCCTGCTGTCACTTTCTATGGGACAGCCTGTCCCTGGCCTTTCTTTGGGTCTAGGGTAAGGAGCAAGTAGCCTCCACTGGCAAGGGTCAGGTACAAGAATGATGGCAGTCCCTGCACTTGTGGGAGTTTGGGAGCTGTTGCCTAGGTGTGCCCATAGAGGAGGGAACTTCTGGAGTTAGATGGACCTAGAGATGGGAGTGGGCTGCACCATCTTACAGAAATAGTGCAGCCTCTGTGTGCCTTTTGCCCAAGAGGGAAATGGGTTTTGCTTCCTAAGGCACAGAGTATCTCCTAGAGTTCTCACTAGGATAATGTAGCTCCACATCACCCCAAAAGCAAGTGTAAATCTTAAAGGCACCGTCCAACTGACAGCAAGTATCCAATGTGAAAATGAGCATGAAGGGGAGAAAACCAGTGTTTCCAATGAAAGCAGAAGGCATTATAGTGCTCATGCTCACACTTCCCAAAAGATTTTGGAGGCAACACAAAAGAGCATGTCACAAAATCCTTTGTGTGGAGGCTTATCATGAGGTAATATTCCTCCAAATTACTTTGTTTCTCTTTAAAGGGAAGCTGTCAGGCATAATACAAGCAGGGATTTTAACTTGAGATTCTTATAAAACATTTCTGAATAAATTTGAGCAAGGACTGTCCTTGATCCGGTCTTGTATCCAGGCTTGGTGAGAACAAGAAGGTTCTAGAAATTGTAGGACAGGTCAGCTTCTAATGTGGTCCTTGTTGCAAGACTGGGTGAGTTCTATTTACCAGGAATTATACTGGAAGCTGTTATATGGGTGGCCTTTACGGGTCGACAGTCAAAAGAATGCCTGTCTTGTCTTGAGTGTCAGGATCATGAAGGTTATTGCACCCGGAAATTAGGTTGGGAGTTGTGGGAGATCAGGGGGGATACACAGCTAGGTGGAGCATCCTTGGGGAGAATGTGAGGATTCCAGCAAGCACAAGGGACTGGTAATTGTCCTAAACAGGAGTAATTGGGAGCATTTGGGCCATTAGTTGGCAAAACCCATATAATGTGGAACCTCACCATGCCTAACATTTGGGTTCTGAAACAGAATTCTGAGTATCACAATATGCAGGGTATGCACTGGTGGGGAATTTTAGCTCTGGCACTTTAGTCCTTCCTCCACATTTCAGGAAAGATGTGGACAAATTGGAGAAAGTACAGAGAAGAGCAACAGAAATGATTAAATGTCTAGAAAACATGACCTATGAGGAAAGATTGGAAAAAAAAAAGGGGGGGGGTTGTTTAGTCTGGAGAAGAGAAGACTGAGAGAGGACATGATAAGAGTTTTCAAGTACATAAAGGTTGTTACCAGGAGGAGGGAGGAAAAAACTGTTCTCCTTAACATCTGAGGATAGGACAAGAAGCAATGGGATTAAATTGCAGCAAGGGCAGTTTAGGTTGGACATTAGGAAAAACGTCCTGTCAGGGTGGTTAAGCACTGGAATAAACTGCCAGGGAGGCTGTGGGATCTCCATCATTGGAGATTTTTAAAAGTAGGTTAGACAAACACCTGTCAGGGATAGTCTAGATCAGTGGTCTCCAGGGGGTGTGCAAGACAATCGATTTGGGGGGCGCAGCAGGAGGAGCACCGCCGGAGTGGGGGAGGTAGCGGGGGCGGCCCTGAGTCCTCCGGCCCGTGGAGGAGCAGGGGCAGCCGTGCAGCCAGCTGCTGGAAAGAAGCAGCACTTTCCCCTTCAAAGCCAGCCGGAGAGAAGCGGCACTTTGAAGGGGAAAGCACCGCTTCCCTCCAGCCGCTGGCTGTGCAGCTGCCCCTGCTCCTTCTGAGTCCTCTGGCCCATGCTCACAAGGCCACATTCCAAAAGGGGCTTTAGAGCCGCAGGTCAGGGACTCGGGGCCTCCTTAGCCCAGGGCCCTGAAGCCCCTGCGTTCCGGTGGGCCTGCCTTGCGGTGGGGCAGCGCCCAGAATCATGGCCATGGGGGTGGTGCTGCGCTGCATAGAGCCCCCTGCACCAAACAGGAGCTGCCCCAGGTAAGTGCTCTGCACCTCCTGCCTGCCCCAGCCCTGAGCCTCCTCCCGCACCCCCACCCTGAGCGCCCTCCCACACCCTAACTCCCTCCCAGACCCCTCACCCTCACCCTGAGCGCCCGCTATATCACAAAGTGTTAAACCAAGATTTTCAAAAATAATAAAGCATATTCAATCACATTGCTCTCACTACAAATATTATTATTAATAATTCTTTTTAGTGAGAGCAAAAAGGGTTTTTGTACCTTTCATAAAATTAAAAATTGTTTTAAAAATATTGTTTGTTTCATCTTTATCTCTGTTTTTTAATTTCTATTTTTGTGTGTGTTTTATAATTTACACAATATATTAGTACAGTAGTACATGTATATAATTTATACATAAATAAATATACATATATTGGGGGTGCGTGCTCAAAACATTTTTACTG
Organism: Lepidochelys kempii; assembly: GCF_965140285.1. Lineage (NCBI taxonomy): Eukaryota > Metazoa > Chordata > Testudines > Cheloniidae > Lepidochelys > Lepidochelys kempii. The sequence continues at coordinate 184,611,494 of NC_136380.1, forward strand.
ATAGGGGTGCGTGATCAAAAAAGTTTGGAGACCACTGGTCTAGATAATACTAGACTAGGTCCCTCACCAAAGGCTCTTACGTAAATTAAGTTGTCATGGGATCAGAGGGAAGATCCTTGTAGGGATTGAGAACTGGTTAAAAGCCAGGGAACAAAGGGTAGGAATAAATGGTAAGTTTTCAGAATGGAGAGGGGTAACTAGTGGTGTTCCCCAAGGGTCAGTCCTAGGACCAATCCTATTCAACTTATTCATAAATGATCTGGAGAAACGGGTAAACAGTGAGGTGGCAAAGTTTGCAGATGATACTAAACTGCTCAAGATCATTAAGACCAAAGCAAACTGTGAAGAACTTCAAAAAGATCTCACAAAACTAAGTGATTGGGCAACAAAATGGCAAATGAAATTTTATGTGGATAAACGTAAAGTAATGCACATTGGAAAAAATAACCCCAAGTATACACAGAGTATGATGGGGGCTAATTTAGCTACAGCTAATCAGGAGAAAGATCTTGGAGTCATCGTGGATAGTTCTCTGAAGACGTCTACATAGTGTGCAGCAGCAGTCAAAAAAGCAAACGGGATGTTAGGAATCATTAAAAAAGGGATAGAGAATAAGATGGAGAATATCTTATTGCCCTTACATAAATCCATGATATGCCCACATCTTGAATACTGTGTACAGATGTGGTCCCCTCATCTCAAAAAAGATATACTGGCATTAGAAACAGTTCAGAAAAGAGCAACTAAAGTGATTAGGGGTTTGGAATGGGTCCCATATGAGGAGAGATTAAAGAGGCTAGGACTTTTCAGCTTGGAAAAGAGGAGACTAAGGGGGGATATGATAGAGGTATATAAAATCATGAGTGGTGTGGAGAAAGTGAATAAGGAAAAGTTATTTACTTGTTCCCATAATATAAGAACTAGGGGACATCAAGTGAAATTAATGGGCAGCGGGTTTAAAACAAATAAAAGGAAGTTCTTCTTCACACAGCGCACAGTCAATCTGTGGAACTCCTTGCCTGAGGAGGTTGTGAAGGCTAGGACTATAACAGGGTTTAAAAGAGAACTGGGTAAATTCATGGAGGTTAAGTCCATTAATGGCTATTAGCCAGGATGGGTAAGGAATGGTGTCCCTAGCCTCTGTTTGTCAGAGTGTGGAGATGGACGGCAGGAGAGAGATCACTAGATCATTACCTGTTAGGTTCACTCCCTCTGGGGCACCTGGCATTGGCCACTGTCGACAGGATACTGGGCTGGATGGACCTTTGGTCTGACCCAGTATGGCCATTCTTCTATTCTTAGTCCTGCCATAAGTGCTGGAGACTGGACTAGATGACTCTCAAGGTCCCTTCAAGGCCTACATTTCTATGATTCTGCTGAAAGCATCTCTGATAGCTTCTTTTTAACTGCCTGTTAGGGGGAAAAGCAGCATTCAGGGGAAAAATAAGGCCCCAATCAGATTACAACTCCAACATGCATTCTCACTGATTTACCTGAAGATGGGAAGGAATACAAACTTTCCTAATAAAAACAAGCATCATTCATTTTAATTGATTAGTTATTTAGGAAACATCTGCAAATGTTCCTCTTCTCCTCTTCTCTACATAGAAAGAATAAACATATGCAGCACTTTTCTCGATTTAGTTGGTTTGTTCCACAGACATCTATGCACAATGAATCTCTCTGCTGTGTTTAGAGGGTTCTCTGATGCAGTGAATGCCACAAATCAGAGAGCATGCAAGTGATTCCATAGTTTAATGTTTATGCACAAAAATGTACAAAAAGAAAAACAGAAAGAATGAGGCTTGCTTTTATTTCTTTTTCCCCTCTTTCCTCTCTCGCTAATCTGTGCAATTCTTTAAAAATGTTTTAGATCATTTTATTTATATTGTCTGTGTATCAAAATTGTTAATGAGATGAGGATGCTCCAATGAGGAATATGGCTTTGCTTTTACTAGTACTGCAACCACCAGCACATCTATTTCATTATAATTGATTTTCAAGTTTATTTAAAATGTTTCATGAGGCATAACCTCGTGTTTTCAGGTGTGTCCTGGGGATAATGGGTTCCTGTGCAGTTTAGGTATAAAAACTGCTATTAAAATATTAGCACTAAAATAACTATCCCTAAACATGTTGAAAATGGAGTTTGATTTTTTGATTTAAAAGAACAAAAGGTCATCTAGTCCTACCCCCTGCTCAAAGCAGGACCAATCCCCAACTAAATCATCAAATACACTCAGAGCTCATTATATTAGCGCTGCAGTAATTATCAACCCTTTTATGTCTCACGTCTTCCTTGAAGCTCTTTGGAAGGATATTTTGTTTTTGATGCACAGCTGCTTATTTCATGCTGATGCTGCTCCTGTTACTCATAAAGGAATTTGTTATTTCAGTGTTGTTATTGGCTACGAAAAGTAACTACAGCTGCCATTTTTTATATTTTCACAAAGCCTTTAGAAAGAGCATGCTAGACATCTCAAATGATTTTATGCAATACTGTGCATAATATGCAATTCAATATTTCTTCTTTAAGCAGCACTAAGAAAAACAGCTCTCTGTATATGCCATGGCTCCTTTGTATGTTGCTGAAACTTTAAAGGGCCAGATTCTGGTATCCTTATTCACACTGAGTAGTAATTTACTCCTCAAATAATCCCACTGAACTATTTGAGGAGTATGGTATTAGTCTGTGTGGATAAGGATGTTAAAATGTGGCCCAAAATGATTGCTAAGAATACATGTCAAAAAGGAGGGGCGGGGGGTGAGTGTAGAATAGGGTTTGTTTCTTAATGTTTTGTTTTACATATTTTACCCAAGGGCAGTTTAAATGGGGATTTTAATAACAGCTCATTATAAAACTTGTCTGATTGCTAAAAGGTCATTAGTCCATTCAAATGCATTATGTAAAACAAGTTACAAATGGAAATCATTCTGCCTAAGGATTCCTATACTTGGGCATTGGAGTTCCATAGGTGTTAGGAATGAAGGTTGATCTTCATGGCTGGGCTAGAGAACACTGTTTCTAGCATTCAGCTCCACACTGCACTTGCATGGATGAATTCCATTAAAGGTTTATGGCCTTGATTCAGGAAAGCCTCCTTAGTATGTACATACTAACTTTGAGCACACTAAAGTTAAGAAGGAACATATATATTTGGTTAAAGTTAAGCACTTGCTTAAGTGCTTTCCAATTTGGGCCTATATTTGGAAGAGCTGCATGCATCTTCAGTCAGGTCAGGTGGACTCCACTGACTAAGTGAAAGTCGCAGATGGTATCAATACCCATGGGGAAAGAATCTCTGTCTTCCCAAAATACAGAGACTCTTAATAGTATCTTTTTTTTAAAGCTGTTTTAAATATCTGAAATAGGCACATGGTCAGAGGGAGAAGAGGAGCACAGCCCCACATACTGAAACATAACAAACTTGCACAAATTTTGAATAGTTCTCCCAGATGGGATCAAACATGTCATTAATAAGTCACATGCTCAAGAGAGCAGTTATCCTGGTCTTTACGGATGCAGCTCTTCATGGACATAATGAAGCTGGCCAAAATGTTTCCGTTGCTTGGTTGAGTTTTCTGCAGCATAGTTCAAAATGGGTGTGGGCAGATTAGCCATTTTTTCTCTGTTTCTATAGAATGAAAGGACAAGACCTTTTCTGCTGAATAAGGCTTGCAGTATTTATCAGACTATTCCCAGGCAGGTAAATAAGGTTTGAAAAGCACATGTTGTTTCAGAGGACAGCTGTATTATGGCTGGGACAGACTTTAAACATCTATTAGGCAATGTAATATATGTTTAAACTGTGCTTTGTAACAATATATTGCAGATTTTTTCTTAACAATTGGGAAATAAATCGTGCAAGGTAGTGGCTTAAAAATACTTCTTAATGAATTTCTGATGCACTACTCCCTTTCATGTTCCCATAAAAATGTTAACTATTTAAAAAATTAGTTAATGAACTATAAATTCCTGCAATAAAAGCATAAAATGGAATTGTTTAAACTGAATAATTGTAAACATGTGACAAATGTTCCCTATCAAATACATTCAAATGTGCCTAAAAAATTATTTTCTGATCAATTGCAGTATCAAAATTATACACCTACAAACGCTAGACAGAGCCTAATTACATTCGTCGGGGGGTTGTTGTTGTTTTTTTTTTTTTTTGAGTCCCCAGTTTGACTGAACATTAACTCAGGAATCAAATTGAGTTGCACAAAAAATTATGAAACATTTTAGCAATGCTGTATCATTTATATGTGATGTGTTATACTCTTAAATCCTACATATTTCTAAAGTTGGAAATATCAACAAAGCATTGTATTCAAATCTACCAAACTGAAAATAGTTCAGTGTGTCTTGCTAAGAGTGTTGTGATTAGACTAACAAAATAAAATGCTGGCTATAAAATAAGCATTTCAGTCCCATATAAGGCCAGATGACACCTTGGTCAGCATGCAGAAAGTACCTTCTTCCCATACATAAAAGAGATGTGAAGCCACTATAGACCCCAGGGATAACACTCCATAGGCCACAGGAGCCATGTGTCAGGGATGGCTATGGCCATCTACCACATTCATCACCGGCGTATATACCACACTTAGTTATACCACACTCATCACCGGCGTAGCCAAGTGCCTTACAACATTAAATAGAATCATCCACGGGATCTCATGGAGCCAGGGAGAGTGCTAGGATTAGTGATAACAGTATTATCTGACCTCCAAGGAATCCACCAGACAGTTAAAATTTCAGATAGTACTTGTGTGTACTTTCAAAGAAAAGTTTTGAGGCAGCTGTAGGGAGAGGGCATCTCTTGCGACAAAGCTGCCATGGACCAGCTTTGCCAGGGAACTGGGGGAGGCAGAAGACCCTGGAGACTGTGTGGAAGCATTGGTCTGATGGCATTGTGTCCAAGGAGATCTACTGAGAGTTTTCAACATCTATAGGGACCAATGAAGGTTGGGGAAGTTGAAACTGTCCCTGCTTCTACAGAATGGGAAGGAAATTCCAGGTAAGGATGCTAGCAAATTCTCCCCCCTCCAACTCTTCTCCCCCCCTCTGCCTCCCGTGATCCTTGGCAGTGACCTGACACACAGTATTTACTTGTCAGATTGTTAGATGATGGTTTTCCTGCAATATCTCCTCCCTATCAGAATCTCTGCGGTGTTTGGAACCTGCATTATACTTCGAAGATTCAGGTTTAGTTATTATTACATGAAGATAAACTACAGTGTTTTTTTTTTTATCTATGCAATGTTTTGTGGATTGACTACCAAGTATGACAAGCAGAAAAAAACAATTTATTCGGTTGGTGATTCTTACCCCCTAGCTCTGGTCAGAAATTTTACCTGTATACAATTTTCTCTGAGTACAGAAACGGATTTGAAATTAGTTGACCTACGCTGTGGAGTAAACTCAACTACATTTCAGGAAATAGGAATTTTCCAGATTGGCCAAGACAGCTATCAAACTGAAATCTTAAAAGATGAACATACGGTACATGCCACAAAATGCTGTAACCCTCCTTCTTTCTTTGGGAACCTAACCTATTGAAAACTGTACCTATGACTTGATGGAAAGTCTGTTGGAGTGATTTGAAAATCTTTGGTCTACTTGTATGTGTGTATCTAAAATAATACCTGTCAAAACATGGCATGAAAGAATCTACTCTTTCCACTATTTTGACTCTAATTTTCAACAATTTTTTTTTTAAAAGGCAAAGAAATTAAGGGAGAAGGCCCATTAGGTAATTTATTCTCTTATCTTGCTACCAAGGTCCAATCATTGACTGCCATATCATTTCTAGTGCTTTCAGTGCTTAGGTTAGTGTTTGGTATTAATTCAAGTTGGAGACTAACTGAGGATTTTTGTTTTCTTGGCAGCCTGAATCCTACAGTAATGATATGATTGTAAAAAAACAGACAATACAGGGCACTTTTAATAACGTGTGCTTAAATCCATTGCAGGGGCCTCAGGTACTGGTGTACCCTGGTCCCTCCATTCTATGCCTATAGCACACAATAGTTCAGTCTCCTGCTTACTGTAATAATTGTGGTTGTTGGGCTTGGTTAAGGTGCAGCTGGGTGGTGTTTAGTGGCCTAGATCATCTGGTGATCTCTTCTCGATTCAACTCTGAGTCTTGTTCCAGACATGAGACAGACAGTTGATTTAATATCAACCCAGTTTTGAGCTGTGAAGATTTTGAAACCCCACCGCAATCATATTTTCAACACACAAATCCACCTGGGCGGGGAAGGGATAGTCAGATGGTTTCCACCATCCTACTTATTCACAGAAATCCATAAACAAGGGAGAAATCCTACCCACAGCTTTCTCACACAGCTGAATGTAGCCCTTGGAGCTGGACAATTCATACATTTGCATCTCAGTTTAGTTACCACTTAGGTTATATCGGCAAATAAACCTTCAAATACTAAATTCAAAAGACCAAATACCACATATTCAGGAATTTGTGTTGAAAATATTAACCTCATCAGTGATTTTTCATTTTGTTTATTCCATAAAACTCAGCAATGTGTGTGCCACAATAATAAGGATCTGGAGTGTGTGCAATGAGATTGACTGATTATTTATTGAGAGGGGAAACAGAAGTACCAAAAACTGGATTTTTATTTCTGAGCCCCACTAAAAATCGAACCAGGTATACAAGCCCTGAAATAGTGTCTCCAGGTAACAGAAGTGAATGGACTAAATTCAGCCCAGATCTTAACTCAGCTCTTCTCAACTATGTCTCATTTTTGAGGCATATCAGTCATTTTACACCCCAAATTAACTAAGTTTCATGCTTTATATGTTGAAAATTATTGATATTAGAAATAAAAAAAATCCCAGAACTGAGGCTGCAGAAGCAGTGATTTACATGAAAGGAATTAATCTCACAGCATGTAGCTTCCCTGCATGCATAATTTTTTTAGTCACCTCACTTTTGGTTTTTCTTACACATTGTGTCCCACATTTGAGACTTTGGCAACTTCAGTTCATGATTCTGGGTGAAAGAGCACCAAATCATCTCCAGTGTAACGCCACTGAAGTTATACCAGAGTTGAATTTGGTGTTTTCTTATTTTTCATGTACAATTTGTTTTACATAAGTTCATTATCTTACACACTATGGTCCATATTTTCAGACTTATGGTTCAGATTTTAGTTGGTGTAAATTGGTGACTTCATTAGTAATATACAAATTTGTGCCAGTTGAAAATTTACCCCATATGTGCAACTACAGTACTGCACGTGCAAATGACCTGTTAGATGTCCAACAGACTGTCTGCATACACGGTTACGGAAATTTGTGTACAAAATTACCACAACTGCCTAGGTAATTATGTACATGTGCAATTTTGAAAATGTGGCCCTTTGTGGTTTCTTTATATTAGTTGTGACAATTTTTCTTGCTTGATTGTGTGGAATATAAAAATGGAATTTGCTTGTAGGACTATTCATTGAATCCTCAGCAACTGGATTCTGGATTACCTGGACTGTTGAATTTTACATTTCTAAATTGTATTGCTGCTTTTCATTCATTTAGTGGTTAAAGAAGGAACCATTTCAATGTTCCTGTGAGATTTTAGGAAATTGGTGTAACTAAATTTCAAGAAGTCTTAATTACCATTTTTTATGTTTTAACTGTAAAACATAAATCAGTAGCTCTGTACACTTGAGAAAGAGGGCTATTTTTGGAATAAGGGGAGAAAAAAATGAAGCAAGCAGAATATACTCAATCATTCTTTAAAAGATTAATGCCCTCCTTGTATTGATTTCCTGATCTCATCTTATCAGCAGTTCTAGTAACAAAATAAACCTACTTTTCAACTTTTTTCCAATTAAATAAAGCCGTTTTTACTTATTTATTTTTATTGAACCTCAGAATTGTGTAAAATAGATATCTGCTTGTTTAATGACTTTTTAAATGAAACATTTAAGTTCTTTAAATAGTTCCTCTCTGAAATATAGTGACTTTTCCTGTGATCAATCTATCTAGACATCTTAGGTATTTGTATAACCACCTCCCTCCATAGTTCTGACAATCTTTAATGAATTTATACTGATATCCCCGTTTTACAGATGGGGCACTGAGATACAGAAAGACTATGGGTATGTCTGCTCTGGAACTGGAAGCTGTAAAATCTGATAGAGCTAGCGTACTGAAATAGAAGTGTAGCCAAGGTGGTGTGAGCAGCCAGATAGGTTAACTGCCTGAATGCATACCTAGGATCTTGGACCAGATTGTACTAGGGCCATGTAGCCTGTTGTGCCACTGTGGCGTCCCTTCTACTTTTAGTACACATCAAGCTCTATCAAGAGCTAGTGTGGGTTTGTCTGCTCAAGCTGGAAATTAGACAAACCCTAGCAACTTGATCAAGCTCATGCAAGAAATTTGTGGCAGAGCAGGAAGTTGAACCTTGGTCTTCCAGGGCCCAGACTAGTACCCTAGACTCTGGATCATACTTCCTCTCTGTGATACGATCATCCAATCACAGTGACCTCATTTTTATTGGAGCATTGGATTGAAAATTGCACAGGTTCAAGGCCTAGGTCTTGATGTAAACAAACAAAAGGAATGATAGACAAACATCGCAATATGAGTGTGACATTTTATGACCTGTCTGTACTATAAACAAATGCTGAGAAAAACAGGGTTCCCACCTTTTCAATGGTATACTGCATTCATTTCTTGCCCTGACATGTTACAAAATCTCTTATGTCATTCTGATTACTATCTTATTTTTCCATCATTTCAATTCCAACATAGGTTTTGGAAAGTAATATCTTGTAAACCGCTGAAACTAGAATCCCATACTATGGCTCTGATTCAACAAAAACATGTGTTTAAGTCACTTAAACTATATGCTAAAGTGCTTTGCTGAATTGGGGGTTATATTATTTGCAAGCTTGAAATATCTGCTTTCTAGTTTTAAATGGCATAAACCTTTAAACATTAACCTCTACCTGAGGTTATACAAATTGTTGATTAGAGTGTCATAGATATTTTTGTGAGATGTCTGTAGCCAAAATTTTGTTGACACTGAAATGTCACAAATCAAACATAATGTCATGTAGAACAGTCTGGTTTTCCACAGCTAGTATCTTATTTTTAATTTTTATAGCAATTAAAATGTACAAGGTACTTTACAGACAAATATGCTCCCCTTAAAAGAGTGCAATATAAACAGACAACAAATAGATGAAGAAAGGGTAGGGGGGATAAAATAGAAGGCAAGTTATTGAACATTGAGATAAAAAAGAAACTTGTTAATTCCATTTTTGTTTGGGTTTAGCTTTTTTTTCTCTGTTTTTGGTCTATTTTGTTAATTCTTCCCTGTAGACAGGAGTAAATGATTTTACAGGCCTTTTTGAAAGAATTGTGTTTTAAGGAAGCACTAACGAGGAGAGGATGGATACATGGTGTTTTAGGTTAAAGAGAGAGGATTCTATGTATGGGAACTATAGAAGAGAAGGCACAATACAAACAATGAGTGGGAGTGGAAATGAAGGTGCAGTGAGCAAAAAAGAGACAAAAGCAGAATATTGTCAGAAACACCACTACACATGCTTACTAGACCTGTAAACTCTCCCTATCCGTTTGTCCTGGACCAATGGTTAGAGAGAAACTTGTTTTAATAACTCCATCACGAATGTGCAGCCCCTTTAAGGGCAGTAGGGTACAAAAAATTCTATCAGGCTTGACAACAAGAAGTCTAAGGGGCAAACTTCTGAAACTCCCTGACCTGCTCTGCAGATCTGAATAATATATCCTTCATTTTCTCTGTGTGTGGAATAAGTGCTGAATATGCAATAGAGATCACCTTCTATGCACGAGAAAGTCACAGTACAGATAGAGGGGGAGAATATTGCTTCTTTAAGACAGATATGACTATTTTAAGCTCCATGTTCATCTCAGAGCTATTCTAGGATAACCCCATATCAGTTATAAATCATAGGAAAGAGAAGCCCTTTTAGTTCCATATAGCCACTCTTTGAACATCCCATTCATCTTTCTTTCTCTTGAAAATGAGTTGGTTAAAAGAAGATCACTGAAATAATGAGGCAGAGATCCCCTTTTGGTCCAGCCCACTATTGCAAGAATTAGGTGTATACTATATGAAGGATAATCAGAAATGTCAGCAGTTTTCCCTCCGAACATTTTTTTTAAAAGAAAGGATAGGCCCTGATTCTGAGAAATGCTCTGGCACTGCACTTCCAGAGGACTGGGCCACAATTGTGTATGAGGATAGATTATTATTGAAAATATTTAAGTATTTGAACAGACATTCTCTCACTAACTTTTAAAAGTTTTCTTACAGTACAATATGCCTTAATGTTGTTGTGTCTTAATTCCCCTTCCCTGTCGACTTGGTATATCTTTGTCACCAGGAATACAGCTCAGATTGCTATGAGATTGAGTCTGTCTTCTTCAAATAGTTTGAGCACAATTGTTATTTAGTAAAATAAACATGACTCCATTATTTCTTCATGCCTTGTTTAACAACTTTAAGATTAGACCACATTCAGATCCTCCCAATGGGCAGTACTTAAAAAGTGAGTATTATTTCTCTCTGCCTTAGTCAAGTAATCCCAAATGTAAGTAATTTACAGGATGGCATTTGGGACTGTTACAAGAGACATTGTAATATGTCACTGGAAATCAGCTTCCCTTTGCATGTTTGATCAACAGCCAGATGGAAGCTTTTATCACATTTATTTAATCTGAAATATACATAGTAATTACACTGGACCTTTGATTGGAGCCCTTATTGCTGTCTCCAGAGAAGGTAGGAAATGAATGTCAGTGCAAACTTGTGTAGATGTGGCCCTCTTGGTAGAATTTGGATATATTACAGCTATGAGGGTTGACACAGAGATCATCAGTACTGCTGGACGTGAATGCACTCTGACAGGTTAAGAAAGAAAGAAAGAAAGAAAGCCCAGACTATATACAGCTTTTATTATTTTATGAATACACAGAAAGCTTTTAGAAAACCAAAGATCAATCTCATTCCTAGCAACTCATGACCAATCAACGGTATTAAAAGCAAACACAGCCCTCTTCTAATAACTGGATGGTATTTAACTTTAAGGCAACTGAAAAAAACAAAACCTTAAAGTTCCCAGAGGAGAATTCCATCAAGCATATCATTATTAAGTGAGGAAAATATTATTGTTTTCATTAGCACAGATATGACATAAAGAATGGGTTGTATTAAATTAAACCACAAACACAATATTAAATGAATTCAAGGTAGTTTTATTGCTTGGACAGAAACTCTATTAATGGATTTTGCTGTGTCCCAACAAATTTACACAGGATTTTATGCCCTAATAAAAATGGCTATAAAAAGAACTCAAAATGTTAATTGGGATACTTATCCTCCTAACAATAATATCACTCTTTTTTTCCTGTTCCTTTTTTGCATTACACCAAAATGACCTCCACTAATTCTACTTTTAATCACACTCATCTCAGTTAGTGAGGTAATGGTTGACCTCCACTGGATTGGTCACCAGCACCACCAACAGTGTTTTGTCAATCTCTTAGATGCACACAGATTGGAATGAAAATGAAAAACACCATTAGCTGCCAAAAGGTTAGTGGTCATCCTTTTTTGCCCTTACTCATTCTGAGTAGTACCTTACTCCATGAGTAGATCCATTGAAGCAAATAACAGAGAAAACTGCTATTAAGCATGAAGTTAGGGGTATCCTCATAGACTGGTGCTAAGTGGCTGACTTCATCAAGGGTGTTTTAACACTATTTTTGATTTATAGTTATTTTAATTTTATTAGTGAAAAATTATATGGAACTCACACAATTAATTTGCACAGTAGTTTTTTTAAAACGCTTCATGAACATGTTCAACCTATTGCCAATAGCCTTCTGGGGCAAGTAACTTCTCCTCCCAGTTTCCCCATCTGTAAAATGTTACTGACCTACTTTGTAAAGCATTTTGAGATTCACTGATGAAAAGCACTATATGAGACCTATGATGTAACAGTAGTGGCATCATACCTCATGGAACTTGCTTTTCTACTGTCTTCTTGCTCCCCTGGCCTTGTCTCTGCACTGTTTAGGTTTAAGCATTTTACGCTGCAGCTCCCACCACTGGTAACAGCCTGTCTGTATCCCTCCACTTCATGAAACTCTCCCACATCATCGCTCAACTGAAAACAGCTGTCTCCTTGCCTACACTTCTTGAACTTTTTCTACCTCAGCTAGTATTTATTATTTTAGCCCTGCAGTTGTACTAATTAACTCTGGGAAGCATTCCTGGGATGCAGTGTGTGTGAAAGACACTATAAAAAGAAGTTTTATTGAAGCATATACACAGCTTTTCCAGTACACTTACTAAAATACTGGGATTTGCTCAAGGTTACCAGTGCAACTTTCTGAACTGTTTTAAATGACCTCTTTACAGTTTTACTTTCACAGCAACCTTATTGCTGTTCATGATACATAAATCAGTTTTTAATTTGTTGCTTCTTGCATGGCACTGTTCTTAGAGCTCAGTTCATCAGATGCGTAGGCATTTAATTGCCATGGATGGTGAAAAGAGTTACACGCACACAAATGGATGGAAGGAAGAGTCAGTTGTTATTAGGTTGACTATACCAACTCCAGCTACTGCTTCTGTCCTTCCTGTCCTTTCCTGTTGGGAAGGGAAAACGAAGAGCAGGATTCCTCTCACTAAACTCATCTCTGGGGATGGAAGGGAACAAGCACCAAGGAAAAAATCCCATTTGCTAAAAGAAATTTTAATTCATCAGCCTTCCTTTTTCTAACATAACAAAATCCAGTGCATGACTTCTGTGGTCTTTCTGTTGTGGGTTTTTTGTTTGTTTTTGCTAATAGGCAAGTAACCAAATTTGAACTTGGTTATTCGGTTGCACTTTTTTTCCCCCTGGCCACGGGAGATATTAAGTATCTTGGCTCTCCAGAAAGAGAAGAAAAATTAAAGTCTATTAAAATTCTAGAAGCAGTGATAAGGGGTCATTTGCCTATTTTTTTTTGCAGACTGTGGTGTCTCATTAGAAGAACCAGCTGTTAATAGTGGAGTTCTTCAGTCAGCTATGCACCTTTTCCCCACCCTTGTACAGCCAGCAGTTATATCTGGACAAGCTACGAATATATCTTTACAATCTAAATTGACTGCAATAACCTCTACTGAAAACAGGATGGAGGCAAAAATTAATAACTTAATTCTGCAGATTTCAGTCATTTTTCTTCCAACCAAAGTCTCAAATAGTAAGTGGCTCTGTTGAAGGGTTCAAATCCAATATTATTAATAGGAAAGCTATGTCATGTGGCCTAATTAGTGAAAACTCTGTTCCCTCCAGGAAACTGGATATTTTAGAGAACCAGATCAAAAATATCTGTATTGATCCATTTTTAGGAATCTTTGTGTCATTTGAATAAAAAGAGTCAGTGGGCATAGAATCAGGAGTCAGCATGTAAGAATCTTTGGAATTGGTATTAGACTCTAAGTTCTGCGATCCCCTTCACAAAGAGATGGCTTTTAGGAGAGCAGGCCCTCTTCATAGAGCCACAGAACAAAAAATTAAATGAAAGTAATAAAACTTCAGAAAGATATATTTGGATATTTTTATTTACCTCTGGCAAAAAACATATACATATGGTTACACATCAGAAGAAAATAATTTTTTTCTTCCATCATGTTATTTACCAATGCAACACAAAGAACTTGCAAAGGGAGTCACAGATGTGACTCCTTGAAAGAGTCACATTGTATCCTTAACATTTGTCCTTTATTCTGCTACAGTAGGGATTCTTTTTATCAGGAAAAACAGTATGATATGCTGCTGCAGTAATCAGAAAAAAAAAGGCTTTAGATTATTTAGGGTGGGGTTTTTTTAGATTTAAAAGTAAGCTCTTTTCTACCTGACTCATCTGTATTTAATGATGAACTGTTACAATAGAGTGGACATAGGCTATACTACTACTTTTTTGTCCATCTTTGAACATTGTAAGTTCAAAGTCAGACGATAACAGAGTGCAGCTGTATTGAATTCCAGACTGGGGCCTTCTGAGCAGATTTTCCTTGCAAGCTAAATGATGATGGGAAAGCTTTGATATCCCTCCTTAGTCATCACATTTGGATTGGGAGATAAATCCTCACCCATTCTGATGCCTTTCAACCATACATATCAGCTATCGTCTTGCAAGGACTGTTGGTAGATGCTTCTAGACACATCTTTAGTTGGCATCCTCCACATACCTAGTAAAGTCAGTCAACTTTCATGTCAGAAATCTGTACCCCTTCTGGCTGGAACAAATGAGGGCAGTATAGAAATAACAACTCAAATGTGTCACAAGTAATCATCACAATAATCCCAGGTTAATTTTCTCTTGATACACTTGTTTGTGTGATTGCCTGGCATGTCTGACTTTTTATGGTATCTGTGGTGGGGAGCCATCAGACTAATTACAAGCAATGTGTCTCAGATCAGTCAAATTCCTCCTAACCTTGGTCAGTAACTGCACCAAGTTTCTGTCATCAAATTTTCCTCTTAACTGGTGACATTGCTCCCCATATTCTTCAAAGTTGTATGATTATGACATAATTATGATGCAATTTGTACAAGATGAGTCATGTAAGGAGGTATGATTTGCTGAATATGATTATCCTATTTGTATGTATGTATCTTTTTGTATCTGACGTCATGAATATTGACTATGGATTTGTATTTCAAATGTGCTTACTTTGGAAAACACCCACGGCTAGCCTTTCAGGTTCAACAATGATGAAGCTAGACAGTGCTAATGACTCATCAACAAAGACAATGGGCTGTGGAAAAACTTAGCCTTCCTGTAAATGTTTCAGCCAGCCTGAAAGAAATGGCTGCTATGACTCAGCTAGAGCATGTAACCAGACCACATGGTACTGAACTCCATTTTGGGAACCTGTATTTTTCCACAAAGTAGGCTGGGAATTGAGTTTGGAACGAAGGGTTCCTGCCATATGGTAACGCTATATAAGGTGGGGTGTGACCCATCTAGGGGGCCTCACTCCACACACAAGGACATTCCTGGAAACACATGAGAAACAAAGACTGAACTGGGGGAAGAGCTGGTCCCAGCCTGTATATAGAAACCTGACAGAGTGCTTGTATAATCCGTCAGGGTGAGAAATTGCTAATTCATATCCAATCTTTGTAGCATGTTAGGCTTAGTTTGCAGTTTTATTTATTTACTATGTAAGCTGCTTTGATCTGTTTGCTATCACTTATAATCATTTAAAATCTATCTTTTGTAGTTATAAACTTGTTTTTTGCTTTATCTAAACCAGTGTGTCTTTGAGTGAAGTGTCTGGGGAAAAATCCCAGCTTGGTAAACACAGGCTTGTTGCATAGCTTTCCCACATCAAACTATTTCTGAGCTTACATTGTACAGATTCCTGTGCAGTGCAAGACGGTATAATTTTGAGTTTATACTCCAGTGGCGTGTGCATGCCTGGGGAGCTTGGCAATTGGCTGGTGTCTGCTGTTTGCACTCAGGTAGCTCAGTCTGAGTCAGTGCCGTCACCTGCTGTTGTGTTGGGTGATAACAGGGCCTGGCAAGGCTGGCTATGTCTCCAACCAAGCAGTGTGAAAATATGGCCAACCCAGCTGTGTGTCTTAGAGGGGCACAGCAATTCCCATGGCTCCCAGACCGCACCCCGGGCATGACAACCCATCACAGCTGGTTCAGAATTGGTGCTGTTTGGGGCCACTGACTTCCTATTGTGAATGCATCAACTGGTCCCATTTACGCAAGACAGTACTTCATTCCAGTTCTGGCTGAATCATTTGCTTACTACTTAAAACTTCCAGTCTAATGGCACAGTACAGAATGCAGCATCCACCCTTTGAGGCATGACTGGAAAGACCTGGAACTAAACCCCATTGAGTGGAAACAGAAATATCCTAAGACTCATTTGCAACCGCTATACTGCTTTCCCATACACCTGGAATGCCAGCATACCAGTGTGTATATCCGAGTCAGGGATGCCCATCAACAAGGTAAAAATGAGCACCTGCAGTTTTTGCATTTGTTCATCAATGTGCACTTGTCAAAATCGCAGGTCTCCTGCTGGATTCCCTAACATGCTTGTTTCCTAGTTTCCCTGATTCTGGTTATGAGGAGGAGACCACTGGCTGTAGACTATTGAATCATGGGATAAAGGGTCATCCACAGTTATTTCTTCTTCATTTTCTGAAGACAAGTTTGGCCATGTGCTGCCCTGAGCTAATTTATCTTCATAATGGGCTTTTGATTTCCATCATGTGTGCTTTGAAGAAAATATTTCAAAACCACTATGAATGCTTCCAAAAATTATGGACACAAATCCAAAAGGCAAAGAGCTGTGGGAGACTTTTGTTCCTTGGGAACCTCAGGTGGTCTTGGCACTTCAACACCTATGGGTAGTGGAGGTATGAATTCTCGCCTTCATGGTCCCAGATGGATAGTACCCAAAATTAAACCAGATGGACTCCAAGTGAATCAGAGCTATTCAACAGAAATCTGGCATGAGTCTGTACTGCTGCCATTCTGTGGTGTTGAGTGAAGAGATGGACAGTTATTGGCCCCAAGAATAGAACTTGGTCTGATATCTGATTGTCCTGCAGATCCGTCATTGCCCCATCAACATACATACCTTATCCCTTGTCAACTGACCACAAGCATCTTCCCCACTCCAACTGCACCACTTCCCTCCTTCAGCATCTGCCTGTTTACCCATAGAGATCCTGTACAGAAGCAACCCATTGAGTGCACCTCATCTTCTCCATTAGAGCCAGTACCAAGAAGCATCCTGATTGGTTTATGGAGAGGGGCAGTCCTCTTTCCCTCATTTTCACATTCTTGCTATGAAAGGACCTGCCACTGGACCAAGTGTTGCAGCCCTGAGCTGCAGCTACTGTGCCAGATCTAGGCACACACCTCTCCACATGGCCAGAGGATGGCTCCAGCCAGCTAAGAATTGTGACACAAACTCTTGAGACCTGATCCCAGCCCTCAGTTTTTCTACCCTCTTAGCAACCTCCTGAGATGTGCCTCCTAAAAAGCCAATGATAGTGTTGCCTTCTGGAGTGCCCAGGGTATTGAATTACTGGGTGTTAGTACTCCAAAACAGAAGAGCTGCCACAGATATCAGCAGAGTTTACTGTATTAAGGAGGCAGAAGACCCACTAGGCTGCCTCTGAAGTCAAATGATGAGGAGTGGACCTGCTGGCCATGTGAAAACCCTGCTAACCAACCCTCAGAAGCTTCATAGGAAGCATATAATAGTAGTTGAAAAGTCTGGGCCGGCGGGAAGAGGGAATGCCTTTTCCAGTGATGGGCTCCACAGTAGGTTCTTCAGACAAGTTCTGAAGCTTTTCAAGCTTGTCCATGAATGAAAAGGGGAATACATGACTATCACACACAAACATGCACCCCTTTTAGCAATTGCTTCTCCCATTGCTCATCTTTTGGGTTATCTGAGCCTCTCCCTCATTTAGCTCAGAGAAATTAACTATGCATGAATAAGGTTGTGCCAGGAGAAAATGATATTAGCTGAATAACGTATAATTTACACCAAATCATGAAAAACTACTTAGCAATTTCTCTGCTAAACCAATGTGTGAATACCAATACAAGGGACCTAAGGTATTTTTAACAAATTGCACTCCTATAAGATTGGCATCAGAACATAAAGTGCACCTTTTATTTGTACACAGATCTGTAATATTGTCATGTCTCACCCTCATCTTTATGAGTGATCCAGTTTTTCTCTCATGTAGGTATCTTATGTATGGAGGTTGGAACGAAAGACATGGGGTGCATGCTGCCAATAAGGGGAGAATCCTCAAAAGCTGGACAGATGTTTTGTAGCATCAAGAATTATTATGTTGAACAGGCCTCATAAGGAGGAGGAATCAAAGGAATCCAGAATTTATTGTTTTAAGCGATTCAGTGTTAAGATTTTTGGTTAATCCCCTCAAAGTGTAAAGAAAAAAGATGAGAAGATGATCCTTGAAGGAACAAGATCTGCTCTGATTCAGAAGTCCTGAATTTGAATATCACAGCATATAACTCAAGTTCAGCTGTCTTGTGTTAGCTCACCAAAATCCTCTAGATATTTTAACAGGGGACAAACTACTCTGGAACTTTTGTGAGCACAATTTTGAATGTCATTATCTATTTGCAGTATCTACAAGAAATTACT
This sequence comes from Lepidochelys kempii, assembly GCF_965140285.1. NCBI lineage: Eukaryota > Metazoa > Chordata > Testudines > Cheloniidae > Lepidochelys > Lepidochelys kempii. The sequence goes on from NC_136380.1 coordinate 184,629,724, forward strand.
GGATAATTCTAATTCCATATTCATCTCCTTGGGCATATATATTTCATCAGGACAATATCATAAATAATTTGAATGGAAAATTTGAAGATTCCCTGAACACTGTTAAAAAAAAAAGGGGGAGGGGGTCAGGCAAATTGTGGAGTATATCCTTAGCTCACTATCCAGATTTACACACATCACATCCACTAATTTTAATGGGAGTTAAAAATATAAATCCTCACAATACATGGAGATGTGAATATGCCCCAGTGTTTCTGTGCTGTAGAAGCAGTTCCTGAAGCCTTTTGGCTACAGTAGTAATTACATAGAAGATAATGGATAGCCCCAAAGTGAATACAAGGCTGTAATTCACTCAAGGGAATCTGCTCATGTCATGAACTGCAAAAGGACAGTGCATTACCCTGTAAGTATAATATATAGCTTTTAAAAATGTTAAACAACATTCTTTCCTAATTTCTTGAGTGCTTCCCAATTTGCAGCATTATTTTATGGATTGTTATCTTGGATCAGGGAAACTATGCTCCTCCTAAAAGACATACTTGTGGGCAACTTTTTTATCAGAAGTTTTGTTATAATATTGGTGATACAGTGTAAATGGTTAATGTAATGTATTGGTTATTGGGTACAATTTACTAAGAACAGTACTCACAGGTTCTGAGATGTAGTCTTGCTTTGATGTGCCAATAATTATCATTCATCATGTTAAAAATTAAACATCCACACCAAGGTAAGACACCAAGGTAAGACAAGATTTTACAAATAAGTGCAATGTAGATTTTGTATAAAACAAATGGTTAAAATGACTCTCAAAACTCAGAAAAGTCAGCATACAGAAACAGTAGAACCTCATTAATCCACAGTAATCCAAAGGCATCTAGGACCTTCCATGCTGGTCAGTGGTCCATCTAGCCAAATACCCTGTCTTGAATGTGGCTATTACCAGAAACTTCAGAGGAAGGTGCAAGAAACTACACATGTGGCAATGAAAGAATTGCCTGCTTCTAGAGAAAGCATCTTCCTAACTCCTAGTGGTTAAATACTGATTTATGTCCAGAATCATATGGGTGCTTTATAATCCCTTATAAAACAATTTTTATCCTGTCTAATTTAGCTGCCAGTAGATAAACTAGGTTTATGCTTTAGTGAGTATCATGGATAAACAGGTAACTCCTGGCCTAATGCAGGTTACTCCTGCTGTTTCGGGAAGAAGACCGATAAGTATGGCAGATATGAAACTGGGAAACTACCTTGGGCAGGAACACCAAGTGCGGCCACAACTGGACCTCATCTTTGTAGAATAACGTACAGGATGGTTCTGAAGTAAGCACCCTGATCTCAGACACCGTGCAGGCAGACATAACTGAAACCAGGAACGAAATCTTCCAGGAGAGAAGGAGAAGGGAGCAGGAAGCCAGAGGTTTGAAGGGAGGCCCCATGAGCCTCGACAGCACAAGATTCGAATTCCAGGGAGGGACAAGGTCCTGGACGTGAAGGTAAAGATGCTCCAGACCTTTCAAGAACCGGGCCATCATGTCGTGAGTGAAGACTGACTTGCCTTGGAAGGGAGGGTGGAAAGCCAAAATAGCAGCCAGGCGGACCCTCATCAATGACAGGGACAAGCCCTGAAGTTTGAGGTGCAGAAGCTAATCCAGGGTCACCTGCACCGAGACCTACTCAGCCCAGACACGTCATTCCAAAGCCCAGCACTTAAACCTTTTCCACTTGTACATGTAAGTCGCTTTGGTGGAGGGCTTTTTACTATCCAGCAAGACCTGTTAAACCAGGGCCAAGCACTCCCGCTCTTCCGCATTCAGACATGCAGTAGCCACTCTGACAAGAGAAATGCCTCCAGGTTTGGGTGCAGAAGACTGCTGTGGTCCTGGGACATCAGGTCCAGACAGAGAGGTAGCCACAGTGGGGAGGCTACTGAAAAGTCTAGCAGCGTGCGGAACCAATGTTGGCGAGTCTGCTCGGGGGCTATCAAGATAACCTTGGTCTTGTCCTGTTTGATCTTCACAAGGACTCTGTGGATTAACAGTACTGGCAGGAAGGCATACTTCAAGGCCCTGACCATGGGAGCAGAAAAGCATCTGACAGGGAACCCCTGTCCATCCCTTGGAGTGAACAGAACACATGGCATTTCCTGTTCTGACAGGGTGCGAACAAGTCCACCCGGGGAGTTCCCCACTTCTGGAAGATCATATTTATCGCCTGGTCCTGCTGAAGCAATCTGCTAACACGTTCCTGGTCCCGAGCAGATGCCCGGCCATCAGATGGATGGCATGCCGCACACAAAAGTCCCAAAGGCTGAGAGCTTCTTGGCAAAGGGCTGACAACCTGGCTCCACTCTGTCTGTTGACATAATACATCGCGGCAGTATTGTCTGTGAGGACCTGTACCATCTTGCAAAAAAGATGGGGCAAAAAAGTCTGGCAGGCCAGGCCAGGCAGACTGTTTTTAGCTCCCTAACATTGGTATGAAGGGCCAGCTCGTCCTGCAGCCAGCAGCCTCGTGTGCTGAGCTCACCCAGATGGGCTCCCCAGCCCAGGTCCGAAGCATCTGAGACTAAGTTCAGCAACAGGGCTGGGGCCAGGAAGAGAACTCCCTCCAACACCAACCCAGGGTTCAACCACCACTCCAGGGATGAGACAGAATGTGATCCGGCACCCTAACTTCCTGGTGTAGGTCGTGTCTGTTAAGGATGTAAACAGATGCTAGCCAGGCTTGCAGAGGCCAGAGCTGGACATGACTGACCACGAATGTACAGGTGGCTAGGTGGTCCAACAATCACAGGCAGGTGTGAGCCATGGTGAGCGTGTGGTTCTTCACATGGGAGATCAGGTCCAACGTGGCCTGAAAACGAGCCGCCAGAGGGAAGGCTCTGACTCACGTGAAGTCGAGAACCAATGAACTCTATTAGTTGGATCGCCTTAAGATGGATTTTTGCTCGTTTATCAACGGACACCCATTGCAGCAGATCAAGGCTCCTCTGTACTTCTCCCCAAGACCTGCCCTTGATGAGCCAGTCATCGAGATATGGGAAGACCTGGACCCTTCAACATCCCAGGTAACCGGCTACTGGCGCCATATACCTTTTGTGAAGACCCTTGCGGCCGATGAGAAGTCAAAGGGCTGCCCCATGAATTGGAAATGGCAGCCATCCACTATGAAACGGAGGAAATGTCTGTGACCTTGGAATATGGGAATAAGCATCCTTCAAATCAAGGGCAGCATACCAGTCTCCCGGATCCAGGGAGGGGATGATGGAAGCCAGGGAGACCTTGAGAGACATGTTGAGGCGTTGCAGGTCCAGAATGGGTCTGAGGCCCCCTTTTACTTTCAGGATGGGAAATAACAGAAGTAGAATCCCTTTCCTGTCATGTCTCAAGGGACCTCCTCCACTTGCAACCAGGCTGAACAGTAAGGACAATGACGGTTGAGAAAAGAGAGGGGTGGATCCTGGGAGGTGAGTGGGACATCACTCTCGACCACACCCTCAAAACCAGCACTTCTGGCCCCTGGCGCTTTGCTGGGCCACACAGGTGAGCAGGAGGAGGAAGGGCAGTGGCGACTGAAACTAACATCCCTGTTCCTTCTCCTTGCAGACCCTGAATGAGACTGCCAAGGCATGGGCAGCAGTAACTGCTTTCTTGCAGACTGTGGAGTATGCATGACCAACAAGCGAAGGGTAGCCTGAGTGTCTTTTAACCCATGCAGCCTCACATATGTCTGCTCTGAAAAAAGACCGATCCCATCAAATGGAAGGTCTTGGATCAAGGTCTGCAGTTTTTGTGAGAGCCCAGCAGTCTGAAGCCAGGAGTGCCCCTCATAACCGCCTCTGATGTCATCAGCCTAGCCACCAAGTCTTCCGTGTCCCATGCCATTTGGAGGGAGCAGTGAGCCACCCTCCTCCACCAGGGTGCTGAATTCCTGGGCCAAACCTTGCAGGAGGGACTCCTTGCACTTATGGATGGAGTCCCATAAGTTGAAATTCTATCTCCCTAGGAGTGCCTGATGGTTTGCCACCCAGAATTGTAGTCTGGCAATTGGACCTGTTTGGGAGGAAAAGTTATTCAATCTTTTGGCCTCTTTAAGTTGAGTTGAGCTGGTATGCCTTTTTTTATGTTTTTCATTGGCCAAAGAGACCACCCACCCAGGGAAGGGTGGGTGTAAAGATACTCAAACCCTTTGGCTGGGACAAAGTATTTCTTTTCAGCCCTTTTAGAGGTGGGAAGGATGGATGAGGGAATTTGCCAGAGGGCCTTGGCAATTTTGAAGACACCATCATTCACACCGTAGTGCGACAGGGGCCAGGGTACAGGCAGACAGGACATTAAACAAGGTTTCCACCTGCTCAGCCATTTCCTCCACCACCAGGCCCAAGTTCTCGGCCACGCATTGAAGCAAGGCCTGGCGTTCTTTAAAATCATCCGGTGGGCTGGCCCTCAAGTCCCACAACCACCCCATTTGGGGACGAAGATGATGACTGTACAGCGGGGGGAGGCCCCGGAGCATCTTCCCCCTGGGAGGGATGGGGTGGGAGGCTTAGGGGTGGGTGCAGTCTCCTCTGCTAGGACCTCTAAGTGCACCTCATGCACCGAGCCCAGTGCTGTCGGTGCCACCAGCTGTTGCTCCAAGGCGGCAGCCGATGAGCGGTGTGAAGGGGATATTGCCATGACTGGCACTCCCCACAAACTCCAATAAGGCCACTGCACTGACCACTGGCCGTGCTGCCAAGGCAGTGCTGTCAATGTTGATGTGACCTTGGGTACCCATTCGAGCTGGTGGCGTCTAGGTGAGGGGCTGAACTGCCCTTCCTTGCTGAAGGAATCTCTTTTTGGTGACACTGTTGATGCCTTAGTCTGTGTGCTGACCATCGCCGTTGGAGACTGGTGCATGGAGTGAGGATATTGGTGCCGGTATTGAGGGGACCAGTGCCAAAGGAACCGGAGATGTGACAGAGAATGCTACCATGTGGTAGTCTACCGGAACCTGCACCAAAAGTCCGACCACCAGCAGGGCAAATGGTGCCAGTAATACGGAGACCGGCATCTCCCTCTAGTCGATCCACATCAAAATGGCAGGGACCATGATCATAGTGCTGGTGACAGAGGGCGAGCCCCAGAGAATCTGGGCTGCAACTCCGGTGATTTGCTGCAAGGAAGTGAAGAGCGCTGCTTTGTCTCAGGGGATCAGTGGCACTCCACTGCCTCGAGAGGTTTTAGCGGCTGGCATGCCCTCATGGGGAGCCTTTGCCGATTCCTGTGACACGTGCTGTGTCGGTGGCGTGGGTAGAGGCCTTTGCTCTCTTGGCGCCAAGGGAGCTTGTGAAGGCACTGTCAGCGGTTTAGATCCCATGCCATTGCCAGGAGTTGGTGTGGGGGGTGCACTGTGCAACGAGGCCCGAGGTACTCGGCAAATCCTGGTGGGATGGCACGGAAGCTGGATGAAGGGCGGACTCCATGAGGAGAGCCTGTAAACAAATATCCCGCACTTTCTGCATGAGGGGCTGAAAGTTTTTACAAATACAGCTCTTATCTCTCATGTGTGATTTCCCCCAAGCACTTGAAGCAGCTGCTATGGGGGTCGATTAAAGGCATAGGCCTGTTACAGTCCAGGAGACTGGGGCATGCCTTACTTGGGGTGAAGTCCCCCCTGGGACACTAACTTCTACCTACTAAACACTAACTACTATAAACAAACTATTTACAAGGCCCTAAGGCTCGAAGGCAGAGGAGACTAAACCGCTAGACCTTGCTGAGCAAGGAAAGGAGCTGCAACTAACCACCACAGGTGGTAAGAAGGAACTGAGAGGGTGTAGGGCCGGTGGTGCCTGATATACCGATGCATGAATGTGGCACTCAAGGGAGTGCTGATCCTACAGATACTGGTAAGGCAAAAATCTCTGACAACTGTGCACTGGGCATGCACACGTAGGATGGAATCGACATGAGCAAGCACTCAAAGAAGAATATCTTATCGCTGCAGAGAGCAATTATATGAATTTGAAGAAATTTGGATCCTTGTTCTTGATACATTTGGATGAAGAATGCTGAGAGAGCTCAGATAATGCCAGACTTCTATTCCACCTCACCTTTTTTGCTTTTTCCCCTCCATCTTCCTGCCCCTTTTCACTTTTTTTGCTTGTTTGTGTATGGCATTGTTATTATTTTCACCATCACCCTAACATTTTATGTCTGTATAATTTGTCTGATTTGCATGATCTGGTCTTGCAGCTTTAACAAGCTGTAACTCCGTAATTGCATAATGTTATTGGCTACTTATGAAATATGCAGAATTTGGTTACATACACAAGCTGTAAGTCTTTTATCTTTCTGTATTTGTTATTGTTTCCTTATGAAAATTAATAAAAAAATCACAAAAAAGCCAAACAAGAGTGTTACACTTCCAAGACATTATCAGCAGCTTTTCTCAGTCAGATTTTACTGATTTGTCCTCTTTTCTATTTTAATGCTATTTCCATCTTACTCCGTTTCAAGACAGCTATTTGCAAACTGTTTATAGAATATAAACAACGCCTAAAAGGGAAATGTCCTTGAAGCAGTGTGTGCAGACCGATTACTACAGAGCGAGCAAGCTAATACATAACCCTCAGTCTTGGGAGAATTACTATTAGTTTGAGACTGAGGCATTTTTCATTTAAAAAAAAAAGAAGAGAAATTCTACCATACTACTGCAGGATTGACGCTCCCCCTCCCCTCCCCAGAATATTTCAGATGAATCAACACTTGAAGGTTACCAGTTCATTCTTCAAAAGCTCTGGGGAATTACTGACCCCTAAACAGTGTCGTTTTCCATGATTGCTTCTTTGGAGCCTTCTGTAATGCACCAGGCTCACTAATAGATAAATAACCAGCTTAAAAACTTAAATCTGACAATAATCCCAATGTTTTGTGCACAGTAAATGAAATGAAACTGCTAATGTATTGTTAAAATCTATTAGAGTTTACTAGCATCAGTGTTTAATCAGATAACTAGTAAATTCACAAATCAACATTTGAGAGTGAACAAGGCTACATGATCAAATTCCTGCAGACTCAGCCATCTGCAGAAGAACTTGGAAAGTCTGCACTTTATCTCCTTCTTTATTTCTTGTGCAATCGGAAAGGAATGACAAGAGGAGACTATATACAGGATCCCCACTGAGACTCAGTCACATAAATTATGTATTATGCAGACAGTATTCTGCTGATGCTATCTGATCCCCAATTCTCAATTCCTTGTTTTTGCTTCTATAAATAGCTATTGCAGCTTTTCAGTTGTTAAACAAGTAGGACAAAATCAGAAACCTTTCCCATTTAATAACCTCTGCCAAGGAAGAATAAGGTAATATTTTTCATAACTGTGATGTCCTCAGGACTTTAACAGTCTGGGAATACATGCAATGCTATGCTGTTGATAAGATACTGGTAGTAGAAGAGGGGGAATGACCACCCTGAATATTAAAGAGGGGAATGCCCTATTTTCAAAATGATCAGTATAACTTGCTGCTGTGCATTTTCCTATCAATTCTAATCTGATCAGGACAACTTTTGTTTTTTTTTCCCCCTCCCCTAGACCCAAATGCTTTGGCTGGACAGACTGGACCTGACCATGCTCTCATAGGAGGAATAGTGGCTGTAGTTGTCTTTGTCACATTATGTTCTATAATTCTGCTTGGACGATATCTGGCAAGACATAAAGGTAGGACGGATTTAATCAAAGTGCAATCACCTTTTGCAGCAATACTTCCTCATGATTAGTTTCACCCTCAAACACTCTCGTGCCCTCTCTGCCCCCACCTCCCCTTGTAATTTAGTTGCCTGGGAAAGCTCACGCTCAGAAGTAGCATCTGGTTTTCCCATGAGGTCCTGATTTTGTACCCAATTTTACAGTTGGATTAACTGAAGCAAAAGGATGTTGAGCAACCTGCCCAAGGTCATGTAGTGAGTCAGTGGCTAAGGGAGATTTAGAAGGAAGAACGCGCCTAGATTCTAGCCCTTTGCTGTAAGCACTCAGTTAGGTGTCCTCATCATTTTAACTGTTATATTAATTCCACAGAATATATATGGTTATTGAAATGAGGCTTTAACTATCAGAAATCATGATAAAACTTTAAATAAGTTGTGTTAAATACAAGGAGTAAAATCCTGGTCCCACTGAAATCAGCATGAGTTTTGCTATGGCCTCCAGAGTAGCCAGGATTTCACTCCAGGAGCAAAATTCTGAAGTCCTGACTCAGTTTTTACACTACGCTTATTGAGGGAAAAACTCCATTAGAGTCAATGGAGAGAAGGGTCTGAGTAAAACAGAGGACAGATTTTAGAATCTAACCGAGGTGATTATTTAAAAAAAAAAAAAAAGTTTATGAACGCTTAATGTCTGAATGGCTTGCAGCGTAGTTGTTAACCTTAGTTTACCTTCCTCCCCAAAAAGTATTACTATTATTAAACCTAATTCTACCTAGGGTAGTCATGCGGTTAGCAAACACAAACTGATAAAATATTTGTTTTAAGTTCAGAAGAACTGTGTGAAAAATTACAAATTTCTAATTAATCTGGTGACAATGTGTCAGCTTTGCTCTATTTCCTGGCTGAAAACAAATGAGTCCCAAACCAATGTAAATATCACTTTTCACAAAGTGACAATTGTCTGTTGCATACAGCTCTATTAATATCCTGCTCTTATACTATTTAGCAAAGCAATGTCAGTGGCAATGTGAAGCAATTGGGTTAACTTAATGCAACTATTTTCAGTTTTGCACTCCTAGAGAATCTTAATTATCCTAGTCTGTGGAATTAAAGAGCAAATAAAAAAAATGGCCTACACCAATGTGAGAGTACAAAAATAATTAGAAGCCATTTTTCAAAAACATGTGTTTAATGAAATCTAAGCTATTCAAAGTTAATTTTCTTACCCATCTAGATATACCATATAATACACAGTGATACTATTGTATGTTAAAATATTTCTTTGCTTCATGCCACTGGAGATAGAAAAAATATGGTTTTGAAACTGCTGTACCTTTTTCCCCCCATAGATATGTGAAAATATATGTGCATATGGGACAAGTGTTATGAATCATAATTACTACTTGCCCAAATTAGAATGTTATATGTACCAGTACAGTTAATGCTAAAATTGTGCATCAAGTTCTGTTCTGCACCACTCCACTCATTAAACCAGTTAGATCTTTGTTACAGATCTACTGTGCATAAAACTATCTAAAGTAAAATTACTAATTTTTTTATTGTACTAATTCCCATAGGAACATATTTAACAAATGAAGCTAAAGGAGCTGAAGATGCACCTGATGCTGACACAGCCATTATCAATGCAGAAGGCAGCCAAGTCAATGCAGAGGAGAAAAAGGAGTATTTCATTTAGATGCAGACCTAGATTCTCTGAGTTTTACTTATCAGGCTGACTGCTGGAGAAAACTGGCTATCATCTTTCAGAATTCATTTCTGCCATCTTCTGCAAACTTTATTAACTTCCATACTGCTATAAGTAGCCAGTTTATGCCAACAATCAGTTGTTGACAGCATCATTCTTTCTTTACAGTACCATCCACAATGCAGGACATTTCTTATTGCCTAAAATTCATATCCATTGCTCTCTTAACATACAGTGCTTGAATATACAGCCTTAACAATGTTAATCTTCATCTTAAATCATGCTGTTGAGTTTTCTACATTTTTAAATATTATATAGCTTTCTTCTTTTCCAGTTTTCTTTTACCATGGTCCCTATCAGTATGTCATTGGATGATTTTCATAACAAATACTATTCGATAAGGACCTAATGTACTTACATAAAACATTAAATCTAAGATTAGAGGTTTACAAAGAATGTTTTATACATGTCTATAATTCAAAGGCAACTTGTTTTTGAAACATATGCCCTAGGAACCACAAACTGAAAACATTATAGTATAGTTTCTTGTATGCTTGGATTTGGTGGAAAAGGAGTATCAATACGTCATTAAAAATGGTACCTTGATACTAATTCCATGCTTGGGTGGTAATTAAATCATACTGTATTATCTATACAGATGCTGCAGAGTTAGATAATTGTAGCTTCATTCTGAAACAAATTAATTCAGCCCTTTTACTGCTTTTTGGGATCACAAGATTAGATACGTTCCTATAATTTCGGTTTTAATAATTTATTTGCGTCATATGGACTCACCTGCCTATTCAGATTTGTAGTGTTCATGGGGCACAATTGCAAGGCATTTTCCTATCTGTATATAGTGCATATAATAAATCCAATTAAACATTATTTGATACATATTTAACTTTTTTGGCTATAGCTAAGTCAGTCACAAGTAAACATTTTCTAATGTCCATTATATCCCTTTAGATATGACTTAAATCAATATTCTAAATAGATAACATGTATTAGTATTTTCTGTCTGTATGTCCTAGCACTGTTCAGCAGCAAACTTTTCTAGTTCTTGTTAATTTTTCTTTGTTATACAATGGAAGCACAATGTTATATGGAAAGATAGTTTTAAGCTAACAACCAGTGCACAGCCTCAGGTTTTGAATTACAACCACATTTGATTAATATCCTTAAAAAATACTGTTATGTTGCTAAATTCTCGATTTTTAATTTGGCAGTTCCACAGCTGCTTATCTATGTTGGGTTGCCAAAAAAAAAAAAAAAAGAAAAAGAAAAAAAAAGAAAAAAAGAGTTAAATGATATATGTTTTGTGTATACGGTAAATGGACTAATTCTTTATATTAAATTCCTGTCTATGCATTTTGTGGGGTACAAACTTATGTCACAGTGAATGATAGAGAATTTCTGCCAATGCTTTTAGCTCTATGGTGAAAGTCTCTCTAAAAGTCTCATGTTCTTAAATATGACAACAAAACACTATAAGCCCAATGGCTTATTTCCTCTTCCACTGAAATAAAAATGGTGCCAGATCAACTCTTGGTAGTGATTCCATGCTGGAGAATGAAAATCTGTATCATTTGGAGTTCATCTCTCTCTCCCAAGTGTTGCATCTTTGAAAAATAGTATTTCTATATGGTTGCTATACTTGTGAAGTCTAAAAGCATGATGGCTTAGTGTAAAGGATTATCTCCTGGGATTTATTTTTTGTGGGGGTGGGGGAGGGAGAATCTGAATACATCATCATGTATTAAGATAAAATGGAAGACAAAGGTGCTGTGTCAGATTATTTATCAGAAGAGTATAAGCCTATTAAGGAGAATATTATAGTATTTTAATTGTTTTCTTTCTTTCTTTTTGTTGAAACATTTATCTTGTTAATTTCTAAGAAAAAAGAGGGTGATGTTGATCAAGCAGCACTTTTTCAAAATATACAGAACATAAATAATATGATGTGGTTGAGTGTTAACATAATAAATCATATACAGTATGACATTTTAAAGAAATAAGTCTGCATTGATGTGATTGCATGCTTGTTTTTACAGTTCACTCCATACCATCTGTGGAAAAATGCAATAATATGTTAATATAGTATGGTAGTTTGAGAGAACCAGGTAGGTGCTACTAGACACATTGAGACTAGTATAGCTTTTCAAGATATTCATGTCTTTCAAAGCATACACTTTTAAAAGGTTGGCAAAGGAAATCATTTAGTTTAGTACCAGAACAGAAAGGTTCTTGTCACAACAGTAAGTTGCATTAACAGCATTACAATACTGTATATCTCAGTCTGGTTAACGACTTAGGGTTTGAGCCAACAAATCACTTAAGCACGTGAGAAGATCCACCTAATTCAATGGAACTACTCAAAGTAAGTTTTTTGCTGGATCAGGGCCTTATTTATTGAAGTGGAGCTGTTCATCAGTGCTGCTTTTACATCTTCATACATTCTATCTAAACTGCACTTTGCTTGAATTGTAGAGTCATTGCTTAAATCATTACTTACCATGACGTCAAGTGAGACCTTCAAATGTTAGAGCATCTTTAGATGTGACCACTCAAAGCCGTCTTGTCAGCGTCGTGTAAAACCAGCATTGAAACATTGCAAAACCAGAAATAAATTGGACACTTAAATTACATTGGTTGTTTTTTTAGTTAAAACTCTTAATGTGTGCTAATTTTCAATAGATTTCTGATTTTTCCACTGTCTTGCATCTTGTAATTTCATTTACATTTGTGCAAAGTGGGTGTAAAAACACTACACCCAGTATAAATGAATTGAGAATTCTGATTGTGTAGTTCTTTACATCCATCTACATCTACATGTTCAAATGACTTCACTGGGTGTAAGGTAATAAATACAGAGCCATTCCCTTTGTAAGCAACATCATGGCTCACTTAGAACTGAGTATAGTATTCAACAGATAAAAACACATTGTCTTTCTCCTTTATACAAAAAGATCCCATTCAGAAATACTGAGCCCATTATAGTCTCAAGAAATCTGTTAAATGTGTAAAATGAAAGCTCCGAATGGGAACCATGTTAGTTAGAATGTTAGTATAACATCCAGACCTACAAACACATGCAATGTAATTTACTCAAGACAAGGTAGCTAATTACTGCCAGTTTACAATGTCCATTGATTATTTTTAACTTTCAAATGTAGAACAATGTTATTTTTTTAATGCTCTGACAACATAATCATTAAACAGGCATGTGGCATCACAGGCAAATGGGTGCATCTTTCCATTCTGTTTAGTGTCATCAGAGAATCCAAGAAGCAGTTTAAAGAACCTGATATTTAAGTTGAGGCTAAGAATTTTATCTGGAACACTTAAAAATGTCTTCACATTTCTTGCACTGAGACTTCCTCTATAAAGAATACATGAAGAAAACCAACTTTTCTAAATAATACATGGAAGTTAATGTGTATTTTCATTATAGCATAATATAGATATAACTATCTCAATGAAAAGAAAGGACAGGATCATCTGTAATTATGTAATTCAGCTGATTGTAAACAGCACTGAAGTTACCATGTACGGACATGTACTTCCATGTAACACAGCAGTTATAGTGTAATTTAGTGCCACTTATTGTAAAGTGTTACCAAAAGGAAAATGGAACTCTTACCTTTACTAATCTGTTCAAACTAAAGTTAAATTTAGTAAATCAACACCAGGAATCTGACATTCCATTTCTTTAATAAGGAGGTGATATAAAACTTCATGTTCACTCCACAGTTTTTCCCACCACCTAACTAGATTACTACAAGTGTCCAATCTACTCACTCTTAAGAAATGGTAATCTGTGATGAACGTACCAAAAAAATTCAGCTACTTCAATTGAATCAGCTAATAGAAACAACTGAGTAATGCTTTTTATTAAGTGGCACAAAGTACACACTAAAAACTATGCAAAAATATAGGTAACTACAGTGTACTTACATGTAAGTATCTTGTACTTCCTGTGTATGGATATTGGAAACCTATGTAATTATAATATGCATTTTGATTATTTTAAAAGAGGGGAAGAAAAACCCTAGCAGTGAAAATAACTTTAAAGTACACACACATGCAATAGTCATGCTTAATGCAATATGCTTAATTCCTCTACTTGCAATGATATTTAATTTATTATAATGCATCTCTGTCCTCCCACCCCACTAGCTCTGTCTCCCCTCTAGTACCATTGAGGTCCTATGAGACTCCACTGAAACGCTTTTAGGACAGAGTAAGAATTCATTTACATTTGTGGCACAAAGCACAAATGTAAATGGCTTTATTACCAGCATACTGCAAGTTTGGCAATCCTGGTCAGTAATCTCTTTTTGACTCAACAGAACAAGGTTGTTCTTTTTTCCTTCTTGGGGAAGTCTAGCAAGCTAAGATACTGAAATGTACTTCCATATGCCCTGGGTTTTTTTAGCTTGAACAGCAGAGAGAAAGAAATGGAGAACTGCATTATGCTGACCTCTATTTTGTTGAACCACCTGGAATTTTCACTATTTCTTTCACAATACTGTCAGGTAATCTTACATTGTGAGTACAAACTGCTTCCATCAAAGTGCAGAGGAAGCCTTTAGTGATAAAGTTAACTTTTTCTAAACATGAAATTTTATATCTTTTTCTTCTTGTTTTCTGTCATACCCTTCCAAAAGTAATTCACTGAAAGTAGTGAGAGAACGTGAAATAGCAAAAGAAGAAAATGAATATATTAAATGTAATATAGGAAACGGCACTCACTAAAGTTTTACAATATCACTCCATGCTTGTATATAATATTATGATTTAACAATTCCAGTTAGATGAAATGTAGGAATTGAAAACATGGGGTAAACTGTTAAGCTACCTCTCACGTTAAATACTGGCTGTGAAGTGTCTATATACATTTTTAAAATATTACAAAGTCTTAGATTTAGCCTCTAAAAGGGATAATTGTAAGTTTTGCTGTTGACACTGAAAACAACTTGGCTGCATTCATGGCTCTTTATCTAATTTCCTCTGTCCCACAACCCCAATTTTTACTATCTTCTGTTGTACGTATTCCCACTGGGTAATACTGTAGATACAGGGCCACATCCTCAGCTGCTATATCTCCACTTAGCTCTATTTCCTTTAGTATAGGCTGATTTGCATTGGCTGAAGATGCATCCCATAATGTTTACAAACACAGTTATACCATACCATTATCTATTAAATATGGAGAAGAATATTATACAATTCAGCTGTAACACAATTACTTTCACTAACAAAGAACGTAGGTTTATAATGTCAATTCTAAAACCATATGCAAGTTTTTGCATTACATCAGTAATACACATGCTGTCAAGATATTTTAACTTATCATTTATTTAAACATAATATTTCCAATGTACATTTACAATACAAATACTCAATCCAAGGATTACAGCAGCATAGCTCAGTGGTTTGAGCATTGGCCTGCTAAATCCACGGTTGTGAGTTCAATCCTTGAGGGGGCCATTTGGGATCTGCGGCAAAAATTAGGGATTGGTCCTGCTTTGAGCAGGGGGTTGGACTAGATGACCTCCTGAGGTCCCTTCCAACCCTGATATTCTATGATTCTAGTGCAAAAAAAAAAAAAAAGCAAAGCAAAGCAATGTGTCAATATGGAAGAGATTATTTCTGAAACTTTTCAACACCAGGATTTCCTACATGATTGTTCTAGGAGGGCCTGATCTAACTACCACTAAAGTCAAAGGCAGTCATCTGACAGACTGTAAGGGAAGTTAGCTCAGACCCACAATGCTATTCTAGTATCACACCAACATACTGCATTTGGAGCAACTCAGAAGGATGATGGGCGTGGTGGTGTGTGCGTGCAAACATGATTTTATGCCATTCCAATCCATGGCCCTTCTAACCAACCCCTACTGCCATTGGGCCTCCAAGGGGGCTGTTCCCATTAGTTAGGAATTGCCAGTGCCCAGCCATGCCCATTTTTCTGAGCAAAGCCCTTTGCACCAGGGTCAAATGGGGAAATGGCATGGGAGCTGATATGACTCTAGAGCACCTGGGGATTCCCTAACACAATGAAAAGCCCTCAAGTAGCTGGTTAAACCAGCTTCGTCACTTCTGCGTGTCGCCAAGGATCTGCCCTTCCCCTCCCACCCTCCCACCTTTTGTGTGTAAGTGACTTAAGGCTCTGCTGTGTTAAAAGGAACAATTGCTGAGGTGGAAGAAAGACTCTCCTTTCCAATGAATGCTTTATGTTATTACAAAGGAAAATTGACAGAATTTTTTAAAGATTTCAGGTGCAAAAGCTAAGCCTGCCAAGGGTCAGTACTTAAGCACTTTCCCTGTATCCAGGGTCAAGCCAGAAGTGTTTCCTATGTAAGTACTGATCTCTGTACTTAGTCTTATCCTGTCCTTGCACACAGTGCTGAAAATTGCTGATACTGTTTTCTTTTACATTACTAGCTTTTCTTTTTTTTTTCTTGTTCTACATGAAAATTATTAGAGGGTTTTCATACTAAATGCACCCCCCATTTTTAAGGTAAGTTCTGTTTTATAAATATTTATGTTGGTTCAAAAGAGGAGACAAATGTTATTTGGATATTTGGAGTGAACTATTGTTCCTTTTCCCCTTCCTTTCTGCAGTACATTGGATATTTAGTCCTCATTTAAGTATAACTAGATTTTCCCATATCCCTAGGTAGTTTCCATATATACACACAAACAAAGGCAGCCTTGAAATCATCTGCTTTTATGTACTGACTACAGCTAAACAATGAACAAAGAGTTTGAGATTTGGACTCATGAACTACTGGAGTCATACATAACTCACTCTCAAAATTTTTAATGCAGCATTTCTATTGAGTTCAACAGCATTTGGCTCAAGTCCTTAATCTAAATATTTGAGCTGATCTCAAGTTCTTTTCTAAGGGCTTCAATTCCAAACTCCATTCCCTGTGCATCCTTTACTTTTAGCTTAGATATTTTATAACAACAAAACACTTTCAATATTGCAGGAAGATTGCTAGAATACAGAAGGAAAAAGTTGTGAAAAGCTATCAACTATTTCCATTGATACACTATGTAACAGTAATCTCATAGGAACTTCAATGTGTTATGCTATTAGACTTAGAAATTTATCCTTCCACATGCAGTGAATTTCAAGAAAAAATATAAACTTCATGCTGTAAGTAAAATCCAATGGAATTAAGCATATTGCACTGACTATGGAAATTCAGTTACTGCATCTAATTTTCTCAACAATTGTAAGTGAACAAAATGCACATTGTAATGTTAGGTACATGACACTTGCATGTTGCTATGCCTATATACTTACAGAGTATTCAATGTGTACTTAGTGGCGCTTAAGAAATGTCATGTACAATTCTTATAAACATTCTTACAGGGTTCCCATTTGCACTTCATCTTTCAGTAAAGTCTTGTCAGAAAAATGTCTGATGAATATTATTGAAAAAAATAAAATTTCAATTTTAGTTATCTGTTGGACATTACTGAATTGTCTATTCATTTAATACATTTTCTGATGCTTGCCAATTTCGCAGTGACATTGGTAGTTGTTCAGATAGACTGTTCACAGACCTGGTCTCTCCCCCCGCCATTTTTAAGCAGAGAACTACTAAATTTACTATACTATACATCAAAATACTACTGCTGATATTACAGAACAATTATTTTAAGAAAGACTCAGTGACACACTAGTATTGTACACATTATCAATCAGGACAAAAATATCCCATAATTTTGTGTAACCTTTTATAGTCTATAGACCATGAATTAATACACATTATCCAGATCCTTTTCACTGACCACAGAAGAAGAACAACTTTTGGATATTATCTTCCCACTTGGTAATATTCATCCCTGGTCAGAGGTCAAGCAGAAAGTGCATGCAGCATTTAAGGAACATATGAGCCTTCAAAAATCGCCTTTTGTAGGATTTAAGTAGTGTATAGGCCTTATGCTGGCCCTCTGCAAAAAAGATATAGGACTCATGCAAGGCCCTTCACACCACCTATACCCAAAATTGGAAGAGTACAGGACAGGGAAGCCTTACAGGAGTCTCCATGGTGCCCCAGCATATTGGTCAGCAATGTAGCCGGGCTAGAGGAGAGACCACAAGATCCATATTTATGGAAGGCACAAGTCACAGCTCCAGAGAGGGGACACAGATAACCTTTGCGCCCTCTTCACTCAGGAAATCTCTGTGCCATTAAACATCCCCTGATGACAGAATCCATCCAGGACTCTGCTGGCCGAAACCCACCACAGATTGCAGCCTGAAGTTCCACTGAAGTCAATGGTCATTTCATCCGAGTAAGATGAAACCGATAACATTGTGGTGCAGTATATATAATTGCCGCATTGACAAATTGATATTTATAAGTATGTTGGGTATTTTTTCGCTGCCCAAAGTTGTATTTTGGAGTTAATTGGATGTTTACACCATCATCTACTGTAGTTTATTTTTTAAGAATTACATGAGAACAGCCATACTGGGTCCATCTAGCCCAGTATCCTGTCTTCTGACAGTGGCCAATGCCAGGTGCCCCAGAGGGAATAAACAGAACAAGCAATCATCAAGCGATACATTCTTTGTCACCAATTCCCGGCAAACAGAATTCTGAATTATTTCACTATTTCTGTTTATAAAACAAAACTAACTTACCCTAAGTCATGTGAAATGTGCAAATACAATATAAAACTAGAATAAATGAATCATTGCATGGTATTCCAAGTGACATTAAGGCCATATATGCCCCAAAGTAATGACCAAAATATGATCTGAAAATCTATTGTGTATATTAGACATTGGAATATTATGAAATACAACAATATTTCACAGATTGCATTGTTTTTCTACTTCTCTTGTCCAAACAATAATTCTTATATGACTCTGTATTTTTCGATTCATGATTTATGAACCCAAAGTCGCCCATAGCATAACTGCAGACAGTCTTTGCTTATCATATAAAATGTAACCTGTACACTGATCAACTAAACCTGGAAAGTTGCCATCAATGTTTGCTGTCAAACAAAGAGCTCTTAATTCTAACTCCTCATATTGTGTATACATATCTTAAAAAACAAACAAAAAAACCTCTGCATGGCTAGGAAGCAGTACAACATATGTAATTAAGCAGACCTTAAATTACATTTTGTGACAACTTATTTGCTGTTAAATTACTTATTTTTCATTTACTTTGAACAACTATTTTTCCTTTGACCCATATATGGTCTTCTTCATGGGATTTATTATGTTGGAGGACTTCAGAAATTTGAGGACCCAGAAGCCAGCGAAATTACGTAAAATTTCAGTGTGTCACAACATTTATAGACAATGTTACACTGCTCTGCCATCCATATCTGCATATGCTCAAGAATGTGTCCCAAGAAAATCAATCACAATTCAAAAAGACTTACGCGGGTGCTTAAAGTTATATTCCTGGGTCAATTCTGCACCAAAAAAATCTGCACACAATATTTTAAAATTCTGCATATCTTATTTGTCAAAATAACACAAAATAACACTGGCACAATCACACCAGTTACAATTATTTTGTTAACTTATTTCAAAATACCTGTCAGCAAGTACATCTGTAACAATACAGACAACAAAAAAGATTCAGGAAATGTTTTTTTGACAAATAGATTTCTTACTCGGTATATTAATACAGACCTTTGAGGAGTAATTCATTTAAACTACAATGCAGAAATGTATTTCCCGCACCCCTCAGAAGCAGGGCAAAGGCTTAGGGGAGTCAAGGGTAACAGAGGAGCTGAGAGTCGGGGATGTAATTGGTGCACAGAAACCTGGAGGGTTGTTGGGTATGGGTGAGAAAAGTATGGAACAGGTTTTCTTTGGGGGGAGGGGATTGTTTGGGGTACCTCCCCCATTCACACCTGGGCTGACCCCTAGCCTCTCCCATTCAGTCAGGCACATCTGTCCCTGTCCCAGTGTGACTCTGCGCCTCCCTCTCCCATCCTCATGTGTCCCTGCCCACTCCCATTCAGCCCCTGGCTCAATGCTGTCACCCCAATTGCTCCTGATCCCCCACCCCAGTCTGTCCCCCCCCAAGCCCATGTGACCCCATAGCAGCCCTGTATGCCCCGTGCTGTCCGTCCCCTCCCATATCCCATGCTTCCTCACCTGGCCCCGTGGGCAAGGTGCTGTGAAGAAAGCAGCCTCTCCTTCTGCCTCTCTGTAGCTGGCTACTCTGGGCCTGGGCCTGAGCCTGCTGCCCTCTCTTCTGGTGTCACAGCAGCCCCTGGTGGGCGAAAGCTGTACCTGAAGAGCCTCTTTGGCAAAATCTATTTTCTGCAGAGAGGAGGGGAAAAAATCTGAGCATGCTCAGTGGCGCAGAAGTCCCCCAGGAGTAAAGTTATGCAAGAGTGGAAGTCTTTGCAGGATTAGGCCTTAATTTCTATGTTGGAGGACCTTCAAGAATGGGCTCTGAACTTTTCAGTACCTTATATTTTTACTGCACAAATACTTAAACTTTACAAAAGATAATGTGCCTTTTGCTTTTGTTGCAACATGCCTTTCCTCCACTGAGAAAAGGCTCTTCTTCCAGAGGATTTTTTGAAAGATGGCATCAGTTATCTTTTCTTAGTGCACAGACTAGCCTTTTTTAGAAAAGACTGCAAGGCTTTACAGATTCCATATTTTCTGTTTGTAACAAGTATCCATAATTTTCCTGTACTGCCAAAACGAAGTGTCCTGGCTATTGTTCAAAATAAGCTGAAATTACATCTATGTGGCCTCAAAGGGACAAGTGATGCCAGCATAGACAGAACTTTCTAGGACTCAGGACTAGACATGTTCAGTTTGTACCCAGACATGTAGTATAATATTCTAGATTCCCCCCCCCCACCCGCCTCTATTTACTCCTAAAATGCTTGGAGGACCTACCAATGGTAAACATTGCCAGAAACAACAATCCAAAGGCTTCCACTGAAAGTAACATCTGGGAGTTGTTTTCATGCAAACAGTAGCCCTCCTTTGGTAACACAGCCAAGCATGCTCCTTCCTGTATCTTCTCTAAAATGTATGTTTTTAGCTATAGGTCAATCAATGGTGGCAGAATCCATATCTCCCCCTCCTCAACAATCCCTACTGAAGTTGTTTTTAATTATCTTCCAGGCTAGCTCTCTGTACCATTGGACCAATTTTGACAGAACATTATTTAAAAGAGCTATTGCCTTAATTTTATTAAAAATCCTCCTCCCTTCGTCTCTTCTGATACTTTGCAAATGGTCCCACAAGTACAAATTTTGAGGAAATCCAAAGCCTTGAGCCAAAACATTGGCTGCTTAATCTAGAGGAACGTATAGCAGAGTATTGGGAAGTAAAGAGTTTTTTATTACCATTAACTTTTAGTGCTGGAATAATTTTCTTAGTGATTCTTAATAATTCTATCATAACTCACCATAAGACATGAGATTATTTTCACATCAGCATGCAGAGATTCAGAAAGTCAGTTGATGGAAAAGGATTACCCAGAAATACTCTCAGGTAGTGAAAGATAGTCCTTAACCTTCAAGGTCTCATGACCTTCTGTGTGCCTTTCACTGTGTTGGCAGTCCCCTGAATACTACCTATCCAGGACAGCCTCCAGGACCAGTAAGCAGAGAGGATAAGTAGCTTGATGCAAGAGTTTCAGACTGTAGTGAAACCTGGATCTGAAACTCCTTTGGAGCTTGCTTGTTATACTCTCATCTCCCAGATGAACTGACATAAAGGAGGAACGAAGAACAATCTCACATGCATATTCTTTACTAGAAGTAAGGGCTATTTCTAAGCCTCTCATCTCTCTTCTACCAGTCTCTCAGGGTAAAAGTTCATTCCTACCATCAGCACCATAAGAAAGTCCTTTGCAACCAAATTTGAATTTCTGCTGAATGGTGGATAATAGTTACACTACATGCTTTGACATTATTCTCTTAAGCACAGTGAGAAAGGAAAATAGCTGAGGGATGTGCTGAGATTGCTCAGGAGGAATATTGTAAATCATCTCCTTATTTAAAAAGAATGCACAAAATATTTGCCCCCTCAGGCCGTTCCATTAGTGGACATATTCACCCCCTATACAAAGAGAAAGAAAATGTCACCTTGAGAGAAGAAAGGCGGTTGGTTTAAAAACAAGCTGAATAGCTTCTACTAGTTCCAGCTAATTTGCCCCATCTGCCTTCCTTATCTTCTCCTAAATTGAAGGCATTTTGGATGGCTTCTATGTATTAAAAGTCTTTATGCTCACCCCAATTAATCATGCAAATGACCAGTGCAATCAGCCACAGCTAGGGTGACCAGATGTCCTGATTTTATAGGGATAGTCCTGATATCTGGGGCTTTGTGTTATATAGGTGCCTATTACTCCACACCACCTGTCCCGATTTTTAATATTTGCTGTCTGGTCACCCTAGCCACAACACATATTGAACAACTGAGGAGGGTAGGAATTTTGGTGCTATCATCTATGACAGGAGGATGAAAGGAACTGGTACTAAAGAATGCAGACGAAGAAAAGGCAGACTGGATGCATATGGCCCTGTGAGACCGGAGCTCTAAAGGCCAGATTTTAAAAGGTATTTAGGCATCTAATGATGAAGATAGGTGTCAAATGAGCTCTTTAGATGCACCTAGGTGCTCCTGAAAATTCCACTAGGTACCTTCCTGCATCTTTACGGAGGGAAGGTCCTCTCATGGATTGGTAACTGATTAAAAGATAGGAAATAAAGAACAGGATAGGAATATTAGAATATTGGATGTTAGAATTGGAAAAGTTGCAGAGAAGGACAACAAAAACGATTAGGGGTATGGAATAACTTTTACAGGAGGAGAGATTACAAAAATTGGGACTGTTCATCTTAGAAAAGAGATGACTAAGAGGGGATGTGATAGAGGTCTTTACAATCATGACTGGTGTGGAGAAAGTGAATAGGACATGATATTTACCCCTTCATGTAACACAAGAACTGCGGGGGGGGCACCGGCTGAAATTAATAGATGGTAGGTTTAAAATAAACATAAGGAAGCTCTTCTGCACACAATGCACAGTCCACCTGATGAACTTGTTGCTAGGGGATGTGGTGAAGGCCAAACGTATAACAGGGTCAAAAAGAATTAGATATGTTCATGGAGGGTAGGTTCTATCAATGGCGGTTAGCCAGGATGGACAGGGATGCAACCCCATGCTCTGAGTGTTCCTAAATCTCTCACTGCCAGAAGCTGGGACTGGACAAGGAGATGTATCACTTGATAATTGCCCTGTTCTGTTCATTCCCTCTGAAGCATCTGGCACCGGCCACTGTCAGAAAACAGGTTATTGGGCTAGATGGGCCATTGGTCTGATCCAACATGGCCATTAAGTGACTGCACAGGAGCATAGGCCTAAAACAGTTTCAGCCAGCTCACTGGTTAAGATAGGACTAGAGCACTATTCATGATGGTCATGCTTCCTAATTCCATAATAAATTCCTAGCCAGCTCACATCTCCCTGAGGCCCGGCTACTGCATAGAAATCAAGGGCAAGTGTGTAGAAGTGATCCTAGGAAAATTAATGTCTCATCTCTAATTAGAGTTCATTAAATGATCCATCTCTTCCACTTCTGTTCATCACTCCATTTGCTGTGGGCCAATATCAAAACCAATAAGAATTGTGCATCTGTTAATTTGGAAGTGGTCCAGGTAATGTACAGCCACAAAGGCAATAGGTCTCCACCATAGTTGAAGCATATAAGCATATAAGAAACAGATACTTTCTATAAATGTGGAAGGAGAACCAGTTCATTTCGCCTCTGACTGTGCACCACGAAGCACTGGTTGGGGCCTTAGGAGGAAAGCAAAAATATGAAGAACACAACAAACTTCTTCTTTTTAACAGTTGTTAAAAGTGCCTGTGTTTGTATTGGATGTGGACCTTGGGCCAAATCCTGCGCTTAGTGTTAATCTGCATATACACTGACATAAATGAGGGTGGCACTTAGACTTGATTAATGGTTGCCACATTCAGGCATATAAATGAAAAGATAACTTATAAACCCTTTTCTAAGTAGCACTGTGCTAAGCTAAGCACTGTGCTAAGGAAAAGCAACAACATGCAAAACATCCAGTAAGGGCAGGTTATTCTATAAATGTCCATTATGGGATTTCCTGTACATTCCTCTGAAGCATAGGGTAGTTGTTCACTGTCAGAGACAGGATTCAAGAATACATATACTACTGGTCTGAGCTGGTATGAAATGAAGGGGAGCTGAGTCCAGAAAGAATGAGGGGGAAAAATTACATTAACGAGTGAGGGTGGAAACTAATTAGGGCATATGCCCAAGGAAAGAAGGAGGGGGGAAATCATGTTGGCCTCAGTATTAATCAGTCTTCTAACACAGGTTTCAGAGGAACAGCCGTGTTAGTCTGTATTCGCAAAAAGAAAAGGAGTACTTGTGGCACCTTAGAGACTAACCAATTTATTTGAGCATGAGCTTTCGTGAGCTACAGCTCACTTCATCAGATGTTTACCGTGGAAACTGCAGCAGACTTTATATACACACAGAAATCATGAAACAATACCTCCTCCCACCCCACTGTCCTGCTGGTAATAGCTTATCTAAAGTGATCAACAGGTGGGACATTTCCAGCACAAATCCAGGTTTTCTCACCCTCCACCCCCCCACACAAATTCACTCTCCTGCTGGTGCTAGCCCATCCAAAGTGACAACTCTTTACATAATCAAGTCGGGCTATTTCCTGCATAGATCAAGGTTTTCTCACATCCCCCCCACCCCCATACACACACAAACTCACTCTCCTGCTGGTAATAGCTCATCTAAACTGACCATTCTCCAGGTTTAAATCCAAGTTAAACCAGAACATCTGGGGGGGGGGGGGTAGGAAAAAACAAGAGGAAACAGGCTACCTTGCATAATGACTTAGCCACTCCCAGTCTCTATTTAAGCCTAAATTAATAGTATCCAATTTGCAAATTAATTCCAATTCAGCAGTTTCTCGCTGGAGTCTGGATTTGAAGTTTTTTTGTTTTAAGATAGCGACCTTCATGTCTGTGATTGCGTGACCAGAGAGATTGAAGTGTTCTCCGACTGGTTTATGAATGTTATAATTCTTGACATCTGATTTGTGTCCATTTATTCTTTTACGTAGAGACTGTCCAGTTTGACCAATGTACATGGCAGAGGGGCTCTCTGCCATGTACATTGGTCAAACTGGACAGTCTCTACGTAAAAGAATAAATGGACACAAATCAGATGTCAAGAATTATAACATTCATAAACCAGTCGGAGAACACTTCAATCTCTCTGGTCACGCAATCACAGACATGAAGGTCGCTATCTTAAAACAAAAAAACTTCAAATCCAGACTCCAGCGAGAAACTGCTGAATTGGAATTAATTTGCAAATTGGATACTATTAATTTAGGCTTAAATAGAGACTGGGAGTGGCTAAGTCATTATGCAAGGTAGCCTGTTTCCTCTTGTTTTTTCCTACCCCCCCCCCCCAGATGTTCTGGTTTAACTTGGATTTAAACCTGGAGAATGGTCAGTTTAGATGAGCTATTACCAGCAGGAGAGTGAGTTTGTGTGTGTATGGGGGTGGGGGGGATGTGAGAAAACCTTGATCTATGCAGGAAATAGCCCGACTTGATTATGTAAAGAGTTGTCACTTTGGATGGGCTAGCACCAGCAGGAGAGTGAATTTGTGTGGGGGGGTGGAGGGTGAGAAAACCTGGATTTGTGCTGGAAATGTCCCACCTGTTGATCACTTTAGATAAGCTATTACCAGCAGGACAGTGGGGTGGGAGGAGGTATTGTTTCATGATTTCTGTGTGTATATAAAGTCTGCTGCAGTTTCCACGGTAAACATCTGATGAAGTGAGCTGTAGCTCACGAAAGCTCATGCTCAAATAAATTGGTTAGTCTCTAAGGTGCCACAAGTACTCCTTTTCTTCTAACACAGATATCTATGAGGTCAATACACACACTGGACTTCAACTGAACTTAACTCTGTTAAGTCTAAAATACATGGGCACCTATGGCTGGCTTCTGAATCTCTCTAGTTAAGTTTAAAAGGACTGTAGAACATTGTAAGGGCGAAAGCCCTTGCTTTAGTGCATAAACCCACCCTACTGCCTGTGGATCAGACAAAATTGTCCACATGACCAGGCTATTCCCTAATTGTCCATTGTGAGATTTCTTGCACTTTCAGCTGAAACTTCTGGTACTTGGTCACTGTCAGAGACAGGGTACTGGACAAGATGGACCATCAGGCTGAACTGTCTATTCTGTTCTTATATAGGTTCTTATACCATGCTCATAACTGGAGTATCTGAGCACCTTTTGGTAGTGCATTACGCAATGTGACTAACATCTGTCACATCTTCTTTAAGTGATGGTCCCTATAAGGATTCCAGACATGAATGTGCATCTGCGCCATATGCTGGAGCCACAACTGTTTGTAGTGGTGTCCATTGACCCACACGTGCATTGTCCATATGAGGCTATAAGAGACTATGCGGCTTGACGCCACTCCAGTTCCCTCTTACTGCTGCATGGCCAGAGTCTGAACCCATGTTCCTCGGTGCTCTTAGCTTGCTAAGAGAAATCTTGTCCTTTCCAGCACATTGTAGATAGTTTTGTTATACTTTAGTTGTATATAGTTGGCTTTGCTCTGTTTTTAGTTAGTTAGGCTCCCCCATCAGACTTCTTCCCCCTGGTGGGGAGATCTCCCCAGCCAACCCTCCCTGGGATTATGCCCTGGCAAGCCAACTTCAAAAGTTGCACTTTGTGCCCGGGCTCCTTTTCTGTGAGTGATGAGCACTAACGTTGTCTCTACTGTCTCGGCTGCTGCTCCATCTGCTGCTCATTCCGACCTTGGACTTGGGCAGTTAGACACCTTCACCTCCGCAAGTATCTTATGGAGGAGGCAACGAGTCCATGTGCGAAACTGGACATAGTACCAGCAGATCTGCCAGAGCGGCACCCAACTTCAACTGTAGCACCCACCATCTTCCTCCTGTGCACCAATGCCCCTGGTACCACCACAACCACAGAAGCCCCACTATGAACATGGGAATAAGGGTAGCTCCCTGATGGGGACTAACCCTAAACACAGTGCTGCCTCCCTGAGACAAGTCAGGTTGGATGAGCAGTCATGCGTTGACCAGCTGCTCCGGCTCCCAAGAAGCCCCAGACAGAGCATAAGATGATACACTGCTGCAATCATCACCTTCAGCCACAGTCACCGGTCCATGGTCTTCACCACCACCGCTGGACCCCTCCATCCTGCTGCACCCAGTTCCTGACACTGCTGAGAATCATAGAATCATAGAATATCAGGGTTGGAAGGGACCCCAGAAGGTCATCTAGTCCAACCCCCTGCTCGAAGCAGGACCAATTCCCAGTTAAATCATCCCAGCCAGGGCTTTGTCAAGCCTGACCTTAAAAACCTCTAAGGAAGGAGATTCTACCACCTCCCTAGGTAACGCATTCCAGTGTTTCACCACCCTCCTAGTGAAAAAGTTTTTCCTAATATCCAATCTAAACCTCCCCCCCTGCAACTTGAGACCATTACTCCTCGTTCTGTCATCTGCTACCATTGAGAACAATCTAGAGCCATCCTCTTTGGAACCCCCTTTCAGGTAGTTGAAAGCAGCTATCAAATCCCCCCTCATTCTTCTCTTCTGCAGACTAAACAATCCCAGCTCCCTCAGCCTCTCCTCATAAGTCATGTGTTCTAGACCCCTAATCATTTTTGTTGCCCTTCGCTGGACTCTCTCCAATTTATCCACATCCTTCTTGTAGTGTGGGGCCCAAAACTGGACACAGTACTCCAGATGAGGCCTCACCAATGTCGAATAGAGGGGAACGATCACGTCCCTCGATCTGCTCGCTATACCCCTACTTATACATCCCAAAATGCCATTGGCCTTCTTGGCAACAAGGGCACACTGCTGACTTATATCCAGCTTCTCATCCACTGTCACCCCTAGGTCCTTTTCCGCAGAACTGCTGCCTAGCCATTCGGCCCCTAGTCTGTAGCGGTGCATTGGATTCTTCCGTCCTAAGTGCAGGACCCTGCACTTATCCTTATTGAACCTCATCAGATTTCTTTTGACCCAATCCTCCAATTTGTCTAGGTCCTTCTGTATCCTATCCCTCCCCTCCAGCGTATCTACCACTCCTCCTAGATTAGTATCATCCGCAAATTTGCTGAGAGTGCAATCTACACCATCCTCCAGATCATTTATGAAGATATTGAACAAAACTGGCCCCAGGACCGACCCCTGGTGCACTCCACTTGACACCAGCTGCCAACTAGACATGGAGCCATTGATCACTACCCGTTGAGCCCGACAATCTAGCCAGCTTTCTACCCACCTTATAGTGCATTCATCCAGCCCATACTTCCTTAACTTGCTGACAAGAATACTGTGGGAGACCGTGTCAAAAGCTTTGCTAAAATCAAGAAACAATACATCCACTGCTTTCCCTTCATCCACAGAACCAGTAATCTCATCATAAAAGGTGATTAGATTAGTCAGGCATGACCTTCCCTTGGTGAATCCATGCTGGCTGTTCCTGATCACTTTCCTCTCATGCAAGTGCTTCAGGATTGATTCTTTGAGGACCTGCTCCATGATTTTTCCAGGGACTGAGGTGAGGCTGACTGGCCTGTAGTTCCCAGGATCCTCCTTCTTCCCTTTTTTAAAGATTGGCACTACATTAGCCTTTTTCCAGTCATCCGGGACTTCCCCCGTTCGCCACGAGTTTTCAAAGATAATGGCCAATGGCTCTGCAATCACAGCCACCAATTCCTTCAGCACTCTCAGATGCAACTCGTCCGGCCCCATGGACTTGTGCACGTCCAGCTTTTCTAAATAGACCCTAACCACCTCTATCTCCACAGAGGGCTGGCCATCTCTTCCCCATTTTGTGATGCCCAGCGCAGCAGTCTGGGAGCTGACCTTGTTAGTGAAGACAGAGGCAAAAAAAACATTGAGTACATTAGCTTTTTCCACATCCTCTGTCACTAGGTTGCCTCCCTCATTCAGTAAGGGGCCCACACTTTCCTTGGCTTTCTTCTTGTTGCCAACATACCTGAAGAAACCCTTCTTGTTACTCTTGACATCTCTTGCTAGCTGCAGCTCCAGGTGCGATTTGGCCCTCCTGATATCATTCCTACATGCCCGAGCAATATTTTTATACTCTTCCCTGGTCATATGTCCAACCTTCCACTTCTTGTAAGCTTCTTTTTTATGTTTAAGATCCGCTAGGATTTCACCATTAAGCCAAGCTGGTCGCCTGCCATATTTACTATTCTTTCGACTCATCGGGATGGTTTGTCCCTGTAACCTCAACAGGGATTCCTTGAAATACAGCCAGCTCTCCTGGACTCCTTTCCCCTTCATGTTAGTCCCCCAGGGGATCCTGGCCATCCGTTCCCTGAGGGAGTCGAAGTCTGCTTTCCTGAAGTCCAGGGTCCGTATCCTGCTGCTTACCTTTCTTCCCTGCGTCAGGATCCTGAACTCAACCAACTCATGGTCACTGCCTCCCACATTCCCATCCACTTTTGCTTCCCCCACTAATTCTACCCGGTTTGTGAGCAGCAGGTCAAGAAAAGCGCCCCCCCCCCCAGTTGGCTCCTCTAGCACTTGCGCCAGGAAATTGTCCCCTACGCTTTCCAAAAACTTCCTGGATTGTCTATGCACCGCTGTATTGCTCTCCCAGCAGATATCAGGAAAATTAAAGTCACCCATGAGAATCAGGGCATGCGATCTAGTAGCTTCCGTGAGCTGCCTGAAGAAAGCCTCATCTACCTCATCCCCCTGGTCCGGGAGTCTATAGCAGACTCCCACCACTACATCACTCTTGTTGCACACACTTCTAAACCTAATCCAGAGACATTCAGGTTTTTCTACAGTTTCGTACCGGAGCTCTGAGCAGTCATACTGCTCCCTTACATACAGTGCTACTCCCCCACCTTTTCTGCCCTGCCTGTCCTTCCTGAACAGTTTATAACCATCCATGACAGTACTCCAGTCATGTGAGTTATCCCACCAAGTCTCTGTTATTCCAATCACGTCATAGTTCCTTGACATCACGAGGACCTCCAGTTCTCCCTGCTTGTTTCCAAGGCTTTGTGCATTCGTATATAAGCACTTGAGATAACCTGCTGATCGCCCCTCATTCCCAGTATGAGGCAGGAGCCCTCCCCTCACAGACATTCCTGCCTGTGCTTCCTCCCGGTATCCCGCTTTCCCACTTACCTCAGGGCTTTGGTCTCCTTCCCCAGGTGAACCTAGTTTAAAGCCCTTCTCACTAGGTTAGCCAGCCTGCTGGCAAAGATGCTCTTCCCTCTCTTCGTAAGATGGAGCCCGTCTCTGCCCAGCACTCCTTCTTCATGGAACACCATCCCATGGTCAAAGAATCCAAAGCCTTCTCTCTGATACCACCTGCGTAGCCATTCGTTGACTTCGACGATTCGACGGTCCCTACCCAGGCCTTTTCCTTCCACGGAGGTCCACAGCTGAGCTGATTCTGGCATATGCTGGGTCTCCTCATTGCTCTGGTCTTTGCGGAGACCTCGCTGCTTCCCTCTCCAGTGGGTGAACCCCTCCTGCTCATGCCGAGTGGCGCACTGAGCCGATCCGTCCTGACCCTCAGTACCAACTGCACTATCCCCCCACAGACGACCCTTCCGCCAAACAATAGTTCCACTACCCCCAGGCCAGCCAATGCCCGGAGACCCATCTGCTTGGCCCTATTAGCCTCCCTGGACCCCTACGAGGACCGCAGGGTACTGCCAATGCCACCTTACCGGCCATCCCCTGCCTGCACCGGGCCCCACTCTGTTTATGATGAAATGGAGGAAGTCACCAGTCCCAACTGGAGCCTTGTCATCCCTAGACATAGCTCTCATTCCACCTTCCCTCCCCTCTCTGGCCAACCATAGCCAGATCATGACCTGCTTTGCATGGCTGCAGCTCTCAACCTCACGGGAAAGAAGTCCAGGACCTGCAAAACTGGCTCCTGAATATTCTGCAGCCTCCTAGGCCTTCCCAGACTGCCCTCCCTATCCACGAGGACATCCTTCAATCGGCTCAGTTGGTCTGGTGCACGCCAACCTCCTGTGCCCATACTCTGAAGTGCGCTGAGCGACAATACTTCATCCCATCTAAGGGTTTGGACTTCCTGTTTACCCACCCGCCTCCCAGCTTGCTCCTGGGCCAAGCGGCAACCGAATGGGCTCAGCAGCAGCACCTCAAGGCCACCTCGCCAGATCAGGTGATAAAGAAACTGGACCTTTTGGGGAGAAAGGTCTATTCATTCACAGGACTTCAATTCCATATTGCCAGTTACCAGGCTTTCCTGTCATACTCAAAACTTGCAGAGTTTCAGGCCTTTCTCCCAGTGGAGAAACAGCAGGATTTCCAGGCACTGCTGAACAAGGGAAAACTGATTGCCAAGGTGATCCTCAAAGCATTGGTCGATGCTGTTGACACATCATCCCACTACTAAGCGACTGGCATAGTGCTCCATTGAGACTCTTGGCTCCAATCCTCCAGCTTGCTTAGAGGTCCAGACCACTCTCGAGGACCTTCCCTTTGACTATCAAAAACTTTTTAGCAACATGACAGATGATTCTTCCCACTCTCTCAAGGATTCCTGTGCCACTCTGCAGTCACTTGGTATTTACACCCCGGCTCTGACCCGCAGGCAGCAGAGGTCATGGTTTCGCCCCCATCACCATGCCACTTACCAATCCAACTTTCAATATCTCGCCATCGTCCAGTCACGCAATGACACCGTTACTCTGCCGCTTCCACTTCCACCTCCTTGTCTCTCCCACAATATTCACCCAAACAGCCATTTTGACTCTTTCATCAAGTGACCCTCCTCCCACCCCAGATTATCTTTGTGGCTGCTCGGCCCTGTTTGTCCACAACTGGGACAAGATCACCACCAATCAACGGATGTTGTACATAATTCCCCAGGGTTTCTCTCATCCCTCCCACCCCACCCTCGTTGCCAACGCCATGGTGGCTGGAGAGATCCCTCCCATCACAATCTCCTCCAAGAGGAAGTGGACACCCTCCTCTGGAGGGTGCCATAGAATGTGTCCCCTACTGCTACCATGGCCACGGGTTCTATTCTCCTTATATCCTTATTCTGAAAAAGGGAGGCAGCTGCTGCCGCATTCTGGACCTCTGATTGCTCAACATGTTCACAGGCAAATTCCGGTTCTGGATGGTCATGCTCCCCGTCATTACTCTGTCCCTCCCCCATGGGGCATGGTTCGTGGCTCTCAATAAGAAAGATGCATACTTCCATGTTGATATCCATTCGGCTCACTGGAAGGTCCTCCATTTTATAGTTGGACACTCCCATTATCAGTTCCATGTCTTTGCATGTTCACAGTCTTCACCTTCATCACAGCCCACATGCATCATCTTGGCCACTCTATGGTTCCCTACCTGGACAACTGGCTCCTCATTGTGCCATCCTTCAACAGCCTCCTTTCTGCTATCCAGACCCTTTGTGATCTCCTTACTAGCCTGGGTATCTGTATCAATGAGGACAAGCCACTTCTCATCCCTCTCCAAATGATCACCTTCATCGGGGCATGCCTGGATTCTCTCATGGGCTGAGCCTTTCTCCTGACTGATCAATTTGCTACCTTCACATCTCTCATCACACAGCTACACCACAAACTGCATATGAATATCCACCAATGCCTTTCCCTCCTTGTCCATGTGGTGGCCTGCACCTCCATAATGTCCCATGCACTCCTTCATATGCGCTGCCTCCAGCTGTGGCTCTGGTCAATCTACAAACCGCAGTCAGACCACTTAGATAAGCCGGTCCTACTCCCCACCTTCGTCCTGGCTTCCATCAAATGGTGGACCAATCCATCCAAAATCTTGATCACCACCCTGTTCACCCCTTCCACTCTCCACACCATTCTCACCACGGATGCCTCCCTCACTGGGTGTGGCACTCATTTGGATGGTCATACAGCCCAGGGCTTCAAAACACCAAGAGAGGCAAGGAAGCACATCAACATCCTGGAATTATGAGTGGCCCACCTTGCCTGTCAGGCATTCCTCCCTCTCATATCATCACAGCACATTCAACTGCTATCCAACAACATGATGGAAGCAAGCAAGGCAGCACCACGTCACCTTCTCTCTGTGTGGGGGCCATTCACCTCTGGAATTGGTGCCTCAAGCATGGGCTCATCCTACTTGCTGTGCATCTCCCTGGCAGCAGCAACCCCCTAGCGGACACACTCAGTAGGTCCTTCTATGCGAATCATGAGTGGGAGCTACATGGCCCTACTCTTCACTTGGTCTTCTGCCAGTGGGGTACCCCACACTGGGACCTCTTTGCGACCACCAAGAACCACCACTTCTGCTCCAGAGGAACCCTCAGGCCAGGCTCACAGGGTGACACTCTGCTCCTACCCTGGACTACTGAACTCCGCTACGCCTTTCCATCCATTCCCCTGTGCCTGCGAGTCCTGAGCAAAATGTGGTGGGATTGAGCGATGATTATTCTGATAACCCCCATTTGGCCTCCCCAATATTGGTTCAATCTCCTGCACCTCTCCAGTCACACCCCAATCTGCCTTCCTACCCACCTGGATCTCAGCACACAGGCACATGTGACACCCCAACCTGGGCCCCCTCCACCTTCCAGCTTGGTATATGAATGGGGCTTGCATGAAGACAGAGAGTGCCCCACTCCAGTGTGCCAGGTCCATGTCCTCACGCACAGCAGAAAGCCATCTACCAGAGCCTACTATCAAGTGAAATAGAAGTGCTTCACCTCCTGGGTACGCTGCTACCGGCACCTACTGGACTCAATCCCCATCCTCCTTCTCCAGCTTAAGCTGTCGGGCTTTGCCCAATCCTCCATCCAAGACCACCTGGCAGTTCTCAGTGTCTCCCACCTCCTGTGGGCAGCTCCTCGTCTTCACTCATCTGACCACTGTATGCTTCCTTCAAGGCCTACTCAATGGCTACCCCTTCTTGGGACCTGAATCTAATCCTCTCTGCTCTCACTAAACCACCCTTCGAACTGCTCGCTACCTACTCTCTCATCCACCTCTCCATGAAGGTGATCTTTTTGGTGGCCATCACCTTAGTGAGACGTGTTAGTGAGCTGGCAGCCACAATGGTCGAACCCCCCTGTACTGACTCCCACAAAGACAATGTCTCCCTGCACCTGCACCCCAAGGTGGCCTCTGCGTTCCACTTCAACCAATGCATTCACCTTCCGATCTTCTACCTCAAACCGCACACCTCCCTCCAGGGCAAACATTGCATTCTCTCAGTGTCTGATGGCCTTTTACCTCCAACACACCTGTGCCTTCTGTGCTTCACCCAGACTCTTCCTCGCCATTGCAGAACATTGCTTTGGCCAACACCTCTCCACACAACACATCTCTAAATGATCTTATCTCTCCCACTGCATAAAGGAATTCTATGCCCTTTCTCATGTTCCTCCACCCTATAGTGTTATAGCTCACCACACAAGGGCACATGCCACCATGTCGGTCTACCTCAGAGATGTACCATGGCAGGGCATTTGTAAGGCAGCCACATTGTACTCTGTCACCTTTGCTGCTCACTACACCATCACCCCTATAGCAGCGGCAGATGCAGCAGTCACCCACGCCATCCTACAGACTGTGACTTCTCGCGAGTCCTTGCATCCACCTCCATGCTGAGCACTACTCACTAAACACCCATTTCTGGAATCCATATAGGGACCATCACTTGAAGAAGAAGATATGTTACTTATTGTAATGGGAAGTTCTTTGAGATTGTGGTCCCTATTTGGATTCCAATACCCGCCCTCCATCCCCTCTGCTGAGGACTACCTTGCTTGCTAGTAAGAGGGATACTGATGTGGCATTGACCCGCACAGCCTCTTATAGCCTCGGACACGTGGACAACGCATGACACACATGTGTATCAACGGACACTACTACAAACAGTTCCGGCCCTGGCGCATGGCATGCATGTGCACCCACTGCTGGAATCCAAATAGGGACCATTCATCTTGAAGAACCTCCAGTTACAGTAAGTAACCTCCTCATCTTTGTTATCTCATCCTCTCACCAGGGAGAAGTGTGTAGTGGATTGTGCTGCTGGTTTTTTGGGGTTTTTTAATTTTTTTTTAAATCACACACAGCTACATGGCCTGGTCAAAAAATGGACCTTGCACATCAATCAGAAGGTGGTGCGGTCTGTGAGGGTCCTCAGTTCTTGTGGGAGTTAATTCTACTGTCTTGAGCCAGCCCCAAGAAAGCTTTGTCTCTTACATAGATTAGCTTTACCCTTATTGTAGAAAGTTCCATTGTGCCACAGAAGTGAAATTGTCTTCATCCCAGAGCTTCCTCATCCTCAAGCTTTATATGATCTTTTCGATATCTTGGGGCCAGGCCCTGAAGTGCCTTGAAAATATGAGAACTTGAACTTGATTCATAATTCAAAAGAAAGCAAGTGCAGAGAGTGGAAGAGTTTGCAGTGCTCATGGTAGTCTCTGTTGCTGAGGAGAGGCGCTGCAGATTTTAGTTTCCGAAGTGCTAGAGATTTTATGCCCACACATATTGTATTGCCTTAATCCAGTCAAGAGGTGATGAAGGTGTGAATAACTGATGCCAGGATACCACCCACCAGGCTTGGACACAGTCTTCTAGTCAATCAAAAATGGGAGAAAGCATTACTTGCAGGTGCTGTATGTGAGAACTTAGTGTCAATGAGGTATTCAAGAGTATTCCTAAACTACAGACTGAATTGACCAGTTGTGGTTGATTACCTCCTACCAAAGGAGACCATACTATTGCTGTAAACGTCTTCAAAATGCTCTCCTCTACCCGCCAGCATCACCTGCTTTGCTCAGGTTCATTCAGCTGTTCTTTATCTATGACCTGATCTCTTTCAAGCATTGGGCCATCTTGGTGGTAGTGGTATGGTGTATGTGGTGAAACATAGCTAGAGCAGTATAACATGGATGGAGGGCAGACTATATGATCACAGTGGTACCTTCTGGCCTTAAAATCTGTGAATCTACAAGTCATCTGCATGTTGCTGGTCTTAAGTACATGGTATCTGAGCAGTTCACCTAGTGGCTGCATATAGCTGAAAAATATGACTGGAGAGAAAACTGATTTCTATCAGACTCCACCACTGAGAGGTCTAATAGTGGAAGTGCAGTTTCCCATCACTGCTCATTAGTGTGTCACTCCAGGCAGGACTCAAACCATTTTAGTGCATTACCCTAGTATGGCAATTCTAAGTGGTATAACCTTAAGCATGTTATTATGAAGAGTTTCTCTGACACACAGTAAACTCCTCCTTTTATAGTGCCAAAGAGTGTAAGATTTCTGTTCTTGTTTCATATCTCAGTGTATCAAAAGATCACAGCGTCTTATCCTGATTCTCCATAAAATAAGCAGGGGACTTTAAAGGTTCTGTTTAGGTTGTCACTGCTGCTTGAAATGTGCCAATATCTTTTAATCACTACCAATTTTATCATCAGCTGGATTGACAAAAGAAACAGAGATTCTTTAGTAGGCCTCATTCTTCCCTCCATCTCCCACAGAAGATATCTCCCATTTCCTTCCAAGGCTTTATACTCATGTCCATGATTTCATTTCTCTTACAGTCTCTTTGAGTAAATGGTTTTCTTTGTTCTTTCATGTTCATTTTACCCTCATCTAGCTGACACTGACTGTCCATCTAAGGTGATAATATGGTAGGTTTAGTCCCCTGATTAGTGAGGTTGGATGAAAGCTGTCACCAGAAAGCAAGGTACTGGCGAGAGTACATCACAGACGTTTTCATGATCTGCATAGGAGCCCCTACTAAAAGAGAGAGTTTGTTTTTTGTTTATATCACTGAACACTACACAACCAAGGGCCAAATTCACCCAGGGTAGACTGGGAGATGTAATTTATTGCTTGTTCCCTGAGCCAGCTAATCCTTCTTCCCCCTACCCCCCACTCCCACCCTAGGTTGAGAAAGAAGGTGTTACACAAAAGCCAGCCAAAATCTGGGCAGCTTGAAGTGGCAAATACATTGCCTTGCTGGCAGAGAGATAAAAATGACACTATATTTACCATTAACGTAGCGAGTAAAGAAATACATTTTTCTGCACAGAAGGAAAAATAGGAGATAGAAAACTGTGAGGCATGGGGGAAGGCAGAGTGAAAGAAACAGAACAAAATAAAGAAAATAGTGGAACGAGGGGAACAATGTTAAAAAATCAGTCTCGCCAGTCACAATGGCTGGTGTTGTTCACAAATTCAGGCAGTGGGAAGTAGCTGAAAATCCAGAGAAGGAAGAAAAAGTGTTGTGGGTGTGGGGAGGAAATGAAGTAAAAAATGCAAAGGAGAGGCAGAATGATGAAAAGCAGTCCGGAAGACAAGAAAGCGCCAGCTCTTGGGTTTAGATTCTGAACACAATTTCTTGTTCTTCAAGCTGACAGTGGCTGGGAATCCTGCAGATGCTGTCCATCCAGCTCCTGGTAGGAAGGGAGTTCAATTCACATTCAAAAATGAGCCTTCCAACAGATTACAGAGTGGCATCAATAGGTTCCAAAGGAAAGAGTCCATAAGAGCAGCTCTACAACATAAATCCCTGCAGATGTTAAAGTGGGGAAAGATGCATGTAAATTCTGAGGTTTCTACAAGACTGTAAATGATACCCAGGAAGAAGAGAGAACTCTTGCTTCCAACTAATAGAAAGTGAGTGAGACTCAGTAACGGATTCTGCATTTTTTGTCACTCAGTAGTCCCACTTAATGACAAGTTTGCTACGGTCAATAAAAGACAGTGGCTTTTTGACAATGGCATAAACATTCATACTTCTTTACTAACTAAATTGGACTTTTAATGCCCTCTATTAATTTCATACAGAAAGAGGATAAATCTTTCTGGTCTTCTGACACACTCAAGAGATGAAGCTTGGAAATATCACACTCAGGCACTCAAGCAGGAATTCCCTGTGCAGAAACACCTCCTCTGTAATGAGAGTTAGACACCTAAACTCAACATAATTAACTAATGGAAATGAGTGGAGATCACAGAAAGGATTTTATGTACCACACAGTTTTTGTACGAGCCATGAAAATTCCTCATGGACGGCAATGAAGCAGTCACTGGAAGCCAGGATCACTACATGTAAAAATATTTTCAAAAAGGGAAGGCTCCACATACCTTTTAAATACACCTCACTACCACTGCATGAGACTAATTATTATTTTATTCCATTTTTACAGAGCACTAATAAGTTTTATTGAGAATAAAAAGTGCAAAGACAATGCTGAAGCAGAGAATATGACCCTGATTCTCCTATCAGATATACCAGTATTAAAATAGTGTAACTCCATTCTCACTAGTGTATGTCACAGGAGAATCCCTGCTCTGAGTTTGAATTATCTCATTGTAGATCTTATATTCCCATTCATCATTTCACAGATGAACTGCACTTTATATCCTCTTTGGACAAGAAAGGAGGAAGTATTTGAATTAGAGGGGCGCATCTTCTATTTTGAATTAAAACTGCTGTCAAAGTTTGCATCAGGTGATGCAAACGTGGAGAAATCTAAGTTCTCATGAAAACTGCAAAGAAGGTTTGAAGATCCCAAATGTCCTGGGCACTTCTCCTCATCTCATATGGACTCCAAACAATCAAGTCTAATAAGCAGCTCAACGCAATGACATCTTCTGATTTACAGTGTTACCTAATTACCATGACAACTGGAAAATCAGTGTGTTGGGAAGGTAAGGCCGTTGTCATCATTCCCTGTTAGTGGAAAATTAAATGTATTTTACAGCTAAGGGCAGGGTCAGGGAATAGACACTTTCTGTGGGAAGATCAGTGAGAAACTTCGAGCTTTTCACTGTGCCCATGTCTCCACCAGCAGATAAGGAAGAGTGAATCACTTCTATGGGGCAGATTGCTGGAGAGTTTGACAGATGTGGGAGGGGAAGACAATGAGCTGGCATTTATGAAGGAAGGGGATTAGGGAGGGAGCTTAGAATAAAGCCCTTAGAGTGATGAGTAAATAGAACAGGAAAGTCTTGTATGATTATTTGAGACTTAAGTAGCTGAAAGGGGAAATTGCATGAGTATATATGCCTTCAGTAACTGTACTGAGGGGTGAGAAATGGAAATAATACTTTCACAGAGAACATAGAGTCTGACATCCTGTGACTAAACTACATCCCTCATTATTTTCCCATTCAACTGACTGCTGTAATGTTGGATTTGTTGTGAAGAACTAAATCCATCTCAGATGGCATCGATATACTGCCAGAAAGCAGAAAACCCTGGTGTGATGAGATTGATCTGACCAGCTGATTGGTGGAGAATTATAGCAATGCTTTCCCACTGGATCACCAGTATTTACACTGAAGGTAGAAAATTCTCTATATGACTCCTGTGGAAAAGGCCCCATAACCAAAACGTACTAGTTAGTAATTTTAAAGCCTTCATTACTGACATCATCTCAGATCCTGTGAGGGTTTTTGTTTTGTTTTGGATGATATGCACTGGGAACGGTATTCTGTTGAGACTGTTTTGATTTTCAAAATGTATGCCAAGCTTTCGGAGAAGGGAAGGTTTAAAATGGCCTGGAAAATGTTTTTTTTTGTTTGTTTGTTTTTGTTTTTTTAAGGAAAGTAATTTTTGGAAAGTGTTTGGGCTCCTTAGCACTTACTGAAATCCTTGGTAATGAACCATAGCCATGTATACACATCAACACTACCACTGTGAAATACCCTCCCAGAGCGGACCTCAGCTCCTTTGAATAAGGCCAGGGTTCATTACTCTTGCCTAGACAACTACGTTGACTAGTGTTAACCAAAAACTAGCCACACAGATTGAGATTTTCAAGGTAGCCTAGGGAATATAGACACATCTTCCATTAATTTCTAAAAACCTGTCCAAATCCCCAAGACTGCTTAGGAAGTTGGAGCCACAATGCTATGTCTCAATTTTTAAAAAGTGCTTTGAGTGAGAGCAGATGCTTGGGAGTCAAGACTCCTGGGTTATATGCCTAGCACTGCCACTGACTTCTCTGGGTTAGCACAAGTCACTGGTCTGCCTCAGTCTCAGTTTCCATATGTAAAAGGAGGAAAATAAGTTATGCACTTTTGTAAAGTACTTTGAGACCCTCTGATGAAAATGAGTCTTTAAGTACTATGATTAGTATTACTTCTACAACTATGTATGACAGAGTGTGGGGTGGCATGGCAATTTCTGATATACCGAGAAGCTGAATTCAGCAGGAACTTAACATCAAAAAACAAAATTTATAGTATAGATTTGGAGTTACAACTCCCAGTTTGGAAATACACAGGTATTGGACACAAATACCAAAAAAGAATAAACACCCGAACTTCACAAACCTCATGCTCTAATACAAAATATTAACAGCTACCTCAAAGCAATGTTAAGGCAGAATAACTTTGTGAATAAATGGAATGTGTGATAGTCAATTTGTTGACACAAGGTCACTTGTTTAAGAGGTTGCTATTAAGGTTTTGCATTACAGCATGAGTTTCTGGCCTTTTGGTATCTGCTGCAGATGGAAGTCAGTGTCTTAAGGAGTGCTGGAGTGTCTTATTGATAGCACTCTATGTAATGTGAAAATGGCAAGGAATGCTGCAGACTTTTCCCTGAACTTCTTATTTTTATGATTTTAAGTTGCTGAATGGGTGGCATGGGCCCTGATGCACACTGATTGTCCAACCAAGCAAAATTTATACTTAGGCTAATATGCGCTCTGATAACTGGTTCACTAGTGATAGCATGGAATCTGGGTGCAGACTGTGTGAAATCTTCTACATATTTCAATTCCTCCCAGTTTTTAACCTGAGAGACTTCTTGTTTTATTCAGGAGTAAAATATTTTTCTCTCTTTCTGCCGGAGTTCCTGAGGTGGACTAAACAACCAGTATTATTAGATAAAACAGAGGCATAACAATAAATCCTTATTAGAAGTACTGCTGCGATGAAAATCTTGCATCAACATTTCCATTAGTCCCTTGGCCTTTCATGCTGATGCTGGGGGTTTGTATTGATAGTTCAAAAGACTGCAAATGCAAGTTTACAGAACTGCCTGACAGTGATATATTTGCCAGTAGCAAATCAGTCCAAGTGAGCTGTAAAACCTGCACCGACAAATGTAATTCTTAGCAGGTTTTGAACCGTCTCCTTCAGGTTATGATTAATTTCATTAGATACCCTTAAACTTAAAAAATGAGTAGTAAGGTAGCCTGTCAATCACAATAACTAATTTCAGCAATGCTTGAAGTTACAGTACACAAACCCCATATTAAATAGTCTTCCCTTACTGTAGACATGCTTCTCCTTACACTTATACCAGAGTGATCCCACCATGCTTCTGAATTAAACCAGTGTAAGTTAGAGAAGAATCACGCACCATATATTTAAATGGATAAAGATTCCATGTAAGGAGCAGGTAGTGAAAGCATATTTATATAATGACAGGTTTCAGATTAGCAGCCGTGTTAGTCTGTATTCGCAAAAAGAAAAGGAGTACTTGTGACACCTTAGAGACTAACCAATTTATTTGAGCATAAGCTTTCGTGAGCTACAGCTCACTTCATCGAATGCATCCGATGAAATGAGCTGTAGCTCACGAAAGCTTATGCTCAAATAAATTTGTTAGTCTCTAAGGTGCCACAAGTACTGCTTTTCTTTTTGCATAATTGTATAGTTACTCTTACATATTTCCCAAATAAATAACTGACCAGATCGCTATCCAAAATAGAGGCTTTATAATAATAAGTTTGAACCTATCAATTCACAAGTTATCTAAAGAATTGCTTTACAATGCAATATATTTACAGTGCCAAAAAATGTATAAATATGTTTTTGTAGTGAAATTACAACATGTAGTTAGCATGCAAGAGTGGTACAGAGCAGTATATATTATAGGTCATAAATTCAAAGACAAAACAATAACTTATGGCAACTAGTCTAAATTGTTAGTGTCAAGTTATGAACCAAATCAATAAATTATCACAAAGATGAATCTCAAGTATAAGAAACACTCCAATCCTAATTATATAATGTAAAACATCACTAAAATTGCCCAGCTGGCTAATTGGAATGTGACTTCAGACAATCTGTGACAGACTCTCCTCAAATATACCAAGAAATCTTTCCACTGTGGCCATACAGCTTCCAAATAACAGTTTTTCCCTTTGACACCAACATTCTACAGAGGAAAGGTAACTTACAGGTCCAGAAAACACTATTATTTTCCTCTCATGAAGCAATCAAGAGTCACAGATTTGGATATTTATATACATACACACACATATAGATGTTAGATTGCTCAATTCAGCAGCAGCGAGTCAAGATGCATTCATTTACCTATACAATCATTAGCTAATTTTCTAGACCTCTATTATTGACCTTAGATAATGTAAACAATGGACCCTTTATAAGTCATCACTAATTGGGGGGAAAAAGAGTGGTGGTTCACTCCAAGCTCCACCCACATCTTACACTATGCCTGGAATCCTACTACATGAATTGTTTCCCCTCTCCTTACCCCACTCTCAGTCCCCTATCCCCACTGCCTTCCGACTATCTCTGTACAGTATCTTTAGCTACCATTACACTTCTTCCCGATTCACTTCCCTGACAAATGGGCCTTTGTCTGAGCCCCAACCCTCTGCATATTGGCACTCCCTACCTCAGAGATATGCAGGTGGGACTGTGCAGCGATGCAATATGCTTGGATATGTATATGGCTCTTCCAGTGTAGTATCCGGATCTCTGCACACATTAATGGATTCATCTTCACAAGAGCCCAGTGATACAGGGAAGTACCATTGCCATTTCACAGATGGGAAATCAAAGCACAAAGAAATTAAGTGACTTGCCCAAGGTCACAAAATGAACCTGTGGCAGAACTAGGAACTAATCCCTGAACTCCTGAGTCCCAGTTCAGTGCCATACGCCCCACCCCCACCCCCAGACCAAAAAAACCTCATTATTTCTTGGAAACAGTTGGTTCTATTGGTGAAAAGCTCAGTGGTGGAGTTAGGGGGCTTATTCCTTCACCCACTTACTTCCCTGGTCCTTCTCGCATGAACAGAGAGCAACAATACCCGAAGTCCAAAGGTGCAAAGAATTCGATATTTATTGGGGTGAACTTCCAGCAAGCATGATTCCAGTTTCCGTCCTTTGTGTCCCCCTTCCCAGCTCTGACACCACAGAGCCTTACGCCTGTGTCCCTGTTCCCATTCCTGCCCTTAGCAAAACATGATTCCAATTTCCCCACCCCCATTCCCTGTTCCCATTTCCCTCTTTAGCAAAACATGATTCCAATTTCCCCACCCCCATTCCCTGTTCCCATTTCCCTCTTTAGCAAAACATGATTCCGATTTCCCCACCCCCATTCCCTGTTCCCTTTCCCCCCTGCACACACACACACACACACTTCCTGATTGACTGTAGACTATATAGTAAAACTTGAGTTCTGCTTAGCTATACCTTAAACAATCATTCTAGTGAAATTTACCTAACCAATCCTAACATATTGTAAAATGATTAGCTAACCAATTATATTCCACCACCTTAATTAGTTTACACCCGTCAAAATTAATTATACAGCAGACAGAAACCATCGCAGAACCAGACAGAGATTATACAGACAAACAGTGGGAACGATAATGATAAAACAATACAGAAGTGAGGATTTCACATCCCAGCTATTGATAAGTGAGTTCTTGCCAGACAGG
The DNA here is from genome assembly GCF_965140285.1 of Lepidochelys kempii. NCBI lineage: Eukaryota > Metazoa > Chordata > Testudines > Cheloniidae > Lepidochelys > Lepidochelys kempii. Next base: position 184,672,926 of record NC_136380.1, read on the forward strand.
ATGCTATCAAACTAAGTTTTCTTTTACATTTTCTAGGCACTTCCCTTTCTCTGGAGGTGATAGGAGTACAATCCTGTCCTGATAGTGCCTAACAGCCCAATAGCACCTTATTTCAATGTGACTAGTTTGGAATGTGAGGATGTGACTGTTCGTTTTCCCAGCTTATGGCTGCCTGTGCTGCTTAGCCAAAGGCCTTAGCCTAAGAACAGGGCCTCAGACTGTCACAGTAAGAGAAGGCCCTTACACCAGCAGACAGTGATTTTGATTCTTTCTTTTATACCTCTATAATTAGCCAAGTGATAAGAATACACCTAAATTCTTAGAGTATAGGCCTTTACAGATAGGCCTGAATATCTATATCCTAACAGGTGGCCACAATTTCTTCTCTTGAAGAAAGTTTAACAGCATTCTGAAAAATTGAGTTTTTACACCCTCTGCTGAGATAGCTGCAATTTTGAATTTGGCATCACTAGATTTGAGTTACCACTAATGCTAACATCAGCCCAGGGACTGGCTCATAGAAGGGGTATACATTATATAAATATAGGTTTCAGAGTAGCAGCCGTGTTAGTCTGTATCTGCAAAAAGAACAGGAGTACTGGTGGCACCTTAGAGACTAACAAATTTATTAGAGCATAAGCTTTCGTGGGCTACCACCCACTTCATCGGATGCATAGAATGGAACATATAGTAAGAAGATATATATACACATACAGAGAAGGTGGAAGTTGCCATACAAACTGTAAGAGGCTAATTAATTAAGATGAGCTATTATCAGCAGGAGAAAAAAACTTTTGTAGTGATAATCAAGATGGCGCATTTATGTATACCCTGTTTCAAGCTTTTCTCATCACATGACTCAGCCTTCTCTCATGGCAATAAAAAGTAATATGTTTACTTATTCTTTTAATGTCTGTGTGTGAATACAGTGCACATGGAAAATAAGAGCTAGCAGAAGTGCCTGGAGCACAGAATTTGCACCACAGCTCTTCAAATACATCTCACCCCAATTCTGCAACAACCCCAGCTACTCCCAACCTGAGCATCTTAAATAGAGTCTGTCAAGCATGGTTGCAATGTGCCAAATTTTACAGAGGCTTGGTGATCTGAACTAAAAATTAAAGTGAGTCACTACCAAACTGTTTTCTCTTGTGAGCCATACAAGTGTAAAACACAGGTCTTGAAAAGAAACTTTTTTGTATGGATCTAGTCTAATGGTTTACTCTTAGGCCCACGACTCAAAAAAGAGTGTATTTCTTAACCTATATTACTACAGCAAGTAAGCAGTTAGTAATAGCCTCAAACAATATTGGTGAAAAATAGGTTTTTGATTGTAAAAAGAGCATTGATTTTTGGGTTGTTTGAGGGAACCTCACAGAACCAAGAGCAAATTAAATGAGGTAATGGACATGTTTGTAATTTCATTTTTAAGTCTCACACTATCCTTGCCTCTCTCTGGTTTCCAGTTTGTCGATAAGTGAAGAGCTTCAATTTCCAAATCTGCCACAGAACCTTTACAAATCAAAATGCTGATAGAAAATATCTGTTTTTAAATGTCTGTTTGGAAATATTCACAACCTAGTGTCTATACATCTTTAACCTTAGCAGGAAGAGAAACATCATGTATTGCCAGGAAAATGCACAGGAGAAAAGAGATGCGCCAAAAGTGAAATTAATCTAAAATTACAACAATGAACCTGTTTATAGAGATGTTTTGAATCCTAGGAAAAAATAGACTTCATCTGATGTGTTAATTAAGTCCCCCATGCTCCTCACTGCTACTTGGCCTGAAGGAAAAGGGTGTGAGTGAGCAGAATAGGTGCTAGAGAGACCATGATTCCCACCCCCAGCTTCACTCTACAGCTGCCAGTAACTGCTTCATTTGTACTCCGAGAAAGAGAGCATGTGACTAGGGAAGAATGGGAAACATGCTTCCATGCACAATACTCACAAATTGAAAAACAGTGTCAATAACATTGGGTAAGATGTTTGATTTGTTGTGTCCCTGAGCGACAGCGTCTAACCTTCTACCTCATGGGGACCTAACCAGAAGAGACACATGTGCACAGGTAGCGGTAGAGTAGTCAATGACAATGTAGAAACCATGCCAGCTACACTACCTGCACTGAGAGGACTGCAGAGCTGGGGGCATAGGGTCCACATGGACTGAAATGTCGAGGACTTTTTCAGCTGGTAATCCCACCAAACCTCTACTAACATTGCACGGGGTGCAGCCCTAGCACAGCCAGTGGATCTTCAAGAAACTGGATACAATGGATCTTCCCTGGTGAGTCTTCAACTTCCACCTCTGCTTATGCAGAAAGGGAAGGCAATGGGCCTAAGAAACAATCTAGCCAGTCAACTGGAATTTTGAATGAGATAAGGGCAAGGGGATAAAAAATAACTGGCATGTATAACTCAGTTAGAGGAAGGATTATATTGTAGGTAACACAGCGGGCATTTGGCAAATAAGATATACACAAAATGAACAGAAACTATGTGAGAGATGTGTAGTGCAGTGAATGTATATGTGTACCACTGCTCTCTACTGACTGCAACGTAAGACCTGCTCAAGAATGTGAAATCATTATACTCTTTAGTGAAGTGTTTTTCAACTGGTGGGTTTCGTAACCCCATCCAGGGAGGGGAGGAGGGGATTTGTCAAGAAAAACAACTGGGGACAAGGAGGTCATTAGGCACTGAAAATTTTATTGCAATCTAAAATAAAGAAAATCTCTCCCTCCCCACTGCACACCTTTATCCTCCAGGTTCAAGCATTCTTTGTCTACCACTTGAATCATACACACAAATAAACTATATAGGGTTATATTAATACATTTTTTACTCTCATTTTATAGTAAGTGTAAGGAGATCATGAAAATTTCAAATGTGGGGTGGCCTACCTGAACAGGTTGAGGAACACAGCCCTAGTGAACAGCCCACAGAGATATCATAGTTCTAGGACGTCTATGGAGTGAATCTGTGGTTTGCAGGCCTAAAAAAACAAGAGAGTGCACCTTTCTAATAATAATAAATAATAATAATAATGATAATAATACTTAGCATTTTATAGAACATTACATGGTCAAAGCACTGTATAGCCATTAACTAATCAACCCCCCTTTGTGAGATGGGTGGGTAAGTATTATTCTCTGCATTTTACAGTGGGGAAAACTGAGGCAGAAAGGCAGAATGATTTTCCCAAGCTCTCAAAGTGGCAGAGCTGGTATTAGAATTTAGGATGTTCCAATTTCCAACTGTGACAAAGCCAGGGTACAATCCAGACTAATGGTTAGTTTTGTCACCCCTGCCCTCTAACCTGGGGTGCCCTTTACCCTCCTTTGCTGCTGTAACCTTCAATCTGGACTGCTCACAAACAGCCTCTAGCATGCAAGTCACTCCCAGCTACATCTGTGTGTGTGCCAGACAGCCACACCTTGGCTCTTATCAACCTGGGTTATACTACAGGGTGACCCCAACACACCCCCAGTCCTAGATTGTCCCCCAGAAATGCATGTCCTGTACTGCCCAGCCCTCTCCCAGACAATAAAAGCTTATATAAAATCCATCATAATGTTAAAAGAAATGATGTGCACACATCTTGTTACTCCAAATGGAGTTTCACAGACACTTCAAACACACTGGATTTGATAAAACAATAAAACAAGTTTATTAACTACAAAGAGAGAGATTTTATTTGAGTACAAGTAATCAGGCAGAAAAGTCAAAATGGTTACAAGAAAAATAAAGGTAAAATGCAACTGGTGCTTAACAAACTATGTTAAATTCAAAGTAGAGCTGTCAATTAATAGCAGTAAACTCAGCAATTAACTCAAAACAAATTAATCACAACAAAAAACTAATTGGGATTAACTGCAGTTTTGATCACACTGTTAGTACTAATCATTGTTATCTGTTCTTGAACATTCCAATCTTTCGCAACATCCAAGAAATGCTCTTCACTCGTTTCAGCATAATCTCTCTCTTCAGGACGCACTGCTGTTAAAGGAAACCACCGCAGTGTCCAAGCAGCATCAAATCAGGTGCGCCCTGACTCCACGATAGCTGTGATTGCTCCAGGATGTCCTGTGATCCCCAGTCAAAACAACAGCTAGTGCATTTTTCAGAAGCTCCAACTCTGTAGTCTTCTTGTTGTGATATAGGTCATGTATTTATGATGTAATGGTTCCTCGGGAGGGCAAGGTGTAAGACTGATTGGAAGATGCAATTTAAATAACATCTCTTAACCCTCTGTCATTTACAATGTTGAGTGTTCTGCAGTTCATAGCTATCCACTTTGCAACAGCTTTGGTTAAGCTGTTGTACTTTGATCCATGGGCTTGTAGCAATCCTGAACTCTGTAAGCGTATTGTGTCACGGTTGGCGGGATTCATTTGCTGTCAGTGGGTTATCCGTAGCACAAGAACTGGAGGTGAAAGCATGGTTAGCATGTAGGAAGGTGGTACTGAAGGTCTGGCACTTCAATGGCATTGGTATTTAGCCTTGCAATAGCTACATATAACCGTCTTTTTATCCAGTGCAATCAAACCTGAGCTTAATTGCAACTAACTTTTTTTAATCGCTTGACAGTGCTACTTCTCAAATTCAGTCTTGAAACAAGTTATTGTTTTGCCCCCACTTCTCCCCTTGGAAGGCTGTTCCAGAACTTCACTTCTCTGATGGTTAGAAACTTTCACCTAACTTCACACCTGAAGCTGTTGATGGCCAGTTTATATCCATTTGCTGCTGTGCTACCACTGGCCTTTAACTTAAATAGCACCACACTCTCTCTGATGTTTATCCCACTGACGTATTTATAGAGAGCAATCATACCTCCTCTCAGCCTTTGTTTTCTTAGGCTAAACAAACCAAGATCCTTAAGTCTCCTCTTTTTTTAAAAAAAAAATTATTTTATTTTACAAGGCCGTACTTTATTGAAAGAGGATAAGACGACATTACCACAGGGCAGGTCCAAGGGGAAAGCACAGCAGAGGGCATTTCTGAGAGCAGCAGAGCACAGCTCCTTGCAAAGCACTGGTGAAATAGGGGAAGGCTCTGAGTGCAGACAGAACAGAGACTGCCTTGGTGAATCTGTGTACAAAATGCTGGCGGGTGTGCTGTACCTCTTGTAAGACAGTTTCTCTATTCCTCAGATCCCAGCAGCCCTTCTCTGAACCTGTTCCAGTTTGAAATCATCTTTGTTAAACATGGGAAACCAGAATTTCACGCAGTATTTCAGATGAGGTCTCACCAGTGCCTTGTACAATGGTGGTAACACTTCCCTATCTCTACTGGAAATACCTCACCTGATGGATCCTAGGGACTGAATAGCCTTTTTCACAGCTGCATCAGATTGGCAACTTGTATTCATCAACCAATACACCCAGATCTTACTCCTCCTCTGTCACTTCCAACTGATAAGTCCCCATGACCTTTCACTTTGCACTAGGGCTGTCAATTAAGGATTAATTCACAAATGATTAATGCATTAATATTTTAACATGTTAATTGTAATCCAGAGGTGCCCAGGGGATGGGGGGGAAGAGGGGAGGGGCAGGAGCTCTGGTGCCCGAGGACGGCTGAAGCCCCAAACCCCGCAGGACTGAAGGTAAGGGATCACAATGTTTTCTGGTGGGGAGGGCACTTTTTTTTTTATAAGTCCAAATGGGAGCACCAGCAAAAAAAGTTTGAGAAACACTGCTCTAAAGCTTTACAGTTTTATTTTTGAGTGCAGTGATGTAAAAAAAAAAAATCTACATTTGTAAATTGCACTTTCACAATAAAGAAATTGCACCGCAGGACTTATACGAGATGAAGTGAAATACTTTCTTTTGTTTTAGCCTTTTTACAGTTCAAATATTTGTAATAAAAATAATATAAAGTGAGCACTCTACACTTGGTATTCTGTGTTGTAACCATAATCAATATATTTGAAAAAAACCATCCAAAATATTTAAATAATTTGTATTGTATTATTATTTAACAGTGTGATTAAAACTGCGATTAATCACGATTAATTTTTTAATCACATGACAGCCCTAATTCAAAGCCAGGTTTTCTCACCACATGCTTTCAGTAATCTTCCTGACCAAACTTCTTAGGTCAGGACCCCTTTTCCAGTTCAATGGCTGTTTCCACAGTCCCTTCTAGTGCAGTGAATCGATGGAGAGAGAGGGGAGGGGTGGGATGTATGCCCCTTCTTTTTATAATCCTTTCCCCCTTTATAGAAGCTTTTCCGGCTGGGAGCAAGGCATAGGCAGTCTGTGTGGAAGGGAACTCTGTGCTGTTTCTTTGCTAAGAAATAGATTTTTTTGTCCCTGCCCCCTTTCCGGCCAAAGAATGGCCACTCAGCAGGTAATGGTCCATCAGCCTTGTTTACACCTGGCCGAGGCATCAGCTTGCTCTTTGTCTCTGAACTCGTTTGGCCACTCTCCTGGCCACTCAGGCTTCTCAAGAAAACATACTTTTAGTCATGATCTCAGCTTACATTTATAACTTCACATATAATGCTGCTATGTGCATTTTACCATGATGTTATTGATCAGCAAATTATGAATTTTTAAATGACATCTCACAGATATACTGTGTACAAAGTTCATTACAACTGTGTGTAGGGTGTGGCTATATGGGTACATTCTGTCACAGCATCCCCACTCCTCTAGACTATGCTGCCTTTCAGAAAGATTGACTCTTAAAAAGTCAATCTGTGAGATAAAAAATATGCATAGCTAAAGCTAAATACAAGCAAAACAATGCTGGTGAGGTCAGAAAATCCTGATCCATACAGCAACTATACTGACATTTTGGTAAAATTATCATCCATATCAGATCATTGCCTTTCTGGATAATCACCAGATTGTGTGTTTGCTAAAAGAGCGATGGAGAACTGCTAGACTCTTATTATAGGTAATTGCTCTTTACAATGACTGGATGTCTCACGTGAAAATGAATCAGTGACATCCACTGTAGCAGAATCAATTAAATAATTGGAGAGCATAGCTAGTGTCTTTGATGTTGAAAGGAAAAAATTCAATAAGCAGTCTCATCAAGTTTTCTAACAAAGCAGAAATAAGGGCTGCAGGCAAGAACACATTGACATCACAGGTCAGTGAGGGTTTATGGATTGTGTACCTTGGAAAGTAGGTAGAATATAGCTGTACAGGATGTTCAATTGTTAGTCAGTTATCTTAGAGGATGTCAGAGTATGGCTGTGAAGACTTCTAAAAATACAAATGTTTCAGCCAGACGTCAAAGATTTCTCACCTTACACAGATTTCTATGAGAATATTATCAGTGTACTGAGGAGATGTCAGGGCAGTATTTCAGCAGTTGTGCTACTGGATGCTGGAACCTTGTCCTTAGAAGATTCATTTTCATATTTATTAACCAATTTGTGTCTGGCAGATCAGCATGTTTCTGACAATGATGTACCCATATGTCCCTGTATTAATAGCTTAGGGATAGTAGTCTGCAAAAAAAAAAAAAAAATTGCCGCTCCCATTTCGAGAAAAAGAACAGCTGGTAGGTGAACAGCACACAGCATTAGGAAGAGAAATTTTGTCAAAATAGACTAAGGCAAATCTGTAGTTTCATTTTACACTAAGTGCCATGGGAAAATTAAAGTGTACATGGTGTTAGGACACAGATATTCAGGCCTGTCTGTAAAAGCCTATACTCTAAGAATTTAGGTGTATTCTTATCACTTGGCTAGTTATAGAGGTATAAAAGAAAGAATCAAAATCACTGTCTGCCAGTATAAGGTCCTTCTCTTACTGTGACAGTCTGAGGCCCTGTTCTTAGACCAATGCCTTTGGCTAAGCAGCAGAGGCAGCCATAAGCTGGGAAGCGAACGGTCACATCCTCACATTCCAAACTAGTCAATATGGGGCTGTTAGGAAGGTGATCGATCTATCACCTCCAGAGAAAGGGAAGAGCCTAGAAGATGTAAAAGGAAATTTAGGTTGATAGTTTTCTGTCTGGTAAGAACTCACTTATCAATAGTCACAGCTATGAAACCCTTATGTCTTTATAGATCTAGTTGTGAAATCCTCACTTCTGTATTGTTTTGTCATTATAGTTCCCACTTTGCTATTATTTGCATGGTCTCTGTATGGTTCTGTGATTGTTTCTGTCTGCTGTATAATTAATTTTGCTGGGTGTAAACTAATTAAGGTGATGGGATATAATTGGTTAGCTAATCATGTTACAATATCTTAGGATTGATTAGGTAAATTTCAGTAGAATGATTGGTTAGGGTATAGCTAAGAATATTACTATATAAATTAGGGGCAAAAGGAAGTAAGTTGGGATTCAAAAATAAGGAAAAAGGAACTTGGATTTAAGGTTGCTGAAAGTTCACCCCAATAAACATCGAATTGTTTGCACCTTTGGACTTTGGGTATCGTTGCTCTCTGTTCCTGCGAGAAGGACCAGGGAAGTGGGAGACTAAAGGAATAAGTTCTCTAACACATGGGACCTCATCTGAAAAAATCTTCACACAACAAACTCTATTTACCTGTAAGGATGAAGGACTGAATCAACCCTGCCAGAATTTGAACCTGTCATTCCAGGGATTCCTGAGTAATCCAAGCTGGATGTATGATTTTTGTGAACCTTAATGCTGTCTCTTGTGACAAACCCTAACCAGAATATAGCATTCCAGATAAATAACTAATCAATGGAAAAAATAACTCTAAACAAACAAACAAACAAACAAAAAGTTATGGCCCCATAGTTAAGACTGTAACCAGGTTCCATTAAAGACCTATTTGCAGTCCCATTTTTACATTAGTTCTTTGGCTATCAAACTTGCTTAGCTTGAAAATTGTCATGTTTACTCTCAAGGCTATGGAGATTTTTTTTCTGTTGAGTTTGAAGAAAACTGGTCAAGCCTCTGTTACAGATCATTAAAAACGTTACTGCCCCAGATACTATCCTGACCCAAGATACGCTCAGCCCAGGGTCAAGGGAGGACCTTCAGGGAGCAAGTTATACTTCCGTGATTCTCACAGTGCATTTGTGCTGGCATGATCTTGATTGAGAGTAGAAGGAGAAATATTTGAGTACGTCCTGCTGCATATTACTGGTTTCATTCTACAGATAGGGAAGTGGGGATGAGGGTGGAGGGGGGAACATAACAGAGAGTAAGGTGAGCTTTTGAACAGTCACATTGTGGACGTAGCTTATTACCAGGGATCCTAGAACTTCATTTGCCACGGAAAAAGGCAGAAAAACATGGAATTTACGTTTTTACAGAGAATGTTTAGTGTTTACATTTTGTGAAAAAATAAAAACATACGTTAACTACATTTTACTGAAGGAACTAGTGTCACTTATTCAATGTGTGCAACCTCCCCCTGGTGTGGTTGATTTTTGAATGCGCTGACGGCCAGAGCCCTCGCCGCTGTCACTGGTAGGCTTCAAACTTGCTTAAAAATTGTGAATATATCACATTCACAATTCACATTCAAATAGAGATTGCATGAACTATGAAGATATCAGAGTATTTATCTTCCTTCCCTTAATTGTTCATTTCCATGCAGTTTTTAATGTTATTTAACTGTAATATTTTCAAATTTAATGTTTAAATAACAATCTCAACTCAAAGATAATGAATATTTTTTCTCTGTCAGTAATTTAAAACTTAACACACACCACATAAAAGGATAACCTAAACTGTTAAGGGGTCAGTCTAATAAACAATTTTTTTCTTCTCTACTCCAACATGAGCCAGTGCCATAGATGACTACAAAATTGTATCTGATAGGAGAGAGAAATCTAATAAAGAAACACATTTACAATATGCATGCTAATGCTTGCCAGAAGTTTCAAATGAAGTTGAATTGCTATGAAACTGTTTCTCTATTGAAACCTTCTCTACCTTGTCCACTTTGTTCCATCTTAAGCAAATTAAATAGTAAAGTCATACACAGATCAAAGAGAATGTTAAGCCATAACTTACTTGATTCTCTCCCTCTTTTAGGATCAGTAACTTCTCATCTCAGATGGAGTGATGATTAACTTGTTCTTACCTCTGTGCTATGCTACAGTATTTCTATTAAAATTGCTTTACAAGATCGTAATTTCCAAATAAACTGAAGAGATGAAGCCTCCATTGTAGAAACAGAGATTTCCCTAGAGTACCTGATACTAAGTGGACCAGTACTGGAAGGCAAGCCAGTTATCAGTCCATGGTATGTTTCTAATATTATCTATTATTTAGAACAGTGGGTCTCAAATTTTTGTATTGGCGACCCCTTTCACACAGCAAGCCTCTGAATGCGACCCCACTTATAAATTTATACATTTATACATATTCCAGCAACTGAGTAATCAGCAGGTATTCTAGTTTTCCATGATAAAAAAGCCAAAGTTCTCTGATTAAAAAACCCCATTAAAATCCATGTTTTTCCACGATTAAAATGAAATGCTGAACTTTAGTGTCCCTAGCCACAATATACATAGGAATCAGTTGAAAACAGTGTTTTATTGATATATTGTAAAGCAATTTTAATAGAAATACTGTAGCATAGCACAGAGGTAAGAACAAGTTAATCATCACTTCATCTGAGATATAACACTATTATAACACTATTATAAATGCTGGAGGTTAAGTGGAGGTTGGGGTGGGGACTGACATTTGCGACCCCACACATAATAACCTTGTGACCCTTTGAGAAACCCTGATTTAGAAGCTCCCTAGGTGGTATCAGGTGTTTTGGGATGGTGATGATGAGACCAGGTAAAGAAGTTTTGTGGCCATGGGCCAGTTCCCAGAAAATCCCAATCCCTTGCACTTGTGAGGTTTACTCTAGGAATGAACAGCTGGAGCATGCTGGATGAACTCCGCTGCCTTGGTAGATCATGGTTACAGAGAAAACTCGGATTGAGACCATTAAACCCTTCAGGATCAGGGCCTTAAATATGATCTGGTACTGGACACATAGCCAGTGTATGTGTTCCTAGTGCTACTCACAAGAAGAGATCCTGCATGTTGTACCATCTTGAATTTCTCTGAGGCAGCTACTCTCAATTCCAAACATAGTGTACTGAAGTACTTGCACCTAGATCACTATGAATACTTGGATTGCTGCAGCCAGATCTGGGAAGGGGTGCATGCTCTTGGCAAACTGAATATGATAAACGGCATTTATTTCTGATAACTGACGAATTTGGATGTCCAGGATCAGTGAAGACTCCAGAGCACCCCCAGGGGTCTCCTTCCTATGCTACACTTCTTCCCCAGAGCTGGGGGGCCTGTTATGACAACTGGGTCCACAAGTCTACCAGAATTATAACTGTAAAAAGTTTGTAAAAGTTTATGTGAGATGTTAAAATAACCTATTATAACAAATGTTGATGGGAAAAGGTACGAAAAGGGAGACAGAATAATTTAATTAGTCTAAAACAAAAAGGCCAATTTGATATGATCTGAGGACTGTATTGAAATTATGCCATTCTGAGAAAACTGTATGGGCAGATTCTGGTCCCCCATTCTGTCCTTTCTGTGTCACTCCAGCATTGCAAGAGGGCCATAAAGCTCAGTTAACCAGTTAGCTCAACATTCTCCTAGTGTGGCAGAATATACAAGGGGGACACAGCCAACATAGTTGTCCTATACTGCTCCCCACCACAGTCATTGTGGTATGCCCAGGAAAGGAGAAGTAGCTGGTACACCACTCCACTTTTTGCAGTCTTTGGCTAAGCTAATGCCCCTTGGGGCCATGCAGCTGTTGCATCTTAGAACAACCCCAAGGCTGCTCTATTTTTCACTATGAGCTGAACCAACCCCCAGCCAACAAGGAGATTAGGGAGCTGCAACATGGTTTACAGTCACTTTTACTTCCTCCTCTCCTCAGCTACACCAAGCAGACATCAGCTACAGGTGCAGATTGAACCCTTAATTATTTATGTGATCCCTAAATTACTGAAACCATAATCCAATAAGAAATCAATTAACTATTTCTCTTTTTTTAAAAAAAAATAAATTGTTTATCTTAGATTTAGAGCTACTTTTTAATTCAAGGTTTCCTAAATGTAATGTATACTTCCTATCAGAATAGCTTATAAACATTTCACTGAAAAATCTTCAGGATTTAACATGATGCATGTTATGTGTTTATAAAGAAGTTTTAGTTTTTAAAAAACTGTCAATTAAAAAGATATTATTAGAATATTCTGATACTCCAAAAGCAGCACAGAATGATGTATGTTTGAGCTAGTCAGAACTCCTGGGGAGAGTTAGATTTAAGATTTGGCAGGAAGAAGTTGCAATAACATTATAATTATAATTAGCAGCAAGGAAAATTTTTTTAGTAAAAAGCTTAATATTTTTATTGCATTAAACACCAAGATTTGACTAGGTCATTTTGTTCAACATCTCCAGAACTCTTCTATATGTCATGTTTAGAGAGTTAAATGTTAATTCTTCTCCACATCTCTTTGTTATAAAGTTCAAGTGCACCCTTTATTTATTACAATGCAATTTGTACAAATCATGTACAAAGACAAAAGATTGATTAGTGGTTAGATTATTAGCCTGGGACTTTGGGAACAAGTGTTCAATTCCTTTCTTCCCCTCAGACTGCCTGTGTGACCTTAGGCAAGACACTTAGGCCCAGATCCTTAAAGGTATTTAGGCACCTAAATCCCCCTGAAATCAGTCAGGTGCCTAAATAACTTTGAGGATCTGTGTGGGCTTTAATCTCTGTGCCTCAGATCACTAATGGTAAAATGGAGATAATAGCACTTCCCTACCTCATAAGGGTTTTATGAGAATATGTGAGTTGTTCAGATACTATGTTAATGGGTGCAATCTAAGTACCTTAGACAGAAATTTGAATCTCTTTACTGCTAAGATAGGAAAAACATATCAATATATGGAAAAACCTGATCTTAGAAAGCAAACAGTTCACTCATCTAGACATGTGCATCCTTTGGTTGTTGGGCTTTTCACTTTCTGTTTATTGTAACTGTCAATGTATTTCTTAAACTTGACAGACAAATAGTAAATGGGTTACTTACAAGTACAAATGTAAGTCATTGTTATTGTTCTTCTTTTCAGAGTGCCATTTTACAGAAATCTCTAAAAATGGGACCAGATCCTCATCCCTGCTAATGTTGCTTTGTACAACTGAGGTGGCTCAAAGGGACCAAAACAGCCCCAAAGAGAGAACAATTAGCGAATTCACCAACAAGAGGGCATCCTGACCTGATGTAATGCTATGTAGCCAACTTTATGCCGGCCCTTTCTTCCTCCCCAGTGGGAGGAAGACATTCAATTCAATTCAATTTCTTCCTCCCCAGTGGGGCTGGAGTGCTTGTGTTCCACTGATCTCCAGCTGGTGGAAGATGTCCCTGGGCTATCTTCCTAGCCGCCATAAGTTAGAGTAGTCTCATGCCTACTGTAACTTGTGCTGGGGAATAATTTGGTCAACCCAGAAGTGGGAAGTTGTTGGATCTACTAGAACTGGGGGGAGAGGAGGTTGTGCAGTCCGAGCTCCGCTCCAGCCAAAGGAACTTCGATAGAATCATAGAATCATAGAATATCAGGGTTGGAAGGGACCCCAGAAGGTCATCTAGTCCAATGCCCTGCTTGAAGCAGGACCAATTCCCAGTTAAATCATCCCAGCCAGGGCTTTGTCAAGCCTGACCTTAAAAACCTCGAAGGAAGGAGATTCTACCACCTCCCTAGGTAACGCATTCCAGTGTTTCACCACCCTCTTAGTGAAAAAGTTTTTCCTAATATCCAACTAAACCTCCCCCACTGCAACTTGAGACCATTACTCCTCGTTCTGTCATCTGCTACCATTGAGAACAGTCTAGAGCCATCCTCTTTGGAACCCCCTTTCAGGTAGTTGAAAGCAGCTATCAAATCCCCCCTCATTCTTCTCTTCTGCAGGCTAAACAATCCCAGCTCCCTCAGCCTCTCCTCATAAGTCATGTGTTCCAGTCCCCTAATAATTTTTGTTGCCCTTCGCTGGACTCTCTCCAATTTATCCATATCCTTCTTGTAGTGTGGGGCCCAAAACTGGACACAGTACTCCAGATGAGGCCTCACCAATGTCGAATAGAGGGGAACGATCACGTCCCTCGATCTGCTCGCTATGCCCCTACTTATACATCCCAAAATGCCATTGGCCTTCTTGGCAACAAGGGCACACTGCTGACTCATATCCAGCTTCTCGTCCACTGTCACCCCTAGGTCCTTTTCCGCAGAACTGCTGCCTAGCCATTCGGTCCCTAGTCTGTAGCTGTGCATTGGGTTCTTCCGTCCTAAGTGCAGGACCCTGCACTTATCCTTATTGAACCTCATCAGATTTCTTTTGGCCCAATCCTCCAATTTGTCTAGGTCCTTCTGTATCCTATCCCTCCCCTCCAGCGTATCTACCACTCCTCCCAGTTTAGTATCATCCACAAATTTGCTGAGAGTGCAATCCACACCATCCTCCAGATCATTTATGAAGATATTGAACAAAACTGGCCCCAGAACCGACCCTTGGGGTACTCCACTTGATACCGGCTGCCAACTAGACATGGAGCCATTGATCACTACCCGTTGAGCCCGACAATCTAGCCAGCTTTCTACCCACCTTATAGTGCATTCATCCAGCCCATACTTCCTTAACTTGCTGACAAGAATACTGTGGGAGACCGTGTCAAAAGCTTTGCTAAAGTCAAGAAACAATACATCCACTGCTTTCCCTTCATCCACAGAACCAGTAATCTCATCATAAAAGGCGATTAGATTAGTCAGGCATGACCTTCCCTTGGTGAATCCATGCTGGCTGTTCCTGATCACTTTCCTCTCATGCAAGTGCTTCAGGATTGATTCTTTGAGGACCTGCTCCATGATTTTTCCAGGGACTGAGGTGAGGCTGACTGGCCTGTAGTTCCCAGGATCCTCCTTCTTCCCTTTTTTAAAGATTGATACCTATGGTCAGATTTCTCGTGACTTGTTGGATAAGGGCTATGAATGGGACACACTTCAGTGCCGTGCAAAGATAAAGGTGCTGAGGCAGGCATACCAGAAGACAAGGGAAGCAAACTGGTGCTCTGGTGCTGTGCTGAAGACCTGTCACTTCTATAAGGAGCTGGTCGCCATCCTTGGTGGCTACCCCCACCTCCATTGCCAGGAGCCCCACTGATACTTTGGCATGGCTGGAGGTACCAGGCAGTGGACTCAACCCCAAGGACAAAGTTTTGGACGAGGAAGTAGAGTTGGAAGACAATGTGGAGCACACAGCATTGTCATCCAGTGGCACATCGAGTCAGGACCTCTTTTCCACTCCAGAGGGATGTAGCCAATCCAAGCAGTACGTCTCTGGCACACATGATGCAGGAGAGGAGAATCCTGGTAAGTGATCTTTTTGTGTTGATGCTGCTTGATTATATGAGGTAGAGCTGTCCTTTGCTCTGTATTTTGTAGAAGTGGGTGAAGGGATAGAGATGTACAAGACAAGCTCTGTTTGAGTGTGCTCCACATTCCCTTGTGCAGCTAAGCAGTGTAGCAGAACAGTCTGTTAATGCACACCAAGATTTCACGTGCATCCTCCTAAGAGATCTCCAGGAAACTTTCCTAGAGGTACTCGCCAATCCTCTGCTAAAGGTTCCTTGGCAGAGCTGCTTTGTTCTTTTCCCCATTATAGGAAACTTTCCTGTGCCACTTGGCAATCACTTGTGCAGGGACCAAAGTGGAACACAGGTAAGCAGCATAGAGACCAGGTCTGAAACAGCACGCATGCAAGAGATGCATACTTGCATCCTTACTTACCCTCAGGAGTGAGATATCGATTTTCAGTGACCCCTGATGGTTGAAAATAATGGCAGAATTTACAATATTGTCCCTAGTCGCCTGCAGTGATCCCCTTAAAAAGCCACCTAGACTCTTTGCCCCATCTTGAATACCCAACCCCCCTACCCGAGCTGAACTCACCATGTTTAGGGTGTTCACCGAGATGCCTACTTGCCCAGGGACAGTGAGAAAGTAATTCATATGTTAAAAGAGGTGTATTTTACTATAATCATTCAATGTTCTACGTGAACTAACAATTATGCTTCTGTGTATTGTTTCTTGTGCTTCTGCAGGTGTGGCCTTCAGGGGAACCTGCTACAAACCGGAAGAGTGCCTCCGACAGATAAGGAAGTGACCAAGGTGGAGCAAGGAAGACATGTTCTGAGAGATGCTCCAAATCCTAAGAGGCCGAAAAAAGAGAACACAGGGAGTGGTGAGAGACCCCGAAGAAAAAATGTAATATATAAAAGTAGGAGAGAAAGGAGAGTGAGGAGCACATTGTAAAGGGCCAGGAGCGGATGACAGAAGTGACGGAGGAGCAAACAGAGATGTTGAAGTCCCTAATTATGCTTCAGGCAGAACATGTGTGCTCACCGCTCTTGCAGCCAATATAGAACTGTTTTCCATGCCCTCCCCAAACTCCTCCCACACATTCCTTGCAACTTCCCAGAATGTCTCAGTACCCGATTCACTCCACCCCTTCGGACAGCTTCCAAAATGATAAGTGGACTTACACACAGCTATGAGAGCCTACAATCTTATCTCCCTCCCCACAAAGCCTTTTGTGTATGTTGTTAATTGCTATTTAATAAAAACAAACTGTCTGAAAGATAACCAATCTTAATTCATCTCCTACGTGTGACGATTGCTGCTGGTAGTAATACATGGTGTCAGTTTGATCATTTGCGGACTACAAATCGTGATCAGGAATCATTACAATTTTCATGCAAGGTGGCAAGTTAACAAAGCATGGCAGAGTGCTGTATAGAAAGACACATTACCGGTGCTCATTGTCAAAATGTTGCCTCAAAGCCTCCCTGATTCAAATAGCCCTCCATTGTGCTCCTCCTCTGGTATCTGGCTGCCCAAATTCAGCAGCTAGGTGACCCGCCTCCACGCTCCAGCCTGTGGGAAACTCTTCACCCTTAGCCTCACAAATACTGATGGTGCATGCAGCAGGATACTATGACCACAGAAATATTTTTCTCATTTAGATCTGACCTGCCATGAAGGCAGCGCCAGCATTCTTTTAATCTGCCAAAGGCACATTCTACTGTCATTTTGCACCTGCTCAGCCTATTACTGAAGTGCTCCTTGCTGATGTCTAGGTTTCTCATGTAAGGCTTCATGAGCCATGGGAGTAAGGTGTATGCTGGATCTCCAAGGATCACTATGGGAATTTTAACATCCCCTACTGGAATCTTCTGGTCTGGAAAGAAGTTCCTGCTTTCAGCTTTCTGTACAGGCCAGTGTTCCTAAAGATGCATGTGTCATGTACCTTCCTGGCCCATCTCGCATTGATGTCAGTGAAACACCCACGGTGATCCATAAATGGCAGCAATACCATACAGCAGTACCCCTTTCTATTAATGTATTCTATCGCAAGATGGTCCCAGGCCAAAATTGGGATATGCATGCCATCTATCGCCCCACTGCAGTTAGGGAATCCCATCACTGCAAAGCCACACAATATTTCATACACATTGCCAAGAGTCACAGCCCTTCATAGAAGGGTGTGATTAAGGCCCAGTGGTCGACTTCCTGACTCCAAATTGATTTGCGACCGACCAGTTGCAGTCTGTAGTTGTTAGCTTCCACACAGCAATCACCATGCACTTCTTCACAGAGAGGGCAGCTATCATTTTGGTGTCCCTGCAACACAGGGCTGGGGCGAGCTCCGCACACAGTTCCTGGAACATGGCTTTCCACATCTGAAAGTTCTGCAGTCGCTGCTCGTCATCCCGAGCCTGCATAACGATGCGATCCTACCACTCAGTGCTTGTTTCTCAAGGCCAAAAGTGACGGTCCGCTGTGTTCAGCTGCTCCATGAATGCCAAAAATAATCAGTGTTGTTTCTTTCCATGGCACACAGCAGGTCAGGCAATTCTGACTCCTGTTCAGATTCAGAGCTCATGGTACTCTGCATGACCATCTGCAATGTGTTCATAACAATGACCACAACAGTAGATAGCAGTGTGGGATCCATCCTTTCAGGCAGAGATGGTGGGCGCACAGTAAACAGGTCGTTGAATGCCGCTAAATGCAGTTAAATGCCGTCAGAAGCCAATGGAATGCTGAGACGGAAAAAAATGCATCATGGGACATTGAGCCCACACCTATAATGCACTGCAATCTACTCTGCCTTCCCACAACTCCTAGCTGTAGAAGGTGGCGAGTAGCACAGTGGGATAGCTACCCGCAGTGTGTTGTTCTTACTGTTGATGCTAGCGCACCAACTGTGAACGCACTTTGTCGACAGAAGGAGCGATGTAATTATACTGGCTTTTTTATTACATTACAAGCAATGTAATTATACTGGGTTTTGGCTGTTGGCTTAACTTGCATCAGCAAAACTCTGTAGTATAGACAAGGCCTAAGAAAGTACAGTAGAACCTCAGAGTTAGGAACACCAGAGTTATGAACGGACCAGTCAACCATACACCTCGTTTGGAACTGGAAGTATGCAATCAGGCAACAGTAGAGACCAAAACAAGAAAAGCAAAGCAAAGCAAATACAGTACGGTATTGTGTTAAATGTAAGCTACTAAAAAACTAAGAGGAAGTTTTAAAAAAAGATTTGACAATGTAAGGGAACTCTTTCTGTGCTTGTTTCATTTAAATTAAGATGGTTAAAAGCAGCATTTTTCTTGTGCATAGTAAAGTTTCAAAACTGTATTAAGTCAACGTTCAGTTGTAAACTTTTGAAAGAACCACCCTAATGTTTTGTTGTTCCTGAGTTGTTCATAACTCACAAAGCTGAAAGCAAGAAAAGAAAAAAGGAAGTAGAATGCAGGAAACGTTTATGTTGATGTTAGTACATTTTCCTACCAGAAAGGTGTCCCTACTTTACTGTTTCAATGAAATAATGAGTCTAATGACATGTCACATGAGGAAACTTTTTTTAAATGTTGCATAGAGGCTCCACAGTTCTCGTCTGTGGTTATCAATTCCTAAAACCAATGCTCTGGTTTGAAAGTTTACTCCCAGAGTAACTTATACAGAAATATCTATCTGCTGAATTCATTTAAATAAGTTTTGTTTCAATAATTAATAATACTCTTCTTTCTTTTAAAATAAAAACAACAGAAAAACACAGAGGCATTGTCTGGTAATTTCAAATTCTAATTCTTGAACCAACCGAGAGCAGCTTTTGGATCACAATTCAGCAAGGTACTTAAGCACATGCCTAATTTAAGCAGGGGAGTAGTATCATTGCTACCAACAAGAGTATTCACATGCTTTAAGCTAAAAACGTACTTAAGTTCTTTAGTGACTCAAAGCCATAAAGTGAGAAAATCTGCTTATTGACTAAAACAATTTTTACTCTTTTTCACTTGTGTTAGCACTGCAGAGCCAACAAAGTAATGAGAGGGAGAGCGAGAGGGAGAGCGAGATGTCAGTCTGTCTGGAATGGTTCATGACTGTGAGTGCCAACCTCAGAGCAGAATGTCAAGAAGCGGGGACGAGACCCCAAACTAAGTTGTATGTTCTATAATTAAATTTTACCAACCCAAATGTGAATTCCTGAAGCACTGTAACAGTCTTACCATGGAGTCACAGAGAGTCCCCTTGGTAATTCCAGTGCGTCTTGCCATCCAGGCAAGTTGGACTTAGTGACAGTTGCTTGTTATACACCAAAGATCACAAACGATTTAGGTTGATTCAGTCCCAACAGACCAGTCTCTTACCTCTGATCAATTTGTATCTTAGATCTCACAACAAAGACAATGCCCGTAGCCAATCCTATAATAAACTGACTAAAGATTTATTAACCAAGAAAAGAAATGAAAGAGTTATTACAAGGTTAAAGCAAGCAAATGTATATAGCAGAAGTGGCCAAACTTACTGACCCTCACGTACAACACTCCTCAGAAGGTCGAGAGCATGGGTGTGCCTGCTGTGGCTCAGGGCTTCAGCCCCATGAGCGGTGTCTGCTGGGGTTTGCGGCTTCAGCCCTGCTCCTGCAGAAGACATGAGCCCTGGCAGGTGCACCCCATGGGGCTGAAGCCCCAAGACTCCCCTTCTCACTGGTCAGAAGCTGCTACCCCACCACCCCGCTCGCTGCAAGACAGAGGTCCCGAGCTCCCCAAGACACACACAGAGAATCTGGTAGGCAGGGAATGGGGGGGGGGGGAGCTGCGCGAGCCACGCTTTAACAGTAAAAGAGCCAAATGTGTCTCATTGTGGCCACCCCTGTTATATACACAAGAGAGTTACAGTCTATGGTTTTAAAAGGTGACAGAGCTATAGAAGTCTGTCAGGTCTGAATATCTCGTAGGGCTAACTCAGGTTGACCCTGGGTATCTCTTCTTCCATTGCATAGCTGTGCCCTTTGAGAGTCTAAATAGCAAAGAGATGAAAAAATTTCTTGTTCACTCTCTTTATTTCCTTCTTCCAGAATTCAAGCTGATGGGAGGAGCCCTATTGCATGAAGCATCTTCATGGGTGTGAAGGGGCAATTAATAAAGCCTTTGCATTGTGATGTCCCACAATGGCCTGTTTAGTTTTGACAGTCCTGAGATAACACCTTTCATAAGGATTTAGCATTTTGCATTAGGTAAAGGTTTTTGTTTTTTCCCCCGTTTTTGAGTTACATAGTTCAGGACAAATATTTTACAGCTATATAGTATACACTTAAGTATTACCTTATAGCATGGGATACTAACATTATAATTAAGAGTCATACATGTAGCAATTTACAAGCATTTCACAAAGTCTAAACACTAAACATGTTGTTATTATAAGTCCAATACCCATCTTAATCATACTATCACACAGGTGAGCTGGTCTAGTTTCCAGCAATGAAACTGTCAGTGGTCAGCTAATGCCTAAAGCCTTGGCAAGAGCTGACACCTAGTCTGCCAGCACCACACTAGACACTCTGGCTCTTTTAACCAACACTGTTGCTGTTGTTAATTTAGTGCCACTTCCAGAATCTTTACCTCAAAAGGTATTCCTCATTTACACTGTAACTACAACTCTGATAATCCTCAGCTGAGCTACTAGCAATGATGCATAACCAGAAACAAACTACAGTGAGTTTGTAAGTCTGGCATATTTGATTTGGGAAACCTTGAAAGAGGAACAGAGAATCCTGTGAGATGACTTTTAAGAAGTCACTTTTCAGAGCATAACTTCAATTTATTCTTAAAGATTTGACACACAGAGGTATCTCTTTTTGATTTAAAAGGTTCCTCCTGAGCAGCTGGTATTGAGCTAGAGCAGTGATACTCAGACTGAGTCTCAGGAGCCGCAAATGGCTCTTTAATGTGTCTCCTGCAGCTCTTTGCAGCAGGTGATATTAAAACACGGTGTGACTTAATTATTAATTATTAACCAATCTAATTTATTAACCAATCAGGATGCCTTTACTATATCATCAACCAATTGTAGAATACTTGGTCAGTCATTTTGCTGTGAGAAAAAATATGTATCACTAATTAGTCTCCTGAACCACTGAGGTCTGAGTATCACTGAGCTAGAGAATTGCAGAGTGAATCTGAGTAGTTTTAGCCCAATGGCTGACCTGAGATATGTAATTCAACCCACTTGAAATATGTAGAGCACTTTCTAACACTTACCATGGGTTGTATAGACAGTAATAATACTGTGCTTTGCTTTAATTATAGACATCTAGCACATGTAGGAAAGTATCTAATGGACCTTTTAAAACTTAAAACCCATTAGCAAATTATGAGAATTAATACAGCAAATTATGTACACACCTTATTCAATCAGAACTTGGAATCAATTTAAAACTGATTCCCTTATTATCCTATTGAGCAGAATCACTAAAAACTCCCTCTCACTTGTGTGTACCATATGTTGCCAAACTTTGGACAAAACAACAAACCGAATAACATTTTAAATACATTAAAAGACCATCTAGCTCAATAAATCTGGTTTATCATAATCGTACCTTCCTGATTTTCCATTATGCCCTCCACTACTCCAAAAACAAATGTACACATAGTCACAACAAATTTGCTTCCATCTAGGCCTTTGTTTCCCTGGGTAACTTATTCCAAACAGTTAGTCTCTTTTTAAGAACCAGTTCTGAGCAGACTAGGTGCTCCCCATTTTCAGTCTCTTACCCTCCAATCTGCAATGAACTCTGTGTGGGTGGACCCCTGTTGCGGGTTACCATATTTCAGGTTCCCAAAAAGAGGACATGCCAGAAGAGGGAGGGAACTGGAGGGAGGGATGAGGGGGAGCTGGAAGGCGTACCTGCGGAGGGGTTACTCACTGGAGGTGGGGAGAAGTGTCACTCCCTGTCACGTGGCAGGCGCAAGCCCAAAATTCAGCAACAGCCATCAGTCAGCACCTCCCTGTGGGACCCCCTCCCCAGGCTGTAGCTGCAGCGGAATAGACCAATCAGCTGCAGGGGCAGAGGAGGGACCAATCGGGAGATGGACCATTCAGGGATCTTTCTGAGCTGCAATGTCTCTCTGCAAAAATCCCGGATGTTTCCTATTATTTGAAAAATCCACCTGGACAGAGGATGGAGTCTCAAAAAAGAGGCACTGTCTGGGAAAACCCAGACATATGGTAACCCTACCCCTGTAGCAAGTAGTGAGGCCAGAGCATCACAGCTCAAATTGGAGATTTGCTGCTATCTTGTATTTATAAAACACCCAGTCTTTCTGGAATCTAGGCACTAATCAAAAACTAAGAAATGCCAATAATCTAACAAAAGCAGATTCCCATCTGCCACCTTGTTTAGCTGCATTTAATTTCTCACAGACAATAAAGGAATAGCATGGGGACACTGGCCCAAATCACCCTCTCCTCCTTGGATTCCCTGAGATGAAACTAGATTTACAGATCCTGGGCATCAGGCAGGAATGAGAATTATCAACCAGTTCATTCTGTGCAGGATATGGGGTCCAAAACCACATCTCCAAAAGAACAATCAGGACAAAAAATTAGTGAGTTGAGAGTTATGGAAGTTTTCCAATCTCTACATGGGTTTTCCCCTTGTAGAGGCCTATAACCTTTTTAGATTCTTCTGACTTGTTATCACCTGATCCCCTCACTGAAATCTTTCTTCCATATGGGAAATTCATACTAGCATTTATCCATTTTCAATTACTTTTATCATTTTTTTCTTGTGAGTTATTAATAATGAAGTTGCTTATCCACTTCCATTGCCACCCTCTTCCAGAAAATGCTGTACTTTCCACTCTGATACTTTTGGATAGAAGAGAATCTTTTGTATGTGGGATTAAAGTTAGAACAACCATCAAATTAGCAGAGGAAGCAGACATTTTCCTGACTTAATATCCTTATCTACATGAGTCTTAAACTATCTTTCAAAGCTCAAGGAAGAAATTTTGGCCAGTTTTAATTCATAGAAGTAAAAACAACAACAACAAAAGGAGTTTATTGAGTAAAAATGCTCTTAAGCTTCTATAGTTTAAAAAGAGATCTGATGTGTAATATGGTGAGCAATTTGCACAGAACATTCTAATTGCTCTGGGTATTTAATTTCACCCTCAGGAGAAATAACCAAGATATTGAGATTTACCAGCTATATGGTCAGTAAGTATTAATAAAAACAATATGATTCTTAAAGATTTTTGGTACTTTGTGTACCTCCCTGACAGCTGGATTGACATGAAAGACTGTAATGGCTCCTAAGCAGCTGTTAAAATCTATTGTGTCAATGATCTGTGAACTACACAGGACTTGGGTGATAGACAAAAAACCTGCTGTGAAGAAGCCATTATGGGCCACTGGGTCAAATATGTTCTTTCTAAAGGATGCCTACGTACAGATTTATAACATCTTAGAAGGTAAATTAGATAGCCTGACAGTCTTTGTGGTTTGATTTCAAAATATTTAAAACATGTTATTTAAATGGTAAGCGCTTCAGGACAGGGACCTTGTCTTTGTCTAAAAAGCAACCAGCGCATCTATAGGCGAGTAAGAATAAATAATAACAAATATTAAAATGCCCTGTGTATATGTGTGCACATGCATATGTGCCTTTTCTCTCTCACCCTTCCAACAAGTACAGCAGCAACAGAGAAGGCATCATCTCCTGCCCAACAAAAGAAGGTCCACAGACATGAATGGACAAAAGACTTGGTTGATTGTTTTCCTTACACCCATGAAGAGGGACTGCACAAAGGCTCGTCCCATCACAGCTTGAGCTCTGGGAGAAGGAGATAAAAACTGCTGACCAGAAGGAACTTTATCACTGTGCTGCTTGGAGTTTGGACAGGGAAATATTTCTAAGCATAAGCAAGGGATCCCCAAGATGCTTAGCTTGGGTTAGCCGCAAAAGACATGTAGAACTTGCACATTACAGCAGTTTCTACTACCTTTTGGAGCTTAAGACTGTAGCTAATTTGTATGTGTATGTTTATCTGTGTTAACCTTGTAAATAACTCTCTTATTTCTTCTTCCTAGTTAATACATCTTTAGTTAGTTTATTACAGGATTGGCTACAAGCATTGTCTTTGGTTTGAGATCTGAGGTACAACTGATCTAGGGTAAGTGAATGGTCCTGTGGGCCTGGAAGTAACCTGAATATTGTTGTGAATTTTTGGTGTAAGGGACCGTGTATCACAAAGGCAGCCTTACCTGTGTGGTGAGATAGACCAGAGTGCCCAAGGGGACTGTCTGCGATTCCATGTTAAGGCTACTGTGGTACTTGAGGGGGTTATACTTGATACATTTTTGGTGAAATCTAATTGTGAACCATACAGTCAATTTGGGATTTGTGCCCTGCTTCTTAACAGTCTTCCCAAAGGTTGGCACTCACACTCATGAGCCACTCCAGACAGCCTGACAATGGGATGAAAGGAACAGCAAACCAGTGAGATAGTTTGGTGGGTAAATAATCAAATTCAATGCACACAGGACAAGCATTTATAATCATTGGGTTTAAGAGTGCACCTTGTGCAGTCACTGGCGTGATTTACCTCCTACTTTAAGGGTCTGACCCAAAGTCCACTAAAAACAATGGGACACTCTCCACTGACTTCAGGTGGCGCAGAATCAGGCTCTAAAACTGTTTCTTTTTCATGTATATGAATGGTCTGCATGGATTACACAGAATGATCTTTCCACCCACAAGCAGTTCTTGTCAAAAGGCACCTATAGATTAAGACAGGGGTATAACCACGGTCCAGTATATTATGGATCTCTTCTCTTAAATAAGTCACAGTGAATCAATGGTGAAGATCAACAAGATTAATAGTCTTAATTATCCACAGAGAGACAAGCCGGGTGAGTTAATAATGGACAAACATCTGTTAATTATCAACAAACATTACTGGACATGGGGAAGTTTCTCCTAGCCATGTGCACAAATAATTCACATTACAGCAGACCCACCCCCCACATAATGCTAATTTGATATTTCACTTTATGCATATTAAATTGCTCCTGTGATGAGACTGTGTTCTGTATTCAATGAACACTGAGCAGACATCTTCCTTCTGAGGAAACAAACATAAAACTGATGAATGCCAAGCAAGCGATTTGCTTATGAAAAATACCCAGAAAACAAGATAATTGCAAAACAAAACTTTCTTTACTCAGGCCATATAGAGAAAGCTGAGGAGCAGTGAATGGGTGTTTTGTTTATGAAGATGTATAAAAATGCTAATGAATACTGAGCGCACATCTTTCTTCTGAAGATATACAGAGAAAGCTAACAAATGCCAAATGGATTTTTCTCTAACAATGGGATAAAGAGAAAGCTAACAACCACAGAGTAGATGGTTTGCCCTATGCTTATTAAAATTTATAGAGTAGAAACTAATTGTTCAGTTGCAAAAACACAGTCAACGGGCCAAAGATGTTCATAATCATGTGAATACTTTTAAGCATGTAGCACTAGTATAAATTGCTTGGGTAAGCTAGATATCTTGCCCAGTTGATCCTCTGCCAAAAAGAATGTTCATACATGTTTTTGCTCTTGGTTGTATACAGATACACTGTGGCACTTCCTAAAGGGTCAATTCATCAGACACCACTTGCTGCTGTGATAAGATGCAGAGTGGCATCAAAACATGATGGCATTGTGTTTGGGATAGAGTATGAAAGAATTCAGGGTTATATTAGCAAAACAGCAGCTGATTTTTATTACAAAATGAATTCAGCTTTGTGTAACTGATGCTGAAAGAAGAAACTGGACGTACAAGACACCACTTTAAATCACTTCCCAAGAAATGTCAGTGAACAGATTTGGAGATTACCTTGTGCACAGCTGAAGGTACAATGCTAGGTTATTCTTGGATAGCAAATCTCTAATACACACTTAACATCAAGGGCCTGATCAATGGGAGTTTTTCCGTGGACCTAGTGGAAGCTGGATCAGACTTTGAATGCATTTGCTTTTGTTTCTACAAAATGCAAAGGGATGAGGCAAGGAATTTGAGATGTTCCTTTTTCTTTTTACCAGTGTTGGTCAACAAAAATCATTTATGCTCAGCCCTGCCACTTGACATTGGAAAACACAGTAATGCTTTCTGGTATTAAGAACTTTGCAATCTTTAGGGGAGACATGTCAGATACTTTCCATCATCAAC
This sequence comes from Lepidochelys kempii, assembly GCF_965140285.1. NCBI lineage: Eukaryota > Metazoa > Chordata > Testudines > Cheloniidae > Lepidochelys > Lepidochelys kempii. The sequence continues at coordinate 184,699,482 of NC_136380.1, forward strand.
AGTCCCTGCTCGCAGCTTTTGGAATGTTCCCAGCATTGTTCCTGGGGCAGAGTGGAGATGGCTCTTGTCTGCTAATAAGGAAGCACTACATTGGATCTTCTTGTCTACAGTCATCTGGAATAAACCATACGTGACTTCTCCAGCCTGTGGTAGACCTGTGATTTGGGGTGGGGACAGAGGGGTTCAGTTCACTGTAGAGATAGGGGCAGCCTGTGAAGTTCATTTTTGGATACGAATTTATCCTAGCTTCTGCGCTGATCAGCTCTGGGGTTCAGGTTGAGGGCTCCCATCCCTTCTCTACACATGAGGAGACTTGTGCTACACATGGAACATTAAACTCTATCGGGGAGAGAAAAATGTCCTCTCTCAAGTGTGGATGAACTTCAGAAGATTAGATTTATGTTTGGTTTAGTTAAAACAGCTTTCACGAGCCATACCATATTCTACCTCCTCCTCCTCCTCCTGCACATATCCCCTCTTTCCTGACCTTTTCTTTCCATTATTGATGTCCCCTTCTTCTAACAACTCCAGTCACAGACCAAGTTTGAAGAATAACAAAATTAACTGAAGGCTCAGTTCCTGAATAAGTAAAAGTGCAACTCAGGGTCCTACAGATTCCCTGGCCACCAGTCAACCAGCCTCAGTCATGAACCAAAAGGTCACAACCACCTACTTACTCCCAGGAGTGTAGCCTCTTAATTTGAGTTGGCTAATCAGGATGTACAGCTAGAAAGGGAAATGTTTTTGTATTGCTGTTCAGCTATGTCTATTGTTCAGATCTAAAAGTAGCAAGAACAATGGTTATAACTTTGTTTGATCACGATTCAGTCATAAAATATGAATCATATAACTTAAACAAGTAGATCACAGATATCTCTGATAGTCTAACTGAGCCTCTGCTGCTGCAAAAGGCATCCAGCCTGCCACGTGCACCACACTTTCATTTTTTTATCTTAAAGATGAGATCAAACTTTAAAGGCGCAGCCCTTCTTTAGGGTAGTGCCAAGTTTCAAAGACACGGGGAGCTCAAGGCGGCTTACTCCTTGATGCAGATGGAGAATGTGCAGGCTTCACCTTCTTTAAGTCTGACCCCACCATGACACATCCCAGCAACTCCATAGGCTCATGCAGAGGAATGGGGACAGGCCACAACCCTAGCCCCAATGTCTCCCCATCTTCTTTGGGGCACTGCGAGTCCCAGGAGGCACAAAGACTGTGCTCCTCTAAGTACCGAACCTGCAACTGTGATTAGCCCTTATAGAGGCCGTGCAAGGGAGGAGGGGATGTTCCTTGCAACTTCCTCCATACGTCCCCCTTGCCTATCATCATCATAACTTGCTGCTCAAAAGCTGAAGCCAGTACTGGATGTTGTCACTTCTTTCAAATAGTTTCTTGGGAGTACAGGATGTTGACAGGGGGACACTGCATCGGGCAATGTTCCAGGGTTTGTCTAAGCTCTCAACATTCATGTGTGGGGTCATTTTTTAGCTTACACTTGGATATTTTGTCACCAGTCTTTGCCAGAGGATATCAGTATTTTCATTCGCAGTCAGTGACTGGAGGAAGTTGTTCTGAACGAACCAGATTCTCTAAGATCACCTGCATTTCCTGCCATTTTGTTACTCGGTAGCCTTCCACAGTAGTATTTTGTGGTAAGCGATTTTCAGAGGCAGAACCCTTTCTTGACTTTAGCCATTTGGGTGGTGGAATGTGTCCGTGCAGTGGATGTCTTCGATCATGCACATGTTGGTTTTTTTTCCCTCTCCTTCTTACTGAAGGCATTACACCTCACTGATGGTGGTGCCATCTCCATAAAGCAGTGCAGCAACAGTGTCAGAGTTGGTTTAGAAGTCCCTGTGACGGGCCTACAGCATTGGTTGAGTTCAATATCAATTTTCTGTGCAGAGGTCAAGCATGACCAGACCCTCCACAGGTGAGTTATACAAAGTAAGGCTGGTCGCTCGGTTTTCAGGTCTGCAATCCATTTTTGTGTTGGCCAGTTTCTGAATGTCAGGAATCAGGATCTGCAGCAGAACTAGTTTCCAGGCAGCCTCATCAGTACAGCTAGTCTGCAGGAGGCTCCATCACTGCCCACGCCACCCGACTGGCTACAGAGGCCAGCTGGCTGGCTCCTAAGTCAGTAGCAGCTGCCACTCACTGGCTTCTCAATGCTCTTGCCCACTACAGTGCCTGTTCCTGTATTACCTTGTCCCTTCTGCTCCTGTCTTACACCCATCCTAGCCTCCGTCCTACCCCTGCCTTGAACCCCTCTTTGTCTGAAACCCTGCTCTCTCCAGTTCCTGCATTCTGGTATGACCATGGCTTTGGTGCCTGACTACTGACTCCATCTCTGACCCTAGTCCTTTGGGCCTCATGCCTGCTCCAACCACTGTCCCTGATGCCTGCTCCACACGCTAGACTAGATCACCTTCATCCCAGTTGGCTGACACTGAAGTACACAATTGCTGGAGTTCACTTTCTTTTTCAGCTTGTGCTCTTTGAATGTGAAAATTCTTTTTAATGTGACCCCAAGGTACACCAGATGTTCATAGTGCTCAAATATCATATTATCCTACGACCACTGGCATTTTTGCTTGGCCTGATGGTATTTCAGGTGAAAGGTACACACTTGTGTCTTGTTAGCATTGGCATTCAGGAAACTATAGGAAACTGTATTTTCCAAGCGCATGCAGGGAACCAGTTAGAATATGTTCACGGTATCCTCAAATCTTTCCAACTGGGTGGCAATGCAAAGATCATCCGCATAAATTAATCTTCAATCATCAGGGAATACTGGTTGCTCATTTGCGTAGACAATAAACAGAGAGGGTGATAACACTGCATCTTGGGGCAATCTATTCTATGGAGTATACCACTGACTTTTCTGACCATTCATCTTGACAAAAACATCGATTCTGCACCAGGGAGATGACCTGGGCCATCTTGCTATTTCTCAGAGTTCTGACCAATTTCATTAGACGTGCACAATAGTTCACAGAGTCCTAAGCAACTGACAGATCAAGAAACACAACCCCTGTAAATTTTTCAGGTTTCAAAGCCATCTATGATGCACTGAGTTAGCTTTGCAACTTGGCCACACTATGAATGTCCTGAGAAGAATCTAGCTTGGTTATCAGCCAGTGACCCTTCCACTATTTGTGCTATTCTATCCCTTATCATCTCCTCCTATAAGCCAGTAGATTGAGAAGAGTAAGGATATCAGATGGCAACTCTTTTCAGAGTTAGGGTCTTTATGTGGTTTGAGTAGCGCAACCATTTTTGCCTGTCTCCACAGCCTGGGTATCTGCACCATCTCCACGTAAGAGTTAAAGAAGTCAAGCAGTCACTTCTTTACTCTCATCCTGAAGTGTGGCAATAGTTCATTACATATGCCATTGGAACAATTGCCTTTCGGGACAAGAACAATCTTGGTCCTAACCTAGCATCTGAGAACTTGTACTGATATGACCTTTATGAAATCAGTTAGTTCAGTTTCCCATATTCCAAAATAGTGTGATGGGGTGTTCATCCCACACCTGAAAAGAAGGAGTTAATGGAGGCCTCATAGGCCTGCTACATTCTTCCCCAGAAAAGGGCAGTGGAGGTGAGTTCTCCAAGCAGCCTAGGGAGGTTGCGCAGGAAGAAGCCAACTGGAGGGAGGCTGCACGGAGCAGCCAATCAGGGCCCAGAGGGCTCACATAAAAGGGAGCTGCAGGGTACTTGGAGAGTGAGGACTGTGACCCTGAGAGAATAGGAAGTACCTTGGACAGAACAACTGCTAGCAGGGACTGGGGGAGCAAGAGGGAGCTCTTGGCTGGCTGATGGAACTAGCTGGCTCAATGTCCTGAGAAGAGGGCAAAGAAGGTGCTGGGGCCATGGGGAAGTAGCCCAGGGAATTGAAGCAGCAGATATGGAAGTTGGAGCGGTGCAGCAAGGAGCTGCTATCTACAGAATCCCTGGGTTGGGACCTGGAGTTGTGGGTGGGCCTGGGTCCCTTCTCCCCCACTTGCCACTGGGGAAATGGCTGGTCTATTGAACTGTGATACTTCACCCCTGGAAGGGGGAATGGATAGTATCACGGCCGGAGGGCCAACTCACAAAGAGGATGCTGTAGTACTTGAACTGAGGTGGGTCAACAAGTGCAGATGACAATGGGAGAGGCACCACTAGGAGAGGATGCACTGGCTGTCAGAGCTAATCCCTGTGATGGCCAGTAGGAGGCACTGTTGTGGTGAGTGGACTCTTATACCTAACTAATAACAACATCCCTATTGTCATCATCTTACATACACCTAATTTCTAATGCTCTTTCACATACATTGGAAGACAGCACATCTCTAAATGTACCTACTGCTCATAATTATGCTTCTCTATTTGGATATGGAATACTCCATTCCCACAGTAAACCCCAGGGCCAAAGGGAATGAGCCCTGGTGCTGTTCACTGGACTAGACTAGAGTCAATTTCAGCTCACCCCATTGTACCCTCTGCCTCCTTCTTCCAAAATAATGTAGAGGAAAGCTGAATTAGAAGTCTATAGTCAAAGTCCCCTTACAGAAATTATCTGTCAGTCATACCCAGATGCTGGTATTTGAGCATTTATTTTCATTCTTCTTGCTGAAATAACATCTAATGGATGCACCTGTCCATCCATGCAGAGAAAATGAGGACACTGCATGTAAGTTAAGTAATGACTCTAGCCCAAAATGTTTCCTCCACCACTCTGGTCCCCAGAATGTAGTAGTAATTGTTTTCTCTTTTGAAGCAAGACTGAATTTAATTCTTTCCAGTGTATCAACAGCTGTGATTGCTTTATTATGCAGTCTTATGCCACTCATAGCTTATCAGATTTTAAATTACCATATAAATCTACATAGTTAGAAAATATAAGAAACATCAGTTTAAATGTATCTAATCTCATTTTCAAAGTTAGATAAAAAACAATCAACACTTTAAAATGAAAGTGAGACCCCTAAGCTAAAAATTGGGAGTCTAGCAAAATTATCTACACTAATCATCATTAACTATAATAATACTTGCAAAACAGAAAACATTGATGTAATTAATTGTAACACCTACAGGGTGAAAAGAACCAGAATTCCTCCCCTCCCCCTGACTATGTATTGTTTGTTAAATCCACACTACTGTGATATGAAAGAGATCTCTATGCTAATCAAATGCAAATCAAGTTTTACATTCTACTTTAAAAAGCTGTTTTGAAGGTGGCAAAGCATTTATTATGTAGATACTGTCACAAGGTGAGCTGGCCCTTTAAGGAATTTGGGGCTTGGCTTCACCTGTGCCAGGCTTAACCCACCTCCACACATGGAGGGAATGCAGGGTGAAATATGAGAGCAGCGTGAGGCAAGACTCTAGGTAAGAGTAAACTTGTAAATGACTGTTTTACTAAGGACCAGGAGACCAGTCAGGAAAAGGGCTAATGAGGGGCTCATAAGGAGAAAAGCCTTAACAGGGACAGTACTAAGAGCCTTATGCAAAGGGTATGAGGCAGCTAAGACATCTGGGTGGAAGATCAGTGTTTTGAACTTTGTTAATAAACCAGCCTCTCAAATGAGAAAACAGTGTGAAGTCAGATTAACTGGGCAAGAAGGAGAAACTGGAGCTGCACCTTGCTAAAGATAACCATCAAGATCCTCCTCCAGAATCCACTGGTTTCAATGGTACAGCATTGGTTCCTAAAAGGCTAGTTAGAAAAAAGGCTCAGGCAGCTAGAGTGCCCTGGCATAAAGGGGGAAGATCTGATAAAGCAGTGAAAGCTTGTTTTAATGATGTAATGCTTATAATATGATGCTCTTCTGGAGAGATTTGTTATAGGGTGGAGCTCCAGTGGAATCAGACTCCACTGGAATTATCCAGGTTAACTGTGCAACCTTCATGCATAATTAACTGAGTGGCTCTGGAGTTATTTTGAATTTCTTTTTTACTAATTCTTACCCTAAATACACAATACATAAACTACACTGTTTCCTTAACTACTTATGCATTTTGCTGACGTGTAGGTTCTCTGCTATTAAAAGCCATTAAGTATGTGCCCTATCCTATAAGCCTTGCATGTGTTAGAACTCCTATTGGCTACAAGAGTAAGGACAGACATGAGCAATCATAACTTAAGTAAAATTGTAGGACTGGGCCTAATATGTATGAAATGTCATGTAGATAAGCTGTAAGGAATTAAGAATTAAATGCTATAGGCAGAGCTGGCATGATGCTTCCCATTAAAGGCACTGTTTATAAATCTTATAAATCTGCCAGATTCTTACAGTTCCGGCTGACGTTTTCCATGTCGGGTATCTCTTTCAGGCTGATTTTTTTTTTTTTTTTTAAGTTCCAGCTAAAATGGTTCCGCCACTTACAAGAACATGATTAGGGGAAATGGCTTGATGTTTTTAAAAATTTACAACCATTTCTTGCAGATGTGCTAGTGCCTTGATGCTTTGGAACAGGGACCTAAAATTTGGAAAGGAGGTTGCCCTAGTGTCAGCTGTGCCTTTTGCTGATCCTGTGAAACTGCTCAAATTTGACAGTTAAGCCTCTAGAAAATATCAGTTCACATATGCTTGGGAAGAGATTCAAGAGTCTGGCAGATAAATTCGCCGAAGATTTCACCTACACAGAGCTGCAGGAGCTGAGCAGCGCTATCCCTACAGTTGCTGCTGTTTGAGATATATGTTTTGATGCACAGCATCACACCAGAGAGAAAGTCTGTGCTCTCAGTGCTCCCCCTAATGTCATCCAGGCAGTGTAGAGGAGAAAAAAGAAACAGCCACACTGGAATGCAGACCGGTGAGAAGCGGGAGAGGGCTGCGGAAGCCAGTAGTTAGGTTGGAGCAAGTAGGGATGTGTAGATAGAAGCAGAGGGAATAGACAGACTAGGGTGAGAAGGGTTTATAACTATTAGAAAAAAGTCCCTTACAGAACCTGGAATTCAAGCCAGGAGAGTTCTTAGTCTCTACATTCCTTATCAGTCACCAAACAACTGTGAAACCCACTGGCAAAGTGTTACTCACCAGCCTCCCCCGCCAATGATTAGTCCACAAGATGATACCAGCCTACCATTACTGCCAGTAACTCTGTCACCTCAAGTGATAGAGATCTGAGCTGTGGTTGTGAAATGCTCATGACTCGAGGTGGAGGTTAATATCACTTCATGTGATGAAAAAAGCAGAAATTTCAGATTAAAAACAAAAAATCAAGTTTGCAAAGTCAAGAACTCCAAGTTAAGATGCCAGAATTAAGGTTGCCCACCCAAAGCTTTTTGGATCTAACAGAAACACAGGGGAAGATCCTCAGTTGTTTTTAATTGGTTTAGCTATGCTGCCTTCAACAGAGTTGTGGTGATTTACAATAGTGGAAGATCTGATCCAAAATGTGAGTGCAGAAAATGCCCACATCTTAAACACCTCCAAGTAAACTGAAACTTACAGATGTTTATGCAGTGACACATAAGATGTCACTTAGTTGTATTGCCCTAGAATACCTCCCACTCCAGTTTTTCCTCCTATCAACAGATTCTCCAGCTCTTCCAAATATAACCCTTCTACCTATTTTATTTTGACACAAATATATTTGTTTACAAAGCAAGTAACTGGGATATAAAAATAAGTTATATCTAAATCAAATTCAAAGTGGTTTTTGTGTTACCTACTGCTGCCCAAACTGCCTGTAGCTGATAAACTCCCTCTTTGGCCATCTTCCATTGTTTTTAATCGTGGAACTTTACAAATAGTGTGTTCTGCAACAATAACTTTGGCTGCCTCCATCCTTCTTTTTTGTTGTTCATGTTTATGCATGCTGTTTGAGAATGCAAACCTTCTACAAAGTACAAAGGAAGCCAGACACTTTTTAGTCTGATTCTAGTTCTGCTTTCATAAAAATTTACAAAACATGAACTCAATCTGTCTTGCACAAAAAGTACAGTGCTAAGGAGGGCATAAATTTATATTAAACCCCTACTAAAACCAAATGAAGCTCGTAAACTGCCAACTGGCCAACCTATCACTTCTTCTTAAAGAATAATTATTAAATCTTTTCATATGGAAAAATAAAAGCTCTATGGAACTACAGACAGAAATGATCAATTACAAATATGATGAAAAGTGAATGGCACAGTATTAATTGGCATATACTAGATGGTGTGAAATCCAGTTTCAGATAAGTACATGGCTCAATATGAGGTAAAATTCTGATATTTGGCTACAGCTGAATAATTTCTCAAATATTTTCTCAAAGGTGAATATAGGAGGTACAGCTCCCTCCCTATGGCTGGCATGGCTGCCTTGGATGCTTCTGTTGCCTTCTCCCTAATGGCCTGATATTCTTCACAAAGAATTTACATAAAGTCCTGTTTCCCTGAACACAATAGGAATAAAAAAAGGAGACAGTTTCCTTTTTCTCAAATAATTGTTCAAAGCTGAATAATTGAGAGGCACAGCTCCCACCCATGGCTGGAGGCAGCTTTCTCTTGTCATCATTTTGGGGAGGAGAGGCAGTTACAAAGTAGCTGTGGTCACTTCTGGTCCCTTTCTCACTGATATTCATCTCCTGCCCCACTCCTAACCTGCACCTTTGACAGATTCCATCCTGCTCCCTTTGTTGTTCTGAGAGTTGAGTGAAACCTCATTGAAGCTGGGAGATATAATAGCTACCTTTTTATTTAGGATAAATGTAAGAAGCAGTTAAGCTCCTTTTGGAGTAAGGCAACTGAAACAATAGAAGCCATGGCTCAAAACACAGGCTATATGCATGGGCGGTCAGAAGCTGAACTTTGTGGGCAGAGAGGTTTCACTGGTCTGGATATTGTTTTGGTGGAGAAGGGTGTATGTGTGTGCACATCAAGCCTGAAACAATACAAGGCAGCAGAAAGCCAAGTACAGCTAGAGAAGCACTTGTTGTATGACTCCATGATAAAGCTGAGACACACCTTTTTGGGTAGAGTCCTGGCTTGAAAAATAGGTCTGAAATTTTGAGCATGAAAACTGTCTCATGATGTTTGAGCATTATTGTAGTCAGTGAAACAGGACTTTATGTGCAGTTTTTGTAAATAAACAGGATCACATCAAAGGAATACCTACCTCCATAAATTTGTCCTCCTAACAGAAACAATATACAAAACCTTAAATATTGGTTAACTGCTCAGGTTAAAAGCAGTAACACTATGATCACATTTGCATTTTCTTCACTGGTATTTGATCCCTCTGCCCTCCATGCACATACAGACACTCAGTAGTGAACTTTAGAGCCCTAGGGGATGGGAAACATGAGATCTGCCTACAGAGAGGCTACATTGCACTGATGAATGGGGCTATTCTATGCTGATTGTGTTTATGTAAAGTGGCCCTAAAGCACTGTAATAGCTGGTCTATGGCGAATTCCACTGATGTAGGAAGAATTCAGGTGAGAATAGGGTTGGTGTAGCTGACTGTACACCAATCTCCAGAAGAGACTCTGGTATAAGGAAGAGAGGTTGTCTCACCACTACGTTCTGGCTATTCCTATCTACCAGAATAGCTCATAGGGCTACTGATAACGAGGCACAAACTAAGGCTGCTCCCAGCAAGCCCCAAAATGGGGAAGGGGGGAAGTTGGAGTAAAGGCATTTTCATTCCTCTTCCCACTTCCCCTCTCACTAGACCCTGTGCTATGAGCTGATGAATAGGGCCCACAGTTTCTAGGGAAGCTACCTACTTTATACTTTATTGTCAGAATCTGCTTTAATAAACTGTCATCATTGCTGCTATCAAAACACTCTCTTTATAAGAGACAGATATTCATATCACTGTGTGACCTACCTATCTTACCTTACTAGGTCAGTAATATAAGTAAAAGATTATTCAGAGTGAGGTATTGCTTCCCACAGTGCATCACTTTATTTCACATCTTAAAATAACAGACAAAATTTAATTTTTAAATAAAGTCATTCTAATAATAGATTTAATTGCCCAAATGTCATCTTCATTACATGGAAATACTGGTTTAGTGATGTTCTCATGTAGCTGCTTAATCAAAAGATATTCTATCTTCAGTGGGAGTTTTTACCCCCATAATGTAATGATAAAAATAGCAACATATGATGGAAAAAATAATTCCTAACTAAGTTTAGTTTTGTGGGACTATGGGTATGGTTAACTATTGGTTCTATTATTAACATCCAGGTGCAATTAGAGATCAGATATAATACTTCTGATTGTAGTACTTATTGCAATATCAGCTTCTTAAATTGTTTTTTTGTTAAATAACTGTTCCAGTTATGTAGAGTTTGAATGAATACTTAAAATACACTTTGCACATCCTTAAGTCCCATTTGAATTGTGAAATCAGACTTGGAATATTTAACTCTGATTACCTATACAGTAGATCTCCTATACAATAACTCAAAGGTTTTGCTTGTGACACTTGCTGTGCAGTATTTCAGCTCAAATCACCAAAGTTTAAAACATTACTGAATTATGCTACTACTTCCATGACTTTTGTCAGATTTTTGCTTTGGGAAAAGTACCTTTTCCTTATTTAGCTGGAAAGTTAAAATGATTTTTGTTCTGACTTTTTATAAAAATCACAAATGTTTTTTTAACATACAAAACATATTTCTTTCTCTACTTGTGCATGTAATACAGGCCCCACTCCTCTGAACGGATCAATGGATTATCAGTGGATTTAACTTTAAGCACATCACAAATCCATTGACTTCAAGCAGCAGTGGCAATAACTAGAGCACCAGTGATGAAAGTAATGTCCTGCTGAGTCCAACCAATCATGACATACAGTATATGTGTGTGTTTTTAAATATCCCAGGCCATGTCTCCAGAGAAAGCAACAAGGCTTCTTTGCCTCTACCATAACATCTGTTCCCAGACAGATTGGTGTGAATCCTCACTATCATCACTCTTTCACTGAGTCACGTTTTTCATCTCACTTTTTAGACAGACTTGCTCAGGTCTGGACTGAAATATGCGCTCCCATAGAAACAGAACAATATCTTGAGAGGACAAATGCAGCGTCTTCCCTACAGATGGCAGGGTTCCAGCAGATATAAAAAGAAAGCAGTGTCAGGCCATGCTCAAACAAATGTTTGCTGCTAACAACCTTAAGTATTGACCTTTGTGGAGAAGAACATTGAGAAGATTGTGGCTCTGGCAGTTTCTTGATTCCTTAGAATTTCCTGACACCATCAATCAGGTTATAGTCCTGGGGAAGAGAAACTGTACTGGTTTTGTTAATTGGCAGTAAATGAAAACAAACCGTTTGTGCTGATTCGTCTACATCTAGAACAGTCTTTGATATCTTTAAGTACATTAATTTGACAACTCTTTTGCAGACCTTAGCAAGGATGGATGGAGCTGCTCCAAATTAGCTCAATTCCAATGATCTTGAGGCAACCCAAGGGATAGTTGTGAGCAACTGGATCTCTGCCCCCAGGCTTTCTCCTGAAAGGTGCCAAGGGCAGATATATCCTCACCTCTCCTATTCACCATGTACGTGAGATAGCTGGGAAAGTTAATGAGGAGACATGGACTGCAAATGCATTCAGTATGCTGCTGACACTCATCTGTTTCCATTTTGTCAGACCCAGACAGAGCATGAGAATTAATTACCCATAGTGTAGATGAATTTGGTACCTGGATAAGAGCTACCCAGTGGAGACTTAATCCAGACAAAACTGAGAATGTTAGTGGGGAACTGGGGAAGCAGCAAGGAAATTGGAGGAACTTACATTTGTGTTCCTCACTGAAGGAATACAACTCCCATTGGACAACAGGTGTGCAATTTAGAGTTGGTGTTAGATCAGGTCCTATTCCTGAATGCCCAGGTAACAGTTGTAGTCAAAGGCTCTTTTTCATATGTGCCTGGCAAGACAAATTTGTGACCTTTTCTCTCCAATCTGGACTTTGCCACAATTCTCCACTCCTTTGTCACCCACACTTAAAGTTTAATATGCAATACATCAGGCTACACCTTAAGACTATTCAGAAGCTGAATCTGAGACCAGTCTCTCTTTTCTAATATATATTGCTAAGCCTGAGTCTAAAGAAAACAAGTATTGGGGACGGAGTGTGTCAACTATTTTGACTTTAAAGGTTTAAACTTAACCTTTCACACTGATTCGATCCAAGTTTGTATTTCCCTTTGTTTTAAAAGTGGTTGAAAAGATATAAATCTCACTTTACATTTGACATGACAAACAATATCACTTCAAGAACCACAATCATACCAATGAAAACCAATAAGGGACCTTTAATCCAAGGACAGATATCACCATGACTTATCTGGCATTACAATCGAGATTTTCGAATAAAAAAAATTCAGGTAGTAGTAACAAAATTACATACTAAAAACCTTATAAAAAAAATAAGTACTGCACATACTAACTGCCAGTGAAATCTCATTATCTTGGCTCAATTATCATTTAAAATGGCCATGCACTTGATTGTATTAGCCTACCAAATTTCACTTCTTTTGAAACAAATCTTTAAGTTCTGACCAAAAAACACCCTGCAAAAATACCCTTTTAAAACTAGTATGGCTAGTTAGCATGTCAAGGTCACTGGGAAGACTATTAGTAAAACAAGCATTAAATTTCAACCGGGGTATTCACAGTGGGGACTGACTGCTGAACAATTTGGAGGGGAGGGAGAGGGGGAAAGAGTCAGAATGTTAATTGTAGCATGGAAATAAATCTTATCATCTTGCACAAACTGGTTACAGAAATTGTGGCACATGTTAGAAATGGAGAAACTTGCTTCCAATTTTGAAAATTTAAAAAAAGGAATAAAAGTTCATTTGATGCCCTCTTTAATTACTTCTGTTCTATCAGCTACCCCCAAACCAATGATCAACTGAATTTTTTAATCTTACATAAAATGCTGGCTTGATGCAAGAATGAATAATAGAAAAAGGATGTCATACATAATCCAATCTGATAAAGCATGCCAGTGGTGTTAGCCCTGACATTCAGTAATTTCCTTTTAGGCACAGCCCTGAACAAGGCATGGTGCATAAGTGGCACCAAGTTAGAAGTAGTTCTGGAGGCATTATGAGTTTGACCCTCCTCTGAGTCACAATTCTTCCTCCTTGCTCCCTGGGGGTAACAATTTACTGCTACCCTATATCAGAAGTAAACTACTACCACCCACAAACCCAACCCTCGGCTACTCCTATCAGTGAGTAAGAGGTAAAACCAAGTCACTGCCATTTCATCACCCAGGCCCTGCACCCACCAGCTACAGGGAGGAGTAAGGAGGCAAGTAGTCACTGCTGGCTTCTACATGCATGTTCACACAGTCCAGTTAGCCCAAGGGAGGCGTAGGGGAATACTTCACAGCATGGTTGTGCAGCCTGGATTAGAATCTAGGCTTAAATACAAATTGTTGCTAAACCCAGTTATTTGTTCAGTTTTGTTTAGTATATGTTTTTTTTTTTAATTTAAAGGGAAAAAAGATTGAGGATTTTTTTTCCCCCACTGAGAGTACATAAAGATGTTTGGAGGTTTTTTGTGTACTTTAATTACATCAATAAAAAAACCCAAAAAAATAAGATGGCTAACCAACTGGACAAGATACCTCAGGAGATAAACCTTTAACCTTTGGGTTGTAGATGTGAAATCTATCTCCAAGACAGTGGTTTTGTATTAACAATGGAGGAGCAGAGGGCTAAGCAGTATGAAATTAATTGTTGAGTCTCAATGCAGTTCCTATTACATAAGAGAACAGTCACCATCATGCTAACCACCATCACCCAGTGGAGTAACTTGGACCAAAATGTGGGTGGGAAGGCACAGGCGTTCCCTTGCAGTACCATGAGCCTCCCTTCCAACACAAGCTTCCTTCTCTCCCCAGCCCCTCCCCCTTTTTTTTTAAAGGCCCCAACACTTTCTTAGGCTTCATCCTGCCTCTTTTTGCTTCTCTGGTACAGGCCTTGGCTGGCCCCTGTCCTCTCTGCAGCAGTCTCAGGCAGCTTGCTGAGTCTCCCCCCTCACGCCCAATCCCCCAGCCTCCCTTCTCCCCTGCCCAGCTTTCTCTTCCTGGGCCACCCTTCCAGACTCTGCTCCTTTGCACAAGCTCCTTCAAAGGGCAGACTCACTCTAACCCAAGGCACCTCTCTCTCCCTTGCCTCCCCTGCCCACTGTCCCAGCCTCCACCTCCCAGGCACACCTACCCTTCCCACCCTATTCTCCCCAGCCTCTTCCCTCCCCTAAGTCTCTTTTCCCTCCCCAAAATCCTTCCACCTTCTTCCTCCTGTCCCTAAAGTCTCCCCACAGCAGCTGCTCTTTCCCTTCCCTCCCCGCGGTACGCAAACCACCCCTCCTGCTTGTCCCTAAGGGGCCGGGGAAGTAGAACGCGCTGCTCTCTAGGGCCAGGCTCCAGCTGTGTGCTGCAGACACAGACTCCGGTCCTGGCGGGGCAGGGGGGAGACGCACTAGATCAAGAAAGAAGCTGAACCCACAACTCCCCTCCCGGCTGCTTTAGTGTCCCCTGCTGGCCAAAAGCTGCCTTTGCCTCTGCCTCTTTCCTTTTGGCTGCTGAGTTAGGCTGAGAGTCGGAGGAGAGAGTAAGCACTAAGCAGCCTCAGGTTCTCCCTTCTCTATCCCCTGTTGTTGTACTGCATCCCCTCCCTCATCAAGCACAGCCAAAAATTGAGGGAGAGGCAATACTGTTGCTTCCCCCTCCCTGCCCCCGCCCCCGACTAAAAGCTGTGTATTAGAGGAAGAATGTTCCTACCCTGTCAACAACTATAATTAAACCTGTGTCTCTGCCTTTTGCTGCTTATGAATTCAATCTAAGATAGTAAACATATTTTTGTAAATAGTATAAATATATTAGATTTCAGTTCCTCAGGATAAGGTCTGTCTTCTATTATTTCTATAGTGAATCATGCATATGTGATGCAACATACAAAATAACTTTTCAAATAAGTCCCCATTTGTGAGAGTCTTGTCCAGCAGGCCCAGGACTGTCTGGCTGTGGAGAATGAATCACTCTCTCACTCATAAGTGGATCCCTTCAGGTCGAAGTACCATGTTATGTGGCAAAAAACCCTCTGCTTTATCAATTCTGTGAAAAGATAAAGGATTTCATTCTGAGACATTTTGTGAGCACTCAGAAGAATTTTACTTTCAACAAAACAGAAGGTGGCAAATAAATCTGAACCAAATGTAAATGTAGGAGAAAAAGCTGGCTTCTCTAGCTGATGCAAAGTCTCAGCTTGAACAAAATATGTACATGATATAATTGTCTGTCAGAGGTAGAAATAGGGTTGCCAATCCTCCCGGATTGTCCTGGAGTTTCCAGGAATTAAAGATTAATCTTTAATTAAAGATTATGTCATCTGATGAAACCTCCGGGAATATGTTCAACCAAATTTGGCAGCCCTAGGGAGGGAGAGGAGAGGAGAATGTGTCTGCATAACGATATTGCCCTTCATTATTAATGATATACATATTACAAGAAGCAGCAGCAAAATGTTATGAGTGAAATCCTGGCCCTGCTGAAATCAATGGGAATTTTTTCTATTAACTTCTATAGCACCAGAATTTTACCCTATATGTTTTAGCAAGCGTTAGAAGCACAACTTCAGTAATTTTGAGCTCTGGGGAAGGACAGAGTCTAGAAAAAAGACTGGAGTGTGTAAGTCTGGGAAGGAAAGAGGTGGATAAAAGGGGTGCAGCGTGTCTGGGCAAGGTCATAAGCCATGAAAGATATGTACAGGCAAAGAGAAGATGGTGAGCAAGGCATTGTCTGTGGAAGGCCAGAAATTTAGAGAAGGAGTTGCATCTGGCAAAAGAGAGAGGACTGAACGACCATAAGCTTATTTGAAGGAACACTGGGCCATGGCTAGAACTTAAAGTAGTGTCTGGTACACACAACGTTGCCCCAAACAATGGAACAAACAGAATGTCTGGTGAGATGAGAAAGTCAGAATGTACAAAGAAGCATTATTCAGATCAGGTACACGTAGGGCACTCCCATGGAATTACTAGCTGGATCATCAGTTTCAGGATTTCTGTGCAAAAGGATTTTGCATATATGAAAAAAGGGGACAGATTTTGATCCGGCAGAGGTTCAGATCCAAGGTATACTTTGGGACCATGAAACAAATTTAATACATCCTGCCCATTCCTGCCTGTGTGTTTGTGCGTGGGTATAGGAATCAAACGATAGCAGGTATTTGCAATAACATTTAGTCCTTAGTCACCCTACAAACCACAAAGGAGCTGGGAGAGGAAATTAGTACCATTGAGTTGTCCTCTGCCACCCATTTGTCTGTAGTAGTTTGGGCCCACATTCCAATAAACTAACCCTTTCTTATGAGTGGAAGTGGTTTGGGCACAATCTTGTGCTGTGATTGATTCAGGAAAGAGGATAACCCTAGACCTTCTTTGCCTCAGAGACCCGGCTTGAGAAAACCCTGAAAATTAGGAAGATCAAAAAGATTGTAGCACCTTGCTCTACAAGAGCTGTTTTGAAATTAAGCCCTAGAACTGCCTTATTGGGTGAAAAATGGAAGGGTCTACAGTTCACCTTGGGAAAAGCCTGGGGACTAAGTCTCAGTCAAAAGCTTCATCATCTCCATGCTTGTTCTTGCACTGTATAATTTGGAGAGAACAGGGAGACAGGAACCATTTTTTTGGTATGTGTTCACACATCCATAAGCACAATGGTCCTATGATCCATTGGGGTCCCTCAGGTCTAAGGTAACAAATATCTAATAATCACAGACCCCTTTACAAGGCAAACTTACAGGAGCATCAGTAACTACGGGGCAAGGGGAGCAGTTTCCCCACCACCCCCAGACCTTGGCTAGCTCCAACAGACTTTTCATATGTCTATATGCTCCACTTTTTGTTGTCCATCCCCCTCCCCCAGACTTTGCAGGCTATAATACAATTATATAATGGTCAATATGCTGACACAACTTTGGCATCTTCCCCCATAATTTTTCTGAAATAATGCCACTGCAAACTGATGGAAATAATTTTGTGGTTTGGACGAACCAGAAACATAATCACACAGCCCAGTGAGCAGAGATGGAAACAGGCTAAGGGACAAAGACTTAGCCCCATTCTCTGTGGCATCACAGAGAAACTTCATGGCCTGCTCCATTGGGCTAAAGAATTTACTAAGCCAATAAGAACCACCCAATGAGTTGGCAGGGGCATTTTCTTCTACATCCACCTGAAAAAAAGGCCTGACAAAATAAGTTGCATGGATGGAGGAGCACACAGGAGAAGTGGCCACCCATTTGCACCCAGAAAAATTAAATTCACCTACTCCATTCACGGAGACAAGCAGCTTCACCTGGAAAATGGTAGGTTGTACCTTTAGAGAACTATACTCAGTAAAAGGACTAGAGACTGAATAGGCATAAACTTGCACTGTTGTGGGTTGTTTGGTTTTCCTGCAAAACTCAGGACACTCTACATACATGCGCATGCTCACACACATCCCTCTAATCCTTTCACTGTGCTCCTAGAGCTTGGCTCCCAGCATGTCTGCAAAATAGCAGGTAGCTGGGTGTAGCCTAGCAAATGAGCCTAGCTAGTATGGAAGAGTAAACAATGGAAATAATTCCTTCACAAGCACCCCCAGATTTTTCACTCTAGGTTCTTCTCTCTGCTTTACAGATACTGGGCTGAAAGCTGCTGAAAGTAATTATGCTGTAGTCTGATGACTAGTGTGTATGAGAGAGTCTAGCACATGCAAAGGGCCACACGATTCTGAGGGAAGAGCATGAAACTAGAATTAAATCTTCTCACTATTAGCTCCTAATATGTTTATCAGTCAGTGAGAAGACAGACAGAGAGAAAAAAATAATATTTATGTTTTCTCACTAATTTAACGAGAGAAAAATAGACAAGAGAAAGTAGCTGGTTAATGTTCTAATCAGTATCAACTTTAATGTTTCCACGAAGACAGGATGCGAAAGGCAGAGATACGGTATAATAAATCTAGACCCGCTGTGTTGGTTGGGAGATGATATTGCTATCGTAAGAGTTCTAGAGGCATAATCCCATAATTCACTGGTTCCAGTCCAATGAGTGTCCCACTTCTCTTTCCACTGAGCTCATTTACAATCCCAAGCAGTTTCTGACTGTCAGTTCCTATTTGCATCTCCTATTTCCCCTGGTTTTTTATTTCACAGAGATCTTCCCTGTCACATCTCATCTTATTTCTGACTTGTTGTCATCTTTCCTTGAGCTGTTTCAACTTACTTTTTCTGTTGTCATCCACAGTTTCCATCATCTGGAGGTTAATGAAGCAAACTTGCTCTAGCAACGGCACAGTACCCATCTCAAAGCTTTTCTCCTGTTTACTTTTCCTTAAACTAAGCACAGTTTGTTGCTGTTTCTTATGCAAATGAGTTTTGAGATAGACTAGACAATTGCCTCCAATTCCTAGCAGGTTCAGGTCACCACCAGTTGAGGCAAGCTGATTGCCTTCTATCACCTAACACAGAGCCCAGGGGCTCAGATTCAAAGGTACACAAACCTGTAAATCAGAAACGCACAGTTGAATTATATGTACTGATTTACACCAACTAAAGGTCTGGCCCACTGTGGTTCTGAGATCAACACTTTTGTCTTTACTAATTTCATATGTTCTTAAGGCAAAATAAGGTGATGGTCAGATTTTTGTCTACTGTTCTACCCTTATATACAATCCTTTCTTGCTTAGTCACTTTACCCTAGAGACCTTTCTCATTCAGTGACTTTCATCTGAGTATCTCTAGGTTATCATTTGGCTTCATCTCTTACCCAAACAAGTAATAAATTGCCAATTGATTTTGACCCTATAACTCAAACAGATGTCTGCCATTGTCTGCTTCCCTACTCCCTACTGGTTTAACACTGTTCCTAGGTAGCAAATTCCCATCTCAGCATTAGTCATGTGTAATTTTATAGCCATGAAACTCTCGTTGTTGGGTCAGTGACCCAGCCATCTAATTCTCCTTAGCAATCCCATCACTCACTGTTTCTGTGAGTGTATGCTTTCAACAAGTATATTCTTCTATCAGTATTTTGCTAGTGTCATTCCACCACATCTCACTGGTTTCACACATTTTCACATTATCTCATACCAATCCAGTTGTCAGCAACTTTGCTTCCCTGTTGATTTTGTGTTCTCACATCCCAGCAGCCTACATACATATTAAAACACAGTGGAATATGATGATGATGACAGGGCCAGATTGGGCAGGCTGGCTGAGCCGCACTCAGTGCAAGACCCAGTGGGTGCTTTGCAGTCCCAGATCCTGAAGTTGCTTTTCACTGACTGGAACCCCATCTGGAGGATGCTTTGAATTATACTGGGTACCCACTGGCAACCATTCTTGCAGCTGGGGATCACATTGGCTTAGTGATGCACTAGGCTTACCCCGTTTCCCACAGGAATGGCCTCTTCACTGCGCCAGGCAGGAGTGGTATAGGAGCCACCACAGCAGCTCTACAAAGCCTAAGGATTTCCCTAAATAGGAGGAATTCTCAAGGGGACAGTTAAGCTAGCAACAGGGTTCTTTATACCATGGGGTGTGGAAAGTTTGTAAGTTCACATACTGCACTTATATGCATTGCTCATGCATGTGAACAAATATTTTTTCTCTTTACATTGCTTTTCTTCCTTTTTACACAAGATCCGGCTTTAAACGTGTTACTAAATATTGAAATAGGAATTTAAAACAACAAATGTACACTAAATCTGTTCGTCTATGGGAGAAATGCATTCCTGTGCAGCTAGCTTGTTGTTCATCTGATAACTTGCTTTTCTTTTTTTTTACATGAGAAGTGTCTTGTACCAAGATACTTACAGACATACATGTCAAGAAAACCTGAGGGGGGGGGGAAAGGAAATATGCTACAGATCAATATGTTAACAGCGAGAAACAAGATTAAAATATTTGCATTGGTTCCTTGTGAATATTAAACTAATAAGAAAACCCAAATATAAATTAAAATACTGATACATAGTGTATTTTAAACATGAGTCTATTTCCTATACAAACTGAAGGAATGAGAATACTATGGCAGAGGGGAGGAGTTTGCATCCTTCTGACCCTTACAGAAAACTGTGTGTAAAGATTCAGAAGACTTCCAAATTTAAAACCAAATCTTTTTAGATATTTAGAAGTGAGATGCCTATGACTGAACACCATTCAGTGCTAAAATAATTGATAGATCAGAAGTTTCGTAATGAGATACAGAGGTTTTCATCTGCTAGTTCAAATTTGTCCCAGTTGTCTGATGGTAGTTGTTTGATGCTTGTTAGTCTCTACAAAATGAGTTGATCTCAGTGTAATTTCTTGTCCATGCTCTGAAAGCCATCAGAATTGGCACTATCACCCTACTGGCAATCTCAGCACTGAAGCGGATGGTAAATTAGCTGTAGAGGCTGAACTGGGAGGCCTGTGTAGTCTAGTAGTTTAGTGAACCATCAAGAGATGTACTGACAGAACAATATCTTTTCTACCAGAATCAGTTTCAGAAGTCTGACCTGATGAGAAGGCATCACCAGTTTGGAGAGGTTCAGTTTTCTTTTTGAGGGTCTCTGGATTTTCTGAATCCTGAAATGTGATACAATTTTGTTTGTCACCTGTTCCATGTTCCCTCTTTTTATTCCTCCTTTAAAATCCTGTAGCCAAACCTTTAATATTAACAAGTAAAGGCCAAATTAAGGTAATATTAAAAAATATCCCTGTGACGGAGCACCCCATAAGGCTTTATGGAAATATGCTGATGAATGTATATATGACATAACTGGAATATGTTTTATGCTACATATGTCATGTAATATATCTCTGTAAAGGTTATGATCTACTGAATCTATTAATCCTATTTGTATGCATGTATCATTTGTGTATTCAAAGTTATGAATATTGGCTGTGTACTTGCTTGATTTTTAAGTAGCCTTAGTAAAGCATTTGGTCAGCTTCTTTAGAAAGGAATTTGCAAGTGCCCACTCAAGAAGCACTTAACGCACAATGGATCTTGGAAGGCTCCAATCCACATAAGGAGTCTACATGAGAAAGTTCAAGGTAGCATGCAAACAATGGCTGCTGCCTGTAAAAACTGAGTCATGCAGGGGCATGTGACTTGCCCATGTGACTCCAAAACTCCATCTTGGAGCTGGACTTTGCACAGGAGAGAGGAGGGGGTGTCCACCCACAAGAGAGAGTCTATTTAAACCCCTAGGAGACCCCCTCCATTTTGTCTTCAGCTTACTCAAGAGAGAGCCTCTCCACCCCCAAGGATAACTGAAAGAAACTGGAACAAAGAACAGTAACTACAGGGGGTGTGAGTGACTGCTGGATCCAGACTAGAAGGAGGCTACTCTGTATAAGGAAGCTTACTGGAATTCCTCTGAGGGTAAGGTTTTAACTGTATTCGGTTTTCTTATTGTATTAGAGATAGACTTGCGTGTTTTGTTTTATTTTGCTTGGTAATTCACTTTGTTCTGTCTGTTATTACTTGGAACCACTTAAATCCTACTTTCTGTGTTTAATAAAATCACTTTTTACTTATTAATTAACCCAGAGTATGTATTAATACCTGCGGAGGGGCAAACAGCTGTGCATATCTCTCTCTCAGTGTTATAGAGGGTGAACAATTTATGAGTTTACAGGGTAAAATGGATTTATTTGGGGTTTGGGCCCCATTGGGAGTTGAGCATCTGAGTGTTAAAGACAGGAACACTTCTTAAGTTGCTTTCAGTTTAAGCCTACAGCTTTTAGGGGACATGGTTCAGACCTGGGACTGGGTTTGCAGCAGGCTAGTGGGTCTGGCTCCAACCAGGCAGGGCACTGAAGGCCCAAGCTGCCAGGGCAGGAAAGCAAGGACAGAAGTAGTCATGGCACATAAAGTGGCAGCCCCAAAGGGGTTTCTGTGATCCAACCCATCACAATCCTTTTTGTAATTCAGATGCTGTGCCTGACCTTCCTCCAAATTTTTTCCTTTTAAATTAGTTACATGGTTGTCTGAGAGATGCAGAACTTCTCCCTTCCATACTTAGGAATAATGCCAGTAAATTAGCTGTGCCAGCAACAAGTAGGAGAGAATTACCATACCTTGATTGTTTGGGGCTTTAGGAAGGACCTTGAAGCTTTGTTTTTGTTTTGTTTAATTATGCATTTGTAATGGTAGTCAGCAAATTCTGTGACTCTTACCTTCACTGTTGTAAACCTAAGTGTTTTTATGTAGCCAATTATAGTGTGCCATGGGGCAATGTCTCCTGCACTCTTTTGCATACTATTGATTAGAAAAACTGGGTGGTGAATAGTCAGGACAGCAGGCATGCCCTCAGTTTAAATGATGAGTAAAGGGAAAGAGCAAGACTTCCTCTTTTGGACAATGCTGTTTTTTCTGTGCCCCCATCAAATGTGCAGCAGCATCATAGGTGCAATAGCACTGTATGGGAGATTAGAACATTCTTGTAAAAAATCAGAATTGTTGATTGTTTTATCTCTTGCAGCTGAGATACAGTGCTAGATACAGGAAAGATAAGACCTGTTGCTGTTATCTCTGATTGTGTCAGGGAAAGGTGTGGGGGGTGGGAGAATGTGAGGGGTTTTGTGATATCCAGGAGCGAAGGACATAAGAACACAGTCTAAGCAAATACCAACTAATTGTGCATACAGAGACCAAGGAGAAGGTTACATTTCTTGCCAGATCTATTGGTTGTATATTAATTATACTGGTTATTTAAGAATTCCCAATTGACAAATTAACACTCTGAGGTTTGGTAGGTTCTAATCCCAACTTCAGGCCAAGGGTTGTTTGAATTAATGTTAAAGTGGGAAACTTGACATGTGTGGTTGCAACACTCACACTTATGAAAGACCTTTTCAATTTTCAACAGTTTTACTACTGATGATTAGTGAAGTCACAAACATTCCAACCCATCAAAGAAAATAAAAATAATATAAAATGAGCATCCATATACTCACTCCAACCCTTGCAAAGAAAAACCCTGAAGTGTTAGTCGTCGTCGTCCTCCTCCTCTTCATCACCACCAGTGGTGGTCATCCTAGTATTTCCCTAGGCATGCAGTACAGAATATCGCTTTTATAATGCTACATTAATGCCACTATGCTTAACACATGCAGTAGGATTTTCAGCCCCTTTTTCCTTATTTGAACTTCCATGCCCCAGTAATGGTGGGGTGCTCTTCTGAAGATGAGTTCTGTGTAAGCTCAAATACTTTGGTGTCTCACCAACAGAAGTTGATCCAATAAAAGATACTACTTCACCCACCTTGTCTCTCTAACATCCTGGACCAACAGGGCTACAACAACACTGCATATAATTAGTTACCATGGCATTCTTGTGGTCTGACATCTGCTGATGTTTCTAAACTGGTATTAACTGATATCTTGTGGTTACCTGTCAGCAATTTAGTCATTGCAGCATTCTATCTTGTGATATTTTATAATCTAGGTTTAGCTGCATTTGCTAAGGTTTTTTTTTTTTTTTTAAAGCCTTGATTAGTTGAGCTAAGCTATTCTGTTACAGGCCTTGAGGCTTGTAGGCTCATTGCATTACTGCCTTAACTTATACCTGTGCCATACCTAGCAAATACCTATACCTTTTAGACTATGCATTTAAAAACACATCCTGGGGTCAACTCAGTATGTAATTTCTGTGTAAGCAACTATTGGATGTATAAAAGGTGGCAATAATCTGGTCTGATGTGGCTGCCGGTTGAGCCCTCAGCACTTTGAAGTATTAATTGTGCAATCAGGTAGCTGGTTGCCAGGTGCTGTTTTTAATCCCCCCCCCTTTTTTTAAAATAAACACTAGTCTTACAGTAAGCAAGAGTATAGGTACCCAATTAATGTGTGTCTGAGTAACATCCATTGTATAAGTCAGACGTCTACTTCTTTATCAAGATTCTTTTAAACTCAAAAGTGGCCTGGTGTACATGAGAGTAGCTTGTGAATTTTATAATAGGTGACCTTAGTCCTTTGCATTTCATTTCTTTCCTACCCATCCTTTGTTTTCCAATGAGTCAGGCGTGCTAATTGGAGCTGTAACAACCCACTTGAATGTTTTTATACTACTAAATAATCTTTCCACCATATTCTTGTAGTGCAATAACAGATATAGTGGCTGATTACATTAATTGTGGGGAGAATTTTAAATTATGGCCACCGACTATTGGGAATATTTTCTCTTTTTGAAGTATTTGCAGCTCTTTTCAATTGTTTATACCAGGGATCGGCAACTTTTGGCCCGTGGCCCGCTAGGGTAAACCCCCTGGCAGGCCGGGCCAGTTTGTTTACCTGCCGCATCCGCAGGTTTGGCCGATCACAGCTCCTACTGGCCGCGGTTTGCCACTCCAGGTTAATGGGGGTTGCGGGAAGCGGTGGCCAGCACATCCCTCGGCCCGTGCCGCTTCCCACAGCCCCCATTGGCCTGGAGCAGCGAACCGCGGCCATTGGGAGCTGCAGTTGGCGGAACCTGTGGACACGGCAGGTAAACAAACCGGCCCAGCCTGGCCCGGCCCGCCAGGGGCTTACCCTGGCAGGCTCTATGCCAAAGGTTGCTGATCCCTGGTTTATATAGTATATGCACAGGACCCTGGATGGGTGCATTTTAATGAGCTGATAAAAAAAATCGAGTGTTTTTTGCTAAAATATGCTAGAGGACACATACCAGGCCAATTTCCTCAAACCTCCCTTCCACAGAAGTCAATATGAGATGGAACTAAATGTTCTTGTCCAGGCATAATTCTTTCACATCTAGTTTTACTGGTTCTAAAATAGGGGGAGAACAGTGTAACGTTAGTGTGGATCCATGGCCATGTTCTTGCTGTTGTCAACATGTGACCTATATTTGTCCAGACATTAATCAGACCTTCAAGATACTAGAAAATACGGTCAATATTAATATTAGAGTTCCACTAATAAGTGGTTTATCAAGAGTTAGATGATTAGATGTTATAAGCCTGTTATACTCTTAAGTAGTATGTACTGGCACATCAGTAGCCAGTATTATAAGTAGTTATAAGCAATCCATTGGACTGTATAGCCATATACAACAGTTAATTAACCATTTATTAAAACATCTAGTATCGTTTCCTAACTATTAGTGGACCCCTAATATATTTAGCAAGATTTTATATATTGTAGGGAAGACTCTTGTGTTGGCCTAGATGGGTTGTTACTTGAGTGTGCAGCATGTTCGGCATGGAAAAATTAATGCTTGAACATCTTTCTTTTTTGTCTATCCTGCCCCAGGTATGGGAATTTTGTTCCAGTAATGATTGCAGTTTGGCCCTTCTAAATGACAAAGCGTAGACTCAATCCTGTGAGGTGCTGAGTGAATCCATTGAAGTCACTGGGAGCTCAGCAACTCTCAACTGGTGCTTGGCATCTTTGGGATCAGGCTCAAATTCCTTATGGTTGTGGTTAAGAAACAGTCTGAGTTCAGTTTGGAAAAAAAAAACAAACTTAAATTCATTTAATGTCCTATTTCTAAGTGGGGATCCCACAAAACACTTTTAACTTTGACTGCACTCCAACCTAAACTTGTCTATTTTATTCTCGTTACAAGCCTGTGGAAGGAATACCTAAATGTGATGTTATACTGATTTTTGTAACAATTAATTATATCTTGACATCTACTGTATTGAGATGGTTGAATGTAAGAACCAAAAAAAAAAAAAAAAAAAAAACCCTCAAAACCCTCCACACAAATCAACTCTGCTTTAATAAATCCAAACTTACAGAGGCTCAAGTGACAATTTCTAAATGAGTTTGCCACATACACCTACCCAAGATAAAATCTCTTCTCTCTATTTTTTTTCTGTCTTGTACACACACATACTGTCATATCCAGTCTCCAATAGAATCAGGTCAGTAGTAGGACTGAAGCAATACATCTCTCTATCTCTGACTTTTAAGGAAGTGACATCTTTTAAAATATTATTTTTCTCTTTACTTCTTTCATGCTTTTTTTTTTTTTTTTTTTTTTTGCTGACTGATTAGGCAACAGGGCACAGTGGTCAACTGAATTCCCCAAAATCTAATATTAAAAAAGGAAAAGGAAAGACCTTTGAGGGCAGCAGAATAAAGTGAAGAGCATTTAGGAAGGTCCAATATTTCTCTCTCAAAAATCAGAAAATGAGTGTATGTCTTAGTCTTCCCTTTTTACACGAGTGGCTGACTTCTCTTTGTTGATGTTTTGTCTTTCTCAGTCATGAAGATGGTATCCAATTGTTTCAGAATGCTAGTGGCTTGGAATACAGAAACCTGTCTGAAAAATAAAAGTATGGATTTAATGCAGCAGTGGAGATGAAAAATATATTGCCACATAATGGAAAAGGCAATAATACTCAGTATCATCCTGAGAGGGGAAAAGAATAAAATTCCTTCAACTAAAGTAGTAAATCCGCAAAAGTGAAACACAAGCAAAGACTATAAACATGTAATGTACTAAACAACTTAATACCTATTGATAGGGTTTATGCATTCAGTGGACTAGTATAGCTACCCTGCAATCAGGATGGGTGATTAAAGCTCATGTAGGCATACCCAAGCTTGCTCTGATCTATCTAGATCAAAGCTAGTTCAAGCAATAATAGAAGTGTAGCCACAACAGCAGGGTTGGTGGTGTCAGGAATCAGGGCCTGCAGCATAGCCAGTCTGGAAGCAGGGCAACCTAACAAACGCAGCTGGCCTGGGGTAGGCTGCCTAATAGGCTACCCCACCTCATTGGTTGGAAGAGTCAGAAGACTTGCTCTTAAATCCAGCAGCAGCAGTTCAAAGCATTTGCTCATGGATGTGACAGCTCTTGCACCAGCTTATTCCCGGCTTTGTTCCAGACCTCCTGGTGCCTTGCCCAGAGGTGACAGTGGGCCTGTTATACCAATAAAATAAAAACCAGCAGGATCTTCTTAAAGGGAATAAGGCAAAATGGCACATTTATTGTGAATTCAGAAAGAATCATAGTAAGCAGTTAGTTATAGCTATAACATTCCATTCAATTTCATATTTATTCACACACACGCACACACACAGGTTCTGCAAGGTTGTTATCATAGTTACCAGCCTTAGAGTTGCTCATGCCAAGCCACTGGCCAGGTGGCCTGGACGCAAGGAGGGAGCAGGGCCTTGTCAGACACCGTGGGTTGCTGTGGGGTCAGATGGGCTTGTGGGGGTGGACAGACTGGGTCAAGGGCTGAATGGGAGTGGAGACACAGGGCCACATGGGGCAGGGAGATGCAGGGCCACATGGTGATGGGGGAGGGGATGCAGACCTATATAGGAACAGCGGAGTGGCTGGGTGGAAGCACAGAGACACATGGAGATGGGGGAGGGAGTACAGGGACACATAGGGAGAGGGGAGTGGCTGGATGGGGGAACAGTGACACATGGGGATGGGTGAGGGGGGAGTGGGTGTCTGAGTGGTGATGAATGGACACATGTGAACAGGGGGCACAAGGACACATTGGGGTGCAGGAACACATGGGGACAGGGGTAGATGTGCCTGACTGAATGGGAGAGGCTAAGGGTCAGCCAGGGTCTGCATGGGGAAACTCCCCAACAATTCCTCCCTACTCCTCAAAAACACCTATTCCACACTTTTCCCACCCATACTCAACAACCCTCCAAGTTCACACCCAGGCTCCTTCCTAGCAATTTAGTTCCCTCTCCCTCAGCTCCTCTGTTACCCCTGATTCCCCCAAGCCTTTGCACTGCTTTTGGGGGGTGTGGGAAATACAGTTCTGTACTGTAGTTTAAGTGAATTATTACTCAGAGTTCTGTATGAATGTGCCTAGTAGGGAACCTATTTGTTAAAACAAAATTTCTTGAATCTTTTTTGTTGTCTGTATTGTTACAGACATACTTGCTGACAGGTATTTGGAAATAAATGACCAAAAATAATTGAAACTGGTGTGATTATATTGTGGTGTTTTGACAAATGAAACAAGCAGAATTTTGAAGAATTTTAAAATATTGTGTGCAGAATTTTTAATTTTTGTTGCAGAATGTTTAATTATTTTAGTGCAGAATTCCCCCAGGAAGAGGTGGGGGGAAGAGTTCCTGTGCTCGCCTGAATGCAGAGACTGAATTGACAGAGTAGTGCATGGCCTTTGTAAGGGGAGGAGGTTTCTTATCTCTTTCCTCCTTCCCCATTCAGTACTTGCACAAGGGTCACTTACAATTCAGCTCATAGAAATTACGTACAGAGATATGCTTTGAACATCTAGGTACTGTGTCTGTGCATGCCAAAGAATCACAGTTACCAATTACAACAGATGTTTGAGGGTACTTCAATAATGAGAGCTCTGCAATATCATGCCAGAGGCACAGGTTTGATCTCTTGCTCTCTGAGCAGGCAGGGGATGGGAGCACTGCTGAGGCCATGTGGAAAAACCCCAGATGGGCAGGCAAAAGAGTACTTTCCATTGCTCTGAAGTGGCCCTTATAGCTAATGAGGATGATATTTTGTGCTCTTATTGTGACTTTCATTTAGGGACCCCCAAGTGCTTTACAAACATTAAGATGCGCAATTGCCTTGTGAAATAGCAGATAAGGATTGCATAGGGATCCCTTCATCACCTACCTCTGGGTCATAACAGAGCAGCTATCTAACACAGCAGAGCAATTCTCTTCAGCGGTTTAGAATGGGTGGTAAAGAAGAACATAATTTCCAATTAAAGCTGCCAGGAAAATTAAAGTAGGCATGGCAGAATGTAACTGTAGAACCTATGCTGGGATTTGTCCAAGCCACTTCCGCCAACACCCCTACTCTTAGGGAAAGAGTCATGGGATTTTTAACGACCACAAGCTGCCGGGCCCTCTATCTTGTCCAAACACAGCACTTCTGACAGCACAGTGCCCCTTAATACACTGGTGGCTCATGGGTTTAGTAATTATGTGGGAAGAGTGCCACCAACTGACTGATCAGCAATGCAAAGCCTGGCACTACCTCTTTCAGAAGGGCCAGAAAAATAATTATTTGGGCCACTTACCACCCAAAACTTAACAGACTTATCTAAATAAAGAGGGAGAATGATCTCTGTGCTGCCACCACTCCTAGCTTCATCCTCAGTTTAGGGACTCCTCAGAGGGCTCCACATGCAAGCTAATGAAATTTAAATGGATTTTCTCTTTCCCCTCAGGTTATTTAACTATAGAATCCACATAAGCTGCCCTATCATTATTAGTAATATAACATATGTTAAATGTTTAAATCCTTTCCCCTCAAATGTACAAAATGATATCTGCTAGAGAAGAAACACAAAGAAAACTCATTAAGCTAAAAGTTCAGTGAGCCCTTTGTTCCATTTCTTTATCACCATCTTTTCTCCTTTCTTCTGTCTTGTTCTCTCCATACCTATTCTTTTTTCCTCAATTCTACGTACTGTTTTTTCTTTATATTATTCTGTCTACTAATTGTCATCTCCTTTTAAGCAGCATGATCTTCATTCTCATTTCTTCTTTCATCTTTTCCACCCATTGCTACTTTCTTCTCTGATGATTGTTGTGTGAATTACGGTAGTGCCTAGAAGCCAGGGCCCCAATGTGTAGGCACAACGCAAACAGAGGGGGAAAAAGAGACAGTCCCTTCCCCAAAGAGCTTTGCTTCCTGTTTTTTTCTTCTCTCTATCCACTTTCAGGTTAGGCTGCTTCTTATCTGAAGCACGTTGTCATCCCTAGTAAAAATGCACATACAGTTGCAAGGGAATTGTTGACCTAATATTTTTTCCATCCAAATATGTTTGCTTTTATCCATGTCATAAAGGGAACCAACTTTCGTGGGCGATTTTTAATTCAATTATAGGAGACACTTCATTCCCTTGTTTGTTTTCAGAAGAAAATAATTAGCAGACTCTTCTGTTTTCCACATGGATCTTAGTTTTCTGCAAAGAAGATGACATTATATCTAGGTAAACAGCAAAAGATTAGCAAAACAAAGTCAAATAAAATAAAACAAAGGAGACTTTCCTTTGCTTTGATAAACTCACTTGGCACTCTACAATCTTTCATTTGCCACACAGTCTTTCCTTCTGAGATAATCTTTTCTTAATCTAAATTTAGGTATATAGAGAATAATCAAAGCAGTCTTACATCTACTACTTTATTTACAATTTTTATTGGCCTTAATTCCCTTGTGATTGCATTTTGGTTTAATTTGTATTAGAACCCAATGGAAAAATGTGTTTTAATTAATTTTTTGTTATGGAGCTTTATTTTACAGCATGCTTTGTTCTTCGCTATTTGGCAACTGCTCCCCCCCTACTCGTAAGGTCAGATTTCAGCTTCAACTAGCTATTCAGAGATATCTGATCAAAAGAAGTTTCATCTCTGTGGGTGCTGGCTAGTGATAAAAAGGCACCAAGGGTTTCAGTAGAGACTAATCCTAATTCAGGAGCAGATAAACAATCTCCTCTTTGGTGACAGATCAGACACTTGACTTTATCATTATTTATTTTTATTTATAGTACCATCTACCCTTCTCTTGCTTCCCAAACTGCTGGAGTGCCATGGAGGAAGATTCCATTTATGTCCATGTGTGAAAAGTGGCTCTCATCACCAATATGAATGGCATTTTTAAGTAGGTGGAGACAAGATCAGCAACTCTTCTATCCCCACCTCCTCCTGGCCCAGGCCTGTTTGCTTTCCACAACCTGGCCAGCTAAGGTCAGATTCACAGGACACCTGCTCTACTGCCTTGCAACTATCTCCCATGGTTTCTCCACCCGCCAAGCTATGGTAGTTCCCTCCGCAGTCCTAAACAGGAAAACAAAGATACCTGGCTCCTTTTTCCCCCACCAAACACTAAACAGGAAACAAGAATCCCAACA
Source organism: Lepidochelys kempii (assembly GCF_965140285.1). NCBI lineage: Eukaryota > Metazoa > Chordata > Testudines > Cheloniidae > Lepidochelys > Lepidochelys kempii. The sequence goes on from NC_136380.1 coordinate 184,730,300, forward strand.
GCTTGTGTAACCCTTCCCCTAAGGTAGAGCGTGGAGTAAAGCCACTGGCTTCTATAGGGGCTAGGGAAATGGCTCTAGAACAGGAGCAGCCAGAAGGAGAGGTAAGGCACCTGCCACCAGGGATGAATTGAGGTCCACTTGGGGATGAGAGGCTGAGGCAGCTTCTGCAGTTGTGAGGAGGCCCAGCTGAAGATGGGATGTGTGTTTGCTGCAGCTTTGAAGAGATGTTTCTGAGGTATAATGGAGTGGACTGGTTAGAAAAAGAGAGTGGATGAATTTGTAGATGACTGAGGAAGAGAAAGGACTGAGGGGGGGGGGAAGAATGAATGTGTACCATGACACATGACTCAGACATTGCAGCAGTTTAGGAGGACACAATTAATGTGAACTAACCTGAAATAAAACATCGTGATTTAGTTCAACAAACCAAAATCTTTTGATTCTGGTCAATCCAAAACAAAACTAAACATTTCATTTTGATTTTGCCGATGCAAAATTGAAAAAGTTCAGTGAAAGACAAATTTTCCTGTGGAGAAAATTCTGATTTTGCATAAACTGCATTTTTCATTGAAAAAACATTTCCACAGGAAATTCCCAATGAATTCTAATTAGTGTGACTAAGTGGGATGAATGGCAGTGAATCAGGGCTTAGGTGCCTGAGTTGGGAGCCAAGTAGTGAGTGAATGTTGAGGTGGTGGTGTGAGAGAAACTGGTATTAAAGGTGAGTGTGTTTGTGTGACAGAAAGCTTGGGGTGAGGCATGTGTGTGAATGAAAGCAAGTCAGGGTGGTGGCTGGGGGAAGACAGACTATCCCCATTCAAAAAGAACAGGAGTACTTGTGGCACCTTAGAGACTAACAAATTTATTTGAGCATAAGCTTTCGTGAGCTACAGCTCACTTCATCGGATGCTGTAGCTCACAAAATGCTTATGCTCAAATAAATGTGTTTAGTCTCTAAGGTGCCACAAGTACTCCTGTTCTTTTTGTGGATACAGACTAACACAGCTGCTACTCTGAAACATATCCCCATCCACAAAGTTAATGGGTTTTTGGCATGGTCATCTTTTTAAGCAGCTCGCTTTCAACACATCAGAGCAAATATTTTTGCAGTCTCTTTTCAGCTAATTAGCTTGTCTAGAAACAGGAGCCAGATCACTGGCTTACACAGCATGGTAGCCTCTGTGTAGTTTCTGCCTTTCTTATTTCCAAGAAATAATTTCATTTATTTATTTTTGAAAAATCTGTGTTGGGAGATTTAGCAGATGGAGAGCCAGTCGAGTTTATAAAGTGAAAAGGGGATGTATCAGGTTCTGTGTATGGGAAACAGATATTGCAAATCAGATTAAAACAGGAAACCAGAGGATCTAATCAGAATCACACTGATTAGAAAAGTTTCCGAGTGGTTAGAAAACAGATATTGTATTTATATTAGACATTGGAGGTCAATCCTGCAAAGTGCTGAGCACTTTCAATCTCCATTGTCTTAAATAGGAATTGAAGGCTCTTGGTATCTGAGTGGAGATGCTTAGCTTCACCCAGGACTGGACCCTGTTATGGATATGTCTACATTGTGTTTTAAAACCCGTGTTAAGCAAGTCTCAGAGCCTGGGTCGATAGAGACTTATTTTAGTGCTGCAGCTTGAGCTCCATAAGCCTGTGTTCATAGACCTGGGCTCTGAGATTTGCTGCTTTTAGGTTTTAAAATGCAGTGTAGATATACCCACTGTTTCCGAGACATCCAATGGTTTTGCTGCTGTAGCATACACTTTCCATGTTCTCATTCTCATTGTCTTTCTCTCTGATTTACATTTTTCTTATCACCATGTACATCACATCAATTCAATGAAATTTATCTTGATTCCTCTTTATTCATTTTGCTTATTACCCCCTTTTAAATTCTCGTTTATTTTTTCAATTTATTTTGATATGTTTGATGTCAATGTCCATATTCTTCATTGGTGGTTTCCATGGAGACATTCACTTCCAATCCCTTATGTATTTTCTGAATTTTTCTCTTTAATAAGTGATACAAGGATGACTTTTTAAAAATAGTTTCCATCTCTTATGAGCTTGTTTATATTACATTTACAACTTTTTATTTTTTTTTCCTGTTTTGCTAAAATAAATTGCCATTTGGCATTATAAATGACAACATTTCACAGCCACAATTCAGGCACAATATGGAATGATGAAGAAAGAAATCCCAAACATTCTCTTAACCAATAGATTCTCAGGTGAGTGAACCACAGGAAAAGAAACGTCACTCCCTGGAGTTTTAACAATATTAGTTAGAGATGGACAAGTCCATCCCCCTGTATGGACAAAGGACATACAGTTACCCAGTATTATTATAATAGGAACACATTGCACGGCGTGTGAAAGACACACTATGTGACTAACTTAATGAAAATGGAAAGATACACTCAGGTTCCTGAAGTGACTAACCTGGGACTAAGATGGTCTCTTTACAGATTACACATCTCCTTCCAATGGGAAAATGATGGCTTGAGAAGAGACTCAACAAGACAAATCTATACTTTCTCAATTCTCCTCAGACACTGAGGTGATTTTATGTTTTTATTCCATTAAAATATTTTCCCTGTACATTGTTTCAAACAAAGAGATGTCTCTAGCTTGAGGAGGAAAGCTAGAAGGATAATGCATGCTTATTAAAGCTCTAAGCCCTTAACCACCAAGGGTGAAACTTTATGCAAAAGATGTTCTCAGAATTTTTGCTTTTGACATAGAAAAGCAAACTCAATGTCTATGCCCTTGATCCTAAGTTCAATCATTCACAAAACTGTTAATACATAAACCACAGCTATTGTAACTGAGACACCTTTTTGGGTGGGCTTTTTTATACCCACTTGTAAATATACTATTACTATTATTGTTGTATCCCAAAGGTGGCAATAGAGAATTAATATATTCCTAATTCATATTTCACTAATGTCCAGAGGCCCCAATAAGACTACAGTCCCTGAATCCTGTATCCTATATTTCCCCTGTGCTACAATTATTCTAACCAGCTTTGTTCAAGGGAAGAGTCATTCGTGTACTTTAGGCCCCAAACTTGGGTTTTATAAAAAAACAAATTTTATAAAATGTAGTATGAACAGAATGTTTTCCTGGTTTTCTTTTTAAATTTGAAAGGAAAGTTTGTTTACAGTATACTATATCCTTGCAGGTTTTGCACCTATGCACTAGTGTATGGGTTTTCATTCATGGTATCTTCATACAGTGATTATGGATTGGAGGGAAGAAGGTACATGAGACAAATATGTGGAGCACCTTTTCATCCATTTGTGATTGCATAACACCCTTGTGATAACTAAAGCAACTGCTTACATGGAAAAGCAGTAGTATAAAACATGTATTTATAACTTCCTTTAATGTGATTTAGCAAATGGAAATAAGGAGCAAGTGAAAGCACCATGTGATCAACAAAGTATCCAGAGTCCACCAGTGGTCCATGAACCACAGTTTCAGAACCTCTGTGCTAGTCCATGATAAATAATGTAAAACTGGCCAGACACTGGGCTATAATTCCAGCCCCCACACCAGCAAGTGTAGCTGTGAGCAAGGAGTTGTGACTTAGGGAATCTATTTATGTACAACTTATGAATTCTGTATGAGATTATGAACTCTCTGTATCTATTTTTATCAAACTACAAACTCCATTTTGACTGTAAGGCTAGTCTGCCTTCGTTTTACCTCTGTTTTGGGATGAAATCCCAAAGGGTGGGGACATAGACCTAAAAATGGAAGTTTGTTAAACTTGAATCTTCTATTCAAGTGGAAGTTCCCTTAAACAAAGAAGTCAGCCAAACCAAGGAAACTGGTTCTGAAAGGTGAGCTAGTAAACAGGCAACAGATCACCTTATGGGAGATTGTGAACACCTTAAAATGCTGATGGGGGGAGGGGGAAATATGACAGAAGCAACTGGAACTTTATCAGGGAGAACTCTGTCTCACCAGTCATGTTAGAAAGAGAGGGAGAAGAGACCAGACAAAGAAAGCAAGGCTGTGCAGAGGACAAAGGAGAAGATCCTGGACAACCTGGAGGACTCCAGAGTGATGAGGAAACTGAGGCAGGGAAAGGCGTGTAGGTGTTCTGTTTTTGTCTGAATCTGTATGTCTCTTGTGTGTCCAAAATAAAGAGTTATTGCTTTAGAATCCCTTTTGGAAAATCTGCATGTTATGTACTTCAACTATCACATGTCCCTAGAAAGGTAAACTGTAAACCAGAGTACCAACAGGGCTGGCATTCTGGGAAAGGCTGTGCTTAAGTTATTTGGGTGTCTTAGGACCTCATCACTTGTCCTGGAGGTGTAGGGCAGCTGGACTGTGAGGTCCCACTTCCATGAAAGGATAATTGACAGAGTCTGTGCCCAGAAAGTGTGTCAGAAGGACTAAAGACAGACAGTGCTGGAGCCTATCTAAACCAAAGGAAGATTGAAAGTACCTGGGTCCAGCATGTGGGATCCAAACACAGCATTGTGGTGCGTGGTCAAACAGAGAAGCTCAGTGAGGGCTGTGACAGGGCTATTCACAGATGCTCTACCTTGGAGCTTCTGTCAGGAGAAGCAAAAACAACAAGGATTCCTTGTGGCACCTTAGAGACTAACAAATTTATTTGGGCATAAGCTTTCATGGGCTAAAACCCACTTCATTAGATGCATGGAGTGGAAATACAGAGGCAGGTATAAATACACAGCTCATGAAAACATGGGAGTTGCCTTACAAAGTGCAGGTTCAGTGCTAATGAGCCAATTCAATTAAGGTGGAAGTGGGCTATTCTTAACAGTTGACAAGAAGGGGTGAATACCAAGGGAGGAAAAATCACTTTTGTACTGCTAATAAGACCACTGTAATCAAGGTGGTCCATTTCAAACAGTTGACAAGAAGGTGTGAATATCAGCAGGGGGAAATTAGTTTTTGTAGTGACCCACCCATTTCTAGTCTTCATTCAGGACTAATTTGATGGTGTCCAGTTTGCAAATTAATTACAGTTCTACAGTTTCTTGTTGGAGTCTGTTTTTGAAGTTGTTTTTGTTGAAGGATTGTCACTTTTAAGTCTGTTATTGAGCGTTCAGGGAGACTGAAGTGCTCGCCTACTGTTTTTTGAGTGTGTTAATTCTTAATGTCTGATTTGTGTTCATTTATTCTTTTGCGTAGAGACTGTCCGGTTTGACCAATGTACAATGGCTGTGGGGCATTGCTGGCACATGATGGCATATGTCACATTGGTGGATGTGCAGGTGAACGAGCCCCTGATGTCAGTAGAAGGTAACTGATGGCTCTGACTCTATAGGATACCTCCCAGGGGAAGTTGGTAGGGAATTGCACAATACACCTCCAGGTGCCCTGGCTATCCTCTGCCCAGCTGATTGCACTCAGTTTTCTGGGCTTTGTCAGCTGGCTATGAGCCCCATGACAGGTCCTAGGCAGAGAGCACATTGTGCAATGTCAGCCTCAAGCCAGCAGGACTTTCAAACACTGGAGGTGCACAGCTGACATAACTTGGACTGAATATGACCCACTGACTAGGAACAAGTGCAGAACTGAGTATTAAGGCTTCATTGCCCAAGCTTGGTGGAAATGTAAATAAGATAGCATAAATGGGGCAAATAAATGAGATTTTAAACATTGTTTTAGTTTTAATCATTTAAATTGTTAATATCATGGATAAGATACTTAAACCACCTGCACAATATTTTTAACTTGGTAATGTCTCTTTTTAAAGTAACTTTTGCAGCATAGCATTGTAGTGTAGGAATTCAGATGATAAACCAGAAGTTTTTCGAAAAGGTAGACAATTATTTCAGTGCATGCAGAAAACTTTAACACTTATTACATTAAGACTTTTTACAGTTCCTTAAAGAACCAATTTTATATCCGATAGCTTAAGCTCTTATCTATAAAGACAGAATGAGAAGTAACCCAAGAAGTAATGAAAAAGGAAAAATATTACACCTTCCTTAATTAGTCATGTTGTGTGTGTGATCTTCTTACAGGAGTTAACATTCTGTTGTAAATTTGTTCTTCTAGGCTAGCTTGATCAGGATTTGCTTACTGTAGTATATTGTTTATTGCCACTTTAAAATTCTAGCAATTTGCTTACCTCCCAAGTAACGATGGGCTTGTCTACACTTATACTGACATAACTATGCTCTGATGTAAATGTATTTATACCAGCAGAACAATGCTTTTGCAAGTATAGCTTTTATGTTTCTCGGGAAACTGCTCTAAGCTATACTGGCAGAAGCACTTGTATGCCAGTGGAAGCTGCACCTACACTAGGAGAGTATGGCTAAGCCAACAAAACTTTTCCAGGGTAGCCAAGGCCATTGTAAAAGTACAGGGTTGCTCTATTGCGTTTAGATAGATCTAGAAGACAGACTCCTGAGTGTGTTTTCCTAGTACAGGGTGAAATATTGAAAAAGGTACCATGTGTTTTGATTCTATGCCTGCACAGAATCCTATTGAAGTCGAACAGAGATTCACCTGTGTGGATCCCCTTGCAGAGCTGGGTCAAAGAGATCAAAGACAAAATTCTACTCCCATATACTCTGGTATAAATCCAAGTAAACTTCAGTGGAGTTATGCTGGATTTACACTTGTAGCTGAGAACAGATTTGACTCCATTTGTTTGTTTCTATCCTTGGTTACTTGAATGCAAATCAATGGTATTAGATACAGAATTTGCCCTTGAGCACTCAGTCCTGTTTAAAAATATTTTGCAGCTTCCCTGATGATAGCTAAGAAATCAGCAAGCCCCAATAGTATAGTTACCTATATTCAGTATTCCCTTCACAAATGTAGTGTAGGGTTTGCTTATAAAAAGATGCTCATCGTTCAGAGAATCAGTTGAAATATTCACAGTTTTGCGTAGTACAGGTGTAGGCAAAATGTTATTTGAAACCTCATAATTAACCACTCTTTTTATTCACACTATCAATTAGCAAGATGCTTTTAGATAACGAGTGAGCGTTACCAAAGGTGGGTTTCTCCCCCCCCCCCCCCCCCGCAGGAATTAAAAAAAAAAAAAAAGTGATTGCATTATGGCAGGTTAATGCAAATTAACATTTCTGGTCATCACCATGGTCAGTGCAGTGGAACACTAAAAAGCATTCAAATCCTGTGCTATCTTGCCCTGAGCACAGAAATAATTCAACTCTCCACTGTAAATCTTTCATAATTAGGTTATTTTATTTTGTCTTTTAATCTCCTACTCTGAGAGCCATTAGTGATTTAGAACTGAGACCGGTATAATTTGTAATAATTTAGTTTATCTGGTTTTAAGAGAGAATTTATTGTTTTCAATCTTAAGAGAATCAGCTTAAAACTGTGAGATAAGTAGCCATGTTGAGGGTGGATACAATTTAATTTGCATTAAACAATTCTTAGCCCAGTATTGAGGCTTTCATCTATTGACTTGATGCCATCGCATAGCTCAATAAGCAGACAGCAGAATATATAAAACTTGTTGGAGGGCCTAGGTGGTTCAGGGCATCAGTAATTGATTCACTGATTGCTACATTGCTGGTTCCTGTGTCAGCTTGGTATCAGAAAGTTGTTACAATCTTTTTGCTTTTTGGTGGGTTGGTAGTCTCAGTCCAGGTCTTACTGGACACTTGTCTCAGGTTATTAGGAATCTCTTGAATCAAAGCTCTGAGTCTTTTCTTGTTATTCAGTCATTGGTAATTACAAGCGGCACTGAACATATCTGGATTGTCTAATCACCCAGAATCCCAGACCGGCATACACTGGTTTCACCACAAAACCTGCATTGTGTTCTCTTGGCTCTCTGGAGGGGATAACATTACATACACTGGAAAACCATCACTACAACTGGTACTAATTGATAGGCTTAGTAGAAAGGCCAAAGATTTAAATGACATGTTATGTACTTATTTAAAAATATCAAACAAAACAATAAATTACATAAATCTATTTGTAGTGGGTAGCATTTCAAATCAGTTTTTCAGCAAACTCAATGTTACCTCTGCCCCATTCCTCAAATGGTTTTCCCACTGTCAATACCCACAGTTACTTCTGTGTCTTGGTTGAGTTGCAGCCAGTTACTTTTCATCCAGATACCTCTTTTAAGATAAGATCCTGAAATGAGTTGCATGCAGGTGAATCTCGGTATGTACACGGGACTCCACTGAAGTCGGTGGTCTCCATGTAGGTGCAGGGATCCACCCACATGAGCTCATTGAAGGATCAGGGTCTTAGTGAGAGACTGGAAGAATACTGAGATTATCAAATTTGATTAAGGATTATCACTCCTGCTCCAAATATCACAAACATTGACAATCATTTCACAGTCAGATAAGAGCTAAGGGCTTTGCTAGACTTGGCTGGTAAATTTTTGTTGAAATACAACTGAAAGAAAACAAGGTCAGGGGAGGAGGGAAAATCATAACACTTTTCTTCAGTTTTCCATCCAGTTCCAGGCTTTGTGTACCAGCAAACACACATGCACATGCAACTCGTTGAGCTGACAAAGACTCCAATTCAGGAAAGTGCCATCCCTATTCAAGATAGCATTTAAGCACAAACACTGAGGTCACAATGCAATGTAAGCATGTTCCTAAAGTTGATCATGTGCTAAAATGCTGTATTGAATAGTAAGGTTTTCCTGAATCTGTGCCCAAATCAGGACTCTTCATAATAACACATTTGAGGAGCCTTGGGAAGGAAGAGCAATCGCCTATAACTACCCACTGGGACTTCCCTGAGAAGAAGTGAATTCACTGCAGGTTAATTTACAATCTCGTAGGATACAGCAGCTGAAACAGGAGTACCATCATCAGGCAACAGTCATCAGCCTACAGACCTTTCTCATGTCACTCTAATTTTCAAAGAATAACAGCCAGAGCTGTCTCAATTGTAAATGCTGGTGTGACAGAAATCACAGAAACCTGTGGAGCAGAGAGACACTCAAAACAATTGTTGCCTTAAATTACGTGTTAAAACAAGATGTACAAGTAGAAAATTAACTGTCAAAGGAAACATTTATCAAAAATGGTAAGTTTCTTTTTAGCACAAATCAACCAAAATTCACAATTCTTAAACATTTTTGCCACTATAAATCTGTGAAATTTTGCACTGAATAGAATTCAAGGAAACATGTGAGAATCTCACTTTTTTTCCTCACATAAATGCTTTTAAACTGAAATACATTTGAATGGTCCTGGCAAGTAGATTCATGGCAATGATGCCGTTTGATTAATATCTGGAACACATGCATATTTATCACTTATGCTTGTCTCCTGTTGTACAAGGTGGTCTAGGATAGGTACTCACTTCCTGCTAGTCAGATGGCACACTGCCAGTGATCATAAACCATCTGCAAAAGAAAAGGTGTTTTTTGCCAAAGACTTCACCGTGAGTGAAATTTTCTTAAAAAACAGACTTTACATTCTGGAGAAGACTTGAAAAAGAAGAAAATAAATTTAGAGAACAATTTCTTTGGTTCTCTTTTTGCAATCATTGCAGTTATCCATTTTTAAAAGACCCCCCCACACACGCACACAAAATATCCCCCATTTGAATCCTATGTTGTCCTGGTCTTTGGTCCTGCAATGAAGTATTAATCTAATATTGTGAGATCACATCCAGATCCATGGTAACACCTGATTATTACCTTTCTGCATGATCAAAGAGCAGAAGAAGATGGAATAGGAGGGAGAAACACCAAAGGCCTGATTATAGCTATTTAAGTCCTGGTTCACTGGGGGGCAGAGGGACATTGGTGTGGACTAGAAAGGATGTGTTCCCCTTCTAACACATCCACACAATGAGTGAGCAATCTTAAAATGTTGCTTGAGATCCATGATCATACGAGAAGAGAAGCATATGTTCATAACACTCATCACACCAGAGAAGGTGAGTTGCGGGACAGGGAATGGCTACAACACATCTCCATCATGTACCATTATGTACCATATATATATATATATATATATATAAAAGTGTATCCTGGGCTTCTGGTGAGCATGCTCCCTACAATGTCTCTTTTAAAGCATTGTGCCTGCTCTTACAGTCTATAATGCATCCAGCCACCACCACTCAGATAACATACCTCCTCTTCCCCCAGCTCATCTCCTGTGGTTCTGGCACTAGGAGTCTTACTTTGGGTTAAATCACCTTTAAAAATGTGCAAACATGGCAAGAAAAATATTTTGTGCTTTGTGATGGCTCTTAAGCTGCTGGTTGGGGATGGAACAGAATGTACTATCAATTACTGTCTCATCTGAAATAAAAGCAACTATTCTGAAAGATTAGGAAAAAATTCATTGATTGCTGCAGAACCTCCATCGTCAGAAGCTGCGTATCAGAAGCTGTATCAGATGGTTTAAACTACTCCATGGTATGGAGTGTAATTAAGTCTATTCAGGGACATTCTTTCCATTGAACATTTCAAAGATGAACTTGACTGAAGCCACCATTTGGCCACACTCCATGTCTATATAATCCTTTCTATACACAGTCATAACTCTTACTCGTTTCAATGTGTGTTATGGTTACAGCTTGAGAGGAGATTATATCTCAGAGAACAGCCACATGGCAGCTCTAATCAAGTTTACTTTGGAAGTGTTAAAAGTGTGGAGTGATGCTCAATATATGCAAAGTAAAGCTCCTGGGAGTTCTGTGCATGCACTGAAAGGAAAATATACCCTTCTGCAGATGGAGGAAGCAAGCTTATTAGGAATTAATAACTGTCTGAGTCCCAAGAAAATAGGTAAAAACAATGCACTTAGTCCACACCAGTATAGCAAAACATACTTAAGAAGAAGGTCAGAGGGAAAGGATACACTATGCAATTAACTACTTCTCAATCTTGCAATACACAGGTAAACACAGCTCCAGTTTAATAATGAACAAATCTTCTGGTACCGGAAATACATTTATAGAACTCCTATTTGCATAATTCAGTGGGGATCTTATTTATATGTCTTGGAATAGTTTGTTTTGCAGTTCTGTAAATAGGTTTTAGAAAAACTCAATACCCTTTTTCCCCTACATCTTTCTTTAGATTGTTCTTCTGGCCCTCCTACTATTAAAAGCTATAATGTGGCTCATCTGCTGCGTGCAATGTGATATTTAGTGCTAATTTGTGACCCACCTTATGCAGATAAAACAAAGCAGCACCAAGGCTCTTTGCTAGCACCTCTGAGTTGCATTGTGAAGGGAGATTGTAATGAATACCTAGCCTGGTTAAGGGCAAAATATATATTGTTACATTTTTACGTGTCAGGTAGTCTGGATAGATGATCTCCAGGACATGTGACATCTGATGAGATCCATGACATCCTGATTCCTAATACAAATACCTTGAACACTGACTTCTGAATACTGCAAATGATTTCACTTTTATGTTCTTTCAAGAAAACAGCCCCCTCTTAAAGCATATCAGCGAGGCACATTTTATTTGACCTGTTATATTTAAACTCTGCAGAATACTCCTAACATTTATCAACTACCTTTTTACATCAGTATATTTTCTGGTGCCTTCTTTTCAGGTTCAAAATTCTAGTCCAGCATAGATTAATACCCTTGCCCTTGAGTATTCGTTGGGTGCAAACCAAGCCTCTTATAGTTTTTTCCTTTCCTATTTCCAAAGTCCCTCTACTCAGCAGTCCTGGGGTCAATGCTCAATATTGCTTACAAAATTTTAATATGTAGAGAAGCAGCACTTAGAAATGCTTGAGACAGGATGTGGTTTCACAGAACTCCCATCATCAAAATCGAATATCCTGCAAACTTGCAGTACCTGGCACCATCCTCTATTAAGATTTATGCTAATGGACATCCTGGTCTTGTGGCCCCAGAAATATAACAAATAGGTTAAAAAAAAAAAAGAATTCTTGAAATAGTTTTTATTTCAGCCCTGCACTTTAGTGCCACAGATAATTGTCAGCAACATGTTGGCCTCTTGGGAAAGTCATGCAATAAGAGTCAGGACAAATACAAAAGCTGGTCAATAAGGACAGTATTTCCTAGTGGATAGCTCTCAAAATTAAATTCAAGAAATCTGGATTTTAATTCTGTTTCTGCTGGTGTCCCAATGGGTGACATTGAGCAAGTCACTGCCCCACCCTGTGCCTCAGTTTTCCTATCTGTAAAATTGGGATATTGACACTGACTTCATTTGCAAAGCGTTTTGAGATCTATTGGTTAAAAGCACCACACACACACACTTGTATGCAAAAATACAAGGAATATGGGGAATTAACAGGAAGAACTGGGAGTTTTCACACACAAATAAGATAAATTATAACTTAATTGGCATTACAAAGTCTTTGTGGGATAAATCTCGTGACTGGAATATTGGTATAGAGGGGTATAATATATTCAGGAAAGACAGGCAGAAAAAAAAGTGAGGAGGTATTGCATTATACCTCAAGAATATATGCACTAGTTCTGAGGTCTAGAAAGAGGTGAGAGGCAAACCAGTTGAATGTCTGTGGGTAAAGATGCAAGGGGGGAAATAGAGTGACATCATGGTAGGTACTATAAACAACCCAGATATTTGTTGGAAAAGCAATGATGGAAAACACAAAATTTCCAGTAAGCTCTTGGAATGTATTTTGGAAATTTCTTGTTGCAGAAAGTGGAGGATGTAATCTGGGTGTGTGTGTGTCGGGGAGCCATTTTACACTTTACAGTGAGAGAGGAATTGGTTGTGAATCTGAAAGTGAAAGGTAATTTGCTGAAAGTGATCATGAAATGATAGATTTTATGTTTCTAAGGAAAGGAACAAAGAGCAGAGTGATGACAATTCACTTCAAAAAAGCAGACGGCAACAAACTCAGAGAACTGGTAAGGAACATGGAGAAGGAAATATAAGAGATAAAGGAATTCAGGAGAGCTGGTAGTTTCTCTGGGAGACAATATTAAAGGCACAACTGCAAACTATCTCGATGCAAAGGAAAGATAGAAAGAATAGTAAGAAGCCAGTATGGCTCCATCAGGAGCTCTTTAATGACTTGAAAATCAAAAAGGAATCCTACAATAGAAACAGGGATACATTGCTAAAGAGGAGTACACCTCTTTAAGAGCACCTTCTTTAAATACATTAGGAGCAAGAGAATGAAGGAAAGTGTAGGTCCTCTACTGAGTGGGCAAGGAGAGATAATAACTGATGACATCAAGAAGGCTGAGGTGTGTAATGCCTATTTTGCTTCGTTAAAAATATTAATGGAGACCAAGAACTCAACACACTTAATATTAACAATGAGGAAGGAGTGCAAGCCCAAATAGGGAAAGAACAGGTTAAAGAATATTTAGATATGTCAAAGGCATTCAAGGCAGCAGAGTCTGATGAAATTCACCCTAGAGTACTTAAGGAACTAGCTGAAGCAATCTCAGAACCATTAGCAATTATCTTTTAGAACTCGCGGAGGATGGGTGAGGTCCCAGACGAATAATGCTCATTTACATATATAATTTCCAAGAGATGGGAATGAAAAGCCTCCAAGGAAAATTACCTGTTCTAAACCATGTTAGAAAACTAGAACTGAAAATCATTTAACTGTCATTGGAGAAGGCATGATGGAAACACATGTAGTAGAGTCTTTTGCCAAACGTGTGAAGTGTGCAGCTAAGAAAGGATGCATACGTGTGTATGGGAGAGACCATCTTAGGCCCCAACCCTGCAAAAACACATATATGTATTTAAGTGGACATACCCACCTGCGATACAGCCTGTCTTTTTCTGCTGCCTAGGCAAAATTTTTAATTGTATGCAAACAAGCAGAAATATACTTACCATGTGAAGGAGGCGCTGAAGTAATCTGCACTAGAGGGAAGCTGGTTAGGATTTGGCAGGGCTGTGTGCAAGAAAAGCATGCTGACTATGGCCTGTACTTGCAGGATAGCATCCTAGCTTGCATCCTAGCCAGACTGCCTCTGCCTTATCTGAGCCCTTCGTGTTCCACACAGCTAATTAGCAAATGGCCTCATGCTGCAAGGTGCTGAGTGCCTCTTGCGAAGTACTTACTTACCCTCAACCCTGATCAAAGTGAATGCTAATTCATACTGCTGCACATATTGCAAAAGGTGCTTAGCAATTTAAAGGTTCAGGCCATAATTAGGCAACAATTTTGTAAGGTGTTCCTTTCTTCAAACTCATTTACTTCGCCTGAACGTGTGTCAAAACTTGGCAGACTATGCGCTTGGTCTCAAGATCATTTCAATCCACGACTCCATTAATCTTACAGCTCCCTTTTTATTGAATGATTGTGGTGCATTTTATTTTCATTTTTTATTCTCTCTCTCTCTCTCTCTCTCTCTCACAGAAGTTTAGGTTTAGCTTTTTTCCACCCAGAGACACTCTACATTTTCTCTGACATAAAGTGTCGTTATTTTGCACATACTGAAAAAATCTATTTTCCTGTGTTTATTTTTCTTAAGAAAACAGAAAAAAAATAGAGTTTGAAAGAGCTCATCATCCTGAGAGGCTTGTGTCTGCTAGAAGAAAATATACAAATCTCTTTAAATTAAATATTTCATTGAATATCATAACATAAAAGGCAAAAAAACAAAGGACAAGTAAATCTCACCTAGAATAATAAAATAATAAAAGAATAATAAAATTATGATTATAAAACTGAGAAGTCCTACTGGAGGTAGCACAGAAGATCTTCTTCACCTCCAATGCTATTAAGTGAATATAGTCAATCATTGGTGACTAAGGTGTCTAAACACTTTTGAGAATCTGGGCCTACAACACTAATCATTGCATCTAACTCACTTAACCTCCATATACCTACGTGGAACAATGGTGATATGGGAAGTATCATTGCCGATGTTATAGTTACAAGTCTGGAAACTTTGTATTGACTTTATAGGAAAAATTTAGCTCTGAACATTATCCTATTTATCCTTTGTATGAATATATATGATTTAGTAGTTCAGTAGAGTTCACAATTAACTAGAATGTCTATCAATACAGGGCTTAATCCTGGCAACATTAACAACCAAAATTCTGGTTGAATTCTGAGAGACTTTTGCCTTTGCAAGGGCTTCAGACGATACTCCAAGATATGTAGTCAGAGGTGCTCTGTGTTCCTTCATGCCCAAATACTGTGCCTGAATAAACACATGAATACTAAATGGTAGTTTTTATTGTTATAGTGATTAAGGGCTTGTGCCTGCAGATCTCTATCAGGCAAAACTTTGTCTTCAGCGGGAATTTTGCCAGAGTCAAGACAGGATCAAGGCCTAAGTAAGAGCTCTTCAAGCTTATTACACCTGCTTCATTTGCTGCTGTTTATATGTTTTGGTAGCACCAGATGGAAGCAGTTCCTATCCAGGCCAGACTTGCTGCAATAAGACAATATGGTGTTGGGCTTGTGGAATACTACTGTACCATTTACAAACTGGCAAGGATCTGCTTACTTATCGACCAGAATGACTCTGTAGTAATTAGAATTTACCTTCTTTATAAATGAGCACATTGTGATCACCTAGTGGGATTTCACATACGGAAAAAGAAAAGTGGACAAATTTTAAGAAACATTTTCTTTATGTAATCACTTTCATCCACATCAGCCATTCTTGGCCCTGCTACAGGACAAAGGTCTCTTCAGCATTGCTCCTGTCCAATATACTGAAGGCTTTGGCTATGCTAAGCAACTGGAGGTTGGCAAGGGCATGACACTATTAGCCAAGGCTGTCTCTGAAGTCTCAGCTGACCTTAATACCAAGGTTGAACTTGCCAGGGACTGTCATCTTCCTGATTCCCTATTGGCAGCACTCAGAGGCTCTTTGTCAAACTGACAATGAGGTAGAGTCTCCGGCTTCTAGGTCAGTTTACACAAATGCATCTTAACAAATATGTCAACATTATGGAAGGATACAAATCTAGTACAGTAGACGTAAGATATTTATGTTCTTTATTTCTGAAGTAAGTGTGTAAGGTAGGGGTTTTATCTGAATTTTTTTTTTCTGCTTCTGTCTTGTATCAAACCATCTGGTTTATGCAAATCTCAGAACAAGGTATTAACAATGGCTGTTAAAAGCATGAGTAGTTGGATTTGGTATTTGCTTTATTATTACTCCACCTACTGGAGTTGTGCTAAACTGAATTCCTAGTTTATTCGTCATTAAAAAAATATTGAGAAGCAAAAACTACCCCATAACACCAGCACTGAGTGGTTAATAGTGCAGAAATTATGGGGAACTTCAGTTCTAAGGCATAAATAATGGTTCTTTTTGAGGCTGGTATAGGCTGATGATGTTTCTTCTTTTCTGTACATAAACGTTAGATATTTTTTATTGAAAGAATATCCCTAAAATGTAGCATGAGAGGAGCAGATATGATAACAAATTTGTTCCTATGTTTATACACATTCCACTTTACCTGTATACCACTGTAGTAATATATTACAATCTACTTGAAAACGAGTTAAATAACAATTAAAAGTTAAGTATTGTGAATGCCACTAAGATGTGGATAAATACAGTATGGCACCGTCTGAAAAATTACAATAGGGGAAACAAACACTGTCACAAACAGGCTGTGTTCAGATATTCAGAACTGAAGTTTACAGGACATGATTCCTTATTGCAGTGGAATTGCTCAGGGAGCTGAAACTGCAAGAAGTGCTTCAGACAGCAGAGTGGAACTTATCAGTTCTGGGAGCCAAGTAGTTCTGGTTCAAGGACAATGGAGGGTTGTAGCTTCTGAACGGGTTAGGCAAAAGTGACATACAAATGTGGGGTCATCTCAGATTTTAGTGCAGATATGAGCAACCTGAGGGCTGCTTGAACTTGCCACTGGCAGTCAATGGTCCCAACAGCTTAATGGCAGCCAACAATAGTAGTATTACAGATATGTTTTCCTCTCTGACTGCCTACTATAACATGCTTGTTGTGGTAGGGTCTGTTGCAGGGGGTGATATAGGGCCAGCTATACTGGGTCTGTACCTACTGCAGAAGTCTGTTACATCAGGAAATTCCCTGGGAGCCAGATCTGTTGGCTTTATGGTGCCTACGTAAAAGGGCCATGGGGCAGTGATGACTTGGGGATCATTGGTGGCTGGCAATCCTGTCCTCACCTACCTTACATGGTCGCTCTCTTGGCTATCTCCTTCATGTCCTTCTTTTTGGAGGCCATTCTGCTCACAAGATAGCTGCATTCTTTCACTCACTGCCAAATTAGAGCGGGCTTATACTGGCAAATTGTAAAAGATTGCAAGCCCATAAAACATTAGCTGTGTGTTTGACCAAGTGCAAGGATCAGTGTGATGCTCATCCTGTTTGCTTCTGTGATAGTAAAGTAGGATTAGCACCACATTGACCCTTACACTCTCCCATGCCTGCCAACACTTACCACCCCCAAAACAAAACTTGAGCAGTGGTTGAAAGATAATTTACTGTCACAGTCTGGCTACGAACATTAGAATTCTTTACGTGGTGTGGGATACTCATGAACATTATTTGGGGTGAAATATAAGTACTGGAATATATTATGTGCAGGAACAATATGAGCACAACAAGGCCGAAGCATAGATAGACATCAACAGAAAAGTAAACTGTAATATAGGATAGGATTTGCCCTGCTGGGGAAAACCAGTAGTCCATTAAGTCTGGAACCCTCATTTCCACAGTAGCCACTGGTCCATATTTGATTGATTACCCCTCATAACACACCATGGTATAGTTGGTTGCATAATACTTAATAGTCTTATACTACCCCTCCCTGCTGGCCACACCTCTCCCTCATCCAATTTCCTCCTGCCAATTTCTGACTGAACAGTCAGGACAGGAACCAGTAAGTTCCCAGAACCAGTAAGTGATCGTTCCCCTCTATTCGACATTGGTGAGGCCTCATCTGGAGTACTGTGTCCAGTTTTGGGCCCCACACTTCAAGAAGGATGTGGATAAATTGGAGAGAGTCCAGCGAAGGGCAACAAAAATGATTAGGGGTCTGGAACACATGACTTATGAGGAGAGGCTGAGGGAACTGGGATTGTTTAGTCTGCAGAAGAGAAGAATGAGGGGGTTTTGATAGCTGCTTTCAACTACCTGAGAGGTGGTTCCAGAGAGGATGGTTCTAGACTATTCTCAGTGGTAGAAGAGGACAGGACAAGGAGTAATGGTCTCCAGTTGCAGTGGGGGAGGTTTAGGTTGGATATTAGGAAAAACTTTTTCACTAGGAGGGTGGTGAAACACTGGAATGTGTTACCTAGGGAGGTGGTGGAATCTCCTTCCTTAGATGTTTTTAAGGTCAGGTTTGACAAAGCCCTGGCTGGGATGATTTAATTGGGGATTGGTCCTGCTTTGAGCAGGGGGTTGGACTAGATGACCTCCTGAGGTCCCTTCCAACCCTGATATTCTATGATGCTATGAGTATGCAGAAGGTAGGAAGATGACAGGACAGGAGCAGGGAGGTATTATAGACGGATTTAGTTCTATTCTTTCCCGGTACCTCAGTGCCAAACATAGTGCACGTGTCCTCAGTGCTCCAGAGATTGAGGTGCAGGCCTAAGTGGTCATCCAAAAGACATACAATTAGCTTTCATGGGGAGCAAAGCCAAATTATGGGGAACCTGCACCTGTGGATGCTTGATGGAAAAAACACTCTCTTGACTGAGCATAGCTAAAGTGTGATACTTTTTTCTGCATAGCACAGTATGATTGTGTACTGCATACAAGAGGATCAGTCCAGCTTGTTGTTAGCATCCTGATTAGGGATGGATGAACCGGTTTGGATAAAACAAGAAATAGTCTGAATCTTTGTGTAAAGCACAAACTGAACCTGAATTTGGAAAAATTTGTATAATAATTTTAATTGTTTAAATTTTCATGTATCTCTGTACTACCTGGTAGTCGCCAAATGGAAGTGGAAATGCCAAAAAAGCTGAGAGATGTGAAGAATAGCACATTTCCTGGCCGAATGAAAGCTGGAAACACTGAAAGTCTTATGAGAAACCTTATTCTCTTGAGATTTCAGCTACATTTCAGGACCAAAATGACGTTTTCAACACTTCTCTGAACCCAGACACTGGACATTTGGATGTTTGCCCATCATCAGTCTGTATTCCCAAATCTGTGCCAGGTAGCAGAAAACTGACAATCTTAAACAATAGTATCAGTTTTCCTGGAAGGCTCCTTGCAGTTTTTATAAAGTTTCTCAAGAGGATATTAGGCTGACAGTGTTGAAAGTTTCCATCATGCTCAGTTGACAGTCTAACATCTCGAGACCAAAAGGACATTTAGCTTCTTGCTCTGCAATACTAATGGAGTGTTGGCAAAGCTAAACTAAAGGTCTGTGGGAGTACTGCAGAAATATTTGGATCCTAATTTAAACGAAGGTTCCAAATGGCAATCAAGCTGGAACATGCTTTTTGAAAATGCAACTAAATATTTTATACTTTAAAAAAATGCCATTTTTATACAAAGATGTCTTAAAATACAGGAATAAACATATTTACAAGTCCGTATTCTACAGAATGTATTCAATTGCCTCTTCTGGTTTCCTTCTAATTTAATGAAGATAAATACCCATAGCTAGTTATTTTCTTGGGCCACTCATTTCAACTCTAACCAGTCTTCAGAAGTCTACATTTTACAGAGAAAGCTGCTATTTAATATACATGTTAGGGTTTTCTTTCCTTTAATTGCACAGTGGGATTGTTTCCAGCAAATTAAAAATTTTGACACCAATTATTTTGCAGTATGGGGATGTTTTCTTTTACCTTCATTTCATTTGCTCTAAATTAATCTGACTGTAATTAAATTTTAAATAAAAATTTCTAGGTATTTTTCCCTCTTAGAATTACTTCCTTGTAAAGTGTGGTTCCCTTTGCATTAAACTTGGTGACTTATTTGCTTTTAGTTCTGAAATATTCTGACACTAATTACTTTTTGAAATATAACCATTTAACTATGTTTTTCAGATTCCCCCCCCCCATTTCAGATTCGTTTAGAAGCATTGGCTTGTTGTTTTATTGCTAAATATTGAAGTTGAGAGCCATATTACATATATCAGTGTGCTATTTTTTCTGTCTTTAGCTTCGTTAATTAAATTCTGAATCCTCTGTATTGCTTATGATTTGTAATGTCTGTTGCCAAATCTCAGGTTCTGCATGTGAGATCTACTCAGTATAAATATTTTATATGTCTAAATGTTTTTGAAAACTACTTCAGCCATAATGTCTAGCATTTTCCTCCTTTGCAGAGTGCTGAATGATCACAGTATATAAAAATAAAAGATCTCTTGGTGCACTCAAAGCCAAAATGAAAGTTTGAGTGTAGATTAACTTTGTTGTTAGGAAACAGAAAAATGTGAGCATTCTTAAATTACTGGGTCACTTTCTGATAGAAAAGTAGGAATTGCTATATCAGGTCAGAGTAGTGGTGCATCCGGTCCAATAAGCTGTCTCAGGCAGTGACCAGTACCATCTGCTTCAGAGGAAGGTGCAAGAAACCCTGCCTTTGGCAGTCACAGATTAACCCGTCCATAGGAAAAGTCTCTTCCTAACATCCGTTAGCTAACTATTGACTTATGCCAAAACATCAGAGAAATTCCTACTTTTAATTCTTGTTATACATATTAATGTCCATTCCTTTTTTTAGGGCTGTTGATTAATCGCAATTAACTCGTGCGATTAACTCAAAAAAATTAATCGTGATTTAAAAAAATTTATCGCGATTAATCACACTGTTAAACAATAGAATACCAATTGAAATTTATTAAGTATTTTTGGACATTTTTCTATATTTTCAAATATATCAATTTCAATTACAACACATAATACAAAGTATACAGTGCTCACTTTATATTAGTTTTTATTACAAATATTTTCTCTGTAAAAATGATAACCAAAAGAAATAGTATTTTTCAATTCACCTCATACAAGTACTGTAGTGCAATCTCTTTATCATGAAAGTGCAACTTACGAATGTAGTTCTTTTTGTTACATAACTGCACTCAAAAACAAAACAATATAAAACTTTAGAGCCTACAAATCCACTCAATCCTACTTCTTGTTCAGCCAATCGCAAAGAGATTTACATTCATGGAAAATAATGCTGTCTACTTCTTAATTACAATGTCATCTGAAAGTGAGAACAGGCGTTCACATGACACTGTTGTAGCTGGAGCCATGGAAAAGAAGCCCTTGAGGAATTCCACCATGATTTCAATAATTTCCATCCCACCATCAACCTCAACCTAGACCAATCCACACAAGCGGGCCATTTCCTGGACACTACTGTGCTAATAAGCTATGGTCACATAAACACCACCCTATACCGGAAACCTACTGATTGCTATACTTACCTACATGCCTCCAGCTTCCATCCAGGACATACCACATGATCTAAGATACAACTGCATTTGCTCCAATCCCTCAGAGAGAGGCAAACACCTACAAGATCTCTATTAAGCATTCTTACAACTACAATACCCACCTGCTGAAGTGAAAAAACAGATTGACAGAGCCAGAAGAGTACCCAGAAGTCACCTACTATAGGACAGGCCCAACAAAGAAAATATAGAATGCCACTAGCTGTCACCTGCACCCCCAACTAAAACCTCTCCAGCGCATCATCAAAGATTTACAACCTATCCTGAAAAATGATCCCTCACTTTCACAGATCTTGGGAGACAGACCAGTCCTCGCTTACAGACAGCCCCCCAACCTGAAGCAAATACTCTCCAGCAACCACACACCACACAACAAAAACAATAACCCAGGAACCTATCCTTGCAACAAAGCCCAATGCCAACTCTGTCCACATATTTATTCAAGTGACACCATCATAGGACCTAATCACATTAGCCACGCCATCAGGGGCTCGTTCATCTGCACATCTACCTATGTGATAGATGCCATCATGTGCCAGCAATGCTCCTCTGCTATGTACATTGGCCAAACCTGACAGTCTCTATGCAAAAGAATAAATGGATACAAATCTGACATCAGGAATCCTAACATTCAATAACCGGTAGGAGAACACTTCAACCTCTCTGGCCACTCAGTAAAAGATTTAGGGGTGGCAACTTTGCAACAGAAAAGCTTCAGAAACAGACTCCAGTGAGAAACAGCTGAGCTTGAATTAATATGCAAACTAGATACCATTAACTTGGGTTTGAATAGAGACTGGGAGTGGCTGGGTCATTAAGCATATTGAATCTATTTCCCCATGTTACGTATCCTCACACCTTCCTGTCAACTGTCTAAATGGGCCATCTTGATTATCACTACAGTTTTTTTCTCCTGCTGACAATAGCTCATCTTAACTAATTAGCCTCTCACAGTTTGTATGGCAACTTCCACCTTCTGTGTGTGTGTGTGTGTATGTGTGTGTATATACATATATATATATATATATATATATTTACTATATGTTCCATTCTATGCATCTGATAAAATGGGCTGTAGCCCATGAAAGCTTATGCTCTAATAAAAGTGTTAGTCTCCAAGGTGCCACAAGTACTCCTGTTCTTTTTGCAGATGTGCAAAGATTCATATGCCTGTTCATGCTTTGGTCATCGTTCCAGAGGACATGCTGATGATGCTCGTTAAAAAAACAATGCATTAATTAAATTTGGGACTGAACTCCTTGGGGAGAATTGTATGTCTCCTGCTCTGGTTAATCCACATTCTACCATATATTTCATGTTAAAGCAGTCTTGGATGATGACCTAGCATGTTGTTCTTTTTAAGAACACTTTCAATGCAAATTTGACAAAACGCAAAGAAGATACCAATGTGAAATTTCTAAAGATAGCCGCAGCACTCGATCTAAGATTTACAAATCTGAAGTGCATTCCAAAATCTGATAAGGATGAGGTGTGGAACATGCTTTCAGAAGTTTTAAAAGAGCAACGCTCTGATGCAGAAACTACAGAACCCAAACCACCAAAAAAGAAAATCAACCTTCTGCCGGTGGCATCTGACTCGGATGATGAAAATGAACATGTCGGTCCGCACTCTTTCAATTGCTATTAAGCAGAACCCATCATCAGTATCGAAACATAGCCTCCTGAGGTCCCTTCCAACCCTGATATTCTATGATTCTATGAATAGTGGTTGAAGCATCAAGGGACATATGAACTTTTAGCTCATCTGACATATAAATATCTTGCTACGCTGGCTAGAACAGTGGCATGCAAATGCCTATTCTCACTTTCAGGTAACATTGTAAACAAGAAGCAGACAGCATTATCTTCTGCAAATGTAAACAAACTTGTTTGTCTGAGTGATTGCCTGAACAAGAAGTAGGACTGATTGGACTTGCAGAGTCTAAAGTTTCACATTGTTTTATTTTTGAATGCAGGGGTTTTTGTACATAATTCTACATTTGTAAGTTCAATTTTAATGATAAAAAGATTGTACTACAGTACTTGTATTAGGTGAATTGAAAAATACTATTTTTTTACAGTGAAAATATTTGTAATAAAAATAGATCTAAAGTGAGCACTGTACACTTTGTATTCTGTTTTGTAATTGAAATCAATATATTTGAAAATGTAGAAAACATCCAAAAAATTTAAATAAATGGTATTCTATTATTGTTTAACAGTGCAATTAATCATACGATTAATCACGATTAATATTTTAATCGTGAAATTAATTGTGAATAATGTTTTTAATCACTTGACAGCCCTACTTTTTTTAATCCTGCTAAGCTCTTTGCCTCAATCATTTGCTCACAAATTCTAAAGATTGCAAGATTTTCATAGAGTGTGGGTTTCAGAGTAACAGCCGTGTTAGTCTGTATTCGCAAAAAGAAAAGGAGTACTTGTGGCACCTTAGAGACTAACCAATTTATTTGAGCATGAGCTTTCGTGAGCTACAGCTCACTTCATCGGGTGTGGGGTAGTTTTTAATTGATAAAATGTTAATCTATTTGTAACACATCTAGTGAAAAATGTCTAGAATTACAGCTAACCTTTAATTACATAGTGTCAGTCTGTAAACCTGTTCTAGAATGTAATGGAAATAGACATGGAATCTGAGTCATGAGGGGCATTCTCAGACAACAGTATCTATGTTCTCTGTGTGTGATTCCATGGATTCTAGAGACAATCCTACACAGGGAACCCTCATGGGAGCTAGAAAATTGACCCAAATACATGTATGAGTTTGATGCAGGCTCAACAAGAATTTGGTATAGAGATATAGCCAAAAGCAAATAGCAAATAGCCAAAATGCTTCATAACTTACCGTTTTCAGTGCACACAAAAGAGAGGATAATAATGTTAAGGCTAAATTCTGTTCCAGATGTGGATGAACGCTGTTCCAATGCTGGGGAAAATTAGCTACAGCACATGCACAGCCCAATACACTAACTGTTTTCAAGATACGCAATGCATATTGGGAGACAGAATCAAGTCTTATATTTGAATTTAGGGAAGTACGGCATAATTAAATTTATATTCCTCACGAAGGGTGAAATTTACCCCTATGCAAAGAGCACCAGTCATGTGCACCATTTATGCCCTCAAGATAGGTCTGAAAATAGAACTTCAGTGGTACTGAAGGAAGGTCTGGACTTCTGGAAGGTCTCTGCAAAGGAGTGAATTTCACACATGATTAGAGATGTACAGCACAATCAGATACAACACTGAGCAGATTAAGTAGGAAATTAAATCTGTAAACCTGTACCCTGCTGAGCAGGCTTCTCTTATATAGCTTTTCTCTACAGGTCCTTGTATATTCATCTCCAACTCTTTCTTCTGGTGGGAGATCAGTCTTTTACGCCTCCTAATCAGGCTATTGAGGTCCACCTGCTCATTAGCCTGATTAGGAGGCTGTCAGATCAAGAGGAGGCTGTCCAATCAAGAATGGAGAAGGCTGAAGAAATTGGGCAGGCAAGTGGCCATGTATGAGAAGGAGTAGCTGCTTTCTTCCATGAGCCTTGAAGGGTTGTAAAGGGCCCACGTTCTCTAACACTGTTGCATAAAAAACCTCAAGATTATTAAGTGTCCACTAATTTTGGATGTCTCAATTTTTAAGACATCTAGTTCCTGATTTTAAATGGGTGTTGAGCAACCACAAATCCCTCTGAGGTTAATGGAAGATACAGGTCCCCAGCATCTCAAAAACAGATCTGAGGTGTCCCAGGTTAAGTATACAACAATTAAGGCACCTCAAGTTTGAGGCCACTTGTGATATGGTGCCTTCTATGAAATATAGAAATAATATCTAGGGAATATTTATATAAACTGAAGAGGGATAGAACCTGTCAGCTGCAGCATAAATGGTTTTACAACAAAAACTATGATGTCCTTGTTCCTGTTTTGTTTTGAGTGTGTGGGAGGTATTATGAGGTGTGGTTGTTTTTGTTTTTTGTTTTGTTTTGTAAATGCAGCAATAGAAGCTTCAACTAGATTTAACTGCCCTGTAATTAATTCCCATGAGGGTGTCCTCAGCCTCATCTCACAAGAAGAGCTAATGAAGGAGGAGTAATATCTAGCCTGGAAATGAGCATTAAAAAGGTCTGAGGCAGAGAACAAAAGTCACAAAGGTTATGAGTAGTGTGTCCTCTAAAATACCATGACAAAGATTTCTCCATTTGCAATGCTTTTATCTGGAAGCTTAGGAAGAAAACTAGAATTGTCAGTAAAAGGGAGGGAGAAAACGGGCACACCAGAACAAAACACTCTTCATACACACACTGGCACAAATAATGGAGGATCAAATTTAATCTCCTTATAATGAGAGACAAAATTTAAATGAAGTAGAATACACAGGGAAGTAGGAGAGGCAGAGGCAGAATCTTCCTCAAGGGAGTTTGGCTGTGAAATGCCCGGTAGGTAGTGAAATACCCATTAGGAAGAAGATGGCAAACTCCATGCAGTCCTCCCTGTTTAAGTGGTTTGGCACGACCAAAGCCATCAATTTGGTGACAGAATGCCAACCGAAGGCCTCACCATCTAAGAAGCAACTCAAGTGATGATTAGTTAACTGCTAACATGGCACAAAATACAGCATTATATTGATTCTTGTGTGAGGAGACACCTCTGTGTTTTTTTGGGGGGGGGGGGGGGAGCTAAACAACATTTCTACCATTTTTTAATTTTAGGAATGTCTGTTTCCATGGCATATTTTTAAGAGGAGCATCTGTGAAAGATTTTAAATCCAAAGAAATATAAATATGTTACGCATGTTCATTCTGCTCCAGACCTGTGCCTTTTAGGAGATAAGAGTGCTGAAGTGCAGCTTGAATAAGACCCAGGGTAGTGGTGTGCCTTGAAACTTTGTGTACAGGAGCCAGAATGTGTCCCAACTCAATAGAAAATTCTCTTGCAGGGGTATGCAGAAGAATGAGGCTGTTCCATACCCTAGATAACAGACAATGCTTAATGTGTAATGAAAGAAGTGCCAGGGCTCAAGCAATTTTTTTACAGTCATAACTGAGGGGGCAAGCCCAGAGGTGCCCGGGCTATGAACTGCCAAGCCTAGAGGTGCCGGGGCTCATCCCTGGCAAGCCCTGGAACAAATTAAGCACTGTTAACAGAGCAATCTGAAAACTCCTGAAGTATAAGAGTAACTGAAATTCTAGGGATAGATGTTTCTGGCTGGGAGATTAACAGAATGATTCAACCGTGATTCTGATCCAGGGGGATCAGCAGACAACCTATTTAATCTGGTTACTAAAGTATAACAGAATTAATATTTCTACCCTTACAAATAACCGTTGACTTGCAGTTTAAATTGGCATCAGGTACTCTTTTGATTTCATGCATAGATAATAAGAAATTCAGCAAATAGTCAGCTTCTAGACGTAACATTGCAGATTATTTAGAAAGGAATCCTTGGCTCTGTGGCTTGGTAAGCAGCAGTGCTGTGGTGGAGAAGGGGTGGCTAGTTGAAGAATGACCTCTGGTCTCTTATTCCCATGTCTGGCAGAATAATTCAGATACATTTTGAGATGATTTACAACTATGAAAATCAGGCCCTTAGTCTCCATCCATGGTGCTGGCTCAGTGCACAAATACTATCTTCTGGCCAATCTGTTGATAGGTTGCAGAGGAAGTTTCTCACCAACTTTTGTGGCAAGAAATTAAATATCATGTTTGTTCTTCTCTAAAAAGATGAATAAGTATTCTCTAGCATGAAGGGAGGAGTGGTAGAGGGTGTCCTTAGGATCACCTCTCCACAGGCCTTTGTCACGACAAGGAGTTCACACTAGTCCATTGTGGCAGATTAGATGAGCATCAGCAAATGAAGTAGGTAGATTCTAGCTCTGTATTTTCTTTTGTAGGGGTCAAAGTACAATTTCAAAATTACTTGACCTATAGCTCAGTAAAATGCACCTTTACTTATAAAAATCAAACCATCTGCTTTTCTTGTTCTGGGCTAATTGGCTAAAAGCTTATGGGGCATTGTGCACTGACCATATTGATTCTGTGACCAAAGATCCCCAAAAAATGTTGAGGTACAAATTCTGAGAAACATAAAGCCTGCCATAGGAGGTTTTAGCTGCTTCTAACTGCAAAGATATCACATTGGAAGTAAACGTGTGTGAGTTACTCAGACAGAAGTTGATGTTTTAATATCTTCGGTATTTTATGAAGACTTTTATTAAAATTTGTTCTTTTTTGCTGCTGTATATGAGATTTACCTCCTTGAAAAAGAATCTTTGTCCACTTCCCAGAATGGCATAGAATCATTGGACTGAATAGGATTAGCCTTAACACCCCACACCCCAAAAAGCTAAGAGTTGTTGTTGCTTTTTCAAGTGAAGATTAAATATTGGATCATTGTATCCTAAGGTTTTAAGCCTCCTCAGAGTGGGGTGTTGTCGGGGTTCCTTCCTCACTCTGAACTCTAGGGTACAGATGTGGGGACCCGCATGAAAGACCCCCTAAGCTTATTCTTACCAGCTTACGTTAAAACTTCCCCAAGGCACAGATTCCTTTCTTGCCTTGGGATCGCTGCCACCACCAAGTGATTTAACAAACAATCAGGGAAAGGACTACTTGGAGTCCTATTCCCCCAAGCCTATATGCCCTCTTTCCTGGGGAGGCTTGAGAATAATATCCTGACCAATTGGTTACAAAATGATCAAAGACCCAAACCCATGGGTCTTGGAACAATGGAAAAATCAGTTAGGTTCTTAAAAAGAAGGATTTTATTTAAAGAGAAAAAGGTAAAATAATCACTTCTGTAAATGTTGGCTGGTAATTAACCTTACAGAGTAGCAGAAAATTCAAAGAGCACAGAGTAACCCCATCTAACCTTAGTTTCAAAGTTACAACAAAACAGGGATAAACCTCCCTCTAGCAAAGGGAAAATTCAGAAGTTGAGAAAACAAAGATAAACTAATATGCCATGCCTGGCTGTTACTTACAAGTTTGAAATATGAGAGACTTGTTTAGAAAGATTTGGAGAACATGTATTGATGTCCGGTCCCTCTTAGTCCCAAGAGCGAATGAACACAGAAACAAAGAACCCAAAACAAAGCCTCTCCCCACCCAGATTTGAAAGTATCTTTTGTCCCCATTGGTTCCTTTGGTCAGGTGCCAACCAGGTTACTTGAGCTTCTTAACCCCTTACACGTAAGGAGGAATTTAGGCTACCCCTATGGTTATGACAGGTGTGGATGGAAGTTATTTGAACTTAGCACCATGGAGATCAAAATGTGGCTAGTGAATACTGTGTAGCTTATATCAGATGGAAGAATGGAGAAAAATGACTGTGTTACACCCTCTAGACATGAGAAGAGGAAAAGACCCTACATCCCCACACATCTGTGACACTGAATTCTGACTAGAAAATCTGAAAATAGATTAGAAGCTAGCCGTAACAGATCTCAGAACAGAATTAAACTCACTTCTGGGTAACATTTAGTAGGAGAATCAAGACATGGAACCAGTAATAACAATCTTCATAGTAATAATAAATCATCTCCAAAAGAATGGAGGCATAGATGTATATGACATTATATTTGTGACACTACCATGCTATCAATGTGTCTAAAAATAAAAGTGTGAATACACCCTTGATTTTCCTGGATTTATTATTTCTTCTCCCCCGCCAGAAACAAACCAGTATTCCAGGCTGAAACCTGTATAACCTGATTGATAGTGGTCCTCCGCTGAGATCACATATCAAGATAAGGGGCTTCCCACAGATTTGACAGATCAAGCCTGATTTGCTTCCCCCCCAATATCTGTTAGAGTCCCTAATTCTTTATTTTGCCATAAACACAAATGGTCCAGTGATCATTGCCAACACCCCAGAGTAGCTCTGTTACAACAAACCACTGTACACATGCAATAGAAGAAAACAAATCAGCAAGGAAACAGATTTCAGCTTTAGGCTGGCCTGGGGTGTTAGAGATAACAGTGTGGGGTGAAAATATTTTAACAGTTATTAAAAGTGTTTCATTCGTATCCTGAAAAGTGAAGCATATTGGCTTTCTTGGTGTAATGATATGTAATCCATGTTGATGGGCTAATAGAGACAGAAGTCAAGATCCAGTAAGACTCTGTCTGCAGTGGTTAGTGGCTGACTAAATCTAGAACAAGGAGAAATATTTTTATTTTCTCTTGAAATGAGGGTCAAGCGAGCCTGTAAGTCCTACACACTTTTCCTTTTGTCAGAAACGTCACTCACTAAAATCTATAGAAAATTTTGCAGGTCAAAAGAACAAATGCTCAGGTTCTATCTTTTCCCCCCTTAATATCTATAGATGAATGTCTGATAGATATTTTCCATTATAAGCCCTATTTAAGGAATTTAGAATATGTCCACAAAAGTTAGCCTTTTGACTGTAATTTGGCATATGTCTCAACCCAAAAGAATGAGTTAAAAATGTTTCAAACCCAAGGCTATGTATCTTAACACAGTATCTGTACTAAAACAAAATTTAGCACACAATTAGAGCTGACCTGGAGAGCCTTACCCACACAAGTAGTTCATTCAGCTTCACTGGAAGGACACATTGAAATAAAGATGACTCACAGGACTGGGTCCTTAATTAATTAGATGAGTGAAGTACTTTTGATCCTTTGAAAGAAATCGAGCCATATCAAACTTTACAGTTAGCACACTGAATGCATTCAGAAATGTTTTGCCACAATGCAGTAAGCCATCCATCCCTATGTACGAAGGGTAAAATCCACTCAAAGAAGCTCATATAGCTGGGTTTTATGGGGGGGGCACTAAATGAGAGGTGGGGGAAGAAATAGAATTCACCCCCCCAAAGCCTGGGCAAGCCAGGGAGCTGAAGGGCAGCCACTTTGCTGCCATTACTCCAGTGAGAAGGTGGAAATATTGGCAGCTTGCACATACTCCCTGCTGTGGGGTGTTAGGTGTCCCCAGATAGCCACAGTCCCTTCCACTTCTCACTTTCAAGCTTCCATCATGCCTTGGGTTCTTCAGAGCCACTGCAGGGCCTCATTTCTGCAAAACATAGGGTGGGTAGAGGTCCCCTGTGCAGTTGGTTTGCACACCACTCTCCTCTTGAACTTAAGTAATATGTGGTCCTTGTGTATGGTGCTCCAAACCAGGGGTAAATTTCACCTGCAGAATCATCCCAGCAATCTTTTCTCAAGCAAAACTGAGACTCAAGTATATCAATGGGGCTTTGCCTGGAAAAGGGCTTCAGAGTGAAGGCCCGTGTTAAGACTACTTGTGGCTGAACTTTTACATTGGTTGAAGCTTTCAAATCCATTAGATTTAGAGTATGCGCTCATTTACTGGTCCTTGCCATATTTTGTTTTATATTGGATTTTCTTGACACGTTTGTTAATGATTGAAAACAGATGTGTTTAAATTCAAAGAACTTTGCTCCTGCCTGGGGCCTGGATCTACTTGGTCTTCCGGTCAGTGTTTTATTTGACACTGACTATTTCCTTTGCAACACATGTGACATCACAAATACAGAATTATTAAGACAGATGGATTTTAAAATAATGGTCTTTCAGTACTGGGTGGAAAACATGAAATCCTCCAACAATTCACCAAATACTTTTATTTTTGTGTCAATGGTCCACTATGAAAGTCATCCTTTCAGTTATTCTATTGCCTCCCTTTCCCTCATTGTGTTTGTTTACTAGATGTTTTATCCCTGACTGAATACATGATTCCTGATGCTCCATACGGAGCTTCCTCCTTGATTTCAAAGCTAGCAGCTCTGTAAGCCTGATCCAAAGGACACTGAAGTCAGTGGAAAGAGTCCCTTTGACTGCAGTCGGCAATAGATCAGGCCCACAGCAGTGGTAGCAGTGGGCCACTCCTTCCTCTCCTTTTTTTGTGGTGTGAATTATATGCTTCATAAGGTCAACTCTGTTCACAGCGTGATAACGAAGTTCTCACTAATTCACTAGCAACAGCCCTGCTCAAATGAGAGGACAGGAGCTTCATGGGAACACTGTTCCAACCCTGAGGAGTGTGGAGAACTGGAAAGGACAAAATTAAAGTGTGAAGGATGCCAGACTGTTTCTACGAAGCAGCTTTCCATGTTTGAGCTGATGAGGCATAGTTTGTTCCTTCCTTTATTGCAGATGACATTTCCAGAGAAAGCCCTTTTAAACAAACTGATCTGCCTTTTTTTGTACATATCATTTCAAGCTGTCATGGAGGTTTCTTTTTCTTGCAAGCTCCTTAGCAGAGAGAGAGAGAGAAAGAGAGGAGCCAAGACAAAAAATAAATAAACAAATCCTTGTTGTAGAGGGCCAGGGAAACAGAGTTTAGAGACAAAGAGAGATTTGCTTATTCTCTGGAAATACTGGGTGGCAGTGACTCTCCCCATGAACCAGCTCCTTACTGTATATCATCCCAGCTGCTGTGCATGGTTTACCCACATGTCTCTCTGGTGGTTGGGTCACATTCTGGTTCAGTTGGCATTTAGCATCTAACTTACAACTAGTGCAGGCCAGAGGCAACAGACTGTTTAATTAGAACAAAACATTATTATGGCTTGTGGTAGGCACTCCTGGCCTGTGATTTCTGCCCAGTGCTCTGATTGTCAAGATGAAGAAAGATATTCTTTCTTATGCATGTGCATGTCACCATCTGTGTAACATGGTTAAGCCTCTTTCAAGGATGACTTAGGAGAACAAGAAGCTTGATTCTTATTTCTCTCATGCTTGTGTAAATTGGAAATAATTTCACTGAAGTCATTGGAGTAATACTAATATAAAACTTGTGGGAGATCAGAATTGGGACCATTAGGCCAGTCACATAGTGGCAAATGGATAAGCAATTTATTAAGCCCTGGAAAATAATATCACGTTCCAAGCTACTTTCTTTTGCAATGTCTCTACACAAGTTAGTTAATTCTGCCCATGAAGATATTCCAGTGGCATTTTGCCTTTTCTTTTCCACCCACTGCACTGGTATATGGCTGTGCAAGTTGTAGGGCAATGGGGCATCAGGCCCAGAGGTGTAAACTAAGTGGGATGCTCTCAGGCTGCTCATGCAATACCATTGCTCATAAATAGCCTAACTCTCCTCCCACATAAACAGATGTCAATCAAGGGGTAACAAATTAAGTCAGGCCCTTTATCAAAGACCTTTTTTTTCCCCCCAAACAGAGGAAAAACAGATTTTAATAACCTTATAAAAATACAACATATAATTAATCTTGCAGTTTGTTGCTGCTTCAGTGTCACAAGTATCATTAGAAGCAGTCGTAAACGCTACACTTGTCTGTGTCCTGTTTCCAGCAACATGCTTTCTAGCAGTAGTTTACTGCTTTTTTCAATATAGGGCTGGTACAACCAAGATGATAAATAAACCATCATGAGATATTGGTCAGCAGGATGAGCAATCTCTTGCACAGTCATTTGCTTAAGTCGTAGTTCCTTCTTGTACATTTCAGTGAGCTTGAAATAAACCTCATAGAAGTACGTAGTGGGCCATGTGTGAAAGAGTGGTGTCCTGCAATCTCTGTTTTCATAATGGTATGTTTCTAAGTCACAAATTCCTTTAGTAGTTGAACATAGTTTTTCCATTTTCAGTTGTATTGTTGCCATGTTTTCCAAGGTCCCAAGCAATTCTGCACAGAACATCTCAAGTTCTTCATTATAGTCTGGAGACAGCTTTCCACAGTCAGAGGAATGTTGTCACATTCTATCTCCAGCTTGTTATCTTTAAATTGTGTGCCAATTCAAGTTTACAATTTTGTTTGCAGTAGTAAATCCATTATTATTCAGGGTCTCCCATTTCATCATTAAATTATGCCAGTCTGCTGCGTTATCTTTAATTTTTCTTGCACTGACAGATAAGACAGGTCTTTTTGGAGCAACAGCTGCAGGATTCTTTGTTGTAGGCTCTCATTTCTGCCCCAAGAACTCAATGCTGAGGGACATGACCCGTGGTGGAGACAGTATCAAGTAGAGTGCTTGACAGGTGTAGTGCATTTACTAACCATAACAGTGTTCAGGATGTCAGAAACCTCTCTTGGCGCAAAAAAGCAAAAGCACTCTTTGTCTTTATTTATAGTCTGAAGGCAATCTGTGAAACAGGACCTTACAAAAGCCTGACATTTTGGTTTAAACAGGAGGGTTTGGAAAAATTGGCACAGGGATTATGGCTTGGGTCAGCAAATCATTCACAGAAATGTGTCTTTTAGAAAATCATCAGGGACATATGTTTTACACCACTGCTCAGCTGATAAAATAGTAATTCTGCTCAGTGAGTCAAGCACCTCAGGACCAAACACTTGGTGTATATACTAAATTAAGAACTTGTCTACACACAAATGTGCTCCAGTTTAGTTGAACTGATTTAGTTAAACAATTGTAAAAACCCTATGTGAACATCCTTATTTCAGACTGAGTGATTTATTTTGCTGTAGTTTAAATCTGTTCCTAATCAACCTAAGCTAAATGCAAATAAGAATAGTTCAAGCCAAAATAAGAGTATCCACACATCCTTTTA
The DNA here is from genome assembly GCF_965140285.1 of Lepidochelys kempii. Taxonomy (NCBI): domain Eukaryota; kingdom Metazoa; phylum Chordata; order Testudines; family Cheloniidae; genus Lepidochelys; species Lepidochelys kempii. The sequence continues at coordinate 184,764,169 of NC_136380.1, forward strand.
CACTAGTTAAACTGAAGTGGTTTAAAACCACACTTTGAGTTTTACTGGTGCAACTCACAAATGAAATGAAGCTGCTATCTGTGGGATTATGAATCAGAATCCTAACTCTTGTCTGTATTCAAAGATGACTTAAATTGAAACCAGTTTTAAAAATGGTTTAGTTAAACAAGTGCAAAACCCTCTGTGGCCACTCTTAGTTCAATTCAAACCTGGTTTATATCAATTTACCTAAACACAAGTCCTTATTGAATTAAGCTAAATCAATATAAACCAGGTTTCATTTAGCTTAATTTGATAAGGACTTGAGTTTAGCTAAATTGATATAAACCAGATTTAAACTGAAGTAAGAGTGGCCACAGAATATGGTTTAAAATCTGGGGGCAGATCCTGAGCTGGTATAGATGGTCATAGTTCCATTTACTTCAGTGACTATTTATACCAGCTGAGGACCTGCTGCCACATCCAACCATGCCCTTTGAATATAGGCAAGACCATTCATCATAATCCCTAATCCCTCAACATAGTGGGCCAGATTTTCCACTGCTCTATTTTTGCACTTAATGCAGGGATGAGGAAAAAGATGCCTTTAAAGTGCTGTCCATATTCTCAGGTATATTTATATATGCTAAGGAAACTTGCGCATGCATGATCTAAACCTTCACAAATGGTGGGACTGCTTCTTGTTCCCATATTTTCATATCTAATTTGTGAGTTGCCTACAGGTGTATTCATTTGGATGATGTGAGAAAGACAGGGCATGCACTTAAAAGGACACTGGTGGGTGCAGCTTATATTCAGTATCCTGCATTCTAGCAAAAATAATTGGTCCTGAAAGGCTTGGTCCCTGGAATGCACAGGGTTAATCATTAAAGTTGCTACTGTTGCAGGAACTGACTGTTCTCTCTCTCCCCCCTTAATATTTCAGGCTTGTCTTTAAGTCAGCACTACTTAAAGAGATACGGGGCTGCTGTGAGGGTATAACCCTGCTTTGAAAAATGTTGATTGAGAAACTAAGGCCTGGTCTACTGCTCTGTTAGAAGTACAATATTTCTTCTGGAATATTTCCTTCCACTTTTCTTCAACACAATCCTCTTCCTTTTGATTTCTCCTCCTGAATATTTTCCCCATCTAATAATATTTGCCTGTTCCTGGATCCTAGGAGGTGAAGTGTCAATATGTTAGTCTCTTTCCCTCAACTGAGGCCCTGTTGTCTAATGGTTAGAACTGGGAATCAGGACAAAGCTGTGCTAATGACTTTCCTACAGCACTGAACCCTCTCCCCTCAAATCTGGGTCTTTGTCTATTATTATTATTTAATTACTTGTACCGTAGAACCTCAGTTACGAGCACCTTGGGAATGGAGGTTGTTCGCAACACTGAAATGTTTGTAACTCTGAACAAAACATTATGGTTGTTCTTTCAAGAGTTTACAACTGAGCATTGACTTTGCTTTGAAACTTTTCTATACAGAAGAAAAACACCGCTTTTAACCATCTTAATTAAAACGAAAAAGCACAGAAACAGTTTCTTTACCTTGTCAAATCTCTTTTTAAACTTCCCCTTTATTTTTTTAGTAGTTTATGTTTAACACAGTATTGCACTGCATTTGTTTTTTGTTTGTCTCTGCTGCTGCCTGATTCGTACCTACGGTTCCAAATGAGGTGTGCGGTTGACTGGTCAGTTTATAACTCTGGTGTTTGCAACTCTGAGGTTCTACAGTATTACAGTAGGCTAAGTGGAGAGAGTAGTTGGGGGAACACCTGAAACATAAGGGGCTTCTTGTGCAGAGCTGGAATGATACCATCCCTTCAAACAGAATCTGCTGGATTTCCCTACCCATACTCTTGATTCTGTGCCATAGTCGCAACTCTTCTACCATGACTAACTGGGGCATAACATCTCTTTGTCTTGATTTCCCCATCTGTAAAAAGAGGATAATACATAATTCTCAGGGATGTTTCGAGCCATAATGATGAATATTACATAGCACTTTGAAGGTATAATGCACTTATACTGCAGTTGCTCAGTATTATTTCTAGAAATGTTGTGAGAAGGTGAAATAATGTTCAAAGAGCTGCTATTTCTTTCAGGAGACAAGAGCATTATTTATTGTAGTACTAGTGGCAAAGTGGCTGCTTTCCAGGCTCATTTACTTTTCAAGTATGCATATGTGTATATATAAAAAAAATGTCTGTACGGAAACAATAGGGCATTGTGTTTCAGAGATGTGCAAGTTATAGGCAACTTTTAAAAGTTTGGAGGATGAAAACACATACAGGTTTCTTGAGCCATGAGTACGTGCTTTGACTTTACAAGTGGGCATTTTTATAGAAGCAGGGGTCAAGGTTAAATATAGTTCCTGATTCTCTGTTGCCCTGTATCTTTTGTGATTTCTTTTACTGAAGTGCAAATGGGATATAAAATGCTATCATTCTGATCTGTTAATGTTTTACACTGACTTTGTATTCACTTTCCACTGGTGTAAATGATTACACAAAGTGCAGAACAATGGAGAATTGGCTCCATTGTTTATTTTCAGGGCCTGTCAAGGTTCCTCCCCCACTCTGAACTCTAGGGTACAGATGTGGGGACCTGCATGAAAAACCTCCTAAGCTTATCTTTACCAGCTTAGGTCAAAACTTCCCCAAGGTACAAAATATTCCACCCGTCGTCCTTGGATTGGCCGCTACCACCACCAAACTAATACTGGTTACTGGGGAAGAGCTGTTTGGACGCGTCTTTCCCCCCAAAATACTTCCCAAAACCTTGCACCCCACTTCCTGGACAAGGTTTGGTAAAAAGCCTCACCAATTTGCCTAGGTGACTACAGACCCAGACCCTTGGATCTTAAGAACAATGAACAATCCTCCCAACACTTGCACCCCCCCTTTCCTGGGAAATGTTGGATAAAAAGCCTCACCAATTTGCATAGGTGACCACAGACCCAAACCCTTGGATCTGAGAACAATGAAAAAGCATTCAGTTTCTTACAAGAAGACTTTTAATAAAAATAGAAGTAAATAGAAATAAAGAAATCCCCCCTGTAAAATCAGGATGGTAGATATCTTACAGGGTAATTAGATTCAAAAACATAGAGAACCCCTCTAGGCAAAACCTTAAGTTACAAAAAAGATACACAGACAGAAATAGTTATTCTATTCAGCACAATTCTTTTCTCAGCCATTTAAAGAAATCATAATCTAACACATACCTAACTAGATTACTTACTAAAAGTTCTAAGACTCCATTCCTGGTCTATCCCCGGCAGAAACCAGCATATAGACAGACACGCAGACCCTTTATTTTTCTCCCTCCTCCCAGCTTTTGAAAGTATCTTGTCTCCTCATTGGTCATTTTGGTCAGGTGCCAGCGAGGTTACCTTTAGCTTCTTAACCCTTTACAGGTGAGAGGAGCTTTCCCCTGGCCAGGAGGGATTTCAAAGAGGTTTACCCTTCCCTTTATATTTATGACAGGGCCAAATTCCTGATCTTGGTGCTAAACTGATGCATGCCTACGCAACACTACTGGCAAACTGAGGAAGAAAGTCCACTGTTGTGTCTTGTATTCTTTATACAACAAAAACAACATGCTGCAACTATGAGTGTAGATGGGTCCCAAATAACTATTTACTTAATATGCGCAAACGTGCTAGGCCAAGCTACATACATGCTGATGCTCTGATTGCTCTCTAAAACACAGAACACTTTTTAAACTTTTTAAAGGGATAGTACTCTTTTCCTATAGGTTACTTTACACTTTGCAACCAGTCAGCCATATAGTCATTGACTCCAACTTCCACTGCCATATATAGCTGTGGAACTGCTGCAAAGTGATGGGCAGAACTGCCAGCTCAATGGATTTCTTTTGTAGACAGGGTTGTCTCTCTTTCTCTCCAGCCATGTCTACAATACAGGAACAAACAAAAAACAAACAAAAGGAAGTATTTTTTCACACAATGCACAGTCAACCTGTGGAAGTCCTTGCCAGAGGATGTTGTGAAGGCCAAGACTATGACAGGGTTCAAAAAAGAACTAGATAAATTCATGGTGGCTAGGTCCATCAGTGACTATTAGCCAGGATGGACAGCGATCGTGTCCCTAGCCTCTGTTTGCCAGAAGCTGGGAATGGGCGACAGAAGATGGATCACTTGATGATTCCCTGTTCTGTTCATTCCCTCTGGGGCACCTGACATTGGCCACTATCGGAAGACAGAATACTGGGCTAGATGGACCTTTGGTCTGACCCAATATGGCCATTCTTATGTTTCTTAACTATAACGGCATAGCTGTGCCAGCATAACTGCAAGGTTAGATGCAACTACGTGACAGAAGAAGTTTTTTTGTCATTGTAGGAAGACCACTGAATGATGATAGCTAACTTGACAGATGCATATTTCCTTTAACCTAGCCGTGTCTATACCTGGGGTTAGGTTGGCAGAACTGTGGCACTGAGGAGTGTGGATTTTTTACACCCCTGAGTGCTGTAGCTATATCTATCTACATTTTAAGTATAGACCAGGGCACACTCTCACTGTTCTACACAGCTGGTTTAGGTGAATGCCTGTGCTGATTGGCTGCCCTTCCCCAAACCAGTCAATCATAGCAGCACTTCCTAGCCCAGGTTCAGTCCTAGATGACTGTGTGCTTTGTTCCCATTATTGATAGATTAGGAATGAATTTAACCCCATATAAATTGCATTGCAATATGGGTAGCATTGTTATGTTGGTTCATATTAAAGAAGCTCTGTATTAAAATCACAAATGAGTTTGATTCCCCATAGTTTAAATTCCAGAGTATTACTAATTAAGAGGTATCTTGGTTTTTGGTCTCTTGTTTTTACTCTTTATCTCCCTCTCTGTGTAAAACATGCAAGCTGCTAATTGTGTTAGTACATTCTAAGACAGAGTCTGATCTCAAAGCAATACTTTGTAACAACAGAAACAGCACACAGAGACTCCCCACCCTTTTGCTGTGTTTATCTCGCTTTGTTAACACTTGTGATTAAAATAGAGATAGAGGATGTATGTGGATGTATGTTTGGTGTGGATAATAAATGAATGATCAGGGAGGTGCCAGCCTAAGAATCCAGTGGCGATCGGCCGAAGAATGCGCAGGGTGGAGACAACCAGATGACCCCCTAGAGGGCAGACTGGAATCCACCCAACAGCCTCAAGGATGGGAGAACTGAAGATCTGGCAGCACGGAGCCATCAGGAATGTGCCATCTGCTGATTGATTCAGCAACAGAGTGATAAAGCAATTCCCATAGACTGGCATAGGAAGAAATTCCTATAAAAATGGACTCTAGAAACAGAACTTTGGGGTCTGATTCTGCAAACCAACTTCCAGGAGCATCAGATGAGCATCTGACAAGGCCCTGCTCCCTCCTCGTGTCCAGGCCACCTGGCCAGTGTCTTGGCATGAGCAACTCTAAGGCTGGTAACTATGATAACAACCTTGCAGAACCTGTGTGTGTGTGAATGAATGAATGTGTGAATAAATATGAAACTGAATGGAATGTTTTAGCTATAATTAACTGCTTACTATGATTCTTTCTGTATTCACAATAAATGTAGCATTTTGCCTTTTCCCCTTTAATAAGATCCTGCTGGTTTTTATTTTATTGGTAGAACAGCATTGGTTATTACAACACATTTGTAATGACAGAAGCACCTATCTATTTCTTAATTAACTTTAGTAGTGATAGCATGCTCACTTTTGTTTAGTATGACAAAGTAAGGACTACGGGGTTAGGAATTAAACATTTTTCTCTAGTATGTTGGTTAGGATTTCAGGTATGAGTACTCGTGCTGTCAAAAGTTACTATCAGAAACAGATGAAAGTGAAAAAATATCTTTTAGTTCTCATGCCAAATGTTTTGTCTGGCTTGTCAAAATATAAGGGTGACTCAATCTAACATTTGAAGACTTCTGTGTATACTCCTGGGTGGAATGGAATGGAATTGCAAATGGCTCTTTGCAATGTATCCAGGGATATTGTAACATCCTTAGGAGCTCAGTGTTTCTAATGTTGCGTGAACTTAGTTTTGTCTGAGCACAGAACTCAGAGCCTTGTGGTTGAGCTCCGCTTGGTGGAATACAAGGAAGGAAAGTTCCTTATATCTTTCCTCCCTGTTCTCCTATTTGGGCAGATAGTCAGTAGCCTGCCGCTGAATCTGACTTAATGTTTGTACAGAACAGAGATGGGCTAAAACTGCAAAATTCAGATTTGTTGTGTGTAGGTCTAGAGTTTTGGTTTGGGCCCATCTCTAAGAATATGCTTTGATGTACAGGGTGCAGACTCGACAGTGAAACTAGATGACCTTCCTACCCATTTATAGCTCTCATTTGAAGGCCAATGAAATCAGTCAGCACACCTTCCCCACATTGGGGCAGCATGAATCATAGAATCATAGAATATCAGGGTTGGAAGGGACCTCATAGATTCATAGATTCATAGATTCATAGATATTTAGGTCAGAAGGGACCATTATGATCATCTAGTCTGACCTCCTGCACAATGCAGGCCACAGAACTTCACCCACCACTCCTAAAAAAGACCTCACACCTATATCTGTGCTATTGAAGTCCTCAAATTGTAGTTTGAAGACCTCAAGGAGCAGAGAATCCTCCAGCAAGTGACCCATGCCCCATGCTACAGAGGAAGGCGAAAAACCTCCAGGGCCTTCCAATCTGCCCTGGAGGAAAATTCCTTCCCGACCCCAAATATGGCGATCAGCTAAACCCTGAGCATATGGGCAAGATTCATCAGCCAGATACTACAGAAAATTCTTTCCCGGGTAACTTGGATCTTACCCCATCTAAAAACCCATCACAGGCCATTGGGCCTATTTACCATGAATATTTAATTACCAAAACCATGTTATCCCATCATACCATCTCCTCCATAAACTTATCGAGTTTAATCTTAAAGCAAGATAGATCTTTTGCCCCCACCACTTCCCTCGGAAGGCTATTCCAAAACTTCACTCCTCTGATGGTTAGAAACCTTCGTCTAATTTCTAATCTAAATTTCCTAGTGGCCAGTTTATATCCATTTGTTCTTGTGTCCACATTGGTACTGAGTTTAAATAATTCCTCTCCCTCTCTGGTATTTATCCCTCTGATATATTTATAGAGAGCAATCATATCTCCCCTCAACCTTCTTTTAGTTAGGCTAAACAAGCCAAGCTCCCTGAGTCTCCTTTCATAAGACAAGTTTTCCATTCCTCGGATCATCCTAGTAGCCCTTCTCTGTACCTGTTCCAGTTTGAATTCATCCTTCTTAAACATGGGAGACCAGAACTGCACACAGTATTCCAGGTGAGGTCTCACCAGTGCCTTATATAACGGTACTAAAACCTCCTTATCCCTACTGGAAATACCTCTCCTGATGCATCCCAAGACGACATTAGCTTTTTTCACAGCCATATCACATTGGCAGCTCATAGTCAACCTATGATCAACCAATACTCCAAGGTCCTTTTCCTCCTCCGTTACTTCTAGTTGATGCGTCCCTAGCTTATAACTAAAATTCTTGTTATTAATCCCTAAATGCATGACCTTACACTTCTCACTATTAAATTTCATCCTATTCCTATTACTCCAGTTTACAAGGTCATCCAGATCCTCCTGTAGGGTATCCCTGTCCTTCTCTAAATTAGCAATACCTCCCAGCTTTGTATCATCTGCAAACTTTATTAGCACACTCCCACTTTTTGTGCCCAGGTCAGTAATAAAAAGATTAAATAAGATTGGTCCCAAAACTGATCCTTGAGGAACTCCACTGGTAACCTCCCTCCAACTTGACAGTTCACCTTTCAGTAGGACCCGTTGTAGTCTCCCCTTTAACCAATTCCCTATCCACCTTTCAATTTTCCTATTGATGCCCATCTTATCCAATTTAACTAATAATTCCCCATGTGGCACAGTATCAAACGCCTTACTAAAATCTAAATAAATTAGATCCACTGCGTTTCCTTTATCTAAAAAATCTGTTACTCTCTCAAAGAAGGAAATCAAGTTGGTTTGGCACGATCTACCTTTTGTAAAACCATGTTGTATTTTGTCCCATTTACCATTGACTTCAATGTCCTTAACTACCTTCTCCTTCAAAATTTTTTCCAAGACCTTGCATACTACAGATGTCAAACTAACAGGCCTATAATTACTTGGATCACTTTTTTTCCCTTTCTTAAAAATAGGAACTATGTTAGCAATTCTCCAATCATATGGTACAACCCCTGAATTTACAGATTCATTAAAAATTCTTGCTAATGGGCTTGCAATTTCTTGTGCCAATTCTTTTAATATTCTTGGATGAAGATTATCTGGGCCCCCCGATTTAGCCCCATTAAGCTCATGAGGTCATCTAGTCCAACCCCCAGCTCAAAGCAGGACCAATCCCCAATTAAATCATCCCAGCCAGGGCTTTGTCAAGCCTGACCTTAAAAACTTCTAAGGAAGGAGATTCTACCACCTCCCTAGGTAACGCATTCCAGTGTTTCACCACCCTCCTAGTGAAAAAGTTTTTCCTAATAACCAACCTAAACCTCCCCCACTGCAACTTGAGACCATTACTCCATGCCCTGTCCTCTTCCACCACTGAGAATAGTCTAGAACCATCCTCTCTGGAACCACCTCTCAGGTAGTTGAAAGCAGCTATCAAATCCCCCCTCATTCTTCTCTTCTGCAGACTAAACAATCCCAGTTCCCTCAGTCTCTCCTCATAAGTCATGTGTTCCAGACATCTAATCATTTTTGTTGCCCTTCGCTGGACTCTCTCCAATTTATCCACATTCCTCTTGAAGTGTGGGGCCCAAAACTGGACACAGTACTCCAGATGAGGCCTCACCAATGTCGAATAGAGGGGGACGATCACGTCCCTCGATCTGCTCGCTATGCCCCTACTTATACATCCCAAAATGCCATTGGCCTTCTTGGCAACAAGGGCACACTGCTGACTCATATCCAGCTTCTCGTCCACTGTCACCCCTAGGTCCTTGTCCGCAGAACTGCTGCCTAGCCATTCGGTCCCTAGTCTGTAGCTGTGCATTGGGTTCTTCCGTCCTAAGTGCAGGACCCTGCACTTATCCTTATTGAACCTCATCAGATTTCTTTTGGCCCAATCCTCCAATTTGTCTAGGTCCCTCTGTATCCTATCCCTGCCCTCCAGCGTATCTACCACTCCTCCCAGTTTAGTATCATACGCAAATTTGCTGAGAGTGCAATCCACACCATCCTCCAGATCATTGATGAAGATATTGAACAAAACCGGCCCCAGGACCGACCCCTGGGGCACTCCACTTGACGCCGGCTGCCAACTAGACATGGAGCCATTGATCACTACCCGTTGAGCCCGACAATCTAGCCAACTTTCTACCCACCTTATAGTGCATTCATCCAGTCCATACTTCTTTACCTTGCTGACAAGAATACTGTGGGAGACCGTGTCAAAAGCTTTGCTGAAGTCAAGAAACAACACATCCACTGCTTTCCCTTCATCCACAGAACCAGTAATCTCACCATAGAAGGTGATTAGATTAGTCAGGCATGACCTTCCCTTGGTGAATCCATGCTGACTGTTCCTGATCACTTTCCTCTCATGTAAGTGCTTCAGGATTGATTCTTTGAGGACCTTCTCCATGATTTTTCCGGGGACTGAGGTGAGGCTGACTGGCCTGTAGTTCCCAGGATCCTCCTTCTTCCCTTTTTTAAAGATTGGCACTACATTAGCCTTTTTCCAGTCATCCGGGACTTCCCCCGTTTGCTACGAGTTTTCAAAGATAATGGCCAATGACTCTGCAATCACAGCCGCCAATCCCTTTAGCACTCTTGGATGCAACTCGTCCTGCCCCATGGACTTGTGCACATCCAGCTTTTCTAAATAGTCCCTAACCACCTCTTTTTCCACAGAGGGCTGGCCATCTATTCCCCATGTTGTGATGCCCAGCGCAGCAGTCTGGGAGCTGACCTTGTTCGTGAAGACAGAGGCAAAAAAAGCATTGAGTACATTAGCTTTTTCCACATCCTCTGTCACTAGGTTGCCTCCCTCATTCAGTAAGGGGCCCACACATTCCTTGGCTTTCTTCTTGTTGCCAACATACCTAAAGAAACCCTTCTTGTTACTCTTGACATCTCTCGCTAGCTGCAGCTCCAGGTGCGATTTGGCCCTCCTGATTTCATTCCTACATGCCCGAGCAATATTTTTATACTCTTCCCTGGTCATATGTCCAAACTTCCACTTCTTGTAAGCTTCTTTTTTATATTTAAGATCCGCTAAGATTTCACCGTTAAGCCAAGCTGGTCGCCTGCCATATTTACTATTCTTTCGACACATCGGGATGGTTTGTCCCTGTAACCTCAACAGGGATTCCTTGAAATACAGCCAGCTCTCCTGGACTCCTTTCCCCTTCATGTTAGTCCCCCAGGGGATCCTACTCATCCGTTCCCTGAGGGAGTCGAAGTCTGCTGTCCTGAAATCCAGGGTCCGTATCCTGCTGCTTACCTTTTTTCCCTGTGTCAGGATCCTGAACTCAACCAACTCATGGTCACTGCCTCCCAGATTCCCATCCTCTTTTGCTTCCCCCACTAATTCTTCCCGGTTTGTGAGCAGCCGGTAAAGAAAAGCTCCCCCCCTCCCCAGTTGGCTCCTCTAGCACTTGCACCAGGAAATTGTCCCCTACGCTTTCCAAAAACTTCCTGGATTGTCTATGCACCGCTGTATTGCTCTCCCAGCAGATATCAGGAAAATTAAAGTCACCCATGAGAACCAGGGCGTGCGATCTAGTAGCTTCTGCGAGCTGCCGGAAGAAAGCCTCATCCACCTCATCCCCCTGGTCTGGTGGTCTATAGCAGTCTCCCACCACTACATCACTTTTGTTGCTCACACTTCTAAACTTAATCCAGAGACACTCAGGTTTTTCTGCAGTTTCGTACCGGAGCTCTGAGCAGTCATACTGCTCCCTTACATACAGTGCTACTCCCCCACCTTTTCTGCCCTGCCTGTCCTTCCTGAACAGTTTATAACCATCCATGACAGTACTCCAGTCATGTGAGTTATCCCACCAAGTCTCTGTTATCCCAATCACGTCATAGTTCCTTGACATCACCAGGACCTCCAGTTCTCCCTGCTTGTTTCCAAGGCTTTGTGCATTCATATATAAGCACTTGAGATAACCTGCTGATCGCCCCTCCCCTCACAGAGATTCCTGCCTGTGCTTCCTCCCGGTATCCCGCTTTCCCACTTACCTCAGGGCTTTGGTCTCCTTCCCCCGGTGAACCTAGTTTAAAGCCCTCCTCACTAGGTTAGCCAGCCTGCTCGCAAAGATGCTCTTCCCTCTCTTCGTAAGGTGGAGCCCATTTCTGTCCAGCACTCCTCCTTCATGGAAGACCATCCCATGGTCAAAGAATCCAAAGCCTTCTCTCCGACACCACCTGTGTAGCCATTCGTTGACTTCCACGACTCGACGGTCCCTACCCAGGCCTTTTCCTTCCACGGGGAGGATGGACAAGAACACCACTTGCGCCTCAAACTCCTTTATCCTTCTTCCCAGAGCCACGTAGTCCGCAGTGATCTGTTCAAGGTCATTCTTGGCAGTATCATTGGTGCCCACGTGGAGAAGCAGGAAGGGGTAGCAATCCGAGGGCTTGATGAGTCTCGGCAGTCTCTCCATCACATCGCGAATCTTAGCCCCCGGCAAGCAGCAGACTTCTCGGTTTTCCCGGTGAGGGCGGCAGATAGATGACTCAGTCCCCCGGAGGAGAGAGTCCTCGACCACCACCACCCGCCTCCTTCTCTTGGGAGTGGTGGTCGTGGAACCCCCCATCTCAGGACAGTGCATCTCATGCCTTCCAACCAGCAGAGTCTCCTTCTGCTTTCTCCCCCCAGACATATCATCTGGTCCACTCTCCGCAATGGTAGCTGTGGAGAGAACATGAAAGTGGTTAGTTACCTGTGTCCGCGTTGCTGGAACCCGGACATTCCCCCTTCTTCTGGAGGTCACATGTTGCCAAGCTTCTTCACTGGCCTCTTGGCTCCGCCGTGCAACCTGCTCTAAATCTTTAGAGCTTTGTGCCCGTAGAAGCATATCCTGACTTTTGTCCAGAAAATCCTCCGTTTCTCGTATGCAACCAGGGTCATTATCTGTTGCTCCAGACCTTCAATCTTCTCTTCCAATATGGAGACTAACTTGCACTTTGTACAGACAAAGTCGCTTCTGTCCTGTGGAAGAAAGACAAACATGGCACATCCAATGCAGGTCACAACAGCTGAACGCCCCCTTCCATATCACCTTCCTACTATGAGCTTCCTCAGAGAAGTTGGCAAGATGTAAGCCTCACTGGGCTCACTCCAGGCGAACTCCCAGGCAAACTCCTGCTGTGTGCTCCTCTGCTTTTTCCCCGCTGCTCAGCTGGTTCACGAAGCTCTGGCTATTTTTAAACAGCCAGGCTTCCCTGAAACAAACAAACAGACAGCCCCAGTGCCCACCCCCTGCAGGCTACCAGCCAATCAGGCACTTGCTCAGGCTCTCCCAGCAAACACACACTCGGATACTTACTCAGCAAAAAGAAAAGGAGTACTTGTGGCACCTTAGAGACTAACCAATTTATTTGAGCATGAGCTTTCGTGAGCTACAGCTCACTTCATCGGATGCATGCCGATGTCTGCTGCAGTTTCCACGGCATGCATCCGATGAAGTGAGCTGTAGCTCACGAAAGCTCATGCTCAAATAAATTGGTTAGTCTCTAAGGTGCCACAAGTACTCCTTTTCTTTTTGCGAATACAGACTAACACGGCTGTTACTCTGAAACCTGTCATTACTCAGCAAACACGCACTTGGATACTCACCAATCCCAGGCAAACTCCTGCTGTGTGCTGCTCAGCTGGTTCCCCGCTGCTCAGCTGGTTCGCGAAGCTCTACCTATGAATCTTCATAGGTCTACCCATAGCTTCCCAACTGTTTTGCTTTCCCAGCCAGGAAGGAGCAAGTTAGATTGCATGGAATGGCAGGATCCAATCCCCAAGGCACATCAATAACAACAACAAAAAAGTCTGAGTGAAGCCTCCCTAGAGATGGATGCTGTAAATCATATAGTCCTTTTTATAGCATCAGTTCAGTAACTACAACAAGAACAAAGATTAGTTTTTAATAACTTGGTTTTGAACTAGGCCAGCACCTTGAGCAATTGAGTGGTGTCTGACAGACACAAATATCTTCCAACAGAGACAGAGTCCCTTTTTAACAATGCAAATATTAACTAAATTATAAATCATTTCATAGTCTTTTTCCAGAGAAATCCCAAGTCAGAGTCCTTGTCACTAGTATCCTATAGCCCAACACCTATGATGCCAAAACAACCCCTCAAAAATAAGCTTTCCCTTTTTGTGTGTGAGCTTTCCCTATCATTTTTCTGTCAACATAATTGCTTGGAGGCCAGATTGCATATCAGATAGTCCCCATGGATAAATATAGACAAGGGATGCTACTGCTCTAGGAACGAAAGTCATGGGAATTTCTCACAAGAGCTCTTTCCCTCTGCTTTGGGTTCCTTTTAATAGTTTCCATATGGTGTATGCCTCTGGATCTTACATGCAGGTGCTGGGATGTGTAAGCATGAAGATGGAGGGTGGAAGGAAACTTAACCCCAAACATTGTTCAAAATCCAGGGCAATCACAACCCCTGGTCGTGGGGAAAGTGCAGAGACTGCTCCCTCTACGTGAGCTAAGAAAGAACCTTGTCTTTTAATGGAAGTGTTGCCCAGCAACAACAGCAGAGTAACTGTAGAAATGGTAAATCTTGTGCTATTAGTACTCTCTGCCATTAGTATGGAAGTACCATCACACCAATAAGATGTAAGGGACCAGGGCACAGGCTGTCTGTTCTAGCGATAACAGTTGGACTGAGGTCTGGCCACTTGGCAGGAGTTGGATGAATCACAAGGCCAGGTCCCATAAACATAATTCAGAGTCACAGACTGGAGATTAGAGGCAGTGCCAGGCTAGAATTGAGAGGCAGGAATCAGGATCAAAATCTGGCTGGAGTCAGAGATTAGGTAAGTCTGACATTGCAGCAGACCAAGGTCTTTATGGTTGCCCAGACAACTTCCTGGGGCAACCCTTGAGATTAAGTAGGGACACTTGGCCAATCAGAGTGCCTCAGGATACTGTCACTCCGGGTCTCTTGGGCTGTACTTCCTGCAGCACCTAGTCTCCACAGTGCTCCCAGGCTGTACCTATGCATAGCTTCCCAGTAGCACTGTGGGAACCTCATCCTCCCAACCACCTGGCTCTGCAAACCTGGTTCTGGTCCCTGGGTCCTTATGTAAGATTCTTCCTTCCAAACCTGGCCAGCTCATTTCCTTCCAACATAAATGTGAGCTCCTGGCTTTACCTCTTTATTTAAAGCTATGGAGAGGATGGACTTCTAACTACAGCTGTGCAAATAATGGATTTTTTGGTACATTGGCATTTTCACTAAATCAAAAAATTCATTTCAGGTTGGACAAAAAATGAAAATTTTCAGCAAATCGAAAAGTTGGAAAAATTGTCATTTTGGGTCAAATGAAACCTTTTGTTTCAATGAAACTGAAATGTTTTGTTTTGATTCTGACCATTTTAAAATATTTTGATTTTTTAAAAAAAATTTTTTTTTAAATCATTGCGAAATTATTGAAACAAAATGTTTTGATTTTGATACAGTTTGATACAAATTTGATACAATTTTGAAACAATTTGATAAAATCCACACACATTCATGAAACATTTCTGTGTTGGTGAAACCTGGAAAAAATGTGGCCCCAAAATTTCACCCAGCTCTACTTCTAGCCTGTTCTATTGAGCATAGGAATACTTGCTACAGTGTTTTACTGTGACTTTCAGCTTCCTGTAAAACCCAGATGAAAAGCCTCTATTTTCCATACTCAGTTGAGGATTCCAATGACTTTCCCAACTTCTCTGACTTACCTGTATTTAACACCTCCCCATGACCCCTTTTGTGTATCTTCATGGGTGCACGTTTCTGTTGCCTGCCATATTTACAAATTTGAAAAGACATTTAAAAGAGAGCCATTTTAAAAATGTCATTGTGATGGTTTGTTCTCCGAACAAAATCTGTCATGTTTCTACTTTTCATAAAATATGGTATCATAAAAAACCTGGAAATTTAGTGCTGTTGCTTGTCTGGAATAGGGACAAAAGATCTAGAGGTGCTATATTTCCCCAGCCAGCACATGTTTCTGTAATGTTTCTAGTGGGTAATGCTTTGTTAGGGGGATGATGTATGTCTTTTGTGGAGGCTACAGTACACTGTCATTTTTGCAGTTTGTCCACAGAATTTTTACCAACCATATTATTTTTCTGAGATGAGAAAAGCTACACTTCCCATTCTGACAGGGTAGGATACACAGACATAAATCACGCTGCCGTTCTATAGCTCCAATGAATCTCATGAAATGAGAGGATAGCAAACTGTAATTAATTTGTAGTGAAATCCCTATAGAAAAACATACTTCCCTTAAGGTATAATATGTTTTTAATGAGAAGTATAGCTCTAGATACAATGTATTCCACCCTAGCTGCTTTGGTATGCAGCATATTAAATCAAACACTTGCAATAATAAAATTTGAAATCTGAGATGCCATATTTCTTTTGGATGAGGAACTAATTGTACCATATCACTGACATGCTCAAGAAATGTTACTTAAAGATCAAGCTTCAACATCAGTAACCATTTTCTAAAGATGCATACTTTCAGCTCTGAAAAGGTGACTTTGTTTATGTACTGTCAGCTACATTATGTATTGAATTCGCAAACCAAAAATGATGTTAAGGTAGCATTTGTAAATATGTTGATATTTTAAATTCCAGTTGCTGCATTTAACCAATTCCAGATTTAAACAATGAGACCAAAATTGCTTGATAGATAGAAGTACTCTTAAAAAAAGCCATCTAATTATAAGATGTAAGAGGTGTTGTCATATTCAGATATGCCAAACTACTATTCTTTACTACCTGTGGCCTTTATGTTATAAAAAAGAATTCCATCATGAATTTCAGCAGTTGCTGCCTAAGTATACTGTTTAATTTAATTGTCTCTGTAGGGGTTTTGAGCATTTATGAACATTGCAGTGCTACCTGGTGTGTGTGTGTGGAGCAACTCTGGAAATGTTCTCTTGGAGGAATAGGTCAAACTTGGCACTTACCACCTGGGAGCAACACATGCAAATGGATATTTAACTGTGATGATTCTTACTTCTATACAAAGGGTTAAACAGAGTGTCAGTTGGGAAGGGATTTTCCACCATGGCATAATGAAAGGAATCTGACATGGGTTTTCATCTTTTCCTGTAGCATGGAACTTGATTCATTCTCACCTAACCTTTCTGGAACATGAACTATATACAGATTCTTCACTCTTGTTTTTTGTAAGGGAATGCTTGAATGACAGCCCTCACTCATCAGTTCTTGAATTGACTGACCAGGCTGCCATTTTATTACTAAAGTAAACTCTAGGGAAGAATGTCTTGGAAGCTGTAAAATGGGAGTGATTGGTCACTTCTGGCTTGGTTATTTGGTTCCTTTCCCCTCCTCCCCCCAAATTATACATGCTGAGGAAATCTAGCTGGACTCCAATGCAATAAGATAGCATAGAGGTCGTCTGTGGGGCAGAAATATGGCATAAAGCCATTCATCTATCTTAGGTATTCATACAGTCCCCTTTATCTGGCCTCACGATCTTTAATGTACTTATTCTTATAACACCCTGTGAGATAGGGCAGTGCTATTAGCTCCATTTTACAGATGAGAAAGTGAGGCATGGAGAGACTAGGGCTCAGACCATCCAAAGTTCTTTGATGTTGCTTTGCTCAGCATTGCCACATGTGGCACATGCATCTTTCCTTTGGAGAGGCTATGGAGCACTGGAAGTGGGGGGGTCACTGGTGCCTGGACTGTGGTGCTGCCCATGCAGGGTAAACTCGCTCTCGAGTCCAAACTGGAGTCCTTAAAGGGGCCTTAATTGCATGTAAGTGTAATTTATTGCCAGAGCACTGTAAACAGGCCACAGTATACATGAGAGTTAGGCCCAAAATTTTTAAGAGTGTGCAACAAGCAGCAGTGCTGGCCAGATAGGGCCAGATTCTTTCACCCTTTCTCTCGGTGAGTAGTTCCTTACTCACAGAGTAATTCCAATAAAGCCAGTGGGACAACTCACGTTCTAATCATGACTAACTGTGGTAGAATCAGGCCCCATAATTTGAATAAAATATACATGCTTAGTGCATGATAGTTTATATTTTAAGTTATTAATGAATATGGTGATCTGAAGAAAGAAAATGTATAAATAATTAATATTAAATAAACACTGGTTTAGCAAACTGGAACAGAGGAATTGTTTTGAAGTTGCAGCCACAGCAATTTGTTCCCTGGGTTTATCAATATTTAAAAGCTTATAGAATATATTTTTGATTTTTTTAAACCACATCTTAATCTTCCATTTATATAGCACCTTTCATTCAGAAGGGTATCAAAGTGCTTTACAAACTTATATAAAAACTGCAGGCACGGATCATTTCACCATCCATTAAATGACAGTCATGGCTGTGGTGAGCTTTAGAAACTGTTTAAAAGCACACAGCATCACTAAACAGTATAGGAAGGGAATTAAAAATGCTGTATCCATTCGGGACTGCAGAGAAGACTTAATTTCAGCATGAGTTAGGTGCCTAGGTACTTTTGAAAATCCCAGTAGGTACTTATCTGCTTGTTTACGCACCTAAATACTGTACATTTAAAAATCTGGACCTAAGTAGATAGAAAGTAATTTCCCAAGTGAGCAGTCAGGCCATGCACCAACATTAACATCCATTTTCTAAAGAATTCTGGGATTTTTTAGACAGAACATTAGTTTTACCCGTCAGTTGAAAAACACCACTAGTGCAGTCAGTATCCCTGAGCTCCTGTGCTGGGTTATTGGTTCAGTGACCGAATGAGCTGCATCGCCCTGTGGGGAAGTGGGCCATGGAGCTCCTGCCTCCCAAGGGCCAGCTTTGGCTTAACCTGAGCTCCCCATGTAGCCACATTGCTGGGCTGCCCTGCCTCCCCTGGCTGCAGCATGGGCCTTTCCCCTTCCCCTCCCAGGACCTCCCAGGGTGTGAGCAAGGTGAAAGGACAGGACTGAGTCCTGAGGGGCGGGAGGGGCAGTAAGAAGCCCATGCAGACTGAGAGGGGGCAATAAGGAGCCCAGATGGGAAGTGAGAAGCCCTGTGGTAGAGTGCAAGGCCAGGGCAGGGCAGGGCAGCGGAGCGAGGGTGGGGTCTTGAAGGGAAGAGGGGAAGTGGGGCTTGGTCTCAGGGGAAGAGTTCAAGCAGGACCAGTCCAGGCACCAGTGACTTGCATGCAGTTAAGGCCCCTTTAAGGACTCCAGTTTGGACTGGAGAGTGAGTCTACCCTGCACTGACCTGCAGCAGTAGCTCCTATCCTATGGGGTTGGGCCCAGCTTCCTGCTCCTGGCATTGCAACCTGGCACATGGGTGGGGTCTCAGCAGTGCTTAGGTTTGGCCCATCCACCCCCTCTGTCATGATTGAGGCCACAGTGCAAAATTTGAGTGACTGGCTCTGGGACTCAACACACACCAGGCTGCAACAGCGAGGGCAGGGAGCTGGGCCCAGCCCCGCAGGACAGGAGTTGCTACTGAGGAGTGGGCTTGCTCTCCAACCTCTTCCTTTCCACCCTTGGTCCTTCCCTGAGTACCGGACCAGTGGCCCACTTAGAACCTTCCTATGACCCAGTGCTGGTGGGTTGTGACCCACAATTTGGGAAATGCTGCTTTATTAAAATCCTGAACACAAAGAAAAGTCATGGACAAACAAAAAAATAACAGGTTTCAGAGTAGCAGCCGTGTTAGTCTGTGTCCGCAAAAAGAACAGGAGTACTTGTGGCACCTTAGAGACTAATAAATTTATTTGAGTGTAAGCTTTTGTGAGCTACAGCCCACTTCATCTGATGCATCTTAATAAAATAAAACAACAGTATATGACATTTTTACTACTGTGACAAACCTGCAGCCCTATTAATAACGTATTGTAACAGAGTAATCTGTGCCCCTTAAGGTAGTAGTGGCCCATGGCCAGCCAACTCTGGTCCAGGGCCCAGCCCCACTAAGAAAAGGCTTACTGGGACATGTCATTCCCTGAGGGATCTGGGAAATCCATCCTGTTGTAGGGAGGGTGTCAGGTGTCAGTTACATGACCAACAACTGGTATTAGAGAGACAAGATGGGTCAGGTCTTTTATTGGACCAACTGCTGTTGGTGAGAGAGGCAAGTTTTTGAGCCACACACAGCTCTTCTTCAGGCCTGGGAAAGTTACTCCCAGCGTGTCACAGCTAAATGCAGGGTGGAACAGATTATTGAGCATAAGTGGTTAGCACATATTCTAAGGGACCATTCAAGGTAGTGGTCTGTTAACATCTCTACGGTCATAGGACAAAAAGAGGGGGTTAGTGGGTTTCAGATTGTTGTAATAAGTCATAAAGTTAGCATCTCTGTTCAATGCATAATGTTTAGTGTCTAGCAAAATTATGAATTTAAGCTCCCAGGCTCGTCTTTTGAAAGCGTTATGCATGACTCCTTTGAGTATGAGGACTAATAGGTCAGTTATAGAGTGACCGCTTTGTGAAAAGTGCTCACACACAGGTGATAGTGTTTTTGTCTTATCATTTTCCTGTGTGAGTTCATTCAAGAGCGTAGTGATTGTTTGGTTTCACTCACATAGCTGTTATTGGGGCATTTAGCGCACAGGATGAGGTAAACCACATGTGATGGGCAGGTGTAGGATCCATGGATCTTGAAAGGTGCGTTGGTGGGAGGTGTTGATCATTGTAGCAGTGGAAGTATGTCTGCAGTTTCTGCATCCGTGTTTCTGCCATTTAACCGTGATGCTTGGAATACCTTTCCCAGACCTGAAGAAGAGCTCTATATGGCTTGATAGCTTGTCTCTATCACCAACAGAAGTTGGTTCAGTAAAATATATTCTCTCACTCACCTTGTCTCTCTAACATCCTGGGACTGACACAGCTACAACTACACTGCATACACCTACTGGTCCATAAGGGTAGCTTATAACAGTTTATCAGTGGGGGGGTAAATGAGGAGACTCTTGAGAGAGCTCAGAATCAGAGGGCACTGCCTGCTGAGGGAGAAGCCCTAGCTTGGAGATCTGCAGACTGCGAAGCACTAGAGGGCTACAAGGAAAAGAAAGCCCTGAAGGAGCTATTGGGGAGGGCTATACAGATTGTGAAGCAGAGAAATGCAATACAAGGATTGCAAGGACTGAAAGAAACTGGCAAGCCTAGAAATGAAAGCCCAGAGACCTGGCTTTCAGTGAAAATGTTAGTTTATATCAGTAAATCATGCCCCCAAAAGGGGAAAACAATTCAAAGCACCAGTTGTGGTGGTTGGTTTCACTGGGGAAAGAGGAGGAAACTGAAGCAATGTGTTGTCCCGGCACTGGACTGGGTAAACTTCTGCTACACTTATATAAAAATACTTAGATTATGTCACAAATCTGCACACTCTATCCTAGTATAATTTATCATAATACCAAGTTTTCAGGTCAGCCCACATAAGCAGAAATTTATGTTCCCCACATGTTTTCAGACCATCCTCTTCATTTTTGAACAGTGCCAACATCACATCATTCTTCCCCCATGCCTTTAGCTTCGGCTCTAGATATGTATGTCCTTTACTTGGTGGTTCCACTTCTGAAGGAGGGCTTCGACTCTGATACTGGGGGTAGGAAGGTCCTGTAAGGAAAACAAGCAAGGAGGATGGGTCTTAGCAGGGCATGGGTTGGTTCTAACTCCAATACAGCATCCTGATGTCATCCTATCTCCCAGTGATGAGTAACCTTTTCTCCTGGCATTGTGCCTTCTTCTAGCCACCTCCACATTAACTGTCCAGTCCTTAAAGTGGTGAATTAGCCAGTGCCCTGAGTTCTTCCTTTTCAGCATTTTTATAGTCCTAACCTCTTTATAACCTGTGGCATTCACTGTTTCTCAAAGCAGCACTATTTATCTTTAAAAGGGGGTGGTGTCATTGTGATTTAAACATTGGCCTCCAACTTCTTGCTGTTTTGACTTAATGGCCACTAAACTGCCTGGTGATTTTTCTTTTAAATTACCTTTATTGCATCCTAGTATAGAAGGCTGCTTAGTGTATTATAGCCACATGGAATCTATTATTTTCTTTAATTCTTTGTTGTCCTTTCATCCTAACTGATTACCGTCTCAGTCAGACTTTATCAGCTCTGTTCTGTGCACTGGACTGTATGACCTAAATTTTATGACCTTGTGTCCAAAATCTAATTCTCTGCTACAAACTCATATTTCTCTGTTGAGCTTTTAAAGACATTTTCTTCATTAACATCACAAAAAGGCATTGGAAACCAAGTGAAACAATATGCAATTTTGCATTGCACACAAATTCTTCACTGCAGTGCATTCAACTAACTTCCCATTAAAATTGCATTTTCTTCCCACCTCCTTATTTTATCTTTAGCAAACATCTAATCTACTGGTGGCACGGGGGTATCTATCTATCTCTCTTTGATTATTTCCATTAGCCACCAAGCTTTAATTTTGGCTACTTTGCTGTGGCCACTAAGTTCATCACATGAAAATTAAATGCTAGCAAAGACTGTAATATGTTAAAAAATAAAACCCAGCTA
The DNA here is from genome assembly GCF_965140285.1 of Lepidochelys kempii. Classification (NCBI taxonomy): domain Eukaryota; kingdom Metazoa; phylum Chordata; order Testudines; family Cheloniidae; genus Lepidochelys; species Lepidochelys kempii. The sequence continues at coordinate 184,785,896 of NC_136380.1, forward strand.
GCGTATTTCCACAGAAGTAGTATTTTTTTTTAAATTTCAGATTATATTACCATAAAATTAAATAGAAAAAAGCATGAATCCAAATTCCAGTATAATACTAACTTTCAGGTGGTAAATTGTGGTTCTCAGTGAGGAATATCAAACAGTTTCAGCAATGACGACAATGGGAGTATATGAAAAAGAGAATAAATTATGGACAACTGTGAATGACAAGGCTGTAATGCCATCCAGATAAATCAGAACTGTGCGCTTGAATAACAAGATTTTCCCCCCCTGCCTTCATGTATCTCATGAGTTCCACAGGAATTTAGATTGTTTCAATAACTTTAAAATTATACTATGCACTAAGAACTACCTCCAGAAATCCATCTCCAATCTTAAGCAAACAAAAGTATTATGATGTTGCTGTAAATACAGTTTTATTTGATCTTTCTACTTACTAGGCATAGCAAAACTTTGTTAATCACTTTGGTAATTTGAGTTTCCCTGTGGTTCTTGGAAGTAGAAATAACCATAAGGTTGAACTGTCTCAGACAAAGATGTATCTTTATTAAATAGCTGTAATCCTTTGTAAAGTAGATGTAATGTTAGAAATGTTGAAAGAAGTGGCTATGTGTACAAAGTATGTGAACAATGGTGACTACTCTGGAGTACAGGAAAAAAGAAAGTAAAGATTTTATAGGAAGTCTGTAAAGACTTTTTTCATGATACATTCTGTAAATTAGATTAGATAAAGAACTTGCTAGAGTAACTACATGTTTAGTTCATGTCGGTGAAAATGTTGCACCATTGGTTCCAGTAAATGTTAATGCTGGTTCAGAAAAACAAACATGGAAAGGGGAAAAATGGTATCTTTATGATCTTCTCTTTTTATCTAGGGACACCAAGGACCAGATTTTGCCTGATCTCTGTATGCAAGCTGGGGAGATGGTCACAGAGAAATTTCTCCTTCCACATTCTCTACTTCTTGTAGCATCCTTCTCAGGAGCTAGCTACAGCTGAACCCTCTGCCTTCATCCATACACAGATACTGCTCTATTCCTTCCCCTAGGAAAACAAACTGCAAATAAGGCGGGGGGAGCATGGCCTTATCTTTCTCTGCCCACCTGAACTCTACAGGAGAGTTGGATGGGTTCAGGAAGAGGAATACATAGCAGGTGAACATTCCTCCACTTAGGAAGGAACAATCAGTTGCACACATACAAAATGGGAAATGACTGCCTAGGAAGGAGTACTGCGGAAAGGGATCTGGGGGTCATAGTGGATCACAAGCTAAATATGAGCTAACAGTGTAATGCTGTTACAAAAAAAAGTGAACATAATTCTGAAATGTATTAACAGAAGTGTTGTATGCATGACACTAGAAGTAATTTTTCTGCTCTATTCCACATTGATTAGGCCTCAACTGGAGTATTATGTCCAGTTCTGGGCACCACATTTCAGGAAAGATGTGGACAAATTGGAGAAAGTCCAGAGAAGAGCAACAAAGATGATTTAATGACTAGAAAACATGACCTATGAGGTAAGATTGAAAAAATTGAGTTTGTTTAGTCTGGAGAAGAGAAGACTGAGAGAGGACATGATAACAGATTTCAAGAACATAAAAGGTTGTTACAAGGAGGAGGGAGAAAAATTGTTCTTCTTAACGTCCGAGGGTAGGACAAGAAGCAATGGGCTTAAACTGCAGCAAGGGCGGTTTAGGTTGAACATTAGGAAAAGCTTCCTAACTGTCAGAGTGGTCAAAGTGTCTTCCCAGAGATATGAAGCTGAAAACAGAGACTACCTTTACCTACTGATAGTGGTGGGGGCAGATACTTTGTTCTGGAAAAAGGACTATTGAGGAGATAACCAAACAAGGACAGAGAGTCAGAGGCAGGAGGGGAAATTTGATGGCAGCAAAAAAGCAGAATGAAGTAATGCCACCCAAAGAGCCTACGGGGAATATGAAGGACTTTTATCATTATAAATGTAACTCTTCTGCCCATCAGAGTTGGCAGCAACAAGGGCCAGGTTCAGTATCTAGGGGTTCCATTCCAATAACACAATGCAAAACCGGCTCAAGCCCCCACCCAGTGACCTGGGACAAACATATACCACCCCAGCTGGGCGCCTCCAAGAGGCAATACTTCCCCTCTCGCAAGCACAGAGTCTGAGTGTAGCAAAAAAGCCTTTTAATAACAGAGAGAAACAATGTTGCATTATGTTGGGGAAACACCACCAACAGGATTCATAACACAACCCGTGAGCAAAAACCCACCCCAAGCAAATTGGGGCGTGTCCTTTCCCTTGGGTTCTTGAGTCCAGCAACCCAAAATCACCCAAAGTCCCAAAAGTCCAATGGCCCAAAAGTCTCTGTCCCTGGTCAGGGCACCCCCAGAGTTTGAAAGTTTATCTGTAGAGTTTTACCTCCCAACCTGGGTGGAAATGGGGGGCGGGGAAAGGGGAAGAGGTAAGGGGCACCTTACATGATCAGAAGCTGATTGCCCCACAGCTCCATAGGGCTCCGCTCCGCTCCACCAGCCAGTCCACAAACTGCTCTGCGTCCCACAAGCAGCTCCCACCATCCCCTGAACTACTCCACCAGCTGGTCCACAAACTGCTCCACTTGGCTCGGCATCCCACAATCAGCTCCTGCCACCCCATGAACTGCTCCACCAGCCGGTCCACAAGCCACTCCAGCTGTCCCACAAACTGCTCCACAATATATCTTCAGGCTCCCCCACTACTTAACACAACACTCAGTGATTTCAGCTCTTAGTCAGTTTTTAGCTCTTTTGTGATTTCAGCTTGTATTAGGGGAGCCTCAGTGCTGGTGCACCATTAGCCCAAAGTGAATTCAGCTCAGCAGCCTGTAACTAGACTCCTAATAGAATCAACATTAGCTCTGTTATGTCACAGTGGAGAAAGGAGGAAGATGTAATTAGCATGTAAGGCCCTCACCAGGGGGCCCATGCCACCAAGTATAAATACCTGTCCCCAGCCTCTCTCAATTCACAGAGTTTTGGAACCCATGTCCCTTGCCTAGCGAGTGCTGCTTAGTTGATGGTGAATCCCTCCATCACAACAAAAGGCCCAGTACAGTTCCAAGCACAGTTCCCATAATCAGGGTAATAACAATTTATTCTTCCTGCCCCAATAACAGCGACACTGGGGATCCCACAGCAGCCAAAGTGACCATTTGGGCAGCTATGGGCTCATGCTAGGCGGGGTGGGTGTGCCTATGCAAATGAGATCAGCCCCTGAAGTTCTTTTCCACAACTTGCCACACCTCACCACCAGATGTCAGGGTGGAGCTCATCCTGACTCTGCTTACATAAATTAGTAAGGAGTAGGAAAGAAAAGTCATTTAATAAGTGGTGAGCTATGTCTCCAGCCATTGACTCACTATGTTTAATAGGGTGAGTCATTTTGCCTCTCTGCCTCTATTGCCTCGTCTGTAAATTGAGAATGATAATACTTTACCCACCTATTTGGCAGGGGTTTTATGGGGATTAGTTAGTTAATATCTAAATGGTACAAGTGCAATATAAATGCTATGGAGGGGTGCTCTTCCTGGGGCATTGCTGCTCTGTACTACCACCTATGCAGGGCTGTGTCTAAATGACACAATCTACCCTATAAAACTAGTAAGCCGCCTCCCTTCCAACAAAAGTATTTACCCAGCTGTCCTCTTTGAGGAGGTCATCACCTTCTCTTATGATATATCAATTTAACATAAAAAGTCACTCACAATTATAATCATTGCCATTGGATAAACAATTCTGGGTTTCTGTTTTCCCTCCCATTACCAGTATTTCTCCAAACATTCCTTCAAAGGTAGGAATCACTCTTCATGTGATTATGTCCTTTTGGAACAAGTGTTTTGGGATGCTAATTAAACTTCTTTCTAATGCTTACCGTCCCTGATCACAAGTATTAATTTACCAGAAAGCCCACTGACTGCTTTGTCTCCAAGTTTAAACTCATAGCTGTTAGCCTTCTTTCTTTACATTAATTCTGTTCTGTGTCAGGCATGAATTATTGATAGACTAAAGGCAATCACTACAATGGGTACATTTTCTAAACTGAAAAGCAAAATACCCTTGAGCCTTGAACATAACTCCCTTTGACATCACGATGTGGTCCTTAGTGTTAAGCGTCCCAGGTGATTTTCTGTACAGTCATTGGAAGACTTTTTATGTAATTCCTAGCTAATTTCCTACAGTACATGAATGCCAGCATATTTTAAGTGCTGTATCTGCAGATAGAAAGCTGCAAAATGTTTTTCAGGTAATCATGAAATCTAAAGTGGTTAGCTTACCATGACCGAGTAATGCATTCTGCACAGATCTGAGTGCTTTAGTATACTTAACATTGTGATTTTTCTCTGATCTCAGGTATCACATTTAAAAATGTCCTAATCTTGTAGTTTTATAGCTCATCTTGAATGTTTATCAACAGAAGCTTTCATGGAGCGCACACACATACGCTTTAGAAGTACCATATATTTATTCTTATTCCTTTCTTGTAGTAATCAGATTCTCTCTCTGGAGGTATTTTTCCTCAACCACCAAGAAATTTACCTCAGCTTAGAATATTTTGTCTTATAATAGCCATATTCTTGTTAGATTGTTTTAATTTTACAGCCTACTTATGGTAATTAGTAAAGCTACCTGTATTCTGGTAGCCACAAACAAAAAGGGATTTTGGTTCTAGGCCTGTCAGGCTGTTATATCCACAGAACTGATCTACCCATTTGGAGGTTCATAAGAAGCTGCACTCCCTTTGGGGAGCTCCAGGATTGGTTGTGCCTCCGGGACAGAAAATCTGGGAACTCTCAAGCATGCAGGAAATCATAGAATCATAGAACTGGAAGGGATCTTGGGAGGTCATCTAGTCCAGTGCCCTGCACTCAAGGCAGGACTAAGTATTATCTAGACGATCCCTGACAAGTGTTTGTCCAACATGCTCTAAAAAAACCCCAATGATGAATATGCCACAATGTCCCTAGGCAATTTCTTACTCATTGTGTTTTTCCTTCTTGAGAGTGATAGTCTGCCATGCTTTTAATATTTGCAGTGTTGTTGTAGCCGTGTTTGCCCCAGGATATTAGAGAGATAAGGTGGGTGAGCCTTTAATATTATCTTTTAGGCTCCTCCAACCTTCTCTCACGGGGGGGATTTTAATAATTTATGATGGATTTGGAGTTACTCTATGCATTGTTTACAAGCTGTTTATTTCAACTATTTGCTAAAATAATAAAGATGCCTATCCAAGGCTCTAGGCACCCCAGCATAATTAATTATACAATAAATGCAATTCCATTGACTCTCAGCAGCATTGAAATCATCTGTCCCACAGGAATTCAGCCAGCTTCATCAACTAGGAAATATAGGAAATGATGGTCATCAAAGTCGCATGGTTTTGTTTCTCCTCCTTGACTGAACAACTGAAACTTTTAAAATGTGAGAATAATGAATAGCAAATCACAATTGCTGTGTTCGCACATGAATAACCTTGTTTGCATGTGAAAGTATGTCTTCATCTGAAGAAAAACAGCTCTTCAAACGAAACGGGATATGGACATCAAGAAACTAACTAATCATGTAGAACTCAAATGTTGGCAAACACCATTTCTGCCGTATTCAGCCAGTTTTATTCCAGATACTCCTCAATGTTTTTGTCACCTCTCCCCATTCTGGTCCCTGGGGGTATGTCTACACAACAAAAAAAACACCACAACTGGCCCATGCTAGCCAACACAGGCCCAGGCTGCTTCATTGCTGTGTAGACTTCTGGGCTTGAGCTGGAGTCCAACTTCTAGGACCCTGTGAGATGGGAGGGTCCCAGAGATATGGCTCCAGCCTGAGCCCAGAAGTCATACAGCAATGAAATAGTCCTGCAGCCCAAGCCCTGCGAGTCTGTCAGCTGGCATGGGCCAGCTGCAGGTTTTTCTTTGCTGCATAGACATGTACTGGGAAGCTACATATAATCTTGTTCTCTTTGTCTGACTATTGTCTCTAGCTCTATTAAGTTTCTAAGTGTGTCCCATTTCATTGCTTGCTGCATTGTCATTGTTTGGGCTTCCATATACTTATTCTTGGTCTCCTCCTTCTCTTCATAAAGAGCAGAATATCTGTTGTGAGTAACTATATTAAAAGGGTCTGTTGACATTCGCCTTTTCTCTTACCAATCTTCTTACTTGTCACAATCTTCCATCTCTTTTATTCCTTCCATATGTTTCCCATTCATTCTCTCATCCTGTGATATGTGTCTGATGGTGCCTTTGTCCATGTGCCATCTGATTTTTGTTTTCCCTGTTACCTCTGAATGATTTCAACTTCTGTTTCAGCTCCTCTATTTTCTTTCAGTAAATAAAACTGCTTCCACACCTATGCAAATCTTGCACCTCATACATTCCTTAACAGAATCCTCACAATAAGAAATGTTATCTAACCTAATCTACGTTTTAAAAAAAAACAAACAGTGCCTGTTACTTAAATTGCTTCATCATATGTATTTCTTCTGGCAGTCACATAAGCTTCCACGTTTAGCAAAGCACTTATGCACGATCTTAATTTTAAAGTTAAGCACATGCTTAATTTCTTTGCTGAATCATGGCCTTCAACAGGATCTCCCCTTTCAAAACCCTCTTGGCAAGGGAACTATAGAAATGTCTACAGATAATTGCAGTTATATAATATGCCCCCATCACATCAGTTTTAAGAGGATTATTTTAGTGCTTAGACAAGTTAACTCATGGCTAAGTACCATCAGGTTTAATACTCTGCATCTCTTTATTGCCAGGAAGTGCAGTTGTGGATGGCTCAGTCTTAGTTGCTTCACAGGAGAGGTTCTTGGAATAGTTTAAGGCTTCTTTTGTACCTCTGAAGTATGGGGACCCATTTGTTTAAATCCCAAAGGCCAGAAGGTAAACCGCGTGATACAACATAGTTTATTTTTGTGAAGCAATTTCCAGTCAGATTAAAGGCAGCCTTGTTTCTATATCTGTTTGGAGAAATCCTGAAAGAAGACTTTTCCTCACCTTGTAGCATGGATATTAGGTCTTTCTGGCTATTATCAGGAGAGTTTTGTGGTTCCTAAAGTTGTGCAGCATCTTCCTGGATCATGTCCCCCTTTCCTTCAGTGGGGTTTATAGTGTACTGTGTCCTGAGACTGAGCACATCTGGGAGCTATGTAGCAAAGAATTAACAGCCAAATCTTCAGAAGTGATAACTAATTGTGTGTTTGAGTATCTAACTTGAGATACCTAGGCTCTGATTTCCAGAGGTGTTGTGGATCTGCAGATCCCATTGAAAAGTTGACTGTCAATGGGGTGTGATCTCATCAACAGTGAAAATCAGACCCATATATCATGTTGGGCGCCTAAACCCTGAGGCACACAAAATTAGCAAATACTGCTGAAGTTTGAGAACTAATGGGGCTTCCTGTTCAACCTACAGGCTGGGATCTTCAAAAGTGCTCAGCACTAGCCAAATTCTACTCTCATTGAAGTCAGTGGGAGTTTCCTGTTCAACGAGAGCAGAATTAGGCCAATCCAGACCACCTTTGAAAATCCTCCTCCCCGCAGTGTATTTACTGTTTTGACAGCTCCAGACTTTCTGTATCCTCGGTTATGTTCTCAGACAGCAGCTGCGTGTTTTGCCTTATAAATGGGTTAACTTCAGCTGGGATGCTCTGCTGTGTCAGTTTACTTGTTAAAAATATCAGCTTGTGTTAATAGCTTATCTAATGATTGCTGGCATGAGTTTTGCCATGTCTGAGTGATTTCTTGATTGTCAAATCACCTCTTCTAGCGTACCTTGCTCCTTCATCTCTGTCTCTCTTGCATTGTTTTCTTCTGTCTGTTTTTATGGAGGATGTTTTGTTGACTGTACATATATTGCCACTGACATTACTAAGGCTTGTTCCTGTTTCTGAGTGTAATTTGCTAGCTGAGAGGTCTGTAGCCTAGAGTTCTCTTTAGGGATTTAGCCCCACAACTCTCATTAATTTAAGGGGGAGTTGTGGGGCAAAAGCTCCTAGTAGGTTCTGCAAATCCCAATATGGGTTCTTGTACAATCTGCTCAGGAGCTCAGGCATGTCCTAGTTAGTCTTGTATCATGTGGTTTCATATCAATCCTTTATATGTATCTTCAAGTCCATAATTAGGACAACAATATTTTTATTTAAAACTATAAAGAAATGCATTTTCTGTGTATCCATAGGCACAAAACTTTTTTGGGGGGTGCTGGCTTAAGAGAGTAAGTCCTTGCCTAAATGTCTACAGATAATATAGCAGCCAAGCTTCTTTTGAGTTATTTCATTATAATTGTGTAGAAAGCCCATGAATTGATGTCATATGCTCAAGGTAATATAATTTAGCTAGAACAATTACATTCCTATATAGAATTAGAACTTTGTTGGTAGTCTATAATAACTTCTTGTTAAGAGAATAATTTCTTATTTATCTTCTTCTTGCTAATGAAAGATAAGATTTCTATAGAGTCTGCACTGTGTGTATGTGTGGTGGATGAGCTGACGTAGAGTAGAACTAAATGTTTTTAGACTCCATCGTATGGTGAAATATTGCAGACCATATTTTATATTACCTGTTTGTTAGCCAGGGACAGACAAGGGGAAACAAGTTCTTTTTAACCTATTCTGGTTCAGTCAAAATGAGATCTTCCCATGTTGTCCTTCCAGGATTCTCAACTTGACCTGAATAGAACACCTGCTGAGGGATAATTCATCTTGCATGCCAGTTTAATGCAGGGGGCTGGAGTGAACAGGGATTGACATCTGTTCTAACCAGTGGTGATGAATCAAACATGGGGTGGTGTGAACTATTTCTTGTGTGACCTCATTATCATTTTGCTTCTATTAAAGGCCATTTTTGGATCTTGCCTCAGAGGAGGAAAGGTGAGATAGTTTTTCACATGTGCTGTTAGAATTTGGTAGCAAATAAGCTTGATTTGGTGAGTTCATGTCTTATAGATGTAAGCAGTGTCAGGATGAGCTCCACCCTGACATCTGGTGGTGAGGTGTGGCAAGTTGTGGAAAAGAACTTCAGGGGCAGATCTCATTTGCATAGGCACACCCACCACGCCTAGAATGAGACCATAGCTGCCCAAATGGTCACTTTGGCTGCTGTGGGATCCCCAGTGTCTCTGTTATTGGGGCAGGAAGAATAAATTGTTATTACCCTGATTATGGGAACTGTGCTTGGAACTGTACGTGGCCTTTTGTTACGATGGAGGGATTCACCATCATCTAAGTAGCACTCGCTAGGCAAGGGTCATGGGTTCCAAAACTGTGTGAATGGAGAGAGGCTGGGGACAAGTATTAATACTTGGTGGCATGGGCCCCTTGGTGAGGGCCTTACATGCTGATTGCACTTCCTCCTCTCTCCACTGTGGAATATCAGAGCTAATTTTGATTTCATTAGAAGTCTAGTTATAGGCTGCTGAGCTCACTTTGGGCTGACAGTGCCCCAGCACTGGGGCTCCCCTACTATAAGCTGAATTCACCTAAGAGCTGAAATCACTGAGTGTTGTGTTAAGTAGTGGGGGAGCCTGAAGATATATTGTGGAGCAGTTTGCGGGAGGGCTGGTGAAGCAGTTCGACACGGAGCAGTGTGTGGATGGCAGGAGCTGCTTGTGGGCCGTGGAGCTGAGTGAAGGAGTTCGTGGGGCGGCTGGCGGAGCGGAGCGCAGCTGAGCGAAGGAGTTCGTGGGGCGGCTGGCGGAGCGGAGCGCAGCTGAACGAAGGAGTTCGTGGGGCGGCTGGCGGAGCGGAGCGCAGCTGAACGAAGGAGTTCGTGGGGCGGCTGGCGGAGCGGAGCGCAGCTGAACGAAGGAGTTCGTGGGGCGGCTGGTGGAGCGGAGTGCAGCTGCGCGAAGGAGTTTTGTGGGGCGGCTGGCGGAGCGGAGCGCCGCTATGGAGCTATGGGGCGGTCAGCTTCAGATCACGTAAGGTGCCTCTTACCCCCGTCCCATTTCCACCCAGGTTGGGAGGTAAAGCTCCGCCGATAAACTTTCGAACTCTGGGGCTGCCCTGACCAGGGACAGAGACTTTTGGGGCATTGGACTTTTGGGGTTGCTGGACTCAAGAACCAAAGGGAAAGGGCATGCCCCAATTTGCCTGGGGTGGGGTTGTTTTTGCTCATGGGTTGTGTTATGAATCCGGTTGGTGGTGTTTCCCCAACATAAGGCCACATTGTTTCTCTCTGTTATTAAAAGACTTTTGCTACACTCAGACACTGTGCTGGCGAGAGGGGAAGTATCGCCTCTTGGAGGCGCCCAGTGGGGGTGGTATATATTTGTCCCAGGTCACTGGGTGGGGGCTCGAGCCGGTTTGCATTGTGTTATTGGAATGGATCCCCTAGAGATTGAACCCAGCCCTTGTTGCTGCCAACTCTGACGGGCAGAAGGGTTACATATACAATCACTGAGGAGAAAGTGAGCATAAGGGGAAGCAGTGCGGCTAATGGAAGGGACTAGCACTCAGGAGTTGTCCTTATTCTAACTTTGACAATGATTTGCTGTGTGACTTTAGGCAAGTACTGTTAGGTTAATTTCTGGTTTGCCATGTGCTGCTGTATTGGGTGTGGGGAAAAGTGTTCAAATACTTAGCACTGTCTAAAAAAGTGTGGGGCTCCAGCTCATGTGCTAGGTGGTTCTCACAGCTCCACAGGGACACAGTGTTCCCTGGCCCCTCACCCTTATTACACAATGGCTGGTGTCTAACAGATGTTCAAGAACTCTGAAGGGAGAGACAGGGATGATCTTCCTACTGCGCAGCACTGAACTCAATAATGTTTCTGTTCCTACGGTAATTGCTGGCATTACTTACAGTCCTATTGCTTCTTGGCTAATGAAACCTTACTCAGAAGATACTAAATGCTCCCTCTACTGCTACCTCAGGAACACCTAAAAGGCAGCTGAACATAGAATCATAGACTCATAGGACTTGAAGGGCTCTCAAGAGGTCATCTAGTCCAGTCCTCAGCACTCATGGCAGGACTAAGTATTATCTAGACCATCCGTGACAGGTGTTTGTCTGACGTGTTCTTAAAAATCTCCAATGAGACCTCCACAACATCCCTAGGCAATTTATTCCAGTGCTTAACCTCCCTGACAGTTGGGAAGTTTTTCCTAATGTCCAACCTAAACTGCCCTTGCTTCAATTTAAGCCCATTGCTTCTTGTTGTATCTTCAGAGGTTAAGGAGAACCATTTTTCTCCCTCCTCCTTCAGTACCCTTTCTGAGTACTGAATTTAGGCTCACTGATCTATAATTCCCTGGGTTGCTCTTATTTCCCTCTTTTATAGATGGGCACTATATTTGCCCTCTTCCAGTCTTCTGGAATCTCTCCCGTCTTCCATGACTTTTCATGATAATAGCTAATGGCTTGGATCTCTCCTCAGTCTGCCCCTTGAGTATTCTAGGATGTATTTCTTCGGGTCTTGGTGACTTGAAGACATCTAACTTGTCTAACATGTCTTTGGGAAGCTGAGGACAAAGGGGAGATGTAGTCTAAAGTGCCATAACACTGACTACATTCCCACTGTTAGTTTGGCATGTTGTATTTTGCATTCTGCTTGTGGCAGCACAGGGGTAGGATTCTCTCCCACAGGTAGTGGAAAGGGGAAACCAAGATGGCTGCTACATTCCACCAGCCAGAAACTCCTGAGGTGCGAGTCCTGCATTGCTGCCAGTGTCAGCAGAGCTAACACAAGGGATTCCCTATGCCAACACTTTCCCTCTGAAGAGGCAAAGTATGCGGAAAACAGTTAACTGACATGTACTGGCAATAATAGTGGCTGCAGGCAGTGCATTAACTGGTGTATTAATTCATTTCTAATCACCAACTTCCTGATTAGCTTGATTATTGCTATCATATTTGGATGTGGAAGATAGTAGAGGGCCTTGGATAAGCTTCAATGATGCTAGAATTATCTTTCCTTTTGTACCTCTTTGACAGTCACTTAAGCACAAAAGTATGATGCAGTTTCCTCTGCGTGATCAATGAATCGGACACATTATATAACTAACATTTCAGTAATCACAGGCACACTAAATTTTACAGACCATATTTTATATTACCTAGTCGGGGACAGACAAGGGGACAGACAAGGGGAAACAAGCAGTCTAATTTTTGTTCAGTCGGAATGTGTCTGAGCTATCATTTAAGTGAGGAAGATGCTGGTGTAGTGGGGTGGGCAAACAGAAGATGATGAGAAGGTGGAGAGGTTGGGAAAAGGCAACGAGTATAAGGGAGCAGTTGTTTGATAGAAAGCACGGGCTACGTTGCTGAGCTTCTTTTTTTTAGGTATCTGGTATCCATTTCTCATGGCAGCATGAAAGTCCTAAATCTTCCTGACTACTGGGAATAGTTTTCCAGCACCATCCACCTGATATGAACTTCATGCTATGCATACTCACAGAAAGCTTTGTCTTACTCACCTGAACAGAGGATTAAGGAAAAATAAGCATCCCACTGTGATGGTTTTATGGAAATATGCTTATGAATGTAAATATGACATATCTGGAATATGTTTTATGTTACATATGCCATATAACATATCTCTGTAAAGGTTATGATCTACTGAATACATTCCTCCTATTTTTATGCATGTATCATTTTTGTATTCAAAGTTATGAATATTGGCTGTGTACTTGCTTGATTTCTAAGTAAGCTTTGTAAGGCATTTGGTCAGCTTCTTTAGAAAGGAATTTGCAAAGTTAAGTGCCCAATCAAGAAGCACTTAAGGAACAGTGGATCTTGGAATGCTCCAATCCACATAAGAAGTCTACTTGAGGACGTTCAAGGTAGCATGCTACCTGTAGTTCTGAGTCTTGCGTGGACATGTGACTTGTCCATGTGACTCCAAAACTCCATCTTGGAACTGGACTTTGCATAGGAGAGAGGGAAGGGGTGTCCACCCACAAGGGAGAGTCTCTTTAAGCCAGTGGGAGACCCCTCCATTTTGTCTTCAGCTGCGTAAAGAGAGAGCCTCTCCACGCCCAAGGATACCTGAAAGAAACTGGAACAAAGGACAGTAATTACAGGGGGTGTGAATGATTGCTGGACCCAGACTAGAAGGAGACTAGTCTGTAAAAGGAAGTTTACTGGGTAAGGATTTTATCTATATTTGGTTTCATTACTGTAGTAGACTTAGACTCACATATTTTATTTTATTTTGCTTGGTAATTCATTTTGTTCTGTCTGTTACTACTTGGAACCACTCAAATTCCACTTTCTGTATTTAATAAAATCACTTTTTACTTATTAATTAACCCAGAGTATGTATTAATACCTGGGGGGGATGGGGCAAACAGCTGTGCATACCTCTCAATCAGTGTTAGAGAGGGCAAACAATTTATGAGTTTACCCTGTATACTCTTTATAGAGGGTAAAACAGATTTATTTGAGTTTAGACCCCATTGGGAATTGGACATCTGAGTGTCAAAGACCGGAACATTTCCTAAGTTGCTTTCAGTTAGTCTTCAGCTTTGGGGCACGTGATTCAGACCCTGGGTCTGTGTTGGAGCAGACTGGCATGTCTGGCTCAGCAAGACAGGGTGCTGGAGTCCCAAACTGGCAGGGAAAACAGAGGCAGAAGAAGCTTGGAACATCAGTTGGCAGCCCCCAGGGGGTTTCTGTGATCCAACCCATCACACCCACCTCTATTGTCTTGCTCTACTGTCTTGCCCAAGTCTGCTTGGGTCTTGGGTCCAAGTCTGGTCCTGAGCACTGCGCCTGCTCTCTGGATACTACATAATAGATAAAGGCGGAAGGAAAGAGGTGGAGAGGGGCAGAGAGTGTGTGTAGTCTTGGCTCCTCCCTTCTTCCTCCAACTGGCTGGGCAGAATAGCTGGCCAGGATCAAGTGGGAGGAAAGCTACACCGAAGAGGGGTGCACAAGAAGAACTGTGACTCTAAGCCACAATTCTTCACAGTTCTTGGTCCAGTGCAGTTGCATAGTGTGTCTTTTCAGAGCTGCACATAAAGACTCAGTGTAGCCTAGAGTTTTTGGTCTTCCTTCTCCATCTGCAATCTTATTCTCTCATCTTAGTGCTACGTTCTCTCCTCCTCTAGTTCCCTTTCAGTTTCATTTTCTCTTCCCAGTGTGTCAGCTGGAGCTGTGACTCAACCCCCATTTCAGGCTGCAGCTCAGGAAAATATTTAATCCCTTGGTATACTCCTCAAGTTGTTAATGGATTCCGTTTCTTCTCCTTTTGCCCTCTCATTGCTGCTGGGATAGAGAGGCATCTCAGGGGTCCATCAACACCTTCCTCTGTCAGTTGATTGGGCATTGCCTCTGTGTTAGCAGCAAGCACTAGGAGAGGGTTGAGATGGGGAAGGGGGTGCAGAAGAATCCATTCTCATTCTGAATCTTATCGTTTGAAATACAGCTGCTGTTCAGTGCATGGGGCATCATGGAGCCATTGTTAAATGGGGGGAGTTACAAATAAAATGCTATATATCTTGTCAAACATTCTATTGATTTTTTTAAGGTAAAATGTTTTGTTCTTGCCTGGAATGCAACAAAGGAAATAATAGGGAACTGCAATACAGACCATTAGAGTAGAATACTTTTGTAAGAATTCCTTACTCCAATATTTCTGAGTGCTTGATTTTCAGTTTGGTACCCTTACAACACGCATCCTCCACTAGTATAAATCGGTGAAGCTTCACTGAAATAAGCAGAGCTCTGCTGATTTAAACTAGGTGCGGATCTGACCTTGTATTTATTACAGGCCATGCAAGGGGATATTGCAGATAATGGTTGGCAACTAAAAGGCATAGCTATGGTGAATATTTTCCCCTCACATACCAATATTTCAGAGCACCTTTTAAGTAAGAGTGGCACTGTTACAACTGGAGTTAAAGTTTTAGAGTTGATGATTGGGGCAGATACCCTGTGCAGTGAAGGAATATATCCATATTAATGGGATATTAGGAAAGGATGCAGATCCTTGTAACCTGGTTACAAATCTGGAGGAGTAGATAGCTTAGACAGCATAGGGAGAGTTTCCAAAATGCCAAGGAGATTTAGGAGCATTAACTTTCAATGGGACCTGTGCTCCTAAACTGCTTAAATGTTTTTGAAAATCAACCCCATTCCCTAGTCAATGACAAAATAAGACACAAATCATACGTAATAAAGCTCAATACCTTGTGTGAGGGCACTTCATCTCCATAGTTGCCATCATTAAGACCTTCTCACTAGTTGGTCTTTTCTAGGACACAATCCTAAAATAAATTTAGGTTGGTGTCTCCTCTCTATTTGCATATGAAAAGTTTCTGAATTTAAAAATGTTTACTCTTTATAAGTCCCTAGAAAGTGATCTTAGAATACACTAAATCCCATAGGAAAGTTCTATTTTTTTTTAACCAGATGTTATTTTTGTCTACAATGCTGCATAGATTCTCTTCTGGCCTTACAATGTACCTGGCCTCCCTAATACTACAGTACCACAAATCTATCAATGAGATTGTCTGACTGCTATTGTGTCACTTAGAGTGGCAACCTGTTTACCACTTTGCGAAGGTGAACACAAAGCCAGATGTGACACCAACACTAGATAGTATGTTCTGGCAGTGACTATGGAGCTATATTAATGCTGCTGTGTATTATTCATTTACTCTTCCTACACGAAGATGAAATGTGAGATTTTTAGCTTTTGCAAGTTGCAAATGAATAGTACAACATACTAAGAATGTTTCTAAGTATGGTCCATAGGTTAGATTGCTACTCTGGGACATGGGAGACCCAGAATCAATGTCCTTAACTACCACAGACTTCCTAAGTGACCTTGAGCAACTCACCTAATCTTTGCCTTAGTTCCCCATCTGTAAAATAAGGATTATAAAACTTTCCTACACACAGGGGTACAATAAGAATATATTTACAGTTGTGAGGTGCTCGGATACTATACTAATGGGAGGAGAGGCATATAAATACCCATGATTTCTGGATATGTATAGGGACTTGACTATATGGGGGTATTAAACCAGATTGATATTTGTACTTCAGTCAAGTATTTGATCTGGTACCACATGGGAAATTATTAGTAAAATTGGAGAAGATGGGGATTAGTACAAGAACTGCAAGGTGTACAGGATATAGCTAAAGAGGAGAAGCCAAAGGGTTGTTCTGAAAGGTGAATTATCAGACTGTAGGGAGCTTATTAGTGGAGTTACTCAAGGATCGATCTTGGGAACAATCTTATTCAATATCTTTATTAATGACTTTGGCACAAAAGTAGGAGAGTGCTAATGAAATTTGCTGATGATACAAAGTTGGGAAGCATTGTCAATACAGAGGAAGATCAGAACATTACACAAGAATATCTGGATGACCTTGAAGACAGGAGTGACAGAAATAGGAAGAAACTGAATAGGACAAAGTGCAAGTTCACATTCTTAGGGTCTAATAATTTCTGCTACAAGCCGGGAGCTCATCAGTTGAAAGGCACAGAGGAGGAGAGAGACCTGGGTGTGTGGAATGATCACAGGATGGCTATGAGCCACCAACATGATGCAGCCATGAAAAAAGCAATCCTAGGATGTATTAGGCAAGGCATTTCCAGTCGAACTAGAAAAGTATTAATGTGATTGTACTGGTAAGACCTAATTTTGAATATTTTGTACAGTTCTGGTCACCATGTTCAAGAAAGCTGAATGCAAACTGGAATAGGTTCAGAGAAAAGCCACTAAGATGATCAGGGAAATGAAGGGCCTATCTTATGAGAGGAGATGGGGTTGCTTCTGACCATAGAGGGCTGGGTTCAGCAGCCCTGGGGCCCATTTCTGGTTTACATCGTATGTTTCTAAAAGCTCACACTTCAGGGCGTTAGCTGGCCAACTGCAGGGGTCACCAGCCTGCCTAGCTGATAATATCACTTCTAAAATATTACAGACACTGTACAGTCCATTTGTCCCTGTCATGAAAAACTCTGAAGACAGGAAGAAACTTGAGAGTTCATTGGTATGATGAAAAGTGCAGAAGCATTTCTGCGCTGTTGCTGGTAGCTTAAGTTTTCATTCTTTTGACTGATGATGCAATGTTTGAGAATGACAAGGTGTCAGTTTAGGACATAAAGCTCCAAATAACCAGTCTTCTGTAAGGCTCGATAAAGCAGTACATGAAGTTACCGGTAATGGAGTGAATTACTGTTTAGATTCTTTGTCCACAAACAATGTCTAGGTTTTCTTGTAAACAGGGCATTTTGATTTGTGGTTTAATAATTTCTAATGGCCTGTTCTAATGTCTCTGATGCACTGACACTATGGAATAACTTACATTGATCTTAGCATGACCTGTGCATTTCCACAGATGACCAAGCAAAGAATTGTGAAACAACTGCTCAGTTTAGAGTAGTTATAAAAATCCCTTTCCAACTGGAATGAATGGGGTTAGTTTTAAGATTACATTTTTAAAACCTTGGTATCATGCTCACAAGCTAATAAATAATCTGCAACCTTTTCCAGTCCACAATCAATATGTTATTCAATATTTATTTCCTAATTTCAAACAAATCTAAAGACGAGCAGCTCAGAAATGCCAACGTAGGACAAAACTGATGATAACAATGACATTTATTGACATTTCTGAAGCAGAAAGAGATTTAAATGAAGTTAAAATGCCTTTCCACAAATGACAAGGGTACAATGAAAAGCCAGTGAACACAATAAAATATACACTGCCAGCTGCATGTAGGTCAAAGATGGAATTTACATAAATGTAGGATAACTTTCCTTTTGTGTTACTTTATGGCAGCGGTTGACAATGGCCTGACTGTTGATAGCCCCACAGCAATCATGTACTACTTTCTGCTATCTGAAGGAGAAGGAAAAATTAACAGAGGGATGATGGTTTTACCAGTAAAAAATGTAATAAGAAATTCCTCTCCTCAGGTCGTTATGATATTGCAGTACCCTCAAGGCATTTGGGGTATATAGGGCTTGATATTCAGAGGTGATAAATGTGCACAAATCTAGCTGAAGTCTATGTGTGTTGCCATGTTCAGCACTCTGAAAATACCAGCTATGCTACAAATCTGAAGGGAGGGGCTTCCAATGCATCTAATCTTGCAAACTTCTATTAATAAAGGAAGTGTGTATGAGGAAAGGGAACACCTGTTAAGTTCTGGGATGTGTGCCTCCCCACATCTGAAGGCCCTAAGGGGATGGGCTACCGAACCTGGGGCTCAAGCAATTATGGGAGACAATGAATGAAAAAAACAGGGACTGGACTGAGGGTTACAGGTTCAAAAGCAGGGATCCAGGAGGGGACACTGAGCAGAGAATCCCAGACAGCACCCACTGCTCCTTTAAGGTGTCTAAAGAGTCGGCAGATGTGGCCCAGAGGAACTCTGCCTGGATATGTGATTGAAGGGAGGAGTGGCAATAGGCCTCAGAGGCTCAGAGCATTTCCCTGTCCAGCATCCTCCTCCTGGTGGAATAAATGGCCATCTTGGCAAGCACCAGAAGGAGATTGATGAGGAGGTCTCGTGACTTTGTGGGCCCATGGATGGGTGTGCAAGTATCAGGAGGTGCAGGGAAAAGTGCACACAGAACCTGAGGAGAAGGTTCTGGAGGAGCCGGAAAAGGGGCTGCGATCTGGCACACTCCAAGTAGACATGCACCAGGGTCTTCCTAATGCCGCAAAAAGGGGAGGTGTTGGGAAGGGAGGGTGAACCATGCCAGGTACACACCCATACTCACAGCTCCATGAAGGAGCTACCAGAAGCTATCCCGGTGGGCTGTGGGACCAAGATGGAATACAGGCTGGCCCACCAGGGTTCTTCACCCTCCACAGGTGGTAAAAGGTCCTGCCACTTGATGTCACGATGGGACTGTGCGGTGAGGAAATGGAATATGTGGAACATGCACATGTACAGCTGTTCCTTAGGCATGGGTCAGAAACAAACCGGCTGGAAGTCATGCATCTGGTTCAGGTTATGCAGGGGAGAGGGCTGAGGGGTGGGGTGAGGACTTGTGCGGCAGGGGTCCAATAAAAAGGTCTGGAGGGTGAGTAGGGAACACCCTCCTACAGGACCCATTCAAGGAAGACCCAAGCTGCGGACGATAAATGTGTCGGAGTATATGAGGGGTGGAGAGCCCCATGAGCTGGCCGAGCAGGGGAATCCACCCAGTCTCCCTGGTCGTAGTCCAGGAGGTCTCCAGTTCTGGTGGTGCATGCCAGGACCAACCTCTGGTGCACTGAGGGGGACTCCGCCACCTGCACACAAAGCTGGGGGTTGTGTATCAGCGACTCCAGGAGGAGATCTACCCCCTCAGCAACCACCATGGACCTGGTTGCCAAGACCAGCTTCCAGATCTGGAGGCGGTCCTGATAGAAGACCAGCAGCTCAGAGATTTCTCGCAGAAGATCCCTGGGATGAAAATAAAAGAGTTGCTGGTCATATTGGAGCCCTCAGAGGCAGTGGAGGAAGGCGTGTGCCAACATGCTTCATGCTAGACTGCTTGTACCATAAAGGAGTCTCTGCAGGGTCTGGAGGTGGAAGGCGTGGATCTGGCTGCGAAGGCAATGCAGGCCCTGTCCCTCCTCCTCCAGAGGAAGTCTCAAAAACCCTGCAGAGACTCGGTGCAGTCCTGGTCAAAAGAACTCTAGTGCTAACCTTTTGAGATTGGCCAGGATACCTGGGGCTGGGCTCAGGGTATTGAGCCAGTGCCAGAGGAGGAAAGGGAACATGGGAGCAGGCAGTACTGGGAGGGCCAGAGGGGGTGAATAGTAAGTGGAATAAGGGGAAATTGAGAAAAGCCAGGACAGATCAGGGAATCCATGGGCAGCGTCAAGGGGATGATGTTGTGTAGCAGAAGAAGAAGCTGAAGTCAATGGGGCTGTGTGTGGGTGAGGCAGTCTGCCTGTGTCTAGTAAATCAACAAGATCAACACCTCAGATTGTAAGCTTTTTCACAGCAGGGACTGTCTCTCACTCTGTACAGCACCTACCACCAGAGGGCCCAAATTAATAGTTTACCTGCACAGGAAAAAGTGGTATTGCATGCTTTAGACTTTCTTCCACAGTTTGTATAGGCTGGTGGTTAAAATGTTGATGTGTTTGGGCAGTGTCTTTTGAGAGCATCAGCAGAACTCCAAACACAAAGGAAACTTAAATAAAGCCAGCCAGATTCACTGCTTTGGTAATGAAACATCATGCGCCTCTCTAGATCAGACCACATGGAGATGTTACCGAGTGATGCAGTTCTATGGAAGTGCCGCACTGCAATAACAGTTCTGCTCAGGAGAAGACGTTAAACTGTAGTTCCTTTTGCCTGCCTTTTAATGGCTCAGCAGATACAAATTAAATATCTAGTGCCAAATTTCAGAAGGCTTGGGTTTAGCCCTGGATTTCATCTTATCTCAGTAAGCTTCTTATTTTATACTGTACAAGCCCCAGTCTTGAACTAGAACCCTGTGGGCATCTCTGCAGTGCCCCACAGTTGGGATTAAGGGGTTGTGAATTGCACTTCAGAGGACTACATTAGAGTACTCAGGAACTTTAAGTTCATGCCTGCAGCTTCCACACAGGGAATTATAGCACAGCACTTTGGTGCACACTCCTACTCGCATTCCCTGAATCTGAACTGCCAGGCAGTGGAGGCAGACAGCCTCGTGCTGCAGGTGGATACAGAAAGACAGGGAATATAATGGAGCCCAGTGAAGTATGTGAAGCATTCCACTGATTTCTTGGGCCCCGGATCAGGCCCTTGATGAGCACACAATAGCGACTTCATTTGACTTAGCAAGCACTGTGCTGCCCACAGTTAGCTCATTGCTTTGGGATACCAAATTCTGTTTTATTTGTATAAATAACCACATAGAACTCTCTATATGTAATTACTCCTTTGAGATATTCCAAAGCCTCAGAAATTACACCATTACACAAAGCCCTTATTGTGCATATTTCTATGAGGCTGGCACATACATAATATAGTAGTGTAAGAAATATTTTTATATTCTTGGGTACAGAGGAATAAAACATAGACTGGTGCAATATAAATGTTGGCTTCTGGTGCGTACTCCCACTTGGTTAATTCTCCTTTTCCCTTTTCCCTATTATATAGTTGATGACTTGCTTTTAAGGCTGTTACTTTGTATGCATTGTGTAAATACTGCTAGGCTTCTGGGCACTTGTTGAGATATTTTTACAATTAGGCAGCTCATAGTGCTAACTTGTCTTTTGTTACAGTTTTTTAGTCATGCATATCTTTTGCTATTTCAGTTTCCCTTATGCACTGCTTTTCTGTTTTGATATGATGAAAGCCATAATCCAACACAATTTAGATTGATTTTATATTTATAGTTACCATACAACATTATACACTTTGCTGTCCAAAAAAAATCCTGAAGTAACACTGTGGTTGTACACACTAAATTCATAATGCTGTACTTCCACTGTGCTGTTTTATGAGGCCATAATCTAGTTCCTGATTAGTACCTCAAAAAAATGGCTAAAGCACTGCTATTACTGTTATTTTACAAGTTAGTGCTTTGCTAAACCTTATTATTATATTTTATTGATTGTTTTCACTCTGAATGTGGCTGGGTGAAGTTGTGATTAGAGTGCAAGCATTCTTTGCCTGTTATGGAAACAATGCGCTCCATCCACGGGCACAACTCTTGTTGACACAGGTACGAGTTTCTCGTCTGGATTTGGGGCATGTTACTGTGGTGTTCAGTGATCACTTAGTGCTTAAGGTGTTTGAAAGAGCTCTGTTTTATACTGTGACCAGTTCCAACTGACTCTGCATAACAACATCATGAGCTTCTAAACTGCTTGGGAAGCTCAGCCTTTAAAGACACAGTTCCAAATGCTACAGTTATGGCCCAAACCTGCTTCTGCTACAAGACAGCAATCAGTGCTACACTTGATGGGGTATGATTTTTTATTTCTTTTTCTGGTCAACTACATTTTATCATTTCTGCTGAATTTGAAAACCTGCATATAAAACTAGGTTGGAAGAATTAAGGAGAAAACTTTAAGGGTGGGTTCTGAAAGTTGGACATCTAATTCCATGTAGAGGTACCTAAATAAGTGGGCTTGTTTCCTACAGTGCTATGTTTCTGTAACTCTTTTTGGGGTGGTATGTTGGCCACCCACAGTTGACATTTTTGGCCCAAGAAACTTTTACTGACACAGGCCAACATTTTCAGAATGGACCACTGTTTTGGGGCAACCAACTTGAGAGCAAGAGTCATTAGTACATCCCATTTGTAAAGCAGACAATCGTCTGGTAATCTGAGGTATGGTAGCTTTTGAGGGTGCGGATTACTGCAACCTAACTTTGGAGCTTTCCATAGAAAACAGAAGGAGCTGAAAAGGCCTAAGTTATGTATCTATTTTTATTATGCAGGGCAAAGTGAGTGTTCTTTTTTTTTTTTTCTTGCAGTATTAAGATACTCTCACCTTTAGAAACAGGCAGTCCTGAGGAATAGAGACTGCAAATTTTAATGAGTGGGCTGGATGCACCTCTGCTGGTGTAGTAAGGTGTGAATTGGGCCCTGTGCCTGGGGGAAGGCTGCCCCCAGGAGGAATTCTTCCCTGGGAGAGTGAAGACAGTCTTCTGCAATTGAGCTCTCTGGAGGGCTTTCCATCAGGGAGGCTGGCCAGCAGATGAACTGAATCCCCGCCATGCCCTGGCGTCCCCCCGCCCAGCATGCCTTCGGCCCTCTGCCTCCGTGGGGGCACAACTTTGTTCTACTGTGACCTTCCACTAGAAAGACTTTTAGCTGCAGGACTCCTGCAGGCCTGGGGTATGTTGGTGGAAGCCAGTGTGTCCCAGTACCAAAAGGAGCCCAGAGGCTTTCACTCTTCCCTTTGTAACTAAGATATCTGTTATCGTACCCAAACCTTTTGCTCCTTTTTCAGCAATGCATTTCTATCTAGTCATGTTCTTTCTATTGTATTCGGGCTTTTACATGGTATAATAAATCTTAAATATGTATACATATAAATATAATCTTCTTAATCTGCTCTTTTTAATGGTGTTTGCTCAGGGTGACTCCTGAATGCCCATTAACACAGCACATCCATTATGGATGGATCTTTTTGCTCTTCCATAACCTGACAGACAACAGAGTGTTTGAATTGCAGTCCCAGTACCTCAGGGGGTCCCTTGATTTGTTTATTACAAGCCACGGGGAGTTGCTCTGCTGTGGTGTAACCTTGGATGTCTTTTATAGATTCCAAGCTACAACATAAGGGTGAGCCCTGAATAGATACTGATGTGATCTGAGGAGAGAACTCTAAGGTTCTACTTTTACCAATAGTTTTCTACCCAGCTCCTTTCCACATTACAAACCTCTTGTCAGTCCTTCACCTTCCTAAATTTTATCCCCTCTCCCATCTCTACAGTTGGTTATCTACCCGGACTACCTTTGAAAATCAGAGTGTGGGGCCCAGCAACTCCAGCAGTTGCTTTCCTAGGCCCGGGTTGCTGTTGAATTCAGTTCTATGTGTGCTCATCTGGGCATTCCAGAGTATGTTAGCCATCTTAAAGCATGCACTGTCTGAATTCCCCGGAGATGATGGGAACCTCAGGGAGAGGTTAGCGGAGCTGCTGGGTTTCATAATCATTAAATATACATTGAGGGAGCCAGGAGTCTTCGAAGATTTGTGGGGGGGGAGCAGGCCGGGGGTGAAGGACAGACGAAAGGTGAGGGTGTGGGGGAGAAAAGTTTCAGGTAGCTTTTGTGTGATTGGCTGTGTGTGAATTGGGAGTCTATTGGGGCAACATGCGAAAGGAGACATGGCCATCCTCGGAGCCAAGAAGATGGAGGGTGGGTCAGCCTTATCTTTTCTACACTGGTTCCTTCATCCCTACTGTATAAAAGTGCTGCTAACTCTACTTCCCAGAAGTTTATTTTTCTTTCAAAGTGCAGAAAATGGTATGAAAAAAAACCCTGATTGCCTCTCAATCAATAGTTTAGAGTGGGATAGAGAGGGAATGCAGCTGGGACTCATTTAGCTGCCAGGTAATACAGGAGGAATGAAGGAGACGCCATTTGTGAAGGGAAGAGAACAGACTCTACTCAAAAAGAGACTTTACTGTCTTGCTTAGACCAAAAGACTTTTATGTAGACCTTGTTTATGCCCCACAAAGGGGAGAACTAAAAGCATTTATTTTGTTGTTGTTGTTGTTCTGGGAGCATACAACTTACACCACTGGAGAGGGTAGGGGTCAGCCTGTGACAGGAATCTAAAGTCCTGAATTCTAACATGGCAATCAATGGGTCTTGAAGTCAATGGGACTACTTGCATGTTTAAAACTATGTGCATATGTAAATCTTTGCAGGATTGTGGCCATACATAATGGGAGGAATGTGGGTCTGGAGGAATGTCAGTCTGAATATAGACTCTCATTTAAAACCATATGAAGAAATAGAAGAACCCCCATGCTGCTTCTTCTCTCTCCTTGGGACAGATCCTGCCACTCTCCTCCCACTTGGGAGGTGGGTCACATCATGGGGATTGGGCAGCCAAGGCCTCTATGTCATACAGTGCATAGGCCCTGGATTATCTTAATCCATCCTGCCTGCAACCTGAACCCTTGGCTAACTTTGTTTAGGCTTATAGCCTCTGCATGGTTATTTATGTATTTAGATTTTTAATAGCTGCTTTATATGTTTATATAAATTAAAAAATGAAATCCTCACTGAGATTGGGGAAATGTGTGCAGTTGCTTAACACACCATCTGAATTCCTTTGCTTAAAACAAAGGAAATAAGGAAAACATCATTTTTTCCCAATGAATTGGACATCTATCATCCTATCATTAATCTTCCCATTGTGGGGAAAGATTATGGAGAAAGCAGTGGCTCTTCGGTTACTTTATCTCTTTAATCATGTCCCTTTTGAGAAATGTCAGGTTTTTTCTCACCTGAACATAGCCATGAGATAACCCCACTTCTTCTTAATGATGACAGAGGTACCTTGTGTCAACTGATTTCATAAATCTCTCTCTGCTTCCTTTTGGCATTGTACATCATGGAGCCCTTGTAAGGATATACAGTAGTTGGCTGTCTAGCTATGTCCTTTGAGGCATTTAAATCTTTGATTTCAAACTCCAGACTCCTCTGTAGGTTATGTGAAGAATCAGATAACACTAGAGGGATGAATGGATGAATATACCAATCTCAGGGATGACATATTGGCATCCATTCCCTGTGGCGTTTAAAAAAGGCCAGCAATATTTTATAGTTAGTCCTTTGCACAAAGGAATTCAATTTTGCAGTTACTGCAGTCTTCCAAACAGAGCCACCTTTTAGCATTTTGAAGTGGACCTGAAAAATAATTTTCTGCCTCCCCCATGGCCCTAAATTTTCAAATTCAAATGGCACCTCCCCACTGCGATTATACTATTAAGCGCAGTCCTGGCCTTAGGATTTTGTGGAGGGTCAGAAAAATTGTTCTTTGAAGCCATTCTAATTTAATCACCTTTCTATTAAAAGAGGAGGAAGACTGGGTTCTCATTAAACTGTTCTAGTGCAGGAAAATTCTGGGGCAGCTATTTGTGTTGGGATCTCTACATAGCTACTTGTGATGTCACAGTCAGGCCTTTAAAGGCAGTACTGCATAGTGGTCAGCCTGGCCCCCTAACAGTTTGAAAGACCTAGTATCTAGAAGTGTGTGTCTGTGTGTGTGTGTGTGTCTCTCTCACCCCCCCCCACCCCCCAAAGGTGATATAGATAGAGAGAAAGTGGGAATAATGATGCATGGGAGGAAATCCTGTCACTACATCTTTAAGGACCCCGGGGCCAGGAACCTAGCACAGAGGATGGGGCAAGACTCCCTTCTTGCCCAATGTATTGGGGAAGAGCTAGGAGAAAGAGGTCAGCATAAATACTGCCTCCGTCCCTGGCAGCAGCCAGGGCAGATATCAGGAGATGCTTACCTGCCTGCCGGACCTTCCTAGCTTCAGGATTAATTGAGGAAAAGGGGACCATCTGAGGGAGAAGCTGATTAGGTCCTATGCTACAGCTGGCTAAATTATAACCCAGCCCCAAGGAGAAGAGCTGTTTTAGCAGAGAGGCAGGGACACCTTGGCTTGACCCTGAGCTAGCAGGGGAACTGCTGCTAAGCTTTCTAGGTAGTGGAGTAGCTTGAGGTCTTGATCACACCAGACTTAGATTTGTTGTTTTGGGACTTACATTTTCTCAAGACTTTGAGGTAAGCACCTTTAACTCATTCTTTAAGTGCTGTGCTCCTTGTAGAATGCTATATTAAATGGAGATACACTGATACTAATTAGAGAGTTTGGCTTCTACTTGACTGGACTGTTAGTAACTTCATTGTTATTTCATCAAAGAGAAGGCTAAGGCAGGCTGTAGCAGGGCCATACTTTGCCACAAAGGGGTGTGCTGAAGAGGCTTACGCTGTTACACTACCAACATTTAAAACACATTTTCAAAGAACATATTTTCCATATTCACTGGAGGTTTGGAGGCTGCTAGCACCCTCCAGTTGGCAGAGGGTTGTGTATTTCCCCCTGTCTCTATTTAACTATAAAATCCATATTGGCCAACAATATCAATAGAAAGGCTCAAAATAGCCATCACACCTTTTACTCCAAACATAAAACTTTAGGACATGAGCTGAAGAGGGGCAATAAAATCAGTCAATAAAAATAAATTAATATACTAATCTCTTTTGTGTCTTACTGTATCCTTTTCCCATTTCTTTATTCCTTTTTTATAATACCTTGTCAGACCAATTCCGTTCATCCCAATACTATTACTTTTATCTTATTTCTGTACGTTGTGGTGGTGGGTTTTTTTGGCTTACTTACTGCCAGATTCTGCCACCTTTACTCATACTATGTAGTACTATACTCTCCTACTACATTCATTGGTTTCAGTTGAAACCCTTGGGAGTAAGGTACCAATCAGGGTGAGTACAAAAGTGGCAAAATCTGGCCCTGGACACTTAAGTGGCCTGTGGATAGGACTGGAGTCTTCTCTGCTCTGTAAAATACTAAGCACACTATCGGGACCCAAAAATAAATAACTACTCTAGTGGTAGTGAGGGCTGTGGTGGCCCCTACTGCCCTGATGTTGGGTCCTTGCAACGCTTATGTTACTCAATGTTATAAAAGTGGGAAAAGGTGATTTTGCTGGTCCCTTTTGGCACCAATTCAGCAGTCTGGGATTTAAGCACGTGCTTAATCCCCATTGCTATTTCTGGATGGGCAGACAGCTGTAAAGGATTTCTGAGACCTGACTTATTTTACAGGCAATAAACTTACCCCTTCTCTCTTAGGGTGAAATCTTGGCCTTATCATGGTCAGCACTGTGGAGTGGGGTGGGGTAATCTTCTGTGCCCATGGGGGGTTAGCTTGTCCTTTACCACCTTGACAAATGGGGTCTAGATATGGCCTTTTGTTAGTGGAGAACTGCATACAAGAAAAGGGGATGAGGGGAATGGCAATTTTAAAGAAACCGTGTCACAGAATCCTAATTTTAATTATAGAATATAGAGAAGCTATTAAATGTGCACAGGTAAAAAGAGCAGTGGCCTGCTCTGCCATTATGATGTCAATTACAACCAGAAGTGATATAATGAGCTGCTTCATCTGCTCAGAGCAAAAAAGCTGGGAATAACAATTTCCAAATACATACCCTGGTGAAATCAAAGTAAGACCTTGGAGCTGGAGTGCTGAAGGAAAAAGCAGATATGTGTTAGCAGTCCAGTAAACGTACAGAAAACTAGCTGCATGTTCTTAAAGGCCAAGACAGGATACATGTTCAGATTTATTTTTATGGGAATAATGGTGTTTTCCTTCCCCTGAGAAGAAAAAAAATATGTGCCAATTGTATCCATCTAAGATAACAAACAAAACAGAATCCTCTGAAAGAAGGTAGCTATCAGAGAGTGGGGCAGTAACACAGGAATTGTCAGTGAGAGTGAGTAAGGTGAGAGAAAGAACAGAAGAGGAATTTAGCAGCTTTTGTCTCCCACGGCCTCTTTGTTATTTTTTTCACTCTCTGCAAAATTGGTATTGATCAACTGCTGAGCATTATCAGAGTGTCTAGCACACGGGCAATGATGATGGAAATGTGGATGGAAGTGTCATAGAGGATCAGGAAGATATTGAAAGCAGTGAACAGGTAAAAACGACCTACCTAATAACAAGAGCTGGCTTGGAGTCAGCTATGGTTGGCTGTTATAACTATGTGAGGCTTTCTATAAAAGAAAAGTCTGGAGCAATCTGACCGCAGCCCTTTTCTTTCTTGCTGTTGCTCAGAGCTTTCAGGAGTGTTGGAGTTGCTTTTTATTGAACTGATGCTTTCAGGCATCACATCTTTGGTAGCTCTACTGCTCTGTTGCAGATTACTTGGTGTGCCAAGTTCTGGTTTAATCGTTATCTTGACTGACTGCAAGCAAGGTAGGTCATCGTATTCTCTTCCCCTCCAAAAGCTGAGGCTGCTCTCCGCTGTGTGTGATACAGGGAATTTGGACTTCATAAACAGACTTTCCAACAGTTAAACACTAAAAAAACTTAAAATGGACTGAAAGCATTATTCAAAGTTTCCATTCCATTGTTTGACAACCCACTCCCTTTTAAATTCCTTCCTGTTTTCCCTGATGCACTTCAAATTCTGTCCACCGCTTCACCACAATCAATACATTTGCAGATGATGAGGGGGCTTCTGGCATTCGTACAATCTGCTCTGTGTTACACAATCGTAAGTTTGGCAGATATTCCACTTAACCAAAGCATTGAAAAGCAATTCCTACGGTTGATTGCATGATACCTTCCTTCTCTCCTAAGGGGGGGTATTGCTGTTGTTAGATCCCAATTCAGCAAAGCAGGCATGGGTAAGGATGTAGGTGTCTCTTTCTATTCAGCAAAACACTTAAGAATGCACTAAAACTTTGTGCTTAGCTACTTTGCTGAATGGGGCTGAATTGAAGCGTTAAGAAGGGAGTATGTTGTGGCAAGGATGACCAGAGAGCAAGTGTGGAAAAATCTGGACAGGGTAGCGAGCAATAGGCTCTGATATAATACAACCCCCCAAATATCGGGACTGTCCCTATAAAATCAGGATATCTGGTCACCCTAGTTGTCCCTCAACATACTGAAAGGTTACTGAGCAATCAATACATTTGTGTTGGAAGTTGGAACTATTGCCAGGAGTGCATGTGCCATTATTGTGCTAATGTTTGAAACAAGGGACCTAAAAAATTGGTTTAGTGTGTGGGTCCACAAGGCCAGCTAGAGAACAGCACGCTAATGCTCTTGTGGAACTACAGCTTGCCATGCACTAAACTTACCTTCTAGACAAGCCCTGAGCTGTATCAGGCCATTACAGCACAGCGTTTGTAACAAAATACAAACTACCTCTTGTGTGCAGCAGTACAGTAAGCAGTCGGTTCGGTGGGTCAACGCCCCTGTGAACAACCACTTTAGCAAATGGAGAGTGCTGCCGCAGGGTAGGAGTGAGGAGACTAAATATTTATTCCTGTTTATTCATAAAAGAGCATTTGGACAGATGTTTATTTTATGTTGTGGTCCCTTTGAACTGTCTGGAGATCTGGAAAAGACTAGTCTGGGTCCTAGAGCCAAGATTATCTCACCATTCTTTGAACACTGGGAGTCCATCTACAAGGCTTCAAAATCACTTATTGGGAGTTATGCTATGAGTTATTTCAATGTGAGCTGGATTAGAAATTTAATTAGCTAAAATAATAGTTCTTCTAGCACTGTATAGCAATGCATGCAGAAGTGGGAAACAGGAGGATTAAGAGTGCACATTCCTATTAGCCAGTATGCATAAAGGAAAAAAAAAATTGTAACTAGGTTGTAATGTGATGTCTATATATCCAGCCTCACCAAGGTCTAAACGTGCTTTGTTAAAATAGAATTTCACTGTGGAGGAAACAGATGACAAGTTTTATTTTAAGTTATAAAAATGAATATGAAGAAAATAATAAAATGACACGTGTCTGGAGAATTCTATTAGATGATGAAATTAGGTGGCCAATTTTATAACAGGAAAACCTCTTCACTTCAAAAGTAGCATACAGACTTTGTTGACGGGCACATGCACCTTTTTCCTCCTAGCTGTCTTTCTGTCCAAAATAATACACAGCCTTTGAAACTGAATCTTGCCTCTCACTGGTTTTATGCTTATATAACCCCATTGAATTCAGCTGAGTTACTGCTGCTTCACACTGGTTTCTGTGAGAGGTGAATAAGACCCTGTGTTCTTAAATAGCATCCTATATCCTTTGAGGAGTACATTGTTAATGTTTGTACATGATACAGTTTTGGTGCTATGCAAATAAAAATAACCATACATACCAAGAAGTCCTACCAGGAGATGCTGGTTACTTTACATGTGCTGTTTTTCTTTTCTGTAACCATCCCATTAGCAGGCTGCCACCAACCAACATTCCCTTCCTTTCCCTCTAGTAGCCTTAGTTGAGCTCAGAGCTCACTTGAGTGGGTGAAACATCTCAAGCAAATAATTTCAGGTTGATTGCATTTTTTGGCAAATAAACTACTTGCAACTCTTATACAAATTTGCTGAATAGTTTTGGTTAGACAAATTTTGAGGCTACATTCACAAGGGGGCTCTAGTACCATTCACAAAATGGCCACAGAAGGGAGTGACAGTGCCAATCTTATAAATATTACTTAATAGAGTCCAAAGCCAGAAGGGACCATTGTGATCATCTAGTCTGGCCTCCTATGTAACCCAAGTCACAGAACTTCCCCCAAATAATTCGTAGAGCAGATCTTTTTAGGAAAAAGAAATCTAATCTTGACTTTAAAATTGCCTGTGATGGAGAACCCACCATGACCCTGGGTAAATTGTTCCCGTAGCTAATTACCCACACTGCTAAAAACATATGCCTTTTTTCCAGTAAAACTTCTAGATGTGGGAGACTTGGGTATTCAAGTATTCTTTCTCAGTCTCTTGTGTTCAAGTGGTTCCATTTCATATAAAATATTTGATTGATATGAAGTAGGGATGTGAGCTTGAGTCTCTCATCTCTCATGTGGGTGACCTAACCACCATGCTGTAGAGTCATTTTCTCTCTCACTACAGCCTCCTCAGGATAAAGTATTTATGCAAAGCTTCAACAACAAACACCTGCCCCAGAATGCCCCGTAGCCCAGTGGTTAGGGTCTTGTCTTAGGAGATGGGAGAACCAAGTGCCAATCCCTGCTCCACATTAGGCCAAAGGAGACATTAGCTCTGGGTTTCCCACATTCTCAGTGAGTGCCCTAACCACTAGGCTAAACGTTTTAATAAGGAGTGCACCTTAAATACCTCTTCCTCTGGCCATTTTGTGAATTGAACCCTTTAAATATGACCAGAAACAAAACACTTCTGGTCATACAACATGTTGTTTTATTCCACCAAAACCAGACTTTGTTTATTGTTGGTCTCTGAAATGGTTTGAAATTTTCCAATTGTTTGACCTGAACCAAACATTTTTTTGGAACTGCCAGCAAACGGAAAAAAAATGATCAGTTATTTGTTCAGCTCTAATCTCAATGCTTTCTCTTATCTACTTCAAGGTCTCTGCACAGCTCCTTCCCTAGGAGGGTAGAAGGAGCTACAGTACCAGCTGCTCCCCATCTGTGTGACCCAGCAGGATGGCTACAGGGGTGGGAAGGAGAGTGCAAGCACAGGGCAGTGGCAGCTTCTCCTTCCTCTCAACAGGTGTGTTCCATGAGCTACCTTCCATGACTTCTTGTTGCCACTTGGCTGCTGAGCCCTGGCCTGGGATAGGGCCAGACCTGCCAAGAGCTCTGCACCGTGTGATAGCTTGGTGAAATGTTGCTTTGTGGAGAGAGGATGAATTGCACCTGTCAACAAAATAAAAACATAGGAATTGCCATACCGGATCAGATCAATGGTCCATCTAGTCCAGTAGGTGTCCCTGACAGTAGCCAGCAGCAGATGCTTCAAAGGAAGGAGCAAGCAGTTGTGAGCTATTCTGCCTCCAAGGAAAGTGCCCTAATCCCCAGCTGTGACAAGCTGGCTTATGTCCGAAGGCTGAGGTTTTATGTCCTTTACAAAATGCTGCTTGTTTTTAATATTTACTGTCACCTTGGATGTTCTTGTTATCCGTGTGCATGTTTGATCTTTTTTTGAAACCTGCTAAGTACAGTTTTGGCTGTTTTAGAAATAACATTTTTCCCAAGGAGTCTGGCATCTTGTGTTGTAGTGGCAGTTTCTCCACTGTATTTGAAGGATTTACTTGCATGGAGAAATATATGGTCTTTTAGCAGTCTTATTTGTTTCATTTGTTCACTGAATTCAGTGGGGCTCCATGTGGGTGCTGGGCAGGGCAGTCCATCTGCACAATGCAGAATTCAGGCCCTAGACTGTAAACTGTTCTTCCACCTCTTTGTATAGTGCTCAGCACAGTGGGGCCCTGATAATTACTGGGGCCTTTTAGCACTACTGTACTAGAAATAATCCTAAAGCAATTTTTTTTTCTTGGGAGAAGTTGCATCAAATGGTGACAATTTTCACAAGAAATTCCAGAAAACAGAAACTCTGATTTTAGCAAGTCTCTGTAAGAACTCTGTCATTGCAGTCACGCTGCTGTCAAGTGCCAAGAAAAACTGAGAGCTCAAGGGACTCCTCTTAATATGAGAAATAAAATTCACCTTTGGTTTTGAAATAGGAAGTTTATGCTAAGGGTTTAACAAATTACAGATAATTGCCAAATGACTGAATAACTTGTTCAGTTGACAGTTTTCCTATTAAAGTACTGATTTGGTTTGCATTCGGGAATCTTTTGCAAATCTATTTAGCAGCAGGGATCAGAAATATTCATTTTCTAACAGTAAAATGCATCTAACCTTCTTGTTAATTTGGAGGCAATTAAGATTGCAATGTGGTGGGATTGTTGTAGCAGAGTGACTCATGCCATACTTATGAGACTGAAAGGGTTTCTTTGCTTTCTGAAGTCAATCTGATTCTCCAGACTACTTAGTTTTGCAATTATTTAAACTATATGCACTTGGGATAATCAGATTTTTGGGGTCTCCTCTGTCAGCAAACCAACAAAATAATTGAAACTGGTATTTTTGCATTGCTTAAACAAAATAAGACTAAAGAAGAATGATTTGAGCTTTGCAAGAACGTGTTTTATATTCTGCAGGGGGGGAAGAAAAGGGGAGTCTTTTTGAAGGCCAAAGTATTCCAAATGGTAGTAATAAAGTTATATATTTATAGGTGAGGCAGCTGGACAGACACTAGCAGCATCTGTTTCCTTATCGCTTCATCACAAATCTAATTTTGATCTGTATAGGTAAGTGTCTGAGCAAGGGAGATATTCACTTGCCAGTGCATCTGCCTTTACCTGTCCATTGTGTTGTGAGATTGCTTCATGTCATAGATGTAAATCGTAGGATAAGAGAGTCTTTCTGACTGGATGAGTGCAACTTTTTAGAATCAGGCTTCTGATTCTGATATTTGCAACTAAACAAACAGAATTTTGAGGGTTAACATTCTGCAATGTTTGCTTAAAATTCATTGTTTTGGTGAATATTTTCTGCTGGAAAACCCATTCACTTGAATATTCACGGTAAGTGGGCATAGCTGAAACAAACTCTTCTTAGGCTTTGTTATTTTTATAGTACTATTGATCTGTGTTGTGTAAAGCCTCCTCTCAATCCAGTAGAATGCAACTGTAAGATTTGTAACTTTTCATCATTGCTAGTATGATCATTAAATTCTGTAAACTTTTGCAAACTTTGTAACTTTTAGTCATTGTCATTGCAGCCTTTTACATTTTGTAACTTTTGCAAGTTTTGTAACCTTTTCAGTTACCACTTGTATAATCTCCAAGCATTGCAATATTCCCTCAAGGGATCAGGGAGAATGTGAACAAGGGAGCATGTGTGGGACTGGGCGGAAAGAAACTGCAAGGAGAAAAGAGCCAGGAGCCAGGTGTGTCTAATGTAATCTGCCCTGAGAAGGCAATCATGGGGTGCTGTAAAGAAAAGAAGAACCTGATATGCGTGAAAAGAATAAGGTCTGTTAATGCTTCTCGGTGACCGACACGGAAGGAAAACTCAGTGTACGTGACAGGAGCCACCCAGTTTCAATAAAAGGAAGAAAGCACGCTCACAAGTTCTTCTTCTTCTTGACCTGCTCGCCGGTCCAGATTCATGACTGCAGGTGGACACACCGGATCTACTATGCTTCGGCTTCTCGGCTTCCTCTACTGTCTCTGGTAACTCTCAGCCTGTGTGAGTGTGTGGGTGTGTGAGGGTATGAATGTGTTGAATGTGTGCATGCATGAAAGCTACTTCCCTTTTCTGTTTGATCCAATAGTGGCATTTAATAAAACCAATATAAGGGTAACCTTGGGTTGGTTTCTAGTGAAATTGAGGTAACAATCTGCATGGCACTTTACAGGCAATTATTCATATTAGGCCCCAGCTAAGAGACGCTTATAGCTAACGGGTCTGGTCCTCCAAATACATTACTTGGAAGAGGTGGGCAGTGTGAAAAATGCCTGGTGTTCCAAACAGAAGGAGGAAAAGGCACCAATCTACAAGGTGATGAGCATCTCCTGGTGGGTGGTAAGTATGCTTACCTCCTGTTGCCTTCATGAGGTGCTCAAGACATCACAGAAATAGCTCTAAAGGGATTGTGAAGTGTCTAAGAGTGGGAAGAACATAGGGCATAATGGAGTAGAAAGAAACAAGAGGTCAGATACAGTCAGAAGAAGAATTTTGTGGAATTGTGAAGCTGAGAACAAAAGTATATGAACTTAATGTGGAGAGAGAATAAGCCAGGATGGGGTATTATAGTGTAGCCAGAGCAGCAGGAGAGGAAGATAGGGAAAGCAGAGAGGTTGGACTAGGGAAGGGGAGAAATGGGGTTTAGCAATAGGGATTGTGAAAAGTAAAATAGCTCACCTTAAGTGATCACTCTGGCTACAGTGTGTATGGTAACACCCATTGTTTCATGTTCTCTATGTATATAGATCTCCCCACTGTATTTTCCACTGAATGCTTCCGATGAAGTGAGCTGTAGCTCATGAAAGCTTATGCTCAAATAAATTTGTTAGTCTCTAAGGTGCCACAAGTACTCCTTTTCTTTTTGCGAATACAGACTAACACGGCTGCTACTCTGAAACCAATCTTACTATAGAGATTTATCAGTGCCATGATTTGGTCAGAAGTGGGGTACAGGAAAAGGAGCCTAGAAATACACTGATATACAATAATAAATAATAAATGTGTAATAAATTAAATAAATCAGGCTCTTGTTCCCATTTTTCCATAAATTGTTACACTTTAAGGTAAGAGTAACAAAGCTCTTTGTAGTGTCTTCTTGAGATAGAAAAGTCCCAGAGAAGGTCACTAAGGACAAGAATTTTATAAGAACCCAGCACCTACAAGTAGGACCAGCTTTTCAAGAGGTCTCTGCTCTCTTTTAGGCATTGAAATAAGTGGCCAGAACTTAACCTGAGCTCTTTTGAAAATCTAGCTATAAATCTCACTTTGGGAGACAGCTTGATCCTCTACAGCATGCATTTTAGTATTCATTTAAGAGTTAGTTAGGTATGTCTAAGCCACAGGTGTGCTGAGTGTCATGCTGCATGGTTTTTGCCCAAATCCCCTTATCATCCACACTCATGGTCCTTAGATGTGCATCTCGAGGTGTGCTGAGCCTGAGCTGATATGAGTTAGCGTGCCACCTGACCTCTGATCCTCCTGCCCACCCACTTTGCAATGTAAAGGTAGCAAAGGCCTGGACACCTGGCCTTGAGTCTAGCTAGTCCTCTCCTGCAATTCCCTGTACCTGGCTCTTCTACCTACTCCCTTCCCATTCATCCTCCATGGATGAGAAGCTACCTATATGGTTCATATAATGTTGCTTCGTGTTTAACCACTCCTTTTCTGCACTGCTCCAGTGTCTGAGTTTGGTACAGCCAAACAACCAGGAAGATGGCCACTCCACGGTATGCTGCTAGCTGGCTGGAGGAGCACATGCTAGGGTTCTAGTTAACCACAGGTGTAAATACACCTGGGGACCATGATCTTTGTAGGCACGCCAGAAATATTCATCTCTTCCAAGCCATCTTGAAGAGGCTGGTGCACCTGGGCATTCATTGGACTGATGTGCAGTGAGTATATCAAGCAGCTGTACCACAAGGCCAAGGATGTGGGTGGCAGGTCTGGCAATGTATCCTCTGTGTATCCTGCTATGTGGAGCTCAGTGGGCACTTGGTGATACCCTGAGCGCACAGTATCTCTCCCATCATATCCTTCTGGAACTGGCAGGTCTTATTTTCAGACTGGAAGAAGTAGGGATGGCACTAGATGAATCCACGGTGGAGTCACAGTCCCAGGACCTAACTGCAGAGCTGGAAAACCCAGATCAGCCCATGCTGCCAGATGGGTTAGTGGACATCCTGGGACCATTTTCTGAGGACATGTACAGGGATGGGCTCAGAAAACAGCCAAGAGAGGGAGTAGCGCAGGACCAGGGATCAGCAGCTCAGTAGGTGCCACCTGACATGTTTGTTGTTGGTGTGGGGGCAAGCTGTAGTGTTAATAGGAAAGAATTTCTGGGTTCTGACCAATACAATTGTTGTTGAGGATGTGGCATGCAATCAATGGGGGGTGTTTTTTTAAAGCTATGGTTCAGGGAAGAAGCCATAGCTCTTTCCTCCTACCCTTTCCCACCCCCAAATGCATGCCAAAGGAAGAAACAGAATGGGAAGAGTCATTAGCTGTGTGTCAAAAATATTTTCAGTTTTTGTTTGCAAAATACTTAAAGGCTTGCCAGATTAGCAGGCATGAGCACATATCTTCAGTAACTCAGTCACTCTGATCTAATGATATAGATGTATACGCTGACTAGCCAATCATTGTCCCAGACAGCCTGGAGTAAGTCCCTGGGTCTGCAGAAAGTGGTAAATTCTTACTGGTCCTCAACCAAGAAGAACATTCATTCGACACTTCCTGGGCTGGGGTGAAGGAGGAGATCCACTCTGCTGCTGGCAAGCCTCTGCATTCTGCTCCAGCATCCTGTTAAATTTCTTCTGCTCCTAGCAGAAGTTGCTTGCAAATTTTTCATGCAGCAGAAACTAGTCAGTGGTTTAGAATCCTGGAAAGAGCAAATTTTATAGGGCTGCCCTTGTAACTTACTAAACCTTTCCACTTGCTGATGTACTTTTTGGTCACAAGAACCCTAAATAATTCCTTTGCATAGACAGATGGAATCCTGCCACTGGCCTGAAAAGATTTTCTATCTTCCATTTTGGTAGTTCTAAAATATTTGTATTCTCTGGGGCTTTTCCAGCCTGAAATAAAGTTACAACTAATACTTCTAACAAGGGAATTGTTAGAACTTCATACCACCCTACCTCAGCCAGGCCCAATTCAACAAAATGTTTTAAATGAAATATAGTCTTATTTTAGCATGTGTCTAGGCTTCCAATATTAGCAGCTGAAGCTTCTGAACAGGAGAATTCATGAAGGAGTAATACAAGCATACCAAAATGCCATTGTTGCAAACAGTGGCTGTGTGTCAGTGCTGTGTGAAACATTACAAGCATTGTACACATTGTACACAATACATGCATACCAAAATGTCATTGTTGCAAAGAGTGGCTGTGTGTCAATTCAGCATCACATGGGCCAGTCCTTCCAGCCAGGATGCGGGATGATAGGACTGTACAGGAACAGGGAAAATGCAACAAGGCCAGGGAAGAGATGTCTGGCAAAATGGCACACAGGAGCGAAGAGTACTTTGAATGCAAGGGGTGAAGGAGGAGCAGGATATGCAGTGGAAGGAGAGACTGCTGGGCAAGTTCCTTATTGAAGGGTGGAGTTATTGGAAACGGGAGCATATGCTCCTGGAGAGACTGATCACTCTAGTGGCCAATAGGGTGTAGCTGACAACTCCACAGTCACCTCCTCTGACAGCTCCAGCACCAGCGGAGCATCCTGCTCATGTACCAACACCAGTGTCCTTAATGTCTCCTCCATGGTATCACATCCTGCAGGCATTGGAAAATGGGGAGGGGTTGGGGGTTGGCTGGGCAACGAACAACTCCATGAGCTGAAGTAGACAGGTATACCCTGCAACCACACGCAGCACAGGCAAAAGCCCCTCTGCAAGGGGGAAGGAGAACAGGAGGAGCACTTCAAACAACGGCTACGGCTACCAAAGAGATTGGCCTTCACAGTGTTTAGACATTTGACTGCTCTGTATTTTTCCATGTTTTGTTCACACTTTGTTTTTCACTGTGGGCAGCTGGCATGCCTGTAACGGCTTTGTGTCTCTTCTCCCTAACTCCTGTCCCGCGCTTTGGTTGGCTTTGTTGTTAAAGTTGTTTGTTGTATAATAGGTTGCTGTGTGGGTACTTGCAAAGGACGGAAGAACCAGGAAGCTGTGTACTGAAATTTTAATAAAGCTTTAAATGTCACAATCAAACAAAACCTAAAATCACAATCAACCTAGAGTCCCATAAAACCTGTAATAAATTGACAGTTGTATGGTACTATGGTAAAAACTGATTTAAAACAGTTCACACCAGTACAGGCCCCCTTTGCAGCATCACATCGCATCCATATCACCATGCACTGTAATAATGCGGGCTTACCTGGACCCAGCCCCATTAATGATATGGGCACTTTCTGGTTGACTGTATTGGTCCAGAAAACCAGCTGTGCCTTTGAGAACAGTCCATGTAAAAATACTGTCCTTTAGCCTCACTGATGTGCAAGGCTGACTATATTTTCAAAAGGAAAAATGGGACCCCTCCAGCTATTTGCCCAAGCTCCCTGCACCCCCAGGCTGCTGCTAGTGGCTGGAACCCTGTGGGGGCCTCCTCAGGAGGCTGTTGCCCATGACTAGAATCCTGCCCCCACCCATGCTGGAACGCTGCTTTCAGCCCCTCTGCAGGGGGTTGGCATCTCTGTTTACCCCCTCTGCACCGCACTTTCGTGACACATGCCTCCTTTTGGGGAAAAAAAGTTGGGACAGGGCTAACAAAGGGACCGTCCCGGTCAAAACGGGATGTACGGTCACCCTAAGCAAACGCCAATCATATAGATACATTGGCCATGTTGGCATCCATATCACCATCTTGCCTTCAGCTTGCTAACTGCACATTCCACTGTCATGCTGCAGCTATTAAGCATGTAACTCAACCTTTTCTTATCAGGCCCTCAGTAGATGCTCACTGCCTTGTAGGACTGCAGTAGTGTTAAAATAACTAGATTCCTTTTCATTCATCTTATGGTGCTGATAATTTTGGTCTTACGCATAGCAGAGTTCAGGGAAGCTATTTAATTACACAATTTCTTAAATAGGAGTAAAAATACTAAGGTTCAGATACTCTGTTAAAAATGTAGAGACATACTGGGCCACTCTTTACATCTAATGGTGAGCTGTTACATGCATTGCCCCATTGATTTTTGGTGGGACCATGTGTAAGAGTAGCAGCTTGCTGCTAGGAGTAATCACAATCTAGTCTTGGTTATTCCAAAGTGGCAAGCTTTTCAGTTGCCTGGTATAGTGGAGCGCTGGGCTTCTAAGTACTGTAATAATACAAGTAAATAATAATAAACACATTTCATGGGAAAAGATGTAATGCATGAAGAGCTCAACTAATATCTTAAAGCCAAAAGATCAAGGCATTCTCAGTTAAATCACTTTTCTTTAAATTACTTATTTTGTACTCTAGTACAACACCATCAATTGATTTGAAATATTCTTCAAACAAGTTCCATTGTAGCTGAGATTTATGGTCCATTCACAGGGGAACAGTGTGACAGGTAAATTGACTAAAACTGTACTTTATCTGGGCAGGTAGTTGTAGCTTTCTTCCTGGGCTTGGTTTGGAACTCAAAGCCCATGGCTCTTCTGAACAAGTGGACTGCTGTACCCTGCTGTGTGTCTCATCTTTTGTCAGACTATGGAAACCTTTTTTTACAAAAAAAAAAAACAACAACAAAACCCTGGAAAAAAGATAAGTGATCACTGAACCTGTTTCTCTTTTTTTAGTGTGCTCTTTTATTTTCCATTTGGCGTCAATGACATTCCTTAAACTGTTCCTTGTTTCAGGACCTCAGTTTAGCTATATTCTGACTGTGATGCACAGGAACCGATGGTGCAGGAAAGTTTTCATTTAGAAAATGAAAGCATTTGAGCCAGTATTTTCCTAGCTGTAGTTTAAATCAATTTTAAATAGATCAGATTTCGGGATACCTTTTTTTTTTATAAAGGTTACATATGCCAGTAGAATTGTTTTTCTGGTAGCAAAATCTTGCTGCCAGATGTCAGAGCAATTACTATCAGAGGCCCCTATTCAGTGCAATATGTGAGCATAGGCTTAACTGTAAACGTGCTTAAATGTTGTCCTGGATAGGGATTCATTAAGAACAGGCATAAATGCTTTCATGATTTGGGGCCAGAGAGCAGAGTTTGTGTTCGATTGCTTTTTCTTTGAAAATCCTAAGTATGCTTGCAGAAGATTCGACACCCATTCAACTCAGTTAGTATACTAGACTGAATGTTGGTAACAATAAATTTGTCTCTTTTGCTGTGGTTTTTATAAATTCCATCAGAAATCGTGTGTGGGGTGGTGGGGGAGGAGTGGGTTGTACTAACTTCAATAGATGAGAAGAAGAAAGGATGCTTCAGTGGTTAGGGTGTTAGCCTGGGACTTAGGAGACCAGGGTATAATTTCCTGCTCCACTATAGGCTTGATGTGTGACCTTGGGGAAGCCATTTGATTTCAATGGAAGTTAGGAGCGTAAATACCGTTTGAGGATTTGTGCCTCAGTTTCCCATCTATAAAATACTGCCTTACCTCACACACGTGAAGATTCATTAAAAGATTGTGAGGAGCTCAGATACAACAGAAATGGGGGCTATATTAATACCTTAGATATCTGAAAGAGTTGGTTGTCATCCTTGAGCACCACATAGTTTAAACCTTGGGCTGCTTGAGACAATTAGAGCTCTGTGATAGCATTGTGACAATCTAAAGAGCTACTTCAACTAGTGACAGGTTTCAGAGTTAGCAGCCGTGTTAGTCTGTATTCGCAAAAAGAAAAGGAGTACTTGTGGCACCTTAGAGACTAAACACATTTATTTGAGCATAAGCTTTCGTAAATCCAATGAAGTGAGCTGTAGCTCATGAAAGCTTATGCTCAAATAAATGTGTTAGTCTCTAAGGTGCCACAAATACTCCTGTTCTTTTTTCCAACTCGGTGACACTCTTTGAAAACTTAAATATCTTAAAGGCTGCTGTATATAAACTGGTACCTAATGGCCCAAATTTCACCTGGGTGTGTTGACAAAACATACATATTTTTTTACAAACACTCGATGTACCCATGTAAATTGAGGATGTCTGCACATTATTTATGCAATCCACATAAATTGTGTTTGAGCAATGGAGCACTATTGTGCCTAAGTCTGATGTATGCAAAATGATATATCCTCACTTGGCAATTTGGGTCAATATGCTTCTTTGTCTTTTTTTTTTATATATTTGCCTAACTACATATTTATCCCTACAGAACTGAAGTGTTTGTACAAATTAGTAGAGAAATTAGTATTGAATTTTAATATTATGATTTTTCTAATGTCTTATTGTGATATAGAAGCACGGTGCAGAATTAATCTCTTGTTGATGATTTCCTGGTCCTGCTACTCAACCCAGTGACCTTTTAGAGGAACTTTTTTCCCAGCATGCTTTTCTTGGGCTAACCCTTTACATTTAGCAGAGCCAAGGCAGCCGAAGCACTAAAATGGATCATTTTGCAACTGGCTGCTGCTTGCTGTAGCTCCTGTTTTCCAGCTGGTAATTATTCTAACCTGCTGTTCTGTTTTCTCTGATTACTTTTTCTCATTCCTGAAGAGATGGCACATTCTATATTGATGGGATATAAAAGAAAGAAGAAAAAAGGGTTTTTGTCTGTTTAGATTGTAAACTCTTCAGGATACAGATCTCTTACTATGCACACATATAAAGCTTAGAATAATAAGGCTCAGATCTAATTTAGGGCTCTAAGCACTATTCTAGTACACATAATTCATTATGATAATTGTCTGAGTATTTATTAGGTTGTATCATTGGGCTTAGGTGTGATTGGGTGCTTCAAGATTGTGAATGTGGAGTCAGCAGAGGGATATCAGTCCAGGACTACTTCAGGCTTACAATTTAGAATTTACTTCTCTTTGCAATATGCACATGAGTATAGTCCAATATACATGTATTTTCAGTGTATAAGAACTAGCTTAGTCATAGTATAAATCAACAAAAGAAGAATTTGCAAGCATGAGTTTATGGCTGGAAGCTAAAGGTATGTGAAGCCTTCTAATTTGAAAGGGATATTGAAGAAAATTGCAAATCCGTAAGGATGCCAAACCTTTAAAGTTGTTCCAGGAGCTCAGATTACTAACAATGCTGTGAAATAACCAAACCTCACAAGTGTACTTCATTTTGAGGGGCATTTTTCATTTTAATGCCAAAGGCCCATGGAACTACTGATGTACTTTAAATTATGCATATGCTTAAGTACTTGCTGAACCAGAGCCAAAGTTACCTCTGCTCCACACAAATGTGTTGTCTCCTCCCACCTTCCCTTACCCCCGTCTCTTTTCCATGTGAAAATTATTTACAGCATAAATAAAAAGTAATGAAACTGAAGTTACAGAAAGAGTTCTTTGAGTTGTAGAAAGGTGCTTAGATACTGTGGTGATGAGTGCAATATAAGAACCCATATAGAATGTACATTAAAGAAATGAATCCCACAGAATTTTGAATGTTCCTGCATGAACAATTTTGTGTCCTTCATTTTGAGTCTTTGTCATATGTTATATTCCACATTTGTGTCTTGGCAGGTTGGAAGGTATGGAAATACTCTGAGCTGGGAGAGCCTTTTGATCAACATAAAAATGAGCATACACTACTTTCAGAATTCTTGTACCCAGTATTATCAGAGCAAACAGCTTTGAAATTGGAAGTGTGTTTATCCTGGGTCTATCAGCCTGGCATAGCAATCTGGCCCCATGGAGTGGAAGCTGTATATATGAAACAACCCAAACAATATTAGATTTGGAGACAAAATATGGAAAAGGCTGCAAGCATTCTGGCTAGTGGTATATAAGGGGAGAACTAGCTATATCAGTAAACTCACCACAAACCCTACAGTCTTATAGTGGTGGCCAACAAAACCATTACTATTTTGTTTTTTGAAAGTAACTCATGTTACCTCTATAGTCTACAGAATTCCATGAATATAGAAGTAATACTCACTATTTTTCAGCTGCAACTATAATGATTTTAATGGCAACCAATGTATGCTGATCTCTGCACTACCTCTGTTAAAATAAAAGGGTGAATATTAAAATATTAAAATCTACATTACAGACAAAATTTTTTTGGCAGATAAATGCAATTCTTCCTCACTATTCAGTTTTTGGTCGATTACTATAAAAGCAGTAACTAAATAACACTATATATTTATTTCCTCTGTGTTTTAAATATTTGTCCTCATCTCAAAAAAGACATACTGGCATTAGAAAAGGTTCAGAGAAGAGCAACTAAAATGATTAGGGGTTTGGAACGGGTCCCATATGAGGAGAGATTAAAGAGACTAGGACTTTTCCGCTTGGAAAAGAGGAGACTAAGGGGGGATATGATAGAGGTATATAAAATCATGAGTGGTGTAGAGAAAGTGAATAAGGAAAAGTTATTTACTTGTTCCCCTAATATAAGAACTAGGGGCCACCAAATGAAATTAATGGGTAGCAGGTTTATAACAAACAAAATGGAGTTCTTCTTCACTCAGCTCACAGTCAACCTGTGGAACTCCTTGCCTGAGGAGGTTGTGAAGGCTAGGACTGTAACAGGATTTAAAAGAGAACTGGATAAATTAATGGAGGTTAAGTCCATTAATGGCTATTAGCCAGGATGGGTAAGGAATAGTGTTCCTAGCCTCTGTTTGTCAGAGGGTGGAGATGGATGGCAGGAGAGAGATCACTAGATCATTACCTGTTAGGTTCACTCCCTCTGGGGCACCTGGCATTGGCCACTGTTGGTAGACAGAGTACTGGGTTGGATGGACTTTTGTTCTGACCCAGTATGGCCTTTCTTATGTTCTTATGTGCTTATGTTCACTCTAAAGAGCAAGTAATCAGTAAACCACCATTTTATTTCCAAACATTCACTGGCAATCCTGAAACCATGAGTCAAATTCAAAGTTGATGTAATCTATTGCAACTTCATTGACTTTCATTATGTTGTGCTTGCTTAACCCAGCAGTGAATTCTGGCTTAAAACTACAACTTGAATTCTGGCCTAAATCTACAACACTATGCCTTTGGTCAGTAATTTCCCATGGTGGATGTCAGAGCTGATAGAAAAATTTCTGACAGAACAGTTTTCCATTGGGAAATGTGGTTTTGTTGGAACTTAAACTTTTCACTGCAATAGTTTAGTTTAGATGGAAAAAAAGTCAAAACGAATCATTTTAGACTTTCTCATTATATTTTGAGTTAAGAATGCTTCATTTTTTACTTGATCATTTTGATTCATTTTGTTTAACTTCTCTATTATATTGTTTTGACATTTATTAAAATGAAGCATTTTGATGGTCCCAAATGGAAACTTATGAAATTTTCATTCT
The DNA here is from genome assembly GCF_965140285.1 of Lepidochelys kempii. Lineage (NCBI taxonomy): Eukaryota > Metazoa > Chordata > Testudines > Cheloniidae > Lepidochelys > Lepidochelys kempii. The sequence goes on from NC_136380.1 coordinate 184,830,555, forward strand.
GTTGATTCATTATCCCTTCCATTCCCCCACCCCCTCCACTACCCCTGACTTCCAAAAAAGGCTGGTATTTCTCATGGAATGGAAATTCCACTTACGACCAGCTCTTCATCTTCGTCAAAGCAATTTTGAATTGCATATTACTCTGTGGTGAACAGAATACTTTGAGCCTGATTGGCATTCCCTGGTATACTCAGGTTAATTTGCATTTCTCCAAGTATGTGAAACAGCCGTGAAATTGTTATACCTGGCCAATGAAACTGGATTTATGGCTACTTTGAATCCATGGAATGACAGAAGGCAGCCAGCTCATACCAGTGAATCTGGCCCCCTATCTCTTGGCACTTAGTTTATTTAACAAACTAAGTTTTTTAGGCCCTGATTGTATGAGGAGATCTGGGTGGATGCAGTGAGCTATCTCAGGGCTGACCACTACTTGATGGGTGATGGAAGTTTCTAATTATGGTAATACCACATAATACCATCATTAAGGCAGCATGTCTGTCATGGAGGTCACAAATTCCATGACTTGCCATGACTTCTGCAGTGGCCGGTGCTGGCTCAGGGGCTGCCTGAGTCAGGCAGCTAGCAGCAGCAGTTTGGGTGTGTGGGAGGGGGTGAGGGGCATAGGGTTGGGGTGTGGGGCAGTGCTTACGTGAGGTTTGGGGGCCTCCCTGGCTCCCACCAGCATATCCCTGCAGATCCTAGGCAGAGGAACCAGGGGGCTCTGCCTGTTGCCTGCAGGCCCCACCCCCCGCAGCCAATGGGAGCTGTAGAGCTGGCGCTTGTGGTGGAGGCAGCATGAGGAGCCCCCCTGGCCTTCCCTCCCCCTAGGAGCTGCAGGGACACGGCGAGCCAGGTAGGGAGCCTGCTAGCCCCACCCACCCCCACCCAAACAACAGCAGGGGTCCCGGGCCACGCACTGCCGCCTGCCCCCACCCGAGTACCAGCAGGGGTCCAGGGCCAGGCACCTCCTCCCCAGCACCAGCAGGGTCCGAGCCCACCCCCCAGAGCACCCGTGGCCCCCCCACCCAAGTTTCAGTTAGGGGTATACAGTAAACGTCATGGACATGTCATGGGCCATGAATTTTTGTTTACAGCCTGTGACCTGTCTGTAGAGGACTAAAACGTAGCTTTAACCATTGTTACAAATGTTACTTTTATGTAACTGATATATTCTTATTGACTTATTTGGCTGAATGGGCAAGAACATTTTAGGGTAGCAGAGCTGTTATGTCAATTTTAGGCCTTTCATTAGTAGGGGGACAGAAAAGGGGTCATTCGCCTCCTAGCACAATTTAGGGCAGCCTTGCAGATCTCATTGGGAATGAACAGACTGGCAACACGCCTTCACAGTAGTAAGAGCATTGGGCAAATTTTGCCTTGAAATTAAACTTGTTGGTCAGTGGATTTGTGATTTAATACACAATGATGGATTTTTTTTTTTTGCAGGGGTTGGGGAAAGACTAGGATGGACATTTCCTTGACTCCCTCTTAAAATTTTTTTTCTGCCTATGAAAGTTTCATTTCTGGTGGCCATCATCTCTGCACAGAAAGTCTGTGAACCATGGAAAATGTCTGTATAACTTTTCCTTCACCCCCTCTCCCCCGTCTTGCAGCCCCTAAAGTTTTGTTGACATTTTGCATTCACTAAAGCATTTCTCTTCCTTAAGAACATAAAAATAGTCATACCATGTATCACTGTGCCTCAGTGGGTCACAGCTTACGATGCCAGATTCAGGACAAACTGCTGAGAAATACGACAGACTCACCCCAAACTGGGGGTTATTCTATTTTTAGATATACCAAGCCAGAAATAAAAGTAAACTTCCGTCTCACCACACTGGTTAACAAGAAGTCTCCTTAGGTATCCCCGCCCTTGTTTCACCACCCAGATACGACTTTATGATGAGTGGTTATTGAAAACCAATTTCATCAAAAGGTTCTTCTGATCTCAGAAGATCAGCCACGTACCCAGGTCAACATATAACTCAGATCTTACCCAATAGTCACATTTTTGCCAATCCTTTAGTTTCTAATAACCAAAGGTTTATAAGAGGGGATTAAAAAGAGGTGAGAGTCAAAGAAGTCATACATATACAACCATTGCAAAGTTCTTGGATCAGGTTTGTAGTAGTGAGGTTACAGACTGCTGTTTGTAAAGTCTCTGGTAACTCCCAAAAAATTGGAAAGTCCTCAGTCCATAGTCAATATGCTCCTTTGAGTGTAAGTCCATAGTTCAGAGATCAGAGCAGTAAAGAGGCAAAATGGAGATGCATCTAGGGTCTTTTATATCCTCTGTTCGAAAAAGAGAATCTCCAGGCACATGACAAAGCTCACAGCACAGTTTATTGCCTCTGGAGCATGCATATATACAAAAAATGGTAATACATTAGCTATCCTCCAGGCACATGGTACAGAGGCTGATTTAAGAAATTGGTTACACACTGCAATTGGTAGTAATTCTGCAATTTCATATTTTAATTCCTTCAGATCTCTTGGGTGAATACCATCTAGCCCTGATGACTTATTACTATTTAATTAATCAATTTGTTCCAAAATCTCCTCTATTGACACCTTCATCTGGGACAGTTCCTCAGATTTGTCATCTAAAAAGAATGGCTGAGGTGTGGGAATCTCCCTCACATTCTCTGCAGTGAAAACTGATGCAAAGAATTCATTTAGCTTCTGTAATGGATTTTCTTCCTTTGAGTGCTACTTTAGCACTTTGATTGTCCAGTGGCCTCACTGATTGTTTGGCAGGTTTTCTGTCTGTGATTAACTTAATTTTTATTTGCTGTTAGTTTTTGTCTTTGATAGCTGTTCTTCAAAGTCTCTCTTGGCCTGCCTAATTATACTTTTACCCTTGACTTGACAGAGTTTATGCTCGTTTCTATTTTCCTCAGTAGGATTTGATTTCCAATTTTTAAAGGATGCCTTTTTGTCTCTCTCTCTATTTAACCATAGTTGCATCTGTTGGCCCTCTTAGGGTTTTGGATTATTTTTGAGTCTTGTCTATGTTTCTCTGTCTTCCATAGCTCCTGTAGTTCAGCCACTCTGGTCTCAGGAGCCTGTCTGCAATCTGTGAGGGCCATGAGTTGCTTGCATGTGGTAAGCAAGCAAGGCACACAAGAAAACAAAGTGACAAGAAACCTACCCCATTAGGACTTCCTTCATTAGTTCTAATCCCTCTCATTTTAAAGCGAAGCTACACTCATGTGATAGCATTTCTCTTGTCTAATATTATGAAGTGAGGACAGAAGAAATCAGAAATCTAAATACTTTGCTTATCCTAAATGCTGCAGGGAGGAGATGGGAAGAGGTAAAGAAGCCTTCAAAGCTATTATATCAAGATGGGTGAGAGAAGATGGGTTACCAAATCACATATAATGGCAGGTGAAAAGCCTTCAACAAGCATCACGGCTCTCAACTAGGAATTTTTCTGTATGGACAATGCAAGGGAGGGTGGGATTTTCAAATGCATCTTTGTGGCTTAAGAGCTTGAGTCTCTTTGACTTTGAATGGTACTCCTGCTGTTGTCGCTTAGCAACTCCTAAAAATTCCACCTCAAGTGTTTCATGATGAAATTTGAAGAGCAACAACTTGGGCCTTGATCCACCCTTTCACTAAATACTACAGGATGGCAGAATCTTCCTTGGTGGATGTTGCCTTTGGCTGTTGGGTTCTACAGTTGGTCCTGATCCTTTAAATCTTACACCTGATATTTTTGCTCATTCTTCCCCTTTCTTTCCAGCAGTTTCAAATCTCCTGCAGACTAAAGGATTCTTGTTATGACAAAAAAATGCCGAGAACAAAATTATTCTACTTTTACATTTTGGAGGCATTTGTAAAGTTGGTGGAATGTTTTTAAATTGCATGTTTATGTCACCTTTAACAAAGGCATGGTATCTTTTAGGTAAGCTTCACTCCTTAATGTGCTAGCAAAATATAAATTACGCATAGAGAAGAAAAATCTATACTGTGGACCTGTGATTTTTTTTCCTTTTGGGTTCCCAATACAGAACTATCTCAAAGATATACTTTTAGAGAAAGTAACTAGGATGTCAGACACCACTGCAAATTACCGTAAAACCTCCCAATAAAACAAAATGTACTTAAATGCTTTAAATATCCCTGCAAACAAGCAAAAGGAGTCCTAATCTATCATCTTTACTACTCTAGCTGCTAATGAGTTCTGTGACTTACTTTTGGATCAAAACACTGCTAATGTGAAGGCTGATCAATGTAAGTGACCCTTTATCACTTTTGCCTTAAATAGCTGATATTGTGAGTCTTTGGGTTTGGGGAGCATTACTAAGACAATCTTTATAAGAGAGCTATTAGTCTTGTGCAGCCTAGGATTTGACAGCTCATGAGGTTACTGAGACCATTATATTACCAACATAATTTTACATTCTGTAGGCATCTCCTTCAGTGGCTCAGGAGAGATACCGCACCTAAGCCATTTTTGTTACTAACCTGTAGGACATTGCAAAAGAGTTGTTGTTTTTAATTTGTTGATGTTGTTACAGGGCAAAACAGGACATTTTGTCTAAATACTTCTGAACAGTTATTTTGCACTAAGTTTCAAGGTTCTCAAAGATGTCATTATAAAAACGTGAATAGTAATTGGCATGAAAATATTCTCTAATTTAAGTCTCTTAGACAAGGGACTTAATCAGCTTGAAGAGTTATTTATTCAAATACTTTCACAGAAGCCAGAAGAATTTCAGCCATGCAGGTGCATTATTGTATGAGTTGAATTTAAAGCTGCAACTGCCATGAGTGAGATATAGGTTCCTGGATTATGATTGCCAGGGACAGACTATATACTTTTCCCCTCACACTTGTGATTGGAATAACGTTGAGTACAAATACAGCTATTCTATATCTCTGAGTGTGAATGTTTTTCAAAAAGCTAAAAATACATGCAATTTAATTATTAGGTATATGTGTCAAATGTTCCTTTATGTATAGGTTCTCTCAGTATATCATAGTCTAGGTTTAACCTATTGCATCTCAATTTAAAGAATCTTAAAAATAATAATTTCTTGGTTCAAACTTTTTGCATTAATATTTTTGTCACATTGTATATTGCAGCACTCTGCTTTTATTTGGGATGCATCAGTCTACTGGAAAAGTAGCATTAAAATTTCACACCAACAGTGTATTATCAAGACAGTGGATTACAACTGTAATTTCTCTCATGTTTTAAAATGGTGGGTTTGAATCCAAGTAAGTTTTCAGAGACTTCATGAAAATAATGTGCACCGCTACTCTACATATGATTATCTTCCTGCCAGCACAATGTGGCATCTAAAATTGAACACTATGCTGTTTGACTCAGAGGAAACAATGTCACTGTGTAATAGATTAATATCTTTAAAACTGAACAACAAAATTTTAATTATATATGATCTTGACCCTTTTCTAGTCATCACACTAAATTGCATGCATGCAGAAACCAGGCACACTGCAGACCTAGGCTGAGGGCCTGACTCGGACACATCCAGTGGTGTTACATGGCCTAATGAGATGCTGCAAGGTGCACAGGGTCTAATTTGTCTTCCTTCTCCATTCCCCAGTGGTCGATAATGTTTGTACAGTTAATACAATGCTGCTGTCTTTGTAGTTCAATTAATTTTGCCATTCTGTGCTCTGCTATGCTTTCTAGAGATCTATGCAGTACATCACATCTTTACTACATTATATGAATTCATCTGCATGTCTTGAATTCCTGTGAAATGCATAGATTTCTTAAAGTGGATCCCCTTCCCCCTCCCCCCATGGTATTGTGATATTTGACTTAGTACCACATGGCATGATTAAAAAATAAGCACTATACAAAATCAGTGCAGTACATACTAGGGACTGGCTAACCTGTAGATCTCAATAAGTCATTGTAAATGGGGAATCATTGTCCAATGGGGATACTTCTAGTGGGTCCCAAAGGGATCTGTTCTTATTCCAATGCTCTTCAGTATCTTCATCAATGATTTGGAGGATATGAGATGTACTCTGGTCAAAAAGCCCAGCCCATAGAAGAGAATGGGAGCATAAGGCAGCCAAAAGATAACTCTTACTTGACACGGCAGCACCATTTTGAATTAAAATATATGGTGTTTCAGTATTTCACTGGGACCTGATATTTGCCACAGAAAATTTCAACAAAAAAGAAAAGCTTTTTATCAATTTTTTTATTGGGGGGGAGGAAAAACACTTTTCTCTCCTGCTCTAGTTACTTAGCTACTTCAAAAATGAAGAGTGATTTCCAAAAGTGACTAGTGAATTCATTGCCTCAATTTTTGTGTGTCCAAATGGAGATGTGTTAAAGGGGTCTGATTTTCACAGTGTGGGTGCTTTGACCTTCTGAAAATAAAATCTCCTTGAGGTGTCTCAAGTTAGGCACCCAAAATCATTAGACATTTTGATTATAATATGCCCAATATTAAAAAAAATCAAAGTGATCAAAGATTGAGTAAGTAGTACCATAGTCCCCCCACTCTCTCCCACTTTATTTTTGCATCTATGCAACAATTTTCTCTTTCTAATTCCTGCCCCAACTCTTATTTCTCTGCTACTAGTATAACCTGTTTCAGTTGATTGATCTTAGACACCACTACAGCTGAGAGGAGCCAACCATTGCTCTTTGATTCTCAGCCACTCAGCACCATCATACATTTCTCCTCCTGAAGCTTTAAACTTAACCTATGCAACCATCAGAAGGTCCCTCAGGAATCTAATACTGGCAGGGAATTGGTTGTATCAGAGCATCACTCTGCCATATACTTTTCCCTCCCTTTACCTCAATATTCCCCTGCTTCAGCTTATACCAGGTGGGCAGAATTCTGGTGCAGAAGGAACTTCTGACACCTCTCAGTGCAAAAAACCAAGACTCGCACTGAAGTTCATTTTGCCCCTCATGACTTTGGTGGACCAGAGAATTTGGCCATAGTGTGTCTTCCCCTTCAGCTCAGCCTCACCTTTTCATCTTGGCTTTGCTTCCTGAACCAGCAGATCTGACTGGTTGAGCATTGTCACCTGTGATAATATGATTGGTTGGATGGCAGACACATCTGATCTGAATGGGTTTTTCATAGATTAGTGTCCTTCACATATCTGATCAATCTTTACATACTAAATGGATGAATTTGTTCATAACAGTGATGGCTGTGGCTAGAGTCAGGGACAAGGTAAGCTTTTTAAATGGCTCTGTCAGCGGCCCTCAGCCCAGATCTGAAAAACTCCTGCTCTTTCAGATTTTGACTTTCCTCAAATAAATCTAAGGGACATATATCAGTATCCTGAGGTATAAAAACACATAGATGAAAACTCTACACATACGCATGCAAATAAACACACACACACACACAAGGCCATGAAAGGCAAAACTTGTAATAAAAGATTCCCTTTCACAAGGATGCAGAAACTGTATTACAGCGGACTTGAGTGCAGTAGTTCATTGTGGCTTGCTGCAATGCGTAATTAGAATGGCCTCTCTATTTAAAGAGACCTTGTAGAAAGATTTGATTTTTTTTTTCAATAAAGCACGGGTTCTTTTTGCTACTACAGATTTATGTGGTGGTTTGTCTTCACTATAGAGGGTGCCTTGTGTTGGCTACTCTAGAATCTCCGGTTTTCACTCCGTCGGAACTTATTGTAATTCCTCATTCCTGGTCACTACCCAAAAGTGAACAAGTTTTTACACAAACTTTCACCCAGTTTTGAGGGCTGGAGAGTGAAAATGATATTTTTTGTAGTGTATGTCTGTGTGTGGGCGGGGGGGGGGGGAGTGCCTTTTGACACCCAACCTGCAGCCAAAATGATTGAGCATTGAAAGATGAAATTTGGCATGGAAATTGCCTTCAGTGTGGCACATATTATTCTAGAGTAAACTGGCTTGGGTTTGATTGAGTTATGAGCTTTTGAATATTCTTCAGTATTTTCAGCAGAATTTTCCCTCCTGCCCCACTGCATTAAGCCCAGTGTAGGACTGACCCCACACCACTGACGTCAGTGGGAATGAGTTTACCTTGTGTATGCACCTGAGGGGGACAATGCTTTTATATGCACTGTGAACTTGCTTTTCAGTGAACTGGTTAACCACCTCTACTGATGTGGTACAAGCTAGAACCAGGTCTTCAAGACAGGGATTCTTCTGACCCCTGTAAGGTGTTAACGAGTCTCAGCCCTTATAAGACCCTTGCCTCACTCTGATTTGAATGTTCTAATGTTAACAGGAACCTTTTTTTATTACCCCTCGTGCACCCCTAACAACTGAGGAAAAGGACCCTGTGTCATTATGGACAGCTCAACTGATAGCAGTGTCCAAAAAGTAAGCAAGGCATTAGGCTGTATTAAAGGAGGGATAGGTAGTAATACCAAAAATTATTATATAAATCCAGTGGTGCTTATTCACATCAAACACTGTGTTAATTTCTGGTCACCCTCTCAGGAGATGTAGCCAACCCAGAAAAGGCCAGGAGAAGAGCGTAGAGCAAAAGGCACACAATGAAAAGTAAATGCAAGGTATTGAACACTTATAAAGACATTTTTTTCACAGTGCATAAATGATCTGTGGAACTCATTGCCACAAGACAGTCCTTAGGCAAAGAGATTAGTAGCAATCAGAAAAGGATTAGCCATTTATATGAAAAGCAATGTTACACTAGCTATAGTAAAATAAATATTTATGAAAGATATCAACCTTCATGCTCCAGGACAAAGCACAGCCATTGAGTGTCTGGGGATAAGAAGAAACTTATGCTTTCCTTTGAAGTATTCGGTACTGGCTATTGCTGGAGATATGCTACAAGCATAGATGTATCATTGGTCTGGTCCACAGAATGGCAATTCCTTTGTTCTTATGCACTAATGTCCCTGTGACTGTAAGGTCTCTGAAATGTATGTTTTATTTTTAATGTTAGAATATCAGTTTCACTCTAGTTGCAGGAGGTATCAATGGCTTAATACCTTTCTTTCTTAAAAACAAAGTAAACAAAAATGAGTTCACTCATGTATAATCTTCACATTCTGTTGTCTTCTGAATTGAAGGGTTTTTTTACCACCTCTTCATCTAGTTCAGTTGTGTTGCTGGAGACTGAAGATTAAACTGTCTATTTTCTCCTTTATAGATTCAAAATTGTATCCATGCTCGATTCCAAACAGGCTTTGAAACAATATTTTCCTTTTCATAAAAGGAAGAGCTCTAATTCAGCAACATCTGCTGCCAAAGTACTCTACAAACAGAGAGCAAAATTGTCTGCCACAGTAATTCCCAAACAAATGACAATGGAGAGTCCAAGCACTTTATAAGGAAATCCCTATGAGCACACTTTCATAGCCTTCTATCGTGAAATGTTTCATATTCCAAGATAATAGACCAAGTAACAAGCAGGAGTAATAGTTGCTGTCTTTCAATACTTTTTTGTTTGTTTGTTACATTGGCTCGTTTTAGAAGTTGCTATTCAGCCCAAGTTTCGTGAATGTTTTTTTAAAGAGAGGATTGTTTCTATAAATATCTGACAATTTTCTCCCAGTTATCTTGTGCCGAGGATAAAGATTTGTGCTGGATGACCAAAGTGAACAACTGTCCTTTGTATTAACGAAGTGATAACTACAGGGTTGGTTGTTTTTTTTTTTTTTAAATAAAATTCCAGTGACCCTTTTTGTGGCATGATCAGGAGGTCAATTTAGAAACATATCCAACCTTGATTCCAGAGTCTGAATGAATACCATGCTTCATTCTCCTCTGGGTTATGACCTATGAACCTGAGTAAGTCTCTTGAATATGGAGTTTGAAGTTGCAATATCATACTGCATTTCTATACGTTCACATGGGAAGGATTGTAAAGAAGGTAGCTGAGTAAGTAGAGGTCACTTAAAATTCAAAGGAGGCTGTGTTCTATTGCAGACATTTCTTCATCCAGTCAGAGTATGACCGGTGGCCAAAGGCAGCCAAGGCAATGTCTCTTGAATGACCCAGTTTTCTTGAGTGGTGCAATTGAAAAAATAAATAAATTCTTGTAATGAAAAATATTTTGCCAAAACCCGTTCAGTTATACCTGTGCAATACCTCAGATAGTTGTGAATGGAGTGGTATGATTTACATAAAGCATATATGGACTGATCATATAATACCTGTAGGCATTTTATTGTAACATACATACTGTAAAATGAGCATATTCCTTCTGTCCTCTCTTGTTTATTCTTCTCTCTCCCTTCACTGATGATCTCTCCATGCCAACTCTGACTCCCTATGTTCTCTCTCAATCTCCTTCATTCTTGTTCCTCCCTAGTCTCTCCATCCCTACACATACTTGCAGGGACCGCCTCCAGAGTTCCTCCCCTGGCTTTTAGCTTCTCCTTTTCAAAACCACTCATGCATTAGGATTCAGGGAGGAACCATCAAGGCATAATTTATCTTCTTTATCTCTGCAGTCCAATAGTGGACCATGTGCGTGACCTTCCTCTGTACAAGGACCTGCTCACATTCCCATTCATTTGCCCCTCACTCCTAATTCAGGTTCCTCCTTTTCTGGAACAGGCTCAAAAGTTGGGAGTGGACCTTTCATGTTCACTAGGCCTGGAGAGGGATCTGATCTCTAGGGGTGGCTGCAGATGCAGCACAATGAGTACTGCTGTTGCAAGAGGTGAGAGGCTGAGGGAGATGGGTTGAGATAGGAGACATCAAGGATCAACAGTGAACCAAGACAGGGTGGAGCATCGACCAACAGAGGTTGTCTTTGTGAGCTCCCTGTTTCATCTCCACAGTAGTAACCCCACGTAGCTTGCCCAGAAACTAGCTGATTGTCCAGCGACCCATTATGCACCTTATTCCAGCCCTCTGTTCTTATCTGGTGTCTTTATCTTTGCTCTTTTCTAAAAAATGTCTTCCTTCCTCCTAGCTAAAAACAACCTATAAACTACACTTACTAAACCTTTAAAAAAATCATGGGACACTTTTTAAGGGTTTGGTGTTCTTTGTTCTCTTTTTAAAAAAAAAAAAGTCTTTTTTTGCCCCTCGCTTTTATCTCTTAGTTTCTCCCCTGTGATTCTGATTTGATTCAAGATGCGCATGCTCAGGAGTTGGGAGGGTTTTGGATTAAATTATAGGAACTGGGGATAGTGTACTGCAGCTTCATCGTAAAGAGGAGTCAACTGTTTGCCGTGTCAATATGGGTTAATGTACAGTGAAGTCATTTTCAATAGAGCAGCTTTATAAGCAGATGACTTATAACCACCCTTACACTCTGCAATGCATTTCAACAATGCACACTGGGTAGAAGAAGGCTGTAACCTATTTTGCTATAAAAATGGAGTTCCATTATAGGTTTCCTGTGAGCAGGTTACACTGTGATGGTCTTTGGATAGTTTAGTAAAACATTTCAAACGTGAACGCTCTCTCTCTCTCTCCCTCCCTCCATTGACTGAACTTTGCAATTTAAAAACAATGTGCAGTTCCACTATCTAAAGACACTCCTAATGGGCCACTTTAACACTGTTTAGATGCTGGGTAATTTGTTACAGCCTGAATGGCCCCTTCTATTTAATGGCTGAAAGTTAAATGTTGCCATCAAAAACCACTAGTCTGTTGAGCAGTGATCCATGTGAGAACAGCAAACCTATGTCTCTGCAAATTTGTTAGTCATCTATGAGGCAAAGCAAATCTGACCTCATAATGTCAAATCCCATTTAGAGCTGGTGAATTCGTTGGAGAGGGAGGTACCTGATATCTTTTGAGCTGTATTAAGAAATACACTGCTGTGCAAGAGTAAATTAATGTGGAGACTCTAGCCTTTCCAAATAATTTATAGTTGAATTCTGTCTTTCAGGAGCCCAGGAATGCAGTTAATAAAGGTTGTGACTTGGGTAAATGGTTGCAAACCAGAGACATGTCTAAATAAGTATCTGAAGCAATAGTTTTGCCCTTCTGTGGTCACAGTTTCCTTCTAATGGGTTTTGCTAAATCCTTCCTTGTGGCTGCACTTTATAACATTTGTCAGCAGCAGAAGTTCATATCCCTTTGATAAAACATCAGATATAAAGATGTGTAAAGGGCTATGTTCCAAAGTTCACTTGTGAATTCTTTTCACGCCGAATGTCGACACTGTTTAATATGGCGCCCTCATGAATAGCATATTCTTTTTTCCATGGATCTTTCAAGTGATTGTGTTGTGCAGAGCATCATCAATAGATCTGGTTGGGAATTTGTCAACAAAATGTTTTTTTCATTAGAAAATGCCTTTTGTTGGAATCCACATTTCAACAAAAAGCGTCTGTTCTGACAAAACATGAGTTGGGAAACTTTCTCAGGTCCAGGCTGGAATTTCTGGTGAGAGAGAAACACCAGATTGGCCAATTGGGGCACTCATCTGGCATGTGGGAGATTGATGTTCATAATGGTTTTCCAGCCAGCCTTAAACATCAAATCGCCCTCCTCTGCTCTGGCTTTCTTGATAGGCATGAAAGAATCTTTCATGTCCATCTTCTATACTTCTAGAAGGCTTGAAGTTGGCTGGATGATATTTTGCCTATAGGACATCAGCATTAGATGAGTGCACTGGTCATTAACACTCTTTCAATGATAGTGTTTTCAATAGTACATATGGGAATCTCTATTTTATGAACTATAGAATGAAGAGGATGGCACAAGCATATTCGTGAAATTCAGCTGTAAACTTTACAGATAATTAAAACAAACTATTCTTCCTTGTGGATCATATGTAAGTAGTTCATGCTCTTCATGATCTCTGTTGCTTGTGATAATGAATTTTCTTTTGAGACCCCAACACTCAGGGAGCCAATTCGCTGGTAGCCCAACTAAGCACAACCCCACAGACTATCAAAAAGTAAAATTACTTTTAGTCAAGAATAGTAATAATTACTAATTGCCAGAGAGCACTGGAGAGAATGCTTAGCAGATATAAAATGAAGACATGATGGCTATGTGTTTTAATATACTTATACATTTGGGCATGGAGATGACAGAACTCTTCATCTGTGTATAGTGCAATTCCATGCAAACTTTCACTAGTTGTGACCTCCTTGGACAGCTCAAGAACGCTGAGTTGGGAAAAGCATGTCCAGTTCATACCAAATCTAGATGTATGTAAAATATCAAGCTCAGCCTTTTCAGAAGAAGGCCTCAAGTCAGTTTCAGATTAGATGTCTTAATAGACAGACTTGTAGTTTTGTTATAAAACTAACAGGGAAAGTATGGCTCTAAAAGCTTACTGCTCCTTAGCTCATCATAGATTTTCTCATTCTCCCTCACTCCTGGATCTAGCTTTTATAAGAATTATTTGTTCTTTCACCCCTCCATTAGCCATTGTTTCAGTGAATAAAGGTGGGGGGAAAATGTATGTTAACAAGATCAGATGAATTGTGCTATTCTGCAAAACATTCCATACAACTCATGGGATGCATCTTTCCCTTTTTAAACTCCCATGTAAGGTCTCTGCCTAGCCACAAACAAAACAGATGAATTTTTCTTCTATACCCTTTCTCCCAGACAAGAAAAGGAATAAAATGTAGTTGAGGGAACAACCTGGAAAGAAATAAGAGGAAAGACAGAAGGTGCAGGAAAGGGGAAGAAAGAAAAAATGCCTCTAATTAATTTAAATTATTTCTCATATCACATAGAGCAGTGGTTTCCAAACTTGTTCTGCCGCTTGTGCAGGGAAAGCCCCTTGCGGACCGTGCCGGTTTGTTTACCTGCCGCGTCTGCAGGTTCAGCTGATTGCGGCTCCCACTGGCCGTGCTTCACTGCTCCAGGCCAATGGGAGCTGCTGGAAGCGGCGTGGGCTGAGGGGCTTTCCCTGTACAAGCGGCAGAACAAGTTTGGGAACCACTGACATAGAGACATGCTTTACATGCACACGGAGTCATCTATCCATATTTAAGGTGCAACTAGCCACCTTAAATAGGTCCTAATACTACAGTGATAAGTGCAGTATCTTCCAGCAGTGCACTGGGTAATGTAGGAGGAAGGAAAGAGAGTGATTTCCCCCACCCCTCTTATAAAAGCTAGACTTAGAAGTGAGGTAGATTGAGTTAGGGAGCAGTAAACCTCAAGAGCCATGTTTTCCCTGTTTGTGTTTCAAGGCCATCCTGGTGAATGCTGTCCTGTTGCTCTTTGTTTTTATACGCTCCAATTTTGTCCGTTAAGGTTAACGCCCGTGAGAAATTTTCCATATGGTCAATGATTGGCAGTTCAGTTGAGCACTCTTTTTCTTGTTGCCATATAAAACCCATGGGGTCCCTTGGTTAGTTTCATTAAGAAACTTTCATGGTTTTATATGAAACTTTATAGAGCTCTACATAGTGAATCCTTTAAAATGATTATGCAGAATTCTTGCCAGTTCCAGCTGTACTGTACAAAAAGGAATGAAACTTAAAATACATATATGCATACCATATCTTCTAAGAGCATAACAGCTCAGTATCCTGGATAGGAAAGTGGAAAGATTAGCCAACTGTGCTATGTTATATTAGTGGACTGGGAAATAACACAGGTGATTGTAGCAACTGGAGAGGATTTATTATATAAAGCTCTGTTCACTTTTAATAAAATTGTCCTTGAAACCCAGCTAGGCCAGAAATTAACGAGAAGCTTGCAACCATTTCTCAGCACAGCAATCTGAAATTTCACATGGTGAGAATCGCTTATCTCCATGTCTTAACTGAATTTTATTTTAAAATACAGTTTTTAATTAAAGTTTGCTATTTTGTGCCTGCTGCTAGTGCCTGCTATCTTGCTGAAAGGTGACACTTTTGGTATCGAAGCCTGATGTAGGAGATTGTAAAGCAGTTTGAATTTTGTATTAAAACTGGTTTACCATCAGATTCTGTCCTGCATCAAGATCCGCTTGGTACAGGAAAGAGAGAGCGGGCGAGTTATAGCTCCCTGATTCTTAAGCTGCCCCAACAGCAGCCCTGATATAAATTGGAGTAGCCCAGGGTTGCTCCAACTTACTAGAGCTGGTTATGGTACCTAAGGGACGACTCAGCAGCTAAGAATTGCCATAGGGGAAGAGCATTCTCCCCTTCCTTGATGCTCCCTCTGACAGGGTGGGAAGAAGGTTGGTAGAGGAGCCAATGTTATACCAGCTGAGAATTCCCCTTTGCCAGAGCAATTCTCAGCGAAGAGCTATGGTGAGATTTCATCCCCTTTGTGCCACTCAGAGCATGCCCTGGACAGAAGTGGAGCTGAGGATCAATCCCAGAAAATTTTATTGTGTGAAGGCTAACCATCTTTCGTTCTCCTCTGATGGCTTAAACCAATATTCAGATGAGAAATTTTCCCTAGAGGCACATTATTATTGTTTCATATTTGTTTGTATTAATGCAGTGGCCCAGTGGCTGCAGCTGAGGTTGGGTGCCCATTGCTCACTGCCTTGAAAACTTTGCAATCTTCAGTAGACAAGATAGATCAAGTGTGGGAGAGGAAACAGAGTCAAAGTGGTCTGCCTATGGTCATTCAGAAGACCCAGAAATAGAATCCATTACTCCAGACTGCCAGTCCAGAGCTCTATCTATTAGATAGCGTGACCAGATGTCCTGATTTTATAGGGACAGTCCCGGTTTTGGAGGCTTTTTCTTATATAGGCACCTGTTACCTCCCAGCCCGTCCTGATTTTTTTACACTTGCTATCTGGTCACCCTACTATTAGACAACACTGTCACTACATTTATCCCAAAATTGCCAGTTTTGGGGTTTCTTTCACTTTTCCTCTGAAGAAGCTGGTACTGGGTTAATGGCAAGATACTGGACTTGATGGATTACTGTTTGATCCACTGTGGCAATTCTTATGTTCATAAGTTTTCAAAAAGCTTATGGAAAGAATCACGTCAAGTTTCAGTGCTAATCAAAATGGAAGGAACTTTTTTTCTAAGCATATGCAAACTACTTGGTCAAAAATCCTTCAACCTCTAAGTTCATCGCTAGCCCGCCATCAGCTTGGAAATCCTGACTCTCTCAAAGGATGATAAATGTTATCTGCCAATCTCTTCCACTGAATAAACTCGGTTTGATCTGCATTAATCACATTTGGCAGGAACTGTTCAAGCCTGCTAGCAGCAATCTTGGTGAACAGCTTGGCATCATTGCTTAATAATGAAGTGGAACACTTTGAAAAACAACATGAAGGAGCTTTCCCTCCCTGCCAAGTTAATGATATAAGCATCAAATTAAATGAATAGTTTAAAATATTCAGTAAAACTGGAAGTGCCTTGTCCTAAACCACTTTATAAGTTTCAAGATGAAAAAGTCCCTCTTCTCAGTCTTTTCCCCATTTTTCTATTAAATTCCACCTAGCTCAAAAGTAGAATGTCTTTTTAAGCAGAAGTGAGAAATAGCCAGTATTTTGGGTTTTTTAAATTTAATTTAAAATATTGAATTTCCCAAGATCAATAACAATATAACATCAAAACAGTTTTGCATGATGACATGATTTTAGAGACCAAAGTGGGTGAGGTAATATCTGTTTTTGGACCACTTCTGTGGGTGAGAGACAAGCTTTCCAAT
Organism: Lepidochelys kempii; assembly: GCF_965140285.1. Lineage (NCBI taxonomy): Eukaryota > Metazoa > Chordata > Testudines > Cheloniidae > Lepidochelys > Lepidochelys kempii. Next base: position 184,847,080 of record NC_136380.1, read on the forward strand.
ACAAGGTGGGTGAGGTAATATATTTTATCTCTAATGTCCTGGGACTGAAATGGCTACACACATAATTTTAGTAATTTTCCCCATCACATGCACACCCTGTCCCTGAGATGGATGTGGCTAGCTCAGAGCAAAGAGTAAAGTTTTTTTTCTTACTTTCGGAAGGGACTGTTGTGATCATTTAGTCTGACTTCCTGTATAACACAGGACATAGAACTTCCCCAAAATAATTCCTAGAGCTTCTTTTTTAGAAAAAAAATCTAATTTTGATTTAAAAATGGTCAGTGATGGAGAATTCACTTGGTAAACTGTTCCAATGACTAATTACTCTTACTGTTAAAAAAATGTACACCTTACTTCCATTCTGAATTTGTCCAGCTTCAGTTTCCAGTCAGTGGATTATATTATGTGTTTTTTTCTACTCAACTGAAGAGCCCATTATTAAATATGTTGTTCCAAATGTAGATACTAAAATCAAGTCACTGTTTAACCTTCTCTTTGTTAAGCTAAATAGATTCAAGAAGCTCAATCTCAGACTCATAGATATTAAGGTCAGAAGGGACCATTATGATCATCTAGTCTGACCTCCTGCACAATGCAGGCCACAGAATCTCACCCACCCACTCCTGCAATAAACCTCTCACCTATGTCTGAGCTATTGAAGTCCTCAAATCATGGTTTAAAGACTTCAAGGTGCAGAGAATCCTCCAGCAAGTGACCCATGCCCCATGCTACAGAGGAAGGCGAAAAACCCCCAGGGCCTCTGCCAATCTGCCCTGGAGGAAAATTCCTTCCTGACCCCAAATACAGCGATCAGTTGAACCCTGAGCATGTGGGCAAGATTCACCAGCCAGATACCCAGGAAAGAATTCTCTGTAGTAACTCAGATCCCACCCTATCTAACATCCCATCACAGGCCATTGGGCCTATTTACCATGAAAAGTTAAAGATCAATTAATTGCCAAAATCATGTTATCCCATTATACCATCTCCTCCATAAACTTATCGAGTTTAATCTTGAAGCCAGATAGGTCTTTTGCCCCCACTGCTTCCCTTGGAAGGCTATTCCAGAACTTCACTCCTCTGATGGTTAGAAACTTTCATCTAATTTCAAGACTAAACTTCCCAATGGCCAGTTTATATCCATTTGTTCTTGTGTCCACATTGGTACTGAGCTTAAATAATTCTTCTCTCTCTGGTATTTATCCCTCTAATATATTTATAGAGAGCAATCATATCTCCCCTCAGCCTTCTTTTGGTTAGGCTAAACAAGCAAGCTCCTTGAGTCTCCTTTCATAAGACAGGTTTTCCATTCCTCGGATCATCCTAGTAGCCCTTCTCTGTTCCAGTTTGAATACATCCTTCTTAAACATGGAAGACCAGAACTGCACACAGTATTCCAGGTAAGGTCTCACCAGTACTAACACCTCCTTATCTCTACTGGAAATACCTCTCCTGATGCATCCCAAGACCGCATTAGCTTTTTTCACAGCCATATCACGTTGGCGGCTCATAGTCATTCTGTGGTCAACCAATACTCCAGGGTCCTTCTCTTCCTCCATTACTTCTAATTGATGCGTCCCCAGTTTATAACTAAAATTCTTGTTATTAATCCCTAAATGCATGACCTTACACTTCTCACTATTAAATTTCATCCTATTACTATTACTCCAGTTTACAAGGTCATCCAGATCCTCCTGTACGATATCCTGGTCCTTCTCTAAATTGGCAATACCTCCCAGCTTTGTATCATCCGCAAAATTTATTAGCACACTCCCACTTTTTGTGCTGAGGTCAGTAATAAAAAGATTAAATAAGATTGGTCCCAAAACCGATCCCTGAGGAACTCCACTGGTAACCTCCCTCCAGCCTGACAGTTCACCTTTCAGTATGACCCACTGTAGTCTCCCCTTTAACCAATTCCTTATCCACCTTTCAATTTTCATATTGATTCCCATCTTTTCCAATTTAACTAATAAATCCCCTTGTGTCACCATGTCAAACGCCTTACTGAAATGTAGGTAAATTAGATCCACTGTGTTTCCTTTGTCTAAAAAATCTATTACTTTCTCAAAGAGGGAGATCAGGTTGGTTTGGCAGGATCTACCTTTCGTAAAACCATGTTGTATTTTGTCCCATTTACCATTAACTTCAATGTCCTTAACTACTTTCTCCTTCAAAAATTTTTCCAAGACTTTGCATACTACAGATGTCAAACTAACAGGCCTGTAGTTACCCGGATCACATTTTTTCTCTTTCTTAAAAATAGGAACTATGTTAACAATTCTCCAGTCATATGGTACAATCCCTGAGTTTACAGATTCATTAAAAATTCTTGCTAATGGGCTTGCAATTTCATGTGCCAATTCTTTTAATATTCTTGGATGAAGATTATCTGGGCCCCCCAATTTAGTCCCATTAAGCTGTTCGAGTTTGGCTTTTACCTCAGATATGGTAATATCTACCTCCATATCCTCATTCCCATTTGTCCTGCTACCATTATCCCTAAGATCCTCATTAGCCTCATTAAAGGCTGAGGCAAAGTATTTGTTTAGATATTGGGCCATGTCTAGATTATCCTTAACCTCCACTCCATCCTCAGTGTTTAGCGGTCCCACTTCTTCTTTCTTTGTTTTCTTCTTATTTATATGGCTATGGAACCTTTTACTATTGGTTTTAATTCCCTTTGCAAGGTCCAACTCTGCTTGACTTTTAGCCTCTCTCACTTTATCCCTCCATGTTCTGACCTCAATAAGGTAGCTTTCCTTGCTGATCCCTCCCATCTTCCACTCCCTGTATGCTTTCTGCTTTTTCTTAATCACCTCTCTGAGATGCTTGCTCATCCAGCCTGGTCTACAACTCCTGCCTATGAATTTTTCCCCCTTTCTTGGGATGCAGGCTTCCGATAGCTTCTGCAGCTTTGACTTGAAGTAATCCCAGGCCTCCTCTGCCTTTAGAGCCATAAATTCTTCAGTCCAATCCACTTCCCTAACTAATTTCCTTAATTTTTGAAAGTCAGCCCTTTTGAAATCAAAAACCCTAGTCGTAGATTTATTTTTGTTTATCTTTCCATTCAGTTTGAACTGAATTAGCTCATGATCACTTGAACCAAGATTGTCCCCTACAACCATTTCTTCTATGGAGGTCCTCACTACTCACCAAAACCAAATCTAAAATGGCATCCCCTCTTGTCAGTTCAGCAACTACTTGATGAAGGAATCCATCAGCTATCGCATCTAGGAAAATCTGAGCCCTGTTATTATTACTAGCACTTGTCCTCCAGTCTATATCTGGGAAGTTAAAATCTCCCATGATCACGCAGTCTCCATTCGTATTTACTTCATTAAAAACATTAAAGTAGGCTCTATCCATATCCGAATTAGATCCCGGTAGTCTATAGCACACCCCAAGCACTATCACAGGGGAGGCTCAATCTGTCACTATACGGCATGTTTTCTCATCCTTTAATCATTCTCATGGCTCTTCTGACCTCTCTCCAACTCATCAACATCCTTCTTGAATTGTGGGCACCAGAACTGGGAACAGTATTCTGGCAGTGGTTGCACCAGTGCCAAATACAGAGGTGAAATAGCCTCTACTCCTACTTGAGATTCCTCTGTGTATGCAGATCACATTAGCCCTTTTGGCCACAGCATCACACTGGGAGTTTGTGTTCAGCTGATTGTCCATCATGACCCCCAGATCACTTTCACAGTCAGTGCATCCCAGGATAGAGTCCCCTATCCTGTAAGTATGGCCTATATTCTTTGTTCCTACATGCATAAATTTACATTTAGCCATACGAAAATGCATATTGTTTGCTTGCATTTAGCAAGCAATCCAATTCACCCTGAATCAGTGACCATAGGCGCTGACATCTCCTCTTTTCTGTGTTTGCTCACCCCACCCCTTCCATGAGGCCATGCCCCTTCCTCACCTCTTCCCTGTCCCCCTTCCAAATCCTTCCACAAATCACCTCCCTGGCCCTGCCTCCTCCCCTGAGTGCACCATGTTCCCGCTCCTTCCCCTCCCTCCCGGAACATACAAACAGCTGTTTGGCAGCAGCCGGGCAGGAAACACTGGGAGGTAGATGGAGGAGCAGGGATGAGGCGCGCTCAGGCGGGGAGGAGGAGGTGGGGCAGGGGGGAGGGGAGCTTGGCTGCCAGTGGGTGCAGAACTCCCACAATTTTTTCCCCGTGGGTGCTCCAGCCCCAGAGCACCCACGGAGTCGGCGCCTAGGTCAGTGACCTCTCCATTTAATTATTTACCACACTCCCAATTTTTGTGTCATCTGTAAACTTTTTGTTGGTGGTGATTTGATGTTTTCTTCCAGGTCATTGATAAAAATGTTAAATAGCATAGGGCCAACTGGAAACACACCTGCTTGAGTGAAGTTCACACCTATGAAGAATGCCAGCACAAGGCTGATGTGTCACTTAAATCCAATTTACTTTCTATTTTGAGGGCTTATGTCAAGGTTCCTCCCCCACTCTGAACTCTAGGGTACAGATGTGGGGACCTGCATGAAAACCTCCTAAGCTTACTTTCACCAGCTTAGGTTAATACTTCCCCAAGGTACAAATTAATTTTATCCTTTGTCCCTGGATCTCCACTGCCACCCCAAACTCTGACTGGGTTTACTGGGAAACGTAGTTTGGACATGTCTTTCCCCCAAAAATCCTCTCAAACCTTGCACACCACTTCCTGGGGAAGGTTTGGTAAAAATCCTCACCAATTTGCATAGGTGACCACAGACCCAAACCCTTGGATCTGAGAACAATGAAAAAGCATTCAGTTTTCTTACAAGAAGACTTTTAATAGAAGTAAAGAAATCACCTCTGTAAAATCAGGATGGTAGATACCTTACAGGGTAATTAGATTCAAAACATAGAGAATCCCTCTAGGCAAAACCTTAAGTTACAAAAGAGACACACAGATAGGAATAGTCATTCTATTCAGCACAGTTCTTTTCTCAGCCATTTAAAGAAATCATAATCTAACACATACCTAGCTAGATTACTTACTAAAGTTCTAAGACTCCATTCCTGGTCTATCCCCAGCAAAAACAGCATACAGACAGACACAGACCCTTTGTTTCTCTCCCTCCTCCCAGCTTTTGAAAGTATCTTGTCTCCTCATTGGTCATTTTGGTCAGGTGCCAGTGAGGTTACCTTTAGCTTCTTAACCCTTTACAGGTGAGAGGATTTTTCCTCTGACCAGGAGGGATTTTAAAGGGGTTTACCCTTTCCTTTATATTTATGACAGCTTACATGGAATTTAAGTGGGGAGTAGGGCTTGTGCTGTCCCTCAACTGGGGTGAATTTTGCTCTGAGGCTCTTAATCTGCAAAGATATGAAGATGTGCTTAACTTTACACGTGTGAGTAAACTGAACTCACTGATACTCCACCTGTGTAATGTTCATCTTGTGGATAAGTCTTTCCTGGATTGGGGCTATAGAGCAGCCTGGATGTATCAGGACTTGTGTACTCAGAGAGCACCTAGACTGCCCAGGCTTTGTCTCTCTTCTCAGGCAACACACAACTGAGCTGCATGATCACATGTTCCAGCCTCTCAGAGAAATCAATGGACGACTGCTGAGCAAATGTCTGCTGGTGAGTAAAGGAATGAGGAGAGGGAGCAACTAGGAAGGAGAGAAAAAAACAAAAATAATAATAAAAAATAAATACAAAGCAAAGAGAGAGAGAGATGGTAGGTGGTGGTCAGGAGCTAAAAAGCCGAGGGAGAGGGTAGGGGGGACAACAGGGATGGGGCATGGCAATGTGAGGGGAGAGGAAATGGCGTGTAAAGTGTCTGTTGCAAGCTAGGGGGAGGTCCAAAAAAAGGAGGCTATGAGCTAATAGTAAGGACTCCCATGACACTTACTCTGCAACTGAAGCATCTATTCTTTTTTAATTTTTAAAATAAGTCAGCATTATTAATAAGGGAGGGGGTGGAACTGCTGTGTCTGTAATACAAATGTGCTACGTGTCTACAGTATCTAAAAAACATTTCCTTGTTGTGGAAGTGCAGAGATGTAAGGATAATTGTTTTGGGTCACTGATGTGTGTGTCCTGTGGGTTTTTTGTTTTGTTTTGTGTTTTTTTCAATAAATGCTTGCTTAGTAGGCCCTTTGGATCTGAAAATGTTATATCCTACAGTTTAGATTAAAGGACTACTTAAACATAGTTTTTTAGAACCATAATCATTCCATGACCCTTTCCTCCCCTCTGGCACTCCTGTAAACTATAAGTTTTAGTACCTGGAGTTGTTCCCCAAATCATGCACTTGATTAAGTAGAAACTCAACTTTTCCCTCTGGTCTCATAATAGATTCAGTTGGGTCTGTGCCTTTTAAGTTACAACAGTGCCTCAGCCTCATCCTCTAACCCACTTCAGCGGGAAGCTGATTTCGTCTCTAAATTGGAGCTGTGTACTGACAGTTCTGATACTCGCTACTCCTGTTCTTGTCTGTATTGTGAGAATGTTAGGCTATGTCATACAAAGTTACTTAAGCAATTTGTTTTCATGAACTTATTAAGCATGCCATGTTGCTCATGCACTTGTTGAATTTCAGGATGACTAAACTGAAGTACAGACTCAAGAAGTGTTAAATTTTAGTAATCAAAATAGAATATAAAGATAAATAATAAACAACAGAAATTAAAGATTATGACAGCATGTCTAAAGTTTAGAATTTAATATAGGAGGTTTAAAATTTATTAAGAAATCATCAATTAAATCACAAATTTAAATCTTATCACACAGTGACAGTAAGTGAACTTATTCTAATTCTAGAGTATTTAGGGTATATGGTTCTAGTATCAATATGGAAGTATGGATCCCCAGTACAAGCCCTTGTCTATTTGTGAGTCAATCTTTATATCCGTCTAAAGGGAAGACTGTCAGTGACAGTTCAACCAAAAGCCATTCAAAAGTTAGAAATTTAGAAATCTAAGCAAATAACTTATTTATTAAAATGCCAATTCAGCTACAAGTACACCTTCTCAGATGAGTCCACACACACACACCCCCACACTAATTCCAAATATGCACGTAAGAGTCAATGTTGCTTAGCATTTATCTTGCAATTCACTTGAAGGTGTAATCACAGATAACTACGGTCCTAATTTTAGTTCACTATGGGATGACCGTAACCACACAGCAATGTAACCAATGACAAATTATTTAAGATTACAACTCATAATGCATTAATTCATACTTCCTTCTCTTGTCTGAGATGCTGTCAGTTTAATGTGACATCATGGATGATGGTGTTTGAAAAATCTCTAGGCTGTAATCGCTCAAAGCACACACAGCCCTTCAGCAATATTTTCACTGCATGTAAGCAGTTCAAATAGGCACGATGTTGAACTGGTGTAATGAATCCGCCAGTCTCAACACTCTTAACCACTTACTGGCTCAAAATTGTTTCTAGATATCTAGGGTGAAAGGCTCAGATCCCCAAAGTTAGGCAGGTAAAATATCAGTGGAATCCACAACCCTGGGTTAGATGCCTAGGTTCTCTATACAATATGTAGGGAGAAATAGGCGCCTGAGAATGGGAACCACAAAAGCCAGCATGCTAGGCAGGGAGGTGTCTAAAGTAGCTAATGAGAGATATCAATGAGAATGCTGTGTCCTAAGCCCCACCTCTCTCACAGAGAGAGGTGCCGAAGTTTGGGCTGTGGGGAGGTTCGTATCTCTACTTGCAATCCACAGCTGGGAACCCCTATGCTGAAGTCACGCACCTGAGGAGAGGAGAGGGGAGGATGTGACGAAGTAGTTCACTACTACCTTTATAACCTTTAGCCCAGTGTTAGGGTACTCACCCAGGATGCGGGAGACCACCTCTCAGGTATGTATCTGAACTACTGGACTACAGCATCAATTTCACTCTTTCTCTGGCCCAATTAATATTTAATTAGTTTATACCTGTGGTTCTCAACTTGTGGCCCATGTGACATCCTCAGGGCCATACAGATAATATTGGATGCAGATCACAATGGTAAATAGGTTGAGAAGTGGAACAGCACAACAAGTAAGCCTGGAACACCCAAATCAGAATTGTCCATTGGCCAGTGGTTCGAACACTCATCTGAAAGGTGGAAGACCCCTGTTCAAATCCCTTCTCAGCAGGCAGAGTGAAGAATTGATCATGGTCTCCTACATCCTGGGTGAGTGCTCTAACCCCTGGACTCAAGGTTATAAGGTAGGCCTCTTACTTCTGCTGCCATTGTATGTGGAGTTAGCCATGCTCAGAGATCACCTCCAACTCAGGCCTCACTGGCAAAATAAGTAGGGCAAAGCCTATCTTTACCTGATTTGAGGAATATGCTGGGACTTATATGTGAGAGAGACATCTGGGTACCTGCCTGAAATTGCAATGCACGTGCCCAAAGGCAGAACCTTAGATGCCTGGTGAACTTTTACAGCAAAGATTTTTAGGTACCTATAGGGATAGGCGGCAAATGAGTGGGGGTTGGATCACAGTAGCACCTAAATAGTCCCTTTGTGGATCTGGGCCAAACAGATTAGTGAAACACAGGTGGATATCATACATTTTGAAGGCTTTTTATTGTTTATGTATAAACTTGCTGAGAAGAATCATAAAGGAATCATGAAGTGTCAATGCTATTCACTTCATGCGCAGACACTGGAGAAACAGTTTATATACATATAATAAACTGCCCTTCTATTCCCCTTGAAGTCAACGGGGGATGATAATGGATTTGAATCGTACCCTAAACAGGGACAACTGCAGTGATACTGGAACAAGACTATGGGTAATATTTTCAAAAGCACCTAATTTTCATTTTCAAAAGTGACAGCTTGAACTGAACGAAAGTTTGTGTTTATGTTTATCTCCAGCCATTGCAAACTGTCAAAATGAGCTGCTGAGTGCGCACCAGTTACATGTCAAATATAACAAACTTATGAGCCGAAGTACCTAACTCACTTTTGAAAATGGGATTTAGGCTCCAAAGTAATGTAAGCTCTTTTGAAAACATTGTTTCCTTTAACTAAACTGCCCCTTGAAAGAAAATCAGTGAATCGTTAGGCTTTGTGGTGAGCCCTGAAGGTCAAGAAATTTAGGATCAGGAAGGGAAATAAACTCTAAACTCTCCACTGAGAACATTCATAGAATCATAGAATCATAGAATATCAGGGTTGGAAGGGACCTCAGGAGGTCATCTAGTCCAACCCCCTGCTCAAAGCAGGACCAATCCCCAATTAAATCATCCCAGCCAGGGCTTTGTCAAGCCTGACCTTAAAAACTTCGAAGGAAGGAGATTCTACCACCTCCCTAGGTAATGCATTCCAGTGTTTCACCACCCTCCTAGTGAAAAAGTTTTTCCTAATATCCAACCTAAACCTCACCCACTGCAACTTGAGACCATTACTCCTTGTCCTGTCCTCTTCTACCACTGAGAATAGTCTAGAACCATCCTCTCTGGAACCACCTCTCAGGTAGTTGAAAGCAGCTATTAAATCCCCCCTCATTCTTCTCTTCTGCAGACTAAACAATCCCAGTTCCCTCAGCCTCTCCTCATAAGTCATGTGTTCCAGACCCCTAATCATTTGTGCTGCCCTTCACTGGACTCTTTCCAATTTATCCACATCCTTCTTGTAGTGTGGGGCCCAAAACTGGACACAGTACTCCAGATGAGGCCTCATCAATGTCGAATAGAGGGGGACGATCACGTCCCTCGATCTGCTCGCTATGCCCCTACTTATACATCCCAAAATACCATTGGCCTTCTTGACAACAAGGGCACACTGCTGACTCATGTCCAGCTTCTCGTCCACTGTCACCCCTAGGTCCTTTTCCGCAGAACTGCTGCCTAGCCATTCGGTCCCTAGTCTGTAGCTGTGCATTGGGTTCTTCCGTCCTAAGTGCAGGACCCTGCACTTATCCTTATTGAACCTCATCAGATTTCTTTTGGCCCAATCCTCCAATTTGTCTAGGTCCCTCTGTATCCTATCCCTGCCCTTCAGCGTATCTACCACTCCTCCCAGTTTAGTATCATCCGCAAATTTGCTGAGAGTGCAATCCACACCATCCTCCAGATCATTGATGAAGATATTGAACAAAACCGGCCCCAGGACCAACCCCTGGGGCACTCCACTTGACACCGGCTGCCAACTGCCCTTGTCCCCAAGATACACAAATATAGGGATTGTTGGCTTGTGTCCCAGCAGATCTCAAATGCTGGAGCAGAACACAAGGAGAGAGGGAATCTCTATGACGGACAGCAGTGAAATAATGTGTTTCATGACTTAGAACTAACACTTGAACTGTATTCAGAAATGAACTGGAATCCAGGAAAATCTATGGAGAAGAATTTTAATGTGCTCCAGGAAAGAAGCACTGTTGAGAAACTGGGCAGATGTGTTCTGCACTGGGCCAGTTTTTGGGCCAGATTCTTCACTATCTAAATGGGTATATGCCATATGCTGTGTTCATTTATACCATCTCTGGTCCTGGTCCTCGAATGGCTTTCAAGGGGAGTGCCTTGTAGAACATGTTGCAGTAACTCAGTGTGGAGGTAATAAAGGGGGGGATTCATTACTGTGGAGAGGGCTGCATCAAAACTAAAGTTGCAGTCTCCTAGCCATGCACAGGTGGGGAAAAAAGTGCTTTTGGCCATTGCAGCAATCCAGACCTCCAGAAAACTGAGAATCCAGTGGAGCGCCTGTGTTATGAACTCTGAATGAATTTGATTTTTTATGCTAATCAAAGGAACATGTATGATGTGCTAAATTATAAAATGCATATTGGCAACTGTTGGAGATAAAAGTTGGGAAACTGAGTCACAAGTTCATTCAATTCAGGCTTAATCAATGTGTGCCTTTATATAGTTTCAGACAAAATTATTGTCATTCATAGTGTCTGGACATACCTTTATGCCAGGCAAACCTGGACAAGATAGAATTGGTCAATGAGCCCAAGTTACCACATTGTAGGGCACCGGGAAATTCTTCCATCTTCCATGATAATCGTCGCATTCTCTGATCAATTGATCAGGTCCTTCAGTCCCATTCTTCAGTTTCTGCTCCAGTTTTTCTCCCGTTTGGGTCCATGTTCACTTACATCTTTTGTACATGTCTACATTACAAACTACTTAATCTTTATCCTGTTGGCTTTTAGCACATCAACCCTGTGGATTTCAGGTACCCTGGACATTATGCGTGTACAAGCTTCAATTATGCAATGTCTCTATTTTTCCAGCTGGCTTTACAATTTCTGGGTCATGCCATTTTATATCACCCTGCCTTGGGTCTTCCCCAAAAGAGAGCTTTTTATTTATCATGACATGTTTGTGTATCTTTTACTTATATCTTCCAACACAACAGGTTACCTTTGTTCTGTCACTAATGTGCTTAAAATGTTATTACTAATTCTATATTTTTAAAAAAAAATTGGCAAAACCATACTTATAGATTCATAGATATTAAGGTCAGAAGGGACCATTATGATTATCTAGTCTGACCTCCTGCACAACGCAGGCCACAGAATCTCACCCACCCACTCCTGCGATAACCCTCTCACCTATGTCTGAGCTATTGAAGTCCTGTTTAAATGGTTTAAAGATTTATGCTAGCAAGGACTTAGTCTATGTTACCTCATCTGTACCTTTTCACTATGCATGATTACAAATCATTAAACAAATAGGTAACTAAGCTTTTAACATAACCATTCGGCAATCCTTCATTTTTATATTTCAGTGTTATATGCCATCATATGTATATTTTCCCTTTCTCCCCTTTAATCTATTAGAAGTGTGTGAGTGTGTGTGCGGGAGGGTGTGGGGGGAAGAGTTATGAAAAACATGATGGTTCTGTAATGTCAGTATTTCTTATCTTATTTAAACGTGTGTGTGTGGGGGGGTGTTTTCATTCATAGTCCAGTTTTGTTTGTGAATCATTGCAAAGAAACTTTATTACAATTTTTTCTGTGAATGCTTTTTGTGGAGGATGTCAATTTTAGGGCCTTGATATTTAGTTGCTTTTAATGGTCTCCCAACAGCAACCAATGATCCTGTATTGTTTTCCTTTTATAAGGTGTTTCTCTCCACAGAGAAGCTCTTCAATTCAGAATTCTTTCCTCACAGCAGTTTTGCTGGAGAAAATAATTTATGGAAGGTGATGTCATTATGGAGGCAGACCGATTTTAGCATCAATCAGAATTTGTCAAATAAAGGATAACAGTAAAAATCTGCTTGAATAAATCAGAGTTCAGAAGACCTTTAAAAAGGTTAATGTAAATGGCAGGCAACCATTTAGTATTTTTATTTTGTTTATAAAGATTAAAGGATTTATTGCCTCTCAGAAGTGGAGCCGCATTGGCCTTGGAAAAAATCTTGTTAGAAAAACAGACACCTGCATAAGGGTGTACAGGATACAGAGTGAAATATATCAAAATAACTCTACTATGCAACAAATCTCGAAACTTGAAAGACTGTGAGACTTTAATCTTTTCATACCTCCAAATAAAACACATCTTTAATAGCCATATTTATACCACAAAGAAAATAATGATCATTTATTTTTATTATATCAGTGGCATCCAAAGCTGAAAATAACATTTTCTCCATCAGTGGTCTCTCAAAACACAGTCGCATTACAATAACGTGTAATTGAGACATGCAGACAGAGGGCTCAAAGATTTAAACTAGACACAGAATTAATGGACAATGGACTTGATGAACTTGATAGAGGTGCTGTGTGTACCAATATTGTGTCTAGAAATGCTTTCTGTATTCTGAATGATTTTAGAGCACTGTCTCTTACTTCAAGTCTTACTCTGATAACAGACAGCTGGGACACTTGAGCTGACAGTCCCTATCTTTGTATATCTGGGGTCCTGGCATTCTCGGCTCAGAGGATGGGGATGACCTTCAAGTCTTGAATCTTCTTCCACTTTGGTCCAGCACAGTCTGAACTGCAGGACATCTTGCAAAGCCTCTCTGCTCACTTAGGCTTTTTTCTCAGTGGATGGTCTGAGTGGGGTTTGGATATTTTGGTTTGGTAGTGGAATTTTGCTGTTTATGTTGTCTAGCATTAGCTGACAACTCTTCCATGGTGGGAATAGCCCTTGCCTGAGTCACTGGCGACTCTGCAGCTGTCTTTTATGTACATGACAGTTTATTAATTCTTTTTAAGTGTATACCATCTTTCTTTGAGGGAAAACGACCATTAGAGTATCTGAAATAAAACGGGAAGCCTTTAAAGTGGCAAAGATACTACACACCAGAGTCCTGGCTGGCTTGACTTTGTCACTTAGAAACAAAACATAGATTCTGCACTGTCACTTTGAAAATAAGATAAAGCCAGTAAATGAGTATACTCGGTGTCATTTCTCATAGGGAACACTTGATCCAATTTAAACTAATACCATATAACCTAAAGTGATAAACAGAAGAAAAGCTGTTGGCACATAAAAGAATAAATCTGACAGGCTTCATTTTGGGAGCTACTGGGTGAGAGGCCTTAACCCAAGAAATTAACTGCACCGGATATATTTTGGCAATATTACTGACTAACACTAATCTTATTAACCATGTGTTCCAGGAATATAGGAACACGGTTTAAAATTTCTCATAAAACTTGGATACAGTGAAAAGTGCCATAGTGCAAATCTTCTCTCTGCTTGAGATGGGGGTGGGGGAATCCTAAACTCTAATGTAAACAATATTTATATGAATTAACTTTATAATGTGGAACGATCTGGACATCTTTTCAGATGAATTATTAAATTATGACTCAGATTTTTTTTTAATCTCCGTGCTAGTATTTGGCAGGCTAGCAGGATACTCCTTTAGGATTATTTAGGGATCCTGATGGTAAGACCATTATCTGGTGGTGGTTGTAAAGGTTTTGTAAAAATGGTTACCAAATAGATTGGAGAGTATACTAAATTGGTTTATTTAACAAAGCTTTTGTCTATACTTGAAATGCTGCTGCAGTTGAACCACTGTAGTGCTTCAATGTAGACATTACCTACACCGATGGAAGGGGTTCTTTCGTCAGCATAGGTTATCTACCTCCCTGAGAGATGGATGCTAGGTTGATTGAAGAATTCTTCTGTTGTCCTAGTGCTATCTGCACCAGGGGTTAGGTCAGCTTAACTATGTCGCTTAGTGAAGTGATTTTTTTTCACACCCCTGAGTGATTTAGTTAGGCCGACCTAATTTTCTTGGATAGACCATGCCTTGGTCAGCACAGATTTATCTCAGGCTGCTACATCAGTTTTCTTCTGCTGAGATCCTTTGATCACTTAGAATTCTGGGCATCAATACCCAGGAGGCGTCTCACTCTTATCTTTTCCTGTCTCTGGTGGTTCTGAATATTGGTGGAAGTTAGTGGTGCAACTTACTTTCTTAGAGATAGACTAGATAGATATGCACAGATCACAGAGAATATATTTGACATGCCCATTGCTATAATATTAGCTCAGAGACCCAGCTGTCCTGGAGTTATCTTGCCAGTAGATATTTGCATTAGTATGTTTTAGGTGGGACCATACCAAAATAGAAGAGGAACTATTCAGACAATGCAGAGCAGCCATGACCTGTGCTACTCACTAATTATGGTGTGGTATAGGCAGTCAGCTGAGGAAACTGGTACATCCATTGTCATACTCCTTGTCATATTACGTAAGTGTGTCTCTGGATGGGTACAGGGAAATTTTATTTTCTCTTCAATTGAGCACACACAAAAATAGGATGGAAGGTAAAATGACCAGTATTGTTGCAATAATTGTAAAGTCCCATTATAATAGGGAACAAATGCAAATCATAAGTAATAGTGATAAACTCTTGCCAGACTGAGATGGGTAGTTCAAAAACTTGTCCTTAACTTAGTCCAGGTTTCCCCATCTGGGGCTTTTATCATCATTTGAGTTATTTTCAAAATGAACCTGGGAAAAAGTGAGCAGGCTAATCCATATGCTGGAGACGGAGATGAATATTTGACTCACTGAGACTTAAATTTGCTGACTTTGCATCCTTTTACCTGGCAATGCTCAGTGTTAACTTAGAGGAAGCCAGATATATTTGCCTCATACCACCCAGCATACCTGAGGCATCCACCAGTAGCTTCCTAATACGTTTCCAGGGCCAAATTCTTTGATGATATAAATGGGTGCGGCTCCTTTGACATCGGAGTCTTGTCCATTTATACCAGTAGAGAATTTGTCCTCTGGTTGAGGTTCATTTCTATGTGTATTCTGTCTAGGTTTGATTCTGTAACTACTATAGTCAATATTGTACTCATTATATAGCTTTTTCCAACAGAAAGCTGCCTTCAAGGTCAGGTGATATTTCTAGGGATGTATTAGAGTTTGCGATGCTGAAAGTTTTACTGGTAGGAGGCTAGCTGGAAGGATGGGGATAGAGGAAGGGAAGAAAGCTGGCAGGCTGGAAGACAGGATAGGGGAACAGGTGGAAGTTCTGATGATAGGGAGATGGAGGGAGACTGGGATGGAAATAGGCACTTTGATATTTATCATATGAATGACTCTGCTGTTATGTCAAATTGTGTTTGGCCACAGTTTCAGTTCTAGTTTCCCAGATTAGGGTGCAACTGATGAAATCTCTGTTTACCAGGAACAAAAACCGAGATGAAAATGCCAATGTATTTCTCTCTTTTTATTTTTTTTTCCAGTATTTGTTATCACAGCAGCAAATAGTATCATTTGGTTTTTAGGGGGGAAATGAGGACAACTTTTCTCTTGTAAAGAGTGGATGCAACATATGATTGACTGGGCAAAGTTTGAAGAAACTGCCTAGCCAGTTAATGGATGAAGTTTATGTCTATATGTTTTCTGCCCAGTAAATTAGGCAAAGTATACTTACTTTGCAGTATAATAACTGTTTTGACTATGTAAATTGTCTTCTGAAAAGGTATAAGGCAAAAGAGAAAATAAAGCACTCAATAGATTGAGACATTGCAACATCAGTATGAACTGACAATTAGCTATTTTATTGTGATTTGATATAAATAAAATCAACCCAAATATTTATAGACTTTTTTTCTTTTAGTAAATAAAATGTTCCCACTTGTCCTCACATTAAATGAAGTCTTTATGTGGATTGGCTTTCCTTTTATTATTTTTTATTTCATACAATTAGATTAGAACAAGACTATTGTGATACAAATGAATTCTAGAAGATAGCCAGCACCTTGTATTGCACTGTTGTAAAATGACCAGAGTGCTATATTTATGAACCTGCAGTGTCCAGTAAGTCATTGACTAATTAGAATGGGGGTTCCTTAAGCCGTAACCACTCTCCTCTAAAATGGACAAATAGAATGTTAAAGCTTTATGCCTTTAGGTTTTAAGATTCTAGAAGCAGGGACCCTGCTATTTGTATTGCTCAGATTACTTTTTGTACAGCTCTTCATGGGTTTGTAGTACTCCATTTTTTTAGGGGTAGGGTCAGCAGCAACTGCTGCACTTAATGGTTTCCATTCTAATGCTTTGCTTTCTATTTTTTCATAACTTGCTGAAATTTTCCATGCTTGGTCTCCACTGGAAGGCGAGCATTGGATATTTTTGTTGGTGACTGATTTTTTTGAGGGGTGGGGGGGGAGTTTTAAGCAAAATTCTCTAGGTGTTCTTGAATAGAAGAAGAGTGAAATATATCTTTTGCCCATTATATAAGAGAATAGAAAATTCTTGCAACCTTTTGTTTGCTCTTCATTAAACTCTATGGCTAAAACAGATGACGTTTCGTGTGTGTGTGTGGGGGGGGGAGTCTTTACTGAGTTTTTTAGAGAAAGCTGGTTTTGATGAGACTGAGTTATAAGCCTTCGAAATTTGCATAGAGAGCATGCAGAGTACAATTTCTTATTAGGCTTGTAAAGTGTGCAAGTAAGGAAGAATGTGCTATGCATGAGGACGAGGCTAATTTAGTCAACACCCTGTTTGTTACACACCTATGTGTTTGGTCTTATGAGGGAATGATGGTAACTACACAACAGTTAAGGATGAAACTGAATTTCTATTAAAAGCCCAATTTTGCCTCTTCCATCAAAAATCCACAAAAAAACATAGCTACCTGAAAATTGATCTGGGGCAGATGTAGAATTTCTACCAGATTTTAATTGAATTAGAAAAGGAGTTTCTGAATTATGACCCTAAATCTAGAGGGGTACACCAGTCTTCTCTTCTGCCACTTTGAAGCAATAAAAATGGAAAGAAAAGGAGAAATGAAACCAGTTTAATTGAGTAATCCATCTGGGATCTATAGCCCAGGACCAAGTTTTAATTGGTCAGTCTACTTCCAAGTTACTCAGTTGTGAATGATGAATACCATGATGGCACTTCACCTTTGGTCAGCTGCATCAGGATCTCCAGAATCAATGTCAAGGGGCAGCTAGAATTGCCTGGGGCTTTGGTTTGAGGGAAGAGGAGTTCTTCATTCCTTTGGTCCTCCTGCTGGTGAGCAAGATGGAAAGAATGTCTCCTAGGTATTTTGCCCCCTTTCTCTCCGCTCTGCCCCAGTCTCCCACCATCCCCACTGCCCAGAGGAGATCTACAGAAAGGGAGTTCTACTCCTGCAGACCTTACGAGATCTGTGGGTGGGTGGAAACTAGAGAGAACTGGGGGTAAGTAGGAAAAGGTGCATTTCCCTTACCTGTGAACATCCTGAAGCCTACAGGAGAGGAGACTCCATAGTGAGCCTTATGAGACTCATTGGAGCCCTGTTGAGTCTAGAGATGCTCATCAAGTTAACACCACAGGAGCCTTAGGTTCATTTTGGGCCCACACCCCCAAGCCCTAGGAGGTTCATTGGGAGCCAACCCCACATGTGCCTAAGTGGGTATGTTAGTCCCTGATGAGCTCGTTTTTTGCTTGTTAATGAGGGTGGCAAGGCTATTTGGGAAAAGTGGGGATGAGGAAACAATTAATGCAGTGGTGGGGGCCCTGAGAAGCCTACAAAGATTTATGGGAGGTTCCACATTGGGCCTCCCAAGCTCATGAGACAGGAACAGCTACCAACCAGTTGCTCCTAAGAAGCATAGGGGTTGAAGATGTAGCTTGAAGAGGTCCCAAAAGAGCCTCTGGTGGCTGTGGAGGAGGGGTCCATGACTCTCCTAATACACACAGGGAGTAAGGGATCTGAATGAGCCACTAAAAACTTTCAGGGGTTGGAGGTTTAGGACCTGCCTGATGAAGTACGTAAACTTCCTGGTGGGGGAGGGGGAGGGTAAAGTCTGAAACTTGTCAAGGGGATGAAGAGTTCTCAGCCATGTGTGAGTGATCAGGGATTGTAGGAGAGGGATTCTTCACTCTCCGTGGCTCCCTGTATTGATACAAGGTAGCATCAGAAGAGGGAGATTTATTCTCGTCCCATGCCCATTTTGGTGACTCCCAAGCCTCCTGCCAGCTACACCTGCAGGCCTTGGGAGCAGAGTTCCAGATTGACTGACATTACAAAGTCAACAGGAAGTGGAGCCACGCGCTTGTGTGAATGGAGCATTGATCCTAAGAAGCTGAAAAGGCTTGCCAGAGTGAGATTTCCTTTCTGTAGATCTTGGGTGTTCTGCAGCATCAGGACTTCCTTTCCCAGATAGGTGGGTAGACTGTGGCTAGTAGGAGACTTCATGGCTAGCAGAAAAGGAGGTATGCCCAGCAGATCTCCTAATGTCTGCTAGATTGAAGCTCCATTCTTGTATGTCTCCTAGAGTTTACAAGAATAGGGCTCCTCTCCATCAGTCCTTAGGACTTATTTCAAATTTTTTAAAGGAAATTCCTATGTAAAATTTGTTAAGGTGAATCTGAAGCTGCAGATACGTATCTGTTTTTGAGTGCATGTTATCCTTCAAGAATATCAGACTTAAAATGAAAATTCCAAATGTTAGAAACCCTGACATTTCAGACACAGTTTCAATTTCACAAGACACAGAATCACATGAAAACTACTATAATATTAACCCTGCCTCAGTAAAAGCAACAGATACCAAAACTCATACTAGTTCATACAGGGAAAAACCAGCACACCATTATACTAAACAATTATCAGGAAGTAAGTCAAGTGGCTGTAATGCTATAGGAAGAATTAGGATCCCAGTGGAGTTGCTGTAATAATTGTACTTAAAAATACACTGTCTCTCAAATTCACTTTCCATACACACATCCAGAATACCAGCTTTATATATTCTGTCACTGGGCAGGTAGGGAAAACCACTTTTCAAATTCAGAGCAGGCATACGGTCTGCTCCTTTTCATGAGTTAAAAGTTCAAATGCAGAATTATTGTGTATTCTTAATTAACAAATTACATAAAATTAAATGCTGTATTTTCTTATGGTGTCATACATTATTCAAGCCATTTTCAAAACAAGGTTTGCATGCATAAATGCATCGTAAAGTCGTGTCAAGATTGAAAGAATGTCACTGTAATCTTTTTCTCTCAGTACATGTTGGAAACTACTGATGTCCACAGTCATAGGCTATAGACTTCATTCTGCTCGTAATTCCCATCAAAACATAATGGCAAATCACCTTGCAGGTTGGATATTCATAAATAAAAGCTGCACATTTGGTCCATAAATCAATTCAGCATTTTTCTCCATTACTTAAAGATGTCCAACTTAATACACAGACTTTCATAAGCCGATCTGTTAAAAATAACAGTAAGCAATACTTTTTAAGCCAATCTAAGGATTCTATAGTGTCACAACTGGAGTACAGCAGAGTAAAGGGTTGTGGAGATTGTTTTAGTGTGACTGTGAATTGGTTTTGGAGTACAACTTTACTGATGGCTTTCTGACATTTAAATTCTCAAATTCATGAGAAAAATGTCCTTTCAACCTAAACTTCCCCTTAACGGCTAGTTTTATATGGATTTATTCCACATATTGTTCTCTGTCCACAAAACATGCTTTGTAACTCTCTCTCTCTAATTCTGGAGCATAAAGTGTTATGCGTGACATACATGGTACAAATAAAGTTCTGTGTGGTCAAAGATAAACAAGTAAGGCAGTTAGTCCCAGGTTCACAGGGGCATTTTGGGCTCCAAACTTCCACTGATTTCAGTGAAAGTACAGAGCCTAAATACCTTTGTGGATCTGGGCCTTAAATATTGCAAGGAAACAGAGTGAGGGAATACTAGGGGACACTGAATTACATATTTTTTGGGTGTGCCAATCAGTGGGGAATCCTGAACTGAGAAATCTTGTCTACTCAAGTTTATCTAGCAAGGGGGTGTGCTGAAGAGTTGAATTTCAATTTTTAAAACCACTGGATGGCTCCTCACAGTGCCGTTTCTCAGAAGCACTGGGTTTTCTTCACGGTTTCCACCCCTCTGTGCAGCAGTTACAGCAACCCTTCCAATTCTGTTCTTCCTCACTCTATCCATCCTGTGCTTGTGGCAGCTTTAAATGAGCAAGTAATATTTTAATCAGCTGGTTCAGCTGTTTTTCTCTGAAAATATATCAAATTCTACAGTGCAGTAATTAGTAGTATCTATATTCTTACTACCATAATCATGAAGACATGAAGAGATTATATCCTTTAGCAGCTCTGAAATGAAGGGAAAGCAATCTTATTTGCTTCTCATTTCTGAAACTTATCAGTTTCAGAACGTGGCATGTTATCCCAAAATTCATACATTCTGTATGATCAAAGAGCTGGTGGTGATCCCTTAGCATGACACCAAAACAGGGAGAAGGCTGTTGTCTGTAGGAGAGCAATAAAACCTTAAAAAAAAAGGTAAATCAAAGTTAATAAATGTATCTCTTCCACAATGTACCAGCAGAACTAAAATTAATTTGCAAATTTAACGCCATTAATTTGGGCTTGAATAGGGACTGGGAGTGGCTGGCTCATTACAGAAGCAGCTTTGCCTCTCCTGGAATTGACACTTCCTCATCTATTGTTGGGAGTGGACTACATCCACCCTGACTGAATTGGCCCTATCAGCACTGGCTCTGCACTTGTGAGGTAACTCCCTTCTCTTCATGTGACAGTATATTTATGTCTGCATTTGTAACTTTCACTCCATGAATCTGAAGAAGTGAGGTTTTTACCCATGAAAGCTTATGCTCAAATAAATCTGTTAGTCTTTAAGGTGCCACCGTCTCCTTATCCTTTCTTTGTTCACCCTATCAGTTTGTAATTGATCAGGTTTCCACTTCTCCTTCATTTGACTTACAGCATAACCAATGCTTGGTGAAACTTTTTTGGTTCCCTCTATCTAGCATTCCGTTTCTTCTTTCACTTCATTTTTCTCTTGTCTTCTCTGGAGGCAGATCACAGCAATATTAAGCTCCCAAGTGTTGTCTTTAATTTGTTTGGTGGTGTATGTCTGAGCTGAAGAGAAGGGGAAGAAAGTTCAAGGCTG
Organism: Lepidochelys kempii; assembly: GCF_965140285.1. NCBI lineage: Eukaryota > Metazoa > Chordata > Testudines > Cheloniidae > Lepidochelys > Lepidochelys kempii. Next base: position 184,868,429 of record NC_136380.1, read on the forward strand.
ATGTGTAACCTGACAGCCACTTTCCCCCATAATTCCTCCCAGAAACTAGAGTAGTGGCAAAAGGATAACTTGTAATCCGAAGGGCTTTATGACTGTGTCCCTGGATGGGAGAAATTGCCCATTAAACTCCCATTCTGAATCTCAAGTGGCTGAATCAGTTTATCTAAAACCTCACTTAGAATGTACCCCAGGAAATTGTTGTTCCCTGCCATTCATCCTAGAGATTGGTTTTGCTTGGATAGATATCCATCTATCTGTGCAGCTCCATATTCTGAATGATTTTTAGCCACTAGCAACAAGATCTGCTCTGAGCTATCTCCTTCCCCACCAAATACAGAGCACTCCTGTTTGGCTTTTTTATCACTCCAATGGTGAAATGGCTGTATTAGTTCAAAGTGCACTGTGGCACTTTTAGTGCACGGTAGTAGGGTCTGCCTGGCTAGTTATTGTGTGACTGCAGAGACAAACCTCAAGCTATCCAGGTATCTGAAGGGCATGGTATTCTTTATATTTAATATATTATGAATCATCCATCATACTTCATGGATTCTACTCGATGCATGCTTTGAAACCCATGACTTAAGACCCTTTGTTTTTGTATATTTGATGATTTTTGGAGACCTGTTCTAGCTACTGGCACTGGCAAATAATATGACAAATTCCATTGCACATCCTGAACCAAAGATAGCTTTGATCATTTTTAAGATGGATTATTGGAAAATAAATTCTTGTTTGTTTTAGACTTATATATCATTAGTGTCCACTATTTATCTGTGAATTTTGCTTCTTCATTGCCCATGCAGCTTTCTTTTGCCTTTTATATGCATACCTTGACTACTTGCCTGTGACACTTTCCATTTTTGTCTGGATACATTTTTTCTTACTAAATCTGAAACAGACTTGAGTTCTTGGTGTACTTCCTTCTGTTTGTTACATTAAAAAAGAGATGGCCTCAAGCCACAAGGTTCTTGAGCTGGATTCTCCTCTCACTTATAGCAATGTAAATAAGGAGCAACTCCACTGAAGTCAATTGAGTTACACCAGTGTAAAAGCAGTAGCAGTGAGAGGAGAATTAGGCCCTTTGTGTGAGTCTGGACTGCCTCAAAGTTATGAAAACCCTTGATACAAACACCCTACTTAGATAGCTAAGGTCTGTGGCCTCCATTACTGTAGTATCTGAGTGCCTCACAACTCCCCTGTGAAGTAGAGAAATTCTATCATCCCCATTTTTACAGATGAAGAAGTGAGAAATAGAGAAGCTAAGTGATTTGCCAAAAGTCATGCAAGAAGTCTGGGGCAGAGTAGAGATCTGAAGCTTGGTCTCCTGAGTTGCAGGCTAGCGTCCTAACTGCTGGACCATTCTTTCTCTTATTTGTGTCTGTCCCATGTCTAGGTATAATAGTCCAAACATTTGATTTCTTCCATAGAAGAATAGTGAAAGACTGTCATTGTGTAGCACCAAAGGAATGACTAATGTTGTTCACATTTTTTATTGTATTATTCAGCTACATGCCATGAGTAGAACATCACGCTGCAAGAATGCTTTATGTACTCTGTAAGATATATGCTTATTGTGATTTATAAAGAAGGTAAACTACATAAAATCTTAATTACATAATATTCCTTGTTGTTTAAACATAAGTAATTATAAATATTCTGCTTATGAGTTAGATTTTGCTACTGTTCACGTTTCAATTAATGTGAAAAACAGGATCGAATAGGATAAGAATAGAATTTTATTTGACATAGGACCTTTTATATTCAAGGTCTCAAATATCTCAAAATGCTTTATGGAGGATGCTTTTATTAGATGTTGTTGTTATACAGCACTCACATTACTAGGGGGCGTTTCAATGATTGCTTCATAGGTACTTGAGAGTTTGTCTGGTGAGCTAAAAAAGAAGAGCATTTTTAAACAAACCTATGATGCTGAGAACGAGCTACAGAGGGAATTGTCATTTGTCCTCCATTGGTCAATGTATTGTTTTTAAACCACAAAAATTCTATTAGGCTACATTTTAAGAAACTGATTTAAATCCACAAAGGAAAAAAAGAGAGAGTGCAAGTGGATACTTAAGATGACACTTCACAGTTTTGCTAATCCTGCTGTGTCTGTATTTCGGAGATTGGTGACCTACACATCATGTGTGCCTTATCACTAAACCAAGGCCAAACAGCATGGCTTAAGGATGGAGTGCCAGCCCAGATCTTAGCTATCAGTCTGAATATCTTATTGCTTCTTTGGGGCATTATGTCAGATTGTTAATTGCTTTGGGCCTTCTTCTGCCATCTTTATTCATTCTGAGTAGTACCTAACTTGGCAAGAAATTCCAATGAAATCAGTGGGGTTATTGGCAGAGTAATGTATTCATCAAACAAGGGTAACAGAATATGGTCCTTTGGCATAGTCTGTGGATGAAATTGTATATTTAAATATTATGATATCCCTTAAAGATGTGTGATCAAAAATGGCTTTGTATAAAAATTTGAATAAGGGGCGTTAGGGGACGAGAGCTGAGGAAGCTTTGTTCTAAGTCAGCCATAAAAATGTTGGCATATTGTGGGGCCACACGGGTACCCATAGCAGTGCTGCTGATTTGAAGGTATACATTGTCCCCAAATGTAAAATAGTTATGGGTAAGGACAAAGTCACAAAGTTCAGCCACTACACTTTCCACAGTATGCATCCGATGAAGTGAGCTGTAACTCACGAAAGCTCATGCTCAAATAAATTGGTTAGTCTCTAAGGTGCCACAAGTCCTCCTTTTCTTTTTGCGAATACAGACTAACACGGCTGTTACTCTGATAAGTGTCCTTTGCCTCATATAGCCATAATGGTCTCTCAGAAAAATACAATTGAAGATCATTATTTTTAAAACTTACTTTAATTTACTCAGTAAGGGTTCTTTTGGAGCCATTCCAGTCCGAGTCTTTAGAACAGTCTTTATATTAGAAATACTGCTAGACCCCAAACCGTCGCACTGCTAGTGGGTCCCAGTACAATAACCTATTTTCATTTACAAAGGAAAGAATTAGGTCTTGGGGAAATCATTGCTGGAGCAGAGAAAAGGAGAGGCAAATATAAATGGTGCTTTAAGAGATAATAGAGAAAATAATCAATAGGGTTTGCTTGGGTTGGGTGCCTAGATCCCGTACTTTGGTACTAATAGTTCATTACAGTCAAAAAATGGTATTAAAAGAATGCTAGTGGGGGAAAAAATACTATGTGATCGTGTAATCAAAGAGTGTATCCTAATGCAGGGGGTCAAATTAAAGTCTCATGTGCAACCTTAACGCTGGCATTGCCTAACTTTTTAATGTAACTGCCTAGGTTTTTACAAAAGCAAATAAAAAAAAAATACGTGTGGAACTACAGTGACCCCAGTCACTAGCAGGGTAGATATTTTTTGACCCACAGCCCAGACCTTTGCCATTTGAGCTGACAGAATGACTGATAGTAGTAGAAGGCTGTTTATCCTGTGTGGACCAGCCACTTGAGGGGGAAAAGACATACATTACCAGTGGGTTTCACAGCTGTTTGCTGGCAGCAGAGGAATGTAGAGACTCAGGAATCCTGGGTTCAGTTCAATTCTGGAGGGGACTGTTCTGTGGTTGTAAATTCTTCTGCCTCTGTTTATGTCTCTGTTGCCCCCACCCCTTAGGCCTAGCCTCTGTCATCATCCCCTGAACCCCAAAACTCCTCCTCCTGTCCACCCTCCTCATGTTCCAACTTCCCCTTCTGCTCCTGTCACTGTCTGCTCTTCTACTTCTTTACCGCACCTCCAAGCTCCTGACCCTGCTGGTCCATTCCCAACCCCCCCCCCCCCCCAGGTTTTTGCCAGTTCTTACTCTCTGCTCCTGTACTCCCTTCCTCCTGCCTCGAGCTTAGGGTTGCCAGGCGTCCAGCTTTCAACTGAAACACCCAGTCAAAAAGGGACCCTGGTGGCTCCGGTCAGCACAGATGACTGGGTCACTAAAAATCTGGTTGCTCTCAGCGAGGCTGACAGGATACATGCCCAGCTTTGCACGGCTCCCAGGAAGCAGCCACGGCTCCCAGGAAGCAGCAGTCCCTCTGGCTCCTAGGTGAGGAGGAGGAAAGGGTGCTCCACACACTTTCCCCGTCCTGAGCACCGGTTCCGCAGCTCCCATTGGCCAGGAACCATGGCCAACGGATGCTGTGGTGGCCTTGCCTGCGGGTGAGGGCAGCGCATGGAGCCCCCTGGCCACCATTCCACCTAGGAGCCAGATGGACATGTCACCGTTTCTCAGGTGCTGCCTGAGGTTAGTGCTACCCAGAGTCCACACCACAAACTCCCCTGCCTTGCCCCAACCTCCTACCCCAACTCGGTGCCCCCTCCCACATTCTGAACCTCTTGGCCCTAGCTCGGAGCCCCCTCCTGCACCCCAAACCCTCATCCCCAGCCCCATCCCAGAGCCCACACTCCTAGCCAGAGCCCTCACCCCCTCCTACACCCCAAACCCCTGCCCCAGCCTGGAGCCCCTTCCTGCACCTGAAACTCTTGGCCTCTACCTGGAGCCCCCTCCTGCACCCCAAACCCCTCATCCCCAATCCAGAGCCTGCACCCCCAGCTGGAGCCTTCACCCGCTGCCCAACTCCCTGCCCTAGCCCAGTGAAAATGAGCGAGTGAGTGAGGGTGGGGGAGAGGGAAGAGAATGGAGTGAGTGGGGGAAGACCTCAGAGAAGGGGTGGGGCCTCAGGGAAGGGGCAGTGCAGAGGAAGGGGAAGGGTGTTTGGAGCAATTAGAAACTTGGCAACCCTACTCAAGCTCCTGTCTCACTCCTATCCTTCCATCCCATTCTGCACCTATCCCTCCTCTCCAATTCCTACCCCGGCTCCCTCTTTCTGCTTTTCTTTCCCGTCCACCCCCATCACTCCTTACCCCTCTGTATTTGAGTCAGTCTCTTCTGTATTCTCAGTTCTGCCTCTGCTGTGGTACCCAGGCAACGTGGAGTTAAAAAAGAGAAAGAGAAAAAGAGGAAGAGAAAGAAGCCTGTCTCTCTACTTTCAGTTTCTGTGCCTGGCCCGCATCAGCCAGGAGGAACAATTGCAAAAAAAAAAAAAAAAGACCTGTCTGTTCTTCAAGACACAGGATAGACCATGTTCATTCACTCTCTGGAGATGACACTGCACATGCACAGTACAGTCATCACCTAGGAGCTGTGAAAGGATGGAATATGTTCAGTGCAGATGGAATGCTTTGTAGAATTTATTTGCCAAATGCTCTAATAAGTCTCTACTGAGCACATGCAAACTGAGATTTTCAGAGGCATATAACTTGGCCAAATCTGTGTGCTTTTTCACAGGAATAGAAAAAAAGGCACATTCCTGACACCAAGGTGACCACCCAACAACATGCCACATATCAAGACCTTGCTCCAAACCATGTAGATACTAGAACTTCTCAACAAAATGGTAAGAATTTGTTTACATGGGCAGTGCATATTTTCCCTAAGATCATTCTAGGAAACAACTTGTCTGGCCAAACTTTCTCCCCAAAAAATTCATCCTGAGGCAGTCACATGTCATGGAAAACTTCAGACCAAATAGAAAAATTTTGGCAGGGTTGCAATCAACAGAAAACAGGTATTATAATGGAAAGTGAAGGAGTACTTGTGGCACCTTAGAGACTAACCAATTTATTCGAGCATAAGCTTTCATTTGTTAGTCTCTAAGGTGCCACAAGTACTCCTTTTCTTTTTGCGGATACAGACTAACACGGCTGCTACTCTGAAACCTGTCATAATGGAAAGTGTTAGGCAGACTTGGTTACAGATTTCAGAGTAACAGCCGTGTTAGTCTGTATTTGCAAAAAGAAAAGGAGTACTTGTGGCACCTTAGAGACTAACCAATTTATTTGAGCATAAGCTTCCGTGAGCTACAGCTCCGATGAAGTGAGCTGTAGCTCACGAAAGCTTATGCTCAAATAAATTGGTTAGTCTCTAAGGTGCCACAAGTACTCCTTTTCTTTTTGGTTACAGATGTAACTTTCAGTTATGCCTATAATTGAGATGTGGATGGTGAAAATATATTGTTTGCTTAATATAGGGCCAAATGCTGACCTTAGATGCACATGCTGTATCTCCATATCTCCCAGTGAAAAGAGGTGGAATATTTTCTGCTCATCCAAGAGTGGAATTTGGCTGCTAGTGCAATGACAGATTTTGGAGGTAAATGTGTTTATTGGCTATGAGGAAACAGTTGTATGCTCATTATATGAGCATATCAAGGTAAGAATATACATCTACTATAGGTTAGGATGGCAGGACAGAGGATAAATTGAAAATGTAATTATTTTTAATACAGGCAAACAGTACTATTGGGTATTACAATTGTTCTATAACATAGTATTGCAGATTGGAACTTTTAACTTTTTTCCTTGACAGACAGTTACCTTACTGCTTTCTTGAAGTTGTCATTTTCTTTACAGGATGGTTCCTGTGGAAATAATGTGAGATAAGTGAAGTTGAAATGTACAATATGAGTGATGACATTGTAAAGTTAAATTACTTTGCTCTTGGTTTAACAGTTTTAGATATTTTCCTTGTTCGTCAAAAGTTATGAATATACGTTAAAATAATTGAGGCCCAACTGAAGTTCAGGAAACATAACTCAGGACAGCTTTTTGTAGCTATATTTGCACATATGTATCTTATCTATCCTGTGCTTTAAAATAACACAATAATGTGTCCAAGTAAGATCAGCTGGATGCTAAGGGGAATCTGAATGATCTTGTATTCCTAGGAAAACTGTTTTAAAATACTGACACCACATGTATTTATGCTGCATATGCATGTTTATTAGTAGTACAGGATAGCAAAATGAGCAATTTCACTGTATTGTGGCTGAGTAAATAAATGGTGGCTCTTTACTAGTCAGTTGATTTTTGTGGAATTTTAAATTAGTTGCCTGAAAGTGTATTTTTAATGAATCAATTTAAATATATTCCAGCATGCCTATACATCCTATTGTCTTCGAAATTTCAGTTTTTCTAGTTAACCCTTTTGAATGCACTCAACATTTTAAAAACATTTGCTTTCACATACTGTATTAAAGTTGAATCAGTCCACTTTTCTCTAGCAATCAAAGAACCACTGCATTATATTGATCGCTACTGCCAAGTGGTTCTCAGCTCTTAAGATTATTGATAATTTTCTTGGGGATCAGTGATAATTGACACCAGTCTTGTACTCTGACTGTTTGTGTGAGAAAGTTATTTTCTCAGAAACTGTTGCTCCCTGCAAGCACTCCAAGAATAATTATGGCCTCTGAGCTATTCTTCTAATTTCAACCCAAAGTTGCAAGTCAAAGGCTTCTGTCACTGGAGAGTTGTTACACACCATTCAGCTGATGCTTTATTCTTCTAATATATATCCAAATTGATTTTGTTTTGTTGTGCAATAATTCTGTCAGTGCCCTGGCCAGTCATGAAAGATCTGTCTTACATCAAGGAGAAACAACTTTTTAATCCATTAAGGCATGGGCTCTCAACTCTGATGTACCAGGGAGAGAAGAGTCATGGCCCTTCCAGGCACTAAAAAGGAAAAGATCCTCAATGAAATCTTGGCCTCATTGAAATCAATGGTGAAATGCCCATTGACTTTTGTAAGGCCAGGATTTCACACTGCTCTGGGATCTCCTTCAAAAACCTGAAGTGCAGAGAAAAAGAGCATGAGGACTGGCCTGTCAGCAAACCATGAAGAGCCAGTAGCTGTAAAGGCTTTCTTTCTCTTAAATGTGGACCCCATAGGCAGCTACCACCATCTATCATTCCAAGGCCCAAAATCAACCTTGCTGTCTAACTTCAATTCCTAATATTACATGTACTATAAGTAATATTATAAATGCTGTTACATACAGCTTCCATGCAAACCCTTTTGTTGTACTTTTGGTGTCTTTCCTGATGAAAATGAGCAAGAACAAAATAGAACCTGTGAAACTACAGATCGGCATATAGTGGTGAAATGAAATGGAGATTCTTTCCTCTCTTGTGGGTCACCCTTCCTATACTTGGGATGAAGAGAGAATTTCTCCTTGTAGTATATTAGTGATGCTGCATGGTTGTTCTCACGTTCCTTAGGTGAATCCTGTAGGTGTCAAAGCTTATTCTTTTGTGTGGTACTGTAGTTCATTTAGTTTATGGTTCTCTAGAAGACCTAAGCAAATAACTGGTAACAATTTATCTGAATTTAACCTCTTTCTGCTATTGGAACTTTCACAAGGAGATCCTTGAATCTCTTCATTCTTTGAAAGTATTCAATCTACTCTTTTTGCTTTTTATTTATTTAGTTAGTTTTACTCTATGCATTGATTGCAAAAAAGAATTGTCTGTATTTGTAATTTGCCATTCAAATTTTGTAGGTTAGCTGTGACTGGATGAAAGAGCAAGCACTACCAGCACAAATATCTACATATGCAAATCCAAATTTGGTGTTCCTGAAAATTTGCTCATGTGATTTGTAAATTTCCTTTTTCTAAACATAGACACCTGTTTAAAAAAAAACAACAACAAAAAAACCCCAAAAAACCCCATGAATGTTTAGGGGAAGTGAAACTAAAAGCAGTGTAGGCATAGTCAAAGCAAATTCACAACAAAAATTTGAACCGATATTTGTAGAAAATGTTTTGGCTGTCACTATTAATGATGAAGGATACAGTTTTACATGTTTGACACTTCTGAGGGCCAATAGCTGTATGTGGTTTGTTTAAATTATTGTACTTAGTTATTTTACTGCACAACATACTATCACAATGAACGGCCAAACCCTCCAGGCAGTTGACAAATTCACGTACCTCGGCAGTACACTGTCATGTGCAGTTCACATCGATGATGAAACCAATGCCAGAATTGTCGAAGCAAGTGTGGCCTTCGGCAGACTACATGCAAATATGTGGGAGTGCAGAGGCATTAGTCAACAGACAAAACTGAAGGTCTACAAAACCATCATGTGGCCAACTCTGATGTATGCATGAGACACTGGGATATGTATAGACTCCATGTTATGAAGCTGAATCACATGGGCTGTCTGAGGAAACTGATGAGGATAAGATGGCAAGACAAGGTTCCTGATACTGAGATTCTAATATAGGCAGATAGTCCAAGCACCCAGACTCTGTTGATGAAATCACAGATGAGAAGGGCAGGCCATGTCACCAGAATGTCAGATGAGCGACTGCCCAAGAAGATCTTTTATGGTGAGCTAAAGGAGGGAAAGCACTCTCAGGGAGGTCAGAAGAAACATTTCAAGGACAGCCTAAAGTTATCAATACAGTGTTTCAACATTGACCCAGAGTTTTGGCAAGATGTCATTCATGATCATTCTACCTGGTGAAACCTCATCCATACTGGAGCTACAGTCCCTTAGCAGAGCAGAACTGCTGAGGCAGAGCAGAAGCACCAGCATGTGAATCTTGTAACGTGTCCACTGTTAATCAAGTAACCCATAGCGGCATCTCTTGTTCAGTGTGCCATAGATGGTTGAAAGCTCAAATTGGCCTGATTAGTCACGCAAGTGTTCACAGAAACCAAACCAATCAGTGATGTCACAGTTATCTTCAAACTCAAAGGACAAAAAACAACAACAACAATTTAGTCATGTTATTGCTTCAGATTTTCAGATGTGGGATGCTTTTCAGTAGGAGATAGATTGCAGTAGCCCCTTTCTCAAAACGCGAACAGATGATAGCAGTGTGTTAGATTTATGAAGGAGGACAGATGTAAGACATCACATGGGTGCACCTGAATTGCTCTGCCTCTCCAAGGTTTGGTTGAGGGAAAAGGAGGCTGTGATTCCTATCACAATAGGTATAGGCTTTGGAGTCTTCACTCTGATTTAATCCCTTATCACACAGATTAAGAGGTGCCAGGTAACCTTGGATTTGATGAGGTTTTTAAAATACAACAGTGAGTGGCCTTTTAAACCTGAAACACCTCTGTGAGAGTTTTATTACTGCTATCCCAAATGGCACTGGTAGCGACTGTTTTCATATCTACCACTCATTCTAGAATCCTATGCTGTTATTTAATAGCACTGTATGAAAAAGGAAAACTGAATCGGTTTGAGACAGAAAAGCCAGGAAGCATGCAGAGAGAGGAGGTGGTAATGAGAACAAGGCATTGCTGCATATCAGTCAAAAGTGCTCAGTAAAGGAACCAAGCATAAAACATTCACTGAAAAAAGGGAGTACAGTCAGGCGAGTGAACTGCATGGACTGGGAAGACCCATAAAATCAGAGGCATCATACTATTGTAAAAATGCCTCTCTCATTTCAGCATATTTTTTTTCTGCTGCAATGAACCAATTTATGCCTGATTATGTGATTTGCCCCCAACCCCCCCCCCTTTTTTTTTTTGCTTTTACAGTGGAGAATTTAAACCCTACCATAGTACTTATTATTTTGTTCTATGTTCTTTCCCTCTTTCATTTTTTTACAAAGTACTTTTCTACTCATGTTCTCCCCCACAGACATTAAGAAAATGCCAATTTTCTAATATTTTACCTGCTGCAATTGCACGGCCCATTGATGTATGAAACAGTGTAATGTACAAAGATCTGATTTTTTTCACATTTGTAAAGATTTTTTAAAAAAGCCTTTTGATTTTCTCTTTACTGTAAGTGTTAGCTTCTCTATTTGTAATGGCTTCCCTTTTGTAAGACTAGTAGTGCTGTTTATTGAAGCCAAATTCAGAACATGAGCACAGTACATGGCACAGGAAAGCTAAACTTGTATATTAATATTTCTCCCACCTCTCTGTGATGCAGGAGTTTTGTTTTCATAAGCAAAAGATTTTGTCAACAAAAAATACATAAACTTCAGGTTAAAAAGAAATTGACTCAAAAGAGTTTCTCTTTGCTGAAAAGAAGTTGCTTTGTCTTCAGCCCCAGTGGTTTGTCAATGTGCTATATTCCACTTTCATGTCTTTATGCTTATTATAGGATTATTACTCAATAGGTTTTATTGAAATGTTTTGATACAGCACAAAGAGAGACAAAAAGAGTGAATCCTGAGAGAGACAGCATTTTATTTTCTGTATGTTTTGTGTGTGTGGTCGTAACCAAGCAGAAAAATAAACTCCTCCGCCAGACAGTGTAAAAGTAAACCCACAGGAAGGACTTTCAGAGGAAAACAGGACTAATGGTAATTTGAACACAAGCAAACAATCAAAGGCCTCTCTGGTGCAGTATTACCCTAGCAAGGATATTAGTGAAGAAACCTCTTTAAACAAAACAAAACAAAAACTTCTTTTCACAGCAAAATGACGATAAAGATTTCAGAGCATGATAAAAATAGCAAACTAAACATGGTAATTAGACTTTTGCTTGTCAGTGCAGCCTCTGAAGACCTAAAAAGGTTGAGCTAAAATGTTCTAAGAGGGAAATTGCCTGCCAAAACTCAAAATATGATAACTGAATGTTGCTAAAATGTGTTTTGTCTGAGATTTTTTTCCCTTGCCATATCTATCAAAATTGTTATCCTGGAGCCACCTCACTACCATGCCTTGGGTACTGGGAGAGAATGACCCCACTTTTGGAGAGTAGTGGGGTAAGAAAGAGCCATTTATGAATAGAACCCCACAGATCCAGTGGCCTGTGCCTCCCACAGCATGACCTAGTTCCTGCATAGAGCCCACATCTGCATAACCTTCCTCTTTCTGGCCTCCCCTGCAGCTCCCCAGCCTCCCAGCTGGGGTCTCCTGAATTTTGACTTGGCTACTATAGTAGGTGGTGCTGAAGGGAGACTCCCTCCCTTCCTTCTGCTTACCTGCTAGCTAGTCAGAGGCCTTGTTGCTCTTGGCTCCTTCTCTTACCTTAACCTTCTCGTTCGGCTGGAGTACTCGAGTCGGCTAGAGAGTGCTCTGTGATCGAGTTAGTGGGTCTTCACTAGACTCGCTAAATTGACCCCTGCTGCATCGATTGCAGTAGCGCTGATCCCCAGTAAGTGTAGACATGGCCAGAGTGTCAGGTGAATGGTTAAATCATCAACGAGACTTTGGAATGGAATACCAATTGTCTTTTACAATGGAATATCTAAACTGGGCCTGGCCATCTCATTTATTCTGAGATGCTTTTTGCACTTTCTCAACCTCTAGTCTTTTCTGAGGCTATCTGTGTTGCTCTATGCACTGGTCTCTGGGTATAGAGTAGGTTCTGTGTCTAAATTCCTGTAAAAAGTGCTTGTAGCACAATATACTAAAATACTGGAACTACCTCATCAGTGTCCCAGTCTCCTTTTTGTATATAAACCACAAAGGTTTCACTTCAAGGTCCTGATTCTCTACTGTGGTGCACTGATTCAATGCTGGCAGTACTCTATATGCAAATACACCAGTCTAAAACAGGTGGAGTAGAGAATGAGGCCCAAGTCCTTTATTTATTGCTGCTTCCCTTGTGGTTCAAATTTGCCCTCTTCCCCTGCATATGCTTTCCTACCACTTCATTTCCTTTTCCTATTTTCCCCCAGGGACATTCAGCCACGTGGTCCTGTTCTTCTGTTTCCCTTGAATATTTCTTTCCGAAAAGTGTTTGGCAGCACCAATCCCACTGGTGATACCAGTCTTGGAGGGCAGCACCTGTTTCCTCTCCTACTCTTATGATACAGCAGTTCCTAGCAGAGATATGTAGGATTCCTCTCCTGTTTGTTTCAAGTTGCTTTTATGTATCTCATTTCCAATGAAGAGCCTACACTATGTGACAAGCCAGCTCTGAAACTCACAGCAGGTATCCTACAGACAGTATTTCTCAGATCACAGTTTGGAAGTCACTGATTTAATGGCAATAGCCAGAAAAAGAATGTTATAAACAACCTCAAACAGTGAGCCATTAACATTATCTTCAGTGTAAACTAAACTCCATAATTATAAGAATATAATTCACTTCCTATGTTCTTACACTATTCACACTCAGGAAGTTCATTCCTCTTTTAGAGAGAGCACCATTCCTCTTCCCGTCCTCACCATTTTAAGTCTATGGAATATACTGGGTCACACTAGTAGACTACCTTCAAGCAGAATGAACATTTAAAATTTGGCCACTGTACGTTCTTTGAGCAAAATTTCATGAATTTTAAAGGAGGGGATTTCGCAGTTAATCAAAACTGAAAAAAAGAAAATGTGTACTGAAAATCCAGGTATATAGCCAATATCATTCTGTGATTCCTCTTGCTATTACCTTTGCAGTAGTCAGAGATTATTCCATTAAAGAGCAGTTGTGTCTTCTGATTTATTCCACAGTGATATAATAAATCTGAATTCATTATATCATACTATGCTGCCATAGAGAGGAATCAAGATTGTGATGTCACAAACAGCAATGTGCAACAGATTCTGCCCTCGTGTAAATGGGTGCAACTCCACAATAATTTGATTCTATAGCTCTACTGCAAGGTCAAATATGAGTAGATTGGCTATGTTTATACATTTAAATGTTTTTGCTATTAGCAAATATTCTAGAAAAAATGATGAAAAGTATGTGATGGACAAGCTGACTTACATTTATCTACATACTTGAAAATTTTCCACACTAAGAGAGTCCCTGCTTGAAATTTTTAGTATTGAGGGAAAATGAATATTTTGAGCATGGAAACTCCTGAATGCCAGAGTACCATGCTCTGTTATAGCATTTTGAGATGGTCTGTGCATGTCCTTATTCAGGAATCCACTAAACATTGCTGTCCTGACCGCATTAGTATTTATATCTGAAAGTTATGTATGCTGACATTGAAATACTCTGCTCTGTGGTGGATCAGTCTCTGTTTTTTGTCTTGTTTGTTTTAAATACAGAGCAAGGTCACTGCTTAAAATGTATTAGAAATTGTCTGCTGGATGTGGATTCAGTTCCTGTAGTGATGTTATTTAATTATGCTTTTAGAATCGGCTGGGTTTCCTGACTTGTAAACAGAGGATGGGGGTTTCACTGCTGAGGGGTTTATTCCAGCTATATGGATTCATTTGTTTGTCTCTCTGTTTTATCTTTATTTTTATTGTATTGTATTGTATTTATGTGTGCTTTTTTTTTCATTCACTAAATCCATGGCAGTTTTATCCAAGCTATAAGACAGGCATTGCCTGAAAACTGAATAAAAATGAGGGGAATGGTCCAGAATTACATTCCAGCTTCTTTATGAAATCCTTCGGTACTGCTCCCTCTTCTCACTTCGCTGAATTGTCTTCTATCCATCTAGGCATTTTATTGTGATTATTACCATGGCTGGCTCCACTGTAGTTTTTACCAGCACTAACCTCCATCTAAGTATCCCTTCAAGGGGAAGGTGATGATTTACTGCTTGAGTGGAGCTGAAATTCACATTTCAGTGAATTGAGGATCCTTCCAGGGAAGGGGAGCTGCTATCCTTTTGCTCCTGCTAGTGCCTGGGTAAGATGGTGTCCCCCTCCCTTGAAGAGATCCTGCAGTGCAGACTTTGGGGGAAGGGTGCTCATATTGGCTCCCCTGAAGGATTCCTGCTGGTGGTGGTGGGGTATTTCACTGTCTTTTCTCTCACCATCCAAAGTTAGCTGCAGCAATTCTGTACTGTGTCTTTGCACCAGCGTGGTAGCCTATCCCCCAGTCATTTTGGGGCACTGGTATGTGCAGTAGAGTGCACCTGAGAGACGAAGCAACAGCTGTAGGAGGCCTATTTAGTTTTTCAGTGGGGGAGAGAGGAGATCTGAGGGGACTATAAATAAAAAGGGTGCCCAGAGGGGAGGATAAGAAGAGATTAGGAAAGGACAGAAAAAGTTCTCTGTTCCCTCCTGCTTTTTGGTTTTATTGTTAATGGGTTGAGGGGGTTGCGTGTATGTTATGATTTTTTATCTTCCCAAAAGTATCCAGCCCAGGATGAAAACACTTAACACATTTTTCCCTAAAGACCTTGCTCTGGCCTATATTTCCAATCCTCCAAAATCTCAACATAACCACTTTGGCAAAACCAGCTAAAAAGTTTCTCTAGATGGAAAACATCATTGTAAAATAATCTGACTTCAGCTTGGCTTGGCGACAAGTCTTATTGGCATAGAGGGAAAAGGACAAGGTAAAACTTGAAAATTAGCCTGATAGCCCGACCTACCAAGTCTTACACACTCAGATATGAATTTGTACTTCTGAAAACAACACCAGAAAGTGTGGGATAAGGCAACAATATTCATTATAAAGTCAGAGCAGAAGCAGGGTGAAGCTGAAAGGCTTGGATTCTCTCCTGGAAAAAGGGGAGACACTGGGGGACTGGTTCAGGGAAGAGGCAGATCCTACTCTTGGAGAAGGAGAACAGCTCCAGATTTGAGTGCTGTTTTGAACTGTATATAAATAAATTAGACTTCAAAAGGGAATATTTTGAGGACTCTGGATTGGTAGAATTTATTTAAGAAGCCCTGAAGAGGATAAACTGAGGCAGGACCCTGCAGAGCCACCTCAGGCTTCCTCCAGCTGTTGGGAGCTGCTGTGCTCCAGCACCCATGGCCATTAGCATCAGCCATTTCTTTGTTTTTGTTAACATGGGAACCAGTAAACTCATCAGAAGTGACACACTATTCAGTGGCAACCTCATTGCTCCCAGGAGAGTGGGCTAAAGCAAAAGTGAACACTGGAGTTATTGCAATTCCCCTGTGATGAGTTAAAGATAATAGAGCACAAGTTCCTTGTCCAAGAATTATATTCAGCACATCATTTTAATAGTCCCTCATTCATTTAAATATTTAAAGACTCTCTAGCCTTTGAATAAGAAAAATTCTTCAGATAAATGGCAAATAAAAAGAGTTAATGCACTAAATGATTGGGAGCTATGACCTACTAGGCATAACTAGACTTGTGGTTTGATTCCTATAATTGGAATGTCAATTTAGGATACAGCCGTCGTAGTGGGGAGAGAGGAGAAGGGCCAGCAGTATAAGCTGTATGTTAAAAATATTTACAATACCTATGAGAGAGAATATAATGATGAACTGAGTATTGGTTAATTACTAACTGGCAGGAGGTGGGCTGGGGGGGAGAAGGCAAACTCTTGAATTTGTAGTGATCGAATGTTGCATACTTTGCATACTATCCCCGTACATCTGCTGTGTGACAAGTGCAGTTCAATTAGTTATGGATCACCAAAAAGCGTCTTAGCATGTAACAAAATGTGATTGAACTTGCATTTTTCCAAGTTCAGGCATCTGGGGAAACCTAACTGGACACGTAGAGATTCAGTGGGAGGCAACATTAGAAAAACAGTAATGCTGAAAGAGACTGAGGGGATGATATTGGCAGCAAATTAGATATGAATTTGTCATGCAGTGTGGCAGAAAAAGGGCCAATGGGATTTTTAGTGTGTGTGTGTGTGCGTGTGTGAGAGAGAGAGAGAGAGAGAGAAACTCCCTCCCTTTCCCCCACCCAGGGTCCAGTCCCCTGCCCCAATGATTTTTTCATTATTTATCCACAGTTCAACAGCTTCAACAGGAGAGACTGATGGACTCCCTACATCAGACTATCCCATGGCCCAATGGCTACTGCACTCACCTGAGAGGTGGCTGACCCCTGTTCAAATCTGTTTTCCCCATTAGGTGGAGGGAGGATTTCAGCTGGGGTCTCCAAGCGAGTACCTTAACCACTAGGATAAAAGTTATTGGAGAGTGCTTATGTTGTGTATAAGCTTACCTATTGGGCACAAATCCAGTAGGCAGCCTCTGAGCATGCCTATCAGATCAGCTGAGTTAGGAGACTGAATGCCAGTCTTCCCCAAGTTTTGAATTGCTCTGGACCTGAGTGGGGGAGATGGGTGGCCAGATGCCTAGGGGGAGGCAGCAGTTTGCAATGCATGCTCAGAGGTAGACACATGGGCATGTAGGGAACTGTTACTGCAAAGACATGGGTGTTGAGCTAGTTTAGGCACTTACAGGGTTTCAGCAAGAGCTTTGTGCATCACTGTGGTCCCAAAACTGGACCTCAGTGCCTGAAACACACACTGAAGTGCCTAACTCCTTTTGAGCATTCAGGCCTATGTGCTTTCTGTGAGGTACTGAATGCTCCCAACTCGCATTGATTTGGAAGTGAGGCACTCAACACTTGACCCTTAGAGTGCTGTGTACATCTCTGGATACCTCATTACATGAATGATGTAGACATGTTGGAGGGGAATTCAAAGAAAAGCAACACCTTTATTGCTGAAGGGAGTGACTTCTCAGGAAAGATTTCAGTGATTTTAATAATTTCTGTGTCTTAAGGGACACTGTGGGAATCTTCCTACCAGCAGGTGATGACAGGAAATGAAAGGCATTTTTTTTATATCGACCACAATCAAAGAATTGAGGAAAAAACACTTATGTCCTTTCTCCAGTGGGTGGAACAACCTCTCCGGCTGAGCTCAGCTTTTATCTGTTTTGCTTTCAGTTTATTTTAAAACTTTCTTCTTACCCTATTTTAAATTGGCAGGTTTACGTGTGTATATTTTTCCCTGTGGAGATTGTTTATTATTTTTCAGTGACTGAGGGGTGATGGGATAGCCAAGTAGAAATATTTGAAGTACATAATTATCAAGAAAGGAATTGTGGCCCTGGGGTTTATAACTAGGGGTAATGAAATGAAAGTGGGCAACAGAGAATGTAGGCTTGAATATCAGAAGACATAGCATCTCTTCATCTTTCTGTTCTCTACCTGAGAAAGATATTTGGTTATTGAGCCCCAATTTTGTCAAACTGCCTGACATCATCTTTTGCTGTTTGCTGAAACAGTGAGCTAGTTATGTTGGAGTTTTTAACATTATGGTGTATGTCCATTTTGAAATGAAATTTCTATTTGTATGCTTCACAACCCTTAAAATAATCTGCTTAGAATGTCAGGAGAGGTTAATTGAGACCTCATGTGGCAATACTATTATTGTAATTAGGGCTTGGAGAAATCTGATATTAATTCTGGGACAATCCAGTAGGATTTTTTCCCCTCAGGTTTTATTATGGCATTGAAAAGTAGTTAGAGGTTAAAATTCAAGCTATGTTTGTCTTAAAATCCATAACATTTTAATATTTTTTCTTTGAAGTATGATGATGCTAAACTATTTTAGTGTTCTATTTTAATTTTTATTCTCACAACAAAATAAATTTGCACCCTCTCTTTGCCCCTCTCTTGTTTTGGTAGCTGGAATAGGGTGACTTAGGGATTGATTGATTGATTTGTATTCCCTCTTGGGCAAGGAAAGGAAGGCATATGGCTGGGATCAGTTTAGGGTACCCTCCTAGGCTGTTCCCTAGCAGAGTGTCTGGAGTTAAATAGTTACCTTCTGTGGGAGTTTCAATAACCATTGTTCTTTACCTACAAATGAGGCTGATTAGCAATTTTCTATTCTATGTTCCCTTTCTGTGTTCTGCATAGGGGAAAGCTTGGTGACCTCCAAGATGGAAAGGAGTGCGTGTCCACGGAAGAGTGAAACAAGCACAACGAGGATTCTCCCTGGCTTGTAAAGGACAGTCTTATCAGCAAGAGCTCCAGGTGGGTGAGACAATATCTTTTATTGGACCAACTTCTGTTGTGAGAGAGACAAGCGTTCAAGCTAACCCATCCCACCACTGGTGGTGCCGCAGCTACATTCTGTTTAGCATGCTAGCTCAGTTAGAACTAACACAGATATGTTGTCTTGTGCTGGGAATTACACCCATAGCTTGAAGTGTAGACATACCCTCATTTGGATTTCTTCAGGATTTCTTATGGAGTCAGTTGCTACTAATCATGTGTAAATGTTGCATAATTGAACCCATAGTTATAAAAAGCCTGGGAAGGAGTTGTGAGATTTGTAAACTTAGCTGAAAAATGTATTCATGCCTGTAAAATGTAAGTGCCATCCCCACGCGTCCCCTGCCAGCCAAGTGTGGTGTTGCAAATGTGCCCCACCTTCATTCTCTCCACTCCCTCATATGGGGCATCTATGAGATTGCTTTCAAGGATCCGGGCAAGAGGAAGCCAAAAACACACTAAGAAAATAAAGCATGTCCCCTTCATTAAAGTCTCAGAAAAGGAGCAGTTGTTATAACAGTCCATAAGGCCCTCCCTTCAGAATCCTCATTGAAAGCTCCCACACATCAAGTTGTCAAATTAGAGTCTCAGTCTGGTCAGGCTAGTTTCCTGGAACCTGAGAGACCGACCACCACCAACTGCAGCCTGCATGGCTTCTAGCCTTTTCTCTCTTGCCTCTTCCTCCTTAGTAGCATCCTCTGACTGGGCTTGCAGCCTCTCTAATTCCCCTTCCCAGCCATCTAATTCTCCCAGTCTCTTAATTCTTCTCAGTGGATCTAATAATCCCAAATACCTACCACTTTCTCAGCTGCATCTGATTAATGAGAGTTGGCCCCCAGTCTGCTGTCCCTAAAAAGGAAGGCCAGCCTGTTACAATGCCCAGGCCATGTTATGTTCTTTTATTTTTACCCAATAATAACAAAACATTGAGTTTCTTCCTCTCAATGGCCCCATTAAAAATGGGAAATCTTATTGCCAAGTCCTGTGAGTGTGAAAGTTACAAATGAGTTGAAACAGGGTAATTATGAGCATCACAACTAATGGTTTGATCCTGTATGCGGGGTGAGGTGGAGAGGTAGACCCATAATTGGGTGGCTGAGGTATTCAGCTTGGTATGGAGCTATTAACTATCTTGTGAGGTTGGCGAGGGAGCCATGTGCCTCCAGAAAATGACGTTTAGTGCTCCTCAGGTCAATAGTGTAAATGAGGGCTCGGCACCAATGCATCCAGTATGATCCAGCTTAGGTTCTGCGTGCCTGTGGAGAAGGAGTGCAGACCCAAGTGCCAGCTCACTGGGCAAGGTATATTGCGCAGGTCTGTGCACCACTAGGCCTATTTTATCTAATCTAATGAAGGTATTTCTATGTAAGCATGCAATAGCATCCACCCCTCACAAGTGCATAAAACATTTACTGGGACAAATCCCCAAAAAGCTGAAATATTGATCTGTACACTAATGGTTATTTAGGACTAGGTGTACTTTCATTGTGATTTGTGTATGATTTTTCTATAATAAGCTGTTTAACTCGGTGGACCTCCTTTTTGGCTGCCTGCCTTTGCCTTTGTACTATGTGACAACTCAGCATCTGAGCTTGGTGGAAGAATATTAAGTTCTCTCTCAAGTGACACTGAAATTGTTTTGGTATGACAAAGACATTTTAAGAGCATCATAATGGCCTGCATGAAAGGAGGTTTTGACTTTAGCATCAGGCCATTGGTTACAAAGATGCATATTGTAAAATCACATTTTCCTGGCAACTGAATGGGGTCTTCACAAACATATCTTAGCAGCAATCATTCTATCTCTGTAAACTCAGAACATAATTAAAGGACTATCTTTTGCTTTGCATTCACATTACTTGCCATCATACTGCATTAACTTCTAATATGATTACACTAATTCCATAATGCAGTACTTAGTAACCTTTTAACAAACTTACACATCTTGTCCATTACCAAATATTTTTCAAAGTAAAATAAAATAAAAAATTGAAAAATTATATACTTCAGTTTTTAGTACAGAGCTCAGCAAATGTATTTGCTCCATCTTACGGGCTCCATCTTACGAAGAGAGGGAAGAGCATCTTTGCCAGCAGGCTGGCTAACCTAGTGAGGAGGGCTTTAAACTAGGTTCACCGGGGGAAGGAGACCAAAGCCCTGAGGTAAGTGGGAAAGCGGGATACCGGGAGGAAGCACAGGCAGGAATGTCTGTGAGGGGAGGGCTCCTGCCTCATACTAGCAATGAGGGGCGATCAACAGGTTATCTCAAGTGCTTATATACAAATGCACAAAGCCTTGGAAACAAGCAGGGAGAACTGGAGGTCCTGGTGATGTCAAGGAACTATGACGTGATCGGAATAACAGAGACTTGGTGGGATAACTCATATGACTGGAGTACTGTCATGGATGGTTATAAACTGTTCAGGAAGGACAGGCAGGGCAGAAAAGGTGGGGGAGTAGCACTGTATGTAAGGGAGCAGTATGACTGCTCAGAGCTCCGGTACGAAACTGCAGAAAAACCTGAGTGTCTCTGGATTAAGTTTAGAAGTGTGTGCAACAAGAGTGATGTAGTGGTGGGAGTCTGCTATAGACCACCGGACCAGGGGGATGAGGTGGATGAGGCTTTCTTCCGGCAGCTCACGGAAGCTACTAGATCGCATGCCCTGATTCTCATGGGTGACTTTAATTTTCCTGATATCTGCTGGGAGAGCAATACAGCGGTGCATAGACAATCCAGGAAGTTTTTGGAAAGCGTAGGGGACAATTTCCTGGCGCAAGTGCTAGAGGAGCCAACTAGGGGGGGTGCTTTTCTTGACCTGCTGCTCACAAACCGGGTAGAATTAGTGGGGGAAGCAAAAGTGGATGGGAATCTGGGAGGCAGTGACCATGAGTTGGTTGAGTTCAGGATCCTGACGCAGGGAACAAAGGTAAGCAGCAGGATACGGACCCTGGACTTCAGGAAAGCAGACTTCGACTCCCTCAGGGAACGGATGGCCAGGATCCCCTGGGGGACTAACTTGAAGGGGAAAGGAGTCCAGGAGAGCTGGCTGTATTTCAAGGAATCCCTGTTGAGGTTACAGGGACAAACCATCCCGATGAGTCGAAAGAATAGTAAATATGGCAGGCGACCAACTTGGCTTAATGGTGAAATCCTAGCGGATCTTAAACATAAAAAAGAAGCTTACAAGAAGTGGAAGGTTGGACATATGACCAGGGAAGAGTATAAAAATATTGCTCGGGCATGTAGGAATGTTATCAGGAGGGCCAAATCGCACCTGGAGCTGCAGCTAGCCAGAGATGTCAAGAGTAACAAGAAGGGTTTCTTCAGGTATGTTGGCAACAAGAAGAAAGCCAAGGAATGTGTGGGCCCCTTACTGAATGAGGGAGGCAACCTAGTGACAGAGGATGTGGAAAAAGCTAATGTACTCAATGCTTTTTTTGCCTCTGTTTTCACTAACAAGGTCAGCTCCCAGACTGCTGCGCTGGGCATCACAAAATGCGGAAGAGATGGCCAGCCCTCTGTGGAGATAGAGGCGGTTAGGGACTATTTAGAAAAGCTGGACGTGCACAAGTCCATGGGGCCGGACGAGTTGCATCCGAGAGTGCTGAAGGAATTGGCGGCTGTGATTGCAGAGCCACTGGCCATTATCTTTGAAAACTCGTGGCGAACCGGGGAAGTCCCGGATGACTGGAAAAAGGCTAATGTAGTGCCAATCTTTAAAAAAGGGAAGAAGGAAGATCCTGGGAACTACAGGCCAGTCAGCCTCACCTCAGTCCCTGGAAAAATCATGGAGCAGGTCCTCAAAGAATCAATCCTGAAGCACTTGCATGAGAGGAAAGTGATCAGGAACAGCCAGCATGGATTCACCAAGGGAAGGTCATGCCTGACTAATCTAATCGCCTTTTATGATGAGATTACTGGTTCTGTGGATGAAGGGAAAGCAGTGGATGTATTGTTTCTTGACTTTAGCAAAGCTTTTGACACGGTCTCCCATAGTATTCTTGTCAGCAAGTTAAGGAAGTATGGGCTGGATGAATGCACTATAAGGTGGGTAGAAAGCTGGCTAAATTGTCGGGCTCAACGGGTAGTGATCAATGGCTCCATGTCTAGTTGGCAGCCGGTATCAAGTGGAGTGCCCCAAGGGTCGGTCCTGGGGCCGGTTTTATTCAATATCTTCATAAATGATCTGGAGGATGGTGTGGATTGCACTCTCAGCAAATTTGCGGATGATACTAAACTGGGAGGAGTGGTAGATACGCTGGAGGGGAGGGATAGGATACAGAAGGACCTAGACCAATTGGAAGATTGGGCCAAGAGGAATCTGATGAGGTTCAATAAGGATAAGTGCAGGGTCCTGCACTTAGGACGGAAGAACCCAATGCACAGCTACAGACTAGGGACCGAATGGCTAGGCAGCAGTTCTGCAGAAAAGGACCTAGGGGTGACAGTGGACGAGAAGCTGGATATGAGTCAGCAGTGTGCCCTTGTTGCCAAGAAGGCCAATGGCATTTTGGGATGTATAAGTAGGGGCATAGCGAGCAGATCGAGGGACGTGATCGTTCCCCTCTATTCGACATTGGTGAGGCCTCATCTGGAGTACTGTGTCCAGTTTTGGGCCCCACACTTCAAGAAGGATGTGGATAAATTGGAGAGAGTCCAGCGAAGGGCAACAAAAATTATTAGGGGACTGGAACACATGAGTTATGAGGAGAGGCTGAGGGAGCTGGGATTGTTTAGCCTGCAGAAGAGAAGAATGAGGGGGGATTTGATAGCTGCTTTCAACTACCTGAAAGGGGGTTCCAAAGAGGATGGCTCTAGACTGTTCTCAATGGTAGCAGATGACAGAACGAGGAGTAATGGTCTCAAGTTGCAGTGGGGGAGGTTTAGATTGGATATTAGGAAAAACTTTTTCACTAAGAGGGTGGTGAAACACTGGAATGCGTTACCTAGGGAGGTGGTAGAATCTCCTTCCTTAGAGGTTTTTAAGGTCAGGCTTGACAAAGCCCTGGCTGGGATGATTTAACTGGGAATTGGTCCTGCTTTGAGCAGGGGGTTGGACTAGATGACCTTCTGGGGTCCCTTCCAACCCTGATATTCTATGATTCTATGATTCTATGATTTAAATCTCAATTCAAAGTGTAGGTTTCAGGGGGTAGCCATGTTAGTCTGTATCAGCAAAAACAACGAGGAGTCCTTGTGGCACCTTAGAGACTAACGCAAGGGTGGGTAACTTTTTGGCCCGAGGGCCACATCTGGGTGGGGAAATTGCATGCAGGGCCATGAATGTAGGGCTTCGGCAGGGGGTTGGGGTGCGGGAGGGAGTGAGGGGTGTGGGAAGGGATGCGGTGTGCAGGAAGGGGCTATGGGCAAGGGGTTGGAGCAGAGAAGGGGTGAGGGGTATATGAGGGGGCTCAAGGCAGGGAGTTGGGGTGCAGGAGGGGTGAATGATGCGGCAGGGAGTTGGGGTGCAGGAGGGAGTGCAGGGTGCATCAGGGGGTTGGGGTGTGGCGGGGGGGTTGGGCCAGGGGGTTGGGGTGCAGGGTGCAGGAGGGGTTCGGGTGGAGGCTCTGGCCTGGCACCACTTACTTGGAGCAGCTCCGGGGCGGCAGCGGGGCCAGGGAAAGCTCCCCAGCCCCACGCCACTCTGGAAAGCGGCCAGCACCACGTCCCTGCAGGCTGTAGCCTCTTGGGGGGGGGGGGCAAGAGGGCTCCACAAGCCTGTGGGTACCTCCCCCGAAGCTCCCATTGGCCATGGTTCCCCATTCTCAGCCAATGGGAGCTTTGGGGGAGGTACCCGCAGGCAAGGGCAGCGCACTCAGCCCTCTTCCCTGCCCCTCCTCCCCCCCCCCCGGGCTGCAGGGACATGGTGCTGGCCGCTTCCCAGAGTGGCATGGGGCCTGCGGCACCAAGGGGGTGGCAATCCCACGGGCCGGATCCAAAGCCCTGAGGGACCAGATCTGGTCTGTGGGCCATAGTTTGCCCACCCCTGGACTAACAAATTTATTTGGGCATAATATTTCATGGGCTATAACCCACTTTACCAGATGCATGGAGTGAAAAATACAGTCAGTGGGTATAAATATATAGCCCATGAAAAGATGGGAGTTGCCTTACCAAGTGGGGAGTCAGTGCTAACGAGGCCAACACAATCTGGGTGGATGTGGCCCATTCCCAACAGCTGACAAGAAGGTGTGAGTATCAACAGAGAGAAAATTACTTTTTGTAGTGACCCAGCCACTCCCAGTCTTTATTCAGGCCTAATTTGATGGTGTCAAGTTTGCAAATTAATTCCAGCTTTGCAGTCTCTTGTTGAAGTCTGTTTTTGAAGTTTTTTTTTTTTGAAGAATGGCCACTTTTAAGTTATTGAGTGTCCAGAAACTGCAGAACCTGCCTATTGTATTTTTCACTCCATGCATCTGATTAAGTGGGTTCTAGCCCGCAAAAGCTTATGCCCAAATAAATTTGTTAGTCTCTAAGGTGCCACAAGGACTCCTCGTTGTTTTAGTTTGAAGTATAGTGATTCTTGCCTATAAATCAACTGTAGTTTTAATAAAACTAAAAAAAAATAGCATCAATGTCCAATTTCTACTCCATTCAATATGAAACAATCAGTAATTAAATTCTGAATCATCAGGTGTATGTTTGGCTGGGTAACTCAGTATGCACTACATTTGCATTACATGCCTAAATTTCAAAGACATAGTTCCAAAATTTTACTCCTAGACTCCTAAGTCAGTGGTTCCCAATCAGGGATATCCAAGGGGTAGGGGCCGACTTTAGGCACCAGCAAAGCAAGCACATGCTTGGGGCTGCACAATTCCAGGGCGGCCTTCTGGCCACCCCACCCCACCCTTTTTTTTTTTTTTTTTTTTGCTTGGGCAGCTGCACTCTTGGAGCTTGGGGTGGCAAAAAACATAGAGATCGCCCTGCCCAGGGTGGACTCAGAGGTCTTCCAGGGGTACATCAACCCCTCTAGGTAATTGCCTAGTTTTATAACAAGCTACATGAAAAGCACTAGCGAAATCAGTACAAATTAAAATTTCATATAATGACTTGTTCATATTGCTTTATATATTATACACTGAAATGTAAGTACAATATTTATGTTCCAATTGATTTATTTTATAATTCTATGATCAAAATGAGAAAGTTGCAATTTTTCAGTAATAGTCGCTGTGACACTTTTGTATTTTTAGGTCTGAATTTGTAAGCAACTAGTTTTTAAGTGGACGGGGGGAAACTTGGGAGTACGCAAGACAAATCAGACTCCTGAAAGGGGTACAGTAGTCTGGAAAGGTTGAGAGCCACTGTCCTAAGTTACTTCAAAATTTTACCCTTCATGTATAACACTTGCATATATTTGTGATAAATTACATCATGGACCTAATCATTCTTGAGACCAATAAAAGCAGACTTTTGCCTCTGTGCAGAGTCAATGGTCTCTATTCAAAGTATTTGCCTTTGTGGATCCCTTTGCAGGACTAGGGCCAATATTAATTGTATAGAGCAGACTCACATAATATTAATTTAAGTTTTGCTCTGGTGGACAATTCAGTAGCGTCCCCTCTTTTCATAGTCTTACTCCCTTGCATATCCATAAGTGCATTTAGCATAGGGAAGACAGCGACACAGCACTTTATTTTACAATGATCAAATAATCATTCTCTTGTCAGAGAGCAGGTAAAGTTGTTTCTATTTATGTATCTAGTACCTGAAATTACAATGGAAGAACATTATGACCATCTTAAACAACGTAGTAAGGACTGTGTTTTGTAAATTCTATGGATATTCCATGCATCCCACAAAGTGGGTATTCACCCACGAAAGCTTATGCTCCAATACGTCTGTTAGCCTATAAGGTGCCACAGGACTCTTTGCCGCTCTTATGGATATGTTTGTTTTTTAAAATATTACATTAGAGAAATCTTTTACTTTAGATTTGATGTCATAAAGTACTGTGTATTTTGCACTGCCATCTCTTTCTCTACTAACTGTCATATTTTAACCCTTCCATAGGCCATCACTATTCCAACAAAGAATGTGCCATGTTGCACTCCTTCACGAATACATGGGTCAGACTTAATGGTGTGAAGGTTTTTTGTTTTTCTTTGAGAAGTATAGAGATATAATGAGTCTTTTCAAAAATGTTCCATTGCTTTTTTGAATAGTACTGAACACTGCAGTGGCCCAGCAGTACATAAGGAAGAGGATGTTTTGGCTAACCGTGTCACAGAAGTCACTTGTTTTATGGATACTTAGTTTTTGCTAAAGCCCGGGGCTCATGCTAAACACTATACAAACATATAACTGAGACCTTTCCTTCCTTGGAGAACGTACTTACTAAGCTCCAAATTCTTTTATTTAAAGACCTTGCTCATTCTCCTATACTCCACTACACTGGATATATAGAGATTCTGATTTGTTAACATTTAAGTAATCCTCTTTAGTAGCAGGTTGGCCAGGGTAGCAAAGTACCAGGAGTTTAAGGATAAAACCTCTAGAAGTTTTGTCATGGAAGTCACAGCCACGGCACAGGAAGAGCCTTAATTATCACTCCCTGGTGAACTACAGTCTTTGTGCATTTAAAATTATAATACACAAGTGAGAAATACTCCATAAAGGCTATTTAAAAGGGAAGAAAGTAGTTTGTCAATGGAAATCCACTTTTAGTGCTAGCTCTGTTGCAGAGTGAAATAATCCGGCAAAAAAGGAACCAGCTCCATTGACTTCAGTGCACCATCTCAGGATCTGGCGCAAGAACATTAGTTTGCACGAAGGAATAATCCTTGTCATTGACTTAGTTCATTTCAGTAGGTTATCATTAAAAAAAGTGAGGCTAGATTATCCCCACAGGTGTACACAAAGAAGAGACTATTCACAAATAAATCTCCCCTTGCTTGTATGAAAAGGCAAATGCAACTAGAGCACCATCTTTCCTCCTTGTTTCTCTGTAGCTGCATCTTCATCGGTGCTTCACTGTGATAGTGGGAGTGGCCCTGCACTGTTTAAATGCCCTTGTTCCCTGTTCTGTTGTGGCTCGGGCCCAGCCAATGGCAGTACGGCTCTGTTTGGAGCAATTTCAGTAGTGGGGCATGAAGAGGTATTTTGAAGGGCAGCCATCCATAAGGATGACTGCAGCCTCTACAGATATGGAGGTCTCTCTCTCCAAGTGGATTTTCAAGATCCTTCTAATTCATTCCTCCACCAGAGGACAACTTGTATTTCTTCTGTCCTTCTGCCCCCGCACCATGGTTTTGTTGCAGGAGGGACTGATTTGACAGTAAGTTATTAAACCAGACACCACATACATTAGGAATTCCCACTGAATAAACAATGTCCTTGCTAATTAATTTATTTGAGTTTGATTCTCTCCACAGTTCCATCACTGTCACTTGTGATTATTAGAACAGAAAGCCCCATATCTTTGTCAGATGGTCATCTCCTGTGTACTTCATCTCTGTAATGAAAATGAGAGATGTTCATTAGGAAAGCTCATGAGAAACAGCAGAATTGCATCGTCCTTAATACAACACTAACCAGAGCTTACAGGTGCAGTATCAACAAACATGCTAGTCTCCTAGTAAAAACTGACGATAACCAATAACTTGTGTAAAAATATTGTTTTGATTATCGAATTTATGAAATTCTGTGTTTCCTTTCTGGTTTGCAAAACGTATGGCAGTTTTGCTATAGCTTATTGGGCTTGATGTTTCATAATAAATAAGGATTTCATTAGAAGAAATAGGCCACCAAATTTTCCAGTCCATCAAACTCATCCTGCACTGCTCAAGTAGTGCAAAGTGGACTTAAACTGTCCACAAATGCCTAGCAGAATATTCCCCTTGCATAGGGAAGTTCCCTGCTAACAGAAAGTTGGTGGAGACCGTTTCTACACCAGGCACCCTCCATCCCTGGTGTAAGTGGTGGGGAAGGGACTTATAAGGAGTCCCTTATAAGGAGCTTTGTTCCTCCAGTAGTGCCAGATCACTGAGAGAACTTACACCAGCGGCATAAGGAACAACACCTAACATACACCGTGGCCGGGTGGTCTAGAATCATGGAGCCGCAACTAGCTCCCCATATCCCTGTGTGTGTGTGTGTGTGTGTGTGCTGAATGGAGATTCCCACCCAAGATCTTCACTCTGAGGGAAGCAGCAAAGAGTCCTGTGGCACCTTATAGACTAACAGACGTACTGGAGCTTTCATGGGTGAATACCCACTTTGTCGGATGCAGCAATGAAGTGGGTATTCACCCATGAAAGCTTATGCTCCAATACATCTGTTAGTCTATAAGGTGCCACAGGACACTTTGCTGTTTTTACAGATCCAGACTAACACGGCTACCCCTCTGATACTCTGAGGGAAGATACATTAAATAGGATACTTAGAAAAACTTGTATTGGTTTGTTTCCCCACTGTGATCACTGATAGCAAATGTCACTGAGTAGGTTTTCAGTAACTACAAGAAATATGGAGGGAGCTGGCCTAGTAGCTGTTCCAAACATTGCTACCGAGTCTCAACCAGGTGAAGGAAATAATAATAAACATTTATCAAAGAGTTTAGATTGCTAGAGAATAGTCACCCCAGCTCCTAATGGGAACTTAAATTTTTTAGAACAATCTATAGATGCTATCTTGTGGCTGTCAAAGGGAAATTACTTTCCCAGAAGTGAACCAGGAGCTCTGGTAGGAGATGCAGAGTGGGAAAGTGTCCTGAATCCAAGAATGCATCAATGGTACAAAGTCATTTCTCATTTTCATTTAAAAAGCAAACCACCCAACCCAAAAATTATGCAGTGAGAAAAGATTTGACATTATTCTTTAAGATAACATGAAAACTCTGTCAGTTCTAAACTCAAACATTCTTATTCTACCCAAAAGTAATTTGCTCTCCATGCATGAGTAAACACTGTTTTGTTTTGTGCAACTCCAGCAGTATGTATTTTGCTCCCTACTCAACAGAAAGTCAGTGTGAAACCAAATATATAAATTACTTTTGGCTCTGCATGGTACTATGTTCCTGACCTACAGTTTCAAAGTTTGAGAAAGAAGTCTCTTCATTATACATCATTTTAGTACATTTTCCAGAACTACATCTGGGCTGAGGACTTTAAAAATGATCAATAAACTGAAGAGGGGGGCAACAATAGTCACAATAAAAGGTTTAGAAAAAACCTCCCTGACACGAAGGGAGATTGAGCAAACTGAATATATACTAAGCTGAGAGAAAAATATGAGAAAACAGCAACATTCTTTCTAAATTTCTACATGTAATAAACAAAGATACTAAAAGGGTGGGGTTTTTTTTCAGTAGTCTGTCCAGGCACAAGAATAAATAATGTCCGAAAGTTAAGAAAGTAAAAATGTAGGCTGACATGTAGCAGGTGTTTTGTAACACGGGGATCAGGGCGAACTCAGGTATTCAAGGCAAAGCTACAAAGAAAACTAATGGGGATTCTGTACAAATCTATACATACTGCTGTGTCTGATGTGCAAGTTACATGTGCTAAATTCTTGAGGAGGGTCTTTCCACATTTGATATCTATTAATCTAAAAAGGTAAGTGACTTTTTCCTTACTCCCTAATAAGGTTAGGCTGCGTTAATAACACTGACCTTAAGTGTAGTACATGATCTAAAATACCATCCAGAATTGAAAAAATGTTGGTAGCTAGTGCATTCGGGCCTTGAGCAGCAAGCACCATCCAGAATTTGGTGGATGGAAGTGAAGGGGAGGATTGTTATGAATATAAGAGCCAAATGCCAACATATAAAGGGCTCCAGAAGCAACTTGAAGAGTGTCACACTGTAGAGGCAAAGAGAAGACTGTGTTAAATTGATGGCCAGAGCTTGAATCTACTTATTTAAGAACTGCTTGTAGAGTATTATCATTGAATTTCATGCACCTTTTAATACAATATCAATAGGGAAGACTGTCTCTCACAAGCAACGGTGCACTCCTTGAAGCCAGTCTCCCCAGCGACTTCACTGTCAGCACTAGATTTGCTGTCCTTTTGCTCCTAGAATACAAAAAGAGTGGGATTGCACCCAAACCTTGACACTGGGAAAAGGGATAAATCTCCTTATTCTTTCTTCCTCCTCACAGCTTGTGCATCAACATTAGGCTGGACACAATCTAGCCCTGAGTCATCCACTGTACCGACTAGGTCATCTTCCAGTACTTGTGGCTGTTTTCTTATGAAAAAAAGTTATTAAAGCCATACATGCTGTGAAACCTATGAACCAAATTAAGCTTTTTACATCAGCTATCGCATCTTAGAAATTAAAAATGGCAGATGCTGCTGCAGAATTAGGGAAAAATGGTTTTGTTTCATTATCCTACTTCAGCTTGATAGCTACAGCATTAGCTGAAAAGTTCAGTGCTTCAGCAAATAGATTCCTGTAATTAGTGTTCATGGTATTGTAACGCTAGCACCCAGGTTCTTGCACCTATGATTTGCTCATATGTTAGAAATACCCATTTTTTTACAGACATCAGCCATATTCAGTACTAAACTTTGCCTCATTTACTGTCTAATAAATTTACTCATTTACTGTTTTGAGTGATGTAGGAATCCTGCACAATTACTCCAACAGGGCCAGCGGTAATTTCTGAAGTACTTAGCCAAGAAAGGTTTCAGAGTAACAGCCGTGTTAGTCTGTATTCGTAAAAAGAAAAGGAGTACTTGTGGCACCTTAGAGACTAACCAATTTATTTGAGCATGAGCTTTCGTGAGCTACAGCTCACTTCATCGGGTGCATACTGTGGAAAATACACAAGATGTTCTTATACGTACAAACCATGAAAAAATGGGTGTTTACCACTACAAAAGGTTTTCTGTCCCCCCACCCCACTCTCCTGCTGGTAATAGCTTATCTAAAGTGATCACTCTCCTTACAATATGTATGATAATCAAGGTGGGCCATTTCCAGCACAAATCCAGGGTTTAACAAGAACATCTGAGGAATTGGTGGGTGGGAAGGGCGAGGGGGTGTGTATAGGTAGGAAAAAACAAGGGGAAATAGGTTACCTTGCATAATGACTTAGCGACTCCCAGTCTCTATTCAAGCCTAAGTTAATTGTATCCACACTATCAGAGGCTTGTTCACCTGCACATCTACCAATGTAATATATGCCATCATGTGCCAGCAATGCCCCTCTGCCATGTACATTGGTCAAACTGGACAGTCTCTACGTAAAAGAATAAATGGACACAAATCAGATGTCAAGAATTATAACATTCATAAACCAGTCAGAGAACACTTCAATCTCTCTGGTCACGCGATTACAGACATGAAAGTTGCGATATTACAACAGAAAAACTTCAAAACCAGACTCCAGCGAGACTGTTGAATTGGAATTCATTTGCAAATTGGATACAATTAACTTAGGCTTGAATGGAGACTGGGAGTGGCTAAGTCATTATGCAAGGTAACCTATTTCCCCTTGTTTTTTCCTACCTACACACCACCCCTTGGCCAACCCTCCCGTTCCTCAGACATTCTTGTTAAACCCTGGATTTGTGCTGGAAATGGCCCACCTTGATTATCATACACATTGTAAGGACAGTGATCACTTTAGATAAGCTATTACCAGCAGGAGAGTGGGGTGGGGGGAGAGAAAACCTTTTGTAGTGGTAAACACCCATTTTTTCATGGTTTGTATGTATAAGAACATCTTGTGTATTTTCCACTGCATGCATCCGATGAAGTGAGCTGTAGCTCACGAAAGCTTATGCTCAAATAAATTGGTTAGTCGCTAAGGTGCCACAAGTACTCCTTTTCTTTTAGCCAAGAAAGAAATGATGTGCAAATGCTGGTGACTACGAAGATCCTTTCAACATAGTGCTAGTAAAAGATATAGCATATCTGTATCTGGTGGCAACCAAAAAGAAGTTTCACTTAAATTTTGTCTCAAGTACTGCATGTGCACTTTCACCTTTCAGAGCGAACAGTCTTGCCATATGGACGTAAGGCGTATGAAATCGGTAACAAGCTACCAAATACTTTAAACTGTCTGCTTTGGTGCTTTGCTTATCCCACGCTGAAATGGCAGAAAATTACAATGCCCACCCTTCACAGGGCAACACATGCTGTGGTGGTGGGGGAAAATGAAAATAGTACACTAAGACCTCTCTGTGCCTGCTCAAATTAAGTCACGATGAAACACTGAACACATCCTATATTCTTATGCTGTATGGCAATCTATTACAGTAAAAGACACTTTGGCATGAATTCTCCCCGTGCCCAAGTGTGTGCACCAAAACAAGAATGAATGTGTCAACATAAGGCAGTAGAAACCTGCTATGCACCAGACAGTCATTGCACAGCAGTTCTGGCTGGGTAGAGCAGAGGGAGGCGGGAACAAACAACAATGTATTCTGTGAATGATGGTGCAGCATGGGGAAAGGGGGTGAGATGTTAAGCTGGCATGTTCTGGGTACAAAGCCATGGAAATGGATCCTAGTTGACACACACTATTTACAACTCTATAAAGCAGCCTGGTAAACTCTTTTTTCCTGAGAGATGGAATAGCTGGTGTGCAGGAGTATGCTGATTTGCTTTACATTAACTGGCTTTTGCAACAATGGTTCCCTTGAACACAGCAGGTGTTCAGCCTCAGGCTGACCCAGTTCAGGCACTAAACCACACAGCCTTAAGTATGTATGCTTGCCTCGCATTTTTAGGGATTCACATTGTGATATTTGTTTTGTTTTGTAGGGATAAAGTAGTCATCATTTGAAAAGATAAGCAAAACTGCTTTAATTCTAGTAACATAAACAGAAAATTCAGTTATTCCATCTGCTTAATTTTAGGAAGATTAATGAGTTAAAAGGTAAGATGTTTAGTTAAGAAATACTTGCACACAGCTGACCTAGGCAATAAGCAGAGAGAAAATCACTGGCACATACAATTAAACTTAATAATACTTAATTATAGAATCATAAATATTTGAGATTGAAAAGACCCCAGTAGGTCACATCCCTCTCCTTATCTATGCAGGATTGTTCCCTATTGAACATTTGCTGGTATATTGTCCACAAACTAATAGAACTCACTGTCAGGAGGATTTCCCTTAAATTCTGACTAAATTTTCCATTTCTTAATTTCATTCCATTACTCCTAGCTTTTCAGACTAAGTAATTCCTTTTCCTCCCTAGTGTTTATGCCATTCAAATATTTGTAGATGGTTAGTATGCCTCTCCTTAGTTATGGCTTAGACAGACTAAACATATTTATTTAGTTTTTTTTAATCTTCCTCCTCGGTAAGTCCCTCCAGCCCCTTAATTATTTTGCTGCTCTTCTCTGAACTCTCTCCTGTTTGGTATCTTTCTGGAAATGAGATGGTCAAATCTGAACATAGTATTCCAGATGCTGTCACACCAGAGCCACAACTCTTAACTCTCTGTGATGTGATGCCTCTTTATGTGCTATGCTAATATTTTTGCTGCTATTTTGCAGTGCAACTTTGATGTGCTGGGGGGGAGTCAAGGGAATGTCATTTTAAAATTCTGCCCTGGATCTGTCCCTCACGGTGCTGTCAGCAGGAGAGACATGTATTTTACTGAACCCAACTTCTCACAGCTCCTGCCACCTGCAGATGATGAAAATGCTGCCTCCTCAGTGTCTGGCAACTGCTTCTCTTCTCCCGCTGTTCTCTGTCTGATGGCTCTTCTGCAGTCCCCTTATCTGTGTGTTTCAGTGCCACACAGTTGGTATGGAAGGGCTGACAAAACAAGAGCAAAGGAGGCTGCCAGCTGCCAATTGAGACAGCATGAAACATGGACCCCATTCTGGGATTAATGTTTCAGGGATTAGTAGCTGAAGACAAGGGGAGGCCATTGGCAGGCACTGTGGAGAAAAATTCAAGGATGTAGAGGGTGGGGAGAGACAGAAATAAAGAAAGAGCTTTGTTGGGGAGACCACAAACAAAGGGCGAGAGGGAGAAGAAGGAGAGAGGAGACATCCTATGAGTTGTTTCAGAGTAGCAGCCATGTTAATCTGTATCCGCAAAAAGAACAGCAGTACTTGTGGCACCTTAGAGACTAACAAATTTATTTGAGCATAAGCTTTCGTGGGCTACAGCTCACTTCATCGGCTGCATAGAATGGAACATATAGTAAGAATATATATATATATATATATATATATATATATACACACACACACACATATACATACAGAGAACATGAAAAGGTGGAGTAAAAGGCTAATTAATTAAGATGAGCTGTTATCAGGAGTAGAAAAAAACTTTTGTAGTGATAATCAAGATGGCCCATTTACACAGTTGGCAAGAAGGTGTGAGGATACTTAACATGGGGAAATAGATTCAATATGTTTAATGACCCAGCCACTCCCAGTCTCTATTCAAACCCAAGTTAATGGTATCTAGTTCGCATATTAATTCAAGCTCAGCAGTTTCTCCTTGGAGTCTGTTTCTGAAGCTTTTCTGTTGCAAAATTGCCACCCTTAAATCTTTTTTTACTGAGTGGCCACAGAGGTTGAAGTCTTCTCCTACCGGTTTTTGATGTTTATGATTCCTAATGTCAGATTTGCGTCCATTTATTCTTTTGTATAGAGATTGTCAGATATATATGGCCAATGTACAGGGCAGAGGGGCATTGCTGGCCCATGATGGCCTATATCACATAGGTAGATGTGCAGGTGAACGAGCCCCTGATGGCGTGGCTAATGTGATTAGGTCCTATGATGGTGGCACTTGAATAAATATGTGGACAAAGTCGGCATCGGGCTTTGTTGCAAGGATAGGTTCCTGGGTTAGTGTTTTTGTTGTGTGGTGTGTGGTTGCTGGAGAGTATTTGCTTCAGGTTGTGGGGCTGTCTGTAAGCGAGGACTGGTCTGTCTCCCAAGATCTGCGAGAGACATCCTATGAGCTGTCTTTTAGGCAGTGGTAACAGGTTCTGTAGCTCAATAATTTGAGCTATCTTGATTGCTACTGACTGCTTTTTTTTTTTTCTTTAAATTCCTTTGTCAATTTTACATCCCACCCAGGTGGGCCTAACTTTATTTATGATCAGTCCCTTTCTCCTCAGTTTATGCCTTCTTCTTTCTCCTTCCTCTGCCTTTAGTAAGGTGGATATCTAGGCATGATTCACATTAACACCTAGAACTGTGTTTTCCAGAACCATGGTTAATTACAGACATTCCAAGCAGGGTTCTAACTCTGCTTTCCTACCAATTTCAGGCCATGTCATGTAACTTACTATGCAATGATTACAAAACATCAAGAGAAAAGCTTAGGACACGTGGGTTCTAGCTTACATGGCTGCATTGCTAACATAGAAAGGACACGATTTGCCAGAACATGTTATCTTATGTTAAAATACAGTATCCAACCATTGAAAAGTATGGAAACCTTCTTGCTTTCTCTCAGGGTCCTATTAATTTTCTTCTAAGTAGACCTAAGCATAAAATTTTCAAAGATGGGCAGTAAATCCTATTTTCAAAGGAGACTTAGGAGCCTAACTGCCACTGGCTTTCAATGAGACCTAGGCTCCTAAATATTTATATCCCTTTTGAAAATGGGACTTACGTTATGTTTATAAGAAGTCTTTTTCAATGGGATAAGGCAATACACTGCATTTATTGAGAGTACAATTTAAGCATTAAAATCAGCATATGCTTCCATTCACACACAAACACCCCCTCACCCCAAAAAAGGTTCTGCAGATGGATCTTATAGTTACCAGTCCTTAGCATTGCTCGGTCAGTTTTAGTGGCCAGCTGAAACCACATACAAGGGAGGGGGAGCTGGGGCCTCTGTCAAACGCATTTGAAGCCCTGGTGTTGATGTACAATGAACCCAAAGTCCCATGGCAATACACCCTTCTTTTATAGCAATAAGTTCCACTGCGAGTCTATGGGCCCTGCTGTGTCACACTGGAGTCAATAATCACAAAGTAGTCCAGGTTGCTCCAAATCAGCATTATTTTGGGTTGTTTTCTGCAGCAGTTTCTTATCTCGTCTCTCCGGCTCCACTATTTATCTCATCGGGGGCGGGGCGGGAAAGAGGTCTGCCTCTGCTTTAGGGTCACCAGTCTGCTTTTCTTCAGCCTTTCTGATCATTAGGGTGGAGCTTCTCGATTCCTTCACTCCCCTCTTGACCATCTGGATCATCTGGTACTGGTGCCTCCTATCTCTGGTCTGTTAGCATACCATACATTCCTCACTCACAGAGAACAGTAAATCATTTTAAAAAACAAGGCTTCTTACTAAGCAAAGCAAAGCAAGCTAAGCAAAGCAAAGCATTGCTAAACCATCCTATCCTTACTAAAACAATGCCTTCTTACTACTACTAAAAATGCAATAAAACCAAACACTATTTCTTCTTGCTAATTCACAACACATCATATCATATATACTAACAAAATGAATACAAATTACTACTTAGAATAATTATCACTTAAAACCATTTTCAAGGTTAGGCTTTCGGGCCTATACTTATGCACTTCTGAAAATTTTACCTGAAGTGTCTTAATCTATTGTACACCTCCTTTGCTTGAATCCGCTTCCCTAGACTCTTTATGTGAAGTGATTCTGTCTCAATTACCTGATCATTCTTAGGGTTTGGGGTTTTTTTAAATTTTTTTGAAGATACTGGTCCTCTTGGTTTTTTAACAGATCTCCATACTTTTTTATAGACCTCTTAACATAAATACTGAACTCTTATTTCTCCTTCTTGAAATAATTAGTTTACAGAAAGTAACTTCCATTTTTAAGAAATAATAAAAAAAAATGTTCCTTCATTTCAATAAATGAGAATAATCTGGAGAGCAGTATCAAGTGTTTCTCTTTGGTAAATATATATAGGTGATAAGTCATATTATAATGGTCAGTGAGAGTGAAATTTGGAATCTTTCTATGAGAAAAATGTGGCTGGTAAACAAATTATGTGAGCTGCTATTTTTACACTTTTTTTGTTTTGTTTTACCAACTTTTTTAAGAGAAGAGGAATCGGAATCATATAAATATAATAGGAAATGTGTGTACATATTTAATAAGTACCAAGCTATATTTTCAAAACTTGGCCTGCATTTATTTATGTTCAACTTGTCATGTATGAATGTTTGTGTGCCCTTTTGGGAGTTACCTCTTGTGAATGAAGGTTATTGAACAACTCCCATTTTCTGCATGTGAAAATCACAGTGCTGAAAAAGTGATCTGGAGAGTTACATCTGTACAGACAATGACCTGGTGGAGGCACATTTTGAAATGTAGTTCACAATATAAAATATATGTAAAAATTAGTAATTTCAGTGGAAATTCTAGACCATGCAGATACATGTCTGAGACCAATAAAGAAATGTGCCAACAATATTTCTATGGCTATGATACCTTATATTAAGCTCTGTATTTTGGTTCAATAGGAACCCAAATAAAACTTAAAATTGAAGTCTCCCAGTAAACCCAAATAATATGGACTCTCTCAGTGTAATTGGTTTTCACTGGCTTATTTAATACCCCAAGGAACCATTTATGGAGCCAGAAAAAATTGTGTTTTTGCAGTATTCCCTCCATCCACGAACTGCAATATTATGGGGTGACTGTATCTCACATTATTTTTGCCCTATAAAAAAGTTTCTAGGACATTTTTGAAAAGCTGGTTCAAAACATAACACAAATACCTAAAATAAACATTCTAAACCCTAAATCTCCCTGCCATATATTTGTTACCTCTGTTTTGGGACACGGACTTACCTCCAGAGGCTCCCGCTCAGCGGCACAGCTGGGGTCCAGAGGCAGGCTTCCCGCCTGTCCTGGCACCACGGACCATGCTGCGCCTCGGAAGCGGCTAGCAGCAGATCTGGCTCCTAGGCGGAGGCGTGCAAGCAGCTCTGCGTGGCTCTTGCCCACAGGCACCACGCCGCCCCAGCTCCCATTGGCTGATTCCAGGCCAGTGGGAGTATGGAGCCGGTGCTTGAGGTGGGGGCCATGCACGGAGCCCTGTGGCCCCCCTGCCAGAAGCCAGATCTGCTGTTGGTTGCTTCCAGAGCGCAGCACGGTGTCGGAACAGGTAGGCACTAGTCTGCCTTAGCTGGGCAGTACCGCCAACAGGACTTTGAATGTCCCAGTCGGCGGTGCTGACCAGAGCTGCTAGGGTCCCTGCGTGGTGACCAAGGCAACCCAGTGCCTTACATGCCATGTCCCAGTACTGGGTCGCAACCCGAACTTTGAAAAACACTGCACTAGATCACCTCATTCCCACACAAATAGTCTAAATACACTTTCTATTACAGATAACAAACATTTATAATAAAAAACTCTTGAAATGGCTTGACAATTATTAATCTTTTTATCATTTCCTAATGTAACATTAAAAAAAGAATATTTGACAGCATGGTGATTTACTACTAAACCATAATAAATTTGATCTGTACGCGTGCTTGACTTCTTCAGTGTTTCTAACATATTTAAAACATTGCAATGAACAAAAGGGACGTTAACATTTGGAATATTTTTACCATATATATGCTGCAGCCTTTGTTTTGAAATTGACTTCATTGATAATGACTCCCTCTACTGGAGAAACCGATCAATGCAGCATTTTTTTAAACTGACCCAGATTTTGAAACACTCCACATTAACCATGTGCAGCACATGTTAGTGCTGGCTGATGACTGGATTACTAACCTGTGTATGTAGCAAAGTAACTATTGTTTGTGCTGTATCTCTGCTCTAATGTTTGTGGATTGCATCTCTTATACTGCCTTACACGAAATATACAGCAGTTTTCCCCGTCTTAATTTCTGAACCTTGTGCAGGGCCGGCTCTAGGATTTTTGCCGCCCCAAGCAAAAAAATTTTTGGCTGCCCCTTTTTTTTTGTGCCCCCTGCCCTCGGCTCCGCCCCTTCCTAACCCCTTCCCCAAATCCCGAGTCCCGCCTCCTCCCCAGGGCGTGCCGCATTCCACCCCACCCCATTGCTTCCTGCGGCTCCCCCCAGCTCCGCAACCCCCCGCCCTAGCTCACCTCCGCTCCGCCTGCTCCCCTGAACATGCCGCCGCTCAGCTTCTCCCCCCTCACTTTCAGGCGAGGGAGAGGCAGCGCATTCAGGGGAGCAGGCAGAGCGGAGGTGACCGGGGTGTGTGTGCAGGAAGTAATGGAGGGGATAGAGGAACCGCTCCCCGCCCCAGCTCCCCTCCACTCTGCCACCGCCACTCGGCTTCTCCCCCCTCCCTCCCAGGCTTGCTGTGTGAAACAGCTGTTTGGCGTGCAGCAAGCCTGGCCGGGAGGGGGGAGAAGCCGAGCGGCAGCGCACTCAGGGGAGCAGGCGGAGGCGAGCTGGGGCGGCGGGGTCACATTTCTAGGGGCTGCATGGCCGGCGCCGGAACGCCACCCCTAAACATGTGCCGCCCCAAGCAGCTGCTTGTTTGGCTGATGCCTAGAGCTGGCCCTGACCTTGTGGCATCCTTCCCTCAAAAGACCCCTCAAATCCTGAAAAGTTGAGTGGATTAATAAACGTTAGTGTTAATGAAATAATCACACATACATAAACAAGCATATCCCTAAGAATATTAATAAGACTCTCTGTGTTGCAGCAGTTTCTTGTTTTTTTAATCGGAGTGCAACATTTGGCCCAAGGAGCAGTGGGTGAGACTTTCCTCTTCTCGCCCATCCACACCATTCTGCAATTTCCCAGAGGTGTCATTACTGAGAGGTGAGAGATTCCGTTTCAGTGCTTCTAGCCTCTGCAGAGGGAGGGACTGGGAATTAAACATGTTTCTTATGCAGAGTAGTGCTGAGCAGTATTTCTAGGCTATGGTGTATCTCCCTCCTTAATGTCTGCAGTCTGCCTTTAGATAGATCATGGTTTGGAGGAATGAGACCAGGATTAAGAGTGAGGAGCACATCCACTGATTTGCTGTGTGGCTTTGGATTGTTCACATCACCACCTTTATGCATCTGGAAAGTGGGGATAATAGTTGCCTTCTCCACAGAGCTTTTGTGGTGATTGGTTAGCTAATGTCTGAGTAGTTCTTTGAACAAGTAAATGTTCTATATGTGTCAAAATGTATGTACACAAAAAAAAGGTTTAATTATAATTCTTGATCAGGATCATGAGTACATAAGTGCTTTGTGTGACATCTGGCCCCACTGAAGACAAGGGAAGCATTGCCATTAACTTCCCTGTGTATTACTGCTCTCCAGTTTAATGCTTCAGTTTTTTAGCTTTCCCTGCACACTTGAATACCCACATTAAACACACCTCCTCTCCCTCTCCTAAATGTTCAGTGTGCTTTGTATTTTGTTTGGATCAGAAAAACCATTTGGACAATAATGTAAGCTTTTTGCTAAGGTTAGCACTACATATATTAGATCTCCTTGTGTTAAAAACACAGCTACAGTATGCTGAAGTATTGTGCAATTGTCATAGTTATTACTTGGTAGGCTGCCTCTTGAGTGTCAAATTAGAACTCATTCAGCTAGAACCGTTGCATTGATGCCTCTTGAGGTTTGTAGGCCCAGATACTTGAAGTATATTACATAGTTTTCTGAGCAGTTGTGCTTTCACAGGGGTCTGTATTAGAACAGCATGAAATCTGCTGGTATCTGTTCACCTCGGTTTCTTCTTTTACATAATCCTACTGGTATTGGTGGGTTTGCTTTATCCAGTGTCATCAGCACAGTGTTTCATACGGTATTTCAGGATCATGCAGACTTGAAACTCATCAAAGTGAAATTGGGATGAGGTCGGAGACAAATGTGGATTTGTTTCCATCTTCATCTTCAGATACATTCTGGGGGACAAAATTCCCTTATCAACTGTTCATGAAAATCTGGAGTGCCACGGGCTTAAGGATTGGTATGTGACAGAAGGACCCACTAGAAGTTTTTAGGGTCCAACTGCTTTTTTCAGACTGAAGCTTTTTAGAGAAATTTGATTGTTATGAAAGTCAGGCTTATAACAGACAGCGAGGTACAACCTTTGCTGTGGAATGAATTCTGTGCCTTACTAATTGAGTCTTGCAAGAATTTTGTAAAGTAGAGAAGTCTCACTAGCCTCATTTCACATGGGGATACTGAGGCACAAAAGTTGTGATTCCTTCATGATACAAGCCAGCTAGGGTTGCCAACTTTCTAATCACACAAAACCAAACACCCTAGCCCTGCCTTTTCCCCAACGCCCACTCACTACATTCCCCCTCCCTTGGTGGCTCGCTCTCCCCCCCCCACTCCCTTTCAATGGGCTGGGGCAGGGTGTTGGGGTGGAGGAGCGGGTGAGGGCTCTAACGGGGGGTGCGGGCTCTGGGGTGGGGTCAGAAATGAGGGGTTCAGTGTGCAGGAGGGGGCTCCATGCTGGGTCAGGGAGTTGGGGTGTGGGAGGGGGTGAGGGCTCCTGCTGGGGCTGCAGGTTCTGGGGAGGGGGTTGGGGTGAAAGAGGGGGCTCCAGGTTTGGGAGAGGACTCAGGGCTGGAGCAGGGGGTTGTGGCTCGGGGTTGGGGCATCGGCTTACCTCAGGCTGCTCCCGGTCAGTGGCGCAGCAGGGCGAAGGCAGGCACTATGCCCCGGAAGCGGCCAGCAGGTCCATCGCCTGGGGGCGGGGGGCGGGAGGCTCCACACACGGCTCTCACCCACAGGCACTGCCCCTGCAGCTGCCATTGGCCGCGGTTTCTGGCCAATGGGAGTGTGGAGCCAGTGCTCGGGGCGGGGGCAGCACGCGGAGCCCCGTGCACCTCGCCCCCCCAGCCTAGGAGCCAGACCTGCTGGCTGCTTTCAGGGCGCAACGCAGTGCCAGGACAGGTGGGGACTAGCCTGCCTTAGCCCTGCAACACTACCTACCAGACCTTTAACGGACACCAAAAACGGACACCTGGCAACCCTAAAGCTAGGTATACCATTGAGTTTGTACTGAAACGTGGTAGAAAAGATGTAACACTGGAAAAAAAGTATTTGGGGTTTTTGTTTTTTTTTCCCCACAATATTACTAATTTTTTTTTAATGTCTCACTTCATTTTTTATGTATGTAACCCCTCTTTCCTCCCTGGATTACATGGGAGCAGGTTGCACTTATCTGTGTGCCTGGACA
Source organism: Lepidochelys kempii (assembly GCF_965140285.1). Classification (NCBI taxonomy): domain Eukaryota; kingdom Metazoa; phylum Chordata; order Testudines; family Cheloniidae; genus Lepidochelys; species Lepidochelys kempii. Next base: position 184,910,970 of record NC_136380.1, read on the forward strand.
TCTGATGTTGTTGACAGTAAAGGAGATCCTGAGTATTCCAGTGGTGATGTTGGACAGGTGGGAATCTTCTATCCACCCCTCTGCTGGAGCCCTTTTACTTGTGATGGAAATTAAAATTGGCAGTGCCTCCACCTGGCTGGGCCCTGTACACACTCAAGGGTGTGCCTTGGAACATCCAGGAGTAACCCTGAGCTAATCTATGCAATGGGTCTAACTCAAAAATACCAATTATAAATAATATACACCCAATATGCACTTAGATTAGAGTTAACAAACCTTTATTTAACATTTTAGAAACACATGATATAACTGACTGAGATTAAATATCACTACTCATTTAAATCAGCTGGAGGCAGTTCCATAAATCAATTAACAAATACAATTGACAGTAATAAATGAAACATATCTAACTTGCGTTTACACTGCCACCATTTATCCCACCCCTGAGTATACACTGCTCTGGATTTCAGAGTTCTAAACACTTGCTTCCGTGGGTGCAGTTGAAGATCTTGAAGCTAAGGCCAGCACTCTGTTGGTCCAGTAAAGCAGTCCAGGTAAGGGAACAAGGGGCAGAGCAATTCTAGCTTGGGCTCATTCCAAGCTGCACACCTCTGAAGATGGGAGTTGTTTTAACCAGATGTCAGGAACCCTGGGTTCTGGTTCAATGACGAGATCACTCTGCCTCTTCTCAGACAACCCCTTAAAGTCTCCTTTGCTGTCCTCCTTCCCTTGCAAGCATTTTTCCAAACAAGGGTGGTACTTACTCTCACTGCTTTCACTGCAGGCCCACCTCAGTCAGATCTAGGTGTAGCAAAAGTCTCTGCCCTGGGGTGCCTCCAATGAAGCCCACCAACAGCTTCCCTGGTTGATCAAAGCCCCAGCAGACTCACAGCAGCAGCTTCTGGCTTTCTAGCAGCAGCTCCTGGTTTGGACAGAACAATCTTAGCTCCTCTCCAAAATGGAGCCCACCACATGCTCTCCCTGCATTCACTGGAAGTGGAACTCTCTCTCTTTCTTCCCCAAGGCATCCTGGGAGGTGTCCAAGGCTGGATTGCAGCGCTCAGGATCTTCCCAACTAGAACACTCCCAATTAAGTTCTGAAGCCCTGCTGGTAAAGTATACATTTATTTGATTTTTTTTTAAATAGTAAATTGAACTGCTGCTAAGGATTTTCCATTGCTTAAGACCTTCTCCCATCCAAAGATACAATTAAAATAATAGATGATGTTATAAATGTTGCAGATTATACTATTTATTTGGTAGTTTGGCCTTTTACAATTGACCAAAATCTAGCCTTATTTTCGTGGCTAGAACTTTTTCCTAAAAATTAATGCTGTAATATCTTAATTCAGATGATTCAAACTGAAGAGTTTGTGTGATATTAACAACAAATGTTATGTACCGAATTATATCAGAAGAGAACCCCACGCTTTTCCTAGGGTTCTCAATCCTAGAAAGAAAAAGTAGGATTGAGTCCCTATCTCACAAGGGAATAAATAGTTCTTTTTTTTTTTTTAATGGATGTTTTATGCTTTTTTCTGTTTCAGTGAAGAGTAATATATTTGAACTGTAAATGATGTCTTTTCATTAAAAATAGTAATTAAAAGTGGAGTGGATTCTAATCATGGTTTGTTAAACTGTGCAATGAAACACTAACAAAAAGGTATACACAGGTATGTTACAGTGGGGTGGGGGGAGAGAATTACAAGGAGAAGACTGTTACTGCAAGCCTATATAGAATGAAAGATTCTAGAATACTTGTGGTTATTTTTTTAAAAGACAGATTGCTGTGAATTTGCAATAGGCTTTCTCTTACACAAAACAAAATGGACTGTAGTCTAAGAAAATAAACTATGGTTCTATATTCCGGCTTATCAACAAAGGGAACAGTCCCTGTACTGTCTCTGGATCTTTCCTGGCCAATGCAAGGGAGGGGAAGTTTCCTTGAACCCTTCCATTACACTTTACATCTGCCCAACGACCAGGGAAAACCTGGTCCAAACTGTGGGAGGGGACAAACCATTTCAGCTTATAATTTAGTGTAAACGTGTCACAGATTGTAATACACACCAGAACCAGATTACAATCTCCTGTATTTTTAAGTCAGTGACATATCTGTATCACAATATCCTCTTTTGCTGACATCAGTTATATAAGAACATATGACTGTGACATCCTTCTTTCCTAATCTATGTGTAATATCTTTTTGACTTCAGAGGGGTTTTCCCAATGTCTTGTCCACACGAGCAAACAAACTTCCTTGCATACAGGCAAGTTAATTTGTTTACTTTTATTGAAAGAGGTTCAAGCAATAGTTCCCAAGATCTGTCCCCAAAGCCCTGCCTTGAGTTAAGAGCAATGAGGTGTGCTGTCTGTGGGGCAGCTCCTGGTCCACACTCCGTGGTGAGCTGGAGCCGGTTCACTGGAACCGGTTGTTAAATTTAGAAGCCCTTTTAGAACCGGTTGTCCCTTAGGCGCTGACTCCGTGGGTGCTCCAGGGCTGCTCCCCGCCCTGGGCCCAGCCCCAGCTCACCTCTGCTCCGCCTCCGCCCCAGAATGTGCCGCCCTGCTCTGCTTCTCCGCCCCCTCCCCCAGCTTCCTGCGAATCAGCCGTTCGTGTGGGAAGCCTGGGAGGCCTGAGAAGCAAGCAGCAGCTTTGCGCTTAGGCCCAAGGAGGCAGAGCGGAGGTGAGCTGGGGCGGGGGGGCATGAGGAGGGCCGCCCGTGCCGCAGCAAGTAACCCAGGGGGCACGCGCAGGGGAACCGCTCCCCGCCCCAGCTCACCTCCGCCTCCCTGGGCCTGAGCGCGAAGCCGCCACTTGCTTCTCAGCCCTCCCAGGCTTCCCGCGCGAACAGCTGATTCGCGGGAAGCTGGTGGGGGGGGGGTGGAGAAGCAGAGCGGGGCGGCATGTTCAGGGATGAGGCGGAGTGGAAGTGAGCTGGGGCCAGGCGCGGGCCGGGCGCGGAGCTGCTGGTGGGTGCTCTGCACCCACCAAATTTTCCCCATGGGGTCTCCAGCCCCAGAGCACCCACGGTGTCGGTGCCTAAGGCACCACTTTTGATGTGATCAGTGGGGGAGCAGCTGCTCCCCCCCAGCTTCGCTATCCTGCCCCTAGGAGCCAGAAGGACCTGCCGGATGCTTCCCGGGAGCCGCCCCAGGTAAGCCCCACCTCGTCCCCCGGCAGGTCCCTCTGGCTCTTAGGGGCGGGGTGGGGTGGGCACCCACTACGGTGGCCCTTGAGACCCTGCTTCCCGGTTCCGGGGGCAGTCAGGGGAGGGGGGTGGATGGGGCACTTACCTGGTTAAGTGGCCATTCTTTGGCAGGAAGAAGGGTATGAGTGAGAAATATACATCTTGGCAATGGAACAGCTCAAGGTTCCTGTGCAAACAGACTTTCTCCCTCCTGAGCCTCAGCTGGAGATGACTTTCAAAGAGGAAAATAACTATAAGAAATGAGAACAGATGATACAAATCATCTGTCCTTTCATCTCTACTCATGGCATCAACAACACTTGAAAGACAAAGGAAGTATCATTGGACTGGGGAGAGATCCTGGCTGGAAGATTCAGCCAGTAAGGCTGCTAGAACATGTAGTGAGAGAGATTATAGTTTGTGTTTTACCTTTTATTTCTTTGTAATAAATTCTGACTTTTATGCTTCATTATTTGTAATCACTTAAAATCTATCTTTCTGTAGTTAATAAACTTGGGTTTTTTTTTTTTTTAATCTAAACCAGTGTGTTTGGATTGAAGTGTCTGAGAACTCCATTTGGGGTAACAAGATGTGTGCATTACATTTTCTGTTAATGAAATGATGGAATTTCTATGAGCTTGTATTGTCCGGGAGGGTACTGGGTAGTACAGGACATGCATTTCTGGGGACAAGTTTGGGACTGGGAATTGGCTGGTGCTTCTCTGTAATATAATTCATGGGTGGTTTGGTTTACAAGCTGTGGTACTCATAAAGCATAGCTGAGGGTGATTTACATGCTGGAGGCTGTGTGGGCAGACCACAAAGGGTTGCTCTCACGGTGAAGCAGTGTAAAAGGCATCCTAGCTTGGAGAATTGAGAGGGACACAACTGTTCAACAGTCCTGATTTTACCCTGGAGAATGTCACACCTAGCTACTGCCTTTTGGAGGTCTGGGGGATGGATTTACTATAGTGATGGAAAAACCCCTTCCATTGCTGTAGCACATGTCTATACTGCAGTGCATCACTTCAGCTGGGCCACTGTAGGCCTCATAGTGTAGACATGCCCATAGAATCACCATCTCCTTCCTGATTACCATGCTGCTCCCGGGGAAGAGGGTAAACTGTGCTGGTGCAATTATGAGCCAGGCACGTTCTGTAGGGTGGTGTGCAGCCAAGGGCCCATCCATCCTGTGCCCTACTCTGCACCCTCCCATGCATCTGTGCTGGGGTGGGCGGTGGAAAGGTTATTAGCTCTGTGGAGCCTGTTTTTGCTATTGCATGTTGCTATTTGTGATGAACTGTTCACACTTTGCACCTCTGTGCAAGAATCTTTGGGGTCTGACAGTTCCATACAACAATCAGGAGGTGTGATTGCACCACATGTAGACATATTCAAGCTAGCTCCTGTGCCGACACAACCTGGTTGCAATGTAGCCATACCCTTTGAAGATGTACGCGTATCTGTGAGCACCCCAATACCAGAGGGCCAGGGGTTCACCCGTATTTAGCAGCGAGTCTCAGCTGGCCTGGCTAGCTTAGTGTACCCCAACTCACTGATGTCATAATCTGTATCTAAAAGGTGTTGTGTAAGGTATCATCTCCAAACTGGTAACATGCTGGCCATTCATTTTGTTGCATGATGTATATAGAGGAAATATTATAAATATGTGCTGGAAATACGTTCTTAACGTGTCGGCAGGTAGGACTTTAAATCTTCCCCCCCCTAGACAAAGGAATATGGTCCTGCTGGCTTGAACATGTCTCTAATGTAAACTGAGCAAGGGGAGCCAGTCCCCATGGAATGTACATTTACATAAAAGACAAATAAAGCCATGAAACTTGAGTGGTCGAGATAGACATTTAAGTATCCCCCAGATGTGGGGGACAGGGGACACACAACAAGCGGAGCCCCCAGGAGGGCTTCCTGACTTTGAAAACAAACAAATTTTTGAGGATATAAGCAAGAGAAAAAAACTATTTTGACATCCTTCACTTGAAAGAAACCAAGCACTTTGAGCTCTGTACTGATCCTGGCTAAAAACTGGCCAGCCATGCTGGAAGAACTACTGAGGTGACCGGACTACTTTGAACAAAAGACTCTAGTTTCTTAGGTTAGATTTTAATCTTGGAAGTGTATTTTTACTTTTGTTTGTTTGTAACAGTGTCTATCTCTATTCCTTCTACTTGGTGTCACTTACATACCTGCTCTTCGTTAACATACTTAATCGTGTTTTATTACACAACCATCTCAGTGCGGTTTTTCAAACTGACAGGTAAGACCCTCAGCCAAACTAACAGGCCAGTGCTGTGTATTGTCTCTTTAGAAGTGCAGTGAACTTGATAAACTTTTTGGGAGGGGTCGATTTGTGCAGAGGAGACTGGAGGGGCTGTTGGTGTCGCCATGCAAGGAATAACCAGGCTGTTGGAAGCCAAGCTGAGGTTACTGTGCTGGGAGCAGGCTGCTGGTGTCCATGCTCTGAGCCAAAGCTGCACAGCACAGAAGCTCCCAGGTTAACAGGGCAGGTGGTGACACAATCCCTTACTGGTCTGGGTGAACCCTGAAAGCATCACAACCTCATTTGTTATGTCTTCTGACACTTTTCCCTCAAGCTTCTAACCCAGACTTCCCAATGCGAGTCATGCCTACATAAGAAGGGACTGGGCTGGGTCCATTGTAAGATTAATGGAGGAACGTGAGGGGATAAACTGAAAGGATAATGAGAAATAGCAAATGAATTCCCTTTTAGCCCTTTACTGCCTGTAAAATGTAATAGAAAATCCTCAGCTGCATAAGAAACTAAATTCCATTCTTGGTCTTCTTATTTGAAAGATTAATCTGAGATCAGAAACTTGCATCATGCTGTGCTGATGCCTTAGTGTTTTCAGAACAGTTATTCCTACAGATTTTTGAGGACTAAATTGTCAAAATAGTCCAGCAGTTGTGTGAAATCTAATCATTTTGTACAGATTACGGTACTCTATATTTGAAATGGATTTTTGAATTTCAACTGCTGGAATTGCATCTTTAGTAGTTTCTTGATTGATTGTAGAAATGACAAATGCCTTTTGATCTAGACAGATTGATAATAGCTTGGGGCAGGGTAATGGGCTGGCAGCTGGATTCTCTGATGGGCTCTGTGTATTGCTCAGTAGCTCATGCTACAGAATAAGGGGTATTTTCACGTGGTGACTGTCGTAAATATAAAGGGAAGGGTAAATACCTTTAAAATCCCTCCTGGCCAGAGGAAAAACTTTTTCACCTGTAAAGGGTTAAGAAGCTAGGATAACCTCGCTGGCATCTGACCACAATGACCAATGAGGAGACAAGATTCTTTCAAAGCTGGAGGGGGGGGAGAAACAAAGGGTCTGGGTCTGTCTGTGTGATGCTTTAGCCGGGGACAGGAATGGAGTCTTAGAACTTAGTAAGTAATCTAGCTAGATATGCGTTAGATTCTGTTTGTTTAAATGGCTGAGAAAATAAGCTGTGCTGAATGGAATGGATATTCCTGTCTTTGTGTCTTTTTGTAACTTAAGATTTTGCCTAGAGGGATTCTCTATGTTTTGAATCTAATTACCCTGTAAGGTATTTACCATCCTGATTGTACAGAGGTGATTCTTTTTACTTTTTCTTCTATTAAAATTCTTCTTTTAAGAAATGGACTGCTTTTTCATTGTTCTTAAGATCCAAGGGTTTGGGTCTGTGGTCACCTATGCAAATTGGTGAGGATTTTTATCAAACCTTCCCCAGGAAGGGGGTTTTGGTCAGGATTTTGGGGGGAAAGACGTTTCCAAACGGGCTCTTTCCTAATAAAATAAAACTGGTTAGACGTTTGGTGGTGGCAGCGAAAGTCCAAGGGCAAAAGGTAAAATAGTTTGTACCTTGGGGAAGTTTTAACCTAAGCTGGTAAAAGTAAGCTTAGGAGGTTTTCATGCAGGTCCCTACATCTGTACCCTAGAGTTCAGAGTGGGGAAGGAACCTTGACAGTGACAGTAGAGGAAATCTAACTTTTCCAGGTCATATGTGACAAAATCAGATGCTATTGTTTATATTACTAATTTAGGGCCTGATTCCGCCACCCTTACTCAAGATACACAGCACCTTACCTCTCAAACAACTCCATATATTTCAATGGGACTAATCCAGGATTAAGGTGTACTTAGTAATAATTTGTTAGATAGAAACTCTGTGTACCTCAGTATTTCTGGGGGTTTTTTTCTTTCTGGGATTTAGAATCCTGTGTAAAGCATGGGTCTTCTTTCTGATATAATTCAGTACATAACATTTCTTTTGACTACCACGCAAATTCCTTACTTGCTTGAATATAGATGTTACAGCCTCAATTTGTAGAAAAAGCGCTATCCATTAAAATAAGGCTAGAAGTTGTGCAAGTGTAAATATCAAATGTCTGCTTAGTGCCAGTGTGGACAAATCTGGCCCTTATTTATTTAACTTTTGCTCTCCACTTACGACACAATGCTAAATGCATATCGCTAATATTTTAAAATGCAGTATATTAAAACACAGTGAATGATGACAGAACAAAGACATACATTTCAGTCATGTCCTGTCTTCTTTATTGCAGCCACAGAGTTTGAAGCCTGCCAGTTCTCCCTGTTGTGTTAATACAGTTAGGAGTCGCTTAACTGAAGTATTCTTAACCTAATGCTTCTAGGATCCAGTGTCTCTATAGAGAGAACAGCTATTAAAATAAACATTTCATTATCACTGTCCTAATGAAGTACCATTGTGAATAATCAATGGGTACCTTTGGTAATCATGGGAATTATGCAACATAATTGAGTTATTTATAATAACATTTATACACAGTTGCTGACCTTCCAAGATATACACTTTTCCCCCTACAGGCTGCTGGTTTGACTATGGATTTTGAAGACATGATGTTTTATTGGTTGGCCTAAGATAACTTCAGAATGGAAATCAGCAAGCTGAGCTGTGTTTCAAAAAGGAAAGGAAAAGTCAGGTTTTCATTACAGAAATATGCCACATTTTCTAAATTTTAAAACTGTCTCACTCCAGTAAGAACTTGTGCCATGCTCTAAAATGAAAAAAAATATTTGGAAAAGATGCAGTGTGGAAACTTTTGGTTTTATTCTCACCACACTTACTATTGGGATAGATTGTGCCCTCTCCAATCACTTGTAGGTAGCTGTGGAGTGGGAGTAAATTGTCCCCCCTTCCCCCGCCGCCCTTTATGCAGAGTATGCAAGGGTCAGCTAGCATTGAAGCTTTTATTTGGAGGAGACTGGTTGCTACCAAGATTCTCCCTCCCTGGGGGCAACCAACTGGAAAGGGGAGGAAAGGAGGTGGAGTCATGATTTGGTTCTCCACCACGACCATTCACATTCCTTAAGAGTGTCACAAATTGCTTTGCTTCCTTTACCGCCTGCAGTCTCTTGCCCCCCGCTCCTGCAAATGCAGCCAGGGAGCTCGAGAAGCCATTCTGTCCCTTTGAGTTAGAAAGCCATTACAAGTCAGGCCTGATTCTGAGCTCTCCTTCATTGGTGTAAATTTGGACTTATTCTATTGATGGGCCTGAGATCCACGATTATATTTTATTTTTCAAATAATACAATAGCATACCAAAGGGTCTTTTATTTTTCCTCTCCCCAGCTTTCCATATGCATGTAGTACTGCTTGTAGTACTGTGCGCTGTTCAGAGTATGATAGGCAGAAGTCCATGAAAGTCACTTAGTTTACTATTATTTTTCATACATAGTTACACAACGTACTATTTGCAAAAGTGTAACAGATTAATAGTTAAAACCTGATTGCTCATAGGGTGACCAGATGTCCCCATTTTTGGAGCTTTTTCTTACATAGGCACCTATTACCTTCCACCCCCTGTCCCGATTTTTCACGCTTGCTATCTGGTCACCCTAATTGCTCTCGAGGCAGTTGAGTTTAGAGAGAGCTACTGCAATAGGTTAACTTAACTGTTTCATCCCCTGAACTAAGGAAGGCTGTGTTGCTGACACACAAGTATTAAAAAGCATATCTTAGAGAGAGGAGAATGATTGTATAAAGTCTTCTGGGCAGCTGCCCTCCCGTGCCTCCATTTGGTGTGGGAGAAAGGGGAGATGTCAGGGAGCCTGTTCTGTCTCCCTGATTCCGAATGGCATCCCTGGCCCCAACACCAATCAGAGCTACTGCTGGACAGCTGTGATACACCTGAATAGATTGTATACCAGGGGATGATAGATGTAGCATAGTGTAGCTCTGCCTCCTCCCCTTTTTACCACCAATATGTCTCCTATCTGGGGAAGGGAGGCACAGATGCACCAGCAGAGAGTTCCACTCAGCTCAGGGAATGTTCTGCTTGAGAATTTTTGGCTGGGTTAGAGCCCTTTCATGCCACTTGAGTAGCACAAAGGGCTGTAACTGGGTTTGAGAATCTAGGCCTTGAATTGGACCACTGTGCCCATGAAAATAGTATACATACAGATTAACAATAATCAATGTATTCTGATGTTACAGGAAAAATGAATATTTTATTTGAGAAATAGGATGCCCTGATGTAATTAAAAACTATTCTAATGTGTGCATATATATGAGGCAGAAGAATTATGGTGTTGTGTGAACCCCTAATTGTGCTGTTTCCTAACTTTTGAGTGCTTAACTATGCAACTGTAATGCCATGTTAATGTAGTTGTCATATATTTGATATTGTTATATGTATGTATTATATTGTGTGTAGACAGATACGTGTATTATTTTTTTCTCAACCTACTTTCTGCTCCTTTATTCACAGTTCTTCTTATGTGGAATTTGAACCTAATACTTTTAGAGTTTGAGTTGAACTTTCGAATCCAAAATACTTGAAAGCATTAATTTGGTCATCTCTACCTGAAACCAAAATGTTGTCATACATGATATGTTGCAGACCTCAAAACTTTATAGATATGGAAGAAGTGATGCATATTCTTTCAGTGATGTGGGAAACACGTAAAAAGATACAGGGATTATTTTTCTCATTGGAAATTATCACTGAAGTTCCCATCTCAATTTTCTTTTTGATTTACACAAACCCCAGAGAGACTAAAATACCCCCAAGCAAATCCTCTCAATTAAGGCGATATTTAAAATGCATGTTCTATTCCATTCATTCAGCAGTTTGCTTTGGAAAAATACTTATCTCTGTTTTTTATTTATTATGGTATTGTATAAAAAGTTAAAGAAAAAGGAATCAAAGTTCAGGTATGTAATTAAATCTAAGACTATGGATAAATTTTTCAAAAGCACTTTAAGTGACTTAGGAACCTAAGTTCCATTTTTAAAAGGCACTTAGGAACCTCAGTCTCCTAAATTACTTGTGAAAATGTATAACTTTTAAAAATTGTCCTAACATTTAGTGTAACACTGGTGCTGGAAATGGATACCTAGGATGATTGTATAATCTCTTAGATTTTTGTCTTGATTGTTGAAACAGTTCAATTTTCATTGCTTTGTGGATCTGCTGTTTCCTGAGATCTTCAGTTTCTGTATTCTTATGTAAGGATTTAGATTTTGACTTTAGACACACCTCAGAGCCATTATTTCTCCTTACCCCCAGGAGAAAGTAATTTCTGACCAGCAAATAAGTGTGTGGGGGGAAAGAGGGAATCCACTTCCTGCCTTTCTATACTGTATCCCAAAGCTCACCAACTGAGTCCAGGCAGGAATGTAATGGAGGTTCTCACTCTCTTGTGCAAGCATTACACTCCAAGTCTCAATCTAGTTTTGAACAAGAAACTCATACCCTGGACTTCAGTGCTATTGTGATTGGTCTGGATGACCCTAGGGTGATGCCATTCACAGGGTAGGATTCGCTAATACATGGAAGACTTTAGACACTCAAAAAACAAGTGCTAGAGCTTTTACCCTAGTCAAACATAGATGGCTGGTTATACTTACTTCAAAAAGAATGTTGTCAGTACACTAGTGCAAGGTGGTGTTGGCAATGTTAGCAGGCAATGTTAATTTTTATTAGCAAATTTGTGGGATATACAGCTCTTTTGTTCTGTTACTACTGCTGAGTGGGGAAAATGTCTAAAGAGGAGATAAATTTGAAGCAATTCAGTTACAGGTACATAGCCAGCTATTATGGTCATTGTTGAAATATCATGTATTTTCCACAGTTCATTAAATCTGTTTTACTTCCTGCATAAATGGGCTTCTCTGAGATGCCAACAATCTATATGTGAAAACAGAGACAGTCATAAGCAGAAGGATTCATTGCAGCCCGTGGTGTTCAATAACCCATGATCAGTAACACGGCAGAGAAGTTGGAAAATTTGCCCGATACCTAACTCATAAATTTGGCTAGTTTATCATGTTAAATTGTATGCCAACTATCATGATTACTGAGAAGGTGGGTGAGGTAGTGTCTTTTATTGGACCACTGTCTGTTGGTCAGAGAGACATATGGGCCTATTGCTGGCACATTTACACCTGATTTCATCAAGGTTCATCCTAGCTCATGGCTGCCCTGCACTAGCTCTTATCTAACCACCTCATGCTCATACCCCCATTTTTTCAAAAGAAAAAACACATTGGTTTATTTAGAAAGTTTGCAGAAAATATTATCAATGATAAAGACCCTTGAATCCACAGAAGGGGATAACAGCCCTCATTGTATTCTCCCCTCTCCAGGAGACTGTGGAAAGACTGTGGAAGTCTGTGGAAAGACTTCCATATACCCCACTTCAGGTTGGTAAGCTGTAGAGTGTGAGGAAGAGGAGTGTTGGGGCCTCCAGAGCAAATTCAGTGAGGCTATATTACTATTTATTATTTGTATAACTGTAGCACCTAGGGGCCCTTGTGTTGGGCCAGGATCCCATTGTGCTAGATGCTGTACAAACACAGTGCACAAAAATGGTCCCTGCCCCAAAGGGCTTACAGTCAAAGTATAACACGAGAGAGAACAGACGAATACAGAATACGGTCAGCAGGGGTCTCTGTCCACTAGCAGCCTAACCATTATCAAGTTTTTTGTAGGCATCAAGGAAAAGGAAAGTTTTGAGGAGGGCATTGAAGGAGAAGGAGGTGATAGCTTGCCACCTTCAGTGTTCTTAGATCTGTGAGCATACAATATGCAGTCCCAAACTTTAATGTTGTTACCTTCAAACCATCCTCCTCAAAAGAGCTGAAAGTAGCGGGTAGCCAAGGAGGAGCTAAGTAGTGATTATGTGCTGCTAGTGGGAGCATGGGTAGCAGCACACAGGAGGTGGCCTTCCTCATGGATGAGTCTGGATATGTGGGTTTGGAGCTTGAATTCTTTATAATACCATGGGGATCATGGAGGCCCTTCCCTGGCCCCTCCTTACAGTTACCAAGTAATATTTGCCAAGAGCAAATCAGGGTAAATCAGTTGATGAATATACGTGCACACTAGAAAAATGACGACCAGGAGGAAAGACTAGAAACTGTCTGCTTTAGGTTAGATATCCTAGAATGACTGCTCTGCAAGCCCTCTATGATTCACCTCACAGAAGGTTGAAGCAGGATGCGGCCTTTGTCCACAAGTTTATATGCATCCATGTTTTTGGCCATCCTGTCCGGCTAATGGCCCTTGTACACTTTTTCTGCACAACTTATATCCTCCGTATAACAAGATGGCACATTCAAGCAAGCTATGAACACACACACTAATACTGTTTTTGTGCTGCAATAGTGCATACATTCTGAGGTGTATTTGGGGTATTTGATTTGTTTCCAGCCATCTGCCAGAATTTGATGACAGAAAAATTGCCCAGATCTTGTAGCAGCCAACTGACATAAAAAAGTGGCGTTGTTGGAAGTCTCGCTATCAGATTTTCTAATACAGACTTCTTGTAATGAGATCTTACAAGTAACTCAATCTGCCATGGGGATTTTCACCAAAGGAATGAGTTTAGATAATAAAAGCAGAAAACATTTTAAGGAAATAGCATTTCCAAATACTGCATAATGTTTGGTATTACTGTGTCTTTTATGAGCCTTGAGGAACATGTTATATAAGAACGATCTGCTTTAATATAAGCAGAGATATGGTTATCACTGAGGTTCCATGTCAATTCTTTTTTAAAATAGATTACCTCACCTTCTCAGTATTAAGATAGCATAAACCAATGCCACCGCTTCACTTGCACTCCATGCTGCTTATGAAGTGTAGCTGCAGGCTCTCTAAATAATAGTTACTTGCTAGTGCAAACAAATGTAGCCTAAGACACTACAAATAATGTCCATTTTGACACTAAACAAAACTTTAATTTACAGCACCACTCAGTCCTTGAAAATCCAAGGCCGTTTGTTGAACATTGTGCATAACGTTTTTCTAAACTCAGTGGCAGAGAGAAGTAGAATGTACAGGGTATCCTCCTCCACTACCCTAATGAAATGCTCCAATAATTCCACACAAATACAATTTGTTTTGGAAGGCTAGTGGGAATGCAAGGGGACAGCATGGCAGAGATGTCACTCAAAGCAACCAACAGCACAGTGGCAAATGCAGACCAGAGAAGGTAGACTGTTTCCAGGAAACAGCTGTAGTGTATTCCAATACCCTGTCCCTTCCCCCATCCCCAGCTTAAAGCTAGCCATTGAAAACAAAAACCATAATCATTGTTCCTACATTTCCTGTTTCTACTCTTTATTTTGGACATAGTTCTAATTTTTGTTTTGTTCTGACCTATCAACCAACAATGCTGACAATCAAGCAATTTAGCAACAGGAAACCACTCAGGACTTCCTCTCTGTTGCTCTAGAGAATCAGCTAATTGGATTCTCTTCCTCCACAAAAATGACTGGCTCCTGTATTCCTCCCTTGAAAGGAGATGTCTTCACTTGAAAGAATGGATTATCTCAGACTAAGCAGCGCCTCACCTCTTCAACCTGTGCAGTTCCCCTCCTCCTAGAGAGGCAAGATGTTTGGAAACACCTGACTCGAGCCAGGGCTCCCAGTCTCCTTGCCATGGACACAGGAGCCTGAGAGTCCTCGGAAGAGATGCCAGTGTCTACAGCTTCCAGGGAAGCCTTGCCATGTGGACTCAGACTTTGAGGCCAAAAGGGACAATCAATCATCTAGTCTGACCTCCTCCACAGCTCAGCCACAGAACCTTACCCTCCCACTCCTGTTATAGGCCCATAACTTCTGGCTAAGTCACTTACATCCTCAAATCTTGATTTAAAGACTTCAAGATCTAAGAATCCACCATTTACTCTTCAAACCAAGCAAGTACGCCAGGCCACAGAGGAAGGCAAAACAGAAGTACAGGGTCTCTGCCAATCTTACCTGAGGGAAAAATTCCTTCCTGATCCCAAATATGGAAATCAGTTAGACCCCAATATGAGTTAGATCATGTGAGCAAGACCCACCAGCTAGACTGCTGGAAAATAATTATCTGTAGTAACTGAGAGCTCTCCTCACCTAGGATGCCATCTCCAGCCATTGGAGTTATTTGCTAACAGCAGTCATGGTGGGACATATGCTATTACCCTCCCTAGTGTTTTGCTCTCTGTAAATAGTTCAGAGAGGTCTCCTCTCAGCCTTCTTTTGGTTAAACTAAACAAGCCAAGCTCTGAGTCTCATCTCAGAAGGTAGGTTTTCCATTTCTCTGATCATCCTAGGAGCCCTTCTGTGCACATATTCCAGTTTGAATTCATCTTTCTTAAAAGATGGGAGACTAGAATTGCACACGGTGTTCCAGATGAGGTCTCATCAGTCCCTTATAGAATGGTAACAACATTTCCTTGCTCTACTAGAAAAACCTTGCCACTGGGTTTGGGGGGGTGGGGAGAAAACCTGGATTTGTGCTGGAAATGGCCAACCTTGATTATCATACACATTATAAGGAGAGTGATCACTTTAGATAAGCTATTACCAGCAGGAGAGTTGGGGTGGGGGGAGAGAAAACCTTTTGTAGTGATAAACACCCATTTTTTCATGGTCTGTGTGTATAAAAACATCTTCTGTATTTTCCACAGTATGCATCCGATGAAGCGAGCTGTAGCTCACAAAAGCTTATGCTCAAATAAATTGGTTAGTTTCTAAGGTGCCGCAAGTACTCCTTTTCTTTTCACCCCATTCTTAGTGGACACACTTCTTTGTGTGTTCTTTTTATTTATATGCTATAGAACCTTTTACTGTTGGTTTTAATTTCCTTTGTGAGGTCCAGCTCTGCTTGGCTTTTGGCAAGTCTCACTTTATCCCTATACTTCCTGACCTCCAAAAAGTAGTTTTCCTTGCTGATCCATCCTTTCTTTCATTCCTTGTAGACTTTCTGCTTTCTCTTAACCTCCAAATGCTTGTTCATCCAGTTTGATCTGCAGCCCTTCCCTACACATTTTTTTTCATGTTGCTCAGGATGCAGGCTCCACACTGTCTCTGCAACTCTGACAAAGTAATTCCAAGTCTCCTCCAGCTTCAGACCCTTGAGTTCTTTAGTCCAGTCAACTTTCTGTAACTAATTCTCTTATTTTTTTAAGTTCTCTTTTGAAACAAGGACTTTAAGTTGCAGATCTATTTTTATTTATCCTTCCATTTAATTTAAACTGAATTAATTCATGATCACTCAAACCAAGGTTGTCCTCTACAAGCAGTTCTTCCATGAGGCCCTTTCTATTTACCAATATTAAATCTAAAATGGCATCACCTTTTACTGGTTTGGTGACTGGCACAGCGCTGGAGATCCCAGAGCTTTCAGGATCCATGGCAGACCTGCCATTTAGACTGCCTTGGGGCTAGGGACCACCCCCCAGCTGGCTTCCTGGGTTGCCCCAAATCCCACAGCCTGACAGGAATCATGTTAATTTCAGTCAACAGCTGCTGGTGTGGTAGGGAGTCATTTCCTTTCAGAAACACCATATACCAGTGTTTCTAAAATGAAATTTTTTTACAGGATTTTTGATCTGTGGGGAAATTTTGAAATGTCAGAAATTCAACCAGCTCTGATTATACTCACAGATGGGGAAATTGAGTCATAGAACTGAAGTGACTTACCAACGGAGCCAGTGGCAGGGCCAGGAACAGAACCCAGGTCTCATAAGTGCCATGCTAGTGGTGTATCTTGTAGCCCACACTGCCTTCTAATTTAACTGGAAGAAGATGTTTTACGTGTAGAGGTACCATCTGTGATTCTTCTGTGTTTTCATTGTGGTCTGTGAGAAGAGGATCTCTACCATAATACACAGAATGATCTGTTCAAAAACACAACTGGTTGAACTACATCTCTCATAATGAACTACGCACAACCTTTGGGTTGTGAAGGCAGTGCGCCCTGGCAGTGCCATTGCCACAATGCATCATGGGAAATGAAGTCTGGTCCAGAGAGGAGGATGGGATCATGAGGCAGACAAACTATACTTCCCATGGTGAACTGCTGCCACATTTCAGAATTTAAATATTTCACTTTTTGGTTGTTCAGGTTTTTCAAAATTTTCTGTGGAAATCAGACTTTTCTTGAAAATATTTGTTTAGTCAAAATTCCAATTTTCTGTTTAAAAAAAACAGTTTTGATGGACATTTATTGACCTGCCCTACTCTCTCTGTCGCAGTTGGTCTTTGTAGTTTAAGGCAGTGGCTCTCAACCTTTCCATACTACTGTACCCTTTCAGAAGTCTGATTTGTCTAGTGTACTCCAAGTTTCACTTAAAACTTAAAAACTAGTTGCTTACAAAATCAGACATAAAAATACAAAAGTGTCACAGCAACTATTACTGAAAAATTTCTTATGTTCTAATTTTACCATATAATAAAATAAATCAATTGGAATACAAAGACTGTACTTACATTTCAGTGTGCAGTATATAGAACGATATAAACAAGTTATTGTCTGTATGAAATTTTACTTTGTACTGATTTTGCTAATGCTTTTTATGTAGCCTGTTGTAAAACTAGGCCAATATCTAGACGAGTTGATGTCTCTTCCCCCCGCCCCCCACCTCCAGAAGACCTCCGAGTACCTCCAGGGGTATGTGTATCCCTGATTGAGAACCACTGGTTTAAGCTTCAAGTTTTAAATTCAGTTAACACCTGTCTAATGTCATAAAGGCACTGGTGCAGTCTTTATGGATACGGTATCTACAGTAAACTTTCCAGTATCTCCAGGGAATGTGAACTGGTGTGGTTTTCATAGATTTTTAAGACAAGAAGGGATCATTAGATCCTCTAGTCTAACCTCCTGCATAACACAGGCCATAAAATTCCACTCAGTAATTCATTCTTCAGGCCCATAACACTGTTTGAGCTGTAGCACATATTGTAGAAACATCCAGTCTTGAATTAAAGATTTCACATGATGGAGAATCCACCACTCCCTAGGTAAGTGGTTGCTATTGAGCCCAAAATGAAATATTAAAGGCTCGATGTCAGTTTGAAATCCAGCCCATTAAAAAAAATGAGTTAAAGATAGTGTTGGGGGAAGGGTGGTGGCTCTCCCAAGCAGCACTGCCTAGAGGTATGATGCCTCTGTTGTCAACACTAGATTTTTTGCCAACATTTCTACTGTTATCACTGGTGTAAAATCTACTTGTAGTGGCAATCATGGGACATGGTAACAGATAAAAGGCTTATGGAGCGCCCAGCATTTTTATATGGTCATCTAATCATGCTCGAAGCAGGTCGAACAAGCATGGTGTTAAAAATGCCAGCAGTTGTGGGAACCTTGTCTACACTAGGGCTATACTGGTATCAACAAGAATGGGAAATTTGTGCCCAAAATCCCTACTTTGGACATATCTTGCAGAAGGTTGTAAATGTCTCATTGAAACACATCCAGAAAACAACCTTGGAAAAATAGCTCTTAAATTCATAAACAGGAGGAAATTCTGGGCATAAAGCAACCAGTTGATCAACTGATTTTAGCTCTCACCTCTATTTTTGCTGCTTTCATCCAATTTTTGCTGATTTTATAAATTCTGACCTCTCATATAAAAGTAGTCCTTATTTCTGTTGCAAGATAGTCATTAAAACGTAAACCAGTGTTCATCTAAACTACTCCTGGGCACTGTAAGGAAGGTGTACTGCTTACCACAGATAGCAGACACCTTCCTTACTCTTGGGCACTGTAAGGAAAGTGTCTGCTACCTGTGGTCCAGCTAACACCTTCCTTTGAATCTATTCCTATTGGAGCACGTTGCGGGTGGCAGTTCTCCCATGTATGCAGGGGCGTAGTCCCTGAATGGGCAACTACCAGAACGCCCCCACCAACATGGAAACTCCCCTGCCAGCATGACCTTGCGTGCCTGCCGTGCAGAGGAAGCCATTTAACTCTGCAAAATGGTGCCCTCTATGTGGCATGAGCTCGCACACACCATGGAGGACACCATTTTGAGAACAAAAGTGTCCTTCACGTAGCAACAGTACCATTGTGACATACCCACTGCAGTAGAGCTTGCACCACTGGCCTCTTGTATGCTGGGGAATCCCGGCTTCATGCAGCAGTCCTCCTCTTTGGGATACTCTCCTGGGATACTCCCCCTCCCCCCCTCTGCAGCGAGTGCAGGGTCTGTTTCTCTCCGCTGACTACCCTGCAGTGCTGAAGAGCCTTCTTTTTTAAGACCCACTTCCAACTATAGCGTGGCCAACAGTCCTGCTGGGGTGGGGTTTGCTGGGCCCAGAGTTGTTCCTGTGCCCCTCTTTGCAGCATAAGGCTTATCCGTCTCATCACTACCTGAAAACGGTGGCTTTGAGAGTGGTGAACTGGCTCACTCATCTCACTCAAGGCTCTGCAGATTCTGAAGCCCTGAAATTGAACATTTTTCCAAGTTACAGCACATAATTCAGCAATTTCGCTACAGACTGGATTATTTTGTTGCAGCCCGGTGTCCATTTTGTTTTTGGTCTCCTTTGCCCTGCTGAGACTGCCTGCAGCTGCCTCTTTCTCTGCACTTTTTTCCACTAGAGGGAAAAAAATGGATTACAGGAAGGAGGCAGAGAGCCAAAATGAGAGCCTACATCTCAGTCTATAAAAGAGAAAAGAAAGAAGAGTTGGAGGATTGGTGTCCTGTTAAAAATATTTTTAATGCCTGTGAGAGAGAATTTGACAATGTAGAGTGTGGAGATGAAATTTTTTGGGTAAGGCGTGAAAAACAGAGGAGAAATATCCATGACCATCTGCTATGGGCCACCAAAGCTGAAGGAAAGCAGGAACAAAAAGTCCTGGATAATTATTCTTTGTGGAATCATGGCCTTAAACTCCTTCCCCTACACAGGAAGCACAGCAAGTTTGTGGCCTCTATTCCAGACTTGCCCCGGGACTAAGAACAACGATCCTTTCCTTTGACCGCCATGGAAGAGCCAGTATCTTATTCTTGGTGAGAAGAGGTAAGTTTCACCCTTGGTGACTGAAAGTCGTGTGACACACATTTCTGAGAATGTGAATAAATGCTATAGAGTCTACAGTTCATTGACAGGTACAAATTATGTCTATGATTGTGAATGGGAAGAGAGATGCTGATTAACATGTGAATCGGCAATATGACCTTAAAGATATCCTTGAGCTACTCCACAGAAAGATCCCATTCTTTAGCAAGTGTAAATTGGTGTAGCAACATTGACTTCAATTAAGTTATGCTGATTATACCAGCTGAGGATGTGGTCCAAGGTCAGCATGAAAGAATTAGGGCAATAATTAAACATGCGGCTTTGCAATTGAAACCACAGTTGAAATAATGAAAAGCTTTCCAGTACATCACTTATTATATTGTTTTTAAAAATTAATTCTTAAAATTAAATTTGCTTAAATGACTAATTAGGCAGTCACAATTCTGCTTGGGGAGCACTGAAGGGCTGGGATAACAAAACAGAACTGAATTGTTTCTGATTTTCATATTAATAGGAGAGTTCAGTCTAGAGAGAAAAGGCTAATTTCTTTTCAGTGAATTTATGAAAGGCATGATAATAGCTAGTGTGGTAATTTGTGGCTAAATCATATGTTTAAAGGCAAAAGTGATTACACAAAAGCTAGAGACATCATTGTAATGTTGACAACTTTTTGTAAACAAATGGTTTTAAGTTTTGAGAAATGGGACAGATTGACAGCACTGTCAGTTGTAGGCCTTTATTTTTCCATTAATAAGTATCCTAATAAAGCAAAGTCAGAGCAAGCTTCTTCACATTGCCCTACGCTCCATTGTGACTCAGCCTTGATGTTTCCAGTCCTGATACCTTAAATCTATAGTTTTCATACACTTTGCTGTTAGTAGGACTGCAGCCCCCCCTCTCCTCCCAGTAACGCCAGAAGCACAGCTTGGATCTTCATTTAAATTGGCACCCTTAAATTTCTACCATTTAAAAAAAAATGGTATGATGTACAGCTATTATCCTTACCTATGCAAATGGTGAATTCCCCTAGAAGGGTAGAATCTTTCAAAGTAGTACAAATTTTAAAGGGAACCCAATGTGTAATTAAAAAAAAAAAAAAAGGAAAATGAAAAAAAATTCCAACCACATTTACTAAAAGTTGGAACAGGATAATGGAATTATGGGATAATATATTTTGATTTTTTGCACTGAATTATTTTAAAAAAAACACCTTAGCTTTGTCTCTTAAGGTAAGATTTGTAACATTTTCATAATGAAAAGTTTTTTGGGCACAAGTTCAACTACATTGTAGCTCAGCAGAAGTAAATGGCATTACATCCAGTGGCCTTAAGTATTTAGTTTTTATGTAGCTTTTATTATGTCATATGTTCACTATCTCTGTAATTATAAATACATCCAATATGCATTTTCCTGTATATTATTAACATATGGCTTCATCTGTCCATTAATGCCAAAAGGATTTAGAAAACTAACTCCCATCAGTGTCAATGAAAGTTATGCATATACTGAAGGCCCCAGATCCTGCAAACATTTCCACATGTGACCTGACCCATTGAACCACTCACAGGCATAAAAGTTTCTCAAGTGCAGAATCAGGGTCTAATTCTTCACTATACATTCACTAGAGAATAGACTTTGCCTTATCCAAGAGAAAACTAGCATACAATGCACCTAAATCATTGTGGCATATATTTCAGATGTAGAACAGAGGCCAGAGTGCAAAGCCCAAAATTTTACAGAATACATTTCCTTGTATATTACAGACATGTACACAATTTGGGTAGTGCAGAATTTGTTCTATGCCTTTTTTCATTGTCGCATTGTTTCACATAGTAGACACATTATAATCTAACCACTGAGGCTGACAAATTAGAGTGAGGTCAAGAGGAAATGTAGCAAAGACCAGCTGACTATGTTCACAGCTATTGGGATGGTAATGGCCATTCTTTCAGTAGCAAAGCCATGTCTGATCAGTAATAAGTGTTTGAACATTAGTTATTATTCATATTTCCATGATTGAATCCAATTGCTGGAAAATCATATGACTGATATAGTGTCTTTTGATCAAGATGTACAGATCTTATGAGGTATTATCTTTTCCTAAAATTGCTGCACTGGCTGTAAGGTGATAGTAAAACTGTGTGGTGCAAGAAATGGAAGATTTAAAAACCAATATATGGTTACAAATCATTTAACAATATAATAGTGCTTTTTTTTTTTTTTTGAGAAAATTGTTGGGCCTTTGAATTGCAATGCAACTTTCCAAAAGCGGTCTTTGAAATAATTATTATGTAACAAACTGTCTCCACCCCAAAGCACTGACTGCAGTTTCACATACAAGTCTTTCCATGCTCATGTGCAAAACTCCGTATTGCATATGCAAAACTGCCTTTATGTGTGCAAGTCAGAGAGACACCTGCTTGTGTCTACTCCTCAGAGATCTGAGTGCAAATATGTCAGTGTGAAAAATTGCTGGCCTGGCACTCTTGGAGACATGACTGAGGCCCTTTACACAATTGGGTATTAGAAGTAATTCATATTTGACCTCCCAACATTATATTCAGGAGGTGCCTGCATCATTGCAAAGAGATTTTTGACTAAGGCCACTTGTAAAGGCACAGATTCACCCCTGTGGCACCTCCTGCTGGTCATCAAAGAATTTTTTTACAGGCCAGATGGGGCCTGATTGGGGTGTGGCTCAGCTGCGGCTGCTTCCCCAATCAGCCATCCCCAGTCACAGCCCTCTCCAGAGCTGCTTTTAACCCCTTCTATTTTAGGAGCAGGGTAGCCACCCCCTACACCACTGAAAATCTATGCTGTGGTATAGCAGGACTTTCACTGTTCTTTGTGGAAACAGCTGAGTGTTACACTTTTTGTACAAATTTGCAAAACCTCACTAGAATTCTTACCAAACTGCTTCCCCTCAACTCTTGCTACCTTAAAGCAGGACAGGAATTCTTTGGGATGTTGCCTAGAGGATTAGATATGGGTGTGCTGGATCACAAAGTGTGAAGCTACTTCAACTGTTCAGCTTAAATCTCCAGTAGAATTTAAGCCCATGCTTAAGTGCTTTGCTGAACTGGGTTCCTGCTAAGCAGTGTCTAATGCTCATTGTTGTCCACAGTTCTAACTTCCACTGTACACATTGTACTATGTAGTACATAGTATGAATTCATGAAAAGAATAAAATTCACTTAAAGAGGTGCTTTAAGACTGAAAATGGCCAGACTGGATTCTGCAGTCTGGTCAGTCCACACAAAGAGACCGGAGACAGAAGAGCACTCCCCACACAGGGAACTCATGCACAGCAGAAAGCTGGTGGAGGCAGCTCAGCCACTTCCTGTTCTTACTGCCCCCTCTCCCCACTGCACAAGGAGAAAGAGGAAGCATGTCAGGGGGAAGAGGTTTGGGCTGGATGAGTCTGTGTGGAGGGGATGGCATAGCAGAGCTCCACTCTACCCAGTCTGCCACTGGCATAAGGTCCCTGAGGTTCCATATGCCAGTGACAAAAGGTAGAGATGCCCCAAGCATTATAAAAATAGCAGTCTTTTTCTACCAATGTGTACAAAACACACATTTCACAGACTCGGAAATTTGTTGAAAGTATCAGGATAATGGATAGAGACAATTTTGACTTTAATTCTTAGGTCAATGACTACAATAGAGATTACCTATCTAGGTTTACATAATTTTTTTTGTATTAACCAAAGAATAGTTGCAACTTGCATCATTCCATATCCAGATGTGAGAATGAGAGAAAATTTCGCTAACAACTTGTCATTTAAGAAATCC
Organism: Lepidochelys kempii; assembly: GCF_965140285.1. Lineage (NCBI taxonomy): Eukaryota > Metazoa > Chordata > Testudines > Cheloniidae > Lepidochelys > Lepidochelys kempii. Next base: position 184,934,256 of record NC_136380.1, read on the forward strand.
CTTCCACCTCAGCCGGTTATGGCCATGAATCCTCATTATGTAACACTATTTAAATTATACACCCAGCTAACAAAGTGACTTAAAACTTGTCCTGTTTATTTATATGCTCAAAAACCTAATGTCTAGCTCTATTTGTTTCACCTAAGATACTGTTCTTTGATCCAGGATCAGAAAACTGATTCTATAATAAGGATAATTGGTAGTTTTAGCTGATCAGCTTCTGTATACAATTTGGCATTTTAATCTCAAAGCCTGTTTTACTAAATGTTACTGCATGCAGTTGCCAAAAATGCTGGACTATATACATAGCAATTCAGTATGAATGTTTCCTCATATATCTGAAATAACCTTACTAGATTACTCATTTCAGTGTGATTCAAACAGATAGCAATGTTGTTGGGTTAGCGAATAAAACAGTACTGAGGAACCACCACACTTCCATTCATTTAAACTGTTCATTGCTGTTCCTTAAAAGTCCTTTCAAGGCAATGATATCCAAAAATGAAATGCCTGTGCTTTGCCATTAAGTGTAAAAAATAGATCCCTGTGGTGCAGTTCATAAACGTTTTCACCATCATCCAGTGGTAGGGAACGAAACAGCTGACTTGGAGCTGTGATTCAAATGTCACCATTTGTGAGAGTCCATAATACGTGGAGGGGCAAGGTTGTGGAAGACCGGCGAGGAGCTAAGTGGTGGACTGAGTATGTGACTGGAGGTAAGCGGGGGATGCAGGCAGTTTCAATTAACTTTGTCCGACAGACCCTGCCAAAAGATATTGCAGCCTAGCTCAGCATATTTTTGCCTGTAAACAAGTCAGTTTATGTAATAAGCATAAACTGTACATATAAGAATGTAGCCAGCTGTTGACCCCATGTAACCCCGAGATAAGCGCGGAGGATATAGCGCCGCAGAGGACTCCCCCGCAGTGGAGTCCTGCCTGGTCAGCTGTCTCGAACGGCCAGAGTCCCTTGCAACCCCTCCGCGCGTCCTAGGGGCTCTCCTCGCAGATTGGAGTGTAAGTTCTTCCTTCCTTCAATAAAGCATAGTTTACTATTCTTAGGCCTGAGTGTCCTCCTTTCGCTGGTATCTCCCCCACCCCTTGCAGGCACAATACCTTTTCAGCTACCAACCATTTGAATTATTTTCTCATTGTAAATTAATGACCTGCACCTGGAACTGAGGGTGCTCAGCACATCTCTAAATCAGGCTATAATATTGGAGGGGAAGAAAACCACCCACACCTGTGCTAAACCTCCAGGGGTGGGGGACTAGTGGTAGGAGTTTCCCCTGGATTTTTATTTCAATGGGGCCAATTTTCTTATTTTTATCTGCTTCCATCTGCACTCTTTCAGTTCCATCAAAAAATACAAGTTGGTCAGTCCTCAAATCTCTAGGCATCTGTTGGAGGCAGATGCCCTATGCTTCCAAACCTCGAAGTACCTCCTTCTGCTCCCTTGCAGTATGGCCACAATGGACACTACACTATTGAGGAGTCTCCCATGGGCAACTGTCTCTGGAATCAGCCATGAAGAAGGTGGGTTCTATATGGCATAGGAATGGATTACGTATGCTGAATTACCATTTGCACAGATTCCTCAGTGATTGCAGGAGGAGATGGGAGAACAATGTGCATAACATGCCAGTGGGTTTGAGCCAGCTGTGCTGAGGTCTTTTATTGCTCTGTAGACATACCCAGAGGGTCCTGCAATGGAGGGGGCAGCAGGGATGATGCAGTTTAGGTGGTTGACTCACCCTTCACAGGATGCATCGCATATTCTGGGGAATTGTAAATAAGACCCTGCTTTTGATCCCATTGAAGTCCATCACCAAATGGAACAGGGGCAAGCCATAACACTGCACAGAAAAAATACTTAGAAAAGTATTTTCTAATATTTGGGGAACTGTACAAAAATGTGGGTGAAATCTCTGATGTCTCAAAAGGCTGGAGTAAAACAGGTGTGAACTCTTGATAGTAGCTGCTTGCAGTTTTATGACCTGGGTGCACTAGATCACTATGCCACACAGAAGGCATCTTTGTGGAAAGCAGTAAAAACCAGGGCAAATTAACAACTGTGTGTGAGGAGGCATAACAAGGGTGATGACGTGTGATCACTGTGAGTAAAAATAGCGTGTGTTCTAGGAGGTATAGCAATGAATTAGGACTCTTATGAAAAGATAAATTTTTCATTTCTTTCCATTTTCATTAACTTTCTGGCTTGGGAGCCATTCATGAATGTATTTGCAGATTTCAAGAAGTGATTGATAAATCACTGGAGGCAATTGTAGGAATTCAGGCCTACATTACAACAAATTTCAAGCTAATGGCTGAACTATAACTTGCAAATCCAATTTAAAATGGCCATTTCAGCAGAAAGCTGCATATATATTTTTATTGCAACTTGATAGAGGAGGCATGATTTGTTGTAAAGCAATTGTGTTTTGTTTTATCTAACGCTTAAATGTCCAATGCTGAAGCAAAAAGTTGAAGTGATAAATAAGGCAGATTCCAACTCAGTTTGATATATTCCTCCAGTAGAGTTCAAAGTGGTGTACTTTAAATGGGGTAGACCTACTCTAATGTATATGGAGAGCAGTAAGGTTGTAAATTTAATATTGCATATTCCACTGGGATGGAGTGTTTCATACAAAGTAAACATTCAACATGTAGCAAGTTTGGTACACTAGGTGGCTGAGATTTTCAGTGTTGCCTAAGGGATTTGGGTGCTGGATTTATTAGGCAGCTTTGAAAATTCCAGTTTATGACGACTAGTATGGGTACAACTGTGGTAATGCCTGCATTAAACCTCCGAGCATTCCCACTTCACCAAGCGAGACTTTGAGGATATCCAGAAGTCGGAGCAGGAGAAGCGTGAACAGAGTGCTCCAGCTTGTTAAAAAAGTGCTGTGTTTTCTCTGCTGGCCAACTTGTTTCCTGATTGCCCAACAAACATTACCTCTACCAAAGTGCATCAGCTTCACTGTATTGGAAGTGCCAGAGGGGGTAACTCAATCTCCACACTCGTTTGGCTTCAGACTCTCCGTTAAAATTGCCAAAAGGAGGCCCAATCAATTCCAGTTGTGAGGATGGGAGTGGTGATATGGCTGTCTTGTCCTCTGGGATTTGGACTTTGCTAAGAAAGCAGTAGTGCTCATTCATGAAGCTGCATGGGACTGATGCTGATGTATACTTTTGTCACATACTTTTTCATGGCCCTTTTATTCAATGATTATTCAGGAGAGGGGTCAAATAGTGGAGGGGGATTCCACAGCTGATTTTTTTATCTTATATTTAATTGGTGTATAACTGTTGTAACAATTTCCCTCTGGAATTTTAAGAAGCCATATAGACAGTGGTTCCAGCAAATACAGCATGCAACATCTCTTCAAGTTGAGGTCAGCAATGTGATTTTTCTGTCAGTGGGCCTGCCTTTAGAAATTATACAAGAAGTAGAAGGACGACTGATGCATTGGTGGGGAAAGAGGACAGGATGTGGCTGAGTCATTTTCAAAAGGGTGAGAGCTTAGGGTTTGTTCAGGGCAGAAGGGAGAGATAAGATTGGTGGAGCTGATAGGAAAAAAACCCAGAAAGCGACCCTATAATCATGTAAAGCTACGCTGCTGTCTTTTTTCTATGCTTATCTGTCCTTTCTACTTTGTTTATGGATAGAAAGAATGCGAACTGTGTGTAACCTGCACTCCCTGCTTTTGGGGAGAGAATTCCTTATACAGATAAGCCTCCATGCTCTTACCTACCCCAGAACTTCAAACAGACTGGGTTAACCGGTTCGAACTGGAAGAGATATCACAATGTATGTTGAACCAAGCTATAAAAGCTCATCCCTGTTCTTTGTTCGGGGCTTCACCATTTTCCTCTGAAAAGGAATTGGTGAGCCCTTCAGCTGTCGTATTCGCTAGCAATAAAGTGCCTCACTTTATCAAAGAGCCAAGACTCTGTGTTTTGTTTGGCTAATACAGAAGTCCAGGGAAGGCTACCCTCCTAACCCTAGACGGGAGGGGAACCCTTTTTCCCTAACAATTTGGGGGCTCGTCCGGGATCGCCTCTTCTCCGGACCGGTGGACGGTCGGGACTCCGAATCCTTCTTGCCGGCACCCAGGTTGCTTTAACCCTGAAGGCTTCCCGTCTCGCTTCCACCCGCCGCTTCGGCGAAATAAGGCATCCCGAAGGCACTAGGGTCCGGACCTATTGGTGAACACCGGCCGGTGGGAACTTGGTGAGTTCTGAATTTTTCCTTTGTGATTGTCTAGACAACAGCCGGGGGTCCCGTCTTTGGGAAAAGATGGGGGGGGGTCCAGTAGAACTGTTGATCCTTCTACGCCTCTGGGCTATATGTTAAAACATTATGATAGGGATATCAAGGCCTTACAATCGGATGGCAACAAAGCTTTGTATAAGTTTATATTTTTGTGTCAAGGTCCCTGGGTGGGAATGACGCAAGACGACCCGGAACCAGGAAATCGCTGGCCGGGGGAAGGAACATTTGAGTTACATAACATTGTTCAATTACGAAAAGTATTGGAGGGGAACCCTTTTTCCCTAACAGAGCCTTAGGTAGGTTTGGTGATAAACCACCTAACTGAACTTTTTAGGGGTCTCTCTTCCCAAACCCTGAGCTTAAAAAAGATTGAATAATGCCTTTCTGAAAATTTGATTGCAATAGTGGTGAAAAATAGATTGTAGTAGAGGTGTTTTATGTCTCTATAGCTGGGATCAGCATGTAAAGGAATAGCCTCATCTAAACTGAAAATGATATGCCATGCCGTTTTGCAACTCAATAACTTATTTGTCTCCCCTACTCATCTCCAGTGTCGTCAGCACCTGAGCAAATCCATGCACTTTAAAAAAATAGATAAATAAACACCAGATCTCGCTATGCCTGTGGTCTGGTCAGACCCTTTGGAGTCTGATCAGTCTAAGACTGCACATTTAGATTGACATAGTTCTGTAACTCAAGGGTGTGAAAAATCCCTCCTCCTCCCTCAAGCACCATAGCTATGCTGATCTAGCCCCCTGGTATAGATGCAGCTAGGTTGATGGAAGAAAGTTTCTGTATATCTAGCTACTGCTGCTCGGGGAGATGGAGTTCCTACAGCAATGGAAAAACCCCTTCTGTCCCTACAGGCTGCACCTACACTATGGGGTTACAGCACCGTAGCTGTGACAATGCAGCTATGCTGCTATAATCCCCATAGTGTAGACAAGGCCTAGGGCAGAACTTAGCAAAAGGGTGGATAGATCACTGGATTGGCCTAGGCTGGAGGAGACAAGTTCAATTCCCTCTTCAGTCACAGAGTTTGGCAAGTCACTTAATCTACCGTGTTCCTCAGTTCCCCAAATGTGGATGATAGGTGGATAAAGTCCATTAGTGTTTATGAGACCATCCACTACATTGATATTTTGGACTGTATAAGTACCGGGTCAGGGGTTCCAATAAGAATAAACCCAGAGTTTCCATTTTGGCAATCTTTAGAGTGAAAAAGAACATATTTAAGTTCTTGATGATTTAACTGGGAATTGGTCCTGCTTCGAGCAGGGGGTTGGACTAGATGACCTTCTGGGGTCCCTTCCAACCCTGATATTCTATGATTCTATGATTCTAAGTGTGAAATTTGGCTGGGGGGGCGGGGGAGTATCTAAGGGCCAACTATAGTAGCTCATTTTCTCTCAGGCTGAATGCAGAAACTGACTAGGAAATTGAGTGCACAAGAGGCACATGCTCCATCCCTTTTGGTATTTTTTACAAATGGAAGTTGTAAAGCTGGAGACAGTCCTGCACTGATGGAGTGCACCAGATGATCTGACAGGCCACTACTGTCTTCAGATACCACTGTAACCCCACTGTATGATTTTGCTACAAACATTAGCTATATAGCAAGCAGAAGCCCTCCATCACCAACAACAGTTGTGCACAGCCAATGAAAAGCTGTAGACCTTGGTCCTTGGCTGTGTTAAGGTTGCTTCATGCCACTCAAGTCAATGTCCCAGAGCTGAGAACAATCTTCCCAGGATAGGGGGGTCCTCATGTGCCATAAAGCCAGCACAATGGCTCCTGTGACACTCCATCCTTGAAGCTGGTGTAGGGAATGTGGCTGTGGCTTCCCTGCATCCTGGGGATCTACAATTGCTGTAATCTCTCCTTGGGGCCATAAGCAATAGGTGTAATTTGGAGCAGACTTCAAGCTTCTCTGACTTATGCAAAGGACCAGTCCAGGGCACAATGGTTCCAGGATCAGGAAAACTCAAAGGAGACTAAGAGCTCCCTTTACATATACCCTTCCCCTCATCCTGGGATGCACTGTGTGCGTCTCAGAAACTGATGAGGGCTGAGGTCAGAATTTACAAAGCAATAATGGTATTTCTGTCAGCAGCTGCAAAATAGTGCAGTGTTACCATTGCCTCTCAGCACATACTCACTTGGAAGACCAAGCAAGCCTGATAACCTATAAGGGATTACAGCTTGTCTTTTTAACACACATTTTTCATTTTCTTCCATCAAAAAAAGGAAAGAAATACTGAAGTATTTAGAAGCTAATTTCTGAGAAATAACTGACAGACACGAGAATGTGGCTTCCTTTAAAATACTATGAGGAGAGTATTAAAACAGATCCCACCCAATATGTTTGCACATCTTTAAGACAATGCATTGTGAATGCTAAACTAAACTCAAGTAGCTCTTGAAAGCCTTTGTAAATTAGTAGTGCTATGTGTGAGTTAATGCAGCTCCAGGGCAGCAGTGAATTATGCATAATCTCTTTTTAAAACTGGAGTTCATTTTATTCCACACATGAATATTTATATAGAAGGGTTCAGTTTTGAACTCCCCATACATGCCATAACTAGTAGATAGAAACTTTATGCCGAACTCTCTGGTAAAAAGAATTAAAGGAAAATGTTATTTGCCCCCGAATATTCATTAAAACAAATGTGGTAGTATTTTGTTCATATTTTGCTCCAAGTACGAATTTAAATCGAGAAAGTGCAAATGCAGCTTTTGCCATTGAAAGTTCCCTATAAAACTATAAATATGGTGTGATGGTTGGTCCTTGTAGAATCTAGTAAGGCTCTGTGGGTCTGGGTGTATGTGTATATATTATATACTAACAACCAAAATTTTCAGTTCCTCTAGTGGGCTACTCTGCTCCTCGCCCTCTTGAATCTGCAGTAATCCCAATCTCCATGCCACGTGGTGCCCTATTGAGGCCTAGCTGCATATTGGGCTGCATTAGTAGGAGTATTGCCAGCAGATCGAGGGAAGTGATTATTCCCCTCTATTCAGCACTGGTGGGGCCACACCTGGAGTATTGCTTCCACTTTCTCCCCCCCATCCTCCTGCAGAAAGGATGTGGACAAATTGGAGAAAGTCCAGCGGAAGGCAATGAAAATTATTAGGGGGCTGGGGCACACGATTTACCGGGAGAGGCTGAGAGAACTGGGATTATTTAGTCTACAGAAGAGAAGAGTGAGGGGGGATTTGATAGCAGTCTTCAACTACCTGAAGGGCAGTTCCAAAGAGGACGGAGCAGGCTGTTCTCAGTGGTGGCAGATGACAGAACAAGGAGCAATGGTCTCAAGTTGCAGTGGGAGAGGTGTAGGTTGGATATTAGGAAAAACTCTTTCACTAGGAGGATGGTGAAGCACTGGACTGGTTACCTAGGGAGGTGGTGGAATCTCCTTCCTTTGAAGTTTTTAAGGCCCAGCTTGACAAAGCCCTGGCTGGGATGATTTAGATGGGGTTGGTCCTGCTTTGAGCAGGGGGTTGGATTAGATGACCTCTTGAGGTCTCTTCCAACCCTAATCTTCTATGATTCTAGCAGGCCCAATTCACACTGAACACACAGGGCCAAATTAATTTATTTATGTCTTCAGAGGTGGCACCCATTGACTTAGACTCATAGATATTAAGGTCAGAAGGCACCATTATGATCATCTAGTCTGACCTCCTGCACAATGCAGGCCACCGAATCTCTCCCATCCACTCCTGCAATAAACCTCTGACCCATGTCTGAGCTATTGAAGGCCTCAAATCATAGTTTAAAGACTTCAAGGTGCAGAGAATCCTCCAGCAAGTGACCTGTGCCCCATGCTGCAGAGGAAAGTGAAACCCCCCCAGGGCCTCTTCCAATCTGCCCTGGAGGAAAATTCCTTCCTGACCCCAAATATGGCAATCAGCTGAACCCTGAGCATGTTGGCAAGATTCACCAGCCAGATACCCAGGAAAGAATTTTCTGTAGTCACTCAGATCGCACCCCATCTAACATCCCATCACAGGCCATTGGGCCTATTTACCACGAAGAGTTAAAGATCAATTAATTGCCAAAATCATGTTATCCCATCTTACCATCTCCTCCATAAATTTATCGAGTTTAATCTTGAAGCCAGATATGTCTTTTGCCCTCACTGCTTCCCTTGGAAGGCTGTTTCAGAACTTGACTCCTCTGATGGTTAGAAACCTTTGTGTAATTTTAAGTCTAAACTTCCAGATGGCCAGTTTATATCCATCTGTTCTTGTGTCCACATTGGTACTGAACTTAAATATTAAATATTTAATTAAATATTAAATATTTCTCTGGTATTTATCCCTCTGATATATTTATAGAGAGCAATCATATCTCCCCTCAACCTTCTTTTAGTTAGGTTAAACAAGCCAAGCTCCTTAAGTCTCCTTTCATAAGACAGGTTTTCCATTCCTCAGATCATCCTAGTAGCCCTTCTCTGTACCTGTTCCAGTTTGAATTCATCCTTCTTAAACATGGGAGACCAGAACTGCACACAGTATTCCAGGTGAGGCCTTGTATAACGGTACTAACACCTCCTTATCTCTACTGGAAATACCTCGCCTGATGCATCCCAAGACCGCATTAGCTTTTTTCATGGTCATATCACATTGGCAGCTCATAGTCATCCTGTGGTCAACCAGTACTCCAAGGTCCTTCTCCTCCTCTGTTACTTCTAATTGATGTGTCCCCAGCTTATAACTAAAATTCTTGTTATTAATCACTAAATGCATGACCTTACACTTCTCACTATTAAATTTCATCCTATTACTATTACTCCAGTTTACAAGGTCATCCAGATCCTCCTGTGTGATATCCCGGTCCTTCTCTAAATTGGCAATACCTCCCAGCTTTGTATCATCCGCAAACTTTATTAGTACACTCCCACTTTTTATGCTGAGGTCAGTAATAAAAAGATTAAATAAGCTTGGTCCCAAAACCGATCCCTGAGGAACTCCACTGCTAACCTCCCTCCAGCCTGACAGTTCACCTTTCAGTATGACCCGCTGTAGTCTCTCCTTTAACCAATTCCTTATCCACCTTTCAATTTTCATATTGATTCCCATCTTTTCCAATTTAACTAATAATTCTCCATGTGGTACCGTATCAAATGCCTTACTGCAATGTAGGTAAATTAGATCCACTGCGTTTCCTTTGTCTAAAAAATCTATTACTTTCTTCTAGAAGGAGATCAGGTTGGTTTGGCACGATCTACCTTTTGTAAAACCATGTTGTATTTTGTTCCGTTTACCATTGACCTCAATGTCCTTAATTTCACTGGAGTTACACTGGATTTACACCACCATCCTCTCTTAACATACAGCTCTTTGTATCCTTGCAAGTCAGTGGTGTCCAACCTCTGGTCCAGGGGCCACTTGGTTCGAAATTGTGGCCCTGGAGGGCATCTGTGTAAAGAGGAAAATGTGTATTTGATTATCAATTGAAAATATGTTCCCTGGGCCATGTCCTGCAACTTTCTCATGGAAGTGTTTGAATGAGTCCCATGGATACAGGGAGACAGAGAGCGCTGCCTCCCCAACTTCCTCTCATTGCTTCCCCTGCAGTCACAGGCACAGCTCTAAGGTGAGCTGAGCACACTCTATTAGTAACTGTTGCCACTTCCCTGCTGCAGTTGTTCAGCAACTCCCCTGCTTCTGCACCACGGGGGGAGGAGAGAATAGCCCTGGCAATTCTACTGGCTTCTTCTTTGCTAGCCTTTGGAAGCCCCACAGATAACAAGGTAAGAGTTTGACTTGCTCTGCTTGAATCTAGGAGAGTACCTAGCAAAGGAAGACTCTATTCCCCCATAGAGACACTGAGGGAAGCCCTGCAAACAAGAGGAGAAGCTGAGAACTAACAACCAGTTACAGCTCCCTGATACTCTCCCCCAGCCCAAGTTAAAGCAGGCTCCAGGCTGTTCTACCAACTTGTTCCAGCTGTTGACTGTTTCTTAGGGGCCTTATGTCGTCTGGGGATAGCCAGATCAGACAGATCACAGTGGTCCCTTCTGACCTTAAAGTCTATGAGTCTATAGCCTCCACTAGCATATGAGCACCTCACAGTCTTTAATATATTTATCATCACCACACACTTGTGAGGTGTAGAAGTACTATTTTGACCCATTTTTACAGGTGGGGATCTGAGGCATAAAGGATATGTCTGCTGTGAAGCTGGGAGCATGTCTCCCAGCCCATAGACGGACACACACTAACTCTACTCGAGAGGCATGCTAAAAATAGCAGTTTGGCTGCGGAAGCACAGATGGTGGCATGGGCTAGACACTCGAGTACAGACCCAAGCGGGTCAGGCGGGTTTGCACACAGGCAGCTAGCCCAGGCTGTCACCTGTGCTGCAGCATCCACACTGCTATTTTTGGGGTTCCAGTTTGAGCAGAGCTAGCGTGTGTCTGTCTGCCCAGGCTCACTCCCAGCTTCAGTGTAGATGTGCCTAGAGACTGCAAGGTCACCCAGAAGGGTGGAACAGAGAACTTAGCCCTGGCTCTCTGAGTCCCAGGCTTGTGCCTTGACATACTCTGTCTTCTGTTCTCTCGGGGTACTGTGGCCCTTGGTATCATGGCAAACTTAATTGGTGTGCTCTTCACTCACTTCTTCAGCTAATTAATTAAGATGTTAAATTAAATAAGTCCTTGTATGCTGATTCCTATAGTACCTGCCTCCGGAGAGAGAGTTTTGCTGCAGCAGTGGAATGTGAAAACATCCAGCTGCCAAATTTTATGAATCCAGCAAAAATATAATTCTCCCACTGTTGTCTATGGTATGAATATTTTTTGTGTGCATAGCTCTGCCTGTGCTACCACTATCTTAGTTGTTGCTTGGTAACGATTGTATGATACCAGGAGACTGGAAACTATTCTTTTTTTAAAACTAAATTCTAATTCTGATATTAAGTCCTGCATGTTAATAGTCCGTCACTCATCAGTATTGCTGACAATGCTGTGTTGTGTGTGTCCAGCCACAGTAATATTCTTGGAAATGTTCCTTTGTAACGTGCAAACTTATTACTCTATTTTCACTGAATACATTAAAGGAGAAATAATGCCAGGTAAATTTAAAGGTAAATATTTTATACTCCCTCCCTGGAATTATGGAGACATGTGAGGAGAGGTAGTGGAACAGTGAAGTGATGGTGCAGGCACTTTCAAACATCAGCTCTATAATTCAGTGAGAATTTTACACCTTAATTAGAAAGCTATATTGCCACATAAAGCAGATACACAAATAATATGGAAGTGTTGTATAGTGCAGAGGATAATATATTTAAATATTTGTGTGTGTGTGTGTTGCTATTGGCACAGTGTCCATATTCAGGTACCTTCCAGACCTGCCTTGTGTGGTCGTAAAGATAAAGAAAAGAGAAAAAATATTTTTTTTAAAGTGACACCATTGATGGGATTGTAATTTTAGTAATGAATAAAATAAAGTGTTGTACTAAATTATTGGTTAAAATGTAACAGAGAAACAATAAAAATGGATAAGTAAAAAGAAGAAGTGGGTGGGAGGAGGGGAGGATAGAAACCCACTGTGCCTTGGCTTTAAAAGCATCATCCTCTCAGGTGCTGCAAATTGTTATTACACAGCCACTTCTGACCAGTTGAGGCTATTAACCCATTCACTTCTGCATTCTGTTGCAACCTTTGTGGTGCTGCTAAATGCAGTGGGGTGTTTTTCAGTACAAAGGCTTTGTTGAATTGTGGGAACTTTTATAATACAGAAATATGCCAGATGTATGAGGAAATACTGGCAGTTCATTTTGCCTGTATGTACTGAATCTTGTATGACGGTGCTGGAAAGGATTGTTTGGGAGGCTGCCTAGGCTAATGTGTTCAAAAATGCAGTTTTCTTTCAAACACAATCTCTGCTGACATTCTGAAAATTGTTGTTCCACTGCTCTTTCTAAAATGTCGTAATCTGAACAAAGTCACAATACAGTCCCTCCAGAACTGTAGGGGTGGGAGAAGAGCTAGAAAGCATAGCATATGCTGCAGTCTAACAGTAGCAGCAAAATCTGTCCCGACAATTCATGCTGTTGTAAATGAATCCAGTGTGGCAGATTTATATTTTTAGAAAGAGATATTGGTTCACATAAAATTCTATTGGAACACAGTTCTTAAAAAAATAAATTTTTCTTAGATGACTCTGATTAGCCAGTTTGCAGGAACCTGTGGGTTTCTACATGGACAAAGTTGTAAATTTTTTGAGATTTTCATCCCCCGTGGAAATTGTTTATGTTTGTAGCAAAACCAGCTTTCCAAAACATGAGTTATTTGCTGGATGAAAATGACTGCCTAGTTTTGTTTAAAGGAAATAGATACGGTAAAATTATGTTTGTAGAGCACCTAGCACAATGGGGTCCTGATTCCTGACTGGGGTTTGTAGTTACTGCCCCCATACACGTAATTAACAAAAATGCTAGTGAGAGAATGCTGCTTACTTGGAGATGTGGATCACTTGAAGACTTTAAATCAAGACTAGATATCTTTCTAAAAAGATAGGCTACAGCTCAAACAGAAGTTATGGGCTTGACGCAGAAATTATTGAGTGGGGCTCATTGGCCTTGGTTATACTGGTGGTCAGACTAGATGTTTGAGTCTATGACTTATCAAAGTATTTATTACTTTATAATTCAAGAGCAAAAGCTGCATCACTACTGTACAGCACAAAAATAAAGACAGTCTTTGCCCTGAAGTGTTTATAATCTTTTGGTTCTAATGAGAATATCATCTCTGTGATATCTCAAATTTGTGATGGCGGTATTTTGTTTTATTTAATTGCCATTACCTAGCAGTTCCTCAAGACAGTCAGGATACAATATGGCTTTGACAGTACTACCAATCCCCCACATTTAAAACTCATGATTGTTTTAAAAATCATCAGGTTTTAAAAATAATAAATGTGTAATTCTTTTTATTTGTCTTCTGGTTTTTGAGCTGTTACAGGTCACATTTTCAAGCTTTTCTCCACAACTATGTGGGCTAAAAATTTATTTTAAAAACAATAACAAGCTGACATTTTTTTACATAATCATGTGACTCCATGAGCTGGGGCTTTCAAGAAAAACACCCCAAGAATTGTCAACTCTGCTGATGTAACTCAAATCTACACAGTCTTAGTTTTGAGGGGAAAGGACAATAGTTTGGAGTCAGTCTCCAGTATTTAGGGATTGATTCTGTGAAGTACTGAGAACTCAGAACTTTCCTTGAGCTCAATGGGGATTGATGATATTCAGAATCTCACAGGACTGGGCCCAAAAGGAGCAGAGAATTGGTTCTTGTTGCTAGTTATTCTGGTGATCATGTACAATTAACAGCTTTCCTCATGCCACATTTTGATGCTTTTGATTGCTAATATTACACCATTTAATGTTTGCCTTCAACTGCTATCAAGACTAAAATAATACCTGGGGAGAAATACATCTGAAAAAGATACCATACATTTTTCATGCAAATCTGCATTTCTGACTTATGTGGGTATTAATGTTCAGTATGCGCAATACCTGTTCTTTTGCAGATTTGTCTTTACCCCCTCTAATGTCCTGTAAACAGGCAGCAGCTAATTTCTGACATCTGAGGAGCAGGAAAAGGCTGTGTATGCACCTCTCAAACTGTGCAGAAGATGAGAAATGATGGCAAAAATAAATGTCAAAGCCTTTTGATTCCCCATTCCTCCCTGTGGCAGTAAATATATTCAGAAAGGAAGCGCTTTAGATTTATAAATGTTAGCACGCTGACTGAAGTCAAATTAATTCACTCTATAAACTTCCTTGACATTATGAAAACTTTACAAAGAGATCATTGCATGTAAAATAAAAAATGACTATAAATTTAACTTTCTTTAAAAAGTCACCAGACATTTAGCACCTCTCTGTATTTTTTCAGCATTTAGAAACATTTCATAAGTGCAACACTACAGAGATGACAGAATAAATTATGCCTCTTAAAGTTGATCTATAAAATAAATAGTATGTGTTAGTTTTTCACAGATAAGGGCCAAAATGGGAGACTTGAGCAGCTAAAACAAAAACAAAACAACAACAAATGCATTAGACCTTATCTGCCTTGGAAAACTCTGTGGTGATTAGAGAACTAGTGAAATGATCACATCATAACAGTCCTCTGTAGTGGGCAGTTAGGCTAATTTCAGCCATTGATGGCTGTCACTGTAATAGGTGTGAAAACTCTGGTGAAATCCAAGTCCACTGAAGTCAATGAAAGATTTTCTTCAGTGGGAACAGGTATTCCCCTCTTTTGCTGATATAGTTGAACTACCTCCCCTTATTACATACGCTCTCTAGTCAAAACAACTTTTTTGGCGAGTATAAGATGTGTCTGCATGGCACATTTTGATGGCGTGGTTATGTCACTTAAGGTATGTCCACTGCAATTAAAAGCCTGTGGCTGACCTGTGCCAGCTCACTCCAGTTCACGGGGCTTGGGCTAAAGGGCTGTTTAACTGCAGGGTAGAAATTTGGACTCTAGGATCCAGAGTGGTGGAAGGGTCCCAGAGCTTGAACCACAGCTTAAGCCCAAATGTCTGCACCACAGTGAACACAGCCCTATAGCCTGAGCCCCCGAGCTTGAGTCAGCTGGCACAGGCCAGCCGTGGGTATCTAATTTGCAATGTAGACATACCTGAAGGGCATGATTTTATTTTCACACTCCAAACCGACATAGCTATGATGTCAAATCCTTGTAATATGTACCAGGCCTTAAAGAAGGAATTGTTAGGAAGTTGGGGATCCTCCCCTATGCAGACACTGGTAGACCCCTAGCCTCTCCCATTCAGTCAGGCACATCTTCCCCTGTCCTTCTGTGGCCCTGCAGCCATCCCATCCCCATGTGGCCTTGCAGCCCCCATCCCATTCAGCCTCTGGCTAAATACTATCACCCCACTAACTCCTGACCTTGTGCCCCAGTCTGTCCCCCCCCCCCAACCCTTGTGAACCCCAGGCTGTGATGCTCCCAGCAGCCCCGTGTGGCTCACTCTTTCCATTCTGTGCCTTCTCACCTGGCCTTACTGTGAAGAACGCAGCCTCTCGCTGGCTGGCTGTCCTCTCTTCTGGCACTACAGCATCCCTGGGTGGGCAAAAGGTGTAACTGTAGCACCTCTCCAGTAGAATCTATATTCTGTGGAGAAAAAAAAATCTGGTGAGGGAGACATGAATTCTGTGCATAGGCAGTAGCACAGAACTGCCCCCAGGAGTGAACTCTGTAGGTTAGTCCATACTATGAAAAGTGGTCAAGCTTAGGTGAGGGCTTCCTAATATGTCTTACTTAACATGCACCTAACTTTGACTACTTTTCCAGACTAGAGATAGGCAAAATATCTTTGACATTTTTTTTTTATTTATTTTTGAAAAATGCATTTTTGGAGTCCGAAACTATTCACTAAATTTGTGTCAAATTTGAAAATAGCTTTGCAAGGGAAAAATTATTTTTGAAAGAGTTGTACCAGTAAACTGTCCTCCCTTTTGGATTGGATGTGGCTCCAACAATCTTCCAGCAGCTCATGGATAAGCTATTACGTCCACATTCCAAGTATGCTGCCACTTACCTGGATGATATGGTCATATGCAGCCAAGACTGAGAGACGTACCTAGAGAAGATGGAAGCAGTACTGGATACCCTAAGGAAAATTGGCCTCCCCACTAATCCGTTCAAGTGTGCAATAGGGCTAATGGAAGCTAAATACCTTTGACACCTCAAGGGAGAAGTGTAGTGAAATGTCAAATGAGCAAGTTAGAGGTGATACAAAGTTGGCCATGACCAATCTGGAAGAAACAGGTCAGAGAATTTCTGGGTATAGCGGGGTACTACAGGTGATTAATTTCCCACTCTGTTACCTGAGCATATCCTTTGATGGGGCCCAAACATAGTGAAATGGACCAGAATGGCTGAAGAGTCTTTTGCAAGTCTGAGGACAGCATTCTGCAGTAGTTCAGTCCTGGTAGCTCCAGGCTTTGAGAAGAAGTTTATACTACAAATGGATGCCTCTGAGGTAGGGTTGGGAGCCATGCTTTCTCAAATGTTAGGAGCAGAATAGCATCCAGTCTTGTACCTTAGTGCAAAACTCCCTCTCAGATAGCAAAAATAGGAATGGCTTGCTGTAAAATGGGCCCTGGAAACCCTGCAGTACTACCCACTCAGACAGAGGATTACCCTTGTTACAGACCATGCCCCCCTGAAATGGATGCACTGGAACAAAAGAAATAACTGCCAAGGTAATGAGATGGTTCCTTTTGTTACAACCCTTCCACTTCAGAGTACAACAGGAATCGAGCAGGGCAGTGCTGATGGCCTGTCAATGGTGCAATGTTTCTTGGCCCAAGTAGCCCAACCCCATGGTGCTGAGCAGGGGGAAAGGAGGAGGATATGTGACAAAGTCAGGCTAGACAGCTATAAGAGAGTGATGGAAAGCAGATATATTAGCCCTAAAATGATAACAGCCCTTTTCTCTATAAGCTGAAAAGGGGTTACCTCAGGTCACCTAGGACCTGAGTCCAATTAAGGGCTGCCTGAGACCTTTAAAAACCCCTCCTCTGGTGAGAGAGGAGTAGAGACAAGCTGCTGCAAGGCTAGTGGCACCAGGGAGAAATCATTTGATTCAAAAGTATTTGAAAAACAAAAAATTAGTTTCAAGTTGACTCAAAACATTTTGGTCACTTTTAAATGAAATTTTTTGAGCTTTTTATTTGACAAATTTTAAAAAATAATTTTCAAC
Source organism: Lepidochelys kempii (assembly GCF_965140285.1). Classification (NCBI taxonomy): domain Eukaryota; kingdom Metazoa; phylum Chordata; order Testudines; family Cheloniidae; genus Lepidochelys; species Lepidochelys kempii. The sequence goes on from NC_136380.1 coordinate 184,951,287, forward strand.
TCAAAATGAAACTGTATTTTATTTTTTTATTTTTCAGAACTGAAAAATTAATTCTTCATTCAGATTTAACCAGACAAACCCTTTGTGTTGGCTTTTCTTAACAGCTATTTAACTTCATTGCCTAACAAATGCTTGAGAGAAAGAGCATCTTTATTAATAAATCAACACCCACTGTGCAATTAAGATGTGAGATCACACAATGAATATTTTCTGAGCCATGAAAAACCTGTTCAGGCCTTGTTTATATGTCATAATGTTTAAAAATGAAAGGCGCAGGCCCAGTGACATTCAAAGGGATTGAATGTAGGAGTAGTTCTGTGCAGTGGTGTTATTTTACACAGGTGGTTGGAAATTTTCCAAAGGAATGTTTTTTCATCTGAAAATGCCGATTCCTCAAAAGGGACAAGTTTCTGTGGACTGTGTCACTTAACTCCAAGCTCTGACATGCTCAGCAGCTCATCTGACAGGCTGCTGGGGAGCCAGGGCTTCTAGGGCATTGAGGGTCCCAGGAAGCTTGGGAGCCTATGGAGCATATCTCATTTTGAAAGCACTAAAACCTTCCATGGGAATATTTTGGTGTTTTTCTAAATGAAATATTGCAGAATTTCACTTTCTTGAAAATGGTCAAGATTGTGGCTTTTTATCTCAATTTGGGATGAATTTTGTTTCCATACATTCAAAATTTTTCACAGAAATGAAATTCAGTTTCTTGGCCTACTCTATTATATTTATTTGTGTGTGTTTTGTTTCTTCCACATAATCTATTTATGTAAGCCCCACAGCCTGAGGATTTACAGGGATATAGCGGTTTGCTCCTTCTGCAGGGGAGAACAAGGAAAGCCAGCTGTGGCTAGCTTCATTTACTTGTACTATAACATTGCTTACCTATAATTCCAGCTACTGTATTTTTGGTTACTTTGGTTAGAACGTGTTTTCAATGTACAAGTGATAACAGATTATTACTGTTACTGGGGTGTGTGGCTCACCCTGATTTTATGAATAATGGATCTTGGTTTGGCAATGAAATCCTAGCTCAGCAGAGAAGAGGAAAGGGCTCTAGCCTAGACACCAGAAGTTTATGCGAAGGAGCAAGAACTCTGACCAAGGATTTTATTTTGCTTTGAGATCCCCACTGGAAGATCCTGCCCTGTGTGAAGTGCATCAGCAAGTCTGGGCCAGTGACAGCCGTCCAGGGGAAGTGGCAGAAGTGACTTAGCAGCAAAGCCTGGCTTGCCCAGCAGCAGCGGGAGAGCAGAGCTGATTTTGCAGTGAGGCCTGACTGGATCAGCAGTGGCGTGGAGATGACTATGATGCAAACTGACAGATGATGGTAGTGCTGGGCTGACTTCACATTTTCTATATTTTCTTCATATTTTCTCTCCATCAGGCCAATAGAAGCAGAGCTGAGATCAGAGAATTGGACTAGGTAGCTGCACATTGGAGTGGGACCCGGTGGAGCAGTTCTGTCTGGACTGGGGCAGACCAGTGGAAGAGAGCTGCCATTTGATGCCTCTTGATTACCACCAAGTCTAATTGGACTCGTGAGTAGGGTTTGAAGTGGATGGGGTACATGGTGGTGGAACAACAGTTCTAGACCTAAACAAGCTGGATAATTACTATTGGGAGCTGTGGGATTGATCAAACTTCTGATGCAATGATTTGGGTTGCTTGTTTTCATATACTCAGGGTTTTCATGTTGCTTTAGATTTGGTTTTTCCCTCATATAAAAAGATACTTGTGTTCCAGGTACCCAGAAACTCCAAGTTCTTGTGAGTGGGGAAGAAACACCTGCAGAGATGAGAGATGATCAAGTCATTGTAATTCCCCAGAGCCAGAAGTAGGAGTTAGTCTCTTGGTTGGGGCTTGAGACATCATTTTGTTGATTTTAGAAAAAGATCCCCTAGAAAGATTTAACCCTGCTCTTGTTGCTGCCATTGGCACATGGCACAAGGGTTACATTGTATTGTCCCAGTTAGGGCCTAATCAGTCATTTGGCCCCTTGTGGTGTGTGCTGTACAGATATATAGAGTTTACAGTTGAAGCCCCTGATCCTGCAAAGACTTGCTCACAATTAAACATGTGCCAAAGTGAGTAGGTCTGTTGGGGGATACTAATCACATGCTTAAAATTAATCGTGCAAAATTATTTGCAGGATCGGGACCTAAATAAATAAGACAATTTTTTTATAGTTTATGGTGAAAAGTGCTTCTCTTATGCCCATATAATATGAAAAGTATGTCAGCTGTACTTGGAGCTATCTATAAAACCCTTCTGCCTGCTGTTTTATGTTTGTGCACCTTAGATGCTAAACGGGCAAAATACAAGGTAGAGTAAGCAACCCTCCAATTGTGTGCTGCATAAGTGAAGTCAAGACAGAGAAACAGAAGTCTTTCCGTGCATACTAGCGCTCCACATTTAAAAGGATATATATTGTGTGTGTTACCTATAAGACATAATTTAACTTCACATGCATTGCATGTGATTTTGTAACTGAACATAGCTTGTAAATTTTCAGGATGGTATTTTTAAAAGCATTTCCTACAGATTGTTATTTCAAAACACTGCTGTTGTGGTTACACTTGATAAGGAAATTTATATGTTCTAAACAGCTTCAGTGTAAAACTCACTTCAGTATATGCTGAAGGTAAACCAATGACTACTAGGTACAGCCACAAATGGAGTTAAATGATATATTGGTCTGAGTAGTAAACAGTATTTCATGTCATTCTGTACTAAATGGTATTAAAATATCTACTTTAATTTATTCTCCTAATACAAAATGTATAGACGGCCAGCACAATAAAACTACCCATTTTGTTGATTCTAGTTAATTTGTTCAGCTGGTCTTGCTTTTGGCATTTCTTGAAGTCCTGTGGCATTTTTGCAAGTCATTCTAGATGTTTTTACTCCTGATTTAAAGAAACAATTTTCTTTTTAGGATTGTGAACAAATACATTTTTACTTTTGGCAAAAAGCACAGTCAAAACTGGAGTTTCCGATCTCTTTCTCTGTAGAGAAGAGGTAACCATAGCCCAAATTTGCAAACACTTTTTCCTGTGAGTAGCTTTATGCACATGACTAATTGCAAATGAAGTCAATGGGACTACGCATATGCGTGAAGTTCTGTATAGATTGAGACCTATGTTACTTGCACTGACCTCAGCTTATACTTTCTGTCTTTATGATACATATCTATATCTATATCTATATATATAACTTTAAAATTGTTATTAATAAAAACAAAGTTTTGAGTATGAAAGTGACTGAGCTGGAATTCTAGATCAACATTGAGAGAGAGCAAAGTTTTCCAAAAAAGCTTTCTTTTCACTATCTGAGTTCCAGGATTACAAATATACAGAAATGGAGAAAATAAAGTCACAATTAAAGCCAGCACTACTGCAAATAAATAAATAAACACACAACAAATCAACCCTAAGCATTATTGGCTGTGAAATGGCTTTATCTAATTTTCAGATCCTGTAGGTCTGTTCTTGCTTTGATTATACCTTCACTAAATAATAATGATCAGTAACATTATTTTGGAGGTCTACCGATATAGCTCAGTAGAGAATGAATTAGCTTTGGTTGCTCTTTATAACTAACATGTATACTAACAATATGCATAACCTCTTGAAAATACCAATTTATTAATAAGTTGTATAGTTCCGATCCTCACACCGATAAATGTATTTATTGAATAATGTAATCCTTTGTGCTGACAAATAGGACAGTTTCCACTTGCCGCTCTGTATCAAACAGCAAGGAACTGACAAAGTGCCTTAAAAATAAAAAATGCAGTACCTATGCAGAAAAATATAATAAGAGAAGTGACTAAGAGCAGGTTTCTGTTGAGCTATACATTCTAAGATCTCTGAAATAGCAGAAGTAGCACAGAGGATATCTACAGAACAAATAGTGTGCCCCAGGGCCCCAGTCCTGCAAACATTTATCTATGTACTGAACTTTAAGCGCATAAGTAGTTCTAGTGACTACAGTGATGCCATTCATATGCTTAACTTTAAGCATGTGCTTAACTGTTTTCAGGATCAAGCCCTAATTCCATACCTACAGTTTGAAATCTGTATTAACTTTGTGGCCATCACTTATTTCATACCAGTAAAATGTATGTAACCCTCATTGTACTTCTAAGTTCCCCAAATGTAATGGAAAAATGCCATGGCCAAATGACTGTGACTGTGGTCAAGGATGCAACCAAGTATTTATACTAAAAGAGGAAAAGATTAGACTTAGACCTATATAACTATTCCAAGAAACTTTCCTTGTGTAGATGCAGTTTATACCTGAAAAAGAGTGTTTTTTCCGGTGTAGATTATACCAGTTCTCCAGATAGAACTACTACATCTACTGTTACTGCTTGGGCTTTTGCTGGTGTAGAAATGTCACAAAAATTACATCTCTACAGGTTAAAGTTTCTAGTGTAGACCTGGCTTACCACTCTCAGCAACACTTCATTCAGGTTATTCCAAACATGCCTCATGGGAAGCGGTGTGGGCCCAGGGACGTTGGCCTGCAGCGGCGAACCATTGCCAGTGGGAGCTGCGATCGGCCGAACCTGCGGACGCGGCCGGTAAGCAAACCAGCCCAGCCCACCAGGGGCTTTCCCTGAACAAGCGACGGAACAAGTTTGGGAAACACTGGACTAGAGGAAATTAAGGAAATCAGTTTGTAACAAGTTGGGTGTAACAGTCATAGCTCACTCTCTAGCAACTCTGTGCTACATTAGTATCTGGTGTTAAATGGTCCTTCTCCAAGTTTGAACTTCTACACTTAGCAACAAATCCTGCAGAAATTGATGATAGAATCAGGTATTTTTAATGGAATTCTGTTTATTTAGAAAGAAATTACAAAGTCCTCTTTCCCTGAACACAGTGGGAAATGGTTTTTGCTTATAGCTCTAAGCCCCTTTCAGCCAGCACTTTGCCCAAAAAGTTCTTCCTAGGCTTTTCTCAGGGTCATGCTCTCAGTACCTGTTCAGGCTGTGTCTGGGGCTTCCTTACTGTCTTTTCTGTCTCCTTCTGTGGTCTTTCTTTCTCTCTTACACACTCCCCCACCTCCACTGCCCACACACTCCACAATACCCAGCCAAGCCCTTTCTCCCATATAGTTATAATTCCTCAGCAGCCCCACATATGCCTTTGTTTTGGGTGGTGACATGTGCCTGTTTTTTGGTTAGAAACACCCACTATTTCAGCTACCAGCTGAGCTTATGAGCTGATGAGCTTAATGGTCTCCCACAACCGTTTAAAGTGAAGGCTGGCAGCTACACACAGCCCAGTTTCAATGAAATTTAACCCAACCCATAAAAGTATTAGTCAATTTTTTTCAAGGAAGAATAATAAGCTCCAATGAGGTAACATTACCCCTACTCCATTACCCATTGCTCCAACTAGAAGAAGAAAACTTCTTACTGATTTCCCACCTTTTTCCTAATTCAGACCACATTCTACCAGCTTTCATTTTTTCCATTGTGAACTTTCAAATCTCACTGTGCTAAGAAGCTGGCTCCAGCACAGAATGTACATATTGTAGTGAGAATTCCCTGTGACTATTCACATATTGTAATCAGAGGAAGTTTTTGGTGACAAATTCATTCGGGAACCAATGTGCCTTTTTATTCACTCCAATACGTCATCTTAATTTACTACTTTTTGAAGCAAACATTCTGCCCAGATCTATTATAATGTTTAAGAAATTACGTAGCTGAGAATAAATACATGCTTACATTTCTGTAGTTTATAGGGCTAGCCTGCTTGCTTGCCTATATATCTTTTCTTCTATGTTTCTTAGTTTCTGATGGGTTTGATTATTTGTTTTAATATAATAGGTTTTAATAGGTTTATAGGTTTATATTGAAATAGTTTGGCTGTAACACAGGATGTGACCTGTAGTCCCTTGCATGTTGAGGTAAGGCAAAGTTAGCATACGTATGTCTGGGACCTTTTATCCAGATAGCAAAATTAGCATATACATGTCTGGGACCTTTCACCTAAATAGCAAAGTTAGCATGCATATGTATGGGACTTTTCACCTAGATAGATAGTGATGAGTTAAGGCATAAGGTCCATATATGGCTGCAACCTTTAACATAGCTAGATAAAGGATGCATTGAAGTAGGTTGGCATAGAGGACTTTCCTAAGTTCATACCCTCTATAAACAGGTACACAAGGAAAGAACCAAAATAACCAGGAAGAAAAAAATAACAAATGTGAAAATTAGTTAATGTCATTAATATGTATGTATATGTCATCAATATGTACAAACATACCAGCCTATGGAGTAAGTGTACCCCAACATTTCGGTGGGTGAGGAAACCAAGTTTGGACATAGGAGGACCTGAGTGCTCAAGATCTATAAGGGGGTGACCCACCATGCCAAGGAGGCTTCTGAGTTTTATGACCTTCTAAGCTAGTTTTCTAAGCTCCAAGCTTCTTCATTTTTATTTTAAGTCGGTTAGTTAAGTAAAACTCTAAGTTAGCTTCAATAGCTCTTAGCTTTAGCTTCTTATAAGTTCTGCACCTCCCACTCAAGAATTGACCTGAACTCTTTTGGCATGCCAGAGGTGAGGCTGCTCCTTTGTCTCTTATCACCAGATTATCAAGGAAGGGTGTGAGTATATTAATCAAAAGCTTTATAGTATATAATATCACATGTATCTTTAGAATAATAGTACTGCATTTGTAATTCTGATTATTTTACCATTTGTTTACTATTTATTATTCTATTTATCTCAATAAAAGTCTTTAAGACTATATTCGTCTCAGTGTGAGTGTCCTGTCATACCCCCGAGGGTCCTTTGCAAACTCTGTGTAGCCTGACACTGGCTGTGTAGCCTGACCACATATCTGTGTAGCCTGTAGGACAAGAACCCTGTCATCTTCTGATCAGATTATTTGGTGAGCCTATAACCCATATTATCCAAATTAATAATATTAACCTCCTAAAATCAGGCAAAAATTTTGCTTTCTATGGCACTTTAAATGATTTGGACATCTTGCTGCCATATGTAGGTTATCCATTGGTTTTTGTTGATGTAACACCACCAAAGTAGCTTGTCCTGTCCTCTTGTGCATGTCTGCATTATATATATATTAAGAGGCACTATTTGGTAGTCAACCCAGTTTTCCTGATGGTGGAAGTTAGAAGAAACAGAAAGCTAACTAGTGTAAGCAGAGACCATCATTGGATCATTTGCATTCACAGCAGTTTGGAGATAGACTAAACAGAGTTATTCATTGTGAATAGTCACTGTTTTTTGTTTGGGACAACAACTATAGCTACTGGGCCAGATCTTTGGCCCTGCTGATCTGTACTGGTGCAGGTCAGTGTGTGTATTTGTGTGTGCATGCCATAGTCTTGCCATGCAGGGCTAGTCCCACTACCCAAGACATGCTGTGTGTACACTGACTGCAACGGCCCCTGGAGGCAAAGAAACAGCAGAGAATTGGTGTGTTATAGGAATGTCCAGGTGACAACCCCTCCCAACTGCTACATTGCAGTCGGCTTGGGGGAGAAGGCCTGTAAACTCCTATGTGGGCTAGACACCGTCAGAGAATTGCCATTATACTGGAGTGATCCTCCCCAAAGTCAGTTTACATTGGTGATGCAATGCAAAGTGGATGCCCCACGCTGAGAAAAATGACCCACTATGTCCCTTAGACTAGAAAAAATTGGTTGATGGTCTCTCCTATTTTTGAAGAATGCCCCTTTCCCTGTAGCTCAAAGAACAAACTATCCTCTGTCCTTTTTGGTAGCCTAGGTTTGGATCAAATTAATAATAATATAAAGAAAAACCTTCACTGCAGGGCCACTGTCTTTTTCCCTTTGGAAATTCGCAATGCCCCTTTGTGCCAGTGGTGTTTGGCATTCTTCCAAATGGGGTTCTGTGTGGCAAATATTGAGTAGTGCAATGCGCTAAGATGCCCATAAGCCAGCAATGTTGCTTGAGCCTTCATGAAGTTTGTTTAAACAAAACATTTTAAACAAATGGAAGCAATGAATAACTAGTATTGCTGACAATTTTGCTTTGGGTGTGAAGATCTTCCCCCTGTATATGGACAGAAATTTTAAATTAAAATGAAAGAATAGAAATAGAAACATAAATAAATGAAAGTCACATGGACACGTTTAGTGTAAAGCTCTGCTGAAGTCAGTGGGGTTCTGTATCATAGCAGGATGCTGCCCACCTGGTCAGCCTGAAGAATCCGGTAATGTTTTAAACTAATTTCTAAAGGGAAGAGCATGTCTCTCTCTGTCATCATAGGTATTTTCTAAACTAGGGCTGAAATGAGAAAAGAGAGGCAGTCAACTGCTCTATTTCTGAAAATATGAACTCGATTAGTGAAGAACTTTTAACTTCATGAATTTTCACTCAGAGAACAACCATAGTTTGCCCAACTAATATGTCAAGTACATCATTTGAAATATTTGAAACTATAGGTATGATTGTCCGAGTGGCAGTAAAAAAAAAAATCTATATATTTTTATTTTTTGCTGTGACTCATCAGTGACTAAATGGCTAAAAGCAGGGGTTCTTTATGTGTGGATGGAGAAAAAAATTGGATTTGGACTGGAAACTTATGTGACGAGTATTAGTCTAATGGAATTTGAAACAGATGAGATATTGATCCCTTTTAAAAAAAAACCTTTAAATTTCAGTATCTGCAAATTTAATAACTTCACTTTCAAAAGGCTCCTGAAAATCTTTCTGTGAAATTGCCAGAATACAGGGGTATTCCTGCCTTTTTATTCAGAGGAGGACACATATGAGAAAGAGAAAGAGACAGACAGCCTGACCCTCTCCTGGACCAATTTCCTTGTTAATTCCCTAATCCATCCACTACCTGGTGTTGAAAGGGCTACCTTGTGCCTTTAAGACACACATTGGGATGGATAGGGAGCAATGCAGAGCTGCACAACTCCTGAACGTTCTCCCCAGCTATGCAGAGTGGAGCACAATTTGCTACATCCCCTGAAGGGGTTCAGCATACTTCCCCTGCAGCTGGCTACTTTATGCACAAATGGCTCCACCTACCTCCAGATTTTCAGACCAGAATTCATGGGCAGAAGAGCGAAGTGGGACAGAGGTGGATTAGAAGCTGCAGATAAAAATAGGCTAGGACACAGGTATGCTTTAACTGGAGTCCTGAAAGTAGAATTGCCTCTGAGGGAATGTCTGCATTGTAATTAAAAACCCGCTGCTGCCCCACGCCAGGTTACTGGACTCACGGGACTTGGGCTAAGGGGATGTTTAATTGCACTGCAGATTCATAGACTTTTAGGCCAGAAGGGACCATCTAGTCTGACCTCCTGCACATTGCAGGCCACAGAACCTTATTCACTGACTCCTGAAATAGACCCATAACCTCTGGTTGAGTTACTGAAATCCTTAATGCATGATTTAAAGACAGGTATGTGCAGCAAGTTATATGACAATGCAACTAAAGACCCAACAGGAAGCACATTTCCCTCCAGTGACAACGAGTGGGTCCTCCCAGTAGTAAAGAGGAAGATAAGTGAAAGGAAGCAAGGAAGCATTCACTTTGGTGTTGGGACTTTTAACTATTCTTAGACTTTCTGAAGTTAAGGGGTTTTAAACTATTAGGTTCCAAATACTTTCAGATACTGTTTTATAAAACTTACCACTTTCAAGTATTTGAATTTTGTTAGTATATAACATTCTAATAATGTAGGTTGTGTTTTTTTTTTAAATATATATCTTCTTGCAACCATCTCTCTCTCTCAGGGAAGCTTTTAGTTTTGACTCAGATGTTGGAGTACTACATCTTATCCACTAGATGTCACTCAGAACTCAGAATACTCTCAAACACTGAACTAAAACCCAGGAAGGAGAAATAAGTGGTAAACAGATTATATGTTGTTTTGTTTTCTCATTCATAGCTAAGGCTGTATTCTTTCCAAAATTCTGTGTGTCAGTCTTTAAAGTTAAGAACTGAAATGAGAATGTTTTTCATCAGTGCTTCAAAATGCATGACACTGAGCCTGTACATTGACCTCATTTACACATCACAGTTGCCAACTGGAAATAACATTAGTCCCTTTAAGAAATCTGGGCCTTAGAAAACAAATACTGGAGGGTTTAGGGAGTAAGATGTGAGGTCCCTTTAGACTATGAACATGCTGTTCAGCATTAGGTCGGTGTGAAACTTGGTGGCTTCAGTTACAGGAGGGTGATAAGAGAACCAGCACGCGTCAGATGTTTTGATCAGTGGTGGCACTAGGCCCAATTGCTGAGGGCCCTGAGCAGTTTAGCGGGACCCCAACCTAGCATTTCTCCCAAAATACTAGTCATTTTATTTAACATGGACTTTTAAACAAGTGTTTGCTGTGTTGATATATACTATTTTCTGGAAATAATGCAATGAGTATTTTTAGGGTGTGAGTGAAGGGAAAGGGAGTGGCCCCCAAATATTCCTTTTTAGGTCACACAATGGGCTAGCCCTGACTCTGATTTGAATAGCTAACTAACAAAAAATGACTTCCTATCCCAAAGTCCTTCATTTTATTAAGTTCCTACTACGACATATCCTGGTCCACTCTGGTAACTGGAGGACCCTGGACTCAATTAACAGGAAAGATGACTCACAAAGAGCGGGTTCTGCCTTTCTTTCTTGCTCCCTCCCTACTCACAAATCCCCAGCTCCGATGACCATGTGTGGAAGGCTTACCATGGGGTTGGGAATAAAGCTATGGAGGAATAAATCTTCACATCCATGCAGTATCCCTGGATCAGTGGGGAGAGGGCACAATTTGCACTATAGCTCCATGCAATATGCTACTGTGGTATTTATGAAAGAGGCTTCCATTGGGAATTCTTTGTGTTATTAACTGGCATGACCAAAATGGTGAACAACATTTTTTTCCATAAAAGCATTAGGGTTCCTGGAAGTTTATGGTCCAAGCTAGGCTTAGTCTTCATGCAATATAGCACAACCAAGGAAGGAAAAGGGTTTTTGATAGATCGTAAGCTTGAGTCTAAGATAAAGTTGAGGTCAATTTCTGAACCAAATTAGGGTTATATTAATTATTGATTTATTAGTAGTATAGATTTATCATAACTTTTCTCTGTCACAGAAGGCTCAGTGTAAGCTTGAAAGCTTGTCTCTCTCACCAACAGAAGTTGGTCCAACTTGTCTACCTCAAAAACATTCATTTATTTTAACAATCTTGTGAGTCAGAGATGCAATATTATCTCCATTTTGCTGATTTGTGACCAGACTAAGATTGGGATTGGAGGCCACCTCATTTGCTCAGGTTATAATAATCACAGAAGCATAGAAATTCAGGACTGGAAGGGACCTCGAGAAGTCATCAAATCATGACCCCTGTGTTGAGGCAGGACCAAGTAAACATAGACCATCATTCACAGGGATTTGTTCAGCATGTTCTTAAAAAAATCCCAGGGATGGGGATCCACAACATCCCTTGGAAGCCTATTTCAGAACTTAACTACCCTTACTGTTGGAAAGTTTTTCCCAATATCTTACCTAAATCTTCCTTACTGCAGATTAAGCCCATTACTTCTTTTTTGACCTTCAGTGACATGGAGAACAATTGATCACCATCCAATTTATAACAGCCCTTAACAACAGTCTCCAAATATGTTAGGTCCCCCTTGAATACATCTAACTTATCTAACTATACTTTAACCTGTGCTTTCCCTATTTTGCCTTGCATTCCTTCAGCCTAGATGTTAAAATTAGTTGTGTTGAGTATCTGGTCACCATTAAGCTTTTTAGTGAAGTCTGAAGCAAAATAGGCATTAAACACCTCAGCTTTCTTGATGTCGTCAGTTATTAGCTCTTCTTTCCTATTAAATAGAGGAGGACTTACAATTTCCTTCGTTTTTCTCTTGCTCCCTAATGTATTTAAAGAACCTCTGCTTATTGCTTTTTATGTTCTTTGCTAGGTGTAAATCATTTTATGCCTTAGCCTTTCTGATTTTGTCCCTACGTGCTGGTGCTATTCTGGTCCAGAGATTTATTCAACCAAGTCTCTGTGATACCAGTTTTAAGTAAGAATTTAGCTTTTGTACTAATACTTCCAGTTCTTCCTTTTTATTCCCCATACTCGTTGCATTTCTGTATAGACATCAAAGATGTTGAGCAGATGCTCCCACTGATTTCACTATTCTTGCTCCTATGACCCTATTGTAATTTCCATATCCCCTCCAAATATAGCTCTGTGTTAGTCACCTCTTTTATGCTTACCTGTGGGCTTTTTCACCTGCCCCCTTTAAAGCCCTTACTTGGTAGCCTGGTGAGTCGTGATCAAGGCCAGTTCAAAGCCCTAAAGGGTAAGGTTTTGACCAGATTGTGTCTAGGCTGTAGTACAGGTTGGTTCCTGTTTGGGTTCCTGAGCTAGTCCTGACATTGGGACCAATACAAAGACCCAAGCTAGAATTACGTTTACCCTGATTTCAGTGGAACTTAAATATAAGTCAAGCAGGTGCTTATATACTTTACTGAATCAGGGCCAAAAAGCCGTAAAGGCATCCTGCATTCTAGCTTTAGGGATTGCTGAAACACAGAAGCCTCACACAACTGCTGGAATTAATTCTACCATCCTTTATGGATGTTGTATCATATATGAAAAAGAAATAGCAGATGCAGGTAAAATGCTTCCAGTCTCCAAATTGGTCAGGCATGATATTAATAAGACATTTGTACAGATACTTGTTGAGTCTTCTGATGTTGCTAGACTATCAAATATTATTGTTTGTTTTTTTCTTTAAACTGTACTGATTTTCTGAGAGTATGTATTTGTGCAGACCAATCCATACTAGCACTGACCAAACTACAATGGGCAAAGAAGCTACTCACAAAGTGGACTCACAACATTATACCCATAGATGCACCTGAAATTATCTTCAGAACTTAACCCTACTTTAATAGCTGCTATAAAACTGGTACATTTTATCAGGACAAAGGCACTCAATTCCAGATTTTTCTCTGTACTTAGAGAGAGGAAATGGAGTACCAATTGCTCCCTTTTTTTTTTCCCTATCTTTAAGATTATGGTCCACATTCACAAAAGTTGAATTCAGTGGGAAGTCGGTACCTGTCATAAATATAAAGGGAAGGGTAAACCCCTTTGAAATCCCTCCTGGCCAGGGGAAAGCTCCTCTCACCTGTAAAGGGTTAAGAAGCTAAAGGTAACCTCGCTGGCACCTGACCAAAATGACCAATGAGGAGACAAGATACTTTCAAAAGCTGGGAGGAGGGAGAGAAACAAAGGGTCTGGGTCTGTCTGTATGCTGGTTTCTGCCAGGGATAGACCAGGAATGGAGCCTTAGAACTTTTAGTAAGTAATCTAGCTAGGTATGTGTTAGATTATGATTTCTTTAAATGGCTGAGAAAAGAATTGTGCTGAATAGAATAACTATTTCTGTCTGTGTATCTTTTTTGTAACTTAAGGTTTTGCCTAGAGGGGTTCTCTATGTTTTTGAATCTAATTACCCTGTAAGATATCTACCATCCTGATTTTACACGGGGGATTTCTTTATTTCTATTTACTTCTATTTTTTATTAAAAGTCTTCTTGTAAAAAACTGAATGCTTTTTCATTGTTCTCAGATCCAAGGGTTTGGGTCTGTGGTCACCTATGCAAATTGCTGAGGCTTTTTATCCAACATTTCCCAGGAAAGGAGGGGTGCAAGTGTTGGGAGGATTGTTCATTGTTCTTAAGATCCAAGGGTCTGGGTCTGTAGTCACCTAGGCAAATTGGTGAGGCTTTTTACCAAACCTTGTCCAGGAAGTGGGGTGCAAGGTTTTGGGAAGTATTTTGGGGGGGAAGGACACGTCCAAACAGCTCTTCCCCAGTAACCAGTATTAGTTTGGTGGTGGTAGCGGCCAGTCTAAGGACAACGGGGGGAATATTTTGTACCTTGGGGAAGTTTTGACCTAAGCTGGTAAAGATAAGCTTAGGAGGTTTTTCATGCAGGTCCCCACATCTGTACCCTAGAGTTCAGAGTGGGGGAGGAACCTTGACAGTACCTAAATACCTTTGTGAATCTGGGCCTGTTTGTTTGTGATAACACCACCATAGGCACTGTGTAAATCTCTGCCATATAGAGTTTACACTCTAAATAGATTTGACAAAGAATGGGAGGCAAAACAGAGGAAAATGTCTTGCCCAAGGTCACACAGCAGGTTGATGGTGGAGGTGAGAGTTGAACACAGGTTTTCTTACTCCCAGTTTAATGTCTGTCCATTCTATCCTGATGTGAAATGGTGATCCAGGGAAATCTTCTGCCAGCTCTTTGATGGAGGAAATGAAGTCTTTGTTTTTCTGGTAGGTAACTCTATGCAGAAACTGTTTTCTGACCATCAGTGGCTGTGTAGTCTGGCAGTCTTGGCTGGTTTATTTGATCAGTTAAATATATCACTGAATTTGTCCCCATAGAGAGATGAGGCAAACATTCTGAAAATGACAGAGTAGGTTGCTGGCATTGTAAGAAAACAGATTATGGAAAGCAAAGAGTAGAAAACAATTACATAAGTTCATTTGAACTTCTTAGTGATTTCTGTGAAAAGGTGGGAAAGTCTGTGGGTAATTTGAAAGTCAGCCTATAAAAATAATTGCAGAATGAGTCCATGTCTGAGATTAAGGAAATGACCAAGTGAGAATTCTTTTCAATGAAGCAGCTGCTAATTCTGCTCATTGGCCCAGTGAATATATCGAGATACTGCATGAACTTTTGACTGGTTGCTTATTGTAGTCAATTTGCTAGTTTTAGCTGTTTGCATGAAAGGGCTGTCGGGATGTAGGCTGTGAGGCACTGAAACTGTTGCTATCTTTTAGATCTGCATAATATTGAGGATTTATCTTCTCTGCAATGGCTGTGATGAAAAGAACACTCCCACTCCCCTAAAAGATGACTGAGGGAACACAAAGTGCTTCTGGAGCTGAAATCAGTGTTGCAGGAAGAGCCTCCATGGCTTACACTGAAGGGGCTACCAGGGCTCCAGCTCTATTCCCTTCTGCTCCTAACTAGACGAGGGAAGATTGGTGGTGGTGGGGGAGAGGGGGTGAGAGGAAGTGAACCACTGGCTAGGAAAGTAGTGTCAGGCAACGAGTACAACTCTATGAATAACTGCATTTTTGGATCACTGGCCGTTCCAAAAAATTGGGAAGAATTATAGATACCCATTTTCTACTCAAACAGTGCTGCCTCCAACACAGGGAAGTTCTATATTCGATCTCATCTTAACAGGTACAGATGAATGGATCCCCGAACTAAAAACTAGTGTTCGCCTAAGTACAAGTGGTCATGCCTTCCTTACATTTGTTATGTGCAAGAAGGGAAAACTCCAAACAAGTAATGTATATATTTGGTGCTTTAAAAGAGCCAATTTCACACAGCTGAAAACAAACACGTAATCAGCCAGGACAGTTGTGAGAAAGAATTTAAACAGGAAATATGTGACTGTTAATTGGGAACTATTTAAGAATGCTTTACTAGATGCTCAAAAAGCCAAAATCCCACAATCAAGAAAGAAGATTATACTGGTTTAAAGAAAAAAAGTGGCTTAGAGGGGATCTGAAAGCAGCTCTTTAAAACAAACAAACAAAAAAGTGTGACAGATGGAAGAATGGGGAAGTTGACAGTAATGAATATAAGCCAGGAATTGCAGAAAATTGATAATTAAATCAAAAGTTTACAAGGAGAAATCTGTGGCAGAGTTAAGGACAATAAGGAGTTTTTAAAAGAAAAGGGATCCTAACAATGATATTGGTTTATTGCTAGAAGAAATGGTGGAATTGTCAAGAATAATGCAAAAAAGGTAGAAGTGTTCAATAAATATTTCTGTTCTGTATTTGGGGAAAAGCCAGATGATGTAGACATGTGTCAAGGTTCCTTCTCCACTCTGAACTCTAGGGTACAGATGTGGGGACCTGCATGAAAACCTCCTAAGCTTACTTTTACCAGCTTAGGTTAAAACTTCCCCAAGGTACACACTATTTTACCTTTTGCCTTTGGACTTTCGCTGCCACCACCAAACGTCTAACCGGTATTATTATTATTAGGAAAGAGTCCATTTGGAAAAGTCTTTCTCCCAAAAATCCTCCCAAACGTTACCCCCCCCTTTCTGGGGAAGGTTTGATAAAAATCCTCACCAATTTGCATAGGTGACCACAGACCCAAACCCTTGGATCTTAAGAACAATGAAAAAGCATTCAGTTTCTTAAAAGAATAATTTTAATAGAAGAAAAAGTAAAAAGAATCACTTCTGTACAATCAGGATGGTAAATACCTTACAGGGCAATTAGATTCAAAACATAGAGAATCCCTCTAGGCAAAACCTTAAGTTACAAAAAGACACAAAAACATAAATATCCATTCCCTTCAGCTCAGCTTATTTTCTCAGCCATTTAAAGAAATCAGAATCTAACGCATATCTAGCTAGATTACTTACTAAGTTCTAAGATTCCTGTTCTGTCCCCGGCAAAAGCATCACACAGACAGATAGAGAGAGAGAGGCTTTGTTTCTCCCTCCCCCCAGCTTTTGAAAGTATCTTGTCTCCTCATTGGTCATTTTGGTCAGGTGCCAGCAAGGTTATCCTAGCTTCTTAACTCTTTACAGGTGAAAGGCATTTTCCTCTGGCCAGGAGGGATTTTAAAGGTGTTTACCCTTCCCTTTGTATTTATGACAACATGTCATATGACAATGATGAAATACTTTCCATTCCAACAGTAACTCAGGAGGATGTTAAATAGCAGCTACTAAACCTGGACATTTTTAAATCAACAAATCCGGGTAACATGAAACAAAGGGTTTTAAAAGACCTGCTGAGGAGCTCTCTGGACAGTTATTGTTAATTAAGTAATTATATGCCTGTCAGCCCGACATCGATCCCAAGCAAAATAATGAAGCAGCTGATATGGAAATCAATAAAAGAAATAAAGCAGGGTAATGCAGTTAATGCTTAAGATTGCAATTTGGTTGATGAAAGAAATAGTGTTGATATAATACACTTATACTTTTGTAAGGCATTTGACATGGTAGCATGTGCTATTTTGATTGAGAAACTAGAACAATACAGAATCAACCTGACACATTACATAGATTAAATACTGGTTAACTGATAAGTCTTAAAATATCATTTGTAATTTTATCAATGACCTGGAAGAAAACATAAAATCAGTACTGATAAAGTTTGCAAATTTCACAAATGTTGGGGGAGTGGTGCGTAATGAAGAAGATAGAACGATATTGTTTGATAAGGTGGGAGGAAGTCAACCGTATGTGTATTAATATGGCCAAATGTAAAGTCAGATATCCAGGAACAAAGAATATAGCCCATATTTATGGACTGTGGGACTATCTCCTGGTAAACAGTGACTATGGAAAGGACGTGGGGGTCCTGGTGGACAATTAGCTGAACATGAGGGTCCCATTGTGACATTGTGGTCAAAAGATCTAATGTGATTCTTGAATGTATAAATGGGAATATCACGTAGCAGTAGCCAGGTTCTATTACTTCTGTATTTGTCCCTGGTGCATCCATTATTGGAATACTGTGTCCAGTCCACAGTTAAAGAAGAACGCTGAAAAACTAAAGAGAGTTCAGAGAGAGCCACAAGAAAAATTAAAGGATTGGAAAACATACCTTATAGGGGTAGACTCAAGGAGTTCAATCCGTTTATCTTATTAAAGAGAAGATTAAGGTGTGACTTGATCACAGTTCTTAAATACCTATATAGGGAACAAAAGTTAATAATAAAGGTTACTTCAATATAGCAGCCAAAGGAGTATAACAAGATCTAATTATTAGAAGTCGAAACTAAATAAATTCAGACTAGAAATTAGGTGGACATTTTTAACAGTGAGGGTAATTAACCATTAGAATTATTTATCAAGGGTTGTGGTAGATTCTCCATCACTGGCAATTTTTAAACCAAGGTTGGGTGTTGTTCTAAAAGATATGCTCTAGATCAAACAGGGATTAATTCAGGGAAGTCCTATGGCCTGTGTTACACAGGAAATTGGACTAAATGATCACAAGGATTCCTTCTGGCTTTATATTCTATGACTCTGTGAATGAGGATGGCTCCTTAGTGGTATGTCCCTTCCCTTTCTCCTTCTGATGTGGTGCAAAAGTTTGCTGAGGTGTGCCCCTTTCTCATCAGCACAGAGGACAGTAACTCTTTTAGAAGCTCACAAGGATGCACTGAGCTCAGCATTGGGAGCACAGCAGAAGTTGTAGTGTGCACTGGTGTCCTAAGGGACCCGTTCTATAATCTGAGGCCTTATAGGCCAAGATTTTCAAAACTAGGAGCTGGAAGTGAGGCTCCTAAATCCACATCTGGGCACCTAAATAGGTATCCTAGTTTTCAGAAGTGCTGAGCACTCTTTGAGTGGCCACTGCTTCTGTTTCTTCCTGTACTTTCTGTCCTTTGGTTTGTTTACTCATGTTAAACAAGTGTCCGGGTGCTGTAGTTTGGAGCAATTTGTGTAGTTTGGAGTAGGTGATTAGTACAGCCTTTTGTTTTTCTTGTCATGTGTCTTTTGGATGACTTGACTGATAGTTTACAATACATAGGCTCATAACAGTACACCTTTTGAGGTAAGCTACTCCCTTGGCCTTCGTTTTGTTATATGCACTCTCCTTGAAATTAAACAGCTTGCATTTTTCTTTCAGAAATTCACAGAATCATAAACTGTTAAATTCCAGTAACTCAAGCACGTGGGTAAATAGCAGGTCCTGGTAATGCCAATATTTGTTGCTGATATAACCAGGACCTCTAGGGCAAGTACTGTTTTTGAGTGCAGCTATACATAGATATTTGTGCAGGAGGTTTTCGTATTATTGGTTACTTGATCTTGACATGTAATGGTAGAAGTTGAGGTTCATGCTTTTACTTTTGTAGATCTAGTACAGTTAATATTAAGGGATATAGAACAATGAATTTGCATTTATTTCAATGAATTCATCAGTAGTTAGGCTATGTCTACACTGGCAACTGAATGACAAAACTTTTGTCTTTCAGGGGTGTTAAAAAAAAACCCCCCCGAAAGACAAACGTTTTGACGTTGACACGCACCAGTGTGAACAGCTCTTGGCTGGCAGGAGCACTCTCCTGCTGACAATGCTAATGCCGTTTGTTGGGTGTGGATGGTTTTTGTCGGCAGGAGAGCCGACAAACAGCTGCTACACTGTGTGACTTCTAGCGGAACGGCTGTAGCAACACAGCCCTGTTGCTAAAATCTGCATAATGTATACATAGTAGGTGTAAGAGATGGAGGGCTACAAGGCTCTTCAATATACAGTTGCTTTTGGAATGTGTACATAAGAGAAATAGGGTTAGCTTACAAACATACTCAAAATCCTACAAAAGTTATGATAAAGGGACTAGAGGGCTCTAAAAGTATGAAGTGCCCATTTCTGTATTGTAAAATGAATGGTAATGGAGATCCTGTCAAAAGTACAAGTATGGTAGAGGAAAGCATTAGCTTTGATAAAATACAGTTCTTCATTTGCAAAAACAAAGGAGTTTTTGAGGGGCACCCTGAGAGCACCTTGTACAACAGACCTTTAGTAAAGGGGACCAAAGACATGCAGCACTGTGCTTTGAATTACTAATTTTGAATATGTAAGTAATCATTTTAAAATGCAGATTTGAGAATTCATTACTGGTTCCCTCATTGAACAATGTATAATATAGGTTTTTAAAAGGCTCAATATATTTAACAAAGGTTTTAAAATCTTCATGCTACTTGTGCTCAGGCCATTTTTGTGCTGCAGTACTTTCCTCTGTCCTTTGCATCTTTGTGGCAATATACGGGGAGGGTAATTAAGAGATAGTTATGAATCTGCTGAGTGGTGCATCCTCTAAATGTGCTTTAAGGAAACTCTAGCATTATAGATGCATGAGCAATCCTATTATGTGATAATTGCATTTTAAAGTGCTGCATATTAGTTATGCTAATATACCCACTCTTATATTTTAAATTTAATACCACATTTTACATAATGGGTGGTATAAATTCTTGCCACTTAATAAGTGAATTTTGTGGAACTCTGCACATAACAACCCATAAATATATCCTGATCTTCTAATTAAATGCTAAAGTTGTTCAAATAAATTGAATTGAATACATTTTTTTAAGTTTAAAACAAATTAAATTAAAAACATGTATAATAGTCCTGTGCTCCTCAGATACGTTGAATTATTATATTAGAGTAGAAGTGGTATGTAGGCTCAGGTCAGTCACTAATTCAGCCTCACAATACTTTGTTTAAGAAAGAATATTGTGTTATCTTGGGTTGAGCACTCTGGTAAGTCACATGAGACTACAGTAAAGTCACAATTAACAAGTAACTTTTTTCAGTCATTTTCCAAATTTCTGTGATGCCAGCCTCAGCGAACTTATTTAGAGGTCTATGTTTTCAGAAGTGAATAGTGATTCTGACTGCCTTAATTGTTGGGTGCCCTACTTGAGACATTCTGTTAAAGAGATCTGACTTTCAATCCTTAGGTGCTTTTGACTTTATGAAAATCAGAACTCTTTACAGTGTCTCAAGTCGGGCACCCAAAATCATAGTCACTTTTGAAAATATAGGTGTAGGTGGTAAAATTTCCAAAAGCACCTAAGTGACTTAGGAGCCTAAGTCCTGTTTTCAAAACTGACTTAGGGGCACTTAGGATCCTAAGTCTAATTAACTTTAAATTAGATGTAGGCTCCTAAATCATTTGAGGTTTTGGAGATTACATTTTATATACCTAAATTTTAGTCATGTTTAAATGACACAGCTGTAACTTCTATACAGATGTTCCACAACATAGATGTTTGTTCCTATTTATGTTTAATTCTAGGCGTCAACTCCCTGTCTGCCTGAAGGTGTTTCTGCTGCCTGAGGTTAAACATGACGAGCAGCAAGTAATTTTATTCTGTCTATGATAGACTTTATAACTCTTAGGCAACACATGTCAAAGGCAGCCAGCCAGTCAGGGAACCGCACAGACAGCTGCAGCGGCACAGGAGCCAGCAAACAGAGCTGTGAACAGGGAAGTTTGAGTGGGAGTTTGTACGGGGAGTTTGTGTTGTGGTGCTTGTTTTTGCTGTGGATGGTGGTGTTCTGGCGTGGTTTGTGTTTCCCAGATTAACAGGATTTAGGTGGGAAGGCAATGACAGATACAGAGGCAGCAGTGGGAGTGACCCATGTCGTGAAAGACACAATGAAGATGACTGGATGTGGAAGCTGCAGTATGTACATGATCCTGGAGGGGGCACCTGGTAAGAGTTTTGTCTGCATGAAATGCCTCTGATAGAGCAGATGGAGGAAAAGATCCGAGGTTTGAAGATGCAGGTGGAAAGTCTGGTTGAGTTTAGAAAGGGGTTCGAGCAGATTATGGAGCAAAGACATGAGGTTTCGGAAGGGAAAAGCTCAGACTTGCAGATGGAAGCAGGACTGAGGAATTCTGAGGGGAGACTGGGTGAGGAAAGTGGTCAGTGGAAGCATGTGACGAAAAGAACCAGGGAGAGGAAAAGACGGGCTAGTGAAGGAGAAATAGAGCTCAAGAACAAGTTTGCAGATTTGGAAAATGCAGAAGGGGTTCAGCAGGGTAGTCACTGAAGGTGGAAGGGCAAGAAAGAAGAGAAGATCGGCTAGTTCTATAGGAAAAGGGGAAGAGTCAATGGAGACTACACCAAATATGAGCCCCAGGAGGATACAGGATGGGTGGAAGAGGATTACAAGGGAGAACAGGAATGGAAAGAACTTGCAGCCAGAGGGAACAGGGGATAGACTGGAGAATAGCACCGTCACCAGGAAAAGGCAGGTCTATGTGACCGGGGACTCTTTACTGAGAAGAATAGACAGGCCTGTAACCAGAGCTGATCCAGAGAATAGAAGGGTATGCTGTCTTCCAGGTGCTAAGATACAGGATATAGACCTGAGGTTGAAAAGGATCCTAAAGGGAGCAAGAAAGAATCTCCTAATTATCCTTCATGTGGGAACAAACGATACGGCTAGATTCTCGCTGGAAAGCGTTAAGGGAGACTATGCTAGGCTGGGGAAGATGCTTAAGGAAATCGAAGCTCAGGTGATTTTTAGTGGGATTCTGCCTGTTCCTAGAGAAGGGCAACAAAGGTGTGAGAAGATTATGACTATCAACAGATGGCTTAGGCAGTGGTGCTATAAGGAGGGCTGTGGGATGTGTGGCCACTGGGAGGCATTCATGGAGAGAGGACAGTTCTCTCGGGATGGACTTCATCTGAGTAGGGAAGGAAATAGACTTCTAGGATGGAGGCTGGCACAACTGATTAAGAGAGCTTTAAACTAGGAATCTGGGGGAGATGGCTGGGAGATGTCCAGGTAATCTCCACGCCTGATTTTAGCATTGTGAGGGAAGAAAACAAAGTAAGAAAGGATACAGTCGTGGGTAGGACAATGTATATAAGGCAGAAGGGCAGTGTGGATTCCAGTCTAATAGGTTATACTGTCTGTAGAATGACCGTGACTAGTAGGGTACAGAATGTGAGCGAGGCCAAACAGCAAAAATTAAAGATGTTTGTACACCAACGCGAGGAGCCTAGGTAACAAAATGGAGGAACTAGAGCTACTGGTGCAGGAAGTGAAACCAGATATTCTAGGGGTAACAGAAACATGGTGGAATAGTAGTCATGACTGGACGACAGGTATGGAAGGGAATGTGCTGTTTAGGAAAGACCGAAATAAAGGTAAAGGTGGTGGAGTAGCACTGTATATCAATGATGAGGTAGAATGTAAAGAAATAAGAAGCGATGGAATGGATAAGACAGAGTCCATCTGGGCAAAAATTACATTGCGGAAGAAAACGTATAGAGCCTCCACTGGGATAGTGCTTGGAGTGTGCTACAGACCACCGGGATCTAATTTGGTTATAGATAGAGCCCTCTTTAATGTTTTTAATGAAGTAAATACTAATGGGAATTGTGTGATCATGGGAGATTTTAACTTCCCAGATATAGACTGGAGGACGAGTGCTAGTAATGATAATAGGGCTCAGATTTTCCTAGATGGGATAGCTGATGGATTCCTTCATCAAGTAGTCGCTGAACCACATACAGGGAGGGGAAGATGGGAGGGATCAGCAAGGAAAGCTACCTTATTGAGGTCAGAACTTGGAGGGATAAAGTGAGACAGGCTAAAAGTCAAGTAGAGTTGGACCTTGCAAAGGGAATTAAAACCAATAGTAAAAGGTTCTATAGCCATATAAATAAGAAGAAAACAAAGAAAGAAGAAGTGGGACCGCTAAACACTGAGGATGGAGTGGAGGTCAAGGATAATCTAGGCATGGCCCAATATCTAAACAAATATTTTGCCTCAGCCTTTAATAAGGCTAAAGACGATCTTAGGGATAATGGTAGCAGGACAAATGGGAATGAGGATATGGAGGTAGATATTACCATATCTGAGGTAAAAGCCAAACTCGAACAGTTTAATGGGACTAAATAGGGGGCCCCAGATAATCTTCATCCAAGAATATTAAAGGAATTGGCACATGAAATTGCAAATCCATTAGCAAGAATTTTTAATGAATCTGTAAACTCAGGGGTTGTACCGTATGATTGGAAAATTGGTAACATAGTCCCTATTTTTAAGAAAAGGGAAAAAAAAGTGATCCGGGTAACTACAGGCCTGTTAATTTGACGTCTGTAGTATGCAAGGTCTTGGAAAAAATGTTGAAGGAGAAAGTAGTTAAGGACATTGAAGTCAATGGTAAATGGAACAAAATACAACATGGTTTTACAAAAGGTAGATCATGCCAAACCAACCTGATCTCCTTCTTTAAGAAAGTAACCGATTTTTTAGACAAAGGAAACGCAGTGGATCTAATTTACCTACATTTCAGTAAGGCGTTTGATACGGTGCCACAAGGGGAATTATTAGTTAAATTTGAAAAGATGGGGAAGAATGTGAAAATTGAAAGATGGATAAGGAATTGGTTAAAAGGGAGACTACAGCAGGTCCTACTGAAAGGTGAACTGTCAGGCCGGAGGGAGGTTACCAGTGGAGTTCCTAAGGGATCAGCTTTGGGACCAATCTTATTTAATCTTTTTATTACTGATCTCAGCACAAAAAGTGGGAGTGTGCTAATAAAGTTTGCAGATGATACAAAGCTGGGAGGTATTGCCAATTTAGAGAAGGACAGGGATACCCTACAGGAGGATCTGGATGACCTTGTAAACTGGAGTAATAGTAATAGGATGAAATTAAATAGTGAGAAGTGTAAGGTTATGCATTTAGGGATTAATAACAAGAATTTTAGTTATAAACAGGGACGCATCAATTAGAAGTAATGGAGGAAGAGAAGGACGTTAGAGTATTGGTTGACCACAGAATGACTATGAGCCGCCAATGTGATATGGCCATGAAAAAAACTATTGCGGTCTTGGGATGCATCAGGTGAGGTATTTTCAGTAGAGATAAGGTGTTAGTACCGTTATACAAGGCACTGGTGAGACCTCATCTGGAATACTGTGTGCAGTTCTGGTCTCCCATGTTTAAGAAGGATGAATTCAAACTGGAACAGGTACAGAGAAGGGCTACCAGGATGATCCGAGGAATGGAAAATCTGTCTCATGAAAGGAGACTCAAGGAGCTTGGCTTGTTTAGCCTAACTAAAAGGAGGTTGAGGGGAGATATGATTGCTCTCTATAAATATATCAGAGGGATAAATATCAGAGAGGGAGAGGAATTATTTAAGCTCAGTACCAATGTGGACACAAGATCAAATGGATATAAACTGGCCATCTGGAAGTTTAGACTTGAAATTAGACAGAAGGTTTCTAACCATCAGAGGAGTGAAGTTCTGGAATAGCCTTCCAAGGGAAGCAGTGGGGGCAAAAGACCTATCTGGCTTTAAGATTAAACTCGATAAGTTTATGGAGGAGATGGTATGATGGGATAACATGATTTTGGTAATTAATTGATCTTAAAATATTCATGGTAAATAGGCCCCATGGCCTGTGATGGGATGTTAGATGGGGTGGGACCTGAGTTACTACAGAAAATTCTTTCCTGGGTATCTGGCTGGTGAATCTTGCCCATATGCTCAAGGTTTAGCTGATCGCCATATTTGGGGTCAGGAAGGAATTTTCCTCCAGGGCAGACCGGAAGAGGCCCTGGAGGTTTTTTGCCTTCCTCTGTAGCATGAGGATTCTCTGCTCCTTGAAGTCTTTAAACCATGATTTGAGGACTTCAATAGCTCAGACATAGGTGAGAGGTTTATCACAGGAGTGGGTGGGTGAGATTCTGTGGCCTGTGTTGTGCAGGAGGTCGGACTAGATGATCATAATGGTCCCTTCTGACCTTAGTGTCTATGAATCTATGAATTAGCATGTTTCAAAACATGACTAAATTCAAGTGTAGACAGAGAGATGGACTTCAGTTAACACTTCCAGTCCAGACTCTGAATATGCAAAATCTTGGCTGTCAGGCTAAGGGTGTGTCCACACCACAATTGGGATGGGTGATTACTGACATACCCAAGCTAGCTTTGATCAAGTTATCTCACTGTGAAAACAGGGCAGACCCCCCAGACTGGTGGTGTGCTCTACAATTAAGGCTACGATTTAGTCACGTAGACTTCCGTGACTTTACCAGACCTCCATGACTTCTAGGGCTTCAGGAGGCGGAGGTGGGACTGTGCGCCCCTTCCTTGCAACTGGGGCTGGCTGGAAACAGGACCCTGCAGCTCCAGCCTCCTGGCTTCTGCAGGGGGCTGTGGCTGGGGCCATGCACCCCAGGTCCACGGCATCCCTGGCATCTGCGGGGGGCTGCAGCTGAGGCCCCTGCCTGGCACACCCCTGCCTGTCAGCTGCAGGAGGGGCCATGCACCCCCTCACAGCTTCCCAGGGCTGTGCACCCTTGTGTCCTGCAGCTGTGGCCAGCTCCGGAGTGGGGGCTGCATGCCCCACATGGCTGCGCCCCCCACTGCAGCCGCTGGAGCTGTGTCCCCAGCCATGGTGGGATGCTCGGTCTGTCAGTTCCACCCATTTCTCCCCCCAGCCTACCCCTGCCCCCTGGTTATTTTTAGTAAAGTCAGGGGCAGGTCGCTGGCTCCATCAATTTTTGTTTATTGCCTGTGGCCTGTCCATTACTTTTACTAAAAATAACTATGATAAAATCTTAGCCTTATGTATAATTAGATTTCACAAACTCAGTAACAAATATGAATTCCTGGATCACTATATCAGTCTTACCATAGTGTTACAGACAGTGCTCTCAGACTCTCCAGCCTATATTGCCACCCAGACAAGCTGGACTAGTGGTCACTTGCACCAAAAATCACAAAATATTCAGGTTGCTTGCAGTCCTAAGAGACCAGTCACTTATCCCAGATCAATTGGTACCCAAGATCTTACATCAAAGATAATACCTGTGGACAATTCTGTAATAAACTATCTAAAGGTTTATTAATTAGGAAAAAGAAATGAGTTATTTACAGGTTATAGCAAACAAGTGTATACACACAAATGAGTTCCAATTAAAATCCAAAGAGTGACAGAGTTTTAGTGATCTGTCAATTCAAAATGTCTTTCAGAAAGGACCTAGGGGTTACTTTGGGGGTTCTGCCTTAGTTTACAGTCTCTGCAGCTATGAGAGTTCAAGAGCAAAGAGATGAAAAATCTTCATGCGGACTATTTTTATTTCCCTCTTCTAACATTCAAGCCAGTGTACTTCACCCTGGATGGATAGGGTAATTAACAAAACTTTTGTCTTAGGATGGCCCAATTTTTGATAGTTCTCCTGGGTAAGTGGGAGGGACGATTCCCATGCCCGGGATCGCAAGTTCAAAGCAATTGTTTTCAAAATTATACAGAAAAACTTACATATTTCCTTATAGCATGGAATTAATGGAATTATAGACATTACAAGTGAGATTCTTGCATTCAGCAACTTACAAGCATTTCATAGAGTCTAAACGCAACATGCATTCCTATAAGACTAATGCCTATTCTGGACAAAACTAACATACAGGTGAGCTGATTTAGTTTCCAGCTATGAGTCTGTCACTTCTTAGCTAACGCCAAAAGCCTTGGTCATAGCTGGCAATTTGCTTACCAGCATCACACCCTGCACAGCGTCCGGCCTCACCTTTCCCTCCAATAGCACGGGAGGAGGAGGAGATGGAGTGACTTGGGTGAGAGCTGCCTGGCCTGATCTTTACCTTGGGTCCCAATGCTGAGGTAATGCTATGTGGAATGACCTTGGCTACAGAAGCAATGACGTGCGGGACCCTCTAGACAGGTATGCTAAGATAGAAGCAGTCAAAAGGGAAATGGAGGAGACACAGAGCCCCTAGCATGAGGGAGGAGGCGGGGAGGTTGAACAGAGTCCTTGAAATAGAGGGGGATGAGAAAATGGCACAGAGGGAGTTTGTGGGGGGGATGAGGCATGAGGATGGAATGGTGCAATGAGCTCTGCCTATAAAAGCAACTGAGTGCATGACCCTAGAGTTATCCCCATCTTATAGATAGGAAATGGAGGCACAGAATGATTAAGGTCAAAAGAGTCCATTATTTTTGGGTGCCCAATTTGAGATGCCTGGGGCCTGATTGTTCTCAAAGTACATAACATTATGTGGCACTCAATGGCAGCTATGCTTTGAACATGTAGCAGCTACAAGTGCTCGGCTCTTCTGCACCAGGGTCTCAAGTTGGATACCCAGAAAATGAGGAACACACAGTTAAGTGTTCTGCTGTGACATTTGGTTCAAATGACTTGCCCTCCATGACACAAGAACTAAGTGGCAGAGGCAGGGATAGAATCTAGTTCTCCAAGGTAGCATACAACTGTCTACATGCTATCTTTCCTTCTCCTGTAGTTCCCTGCCTCATTCAGCACACGCTTTCCAACTAATGCAAAATGAGGCAGGGACCTTATAGTCAACAGCCACCTTTACTACATAGTCCCGAGTTATCCCAAACTAGGATCATCATGTGCATTAAATGAGGCAAGGGTCCTGTGGGAAAAATAGTATATGACTATGTAATTTTAAGACCGTATCATAATGCATATGCACAAGGGGGATGAACAAAGATGGCATGGATAACCTGAATTCTGGCATTTCCTACCTTTTAAGTATTTGACTTTGCAACCTTTATAATGTTCTTTTAATGTCATTTTCTGTGTGCAGTGTTATATGTAGAATAAGAGATGTGTGGGAAATGTACAGTGTTTGCATGTAATTTTCCTCATTGGGGAGTCATGCAGGGTATTGGAAAGAAAATCACTTAAAACATAAAAGAGAAAAAGAGCACGGACTCTCTTATCTGTTCTGGGTCACATTGTGCCTATTGGGCACAGGCAAACATTATGCACCCCTGAACCGCTGGGGAGTGCACTCGCTGCTCCATCCCTTAGGAAGGGTACAGCATGCTCAACTCCATGGCTGGCACTTGTGCAGAGGAGCCAGGTTCTCCCTCCTCCTGGCCATTTTTGGGGTGCCTTATACCATCCCACAGGGGTGCTAGCTAGTATGAGAAAAGGCTTCTTGCACCCTCCCCACCTTGTACACCCATGGGTCAGCCAGCTGCACTGTGGCCCTCAGTGAATGCATTTTATGTCAGAATCTATAAATGGTGAAAACTTCGTCTAGTTTTCTGAGTGCATGTGTACCAACATTCATGTGCCTTGCTTAATGCAGCTATTAAGCTAAAAGATCCTACTGGTTCTAATTGCTTTTTCTGAGTCTCAGTGTTTTATTCATTCCACTTAAGTAAAGCTCCACAGTAAGTCTGTTTATAAATGTTGTTGACATATGGTTAATGCTTTTGACTGATAATAAGAGATATCAATGGTTATATAACCCAGCAGGAACATTTTCTGTTACCATTCAGGATGCTGTTGTTGGGGAACAGGCGGTGACCCCTTTTTTCTGTTTCTTTTTTTAAGCCTGCCAAATAA
The DNA here is from genome assembly GCF_965140285.1 of Lepidochelys kempii. Taxonomy (NCBI): domain Eukaryota; kingdom Metazoa; phylum Chordata; order Testudines; family Cheloniidae; genus Lepidochelys; species Lepidochelys kempii. The sequence goes on from NC_136380.1 coordinate 184,980,228, forward strand.
GAGGAATTGTTTGATCAGAGTGCAGAATGTTGGAGAGTTACAGTGTCTCATGAGTGGTACTCCACAGGGCATTGCTAAGGTAAACGTTGAAGGCAGATATTGATACAGGTCATGGCCAAAGGGCCCCACCTGCCTGCAGAGTGTTTGCAGACCCAAAGCAAGTACATGGAGATGAGAGGACTGCATCTGTGCACAGTCATTGCAAAGTTACAGGCTGAAAACAAAAAAATTGTGTACCTCAGACTACATGGTCAAGTAGATCTTGAACAAGTCGATACCCTGCCCCTCCTTCTCACACATGAGACCTTGAGCAAGTACTGTCCACCTACACAAGCTTTCTGCTCATAGTGTAGATCCACCTGGAGTTAAAGGTCTCGATTCTAAACTGCACCTTCTGCGTGGTACAGCCACCTATGCCTCCTGAATTTTGGGCTTGGACATGCCTGGGATAAGCTAGAGCTGTCACAAGGGAAAATATTTTTTTTAAAAATGAAATGAAAAAGTAGGGGAAGGAAAAATGGATCTGTTCTGACTGCATAGAGAAAAAATGTAGAAATGTTGAAAGTTTTCATAAAATAGTGTTTCTGTGTTTTTTTTGTTTGTTTTTTTTACCAACTCTGGTATTTATTTTAGTTAATTACTTTGGAATTTCCAAGTAACGCTCAATGAACTATGATATATTTCATGGACTGCCAGTTGTGATTTTTTTCAGAGTAGCAGCCGTGTTAGTCTGTATTCGCAAAAAGAAAAGGAGGACTTGTGGCACCTTAGAGACTAACCAAAGCGGTAGCTCACTAAAGCTTATGCTCAAATAAATTGGTTAGTCTCTAAGGTGCCACAAGTCCTCCTTTTCTAGTTGTGATTTTGTTTTTCAAATATCTAGAAGCTGGATTGCTCCCTCCCTGCCCTTCCGCCCCTCCCCCACATGGTTTCAAACACATAGGAGGAGGCTGTGATGGAGGAGAGATCTGCATGGATTCCTTGGAGTTCCTACTTGATTGTTCTCATGGGGTGGAGCAGGGTGTGGTCCTCTGCAGAGTGACCCATCAACAAAGAACCAGCATCCCTAGATCTCTGCAGATCTTGCAGGAGGCCAGGGCCATTTGTCCAGAGGGTAACCAACCTTACTACTTACTGGAAGCTTGTGGCACACTGCCTCAAATGGAGCTGCAGAATCAGGACTCCCCTAGAAGTACGTGCTGTGGGGGTCCACTTAATGGAGGAGCTTGACCTCAATCCTGGGCTGTCTTATCTTTTCTGGGTAAGATCTGCAGAAGAGGAGGCAGGGGAAGGTGCTGTGCATGTCTCTGCCCTATACCAACCCAACTTGAGAGTACATGACCCCTGCATAAATCTTGACCTCACCAAGAGCCCTCCATAGGGTTATCAGAAGGGAGAAAGGGATGGTGCCTCAATGTGCACATTTTATAGGTGTGTAAACCAAGGCACAAGGAGGGTAAGTGACTTGTCTAGACTCCAATGCCACAGGGTAATTGCTAAAACTAGGCATAGAACCCAGGCTTCCTGACCCACAGAGCTCTCCTTTAACTACATCCACCACATTCCCATGCATACATGGTTGCAGAATGCTTTAAGTATAATTGACATACAGTACCTATCACACAGCTCTATCATTTGTACCAAAATAGGTTTTTCTAAGTCAGCTACTTTAGAATATAATTGGTAGGATTTGGTACTTCTTATCCTTGCAATGGAAGCCTTTGATTCAGAGTGAATTTGAGTCAGTATGATGTTGCTTATGCTATCAGTATAGTGCAGGCTGTGATATTTGTTCTTGACATATTATTCATAATATATGGCCTCCAGTGACATCTCTGTCAAATGTAGTTTAACCTTCTTCAGGGTTGTGAACGATGCTTCAGGAATTTTATGAACATGTCCATCTACTGAACTGTACATGGTGCAGTGACTTACACCGCATCCCCTGGGCATGTAGCTGTGGAAATAATTAGGATAATGTGTTAGCATCTGGTCTTTGGAGGGCTAAAGTCGATCTGGGGAAAAATTGAATAATTCACTGCACTTCCGCATATGCCCAGCCAGATAGCATCTGCTCAATTCAGACCTTTTGTGTACAATACAATCTGAACAACCTAGCCGGTCCAAAAGCTGCCAATAGTTCCTTTTGCCCCTTCTTCGGCTTTCCAAAATGTGGAAAAGGATCTGTATAAATGGACATTTATGCCAACCGAGAACTTCAGAGAGTTCTCTGATATATGCATAGGTCTAAAAAAACAATAATAAATATGCAAGATCTAAAAAAACAAACTAGACTATAGGTTGTGGGCGCGGGGACCTACTTAATAGACAAAAAATCTGGAAGATGTTTGCTTAATTTTTTTCCTTCAATAGTACCTCTCTGTTAAACGTATTTTGTCTCAGTAAACATATTCAGTATTAGATCATTTATGGATAAATAAAGCACCCTGAAAATAAGGCCTATTTTGAATCCATTTGCATTTCCTAAATTCTAGACAAAATTCACTGTTTCTTTGAACATAGTTCTGTCTTTCTTATGGGAAAAAAATTAAAACACTAAGATTTGGGATAATGCTGCAAACATTTTTCTTCAAACATTTGCTACAGATTATAATGATTTTGCTTCAACCACATCATGCTCCTTTTCTGCTTGCTTTCTGCAAGTGTTTTTGTCATCTAGTTTTACTAACACAATTGTTCATAGAAAGTGACTTTCAAAGTCACATATGACACACAACAATTCACAGAAACCGGATTTTAAAATAATATGCACAAGTATTTGCATCAGAAATATTGACACTCATCCAATCGGAGAACAGTAATGATTCAGTGTGACTTAATCAATCACAGCTAACCAATACAGATCAAATACTTCTAATCAATTGGAGTTTTGCATTTGATTTTAGTAGAATAGTATGCATTCCATAGTGCAGAGAGAATACACCAGAATAGGGTTCACAATCAATCCAATAATTCATAATGTTCAAATACTTTCTTATAAATAAATCCAGTTGATGAAATAACGGTCTGCTCATTGACATACCACAAGCAGGAAAAAAACAACAAATTAGTCACTATTCATTAAGAATTATTCTCTCATCTCTATAACAACTATTTAAACAGATGAAATTATTTTCAGATGTTTTTCTTTGGCTGGTAATCATACCACAGAGCAAAGAAACTATTTCTATATTGTTAAGCTGTGAGACAGAGAATATCCAGTACCTCTGTATTCCTAGGTCAACATTTGAAGAAGAGGAAAAAATGACATTTAGTAGGAATTATTTTCACTTTGCAGGTTTTATTATGCATGCAGAACAGCAAATCAGTCCCACAAAGATTATGTTATTCCTTTTTGTGCTGCAGAACAGCTAGCTGTTGATGATTTGCTTTTTGTAAATGGTCCATTATATTAATGGAAAAGCCAGGCATTGTTTACTACTGAACTCAATATGCCTTTAGGATTTTTTTCCCCACCATGAAATATAGTAGCTCTTCAGATTAGTAGTTAGAAGAAAGTTTGCTTTATAGAAAAGACCCTATCATTTACACATGATTTCATGTACATGGCATCTTTGTCATGTTAGGTTTGAAAATACTCCCCCACAGCTACTGATGAGGGCTCTCAGATTTTTTAAATGCTTTTCAGTTATTTGCTTTTCATGCAAAGTCTGGAATTTCATGTAACGATATAATTAAGGGTTTCAGAGTAGCAGCCGTGTTAGTCTGTATCCGCAAAAAGAACAGGAGTACTTGTGGCATCTTACAGATGAACAAATTTATTAGAGCATAAGCTTTCATGGGCTACAGCCCACTTCATCGGATGCACAGAATGGAACATATAGTTAGATAGATAGATATACATACAGATAAGTTGGAAGTTATCATACAAACTGTGAGAGGCTAATTGGTTAAGATGAGCTATTATCAGCAGGAGGAACAAAAACTTTTGTAGTGATAATCAAGATGGCCCATTTAGACAGTGGACAAGAAGGTGTGAGGATATTTAACATGGGGAAATAGATTCAATGAGTGTAATGACCCAGCCACTCCCAGTCTCTATTCAAACCCAAGTTAATGGTATCTAGTTTGCATATTAATTCAAGCTCAGCAGTTTCTCCTTGGAGTCTGTTTTTGAAGCTTTTCTGTTGCAAAATTGCCACTCTTAAATCTTTTACTGAGCGGCCAGAGAGGTTGAAGTGTTCTCCTACCGGTTTTTGAATGTTATGATTCCTGATGTCAGATTTGTGTCCATTTATTCTTTTGCGTAGAGACTGTCCGGTTTGGCCAATGTACATGGCAGAGGGGCATTGCTGGGACATGATGGCATATATCACATAGGTAGATGTGCAGGTGAACGAGCCCCTGATGGCGTGGCTAATGTGATTAGGTCCTACGATGGTGGCACTTGAATAAATATGTGGACAGAGTTGTCATCGGGCTTTGTTGCAAAGATAGGTTCCTGGGTTATTGTTTTTGTTGTGTGGTGTGTGGTTGCTGGTGAGTATTTGCTTCAGGTTGGGGAGCTGCCTGTAAGCGAGGACTGGTCTGTCTCCGAAGATCTGTGAGAGTGAGGGATCATTTTTCAGGATATGTTGTAAATCTTTGATGATGCACTGGAGAGGTTTTAGTTGGGGGCTGAAGGTGACGGCTAGTGGCGTTCTGTTATTTTCTTTGTTGGGCCTGTCCTGTAGTAGGTGACTTCTGGGTACTCTTCTGGCTCTGTCAATCTGATTTTTTCACTTCAGCAGGTGGGTATTGTAGTTTTAAGAATGCTTGATAGAGGTCTTGTAGGTGTTTGTCTCTGTCTAAGGGATTGGAGCAAATGCGGTTGTATCTTAGAGTTTGGCTGTAGACAGTGGATCATGTGGTGTGTCCTGGATGGAAGCTGCTTTTAGGAAATTTGCAGTGCCTCATCCTCACTCTAGAAAGCTAATTGAAATTGGGACTCATCCAATCTGTTGGTTTATGCAGAGCATCCAGAAAACGTTGCAGCCAACATTTTGGTGACAGATAGATCTATAGTGTCTCCTCCATTCGCTAGAAAATCTGTCTTTCTAATTTTGATTCTTTAAGCCATAAACATTAATAAAAAGGAGACAGATACTTCTATCAGCGGTTTACAGCTTCCCTAAACTGACTCAACTTTTTAATGATTATTTTGTTTGGCAATCAAAGCATTCAGGGTGTGACCCATCACACAGGGAGACTCTTAAGGTATGTGTAACCTTTAGGGTGACCAGATGTCCTGATTTTTATAGGGAGAGTTCCAGTATTTGGGGCTTTGTCTTATATAGGCACCTATTACCCCACCCCCAGCCCTTGTTCTGATTTTTCACACTTGCTATCTGGTCACCCTAGTAACCATCCAGCTGGAGGGTATAGTTCCCTGCATGAGACATACCCGCACTAGCTCTGATAAAGCTAAAGTGCTAAAAATGGAAATGTAGCTGTGGTGGCACAAGCAGCAGGTGCGGCTAGCTGTCCTGAGTACGTGCCTAGTCTTAGACAGGTCATGTATGAGAGGAAGTTAGCCCCTCGTTGCTCGCACTGCTGTGGCATTCTAGTGCAAAACTAGCGCAGATATGTCTCCTTGAGCTGGGAATTGCACCCAGAACTCAGCGTAGATGTACCCATAGCCAGACAGATGCTTGAAGCGACCAAGCATGTCTGACACCCCACTCTGCTGCAGAACAGCAGGCAATGAGACATGGGGGAGCTTCCCAGAAAAAGCCAGAAATAAACAGACATTTATCATGAGGGAACATAAGAAATGTGGACTTCAGGCAGGCCAGTTTCAGCTGTGGGAAATGGGGAGGCAACATTAAAGATCAGAACTGACTTACAGCAGGAGGCTTGGAATTGAACCCTTACCTTAGACCTTATTTCCTCCTGTGATGCTAATACACCAGGCAGTCCAGTTCCTCTGCTGATTATGGTCACTCGCTGGTTGTGGGACTTCTTCCCATGGAATGCCTGTGCATTCAGTATCCTCTATCCCTGTCTTCTGGCAGTTCTCACTTGGTCTTCCTCACTTTCTATTTCCTCCCTGCTGTGCCCTTCCATGTGGTGCACAGGCCCCATCCATTGTGGCCTTCTTTCTTTGATCATATTTGCTACCATGTCCTGCTCTGTCAGCTCCCTTATTCTTGCATGTGTTGTTTTGTCTTTCCATGAAATGTATAGTGTCTTCCTCATCCACCTGTCATGGGCAGCTTCCAATCTCTTTTTATTTGACACTGTCATTGGCCAAGTCTCTATACAGTAGCACACACAGTACAGTTGTATGGTATAATCTGACCTTGAGTTTGATGTGGCAGAGGCAGAAGAAGCAGCACAGAGGGGAGACTTCAAGCAGCACTATAGAACAGTGACAAACTTTTCAGGAAAAACCAGACTATAACAGGTAATGCCCATCAAGGACTGTTAAAAATGAATGACAAACAAGCTGGATGATAGAATATTTCCATCCCACACTAAACTGTCCAGAGCCAAAACCATGAACAGTTTGAGAGAACTATGAATGCTAAATCAGAAATAGAAAAGGAACCAATAACACCCAATAAAATTAAAGCATCCATCAAAGGTCACAGACAGGGGAAAGCTCTTGGAATTGATAGAATTCAGATGGAGGTATGAAAGGTGGGAGGTGAAATTCTGATTAATAATTCTTGTTTCTCTTCAGTGGTTACTAGATCTGCTAAGCCTTAGACCTGGTGTGGGACAATGTTGCAATGTAAGGCAACGAGGATGCAGCAGCTGAGAGGTTCCCCACTACCCGGTGGAATCAGTAAGAGCGGAGGTAAGTGGTGGACCCCCAGAATGTGGCATTGCAGAAGTGGCAGTGAGCAGTAAGCCGCAGCAGGGAAAACAGCAGACCTGCACAGCGGCAGACACAACAGTGGCAGAGGTGGCAGAGATAGCAGCAGTGGTGTGCAGCAGCGGTGAGCCACTTGCAGAGATGGCGGAAGCAACAGAGGCATTGCTCCCCTTTATTTTCAAGGGTGAGAGCTGAACCCATGTGAATGCTCCTCTGAATTCTGGGTATTTGCTGACCAAAGACACCCAACTGTGAGTGGGGTGTACTGAGGGAAATGGGAGTGGTGTGTTAAAGGGACATTCGTTCATCAGGCTTCCCCAATGCAAGGTGGAAAACTGATGCAAAGCATACTGCCAGATGTATTGTGGGGTGGGTGTTTATTTCTGGTTACATTCTTTCAAGTTGTGGTTGTGCTGTTTTCCCAAATGAGTGCTGGATTCCCTTTCCCTTTTGATAAAAGTGTTCTTTTGTTATATGCAGACCCAGTGCTTGTGAATTGCTGCTTAGAGGTGCACAAGGGTAGTACTCAGTTTTCCCAGATTTCTGGGTGGGGGCTCGAGCTGCTTCTATTTTCTATTGTTAAGAAGAACCTCTGGGTATTGAATCTGGCCCTTATTGCTGACTTCACTTGGCAGAAGGGTTACACATTTATAGGATAGAAGTGGATGTGCAGTAAGATCTGATACACGCCTGGGTGAATGGTACAATGCTCTCACTGCAGTTGGACAAGGGTGTATGTTGTCACCAAACCTTTGTGCATTAGCAATAGCTTTGGTGATGAAGCAGGCAACAAAAGATATCATGCATGTTGTAAAAATGGGTCAGTGGAGAGGAGTTACAAGACTTGAATGTGTTGACGACATTGCTTTACCAAGTATGATGTGGAACAGAATTGTTGCCCTTATATCAGAAGTAGAACAGGAAGCAGGAAAAATTTGGATTGAAAGTGAATGCAGAGAAAACCAAGGTTATGGTGGTAGAAAACTGGATAACAGATGCGAAGGTGTACGGGGATGGAGGAGAAATTGAATGGGTGGAAGAGTTCTGCTATCTGGGAAGTGTGGTGATGACATTTGAAGGTGAGTGTAATAAAGCTATTCATACAAGATTAGGAAAAGCAAACATTACATGTAGGAGGGATGAACAACATCCGGTCAAACAGAGGTGGAATGGATCAGTAGCACCATAGTTCAAAAGGCCTGTAGAACAATGGATGCTTCCTTTGCAGCCTCTGCTCCACTATGCCCAGTTCCCCTCCCATCTTTCCCATGGTCCCATAGGCTGAGAGAAGACATACAGGACCCCACTGATTAGAGTATAGGGCAACGTGATGTATTATGTGTATGTATGATACAGTATGAGTGGTTAAGCATTTGTACCAGTCTAAACTTTTGAAGATAAATGACATAGGGTAACAGCATTCATTATCAGTGGGTCCCAGATTATTTTGCAGTTCCTGGGGGGAAGTCCTTGCCAAAAAGAGATTTGTGCCTATTGTGCCTATTATCCTCAGCCACCTTGTCCCAGGATATTGGAGAGACAGACATGGCTACAGCAACACTGCTACAACATTGGTAATGTTTGATCATTCCAACCATTTCTGGGAGAGAAGGGCCACACTTGCTCAGTTCAAAACTCAAAAGGGTCACTGGTATAGCATGGCAAGGGCTGCCATCCCCCAACAGATGGACCATGGGGGTATACCTTGTAGTGTAACTGCTTAGCAGAGAAACTAGAGTTTACACCATGCTGTTAATACACTGTAGTCAGTAGTCTTGGGAACCTTTGTTTTTATTAGTCTGTCATGGCAAAGTCTACCCAGACAGCAAGTTTGATTTGAATTGGCAAGGAGCATGCACTGTTTACCCACCACCCATCTTATTGTGATAGCTTATATAATAAAGCTGAAGCCTTTTTGGTCCTTTCTTCCTGTAAACAAGCAGGTCTGCCTCTTCAGTAGATGTGTGGCAAGAGGCAAGAGGATGGTGATGAATTAGATGATGGATGGAAAAATTTAGGCTGTTGCCATAATTTAGGGTGGAATATCCCATAGTCATAAAGGCATGAAAAGCCCATCATTTCTGGGATTTTCTTATAACTCAGATGCTAAGATTATAAATACAAGTGGTACAAATTTACTGCCTCTTTTGCTTCCATCTTGTACATGCTGTACTGTTGTGTTTTGGATTCGGCAGAGAATTACAGGCGACAGGTGCTGATCTGGATATTTTTATCCTCTTGCATATATTTTTTTAGGTCTGTATTTATCCATCCTTTCCTTCCTCGTCTCCCCCACTCCAGCTTTATTTCTGAGTTCTGTACATGATATCTCTTAGATTATTTTTCATTAAACTGTATTGAAAAGATAGGGCATTTGTCAGGGTAGGATATTGCCCAGGCTCAGGTGTGTTCCTGGGAATGAAGCTGAAGGTTGAATGCTGCAACAACTAGCAAATTCATATTATTATAAATCTTATTGTGGGCTGTAAAGAGGCACTATTTTTGCTTTTTTTTAGTAAAAAGGAAATTTGAGGCATATAAAATCATAAATCTATGGTAAGTGGAACAGGAGAGAAGAACCTTTAAGCAGATGAGAAATTATAAACTAGAAACCGTTTTCTTTTTACTCCAGACCCTGAAGCAAAGAAATTGTTAAAAATATAAATTCTTACAGAAAAACAAAATAATTAACCAAACAGCAGTGACCCTTAAGAGGAAATAATTGGATCAGTTCTTGTTCTATGCAGACTGGTTCACCCATCCATAGCTTTTATATAGTCTTTTTGCATTTGTATAGTTTAATTTACCCATTCTTATTTCAAACATATTCCATATTTTGGTTTTCAAATCTAGAATTTGTTCATGGCATAAACTTCCAATCAAAATCCATAACGCAACCATTTTATCTTCCAAGTCACTCCTTGAAACTGTACCTGTGCTATCATGCATAGGTAATATGGCCATCTGAAAACACCTATACAGATGGTGATTTGTGGCTACTTCTCCTAATTGGCTAAAGATTTACATACATCCTATTATTTTTGTTCCCCTGTCTCCCCCAAACCCTGTTCTGACCCACTTGTTTGTACCATCTGTTAGTTTACAGTCTAAAAGTCAATACCTATTTGGGACAGGGGCTGTCACCTCCAATATGTTTGTACAGCACCTAGCACAGTGAAGCCCAAACAGCGTCTGATGAAGTGAGCTGTAGCTCACGAAAGCTTATGCTCAAATAAATTGGTTAGTCTCTAAGGTGCCACAAGTACTCCTTTTCTTTTTGGCCTCTAAATGTTACTGCAATATAACTGTTTAAGAATAATGATAAAGAACTGGCTTTCTTGTTCTTCCTTCATCCGCAATAGCACATATCTATTTTATAAACTGAATATCTATGTATCTAAGACCTTGTCTTCACTGCATACTAAGCTCGGGCTGAACACTGAGTTTTCCCATTAACAAAGTATGCATCTATACATCCACAGGCCGCTATCAGTGTCACAGAGCAAGACAGCCACCATGCTCTGAACTATAGAGCTGGCAACAAGGTTGCTTTTGTCGTGTGTTGCTACCTCAAGGTTAATGCAGTCAGTGAGTACATGCACCAATGGACACCCACAACAATTGGGATATCATAGTCCTCCAATCCCTTGCCATAATCCCACTGGATATATATTCCTTTGTACTGCTTTCCATCTTCCTGTGCTGTGACCCGTGACTGGAAGTTGTCTACCTTAATATACCTCTTCTCAGTCTAACCCTAAGCTGTCCTCTCCTGCCCTTCTCCTGTTGTCATTCTTGTCGTTGTCGTCATCTTCTTCTTCTTCTATTTTATGGCACAGCAGACTCACATTCTGAGTCAATAACCACCAGGAGTTGGATTTCATGATATATAGTTATAGTCTTTCTTTTCCCATTGTTTTTTTTTAAATTATGTAGATTTCTTTAGGGTGACCCATTTTCCTGATGCTTTTACTAGGTATTTTAGAGTAAACTTTGTCACTTTTAGGTCCCTGAGTTTGTCATACAAAATCCCCCTATTAATGTTATGCCCTTTACACTCCCGGAGGACATGATAAACCATTTCTTTGACCTTGCATGTCTCTCACAGCCCATCTTTGTGTTTACTAATTAAGGCCAAGTTAGTGTTTAAACCACAGTATCTGGTAAGTATTTGGTGTAGAACTACCTCACTGTTTCACTCTGGTTCTTGCAGTGTGTCAGCATTTTCAATTCTAGGGCATACATCATGAAATATTTACCCATTTGTTTCTTTTGTCCATACTTCCTGCTGCTCCTCGCTTAGTTCATTTTTAATGTTTTACAGCTTTTTTTGCAATTTTGAATGCCATCTCATTTGCTGCTATCCCAACATGCACTAGGATCCATGCTATTTCAGTTTACTCCCACCTGTGCAATTCTGTTGTTAGTAACAATATTTCATTAATTGTATCATTTCTGCTATCTGATTTCCCATTTTTGATTTCCAGGAGTCCTAACTGCCAATGTGACAACGTGACTGCAGAGGTAAATTGCACATCCAGTACCCAATATAATACGAACATTGTCCCTGCTAATTCGGCTGTCATAACAGTGACAAAATTTGACAGTCTAATGAATTTCTTTATTCCACGTGTTGGGACACAGAATCCTGTCCCTGCTCTCCTGGTTTTCTCATCGTTAAACCAATCCATAAATATTTAACAATGTTTTCCCCATTTGTCACACAAATATAGATTTGCTATATTTTATATAGTTAGCTCTCCTTTTCCCCTTTAAAATTCATTATATAGTTCAATATTTATATCGGACGTGGCTATGATTTTCCAGATATAATGCATTTTCCCATGGCTATATATGCTAATTTCTTTTAGGTCTCTCTTTACTCTGGCTTTGCCCATACTTTAATCCCATTACATAAGGCATTTTTGGTTCCCTCCCACCCCCATGTTGTCCACTGAATTTCCAACATTCTTCATATATTTATTTGGTGTTTCCATCTTCCCTGTTCATCTTCCCTGTGACCTTTGTCCAAAAGGCTAAGTCCAGTAATTTCATTCTTAATGCAACAGGCCTTTCACCAGCAGCTATCTGCATTACACACAAAGGGTCATGATGAATCCTAGAATCATAGACTTTAAGGTCAGAAGGGACCATTATGATCCTCTAGTCTGACCTCCTGCACAACGCAGGCCACAGAATCTCACCCCCCCCCCACTCCTGTAACAAACCTCTAACCCAGGGGTCTCAATCAAGCGGCCCACAGGGCTATTTCCTGCAGCCCGCCAGCTCCCCGCAGCACTCCCGTGCCCCACAGCATTTACCTAGAGTGGGTCCGGCCCGGTGCGCACCGGGGGCAGGGCAGGCTCCCTGCCTGCCTGCCCTGCCCCCGCGCCACTCCAGAAAGTGGCCGGGACCTGGGGGAGGGGGGCACAGGGGTCTGTATGTTGCCCTGGCCCAGGTTGTATGTTGCCCAGGTACCTCCCCTGAAGCTCCCATTGGCTGTGGTTTCCTGTTCCCGAACCCCTCCTGCAGCTGAACTCCCCGTCCTGACCCCCCGCTGCACCGCACACCCCTCCTGCACCCCATTCCCCTGCCCTAAGCCACACCCCTCCTGCACCCTGACCCCCTGCCTTGAGCCCCCACCGCACCCTGCACACCTCCTGCACACCCTGGGGGCAGGGAGAGGGCAGAGTTGGGGTGGGTATTTCAGGGAAGGGGTTGGAATGGGGGCAGGGAAGGGGTGGGAAGAGGCGGAGCAGGGGTGGGGCCTCACGGAAGGGGTGGAATGGGGGCGGAGGGGGGGAGCAGGGGGTGGTCAGTAGTGCGGCCCTCGGGCCAATGTACTAGTTCTCATGTGGCCCTCGTGGTCAGTTGAGTTTGAGACCCCTGCTCTAACCTTTGTCTGAGCTATTGAAGTCCTCAAATCGTGGTTTAAAGACTTGGAGGTGCAGAGAATCCTCCAGCAAGTGACCCGGGCCCCACACTGCAGAGGAAGACAAAAAACCCCTAAGGCCTCTGCCAATCTGCCCTGGAGGAAAAGTCCTTCCTGACCCCAAATATAACGATCAGCTAAACCCTGAGCATGTGGGCAAGACTCACCAGTCAGATACCCAGGAAAGAATTCTCTGTAGTAAATCAGATCCCACCCCATCTAACATCCCATCACAGGCCATTGGGCATATCTACCACTAATAGTTGAAGATCAATTAAATGCCAGAATTAGGCTATCCCATCATATCATCCTTTCCATAAATTTATCAAGCTTAGTCTTGAAGCCAGATAGGTCTTTTGCCCCCACTGCTTCCCTTGGAAGTCTTTTCCAGTACTTCACTCCTCTGATGGTTAGAAATCTTCGTCTAATTTCAAGTCTAAACTTCCTGATGGCCCGTTTATATCCATTTGTTCTTGTGTCCACATTGGTACTGAGCTTAAATAATTCTTCTCCCTCCATGGTATTTATCCCTCTGATATATTTATAGAGAGCAATCATATCTCCCCTCAGCCTTCTTTTGGTTAGGCTAAACAAGCCAAGCTCTTTGAGTCTTCTTTCATAAAACAGGTTTTCCATTCCTTGGATCATCCTAGTAGCCCTTCTCTGTATCTGTTCCAGTTTGAATTCATCCTTCTTAAACATGGGAGACCAGAACTGCACACAGTATTCCAGGTGAGGTCTCACCAGTGCCTTGTATAACGGTACTAACACCTCCTTATCTCTACTGGAAATACCTCACCTGATTTATCCCAAGACCACATTAGCTTTTTTCACGGCCATATCACATTGGCGGCTCATAGTCATCCTGTGATCAACCAATACTCTGAGGTCCTTCTCTTCCTCTCTTAATGCCAAGTGATGTGTCCCAGTTTATAAAAAAAATTCTTGTTATTAATCCCTAAATGCATGACCTTGCACTTTTCTCTATCAAATTTCATCCTATTACTATTACTCCACTTTACAAGGTCATCCAGATCTTCCTATATGATATCCTGGTCCTTCTCTAAATTGGCAATACCTCCCAGCTTTGTATCATCCGCAAACTTTATTAGCACACTCCCACTTTTTGTGCCGAGGTCAGTAATAAAAAGATTAAATAAGATTGGTCCCAAAACTGATCCCTGAGGAATTCCACTAGTAACCTCCCTCCAGCCTGACAGTTCACCTTTCAGTGTGACAGAGTTGTAGTCTCCCCTTTAACCAGTTCCTTATCATACTGATCCCCATCAATTTTCATACTGATTTTCATACTGATCCCCATCTTTTCCAATTTAGCTAATAATTCCTCATGTGGAACCATATCAAATGCCTTACTGAAATCGAGGTAAATTAGATCCACTGTGTTTCCTTTGTCTAAACATGAAGGCACCACATGCAATGCATCGTGACTTGGGTTGGTTTGCATTTAGTTTTCTTAGGTTCATTTCTGATGTTGAACTAAATGATTCGTGTAGGGATGCCATGATTGGTCTTAATAGTGATCTGTAAAGCATTAGTGTTGCTTTCTTATCCGTACCCCAAGTGGTTCTGGAAATACTTAAGTAGATTGATTTTTACTTCTACATTTATCTACAGTATTTTCAATGTGATCCTTCCATGTTAACTTGCTATCAAACGTTACATCCAGGGATTTGTAGCTTTTTAACTATACCTATTTACTGTCCACATAGAGACAGTTTACACTCTTCTTTTAAAATTTTCTTTAGTGAATATCATTCCTTTAATTTTGAGAATTAAAATTTAAAGTCCCACATTTTCCCATTCTGCATTTTTCCTAAGTGCTTCATTGAGTCACTTCTCAGCTATTTCCTGGTTTCTGTTTTTGGCCCATATTGCACAGTCATCTGCAAACAAGGAAATGCCTCTGCACATCCTTTTGGGGCTATTTATCATTGTGTTGAATAAGCTAGAGCTGATGACACCCCCACAAATGAAGTGCCATTTGGGATTGTATATATGCTAGAGTAGGATTTCCCTATTCTGACCTGCATAGTTCTTTTACTTAAGAAGTCATTTATCTTCCAATATAGTCAGCCATTCTTCTGTCTGACCTTGTGTAGCCCCCCGGTGCTGTCCTGCCCTCTTTATTTGTCCAAATGAGAACACTTGGAATGGAACAGGAGAGCTGAGCCAAGTTTCACTTAATGGGACCAGCTACCCTGCTACAGATGGGTTTATTACACTATAGTCCTAGCTTCTCCTTCATTTGCGGGTAGAAGTGCCATCATTATGCTCCTCTCTCTGGTTAGCCCCTTCCTCTCTCTGATTCCAAATACCCAGTTTCAACTGGTGGACATGTGGTGAGAAAAGGCAAAAAAAGAAGAACAGCAGCAACAACATTTTACAGTGGCTGACTGCAGTGGGTTTTGGGTTGTTTTTTTTTTTTTCCTTTTTCACGAAAAAGCATTAATATAAAATTCCAAAGGTTCATGGCCATATCCCAGCCAGAATATAAATGGCCATGAAACTATGCTTAAAGATGCTCACTGTCATCCTAAACCACCTGCATATTAAGACACCCTGATATTAGTACAACAGCTGGTTCATTGCTGATTTTTGTTCATTTCTGGGTAGTATCAAAATAGAAGTTTTACTGAGTGGAAAATTCTAAGTCGTTTCTGAGATTCCTTGGTAGGGCAAGCCTCACTCTGCCTCCAATGTAACTTGCAATCCCTCTCCAGTCACTTGTTAGTTTATCTGTCACAAGACACAGAAAGATTTCCTGGGTGTCCATGGAGGGTCTCATCCCCAATGCCTAGAACAACGATCTTTCCTCCATTCTGGTGTCAGAAGTAGCAGAACTTTTCGTAAGGTTGCCGCAGCCTGCAACACAATCACCATTACTGCTATGTTTTCAGATAACTGTCCCCTCACTCCTCTGTCCATATTTCCCTCCTTCCCCCCACCCCATTCTACAAGACTTTTTGGACAGTTGTAAGGTAGCATTTACTTGCCATTTCTTCTCTTGGGCTAACTCCTTGACAAATGTTCTCAACAAGCAAAAGTCTACAAATGAGAACGGCAAGGGAACAACATTCTTTTGAGATAAAAATTGTTATTTTTCACTTGTGGATCCACAGATTGAGAATAAAATTGTATGAAATCAAGGGCAATTGCCAATTTCTTTCCACCTGCCTGTTAATAAATTCAACAGTATTTGACTCACCACTCAGAGGAGATGCCGGGTCTCCTAAAATCAATGTTGGCATGAACATCCCATTGATGATTGTGGTATTAGTGGGGAATAATATATTTACTTTCCTGAGTTGAAACCGGCCAGACTTCTGGAACACCCTAGTATCATGCCCCTTGTCAGTGCATTCTGTATAGGTGCCCATGTATATGCCATTGTAATCCACAAGGGCCTGCGGAATGATGGATGTTGTAAATATGCCCCCATAGGATGGTTATATGCATCCCATGCCATCAATTGCACCTGCACAGCTTGGGAAGCTCATCCACTCCAAACCCTGCAATTATTTCCAATGCTGACAAGCCTGGGGAACAGCACAGCATTAACTGCTTTGCAAACTTCAATGAGCACCACCACCATCAGCAACCACTGGGGTAGATTTCCCAATCCTAAACTGATTGCTAACAGATCTGTAGCAGTCTGGGTTGCCAGTTTCCACAGGGAAATCACAAAATGCTTCTAGACCATTCTTCGCCCTTTCCTCTTGGGACTCTGCTGTTCAAGTGCCAGGCAAGGTCCTCGTACAGCTCCAAAATGTTCTGGGCCTGTTGCTGGTCATCCTATGTTTCAATTAC
The DNA here is from genome assembly GCF_965140285.1 of Lepidochelys kempii. Lineage (NCBI taxonomy): Eukaryota > Metazoa > Chordata > Testudines > Cheloniidae > Lepidochelys > Lepidochelys kempii. Next base: position 184,996,808 of record NC_136380.1, read on the forward strand.
AATGTGGTCCCACCAATATGTGCTTGTACTCCTTGCCCAAAAGTGCATAGGTGTCATCTGTCTTTAAAAACAAAATCAGTTCAGTCCAGGCCTCCATGTCTACGTGGTCCCATTCAGTTGCTGTTGTTGTACTGCTATTAACTGCAAGCTGCCGCCTTCATCTTTTCTAGATCCAAAACAGCTTCTGAACCCCCTGCCAACATTGCCCAGCTGCAGCTTGTGCAGAAGCATGAAAAATAAATTCTGCCTTGATAAAAAGCAGCACTTCTTAGACCTGGCAATTAGGGAGAGGAAAATCCACATCTTAGACATGGAACAGCGGAACAGCACACCACCACACCAGCTGGGTTACTGTCAGGCGGTTGTGGACCTAGGCCTCTTCCTCCCATGGTCTCAAGAGTAAACAGACAAATTGCCCCACAACAGCCTGCAAATGTGAGCAGAGTGTGACGCAGTGACTTCTGGCGCTATGAATCTTGGGTTAAGCTCCCATATAGCTGCACCGCTTGTCACAGCCAGATACAATGCCGGTGCAGACACAGAGCATGACAGCAGCAAGCAAACCTCAACAGTGCAGTCGTGAGATAATCTGCCATGCACTGACAAGCATGCAATTCTTTACCCTGTCAGTCGTATGCAGTGAAAATGAGGCCTACTTTCAAAGCATCATAGAATATCAGGGTTGGAAGGGACCTCAGGAGGTCATCTAGTCCAACCCCCTGCTCAAAGCAGGACCAATCCTCAGCTAAATCATCCCAGCCAGGGCTTTGTCAAGCCTGACCTTAAAAACTTCTATGGAAGGAGATTACACCACCTCCCTCGGTAACACATTCCAGTGCTTCACCACCCTTCTAGTGAAAAGATTTTTCCTAATATCCAACCTAAACCTCCCCCGCTACAACTTGAGACCATTACTCCTTGTTCTGTCATCTGCTGCCACTGAGAACAGTCTAGATCCATCCTCTTTGGAACCCACTTTCAGGTACTTGAAAGCAGCTATCAAATCCCCCTCGTTCTCCTCTTCCGCAGGCTAAACAATCCCAGTTCCCTCAGCCTCTCCTCATAAGTCATGTGTTCCAGTCCCCTAACCATTTTTGTTGCCCTCCACTAGATGTTTTCCAATTTTTCCACATCCTTCTTCTAGTGTGGGGCCCAAAACTGGAGACAATACTCCAGATGAGTCCTCACCAATGTCGAATAGAGGGGAATGATCACATCCCTTGATCTGCTGGCAATGCTCCCACTTATACAGCCCAAAATGCCGTTAGCCTTCTTGGCAACAAGGGCACACTGTTGACTTATATCCAGCTTCTCATCCACTGTAACTCCTACGTCCTTTTCTGCAGAACTGCTGCCTAGCCATTCAGTCCCTAATCTGTAGCGGTGCATGGTCCTAAGTGCAGGACTCTGCATCCTAAGTGCAGGTCTCTTTGTTAAACCTCATCAGATTTCTTTCGGGCCATCCTCTAACTTGTCTAGGTCCCTCTGTATCCTATCCCTACCCTCCAGTGTATCTACTACTCCTCCCAGTTGAGTGTCATCTGCAAACTTGCTGAGGGTGCAGTCCACACCATCCTCCAGATCATTAAAGATCACTTTCTTCTACTGCACCCACTCCTGTGGGGTGTGAGCATTCAAGTAGTTTTATCTGAAGACTATTTGAGTTATATTGTTTATGATTAACTGTTTGGGTCATGGAATTTCAGGGAAACCTTGATTATGAACTAGATCTGCAGTTCAAAGTTGCTAACATGGTTAGTGTTGTTCCATTTTGACAAAGCTCTGTCCTTGTCTCCATGGGTCCACTGTGACCCTCCATGTAACCCTTCTCTCTCTAGAGACAAGGGTCACAGTCTGCTGAGCCATTTTCATCATAAGCCAGCAAGAGAGGTGAGGAGAAGCTATCCTCCCTTGCACAGTCTCTGCTTTCTCCCAGTCTCAGTGATTAACTGGGGTGGAGGGATCAAAGGGGGGAGCCCAGGCCCACCCTCTACTTCAGGCTCCAGCCCAGGGACCCTAATAGTATCAGCTATGGTAGCTGACCTTTTAGAAACATGACATGTACAATTCCCTGGGCTACTTCCCCACAGCAGCCCCCACTACCTCAGGCTCCACTTCACCCTTACCTCAGGGCCTCCTTCCTTGTGCCTGATATGGTGTGTACTGCTCAGTCTCTCCAACAGCACAATTTCCTCCCACAGCTCCTGACATCCACCCACACCTGACCAACTGGGAGGCTTTTAACTAGATTCAGCCAGTCCCTGATTGGCTTCAGGTGTCTCAATCAACCTAGCATTCTCCCTGCCTTCTGGAAAGCTCTTAATTGGCCCCAGGTGTCTTAACTGACCTGGAGCAGCTTCCATTTAACTTATTCTGGTACCAGGGATTTGTTTAGCCTGGAGCTAATATATCTATCTCCCACTACTTTTCTATAGCCATCTGGCCTTGCCCCGTCACACCATGTAAATATTTATTATAGGAATCTCATCCGTACTTCCTGTCAACCACGCTGTTTTTGTTTCTTTCAAACGTGTCACACAATTTATGGATAGGCCCAAGAGCTTTGTTATGTGAAATACGTATCCACCCTGTGAGGATCATTCAGAAGGAGTAGTGGAAAGAGAAGACTGAGAGGCACAAAGGGGACCCATAGCCTGTGGGTGCAAGTTTCCTGCACCAACAGAAGGTTGGAATGAGTTTCAGGAGACAGCTAGGGGACTGCTGCTTTGCAATAAGCTGGTCACAACAGCGCTGTCAGGCAGGGACAGCTGCAGCCTGCACACAGCCACTGGTAAAGAGACAAACAAACAGACTGGCACTTTTCCTTATATATGGAACAGGTCCAGACCCAGCTGCCCAATCATTCAGATTGGGTCTGGCTGAAGAACAAAGATGGAAGCTCACAGAGGGCCCAATTCTTTTACCTTTACTCAAGATGAGTAGCAAATTAGGCCCAGATCCTCAAACCTTTTTAGGCACCTAACTCCCATTGAAATCAATGGGAGCTAGGCAGCTAAAATACCTTTGAGGATCTGGATCTTAGACCCCAGTTTAGCAAGTACATAAACCTGTGCCTAAATTTAAGCACACGAATAATCCCATTGCAGTCAATGAGATTATTCATTGCACTTAAAGTTAGGCATGGGTTTAATTACTTTGCTTAGTCGAGGTCTGATTGCGCTTGTAAAGTGGTCTAGCTGATTTCAGTGGGACGACTGGAAAAGTGTGGTGCTACATGGTGAAAGGATGGCAGGATTGGACCAAGGTCTCTGACTTTCATGATCTTCCTGACAAGCTTAGTTCTATGCAAATGATACAAGACTTGGGTGAGTTTAGGATTTAGCATATGCTCCCATGCGTAGTTAAATGGAGTATATAGTGCTCCTAAACAATAGCTCTGTATTTCAACAGTAACCACTGCTGTAATGTATCAGTGTACATTTGTGCCGCAAATAATACATTGTGCAATTCTGTGGCTTAAAAATAAGCTTCATCCTGGTTTTGTTGTTGTTTGTTTTTAAATAGAGTTATGTTTTTATTTTTCCTTGAAATTTGAGATGGCAACTTGATACCTGCTCCAGGACCTAGACCCTCCTGAACAAGAAACAAATTGAACTGAATTATGCCAACTGATGTAAAGCCCTTTTAGGTTAGGATGTACAAAGGAGCATAGAAGTTGTGTGTCCAGCTTGAAATTCAGTGGGAGCTGAGTGCCTAGCTCCCTGAGGTCTTGTGCACATACAAAAGTTGTACTGCTTTAACTAGTCCAGTATAATTAAAGAGGTACAACCCTACTAATGTGGACTAGACTCTGTTACACCACTATAAATGTGCTTATACAGACACAGCTTATTCATGTATGAGAAGGGGACTGAGCTATACTGATATAAGGGATCTTTATACTGGCATAACTGCATCCTTATCATGGTTGTGTATGGTATAACTATATCAGTGAAAAATCAAATCCCTAACCAAAATAGATATACTGGTACAAAATCTGTGTGTAGATTAGGCTTTAAGTCCTTTGAAACTTCTGTCTTTGATGAGATATAAAGAAAATTGCATAGGGACTATGTTTAAAAGCCATAACAATCACCACTGTGTGCCCAGTATGCACTTCCTCAGTTTTTAAGGATAAATTATTTTTGATTCTCTTAATAAGAGTTAAATGGTTATTTTTACATAAAAGTGTTTGGCATTCACATGGAAAATATTTGTGTAAAATCAACATAAAAACTTAATCATATTTTGGTAACTAGTACAGTGTGTCATATGGCAGTTATTCTCTAATGGCGATATTATGTGGCATTTGTTTTTCTGAGAACAATGAAATATTACTTCTTTCCCAATGAAAAGAGAGTCGTAGGGATACTTCAGTTTTTTCTGTTTCACAAATTTAACAGAAGAAAATGACACCGGGTTGATGTAAACAATACTGGCCAAGCTCTTCCAAAATGGGAGTCTAAAGTTAGGCTCCTAAATCTATATTTAGGCAACTAAAGAAGACCTGATTTTCAAGAGTAGTGAGAGATTTAATCTGAGCTATTGGATGCTCTGTGCTTTTGAAAAGTAAAGCACTTTAAAGTGTCTAAATATGGATTTTTGTAGCCTAATTATTTCAATACCTTGACTACTGTGTTATCAATTGGTGTTGACATGAAGAATGGACAAACTCATCCTTTGTGTAACTTAATTTCTATGGATTCTTACTAGAGATAAATTTGGCACAAGAGTGCTAAATCCCAGATAACAAATATATCCAAGAACAAAATTTTCTTCTTATTATTATCTATTATCTATGATTATTCTTTTCATTTACGAGCAACTACTTTACAAAGCGGAAAGAAAGTGTAATCCTGCATAAAACTGCCTTTCAAAAAGGTTTTTAAAGTGCCACACACTTCATGATCTACTACTTCAGGGAGTGCACTCGTAGGCTTTTTGGGCTGCAGATCACCAACACACAGGCTTAACTTCAAGAGAGTGAATAGTCCTACTGAAGCTGGGAAACATAAAATGATGTGGGATTCCTTCCTTTAGGAAGGGTGTGTCCAAAGGAACCTAACGGCATTGGGTTGCCCAGCTGCCATTGAGGTCATATCTCTTTGTAAAAGACCCCCTCTGTACATGGATCACTTGAGCACCATGTAAACAGAGTCCCAAACTGCAACCCCATTACCTGAACCATTGATCATGAAATGTTCAGAAAGGAAATCAGGGACAGGAACATTGCATGCTGTCCCTACATCCCAGTATTTTCCAAGGAAGTCTCTGTATGGTTGGAAGATATGGGTCATACAAGCAGTTGTCCATTGACAAATAAATGGATGGGCTAAAGTCATGAAGAGAAAAAGTAGTTTATAATAATGCTCAAGTCAACAACCCTGTTGCTTACTTTTCTTTCTAAGTCTCTGCTAACCCTGTCTGAAATGTCAGCTGGGTCCATGCATTGCCTTGTTGCTACTTAATGGTCCCACAACTCCAACCTGAAAGGAAAATAGAAACAGCTATTATGTTGTGTAATCCTGCTTTCTTTTAAATCAGATTGGTATTGAACAACTTCTGTTACACAGTAAAACCAATGCATTTTTATTTCACAGATCATGCAATGTCTTCCAGACATCTGCTTTTAGAAAGCTCTTATCCTATTAAGAGAAATTCTTCTCTTGCTATGCCAGACTCTGTGAAGAGGAATCTTTAACTCCAACCTAGCTTTTTCTTCTCAGATTAGTTCTGTTGTTAAATCACATTTATGTGGCTGGTGTTGTGGTAATATAACTGAAAACTTCTTAATAGTCTTCTTTAATATAATTATAATAGCATCTAAAACATAATAGGATCTATAATCAGTGCAAGTCGGATTTGTACATAAAAACACTACAACTTTGAAGGGAAGAAAAAAATCATTAAATTATCAATATCTGTTTATTGTTCTTTATTGTGAGAAGTTTTGTGGTTGAAACACTGGACTGAGCCTCAGAAGGTTTGGGTTCAGTTCCCCTCTCTGTCACAGATTCCCTGTGTGACTTTGGGTAAGGCACTGAATCTTTCTGTGCCTTGTTTCCCCATCTGTAAAATGGGGATGAGGTTTCCTTTCTCCAGTCTTTTTATCTGACTTGTCGATTTAGACTCTAACTGCTTTGGGGCAGGAACTGCCTCTTACTATGAGTAATGGATCTGCTCACTAAGGAATCGTGGGTACATTCCTTTGTACTAGAGGTTCTCCTTTCAATTTGGTTCCCATGTTAGTTTTGAAACACATAGAGATGAAAAACACATATATCTGTGATGAGGAGCACTAGGAATGGATTGCCTTCTTGATCATTGAAAAGTTTATCTAAAGCAGCGGTTCTCAAACTTGGGTCACAAGCCCATTTTAATGGAGTCACCAGGGCTGGCTTAGACTTGCTGGGGCCTGGGGCCGAAGCCCTACCCCCACCACCCAGGGCCAAAGCCCAAGGGCATCAGCTCTGGGTGCTGGGTCTTATGTTACAGGCCCACTGCTTGGGACTGAAGCCCTTGCACTTTGGATCTGGGACAGTGAGACTCGGGCTTTGACTTTTCCCCCACCACCACCACCCAGAATGGTGGGGCTCAGGCGGGCTTGGTCCCCACTCCTGGGATCATGTAGTAATTTTTGTTGTCAAAAGGGGGTCATGGTGCAATGAAGTTTGAGAACCCCAGATCTAAAGAAAGCCAGAGGCCCCAACTGAGATAAAGGCACCAGTGCTCTAGGGGCTGTTCATACACATATTAAGAGATGGTTCCTACCCCAAAAAGCTTACAGTCTAAGTAGACAAGACATACAATCGGAAAGAACATCTAATGAAGTGCTCCTTCAACTGTGGGCCATGGACGAGTTTCTGGTGGAGAGATGTCCGGTCTTACAGTACTGGTTGTTCCTTATTTCCAGGTGCTATAGTGCATTAAACTAAGTTAAATGCATTTAAAATATATTCCTGACTGTTGGTTTTTTATTCATTTCAGCAGTAGCTGTAATTACCATGGGTATGTTAATTATATTTTAACAAGTTGTATTACCTGTCATTTTTAAGTGAAAGTGATTAACCATTGGAACAGCTTACCAAGAGCTATGGTGCATTCTCTGTCTCTTAAAGGCTTATAATCAAGATTGGATGTCTTTCTAAAAGCTCATCTGGAAGTTATGGGCTTGATGCAGGAATCACTGGGTGAAATTCTATAGCCTGTGTTATGCAGGAGATCAAACTAGATGATCATAATGGTCCTTTCTCGTATTTAAACATATGGATCTATGTTATTCAGTTATATATAGGAGGGCATTTGATCTGCATGATAGTGAATGAGAGTGGAGAGGGTCCATGCTATGAATGTGTTTGAGAGCCTTTAACCGAGAGAATCCGTGTTCATATTCCACAAGATAATGGCAAGTACTAGAAAAGCACTGTTTCTAGATCCAACAGAAATCTGCTATTGAACAGTAATATATTAACATATGTCATAAAGCCCTTTGTAAAGGTATTAATACAAATCCTTTGTAGTGTAGGAACAGCATAGTGTTCTTCCGACAGATACTAGCGTTGGCTCCATAGCACCTGACAGTCAGCATTGCATAAACTAATGAAAAATGTGCTTTCCAGGTACCACCACAAGTAAGCAGGATTTCCCCCTATAATAACTAATTGTTTATAGTAATCTATAATGAGGGAAGCCCATCATAGTATAAAATAATAGGAAGGAATTCATGTTAAATAGTGTTTATTTGTATGAAATAAGAACATAAGGTTGGCCATACTGGGTGAGAACAATGGTCCCACTAGTCTAATATCCTGTCTTCCTACAGTGGCCGGTGCCAGCTGCTTCTGAGGGAATGAACAGAAGAATAGGGCAATTATCGACTGATCTGTCTCTTGTCATCCAGTCCCAGCTTCTGGCAGTCAGAGTTTTAGGAAGCACAGAGCATGGGGTTATGCTCCTGACCCTCCTGGCTAATAGCCATTGATGGATCTAGCCTCCATGAACTTATCTAGTACTTTTTTGAAGCCAGTTGTACTTTTGGCCTTCACAACATCCCCTGGCAATGACTTCCATAGGTTGACTGTGCTTTGTGTAAAGAAGTACTTCTTTATGTTTGCAAAAAGAAAAAGAGTATTTGTGGCACCTTAGAGACTAACCAATTTATTTGAGCATAAGCTTTCGTGAGCTACAGCTACAGCTTATGCTCAAATAAATTGGTTAGTCTCTAAGGTGCCACAAGTACTCCTTTTCTTTTTGTGAATACAGACTAACACGGCTGTTACTCTGAAACCTGTCATTATGTTTGTTTTAAACCTGCTACCTGTTAATTTCATTGGGTGACCCCTGCTTCTTATGTTATGTGAAAGGATAAATAACACTTCCTCATTTACTTTCTCCACACCATTCATGATTTTATAGACCTCTATCATACCCCCCTCAGTTGTCTCTTTTCCAGGCTTAACTGTCCCAGTCTTATTAATTTCTCCTCATATGGAAGCTGTTCCATATCCCTAATCATTTTTGTGGCCCTTCGCTATACTTTTTCCAATTCCATCTTTTTTGTGATGGGGTGACCAGAACTTCATGAACTATTCAAGGTGTGGGCGTACCATGGATTTATAGAGTGGTGTTATGATATTTTGTGTCTTATTATCTATCCCTTTCCTAATTGTGCCTAACATTTTGTTTGCTTTTTTGACTGCTGCTGTTCATTGAGCAGATGTATCCACAGTGACTCCAAGATCTCTTTCTGGAGTAGTAACTGCTAATTTAGACCCCATCATTTTGTATGTATAGTTAGGAGTATGATTTCCAGTGTGCATTATTCTGCATTTATCAACATTAAATTTCATCTGCCATTTTATTCCCCGGTCACCAATTTCGTGACATCCTTTTGTAACTCTTTGTAGTCAGCTTTTGATTTAACTATTTTGAGTAATTTTGCATTGTCTGCAAACTTTGCCACCTCTCTCTTTACCCCTTTTTCCAGATCATTCATGAATATGTTGAATAGCACTGGTCCCAGTACAGATCTTTGGGGGACCCCGTTATTTACCTCTCTCCAGTTTAAAAACTGACTGGTTATTCCTATCCTTTGTTTCCTATATTTTAACCAATTACAGATCCATAACAGGACCTTCCCTCTTATGCACTATATTTTTGCTTACACCCTTTGATTTCAGAAAGTGGAACATCATAGATAAGACAAAATATGCCCAGTAAAAGTGTTTACAAGTGTTCAGCATGCTCAAGAGGGCTAGATCAATGCTGCTTTTCAACATGGACAAAAAGATTTGTTTTTCTTCCATCCTACTTCATCAACCATAGTTCAAACAATGTGGTCAGGTTTAAAAGCAAAGCTTCCCAACTCTGTGTTTTTGAAAGATATGTACTACAAGGCATAAATCTGTCGCAATAACCATTAAACTAACTGAGTAGCCATTATAGGGATCAATGTAAGTCTGCCCCTTCATAGCATCCTTAACTTGCATCAGGGTAATTACTTGTTTTTAATGCATAAGGCTTAATGGTAAGACAGTAAGTTCCCACTACAAAGGGGGGGGGTCATTTTAAGAGGATTTCTAAGCCTAAGTATCACTACATCTGAGAAGATGTATTAGTTTTAAAAGTGTGTAGGTTGTTTATTCATGACCTATATGAAATTAAGATACCTGTAATGTACGTGAAAGACAGTGCTTTCTCCTTTAGAGTCGTGAATATACTAGATCATGGATCCTTGTGTGTATAGAGTGTTCGTATCTTCATACTATTAATATGATTTCATTTTACTGTAAATACTTGTAGGTCTTTTGGTGTCTGGAGACCCTGACTAAAAACAAAAACAATTTACCCAGCTTCTAGCATCTTTGATGTTTGCATTTTGTAAGAAGTGAAGGGAGGCAAAAAAGACAGTGAGACTGTCCAAATGATATGTCGTGGATGGTTTACTACCTCAGTTTTTGATTTTATGACAATACTAATCTTTCATAAAGCATTAGAGACCACTAGATGTGCCTGAGAATGGAAGACGGCTTTGAATAGTTTCCCAGTAGGAGAAGAGGTCTGTTATAATGGTGTCCACTAGGTGGCAGACTGAGCCTATTAAAAGGTGTGTTCGTCTTTGACTTGATACATAAAAGGTAGGTGCTGAGGCTGGGCCAGATTCTGCCACCCTTACTCACACTGAGTAGGCTGTTGCTTCACAAGTAGTACCACTGAGGTCATGGGACCAATCACCATGAGTAAGGGAAGCAGAATCTGACCTGTTGGTAGACTAATTGAAAAAGAATAGAACATCTACTTAGATACACATTTACTACACTACATCTACGATCCAGGAGTGAGAAAGTGAGATCAAGGCATTGAATCCAAATTAAAAGTGATTTTTGGATTTTTATATATGCTTGAGCAAATGACTTAAATAATCCAATTTACGGTAGTGTTGCATCATAACAATAACATAGGTTAGTGTTCAATTACACATATAAAAAAAAGTTGTCTGCGTGTTAATGTCAGCTTGATGCCATGAAAGGGGGAAAAAACGCTAAATGGTATGTTTCTATGGAATCATGTTCAGATGATTCCGGTTCTGATCAAAAGTCAGAATTTAAGTGAATCTGAAAGTGATGTCAATGGCCCTACTCCTTCTATCCCTCCTGAAAACTCCCAACTACCTGTTGTAGGAAGTGCATTATAATGCCACACTTTACAGTTGAGCCCTTATAAACTGGAGAGTGTTATTATGTATTATTTGTATTGTAGTAGCCACTATAGTCCCTAACCCCATTGTGCTAGGTTCTGTACAAACAAATGACACAAAGCTGGTCCCTGCCCTAAAGAGCATGCTCTCTAATTTGAGTTAAAGTAGTTACTTACTTAATAAGCAATACCAAGAATGAATTATGAAGTTGCAGTTTTATGTCTACATTTCTTGGCACTGGTCCTGTTTTAGACCCTTCACATTAACTGAAACATGAATTTCTGTTGTTTGGTTTTCTTTTTTGTCCCTGTATTCAGTGGTAATGAAATAAAAGAGAGAGCTCTGTCTTTCTTGGAAGTTAGAGACTTAACTCAATAGCCATTGATTGCTTAATTAAAATTAATGGAAAAATCTGGTTTCTTGGTAATTAGTATGCAAAGTTTCACCCTAATATCTTGGAGCATATAAAATTAATCCTTGGTATTTAGGACCAAGTACTAGAGCAAGCCAAAACTTGGAATTTCCAGTCCACTGGAAATTCTGAGATTTTGAAAAAGTTTCCATTCTGTTTTGGAATGAAAACTGCACGTGTCAGTACATGGCAGGTGGAAATAGACTGCTTCTCCAGCCCAGGATGAAAGAATTGCCTAATACAGGTTGCTCATGTACATGCTTCAGAAATGGTCCTGCAATTTTTACTGCTTAAAAAGGATTGGACAGCTTGTATTATTAATGCCAGGTCATTCTTGAAGAGTGGGTTTGGAAGCATATTGTGGTATCTATGCCAGGATGAGGAGAATCGACTTTCAGCTTGAAAAGGAAACGAATTAGTGATTCAACATGTAATTAAGAACATCTTCTTGTAAGCCAGAGAGGAGATAATAAAGCCAATTGTGTGTAACAAAATTCTGCATACCATTAGTACCCTGGGCTACAGCAAGCTGTACATTGAAGAACTCGGATGTAAATGTACAGTGATTGCCTTACCTACAACAATTGCTTTAGTTAAAAAACTAACAAGTGGGTTTCCTGAAATAGAAGGTGCTATCACGAGCAAAAATGATCATGAACTGGAGCCTGGTTAATAATACCAAAAGCAGTTTGCAAATATTTTTATAAATAAAAGCAACAAGTAAGGTTTGTTGTTATTTAAGTGGTAAGGGATAAGTGTATCATATATTTATTGTTTGAGTATTTGTAAGGCTACAAGGTATTTGTTGGGGAGTTAGTTTTGTTTTGTTGGTCTTTGGCTGTTTGTTTTTAAAGTTGCAAACCCCAGAAATTATATGGGGCTTTGTAGGATTAATTATTCATGAGAAAATTCAGATGGCAAATGTGTTGCTCATTGTTTGCTACTCATTACTCATCATCTTTCTATTTAGCACTTTGCCATCCAGTCAAGAATTAAAAACAACACCACATGACTTGGGTATTCAGTCATGCACCAGGAACATGGAATAGTCAACGTGAATAGCTCACATGCAACCCACAGGCTAAAATTTCTTTGCATAACCTGCTTGGCAAATATTTACATAGAATATATTTGTAGAAATCAAGATCAGGTTGTAAATAGCTCACACAGAAAAGAATGCTTCATTTACAAGAATTCAGCAGCTCTCATAATGATAACGATAATAACTTATTATTGTTGTTATTATTCTTTATTCTTATGTATTCGTATTGTGGTAGCACCTGGAGCCTTAATTCTGGGCCAGGACCCCCTTTGTGCTAGGTGCTGTACAAACACAGAACTAAAATAAGATCATAAGAAATAGTTATCCACTAGTGAAAGTCTCCATGATCAATGCTGTCATGTACCGCCAGGCAAGATCAACCTGCCCAGGTGCTATCCTAACCCATCCTCAACAGAGCACGTAGATCCTGTACTTTGTGTAGAAATGTATCATTTTTCATAGGGTTTGGTTTTTCTGGTAACTCAGAAACACTGACAGAAGATAAACCCCAATGTGCGCTTCCTCCCCGAGCATGGCTTTGCATAGCATTTCCTGCCAGAACCTCCATTTTCCTAGTCTCCTAGTTCCCTCTCTCTAAAGTCCCTGCCCACCTTCTCCTTTCTATAGTCACTGGAAAGTTGATGAACTGCACCTGTCTGGATGAATCAGCAGAACTTTTGGTGCATTATACAGGGTTCTTTGTGGTGTGAAGTTGACACTATGTTCATGGACATTCTCTGATATTTGTAAAACCCTTCTTTTTAGTGCATGGATACAAATTTTTAGAACCAATATTTAGGGGGAGGGGCAGGGAGGAGAGCCAGATTCTCCCTAGCCTTGATGTGATTTTACAATGAAGCAAGCCCCTTGCACAGCCCACGTAAGGGGTAAACAATATGGTGGTCTCTGTTCTCTGGCAGTGCAGGGATTTCTCCCTCCCTGCTACCTCAGAGAAAACTGGCTTCACAGAGGGGACATAGCAGAAGTGGGGCCATGTTCCTGCCACTACTCCTCCTCTCTCCCCCCACTGCCCCCACATAGAGTTGCCCTTCTCAAAGGGATAGCATGGTATGAAGACTCCCCTGAATGCAGGGTTGCTCCTGGAGGTTGCTTCACTGCCCTTTACTATGGCTTGTGCTGTAAAGGCATGAGCAAGAGCTGAATGTTCTGTAGGCAGAGCAATGTTCTGCATTCACAGATGTTGACATGGTTCTCTTACCCCTTCCCTACATGTTATAAGAAAGACATTTTAAAAAGATCATGAGCTGCATAAGCCAAACATGAAAAAGCACTGCAGTCACCTCACAAAAAGCTACTGAATGTGGCCATATATAGTTTGAATAGGAATCCTGGAACGGCCCGGGAAACTGGACCACATGTCCCTGCCCTTTCTTTCTCTCTCTTTATTTTTAATATATCTTTTCAAAATAACATCAGGGAGAGAAGGTTTTGTTATGTTAAAGCTACAGTACTTGAGGTCATTTGCCTCAAGCTGAGATCCAGATAATAAGTAGCTCACCTAAGGCTTGGGACATAATATTGGAGAGCTTTTTGGCCATAAAACAAAACAGCTTATTTCTGCATTTGCCTAAGCAACATGGGTGCAGCTCTCCCATGTCTTGAGTCTCTTTTGCTGATTGAAACAGATGTGGAGTCCCTGGGGCATTTTAAACTTTTGTGACCTGCACCTCATCAACTCTATTTTCCCCCTCTGTATAAATAAATAAATAAATATCTTATTCCAAGGGATGAATTATATTACATCATCCCACATTTTGTTCATGAGTGATACATGAAACACTTTGAAAATGCAATGCATGTGAGGCATTAGACAGTGGATCACCAAAGAGAACTGCATGAGATCAGTTGAGATTCTTTCTTTGCATGGAGTTAATTGATTTCCCCCTTCACTTCCTTCCTGTCCTAACCCATTTTGTTGTGTTGGATGTTAAATAACTGTTATATGCTGCCAGCAGGCAGATATTCAGCAGTTTCTGACAGTGAGGTCCCTGTAAGTTATGTCACGCTGGGCACTCAGAATTACTAGTCACTTTTGTAAAGCTTGGCCATTAACATTAATGGGATAAATAGAATCATAGAACATAGACCTTGAGAGGTCGTCTAGTCCAGTCTCCTGCACTCATGGCAAGACTAAGTATTATCTAGATCATCCTGACAGGTGTTTGTCTAACCTGCTCTTAAAAATCTCCAATGATGGAGATTCCACAGCCTCCGTCGGCAATTTATTCCAGTGCTTAACCACCCTGATAGTTAGGAAGTTTTTCCTAATGTCCAACCTAAACCTCCCTTGCTGACATTTAAGCCCATGACTTCTTGTCCTATCCTCAGAAGGTGAAAAAAGAACAATTCTTCTCCCTCCTCCTTGTAACAACCTTTTAGGTACTTGAAAACTGTTATCATTTCCCCTCTCAGTCTTCTCTTTTCCAGACTAAACAAACCCATTTTTTTCAATCTTCCCTCATAGGTCATGTTTTCTAGACCTTTAATCAATTTTGTTGTTCTTCTCTGGACTTTCTCCAGTTTGTCCACATCTTTCCTGAAATGTGGCACCGAGAACTGGACACAATACTCCAGCTGAGTCCTAACCAGTGTGGAGTGGAGCAGAAGAATTACTTCTTGTGTCTTGCTTACAACACTTCTGCCAATACATCCCAGAATGCTGTTTGCTTTATATATACATATACATTTATATCATTGGGGAAATAGATCCCCTCATATATTCATTTGCATGTCATTACCCAAAATGTTTTTCCTACTTAAAGTTACAGTTTAGGGCCCAATCCTTCCCCCCACTGACTTACATGATGTCAGGACTGGACCTATAGTACACTCTGATTACTGGGTTTTGAGAAATTACAATTTTTTTTTATGTATGCTTCTCAGATTTACTATCTACTGACCCTGCACAGGAGAAGTGGTAACCTAGAAGCAGCAAAACTGTCAGACAAGGAAGCACTGACTGAAGGGATCCTCATGCCTCATGCCAAGGCTGTTCGGCCGCCAAGCAGGCAAAGCACAGGAGTTGAGAGCGCCATGTCTTCCATAAGCCCAGATGAAATTTTATTTTCTCAGACTTTTTTCTTAAATAATTTCTTCTCCTAATCTCCCTCTGTTTACTTCTGACATTTCTGACTCTCTCCTCTCCTCACAATTCAGGGTGCCCTGTGGGAGATGCCTAGCTGCTACTTCACAAAATGGCTGACATAAGAAAGCAGGAGAAAGCCTGCTTTCATGTGAAATGCAATGCCACCTCTCAAAAGCGACGGTCCTTCAGGGCAGACTGTTCAGCTAAGGAAACGGCTCTTTGTTAGCCAGAATTAGAAATGTTCGCATCTGGTTTTTAGGATAGGCTTTTTCTTTCTGTTCCCATGACACTATGTCTAAATGGGTAGTCATTGTGCTGAGTCTATAATTAGATATGCTGTCTGCTAGACAAGATGGTGAGTTGCTACAGGTTGGCAAATGTTTTCCTTCCAGAAGTAAAAATATACCTTGGCTTCCCTCTCAGTTCAGCTTTCCTCAGATTCATCAGATCCAAAAGAAAAAAAAACCATCCAAAAGCCAGTTCCTACATGTAAGGATTTGAAGCATTAATGATCTCAAAAGGAGGATCAATTCTTGTTTCAGGGACCCAAAATCAATGTGACCGTTGGTACAGAGGCCAAGGAAACAATGATTGGAGCCAAGGGTGATTTTTGATTTAAGGAAGAAGTCATAAAAATTGAATCCTTTCCTTGGTGGAATGATGAAGCTATGGCCAGTTCTCCTCACATCTCATCCTCCTCAGTTTATTTGGCAAGAACCATTTTGTAAGGTGCAAGGAACTAAAAAGCAGTTCCCTTTGCTCACAGGCAAAAGGTCAGAAGTGCTTCTGAATGAGATTTCCATCACTTCTGTCTTGGTTGCTGATGCCTCCCTGGATAAGAATCGCATTTTCTCTGTGACTATGGCAGCCAACGCAATTCCCAGAGGGTATCTTTGGTTGACCACCTGGAAAGCTGATTCTCAGGCAAAACAATTAATGGCGACTGCTCTCCTCCAGGGAGGCAGAGTTTTTGGAAAATCTCACAACTAAGGAGTCACCCAGAACTCAGGCAATGCAAAAATCCCTTCCTTCTTTGTCTTCATGCAAACGCCAAAGGAGTGAATGAAGGTCTTTATATCATGAAGAACAGAATTGCTTTGCACGCTGACCATAGCTCTGAACATCAAACATACTGCACCTTCACCCAGTGGAGATTTAGATCCAAAGGCTGCATAAATAATGCGTGCAATCAAGGGGCAGAACTAACGTTGCATGCAAATTCTTAAATCTGGCCTTTCCTAACTTTTGAGTGTTTGATTTTGCAATTTTAATAATATTCTTTTAACATAGGTGCCTTATAGGATATTTGTCATTCATACACATGCAGTTTGAGTCAATTTGTGACATTAGCCACTGAAAAGTTGTAAAAGAATGTTGGAAGCTTTCCTCTCTTTTAGAACCTATTTGTATATTTCACACCCATGTTAGTGAGCATATAGATGAGTAGTCTCATTAAATTCAGTGGAACTGCTCACATGCGAAAAAATACACTGATGTGAGAAAGGCTTGCATATTTGGGTCTTTAGTCCACATATGAATTTGTGGGTATCTGTTTTATCAGAACTTTTATCCAGTGGCTGCCTTTGGAATCTTTAAAATCTGTTGAATAGTTGTTATTTTTAATTTGTGGCTTATTAACTTATTTTAACATAGTAATCTCTCTCCTGTTAATTTTGTTGATTTGCATATATAGTTCACCCTGCAATAGGCATCTCAGCATGCTGTACAGCACAGATGTATAAGAAGATGCAAACCCTAAGGAATTTGCAGTCTTATTGAGATTCATACCTCATTTGTGTAATTCTAACGGTCACAAATACAATGGTCTTTAATACACACTCAAAAATATACAGCAGAGGTTTGCCGGTATAAATCATCATTCATCCAAATTACTTCATTTTTGGAAACAAGTCAAGTGAAACTTCCATTTCTCTTTTTTATTTTAATTCAATGTTTGAATAATGTTGTTGCCTTAATACACCGTTACAGAAGAGCTAATACTATATCTGGTTTACATTTGTTTTTGCTTCCCACTGTTGAATGAACAATCAAGTGTTTTTCACGGATTAGCAGCAGTTGTAAAGTGTTCTGACTTTCTCTTCCTTTCAAACTAAGGAGTGAGAAGCATATTATATTGGTTGCTTTGGCATTTTTGGAGTAGCTGAGGCATTCACAGTGCAAACCACTGTTATTCATACTGTTATAATTCCTTTGCAGTTAAGTCATTACTAGCAATCAGAACAGGCTTGTAGTACAATACCTTATTTGGGAATGTCATGTGAGATGCCCAGAGCAATATGAAAAAATAAAGGCCAGCTTGTCTGGCTGTGGAGGGATTTATAACAAGGCCACTGGCAGAGATCTGTTGGGAAGTATTACGAGCTCCTGCTCAGTTGATCATATAAACACCAAAGCCAGCAGGTGCATTACATTTGTACACTATCTTTTTTCCTTCAGGTGTGGTATTAAAAATTTGGTTGTTGCAACATGTTTATATAAACTTGAATTATAATGTCATCTTCCTGTAGATGGTGGAGCTAAAGTTTTTCAGCAGTTGAACATGAAAATCATATAAAACCACTTAATACTTTATTTTTTTATTTTTTTTTTTAACAAATGGAAATACACTGCTAAAAGAACACATCAGCTTCGGATAACATTTTTCTCTGTGCATAATAGGAAAACTACCCTTGATTACATCCATAATAGAAATATATAATAATCAGGTGTTAAAGATTACATTTGAGGGTGTTTGTTTTTAAACAGCTGGACCCTCGGATCTGAGCTCCTCACCCAAGTTTGAGCACATTTGATCCAAATCTCAACGTGTGACTCAAGCTCATCACTCTTTTATTTTTTAATTTTTTTTTAAATAACTGTTTTACATGAAAAGCCTGTTTAGTTGCATGAAAATTTGAGTGTATTTCCTATTTACAAGGTGGTGGTAATAACCATACCATGGGGTGAGCAAACTTTGACATCAATGGTTAAAATGTTGCTAGCACAGGGAACAGCTATAATTAAGTTATCAGGGATTCTCTGTAAATTGTTATTACTATCTGCAAAAAGCTGTGTTGATGTAGTAATAAGTTTGAGACTGCTGAGCACTCAGGACAGGAAATGGCAATATTAACTTTTTGTTCCATATGCATTACTTGTACAGTCTTTAAATACATTATAAAATATGACTGCATAAGTATAAGGCCTATTCTTTCTTTCTTCCTGCATTCTGCTGTTATGGGCCTTGCAAGAAAACGAGAAGGAGAAGAAGGAAGAGAAGAAAAGAAGGAGGAGGAGGAGGAGAAAGCTCATAAGGAAAGGCTCAGGATAAAGAGAGAGAATGATCTAGTAAATAAGGTGCTAGCCTTGAACAGAGGGGACTTGGATTCACTTCCTTGCTCTGCCACAGGCTTCCTGTGTGACCTTGGGCAGATTACTTAATTTCTCTATGACTCAGTTCCACATTTGTGAAATGGGGATAATAGCACTTCCCTATCTCATGGGCATGGGAGGGGGGGAGCAGGGTGTGAGGATAAATACATTAAAGAGTGTGAGACACTCAGTTAATATGGTGATGGAGGGGCATTAGAGAAGAGGGAAATCCTATACAATCCTGATATCTTCATTATAATGGTGGCAATTTTTAAAAAATGGCCATATGCTTGAGAGAGAATTTGTAAAATCATACATTAAAGTTGAACCTGATAGCATTTTTCGCTAAAATATTATATTAAAATAGTTTGATTTTTACCTTTATGTATGTTCTACTTGGAAGATCTGCAAGAGTTACAGAGCTTAATACATTTATGGGCCACTCAAGTATTTTTGTACACTGCATTGATTACAGGTAGGGCCTAATTTTCAGAGGTACTGTGCATTTGCAACTCCATAGGAAGTCAGTGGGTGGTACAGAAGCTCAGTACCTTTGAAAACCAGGTCCTTACTAGGCCAGTAGGTATTAAATATATATAGTGACCCCAATTTTAAATCTAAACTGTGCACAGAGCTGCCAATGCCCATCAGAATTCTGCATATGGTCCAGCTGCAGACTAGCTGCAAACAGACCTTGGGACTGCAAAATAACATTTAGTGACTGTATATGGCTTAACCAAAGAGATTTGAGATGTTGGTCCTGATGATGTTTATGTGAAGAGATGCTTGAGTTGGGGATGGGATCAAAAGGGACACTGTATGATTACTTTGGAGGTCTCCCCTAGGAAGGGAACAGGAGATGGAGGGGGAGAGTTTGCTGTGGAAGAATGGCTGTTCCGGCAGAGGGAGGATCTGACTTTGTAGATTTGAAAGGAATTGGATCTCACAGGTCTGAGAACTAATGCTTGTCCATAAGAGAGAGAAGGAGTGGCAGGGCTTTCTAGAGGGAAAAGGAAGCTCAAGCTCCCAAGAGTTTATCAATTCAGCAAGTTGGAAAGCTGACCAGATCTCCCCGAGGTAAGATAAAGGCTTGAGACCAGCTATTCATGGTGTTTCCTCTGAGTTCCTGTGAGTTCACAACTGTTTGCATCCAGTGAAGGGAAGTGACCACCCTTCCTCCACACGCCCCTACTGCCCCCCGCCTTGTGTCCCTTTTGGAAAGAGAGGGTCTAAGAACGAATGGGAGGGATTTTTGTGTGTCTTGAATGGACCCCTGTCATAAATATAAAGGGAAGGGTAACCACCTTTCTGTATACAGTGCTAGAAAATCCCTCCTGGCCAGAGGTAACATCCTGTTACCTGTAAAGGGTTAAGAAGCTCAGCTAACCTGGCTGGCACCTGACCCAAAGGACCAATAAGGAGACAAGATACTTTCAAATCTTGGTGGGGGAGGGTTTTGTTTGTGCTCTTTGTGTACATGGTTGTTCTCTCTTGGGACTGAGAGAGGCCAGACAGAAATCCATCTTCTCCAATCCATCATAATCCAAGTCTCCAATATTGCAACCAGTATAGGTAAACCAGGCAAGGCGGATTAGTTTCTTTTGTTTTATGTGAATTTTCCCTGTGCTAAGAGGGAGGTTTATTCCTGTTTTCTGTAACTTCAAGGTTTTGCCCAGAGGGGGATCCTGTGTTTTGAATCTGAATACCCTGTAAAGTATTTTCCATCCTGAATTTAAAGAGATGATTTTTACCTTTCTTTTTTTTTTTTTTAATAAAATCCTTCTTTTAAGAAACTGACTGTTTTTCCATTGTTCCAAGATCCAGGGGTTTGGGTCTTTGATGATTTTGTAACAAATTGGTTAGGATATTATTCTCACGCCTCCCCAGGAAAGGGGGTGTGTAAGGCTTGGGGGGGGGATATTTTGGGGGAAAACATCTCCAAGTGGTCTCTTTCCCTGTTCTTTGTTTAAAATGCTTGGTAGTGGCAGCATACTGTTCAAGGACAAGGCAAAGTTTGTACCTTGGGGAAGTTTTTAACCTAAGCTGGTACGAATAAGCTTAGGGGGTCTTTCATGTGGGTCCCCACATCTGTACCCTAGAGTTCAGAGCGGGGAAGGATCCCTGACAACCCCAGTGAGTGCCCTGCATAAAATCTCAACCTTCTGTTGACACTTTGGATTATTATTAGGCTTTAAGAGGGATTTTTCCCCCGACATTTCAGATACCTTCGATTATCATCAATTTATTTTCTGCCTGAAACACATCCTCCATTTGCTCTAGCTGTTTCAGTATAGGACTCTGCCTATTGAGAAATGACTTAACATTTTCTCTTAAGGAAGGCATTGAAAGGATCTGATGTAAAATTAAGACTCCCACTGATTTGCCCTTCTCTGACACCTTCCCCCTCTTGTACAGCCAAAAGTGCAGCTGTAGCCCAGACATTTTGAAATCTAATGATAAAGTTAAAGATGTAAGTAACAAAATTGTAGTGTAAGCAGAGTCAGGATGAGCTCTACCCTGACATTTGGTGGTGAGTTATGGTGGGTTGTGGAAAAGAACGTCGGGGGCTGATCTCATTTGCATAGGCATACCCTAGATGGTCACTTTTGGCTGCTGTGGGATCCCCAGTTTCTCTGTTATTGGGGCAGGAAGAATAAAGTGTCATTATCCTGATTATGTGAATCAAGGACAGTGGAAATGTACTTGGCTTTTTGTTATGATGGAGGGACTCGCCATCAACTAAGGAGCACTCACTAGGCAGGGGACATGTGTTCCAAAACTCAGTGAAGGGAGAGATGCTGGGGATAGATATTTGTACCTTGTGGTATAGGCCCCTTCTGAGGGCCCTAACTGTACCTCTTTCTCTCTCTACTGTGTAATAGCAGAGCTAATTTTGATTCCATTAGGAGTCTGATTACAGATTGCAGAGCTGACTTCACTTTGGGCCTCCTGCTATGAGCTAAAATCACTGAGTACTGTGTTAAGTAGTAGGGAGCTTGAAGATATATTGGTGAGCGGCTCACAGGATGGCTACTGGAGCGGAGCAGCTGATAGAGAGGAGTGGCTGGTGGTGAAGGCTGCAGCAGAAACCCCTGGAGAGGTGGGGCAGTTGGCTGTCAGAGCACATAAGGTGCCCCTTTACTCTCTCCTCCACACGTTTCCACACAGGCTGGGGGGGTTAAAACTCTGCAGAGACTTTTGGGTTGCTCGACTTTGGATTTGTTGGACTTTTGGGACTTTGGGTGACTTTTGGGTTGCTGGACTCGAGAACCAAAGGGAAAGGACATGGCCCAATTTGCTTGGGGTGTGTTTTTGCTCATGGGTTGTGTTATGAATCCTGTTGGTGGTGTTTCCCCAACATAATGCCACATTGTTTCTCTCTGTTATTAAAAGGCTTTTGCTATACTCAGACTCTGTGCTTGCGAGAGGGGAAGTATTGCCTCTTGGAGGCGCCCAGCGGGGGTGGTATATATTTGTCCCAGCTCACTGGGTGGGGGCTCGAGCCGGTTTTGCATTGTGTTATTGGAATGGAACCCCTAGATACTGAACCCGGCTCTTGTTGCTGCCAACTCTGACGGGCAGAAGGGTTACAGTAGCACCACCTGCTTTTCCCCACAGGTAACGCGTGGGAAATGAATTCAATGAATTGGACCTTATTGTAAACTTCTGTGCTTCTGCTGGATGACATGAAGAGTTTTAGAAATGCATAGTACCTGTTCTGTGCCTGTTGTAGGTGTCATTACCTATTAGCTGTTAACTGGAATCCAGAAACAATCAGGTCCCATAGTAAATGAGTGGTGAGGGAATTGTTGTAAACTGGAAGCTTTTCACAGCGCTTTTCGAGTTAGTCCTGTAAAAAGCACACAAGCATTGCTTATTGTGTTCTGCTGTGTTGAACTTCACTGTAAACTTTCATTAGTTATTATTAACTTTATGGTGAAAATATTAGATTGATTTTTGTGGCTGAGGGTGGGCAGATGCTATATCAACTTCTCCACAGAGCTCAGGAGAGGTTCATCATTCCTGACTTATGTAAATCTCAGTATTGCATAACTGGGTCTCTCCTGAGGAAAAATTGCTAACCATGCCAAACTGTATAATGTATCATTTTTATGTGCGAAAATCCTAATTAGGTGTTAGAGTAAGACCACCAGTCTAATTACACTTGTGAGGTGAAACTTATTCAAACTCTGTCTCCAGGCTAGAGACAGCCAAACTGTTTGTCATGAACAACTCACTCAACAATGTAATATTTTTTTCCTATTCATAAACTGTTAGGAAACAGATTGTAACTTCTACAAATACGTTCACCATTATTCCCTGAATCATTTTAATGAACATTTATAAGCTGTGGACTGTCTGTAAACCATTCAGAGTGACTATTCAGTCTAGAATAGTGAATTCATAAAGCAATAGTTCAGTCAATAAAAATAAATTTCAAAACCAAATCAAAACAAAAAAAATGCATGTGGATTTTTGTTTCCCCTGGGGGAGGAAAGATGCTAACCATGTTGCACTATACACTAATAGAAGGCCCTCAGCGATAGACATAAGAGACTGAGTAGAAAAGAGTTCTGTGGCACCTTATAGACTAACAGACGTATTGGAGCATAAGCTTTCGTGGGTGAATACCCCTTCGACAGATGCATGTAGTGGAAATTCTCAGAAGCAGGTATATATACGCAAGCAAGAATCAAGCAGTTTCTCCTCCCTTGATGTTCACACCTCAACTGCTAGAAGAGGGCCTCATCCTCCCTGACTGAAGTAGCCTTGTTATCCTTAGCTTGATTCTTGCTTGCATATTTATACCTGCCTCTGGGAATTTCCACTACAGGCATTCGACGAAGTGGGTATTCACCCATGAAAGCTTATGCTCCAGTATGTCTGCTAGTCTATAAGGTGCCACAGGACTCTTTGCCGCTTTTACAGATCCAGACTAACATGGCTACCCCTCTGATACCTGAGTAGAAAAGATTTTTTTCAAAATTCAGAAATCAAGCTTTATGATTGGTTGCCTAAATTACATGGTATTGTTTCTGTTTCTTGAGTGAAAGACTGAACCTTTATAAACTTGTTAATTTTATTTTTTCACAAAATAATCTCTGCTAGAAATTTGAGTCCTGTAAACATTTGTATAGACAGTATTTCAGTTGTATAAACATTCTCAAACAGTGTCTCCTCATCTCACTCTTTCTAGACCCTGGCATGTTCCATGCACAGGTCCCCAACTCTGCAGAGCAGCTACTAGGGGCGGGTGAGGGGGAGAGAGAGAGAGGGATGGATGGATGAAATGGTGTCACAGAGGTTGAACTCTTTTCTTATTTTTCTTACGCCCTACTGATGAGGGATCGACTAGGTCTTCGTGCCTTCTGCTTGCCAAGGTGAAGAGGATGCTCTGGGTCATTTGTATGTTATCGGATCATGTTTCCATGAAGATCATAGATGAAATATTTTTACAGCATCAAAAATGTTGGAAAGAAATATTCTGAATATTTTACACAAAGAATTCACAACACTCAATAAATCAATTTCCTTGTGAAGATAGTATAGCTGAAAGAAACAGTATTGCAAGGTTTTGGGGAATAGGCCAGGGTCTAATGGAATTATTTTAGCTATCAAGATGGCTATGTTACAACTAATATTAAATCTGTACTACAGCATATCCTAAACAAATGGTACTAGCTTACAGCCAGTACTACACAATGGGAACAATTGTGGACACTTCATTTTCTAACTACGTTTTTTCCTACCTGAAATAGTTTATTCTTCTGTGGATTAATTAGCAATTATAGTTAATTAACTATATGGTCGACATGACCTTTGCCATCCTAAATACATGACATTGGAAACTGAGATGCATTTTAAAAAAGCCAGTGAACTGAAATTTCCTTGTGAAAGTATGGTATAGAATAGTGAGATTTTCCTGAAAACTTCATACGAATAGACCACAAATAGTAATTGTTAAGAACTTGTTTTATAATTATACCCTGTTTTAACCTTCCACCTGCTGTTTTTAGGGTTTAATACTTATAGGGAGTAATATTCGTTAGATTTTTTTAATTAAGATGAGAGTTTTTAATAACTTTGCAACTTGATGATTGCTTATTCTAAAAGTTCTCTGACCAAATACTCTAAAATCTGCAGGAGAGGGGAAAGTACTGCAGAAGATTTGTGCAAGTAACCTCCGAGAAGAACCTGATATCTTTCCTGAGATAGAATTGTTAGCTCCAAGGTGTGGTATCTTGAGAACCTGGGCTATCGTTAACCTAGGTCCCTCCAATCTGGCAAGAGATCATAGTCTCATCTCTAGACTCTGGGAAAACCACATGTAAGGCTAGCCACCTATTGTTGTCAGGATCCCTTGCCCTTGACAGGGCAGGGCAGTCACTTGGTACTCATGTTTCCACTGGCTTCCAAGGGAGAAACTGTGTATCTCTTATTCCTCCAATGGGCTTGGGGTTGAGGCAGCAGATGAGAAGTTAATACCACAAGAGGCAGCGTTAACTTTCAATGGAACAGCCACACCAAATAGCAAGGATTCTCAAGCGACCACCCTGTGTATCTTCAGTCCCTTCAACTTCCTGAAAATTGTTCACACCTTCAACCACAAGGTGGTGGTGTTGAGGGGCTTCTGCAGGGTGGGGTATCATAGAAGCATGTGATATAATTTTCTCTTCCCTCCTTTCTGAGCTGTAGAGTTCAAATTATTCTGTGTGCATTTGCATCCACCAGAGCAGAGCATCTGGGCCCTTATTACCTCAGGGGAGCAGATTATGATACACATTTGTGTGAGTTAGGGTGACCAGATGTCCTGCTTTCATAGGGACTATCCTGATAGTTGGGTCTTTTTCTTATATAGGCTCCTATTACCCCCTCCCGATTTTTCACATTTGCTATCCTGTCACCCTAGTGTGAGTGTACATGGTGAGCATGCACGTAGCCTCTTCACCCATTAACTTGGCCTGCAAAAGGGCCTGACAAAGTTGCAGTCCTTGTGCTCTGGGGATTGCAGGGACTGCTACCTTTGTTCACCCCAAGGGGGCACAGAAAAAGCTATGTATGGCCCTACCCATCCTCTGCCCTGGCCTGCTGAGCAGGTCAGCTGCAGCTGGGGGCTACAATGGGCACAGTTCCCTTGTGCACCAGGCTGCACTGATAGGCTTTATGCCTCGCATAGGCAGAACCTCTCTTGCAGCTCCTGTTGGGATGGGTTTCTCACCAGGCCCTATACAAAGCTGTCTGTATGATCTAGCTTTTAAGGAGTGGGCTAGAGACATAACATCAAACCAGAAACTACATATGCCCGAATAAAGGAGACACCTTCTTTGCATAATGGAAGGAATAAGGGATTGCATTAGAGCATAAATGTTGAAAATCAGAGAGAAAAATATTGTTTTCCTTGTATAAGATCCATTGTTTTTTAAGACCCTCTCAAGAAGACAGGAAATCAATTTGATCCCAACCTCTTTACATTATCCAACCGGCCAGGGATCAGTCCCCAGCAATGACAGCACTGTAACACAATGCCTCCTTCTGAGCATTAATTAAGCTTTTGCTTCAAGGATGTTGAATTTTTAAAGTGGCACAATTTAAATCTGACAAAAGTACAAATGTTCTAATTCTAATCCAAAATAAAGGAAAGAATTAGAAAAAGAGCAATATTCAAATTAACCTCTATAAGAATTAAGTAATGGATGATTTCTCTTTCATAATATATGTAATTATTGCACACCTCCAACATTAGACTGAAGATAGACTGCACCTATTAGCTATTGTTATAATAAAGGCCTTGAAGTGATTCTTCCAGAAGGGCATTCAGAAATGAATCCTATACCAGCAATTTTCGCTGTTTTATTTTGAAATACTACTGAGTTAAAAACTGATTAATAAAATATTTAATTTAACTAAGCACAAGTTTGTCTTTAGCTACAGTATCCACTGTTAACTTTTATGGAACATAAACTAGTTAGTGGCATGATTCTCCTAAAATCTCTTGTTTTTAGACTCACTTTACTCTCCTCCTTGTTCGTATAAGGTAATTTTGGCAGTGAAATTTGCCATAGAGCGACACTTATATTCATGTTGGTGTTCTCACTGATGAACTACTGTTTGAGCACTCTCACAAAAAACTCAAAAAAACCCTCTGTGTGGCACCCTGTTCATGTGTAGTGACTCCTGCAGGGCCATCAGCAGCATTTGAAACCAGGATTTTTCGAACTAAGAGCAAGTTCATTTGCCATTTGAGCAAAAGGACCAATTAACTGATGGAAATAGTAGGGTGTTACCTTTGTGGACCAACCCCAGAAAGGCAACACTCATTCTCTCTACAACAGTTTAATACGTGGCTTATTTTTCTTTATTGAGATTCATTTTTTTTAGGTTTTGCTTTTCTTTCGCTCACCAAAGGCAAGGAACAAACAGAAAATGTTTAACTTCATCATCTAAAGTTACTTGATGCATTTGGCCTCAACCCTGATTCCATTTAAGTGAATGGAATTCTTGCCATTGACTATCAATATTAAGAAATTAATATTACAAGCTTTACAAACACAACTGTTCTTTCAGTTTTTCTTGCCTTGCTTAATTATATGTTTATGTAGTTACAATAAATGTGTCAGTGTGTACTAAAAAAGAGGGAAAGGATGTAGAAAAGAGACTAATATGGGCAGACTAGTTTCTTAAAGACGCTGGAGTGGCAGACTAATGAGATTTCCAGTCCTGAAGAGCTGGCTGTTGTGTAGCTGAGAGCCATTATGAGAAAGGGATATGGAGTATGGTGTTCAGTGATTACCCAGTACTTAAGGTGCTTACAAGAACTTTGCTTTGTTCTATGTCTGGTTTCAGCTGCCTGGCATAAAAATAAGAACTTCACAGCAATCTACCCAGACTCTCTGTCAGGGATGCTTAGCCCTTTAAGGCATAGTCCTGAGTACCACATGGAGAGAAAGTAAAGGGAGCTATTTTTAGAAAAAGAAACTGTAAATTATCTGCAATCAAATCTTAACAAATAGTTCAAGTAATTGCAAATATGTGCGTGTGTGTGTGTGTGTATTTAGAACAACCATTTAGAGCTCTGAGTGCTGCTCCAAACATTATGTAACATAAATTATATACCAAAAATTTTAAAAGAATATTGTTGAGGTTGCAATGTCAAACACTTGAAAGTTAGCAAATACCAGACACCTTAAATTTGTCTCATTGTGCATCTGTCCTGTGCACTGAATGAGGCAGGGTGCTTGTAGAAAAAATAGGATATGATCATGTAATTAAAGGCCTACCGGTGTGGCCAGGGTGGGCACATTGCTGCCAGGTGTCAGAATGGAGAGAATCCCCTGCTAGTATATCAAAAGCTGAGGACCACCTGGGGAAAGTCAGGAAACGGCCCCAGGGCCTGGGAAGGGAGCTCTACCATAATGCATACACACAAGGGGACTAAGTTAAGGTTGTCAGGCAACTTTAATAACCTTAACTCTGGGAGTTCCTAATCTTTGAGTGCTTGACTTTCAGATCTTTTAACCGTTTTTTTGGGATGCAATTTCCTATATTTTTACAGAAGAAAACTAGAAAAAACAGACATTCCATCAGTTGGAATCATATTGACCGTCCCACTATGGTCACCTGTAGGGTTGGTATCTTAAGATCCACAGCTCAAACATCTACCACTGAAGCTGAGTAACTGCTAAGAGTAGAAGGCATGGTCATACACAGTCCAGTCAGCACAACACACTCAGTTCAGATGGTCTCTTCAGGGAATTTAGCTGCTGAACTCTAACAAACCTCTATCAAATGTGTGTGAACCGTGATTTTTCAGAGGCTTATAACTTGACCAAATTTGATTGGATTTTCAGGGGATGTAAAAAGGCACAGGACAAACCACCTTCCAAAGTATAGAGGTATTGCAGGTTTTCAGTGAAATCGCTGGAAGAATTCTTTTAACATAGGGGGGAAATAACATATTTTCCCTTGTGTTGTTCTCAGAAAGAGATTGAACTGTTTTAGCTCAAATATCAATTATATGTTTTAGCTCAAATATCAATGAAAAATTGAGCCTGAGTAAAATGGAAAATATCAGTGACAACAGTTGAAGTTTGGCAAAGTTATAAGCAACTGAAAACAGGCTCTTCTAATGGAAAGTGTTAGGCAAGCTGTGTTGCCTATAATAGATGGAACATGCATTAAATGAATTATCATGTTTTTTGTTTGAGTTAACCACATTGATAGGTATGCTTTAGTCAGTTCTGTCTTCACTTTTACCTCACTATTTCAAAGTCTCTTCAAGAGAAAAGCCTGTTGAGAGTCTTTGGGTTAAGTTTAGAGGCGTGAGTCAACAAGGGTGATGTTGTGATGGGCGTCTGCTATAGACTACCAGATCAGGAGGATGAGGTAGATGAGCCTTTCTTCGGACAACTAACAGAAGTTTCCAGATCACAGGTCCTGGTTCTCATGGGGGACTTCAATCACCCTGACAACTGCTGGGAAAGCAATACACCAGTGCACAGACAATCCAGGAAGTTTTTCGAGAGTTTTGGGGACAACTTCCTGGTGCAAGTGCTGGAGGAACCAAGTAGGGGCAATGCTCCTCTTGGGAAGAATTGGTAGGGGAAGTAGAAGTGGGTGGCAACCTGGGCAGCAATGACCATGAGATGGTCAAGTTCAGGATCCTGACAAAAGGAAGAAAGGAGAGGAGCAGAATATGGACCCTGGACTTCAGAAAAGCAGACTTTGACTCCCTCAGGGAACTGAATGGGGAGGATCCCCTGGGAGGCTAATATGAGGGGGAAAGGAGGCTAGAAGAGCTGACTGTATTTTAAAGAAGCCTTATTGAGGGTGCAGGAACAAACCGTGCCAATGTGCAGAAAGAATAGCAAATATGTCAGGCAACCAGCTTGGCTTCACAGAGAAATCTTCAGTGAGCTTAAACACAAAAAGGAAGCTTATAAGAAGTGGAAACTTGGACAGATGACTAGGGAGGAGTATAAAGTGTGCTGGGGTGTAATCAGAAATGCCAAAGCACAATTGGAGCTGCAGCTAGCAAAGGATGTGAAGGGTAACAAGAAGGGTTTCTAGAGGTATGTTAGCAACAAGAAGAAGTCCAGGGAAAGTGTGGGATCCTTACTGAATGGGGGAGGCAACCTAGTGACAGATAATGTGGAAAAAGCTGAAGTACTCAGTGATTTTTTTTTGCCTTGGCGTTCACAGACAAGATCATCTCCCAGATTGGTGCAGTGGTCAACACAGTATGGGGAGGAAGTGAGCAGCCCTCAGTGGTGAAAGAACAGGTTAAGGACTATTTAGAAAAGCTAGACATGCACAAGTCCATGGGGGCAGATGCAATGTATCTAATGATGCTGAGGGAGTTGGCTGATGTGATTGCAGAGCCATTGGCCATTATCTTTGAAAACTCATGGCAATCCGGGCAGGGTGGGAAAAAGGCAAATTTTGTGCCCATGTTTAAAAAAGGGAAGAAGGAGAATCTGGGGAACTACAGACCAGTCAGCTTCACCTCAGTCCCTGGAAAAATCATGGAGCAGGTCCATAAGAAATCTATTTTGAAACACTTCGAGGAGAGGAAGGTGATCGGGAACAGTCAACATGGATTCACCAAGGGCAAGTCATGCCTTACGAACCTGATTGCCTTCTACGATGAGATCATTGGCTCTGTGGATATGGGGAAAGCAGTGGACGTGATATATCTTGACTTTAGCAAAGCTTTTGGTACTGTCTCCCACAGTATTCTTGCCAGAAAATTAAAAAAGTATGGATTGGATGAATGGACTGTATAAGGTGGATAGAAAGCTGGCTAGATCGTTGGGCTCAATGGGTAGTGATCAACGGCTCCAGAGTGACCTAGACAAATTGGAGGATTGGACCAAAAGAAATCTGATGAGGTTCAACAAGGACAAGTGCAGAGTCCTCCACTCACTAGGCAAGGGACATGGGTTCCAAAACTCTGTGAATGGAGAGAGGCTTGAGACAGGTATTAGTACCTGGTGGTGTCGGCCCCTTTGTGAGGGCCTGAAACACCAGTTGCACTTCTGTCTCTCTCCACTGTGGAATGTCAGAGCTAATTTTGGGTCTATTAAGAGTCTTGCTACAGTGGGGAGCTGGAAGATCTAGAGTGCAGTGGTGCTGTTTGTGGTTAGGCTGGCGGAGCGTTTGTGAGACAGCGAGCTGAGCAGTGCAGAGCGGAGCCATTTGTGAGACGGCAATGTGCAGCCCTGTGGGGCAGTCAGCTTCAGGTCACATAAGGTGCCCCTTACCTCTTTCCCCCTCCACACAGGCACATTTTTAGCCAGACTGGAGAGTAACACTCTGCAGATGAACTTTTGAACCCTGGGGCTGGACTTTTTGGACTTTGGGTGATTTGTGGATTGCTGGACTCAAGAGACATTTGGGTTCTGGGACTCAAGAACCCGAGGGAAAGGATGTGGCCCAATTTGCTGGGGTAGGTCTTTGCTCATGGTTTGGTTAATGAACACTAGTTGTGGTGTTTCCCCAATTTAATGCTGATGTCGTTTACCTCATGTTATTAAAGATTCTCTGCTACACCGAGACTGTGCTTGCGAGAGGGGAAGTATTGCCTCTTCGAGGCACCCAGGGCGTGTGTAAGATTTTCCCAGGTCACTGCGTGGGGGCTCGAGCCAGTTTTGCATTTGCTTTGATGAGAGGGAACCCCTGTGTACTGAACCCGGCCCTTGCTGCTATCAACTTAGCCTGGCAGAAGGTTACATATGAAATCACACACACACACACACACACACACACACTCTTCTGCACTAGTAGAGCTTGATTTTTTCCTATCACCTTGAGCATTGCATAGTCATTGACATCCTCCTTGCACTCACCCGGTACCGATGCAAGTGACTGCACAAGGTGAAAGGTGATGGAGGCTCCAATGTGTAACACACTGTGTTTTTAAGAGAGGGTAGCGCAATGACTGAAAGTGTAGCTGGTGTCACGGTATTGGCCTTGTGATGTCTGAGGGCTACAGACACACATGCAGATCTATCATCCACTAGTAGATTCATCCTCATTACTTAGGCCCTGTCTATACTAGATTAGCTACATCAGTACAAATCTCAGTATAGATGCTGCTGCTGCGCTGATGTAAGATTAGGCTCGGTGCCTGGGCCCTTCCCCTCATCGTTCGTCCTTCCTTCTCCTTCAGCTGGCCAATGCTTTATTTTTTTTTTCTTCTCACTAACTCACTTTAACACTGCCCCTCACACACTCCAACAGCAGAAGGGTTTTTAAATGTCTGTGGCATTATTTCTGCTTCCATTTGTAAATGAAATATTAATTCAAATATTTAATATAAAATTCATTAAAAACTGGAAATGTTTCGCTTTCAAATTCCAACATTTACATTTTTGTTCTTCAAAAACATTGGAAAAAAAGTCAAATGTTCAATATGTTGAAATTTCCCCTTCCATTTTATTACAATTTTCACTCAGCTGTAATTATCATCTTCTGTTCACTAGAGGGACTGGATATGTTCCTCAGAGGGCATATAAAAATTGCCTTCTGACACCAACAACTCTGCAGCCAATAACCAAAAAAGAAAAAAGTACTTGTTACTTTCGAGTTGTAATAAAAAATGGATGGAAATTTACAGTTGGATTTAGTATTGCAAACATGTTATGGAATGTGCTTTGCACAGTGCTAAAATACTCCATGCCAAATTCAACACTAAATACATGACATATTTTTTAAAAAGATGCATCTAATTTATTCTTGGTTTTGAAGCTTGTACTGAGACCATATACTGTGTGTCAGAGTATGTTCTTCACTTTCAGGAACAGCTGGTTTTAAATATGGTTACAAAAATGGTGGAGTTGGTCAGAAAATGGGTTGCTGATTTTTCCTGTTGAATATTTCTATGAACATGGAAAAAATAATTTTCAAAAAAAAATCTGCAGAAAATGTTTACCTTTTGGCTGAAAATCAGAAAAGGTTTTGGGTCCTCAGTTGTTTGACAAACATAAATTTTTTTTCTGCAGCAAGCAGGATGCTTTCCATGAACATTTTTCTTTAGTTGAAACACCAATTCTCTGCTGGAAAAAAAGTCTGAGAAAATATTCAACCAGACCTAAAAAAAAGTTTATAAAAAGACAGACACAAAGTAAGTTTGTTATTATAAGATCTCTTTGATCCAGAAATTCTCTTCCAACATAACATCGCTTAAAGCATTTTTAGTAAAACTGTATCCTTCTGACTTGTATCTGATGTCCAGCTACTGTACGCCATATTTTACATAGCTTAGGCTCACCAGGTCTCCATATACCACTACAGTTGGTCAATGCAGAGGGGAATGTCAGTTATGCAGGGTATTCACAAATGTATGTAGTGACACTACAAAGGGCCTATTTTTTAAACTGTCAAAGAAACAGTTGTGGCATTGCGGAAACCAGAGAAAAGCTGTCAATTCCTTTATCAAATTGACATTCCGCACATGCTACTTTCTGATGAGGGTCCATAATAAAGCTGGTCTCCTTTTTGCCTTCCATTCATGTGGGTATTTAATGTTTTCTCTCATCTCTCACTCAGACACTGGCTTATAAAGTGTTGGACATGCAAGCCGTACAAGAGGTCATCATTCTGGTGCATTGACAATTGTTTGGAACACCTGAAAAACAAAAATAAAAAAGATCCAAGGCAGCCTAGATGCACTAGGCTGCTACAATGAAGCGTATAGGGATGGTGACATCTCTCAGGGTATTGTCAATCAAGAAGTACTGAACTAAAGCCAGACGACAGGGACCATTGTAATCCCATCTGAGAAAAAGAGAGATAACAAGGCTTTGTTTTGGCTTCAGGAGATAACACATCCCTGTGTTTCTCTAACTGCTGCAACCTAAAAGGATAACATGTGTCAGGCTGAACCTAATGGGAATTTATACAAATTGGATGCTAATTCCATTGTGATTCACATTTTGTTGCTGTCCAATGAAGCTATGAGTGCCAAGTGGACTTCTCAGGAAAAGGATCTTCCATCCTCCCTGCTTGCTTATTTTTAGACACGTATAAAAGATGCCTCAGCAGCCTAGATTTCCCAGGTAGTCTGTCCCACCATGCTTCCTGCTGTGAAGCCTCTATCGGGATAACAAGGCAACAGAGTAGCTAGCTTTTGCCCTCAGGGGTGTCTTGTTTAGTATGTGGTTGTGATTGACAGCTGTTAGGAAGAATGACAAGAAGATATTTTACATCTGTTTAGTGTCTTGACTGTCATCCATTCCTTCTCACACTGGCTATTGTCATTCTTGGTGTATCCAGGAATCCTACAGCTGCCAATGCAAATGCCAGACCACTGTGGAGCTATAGTGTTATGTAGCATACATTATATGAGAAATGAAAAGTGGATCGGGGTCATTGCATAGTGGAATGCAATGATTCCAAAACATTCCCATTGTTCCCAACCTAAGATTTCTGTTTGATACCAAACATAATTGGCCAATGGGCTATTCTACTACATATGCCAAAGGTATTTTGGTACAAGTTAATCGCAAACCTTGTGGAGTTTTTCCATTGCCATTTTTAATTTTTGCTGCAAACATAAGGAAAATCTCTAGCGAAGCTGAGTAAATAATGCAGTACTTTTGCAGCAGTAACAATGGAGAGAAACCTAGCATTTCTGTATTCTCAGAAGATAACATTCATTGAAGAATCCTCGGAGCCTTTGCTTTTCATAGTTCCTTCTGTGTCAGATTTGCTGGCTCTGGAATGGTTCTCTCAGTAGCCTCATGGAAACAAAGTATAAAATGACATAGGATGTGAAATATGCCGTATTTCCAGAGACGGAGAAGAAGTTTGTTCAGTATATAGTGTCAGATAGGACAAACCTAACTGGAGTTCAATCCTGAATGCTGCATCTATTGTATGTCTGTGTTATTTTTCTCCTGCTGGTGTATTGAAGCATTTATAAGAATGTCACTGTAGGAAGATTATTTTTTCAGTTAATAATGCCACTGTTTTTAGTTCTAGGTACTGCCCAACAAATGAATATATATAATTACAACAACAGAAATGACCTACCCTTCTAAAACTGTCCAAAATAAAAAGAGGTATAATTGCCTAAGGTAAACAATAACTATAATGACCCCATTCAACCAGCATCCCTACTCAACCCACCCCCAAGTCAAAAGACTGGGAAAAATTATAAGCTTCACAGCATGCCTGGAAGGTTAACAAATCTGGCCTCTGGGACAGTGGAGAGAAGTGAATTTCAGAGTTAAGGATGGTTCATAGAATCTTAGCCAGCTGCAGAAGTATTGCTGGCTCTCTCAGATAATGACATTCCAAGCTATTTAGGGTGTTTATAAGTCAAAACCAGAACCTTGAATGCCAACTGGTAGCGCAGTTTAAACAGCCAGTGCAGAGCCCAGAGTAATATGCACTCTATGCAAAATCCCACTTCGTAAGGGATGCAGCATTCTGCACTAACTTCAGCTCCTGACCTCTTAGCTAGACTGCATTCAAGTCTACTAATCTCAAGGTGACAAAGGCCTGGAAAACTGTGCCAAGGTCTGCGTGGTATTTTTTTAAACCTGAGGTAGCTTGTTAGCCTCTATTTATATCAGAAGCTGACTTCAGAATTACAAGTGACAAGCCCATCTGGTTTCTAAACCCACTTTAACTTGCTGAACCGAACAAGAAAAAGCAAAGCTGCCTAGCCTAGAAATCCTAGAGGCTAAGAGAGAGACAGTGCTATATAATATCTAAAACATTCCTAACAAATTCCACCATATCTTCTTTAGTCACCACAATGCTTGGAAGGGACATTATTTTTAATAAAGTATTCAATCATCACCCTTTTTCAAGAACCTCCTCACCCACCTACATTTTAGACTTCATTGCTAACAATTTTTACGTTCGACATGAGTCATGGATGCTCTACCAGCCTGTGTGTTCCATCCACTGACCAAACTCCTAAGCAAGAATCTCAGGGAATTTAGGATTACCACAAGCACTGACAGAAACAGGGTTGGCAAGAAAGGGCAGTACCAGGGCTGCCTCCACCCCAAAATAAAGTCCCTAGTATCTGTGTAAATAGGGTGAAATGGGAGGGGGCAGGGCCCACGGCAAACATTATATACCAGTGCTGCAAATTTCCTTTCTATGGTCCTGGACAGACACTTCTGACCCTATTCCATACCCTTTCTCTGTCTGTGTGTGTGTGTGTGTGTGTGTGTGTGAGAGAGAGAGAGAGAGTGAGTGCAGGGGTGGGGAGTGAGCTGAAGGATATGAGGAGGAAGGGGTGCAGTGTCTACAAGTCAGGTGAGACTTTGATTGCATCCCCTCCTCTGGGTCTGTGGCACAGGAAGAAGCTGATAAAATGGAGAGCCCAGAAATCCCTTTGCCTACCTTACCTAGCCTGTGTCACCAGAAGTAACCAATGAAAAGAGAGGTCTCCGAGTGTTTCCTTGGGCTCCTGTCCATCAGGAATAGGAATGAGGCCAACCACCCATTTCATATACACCACTGAATAGCAATCATTTGTTTAGATTTCTAAAATGGAAATACTCAAAGCTCCCCTCCTCACAATATGCAAAAATTACATTCTGCCACTGAAATCTACTGCAAACTGTTCCTGCAGTGGTAGTCCAATCTTATTCCACTGTTGAAATTATACCATGTTACCAACTAACCTTTATCCACTCCTCATCACCTTCCCTGCCAAAAAGCCTGAGGACAGATGAGTTTTGAAGCATATCTAGAATAATTATAAAGTGAATGCACACAAAGAAAGATCTCTCATTTCTCTTTAATCAGCAGGTGACTGCACTTTCATTGGTTTAGGGCAGTGCACCTCCAGCCCCTCATCCCCAGCCCCACCCCACAGCCCTCACCCCTGCACCCCAACCCTCTGCCCCAGCCCTGAGACCCTCCCACACCCTCCCTCATCGCCAGCTCCATTGTGTCATGGGCATCAACAATTTTCTTCAACTGGGTCGCCAAAAAAAAAAGTTTGAAAACCACTGGTTTAGGGGGGTTTGGTGTGTTATTATAGGAAAACTAGAATTGTGCTGTGAAGCTGCTGAGCTTCATTCCTGTCCTGATCTCTTCCAGAGGTGAGCTCCCAACTCATAGGCCAGTTGCAGAGAAACTTCTGGCTCCTGCACACATTGGTTTTCCTCCTGAGGTTGGCACTTCTATAGTTCCAGTAGAATGTGGTTGTTGGCACAATAAAGATGCAGCATGATGGCAGCAAACAGCTAGACTAGATCTTCTCCAAATTATCCCTGCTGCTGTTAGGTAACTGAAAGGCTGATAAAATGCACTTGTAAATACACACATCTTGCAGACGCTCAAGAACTCTATTAAGCTAAATGTAGAAACTTCCCCTTTCAGGGCACCAGTTCAAATGCTGTCAATCTTGACCAGCCAAGCCAAAATCTATTTCAAAAATAAAGTGGTTTTTGGATGACAATGACAATGAAAATGGAGAAACCATTTTGAAAATAATTTGAGATGGAACAAGATGCCTACAATCTGCTAGTTCCCGAGAGAGAGAACAGAAACGAAACAACCATGCAGATTTGGATTGTGGTATGTTGCCTTTAAGCACTTGATGGTACTCACTATTGCTTAATAAGATATTTAGAATTCCAACATGAAAGGTCTGTTTCATATTTTAAGTCCAATAAATCTCGATCACAGCTCTTACTTGTAACAGCCTCTGGCAAAACTACATGGACAGCAGAAACTTTAATGTGGCTCTCCCCCCTCCCACCCTCCACCCCCTCAATTGAAGTTCGTTGTTGCCAGAAAAAACAGGCAGCAGTATATCTGAAAATTTAATCTTCCTTAAAGTTATAGTCTACAGAGAAGATCAACCATATTAGCCAGACATATTTTATTATTCCTCCCAGTATGTATGTCATGCCTGTTCCCTCACCCTGGTGTATTCTGTTGTTTGTTATTAAGTTTCATTCCTTGGTGAACAGCAGACTTAGCAACAATTTTTTTAACATACCTTTGTCATAAAAATGACATAATCTTAATTTTTTTCCTACTGTCTGTGCAGCTGCTGCTCTGGAGGTACTGTTGACAGATGAATATGTTAGGAACAAATGGCAGACTATAAAAGGCATAATTAAAGCAGTTTAAAGTCAGCAAGGAAACTAAAAAATACATCTGTCACATTTGTTTAAAAATATAATCATACTGTAGCTTTTAATGTTGTTGCCAAGAAGTGGATAAATATAATGTGCATCTTGCTCTCTGCCCAATTACTCATCTGACAAAAATGATGCAAAAGCATGGGTATAATTCTTACTAAATAATCTTAGCATGATTTATTCTTTTGAAGCTACGTTCACAGTCTAGGCCTGATCTGAAGCACACTGAAGTCAATGGGTGTCTTTCCATTGGCTTCGGCTGGTTTGGATCAGGCCCGCTATGTGTAGATTTAGGTTTAATGACCATTTAGCTACACTTTGTGTTTAGTCTGGAATAAATTGTTTAGGACTCAATCCTACAGGAACTAAACGTGTCCCATGAGGCGCTGACCATCCATATCTCTGAATGGGGTCAACTGGCTTTTGCATCTACTGGTGTAATCTGTCAGATATAGAAAGAGCAATAAAGGGGCTTAGTTTATAACAGTACAAACTGTTAACACTTATTGAGGAAAAAGTAAGAAGTATTTTGTCCTAGGAAAGATTTCTCTTTTAGAATACAAAAATTCACCAGAAACAATATATAGGAATTTTATTCTTTTCCATAAGTGTTTACTTTTCTCTTGTTTTTTTAATGAAATGAGAATTAAACAGGTACATTACAAATGTGCGGTATTGATAGAATCATGGTACTACAGTTACTTATGTCTCCACTTACCTTTTTCTAAAATTGTTCTGCTACTTCTTCATTCTACTCTTATGGTCACTTCCTTCCATGTCTGCCTACTGATTTAAAAACGTTACATACAAATAAAATCTCTAGGAGCATCCATGATTTTCTAATCTGTAACAGTTTACTGTAATGTTAAGGGAGAAGGCAGCAAATCCTAGAGTCCTTCCTGAGGTCAGACTTCCATTGAAGTCACTGGGGAAATCTGCATGGGTAGTAACTGCAGAACTCACTTCTGGATGAAGTGAATGATTCTGAAAAATAAGTAACAGCATATTTTAAATTCCAAAACACTGACATTGCAAATTAGGAAACAAAACATTTAGGGCCAGATTTTCAGAGTCTGGCCTATGTTTTTGTGAGCGCAGTTTTTTATGCCTGTAGATTAGGTTATTTCATTTTAGATGTCTAAATCTGTTATGTGGACACAACCAGGAATTTAGACATCTAAGGAACCTAAATTGAAGGTGAAAATAAAATGGTGCAAATGTGTTCCTGCATTTATTTTTGCAGGCAAAAGCGGAGGCCCAGTTAATGCCAGACTGAATACCTGGCCCTTAAAATTATAGATTCACAGATTTTCAAGGCCAGAGAGGACTATTATGATCATTTAGTTTTGCTTCCTGCATAATATAGTCCATAGAATTTCACCCTGTG
The DNA here is from genome assembly GCF_965140285.1 of Lepidochelys kempii. Classification (NCBI taxonomy): domain Eukaryota; kingdom Metazoa; phylum Chordata; order Testudines; family Cheloniidae; genus Lepidochelys; species Lepidochelys kempii. The sequence goes on from NC_136380.1 coordinate 185,035,941, forward strand.
ATTCCTGCACCGAGCCCATAACTTCTGGTTGAGCTAGTGCATCTCTTTTTAGAAAAACATGAAATCTTGATTTAAGGACTTCACACAATGGAGAATCCATCATATCTGAAGCTTTAAGACAGCAGGGCCTTGAAACAAGTATATTGCCCATTTCTTACCATATTTATGCCTTGAACAGGTTTAGCTTTTACAGAAAAGTGGCAGAACAACTACCACTTGAATTTTTGGCCATGCTTTGCAATACAACTTTGGCACATGGTAGGACATGTGCAAGTTGACAAGGAGTGGGAGAAAAGGAAGATCGAAAGACAAATAAAAAATCTCATCAAATTTGAAAACCAAAACTTAAAAAAAAACCAACACCACAAATTTGGGTGACGAACTTGGCTTTAACTTGCAAGATTGGCTCATATAGTTCTGTATCTTTCAAAAAACTCAAGATATCCCTGATGCTGACAGCATCATAAGGCCATCTTTAGTTGTGGTTAGATAATAATTATTAGGATTATAAATCTAGTTAGGAAGATTACTACAATGTTTACTGAGGCCCTGATTCAGGAAAGCATCCAATTCAGCACAGCACTTAAATATGTGCTTAACTTTAAACATGTGCAGAAATCTTATTGAAGTCAATGTGCTTAAGTGCAGTCCTAAATAGGGTTGAATTGAAAGCACAAGATTAAATTCTTTCCAGAAATAGGCCCTGAGCCATTGATACAATTACACAAGTAGGAAATCTAGAAGGATCTTTAAGCAGGAGAGCCTAGTTGAGACCAAGATCCTGGCCCCAGCTACTTTTGCACAGTTCCAGTGGCACAAAGGGACTGTATAGTTGCTCAACTTCCCACCTGAGGATGATCCCGACTAGCTATACAACCCCACCCTGCAGTCAGTGGAGCAAACTCTGAATGACACCAGCTGGAGATCTGGTCCACATCACTGCCTGGCAAGATGCTGCCATGCTATTTTAAAAATTCCTTATCAAGCAAAAACAATACTCATTCAAATGTCCAGGAATAGAGATAGGGAAAAAACATAATATAAAATTGTCTCACTATCTGAATATGGAACTTTACCTTCTGTACCAAGTATCAATTTACTAGATTGTTTTTCACAGCATTATAAGTCCACAAATATGAAACACAGGATTATGAAGCCTAAGATTTAGCACTTCTGCTAAATGGCAACCACTAAGAGTACCAATTAAAATGCAAAAATTGTTTTTCACTATGTCTCCTTCTCTGTTATCATTCCAACCTTATAAACAGAGCTGGTCCAAAATATTCTGTTGAAACTTTTTTCCCAATGGAATATTAAGGTTTTTCTGATTTAACAAAAAATTGCATGCAAAGTGTTTGCTTTCCTTCAATTTTTTTTAACTGAAAAGCCAATCCCTCCTAAATTTTCCATTTTCAGCTGAATTTTTTATCATTTAAAAATGTCAACATTGTTTACAAAAATATTTTTTTTAAATCAGTTTCATTGAAATTCTCTGTAGTAAGAAAAACTCATTTTCTGACCAGCCCTACTTGTAAAGTTCCTTTTCTGTAAAGCCATTCTTGAATCTCATGCCAGATTAAAATCAGTTTTTTAGAAAAGATCCCAGTCCCACTCTAGATCTAAGTCTGCCCCAGATGACTTTTCTGTAAATAAAAAAATCAAGATTATGCTCCAGATCCTTGTATATAATTGGTAGGTGTGGCACAAATGACTGAAATGAAACACCTATTGGAACTGTGCTTTTTTTTTTTTTACTGCTCTGTTGTTATTGCTGTAAGTGGTAAGCACATTGCTCCATTTTTGTAAAACTTCCTGTGAAAGGCTATTCAAGTCTGTTGATGCCCAATATAAAAATTCCCTTATAAAACACATGGTATTTATACTGTCATAACACTGATTTCTCTGGGAAGAGATTAAGTGTTCAGACATACAAAGAAAGGGGGGAAAATAGACGTTAAAGAATTAAAAGATAGGAAAGCAGTTCTCTATTTTTATGGAGAGTATTACATTTGATTTACTTTGGCTAAAACCTTCTGTTTTCATTACTACCGTATTTATCTAAGATTTTGGTGATATTACTGTCTTGTCCTCCGAGTCTGACTGTCAAGTAAGCAAAGCTCAGTGAAAGGTAGTGTTCATATATGCCAAATCTCGAATGCTATGCTACTTTACTATTTCCAGTATCTGGAAAAGATTTGGTAGCTCTGTTTCCAGTGTCCAGTCCTCTTATGCTGACAATCCTTCAGAAGGAAAAGTCACTTTGTATTTTTAAGTACAATACTCCATCACATTTATGACTCTGCAGCACCAAAGTGGGAATTTCAAGAAAGCTGGTATAAACAAGACTTAAAAGAACAGGTCCAGTTCTAAGCAGAATTGGGGATATGTTGTCTTTGAAGTTCAGTCTTTCAGAAGTATACAGTTCAAAGATTGCATTACTAATATTATTTTAAAGTCTGTTCCAGCAACCTGGCAGCATAGAATAAAAGCTTTCTCTGTGGAAACAGGGACTGACTGACCCATCTCACAATGAAGTCAGTAGAAAGGCTTCCATTGGCATTATGGATCAGACCCATAGTGACTTCTGAAAAACATGGCTTAGAAGACTAGTTTTACTTTTTGATGCTTAATAATTTTTTTAACATTAATATATGTTAATATATGGAGTGCAAAACATTTTATATTAATGCACTCATATCCCTGGAGCCTCTATATTGTACTAAAATGATTTGTTACAATATGACACAGTAAATTCCAGGCTGCCCTCAGAACAGAATGATGGTAGCTACAAATGTGTGGAAATGGTTGCTGCAGTGCAATTCTAGGGTGGTTTCCTAGAATATCATGGACAGGGCTACTGTTGTTCGATGACAGTATATGATCAGGGCTATAAAACTATGTTATAAACTACTTTGGGTGGAATTCCCAAAGGTACGTAGGTGCCTAACTCCCATTGAAATCACTGGGAGTTAGATACCATAGTACCTTTGTGAAACCCACCCTGAGTCTACAACAGGATTTGGCTAGACTAGTTATTTGAAAGAAAGTTCTTGTCCTCACTGAACAAGAAAACCAAACTAGAACCTTTCAAGCAATAACCATCCTTAAATTTGGATTTAGCTACAGCATAGTTCTGATTCTGGAATGGACAGTCCTAAAATGTCTTAGTATGTTATATAGAAAAAGATTTTCTTCTCCGAGTTGGAAAACCCATGCAAAGAAATATATCTAATATGTTTTTACATATCATAAGTAGGACCGTCGATTAATCACAGTTAACTCACACGGTTAACTCAAAAAAGTAATCACTGTTTTAATCACACAGTTAAGCAACAGAATACCAGTTGAAATTTATTAAATATCTTGGATGTTTTTCTACATTTTCATATATTTTGTATTCTGCGTTGTAATTGAAACCAATGTGTATATTATTTTATTACAAATATTTCCACTGTAAAAATGGTAAACAAAAGAAATAGTATTTTTCAATTTACCTCATACAAGTACTGTAGTGCAATCTCTTTATCATGAAAGTGCAACTTATAAATGTAGGTGTTTTTGTTCTATAATTGCACTCAAAAACAAAACAATGTAAAACTTCAGAGCCTACAAGTCCACACAGTCCTACTTCTTGTTCAGCCACTTGCTAAGACAAACACATTTGTTTACATTTACCGGAGTTAATGCTGCCCTCTTCTTATTTACAATGTCACCAGAAAGTGAGAACAGGCATTTGCATGACACTTTTGTAGCCAGCATTGCAACGTATTTACGTGCCAGATATGCTGAACGTTCATATGCCCCTTCATGCTTCAGCCACCGTTCCAGAGGACATGCTTCCATGCTAATGAAGGATTCTGCTCGATAACCATCCAAAGCAGAGCAGACTGACACATGTTCATTTTCATTATTTGAGTCAGATGCCACCAGCAGAAGGTTGATTTTCTTTTTTAGTGGTTTGGACCCTTTAGTTTCTGCATTGGAGTGTTGTTCTTTTAAGACTTCTGAAAGCATGCATAAGGAACAAGCTGAAGCAACCTTGGAAATGTTAGCAATTATCTTTGAGAACTCATGGAGGATGGGTGAGGTTCCAGAAGACTGGAGAAGGGCAAACATAGTCCCTGTTTTTAAAAAGGGGGCAAAGAGGACCATATAATTCTAGACCAATCAGCCTATCTTCAATACCTGAAATGATACTGGGACAAATGATCAAACAATAATTTTGTAAGCTCTTCAAGGATAATAGGGTTATAAAGAATAGCCAATATGAATTTCTCAAGAACAAATCCTGTCAAACCAAACTAATTTCCTTCTTTGACAGGGTTACTGTCCTACTGCAATGTGGGGAAGAGATATATCTTGATTTTAGTAAGGCTTGTGACACAGTCCCACATGACATTCTCATAAGCAAAATAGAGAAATGTGGTCTAGATCAGTGGTTCTCAAAGCCGGTCCACCACTTGTTCAGGGAAAGCCCCAGGCGAGCCGGACCAGTTTGTTTACCTGCCACGTCCGCAGGTTCAGTACAGAGGGCTGGACTTGATGACTTCTCTAGGTCCCTTTTAGCCCTACATTTCAATGATTCTATGAAAAACAAATGCATTACTGATTGCAAAAACTCTGTGACCTGACCTTCAGATTCAAATGTACAGCCTATGACACTATAAGCATGCTTGGAGCAGGCAGCAGCTGTGCCTAAACAACTGCAATTTGCTACAGCACTGGGAGAGAAAAAATTTAAAAGCTCTTCAGCAAACATCCTCGGTACCAACTCATTAAAATTGTTTACATCAGTTAGCAAGTCAAGAAATTAGGGCAGTAAAAGCATGACAGTGGGTACATGAGCAGAGAACATAAGGGTGCCTATTGCTGCAACTTTTTTCCCCCCTTTACATGTGACCTGGCTCTGTACCGCTTTCTTTTTACCTGTAACTTATTTTCTAATTGGAGAGTGGTCTGGCTGGACAAAAGATTTAACTTTCTCCCAGTATTTGCCATTGCTCTTCTTCCCCTATCTGTTCCATTCATCCCTGTTCTCTTTCTTTCTCTTTACCTTAAAATTAACCTGCTTTTCACTGCTGTCTGAATGAAAGGCCATGTTTATTTGGAGAAAAAAATTCAAAATGGAGGATAATCACGCAGAGAATTAGCCCCTCCCGTTGCCGGGTAATGGCAGACCCAGGGTTCTATTTTCTTAACACGAGAACTACAGCTGGTCAACGTTTTCCATCAAAACTTTTTTTTCCATGACAAATGGCCTTTTCTTCTAAATGAAAACTTTTGAAGGCAAGTTTCACTTTGTTCAAATTGTTCCAATTTTCCAGTGGGAAAAAAAATGATAATTTTTAAAGCCATAATTTTTACTAAAAATTCGTAGGTAACATTTTGTGGGGGAGAGTGCTGATTTTTGGTCAAAAAACGAAAAATTCTGTGTGTGTAAAATGCCATTTTCTGACCAACTCCAATTATAATAGCTGTAGCTCTGGGTCTGGGAGCCTGGATGTGCACAGAGGTGACAAACCTAGCTGCTTCCTTAAGGATGGTCAAAGCTCTTATTTTTGTATGTACACTGCATTGTTATAAACCCAGATTCCATCAAGGCAGGGATGGCAAATTAGACCGCTTTTGCTTCTATAGTGTGAATCTGTATCATATAGTATGGACTAGCTTATGGCAGAGTCAGCCATCCAGATTCTTTTAAAGAACTGCTTAAATAGTGTGAGTTGCTGAAATAATCCAAGATTTTCTAGTTAAACTTTTCTCTTTCATTTGATGACTGTCAAATTTGTAAATGTTGCCCCTTCTTTCCTGTATCTGGTATAAATCTACAGCAAATATAAGGGAAGTTCAGCAGATTTTGTGGTCTGTATGAGAGGAGAGCAGTTTAGCAGCTGCCAATTCATTCCCCAGACAATGCAAAAAATTCTTCAAGAAGGGAATCCCATTTGACGTGCAAATAGCAATCCAAGACCCAGAAACATTTTAGCTTCTCACCCTTTTTTTGGTTTTGGGTGTCCTGAAACAGCTAAAATTAGGCCATAGGAACTTCTCACCCTTTTTTAATCTTTATAATGACCCAGCCTGATATATCTACAGTAAGCAGAAGCTGAGTTAGCTATTTGTGGTATACAATTTACTCAGTGATTTTTGCCCTCTTTTTATGAATTTTTTGTGAGCCAGCTTTGATTTTTTGCAGATTTGTTTATTTGTAGTTGTTTGATGCAAATACATTTCAGCTTATGGATTGCTCACAAAACCATGTTTTCAGTGACTATTTTTGAATCATTACTGCAGTGTGATTGGACAAATTAGTCACAGTATTGTTTCTGTTCTCTGATTGGATGAGTATATTATTATTTATATTCATGTAGTACCTAAAGGCCTCATTGTGTAGGCACTGTACATTATGTATAACTGGACACAGTACTTGCTCTGAACAATTACAATTTAAGTATACAAAATAGACAAAGGAAATGAGGTTTATAGAGATTAAGTGATTTACCCAAGATCACACAAGAAGTTTATGGCACAGCCAAGAACTGAAGCCAGCTCACTCAAGGCCCAGGCCAGCACCATAACAATAAGACCGTCCTGCCTTTCTGTAATTGGATCATTGTCCAAAACAGGCATGGGCCTTTAATTCTCTCAAGTTGCAGGAGGGAGAAGTTCGGGAAACTAGGAGAATCTAGGTGGCAGGATTAGGGATGGCTATAGAAGGATATCATGGAGGGATTTCTGGAATGCTAGAAACAAATGTGTATTCCATAATGTGCTCCATGCAAAACACCTGTCAGTAATTGTCTTATTTACATGGAGAATGAATGCTGCCTCATTTTTTTTTTCCTGGATAACATTTGACTTCAATTAATTGATTAATGAGGAACCAAGGACAGAGAAAAAGTGACAACGGTCATGGTACTAGTAACAGTACTTGAGAATGGACACTTGGCAAAGAGACAGTACAGAAAATGCCTAGCACTTGTCTCAAGCAATAAGGGTTCGGTTTGAATTAAACAACCATTTATATTGTGTAAAATCTATGACTTTCTACACATCACACAGCTGCAAATGGGTGAGTATTTTTATTTACTTTAAACACTGCTTGTTTTACTATACCGGCAGAGATTTTTTTCCTATACAAGCACATTGGGGAATGTCTAAATGAATGTAACACAGTATAAATTAGTGTAATATTAATTTTGTTCCAGCCCCATCAACATTCGAAACACACCAGTTCAGACCTTGTCTACATTTATTTTTTTACCTGCTCCGATATCTGTGTCTATCTGTTGCAGCATTTGCTAAAGTCCCATGTATATTAGGATCCGATGTAGCAGTAGTGGTGCAGCCCCCCTAGTGCAGCCATATTGGACCCCTGCAAACCATGATTTGTAGTAGTGTGGCTTAACTGCACCAGTGCAGATCAGAGTTTACATCAGCATAGCAGGTCTACCATAGGGCACAGTCAAAAACAAGGATTCCATTTGGTGACAAATGTTGAGGTTTCAACATTTGTTTTCATTCTGCATTGGAATAATTTAGTCAGGAAGGTTTCTAAGTTCCAGAGTGCAATTTCTGCTCAAAACCAGAAACAGAGAGAGAGAGACCCCACAATCGTAAATACTCCCCCCGCCCCTTCTCTCTCATTTTGACCAGAAATTCCATACTGGACCTCAGAAACCTTCCTGATCATTTTTTGGTCTAGACTGATACATTTTGGGTGAAAAATTTCGATGAATCAGCTTTTTCCTATGAATAAAAGGTTTAGTCAAAAAATTCCCGGCCATTTGTAGTCTACATTAGGGGTTTGCACTGAGAAGCTTACATGAGTGCAACCCTCTCGCCCTCTGAGGGTAAACAGGGCCTTAGCCTTAGTTAGACTCCCTTTGAGTTTGCCTTGACTAGAAAAGTCACTGACTTTAGGTCAGTCTTAACTAACATGTGCTAGCTAAGCCTGACTTACACTTGACTTTTTCCTAGTGAAGATGCAGGATAATGCCCTATAGCTCAGTTTAGCTGGTCTAGTTTCAGAAGGTGTTACCCAGTATCTAAGATAGAAAAAAGTTGAGTTTAGGTCAGGCTTAGCTGGCATGTTAGCTTAGCCCAACCTAAACTCTCCCAGTGAAGACAAACTCTTTGATTCAGATTCTCTTAGACTCACCCTGGCCCTATTGCCTCCTCACCCCTCCCAGCTCCCTTTGGCATGTACTGGGTACACCGAGAGAACAGTTCTTGCCCTCACCGTGACTGTGCCAAGCTGCTGCTCCAGGCAAAAGGACAGGGAGAATTTTGTGACCTCCTGTCTTTGCATACCCCTGGAGCAGCTGGGCACAATCTGATCCTAAATTGGTGTAATTTACAGCCTGAAGGGTCTGGAAAAATGTATGAATTATATACTTAGACTCCCTGCATTAGATTTACTGTCTCTAGAGGATTTTGCTTTTCATGCGGCTGTTTTGTTTTTTAGAGAAAATGCCCTACTGTAAATTCAGGTAATCTTGAAATCATCTGTAATTTTCAGTTCCATTCCAGCTATGCCCTCCATATTATATATCTAAGTGTGAGTGTTTGACTATTTTTCATCTCTGGTTTTCACTCAATTTCTGTAAGTGTTCCATTAAAAAGTTATTTGGTTTAAAACAAATATAGAATAGTTTATAAAAGTGCACAATGGCCCCAAATTTTAGCAATAAACTGACCATGCCACATATATTGGTTTTACCATTCTCAGCATCTACATGTTGGGCAATGAAACATAAGACCAATTGTTCTATAAATGATGAGTGACTGTCTTCTGAAATATTTCTCTGACACAGCACTGATATGCCCATTGATGTAATGAATTATTGTCTGCTTGAGAATTGTTTGGCCTCTTTGTGTCTTGTGTGATGCACGATCAACACATTAATATCTCTTTCTTTCTCCAATGAAATAAATTATCCAAGGATCATTTTGGTAAAGAGTTTCCCTTTTCTCCCCCACACACGCTTTGTGTGCTTAGTCCCATAGAACCTGCCTCATGCTATTAGGAGCCCTGAGTACTTTGATTTAAAATCAGCTAATTAGAGTTTGTAATTTCCTTAGCACTGTGCATAAACAGAATTAAGATGCTAAGTCTCTCTGACTCTGTGATAAAGCTGTTCATGAGCAGCCCTTACTTAATAGCTAAAATTTATGTGAAGAACACTATGCAACTGGAACAAAAATGAGTCTTCACACACAGTGAAATACAGTTTAAGATAAGGATTAAGAATGAAATGTCTGAAGGTTTCTTTTTTTAAATAAGAATTGTAAACCAGTGTGAAAAAATGCATCTCTTCCCCAACAACATGCAGAGAAGGAAAAAAAAAAAGCATATATCTTGTTGATGGGTCAGTTACAGTTTTATGTAGGTTGAAAAGTGTTTTGTAATCCTGTGAAACTGCAGTATACTTTTGTCCTCCCTCCCCGCCCCCATCCTGAAAACACACATGGCTTGACAAAATGCCATCTGAACGTGCTTGAATACAGTGATCTCATTGTGGAGACTGAAGACTCGGGGCTCAGCATAGCTGGATGATTGAGAAGCACAACATGCTCAACAGATGTAAAAACTGTGTAATTCATGACTTTCTCAAGTGGGGAATGAGCTTCCACAGCCAGTTACTAAACTTCTGCAAGAGGTGTAAAATATCCAGTGATTTCCTATTTGAGTGCACCAACTATTTCAGATATGTACATACTACTTGTGAATTTTGGCTAGTTGTCACCAGGATTATTTCTCTCTGTTCTACACTTGACTTGTTTTAGGCTATTTTAATAGGAGAGGGGAGACTTGCCGTTTTATACTTGGCTTTCCCATTAAAATGGGGAGGGAGGAATCGAGTCCACAGAAAACTCCAAGGAAGTTTGTGAACCGTGGACTTCCCACTTTGTTTCAGCAAGCTGGCAGAAAAGCCAGTTTAAGCCAGCAAGATTTGCTGACGTGGAACTTGAATCCTAGATAGATCTCCTGAGGAGAACCTGAAATCTGGGGACACCGAATAGAGACCCACACAATCCCTTTTCTTCTCTTCAAAGACTTTCAATCTCTCTCTTACTGAACCTTAATATCAAATTATTTTATTTCTGAAACTGTTCTAAACATTCTCAGATTTTATTCCTTAAAATTAAGGAGCTCAGTCCTCTGTGGGGCATAATGTCTGGGCACAACAGAGATAGGGGAGCTGCAAAGGCTGGGGCTCACCAATCATGCAGCTACTTTGCTTCCTTGCTGTATAGTGTAGAAGAGCCTTGGGGTTGTGCTAAACTATGCCTAACAGCCCCAGGTCCCAAGGAGCTACCTCCTGCTAAATGCCCCACATGCTGGCCACAACTCCTCCGGCCCCATCAATGCTCCCTGCATTGGGGGTAATTTCTGCTGTCTTTTTAAGCCAGTTATATGACCCCCATGTACCACTGATGTCAATGGGAGTGCTGGGTTTTTAGCACCTCTGACAAGCAGTCCCCAGAGTATATGCAAAGAAACTTGCATTCCAAATTGCTGGCATAAATTAGGTGAATATTTTTGAACGTGTTGGTGGAGAGTCCAAGTGGTAGGGTGAGGAGGTTGTTAGGGGGGTGGAGAGGCGGGAGGGAGGGAACGTGTGGCGGACCCAAATAGCCACATCTTTTCTGTGGCAGGAAGGGGGTCAGATTAAGGCTCAGATGTCACCCCAAAAGTGGGCAGTGCTTGGTTAAAAGTGGCATCACCAGAGTGGCTGAGAACTCCACTGGTTCAGTTGCTCTCTGGAAAGGCTCTTGCCCATGGCTCATATGGCACCCCAGCAGGAATTAAAGCTGCACTCCCTAACATAAGGCCAAGGGAGAAACTCTGCTTGCCCTACATTGCAATGGGCTTGGTTCACACCTTGGGACAAGGGCGTGTACACCTCTCTCCACCAGTTTTTCGGGGCTTAAGTCTTAAGTGAAACATAACAAACTGGACATCACATTAGCTACATCACTAGGAAATTTCAGTGCTCGGGAAAACAAGAAGCCGAACTCCATGGTGGAATTCTGACCTTCTGGCTGGGTGCAAGAAAAGCAAGTAGTGTATTTTTCGTTTCCTGTGTTATTTTGGTCTTGATCCCTATATCTCACAAATGGTGTGGGCCAGATTCAGTTTTTTACATTCCCTCTCCTTTGTGTGTGGCTTTTGTGGTGCAAAGGGGCCAGAAAGGGGCTAGATCTGGGTAGGTGAAAATTCCCATAGCATGGGGGGAACTATAAGCTGACACAGCGGTGGTGTACCCAGCATCCTGTCTTTCTACTTGCTGAATTTCTACATTCATGGGCTGTGTGCCCAAAGTGCACTGTGCTTCTCCCGTCACCAGCTAGTGTACGGTCCTAGGGGAGTTCTGCTGCAAGTATAGGATAGAGCAGCCTCTAGGGATGTAGATTTATCCTGAGATTCAGCAACCCACAACCAGCTCCCTGACAGCCCCCACTCCCTGCTGTGCTGAGTGGAAACTCAGTGCAATAGAAAACCTAGGCATATGGGTATATTAGTTATATATGTCAAGATTTGGTACCATGTCTACCTCTGAGAGGACTTCCTGACGGAGATTCATCACAAGGGGTGTGAACAAGGCAGAAATATGGTACATGCTACATCTAGCATATTAAGAAGATTAGAGAAGGGGCAGAAGTCTAGCTCATCTAACATACTTCTTCAATTTAGGTTTACCAGAGCCTTCCTGGCAGCCATGCATACTTCACAGCTGTTTTCCAGGTGGAAATATGTGAGCTGGGACATATAGAAGGTGATGAGAGCGGCAGTGAGCAGAACCGTCCCCCTAGGAGATCATAGCGCCCCTGCAAGAGGACACAGGTGTAGTGCCTTTCATCGGCCACCGGTCAGAAGTTATGTTCATAACGCTGTTCCATAGCGTTGTTCTGCCACAGCTGCGATGCAATCGTGGATTGTGACGACATTTTCATGCAAAACCTTATTTGCAGTCACAGCTAACTTCCTCCTCTTTTGATGCTTGGGGTGAAATTTCTCATAGCCATTGGAGAATTGGTATTTTTGGACACTTTTGAAATCATGTGTGTGTAAAAATAATAGGTTGTTCAGCTGTTATATATTGTCAACTTCTTTACTGAATTGGCATAATTCAGACCCCCCTTTTTTTCTTTGGACTTCAGACATGGTATGTACAGAGTACTGAATGATGAATGCACAATTTGCTTTGGTTGGAGAAATTTGGTTTCACAAAACAAAGTTCAGTCAATGTGAAAATAATGTAAAATCCATTATTAGTTTGTCTTGTCCCTAAATGTCAGACAAATACAGCAAGGTGCATGTTTGCACCAGTGTCCAGGGGTAAAATAAAGGAGTGGATCTCCATAAAACCAGAGGCAGGTTTCCTCCTCCTCTCCCTGGCTTGGAGAAGCAGTGATCCACACAGATGACCTTCCTCCTTGCCTGATGCAGTTAGAACATCCCCTTCCTGTTTTGATCTCCTTTAACTACTACCTGTGTCTCTTTGAATGATTCCACATTCATATACAGGAGAGAGAGAGAGAAAAAAAAAACTTTGAGAAGAGACCTAAAACCTTAACACTACATTGTCTAACAAAAAATGATGCACATATGGTATGTACCATTTCCTGTAGGGATATCCATATGATAAAACTGCAGAGCCATGTCATACTTTGCAGAACCCTGGTTTTCCTCTGGACATGGCAAGTCATGCCAGCTTGTTACCCACTTGGAGAGCTGCTGGCAGGAATTCAGTCCAAGTTTTGATATGAGTGTGTTTCAGCCACACTTAACTGTTTATAAAGAGGCACTCATTTTAGCCTCAACTGCCCTCCATCTGTGAATCAATCTTCTGCATTCCAACCTTGTAAACATGCTTCAGACAACCACCATTAAATACAACAGAGCAGTAACAGAAAGGCTGTGCTGTTACACGGGTGTAATTCCTTAAGATGTGAAAAAAAGCCAAAAATGGGTGAGAACTTAGAATCATAGAATTTTCAAGGATGGAAGGGACCTCAGGAGGTCATCTAGTCCAACCCCTGCTCAAAGCAGGACCAATCCCCAATTTTTGCCCCAGATCCCTAAATGGCCCCCTCAAGAATTGAACTCACAACCCTGGGTTTAGCAGGCCAATGCTCAAACCACTGAGCTATCCCTCCCCCCCCAAACTTAAAAATTGGATGGTAACAGACCATGAATCCCAATGATAATTGAACCTGATGATATTTGGAACAAAAAGAGCTCTCAAGCCATGCTTGTAGCTGTTTACATCAGTTCGCACTACTCAGACGTTTTAGGCTTCAGAGTGACACTCTGTGTAAGCTCAAAAGTTTTCCTGTCTCAACAATAGAAGTAGGTCCAATAAAAATTATTCTCATAAATTATTATAAAAAATACCTCACCCACCTTGTCTGTCTAATATCTTGAGACCAACATGGCTAGGGTTGCCAACCCTCCCAGATTGGCCAGGAGTCTCCTGGAATCGGGCTCGATCTCCCAGAAGCGACTGAAGCCAATCCGGGAGATTTTAGGCCCCTGCAAGTCCATCGGCGGTGCCTGCCTTAGCCCTGCTGCTCCGTATCTGCCCTGGCTATGCACGGCTCCCAGAAGCAGCCGGCAAGTCCCTCTAGCTCCTAGGCACAGAGGCGGCCGCGGGAGGTCTCTGCGCTGCCCTGAGCAGCGACTTCACAGCTCCCATTGGCCAGCAACCACAGCCAATGGGAGCAGCGAAGGTGGTGTCTGCAGGTAGGGGCAACGCAAACTGCCTGGCCGCCCCGAGCCTAGGAGCCAGACATCGATCACTTCCAGGAGCCGCACGAGGTAAGCGCCGCCGGCCAGAGCCCACACCCCGAACACCCTCACACATCCCAATCCCCTGCCCCAGCCCTGAGCCTCCTCTGCACTCAAATTCCCTCCCAGAGCCTGCACCCCAACCCCAGTCCCCAGCCCGGAGTCTCCTCCCACACCCAAACTCCCTTCCCGAGCCCGCACCCTGAAATCCCTCCTGCACCCAAACCCTCTTCCCCGGGCTCATCCTGGATCCCCCTCCCACACTCTGAACCCATTGGCCCCACCCCGCAGCCCAGAGCCCACACCTGCTCCCACACCTCAACCCCCAGGCCCAGCCCTGAGACCCCCTCCCCTCAGTCCCAGTCCAGTGTCCACACCCGCTCCTGCACCCCAACCCCCTGCCCCAGTCCAGTGAAAGTGAGTGAGGGTGGGGGACAGCGAGTGAAGGAGGGAGGGGGGAGGGAGTGACTGGTGGGGCCTCAGAGAAGGGGCGGAGCCTTGGGAAGAGGTGGGGCTGGGGTCAGGGCAAGGGTGTTTGGGTTTGTGGGATTAGACAGTTGGCAACCCTATACATTGCTACACCAACATTGCATGCAAAGATAGTATGATATTCCTGGAACCTTCATATATAGATTATTCAGATTTAGGCCCCAATACTTCTATAGAACCATGAGGGTGGACAATTATGCCCACCCAGAATCCAACTGACTTCATAGTAACCAAGGCAACAATATTTTACAGGGTTGGGGATTCAAAAATATAGTTATAGGTTTTCAAACTGTGGGGTGCACCCCCTGGGAGGCACATCAAGACCGTTAGAGGGGTGTCCTATTTTTGATTCCTACTCAGCTTTTGGGCTCAATTGTATAACAAAAAAAGTATTTCCTTTTTAGCAGTTTTACATTTGTTGCCTCCACTTTCATTGAATGTCCCATTTCTTGACTTCTACAAAAGTTAAATACCCCTGGTTTCCCATCTCTATCCTTTTCATTCGTTTGCATACCTCTAGCATGTCCCATATTAATTGTTTCACTTTAAGTAGATGCTTTTTTTTTAAACCAAAGTGTCCTTGTCTGCTTGTTATAGTATAGACACTCGGTATGGAATGCTGAGCAATAATACTTGCTTCACACTGAGAGCATATTACACCAGTGCTCTGTAGGCCACGCTGGCAATTTCTTGCGGTGTTCAAGGCGTTGTGTGGTTTTCAAGATACTGCCCTTTAAAGCTCTAAATGGCCTGAATATTGAAGATTCTGAATACTGAAGTACTTCTGGAAGCATTTGGGTGACATTTTCCAGCATTTTTGTACTATAATTATTCTTCACTCTATCACTAGAAGAGGGAAATGTTGGCTGTTTCAATCAAAATAATCAGACAGGCTTTTTTTTAAAAGGACCGTTTGTTAAAGTAACCCAAACGTAATGAACTAACTTTGCTTCTTAAATAAACATTTTTGAGATTGTTATTGTAACACATCTGGTAATTTGGAATACCCTATTATAGCAGCCTTAAGAGCTTCACTGCCCATCAGACTTGAAATTATAAGCATAAAACGAGCCACCTTGATTTGAAAAAAACCTTTATTTTTCTTCCTCTCACCTGGTGTGAATAATTTGAAATGAATGAGTTGCTGGACTTACTGTACATTTGAGTACACATTCATTAATGCAATTGTAAAAAGGAGTGAAGTAATGCTACATAAACCCACATATATTATGAATAATCACGGGAAATAATGTGACCATCTCCTGTGTATAAGCAAAGATAAATAATCCATGTAGCCATAGATCTTGATAAGTGCTGAGACCCACCAGCTCCCATCGACTTCATTTGGAATTGATACCATTCACTACCTTGCGGGACTGAGAACTTATGTCCTGATCCAGCCACAAGTTTCATCCAGGCTCTGTTGAAGTAAGTGTGTCTCCATGTTGTGCAGGTATTACATGCAGAGCTTAGTATTGTGATTGTTATTATTATTTTATTACTACTATTTATTTATTTATTATTTTATTATATTACTGGAGCACCTAGAAGGCCTAATCACAGACCAGGACCCCTTTGTGCCAGGTACTGAAGAAACATAGAACAAACAGATGGTCCCTGCCCCAAAGAGTTTACAATCTAAGGATTAGGGCCTTAATTTGCTGAATAAATCCTTCCAAACTTGCTTTTGCAATGCTGACATCTCTGTAAGAACACTGAACAGACATTAGTTAAGAAACTTTAGTTAGACAATTTCATATAACTATGTTTCTCCTGAATTTATTGCATTTCAGATTGCTTAGCTAAAGTACAAATCCAAGAATTTATAATTATAATAAAATGTTAAATTAAATAAGAAATTCATAGAAAGTAAACTAAGATGTTTATATGATGCATTTATAAAGTTGGAATGATCAGAGTAAGATGTCACTTATCAAGATGTAATAAATCAAATCACAATAAATCAAGACCTTATAACAAAGTTTTGTCAGTTGGGGTTAAATTCATTATAATTCTGTAATATTTTGGTAGGTAATTTTGGTGCCATTATGGAACTATGAATTAGATCTTTCATACAGATCCTTATTAATTTGTCAATTGAATTTCATAGCCATCAAAAGTCATAGGCATGTCAGTGACAGTTCAACTAAAAATAATTCCAAAGTTAAAAATTTAGAAATGTAAACAATTACTTAACTACTGAAACATCAGATTGATTCAAAATTGCCTTACCAAATATGGTTGCATAGTTGAACCATTTCATTCTACATACTCTACACTCACAAATAACACACAGTAACCCCAAGTATATGTTTATTGATTCAAAACTACTTTCACATTTACTTTAAATTAACTAGTAGGTACTGTATAAACACAAGTAATCTTTAACCATTAGTTTAGTCCACTATAAAGTTTTATGATGCTTTATTTGGTTAAAGTAATAGTAAACTCTTTGGCTTGAATTTATAATTCATTAATTTAAGCATTTTTCCATTTTCCAAGAAGCTGTCATTTAATGTAATCTCACAAATCCTGTGTTTCCTGGAAAATCTGCATGTAAACCTTTTCTTGGTTAAAAACTTATTCTGCTGAACAGGTGTCATGAATCTTCCAGTCTCAGCACTCTCTTATTAACCCAATATTATTTCTAGGCATCTGAAGTAGAACTTGTTAGTGAAATACATTCTATTCTGAAGTAATTTGTAGGCTTTTTATAACTAGGGTATGTTCTCTGAGAAGTATTTAACTTAGAATAACTAAGTCATCATGAAAGGAAATGCACATACAAAAGTATTTTTTACACTTATCAAGTGGAATTGGTGCATAGATACATTCTCAAGATCATTTTGGAAGGTTGCAATGTCTGGTTTCTCAAGATACACAGACACTTAGTTCAGTTGAAGGCAGTTCCAGTTCAAGTGGTGTGTTGTTGTAGTATTTCTGTGGTCTTCATTTAGGGAGAAAGAAGCACCCATCATTGTGGGATCTGAGTGCTTTTCAATGGTGCATTAAGCAACAGGACTAGCATCTGACATATATGACTTATGATCATTTAAATCTATCTTCAAACACTTCAAAGTATACCAGATCATGAAAAAGGGGAAAGAGACATTCCCCTGTCACAAATGTACCAGGAGTTTGTTGTTACTAGTTGTTTCTGTAAAGCATAAAAAGCAGCTTCTGCTTGCAGTGCTCAAGCCTATGCTGGTATGCCTAACATTAATTATTATTAATAGCATCAATATATTATGGGTGTTGTCATGAAATCTCTGAATTACTAATAGAGACAGTGTCATCTGGTGGTATGACCAGGATATTGGGATTGAAAGTCCCCCATGTTCTAATGCCAACTCTGTTACTCACTATGTGGCAACCTCCTGATATTTGTTTTCTATTTTCTGGTTGTGGTTTTCAGGGTTCCTAAAAGACCAGTCCTAGCTAGCTGTAGGGGAAACAGCTTATAATCTGTGTCCTCCAGGAAAAATCAGTGACAAGCTTTAAAGCCCACTGATTGGTGTACACCAATTATGTTTGCAAGGCTATCTTCACTGAGGAAAACACCTAGAAACTTGCTTTTCTTAATTTAATGAAAGCTGGGAGTCTCCCTTACATTCTAGGGCTTTGTAGGCCCCCAAAACAAGGTGTACATCTGGGTTGCTACAAATCTAAGGCCAGGTGTTTTTTTGATACTTTTACTTGTGCTGAATAGTACTCAGCAGTAATCAAGGGGACCACTGAAAGAGTAAAGAATGAGTTGGTATGAGTGAATGTATCAGAATCAGGCCCTCAGGGCTTCAGTCTTTGCAGTAGCAATGCGGAGATAACAAGTAGACTACAGCTAAGTGCACATTTTTAACCGTGAGGGTAATTAACCGATGGAGCCACTTAGCAAGAGAGGATCCTCCATCACTGGAAACTTTAAATCAATTTTGCATGTTTTTTTCTCTAAAAGATAAGCTCTATTTCAGTGGTTCTCAAACTAGGGCCGCCACTTGTTCAGGGAAAGCCCCTGGCGGGCCGGGCCGGTTTGTTTACCTGCCACGTCCGCAGGTTCAGCCGATCGCGGCTCCCACTGGCCGCGGTTCGCTGCTCCAGGCCAATGGGGACTGCGGGAAGCGGCGTGGGCTGAGGGATGTGCTGGCTTCCCTTCCCGCAGTCCCCATTGGCCTGGAGCAGCGAACTGCGGCCAGTGGGAGCTGCGATCGGCCGAACCTGCAGGCACAACAGGTAAATAAACCGGCCTGGCCCACCAGGGGCTTTCCCTGAACAAGCGGCAGCCCTAGTTTGAGAACCACTGCACTAGTTCAAACAGGAATTATTTCAGGGAAGTCTTATGGTGTGTGTTATGCAGGAGGACAAATTGGATGATCACAATGGCTTTATAATCTATAAAGAGAAGAAAAGGAGCCACCAAAGGTTGCTCGGTGCAGGAGGAGCAGGAAGATTATTGTGACCCTGACTGAATAAAACATCCTTCTTCAGCAAAGTGCTTAAGTCCCATTGGGTTAAAGTTAAGCATATGCTTAAGCAGGGCTTTGGAGCTGTGCTCCAGCTCCGCTCCAGGTCCAGGCCAAAACCTGCAGCTCCACTGCTCTGGACCTGCTCCAGCTCCTGGTTCCGCTCCACTCCAAAGCCCTGTGCTTCAGTGTTCTTTGAATCAGTGCTTGTGTAAGCTTCCACCCCCTGCAACAAGCCCCATCTGCCTGGGCCACATGTCTTAATCAGCTCTGGCCCCCTTGTGCACTGTCCTGAGGCTCAACCCTGGCACAGAACTGGCCTACATGGAGATCTGGGGTTTATTTGCCCTTTAAGACTGCAGACCAGATTCTGCCTCATTTACTCACCCTGAGTTGTACCTTCTTCCTAGACTAGGACTATGCAAGGAGAAAGTTATGTCTCAGTATGAGCAAGGGTGGTAGAAATTGTCTCTATGTCAAATGGACCCAGGGCATGGTCCTCTGGGTGAGGGGTGATGTACATAGTGGTTATCACTAGTCAGGACGAGAGCTTGAGTTAAAATCTTTAGCTTCTTGTGCTGTTTAATTATATTTTAAAGTATCAGGGTATTGTTAACAATACAAATAACTTGCGCCTCCACATCTTACTCCATGATTTAAAAATCTGCTTTGTGGCATTTCTCAGTCAGTTTCTTAACATCCTCCTTGTAATGGAAACATAGGAAAGAGATAGAGGTAGCAGAACAAAGAGCTAAATGTACAAAACAGTACCCCCCATCTCTCTGTAGAATCATATACTATGGAAGTGGTACCACACTGAGTTTTTGGGAACAGAATGATAATAGTGTTTTCATCTCTATCCTAGTAGGGAACCACTGTGCTTTTTTCCCTTTTAAATCAACTCCACATTCACTCAGAAATCTTACTAAAGGAAAGTCTATTATACTGCTTCATTAAAAAAATGAAAACATAAGAAACTGCACCAACTGAACTGGCAGGTCGGATAGGAACATATGTATATTAATCTACAAGACAAAAACATTTGAATGTTGTGTTCTAATGAAGACTGTGTTATGTATGCAACCCTCAAAAAGGTGTTAAATTAATTGTGAGAGATTGGTTTAGGAGATCACATTTCTCCTTATCAGTCAATCAATATGTCACTTCATTAACTCAGCTTTTGATGTTGATTATAAAACAGTCATGTTCTTAATATAACTTTTGATACCTAACTGTAGACTGGGAAGTTTTTCTTGAAGTGTAGGCTTTGGAGAGCACATTTATTTTTTTGTTTCCTTAGCAACGGGATTTGAGAAAAGAGCCCACTGGGAACTGAACATGGAGCTTTCAAGTTTATAAGTGCAGTTTCTTATCATGAGGAACTATTTTTTTAGAGACATCCATACTATCTTAATAACATGCACTCTTATCTTCCTGAGGCACATCATTAAAAGAAATCTCTGTTAAAAATATACTGATCTAGTATTTCATATGCATTGTAAAAGGGAAACTCCATCTTCACTGAACACAACCCTCATTATTTTCACTGGCATTAACTGAAATATGTGACTTTTCTTAACAATTCTTTCAGTTTCCTACATCTGAGAAAGTGCATAGAGGTAGAGGAGGCCTCAACACTTGCTCTGAGGAGCAAATGAAGGAAGGAACCTCCATTGTGTTATATAGAAAACCCCTAAGATTAGATTCCCACAGCTGAGTTCACCTGAAGTTGGTAAAAGGTTCTGTTTCTATTTAGTTTCTAATGCTGCACCTATCATGATAGTACCTGAATGCCTTCCATAATAAAAAGTTAACAAGTTTATTAATATCAGTCAACTACAGTTTCCTCTTCATCCCTTCACAGGGGAGAAGTTATTGGAAAGGAGGGGGGACAGTGGAGGGGAGTTGGTTGCTAGGTTTTTTGTTTTGTTTTTTAGATATAAACGTGTTGCTACGTAGAAAAGCCAGGTTCAAGAAATGAGTTTTTCATTTGGCCCAGTAAGTACTCGGGTTTCTTATCATTCTTAGTGCTTCGGGGAGTGAATTCCACAGTCTTGGGTCAGCATCCAAGAACTCCCTGTCTCCTAAACACATGAGCACTTTACCCATGCTCCTGAGGAGCTGAGCTGCCAGGGGCAGTTAAGAACCTGGTGGTGGAGCTGGTCCTATAAATAATCCTGGCACATGCATTAAGAGGCAATATTCTATAGTGAGCAAATGCACTGAGCGAGTATGGGGTGATGTGACCTTAGTAATTTGTTTTGCACAACTGCATTCTGCACTAGTTCCAGTTTTTTCAAGGTTGATACTTTCACATCCAAGGTACATTCCAGTGCAATAATTCAGTCAGGAAGTGACGAACACCTGTGTGATCACAGCCAGGTCCTCAACAGCAAGGAAGGCCTCCAGTTGTCCCAGCCAACTGGAGGTGGTATAGTATATTTCTTGCAGATAGTGCTTATGTGTGAGTCCACAAGGAATGTAGGATTACAACGTTTGTGGCCTTTCTTGAGGATCTGTTGGCATACATCCTAGTTTACTGGAGTCAGCAAGTGACAGTGAATTCCCTGAAATGTTACCTTTCTGCCAACAAACATAACTTTATCCTACCTTGATTTAGCTTCAGCCAACCCTTGTTTTTCCATTGTTGATCTCAGCCAGATTGTGGGTTAAAGTCACTAGACTCTGACTCAGTTTGTACAAGAATTCCCTTTACTATATGTCACTTGCTTCCTTCCAGGCAGGGAATGGGTGAGGAGAGATAGGAAGTGGCAAAGCCTTCACTCCACCGCCCCTTCACTCTATATCAGACTAGCTGAACCAGTGTAAGGTATGTATGCTACAGTAGATTACTATCTCCCAGGAGGAAGCAGAGGAGGAATTCTGACTCAGAACTATGTCTCTGAGTCAAAATGCCTCCTGGGTAGAGCTGGTCGAGAGTCAGACTTTCCATTTCATGGGAAATTCCAACATTTTGAAATTTGTTTCCCAGGGGCTTCTCCTAAGACAGTGTAGACCACTTGCTCAGGGCTTTGCCTGAAGTCATCAGTAGCTTGTAGAAAGCAATACAGCAAGAGAGCTAAGATAACAACAAATTGAAAAAAAAAGACAAGTTCACTCTGAAGTGAAACTGCTGTAGCTGTGCTAATTAAACATTTAAGATAACTTCCCTGCCTTTGATTGCCCAGTTAAAATCACCCATGGATTTAAAGGTCTGAACCTGAATCCTACATCAGGACTCACGTGTGTGGGTGGACCTTTGCGTAGACTTATGCAGAATGCCACTGAAGTCAAGTCAGGATCAACCTTCATGAGTCCACTGCACATCAGGGGCCCAGCATAGCTTTGTGAAGAGGGGCAGATTGGGGGATAGTATGACAGCTGAATTCTGTCCTGTTCCTGGAACTCTGTGACGACGAAAGACGCCTCCAGTTAATGTCCCACACAGCACCACTGGACACTGCAGAACATTAAGTTGCACAAAGGTCTTCAAAAACCCACATGGTTAGCAAGGGAAAGGAAAGCTCTGCTTCTTGGGAGCAGCCAGCAGTCTTCAGAATTCATTAATCAGTCACGCAAAACCACTAACATATTTGTATACTGTACATCCCACAACAGTCAGTCACACACTTGCCAGTGTATATGCAGCATAGACCCCCTGAGTCTTAAGTTTAATTCAAATCAGCCTTTTGATATCAATATGCATATTTTTCACGATTTTAAAGAAAAAAATAGAAAAGTTGCCTTCCCCTTACTCCTTATAAAAACTGAATCATTCCATATTTTCAGTATCTCAGATATTTAATTATTTTACAGCAATTGTGTATTATGATGCTGAATGTTTACAATAAAACACCAAAGCAATATACTTAATTGTATTCTTATAAAAAATTCATATTCAATACTACGGCCTCAGACAAATCCCAACTGAGTCAATAGAGGCCTGATTCTCATTTACACTAGGGGCTTATCTACCACAGTGGGGTACAGTGCACTAGGGAACATATAGTGCGTACTAGCAGGGTTTAGGCCAGGGATAGGCAAACTTTTTGGCCCAAGGGCCAAACTTTGGCCCAAACTTTTTGTATGTATGGCAATTATGGCAGGCCATGAATGCTCATGAAATTGGGGGTTGAAGTGCGGGAAGGAGTGAGGGCTCTGGGATGGGGATGGGCATGAGGGGTTGGGGATTCAGGAGGGTGTTCCAGGCAGGGACCAAGGGGTTCAGAGTGAGGGAAGGGGATCAGGGCTGGGGGTTGAGGCATAGGGGGGATCAGGGGTGCAGGCTCTGGGCAGTGCTTACCTCAAGCAGCTCCCAGAAGCAGCGTTATGTCCCCTAACCATAGGGAGGATAAGTAAGTTTTACACCTACTTTAAGGCCTCTTTATAATGAAAAGTGACCTAACTAGAAATGAAAATCAAATCCCAGGAATCATTCTATAGATTTCAATAGACTTTGGATCTTGCCCCTATTGTACTTAAAAAAATGGCTTAGGCCTTGTCTACACACACAAGTTGTAACACTTCAACTATACCAATATAGTTATAGCAGTGCTATCTCCCTAGGGTGGACACAGTTATATGAATACGTATGGGAAGGGGAATAAGTTATATTGGTATAAGGCACCTTTATACCAATACACCTGGATCCACACTAGGGGTCCTACTGGTATAATTGTATTGGTAAAAAAAAATATGGATTACTTGAAAGTAAGTGTGTGTGTGTAATATATTATAAGCACATAGTAAACCATATTTTTTCAGGTTAAGACAAATTGAAGCCTACTGCCCCACTACCTTGCACCTCCAGCCTGATTGTCACTTACAGTAAGATTGATTTCCACTGCGGTGTAAAGGAGACATAAAGTGGTTATAGTGTAAGCAACATTCAGTTCAAGGCCTCTTTCTACTGCTCCAGTTGTGCAAGGTGACCTTAGGTAATGAGAATCAGGCCCATTTTTGTGTAGCTGTGTAAACCAGTGGAAAACAAATGTAAATCACATTTACACCTCCTTTGTAGAGATATAAATGGCCACTAAGAGTTCAGGGCAAAAGAGAGTCACTCCACTTTAGGTATAGCCTGCTCACCTTACTCACATGAGAAGCCCTATTTACTGCCATCCAGCCTCCCACGATCTGCACAGGCATACCACACACAATCTACTTTGCTCCATCCATAGGTGCTGGAACCAGGGGAGCTGGGGGTGCTGCTGCAACCCTCTGGCTTGAAGTGGTTTCCATCATATACAGGGTTTACAGTTCGGTTCAATGGCTCTCAGCACCCTCACTATACAAATTGCTCCAGCACCCCGGCTTCATTTGGATTTTAAGTGGACTTATTTTCAGCTGTGTCTACATTTTTGGTATAAATAATAATCATGCCAAATATAGGATGATTTGCTTAAATATTTACTGAAATCCATGAATGGACATAGCAGTGCTACTACACCTGTTGATAACTGAACAGAAAAAAATAGTATGGGGAAAGATAGGAGGGATACCACTGCTCTTCTTTGTCAAGAAGCGTGCTCCTGAGTCTTAGTGTGTGCGACAGTCTAAGAGGTAGAATAAGCCATTCTCAATGTTCAGTGTTCACCTTAGAAATCATTAAAAGTAGCTACTTTGCTGCAGCTATCTGGGTGTCTTAACCCCCTGCTTTCCATCCAGTAGATGTCACCAAAGTCAATGGAAATTGTTACTCACGTGCCTGGGAAGGATTTAGAAGCCAAAAGGGCAGGGGAAACAATGGAGCAGAAAGGCTTTATAGCCCCTGTCATACTTTGATCTTTATTGATTAATGCAGGTATTTTTATGCAATTTTAGTAGAGAATTTTCACTTGAGGTATACCCTGATTTTTTCAGTGTAAACATCATTGCTGTGTAAAGGAAGTTACTATGTGGCACTAGCTAACTAATATAATTTCCCTAATGGTAAAAGTTGCCTGGTATAAACTTCTGCATAGACTCTTTTGAAGAAACACTCAAGAAGTGTACAATTTTTGTGCACAATCCTACATAGCCTGCCTAAAAGCCAGTGGGAGTTTAGGGTGTGCAAGACATGTTGAGTCAAGTCCTCACTTTGCACTCTACAAAATGTTAGTGGTTTAGCATAAATGGTCTTTTTTCCCTTGGTGTTTTATGAGTTGGACTCATGCTAAGAGGCACAGAGAAGGCAAACCATACTGGTTATTCCACAGAAAATTCTAAATCACTTTGAGTTTAAACACACTGACATTGTTATTCTCCCTAAACATCTCTATAATGATATTTAAACTAATAAAATATAATATTTAAAAATAAGCATGCTCGCTTATTTTATATTGCATCCTATTGATCAAATCTTGTGGTTCTAACTCAGTTTTTACTCCATCCTTATTCAGGCAAAATTCCCAATGATATCAAACTGCTCTACTAAAATTGCCTAGGATGGCTGGAGTCATTGATAAAGATTGAAGTTATAACGTAAAGAATACAAGGCATTTCTACTCCATTGTTCAAAACATGATGATATTAATCGGAGTTTTGCTAGTAAGCACTGAGTAAAAACTAAGGACCAGATTCTACTCTAGTATACGAGTGTAAATCTCGAGTAACTCCACTGAATTCTTGATGATTCCCTAAAAAGCATGGCTCCTAGGAATTCTCCTCATCTGCCTCTCTTTCCTTTCATCTTATTGGATTTTAAGGGACAAGGGGGAGCTAGAGTATATATCCAAACTGGAATTATTCACGGCAACATTTATCCACTGATTTTGCAATTTCTGTGCCCTCATAGAGCCTCACTGGACTGAAGAGTTATAAACTTCTGAATGAAGGTTTTGTTCAGTGCTCATAGTCACAGTGCTAACCCTTTCCTAATCCCAAACCCTGTTTACCTGAAGAATGTCTGTTCTTCACTCCTCCTCCCTCTTTAGGGAAGCAAATGACTCTTTCACTTCTCTTTTCCTGTGTTTATCTTTTTACCTGTGTAGACTTTTCCCCACATTTTCTCTCCTCTTCTTAAGTGTAATCTTAAACCCAAAATTTTGGAGGGTTTTTTATTATTTTTTTCAGCCTTGAAGAACTGGGTGCAAAAGGGTTTTGTATTTCCTTATATAAATCAAGTGCGCTACTAATATATGCATTGTATGTTAAAGGAACAATGGCCAGGTCAAATTTAGCCCCAGATTTGCAGCCCAAGAACTGCCTGAATTTAAGAACTAGACAGTGAAATAGACCAGAAACTGGCTAGAAGCAAAAGTGAAACTGAGGAATCTATTTTCATTGCCCCTGCTGAGAGAAATGTTACAGTGAATGAACTTCACAGTGGGAAAATTCAAATTTTAAAAATCTTTCAATCTAGCAACATAGATAAACACATCTTTCTTCTATTAAATAGTCCTGTTCCTGTTCTCATTGAAAGTAATGGTGAAAGCTTCCATTCACATTCCATTCATTTTTCATTTAACAGCATATAGCTACAGATCAACCCGAGAATGCACCTGATAAACAGCCTCACATTTAAAATCCCAGGTTTTATTGTGTCATTGAAGTCAATACAAGTTTTGACATTAACTTCAATAAAAGCAGGACCACACATCCCAAAATAGAACAGTGTCCATGAAAAGGTAAAAGAAATGAGTAGCTAAAGCCCTGATGTTTTCAAAGATTGGAAATAGTTTAGCAGAATACCCCAAATAAAAAAATACTTTTAAGCTAACATAGACTTAGTGGCCAAATCTTCAGTTGGTGTACAACACCTAGCACAATGGGGTCCTGGTCCATGATTACATCGGTGACACTGCGTACGCATCTGACCCAGTATTTTTCATGTAAAAATACATATCACTTACACAAGGAATTGATTGTTTTCCAATTTAAGACAGAGAAAAATGAATCCCTTTAATATAAGGAATTGCCATTGTAAGAGTAACATGGATGTTTCCAAATAGCCCGTTATTTTCAACGAGGCTATCTCTGTCATCTACATGTAAATAGATTTCAGACAGGTGTAAAAATAGCTTCTGTGTAATAATAAATCATGTTGGCAAAATGCATTTTCCATGAGGGTTAGCATGCAGTCATCTACCCACATTATCAGTGCTGTGCTTATTGTGCTATCCCATCCCCCCACCACAGGGAGTCGCTTGAGTTTCTTAGGGTATGTCTTCACTACCTGCCAGATCGGCAGGCAGCAATCAATCCAGCGGGGATCAATTTATCGCATCTAGTCTAGATGTGATCATTCGACCTCCAAGCGCTCTCCTGTCGACGCCTGTGCTCCAGCACCGTGAGAGGCGCAGGCAGAGTCGACAGGAGCGGCAGCAGTCGACTCACTGCGGTGGAGACACCACGGTAAGTCGATCTAAGTACGTCGACTTCAGCTACGTTATTCACGTAGCTGAAGTTGCGTAACTTAGATCGATCCCCCACCACCTCCCAGTGAAGACCAGGGCTTCATTAAAACAGTTTTACAAACCATATTGGCTAGAGTTACTGCATTGGCCTCTCACCCTCCTACATTCACTTTTAACATCCAAAGACTACAGTTGATTTTTTCACCACATTTCAGATTCCAAGGTGCTGGAATGCATCCCCAGGAGGGTGGATAGCGGGAAGAGCAAATAGACTGCTTATTTCTGAATACTAATATTGCCCATGTGAAACATTTTTCTTCATGGAGTTGTGCTTTGCTGTATTTGTCTCTCAACAAATTGGTTGGAAGTTAAAAATCACCCATGAGTACTAGATCCTGTGACTTCCCTCCCTCCCCCCTCAAACCTTTAATTTTATAATAGCAAAGGTCCAGAGACAGTGGGGTCTTTAATGTAAATAAAATAAGCTAGTCTGAAATTACTACAATTTAGCTTTCGAATCATGTTGAAATAACTTGAGTGCTCTGACATTTAAAGACATTTCTGGCTTTCTCAGGATAAACATAAGCAGGTTGAGTTTTGTCTTTTTTATTTCTGATTTTTAAATTGCATCTTATGTACCAGAGAGATGCGAAAAGCTTCTTTAGAGCTAGTGTTGTTCTTATGATATAATTAGTGATATGCTCATTTCTGAGCCAGCCAACTGGGTTTAAGTCACCACACTACGGTCTGATCTTGTGCCCAGTGCTGATTCTGCAGTAGAATGCTGGGGGAGGGGAGGGAGAGAAAGCACTGCACTGGCAGGGATGCCATTCTTCAGCTAAAATGTTAAATCAAAGTGCCTCCTATCTAACCATCTCTGGATGCTGTCCTGATGGAGTCAGAGAATCTGTGCTATTTCTTGTAAACAGAGAGAAGGGGGATAACCTCTTTGTCCGTTCCAACATTCTCTCAAGGAGAATATTTTTCATTGTTTAAGGCTGTGTGAGAGTTATTGCTAAGCACACAATGGTGGCTTTGTTTGCCTAGATGCTGTAAGTGCAGACCAGTAGTGTATAGTTCTTTGGGATAAGTTAAGGATGAAAGGCATCACACACACACACACACACACACACACACAGCCCAATACTACATATTGTTAAGTTCACAGGCCTCAGTTCTTTGATGCATTGGTGTAGCTAGTGCTGCTCTGATCTGGCTACAAGAGGATGCCCCAGTGTGAGGGGGATTCTTGGATAGAGTCACCACAGTGACTCCTATACCCAGCCCTCTTCTGGTGGCTGATATAGGAGTCATCGTCAGACGAAAGGGCTCCCTTACACTGTGCTGATCACCGGCTGCCAGAACCGCCCATCAGCAGCCACCATAGATTAGAGCAGCCCTCAGGCTCCTCTAATTTATGCCAGGGACTAGACAGACTCCAGGAAAGGAGGAGCATGAAGGTGGCTTAAGGTCACAGCATCTGGGACATATTTTCCATTCCTGTATTCTCTGTTTTTACTTTCATTAGTGCAATATTTGTTCTCCTGAAGGTGAAATGACTGCCAGAAACAATTATCCATGGGCCAAGTAGCATACCTGGCAGCCTCAATATATGTTTTCTCATGCTGCCCTTCCAGTAACCTCAGCTCTGGTGGAACACCCCTCAACCAAATTTGCTCTTGTACAGGTGTAACTGGGGACAGCATTTGATTCTTTGAAGGTGAAGTAGTACAGTTAGCCACCAATTCAGCCACAAAAGGCTCAGTCTGTTGGAAAGGATCAATTTCCAAAACAAAAATTACTTAAGATGATTAGACAAAAGACCAATGTCATAGCCGTTCATATGTTTTTGAAAACAACTGTCCAGACATAGACTACAAATATCTATTGTCAAACTTCAGCTACAAATACATTTTTTCTGACTTGCCAAGTTACGATTCTGTCTCTTTTACATTTTTAAAAACTTTGTAAGTGTATTATTAAACTCCATAAAGAATTTGGTGATGTAGTTACTGTTTATGATGTATTATAAAGTCAGTGGCCAAATCTTCAGGGAAAAAATATCCTAATGCATAATTTTGAACCAGGTCTCTCTCAAAACAATAGTGTGGTACTTTTAAATGTACTGTTAATATGTGAATAGTACTATAGTTCATTCTTCCTTTTTCCTCCCAAATCTAACAGCAAGCTTTTTAAAGTGAGCACAATAAAGTTTAGAGTTTGTTCTATAACATTTTAACCTCTGGTGCACGCAAACTGTAAATTCTTTTGGAGACTGCACAAGACGCATTGGTGACAGAAGGGAACTGCATCTGTTGCAAGAGCTCACGGTGGAGCAGCACAGCAGAACTGTCCACAGCAAGGAAAAAGCTCTTGTGTTTGAAAGACAAAGTTTTCTCAGGGGGCAGTCCAAGACTGAAGAACAAACCCCCACAAAAATTTTGATCTCGCATGGACCACACTGTTTTCCATTCAAATGAGCATTTATTTGACCTTGTCTTAACTACTAAGAACACATGGCACATCATACACAAAAATAAATAAAATTCACATGCAATTTCCTCCTGGGAAGAGGCTCAGTGAGAGGGAGTAAGAACCACATACGGCAGATGCTAGTCACATTGCTTATTAAACTGTTGGAAGGTGCTGTGGTGATGGGCAGAGCATAAGAACCTGACCAGAATAGAATACCACAAGCCATTCTTTTGCCTTGGCTAATATTCTCTCAAGTGATTACAATTCAGGTAACACATGTTCCTCATCCCCCCAAAAATAGTTAGCACAAAAAATATTGACATTATTGCATAAGGGTCCTTATGGAAGTTAGTAAAGACATAGGTCCTGATTTTCGCTAAATTAAGGCTTGCTCTGGTAGCGTAAGGGGGTTCTGACTGCTGACCCCTCAACTCATCTGTTAGGGTCTATTGTTTGGGGGGGATATAATCTATCTGCAAAGCATGGTTATGGAAATAATAATGGAAATTATTGAAGCTGTAGCAGCAAGCAGAGCAACCAAAATATATGCATGAAAATAGGCTTGGCTATAGGTTTTATGCATTAAGGGTTAAGAGCTTAGAGTAAGGCCTATGAGAAGCTGGTATCAAGTGCTTGATCAAAGATTATGGAATGATACATGCTTGACCTAAGGTTACATAATTTAGCAGTATGTACCTTATGATAGTTTAGGAATGCATTTTGTGACAAACAAGTTGTCCAGAGAAGAACAGGTACACCACAAATTTGCACAAGTTAGCTCAAAATAGAGGGCATTTGGGGTTTTTTGCAATATGGTAACTATAGAAATAAATTATATGCATCAACAAAGTTATTAAGAAATTGATGCAAATGGCTTATATCAGTGGTCAGAAGTCTAAGTATGGTCACCTGGAATAGCACACATGGACAAAGGGCAGGGGCCAAGATTTATTATGGTCATGGAAGGAGTCAAGGAGGTCATAGTCACATATCTGAATGGTTACATAAAAGAAGTGTATAAAAGATCTGATTATCTGCACTGAAAATTGGGTTCACCAGGTCCCTGATATAGTGTAAACTGAATCAGGACCAGCTCTCTGATGTGCTCCACGGACTGCTCCTTCTATCTTTGTTTCTAATGGTCTCCATATTTGCTGTGTATTTGTATTTTTTTTATAAACTTCTTTTAAAGAGAGAGTAAACACTTACATAGCATCGTGTGAAACAGGCCTGCTACTGCTTTCATCAAAAGAAGCTCATATGATGAGAGAAAAATCAGGACTAATTAGTCTGAATGGTGGTTTAGTGCCTCCTGGAAAGGATACATCTGTTGTAGCAATGCGAGGTGTTCCAATGAGTTCTGTAAGGGAGAGAGGATTACAGAGGGCTTTATTATTATTATTATTATTGTTGTTGCCACTAATTGATCCTCCATCTGGTAGGGTCACGTCAACCTGTTCTGTGTCTACAGTCACAGTTCTGTACCCAGAGAATTAATAGCAGTATGAAAGGGGAGGAAAATCAGTTAAAGTTGCATGAGTGAAACAAATTTGTTCAAATAGTTAGCTGAGGGAGTTGTTTCTTTTGTTTCTTCTTTTATTCCTTTAAACATAGAGTTGGCATGAGAATATGAAAGTCTATCTTAAAAGAGCAAGAAGAGAGGAAAATGGCTTATGATTACCATATGTCTTGGTATCTTTTTAAAAAGGGGATGGTAGTGCTTAAGTGGTATTAGGCTTCAAACAGCTGGGATTGTGTTTGTTAGTATAATCATCTAGCTAATTATATCGGAATGTGGCAAAAAAAGTTTTGTTTTGACAGCTCAACATTCAGGGTTTCCAACAGGCAACCAATTAGACCCTGGAAAAAGGAAGTTACTTGTAAAAATTAATGGCGTGCTCAATGGAGGGATATGGACTGATTTCTTTAATTCTTTCTTAGATTTCTAAAATAGTAAAAAAAAATTGTTTTAAAACATATTCAGTACATGTAAATCAAGGATTCTTTTTTCAGTTGGCACATTTCCCCTTTGGGAGTTTCAGTCATATTCCCTGGTTTCTAAATACATGCAAAGACCTCATAAATATGAAATATTGGCATTACAGTCCTGTTGAGAGAATCTTAAACCAGATCCCCAACTGGTGTGAATTGGCATAGCTTTATTAAATTCTCTGGAACTACACTGATGTACACCAGCTGAGGATCTGGCCAGGGTAGTTCGCACAATATTCAGAGAACACATAGTTGATACACTGGGCCAAATACTTCCCTCATTAACACTTCCCGGGTGCTGGATTTCTACTCTCTTCAATTCAGTGAGGTTGCACAGGTATAAGAGTGGGCAGAGATACAGATATCCTGCAATTTGCTGAGGACCATCAATGCCACCTGAAGCCAGTGGGAGCTGAAGGAGCTCTGCATCTTGCAGGATCAGACCTAGAATTTGATCTAGGAGATAATTCAATAACGTTACCCAAGTGCATGATCCTGCTGCACTGAAACCAATGGGAGTCTTTCCACTGACTTCACTGGGTTTGGGTCTGGCCTGAAGGCCCAGATCCTCAAAGGTATTTAGTCATTTAACTCCAATTGATTTAAATGGGAGTTAGGTGCCTAAATATCTTTGAAGATCTGGGGCAAAGTACTTGCTCTGTAATAAAGTCATTGTCTCTACACTTTCCCTACCTCCCAAGCAGTTCTTTGACCACCACACTGTAGTGGCCATCTCTTAATGATGCCTTGATCGGTTCTGCCATCTTTTCCATCACACTTAAAATAAAATCGCATTTCCCTTGTATAAATCCAAGAGAATGTGGATTCAAATCTTGAGTGTGTGTAAAGAAGACCTCTTGATGCACTTGCCGATCTGAATCCTTATATTAATCTCTGAGTACATTCATGCATAACAGATTTTCTTGGCTAATTTTTTTTAATTGCATTCACTTTGCATGTGGAAGGTCAAGACTTGAACATTTAGTCCAGCACATAAAACAAACCAAGGGCCAATTTACACATGCATTACCTTCTCATTGTGCACGCTTATATTTATGCACACAAAACCGGCAAAATTTTAAATGTGAGCTAGAAGTAAGAGGGAATAAAAATCAACAGAAAAATCTTGATGCAAACATCAACTTAGTGGGACGTCTGCCCAGTAAGAACTGCTTGATCAGGCCCCCTGTCTATATGGGAGTATCTAATATTATGAATAGATATGGGACAAACAGGTACCATTTATCCAACAGACATACACTTGGGGTTTTAAGTAAATTTGGACCCAGACCCAAAGCATTCCTTTTTGTTTTGTTTTTGCCATCCTACATCTTGACATGTGAGGGTTTTGCAAGCCCAGGCCACCCTGCTTTTGTCCAAATCCAGCTCAAAGCAACGTTTCTGATTCAGCCAAACACTTCATCATGTGCTTAACTTTAAGCATGTATGTGTCACCCCCTCCCTCAAACCTTTAGATGATGGGCTTAAATAACTGCTTAATTTTAAGAATGTGCTTAAGTACTTTGCTGAGACAGGGCCTAAAGAACTAATTACACTGATCTTTTGGAGTTCATTAGGCTTCATTTTATCTGACTACATAGCCTGGCCATTGGCTTCTTCCCTTATTCATTCATCTTCATATGATAACAAGCATGCGTTTATAATGCAAATGTAGACACTAACTCCTTATTAAAGAGCAACAAAATTGGTGCCAGTGCCCAAATTTTAACAGAAGTATTAAAAAGAGGATAATAAGTACAGACAGTAAGAGAACAGAGCAGAGTTGAAACATGATAGGGTTATGAGTTCCAGTAGGCATTCAAAGCATGTTTGTAAAAGTTACATCATTCATATTATTAAACCGCTCGTTCCATTTGGCACAAATGGATCAATTGTTGATCAATTGTTAATCTCAGGCTTTAAAATTGCCCCATTTCTCTAAATCCTTTTATTCTGGTCATATACATTATGTGATGGCGGCTGGGTGTCCAGGTCCTTCCAGCCACCACCACCTTGCTGCGCTGTGTGTGTTGTGGGAAAAAGTCAGAGCACCTTTTACTTCAGACACACAGCAGGGGGCAGCAGATTGCAGGAGCAAAGCACTCGGCTGCTGCCATGCCAGCCTCACAGGCAGGAGGCAGAGGCTGCAGCACTGACTTGCGTTCGGGGGAAAGGATCAGAGTTGGGTAGGAAAACTAATTGACCGTCTCGGGCTTGGGCCGGGTGAGCTTTGGTCCAGTTCAGATCTGGGCCAGGCCTAAAAAATAGGCCCAAGTAGACATCTAATACACATTGCTATAGCTGGTATTTGTTGTTTGCAACCATAGCGATGAAATATGTTTACTGGCCGGAGGCACAAGAATTCTAAATAGGTATGTGTCTTTGTTTAATTTCAGCAAATCAGGATATTTTCCGGACACCATAGAAACAGGAATTTGGAGAATGTATTCCTGAAATAACTCTTGCATCAGTTTTCTAATATCAGGCCAGGAGCCTTTCTACTTGGGAGCATTCTAGCTCTTCTAGCTTTTTTATATGAATTGTGCACCTACTTTGTTGCAAGACACAGATGTGAAAATATCTAATCATGATTTTCAGATGGTATTCTCACCATGGAGAAAGACATGCACTGTTCATAGAGGCTAGCATAATATCTTAGATCCTGAGCTGCTGGCCCATTTCCTTGCTGTGAGCGTGTTTGTGCTCCACACACCATGGCTTGCAGCCAAAATCCTCTTTTTTATTCAGTGGGAAGATAGTTTGATCATTCTAAGCTTGTTTACATGGGAAAGTTGCGCTGATGTAACCTATAGTGTGAATTTAAACCAGTAGTGTTAAAACACTGCAACCTGCTGTGTGGACACTCTTATTTCTTTTTAAGATTGTCTTTTTTCTGTTTAGTGTAAATTGATTGGGAAGAATTTTAAGCTAAACCAAAATAAGCCATTCTTGAACCCAAATAAATGTTCCCATAGGGGTTTACACTAGTTTAATTATATCTGTTTTTAAAAAAGCAATTTTAAGTTAAACCAGTACAACTTTTCCATGCAGATAAAACCTAATGATATGTGAGCCTCTTGAAATAATGGTAATGATCATTTTCCTAGACATTGTACAAACATGTAAGAAGACACAGTTCACAATCTAAGAAGATGAGTGAAATATGAATGGTGGGGAGATAACAGTGTAATAAACATATACTGTCTTTATATACATCCATAGAGCAAGCAGGGGCGGCTTCAGCCTCTTCCAAGTGAGGAGGGGGAACTGAGGTGGGCTAGACAGAAAATTGGGGGGCCTGTGCTTTGCATCTTGTGGGCACACATACATATTTATTTTTTTAACAATATGCACTTAAACATTTTTTATCTATGTTATCCTCAAAAGGAGAATAAAATATAAATATACAGACAGATCGGTTTGAAACTTCATCTATGGCAGCTCACTGGTGCAACATTTATTCACAGAAAATCAATGGGGGAAAAATCTAAGCCAATCAATCAATCAATCAATCAATAATACTAATAATAACAATAAACAAATGCAAACTTCTGGAAAAGATACCGGTTACATAATACTAATTGCTAATTATTTTGAATCAGAGAATATACTGTATTAGATTTTAAAATTAGCCATTTGCACATGGCAAAGTAGGATATTTGCAAGATTTGGAGACTCACAGCCATAATGCAACAGCTCACACTACGGTCAGTGTGGAGCAGGAGGCCTTAGTGCTAAAGAGGGTTAACTGAGTGTAGGTGCTGTAGGAGGCTTTACGTAGACACCTTCTGCTCAGTCCTCATACTATGCAGCAGCTGGAGGAGGCGGTGAGTGTGAAGGGGGATGGATGCTGAGTCTATGTGGCTCCTGAGCCCCAGCCAGTTTACAAACTTACGTGTTGCCAGCCTGGGGCGAAGCATGTGTAGGTTCAGCAGCCACAGGGCAGGGAGCTGCACACTGGGGGTGTGAACCAGGAGGGGAGGCCTGGGCATAATCTCAGATTTGGGTAGGAGGGCGCAACTTTAACCGTGACTCCAGGGGCTGCTCAGGCAATGGGAAACTAGTTATTTTTTGCAGATAATAACTTAGAAATTAGCTGACAGAAGCACTGCATCTAATTCCTATGTAAAGAAAGAAATATTGCACAAATGCCAATGAAAGTCATATTTTAAGTTTATTTGTAAATTTATAATAATCAGGCAATAATACAGAGAGATAGTCCCAATCCCAAGCCTTGAGGTATGAGTTTTGGAGCCTTAACGCAAATATCAGAAACACAAGTTTGATACTTTGTACTTTATCTTTAGTAGAGATAAATAATAAATACGATCTGTTTTAAATCTGCTTACTTTCTCTGACAGACACATTCTGTGTTACTACCATTATCTACTCCATTTTAGTCAATTGTTTTTCACTCCACTAAAAATGTATTTATTTAATGTTAACATATGTGATTATGTTTTTTCTCTTTTATTAAGAATGGGAATTAATTTTTCTAACTAATACAGTGTGGATGGGCCTTTGATGTACACGGTGAAAATGTAATTGCTGGGTGATTTTGAAATGTTCTCTCTGACTGTGAGGGAGAGCCTCAAGACAACAACACCTAAGCAAGCAGGTCAATAGTGCAAAAGAAAGGTTGGTGATGGAATAATGCCTTGTTTTGCATTTTCTTCCAGATCCTGCCTACACTGAGGCCTGTGACACTACAGTTTTGTCAACAGAAATCAGCTTTTGTCAACAAAACAGTGGAGGTGTACACACTGCAATGCTCCTCCTGCTGATTTAACTCTGCTTCTACACCGACATAATAAAACCACTCGGACAAGAGGCGTAGAACTTTTTGAGATGAAAATTGGAGCAACGCAGTTTCAGTGTAGACAGTGCACTTGCTTATGTCACCCTAAGTGGCCTCCAGGAGGTGTCCCACATTGCCCAGCATGATCGCTCTGGTCACCGGTTTGAATGTCTCTGCCCTGCAGCCCGGTACACAGGCATGCACCCCCTCACCTGGGAATTTTTGAAATTTCACTTCATGTTTGCTCAGCATGGACAACTCACATAACATCTGCCCAGCTGTCCATGTTGACTTCCCGCAGCAAACATGCTCCTGCCTGGAGTACACCGGAGTTGTTGAATCTGCTGGGTCTGTGGGGAGAGGAGGCTGTGCAGTCATAGCTCCGCTCCAGCTGTAGGAGCTTTGATACCTCCAGGCAGATTCCTTGTAGCATGGAGGAGAAGAGGCAAAAAAGGTCCACACAGCAGTGCCATGCTAAGATCAAGGAGCTGAGGCAGGTGTACCAGAAGGCAAGGGAGGCCAATTGTGGGTCTGGTGCATCGCCAAATACACATCACTTCTACAAGAAGCTGCATGCCATCCTTGGCGATGGCCTCCACCTACAACACCAAGAGCCTTGTGGATACTTCGGAGTTGGGGGGTGTGGAGGCAGCATCCAGCGGAGTCAACCCCAAGGATGAAGTGGTGGAAGTAGAGGAGGATGGTGGACAGGCGACAGGGTCATCTGTTGGTGTGGTGAGCCAGGACCTCTTTTCAACTCATGAGGGGTCTAGCCGGCCCAGCACTCTGGTTCTGGATAAGTACTCGTGCTTTTATACTGCAGGGAGACATGAGGTAGAGCTTGGGGTTTTTTTC
Source organism: Lepidochelys kempii (assembly GCF_965140285.1). NCBI lineage: Eukaryota > Metazoa > Chordata > Testudines > Cheloniidae > Lepidochelys > Lepidochelys kempii. Next base: position 185,073,141 of record NC_136380.1, read on the forward strand.
CCCCTGGGTAGAAGAGGAATAGAAAAAACCAACATTAGCACTGTTTGCATCTGCTTCTCATTCCCCTGTGCAGAGGCAGAGGAGGCCCTGAAGAAGTTTGTTCATGCACACTGGGATGTCCCAGGAATCCTCCGTAGAAATCTCTAGGAAACTTTCCTAGAGGTACTTCGCAATCCCCTGCTGCAGCTTCCTTGGGAGGGCTGCCTTATTTCTTCTCCCACTGTAGGAAACTTTGCTGCCCCAATCGGCAATTACTTCTGCAGGCAAGCAGCATACAGACCTGGTTTGCAGCCACCCTTTAGCTTCCCAAATGTTACGCAGAGCACAGCAGGCTCCTATGACCATGGGAATATTTTCCTCATTGAGGTCTAACCTACCAAAAAAGCAGCACCAACAATCCTTTAATCTGCCAAAGGCACATTCAACAGCCATTCTGCATGTGCTGAGCCTATTGTTGGTACGCACTTTACTGCAGTCAAGGTTTCTGGTGCAAGGCTTCATGAGCCACGGGAGTAAGGGGTAGGCTGGGTCTCCCAGGATCACAGTTGGCATTTCCACATCCTCAGTTGGAATCTTCTGGTCTGAAAAGAAAGTCCCTGCTTGCAGCTTTCTGTACAGGCCAGTGTTCCTAAAGAGCTGTGTGTCATGCACCTTTCCTAACCATCCCATGCTGATGTTGCTGAAACAAGCCCAGTGATCCACCAGTGTTTGTAATACGATGGAAAAGTAGCCCTATCTGTTACTGTGCTCCATTGCAAGGTAGTCTGGGGCCAAAATTGGGATATGAGTACCATCTATCGCTCTGCCGCAATTAGAGAAACCCATTGCCTCAAAGCCATCCACTATTTCCCCCACATTGCACAGAGTCACAGTCCTTGAGAGCAGAAGGCGATTAATGGCCCTGAACACTAGCATCACTGCAACCCCACTGTGGACTTCCCCACTCCAAACTCATTCACAACTGATTGGTAGGCAGTCTGGAGTGGCCAGCTTCCACACAGCAATAATCACTTCCTTCTCCACCAGGAGGGCAGCTCTCAGTGCGGTGTCCTTGTGCTGAAGTGCTGGGGGAAACTCCACACACAGTTCCAGGAAGGTGGCTTTGCGCACCTGAACATTCTGCAGCCACTGCTCGTCATCCCAGACCTGCATCATGATATGGTCCCACCGCTCAGTGTTTGTTTCCCAAGCCCAGTAACAATGGGCCACTGTGTGCAACTGCTCCTTGAATGCCAACAGCAACCTTGACTTGTTTCTTTCCATTGCACACAGCAGGGCAGACACCACAGTGTCATTACTAGAATTGTAGCTCATGAAACACTGCAGGATCAGCCACGTTGCGTTCATAATGCTCATCACGAGACTGGAGAGCAGTGCTGGGTCCATGCTTTCTGAAAGAGATGGTGGGCACACAGATTACAGGGGCTGTTGAAAAGCAGCACAAAGTGCAGTAATATGCCCATGGAATGATGGGACGGAGAAAATTACATCATGGGACACTCAGCCTGCCCCCATGAGGCACTGTGACCCTGTCCCAGAACACCCAGCGGCAGATGGTGGCAAGTTGCACAGTGGGATAGCTACCCATGGTGCACTGCTCTCTCTGTTGATGCAAGAGCACCAACTGTTGATGCACTCCACTGTCACAAGGAGCGTTTTGTAGACATGCAAAAGCAGTTTAATGACAGCAATGGGTGATCGTTGACATAACTTAAGTGGACTTAACTTTGTAGTGTAGACATAGCCTGAGAGACCCACTCAATCCTGCAGCACTGAAAGATTTTCTGAGGACAGGCAACAAGTGGCTCAGTGCAGACAGGAGTCATCCCTATCTACATTATGGAGCTAGCTTAGAGAATCTCTCCCATCTTGTAGTGTGCCCCTTTCTATCTCCTAGTGTTAAATCATTGAAAAAAATGGAACCATCATGTTTATGAAAATATGGAGAATTTCCAGGTTTGCTTATTTATTAGTGAAAGCATTGACGGAGTTTTATTTTGCTCTCAGTATATCTTATAGAGAGACACACTGTGCCAACCCATATCCCATGTGTGCTGGGCAGAGGATACCTCCTACCTCCCTTCTGCATGGTTTGTATAAGGGCCAGTCAAATCTGTAGCCCTTGTACCCAAGCGAGTGAAGGACTCCTACCAAGTAGCTTCCTCGATGGAGGAATTGGCCAAAAGGTAGCAGAAAGAGAGTGGGAAATAGGCATAGTCCTGGCTACCCACCCCTCATCTTTCCCATTTGCTTTCCAGAAATGCTGGCTGGATATGCTGGAGGCAGCATGCTCTCCCCTTCCCCTCACCCCCCGTACAACAAGGGAAACATTCTGGTGATTTCCTAGCTGCCAAAGATTTTACAGTAACCACTGTATCATCCAGAAAGAATGATAAATCTGCTCACAAACTGTCTCCTCAATGTGGTCACGCCTGATTGCAATCTGCCTTTCAATTGCTGGGAATTTTGAACAATTCAATATCTTACAATAACTAGGTAAAACTTTGTTAATGGCCTGTGGCTAAGTCTTAAGTTTGCCCGAAGGGAGTTTGGTAGAGTGTCTCACCTACCAAAGTGTTGGCTTCTTTGCAGCTGGGCTGCCAGGGAGTTTCCTTGCTTTCCCACCATGACCATAGTGTCTCTGCTGCAGACAAAGCAATGCATATTCTGCTGCCTGGCTGACAATAATCCTTTGCTCTACTTGGCGTGAAAAATATAAGAAAAAATAGTGACGACATACATTTTCATAATACCCTTAACTTTCAGTAAGAAGAAAAATATCCTGGCTTTTTTCCTTTGCTCTTTATTTACAGGTACAAAATTATCCTGACCAGGAGACTTGTTCGTTTGTTTGGGAATGTAGAGCCAGATTTTTAAAGGTATTTTGATGCCTAACTCCCACTGATTTCAGTGGGACTATTTCAATGGGTGTTAAGCACCTAAATACCTTTAAAAATCTGGTCTCTGGAGCCCAAACTCAAGACTTCCATTGAAGTCAATGCCTGATTAAATGTGTCAGGATAGGACCTATTGACAGCAGTACTAATAACACTTAATCCTTATTTAGCAACTTTCATACAGAGACCACAAAGTCCAAGGCAGAATCAGGAAGAGAATCCAGGTCTCTTAGCCTTGTACTCAGCTCATTATACCCCAGCTGTCCCTTTGGAGTTACACAAGAGTGAATTGCAGGATTACTGTACTAGTCGAGGTGTGATTCACTGTATGTGACTGATTCTATCGTTGGCAAACTCTTTCCTTTGAAAAAAGAAAAGTCCTCCTTTTCTTTTTGTGGATACAGACTAACATAGCTGCTACTCTGAAATCTTTCCTTTGACTTTCATGACAGGACCATGGGCTGGAAAATCCAGCTCTAGATCTATATTTCGAACACTAAGCGTTATGGGGTGGAGGCTGGATTTGAGGTTTTGATTTAGACCAGTGGTTCTCAACCTCTGGCCTGCAGGCCACTTACGGCCCAATCAGCACACAGGGGCGGCCCATGTTACATCCTCAGGGCCATAACACATAGAGAGCTGCATATGCAGCCCACAATGGTAAATAGGTTGAGAACCACTAGTTTAGACCATTAGAGACAGAAGGGTTCAGATTCTCCATTTTTCCTCTCCCAAAAAGTTCATAGATGTTCTGAGCCAAGGTTTTGGTTCATATCATGCTTTACAGTCATACCTGGGATCCAGGCTACATGCCTCTACTTGTATATTCAGCATGCTTGTGACATGGTCAATGTCTTCTGTCACAGAAGTTGATATTAAGCAATTGGTATGTGGGAAAATGCACTGTCAAAGCAAGTGTAGGTAAAATATGAGGCCAGTCCTGTCTTCTCTGTAGTGTTAATTTAGATGTAAGTTACACCCCTCTGCTTGTTTTTCTGGTTTCCTAGTTCGACTCTTTTTTATAGAGATCAGTTGACGTACTGTTCATAGCCAATCCACAGACATCTGAAGGATTTCACCCTACTGGAAATGATACTTTGCTTGCATAAGAGGGGAAAGTTAGCTCAATATTTAACAGCTATATTAAAGAGACATGAACTATCTGATGTGCCAGAGCATCACACAAGTTAAATTCCATATACCTGTCTCTGCAAAGCTTGTTGACACATGTACAGACCTGTATATATTTTGTAAAGTAGTTTTGTATTTTACATTTTTGCTAACTCTTCAAAAAGCACAGCTAAAACCTTTACAGACTTGGTTTTCCAAGTCCCTCTAACAGTTATTTTTCATATTAAATGGTCAGTGTCATTACACCTGTTATTGCCTCTATTATTAAATATGGAGGGCCAGTCAGGTGTCTGTAATTAAGTTGAGTTTGAGTTAAAATCAAGCAAATAAAGGAACAACAAAAACACTTCAAACTTTTTGTACAATGATACCTCATTGAAATCTTGTGGACAGGCTGCTGTAGGAGAAATTAGGTTGTAATTAAACTAAGTTGTTAAGAACCATTGGGTCTAATTGTTAGGATTATAGCGTATAGACAGAGCTAGGTCAACAGTTCATGCATTGCCTAGCTACACAACAATTGACAGAGGTGAATCTTGAGGAGCCCTGGTGCAATGGGTAGATTTTTTAAAAATAAATGTTTAGGATTAATGATCCTTTTTTGACATGGTCTTAAAAATAAAAGTATCTCCTTCACCAGAGGCTGACACACAAAATATTCTTCATCAGGGAAACTTCCAAAGAATTGTCTTCTTCAGTGTGGTCGCTATCACCCATTGCTCCCAGTGGGTTGACACCACAGGCAGCCCTTTGCAAAGATGACTGTAGTCTGCATTCACCTGCTGCTCCTGGTGCTCCTCTCTGCTTCCTGGCAGTATAAGAGGTGAGTATTTTCTCTCAGAGCATCTTGGCTTCACTCCAGTTGGGAAGGAGGTATTTGATCATGCAACCATGTTTATTTGTGTGCATATAGTGCCTACACAATGGGGCCCAGATCCTGAGTTTTGATGCTACAATAATACAAATAAGTAATAATAATTAATTAATTATACCGGCCTTTTTACTAACAAACTAATATGTTTGATACCTTGATTTACTATATTATTACTTATTCTTTAAGACAATGTACTCAGCATTCTACGAGCATCAAGTAGTCCTTTTTTATTCAGGTTCTCAGAAGCTTGTGCTTCATCTGCTGATGGTATTGTAGCTTTCTTTGGCAGCAGAATTTCTCTTATAATGAGCCCAAAATCTTAATCATAGGTTAGGTCATGACTTTTGTGATAAAAGCAATTGAACTATTTTACAACATCAGAAAGTACATGTTTATCCATCCCATATGGATGCATTCCACAAGCAGCTTCACCAGGTATTCTTAAGAGCCATGAAAAAGTACACCGTAAGACAAAGGGTGAAATCCTGATCCCCACAGACGTCAGTGTCAAAACTCTTATTGCTTCAGTAGGGTCTAAAACTGCAGTCGGTGATTTTGTCCTGCCAGCTGAATCCCCAGAAGTGAATAGATCATACTTCCTTTTATTATTATTTTTAAACAATGGACATAATACCAACATATCTATGCCTACAGAGCAGTTTTGTTTCAAATGTAGACAGATTTGCAGATTTCCAGGGAAGAAATGAAAATGTGACTATAGAAATTGCAAGTTTGACTGTTGAGGAACCCAAAGATGTGAGTAGCATCAGTTATACTCCAAAACACAGATGTAGCAGGTTGATAATGATAATACTTTGTACTTCTATGGCACCTCCAACTCAAAGAGCTCAAAAAGTTTTATAAATATTAATGAATTAAGCACTGCAAAATATCTATGAAGAAAGTAAATAATAGTAATCCCATTTTACATGCGGCCCTGAGGCATAGAGGGATTAGAGCCCATTGAAATGGCTGGGACTTTTCACTGATTTTGGTGGGTTTTTGCTCAGTCCCTAACTAATGTATGCAAGATCATACAGCAAGCGAGGAATAGAGCATAAACCTTCTGATTCTCTATCCCAAGTGTGATCTACACTTAAATGTTATGTTGGCACAGTTAGGTCCATCAGGGTGTGAAAAAAAAGCACAATGTAGACTCAGCTATGTCAATGGAAGAGTTAATTGTTGATGTAGCTAATGTTCTTTGGGCCTGGTCTACACTTAAAATTTAGGTCAACATAGCTACAGTGTTCAGAGGTGTGAAAAACGCAGGTTATCTATGCCAACCTAACACCCAGTGTAGAGGCAGCTAGATTGTGACAAATAATGAATCCGTGCTGAGTCTGTACCACTAACTGGAGAAGTAACATATAAATGTGTGCTTTTCCTGAGGAACAAAAGGGGTGGAGCAGTTATAGCACCTAGAAGTTGCATTTGTAACTCAGAATGCTTTCTTCATTAACTGCTTATTGAGAGCTCAGGTTTTCTGTCTTTCTTTCCCTTCTTAATCTGTGACCTCTGGTGGCCTCTTTGAGATTCTTGTGTACGAGGTGGTAGAGAAGTGGAAGTATTGTTATTAACAGATTAATTCCCAGCTACATAAAGTAGCATCTCCTGAATTACAATAGTGACCATTGCTTTCTTAGTTTCATTTCTTGTGTTCTTGTTTTTTGATCCTGATATACTCATGAATAATTTTTTGGCATGCTTCTTCTGCCTCAGTGGTGTTCCATTTTAGTTCAGGACTGGGTTTCCACCCTTACTTCTCAAAAGCCCCTGACTGGGCTAACCACACCTTCCAATCAACCAGAGCTGGACATGGCTGTTGTGGGTGGGTCCCCCAGCTCCCCTTTGTGGTTGAGATTTCTGTAAACTCCAACTCCCCAAAGAATCCAGGTGAATGCAGAATGTAAACTTGTATACCCTGTATAAGGTTAAGCCTAGAGACAGTAAAATTAGAATAGATACAGGAATATTAGATACAGGAATATTAATAGCCTTGAGTTGGCAGAACAGTATTAGCTTCTACACATTTATAACCTACATCTCTTTAATTTATAAACATTATTATAGACACTAATGGGAGCAAATATCATAAGCAGATGTTTATTTTTTTCAGCACTCCAAAGAAAGCCATGCAGAAAACAATACTCCTACGTACACACAGCTGTCAAAGGAACAGAGCTGGGTCAGCCTGATCTAATTCCCTCTCTTTTCATTAATACTGCTCACTGTAGGAGGTGATGAAACTTTGAGACACAATAATAAGACCAGTTATACTTATGAGCTAGGTTTGTCAGTTCAGGAAGCCTGACCTGAGTTGGTCCTGAGCACCAGGAGGATGCTGGGCCTGGTTCTCCACTGCCTTGCACAGTTACACATATATTGAATGTCTGTATATGAACCAAATTGAATTAGAATAGTAGCATGTTATGCTCTCTTTGTGCAGGGGTAAATGACTACACACAGTGCAAGGCAATAGCGAATCAGGCCGGCTACATTCTCTAGCTAAAATTGTTTATAGTGGGACTGATTCCCCACTGCATATCACGCAAAAGGATGGCAGATTCTTATTTGCTAAAATTTTACACTTACTTTGTACGTGAGTAAATGTCTGCTCAAAGGAGCCAGGCAGTGGACTTAGGCCTACCAGATTCAGGGCTAAATCCTGCTCTTCTTACTTATGCAGGTAAATCCACTGAGGCCTCATGTGACTAACCTGAACAGGATTTGAGCTCTAGTCTGTAATGATTTACCTTTCTCAGTCTGTTATCAGCGTCTTTCTATTTGGTTCTGCCTTTTCATCATTATTTTTCTTGTTTAACTCCAAAATGCAAGCTTGAAACAGAATGCAGAAAACCCCACAGCAATGGGATTCCTGATTTCCCCTGGTTCAAGCTCAGTGCAGCTCTTTTGACTTAAATGAAAAATAATACTTTTTATTAGTGGGCTATTTCTCAAATTGTTTTTAAGTTGAAGTGTTGCACAACTCATTCAGTAACAATATAATAACACATTGTAATGCACAAACTGTTCATTGCAGGGGTCCAGATGACTTCATAACAGATAATAGAGCACAATTCATGAGTGCCATATTCTGCCCATTCTCTATGATAGATGAGCCCAAGCACACCATGCTCTCACTATGCAGAGTCAAATGGCTTAGCAAGAAAAACACAAAATGAATAGCGTTAAACTTGATAACAATGGCTCTGGCAGACTAAAAGGATCCTCATTACCACTTACACAACACAGTTTGTAATGCTTTCTTGGGATTATCAGTTCAGAGACTCATGAGCAGAAGGACAAAAACTTTAGTGCCAACTCTAACAAGCTTCATAAGCAGCAGAAACTTAACCCTGAAGTTGTTAAAAAAAATTAAAATAAAAAATAAAAAAGAGAAGTGCTACATACCAGAAAAAAGAGAGAAGAATGCCCACATTGCAATTGAAAGAGAATGTTAGAGAGTTCTGTTTCCAAACGGAAAGGGGCTGACAACCTGCTACCAACAGCTAGATTAATATGCCATAAGTCATATGTTATAACTATACCCGAGTATCAGTCCGGCCTGAGAAACTGAGGACAGTGGAGGAGGAGAACACTCCTCGACCAATCTGGATGCTGGCTTGTGTTTCTTGAAGCCATCCAGAATGCTGCAGGCAGAAGTAACATACACCCACCCAGACACTCACAACAAAAAACACCAGAGACAGCCAATACAGGCTCCAGGTGGTAGATCTGCCCCTCCAACCAAATAGACTTCTGCAGAAAGGACTGTTGAGAGCACATGAAACGGTGGCATGATCAGGGAGAGAGATAGTTGTAATTGACAGAAGCAGAATAATCCTTATTTTGATCCATTAATGCTTATAGTGATTGAAACTGATGCATGCAATCAGGGTCTGGATTCAGTTGTACTCCGAGAGGGACACCTGGTTACATTTGCATCCTGTATACTCACCCCAGTGGAAGCAAAGTTCTCCCAAATTGCACTAGAGTTCTTGGAGATGGTTTTTGCTATTGTGTGCTTCCAGGGATACATAGTGGGAAGATGTATCACCTTAGAGTCTAATCATTTGCCTATTCTAGACCTCTCTATCATAAGGCTACTGTGTGTGATGCTACAACTGTGAATTGGCCAGTGGCAGCAGTGTGCCTTTGATACGATATATATCACAGGCAGATTTACTTGCCGATACTATTTTGAGAAATTCTGGGTTGGCGCCCTTATATGCAGAAATGGCAGCATCCACCCTATGCTTTTCACTGAAAGATATGGCAGTTGACACCACACCTTAAGATGCTGAACTGTGCACGTGCTATGTCCTGTACAAGCAGGTTGGATGGCCCCAGTCCTTAAGCAAACTTTGTCTACGTTTCACAGAATTAGTTCTGAGCTCTCAGTGAAGATAGGTGCTACTCAACATATCTTATGCAGAGAAGCCCAGCTGATTGTTCCAGCAGCATTGCAACAAGCACGCTTCATGTGGGTCATGAATGACATTTTGGAGTTATGAAGCAGAAGTAATTTCTATGTAGCTATGCTTGGTGACAAGCGCTGTGCTCAAACACTGCGTGCCATATGAAGGCACGTTCAGTCTTCACAATGTCTAGAACTGCTGTTCCTCTGGCCCCTTTGAAACAGGCAGTCGTAGACAGACCAGGCAGAGAATTGCAGTAGACATTATTGGGCCCTCAGTTGTACTGCATGGTTACACACTGTTGATTGTTATAGACTATTACTTACCTTACCCCCTTTGCAGTCATAATTTCACGAGGCACCTCAAAGGAGCTCATTTCTTGCCTAACCATTGTATTTGCTATGTTTGGCCTACCAGAGAGCCTTGTTTCAGATATTGGAACCCTTTGGTTTCAAAAGAGTTGAATGCTTTCTGACAGATATGGGCACAGTGCTTTATAAATCTGTTGTGAACCATTCCCAGGGACGCGGGACAGTGGATAGACTATATGGGGCTCTGAAGAAGCATGTAGCTCTCATACTAGTGGCATATCAGATACAGCTTCCCCTATTGCGTTGTCATGCTTGATATGATATGCTGAGTTCATTTCAAGAAATATTGGAGAAACCCTGTTCCATGGACTCTTCAACCAATTGACAGAGCAAGTTATCTATACTGACGGAAAAAGTTCATTCCGCCCCTTTGCCATCCTCGAAGCCGACCGATGTGACTTGGAAATATTCATGTTTCAATGAATTTAGCCATGCAAGATTCCAGGCATTCTAACCAGAACAAGCAGTGTATTGTGGGGGAGGGTCTGGAAGCAATACTTGTGACGTGACTTTGTAGGCTGCTTTGTAGGTACTGAGCGTGGTGAGTGTGTTTACCACAGGGAGAACGCGTTGTTAGCCAGTGTGATACACTGCCTACTGGAAGGGGAACAGATAGGGAAGAGGACAATTTTTCTGCATATGATGATGTCATCTGGCCAGTGGAGGACGTTGTGAATCAGAAATATATCCGAAGGCCCCAGGCTCACCTGCTGCCTCCAGCCAGATACTGCTAAATTTTTGGAGTGAAGTAAAGGAATTTGCCTTCTTGCTTCCTGCTCCCCGTTCCTGTTTTGTTTCATGGTTCCTGCTTCCTACACTCAGTGTTCCTCTTCCTATTTAAGGTGCTCTGTGTGTGTGGATGTGCACGTGTGCATAGCATTGAGCATGCGCAGCTACTCATGGTCTCCTGCTACATATCTTCTGTTCAGACTGTTCTCGTGTTTTGTTCAGACTGTTCCTGACCTAACCGGTCTATGGTTATTACAAGTTTTAATTGATAACCTACCTACATGTCTTGTTTTGTGGGTTATTTTTTGGTGGCTTGGGATTGCAGTACTGGGGTTCATGAGAGTGTAACATGGAGTCAATGATTACTGCCCCTTGACCACCATGTGGTGTGAAAGTTACAAAACAATGCACTTCTTTTTCACATCAGGCACTTAGAAAGGCTCGCACACAGACAAGGATCTCATATAGGCCCAGCAAAAGCAGAACAGATCTGTGAAGAATCCCCACTGGAAAACCTCTGAAAATTACTCAGTAATAATTTTGTTCACCTCATTTAGCCCCAAATTTTCCAAGTAAGAGCTGGCTATAAGGAGTTCTGCTCCTATTACACCCAGCCGGGACAGTGTGTCCTGTCTTTGTTTTCAGCCATCAGGCCTGTCTCAAACACACCCTGACAGCTGCAAAAGTTTTCAGTGAAAACAATAATTCTACTTTTCCTTTCCATCTGCCTGCAGATGGTTTAAATCTGACCCATCAAAAGGGGGGTGGGGGGATGAAAAAAGATATTCCAGCTGAGAGGAAATTATAGTGATTGCTGATTTCATAGAAAGAAAATGACAGGTTTGTGATTTGCAGAAAAGGACTTGTAATTGTGGATTAAGTTGAGCATGGGGAACTGGAGGTTTTGACACTGTATTAGGCTGGGCTGCCAATATTGCCTTTCAACCATCTTCAAACTGTCAGTCAGCTATCTACAAGGTAATCAGAAGTGTTTGGCTTGAACTGCTGTAGGAATGTCATGGATTATGGCTACTAACCTTCTTCTCCTTTCTCCTTTGCTAACAGTCACTGAAATACAGCCCAAACCATAAGAATGGAGTAATTTATTAGCCATAAGGAAGAGTTTAGTTATTAGCTATATGGTACAACTACAGTATTCCTTTCAACTTTTCCACATTTTAGGCATATCTATAGCTTCATCCCTCAAAAACCTAGTGCTCTTTCCTGATTAGCATCAGTCATTTATGTTACAAATGCTAGTTTGCAGGGGGACACTTAGGGCTTATGGATTTAGTAATGAAGAATGAAGGCCTATCACAGCTAAATCACTGGTTAATAGTGACCATAAGTCATCAATGTTTGGTGAACACTGTCCACAAAGTCGGTGATCTCAGCTTACAACAGAAAAACCAACCACTATGGCCCAGATTCTTGAGGGTATTCAGATATCTAACTCCCACTGAGGAGTTAGGGAAATTCATGGGATGTAGGTGCCCATATTGAGGATTTGGACCTAAGGTAAATGGCACCTTTGCTGGCTGGCTGTGGCGAGAGGCCAAGGGTCAAATAGGAGCGAAGATGGAAGGAGCCTCTCACCTCTAGATCTTGTCTCTCAAGCTCAGGGTGAAAGCACTTGCAGAGCAGTGTAGAGACGCTTGGTCACTTAGGACTAATCCTCAAAGGCATTGAGGCACTTAACTTCCATTGATCCTAATACCAATGCCTAAATATCATTGAGGCTTTGGCCCTCCGGCCTGTGCCATATCTGTCCAATGCACCTTTCATGCCCTCTTGAGGGCCCTCTGTCTCTAAAGGGCCTTCAGATAGGCTAGCATCTTTTGTAAGCACTAAATTCACACACACACCTGTCACAGGTAAAGTAAAAAGTTTACCAAGCTGTGTGGGGCATAACAGTGTCCAAATTCTTCTATAGACTTAGCAGTGGTGTGAAACACCCTTCTGAGATATCCAGCCTGGTTGTCGGTGGGGTATGTGTGACGGGGGGAGGGGTTGTTATTAGGGCGGTGCTGAACTTTGTACCTGCTTTTTCTTTTTAATTTTGAGAACATGGTTTAACACCATATGTAGATGTTAAGGTCCAGATCCTCAAGGGTATTTAGGTGCCTAATTTCAATGTGTGTTAGGTGTCTAAATTCCTGAGGATCTGGGCCTAAGGGTCCCAGATTACCTTATTCCCATAGTGCAGCTATGTACATTAGGTCATGTGTAAGGACTTCAGGCTGCCATGAGACCTGGACATGGGAATCTTATATTTATTTATTTACTTATTTCAGATTTTGCTGATTGCAGCAGCTTCATGAGATGAACATGGTTTTCTTTTCTTTTCAGGAAGGACCCAAGGAGATAACAACCTTCAACAGACTTACACCAGCATCCTGCAGTACCATACAAACAATGCGATGCAAGCCCCTCAGTCTAAGACAGCAGACAATTAGACTCAGCTATCACTAATTCAGGGATCTGCCCTGCACTCATTGTGGTGGCTCCTGGGAGGCAAAATGTCCATGCACCTCCTATAGCAAGGCCAAGTCTTTTTCTGACATGTAGATGGTGGAAGTGGGGTAGTTTTACCTGCTCCATGAAATGGAGATGTAGAGCTGCTCTGGAAGTGGGGAAACGCCCTTCTCCCCAGCCCACCAGGAAGTGGGTAGAGAAGGAGGTGGAAAGGGACTGGGAGCAAGAAAAACCCTGCCTCTACCTTCCCTAGCCCCAGGTGGTGGCCTATGGAACTGACTGGGGCAGGGGACACCTGCACATTTTTCAGGACAGCAGCACTTTACTTCCCCCACCAGAGCAAGAGTCAACTCTCTGAGTGAGTCATTATGTCTCCCAGGGCCGCCTCCTGGCTGGTGCACATTGCCACTTACTTAGGGCTTCTAATGCCCTTACTGCTCCTGAGCAATACCATATGGAGCGAATAGGCCCACTAAAAAAATAAGGTGCGTAAGGGTGGCTGACAGCCTGTGCTTGATCTGGGTCAAACCTGCTCTCCTTAGCCCAGTGGTTACATTGGGTGAAATCCTGATCCGATGGAAGTCAATGGCGAAACTCCCATATCATTCATTGTCATCAATGGGACCATTCAGTGTGGATAAAATGAAGAACTGCGGGCTGCAAGGGCATCAATCCATCCCCTTTCATAAACAATGAATTCACTTTAGGAAATGAATTGCATACCAGTTGTTAACACTTTGGTGTCACTTGTCTCAGGTAACTGAGAACTGCTACAGAAAACATGTCCCCCCCAACCCCATGTGATGTTCTGCCTTCTGTTACTGCTTTTGAAAGGCCAGATTCAATTAAAACCACACTCCACCCCACTTCCAGGGCAAAGTTTTTATTGAACATGGAGTTCAAAGTGTCTGTATGTTACGTGGAAAGGAAGTTTCACTACGACTTACAAGGCCCTTCACTGAAGTTGAGGCAGTCTGTAGAACGTCACACACCATTGGACGAGCCCATCTGACTGCCTCCCGCCTTTTCCACTGGGAATGGCAGCAAAGTGATTCTCTTGGAAAAAACACAGAGGCTTAAAAAAAAAAAGACGAGGCAATGGAAAAAAACCCACCATTACACAAATCCTCCTCACGTGGCCAGAGTACACCCCACAGCTGTTAGCTTTGTTTTGCATATTTTACATATTTACAGATACAAAATATTTCCAAACATCCCCGTGTTTATTTTAAAATCCATCACTGAAATGTCTGGCAAAAGAGACCCAGTGGACATATAGTCACTGGGCGACTTTTGCTCCAACTGTTTTTAATATACCCCCATTGCTCCCACTGAAATCAATAACAAAACTCCCACTGACTTCTAGAGAAGAGGGATCAGGCCCCCTATTACAGTGCCAACCTTCAGCCAACCCGCCCTAAAACAGCTGAGGCATGGGTTTCACAAATAAGGACAGTCTCTGTATTTAAGAGAGGAATTTTTGTCTTCCTATAGCAAAATGCTAATACAAGAAATGGGGTGTATGTGTGGGTGAGTGGGTGGGGTGGAAGCAAATTGTCCAAAACAGCCCCTCCAGAAATTGAATAGCATTTCCCAGCTGATGCTCCACTCAAAAGGAGCAGAGACGGGCAGCCTTCTTAAGATCTGGGAGAGCGAAGGGCTTGGGATTTGCTTCCCATCTTAAAAGAACTTCAGACTCAAACTAACCCTTCCCTCCCTGCCCCGGCTCCCACAGGGTTAGCGTAGATTTTATCATCCCCATTTCAGAAAAGGTGGACAGGTGGATTGATGGTCAGCAGGGTTCATTTCATCCTATCAGAGAACATAAGGCTGAAAGGGCCCACTGGATCATCCAGTTTGACAGGTGAAATTTATGGCCTGTGCTATACAGGCTAATACCTCTCTACTGAACCTGCTAACTTCATTTAGGCTAAAGTATTTTAATACTAGCCCTCAGAGATGCCTGTGTTCCAATCTAGTGCTTACACCTTTTAACTAGGCCTGTGTTTCCACAGCCTTTACTTGCCCATTCAGGGGAGAGCAAGGTCCTTGCTTATACCTCTGCTTGGCGCAGCTCAGGTTGCAATCCTGTCCATGGGAAGGAGAACAGGGGCTGCTCACCTGAGGAGCATGAGCAAGTGGATAAGGGTGGGGGAGGGGAAAAAAGGGGCAGGGGCTAGGAGAAGCCTTGATCCATACCCCACAATCTACTAGAGTAGCCGACCAGACCATGAAGAGATAGGCAAGGAGTAAGCTGCTCAACAGAAAAGTGTACAGTAACTTCCCCCAGCAGAAGGTTGGGGTGCAGAAAAAGCAAAGGCAGCATCCTGGCTCTTTGTGTCTCCAGTGAGAGACAGGTTTCTTCCTGGGGGTGGTGCAAGGTTTCTGTCAAAATGTCTGTAAGATGATAACCCGGAGCTTTGTCCTCACTGAGCCAGCCAAACATGGAAGAGTTTAGCCTTGGAGCTTAGGGATACTTTGGGGGTGTGGAATCCCTATGCAATTCTTCAAATGGGTTTTTACACAAACAACAAGAACATCTCTACATTCAGGACCTGCCCCTTTGAAAGAGATTAGGGTGCTTCCAATGGAAGGAGCTGGGTAGCATACGACTGAATGTTTCTCTTTTATTTTCAGTCACGTGAAAAGACCAGCATGTTACACTTAAAGAACAGCTTTTAAGTATTTGACTAGATACAGAAACCTTTGTTGCTACATTTGGCTTCCAATGCAGTGCTCTCTGGTGCCTGGTCGGCGGTGGGTAACTAGAGCTGGTGTTCTTCATTCTGTCTAAAATAAGTGGGCATGGAAAAAAACAAAACCCTGCTCTCTGAACTTTGGTTCTACCATGGCCATTCACATGACAATTCATTTTCAAAGCCAGAGATACCTCTGTTACATGCTATGTCTGGCATCAAAACTTTATTGCTCAATTGCTTTCTTCCCTGAGTAATAAATCAATTGCAGATGTGCAGCTATTGTCAAAGCAAAGACCCTCTGATTTAGGGTTTTTACAATAGTTATCAATTGCTTTTGATGAGGCCAAAAATTATGTTTCAAAATGTAGGAATTTACTGGATGATTACAGGTTCCAAAAAGAAATAATCATTTCAGTGGTAGTTGGTGTCCCAATAGAACACACACTTCAGCTGTGAAGAATTCTCACCAGATGGCTTGGTCTCCACCCTGTATACTGTGTGTTTTAGATGCACACAGACAACCCAACCTTTTGAATTCAGAGGCTTCACAAAGATGATCCTGATCTCAAACATGGGGGCCAATAAAAGACCAGAGGCGGAGCTCAGGGCATCTTCTGTTACAGGGAATGTGCCAGCCACTGAGAGCTGCAGTAGCACCTTGCCTTGGTTGCCGCTCCCCTGTGTGGAACATTTCCTGTGGAATGTGTGACATTATGCTGCGTGTAACACTAACAGACCGCCGGTTGTCAGCAGGGGACCTCTGGAGATAAATGCATGAGCCTCTACTGCATGAGCTAAAAGCCACGCGGCTCTTAGCTAAGGCTGTAGAGCAGACTTATTAATCTCTCTCTAAGTGGTCTCGGTGCCACTAGAGAGGACAGAGCACCACATCCAGAAGGCATGTGGGTTACATGTGCACGATGGAAGTAATCTGTCTTGCACGTTGTATGGGGAGAAGCACCTTCCTATGCCCTCAAGCACTGGAATTCAGCCTTAAACTGGTACAAATTTAAAATAAACATTTGGAGATTACAGCAAGCTTCTCAAGTGGTGTAAAGTACCACTGAAGCTACACTGATTGATATCAGCTGAGGATCGGGCCCAGTACAATTAAAATCAACCTGTACACTGCTGTTTCTGAAATCCATGCCTGGTGGTGTGTGCTCTGTCCTCCTCTAGTGGCATCTAGACCACTTACAGATTAGTGAGTCTGCTACAGCCTTACCTAAGAGCCATTGGCCTTTGAGCTCATGCAGTACTGGTTCATGCATTTAGCTCCACAGGTCCCAGATCTGATCTCGCCTGCTGACGAATGGGGTCTGTCAACATCATATTTCCTGACGTTTATTTCCCGTACTGCCCTTTCTTGATCGTTACAATGGCACCTATATGGCAAGTTGAGACCCCTGTGGTATGGGTCCTTGAAAGTATGGAGGTTGAGGCCTGGGATAACATAACTGAAGCCTTATTATGGAAAGAATAATAGAAATCAGAGGGAGAAGTAGTAGGAGTTAATCAGTTTGATCCTTTGATATTTCATAGCTGCCTCAGGGCAACGGGGTGTCCATTGGGGACTACTATGCAGTGTAGCAGATGTTTTGGAGAAGTATTTTCCTGTTATTCATTCTGAATTTTTCTTGACCCTGATTACTCCTAGCTTATAATAAACCCACTGAACAAGTTCTCTCACTTTTTGGTGTTAACCATCAACAAATATATGATCGGTGTGATCATATACCTCCTGCCCCTTTTCATGGATTAGTCAAGCTATACCTATATATTATATTTCACCATTCCTAGTCCTCTCATGCTCCCTTGCACATTAGCTCCCAGTCCCCATCCCTCCACCTCTGAGTTTGCCTGCTCCCATTTCCAGGCATCTTATTCAGCTAGTCTCAGTATCCTGGCTCCCACTCTCATTCTTCTCTCACAGACTCTTTGTCCTGTATCTACTGCCCAGCTCTTGTGCCCTCTCCCCCCACCACCAAATGTCAAGTCTCCGTTCCAAAACACAGAACCACAAGATTTTCTCATCAAAATGGTTGTAAGTAGTTTTTTTACATAGGCAAAACAACAGTTTCTGCTAATCTCATTCTCAGAAGTAGCTGAACCATTTTTACTGAAACTTTCTAGAAAAAAAGCAGTCTGAGGCAGACACCTAACATGGAAAGTTTCAGACTGAATGATTACAGATTTATAAGCAATTGAAAACAGGATCTCCCAACTGGAAGGTCAAGCAACCTTAACAACAGATGGTGCTACTGCCTTCATCTATAATATAGCCTCTAGCATGTATTAAAAGACTATACAGTAAAACAACCTTTTTCTTATGCACCTCTAATTACAGTGTTACGTCCTGGAAAGGAAGAAAGAACATTGTTGAAGGCTCCATGTGTCCCAATGAAGTCAGCAAAACAAACAATTTAAAACAAATAATCCCAGTTGAGTCAGATGATAATGTATGGAATCAACAGCAAGTACCTTCAGGGAAGAGCCTCATTTACAATTCCCAACGCGCTTTTCATCAGAAAATGAATTCCTTAGCTCTAAAAATCAACCTTGTGGGAAAAAAAAATAAAAACCCCAGGATGCTGGAATTTACAAAGAGATTTATGAATTCTTTAGTTGCATAAGAATAAAACATGAAAGCATTACCTAATGGTCAAGAAATACAGACAAAACCAAAAATGCTACATAAAAATATAACAATAAAAAATTCACATTAAATTATTTATTAAACAATGAAAAAAAAAACCCAACACTTTTCTTTACATCATGTCCCCCATCAATTTTGATGAGGGGCACAAAAGAGTTAAGTGGAGTTTTGGGGGAAGTAAGGTTTGAATGTGGATGGGAGGGGAGAGGCACCTGATTTAATTGATGGTTTTAAACAACAGCTACAAATCTTGGAAAGGAAAGGGGATTCATTCAGCGCAACAACAATTTGCAAATTTGCTAATAAAGCATGTAAACTTCAGGTACTATAATATTGCTGTTGCATAAATACTAATGGCCTGATCCAAAGCTCACTGGAATCAATTAAAAGCCTCCCACTGACTTCAGCGGACTATGGATAAGACACAAAGTCAACATTTTGTGCCCACCAACACCGTGGGATGGAGATCAGGCATTTTCTGCCCACCAACACCGTGGGATGGAGATCAGCTGACACAGCTGTCATTGAAGTCTTTCTATTGACATCAGTGAAAGCTAGATCAGGTCTTTCATGAGCAGGTATCTTAGTTTTCCATGATAACCGCCCCCCCCCAAAATCTCCAATAAAAAAAACTAACCACAAACATTTACATTTTCCTGTGATTAAAATGAAATACTGAACTTTAGTTTTCCTACACACAATATAGACAGCTATCAGGTGAACACAATGTTTTATTGATATATTTGCAATTTTTAAGCTGACAACCCAAGCCCCACCACTTGGGGCTGACAACCTGAGCCCCACCCATTCTTCTAATTATCGGAATTTTTGGTTATCCAATCTGGCCCTGGTCCCAGTTAGATCGGATAATCAAGGTTCCACTGTATATGTTTTTATTTTTTTCCACAAAATATAAAAACTAAAGATCTCTGTAAAAACACAAACTCTGCATTTTTCCATGGCAAATAGGTTTCTAGGATCCCTGCTCAATAAAATAAAATGAGGGCCTTTATTTTGCTATTCCCTTTTTAGGGCTTGATCTTGCATAGTGGTGGGCATTAGGTGGCAGATCCTGCAAAATGCTACATGTCTGCTATGACATTCTGAGCACCCCGCATCTCCAACGGGAGCGGAGAATGCTCAGCACTTCACAGGAAGCTCTAAGCACCTTACAAGATGCAGCCCCCTGAAGAGCTACTGCAGGCTGCTCAGTTCAGTGCTCTTAACAGAAGAAACACTTTTTCTAGTCAGGGGATGCCAAGAACCTCAGAGTGTGGATTAAGGGGTCAGCAACACTGAGTTTCAGGAATATCTAGTTCCCCTGTTGGGTCTTGTTTGCCCATGTAGAAAGGGGACTGGGTACAGCACTAGGCGGGGCTGTCCAAGCATCCGCATGAAATGCAAGAGGTACTCTTCTCTGCTTCAAGCACGTCAGGATCAAGCTTTGTAAGAAAACTACCTTTAGCACCCCTGTCACTATTAAAGGGTTTGATCTTGCTCAGGCAAAAGTCCCATTGACTTCAACAGGTGCTTTGCCTGAGTCACAACTGCAGACTGTGCCCACAGGACTAATACTAAAAGGCAATGTTTCCTTAAAAAACAAAAAATCCCTTCTTGCTGGACCTGGGAGTTCAGTCTAAAAGACATATATGTCAAGTGAACTTTTTTTCTTTAAAGCCTCTAATATTAATAGTTCAAACATGCTTTAGAAATCTCAAGAGGCTGGAATATTTTTAAAAAACAGAAATTTTTTTAAAGATTTTAGATGAACAGAAATGTAAATTAATGCTCTATTGCTAAGAAGAATTGTGCCTGAAGTGAGTAGAATGACCCATGGTCAGCAGTTATGCACTTGTCCACCACATGAAAAAGACATTGCACCTCTGTTTATATACACCTGCTGACTGCCTGGTCACATTTGTAGGTACAACCAATCAGGGTTTATCAAGAGCATTTGAAAGCCTTTTGTACAGACAAAAGAATTTCACGCAACCCTGAAGTCATGGAGAACATAATTAAATGCAAATGTCTAAATAGTCAAGGTCAGATGGGATTTACCATACAATTCCAATCAATTTCTAGAGGAAGTGACGGGAGGGGAAGGGGATAAAATATACTGTATAACAACTCCAAAAAATACGGGAAAAGACAGTGTTATTTAAAAAGCATGTTTTGAGGAAGAAACTATGGGTTTTTTTTTAAAAAGCGGGGGGAAAAAATCCAAGATTTCCATGTTATAAAACACTCTCTCTCTCTCTCTCTCTCTCTCTCTCTCGGATTACCTTGCAGAATTATGTTTCTAGTACTGAAAAATCTGAAGAATCAGAACAAAAGTAGGTCTGCTCCTACCAGGAGAAAGGTATTCAAAATTTCCAACAACTGTGTCTGCTGTGTAACTAAGGGCCATCTTGTACCATCAGTTTTTAAGCTGGAAACTCCCCCTATATTAACTATGGGGGAGTTCAGTTTAAAAACTAATGGACAAACAGAGTCTCAGAAATGGTTCAATCCAGTTGACAGGTCCTGTTCCTACTTATAATCTGAGAGTGGTCCAGTTTACTTCACAGGGGGTAGCATCAGACCCCAGATAACTCAGAAGGCAGAAACCTCTACCAAAAAAAAGAGTTAAGTACTTAATCATATAAATGTGATTGTTTGTATGGACACAAAAATCATTTTGGCATCTCCTCACGGAAACAGTAATAAAGTACATTATGTTAGTACAGGCCCTCACAAAATAAATCTCCCATTTTCCTGGGAGGGCAGTAGAATTTAGCATATAAGCAATGAGATGATTCCTTTTGCAGTGTATTAAGACTTGTAGACTGATTGAGCCCTGTTTTTACAGACCTTTTCTCTTATGTCAGAACCTTTCCCTTTTATTTTCGCTGCCATCAGTACTCTCAAACTGAAGTGTTGTGAGTACAGAATCTGCTCCTTCAGGAATGGATATCAACCCAACATCTGCTTCTCATAAGCCCTTTTTCTTTGCTTTGCTTTTTTCTTTTTCTTTTTTCGTGAAGTAAATCTGCTGACTTCAACTGTAAAGGTTTTTCATGTGGAAGATTTGTTCCTGTCCTTCAAGTTTTAGACTATATGAGCAAGCACATTACTACAGCTTTGGTTTCATTTTTTTTTCCCAGCTGATTTCTTAGCAAAGATCAGTTTAGTTGCCCAGTTTAGTGAAATCAAATTTAACAAGGAGGAAAATGTAATAAACATTTAAGTCAATTGATCAGATGCATTAACTCTTATGCCAGTAGCGCATTTTTATTGGCACTCTGTCTACCTGACCCCGCAGAGTGGCAGAAGTACTTTAGACTTATTCTCAGGTTTTGCCAGTGGAAACAGCCCTTATGGTGGGAGCAGGAGGTGGTAGGATCTTCACTCATTCATATCTTGTTTACCTGCTAACCCATAAAAACACTACTACTTGAGATTCAAGCAGAAACTTTGGACCTAGACCTACTGTCTTTTTAGTCACTGGGAGTTCTGCCATGGACTCCAATGGGAACAAGAGCAGG
The DNA here is from genome assembly GCF_965140285.1 of Lepidochelys kempii. Lineage (NCBI taxonomy): Eukaryota > Metazoa > Chordata > Testudines > Cheloniidae > Lepidochelys > Lepidochelys kempii. Next base: position 185,094,918 of record NC_136380.1, read on the forward strand.
TCCTTCCATGCTCTGTTGTTGCAAAGTGGAGAGCAATCAATTGGCCACTATTACTAGAAAGAGGTGAGCCAATTCAGATACAATAAGAACCAACCAAAATCAAAAAAGAACTTTTTTCTTGGTTTGTTTTTAGTTCAAAAAGTTTGGTTAGAACCTTTCCCTTGCAGGCCTAGCTAAATCTATGAAAAACTGTTTTTCACCATTTCCAGCAAAGCCAAACCCAGGACCTTCAGGCACTGTCACAAAGGAGCCTGATCTTGCAGTATTTCTTGAACTACAATTTTCCTATAAGTAGCCAAACTTTTAGAAGCTTATGCTAGCTTCCTACCCTTGAGGTTTTCCCGTTGCTAACTAACCCATTGAGCAACAAAGAAACCAGCTCCCCCAGGAGAGCAGCATTGCTATGAGAATATAGTGGGAGTGAAGTTCAGCATCAGGAAAAAAATGTTAATGACTAGGGGAGATAGGAAGAAGGAGTTAAGGATGTTGTAATTGGCACTCAGATCTTCAGGCGTTGCAATGCCTAACTACCACTAAAAAACTGGGCCTAATGCCCCAAATCAGCAAAATATGTGCTTTAGCATTAAGGGCTTAATGCTGAGATTCTGAGTGCCTCCATTTCCAGCAAGCTTCCATGGGAGTGGAAACTGCTCAGCCCCTCACAGCACCAGGACCTAAGAGCGTAGAGGAAGGTTGTCTCATCAGGATATAGAACTGAATTTCAGGAGGTTGAGCACATACAGCTCCCATTCACTTCACTTGGAGTTGTGGGTCCTCTGCACTTGTAAATCCCACATTTAAGATGTTCACTGCCCTAAAGACAAGTCAGCCTCTGTCTCAGTACTGATCACACTTAGATTATTTTTGTTCATCTTTTGAATGTTTTGGCTGGGAAGGCTGGTAGCAAAAAATAGAATACATGATAGGAATATTTTGAAAAATGAGAGAAAGCTTAAATATGTATTTTAAAAGCTGGATGGAGCAAAAAGGATGGCAACATTTCCAAACAATTACTGCATTACCAACTTCAGCCCTCATTCTGTAGTGAGCACTACACAGGCAGACTCCTGACCCTACAAAAGCCTCACTGAAGTCAAGGGAGCTCTGCACATAGCTTCACCTACACCAAGATAATTGCAGGATTGGTTTGTTTGTTTTTTAATATGCAATGCTACAGCCCTTATTCATGGAATTAATCCTTTCACACTGGCTTCCAAAGGACTCCTCGTGGGGGGTGGGGGGGCAGGCTTCTGGATCAGGCCCAATCCAGCAATCCTCTTGCAAACTTCTGTGGCTAAAATTATCAAAAAGTTATCTCAGAGTGGATTCTTAAATGGACAGCCTAAGGCTAAAAATTCACAACTGCACATGAAGTCCATAGGAGCTGCAGGCGATCAGCCCTTTTCAGATCCAGTCCCTAACATGTCTCAGGTTGGGCAACCACACAATGAGGGATCAGAGGCCAACTTTTGAAAACTTCAGCCCAGGTTACATTCAATAGGAGTTGAAAGCACTCAAGCAACTCATACAAGCTCTTCAGCAAATTGCAAGATCTGGCCTTATGAAAACACTTTGTTTCCACGAGTTGTAGCTTTTTGCAATACCTGTATTTTATCCTTGAATGTTCATGTGAAAAATATCACTCTTCAGATGGCCTAAACTGAAACTCCTGCCTCCCAAAATTATTAGAAATGAAAATATCAATGTGTGTGTTGATGGTTATCACAGAAAGAGGGCCTGATCCAGAGTCCCCGGATGTCAACGAGAGGCTTTCCCTGACACTGGGCCAGGCTCATTTTCTCCTTTAAGTCCATATAAATATTTGGTCCGTTTTGAAAGAACGAATGGGTTGATACTATAGTTCCTATAACAATGTCAGACTTTGCCCCATGCTAAAGGTTTCACACATTTCTTCTCATAGTCAGCACAGCCAGCACAAAGCCATTTTCAGAAGCAAGAAAAAGAAAATATAGACACCATTTCTACAATCTGACAGGCAGGAAAAATATTTAGCAGAAATGTTAAGAGTAAATTATAGCTGTTTACGCTACAATGAAGGACAAGAAGCTGCAAAATCTTGCAAAACGGAAACAATGAAGGATTGGACTAGGAAAGGGTTTGCTCTTTAAAAAAAAGACAATTGAGGTAACAAAACAAACACACAAATACAAACATCTAAAAATAAGCATTTTATACATTTCTTGTCAGTGCTTCTCTGAGAGCAAGTTCTTTAAACAGAACTTAACAATTTAACGATTTTTTTAAAAAAAATATGTCATCCTAAAATAGTCCACCAACCCTGCCCCAAACTTTCTGTATTTCTACAAAAATCGACACACAACACACTGCAAAACCCCTGTTCCTGAAAGGATGAGCACTGGAGTCAAGGCACAGTCTTTTCCCTACCATCAAGGCTGTGCATAAAAAAAAAAAACCAACAACAACCAGAACAAACAAAACCAAACACTGGGAAAGGAGCAAAACGGAGTTAGGTTGCACAGCTGCAGTAGGGCTCAGATGAGGAAAGAAAGAAAAACAAGTTTTTTTTTCTTCTATGTTCTGGGACCCAGAAGTGGCCTGCCAAAGAAAAGGCTCAATAGCAAAACCAGAATGACTGGCTCTTCCTCTTCTCCTTAGCGGTGTGTCCTCTGCCCCCAGGCAGAAACAGTCAAGAGTTTCAATATCATCATCCCAGCTGTGGGGATGCTATCTGGTGCTCAGATGCATCTGATCTTCAGAACCAAGAAGATTCCTTGCTCTTGTCCTGATGCTGTAGACCTAGTTTTAGGGAAGGGGGAAAAAAATGAATGAACATTTGATAAAACATTCCCTTCACCCAAAGAAAGTGAGCTGGGGTAAATATATTTATAAAAATCCTGTATTAATAGTCCATCTACACTACAACTGGGTTGGGGGGGGGACCTGTTTACAACACTGCTGTCCCCCCAGGATAAGTAAGTAGCCCTAAACTACACTAACGCCTTAGAAATGCTTGCATACTTCAGTAATGCTGATAGTTTACACTGAGCAAAACTGTATCATGTTTTAACTTCATTGGGAGTTGTAATCAGTGTAATCTAAGTGTTGTGTTTGTAGTATAGATGGGCCTTCATGGAGCATAAGCAGTTTTCTCACAGAATTAGCTCATGGTTCTACGAGAACTTTACCTCTTTTCTAGAAAGCCTGATACATTTTAACATTTTAGGATCTCAGAGCCATCTGCAGTTTTTCACCTTGAATAGAGGGTACCAGGGGTGGGGGGAATTCCCACAGCAGGTGAAAATATCAAGCAATTTCACCTATAGCACATCAGATTTTTAGCCAAGAATTGCTTGTGTTTTCACACAGGGAAAATAAATGACTTTTAGCTTGACTTTGGTATGAGTTTCTCTGATATTTTCCTTTATAAACGTCAAGGACCAGCCAATAAACGTGCTGTGCAGGGGCTTTCATGTTATAGCAGTAGAATCTGTGCTGTAATTTGGAATTTATCTAGTCCAGAGGGATTTACTCTTTGTTAGAGTTACATCATGAGAGAGCTAGCACTTAGAAACAGACAATACAAAGTGTAGAAAATATACATACAAAAATGTACTTGCTAGGTTACTTATAGCAAAACATATAAGCTAAGTGCTTTGATGTCCTATTACTTTAAGCAAAGTGAGAGAGACAAGGTGGGTGAGGTAATATATTTTATTGGACCAACTTCTGTTGGTGAAAGAGACAAGCTTTTGAGCTGCACAGGGCTCTTCTTCAGGTCTGGGAAAGGTACTCAGAGTGTCACAGCTAAAGACAAGGTGGAAATTGAAAGATGTTTCCCATTATAGCCATAAAATGACAGTTATCACCATGAGAAATATTCAGCAGCATTTCTGCTCTATATTGAGCTATAAATAGTATTGTCTTCCTCTTTAGTACATGAACAGTGCCACTAACACATCTGTTGTAAATTCACTACTGGCCTAAGCAGGTGCAAATTCCCATTTGGCAAAAATGTCAGGAGAACAGCTTATTTTTATCATCATATTTAAACCCCAGTCCTGATTTGCTTAAACCTAACTGTAACATGTACTGGATCAGACCACCACCTCTTTCCCCCATGAATGTATATAGCTACACTGCTGATGATCAATAGCACCTCAGAAGCCAGCTACAAAGTGACTAGTTATCGCTAGTGGAAGAGAACAAAAATATATTGCTCCATCCATCCGAGGATTTCCAAGGCGTTTGCATATATTTGTGAGGGCTGCAATTGATAGGTGGGGAAAGTGAAGCACAGAGAGGTTTCGTGACTGTGATTATGCCAAGAACAGAACCCAGACTGTCCAACTGTCAGTCCTCTACTTTAATCACCAGCCAAGCACTGATCTTCAGCTTAACATAGGGATGGCAGAAGTGTGATCCAGGAACAAATGCAGCTTACAGACGAGCCAAATGAAGCATATGCCTACCCTAACCTTTAATAAGGAGACTACTGGTCCCAGGGTGCCAGGGTCCAGCTGCCTAGATCTGGATTGAACACAGCATGCTGGGACCTGTGGACTCTGCTGGCCATAATTCCATATTAAAGAGGAGGGAGGTTGTTGCTTGCTCCATTTTACATCTCCTATCAAATTCTCATTGTTCCCTTCAGTTAGGCAAAGTTTGGGCATCCTTGATGTAAAGTACCTGTCTTTAAACTTCACCCTGAGACTGAGACTACGGGACTTGGTTATGTGATGACACTCTCATTCTGTTTAGGTGTCAAATTTTGCTTCCCTGGGAGTGACACACACACCCAACCCAAAATACAGGGTTTTTTTAAAAGTTACTTCAAAACCAGCTGTTGTGATTATGTGTTATTTTCCCCTTCTATCTACAGAAATATTTTATAAAACAAGAGAGTCATTAGCCAGGCAGACACAATTAGAGGGTAAGAAAGTCATTAAGGTGCCCCAGCAAGCACTAAGGACTACTAAGAGGCCATAAAAGAGGGTGCGGGGAAAGGAGTTAATATGGTTCTAACAGCCTTAAAAACAAAGACATCTGTTTAAGAGGATGTAGGTTTGTCGACAGAATGCAATAGCAAGGGACTAACTCACTGATCAGCTCCACCCTTTCCACTAGGTGTCTTTGCGGTGAACAGATAGACGAGGTACAGTAATTAAGCCCATGCATCTATAATTCATAGCTACTGAAAAAACAAACAAAAAACTGAAGTTTCACTTATAAATCTTGAGCACGGAACAGTTTATATGCCTTTTCTTCATTATCTCCTCACCCCTTTTACTGGAAGACAATCTGCAGTTCTACAAGCATGCTGTCCCAGTCTAGCCAAGTTTCTGAACAACAGTGCTTTAACTGATAATAGGCTTATTGAGCAAACATTTTCCTCTTTATAAAAATGTCTTCACTTGTCTTGCATGACTCAGTATTTCCACATTTGAGAGAAGTGTCTATCTGTGAAATGCTGGCACTGTGATTAATTACTGCTTGTATTCAAAAATCAAGTCATTTAGAAGAAGTCTAACCCAGCTAGTGAAATTCAAAGACAAAGGGTCAAATTTATGGCAGGTGTAAATGGAGTCAACTCTCCTGAAGACTGTAGGCTGTGCTCACTTAAGCATGCATTGAATTTGCCACAGTGGCTTCTAAATATTTCCAAAAGGAGGGCTGCATAGGCAGCTGGACAAGGAGACAGAAGACTACATTTGATTTACTTAAATTGTATTTTATTCAGGTGATCCTCACCTTCAATATTGAGATATAGACCTCAAATACTCTAAAATCCTCCGTTACGTGGGAACAGGAAAGCTCTTCTTCTACTCCCAGAACATCTGTACAGCAGCAGCGCTTCTAGCGCACTCTTAATGGGTAAATAATCCTGTTCCCATTCCCCCCTGGACTACCAATGGTTCTGGAGGCAGCAGAATGAGTATGGGTCCACTGTACTGGGGGGGGGGGGTGGACAGGATGAAGGATGCCTACACTCCCTGGGTGCTGTACAGCACTGTTCTGCCACAGGCATGCTGTATCCCAGTGCATGGGAGGTGAGGAGTGGATTCTGAGGGTGGAGTTGGTTGGACCACAAGTTCCAGCAGCCATTCCCCAGGACTGTGAAGCCAGGCAGTCACAGCTTACTGCGAAGTTGTGACAGCTGTGGAGCAGCTTTGTAGTCTGAGGGGTAGGGTGTGGATTCCCCCTTCTCCTGGGGCCCTGGCTAAGTGCACAGCCAAGTTGTTAGACCTGCACATAGACAAAAGGGATTTAATCCAAGCAAAAGTCTCAAAGGTGCCCACTAGGGGTCATGGCCTAGTCAACGGCCTCTTTACATAGGCAGCAAGTGCTGGCAGGCTACTCTGTTACAGCCCGATCTAAAGCTTATTGAAGTCAATGGAGTTACACCAGTGTCAGGACCAGTTACACATAACGCACCGTAACGTCAGTTTTCTCCAAATTCTGTGCCTTGGGCTCTCGACTCTTCACCAGTTTATAATGTATTAAGAGATTTTGCTTTTGCTTAAAAATTGTTTAAGAAAAAACCCACAGCATTAAAGTGAAAGTTCGTAGGCATGTTAATTTTCAGCACAACATGTGGGGATTAAACTACATTTAATGGAAACGAGGTACCTAACACCCACCCCCGCACCACACAAAAACTGAATCCTTGGAAGTGTAAGAAGATGTGCAAAACAGAGATCAGTACTTTACCGAATCATTGTTCATGGAGCTAACAATGTTCTGAATCACAAATTCCCTGGGTGTTGATAATATACAAAGGAATCCCCTCTTCATGACATTAGTCACTGAAGTATTTTGGCATCATCTACTCATGAGACCAGAGATCTGACTTAGAACAGCAGAATTGCAGCAGTGTTACTGGCAAAATTACAGGCTGGTCTCCTCTGGTGATCAGAACACCCTCATTCAACATAATTCAAAATGAAGAATTTTGCAAAATATTTTTTTTATAATCCCATGTGAAGTGTGGCCCACAGTAATTATTAGAAAAAGGATAATTGCTTAAATATCGGCATGCCTGTAAAATGTATGCCAAATGATTTTTTATACTAATAATTTAAAGCTCATGGGATGTGATACTTGACAACTATAGAGGCTGATGTCCTTCTTTTCACCAAAGAGGTACAAGCAATGACAGCTAGAGTTCAAGTTTTCCTGCCAATATGCCGCTATCCTGTTCTGGATGGACCATCTCTCTGAAAGAGGCTAGTTCATTCCCCACAGCCATTGAGTTCTTAGCCTTTCTGCTGATACTGTCAGCATGGCTGCCAATTAATGCCAAATGTCATTATCCTTACCCTTATCCACTTAGAATCAATTTTCAGGTAGGCCCCTGAACAGTCGCCAATTGATATAAACTTGGTTGCTGCCAGCCTGAGCTAGATGTGAACCACTGATTTAGAAGTGAAAGGCTCCATATGCCATTACTATTCTCCTGGGCAGCCCACTCCCCTTCCCATGCAGGATACAAAGTAAGGTAGTCATAGTCAACCCAAGGCCTTAGAATGACATAGCTTTGGGGCCGTGTATGAGGCTCTGGGGGAGTGCATGCACATGATTGAAACTCCTTTGCTCTGCTTGATCTCATGCAGAATGCCAGTCACAAGAGCACTCCCCCATTCCACCCAACTCAGGCAAAGCTGGAGGAATCAGTTCCAAGCCATGCCCTTTCCAACAACCAGAAAGGGGGTAGAAGGGAAGAAAAGAGAGAGAGATTGAATATTGAATATAGTCAGAGAGCAAAGATAATCATGATGCAACATCCTACAATTTGCCTTTCAATGTCTTTATTGCGTCAGTACACAACTATGTTGAGTCATGAGGATGCAAATATTTCAATACAATGTTAGACTGCTGTGTCTCATGAGCCATTCCTCTGAGTTGCCCAGCCTTCCCGCCCCCCCAGAATCATAGAATATCAGGGTTGGAAGGGACCTCAGGATGTCATCTAGTCCAACCCCCTGCTCAAAGCAGGACCAATCCCCAACTAAATCATCCCAGCCAGGACTTTGTCAAGCCTGACCTTAAAAATATCTAAGGAAGGAGATTCCACCACCTCCCTAGGTAATGCATTCCAGTGTTTCACCACCCTCCTAGTGAAAAAGTTTTTCCTAATATCCAACTAAACCTCCCCCACTGCAACTTGAGACCATTACTCCTCGTTCTGTCATCAGCTACCACTGAGAACAGTCTAGATCCATTCTCTTTGGAACCCCCTTTCAGGTAGTTGAAAGCAACTATTAAATCCCCCCTCATTCTTCTCTTCTGCAGACTAAACAATCCCAGTTCCCTCAGCCTTCCTCATAAGTCATGTGTTCCAGTCCCCGAATCATTTTTGTTGCCCTCCGCTGGACTATTTCCAATTTTTCCACATCATTCTTGTAGTGTGAGGCCCAAAACTGGACACAGTACTCCAGATGAGGCCTCACCCATGTCGAATAGAGGGGAACGATCACGTCCCTCGATCTGCTGGCAATGCCCCTACCTATACATCCCAAAATGCCATTTGCCTTCTTGGCAACAAGGGCACACTGTTGACTCATATCCAGCTTCTCGTCCACTGTAATCCCTCGGTCCTTTTCTGCAGAACTGCTGGCGAGCCATTCGGTCCCTAGTCTGTAGCAGTGCATGGGATTCTTCCGTCCTAAGTGCAGGACTCTGAACTTGTCCTTGTTGAACCTCATCAGATTTCTTTTGGCCCAATCCTGTAATTTGTCTAGGTCCTTCTGTATCCTATCCCTACCCTTCAGCGTATCTACCTCTCCTCCCAGTTTAGTGTCACCTGCAAACTTGCTGAGGGTGCAATCCACGCCATCCTCCAGATCACTTATGAAGATATTGAACAAAACCGGCCCGAGGACCGACCCTTGGGGCACTCCACTTGATACCGCTGCCAACTAGACATGGAGTCATTGATCACTACCCGTTGAGCCCGACAATCTAGCCAACTTTCTATCCACCTTTAGTCCATTCATCCAGCCCATACTACTTTAACTTGCTGGCAAGAATACTGTGGGAGACCGTGTCAAAAGCTTTGCTAAAGTCAAGGAACAACACGTCCATCGCTTTCCCCTCATCCACAGACCAGTTATCTCGTCATAGAAGGCAATTAGATTAGTCAGGCATGACTTGCCCTTGGTGAATCCATGCTGACTGTTCCTGATCACTTTCCTCTCCTCTAAGTGCTTCAGAACCGATTCCTTGAGGACCTGCTCCATGATTAGGGTTATACACGGTGCTTAATTTGTGCCTGGGCTTGCCAGGGCTGTGCCCTGGCACCTGTAGTCTTGGCAATTCATAGCCCCGGCACCGCAGGGCTTTCTGCATCAGTTATGAAAATAATTAAATAATTGCTTGAGCCCCGGAACCTCTTTCATTACAAAATTAAGCACTGGCTATATACCAAACTGGGGACACTCCAGTGAGTCTGCATGACTGTGCTTACAGCACATGGCATTCTGAATAGTAAGAAGTAAGTAAAACATCTGTCAGTTTGAATCCTGATGCTTCTGCAAATGTATCAGCTTTCTCATAGGTTTTCAGAGGGATATATCAGAAGGATAAATACCAGGGAGGGAGAGGAATTATTTAAGCTCAGTACCAATGTGGACCCAAGAACAAATGATATAAACTGGCCATCAGGAAGTTTAGACTTGAAACTAGATGGAAAGTTTCTAATCATCAGAGGAGTGAAGTTCTGGAACAGCCTTCCAAGAGAAGCAGTGGGGGCAAAAGACCTATCTGGCTTCAAGATTAAGCTTGATAAGTTTATGGAGGAGATGGTATGATGGGATAACATGATTTTGGCAATTAACTGATCTTTAACTATTCAGGGTAAATAGACCCAATGGCCTGTGATGGGATGTTAGATGGGGTAGGATCTGAGTTACTACAGAGAATTCTTTCCTGGGTATCTGGCTGGTGAACCTTGCCCACATGCTCAGGGTTCAGCTGATCGCCATATCTGAGGTCGGGAAGGAATTTTCCTCCAGGGCAGATTGGCAGAGGCCCTGGGGGTTTTTCACCTTCCTCTGCAGCATGGGGCACGGGTCACTTGCTGGAGGATTCTCTGCACCTTGAAGTCTTTAAACCATGATTTGAGGACTTCAATAGCTCAGACATAGGTGAGAGGTTTATTGCAGGAGTGGGTGGGTGAGATTCTGTGGCCTGCATTGTGTAGGAGGTCAGACTAGATGATCACAATGGTCCCTTCTGACCTTAATGTCTATGAGTCTAACATAGCACTACAGAGTTGAGCTGCGAGCATAGATTGGCAATTATAGTCCAGGTTCTCTTCATTGCCTTGCACCTTGTGTAGTCACTTACACCTATGCAAAATGCATGTAAATACTACCAAATCAGAATTATCCACCAACTGTACCTGTGCACCAGGGATTTACACATAGGAGCAAGGCAGTGTGTTTCAGGCTCAATTAAACCAGTAAGGAGGTGCCAAGCTCTGTGACCTATGTTGAACAGTTAGCACTCTGTTCTCAAAGAAAAGAGTGAAAGCAATTGGTAGGTTGAAACTACAAGTTTAAAATGAAAAAAAAACCAAACAAACAAAAACAACAACAACAAAAAGCAAGTAGTTCGTAAATCACCTTCCCACCAGCTTGCATTGAACACAAACAAGTCAGGACCTATGGAGTAATCCACACCATGATAAAAAAAAAATGGGTTTTCTGATCTATGCTTCCTTAAATAACTCCCTATATCATCCTCAGAAAGTTGAGTCAACTGCCTGCCTTCATGACTGTTGGAATTGCTATCATGCTGAATCAGCCCACTAGTCTATCATTGGCAATGGCAATTTGCTGATTCTTCAGAAGGAGGTAAAACCCTCTCATTAATGTAACTTGCCTAAAACCACGTCATATGAGGAGGAAAACATTTGTTCCCAATCCTGGCAGATTATCAGTTTACAATGTGAAACATAATTACCCTTGTATCATCTGCACTGCTGCAGATGTTATTAATGGCCATAAAATTGTCCAGTACTTTAAAGAATCCTGTTATGCTATTTTTCTTAATTTCTTGAGGCAACAAGTACATAAGTACATAAGAACAGCCATACTGGATCAGACCAAAGGTCCATCTAGCCCAGTATCCTGTCTTCCGACAGTGGCCAATGCCAGGTGCCCCAGAGGGAATGAACAGAACAAGTAATCATCTAGTGATCCATCCCCTGTTGCTCATTCCCAGCTTCTGGCAAACAGGGGCTAAGGACATCATCCCTGCCCATCCTGCCTAATAGCCATTAATAGACCTATCCTCCATGAACGTATCTAGTCCTTTTTTTAACACTGTTATAGTTGTGATGAAGCACAGTTTGACTATATGTTGTATAAAGGAGGGTTCTGGCTGGGGTCTGCTGAGTTGTAGCAGTTAATATAGGAGACAGAAAGAAATGTTAAAGAGATTTTTAGCAGTTGACTTTAGCTTAATTATAATTGGGTTTTGGTTTCATGTTATTTTGACTGAAAAAAGATCCAACACTGTGTTCATCTGGCACAAGCCTTCCCCACCTGTTCTTTTCCCCCTGACACACATTAGACTAAGTAAGAGAGTGGATCATACTCTAGCAAATAGATCAGTCAACCAGAGGTATGAAAAACCCTCCCTCAACTGAAATCCAACAAACATCTCAAGGAAAGGGGAGCTGGAGGAACCTAATATTCCTTCAGTAACATAATTGCATGGAAGGGATTCCAAAAGTAACATATGGTCTGCATTGCTGCTGGTAGATAACAGATCAGATAAACACCCATCAAAGAAGGAAGAGCATGCAGTATAAACAAGCTCTAGGATACTTATCAGTCATTAGTGCCCTGCACACATGCTCCCATACAGATGCTAACAGTGGTGCTAGACTGCTACTGAAACTGAAGTTCTGCTACAATAAGGCGTAGCTACACTACAGCCTGCGGGTCAAGTGTGACCTGCAGTGCAGTAACTCCTCGCTTAACCTTGTAGTTATGTTCCTGAAAAATGCTCCTTTAAGCGAAACGATGTTTAGCTAATCTGATTTCCCCATAGGAATTAATGTAAATAGGGGGGGTTAGGTTCCAGGGAAATTTTTTTCACCAGACAAAAGACTATATATATACACACACACACAGTATAAGTTTTAGACAAACAATTTAATACTGTACACAGCGATGATGATTGTGAAGCTTGGTTGAGGTGGTGAAGTCAGAGGCTGGAAGACGGTGGGATATTTCCCGGGGAATGCCTTACTGCTAAATGATGAACTAGCACTCGGCTGAGCCCTCAAGGGTTAACTCACTGTTGTTAATGTAGCCTCACACTCTACAAGGCAGCAGGAATGGAGGGAGGGGAGACAGCATGGCAGAGAGAGACAGAGACACATACCCGGTGTGAGAGAGAGAGAGACACACATTGCCCCTTTAAAAACGCTGACCCCCCTCTTAATACACTGCCTTTTTAAGTAGATCAGCAAGTTGAGACAGCAGCCGCTGCCAGCAAGCTCCCTCAGTCCTGAGCCCCGTTGTGTCCCGTCCCCCCACACCGGCTGTGGATGGGGTAAAGGAGCGGAGGGAGGGGGACACCCTGACATTAGCACCCCTCTTCTCTCCTCGCTTGCACAGTAAGCAGGAGGCTCCCAGGAGCAGCTCCAAGGCAGAGGGCAGGAGCAGCACGGGGCAGTGGGGGGAGGGACAGCTGAACTGCCTGGCAATTGATAGCCTGCTGGGCGGCTGCTGCACAGGGAACTTAGGGGAGCAGGGGGCTGATAGCGGGCTGCCGGTCCAGCCTGGTTCCAAGCCCCCACCACTACCTCCAATGGGATGCTCTTCTTGCAAGCAGTGGATAAAGCAGGTGGCTGCCAAACACCGTTACAAGGGAGCATTGCACAACTTTAAATGAGCATGTTCCCTAACTGCTCAGTAACATAACAATGTTAATTGAGATGACTTTAAGTGAGGAGTTACTGTATTCTAAATGTGGCCTGTAGGTGCTCTCATCTCACCTATGAAGAGTGCAGTACAGTCATTATGGAATGATGTCTAATACAAAGACATCAGTCTGGAGTCTACATGATCACTATAAAGACTTTTAGGATGAAGACATTGCTTGCCGGCACTTGTGGTCTCTTTACATTGCATCCCCATATTACAGATGAAGGAGGCTGCAAACTGTTCCATTTTACAGAAGGTAGGTATGGTAATCAGGCGCCCCATGTAAAATGAATACATAAACTGCCTGGGCACTTCTTTATGAATTCACTCATTATTTCCTGCAAGATTTTTTTAAAAAACAAAATGCTTCGTGTAAATCATTTGGCTGGGTCAGGCTAAATGCTAGGAGCCCAGTTCCTACTGAAAGTCAGTGAGAGCATCAGTAGGAAGAAGTCACTGTGATGTTGCACCCCATAAGGCTTTATGGAAATATGCTTCTGAATGTATATATGACATAACTGGAATATGTCTTATGCTACATATGCCATGTAACGTATCTCTGTAAAGGTTATGGTCTACTGAATCTATTCATCCTATCTGTATGCATGTGTCATTTTGGTACAGGGAATCTATTTAGTCACTGCAAATAACTCCAGTTAGTCAAGCCACAGAAATGAACAAATGACCTTACCTGTGTCAAACCCAAAGCTTGGCACGATGTCCACAGTTCCGTGAAAGGCTCCAGCCCATGCTGAGGTAGCACTGGTGACCGTAGTAGGATCTGTCTTTGTCATGTCACACTGTGGAGCAGGAATCCTGGCTGCACGTACTGAAGGCATCAATAGGGATCCATACCGTGGGTCAAGGTGAGAGCTGGGATGGTGATGATGCATGTGTGGATGGGGGTGATGGTGATGCATGTACACATCATGCATGTGCGCATATGAAGGGCTAACCTGAGATGCTAAAGGATAATGCCAGGATTCTGATGCGGTAGAGGGAGGAGGTGGGGCAGTCTGATGAAGGCTGTGTCCTGGCCAGCTGCTAGGATCTGCTGTGTGGAAGGTGCCTGGTGCAGTGACTGGGAAGTCAGGGTGGACTCCACTCAAGCATGGCGGAGGTGGAGGTTGATAAGAGCTGGTCCAAAATGAAGTTGGGAAACTGCTCCGTTGGCTTGAAATTGTAGAGCTCTCTAGAAAAAAAAAGTATAAATACTGAAAGCAATTGACAGATTAGAACTACCAGTTAAAAACAAAAACACAGCACAAGTAGTGGGTGAAGTAGCTTGCCACCAGTTTGCATTGCACAGGAACAAGTCAGGACCTGTGGAGTAGTCCACACAATGCTCATTGAATGCTCTTTCTAATCTATCCGTCCTTAAGTAACAGGTTAGATTAATATATCTCAAGGACAGCAGGAACCCTTATGATCATCTAGTTTGATCTCCTGTACATCACAAGCCATGGAATCTCACCCAATGATTCTTGCATCAAGCTCATAATTTCTGTCTGAACTAGAGCAAATAATTTAGAAAGAATCCAGTCTTCATTTAGAGACTTTGAGTGATTGAGAATCCACCACTACTGCTACAGTATAAAGCTTTTCCTGAAAAGAAAGCTTTTTCTGAAAGACATTTGCTACTAGTTCTGCATATGGATAATGGCAGGATAAAAGATCTTGTTAAATTGATTACCTTGTTAAATTGGTGGGGTATATCATGCATAATACATCTTATGTTACTTCCTTATAGAATTGCATTTGGCTCTAAGTCCAGTATACAATTGCTGTTATCTTGCAACTTTACTAAAAACAAGGTATGAACCTCAAAAGCTGCATGCAAAATAAATCTGTGTTTTCATATTCTGAGTCCTCTCTCTGTCAAGTTACCAACAAGAACTTTAGTTTGTTACACAACTTTGGGTGAACTCTAGCTAAAGAACTTTAATAGGACAAATCATTTAATTGGAAATAAAAGACCTATTTACATTCACAATTGGGGTTCAATCTATGCTTAAGGAGAATTCCAATATCACTGTATCATAAAATCACATTTAAACATTCCCTCTTTGTAAGCAGTGGTTAGTGTTTTTGATGCAGTGACTAATACCTCCAATCTACTGGCTTCCTTGTCAAAAAACTCATGGTTTTTAAGTATTACTTAAAAGAATAGCCCCATTTTTAATAGAGGGGGTTTGAGGCCAAAGATTGAAATATATTAAAATATGGGACTCCACCCTGTTATGAAAGAACACAGTCATAAAAATACCCAATGGAGGGGAAAAAGTTGGTGAAGTTTTATGTTTGACTAGTCAGGGAATCCTCTGTGCCCCATATAAAGTTTATAACAATACTTATATTAATTGAGAACTATTCATTTTTTACAAGGATCCCCAAAGAGACTTGGGTGAAGACTTCTTTTAAAATGAATAGATGCTTCAAAAGCCATTAAACTGCACTCTGCTGACTTTAAACAAAAACAGTCTTAAAAATAAAAACTGTAAAATTGCTTTGTTTGTCTGTCTGAACCATTAAGACATATTTATGGGCTGATTCAAGGTCCATTAGAATCCTTCTGTTGATTTCAGTGGCTTTGAATCTAGCCACTATTAATAACTTTAGCTTATTGTGTATGAAATAAACTTCTATAATGGGTATTTTTTTTGGCAAACACTATACGCACAAAAGCAAAAGTTACCTTCATGCCAAACTGCTTTGAATGTTACAGGGCTATTTAGTAAAATACTGCATGTGTCTTTATTTAATGGGGCTGCATTCCATTTTTTTTTTTTTTTTGGTAATCTTCTTCTAAAGCACCTGATATTAGAAGATCATAAAGTGCATCAGAAATATGACTGATGTAAGCCTCACTACACCCCTGTGACTTAGGTATTCTCTCCATTTTACAAATGGGCATACTGAGGTAGAGAGTTAAACTCTGTTGCCAACTCTCCAGGCAAGTTATTTAAACATCTTCCCCCACACATATATTCTCCCCTGTGACTGTGTTCCTCACTCCCAGTGCTTCATTCTCTTTGAAAGATAATACATGCTTATTTTATTCAGCTCATTGCCAGTATTTTGAGGAATCCATCCCCATTTTTGGGTGTGTGTGAAATACTGTGGCTCTTATCAATGCTGAAAGGCTCCAAATCTGAACAACCCCATAAAACAAACAAGACACACATACACACACACACGCCAAACAAATGTTCAAATGCTAGTCATCCCTTGGATAATTCTAGGTTACTAACAATGGGGCAAAACCTTCAACCACTACATTACCAATCTGGTTGAATTCATGATGGCAAAAAAAAAAGTTTTAATATACACCAGGTATAGAGAAAAGGAGGACTTGTGGCACCTTAGAGACTAAAAAAATGTATTTGAGCATAAGCTTCCGTGAGCTAGAGCTCACTTCATTGGCTGCATGAAACTACCTTTGTTACTAAGGTGCCACAAGTACTCCTTTCTTTTTGCAAATACAGACTAACATGGCCGCTACTCTGAAACAGGTATAGAGTAGATCAAATATCTGGTTGTTGCAAGCCAGTTCCCACTGAACAAGTCGACCAATGGCAGTAGTTGGCTCTTGTTGTCAGACTCAGTTCAGAGTCCTAGGGACTGAATGGTCCAGGGAGGTCTCTAGTGGACAAGGTGTTACACTTCCACCCTGAGTGGTAGGGATCAGTGGAGAAGTTTGCACTTCTGCTGCCCATGCTGTACTTCTACTTGTGGATAAACAGGAGGACTATCAAGCCAGCATTTTTTATGAGCACTATGTAAGCAAATGACATTACCAACAAAAATGTCTATTATACTTTCTATGAGCCTTTCAGTTGAGCCACAGCCCAAAATGGCACACATGGGAATGTCAGTTTCCATTGTAGCAGAAAGTTGTTCCTTCTCCTTACTTTTCAGAATGAATGAGCATAACCAATAGTCTTTACAGACACTACAGTGTCAGATACCTATGAAAGAACCTACATCCTAAGGTGGCATTTTAATGGTGAGACAATCATTTGGGCAGGGGAGATGTCAATTTGGCCATCTGGTTGATGTCAACCTGACACTGTCCCTATGAAAGAAAACAAAAATACCAATCAGCTTACATTGGCCTCCATAAAAAACAAAACAAAACACATGCCATTTGCCAACAGATTTACCACAGTCATTTCCTTTTCTCAGTATGAGGGAAGAGGTGCCAAGAGCCTGCAATATCTGAGATACCATAGGGGTAAACTAATGGAAATTGTTAACTTTTTAATGGTGGTCAGCATACAGTGTATTGCACTGAAAACATAACAGGCTTGCATGCTAAGAAAGGAGACAATTCTTTTTAGAATTCTCTGCAGTATAACATTACTCTTCAGTTACTGCTACCTGAGAAAAACTTTCAGTTATGAAGAATAATGGGAAAAAATATGATTAATCTTAAAAACCATCTTCCAATGTAGTCTATGCCCAAGATTTCAGGGAATTTTGAAGAACCTGTGTTGTTCAGATTTTTTAAGGACAAAACTGTCTGACACTGGTGCTAAATTAATTTTGGTTCAAACTAATAAATGATTTTCTTATAAATTCATTCAACATTCAAAAGGATAAGGTTTGCCATTTTGGGAAGGATGCCTTCTATTTTGCACTCTTTCTTATTAATGCAAAATACAAGGCATCCTCCCCAAAACGGCAACCCTTATCCTTTTGAGTGGAAAACTCAATTCAACCTTAATCACAACTAGTGCCTCGCCCCCATCTCAAAAGCAGGAGCTCTTTAAATATTTCCTGGATCCAACTTATGCCTAATTCAGGGTTCAGGAGAGATAATGCAGGAAGAATAATGTACAACACACTCCTACCCACTCCCAATTTTTTCTCTGTATCTTTCCACAAGGCAATTATAAATGCACTGCTTATTTCTTTTGCTGACCTTTCAAGGAGTTTGTTGACTATGAAATTGAATGAAACTCCAAACTACCCTTGATTATTATTAATAATGTTAACATCTCCAAACTAACAAAGCATCAACTTCCTCCATACAAACGAATATACATTAGCTAACTAGAGCACATTAACCTTAATGAATGAACTGGAAGATTGAAATATCAGAGTAACTATCTTTTTTCCTTCTTTCAAACTAGAATGCTGGAAGATTAGTTTGGGCATGACAAAAATCTATTTCATCCTAATTTACCTTGAAAAACAAGTATGCTACTTATTTCTCTGACTATAATCTGCAGAATCAAAGAGCTCTTTTCAGCATTCCACTGGGGCACCTTTACACTAGTTAGACTGGTGCAAAGGGGCCAGAAGGGATGCATATCCTCCTTTCTTCCCCCATCCATTGAATACTTTCAGGGCAGGTGGTTACATGGGGTATTCTGTGTCAAAAGACAATATTGGATGAGGCATTTTTATGCTGGGCTATTCTGTACCCCTGCAAAGCCCCACAGGAGACATGGATAGAGCTGATCAGGAATTAGTTTTGAGATTTGAAAAAAAAAATCCGATTCTGCACTGGGACAAACTAAGACCTTTCAAAAATGTTATGAACTCCCCCTCCCAAAAAACCCAACAGACCGAAACACCCCAGAATATCCTATAGCCCAGTGGTCAGGGCTTTCACCTGGGAGGTAGGAGACCCAGGGTCCAGTCCCTGCTCCGTCTCATTTGGAGCATGGACTTAAACCCACAGTCTTCCACATCTCAGATGAGAGCCCTGACCACCAGGATTTTGGCTATTCTGGGGCACATGTGTCCGTCTGTTTCCCTCTCATCCTAGACTTGAGAAATCTTCCCAATTAAAGTTTTGTCAAAACTGACCCTTTTCAGCAAAAAGGTTCGGTGGGTTCGGTTTCAATAAATTGGCATTTTTTGACACAAGAAGTTGGAAAATTCCTAACCAGCTCTAGTCCCGGAACCATAGAGAGGTGCTGGAGAAGAAGTGAAGAGCGTATGATGCCATAGATGTGACAGACTCTTCCCCTCCAGCACGGAATGTGTGAGGTCTGCATGTGGACAGATCTTTTCCTTTTCCCAGTGGTGTTCAAAAATCCTCCCTTTTATCAACCGTGAATTTCATTAATGTGCTGTTTGTTCCTTCTTCCAGATCATTAATTAAGATGTCAAACATGATCAGCCCAACACAGATCCCCCATGGCATCTCACTCACCCAACTTGATATGTAGCCATTTCTCACCACTGTTGGCTTACAGCCCTTCTGCTAATTTCAATACACATCACAAGATTGTTTCAATTATTTTTGAGTAAGGTTGTGAGAAACACTGTATAAAATGCTTTGTTTACCAAAATCCAAATATATTATATCTACTACTCTGTCTTCATCCACTAATCTCGTAATCCTATTAAAACAAGCAATCTAGTTTATCTGGCAAGATCTGCTCTTTATAAAACTCACACTGCTTGTTTGTTCATCCTTTGACAGACACATACTTTACGTACTTATTTAGCCCACGTTACTATCATATACAAACACCTCACAATCTCCATTGTGTTTGTAACCCTTCTGCCAGGTGGAGCCAGCAGCAACCAGGGCTGTGTTCAATATCTAGGGGTTCCTTTTCAACAATACAACTGGCTCAAGCCCCCAGCCAGTAACCTGGGAAAATTACACCCCACCCGATTGCCTTTGGGAGGCACTATTTCCCCACTCGCAAGCACAGAGTCTGAATGTTGAAAAGAAACGTTTAATGAAAGGAGGGAAGTCACCAGACAATGAGGGAAAATGCCACAAACAGGATTCCTAATCATAAAACGGTGAGCAGAACACCCACCCTAGAGTGCGTGGGGCAGTACCTTCCGCCTCATGTTCTTGAGTTCTACAAGCAAAAGTTCCTTTTCTGTGCCCCTCTCTGCTCCCTCACCATATTCCACTCATAGTGGTTGTCCTTGGTCAGTGAGGACCCAGGGTTCAGAGGTGCATCTGTGTGAGTTCACCTCCCACCCAGGAAAGAAGGCACCTGCTTGCTCCACCATCTGAGCACTTGCTCTGGCTGGCCACCCTGCCAGCCGCACATTCCACTTCCGCCGGCCAACTGCTTGCTGCTCCTGCTGGCTGACTGTCAGTTACCTTCTGCTGCCACCTGCCTCTCTGCTGTGACCTCTGCAGGTCAGTCTCTTAGTGATGGACAGCTCTTAGTGATTTTCAGCTTTTAGCAGGATGGGCAGAAATGCTGTCCCACCACAAGTGATTTCATCTCTCATTTAAGCACTTGAAATAACAAAGTCTCCTAATGAAGGCTATTTAGTTCTATCTTTGAACAGTGGGGAAGAACAAGTTAAACCAAACAAGGGACCCTTAGGGAGAATCCACACCTCCTGGCTGGGACACCTGTCACCACCCCTCTGACTTTCACAGGGTTCTGGCATTCAAGCCCTTTGCTTAGCAAGGTTCTTTCAGCTGAGGGTGACCCCCTCATTTGGGACAGGTTAAGCACAGTTCTGCTCTCTTTTATTCATATAATAAACACAACAACATTGATGACAGCATTTCACTATCCCTGCATTCAGTAATAAAGTGATTTGTAATGCCCAACACCACCAAAGTTGATCACTTTGAGCAACACCGCTCTATCTGCTGGATATCTAAGCAGAGTAGGTGTGTTCATGTAAATACAGTTTGCTCCTGAAATTTCTCCCCCTCACAGCTAGCTATCAGGGGAGAGTTCATTCATACCCTGCTTACATATTTATGATCACAACACCTCAGCATGGAAGCACTGTACTATTATCTCCAATTTACAGATGGGGATCTGAGACACAGAGAGACCCAATGACCCTGTCCAGGGTCATACAGGAAGTCTGTGGCAGAGCAGGGAATTGAACCTGGGCCTCCTGAGTCCCTGGCTAGTGCCCTTTATCCTCTATGACCAATTTTTTCAAACTTTGGGGCTTAAAGTTATGCCTTAGATCTCACAGCAGTTCCTTCTGAAGCCACATTAGCTCCTTCCTGTTCCTCAAAGCCTTCAGTTGCCCCACTGAATGCCAGGTGGGATTTGAAAAGCCTACATCCTGTACATCTTTGATTCTTGCTCTCTGCCCATCACTTCCAGCCATTTACCTCCAAGAAGTTCCTTGCTGCTTCCACATACTCTGGAGCAAGGGCATATTTCTACCGCAAATAAATCAGCAAGATTCCAGCCATAATGCAGCATGTGTTGTCATAAAACGTATTGACTGCGTAAGCTAGACAGCATGTAGTCAAACTATTGCTTCTCTTACCTCTCCACAGAGGGCTTAGCCCTGCCTTGTTTTTTGAAAGGGCAGTTTCTGGGTTGAAGCTGCTGGCTTGATTCAAAGCTCTTGAGAAGTGTTCGTCCACTACTGACCCAATGTCTCCCTGGAAGTAAGTGAAAAGGACACAGCGAGAGTTAAGGTATTCCATCTCAGCAGGCTGGTCTTTCTCATCCTCCTCCTGCTTGCTGGGAAGGGTCACCTCCAGGGACTCTTGCATCTTGTTGTAAACAGCTAACTTCTTCTGGGATTAAAAACAAAAACAAAACAAGAAGATGCATCACTAGTGGCAGTTTATGGAAGCACAACACCCAGTTTCCTGATAGGAAATTACATATATTTAATATACACATTGCGTAATGTCTTAAGAGTAAAGCTGGTAGAAAAAAAAAGGAACATTTTAATGAACATGTTCACAAAAAAGACTGTCCCTGTTTTTCATAGAAAGTTTTCAAAATTTTTCAACCAGCCCCACTTCAGAGTTTCCCGTTGCTCAAGCACTCATTAAAGTCCCAGTTCTCACGAGTACTGAGCAGCCACCACTGCAAGTAAAGTTAATGGGAGCTGCAGTACCTCAGCACCTCTGAAAAAACAAACATAATGCAGATGATACAGCTCAATCCTGAAGTCTTTACTCATCTTCTCTGCGATGAATAGGCCCCAAACACTGTAGGCATGGACCCTAACTTTACAGAAGAGTGGGCTACACACGGTATAATTTAAAACATTCACTTTAGAACAGATTTTGTCATCCCCATTCCCTATAAACACCACCTCATTTGACACATACTAGCACCCTGGGATGCAATGGAACCTGTTGTAACAACTGGACCAACAACCTAACTGTCGTTAAAAGTATATAGTATCGGGGGTAGCCGTGTTAGTCTGTATCCACAAAAACGACAAGGAGTCCGGTTGCACCTTAAAGACTAACAGATTTATTTGGGCATAAGCTTTCATGGGTAAAATCCACTTCTTCAGATGCATGGAGTGAAAATTACAGATGCAGGCATTATATACTGACACATGAAGAGAAGGGAGTCACCTCACAAGTGGAGAACCAGTGTTGACAGGGCCAATTCGATCAGGGTGGACGTAGTCCACTCCCAACAATAGATGAGGAGGTGTCAATTCCAGGAGAGGTAAAGCTGCTTTTGCAATGGGCCAGCCACTCCCAGTCCCTATTCAAATTAATGGTGTTAAATTTGCAAATGAATGTTAGTTCTGCTGTTTCTCTTGAAGTCTGTTTCTGAAGTTTTTTTGTTCAAGTATAGCTACTTTTAAATCTGTTGTAGAATGTCCAGGAAGATTGAAGTGTTCGCCTACTGGTTTTTGTATGTTACCATTCCTGATGTCCGATTTGTGTCCATTTATTCTTTTATGTAGGGACTGTCCGGTTTGGCCAATGTACATGGCAGAGGGTATGTAAACATTCATGATATGTCACAATAACCTATAATAACAAATGTTGATGGGAAAAGGTACAAAAGGGAGACAGATCCACTAAATTAGTCTAAACAAAGGGCCTACTGACATAACTCAACGACTGTGTTGAGATCATGATTGGTAAACAGGAAAATGTAGGTCCGAAAAATCAGTGAACCAAAATTGGTGTGTTAGAAACTAGGCCTAACAGGTGGACAAAATAATGAGGGGATGGTCTTGTCCACCTGACACTTCCTTAAAAAAAATTAGGAGAGGGGGAGAAGAGGAAAGAACAGACATGGGCTGCTGGAAAGGGCATCAGCATCATGGCTGCCTCTCAATCGATTCCTGGGATACCGGAACTTTGTCATCCTGATCCTGAGAAATGTCGTATGCAAACCAGGCTGGGGAGAGGGATCCAGATGACATCATCACCCTTACAAGCACCAGCTGAACCCCAAACACCACCTGACATGAAGCAGGATCAGACTTTAACAACAGCAGCTCCAGCCCATCACAACTAACTTCTTCTCTTTTCCCAAAAAAGGACAGTTATTACCATCTTTGATATCATCTAAGAAACTATCAAACAAGCTTTTTCCTTCTAAAACTCTCTTCATCTGAAGCAAAAGAGAACAAAAAATGTTGTTAAAATGAAAAGACTTACTTAAAATTTTACATTTCAAATGTTTTAACTGTTTTTCCTTCTTTCCTGTATCTTTAATAAAATGTTAAAATGGTGAGTTTCCCACAGTAGTAAGCAGGCTGAGGTCTCTGTCTCCCAAACCCCGGAACTTGTTTAACACTGTTTAATGTAAGACAGTGACTGGATTATGCTAACAGTTTTGGCCCATTTATTACATCTAAATTAATACACCATTTTTGGTGCCCAATGTGGGTCTTTAAGGGTTTACAAGCTGGCACCTTAGCAAACAAGCAATTTTAACCAAAGTTTAAAACCAAAGTTTGCTTTAAAATTCTTAAATGTGTTGGGCTTGTTTGAGATAATAGTGAAAGCAAACCATTAATGATTTTGCTTTAAAAAAAAAAAAAAGAAAAGAAAAGAACAAAAGGAAAAGGGTTGACAATGGTTTTAAAGTTATTAATTTTAAAAAAATCTTTAAACAAATCGTTTGTTTCTTTTTTGTTTTGTTTTAAAGTTCATGGTTTCTGTAATTAGTAATCATTTTAACGGTTTAATGAAAAAGTAATTTTTTTAAAAGAAACAAAAAGTGGCAAAAATAAAGTGTTTTAAACTGCTGAAGTTGCTAATGCAGACTTTTACTGAAATAACCTTCTTGTTCACAAAATGCCAGCTTAGTTCAGGTCTGCTACTGCATTAGTTGTGAATTAAACCTCAAATCACCCTTCAAACAACAACTTAATAAGGTGTCAAAACATTTTGGGTATGCTACATCCTGGCTTTAAGGTTTTGGTTTTGTATTTTAGGCAACCCTAGATGTAAAAGGGTCTGAAACACAGTGGTGTTTGATTTTTAAAATATAACAAATGAGTTTAACAGTGCATGTTAAACTATACTATCCTAATGTATGCAAGACCAAGGTTCCTACCCTTAGGTGAAGGTATGCAGTATATATGATTTATTCTGATTTCACTACAGAAATGTAAATAGTTGTACCAATATGATTTTTCCATATTTGATAAAGTACTGCCAAGCCAATCTAAGTTAATGTAATGTTAAGAAAATTTAAAGTTTTATTTTGTTTATAACTGAGTTTATGAGCAAACTTCCAATTATGGGAAGAAATGGTTCATAAAGGAGATGGATTATATTCTGTTAACTGGGTCTACAAATTCACTTTGTGAGTTCAACTATGAAAAGTAAGTGAAAGTACATAAGATGTCAAAATAACCTGTAACATTTTCCCTGCTTGGGAAATAATTGTGGAAAATAAGAACAGCCATACTGGGTCAGACCAAAGGTCCATCTAGCCCAGTGGCCAATGCCAACTGCTTCAGAAGGAATAAACAAAACAGGTAATCATCAAGTGATCCATCCCCTGTCGCACATTCCCAGCTTCTGGCAAACAGAGGCTAGGGAAACGATCCCTGCCCATCCTGGCTAATAGCCATTCACGGACCTATCCTCCATAAATGTATCTAGTTCTCTTTTGAACCCTGTTATAGTCTTGGCCTTCACAACATCCTCTGGTAAAGAGTTCCACAGGTTGACTGTGAATTGTGTGAAGAAATACTTCCTTTTGTTTGTTTTAAACCTGCTACCTATTGATTTCATCTGGGGACCCCAAGTTCTTGGGTTATGAGAAAGAGTAAATAACACTTCCTTATTTACTTTCTCCACACCAGTCATGATTTTACATACCTCTATCCTATCCTCCCTTTCCAAGCTGAAAAGTCCAAGTTTTATTAATCTCTCCTGATATGGAAGCTGTTCCATACCCCGCAATCATATTTGTTGCTTGTTGTTAAAATAGGCCAAGTTGTTTTCAGTAATGAATGTTATGAACAAGTGCAAGAAAACTAGACAGGGAAACCAAATAAGTCCAAAAAAAAAAAAAAAAAGGCCTAATGATAGGATTCAAGAATTCTGTTGAGGTTGGACTTAATACACAAGATGATACGGGTCCAGAAATTAATGGACCAATATTGGTGTGGCTCTAATTGGTGGACAAAATAATGAGGGGGTGTATTATGCCACCACTTTTCCCCTTTACGGGGTTCTTAAGAGACACTTTGAAAACAAAATCTACCTCATCTCATCCCAGCTCACCTTGACCCAACTCGGCTTCCCAGCTTGTATCATCCCAACTCATCTCAACTAACCTTCCTCCACCCCAAGACCAGATGGAAGTATTTCCTTCCCAAGAAGAAGGGATCTGGCCTTGCTCTTATTCAAGAAACTGTTTTTCACTTCTGAGTCCTGAGAGTCATCATATCATAAGGACATCCAGTCCTCAGTCCATCAGTGAGGATACTGAGTTGTCAGCACTGCAAAGGTACATGAGATCCTGTTCTCTCTCCCTTCCCTTTTGTGTTACTTTCTGCCCCAATGTTTTTTCCCTCCTACGATCTCTCTCAATCTCTCAGCTTTTCACTGAATCCTGAAATCAACTATGCTGCATGTACTATCACAGCAAGATGAGACGGCCCAGTCCTGTCTTGTCTGAGGAGAAAGGACCCAACCAGATGACATCCCTGACTGGCATCTGAGCCTGAGTCCAAGCAACAGGTGTCCTGGCCAACCTGAAAGATTAAAGCATCCATTCCTAACTGACCAGCCTCCCAGTGTTTCAGAAACATCAACAAAAACCGTATTTCCCCCATCAGTCTCTCTTCCACCTTGTGTCTGACTGTTAAAAACAGAAGTGAATACTCTTTCACACATCAGGACAGAGTAAAATTAATGCTTCCTTTTCATCAAAGAAAGTCGTTAATGAAAATGAGAGATGCTTATATTTTCCCTCCAAAAGCATAGAGGACTTTAATACGTTTTTGTTACGTTTGTTTTGTGTAATCATTCAATTTCAGTTTCAATATAAATGTTTGTTTTGATTTCTTGGGTGCGGGGTTGTTTGATCAATCAACTCTCAACTTTAGAATGAATGCTTTGGGTGTTTGCCAAGAAACCGAGTAAACCAGGACCTCTGTAGAAAAAACCCTGAACCTATGTATCACTGTTTTAATGTTTGACAGTGAAAAAGTTCATAAGCCTTTTGGCCCCTGAGATCAATTCACAGACGACTTACAGAGTGAGGTACTACTACACATGAGTAAAGATGGCAGAATCTGACCTTTCTTGAGAAGTTTCATAGCACAAAGCATTGCCACCCATAGTAGAGAAAACCTGTTTTCCTCCCTCACTCAAGCCTGTGTTGCATTTTTCTTTTTACATAACAATTTGTAAAAAAAAAAAAAAAAGGGGGGGGTAGCAAAAACAGTCAAGTCAGAAATAAACAAACATAATTCTGGAAGGAAAAAAAAAATTGACAAACCCCCAAACAATGAATATTGAAACTTTAACAAACAAAAAAAGTCAGAAGCCTGTGAACAAGCCCAACTCTTTGCTCCCTCAAATCAAACCAAAATGTCAAAATAAATGTGTGTGAAGATCAATTTGGCATGGAACATATTTTTCAGATGTTCCACTTTACAACAGTTTTCACAGGAAGCAAGCTCACCACAACCAACAGGCTGCAGTGTCAACAGCTCGCAGCCAGCCAGTCATTTAAACAACCAACTCTACAAACAGACAAGATTCAGCAACACAGACATGACTGAAATGCACATGCATCAGTACTCAGTAGCTTCTTTTAAAAAGTAGAGCTTGACCCATTTATTATGATCTGCTTGGCAACATTTAGCGTCATCAGTATCTTCTCATGGTTATGGCTATTACCTTTTCCTACAAATGTATTATTTATATAGCAAATTTTGGTTTCTAGATAGTTTATGAACTTCCTTCTGCAGAACCGCACAGTAAATTGATTTTAATATTTTATATCATCGGAAGCTCTATTGCAATTTGAAAACTACAGAATCAGTTACATTTGAGATATTTAAAAAGACAGCGTTTAATTACTGTGAAATAAAGTAGAAACACAACTATTACTTAAGTGATTACTAGAAAATGATGTTATTTAAATCAATTCACTACAATCATCATAATCCAAATACTGCAAATGGAACTAACAAACCTATAAGCTTGACAACCACAATTTTATTATAGAGTCAACATACTGCAGAAGCTAGTCTTGGATTGTATCATTAAGGTAATAGTTTAGTTAACTGAACACTGCAACAATGAAGTAATCTTTCAAATTCTGATGATGTTACACAAAATTCTATGGTAGATATAATAGCCATAGGTTACTTTATTTTATTTGTCATTCAGATGATCCTAAATGACTTTTGGAAATTCAATTCAAGCTAATAGAGAGCAAGTCTCACTGAGCAATTGCTTAGTGGAATATTGTCTAGTTAGACATAAGGTTAGAGGAACACACATTTTATACCAAGCCCCTTCCACATATACACAAACTGGGGGAGGAAAGAAATGTGCAGAATATAATAGCAAAACCTGAATGGTTTCACTTTAAAAGTGAACTGCTTTACTTTAAAAGTGAAAACATAGCTAACTGTGTATTAAATTATGTCAGGCAATTTTTTTGAATGGAGGAGTTTTGGGCGATGAGAACATAATATATGTTATTAATGTTTTTTAAAATAAAAACCCTGAAAGAAATTTCATAAAATGATGTTCTCCTAATGTCTGATCTTGCAATTCTTACTCAGGAAAGACTTCCAATGAAGTTAATATTTTTGTCTAAGCAAGCACTGAAGGATCAGGCCTTAATACACTATATGGGGTTATAGAATTTACAATATATAGTACTATCTTGTACTTCATATATATGAGAGTGCCATAACATTACACATACTCTAGAAGTGCAGAGGAACCCCAGTTCTCATTAAAAACCAGGCCAGAAGTGTGCGAGTTTTTATTGTTGTTTCTGTTTTAAACCAAGAGAGAAAGCTTTATAAATATCTAACAGATATTGATATATTAGGGTCTATATCAGACCCTAGGCCAGGAGTAGTCAAGAGGGAGACTGCAGGCCAAATCCAGACCACCAGATACTTTTGAACGGACCCTGAAATCTTTTTATTTACTTATTATCATCACTATGGGTTTTTTTTTTTTAATTATTTTCTCTGGAGTCTGGACTTTGACTATACCTTGACCAAGAAATTTGGACTTTGACAAAAAATAATTGACTACCCCTGCCCTAGGCTATATGCCAGACCTTAATAAAGTATGTATAGAGCACTGTAGAAGTTGATATATATCATGGATATACCACATTTATTTACACTGCAAATGTACGAATACATATGCATGCACACAATTAAGGTCAGGCTTGACAAAGCCCTGGCTGGGATGATTTAATTGGGGATCGGTCCTGCTTTGAGCAGAGGGCTGGACTAGATGACCTCCTGAGGTCCCTCCCAACCCTGATATTCTATGATTCTATGTAGACATACACTGTTTAATATAGCCTCTGGGTTGACTTAGTTGTCAGGAAGGAAGTCTTTCAATGTTCCTATAAAGAGACTGGAGTTCAGGAAATTAAAACTTATCTCCCGAGTTGCTTCTTTGTGCAGGAATGTTCTGCTTACCACAGTCAAAGAATCTGATTTATTTTCCATTTCAATCTTCCTTTCTAGTCCACGAGAGGAACTATTACAAGTTATTCTAAGCGGTTGTCTGATTGGTTTTAGCAAACACTGAATCTTTGGTATTCTTCCTCTCTTTTTAATTCAGTAGTTCCAATTATTGACAAGTGTAAGCTTTTGGGCACAGATTAATGTGAAATGACTGACAGTCACAATTGATGATTCTTGCAAAGAATAAGAGCTCTATGTTAAAATAAAATTTTCAGGATCTATGAATGATTCTGTTTACCATTATGAAAAGACTATTGAACAGGTTGGTTTTTTTTTAAAGACATATGCAATTTTATGCCACAAGTGGAAAGCTCTGACAATCAAAATGCAAGTTACAGTCAATCCTCTCTTCACTAAATACAGCATACTATTGAATAAGAAGCTCTAATGAGATCACTTAATGGTGACATATCTCCCTTCTCAGAGGACATTTCCTTTAACAGAAATCAAATTGTTCTCTCCCCCTGCAAACTTCTCTACCTGCCAGCTTACTGGTGAGCTGCTTCTTTGGATGTGAGTAGTGATCTCTTTGTGAGCATTTATATTTGCATCAGTGCTATTTGAAATATATGCAAGATTCTTGACCATTGCCTGAGTTTGCCTACCCATATTTTTGCTTGTGTTGGTTAAGCTGCTGATAACGTAACCACAGTCTGTGCTAACCCAGTTTCACTTGCACATTTGTCATACCATCAGTTC
Source organism: Lepidochelys kempii (assembly GCF_965140285.1). NCBI lineage: Eukaryota > Metazoa > Chordata > Testudines > Cheloniidae > Lepidochelys > Lepidochelys kempii. Next base: position 185,124,416 of record NC_136380.1, read on the forward strand.
TGCCACGTATTTAAGCAGCTGCAGATTGCACAATATCATCAGTAAAGTCTAAGACTGCTAGTCTTCTCTTTTAGATAGAGCCAAAAGTATGGCATTGTATGTGGAGTAATAGGTATCAGATCCCATCTCACACAACACACTTTCCAATTATGTGCAGATTTCCGATATGCTCATGTACTAGTCATGATATCCTCCTTTCCATTTCCCTACCACCTCTAGCTTGTAAGCCTTCCTATCTGTTTTGAAGTTTTATAGTCTCTGGAAACCTATGTCTCTACATGTGCCAGAAGGTAGAATTAAAGCTCAGTTTAGCACACAGGACAAGGGTGGCCAATAAGGGAATTCAGTCTCTGCAGCAGCCTTCTATTAAGATTAGGTCATAGATAAGGAATCCAGCATGGCATTTAAGGTAGTGGGTCAAATCATATTCATATGCCATTGGATCTTTGGACAAGTACAGCCACCTACATTTTTGACATCTGTTCACAAGCAGGCCCGTCCTACAGGGAGAAAAATAGGGTTCTTGATTTTTAGATCCTACTATGCCTAGTTAAAAAAAAAAGTCTATAGCAAATCATTAGGGACAAGCGAGCCATAAAAAATATGAAGGTTCAGGTTGGATGAGCATTCAGAGTTTTGGATAAATATATACACTGATCAAGAAATCAAACTGAAATTGCTAAACTTTCTATTGGTGTAAATGGATTGAAAATCTTGTGCAAGAAGGCTGAGAAAACAGCACATAACCCCCTCAAAAGAAAAAGCCTGTCATTCTAGTAGAAGCCACCAAAAAGGAATTTTAGTAGCAAACTGTGGCACAGCTCTGTGTAAAAGAGGCTCCTGTACATAAATTATAAAGCATTTAACAAAAAAGGGAAAAAGAGGACATTCTTAAATAATCAGACGCTAGCTAACTAGCTAGATTCCTTAATGCAGCTCTGGGCTACAAGTTAGTATTTGCAGGGTGCTTTGAAAATATAAAGCGCTAATTGTTATAATTACAAATGAATAAGTAAGGAGATGGAGCATATGCAGAATAGCTCGCACAGCAAAGTTAGTGTAATTTTTTCACCTGAATCTTTGGATTATCAGTTGCAGTGCAGAGGAAAGGGAACTGAGGCCGGCACAGTTAAAATGACCCTTTGTTAAACAGTGTATTGGGCTGGTGGCCATATAGTTTAATAAACTATTTCCCTGGAAGATACCTGAATTAAACAATATATACTTGGCGTTAATAAAGTTTCCACAGGGACACTGGGTGGGTCGGCAGATTGGGAATGGGATACTGAGCCTCTCTTCTTTAGGTCACTATCTTAAATCTGGTTTGAGATGGAATGAATGGAAGTAGGTATCATCTGACCGTATGTTGGTGGCCCATGTCAAATGGAGAGGCTACAAAATTTAGATCTCACTCCAGCTCCCAAATAAACCAGTCATGGTCCACTCAACTATTGTCACCCTGGTTGGCAATCTCAGCTGATGAGGAAAGCAAGTGGAAGAGAAAGAAACCACCAATTCAGAGGATGAGAATAAGAGGGGGCATATACTTGATAAGTATAATTATTTATACTGAGTAGACCTGGGAAGAAACTCATACTAGCAACAATAGCAGGAATACAGCATGCCAGCCCATATATACTGATGTTAATGGGATTGCATTGGGTGTAAATTATGGCAGGATTTGGCCAACTATATGTATAATGTGAACTTGACGGATGCTTTTAAAGATGACCCTTATGGGCTTGATCAAAAGCCCAATGAAGTTAATGGAAAGGCTCCCATTGGACTTGAATCAGGTCCTGAGGAAGCATTTTGATAAAAATGAGAAGACAGATTTTAATATCTTGAATATTGTGGAATTCTATAAGCATGGGTCCTGACTGCACATCAATAGGAGCAGTATATCCCTCAAATAACACTATCACACATATACAGGTACAGTGTACTTTTCAACTCTTTGGTACTTTGGCAAGAGGAAAAAAGGAAAACTCAATATGCACGCGGATGCTTAATCCAGGGTCGCACCTCACTTTCACTTGTCCAACCTGGCACTTTGTGTGTGCGTACGTGCACACATGCATACCCCATCTATTTTCTTGGACGGATGCCCTGGACTTCAGCATTCCTACAGATCTAGGTAAAATTAAAAAAATAAAACCCAAGGGTGTTAGGACCCAACTCCCATTGAATGTTAATGGCTGTTGGGTTCTAATCCCCTTAAACTCTTTTTAAAATCCCATGCTAAATTAGTTTGCAATCAAGGGATTTTTTTGGCTACAGAATTGTGAAAAGCCAAGGCTCTAGAAATTCTGCATTGATTTTAGGTCATGCAGAATTACAGATATAGAAATAAAGGGGCAGAGGGATTACTCTTAAAGGAGTGATGAATCGTTTACTTTAAAAAAAAAAAAAATCTACCCAAGACTTCACTTCTGCATGCAACAAGTACTTGATATTCCATAATTCTGAATCATGTGATTACTATAAAAGACGATGCCATTGCATTCTCACCCCCTTTTTTAAAAATTACCTTCAAAATCCTTTCACAGCTAATAGGGCTGATGTGACAACAGTTAGTTGCATGCCAAAAGCACACTTGCCAACACACCTATACAATATCAATAAAAATAAGTGAGGATTATCTTTCCAAATAGTTATTATGGGTTAAATCTTCATCTTGTGTACAACAGATTAGTTCCTCTAGCTGAGGAACTAGCTAGATCTATTAAAAGATGCAACCCAGATAGCAAAAACAAGTATAGAAACTTTTGTATGCAACACAGATTTTATTCCCCAAAAAATCCTTCAAGAGGCCTAAACTTCAGCGAAAGGAACACACCACCAAATCCCTACAAAGAATCTGAAACTCCAAGGCCAAAAGGAATCCACTACAGATTACTCTTCTTTATCATAAAATTGATTTTTTTTTTCCAAATTGAGTACAAAACACAACAACAGTTGTGTAATGACATTGGAAAAGGTAGGTCGAATTCTTGGAAATGTCAAGTATAAGCTCCCTCCACCTCGTTAGCTCTGATACAGAGTTTTGTTTTTAAGATGTCCCATTAACGCACTTTTCCAAAAAAATACTCTTAATTCTGGTAAAGAAGAAAATTCTTTAAAATATTTCTTAAAATATTTAAAATATTACCAAGCACTTAGACGAGCATTACAAGGTGATCACAAAAAGAGGAATAAAATCCCAGCAATAGTTACATTTATAAAGCATTAGGGAGTGTCAGGCAATCAAATTGCTTGATTGGGTGAATATCCCTGGCAATCTGATTTTGAAGAAACCTGTCTGTTTTGTGCAGTATGGAATACTGTCTGAACAACAATTTGTTTCACTGTGATTGCACAGATAGAAGAGAAACCTACTATATAGTTTTTGTGTTTTATTTTTAAGTGTTGGATTTCAGGGCACTACAACGTAAATTTATGAACTGCTCCAAACTTCACAGTTGTTAGAACATCCAAAATTCCTGGTTCAGTGAGCTATAGAACTGCTCTACTTTCTAGTCCTACCGCCTGAATTTCAACAGTTCATAACGAACCCTCTTATTCCAACAGAAGTAGTGTGAACTATTTAATGGGATGAACTGATTAAAAACAAATAATTGATACAACTTTTGTAATAACAGCATTTTTTTTATTTGCAGTAACCCATAAATTGTATTGGTTCAACTCTACGTTCTCTCATCTTGTATATTTAACACCATTCCTTTTATTGTTAAAGCAGTAAAAAAAAGTTGACCCAACAACAATTCTCTTTATTAATAAAATAAGATTACTAGCAACTAAGCTTTCATTGTGGTGCTTCTGGGACATTTTATACTTGGTGGAACTTATAGTGGATGAGCAAACATCATGTTCATATTTAAAACCTCTGATATCCTTAAATGCATAATGCAAGCTCATTTTTCTATCATTTGAAGACAATCACAACCTAAAGTGTGAAGCAGCAGGTACAGCTACATCAAACTGTAGTTTAGTTAAAGCTAATGACTGTTTAATGTATTTCCTTACAAAAAGTACTGTGCACATTATAGCAAAAGCCTAAGAACAATGTAACCAAATCAGACAAAACCTAAAACCTCATTTTCAACCCTAATTTTAAGCTTTTAGGTCTTCCAGTCAAATGGAGCATTTTTATTTTCAGTACATATTTTTAAAGTTAACAAGTATGCTTATAGACACCAAGAAAAAAATTTAAAACTACAATTCCCAGACAAGTTAGATCCTTCCATTCTGCAAGCTCTGACCTAGATCTGAAAAATCAATTTGAAAGCATGTTGCAATGGATAAAAACACCAAACTTTCCTATTGCCCATGAACAACATGAGCAACCTGGAAAAGTCAGCTTTCGTATAATTTCTGCAAAAACTCTCTCTCACACACACAACAATAAAAAGGAAACAATAACATTCAGTAGGAATTTTAATGTTTTTGTCCATATTTGTGTCTCCCAGGCAAGTTGATATTAGGGGGTCACTTCCCATGTATGGAGAAAACAATCTTCATGGATAATAATGATAAAACCTTATGGAATGCAGCAACAACCAAAAAATGTATTCTCAGATGACTACGTTAGGGCCAAGTCAATATTAGTCCCACTTCACCCACGCACTGCATAGTCTAAAAATGCTGTCAGCCTGATAAGAATTTCCTGATTCAGATCACCAAGTTCAAGTGTAAAATTAGCTGATATTCCAAAAGAGCAAGGTTTTGTTCAAAAATTCCCCTTGTCCCCACTAACATTTTATGGACTTTAACAGCTACACCAGTTGAAAGCTGCACTGGAAAGTAAAGCTAGGTGGGCATAAAATTACATGCCTTTTTGTAAGCAAAACACAGATTCAGAAAACAGGATGCTTCATATGAAGTAGTCTGTCCTATCCCTAAAACATCTTCAGCTATGTATCTGTATCAGGTGCCTCAGTACAGATAGTGATTTTTGTAATCACAGTGTAGATTTGACAACTATCAAATACAAGTAACCATTAACATTAAAACACAAAATACTCTAAAGCAGCAGACCTTATGTGGGATGGGGCTTACTAGGGTGTGCCTGGAAACGAGAACAGGGGGTAAAGATTGGCTTCCTCCCACCTTTAAAATGAGACATAACTTTCTAGGCTTAAAAAAAACCCGCCTCACTAGTTCCTAAAAGATGTCTCTTTGAAACACACCTGCCCAGGGCTTAATTTTTGTCAGGATTTGCCAGGGCTGAGCCCCGACACCTCTGGGCTTGCTCCCTCAATTACGAAAGTAAAAAAAAAAAAGAAATGTGTTTAGCTTGAGCCCAGGCACCTCTTTCGTTACAAATTAAGCACCTACTTCACCTCCCCTCCCCTCAATGTTACACCCGAGATATTCTGAAGAGAGACTTAAACGTCTCCGCTTGCTTGTCATGTATATTTCACACGTTGATATCTAGGAGTGCCAAGTACATTCCCCGAGCCTGGTGAAAACCTGCCAGCTAACTCACTCCTGCTCTCAAAGCCAGGGCAGCCTGCGGAGATTCTCTCACCAACCCGGAGCGATTCCCTTTCCTTTCCAGATTGCCCGATGTGTCCACTATCAGCACAAGGTCTCGGTTCCGAAGGTCTCCGGAGGCAACCGACACGCCCTGCCTCCGTCCCCTCGGACTCAGCCCAAGCCCAAGCCCAAGCCCAAGCCCCGGGATCCGAGGGAAACTCACCCCAGGAGCCTGACGCCTGCCGCTTCCTCCCTCCTGGCTGTCATCGCAGGTTGGCAACTTCCCCTCAGTGAACTGACAGCAGGACGTGGGAAAGCGCCCCCCACTGCCAGCCCCCGGGGCTTGGAGAGCTGCCCGCCGCGGGGATGGCAGACCCCGCTCGCTCATCTCGCAGCCCCCATCCCAGAATCAGCCCAGCCCAGCCGCGCTCCCTGGTCCTTTGCAAGGTGCCCCCGCGCTAGGGACAGAGGAATAACACAGGGAGTGGGGGCGCAGCGATGCGAGCCGGTCCCCACGGGACCGCAGAGAACAGCCCGGCAGCTACGCGGCGGTGCCACTCACGAGCCGACCAGCCCCGGCCGGGACACAGGCACGGGCGGTGCAGGGAGACTCCCTCCACGCACCAACACCCCGTGCACCGAGACAGCCCCGCTGCATGGTCCACACACACGGCTGCAGGCGCGCCGCTCTGCCTCGGCCCCTCCAGACAGGTGGGGCTCCGCAGGGAAGTCCCCGAGCGAGGCGCCCTGACCGTGCCCGCCCAGAGGGTGCCCCCTTTGGCTGGATTCCCCCCAGCGCTGCCGCTCCGATGGAGAGATCCCGCAGCACCCCGGCTCCGGCTCCTCTGGCCCGAGGGAGTCCCACCCTGCCCCTCCCGACCCACGCCCGGGCCAGCGCTCCTCCCCGCTTCGCTCGGCCCGAGCCCCCGCGGAGAGCGGCGGCTCACCTGCTGGCTGGGCGCAGGAAGGGGGCAATACGCGGCTGCCGCCCCCGGGCTTGGCAGATACTGGGGCGCCCCACACGCCGCCGGGGAATGGTGCAGCACCACGTCGGAGCAGCTCATGGCAGCGGCCGCGGGGGCAGGGGAGCCGCCAGCGCTCTGCAGCTACTCCCTGCGCCGCTGCCCTGCGCGGCCCCCTGCCGCGGCTGCTGGGCGCTGGGCTGGGCTCTCCCCGGGCAGGCGGCCGGCCAGAAGCGCGGAGCTCTGCAGAGAGGACGGAGGCGGCGGAGCCCTCATCTTCAGCAGCCCCCTGGGTCCCGCTCCGACCCTTATACAGGAGCCCGGCGGCGGGGCAGCTGGGGCAGCGGCGGCGCTGGGCGCAGAACGGCGAGGGCAGCGGCGGCGCAGCCCCGGGGAGCCGGAGCGGGGCACAGCGCCGCAGCCGCTTATTACCATACACACAATGAGCAGCCCCGGGGTCTGCCAATGGCCAGCGCCCAGCGCAGGAGGGGGGAGAAGGAACCAAAGTCCCGAAACTCCGCCCCGCTGCCTCCGGGTTGGAGCCAAGTTTGCTTCTGGCCAGCGGGGCCGGAAGCTGAGTGGACCAGAAAGGGGGCGTGTCCTCGGAAAGGGTGACCGGCCCCCTCTTCAGTTTGTGGTCCTGGGAGGCGCTGGGTCCTCTTGCAGCCGCTGAAGCCTAAGAGACGCCGCCAGAGGATGGCAGTGGCACCTGCAGGAGGATTGGAGCTAGCTGACAGGAGTCTTGCCCGCTGTGTGCAGGGAGACGCTAGCAGTGGGGCTACACCTTGGTAGTCAGGTGCTGTCTGCCTTTGGCCTGAACGTGATTTCTTAAAGGGAGGTTCAAAGATGTAGTACCTTAGCAAAGTATTTTTACCCTGCCTCCCCTGAAAAGTTTGGGCTCCATCCTGCAATCAGCTCGTTTCCCTCTGGTCCCACTGGCAGCCAGTTCAGATGAGAGCATTGCTTCTCTGTCTGCACAAGTGAAGAGAAACCTCATAATTCACCACCTTGGTGGTCCATCAAAAATTGGTTACCTAGTAGAAGTGGGACACGCTATCTTTACATAAGTGAAGCTAAATTGCACTAGAAGCCTTTAGAACACTTTAAAGTAGTGTGAGGCATAAGGTAGCCAGATGAATGTGTCCCTTAGTCTAGGTTTCATTGTAGATTAGTTGTTTTCTACTGCATTTTCTTTTTATATGAACCTTTCTTCTAATTGCACTTGTTATTCTTTGGTTGGGAGGAGGAGGGCAGAAGAGGGGCTACTTTGAAGGGTTTCTTTTAGTTTCATAGTCATGTATACCAAGGCTCCTCCAGAAGCATTGGAATAATTTATAGTGAGCGAGGTTGGGGGGGCAGGGGTTTGATTTTTTAAAAATGTCTCAATATAACACTCTCGAATCCTTCGTGCCTAGAAGGAGAAACTCTAAACTGACTGAAAATGAATCTACAATGAGTGAGACTCCCACCAACTGAACAGGAGTTGTCAGGCCATAGATGTATCTGCCAGACAGAGAACAAGGTAAGGCGTGACTGAGATGCACTGAGTTATTGTTCTTTGCTGCGCCTGCTAATGATAACATCCCAGATGCTGCAAACACTTACATATGTGCTTACATTTATGCATGTGAGTAGTCCCATTCGGTTCTTATCACTTGACTGCAATGGGACTGTTAACATGGACAAAGGTTAGAAGGTGCATAAAAGTGTTTGCAGGACTGGGGTCACCATATTCAGATTCTGGTTCACAGATATGGAAATTTTCTCAAATGAGATTTGACTTTTATTTTGGACAGGAGTGACCTACAGACTTGAGGGAGTTATATATATTTTTAAATAGTTCATTTGTTGGTCATAAAACTTAATTTTCCCCCCTCCACAGTAGTTTTCACAATTTCTACATCTCATTAAAGGGGCTCTGCTGAGTGCTAACCTTGAAGACTAATCAGAAGCTTCAGCTAAGGCAGAATGCAGCTCCTCACCTTTCAGATAAAGTGAGAGCGAATAGTACTTATCTACATTATATCTTAAGGAGGATGGTGGTATTTATACAGTGTCTATAGATTGCTAGGTTTGTGAAGAAGATATTCCGGTTCTCAAAGCAGAACTGGACCAAAATAAAAAATATGATATAATTTACTATACCAAGGGAAGATATATTTCAGCCTAGTACAGTAATTTAATGATTTCTAAATGTAGTGCATGCAGGAGGCTTACAGAAGAAAGTAAAACACATGTACTATTTTGCAAGATGCCAAAATGCTCAAATATTCAGTTATTGCATATTCCATATTGTTTTTGACAGAATCATTTCAGTTCCATGAGGTTCTTTTAAGGTGAAAAACAGTGACATGATGCTTCATTAGCAGGCAGATGTTTGACATGATGAATCATGTCTATCAGCAGCATCAAACCATTAATGAAAATAATTTAGCCATGATACAGTGTATCAAATCAAATGGGGATATGCACTGGTTTTACACCAGTATTAACTTCTTTAACATAGAAAAGGATTTAAATGACAACCCATCAGTGATGTTGATTGATCTTTATCCTACCTTCTAGTTTTCTAAATTCAACAGGGCAGATTCATTCCCAGTGTAACTTCATTAAAGTCAGCTAAGGGCAACCCTAGGAAACACAAACCTGAAAGCCCTGCTTCAGTACCAGATATAATGTTTAAATGTTGTTTCAACCAGTTTAAGACAATGTGATAGGACAAATCTGCACAGCTTCCATAAAGGAAAATCAGGTCTTTCATCTACTGCAATTCTTTGATGGCTACAAGAAAATAGCAGAAAAATGAGAAACAGTTGGCATAGTTTGTTTGGACTTTCCAAAAGTCTTTGACAAAGTCCCTCACAGAGGCTTTGAAAAGAGTCTCTCCCACTGGGAGGTGTGGGTGCTTAGCATTTCTAAGGACAAGACCACTTATTTAGGTGTCTAAATAACTGTTTGAAGGTAGTTACTAATATTTCAAATATTTTAATATATTTCATATATAATTAAATAGTGTTTGTCTCATTGCAACTATCTTCCTGGGGAGATATAGTAGAGTACCATAACAATTCCACAGAAATTAAAAACAACACCAACCAGCAAGCATCTTTTCCCCACCTCTTCCTTGGGTTCAGCTTTCCGCTGGCATTCTATAAATACTTAATAATCAGCGATGACACCAACAGTTTTATACTCTGAGTAAAAAATGTAAACAAGCAGTTATTTTAAAGCATTCTTCATTTTCAGTAAATGAGGACAGCAGATCAGAATAAATGCAATGTCGGAAGAAAATGAAAACAAGGAAAGGATAACTGTCCTTACATAAAAGGAGAGAAGGGAAATAGAGGATCAAATAAATTCACACCACCACTTTTCATTTACATAGTCCCTTTTATCCCAAAGGAACCCAAAGCACTTTGCCCACCAGGTGCATACATCGAGCTCATGCACCCATCACTGAAGTACTGTCACCCCTGGAGTGTAATGCAGCAGTCATTCTGTGGCAACTGCACCTCATAAGAGGTTTCAGGAGGGGATATGAAGTTGAACATCTCTGGTTGATGCCCAAAGGAAAAAAAAATTAATTAGCCACAGTTAGAGCTGGTTGAAGGTTGTTGTTTGTTTGTTTTCATTGAAAAATGCTCTCTCTTCTTCTTTGCCTAAAGATGCAACTAAGCACCCAGTGGGATTTTCAAAGGGTGCCTAGGCACCTAACACCAATCAAATTCCATTATAGAGTGGGGAAGTATGGTTTTGTGATTAAGGCACTGCACCAGGACCCAGACAGATCCAGGTTCAAATCTTACCTCCACTATAAACTTTCCCTATGTCCGTATGCAAGCCGTAAGTTAATTTCTTCATATCTCAGTTCTCCATTTTAGGAATTTCTCTACCTCACAGGATTGTTGGGGGAAAAAAATGAATTCATTAACATTTGTGAGGCACTCTGCTACTATTACAATGGAGGAAGAGGGGATATAAGTACCTATGCAAACATTCACTGAATGTAATGCTTGGGATTGATGAATCATCAAAGTCTTCTGTTAATCCACAAAAGAGATGCATCATAGGCATTGGTGATGGAAGCTTCCCTAAAATGCTCACTACAGTCTGTCAACCCGCACCTCGAGGGACTATGGAAATGATCCAATACAGTGTAATCAACAGAAGCCTTTCCATTGAATTCCATGGGCACTGGATCAAACCCTGTAAGTGAGAGGGTAGCTCATTTCTGTCTCCATTCAATCCTTTGTCTCTTTGCTGAGATTACCAGTAAGGAGGCCTGTTAGTGCCTGTTGTGATGTAAACATGAGTCCGTTGCAAAAGGGCCAGAGACCAAACAGCTAATTCTGCATAGGCCAAACAGCCATCAGATGGTAACAATTTATGATTACTGCAAACTGAAATTACTTTCATGTGCATTTGTGTATTCTGGTATTATAAAATTTAGTTCAGTTAAAAAGGTCCTTCATGGAAAGGCAAGTAATTTTATTTATTCTTTTTAAAATTAGAAATGACAAAAACCTGCAGACAGAGACTGGCAGGAATTTAGCACCTTTAATAGTGAAGCATATGACATACAGAGAAGCTAATGAAATATTATTTACACTTAATTCCAAAGACAACAAAACATCCAAACTACAGCCAGACTGTGGGCTCGATGTATTGTGGCACCTATGTTGATACATACCATCTGATGATCTTGCCCACATATGAATATCAATCCCCTTTATAGGGTGGTTGCTTTTTGAGATACAAGCAAGGCTGCAGTGCTACTTGCAGTAAATAGCTTTCTTTCTTCAAGCCACAAGAAACTGTCACATCTGCCAACCTTCAGCAAACTGAGCAGGGACTGTTACTCATTTTAGTGCCCAACTGCATTATATTTATCCTGGCTATAATATTCTCTATTACCACTGAAAATGTTCGGCTCCCAAAGAAAAAAAGGAATTGTGTCAAAGGTCCAAATTCCTCCCTGAGATGTGAATAATTTTCAGTGACTTTAATGGGAGCTGTGCACATAAATTTCTAGGTGGAATCTGACTCCAAAGCCCACCCATCTATACTGGATTTTTTTCAGCAGATCTTTTTCATATTAGTGTATTAGACATGCTTTAATCTCAATGGGCTGAATCTTTGGGCCCTCTTGCATCTGCTTTGGATGGTGATGTCATGCAAAGTAACTGAAGAGCTGCACTAAAGGGGAGGCTGAGAATTTCATCTGACAGGGGAATCCTCAAGTGGTGCGAACCTGGTGTAGCTGGTTCTATATCTCCTGCCCTCCCCCTGCCACATGGGAGCCTGTTGGAGTAGTGCATAGTGCTCCATTAGATCTGCAGCTATCCTAACTTAGAACATCTTCAGGGCTGTTCCAAGAAAGACTAAGGGCTGTTTTGGTCCCTGACTGACCTGGGATCACAGGTGCAGAAAGGGGACTTATAGCCACCTATCTTCCAACTCCATGGCTACAATGAGTGCATGGACATAGACAAAACTCTAGTCCCCTTTTTCACCCCTTTCTCCAAAAATAAAAAAAGTTGTCTATGCCTATGGAGTGTGAACTCGGAGCACATGAGGCCTGGATCCAACTGTTGCTACATTGGTTGCTAACATGATCTGATAGTTCAGTTGTGTTGAAAACATGATTGAAAAGCCTGGGAAGATATGGTCTTAAATGTTCTGTGGACTACATTCTGATGCCCTTATAATATTGAGTAACACTTTATCCTGCAATTAGTCCCACTGGTGACTATGAAGCTGCTCAGAGAGTAAGAAACTACTCAATGTAAGTAAGGTATCAGATTCTGGCCCTTTCTGTTTTTGAATATAAATGGTTCCTGGGTTTCCTTAATTGATAACTAGTGGCTTCACTGATGCTTGCTGCCATCTAGCATTTGCATCTCCCAGTGTGCAGAAAAATAGCAACATTTTTGTGTTCCTACTTTATCTCTAAATTAGTACCACAATCACACAATATCATAGCCAGATGTGACAGGTGTGGCCTTTCCCAATTAGGTTGCTTTAGAGCATTCTTTATGCAAAAAAGCAATTGCCTGGTGAACATTTAAACAAACATTCATTTTCTTTGTTCTCTTTCTCCACTTGTTGCAAGTGGTTTCTGTATAAATTTAGCTAGAAGTGCTCATTGTATTTTCGGGGTGTCATTAGTGAACATGGCAGAACTTTTGCTGAATGGACCAGCTTATATAGATGGGAAGTTTCTAGTGGCCTAAGGAATGGAAAATATTTACTGCAGGTAGCACTGCAGTATTTTTAAAATCAAGTACCACTCTCCATTTCAGATTATACATGCTGCAGGTAAAGAAAGTTGTTTTGCTGCTGGAAAGTGCAGGTTTATAAATGCACTTAACTACCCATAACAAAATGTCCTCTTATTTGTGCTTTCAGCAAACATACGCAGTAGAGTAGCTGGATAATAAATAGCATCATTTACTGCCACTCTAGATTTCATCACAATAGTCATGATTGTTACCCTTCTTTCAGTTTATATGAAAACTGTTTCTTGTAATCTCCTGAGTTCAGTTTTCTGTTTAGCTATTACATGTTTACTCATCTTCTGGAGAAGTTTGTATGTCTGGCAGGGGAAGAGTTACTCTAACAATCCTTCTTAACTATTTACCATCATCTATTATTATTATTATTAAGTTATTAATAAGAGGAGCTGCACATTATCTACAATACCCTCCCAGTGTTAGCCCACACAGAACGGGAGTGGTGTAAAAAGAGATGAACGATGCTTAGAACTTATAGTAATGTATATCTTCAAAATATGATTATGTAAATAATCAACAACACTATGAAATACATACTTTTGCACCCATTTTATAGATGGAGAAAGGCAGGCTGATGGGGTTAGAAGACTTTCCCAACACCAGAGGTGTAGTCAGGGTCTTGGTTCCAGGCCTGGGCTGAAATCATGCAGGTTGTTTAGCTTCTCATAGGAAGTGAGATCCTTCAATAAGAATTTCTCCCACCCCATACACCTTGACTCTCAGTTATGCTAAGCCTGTGTACTACTCTGTGGCAGGAGAGGCCAGAAACAGATCCCTGAAAATAACCCCCTGCACAGAGGGCCTCCCAGCAGGTGTAGGACTGGCACCAAGGCTCCAGCACTGCTTCCAGACCCCAGTGGATGAGATTGGAGTGCACTGCACTATGGCTACTATCTGTTTCTCAAGGGGTCGCGGGAAGCAGGCCTTGAATAAGAGTGCCTCTACAGCCTCTTTAACTTTACACCAGGACTGAGCAGGCTCCAGGATGGGGCTTCTGTCCCCAAGCGCAGGACCAGAGTAACTGAAAATCAGGCCTGTTTCTCCAGCTATGGATTGGATTCTCCAGTGAATGCATATTATTCACAGCCACTCCTTACACACACACTCTCTCTCTCTCTCTCTTTACTTGGCTTCTTAATGAAATACAGCCCTCCTCTTCTTCCTTAAGAAATTACACCTATACCAAAAGCCTCCTGTAACAGTCTGATTGTTTGAGGACATGCACCCAAACTAGAGTTGCCAGCTGTCCGGTCAAAAAGGGAACCTGATAGTGCCTGGTCAGCACTGTTGACCAGCCACCTAAAGTCTGGTTACCTGCAGTAACCAGCCTCTGCCACCAGGCGGTGGGAAGAGCAGCAGCTGCTGCTGGAGCTTGGAGGAGCAGTGGAGCACTATTTAGTTCAGAAAGTTATTCCTTTAAAAATGAAGGGGCAGATTCTGCCCCTTTTATCACATTGAATAGTATAGTCCTTTGTTTGCCAGGTATTACTACATTGTGAGTAATGGGGCTCCTGCCACAGGAGGAAGATTAGCTACTTATCTGGCCCCCATCACCACAGAATCGGAGCACCTCACAATCGTTAATGCATTGGAACTTGTTAGGTAGGGAAGTGTTATTATCCCCATTTTACAACATGGGAGGTGAGGCACAGAGAGACTCAGACTGTCCAGGTCACACAGGAAGCAGTGTCAGAGCAGGGAATTGACCATACAGTGCCTAGTCCCAGGCTACCAGTCCACTGTTCCCTCTAAGCTGTGCGTGTGTGCGGACGCACACACAGATCCTAAACCCTGCGCACACGCGCACAAAAATTTGCACAGAAGCACAACAATTTGCACAGAAGACATTTTTTGTGTGAACGGCCTGTCAAAAATTAGAGGGAACATATGCTATCACCCTACACACTGAACCATCCTTCCTCTCAATTTTCTATCTCGTGAGACTGAGTAAAGGGAGGTTTCAGAGTAACAGCCGTGTTAGTCTGTATTCGCAAAAGAAAAGGAGGACTTGTGGCACCTTAGAGACTAACCAATTTATTTGAGCATGAGCTTTCGTGAGCTACAGCTCACTTCATCGGATGCATATCGTGGAAACTGCAGTAGACTTTATATATACACAGAGAATATGAAACAATACCTCCTCCCGCCCCACTGTCCAGCTGGTAATAGCTTATCTAAAGTGATCATCAGATTCTGGCCCAAACCAAGAAGATCTTCTGCCACCTAAAGTATACACAGACGTGAAATGAAATGAGGGGAAACAAATAAGGGTATATTATAGGAAGCACTGCAAATTATGAGATCGTCAAGTGACTTTTGTAGTCCCTGAATGTGTCAGGTGTTCTTAATTAAGGATGATATTTTGATCCCTTTAATCATGTTAAATAATACTTTACCTCTGAAATCAGTGGAACTACTTGTGGCATGAGGTGTACTGTGTGAGCAGAGTCTGGCCGTAAATGTGGATAACCATTTTCATTTTATTGCCCAGTACAAAAAAATCTGTACTACACATACACGCTCTCCAAAGAAGTGTACACAATCACATTCCAACCAACTGTTAGTCTCCTCAAATTAGCTCTTATTTAGAAGTCATGGAAACAAAAATAAAATACATCTGTTGACAAGCCCAAAAATTAGGAGCAGTGTGTAAAAATCCTTTCCCTTGTTTTTCCTTTCACACTGTAAGAGACATGAAGAAAGATGAAAATTCTTTTTAAAATAAATGTTTTTGTAAGGCCGTTGTAGTGGTCATTTTAAAATGTACACATGAAAGAGCCATGAGAAAATTAGTCAAGAGTTCTGACAGTTTATGTTGATAATAACTTGCTCATTTATCATCTCATATCCCAAAAGGACATTCATAGCTCTTTACAGATTACAATACATAGAGTATGGTGGTACCAAGTGATCATTTGGGCTTTTGTTTTAACATGCATCAGTATGAAAACTAAGGCCTAACAGGCAAAGATATGCTCTCATGAACCTGAGCATGGAGCCTGAATTAACATCTCACTACAGCCCTGGAGATCTGAAGCCGATTGATAGGGAGGAGTAAAGAAGCTTGCATAGCCAGAATTTATGCTGCAACTCTTCTCTGTATAAAGAAAGCACTTAATTCTTCAGGATTGTCAATACCACAATTTTCATAAGCATTAGATTCACTATCTTCTTTTTCTTTTTTAAATACTAATCTTGATTAGCACCCTACTTAGTACTCAAGTCACAACACAAGCTGGTAGAAGTAGAAAATAAAAGTTGCTCACCTGCGACAGGAGCAGACATGTCAAACCTGCAAAAAAACATAGAAATTGGGCTTGTTTTTGGCTTAATTGGCTTGTGAGTTACTTGTTAGGTAGTTTTTGGCTTGTAGCTTGTTGCTTAGTTTTTTTGATCAGCTCCCAGCAAGCAGGGACGAGAGTCAGGGGTGCACAGCGGCACAGTCCCAGACTACAGGCTGAGGGGACTGAACAGGACCTTTCTAAATCTGTCAGTCCTATGGCTTACATTGTCAGGTACTGTGATGAGGGTCTGGGTGATAAATCTGGCTGTTTTGCTGAGGCAACAGGGCTGTGGGCACAGGAAGAGGTTGATATACTGCTCTGGAAAGATGAAGGTGGTCTAGAAACCATGTCTCTCTCACGCTGGGAAAATCAGTTATTTTGGCTTCATCTTGCTTTATCTTTCTGTCACGGTGCGGGACTCACCCCTGTGGCGCCTCCTGCTGGTCTCTCAGGGAATTAGCTCTTCCAGCCTCCAGAGCGCCCTCTGCAGGCCAGTGTCCCACTTGCCGCTGGCCCCTGTGTCCCTCCCAGACCCTGGTGCTGCCCTCTGGCAGTACCTCCACAGTCTCTGGGTCTCCCCTCCTCAGAGAACCCCCACCCAGTATCCCCACCTTGCCTCAGTCTTTGGCTACTGCCAGTCACCACTGAGCCCCTGCACACTGGGGCGGATTGCAGTGTATCAGCCAATCATCACAGGCAAGGAGGGTTTGGACCTGCTGCCTCTGCCTACCCGTGAGCTGCCCTGTTGTAACTCCAGTACCCTGTCTTAGGCCATCTGCCAGGCCTGCAGCCTGGGGCTTTTCCAGTCTGGAGCCTCCCAGCTCCTCTGGCCTTCCCCAGCCCTGCTTCACCTCAGTACCCTGGTACACTCCCCCAGCAGCCAGGCCCATCTCCCCCCACAGCTAGAGAAGACTCTGTCTGCTCCTGGCCCACTGCCCTCTTATAAGGGCCAGCTGAGCCCTCATTGGGGTGTGGCCATAGATGAGCCTGCTTCCCCCAAACAGCTTGGGAACTGCTTGCTCCCAGTCACAGCCCTCTCCCAGGGCTGATTTAAGCCCTTCAGGAGTGGGTGACCTCCCCACTACACTTCCTTATTACTCTTTGGATGAGAGGAAATGGGAGAAGGTGAAGAGGAGACCTATTCATCAGTTGAGTAGGAAAGCATCCAGAATGGACTGACTGTCTGCTCCTTCTGTCAAGCACAACTTTGGCCTTCGGGCATTGTGCCTTGTTGCAAACAGATCTATTTCTGGATTACACCACAAGCAAAGATCTCATCCATCCCAGAAGCATTTAGAGACCTTTCATGTAGTTCTCTCCTACCCTGTTGAGTTGATCTGTTAGGGTGTATGTGTAAACATTGTAATGGATGCACCAGTCCCTTAGAGCCACAGCTTCTTTGCACAGCTGAATTGAATGAACTCCTCTTTGCTTGTTCCCATAGCACATTTTTGTCATGTTGTCCGTAATAAGTTTGACTGCCTTGCCTTGCAAATGAGGAAGAAAAGACTTGAGCACCCAGAAAATTGTCCTCAGTTCTAGTATGTTGATATGTGTCTTCTTCACCAAGAGCTTCCAATGTCTGTGAACTTCTAAGTTGTTGAAGTGGGCTCTCCATACCATGCTGGAAGCGCTGGAGGTCACAGTTACTTATGGCACTGGAGGATTGAATGCTACCTTTTTCAGAACAGTGTGATGTGTGTCCAGCATGAGATGGATACAAGTACTTCCCCAGGGAGAGAGCTCTGCAGATAATGTTTTGCTAGCCAGTGCTACAGAACTCTCATCTTGAGTTAAGCATAAAGGATTCTGTATGTAGCTGAGGCCATGAGACCCATCAGTCTGAGGAAGACCATTATTGTCTGGTTGGCATTCTCTGGAAGTTAGTGTATAGCTGACTAAATTCTCAGGAGTCTTTCCTCTGGAATGAAGGTTCTTCCTGCTTGAAAATCCAAAAATGCCACAATGAATGGCACATAGTGTGTAAGTGTGACTTTTTCCAATTTATTCTGAGTCTCAGTTTCTCAAAAAGGGAGCATGTGCATGTCCTTGGACAGGCATTCTTGTGATGTCTTTAGGAGCCAATCATCTAAAATGTATATATACTCGTCTTAGTTGTGTGTCACCACAGATAGGCACTTTGTAAATATGCAAAGGGTGGCAGAAAGGCCAAAGGGAAGGCTTTCTACTGATAATAATCTTCCCCCCTAAAGGAAGCAATGGTATTTGCGATGTGAAGGCCTGACAGTGATGTGGAAATATGCCTCCCATAAATGAAGAGCTCTGAACTGCTCTTTGGTGGATACAGGGGGACTTAAAGATGCTAGGCTCAACATGCAGAATTTGAATTTCCTGATGGAGCAGTTGGCCTTTCTCATATCTAAGGTGGGTCGGAGACCTCTATCCTTCTTCAGAATTAGAAAAATCTGAAATAGATTCCCTTTCCTGTGAATTCCATTGTAACTTCCTGTATATGTCCTTCTTCCAAGAGCAAGTCTCTCTTCTTGGTTGTGATCGGGGTCCCTGAATAGGGAGGGAAGTGCCGGGTTAGTGGAAAGGATGGCGTTGAATTGTGTGAAATAATCCCTTTGTACTGTTTCACTTGTCTGTGGTGATGTATTTCAATAATTAAAGGATTAGCAGTCATGGGAGAATGACCAATTAAGACTGGTCTGCAGCTCTCTAGCCTCACATCAAGCCTGGAGTCTAAGGCCTGGCACAGAAGACAAAGGTGTGTTTTGCTTGCTATATAGGTGGAGCTTGAATGTCTTTCTCCCCTGCTGTTGTTGAGTAGGAAGCTGTTGGTGCTAATAGTGGCACCTGTGTGAAATACGAATATGAGGGCGAAGAAGAGTATTGCTGACTATGACATCTGAAGACGGGAGCTTCAAAACTGCTCCTTGGGGGTTGATAAACCCCTGGCAGCGTAGCTGTTGATCATCTTCTCTAGCACTTCATTCATCCTTGCACTGAAGAAATCATCACCTTCAAATGGAATATTTTCCACATGTGCTCTGGTTTCAGGTGGAAGACCAGAAGATCTAAGCCATGCATGTCTTCTCAGTGTGATGATTGAAGTCAATGCCCTCTGTATCCCCAATGCAGATAGAGGTAAGAAACTGTTTTCAGGCTCTCTGCACAGGTACTACAGCAGAGAATGGTTTGGAAGAGTCATATGAGGGAAGGGATCAGAAGGAGACCCCATTGACCGGAAGGCATGCGGTGCATTGTCCTAGGGATGGTCATTCCATGACCACCACTCCCAAATGGAGGAGATGGGTGATGGTGGTCGGGGACTCCCTCCTAAGGGAAACGGAATCATCCATCTACCATCCAGACTGGGAGACTCGAGAAGAGTGTTGCTTGCCTGGAGCTAGAATTCAGGATGTGACAGAGTGTCTGCCGAGACTGATAAAGCCCTCAGACTACTACACCTTCCTACTTCTCCACGTGGGCACCAAAGATACTGCCAAGAATGACCTTGAGATGGTCACTGCAGACTACATGGCTCTGCGAAGAAGGATAAAGGCGTTTGAGGTGCAAGTCGTATTCTCATCCATCCTCCCTGTTGAAGGAAAAGGCCCAGGTAGGGACCATCAAATTGTGGAGGTAAATGCGTGGTTATGCAGGTGGTGTCGGAGTGAGGGCTTTGAATTCTTCGACCATGGGATATTGTTCCAGGAAGAAGGATTGCTAGGAAGAGATGGGATCCACCTAACTAAGAAAGGGAAGAGCATCTTCCCAGGCAGGCTTGCTAACCTAGTGAGGAGGGCTTTAAACTAGGTTTGCCAGGGGATGGTGACCAAAGCCCAGAGCTAAGTGGGGAACTGGGATACCAGGAGGAAACACAGGGAGGAGGGTGCAATAGGGGAGGCCTCCTGATTCATACTGAGAAAGTAGGGCAATTGGCTAGTTATCTTAAGTGCCTGTACACAAACGCAAGAAGCCTGAGTAACAAGTAAGGAGAACTGGAACTCCTGGCACTGTCAAGGAACTATGATGTGACTGGAATAACAGAGACTTGGTGGGGTAACTCACATGACTGGATCACTGTCATGGATGGGTATAAACTCTTCAGGAAGGACAGGTGAGGGAGAAAAGTTGGAGGAGCTGCACAGTATGTAAGAGAGCAGTATGATTGCTCAGAGCTCCAGTAAGAAACTGGAGAAAAGCCTGTTGAGAGTTTTTGGGTTAAGTTTAGAGGCGAGAGCAACAAGGGTGATGTCGTGGTGGGCATCTGCTCTCGACCCCCAGGATGAGGGATGAGGATGAGGTAAATGAGGCTTTCTTCAGACAACTAACAGAAGTTTCTAGATCACAGGCCCTGGTTCTCATCGGGGACTTCAGTCACCCTGACATCTGCTGGGAGAGCAATACAGCTGTGCACAGACAATCCAGGCAGTTTTTGGAGAGTGTTGGGGGACAACTTCCTGGTGTGAGTGCTGGAGTAACCAACTACAAGTCCTGCTCCTCTTGACCTGCTGCTCAGAAACAAGGAAGAATTGGTAAGGGAAGTAGAAGTGGGTGGCAACCTGGGCAGCAGTGACCATGAGATGGTCGAGTTCAGGATCCTGACAAAAGGAAGAAAGGAGAGGAGCAGAATACAGACCCTGGACTTCAGAAAAGCAGACTGACTCCCTCAGGGATCTGTTGGGCAGGATCCTCTGGGAGGCTAATATGAAGGGGAAAGGAGGCCAGGAGAGCTGGCTGTATCTTACAGAAGCCTTATTGAGGGCACAGGAACAGATCATCCCAATGTGCAGAAAGAATAGTAAATATTGCAGACGACCAGCTTGGCTTAACAGAGATATCTTTGGTGAGCTTAAACACAAAAAGGAAGCTTACAAGAAGTGGAAACTTGGACAGATGACTAGGGAGAAGTATAAAAATATTGCTCAAGCATGAAGGGTGTAATCAGGAAGGCCAAAGCACAATTGGAGTTGCAGCTAGCAAGGGATGTGAAGGGTAACAAGAAGGGTTTCTACAGCAATGTCAGCAACAACAAGAAGGTCAGGGAAAGTGTGGGCCCGTTACTGAATGCAGGAGGCAACCTAGTGACAGATGATGTGGAAAAAGCTGGAGTACTCAATGCCTTTTTTGCCTCGGTCTTCACAGACAAGGTCAGCTCCCAGACTGCTGCACTGGTCAGCACAGTACAGGGAGGAGATGAGCAGCCCTAAGTGGTGTAAGAACAGGTTAAGGACTAATTAGAAAAGCTGGACATGCACAAGTCCATGGGTCCAGATCCTGGATGGTGCTGAGCATTCTGGTCCTGATCCAGCAAAACACTTAAACATATTCTCAACTTTAAGCACGCAAGTATTCACACTGGTTTGTAAAAATCAAACTCTGTGTGTGTGGAATGCCACTCAAGTTAATGGGAGTTCCACATACATAGGAATGGGAAGTTGGACCTTCAGTTTGTCCATGCTTCATAGTTCTCTCACATACCCAAAGAAAATTACTAACCCCAATGTTTCCACATGTACTCTGGTGATAAATTCAAAAGGAGGAAACTGATAAATTCAAAAGGAGGAAGGCCAAATTTTGCCTCTATCTGAACTTGAGAAAATCGCGCTGACTTCATGGGGTTGCATGGATGAAACTGAGGTGCAAGAGCAGAATGTGTCTCTCAAGAGTTAAAGGCAAATTAAAGGAAAGCATAGCACCAGAGGAAAACCTCCATAATGCTTCAAGAATTTCAGAACAACTTAATCTTGAGATAAAAACAAACAAATCTCATTTTTAAAAAAATACTAAAAATAAAACTTAAAAGTTTTCAGTGTTGTTGTATCCATATTGATTCCAGCATATTCGAGAGACAAGGTGGCTGAGGTAATATCTTTTATTGGACCAATTTCTGTTGGTGAGAGAGACAAACTTTTGAGCTACACAGAGCTCCTTCAAGAAGCCTTCTTCTGGAAGAAGAGCTCTGTGTAGCTCAAAAGCTTGTCTCTCTCACCAACAGAAATTGGTCCAATAAAAGACATAACGTCAGCCACCTTGTCTCTCTAATAAAACGTAATGAATGTTTTTGCTGTTGTGATGCAGTGTTGTGTCCACTAGATGGACCTCAATTTTATAAAGTGAAATGGGTTTTCCTCTGTATTCAGTTCTTATGTTCATATGTTTCTACAGTAATCATACGCAGCGTTCTTTCTTTTGTGAGTAAGGGTAATACTGCTTGCATTGTGACCTGTATATATTAAAACAATTTTCTGATTACATCTTTTTACATACCTGTTTTGCAATTGTCTTTATATTAGATAAAGCAAGTACTGATTGTGAGCATTCCTCTCAGGTTACCCAGAGATCACAATACAAAAATTGTCAGATGCTTTCCCTAACTCTGATAAACCTATTATATGAAAGCAGTACTGCCAACGTCGAGTGATCAGTCATGAGTTAGCCATCCCAAAAAAATCATGAGATTTAAAACTTAATACGTTTGGGGGTTCTTATTTGCCTTCCGGCTTTTGAGTCTTTGGGGTACACTCTGGTAATGTTTTCAAGTGTTTCACTGTAACCATGAGGTTTAGAAATTTGCCTTTTTTCAAAAAATGAAAGCTGAGATGCTCACATAATTCACTCCAGGAGCTAGAGCTTTGAGGAGAACATCAAATATTGCAAGACTTGCAATAAAAACAAAAATTGTGAGAGCTGGCAACACTGGAGAGGCAGACTGTTTCCAAGCCATTTGTTTGTTTCACTTACTTACACACACACACACACTCTCACTTAGAATCCCACATGGCTTAGCTTGCTGACATATAAAAATAAATGTAAAAAAACCTAAGAAATTGGATATGGAGGCCAAATTTTGTACAGTCTACAATATAAACACAAGTTCTTCTGGATCTCAGCAGGCCTGGGTTTCAAAAGGACAGATTAACAAAGGATGTTTTACCTGTGGGAATCCAGAATGCATGCATTCCTTTTGGAAGCGCTTTGCAACAGCAGCATAGAAACATAGTTCAGACTCTAGGCAGTTATGCAGCAGCCTGCAAAAAAGCACCCAGGATCTAGGATCTTGCAGCCCTTTACTTATGTCAGTAGATTGTGATCCACCAAAGTCAATGGAACTTAATTAATAGTTGGAGGAGAAATTCCATATTGTGAGGGGGGAGAAAAGCAACATTTCTCTGGCAGCTTTTCTTTTCTTAAAGAGCAATCCAAGTGAGGTGGATCAGTGGGCAGAGTGCAACAGGGTCTATGGGATAAATGCAGTTTATCACATGGCACTACAGTCTCCACACATGGAACCAGATCCTTAGCTTGGGTAAATCAGCACATTTCCATTGATTTCAATGATTTGTGCAGATTTATACCAAGGGAAGTTCTAGTAGGCTGCATGTGTGTGCATTTAATATGCACAAAGTTAAACTGAAGAGGGCAACATTTATTTTAAAAGATCCCAGCCTTTTATACACAGATCTGTTTTCTGTTCTTGGATAGTTTTTCAGGAATTTGGCTGGGACACGGAGGCTTTCTTTCAAAATTCATTTGTACAGCTTATACCTTGCAGAGCCAAATAGAGCATATGTAAATTCATTTCTCTATATCACTGCAGTACAGATCTCTGCCTAATTCAACAAGCTCCTTATAAACAAGGGATATTGAAAAATTTAATTCACCTTTAAACTGCAAAAGTTTAATAAAAAACAGACCTAAATTAGACCTAGATTACTGGCACCAACCCCATGAAGCCAAATTAACTTTTTATGCATCTACCAGGTATCTTACCCTCCCTATATCCTTAACTTTGAACATTTTTATTTTAAATATATATAATTAATTCTTAATATCATTATTCTAAGCAAATCTGTCAGTTCAGGTCAGCCAGGAATAGCTTTTTTTGCAAATTATTCAATTATTGAGCTCACTCCTTTAACTTCATCAGATAATCATCTTCCTTATACAGGGGTAGTTTGAAGTACTTCACGGAACAGGAGTAGAGGAATTGGATATTCCAAGTCTGCAAGTCTAGAGCCACAAAGATTTGGGACCATTAGTCCCAGTTATAATGTTGCCAAAGCTCATGATTTTACCTTGAGGTCTGGGATATTTGGTGTTTTTCTTAAATCCCCTGCTCATAGAGGAAGATGATTAAGCGAGAATCTCAGCGGTCATTAAAAAAAAAAAGTTTTTAGCCATCATGGTTGTGGAGAAACATTTGAAAACATAACGCAAGTGCACCCCAAAGACTCAAACCCCAGAAGGTGAATAAAAAAGTAAAAGCTATTTGGACTCCCCCACACCTCAGATAATTTTGAGTTTTTGGTGAAAAATCAAAATCCAACATATTTTGATTTGGAAATGCCACTGTGCTGCCTTATGGGAAGTGTAGTTCAGTTTCCTCATGCTCCCATTCTAGCCTGACCTATAAGGTGTAGTACAGTTAGGCATCACTGTTTCCCTGCTTGGTGGGGGGAGGCAGTGCATCATAGGAGATAACATCTAACCAGGGAGCCCAGCCCATAGAGGCGAGTAAGGACATGAGACAGCCAAACTACAACTCCCAAAATTTCTGTGGAAAGTAGATACTTTTTGCAAAAAGTTTTGTTTAGTTGAAAACCCAATTTTCTGTCAAACAGCTTCAATGGAACATTTTCTATCAGCCCTAATAAAGAGCACCCAAAGCATATTATTTTTGCCAAATCTCATGATTTTGGAGGCCATGGCTCATGATTTTTGAGCACGGTGTTGGCAATACTTCAGATAGGATGTGTGGGTGCTTAGTCATGAGAGACCACAGTGCCACAAAAACTGGTCACCATACATCTAGAATCTTTGATTAACAAAATCCTAAAGGATGCATCTTCTAGAAAGCAGAAAACCCTCATGATTAAATGAAACTACTTAGATTTGGAAGCTACTTTGCGTGTTCTTCATTTCCAATTAAAAACCTAAAGCCAATATTCCCTCACAAATCATTTACAGTAAAAATTGGGCTTATGTGAAAACATTAATATAGCCTTAAATTTTCATTGACATTGTTCTTTAATATAAGACACAAGATCATAGAATCATAGAATATCAGGGTTGGAAGGGACCTCAGGAGGTCATCTAGTCCAACCCCCTGCTCAAAGCAGGACCAATCCCCAATTAAATCATCCCAGCCAGGATGTCTAGCCTGACCTTTGTCAAGCCTGACCTTAAAAACTTCTAAGGAAGGAGATTCTACCACCTCCCTAGGTAATGCATTCCAGTGTTTCACCACCCTCCTAGTGAAAAAGTTTTTCCTAATATCCAACCTAAACCTCCCCCACTGCAACTTGAGACCATTGTTCCTTGTCCTGTCCTCTTCTATCACTGAGAATAGTCTAGAACCATCCTCTCTGGAACCACCTCTCAGGTAGTTGAAAGCAGCTATCAAATCCCCCCTCATTCTTCTCTTCTGCAGACTAAACAATCCCAGTTCCCTCAGCCTCTCCTCATAAGTCATGTGTTCCAGACCCCTAATCATTTTTGTTGCCCTTCGCTGGACTCTTTCCAATTTATCCACATCCTTCTTGTAGTGTGGGGCCGAAAACTGGACACAGTACTCCAGATGAGGCCTCACCAATGTCGAATAGAGGGGGACGATCACGTCCCTCGATCTGCTTGCTATGCCCCTACTTATACATCCCAAAATGCCATTGGCCTTCTTGGCAACAAGGGCACACTGCTGACTCATATCCAGCTTCTCGTCCACTGTCACCCCTAGGTCCTTTTCCGCAGAACTGCTGCCTAGCCATTCGGTCCCTAGTCTGTAGCTGTGCATTGGGTTCTTCCGTCCTAAGTGCAGGACCCTGCACTTATCCTTATTGAACCTCATCAGATTTCTTTTGGCCCAATCCTCCAATTTGTCTAGGTCCCTCTGTATCCTATCCCTGCCCTCCAGCGTATCTACCACTCCTCCCAGTTTAGTATCATCCGCAAATTTGCTGAGAGTGCAATCCACACCATCCTCCAGATCATTTATGAAGATATTGAACAAAACCGGCCTGAGGACCGACCCTTGGGGCACTCCACTTGACACCGGCTGCCAACTAGACATGGAGCCATTGATCACTACCCGTTGAGCCCGACAATCTAGCCAACTTTCTATCCACCTTATAGTGCATCTTATAAGATCTTATAAGATGTTCTGTGACAAAGGTAAAGTCTGCATCTAAGTTCCAGCTATCATTATGAAGGCAACAAGAGGTTTAGCTCTTTAGACAGTGTCTTGGAAGCAGTCATATAATGCTGGTGAACAATTATTTTGCTTGCGTATTTCAATATTTCATCCTTAGAAGCATTTTTATCAGCACTTGAAACACGTACTACTTGTTCCTGAATACTGAGTTTATGGAATACATTGTCTACATTCTAATACTGGGCATTTTATTAGTAGCGTAAGCTATATTGCTTGTATAAAGTGACCGTTGTCCCCTTACTAACATTCAGTGGGGGTGTTTTGGTTGGCTAACTCCCAGTACCAAAAGGGTAAGGGTCGATGGGAAATCAGGACCTGAGACTGACAGTCCCCAGGGGCAATGAGGAGAGGCCAATGCTCCAGCTCAGCCTGATTGAGGGGGCGGGCAAGCTAATCAGGGAGTCAGGAGGCCAGGGGGTCCTGTCCTCCGTGTGAGCTGGAATTGCCTGGGTCAGACAGAGTGGGGCCGAGCTAAGGAGAGAGCAGGGGCCCGAGCTGAGCTGGGGAGCAGAGCCGTGCCAGCCAGAGGGGCCAGAAAAGCAGCACAGGAAGCAGTTCAGAGCTGGGAGCAGAGTTACAGAAGCAGACCACAGAGCAGACCTGTCCTGGGGGAGAGCTGCAGCAACCAGAGCCAGAGACACAGCCCAGGGAGAGCAGAACCTGTGCTGGGAGCAGAGCTGCAGCCACAGAGCCAGGTGTGGTGAGCAGCTAGGGCCAGCCAAGAGGGCATCCTGGGCAAAGGGCCCAGCACAGAAAGACACACCCAGCCAAGGGTCCTTGCAGGCCCGACTGGGAGAGGGATCTTAACCTGACGGGGAGCTGATGCTGGGAAGAAGGGTCCCACCACCCAAAGCCCAGAGGTGTGTGGCCACCACCACAGCAAGTGTCCAGCCCTCAGCATCCCTGCAGCACAGCCAGGGCCTGAGAAGAAGGCCTGGGACCTACAAGAAACAGACAGTGAACTGCCCTGATGTACTGGAGACACTGTTTGTAATGTTCCCTGCCACAGAGCAGAATGAAGTGTTTTCCTTTAACCTTTCCCATTTTTCCTTATTCTTTTTTTAAATTAATTGTTGATTAAACAACTTGTATTTGCTTTAAATTGTATGTAATGATCAGTGGATCAGGGAAGTGCCCAGAGCAGAGAGAGTACCCCGGAGTGGGGACACCCTAGCCCCTGACCTAGGTGACCACAGCAGGGTTGGTGGTCGAGCCCCAGCTTTGTTGGGGTTACGAGGACTGCCAGACAGGAGAGTGGAAGGGGAGTCCTCAAGGGCAGGGAGGCCTCTGGGTAAAGAAAGTGGGAGTGAGGACTCAGATCCTTTTGCTAGCCCACCTCACCGGGGTAGTGCAGAATCCAGGAAAGTTCCCCCCAATAGCAGGACCATTCCCCCGCTTACACTTGCAATTTAATAGTGGTCTTTACTTTCAACCTATGATGCTGAATGTAGACATCTGCTAGAAACTGGGGGCTGTGACAATGTTAAAGTCTTTGTCATCTCATATTCCAAACAATCTTACAGGGGAAAATTGAATGAAATAAAAGTAATGTGAATTTTTTTCTTCATAAAGGAAAGGTTATGATGCTCATTTTAACCCACCTCGAAGGCTTTGATAAATTATAGCCTCTCTCATTTTCATTATATATTAACAACTGGGCTGAAATTTCTATTTGAGATTCCTAAGCAAAACAAAGTTAAAAACTGGCACTTTGTAACTTTTTGTATGTTCCAAGTTTCTGTTTGCAACAAAACTGCAGGAGACCAGTCAACTTATTTGTATGAGAGTGACTACACAAGTGAAAACATGCAATGTCAGTATTGCCGGGACTATGACAATGATTGTGGTAAATATCTAGTATACCCTGTGTGAACAAGATGTTTTCAGAAATCTAAGCAGACAAACTAACCTGAATGCTGATGCAGTTTATGAGTGTTGTGCCTTTTTCCAGAGAAACTGCACACCTGAATGAGTATTAAACAATACAAGCCTGGTCTACAGACAGATTTGCACCATTTTAATGAAAAGTGTGATTTTAAACTGATTTAGTTCAATTGATGCAACTTTGTAAGCAAACCACATGCTTACATGCTTATGTAGTTGTAAAACTTTATATTAGTTTAGCTTGCCCTGTATAGATACAGGGTGCAAGCTAAACACTTTTACGTCAATATAAATATCCCCATAGAGGGCTGCCTTGTTTTATCTTAAATCATTGACTTCCAATACTGTCCATCTCATCTGGAGGGTAGTGAAGCACTGGAACGGGTTACCTAGGGAGGTGGTGGAATCTCCGTCCTTAAAGGTTTTTAAGGTCAGGCTTGACAAAGCCCTGGCTGGGGTGATTTTGTTGGGGATTGATCCTGCTTTGAGCAGGGGGTTGGATTAGATGACCTGAGGTCCCTTCCAACCCTGATATTCTATAATTCATATTCTATGATCTCTAATCTTTTTCTTCTCTCAGTTCTAATCTCTCAATAGACACCATGCTTCTAATTACATGTAGATAACGGCTCTTAACATGCCTGGCAATCTCTTTTGGACCCAGGTCCATTGCAGTATTCAAATCTCATGCTCCCCAATGCATTTCTTTGTGCAGAGGTATACAATGTATTTTGGAGACATGAAACTTCAGACACCATAGCCACAGCTACCAAAGATGCCTCTTGTGTCAGAAATATTAAAGATATAAAAAATAAGAGAACATTACAGACCAAATTTTCAAATGGGTCTCCACTCTTTGCTTGCAAGTTTTCACTTGTCTTCTCAGAATTGAGATTTTGCGACCACAACTGGTAAAATATGCAGATTGTGTAGTCTAGTCAACCACCTCATTTGCAAACTTAATGCAGTTGGTGAGAGATTCTTACATGTGTAAATACTTGGAGGTGCACATTTAGAGGCCTTTTAAAAAAACTGGAACCAGTTTGGACTAGTTAAATAAATAATCATGTGTAGTGGTTTACTTTATAAAGTAATCCCTCTACTGATGGAAGATTTCCCTTAAAAAGAAAAACCTCTCATTTGTTATGCTATTTTGTAAGATTTTGATATAGAAAATAATTAACATGCTTATTATTGTGTTCCATTATTATCATGAACAATACAGCATACATAATACAAAAGCAACTCTTCTTCAGCATACATAATGAAGAAATGTTTTATGTGATATGTGAAAAAAGTACAGTTTACAACATGATGTTTGAAAGAATGCAAGCATCTAACAGAAAGACAAGAAGGGTATGGTGGCTGAGTAGTTGCTACACAGATGACCTCATTGGAGAAGGTTTTATCCCTATAGGACAAAGGTAGTTTTCTATAAAAACAACAAGGAGTCCGATGGCATCTTAAAGACTAACAGATTTATTTGAGCATAAGCTTTCAGTTTTGAGCATAAGCTTTAAGCATAAGCTTCAGATGCATGAAGTGAAAGTTACAGATGTAGACATAAATATACTGACACGTGAAGAGAAGGGAATTACTGCACAAGTGGAGAACCAGTGTTGACAGGGCCAATTCGATCAGGATGGATGTAGTCCACTCCCAACAATAGATGAGGAGGTGTCAATTCCAGGAGAGGCAAAGCTGCTTCTGTAATGAGCCAGCCACTCCCAGTCCTATCCAAGGCAAATTAATGGTGTTAAATTTGCAAATGAATGTTAGTTCTGCTGTTTCTCTTTGAAGTCTGTTTCTGCAGTTTTTTTTGTTCAAGTATAGCTACTTTTAAATCTGTTATAGAATGTCCAGGAAGATTGAAGTGTAGTTTTCTATGTGTGCATAACATAATTGGGCCATGAAGATCAGATACAGTGCCATGAAGTCAGCAGGGCTAGGATTTTCCCCCTAATGTCTACAAACTGAGTTTTCCCCTCCTATGGGTGGACATGTAGTAGTTCATGGCAGTTTGTAAAGGCCATGCACTAATATTCTGATTGATGAGTCATAGTTTAGTAAAAAGAACGAGGAGTACTTGTGGCACTTTGGAGACTAACAAATTTGTTTAAGCATAAGCTTTCGTGGGCTAAAACCCACTTCATCGGATGCATGCAGTGGAAAATACAGCAGGAAGATAGATAGATAGATATAGATATACACACAGAGAACATGAAAAAATGTGTGTTGCCATGCCCACTATAACGAGACTGATCAGTTAAGGTGAGTTATTATCAGCAGGAGAAAAAAATCCTGCTGATAATAGCTCATCTTAACTGATCACTCTCGTTATAGTGGGTATGGCAGCACCCATTTCTTCATGTTCCCTGTGTATATATATATATATCTTCCTACTGTATTTTCCACTGCATGCATCCGATGAAGTGGGTTTTAGCCCACGAAAGCTTATGCCCAAATAAATGTGTTAGTGTCTAAAGTGCCACAAGTCCTCCTTGTTCTTTTTGCTGATATAGACTAACACGGCTGCTACTATGAAACCTGTCATAGTTTAGTGTGTTCCTTTCTTTGGTTTCAACAGACCCCACCTGGAGCCTTTCCTCAGGCAAAGATTTCCTGCTCGCTTCAAAGAGTCTTGCTGCTTAAAAGCCTGCAGAATCAGGCCCAGAATATGTTTAATAGTCTGTGTCACACCACTTTATTACCTCCCTTGGCTTTCACCTTCCTGAATCGGGGGCATTATTTTAAAAAAAGGATTGTTTTGTAAATCTAGCCCAATATGGAAGGGGGAAATAACAGTTTGATTAGCGTAGATACATAATTGCCTCAGAAGCTGTCATTTAAATGAAGTGTTTCTATCTCTAATGGAAATAAAACTGTAATTCCTTTTTAATATTTCACTCTGGCAATATAATTTAAAGGATATGAATACTGATTGCTAAATTGTATACATTCACATCAGCACATAATGTCTCTGCTCTGTTTATAGAACACTAAATCATTCTGTGAATATATGAAAAATAAGCATCCTGTCACTGTCCACAGGATAATCAAAACCCTCATTAATGAGCCTCTTCTCATGTCAAGCCTTATTCAGTAAGTCCTAGTAAGAGTTTTTATACATTTTATAGTGCTTCAGCAGAGACTAATTCGTCATCAGCAACATGCAGTTCTTGTCTGCAGAAGCTGTTATTTAAGGAGACAAATGCTGTCTTCTATAAAATGCCTTTATTTTAGTGCAACAGACATGGGACACGTTTTCCAGCAAAATGCAATAGCCAGCTGGGCAGGGAGAACCATTTCACTGATTGTGGAAACTGGTTATCTGGCCTTGATTCCCCTCACCGCAGTCCACTGCCAGAAAAGTAGGCAGTGACCTCTCTTCCTTGTTAGGGTCACTATTTGAGCTGGGAGGATTTGTGAAAAGTGATTTCATGTAGGGTTGAATACAGACAAAGGACAGACAGAGGGCTTTGGAAGGGAAAGCAAGTGATTTAAAAGTGGCGTATTGTAGTTTAGCTTAAACTGACTCCTAATCAAACCCAGATAAGCCACTCTTCAACCAAAGCCAGAGCATCGACACAGCCCTTTGCAGTTGGTTTAATAGAATCACACTTTTAGATAAATCAGAGCAACTTTCTTCTGTTGGCAAGGACTAAGATTTAAAGATTAGCCCACTGAGTGAACTCAGGAAAACTGTAAATCCAGACTACGGTAGGAATATATTCCAAACATGCCTACTGGGAAGCCCGAATGGAAAAATCCTTTATCTGGCAGTATGCTAGGATAGCTAAAGATGCAGAACTAATTGGGAAATCACTGACAGCTTGGAGCAGTCAAAACCTTGTTCTATATTCTTTTTTGACTATGCTTATCATAAATAGTGTACATACACTCAGCATATCATGCATTTGTGTGGAACAGCAAGTATCCTTTTAAATCACTGCAGACTAGGTTACATGTAGGTAATGGAATTTTCTTTCTTACAGATATTCATCTTTCCTCCACTGAAAACTTTCCATCTATTAGAGACCAGAAGATGCTAATGACAGAGTATAGTAAGCTAGTAGCACAGAAAGAAAATGTCAAACTCATCAGTTCTGGAGGGGCGGGGGAGAGAAAAAAGCAAGCAAACAAAAACACTACACAGCATTAAAAAAAAAAAAAGCACTAAAGCAAAGATGATCACAAATTGGCACATTAGGTTTGTCACTCAGCAACCTACCTGTGGTACAGTTAAAATAAAAACATGCATTAGGGATAGAGAAGAATATTAGATTCACCTCTCTACCTACAAAAAGATGAGTTAAAAGCTGATGGTGGGTGAGTACTGTTACCAAAGTAAGCACTTCACTGTATATGTAGACATTTCAGTCCTTTGTTGCAGGCTCTTTATTATAGAGCATACTGAAAACTTAGAGCAGCTTTTCTGAAGGATCTGAAATGATGCTGTATTACTCTGACATCTGGGGTTTTCAGTTGCTGCCCTTTCTGAACTGGTTATGGAACATCTTAAATCCAGACAAGATAAGATTCTGTGTTTAGCTATTTTAAAAAAAAAATCTCTATTCTATTACTCAGGATTCCTTAGATAGGTCCTGATGCAGAAAGGTACGTAGACTCAATGGACTGACTCACACACTTGAAGTTAAGCACATACATAAGGACTTGCTGAATCAGGGCCTTAATTATTACAAGGGTCAGCTCTGCCCAAGTCTTGCAGTGGGATCCATACAAGCAGACCTTTTGTGCCCACCTGGAACCCCTGTAACTTCAGACATGGTCTGCCCACACATCTTACTGCATGATGAGAGCCCTAATCCACACTATCATCTTTTTTTTATAATTGGGCCAGATAGCAGCTCCTTACTGATTATGTTGCTTACATTTACTAACAAAGCTGCATGAATAGTTCATAACAAAGAATTATCAAATTTTGCTTCTTTTTCTTCACAGCTTGTGAGCAGATGCAAAGTTTTTGAATTTGCTGTTCAAAATTATCCTGAATTTCTTTGCCAAGTTTTCACCCCATAGGAAAAACTTGCAACAGTTCATTGCATATACTTGAACTTCAAAATTCATGCTGCAGTGGTTTATTCCATAGTCACATGGTAGTGTTTCAGTTGCCTGATTGGATGGCTTGTGTAACTACTCACCATAACAAGAACTTTACATGTTACAGCTGGAAATACACTATTCAAAATTTGCTTTCAGCAAATATTCAATATTAAAGTTTGTTTTTCATCAGTATTACAGCTTGTAAACTTCTAGTGCTCAAATATTCACAGAAATTGAATATTAAATAGACACAAACATGGTGAAATCAAAATTCAGTTTCAAGTTTGAACAAAAGTTCGTAGAAAAAAAAACTCTTTCCACTATCAACTCAAATATTACTAATTTGTGTAAAAACCTTGATTAAATTTGGTTTTAGCTGTGTGACTACATGTGTAGAAAAATTTTACATCCATCCAAACTTTTCTCTTTTAACTGGATTTCAGTAGAATACTTTAAGGTTTGTTAGAACATGGCTGCTGTTCTTTAGCCTGAAGGACACTGTGTTTTGCATCTGCAGGAGTTGCAAGTATCTTGGTTTAAGCATCTTGGGGAATTTCTTAGGTATTGGACTAAGTCACAGAATTCCCCAGAGTGGTGTTTGTATAACTATAGCAAGTTGTAGGACATTCTTCCTATTTGTTGTTAATAAATTTAGTTCAGGACACTGGGCATGTCTGTGTCTGTGTGTCACTTTGTTGTTGCAAATCTTAAAGACACCACAAAGCTATGGTGAGGAAAGGGAGAATGTGTATTCACTAGGAAGAACGGCCAGGTGTGGACTTAAAACATAAGCACACTTTTGTTGCAAAATTAGAAGTTACAAGCACAATTCCAATATATGTGTGGGTACTCTACAAAATACCAAAATGATTTATGAAATAGACTTCCAACTCATTTATTTTGATAGGCTGGATTTTATTCTGATCTCACACCTATGTACTTAAGGACTAATTCCATTTAAAACTCAATGGAATTACACTAATGTAAATCTCCTATGAGATCAGAACCGGGCACTTCTCACCTCGGTATCAAAGCACTCACTCAGTATGTTATGAAACAAAACGAGGTTTTAAAATGATATTCAGGACGGTTTCCAGTATATAAAGTATTCTATTATGGAGATAATCATTAATAAAAGCCATTAAGGGGTTATGGGTTTTGTTGGTTTCTTTTTTTAGTCCAAGCTAATAAGAGAAAACAAAAAAAGTGGATTCTTGTGTAATGTGATGAGTGTACAGGGTACTGTGTTTTTATTACATAAGCACAAATGACTTTAAAAAATGGCAATTAGGAAGTAATGAGAGGAATAGGAACTGACAGAAGTCAGGTGACTGAATACTTACTAACTTGGAATATATACCTGTTTTAATGTCTGCTTTGCTTCAATCTTCATTAAAAAGATAATTTGTGACCAGACACTTAATACAATTAATATTAACAATGAGACAGAAGGAACACAAGCCAAAATAGGGAAAAAACAGATTAAAGAATATTTACATAAATTAGATGTGTTTAAGTCAGCATGCCCTGATGAAATGCCTCCTAGGCCACTGAAGCAATCTCAGAACCATGTGTGACTATCTTTAAGGACTTATGGAGGACAGGTACTCCTGGGGGAATTCTGCAGTACTGTGTGTGCGCATAATTAACGAGCTGTGCATATTTTTAATTTTTTGCGCAAAAAAGCTTCTGCCAAAATGTTGCTGCTGTTCTGCCTTTTGCCTACCGGAGGGCACTGTGGCCCTAGAACAGTAGCTGCTCTAATCAGAAAATAACTTCTGCAGTTCTCCTTTTGCCCACCAGAGGGTGCTGTGGCAATAGAACACAGCAGCAGCTCCCAGCCAGCTAGGGAAGAGAAAGAGCCTGCTTTCTTTGCAGTGCCTGTTAGGCCCGGTCAGGAGACAGGGTCTGTGGGGAGACAGACAGTATGGAGTGATGGCGGGAGGAATCAGACAGGGGCTCATAAGGGCTAGTGTTGGAGGACAGACTGGGGCAAGGGCTGAATGGGAGTGGAGGTGCAAGAACACTGGGACAGGAGATGGCTGAGTGGGGGCACAGAGACACATGAGGACAGAGGGTGGGTGTAGGGACACATGGGGTTGGGGCAAATGGGTGTCTGAGTGGGGGTGGAGGGACACATGTAGACAGGGGATGCAAGGACACATGGGGATGCAGGAACACATGGGGACAAGCGCAGATGTGCTTGACTGAATGGGAGAAGCTAGGAGTCAGCCAGGGTCTGCATAGGGGAGCTCCCTAACAATCCCTTCCCACCCATCCCCAAAAAACCTGTTCCATACTTTTCCCACCCATGCCCAACAACCCTCCAAGTTCACACCCAAGCTCCTTCCCAGCAATTTACTTCCCTCTCCCTCAGCTCCTCCATTACTCCTGACTTCTCCAAGACTTTGCACTGCTTCTGAGGGGTGTGGGAAATATGGTTCTGTATTGTAGTTTAAATGAATTATTACTCAGAGTTCTGTATTAATATGCCGAGTAAGGAATCTATTTGTCAAAAAACATTTCCTGAATCTTTTTTGTTGTCTGGATTGTTACAGACATACTTTCTGACAGGTATTTTGAAATAAATGACCAAAAATATTTGAAATTAGTGTGATTATATTGTTTTATTTTGACAAATAAAATATGCAGAATTTAGCAGAATTTGAAACTATTGTGTGCAGAATTTTTTAATTTTTTGGTGCATGAGTAAGGACAGGAGTAAGGAGAGGGGAGGTTCCAGGAGTAAGGACAGGGGAGGTCCCAGAGGATGGGAGAAGGGCAAACATTATGCCTGTCTTTAAAAAGGAGAACAAAGAGGACCTGGGGAACTATAGACCAATCAGCCTAACTTTGATACCTGGAAAAATACTAGAACAAATTATTGAAAAATCAATTTGTAAGCACCTAGAGGATAATAGGGTTATAAGTAATAGACAACATGGATTTGTCAAGAACAAATCATGCCAAACCAGCGTTACTGACATAGTAGATGGGGGAGGGAGCAGAAGGTATAGATATGATATATTTTGAATTTAGTAAGGCTTTTGACACCATCCCACATGACAATCTCATAACCAAACTAGGGAAATGTAGTCTAGATTAAATGACTACAGGTGGGTGCAAAACTGGCTTAAAGGCTCTACTCAGAGAGTAGTTATCAATGGTTTGCTGTCAAATTGGGTTGGGGAGGTGTATCCAGTGGGGTCCAACAGGGATCAGTGCTTCCTTCCACCCTAGAGTTTAAGGTAATCCAAATCTTTGTGTGTGATTATCTGGTCTTCCTCCATATTGGCAATATCTCCCAAGTTAGTGTCATCAGCAAATTTTATTAGCACACACCCACTTTTTGTGCCAAGGTTAGTAATAAAAATGTTAAATAAGATTGGTCCCAAGACTGCTCCCTGAGAAACTCCACTAATAACCTCCCTCCTGCCTGACAGCTCACCTTTCAGTATTACCCGTTGTAGTTTCCCCAGTAACCAGTTCTTTATCCACTTTTCAATTCTCATATTAATCTCCAATTTAACTAATAATTTCCCATATGGAACTGTATCAAATGCCTTACTGAAATCCAGGTAGATTTGACAAACTGCACTTCCTTTGTCTAAAAAAATCAATTATCATCTCAAAGAAGGAGATCAGGTTGGTCTGGCGTGATCTACCTTTTGTAAAACCATGTTGTATTTGTTTCAAGACCTTGCATGCAATTAAGGTCAAACTAACAGGCTTCTAGTTTTCTGGATCACCTTTCTTCCCCTTTCTTAAAAATAGGAACTATATTAGCAATTCGCCAATCATAGGGTACGACCCCTGAGTTTACAGATTCATTAAAAATCCATACAATTAGACCTGCAATTTCATGCGCCAATTCCTTTAATATTCTTGGATGAAGATTATCCAGGCCCATGTCCCATTAAACCATATGAATCTGACTTCCACCTCAAATGCGGTCATTTCTAATTCCATATCCTCATTCCCATTAGCCACCCTGCCACTATCCCAAGCTCTTCATTACTTTTATTAAAAATTGGGGCAAAGTATTTGTTTAGGTATTGGGGCATGCCTAGATTATCTTTAATCTCCACTCCATTCTCAGCGCTTAGCAGTCCCACTTCTTTCTTTGTTTTCTTTTTATTTATATGGCTATAGAACCTTTTATTATTGGTTTTAATTTTCTTTGCAAGGTCCAACTCTACTTGGATTTTGGCGATTCTCATTTTATCCCTACACTTTCTAAACCCCAAGAGGTAGCTTTCCTTGCCAATCTTTCCCATCATTCATTCCCTAGGCCTTCTGCTTTTTCTTAGTAACATGTCCGAGATGCTTACTCATCCAGCTTGGTCTGCAATCCTTCCCTATAATTTTTCCCTTTGCTTGGGATACAGGCTTCAGATAGCTTCTGCAACTTTGACTTTAAGTAACTCCAAGCCTCCTCCACATTCAGACACTTGAGTTCTTCACTCCAGTCCACTTCCCTAACTAATTCCATTTATTTTTTAAAATGTGCCTTTTTCAAATCAAGGACCATAATTGCAGATCTATTTTTGTTTATTCTTCCATTTAGTTTCAACTGAATTAGCTAAAAAGCACTCGAACCAAGCTTGTCCCCTACAACCAGTTCTTCTATGGGGTCCCCACTACTCGCCAATTCCAAATCTAAAATGACATCACCGCTTGTTGGTTCTGCAACTATGTGGTGAAGAAATCTGTCATCTTTCACATCCAGGAAAGAGAGAAACCTTGTTTATTTATGCTGGAGGTAACATTTCCGGTCTTTGTAGCACAAGTTTTGTGTCCATCTAGCAGTGCTATTGTTGTATTAACTAATGCATTCAATTTTTTTTTTATTTTATGATTCTCTTTTTATACTTTGCCAGTAAAGTGCTTTATTTCAACTACATGAAAATGGATTGAGACACCTTGAAGAGAAAGAACATGAATTCTGATCATGAAAGAAGCTGGTTTATGAGTATTGTAATAGGGGGCTCAGAGGCCCAGGTGGGCAGTAGAGGGCCTTTGTCAGGGCAGCAGAGAGCCTTTGTCAGGGCAGCAGAGGTGCCTGCTTCTGAATTTAATCTTTGGCTTTCCACCTGCATCAGGGCCTTAGCCCTTAAGAGGGTGTGGTAGAGGGATCTGGGCCCTCCCTCTCCACTGGGTCCCAGCCCAGGACCCTGTGTGTAGTTACACTAGCAAGATCCTCCCTGCAGCAAGTCAAAGTTTGCTTCCCTGGACTACTTCCTACCAATAGGTCCCTTCAGTATGGGGTGTGGCTCCTACAGTCCAAACAGAGAGTCTCTCTACAACAGCAAAAGAAGAGTCCAAAGGAGCAGGTCTCTGCAAGTTCTCAAAGGGAGTGGTGGTTAGAGAAGGCACTGCCTGCAGGCCTTACCCACTCTATGCTCCCCTCTCTGGCTTCTTGGAGGTATCCTTTCTCCTGCAGCATGTCCACCACCCTTTACCTGAGCTTCTGAGCACCTTTTAACCTGCTACTGCAGCCGGCAGTCCCAGAGGGGCTGGGCTGCCTGGGCTCTGTATTGCCTTTTAACCCCTTCAGGCCCAGTTTTGGGTTTGTATATGCCATCAGAAGTATCATCAACATGAGCACTCAGCCAGAAGCAAAAGGAATCATGGTGAAAGAAAGCTCTCTGAAGGATTCCAAGCAAGGTTACAGAGACCAAGGGTAATCTTGACAATTGCTATCTGGAAGTAATATCAATCCCTAGTGAGATAGTGGTATAAATATTAAGAAAGAAAAAGTACCTAGAGGATGATATAAACATGATCATTAAGCAGCATGGATTTATATCAAGGAAATCATGTCAGGGAAACTCATTAGATTTTTAATCAAATTACAAAATTAACTAGTGGGTTGAGAGTACAGCAGATGTACAGCGTTTAAGACTGTGACTCACAAAATATTACTTGAAAAATGATTTCAAGTTAATGTGCATTGTCAGGGTAGAGGGGAGTTTATAAATAAAATGATTGGCTCGGTTATGAGCACTGTTAAATAGATTAAAAACTGACTGAAGTGCCATGAAGGAGAATAAGAAGCAATATATTAAATTGGAAGCTATCCTATGGGGATTGTGCACTAAAGCCTGATCTTGTTTAATTTGTTTGTTAGTGATCTAGAGCAGTGGTCCCCAAACTTGTTCTGCCGCTTGTGCAGGGAAACCCCTGGCAGGCCAGGCCTGTTTGTTTACCTGCTGCATCTGCAGGTTCGGCCGACCGCGGCTCCCAGTGGCCATGATTCGCTGCTCCAGGCCAATGGGAGCTGCTGGAAGTGGCAGCTAGTGAGTCCCTTGGAAAACACTGTCTGGTGGGGTCTCTCAATTCTGGTGGTGCAGAGCCAGATGGAAAAAGCTGATTTGAATACTGTTAAAGACTGGGTGGCTCAAGTGATCACTTTTGAGATAGGAGGAGCCTTTCACTTCTGGGTCAGCAGTTCAAATGCAGGCCATGCAAGTAGTGACTGAAAGAGGTTACCACCTGACAGCTCTTTAGTGCAACTATATGAAATAAACTTTTCTCTTTTCCGTGGTTAGGTGTCTCCATTATAAAAGTCACCATAATTGGTTGTCTCAGTAGAGAGGCTAGGAATTGAGTGTGCAGAGAGGCAACCATTATTAGCATAGAGGCAGTTCTCTCAGAACAGGAGTGACAAGTACATTAGAAGGACAGTATAGGAAAATGCATGCTGTCATTACCTGCTCTGTGACTAAAGAAGATGTCATGTGTTAGGGCAGTTGACACAGCACTTTCACAAGTGTTAAAACTCAAAACACACAAAAGTTATTTTTATGTATACATTATATAGCAAGAAAATATTGTGTTGGGAAACTGAAAGTTTTCAGTAGCTTTTTCCAGAATGAATTGGGTTTTATGAGATTGGATGCTATTTTGAAAATGTAGCCATTATTTTGTAAAGTCTCCCACAGATTCCTTTGGACACTGTGCTAAGTAATGATTGTTTTTCCATTGTGCAGTGTTTCCCAACACTAGTGATCCCTTATCTGAAGAAAAACATTTTCACAGCCCCTTTACATTTATTATGAAAGAGTAAAAACGTATCAGTGATAAAATGTTTGTGTGTGTGATTTGAGAGGTTGATAGAGAATACTTGACCTTGAAGGGTAAGGGGCGGGGAAGGGGGAGGAGTGATATTTGGTTTGCTTTAGATACCGATAAAATTTCCAGTGCCTCACCACACCCCTCACCCATGCCCTGGGAGTCACACACTGATTGAGAAATACTGCCCCCATGTAGTAGGAGAGCAGCTGGTTGGTTCTAAAACCTTTGGGTGTTCAATAGCGTAGGACATAGAACAAACATAATAGTGTCTTACAGAGCAAAAACTGTTTGAAAAGTATTTTGTTGCACCAGGGGAAGGTGAGAGCTGGGCTTCCATCCCTTTCATCTTATTTCCGAGGTGAGACTTACTATGGAAGGAAATGGACAGACAAAGCTCTCGACGGGACAAGAAAGAAATAGATGTCTTTCTACTTTTGTGAATTACACTTTACAGTTGCAAAAAGAAAAGGAGTACTTGTGGCACCTTAGAGACTAACCAATTTATTTGAGCATAAGCTTTCGTGAGCTACAGCTCACTTCATCGGGTGCATATTGTGGAAAGTGTAGATCTTTTTATACACACAAAGCATGAAAAAATACCTTTGTGTATTTTCATGCTTTGTGTGTATAAAAAGATCTTCTACACTTTCCACAGTATGCATCTGATGAAGTGAGCTGTAGCTCACGAAAGCTTATGCTCAAATAAATTGGTTAGTCTCTAAGGTGCCACAAGTACTCCTTTTCTTTTTGTGAATACAGACTAACACGGCTGTTACTCTGAAACCTGTCAGTTGCAAAAAGGTATCTGTTTATGGCAAAACTAAGTAAAAGTACATCATCGAAAAACTAGCCTTGGAGGATACATTTTAAAAAATAGCCACTTTAAACAATCAGAGTACAAAACCTCAAGATTGTCTGCTCTGTATATGTAAAAAAAAAAAAAGACTATTCTACTCACAAGTAAAACTAAATTCTCTGTACTCATTCCATTTCCAATAATTTCTCCTTGGTTAGTGAAAGGGACTATACACAAAGACAAAGCGGAGAAAAAAATTCCCCCTGCCAAATCTTTCTGTCACTTATCACAATAGTAGCTGAAACACTTTCAGCCAAGAGTGGTTTTTAAGTTGATCCTTTCTCTTTAAAAATGAAGAGCACAGCTGACATGGAGACAAACATCAGCCTACAATGTTATGAACAGCATGAGCCTGCACCACTTCTCGCAAGTGGAGAATCCCAGGGCATGTCTGCTCTACAAAATTACCTCAACCTAAGGTACGTCAGTGCACAGCTAGCTACTGCCATAATTAAATCGCTTTTGCATGTCCACACTACACTCTTTGTGTCGGCAGTGCACGTCCTCACCAGAAGTGCTTATACCGATTGTACTGCCCGTGTGGGCACTGTGGGATGGCTTCTGAAAGGCAGTAACAGTATATGTAAGTGACACAGTGTCTACACGGGCACTGTGTCAACCTAACTACATAGCCATTGATTCTACACCTCTCATAGAGGTGGAGTTATTATGTCAGCGTAGCTGGGCAGTTACTTGGGTGGAAGCGAAATTTTAGTGTTGATACTTAAATAGGTTGATGTGAGCCACCTTGCGTCAACCTAACTCTGTAGTGTAGACCAGGCCCCAGATTGAAACTCATGTCAACCTGACTCAGAATGTGGTTTTTATCTATCTATGTTACCTCTTCACTATCTTCAATCCTTACAATACCCCTCTGAGGTAGTGAAGTGCTATTATCCCCATTTTACAGATGGGGAACTGAGGTACTGAGAAATAAGGGGTTTATCAAGGTGAACAGTTAGTGCATGGCAGTTCCCTAGTGCACATTGACCTACTCTTGTTTCAGTGTGGAATAAATCAAAGCACACTAGGGAACTTATAGTGCACAGTAGCAGGGTAGATGGACAGTTAGTGCACAGCATGGTAGTGTGCTGTAGGCTGACACCCCAGCTTGCCACACATTAAGGCCATGTCTACTCTGCCCCACTGTTCAGACTACAGAGCTGTGAATAAAAGCATGCACTAAAGTGCTGAGCTGTAACTCTACCGAGTGTATGCTGTGTGTGCGAACTAAAAGGTTCCTAGTTCACATTAATATAATCCTTGTCAAACAGGACTGCACTAATATGAACTAGGAACCTTTTAGTTCATGCCTGCAGTGTTGACACAGGAGTTACAGCTCAGCACTTTAGCGTGCACTGCTATTCACATCTCTGGAGTCCGAATTGCAGGGCAGTGTAGACAAGCCCTTTGTTTCTGGGTGGACAAGCCCAAAGAGACTTGCCCAAGGTCACAAAGGAAGTCTGTGGTGCAGCAAAGACTTGAATCTAGGTCTTCTGAGTCCTAGGCTAGCCCCCTATGCTCTGACCATCAGGGAGAATCTGTGCTCTTCCTTTCCCACCCTAATTTGTTCTGTGTCCTTTCCCAAAATAGTAAAAAGAACAGGAGTACTTGTGGCACCTTAGAGAGTAACCAATTTATTTGAGCATAAGCTTTCGTGAGCTACAGCTCACTTCATCGGATGCATCATGAAAGCTTATGCTCAAATAAATTGGTTAGTCTCTAAGGTGCCACAAGTACTCCTTTTCTTTTTGCGAATACAGACTAACACGGCTGCTACTCTGAAACCAAAATAGTAAATGTATCTTCCAATGTTAGTGTCAAGGTTCCTCCCGCACTCTGAAATCTAGGGTACAGATGTGGGGACCTGCATGAAAAACCTCCTAAGCTTATCTTTACCAGCTTAGGTCAAAACTTCCCCAAGGTACAAAATATTCCACCCGTCGTCCTTGGATTGGCCGCTACCACCACCAAACTAATACTGGTTACTGGGGAAGAGCTGTTTGGACGCATCTTTCCCCCCAAAATACTTCCCAAAACCTTGCACCCCACTTCCTGGACAAGGTTTGGTAAAAAGCCTCACCAATTTGCCTAGGTGACTACAGACCCAGACCCTTGGATCTTAAGAACAATCCTCCCAACACTTGCACCCCCCCTTTCCTGGGAAATGTTGGATAAAAAGCCTCACCAGTTTGCATAGGTGACCACAGACCCAAACCCTTGGATCTGAGAACAATGAAAAAGATTCAGTTTCTTACAAGAAGACTTTTAATAAAAATAGAAATAAAGAAATCCCCCCTGTAAAATCAGGATGGTAGATATCTTACAGGGTAATTAGATTCAAAAACATAGAGAACCCCTCTAGGCAAAACCTTAAGTTACAAAAAAGATACACAGACAGAAATAGTTATTCTATTCAGCACAATTCTTTTCTCAGCCATTTAAAGAAATCATAATCTAACACATACCTAGCTAGATTACTTACTAAAAGTTCTAAGACTCCATTCTTGGTCTATCCCCAGCAGAAACCAGCATATAGACAGACACACACCCTTTGTTTCTCTCCCTCTTCCCAGCTTTTGAAAGTATCTTGTCTCCTCATTGGTCATTTTGGTCAGGTGCCAGCGAGGTTACCTTTAGCTTCTTAACCCTTTACAGGTGAGAGGAGCTTTCCCCTGGCCAGGAGGGATTTCAAAGGGGTTTACCCTTCCCTTTATATTTATGACAGTTAGCTTTCTTTATTCAACTGTGTTTGGCTGTTTGGAG
The DNA here is from genome assembly GCF_965140285.1 of Lepidochelys kempii. NCBI lineage: Eukaryota > Metazoa > Chordata > Testudines > Cheloniidae > Lepidochelys > Lepidochelys kempii. The sequence goes on from NC_136380.1 coordinate 185,168,260, forward strand.
TACTTTAATTGTATTTTATTGCCACAGGCTTTCTAATACCATGAAAATGTTTTCTTTGGGAGCAGAGTTTGGGCAGGCCTGCCTGAAGTAAGAAGTGACACCCTGAGTAATTGCATAGCTTGGAGAGCTGATATCTGAGCATATGGCTGACAATTTCCCAACCACATTTGAGAACCTCATAATTTATGTGGCTAGTATAAAGATAATATAAAAACCTCCAAATGGCTCTGATGCATATAAGTATTTCTGAAGTTGATCAGTTACCGTACAATGTTCCCCATTTAACATTCCAGTGGGCAATTTGTAGCAGACTAAACAGCTTATAATGTAAATGAGTTAGACATTTAAATGTGGTGCAACACAGAAAGTGCTTCATGTGATCAATGTCACTAAAAATATTCTTACTAAGAACTCTTTGAAGAGTGTCATTGTCCTATCAGTGGGAGCACACTCAGCCGCAGATGAATTGTCATAGTTCTAAAGAAAGGGATGGGAAACAAACACTGAGGTGGGGGGATAGTTGTTGAGTATTTTGGGGGTGGTGCCCAGGGGGAGAATGGGCTTTTAAAGACTGACAAACTGAATCAAAGGCTAAAGAAGATGATGACTAAACATTGAAAGATAAGTTATTGTTAGGGAGTCAGTCAGGAGTTAAACAGAAATACTTGCTTGAAACTAATTTGTAGTAGATTTGGGGGACTGGAATATATCAGTTAAGTTGTTTACTCCCTCTCCTCAGATATGCCAAAAGTAGGGACATTTTATTATGAAAGCAACAGAGTGAGCATACTCCAGATTCTCTCCACTTAGCCTCTGGCTGCTGGTTTGTGAGTGGGTGATTGGAGAGGTGAAATCCACCTCTTCCCCAGTAGCTGTTATTCCAGCTCTTTGCATGAAGTACTGGAGCCACTGATTCATGCAAGTGCAGGTTTATAGTCCCTCTCAAGTCGCCCAGACACGATCAATTTGGTCTATGCCTGGCCAGCAAAGAAACCCTTCCTGGAGTATGTGGGCAGGGATCCCTGAGTGGCTTCTCAGAAGGCAAGCCCTGCTCTGCTCCTGTGCAGGGTTGAGGTAGTGAGGGGGGCTTTGCACCATCCTTCTACACTAGAATTGAATTTCACCCCTGATTATTTAACAAGCTGAAGCAATTTCAGGTAGTATTGTAAAGTGAAAATTCACCAGCAGCAACATATGTCATCCCATGTGGGTTAGGCCAAGTAAGAATACATAAGAATCAGAGCTGGACCAAGGCAACCTAGGCTCTAGGCACACCCATGTCATGGCCATGCACCTCCCTGAGGGGGCAGCTGACTTCAAAATTAAGCAGAGATTTAAGTTCACCTTTCTTTGAGCTATATTTCAGGTTGCCTATAGACTCAGAAGGGCATCACTGACTCTTGGGTCACATTTTCAAACTTTCCTTTTCATCCACGAGTGCTAGAAATAAGTTTCAAGCAAAGATTCTGATATCACATGACTCAATGAGCTGGGGCCCTCGGTACAGCCCTATAATGTCTCTGCCTTAATCTGGCTTTGATGATTACAAAAAGAATACTTCCTTCAGAGGCAGGAAAGCAACATTCATCTATATTGTGGGCTGGAAGCATCACCTGCAAGCAAGATCATACTATGAAAAACATATGCCAGATTGAATGGTAGTATTACTATTCTGAAATGTTGCACAAGTGCTGTGGTAAGGTTTCCTGTGAGGCAATCATATCTTTCACCACCTCTCTAGCTTAGCACTTTGAGCCTATAAAGCCACTGTTAATTCATGGAATATAGCTACTCTCCTCACTGAAAGCCATCTCATTTGCTGACTAGATTTATGGGATACTTAAAAGGTCAAGCACTGAAGTCTTAGTGTTGCTGTTCCGTAAGCTAGGAACTGCACTATTTAGTGAGGATTCTGCCAATATGTACTTCAGTATTTTTCTTCCCCTCATCTTATTCAAGACATTTTTAGGGGGCCAGATTCTCAACTGGTGTAAATCAACATAGCTTCATTGAAGTCAGACTATACCTGTTTATACCATTTGAAGTCAAAATTCACTCCTTGTTATGTTACCACGTGTTGTTATGAAGAAAATCCAGCTGCCAAGAACAATGAATTATGTCTGCATGAGAGGAATGAGCAGCAGGAGCAGATGAACCCCTAAGCAACAAAAGAATGTATTTTCATGGAAATGGCCCTAGTAATTAAAAACAAGAGGGGAGAAACACAGAAGATGACATATCAGCAGAACTGTTTAGAAATAGGTTATTTTTCTGTTTCCACAAAGTACCAGCACTCTAAAAAAATTAATCCGTTTAGTTAATTGTTTTAGAGGGTTATGTGAATTCGTGCATATAATCATTTGATAGATATATCTGACCTCAAGTTACCTGAATTATTTCATGAGAAATAATTGTGCTAAAAGAATGGCCAGGTTAACCCCAAGAAGTCATGGAATGCCAGAGTTAAATCTTCCTGTGCATTCTCTTACATACAGTCTGTGATCACCTACTGAAATACAATATCATTCCATTTTTTCCCGTATATCCTTGGATTCCAAAGTAGCATTTTACACTACTGTGCTATTCTCCATGTACGGCTGACAATCCATGAATGCCATTTACAAACAAGATGCACAGCAAATGAGGGGAAAGCTCCTGTGGATAACTACTTTCTTCAATAAACTTTTTACAAAATTCCCTTGCAGACTTGTTTTTAAATGACTTCTGTTTTATTCTGCTTAGAGGTTTGTAATGTGAAAAGTAGTCCCAGCTAGTATTGATTGTGTGAACTATTTCATAGCAATTAACACTTCCTTTCTGATTCTGAACTATTTCAGTATATCTTTCACGGATTATAAATCATAATTATTAGTAAGCAGGTGTAGTAGCTATATTGTACATTTTTCTTCTGCTTTTGCAACTTGTTGTGGTAGTTATTCTGTATGAAAAATGTATATAGCCATCCCAGGGGGAAATGGATTAGAAGGAAGAGAACAAGTGATGCAGTAAAAGGTACATGGTAATTATTTTTCACATGGCAGGAGTTTCCCAGATGCTTTTCATTCATACATTTATAAGTGAAATGGTGATATTTGAAGAATTAATGTCTGAAAATTATGGGCCCAATTCTGCAGATGCAAAAGGACAAAATACCACTGAGGCCTCTGGAGCTGCACCCATTTACACCAAAAGGGAATGAGACTGACCCATTTATGTATTCATTACAGTCCATGTATCACAATTGTTTGTTACCTAGGAGATTACATTTCTTTTGAAGTGTTTGAACCAATAAGTACAATTAAATACAAACACACACTTCCAAAGATGTTTCTCCTTGTCATCTATGGATTGGTTAGAATAGTTGTCTGCGGGTGGCAGATAGTTTGCTGCCTTGTAAGGCGGACTGTGGGAGTGCTCTGCTGCTGACACATCTCCAGCCACCTGTTATAAATCAAGTTAGATTAATTCTAAATAGTTAAAATATTGGAATAAAAGGGAGAGATGGATCTCTTTGACGTGAAGCAGACAAGAAGTGATAACTTCTGTATTAATGAATACAGTTATCAGTTATCTTTGCAACAGTGGTGTCATAACCCAATTTCTTAGCCTATAGGCACAGTGGGCTATTTCCACAAAGGGTTTTACGCACCTAATTGCCACTTTAGGCATCTAATTCAAAAATGTCTCATCCTCAAAACCCCTGTTCTGCTGCTGCCTGAACTGGCAAGTGCTTAAATTACCTCGTGAGCTTGCACAAAGCTGTCTCGGTCCTGACACACAGCTCACGTCTAAGTCACTGGGCTAGAGAGAATGATTCTATAGGCCAGTGGTTAAGCCACTCATCTGGGAAGGCCAGGTTCCAGTTACTGCTTCAATGAATATTTAGGTATTTAATGCAAAGTGGAACAACTTCACACAAACTGGAACCGCTTCCACAGGTGAGATTACCCCAGAATACCCTATAGGTTAGTGAGCTCATGTGGGACATTGGAGACCTGGGTTCAAGTAGCTGCACCACATCAAGCACAGTGGGGATTTGAATTTGGGTGTCCTGTATCCTGGGTGAATGCTCTAACCACTACGCTACAGTGTATAAATGGGGCACTTCCGTTTCATTGTTTGTGAGATAAGGCTGACCTGGCTTAAACCTCTACCTCCAGGAGAAGATTCAAAGCTGTGAATCCTAACCAGAGTCACATCCCATTTGGTGCCCACCTCCCTTTGGCATTTCCTATTGGGTATTTTATGCAGCTCCCTGCTCAGCGTGCTGGCTTTTATTAATCCCATTCTTAGACACCAGATTCACCCCATGTATTGTACAGGAAACCTGGGCACCTAACTCAAGGCTCTGGATTCCACTAGGGCACCTAAAAGTTAGACATTACAACACTGAGTCTAAATCCCCTTTATGGATCTAGCCCTGATAATCTATCAGAATAGCCACAAAGATTGTAAAATAATACACAAACTGCCTGATCTTTTATCTTTAATATCTGTATGCAATAGGTAAATGAAATGTACTATAAAAGGCATGAATATCAGATATCTACCCAGATGCATTTTACAATATTAGAAGTATAGAAAATAAGGAAGACGTTTGTTTAAAAGTAAAATATTGAATTCAGAAAATTATTTTATTTACAGCTTTTTCTGGTGACTAAGAAATTAGTAATTAAGAACAAGCTTCACAAAGCATTGGGGAATCTGACTTTCAGAACTTTCCTAACAGCGAATATTGTTTTCCAAATAGGAAAATGCCCCTGGGGTTTAGACAACTGTTCTCTCCCCATGTAGAATAGGTACCTTTCTGTTGTGTATAAAAACACACAAAAAGCACATCTCACCTGCTGTTATGATTACTACTAAATACTTTTGCACTTATTGCCAGGGAAGTAAAGTGCCATAAATGCAGGGATTAAAACATTCACAATAAAACTGTTAATCAAAAAGCTAAATAAAATTAGTTTGTTTTACTATGTGGCCCTGAAGTTCACTAGTCTTTGGCTATGACTCTGGCCCTCAACTGAGTAAGCCCTGCTGCCAAAAATGGTGAATGAGAGTCTGATCTTACAGACACTATAGTAAATCTGGAGTAATTTCACTGAAATCAAAGGAGATGCTCTGTATTTATGTTAGCATAACTGAGAGCAGAATTTGCAGGGAAGGCACTTAGGCTATGTCTACACAGCAATGTAAGCCTAGGCTTAGTGGGACTTGAGTCAGATGAACTGTGTCAGGGAACCCAGGGCTTGAGCATCAACACTGCATTTTAATCCTAGGTTAAGAATATTCTGACCCATGCTCGAACCTAGGGCTCCGGCGTCCACACTGCAGTGCTCAGACTCAAGTCAAAGTAACCATATCCTAAAGTGCCTAGCCCCGCCCCTTCGACTCTAGCCCTAGGAATGTGGTGCATTGTGGGAAAACTCTACTGCCCACCCTGTTTCCTAACTGTGGTGATGCTACTGATGGGACTCGGGTGCCCATAAGGAGCACATGAGTACATAAACCGCACAGTTAGCCCATCTGATGGCCGTCTCAGCAGAATGACTGCATTTTGAGAAGGCTTCATACTGAACTACCATCTAATCTCAGAACTGGGCTCTCCACCTCTAGGCTGAGTCACATTAGCAGGGAAAAGCTATGGAAATGCAATGGCAAAGATTCCCATCGACTTCAAATGTGATTTGGATAAAACCCTTGAAGAGTTAATTCTGCAGGTTTCACTATACCCAGAAGTACTGCTGATTGTGTCACACCTGGGTTATTACACACTGAGGATATATTTATTACTCAGTTTTCCATCTAAAATTTAGTTTACCTGAATGTTCCATGAATGTAAAGGGTTATTTTAACTATATAAGTCTGTGTTTTCTTCCTTTAGTTCTAGGAATTACACTATCTACATAAAGCTATGCACATTTTTAAATTCTCACAGTTGCCATGAATACAATGGTACCAAAAATTACCAAAGCTTTTGGTGAGAAGTCCTGATTTTCATAAGGCCCCAAAGCACTCTGCTTGCTTTTTCAGCCTTGTGCAGCCCATGTTATGAGGTACCCATGACAGAGTCCAAACAATGAAATGTCAAATGGTACGTCTAAACTTGGAGCTGGAGGTGTAAGATCCATCTCAAGGAGGCACACCCATGCTAGCTTGATCAGAGCTAGAGTACTAAAATAGAAGTGAAGCCATAGTGCCATGAGTGGTGGCCTGAGCACAGTCCCATTCAAGACCACAGGTATGTACTCAAGGTGGCTAGCCCCTCCTGCTGCTCACACTGCCACAGCTACACTTCTATTTTTGGCATGCTAGCTCGTTGAGAGCTAGCACAGGTATGTCTTCTCCCAGCTCAAAGCATAGACATGCCCATAGAGGAGCAAAATTCTATTCCCATTTACAACAGTGTATGTCCAGGATGTCTCCAATGAAGTTACCCTGGATTTATATAGGTGTAACAGAGGGCAAAATTCTGGCCACAGACCTTTTAAGGAGAGTCTCAGGGGTACAGAGCTACCTGGTTTAAAGCACAGTTATTCCTAGTACTCTTTCAACTTCTGGCAATATCAACAACAGTTCCTTGACATGTGCAATTTAAGAAATAAGCTATCTACATAAAAAAGGATCATATTTTCCCCCCAACTTCCTCAGGTGCTCAGATTACAATGGTACCAGATATGCTCCCTGTTTCATGGGAGATCTGGTTTCCATGGTGAGCAAACTACCTTCATCTGCTGTTTTGCAGGCCACACCATGTACACCACCCCCTCCTTGGCATGCCAAAGGCGTGGTTGAATACTGATTCATATACACACAGTTTATTCATATTTTTAAATTAAACAATCTGGGGGCTAACGGGATGCAAAGCTCAACCTCCCACCTCAGATATGTATTGCTGATAATCCCCTTGAATGAAACAAACAAATGCAGTAAATACCAACCATGTGTCAGGAAGTTACTTCGTGTAACCCTGGCACATTGTAGGCAGCTAAATGAAAAGCAGAGGTTTTCAAGGCTGGTAAATGGGAACTTACGTTGGTGCTTGGTTGCTTTTTTAAAAAAAACAACAGGAAAATGACGAAAGCAGAGACACAGGTGCCTGGTACCATTTGATAAAATTATGCTTTTTCTGTCATCTTGATTAATAGCAATGAGTCACAGTGAAGTTACAGAATATATGGACATTTGGTTGTGTGGGCCCCATTCAACTGTATTCTGGGCAGCAAAAATGGCTGAGTAGTGGTATCCATATGGTAGTCAGCTTGATACGCCTAGTAAAAAGGTAATGGCATTGGCAATAGGGACAGGGGAAGAGGCATATGTTGGTATAATTATTTCAGATCATGCATGCAATAGAAGTGTCCAGTTACCAGCATTCTGGTTATTTACATAGGAGAGAATAACTCTCAGTAGTTCTGGTGGATTTACAATGAATTATGCCCAATACCAGAATAATCTGTTCGTAACTGTTGCTGAGTCAGGTTTGGAGTGGGAGATGAAAAATTATGGGATAATTGACAGTGTATGAAAGAAAATTAGCAGATAATTATCTAGGCTAACCCTTACCAAGATGATTTTTGAATAAAAGAATAAATGGACACAAATCAGACGTTGAGAATTATAACGTTCCAAAACCAGTCGGAGAACACTTCAGTCTCTCTGGTCACTCGATTACAGACCTAAAAGTGGCAATTCTTCAACAAAAAAACTTCAAAAACAGACTCCAATGAGAGACGGCTGAATTGGAATTAATTTGCAAACTGGATACAATTAACTTAGGCTTGAATAAAGACTGGGAGTGGATGGGTCATTACACAAAGTAAAACTATTTCCCTGTGTTTATTCTCCCCCGCACCCCCAGCTGTTCCTCAGACGTTCTTGTCAACTGCTGGAAATGGCCCACCTTGATTATCACTACAAAAGTTTTCCCACCCCCGCCACTCTCCTACTGGTAATAACTCACCTTACCTGATCACTCTCGTTACAGTTTGCATGGTAATACCCATTGTTTCATGTTCTCTGTGTATATACATCTCCCCACTGTATTTTCCATTGCATGTATCCGATGAAGTGAGCTGTAGCTCACGAAAGCTTATGCTCAAATAAATTTGTTAGTCTCTAAGGTGCCACAAGTACTCCTTTTCTTTTTAAGATATAGACTGTACTTCCTCCTATCCAATCCTTCAGTCCTGATTCTGTTTATGGATTTCTCACTTCTCCTACAATTAATAGTCTTCTTAGTCTCAGTATTATACATTAAGAATCTGTGCTTACCCCAACCAACCTCCCTCGCATTTTTTTCAGTACATACTTTTGCACCTGCAACTAGTTTCAGGCACAACTTGTCTATTTAGATGTATCTGATTTGCAGTTACAATCAAGGACTTAAACATCTAGCTAACCAGGTTTTAGAAATCTGGCCCTAAATATTTGCTAGCATTGTCATTATCCTATAGATAGCTTCTGGGTGTGCCAGGTCTGACCAAGTGGTCCCTTGATGAAATTCTGTTGAAAACAGCAGTAGGAAGTTGCAAGAGGCACCATGTTTAAAAGTTTCTGTTGTCAAAAGATGTATTCTTTTTTGAAAAAGTCAATGGGACTCATGAATAAGGATGTGTAGGATTGGACTGTTAATTCTGAGATTAAATATCACACAAGATACAGGTATGGAAAGTGTAAAAAAAATTGTTTAACAAAATTATGATTTTAAAGCTAATTTTAGATTAACAGCTCCAGCAAAATGGTGGTGGGGGTGGAGGATTAAGAATTAGTAGTTTGAGTCAGTTTCTCAAAGACAATCATTGAGATCAAAGAAGTGATCCAATTGTTCCTGTGAATACCTCTCCCCCACGTTTCCCAACTGCTACCGTTAGGATTAAGTTGGCTGCATACTTCTTTATTCTCAGTGGAGCTACTTTAGAAATAAATTGTGATTTACAGCCACAACACTGCAAGAATGGAGCCACATCCCCTTAGCAGTGATTCTGTAGCCACTGTGTAGTTACCCTGCCATCTTCAAAGAGAATTCTGCTTCCTCCCTGCCCTCTTTGCAGAGAATGATGCTGGCTGCAGCCATAGCCACACAGTATCTTCTCTAATTATGACTGTGACCAACCACTGGTGAGCACAAAGGAGGCACGAGACTGTCCCCTTAAACTCTTTTGCCCCACTTCATATCAGTGCAAGGATTGGCCACAATCTGTCCTTCAGTATAACAATGTCTACTAGACTTCCACTTAGATTGGATGAGTTCTTATTTTAATAGGTGTTATTTAGCATCATTTCATTATCAGCAGTGGGCAAACCTCAGAAGATTTGGAAGTTCAGTTAATCTGAAACTCCCAAGAAGTCTGAATATTTCTTTGAACTTTGAGACATCCTCCATTTTTTTACTCTTCTAGACTCCACAGAGATGTCCACATAAAGCCTGTTAAAGAGATGACCATCAGTTCCATGAACTCTTCATAGAATCATAGAATATCAGGGTTGAAAGGGACCTCAGGAGGTCATCTAGTCCAACCCTCCGCTCAAAGCAGGACCAATCCCCAACTAAATCATCCCAGCGAGGGCTTTGTCAAGCCTGACCTTAAAAACCTCAAAGGAAGGAGATTCCATCGCCTCCCTAGATAACGCATTCCAGTGCTTCACCACCCTCCTAGTGAAATAGTGTTTCCTAATATCCAACTTAAACCTCCCCTGCTGCAACTTGAGACCATTACTTCTTGTTCTGTCATCTGCTACCACTGAGAACAGTCTAGAACCATCCTCCTTGGAACCCATCTTCAGATAGCTGAAAGCAGCTATCAAATCCCCCCTCATTCTTCTCTTCTGCAGACTAAATAATCCCAGTTCCCTCAGCCTCTCCTCATAAGTCGTGCTCCAGCCCCCTAATCATTTATGTGGTTTTCTGCTGGACTCTTTCCAATTTTTCCACATCCTTCTTGTAGTGTGAGGCCCAAAACTGGACCTAGTACTCCAGATGAGGCCTCACCAATGCCGAATAGAGGGGAATGATCACGTCCCTTGATCTGCTGGCAATGCTCCTACTTATACAGCCCAAAATGCCATTAGCCTTCTTGGCAACAAGGGCACACTGTTGACTCATATCCAGCTTCTTGTCCACTGTAACCCCTAGGTCCTTTTCTGCAGAACTGCTGCCTAGCCATTCGGTCCCTAGTCTGTAGCAGTGCATGGGATTCTTCCATTCTAAGTGCAGGACTCTGCACTTGTCCTTGTTGAACCTCATCAGATTTCTTTTGATTAGATTCCTCTAATTTGTCTAGGTCCCTCTGTATCCTATCCTTACCCTCCAGCATATCTATCACTCCTCCCAATTTAGTGTCATCTGCAAATTTGCAGTCCATGCCATCCTCCAGATCATTAATGAAGATATTTAGCAAAACTGGCCACAGGACTGACCCTTGGGGCACTCTGCTTGATACTGGCTGCCAACTAGACATGGAGCCATTGATCACTACCCGTTGAGCATGATGATCTAGCCAGCTTTCTATTCACCTTATCGTCCATTCATCCAGCCCATACTTCTTTAATTTGCTGGCAAGAATACTGTGGGAGACAGTATCAAAAGCTTTGCTAAAATCAAGGAATAACATGTCCACTGCTTTTCCCTCACCCACAGAGCCAGTTGTCTTATCCTAGAAGGCAATTAGGTTAGTCAGGCATGACTTGCCCTTGGTGAATCCATGCTGACTGTTCCTTATCACTTCCCTCTCCTCTAAATGCTTCAAAATTGTTTCCTTGAGGACCTGCTCCATGTTTTTTCCAGGGATTGAGGTGAGGCTGACTCGCCTGTAGTTCCCCGGATCCTCCTTCTTCCCTTTTTTAAGGATGGGCACTACATTAGCCATTTTCCAGTCATCCGGGACCTCCCCTGATCGCCATGATTTTTCAAAGATAACGGCCAATGGCTCTGCAATCATATCTGCCAACTCCTTTAGCACCCTCGAATGCAGTGCATCCGGCCCCATGGACTTGTGCTCGTCCAGCTTTTCTAAATACTCCCGAACCACTTCTTTCTCCACAGAGGGCTGGTCACTTCCTCCCCATGCTGTGCTGCCCAGTGCAGTAGTCTGGGAGCTGACCTTGTTTGTGAAGACAGAGGCAAAAAAAGCATTGAGTACATTAGCTTTTTCCACATCCTCTGTCACTAGGTTGCCTCCCTCATTCAGAGAGGGTCCCACACTTTCCTTGACTTTCCTCTTGTTGCTAACATACCTGTAGAAACCCTTCTTGTTACTCCTAACATCCCTTGCTAGCTGCAACTCCAAGTGTGATTTGGCCTTCCTGATTTCGCTTCTGCATGCCTGAGCAATATTTTTATACTCCTCCCTGGTCATTTGTCCAATCCTCCTCACTAACACCCTTATCCAGCAAAGCATTTAAGCATGTGCTTGGTTTCTTTGCATGCTGACAGTTACACATGTGCATAAATGCTTTGCAAAAGGCCCAAATCAGCCCTTTGTTTTAAGACACTAGCAATACAAAATGCAGTTTGAATAATTTGCTCAAAGGAGCACCTGTTTGCTAATTGACACTTACATAGGCATCATTTCACGCCTTTGTCTGCTCTCTCAGCAATGAGGTTATAACCACTCTGTGCAGTGTGTCCTGTTCATTCATTAAATCAAAGCACATGGAGATTTTTAGAACACAGAAGGTTTTTTACATTATTTTTCTGAAGTGCCTGGAATTTATGTCTAGGAAAACATGAAACATGTGCTATTCATATGCAATATGAGAGGATTTTGGAAATATTTTTTATCTGCCTTTTACAAAACATATGTACACTTAGCCTCATTTCCTATGCTAATCATACACATATTGACACATGTACAACAAGGAAATGCCTTTTGAATTAGCGTCAACATTTAAAAACAGAAGATATTAATGCCAAATATCTTAGGAGAAGAATATAGCCACAAATAGACTTTAATCTATTCACTACTATCCATAAGCACAGTGAATTCAGTAATACCGCTTTGAACATGTATAGGGTTAAGTACTGTGGACACATTAGAGTACTCGTAATTATGACCAGGATTAAAAGGCAGATTCTAGAGGTGCTCTATCTGGTATTTAGAAACATTTTTTGTTTTTCAAAGTTATAGAAATAATTGCTTTTGTTGAGGATATCTTAGTTTGGACAGTTGCCAGCTACACAAGAACCAGGAAATTTTGGGCCTGATCCTGCTCAGGGCCCCCAACTCCGCAAAGTCAAGTTGAGGGCACTCGGGACCCAATGAGAGTTGCTTGGCACCTTCATGGTGTGGGCCCTTCAAGCTTTAGCTCTCAGAAGATACAGATAAAATAGATGTTTTTAAAATTCAGAGTTGTGGATCAGACTTGTAGACACTGGGTAGGGGAGCTTTGTGGAAACACATTTTAAATTTCCTCAGTTACAAACAAAGTAAAAAAAAGCTTCAAAATGCCACATAGAACAGGAACAGTGTAGCAGACGTCTCATGGTGCCACAAGCGAGGACTATGATCACTCAGCAGGATTCCTTTAACCTGATGTTTAATAAGAACATTCATGCTTCTGATAACCTACACGTATGTGTTGGGCATAATATACACCACATTATTGGGTATTATGGGCACATATTAATACACATATTATGTATATAAGAGTGTTGGGAAGTTACGTTAACTGAATGTATTATGCTCTTCCCACAACTTTGTTCGCCCATGTCAAGCATCTCACAACACTTTGCAAAGCTGAGGCCTGCTTTGGCATTTGAAAATAGGAAACTTGCCAAAGGAAAGATGCATGAATACTTTATACCAAGTAGAATTAGGGGTACTTTCATGGCTTATCAACACTTGGAAAGTAGTATTCAAAAAGAGATATGAGAAAGCATAGGGATGGAGCAAGGGCAAATGTACTGGTGGCTTAAAGTGACATATTAACAATTTGGTAACTTTTAAAAATCATACTATAAATATTACTAATCAAAATGTGCATCTTTGAAGCACACTTTCTGTGTAAGGTGACCATGCTGCAAGATGAGAATTGCTTCCTGGAAGGAGGGTAGGTATGTTTCCTATTCTACTGTGTAGTAGAGAGAGAGCCTGGAGAACTGGGCCTGTCGCAAGACGTGAGGCCTGAACCAGAAGCTGTGAACCAAAGTCAGGCCGTGTATTAATGCAGATGCTTACAAGATCACTGTCTAGTATATGAACTTGGCAAAGTTGCTGCTAGCATTGCTAAAATATAGGCACTCCTAAGAAGTACCAGGCATTAGATATTTACATACATTTCAGAAGGCTAATATGGATACTCCCTAATCTAGTATAAGATAAGATGGTTTGACAGAACAATAACTAGGGATGTTGTGACCGAGATATCAGGAACAAGGGGAGGTAACAAACATGTCATGAAACACGTAAGGTGGTACATAAATTGTGTATCCCCGTTGTTTGTCTCGATCTATAAATTTTGGGGTACCTCACCATATTCCTTTGTGTGGACAAGGGGACAGAAGAGACTCCTGCTGCTGACTCAGCCACTCCTAGCCATGTGTTAATGTACTTGTGCTAGTTGTGCGAATCGTTAAAGGACTGTGTCTTGAGGGCAATAAACCTGATCAAGTGCCTTTGTCACCAGACCATGCCTGTGGTCTTTCCCTGTGAGTAACACTGAGGTCTGCTGAATTAGCAGGCTGAGCTCTCTGCTCATGCTGATAACACCAGAGCGCCAAGGAAGAGAAGCACTGAGCAGTCATAACAACCTGGCGGCAATAACAACTTTCCACCTTTCTACATACTATTTTCTCTTTAGACAACAGATATGGCTAAATTTAGGTATTTGGTCTCAAACATTTTTAAGAATGAACTGTGAGTGTGGTAGTCAAACAACTGGCTACATCCTCTAGTTAATACTTAGGTTAAAGAGTATGTTTTTTAAAAAGTTTGGAAGCAATATAAACCCTCATGCATAAACCAACCTCCAAATGAAGATATTTAGAAGAAATGTTTCCTTTGGGTAGCTTTTCCACAGTTGCCCACTTTGGGGTTTCTCGCACCTTGCTGAGAAGCATCTGGCACTGGACTTTGTTGGAGACAAGGTGTCTCAAGGAATAATTCTGCACTAGGAAAAGTATTCTTATCTCACAGAATAACTCTACTACTTATTGCTTTAACATACATTCATCAGCCCTGTTTCAGCAAAGCACATGCTTAACTTCAAGAATATAAGTAGTCAGTGGGACTGTACATATGCTTGCATGCCTTGCTGATTTGGACTTCTTTCACTACTATGCTAGAAAATCCACCAGCAGGGCTGCAGGGAATCCAGAAGAGGCAGAGGCAGGAGTTTCTTTACAGGTTTTACCCTGATTTTATTCCCCTCCCCTTCTCACCCCCATCTCTGAAGTGGGACAGGCACCTAGTTCAGAGTCTCTCCCACCCTAGCTGGGGCTCATTTGTGATAGTTCTATGCAAGAATGTGGTGGTGGTGAGACAGGATTGGAAGAATGGAACTTCCTGTTATGGTTTGCAGAAGAGGGAAACATTTTTAGCCTCCCCCTCCCCCAACTTTCTCTGAATGCAAGTGTCCTTAATCCTCCCCTATTGCATGAAGCCTGGAAGAAAGAGGCGTCAGGGCAGCTTCTTCCTGTGTGGCAGGACAAACACCAGGGAACCTGACTGCAAACTGGCAGGAGGACTCCTCCTGGTTTCAGAGTAAGGTTTGAAAAAGTGAAGCCAGTGCACTGTAAAAGCTCAGAAAACAAAAGGCAAAGAAAAACAACACAAATTATATTAGATTTTTTAAAAAATCATTATTTTTAAGCCAAGCATAGGAATTTTTTTTGAAGCGGGGGTGGGGGCGTGGGAGGATCACTCATAATTTCTGAGTAGTCAACACTGGAACTACTGTGCACTTGCAAACTGTGTATCTGGATTGTCTACCACCTGCCAGATAGATAAGGAAGACAAACCCATTCATCCATACTAGTAGCTGGAACATCATGGAAAAGAGAAAATATTCTTGCTCTGGTATAACAACTTGTAATATAGGGGCTGTCTGTTAGGGTCCCCTTGCGGCACGATGCAGATCTAGACCAAACTAACTCCATGCCTTTTATGCCACCATACCCAGTTCTGTGTTCATCAAATCCTTGTATTGACCCAACTCTCTGCCCAGTTCCTTCATAGTCTCCATCTCCTTCAAGATAATGAGGACTCAGAAGTTCCATGGCTTTAGTGGCGACTAGATGACCCCAGGTTTCCTGGATGTAGAGCCTTCTTCTCCAAATTCCTTGGCTGGAGTAGGTAGGGGAAACAAGGCCCAGCCACTCCACTGGATTCCAGCTCCGAGCCCTTGGGCTGGAACAGCCAGAAACAATCCTTCTCAGTCCCTTGCTGATCCCTCAGTTAATTCTTACCTCTCCTCTCCACCCTCTTTGGAGTGTTGGCTTCTCTGGCAGCTTCTCACAAGTCTTCTGGAGGCATGTTCTCCATACAGTACCCTCGGGCATCCACCCGCCCTCCTGCCGTACAGCTCTTTTATCCTCACAGTTGTTGCAGGGGCAGGAATGGCTAAAGAGACATGCAGTTTCTGTGTCAACACTTTAGTTGCCAAGTCAGTTTGGTGTCTATAGACCCCATGACACAAGGATTACAGAGTAGGAAGGGTATTTTCATCCTTACGTTAATTGCTACACACATTTTTTTTCTCATGAAATGTTATGCTATCTGATTGTTCAAGAGCTGAGTAATACCATGCATAGGCATTCAAAAACCAGGCCCAGAAATCATGAGATTATGTTAAAGGTCATGAGACTGAAAATCATTTGGGGTTATTTTTATTTGCTTTTTGATTTCTGAATCTTCAATGTATGCTTACTTCATATTTTCATTTTTATCTGTGCAACCAGGAAGGCTGGACATTTACTTTAAAGAAAAATTAAAGCTGAGATTCTCAACCAATCTCTTGGTTGAAGCAGCTGGAGCTTGCAAAAACAAAAACAAAAAAAAAAAATACCAAAAAGTCACAAGACTTGTGAGAGTTGGCTACAGTGAGACCAACAAATATTTTAAATCTTTATACATGTTAATATCAGTTGATACATACATGTGCATAAAGAGAGACAGCACACATGATAGTGTAATGTGAACGTTTTAATTGTAACTCTTTTTACTCTTGAGTGGTAAAGCACTGAGTAAATTATGCAGATAAGCTCAAAGGACAGACAATAAAACCCCTAGATCTATATCCTCATATATTCTGCATATGCCACTATTTACAGAAAAAAAGATCTTTGGGAAAAAATTTAATAGCCTCTAAGCACCTTAGAAGATTGTCCCATTTTCAAACATGACTAAGGTTACTTTAAAAATGTTACTCCTACTGAATAAGTGTCGTAGGTTGTTTTATTTGTTTGTTTTTGCTTTTAATATTGCTATTTTTCATATCACTCTTGTTATTTAGCCAGATGCCTTAGTTACCTAGAATCCATCTATACAGAACTTGGAGGGAAAAGAAAAGCATAACTACTAAATTTTAGAAGCCTCTACTATTTAACTAAAATAGCTTTTCTATACTTTATAATGTAACAATGTTAAAGTCTCATATTTTGACCCCCTCCAAGGCAAGGAGCAAGTGCTGTGTGTACAATTAAAAAGCTGGTATACATCTCCCATTTCTAGTAGAGGTAGGTTGCAAACATTAAGTCTGTCACAGAACAGACTGCTGCCTTGGGCTAGTGTGTGTGGTTTTTTTCATAAAGGGAATGGTGGAGGTGATGAGGTGTGGACAACTCCATGTTTGAGATAAAAGAGAAAACATTTTATTGTACCAGTATGTTTCTTTTTTTTTAAGTAGGCAGCTGTTTGAAGCAGCACAGAGGTTTGGAATATTAGAATAAATCCCAGGGACGTGGATTAGTGGGCAGAGTGCAGGTGATGCAGTGTAGGGGCTTGTCTACATTGCCCACTGTTCAGACTATGGAGGTGTGCATAGCAGTTTATTAATGGAATCCTTAATGTGAACTAGGAACCGTAGAGTCCACATGGGGCAGTTAAAGTGCAGCAGTTCGGTGCACAGTGCTATTCACACCCCATTTAAGTCCGAACTGGGGCGCAGTGTAGTCATTGGCTAATTTACCGGATAAGTGTGATTTGGCATGCCTATCACATTTATTTCATAGCTAACGCTGCCACATGAAGTATGCATATTTGTTTATCTAGGCTCAGGTTTTCAAAGAAGCTTAAGGCAATTAGACAGCCAACTCTCATTGCAAACCCCAGATATTTTTAAATGCACAATCACTGTGGTATCTAGCTACTAGGCAGGGAAAGTGGTTGGGCTGGAGAAGGACCCACAACTCCAGAATAGAGTGATTACTCACACACACACTTAGAGATTACCGCTAATGTTGATGGCATTTTTTTCCCTTTAAAAAGAGAATATGTTTTCTCGATATCGCAGATTGGTTCCATTTCTTTAATTAAGAAACAAAAATGGCCAAATCTCCACTCTATCTCTAGTTGTGTTTTTAGAAGGCCATAAAAGCACTGAAACCATTCTGGTTTGGCTGTGCAACTTGGTCCTCATTTTCACCATAACCTCAAACAATTTGAGAGTTAGCAGCCACTGTCAAGAGAGGTCCTAAGCTGATATAAGGGATCAGGACACACATGAAATGTACTGGCAAATTTGTGCCAACAAAGTTTGCATTTGTCCACACTATGCTTGATACATTAATATTGTTAATTGCCACTTCATACTAACTGCTCACTTAGAGAATTTAAGTTAAATAATGTCAATAAATTTCCAACAGGATTTGAACCAACAACCTTTTATGCTTGCGAGATGTCTTAGCCACCAAATTACACAGAGACTACGGTTTTAAAAGGTAAATGAAATGTTAAATAATAAACTAGGCACTTGTAGGGGCATCTACAGTTTCATAAATATAACAAACAAATGACAATTGATCAAGAAAAATGTATTTGAACGTTAAAATATTTTAATGCAGACAGCTGCAGAGTTCAAAGTGCATTCCAGTTTTCATTCCAGTTTCCATTCCATTCCATTTAATGGTGGGAAGGGGGTGCGGGGTGGGAAGCAAGTTGGGGCTATTTTCCATACATTTCACTTATTTGAAACAGGAAGATAACACATTTCCTCATGGTTTGGCTATATATTTCTCCATTACTAGCACCCCTATTAAACTGATTTTTACAAGCAATACTAATGAATAATGTGTACATATCAAGAGACTAAAATGCAGACAACAGAGACTGTCATGGCAATACCTTGGCTCTCCAATGTACTTAGATCCCGGGTCAGATACTGACAAATCCCAATGTGAGGGGAGAGCAAAAGTGGCAGAAAGCACTGAGCCAGTCATAGGGATGCTATGTGCAGGAAGTAACTAGAGTGATTACTACATCTGCCCATCTTGCTAGTCAAGAAAGGCAGTTTTATCTACTGAATGTGATGCTTACTAGATTTTATGGTG
Source organism: Lepidochelys kempii (assembly GCF_965140285.1). Lineage (NCBI taxonomy): Eukaryota > Metazoa > Chordata > Testudines > Cheloniidae > Lepidochelys > Lepidochelys kempii. The sequence goes on from NC_136380.1 coordinate 185,186,747, forward strand.
TTGCAGCACAACTGTTAAATGCTGTCATTACATTTTACACTCTTCGTAGTTCTTGTGTACTGCTTTAGTTTTGTATTCTAGTTCTAGTATTCAAAGCTCCCCATTTTTTTTTTATAGACAATTCTACCACTTGCATTGTCACAGATGTTTCCTGCATTTAAATTCTTTTTTAAAAAAAAAATCCTGAACCAAAAAGTGATTGCATGGTTATTTTCAGGAACAACACCAGCTGGACTGAAGAATGATTCTGCAAGGGGGTTTTCTGCTTTTGTTGGTATATCTGAACACAGTAGCTTTTTGATACTGCACCTTTCTAAGTATTTCTGGTTGCTGCTGTATAAGATTCTGTACCGATCTCATTAATATTATTGGGAGTTATGCATGCTGCTTAAGAATAAGATAGATGTCCCGAAGAACAGAAGCAAAAGAAGCTGCAATAAAAGAAAAGCCCAGCAAATTCTGGAATATGTGTGCACATAACCATAAGGCTGTCAGTATTAAGCCTATTAAGTATAGGGTTCTTGCAGTCAAAAGTATAAATTAGAAAGTACAGACCTACATGAGTTAAAGATCTGTCAAAATCCTCAGAAATACAGTAAAAAATAATCCCCTACCTGTAATAAAAAGGCAGGCAACAATGATAGACAATACATGAAAGCTCGCAGATCAAGGATTTATCTCTGAGAATGGCAATAAAACTAGCAAGTGCAATTTAATTATGAAAGGGAATGTCTTGAGCAATAAATTTACCAATAGGGTCTACACACAAATTAAGATACAGTACTTTGTATCTTATTTTATAGAGTTACCTTTACCTCCCATAAATCAAGGCAATAAGGGCCTGACCCAAAGCCCACTGAAGCTAGATGTAAAGACTCCCATTGTCTTTGAGGTGATATGGTCCTTGATGCTGAAACTTACTCTGTGGGTACAGAGGAAGAGATACATCTGCTATACCTATTTTTACTGTCGTCTCAAATATTATTCGAATGGGGCAAACAGGAGCATAAGTGTCTTCCCTTATGGAAGAGCCCTATAAAAATAGTTAGTAGGGAGGAAACCAAAAGGGTTCTATAGAAATTACCATAAAAGTGCTACAGAATTTGAGAATGATATCGCTGTTACTGAACTTTTAAACCAATCTTTAGGACCCTATTTCAGGGATAACATTATTAAAATATATTCCTGCTACATAAATAGTCTATTCGTTGGCTTAAATATTTGGTATAAAGCTTATGATTCTACATTAGGATGTTTCCATAAGGTTTCTCTGGTGTTGCAAAGTATAAATGTGTTTATATACAGTGGGTAGTCTGTACAATTGTTCTTAACTTGTTATTTGTGAACATCCATACACTGCAGCTTCATCCTCACATCCACATCTGTAACCTCCCAAAGCAGCAACAACCCTACCACGCACACAGTTGTGGCACAAGACTCTCTTCTCTCCCTCTTCCACAAGTTAGGAGCATTTCTGCCTCTGCCCACCATGTAGCAAAGAGAAACACGTCACCTTCCATTTGACAGTCAAGGGAGTTTCCGTTGATTGAGATCCCCGTTTCGTGGTTGCCTATTGGTGTGATTAGCACACTGATAAAACTGACATAATTTGGGACAGTGACAGCATGGGGGCACCTGACAAGGATTTTAAACCCACTTTTGTATTACTTTAATGCTCAACTGGCTTAAATAGAGCTGCTTAAGAATTTTCTCTCAAGCTGGAGGCATGGGGGTGTTAATAAAAAATACAGTATCTGCACAATCAAAATTTTTCTCATAGGAAATTTAAGTTTTGCTGAAATGTTTCCATTTTCCATCAGGAAAATCTATACCTAATATTTGTATTTCGGTTTGTGTTGACCAGAATTGAAATACTTTCATTTTTCAAACTGAATTGAAACATTTTGTTTCAGGTCAGCGTGACATTAATCTGCATTCACCTGAGCTGCTGCCGTACCGCTTGAGAGTTGCCATTGGAATGCCTCGTGTTCCCATTGTCCTTTGTGGGCTGGGCTCTCTGGCCAGACTACATCTCTACCTTGCACTACAGCCTCCCCGCTAGTGGAATGAATGTGGCATATCACACGACCACGTTGCATCATGGGAAATTTACTCTGGCCAGGGACTACAGATCGCACAGACTTCATCCACCACAAGCTGGTTCTCTCTGCGTGCAGCTCTGCTACCTTGCATGTCAAACAACTTCACTTCCCTTTACTGATGGATTCTTATGGTTACAAACCCTTGTTGACTCTTCCCCCACCTTTGAGTTCTTCCTCAGCCCAGGTTCTTGCAACCTTTTAAAGAGAAAATTTACACGATGCACTACTTTCTTCCTATACCTGCATTCCTCACACCTCCTAACCCTTTCCCCATCCTGCTCTTCACCTTGCCTCTACAGGTGTCCAGTCTACTTCCATTCCATCAGCTTTATACCATATACACTCCAGAATTCTTACACACACACGCCTCTCCCTCTACCCTCAATCATGTTAGAATATTCCATATGCTTGTATTTTAAAAAGCCATAACCCTGATCCGTCCTCCAACTGTCACTACTCTCACCTACCTTGTGCCTCCAGTCTCCCAGAGGATGTGCAGTGTGTTCCCATTATTGCAACTTTCTTACTTTCAACAACCTCCCCAATGCTCTGCAGTACAGCTTCCAAAGAAGCCACTCTCACTACAGGTCACAAAGTGACCTTTTTCTTTCCAGGACAAAGGGCATTTTTTTTTCTATTCTCGTCCTCCTTCGATAGCTGCTGCCTTTGACATGGCTGATCACCTCACCTGTTCCTGCTAACCCCTCTCTTCTGTTTTTTGGGGAGATTCAGCACTTACCTAGTTCTCCTGCTAGCTCACTTGATGACTCCTCCTTTCTATCTGTTTTCCTCAGGGCTCTGTGCTTTTTTGACCGTTCTCCCTCTATCTTTGGGTGACCTTTTCAGCTCCCGTGGTTCCTTAGTTACCATCTCTAGGCTGAGGATTCCAAATCTCTGTTCACTTCCTACATCCTCCTTGTAACCTCTCCTCATTCCCTCTTTCAGGCTTGGTCTTATATCTCCAACTGTCTTTCTAACACCTCACCCTGAAAATCCTGTTGACAACACAGACATAACATAGTAGAGACATGGTGAATCAGACCCTTAGCTGCTGTAAATCAATATAGCTCCACTGAACCAATTAGCTATGCCAATTTATACCAGCCGAAGAGCTGGTGCAATGTCTGTAAAACACTTTGAGAGCCTCTGATGGAAAGCTACAGTGGAACTTGCAGAAGCTGAGGTCACACACAGTGCAACTCAGATGCCAGGGGACAATGTTAACTTGTTCAACCAACTTTAGAATCACCACCTCAGCCCCCTGTGGCATGCATATCTTACAGTGAGACAGGCAACATCCCATGTCTTTTCCATTTAAATTATTCAGATACAGACTTGGATTATAAATCTCCTGAAAACTGAGAGCCATTTAATATACAATCAAGAATGATACAGACTACATTTACGCGTATGAGTCTTCATTATTTCATTATTTGTTCCAGTGCACGTATAGCCAGGTGTTGATTTTAGATGCCAGTATGGAATATTAGGAACATAAATGAAACATTTATGAGAAAAAGCAGATGACTGGCTTTACCAGATCTTCACAACCCTTTGATTCAAATATATCTAGTCCAAAAGAGAAAAAAGACTGATAGTGCCATCTGTTGGTCAAATTAAAATGGGCATCCTTTAATGGAGGGTTTGTGGCTTAAATTTAGCCAGCAGTTGCTGTAGGCTTACTGTCAGCAGCGTATTACACTTGTTAACTTCCTAAGTACTGGTCCTCAGTGCAGCTTCAGGGCTCTGGTGGAACAAAGTGAAGTTCCTATGAAGTGCCAGTCCTCTGATGGAATGCTAATACTTCAAAGTTCCTAGGCCACTTTTGGAGGTGCATTTTGCTTAATGTACCATGTATATCAAGCAGCAGAAATACTGGAATCTGATTAATAACAACTTGCATTCATATCACATGTTCTTTAGGCATTTTACCAATATAACTTAAGTCTCACAGCATCTCTGCAAAGTAAATAACTGTTGTTAACACAGTTTTACAGGTGGGTAAACTGAGGAAGAAAGGTTAAAAGACTTTAAAAAAAAACAGCTACGTGGATTTATGGTTCAGAATAGCATTCAGGAGTCCTAACAGTCTCATACTCTAACAAACAAAAGATGCAGCCATTCATTAGCAGTCTCAACAGCTAAATGAGGAGGGTGGTACGTATATAAAGTTGTTTCCATTTTTAATCATTTATAAGAAAAAATGGATTGGATAGTTAGTGAACCAGCTGACAGCAAGTAGCAGCTGAAGATCGCATAGGGCTTAGTTAGGAGGTTGGGCAACTGCATGGACTGAAGATGGAGAATAGCTCCTTAAAATTTGAATGTCAAAGGGTTCATGTTTTCTTACAATGAGCTTATTTACTTTTACCACAGGGCTGTCTTCTCTTTTTCTGCTGATAGCTAATTGTATAGCTGTTATCTAAGCCAACGCTATATGAATTTCATATAAGTCTGCAAGAAGGCAGATTTATTCTTAAACTACTCTCACTGTATCTCAACCTGGTTTGACTGGGTTGCTGTGCAGCTACTTTGGTCCTTTAAATCACAGGACTAAACAACAATGTTTAAGCATCTTAAGCCAGATTTATCCATGTGAAATAATGTCCCTGAATAGCAAACTCAATAAAGCCATCTCTTCACCCCAAATATTTTGAGTTCACATTTTGCTCCAACACATAACACTGTTAACAGGATTATTTACGGCACATACGTATCATGTCTTGCACACTACTTTGTAAGGGTACTCCAAACTGCTGTTGTATGCCAAAATTGATAATGGAGTGCCAAGCTAGCATTTCAAATTGCACATTAAAAAGCCTGTGTGCCAGATCCTCAGACTCAGATGGCATAACTCAGTGCTACTCTATTGGCACAGCTCCAGTGAAGTCAATGTACATCAGCTGAGAATCTGGTCCTTTATCCTCACCACTGGGGAGAGACAATCTGTCACTGGATTTTCCTTTCCTCTTTAAAATATTTCAAGAATATTTAATCAGAAGGGTTGGCTTAAAAAAGGAAAGCTTTGGGAATCTGCTCCTACAAAGTGTTGAGAGTTATAACTGGCAAATGTATTAAAGAGGCTGGCAATCATCTTAATAGGTGTGAAAGCTTGACAGAGACCTGGAGGGATGGATTTCCCCAGGGGAGCTTCATGAAAGAACAGTTACTTTTAGAGAGAAGATTACACAGTAGAGGAATATCAGACTAGAGCCTAATTCCACTACTCCTCTGTCTTCCTAATTTCTTACTATGTTTGCTAATTACTAGAGTTATTTGTGGACAAAACAAGGGCCTCCTTCTCTCATTGCATTGCAAAGAAAGAGCTAGCCAGAATACTTTTTTTGCATAAATATTTTAAGATTTTTTACAGTGTGACAATTCTTTTAAATCAGAAGAGACAGAGGTAAGCAAGCATGACAGCCAGAAGAGTTATGAGTAAAAGGGAAGCATTGGCAAAGGGTTTACTTCACTCCTTCCATGTAGACTGTGCTTCCAAAACAGATATGAAAAGCTACTAGATCATCATCATTATCAAGTCAAATCCCATAGGGATTGTAGCCTCCTTGCAGATTGAGTGCCACCCAGATCAGTCTCTAGGTAGGTTCTTTAGACGGGCTGGCTGTATGTTTGCCTGTCATTGGCAATTTTATAATGCCATCATAGCTTTTGGCAACCATATAATCACTTGCTGTGTAGTAGCATTCCTTGGTGAACATGCTTTGTACTTCTTTTGTCTTCCATCCTAGTAACATGTCAATACAAAGCAAGCTGATGAAACCAAATAAGTTTTGATGGAGGCACTTACTGAGTTCAGCTACGAATATCCTCATTGCTGATCTAGTTCTCCCACTTAAAAGCAGTGGATGAAGATGACAAGAATTGAAAACATCAATCCACTGTTCTTCAGCCTTCCTCACCACCCACATTTTGCTGCCATACAATAAAGTTGGGATAACAATGGTTCTGTAGATCCACAGCTTTGTAGCAAGCTTTATGTCACAGTGTCTCCACAGAAGGTTACTAGTCTCTTCAAATCCTTCCTCAAGATTCACTTCTATTGCAATGCCCACAAAACAACTAACAACCATCAACTAATGGTGACTAAGTTCAGGGACACCAGAGTATAATAAATGAGCAGATACTGGCTGATAATAAATGAGAAGATAATAAATGAGCAGTGTGTGCATTGGTGTCAAAAAATAGTGCATAAAGCGAACAAGTTTGGGACATGTGAGCCAGTCAAAATCAAATTCGAATCAAGCATTCGAGGTTCAGAAGTTTGCTGCCATTCTCCTAATGCATACGCTAATTTTTTATGCACCACTGCACTTCCAGGTTCCTGCCAAGACTAGGACAGCAAACATGATGTTATCCTTACTGTATTTTCAGCTCATTAATAAACAGAAAATTCTGGACATCTTGCGAGAGACAGTTTTTTCTTGTGATATTTACAGACACAAAAGATTTTGGATACAGTTAAGCATCCAGGTCAAATGTTTATTTGAACCACTGATCGTTTTGTGGTTCACCCATCACTAGTGACAACAACTTTGCCTTATTTCTATAATTTTGAATCTGTCAGGTGATATTCCTTTATTTTTCAGATAGCCTTTCTTTAACTATTTAATACTTTTAAAATACGTTCACACAATCATAGAAATGTAGAGCTGGAAGTGTCAGCTAGTCCAATTCCCTGAGCTGAGGTAGGACCAATTATACCCTGGCAGGTGTTTGTCTCACCTGTTCTTAGAAACCTTCAAGGAACCTCCCTTGGAAGCCTATTCCAGTGCTTAACTATCCTTATAATTACATTTCCCCACCTAATATCTAACCTAAATCTCGCTTGTTTCAGATTAAGCCCTTTAATTCTTGTCCCACCTTAGGTAGACCTGGAGAACAATTGATCACCATCCTCTTTATAACAGCCCTAAACATATCTGAAGACCGTCATCAGGTCCCCTCTCAGTCTTCTTTTCTCAAGACTAAACATACCCTAAGATTTTAATCTTTCCTCATAGGTCAGGTTTTCTAAAACCTTTCATCATTTTTTTTTGCTCTCCTTTGGACTCTCTCCGGTTTGTTCATATCTTTCTAAAAGTGTGGCACTCAGAACTGGACACAGTACTCCAACTGAGGCCTCATCTGTGCTGAGTAGAGCAGAATAATTACTTCCAGTGCCCTACATACAAAACTTCAGTTAATACACCCCAGAATGATATTAGCCTTTTCCACAACTGCATCACATTGTCGATTCATATTCAATTTGTGATCTACTATAACCTCCAAATCATTTTCAGCATTACAACAACCTAGCCAGTTATTCCCCATTTAGTAGTTGTGCATTTTATTTTTCCTTCTTAAGTGTAGTACTTTGCACTTATCCTTACTGAATTTAATCTTTTTGATTTCAGACCAATTCTGCAATTTGTCACGGTCATTTTGAATTGTAATCTTGTGCTCCAAAGGGCTAGCAACTCCACCCATCTCCACAGATTTTATAAGCATATTCTCCAGTCCATTATGCAGTAGCAGACCCATGACCGATCCCTGTGGAACCACATGAGATATGTCCTCCAAGTTTGACAGGCAACCATTGATAACTACTCTTTAAGTGTGATCTTCCAATCAATTGTGCACCCACCTCAAAATAATTTCATGTGGACCACAGTTCCATGCTTATGAGAATGTCAAGTGGGATTGTATCAAAAGTCTCACTAAAATCAAGATATATCTCATCTACAGCTTGCCCCTATCCAGAAGGCCAGTAAGGTGGTCAAAGAAGGAAATTAGGTTGATTTGGTATGATTTGTTCTTGACAATGGATGATAGATTTTGCTTATAATCCTGTTATCCTCTAAGTGCTTACACACTGATTATTTAATTATTTGTTCCAATATCTTTCCAGATATTAAAGATAGACTGACTGGTCTAAAATTTTCATATTATATTATAGTCAGTGCCTTGAGAGGAAAGAAAAAGCATCACTGAAAGAATCCAGCTGATACCACTACTTTTGGCATTTTATCCAAAGCAGTCTACTATATACCCATATCCATACACTAGTAAAAAGAAGGGTTGATTACACAAATATAACACAACAGACTTTGGCATAGAGAGTGTCTTATGAAATCATCATTTTCAGAAGAATAAATAGCTCACAGGATAAGTAGTACAGACTTGATTTAAAAAAAAATTTCTAAGATTTACTGACAGTTAGCCTCAGACATATTCATCAGCAAAGCAAGCTATACCACATACTGCTTTTTATTCAGCTTCTATAATCCCATGTCAATTCCAAGAGAGAGGGAGAGGAAGAGGGAGAATATGTTCATATTATTTACTGGCACTGCAGTGCCATAATCTGAGATGCCACATTTCATATAATAAATTGACAGAAGTTATGCCATTGCCATCCTTTCCTGAAATCATGAAGGATACACTGCAGTTAATGGGGAAATTATTGACTCAGTTCATATCTAAGGCACTGTATAATTCCCAGTCTGTGTATCTAAGACTCCACTACAACTCCGTTGATTAACAGCAACCAAAAAACATTCTCTGATGCTTGGTACACAGAGTTCAGAGTAGCAGCCGTGTTAGTCTGTATCTGCAAAAAGAAAAGGAGTACTTGTGGCACCTTAGAGATTAACAAATTTATTTGAGCATAAGCTTTCGTGAGCTACAGCTCACTTCAGGTGATTGCATAAGGAAATTAACTAGGATGACATACGAGGCTTGGGTGAGAGATGTGCCATGAACTGTCATCCATGATGGTTTCATAAAGGATGACTGGAGATTCTGCAACATCCTTTCTTAACACTGCCCGGCAGCTACTAGGCCAGAAAATGCAACAACTCACAGACCCCCGCTTCTTCTCAATGGAAATAGGCACATGGACTGGTGAAGAGATACCTTCTCCATCGCCAACACTAGTTCCACTCCTACCACATAGTTAAATGAAATAAAAAGTGGGCCAATAATTTTGATACAAAAATGGTTATAAATAAAATTACAATTTATTCTTATAATTGTAGGTTATTACAAGCTTTCCCTTGCCTTTACTGAATTTTAAGAGATACAATTTTTATACACATGATGTTTGGAGAATATGATAGTTCAGATGCTTAGGTTTTTGTTGCTTATTTAATTAAATGAAATATTCAAACTAATTTAGGAAATACCTAGGAAATCTCTACTTTGTCAACCAGTGATGGGACCAATGTCAAAAAGGATAACACCTTGTTAGCCATAAAAACCCTATTTACCACCAAGTCTGTTTGCAAAGATTCTGGGATGCCCTTTAATAGCTTCTATTTTGCTTTAAAATTCTGTACTATTTTCTTTTACACTATCTTTCAAAATACATATCTCCGAGTTCGTTATTACAATTAATGCTTTGTATAGAATATCTTATAGAGATCTTTAATTGAAGTTGTAAATGTACTATAAATGGTAGTTTGTAAATATAGGAACCATTTTGTCAAAAAGGCAATCAAACCAACATGAGTTCTGCTCAAAGAACAGGACAAGACACCAGCCTGACAGGGATATGATTCTTATCTCAGTACAACAAACTTCTTAGGATATTTATGATTGAGAAAGAGACCTGGTTGTGTAAAGGAATATAAGGGTGGTCTCTATTCAGGATATTACAAAGAGGAGTGATGCTTAGCAAGTGTAATCAGAATTCTAAATTAAGTTATAAAAGGGGAACTCATTAGCCCTTTGCTTTGCAAAAAGAAAAGAAAACCTTTAGTGTTAAACCCACACAAAGAATTCTCAAAATATGCTCGCTGAAACTGATTTTTTGTATAAACACACTAGTCTTCATTCTTCAAGTGCTAAGGAGAACATTTATAGTTGAGAAATATTTTACAGAAGATATTGGTTACTTCTAACTCATGGTTCTACTTAAAGGTGAAAACCTTTGTTGTCCCTGAAATGGTCCCTCAAATCCCTTAAGATGATATAAGCTCTTTTAGAGCTGTAGACAGGTATTTGCAAATATTTTATATCTAAATGGAAGCCTTCATACAATAATTATCTGATGCCATTGTTATGTGAATAGTGAGATGTTATATGTACAAATATAACAAGGTAATTTGATGCAATAACTGGTTACTATTGTAAGAAGCCATTTCAGCACAAAATATTGATATTAATTGGGGAATTAGCTATCTGGCAATGCTTAAACAACTCCTTACCAAATTCGAAAAGAACCTCTTCAAGAATCAGTAAAAAGAAGAGACAATAATTTCTTTGATGACAATTTAAATTGAAAGACTTTCTTTATGAATCATGTAAGTTAAAAAGACTATTTTAACAGATGAAAGACTTTTATATAGGAAATAGGAATGTTTGAACTCATTTGTAACAGAATTTCAACTCCTATTAAACCCCGATAAAACTAAAAGGATATTCCACACAATGAACATCAGCTATAAGCCTGGCTGAGAGTTCTTTTTTTGTGTAGAATATCACTGGGTTCAATCATCACTGGGATTCACATGCTGTTACCATCAAATTTTTAAGTTCTCAGCCATCTTGACTTAATTACACACATACAATGTACAGCTACAGTAGAATACATGCCATGCCAAGATTCCTAGACCATTGTGATGTCAGAGATAAGTCAACCAATCACCACCCTTACTCTACTGCTAATTGGCATGCAACAATTTTGTTGGTTTCATGAGAGAGACTGCACAGATAGTGGGTTCCTTAGCCCAACTTCCATACCTGTGCAATAGTTAATAGCTGTGATTATTTTGCTTGTTTTTTAAATGTTGTGTTCCCTAAGGCAAACCAAGAACCCCAAATAACTAAGCCTGAGGGAGTCACATCCCTGCATTTACATTAAGACACATAATTAAGATTTGACCTAACATTTCTTGTTTTTTGAAATTATACATTAATAATTTGGAAGATAAAATTACTTGGTGGTTAATGACTTATAACAGGCCTTTCTACCTCACACTTCCCCAAAAGGCAAGAGAAAAATATCTCCACATCAATACCAGTGTTGCTGGACCCTACCCCAAACCCTAGCCCCTCTGAAGTCACATCATGCAGCACTGTCACCACAGCCAAGAATGGTGCCCTGTCCTCGACAGAAGATGGTGAGGAATCCAATTGATCCACATCTAAAGCTCTTTGCCAAGTGTGTTCTCTCTGAAAAGTTTTCTCTCTCATACACATGCTGTGTGTTTGGGGCTTTAGGAATGGGATTCCCAGGGGCATTCTGTGCAGACCAGTCAATGAATGGCGGTGCCTGAATGGTTTTTTCTGTGCCTGTTGGCTTAGCTGTGTCCCTGATTCACCTAAATCAGAACACCTGGCTGAGCACGTGCTGGTGAGCCTCTGAAGAATTTTTAAAATCTTGAAAAACAACGAGGAGTCTGGTGGTACCTTAAAGACTAACAGATTTATTTGGGCATAAGCTTTCGTGGGTAAAAACCCCACTTCTTCAGATGCATGGAATGGGTTTTTTTACCCATGAAAGCTTATGCCCAAATAAATCTGTTAGCCTTTAAGGTGCCACTGGGCTCCTTGTTGTTTTTGTGGATACAGACTAACATGGCTACCCCTCTGATATTTAACATCTTGAGTGGCCAGCACTTAAACCATACCATAAACCCACCCTCTGAGCAGTCAGGGCTTTGGTTGCAAATAATCATAGAATCATAAAGTGTAAGGTCAGAAAGCATCATCAAACCACTTAGTCTGAGCTCCTGATTACCACAGGCTGCCAACACCACTCAGAATAACAATAGCTGTTCTAAAAATCCTCTAAAACATGCACTGAGCTCCATAAGGAGCATGCAAAAAATTATGGGAGTGAACTTGCAGTCCTGGCATTAGTCAATAATATTTTATTGTGATAATGACTAATGTTTATGACCAAACTTAGACCTGTTAGAAGTGCATGCCATTCCACTTACTTTAATGGAAGTTCACCTGCTGACACCACGTCTCAATTAAGCCTTTAAACTGTGTTAAGCAATAAAAGGTTTTGAAGTATAATTATGTGAGAGAAATATATGACCAAGAAAAACTCCAAAAAGTAACACAAAAAACAAATTAGCCTTTTGTGAATAATTACTCAAAGGAATATCAGAGGTCATCCATTCACTCTATAAGAGCTCCTGTTATTCATTGCTAAATACTTGGTGCTAATGTATTATACATTATGGGGCCATAGGAGCTTGTCCATAAGACGTTGGAAGGTGGCAGGTGCCCCATGCAGTCCAACTGACAACTGCAGTATAAAAACTTACATGGAAGAGCTCATCAAAATAATGGGACACATTTTTGTCATATTTTTAGACCAGCTATAGAGTTGATTTTTTTTTTTACTAAAAGGTGGATAAATTTTGAGAGAAAGTTTTCACCAAAAAACAGTTCCTTTTTCCAACCCACTCTTTTAGGCAGATAGGCAGACGCTAAGTAGATGTAGGGCTTGCATCTGATCTTACACCAGTATAAATTGGCATAATACAAATTAAGTCAAGAGTTACATTGCTGTAACAACAGGGAGAGAAAAAGACTAGGTCCCTAGTCCACTGCAGTTTATATTTTTAGAAATTGCAGAAAATCTTTTAATAATAAAGAACATATGGAGAACCCAGGGAAATCTTTCTTAGTAACCCCGCTGGCAAATTTCAGCAACTTTTTATTTATTATGCTGTGCCCACAGGGCTATATGAAAACAATCTATTACTCCAGCACATTAGAAAATCCACATATCTGGAACAGTTCATATCTCATTTGCTGTTACTGATTAAAACAAATAATGGAATGTGATGTTTTGTCCAAATCATCAAGGTATTTGTATATAAAAGTGCGTTTCTCTAGATGCTGATTGCAAAGCTAGTAACATTTTCTCAAGTTGTGCAAAAGGCATCAGTGTTAAGAAAAAGTTTAGCAGCAATCTTACATTGTAGTAATCAGTGGCACATCAGCCATCACTTTGGGCGATGACAATCTGTTAGCTCTAAACATGGGGAAGAGATTTGTAATGCAAATGTTACAACTTTCAGTATATGGCATTGTTTCCATATGCATTCATGTTAGAGATGCAAAGAACCCAGCCAGCTATCAGTGCAAGACTGTTTCCTACAGCTATTGTTTATTTTCTAGTGTTTTCTCTAGTCTAGTTTTAAAAGTCTCTAGTAATAGAGTTTGTTGTTCAGTATTGTTTTTACAGATTCTCCTCTCATGTTTTATGAGCTGTGACAAAGTTCCTCCTATACCTTGGTGGGTCTTGCGCTTATTGGCGGATTTGCTCGCCTTGGAGCTTCACGGCAGCCCTCAGCTTGGCCGTTTTTCTGAACCCACAGTCCAGGTCGACTCCTCCTGTGTCTGACCAGGAGCTGGGAGCATTTGGGTGGAACCCAGGCCCGCCCTCTACTCCGGGTTCCAGCCCAGGGCCCTGTGGAATGCAGCTGTCTAGAGTGCCTCCTGGAACAGCTGTGCGACAGCTACAACTCCCTGGGCTACTTCCCCATGGCCTCCTCCCAACACCTTCTTTATCCTCACCATAGGACCTTCCTCCTGGTGTCTGATAATGCTTGTACACCTCAGTCCTCCAACAGTCCGTGTTCTCACTCTCAGCTCCTAGTGCCTCTTGCTCCCAGCTCCTCACACGCACACCACAAACTGAAGTGAGCTCCTTTTTCAAAGCCAGGTGCCCTGATTAGCCTGGCTTAATTGATTCTAGCAGCTTCTTGATTGGCTGCAGGTGTTCTAAACAGCCTGTCTTAATTGTCTCCAGAAGGTTCCTGATTGTTCTGGAACCTGCCCTGTTACCTTACCCTGGGAAAAGGGACCTACTTAGCCTGGGGCTAATATATCTGCCTTCTATACTCTCCTATAGCCATCTGGCCTGACCCTGTCACAGAGCGTAAATCAGGAGTAATTGCACTGACGTCTATGGCCCCAATTCTCCTCTCACATCATTTTCACATTGGTGTAACTCCACTGATTTTATTTGGAGTTATTCCTGATTTAATGTGGCATAAATAAGATCATAATCAGTCCCTCTGTCCCTCAGTCTCACCATATAAAAAAGTGAAGTAAGAGTTACTTATTGTACAAGATTACTGTGAAGAATAATTAATGAATGGTCCAATTTCAGACCTGCTGTGAGAAATGCAGCTCACAAGGTGGTCTCTGAACAAATTCATTTGGAATATAAACACTGGTATAATAAATTACATGGTAAGTGTAAACTGGTCAGAAGATAGGTAAAAGTGGTAAAGTATTGTAACTTGCACAGATTTGGGGTCTGAGTCTGCTCTTAATTACAAGGGTGTAAATCAGAAGTAGCTCCACTGACATTAATGCAGTTTGACCAGTTTAAAACTTGTGTAAGTCAGTGGAGAATCAGGCTGCTGGGCATTTAATGGCTGTATAAAATAAGTGTAATTTACATGTTTAGTGGACTGAAGAATAGAATATAGCAAGAAAAGTAACCAGAAAGAAAGTATAAAGTATGGGAGGGAAGAGGCGCTGCTGATACACAAACTTTATATTAGTTGCTTTTCCAGGAACAGTGATTTTGCATACCCACAATAATTATTACTACTATTATTAGTAATGTATTTTTGTAGCGCAGTAGAGCGTAGTGGCTTTATGTAAGGATTAGAGTCCCATCGTGCTAGGCACTGTACACACATAACGAACCATGTTCGTTATAGTCTCATTTACCACATACTCCAAACATACAACTTATAGCACTGCTAAATTTAGTTAGATTTTTCTTCCCTTTTGACAATCATTCACCTGTTCAGAAAAGAATCTTTCAGCCATAAAAGCAAGAGGCAGGGAAAACTTATAAATAGATGTTGGGTTGGATTTTCAAAAAGGCTTAAAGCCTGGTCTACACACAGTATTTGCACTGGTACAGCTATTTTGGTTAGGATTGTTTTGTTTTGTTGGTTTGTTTACTGAAATACTGATATAACCCCTAGTGCAGAAATAGTTATACTGGTATAAAGGTGCCCTTCACTGGAATAGCTTATTCCTCTTGCTGTGCAGGAAAAAGCTATACTGGTATAAATACATTTATACCAATATAACTGTGCCAACACTTTAGAGGTTTTACCACTTTCACTATACTGGTGTAGCTAAAATGATAAACCAAGTATGTGTAGACAAGACCTACATGATTAGGATTATCTATCCCATTGACTTTCAATTGGACGGGTGCTCCTAAATCACTTTGATACTTTTAATAATCCCATCCTTTGCATACCTTCACTAAAACTATTCAATAGCTCTCAACTTGTGGCCAATGTAAAGTCAATGACTCACGGATCTACCCTAGACCCTGATTCTATAATGAGCTCTGCATAGGTCCCCAGTCCCTTCAGAATCTATGGAACCTCATGGTGGAGATCAAGGCCCTACTGGGCACAGAAGGGAATTTTCTGAGAACCAGGCAGAATGGAATTGGGTTGTTGAGAGCAGAGATGATCCAGGGGAAGACTTCTCTTTTACTGAATGGGCTGAAGAATAAAAGAACTGGAGAGGCACTGGACTAGCTCAAAGACACGACAATATTTTAATTTTTTTCATGTGACAACAACATCCCTTATTTCATCCCTAAATTTAAAAAATCAGCCCCATTGTGAAAAGAAACAAGGACAAAAAACATAATAAGAAAAAAAATCTGCAGGCCATATCATCACCAAAACTAATCTATCATGCATTACTGTGATTTCTTAGAGCAAAGAAATTACTCCTTTCTGCATATGAATTGAAATCAAAAGGGATGTCCTACTGAAGGACTAACTCTCCTTAATGCCCTTATTCTCCTTTCATTATGCTATCTATGTCCCATGACAGCAACATTAATTTTACATGGCTGAGTTATGCTACCTACTGTTTCTTGTACAACACTCTCAGTGCCTGAGGCAGGGTTTCCCACTTTGGCTCTTGGGGACAGAAAGACATGCATAAATCCAATGCTGTATACGGAGCAATTAAGCTACAGGTTGTTTAGCTGTAAGCAGTTAACCAGATGTGCCTAATAAATTATTTGATTCTAAGTGGCTCCTATAGGTTTGACTTTTGTTGTAAGCATGCATAAAACTAACCTTCAAGGATTTCTTTTTATGTTTGCATCATTGCTTTGCAATGCATTCCTACAATTCAGTGCTATAACTCTGCTATAACTATACTTAGCATCTATATAGTGTTTTCAATGTTCAAAGCATTGTACAGTTAACTAATTCTCTCAACAGTCCTGTGAGGTAGGTGGGAAAGGATTATTATCCCCATTATACGGGGATGGGAAGGGAACAAAGTGGAAGTGACTTACCCAAGGCTAAAATATCCATTCAGGCTCAGAGTACAACTAAGCATCTCCTGATTCCTAACCCTGTGCTCATTCCACTGGACCACACTACCTTCTTTACCTACATTACACTACCTGCAATAAAAGACAAACAGGAACTTGCTCTGAAAAACATACAGTGAAAGTTCTTTCCCATGATTTCACTTCCATATCAACCTGGGTTGGGTGACTACTGCAAAACAGCCTTCACAAACATCCATTCCAATTCTGAACACCTGGCCTCTTTAATTACATTTATACATTAATATTTGTGCAAACAAGTTTTTCATCACACAAATGTTGGTGAATGAGTGCTCTTCACACAAATACCCATATTCTCAAGTGACCAAGGGTATTCATATGCAAACAAATTTATTTGCCATTTATTGTACTTTTGCTTACAAAAATTCAGTCCTCCAATCAGGAAGAAAGAACAACATCACACGTCCTAAGTGACCATTCACATATCATGCTTCATGAATATCCAGGTGAACACTTCATGAAAAACTCAGAGGCGCAATTCATAAACTGCTCATCAAATGATTATGAATAACAAATAGATGAATGAAAATCAGTTATCTGTGGGCAATTCATGAACAAAAAAGTGCTAAATTCTTTGGATAAATTATTCACAGTGAATGAGTCAACCAGCTCTCTTTCGACAGTTCATTATAGTAATGGAAGCTATTTATAAGTGAGTCAAAAACAGTACACTTGGCTGTGGCCCGTTGTTTCTGTACAAGAGAAAAATCAGAGAATCATCTTGCTTTTTTATCCCCCTTGTCACAGCATTTCATGAACATTAGTGACAAATATCACCACAAGAACTAGCTGTAATCGATACAGCAGTGAGAATGAATTTCAAACCCACCAGTGGTTTCAAAATTTAACTAACATTGCAAATTACACTTGCACTGATTAAGCTATTAATATCAAGAAAACTATTGTGTTAAATGTTCTAAGTCAGCAGAAATATGAATTAAACCCTTAGTTTCAGAATTCTAACATCATCATGCAAAATATGCAGCTATATGGGGCAGTTACTGCCAGCCAACCAATAGTAACTCCCAGGTAGTTGTCTGATCGGAAATTTGCCTAGCCCTACAGGGAAGCATACTGCAGAGAGCTGCTGCTCCCTGGTTCTACTCCCAGTTATACTTCCTGTAATTAGAACTGAGTAAATTTTTTTGGCTGAATAGTTCAAGTCAACCAAATTATTCACACATTTGCCAAATAGTTTCTGTCCAAAAAAAAAAAAATGTGTGTGTGTGTGTGGGGGGCATTCACAAGGGGACTCAGGTACCACTCACAAAATCAGAGGAGGGGGTGGAGCTCCCCCTTAGACCCTATAGCTGGAGCACTCACCCGGGATAACCCAGATTTAAGTCCCTACTCTGCCTGATGAGAGCAGTAGCTTGGCGTTGGTCTCCCACACTGTAAGTGAGTGCCCTAATCATTTGGGTATTCTGGAGTGGGGCTCTCTCATTCTCTCCTATTGATGCTGTTCCACTTTATATAAATTAAATATTCACTAGAGCAGGGACTGGAACCCAGGTGTCCCCCCAATCACCAGGCTATAGAGTCATCCTCACTCTCTCTCTGGCTAATATACTGTTTTCCCTCTTCTTTGCATGTTTAGATCCCATTACAATCTGCGGAACTCTTTGCCAGAGAGACTAACAAATTTATAAGAGCATAAGCTTTCGTGAGCTATAGCTCACAAAAGCTTATGCTCTAATAAATTTGTTAGTTTCTAAGGTGCCACAAGTACTCCTTTTCTTTTTACGGATACAGACTAACATGGCTGTACTCTGAAACCTGTCTTTGCCAGAGGACGTTGTGAAGGCCAAGACTATAACAGGGTTCAAAAAAGAACTAGATAAATTCATGGAGGATAGGTCCATCAATGGCTGTTAGCCAGGATGGGGAGGGATGGTGTCCCTAGCTTCTATCTGGCAGACGCTGGGAATGAGCAACAGGGAATGGATCACTTGATAATTACCTGTTCTGTTCATTCCCTCTGGGGCACTTGGCATTGGCCACTGTCGGAAGACAGGATATTGGGCTTGATGGACCTTTGGTCTGGCCCAGTATGGCCGTTCTTATGTTCTTAATTGCCTACACACCACACTACATTGCAGAAGGTAGATGTGGCCTCCTCTGTCTTCTATCTCAGAGTCCCTGAACCAGCAGAGTAGCTAAGCACATGACTACCTTAAAGCATATGAGTATTCCTATTGAAGGTAATAAGATAAGGCATGTGCTTAAGCACCTTGCTGAAATGGAACCCCAAAACTGGTTTCACTTCATGCTAATCCTCAATAATGTAGTGTTAGTATGGCCAAGTTCAACAGCTCCACTACTTGAATTCTTTGACAGAATTAACAGCCCCATATGAATCAAGGACAAAATTGGCATGACTGCATAAGCAAAAAACTGTGAAAGGTAAAGTCACACCAGTGACTTGATCCAAGCTAAAAATAAAGAGCAGCCATTGTTACAATCTATGTAGGATCAAACTTGATGAAGAATCAAGGGTACTGATCTGGTAGTCCAAAGACTGGAATGCATTTCAGTTCAAATCCTGAGCCCAAAAAACTGGACCAGGCACTGGGCAGATTCACAGGCAAAGAATGAAAGGACAAGGAATCTTCTGCTGAAATAGCCCTTATGTCCTCCCCTCCACACCTCGCAGGTACAGATATGCTAGATCAGGGGCAAAATCTCTTTAGATTATTTGCATAGTGTCATACATATACAGTGACTGTGTATGGGCAAGACTAGGTCGTGGGGGAAGCTAAATAGTCTTGAGCCAGTCCACAGTCTCTGAAACGGCAGTGATCAGCTTGAGAAAACCTCTAGGGAGCCCAACACAAAATGAACAGGGGTTTCTTGAAAGCAAATGATATTGTGTCAGGAGGCATTCTTTTCAAGAACAGAATGCTTTGCAGCTGATGGGCCCTCAAAATTCAACCTTGAGGGAAAAGCCAAGATTAAAGTTTGCTTTTATCTAGGTTCATAGTCCCTGAGATCTAATAGATTTGGTACACTGGTTGCAACTTTAGTTTCCCTTGAAGGGTAATCACAGGGTACATGACAGGAAAACAGCTGCATTGTACCCCATAGTGTAAAATGTACCACTCAGCGCCATGTACTACTCTTCTTCTGTGCCTGCACCCCCTATACTAAAGACAGTGAGCATTCTGCTGCAGATTAAGGGCATTGTATTATTAAATATCTTAATCATCCAAAATACTCTGGTCCATATTGTCCCCTGTTGCTGTAGGGGAATGTCATATGCACATTCATATGTCTGCACAGGCAGCTACACCAAGAGGAGATTGGCTCCTAGGGAACACAGGAAGTGATACTGACATCTTCCCTCTGAGTGCCACTAGAAGAAAACAACTTTAAATCAAGCTTGGCTTTACAGAAGCTGTGCCAGAAGAGGATGCCCAGGAGAGGCACTGAATCAGGGCGTCTCTCAGCTGGCATGGCAGCGTGAAGATGGTCCCTTTAGCTGCCCAGCCCACAAAGTAGATGCGGCTGGGTCAATATATAGGCCCACCAACAGAGCTGTGGTTGCCATCAGCTTGTGCTACAGTGCTCTGCTTCTGGCAGACTTCCCACAGCCACTGGACCAAAGCATGGGTTCCTGTGGCATAAATGAATCCAAATTGCTGCATTAAATTAAAATATTTAAATTATTTTTGTTGAGGTGCGATATAATGAAGGATCAGGCACACTGGACTTAGTGTGAACTAGAGAACATACTTTGAATATATTTGAATTTATCTAGTCTTCATTGTTGATATTTCCTTTGAAATTCTTAATATTTCTATTTCATTAATAGAAAAATGTGGGGAACCTGTTCACCATAACATCTAACCCCAAAAGCACTAACAAAGGACACGGCAGACCAGCAGCCTATTACTGCAGTGGTAATCAGTTCAAATATTGTTAACATTGCTAGGGTTGCCAGGCGTCTGGTTTTCAACTGGAATGCCTGGTTAAAAAGGGAACCTGGTGGCTCCAGTCAGCACTACTGACCAGGCCATTAAAAGTCCAGTCGGCACGCAGGGCTAAGGCAGGTTCCCTGCCTGCCCTGGCTCTGCGCAGCTTCCAGAAGCAGTGGCATGTCCCCGCTCTGGCTCCTAGGCGTAGGGGCATCCAGGGGGCTCTATGTGCTTACCCCACACCAAGCTCCAGCTCCGCAGCTCCCATTGGCTGGGAACTGCAGCCAATAGGAGCTGTTGAGACGGCGCCTACAAACTGGGCAGCACACAGAGCTGCCTGGACACGCCCCCGTGTAGGAGCCGGAGGGGGGACATGCTGCTGCTTCCAGGAGTTGCCTAAAGTAAGCATCACCCGAAGCCTGCACCCCAGATCCCCTCCCATCTCCCAACCCCCTGCCCCAGCCCTGATCCACCTCCCACCCTCCGAACCGCTCAGTCCCAGCCTGGAGCACCCTCTTACACCCCAAACCCCTCATCCTCAGCCCCACCCCAGAGCCTGCACCCCCAGCCAGAGCCCTGAACCCCCGCACCCCAACCCCCTGCCCCAACCCTGATCCACTTCCCGCCCTCTGAACCTCTCATTTCTGGCCCCAACCCTGAACCTGCACCCCAAGCCCAGAGCCCGTACCCCCTCACACACCAACCAACCCCCTGCCTCAGCCCGGAGCCCCCTCCCATACTCTGAACCCCTTAGCTCCACCCCCCCAGCCCAGAGCCCCCTCCTGCACACCAAACCCCTCATCCCTGGCCCCACCCCAGAGCCTGCACCCCAAGCCGGAGCCCTCACCTCCTCCCGCATCCCAACCCACTGCCTCAGCCCAGAGCCCTTCCCCTACTCCGAACCCCTTGGCTCCACCCCAGCCCAGAGCCCCCTCCTGCACACCAAACCCCTCATCCTCAGCCCTACCCCAGAGCCTGCACCCCCAGCCAGAGTCCTCACCCCCTCCCACATCCCAACCCACTCCTCAGCTTGGAGCCCCCTCCCATGCCCTGAACTCCTCATTTCTGGCCCCACCCCAGAGCCTTCACCCCCTCCCGCATGCCAATCCCCTGAGCCAGCCCGGTGAAAATGAGCGAGTGATTGGGGGCAGGGAGAGCGAGCAACAGAGGGAGGGGGGGGGATGGAGTGAGCGGGGGTGGGGCCTCCGAGGAGGGGCAAGGCAAGGGTGTTCGGTTTGGGCAAGCAGAAAGTTAGCAACCCTAATTGCATTTTTAGTGAAATGTCTATTGAATTTTATGTATCATCATATAAAAATGTGACCTCTTTTTAAAAAAAGTCTTGTTAAAAAAGGATTGACCATTAAAAGGCCAAGTTAAAGAAGAGTCCTGCATGTGAGAGTTCTGAACTGGATAAAAGAAACTAAAATAGTCCTAGTTGTACCTTGTTTAACTATTTAAATGTCTCCGTTGAGATTTTCAAAGTGAACTAGAGGGTTTACCCACAAAACTCCAATTGAAATTAATGGGAGTTAAGTGGTTAAATCTCCTTGTTGGCTTTGTAACTCTCAGCTTTCATTTTTATGTGGTTGAACTGTTCTTTTTTTGAACGTGATACATGTATTTTACATATGAAATGTTTCTGATAGAAATACAGTGCAGACAACGTGAAACAGTTAAGAAGGAAATAGATAGCGAGCGGCAACTATGCACATTCAGAAGTAATCTGCAATAAATCTGGTGCCTTATTAAGCAGTGAAGATAGTGTTGATCCATGTTAATTTTTTTCAATACTGGTTTAAAACAAAGAACAAAGGGAAGACGGCTTAAAAGGAAACCAAAGGAGATTAAAAATTACTTGCAGCGTTAGTGCTGAAAGTAATAAAACAGGCACATGGGCCTACTACAGTGCACTCTTGCAAAGCATAAAGAACAGAATCAGCTGCAAACTGTTTGATGCTGCCCTCATGGACACAAGGTGATAAAAAGGGAATAAGCCATTTTTATAATACTTTAGGGCCCAACCCAGCATAAAATATATCGGGTTTTCTGGCGGGGCATGTTGTGAGACCTGATTTTTAGTGATTTCTGTGGCTTTATGGGCACTTCTGCAGTACAAAAGCTGAACATATTTTTTGTTGGATTAGGCCTTTAGATAGCTATTTTTACTCTCAAAGGGTATGAAAACTGACAAGTATACAGATTACTTGAGAAATCATTAATCATTAAGACAAAGACCAAGTTAAAAAATTGTTTCAACTTTTCCAAAATCAAGAAACAAAGCTCTTAAAAATCTTATTGTTGTAAGGTCCATATACCAGCTTCAACTAAACTATATCTGAGTGGGTATCAGAATCTTCAGGTTAAAATACAAATTGCGTAGGCAAAATTAATGGTTAACCAATTACTCTGTTTGGGTGTGTGTGTTTAAAATGCAGTTATATAAGAATTCCATTTCAACGTAGTATGAATGAATGTCCATGGTTATCAGTAAAAAAAAAAATAGATTTTTAAATTAGTAGTATCATAATAGCAACTGTGTTTTTTGTGTGTTTGTTTAAGAAAAACGGGTTTTGTAAGTTTTGACTAATTCAGGTAAAAAGAATTAAGTACTAATAAAATTATTTTTACCTAAACTAATCAAAATTTACAAAAACCACTCCCCTATCAAATAGTCATACAAACAAAAAATGACAGTGGCTATGACAATACTAATAAAATCTAACTGTATTAATTATTCCCCCTTCAGCTTTCTGTAGGGGTTCCCCGGAGCTCTATCCTTGGTCCTCTTCTCTTCTCCCTCTACAATTTTGTCTCTGCGTAATCTCATTCACAAACATTCATTAACTCATTCAGCTACCTTTCTTCTCCTTTTGCCAAATTAAAATCTTGTTCTATCTCTCAGATATCTTCTTGTACATGTCAAACCATCAGCTTAAACTTAACATGGCCGAAACAGAATTTGTAATCTTCCCCCCACCCCCAATCCCTCCCTACTCCCTCCTTTCTCAACCACTGTAGACATCACCACCTTCCTTCCTGTCACTCAGGCCTGTAAACTAGCTGTCATTTTTGACTAAGCCCTCTCTCTTGAGCCTCACATCCAGACTGTGTCTAAATCTTACCAATTCTTTCTGTGTAACATCTCTAGACGATGACTTTTCCTCTCTATCTACACTGCTAAAGCTCCCATCCAGGCCGTCATCATATCACATCCAGATTGTTCCCACTGGCTTTCCAAAATCTCTTCTTGTTCATATCCATTCAGAATGTTGCTGCAAAGATCATTTTTCTAGCTCATTACCTTGACCATGTCACCCTTCTCTTTGCAACACTCCACTGGCTCTCCTTTCTCTACAGCATCAAATATAAGCTAGATGGCTCTACCTTAACAGCCCTTCATGGCCTAGCCCCACTCTATCATCTCTCATTCACTCTCATATTGACTCCCACCACCCATCAGCCAATGATGCCAGCCTCCACCACACACTGGTGGAGAAAAGCACGTTTGTGGTTTCTCCCATGCCACCCTTTATGCTTGGGAGGACTCCCCATATACATCCACAAAACTACCTTTTCCTCCTTCAAATCTCTTCTTAAAACTCTTCTGTGCTATGATGCCTAGAAAACATTTGACTATAGTTAGGCAGCAGGTGTGCTGAGACTCCTGCCTACCACTTCCAATGGATCCTCATTGTTTCCTTGTACTCCGCTATGATCCACCTATTATCTCTTGTGTTATACTTAGATAGCAAGCTCCCTGGGGCAAAGAGTATCTTTTTGTTCTGTTTGTACAGTGCTTAGCCCAATGGGGTCCCAGTCCATGAATGGGGCTTCTAGGTACTACCACAACACCAAGAAATATTAACAATAAATAACTAAATAAATAAATAGTATGTTTAACTGTGAATTTCTTGGTTTTATAATGCTTCATCTAGGGATAGTTACAACATCATTATAATGTATTTTACTCAAAATGACTGATATGTGCTCTCATCTGCAACTCTATGTTAATATAGTTATGTGATAAAGCTTAGTCCCTCCCCTCCCCCAGCAGCTTGAAATGTACTATCCTTCCCCTGAAGTATACATGCTGGGGGGACAAGATGTCCGTGATTTATTTCCATCTTCTCTGAGATCCATCCAGCAAGAAAACCAGGGCAAGACACGATTGCTCATAGACAGCTAAACTTGACAGATCCTATTGGGCTCTGCAGTGTTCTACAACCCCTGCCCACTGGCTGGCTATGCCACTCCCATATACACCCAGAATAACCAACACTGTCAAATTAATTTTGGGAGATTTGTGGTGGGATAGGGGCACATGACACTCACCTCCCTGATGCATCTCTGCTGGATGTCCACAGCAACCACGGTCCTGGCCGGGAGCAGCAAGGAGATGCTCAGCGCCACTTGGAAGCCTATCAACATCCCCCTCCCTCACCCAGCCGCAGCAGAGCAGGAGGGAGACAGAAAGAATGGCCAGTGCATAGGCACATCTGGTGCTAGGGGCAGGTGTGTGTGCTAACAAATTCAACAAACAGGACATGTAGCACATCCACTCCTCCATCCCAGCCAAAGAATAGACACCAAAGAAAGGGATTGGAGTTGCTGGGCAGAGCAGGAAAGGAAGCATTGCTATGGTGGGAGATAACATTATTAAATCAGGAGTCTGGAATTTTTGCTTGAAAATGGGAGTCTCCCTGACATACCAGGAGACTTGGTCAGTCTCTTCAAGCCCCCCATTAGTCCTGCCCCTCACATGCTGGTGTATGATGTCACATGCTGAGAGGGGGTGCCCTTGGAATACTTGCATGTGTTAGAACCACTGTGTTGGATCACACTGAAATCCCATGCGGGGGACAGCTGTTGGAAGCAGCGGGCATGTGCTCCCATTGTGGGCAGGATCATTGATGCTCAGCCTAAGCATCACAGAGGAGAAACCTGAAGGCTGGTGGTGGGAGCTGCTGCCATACCTCACAGTGGTTGTAACTCAGGTTTGCTGCTACTCCCCTCCTTCCCTGTGTCCTGTGCTTGCACTCCCACCAGAGCCCAGGCCCCAGGGAGCTTTATTTCCCATGTGTTGGGCTATGCCAGGTGGGGGTCTCACAGGTGCAGTAGAGGGGGACGGTCCCTGACTCTGGCCCTTCCAATGGCCCTTCTCTGAGAGGTAGTAGGACCTAGTCTGAGGAATATAACTAGGGTGACCAGATGTCCCAATTTGATAGGGACAGTCCCGATATTCAGGGCTTTGTCTTATATAGGCCCCTATTATCCCCCACCCTCTGTCCCTATTTTTCACATTTGCTATCTGGTCTCCCTAAATATAACATGAGCCTGGCCTGGCCTGGCCTCTGGGATGGCCCTTTCTCGCCTGTGGTGATGAAGGGACCAGAGTTGGTCACTTAGGAAAAGGATTCAAGTTCCAGTCACACACATCTCTCCCTTTCTTTCCACCATTCAGGCTCCACCAGAGTCAGTGCACATTCTCAAAGTCCTGGGTCCTCTCTCCTATTTCCAGCCCTTGCTCCAGGAAGGGCAGCTGTAGGAGTGATCAGTTAACCCTCCCCAAGGATTGGAGGAGCTCAGGGTCAATGCAGATACCCCATTTCACCCCATCCCCCTTAATATAGCTTTTGTCTTGGAATACATACACATTATACATAGGTTTGGAAGGATAAGATTTTTATTGGTAAATGTCAGCAAATGTCGATTTCACTGTATGCAAACAAACTGACAAAAAATATTTCCATCAAAAATAATTGAAATTTACAGATAGTCAAAATAAGAAAAATGCTGCTTGATAACTTAGATTTTGGTTTAAGAATATTTACTTTATATATTTTGACATTTCATGGTGACAAATTGTGTTTTAACAGTTACAAAGCTTTAACTTTTTGAATCTCAATATCTACTACCATTAAATAATTATTGTCTGACCCCCCCGTAATTTCTCATAACTGAAAATGTAAAGAAAAAAATGCTGAAAAATAAACAATACTATCCATTAAAAAAATAAAAATTAAATTCTGCCAGGCCTAACTATATATTCAATATACGTTTCACACACACAGATACACACAGAAAGAGGGAGAGAGAGTATAAACAATAAGAATTATATGAAACAAAGTTCTCTTTGGACTGTAAAGTTTGAGGTTGAAAGCAGATTATTTGCAAGCAATTTACAGAGGCAATATTCAATCAAAACAACTACTATCAACCATAAAATACAGCATCAGCTATCTACCAGGGGTAATAACTCTTACATATTATTGCTGGGAATTCCTTCAATGCCCAAACCATTTTTAGTTTGCAAGGCTGCTTAATTTGTTTGACATGGTTGGGAAGAATCTGCAGCTCAACCAAAAATATGTAGTTTTACCCCCATTATCTCTGCACATAAAGAGTCGTGGAGCTTCAGGCTAGAATTAACACAAGATAGGCTATTATGATTGTAAGAGCATTTAGCAGCAGTCCCTGTTGACTTTGCAGTTTATAATAATAAATATCCCCCACATAATCTCACTCTCTTTTTTTAAACTTGATGCCTTAAGGAGTTCTTGAAGCTTGTGATAAAATATAACAGCATTTGCCTATTTAGGTGATACCCTTGATTTACATTTCTCCTTGGGCAAAGTCATTTAAAGACATAGTGTTTGCAAGTAAATGCCTTTAAAAATATAACCCTTGATTTTATAAATGCCCTACAGAAATATGATTTCCTACTGAACCTGGTTGCTGAAGGTAAACTAAATCTCCTTGTTCAGAACAATGGAGTGCTTTAAAAAGGATTTTTCTTCTTTTTACTCTTTTAGAATGGAAGATACTTGTAATCAAATTGAAGGTTACAGAAAGTGCACTTTACAACCTGAGAGTTTCTCTTTCTTATTAATATTAAAAGAGGCGAGTATTAAAATAAACTACTACACAGTGGACTGGGCTGTTAAACTGTTTATAAAGTACTGCACTGTCCACATACCATAAACAATGAGAAAATATTATTTTTTCACGAAGGAAAGCTGTTGGCAGACTTTTGAAACCAAGATCTCATTCCTGCAGAGACTTATACACATGAGTAACTCTATGCAATTGAATAGTCCAATGAGTTCAACAGACCTACTCAAATGCATAAAGATTTGCAGAAGTGAGGCCCAAATGAACAGGGGAGTCATACATTAAAAAAACTAGAAATCACAGAGCATTGTTGACAGACCACATTAACTGAAGTACCTGTATTAAACCATCAAGTTATTTTTCATCTTTGTCTTAAAGACCACTTTTGTACTCACTCGGAATTTCAAGTGAATTTAGTGGGTCTCACACCAGTTTCTAGTGGACACATGTCCACATTACAGAAAACACCATCACAATTGGCTGCGTATAAAGAGAAGACTTCAGTCTCCACAGATGTCAAATCAGTAACTATCACAAGTATTGCATTCACTGAAAACAATTTTTAAAAAATTAAATATGCTTCTTTACCCAAATTTTTATTCCCCTCCATTCTGCACATCTTGCTTTGTTATTGTAAGGCTGCTAATGAATGTTGGACTCATGTCTGTGATTCCTTTTTAGAAAGAAAAAAAGGAGCAATTAAGCATTTATCCCAAATACCGACAGTACGCACATACACACACACATTTAATAAATTCCATTGACTTGCTAATAGATGTCAATAAAACAATCAAATTTCAAGCTCAACAACCTTACCGTGTCTCTTTAAATTACTATAACAATAATTTAAAATACTATTTTTCAGATAAACCAAAATTAGTTTGAAATTCTATGTAATTTCCAAATAAATGAACTCCAGATTATTGGCCCAAATCCCATCTCATGCTGGTTTTACTTTACTCCTGTGTGACATCAGTGGGAGTAAGAAAAGAATCAGGTCCTGTGATCCTAAGTATTTATCTTTCCAATTTAAGTTTACTTTTTAAGAATGGGTTAATGTCTGAGTATTTGGTGCCCCTAACATTTGACTAAATATTTTCTTTCTTTGGTAGCTTTAGTTCCTATGAGCTTTCATCAGCTCTTAGATACTGTAAATTTCTTTTCTGGGAAGCTGTCCAATCTGTAAGATGAGAAGGTGATGAACTGTTCACAACACTATTTGAGTTCTTAGAAGACAGATGGGAGCCAGTTTACTTAATTTTAAGCAAAGTAGGGGAAGCTTTGAAACAATACCAAGCAAGCAGTCAGTATTATGTTAGTGACAAGACTTTGGTATTTTTCCGTTAAATAAATTCAGTGATCTATCTTTAAGGTGAGGTCTCCTAACAGTTCCCCTTCTTTCAAATGTAAATGTTACACTAATTAGTATTAAATTAATTAAATAAAGCTATTAGATGTTGTATCCACGTGCTGCTCTACAGGCCCTGAGCCTGCAAATGACATCACGGCCTTCTTGTGGGGCCCCATTTCACCAAGTTCAAGGTCAACAGGCACTGAATTTGAATGAAGTTAATATGGATTGCATAAGGCCAGGGCAAGAGAAACTTCAGAACCCTGGCTGTTGGTGGCCTCAGCATTGCTTAACTGTGACAGCCCCACACACTATTTCTTGCCTCCTTTACACCCCTTTCCCCTCCACCATCTCCCCTTCACTCCTTTTATCTCTCCTCTTCTGCTCTTGTTAACCCTCTCTTCCCATCCTCCCTAATTTCTCATCCTTTTCTCTCTCTCACAAATCTTCAACTCTCCCTGAGCCTCCCCTGATTTCTCTTCCAACGTGGTGCTGACCCCGCCGTCTTCATCCTGGCACTCAAACATACCTACATTCTCCTCCCCAACTCCTTCCAATCCCCCAAACTTTAGCCCCTCTACATTTATTCCCAGCTCCTCCCCACTTTGGAACACCCACTCCATCTTAAAGTAAATAAATAAATTAAACAATGGTTAAACCTCATCCAGACAGTCACATGGTCCCCAGTTCAGCAAAGCACCTAAGCATGTGCTTAACTTTTTAGCACACGCCTAAGTACATTATTGAGCAAAAGCAGTTAAAAATAAGCACATAAAAATAAGCACATACTTAAGTGTTTTGCTGAACTGGGACCTGACCACATATCACTGTAACACTCTGTCTTCCCTTTCCTTTCTCTCTCCCTCTCCCAACCTGCCACTGTTTGTTATCACCAGTTATGGAGCCCTAAACATCATTAGACTACAATCCCGCAAACGTGCAAGTGCTTAACTGTATTACCACTTGCAGTTAGACTACTCATGGTAGCAAAGTAAGCACATACATAAGTATTTGCAGGCTTAGTGACTTGGGCTGTAAGCTATTTGGGACATGGACCACGTCTTTTTATTTCTTCACTTGACTCTTCAGGCACTGTATAAATAATACATAATAATATATTTATTTCACTCTCTAACCTTTTCTTTCATTCAGCTGCCCCTGATTTTCTGCTTGCTCTTTCTCTATCTCTTCCTTCTCTAGTTTTCTTATGTCTGTGGGCTCAACGGCCAGCAAAGTCTCTGCCTTTCACAGCCACCACCCTCTTTTTATAACAGGCTGATTCACAAGTGTTCCGTCTCAAATTAGCATGTGGATATTGCATCATCTTCCCAAACCAGTTTGTGTGACTTATTTTTACCTTGCACCCAACAATTAAGAATAATAAGCAATCTCTGCTTTCTCTTTTCCTGAAACTCAGATATAGAGCCATCGGGTGAGTTACTGCTCTCTGAGTGGCTTTAAAGGTGACCTTCAATGGGCAAGGAGAGGGTGAAAGTATCCTTTTTTGTCTTTATGATTTATAAAGAAATCTTTAACATGTTTTGGGTTTGGTTTTTTTTTTTTTCCCCTCCTCCTGCTTGTTTTTACATTACAAATTCAGGTCTTGTTTATGGTATAACAAGAAAATAAAAGGTGAGCTACTGAGTGCGGAAATAAATTTTAGTCAGATAGTTTAAAACTTTAGTTTTTATTAATAACTATTTAACTCAAATACCTCACAAAGATGGAAGAAATGTTCTCTTTGTGTGAGAGTCAACACAATTACACCTTCATGTGAGGGCTGAGAAAGCTTCTGATCCAGTTTTGGGGTCTTCAAATAAGTCCTTTAGCATGGATACAATATTCCTAAAAGAAAAAGAAAAACAAACATAAAAACCAAGAATTTAGCATATAATTGTGTGATTTCTTACTATAAAGCATTGAACGAGCAGTTACCCCTTAATGTTAACCACATACTTAAGTGCTTTGTTGAACTGGGGCCTAGATTTACAAAATGGAGGTGGTGTTTTAAACCGATTATTTGTGTTCCTTATATCTAGATTCCATACATGTCAACAAAGCTTGTGACAACATACTACCACATAGGCTTGTGGCATGAATAAATCAGTGGTTACCCATAGATACTTTAAACATTGCAGCCACCTCAAGAATCCTAAAGCCTCTTTCTTCACCTTAGCACAGCAGGACAATAGAACCATTGTGCCGAAGAAATATTTTTTGCCTGCCTTTTTCCTTTAGCTAATTTGTTTAGTTTAAAAATACCCAGTGATAAAGATACACAGCTGCAGAGAACCCAACTGTGTAGACAGATGAATGTCAATAATAAAAAAGGAGAGAAAGTAACTGGTTTGCTGTTGATGTATTGGAGAAATTTAAACACTGAATCCAAACAGGAAATGTGGATTTGAATCCAAGTTATGAGCCCCCCTAATCCTTGAGTGTTCAAAACCTAGGTATTGGTTTTACTCATTATAGTGATGTGAAAATTTGAAATCAAATTCTGTTTTTTCTTTCAGGCCCAATATACTGGTTAGTTATTTTTGTTGTCTCTCATAACCAGCATGCAAATACAAATAAAAACTTAGTGAAAAACTCCTGTATCTCTGCTTCCACTCTAAGTATTGGAAGGATATTAGCAGGGATTGAGCAAGAAAACTGAAATGTGGACGTACACTGGATGATTCATTTTACCCCTCATCGTGTATCCCTAATTGTCCAAGGAGATTATGACATTACACACAATCGAAACCCTAGCCTACTGGAAACTGTTAAAGATACCTTGTAGTGTACTGATAAAAGGCCTGGACATGTGAAGAACAATGAAAACTTGTCAGTTGTAATAAAAAAATTATTTCCAGGAAATTAAACATATTTCATAAAGTAAATAGCATGTCTGCCTTCATCCATGTATATTGTTAGGATGTGATTAAAATGTGAAGTTGCAATAGAAAAATTATTTCCATGCAAGGTTATGCAGGTCTGTTTGATTATGCTATTAGAAAACAGAAAATTAGAAAATGAATTATAAATCTCTTTCAATGCAAGTTTGGATCTAGTGATGGAATTCACTGCAGCATTATGACAATATGTTTCTTGTTTCGAAGGCTATGAAGAAACTACTATTTTTTTTAAAAAAATCAGGAATGAAGGTATATTCATGCTATTATTCAGATCAGTAGCTTAGCAGCCTGTACAGTAGCTCCAAGATCCTTTACTTTTATGTCACATGCTGAGATGCTTGTCCATGATGGACACTAATCCTACATCATGCGCTAGGTTATTAAGAATTATGGATGTGAATTGTCACTGAAAGACAAGAACATTGTTACTAAGTACTCCATACTCATTTATTTTATATCTTGCAGTATGTATGATCCTCAAATAGGAGTTCATCAGAGAAAATTAGTAAATATCTTAAGTGTGGCAATGTCTAGGAACAAGGTAACTAAAATTACCTTGTGTTTGTAAAGATTTCAGACTTTTAAGTTTGTTTGTTTCTTCCATTTATTTAATATTCATATGATGTTACATCTTATTATCTGAGAGTATGATCTATATGCCAACATTGTAGGTAAGGAGTTTATAAATCATACACCTGAAAGCTTTATACATGACAATATCTCAAATTTGCAACTCTTTTTTGAATTGTACACAGCTAAACCCATTGAAAAGGTATACAGATAGAAATCTATAACATGTAAAATGTGAAAATCCACAAAGTCCAAGATTTGTGTTTTCATTATTCAAATACGTCCCAAGACAACCAGGACCATTTCTCAGAGAGAGAGAGAGAGAGAGAGAGAGAGAGAGAAATAATGGAATGTGTTAAAAGAAAATGTAACTCTAAGGTTTAAATGAAGAAGTCAATAAGAAGTGTGATGGTGCCTCAAGACTTCATTTTGCAGCACAATGTCATTACAGTCGAGAAGCACTCTCCCCTTTTTAGTACTGTGAGAGATTTAGACATGGGACCTTTTTCCCAACCCTGAAATGATTTAGGGACCCATGAAGGTCCAGAAAGCTGTTTTTGTGGGTCACAGGATGACTCCATTCAAAAGTTGAGATGATGCTAGAAAATATCGGGATGGGTGGCAACCCTGTGTTAAGGAGAGAGTAGTGCTTGATAATTTTAGTGATAGTTCTAAAATTACCCAGGGGCAAGTCTCCGCCTCTTCAATTCTCCATCCTTCCTTTACTGCACCAGAGTGCTCCAACTGCTTCACCCACCTCTTGCCAGTGGGGCTCCCACATCTTCCATCTTCTTCCTATTTAACAAAGTAAATCAGATTGCTGCCTCTCCCAGGCATAAGTGTCAGCCACCAAGGAGTTTCTACATGAGAGTCCTCCCAACACCCCACATATGTGACTGAAAAAGTTGCACCTCCCTAGCCTCCCTTGATACAGAGGCCATCCTCTGGTTACAGACCCAGCTCGAATGTCTGAGTTCGAGACACACCTCCTTTGTTTGAGCAGGGGACCACTGTTATGGGAACGGCAGGCTGCATTTTTCTCTGGGGTCTGGCTGATCAGACAGAACCTGGTTTGTGTCACTGACTCCTCCTGCGCCCTTGTGCCCATCCTGCCTGGCGCTAGTGCACCCCCCTCCCTAACATTTACACTGGGCTGCTCATCACCCGGGGCTGCTCAGCTGGGATCAGTGCTTCACCCCCCTCTAGTGATCCAGCAGCACCTGCCCTTTCACAACGTGCCTGGTTGCTGTTTGGCCCCCTAGACCCCTCTGCTCTGCCCCAGCGGGTTTGCAGGCTCTCCTGTCGGCAAGAAGCTTTATTCAGTGTGTGTGTGGGGGGGGGGAGAGTATAAACCGAGGGGTGAAGCCTGGTGGGGGGGGGGCAGGAGGGAAAAGGAGTTAGGAAGGAGAGGGGGGAGGGCAGGGAGTTGGGGCGAGCTGCGGGGGCAGGGGAAGGGAGGCGAGGGGGAGCGAGGGCGCTGGGGGAGGGGATCGGGAGGAGGGCGCTGGGCGGGCCGAGGAACCAACGGGCGCTGCTGCGGGCGGGCGCGCGGGGGCTCGGGGGCGGGGCGCTCCCCCCCCCAGGCCTGGAGGCGGAGCCGGAGCCGGCGGGGCGGGTCTCTGCGCCGGGGCCGCGCCCCCCTGCCGGCGGTCACGGGAGAAGCAGGAAGGACGCGCGGCGCCGGGTGCGGCGCGGGGGCTCTGGCGGCTCCGAGTCCGGCTCTCGCTGCCCGCGGCCTGCGCTCGCCGCCGCCGCCATGGCCTCGCTCTTCAAGAAGAAGACGGTGGATGGTGAGCGGGGGCGGGGCGGGTCGGTCTGAGGGGCGCCGGGGTCAGTGTCCGGCTCTCGGGCCCTGTGTCCAGGGTCGGTCCGTCTGGCCGCCTCTCGTTTCCCTCCGGGTCAGGAGGGGGGCCTTGTTGCTGCGGGCCGGAGCTCGCCCCGGGGGCCGCTTCCAGCGGAGCCTCCCTCCGCCCGCGGGCTCCCTGTGTCTGCTCCCGGGGTGGGCGGGTCCCCTGCGCACACCCGTCCCGGGCCGGGGTCACAGGGACTCGGTCCCGGGGGTGTGTGTCGGAGCAGAACGGGGCCGGGCTGGTCGGAAAACAAGGAGGTGCACCTCGAGTGACTCATCTAAAGCCGTGTGTGTGTGTGTGTGTGTGTGTGGGAGAGAGTGAGTGTGAGACACACACACACACACGTACCCTCCCCACGTACTGAAAGCGTCAGGGACCGCTGATAAGTCAGTTACACGGGGAAGGAAGTCTGTAATAAAAGTGGAACTTTTTTTTGCTCGCTGCAGTGTTGGGGGTATGTTTGCATGGTCCCTAAGAACATGGGGTGACTCTTAAAGATGGTGCCTCGAGATAATAGTTAAGTCGAACCTAAAGAGAACCCTGTTTGGGGGAGGAGGGTTGGGGTTTTGTGTGTTGTCTTTTTTAACCAAATATATATTTAGTTCGAAGTGATACAAAAATACTTCTAACTTAAACAATCAGGAGAGCCATGGAAACAAGTTGCTCTGTTCTCTGAGAACACTTTTCTGTTTGTTTGGTGAAGAGAAGAGCAAATAAACATTGCTACAGATTCAGTGGTGTCTAGCTGTGAGCTCTTGGTGTTCTGTAGTTATCAGATCACCATTTACTGTCTGTTGTTTGGTTTCAGAGTAACAGCCGTGTTAGTCTGTATTCGCAAAAAGAACAGGAGTACTTGTGGCACCTTAGAGACTAACCAATTTATTTGAGCATGAGCTTTCGTGAGCTACAGCCACAAGTACTCCTTTTCTTTTTGTCTATTGCTGTAGTTCTTTTAAAGTAGCTGAGAATCTCCTGCGGTAGAAGAAATATAAAAAAAATGAATCTGCTGACTTTTCCCCCGGCTTCTAACTTGTTTAAAATGCTAGTGCCTTTATTATATTTGGGTTCAGTTTCTACCTTGCAAGTTTTCTAACAAAAGGGAATATTTCCTGTAGAGTAAAACATCAATGCTAGTTTCATACATAAATATATTTGCATTACTATTTCTTCTCAGTGTTCTTAAACTCAACTATATATAGTGTAGTTAAATTTTAAATCTCCCCTCCCACCCCACCCCAGCAAAGTCTTCTTTTTAAAGTCTTTTTGACAGAGCTCATGCTTGATGCTTGTCTCTTGAATTGCTTCCATTGTTTCTCTGCTGGGCCAAAATACATTGTTTTTATTTGTCAGGCTTTATTTTCATATATTGGCTGTCTACTCCAGTGTCCATTGTAAAGTGTTTCTTGAAAATGTTACTTGTGGGGTCTTGGGAGCAGTAACATGACTAAAATGGCCCCTTTCAATATCACTTTTCTTTTCCCATAATTACTCCTTAGGCTTAAAACAATTATTGAGCATGAGCTTTTTGTGCAGCGTGTGTTCCTCTCAAGATTCCATTAAAATATTTTGTTGGAACCTATTACTGCTGAAATAATTTCAGACTTAGATGGCTTGCAGTGTCTTCGCACATCTGGGAAGGAAGAATCTGAATTGCTACTCTTCTTTTTCCAGACAGATTGATGTATGCTTTAAAATGAAGACTATGGCTGCCGTTTCTGCTTATTATTCATGCTTTAGTCATCTGACAGTAATTGAGCCTGTCTAGATTGCATTTCACTTGTTACCCAAGTAAATGAGGAAAATAGAAGCATACAAGTATTAGGCTGCTTTTGTGGAATACAAAACCATGATGTAGTCTTAATTATGGGAACATTATTTCCTTTTCAGACTGTTTTAAACAGACTTTTTTAATAGATGGAGGTTGCCCTGTCTTTACAATATAAACCTGAAAAGGGTTCCTGATTTCTCATCACAGCACAACTTTCAATAACTTATTCATCTTTTATTTTGTTACATTTAAAGGTTTGAGTTTGAAACAACAAATTTTATATTTATTATGGGGTTAAATCAGATTAACAGTCTTGTAAAGGGGCATCATTTTTTAATCTGTTTTCAAATCCAAACTTGTTTGCATGTCTTACAGTGCTAAAATCAGTTAAGCATATAAATCTAATTCTTATAAAATAGACTAGAAGAAGCCTTCTAACCACACCAAAAATCAACTGCCATTGGTAGTTACCTCATTCTAGTAATACACTGTAGTATGTTAGGTATGCAAATTTAACTCGTGTGACTCTCGGTTCATATTCAAGCACTTTTTTTTCTCTGTTAGGAAACCCAATAGCATTAAACTCCAGCACCTGCTGACTTTTTTACTCTTTAGAATTCTGCAAAATTAGAGCAATATGGGAGGCTGCTTTGAGTATGCAGCCTATACCTAGGAGAGCTATTTGTCCCTCCAACAGTGGAAAAGGAGTTCTGCTTTAGGAATAAATCCCTCTGTAGATTTTAATATTCACTGTAAGACCTATGCAGTCTAACAAATGAAGACAAATCTTTAATGGAAGCTGAAATGACGGGTTCTATATCATACATTGCTTTTAATATTTACACTTTATCAAGTAAATTCCATAAGGCTTCTACATAAACAATAGTATGAAGAAAGTGGTCTCTTGCACCAAGTGAAAGCAATTTGCATTATCCTGTAAGGAAGATAGTTAAGGTACTGTCTCTGCCCTCAGATGTCATTTTCTGTTCTTTGTAGGGGCAGTATACAAAAGTCATCAATAGAGCATTGTTCATATTTGTTTCCTAAATGTCTCATATTAAGTGTGATGTTTTGTTATAATGCTAACCTTTGATTTCTGTATGCCCATGCTAAAATTTCATGATCTGGGCTTAGGGAGCTTGTATATGACGATGAAGTAGTTCCATGACGAATCACATTTTGATAATCTGTTGGCAGATGGAATCATAAGACCCAAACTAGTGAGGTACTCATTGTGGAGTACCTGCAGCACCTCACAGGATTGGGCTTTTAATGATGAGTGGGTAAGATTGACTGAAGTATGTTGTTTGTCTAACTTTGAATGTGTAAAAATAGGCTTTTATTTTGTTGTGTGTGGCACTTTACTACTGAAAGTGCCCAT
Source organism: Lepidochelys kempii (assembly GCF_965140285.1). NCBI lineage: Eukaryota > Metazoa > Chordata > Testudines > Cheloniidae > Lepidochelys > Lepidochelys kempii. The sequence continues at coordinate 185,223,857 of NC_136380.1, forward strand.
CCTACTGGAAGGTGCTCAGGTACTATGGCAAGAGGATGGTATAAAAATCTGTATAGATATTTAATACTACCGTGGCACACCTATTGTTGATTAGGGGTAAAACATTCTAGTTTTTGTGGTAGTTGATATGACAAAAGGGGCTTTTGTGGATGGATGTTAGTTTCTGATATTCTAAGGAGATTGTTGACAGAGTATTGAAAAAGTAGTTTTTGTAGTTCAGTGCTAAATTTCTATACTTGCAGATATGAGGGGTGTTTACTAAGTTTAACCTTTATCCCAAATTCCTTGTTTTTGTTAAAAGTAACTATATGCTTGTAAAGATTCTTAAATTACTGATATGTACTCAAAATCAACTTCAACTTAAAGGTAGTCTAGTTTAAATACATTAAGAAAAAAAATCCTAGCAAGACAAGGGAAATGGGGCACTTCTCCATTTTCCCTTTGTATTACATTTAGATACGCAGAAGGGGATCTTAACAGGCACTCAGCATTAGGGCTCACCTGAGTCAGTTGACCAGATCCTAGAAGGCCTGTATGTCTCCCAAGTATAAGTGTCAGGTAGTCAGAGAAACCCTAAGGGGTGCTTAGTGGGCTTTCTCAAACCTCAGCCCCCATTGGTGCCACAGTTGCAGACATACTCACCTGTTAAATTCCTTTAATTTTTCTTTTCAAGTAATGTTTAGAATTAAAGCTGCTGGCTTGACAGTTTTGGGAATGGAATTCCTTTCTCCTCAAAACAGGTACAGAATGTGTAATAGCAGTGCAAGCTGCTGCATTCCATCACTGTATATCAATCTTCCTATGCCCAGATCACCTACTAAGGGGTGAGACTAGTAAGAGGTAATTCAGTGATCAGTCATTCCTTGTCCATCCCCAGCTTCTCTAAGGCTGCTTATGTGTATAATGTCCAAAACTAGGCATTGGATTGCAAGACCACTAACTTTTCCCCAAATGGACCACTGAACAGCTGGGAGCAAAGCTATATTTTTTGGGTGTGTTCTTAAACACTGTTCCTTTTCTGTCTGTCCTAATGGCTGGGGAAAATGTTAGCTAAATTTTAAGTTAAGCTTTGGTTAAGTTATAGGCACATCTTTTAAGTACTGCTATATATTTTTTTAGGTCGGATTACTACCTTATGGAATTGCTGCTCTCAAAGAGGGTGTCAGGAATGGATAAAAGACTTGACCAGTTTTCAGGCAATTCTGTGTCCCATCCCTTGTGTCTTGACTTTTAGTTGAATAAGTGCAGCTATGGGGAAGGGCAGGATTTTGGAGTGGTCTCTATGCACCTCAGTGAGGAAGGAGGTAAACAGAGCCAAGGGATTCACATCTATGGAAGCTGCTGCCATTTCTCCCTACTCTATAGAGAAGGTGCAATGGGAACCAATGCTATTGCTCTATTGAAGCAGCTCTGGAACAGTCCCATGGTTATTCGGGAGAAGGGAGGATTCCTTCCCCCAACCCTATCATCACAGACCTCACGGACCTCTCCACTGAATATTTTGGCTACGGTGGCTGAGATAAGGAGGACTTGGCTCATATTGCTGTGAAATAGGAGTTAGAGATATGCTTTTCTGCATGGGGAAGTTGTTCTTGACACTTCCTGCATGATTAAAAGAGACATGTTTATGGAATATAGAAGTCTCTTGTGCCAAATGCTTCTCTCAGTTACACTGGTACAAACTCCATTGAAGCCGCTTAGGTTTCATTGGTATAAAAGGAGAACTTGGCCTATAGTGTTGAAATTTAAGATAGTATTTCAGACATGTAAATTTATATTCTAACATCATTGCATATATTTGATATTTATAGTCCTAGTAAGAGATGCATGTGTTACTCTTATGATAAAAAATCAAATTAATGAAGGGAAGTTTTCTATCATCCAATAAATTGCAGATTTTCATTACATGTTTCAATACTGTTAAGCATTCAGTCTGAAGAATTATTTTACCAACTATAAATATTTCCTTTCCAGATGTAATAAAGGAACAGAATCGAGAGTTAAGAGGTACACAGAGGACTATAACCAGAGATCGAGCAGCCCTCGAGAAACAGGAAAAACAGCTGGTAAGTAGAACAGAGAATTTTAGTTTACCTTTTTAAAACACACAAGTAAGTGTTTGTTTGAAATTTTAAATAAATGGCAAGAGAATGTCTCACACCTAAATGATAGTCTTCAAAATCTTGCTGACTTTCCCCACTATCTACATTAGTTACCTTATAGTGGGGTGGGTTTTTTTACAGTGCTGGGAGACCTCTCTCCCAGTGCTGGTGCTGCAACTACATAGCCATGTTAAAGCGCTGCCACAGCAGTGCTTTAATGTTGCTAGTGAAGACATACCCTTAGTCTTCCTGAATCTCTAATAAGTGCAGAGTCAGAAGCTGTGCTGTTTTTCATTATATAACCTGATTCTTTTTTGTCCAACAGCATGGGTAAATTTGGGCCAATGTTTCGTAACCTGTTTTAAAATATTAAAATATTGGCAGCAAGGGAATATACTGTTGACTCAGTAGCCCAGCATTAGTGCTTTGCATTCCAACATGAGTTGTTGGGACTTCTATCCCAGACATGACCCTTCCATTATAGATAGCAAGGGCCATGAGCTTTGGAGGCAATGCTCTAAGTTCTTGGGTTAGAAAGCAGTGAGAAGCATTAGTATATGTCATTGATGCTTATTTAAATGAACATCAGTGGTGAGGGTTTCAGAGGGAATATTAGGGCTTATCTTCAGTAACAGTTCATCTCAAAACACAACATGACTTAACAGCAACTGTAGACAAAGACAAGTCTAACATTGTCACCTGGATGTAGTTATTCCTATGGTCTTCATAGAATTTCCCTACAACCAGCTGACTTTATTAAACATAACTGTGATAACTCCCTCATTGAACGCTTGATCGTTAGAACATGTCCTTTAGTTTTATGTCACCTCATACCTATACTGGTGGAGGTATACGTCAAATTACATGCCTTGATAGATGACACACAAACTGTGTGGAAAAATTCTGTGACAGTTCACTCCCCGGTTTAGTGGTTAATAAGACATTGCCTCATATGGTGGCAGGTCTTGTGGATATCAGTTTTGGCATGAGAAAAATTAGAGAGCCTGAAAGATGACTATTCTTGGAAATTTTATCCTTTTGCTAGGGCTTTAAGATATGTCTGATAGATTGTGTAAGTGGTTAAGCTACCATTATTTCTTTTAGTGCCTTGATTTCTGTAAAGAAATTCACCTTGAAGCTTTGAATGCACTCTTGTCAGTAACTTGCTCCAGAAATATATTGTGTATTTTTTTCTCTTGTGAAGGAAGAGGTGAAGAGAACAAGTCTTTGAAAGACTCAGTCTTCTGTTGTTACCCTTGCTGCTCAGACTCTAAGAAATCTGAATTTTCAAAGCCTGGTACGCTTGTCATTTGAAAAGAGCAGGAAATTGTCAATGAATCAGAACATTGTCCTGTAACAATGGTCTTTTGCTGCTACTTATATAGAGAGGCAAAACAAATATTTTTTAAAATAGATGTTGCTCTGTGATAGCATTGTTACAGTTATTTACTGTTTTTATATTTGTCTTTACTTGGCTAGCGTGGACAGTTTTGATGTCTGATCAGTAATGTATCCTGCTTACTATACTGTTGACTTGCTGAATTTTGAGTAGGAGAAAGATGTGACTGTCTTAAAATTTCTTCATAAATACCAGGACTATGGATTAATCTTGTCTTTTACTTTCACAATTAGTGTTAATTATGAATACATCAGCCATATAGCAACTTGATTCCCTGGCACAGATTCAGTTTGTAATTGATAGTTTAGTAATACTTGGCATTTACAGTTTATAATGTTTCATCTTGAAAGTGTGCTTTTCATACTATAATGAGATCTGCGGGCTACAAGAACTACTGTATTTAACTGGGAAAACTGGTGCTTGCTAACATTTGCTATTATAACATTTGGAAATCTGTGTCCAAAATATGCATTCCCAAGTCACTCTCATCTTAACCACATAATATTGGAGTTATATTTAAAAAGCACGATAGTTTCAGTGATATTTTGAGCACCCTGTAAAGTGCCCACATATCCTACATGTAGGCTACCAAAACAGGATTGCCATTCCATTTCATACCCACAATACTTTTCTATTGATCTCATGTACTTCACTTACACACCTGTATTTTCTCTGGTAAAATTGCATCTCTTACCAAATCTCTCATGAAGTTTAATTTCCTCAAAAATGAGGGATTTTTACGAAGCAGTTTCTGCCAAGCTAATGTACCAGTCTCAAAATATTATGTTCCTACGATAGTTCTGTATTTATAGTTTTCTTACACATGAGGGTATCTCTTATGGTCACAGGATGTTGTCTCTACCATAGTGGTAAAACCAAAGCAATTAGTCAGTTAACATTTGCTTTTGGAGCATCTCCTGCAATTTTGTGTATCTTGCTGTTGGTTCCTCAGTGTCTACATGCTGTAGTCTGGTGGCCACTATTTACTATCACAGAGCAACTGGCTATGCTTCATAGCAGCCTTTTAAACATCTGTTGCATTCAGGGGAGGGTAAAGCACCTCTCTTTTCCCACCAACAGCTGCAGTGCTGTTATTACACACAGTTTTACTTATTGCCTATTCCCGGAGAAAATGTTGTCACAACTGGACATATGAATTGTATATGTTCAGTCAGTAACATTATGGCAAATTAAAGAGAGAAGCCCTATTTTTTTTCTCTTCAATAAAATGCTTGGTATGAGGATTTTATGATAGTGATCAATTTTATCATTATGTTCTGTGAAGAGCTGTTAAGTCAGAGGTGCAAAACTTTCCTTGCCTCCATTAAATTAATTAGTCTTGTATTCCCTCCCCATATTGGTTATAGAGTTATCTGGGCATAGGTTTTGCCTAGACTAGGATTTAGGGTGTGATATTAGCTTGTGGCAGTGTAGACAAGGCACACTGCATTTATTATGCACTAAGATAATTGAGTTAAATCCTGAGGGGTGAGGGAAAGCTTGGACTTCAACTGTTTCACAGGTTACTTCATGTAATCTGCCTTCGAAGAAAATAAAACTCCATAATCTTTGAGGAGAGGTGCTGAAGGGTAAAATTTTTCTCAAAGTTACATGTCCAGGTATGCTCTGTTGCTTAAGTGGCCACTAGGTTGCAGCGGGTGAATGCAAGAGGAGGGTCTAAGAGTATGTCTCCAGTGCAGTTAAACACCTGTAGCTGACCTATGTCAGCTGGCTCAGGCTCAGACTACAGGGCTGTAGATGTTGGGGCTCAGGCTGAAGCCTGGACTCTGAGATCCTCTCCCCTTGTGGGGTCCCAGAGCTCTGGCTCCAGCCTGAACATCCACACCGCAGTTAAACAGCTCCATAGTCCAAGTCAACTAACATGGGCCAGCCTCATGTGTTTCGATGGAGTGGAGACATACCTTTAGACTCTCCCACCTCACAGCATCCCAGAGCCCAGGCTACAGCCCAAGCCTGCAAGTCTACACAACAATGAAACCGCCCTACAGCTCCACGAGCTCAAGTTTGCTTCATGGGGCAGCCGTGGGTTCCTCTTTGCTGTGTAGATATAGCCTGAAAGACCTATAGAAGGAGGAGGTGAGTTAGCAGTGGTGTTGATCACCATTAGTTCTTAATGTGTATATTTATCAGCCTGTAAACTAAAGGATCTCTCATAAAAATACACTTTAACTCTCTATGACTCCATGTCAGAATGCACAAGTAATATCTACCTCTATGTAAAAAACGGTATGTCAGAGAAGTGCACATTCCCACAGTATAACACACGTTATTCTTTTAGTAATAGAGTATTGTCATCTATTAATTTTTTTTCTTGCTATAGACTTCTGCTAGAAAGGGAAATATTCTTGTATCATTTGTCAATTCCTTCATTCTCAAAGAAGAGGTTTGTGAACATGTGGTTAATTTATCCAATCTAGCATTTATTAAAAAATGTTTAGTTGTATAACTTTATAGAATTCTTGTTCACTTAATGTGAATCTAAAAACTACTTTCTAAAACTAGGAACTGGAAATAAAGAAAATGGCAAAGACTGGTAACAAAGAAGCCTGCAAGGTTCTAGCAAAACAGCTGGTGCAGCTGCGAAAACAGAAAACTCGAACCTATGCTGTTAGTTCCAAAGTTACCTCCATGTCAACTCAAACGAAAGTGATGAATTCCCAGATGAAGATGGCAGGAGCTATGTCAACCACAGCAAAAGTAAGCAGTTAAATCAATATAAATATCTAAATGTAATTCATGCTTGCAAAAGTCTTGACGAGTTCAATGTTATCTTGTAAAAATTAGCTGGAGATAAATGTATTGTGTAATACTACATTTAGCAGTGATGATGCTTACAGGACGAGTACTAATTTGTGTTTTGAAAAACACTAAATTAGCCATTCATATCTTGCTGGTCAGTATCTGCTATTTAAACTAACAGGCTCTCACACAGTTGACTTATAATATCTTTGTCAGGTTTCAGAGTAGCAGCCGTGTTAGTCTGTATCTGCATATGCATCCGATGAAGTGAGCTGTAGCTCACGAAAGCTTATGCTCAAATACATTTGTTAGTCTCTAAGGTGCCACAAGTACTCCTTTTTCTTTTTACGAATATCTTTGTCGTAGGCCAGAAAGCTGTTCAGTGTTAGTGTCTGGTTAATGATTAAAATGGATTCTGTAAGTCTTGATACAGAGGATAATTACAGTAGGCTAACAAACAGCTTTTCATTATGCAACGTCTTGCCTGTAAATTTTGTCTGTCATGTAACTGCTTCTAGTGGATAAAGCCAAAGTAGGGAAGACTGATTCTAGAAATCAAGGCAGTATGTCACCTAGCTTTATAACTTGTGTGAAAATGAGGCATCACTTTCTGGCTGACACTTCTAAAGGGCTCAGTGAGCTAGAATTCTGCTTCACCCTCATCCTCCACACACCAGGGAAATTGTGTTAAATTGTTTTGCTTCTTGTCTCATAAAACTAATGCACTGTAATTTGATTTGATGCAGGAAGTAGCTGCTAGGAAGACTTTGCTCTTAAAGGGCCACTATGAACAAAGTGTTTTTAAAAAATAAAGTAAAAAAAAAAACAACCCAGTTCAACCCTCCAAAGCTGTGGCTGTGCAGTAGGTCTTTTTTCCTCCAAGAGATGGTACAGCTGACTCCATGATCAAGTTAAACAAGACAGTTTATGCTAGCATGCACCTCTTCTCTTTCCTGTGACCTCCTTGCCCATCATTCTTACAACAGCTTCACATAAGTGAGGAAGTTAATCTTGCTTTTTAGAACTATCGCATCCCTCCCTAGCTGAGCGTTCTTCTCTCTGGGCTCTTTATCCCTGGAATATTTTGGATTAAACTTCTTAAAGCAAACATAGTGGTATAATCGCAGTGGTGGAACAAAATCAGCAGAAATGTCAATAGATACAGATCTTAACGGATTTGGAAAAAAAATGAAGCAGGTTTGTCAGTGGGCTATGCAACGTTATGGGGATTGAAGGAGAATTAAGTTATTTTGACCACCTAATGGTCAACTTTTTCAGTTAATGCAGTAAAAAATACAGAACTAAAAACACTGACTTAATTTTGGAGCCATAGTGTTCTCTAACCCATACCAGGATCTACAGTCATACAACATTCAATTAAAATCAGATGCAACTCACTGTCTAGCTGCCTCAACAAATGAGATGAGTAAGCAGTTTTTCAGTATCTTGTCCATAAATGTATCTGTAAATAGGACACTTAGTGTTACTATCTGTCTATAAAATTAAAGCACACACTACTATGATTGGAGAATATTCCCCCCCCCCCCCGAAAAAATGTATTTATGTCCACTGACAACCCTTGAATTGGAAAAGGAGAACAAAAAGCTTTTTCTCAATTTAAACAAAATTAGAAATGAAAGCAGACATTTCCCTTAGGCTTCAGTTTTAAGTTTCTAATATATCACTGATATCAATTATTAATGTATCCTTTTAAACTAGTTTTCCATATGTTCCTAAAGTGTATGTAGCACTTTCTACAAAGAGGCTACTTCCTTTATTTTTTGCACATATCACAATTTAGTGTTTGACATGGAAGCTGCTTTGAGGAGGCAAAATACCATAGCTTTATATTAATGAATCAAAAAGGAAGTAATACTGGGTGAATGTGTTTTTTACACACCTGTGGTAATCAGTGCCATGAAGTTTGGTAAAATATTATGTTTAAGGTTTAGTAGTATGTGGCAGAGGTTCTCTAAGTGATACCAAGTGTTCAACCTGTACTATTAACTTTTGAACACCCTGGCATTTGCCATTATCAGAAACGTCATACTTGCTACTGCTTTATCCTAGATGGAGAAACGTCATAATGACTTCATGCCCGCTTCCTACTGCTGGTTGATGAGAATGTTCTTAACTTGCTTTAAACATTGCCATTTCCATCTGTCTGATAACAATTAGTTGCCTAATTATGGAACTTTTCTCCTCCTGCAAGCCAGAAAAGTGACAAATTAAGAAAAAAGTCTAGCTTGTTGTTGTTCTGCACTAGTCAGAGTAGTAGATTTTATTAATTACTAGACAAGGGACCAACTGAGGATTCCATATGCACCCAGAGCTCCCACTAAAGTGGGAGTCTACATATGCAAAGCATGCAGAACCTGGCCCCAGGTTTGTTAGACTAGAAATCACTTAACTTTGCCTAACATATTCAGTATACTACACAAATTTGTGCAATTTTATGATTAATATTCTCTAATATTGTTAGACAATGCAGTCTGTTAACAAGAAAATGGACCCTCAAAAGACATTACAAACTATGCAGAACTTCCAGAAGGAAAACATGAAGATGGAAATGACTGAGGAAATGAGTAAGTTATGTGTTCTAGTAAATAACTTCAGCAAGCATTGACACTATCAGTCCATTAAAACAGGTAGGCACACCTTAATGCCACTTCTGAGTATTACTAATAATACATGAGATTACTATCAATAAGCAATGATTAAAGGGAAAATATTTCACGTTCGGCATGGTTACTTCGGGTATTTGACAGTACTGCATGTATAGTTGTATGAAAGACCTGTAAAAATGAGAGGCACTGAGTGGGAGAGTTGTTGAACAGGTGTAATTACCACTACTATTTGAATTGACTAAATCAAGGGAATATCCTGTTAACCTAACAATTAGAAATTCAGACCCTGGGGAATAAGACATGGCATTCTGTTTTTCACGGATAGTAGAAACTTCACATGAGCAAGTGGCATGGAGAGTTGCTGCTCTTGTGCAAGGAAAGAGAAGCAGTAGCACAAGCTCTTCTGCTTTTTGAGAAGGGGTGAAAGACTAAAGTGCAACAGTAATATGTAGTTAAGTATATTTGCTCTTGTTTACAAAGAAGCATATGTACTGGGTATGGGAATTCTAGAAATGAAGAAGGCTTTAGTGTTGGCGTACAGATAAGCAACTCTATCATCTAGTCTGGAGTTATGTCTGAGCTTTTGGATTAAATTTAAAGTTTTGGGCTTGCCTGTAGATGTTTGTGTACCCTGATCTGTAAATGAGAATAGTTGAAGGCCTCTCACTTGCAGCAGTCAGGGTTATGTAGAACTTGTAAAATGTTTTGAGGGGCAGGAGTCCTTAGAACTATCCTTCCAGCAACTGACTTGTACATATAAAACAATAATGGACAGAATAGTGGTACAGAGCAGCCAAACACAGCCTGGAATCCTATCTGTCCACTGGGTACGAGGAGCCACCCTCTTCTCTGTTTTACCACAATGGCTTATTAGCTTGTTGGTAATTTGTAAGCGTCAGTGATGCCACACTGGTCTTGCTACTGGCTACTGTTAACACAGCATTCTTCTCATCCTAAAATCTGCCACTGCATTGCCTCTGCTGGGGGAAACTAGCAGAATTTTAAAAATTATACTATGGTGCTAGGCATCAATGCACCAACCCCTTAGTTGGATTTCTGCAATTGGGGGGCAGGGAGAGAAATGAGGTCTTTAAGGGGGATGTGGAGGGTTTTTTTAATTGGTTTGCTTTTTAAATGTAACAAAGAATTCTGAAACTAAATCCTTTCTGAAAAATAGTGAAATCAAACCTCTGTGTGAAGTGCTGGCATGTGACTGCATAGTGCAATTGTTAGCACTACTTCAGGGGCAAGATTTTAAAGTGCAGAGGTAGGCAGAGGACTCCTGGGTTGCCAGCATGTGGTGCTAAGTGATGCAGTGCTGTTCTGCAAATGCACACAGTGTACGTTCCTTTCTTTTGCCATCTCACGTAGTGACGCTACTGCTGCATGCTAGGATTGTAGAAGAACAGTGGGTTTTAGTTAGTCTCCCATTTATTCTGTGAACAGTAATCTTTCTGTACTAATGTAGCTCTGGTTTTTATTTTCCTTCCTAGTTAATGATACCCTGGATGATATCTTTGAGGGCTCTGATGAAGAAGAGGAAAGCCAGGATATTGTGAACCAAGTGCTTGATGAAATTGGAATTGAAATCTCAGGAAAGGTATGGAGAAATGTTCTTTAGGGTGGGTCAAATACCTTCCTCTATTTTTTTTTTTAAATGTCATCCTAACAGCTTTCATTTTGTAGTTCTGTGCTAGAAGTCAAATTGTCACAGTGTGTATTGGTTTTACTCAGCGAAGTTTGTGTGTTCCTTTAATAGATGGCCAAAGCACCATCTGCTGCCAGAGGCTTACCATCTGCATCAGCATCAAAAACTACCACCATTTCAGATGAAGAGATTGAACGGCAGCTTAAAGCTTTGGGAGTAGATTAGCCTGATGACAATACACAGCCTGCCTTTTAACAATTATTCAACTACAGACAGATGTAAAATGTACACTTTTTCAACACAACTGATGTACTTTGGTTTTAAGGAGAACTGAAGTCTTCAGAAACAAGATGATTCACACCAAAAAAGGCTTATTTCTTGCCGAGAACCATTATTAGTGGCACTGAATTCCTGAAATTGTTTGAAAAACTACTTTATCAGATGACATGAATAGATAACTTGCATGTGGGATTTTTTGAACACCGGCTTGAGATCTAAGGTAAACAGGTACATCCATTTACACCAAGTCTGAAGTTGGGCTGTGTTGCATTCAAGATTTATCCCCACAGTTTAGTTGTTTGAGCAGCACTGGCTTTTTTTAATTTACAAAATGTCAGCTGGCAAGCAGACTTGGAAAAATAACAATTATAATATAAGATCTTCATTTGTTTAGCTTTTTTTGAAATTGTCATCCTGTGATTGTTGACAGCATTTCTCTGGATAATATTTGGAGTGTTTATAAAAGCACTACACATGGAAAGTTCTTAGAATATTTTATGATCTTGTCTTTACGCTTGCTTTCAGTTTGAAAAGGGATAACCTTTTTCTTTTGGTGAGTGAGAACCTTGATACTCTAGTAAGCGTAGGCAATTATAGCTTTGTTTTTCAGGTGTCTTTAGTAAATTTGACTTGATTCATTCTTAGACAATTGTACTACTTACTGAAGGGTATGGGTGCAATCCAGCTCTTATTAACTTCAGTGGAAGAGGCTTGAACTAAATATTTTTAGTGAATATTTTGCATGAAAGGCACTGACTAAACTGTATTGTACTGTAACATAGCTAACTTCAACAGAATTGTTGTGCCTTTGTGTATATAAAACCTTGCTATATGCGCCTGATTTTTCAAAATTGTATTAATTGTTGAAGGGTAGAGTAACTACTGTTAACGCTGTTATTGCCAGGTACAAAATATTCTGAGAAGTGCTATCTACACTTGATAGCAGTCCATGCTGAAGTTCGTATCTAAAGGACTTCAGCACTTGTAAAAGGAATCCTGCCTGAAATCTCACTGTATATATTTTACAGTACTTATCCCGTAACAGTACTTACCCCTAAAAGATACTGCATTGTTTACTAAGGTACATGTGATTGCTTCCTGGCAGGTGAAATCTAAATCTTATCAGAATGACTTGGCTGCCTTATACCTATGATTACTCCTTTTAGGTTAAAAAAAAGAAAATGCTGGGTATTACACGTTGTACAGTAGAAGGTTAAGGTTAGACACAAGTGATTTGGATAACAGTATAATAGGAACAGGCTCTGATTCTAAGGTTTTCCACGGTCTTTGATCTGTATCATCATCGGGTCCATAGATTAGCACTGACTTTAAGCCATTAATCAAAGAGCGCTTAGTCTCTAAGTGGGAAAGCAAGCCCTGAGTGGAATTGCTATTGTCACATCTGCCAGTGCAGGACTGAGCAGGGAAATAAAGGTTATAATCATCGGTTTGTGAGCCCAGGTCTAGGAGTAGAAATACAGAATGCTGTTTTCACTAGAAAACATGGGGCCAAACCATGCATCTGCAATGTGCAAGTGTACATACTACACACACACACCCCTGACATTTAGGGTGAATTTTCTTTGACCATTTATTTTGTAAAAATCTAATAAAAGCTTTTATTCCCCCAATGGCTGTCCTGATGGTGGGGTCTTACATGTAAGTTATCTAGTAATGGATGTTATAATCTTTTGTGATGTCACTTAGGAGGGATATTAGTTGTGAATTCCATCAGTTTTGGAAAAAATTAATTGTTGCTGTTGCTAGTGGGGTTGGGGAGGTTTCTGTACGCACTGAACCTTAGCACTGGCTTGTTGGGCTAAAAACAAAAAAAGTAGCTGAAAACTGCTGACCCTGCTCTAGTCCTGCTCCCCTCTTCACTGTTTCACCTTCCCCCTCCCCCTCCCTGCCCGATTTATTTTCACTGCAATCAGAGCAAAGAGTATGGCTGTAAATATTAAACTGTGCACTTAATTACAATGGAAATGTCAGTGAAAATAGGCCTTTGGCAAAGCAAAAACCAGTATTTCTTGCTTTGGGCTTGATATTGCTATGTGCCCCATATGTCATCAATCATTCGTCTACAATGCTCCTTCACTGTTTAAAACAATCTCTCAAATTATTGAATTAATTCAAAGCTCAGTTGCTTTTATCATTAGTCAGACAAAGTGGGTGAGGTAATATCTTTTATTGGTAGTGGCACCCTACTGCAGCTTAGTGGAGAACTTCTGTCCCACCACAAAGTTTAATATAAACTGTTAAAAGGCATCACCTTAGCCTTACAAAGGGAAATATTAGGAGCCAGAAATACTTATGACCTGCAAAAGGGGGGGCTGGTGAGAGATGCAGCCTGAAGAAGTCAAATGCATATGGCTACCTAAAGACAGCAGCTGCTTGTCCCCCAGGTTTAAAGGATCAGGTATCAGAAGAGCATTTTCGGAAGAATGCGTGGAAGCGGGTGAAACCAGATAAGAGTGATCAGTAGCCCCTAGAGATAGGAAGATGGTGGTGGGTGTTTCAACCCTCAGGGCCAGGGATCTAGGTGTAGGACATCTTATGGCTGTCAATCTGGTGGTCTGAAGTATTGTTTTGGTGTTTCTGTAACCCAGATGTTTTCGGACAAGTTGCTTGCTGTAGTTAACCATTCACTCTTCCGTTATGTGAGAATGGCACAGGTTTCATTTGTTTTGCCATGTTTCTTAAAGTGTCCTTTACCCATAAACACTCTTGAAGGACAAGAGCATCAGCGTAGTGACTGACTGACTGATGCATTCACTGTAACTACTGTAGCATGCAAAAAAGAATATGTAGCAGCAGAGTGCAGCAGCTACGGTAAAATCAAAATACTATCACAACCAAACAAATGTGAACAGTTACATTTTGTATTAGAGGTTACTTGAACAATGCTTTATTTTTGGCAAAGAGTAGGGTTAGTTTTTCATAATCCCTTTTAAACAGGCAAATAATTTAGAAAATAAACTCTAAAACTGTCATATTGCAAGTTTAACTACATATGCATAATACACCACAAGAAACTTCAAACAAAGAAACAAAAGTAACCAAGGAATAAAATTACAAGTCATCACCTTCATTTCTCTACTTTTCCAATGATTTTACAACAGGCATTTCTGTCAGTACAGCATCTGTGGGTGGTGGTGAAGGCTGAGACTTAATCCCAGAAAGTGCACTCTTGCTTTGTAAAGTAGTGACTGATCTGTGTTAGTATTGTGACAGTCTGGGGGTTAGAATAGTTCAAGTCCTGTATGAAACATGCATTAGCAAGGGGGAGAGGGATATTCTCTCCCTCTCCCCCCCCTTCAGTTTTAATTTAGAATCCTCTCCTAAAGAGAAAAAGAAAAGCACTAATGCAGTTCATTCATGAGGATATATTTTCTTAATACAGGAGACTATATTCCTTAGTTTAACATGCCTAGGGCCCCTTCCTGGCTGTGCTTATGTATTATTTAAAGCACACCAACATAGATATGTTCTATGTGATACACTTAATGACCTCAAATATTATAACCTCTTTCTGGATCTATTATCTAGTAGTTTTCTAAATCACCATCATGCCTGCTTCACGTAAAACTAATTTTTTATTTACCATTACCACTAATGTGCATTCCTCTAATTTTAGTCCTGGGAAAAAGCTTGAAATATGTACACATTAATTAGTATCGTTGTAACAAATAATGGGAGCAATGTTGCTGCAGTGATCACTGGACCACCCGTCCCTTGAGTGATGAAGTCACATTATTCCAACTCCCCTTAATCCCTGGCTTCCTGGGCGTGGAGCTATGAAATCATTTAGTCATCTCTGCAGGACAGGACAAGAGAGAGGACTAGAAATAATTATTTGTGCCTGTTCTTTTCTAAACCTCATCCTCCCCAGGGGAAAATGAGTTTATACTTGAGTTTTGATTTAACTAGGTTTAAAGCATTTAGAAAGTCAGCAAGACTTTCTGTAGCCTTTGGCGATCAGTGTAAAGGGAATGTCATTTCTGCTCAGCACCTGTCTAAACGGATTGGCTGTGTATTGAGAAATGTTACACATTAGCAAAGGTGGCAGTATCTCAAGGGTCTTAAAGCTCATTGTACCAGGGCTAAGGCAGCAGCCAGAATGCCTCTGTAATGTTTCCATCCTAGAAATCTGCCAAGCTGCTACATTTGATGCTCTCTATGGGAGGGCAGTTATTCAGTCCTTGCTTAATAGAACTTAGCCCACCTTCATGAGTTTGTATTACCAGCTAGACTCCACAAGAGGGAAGATGTAGAGGCCGCTTTAAAGAAGAAAGGCTGTTTGCATTAAGCAGTTTTTTAAGACTGGCAACTGTCTCAATTACCCGGTCACCTTCCTCAGACTTCAATGATGCTGAAGTTTAGCAGGAGGACGAACCACTGATCTCACAGCCTCATCCCTCGGCTCTATAAATGTTTGGTGCTGTGAAGGGGCACTTCTGTGGTCCCAACAGCTGTAGCTTTTCTAGGTTTGTGAAGATCATTGCTGTTGGGTGAGTGAGGGGCACATCACACAAGTTCTTTCACATGCTACAGTTCCAATAAGTAACTTCTTTGTATTTAACACAAGATTTCATTCCAGATCTTTTGGGTAAAGTTCACATTAACTAGTGAAAAGAAAAGGAGTACTTGTGGCACCTTAGAGACTAACCAATTTATTTGAGCATGAGCTTTCGTGAGCTACAGCTCACTTCATCGGATGCTCACAAAAGCTCATGCTCAAATAAATTGGTTAGTCTCTAAGGTGCCACAAATACTCCTTTTCTTTTTGCGAATACAGACTAACACAGCTGTTACTCTGAAACCTGTCATTAACTAGTGAGTGTATTGTGGATGCAAGAAAGGCATGGTATATGAATAGTACTTACTGTGAAATTTTTAACAATCAATTTAATGCAGATTGAATAGTTGACAGCTAAGCAACAGTCTCCCCTACACAAATACATATAGTAACAATGTTTCCAATCTTTTACATTAAAATCAAGCCCACTGAAGATATGTTACAGTTAAAATTAACTTATAGAGGAAACAAATGACAATACTTTAAAAAAAAAATCTTAAAGACCCAGAAATCCTCAACTATGCACAGGAAACTTTACCGGCACTCATGATGCTCCTTCATAATGGAACTAAAGGTGTTCTGGTGTAAACTTGTCTTCACTCTCTTTTCCCTTTGTCTTCGGTTGCAAAACCAAACTCTCACAACTTCCTTCTCGAGGTTAAGCCCCTCAGCCATCCTCATAATCTCTTGAGAAGAAGGCTTACTTTGTTCCCCAAAGTTTCTCTCTAGAGCTTCTTTAGCAGAAATGCTGGAAGAAGGGATAAATAAAAATGCCACTGTTAGTGACTTTGGACAGACTTGGGTCATGGCTGCTATTTTAGGCTAAGCTGCAATGATATGAACATTAAAAATATTGCACTAAAAAGGCAAGAAACTGCTTTGCTTTCCCTCTCAGTAAAAACACTGAGTTTAAAGGGTATTATGGTTCCATGTTGCCATGGGCTGCAAAAATCTGATAGTATCTTTATGTTCAATCCACACTGAAAATAATAAGGACTTTATTATAATTTTAGAGGTAATCCATTAAATGTAGTTCATGCATTTATATAGCCCATGGCAACCCAAGAATCATCACATGCTCCCCAAAAGTCAGTTTTAGCCTATTTGCATTGCAGTAGAACCCAAAAATGTGCTGCAGTTCAGCTGGTACAGGCAGCATAAAAGTTAAGAGCTATTTTCCTCCCATATTCAGACACAGAGGCTGAATATAGGTGAATTTTTTGTGTGCTGTTTATTCTCCAAAAAGAATAAGTGCCTGAAATGTGCTTGTACAAAAGCAATTAGGATGAAAAGCTTGATCTTGTCACACCTAGTTTTAGCATTAGCGGTATCATTCCTTTTTGTCCACAAGAGGTCACTGTACACTTTATTCTAGATATGAAGCATGTTTATTTCTGCTAGTGTGGTTCAAGACCCTGCAGCAGAAATTCTAGTACGGATGAACAACTTTGCATGTAACTTTAGATTGCCCTTAGTGTAATTTCATTAGTAATGCATTTTCTTTTTTATGTTGGGTTATTGATGCTAGCTAGCTGAAAGCTGAGTGTTCCATAGATGCACAGCTGTAGTAATAAGTATTTAAATAAAGTTTTCACTGGGTCAAACAGCTGAAAATAAAATATAATTTCTCACATCCATATTATGGATAGTTTGATCAGGTCCTACAAAGCTCCTACACTGGAGTAGGCTAACTCACTCACTGTTTTTCATCTCCAGATTCTAGTTTATCCTCAAGAAATCTACCTAAAACTTCAATGGGAGTGAAGTGCAGAGGTACTACTCTCCTCTAGCTCATTCTTAAAGAGGTTCCCAAGCTGGGGTCCCAGGCTCCGCAAGGGATCAGTGAACATTTTCTTTCTTACCGAGTGCGTCCCCCTTTCCTTGCACTGTGTGCGCATGTGTACAAAACTGATCATTTATAGTGTGTAAGGAACCAGTTAGTTTTATTGGCTTGCAAATTAGAGGTGTTTCATGGATGCCAGCATAGCACTGATACACCAGGAGTGTAATAGTAGAATTGGAGATGATATGTCTCCTGTGAAGAGGTGTCTCTCATTGGGACTATTCCCCAATTAGAAAAAGGGTCTTTGACTCCAAACACCACTGATCTCTGAAGATTATTCCAGATGGCCACTCTCCCCATAACATAGAAATCTAGAGTCATGCTGGTTTTAACAAAAATTTGTGCAGGCCTCATTGCACAGATCAGCAGCAGTGCTGTGAAGACTGACTGCTCTTTGCAATGACACTGGGATTGTATACATGCTAATACAGGCATTGGGACAGATCTGTGCACAGGAGCCATTCCTCGGTGTTATCCAGGTCATCATAGTTTGGAATGACCTAGCAGAGAATGTGGGGGGGGACCCAGCACAGTTCTCATCATGTTTAGCTAATAATTGGATCAAAATTCATATTTTTATTGATGTCATTATCCCATCTGGTTTTGCTTATTTATGTATGTAAATACTTTTGTTAATGACCTATATTAATAACAAGAGGGCCCATGCCCACTCTGCTTCCAAAGGCAGAGGGGGCTGAACTCCATAGATGTGGGCCACCAAAGGTGCAAAAACAGAGAAAGTCAGCTCCAAGGGACATTGTCCCCACATTCTACCCTAAACCACACACCTCATACAGGGAACACGTGCTACATTCCCTCAACATCCGCCAAGCGCTGGTCTTTTGTCTGCACCGCACTTGCACCTTCCGCGCTTCATCCTGTCTCTTCCTCACCATTGCAGAACGCTGCTGGGGCCGCACCCTCTCTTCACAATGCCTCTCCCTCTGTATTATGGACTGCTACGCTCTCTCTCATGTCTCCCCCCCCCCGCCACCTCCCATCAGGGAGCCTACTCCATGCATGCTTAAACTGTCATGTCGGCCTTCCATACAGATGTTGCATGGCAGGACATTTGTTGGGAGGCCACTTGGTCCTCTGTCCACACTTACTGCCCACTATGCCCTCGCACCTGCTGCAGTGACAGATGTGGTAGTCGACCAAGCTGTCCTTCAGCCTGTAACTTCGGGTGAGCCCTCATGCCCGCCTCTGCACTGAGCACAGCTTGCTACTCTCCCATGTTTGGAATCCACATATGGACCATCACTCAAAGAAAAGGTTATTTACTGTAACTGGAGGTTCTTTAAGATATGGGCTCCCCATCTGGATTCCAGTAGCTGCCCTCTGCTCCAGGCTCCGTTGCTTACTGGTGCGAGGGAACTGGAGCAGTGTCAATCCACACAGCCTCTTAAAGCCTCGGACGTGCCACGCGGTTGATGCACAAAGCACGTGCGGGTCAACGGACACAACTCTGAACAGTTCTGGTGCACGGCAGGCATGCGCACCCACATTTGGAATCCAGAGAGGGACCACATATCTCAAAAAACCTCCAGTTACAGTAAGTAACCTCTTCTGCCAACACGAGCTCTAGTCAAACCCTTCCTCTCATTCACAGCCTCTCAGCCCAAGAAGCCATGGAATGCACTTCAAAACTCTATGACAAACACCTGTTGGAATATGATCTACAGTCTAAAAACATTTTCAGTGATTAATGTATACAGAAATTCTATAATGTATTCAATGCATGTGTGTGTGTGTATTTATATACATACACACAAAATTCTCTGTTGAATGCTGTGGAAATTTTGTTTAGTGAAGTGACATTTTTGATGCCTTTTGAATGCTAAAATAGCAACATCCAGCAACTTTTCAGGGTTTCTCTGACAACTTCCTGCTATGTGGAGTTGGCAACTCTGCACTCCCCTTCCCTCTTTCCTTACAGCCTCTGAAAGACCCTCTGTAGAAGCTCCACAGGATCCAGATCCCTGGCCAAGGGAGGGGTAGATGCTCTTTGCAGCAAGCTTTCCCCCCAAGCCACCAGGACTAATCACCACAAGTTATAGCAGAAGTAATGCAATTTCTCCTGTATCATCAAACCTCCCACAAAGGAAGTTCAGAGGCTGTATAAGGAGCCAGTGGGGTACAGAAGTTTATTACTGAGTTGGATGTCATAAAGGATGGGATTACCAGGGGTCATAAATGGGTATGTTTTTTTACAAACAAAAAGTGTGTGAGGGGGAGGTTTGTTGAAAAAATTAAAAGGCTGAAGGTTTTGGTGCAGCTCCTTAGTTGGTTGATAAATGGGATGAAATTTTTTGTGAAAATTTTCACACAAAATTTGTCCCTGTTTTTCAAAATTGGATTTATTTTTCAACCAGCTCTAGATAGAGCTTCTAAGGAAAAGTATTACTTAGATTTCAAACCTAAGAAGGATATGAGGGAAAAAAAAGGACTTCCAATACATAATTTGCTGAAGTATTGTATTACCTTATGGTGGTTCTGCGCTTTCTTTTCCGCTCATTCACGCCAACTTTTTCATTGTATAAAGCTATATTAAAAAAGGGGGAGTTACCTTCCAAGATTAAAACAAATACAATAATTTCTAGAAACCATTGTTACCAGTCATGTTTTAATACCATGAACACATGCCAGATATGGTTGCTGAATGATCTGCTTGAAACATTTCTCTGTGGAAAGAACAAGGAGTACTTTTAGCACCTTAGAGACTAACAAATTTATTTGAGCATAAGTTTTCATGGTCTAAAGCCCACTTCATCAGATACATGCAGTGAAAAATACAGTAGGAAGATATGTATACACAAACACACACACACACACACAGAGAGAACAAGAAAAAGTGGGGGTTGCCATACCATCTCTTAAGGAGAACAATCGATTAAGGTGGGCTATTATCAGCAGAAGAAAAAAAAACTTTTGTAGTGATAATCAGACAACACTGATGACATCATCATCTGCTGGACCCATGGAAAAGAAGCCATTGAGGAATTCCACCATGATTTCAACAATTTCCATCCCACCTTCAACCTCAGCCTGGACCAGACCACACAAGAGATCCACTTCCTGGACACAACAGTGCTAATAAGCGATGGTCATATAAACACCACCCTATACCGGAAACCTATTGACCGCTATACTTACCAAATGCGTCCAGCTTTCATCCAGACCATACCACACAATCCACTGTCTACAGCAAAGCTCTAAGATACAACCACATTTGCTCCAATCCCTCAGACAGAGACAAACACCTACAAGATCTCTATCAAGCATTCTTACAACTACAATACCCACCTGCAGAAGTGAAGAAACAGATTGACAGAGCCAGAAGAGTTCCCAGAAGTTACCTACTACAGGATAGGCCCAACAAAGAAAGTAACAGAACGTCACTAGCCATCACCTTCAGCCCCCAACTAAAACCTCTCCAGCGCATCATCAAAGATCTACAACCTATCCTGAAGGACGACCCACCACTCTCACAGATCTTGGGAGACAGACCAGTCCTTGCTTACAGACAGCCCCCCAACCTGAAGCAAATACTCACCAGCAACCACACACCACACAACAAAAACACTAACCCAGGAATCTATCCTTGCAACAAAGCCTGTTGCCAACTCTGTTCACATATGTATTCAAGGGACACCATCATAGGACCTAATCACATTATCAGAGGCTCATTCACCTGCACATCTACCAATGTGATATATGCCATCATGTGCCAGCAATGCCCCTCTGCCATGTACATTGGCCAAACCGGACAGTCTCTACGCAAAAGAATAAATGGACACAAATCAAACGTCAAGAATTATAACATTCAAAAACCAGTCGGAGAACACTTCAACCTCCCGGGACGCTAAATTACAGACCTAAAAGTCGCAATTCTTCAACAAAAAAACTTCAAAAACAGACTCCAACGAGAAACAGCAGAACTGGAATTAATCTGCAAACTGGACACCATTGAATTAGGCTTGAATAAAGACTAGGAGTGGATGAGTCATTACACTAACTAAAATATTTCCCCATGCTAATTTTCCCCCTACTGTTACTCACACCTTCTTGTCAACTGTTTGAAATGGGCCATCCTGATTATCACTACTAAAGTTTTTTCTTCTTCTTCTTCTCCTGCTGATAATATAACGAGACCAATTGATTAAGGTGAGCTAAGAGTTGGTATGGCAACCCCCATTTTTTCATGTTCTCTGTATATACCTTCCTATTGTATTTTCAGCTGCATGCATCTGATGAAGTGGGCTTTAGCCCACGAAAGCTTAATGCTCAAATAAATTTGTTAGTCTCTAAGGTGCCACCAGTACTCCTTGTTCTTTCTGCTGATACAGACTAGCACAGCTACTACTCTGAAACATTTCTCTTTGGGACATCTGGCTGAATGTTGTAATTGCACTCTTCAGGAATAAGTAAAGGTTTATGTTGTGAACAGCGCTGAAGGAACCTATCTACATTGGTTCAAAGCAGATTCATTTTTTGAGCGTGTCAAAATCACTCTGTACATCAAAATATTTCTGGTCCAACCGCAGGTACTGTTTCTTGTTACAAACTCATAGACATGGTTTGGATTTGATCAGAGATTGTTGTTTTGATTTGGGTTTTTTTGCAGTTTTGTGCCAGTGGGTTTAATGGTCATAGTGGGACATGTTGACATAATTTGTTCCAAGAGATGCAGCTCATTTTCAAAATGCACTGGAGAAACACTGAGTCTGTTGGCCTGGATATCCACATACAGGGCAAAAGAATTTGTACCCATTATGAGCATGTTCCACGCAGCCCTTGCTGGCTCATGACTGCAGGCTGAGCTCACACAAGGGCTGATTTTGGGTGCATCTGAGACTGCATCATTGGCTTCCTCAACCATGGGATGCTGTTCCAGGAAGGAGGATTACTGGGAAGAGATGGGGTCCACCTGACCAAGAAGGGTCAGAGGATCTTCGTGTACTGATTCACCAACCGAGAGAGGGCTTTAAACTAGATTCAAAGGGGCAGTTGACAAATCCCCACAGTTAAACAGGAAAAAGGCAGATGTTGTGCAGGACATGGGAAATTACTGTAGGGTCAAAGGAGCAACAAGAGGGAAATTAATGGGGGAATTTGCTCAACGTATTAGATGCCTATACACAAATGGAAGGAGTATGGGGAATAAACAGGAACAACTGAAAGGATTAGTACATAAGCCAAATGATGACAATTGGTATCACAGAGACTGATAGGCTAAATCTCATGACTGGAATATTTGCTATAGAGGGGTATAGCTTGTTCAGGAAGGACAGTTTGCGAAAAAGGAGGTGGTGTGGCATTGTACACCAAAAATATATACACATTTATCTGAGGTTCAGAAGTAGATGAGAGGCAGACCATTTGAAAGTCTCTGGGAAAGAAATGGGGAATAAAATAAGGGTGACATGATGATATGGAGTCTATTATAGACCATCAAATTAAGAAGAGGAGGTGAAGGATGCTTTTCTAGAACAAACAGGCTACAAAAAGGGCAGCTGCCCCGGGGCCCAGCGATTTAAAAGGACCCGGAGCCCCAGGCAGCACGGGCTGGGGAGCGCTGAAGGGCTGGCTGGGGGAGGCTGACTCCCTAGCCCTGCCCCTTCCGCCTGAGGCTCCGCCCTGTTATTTGTGGTTGGGAGGAGGAAAAAGCAGGAGTGCACCGAACAGATAAAAATGTAGGGGTTAAATAGCAATGGTAAAAGCTACTATAACAATGGAAGTATCTTCTTACTTACACCATTTCTCTTCCCTTAATGATCAGTAAAGTCATTTTGACAGTGATAGAACATACATGATCTGATTTAATACAATCTAGTGTGTATTAGGTCCTCTGTCGGTGGCACTCCAGCACATATTCCATGCCTCTGAAAGGGCAACCTTTGATTGTGAGATTAGAAAGGATCAGCCATTTTGGGGCTCGGATGAGAAATTCTGTCAAAGCTGAGTTGGATCTTCAATAGGAAGGAGTCAGCTATACTGTATATGAAAGAATCACATGCTCACCTGTTTTGGTCTTCAGAGGAATCCTACAGGGGAGAGAGGCTTTGGATCTGGATCTGCTTTCTTTTAACGTCCCGGCATACCATCTGCTGACGTGCAGAACCTCAGCTACATAGTAGCTCAGATTGTTGTTTAAGGCCAAGGAACATACACTGCCAGGAGCTTTTCTCTCTCCTCATCCTGAGCCAGTTATGTGCTGGGCAGGTCTTCCAATGTAATTTACAACAGCTAACCTATTCTAAATCATGTCCTAAGTCATGCCTCTGCCACAGAATCCCAGGGGCTCATCCAGCAGCTGGGGTTTTCAGGGCATAGGGAAGATGGCAAAGAGCAGATGTTAAAACTCCCATGGTATCCCCCCCTTCTACTTTTATAGGGGGCATGGTGTTGGGTAGTCACATTCCTTTTCCCATTGCCACATCCCTTACACCTGTAATAGGGAGCAAGTTGGTGTAGGAGTTTCAACACCAGCGCTCTACCATTGGAAGATCTTCTTGTACCAGTGATTCTTCCACAGCCAGCTATGCTGTCTTTCGGACTAGAATTCAATGGCAGTGCATCAAAAACCAGCTGCCTTGTACCTCAAGAGCTGGGCTAGTTTGCATGAATGGGCTTGAGGGAAATGAGGGACATATAAGAGAGCCACATCTCTCTAATTTGTGCCTGCCATACGTTTCTGGCAGGTTTGCTTCCCTCTACCCATGACACAGGCATCAGTCCTACTGAATTTAATGCATGTACTGATCCTACAATATTTATATTCATCTTCCCCACCTGAATAAACAAAAAGCTGGACCAGTGGAAGTTATATACTACTAACCATCTTATACATTAAAGAGCTTCTTGTAGGGGTAAGACTAAATTCTAGAGGCGTTATAAATATCTACCTCCTATTTGTTCTGCTTCTTCCAGCCACTTGGATAATATCAATTTCAGTTTGCAGGCATTCTTGAAACTTAGCTGCAAATTTTCAAATCGGCAAATGGTTGTTTGACTGAACTCAGAGCCATGCACAGCAGCCAGGGCTTCTCCAACATTTGTTTGTGTGTAGCCTGTCAAAAAGCAATAAAGAAAAAAAAACTTGAGTAACCTAACCTGGTTTATTTACAGAAAGATACATTCCACCTTGGTCACTGCCCCCAAAACACACTTTTTGGTAAGTTGCCTTAAGTGTTTTCTTTGATTGTTTCGATCTGACATCAGTCTTACTCTGGTGTATCTCTCTTGTCTTCAGTGGAGATCACAAGTGTAAAACAGGTGAGATGAGCATCCGTTCCCATGTCTATCATGAGACACATGCAATTTGACCAGTATGATAATGTAGGCAGGAAGCAACAGCAAATGATCATGCAGTAATTCTGCACACAGAATTAAAAGTTTATTTTAACATTAGGGGTCTGATTTAAACCCAGAAAAGAACAACAATTCAGGGTTCAGACTTTAAAATCTAAGAATATACTCTGATTTTTACTCACACCATTGTAACTGCTGTGACTGCTGCTTCTCACAGTAATCATTATCCTCCTGTTTAATCTCATTTACCCTCAGTTTGTTGTGTCCACCTGCTGATTCTCCTCATATACTTGGATTGTAAACTCTATGGGGGAGGGTCTGTCTTTTCATTATGTATCTGTCCAGTGCCTAGCACAATGAGGCCCTGAGCCATGAGCAGAGGCTCTAGGCACTACCATTATACAAAGAAGAATGTAAACAACAAAATAAAACACAATTTCCAATCCCATTTCCAGGGTTGGGCCTCTCTCTCACAGGCCTGGGCCACACTTGAAAAATTAGATCGACCCAGCTACATTGCTCAGGGCTTGAGAAAAATGTCATTCAGTGAGCACCATAGTTAGGTCGGCCTAATCCTCACTGTAGACACAGCTAAGTCTTCTTCTATCTCCTCCCCATAATGGGCATAATCCTCAAGGTGTTGAGTGTCTTCCCCTCCTATTGACGTTAGTAGGTAGTGAGGATCCTAAGCACCTCACAGTATCAAACCCTCTGTTATTAATGTTAACATTTTGCCCTAGCAGGGCACTGTCTACTTGACTTTAGGCTGTTGGTACATCCCGTTTTTATTAATGGCATTAAGACCAATCCTGCAGTCTCTGTTCAGCCACATCTGTTTAAGTCAATAGGCGTTTTGAGTGTGCAGGAATTCAGGATCAAGCCACTGTAAATAATTACTACTGAAGTATTCGTGGGCATAGGTAATCTTGCCCTTTCTGTGACTGACCATTAAATAGTCATGATATACAGCAAAACAGCACAGGTTGTAAACACTCTTTCAGACACCATACCCTTGCTCTAGCTCTCATTTCTGTATGGAAAATGGATAGTAATATCCCTGTAGCTTTAGAGATAATACAGATGGCTGTTACAGCCATATAAATTACATGCTTTTACAGAGCTGTGTTTTACAGTGGAGTCATGCCATATTCTGTAATGATACAATCTATTGTTATAGGAGAAAATTAAAAATGACCACTCGTAATTCACAAAGTGAATTTAGTATCCATGAAGGGGCTGGATTTGCAGTGTTTGACACATACAACTTCGTTTTTTTCAGTGCAGCACAGACAGGACCAAGCTTCCTCACACTGCCCCACCAGTGTGCTTCCATCTTGTCATGGAGGGAAATCTCTAGGGGTGATAGGGATAATCCAGCACCAGTGCCCATTTAATCTTTGTACGGTGCTGAGGCTGCCAGTGAGTATGATATGGACATCTCTCCACCAGAAATCAAGCTGAGATCATCCACACATTTCATATCATCCCCAAGTAGTTCTCAGATGGTAACAAAATGGTCACCACAATACTCAGCAGTGGTTAAAATGAACCTAAAACTGGAGGGGGAGCTCCTCAGTTTTGGTTGTTGTATGTTGTACATTGAGATCATTTAGTGAAAAGAAATTGCATCATCATGCATGATGGGACATGGCCCGGCGACAAGGGAATACGTGAATCTGAGAGAAGTCTAGGTTCCCAAAGAGCCAAACAGAAGTGCATATATGTGTGAGAGATAGGGCATGGACCTGTGGCCAATGGGAGCTGCGGGAGCGGTGCCTGCAGGCAAGAGCAGTGTGCAGAGCCACCGGGCGTACTTCTGCCTAGGAGCTGGACCTGCTGGCTGTTTCTGAGGCATGCATAGCACGGAGTCAAGACAGACAGGAAGCCTGCCTTGCCCCCCCCACTGCGCCAGTGACCAGGAGCCACCTGAGGTAAGCCCACACCCCAGCCCTGAGCCCCCACAAAACCTGGGGTACAATTTTAAAGGAAGGGTTGAAGACTAGAGCTGGTTGGAAATTTTCCATCTAAAATGAAAATGGCTTTTTGACTAAATAGAAATGTATTGCTACAACAGCTGCTTTCTTTTTTAAAACACGGGTTTTATGAAAAAAAATTAAATGTATGTTTTGCTGTTTTGGGCAACCAAAAGCTTGGTGAAAATGAATAAAATTTCACTTTCATCAATTTTTCACAGGATAAAAATCATTTCCTGTCCAACTCCATTGAAATCATTTAAAAATGTGTCATTTTGTGTCTAAATCATACCTTAAATCAGCCTTACAACTTGTACAACTGCCGTGGTGAATAATTTTTGACAGGCAAAGTATCCTTAAGGTTTTTCACTATCATAGTAACAAATAGATTTTGTACCCAGTTTGGCAAATTTCCATGACAATCCTGAAAGGCTGAATTAAATGCAACTTTACAGTATGATTTATGTGATTGATCACACTTTCCCCTAGAATACAGCTAGTCCAGATACCAATAATCTGCTCTCAGAGGCAGACAGAAGTAGTAGATAGAGCAGAAAGTTTTAAAATCACTTACTGTTCTTGCAAAAAGTTGCAAAAAGCTTGAGGCAATTAGTTCTAAACAAGTCTTCTAGGTATGGAGAAAGCTTGGTAAACGTGAGGCAGGTTTTAAATTATAAAGCATATCAGATGGACTAGAATATAAAACATACAGAAATAATTGAGCTTTCATTTGGATTTTCAGGCTAGTACAAAGCACATACCTAGCTTAATTCTCCTCAGTTTGAACTCATTGGCAAACTTTTCCAGTTCCCTGATTTCAGGGGAATCCATGTCTATTGGCTCTTCAACAGACTTGGTTTTTCTGCGGAATTCCTGCTTGAAGTCAGTGGCTGTGGGATCATCTCCAAGGATAGACTGGTGCATGGGAGTGAAGCCATGCCCCAGAGCACAGGAACTGGCACTGAGAGCATGTTCAGGAAATTTATAAAGGCAAGGGGTCAGGCCACCTGCATGAAGGCAAAAAGCACAATTTGATATAATCATTCTCCAGCATTGCGTAAGAAACCTTTGTGTCAACTATCAACTGTTAAGCTTTGTAATATTACATACTAGAGAGAGGAAGGATTGTCCAGTGGTTAAGGCATCAGCCTGGCACTTAGGAGACCAGGGCTCAATTCCCTGAACTGTCATACTTTGCCTCAGTTCCTTATCTGTGAAATGTGAATAATAGTACTATATGCTATGAAGTGTTCAAATACTATGAGAATGAGGGCCATACAAGTACCTTAGATAGACTTATATTGGGACAGGTCCTCAACTGGTGTAAATTTGCATTGCTTTCATTGAAGTAAATGGACCTATGTCAGTTTACACTAGCTGAGGATCTGGCCCATAGTCTTTGTTTGTTTTCTGGTACCAACAATACTACTTTATAAACTACATGTGATATGCAGATTCGGTACTATATACAACCAATTTCAATGGAAATTTCCTTGAGTAAAGAGTACAGGATGAAGCCCAAAGAATGATAAGATCGTCACATTATAATTTTAGAGAGGAAAGTAATTGCACAAGTATGAACTACTTTATGCTAAATTTTATTCACTATTGGACAATACAGCACCATTTAATCAAGAGCAGGTGCCCTTTGTGCTGGGCACTGAACAAACAGAGAGACTCCCTGAGCTGAACAGACAAAATTTGATATCTTCCATTGTTGCTTGCATTGTTGTTGTAGCAGTGTCTGTCTCAGAATTTTAGAGAGACAAGGTAGGTGAGGTATATCTTTTATTGAGCAACAAAAGTCAGTCCGATAAAAGATATCGCCCACCTTGTCTCTCTGACGTGACAAGGCAGACAAAGCATGGGAGGGAGAAAAGAAAAATTCTTACCCCCATTTTAGAGCTGGGGGATCAAGAGAGTAATTGACTTGCCCAGTCATGCAGTCTGTAGCCTAGTCTGGAAGTGAACCCACATCTCCAGCCCAGCATCTAAACCACAAGACCATCCTTCCTTTCTCTTCCTTCTCTTTTGTTCTTCTTGTCTTGTTCACTGCTTAGATACATCCTCCAGAGGGCTGGGAATACAATGGAGGTTCTAACCCTATTGATATATAAAGTCACATGCAGTATGACTGCGAAAAAGGAGAGGGAGCTGTTAAATGTCAGAAGGGCAAAAGTCTAAACAAGAGAAGGCCTTGCCTTGCAGAGTGCTGACTCCATTCACCACGTTGGGATGGGGCATGCTGCAGGTCTGTAAAATGCGACTCTGGGAGAGACTTGCTGATAACATCTCTGGGGTTGCAGGCTTGATGCCTAAAAGGAAGTGGGAAAAAAGGAGAGACTGCAGTAACATGGAATTCTTTTGGTGTAGAAATAGGTTGATATTTCTGAATGGAAATCCTCCTCATCTAATGATTCTTCTTCTGTAGACTTCCCATAGAGATCTAAACAAGAATTTCTGTACCAGAGACACAAGAAGAGACACAGAAGCAGGAGCATTTGGCCATGTGAAGAAAGAGTCTTACTTGCTGTCCCAGAAAAGTCTGCATGAGGAAACATTCACCTGTGCTGATTCATTTTTACATTTTCCCTCCTTCTCAATTGAAATAAAATGCTGTGTTTGATTTTGGATTAGTTTTGAGCCATAGTTATTTCCTGGCAAGTCTCTTCCCCTGGCATTACTACATTATTTTCCTGGTTGACACTTCACTTGAACACCTTTATATTGAACAATTTCTCTTCTCTCTTCAGTGTGGTATCTAGAGAACTGCATTGGGTGCTAAGACATCTTTACAAGTTATGTCATAAAGTCTATGGATCCTCTGTGTGAAAACAGTTCATATTGCTCCATGAGATTTGGAAAAGCATAAACTGAATTAAGTGATTTCTCTTTGGCCTTCACATACATTTCCTTTCACTCTGAAGGACTGAGATTCCTACATGTCAGCTACAGTATTTCTGTGAAAAGAAACCACCCCTGATGTGTTTACTCTGGTTGAAAGCAAGTTGTTATTACTCAACATAAGTTCCTATTTCAAAGCTTGCCAGGCTATTATTAATCATAAAGCCTGCAACAGTCTCTGCAAGACTAATGCTTCTTATACCTACTAAACCATGTCAGGCCCCGGATATTTCCCTTGATGTTTTATAACAAGGTATAGTGGTGTCCCAGATACACTAGCCACACTATCACATAACAGTGTGATTTTAATTGTGAGTATAAGGAACAATCCTGATCGCCCATAGCTATCAGCTGTTAAGGTGTGACCTCACACTTTTTGTTTGTATCAGGAGTGACTGGGAGGGAAGAACAACATGGGGGAGGAGGGAATCCAGACAACGCACTTTTCATTTTTTCTTCCCTACCTGCTCCAAGTCAGCTTCAGGGAAAGGAGTGGGGACTCTGGATTGAGAAACAGAATGTTCACCAGCCAAAATCTGAGTCACAATTAATGGAATGTTTGATACCTTGTCACAAGTTTTATGAGTACCAAAAATGGCACTCCATTTATTTTTGTTTCTTTAATTGATCTCGCCCTGGGTGGATTATTCTGAAGCAGCTACGTCCTGTGCTGAATTTACCTCCCTGAATTCAATACAAATTCCATAATCAGTTATAATTTTTATTATTTGTACTGCATAGGGCCCCTGAGGCCCCAAGTAAGATTGGGGCCCCAGTGCACTGGGGCCATATACAGAAATGGCAGAAAGAGCCCCAAAGAGCTTCCAATCTAAGTGCACAAGACAGACAATGGGTGAGAGAAAGGAAGCATTATCCCAGTGTCACAGACAAG
Source organism: Lepidochelys kempii (assembly GCF_965140285.1). Lineage (NCBI taxonomy): Eukaryota > Metazoa > Chordata > Testudines > Cheloniidae > Lepidochelys > Lepidochelys kempii. Next base: position 185,254,177 of record NC_136380.1, read on the forward strand.
GAAGTGAGGCAGAGAAAGTAAGTGATTTGCTCAGGATCCCCAGATAGAGGCTGAGAGAGAGCATGAAACTGAACCCAGTTCTCCTGAGTCCCAGTCCAGTGCCTTAACCATGAGGCCATCCTACCTCTCATTAACCTCCATTCCCTCAACCCCTCTGAAGGAAAATCCCCTCAAACAATCATGCCAATAACTAACCTGTTAGAGTGAATATCTCTTACCTGCCATCACCCCATAGGTAGACTGTTGGTTTCCATAATGACAGGAAGGGACTGAATAATGAAGACCTGTAGATGCGTTTCCCAAAGTTGCCATGGAGAAGTGCACGTGGGAACATTTAGGAGTATGGACCAAAGACAAAACAGACGGGACTGGTAAGAAAATGTATGAGGATTCAAGATACATCCTTTCAGTCCAGAGGTAGAGAATATCTGTACTTTGTTTCTGCCTGCATGCTAACCATTCTATGCTGCTTTTTAACTCTCAAGGTAATTCTGTAGGAAACAGCCTATAGTAGGTGCTCATGCCTCATCAGAAAACTGGCTAGCTCGCTTTTAGCCAAGAGCAATGATTTATCTTGCCCGGTTTTTAAATTTATTATCTCAAGCGTAATAATTTAGGTATCCTGACAAGCTCTCCTCTTTACATGTGTATGAAGATCAGGCCCCCAATACTGTTCCATCTATTTTTACTTTAATCTTTTCTAAGTTCTTGAAAAGTCCATCAGCCCCTAAAATGAAAACCTAAAAGAAGCATATATAACCAAGAGGACAATTTTCTATGTAGAGTAAAGCCTACATTTGTGCATGCAGTGATTTGGGGCACTCACCTGGAGACACCTTAAAAGGGTCTGATTTTCAGAAGTGCTGAGCACCCACCCTCTGAAAACCAGGGCCCTTTAAGGTGTCTTCAGATGGTCCTTCAAAAGTAGAGACATTCAAAACTTTGAAAATTTAGGCAACATTTTGCAATAGCAGTAGCAATAGACCCACATGCACTTTGTCTCCATAGTTTGCACAGGTGTCTGGCAGGCAGTGGGATGGCTGGCAGAAGTTTGAAGAAGAGAACAAGGAAATAGATTCCATTGTTTGCTTGGCTACACTATTATGTATCAGGCATCTCCGGAAACCAGGTAAGGGTTTAAGAAGCAGCATGACCCACAATAATAAAATTATTAGCTGTGTAGGGCAGCATTTTACACTGACAAAATATTCTGTAAAGTTTTCTGTATCCTCAAATGTTGAGCTATTGCTGGTCAATTCTGTAAATAAAAATATTAATAATTTTGGCTGACTCTAATGAAGAGATTGAAGGTTCATATCTCTGCTCTGTAATGTCTAGCATCAGTATCCCCAAAATCTACTATGCATTTCTGTATGCATGCAAAGCAGGAAGTCTGGTTTTTGAAGATGTTGTATATTAAAGATGCGTGGAGATGTGCTAAATCCCACAGAATGAGAATATATTGTCTCCCTCTAATGGCTGATCCATGAAAGAAGTTTATGAGTCTGTTGTTGCTTCCAAATAATGGATTTAGCCCTCTCCCTCAAACAATAAAGAGGCCATGCTTTTGACCCTTTCAGAAATTCACCTTGCTTCCAAATGACCCCAACAACACTGAATCCCACATCAGGGCTCGTTCAGGAACTTAGGACAACTCAAACTGAGTATTCCTAACTGTAATTTCAATATTGGCAATTCAGTGGGATGGCAATTCAGTGGGCTAAGTTAACTGAGTTTGTGGGAGTTGTTCATGTCTTCTTGGACCTGTGTCCACATCACAGAAAACCTAGTCACAAATAGGCTCCTGTGTTGGCAGCCGCAGCAGAGAGACCAAGGAAAGATAGACATGAGAACTGCACGACTTGGTTACTATTCATGGCTAATCCTTCTACATCAAAGCTGAAGCATGTTGTTAGAACAGTCTGGAGAAATTTGCATTTCTTTCACCCTTGCTCTGGGACTAAAAGGAAAAACAGATACAAACAAGTGGATATTTTTAAAGTACTGGATTGTATATGAATTGTCGCTAAGACTACAGAACTATGTTGGTGTCTTTGATTCTTTTGAGCTGTATAAATGCACAGAAGGATTTCTGCAGTATGGCAAAACTGTTAACGTAATGATCTATGACATTTTAATAGTTTACAACACTGCTGTTATCGTGGTCATCAAAGTTCAGATATTTAGAACTACACTTTTATAGTTTACATTCACGTTTTGCACTAGTATAACAATATTAGTTGTGGGAGGAGGCAGCCTGATTTTTACCACCAATATAGTTATACCGGTACAGCGGCTACTGTTGACACAGTTATACTGGTATAGGGGACCTTAGATAGGTATTGCTTATTCTCCTTTCCGTACTATACTGGTAAAGCACATTCATATCAGCATACCTGCATCCACACTAGGGACTGTACTGCTTTAAACTACACAGTATAGATAAAGCTGTACAATGTTTGTGCTTAGACAAAAAGTCTTAGTTAAAGACTTATTTTGAATTACTTGTTTACTGTTGAATTTTGCCAATCTGCAATTTGCTAATCCACACATCCCATGATTTTCAGACATAAAAGACTGACATTTCCAACTTCCTGGCAATATTTTAATAGCAGATGCAGGAGTGAAGTCTTACATCGCTAAGATATTTTTTTAAATAAAATCTACTCCAGAACATATCTTTAATAATATATATAGCATACAGATAACATGTACTTGTCTAAAGTTTATGATGAGGTATCTTTGCTTTTGTGTGTGTGTGTTCACTTACTTGCCAGTTAGCAAAATTAATTCATATGCAACGGCGCTACAAGGCCCAGACGCATTGTGAGGGATTTTGTCATTTTAAAAAAAGAATTAAATAATGATTGTGTAAAAATCCTTATACATTTCTTTCTTTGCACAAGTTCTTTACACTGACTCACCATAGCACTGTGTATTACAGTTCTTGTCATCTGTACTAAAAACTTAGAACCTTTCCCCTAATACAAATAAATGTTCTCTCTATTACTGCTTTCTTTGTGTTGTAGCTGTGTTGGGTCCAGGATATTAGAGAAACCAGGTGGGTGAGGTAATATCTTTTATTGGACCAACCTGTGTTGGTGAAAGAGACAAGCTTTCAAGTTACAAAGAGTTCTTCTTCATTTCCCCCTTTCCCAGACCTGAAGAGCTCTGTGTAGCTCAAAAGCTTGTCTTTTTCACCAAAATAAGTTGGTCCGCTAAAAGAGATTTCCTCACCCACTTTTTCTTTCTTCTAGGACTGTACACTGGCATTCTTGGGTAATAATACAATAAAATAGAATGTGATTCTGCATTTCTTATTAGGCAAAATTTCCATTGACTTCAGTGGGATTTGTGCTTTATGAAGGACTGCAGAACTGGGCCTATGATTATTAAACACCACAGCATAGACTTAGTAAAAGGATGTGGTGATATTTTCAGCCAACATGTGTTCATTTAATTCTTTACTTTGGAGCATGTGGGAAATGAAACAATTCAGAAAGTGCTACCATAAAATGGATATAGAAATTTGTTCTCTTTTCCCTAATTTAAGTTCTCTTATGTTTTTCTAACAAGCACTATGAAACATTTTGAACCCCCTATTTAATACATGCAATCATATTGTCATCAATACTCTCAATTTTCTGTGTAGTGTACTGTACTTAAGTGGTTCATTTTCCTTCCAACTGAAAGATGTTACTTCCAGTATGCTTAACAAGAGATCATCGTTTTATTGAAGACATCTAGTAAAATTCTCTCCTCCATGCAACTCAATTTAAGTCAGTGGGTTAGCTGAAATTAATATTCAGTTCTCTCTATTTATGAAAGTTTATTTTCATTCATTCAAAAAAACAGAAATGCCAATGAGATAAAACTCCAGTTCTGTACATTTTCAGGTAGCAAGCACATTTTCTGTGGAAACATTTTGATTTTTGTTCAGTTTTAACATACTAAAATTCCTAGTCAGATAAAGGTACCACATTCCAAAATACAGAAGGATGGGTCCGATGCACTTAAGTAACTTTGGCGCTTTTGAAAATCTCACCCAAATCCCATTGTCTTTACTCAGCATTTATTAAAATGTTAATTTTCCCATTAATGGGTATTTTCCCCAGCTATTGCCATCAGCATCTGCCTCATTTTAAGTATATCACCCATTTGAAATCATACATTTATATATTTATAAACTGCAGTTTCATAGGCAAAATATAATTTGGTTTATTTCAGGAGACGTGTGTCACTGAAGACTATTTTGTGTTACAAAAGTTTGATAGTATTTGTAGCCAGTACCTCACTGTGCTGGTCAAATACCTCAACCTAATCCCATAACAAATTTAGAGATAGCTACAAACTTGGCTAAAATGCAGACATTTTAGTCGCTCTAGATGTATTCATTTTTACATAGCCTTGTGAAAACTTTCCTGCTTTAAGGTAGTCCCCAGTCACTGCAGAGCTGATATGAAATAGCTCTGCCTGTGTTTCCCTATCTCTGTGTTAAGTTTGGCAACATTTACAGAAAGAGGGAAAAGCATTTAAAAAGAAAGTAAGCAAGAGTGTAATTGTTCTAGTAAAAAAGTACCTGTAGACACGACATTGGTAGCATGGTTGGAGACGGGCAAGCATTCTGCAGCGCTATGATGCATTATCAGAGGCAGAGCGGGAGAAGAGTCAGAATTCAAGGGGACGAAGGTGTCAGCTGAAGTAAATGCTTGGCAACTCATTCCCACAAAAGGAGAAAAGACAAAGAAACACCTTCCCCTATTTTCTAACAAAATATATCCTTATTGATTAACAGCAGTCAAACTCTATTCCAGTTCTCTTAACTTGCATATATACATAAACAAGGGCTCCAGAGCACAGGGAGGTCGTGTGCAGGTATTTATACCACTAGGAAATCCCTTTATCCATGTTAATGTTCTTTTCCCAGCAGTATTGCTATATCAGCCTAGAGCCTCCTTCCTTCCCACCCAAACATAATAGATGCCCAATTAATGCGGGGAGAAGAGGGAAACCAGAGACTTGATTTGACAGATACTTTAAATCAGGCCTTTTGTGAAAGAACAGTAATCAGGGGAAAAAAAGGTGTCTCCAAAGTTTGTAGAGGTAAGGCAATATGGTTAATACTGAATATTGGTATGGTTAATACTGAATAGCTTTCCATAGCTAACACCTGCTCCAAAAACCTCACCCAGGAATTGTTTTGATGGCTACTTGGCAGAGAAATCAAATGAAAGTCTATGAAAGAATGTATAGAGAAATTAATCTAAATTAATCTAATGCCAAGAACTTGCACGAATGTCAGTTGACTTGTCACATTTGCCTAATTCAGTGCTATACATGATAGAATGAATATATCTAGAGGCTCTGAACTTTACATAAGTAAGCATAAACTACTAAATGTTTATCTAAGGTAATTTATGTCTGCTCTTGAAAAGCTGTGTACATAATATTTTAAGATTCTGAAAGAAAACAACAAATACTCGAAATTTAAGCGCTCATACATTTATTATTATTATTGTTATTATTTATTTGTACTATCATAGCGCCTATAAGCCCTTGTTAAGGACATGGACCCCATTGTGCTAGGCTCTGTACAAACACAGAACATAAAGATGACCCTTGCCCCAGCTATTGCCTTTGCAATCTAAGGGCATGACTACACTTGCAGACGTAGAGCACTTTGAGTTAAACCAGCCTTTGTAGAGTGCAGTAAGGAAAGCGCTGCAATCTGTCCACACTGACAGCTACAAGCGCACTGGTGTAGCCACATTAGCAGCTCTTGTAATATCCACAGAGAGCAGTGCATTGTGGTAGCTATCCCAGCATGCAAGTGGCTGCAATGTGCTTTTCAAATGGGGGGGGTGGAGTGTGACAGGGAGTTGTGTGTATGTGGGGGGAGAGAGAGTGGGTTTTGGGGGGGCTGACAGCATGTCAGCATGCTGCCTTGTAAGTTCAGACAGCAGCAAACACCCCCCCCCCCCGCCTCTCTCTCACACCCAGCATTCCACAGTAATGGTTGCTTTGTCTTGGAGCAGATAAGCAGCCGGCTGTCAGAAACAGAGCTTTCAAAGGGCATATCCACATTCCTGCAGCAATTCCAAAACAATGAGAAGAGTGGCCACTTGACTTAAGGGGATTATGAGACTTTTCGGAGGTTGATCAGAGCGCAGTAATGCAACACCTCGTTCACACTGATGCCGGGGCGTTTCAGCCAAGACACAGCAAGCGTTAATCTTCTTGCCGAGGTGGAGTACCAGGAGCGCTCTAGCCCTGGAGTCAGAGTGCTCTACGTGCCTTGCCAGTGCGGATGGGTAGTGAGCTAGCTTGCAAGTGTGGCCGAGCCCTAAGTGTTTCATTAGCATGAAACTGGGATGGCCACATTACTCAGGAGTAGTAAATCCTCCAGGGATTCTGCAGACCATCCCAGAAAAAGTGTGGAGAAAATCCTTATACCATACCACACAATCCAATATTCTGTAAATACCACATTTTTATAGACAACACACTGAAGTCAATGCAGCTATGCAGAGCGCCCTAATCCAATAGTACAGGGCTCAGAGATGCATGAAAATGTCTTTAAAATAATCATTTAAAGTAGCTTTGTGGCATCTTAAAATGCCATGTCTTTAAAGACTGTTCTCTTAAGCTCCTCTAGGGCTAGAATAAGCAAGTGTTGGGTCCCACTGGGAAGCTAGTAATCACCTCTATATTTCTGAAGAGATTATATCTAACTCTGACATTAGGAAGTTTTTACTTTTTTAAAACACATGGATAATCTTTGTTTGCTGAACTTAAAAAAAATTAGATATGGGTGGGTCAGATCTTTCTTTTTGGATATTTCATATTGTTTTTATGTGTGTTATGTCCATTTGCCATGATATATTTGTAAGATTGATATTAAGCCAAAGAGCCATCTCCTGAATACTTGATATCACCCCTAAAAGTGCCTCTTTCAGGGGAGGAGTACTAGTGGCACCTTAGAGACTAACCAATTTATTTGAGCATAAGCTTTCGTGAGCTATGCTTTGAGCTTATGCTCAGATAAATGTGTTAGTCTCTAAGGTGCCACAAGTACTCCTTTTCTTTTTGCAGATACAGACTAATATGGCTGCTACTCTGAAACCATTCAGGGGAGTAGCTGTAGTGATGCCATTAAGGATTAGAGTATGTACCAGTTCAGAGGAAGGCCATGTGGACTAAAACCCCAAAGTTTTCCAAACAATTTTATGTCTGGAGGTATCCATAGTTCACATTTTTTGTCTTCAGTGCTAAAGCATTTCAAAAGGATTATAGCATAAAGAATTATTACTAATGGGATTCAGCTAAGGTACAGATCCATGCTCATAACTTCTTAAGCATAAATCTAAGCTTAAGCATTACAGCAAATAGTAAAATTTTAAGGACAAGCGTTGCAGAATGGTAGGACACATTGAAATTAAATGTACTGCCATCTAAGTTTATTCATTCTGGACTTGGTCCAATTTACAATTAGTCAGTGGAGAATCGCCCATTGTCTGAAAAGTGATGGATCAGGAATTTATGCGTTTTATTTCACTGCTTTTTTTTAAAAAAGAAATGTCCATGATCCACATAGACACAGGATCAGAGCATGATGTGGTAGGAAGCTGAGACAGAAGCTAATTTACATCCCACGGACATGGCCTTAATGCTTAAAGTGGTGTTAACTGCATCAGGGGCATCGGTCATATGAAAAGTAGTTTTGACTGACTTTTTACTGCTCAGCAGTGGATGTGTAATATCCTGGCTCATCAAAACTGTTACCACTGGAGTTAATGAGGCTCTAAAACAATGTATTGAATAATGGAGAATTTATAAAATATACTTTGATTTTGTAATCATCTAGCCGCAATTCTGCTGCTTCTGTTCTCACTGACAGAAGCATTCATTTCAATATTTTATTCACTAAGCAGAAATTTGTTCCATGAACAGAAAAGCCTGAACGTTTGGGCTCTGTAGAGATGGAGTGCAAAGAGATGGGGGAGGTCAAATCCACTTATCCTGACCCAAGTCTTCAATGGCTGTGACTATAGCACATGGGGTGGAACAGCAACCACAACCACTCTATTCCAGTGGCCCTTCATCTGGCCCATAGAGTCATAGATATATAGGACTGGAAGGGATGTCAGCGGGTCATTTAGTCCAGTCCCCTGCACTGAGGCAGGAGTAAGTATTATCTAGACCATCCGTGACAGATGTTTGTCTAACCTGGTCTTAAAAACCTCCAATGGCAGAGATTCCACAACCTCCTTCAGTAATTTGTTCCAGTGCTTAACTATCCTTACAGTTAGGAAGTTTTTCCTAATGTCTAACCTGCAATTTAAGACCATTACTTCTTGTCTTGTCTCAGGGGATAAGAAGAACAATTTATCACCCTCCTCTTTATAACCACATGCCTGAAGACTATTATCTTCCCCCCCCCTCACCCCACAGTCTTTTCTTCTCCAGACTAAACAAACCCAGTGCTTTCAATCTTTCCTCATAAGACATGTTTTCTTGATCTTTAATAATTTTTGTTGCTCTCCTCTGGACTTTCTTCAATTTGTCCACATCTTTCTCCAAGTGTAGTGCTCAGAACTGGACTCCCGTTGAGGTCTATTCAGTCTTGAATTATTTCTCATGTCTTGCTTACAACACTCCTGCTAATACTTCTGAGAATGATCACTTTTTTTGCAACAATATTACATTGTTGACTCATATTTAGTTTGTGATCCACTATAATCCCCAGATCCTTTTCTGCACTACCCCTTCCTAGGCAATCGTTTCCTATTTTGTATTTGTGCAACTGATTATTCCTTCTTCAGTGTAGTATTTTGCATTTCTTCTTATTAAATTTCATCCTGTTTATTTCAGGCCATTTCTTCAGTTCGTCAAGATCATTTTGAATTTAATCCTGTCCTCCAAAGTTCTTGCAATCTCTCCCAGCTTGGTATCGTCCACAAACTTAATAAGTGTACTCTCCCTGACATTATCCAAATCATTCATGAAGATAGTGAATACAACCAGACCTGTGACAGATACCTGAAGGACCTCTCTAGATATACCCTTTCAGTTCCATTAAGAACCACTGATAACTACTCTCTCAGTAAGGGTTTCCAACCAGTTGTGCACCCACCTTATAGTAGGTTCATCTAAACTATGTTTTCCTAGTTTCCTTATAAGAAGGTCATGTGAGACAGTATCAAAAGCCTTACTATAGTTGAGATATATCACATCTACTGTTTTTCCCCTACCACAAGATTGATTAATCTGTCAAAGGAAGATACTAGATTGGTCTGATATGGTTTGTTCTTGACACATCCACACTGACTGTTAATCACCTTATTATCTTCTAAGTGCTTACAAACTGATTGTTTATTTGCTTCATTATCTTTCCAGATACTGAAGTTAAGATGACTGGTCTATAATTCCCCGAGTTATTCGTATTCCCCTTTTTATAGATAGGTACTATATTTGCCTTTTTCTAATCCTCTGGGATCTCTCCTGTCCTCCACAAGTTCTCAAAGTTAATTGCTAATGGCTCAGGGATCATTTCAGCCAAATCCTTAAATATTCTAGGATGAATTTCCTCAGGCCCTGCTGACTTGAAGACATTTCACTTGTCTAAGTAATTCTTAACTAGTTTTTTCCATATTTTAGCCTCAGATCCTACCCCATTTTGTGGGGGAAGGATAGCTCCGTGGTTTGAGCATTGGCCTGCTAAACCCAGGGTTGTGAGCTCAATTCTTGAGCAGGCCATTTAGGGATCTGGGGCAAAAATTGGGGATTGGTCCTGCTTTGAGCAGGAGGTTGGACTAGATGACCTCCTTAGGTCCCTTCCAACCCTGATATTCTATGATTCTACACTGATGGTCCCTATGTTAGTTGATCAATTACTGCTAATTTTTTTTTTTTTTGGTAAAAGCTGAAACAAAAAAAGGCATTTGGGAAAAGGACCTAGGGGTTACAGTGGACAAGAAGCTAGATATGTATGGACAAGAAGTGGACGAGAAACTGGATATGTGGTTAGTCTCTAAGGTGCCACTAGTACTGCTTTTCTTTTTGCGAATACAGACTAACATGGCTGTTACTCTGAAATCTTTCAGGGGAGTAGCTGTAGTGATGCCATTAAGAATTAGAGTATGTACCAGTTCAGAGGAAGGCCATGTGAACTAAAACCCCAAAGTTTTCCAAACAATTTTATGTCTGGAGTCAGCAGTGTGCCCTTGTTGCCAAGAAGGCCAATGGCATTTTGGGATGTATAAATAGGGGCATTGCCAGCAGATCAAGGGACGTGATCGTTCCCCTCTATTTGACATTGGTGAGGCCTCATCTGGAGTACTGTGTCCAGTTTTGGGCCTCACACTACAAGAAGGATGTGGAAAAATTGGAAAGCGTCCAGCAGAGGGCAACAAAAATTATGAGGGGACTGAAACATATGATTTATGAGGAGAGGCTGAGGGAACTGGGATTGTTTAGTCTGCGGAACAGAAGAATGAGGGGGGATTTGACAGCTGCTTTCAACTACCTGAAAGGGGGTTCCAAAGAGGATGGATCTAGACTGTTCTCAGTGGTAGCGGATGACAGAATGAGGAGTAATGGTCTCAAGTTACAGTGGGGGGAGGTTGAGGTTGGATATTAGGAAAAACTTTTTCACTAGGAGGGTGGTGAAAACACTGGAATGCGTTACCTAGGGAGGTGGTGGAATCTCCTTCCTTCGAAGTTTTTAAGGTCAGGCTTGACAAAGCCCTGGCTGGGATGATTTAGTTGGGGATTGGTCCTGCTTTGAGCAGGGGGCTGGACTAGATGACCTCCTGAGGTCCCTTCCAACCCTGATATTCTATGATTCTATGATTTAATAGTTTGGCCATTGCTGTGTTTTCTGTGATTGACTTTCCCTCCTCATTGAGTAATGGGCCTACTCTGTCCTTGGTCTTTCTCTTGCTTCTAATGTATTTTAAAAAAACGTTCATGTTACCATTTATGTCTGTAGCTAGTTTAATCTCGTTTTGTGCTTTAGCCTTTCTAATTTTGTACCTATATTCTTGTGTTTTTATTATATATATATCCTTTATAATTTGATGTAGTTTCTACTTTTCGTATGACTCATTTTTGAGTTTCAGGTCATTGAAGCATGGTCTGTAGCTAAACTTCCTATCTTTCTCATGCATTAGGAAAGCTTGCTCTTGTGCCTTAATAATGTCTGTTTAAAAACTGACAACTCTCCTGAATTCTTTTTCCCTTAGACTTGCTTCCCATGGGATCTTACCTAACACTTCTCAGAGTTTGCTAAAGTCTGCTGTCTTGAAGCCATTTGTCTTTATTCTGCTGTTTTCCCTCCTACCATTCCTTAGAATCATGAACTATCATTTCATGATCACTTTCACCAAAGATGGCTTCCACCCTCAAATTCTCAACCAGTTCCTCCCTGTTTGTCAGAATCAAATTTAGAACAGTGTCTCCCCCTAGTCTTGAATAAACAGTTGTATCCAGTGCATTCCAAGGATGGGCATGCGAATTTTCTCCACCTTCTTGAATAAACAGTTGTGTTCAGTGCATTCCAAGAACTTGTTGGATAATTTGAGCCCTGTTGTATTATTTTCATAGCAGATGTGGGTAGTTGTAGCTCCCCATTACCACTAAGGCCTGTGCTTTGGATAATTTTGTTAGTTTTTTTAAAAAACAAAACAAAACCAACAAAACTCATCCACCCTTTCTTCCTGGTTAAAATGTCTATGGTAGACCCCTACCATGCTATCATCCTTGTTTTTTATCCAGCCCACAAAGAGACTTACTCTACCAGCCCTTTAGAGGTGACCAGGCCTGTGAAGTACAGAGGATGCATGTGCATCCCTAGGTGGCTACTCAGCCAGCAAACCCCAAGCAGAGTCCCTATGCAGGGCTTGATGCTTCTTAAGTGGAGAGCCTTGTTCTGTCTCTCTGTACCATATGTGAATTTCATTCTTATAGATCTTATTTTCAGAGCTGCTAAGCAGCCACAAATGCAACTTATGTCAGTGGGAGCTGCAAGTATTCAGCACCACTGAAAAATCAAGCATGTAGCAGATTTCACTGTACCTTGAAGGAACAACATTAAGGAGATCATGATAATTACTCAAGACTGATGATCTGAACATTACTAACACCAGATGCTCTACAGATGCTGTTTCTACAGTCTCCACTCTACAGCTGTGCAATAATACTTTCTGCTATTTATGAATAGCTGCAGAAAATGTAACTCTGCAAACTCAGTGAGTTACACGAGGGACATACCTGACTTATGTACTTAATCCCACTCTTGGAAAACCTGTGTTTTTCCATTTATTTCCTCCAACCTCTTCAAGGTCATAAATTTAACATTTGTATTTGTAATATACTCCATGTGGGAGAAGAAAAAGTAACATCATTAATACAGGACTGTGATTTAATTTCACAAGAGGTAGAAGTGGTGAAAAACCTTTGAGAGAAGTAGTTCTCAGCAAAATACAGATTCACTGGAATACGTTTTAAAAGAGTGTTTGTGGCAGAAATAATATCTGCAGGTGATCATTTAGAATAATATACCTGTCTTAAATAAATACATCTTGGATGAGAATACAAACCAGATGATCCAAAATAGGTGTCTAAAATTATGCTTCCATATCTGCATATGGATAAGTGGCCTGACGGTCAAAATTTCTGAGCAACCAGCGGCTCCAATTTACTTCAATGGAACTCTTTATAACTCAGTTGAAATCACTGAGATACACATTTCTATTTACAGTATATTAATGAAACCATGAGATCCATAATATCTTTACTATAAGTAAACAGCAGCATCTTTTTTAGTATATTATACTTAGGTATGGGATAAGGGTACACTTCTTACTAGGTGTGTGACATACAGATTAACTACCTGTCAGTATATACCATAGATGGTCACAGCTACTGTAGCATACACAAATGAAGAGGAGAAAGGGATTAAGAGCTTTTAAAGGAAGACACTTTCCCATGGACCAACACAATGTGGTTTGCCTTTTAAAACATATAGGAGGCTTATTAGGTCTTGCTGCCAAAGTCTGGTTCACTGAGGTTTGAATAAAAACAAGCATAATTGCATTAAAGCTGACAATAGCCTTAAATCCAGATTCAAAAAAAGTAGAGCTACTTGAAAAAGGCTAAAGAGAAAATGTAAAATAATTTGTTTCCTTGAAGCACCTGTCCGTGTACTAGATTATCTCTGCTGAAAAACAGCCACTGAATGTACATCACGGACAAGAGCCATCATCCGAACAGAAAACATGGTGTTCCCACGGTTCTCAAAGAACAACTTAGTGACAGGTATGGGGTGAGCAACTAGTTCCCCACACTAGTGCCTCGGAATTCTGAATAATAGTAAATATTATAAAATATGTTTGAGATGATAGGTAGGATTTTCAAAAGAGCCTAAATGACTTAGGAGTGATTTGATTTATATAATGTGCTCTTAAAGCACTAAAGTGCTTTTCAAAATTTCACCCATTCTCCTTAAAGCATAAATATAGAGACCCTGATTCACCAGTTTTGTGCCAGTGTAACTCCACTGAAATGCAGTGGTGAATTAGTCACAAAAGGTATTATCGGGCCTAACCAGTAGACCTATGCCTGGGATGAATTGTGCGCCCTATATCTAAAAATTACAATTAAATACTCTGCACCATTAAAGAGAATAAATAATAATTAGATGCTAGTACCTTGCTATCTATGAAGCCCCACTGGAATCAGTGGGACTACTTGTGTACTAAGTTTACTCAGCATGAGAACGGAGGGTTGGCCATAGCTGGCCTCTGGTAGTTTAAGTAAAAAATGAATTATATAAACAAAAATTATATTATTTATTATTTGTAGAACTGGTCAAAAGTGTTCAAATGGATAGTTTTTCTGTTGTAAAATGCTGTTTCATCTAACTCAAAGCTTTCCTTGGGACCATGTTGATTTTGATGAAATTTTGTTTGTTTTTTAAATCAAAACAAAGCATTTCAATAAAGTCAAAGCAGCCCATCTCAACATTTCCATAATAAAACATTTTTATTATTTGTTTTGAATTTTATTTTAGATGATAAAAAAATCTTAAAACACAAAAAAATCAAAATTAAGATGAAACATTTTGATTGACCCAAAATGATTTTTTCCCCTGGACAAAATTCCATTTCACAGGAATTTTCAAGATTCAACATTCATTCTGATTCAGAATGGAAGAAAATTTTGTAATCACAGAATTTCCCATGAAAGAAAAATTCTAGTTCCCACACAGCACTATTTATTTACATTGCAGTAGTAGCTAGAACACTTCAACCAGGAATTGAGGCTTACTGGTTGCTGTACATACATATAAATGAAAAGATAATCCCCATTAATTGATTTACTTGGATTTCATAAACTATAATAAGAGGGTACCTATCCAGGGCTCTGGACACCCTTTATAATCTTTTATAAACATACTAAATAAGTAGACTATTCAATTCATCCAGATCATTTTAGGCCAAATGTTCCAAGAAGTTGCAATCTGTAGCCTTACTAGTGTTGTTTAAAGTATAGGCAGGTTTTAAAGAACAAATGTGCAAATAAAAGCTTTGATCCCAGCTTAGTTCACATTAATAAGATTTACAATGGTAAATGACACAAGATCAAAGTAAAAATGAGATTTGCAAGTTTTTTATTAAGTGTGAACCTTCTCTGGTTGCATCTATTCTTATAAACCTAATACTTCAAATAACGGTTTGTAAAAGCAAATTCCCTTCTTTTGACTAGAAGATCACAGAATTTGTAAGGTTCTGTACTTCACACCAAAAAAAAAAAAATATTACATATGTTCATCTAAGATAAGACTATTTAAAATGACAGTGCCAAGAAAATCTGTAAAGCAAATTTGTTTCCTAAATCTGGACTCTCCTATAAACTCAAAACATTCAGGGCCAGATTTTGATATTCTAACTCACACTGAGTAATATCTGTGAATAGTCACATTGTTTTGGATGGGCTTTCTCACTGAATAAGACACTACTCAGTGTGAGGAAGACTGACAAAATTTTGTCCTAAATCAGAATTTCTAATTTGATAAAATGGCTAGTGATGAGAATTCAATTGCTTCCGCATTCATAGTGCTGAATGATGAAATATTGCTTTTTCCTTCCAATATCAATGCAAGTAAAGATAATGATGCTGCTAAAAAAAAATCAAGACCTAATGGAAATAATCATATGAGGTCCTGGAAAATCCTTGTCTTCATCTATATTCATACCTGAACTTTCCTCATACACATTGCATTGATGAATATTAGTATATTAGACAGAAAAACATCATCTGTTCAGCATGGTTGGTAGTTTTGAGTTTCATTATCAAACAAAACATCTTGCAACCAAAGTGATTTCATCAGCATATTCAAACCAGAGACCAGCTTAGTCTGAAGGTCATTTAAAAATCTTTGAAACATGAGACAAAGTTTTAAGTTTTTAATCTCAAATAACATTTAAATGTATTATTCTTTAGGAAAGTCTTCCATAACTCATACTAAAAAATTAAATCCATAAAGCTCGATTAATCATTCCCAAATGATGTTAAATGTGAAAAAGTATACCGTATGATAGGAAGAATAATATGAAGAGCTCCTTTCAGAGGATATCACAGTGCTTTTCAAAGGTATCATCATCAGTTTATGGATGAGGAAACTGAAATATGGAGTGGTTAAGTGGCTTACCCAAGTAACCCAAAAAGTCAGTGGTAGAAATGGGAATAGTACTTAGGTGTGTCTACAGACACCCAGATTCTTGCTCAAAGCACAAAACTATGCAACTTTCTGCATGCATCCCTGTATCATAGAAGGACACAGACTGAAATACTGAGTGGACATTAATAAACAGACAACACTACCTACACTTTCTGGGGGACCATATGGGCCAGCGGAGTCTGTCTGCTGTTCAGAATCAGAATTGACTACTTAAAAGTTGGAGCAATATAATATCAATACAACTTGGCAGGAAGGAGGTGGTTGTTCTCTCCATGTAAAATATGCAAAATTGAGAGAAGTTTTTTAAAAAGGCAGTGAGAAGAGAAAAAAAGATATTGTGAACTCCCCGCCCCCCTTTAAAAAAATACCTGGGGGGGGGGAATAAAGCCGCAACTACCGACATGCAAAATGCACAACTATCTTCAAAATGGCCATTGACTCAGCATTTTCACGTGTAGTCTGTGTGAGCATGTGGGAACTGGTTAAATGTGAAAGTGTTCAAATATGCTCCTTCCTCCCCAAACCAACCATTTCAATGTCTCTGACTGGAATGAATGCCTTTTTAGGCATCATTACTCCAGAGATTATTCTTTTAAAACCTCCTAACACATACTGTGTTTTTGAAAGCCACGCTGGGAGGCAGGCACAAGAGAACTTTGAAACTTTCTTCCCCACCCCACCACTCTTTAAAACCACAATGGCAAATTTTAACCTGCCAACAGGCATAGATACCACGTGGAATGAAGGCTTCCAACAGTACTGGAAGGTGTTTGGCCTGTGGGAGAGGGATGTTTTTAAAAAGGCAGCACTGTGACATTTCCCATGAGTTAACCTACAGTGGGTCGGTCACCATTAACATCTGGGGCCCGTATGCTTCTCCCTGAAAGAATAACCAAATAGAGGAGAAGAAACTCCTCAGTTTAAGCTCACATTATTTCTCAGGAATTCTCCTTCAAGGTGGGATTTGCTCCCCTGAAAGAGCAGTCAAGGGTTCTCAGCCCCTGAACCCACAGGTCCTGGCGCATCCTTTTTAGGCAAGGAGGATCCATGCAGATGATTCCTTTATCCTCTGTCCTTCTGTATGGCTCCACAAGTCCCACCAACCCTTGGACTGCAACAGGAGCTGTACTTGTAGGGTGTCCCCATGACAGCATTACTTCCAGAACATGTACCATTGTGGATGGGGACTTCCAGAGCACAGAGTGCAACATGCATAGCCTCAGGCTATACTAACGTGTACTGTGTCTTCTCCAGCAGTTTGGAGGAAGGACCTAGAGGAAACAGCTCCCTATCCTTGCACTCACAAATCCCTCACAGAAGGGCAGCATGTCACAAAAGTGGAATTCCCGCCTTCCCCAGGTGCAGACTCCCCTCCACAGTGACGGGGGGGGGACCTTGGGGTGCTTGACAACTATTTCCTGCAGCAGTTACATTTACATCATAAATACTGCAGTAAATACCCCCTCTCTCTCCCCTCCCCATCACTATAATGCCAAGGAATATGAATAACTTTCATCTTAAAAAGCCATCATTACATCAGGAGATTCTGGTTTCCTTATATAAGAAGAATACTTTAAGAGGGGTGTTCTGTACAGTTGATGATATGGAGGGCTAGACATGGATTACAACATGTTCTGGAGATGAAGGCATAAGGAGCTACTCAACCACTTACTCTCTCTCTGGAAGAGGGAGACAGAACATGGATGTGTAGAGGTGGGGAATAGATAGAAACTTGGCTCTGCTTCCCTGCCCTAGTCACTGGCCAGGGAATAGGCCAACAGCACATTACTACTCCCTGGCAGTGAGGAGGAAGCAGGGGAGGAATTGTGGCTCAGAAGAGTGTCTCTGAGTTAATGCTCCCTGGGTCCACTCCAAAGATGGTGCAGCGTACACACCACTCCTTGCTCAGGGCTGTCCCTAAAGCCAAATGAAATCCATAAAACATAACATTATAAGCACACCAGTGGATGTGAGGAACATCATAATAGGCCAGAAGAGTGAAGCTTAAGTACTCTGAGAGGTCATCTGAGCCATGATATGTACTCATAGCTGTAACTGCAAAGTAACAAAACAGTTGAAGTAAATTATAAGCTGAGCCACATGTACTGACTTTTTCATGCCACAGCACCTTACAAGCCATGGGTCATATCCTCACATCTGACTACACAGGGTACAAAAGCCACAGCAGACCACAAACTGACTGTGTGAACCACACTACCACACTCTTGGGTGGTTAGACCGAATGTGTGAGGAGATTTCTCCCTCTCTTACACTTCTTGCAATCAATTTGCAAACCTCTAGAACAGTGGTTCTCAAAGTTGGTCCACCGCTTGTTCAGGGAAAGCCCCTGGTGCACTAGGCCGGTTTGTTTACCTGCCACGTCCGCAGGTTCGGCCGATGGCAGCTCCCACTGGCCGCAGTTCACTGCTCCAGGCCAATGGGGGCTGCGGGAAGGGAGGCCAGCACATCCCTCGGCCTGCGCCGCTTCCTGCAGCCCCCATTGACCTTGAGTAGCAAACCGCTGCCAGTGGGAGCCGCGATCGGCCAAACCTGCGGACGTGGCAGGTAAACAAACCGGCCCAGCCCACCAGGGGCTTTCCCTGAACAAGTGGTGGACCAGCTTTGAGAACCACTGATCTAGAAGATAATAAGGTGATAAGTAACAGTCAGGATGGATTTGTTGATAGGTTTCTTTGTCAGCGTAACAAGCCTTGTGGATGATAGGGGAAGCGGTAGACGTGGTATATCTATGACCTTCTCATAAATAAACTAGGGAAATGCAACCTAGATGGAGCTACTATAAGGTAAGTGTAAAACTGGTTGGAAAACCATTCCCAGAGAGGAGTTGTCAGTGCTTCACAGTCATGCTGGAAGGGCACAACGAGTGGAGTCCAACAGAGATCAGTTCTGAGTCCGGTTCTGTTCAATATCTTCATCAATTATTTAGATAATGGCATACAGAGTACACTTATAAAGAGGACAATACCAAGCTCGGAGGTGCTTCTAGTGCTTTGCAGGATAGGATTAAAATTCAAAATGATTTGGACAAACTGGAGAAATGGTCTGAAGTAAATAGGATGAAATTCAATAAGAGCTAATGCAAAGTACTCCACTTATGAAGGAACAATCAGTTGCACACATACAAAATGGGAAATGACTGCCTAGGAAGGGACCTGGGGGTCATCGTGGATCATAAGCTAAATATGAATCAACTGTGTAACACTGTTGCAAAAAAAGATGAACATCCTTCTGGGATGTATTAGCAAGAGTGTTGTAAGCAAAACACAAGAAATAATTCTTTGCTCTACTCTGTGCTGATTAGGCCTCAGCTGGAGTATTGTGTCCATTTCTGGGAGCCACATTTCAGGAAAGATGTGGAGAAATTGGAGAAAGTCTAGAGAAGAGTGACAAAAATGATTAAAGGTCTAGAAAACATGACCTATGAGGGAAGATTGAAAAAATTGGGTTTGTTTAGTCTGGAAAAGAGAAGACTGATAGGGGACATGATAACAGTTTTCAAGTACGTAAAAGGTTGTTACAAGGAGAAGGGAGGAAAATTGTTCTTCCTAACCTCTGAGGATAGGACAAGAAGCAGCTGGCTTAACTTGCAGCCAGGGAGGACATTAGGAAAAACTTCTTAACTGTCTGGGTGGTTGAGCACTGGAATAAATTGCCTAGGGAGGTTGTGGAATCTCCTTCATTGGAGATTTTTAAGAGCAGGTTAGACAAACACCTGTCAGGAATGGTCTAGATAATACTTAATCCTACCATGAGCGCAAGGGACTGGACTAGATGACCTCTCAAGATCCCATCCAGTCCTATGATTCTTTCTCATATTCCCTTGTCCTCCCATCCTCCTTTCAGATCCCTAATACTTACCAGCCTAGAAAAGGGCAGCAGTTATCTTTTTAAATCACACATCATTTTAGTTGGCTAGTCACATCTTGCAATGGAACTTGCCCACAGCTATGTTCCAGTTTTATTAGTGTTGTCTTCTAAAATATAAAACAAAACTAGATGCAGTAAAAGCCCCTGATGATAAAAAAAAAAAGTTAAAAGTTGGTGTGGCTGGAAGGTAGACATGGTTTTACCAGGATTTCTTAGCAGCTCAGTCTCTTCATATATAGTACCTACAACATTTTACTTTCAATGAGAAACAGAATTGTGAGGAATATAATCTGCAATCTCTTTTCTTAATGAAAACTGGAAATTAAAAAATAAAACAGCATGCCCAGCTGTGGAGCTGTAGTGAAACCTGGAAGCCATCAACACTCTGAGCTCTGTCAGTTGGTATTCGTTTAATAGATTAAGGACACTCTCATTTTACTCTAATTATTATTATATAGTACTGATTATATTAACAATAATTTGCACTTCTAAAGCACTTTTCATCTGATTGTCTCAAAGTGCTTTAAAAACATTAATTTTCACCACTCCCTAGGAAGGTTGGTTATATTAGACCCAGATCGCTGCTAATTCTGTTTCTAGTCATGTTAGAATTGTGCTAGTTCATTGGCTTTTTAAAAATCTGTTACCCAGCTCTTTGTATAATGCCGAGAGACTGGATGCATGTTCACAGTATATTCATACACAGAATATATATACAGAACACAAACTTAGACACACTTTTCACTACTCCAGAATACTTAACAGTATGTATGTGATGAATTTTTGAGTGCCCAATGAAATCACATTTGATTACTCTTTTTATATCACCTACTTCATGTGGTTCATGGCTATCATTACTTATCTTACTCTACAGATATCACAAAGAGCATCAAATTCAGAAAAGTAATTCTGCTGCGTGAATTAAGTCCTTACAATGAGATTCTATCAAGTTGCTGGTGCACGTTTTACAACTGAGTTAAAACAAATTATATTACCCTTGTGTTCACAAAAGCTTTAACAAAGAAAGCTTACTAAGAAATCTGGTGTTATAGGAAAAACATATGTCACTGGTAATGCCGAGAATATCCTACTGTCTGTACACAGCAAACACAGTACCTGAGTGGAAGATCTCTCCAAAGCCATCCCTTAATCTTTTTCTTAATCCAGCACTCAACAGACTCATCTTCATGTTTGCAAAACATCACCATTTCGTCCTTCTTCCTAAAATTGTTTAGAGCATATCCTTGGCACGCCAGCCATAGTGTATTTATTCTTCCATATGTACAACATGATATATTCCAATAGCATGCCACCATTTTTTTTGAGAGGCAGCAACTTTATATAGACAATAAATAAATTTATCAAATGAATACTTCATATTTAAAGGGGGAACTGATTGATATTACTAAGTGTCTCCACCTGTCAGAGTATTTTATTTATCACATTGCTTTAAATAATCATTCACAGGAGAGGATTGTTGAAGTCACTTAATGATTTCCCCCAGGGACTTGGTTAAAAATTGCTGAAAACAGTACAATGCTAAGCAGTCTTAACTTTATAGAAAACTTGAATCAATTTGTTTCAAAAGTATTGCAGATGGGGAAAGATTTTGGGGACAGTGGGATGTGTTGTTCTAGTCCTTTTCCTGAGAGCATGAAGTTATGTATCTCCATAGCACACAGCAAACTATTTTGGTTAAACAGTAATTATGCAGTATTATTCAGGCTGTCATGGCCTTGACTTCCAGGGTAGACGCCTTCACTTTTAGGGTGTTTTCCTCACAAAAAGTCATTATATGGCTCTTATCACTATAAAACGTGTGTACCTCGCAAACCCTGTGAAGCAGGGAAGTGGTTGATTGCTGTTTTACACATGGAGAACTGAGGCACAAAGAGATTAAGTGACTGGCTCAAGGTCACACAGGAAGTCTGTGGTGAAGCAGGGACTTGAAGCTGCTAGTCCTAGGCCAGAGCCCTAACCACTACACTATTCTTCTTCTCCATTCATTAACCCAGATTGTCTTCTACCTTACAAAAGGGCAAAGCAGGGATAACTCCACCGAAGTCAATGTCAATCTGGTATAAGCAAGAAGAGACTCAGGCCCACTCTCTTCTTCAACCCAGCCTCCCTGCTGCTGAGAGAGATTCCTCCAGTGCCAGCACTGTGCTAGCTGCTTTACAAACATGTCCACAACGAGGGGCAAAATCCTCAGATATGGCTAAGGAAGGGTGTGCATTTAAGCTCCCACAATCCTGGGGCCACACTGCATCAATCCTGTCCCTGGACAAAATTTGGAACAGGCTTGACAGCTGCTCTAACTTGTCTCAGTTGCCTATGGCCCCAAAGGGCTGTGATCAAAGCTTGGGGTCACTGGGTGTAGGAAAGCACCAGCCATGTCCCTTTTTTTTCCATTCACTCCCTCTGCAGAAGATACCAGGTGGGGAAGGTGGGATAGCACGTGAGGATCCCCTTCCACAGAGGGAATCCTCCTATGGCCAGCTAAACCAACTTCCAGGCAGCTTCACGCTAGCAGAATAGTACACAGCTGCTCTATTGCGGCACAAGGCCCCTGACATAAAGAACTTAAAACAAAAGTGCTCAATCCTGCAAACTTTCACGTAAAGTAGCTCTGCAGTGGCTAAAGTAGATTGAAATTGGAAGGGGATCTGTCACTAGACCAGACAATGAGAAGAGAGACTAATGGACAAGTGCTGCTTACCTACGCCAGGGAGAGGAGGTGGAGCTCCCCTCTCCTTTCAGCAGCTGTGCTCCCCGCTTCTCCATTTACTTTGACCATGAGTAGTCACAGTGAGTTCATAAAGTTACTCACATGCATGAACCAGACTGTGTAAAATCTTACTCACATGAGAAGTCCTTACTCATTTTAGTAGTGCAGTTGGAATGAGTAAGAACCTACTTAAGTTACTGTTGTATCAACCAGGCAAGGTACTAACAAGCTTCAACAGGACTTTATTTTCAAAGTGGAAACCTCTATACCAAGCTGTTGCTTCACCCTCTGTAGCTTTCTCCCAGCCTCTCAACTCCTCCCCCCCCTTCCTGTTTCCTGTCCTTTCAGACTCCCAACAGCCAGTGCTCCCAATTCTAACAATCACAAGCAACATCTGAACACCACATTCCCTCCTCTCTTAAGAAACTATCCCAATTAAAATAAACATTATTGTGCTAACCACAGGAACAACTATGAAACGACACTATACTGCTGGCAGAAATATTACACTGAAAACACTGTAGATACTACATAACATAATCACCAAGTCTAGACAGGTGGTCATCTGGGTCTGACAGGCCGTCTCTCAAGTCCCAGTTCCAGTGCAACGTCTTGCAGTAGTGTTGGTACTACGGTGAAGTCATCCAGCGAAGACTGGGTGTTGGCATAATTTCCTCTTGGTGCATAGGCAGGTACAAGATAAGAAGCATTCCACATCCACCCATCAGAAAGTCGATAGGTGTAAGGTCCCTTCTTCTCTATGATTTTAAGAGAAGCTGTGAATTTATGGTCCCCTTTGCATAAAATTCCAGGTTTTCGTATTCTAACGAAGGAACCACACTCAAACTTTGGTTCCTTAGCACCCTGCCGCTTGTCTGTGAAAGACTTAGACTTTGCTTGGTTCTGTTCAACTGTTTTTCTCACATCATCCAGATAGCACTGAACTCCATGTTGATTCTTCAGAATCAATGACATCATTTTTGAAAGGCACTTGGGACAGATACGAGACTGTATGGAACACGTTGAAAAGAAAATAGTCCCGCATGTGTAATAAATGCTGTGAGGTCTCTGCTATCTTCATGCAACATAACCTGGTGGTATGTGCTCTGCAAATCAAGAGTAGAAAACATCTTTGCTCCACGGAGTTCTGCAAATAATACTTCTATGTGAGGAAGAGGATGGCTGTCAATCACAATAGCTTTATTTGGCTCCCTTAAGTCCACACAAAGGTGAATGCCTCCACCCTTCTTCTGCGTCACTACTATAAGTGAAACCCATTCTGAGGAGTTAATCTCTTCAATAATGTCCTTTTGAACAAGTTTTCTAAGTTCCTCTGAAACAGCTTCCCTGACTGAAAATGATAAGCGCTGTAACTTCTGTTATACAGTCATCACATTATTCTGCATTTTAACTTTATGCAGAAACCCATAAGCTCAGCCGAGTTTCTCCTCAACTTGGTGTTGGGTCCCAGCTGAAATTGGTGTGTGTACCGCAAGACTGCTTTGCTGAGGAAGATCAATTTGTCCATTAACTACCCTGAGATTTAAAGCAGCCAATAAATCTCTGCCAACAATAGGAGTACCTTTGTGGACAATGTAGAACTCTGCAGTTACACAGCAATCACCAAAAGTAACTATTACTGGCAGGCAGCCACGTACTGGAATAAGGTTTTTCAAACAGCACACCACGTGAAGTTTCGGTTCAGTAAGAGGCACATCTTTAAAGTAACGCAGATAGATGGAATCAGGTAGTATAGAGCCAGTGTCTAACATTAGCTGAATAGAGTGTGGTTTGCCTGAGGGCATAGCGGAAACGTTTACAGTGCACTTCATCTGTTCTGAAATATGTGCAGTAGTGATTTTGTCCACGCTCAGCACAGTAACATCTGGAATGTACTGCATGCACCTGTTGATTGAACTCGCTACTGCGACATACTTTGGCAAAATGTCCAATCTTTTTGCAATGATTGCACTGAGCTACTTTTGCTGGACATCCTGTGTAGCTTGCAAGGTGTTGTGGGGATCCACAGTGAAAACATGCTTTTACTGTATTTTGAATTTGCTGATTCAGTGGTTTTTCATTAGTTTTCCTCTTGCAATTGTGTGTCTGCAGTGGTAGTGAACTTTTCTGCAAAGGAGTCACAGCCTGGACTGTGCCTCCTGTATCCACGCTCATTATTTTGGCTTCAGCTGTAGCTGACTCAATTTGAGTAGCATTGGTTATTGCTTTTTCTAGCATAAGTTGTGGTTCTAGAAGTAAGCATTCTCTTACATGAAGCATGATTGTTTTCTCAGTCAGCTGTTCTCTAATCATCTCATCTGCCATATTCCCAAAGTCACAAATTACAATCAGACTCCTCAGGGAAGCAATATACTGCATTACAGTTTCCCCTAATTTCTGCTCACGCTGGCAAAATCTGTAGCGATTAGCTACTACATTCACTTTTCGCACAAAAAAATTCTTTAATGCAGTGAGTACAGTCTCATATTTATCATCTGCAAGGAGAAAAGTGTAAAATATATGCTGCCCTTCTGCTCCAAGACAGTGGATTAGCAGAGCACGCTTTCTTACTTCGGAAATCTCAGTAGCAACTGATTGCAAACAGATAAGTCTCAAACGTATGGATCCAGGTACTAAAAGAAATTGGAGGCTCACCTGGGCTTTGCAGAAAGGGTGTCGGTGGGTTCAGAGGCAGAAGATCCATCCTCGTCGCCAGAATGTTGTATCAACTAGGCAAGGTACTAACAAGCTTCAACAGAACTTTATTTTCAAAGTGAAAACCTTTTTACCAAGCTGCTGCTTCACCCTCTGTAGCTTTCTCCCAGCCTCTCAACTCCTGCCCCCTCCTTCCTGTTTCCTGTCCTTTCAGACTCCCAACAGCCAGTGCTCCCAATTCTAACAATCACAAGCAACATCTAAACACCACAGTTACGTTTGCGCAATGAAGCCCTAAATGTCCAGCAATATCTGCAAACAGTGTGGACTTACCAGATACCACATTGCAATTTACACTTGTGGGACCTTGCCCCATTTCCCATTAAAAAAATGAATGGGTGACTTAAGCTTTCCCCTTTCCACATAAATATCTGCAATCAGAACCTACTGCCTTTGTGTAAATAAATAGTAGTTTGTATATGTCGGGTTGTGTCCATATAGTTCATGTTATGTCAATAAATTTCACAGGCTAAAAACCAGTCCATTTTCACAGGCCAATAACTTGGCTAACAAAATCTACTGCAGGCTGAAATGTGAAGAACTGAATAAGATAGTCTGGCAGTGAACTAGTTTTGGACATTTAAACAATATATTTGGCTCATTTTTAACTTAGGATAGCGAAGCAAGATAAAAGTTCTAAAGATACTTGTTAAAGGTCCTGTAACTTAAAGTAACTTCTATGAAAGGAAGAGAATTATTTATTTCACACATCACTTCTGAAGTACACCACCATGCCCACCCAAATTCTGAATAAATAAGAACTCCAACTTCTATTAGCATAACAAAATATGACCACACTGATGGCTCATACTGCGGACCTGATTCTGCTTCCTCTGGCCTCAGTGAGTAAGGACTGCAGGAGGAGATCTGAAATGTTTTATGATCAGAAACATAAACAGAAATTCCATTTAAAAATATTATGCAAAGGATTAAAACTTCACAGAATGTATGTATGCATTTCTATACACACATACACAAATTTGTTTTTCAGATTTCCAATTTATAAACTCCACAACTGTATTTCAATAGTACAGATAAGTGAACTGAAATTCCTCTCACTGAGTTTTCATTGATAGGGTCATCACTGGCCAAGGGTGCAATTAAAAAGTTACGCAAGGTTTAGGCTCCAGTTCAACAAAGGACTTAAGCATGTGTTTAAGTTCATCTCTCTTCAGCAAAATACTTTTAACTTTTTAAAGTTCGTGGGACTTAAGCATATGCTTTAGTGCTTTGTTGAATAGGGATAAAATTAAGCATTTGGGTAAGTGGTTTGCTGAACTGGGGTCTTAGAGTGTGGATATTTTAATGTCCCTACAGTCTGTCCCTTTCACAATAACAGCTTTGTTTGATTCATGAAACCAACCACTGGAAAAAAAGTACTAATAATGTAATATACTTAAATAAATGGTAGCAATTTTGTGAAACAGTTGAAGAAACCAGAATGTATATAAAAATATAAATTAAAAACTGAAAAAGTGTACATAACAGCCAGTGATGAAATATATAAATTATGGTGGCATTGGCAGTGACTCCATAGTCAGAGGTGCATTTAAATTTGCACTTATAGCAGGACATCATCATCATCTATGTGCAGCCATCAGGGAAACTGGTCACACAACACGGACTCAAGTGCCAGCAAGGGGCAAATGACACACAGTTCTATCTGTCTTTCACCATAAACAACCACACCACTCTCACCACAATCACTCAGTATTTGGATAAGATCAGCTCATGAATGAAGAGCAGCTGGTTCAAGCTCAGCTTGAGCAAGACAGAGGTGATGCTGGTGGACAGAGGAAAGCATTGTGAAGTTTGCAGCCATCGTGCAATCTCTTTTAGGGGAAGATGACCCATAATTTGTCGGTTCAGTTGAAACTGAATAGGAATGCTTCTGGATTTCTTGCTGACACTAAGATCTCACATAGTAGCATCCATGAGTAACATTTTCTATCATCTCTGGTTTGCTAAGACACTTGGTCCTGTCCTGGCAAATAACGACCTGACCTCAGTTATACGCATCTTCATCTCCTTCTATCTGGACTACAACACTGCAATATACTTGAGCATTAAGCCACCAGCATGTAGGAAACTCCAACTAGTACAGAATGTTACAGTGTCTCCCCATAGCAACACAAAGGACCATGAATGTGTAAAACCTGTCCCCCACTCCCCACACTGGCTTTCAATAGATTATCTAGTACAACTTCGAGGAGTCAGTCCTTTTCAACAAGGACTTAATGGCCCAGGCCCAGCAAAACAACAAGATCATCAGAAGCCCCGGGATGAAGACCATGGTCAACATCTCTGCTTCTCTGGCACAATGAAATTTTCTACCACAAGGGTAAAGCTTGTCTGTGCAGGAGACAGAGCCTTTTTAGGGGCTGGAATGAACTCCCACAAGAACTAAAACCATCATAAACTTCACCCCCTTCCACTCCCAGTGTAAAATACCCTACTTTGGCCTGCCTTCTCTCATATAAACACATAGTAGCACATACATTTAAAAACAGCAAACTAAATCCTATCAAAACACTAAACAGTCACATTCTCCACAAGCTCACTCCAAACTGCACATGCACATTTGCAGAACATCCTGCACACAAGCCACTTTTGTAAGTTAAAATCTAACATACAGAATTATTCCCTTTACCTTACTTGGCAACTGAACTTTATCAAGATTAGATGACGGATCTGCTCCAATATGTCAGCTACTTCCATTTTCCACCACTACCAGCTTGGAATCCTGAACAGAATAATTTTTTTTAATCAAAACCAGACTATTTTGAAAAGTATTGTTTCCATTTTTCATTAAAAAATGGTTTCCACTGAAATTTTCTAAACTGGTATATAATGACTTTCATTTAACGGAAGTTTGGGAAATATAAGTTACTTGGGATAATGTGGATTGTGTTCCTCTCGGTCCTTAATGGCCTGGGCCCAAAATTTAACTAAAAGATCAGCTAAAGCTCTGGGATAGGGACTGTGGTCAACAACTATGCTCCTCTGTCACAATCTATCATAAGCCTGTCTGGGCAGAAGACAGTTTTCTCAGGGGAAACAAGACTGGAACAAATGCCCACAGGAACTGACAACCATCTGAGAGTTCACCACCTTCCACCCCAGGTGCAAGTCACACTTCTTCTTGTCTCCTCTAGTATAAATATATAGCAGCATGTACATTTAAAAACAAAACCCTACCCAAACAAAACACTACACTGCACACAGAATTCTTCTGAGGCAAGGGAGAGGGAAAGAACAAACCACACATAGGACAGATGTTAGTCAATTAGCTTAATGCACTGCTAGAAGATGCTCAGATAACACAGTGATGAGGGAAGTATTAAAACCTTCATAGATAGAATGCATACATAGAAAGTGTGTGAATATGTGTGTATTATATATAAACATACACACATTACACACAAAAACATCTAGGAAAAGGCTTGAAAATAGAGGCTATGTGAAGTAAACTGAGAAATAAACAGAAAATTGAATGTAACTGTCAATTATTTTTCTCCTAGTGACTGAACAATAAAGGAGCTATAAAAAGCTGATTTAAGATCTCTGCCTTTTGTGTACAGAAGTGGCTGGCAGCCCTCACTATGTCTTCTGTGTGTGCTCAGTAGGTTTTATGACATTGTTTCTTTTGTATGAAAAAAATAGCATAAAAATGAATTGTGTGACACAAAGAACCTAATTATGAAAACTGGTGTACACACACACACACACACACACACACACAGAGAAAAACTTCATAACTGTTCAGTTTCCATAATATCAGCAAGAATTTATGCAATACACTGGTCAAAAGAAAGTGACCTTAGTTTCAGCAAACATTTTATGTGTATATTCAGATTACAGGGGACTTGACAAACCAGGTCCCTGGTAGAGGACTCAGCTTTCTAAATCTCCATGTGCAGCTCCCATTCACTTTAACAAGCATTTTTCCCATAGAGGGCTTGCAGGATAGGGTCCAGGGAGCTTTTTGGAGTACATGGTTTTCACTGATGGCCTCTTAAGATAAGGCTGAGATGGAATGAAATAATTCGGCAATATTGCAATGTTCAAACCCAATCAGATGTCAACCAACTTCATTATGTGCGCTTTCATCATCTTATATTTTAAATAAATCTCAGCTCAACACTGCAGTTTTACGTTACAACATGAAATATTGCTAAGACAGGAGCAAGGATTTCCACTACTGTATCTATAAAATAAGCCTCAATACACTCCTGTGATGCAAGGAAATATTGTGAACTCCATTTCACAGATAGGTTCAATGATTCAGCCCAAGGTTCACAAAGCAAGAAATTGACAGAGTCCGGATCCTCTAACTCTTTCATTCTAACCACTGCATCATCCCTCCCAATTAGCTAGCACAGTGTATACTTGAATAAGATATCCAACCATCCGTCTCTCTGGGCTTGTTAGCAGCAAATTAGTCAAACTAAGGTGTGAATTTACAGTGCACTAGCTTGATGCACACTAACTTGCCGTTTGGACCTTCCTACAATGCAGTAAAGTTCTGTAGTGTGCTTTGACATACTTCTATATGGAAGCGTCAAGTATACCAGGAAACTTTTAGTGCACTGTAGCAGGGTCCACATGTGAATGAATTACAAGCTAGTAGCACTGTAGAGTGACACCCTGGCTTGCCACACATTAACTCACCATGTAGACAAGCCTTCGGTCATAATGCATGGACTCAGTCCTATTAAAGACAAGAGCTACAAACTACAGACACAAATAAACCAACTTCCACACGGCCTAAATTCCAGTTTTTAATCCGATTCATGGGGACCAAACTATCTGTAGCTATGCAGAACACAGAGACATCTGGTGGCTGAAAATATGCAACAAGTAAAGATATCATTGCACCCTTATACCTCAGCGTTTCCCAAACTGTGTTCCGTGGAACACTGGTGTTCCGCACAATGTGAACAGGTGTTCCGTGAAAGAATCGTAATTAAAAAAAAGGGTCTTGCACTTGATTTTTGTACTACTTTATACACGCTTTCCAGTTAGAAATTTGTTAGTTCAAGTTATTTTAAATTTGTATTTTTGCTTTGTTTTAGAAAATAAACTATATTTGAGCATAAATAACGCAATTTTTTATTTGAAAACCAAACGACTACAAAATAATACTGTAAGTGTTCCGTAAATATATATGAGGTGTTCTGTGGCCAAAAAAGTTTGGGAAACGCTGTTATACTTACATTTTTGTATTAAGCTCCCATATTATCTGAGCACTTTACAGTTTTTAAAAAGAAACATAGGATCTCAGTTTCTCCCTGAGTATAGATTTGATTTTATATTTGAGTAACTAATTACTATAGGAAAACTAGCTCAAACAAATCTTGTTTTATCTATCTCTCCAGCTACATAAAAAGTTCCTCACTGCCATAGTCCTTTTATTGTTTTTTCTGAAGGCAGTGAGATTTATGGTCATTCTAATGTGTTCCAGGTTAAAATCAGTTATGGTCATGAAGGAAAAGGTGGTCCCCTTAAGTAGCATGGACCACTTTTATGATCAGATTTGAAGATCAGGACTGAAGCCTGAAGATAACACTGTATTCACGGGTTTCAGAGTAGCAGCCGTGTTAGTCTGTATCCACAAAGAGAACAGGAATACTTGTGGCACCTTAGAGACTGACAAATTTATTTGAGCATAAGCTTTCGTGAGCTACAGCTCCTTTTCTTTTTACTTATTCAAGGGGCAGCTACAGGAGGGAGCGGGCACAAAGCTATAAAGGGAATTGACCTGAGCTTCCAAAGAGAACTAATTTGGCTGCTTTCAAAGCTCATCCTTGGCTATTTCAATATAGCATCTGGTGAAGGAGAGATGGGTTCACTTCCCCATAGACTTTTACAGGGAAGCTCCAAGTCTTGGTGACAAGGTATGTGTGACAGTTTTTGACTCTACCTAAGACTCTGATTCACCTTGTTACCCCTGCCTCCAGCTAGAATGAGTCTTCCTTGGGTAGCTGAGTGTCAGCTCTCAGACACTGTCAGACTTTCAGCCACTCAAGCACTCGCCTCTGGGCTTGTACCAACCTTAACTTCAAATTGCATATTAACAATAGATGCACCCTAATCCCTGAATCCCTTTGAATCATTCCCCTGCGATATCCAGCCCCTAACACTGGCTACTCACAGAAATTCCAGTTCTTCTGCACCCAAAGTGCAGCGTACCACAATTGACCAGTTTTACGTTAAAACTCTGCTCTTGTGAACCATACAGCACTTGAAAGTACTTATGTTAAAAAAAGGAGGTTTATGTAAGAAAGAATAAAGATGTAACTAGAAACAAGAGAGAGTGGTGGAAATAAGTGGTAACACCACAAAACAAAACATAAAATGTGAACCTGGGGCTACACGTATCAATAATTACTTTCCCTAGCTAATAAAGTAGATTCCCCTTGCCAGTTCAGTCCATTGCAGAGTTAGCTGGTTTCTCAAGAACCAGCGTCCAAGTGTTCATGAAAATACCCCCCTCCACCATTCCTCAGAAAATGGATGCAGAGTGCCTTTCCCTACAGTCTGTTCTACTGAAAACAGCCTTTTGTTTCCATTCACAGCCCAGAAGAGCCTCTGCCTCATAGAGTTTCTCTTCTACCCTTAAGTGGTTTGATTTGTTGTCATTGTCTCGGATGATTTTCCATGGACAGTGGTAAGGGTAGACAATACAACCATACATTAATTTCCTGTCTGACTAGGCAGGGGTAACAACTCCCTGTTGCTTGAATGAGGAATCATTGAAGCACATTACTCCAGTGACTAACTTTTACTCCAAATCCCTAAAGCATCTTGTTAATATAAATACATTATTCCTTAAAGAAAGAAAGAAAATTTCAATATGATGCTTCATGATGGAATCCACATGGTTCATCAGCAGGGTTAGAACCAGATCCATCACACAGACATCTGCCACTTAAGCTAATGGAGTAATTGATAGCAATAGTAGGTTGTCATCTTCTATGGGGACCAGTGCTAGAGGGGGAATGAGACATTCACTTTGCCAGTGGGTTTCACAGATATTTGCTGATGGCCAAGGAATGGTGCAAGTTAGGAACCCTAGGTTCAGTTCCAGGTTCTGGAGAGGAGTGTATTCTAATGGACACAGACTTTGCTGACTGTTCCTTCCCCAAATTTGATCGCTTCTGTCCCATCCTCTCCAACTTATCCCTGTTCTAGACTCGTCTCTATCCACCCCTCACGCCTTGTTTCAGTCCCAGTCTGCATTTGTCAGATTTCTCATTATAGTTCTAGGTTTCTTACCCAGCCAGTTCTAATTCTCTCCTCCCAGCTCCTAGTCCTAGGCCAGGTCTAAACTACAGATTTATATTGGTATAACTCCATTGTTCAGGGATGTCGGAAAATCCACATCCCCTGAGCGACACAGTTATACTGACCTAAACTCCTGGTGTAGACAGTGCTATGCCGACGGGAGAACTTCTCCTGCTGACATACCCACCACCTCTCAGGGAGGTGGATTAAGTAAACCAACAGGAGCTCTCTTATCGGCATAGAAGCATCTTCACTAAAGCGCTACAGTGGCACTGCTGTACCACTTGTGAAGACAAGCCCCTATTTTCCTTGCCTGGGCTCCTCATTTAATATCAATCTCTCCCTCCATCCCTTCCCAAACTCTTGTCCTAGGCTCCTTGCCCAGTAAGTCTGTGTGTCCAGTTTTGGTCCCTTCTGCATTCAAATCAGATGGGTTCTCTATGCTGTCTGAATACCAGTAGAGTGGATCATTGAAAGCACAAGAGACATAGGCTCCCTGCTCTCAGTTCAGGTGCCATGACAAGGAAACATCCAGTTTTACCCCTGTAGCTCTGGGCTGCAGCATGCTCAGTTGCTCTGTGAGGATGGTGTATATGCAGCCTAGTCAGCACTAGGAGCTGGGAAAGACTCAGTGAGAATGGACTCTTCAGAGATTTCAGTTGTTATGCTCTAGCAATGCACTGAGCATGTGTGAACTGTAATTTTTCAACTTGGTCAAAGTTGGGTAGATTTTCAGAAGGATGGCAAAAGGCACAGCCAAAGGCCGACTCTCTGCCGAATGTCAAGTTTTTGTTCCAAAGCACAAGGGGCTGAGAGCTGTTCAACAAAAAGGTCACCAGAACTTTAACAACATGGAGAAAACAACATATTTTTTTTCGTAACCTTGTTCTTGCAAGTGGCTGAAATGGTTTGAAACAATTCAACCTGAGGCAGACACCAGGCATGCAAAATTTCAGCCCAAATGCTTAAAGTTTGACAATATGGAATCTTATAATGGGAATGTTGGGCAACTTTAAAACTCGACAGTCTCTCTGTCTCAAGATCTGCAGTGAATGTAATTTGCTGGAGTAAGGACTGTAAAAATTGGCCCTCTTTGGACACAGTAGATGCTGTATTCTGGGCTCTGTATTATGTCTTTGTAGGCTGTGTCCCTCTGTATTATATTGGCCATCTTTAGATTGCAATTAGACTGAGATTTTTTTAAGTTGCCTTATGGGATTTGAAAGGCAATTTCCTTTAATTTGAATGGGAATAGAACATCCAGCTCTTTTAGGCACCATTGAAAATATCAGCATTATTGTAAAATTTTGAAAATTACAATAAATAAAATCTGGGCCCTTATAACTTGCGTAAAAATATAAGCTTAGCTGCCTATCTATTTAAATATTTTAAGACTTTCACATGATACAAAAGCTAGGAAAATAAATAAAAATAAGGCAAACTAATGCTATAACTAAAACATCATGAAGCAAGTCCAAACAAAATAGATATTTATATCAGAAAAGAAATTACAGTCCGATTTCTGGGGTTCATTTGTAATTTGTCTTCTGTGGGAGAGCTGAAGAGAAATAAAATAAAATCTTTTCAGTGAACTGCTATATTTGTACCAGCAGGTGGCATCACCAAACAACTAGTTCCAGCAAAACAAACTATTTAAAGTTCTGAATAGCTACAAATCTAACAATATTTATGGTTTCACATTCAGAAATATAGAAACAAATATGATTATGTCACCTCATGATTATGCTTAGCTCATTCCTCTATTTTAGCTACCGTTTATTGTTCCCTATCCTAATCTTGCTTCCTAAAAGACTGTCAGGAGACTAGCAACAACCTAATCTATTTCTGGTCTTAAAACAGTGGTTCTCAAACCTATTTACCATTGTGGGCCGCATCCAATACTATCTGTATGGCCCTGAGGATATCACATGGGCCGCAGCTCTGTGCTGATTGAGCAGCAAGAGGCCTGTGGGCCACAAGTTAAGAACCACTGGGTTAGAGATATATGATGGGGTCAGTATTCATTGCCAGCAGTGGCCACTGTAAAAACTTTCATCACAACAGGTCCACGCCACCTCAAAAGACATAGGTACATGCCCCAGTGTTGACTCAAACAGAATAACTAATATAAAAGCAGGACAAAACCGCATTAAGGGCCTGATCCAAAGCTCGCTGAAGTCATTGGAAAGACTCTCACTGACATCACTGTATTGCATCAAGCCCCATGTACAGTACTGAGTATGGCTGGAGACATCCTCGGAAGAGACTTTTGGAGGGGGAAGATCTGTGAGTTGTTTTTTTAACAAAGAGTTGTGAAAAGATATCAGAGTGCATGTAGGCCAAAGCAATTCGTTTGCAAACAGCTGTCTCAAATCAATGCTGGCAGTTTGGGGTAGATTTCCTATTTTAATTAATGTAAAGAAAAAATAGCAATAGTGGTATGTGTGGTCAAAGAATGGCTTATTTTCTTATTTGTTTAGATTTTAATAACTAAAACAAGCCTATCCAAGGCTCTAGGCACCCTAACGCACTATTAACCACAGAATTAAATCCCAGCAGCTTCTGTACCTCCATTTCTTCTACCATTATTTGACTGTCTATATAGATAGTAAATTTTAGGGGGCAGGGACTGTCTCTTGCTCTCTTTGTGCAGCACCCAGCAAACGATGCAGCCCCAATCTCTGTTTGAAGCTCTAGGTGCTACCATAATACAAACGATAAAGGACATGCTGACGTTCAGATTAGAAAAGAGCTATAGCTGTGACCCTGACAATCTCGTTGCTCCATTCCCACAGATTTGCCAATTTATGTTGCATGAGGTAGAAATGGTCATGATTAAGTTTTGTATTGCACGTAATTTTCTATCTTAGTAATTTACTCTTCCTCACGGTAGACAAAATTCACCCGCTGTCCATTAGGGCCCAACTCTGTGAGGTACCAGATGACCTCAAACTACAACTGAAATCAACGGCAGCTGAGAGCGCTCTGCATTCTTCAGGATTGGTCCTTAAATATTTGGAAAACCATACAGATTTTAATGGGGACCTTGGAAAGACTAGTTAATTCAGAGCTATTATTCCACTTCACTACCCAACCCACACATACCAAGTACTTTTGGCAAAAAGAATCAAAAAATATTTATGAACTAATTCCATCCGCTTTGCTGATGTAATCAGTTTGATTGATTGTACTTTGCTTTTATAGCTAATGACTTTCACTGGATGTAAATTATTTAGATAACTAACCTCAAGAGATACTAATATAATTAAACAATTTTTTTGTTTGTTTGTTTCAATTCCATACTTCATACAAACCAATAAGCATCTCCTGTTTTCCAGACGAACTAATTGGGGACACTTATATTTTAAACCAGTACATAACAGCAATAAAGTTGTTTAAAAAAATCCTCATGAACCCTTGATTTCTCTAGTATTTTAAAACAGATTATTAATAGGATCACAGAGTTTAAGGCCGGGGGGGGGGGCACCAGATGGTCTAGTCGGATCTCCTGTATCTCACAGGCCACCACCCAGCATCCACACACTAAACCCAACCACCAAAATTAGACCAAAGTATTACAGCCCACAGAAGAATAGACTTTTATGTGCCACAGGCAGAAAATAGGAGAGGGACCAAGATGCACCAGTGCCGGATGTCCCTGCAGTGGTAGGGAAAGGATTAAGCGAGACACACCCAGATAATCCTGGCAAGTGACCTGCACATGCTGCAGAGGAAGGTGAAAAAAACCTGCAATCCGACATGGAGGAAAATTCCTTCCTGACCCCACATATGGTGAACAGTTCGACCCGGAGCATGTGAGAAAGAACCAGCCAGCCACACACCTGAAAGAGAGAGAATGTTTGGTGCCACCTCAGAGCCCTGGGCCTTCATGTCCTATCTCTCATCTCCAGTCATAGCCATCCCTGATGCTTCAGACTAAGATTATTTAAAAAATAAAATAAAATAAAAAAACAGAATATGTCAGAAGGAAAAAATAAAATGCCTTCCTGACCCGTGAAGTTGGCTGACTGAAACCCTGCAGCATGAGTTTTTAAGACATAAATCAGAAGCGAGCCACAGGAGCTGCTAAGCCCCACCTCCTACCATACCAACAATCCCATCATACAATTGCAGTCATAAATTTGTCCAGCTCTCTTAAAACTAATTAAGTTGTTTGACCCCATAACTCCTATTGGGAGGCTGTTCCCAAACCTCACTCCTCTGATGACTCATAGCCTTTAAGGACAGAAGGGACCATCATGATCTAGTCTGACCTCCTGCATATTGCAGGCCACAGAACCTCACCCACCCACTCCAGTAATAGACGCCTAAGGGCATGATCTTGCACTTTGTACTATTGAATTTCAACCTATTTCTGTCACTCTAGTCTTCAAGGTCATCCAGATCTTCCTGTATAACATTTCAATCCCCCACTGTACTGACAATGCTTCCCAACTTTCTATCATCAGCACATTTCACTAGCACACTCCTGCTTTTTCTGACAAGGTCATTAATACAAATATGGAATAAAATTGCTGACAAGACTGATCGTTGAGGAACTTTACTAGTAACCTCCCTTCCGTCCAACAATTCACCTTTCAGCACAACCCATTGCCTTCTAATGCTGGGAATTGAGATTTAGACACCTGACTCCATCTATGGGAATCATGCAGTTAAATTCCGGTTCATTGCTTTGAAAACATACTTTGTGTATTTTATCAAATCAGTAGTAGATCTACTCTTGCACATTATGTCACTATTATCCACATATCTGTAACAGACAGCCAGACAAAGAAGCACTGATAGAGTTAGAAAGCAGATCTGTTAAAGATACAGAGGCTTCCGTTCATTTCTACCAACTCCATTCCTGCTTCTTATAATTAAAGTAATGATTGATCTAGGTAACTGTTTCCACTTGTGGGATAAAAAAAACATTTAAAGCTTGACCGGATAAATGAAAACACAAGGGACACAAGCTATTGCAAAAAGATCTATTTAAATCACAGAACCATACTAAATAAGCACCACAAATTGCTAAGTCCTTCAAGGAGGTAAAGACACAAGAGGCATTTCTTTGTCTGTCATTTAGCATAGGCCAAATCCTGCTCCCCTGCAATGCAGGAAAGTTACAGATGGGGAAACTGAGGCACACACCCACAAAGGGACTTAGACATTGTGATGCTGAGCATTACAGTATCTATCTTTTTGGGGCATGGAAAATCACGGGAACAACACTGATTCACAAAGCCTTAGTTAGGTGCCTAGGCTCCCTAAACAATGAATGGGAAGAGATAATTGCCTCAGAATGTGATCCACAAAAGACAACACGCTAAAGCTGGAAGCCACCTAAACTAGCCCATGGGAGATGTCAATGACAAGGGTGTGTGCTAAGCCCACTCCTCTCACAAAATAGGCCTAAAAATTGGGCCATAGGGAGGTGTCTATCTTGCTAGCAATCTACAACTGGAAACCCCTCTTATGAAATCTATCTTAGACTCCGAAGGGTAGGTTTACACTGCACTAACACACCTATGGCTGGCCTGCGTCAGCTGGCTCAGGCTGTGGGACTATCAAATTGCAGTGTAAATGTTCAGTCTTGGGCTGGAGCCCAGTTTCTGAACACCCTCTGCTGTGATTTTGAGATAGCTACAGGCAGTGAGGTACTAGCAACATTGGGCCTGAAGAAGGTGAACAAACTCCATCTTCCCTGAGGAAATGAATCTAAACTCATTGTGTTTCCAGCCCCTGTGTGGGAACACACACCCAGGAGACCATTTGGTCCTGTTTCATGTCATACAAAAGCTTAATTTACATTGATAAAAGTTGTTTGTTTGTTTTTTACACTGAATAGCAACAAGAAGTACACATAATTGGAACTCAGTTTCCTGCCATCAGTGTATAGTAGATCCAAAACCCAGCAAGGAGAGCGGGAAAGAACTAACCATAGAAATAGAGTCTGAGCTTGCTTTCACTGTCTTTACACTGGTGTAACTCCTCCCCAATCCACTGATTTAAAATGGAATTACTCCCAATTTACAGCAGTATAAATTAGAATAGAATCAGGCATATTGCCTTTGAACTTATAAAAATCTCCTCTCTTCAATGAATATTAACAAATCTTGGACTTTTCTGTCACTTTTACCTTTCGTAATAGATGAGAGGAAAATGTACCTGATTCTTTTTAGTTGTTTGCAATGTCGTAGCCCTGTTGGTCCCAGGACATGACACACACAAGGTGGGTGAGGTAATCTCTCTCATGGATCAACTTCTGTTGGTGAAACAGACAAGCTTTCGAGCTCCACAGAGCCCTCAGACCGGAAGAAGAGCTCTGTGAAGCTCAGAAGCTTGTCTTTCTCACCAACAGAAGTACGTCCAATGAAAGATATTACCTCACCTACTTCAGCTCCTTTTTCAGCTGGACATTTGAAGCATAAGATTTTGTTTTGAATGTCTATTTTATGAGTACAATGTTCACTGCTTAAAGAAAAATTAAAACTGATCTTTGATGAAATTTCTAACACCTTTCAACATTTTTAAAGTAACTTTGAGTTTAACAAAGAAAAACAGTCTCCCCGCCATCCCCCCATCCCGATTTCATCTTCCAAGTCTAGATTTTTTTATTTTGCCCTTTCAGGTTTCTAGGTGTAAACATGTAGATCTGTGAATTCATTTACCACAATTATTCCAGTGTTTAAAAAACAGCAGCATAAGGCCAGATCCTGCTACTTTATTCATATTAAGTACTCCCTTACTGCCCAAGCAGTCTCATTGAAATGAATTGAACTACTTGAGGAGTATGGTACTACTCAGCCTGAGTTAGGGTAGCAGAATCTGTTCCTTAGATGCATCTGCTGAGATTTTTATATGTCCCCTATTCCCTTCCTTTCCTGTATTGTGTGCGTCTTGATCAAATATCTGCTGGCAATAAGCCACCACCTGGACTCAGCCCAAAGGACTCTGTTTCACATTTTTTTGCACCACCAACCCAGTGCTCAAAGATTCTGAGACCTCACAACAATTAAACACCCCCTTATCCTGAGCCGAAGTCAGCTGGCAAGCCCCAGATATCTAATCATAGCGTAGACATACCCTAAGAGGCTTATTGCACCACTGCCCCTGCCCTGCAACAAGAGACTCAGAAGCCCCTTCACTAGGGCGGGCCAGAAAACAATCATTCCATTTCATGAAAAATTTCAAAGTTTCCAAATTTGTTTTTGTTCTGCCCTGGAATGAAAACAAGACCTTGCTACTTTTTTCTGAAAAACACTAGACTCACACACCTAGAAATAGCCTGCTGTTAGGGAACTCACCTGGGACATGGTAGGTCCATATCCTTGCTTTGTCTGATTCAGAGCAGGAACTCTTCAGGTAGCCAATAAATCTGCAAAAAAACAGAGAAAGATACCACTGTATTTAGGGAGGCAGAGAGGGAAAAGGCCTGAAGGGAAAGGTTATTGAGGGTGTAGATATAGGGATTTAAAATTTAATACCCCCCACTCAATACTTTGTGGGGGGAGAAGGAACAGCTTTTCTGATTTTAATCAACATTTTTTGAAAATGTTTAATGTTGTGGATGAAGAAAATAGCCTGACAAATTTCAAGTGGCTTATTTTGGGTTCTTCAAATTAGGGAATGGGAAAATTAGCCTCATGAACAGAAGGCCTGCTCCACCCTTAAGTGTGAGTAGATGATGTGCCTCTCCACAATGAATCTGAACATAAGTCTCACTGCCCTCTGCCTGAATTTTAGTATGGGAGGTAATACACTACCCAGAATGCACCTGGGACCCAATAATGGCGGTGTAACTCCTGCAGGAGCTATCCTGCCACAG
This sequence comes from Lepidochelys kempii, assembly GCF_965140285.1. Classification (NCBI taxonomy): domain Eukaryota; kingdom Metazoa; phylum Chordata; order Testudines; family Cheloniidae; genus Lepidochelys; species Lepidochelys kempii. The sequence continues at coordinate 185,294,368 of NC_136380.1, forward strand.
AGGAGGACAGGCTGTGGCACAGTAGCCACTCGTGGGATCTGGCTCCTCTCTTCCCTCTTTCTCTGTGAATCCTCCAGATCTGTAGGGCTGGGAGGAGGGATCAGCTTAAAAAATTGACATCCTTCTGTCTCTTTCCATCAGTGATACAGTTCTCCTAGCCTTCTCTAGCTGTGTTTCCTGTGGGGAAGTCCATGTAGGCTTATGGGTTTGTTCCTTTTATTTCCTTCCATTTTGAACATGAAAATCATCTTATATATATTTTACAGATATCGTAAGGTAAAAACAATGGTACAAAGAAGAGATCATTAAATAAGGCAGAAGAGCTCAGAAAGGCATGTTTTTAAGCAATCCTACAAGGTCTTCCTGGGAATATTGCCTACAAAAGAGCAGCTGTTTTGATTGGGAACATCCAGTCATGCTCCATTTGAGGATTGTTTTTCTTCTTTATTTTTCTCTCTCTTTAGTAACACTTCCACTAAACTGTGTATCTCCCTGCTCCTAGGCATCCAATATGGAAACGTCTTGCATTTCTCTTTCTGTAAAATATACAAACTTACTTAACACTCTAAAATTAGAAGTGGTAATAAAGAAAAGAACCAGAAAACAACCCTATAATCATGTAAAGCTAGGCTTCTGTCTTTTTTCTATGCTTATCTGTCTTCTCTCCAAGGTTATGGGTAGAAGGAATGTGAACTGTGTGTAACCTGTACTCCCCGTTTTGGGGAAAGAATTCCTTACACAGATAAGCCTCCATGTTCATACCTACCCCAGAACTTCAAACAGACTGGGTTAACCGGCTTGAGCTGGAAGAGATATCACACTGTATGTTGAACCAGGCTATAAAAGCCCATCTCTGTTCTTTGTTCGGGACTTTGCCATTTTCCTCTGTGAAGGAATTGGTGAGCCCTTCAGCTGTCCTACTTGCTAGTATTAAAGTGCCTCACTTTATCAAAGAGCCACGACTCTGTTTTGTTTGGCTAATACAGAAGTCCAGGGAAGGCTACCCTCCTAACCCTAGACGGGAGGGGAAAACCTTTTTCCCTAACAATTTGGGGGCTCGTCCGGGATTGCCGCTTCTCTGGACTGGTGGATGGTCGGGACTCTGAATCCTTCTTGCCGGCACCTGGGTTGCTTTAACCCTAAAGGCTTCCCGTCTCGCTTCCACCCACCGTGTCAGCGAAATAAGGCATCCCTAAAGGCACTAGGGTCTGGACCTATTGGTGAACACCGGCCGGTGGGAACTTGGTGAGTTCTGAATTTTTCTTTGTGATTGTCTAGACAACAGCTGGGGGTTCCATCTTTGGGAAAAGATGGGCGGGGGGTCCAGGAGAACTGTTGATCCTTCTACGCCTCCGGGCTATATGTTAAAACATTATGATAGCGATATCAAGGCGTTACAATCGGATGGCAACAAAGCTTTGTATAAGTTTATATTTCTGTGTCAAGGTCCCTGGGTGGGAATGACGCAAGACGACCCGGAACCAGGAAATTGCTGGCCGGGGGAGGGAACATTTGAGTTACATAACATTGTTCATTTACAGAAAGTATTGTATGATTTGCAACCGCGGCAACTTAAGTATTCTGATGTATGGATAAGGGAGGCCAAACGGCGCAAAAGCGCCAGTGTAACTACTAGTTTACGTGCTGAGGTAGAAAAACTTAAAGCCATGCGGCCTCCACCCTACAATCCTGAATCTAGTAATGCTGACCAGAAGCTAAATGCGTCAAAGTCTATTTATCCGCAACTCCCATTGAAAGAAGCGGGGGACCCTATACCATTGGAAGAATGTACCTGGCTATGGGGTGGGGTACCGCATCCTGACCCCGATGCACCCACGCCCCCGAACGGGGAGAGGAGCGGCCTCACTCTCCCGCTAGCTACCGATACCCCCACAACCGACACAGAGCTGGGGGATGATCCGGAGGCTGGCACCTCTACGCCCTGCTCCGCGACACCCCAGTGATGCGACCCCTGCAAAGACCCGGTCTCATAGTTCTCTAGGCACACCTAAGGCAAAAGTTACTGGAGCTGCAATAGCTAGTGCAGTCCAAATGCCTATGTGACAACTGCCAAGTGGTAGAGGGGGGACACAGATGGTGTATGTCCCTTTTACCAGCACGGATCTAATGAATTGGTCATCCACTTTTCCCTCATTTCGGCAGTGTCTGGAAGAATTTATTAAAAAGTTAAAGGGTATTTTCACAATGTATAATTGTAATTATGATGATGTGGAGATGATTTTGAATCAAGTGCTAAGTGAGGGTGAGAAGGAAACGGTGTATAAGAAAGCTAGAGAGGTGGTGCAAGGCAGGGCGGCTTATCCGCAAGAGAAACCTGAAATGGATTGGGATGTTCCGGAGACCGTTCAAGAGTGGGATAAAATGAGAAAGCGAATCTTAGAAGCATTAGAGGATATGTCTAAGCCTGTGTATGATTGGGGAAAGGTAGATGCATGTGTTCAAAAGCACAATGAGCACCCAGGGAAACTCTTCCACCGCCTCTGTAAGGTTTTGAAAAACCACAGCGGCTTAGATCCAACCTCCCCTGTAGCAAAAACACAAGTGATCGGCCAGTATGTAAAAAACTTATTACCATTCGCTCGAAAGTACGTGTGTAGTCAACCAGCTTATGAAAACAAAACGCTGGAGGAGGTGGTAGGGTTAGCAGCCCATGCCTGGAGGAATAGGAAGGAATTAGACACTAGGAGGTCCGAAAAGCTCCTTAATCTGCAGTTGCAAGGTTTCCAAGACGGCTCTCGGGGACGAGATGCAAGCCGTAGGAGGGGGAGGCTTTCGGGGACGAGGCGGAAGAGGAGGCAGCTCTACCCAGGGATGGGGACCACAAGGTCAGAACTTCCAGCCACGGCCTGGGAGGGCAGGGCCAGATGAGTGCCGGCGGTGCTGACAAAAAGGACCCTGGGCTGCCCAGTGCCCAAATTACCCCCTCCAGTCAGCTGACCCTCTTATGCAAGCCTACCAGAGGGTACAGGAAAGGGGGGGAGAAAAAGGGAGTACTGATTGAAAGCTAGCCGCCCACAATGCTTCGTTCCCCCCGCCAGGAACCCCCTCCGCTTCTTGGACAGTGCAGTTGGATGCAAACCACCTGGAACTTCCAGCTGTGGTGGGAGGAAAAACTTATTCAGTGTTAATTGACAGCGGGGCAGATAGAAGTACTCTACAGGACCCCAACCTTCCTACCATTTCTGCAACCGTAAAAGCTATAGGCGTTGGTGGCACCGTGTGCGCCCTTCCTCTAACTGCGGAGCAAACGGTCCAGCGTGGCCCGTTATCAGAGGATCATAGCTTTTTAATTGCAACTTCCTGTCCTGCAAATCTATTAGGCAGAGATTTGTTATGTAAACTACGAGCAACTATAACTTGCAGCCCGGAGGGGCTATATCTCTCAGTCCCTACTTCCATCCCTGAAGCTACGGTAATGGCATTGTTAGCCACTAATGCCACCACAACGACACCCACTGCCCCCCTTGTCCCGGCTGAGTTATCTGATATTCCTGAAGCATTGTGGGCCTCGGTGTCCACTGAAACTGGACTTTTAAAGGTTTATATCACTTACCGTACAGACATCCCTCTGCCCCGAAAAATGCAATATCCATTGCCTAAAGAGGCCATAGAGGGCATTCGGCCAGTCCTACAACAGCTTTTAACTCAAGGAATCATTAAAGAGGCTACCAGCCCTTGAAATACACCTATTCTTCCTGTTAAGAAACCCAAGCCTGGCCCCGATGGCAAACCGGTTTACCGTTTTGTGCATGACCTCCGACTGATCAATGCTATTGTGATCCCGAGAGCTCCGGTTGTTCCCAATCCAGCAACTATTTTAACTGCTATTCCCCCAGGAGCTACGTATTTTACTGTGATTGATCTGTCTTCAGCATTTTTCAGCATCCCTGTGCACCCAGACTCACAGTTCCTACTTGCCTTTACCTTTGACGGATGTCAATACGTATGGACCCGCCTCCCTCGGGGCTACAAGGAGAGCCCTACCATCTTCAGCCAGTATTTAAAGCAAGATCTGGACTCTATTTCATTGACTATGGGTTCTACTTTGATTCAATACGTTGATGATCTGTTATTGTGCTCTACAGCCAAGACTGCCTGTGTACAAGACACTCGAATCCTTCTTTTTGCATTGGCCGAAAAAGGTCACAAGGTGGCACTCTCCAAGCTACAGTTTGTCCAACCCAAGGTGGAATATTTAGGGCATTGTATTTCATATGCCTCTACTGCACTTACTCAGGACAGGATTGAAAGCGTTCTGAGTATGCCGAGGCCTACCACTAAAAAACAACTCCGCCAGTTACTGGGAGCAAGTGGCTATTGTAGAGCCTGGATTCCGGCTTATGCGGAGTTAGTGCACCCCCTCACCGATTTGCTGCTGGATTCTGTTCCCGAACCCCTGCCATGGACGACTCTACACAACAACGCCCTTACCGCCCTCAAACAAGCATTAATTTCTGCACCAGCCCTGGGCAGACTGGATTACGCAAAGCCTTTCACCTTGTTTTGCCATGAACAATCTGGCACGGCGTCTGGTGTGCTAAGTCAGCCCTTTGGGCCTGGCCAGTGACCGGTGGCTTATTTTTCAGTCCTTGACCCAGTGGCTCAGGGTCTTCCACCCTGCCTCCACGCTGTTGCGGCTGCCGCTGTATTGGTTGAGAAAGCTTCAGGACTTACCTTGGGCCACCCTCTTCTAGTTCAGGTGCCTCATGCCGTTGCAGCGCTTCTTAATCGTGGATCCACGCAGCACCTCACAGCAGCCAGATTGACCAGGTACGAGTTGGCCTTGCTCGCCAATCAGGCTGTTACCCTACACTGCTGCGAAGTCCTGAATCCTGCAACCCTTTTGCCTCTGCCTGAGGACGGGGAACCTCATAATTGCCTCCACTTGGTGGATTTGATCTCCACGCCTCGTCCTGACCTCTCCGATTTTCCATTGCAGAATCCTGACCTCCAATTGTTTTGTGATGGCTCCGCCTGTCGGAACGAGTTTGGAGCCTTACAAGTTGGCTATGCAATTGTTACCCTGATGACAACGCTTGAAGCGCATGCCTTACCTACTCAAAAGTCAGCGCAAGCAGCAGAACTCGTGGCGCTTGTTAGGGCCTGTCAATTAGCTGAAAACAAAACTGTGGCCATCTATACTGACTCCAAATATGCCTTTTCAGTATGCCACTCTACTGGACAACTTTGGAAACATCGTGGGTTCCTTACCTCCAGTGGCTCTCAGGTCTCCCATGTTGCCTTGATTTCCACCTTGTTAGAGGCTATTCAACTTCCTGCAGCTGTTTCAGTTACACACTGTAAGGGCCACTCCCGCACCTCGGACGAGGTTTCCAAGGGAAATGCTGCAGCCGATTCGGCAGCCCGTCATGCTGCCCTCTATGGGGCTCCAGCCCCTTTTCCTTTTTTGGCACCCCTGCTACTGCAACCAGTGACGCCAACCGTTTTGCTCTCTGCCCAGCAGACGATGCCCCCGGCCGAAGTTAGCCATTGGAAATCCATTGGACGCCACCTAAATAAGGACAACCACTATGTCAGCCCAGACGGTCATCCGGTTCTCCCAAGACAACTCCTCCTACAGGTTTCCCAGGCACTCCACCTGGCCTCGCACCTGGGAAAGGGGGGATTAGTGGCTCAAATGGAGTGGTAGATACCCTGGAGGGCAGGGATAGGATACAGAGGGACCTAGACAAATTGGAGGATTGGGCCAAAAGAAATCTGATGAAGTTCAACAAGGACAAGTGCAGAGTCCTGCACTTAGGACGGAAGAACCCAATGCACAGCTACAGACTAGGGACCGAATGGCTAGGCAGCAGTTCTGCGGAAAAGGACCTGGGGTGACAGTGGACGAGAAGCTGGATATGAGTCAGCAGTGTGCCCTTGTTGCCAAGAAGGCCAATGGCATTTTGGGATCTATAAGTAAGGGCATTGCCAGCAGATCAAGGGACGTGATCGTCCCCCTCTATTCGACATTGGTGAGGCCTCATCTGGAGTACTGTGTCCAGTTTTGGGCCCCACTCTACAAGAAGGATGTGGATAAATTGGAAAGAGTCCAGCGAAGGGCAACAAAAATGATTAGGGGTCTGGAACACATGACTTATGAGGAGAGGCTGAGGGAACTGGGATTGTTTAGTCTGCAGAAGAGAAGAATGAGGGGGGATTTGATAGCTGCTTTCAACTACCTGAGAGGTGGTTCCAGAGAGGATGGTTCTAGACTATTCTCAGTGGTAGAAGAGGACAGGACAAGGAGTAATGGTCTCAAGTTGCAGTGGGGGAGGTTGAGGTTGGATATTAGGAAAAACTTTTTCACTAGGAGGGTGGTGAAACACTGGAATGCGTTGCCTAGGGAGGTGGTGGAATCTCCTTCCTTAGAAGTTTTTAAGGTCGGGCTTGACAAAGCCCTGGCTGGGATGATTTAATTGGGGATTGGTCCTGCTTTTGAGCAGGGGGTTGGACTAGATGACCTCCTGAGGTCCCTTCCAACCCTGATATTCTATGATTCTAAGTTGTTTTTTGCTCCGGGGGTCCATGCAGCTGCGAAGACCATCACTGCACAGTGTGAATTGTGTCAATGGTATAATCATCAAGGAGCAATCAAACCACAAGTTATGGGACATTGCAAACTGCCTGAGTACCCATTTGCTGTGGTCCAGATGGGCTTCATGGACTTACCACCAGTGACAGGACTAAAACACTTGCTTGTCCTGGTTGACCTTTTTTCAGGGTGGGTTGAGCCTTTCCCCACTCGAAGGGCAGATGCAGTATCCGTAGCAAAGTGTCTCCTCAAGGAGATTGTTCCCCGCTTTGGGATAATGACTCATTTGGAAAGTGACCAAGGCCCCCATTTCACTTCCCAAATTATTCAACACTTAGCGAAGGCCCTCAGCATAAAACAGGCCTTGCATACCCCCTATCATCCATAAAGTTCAGGAAAAGTAGAAAGGGTGAATGGGCTGATAAAAACCCAATTAGCAAAGCTATGCGAGCAGACTGGATTAAAGTGGCCTGAAGTGTTACCCATAGTGTTAACCAATCTTCGTAATACACCCCATAGGAAGCATTCGTTGACACCGTTCGAAATTCTATTTGACCGACCCTTGCCGATTCCCCTAACCAGTGTAGACGGGTTTGCTCCAGCGAAAACTTCATTAATGGCTGGGCAAGATAAGTTGGCGGGTTATTGTCACATGTTGCAAGATGCATTGAGTGATGCGTGGGCCAGAGTAAAAGATGCCCAACCTTTACCGCTTGATACTTGTGCGCACTCTCTTTTTCCAGGTGACTTTGTCTGTGTTAAAATCCATCGAAGGAAGCATTGCCTGGAACCAAGGTGGTCGGCCCCGGCCCAAGTCCTTCTGACTACTCCGACTGCAGTGAAGGTCGAGGGCATCAATAGATGGGTGCACTGCAGCCACCATAAGAAGGTTCCTGCTCCAACATCCCCAACAACTGCCATCACGACTGCCGCTTCTACATGAACTGTGTACCGGTCGGTCAGCGGAATCAGAAGCAGTTATAGAACTGTGGAGCATTAGTTATGCTGTTATAAATATTGTATTAATATTTTTTGTGTGTGTGTGTTGTTAGTAGCCGGTAGTGTTTATAATGTATGTATGGCTATGAGCATTAACCTGGGCCTCTGCCCTGGGGGGTTGGGATAAAAATACGTTCCTACAATTAGCCCAAAACTTAACCAATGCCTGGAATGTTAGTGATTGTTGGGTGTGTTCCCACTTCTCCTCCCATTCACTGCAAGGTTTCCCCATTTTGCTGGTTCCAGCGCTCCTCGATTCTTGGCAAAATGCATCGGCGTGGTACGGCCAAAAGGGAAAAAGGGGAAGGGGATCCATAGATTTTAGGACTTGGATCCCGAACCATCGCCCAGACTTGCTCGTTAAGGCCCCCTTGTGCGTAGAGAAAAGGTTGCTACGTTCCAGAGGTAAAACTACACTGGGAAAATACCCAAAAACCCACTGTGAGAAAATTCTAATTTTGGGGAAAAATGCAAGCACTACTCTTTTGCAGTATCCCAATGGTACTGAGGTAGCCAACTATGCCCATGCTGGAGGCTATATGGGGTACATTCTCAGAGAAAATACGACTCAATTTGCCGGCCTTACATTATGGAACTTGGGGGGAATAGGACCCAATCCTGATGATGCTGCATCCCTGGTGGGACGATTGCAGGACGTTTCTCAGAACTCTGGGGGCAATAAAGGCAACTATAGCATAGTATTAGGAGATCACCATTTATGGTGGGTATGTGGTACTTGGGCAAGAAAAACCTTGCCCCCAAAGTGGTTAGGAAGATGCACGGTGGCCTTTGCCTGGCCAGGAGGGATGCATCGTAGAGACTTAATAGAAATCAAAGACACAACTCGACGAACCCGTCGAGATACCAGTTATAATCCTATTGTCGAGGAAGGCAGTGCAGGCATGCGAGCCTTCCATATTTTTTTTCTGTGGGTGGGGGTGGGCCAACTTGAATACGCTCTAAAAAATATGTCAGCCGAAATGGAAATATTTACTAACGCCACTCGAGATGCAATCCAAGCCTTGCAAGAAAAAATAAGCTCACTAGCTCGCTACAGTATGCAAAACAGGTTGGCCCTGGATCAGCTTTTAAGTGCGCAGAGAGGGGTGTGCACATTTGTCAATGCCACATGCTGCCTTTATGTGAATCAAAGCGGACGCATAGTCACGGATACTAATATAATTGCAAACGTGTCAGCCTTCTTTCATAAGCAGGCCTATATTTCTCCCAGTGTGGGCTTTGACTTATGGGGCTGGCTCACCAGCTGGTTGCCTAACTTTGGATGGCTAAAAACTTTGTTTGTGTATGGAGTGGGATTCCTTATGATTGTGGGTCTGCTGTTCTGCTGTGTGTCCAGTTGTTGTGCCCTCTTCCACCGGGTATGTACCAAAGCCATGAGCCCAGCAAAGATATTATATATAAGAAAGGGTGGTGTTAACCAAGATGAAAAGCATATGAACATGTTAAACAATGAATAATGAGCCATATAAGATAATTATCTTCAGGCTCAAAGGGGGGAACTGATAAAGAAAAGAACCAGAAAACAACCCTATAATCATGTAAAGCTAGGCTTCTGTCTTTTTTCTATGCTTATCTGTCTTCTCTCCAAGGTTATGGGTAGAAGGAATGTGAACTGTGTATAACCTGTACTCTCCATTTCGGGGAAAGAATTCCTTATACAGATAAGCCTCCATGTTCATACCTACCCCAGAACTTCAAACAGACTGGGTTAACCGGCTTGAGCTGGAAGAGATATCACACTGTATGTTGAACCAGGCTATAAAAGCCCATCTCTGTTCTTTGTTCGGGGCTTCGCCATTTTCCTCTGTGAAGGAATTGGTGAGCCCTTCAGCTGTCGTACTTGCTAGCATTAAAGTGCCTCACTTTATCAAAGAAACACGACTTTGTGTTTTGTTTGGCTAATACAGAAGTCCAGGGAAGGCTACCCTCCTAACCCTAGACGGGAGGGGAAACCTTTTTCCCTAACAGAGGCCTGCAGAATTGAGAAAAGTGAAAATGTTAAAGTAGGCACAAAATGAAAAATCTAGAGGTTTCTCTTTAATTATCTGCTGCTTTCAACAGGTTTTGGATTACATCTTTCATTATTTTCTGATGAGGAAACACTCATTTTGCTCAGGTTTCAGAGTAGCAGCCACATTAGTCTGTATCCGCAAAAAGAACAGGAGTACTTGTGGCACCTTAGAGACTAAGAAATTTATTTGAGCATAAACTTTCATGAGCTAGCTCACGAAAGCTTATGCTCAAATAAATTTCTTAGTCTCTAAGGTGCCACAAGTACTCCTGTTCTTTTTGCTCAGTCATCATGTCCCACTGCCTAGGAATATCTAAGTTGTCTCCGAATGTTAACTATTGGGGATAGAAGAAAGTCAAATACAATTAACTTTCACAATGACCTTTAGTCATAGTAAAATAGTTTTTAATTTTCTTTTTCTTGTCTCTTCACTTTCAGCTGTGCATATACTGGTCACAGATTTAGATAAAGGGCCTGCTCCAGAACCCACTAAGGTCAGGGGGAAGTTTTTCAATTGACTTCATAGTGAGCAGACTAAAGCCAAGTGGAGTCAATAGAAGTCTTTCCAAAGCCAATTGTATTCTATGGATCAAGCCTATAGTAAGCACAAGAATACAGAGACAGAAAGAAAGATTTACACGTTGGAGGTATGTGGCTTCTCTTCTCCAGATTGATTATTCTTAAGAATGAAGGGGTTCCCTCTAGAAAGTAGACATGATTTCCCCCAGCTTATATTACATTTGCTTTTAACTTTCCTTCTGTCTTTCCCTACACACTGTTATTTCACTTTAATTATTTCAGTTCATTAGAACTGCTTAGTTCACTGTCCAAATTGACTGTTAGGTGCTTTTTGCCATTGTATCTACTTATAAGTATTACTTAGAGGTACTTGCTTATTGTAATTGAGTGACACTGAAAATGCTCACTCCTGGAATGACATCTCATCCAGAAATAAAGTTCAGCAAAACCCTTGCTGTCAGAATTTACATACTGCAAGAAAATTAGAATTGAGTGATTGATGCACCCAAAATTACCTCAAATGTTCTCTCACTTGTCCTCATTATTTTGTAATCTACTGTCTTATGCAAAATTGCATCTGTAAGTATATGATCCATTCTCTCACTGCTGATATTTTATCTGACATTTGATTATCCTTTAACAAAAAGTAATTCCCTGTGGCTTTTCTCTTTGGATGTCTTTCTAAGATACCGTAGGCAGACATTTCTAATGACACATCAGTCAGGTCTAAGGTTCAGTATGCAGGCATCTGTATTTTGAAGTCATTTTAGCAGATTCCACATTGGCTAGATGGTGGCATGTTTGAAGAAGTTACAAACAGAGCAACAGTGACTCATAACCACTTCTTATGCTCACTTCCAGCACCTAGCGCAGACTCAAAACACTCAAATGAGCTGAACAAATGCAAGAGAAGAGCCGATGCCACACAGCACACTCACTCCCTCCTAAGCCTCAGTGCCTCAGCGTAAGGATCTGGGGACTAGAATCCAGGTCTGCACAGCTTGGGACAGCTGATATTTCCACAGTGCTACCAGGAGAACATGCAGAAGCACAGCCAGGGAACATGGCCGAGAGTGGATGCTGCAGGAAATACTGCCTAAGAGGCCCAGAGTGACAGCACCCTGTGGCTCTCTGATTGGCCAAACAACCCTGCTTAACTCCAGGGGTTGCCCCATAAAATTGTCTGGGCAACTATGCAGATTTCAGTCTGCTGCAATGCCAGACTTTGCTTGATCTACTGACCCCAGCCTGCTTTTGACCCTGATTCTTGCCTCCTTATTCTAGCCTGGTGCTACCTTTGATCTCCAGTCTCCAACCCCAGCCTGACTCTGACTCTTGCTTATGGGATCTGGCTCTTGTGATTCCTCCAACTCCTGCTTGGCATCTACCATCCCTGGTGTGCAGACCTCAGTCCAACTATTACTGCTAGGCCAGACCACTTACGCCTCAATCCCTTACACTCAGACAGTCCTTACATGTACATACATTTATGATTTCAGGGAGCATAGCCAGCTAGATAAGGCAGAGAGGGGAAGATGTTATTTTATGTGGCAAATCCCCTCCCCCAACAAATCTGCACCATTTCTGGTAAGTTTAATCTTCAGTGGGTATATCCTTGCAACATTAACTTCCATTCTGCACCTTCTAACTCACTCTGAGGGGTATGGTAGTCGGCAGGTGTGGACTGGTAACCATTACCACTGTGTTGCTAGGAAGGAGGGAGAAGCATAGGCAGTGTACAGATGCACAGAGATTGACAATGTTGGGCTTCCCATGGTTCCTCACAAGGAAGGCCTTTCCTCTTACTTTTTCCCACTGGCAATGATCTCTTCCTGCAAGGGGATAAGTCAGGCTTTCTTGGAGCTGAAACTTGTCAAGCTCTGATATTACTTTTTTCTTTCTATGCAAATTTTGTACCAGTGGCAATTCTATGTGGGCCTTCACCGTAAACAATTAATTTTAAAATGCCTACTGTGTACTTGAAGTCCAGGTATGAAACTTTATTTGTTGTGCTTACACCATGAAAAACATTACAATAAAAGTTCACAAACTACTGGTAACACTCGGCCCTAAGAGAACAGAGACTCTAGGAATGTTTCCCAAATCTTGGTGGATTACCAAAATACTTAGCTAACGAAGTAGAAAATAATTAGCGCTTCAGGCAGCTGCTCTAGCTTGTAGTTGTTCTAACCAAGCTGCACCCCCACCCCCACAAACTCACACTGAACAGAAAACGAATACATGAATGAAGCCACAATAAGCTGACAAATAATTAGGTCTCTCACTGGTGGGAACTGAGGAAATGGAATGGGAGAGGGATATTGGAGACATGCCAATTACGCATATATATGGATCAAGGGCCATCTAGCGGACACAAGGAATGGCTAATTGTGGGATGTGGGGCATATGATTGCAGCGTGCACCTTACTGCTGCTCCAGAAAGTAGCAATGTGCATGCTGGGTGGTACACAACGAGCTTCAGCACGTGTGCTAGCTAGGCAGCAATGAGAGCTGCAGCATTTGTGCTAACTGAGCAGCAGCACATGCCTCTTAGCTAGGAGATCATAACTTCTTAGCTTGGATGGCTGGACAGATCTTTCTGTCAACACTTCTGACAAATATAAATGAAGCACTGATTAAAATTGACAGCTTGTTTTTCTTCCCTTAACATATTCCCTTAAAGCCCAAGTGGTTTCGTTTCATTTCCTAATGGGCAGGTATCCAGATCACATACAAAACCCCCAACACGATTAGTGCTGGCGTTCTCTCTGGCAGCCTCAGCAGAGACCCAAAAGATAAACAAGAATGCTGACTGTCCACCAAGGAGCTGTCAGTGGTCCTTTCACAGTCGGACAGGGGCATATTAATGGGGAAAGGCTGATATATCACTGTCCATGCTTATCTAGTCTGTGGCTATTCAGAGGCTTTCAGGCTCCAAAGCTGCCAGCCCAGCACCTTTAACGTGCAGTTAAAGGGAGGCAGTATGGTCCAGTGGACAGCACATTGTACTAGGGGTTAGGCATGGCTGTTATTGATCACAATGACTTACTGTGTGATCTTGGCCAAGCCACTTCACCTCTTTATACCTCAGTTTCCCCATATGTAAAATAGACATAATGATACTTAACCTTCCTTTGTAGAGTGCTTTAGGATCTCTAAATGAAAAGCTTTATGAGAGCTAATTGTTATTATTAAGGAAAGAAAAGGTTCAGCTTCTCCACTGATTTTCTGTAGGCTGGTTCCTCTTTTGTTGGATTATTTTCTTTAATAAGATTTTCTTTATTGATATTCATAAATAAAAATTACATGGCAAACAATAAAGGGAAAAGGGAGGAAACAAAACAAAAGCAACAAATGGATGCAAATACTGCAGTGCTCAAGGGTACTAAATTCTGAAAAGAGGAACCTACGCAAAACAATTACAAGGAACATGATCTGACTCTGATTTCAGGGAGCATAGCCAGCTAGATAAGGCAGAGAGTGGAAGATGGAGATTGCAAAAAGGACCCCTCCAGCTCAGAACACAAGTCAGCAGTAGCATCTGTAGTTTATGTTTTAGAAACTGAAAAGTGTTCAAGGAAAACAGGACGAAATTTCTATTGGTGATTGGAATGATTTTTAAAATTGCTTCCAAAGGAGCAGAAAGAGGGTAAGGGATTAAAGGGAGAGTAATAGACACACAAACAGTAAATAGACACAATAGCACAAGAGCCATAAATATCAGGTGAAATGTTCAGAAGAGTCAGCAAGGTTGGAATGGCAGTTCCCGAGGAATGTTGTGCTCACGGGAGAGGATTTGTGCAGAGGGGGCGGGAGGCATGATTTTGAAAAGCTGTCAATCCAACTCCACTTGGAACTGAAGTTCCAATCCCATGATTCACAGAACATCTGTGAGTATAGGAAGCCCACTTCATGGCTCCCTGCCCTTCTCAGAAGCTATGCCTGTGTTTTACCTACACAGTGAGAAGAAAGCACAGAAAAGGACTTCAGGCTAGCCTAACCAGCTTTACTGTTCAGATGGATTTCTGCTCAGAGACTGCTACAACGATTTCCACTATTTATGGATCCGGCCCAACAGTTTTATTCCTTAACTCTTTCACTGCCTATCCTCCATGGTAACTGCTGTGTAGCTTTAGTCCATTAAACAACATATCACACTCAAAAGGTTAACATTACTTGCCCAGAATTTGCTGCTGTTTCCCATAGTTCAATCAAATAACTCTCTCATTTCAACTGGATGACAAACTTTACCACCATTATTTCTCTCAGTTCAATTGCTTATTTCTATAATGTCCTTTATCTGGAATATTTTGCTCATATTTTGCTCAGCACATTTTCCAAACTTTTTTCTAGTACTCACTATAAAGTTCTTTACAGATTTCAGAGTAGCAGCCATGTTAGTCTGTATTCGCAAAAAGAACAGGAGTACTTGTGGCACCTTAGAGACTAACCAATTTATTTGATCATAAGCTTTCGTGAGCTACAGCTCACTTCATCGGATGCATTCATCGATGAAGTGAGCTGTAGCTCATGAAAGCTTATGATCAAATAAATTGGTTAGTCTCTAAGGTGTCACAAGTACTCCTGTTCTTTACAGAGGCTCTCTTCCCCATATCCTTTAATTCTGCAATACTAGATCATGCTTTTACAATTCTATCTACATTCATTTACTGATTGACAGAGAACAAACTCTTCCCTGTTCCTTAGAATAAGGTCAATGTTTTGGGGAACTGAGAGGGGAAGGATTACTCTAGGAAATTTGTTGACTCCCTCCCCCGCAACCCTCCCCCCCCCACCATTCTGATTACTACTACCTGAATATTCATCTACAATACCATACATCTGTCTGTTTCCTGCATCTTGTTCAATCTTACATAGATGTTCTTCATCTCTCAAAAAATGTGTATTTACAGAAGTCGATGGCCAGAAAAGCATTTTCTGCAATGAGGTTTTTTCCCCTTGCTGCCACTTATGCCAGAGATATTGCTTTGTTTTCTGAAGTTCAGCATGCCCTTGTTAAAAAAATTATCTTTTGGTTTTTAGCCTTTATCTTGCTAAGCATACATATTCTTGAAGGGACTGTTTATATTGAGAAAGTCATCACGTAAGGACACAACCTCGTGTTGACGGAGTTGTACCATTCAACGTGCCAGCCTCCGTCTACACTGAGTGCCTAGTCATGTTTAGGATTGTGTTAGTTACCTTGATTCCTCAGGGTGATGTTCTAACATGGTGTCCTTTCCCAGAGCGGGGAAGCCCACAAAAGTCTGTAATGCTGGATGTTAGAATATGAGCTTGCAACGCAAACAGCCTACACATCTAAACCAAAACAAACTATAGCCTTGGAATTAGCTCGGATTCTAACCAACACCACAGCTACATTAGTGACTGAATCAAGGCTAATTCCAAATATAAACAAAGCTTCAATCTTCCCATGCATGGAGTATTTAAAAAAAAAAAAAGTTTTAACAAATACAATGGCCTTCTCCTTTCCCGAGTATAACAACAATTCAGACAAACGAAAAAGCTCGCTCTCTCCTTGGGTACAAACAGCAGTGCAACATTCACCCTTTTCTTTAACCCACTCTCCTCAGGACTGGAGCACTCTACTTGCTTCCTTCCCATTTCAGCCCAGCAGCTTTCTAAATTGGCTACTAAGCCCATCTGCATATTCACCTTAGACCTTAACCCTTCACTTCCTTCTCTTACTCCCCTGCAGTTGCCAGGAAAACAGAGAGTTAGCCTGGATCCTCTCAGTTGCCTGGGTGACTCATGTGACTCAGATGATTTGTACACCCAGTGTCACACTGGGCTACTTTAGATGAATGTCTCAAAAACAGTCTAGTTCAGGGGTTCTCAACCTTTTTCTTGCTGAGGCAAGGGGGGGGGAGGACTCAGGGCTCTGGGCCTGTGGGGGGCGGACCCTTGGGCATAGGCATAGTTTGACTTCTATTGGGGGATGGGTGCAAGGGCTGGCGGGGTAAGGGCCAGCTCCGCTCAGCCAGGGAGGGAGCGTCAACTCCACCCCCGACTCACCTAAGGAGGCCACCCAGCCTGTCTGGGTTGTGGGGGGACGCTGCCAAAAATATAACTCAAAGGTGGGACTCAGCTCAAAAAGTTTGAAAACTGCTCAGGGTGCCTGCATGGGGTAGCTAGGGGCTGTGTGCAGTGAGGGGAGTAGCTCGGTGTGCAGGCAGGGAGGTAGGTAGGGGCTGTGTAAAGGCAGGAGGGTAGCTAAGGGTGCAGGCAGGGGATAACTAGGTGCTGTGTACAGGCCGTGGGTAGCTAGGGGCTGTGTGCCAGGAGGGCTCCCCCTGCAGTGGCTGCTCCCCAAGGGCTCTGCCAGTCCCAGAGCCGAGTCTCCTCACCCAGGCAGCTCTTACCAGCTGCGTGAGCAGTCGGAGGGGGGCTGGGAGCTGAGGAGAGTGGCTGCTAGCTTCAGCGCCGTGGCCCTCCCAGCTTCAGTCCCGCAGGGGGGCGCCAGGGTTCCTAGCTTCAGCCCCACAGGGGACACCGGGGCTTGGGGCACTTGATTTCAACTGCAGGGCCCCGCAGACCCCCTGAAAGGGCTTGTGGACCCCCAGGGGGCTGCAGACACCCAGCTGAGATGCGCTGCTCTAGTGTTCATATTGGAATGGAGGACCATTAATTTCTCCTGTTGTAACAGCCATTTGTCCATCTAGCTTGGGTTCCTACATATGACAGTGGCCAATACATAATGGTTCCAAGTAAGGCACTTCCCCCCAACTAGCAGTAACATGGTTGATTGTGCAATGTTTGTAGATAGGATTCAGGAAAGAAAATGGGGAAGAAAAATTTCTTCCTACTGTGATAGATTTACAGCTTGTAGGATGAGATTTGATTACCCTTTCTATCACTGCTACCAAAGTCAAGAAATCCTTGTAAATGATCCCATTCTTTTAAAAATCTCTCCATGATATTGGATTCCATCCTGTGGCAATGAACTGTAGAAGCCGACTATATGTTGCATCAAACACTATTATTTCTTTTCCTTTATTTGAAATGCGCAGCCCTTTCATATTACTGAGTCTCCTTATTCGGATGTTAGCTAACAGAGTAAACAGGAAGGACTAAACAGCCCCTACATAATTTTGATTACTTCAGTCAAAGTGCCTCTAACCATTCTCCCTTCTGGTCTAAAGAATGTAAGATCCCATCATATGTCAACACACTTGTCACAGTCTCCACTTGTCACTCGTATGCAGTGAGTAGAAGAAAGCGCCATCATCCTCTGTTGGGGCCAGGAACTTACCTCCTTTAAAGTATAATGAAATAAAAGGCAGTCTGCAATATCTGATGTGTGACATCTGCTAGCTGTCTGTTAGCATTCACATGTTTTGACAGAAATAACTGACCAATTTATGGTAACTACATCTGAATACTGAGATATCTGCTCTGTTCCCTTGGTGTCAGGGATCAGAATGCCATTATTTTTCTCCTCCAACATATTTCTCATATCCTCAGACATCAAGTCAAAAGGGTCAGCATCTATAATAAAATGACATATGTGCAAGTGATACGTTTTCAAGATAGCAGCAGCCTCACTTCTTTGTAAGTGCAGTTCATTCTCAAAACCTTTACATATTTACTGCTTGGAAACCTAGTGCTATTTAGTACAGAAGCACAGGTTTCCCTGCCTTGATGACTGCACATGTTCTTCTCCTTAGCCTGGTCAGTGGGAAGAAATCATTTCCCTCAACACTCTCAAAACATTTTTTATGAAGTCTGAACTTGCTCAGAAAAATTTCCCTTGGGTGTCATTTGTGGCTGTGAAGCTGGAACTGGGACAGGTCAGAACCCTTGGGGTCACTCCACCTCAAAGCTCTGTGGGAGCAGCAGCAGCTGCATGTCATTCATTACCTTTTGGGATCCATTGAAAAGGAATGAGCAGAGTCAGCTCAGTGTTGCTCCTTCAACTCCTGTAGGGATACATAGTCAAAACACTATACAAGACAACAGATAGTTCAAGTAGCATCAGCATAATTGTCTTATCTCTCTCTACTGCCAGGAGGCCGCCACTCATCCAACAATGTGGCCAGACTAGAAAGAATCCAGGATACATGCAAGAGCCAGGTGAGGACAAGATCATCAATTATTGAGGATCGTCAGAAGTCATAGTGTTTGTTCAGGTCCCTAAGGTTTCACTAAATGAAGCCTAGATTTTTGTATTTTTGTTTATTGCTATTTTCTTGAACCATAAAACAAGTTTACCTAAAGGCCTTTAAGTCAAAAGTTTGATCACCCCTTGACTGGAGATGAGGGAGGAGGTTGCAGAGTTTGCAGGGGTATATGACAGGAGGCTCTCTAGCAGTTGGGGTTTTGTAATGAGAGTAAGAAACTGTCAGTTTATGGGGAGCCTGGAGAGTAGATCAGATGATACATGCTTGTGCAAACTTAGCACTGCAGTTTGTTATACAACATGAAAAAGCTTACCCAAAGCATGTGTCATAATTACAGCAGTAATCCTGAAGCAATTATAGTTGCATGTGGGGAGAGCTCACCTTTAGACACTTAGGAGCTACCTTACAGAACTTGTCTTAATAAGTTCCCCTTTCCCTCTTCTCTCTCTCCAAAAAAACCCCCAAACAAACATATTGATTGCTCATCATATTTATTGAATGGAGGGTAATTCTTAAGGGTGGGAAAAGAGAAGGAGGGGCATTTTTGATCAACTGTGGTAGAGCAGGTTTGCTGGGGCACTTGTACACAGATAAACTAATGGGAGAATGGTCTGAGGGAACTGGTAAACAAAAAACATCAAGTTTTGTACTTTTTCACATTTTGCTTGTATGTCACCTCTTTTACTGTCTATTCAGATTGTAAATTCTTCAGGGCTTGGACCATCATCTCATACTTGGTGTTTATGCCAATGAGGCCCCAATCCAAATTTGTGTGTCTCTGAGCACTACTGTAATATAAATAAACCTATACCATCATCAGCTAGGAATTGTCTGACAAATATTCTGTTTATCCTGTTTAGCAAATAATCTGTTTATCCTGTTTAGCAAAGTGGTCCCAGGATACTCCTGTCTTGATTACTCACATGTGGAAATTGCATGCAGTTATTTTTTACATTATTCCGTTAAAGAATCATAGGACTGGAAGGGACCTCGTGATGTCATCTAGTCCAGTCCCCTGCATCATGGCAGGATAAGTATTATCTAGACCATTCCTGACAGGTGTTTGTCTAACCTGCTTTAAAAAAAATCTTCAATAATGGAGATTCCATAACCTTCTTAAGCAATTTATTCCACGGCTTGATCACCCTGACAACAAGGTTTTCCTAATGTCCAACCTAAACCACCCTTGCTACAATTTTAGCTCATTGCTTCTTGTCCTATCCTCAGAGGTTAAGGAGAACAATTTTTCTCCCTCCTCCTTGTAAAAATCTTTATGTACTTGAAAACTTATGTCCCCTCTCAGTCTTTTCTTCTCCAGACTAAACAAAGTCCGTTTTTTTTTTAAATCTTCCCTCATAGGTCATGTTTTCTAAACCTTTAATCGCTTTTGTCCCTCTTCGCTGGACTATCTCCAATTTGTCCACATCTTTCCTGAAATATGGCACCCAGAACTGGACATAATACTCCAGTTGAAGCCTAATCAGCACAGAGTAGAGCGGAAAAATTACTTCATTGTCTTGCTTACAACACTCCTGCTAATACATCCCAGAACAATGTTTGATTTTTTTGCAACAGTGTTACACTGTTGACCCATATTTAGCTTGTGATCCACCATGACCCCCAGATCCCTTTCTGCAGGACTCCTTCCTAGGCAGTCATTTCCTATTTTGTATGCATACAACTGATTGTTCCTTCATAAGTGGAGTACTTTGCATTAGTTCTTATTGAATTTCATCCTATTTACTTCAGACCATTTCTCCAGTTTGTCCAGATCATTCTGAATTTTAATCCTATCCTCCAAAGCACTTGCAACCCTTCCCAGCTTGGTATCATCCGCAAACTTTATAAGTGTACTCTCTATGCCATTATCTAAACCATTGATGAAGATAATGAACAGAACTGGACCCAAAACTGATCCCCGTGGGACCCCATTTGATATGCCCTTCCAGCTTGACTATGAACCACTGATAACTACTCTCTGGAAATGGTTGTATTTCCCTAGTTTGTTCATGAGAAGGTCATGCAAGGCCATAACAAAAACCTTACTGAAGTCAAGATATACCACATCTATTGCTTCTCCCCTATCCATAAGGCTTGTTACCCTGTCAAAGAAAGCTATTAGGTTGGTTTGACACTATTTGTTCTTGACAAATCCATACCGTTACTTATCTCCTTATTATCTTGTAGGTGTTTGCAAATTGATTGCTTAATTATTTGCTCCTTTATCTTTCTGGGTACTGAAGAAGGTACCATAAAATGTAATCCTGAAAAAAAAAGATATTAATGTATTATAATACCACCGGGTTGGATTTACACAATACTTTGAATCTCCAAAATACTTTGCAATGATTAGCCAATTAATCCTCATCATCCCCTGTTTGGTATGTAAACTATAGGTATGAACATCAGCTCCTTTATTCAGATTTTTTTTTAACATTTCTCTTAACATTACTTGAGACATATTGGTTATGAAACACAATTGTCCGCTTCTATCCCCAACTGGTAAATATGCTACCTATACACAGTTTAAAAAAAAAAAAGATGCCCTGTGGTTTGCAACTGCATAGACGCACAAAGGCAAGAGACAGCCTAAATTGTTTTATGGAGAACACAAGCAAATATTAACAAAATTTCTGAAAAGCCTGGAATGTGAAAAATAGTTTTTCATAGAGAGAAAAGAAAAATCAGAATTTCCATCCCACAAATGTGTGTATATCCATATGTATATCTGGCCCAGGAGCCCAGCCCATAGAAGAGAATGAGGGCACAAAGCACCCAAACTACAACTCCCATGAGGAACCAAGACAACTTAAGCAGATGCAGTTTAATGTCAAACTGACCCTTACAGCTTTTTTTTAAATGGTGGACTGATATGAGTCATTCATAGCATGTTATCTCAACTATGAGTTGCAAACGCATTTCCCCTAAATAGCTGGATAGAGAAAAAGTACTTTTAAAATGGTATTTTTCTTTCATAGCCGGATACACAAGGTTTTGCTAGAGTTACCTTGATCTACAAGTATCATAAGCATTAAATAACAAAATACCCATCTAATAGAACATTTGAATAACAGCAAACACAACAGGCACAAAGCTGACTCATCCTGTGTCACTGCTTCCTCCCTATAGGTCCATCTCAATAGCGCCACACAGTCAGTAACCCTCTTCCTTTCTCCATTATTTTATACTAAACACCAGCATAATTTGTTCATCCAGGCCATTATCAACATTATTTAGGATTTCATTCCTTATGTGCAGGCAGAAACCCAAAAATTATTTCCAGAGTTGACCAACGGAACACAAAAGCTCTCTCTCAGAATAAAGAAAAGGAGTACTTGTGGCACCTTAGAGACTAACAAATTTATTTGAGCATAAGCTTTCGTGAGCTACAGCTCACTTGATGAAGCAGGCTGTAGCTCACGAAAGCTTATGCTCAAATAAATTGGTTAGTCTCTAAGGTGCCACAAGTACTCCTTTTCTTTTTGCGAATACAGACTAACACGGCTGCTACTCTGAAATCTCTCAGAATAATGTTTTTCAAACATTCTTTCATTCTTACTAGCGACATACAAGCCTTCTGAAGTGTAAGGCTCTGCAAACGCCTCAAAAACTCTTTTTTGGATTAGCAAAAACAAGTTCAAGTTTTTAAACGTGTGCTGTGTTATTTAGTGACGCTAATAACAGTTTTTTTTCTGTACTCTGGTTTGATTACACATGCTGTCAACCAACAACTCTGCAAATCAGGAACTGCATATTTGAGTGTAAAATTCAGAGTTGGCATGTATGTAGTTTGAAGTCTGCTTTCATCCCAAATTCAAGCAGAGGAGCTAAACATTCATTTTTTGTGAGTATTCACACTAGTAGAGCTTGAATACTGAAATGACCACAAAGGATGGATGGGTTGCAAACAAAATATGGTTGTCAATTTTGCTTCGATGTATTCCTGGAGATTTAATCATGACATAATATTTAATTAAAGATTCATCTTTAATTCCTGGAGACTCCAGGCCAATCCTGGAGGGCTGGCAATCCTAAAATACAGTCACATCAACAAGTGCCCTATTTGTCCAAGCCATAGAGCTATATATGATTCATCTATGTCATGTTACTGTCACCACTCAACCTACGCACAAGCAGCGATGGAGTCAGTTCCTGAGGATGCACTTTTATGATTCAAAGGAAGGAGGAAAAGCCTGGGGCTTCATGAAAGAGATAGAATTTTCTCCATTTGATTTGGTGAATTTTTTCCACATGTTTTCTAAAAATCAAAGTTCATGTCAGTCTGAAATTTCATTTTGGAATGTTATGTGGAAGCAACCCTGTTCATCAACCCTCTGGAGGGCTATATTTCTTTTAGTACATGTCACATGTATCACAATCACAAACCCAAACATTCCCTTTAAAAACAAACATTCCCAAGAAGGCTCAACAAGTTAAAACATTTGAAAAGGAAACTCCAATATTCAATTTGCTAATAAAATAGTCAACAATTTCTACTCAACTCCTTTTATTCTGTATGTTTCCCAAACTGTTCCCCGTCTCCATCTCATGTGCTCCCTTTAATACTCTACAGTTGGTAAATCAAATTTAATCAATTATCAAACCCAATACTACCATCATTACTAAAATGTGCTTCTACATTCAGTGTTACAGGAAAAAATCTTTAATGGTATGTTAATATTTTGTATCAACATGTTAAGCATTCATAAATGGCCCAAACAAAATCTACGTAATTACTAGCAATCTGAATTAACTGACTCACCTACGTCTTAAAATATTACAGTGCATGTGCAATTAGATAATTAAATACAAAAACAACTATTTAAGAGCTTCCAAAGGAAAAGGTAACTTATTACACAGTTATACTGAACCAAATTCCTTCTGAATGTAATTTCATTGAAGTTACAATTATGGATCTGAAATGTTTGAGAGACCAGATGGACAAACGGCCCAAGTGTTGGACTGGGAATCTGTGCACTAAGGCCCAGTGCTTCCCTATGCTGTGTGGGGTGCGGAAGAGTCAATGCAATCAGAAAAGAGACAGCATAACTTTGCTGCATCCTTGGGCAGAATCTGGGCAACAGCCCTCTACATAGTATGACATAAAAAAAATACTAGATTCGAAGATTAAGGTTGCAAAGCTGGAAAATACCAAAATTAAGGAGAAACTGCAAAATTAAGGAAACACTGTGTAACCTTAATTCTACCCCCTTGTATTTATGCATTATGATATAGTCTTCAATTATACAATCATGTACTATTTTTTTCTAAAGAACGCTGCCTCAAAGTGTACAGGATGGATGGCGTTCACTAAATGAGGAGCTAGTCAATATTTTATTTTCTCATCATTGTACAATATGTGGCCCTATGCCTAGTTTACCGCTCGATATTCAAACCCTGCTCTGAATGAAGAGGGTATCAAGCCCTTACTTTCTTAAGTGCTTTGGGATCTCTTAGGATACAAGTCTGTATGTTAATATAAGTAATTACAGAGACAGTCTGTATATAAATTTAAGTAACTTTTATTAGATATTGTCCTGTGCAATCAGTACCTCTTAAAAGAACGTCTTACTCTAGTTTGACATGTACCACTAAGGCAATTTAAATTGACTTCCTTTCTGCAACATATGCAGAGGAACCAAGGCATTTTAATGGTAATTTCACTCCCTTTTTGCCATGAATACTGTGGCAAATCATACCTTTTAGGTAGGCTTAATGATCTATGGATCTCATTTAATTATATGCAGGTGGAAAGAATGATTACTTCTCCCCTATTTGTGCTGAAAACTACAAAAAATAACCCAAACCCCCCAAATATTTTTTAAAAAAATCAAAAAAATCAGGCATTTAAGAAGAATTCTTCTTCTCCCACTGATGTTAAATCTCTTTAATAAACACCTTGCCTTGTGTCCATGAAGCCTTGACGTTTCAAATGCAGCCTCTAGGTAAGGTGATATATGTTGCCTAGCTACCAGTATTTATCATTGTAAAGCACACTGCTTGGGAATTAAGTGGTCTAATCAGTCTAAACAGAAAAGAATATCAGACTTCACTTTGTTTACTAGGGGATGAGAAACACTCAAACACAGAGTTATTTCACAGTTAGGAGGGAGAGAGAAAATGATTCCTCGTTTGCTTTAACACTCCAGGCTTAATGTTTCTAGCTCTGATGGGTGCTATGGCTGTAGCTCAGGTTTTATCAGTCTTCCCATTCGAAAAATATCTGGACCCTGTACTGATAGTTGGCTATCTGATGCGGTCATATGTGTGTTTCTGTGCCTGGTGCTGTAGCAGAAAAAAGATGGTATCATTTTCTGCTGCCTGGTGATTATAATAGTAGTGGCCCTGCAGTCTTCCACTGCCTCCCTCTCCAATTCCTGTCTGTAGGTGTAGGAAGGAAACACCCTAACCAAGCAGCCTGCTTCTTTGAAAGTCCAGTATATATCATATACATAATTTTTTACATAAATCTTTTCATACGGTTACTTTCCCCTCATATTATAACTGTGAAACAACTAAAAAGACTCAATCTTATTTAAGGCAGACAGTCTGCTCAACTTTGCATAAACATAAGTTGCAGCCTGAAAAAGCTCACAACCTATATCACGAACAGGCATCAAACTTATGTTTTAACATTGTAATGACCCGGCAAGAGAGGGGAGTGTGCATGCACCAAGGCCCTTTACTGGATGGAATCATAAGCAACGCCATAGGCATTATGGACCAGGTCTTCAAAGATATTTAGATGCCCAAAGATACAGATTGGTGCCTAGTGGGATTTGGCTCTTTTGAAAATCCTGTTAGATAACTAGAATTGCTGGGCGTTTGATACTTTTGAAAAATCAGACTACCTATCTAGTACCAAAGCATGGATTTAGGAGTCTAACATTAGGCACCTACTTTTGAAAATCTTGGTCCTGGATTCAATCCCTGTTGTTTTTTGTGAAATTTTGTGAAGTTCAGGTTGTGCCATTCCTACTATTCTACAATTGGCCATGGATCTATTAACACGTTGCCTGTGATTGATAGATTACTACTGAAGGGCCTTCCTTTAGTAAAGTATGTGTGCTTCCACATTGTTGCACAGGTGGTGTATACTGATGGACTAAACTATTCATAAAATCATAGAGCTGGAAGGGACATGAAAAAGTTATCAAGTCCAGCCCCATGCACTGAGGCAGGACCATGTAAACCTAGGGGTTTGCCCAACCTGTTCTTAAAAAACTACAATGATGGGGATTCCACAACCTCCCTTGGAAGCCTATTCCAGAGCGTAACTTCCATTGTAGTTAGAAAGTTTTTCCTAACATCTAACCTAAATCTCCCATGCTGCAAATAAACCCCATTATTTCTTGTCCTTCCTTCTGTGGACACAGTGAACAACTGATCTCCATCTACTTTATAAAAGCCCTTAACCTATTTGACGACTTATCAGGTTCCCCCCTCAGATTTCTTTTCTCAAAACTAAACATGGCCAGATTATTTTAGCCTTTCCTTATTGGTCAGGGGTTTATAAACCTTTTATTATTTTTGTTGCTTTCTTCTGGACTCTCCATTTTATCCATATTTTTCCTAAAGTAGCACCAAAAACTGGACACAAAACTCCAGATGAGGCCTCACCAGTGCTGAGTAGAGTGTGATAATTACTTCCCATGTCTTATGTACAATACTCCTGTTAATACATCCCAGAATGATATCCATCCTTTCTGCAACTGCATCACATTGTTGACTCATTCAATTTCTGATCCACTATAGCTCCAATTTCGTTTTTAACAGTACTACCACCCAGTCAGTTACTCCCCATTTTGTAGTTGTACATTTAATTGTTTCCTTCCTAAGTGAAGTGCTTTGCACATATCTTTATTGAATTTCATATTGTTGAATTCAGACCAGTTCTTTAATTTGTCAAAGTTGTTTTTTGGCCTGTGTTCCTTTCCCATTTGTTGTTTATATTAATTGTGTTGAGTATCTGGTTCCACTGACATTTTTAGTGAAGACTGAAGCAAACCAGGCATTCTTGATGTCACAGAGACTTGGTAGGATAAGTCTCATGACTGGAATATTGGGAGAGACAGGTATAGCTTGTTCAGGAAGGACAGGAAGGGAAAAATGGAGGTGGTGTTGCATTGTACATCACAAATATATACACTTGTTCTGAGGTCAGAAGGAGGTGAGAGGCAGACCAGTTGAAAGCTTCTGGGTAAAGATAAAAGGGGTACAAAATAAGGATTAAGTTATGGTGGCGTCTACTATAGAACATCACATCAAGAGGAGGAAGTGGATGAGGCATTTCTAGAATAAACAACAAATATTCAAACCACAAAATCCAGTAGTAATGGGGACTTTAACTACCCAGGCCTCTGTTGGAAAAGTAATACAGAAAAACACAAAATTTCCTATCAGTTCTTAGAATGTATTGGAGACAACATTTCGTTTCAGAAAGGGAAGGAATTAACCAGGGAGACAGCTATATCACACTTGATTCTGACCAACAAGGAGGAATTGATAGTAAATCTGAAGGTGGAAGGCGATTTGGGTAAAAGTGATTATGAAATGACAGATTTCATGATTCTAAGGAAAGGAATGAGTGAGAGCAGTAGAATAGGGACAACAGACTTCAAAAACGCAGACTAACAAACTCAGAGAACTAGTAGTTAAAAGCCCCATGGGAAGAAAATCTAAAGGAAAAGGGACTTCAGAAGAGTTGGCAGTTTCTCAAAGAGACAATATTAAAGGCACAACTGCAAACTACCCCGATGTGAAGGAAAGATAGGAAAACGAGCATGAGGCCAATATGGCTCCATCAGAAGCTCTTTCATTACCTGAAACTGGGACTGTGTAGAACATTGTTGCAACCAAGGCCCTGTAGTGGCACCAAATCTTGTATAAAGGGGGTCAAATAATTTTCTAAGACAAGGTTACGGTTTGCTGGTTATGATTATGCTATCTGTATGCATGTATCATTTTTGTACTTAAAGATACAAGTATTGGCTCTATACTGTCTGTATTTCAAACTTCTGCTATGCTTCTGGGTGATACCCCAGACAAGTTGGTGTCAGCTCTGCCTAGCCTGCTTGATGACCCATTAAGAACATAAGAATGGCCATACTGGGTCAGACCAAAGGTCCATCAAGCCCAGTATCCTGTCTATTGACAGTGGCCAATGCCAGGTGCCCCAGAGGGAGTGAACTTAACAGGTAATGATCTAGTGATCTCTCTCCTGCCATCCATCCCCACCCTCTGACAAACAGAGGCTAGGGACACCATTTCTTATCCATGCTGGCTAATAGCCATTAATGGACTTAACCTCCATGAATTTATCCAGTTCTCTTTTAAACCCTGTTATAGTCCTAGCCTTCACAACCTCCTCAGGCAAGGAGTTCCACAGGTTGACTGTGCACTGAGTGAACCTTTCTTCCTACCCTTTGTTCCCTGTGTTTTAACCAGTTCTCAATCCATGAAAGCATCTTCTCCCTTATCCTGTGACAACTTAATTTACATAAGAGCCTTTGGTGAGGGAACCTTGTCAAAGGCTTTCTGGAAATCTAAGTACTCTATGTCCACTGGATCCCCCTTGTCCACATGTTTGTTGACCCCTTCAAAGAACTCTAATAGATTAGTAAGACATGATATCCCTTTACCGAAAAGATGTTGACTTTTGCGCAACAATTTATGTGTCTGACAATTTTATTCTTTACTATTGTTTCAACTAATTTGCCCAGTACTGACTTTAGACTTACCGGTCTGTAATTGCCAGTATCACTTCTAGAGCCCTTCTTAAATATTGGCGTTACATTAGCTGTCTTCCAGTCATTGGGTACAGTAGCTGATTTAAAGGACAGGTTACAAAGCATAGTTAATAGTTCCGCAGTTTCACATTTGAGTTCTTTCAGAACTCTTGGGTGAATGCCATCTGGTCCTGGTGACTTGTTACTGTTAAGTTTTTCAATTAATTCCAAAACCTCCTCTAGTGATACTTCAATCTGTGACAATTCCTCAGATTTGTCACCTACAAAAGACAGCTCAGGTTTAGGAATCTCCCTAACATCGTCAGCCGTGAAGACTGAAGCAAAGAATTCCTTTAGTTTCTCTGCGATGACTTTATCGTCTTTAAGTGCTCCTTTTGTATCTTGATCGTCCAGGGGGCCCGCTGGTTCTTTACCAGGCTTTCTGCTTCTGAAGTACTTTAAAAACATTTTATTACCTTTTGAGTTTTTGGCTAGCTGTTTTTCAAACTCCTTTTTGGCTTTTCTTATTACATTATTACATTTAATTTGTCAGTGTTTATGCTCCTTTCTATTTACCTCACTAGGATTTGACTTCCACTTTTTAAAAGATGCCTGTTTATCTCTCACTGCTTCTTTTACATGGTTCTTAAGCCACGGTGGCTCTTTTTTAGTTCTTTTACTGTGTTTTTTAATTTGGGGTATACATTTAAGTTGAGCCTCTATTATGGTGTCTTTGAAAAGTGTCCATGCAGCTTGCAGGGATTTCACTCTAGTCACTGTACCTTTTAATTTCTGTTTAACTAACCTCCTCATTTTTGCGTAGTTCCCCTTTCTGAAATTAAATGCCACAGTGTTGGGCTGTTGAGGTGTTCTTCCCACCACAGGAATGTTAAATGTTGTTATATTATGGCCACTATTTCCAAGCAGTCCTGTTGTAGTTACCTCCTGCACCAGATCCTGCGCTCCACTCAGGACTAGATCGAGAGATGCCTCTCCCCTTGTTGGTTCCTGTACCAGATGCTCCAAGAAGCAGTCATTTAAAGTATCGAGAAGTTTTGTCTCTGCATTTTGTCCTGAGGTGACATGTACCCAGTCAATATGGGGATAATTGAAATCCCCCACTATTACTGAGTTTTTTATTTTGATAGCCTCTCTAATTTCCCTTAGCATTTCATCGTCACTACCACTGTCCTGGTCAGGTGGTCGATAATAGATCCCTACTGTTATATTCTTATTAGAGCATGGAATTACTATCCATAGAGATTCTATGGAACATGTGGATTCATTTAAGATTTTTATTTCATTGACCATCAGCTATACAGTTGACCCATTGAGAGAAGGCAGATATACCTTGTGACTCAACAAGGCATGCAGGGACATGCCTATGGACAGAACTCTGAGATTTTTCCGTGCCATGTGATGGACAGC
Source organism: Lepidochelys kempii (assembly GCF_965140285.1). Taxonomy (NCBI): domain Eukaryota; kingdom Metazoa; phylum Chordata; order Testudines; family Cheloniidae; genus Lepidochelys; species Lepidochelys kempii. The sequence continues at coordinate 185,323,771 of NC_136380.1, forward strand.
TTGTCTTTGGAACAAAGAAAGCAGAGACCACATGGCAAGAGAATATAAAAAGCTGCTGCAGCTCCTCCATCTTGTCTTCAATCCTGCTTCTTACCTCTGGAGGGACTTCGCTACAAACGGAAGCTCTACAGAAAGGACTAATGACTCATCCCAGCTGTGGATGTACTCCAGAGACTTGATTTGAACCTGCAGTTTATTCTATCACTGCTGCAAGCCTGAACCAAGAACTTCGCCATTACTATATGTAATTAATTCCATTTAACTGATTCTAGCTCTCATCTATATCTTTTTCTTTTTATGAATACACTTTTAGATTTTAGATTCTAAGGATTGGCAACAGCGTGATTTGTGGATAAGATCTGATTTGTATATTAACCTGGGTCTGGGGCTTGGTCCTTTGTGATTGAGAGAACCTTTTTTCTTTTACCGGGGTATTGGTTTTCATAACCATTTCTCCCCGTAACTTGTGGCACTAGTGGTGATACTGGGAAACTGGAGTGTCTAAGAGACACTTGTGTGACTTGTGGTTAGCCAAGAGGGAGCACAAGGAAACAATTAGACAATTCTAGCCTTCATGGTTGCCTGCTTGAAGCAGTTACTCTTCTTGAACTATGAACTCCCCTCCCGCTATTACCTCACTGGAGTGGCAACACTAAAGCCCAGTGAGGACACTTCCTTGTCAACATTAGCTATACCATTGTGGACCATTTTAGCAGACAGAATAGGGAAGTGGCTGGGGTGAAGTCCACGCAGGGGCGGGAGGGGCAAGAACTGGGTAATGCTACAAGAAAGGAAATGCAGAGGGAAAACTGACCAGAGACACACAAAACAAGAAATAGAGAGAGAAAAAGAGAAAGGAGGGTGAGGAAGGAAGAGAAACAAAGGGCAGAAATACCAGTGGCCCTAAAAGGGAGCAGGTTTTCTCAATTAGTGTTGAGTGTTTCTCAACTGAACAGAGCAATAAAGCACGGAACAGAAATACTACTACTAACATTAAGTTACTACAGTAAGACCAGATTCTGTGTTTGATCTCTGAACGAGTCTCTATTGAGATCATTAGGAGTTCTGCTGGGAACTGAGGGTAGTATGGAGTCCTAAGTTTATACCTTGGTCCACTGAATATAATTAACAAGGGAATTCAGCACCTCCCAAGAATGAACTCAACACCCCCATTTTGGGGTATACCAGATTACCCTATTAAAATTCCCACTCAATACAAATCCAAACAAATGTGAACACTGAAACAAAGGTTTCCTGTGACACAAAGAAATTCCATCAGTTCTGCTAAAAAGATTTCCCCTGCTCAACATATTAGTTCTCTTATGTATAAACAATAGCGTTGTGCTAACCACCTGCTGAGGGAAGAGAGGCGGCAGGTAAAAGGCACAACTGATGTTAGTAAAACAAATGCATATTGTTTTTACATTTAAATAGTTCTAACAATGTTTTGATGGAAAAAGATGGTGATTTCTCTGGAGCCTCCAGAGAACCAAGTCTTTATAAATATTGTGGGTTTCATGTCTCATTGTAATGACATGTCATATTGGCACATCTTTTGTTGTGTTAAACAGCATGCCAACCTAAATGGCTTTGGCAGGTTACCATGAGACTGCATCACGCAGCTGATTTAGAAGAAAAACAAAGTGTTGTCAGCTACGAACAAGAATATGTTTTCAACTTTTTTATACCTCTATTCTCTGTGGACTCCTCCTTGGACAGCGTTACTGAGCTAGAGTTTTCAAGAGATAACTAGTATGGTGCATTTGTGGTCTGAGAGAAGGCAAGGTAAGAATACATAAGTACAATCGTTGTAAGTCAGGGCAGTGAGATGTACATGGCAAAGGCTGCATATTACAGAATCATCATGTACTTACTTTGAATGTTCACAGGGTCAAGAAAATGATGTACCTATAAGTCTGGCCATGGAAAATGTTCTGAAAAAATAATCAAAACCAAAAACTAGAACAGTTCTTCCACATGAGGTGCAGTTTTGCAACCCTTATTCCCCCTCAGTAGTCCCATTGACTTAACTGGGCCCACACACCAAGGTATGTAAGGATTACAGAGTTTGGCAACAGAGATGGCCATTCTAACAAAGATTAGCTATTAAATGGTCAAATTGTTAATATAAACTAATGAAATTTTAAGGTACATTTTTAATGTAAAATGATAAACACTACAATATTAGTCTGTATGATTCTTTTCACCTACCTGTTAATCAGCCACAGAGAAGTTTAAAGGTACCGCATACTCCCAACAGCAGTAGTGACTGACAGATCCAGAAAGGAACAACAAACAGAGAAAGAAAATGGGTCAAGGAGCCAAATATAGGCCAAGCTAGGGTAATGGCGGGGAGCGGAGCATGGAGTGGGAGGAAGATTTAGCATCCCCTCATTCTTATCCCCCTTGACTCCCCCAGGCCAGAATGGTAGAAAGAACATTTGGGAGAATGTAGTGATCCATCCTGGTGGTCTCCTCTTCCCTCCACGTCCTTCTTTTTTCTGAAGATGTTCTGGATTACTATAAACACCAGACCTGCAATAACCTCCCTTGAGCTTGTTCAGGGAAATGGGAGAACTAGAACTTGCAGAACGTTGCTTGGGAGCTCAAACATTCATTTGTGTGAGCTCTCTGCCCCACCCCCCTCACCCTGGTAGCTATGTGGCACCATGATGGATAAGGCACAGAGCCCTCCTCTGCACCAGCCTGACAGTCTTCAGAACCAGTCAGGAAGGTGCATAGCCAGAATACAGTGGAGTAAAGGGGGTGTAATTACACCCTATTGTTGTATAACAAAGGTTCAAAATAATAAAGTTCCAGTATTGTCAAGGTAATGCTCCAGATTCCCCTATTCAGTTGACCCAGAATAGTTAGGCATCTATAGTGATTTCATTCTAACTTGTCTTGAAGTCATTATCATGATTCTCAATCCCTAGCAGTGGAATATATTCTTTTTTAAAGTAGTGCTTTTAACAAATGCTTCCATGTTGCCTTCACACTGTCTTCCTCTCCTTGTTAGCTAAAATAATCACCTATCATTCCAAAGGAAAGAAATATCAGTATAACATGCTTTGATGCCAGCTGTGCCTATTATTCTTCTGCCCTGTTATGAGAGGACAGTTACCCAAGCATAATGTATTCTTTTAAGATGTGCCTTTTTATAAGGAATCTGTGGACATCTGTGACTGTCATTTTACTGGCTTGCTAATTATCAGGAGGGGTTGGGGGGTTTTGGGTTTTTTTTTAAAGCAGAATATATTTGAAGTCTTCTTTAATATTGTTTGATAGAGAAAGGTTTTAAGTATTACTTGATTTGATTTCTGGTGATCTCTGTTGTACAGTCATCCCTAAACAACTGAGTTTGCCCCAAAAATGTATTTCGCACAGTAGGGCTGGTCCATTCCATTCACTCTGCTAGCACCACCTTTTGCTTTCTTCCTCACCTTCCCATACTGATTGGACCACCACCTAAGCCACAAAGCAGCAAAAGCAAGTCCTGCTTAGCAACAGTTGCTAGGCAAGGCTTGCCACGCAGTCCCACTGTCGAGGGGTCACTTCTCAAACTTCCCAATGTTATCACTTCAAAAACTCTTTCAATCAAAGGAAAAAGCCATGTTTATCAAATCATTTCATGGGTTGAGCAATGTGATGAGCCAAGTACCCCATGGACAGGCCCATGTTAACCAATATGACCAAGACACACAGGTCTAGGGATTTTAGAGACACAAGGTGGATGAGAGAATATCTTTTTTTGGACCAACTTCTGCAGAGGAGAGAGATAAGCTTTTGAACCACACAGAGCTCTTCTTCAGGCCTGGGAAAGGTACTCTGAGCATCACAGCTAAATGCAAGGTGGAACAGATTGTTTAGCATAAGTAGTTAGCACACATTTTAAGGGCAAGATAGAGTGGCCTGTTAACACCTCTGAAGTCGTAGGAAAAAAAGAGGGGGTTAGTGGGTTACAGATTGTTACAATAAGCCATCCATCCAGTGTCTCTGTTCAGCCCATGATGTTTAGTGTCTAACAGAGTTACGCATTTATCAGCTATGGAGGTGATCCTTTAGAGAAACAGCTGAGCAGCGATGGGAGCCAGCCAGACTGGGGAACCCAGAGGAACAGCAGGCTAGATGGCACACATTTAATAGCTGCAGCTGTACCAGACAGCCTGGGGGAATAGTTGCAGATGTGTACCAGCTATGCACAGCTGAGGAATGGTGTACCAGGCAGGGAAAAAGGGAGTAAAGCTTTGAGTTGAGTGGGAGGCGCTGCACAGCTGATCATAAAATGGTGGGATTCTGTGAAAAAGAGTTTACATTGTCTCCAAACTCTTTGATTTGACCACTCTTTACATAATCTGTATTAATGTATTGGGATTATGGGGTTAAGTATATAGAGCAGAGTCATAACATCTGAAAGTTTATTGGTGTTTATTAGGTTGATCCAACTCTGCACCAAGTCAGGAGAAAAATAATGATAATGTCCATACTTTACAAACACTTCTTTGCAGGAAGGTACAAGTAGGAAAGTTATCGAAGAGCATGGATGATACCAAACTGGGTTGTAAAACAAACTCAGAAAAAAAGATCTAATCGAGGTAGATCTAAGTGCTTTAGGAATGTGGGTAGCCAACTTGTTTGTGAGTTTGCATTTAGATGAGTTGAATGAAGGAAAGAGATTAGCTGGAGACACACAAAGACTGTCATAATTGGAATATTACTGAAAGGTAGAGAACTTTGCTAGGAATTGGAAGAGTTTGAGAATGGAGCCTCTTCCTATTGGGTTCAGGACTAGTCTGAGTAGTCAGAGTCATTTGGGCAGGAATACCTGGAGAAAGAAGGATGGGGCCCAACAAAACTGACCAGTCCCTAAGAACCTTTAAGGTTTAAACCAGTTTCTGTTTATTTAAATCAGTTTGCCCATCTCTGAACATTAGTGATACATCATTGCAAAGTATGCAATAAAAAAAGAAAGATCGAAGAGACCCAAAAGAAATTGGAAATCACATGATTAAGTATAGCATAAATGGGAAAGATCAGAGTTGTATGAAGCTTAATGAAGCAAAGCAGGCGAATTTTGATGTTTCACCATGTTTATGAAAGGTAAGGGAGAAAAAAGTCACTGTAAAGATCATAACCAGTGCAGCTCACCCAAACCCAAAGATGTTGCTCCTTATCATGATACTTGTCAGTTTATTAATAGATCCATTTCACTTGTTCTAGATAAGATAGTATTTTTTATCCACAGAGAGTAGATATCATTTTGTGGATGGCCCAGGAAAGGTATTCGTTAATAAGCCTTATAAACAAATATCTTTTCCAACATGTAGATTGACTCACACACTGATTAACATTTAGCTGACTATTGTCTGCCCATATATCACTTGCTTCACAGAGAAAAGAATTATCAGAATGCCAGTCATTTCTGGAGTACAAAAACGTGTACCCTTGCTTTTAAGATTAAATGAAGAGATTTAGTGCCAGTTTTGTGCCACTTGTTTTATGGCTAATGGTAATTCATGTTTTGACAGTATTGAACACTTGAAGGATGTTCAAGTGGTAAATAATTAAAAAACATGCCTCATTCACTAAACATTTAACAAAGGAAACCTTCCATCCTTTCTGCCTTCTCAATGTGACTATTAAATTAGAAGAACTACATTTTTTTTTCCACTTCTCTCTGAACAGCAAGACCATCATAGGTTGTTATTCACAAACCCTGCCCTACATAATTTCTTGGTGAGTCCAAAATATTCGATATAATTGCAAATAGGGAAAATGAAGTTTGAGTAAAAAATGCCAATTTGGGAAAGGTAAAGAAACTGGATCAAATTCTATTTCATTAATGGAGCACCATGCTTACACACCAGTCCTATGAAATCAAGTTTAAATCAATGCAAGTATATCAGCAGAATGTTGGAGTACTTCAAGCTTTGTCTACTTACAAATGCTTTGCCAGTATAGTTATACTGGCAGAATCCCGTAGTGTAGATGCAGCATATAAAGACAGAAGGTGTTTTTCTGCTTCCATAGTAACACCATCTCCCTGAACAATATTAGCTATGCCAACAGTAGCACTCTTCTGCCAGCATAGTTGCGCCTACACTGGGTGTTTTGCCAGCATAGCTATATTAGCTAGGAGCTGTGGTTTTTCTACACCTTGGGCCAACACATCTCTGCTGACAAAACTTTGTAGTGTAGACCTTGTCTTAGTGGTGAATCAAGCACACTTTAAGTGTAAATTGAACACAGATCAATTATTCAAACTTGACAGCAAATCAAAGTAGACTGATTCAGTTTCTAATTACTTTGTACAGAATATCATGGATACACCATGAGAACAGTTAAAGTACATCCAGATTACCCAAATGTCCGGTTCCTGAATGCCACTAAATACCTTTAAGTATCAACAGTGAGTTCCCAGAGGATGGAAAGGACCCATCGTGGAATCAATAGTTTAACTCACAAGAGCAAGTCATTGATGTTACCTTTGATGGACCACTAGTTTGGGACATTTTTCCCAAGAAAAAGCTGAAGAGTATAAAAATGATAAAAACCTGCAGTATTATACAGTATCACCCCCAGTTATACCCTTTCTTTACCTGCACTAACGAACACCCAAGAGCATTAAGAGTTATGGAACTTTTTTTCTCAAATCTTGTGTAACTATTAGAAGCTACTTTGCTCATTCATTAATTTGCCAAAATATTCAAAAATTTCCATATTTACAGAAAACTGAAATTTATAAATATTGTTTTATCTACACATGCTGGTTTTCATTAAATGTAGCAAAGCAGTGACAGTTTTTCATCAATAATCAGTAGATCTTTTATTTTTCTTCTTTTGAATGTGGCAAGAAAGAAAAAATTCACTTATTAATAAAAAAATTTTAACAATATACCTACCTACTTATCTCTTCCACAAATTGAGCCAAGCCATAAAATCTGCATAAATGATATTTTATTATTTATGAGATAATTGATGTATCCTGGGCTGCTGGTATATAGAAAGGCACCAGAGGTGGCTTTCTAGAAAACTGAGTGCCTTAATTATGTGCATTAACTTTCAGAGCGTATCAGATATCAGTTGATGTACCTCCATAAAAGCGGCCTGATTTTAAAGGTGCTGAGCACCCGCAGTTCCCATTGATTAAGATTTGTAGACGTTCAATACTTCTGAAACATTAAGCCATTTTTATTTAGGTGCCTAAATATGGATTTAGGAATCTAATTTGAGGGACCTAGCTTCAAAAACAGTGGTCAGTATGGAAATGCCTCAAAGCCACAAAATTGCATATGCTACAATAATTTCCCTCCCACCTCAGTTTATCACTCTCAAGCAGTGTGTTCCTTGTTGTTGGAATCTTTTACAGTGTGATTAAAACCATTGCCGTTGCTTTAGAACTTCAAATAACCCTCATTGCTGTGAATTCGTTGATTTCCTTCCAGGCCCTTGAACATTCTGAATTATTCGGGAATGGAACATTTGCCTCCCCTCTGTCAGTCCGCTGAGGTTTACTTAATGAGGTAATAGCACATTTGAGTAATGTAATACTGTAGTGATGACATACCTCGGGCTCTTTCCAATTACTTCAGTGGGAGCAGCTGAATACTCAGCACTTTTGAAAATCAGGCCATCTATTTGGGTGCTTAACTAAGGACCTAAGAGCCATCTCATTTTTGAAAATCTTTGCCAATTGTTTATTCCTTTTCTTATTCCCCTCTTATAGGCCCAATCCTTCACACATCTGTGTATAACAGCAACTCTTTGTATACTCATCTCAATAATGATTTTTTCTTTAAAGAAATATACTTTGTTTAACAAAAAGTTTTTTGGGATCCCTAAATATTTGACCATGTTCTCTGTAGCATGAATCAAGTTAGTACGGCGAGAATCCAATGGAAATTAAAGAACACTATGGGAAGAATTTCTTAACAGAGTCATGCAAGCAAAGGAGTCAGCTGATAAGATAGTGTGTGTCCATTCTGAAGCTCGACATTTTCCACCACTGAAAAAACCTCACTCCATAAACTAGTTTAACAAAGAGCCATTCTGCATCTGTAACAATAGCCCATGACCAGATCTGAGTTTTTTTTAGTGAATAAGGCCAACAACTCTTACATTCCCTCATGCAATGCACTTCTACTTCCCTGTGCCTCAGTTTATCTATCTGTAAAATGGGAATGATACCTGACTGCCAGCAGCCTTATGATACTTAGCTACTTTAAAGCCCTTTGCCATCTCAGCTGAAAGGCATAACAGAAGTTATTTTTAGTTAGTGCATAAGCTGATCATCAGCCAAAGTCAAGAAGAAATTTCCTTCCTCAGTACAGTATTGTCCAATTAGATATATTACAGGGTGCGGGTATACAAGTATCTAACATTAACCACTGTTGGAAACAAGATGACACACTACATGGATCTTTGATGTGTTGAAATGTGGCAATTCCTATGTGCCCTATTATTCTATACTGAGAAGATACCACTTTGTGTCAACTAGTCACAAAAAATGGTCATTTATAGTGAAACATCTTCCCCTAAAAGTGCAGGAAAGTGACAAGCCATGGCTGGTTTTTATCTTTTACTTGTGGCAATATCTGTGGCCAACATAGGGAAGAAAAATGCCTATTTTTAGCTTGGCTGCCATGGTAACATGAGATGGTCCAATTTATTCCAGTTATCACAGTGCTGTTAATCCGAGGGATAGAGATGGGATGACTTTGAGCCATGATGGGCAGGATTATTTTCTCTAAATTACTGTGTAAGGAATTTGGATATAAATACACTAACCGTTCTTGCAAATACTGGCTAGACCAGGCCATTGAAAAACTAGTTAAACTAAACAAGCTAAGCAAACTCTTTGTTCATATCACACAGAGAACAGCATAGCACACTGAAAATGTGAGACGAAAAAGTCTGCTTGTTTTGGGTAGGTGGGAGTGAACTGAGTTCTCAGTAATTTACTAACTCTGCCTTAGAATCCTTTCTTTACTTGACAAAACATAGCTAAGTCTACCTTCTGTCTCCCTGTATTTTTAGTGGGAGAGGGTTTCCATGGAACCATCACAGCTCACACAATTTAGCCACTCACCCTCCTGACTACCAACAACCTAAAAGAATAGTTGTGTACTGAAGCAAAAATGTTGGGGACCCTTTAACATACCTTTATTCTTATTTCGGTGTTTTGAACCCTACATATAAAGGAGGTGGCATCAGAAGAAAATTGCTGCAGGACTCACCAACAACCACATACCACACAACAGAACCACTAACCCAGGAACTTATCCTTGCAACAAAGCCCGTTGCCAACTGTGCCCACATATCTATTCAGGGGACACCATCACAGGGCCTAATAACATCAGCCACACTATCAGAGGCTCGTTCACCTGCACATCCACCAATGTGATATATGCCATCATGTGCCAGCAATGCCCCTCTGCCATGTACATTGGTCAAACTGGACAGTCTCTACGTAAAAGAATAAATGGACACAAATCAGATGTCAAGAATTATAACATTCATAAACCAGTCGGAGAACACTTCAATCTCTCTGGTCACGCGATCACAGACATGAAGGTCGCTATCTTAAAACAAAAAAACTTCAAATCCAGACTCCAGCGAGAAACTGCTGAATTGGAATTCATTTGCAAATTGGATACTATTAATTTAGGCTTAAATAGAGACTTGGAGTGGCTAAGTCATTATGCAAGGTAGCCTGTTTCCTCTTGTTTTTTCCTACCCCCCCCCCCACCCCCAGATGTTCTGGTTTAACTTGGATTTTAACTTGAAGAGTGGTCAGTTTGGATGAGCTATTACCAGCAGGAGAGTGAGTTTGTGTGCGTATGGGGGTGGGGGGGATGTGAGAACCTGGATTTATGCAGGAAATAGCCCAGCTTGATTGTCATGCACATTGTGTAAAGAGTTGTCACTTTGGATGGGCTATCACCAGCAGGAGAGTGAATTTGTGTGTGGGGGGGTGGAGGGTGAGAAAACCTGGATTTGTGCTGGAAATCACTTTAGATAAGCTATTACCAGCAGGACAGTGGGGTGGGAATAGGTATTGTTTCATATTCTCTGTGTATATATAAAGCCTGCTGCAGTTTCCACGATATGCATCTGAGGAAGTGAGCTGTGGCTCACGAAAGCTTATGCTCTAATAAATTGGTTAGTCTCTAAGGTGCCACAAGTCCTCCTTTTCTTTTTGCGAATACAGACTAACACGGCTGTTACTCTGAAACCTGCAGGATATCAGTTATCCATTGTAAAGGAAAACTATAATCGTTACTGGAAGTCAGGTCTCATATGCAGTATTCTCTGCACTCAAAGCCAACAATATAAGAGACTGCTGGGGATGTAATGCATACCTTCGGCACATACTGCATTATACAGTAACTGAAATGCACACATTACAATCGCTAGGATCAGCAGAGGCACTTTTGTTAGCAGACCTTAGAAATGTGCTCTGGAGAACTCAAGGGCAGGGCTCTGGGTGAAGGTTCCATGACGACAGAAATCACTCCTGTCGGAGCCAATTTTTTCAGCCTCCTGAGAACTGGTGTAAGGTTTTCCTTTCCACCCAAGCCTCACATGACTAATTTAAAGTAGGAATGATCTTTCCATTCCCACTTCTCTGATTTATTTTCTTGCCACGTGAATGGTTAATTAAAAGAGGGTTGGGATTTTTCTGCTACCTATTTAACTAGCTACCCCAAAAAGTGTTTCCCACCCTTCTCCTCTGTGCAATCCATTCAGGATTCACTTAAAGTCCCCTGTTGATGAAAGAAGACTTGGTCTCCTTGCTGCCTGTGACATTTCACTTTATGTAACTGAGTGAGTTTTAGGACCCACAACAAATTAACTTGTGAGTGCTCAGCACTGCTGACAATCAGGCGCTAGGAGTCTCAAAGTATAGCATCAAAAACAAAGACAACTAAAAATGTGTGCACCAAAGAAAGTTAGGCCTGAACTTTGTCCCTGAGTTTATTGATTTCTAAAATAAGTATTTGTGAGATTTAATTAATACCTGTAAGCCCCTTGGAGATCAAGTGGAAGTTGCTATTCAAGTGTAAAGCATCAGCACTATCCTGTTGACACAATTTCATGATCAGTGAATGAGTAACAGCATATGTATCAAGGTATGTTTCTTGTTTTAGATTAACAGTGTATGCTCAGAGGATAATTACTACTTTTACTGAGGATTATGAAAAAAGCTTGGAAAATTTCCCCTCCAAAGAACAGGTGATCAGAAAATGCCATTCCCAAACCCACAGAGAAGGGCCACGTAGTCATTTTGTGAAGTCAGTGCTTTATGATGTCAATTGCAATAATCAAATGTGTTACTGTCCCACTCTGGAAAAGGTGTTCTAATGTGAATGGAATGGAATGGTGAAAAGGCATGTGCTGAAAACAAAGCACACATTATTTTAAAATTAGCAAACAAAGCATGGAGATGAAATTACAAAACTTGGGGATGAAAGACAGGTTAAAGTTTAATTTAGAAGATTTTCTCTGTTAAACTAGCAGAGCTTGTTAGCCTTCTTTGAATGTATTATGCCCTATGATCTTCAATAAGGATGGTAATTAGATTTTTTTTAACTCCAAAACCATACAAGTTCTTGTCAAATAATTTCTAATATAGTCAATCATCTAGCAAATACCTTGTGTTAACAGCACAACTCCATATAGTTTGATAGCAAGCACTGTAGGCACAAATATAATGATAATTAAAAAGTAGTGTATGGTAGAGATTTAACAAAAGCTTAATTAACTTCAGAAATGTCATCCATATATGGTGTGTAGAAAGTAAATGTTACATTAGCAAACCAAAACTATGTTTAGTGGCACTTTAAGTGGCACCAAATCCTTAAAAGAATGGAAATACGATGGGGAAAGACCTGTGCATTCCTTTCCACCTTCATATTGTCTACAACATGGTTGATAACACACTGCAATGCTCCATAAGGCTTCCACATTCATTTCCAATAAATACCCCAAAGCAATACATACCCCAACTTGCACTTTAGCACAAAAATTTTAACCATGACTTCTTCTGCTTTCATTACAGGCAGAACTGGTAGCAACAACTGTAGTTAAGGTTGTCTGATATTTCTCATTATAAGACTATGTTTTCAGTTGTTTATAACTTAGCCAAAGTTTAACCATTCAGGCTAAAATTATTCATGCCAGGTGTCTGCCATTTTCAGAAAGGAGATTATGGAAACCTACATTTTGCCCAAATTTAAAAAATGAATCTATTTTGCTGAGGCACTCTTGAGCCTCCAGGCTTTAAGACCAAGGACTTGAATTTGGCTGGCGAGGGAAGAGGGTCATTCTGGTATCAGGTATTTGCCATTTTACGTGCTCATATTTGGCTAAGTTACAAACACCTGAAAAGTCTCATTCACACATGCTCAGTAGAGACTTGTTAGAGTTTGGCAACCAAATTCTCAAAAGATTCTATCTGCACTAAGCATTCCGCAACCCCTCACTACTCCTATGGATTGACCAGACTGCACATGTTCCCTCCCAGGACTGCAGAGGCTGAACTAGAATTTTCCTGCAGCCTGGCTGCTGCAATGATGGGCACAGGAACTAAGAGCAAGGAGACTGTATTATGCTCTCATTGTCCCCTCATTGGCTCCTGAGGAGCAATGGAGGGTGACATCTGACTCAAATGAGAGGGGACAAGCTGGACCTGGATGGGAGGACAGGGAAGAGAACAGAACAGACTGTGACAAAGAGCCTTCCAAAGAGGAAGGCTAGGACTGGGAATTGTTTGTGGGAATGTCTGGGACTGACTGGGCAAGGAGACAGCTGTAGAGTAGAAGTCTGGGAAGATAGATTAGAAGATGAGCCTGGGGAGTGGAAAAGCTCAAGGAACTAGGGCTATGTCTACGTTTAAACCACTATAACTGCCCAGCTTCAGTGCATAAGTGTGGACACTTACTACAGCAATAGGAGAAGTTCTCCCATCACTGTAGAAAATCCACCTTCCTGGGGTAGCTGGGTTGACAGAAGAATTCTTCCATCGTCCTAGCTCTGTCTATACAGGGACAACTTCTCTTCTTCAAACCTTAGCCAGACACTTGACCGTAGAGATTATTCACCATTCAGGGGTGTGGATATTTTCACCCCTGAGCGATTACTCCTGGGGGAATGCTATGCCAAAAAATTAAAAATTCTGCACACAATATTTTCAAATTCTGCAATATTCTGCATATTTTATTTGTCAAAATAATACAATGTAATCATACCAATTTCAATTATTTTGGTCATTTATTTCAAAATACCTGTCAGCAAATATGAGTATAACAATACAGACAATAAAAAAGATTCAGGAAATGTTTTTTTGACAAATAGATTCCTTACTAGGCATATTAATACAGAACTCTGAGTAATAATTCATTTAAACTATAGTACAGAACTGTATTTCCTGCACCCCTTAGAAGCAGTACAAAGGCTTGGGGGAGTCAGGGGTAATGGAGGAGCTGAGGGAGAGGGAAGTAATTGCTGGGAAGGAGGTTGGGTGTGAACTTGGAGGGTTGTTGGGTATGGGTGGGAAAAGTATGGAATACGATTTTTTTGGGGGGTGGGGCTGGGAGGGATTGTTAGGGAGCTTCCCCCATGCAGACTATGACTGACCCCTAGCCTCTCCCATTCAGTCACACACATCTGCCCCTGTCCCCATGTGTCTTTGCACCCCCAGATGTCCTTGCACCACCACCCCATCCCCATGTGGCCCTGCACACCCTCCTGTCGCCATGTGGCCCTGCACCTCCACTTCCATTCAGCCCCTGCCCCAGTCTGTCCTCCCACACTAGCCCTTATGAGCCCCTGCTTGACCCCCCCAGCAGCCCCATGCTGTCTGTCTCCCCATAGCCACTGTCTCCTGACCTGGCCTGACAGGTGCTGTGAAGAAGTCAGGCTCTCTCTCTTCCCTAGCTGGCCAGGAGCTGCTGCTCTGTTCTATTGCCACAGCGCCCTCTGGTGGGCAAAAGGCAGAACTTCAGAAACTTTCCAGCAGAAGCTTTTTCTGTGCAAAAAAATAAAAATATGCATGGTTCATTAATTATGCTCACGCACAATGGTGCAGAATTCCCTGAGGAGTAAGCGATATATTCACACCAGGGTCTGAATAGTGTGTAGTATATAAGTCAGGGGGGCACACACTGAACAATGAGGAAAAAACAAAATATTGAATAGCTTCTCATTCAGTGATCACCATTTATCCAGTGCACAGAGTGAGCCACGGGTCCTGTGGAAGAAATAGTATATGATCATGTAACTAAAGAGTGTATCATAACTCATAAGAGGGCTGAATTATAATAGTACACATATGCACACATTTCATTACGGATGATCAATATCATTCTCACGCCACTGTCAAAGGTTTGGGTTCTGCAACTATGTAGCATCCTATAGCTGTGTGGTCAAATGAACGGATATGGGAGAAAAATTATAATCCCTGACAGCCTGGTTCTGTCACCATTACTCACACTGAGTAGTCTTTAACCCCATGAAGTCAACATCACTACTAACAGAACAAGGTGCTACTCAGTGTGAGTAAACATGGCAGAATCTGACCCTAAAATGCCTAAGACTTCTGATTATATCTTTCCATAACATCTTAATGAAAGTTCTACTGTAGAATCAAATGAGCCCCTACACTAACTACAATATACTCATTCAGAGATCCCAACAGAAAGGTGGACTGTGTATAAAAGCACTTAGTTGGGCTATCAGCTCACCGCATCACATTCAAAATTATTTTTTGTATTTGAAGCCTTAAGTGGACTGAACAAAAAGACTAATGGATTATGTCACTTCTAAGTCAGTCCCTCAGTCTTCTTTCAATTTTTTTTTGGTTGGGGGGGGGGGAATCAATTCAGCTTTCTTTTGAAGCTCATAAAGTAATTATTACACAGCCTAGTCAAGCTCCATTTTTACAGTGTCTTTTTGGTCTTTCATGGAAACACCCAACATAATTAGATAATTTTGTGCACACTTCTTTATCTATCTATAAAATCAGTCTGGCTTCATACTAGGTCACAGTTAAATATGAGACTATGACAGAAATCTGATGAGAAGAGCTGAGCTTCTGTGATTCCTACTACTGAAGGTGGTGGAAATCTTGAATTTCAACTGATTTAATGAGATTTCTGCTATTTTGTGGTCAAAATCCCATGACAGTATCTCTTGAGGTTTCATCAACATTGAACACAAACCTAACCCTGACTGGTCCTCAAACCCAAACTCCAAGCCCTAAACCAAGTAAAATCCTGATTTGGATCCAAATGCTGTTTCCTTTCCCTACATCTGTTTATGTCCCAGGACTAGAATCCAGATTCCAAGGGGTGAAAAGCCAATACACTTAGCAACCATGCCACTTAGCTTCTTCAAAACGCAGTGGTAAAAATATAATTTTTTCTAAACACTCTTCCTGCACAAGATTTCCCCAGACTTTTGCCTCCCTTCCTGCAGGGTCAGCAAAGTCACATGACAAGGCTTTACCATTTACCTTCAAGAAAAGCCTTTTTTTCTTACTATTTAATCCCAATCCCTACCAAATCCCCAAACCCTACCTTAAACCCTTTGTCTACAATCTGCCCTTTAAACCCAATCTTTAATGGGTCTCTTACCTTCAGATAGTTGGGTAAGGTCTTTATATAGTTGAATACAACATTCGCAAAGAGCAGAAGTTCAGCCAGACTATTCAATACCCTGAAATTATTGATTAACAAAACAGAGCAAATCACTTATCCTGCACTGTTCCTTGAATTTATGTTAGAATTAATTAGGTCATAAACTAATAATGTCATTCAATGTAACCTGTCAAATTGCTAATATGATGCTTATATTGCTGTATCTGAGGAGTACTAAATCACAGAATTGCAAAGGTCAGAGGATACGTTTTGAGTTCCATTACATGTACAATAATTTCAAGAAGCCAAATCCTGTTGGTTTATTCACTATGGACTTTCTTTGCTGCTTTCCCATGTACAAGAGAAACTCCCCATCAAAGGTTACAAAGTCACCACCCTAGCCCATGTCTATCATGATACTACAAATCACTTTTATCTGGCATTGAGTAGGCAAGTGGTAAGCTGTGACTTCTGCTTTTCTGTTACAGTATGAATTTTATTACCACCTCATCCTCCCCCACACCCACTCTATTCATATGTTTTATCCATTTGTTGCATCCTGTCTGACATGTAGATGGAGTTATCTGAGGCACAGAATTCACTGATACATTTCTATACAGTTCCAAATACAAAAGGGACTTGATCCTTGACAGGATTCAAAGATGCTACCATAACAACAACAGATGCACAACCATTCACTTCAGTGGCACTGCTTGTGAGAGAAAGGTGAGTAGGATTTGGCCTAACGATATTAAATAATAACCTCCTTTTTAGTCATGCTGAAAGCAAAATTGATATGCTATCAAAATAATCAGGGCTGGCCTTACCATGGGGCGAACTGAGGCGGCCGCCTCAGGTGCCAGACTGTGTGGGAGGGGTGCCACTAGGACCCAGAGTGTAGAAAATTGTGTCTGCTGCTGGTGTATATGTACTCTCTCTGCTCTAGATACACAGAGATGGTGAGATGCTGTGCTGGAGGAAGGAAGACTCAAGTGACATAACAGGCAGGCAGGAGAAAAGGTGAGAGGGAATAACAGAAAGCAGCAGGAGCTGCAGGGAGAGAGAGGAGGAGGAACCTCTTATGTACCCCTCTAGCACCCCCAGGAGCCTGGACTGATTAACACCAGCATCTCAGGGAGCTTCCTGTTTCCTGCTGCTTCCCTGAACCCACTTGAGGAGAACAGGCAGTCAACTGAAGTAGTAGGAGCCAGTTAGGCCCTTAAGACGCTGGTATCTTCCCTCACTCAGGCCCTGCTACCAACCTGCTTATTTGTCCCCTTCAGCTGAGTGTTGAGAGCCACTATAGCTGGCACAGAACAGCAGTCATGAGTGAAAGAAGAAAACGCACCTCTGGGGCAGCATTCAGAAAAAGCAAGCAAGCAAAGGAAGCTTTTCTATCTAAGCAGGAAGGAGCTCTCCTGAGATACACAGACACAAACGTTCACAGTGAGCCTTCCGGCCCCAGTGAGGATGTGAGTGGTGAGGAGATGCCTGATCTTCCAGTTAGTCAGAGTGCAGGTGACCTGGCAGCTACTGCAGCATCCATATCTCCATCTCAAATGGATGTAACCATGCACATTCCTGAAGAAAAGTGTAGATCAGAGAAGAGTGTGGTGGAGGTACAAGAAACAGCTGCTGCTGAGTTTAGTTCCTTAAGTCTAGATGATCCAGGACTGTGGACCCACTTGAGCAGTAGCCTGAGGGACTTCCTTGTACTGCATGGGCCATAGCAAGTGAAAAACTTCATGTTCCCCAAAGACAATGAAAATAGAAGTTTCCATCCAACAAGATTACTGGCATAGAATCACAGAATATCAGGGTTGGAAGGGACCTCAGGAGGTCATCTAGTCCAACCCCTGCTCAAAGCAGGACCGATCCCCAATTAAATCATCCCAGCCAGGGCTTTGTCAAGCCTGACCTTAAAAACTTCGAAGGAAGGAGATTCCACCACCTCCCTAGGTAACGCATTCCAGTTTTTCACCACCCTCCTAGTGAAAAAGTTTTTCCTAATATCCAAACTAAATCTCCCCCACTGCAACTTGAGACCATTACTCCTTGTTCTGTCATCTGCTACCACTGAGAACAGTCTAGATCCATCCTCTTTGGAATCCCCTTTCAGGTAGTTGAAAGCAGCTATCAAATCCCCCCTCATTCTTCTCTTCCGTAGACTAAACATCCCCAGTTCCCTCAGCCTCTGCTCATAATTCATGTGTTCCAGTCCCCTAATCATTTTTGTTGCCCTCCGCTGGACTCTTTCCAATTTTTCTACATCCTTCTTGTAGTGTGGGGCCCAAAACTGGACACAGTACTCCAGATGAGGCCTCACCAGTGTTGAATGGAGGGGAACGATCACGTCCCTCGATCTGCTGGCAATGCCCCTACTTATACATCCCAAAATGACATTGGCCTTCTTGGCAAAAAGGGCACATTGTTGACTCATATCCAGCTTCTCGTCCACTGTAACCCCTAGGTCCTTTTCTGCAGAACTGCTGCCGAGCCATTCGGTCCCTAGTCTGTAGCGGTGCATTGGATTCTTCCGTCCTAAGTGCAGGACTCTGCACTTGTCCTTGTTGAACTTCATCAGATTTCTTTTGGCCCAATCCTCCAATTTGTCTAGGTCCCTCTGTATCCTATCCCTACCCTCCAGCGTATTTACCTCTCCTCCCAGTTTAGTGCCATGTGCAAACTTGCTGAGGGTGCAATCCACATCATCCTCCAGAACATTTATGATCCCCATTGGTGACAAAGTGGAGAGGCCATGGGTTATGTACTCAAAAACCCAGAATGCTGCATACTGTTTTTGTTGCAAACTCTTCCAGTCTAATGTTCCAGCCACATTGGGTTCTACAGGAACAAAGGGCTGGAAAAATCTGGCTAAAAATCTGGCATGCCATGAGAAGTCAGCAAATCACCAGAGAGCATTCCATAGGTGGAAAGAGCTTGAAATGAGACTAAGGTTAAAGGCCACCATAGATGATCAGCATCAAGAGAAGATTGCATCAGAGTCTCTTTACTGGCAAAATGTTCTGAAAAGGCTCATTGCCATTGTGAGAATGCTTGCTACCCAAAACCTAGCACTGTGCGGCACTTCAGATCAGCTGTATCTGCCAAACAATGGAAACTTCCTTAAAATTGTGCAGCTGATGGCTGAGTTTGATGCTGTACTCCAGGAGCATCTAAGAAGAGTCACCACCCAAGAAATGTACACACACCCCTACCTTGAAAAAAACAATTCAAAATGAGATCATACCGTTATTGGCAACAAAAGTCAAACAGAAGAATGTGGCAGAAAGATATTATTCTGTTATTCCGGACTGCACACCTGACATCAGCCATACGGAACAAATGACTTTAATGGTGCATTTTGTAACAACAACAGAACCTAGTGAAAATGTCCCTGCAAAGGTGACTGTCAGAGAGTATTTTCTAGAATGTATTGACATTGATGATACTACAGGAACTCGTATGACAAATGTGCTTCTTAAAAATCTGGAAGATACGGGTACTGCCATAGCTGACATGAGAGGTCAGGGCTACGATAATGGTGCCAACATGAGAGGAAAGAACAGAGGAGTGCAGACACGGATCCAAGAGTTAAAACCCTTGAGCTTTTTTTGTCCCATGCAGTTCTCATTCATTGAACTTGGTGGTCAGTGATGCAGCATCAGCTTCTAGTGAGGCTGCTGAATTTTTTAATGTAATTCAAAGCATCTATGTAGTTTTCTCTGCATCAACTCATCAATGGCAAATTTTGAAGCAACACCTGGAAACATCCTCTCTGACACTGAAACCACTGAGTGCCACATGATGGGAAAGTCGAGTGGAGGTGATAAAGCCTATCAAACACCAAATTGGGAAGATAGATGATGCCATAGTTGCCATTACGGAGGATAATGCTATGACAGGAACTGTTCGTGGGAGAACAGGGGTAGAGGGAAATGGAATCACCAGAACCATACATCACTTCAAATTTCTGTGTGGTTTAGTGTTGTGGCATGACATACTGTTTGAAATAAATGTTTTAAGCAAGAGACTCCAAGGTGTTGACCTTGATATATCTGGAGCAATGGAACAACTGGACAAAGCAAAGTCATACCTGCAGTCTTACTGGTCAGATGAGGGATTTCAAAACGTTCTGAAGAGTGCACAGAAGTTGGCAGAGGAACTTCACACTGAAGCTATTTTCCCACCCTTTCAAGAATACAGGAATCACCGAAGAAGACAACATTTTGATTACGAGGCACGGGACAATCCCATAAGAGACCCCAAACAACAATTCAAAGTTGAATTCTTTAACCAGGTGCCAGATTGTGCAATACCGTCAGTTGAAGAACGTTTCAAGCAGCTCAAGGACCACAGCAGTATATTTGGGATGTTGTATGATATTCCAAAACTCCTCACTATACCTGAAGATCACCTACACCAGCAATGCAGGGCACTAGAGACCGTGTTGACACATGATGACATGCGCGATATTGATGCGAGTGATTTAGGTGGTGAACTGAAAGCCCTTTCAAGATACATTTCAGCAGGATCAACTCCAAAGGCTGTTCTGGAATATATGTGCACAAATAAGATGACCACCCTCTTTCCAAATGCTTTTGTTGCTCTGCGCATACTTCTAACACTTCCGGTAACAGCTGCCAGTGGAGAACACAGCTTCTCCAAGCTGAAGTTAATAAAAACACATCTACACTCCACAATGACACAGGAGAGGCTGGTCGGCCTTGCAACCATCTCAACAGAGCATGAGCTGACCCAGACTGTGGACCTTCAGGAAGCAGTTCAATTCTTTGCAACCAAGAAGGCATGGAAAGCACCACTTTGATTATTCAAACATAAAAATGCCAGTGTTTACTATGCAGACAAGAAAGGTTACATTTGCTGTTCAGGCCTTTGAAAGTTAAGTGTTACTTAAAATTTTTGAACAAGGCATTTTAAGTTGTTAGTTCTCCTTTATTGGGGTAGGTAGCAAAGCAGTACCATTAGAGGAGTAGAACAGGAAGAAGGCAGAATTGAGACCTTTCAAAGTTTTGGCCCAAGTGAGGGCGTATGGGAGCGTCATTTGAGTGCCCCACCTCAGGTGCCAAAATGTTGTGGGCCGGCCCTGAAAATAATTCAAAATTATTGGCTACATAATGGAATTTTTCTAGTTTTACTTAATTTGTCTGAATCTTTACTGTGTTTCTGACAAGCCTATTAGCCCAGTTTGCAATGCCTTAACTGCATTGCTTATTCTTTCTGGGGCTGTATGTAGCAATGTTATGCATGGCTGGTAATGCACTCCAATTTATTATGCCTTATATAAACTACATATTGGGTTTATCATGTAATTTGCAATAATGTATCTCATTTGTGTACTTATAAGAATCTTCCTTCACTGAGATTTAAAAAAACTGAGAAGTACTTGTAGGAATTGCAGGTATATATTGGCAAATAATACTATAATTTTAGTTTAGGTCTTCATTTCAATTAAGTAATATTGGCCAAAGGCCAAGATTCAGATCCACAAGTCTCCAAGAGCCAGCTTCTTCATATTTTACTTCCAAACAAGTACTCCCTAAGGAACTCTCATAGCACTGCTCGTCTGAGCAAAATCAACATGATTTGGCCCTGAGGAAGCATAAATAAGAATCCCACTTTGAGTTTTCACAGTCACATTACTGAACACAATAGCCCTTTATGTGAATTGAAAGCTGCTGCAGCATCTATCCCATTTCATCTTTTTTTATTTCAAGTATTTAATCAAGGTCATATTATTGAATTCAGCAGCTTCCAGCAATAAATTCTGAAAGGAAAGGGACTCATCCAAGAGTTATACAACAAATGTCATCCAGGTCTTACTGTAAATATAACTTTGCATTGTAAAATAATGTGCTGCCTCTATTGTGTGGACTTCTGTGAAACTGAACTCATTTTAATGTTACCCTTCATGAGTAGCGGTGTGCATGGGTTCCACTGTTTGGTTTTATGTTTTACAGACTTTTAAAAAAATGCTTTAGGGAGCCCAAAATGGTTTCAAAATAATGCAAGGTATGGTCTTTTTTTGTATTTCTGTTCCAGGACAATGGAAATAAATGACAAAACCAGACCCTTCATTATTTCAGTCCCAAATATGGTTTCCTGCAGGAAAAAAAAAAAAAAAAAAAAAGGACACATGACATCCATATATAAATCCTGAAATCCCTGGGTTTATTTGAATTCCCCCAGAATCTGAATATACAACCTTACTGATGCCCATTATACTTTGCTAGAGAGTGTATGCAACACGAGAAGCAGAAAGAAACTTTATGAACTGAAAGACAAACTATTCCTTTCATATTCAAACCCTACTCACATGAATAGTCCTACTGGCTTCCGGGGAACAACTCACATGAAGGAGATGAGCAGGATTTGGCTCATATGCATTTCAGTTACTGTACCTTGTCAAACTCTAATTTATTCTCTTTATAGTCTCCCTTCCTGCATTGGACATTGGATCCAACTCCTTGATTATCCCACCTCTAATGTTTCTTGACAATCTGACAGACAACTTCAAAAAGTGGATTAGTCAGAATTCACAATAAAAACATCATCTGTCCATCTTGATTTTTCATACAGCACTCATCACAATACATGAACATTGCTAGTTCAAAAATAAACACAAGGAAGGACCTCTAGCTTCACATTCCCAAAGGCACTGAGAGAGTGTTTTGTGAGTTTTACTGTGTGAAGACTGGGTCCAAAGTAATGGATTTTACATTCCATTGTAAAAGCAGTGAGATTATTGGTAGTTCATATGTTTTGTTGTCTTGAGTATGACAGATATGGATCAGTTACTAAGAAAGCTCCATCTCCCATTCTTAAAGATCGTGGTCAAGGTTGGTAGGCCTAAAATTAATCTAACTTCACTTGATTACCTTTCAGAAGGATTTATCTTTCAGACTTTCTCCTATTTCTCCATTGCTGTTTTCCCTTGAAAATATTTGAAAAATATACACTCCCAACCTATTTATAAATGCCCACAAGCTTGGTCTAAAAGCTTAAGCTAAAACACAGAAATAAAATTCCAGAATTATACTGAAGAAAACAACACCAAATGTTATTCATGAACATATTTCTTTCAAAAACCATAGCAATATCAAATTTTTGAACCCTGATTAAAGTATAACTGATATTTCCACATTTTGGATCCATTCTTTCGTCTATCAAAGATAATATGGATTTTTTCCATTAACTTAACTCTGAGAAAGATCAGGGCATTACTATACAACACCCAAAACTCCCAAGTGAAAAGGAATGCAAGATCAGTCCCTTAATGTAGAAACACCTTCTGTAGCTTATTTTACAGGATGTGCTTCTGTGGAGCATCAACCCCCTTTCTCCCTCATCCCTTTCTGGCACCAGTTCAGCAAAGCAGTTAAGCAGGTCCTTAATTTTAAACATATGCATAAGTCCTGCTAGGAGAAAAGGAGTACTTGTGGCACCTTAGAGACTAACCAATTTATTTGAGCATAAGCTTTCGTGAGCTGGGCTGTAGCTCACGAAAGCTTATGCTCAAATAAATTGGTTAGTCTCTAAGGTGCCACAAGTACTCCTTTTCTTTTTGCAAATACAGACTAACACGGCTGTTAACTCTGAAGTAAGTCCTACTGAAGACAACACAGCTTTCACCTGGGTTCTTCTACATTTGCCATTGTTCCATTTTTCCTTAAACATAAAGATGCACCTGCCTGGCACCTTTTCTTCACCAGGAAAAGCTTCTTTTTCAATCTATATATAATTATTTTGCCAACAACAATGAAAATACTCAACACATGCTACAAAACTCCACAAAACACTATATGGCATCTGTCCCCTTCAGCCTTTGAAGCAGCATTTGATTTTTCTGCAGTGATTACTCCTTATTTGCTCTTGTCAAATTCATTTATTTAAAGAGTTGGTATTAGAAAAATCTGGTGGTTTCTTTTCTTTTCTGATTAATGGCTCATTGGCACATACTTTCAGGAAATTCTTCCTCCAGTAATGAGGGTTATTCAGAGACTCTTGGATCTCTGTTCAGCAGTAAAAGCAATTATTTTATAATGCCACTTCTGGTCAGTGAGGATTGTTATGAGGTAATAAAGCTTTGGTGGTTTTGTTAAAGAAAGTTGTCCCCAGGTGTCTATTCATGATTAACCTATTGGCTGCTATGTGAGGTGGTCTCTTGAGTTTCTCACTTAATTGTAAATTTAAGCAACTCATTTGCCAAAGCTTTTCTGTTCCTCTTTCTGGGAAGTTCACAGTTCTTGAACCGGCTATTTTCATTTCTGCAGCAATCAAATATATTGTCATGGTTATTTTTAATTTTAAATATGTGAGAACTGCTCAGATGATATGGTGGTGGGGGCCATATAAGTATTTCGACAGACACAGAACACTTCAACATGCAATTTTATCCAGGGCTTATCTTCAAATCAACTCTTGAATCTTGTAATCTCAAATGCTACTTGGCTTCAATAAACCCTGAATTATACTATCTGGACACCTCTGAAAATAGGGGGTATTTTAATCCAAAAGGTTCTACTAAAGTTAACATGCTGCTGCAGTTGAGCCTTTTCAATTTGAACTGAAGATGGACCCAGGAGGAAGCGTGCTGGACTCAGGGATTAATTAGATATAGAGGTCACATTTAGGTTTAGATGAAAGGCATCCATACTTTACAAGTTGCTTTTGAAAAATTTCTACCACGTTTGGAAAAGTGACCACTTCTAATTTTGCATCTGAAAACCTGGGATTTGAATCTGAACTCCACAAAATTCAAAGAGGTTCAGCTCTGGAACTTCTATTTTTGCCCCGTCTTGATCTTTAACCCCTTCTAGCCTGGAAGAAGGTCTCATTCCAGGAGCATTTTCCCCCAACCATTTGGAAAGTATGTGCTGCTAGATTTGAATTAGCGTTGCAATACACTGAAGTCCTCCCTTTACATACAGAACAAGTATGCTCTGTTCTCAGAGTGAATTTCAGAATTTTGTAAGCCAGCTACATCTGCGGTATCTTACTGAGAAGCAGACTGGTTTCAAGACAAAGTATTTATTATGGATATAACTATGTACAGAAATGAGGTAATAAAACCTCCTATTACTCTGTGTAGCTTCATCCTGCAACTACCCTTTGTCCTCCCGCCCCCGGCAGTAAGTATGCCCAGAAACCAAAGACTACATGTAGAGTGTACAGGAAATGTGGCATTACTACATTTCCTGTAGAACTTACTCTACCGTACATCATCCTTTTTTTTAAAGATTCCTTTAAGTTTTCTGCTGAATTAAAACACTTAAACTATCAAACTATTACAAATACAAAAAGAAAATGAGTACTTGTGGCACCGTAGAGACTAACCAATTTATTTGAGCATAAGCTTTCGTGAGCTACAGCTCACTTCATCAGATGCATACTGTGGAAACTGCAGAAGACATTATATACACAGAGACCATGAAACAATACCTCCTCCCACCCCACTCTCCTGCTGGTAATAGCTTATCTAAAGTGATCACTCTCCCAAAGGAGAGTGATCACCCAAAGGAGTGTGACCCAAAGGATCACCCAAAGGAGAGTGATCACTTTAGATAAGCTATTACCAGCAGGAGAGTGGGGTGGGAGGAGGTATTGTTTCATGGTCTCTGTGTATATAATGTCTTCTGCAGTTTCCACAGTATGCATCCGATGAAGTGAGCTGTAGCTCACGAAAGCTTATGCTCAAATAAATTGGTTAGTCTCTAAGGTGCCACAAGTACTCCTTTTCTTTTTGCGAATACAGACTAACACGGCTGTTACTCTGAAACCTGATATTACAAATACAGTAACCGACTTAACTCTTCAGGTTGCTTAAACACAATCCTAACATGTTTCAATCACTTTTTTAGGGTGTTTCAGCAATCTTTGCAATTGGCTGTATTGCAAACACTCTTTAGTTAAATCCTCATCTGCCATAGACTGTTGAGTCTCATGTTCAGTAGCAGAATCAATTTGTGAATTGTTTTTAGTTTGTATGTCTATTCTCTTCCCTTGTCTCAGCCAAGTTGTCCAGTATCTAGAGCCAATGCTTATGATTCCTTTGTAAATTTTTGCCTTAATCTGCAATCACTGAGTATGAGCACGATGACTCTTCTTTGATCACTGTGACGTTGACTGATCATCTTGCCATATTGTCACTGAGTCTTTGTTTTTTAACTGTGGAAGAAATCTGACTCCTTTATTGTAATTATTTTTTTTTGTATTATTTCACTTTCTCAGTCTTTTCCTCACTATCACCAACTTCTTAGTTATCCTTCATTTTCGTCCCACATCTGGTAACCAATTATTTATATATCTGTCGTAGACAAGTTCAGCAGGTGACTTTCCACATTGCAGCTCTATACTGGATTAGTGCTAAATATGTATCTTCTCTTCTATCTGTTGTCTTTTAGCAAGTTCTTCACTATACATACTCCACAGTCAGCTAATCCATTGGTTTGAGGATATCTGGGACTAGATATGATGAAAGTCGTACATTTTAGCAAAGCCCAGGAATTTCCTATTCTTGAACTGTGGTTTGTTGTCAGTTATTGACATTTTGGAATTCCATGGCATGCTTGACCACTGTTGCTGCAGTGGATTTAATTTGATTAATTTAAATAGCACATTCCTACTTTTTGTACCTTAAGGTTGGTTTTATTTTGTCTGTTTCTTTTGTTTGTTTTCCTTCCTCTTCCACTTGGGGGTGCCAGTCACTTGCCAGGATTATCTGGGTATATCTCACTTAATAATTTTCCTGCCATTGTGGGGGCCTCAGGCACTGGTGCATCTTGGTCCCACCTATTCTCTGCCTGTATCACAGCAGTCTAGTCTCCTCTGGGCCATAATACTTTGGTCTAATTTGGTGGTTGGATTTGCTGTACAGATGCTGAGTGGTGGCCTGTGATATACAAAAGATCAAACTAGGTGATCTGGTGGCCCCTTCTGGCCTTAAACTCTATGACTTTTCAGTGTGTCTTCAAATGTGACTACTTCTGGGAAATTGAGAAAGTGAGTTGTTCATAAGGTATCATCAGTTCTTTCTGCTGGGAACCTCTGTACTGACATGATCCACACCTGCTCACCATTTCTTCAAGGTCATCTGTGGCCAAAATACAACTTCTCTAGCTCCCCTTTTTGATTTGGTCATTCCCAGGTGCACTTTGGGTATTTGTTCCAATATTTTCCATCTCAGCACTGTAGGAACCATGATCTGTTTTTCCTGCAAGAGCTCTCCTGAGATCACTCAAAGCTCATTTATATAGAGGGAATATGCAGGTGGGAAGTGCTGACTTTTTCCTCCTTTACTTGTCACTTGTATCACTGCTTGCAGCATTTCATCGTTAGCTGTTTCTGTCTCTGATTCATCCAGTATGTCTGGAGGTACAGCATCGTGACACTTCTGTCATAGCCACGTGCTTGTTTCCTGCTTGTTTCAGATTGTCAGGCTGTGTATTATCAGATGGAGCGTATGCTAAAGTGTGTCTGCCATTACTAAGTGGCATCCAGGCTGGAACTCCAGGGTCATGTCCAATGCTTGCTCTCTATGGTCTTTGTACTGAGCGAGCTTACGCTTGCTTAAGGACAAAATAGGGGGTTGTGTGTATAGGGGTGGCTGTGTGCGGGGGTGTGGTGAGAGATGTGCAGGAAGGGATGCCCTAGGATAGCTCCCTCCCCACTATCACATACAAGTATCTGTACCCACCATTTGCAGCCTTAGAGGCCCAGCCAGGAGCCTATGCATAGGTGTGTCAAGACCACCCCTTCCCCAGGCTGGGGCTTGAAACCTTTACACTGGGCATTCCCAGGAAGAGGCCTGGGCCACAGCTCCCTCCCCCGATGCCTCTAGGCTGCAGCAGCTGCCACACCCCTGGAAACCAACTGCCAGGCAGGCATGTGGAGGCAGGGATTGTGCTTTGTTTCCAGGAAGCCACAGCTCCAGAACGTCTGCTGACCCAGCTTACACCACAGAACCTGGCCTGGCCCCTCACCAGGGCCCTTGCTCAAGGGGCATCCTGGAGCACCCACCTCCATCAACACCACTGCTGCCACCTCCTCTCACACTGATCCAGTGCGTCCCTGAGACCAGAAGTGTTTCCACTCTTCCTGCAGGTAGGAGACTGGGCCTCACACAGCCTGTCGGTAGGGGAAGAGAAGGGGGAGGAGTGAGCAGAGCAGTTTCTTAAAAGGCCACACCATGGTCTTGCTGGGGCCATGCAAGTTTCTGAACAGCACAAATATATACAAGGTTGCTGGAAGGCTGCACGTGCATGCCGTTTACAGGAATCACTGGTCACATTATGTTTTTGTGTTTTCAAAAGTAGTAACTATCATTGGTGGTGCAATCAGTGGTTTATGATCAGTTTCTGCTGTGAAGATCTCACAGAGAAAGTCATGAAATCTTGTACATCCATGCTCCAGACCTAGTGCCTCATTTTTAATTGGTGCATACATCTTCTCTGTAGCCCTAGATGCATATGAGACTATCAACCAATCCACAATACTGTAATAGTACTGCTCCCAGCCCTTCTTTTGACATATGTATGGAAAGTTGATGTCTTTCAATGGGTCAAAAAAATGCAGCCCTGGAGCTGACATCCGAATGTGCTTTAAATCACTGAACTCTTTTGTGCTCTGGCATCCATGCTCATTCATTGACCTTGTGGTGGGGGTATCTGAGGTGAGTTGTGAAAGCTGTATAATTAGATATGAATTTGCTGACATAATTCAACATGCCTCACAGCTTTTGAATGTCCTTTTTATCTTCAGATTTTGGCATTTATGGTGCCGCTTGAATCTTTGATTCATCAGACAAGGTTTCCCTCAGAGGGTAATCTCTCTCCCAAGTAGGTTATTGCTGTTTCAAAATGACATTTGGATTTATTCAGTTTAAGGTTATTAGATCTCACATTTCCCAGTACTTTCCTCAGTTGTTTCTGATCTTCAATGGCAGTGCTGCCCCAATGTCTATCTTTTATGTCACATGTGCCATTTGTGCATATTTTAAATAGCCAATCTTTTGAGTTTTTAGCTTCCTCAGTTATTGTGCTTAAGAACAGCTCTTCCTTTTCACTTGAAGAATCCCTTTCAGCACTCTATACATGAACTTTCCTGCTTTCTCTGGACATTGTAGCATAATGGTTGGGTTTATTACAGTTTCTATATATTTACCTGAATGCTGGGCATTTTCTATACTCATGCGGGTTGCTACATTGCTGGGATGGTTTCTTTCTTTCTGTGTTTTTGTCTTCAGACAATTTGATTTCTGTGAAATTTCTGGCTAATTTAGTGATAGAACTCACAGTCATGTGCTCTGTACCTTTCTCTAGGTTTTTTATTTTTGCTTCTGCTCCCTGTTTCCTCTTCCTACTTGGCACGTATGTTGCTGGACCTGGTTGCTCAATGAGCTCCAACTAACTTGACCTGTCAGACTCTTAACTCTTTGCATGTTCCTTGAATCCTGCAGACAAGCACAAAAGATGGAAAGGGCTGATTGGAGTGAAATCTTGATGCTTAGAAATTAGGTACAATACTATTGTCCTGCAGAGAATGTTGTACTCCTGAACTTGGTGGAAATTCTGTACCTTACATCCGAAAAAGTTTCCTAGTGAGCTGGATGTTTCCCCCCCACCCATGGAAATTGGGGTTTTGGTCACAAAAAAGCATCACAAAAATTTTGTGGTTTGATTCTCTCCCCCCCCCCCCATTTTCTGATGAAATTGTACAAAAGTATTTCAAAAATGTTTTGAATTTTTTAAAAAATTTCAAGATTTTTTTGTTCAAAATGATGAGAACACACACCTTTTTGTGTTCTCCTTTCACCTCACCTCCCCCAGTTGAAAAAGGGAGCTGGGTGGGAAGGGAAGTAAAAAAAAGTAAGATAAATTCTGTTTCTCCTAGTAGGAAAAAAAGGGGGGGGGGAATAAACATTCTAAACTTTTGTCATTTCAATGTATGATTTGAATTTTTCAGTAAGTGAAAAAACATGAACAATTTTGAACAAAATGAATGCTTTTTTTCCAAAATATTTTATGAAAGAAGATCAGATTTTGACAAGTAAGATTGTAACATAGATTGCAAGACTAAGCTCCTCGGAGCAAGGACCATCCTTTTGTTCTGCATTTGTACAGTGTCTAGGCAAAATGGGATCTTGGTCCATGAGTAAGACTACCAGGCACTATGGTAACACAAATGGAGATATAGAACAATGAAGTCTAATTTTCAATCACTTATAACTCAACTACTTTTAAATATTTTTTAGGTTAGCCTCAGTACTTATCCATATGCTTAACTTTAAGCACATGAATAGTCTGATGGGACAACACTGGATTGTCAGTAAATCAAAATGGTTATCTACAATTTTCATAAAGTTTTCTATAATTTTTTTTAATTGCTGATTTTTTTTAAAAGAGGTTCAAATTTGATCACAAGTTTGAAACTTTTGGAAAAACTATTTCTCAACAAAGAATAAAGTTAAAACATGTATATGGCAGTGACACAGTTAGAAGCCCATTTGAGTCTCACTTTCTTAAGTTAACAATAGAGAGGGCTGTCTACATTAAAAATTCTGCCACAGTAATTACATCAGTGTAGTTATACAAGTGCAAACATCTAATTTATACGTGCTGCGTCACTGCACAGTGGGGCTTACATTAGATACAACTTAATTTGTTATATTATCATATTAAGCAGCACCGTTGCAAAACCTATACTGGACCAGTACAGATGTCTGCATCACTGCAGCTACATTAATGTTGTTGCACTCGTATAAATTTTCTTAATATTGATAGGGTCTAAATTTAGATCCCTAGCTAAGGATGTTTTGTAAATTGATATGCACTCTCCCCTCCCCGACCTTCCCGAGCTCACTAATTAACTTACTTTCAGTAGGGAAGCATCACAGGTCTGCATAAGTTAAAGTTCTCACAAGGTGAAATTCAAAGGAATTCTAGCCCTACAATAAATATTTACACATATGGTTTCTAGTTTTAGGTTAAAACTCCTACAAACTTTTCATATTTTTGGCTTTGAGGTTATGTTTTTATAAATTATATATGAAAATACCCAGTATTTGAAACGTGTGAACAGGTGAAAATTGTTTGATGAGCAAGCTGTCATCCACAGATCAACTATTACTGAGGACTAAATGCCTGGGAAGCATGGGGCTTTCAAGTTAGCAATTATTTATATATTTACATTATCCCAAGTAAACCTTTTTGTACACCTTGGTAAAAAATGATTTTTAGTTTTAATATTGAGTGACAATTTACAGAAGAACAAACAATAGAATTCAGAAGAACAACTGGAAATCTGGGCACGGATTCTTAAATCCATCTAAGCTCCCATCAGGGCAGGACATGTCTGTTTCATTCTGGATGGTAACAGGCCCCTAGGGAACATAACACCAGCTGGTGACTGCTGGAGCACAGGATCTGCACCCAAACTACATTTCCTCCGCTATCGGTCCAGCATGTCTCCTACACTAGGGGTGGTGTAGAGCTAGCAATACCAATTCTATGCCAAACGGGGATTCCCTCATGCTTTGGGGAAACTTCAGGTGCCCCTTCAGATCCACACTGTGGTACAGCAGCTGGCCCCCTATTATATTTCTGAAACATTACTCAACGTCACTTTCACTCACATGCAACAACCATCCCCAATTAAAAGCAACTGTTTGGGGTTTTTTTATTTTATTTTAAAAGTATTTTGTTGTTTCCTTACTCAAAAAGTTCACTGAGTCCAATTAAAGTCGTTTGGAGATAAAGACATGTCTCTACTTTCCAGTATTCACACCTCTGTATTTGGCGGCTAGACTATTTCAGAGGCAATAATTATCTTGTTCGGTTTCCATGCCTCCCTTTCCCTGTAGCCAGCCACTAGGTGGCAATGTTTGCTCTTCATATGCTATTAAAAACCATATATGTTAAACATATTAGTATACTCAGGTGAGAGTGTAACAAATTCTGTCCTCAGTATAAGTGAGGACATACTAAATGCTTCAGTTCTGCTCTTCAGGAATCTAGAATCTTCCAAATAAATTTACCAACCAGAATTTATCAGTTTTCTATTGTGCCGGTGTTTTATGAAGAAGAAGATAGTCAGGGTCATGCTGCATTTCAACTGCTAATGTTAAACTAATATGCAGAAGGTTACATCTAATTTTCCCCCACTCCATTTTTATGGCTTTTCAGTGCCACTTCACAGTGGAACTATTCACACTTTTTCATTGATTTGTTAATAAAACGTTAAACAACATGAAAAGATATAAGGATAAAGAAAGGAGCAACCATCAATATATCATCATACTAAATTAAAATACTGCATGGCAAAACATAAAAGAGAAGTCTCATCCAGGCATCGGAAGTCCTCTGTTTGCTGAAGTAGTTATGACCATCATAAATATGATAAATAAAAAAGGGGCAGTATATTACAGGATGAGTTTAACTAGTTCAGGAGCTGTGCAGGCTGAAGGTGAAGTAAGGAAATCTTTAAAGCGCAAGACTAGGAATCATCACAATCACAAGACCATTCCCATCCCAATCATTGATTCATGATGTCATCTTGACCAAACCACTTAACCTCATTGTGTCTCACTTATGCAAAATGAGGGTAAAACACTTAATCTATGTAAAGAGTTGGCTGTTTGCCATCCTCCCCCATACGCAAAATACGCAGCCGCTTAGGGCACCAGGAAATTTGGGACACGCTGCTCCAGCCCCTGCTCTGCCCCAGCCCTGCCCCCACTCCACCCCTTTCCCAAAGCCTCTGCCCCACCCCACCCCCGCCCGCACTCCACGCCTTCCCCTGAGGGCTGCAGCAGGGGTCGGGCACCCTGCACTCACCGGGCGGCAGGAAGTGGAGTGACCCGGCCCCAGCCCGCTCCGCCGGCTCGTGCTGGGGGGCCATTCCCCCCGCTCCCCCCCCACACCGCGGAGGCTTGGGGCCACACACCCCGCCCTGTAGGGGGGGCTGAGTAGGGCACCAAATTGCTAGGGACGGCCCTGCCTATTGGCTTCTGTGATCCGCACTACCTCCAGCTCTCCTCTCTCTTTGCTCTTTTGGCTTCTTGTCTTATGTCTGCCCATCCAGTCCCCTCCTCCCCAAACTCTCTCTCTGTCACTGTCTGCCTTTCAAAGGCTTAAACAACCTAGCTGAGATACCACCTTTCACAGACTCTCTTGATTGGCTTTACTGAGAGTCAGGCAACCCTCTTGTGAACATTCCCTAACCCCCAGTAAGCACCCTCACCCCTTTATCAAGAACTATGAATTATGGACAGCAGCCCAGACCTTCTAGGACAGTTCCATTGACATATCTTATGTGAGATGGAGATGATACTTTATCCCAAACAACAGTCAGTCTGTTCTATACTCCTAAGGTCATGACACTGACTCGGTATCATACTCAGTGTGATAGGACAAGTAACTTATTACACTTGGATTACAAAGAAAGACCCTTTCGGCAAGGCGGAACATAAGATGTGCTTTAGGAGGAAGGGAGAGAACCTTTGAGAGACAAGGGGTAACATTTTTAATGACTTAGGCTCCTAAATCCTGTTTTCTAAAGTGACAGGCATTTAGGAGCCTAAGCCTCATTGCAAGTCACTAAGGCCAGATTTTTAAAGGTATTTAGGCACCTAAAGTTGTAGATAGGCACTTTGAGAATCCCACTAGGTACCAATGGGAATTAAGCACCTCAGCACTTTTGAAAATCCCACTAGATTGGTCAGAAAAATAGTAAGCATTTAATGGGATTTTTTCCAAAGAAAATAGTGTTTTTGAAATTTCCACCAAATGTTTCAATTATCAAAAATGCAATCAGTTTTACTGCAAGTCAAAAACATCAAAGTGCTGACAATAATGTAATCAAAAGGTGTTTCGTTTTTTGGGGGGGGGTCCCCTGTCAAAACTCAAATTTTAACTGCTATAAATTTGACATTTTGAAATATTTGACGAGCCCCACTTTAAACAGCAGTTTCTAAAATGCACTCTAGTTTAAGGTTTATTGTATGAGGTATCTTTTATTAAGAGGAGACAAGAAATCTCTCCTTTCAAAGAGAAGCCTCTGGACAATATAATCCAAATTCAATTTTAATACAGGGGTTTAAGTGAGAATAATTATTTAACCTTTCGGTTAGGTGAATATATCTGCCCAATACACTTACATTTCAAAGTACAATTAGAATTTCCAGGTTCCAGTTGAACCTCAATAAAAAACCAAAGCAACCTTCCAAGAATCTGTGCTTACAAAAGGAAAAAAAGAAAACAAAATCATCAAAATTCAGAATTTTTGCTGGGCTCATTTTGTAAAAAAATAATTTCCTTAAATAAAAATCTAAGTGTCAAGAAAGAACCGCGAAGTATAATATTTAAATGCACAGGATGAAATATTACAAAACATGAACGTTACACTAATGTGTTTTATAATGATATAGTATATTACTGAAATCTAACAAAACCAATACTGACAGATTTATTTGCTTCATCCTATCAGTTTGAAAAGACACTTGTCCTACAGATAACAACACTTGCTTTTTCATCCACATAGGACTGAATTGGAGGGGAACTGTTTTGAGAATACTTTGGGCCAAACTATGCCATTGGGGTCCAATTGTAATGGGAAAATTGATATATTCATGCTGCATACACAGATTGCAGGCACAATGCCTTAGACTGAGCTCCAAGTGCATATGCTCTATCATGCTCCTTAAATCTGTAGGTGAAGCATGCGGTCCCCAAGCACCTGATAGCAGAGGCTGAAAGGAATGCATGGAGCCTAAGCCCAGAAGAATGCTGGCCACATCAGTTTAGGATATTGGAATGCCTCTGGCATGCTAACCAGCCATCAGTTGCACTCAAAGGGCAAAATCCTCATGGCCATAAAGTAGGTTTAACCCACACTGAGCTGCTTGAGGATTCTTCTCATGCAGAAGGAAGCTCTTGGTGGCATAGAACTAGCATAGCAGCCCTGTGCCAACTCTTTCCCTGTTCCCAGCATAATGAGCATGGTTGCAATTTGCTCCAGACTGTCAGAGTGGCTCCTTGTGGCCAGAGGCAGCTGGTATAACTAAGATGGCCCTAGGCCAGTCCAAAGGTCAGGGATTGAAGGAAGTGCACTAAAGGCCAAATTCTGACCAAACATACTTATACGGGTGTGCCAGACTTCTAATCAGAGTGTTGTGTGCTCAGATATCAAAGGGTAGAATTTGACCCTAAAAATTTATGCTTTGTGTTCTGTATATGTATTCACTCTACCATCCTCTACAATCCTTTTAACAGTTGCCCTATTGGTGGAATAATATACTGCCCAAAATTAAGCTTGTGTTCCTAAATTGGTTCACTGTTTTTACTGATGCAGCAAAGGACAATTAAGTCTGATTTATGAGACATTTTGCAATGGTAAGAATATGGAAACAAGCTAGGTTTGATTCTGTGTATCTCTTTTATTGAATAATGATATTGTTTTTACTCTTATAATTAATGGGACAAATTCTGCTGTCCATCAGTGTTGTTAACTGGTTTAAGTGGTTTGAGGTACAGCAGAACCCTGTTTATCTGATCTAATTGGGACCGGGGCCAGATCAGATAATCAAAAATTCAGATAATCCGGAGAATGGGAAAGTGTGAGGCCACAGCGCTGTCTAGCTGCCACAGGAGAGATCACCCGCTTCTGGACTTGTATGCGCTAGTTTTTCTGTTAATACAGAGAACTGCATAATGGAAGGTCGGATAAATGGGTTCTAGTGTACTTATTTCACAAGTGTTATGGGTGCTCAGAAACTCACAATAGAATTTCACCCATAAATTGTATATTCTCCTGCAGCCAATGGATCAAATTCTGTAGTTAAAGCTCAGGAAAGGTATAAATTAAGACCATGTGTGTAAGTCAAAGTCGAATAGCAATTGCAGCTGGTATTCTATAATGCAGAATGGATGAAGTAATGACCCAACCCAACGCATCTTTGCGCATACAAGTAGTCCCACTGAATTAAGGACTATTGACTCATTTGCTAATAGCTTGTCATAAGTCATTTCATTAACTTCATCTGGCACATTGTACAAAATTATACTACCACCAGCATCTGAAAAGAATGACAAACCTGTGCATATTAAAAGCCCATGCCAGTTACACTTTGTGTAATGCAGGTGAGCCAGACCATTATCTGTAATAACTAGGGCTGTCAATTAATCGCAGTTAACTCACGCGATTAACTCAAAAAATTAATCATGATTAATCTCAGTTTTAATCAAACTGTTAAAAAATAGAATACCAATTGAAATTTATTAAATATTTTGGATGTTTTTCTCCATTTTCATATATATTGTATTCTGTATTGTAACTGAAATAAAAAAGTGTACAAAAACAACACAATGTAAAACTTCAGAGCCTACAAGTCCACTCAGTCCTCCTCCTTTTTCAGCCAATCGCTAAGACAAACAAGTTTGTTTACATTTACAGGAGATAATGCTGCCCTCTTAGATTAGGGTTGGAAGAGACCTCAGGAGATAATCTAGTCCAACCCCCTGCTCAAAGCAGGACCAACTCCAACTAAATCATCCTAGCCAGGGTTTTGTCAAGCCAGCCTTTTAAAACCTCTAAGGAAGGAGATTCCACCACCTCCCTAGGTAACCCATTCCAGTGCTTCACCACCCTCCTAGGTAAATAGTTTTTCCTAATATCCAACCTAGACCTCCCCCACTGCAACTTGAGACCATTGCTTTTTGTTCTGTCATCTGCCACCACTGAGAACAGCCAAGCTCCATCCCTCTTTGGAACCCTCCTTCAGGTAGTTGAAGGCTGCTATCAAATCTCCCCTCACTCTTCTCCTCTGCAGACTAAATAAGCCCAGTTCCCTCAGCCTCTCCTCATAAATCATGTGCCCCAGATCCCTAATCATTTGTGTTGCCCTCCGCTGAACTCTTTCCAATTTGTCCACATCCTTTCTGTAGTTGGGGGCCCAAAACTGGATGCAATACTCCAGATGTGGCCTCACCAGTGCCTCTATCTGCTGGCAATGCTCCTACTTTTGTAGCCAGCATTGCAAGATATTTATGTGCCAGATATGCTAAACATTCGTTTGCCCCTTTGTGCTTTGACCACCATTCCAGAGGACATGCTTCCATGCTGATGACGCTTGTTAAAAAAATGATGTGTTAATTAAATTTGTGACTGAACTCCTTGAGAGACAGTGCCATGAGAACGCTTGTTCTCACTTCCAGGTGACATTGTAAACAAGAAGCGGGCAGCATCATCTCCTGCAGATATAAATAAACTTGTTTGTCTGAGCGATTGGTTGAACAAGAAGTAGGACTGAGAGGACTTGCAAGCTCTAAAATTTTACATTGTTTTGTTTTTGAATGCAGTTTATTTTGTACCTAATTCTACATTTGTAAGTTCAATTTTCATGATAAAGAGATTGCACTACAATACTTGTATTAGGTGAATTGCAAAATACTATTTCTTTTGTTTTTTTACATTGCAAATACTTGTAATAAAAAAATAAATATTAATTGAGCACTGTAACTTTGTATTCTGTGTTGTAATTGAAATCAATATATTTGAAAACGTAGAAAACATCCAAAAATATTTAAATAAATGGTATTCTATTATTAACAGGTGATTAATCAAAATTAATTTTTTTAATTGCTTGACAGCCCTAGTAGTAACTATTGGGCTACAAAATATTCATGGTCAATCACACATTTATTATCTCAAATCACATACCTAGTTCATTTTATAAGTGGGTGAATTGCCATAGGTGCTCAGTTTATCTACATCCTTGTTATGGCAGACTATTAAAAACATGAAATGAGTGTGTACAGTACATGTTTTTCTTTGAAGAAAATCAAATTGTTAGTTTACTAACTCATTCCAGATGACAAAAAATGCTCTATCCTTACAGAAAAATCTCTCCTGCACATCAGAAGTCATTGCAGCAAGATGTAGGGGGGAAAATGCAATATACATGAACTGGAGGACCTAAAGAGAAACAAACACACATTAAAAACAATACATTACCCTTTTATAGCACCTTCCAGATAAAGATCACAAAGAGCTTTACAAATATTAATTAATCACATTATCTTATGAGATAGGGAGGTATTTCTAGCCTCACTTAATAGATGGAGTAAACAAAGGTCCAGTAACATTAAGTAACTTGTCCAAGGTTACACAACAAATATGTTGCAGAACAAGGAATAGATCCCAGATCTCCAGTCTCCTACTTTTGTACTTTAACCACAGGACCATCCTTTCCAAAATGCAAAAATCTAGGCCTCTCAACCTAGGGTCTCTCTCGTGACAATTATTAGTAACCTCACTGAAGTTAATAGCATTAAACTGATATAAAACCAGGTTAAGTAAGACCGGACTCAGACACATTAGGAATGGTTGTCCTCTGCCTTGTAACTTAGCTATTTACACTGAGTTCAAGATGAGCACCTCTGAAAGAATCAGGCCCCTTATTTAAGATGTTAATTTGGATTTAGATCATTTATATTTCAAGAGTGAAATCCTGGCTCCATTGAAGTCAATGGCAAAATTCTCATTGCCCTCAGTGAGGTCCGGATTTCACCCCATGTATCAGAATCCCCATTTGTAATACTTATCTGCTTCACAGGGGCAGGATTAGAGGCCAAATGTATTAATTCTTTGCAAAATCCATTGATGGCCTTGAATGGAAAATGCCATGTAAATGCAAAGTATTAATATTATATTTTGTGTGTTATGGTCTCACTCTGGCAAGCTTTAGTTCCAGAGGCATTTGGACTTTTTAGAACAGCAAAAACAGATACTGAAGTGTTGATTTAATTCATGTATTTGTATGAGACAAGTTGTTTCCTTTATAAATTCATCTTCCTTAAACACAATTTAAGCCAAAAAAAGAATTTTGTTCCCAGCAAAGAACTGGCTTCTTCTTTCTAGCATATCCTTTAACTATATATACCCTGTTCCAGATGTTTATAAAATTCAAAAATTCACTTAAAAGCAAGCCAGAGTATCTTGGTTTAATTTATTCTTCACACAACTTTCAGTTGAATTCCCATTGTTGAATGGCAAAAGGTGCCATAAAATGTACTAGGTCTTTGATATATTCTTCACATTTATCAATGACTGAGTATGTTCAATAGGATTAAGCAGGCAGGTTTCTTTATCTAAACCAGTGAGATGAAAAAAAGGAAATTGAATCATAAATCATGATCAGATTTTTAAACTTCTCATTTGCATCACCTCCTTCAAGTGTATGAGCGCATACAAAACAGCAGCTATTGCAGTTTCATGGAGTGAACGCTTGTTCAATTTGTATTAACTTATACTGCTAGTAATACAACCACATGAATATCTTAATTTCTACGCAAAGTAGCAGCCCTGGGGACAGTGAATAAAAATAACTTGTGGTTACAAACGCCCATTTGATCCTGATTATTCTAATAGCCGCGTATCATGCGTCCATTTAAAAAGATTTAAGTTGCACTCTATCCACTGGTATGGTAATGATTTCTAACACTGGGGGCTTTAAAAAAGAGATTGTCTATGAGGGGAAGAAAATTCTCTCTCTGATATAACCTGGGGCCAGAGTTCTCACAGGAGAGGTCAGAGTCAAGATTTGCTCATTGAACACGGAAGATTCTCTTCTTTCATGTAGATAATCTAAAATGCCTTAATTAGTTTAGAGATGTTAAGTAAGTGGTTTCTTTTGTTTTGAATCCATTTTCACGCCTTTTATGATAAATCTTGCTTTAAGGTATTCTACTCTTCGGTGTTTCAGGCAGTTCATCCCCAGGAAGAAAAACAACTCTGGCAACTCTCAAGGAGGGTGCTAAAGGGCAAAATTGTTATGGGACCTAAACCACCTGCTCAGTCTCAGTCATAAGGCCTGGGCAATGTTTTCTGTAGGGCCAGTAGCACGTTAAGGGAGACAGCAGCAGGCCTAAGGAGGATAAGTGAGTGAAAGCCTGGCTAGGTGGTATCCACTAAATGGAATACAATTGTGGAGAGGAATTATTTAAGCTCAGTACCAATGTGGACAAAAGAACAAATGCATATAAACTGGCTATCAGGAAGTTTAGACTTGAAATTAGATGAAGGTTTCTAACCATCAGAGCAGTGAAGTTCTGGAATAGCCTTCCAAGGGAAGCAATGGGGGCAAAAGACCTATCTGGCTTCAAGATTAAACTCGATAAGTTTATGGAGGAGATTGTATGATGGGATAACATGATTTTGGCAATTAATTGATCTTTAAATATTCATCGTAAATAGGCCCAATGGCCTGTGATGGGATGTTAGATGGGGTGGGATCTGAGTTACTACAGAGAATTCTTTCCTGGGTATCTGGCTGGTGAATCTTGCCCATATGCTCAGGGTTCAGCTGATCACCATATCTGGGGTCAGGAAGGAATTTTCCTCCAGGGCAGATTGGCAGAGGCCCTGGGGGTTTTTGCCTTCCTCTGTAGCACGGG
Organism: Lepidochelys kempii; assembly: GCF_965140285.1. Taxonomy (NCBI): domain Eukaryota; kingdom Metazoa; phylum Chordata; order Testudines; family Cheloniidae; genus Lepidochelys; species Lepidochelys kempii. The sequence goes on from NC_136380.1 coordinate 185,363,879, forward strand.
GAATAGGTCACTTGCTGAAGGATTCTCTGCACCTTGAAGTCTTTAAACCATGATTTGAGGACTTCAATAGCTCAGACATAGGTGAGGAGTTTATCACAGGAGTGGGTGGGTGAGATTCTGCTGCCTGCATTGTGCAGGAGGTCAGACTAGATGATCATAATGGTCCCTTGTAACCTTAATATCTATGCATCTATGAATCTTCTTGGAAAATGTGAAACAGAGGGGAGTTCTCTCTCCTTGCTGGAAATCAAAAGGTTTATAAAACTGAATACTAAACTATATAATTATCCAACATAGGGTGACCAAATGTGCCGATTTTATAGGGACAGTCCTGATATTTGGGGCTTTGTCTTATATAGATGCCAATTACCCCCCAGTCCCTGTCCCAATTTTTCACGCTTGCTATCTGGTCACCCTAATCCAATATGAAATCAAGCAAAGGAAAAATGGCATGTAATGATAGATAAAGGATGCTTCAGACTTATGCAATAAAGTCCCAGATCTGTGAACACATATATTTGCTTTACTTTGCATGTGCATAAATGTTTGCAGTATTGGGGCTTATATATGCTGCATACATTAGGCACCAATGTGTGGGAAACTCATATGTACATACACAGCCTTATTTAAAAACAAAACATTTTAAAAATTGTGGCCGGGAGCGTAACATTTGTTTACCCATGCAACAAAAACAACCCTGGTGAAACACAAGAGTCAAGAAGAGGGGAGGAGAACAGCTGCCAGAGCAGCAAACCATGTCCTTGGTTCCAAATGAGAGAGTTTTTATTGTGTTTGTTTGTTTTGGCAGTTTCTGGTATGAAAAATATATTGCAGCATCAAGAAAGAAGAAAGGAAAACGATTCATTTTACCTAGATAACTCAGCTGAAGAGGCAGACAGGTCCCAAAGCAGGAAGGTACTGTAATATACAACAGTGAGTAGGCAGGACAGACTTTATACCATATTATATATTCAAAACCAGACTGCTTTACCAGTGAAGAAAACAAGAATTAAAGGTTGAATTCAAATTGCAAATTAGTTGAACTTCTGTTCTTAGATTTCCTCCTCATTAAACAAACTATAGACCTAGTGGTCCAAATTTAGCCCGGGTGCAAGCAGCACGAAGCAATGGAACCGCACCTACCTACACCAGGGCACAATTCCGCTCAACCTCAACTTTCTGTTACATTCTGCCTGCAACCCACCCTCACCCCCGCTTCATCCATAGACAGTGTAGAAGCAACCAAAAAATTGTTCATATTATTTACAAAATAATTATGAGCCTCTGTCTCATCACGGCTCAGTGATAAAGTATATTGAATGAAAAACAAAATTAATTTTAGCTCTTGTGTTAGCACACACTCTCTGTCATTATATCCAGTGATTGCTGGCCCTGAATGGGAGAAAGGTTTCCATGACTTTCTCCCATCTCCACTTTTCATTGAACCACATATGAAAACGCAGCTTTGTACTGTTTTCCAGCATAGTTCCAGCTAAAACATTTGCATGCAAGAGTTGGGCTGGACAGTGAGGAAAGGGACCAACTTTCTTAAAAACTCTTTCAGAAAACAACATAGTTTTGTCTTTTCTATATTGACCAGTGAAACAGGCATGGGACTGGTTTAGGACCTGATTCTGCAACCCTTCCTCATGTTGAGTAGCAATTATTCATACAGGTGACCCCATTTAGTTCAAAGTTAGTAGGACTCATGAGAGCCAGTATAACACAACCTGAGGAAGAGTTTCAGAGTCAGGCCTTTAGTTGGAACTCTCTTTTAAACTCTTTAGTTGTCCATCTGAAACCAAAAGGAAACATCTCCTTCCTCCCCTCAACAACCTACGCTTATCTGGAGGAACTACACATTTGTAAAGTCTGGATTGATAGTAATTTATTGACCCTGGATCTGCTATCCATTTATTCGGTCTCCTACAAGAAATAATCCCTTTTTTGATTCAAGTGTTCAAAGCCAGAACCTCATTTAGGAGGATATTCTGACATACATATGTCTAAATTTAAGTGGATGTTCCCGCTCCACAGAGCCTTGATTTTGACTTCCGGTCACAAAACAGGTTATTTAGCAATTCCCTAATTTGAGTTTATTCCCAAGTATGGGACAGTCTATCAGTTGAAAAATGACCCTATGTTTGAGTAGTGGCAGTTCTTTGAATCCCTTCTCCCAGTTGTCCCAGAGCCAAATCTTCTGAATTATTCTGCCTTGCAAATAGAGAAGGACTCTGAGTTCTGCTGTGTAGTGATTCTCAGATAACACAAATGGAGCTTTAAAATAGTCCAGGGCACCAAGATAGGAGAGCCATCATCCCACAGTATCTATAATCACTCTAACACAAGGAAATAGATAAAAAGTCATTTAGGAGAGGCTCTCTGCCAACTCATTCATGTTACATCACTACACCAAAACCAGACATGTCTAGTTCAGCTTCTGCTAAGAAATGTCACCTATATCTGAAGCAAAATGTGTTAATACAGTTTTACTACTTACATACCTCTGAGAGCAAAAGGCAACAATGTATAACTATGCTCAGAAGTACACTTACAGTGAGGAAATAACCCTAGCACTTCAAGGGTGGGTGATGGCGAGAACAGCTGGCTCATGTTCAGTTCCTGTAACATTTCTGCATATGACACGTCCTCATTCAGCCATTCTGAACCAGGCCATTTCTCTCAGCACACTCTTCAAGCACATCTGGAACTTGCCAAAAAATCCTTCTTAAGAGAAATATGAGGAGTTTTTTTGAAAAATAACATGGCAAGCACTGTGCAGAAAATCAAAATTATAATGCCATATCACTTTTTATTGAACTGGAAGTCACTGGAAAGAACTCTTGAGGAGAGTAGCTGTAAACAATTAAAGGAGGATTCTCAGATGTTTGTCAGTCTTAATTTCTGGAACATGTACTGTATATATATATAAAGTTTGCATATATTAAGAGAAATCTTACAGCTGATATATTGAGCAAAACCAGCCTTCACATAGACTTCAGTTGGATTTCCACTAGTGTATGGGAATTGTTCCCACATACCTCATTGAAGTATCTCACCAATTCCATCCAGGAGTCTTGCACTGGAGAACATTTTTCACAAATCACAAGGCACTTGAGTACATTCACTGGTAGAAAATGGAGACACATGAAATGCGAGTCATTAGACTGAGTAAATAAACAAGAAAAAAAGCTGATCTATTCAAAATGGTGATCACCACCTAGGACCCCTTCTCATCTGTGGAAATACAATTCTCTGCCAGGGCGAGCGGCCTGCCAACCTGAAGAAGAACCCAGGGGATCTGGTCCCTCAGCCCATGAATCCTCCATGACCTACGTGGCTCTTCAAGATGCAAGAAATATCTATGCAGATGCATGGACAGAAATCACACTAGAGAATGGTTCTCTTCAAAACATAATTTCCTGTTACTTTGTTAATAAGTATTCTTGGTATAACAAGAGGTGCATATCTGTATAGGGTATGTTAGTGATACACTAGTAGTGTATCTTTAAAGGAGGGTCAGTTTAAATACAAAGTGGATGTTGGACCACATTCTGTTCACTTCACTCATGTGATTAGCTCACAGAAGGCAACAGGGCTGCTCCCATGAGAAGTGTCAGGTAGAAGCTGGATCATAACAGATACCCATATTGTCTGACCAGAATTAAGTTTGGAGCTTGTGCCTGCTCTCCAAAAAAGCATGTATCTTACAATTTAACATCTTTTCCATATGGCCATTCAAAGCTGTTTACGGAGTCTTTTGGGCTCCAATGTAATCTAATTTCCCTTTAAAAGTCAAGGTTAATTTTATTTGACTGTCTCTAATTTTTAAAGCAAATAAGGCCTTACGAGACTCAATTACCACTAACCTGATTTATAAACCAGTCAAATTTACCAGACACTTCTTCTCCCTCCCATCCCTCAATCATATTTGTTTGTTTGAGATTTTTTTGTGCAGCTGGCAGCAATCTGTGGAATAATAACCACCGTCACTAAGATAAGAGTAATTTTTCCCCTTCAACATCTAATCATTTTAAAGGCAGCCGCTAGTTTAAGCATTCCTTGCTAATGGAGGTGGCATCTTTACACAATGTGCCCACTTATATTGGATCACGATCACATAAAAATTGAGAGGAGCAGCAAACCTAATAAATTCACTCCTTTCCTGTAAAAAAAACACATGTAAAAATGCTACTTTCTCTTTTATGGATCCAGTTGTTGGAAGAACACTAAAAGGTAACTTTAACTGCAAAGCTGAATAGCCTTTGGCTCTTTTGTTTGATTTTTATTTCTGAATCTCCAATATAGAAGGGCTGTGGTTAAATTTGAAGTCCAGCTTCATCTTGCTGTTTAATTGTCAAGCAAATAGTAAGAGGGTTTGAAACAGGAACACATCAGGGATAAGGTTACACTACTGAAACTGTGTTTTGTATAAAAATCCTGCATACATAATATTAAGACAATGGCAATTATTCCTCTAAGCCTTCTTACAAATGGTAAGAACATTGAGAACTATAAACTTGAACTTTACAGCAGCACTTCCATAATACACAAAACCTCCTTTATCAACATATGGATAATTTAATCAAACCAAAAGACTTCAACTGATTAAGAAAAAAGTCAAAGCGAAGACAGAAGTGTTGTAAACATTGTGATCATCAGTTTCTGAGATGGAGAAATCAAAGATAAATTGAGAAGTAAGAATTCCTGATAAATCAGAGAGGGGTTTTGTCAGACGTCATTGCTAAGAGTTTGTATAAAATGCTGGGTAAGGAGAGTCAAAGGGATCTCCACTTTTCCAGATGTCCAGGGTCATTTGGCTGCATCAGTTCATCCCAGCAGAATTCTGGTATTTTGTACGTACATACTCATTCATGTGTTAACCTGAAAATTAGCAACTGATTTACAACACTAACACTTGTTTCGTTTGAGAGTACCACTGGCAGAACAGTACATCCCACTGCTCTCTGTTTCTACAGAATGTGTTAATATTGTAGCCAAATATCTTCTAAGTCAAGCATTAAGTGACTGCATATAATTAACACAGGATGCTAAATTCTCAAATCAATGGAAGCTTTTTCTGAAGGTCTGAAAAAGGGCTGCAGGATTTGCTCCAGTGTTCAAAATAAAACTAATTATTACTCATAATATAACCAGCATAAAACTATCTGAAAATGTAGACAGATTTTTATAGTTTTTCCTGTGACATCTGGCTACAGCAAATGTGTCTTCTTTCACTCTTGATAACAGAGCTCTAACGATGCTACTTAAATTTGGGGATTTCTTGGCTGTTTTCTAACTCCCTCTTTTTCATTCCTTCCCCTGGCTGTTAATTAGATTTAGTTACTGTGCTCAGGTCCCAGCTGACTAGCAACTTCATTTGTTTATTTTCCTGGGATTTTTGACTTGGCACATGTGGCAGTTTAAGCCTTCTCTTTAAACATCCACTTGATAGAAGCAATTTGATAATTCTCTTTCCCCAGGAGAGAATATCTGGAGCTATCAATCTCTTTCTGTTGAACTCATCATTCTGACTCTTGCCCACCTACTTCCAGCCCCTTACTGAATTCATTGCAGCACAAATTCCACATCCACAATGAAAGCGAATGAAAAGGCTCCATTGCCTTCGTGGTAAATCAAACCCCGCTTGACATTGAGTGGGGTCTGAGAAATGGCACACAAACCATGACTAAAGCTAAGATTTTGTCGTCATAATTTAATTAAAAGTCATGGACAGGTCATGGGCAATAAAGAAAAATTCACAGAAGCCTGTGACCTATCCGTGACTTTTACTAAAAATATGCATGACAAAATGGGGAGCTGCCGGGTCCCCACACCATAGGGGGTGTCCCCTACTGCCCGCTCAGAGCTCCAGGGTCTCCTCTCTGGCTGTGGCAGCTCAGAGCTCCAGGGTCCCACCACCACCCACAGCAGCTTGGAGCTCAGGGGCCCCTGCCGTCTGTGTCAGCAGGAGTGCCCCTCAGTTCCCAGCTGCCAAAGATGGCGGGGGGACCCTGCAATTCCCAGGCGCTGTGGGCTGAAATCATGGAGGTCTATGGAAGTCACAGATTCCATGACTTCTGTGACCTCCATGACAAAATTGTAGCCTTAACCATGACACACATTGTTGAGGACTGCAAAATGACAACTTCCTGGAGGTTTTCATACCTTGAACATTGTTAATAAGAATGCTGTGGCTTGGCTCGACAGGATTGCATCTGCCAAAAACACAAACAACTGAATTTACTCCTTGTCCAATTAAAAAATGTTGTTAACCTGACATGACATACAGTGTTCAGGGCCTCAACAGCACTATTAAGTAAATTCTCTCCCGCTTTCTGAGTTAAAGCATAAGGTTCAACTCTGGAACTACAGCTCTAAAAAATGCTTTCATGGCTCGTCAAGTTCTTGAACCTACAGATCTCCTATACAGTTTCACAAAATTGTCAACACATCCCTGCTACCCTTTAGTCTCTGCTAGTACAGAGGCTCTGTCAGGGCTTTGTTTGACAGCTGAAAAGGGACCTGCTTGTTATCTTTTGACCAGTCTAAAAAAAGGCTTCCCTTCAGCCTAAGGGAAGATTAAACCTTTTGTAGAAAGGTCCTGGGTTATCTTTTCCCCATGTGGAGGGAAAAGGAGGTTTCATTCCTGCTCTTCAGTGAAATCTTATGCATCTTAAAAGGCAAAAAATAATCCTTCGGGAAGCACCAAAGATTTAGCAATAAAGGTCAATCTGGAGAAGATACTTCTGCAGTAAGTACAGGACAGGGTTGAATGTCCCTCACTGTTTACTACACCCTCCTCTCCTTCCCCCCTCCATACAAAAGCTTTGTGTATGTACATGCACTAACATTATTTACTTCTATTTTATTTTAACATTTTGGGATTCACCTTTAAGCCAATTTTTAAAAAAATTAACTTTCCTGTTGCTGGTTTTGCTCTCCCTTCCTTCCATTTTCCAGTCTTTCAACCCATGTTCTGTTCTTCTGTTGTACTTTTAGTGTCTCTTCCCATGTCCTTCAATGTCTGCCTCTGTCTTTTCTCTTTCCTTTCCTTTCCTTTGACCTTCACGTATCGTGTTCTCTCTGCTTCTTCCTTTCCTTGCATTGTTTTTTCTCCCTCCACCCCTTCTCTCCCAAGGCCTTTCAATCCCCATATTTCTGTCTCATTAATCAACAATCTTCTTCCTGTCTTCTGTTCTTCCCCCTTATTTTCTCACTCATCATCCCATCCAAATCCATATTCTTCTTCACGCAAGATATATTAAAATTAGAAAAAGTGCAGAGAAGGACAACAAAAATTATTAGGGTATGGAGCAGCTTTGATATAAGGAGAGATTAAAAAAACTGGGCCTGTTCAGGTTAGAGAAGAAATGACTATGGAGAAATAAGATAGAGGTCTGTAAAATCATGAATGGTGTGGAGAAAGTGAGTAGGGAATTGTTATTTATCCCTTCACAATAACACAAAAGCTAGGGGTCTAGGCAGCAGGGTTAAAACAAACATAAAGACATGTTTCTTCACACAATGCACACTGTAGAACTTGTTGCCATGGATGTTGTGAAGGCCAAAAGTATAACTGGGTTCAAAAAAACACAACTATAAAAAGTTAATGGAGGATAGGTCCATCAATGGCTATTAGCCAGGATGGTCAGGGACGCAACCCCATGCTCCGGGTGTTCCTAAACCTCTAACTGCCATAAGCATCTGACACTGGCCATGGTCAGAGACAGGATACTGGGCTAGATGGACATTTGGCCTGACCCAGTATGGCCATTCTTAAGCCCCTCAGTACTGCTTCATTTCTTTGCTCCCCGGAACCACTGCTGTTCGTCTCTCCTTTTTCCCCTCTCTCTTCCTTTTGCCTCCCTGTTTCCCACAAAACAAGCAGCAGCCCTTGGCTCCACTCAGGAGCAGCCCATAAATACAGCTGCCAATTCCTTCTGTCGTGGGAAGCAAGGACAGCCCCCAGCTTCAACCCCTTCTGCCCCTCTGGAAGGAAACCAGTGAGGAATGAAGAGGCTGGCCTAGCTCCCTACAGAGCACAGTTCTGGCAGTTACTTTTACACCTTACCCAAACTGCACTAGATGGAACTAGAAAGCATTGTCTATGCTGCGTCAGGCCTGAGAGTTTAACTGGGTCTGGAAGAATAATAATGGGACTGAGGGTGCAATCCTGAACCCAACCTGCATTTAAAAACTGCCTTCTTGCTCTGTCTGTATTGGTGTCCCAATTTTTGTCACAACATAACACTCCTAATAAGTCATAAAACCACTGAAATTAGAGATCGAGAAGATGTACCACGTTACCGTTCCTCTTGCTACAAACAGGAATGATCCCTAGAGTCAAATTTTGATTGCTTTGTGGAGCATCGTGAACTTGCATGAAGAAATTTGAGAAGATTTTCATTTTTGATTTTGTCTGATGACACTAAATAGTATCTGTCACATACAACACTTAGCTTCTAATGAAACCAGGATAGGACCCTAAATTAAGATTTTAAAATTGATAGTGTCGGGGGTACACGCAGATCATGCAGAATAAATGCTGACAAATTACAGGACAAGAAAATGGATAAAATCACTTGTCTCTCAACTCTACTGTCATCGATGCTATCATCAGAATGAAACCTGAATGAAATGTTAAACTAAGCAAATGGTCAAGATGATCTCACAACTAAGCATTTGTCCTTAAAACTGAATTAGACAGCACTTTTGCTGTAATGCAGTTAAATGAAAACTGTGTAAAAACTACTTTTTCAATAACAATGAGTGTCAGAAACCAGTAAAATCAAAGACTTTGAGGTGAGGGTGCTCAACCATTCACTCAGGTTGTTATTGCGCTGGGCATGGGGCCTACTCCTAGTATGGCAACTAGAACTGATAAAAAAATAAAATATTTTTTCAGTGAAAAGCAGAGAGAAACTTTTCTCTTCCTTTCCCCCTCCCCCATTTTTCAATCTGCTATAGTATCAATATTCTAGGTGGAGACATACTTTGGAGTTCCTCTGATTTGTCCCAAACCTGAGATTCCCAAACCTGAGCCTTCTTTTGTAGGTGACAAATCTAAGGAATTGTCACAGATTGAAGTGTCACTAGAGGAGGTTTTGGAATTAACTGAGAAACTTAACAGTAACAAGTCACCAGGACCAGATGGCATTCACCCAAGAGTTCTGAAAGAATTCAAATGTGAAATTGCGGAACTATTAACTATGGTTTGTAACCTGTCCTTTAAATCAGCTACTGTACCCAATGACTGGAAGATAGCTAATGTAACGCCAATATTTAAGAAGGGCTCTAGAGGTGATCCTGGCAATTACAGACCAGTAAGTCTAACGTCAGTACCGGGCAAAGTAGTTGAAACAATAGTAAAGAATAAAATTGTCATAGAATATCAGGGTTGGAAGGGACCTCAGGAGCTCATCTAGTCCAACCCCCTGCTCAAAGCAGGACCAATCCCCAACTAAATCACCCCAGCCAGGGCTTTGTCAAGCCTGACCTTAAAAACTTCGAAGGAAGGAGATTCCACCACCTCCCTAGGTAATGCATTCCGGTGTTTCACCACCCTCCTAGTGAAAAAGTTTTGCCTAATATCCAACCTAAACCTCCCCCACTGCAACTTGAGACCATTACTCCTCGTTCTGTCATCTGCTACCACTGAGAACAGTCTAGATCCATCCTCTTTGGAACCCCCTTTCAGGTAGTTGAAAGCAGCTATCAAATCCCCCCTCATTCTTCTCTTCCACAGACTAAACAATCCCAGTTCCTTCAGCCTCTCCTCATAAGTCATGTGTTCCAGTCCCCTAATCATTTGTGTTGCCCTCCGCTGGACGCTTTCCAATTTTTCCACATCCTTCTTGTAGTGTGTGGCCCAAAACTGGACACAGTACTCCAGATGAGGCCTCACCAATGTTGAATAGAGGGGAACGATCACATCCCTCGATCTGCTGGCAATGCCCCTACTTATACATCCCAAAATGACATTTTTCTTCTTGGCAACAACTGCACACTTGTCTCATATCCAGCTTCTCATCCACTGTAACCTCTAGGTCCTTTTCTACAGAACTGCTGCCTAGCCATTTGGTCCCTAGTCTGTAGCGGTGCATGGGATTCTTCCGTCCTAAGTGCAGGACTCTGCACTTGTCCTTGTTGAACCTCATCAGATTTTTTTGGGCCCAATCCTCTAATTTGTCTAGGTCCCTCTGTATCCTATCCCTACCTTCCAGCGTATCTACCTCTCCTCCCAGTTTAGTGTCATCTGCAAACTTGCTGAGGGTGCAATCCACACCATCCTCCAGATCATTAATGAAGATATTGAACAAAACCAGCCCCAGGACCAACCCTTGGGGCACTCCACTTGATACCGGCTGCCAACTAGACATTGAGTCATTGATCACTATCGGTTGAGCCTGACACTCTAGCCAGCTTTCTATCCACCTTATTGTCCATTCATCCAGCCCATACTTCTTTAACTTGCTGGCAAGAATACTGTGGGAGACCGTGTCAAAAGCTTTGCTAAAGTCAAGGAACAACATGTCCACTGCTTTCCCCTCAGCCACAGAGCCAGTTATCTAGTCATAGAAGGCATTAGATTTGTCAGGCATGACTTGCCCTTAGTGAATCCATGCTGACTGTTCCTGATCACTTTCCTCTCCTCGAAGTGCTTCAGAATTGATTCCTTGAGGACCTGCTCCATGATTTTTCCAGGGACTGAGGTGAGGCTGACTGGCCTGTAGTTCCCTGGATCCTCCTTCTTCCCTTTTTTAAAGATGGTCACTACATTAGCCTTTTTCCAGTCATCCGGGACCTCCCCCCGATTGTCATGAGTTTTCAAAGATAATGGCTAATGGCTCTGCAATCACATCTGCCTACTCCTTTAGCACTCTCGGATGCAGCGCATCCAGCCCCATGGACTTGTGCTCATCCAGCTTTTCTAAATAGTCCCAAACCACTTCTTTCTCCACAGAGGGCTGGTCACTTCCTCCCCATGCTGTGCTGCCCAGTGCAGTAGTCTGGGAGCTGACCTTGTTCGTGAAGACAGAGGCAAAATAAGCATTGAGTACATTAGGTTTTTCCACATTCTCTGCACTAGTTTTACTCCCTCATTCAGTAAGGGGCCCACACTTTCCTTGACTTTCTTCTTGTTGCTAACATACCTGAAGAAACCCTTCTTGCTACTCTTAACATCTCTTGCTAGCTGCAACTCCAGGTGTGATTTGGCCTTCCTGATTTCACTGCATGCCCGAGCAATATTTTTATATTCTTACCTGGTCATTTGTCCAGTCTTCCACTTCTTGTAAGCTTCTTTTTTGTGGTTAAGATCAGCAAGGATTTCACTGTTAAGCCAAGCTGGTCGCCTGCCATATTTACTGTTCTTTCTACACATCGGGATGGTTTGTCCCTGTAACCTCAATAAGGATTCTTTAAAATACAGGCAGCTCTCCTGGACTCCTCTCCCCCTCATGTTATTCTCCCAAGGGATCCTGCCCATCAGTTCCCTTAGGGTGTCAAAGTCTGCTTTCCTGAAGTCCAGGGTCTGTATTCTGCTGCTCTCCTTTCTTCCTTGTGTCAGGATCCTGAACTCGACCATCTCATGGTCACTGCCTCCCAGGTTCCCATCCACTTTTGCTTCCCCTACTAATTCTTCCCGGTTTGTGAGCAGCAGGTCAAGAAGAGCTCTGCCCCTAGTTGGTTCTTCCAGCACTTGCACCAGGAAATTGTCCCCTACACTTTCCAAAAACTTCCTGGATTGTCTGTGCACCGCTGTATTGCTCTCCCAGCGGATATCAGGGTGATCAAAGTCTCCCATGAGAACCACGGCCTGCAATCTAGTAACTTCCATTAGTTGCCAGAAGAAAGCCTCGTCCACCTCATCCCCCTGGTCCGGTGGCCTAGAACAGATGCCCACCACGACATCACCCTTGTTGTTCACACTTTTAAACTTAATCCAGAGACTCTCAGGTTTTTCTGCAGTTTCATACAGTCAGTTTCATATGGTCAGACACATAGAAGACCATAAATGGTTGTGCAAAAGTCAACATCTTTTCTGTAAAGGGAGATCGTGTCTTACTAATCTATTAGAGCTCTTTGAGGGGGTCAACAAACGTGTGGACAAGGGGGATCCAGTGAACATAGTGTACTTAGATTTCCAGAAAGCCATTGACAAGGTCCCTCACCAAAGGCTCTTATGTAAATTAAGTTGTCATGAGATAAGAGGGAAGATTCTTTCATGGATTGAAAACTGGTTAAAAGACAAGAAACAAAGGGTAGGAATAAATGGTAAATTTTCAGAATGGAGAGGGGTAACTAGTGGTGTTTCCCAAGGGTCAGTCCTAGGACCAATCCTATTCAATTTATTCATAAATGATCTGGAGAAAGGGATAAACAGTGAGGTGGCAAAGTTTGCAGATGATACTAAACTGGTCAAGATAGTTAAGACCAAAGCAGACTGTGAAGAACTTCAAAAAGATCTCACAAAACTAAGTGATTGGGCAACAAAATGGCAAATGAAATTTAATGTGGATAAATGTAAAGTAATGCACATTGGAAAAAATAATCCCAAGTATACATACAATATGATGGGGGCTAATTTAGCTATAACTAATAAGGAGAAAGATCTTGGAGTCATCGTGGATAGTTCTCTGAAGACGTCCATGCAGTGTCCAGCAGCAGTCAAAAAAGCAAATGGGATGTTAGGAATCATTAAAAAGGGGATAGAGAATAAGATGGAGAATATCTTACTGCCCTTATATAAATCCATGGTACGCCCACGTCTTGAATACTGTGTTCCGATGTGGTCCCCTCATCTCAAAAAAGATATACTGGCATTAGAAAAGGTTCAGAAAAGGGCAACTAAAATGATTAGGGGTTTGGAACGGGTCCCATATGAGGGGAGATTAAAGAGGCTAGGACTTTTCAGCTTGCAAAAGAGGAGACTAAGGGGGGATATGATAAAGTTATATAAAATCATGAGCGGTGTGGAGAAAGTGAATAAGGAAAAGTTATTTACTTGTTCCCATAATATAAGAACTAGGGGCCACCAAATGCAATTAATGGGTAGCAGGTTTAAAACAAATAAAAGGAAGTTCTTCTTCACTCAGCACACAGTCAACCTGTGGAACTCCTTGCCTGAGGAAGTTGTGAAGGACTATAACGGGGTTTAAAAGAGAACTGGATAAATTCATGAAGGTTAAGTCCATTAATGGCTATCAGCCAGGATAGGTAAGGAACGGTGTCCCCAGCCTTTGTTTGTCAAAGGGTGGAGATGGATGGCAGGAGAGAGATCACTAGCTCATTACCTGTTAAGTTCACTCCTTCTGGGGCACTTAGCATTGGCCACTGTTGGTAGGCAGGATACTGTGCTGAATGGACCTTTGTTCTGACCCAGTATAGCCATTCTTATGTTCTTATGTCCCTGTACTTTTCCTCTCACAAATCTATATAGCACAGCAAACCACATGGTCCTATTACTTCTCCCTCCAAAAGAATGTAATTGTTTCTGCTCAGTTGTCTTAAGTAAGCTCCTAAATTGCAATGTCCAATATTAGTGTGTGTGTATATACCACTGCTGTTCCAAAGCATGTTTACCAAGGAGTGCTGCTATGCTGCTGGCAACCACAAGGTTGTCAAAAGTTTCAGTGGTGTGATGAGAATATTAATGATGACATAAACTGAATATCAAGACAGACCAACTGAAGAACCTAATTAGAGATTGATTCAGTGGCATTCAATCTGTGAGGAGGCTACATCCCTTGGGATTTGCCCTGATGACACGACTGCCAGCTATTAGACATAATTATGGTTGCAATTTAGTCACAGAGGTCAGGGAAGTCATGGAATCCATGACTTCCAAAAGACCTCTGTGACTTCAGCCAGCGCTGGCTGGGAGCTGCAGGGTGCCCTGCTGCTGGCAGAGGCAGGGACCTGGGGGCACCTCCACTGCCCCAGGTCGTGGGAGCCCCCTGCAGCTCCCAGCTCCCTGTGGGCGGCAGGCAGACCACCACTCCCAGCCACCACGAGAGGCAGAGGGACCCCCGAATCTCAGAGCTGCCAGTGGAGAAGGACCCTGGAGGTCTGAGCCTCCACGAGTGGTGGAGGCCCCAGGAGCTCCCAGCCCGGGTGTAGTTGCCCAGCTCCTCATTTTGTCATGGATATTTTTAGTAAAAGGGACAGGTCGTGGGCTTCCATGAAATATTCCATTATTGGCCATGACGTGTCCTTGACTTTTACTAAAAATATCCGTGACAAAGTCTTAGCCATAAACATAATGACAAAAAAATATATTTGAGGAGTTTAAGATGTTTGTTGTATTTTGTTTTTAGAATTGCAAGAGAGTTTGAGAAGCTAAATAAATGGCAATCTACATATATGTCAGATTAGCTCTAATATTGCTAGAGCTGAAAAAGAACCTCTCTTCCTTTAGTTCACAAGGCAGGGCCCCATACCTTTGGAGCAGAAGGACCTTTTCTACGTGAGCTGAAAGAAAACCTTCATTACTTGTACCTTGTACTACAGTATAACATTCATTTGAGCAGAGCTGGACCAAGTAGATGGCTGGGCAGGCATATGCAATACCCTCTCTATTACACACTTTTGTACTCAAAAATGCCCCAGCCCTCTTTGCAGACTGGGTGTAGTAGTGCTCTGGAGAAGATGCTACAGTAGAAGAATGCTGGCCTGCAGCCAAAATCCAAAGGAGACTGCTGCACTTGACTGCTTTCCCCCCATGTGGTGTGGGGACCATATTGACAGGCTCTTCACTATTTCCTCTAAAAGGAGATACCTGTTTCATTTCCTCAGAGGCTGAAGCATACTCACATCCCTCAGTCTTTTAATCTGATGAGTAACATTGCAGGGGGTTGTGCCTAAAGTTGGTCAAAAAAATTCGTTCATTTCCCCCTCCCTTTAAAAATAACTGACCCTCAAAACTTCTGTGAAAAGTCAAATAGCTCATTATCTTATAATAGCTCTATAAGATTTATTTTTGCCAGAAGCTTGGCATAAAACACAAGGACTTGATACCAGAAAGTTTTTTATTATTTATACCCTTCACAAAACAAAAATCAGTCATTTTCATGTTATAGAATATAAAATGGGTAGATATTGACTTGTCTGCTTTTGTTCAATAAAATCATTAAACAGGTCTTATTTCAATTGTGTAATTTAGTAACCGACTAGTACATAAATACAATCATAGTATTTAAGAGAAAAAAACAAAAAATGGATGCGATATAAAATTAAGTTGAAAGTATACCAAATGCCTTCCTAGTCCTAAGAATTGTAAAGTTCACCTCTTCCTCCCTAAGTTGATTTGTAGTGCACCTTCTGATCAATGCCCCCTGGGTTAGCCATCCTTCTAAGGAGAATCACAAGCCTTGACTTTTTGCTCCTGGTCTTG
The DNA here is from genome assembly GCF_965140285.1 of Lepidochelys kempii. NCBI lineage: Eukaryota > Metazoa > Chordata > Testudines > Cheloniidae > Lepidochelys > Lepidochelys kempii. The sequence continues at coordinate 185,379,276 of NC_136380.1, forward strand.
AATGATAATAATATATCCCTGGTTTGATCCTTCCACCTAGTGTCTGGTTGAATAAATGAATAACCATAGCTCTTGTATAATTCTAATAGAGCTGGTCAGGAATTTTTCAACAAAACATTTTTTGTTGGAAAATGCCAATTCATCCAAACTTTTGCTGGGAAGGTTTCTCAGGTCCAGGATAGGATTTCCACTCAAATCTACAGAGAAAATAAAACAGAGCCCACAATAGGCCAGTGGTTAGGCGACTCAGCTGGAACGTACGAAGCCCTGGTTCAAGTATCTGCTCCACCAGATTCTGAGGCTGAACTTGAACTTGGGTCTTCCACATCCCAGCTGAGTTCCCTAACCAAAAGACTATAGAATCAGTGTTTCTCTCTCTCTGACCCAATGAACATTTTAAAAAGTGAAACAGCTCCCACAAGAGTAATTGAGGGGGGCTAGAGAGAGAAACCAATGTCTATTGAATGGATTAGCAGACGCCATGTACAGGCTACTCCCCCAATACACTTCAGGAGAACATGCCTTTCTTTTGGCTGTGTCTTGGGTCTGCAATGTAAGTGCTTCAGAGGTACCGTTGGAGTCTTATGCTGTGCTTTTTGGGACACAATACCAGGTAGACACTTTTCCTCTCCATGTAGTCAACCTCCTGTCTGTTTTTGCATTGTCCCATTCTACATTCCTCCATACGGTAGAACAGAGCGGAGATTAATGCATATTAAGATAAATTATATATCAAATCCACTTTCGAAGCAGCCACTTCCCTAACGAACGTGTTCTTAAAATTATAAATCTATTGTTTCATTTTAAAATTTTAATCCACTTTTAAAAAAAAAACAAAAAACAGACTGCTATTGATACCACACCAGGTTTTGTGTGTGTTTGCGCTTATATCCCATCTCTCTTCATTTTTTATTTTGTTTTTGTTTGAAGGTATTTCATAAGGCATACAAAAACATATGGAGGCAGTATCATTTATTCCCTACATTGACAGTTTGTTGAAAAGGCCAAACCACCCTGAGTTATGAACAATAGTAATTAAAAGGTCACCTATTCAGCGCTGAAATGGTATCTGGAAGAGGCAACATTTTGCATAAATTAGGATTTCTGAAACTGGTTTTTAATGTAATGCATCAGTTCATTCATTCTATGATATTATATTCACAGAAATAGATTGTAGATAGAGCTTTAATTATGCAATACATTTAAATACAAGCCAGATTTGGGGGATGTGCTGAGTTATTACATTGAAAAATAATCTGTTTCTTTATGTTCCATGTCCGCATGGCTTTATATAGGAAAATAACATAAAACCTTAAAAAGTTAAGTTAACATGGTAACTTAATAGGTTTTATTCCTTAACATCAAATAAACTATAAAGAAACACTAGTATACTGTACTTTGAATCAAAATAAATAACTATGGAGATTGACAGTAAGCCTGCATTCTACCATTTCATCTTAATATTCTAGCGACTTAAAGGCAAGCCAGTTTTGGAAAATGTTACTGTAAAGGAAAGGGTGTAGCACACTAGAGCCTGAAAATCAGATACAGGATCAGCAATCCTTTTAATCTTTGAGGTGATCACTAATAAATCATGAGCTTATCTGTCCAAGTGAATCTTGACTTGAGCAGCTGAATGATAGGCCTACAAAGTGAATGGCTATTGAGATTCTATTGTGTGCGTCTCATGCGGTAATGTAATTAAAGTCCTGGGGAATCAGCATTTGTGGACACCTCATATTTAATCCTTGTGGCTCAAGAATCGAGGACATCGATTACTGTACGCTCCACAATGGCCATTAGTCAAATAAAAGATTGTTTTTCACTTTATTTCTATTCCCCAAGTAACATACTAGTCAGCAGTTTTACAAAGACAACTGTTATTAGAAGCAAAATCAAATTAAATTAAAAAATGGGGATTAAATTAGGGTGGAAACTAACAAAGAATAGAACATAGGACTATGAAGGTTATCTATGAAAAGGAAGCCTGCCAAAGCTGCCCAGTCCAATGACAATAGTTCTCCTTCATGAGATTGTGCACATATCCATTTCACTGCAGGTGTACTTTGCCAGCAGTACTTCTAGCCAGCACATGCTCCCACTCTCCTTGTGCTCTCAGGCAAGGGCAGAAAAGGATACGTCTGCTACCTCCCTCTCCGTTCCCTCACAACACTGTATGTAACATCCAAAGCAGCAGGGAATGTGGGATGGTTGTGGAATGTATATGCGCATGACACATCTCAAAGAACATTTACTGTACAAGTAACTATTTTTTCTCTTCTGAGTGATTGTGCACACAAACGTTTCACAGCAGGTGACTCATCAGCAGTTCCCTTACAGGTAGAGAGAGGCTTTGGATCTTCTGAACAGAGATTGTAACACCAACTCACCAAAGCTGGAATCACCACGAGAGACTTAAGTGATGGGGTAATGACCGGAAAAGGTACATATACATGATCATTTTGCTGCTTTGCAGATATCAACTATTAGGATATTGGTTAAGAAAGGACTACTGAAGTGGATTGAACCCTGGTGGAGTGAGCCATTATTCTTGGTGGAAGAGAGATTTTAGCAAGATTGAAGCAGAACTTAATGCAATCAGAAATCCAATGCAATATTTACAGAGCTGACAGTGATTAACCCTTTACTCTCTTAGCCTATACTACAAAAAGCTGGGAAGAGGTTCTGAAGGACTGAATGCAGTCCAGATAGAATGCCAAGGTACGAAGACTTTCTTCAGCTTTGGGAAAATGGGGTTTTAGGAAAGATACCAGAAGATTAATGGCTTGATTAGGATGGAAAGCTGACACTACTTTAGGCATAAAATTAGGATGTAGTCTATGGACAATCGTATCTTTTTGGAAGACCGTGAAAGGAGGAGAGCTTCAAGTTCTGAAACTCTCTTTGCAGAGAAGTGACTGTCACCAGAAACACTGTGTTCTTAAACAAGCGAGGTAGTGAAGTTGTAGCTCTAGGCTCCAGGGGGGTGGGTCGTATTAGTTTGGAGAGGACTAGGCTGAGATCCCATATACGTACACAATCAGACACAGGAGGGTGAACACTGAGTAGACCATTCAAGAATCAGGAAATGAGAGTGAGAGAAAATGGAAAAACCCTCTACTGGTGGATGCAGTGCAGAGGTGGAAACCAGGTGGACTCTCATAGAACTAACTGAAAGGCCTGGTGATTTCAGATGCAACAGATATGTCAACATACGTGTAATCTTTTTGTGATTGGGTAATAAACTTTGAGATTGTGCCCAAATCTAAAATCTTCCACTCTGCTGTATAGCTAGCTTTAGTGGATTCTTTTCTGCTGCTCACCAGGATGTCCTGATCCATTCAGGAGAACATTTTCTCATGAGAATTCAACCAGAGATCATCCGTGTCATGAAGTGGAGAGATTGGAGGTTGGGATGTAGAGACTTGCTCTGGTCTGATACAGGAGGCCCTTGAGTGGAGGTAAAAGTTATTGGTGAGTGGATGGAGAGTTAGATGTATGTCTAGGAACCAATACCCAATACTGCTTTGGCCACAAGTGCCTCAAGAATTAATGTCGCTTTGTCTCTTTTCAGTTTCCTGAGTACCCTCAGAATGAGAGGAACTGGAGGAAATGCATATAGAAGATGACTGGACCAAGGGAGAAAGAAGGAATCTGTGATGGAGCCAAGGCTGCCGCCCACCCTGAAGCACAATCTTGTGCAGTTGTTGTTCAGGTTCATTGTGAACAAGTCTAGTACTGGGTAATCTCAGTGGTGGAAAAATCTAGATGAGAAGATCCTCTAATTGACCACTCATGTTGGTCTATGGGGGTTGGACCTGAGGCTTTCAGAAAGAAAGGCTATGGAAGGTAAGCCATGGTGGTCAGGGTTGAGATCTGCTCCTATGAAGGTCATGCCCTTGTTGATTGCAGTTGTGATATGTCCAGCTTTAGTTTCAGGCCCAAATGAGAGAACAGCTGCCTGATGACAAGGATGCTGCTTTGGACCTGGGTGCTTAATGTTCCACAAACTAGCCAATCATCCCAGTAAGGAAATATTTGAACTCCAGAAGGGTGGAGTTCTATCGCCATGCACTTGGTGAAGACCAGTGGGAATGATGACAGCCTGCAGGGAAGTATTATGCACTGGCAATGGCTGTTGCTTGTTATGCATCAAAGATATTTCCTCTAGCCAAGAGGTATAGCCACAATAGAAGTAGGCATCCTGCAAATTGAGGGCAGCATATCAATCTCCAGAAAAGGGATAATAGAAGCAAGGGTGACCATCTGGAACTTGATTTTTTTTTTAAATGAATATGTTCAGCTTTCTTAAATCTAGAATGGGACAGACCACCAGATTTCTTTGGGACCACGAATAGACACCTTTCCCTCTTTGCTGGTAAGGAACTTCTTCGGTCACTCCCAATTCCAAAAGAGACGGTAATTCTTGAAATAATACAATCTTATGAGAAGGGACCCTGAAAAGGGATGGGGAAAGTGGGTTGAGAAAAGGGAGGGAGGTGAAGTGGATAACATATCCCTCCTTTACTCTGAACACCCACTTGTCTGTCATGATGTTTTCCCAAGCACAGTGAAAGAGGGATAGGTATGATCCGAAGGGAAGATATATGTTAGTGTGCTGTTCTTAATCAAGAAATCAAAATGACTACTTGGAGGTTGCAGTTGTCTGATGAGAAGGGCCTCCGGTGGACAAAGATGGCTGGTGATGTCAAGAAGGTCTTCATCTTTTCTTAGAAGCATACTGTGACCTCTGTTGGAAAGGGGGTCTAGAGCAAGAGTGTGGCCTGAACTACTGCTTCCTTGTAACTGAACTGTAAAGTCCTAGTGAATGAAGCATTGCATGGGAGTCCTTCACAGTTCACGTAGCATCATCTGTTTTGCTGGAAAAACAAGTTTAGAGCCCTCTAAGGGCAAATCTTCTGCTGTGTTTTGGAGCTCCTTTGGCATGCCAGAAGCTTGCAGGCAGGAAAAACGCCTCATGGAAATCACAGTGGCTACGGAAGATGGGGCTGCATCAGCGGCATCAATGGCTGCTTGAAAGGATGTTTGGGCTGGGAGATGTCCCTCTGAAACTAAAGCCAAAACCTGTTCCTTATAATCCTCTGGCAACTTGTCAGCAAATTTAGAAATTGCAGAGAAATTAATAAAAAAGTTTATTTAAACAAGCCAGGCTGATAATTAGCCACTCTCATTTGAAGAGTAGTGGTGGCATAATTCTGGTCACATAAATCCAGTCTCTTAAATTCTTTATCCTTGGGAGTAGCTTCATGATAGGGTTGACAAGACCATTCATTAGTTGCTGTGACCACCAAGGAATCCGGAACTGGGTGAACAACAAAAAATAATCAAAATCTTGATGCAGGACTTGGTATTGTCTGTCCACCCACTTTGCCGTAAGAGGTATACAGGCTGGGGCCTGCCAGAGGATGCATCACCTCATTCCTGAGGTGAACTTTAAGTCAGAAATCTCTCTCTGAGTCCTGGTGGGGAATGAGGTACAAATAGGGATTTGTCCCTGACATGGGGCTTCACCAAGACAAATCAAGCAGCTCTTGTGCCTACTCATGACAAGGATTACAGCCCTGCACATGGCACAATGCTTAAGACCTGGGGATTTTTTCATAATAAATATTCCAGGTAACTACTAAAACTATAACTAAATAAACTAACTAAGCTATATATACACTACAGAGTTTTGAAATGCTGGCTAACCAAAACAAATGCTAGCTCCAACTCTTGCCACAGGTGGTGAGAAGGAACTGAGAGGGATGTGGTGGACACACCCTTTTTATGCCCTCACCTGAGAGCATGACAAAAACAGGGTTTCTCACTTAGTCCTTAACTGGGCTCAAACTGTCTTACTAAGAGTTCTTGAAATGACCTGGAATGAGCAGAAGAAAATATAAGAGGAAGTTGTGCTGTCTCCTTGAAAGCTGGTGTCACATTTCCATGTTTCCACAGAATGGGTAATTGTGAAGTTCTGGCTTCCATCTTGGTTTGTGAACCTTTTAGGGTTCTGGGGGCATTCTTTTTTGCATAATTTCTGCAATATTAAAGAGATGCTTTATGCAGCTCAGAGTGCGAATCCCCACTACCTGAACAAATTTGCTGCACAAACTTAACAAATTTTAGTGGAACTTTCCATCTCTTCCATTTTTTCTTCCAGGTAGCCAATGTGATTAGGAGTGTGCACTTTTTAGCTACTGCTAACCACCATACATTTTGGTAGAATCATATTCTCAGCTGGTTTGTTGTTTTCTAACAACCTTTTATCTTCACTGCACAGCTAAAACAAATAGTTTTTGTATTATCGTTTTGTAAAATACAATCTTAAAGCTGAAAGTGCCAGCTCTGTGCTTTAGTGATAAATTAGGAAGTGTGGCTTGCTTAGAAAGAAGGAAAGTTTTTCAAGCGGACATGAAAAGAAAACTAAAAGATAACAAAAATTACTTGAAACGTTAAGCTCCTGGAACAACCGTGCAAAATGTTGGCCTTGGCAGCAGATGCTGACCTTGTTGGGTGATGCTAAGTGAGACTAGTTGAGTCTCCATAGCAGGTAGAGCTTGTTAACGCCATATTGGATATGGCCCTTCAGTCAGTGGAATCTAGGATCCTACACTCAGCAGTCCTAGGATAGAGACCCTAAGAACAACCAAGCTTGGAGAGAAGGTTAGGGAGGGAATTTGAATTAACTTCTTAATACAGCCATAACAGGTAGATGTTCAGATACAAAGTGATGGGTAGGTAGAAAGATGGCAATGTGGTAATTTTTGACCCTACATAAATCAACTGTGTTTTAGAGAGGGTGGGAATGCCACCAGTTCACCAACAAGTTACAATATTTGGCATAGAATCATTCTACATATACAAGTACCTACCTATGTGTAAAAGTAGGTACTTGTATATGTAGAATGATTCTATGCCAATACTGTAACCTGTCAGTGAACTGGTGGCACTCCCTCTCTGTGAGTGTGAGATATGTCTTTCTCCAATTGTCTTTGTACATTCGATATCACAATTTTGCAATCTCAGTCCACAGGAGTACAGATAACATTTAGTGTGCTGGCTGATGCGGTTATGTTATAGGCCTCCATCCTGTCCATTGTTTTTAACTGAAGTAAAGCCAGTTTGGAAAGTCTATTCCTTCTCATCAAGCATTTCTAAAAAACATAATATTTTAGGAGTCCTTCAAAAACAAGATTTCCATATCAGGATTACTTCCTGCTGGTACGAGGTAGTTATTACAAGAGCACCAAATGATTCAAAATAAGCATTCGTATTGCTAGCTTCATGAAGAAACTGGAAATATAGGACAATCTACTGCCCTCAATCCTTCCTAATGTGCCACTCCCACTAATGTCAATGGCAGTCTTTAAACTTTAAAATTAAAGTGTAATAAAATAGGATTCAAATTAATTTTCCATAAAGGTCAAAGGTTTGCCTTAGCACTTGGATTTACCACAGTGGCAAAGCAATGAAGCACAGCTATATACAGGGTGGTGTCCTATGTGAAAAACAAGGGGGAGAAGGTGTTTATAGTAGGAATCCTGCGAGTTTCAAAGTGATGCCTTTCAAACAAAAATCTAATAATTAAAATAGGAAAGTGAAAGTAAATGCCACTGCCATCAAACTCAGCATTTCAATCCAATATTCTATGGTAAGGTTAACTCTGCAGTATAGATAAAAATGGATAATAGAAATTAGTTTGTGAAAAATGAGTGAAGTCCTGTGGTACAATTTATCACCCGCTGGGAGAATTGCAGAAACTTCTTGGCAGTCCTCACACACTATCTGCCAAGTAGCACAGATTTCCAATATGAATGACATGGATAATGAAATCAATGGAAATGCAGCACACACTAGTCAGTAAAGAGAGTTTCTTGTCCTGTTACTGAAGACACATGCTGGATCCCAATGCTCTGTGTTCCTATGTGAGGCGGTTTCTAACGGGTGCAATATGTACAGGAACAGGGGAAATACACAAATGATTAAGTTGTGTATAGATGTGCACACTGTTTACATGTTGGCAGAAAACGGCAATATTTAGGTTTAATTTTGCTTGTGCATGCCTGTCAATGCTGTCATATGACCAAAAAGCCAGCTCCTGACTCTGCTGTGATGAAGGCAAGAGTGTCAAGGCTACTCCCTTCACCTGATGTTCTTAACCTTCACCTCTATAGTACTCACTCACATAACCAAGGATGCTTTACAGAAGGGCAAGGAGCAAAGAGAAGAGGACATTGAATAGGGATCAAAGGAAGGATCTCAGTACACACACAGAAAAATCACTTTTAAATGCTGAATGAAATGTCTCTCTCATTTAACCTGTTTGGGCCTCATTTCCCTGTCTGTAAAATGGGAAGAATAATGCTTCCCTAGTGAGGATAAATACATTAAAACATGGTGAAGCGCTTTGAGGTACACTAATGAAAAGTGTGATGTAAGAAATTGGCATTATTATTATTTGTCCAATGCATATCAGTGTTCTACATTTTCTAGTGAATGCTGTAATCTGTGGATTATTGAAGCAGTGCTGCGATGTTACGTATCCTCTTAGAGGCTTTTATCGTATTATAATCTGTTCTTCTTGTTATTACATTACTACTACTGGCCACCAGCTGCTTTCTCGCAAAAAGTTAATAAAAATGGGGGACACGTTTCATTTTCATATTAAAACTGCCTTTCAAGAAAAAAAAAAACAACCTTTCAAGCTTTATAAAAACATGCTACAGTATTCTATGGTGATAGTTCAAACCCTGCCATCCTGTAGCAATGATGCTGCCATGTTTGGGGCTATTATTCTAGAATACCGGTGAGCTTTTTTAAGGACATGATGGCCAAATGAGCTTTATTTTGACACTCCCATTACCTTATTCTAACATAGCACACTCTTCTACCCAGCATTTCAAAAGCAGAAAACCATCACCATGGTGTACCTGTGAATGAGGCAAGCATACTAGGTTGTTAAGGTGAGCACATGGTTTGGGGCGAACTTGGAACTGGTAGAGTGTTGGAGTCATTTTACTGGTTATAACTAAGGAAGCCAGAGTGGGGCTGTTGGGCATAGACAGGCTGCTGAACCAAAGCTATCTAGGATGCAGACACTCCAGAAAATTCAAAATGGAGAAATGGAGACAAATTGGAGAACTGGTCTGAATTCAACAAGATGAAATTCAATAAAGAAAAGTACAAAGTACTACACTTTGGAAGGAAAAAAAATCAAATATATTAAGGGCAGCTATAAAGAGGACTGTGATCAATTGGTCTTCATATCCACTGAAGGTGGGATAAGAAGTAATGGGCTTAATCTGCAGTAACAGCGATTTAGGTTAGATATTGGGAAAATCTTTCTAACTGCAAAGGTAGTTAAACTCTTGATTAGGCTTCTAAGGGAGGTTGTGGAATACCCATCTGTCAAGGTTCCTTCCCCACTCTGAACGCTAGGGTACAGATGTGGGGACCTGCATGAAAAACCTCTTAAGCTTATCTTTACCAGCTTAGGTCAAAACTTCCCCAAGGTACAAAATATTCCACCCTTTGTCCTTGCATTGGCCGCTACCACCACCAAACAAATACTGGTTACTGGGGAAGAGCTGTTTGGAAACGTCTTTCCCCCCAAAATACTTCCCAAAACCTTGCACCCCACTTCCTGGACAAGGTTTGGTAAAAAGCCTCACCAATTTGCCTAGGTGACTACAGACCCAGACCCTTGGATCTTAAGAACAATGAATAATCCTCCCAACACTTGCACCCCCCCCTTTCCCGGGAAATGTTGGATAAAAAGCCTCACCAATTTGCATAGGTGACCACAGACCCAAACCCTTGGATCTGAGAACAATGAAAAAGCATTCAGTTTTCTTACAAGACGACTTTTAATAGAAATAGAAGTAAATAGAAGTAAAGAAATCACCTCTGTAAAATCAGGATGGTAGATATCTTACAGGGTAATTAGATTCAAAACATAGAGAATCCCTCTAGGCAAAACCTTAAGTTACAAAGAAGATACACAGACAGAAATAGTTATTCTATTCAGCACAATTCTTTTCTCAGCCATTTAAAGAAATCATAATCTAACACGTACCTAGCTAGATTACTTACTAAAAGTTCTAAGACTCCATTCCTGGTCTATCCCTGGCAGAAACAGCATATAGACAGACACGCAGACCCTTTGTTTCTCTCCCTCCTTCCAGCTTTTGAAAGAATCTTGTCTCCTCATTGGTCATTTTGGTCAGGTACCAGCGAGGTTACCTTTAGTTTCTTTACCCTTTACAGGTGAGAGGACCTTTCCCCTGGCCAGGAGGGATTTCAAAGGGGTTTACCCTTCCCTTTATATTTATGACACCATCTTGGGAGGATTTTTAAGAACAGGTTGGACAAAAACCTGCCAGGAATGGTGTAGGTTTACTTGATCCTGCCTCAGCATAGGGGCTGGACTTGGTGATTTCTGCAGGTCTCTTCCAATCCTAATTTTTATGATCCTATGCTGATCCTACAGCAACCTTTCATGTTCCTGAGCTTTTTCCCCCTTATGTTTAGAAGCTGCTTAATATTTACTTTACTTCATAATGCATTAAAATAATAGAAAACAACAAAGAAAAGAGTTAACAGCATTCATCCCTCATTGTTTTTGTAATATCCTTCATGCTCCAGTGCCTATGTCTGTTTGACTGGATATACAGGGATCAACAATTCATGAAGACTCTTTTCAGTAACTACTTATAAAATGGTTGGCAAAATCAACAATTTCAGAGCAAAATATCCAAAAGGGAAGATAGAAACATTTCCCATGTCATGCACAACCATGTACCTGACTGCATCTTTTCATATTACAACATCAGCATTTGTTTAGGTGGCATTCAATTCTATCAGCCTTACTTGTGTAGTAGTACCTTACCTTACTCTGCAAGTATTCCCATTTACTTCAATGGGTTACACAAGTACAGTGCTATTCAATATATGAGTAAGACTGCAGAAATGCACCTCAGAATGATCATAGCAATTTAAAAATTACTCCATGGTTAAGCTTTGTATCTTGTCAAAGCAAGCATGAGACACTTTGAATGCTACTAGAACAATGAGGGGCAGAGTTAATTCCATAAGTGTGTATAAATTGGACAGCTTCTCGCCTAAGATAGGCGAGCATAAGTGTCATGCTCCCAACCTAGTGTGTGTGGAGTCTGTGGGAAGGAGGGTCTTAAGTCAGCTTTGTTTATTTAGCTATTTAGTTAGGCTTTACCCTGTCGCTCCTGACAATTCCTGATGCTTTTCTTGTATTTTCTAGAGACCACAAGCTAGCTTTGTTCTTCCATTCAGCAGTGGAATCAACAAGGTTGGACAGATGTAACTGAGGGAAGAATCAGACTCAATGCCTTTTCTGTGATTGAACAAAGTTTTGTTTGGTTTAGAATCACAGAACTGGACGGAACCTCGAGAGGTCATCTAGTCCAGTCCCCTGCACTTGTGGCAGGACTAAGTATTATCTAGACCATTCCTGACAGGTATTTGTCTAACCTGCTCTTAAAAATCTTCAGAGATAGAAATTCCACGACCTCCCTAGGAAATTTATTCCAGTGCTTAACCACCCTGACAGTTAGGAAGGTTTTTCTAATGTCTAATCTAAATCTCCTTTGCGGCAATTTAAGTCCATTGTTTCTCGTCCTATCCTCAGGTTAAGAAAAACAAATATTTTTAAGAAAATATTTTTCTTCCTTCTCCTTGTAACAACCTTTTACGTACTTGAAAACTGCTATGTCCCCTCTCAGTCTTCTATTTTCCAGACTAAACAAACCTACTTTTTTCAATCTTCCCTCATAGGTCATGTTTTCTAGACCTTTAATCATTTTTGCTGCTTTTTTCTGGACTCTCTCCAATTTATTCACATCCTTCCTGAAATGTGGCACCCAGAAGTGGATAGAATACTCCAGTTGAGGCCTAATCAGCACAGAGTAGAGTGGAAGAATTACTTCTTTTGTCTTGCTTACTACACGCCTGCTAATACATCACAGAAGGATGTTCGGTTTTTTTGCAATGGTGTTACACAGTTGACTCATTTAGCTTGTGGTCCACTATGACCCCAAGGTCCCTTTACACAGTACTCCTTCTAGGCGGTCATTTCCCATTTTGTACGTGTGCAACTGATGGTTCCTTCCTAAATGGAGTACTTTGCATTTGCCCTTATTGAATTTCATCCTATTTACTTCAGACCATTTCTCCAGTTTGTCCAGATCATTTTGAATTTTAATCCTATCCTCCAAAGCACTTGCAACCCTTCCCAGCTTGGTATCATCCGCAAACTTTATAAGTATACACTCTATGCCATTATCTAAATCATTGATGAAGATAATGAACAGAACTGGACCCAAAATTGATCCCTGTGGGACCCCATTTGATATGCCCTTCCAGCTTGACTATGAACCACTGATTACTCTCTGGGAACAGTTTTCCAACCAGTTTTGCACCCACCTTCTAGTAGTTCCATCTAGGTTGCGTTTCCCTAGTTTGTTTATGAGAAGGTCATGTGAGACAATATCAAAAGCTTTAGAATCATAGAATATCAGGGTTGGAAGGGACCTCAGGAGGTCATCTAGTCCAACCCCCTGCTCAAAAGCAGGACCAATCCCCAATTAAATCATCCCAGCCAGGGCTTTGTCAAGCCTGACCTTAAAAACTTCGAAGGAAGGAGATTCCACCACCTCCCTAGGCAACACATTCCAGTGCTTCACCACCCTCCTAGTGAAAAAGTTTTGCCTAATATCCAACCTAAACCTCCCCCACTGCAACTTGAGACCATTACTCCTTGTCCTGTCCTCTTCCACCACTGAGAATAGTCTAGAACCATCCTCTCTGGGACCACCTCTCAGGAAGTTGAAAGCAGCAATCAAATCCCCCCTCATTCTTCTCTTCCGCAGACTAAACAATCCCAGTTCCCTCAGCCTCTCCTCATAAGTCATGTGTTCCAGACCCCTAATCATTTGTGTTGCCCTTCGCTGGACTCTTTCCAATTTATCCACATCCTTCTTGTAGTGTGGGGCCCAAAACTGGACACAGTACTCCAGATGAGGCCTCATCAATGTCGAATAGAGGGGGACGATCACGTCCCTCGATCTGCTCGCTATGCCCCTACTTATACATCCCAAAATGCCATTGGCCTTCTTGGCAACAAGGGCACACTGCTGACTCATATCCAGCTTCTCGTCCACTGTCACCCCTAGGTCCTTTTCCGCAGAACTGCTGCCTAGCCATTCGGTCCCTAGTCTGTAGCTGTGCATTGGGTTCTTCCGTCCTAAGTGCAGGACCCTGCACTTATCCTTATTGAACCTCATCAGATTTCTTTTGGCCCAATCCTCCAATTTGTCTAGGTCCCTCTGTAGCCTATCCCTGCCCTCCAGCGTATCTACCACTCCTCCCAGTTTAGTATCATCCGCAAATTTGCTGAGAGTGCAATCCACACCATCCTCCAGATCATTTATGAAGATATTGAACAAAACCGGCCCCAGGACCGACCCCTGGGGCACTCCACTTGACACTGGCTGCCAACTAGACATGGAGCCATTGATCACTACCCGTTGAGCCCGACAATCTAGCCAACTTTCTACCCACCTTATAGTGCATTCATCCAGCCCATACTTCCTTAACTTGCTGACAAGAATACTGTGGGAGACCGTGTCAAAAGCTTTGCTAAAGTCAAGATACAATACATCCACTGCTTTCCCTTCATCCACAGAACCATAATCTCATCATAGAAGGCGATTAGATTGGTCAGGCATGATCTTCCCTTGGTGAATCCATGCTGACTGTTCCTGATCACTTTCCTCTCATGTAAGTGCTTCAGGATTGATTCTTTGAGGACCTGCTCCATGATTTTTCCAGGGACTGAAGTGAGGCTGACTGGCCTGTAGTTCCCAGGATCTTCCTTCTTCCCTTTTTTAAAGATTGGCACTACATTAGCCTTTTTCCAGTCATCCGGGACTTCCCCCATTCGCCATCCTGTCATTTGACCTAGTTTCCAGTTTTTGAAGGACTCTTGATTTTTAGATCATTGAAGATCTCCTGGTTAAGCCAGGATGGTCTCTTGCAATACTTCCTATCTTTCCTACGCAGTGGGATAGTTTGCTCTTGTGCCCTTCATAATGACTCTCTGAAAAACTGCCAACCCTCTTCTATTGTTTTTCCCCTTATACTTGCTTCCTATGGGATCTTACCTACCAACTCCCTGAGTTTGCTAAAGTCTGCCTTCATGAAATCTGTTGTCTTTATTTTGCTGTTCTCCCTCCTACCCTTCCCTGGAATCATGAACTTTATCATTTCATGATCACTTTCACCCAAGCTGCCTTCCACTTTCAAATTCTCAACCAGTTCCTCCCTATTTGTCAAAATCAAATCTAAAACAGCGTCTCTCCTAGTAGCTGTCTCCACCTTCAGAAATAAAAATTTGTCTCCAATACATTCCAATAATTTATTGGATAATCTGTGCCTTGCTGTGTTATTTTCCCAACAGATGTCTGAGTAGCTGAAATGCCCCATCACCACCAAGTCCTGTGATTTGGATGATTTTGTTAGTTGTTTAAAAAAAGCCTCATCCACCTCTTCTTCCTGGTTTGGTGGCCTGTAGTAGAGCCCCTATCATGACATCACCCTCATTTTCACCCCTTTTATCCTTACCCAGACACTTTCAACAAGTCTGTCTCCTATTTCCATCTCAACCTCAATCCAAGTGTATACATTTTTAATATATAAGGCAACAACTCCTCTCTTTTTTCCCTGCCTGTCCTGAGCAAGCTGTACCCTTCTATACCAGTATTCCAGTCATACGTATTATCCCACCAAGTCTCTGTGATGCCAACTGTGTCATAGTTGTATTTATTTAATAGCATTTTGAGTTCTTCCCCAATTATTCCCCGTACTTCTTGCATTATTATACAGACATCTACAATACTGATTTGATTTCTCCCCCACACACACAGTTCTGTCTTGTCTTGTCTCTCCTTTATCCCTGCTATAACAGCCCACGCTCCCCTCCTCCCCCCCAAATTCCAAACCTGCTCCCAGGTCTCCATGTTCTTGACTTACCTGTGAGCTTTGGCCACCTGCCTCCTTTGAACCTAGTTTAAAGCCCTCCTCAGTAGGTTAGCCAGATATATTTTAGATATATTTTCTGCCTCTTACTTTTTTTTAAGCATTGCTGCATCCCATTCCATTTTTCATCTCATCCACATTTTCTCATCCATCTTTGTTGTTCCTAACATCCTATTCTCTACACTATTCTTTCTTTGCTCCATTTTTTCCCTTCTCTCCTAAGCACACGAGTTACTAGAGTCCTTCACACTGGAGCAGAAATTAATATATGGGTGAAATCACTGTATGTAAATTAATTATATGTTCCTAATACAGTTTTCTAGTGGTTTGTAGTAACTATGTGGCTGATTTTTCTTTCACTTGCACCAGTACAAATCAAGAGTGACCTTTCTGAAGTCAGTGGAGCTACCTGGTGAAGGGGGAAGGGAACTGGGCCCTGTATTAAATTTGTTTGAGATTTCTGTGGTCACATATGTTCAAAAAACTAATTGAATTTGGGTTCCTTAAGCACATAAGAGACTCAGCCTTTGTATTTTGATCAAATAAAATTCCACTACTGAAATGAATCTCTTAAGGTAAAACAGGAAAACAAAAATTAAATTGGAAACATAACAAATCTCAGTCTAACATATGGTGCAACAATGGGAGAAGTTATACAAATATTTCTCAGGTGCTTTCTTTAAGAGCTATTCAAGTATTTTATACAAAGTGGAACAGCTTCAACAGGAGAGTGAGAGACTTCCACACCAGCATATACTATAGCCCAATGATTTGGGCACTCACTTGCCATGTGGAAGACAGAAATTCAAATCCCTGCTCGGAATTAGAGACATTGTGGACTGTAACCAAAGGCCTAGTCCACACTGGGGGGAGGGGGCGGGGGAGGACAAGGTGGGGGGGGGAAATCGATCTAAGTTATGCAACTTCAGCTACGTTATTAAGTCGATGTACTTAGATCTACTTACCGCAGTGAAGACACCGCAGTAAATCGACAGCTGATGCTCTCCCATCGACTCCGCCTGCGCCTCTTGCCCTGGTGGAGTACTGGAGTTGACGAGAGAGCACTCAGTGGTCGATTTATCACATCACTGGATTGATTGCTGCCCATCGATCCAGCAGGTAATGTAGACAAGCCCAAAGTCTCCTATGTCCGAGGTGACGGCCCTAACCACTGGGCTATAAGATATAATGGCAGCACCACCATTTTTGTGATTCGTGCCTAAGTCCTATTGTGAATCTAGCCTGAAAATTTTGATTTGGTCTGAAATTTGGCAAATTTATGAATAGTTTTGATAAACGTGAAAACTGCATTTTTCAGCAAATAAACCATTTGCTTGAAAATAAATTTTCACACACACTTCAGCCTTTGCTGGCTTGGTTCCTAAATAGTTTTGTGGTAACAAAGGGCTCAAATCATTTAACCAACAGGCTCTTCTCTTGTTTTCCCATTGAAACTTCACTGGCCTCTGACTTCACCGCTACATCATCATCTGTCCTCCCAGACTGCCAACCACCACAAAAGCCAGCCCAAGGTCTTTGGAGCAGCTCATGCCTCACCCTAAAAAGACATATGTTGTTCCTTCCCTCACCTTATTAAGAGACTGACTTATAGGAATTAATACAGGGTACTCATTTATGTAAAAACTTTGAACACCTTTCCATATTGGTGGGCAATTGTCACATGATGGCCAGGAGAAAGCTTATAGCTTCCAGCCCAGGCTTAATAGCAAATGGAGGAGGGCAAGGCATGAGGAGACTACTCTGGAAGCAAGGTAAATTTGTAACAAGTATTCAGGTTTTGTAGAGTTTTACCACTACTCCATTTGCTACTGAGCAGGGCATAGGTGCCAATTCCAGGGGTGCTCTGGGTGCTTAGCGGCCCCACAGATCAGCTCCTGCCCCTCCCTCCCAGTACCTCCCCACCCACCATGATCAACTATTCCGTGGTGTACAGGAGGTGCTGGGAAGGAGGGGGAGGAGCGGGGATGGGGTGCACTCAGGGGAGGGGGCGGAACTGGGTGGGAAAGGTGAGGCGGGGGTGGGGGCTAGGGAGAAAGGGTGGAATGAAGGCAGGGTCTGGGGTGGAGTGGGGGTGGGAAGAGGCAGGCCAGGATGGGAATTTGGGGGAAGGGGTTGGGTGGGGACAGAGCGGAGGGTTGAGCACCCCTGGGGCCTGGAGGAAGCCGGCACCTGTGGAGCAGGGGGAAAAAAAAAACAAACAGTCTTGCACCAAAACATCTCCCTGGGCTAAGAAAATGTGGTAGCAGGAGTCCCTGATAATGGTCTGAAATACTATTGTGCTAATTAGGCCACCATCCCAGAGTGTGCAACAAATATGACTGTTTCATAGCTCTACACTAGTGAGCCTATATATTTATTATTCATTTCCTACTCATTCATTTTAATTCACACTTTTTATATCCATGCCTATCCTACACTCTAGTTGTCTGTGATAAAAATGTACATAATACAAAAGACATATAGATCCAGTAGCTAACACCCTTCCCCTTCCCCCCCCCTCTTCAAATATGGCATACATTTTAGATAGTCCTGACTGGGGAAGGTGTGATTGTATTTTAGATTTTACTTTTTGGCAGGTAATGGGAGGAATTTGGGGGTTGAAAGCAGAAGTATTTTATGGAAGAACCAAGCACACAGCAATAGACTATCCTACAATCAGAGATCCATACTGGTAAATAAGTACTGGAGAGAATGTAGTATATCATGCAGTCTGGAAACGTTCTTCACCATGATGATTAGAAGTGGGCCTAACACCCAAGTTCAGACAGTTTGATGGTGGTTATATAGAGTTTGATTTGGTTAGGTTAATTTGGTTTGGTTAGGCTAATCAGAAATAAAGGTGGAAGCTGGATTCAGGTGGGGAACCTTCACAAAGTCTGAAAACATTTAATTCCAAGGGTTTAGTTTCCAGCCCATCCCTAATGAAGAGACTTGTGTCCCTTTTTCAAACTCCAAATCCACTGGATGCTATAACATCCCAGTTAATAGCTTCAGTCATTTCTCTTGTGGGAGAGCCTAAGAAGAACTTAAGTGCCACATCCAACCCTCCCCCCTAGTCAAACTGAATTTGCTCATAGTATGAGATAAAAACCAGGCCTATAATGTGCCAGCCAGTAACTTCAGTTTGTCATTGACCTCATTATGAGAAAAAGTGTGGACAGACAACACAAGCATCACATAGCTCAACAGCCGCACACTAGGAGATCTAGATTTTGTTCATGACATCACTCTAAGGGACAGCTCAATCAACATGCAAGCAAAGACCAGAAGACTGTGCAATATAGCAAGAAAAGATGGTGTTAATCAATTATGAAAAAAATATCTAATGGGGACCCCAGCAACTCCCAATTCAACCATTGCAAAACAATACAAGAAGTGAGTCAATTCACATACCTTGTCAGGAATGTGGAAGCCAGAGAGGATATTCAGAAGCAAATGTCATGAATTGGTGACAGCTGCATTAGCCAGCTTCAACAAAATTTGGTTGTGGAAAACCTACAATTTCCAAGAATTTATTGGATAATCCGTGCCCTGCTGTGTTCATCTTCAACTCAAATATCTTAACAGATGGACGTGAAAGTTGGAAATCCACCAAAGATACACACAGATGTCGAAGTGTCTTTGAAAGAAAATGTCATGGAAAAAATACTAGGTATTCAATGCATGAATTTGAAAGAAATGCTGAATTTGACAAATAATTTAACTCCTCCTCGTCTCCCCTGGGCCACTGGGCAGCTGGAGAAGAACACAAAAGGACCCCTCCATCACACACTACTCCGAGAAAGAAAATTCATGGACTCAACGAATAGAAGACATGCACAGAGCGACACAGTATAAACAGGGATAGTGGAGCCCTGTTTGTTCCCTATGCAACATCTGATGGCATGGGGAAACTTCAGATTCAGAATAGCATCAGTCATGTCCCCTGTGGGAGAGCCTCAGAAATGAAGTGCCACATCAGAGCCCATCAGATGTTGTCACTACAAGACCTAACAATTTCAGTCTGATTAAAGTATCATTTAGTTCCATCAGACTCCATTCCAAAAAAGGAAAATCATGAAGGAAGTTATACTGCATACATGCTGGCCATAATTTCTACTACAATTTTGAATATAATACTCCCAAAAAAAGCCTTCAGCTTTTTCTACAAGCCTACATGATATGCTTCAGAGCACCTGCAATCGCTTGGCATTTCCAGCATTTATCGGACGCTGAGGATAAGTCTGATGTATGCTGTAATTCATTTGATTTCACTATTTCATAGGATTTTCTCCTGTGCTTCCTAGTCAAGTTTGCCACTAGTCTGCATATCAAAAGTATTTCAGTATATTTATAGCAATAGCCTTTAAACACTTGAAAAGTATTAGCATGTTGGCATTAATATAATCAATTTTTTCTGGCATTTCCCCTTCTCTCTCCTCCCACCCCATTCATTTTACATACATTAACAAAAATACACATGTAGGTTTGGCTGCTAATTATTTTCCATCTCTGAAAACATATTAGGCATCCATATATAAAATGTTTATCTTGCTTTTATCTTCCTTACCTCACACTAATCTGATGAGTGAATTTTTCCTTGACATCACCACCACCGTAAAGTTTCATGAAAATCTGAACACAAACACATGCACACATTCTTATCTGTAGTGTTATAAACAACTGCCACAAAAATCTGTGCTAATTTTCCAATTTGTCATGGAAAAAAGAAAAATATACAAAAATTTTTAGATTATCTACTATAAGTGGTTTTTAGACATTTTAAATCAAGTGTTTCATTCAAATTGCACCCATTTTGGAAATACACATTTCCAAAAAGTTGATCTTGCAGATAGTGATTCCTCCATCTTTCTCAGGCTGCCTGTATTGTATTTATCAGGCAGATGCTATTCTCTGCATACACAATACTATTTTCCCAAACTTTTGAAGTATGTATATCACAATGTGATATGCTCAGTGCTCAGTTCCCATTTCAGTACCTAAATGAAGGTGCCAGAAATCCTTCATGAAAACCCTGCCCATAACCTTTCTAATGTCTATTACAAAGGAGAAATACAACTTAAACTGGATCATATTGCTGAGAGTAAGTGTATTTTGCAGCAAGCCTACATCATCTGTGAAACTAAATATTCTCAACGGTATACATGCCAAGAAGGTAAATTACAAATAATCCTATGGTGGAGTAAACAATTTCACGTTCCCTCTTGTTCCATTCAGAAGTGTATTCAGTTTAATTGCTTTTCTATAAAGGAGACATGGGGTAGCTCACACACTGGAAAAGTAAATGTTTAGAAATCAACACTCCCTTTTAAACAATCAGTCTTTGCCTTTTGTAAATTATCATGAACATATGCAGAATTCTTTTCAGGGGCACAAAAACTCAGTACATATATTACATTGACTTTTAAAGTTCTGTAACACCATACACCCACTTTGCATCTGTCTTCTACTGATGCGTCTCTTCAGTCAGCCAGGGAATCTCTAGACTCAAGCAAGTAGAGCAGGCATTAACTTTATCTCAAGTTTAAATGCTTTTCATCGAATGCATGAGGAAATTCAATGTTACAGTTGCAAAAGTAACTGCAAATCAACCCCATTGCACATATATTGACATATTTAAGTGCGCAATATTATTATTCAAAAAACGGTGTTACACCAAAGTCGAGCTCTCCTGAATTTTTTTTAATAATTTCAAACAAACACTGCATTAACTGTTGGTTTTGGGGGGTTTTTGCAACGGTATTATAAGCATTCCAAGAGGTCAGGTTAGTTTTAGATTCAAAAAGAGGTTTTTTTCCTTCTTTTTAAAGATTGGGGGGGAAGGGGCAGAGAAAAATGGCTAGATATAGATAGAGAAGCCATAAATTACCCAGATCTAGCTTCGACTTACAAAATGTAGTAAATCTTTTTAAGACGGGTACAAATATCAAGAACAGCACCATCCAAGTGTATTTATATGACCAACAGCTAAGATCTCCTCCTCCGAACAAATTCTACTCTTTATAATCCCCACACAGAAACTATCACCTGCTGCTCAGTCTGGTTCAATTGTGTTTGAAACCAAATTTACATTCAGTTAGTTGCAAAACTGGGTGTGCTCTCTGTTGGTCATGCTGCCGTTCAAATTTAGGGATTATGCAAATAAATTGTCCTGCACTCTGGACTGACACTAGAAGGTGTCAAGTTGTCTTGCCCAACAAAAGGGACTCTCAGTCAATTGCCTGCATTTCCCCATCAGAAAATCAAAGGCATCCTCCTTATCCTATTTTAAGGTGTCCTTAACCAGGTACCATTTAAACATAACTTGTTAGTGAAGAAATTTTCTTGTTCTGTCAGTGAAGTTGGGCTCTGGACCATCTCCAGGAACTAAGAGGTATATTTCCATCATATGAAACCTGCTAGAAAAGCATTTAAAAGTTTTATATTATTTGCCACCATACTAAAACATTTCCCATGATTTGATTAATGTTTTACAGTGCTAATGACTTTCACATCTATTGATTGGAAAACAATTAAAGATATTGACAG
This sequence comes from Lepidochelys kempii, assembly GCF_965140285.1. Taxonomy (NCBI): domain Eukaryota; kingdom Metazoa; phylum Chordata; order Testudines; family Cheloniidae; genus Lepidochelys; species Lepidochelys kempii. The sequence continues at coordinate 185,400,900 of NC_136380.1, forward strand.
ACCATCCAGCATAACTGTCCTTTCCCCTTCCAAAAATATTTCTTCACCTACATTATCTCACTAACTTAAAAGCTGGTCATTTTCCATTAGGGATAAGATGGTCATGGTTGAATGAGAGACTGAAATAGAAAAGGAATGAAGGAAGCACCCTGAATAATCAAGGGTCATCATTTTCACTTTCTGCCTGGGTATCTTTAAATGACTCATGAATCTTGTAACTGGGGTTCAGTAGTATATAAAATTTAGGTCAAAGTCTTCCTTCAGTCATACCTATACACTTGGGAGAATGTTGCCCTAGTTTAGACAGCAAATAATTGTCTGTTAGTTCATTCCGATCAAGCAGATCATCAAGCACTCAGAAGTTGCAATATGCACAACATGGATTTCAGTAGCATTGCAGAAGGCACATTTGGTGTTCCATGCCTTTGATCAAAGCTGTTTGAGCATTAGAACATGGGATCTGGGAACCTATTTTGACTTAGGCAGCCAAATAGGAAAACATGGCCCCAAAAAGGCATCCACTTACACTGAAGAGATTTTTTAACAGAACCAGTTTATAAGTTATGCACGTTCGCTATTCTGGAAATGCAATTTTCTCATTGCAATATACTGAAACAACCTGGACTTTCACTATATCCTAGTTCACTGTAAGCAGAATTCACTATATTTGCTACCAGAAACTATCATTTTACAACCCTAACTAAGCATAAGCTTTTAATAGATATGTACAGTTATTCGCCCTTTAATGTTTCACCAGATGCTGCAGAACAGAAAAAGGACCATACTAATGAGAGATTTGCTACAGTAGCACTTCCTTGAAAAGCTTTGGCAAAGTAACAGTATCAGCAGTGACAACTATGATATTTAAATATGCCGGAGACCTACGGAAAACAAATGTTATCAAAAATGGAAACAAGCAGACACCACATTTTAGGGCATAATTTCAACATTTGTCTATATTGATGAATATGTTCCATAGACAGTAAAAAAACTGCAAGGGATTATTACAGTAACTGTTTATATGCTAGACATACTGCAGGACAACTTGTACTTGAATTCACTGATAGATACATATCACACACACACACACCACATCTTGCACTAATTATATTAATCAGAAATCTCAATCAATTCTAGAGCCCAACTATGACCAATTATATCAACAATTACAATCAAAAGAGTAGGTCTATGCTGCACACTCACAGTGAGACAGAGTACACACACACTGTATGCTTAACCCTGCAGAGTATAAATAGCTGTGTAGCTGCTGAGGCAAGTCAAGGTGTGTCTGAACCCTGTTGGTATGCACCCTGTGTGGCTCTCTTCACACCCAACCAGGGCTTCCCACATCTACACTATTTTTAGCAGTGTAAGGCCCTGCTGCCAGGGAAAGGCTCCAGAAGCAGGGAAAGGCTCAGCACTTCCCCACGACGGAAGACTTTCCCCAGTGCCTGTGCCTGCAAGGGTTTTTCATTGCTATGTGTCACTATACACTGCCGCGTGGACGCAGCCCCTGGTTTGCGCTACAGCATGTAGCTACACATACCCTACATACCACTGCCCATGTAGATGAGGCCCAAGAATTTGGTCTCTTGTTTCCAATGGACAGCAGGGTAACTGGAGGCTGAGAAAAGGGGGGAAAAGGAGACAAACACAAACAAAACAATTAGAAAATTCTGAGACGTGTCCAAGTCAGGACACGCCAGGAAGGATACTCTGACAAAATGTAGAACCATAAAGGAAATTTTAGCACCGTTATTTAAATAAATGATTTTATAATAAAAACAGTCTTTAGAATAGAGTCTTTGAAGGTCAGTTATGGAAGCATTATTGGAAACTTATAAGACAGGCTAGAATAATATCATTCCTGAGTATTTGAGTACCTATTCTCAAGTGCAAACTATCATATGACATCACTAGCTTTAACAACACTCACAGGCAAAACCAGAAAACTCTTCCCAGTACTCAGCAACTCAGCCCCATTTTATTCAGGAAAAAAAACTTTCAGGTTTCAGATTTTATCATGGAGGTTTCACACAGATGTAGTCATGGATACAACAAATGTTGTCTCTGGAAGAGCCACATGTATATGATGACTATTCTCTATTCCACATTTTTACAATGCAGTTCTTCGAAGTACACAGCAACATGGTGATCAAACTACTGAATCAGAGTCCCAAATAATGCTAATATCATTATGAAGTTCTGGGAAAGCAGCAACATAATAGCAATACTAAGCCCTCACAGCAGAGAAACAAAGATTGTGATTTAGAGCAATTAATCAACAAGAAAGAAGCAAATGAAATGGTCTGCTAAACCTAACATTTACCTCTTTCATCAATAGGACATCAGTGAAATTAAACTCAGACTGAATAGTGACCAAAAAGTCACCATTATCTGGTAGCTGTTCTGTGGTTGTGAGTTGGTACTACTGATCCCACAAGTTTGGTATCCATGTCACAAATGTGCACCATCAGGAGTCTCATTAACTAATATTCTTATTGGCAGACTCAAAAAAGAGCTCTGGACTGAATAGACATGGATCTTCAACTACTCTCTCACATCTGGAAACAGCCCCACTAGCCCATTACTGAGGCACACTGTACAAGGTTGTGAGGCAGAACCTACCACTGCCAGTTGCCACGGTGTACAAGTTCTATGGATAAACTGAGACTTCAGTTTCCCGCACTATCCCATTTAGTACTTTTCATAAGCACCACCATCCATCTAAGAAAATAAATAAATACAAGTACATTAACTTACATGATTTAAATATGTATTGCTAACAGAATGCCACAGGCAGAACTAACCCTTTAAAACAATAGCTGACATGAAATAACCATTAAAAAACTGGGATAATAAAATGTACTGGGTGAAGTTCAACACTGACAAAGTTTCAGTGAAATTACTCCAGGGATGAACACTGCCTCCTGAGCGTAGCTAAAAATCTTCTTAAATATCTCAAGACAAGGGAGATCATTCTTGTTCCTGAGGCAAGGAAGCGTATAATCAAATTATCATCATTTTGCTCAGTAGTTATGTGCTAATGTTTCCAAACTTTATGCAGATGCAGAAAACTTTTGGCAAACAATGCAAAGAAAAACTTCCCATTGGAACTAGAATGAGAAAAGTTAACTGAAAAGAAACCATGCCTATACACCCTATCAAAATTCATGTCCAGTAACAACAAAGATGGCCAATTCCCCACAATTTACATAAATCACTCCCTTAGAGGGCCTGCAGCTAGTCTACCATATGAAAATGGTATTGAAACAAGACATATTGTGAAAGTCATGCAAATGAGTCCAGCACAAATAGTTTTATTACAAGAACAAATTTACAACCAAGACAATGTTTCAATAACATAACTGGAGCTAAGAACAAAACCTGAAACAAAGAAATTTGATTTATGCTTCATCCACAACCTGTCCTGAACACAAAATGTACCTATACATATTAATCTCAAACATGAATGCCTGCATGAAATGAAATCAAAACAGTCAACGTACATTTTTTCTACCCAATTGCTTTAAAAGTAGCTGATTTGAGCCCATGTCAGATTCTCAGTGCAACCTACTCTGTGCGGTCATTGAAGTGAAATAAACTGAGCTGCAAACCACTCTGCATAATGAATTGCCTAAATATGAGAAATATCTGAACTGATGATATTTTCAAATAAAACACCTACTGTTTCAATGCATTTTCTCTTTAATCTTGTGGTATAACAAGAATAAATATTCATATTGATGGAACATGCTTTTTGCATGGAACCTAGACAGCTTTTGAGATTATCAAATGCCGCCGCTGCACCTCAGCATTCCATTTCCCTGAAAACATTCTTTACTTTTGCATTCTCAAACGCTAGTATTATTATTCATGATTTTATAACATCAAGGAGTGTTGGGTGCTTCACCACCCACACGGTTCTCTGCGGGACTGGAGCGAGCCTAACTTCTAGTTGCAAAAAGATAAGTAAGGATGACAGACAATGAGGATAGAGATGGGGATTTAATCTTAGCACATTCAGTAGCTCCCACTGAGAATCAGATACTAATATCTTCATTCCATGTGCAGAACTGTCATTAGAGTCAATGGGTTTTGCATAAAGATGAAGAATGGATGATGACTTTGTGGGTTTGATTTAACTTTATGATGGAATCTACAGCTGGAAAAATACTACTAATTATACTTTATCTGAGCCTAGAAAGAACTAGCATGCCATGCAATTCAATTGCTTTAGAAGTTGTCGATTTAAACACTTTAGTTACAGTGTGATTAAATACACTTATTACAAACCACAAAAATTATCCTTGAAATGACTTCTTCAGAATCCTTTTTTCCATATAGAATTTTAACATTTATGTAAATGGGCCCAATTCTCCACTGCCTTGCTCTTGTATAGTTATTTACACCTGGGCAGAGTGGGCAAAAAACAATGTCATCCTAAGTCAGTAGCATTTTACACCCACATTTCACAGGTGCAAAATAACAAGATAACAGAGAAACAAGTTTGATGGCTAGTCCTGGGAACAAGACGACAAATTTGGTTTCATTTCAGGTTGTTTGGTATGTATTTCCCAATCACTTTTTCTAGTCACTCACCACTCAATCTATACATCATTCATGCTTTCAAAGTAAGAAGATTGTGTTTTCCCAAATCAAATCATGTTTGTGGTACTGTATTTTCCAAGTTGTAAAACACTTAAGTCCTCTCTGCTGGCTCCTTTCTCTGATCTGCTCTGCTACTCTGCCTGAGCTCAAAAAGCTGAGCTCTGCCTCTCTCTCTCTCTCCTACACCTCTCTGTTCCTTGCTTTCCTCCCCTTCTCTGCCCAGAGAGAGAAGGAAGTGAGGAATACAGGGGCCCACCTCTTCTCTTCTTGAGCCTTGTCTCTTCCCCCATCATGGGGACTGTGAAGAGATTTTTAACTCGCTAGAGTTGGTCATTGACTCATTGGGCTCATGCTGTACTGTTGTTGCATGAAAAGTTATGACAAGCTTTAACCTTAAAACACTTGCACCTTGTGTGATGACAGAGAGACAGGTGAGAAAAAAAACATTTTATCAGAGAGTAACGTACCTTGAACAAGCATTTTATCATTTTTTAAAAAAGTATTTTGATAGATAAAATAAAAAATGGAGAACTGTCAGGAAGCCAGAAATCTTCTTGGGACACCAGGACACTGAATAAAAAGTGGGATTATCCAAGGTAAAAATCAGCATGTGTTGTTTCTATGTTTAACTAGTTTGGAAAGATCAATCATCTCTTTTTACTGATAAGAAGTTTATGTGCTTCTAACTTAGACTGTGGTTGGTCACAATGTGTTCATTTGCCAATTTCTTCCCCTTCAATATTTCAGACTTAGGCTTGGAAGAATTCCATTTTTATTTTAATAATTTTGACAGATAAAAATAAAAATAAATTACAAATATTGATATCAATTTACATTTATCACCGTTCCAGGAAATTAGGGGTGGGGGCGGGGTCAGACAATTATTTAACACCAGTGTTATAACACATTGAGGTGGGACTTTAATACGTTCCCAAGCTCCATTTTTCTTACTTTGCTTATCCGTGCATTTCAACCAGGGCCGGCTCTACAGTTTTGGCCGCCCCAAGCAGCGAAAAAAACTGCAGATGGCAAAAGGAAGAAGCTGCTGCCAATTTGCCACCGTGGCTGCAAAGGAGAGAAGCTGCCGCCGCATTGCCGCTGCGGCCGGAAGAACTACCGCCCCTTTCCAACTGCCTGCTTGGAACGCTGGGGCCTGGAGCCGGCCCTGTTTTCAACTAAAATCGATGGACATATTTTTTCATCAGTTTGTGTGTAAAATGAAATTGACATTTACTGACAAAAATCTAATCCTGCCAAGCCTACACATGACTGTATTTTCATCAGTCATGCTAACAGCAAAGCTAGCAATGTGTTTTTAAACTTTACAGGGGAAAGGTTTTATATAATACCCTCTCAATGCATATTGCTGTTTGCGACAGATAAATGAAATGGCCAGAAAATAATACAATTGACAATCTGAGAGTCAGCTGAACAAGTCTTACTATCAATACATGAATAGCTCATCAGCTAGAGGAAAAAAAGAAATCAAATGGTTTGTAGACTGTCTGCTACTGAGAACATCATCTGTCAGCTGTGATTTAAATGCAGCATCAATGGTGCTACTTAAATGCAAAAGATTTAAAATATGATCTGATCTCAACCCAAACTCCTCAGGCCTCTGGTTAGCTTGCTCAGGACAGCATGGCCAAGGAAGTCAATGGACCTGACCTTTCTCTTACTTAAGCTGGAATAAATCAGGAGTGACTCCACTCTGAAGTTTCAGTGGAGTTCCACGAGCATATGGAGAGCGTGAGAGAGGGGATAACTAGGCACACAATGCCTCATCTTTACTGAACAGGTCCTTTCAAAAGGATTCTGTCTTAAGTTCAAAATGCTGCTTCTAGTCTTTGACTCCACATAGACTGGCTCTATTTAAAAATCAAAAGCAAATCTTGCACTTTAAATGTCATTACCATAGGTCTTACAATACCGTTTAAAGTTGAAAGCAGCAGGTTAAGTAATAGCTCATTTCTGGAGGGTTTGTTTGTTTCTTTTGTTCCGCTAAAGGTTTATTTAAATTTTAAAATTTAACCCATAGTAAATACTGCTCATCAGTCTGTGATCCTTGCTCAGCTATTCAGTCCTTACTCAGACTGACCCCCAACTAACATCAGCGAGAGTCAGCCTGAAGGAGGACTGAGAAGAAACCCAAAGTAAAAACAACAAGCCAAACCCAAAGGGCCTTTGCTCCTTTCAGGCTCACTGGAGTGTGTGTGGATGGCTGCACTGCAGCCAGAGTACACAGAAGAATTGGCTGACTGGCTCTGTCATAAATATAAAGGGAAGGGTAACCACCTTTCTGTATACAGTGCTATAAAATCCCTCCTGGCCAAAGGCAAAGTCCTTTCACCTGTAAAGGGTTAAGAAGCTCAGGTAACCTGGCTGGCACCTGACCCAAAATGACCAATGAGGGGACAAGATTCTTTCAAATCTGGAGGTGGGGAAAAGGCTTTTGGCTGTCTGTGTGATACCTTTGCCAGGAACAGATCAAGGATGCAAGCCCTCCAACTCCTGTAAAGTTAGTAAGTAATCTAGCTAGAAAATGCATTAGGTTTTCTTTGTTTTGGCTTGTGAAATTCGCTGTGCTGGAGGAAATGTGTATTCCTGTTTTTGTGTCTTTTTATAACTTAAGGTTTTGCCTAGAGGGATTCTCTATGTTTTGAATCTGACTGCCTGTAAGATTATCATCCATGCTGATCTTACAGAGTTGTTCTTTTATTTTTTTTATTCTTCTAATAAAGTTCTGTTTTTTAAGACTCCGACTGGGTTTTTTGGGTCTTAAAAATCCAAGGCTGGTTTGTGCTCATCTTGCTTATTCTCAAGCCTCCCCAGGAAAGGGAGGTAAGGGCTTAGGGGGATATTTTGGGGAAATAGGAACTCCACATGGTCCTTTCCCTGATTGTTTGTTAAATCACTTGGTGGTGGCGGTGTTTACCTAATCCAAGGGCAAAGACTTTGTGCCTTGGGGAAGTTTTAACCTAAGCTGGTAGAAATAAGCTTTAGGGGGTCTTTCATGAGGGTCCCCACACCTGTACCCTAGAGTTCAGAGTGGGGAAGGAACCCTGACAGGCTCCATCAAAATTCCTTCAGGGGTCTTCTGGGTAGCACAGCCCAGCGTGGCAGCATCCCCTCCCCTGGATGCTCCTTCTCTCCCACCCATTTCAGTGGCTGACCACTATCTGGGCCTGTGCAAATCCCTCAGCATTTGGCCCATTTATGAGAAAAGGATAAAACAGAGCCCCAAACATCTGACCTTGGCTGCTTCAGTACATTGCATGTACAGTAAGCTACATAAACATTATCAACTGCCCAATAACTGTACTAATGATCTCCAAGGAAGTGATGGTAGCCATTGTCTCTGAGTCCACTACACTGGACAAAACACTTGAACATACCAAAAAGAACTTCCTGCTTATGCAGAGGAGGAGGAACTCTCACCTAATAGGTATTTTCCATTGCTCATAGCTATGATTATATTAAATATAAACATTTCTTTAAACTGATCATTGGGAGCTGTGTATTGAAGAAATGACAGAGCATTTACTTAAATTTCCTATCACAATCCTTAGCTTTTATTACATGAAGGAAAGGTCCAGAAGTTTGAGAAATTGAGAGAGCAAGAGAACCATCTTCCAGGGAGTTCTCTAGTAGCCTTCTCTACATAGCAAGTTCTCTGTCAGTATAGCTTTTTCTCCACATGTATGCATGGAACATTCTGCCAGCTGGTGAGACTGGAAAACAGGGGAGGGATCACTTGATGACTGCTCTGTTCTGTTCATTCCCTCTGAAGCATCTGGCATTGGCCACTGCTGGAAGACAGGACGCTGGCTTAGATGAACCATTGGTCTGACCCAGTATGGGCATTCTTATGCTGCAACAAGGTATTAGTATTTGTTTGTTCCACAGGTATTTCTAGGCAATAAGAACACAGCAGACAAGTGTCTCAATTAACCCATGTGCAAACAGTCTCAGAAATATTTAATTCCTTTGTTGCTGGATTAAATACTGTGAAGAGTACATAATGTATGTAACAGCACAGATTCATTCTCAGGCAAAAAAAACTAGCTCCTGAATTTTCCCCCCCAAGGATTTGCTCCTCTCTACTTATTAGATCAGGAGGAAAAGCAGCTTATTAACAATGCCAATATTTATACAGTATCTTCACACTTGAAGATTTGATCTTCTTAAAATTAAAACTCTCTCTTTAAGGGCCTGAATCTAACCCCAATGATGGAAGCAACAAAACTTCCATTGAGATCACAATACTTTTTGGGGGGAGGGGCGAGGAATCAGACCACGTACTGCCAGTTATTTAGATATCTAAAATATCCACTTGGCCTGACTTCAAGCACCCTTTTTTGAAAAATGTTTGCCAGTATGGTTGTCAGATTTTTAATCTAAAGACCTTCCACCTCCCCTATATTTATAGAGCTCAGATCATCTTGTTATAAAGATTTTTTCCTCCCAATCTATTTAATGATGTGCAATTTCATTCATGAATCTTTCTAATTTCTTTCTTCAGCACTGTTTGGAAATAGATTGGGTTTGTCCTTCTGATTCGTAAAAGGATTATTCCCTATGCATCAGATCTGACTAACGCTTTAACAATCAGACCCTCTGAAGTAACCTGGGAAATGCAGCACTTTCAGCCTTTTCACAGTGGCTGAAAATAGCAGAAATTGTAAACTCCCTGAATCAAGCTGAGATAACTTTACAAGTGTTTTAGGGCAAGATATTATATTCATGAAGATCACTTCAGTGTCCTCACAAGAAGTTCTCCATTATGTCAAGACAAGGTAATAAGTATGCATGAAGAAAGGAATTCTTTGGCCTAAAATATTTTAGGCAAGTCATTTGGACTATAGTGAGGATTTCAAGGGCCTGTTTGGTGAAAAAAGTGAAGGTTTCCTCCTACATACTGAACATTCCAAGAGCACAGCTGCCCCCTAAACAACGCATAGGTATCACAATCACAATTCTACAGAATGTTAGGAATGACCATTTCAAGTTTTTATAATTGGAATTGCATGTCATGGTACAATGGAAAGGATCTTCTTGTTTTATCAACATTTATTTCTTTAACAGGCTAATTTCCAATATAGTTTTTTTTTATTCTGAAAAACAAGTTACTGTAATGATTTCTTAACTTATTTTAAAGAGCTTCATTGCATCGCACCAGAATCTCACCCTACATTCTTCAGGACATTTCCCTAACGCCATCTTTATGTAGGATCATTTTTTTAAAATTTAAGCTAAAACTCCTGCTTTGTATAAAAACAGACCAACCACTTTTCTAAAGTTTCAGAATCATACCAATATATATTGTTACATTAAGAAACTCACTTTCACCTGACAAAGTAATTATTTTATTTTATTTAAAAAGCAACAGAGCTGACAAATAAATTAAAATCTGGAAACCAGCTTGTCATGTGTTAGCAAAAAAAAAAAATTTACAAATATCTAAACAAAAACAAAAAAACAGAAAAACATAACACACAGGAACATGGTTTACCTATCAACACTTCCACACACTGGCGTACCCTTTTGAGCAGAATTCCATTCAGGATCAGACCCAAAACGAAGGCCTGATCTTGCAAGATGCTAAAAAAAGTGTTGGTTGAAAAATGGAGAAAGTTAGTCAAAAAGTTTGATCACTGGTTGAAAAATACCTCACGAAAACCAAAACCCACATTTGGAGGAGATGAAAATTTTCTAAAATGGCAAAGAATGTCCAAATTTTGAAAGTTTTCTGCCAGTGATGGTGTGGAGCACTCCTATAAGGTGCTAATTATCCCTCACCATCTCCACTGCTAATTACCCTCCCACTCCTAGCAAGCACTTGCTTGTGTAGTTTAATATTCTCTTCAAAAAATTGTTCCAGCACTTCCTGAGTAAGCTGAATACAGCAGAGTACATTTACTCAAAAGAAAGAGCCCCCTTTGACAGTGGAGTCATTGTGGAGTAATATGCCCGATTTTGTACTTCAGGTTCTTTCTGGATTTTAGCAGAGTGACCATATATAGCAGAGTGACCATATCAGAAGGACGACCGGTGAGCGTAATTCCATCAGCACCTGTGTAAATATCAGACCTGCTCCTAGTAGCTATCTGAACAATATCCCCAAATACCACTCCTCATATGAGGTACCTCTTGACCCTTGTCTCCCCATCTCAGGCAGTTCTTTCCTCTGGAAGTTTTAATTGGACCCTGAGACTAGTACTGCAGAACGTTGCTTTTTTGGTGGTTCAGGTTCTGTAGTTTCTGCATCAGAGTGTTGCTCTTTTAAGACTTCTGAAAGCATGTTCCACACCCTGTCCCTCTCAGATTTTGGAAGGCACTTCAGATTCTTAAACTTTGGGTCAAGTGCTGTAGCTATCTTTAGAAATTTCACATTGGTACCTTCTTTGCGTTTTGTCAAATCTGTAGTGAAAGTGTTCTTAAAATGAATAACTTGTGCTGAGTCATAATCCGAGACTACTATAACATGAAATATATAGCAGAATGCAAGTAAAACAGAGCCGGAGACATACAATTCTCCCCCAAGGAGTTCAGTCACAAATTTTATTAATGCGTTATTTTTTAACGAGCGTCATCAGCATGGAAGCATGTCCTCTGGAATGGTGGCCAAAGCATGACGGGGCATACGAATGTTTAGCATATTGGCACCTTGCAATGCTGGCTGCAAAAGTCCCATGTGAACACCTGTTCTCACTTTCTGGTGACATTGAAAATAAGAAGTGGGCAGCACTATCTCCCGTAAATGATAAACGTGTTTGTCTTAGCAACAGGCTGAACAAGTAGGACTGAGTGGACTTGTAGGCTCTAAAGTTTTGTGTTGTTTTGTAAAGTTATGTAACCCAAAAAAAAAATTCTACATTTGCAAGTTGCATTTTCACAATAAACAGATTGCACTACAGAACTTGTATGAGGTGAACTGACAAATACTTTCTTTTATCATTTTTACAGTGCAAATAGTTGTAATAAAAATAATATAAGTGAGCAGTATATGATTTGTTGTAATTGTATTCAATTGTGTTGTAATTGAAATCAATATATTTGAATATGTAGAAAAAAATCCAAAAATATTTATTAAATTTAAATTGGTATTCTATTGTTTAACAGTGCGATTAAAACTGTGATTAATCGCGATTATTTTTTTTAATTGTGATTAATTTTTTTGAGTTAATCACGTGAGTTAACTGTGACTAATTGACAGCCCTAGTGTAGACGCTTACTGCTGTAGTAAGTTGACCCCCCTCGAAAGGCAGTAATTAGAATTCCTCCATCAACCTAGCTGAGTCCACAGTGAGGGTTAGGTTGATCTAACCACATTGCACTGGGTGTGACATTTTTCACAGCCCTGAGCATTATAGCTGGGATGCCTTAAGTTTCAGGTGTAGCCCACGCCTCAGAGTCTTGATCACAAAGTCTTTATTTTAAATGCTTTTGGCATTGGAACTGGGGTTTCCCCTCAAAATGGTATTTCAGCTTCATTGGTCCCATCTTCCCCTACTTCTATTTCAGCTGACACTTGTGTAGCAGAGGAAACAGTGTAATATATTTGATGGATCAATTAAAAAAAATCCTCCCAGATCACTGTTGTCTTTGCTATTCCATTCACACTTTCTTTCCTCCCTTTCATTAGATGTCATGCTTAAGGGCAAATGAATGTCACAGCTGCTTATATACCAGGACTGATATTAGTCCACAGACTTTAGTCTTACTAGGAAGGGAGACTGCCAAAGGTTCTGTTAGGAAAAAGCACCCCAAACTGTAGATGTTTTTATTTCTACCATAGCCAAATCTCTTGCGTGTATGGAACTGGGCTAGAAGTCTCATAAGAAACTCTTTTCAGCTTTCTGGTACTCTTTCTGCTTTGAGGGAAGTCACTAACATTGGCACTTCTATTTCTTGGCTCAGCTGGAGCATAAAGAGTTCAAAAAATAAAAATAAGGAGGGGCAGTGGAAACTTCATCAGACTTCAAGAAGGATGAATCCATGCTTTATTTTTACTATGTTTTAATTATAAAACATATTTTATATTTTTAATCATCTTTCACATTAGGACTCTGGTCCAATTGAACTGTGGCGGATGCAAGAGCCAAGGTGGACTTTAGTTCACTTCTGAGGACCTAAAATCAGTTCTTAACCAGGGGTATGCATACCCCTGGAGCTACTCAGGGGTCTTCCAGGGGGTACATCAGCTCATCTATATATTTGCCTAGTTTTACAAACAGGCTACATAAAAATCACTAGCGAAGTCCGTATAAACTGAAATTTCATATAGACAATGACTTGTTTATACTGATCTCTATACACTGAAATGTAAGTACAATATTTATATTCCAGTTGATTTATTTTATAATTCTATGGTGTGATACATGAAGAGGGTGAGAGGAGTAGCTCCCTTTGATGGACACCCAGCCAGCCAGTTAGCTGTAAAATCCCTCTTGGTCTGTTCTCTGCTTGCTTTACCTGTAAAGGGTTAACAAGCCCACAAGTAAAAGAAAAGGAGTGGGCACTTGACCAAAAGAGCCAATGGGAAGGTAGAACTTTTTAAAATTGGGCAAGAAAATTTCCCTTTGTCTGTTGTTCTCTGGCCTGCAGGGATGGAACAGCAATGCTGTGTAAGGCTTGAACCAGGTATGAAAATTCATCTTCCATACATAGAAGAAATTATTTGGATAGGGAATGTTTAGTTAGACACAATCAGGTTTATTTCGGCTTGTGGCTCTCCTCTGTGCTAACCCCAGATGCTTTTGTTTGTTTGTTTGTTTGTAACCTTTAAGCTAAACCCCCAAGAAAGCGATTTTGGGTGCTTGATTTTTGGAATTGCTCTTTTAAAATCTAGCAAAAGCCTAAGTCTCAGCTGTAATTTTTTTCTTTTTGTTTTTAATAAAATGTATGTTTTTTTAAGAACAGGATTGGATATTTGGTGTCCTAAGAGGTTTGTGCATGTTGTTTGATTAGCTGGTACCTACAGCTAATTTCCTTTGTTTTCTTTTTAAGCTCTTCCCCAGAAAGGGAGAGGGGAGGGTGAAAGGGCTTGAGGGTACCCCACAGGGAGGAATTCCCAAGTGCTCCTTTCTGGGTTCAAAAGGTTTTTGGGTTTTTTTTTTTTTTTTTTTTTTGCATTTGGGGCATGGCAGTGTTTACCAAGCCAAGGACAAAAAAAGCTGTATCCTTGGGAGTGTAATACAAGCCTGGAGTGGCAAGTATTAATTTTTAAAATCCTTGCAGGCCCCCACTTCTGCACTCAGGAGTGACAGGAGTGGGGATTTAGTCTTAACATATGGTAAAAATGAGAAGTAAGCAATTTTTCAGTAACAGTATGTTGTGACACTGTTTTGTATTTTTATGTCTGATTTTTTAAGTAAGTAGGTAGTTTTTCAGTGAGGTGAAACTTGGGGATACGCAAAACAAATCAGACTACTGTACCCCTTTCAGGAGTCTGGAAAGGTTGAGAGCCACTGCCTTAGATCATCTGGCTCAACACAGACCCAGTCTACCATAAATCAACATAGCCTAAAACTTCCCAATGAGCCATTCCAGCAGACAGCGATTGCTCAAGCAGAAAAATGCTTTAGCTAAACCAGGAGAGAGCTGGCATGTGAGAGGAATCCTCCATTGTCCAGATCCACCCCATTTAGGGCAAGCTTTATACCATTTTATAGACCAGAGAATTTGCCTAATATATTTGACATCGTTTTAAGCTAAAGAGTGGTATACACAATATAGAACCACCATGCAAAAAGATAAATGACCTTTTTCCTGTTCCCCTCTCATATTTTAGGACAAAATAAAAATGTTCAGGAAACTGGAAGACTAAGTATTTGTTCTGACTCATCTTTAATGCTCCCTTTTTATCATTTTTAAGAAGGATAATTGTAGCGTGTAGTGAGTCACTTCGAACTAATAATCTTTTCACACGGTTTTCTTTACCAGGGCAGATTAATACTTAGTCCAATTTGGCACTCTAGTACCCGTCTTCCTCACTTAGACACAGTATGAGTCAGATTCTGATCTCTCTGGACCAGAGGTTTTCACATGTCTCAAGCTGTCAGAAATGAGAGCCGGACAACAAAAATGGCACCCTAATTGTGATGCAAACATGACAGCAAATCCACGCAGAAGAACTTCACCTATCTGAATGTTTATAAATATTTTGCAAACCAGCCTTTCAAGACAAAGGAGAGGCTCACCAAAATTAGGACTAACCTGCAAATTAGGAAATAGAAACCTCTTATTTTATGTTGTTTAGATACATGAGTCAAGCTGGTTGGAGAAAAAGCACAACACAACTTCCAGAATAGACCCTTAAGACGGAGTTTATTCTCATTAGATACACATCAGCTGGTCTGAGTGGTCCTTGGTTATGAATTAAAAGGCAAATGTCCCAGTTACTATAAAATTGGGGGCCATCTAAGTACCTGAGATACTCCTTTCTCAAATGTATCTACAATCCTTTCTTCTTCTGCAAAAGTATTATACATCTACAGAGTTGTAGGGCTTGCCATGTGGAGAAACACCATAGCCAACAGGTTAGGTGCTCACTCTCTAACCCTTTTGATGATAAAACATTCAAAAAGGTTGCTTAAACAGATGCTATTTTCCTGCAAGGCTTCTTTTCAAATCCAAGTGTCTTGGAAAAAAATAATTGCTCCCTTTTTGGTTTAATACAAGTTTGACACCAGGTAAGGGGAAGCCAGCCCTCAGGAATAAGCTGTAGAGATGGAACAGTACTTTTATTACTGCATGACAGTTCAGACTGGTTCTGCTCAGACCTCTGGAAACAACTAGTTCACACTGGCCATGTTTGGAGGCTTTACCTATTTAATTCATTTGCTTTCAGATGCTTCTATTCCATCATGTTTATATGCAGAGGGGAAATCTCTACTTAGGAACAGGAAGGCTTCCAAACAAACACAAACACACACACTATATATAAAGCAATCAAGAGCAGTCTGACCCTCATCCTGTCCCTAACTTATTTAAAAAAAAAAAAAGTATGCCAGCTGTGTACTTTAATACATAAGATATTCATCCTTTGCACTTTAACCATTCATTTCTGATGCATGTTGATGGAAGACAATATCATTATGGTGGAGTTCTGCCAATCCAGCCATTAAAGTACAGTGGTTGTAATCAATCACTTTAATGCTACTTGCTTCTACAGGAGTAATGACTCCAACTGAGTCAGCAGCTGGTACCCCATTGACTATATGGCACCCTGTGAATCCCAAGCATTGGGGCACCAAGTCTGGTTGAAAGCTACCAGACGGAAAATAATATTTCAACAACATAAACTGCTTTATGAAGCTGCGCTTAATGGATCCTGAGAGGTTACTTTGGAATTCATTTCATGCAATATGTAGGAGTAACTTCAGAGGCTGGGTGGGACAGCTCCATGGTGTGTAGGCCCTGTGGCCTGAAGCCTTAGAAAGCAAAGTGCTCTCTGTTGTCACTTGTTGATGAAGTGGGAGAAGAGCAGCCCAGAGCTGCTTAAGAACTACAGAGGTGCAGAAAAAGGAGCTCTCTGCTGGCATCCATTGGAGAACATGGGGAATTGACTGAATGGGACAGTTGCGGGCATTTTGGCTACAGCACAGTAAATTTTGAGTCTGGAGGCAAAGAAATGCTATTGACCTTTGTGGGAAATACATACAGACAATCAGATGTGCCTTGGTTCACCGTAGGGAGCCCACTCACAGGTTCTTGGCATACCAGACAATTTGGTATATCTGAGAACAGTGTGGGCCTGCCCCCACCTATGTGACGCCTCCAGTGTGACCTCACATGCACCTTGCATGTAAGGTCATGCCTGCGGGGGGTGGAGCAACACACTTTTCAAAATGGCATCTGGTTCGGTCTCAGTACCAGACAGGGGATGAACCTTGGAAAAGCAGGACAGTCTAGTTGAAAACCAGCTGAATGGCCTGCCTAGTTTACTCTGACCGAGATTGCTGTTAGGCACAATTGGGTGAGGGAGCTTAGTCAAAGCTGAGAAGACAGAGGGAGAAAGAGGCTCCTACCTTCCACTGGGAGTGCCTCTCTGGTGGTGAGGATTCTGTTAAGGGTCCAGCCTACCGCTGAACCCTCACAGAAGAGCTGAGCCTGCTACAGAACAGTGGGGGTAGAGCTAAGGGTGGCTTGGAAGCAATAGACAGTGCAGAGTGACTGATGGACAGAGCAGCCGTGGCTGAGAATTGCTGAGGAAGCTTTGGCTGAAACCACGGAGTATGTCTAGGACCCTGGGAGGCTGGAGATTCCCTGAGCCCAGAAGTCTACACTGCAATAAAAAACCCCGCAGCCCAAGCCCAAGCCAGCTGACATGGGTGTCATCGGTGTCTAATTGCAGTGTAGACATACCCAGAGAGACCAGCAGCCCAACTAAGAGACCCTAGTGCAGACCTCCCCACCAGAAATTGAAGCTGAAATCACCCAGTTGAGCCAGGTGGTAGAGCCCCCAAAGCAGTCCAGGACAGCTAACGGTGAGTGGGGAGCTGGGAAAGAGGAAGGTGGCTGGAACACACCAGCCACTCAGTTGCCAGCGGAACTGAGGTTGGGTCTATGGTTAAGGCACCTGCGGGGGGGGGCACTCTTACCTCATAGAACTGGTGGGGGGGGGATGGACAACAATTTAGTAGATCAACCAAGTTCATTCTGTTCTCCCCTCTTTTCCTTCCCCCACCCCTTAAGGTTCTTTGCTGTAATCCCTGGACTAAATAGGGAAGTAGTGCCTATCCAGGGCACTCAAGATGGCACATAGTTTCCCAGGTTTCTAGGTGGAAGCGCTAGCCAGTGTTAATTAAGTCTTTAAGAAAAGAACTAGAAAATTGAGAGCAGCAAAGAAGGCTGGGTTCAACACCTAGCAGAAGGGTTACATAGGTAACCATTACCACCCTAGTCCCTTTATTACAAAAAGGACATTGTTTATGGATGGTTTAGAATCCACAAAACACTTCCTTTATAAGTGCTTTAGCCAGAAGAGAGCTGGCAGCAGGTAATAGGCAGGAGAGCTTTCCTGCCAGCTCTCTAACCAGTCAGGGCTGTGAGGATGGAGAGGCCAGTGTTTCAGTATCTGTTCATCCTTTAGCCAATCCAGGCTCCCTGGGTAGTGCCAACCTTCTCAGCATTGCTGTTGATCTGTGGAGTGGGGGCTTGTAGCAAAGTGCTGAGCACTCACCACTGTGGCACCTCCTACTGGTCATCTGGGAATTAGCTCTTTTCTAACCTCAGCACGCCCTCTGCTTACTGGCGTCTCACCTGCCTCAGGCTCCCATGTCCCTCCCAGACCCCAGTGCCCCTTTCCTTGGGGTGCCTGCCCACAGCAGCACCCCCACACGCTGGGGTTCCCCTGGGAGGAACTCTCTATGCCCACCATGCCTGAGTGGCTACTGCCATTCATCATCTAGCCCCGTTTCCCTGGGGCAGACTGCAGTCTATAATGGCCACTCATCACTGGCAAAGGGGTAGGACCTGCTGCCTTTGCCTATCCCCGGGCTGCCCCTCTGCAGCCCCAGTACCTTTTTCAGGCCTTCAACAAGGCCTGCAGCCTGGGGGTTTACCAAGCTGGAGCTCCCCAGCTCCCTTTGCCCTTCCCCAGCCCTGCTCTGCTCTGCTTCAGGTACCTTGGATCCAGGTAACTAGCCCTTCCCACTCCAAGGCTAGAGTGAGACTCCTCCAGCTCCTGGCCCCCCAGCCCTCTTATCAGGGCCAGCTGGGCCCCGATTGAGGAAGCAGCCAAAGCTGGGGCCATGCCCAATCAGCCTAGCTTGGCTGCTTTTAACCCCTGTTCTCCAGGAGTGGGGCAGCCACCCCACTACAATGGCTCCACAAATGAAGAAGTACAAGCCCTTAAAATAACTGCACAGAACACACCACAGATATTGTATTTGTGAAAATGAGTATTCCCTTACAGGCAAGGATGGAGTACACTCAAAGCATTGGCTAGTTTCGTTCTGAGGTGTTTACTACATATTAAGGCCCCAAATGCCTTTTCTAAGGAAGAAGAGCACTGCACATTGCTAGGGGTTTAACTTTGGTAAAAGGGGCCCATTTTAAAATGAGCGTAAACAATGCTCTACGGGAATTAGGGAGCAAAGAAACCTGAGCTGTCAGATCAGGAGAACTTTACAGTAGTGATCAGCTTGCCATGCTTGCAGATGGGAACAAGAGATCTATGCATCAGCGTGTTAATTGCGCAGATCTGGTAATGACTTCATTTGGATTAATCTGCTTAGTTGCCTCACCCTTCAAAGCCAATGTGGCAAGACCCCTCCATCTGTCTTCGTATGTTGTATTTTCATAAATATATTCCCATACTTTTTTAGTGCATCGTTCATATGGATAAGCTTCCATGTAAGCTATTCAGAGTTTGATTTGAAAGTGATTCATGAATGTGTATGTAAATTCTGTTCACATTGTTTGGCATGCCAGGAAGTTCAGAAAGATTTATGTTCACATAAACCCAATTTTGCCACAGAAAATTTTGTGATGCTACCACACCAAATCCTCCAGACTTGAAAGTGGGACCACACCTCAGCTCTGGTGCAACAATGAAACTCTGATCTCAGAAAAGTTAATTTCCCTTTCTAAAAGTAGGCTATATGCAAGACAAACTAAACAAGGAGAGTTTCCAAAAAACTGGGGAAATACAAAATGTTGGAATACTTAGGGCATTGCCAGCAACATAAAGATTAGGATAAAATAAATAAATAACTTAATCAGAAAACTCAACTATAATACATCCTCATCCTCTGAGAAACTGCATGGAAATAGCTTCAGCTGAGCTGGTAAATCTTCCTTAGCACAGGAGATAGGCTAAACCTATCAGGGACATAAAAGAAATACCAGGCAATTTGATTTTCCACATGTTCTCTCCCAGAAAGCGAGGCTTGGAGTGGAAAAAAACACCCTAAAAGAACAACCTGAGATTAAGTCTGAAGATATCCAGATAGAACAAAAAATAGTTGAGGGGATTATTGACAGTTTAGACACGAACAACATTTTTGTTGCAATGCTATTCAAACTAACCAAGCTAGACTGAGTACATACTTAGTTCCACGCAAATGGTTCCCACTGCTCTTATCTTTATATTTCCTTTTATTTCCAAGTGCAAACAGCATGACACAGTTATGGCTTCCACAAAACAACCAGCAACGTTCAGCATTAAGTTCTTGAGTCTGAAGTTGGTTTTAAATTCTAGTAGGAAGTCAAAGCAGGAACACACTTAATAAAGAGTGCTGAATCTCATCATAACATTTAAGAAGCTCGGAGCATTAGGTATATTTTTGTGGTCAAAGTGAGAGAGGTAACAGGGAACAACAAGTATAAGTACATCTGAGAGTCTGATCTCTTTGGCCCTGAACCTCACATGGAGCACGAAAAAGGCCCTTTGCTCATTTCGGATATCCATCTGTGAGCTTACTTTAAGATGTACATTTGTCTCTCTTTCAGTTGCTTAGTATATACCAGAGACAGTGAAGAGGCTGTATATAAATCTGGTACATAATCAAATCCTACCGCTGAAGAAGATTGACAAGTGTTGTCAGGAATAAGATTTAGCATCCAGAACAGTCCACACAGAGTACGCAGAAAAGATGGTCTTTACTTCTAAATGTTATTAAAAGGTGACTCCTCATGTTAACCCCATCATATGCTTGGGCAAAAAAGTTACAGTAAGCTCTAAAACACCAAATCTTCTCAAAGTTTAAGTGATAGTAATACAACTGTTTGCATGCAATTTATCTGCTTTGACAGATTATTAGAAAACCACCTCTAGTGCACAATTATGGACAAACAGAATCAGATATCAGTCCTCATTTATTTCCGTTACACAATTCCTACACAATTTTCTGTTCTGCATGCTGCTGCAGGCTAATCAGAGTATTTTATGATTCAGCAGATCATATTAGGTAACTTTTGGTAGAACCATATTTACTGACTTGGTGGACACTGTGCAACTTCTTACTGAAATCCAAATATTTCCTAAAGCATCTTTTAGAATTACTCCCTTCATTTTCATCATGAATATGGAAAAGAAAACCTCACTTCTCCAAATGAAGCGTGACTTCAAGGAGTCTCCTACAATGCATTTTTTTTTAAATTTCCAGATCTTACTCTTGTCCATCTGAACCTCCCTCCTATTTTTATGCACCCCTGGCTGACACTGCACCACTCTGAGTGTGAGAAGAACTGGTTTGTGTGACATTTTCCTTGTTCTTAATCCTAGGGTACAAATAATTGAATTGGAAATGTTTCATTAAAACACTGCCCTAGCCATGGATAGACCAATGATAAATCAAACAGAAAGCACACTGTTTTTCATGGATATATTCCAACCATCAGAACGCTGCACCCCACAGTGCAACAGCAAAATTAGTCAGATAACATCCCTTGTATTCATAGATTTTATGGCAAGCAGCAACTACAACGATAGCCTAGGCTGACCTCCAGTAGAGCATGTTTGTCCCTGAGATCTGCCAGAGAATTAGTGACATTATCAAGGAGTGACAGGATCACACCTACTGAAGACCATATATTTTCCTGAAAACTATTTCAAGGCAACTGGTACTGATGCTAACATCAGGTTCATCATCTGTAACTGAGGAAGCATTTTTGAACCAGTTGCTGTTCAGTCACTGCAGCCTTCCTTCTTCTTTCTGTATTTTGACCTCTGAGAAGGTACAGATCTCAGGAGGTTTGTACATAGGATTTTCAGAAATGCTCAGCTTGGTCCCATGGGAGTCAATGGGAAAGAGTTAGGCCAACACTGAGCATACTTTTGAAAGTCCCAACTCGTATTACTAAAGTGCGGGCTTAAAAGAGGATTTATTTCCTGCCAATTTGAAACACTCAGTAGCCCTTTTTTTTTTTTTGCCCATTGCAGTCACATTTTTCCCCAAAGAGATTTTGCCTCAAGTTTTTCTTTTTTTCCTTATTTGTATTTATTTGCTGTATTAACATTAATTAACCTCATCTGTAACTGAAGATCACGAGTTTTGGGTTGAGGTAATGCTCTGCTGGATGATGAGGCATGGCCAAGAATTCCTCAGTTTGGCAAAGACAAAACACAAAGCACTTCATCTTAAATTCCCAATCCCAATGTGAGGAAGATGATGGACATTGTGCGGAGGTTGACTTCTGTGTTCAGTACTCCCAATCTAGCCAATCTGGAGGCACTCCACTACACAAATAGGAGGCGGGGGATGGAGGATATACAAGGAGAGCTAGCTCAGTTGCTTCTATGGTACTCCCTCCTTAACCAAGCCATTGGCAAATAAGAAGCACCAAGTCCAAAGGTCCTGGTTAATGTGAAGAGAGCGAGTGGGGCAAGAACCTTGGTATGCAGCATGCTGTTTGCCAGTCTTAGGTAGAGGGGGCTGCTGCTCCAGTTTCTGACGTAGCCCTCCCTGTTGAAGAGTGCCATCTTGAAGAACCACCACAGATGTGAGAAAAATCAGGCAGGAGGGGATTCTTGGATGCGGGAGGAGGGTGTGGAGGTATTTTATTTTTCTTTGGGGTGTCTGCATCACAGTATGATATATGGGTGCTATTAACCTTGTCTCCATCCCTGTATAAGAATCATTTTTAGGTTCATGAAGCGGAAATGTTACTCAGGCTTGTGAATGGCTTATTGTGATCTTTGAGCATTTACTAGTCACACTCCTTTCCTTACTCTCCTGGGTCTGAGACAGACACTGAGAGATTACAAGCCACTTCTCCCAATTATTCCCTCCTTGCCAGAGAAATCTGGGCAAAACTGAATCCATTGTTGCCAGCTGGCTTAAAATAAGAGGAGAAATGTGTTTGATCAGAACACAGGAAACAAATTCAGGAACTAAAACATCACTGTTGCCTCTCTCATCAGAGAGAAACTTCCCAGATTGCAATACATATTGTAAAATGATTGTTGCAATTACTAAAGCCATTCAACAGGTGTCCCTTAAATGAAAAATTAACATTATAGTTAATGCTTGTTTTGATGGCTGCACCAGCATCCAAAAGAAATAGCTTCCAAATTGCTTTACACAAATCATATGCTCCTCTGCCATCTGGATGCCTTCCCAAGTGACTTGCTATTAGCATTCTGGGTGGCTGGCAGGTCAGGATTACTCTCTGCGAGGTGTATGCTGGTTAAGTGGCACCTATTTCTCCGTTTCCACTTGACTCTCTGAGGCTCCTTTCCAAAAGTGTGTATTATTCAGCATCATTACCTTCCAGCTCAAATCCATTTTTTATAAAATCCTTTTGTCTTTATTAATTCACTTCACTTCTCCATTTTAATTGAGAACTCTCCTGGAAAACTCACTTTGTCAGACTCCCCATTCTTAGTCCCATGAGAAGAGCAGAATAGACACCATGCACTCATTGAAACATACACAATAGCATTGCTCCAATCCTCTCCCTGCATAAGCTTATGCTACTTCCCCTGAAATAGAGTCTTCCAAATAGCTTTGCTTATGCCTCCGTAGCAGATACCAAATACCAGATAAAATGTCAAGCCTATGTACAAGGATAACAGATCTATTTGGTAGTATTTAACATTCATAACTTTCATGACTCTGCCCCATTTTTACTAGATACAATAGGCTGATCTGCCAAGAAAAATATATTGTAAGAACCACTTACTGGACTTTTAGAATTATTGTACTGGTGTAAAATAAATGCATCTGATCATACATTACCAGGAAGCAGTACATGTAGTTAAAGATTATAGCAATCCCGTTTCTGTAACTGGAAGAATACTATACTATAAGAATGACTCAAACACAGGGAATGTAAAAAACTGAGAAGTATTTTTGTTTATCCTCATTACTTCTCCAACCTAAACTCCATTATGAATAACTAAAGTAAAGTGCCCAAAATAATGGATCAATGTTGTTATAATGTAGAGAGGTCAGTATTCAAGGAACAAGGCACCTAAATCCACATTTATTGGCTTTCATGAACACAGCAAGCCTTAAGTATGATGTATGCTAATACTGCTTTGCCTTTATTTTTCAATGCTTTCATTGCACTATTCATCTCTGGCACAAGGCATCGATGTCCCAATGAAAGCACCATTGGGCTTACTGTTTCTACAATACCTCTAGTATACTTTTGTAAAGGGGAAGAATTACATATCACTCCCTCCAAATGCCATCCACAATACTCTGGATGGGTTTGATGGGGTGTTGGGGAGTGTCTTGCTTTGTCTAGTGTGTCTAACACCAAGACTAGATAAATTCCTTGCGCAATACCTGCATCCTCTCATCTGGGCAGTAAGAAACCAAGCCTCTGTCTTGAATTATAAATTCCTGTGTAACCACTGGACTTACCCTATCTTCCAAGGCTAACTTAGAAACATTAGTCCCAATTCAAAAGCAATGAGTGTGGTAACACGCTAGACTGACAGACTTAATTCCCTTTCACATGGGGACAGCAGGTGTAAGTAGAACTAAGGACGTTTGTGTTTGTTTTTTAAAGCATAACCTGAATACTACAGTGCCCAGAGGAAAAAAAAATGTAGGTTATGTAGGTATCACTGATTTTCACTGTCTTATTATTGAAGTGTTTGGCATGGTTTAGTTTTAAGGAGGGATTTTTGTTTTGAACATTCAGAATTTTCATAATAGGTTTTCATTCTTAAATATTAGTGACATCACAGATTGTAAGAGTAGAACCTTTGGGTTAGGATTATTGAATAATTTTAAAAGTATCCCATGGATTTTCCCACATGAATCCTGTATGCTCTAAAAGGAGCACAATTATCTCGCTCATGCTTCCTTTTATGATTTATATGTATACATCTGAAACAGATAGTGAATTTCAGTCTGGAACTGGAAGAAAATTGCTGTATTATGACAGGTGTTGGACTTCACTCCCAGAACTAGTTACATGGCCTTCAGCAGTTGAGAGCCAGCTGAGTGCTAAGTACAGCACACGTCTTTACTCACACTACAGCACACTAATTGAATTTGTGTAAGACTCCCTAAGGAAAGGGAAGCCATGCTGCACATATTTTTACATTTAGGGCTCCTGCAGAAGTAGTTCTGATGAGTGATTAATATCAGCCTTGGGAATTGTGTTACTCATTCATTGCAGTGCATTGGACTCTTTTGCTTTCCTGCATTTCCAAAGGTCATTGGTGTCCATTTGTAGAAGTCCCATGAATTTCAAACTTACTCTCACCTGCTAATCCTGATCTGTGACCCAATATCCCACTGGGCAGACTGATGGGTTAGATCTTGCTCCACACAATAGGTCCAAAAGCAACTCTGTGTTGCCCCTCCCACCAAGTGCTTCCTCCCCATCCACCTTGTTCCAGCAGACCCAAGTGTGACGTTGCACTCCATATGATTTTATGAAATGCTAAGGAGTGTGAATATAACGTAACTGGAATATGGTTCATGCAAAAGGTCTCTTGTAAGATATCATTACAAAACTTGTAATCTACTGAGTGTGGTGATCCAGTTTGTATAAATGTATCATTCTTGTATCTGAAACTAGAAATTTGAAATATAACTCTGCATAATACCAATAGGACTTCAAAGTGTGGGACATTAATGGTGGTTTGGAATATTGATGGTTCCCATCAATTAGTACAATTGATTGTAAATAACTGTTTACTTGCAAGCCTTCCTGTGAGGCAGGCGGGGAAGAATGAAGGCTTGGGGTCCTACAGGACATGTGACCATGTCACCAGGTATTGGAATCCATCTTAAACCTGGGGCTTTTCCATTTAGAAGGGGGGGGGGGTGGGGGACCTAGAGAGACAAAAGATTCCCATCTTGTGCCAAAAAGCTATATAAGGGGGTGGAACAGAACAAACGAAGTTCCAGTCATGAGAAATCCCCTAGTTACCACCTGAGCTGGAGCTAAAAGAATTGTACTGGGGAAAGGATTGGGCCCAGACTAGGAAGGAGTCCAGTCTGTGAAAGAAGCTTATTGGAACGTCTTGGAGGGCAAGATTTTATCTGTAATCAGTTTCTTAATGTATTAGGCTTAGACTTGCATGTTTTTATTTTATTTTTCCTGGTAACTTCCTTTGTTCCGTCTGTTATTACTTGGAACCACTTAAATCAGACTAGGGACCGAATGGCTAGGCAGCAGTTCTGCAGAAAAGGACCTAGGGGTTACAGTGGACGAAAAGCTGGATATGAGTCAGCAGTGTGCCCTTGTTGCCAAGAAGGCCAATGGCATTTTGGGATGTATAAGTAGGGGCATAGCGAGCAGATCGAGGGACGTGATCGTTCCCCTCTATTCGACATTGGTGAGGCCTCATCTGGAGTACTGTGTGCAGTTTTGGGCCCCACACTTCAAGAAGGATGTGGATAAATTGGAGAGAGTCCAGCGAAGGGCAACAAAAATGATTAGGGGTCTGGAACACATGAGTTATGAGGAGAGGCTGAGGGAGCTGGGATTGTTTAGCCTGCAGAAGAGAAGAATGAGGGGGGATTTGATAGCTGCTTTCAACTACCTGAAAGGGGGTTCCAAAGAGGATGGCTCTAGACTGTTCTCAATGGTAGCAGATGACAGAACGAGGAGTAATGGTCTCAAGTTGCAGTGGGGGAGGTTTAGATTGGATATTAGGAAAAACTTTTTCACTAAGAGGGTGGTGAAACACTGGAATGCGTTACCTAGGGAGGTGGTAGAATCTCCTTCCTTAGAGGTTTTTAAGGTCAGGCTTGACAAAGCCCTGGCTGGGATGATTTAACTGGGAATTGGTCCTGCTTCGAGCAGGGGGTTGGACTAGATGACCTTCTGGGGTCCCTTCCAACCCTGATATTCTATGATTCTATGATTCTATGAAATCCTACTTGTTATACTTAATAAAATCACTTTTGTTTATTAATTAACCCAGAGTAAGTAATTCATTCCTGGGGGAGCAAACAGCTATGCATATCTCTCTATCAGTGTTAGAGAGGGAGTTTACCCTGTATACACTTTATACAGAGTAAAAAATGGATTTATTTGAAGTTTGGATCCCACTGGGTATCTGGGTGCTAGAGACAGGAGCTTTTGGGGGGTGTGGTTCAGACCTGGGTCTGTGTTTGCAGCAGGCTAGCATGTCTGGCTCAACAAGACACGGTACTGAAGTCCCAAGCTGGCAGGGAAAATGGGCTCAGAAGTAGTCTCAGCATATCTGATACCAGTCAGCTCTGTGTTCTTGGGGAACCAGGGTGCAGTATCCAGCCTGTCTGACTCTGGAAGGACACCCCAGCCTCTGCTTGAGCCAAAACTGATCAGAAGAAAGACTTACAGAAAGCAATGAAAAGACGGTGGGAGACACACTTAAATCCCTCCTGACAAGGGTGTTAGGATTAAGACAACTCCCCTAGCCTCTTCTGCATCAAAGATGGGACAGGGAGACATCTCAATTAGCACACAGAATGGAGAACAGAGATTCCAAGGCAAGAACTGCACTGAACTCTGGGACCAGAAAAGCAGGGAAGCACTGCATCATGGGGGATGTCTGCTCCCCAGACATTAATGAACCTATGTCTGCACACACCCAGCTCAGCAGTTATCAGACCAATTCTAGTAATGAATCCTTGATAGATATCCAAAATACTGAAGGTTCCTAATCGCATTGTGAGCTCCCTTGAAGGACACCACCCATAGCCAAGAATAATCAGTTCCTATTGTCTAGCCTAAAGAAACCCCTTGAGTCATCAGTTTACCCATAAACAAATCTTGTGTTCTCCCTTGAACCATTGTTGTTTCCCTACAAAAACCCCTACTCACACTAAAGTAAGTGATCTGATGCCTGGATCCAAACTCTGCATCAGTTCCACTGAGACTTCATCTTCTGATTGTGCTGGGGGCTTTGCCTGCCTCCAGCACTCAGGACCCTGAGCTACCACCATCACCTGGGAACCCCAACCAGTTCAAGCTTTGTGGAGTGGTGAGACCCCAGCTCTCTCTGTTTTCTTTTCTACCTCACGTATAACTTTTTAATGCTGACTTGTTTGATCAGGTATAGTTTTCTATATCCGACTTCCGTAATCTTTAATAATGTATCTGTTTGTTTAGGCTCTCCTTGTGTGGTTATCACTATTATTCAATAAATAACTTTTATGGTTAAGCTGGTTGCGTCCCTCCCTCTCTCTCTGAACTTTACTCCTTTGTGTTTTTGGCTTCCCCATTTACTCTGCAGCAATGGTCCTATTACCTAAGCTAAAGATCCCTGTAGCGCCCACAAATACTGTGGGGTTTGATCACCATCAAGTGGGTTACTACCAGAACAATTGTAATGTGAAACTGGGGATAGGGATGTGCTGAACCTTTGACATATGAGGGTGGCAGCTTGGAAGTGTTGCTTGACCCAATCCACTGAGTCCAGGGACATATAAGGGGTCAGCTTGAGAGTGCTGATTGACCCAGTCCTCTCAGACTTGCTCTATTAGTGTGTGCGCACGCCCTGCACGCACGCTCATCTGATTCTGGGGCTGGAGGAACCCAGCCCTGGGGAACCTAGGTCCTGCAGGATAGCTCCATTGGGAGGGGACTTGCTGAAGGGAGAAGTAGAGCTCCGTATGAGAGCACAAGGGACATAAGCAGTACATTGACAGAATTACAGAAAGCGCCCCCCCCAGAAGAGTAACCCTAATAAATAAGTGTACCCCAAAGTAACAGGCAACTCTGGTAACACATCAGATGGCAGTCCCAATAGGGTCCATGTGACCGAACCCATCACACCGAGTATCTCCACAGCTATAGAGAAGTCACAAATGTGAATTTCAAGTGTTAAGCTACTGAAAGTGAATTAGATTGTCTTGCAGCTGAACAGTCAGTTTTAGGCACGGGTGGCATATTGGGTCACCCTAAAAATCATGGGGTTTTTTTTAAACAAATATATTTTGTGGTACCTCTGCTCCACCAATGTGGACTAATAGGGTAAGAGTGATCATGCCTTTATCACTAGCATACAGAAAGGAGCAAATGACTGAGTCAGAATCACTAAAACAGTCCTAATGTGAGCACCACCCGTGAAGTCACTTATGTTCATACAATGTAGCATGTCTGACTTTAATACTTCATAACAATACTTCATAGATGCTGAGCACCCATAACTCTAACTGAACTCAATGAAGTTGCAGGTGTCCAGCATCTCTGCAAATTGGCCCCAAAATGTGTCCAATTTGGCACTGAAAAATCAGTGGCCGCTTTTGAAAATTTTAGCCCAAAAGATGAGTGAAAACAGTGAACAAATGTGGAAGACACCCCCTTAAGAGACACAAAGAAGAGCGTGCATTTTCTTCCAGGATACCCAGCAAATTAAATGGGACTAAATGAACATGGATGATGGACCATTCAAGCTGAAAAAATGGTGGACACTTGATTTCTGTTAATGCCTCGTGCTTACCAGTCTAGAAGAGGAGTACTCTTTAAAGAGTTGAGTTATTTAAATATTCCACCTTGCTTCTGATCAGCATAAAAAGTGCTGCATGCCATCTGAGGCTTTAGACATGATTAAAACCATGCAGTGGTTCTGTCTGAACTGGAGGTGACTGGTTTTGCTATTCTAACTGAAATAAATTCTAAAATGAATATGAAACCCTAAACAGTTTGATGGATTAGGGAAGCCGATTGTATCCCATAGACTTTCCAGAATAAAATAAAAAACCTATAGGAGATGTTGGGATGCTTTATTGCTATTATATATTCTAGATTAAATGAGCTACTATCTATGTAGAGCAGGAAACTGGATCAATTTCAACACGGCAGAGTGAATGTGACAGTAGAATTGTCAACTGTATACCTATTAAAGGGTTTTTAAAAGTCTGTCTCATCATTTTAGGCAAAACAGTCTGTTATAGATATTACTAGAATCAATTTACCTACAAAATTACTTTATTATGCAGTCATGTTTTAAAATTTAACCAAGAGCAAGTCAAAGGAAGAAAGAAATGAAGCGCTAAAGTAAAATAGTTAAGGTATTCTGGGGAAGGAAAAGGGTCAAGTTCTATTATAAATCTGTAAATCTGGAGTAATTACAATAGTGTTGCTCCAGATTTTCACTGTCTTAACTGGAGTAAAATTTGGGCCATGATGTTGGAGTACTGCATGTAACACAAGTAATGCTCAGAATCAGAGACCCCTCCAGGGCCAATTCTGCCCTCAATTACAGCAACGCAAGGAGCAGAATAAGAGTAGTTTCCTTACTATCTGGTTCCCTGTTATACCATTTCCTCCATGAAAATGTTCAAAGGGTTTTAGGTTTGTTCTGCACTGGAACAAAAATTTTGAAACATTGAAAGTTGTAGCAAACTGGTGTTGTCCTCTGGTCAGCTCTGTTATTTTCCTATGTAACCTCACTATACGTTTGGAAAAGACGCATAGCTGGAGTTTCAAAAGGAGTGTCTTGGAGTCCAGCCCCCAGCTCTTGCTGAAATCCCATGAAATTGGGCCACCTAATTCATACCAGCAAATATTAAATCAAAATGTTTGCAACAAAACTTCAAGCCACCACTACTGCTGTCCATCCTCTGCCTGCCATGTGACTAGATGTGGCTTCAGTCTCCCCTGTCACAAACACTACGATGAAGCAAAAATGCGAGAGAAAGGGGAAAACAGCATCTGATATTTTTATGAAATAGTGTTCAAGCAACATGATGATTTTGGATCTGCTGAAGGAACTGTCATTTCACTGATGTCACTGGAGTTACACTTGTGTGACAAAGCAGGACATGCCCTTTTTAAATTATAACCTACTCCAAGACCATCCTTTACACAGAACGAGCTTGGCTTAGAAGCCATTAATAGAGAATAACGGGAATCTCCTCTAGTATGCTTGAGAGAGCTTTTAGGAGGAGAACACAGGGAATTAACATCCACAAGAATGGAACAGTTTATGCAAAGCAGTTCAAGGAAGGGCATGTGCTGACGTGGAAAATGAATCATAAGAATTATCAGCAATTTTGATGAAGCAGATTTAGTCAAAACTTTCACTTTCAAAACACAAAACATCTTCACACAACACACACATAATCCTGCAAAGACTTGCAATATTTTTAAATTTCAGAGAGATGCAACTCAAAAATACATGCAATTAATTTCAAAGGTAAAGACTTAAGATACACTAGACTCATGAGAAAGAAGCAAAGCAGCTGTGTTGCGAACCTTTTCTTGTCTCTAAAATAGTGCTGACATTTACTCCTCCACAGGGTGTGTCTTTTGTTGGTCAATGCTCAGAATTAAGCTGTTTACTACCAAAAGAAGCCCCCTGTTACAGACAGATATAGCAAGTTGCTAAGGAAACACATAAAATTGTTCAGGTTATAATATAAGCCTTCTTGCCAATGTGATGAACTAATCTATTGGCTTTACAAGGCATAGTGGGGCATTTAAGGAACAGAATCGAAGAAGTGAGATTATTGCTGTTAACTCTAGATCTGGTGTTTTTATATAAAGGAATTAAGAGCACACCACCTGTAATGCTAACAGGAGGCATCATGTAACTAATTCCCCATGTCCTATGCTGAAAATCTATACCGAGGAGAAAATCTGGTTATAAACTTCAAATAGAAAGAGAAAAGGAAGGAAATGTCAGAATGAAACTGAATTAGGAGAGAAAATTCTTCGTATCCATCTTTCAGAATATTCAAGTTTATTCATATTCAGTATTGAATTCCCCTCCCGCACGATCATGTCTCACTCTTGAGTTTATGCAGGGAAATAAGCATAGCTTAAATGGGAAAAAATAGCTTCCCCTGCCCAAACCTGAGGATGCAGACTGCAGCTCAAACCTTGCATAGCCTTCTGCAGCCTGTGAGCTAAAATAGTGGCTACTGACTCCTGACCACTTTCAGTGGCCTTTCTCTGGAAGCCTGCACCCGATGTGCTGGCATGCTAGCGTAACTCACTGGTGAGAGTGTGTTACAGGCCCCCCTCTATGCCAGTACAAAGAGAATGCAGGTCTGTTATAGCCCCCAGCTAGCAAGCTTTGGCTCTTTAGCTGAAGCAGCTCATGCTTTTAGCCCTGGAGGACCCTCCCACATCATGTCCTTACCTGTCTGCAGGCATGCTGGCCTCTAACACCGAGACGACACTGGAGAAAGGAGACTGGTGAGAGCTGTGGCCAAAGCAGCCATCAGAGTTCTCAACTCCTTACTCTTTTGCACTGAGGAAGGTATAAGCCCACCTCATCCCCTTCACTCCTACTACTTCCTTTGAAGCAACGCTGGAAGGGAAGGCAGAGCCAAAACACAGGCTACATACCCAGTCTCCTCTCCCCACTTCAGGGAGTAGTGAAAAGAAAACCCACCTCTGACTGAGAGTGAGGTTAGCCAGACACACGCAGCCCACGGCTCTGCTTTCTTTTCAGAGGTGCTTCGAAAGGGGGACTGTCCACCCCTAGCAGTTGAGAAGCTAAGGCAGTCCTCCCTGCCTCCAAGACATAAGAAACCAAAACCCTGGCAGCTCCAGCTCTCCCTGCTCACCTCCCCACTGGTGGCTATACTGGAACTTTGGGGCGGGGCAGAAGGAGAGCACATACTCCCAGACATGCACATATGTGATTGTTGAAGAACGGGTGAGGGGTCTAAGGCAAAAACCAAACCATCAACGTTTTTCTTTCATCTCTCTCCCACCACAGGTGGCCAGACATATTCGTTTGAACTAGTGTGATATCATACAGAAAACGAAATGTCTGGCTACAGATCTTCTCTGTAGGAATATTGGAGAATAGGAATTGTGATTCTGCATCAGGCCAGTGGCCCATCTACTCTGGTAACCTTCTCTGACTTTAGCCAGCACCAGACACTTCAGTGGGAGGTGCAAGAAACCCCGAAATGGGGACAGTTATGGAATAGTCTGCTCATAGGAGAAAGTTCTTCCTAGCCCTGATAGCAAGCATATGGCTTATGGTCTGCAACACGAGTTTCTTGCTCTTCCAAAATTTACAAAAAATCCTGTCGCTTTAGCTTGTTATTTGTATAAAAGTGTCCAATGCTTTTGTAAACCTTGCTAAACTCTTGGATTTAATACACACACACTTACTTTAGTGAATCAGCCATATATAGCCAAAGGGAAACTTGATATTCCTCCATGTATCGCCATGACTGACATTTTTCAGGGACTTTGCCAGTACCCTCGCAGACTGTGCTATACGTACATATCTCACGCAGGGTTCTCTTACAGAAACTCAGCACCTTCAAGTAAAACCCATGCATTTCTCTAAGAGATTTAAAAGAATGCACATAATCCCTTCACATCAGAGACTTGACTGAACCAGAAAGCTCAATTCAAGATGCACATCCAAATGTTCCCAAAATTTGAGACAGTTCAGATTTGTGCTTTTGGTTCAGCCCCTTAGAGAGACAAGACACTGCTATCTAGTTTGTATTCAGAGCTGCATGCAAACCTCAAAGATCACGGGTATTGGATCAAGGATTTTGACCTGGGCCCACATTGATTGAAAACTGCATATATTTAAGTCAGGGACTTAACTGCCACCCTGAAAAACATCTCTTTCTGAAACCCGGACAAGTTTTGTACTGTGCATTCACTTCCCATTTTCGTGTTTAACTCCTAACATTGATCTTTATGCAAGAAGTTTAAGCCAAAATTCAAAGCGATTGTACAGCATGTGCAATATTAAACCATTTCCTTTCATTGATGGTACTGTACATAAAAAAAAAAAAAAAGAAGGAGGGTTAAAGGCCTTACCTTGACGAAGAGACAGACATACAGAGGCATGGTGGAGAAAAGGCTGGAGGCAAGTTTATCATGAACACCATGACTGATGCCCAATTCTTTAATTTACTCCTCTGGCATGGTCTTAAACCCCTACTCCTTTATTAAAGTCTTGGGTACCTTAAAGGATTAAATGGCTATTTGCAGATTCTAAAATATTAGGCAAAATTATTTCATGTTTTAGGACCATAAAATCTCTTTCTTAAAGAGATAGTGGCCTCCGCCAAAAGTGCCAGTATTACCAGAGCAGGAGAATTTCTACCATATTACACCCTTCAATTACAGTGATATTTGTCCATGGTTCTTCCTGTAGGAGAGGCTAACAGACAGAATTCTGTCTCTGAACTATTGGGCATAATTACTTACACCTTGTAATTGTACCTGCACTAAAGAGAAAGGATAGTCAGAGCAAGGTTTCCATTGTTTATCACTTGGCACAAGAGACCAAACTGCTGGGCTCTACCTTTAATGTCGCTGTTTTGGCTGTGAATACTACACCATTCCTGAGATCAGCAGAAAAACCCTGCAAGGAGTTTGGATTATTTCATTTAGTTATGATTCTCTGTCTATAGCAAAGAAAAATCAGGACAGAGACATCTGCAGGTGTCAGGCTCAGGCACTGTGGCATGATAGGAGTTCTGAATACTGATAAAGTTATTCTAAAATATTGGCAGGTTATTCATTGGCAGACTTCCAGCACCACATCTGTTTCATGCATTTAATCTGTAACTAGTCTGCAACCAATACCGAGCTGTTGGCTAATAATCCCATTGGTGTGATTATCTGCAGGATGTCAACGGATTGTAATTCTAGAATGAAACTTGCTATCACTCTGAAAAACCATAGAGTAGAGTTCAACTCAACTATTGACTGAATCCTCAGGGACACTGCCACTAACGTTCACCTCCCTGTATCTGTACCAGGCTAGAAGCATAAAGCCTGAAAAGTCTTCTGTCCGCACTTGTGTAAGGAACCCATACAATGAAATAACTTGGCGATTCAGGATTTCATTAGATTGCAATATGCCTTGTGCTGAGTCAGTTAGGAATGCCTCATTTTCATTACCTGAAATAACTGAATACTCAGTTTGTTCAGTAAGACCATAAGGACAGCAGCAAATACTGGCATCACTTATGTATTCGAAATGTGGCCTTCCCTGACTGGTGTCTATAAGACTGCGCCTTTGCTCAATATGTCATGGATACCCGATGCACGTCCTATATCAGCACTGCCATCCTACAGTAGTCTGTATGCCAGTCACTCTCATTCAAAACAAAGAGTAATCTACTAAGCAACCTGGCTAGAGACCCCATTTTCAATAAGCAACTACGTAAGTCATCTCCCAGCATTTTATAATTGAACTCAGCCACCTCCTTTCCACGATTACGAGAGCTCCATCTGGCACAAAGTCTGGGTGATCAGCACTCTCTCCTAGGAGACCCACTTAACCACTTTGTACAACATTGACCCTGAGAAACAACACTATATTCACACAGCTTATGTACAGGAAACTTTGCATAGTTCACTACATTGTTTTGTGGTTTTAGACAAACATCTTATAGAAAAGTAACATGTATTATAACTGCTATTTTAAGAGTAAATGCCAGAGAAGTTAATCTTTCAGCTACAAGTGACTTTATTTATTAAACCTATAGTTATTATGTGCCAAGTATTTTGTAAACAATAAATTATACTATTTAGTCTTCTATGGGAGTCTCTACAGTTCAAGTAAAATTTTCAGTGACCTTTATTATTAAAAGACCACCTCTTACAAGAGATCACTTCTGGTCAGGCCCTCGGACAGCCACTTAACACAAGCTTCACTGTATTTCTGACTTCAAACAAAGAGGCAACTGACTTTCATTGCAAGTTTCCCTGTGTTAGGGTGATTATGGCAAGCTATGAAGTGATAGACCAGGTTTGGTTTTCCGTGACACTGTTCTTTCCAAGTCAAACTATGGATTTTGTTTGAAGAGCTATTCTGACATTAACTTTTGGGACTGCATCAGTTCTAGCCTACGAGCCAAACTCTGCTCTCAGTTACACCAATGTAAATCCATAACGTCAGTGGAATTACACTGGATTTACACTAGTATAAATGAAACCAAAATTTGTCCCCATAAGTTTAAATGAATTGCAACTCCAGCTAAATACCCAATATAGATTTTTGTGTAACATTACTTAGAAGATACATAAGGCTGCACAGAGTCAACAGCTGGTACAGAAGTAATAGGAGGACAGATAGTTTCTCATTTATCTTAGAGATAATGGAAGAGAGAACATAAGAATGGCCATACTCAGTCAGACCAATGGTCCATCTGGCCTAGTATCCTGTCTTCTGACAGTGGCCAATGCCAGGTGCTTCAGAGGAAATAACCAGAACAGATAATCGAGTGATCCATCCCCTGTTGCCCATTCCAGCTTCTGGCAAACAGAGGGCCTTGAAGACAAGATGGGGCGGGGAGAACACCTAGTGTGTGAAATAACTTTGACTGTCCCTAAACATTAACTTTAGGTTCTGCTGAACCTATGAAATTGGAGAAACTACTTCTAGAGTTGAGGGCCTTTAAACCTAGTGACTGTATATAAGAGCATCCCAGCTGACCCGAGCTGTAGAGATGGCACACGGGGAGAGAGGCAACTTCTCAAGTAGCTACTGCAGCATCCCAAGCCAAAGACGACTTCACAGAACAACATCAATACTTTGAATTGCACCCCAAATAAAATAAGAAGCCAGTATAGATCTCAGAGAAGCTATAAATATTTTCTCTCTAGGGCTACCACTGCTGAAACTAGCAAGCAGCCACATTCTGCACCAGCTCTGGGTTCTGATTAATCTTCCAGGGTAGTCTGTAGGGCCTGAAACCACAGGATCAGACCCATCAAGCACATTTGCTGAAACAAATCAATTTCAAAACAGACCCAACCCCCAACACAGCAAGGCCTATCAGAAGGGGAGAAAAAAAAGTCAGACAACTCCAGGATGCCCACTAAGGACTTCACTATTGCTAACCATTTTACAGAGGTGCTGAGATACCATAGTGATGGGTGGCAGTATAAAACCAATAGACAGACAGACAGACAGACAATGTGGAGATTATAAAGGCAGAGATATTTATTGTAAGGCTCACACATCAGAAAGGAATTGCTTAAAATCAGCTGATTAAATTTTCCTGTGTATTTTATCTCCAGTCACTGATGGTGTGTGTGTGTGAACACAGGAGCTGTAGAATGACCCAGAAGTAACTCCAGTCAGAGAACCTCCACAACAAATGATGAGTAAACCCCCTTTATAATGAGGCCTGATAACACACCCACCACATCTTCTAGGTTGTTTTGTTATGGTTATTATAGAAGAAACAAAACTAGGCTCAAAGACACGAAACACATGTACCATAATTCTGAGCGCCATCTATGTTTGCAGAGCTGAGACTATATAAGTGTTTTTACAGCTGGTGGGAAAGTGTTGAAGGGGGTTTTAAATTGTATCAGTCACATGACTGGTGATTTAGGCAGAGATTTTACAATTTGCCTAAGGGATGCAGGATCCTAGTTGCCACTGAAAGTAAATGGGACTTGTGTTCCTAGCTCCCTTAGATGCTTTTCAAAAATCTCCTTCTAAATGATGCATCGTAGGGCAAGAGGAAGGAAAAGTGCTGCTGTTTTGGACTATTTGTGCTTTAACATCTTGAGATTTATAAACACAATTGTATAGGGCACCATAGGTTTGGATGG
Organism: Lepidochelys kempii; assembly: GCF_965140285.1. Lineage (NCBI taxonomy): Eukaryota > Metazoa > Chordata > Testudines > Cheloniidae > Lepidochelys > Lepidochelys kempii. The sequence goes on from NC_136380.1 coordinate 185,437,929, forward strand.
ACACGCTTTGATGTGGAGTTTCTTACAGACCAAAATCTAAATAAAATAAATAGCACTGGTCTCAAGCTTAACAGACCATAGCAGTCAGTCATTTAAGTTTGCTGTATAATCCAGCATCCTAACTCACTTTATAGTCACAGTATATTACCGTATATCCCACACTATACGCCACATTGCTGCTTTTAATACTATTGAAGTTAACTGAAGCACCCTGACAGCTATTCATACTGAAAAAATCAGGAAAAGTTGAAGTCTAAGGTATGTTTTCTGTGGAAATCAGACAATCATTGCATGCTTTGTTCAAGTGGATGTGATTCTCTTGTTTCCTTCCCTGCTATTGTCAATCTGGGCCTTAGAAATGGATTCAGTACAAAATCAGAAAACAGGAGCTAATTTTGTTGGCATCCTTCTCAGCATGACACTGTTACATATGAAAGCCCCCTGCTTTAACAAGGGGAAAAAAATAAGTTTCCTTCTGTAAGCAAAACACCTTGCCAATTTTCTTTATATGTGATAAATAGATCATTCATGAGCTAAAAAAAAAAAATAAAGCTTCCTAACGTGGAAACAAATCACATCAATATTTTAGTCTCTGCCTGGCTTCCTGATTGGTAGGTGTATCACTTAACAGTTGAAAGGAGAGATATTTGTTAGCATGTTTTAATTTTAAAAGGCATGCTGTCTGGAAACAGCATGATTTATTCTAAGTTAAGGTGTTCTCCAGCTCATGTCAGGGTTCTTCACTAATAAGGTCAGTAAATCTGCTGTCACCAGTTTCATTAATGCACACCTTTCTAGATAACTTTTAATAATTGGATTCCCAAAGAGCTATCCAGACTATGTTTTGCTTGCTCATAATTGCTGGAGCCAAGTCTGCTCCCATTGCAGCCAATAAAGTTAGGTACCGAGTTTAATTAAAGAAACAGGGTTGGGCCCCATAGGACTTACTCTAAATATCTGCCTTTAAGGAAAACATTGATTGAATTAGATTTCTACAAACTTTCAGACAAGGTCACATTCACTTTGTCTTTAAAGGCATAACCCTGTTCTCTTCAACAAGTAACTTGCAAAACAATTCTGAGACGCATAAAACCTGCGGTATTGGGAACTGTACCTTTAGGTCACTTAGGCCACATCTACACTAGCGAACTTACAGCAGCGCAGCTACACAGATGCAGCTGCGCTGCTGTAAGATCACTCATGTAGCCACTTTATGCTGACAGGAGAGGGTTCTTCCGTCGACATACCACCCCCTCAATGGGCGGCGGTAGCACATAGCGCTGTGCATACTACCACTGATGCTGGCAAAATTTATATTGGTCAGGGGGATTTTTTTTTCCACACCTCGAGAGACATAAGTGGTAATGTAGACATGGCCTTAGTGTCAGAGACAGGAAGTTTGGGGAGGGTTGCTGCAAAATACTGTGGTCTATTATACAGAGGCAGTTGGGAAGCTATGACACTGAATAATGAGGATCTCCTTCATGCACCTTGGATGCAGAGGGATTCCGAGCACCACAGAATGTAAAACACCACATGCAAAATTGAGGCAGACACTTTCATTTCTGAATCTTGCCACAATACTTTATGAAAAGTTTTGGATCTCAAGAAGTGTTATTTTACTTTCATGCAACTGTGAATTCTACTTTGGATGTCAATTTTTGGTTACTCAGTTTGAGGACACCTTTAAAGGGGCCTGATTTCCAGAAAGTGCCAAAACACCCACCCTTTGAAAATCTGGTTCTCTTAAGGTATCTCAAGGTGAATACTCAAAATCATTCACTTTTGAAGAGTTAGGCCCATACTTTAATATTTATACTCACTTGAAGGACAGAAGACAGATTAACACTAAGAACACGAGTAAATCAGAGAAGGAATATTACCATTGCTATGCATCCAAGACCGCACTTGCCTGGACAGTTTTGTGTCTCAAACCAGAGTGCGTGTGCATATACGCATGTGCGCATCCAATCTCAGGCTTTAGATGCATTGCATGTTTTTTTTTTTAAAGAGAGATTATACTTGGTAAGGCACAAAGGAAAAAAATCCTTCCCAAAAAAAAAAAATATAGTTTATATATTGGTAACACAGGACTAAGTTATCAGACATGGGCATGCAAGATGAGCCTAAAATAAATACACAGGCGGAATGGGCAACTGTACAGCCAAAAACCCTTTTTCATACACAATCACTAATTTTCCATGTGCAAATGCAGGGTTGTTGGGCACAAGTACAGCTTTTTCAGGCAAATAGTTTATTCATGGATTATGAGGGTCTTCTATCTTTATGGAAGGGAGGGAGAGATCAGTGGCTTTTATATTCTGTTTTATCAACTCCCTTTCCTCATTTATTCTCAAGTCAAACCAACTGACACTTTGACACTAGATATTTTCCTGTGGGAGAAACAAGTTGAGAAAAAGTCATACTCAGATCTGCCTTTCACTGCTTTTCAACTGTCCTCACCAACATTGTACTTGGCTGCAGTTGCTGTCATTAGGTTCTTGCAATTTATGGGTACAGCATCACTCCATAAATTACTGGGGATTAGGTGACATCCAGTTTGTGAACTGGGTAATTTCTCATACTGGCTTGCAGTAATATCAAATCAAATCTTTGTACTATCGTACAGGATCCATACACCTGGTAAACATGTATATTGCAATTGAGAGGGGTGACTGCACCACATGTAGACAGACAAGCAATAGCAGGCTGCTCCAATATGCACCCAGGGTCTCAGTTGGGCGAACCTAGCTGTGCAGCCACAGCTTCACTGCTAGATCAAAACTAGCTCTGGTATGTCTACATTGCAGCAATTACAGACATACACCACAGAGGCAAACTCAGCAGTGACATAATAATTGTGTAAAATAAGCATTAGATGCAAGCTAGTTAGAACGTGTGTGCCTGATTGGCAAAGCAGTATCATTTACATTAGCCTGCTACACTGAGGATGCGTAAAAGATACAAAAGTGTATGTTCTGGGATAACGGGATGGCAAACTAACAGGAATGTAGCATGCAAAAGGGGAAGCGGATGTTTTGTCTTCTATCCTCCAGTTAATTGCTTTTCCCCCCACAATCCTCCCCTACTGCTCCAATACCAGGCAAATTGGTTCTAACTATAGTTAGTAACAGAATGGTCAGACGTGTCGATGATCACAATATGCAGAAGAGTCAACATGGCTTTTATAAAGGGGAAATCACTCCACACCAATCTATTAGAATTCTTTGAGGGGGGTCAAATAAACATGTGGACAAGGGGGATACAGTGCACTTGGACTTTCAGAAAGCCTTTGACAAGGTCCCTCACCAAAGGCTCTTAAGCAAAGTAATCAGTCATGGGATAAGAGGGAAGGTCTTCTCATGGACCAGTAAGTGGTAAAAAACTGGGAAACAAAGGGTAAGAATAAATGGTCAGTTTTCATAGTGGAGTCCCCCCAAGGATCTGTACCAGGATCTGTGCTGTTGAACATGTTCATAAATGAGCTGGAAAAAGAGCTAAACAGTGACTTGGCAAAGTTTGCAGATCATACAAAATTATTCAAGGTAGTCAAGTCCAAAGCTGACTGCAAAGAGTTACAAAGGGGTCTCACAAAACTGGGTGACTGGGCAACAGAATGGCAGATGAAATTCCATGTTGATAAATGCAAAGTAATGTATAATGGAAAACACAATCCCAACTATACATACAAAATGATGGGATCTAAATTAGCCGTTACCACTCAAGAAAGATCTTGGAGTCATTGTGGATAGTTCTCTGAAAACATCTGCTCAATGTGTGGCAGCAGTCAAAAAAGCAAACAGAACATCAGGAACCATTAGAAAGGGGACAGATAAGACAGAAAAGTTCACAATGCCACTATATAAATCCATGGTATACCCACATCTTGAATACTGTGTGCATTTCTGGTCACCCCATCTCAAAAAAAGTGTGTATTCGAATTGGAAAAAGTACAGAGAAGAGCAACAAAAATGATTAGGGTTATGGAACAGCTTCCATACAAGGGAGATTTAAAAGACTGGGATTGTTCAATTTAGAAAAGAGACAACTAAGGGGGAATATGATAGAGGTCTATAACATCATGAATGGTGTAGAAAAAGTGTATAAGGAAGTGCTATTTATCCCTTCACATAACACAAGAAGCAGGGAGGTAACCCAATGAAATTAAATAGGCAACAGGTTTAAAAAACAAACAAACAAAAAAGTAAGTATTTCCGTACATAACACGCAGTCAACCTGTGGAAGTCATTGCCACAGGGTGTTCTGAAGGCCAAAAATATAACTGGGTTCAAAAAAAGTTAATGAAGGATAGGTCCATCAATGGCTATTAGCAAAGATGGTCAGGGATGCAAACCCACCCCCTAAACCTCTGATTGCCAGAAGCTGGGACTGGACGACTTGATAATAGTCCTGTTTTCTTCATCCCCTCTGAAGCATCTGACAACAACAGTCACTGTTGACGACAGAAAACTGAGCCAGACAGACCATTCGTCTGACTCATTCTTATGGTAACTGAAGTTCACCCTTGTGTACAGGGGCTGCTCAAAGCCTTTACCCATTTTATAGATGGAAGTAGTGCATAGGCCTTGTGCAGATTCTTTGCACAGATATATTGCTCTTATTGAATTCCAAACTGATGCAAGTCCCATGACTGCCACATCCGTTCATTTTATTACCTGCTTTCACCTGAAGTCACCTTTAGATTTGGCACATTGACTTCAATGAGATTTACACCCACTTCCTTCAGGCATACTGCATTTGAGCCATACAAGGGAAGTAATTAAAATAGGTGAACCAGAATGATATTACAGTCATTGGACTCTACAATAATATTGTCCCACATTTTCCTCACTGAAATGTGTGTCAAAAATCTAAGAGCAGGGGAAATGAAAATGAACATGAGCTTCCAGTGCAATGTTGTAGCTACGAAGACTAATGTATAAGCAAAGGAATACAGAGTAGAAGGAAGATGTTATTGCCACTGCACACCGCTTTAGTTAAACCATGAATGGAATACTGTGTCAAGTTCTGGTGTCTACATTTCAGAAAGGGTGTTGAAAGGGTTCAGAGAAGAGCTACAAGAATGATTCAAGCTTAGAAAGTCCGCCATACGGACAAGATTAAAACTCAATCTCTGTTTGTCCAAGAGAAGGTTGAGGGGTGACAATCATGGTCTATAAGTATCTAAATAGGGGAAAAAATTCTGAGAGAAGGGTTTTTAGTTTAGCAGACAGATCCAATGGCTAAAACCTGAAGCTAGACAAATTCAGGCTAGAAATAAGCTGCACATTTTTTAATAGTCAGGGTAATTAGCCATGAGAACATCTTACCTATGGATATGGCGGATTCTCCATCATTTGAAGTCTTTGCATCAAGACTGGATGTCTTTCTAAAAGCTACGCTGTAGCTTAATAATTGGAGGTTATGGCCTTGACGCAGGAATCTTGTGGTGAAATTCTATGGCCTGTGCGATGCAGAAGGCCAGACTAGATTACCACAATGTTCTCTCTGGTTTTAAGAGTCTAAGAAAATTCCACAATTTAATAAAATAATTAAGGGCTTCTAACCCAGGCCCATAGCCCTGAGTTCAGAGACCAGCCTTCCCTCAGGCAGTCTTTCATCCTGTTCCTGGAGCTGCTGCTTCTGGTCCCTCCCTGGAGCACCTGTGTAAGCAGCATTATTAACTCCTTGTTTTCCAGAGACAGCGAACTGCCTCTACAGCTTGTCATAGTAACCTAAAGTCCTCTTTCAACAATAATATCCCTGTCATAAATATAAAGGGAAGGGTAACCACCTTTCTATATACAGTGCTATAAAATCCCTCCTGGCCGGTGGCAAAATCCTTTCACCTGTAAAGGGTTAAGAAGCTAAGGTAAACGCACTGGCACTTGACCCAAAATGACCAATGAGGGAACAAGATACTTTCAAATCTGGGGCGGGGAGAAAAGGCTTTTTTCTGTCTGTGTGTGATACCTTTGCCTGGAACAGATCAAGGATGCAAGCCCTCCAATTCCTGTAAAGTTAGAAAGTAATCTAGCTAGAAAATGCGTTAGGTTTTCTTTGTTTTGTCTTGTAAATTCGCTGTGCTGGAGGGAATGTGTATTCCTGTTTTTGTCTCTTTTTGTAACTTAAGGTTTTGCCTAGAGGGATTCTCTATGTTTGGAATCTGACCGCCTGGGAGATTGTCTTCCGTTATAATCTTAGAGAGTGTTTCTTTTATCTTTGTTTTGTTCTTCTAATAAAGTTCTGGGTTTTTTAAGAATCTGATTTCTTAGGACCCTAAGAAACCCAAGCTGGTCTGTGCTCAACTTTTTTATTCTCAAGCCTCCCCAGGAAAGGGGGTGTAAGAGCTTTGGGGGATTGTTAGGGGAAGAGGAACTCCAAGTGGTCCTTTTCCCTGGTTCTTTGTTAAAGAGCTTGGTGGTGGCAGTATACCCTAGTCCAAGGGCAAAGATGTTGTGCCTTGGGGAAGTTTTAACCTAAGCTGGTAGAAATAAGCCTAGGGGGGTCTTTCATGCGGGTCCCCACATCTGCACCCCAGAGTTCAGAGTGGGAAAGGAACCTTGACAATCCCCATGAGTACTGCTGCCTCAAACAGTGAGGGATATGAGTGGTGGAAATTTCCACCTTATGTACTTAATACACCAAATGTTCAAGGCTGGAATTGTAAAGGGAGCCTAAGACAGACAGTCAGATACTCAACTCCCTCAGGCTCCTTTGAAAAAAATCTCAGCCCAAGTAATCAGAAAGCTCCATAAAATCCTCTGTTCCTTTTTGCCACTGGACTACCATAGATAGATTCTCAAAAATGCTCATCAACTAGCAGCTTCTATGGAGAACTCAGTACTTTTGGCAATCTATCCACTATTTCTCCAATGCCATCTTAGCAAATATCAGAGATGCTGCACCTCTGGCCACATGCATTTTCACTGGCTCACAATGAACTCTCATGGGTAGTTTCTACTTCCCCACGTTCACCATAAGGAAACCCTGAAACAGTATAGCAGCTGCCACAGAGTACTAGCATTCTTATGAGCAGAACTTGAGGCAAAAGATGTAGACCCTTATGGAACAAAGGGTGTTGAGAAAAGTGTTAGAACCAAATGACAGGTTTAGCAGGGCGGTGTCAGTGAGAAAACCACACGTGGGTCTGCACTGATCCTAAAGGCCTCATTAGACTCAGAGCACTAAAACACTCCCAAGCACAATTCAGAAAGAACCAGAATGTAGGGGAGGAAAGGTATAAAAGACGACAGCAAAAAAAAATAATGTTTGCAAAGTGTCATAAAAACACAAAGCATTATTAAGCCCCATCAGCAGCCTAGGTGGGAATAGAACTCGGGAATTCCCAGCCCAGCTCACTAGACCACGCTGCTGACAGACATTCAGAAGACTAACCATTCACAAGTGCATATTTGAGCAAAATTAACTTTTTGCTTTAGTGCAGGAAATGTCCAGCCCCCTAGATTTGATGGATGCTAATGCACAAAAACCAAAACAGCAAAAATTTTCCATTAATTTTATTTTTATTAGCCAGTTTTAGCAAACTAGTTATTATCTGAAGAGCCCCTGTTTAAATACCAGTGATGGGAATTAACCTTTACCCTCCTTATAGGTGGGCAGAGGGGAGCATGACAACATGGAAATAGGATAGCAAAACAGCATCTCTGTTGCATGTGCTCCCCTTCCCCTAAACCAGCAGAAGCCCCTCTGCTTAAGCTCAACATGGACAGAGACTCGGACTGAAGAGGGAGGCACAGGATCTGCTCTCCATGCGATGAGCCCTTGAAGCACAGACAGAATCCCAAGAAGAAATCTGAACAGTACTTTGACTCCCCCACCTTTGCATTAGCTGACTGCACCACAACCTACTCCGAGCTTTAGGAGTCACACCACCAGAAGAGCATGGATTCCAACCACTCTGTAGCTATGCTTGGGGTTCCATAGGGCTAGATCCAGATTTCCCACAGCCTGAAAAGTTTGCCTCCTCCCTACTTCCATAAAAACATCACCCCGCATTATAGATGGAATAATATGGCAACTACACTGTGCCAAGATACTCCTCTCAGTTTTTAACATCTCTTTTCCCTTCCTGTGGATTTTTTCATTGAGTGGGAAAGTCATGCACCTAGATCTGTTTGAATTGTGTATTTAAGTGAGGGAAGTACATTTTTGTTGAAAGATATGGGAAATTAGGTTTGCATTTTTCACCGACATCGTCCTAGCCAGCCCAGATCCTTCTGTAAGGCCTGCTTTACACTTAAAATTAGACCAACCTAGCTACCGTGCACAGGGGTTTGAAAAATTCTAGACACAGCTACATCAACAGAAGTTTTCAACCAAAATTAGCTACTGCAGGGTGGGGAGTTGAATAACCTACCTCAACAGGAAAAAACCTTCTTTCAAAGTGTCTGCACTAAAGCACGACAAGGACATAGTTGCAGGCACAAGTTGGTTTGGTTTTGTAACTTAAGAGAAAAGCTCATCTAACTTAGCTTGTAGCGTATCAATATTAGATTAGACCCCATATGCCTACAGGCTGTTTGTTTTAAAGTCCTCTCTTTAATGCTTTGTTCCAACTGGTACATAAAAAACACTTTTTGTTTTGTAAGAAAGTTGTTGGGTCACTGAGTCACTATCATAGGCACCCAAAGGAAGGGTCAAGCAGGTGCTCAAACAGAGTGCTTAACAGGTTTCATTCAGAGACACAAGAAAGAGGACAGACATGCAGCTAGCCTGGTAACTGTGACATATTGGTGACCATGCTAGTAACAGGTCCAAATACTGTATTAATAATCTATTAAAGAGCATCTCATATTAGTCACAACATTTCACTTAAAGAGTGGAGGAGGGGATGAAAATACTGATGGGAGCAATGGGTGAAAAGGTAGTAGAGAGTAAGGCAGGGTGAAAAACAAATAGAAGTCATGGTGGAGAAAGGAAAGGAGAGAATTTTAACTAAAAAAGTTACAGGTTGGGATTTTAGTTAGAAATTAAAATGGAAAACTGTTCACAAAGGGGGATATTTGCATTAATTTATTTCTATTTTTAGCACTTACAAGCATGTATCCACAGCTCTGAGCAGGGCTGGATTTAGGGGCAGGTGATCCATGCTACTGCCTAGGGGGAGCTGTTTTTGTTCTTAGTGACAAAAGAGAAAAATAGAATGCTTGGCTTTCTGGGGCTCATCAGATAAATTGTTCACTGAACATAACAGTAATTTCCTCAGTTTGGCAGTGCTCCCTGGGAAATACGACAAGGCCATGTGTGAGACCCCTCATTGAGTAGTTCATAAAGCAGCTATGGACCATTACTGGACCAAAACAATTCAAAACAAATGGATTACCTTTAGGTGCTTGATAACATGTTGATGAGTCTGTGGACGACTCTATTGGAAAAGGTCAAACAGAACTGTTTATGAATGTTTTGAATGAGAATAAAATAAAGCTTCAGGACTGCCACAGCCAAGGCTATGACACAGCACGAATATGAAGGGAAGAAGCAGCAGCATCCTGGCAAGGATCCTTGTGCTGAATCTAAGAGCTTTCTTCGTTCTTTGTGGCTGCCCTTCCTTCAACCTGGTTGTGTCAGATGCAGCATCATCTTCTTTAGATTCAGTATCTCTCTACAGAGTACCACAAAGGACATGCATCCTGTTTTCAGGATCAACTATCAGGTGGAAGATCCTCATGGGACCTGTGCTACACCCCAGCTTTTAAACAATCCTATCAAGGAACCCCTTCAGTGTCTCATACCCTTAAGGGGCCCCACTCTTCCTTAAGGGTAGGGCACAGTCTACAGGGTAATGCCTCTGAGACGGAGCCTCTGGGCTCCAGCACTCCTGTTTAACACCATGAGTTCGGTCTCAGTTGGCCTCACTGAGACAGACACCTGTTTCACCCTTCTTCAGCAATCAGTGCACCTCTGAGTATTTGCAGTGACATGAGCAGTCTTTTCAAAACAGAGTAGGGTTTATTAGGCAACTGGAGCACAGTGTTGGGAAGTCCTTAGCTTAGTATAGAGAAGCTAAGGTTAAGACATAGCACACATTGGCCAAGCCAGGGTTCATCGAACCATGTTGCTGAAGAAAAAAAAAAAAAACAAAACAAAACACAAAAACCTTGATTTCTTCTGTCTCTGACCCAGGGTATGAGACAAACTATCGAGATGATGCTGGCAGAGCCATACAACCATAACTATACTAGAATACCCTTGTAGCGTAGATGCAGACTACAGCAACAAAAGGGGTTTTTTCTGTTGGGGTAGGGACAGGAGCTAGGTTTATGGAAGCATTCTTCTGTAGCCAGCTGCATCTATGCTAGGGTTAGGTCAGCATAGCAATGTCAGAGGTGTTTTTTCACACCCCTGACTTACCTAGCTATATCACTCTAATGTGGACAAGGCCTCATGCCATGTGTACGCTACAAACTTTGGTCAATACACATTAAGTTGGCCAAAAGCTACCACACTTAGTATAATCCGTGATATGCATGCATACTCACCAGGAGTGTTTGTGTTGACACAAAGCGTGGTGCACCATGGATAAGTATCCCAGTATACTATGCACCACTTCTGGCTTAATGCCTTCGAGAGAATTTTCACTATGGTTGGTGAAGCACATGAGTCATGCAGGGAGGGCTGGGAGCAAGGGGTCAATTGCCCCATCATACAAATTTCTCCATCCCATATTGCCATCTATATCCCATAATTTTTGTGCCTTTTTTAAAAAAATCCCACAAACCTGTGCAACCCTATTTGCTATCCACCATCTCTGACACAAGCATCGAGACTGCACAGCTCTATACTAGTCATGAGCATTGCAAAACACAGGACAAACAATCCTCCAGTAATTGCAGAAAGTACTGCAACAATGGGGGACATGACTTATTTGAGGACAGATTGCTCTCGGACACAAGGAAAAATAATTCAAGGCTGTTGGTAGCATTCACGGAATGGCTGCAAATAAGGGAGTGCTCCTTCTGGGCCCAAGAAATGAGCATCGACTGGTGAGATCTCATCATCCCAAACTTTCATTATGATGCTCAGTAGCTGCAGAACTTTTGGATGTACAAGACCACATTCCTGCATGTGTGCGCTGAGCTCGCCCCAGCCCTCCAGAGTGGACACCAGAAGGAGAGCTGCACTGATGGTGGAGAAATGAGTAGCAATTGCACTATGGAACATTGCAGCGCCAAATGGCTATTGGTCAGTGGGAAATCATTCTGGAGTTGGAAAAAATCAGCAGTGGGATCTGTTGTCACGCAAGTGTGTGGGGCCATTAATCATATCCTGTTATGCAAGGCTGTGATTCTAGGCAATAAGCAGGACATCATGGATGGGTTGGCAGCTACAGGGTTCCTGAACGGTGGTGGGGGATACATGGCATGCACTTCCCTCTTGTGCCCCCAACCCACAGTGTCACAGAGTATATCAACAGAAAAAGCTACTTTTCCATGGTTGTGCAAGCACTGGTGGATCACCAGAACACTTAACCAACATCAATGTGGCCTGGTCAGGAAAGCTACAGGATGCTTGCATCTTTAAGAACGAGGACTGTTCAGGAAGTTGTAAACAGGGATATTTTTTCCCCATCCAGCGGATTATCATTGGCCACGTTAAAATGCCAGGAGTGATCCTGAAGGACCAAGCCTACCCCTGGCTCATGAAGCTAGAGTTGTCAAGGTGATCACTGTATAAAGGAAAGATTTAGCTATAGGGTCAGCAGGTGCAGAATGACCTATAAATGTGCTTTTGGTTTAACAAAGGGACACTAGCTGTGTTTACTCACTAGATTAGATCTCAGGGAGAGAAATCTCAATGGTTATAGCTAAGGCTATGTTTTAGTCACGGGCATTTTTAGTAAAAGTCATGGACAAAAACAAAAATTCACGGCCTGTGACCTGTCCATGATTTTACTATATACCCCTAACTAAAACTTGGGGGAGGGGGCTGCAGGTGCTGGGGGAGGTGGCCTGGGCCCCTGCTGGTGCTGCGGGGGAGGGGCCAGCTGAAGCACATGGCCAAGGACCCTGCTGGTGCTGCGGGGGAATTGGCAGGGGTTCCCTACCCAGCTCTGCATGTCCCTGCAGCTCCTAGGCAGAGGAGGAGCCGGGGCTGCTGTGCGCTGCTTCTGCCACAAGTGCCAGCTGCGCAGCTCCCATTGGCCAGGAACTGCAGCCAATAGGAGCTGTGGGGATGGGGCCTGTGGCCATAGGCAGCACGTGGATCCCCCTGGTCCCTCCACCTAGGAGGAGCTGCAGGGCCGGGCCAGGCCAGACCAGTGGGAGCTAGGGAGCCCCCACTCAGAAATAAGCACCCACGGTCTCCCCCAACCTCCTGCCCCTAGCCTTGAGCCCCCTCCCACACACACCCAAACTGCTGCTGCAGAAGTCTCAGAGAGTCACAGAATCGGACTTATGACCTCCGTGACAGACTCGCAGCTTTAGTTATAGCTGCCGCCTGTCTCCTGCATAATGCCTGAGAAGCAAAGCCGGGGGAAGTTGCTGTTGGGGTGGAGAGGAGGGCAGCGGCCTGCTGACTTTTAACAGTCCGATACAATGGCCATTACAAGAGCTTAATAGGAGCTATGGGGCTAAGGAAGGCCTCAAAAGGAGCACTTTAAACAGCCAGCCACAGTACCGTTCTGGATCACGCTCTACTTGGCCCTGAAGATTTCAGGGTTGTAACGAATTGCGTAGTACTTGGCATGCATTTACAAACATCACATGGCCTTTTAATGAACCTATGAATTATGCTGTGCATTTATGATTACTACACTGGGTTTTTCACTGAACCTGGGGAGTTCTGGGCTCCTGTTCTATTACAAGTAACACATACTTTGAGTGCAACTAGACATTCTGCACATGTGCTATGAAGCTGACTGTCCAGAAAATGAAACCAACGTGTATAACCATGCAAACATAATGTGCAATTAAAAATAGTATAAACACAGAAGATCAATTAATGAAGCAGAACTTTAAAACTAGAATAGCAGAAAACATGTGTCCATTTCACTCCATTTCTGCCAAACATAAAGGAACAGTGGCTCTCACATAGGCTAGTGTAGGTGAAGCAGTGGTTCCCCTTACTACCCCTGGCATGGAGTGGCAGGGGTAGGATGTGGCCCATGATGAGACATGGAATGCAGGGGGGAAAGAGGGAGTTAGGGAGCTGCTGAAATGGAGTTCTCCATTGACTGCAAAGGGAGACAAGCTCATAGTTGTAGGTCAACAAGTGACTGCAGCATTTGTGTTGGCTGGGGGAGAAGTCCCATTACATCCTGGTGCATCTCTTTTGCCTTTTCCTGCTGGGACTCCTAAGCCTTTCTCCAGTCCCTCTGTCCATGGTCTGATATCCTGCAAGCCAGTGCTGTATCAGTGAACACGTTCTCCCTAGTCCACTTTTCCCCCCTCAGAGTCAGACATTCTGCAGAGGTGGAGGGGCACCCCTCAAACCCACAACAGCAACAACCATAGATCAGATAGACGTATCATATTTATGGTCACCATTAAAAGCAAAAGATAAGGATCTACTGAGGTATCCATCGTGGTCTGGGGGTGCTGGCAAGGTCTCTGCCGAGGATGGTAAAAGCAGCAGGTCTGTGGCTCAAATGGATTTCCACTGTTGTGGAAAACGAGTCACACCATCTGTTTGGTTCAAACAGTCTGAGGCCCTTTATTGAATACAAGCATGCAGGGAGAAGGAGACAGAGATGGTCACAAGCAGGTGCCACCCTAGTCTTTCTGCCCTGCCCCTATACCACCAGACTTCTATAGGCCCAAATTCAAGCCAAATGATACATTTCCTTACCATTCAAGCATTATTAATGTAAGCAGTGTCAGGATGAGCTCCACCCTGACATCTGGTGGTGAGGTGTGGCAAGTTGTGGAAAAGAACTTCAGGGGCCGATCTCATTTGCATAGGCACACCCACCACGCCTAGAATGAGACCATAGCTGCCCAAATGGTCACTTTGGCTGCTGTGGGATCCCCAGTGTCTCTGTTATTGGGGCAGGAAGAATAAATTGTTATTACCCTGATTATGGGAACTGTGCTTGGAACTGTACGTGGCCTTTTGTTACGATGGAGGGATTCACCATCATCTAAGTAGCACTCGCTAGGCAAGGGTCATGGGTTCCAAAACTGTGTGAATGGAGAGAGGCTGGGGACAAGTATTAATACTTGGTGGCATGGGCCCCTTGGTGAGGGCCTTACATGCTGATTGCACTTCCTCCTCTCTCCACTGTGGAATATCAGAGCTAATTTTGATTTCATTAGAAGTCTAGTTATAGGCTGCTGAGCTCACTTTGGGCTGACAGTGCACCAGCACTGGGGCTCCCCTACTATAAGCTGAATTCACCTAAGAGCTGAAATCACTGAGTGTTGTGTTAAGTAGTGGGGGAGCCTGAAGATATATTGTGGAGCAGTTTGCGGGACGGCTGGTGAAGCAGTTCGACACAGAGCAGTGTGTGGATGGCAGGAGCTGCTTGTGGGCCGTGGAGCTGAGCGAAGGAGTTCGTGGGGCGGCTGGTGGAGCGGAGCGCAGCTGAGCAAAGGAGTTCGTGGGGCGGCTGGTGGAGCGGAGTGCAGCTGAGCAAAGGAGTTTTGTGGGGCGGCTGGTGGAGCGGAGCGGAGCGGAGCGCCGCTATGGAGCTATGGGGCGGTCAGCTTCAGATCATGTAAGGTGCCTCTTACCCCCGTCCCATTTCCACCCAGGTTGGGAGGTAAAGCTCCGCCGATAAACTTTCGAACTCTGGGGCTGCCCTGACCAGGGACAGAGACTTTTGGGGCATTGGACTTTTGGGGTTGCTGGACTCAAGAACCAAAGGGAAAAGGGCATGCCCCAATTTGCCTGGGGTGGGGTTGTTTTTGCTCATGGGTTGTGTTATGAATCCGGTTGGTGGTGTTTCCCCAACATAAGGCCACATTGTTTCTCTCTCTTATTAAAAGACTTTTGCTACACTCAGACTATGTGCTTGCGAGAGGGGAAGTATTGCCTCTTGGAGGCGCCCAGCGGGGGTGGTATATATTTGTCCCAGGTCACTGGGTGGGGGCTTGAGCCAGTTTGCATTGTGTTATTGGAATGGAACCCCTAGATATTGAACCCGGCCCTTGTTGCTGCCAACTCTGACGGGCAGAAGGGTTACATTAATAAAGCCTTAAGGAATTAATGGAAGGGCAGTTTCACAATTAGCACAGTGCTGACATACCATATTATCAAGATCTGTGGTTTGCTGTGGCAGCGTTTTGACTAGGGACTTTTGGAGAGTGCATATAATGGACAGCTAGGGACTCTTCCGGAGGCTCTTTTGGTTCTCTTCTAGTTAGAGATTGGCCTAGTCCATTATCTGGGTCAAGTGCCACAGCCTAGCATATGTAAATACTTTAGCTTAAAGCCAGGTCTTACAGGATACAGGCCTGTAGGCCTCTTGCGTTACAGCTTTTGCATAGATTTTGCCACAGAATGGGATGAGGTCAGTTTTAACAGCAAGGTTAACAGCAATTTCCCCCACACCACCTAATCCAGTAACATTTGCAAACTACCAAACATTTAGTAAATGCTTCTGAGCATATGGAAAGTATGGAAACAGTACTTCAGCAACTCAATTAGTGATCAGAAAAAGATGGAACCACCACTTTGGCATAGACATAACTCCAAGTTTCATGTGAAGGGAACAAAGGCACCGAAGTTAATTGATATGGAATTAAACTGAATTTGAGGTAAAATATTTATAGGTGCATGGGTCTTTTCCACTGTTATGTACTTGGAAAAATATACTCCTTGTCCAAGTACCTAACTATGAACCAAAATAGCCCAACTAAGCATGACTGATTACAGCCTGGTGGTTTACCTAAAAATGCAAATTTCTCTCCTATTAAAAATAAGGTACAGGGTAGGGAGTTACAGTTATGATTAAAGAACAGGCATTTTGAAACTGTAAGTACTTGTTTAATAATTGGCTGAAGCTTCCTTTCCAGAAATGTCACATGTCAGAGGATCCAACTGTCATGCTCTGTTGGCAGGATGATTCCTCCCCTTCAGTGAGTTTCATTGCTTAATAGGTTAACTGCAAAACAAATGAAAACTTAGGAGGAGCAGGAGCGGAGAAATGACATTGCCCACCTCTACACAGCTCTCCCTCTGGATCCTGCACTGGAATGAAAAAGAAACTCAAAGGGACACTGGAGTTTCCTGCCCTCTCTCTGGGTACTGCTACCAAGGGTAACGACCAAGGTTTGAGTTAGGCCCAGTATTCTTCACTGAGCGTTCTGATCTGCAGCATATGACAGGCATTCAGCACAGAAGGAAGTTTAGTTCAAGCTTTTCAGCCACGGCCAAACTCACTCTGTGAAATCCTCCTCAAACTTCCTGGTTCACAACTTCAGAATATACCTCACTGAACTATCACAAGACTGGCCTAACATCTGCTATTTCCCTCTTCAATGCCCTTTCATTCACTGAGAGGGTGAAATGGCAGAGCCTAGTTACACATTTTGTAGCTGATATCTTAAGGGAAAATAAATGTTTTACTAATCAGCAACATTTTTACCCTGCCACCCAATGTTGCAGTCTAATTTGAGCTGACATTTTCTTAAATATTGAGTGTATTTAAGTTAGAACTCAAGACATTTAAGCTATCTAGAGTTGGTCAGAGAATTCTACAGGAATTTTTACTTAAGTGAGGATAGGAAAACTGGATAGACCTGAAGTGCAATATTTAAAGGGACCACTGATCATGTGCATATCTAACCCACTGGTAAATGCGTTACAGATCTCCAGCTCACATCCTCTGTGGAACAGGTAGAGTCTGTTAGAACCCTAGCTACAGACCCCTAACTCATTAGCTCAAACTTTAGTAGCTTTAACTCCGGAGGTCACTGGTTTAATCCCTGGCAGAGGTGCTGACTTTGATTTCTTAGGGGTGTTTGACCGCCACTGTGCCCCAGGTCCTGCCTCTACTCCAGCCCTTCCCCCAAGGCCCCACCACCCCTTCTTGCCCCCTCCCCTGAGGGTGACTCACTCCACCTCTTCCTGCCCCATCACCCCCAGTGCCTCCTGCCCTCTGCTGAACAGCTGATCCTCAGCAGGCAAGAGGCGCTGCGGGAAGGGGAACAGGGAGGAGCTGATTGGCGGGGCCCGCCAGTGGGTGCTGAGTGCCCACTTCCCCCCCCCCTCCTGTGGGTGCTCCAGCCCCAGAGCACCCACAGAGTTGGCACCTGTGATTCCTAGTGTATCGGCCATCACATATACATCTGCAGTGATATGTACTGGTAATAGAATTTTTCCCCATGCAGTAAACAGATTGAGAGCCCATTCTGTATCCAGTGAATGTATGTTTTTGTAAATTCTCTTCCTTTTTGTAAATGAACAGGATGTCAAACGAGGGAGGAAATAATTTACAAGATAGAATGAAAAAATCTGCCCTGTGTCAAAAAAGACTGTGCCAAAGCACTGATGAAGGCTTTATATTTATTCATTTCCTTGTAGCTAGGCCACGTTCCATGTCAAACATTGCCACCCAACAGTCTTTAAAAAAAAAAAAAAAAAAGAAATGCAAGGACAGACTAACCCATCTGAGCAGCACATGTTCTCTAAAGTAAAAGTTTAACTAGCTAAATCAGAAAAACAAAAATCCTAAAAGAAGCAAACAGCCCTGGGGCTTTGCCATCTAAACAGTGATATTTTCAGGCCTAAGATGCAAAGTGATTGAACATTTATTAGGAAATCACCAAATCCTAGTTTAAAATTAGAGCACTTGTGGGCTGGATTAAAGAAGGGATCGTTCCTTATCTGTTTTAGTGGCTAGCATAACAATGAGAACTGAACACAGGATTTTTCCTATTTTTGTACTGTGCAGATATCTGTGTTTGTGTCCATGCCTGGGATACTCTGCAAGAGAAAGATTCTTAGGAGGAAGAGGTGTTATCATTTCAAGGGTTAACTACACTTTTTGACCTCCTTTCTGGTCTCCCTTGAGGGTACCCATTTATGGTTTCCAGCTCCCAGGCATCACCTCTGACAGAGATCTGTATTTCCCCGCCTCAAGACCTTGGGTTTAGGCTTAAGGCCCTCTGCACCTCACTGTGGTTTCCCCAGCAGGGTGAAAACATTAAACAAAAACAGAAACAAAAGCCCTACACACATGCTAAAAGCTCACTAGGAGGCCCAACTCCAACCTAGAGCTCTGATAGGTTGAAGTCTCAGACTCCCATAGCTAGATTTGTCCTGTTGGTTATTTCATGTCAGTTTTTAGATCAGGAACCAGAAGCCTGATCTAGACAGTTCGGCTGTTTCTTGATACAGCTCAGGCCTGAGACCCAGTCTCGGGGAACAGAATCATCAGGCAATGGCCCTCTCCTCAGGGCACAGATTCAAAAGGCTGGGGTATGGGGTTGTTGTTGGGTTTTTTTTTTTGTTGTTGGGGTTTTTTTTTGGGGGGGGGGGGGTGTTAAATATAGCCAAAGTTGTGAATTTGCCTTAACGAATCCTCAGGGATTCCCCTGCTTATCACCTATTGTAGTGTCCCAAAAGCCTGTCTGATATATCTCAATATACTCTTTTTTTTTAACTCCTAATACTTCCCCAGGACTTACATCTGTCACAATGGGCATGCTATTAAAACTTATTCCCGCATGTGGGGGAGCGGGGGTACCTTAAATTTTACCATCCAGTTTTTGAAAATGGATTCTAAGTAGCTAAAAACACTACAGGTGTTAATACATCTACACACAATCCAGCTTATGAAATAGTAACCAATACCACATAGGACCCGGTTATGTAAGTCCTTTAACAGGAAAAGCTCTCATTCATGCTAATGGGAGTTTTGTCACCAGGATTGGTCCTATAATGTTGAAAGGGGCAATACGTAGAGTGCCTGCATTTTCATATTCTCTTTCAAATCTTCAACGTAAACTTTTCAGAAAAAAAATTAATTAGCATTACATTTCTTTCTTCAGGCTATGGAACAGTGGACATTATCTGCCATGGATTAAACCCTCTGAACAAGCACAAAGCTCAAAAGGAGAAGAATGTATTAACCTGTGCTTTCCAATCTAGTGTCCTTGCTTGGAGGAAGCCTGAAGCGGGTACTAACTTCAGGAGCTCAACCTGCTAAAAATTGTGCCTATGCACAGGGAAATGAAGATGCAGTAACTTCTACTACCCCAGCAAACCCACACAGCAGGACAGGACACCCTTCCAACGTGTACTCTCTAAGAGAGGTCAGGGCTAACATGCCTGGGCTAATACGCTGGGCTGTATTCCACAAAACTTTAAAGGGGTGTAGCCTAAGGTTCAGAGGATGCAGTCAGGCCACTTCTCGAGCTGTGCATATGCAGTCAATAACTCCCACTGAGGGACTGGCTCACACTACTCCATTATGGAGAAGCAGCACTTGCATCTAGAGTGCACTTCCCCCTTATTCTCCCTCGGCCATTCTGCCACACACTATCACCCATTTTCTGACACATCCCAGTAAAAGGTGGGATTTTTTCCCTAAGGCAGCTATTTCTTAAAACAAAATTATACAATCATTTTTTGGCAGTGATAAGATTATTAATGTCTGAGGCTCAGGAAGATTTCTAGGAGAACTGTTGACCAAATACAACCGAATGGTAGTTTTGCCCCAAACAAGAACAGTTTTTTCCAGAAGTAACAAAAAGAAAAACCACCTATGAAAAAGGTATAGTATTATCAAGTGTTTCTGCTTCACGTCACAGATGTATTTTTCACAGTAAGTGAAAGTGAGGATCCTGGGAACTACAGGCCAGTCAGCCTCACCTCAATCCCTGGAAAAAATCATGGAGCAGGTCCTCAAGGAATCAATCCTGAAGCACTTAGAGGAGAGGAAAGTGATCAGGAACAGTCAGCATGGATTCACCAAGGGCAAGTCATGCCTGACTAATCTAATTGCCTTCTACAACGAGATAACTGGCTCTGTGGAGGCGGGGAAAACAGTGGACATGTTATTCCTTGACTTTAGCAAGGCTTTTGATACGGTCTCCCACAGTATTCTTGCCAGCAAGTTAAAGTATGGGCCGGATGAATGGACTATAAGATGGATAGAAAGCTGGCTAGATCGTCGGGCTCAACGGGTAGTGATCAATGGCTCCATGTCTAGTTGGCAGCCGGTATCAAGCAGAGTGCCCCAAGGGTTGGTCCTGGGGCTGGTTTTGTTCAATATCTTCATTAATGATCTGGAGGATGGCATGGACTGCACCATCAGTAAGTTTGCAAATGACACTAAACTGGGAGGAGTGGTAGATATGCTGGAGGGTCAGGATAGGATACAGAAGGACCTAGACCAATTAGAGGAATGGGCCAAAAAGAAATCTGAGGAGATTCAACAAGGACAAGTGCAGAGTCCTGCACTTAGGACGGAAAAATCCCATGCACCGCTACAGACTAGGGACCAAATGGCTAGGCAGCAGGGCCAGTGCAACCACTAGGTGAACTAGGCAGTCGCCTAGGGCGCCAAAGTGGTTGGGGGCGCCAAAAAGCATCCACTTGCGCAGATGAGCCCCAGCCATGGTGAGCCCCAGCCATGGAGGAGCTGGCGTGGTGTAGGGGGGGCAGCAGCCCCGCAAAGATGGTGGCACCGGTAGCGGGGAGCAGCCGTGCCCCCCACCCCTCCTGCCCATGCTGCAGCCTGGCGCCCCTCTGGGGGGCTCCTACAGGCTGCAGCAGATGGGGGCTGGCGCCAGCCCCCATATGCCCCGTGGCTCCCCCCTTGCCGCGCTCAGGCTCAGTGGCTCCTGAGCAGGTGAGGTGCTGCTGGGGCACGGGGCCCTGAGCCTGCTCCAGGAGGGGCAGCAGTGGTGACAACAGCTCACACTCCCAGGAGCTGCAGAGCCAGAGCGCAGGGAGTGGGGAGCTGGGAGGTGCATGGGGACCGCCGCCCGCATGCATCCGCTCCGGAAGCCCTCGGCTCCCCCCTCACAGCGCTCGGGTTCTGCAGCTCCCAGGAGTATGAGCCGCCGCTTCCCCTCCCGCCGCCTCAGCGCTCTGCCCGGGAGGGGCTGTGCGCATGGCAGTGTGTTTTGCCTCCATTTGGAGCCAGCGGCTCGGGCACGATAAGGGGAGTCCTGGGGGCAGGTCAGGGAGCGGGGGGGTTGGATGGGGTGTGGATAAGGGTTGGGGCAGTCAGGGGACAGGTAGGGTCCTAGGGTAACAGGTAGGGTGGGGGGAGTGTCTCAGGAGGGGGCAGTCAGGGAATAAGGAGAAAGGGGGGCTGGAGGTTGTGAGGGGGGCAGTCAGGGGATAGGAAGTGGGAGGGAGTGGATCAGAGCAGGGCTCTCCCCCCGTCCTCTTTTTTTGGTTGTTGAAATATGGTAACCCTATGGGGGGGGGGGCCTGGGCTGCAGCCTGGGCAGGAGGGTGAAGGAGTGTGGCTGCTCCCCACGAGTGGCACCGCTGCCTTTGCAGAGCTGCTGCCCCCCTGCGCCGTGTAGGCTCCTCCATGGCTGGGGCTTGCCATCACTGCAAGCGAGATGCTCTGGCTCTCCGGAAGGCAGTTCCTCCCTGCTGAGCTGCTGCAGCAGCCCAAGCCCAGCAAAGCCAGTGAGTGGACTCTGGGCGGGGGCTGCCGGGGTGAGGTGGGCTCGCAGCAGGGCTGTGCACCATCCAGGGGAGTTCAGGGGGCAGCAAGGGGGGAACCTGGTCTGGGGAGCAGCCCCTGGGCACGGCTGGCCCCTGGGGTCTATAAAGGTTCATTGGGATTTGCCCCTCAGTGAACTGATGTGCTGGGGAGGGGGGCACAAAAGGTGGAAGTTTCGTCTTGGGTGCAAAATATTTGGCAGCAGTTCTGCAGAAAAGGACCTAGGGGTGACAGTGGACAAGAAGCTGGATATGAGTCAGTGTGCCCTTGTTGCCAAGAAGGCCAATGGCATTTTGGGCTGTATAAGTAGGGGCATTGCTAGCAGATCGAGGGATGTGATAGTTCCTCTCTATTCGACATTGGTGAGGCCTGGAGTACTGTGTCCAGTTTTGGGCCCCATACTACAAGAAGGATGTGGAAAAATTGGAAAGTGTCCAGCAGAGGGGAACAAAAACGTTTAGGGGAGTGGAATGTCTGACTTATTAGGAGAGGCTGAGGGAACTGGAATTGTTTAGTCTGCAGAAGAGAAGAATGGGGGGGGGGGTTGACAGCTGCTTTCAACTACCTGAAAGGGGGTTCCAAAGACGATGGGTCTAGACTGTTCTCAGTGGTGGCAGAGGACAGACCGAGGAGTAATGGTCTCAAGTTGCAGTGGGGGAGGTTTAGGTTGGATATTAGGCAAAACTTTTTCACTAGGAGGGTGGTGAAGCACTGGAATGTGTTACCTAGGGAGGTGGTGGCATCTCCTTCCTTTGAGGTTTTTAAGGTCAGGCTTCACAAAGCCCTGGCTGGGATGATTTAGTTGGGGATTGGTCCTGCTTTGAGCAGGGGGTTGGACTAGATCAGTGGTTCTCAAAGCCGGTCCGCCGCTTGTGCGGAGAAAGCCCCTGGCACACCGGACCAGTTTGTTTACCTGCTGCATCCACTGGTTCAGCCGATGGCGGCTCCCACTCCATGCCAAGGGGCTGCGGGAAGCGGTGCAGGCCAAGGGATGTGCTGGCCACCCTTCCCACAGCCCCCTATAGAGAGACAGACATTGAGATTAGAAGTTCTTGCTGCTTAACAACAAGGTTGAAATATTTCATTAATGACAAGGAGAAAGGGGGAGTTCAAATTCTCAGATTTGCTGTATAAATTTATCATGGGTGCAAAGAAATTGCCAGACTGCACATGTCTTTCACAAACAGGAAAAAAATTACAGGTTTAAAATTTACAAACTGTTTTGAGTAGCATTTCTCTTTTTTTGAAGTGATTTACAATACTAGTCAATTAAGATGACGGCTTGATCATATATTGGGTGAAATGGTTCAGAAAACTTACATTAGTTCCACAGTAAGATTATTCATAAGACCTTTAAATCTTCACGTGGGTTCTAATCACCTACTTGGAAGGTTAATATTAAAATAGCATTGACATTCATGTTATGTATAACTAACCTACAAGATTTCAATTTCCATATCTTTCACTGAACTTCGTAGCTGTAACTAAAAGCAATTCATCCTCTCAGAAGGGTAAATATTTAGCACATTGCTCCTCAGTTTAAAGAGAGCCACATTTTAGACAGCACAGGATGCTTTTCTCATCCAAAGACAAGTGGTCTTTCAGTTTGTTTTCATAACTATAAATGGTGATTAAAGATCCCAAGACCCTTTTTGCAAGACAGAGTTCAAGTGTCCTTGTCAACCTGCAGTTTGAGTAATTAAATTCTGGCTTCCCAAACTCCCTTATCATTTCAGCTGAATGAGGCAGAATGGAAGCCATTCAAAAAAGTCAACATTTGCCCATTACCATGCAGCTAACTGTGACTGACCCCACTACATGGTGTGAGTAACTGCTCTGTTATACCACTCCCCACTAGGTGTCTGGCAGCACGCTCTGCATACCTCAAGGTTGGAGGTATGTTCGGCCGTCATTTCAAGCACTAAGCTATCCATGCGCTAGCGGTCGATGGGTCCCCTAAAACACTTACATTTTGTGTGAGTGCCTTTACTACGACTACCAGAAACAAAGGTGGCAACTGCCCGAGGCACAATTGCTGTAAATTGCAATACAAAATTACCCTAGTCCCTACTGGCAGTCTAATACAGGAATATTAAGGTAACAGTCTCATTGGGATCCTCTCTACACCATACACCTGCTGCACACATGCAGTTGCTTCCATATCTCTTAACAGCAGGTCACTGTGCTACATCCTCCTATTCTAGTTACTGCTGCCCCTGCTCCCCATCCATCAGCAACAGGCTGCTCTTCTCTGCCCAGCACTCAAGCTACCAGCCACCCAGCCTTCCCTTCAGTCCCAACTCCCAGACTGCTGCTCCTGCTCTCATACAGTCTGGACCACTCTGACTGCAGGATGTTACCTTTCACCTGTACCCTAGGGCAAGAGTTCGCACACAATGGTATTTGTACCATTGGTGGCACATGAGCTTGTTGGAAGTGTAACAGGGTGGTCTGTCCCCTTTAAAGGGTAGTGGGGCACAGGACCATCCAACTCCTGTTCCATGACCCCTTTAAGGAAAGGCATTGAAAGGAGCAGCAGACAAGCTGGGGAATGGAACCAGGTGTTGATCAGGTAGCTACATCTTTATCATGATTAAAACCCAGCTGTTAGGTAACTCCCAGAAGGAGAGAGAGCAGGCCGCTTGGAGAGGAGAATTATGGGATCATCAAGTCAGAGAGAGGCTCCCTGGAATGGGAACTAGAATGGTGAGCCAGGGAAGCCTGCCTGTATCTCACCAGAGCCCCAAGGAGGAATCCCTTAACCAAGAGGAAGAAGTTGTGACTTCAGGGACCAGAGCAGATGGGGAAAATTCTGAGAGGCCAAGGGATTTCATAGAATCATAGAATATCAGGATTGGAAGGGACCTCAGGAGGTCATCTAGTCCAACCCTCTGCTCAAAGCAGGACCAATCCCCAATTTTTGCCCCAAATCCCTAAATGGCCCCCTCAAGGATTGAGCTTAACCATGGGTTTAGCAAGCCAATGCTCAAACCACTGAGCTATCCCTCCCTGGCAGAGGTACCTGGCTCCAGGGGAACTGGGAACCTCTAGTCTTGGGACAAGAGTGAATTGGAGCAGAAGCTTCCTGGTGCCAAAGTAACCAGCTGCCCATTTACAGCAGAGACTTTGCCATCTCTCTCTCTCTCACACACACACACACACACCAGCCAGAACTCATTAGATCTATGCAGAAAATAGTTTCCCATCTTGTGAAATTTTGCTATTTCCATACCTCATCAGGATGACACTTTCTCTGTAAATAACTTTTTGAAAAGTGTAAGAGACACTCACCCACCTGAGAATAGCATGGTGGTCAGGTCACTCACCTGGGATGTGGGAGAGTTGCATTCAATCCCTAGGTCTGCTTAGAATCATAGAATCATAATCATAGAATATCAGGGTTGGAAGGGACCCCAGAAGGTCATCTAGTCCAACCCCCTGCTCGAAGCAGGACCAATTCCCAGTTAAATCATCCCAGCCAGGGCTTTGTCAAGCCTGACCTTAAAAACCTCTAAGGAAGGAGATTCTACCACCTCCCTAGGTAACGCATTCCAGTGTTTCACCACCCTCTTAGTGAAAAAGTTTTTCCTAATATCCAATCTAAACCTCCCCCACTGCAACTTGAGACCATTACTCCTCGTTCTGTCATCTGCTACCATTGAGAACAGTCTAGAGCCATCCTCTTTGGAACCCCCTTTCAGGTAGTTGAAAGCAGCTATCAAATCCCCCCTCATTCTTCTCTTCTGCAGGCTAAACAATCCCAGCTCCCTCAGCCTCTCCTCATAACTCATGTGTTCCAGACCCCTAATCATTTTTGTTGCCCTTCGCTGGACTCTCTCCAATTTATCCACATCCTTCTTGAAGTGTGGGGCCCAAAACTGCACACAGTACTCCAGATGAGGCCTCACCAATGTCGAATAGAGGGGAACGATCACGTCCCTCGATCTGCTCGCTATGCCCCTACTTATACATCCCAAAATGCCATTGGCCTTCTTGGCAACAAGGGCACACTGCTGACTCATATCCAGCTTTTCGTCCACTGTAACCCCTAGGTCCTTTTCTGCAGAACTGCTGCCTAGCCATTCGGTCCCTAGTCTGTAGCTGTGCATTGGGTTCTTCCGACCTAAGTGCAGGACCCTGCACTTATCCTTATTGAACCTCATCAGGCTTGATTCAGGTCAGGTGACAGTGCTCTCCACTGACTAGCTCCTTTCCCTCCTGCTCAGCCAAAGTAATAAGAAACTAGGCTCATTACAATGCAGATATCACCTATTCTGTGCACAGGGGCAGTCTCAGAAACCATAAGCTAGACACAGAGGAGAGTGAGGGGAGGGGATGATTTCTCTACAAAGGGAAATTGAAAAGAAATTCTGCAACATTTTGGGGCAAATTGCTTTTAGCTGTCTGTCTTGTCTTTAGATTGTAAACTCTGAGGCAGGAACAGTCTGTCTAATGTTGGGTACAGTATCTACTGAAATGAGGCTTGTAATCCCTGGTTGGGACATTTACATGCTACTGGAGTACAAATAAGTAATCTATAGTCACATCAGATACCATTGCATAAAAACTGTTAGCAAATGCTATTTTAAAAAAGGCAACTATTGTGGTTTTTCTTCCACTTCAGGTCTTAAAACTGTTGCTCTCTTGCTGTCACCTCCCACTGCAGTGATGTATTTTCAGGCTGTGTGAAATGATCCCCACTATATACCATGCACAGTATGAAAAGTTGTATTACGAGTATTTCTTTATTTTAACACACACACAGAAAAACATGAATAGGATTTTGCTGAATACTGAATGTCAAAGTACTAAATTTGTCTATTCTAGTGTGTTATGGAGTTTTAACTTCAGTTAATGGGTTTGGAAGGATGTTAAGAGAAGTACTCCAGAGACCAAAACCAAATACTTTAAAAAAAAAAGAGAAAAACCAACAGGTGACAATATGAACTGTAGATTGTTTGCTACATAAAATATTCCAGTGAGAGCTTAATAGAAATATTTTAATGACATTAGAAGATAAATGCTTAGTTTTTGCATCTTCTTACAAAAGAGATACATTAAAAGAACAGGAACACTTGTGCAACTGCAAAGCTTAGAAATATAAAAATCAAAGGTGCTATAAAGTTATCATGAGCTGGGCCCCAGTCTGGGAGCTCAGCTATGTGTGGCCAACTACAGAAAGGCCAATGATTAGCTACTCTGTACACCAAATTCCAAAGCAGCATAACCAAGAATGCAAAGATACCCAGAGCAGCTGTAGCTGCCCCTCCCAGGCTTTAATATGCTAGACCATAAGAATTATGGCTATAATGGGTCAGACCAATGGTCCATATAGCCCAGCATTCGGTCTTCTGACAGTGGCCAATACCAAGTGCTTCAAAAGGGATGAACAGAACAGGCAATCATTGAGTCATCCATCCAATCATCCACTCCCAGCTTCTGACAATCAGAGGGTAGGGACACCCAGAGAATGGGGTGCACCCCTGAACATTTTGGTTAACAGCCATTGATGGACCTCTCCTCCATGAAGTTATATAGTTCTTTTTTGAACGACAGGGAGGACAGAGGCATTTAGTTGAGGGATAACCAATGGATAAGTCAGCAATGTAAGAAGGCTGTACTGCAGGAAGCCTGTGGGGATACAGATAGTTTAAGGTCCATGAGAACTGACCCACTTGGTCTTGTGCACTTCTGTCTTCCATGAGCAGAGTTGACACATTGGGGGCCATGTGGGGTCACATGCCCCCTAGCCCTGATTTGCTGCTTGGCTTGTACCAAGTAACACTGCTGAAGCCAGCTCCCCTCACTCTGCGCCCCGCTCCCACCCCACTATCGGCAGGCATGAGTCTTCTCTGCCCATGGGTCACACCTAGTAGCAATTCTGCTATGCCATGAACCATGCCTCCATTAGGGGAGGACGCAGCAGAATAGAAGTAACTCAGTAACCCTGGATCTCAAGCGCAAGTTCTCCCCTTCTATCTCTTTCTGTGGACAAATGGAAGAATTTATGTCTGTCATAAATATAAAGGGAAGGGTAAACACCTTTAAAATCCATCCTGGCCAGAGGAAAAATCCTTTTACCTGTAAAGGGTTAAGAAGCTAGGATAACCTTGCTGGCACCTGACCAAAATGACCAATGAGGAGACAAGATACTTTAAAAAGCTGGGAGGAGGGAGAAAAACAAAAGGTCTGGGTCTGTCTGTGTGATGCTTTTGCTGGGGACAGAACAAGAAATGGAATCTTAGAACTTAGTAAGTAATCTAGCTAGATATGCGTTAGATTATGATTTCTTTAAATGGCTGAGAAATTAAGCTGTGCTGAATAGAATGGATATTCCTGTCTGTGTGTCTTTTTGTAACTTAAGGTTTTGCCTAGAGGGATTCTCTATGTTTTGAATCTAATTACCCTGTAAGGTATTTACCATCCTGATTTTACAGAGGTGATTCTTTTTTACTTCTATTAAAATCCTTCTTTTCAGAAACTGAATGCTTTTTCATTGCTCTTAAGATCCAAGGGTTTGGGTCTGTGGTCACCTATGCAAATTGGTGAGGATTTTTACCAAACCTTCCCCAGGAAGTGGGGTGCAAGGGTTGGGAGGATTTTTTGGTGAAAAGACGTTTCCAAACAACGCTTTCCTAATAAATAAACCAAGATAAACGTTTGGTGGTAGCAGTGGAAGTCCAAGGGCAAAGGGTAAAATAGTTTGTACCCTGGGGAAGTTTTAACCTAAGCTGGTAAAAGTAAGCTTAGGAGGTTTTCATGCAGGTCCCCACGTCTGTACCCTAGAGTTCAGAGTGGAGAAGGAACCTTGACAATGCCTAAAGCTAAAGAATGGGAACTGTGTGTTGTAGGCCTTGAGCCAAAAAGGCCCTAAAGAAGAGCCATGGTTTGAGGGAATGGTGGAGGCGGAAGGGGAAAGGGAACAAGACATGATCGAAAATAGATACTCAGCCAAGTGAAACAATTATATATTGCACTATAAACTCCATCAGAATTCATTTTGTATGCTAAATTGCTTCCACCTCATGTTTAGGCATACCTGATCATCAAGCATAACTGCCAATAAATATACCATGTTGTGGCAGGAAACAGTGGGCTGAAATAATTAGATTCTGGTGCAGGTGCAAAAAGACCATTTTAATTGTGCAACATTTCAGATAAACAGATGACAAATCAATTACAGTAAGTAGCTGTTTTCACATGCTATAGTGCAAATAAATCAACACATAGTACTTTGATCAATTAAGATGAAAGCATGATCATTTTTGATTATTCAAGTTGAATTTTATCCATTGAAATGAAAGGTGGGTAAGGAATTGATGGACTGAAGTGTAGTTTTTTTGTTTTGTTCCAATACTAATACTCCTACTCCTATGAGGTACTATTCCTTTGTTCTCAACCTAAAAAGGTCTGAATGGGTTTCAGAGGTTCATGACCACAGTTAGCATATAAACCTAAGGCTTCAAGTGTCCCTCATGGTTATGCTAAAATAATTGTTGGTATACAAACAAAACTATCATGAAGTTTGCAAAAGTAATGCTAAGAGATAATAGAAATCATTAACAGATAAAAGTTAAATTGCTTTAGAGTAAAAATATAGAATCATAGAACCACAGGGTTAGAATCTCCCATTGGTCTGACCCAGTATGACCATTCTTAAGTGGTCTATAAAAGACCTATACTGATTGTATACCAACTTGGACCAGCGTGGGCTGCAGGTGCTGAAATCCCCACTGGTGAATACCACCCGTCTGTCTATGCTGATAATCAAAGATTTAATATCCAGGATTTAAGAACCTAAGAATGGCCATATTGGGTCAGAACAATGGTCCCTCTAGCCCAGTGGCCAATGCCAGGTTCTTTAGAGGGAATGAACAGAACAGGGCAATTAGCAAGTGATCCATCCCCTGTTGTCCGGTCCCCGCTTCTGGCAGTCAAAGGTTTAGGGACACTTAGAGAACGGGGTTGCATTTCTGAGCACTTGATCAAGAGCCATTGATGAACGTATCCTCCATGAACTAACTTAATTTTTTTTAACCTAGTTATACTTTTGGTGATCACAACAACATCTGGCAATGAGTTTCTCAGGCTGAATGTGCTTTGTATGGAAAAAGTATTTCCTTATGTTTGTTCAAATCTATGCCTATTAATTTGGTTGGGGGACCCCTGTTCTTGTGTTATGTGAAGGGGTAAACACCACTGTCATTTACTTTCTCCACACCATTCATGATTTTATAGATCTCATATCCTCCCTTAGTCATCTCTTTGAAAAGGCTGAGACTCATCAGTTTAAAAATCTCTCCTCCTATGGAAGCTGTTCCATCCCCTAATTTTTTCCGCCCCTTTTCTGTACCTTTTTCCAATTCTTGTTGCATTTCAAAAAAAAAAAAAACACACACCTGAACAGCATGCAGTATTGAAGGCTGTATGTGTGCGCGCATGTGCACATCCTGATTTATATACTGGCATAATGAGGTTCTGTTTTATAATCTATCCTTTTCCTAATGGTTTCTAACATTGTTAGCTGTTTTCACTGCTACTACACATTGAGCAGATGTTTTCAGAGAACTATCTACAATGACTTCAAGGGCTGAGTGATAATAGCTAATTTAGACCCCATCATTTTGTATGTATAGTTGGGATGTTTTCCAACCTACATTACTTTGCACTTAACACAATTTCATCTGCCATTTCGTTGCCCACTCACCCAGTTTAGTAAGATCCCTTTGTAGTGCTTTGCGGTCACCTTTACTCAAGATCATTAGTTGTTTTTTTTTTTTAATTTGGTATCCTCTGCAAACTGTGCCACTTTGCAGTTTACCATCTTTGAGATCACTCAAGAATATGTTGAGCAGTACTGGTCCCAGTAGAGATCCTTGGGGGATCCCACTCGTTTACCTCCCTCCATTCCCAAAACTGACCATTTTATTCCTACCTGTAGCAGGGTGCTGGTGCAAAAGCACCTAATTAGCCCCCTGCTCAGCCAGCTCCAATCAAGAGAAATAGATTGGGGCTGGTGGAACAAGCCTGATGCCTGGCCTGAGGATTGGCCCCACCTGCGGGCCTGACAAGCCAGCAGCTATAAGGGCACAGCCAGAGGGAAAGGTGAGGCTCCTGGCTGCAGGCTGCCTGCTAGCCAAAGAGGGAACTAACCCTGTAAGCCTTGTAAATAGATCAACATTGGTGGTGGGAGAACTGTGTATGTAAATAAAGCCACAGGTGCTGCATAACTGGAAGCCTCTCTGAGCATTATTGGGGCAGTCAGCAGGCCCCAGGAGGAGGGGACGGAGCTTCCCGGCCAAAGGACCTGTCACACTACCCCTGTTTTCTTTCCTTTTGTCAGTTACTGATCCATAAGACCACCTTTCCTCATATCCCATGACAGCTTACTTTGCTTAAGAGCCTTCAGAAAGGGACCTTGTCAAAGGCTTTCTGAAAGTCCAGATCTACTCTAGCCACTGGATCACTCTCATCCCTTTTTGTCGACGCCCCAAAACATTTAATAGATTGGGGAGGCATGATTTCCCTTTACAAAAGCTGTGTTGACTCTTCCCCCAACAAATCATGTTCATCTATATGTCTGATCATTCTGTTCTTTACTATAGTTTAAGCCAGTTTGCCTGGTACTGAAGTTAGGTTTACCAGCCTGTGATTCAGTGGAGGATACAGCCCCTACCCCATTTAGCGTATGAATATAGGTGCTATGGACTGTATCCTACCACTGCATCATAAGTAGGAAGTTCCTGTTCCTATGTTAAATCACAGATTTACCGGTTTAATTCAATCTTGTTTATGTTTGTTACCCAATTAATGCAGGTGGTGAGAATATCTTACACCCCTTGGCTCACCTGTTTTTCCCTAATGGAGAATACTTATGCAGAATTTTTTTTTTTTAAACAAAGTATAGGTTCATGCCCTGCCCAGTGCCACTCACGATGTGTTCATTATGATATACCCCTCTACCTCACCACTGCCCCTTTCCTAGGTCTGCAGAGTCCATCCATAAGCTATAGTTTTCCAGCCTGACCAAGTTGTTTTACTATCCAGCTTGTTCAAGAATATGCTTGAAGTAAAATATTTAATTTTATTTCTACTTCATATTTCCTGAAAGCACCAGTTCCAGGGACTCCAGGCCTGAACAAATGTTTGAACAAATATACTGAAGGGGAAACTTCAATACCAGTTCCTTTGTAAGCCTGTTGACCAAAACTCCTCAAAACTGCACCCCCTACCAACTTAATTTCAGCCCACACCATGCACAGAAATTCAAGAAAAAGTAAGCAAGCATGGCAACTAGAATCCCACTACATCCTTAGATAGCTTGGACATTATATATAGGATTATTGCTTTTCACAAGATTATGTCAATGCAGAAGGTCTTACTAATTTTGTGTAGCTGGCTAATCAGCTAGTTCTTGACAAAATGCTAGGTATCAGATGTAGTGCATTATTTTTAGAAGCTGAACGTATTCACTAGTGGGAACTACTCTGTCAATCTCACTTGCTAAATCGTTTTTGTTATAGCTACTGGCTGCAAGCTATACCCACACAAGGAAACAAAATGTTACATTGTATTTCTATTTTGTAGTGCTTAAGAACCTCAGCCAAAGGAGCAGTACCTTATTGTGCTAGGCACTACGCAGACAAGACAATAGATTCTGTCTAAGAGCCAGTGTACCAAAACATGACAATCTACTGCAAGAAAGAAATATTTGTGAGCTAATTTCATATAGCTATAATATCTTTAGTGTGTTTTCTATTCTGGAAGCTATCTTGCAGTTAATCTATTCCATGAGGATTAATTATATAAACTAAATATCTTTGTGCTTCTGAGACAACAATACTGACAGAAAATTCAGCAACATTATTAAAATGAAAGCATGCTCTCTAGCCAGTTGGTTTCAAAGGGCTGAACCCATCTGGTTCATATTTTAGGATGCAAACATCATACTTCCACATTTTGTTTATTAATTATAAATATGTTTAATGCACACCCACCTCTCACTTCGAGAAGAACCACAGGATTCCACCCACCAACCAGAACTCCAGAGGGTACCAGGCAAAGGAGTACACCTAGTACAATATGAGCATGCTACAGCCACAAATCATTTTAGTAAGCCTGTAAAACGCTTTTCCCACACCCTCAATAGAATATACTACAGATACCAGCATGTTGCAGCACCTTCCAAAAGCAGCACTGAAATGAGTCAATATTAAAAAAAAATGCTTTCCTATAATCCCATCCATGAGGCATCATCCCTCTAACTTCCACGATGAGGGAGAACAACTGGAGCCACATTGACCTAAGGGGACAGGAAAGATGTTGCCAGTTCCTGCCCCTGTTCCTCAGAGCTAGAAACCTCCCAATCCCCGCACTTCCACCAGGGAGCATGCAGGACTGGAGACAGTCTAGACTAGCTTTAGATACTTGTATTGAGCTGGAATTTATGTCATGGGTGGGCAGAGAGGAAGGAAAGCACATGGTATATCAATAGCAGAGCAGATTGACTGGGGCATTGTGCAAAAGGGAAGAATCAGACAGGACAACAAGAAGAAAACCAATTGTACCGAATATCATCTCAGACATTTGACTTGTCAGCTGTTCAATTGTAATTTCTTTGGGGCATGTTATTCAACATCAGTGAAAACCCTCAGGCTTCACCTCATCCAGCACAGAACACTACATAAGAAATATACATAAGGAGTCAGAAAGCCATCTACTGGCTGTGGAAGGGAAGAACAAACATTTCTGCTCATGCAGTTGGCAAGTAAGAATAGCCCAACCACTGGGCTACCCAACTGGGAGATCTGATGGAGCCCTGTTGCTTTGGCCAATGGTATTTAACCTGATTGCAAAAGCCAGTGCTACTGGCCAGCCGCAGTTTGAGAGAGGAGTGAGTTATTTTCACAGCCTCCAAACACAGACCAGTAAGAGCATCAGGGCAACTTACAGTATGGACAAATTTTTCACAATGCTATCCTCTAAGTGAGAGCTGATAGGATATTGTAGGAGGTCAGAACAGAGGTGTGATCATAACAAACAGCTTTCAGACAGTTTAATATGTTAGATTGATGTTAAGTGTCTTCAGTGACTTGCATTAGCAACTTAGTTTCTTGCAATGTAAGCTGACACCTTTATACACCAGCATTACTGAACCTCAACATTTTTAATATGTAGGAAGAGATAGGATGGATAAACAAAGGAGCATTGACAAACAGCAGTAATTACTGTAGTTTGCTTCTCTCTCTCACGGAAATAAGTATTCCATCCCATTTTGCCAGCACCCTGGAGCATGTCATCTCCACATCTCACACATGCACATGTTGCAGATACTGCACAGTGTCAGACAGTTGCATTGCCAAGAATATTCATTCATAACCCATTATGATTCTCCAGCTTAAAAAAAATAGGTAACTTTTTAAAATATTTGATTTGACAGAAGCAAAAAACTACTCAATTTGATCTATTGCACTTAATATCTGTTGATGCACCATTAAAAAGAGCTTTGGTCCATTAATACTACAGTACAGTATTTGGATATTAAAACAGTGGAGAATTTTATCCTGACACCAGATGCTGTCCTGATCTTATATTTGTCAATATTATGGAGCAACAAGATGAGAAATTTCACTGATAATCTTAGGAAAAGAAAATTTTGCATTAACTCATTCCCTACACATACTTTATAATATATAAACAAAAAGGTTTTAAAAAAATCTACGCAAAAGGTTGGGTTTTATGTCTAAAGATTTTCCTCTGCTCCTTGAAATGACATTGATTACACTTAGGAACAACTTGCAAAAGTTTTGTTTTGTTTTGTTTCATTTAATGCTATTTAGCTCCTGTGTCTTAAAAAGCCCTAGCCTTTATATTGATAGGTTGGTTTTGCCAATGTTCTCCTAGACCACAGTGACCTGTAACAGTGGCTAAAGTATCAGAAATAGCAGGGTGAGAATCACTGTGAGGACTATCACTAGGTTTGGAGACTCTAGGAGCACTCAAGGAACAATATCAATGACCGCAATAGCGTTCACAAGTTATCATCCCTTATTATGCAGATTATATCTGTAGAATTGAGTGATACATCAATTAAGATGAAAAGAAATCATAAAGTGTCCGCATTCACGTTTTCATACTCACATGAGTACCCTAGAGATGGGTGGATCTCCCAAGAGGTGGCCATCTGTGGAAGGTCTCCTGTGGGTTCTTCCTCCCTTATTCATGCTGGGGAAACTCCTTTTATCTTGTGCTACATTCATATCTATAACTCTTATAAATATGCTTGAGGGTTCCAACCCTTTTTCCTTATCTGGACTACCATACCCCATAAGTGTTCAGGTTCATTTTTATAGGCTATCCTCCTAGTTCCCCCCTTACTACTTTCATTAACATTCATATCAACAAGTCCCCATGGTAACTTGCAGTCATTGTAGCCTCACGGGAAATTCTGCAGTCAGGCATCTTGCAGCAGGGACAGACGTATTGTGGTACACTTTCCCAATCACCACCCATTTACTGATACAGGGTTATGTCAACTTCTGTCAGAACTAAGGCCTAATAAGGTTAAGCTGAAATTTGACAGGCCTCAGGCTGATGGACCTTGCTTTAGATCCTTATCTTATTTGTATACCTAAGCGCACACTTACCAATAATATATACTTATCAACCCTTTACCCCTATAATACTATCCCCTACATATTTCTACACTAATGCTTACAACTAATGCTTACAACTATTCATCACACAGTAATTGCATATGGATTAATCACAACAATAGATAATTAAATTATATAGGATTAGCTACAAAGCTTTTTTAAAGGAGAGCTCTCCACTGCTCTCTTAATTCGGGAGCCTTAAGATAACTGGGATCGTTGGACAAATAAGAGACTTGGTTTGGTTGAAAGAAAGGGATAAAATGCATTCAGTTCTACCCCTAGTCTCGGGGCCTCACTATGCTCCCATTAAGTCAGTCGCAAAGTCCAGATGACTTCAGTGGCAGCAGGAGCAGTCCTTCAGCAGGTTTGCAAATAAATTCTGGAGTGCAGCTATTATACAACCAGGATTAAACAATGGTTCAGATATATCCAGTAAGAAGTTTCTCTCCGATGGTGTATGTAGTTACCAGAACGCCAAGGCATGGAATGTGGGGTTACATAACAGCCCTTTATTATTATTATTTTAATATCACAAGGTTCTATATCCATATAGGTTTTTATGTCATGCTCATCACCATAGCAACCTGACCTACATCTAAACCCTACATGTAATATTGCTCCCTATCAGCCACTCTCGTCATGGCTGCCTCCATTAATCCTCCCTATACCACTTTCAAGCAGACCCACTGAAATCAAGGCCTATTATGAAGATCTGCAGAATTTGTTATGAGTGATGCCCTATACAGTTGTCATAAACGACTGGAGCATCTTATTCTCTTCCCACGCCCCACCCCTCTCCTGGTGTAATTCAACCTGTCTATACAGCTTTCATATTTTAATGCCTCTATGAGGTCTCCTTCTATTTATTCCTACTCCAGGTCAAACACTCCCAATATTTGCACTCATTCTTCAACAGAAATTTTTCCATGCCATTAACTTTTGCTGTTCCTGTAACGCCTTCACTATTTCTCCTCTATCACTTAGGAGATAAGCTGACTCGAGCTGCATACAGCATTCCAAGTGGGGGAGGGGAGAGCAGGGATTTATAGAATGGTACTTCAGGTATTATTTCCTATCCTATTCCTTATGCACGCTAATATTTTGTTCACTTTTTAATGACAGGCGTTTTTCCTAAGTAGCTAAAATTTCTAAATTAAAAACATATATAAACAATTCAGAGTAATCCTTCCAATGTTTGTTAATAAATGCAAGCTAATGATCAGTTTAATCTATCATCTGCTGCCCATTTCATCTTGTTTTTCTAGATTCCTCTGAAATTCCTTGGTATTCTCTAGATTTTTATTACTTGTATTATAATAGTGCCTTTATTTAGTGCCAGTCATGAATCAGGATGCTGTTGTACTAGGCACTGTACAGACACAGAACAAACTCTAGTTTGTTGGAGCATACTCATGTGAAAGATGAATGCAAAAATATGACACTGAGGAAGAGACTGGAAAGCAAGGGAAAGCAGATGAAAACTCTGCAACAAAGCAGAAGACTTCAAGCAGTTGCATCATTGAAAAGGAAATGCTTAAAAAACTCCGCAAGGCCGTGGGGAGGGCAGTGGGGGAGATTATGTTTTTACAAAAAAGGAAGAGTGAAAAGGTGCTAAGCCAGCAGAGACTGAGAAGTAGTAATTGCTAGTGGCAAAAAGACAAAGGAAAAATTAAACTGCTCTTGGTTGTGCATTAATAGTACATCTAGCACAGGAAGTGTGGTGCTTTCCAAGTGTTACAAGGCACATCGCTACCACCTGCCCTTAGCATGAGAGAGCCTTGTCTGCGCCTGCCTGGGGTCAGCTCCCAACTCCACTGGTCATGGGCAACACAAGCCTTCCCCTCTAGGCCTCACAGACCTGCGGTCACTGTACAAGGTTAGCAAAAGACACACTCCAAGCCCAGGGTCCTCCAGGTGTCTTCCTGGAGTGCCCAGTCCTGGTTCTACTAAACACTCCCAGTATTCACAAATCCACTGCTTCCAAAGCAGCAGTACACCAGCTCACCAGTTCCCTGTCAGATCACCGCTCCACTTTACACCTGGCACTTGTTTACAGTGAAATCAAGTACAAAAAACGTCTATTTAACCAAGCACAGAGATTAAAATAATGCAAGTCCTGGAAACAAATGGTTCTATATAAAATTAAAGCATAACATACATTCCAGAACCTAGACTTAATTAACTAAATACTCTTATGCCCTGTAGAGTAGTACTCACCCAAAGCCCTTGCAGCTTTTAATAGCCAGGCTTGACTGTGAGCCTCTTTTTTTTTTAAATGAAAGGACATTGTCAGCTTGTCTCCTAGGTGAAGGACCTAGTGTATTCCTTTGTCCCCCAAGACCCTCCTGCCCAACAGGCTATAAAAACTCCATTGCCCACCTGTGTCACAACTGTTTTTCTGCATATAAAAACAGGGCTGGTGTTAGGGGTACCAGCCATGGCAATTGCCCATTGCCCTATTCCACAGGGAGCCCCATGAAGCGAAGTTGCTCAAACTTCGGTCCCACTGCAGCTTCGGCTCTCTGCCTAGGCCTCTGTCAGGCTAGTGCCAACTCAGCTTGGAGAACCCCCTAAAACCTGCTCATGGCCCCCCAGGGGACTTCATGGACCCTCAGTTGAGAGCCACTGCCCCAAGACAGAGTCCCAACTTTTGCTTTCATTCATAACATGACAAAACATGCTGTTGTGTCTCCTGTAGATTTCACAATCTTTCAACTGGCACCTGCCTTAGTATACAAACGGGCCTCCATTGTGAGGCGACAAACTGTTGGCTGCTGCAGCTCCATTCAGTATTAATCCTGTTCCTGGGGTGTGTGTACAGAGTTATCTTTTATAAAGCCACACTCACCTGCCTATTTATAAGTGCTGTAGCAAGGCACCTTCCTTGCCTCCACATTTCTCTCTGGCAATGGCGGGGGGGGGGGGGGGGGCCTGGAGTGAATCAATCCCACTCTGGTGCCTATTAAATCTTTTCACAGATTTATTTTTCAGTATTTACACAGTTAGGAGCAGTGGTTCTCTTAAGCCAAACAAAACCCAAACTTATAACATAAAAAGAAATGCCTCACCTGGTCACCCCTCTAGGGTGTTGCCTTATTGTATTGGCTTCTGGTTGCCAGCCCTTCCCTAAACAGCAGTTAGCTTAGATTTCTAACTATAGGGAACAAAGCAGCCTTCCATCCAGGAACAGCCTTTTCTGTCTCCTGCTACTAACCCTGCTGCAGTTTGTTTCTGACCCCTCCTCTCTGGGGAGGTCACTGGCAGGCCTTAATTGGCCTCAGGTGTCTCTCTAACCTGAGATACCTCCTTTCAGCTTATAGGGAACACAGCCCGCACCATTCCAGGGCTGATAAATCTGCATTCCACTACACTCCTAAAGCTGTCAGGTCTGACTGTCAGAGTGTATGTTAAACCAAGCCAGCTATATTTGAGACCACATATAAATGCCCCCATATGTCACTCTATACTGATGCAAGCAACACTAGGATTTCACAAGCATGAATACTCCTGATAAGTGCAATGAAGTGGATCACTGCATATAGATTTCCTGCTCTGGTAACTGGCCATCTGGAATACAGACATCAAGAATGCATGTATTTCACAGAGAAGGCATAGAACACAGCTGCTCTTTTAGCATTATGTGAGCTTGTGTCTCTTTTGTTGAAGATATTTCAACGGAGGAAACTGGTAGCAAGGAGAGGGGAAAAATTCACAAGCTGCTTAATAGCAGAATTGCTTCTTCATTTCTTTGGATGTGGTTATACTACTTGCTTCATAAACACATTTAAGGTTTGTTTTTGGAAGAGTCCAAGTTTTTGTTTTAACTCTTGTGACTAAATTTTATCATTTTCATTAGTAAACCAACCCAAGAACCACTTTCCTAGCAAGCTCTTGAAACTTAGGAATTTTGTGACTTTTCTTTCCCAGAAGCACTGGAACTACCTCCCTCTTTGCAATCATGAAACATCTAGGTGGAAAACTTGCATTAGGCACATTTTTCATGTATCCTTAATGATCTCTTAAATGCAGTTCAGCAGATGAAAATAAGGCAAAAGAGTCAGCACAACAGACCTAGACAGCTTTCTGCACCACCAGCAGTCCACAGACCACAGATTGGGACCACTGTTGCTAGAAAATATTGACACTTAACCCAAGTGGTGTAGTTAGGTTCCGATGTATCTTATGTCACAGAGCAGCCATTACAGTATTTGACTGACTGTCTTGAGCAGAGGACAAATCATCACCTCTGCATTAGGAGCAAAGATTAAGAGATCCCCTTAAACAGACATTTGGGAAAGCTGTCTAAAGAGCAAATAAATAAAATAAAATCAATCCTTGACTCCAATCTCTCAAAATGTCCATTTTGACATTAGAATCTCGAGAGGTTCATTGAAATTCAATTGTCTGGCAAAAAGCAGAGATACTGAATAGATTCCATTGTTCTTACTCACCTCCAATGTCTTTTTGGAAAAAGAAGCTGAAAAATAGATAGCAAGCAAAAAGTCCAAACAGTGATGGGAACAGATGTCTTTTACATTTTTAGTCTGCATACATTGAGGACAGATCCCACCAGCAGCTGACAGCCCACTCTGCCAGGCAGACATCCAGAAGAGATCTAGAGGTGTTTGTAGGGAATTGTCACGGATTATCTCCCTCCTCCTCCTAAATTCCCAGGCCACTCTGCATCACTACAGCCTCAGGGCTGCAGGCTCCAGAGTCCCTGCTCTTCCCCTTGACAGAGGAATAGTCAGTGGATCCATGAACCTCACCCTGCTGACAACCCTGAAACACACATGCTCAGGCACAACCCCTAAGTCATGTTCTCCCAAAAGTCTCCCCCCACTCACACAGCAAAATGAGTCTTGGACTTTTTTCGGGGATTTATTCCCTATGTGCACCTCAGAAGAGACAAAAATGACAGTTCATTTACAGTTATCTACTCATAATTCAGGAGTTGGGTGTCACATCTGATTCAATGAATATTCCATTATTTCTAATGTGAACATATCAGTTACAGGTGAAATTGTCACAGACCCTTATATGGTGCGTGGTAGAAGGAGCACTCAAAGGGGGTGCCCCTCTCCCCCTGTGCATGACCTGTGCAGTAGAATACAAGGACTGCTCTTCTGATGCAGCCCCAGTGCACATAGTGCCGCAAGGGGGGAGGGAGGGCACCAGTCCTATTCTCCACACCATGGGGCAAGCTAGCTGTTCTGGGGGAACAGATAGGCTGCAGCATCCTAAAAGAAGGGTTAGTACGTGCAGTCCCTCTGCCTGTCAGGCCACTCAGGGAGGTACTGTATGCAATCCCTTCTCAAGCATACTCTGTGTCCTACTCTTCTCACTGGCAGAAATCTGCCGTTTGGCCCTGATTTAAAATTAAGTTGCATAGTAAATGAAGTGGTAGAGAATTGTTATAATAGAGCACCATTAGGTACATTAGTACTATGGGCTCGTCTGCGTGAACAATTAGACTGCGGCAAACTAGGAATCTACCTGAACTTGGCTGCCACATTTTAGCTGTCCACATGCACCCAGCTAATGTGTATTAACAAGTCGGTTAGGAGACTTTGATCTAGTCCTGTTTCAAGGAGGACTAAGCCTTGGTCTACACTAGGCATTGAGGTCGAATTTAGCAGCGTTAAATCAATTTAAGCCTGCACCCGTCCACACGACAAAGCCCTTTTTTCCGACTTAAAGGGCTCTTAAAATCGATTTCCTTACTCCACCCCCGACAAGGGGATTAGTGCTGAAATCAGCCTTGCCGGGTCGAATTTGGGGTACTGTGGACACAATTCGACGGTATTGGCCTCTGGGAGCTATCCCAGAGTGCTCCATTGTGACCACTCTGGACAGCACTCTCAGCTCAGATGCACTGGCCAGGTAGACAGGAAAAGGTCCGCAAACTTTTGAATTTCAATTTCCTGTTTGGCCATCGTGGCAAGCTGCAGGTGAGTGCAGAGTTCATCAGCAGGTGACCATAATGGAGTCCCAGAATTGCAAAAGAGCTCCAGCATGGACTGAACAGGAGACAAAAATGACAGTTCATTTACAGTTATCTACTCATAATTCAGGAGTTGGGTGTCACATCTGATTCAATGAATATTCCATTATTTCTAATGTGAACATATCAGTTACAGGTGAAATTGTCTGGGATCTGATCACTCTATGGGAAGAGGAATCCATGCTATCAGAACTACATTCCAGTTTTCAAAATGCCAAAACATTTGCCAAAATCTCCCAGGGCATGAAGGACAGAGGCCATAACAGGGACCCGAAGCAGTGCCGCGTCAAACTTAAGGAGCTAAGGCAAGCCTACCAGAGAAGCGAACGGCCGCTCCGGGTCAGAGCCCCAAACATGCCGCTTCTATGATGAGCTGCATGCCATTTTAGGGGGTTCAGCCACCACTACCCCAGCTGTGTTGTTTGTCTCCTTCAATGGAGATGGAGGCAACATGGACGCAGGCTTTGGGGACGAGGAAGATGATGATGAGGTTGTAGATAGCTCACAGCAAGGTCGCTGAGAAACCGGTTTTCCTGACAGCCAGGAACTGGAGCCAGTACCCCCCGAACCCGCCCAAGGCTGCCTCCCGGACCCGCCAAGCGGAGAAGGGACCTCTGGTGAGTGTACTTTTTAAAATACTATACATGGTTTAAAAGCAAGCATGTTTAATGATTAAATTTGCTCTGGCATTCGCAGCTCTCCTGGATGTACTCCCAAAGCCTTTGCAAAAGGTTTCTGGGGAGGGCAGCCTCATTCAGTCCACCATGGTAGGACACTTTACCGCTCCAGGCCAATAGCACATACTCGGGAATCATTGTAGAACAAAGCATTGCAGTGTATGTTTGCTGGCGTTCAAACAACATCTGTTCTTTCTCTCTCTATGTTATCCGCAGGAGAGTGATATCATTCATGGTCACCTGGTTGAATTAGGGTGCTTTTCTTAAGGGGACATTCAGAGGTGCCCGTTCCTGCTGGGCTGTTTGCCTGTAGCTGAATAGAAATGTTCCCCGCTGTTAGCCACAGGGAGCGGGAGGGATGAGGGGCTAGCCACGTGGTGGGGGGAGGCAATATGTGACCTTGGAACGAAAGCACATGTGCTATGTATGTAATGTTAACAACAAGGTTTACTGTGAAAGAGTGTACCCATTGTTCTATAAAATGTGTTTTTTAAATACCACTGTCCCTTTTTTCCCCCTCCTCCACCAGCTGCATGTGTTTCAAGGATCACAGGATCTTCTCCTTCCCAGAGGCTAGCGAAGATTAGAAGGCGGAAAAAAAAACGCACTTGCGATGAAATGTTCTGAGCTCATGCTGTCCTCCCACACTGACAGAGCACAGACGAATGCATGGAGGCAGACAAGGTCAGAGTG
This sequence comes from Lepidochelys kempii, assembly GCF_965140285.1. NCBI lineage: Eukaryota > Metazoa > Chordata > Testudines > Cheloniidae > Lepidochelys > Lepidochelys kempii. The sequence continues at coordinate 185,480,553 of NC_136380.1, forward strand.
CAGGAAAGCACAAAATGACTGGGAGGAGAGGTGGTGGGCTGAAGAGAGGGCTGAAGTTGAAAGGAGGCAGGATTCAATGCTGAGGCTGCTGGAGGATCAAACTAATATGCTCCAGCATATGGTTGAGCTGCAGGAAAGACAGCTGGAGCACAGACCGCCGCTACAGCCCCTGTGTAACGAACCGCCCTCCTCCCCAAGTTCCATAGCCTCCTCACCCAGACGCCCAAGAATGCGGTGTGGGGGCCTCCGGCCACCCAGCCACTCCACCCCAGAGGATTGCCCAAGCAACAGAAGGCTGGCATTAAATAAGTTTTAAAGTACTGTGTGGCCTTGTCCTTCCCTCCTCCACCACCCCTCCTCGTGCTTCTCTCCACCACCCTTCCTGGGCTACCTTGGTAGTTATCCCCCTATTTGTGTGATGAATGAATAAAGAATGCATGAATGTGAAGCAACAATGACTTTATTGCCTCTGCAAGCAGTGATTGAAGGGAGGAGGGGAGGGTGGGTAGCTTACAGGGAAGTAGAGAGTGAATCAAGGGGTGGGGGGGGTTCATCAAGGAGAAACAAACAGAAGTTTCACACTGTAGCCTGGCCAGTCATGAAATGGATTTTCAAAGCTTCTCTGATGCGCACCGCGCCCTCCTGTGCTCTTCTAACCGTCCTGGTGTCTGGCTGTGCATAACCAGAGGCCAGGCGATTTGCCTCAGCCTCCCACCCCACCATAAACGTCTCCACAATATCTGTGAGAGTAAGGGGGAGTGCACAGCAAGCAGTAATAACAGTGGGAATACTGGTTTTGCTGAGGTCTAACCGAGTCAGTAAACTGCGCCAGCGTGCTTTTAAATGTCCAAATGCACACTCTACCACCATTCTGCACTTGCTCAGCCTGTAGTTGAACAGCTCCTCACTACTGTCCAGGCTGCCTGTGTATGGCTTCATGAGCCATGGCATTAAGGGTAGGCTGGGTCCCCAAGGATAACTATAGGCATTTCAACATCCCCAACGGTTATTTTCTGGTCTGGGAATAGAGTCCCTTCTTGCAGCTTTTGAAACAGACCAGAGTTCCTGAAGATGCGAGCGTCATGCACCTTTCCCGGCCATCCCACGTTGATGTTGGTGAAACGTCCCTTGTGATCCACCAGAGCTTGCAGCACTATCGAAAAGTACCCCTTGCGGTTTATGTACTCGCCGGCTTGGTGCTCTGGTGCCAAGATAGGGATATGGGTTCCGTCTATAGCCCCACCACAGTTAGGGAATCCCATTGCAGCAAAGCCATCCACTATAACCTGCACATTTCCCAGGGTCACTACCCTTGATATCAACAGATCTTTGATTGCATTGGCTACTTGCATCACAGCAGCCCCCACAGTAGATTTGCCCATTCCAAATTGATTCCTGACTGACTGGGGAAGCTGTCTGGCGTTGCAAGCTTCCACAGGGCTATTTGCCACTCACTTCTCAACTGTGAGGACTGCGCTAATCTTGGAATTCTTGCACCTCAGGGCAGGGGAAAGGAAGTCACAAAGTTCCATGAACGTGCCCTTATGCATGCAAAAGTTTCGCAGCCACTGGGAATCATCCCAGACCTGCAACACTATGCGGTCCCACCAGCCTGTGCTTGTTTCCTGAGCCCATAATCAGCATTCCATGGCATGAACCTGCCCCATTAGCACCATGATGCCCACATTGTCAGGGCCCATGCTTTGAGAGAAGTCTGTGTCCATGTCCTCATCACTCTCGTCACTGCGCTGACGTCGCCTACTTGCCCGGTTTCATTTTGCCTGTTTTGGTGCTGCATATACTGCTGGATAATGCGTGTGGTGTTTAATGTGCTCCTAATTGCCAAAGTGATCTGAGCGAGCTCCATGCTTGCCGTGGTATGGCAGCTGCACAGAGAAAAGGTGTGGAACGATTGTCTGCCGTTGCTCCGACGGAGGGAGGGGCAACTGACAACATGGCTTACAGGGAATTAAAATCAACAAAGGGGGTGGCTTTGGGAGAAACAGAATGGCCCCCTCAAGGATAGAACTCAAAACTGGATTTCGTGGAGGGAGGAAGGAGAAAATGAATACAAAACAAATCTGGTCTATTCTTTGTTTTGAGCCACTTCATCTATCTTTATATATCTTGCTGGCAGCCGACTGTGCAGTACAACTGCTAGCCATCGTCATCTCCTGGGTGCTCGGCAGAAGATGGTGCAGTATGACTGCTGGCCATTATCTTCTGCTGGCTGCTGATTAAAGGACAGTATCTCCATGAAACAAAACTTAAAAGGGAAATGACTTGGCTGAATCACTCCCATGTTAGCCCAGGTACCCCAACCTCATCAAGGTCACCCTGGACTAAGTCAACGACGGCTACCAGTCACACTACACTGTCTGCTGCCAAAAGGCAATAAACTGTTGCTGTGTAGCAATGCAGTACCGTGTCTGCCAGCACCCAGGAGACATAGGGTGACGGTTAGCTGAGCGGGCTCCATGCTTGCTGTGGTATGGCGTCTGCACAGGTAACTCAAGAAAAAAAGGTGCAAAACTATTGTCTGCCCTTGCTTTCATGGAGCAAGAGAGGGAAGGGGGGCCTGACGATATGTACCCAGAACCACTCACAACAATGTTTTAGCCCCATCAGGCACTGGGATTTCTACCCAGAATTCAAATGGGTGGCGGAGACTGCAGGAACTGTGGGATAGCTACCCACAGGGCAGCGCTCCGGAAGTCGATTGTTGCCTTAGTACTGTGGACACACTCCACTGACTACATGCACTTAGAGCATTTGTGTGGGGACACACACAATCGACTATATAAAAATGCTTTCTACAAAACTGACTTCTATAAATTGGACCTAATTTCGTAGTGTAGACATACCCTAGGCCAAAGCACTAACGCACATCAGTAAGGTGCAAATGGACAGTTGGTACGTGGCAGGCTCCTGTGTGGTCTATACTCCTGAAAAGAATTCTGCAAACAAGATTTTAAAATTCTGTAAACTGCATATTTTGTCAAACCACCACACTATAATCACTCCCTTTTTAATTTGCTAACAAGTATTTTGAAATAAATTACCAAAATAATTGAAAATGTAGAGATGGTGTTATTTTAACAAATAAAATATGCAAAACTTAGCAGAATTTTAATTTTTTGCCACAGAATTCCTTCAAGAGTACCAGGATTGTGTGGCGCAATCTGGGTGTGGGCAGCTTGGTGGGGGTCTGGATGCAGGGGGGGACTCTGGATGCACAGGAGCTCAATGTGGGTTTCTGGGTATAGGGGAGTCCAGGTGAAGGTGGTTCTACTTAGGTTTTATACCACACCCATCATCATGGGATCAGAGCGCCTTCCAGCTTACACAGAAAGAAAAATCTAGACAGACAGTTTGAATATGAAGGCTTTCTGGACTTAATTCTGCTATCAGTTCTTAGCATAACTAGTGAATTCAATGGAGGACATGTGTGTAAGGGGACTGTTGCCCCCTTACTAACATTCAGTGGGGGTGTTTTAGTTGCTAGCTCCCAGTGCTAAAAAGGGGAAGGGTCGATGGGGAATCAGGACCCTGAGACTGAAAGCCCCCAGGAACAATGGGGAGAGGCCAATGCTCCAGCTCAGCCTAAATGACAGGGTGAGCAGGCTAATCAGGGAGTCAAGGAGGTCCCGTCCTCCGTGTGAGCTGGATTTGCCTGGGTCAGACAGAGTGGGGCCGAGCTAAAGAGAAAGCAAGCTGAGCTGGGGAGCAGAGCTGGGCCAGATCCAGAGAGAGCAGACCTGTCGCAACCAGAGGCAGAGGGGCCAGAGAAGCAGCCCAGGGAGCTGGAGGCAGAGCAGCCGTGCTGAGACAGAGTGGTGGAGCTGGGGCTGGAGCAGTCTGGAGCTGGGTGCAGTGAGCAGCTGGTGAGAGTGAGGGGGACCCTGGGCAGCGGGCCCAGCACAGGGAGACGCCTCAGCCAAGAGGCTCTGCAGGCCAGGCTTGGATCGTAACCCTGACAGGGCGGGGGCGACACTGGGAAGAAGTGTCCTACCACTTAGAGCCTGAGAGCGTGTGGCCACCATCAGAGCAAGTGTCCAACCCACAGCATCCCTGCAGCACAGCCAGGGCCTGAGAAGGGGGCCTGGGTCTTACTGAACTGCCTTGACGTTCCGGAGATACTGTTTGTGATGTTCACTGCCACAGAGCAGGTTGATGTGTTTCCTTTAACCTTTCCCATTTTTCCTTATTCTTCTTAAAATAAATGGTTGATTAAATAACTTGCATTTGCTTTAAATTGTGTGTAATGGTCAGTGGGTCAGAGAAGTGCCCAGTGCAGAGAGAGTACCCTGGAGTGGGGACACCCTAGCCCCTGTCCTAGGTGAGCAGAGCAGGGTTGGGGTTTGAGCCCTCCAGGAATCTTGGGCCCAGCCTTGTTGGGGTTACGAGGACTCTGCCAGACAGGAGAGTGGAAGGGGAGTCCTCAAGGGCAGGGAGGCCACTGGGTAAGGGAAGTGGGAGTGAGGACTCAGATCCTTCTGCACTACCCCGGTGAAGTGGGTTAGCAAAAGCCAGGAAATTTCCCCACAATAGCGGGACTATTCCCCTGCTTATATGTGCGTGAATCTAGGTATCATAGGTACTTATATGACCCCATAACTGTGGTATCGGAGCACTTCACAATCTTTTCATTTTATTTGTCTTCAAACCCCTCTCCCCCCAATAAAGTATTATCCCCATTTTACAGATAGGGAACTGAGACACAGGGAGACTAAGTGACTTGTCCAATGTCACACAGGAAGTCTGTGACAGAGCAAGAAATAGGACCTGTGTCTCAAGTCCCAGGACAGCACCCTAACCACAGAACTAGACTTCCTCTCAATAGTGGAGCCCTTAAAATTGTAACACTGGAAAAAGAGTGGAAATCTGAAATAGCCATACCCTTAGAACACTTGGAAAAGCATCCGTTTGGTTAAAATAATTTCCAGGGTACAAAGAGAAACAAACCACAGGGACACAGTTAATATTATACAATAATAAGAGAGAATTTGAAATAAACTATTCTGACAAATAAAGCCACATACAAAGACGAGATAGTAATGTCAGAAATCACTGGAGTACGAGAAATAGACATATGGACATCACCACATGATCAGACCTAACTTAATGACTGAGGTTTACTCAGAGTGCACAAAAAATAGTCCATTGAAAAACTACACTGGGGGGGAGGGGGAGAATGAAATGATCTTACATGAGCAAGAAAACAGATCTTCTGGGAGGTGTCAGAAGAAACCTGTCTGACCCTTGAGTCAGTTGGTAATAGAAGCAAGTTGCCTGTCAAACTGATTCCCAATTTGCAGCTGCTGATTTTTGTAGCAGATGTCTCAAGAGAAGCTCCTGCTAAAAATATATCTGTTAGAGATGCACCAGTGTCATCTGGAGCATCACAAACAGCCACTTTGGTTAACTCACTTTTAGGCTTCACAGCTGAGAGGCACAAGACCTATGAGTAAGGCTACGATTCTGTCACGGATTCTGTGATTTTAAGAGATGGCGGTGAGTTCCTGAAAACTCCATTAAAAGCATTGGTTGAGAAAAAAAGAGAGATTGGTTATTGCCTTTAAAATCTGCAGTACACATGTTGAAAGTACTGTTTTATGCACCACTGTTGCTTAGCCAGTAAAATTTGTTGTAACTGAGCAGTCAAGTATGAGGAGCATGTGTGAGGTTTAATTAGAGTGAGGAAAAAAATGGCAATGCCAAGAACACTGAGGAGCAACTGGCAAACATCACTGCTCACCAGAGGAAGGAGCATTCCATGAACATCATGGATTGATGTTTTGTACAGCATGTAATGTTCCTGTGTAGATTACAAGCAAAAAGCAAACTGCAAACAAACATAGAAAGTCTGTTATATAAATGTAAGGCACAAGGCCTTGAATAGAGTGTGGGCGAGAAAGCTAAAGTACAAAAAAAGGCAAGTGAGCCGTTTACTGAAAAGACTGAAGCACAGAGAATTGCAGGTCAGAAGTTCACCGACTTTCAGGAGTCTTTCTGCACCATTGGCATTTCACTATATGCCCTAGACAATCCTGATATGTTATACCTACCTCAGATCATCTCTGAAAAAACATACTTGCCAAAGCTTTTTGAAAGACATGTAAGTGACCTGAAAGACCTGCTGAATCAATGTTTTGGAATTAGTCTCGTAGCAGATGAAACTACTGATGCTGAAGGGTGCAACATACCGAATATCCTGGCAGTGCCCTGATAGTCTTTTACAGACATTTCAAGCTGACAAGGGAAAAGTAGTTTGGAATTGAAGTCTTTGCTGATGGAGTGTGAATGTTTGGAGACTTTAAACTTTAAAACTAAGTCACGCAGTGGCAGAAACAGTTCAGAAATATCAAACTCCTTTTGATAAAGTCACTGCTTGTGTGTCACTGACAATGCTGCAAATATGAACAAAACCTGGGAACAAAGTGTCAAAGTGCTTTTTCTGAATGCAGCGCATGTAACATGCACTGCACTTCTTCACAAAACTTAGTGGGCGATACCTGGAGAAAAAACATTTGGAAAAATAAATGAACTTGTCATTGCAGTAAAACATGCATTCACTGCCTGCCCACAAAGCATGGTTTCATCAATTGTTGTGGAGGGGGGGGGGAGAGGAAGGTGCCTGCAATTCCAGCTTCACTGGAATCACATAGTGGAACAGCTGGTTTGAAGTGGTCCATTTTCATACCAGTCATCTGCAGGATTATGTGGATTTAAAAAAAGAAAAAAAAAAGATACAGCTTCGCTCCTACTCTTTTAATCTGTTGAAGATGTAGTCATTAAGTAAATCAACAGAAATAAAAGCAGATGTTGCAGCAATAGAAGCATTTGTACCAAGAATAATGGCACCTGTCACTGCTTATAAAAAAAGCCCAGAAATCAGATAGTGTAAAGTGGCAAATGAGTTGGCCAATTTTGCCAGTTGGACAAAGTCCTTCAGTGGCACAACTGAAAACCTGTTAGCTAAGAAAGTACTTTGCAAAAACAGCAACAAAAAAAATAATCGAAGCCTACGTGACTGAATCTGAATGGTTTTGTTTACACTGCCAGTTTTTTGAAAGCCTGCTGAGTGTTTGATTCCAATCAAGCCAAACTTCTTGGCCTTGCATCACTAAATATGTTTGAGTCTATTCCCATGTTTGAAGTCAATGCATTGGCAAAAGCAGAGTTTTGTAGCTACAGCAGTACAGTTTTGAAAGAAAGTGCCTTGACTTTGTGGAATTTCAGTGCAATTTAAAAGATCACTTTTCAAGTCTGGCCATAATAGCTCTGAGGTGTTTATCAGTCCCCGTTAACAGCGTTGACTGCAAGAAATCATTTTAATCTTACGAAGATATCTTACGAGATGACAGACACTCAATGAACGATGACAATCTGGCAATGTACAACATGCCGTTTCAGAATTGTGGACAGCTCTAACTGTAAGTACATGACCTTTTCACACTCTAACAATTAATCTTGTCAGTAGTCAAAATTATATGGTTTAATTGGCAATTTAAAAGCTTCTGTATTGATTTAGTGAAAACTGCACTGTGTGTGTGTGTACGTACATTTCCGTGATTTATTGTTTATTGCCTGCATCCTGTCCGTGACTTTTACTAAAAATACTCATGGCAAAATTGTAGCCTTACTTATGGGATGTTAATACCCAAAAGTGAGTGATTTTAAAGCATGATTCATTGTTATATGTTCAGTTACACAGCAATAGAGTTGTAGCAACTTGAGGAATCCTTCACCCAAAGCAAAAAATTCACCTTGCACATATGTATAGCTCTAAGATGAGGTGTAGGAAAGGCTGGGAAACAGTTAGAGGGAGAACTCCTGGACAAACACACTTTGACTAAAAGGTATTCAGGCATAGATTTAGACACTGCAAGTTCTGTTTTTATCTGGGGAATCTCTTTAAAGGCATCACTGCTACAAAATAAAGCATATTCAGTAGCTGTAGGGTACTCAGATATTTAAAAAGTGTTGGAAAGGGTTTGCCATCAGAGATAGAATGATTAAGGTAAAGCCCAAGTCAGATCATTATTTATATTGCAGTGGTATTTAGAAGCCAGGTTGGAGCTCCATTATGCACAAATTCACAGTAAAAGGACAGTCTTTACCCCAAAGAGCTTACAATCTAAAGCAGGGGTGTGCAAACTATGGCCCGCGGGCCGGATCTGGCTCATCAGGGTTTTGGATCCGGCCCGTGGGATTGCCACCACCCCTGTGGCGCTGTGGACCCTGCGCCACTGCTGGAATTGGCCAGCACCACGTCCCTGCGGACCATGGGGGAGGGGGGCAGAGGGCTCCCTACGCTGCCCTCACCTCCAGGCACTGCTTCCCACAGTACCCATTGGCTGAGAACAGGGAGCTGTGGCCAAGGGGAGCTTTGGGGGAGGTACCTGCAGGGGAGGACAGTGCATGGAGTTCTCTGCCTCTCCCCCCCCTCACCCCGGACCACTTCTGGGAGCAGTGCAGGGCCAGGGTAGACAGGGAGCCTGTCTTAGCCCTCCTGCTGCCACCCTGGAGCTGCTCCAGGTAAGTGACACCAGGCCAGAGCCTGCACCCCAATCCCCTGCTGCACCCTTCCTGCACCCCAACCCCCTGTCCTGAGCCCCCTTCTGCACTCCTTGTTGCACCCCAACCCCCTGCTCTGAGCCCCCTTCTGTACCCCAACCCCCTGCCCTGAGTCCCCTTCTGCACCCTGCACTCCCTCCCACACCCCAACCCCCTGCCCCAGCCCTACGCTCATGACCCTGCATGCAATTTCCCCATCCAGTTGTGGCCCTCAGGCCAAAAAGTTTGCCCACCCCGATCTAAAGTATCGGACATCAGATATAAAATAAGGGGACTAAAGACCAGAAGACGGAGATGTGAACTTTTTCAGGTTGGAATGGCATTGAGTGGAGCACTTCAGACAGAGTATTTTGAAAACATGATGTCCAAGTTTGCCTATGAACAAAAGATCAACAAGATTTTAGGACTTGAAAGAGGTTTAAGAAAAGAAACCTGTTACAGCAATGGCTCTAATTTAAGGCTTTCAAAAAATTAGTTACCTGTGGGCTGATGATTCCAAAAGCAGGTGCCATCATTGCTGCCCACAGGAAACAAAAATAGGGCCAGGGGTGGGGGAAGGGGTGGAGAGAGAAGAAAGGGGGGGAACCCAGAAAGTTAGAGCATTGCATCATGCTGTGTAGGGTAGGAGTTAGGAGAGGCACACTGTCATCACAGATTCTTCATATTTGAGCAAAATATCAGATGCTGACTGCGTTTTTTGCAGTTGATGGAGCAAGTTCACATTAGAAAGGAAGGCCACAGCATAATTTAAAGCAAATTAGTGGGCTCCATCTCACTGGTCTTGACTCAGGTAGGAAGTAAATGGAAGCTTTGTCTGAAACAAAAACTGCAGAATCAGTCCTTATGGGTATGTCTACACTGCAATTAGACACCCAAAGCTGGGTTGGGCCAGATGACACAGGCTCACAGGGCTTGGGCTCATGGGCTGTTTAATTGTGGTGTAGACATTCAGGCTCGAGCTGCAGCCTGAGCTCTGTGACCCTCCCACTTCACAGGGTCCTAGAGCCTGGGCTCCATTCTGAGCCCAACTGTCTACACTGCAATAAGAACAGCCCCTTAGCTTGTTTCAGATGGCTCGGGCCAGTCATAGGTTTTTAATCCCTATATAGACATACTGTGTTTCCCTCCCCTGCCCCTTAAGAAAAAAAAGAAGGGGGGAGGGGGAGAAGAGGACACTTTTCCTCTCCATTATGGTGACTTCTGCAGTGAATTGTTAACTTTAGATGAACAAAATACATTTGGCCAATGATCCCACTCTGCCTTTTGTGGATTTTTCTTCATTCCTACTTCTCGCTCACTCACCATACCTCCTCCCCAAACGAATACTTCATGGGGGATCGGATCCTGCATTCCTACACATTCCAAATTCCTTCTGTTGTCAGTGGGGTCCTTGGGGAGGCAAAAGAAAGGGTATTTTGGACCTACTTTTTTTTTTTTTAAACATATGTTTGTCCCTCCATTAACTTCCCCTTGAAACATAAGAGTCCATGGATTTGTTATCCTTCCTCAGAAATGGCTCTGGCTCAATTCCTTGTTTCTTCTTACTTTCCTCATTTTTAATTTTAGGGTGTCCCTAGGTTCTGATCCATCTTTTGTTTTAATAAAAAAAGCAGTATCAACTTTATCTTTAAAAAAGTATTTGAATTACTTCTGAACATGATTCTGAAAAACAATTACTAAATTACAATTCCCAAAAACTCCCCAGCATCTTGCAGTGGTATACTCCTAAGGAGTGCACACACACACATCCATCCCCAAACCCTTGGAAGAGGGAACTTACATGGGAAAAATCATAAGACACCATAAAGGGTCTCAATGTGCAAATGAGAAGATGGCACAAGGAGATTAGTCACTGTTGGTCTTATTGGAAAGGGATGCCGATGCATAAGGGATGGGCTCCCCATTAACTAGAATGTAACTGTCACCATAGCAAATTAACAAGGTTTGGGTTATTATTGAAACTAAGAGCAGGAGGAAAGCCAGCAGTAGAGCACTTTAGCCAAAGACCTGGTAGAGCTCTCTTTTCCCTTGCAAAAAAGAAAAGGGCCAAAATTACTGCCAACATGGAGGGAGAGGGTGAGATCAGAAGCACATTGTGGAAAGTAATATGGTGTCAGTCAAAGAGGCTAAATACAAATAGGCACACAGTCAAAACTAAAAGCTGTATCTGTATACCACAGAAAGCAGCTAGAAGACAAAAGTGGGTGGAACTAAGAAACCTGGCATTGAAATAGAACCTCAACATTACTAAAACATGTTGAAATGACAAATCAATAGTGTACTCTAGCTCCTGGATTTAAAGGATATAGGAAGTCCTATACAGCAGATGTGGTAAAGTAGTACTATACTTAAGATTTCACTGACTAATATGATCAAATTCCTGAATGTAGGAACCACACAGTATCTGCAGATACACGAATTCCGAGCCATAGCATAAACTAGAATGATTATGCTACTGATCTTCAGATCAGGAAACAGTATGTGCAGCATGGAAGATGAAAAAGCAACAAAGTGTAATAAAATAGCAATAATGGACTAGGCTACTTATGGAGACCATAATAGAATCACAGAAGGCAAGCATGCCCATCAACAAAAAAGGAAGTAATACGGCAAGAAATAATACTATGGCTAAATGGCAAGGTTCAAGAGGATTTTCAAGCCATGTAGTCATCCATCAGAAAATGGAAATCCAGCCTAAGTGAAGCTAATAGAAAGAAAAAAAAGCTATAATAGTACAACATAACAGAAATTCAGATAAAATTTGAAGAGCAAGTAGCCAGAAAAGAACAATATGGAATTTCTTTAAGTCTACCAGGGCTCTGCTGGAATACCAGGGAGCAAAGGGAACAATTGAGAAACTAAATAATTTCTTTACCTGATTTCAGCACAGAGGATGTTGGGGAGATACCTACTCTTTTCAGGCAATAAAGATGAAGCATTGCCAGAGACCAAGATTGTGGGATATTAGTGTTAATCACATCTATATCAAATAAGATCACTGACCGAAGTGATATTAAGATTATAAAAATGTGAACAGTTTAAATTCAGATGCAAGATAAAGAGCAAATTGAATCCAGGTTAACACCTTTACCCAGGACAATTAGCCTGTAAAAGCACAATCCACTGGAAGAATTTACCAAGGGCTACGGTGGTTCTCCATCACTGACCATTTTTAAAATCAAGATTGGATTAAAAACATAGGCTCCACTTCGAAAATAATTTTAGTTCTCTGGCCTGATGTTGTACAGGAAGTCAGACTAGATGATCACAATAGTAACTTCAGACTTTGAAATCTATGAAAAAAGTCTTTAGGTTAATGCAGTGGATCTCAGCCTTTCCCATACCATGACCATGTTTTACAACTGAAAAGTTTCAGGACCCTCCATCCAACTAAACATGAAAAAGGGGATGTTGATTGTGATTCCTCCCCCACCCCCCAAACCCATCTGCACTCTCACCTCAGTCATGGCTCTTACAGTGAGAAGACAGACTAGAACAAAAAGCAGAAGGCCCTTGGACTGTGAGATGCATATCTGGAAATAAAATAAGATAGGGCTCTTTGAAAAGAGAAGGAAAAGAAATCCACAAAACTACACATTTCTGTGCTTCAGTAGAACTTTCCAAGCTGTAAATTGGCACAAGGAAAAACAGGACGAACTATTTATCCAAAGTAATACATACATTCCTCAATAGATATGGATACGAGCAAAGGACACATTACAATGGAGGTGTTCAGCTTTTCAAAAGTCTGCAATACTAATCAACATGTTTTTCTGTATTTTGAGATAATAAAACTTATTCTTGGTATTTCAGTGAGAGTAGCATGTAGGCTGTAAAGTATGCAAATAATCACCAAAATAAATTTCACGTCCAATGATGGGGGAGCATCAAAATTCTCCCCAGAATAGACATTTCTGCCAATATCGCTCTAGTGAACTGTGATTAGATAGCACGACTTTGCATACTTTTGTAAATATAGATTTTTCAGTCCAATGCTTTCTTCTTGTGCTATGCACAAACTAAATCAGTTCAGTAAGACATGAGATAATGGACAGTACACCACATGTACCATCTTTATTAATTTTACTTAGCGTTTACTTACTTTACTTAGCAGTACAGATCCCATGAAACTCCTCAAGCCTAGTGCCTAGGGTACTTCCCACCAGTCCATCCCTCTCCCATTCAAGCCCTGGCCTACAGACTGCACCATCCAGAGCTCAGCTCCTTGCCTGTGATTTTGTTGGGCCCGTTCTGGTGTCACACCTGCAGTTGTCCCATGCCTCCCTTTTGAAGGTGTGGCACTGTATCCTGCTGCTGTTGCTGGCCTTTCCACCAGAAACAAGCTGGCTCTCTGCCCAGCTCTTGGCTTTCTACTCACAGCTCAGGCTGTCTGCTGCATGAAGCTTACCACTCCATGTCACACACATTCCTTCCTCTCTCCCAGGCCTGATCCCATCTGATCTAAGGAGGTTCCTTTTCCAGTACTGTAGGATTGCAGGGCAGGGAGGGTCTCAACCTGAGGGTCACAACCACCTTGTCCTTCCTGTGTTGCTAAGTGTGGGGGAGAGGGTTTCTACCATGGAAAAGGTTGAGAACCATTATTCTGGGTATTATGAAGCCCCAATCGACTAAATGTTTAACTGGGTAACAGCCCCCCTCCTCATTAGATCCTTTCCCTTCAACGCATTCTAGTTGGGGGAAAGTCCACAGTAATGAAGCAGCTAGTTCATTTTAAAAAAATATTTTATAATTATATATATGGTAGAAGAGGCCCCGAAAAACTGCAGAGGGAGGAGAGCAGCAACACTCCCCTTCCCTCAAACTGCAGAAGTCTCTCCACTGACTGTGGGGCTGTTGTGTGTAACATTTCTGGGCAAGTAGAAGTTTGGACAGAAATCTGTCCTGAAGTCAAAGCTGACACTTGGTACTCCACTCAGGCACAAGATGCAGGCATCGAGAGGTCTTGTCAGCACTGGCACAGCTTCCCAAGAGAGTCATCCTACAGAGATGGTGGGGAGAGGGCAGCCATTCCCTCCTCAAGCACAGGTTGTGATCCTGCATGGTATCACCCTTTACTGTCGCAACAGGCCCCTAGGAACTGTTGAGCTTACAAGCCCTACCCCATCCTCCTCTGTAATCTCAGAGAGAGACACACAGACAGACAAAAACTAGGAATAAATTCAAAGTTCCCCCCCCCCCCTCACAGGTTTTTGTCCCAGAAGAGCAGCATGGAGGTTTGTGCTCCCCCTGTTACTTCTGCGAATTTTACTTTGGTTTGTCCATCATGCCCTGTATGCTGTTTGTCTCTAGAGAGTCACATATTCCCCTTAAACACTGGCCTGATTTTGTGTCTCCCCAGCCGCTCCCCCTGTTTTGTAACAGCCCAGGATAACAGAGTGGATGGATAACAGGCAGAAGTCTTTTAAAAAAATAAATAAATAATAAATAAAAAACCCACAACACACCACAAAAACACTTAAGAATATGGTCATTTTGGAGATAAATAGACTGGAACAATGTTCCACCACCCACAGCCATTATGAGGAAAGAATTACATTAATTTTAAACTACATTTCTTGCCTGGCTGGTTTAATTTTTTATAAAAATACAGTATGCTACAAAATGTTTGTGCTCAAACACTCTCCAGATAAGCACTTTCTATTTCTACAATGAGCTCGTCTTTTTACATTCTGATAGACTGTCACAGATCAAATTGTTTTCAAAACTCAAAATAAAGGAAATAATGGTAGGCTGCTGTCAATCACAGCTTCCTTTTTACATAAGCACATTTGCAGTATGGTTGGTCAAAGGTGTGGTTATGTACAGGTCTGACACACAGAGGTGTTCATGCATTCAGACTGGTACTTTTGTAAAACTGTGCACAGATTAAAGAGAAAAACCCTACCTTTTAGGGAAATCACACACACACACCTTGAATAGCAGATGGTTGGTTATCGTTCCAATGGAGCTAAATAAAGTTAGTTTGCAAAATTGTGCAGCATTCAATAACTGGCAGAAGCAAAGGCTGGCAAACCTTCACAAAGAGCCAGCACAAGAGCTAGGCACACTTAAGTGGTCAAATTAGTTTTTAACTGTGATTTAAGAAATGCATAGCTAGCTAGCCTCATTGAACCCTTTCCCAGTAGGACCAATAGCTGCTACGAGAGTGGAATATTTAAGGCAAAAACTGCCAGCTTGTGACTGTAAAGACAGACACTGAATTTATATTCAAACAGGAATGGATGAAGATTCATCTCTTCACAGAGAAGAAAAAAATAAGAACTCTAGGACCAGCAAGAAAACAGAAGGAACTTACATTTGCTTTGTGTGTGGTTGTCTTCACCACACAAAGTACAAGTCGAAGTTGTAAATGTGCTTGCCATGCTTAGAAGCATTCCAAATAATTTGGTTCTGACTCAATGCCATGAATTCATTTTTATTACACTGGTAGAGAGAACGCTAAACTGAGATGCCTTTGGCAACATTCACATCTTAGATTTACCCACAGTGTGTATAATATCAAGAAACAAGCAGTAAAAAAAAAAAAGGGGGGGGGAATTATCCTGTTTTCAAAGTTTATTAACTCAGTATTTCAATATTGGATGTAAGAATCATTTGAAGAAATCCAACTCTAATCATGCATCACAAAGATTTAGTCCAAAAATTAATTATCAGCTATTTACTTTGATCCAGGACAGGAATCCTAATGGCAAAGATATTTTCTGTCAAAGTCTCATTGAGAATACTTCATTGAAAGAGGTAATTTCAGCCCAAAAAGGTATTCCTGTAAGAAGATGATGATATTTTCCTCTATTTCCACTACAGCTGGGTGATTACTGCATAAAGTAGTATGTGTGAATGTTCAAATAAAAGCTGGAAAATTCACTAACTCCCCTCCCCCACTTTTCACAAATATGCACCTGCGGGAGAATTTGTTCACAGGAATGTCCAAGGAAAGGAGAAGTGTGACTAGTAATCCTGTGAACAGGGTTTCAGATCAAATATCTCTGAGGCAATCGTGTGTGCAGTTTGAGGATTTGGGAGTCAAGTCAGGGAGCAAAAATACCGTATTTCTTCAATAACCAATAACTATGCCAGCTAGCTATGCCAAAAGTAATAGTCTAAGCAGAGAGAACATGAGGAGATTCATCTGTCAGAACTCAGCTCTGAGTATTGCACCTGTATTGGTGGCGAGTCTGCCAGCACGCTGGAAGGCCCTCCATTTTGTAGTGTAGTTTCAGTTCACGATGGCTGCTGTTAGTGAGGCTCACACACTGTGCTCTTTCATGGAGAGACTTTACACTTGCTCCTTGGTTTGTTGTTTTCTTTAATATTGCAATGAATCTGCCAAGCAGTGAATCACTGGTTTTCTCCCCTTTCTCAAGGGGATACTTGGCTAGTCATAGAATCATAGAATCATAGAATATCAGGGTTGGAAGGGACCCCAGAAGGTCATCTAGTCCAACCCCCTGCTCAAAGCAGGACCAATTCCCAGTTAAATCATCCCAGCCAGGGCTTTGTCAAGCCTGACCTTAAAATCCTCTAAGGAAGGAGATTCTACCACCTCCCTAGGTAACGCATTCCAGTGTTTCACCACCCTCTTAGTGAAAAAGTTTTTCCTAATATCCAATCTAAACCTCCACCACTGCAACTTGAGACCATTACTCCTCATTCGGTCATCTGCTACCATTGAGAACAGTCTAGAGCCATCCTCTTTGGAACCCCCTTTCAGGTAGTTGAAAGCAGCTATCAAATCCCCCCTCATTCTTCTCTTCTGCAGGCTAAACAATCCCAGCTCCCTCAGCCTCTCCTCATAACTCATGTGTTCCAGTCCCCTAATCATTTTTGTTGCCCTTCACTGGACTCTCTCCAATTTATCCACATCCTTCTTGAAGTGTGGGACCCAAAACTGGACACAGTACTCCAGATGAGGCCTCACCAATGTCGAATAGAGGGGAACGATCACGTCCCTCGATCTGCTCGCTATGCCCCTACTTATACATCCCAAAATGCCATTGGCCTTCTTGGCAACAAGGGCACACTGCTGACTCATATCCAGCTTCTCGTCCACTGTCACCCCTAGGTCCTTTTCCGCAGAACTGCTGCCTAGCCATTCGGTCCCTAGTCTGTAGCTGTGCATTGGGTTCTTCCGTCCTAAGTGCAGGACCCTGCACTTATCCTTATTGAACCTCATCAGATTCCTTTTGGCCCAATCTTCCAATTGGTCTAGGTCCTTCTGTATCCTATCCCTCCCCTCCAGCGTATCTACCACTCCTCCCAGTTTAGTATCATCCGCAAATTTGCTGAGAGTGCAATCCACACCATCCTCCAGATCATTTATGAAGATATTGAATAAAACCAGCCCCAGGACCGACCCTTGGGGCACTCCACTTGATACCGGCTGCCAACTAGACATGGAGCCATTGATCACTACCCGTTGAGCCCGACAATTTAGCCAGCTTTCTACCCACCTTATAGTGCATTCATCCAGCCCATACTTCCTTAACTTGCTGACAAGAATACTATGGGAGACCGTGTCAAAAGCTTTGCTAAAGTCAAGAAACAATACATCCACTGCTTTCCCTTCATCCACAGAACCAGTAATCTCATCATAAAAGGCGATTAGATTAGTCAGGCATGACCTTCCCTTGGTGAATCCATGCTGGCTGTTCCTGATCACTTTCCTCTCATGCAAGTGCTTCAGGATTGATTCTTTGAGGACCTGCTCCATGATTTTTCCAGGGACTGAGGTGAGGCTGACTGGCCTGTAGTTCCCAGGATCTTCCTTCTTCCCTTTTTTAAAGATTGGCACTACATTAGCCTTTTTCCAGTCATCCGGGACTTCCCCGGTTCGCCACGAGTTTTCAAAGATAATGGCCAGTGGCTCTGCAATCACAGCCGCCAATTCCTTCAGCACTCTCAGATGCAACTCGTCCGGCCCCATGGACTTGTGCACGTCCAGCTTTTCTAAATAGTCCCTAACCGCCTCTATCTCCACAGAGGGCTGGCCATCTCTTCCGCATTTTGTGATGCCCAGCGCAGCAGTCTGGGAGCTGACCTTGTTAGTGAAAACAGAGGCAAAAAAAGCATTGAGTACATTAGCTTTTTCCACATCCTCTGTCACTAGGTTGCCTCCCTCATTCAGTAAGGGGCCCACACATTCCTTGGCTTTCTTCTTGTTGCCAACATACCTGAAGAAACCCTTCTTGTTACTCTTGACATCTCTGGCTAGCTGCAGCTCCAGGTGCGATTTGGCCCTCCTGATAACATTCCTACATGCCCGAGCAATATTTTTATACTCTTCCCTGGTCATATGTCCAACCTTCCACTTCTTGTAAGCTTCTTTTTTATGTTTAAGATCCGCTAGGATTTCACCATTAAGCCAAGCTGGTCGCCTGCCATATTTACTATTCTTTCGACTCATCGGGATGGTTTGTCCCTGTAACCTCAACAGGGATTCCTTGAAATACAGCCAGCTCTCCTGGACTCCTTTCCCCTTCAAGTTAGTCCCCCAGGGGATCCTGGCCATCCGTTCCCTGAAGGAGTCGAAGTCTGCTTTCCTGAAGTCCAGGGTCCGTATCCTGCTGCTTACCTTTCTTCCCTGCGTCAGGATCCTGAACTCAACCAACTCATGGTCACTGCCTCCCAGATTCCCATCCACTTTTGCTTCCCCCACTAATTCTACCCGGTTTGTGAGCAGCAGGTCAAGAAAAGCGCCCCCCCTAGTTGGCTCCTCTAGCACTTGCGCCAGGAAATTGTCCCCTACGCTTTCCAAAAACTTCCTGGATTGTCTATGCACCGCTGTATTGCTCTCCCAGCAGATATCAGGAAAATTAAAGTCACCCATGAGAATCAGGGCATGCGATCTAGTAGCTTCCGTGAGCTGCCGGAAGCAAGCCTCATCCACCTGGTCCGGTGGTCTATAGCAGACTCCCACCACTACATCACTCTTGTTGCACACACTTCTGAACTTAATCCAGAGACACTCAGGTTTTTCTGCAGTTTCATACCATACTAGTCATAGGTGAGCAGGGAAGGAATTCACTTTGGGGGCATCCAGCAGCAGCCTGAGAGTTGGGACAAAGAGGCTGGGAGAGAGGCAGAGACAGCAGGGAAACAGGCTGTTGGCATGTTGTCAGCAGCAGCTGAATATAAGGGAGGTGGCCTGTAAGCAAGTGGTATGAAGTAATAAGCTTGGCTGGATGACAGGAGAACAATCCTGAGGGCCCCAATGAGACTGAAGATGATGGCATTGAATCCTGGTGGGACCTACAGGCCAGTATTTAATTGTCCTCCACCACCTTCCTCTCATAAATCCTTCTCAACACCTGCCTCTGCTGGGAGCCTAGCACTGATTAGCCTGGTGGCCATTTGCAGCTACCATAACCACTAACAACTGTGGCAACTATGATATGCTCTGACACCACTCATTTATGCAAACACACCCACCTATTACCTCTCCCATGCTCTACCACCATTTGCAATTTCTTTACCCACCTATTGAGTCTTGTCATAATAAGAACAAGTTGAAATGTTTCATGCATTAATTTTTCCCCTGAAAGATACAATTTCATCAAAAAACAAGTGTAGGCTAGTGGGGTCATCCCTCTATGTCTGCAAGTTGGGGGGAGGGGGAAGAAGGCATGCCTCCCCATGAGTTTGGTCTGCAACAGCCTTCTCTGAGCAGAAGAAGAGTAGGGGAATTAGCAACTCACACGGGGCCCCGTCCTTCAAGTGGGGCGGGATGTACATAGTCTGGGCTCTGGCTGGCACCCAGGGGGAGCTCCAGCCGTCTATTCACCCAGCTTTTAGGCAGGGCAGTTAAGAGTCAGGGCTCTGGCCTGCAATCAGGCAGATCTGTAGCCCCCCCCATCCAATATATGGGCCATGGGTTTGGGGCAAGCGTCACACACAGTCGAGGATGCTCAGGTTTGGGGTTGAGCTGAGGAGCACAGGCCTCCTAGAGGTCCTCAGAGGAGAAGTACTGCCATCCCAGGGATGAGGTGGCAGGAGGGATGCAGGCCTACCCAACTCCACCACATCCCAACCCAGGGCCCTACCAGTGGCAGGGCAGTCTGCCACTGGGTAAGCGAGGATCCACCCACAACAGACTGACTTGGTTTCCAGCTCACTCCCCACCAGACTACTGCCTGTTTCCCCTGGGTTACTTCCTTCTCTCCCCCTCGGGCATACCAGGATCCAGAGGTTGTCCTCAATCTCCTCTGGGTACACTGCCAAGGGTAGTGGTAAGAGCTCCTTGGTGTCAAGGCTCCCTGGAAGCTCCAGCTGCTCCCTGGGGCAGTAGCAGTTCTCCTTGGTGCTCGCCTCCAGCAGTGGGGAAGAAGCATCTATCACCTCCAGCAGCTTCTCTCCAACTGAGTAGCTGGGCCGGCCTTTTATAATTCCCCTTCCTGTCCCGCCCCTCTGTTTCCATGAGGGAGCATCTACACTATTTTTAGCCCTCCAGCCTGAACCACACAAACCAGTCAATTGACTCAGGCTCTGGGACTCAGTGATGCGGGCTTTTCTTTGCAGGGTAGATATATCCTCAGAGACCTGAGGGAACAACCACTAGGGATTTTGGAAGTGTGGAACTATCTATCAGTTTTAGGGTTTGCCTTCTAGAATAATAATTTTGTTTCTTTCCTTTATCCCTTTTTCTACAAATGTAATGCCCTAAAGCTTCCCAATAGGAGTTCTTGCAAAATATAGATAAGCATTCACTAGGGCGTTGACTCCTTACAGTAAATTACAATATGTTGCCTATTTTATATACATCCCCATTAGGGCTGGAGCCACTGAAAACACGACTAACTGATTATATGAGATCCTATAGACTATGAATAGACAATATTACAGTCACGGTCAGTACCACCCTGACTCTTTCTACATATCCGCTAAGGTCACATAATGGAAGAAGAAGTACACAGGTTTCATTTCTATAGTTTAAAAGTTATCATTTATGTTGCATTTAAATTAAAAAAAAACTCATTTTAAACACCCCTTATTCATTCTCTCTTATTCCCCGTCCATCATTCTTGTCTCTTTTCTTTGAAGTTACACCTGATTCTTCATTATATATGGACATTGAAGTTACACCTATCTTTTTTCAATTTCAGTCCATAAATACAGCAAACTTAAAGAGTTATCTACATTTCTAAAGCTTCAGCCATTGAAAACATTAAGATACTTATTAGATGACTCAGTCTTAGTACTTCAGACAGGACTGGTGTCTGCTTGCTTGAATCTTAAAATAGCACTGCTCCCTTGATCAGAATCTGTTAGATCATAAAGCAACTTCTTTCATGTACCATAGATATCAGAAGAATAAGCAAAAAACATTTTGTTCTGATTTTTTTTTTGGTCCTATACAGTTACATCCCCCTCCTTTAAAACAAAATAAAGCTTCAGAAGCCCTAAGCAGCATGATGATGAGGTGTGCTTTTTCAGTTACGTATTCCCTACAGAATGTGTAATTATTTTCACAAAGCCTAATGTTTAAAAACCTGAATTTTAAACTGGGGGAAGAGGGGAATGGTTAAATTTTTCCTGGTCAAGGAAAATGGCTCTATTGCATGTGAAATTCTGAACTCACAGAGGTGAAAATGGGACATTAAATAGCAGTTTGCAAATAAAAGATGTTTGAATCATTGCAGAGGGCAAAGAAACTGTCTTTCAGTCTGATAAAGATATACTCAGTATTGAGGATGGGGGAAGATCCCAAAATTAGTTAATCTTAGACTACCAAGAGACACTTAAGTTTCTTACCTCACTTTGATTTAAGATTCCCAATGGAAGGAGATAAGGGTTTAAAAAGGAAAATCCCTGGTGTTGCTCTACCTTTTCTTCATGGCATCCAGACATCTAGAGCCTAGGGACCATACCCTGGCCCCAGCAGATCAAAGGTACCTCTGCACTGTCACTGGTGAGAATTCCCCTTGTGTGAAGGAATCCCCCAGGCATAGGAACAGCAACACCCTTGGTATGAGGAAGAAGAGGATCAGGGCACACTGCATTTCAGCTTACCCCAACTGAAGGACAGCTCTAAGCTCCCTTGAGGTCAAAGCCAGTATTAGGTCAGCCAAGGACTGGGGAGCTTCTCCATGCTCTGCCACTTCCAAAGACTGAGCAAAGCAAAAGATCTGGGCCACCAGAGTGCTAGAGAAGATCTCAAAGATAATGGACAGTAAGTTTTAATAACTCACTCTACCTTATCCTTCAGGGAAGGATTTTTTCCATATTATAAAAGCCTGCAACTACTTTTCCCCAACACAATTTCTGTCTAATCTACTTCTAGATTCATGTTCCCTCTTGCTTTTAAATTTCTTGTACATAATAATCAATACCAAACCTAAATTTGATTTCACTGGTTAGAATCAGCAGTAGCTCCATGGAAATCAGTGGAGTTATACTGGAAAACTAGCATAAAATCTGACTCAAGCCCTAATATTAATAATTTTCTCTACACAACATTACCATGCAGGCAAATCTGTCCAATCCTCATTAGTTGGAACAGACAGGAATCTGACTATCAGACCCAGTGCCTAAGCAAACCTCATGTTTTACACTGGCAAGAAGTCAGAGAATTTTCTTAGGGAGAGTGGTCACTTTGAATGAGCTATTAACAGCAGGAGAGTGAGTTTGTGTGTGTATGGGGGTGGGGGGGTGAGAAAACCTGAATTTGTGCTGGAAATGGCCCACCTTGATTATCATGCACATTGTAGGGAGAGTGGTCACTTTGGATGAGCTATTACCAGCAGGATAGTAAGTTTGTGTGTGTGTGTTTTTGGAGGGAGGTGAGGGGGTGAGAGAACCTGGATTTGTGCAGGAAATGGCCCAACTTAATTATCATGCACATTGTGTAGAGAGTTGTCACTTTGGATGGGCTATTACCAGCAGGAGAGTGAATTTGTGTGTGGGGGGGTGGAGGGTGAGAAAACCTGGATTTGTGCTGGAAATGGCCCAACTTGATGATCACTTTAGATAAGCTATTACCAGCAGGACAGTGGGGTGGGAGGAGGTATTGTTTCATATTCTCTGTGTGTATATAAAGTCTGCTGCAGTTTCCACGATATGCATCCGATGAAGTGAGCTGTAGCTCACGAAAGCTCATGCTCAAATAAATTGGTTAGTCTCTAAGGTGCCACAAGTACTCCTTTTCTTTCTCCACTATGGTATAATCCAAGAAGTCTTACAGTTTTCCAGGAATTTCACAAGGGTGAGTGTAGAATAAGTTGTGGTGACTAGAGGAGAACTAACACTCAGAGTTCAAGTAATATGAATTTGAACTCCTGTTAAGTGCTATTGTAGCCAATGAAGATACAATAAGGCTAAAAAGCAACTCTTTCAATAACAGCCGAATGATTGGTGTTTTGAAAAAAAGAGCTTGGTGTCAAAGGTATTTCTTCTAGCAATGGAAAACTTGATCTTATAACAAAGGAAAGAACATGTGGGATATTTAAATATTTAATACTGTACTGCAATAAATCAAGCTTTTTTCAGCATTAATTGAGGTGTAGTACTTCATACGCTTAGAACTTTGTAGCATGATATAACTGAGTGCTGGCAGTTGAAAAGTTAATACTCATTTCATAGAACCTTTTAATTTTTTTCTTCTTTGAAGCCTTTGTGAACACTGGAACTGACAATACAGTAATTCCGCAGTGTGACAAAGACAGTTAAAATATTTAGCCCTGGTCTACACTAGGACTTTAGGTCGAATTTAGCAGCGATAAATCGATGTAAACCTGCACCCGTCCACACAATGAAGCCCTTTATTTCTACTTAAAGGGCTCTTAAAATCGATTTCCTTACTCCACCCCTGCCAAGTGGATTAGCGCTTAAATCGGCCTTGCCGGCTCAAATTTGGGGTACTGTGGACACAATTCGACGGTATTGGCCTCTGGGAGCTATCCCAGAGTGCTCCATTCTGACCGCTCTGGACAGCACTCTCAACTCAGATGCACTGGCCAGGTAGACAGGAAAAGGTCCGCGAACTTTTGAATCTCATTTCCTGTTTGGCCAGCATGGCAAGCTGCAGGTGACCATGCAGAGCTCATCAGCAGAGGTGACCATGATGGAGTCCCAGAATCGCAAAAGAGCTCCAGCATGGACCGAACGGGAGGTACGGGATCTGATCGCTGTTTGGGGAGAGGAATCCGTGCTATCAGAACTCCATTCCAGTTTTTGAAATGCCAAAACCTTTGTCAAAATCTCCCAGGGCATGAAGGACAGAGGCCATAACAGGGACCCGAAGCAGTGCCATGTGAAACTTAAGGATCTGAGAAAACCAGAAAACCAGAGAGGCGAACGGCCGCTCCGGGTCAGAGCCCCAAACATGCCGCTTCTATGATGAGCTGCATGCCATTTTAGGGGGTTCAGCCACCACTACCCCAGCCATGTTGTTTGACTCCTTCAATGGAGATGGAGGCAACACGGAAGCAGGTTTTGGGGACGAAGAAGATGATGATGATGAGGAGCTTGTAGATAGTTCACAGCAATCTAGCGGAGAAACCGGTTTTCCCGACAGCCAGGAACTGTTTCTCACCCTGGACCTGGAGCCAGTACCCCCTGAACCCACCCAAGGCTGCTTCCTGGACCCGGCAGGTGGAGAAGGGACCTCCGGTGAGTGTACCTTTTAAAATACTATACATGGTTTAAAAGCAAGCATGTGAAAGGATTACTTTGCCCTGGCATTCGTGGCTCTCCTGGATGTACTCCCAAAGCCTTTGCAAAAGGTTTCTGGGGTGGGCAGCCTTATTGCGTCCTTCATGGTAGGACATTTTACCACTCCAGGCCAGTAACACATACTCGGGAATCATTGTAGAACAAAGCATTGCAGTCTATGTTTGCTGGCGTTCAAACAACATCTGTTCTTTATCTCTCTGTGTTATCTTCAGGAGAGTGAGATATAATTCATGGTCACCTGGTTGAAATAGAGTGCTTTTCTTCAGGGGACACTCAGAGGAGCCCGTTCCTGCTGGGCTGTTTGCCTGTGGCTAAACAGAAATGTTCCCCGCTGTTAGCCATGGGGAAGGGGGAGGGTTCAGGGGGTAGCCACGCGGTGAGGGGAGGCAAAATGCAACCTTGTCACGAAAACACATGTGCTATGTATGTAATCTTAACAGCAAGGTTTACCCTGAAAGAGTGTAGCCACTGTTTTATAAAATGTGTGTTTTTAAATACCGCTGACCCTTTTTTTTTCTCCACCAGCTGCATGTGTTTCAATGATCACAGGATCTTCTCCTTCCCAGAGGCTAGTGAAGATTAGAAAGAAAAAAAAAACGCACTTGAGATGAAATGTTCTCCGAGCTCATGCTGTCCTCCCGCACTGACAGAGCACAGATGAATGCGTGGAGACAAATAATGTCAGAGTGCAGGAAAGCACAAAATGCCCTGGAGGAGAGGTGGAGGGCTGAAGAGAGTAAGTGGCAGGCTGAAGACAGGCTGAAGCTCAAATGTGGCGGCAGCGTGATGAGAGGAGGCAGGATTCAATGCTGAGGCTGCTGGAGGACCAAACCAGTATGCTCCAGTGTATGGCTGAGCTGCAGGAAAGGCAGCTGGAGCACAGACTGCCACTACAGCCTCTGTGTAACCAACCGCCCTCCTCCCCAAGTTCCATAGCCTCCACACCCAGACGCCCAAGAACGCGGTGGGGGGGCCACCGGCCAACCAGCCACTCCGCCTCAGAGGATTGCCCCAAAAAAAGAAGGCTGGCATTCAATAAATTTTAAAGTTGTAAACTTTTAAAGTGCTGTGTGGCATTTTCCTTCCCTCCTCCACCACCCCTCCTGGGCTACCTTGGTAGTCATCCCCCTATTTGTGTGATGAATGAATAAAGAATGCATGAATGTGAAGCAACAATGACTTTGTTGCCTCTGCAAGCGGTAATCGAAGGGAGGAGGGGAGGGCGGTTAGCTTACAAGGAAGTAGAGTGAACCAAGGGGTGGGGGGTTTCATCAAGGAGAAACAAACAGAACTTTCACACCGTAGCCTGGCCAGTCATGAAACTGGTTTTCAAAGCTTCTCTGATGCGTACCGCGCCCTCCTGTGCTCTTCTAACCGCCCTGGTGTCTGGCTGCGCGTAACCAGCAGCCAGGCGATTTGCCTCAACCTCTCACCCCGCCATAAACATCTCCCCCTTACTCTCACAGATATTGTGGAGCACACAGCAAGCAGTAATAACAGTGGGAATATTGGTTTCGCTGAGGTCTAAATGAGTCAGTAAACTGCACCAGCGCGCATTTAAACGTCCAAATGCACATTCTACCACCATTCTGCACTTGCTCAGCCTATAGTTGAACAGCTCCTCACTACTGTCCAGGCTGCCTGTGTACGGCTTCATGAGCCATGGCATTAAGGGTAGGCTGGGTCCCCAAGGATAACTATAGGCATTTCAACATCCCCAACGGTTATTTTCTGGTCTGGGAATAGAGTCCCTTCCTGCAGCTTTTGAAACAGACCAGAGTTCCTGAAGATGAGAGCGTCATGTACCTTTCCCGGCTATCCCACGTTGATGTTGGTGAAACGTCCCTTATGATCTACCAGAGCTTGCAGCACTATTGAAAAGTACCCCTTGCGGTTTATGTACTCGGCAGCTTGGTGCTCCGGTGCCAAAATAGGGATATGGGTTCCGTCTATGGCCCCACCACAGTTAGGGAATCCCATTGCAGCAAAGCCATCCACTATAACCTGCACATTTCCCAGGGTCACTACCCTTGATATCAGCAGATCTTCGATTGCATGGGCTACTTGCATCACAGCAGCCCCAACAGTAGATTTGCCCACTCCAAATTGATTCCCAACTGACCGGTAGCTGTCTGGCAATGCAAGCTTCCGCAGGGCTATCGCCACTCGCTTCTCAACTGTGAGGGCTGCTCTCATCTTGGTATTCATGCGCTTCAGGGCAGGGGAAAGCAAGTCACAAAGTTCCATGAAAGTGCCCTTACGCATGCGAAAGTTTCGCAGCCACTGGGAATCGTCCCAGACCCGCAACACTATGCGGTCCCACCAGTCTGTGTTTGTTTCCCGAGCCCAGAATCGGCGTTCCACAGCATGAACCTGCCCCATTAGCACCATGATGCATGCATTGGCAGGGCCCATGCTTTCAGAGAAATCTGTGTCCATGTCCTGATCACTCACGTGACCGCGCTGATGTCGCCTCCTCGCCCGGTATCGCTTTGCCAGGTTCTGGTGCTGCATATACTGCTGGATAATGCGTGTGGTGTTTAATGTGCTCCTAATTGCCAAAGTGAGCTGAGCGGCCTCCATGCTTGCCTTGGTATGGCGTCCGCACAGAAAAAGGGCGCGGAACGATTGTCTGCCATTGCTCTGACGGAGGGAGGGGCGACTGACGACATGGCTTACAGGGTTGGCTTCAGGGAGCTAAAATCAACAAAGGGGGTGGCTTTACATCAAGGAGTATTTCAGGCAGGACTTCACGGAGGGTTCCAATAAGAAATGGTGCACCTAAGTTATTGTTCTTATTGGAACAAGGAGGTTAGCCTGGCCTCTGATTGATACATGGCTAGATTTACCTCGCTGCACCTTCTCTGTGAGTGACTGCAGTGTGACCTAGAGGAATGAGTCCCCTAGACAGGGGAGGGGGGGAAGCAAATGAGTACAAAACAAATCTGATCTATTTCTTGTTTTGATCCACTCCATCTATCTTTTACATCTTTGGCTGGCAGCAGACAGTGCAGAAGGACTGCATACCATCCACATCTCATGGCTGCTCGGCAGAAGATGGTGCAATAGGACTGCTAGCCATCCTCATCTCTTGCCTGCCCGGCAGAAGATGGTACAGTACGACTGCTAGCAATCTGTATCACCTGCCTGCTCACCATAAGACGGTTCAATAGGACTGACTGCAGGTCTAAAGAGAACGACCTGGTCAAGTCACTCCAAATTTAGTCCCTGCGCCCATGTCTGCCCAGGCGCTCCCAGCTGACGTGGCCAGGAGCACCTCAGACACAATGATGGCTACCAGTCGTATTGCACTGTCTGCTGCCAGAAGGCAATGGGTTGCTGCTACTGTGTAGCAATGCCATACCGCGTCTGCCAGCACCCAGGAGACATACGGTGACAGTTACCTGAGCGGGCTCCATGCTTGCTGTGGTATGGCGTCTGCACAGGTAACTCAGGAAAAAAGGCGCGAAACGATTGTCTGCCCTTGCTTTCACGGAGGGAGGGAGGGAACGGGGGCCTGACGATATGTACCCAGAACCACCCGCGACAATGTTTTAGTCCCATCAGGCATTGGGATCTCAACCGAGAATTCCAATGGGCAGCGGAGACTGCGGGAACTGTGGGATAGCTACCCACAGTGCAACGCTCCGGAAGTCGACTCTAGCCTCGGTACTGTGCAAGCACTCCGCCGAGTTAATGCACTTAATGCACTTAGAGCATTTTCTGTGAGGACACACACACTCGAATATATAAAACCGATTTCTAAAAAACCGACCTAAAAATTCGACCTTATTCTGTAGTGTAGACATACCCTTAAAGACACAGACGACCCTTATCAAGGGTATGTACTTTCATGGTAACTCTGCTTCAGATTTTGATGGCGGAATGTAACTCAAATTTCAAAAGTAGGTGATAGAAAATTCAAAAGAACCACAGTAGCATTACAGCACTGACTCCAGTGCTTCAAAAATGCAAATTAAAAATGCACAGTTTTTAGTGTGCATGTGATTCCATCAGTGTGACTTGGATGTATGCTGGCATTAAGTTAACCTGTATGAAAAATACAACACATTTTAATAGGGGGAATGAAGGGGAATGATATGAAGGGGAATGATATTTAGGCTTCTTTTGTCATGCTAATGGCTGTGAAAGAAACAAAATGAAGCTATTAACCTCTTAGTGGAAAGTTCAGATTTTTTATTAGACATCTTAGAAGCATCACCCTCAAAATCTGTTGTATTAACCTTTCAGAATCCTTTTGATTGTTGTTGTTTAAAAATGTCTTCTCAAAGCAGTACTTCAAAGCATTATATGGCTTCATTTCAGAAAGCAGAAGTACTGTATCTATCACCAAGGATAGAGACAAAAAAAATCAAGAAACATGGTTACAGCCATATCTTCCTCCAATGGCAGTTATATTTCAAGGTAAAAAGTGGGTAAGCCAACTCATATAGTATTAAATTAGGTAATACAAAAGACAAAATAACATGAGACAGTAGAATATGTACATGTGACCATACAGTGGGACAATGGCTAGCCACATTACATACCACTGCTTGAAAAAAAATGCACCAAAATGTCTTTATTTTCTAAGTTGTTCTGTATTATAATAAACCAAGTCTGCAACAGATGCTGTTTATCCTCATCATATGATAAAGAATAAGGTTTTCAGTTTACTCAAAGTTTCTTTAAGAAAAACAGAGTGAATGTCTGACACTAGCTAGTGACAATTAGGAGCAAATTTTCAGTGGCTAGCACCACCTGCCATGACTCATGGATGCAAATCTTAGCACTTTATAGGGCTGGATGGAAAATTGAGTTTTCAATTAAACTAAGTTTTTTCAGAGAAAGTGTCTGCTTTCTGCACAAAATTTAAACTGTTTGCTAAAACCAGACAGCTGGAAACCAAAACATTTGTGGCCAAACCCAGAAATATTAAAATTTTGAAGTGCCTCATGGGAGTTGTAGTTCAGATACCTCACATGCCCCCATTCTCTCTTTAGGCCAGGCTCCCCAGGCTGACTTCCATTTCCTAGGATGCACCAAAATGACTCTTCGAGGGGGGAGCCTGTGGTGCATTATGGGACATGAGTACAGCTAGATAGCCACTTTATAGAGACAAATAGGGGCATGAGGCACACATGCTACACATCCCATGAAGCACCACAGAGACACTTCCTAATTGAAGTATTTCATCTTGGGTTTTGGCTGAAATATTTCAGGTTTTTTGTTCTTCACTAAAAAAGCTGAAATTCCCTCCCCCTCCCCCTTCCGTCTTCAATTTTTCTTGAAACTTTCTGACCAACTTTTGGAGCAGTGTTTATATCGTTTACTACCTGACTGCAGGCACAACTCAAGTAATTAGAGGTGTAACTAAGGTATGTGGCCCCATTAATTGTGGGTGCAAATTGCACTATCAATCAGGGACATAAAGCCTCAGGGCATCTGAGAAATTAGCACAAACAGTGCAGGCAGATACTATACAAAATTCCTAATACCGCTGCATTAATACAATTCAGCCATAACAAGTCCTTTCCAGTTCTAATAATCTGTGGTGGCAGCTTCACCCATCATGCTGAATTATGTCATTTGTGAACTGGATCAGTAATTAAGCCTCTCTTCTTGCTCTATGAATTTACATTCTCCACAAGGCTTGTTGAAATTTTGCCTCCCTCAGTGAGCTATTTTCTAGTGCATCAGCTTCTTGCAAAGTAGTCCCTTGCAGCAAAAGATTACTTTTGAATTCTAGACAAGGTGGAACATTCATTTTACAGCTTTAATCTATTTAGCATGGTAAATCTCCAACCTGTTTAATAATCTTGTGAGTTGATGCATAGAAATTGGAATTCTTTCTTGCTCATTTAAAATATTCTTGACCCATATTTCTTCTTTAAAATGTAATGTATAAACTGAAAATAGGGTGCATCTTTTTACATATTAATGATCAAATTGGCATGTTTTTAAACCTTTTGGTATGCTGATTTGTGCATGTGAGATATACCATTCACCATAGAGTAGACATGATATTTAGCGCTCATAACACAAGCCGCACTGGGCTCAAGGAAAGAAAATGTAAATATTGTTCTACTGTATTCATACAGGTTTCAGAGTAACAGCCGTGTTAGTCTGTATTCGCAAAAAGAAAAGGAGTTCTTGTGGCACCTTAGAGACTAACCAATTTATTTGAGCATGAGCTTTCGTGAGCTACAGCTCACTTCATCGGATGCATACCGTGGAAACTGCAGAAGACATTATATACAGAGAGACCATGAAACAATACCTCCTCCCACCCCACTCTCCTGCTGGTAATAGCTTATCTAAAGTGATCATCAAGTTGGGCCATTTCCAGCACAAATCCAGGTTTTCTCACCCTCCGCCCCCCCCCCCCCAAACTCACTCTCCTGCTGGTAATAGCCCATCCAAAGTGACCACTCTCTTTAAAATGTGTATGATAATCGAGGTGGGCCATTTCCAGCACAAATCCAGGTTTTCTCACCCCCCACCCCCCTCCAAAAACCACACACACAAACTCACTCTCCTGCTGGTAATCCAGCAGGAGAGTGAGTTTGTGTGTGTGGTTTTTGGAGGGGGGTGGGGGGTGAGAAAACCTGGATTTGTGCTGGAAATGGCCCACCTCGATTATCATACACATTTTAAAGAGAGTGGTCACTTTGGATGGGCTATTACCAGCAGGAGAGTGAGTTTGGGGGGGGGGGGCGGAGGGTGAGAAAACCTGGATTTGTGCTGGAAATGGCCCAACTTGATGATCACTTTAGATAAGCTATTACCAGCAGGAGAGTGGGGTGGGAGGAGGTATTGTTTCATGGTCTCTCTGTATATAATGTCTTCTGCAGTTTCCACGGTATGCACCCGATGAAGTGAGCTGTAGCTCACGAAAGCTCATGCTCAAATAAATTGGTTAGTCTCTAAGGTGCCACAAGTACTCCTTTTCTTTTTGTATTCATACAAATACACCAAACTTATATGAAAGCAAAAGGCAGACCAGAAACCCACTATAAATCAATTAGATTATCAAACTAGCCTTAAAGTAAATTTCTACAGGGCCTTCTTCAAACAAAGCCTCCACCACACTGATTTCTTATGGTAAGACAGGACTTTATAGATGCTTCCTATCATGCCTTACTCTGAAGGGAAGAGCCCTCTTCCAAAGGGTGTTCATACAGCCTTCCCCAATGCAGTACAATGAAGAGCAGAGCAGAACACAGCACAGTAAAAATCAGTGAGCCACCATGTTTAAAAACAAAGAAAAAACCAGTACAATAAATGGAAGTTGCAATTGCCAGAACAAACAGAACCAGCTATTCATCTCCAATCAAAGGAGAGCCTACAAGACTGATCCAATCATATCCCTGAAACCATCCCTTCCCTTACTGGGAGGAGGGAGGGGGATTGAAAAAGTAACCTATTAAGGTCATTTTATCACATGCTAAATTGACTGACCTAGCGACACAACATCTTGTTCTCCACAGAACCGGCACAGCAATGGCAGTGTCAAGAGGGACTGCTGGAGGCTTTCAGCCTTGCTACTTGTGATGAGATAGTAGGCATGACTCAACAAAGGAGAAATAGCCATCATCTCAGGACTTCTAAAATATGTGTCCACCATAACTGCCCTCAGTGGCCATTGCAGCAGCTGGGGATCACCAGAGCATAGCAGCACTTCAGCCATACTGCTGTGCTCAAGGGGAGATGGCCTATAGGGGATGGACTACATTACCTATGGATTCCCAGAGTAGCACAAGGCGTCTTGCAGTAGGGGCTGGAATCTGGCCAATGGAACCAAATTATGAATCAGCTATGTCACTATATAACATCTACTCACATTGTAATTCCCATTAAAGGTATCTGTGTAACAGAGAGCAGAATTTCTCCAGTAATGTACTCTTGAGTGTCAGAGGCCACCCAGCCGATAGGTTACTCACTGCAACATTGCAGTAATTTATTCTTGCTCCTTATACCATTAAAGCTTTCACAACTTTGGCTGCCAAGGGGTGTGAACTTTTGTTCCTTTCTCTGTATCGTAACAGAGAGGAGAATGTAATGTGGGTTACTTTCATAAGCAAACACCAAAGGAGAAGGTAGCTAGCAACTAAAATCTAGACTTCTAGGTGTACTGCATCAGTGAACCATAAGTGAAGCTTCCTGAAGGATAATGGCACTTGCAGTAAAATACACACTGATCATCTAATCCCATGTGTAGCCAGGACTGTGACCCTACACACCCCTGTATTCACACCCTACACACTACTGCAGTATTTGTATAAAATATGCCTTGTGAGGTATCACTTGAAAACTAATAGCACACTGGTCAATAACATCATTATGAAATGAATATGACAATTCTGAATATGAAGTTAAGAATACTCACTGATGTTACGCTTTCAAGTCTGTGACTAAAAGGTGTTTAAAGCAGGCATGCCAGAGGAAGCTGATAAACAGGTTCTCCCCAAAGGAAAGAGGCCAACACTTCAAACCAGAAGTGGTCAAATTCAGTGGGATTTGTACTGAAGATGCAGGGAGAGAACACTAACTTTGTAAAATTGCAGCAGGAAGCATCACATTGGAAGATACCAGAGGACACTTTAATTCAAATGGAGTCAGCCCCCAGAGGATACAGGAGACTGAACCCCAGGGAATCAATTTTCCCTTGAAACAACGGCAGTCTTTGAGTTATAAGGGGACACAGAAAGACTTTGGATTACTCTTCACTTGAAAAGACAAGGAAAACCAGCTCCTTGGACTCTGTGGGGACCCTGGCTAAAAGAGTCAGCTATTGCTGGGAAAGGAAGATCGTTGGAGAAACTACCTTGAACAAAGACTGCAGTTTGTTACATCTTAGCCATTAGAAAATGTAGTTTTACATTTGTTCTGTCTTTATTCCTTTTACTTGGTATCACTTACCCCATGTTGTTTTGCTAATAAACTTGTTTTATTTTACTGTAAACCAACTCAATGCTGTGTTTGAAGGGAAGGGTGTGTTTACCCCAATTAAGTGAACGTAATGTGCTGACTCTTTAGAAGAGCAGCAAACTTAATATCTTCTGTGAATGTACAGTGATCGAAGCTGCGCATTTCAGAGAAACATCTCTAAGGAGCCCAGGAACTGGAGTTCACTCATTATTACCTACTAGGCAAGGTTCAGGCTGGGAGATCCTTGAGGAGTTTGCTGGTGAGGAAAACAAACTGATGTGGTAGGGACTGACACGCAGTTTCGTCTCCAGCAAAGCTCACTCTTGCTGAGGTGGAGAGGTTACATAGTGGCTCACAGCTCTGGGTGTTTCCAGTAGTGTGTTACACTGACAAAAATCTGCAGATCACCATTAGAAAGGGCTCATCTTAGCATGGTGGTATTCCTACACTCTTCCAAAGCACAAATAAACAGTACATGTGATTAAAATT
The DNA here is from genome assembly GCF_965140285.1 of Lepidochelys kempii. Lineage (NCBI taxonomy): Eukaryota > Metazoa > Chordata > Testudines > Cheloniidae > Lepidochelys > Lepidochelys kempii. The sequence goes on from NC_136380.1 coordinate 185,514,240, forward strand.
CCTTTGCTTTTATTAACACAAAAACCTCTAGCCCAACCTTTCTCCCAAAGTTTGACTGTTCCAAAAGTTCCTCCCTTAGAACTGCCCAACCTCAGACTCTAGATCCCTCTTTTCAGATGGCAACTCCCCCACCTCCCTTTTATCCAGAGGAGTTAGTCTATATCTGGCAGTGAGTCATCATGAACCAATCAGCATCTCCCAGCAGGGCTGCAACACCTGCCAACACCTGGGTCATCAGGAGAATCCAGTCAAGTTGTTACTGAACGAATTTTCCTGTACATCTGGGAATCAACATAAGAACCCAAGTGAGCAGACATTTCTTTAGATAAGTCAGAAGGGCAAGATTGCTAGACATCCATGGCAATGAATGCCTATTTTGACTTCTCACACTTAGGAAAAGTCTTTTCACTTAAGGGCCAGATTCGAGAATAAATAGAAAAATTAACTTCTGCCTTCACCTTCCTTCCTGCAAACCGAGTTTGTGTGTCCAGTCAACCTAGAGAGAAGATGTAATGATCTCTGCAGAATGCTCCAGCAGAACTAAACAAACAGGGGCTATGTGAGATGGCCATCTTTCATCTGAACACATGCAGAGGCTTTCTAGCCCTCAAAAACCTGTTTTGCCTCCTGAAAGCATAGATAACAAGTTCTACTCAGAAGAGGCTTGTGCTTGTTTGGAAATCCAACACATAGCACAATGGGGCTTCTAGGTACTACCATAATACAAATAAATAAAATAAGATGCAATGAGCAGAGCTAGTCAGGAAAAAAGGTAACTCCCTGCATTTAAAAAAAAATAAATCTAAAAATCTAAATTTGAAAGGTGCCAACCAGCTCTGTAGTTGGCTCACAAAATGAGGAGGGGGATGCAAAGGGGACAATTGGCGTGATGGGTTTTTTTAAAAATTTCAAAACATTCAAAATATTATTGAAATTTTGAAGTACAAAATATTTCCACTGGTTGTATCAATGCCCTTCCCTAGGACTGCACCTTGATGTGATGGGAAAACTTGTATGTTCCAATGACCCCATGAGCTATGCTGGTGGGAGTTTTAACTCCTCATAGGGCCATCCAAGCCAGACAGGTCAAAAGGCAGGGACCGGATGAAAAGCAGTCCATCGGTCCTTTAGGTTGGGGTTTGAGCAATAGATCCAACCACCCACTTTCACAGAAAAGTTATAAAAAACACAAGGTAGCCATTCTGGCAAACAGCATGGCAGACAGGGATGGAGGACACTTGTTTGTGCTCTAAGCAACCTCTGACAGCTCAGAAAGGAATTGGATTGAATTAATGAGGAAAATCCTATGATGATAGTGGATTACACCCATCAAAGTGTTAGATATGCTCTAGGTAAACCATTAACTTTTTAAAAAAATGAATTTAAGTGTTAATGAAAGGTGGTGGTTTGACAACTTGTGAGGATGAAGTTATTTGTTTAGATACAGATCAGGAATGGTATAGGCAGTAGCTAGGCAAGTTTCCCCACACATTACTACAGTGATCCAATCCTGTTTTGCTCCGACCATCACTGGGGGTAGGGGAAGAAGCTTAGTCTAGTCTCTGTGCCTATTTAACCCTTGGCCTCTGTGAGGAGACTGGCAATAAGGGTGCCAATATATAGTGATAATTTTTCAGGTGTGGGTATTTTTTCACTTGAACATAAATTGACACCAAACACTCACTTCAGATTAGTCAACAATTATCTGAATCTTGACATTTCAAAAAAGGTTCAAATTTTGAAATAAAAAAGGTGAATATTCCAAGTTTTATTTAAACAGGAATTTTTTTGGTCAACAATTTTCACAACTCCCTCCTAGCCCACCACCCTTTTTAGGGGGGCAGAGGGACGGGTCTAATATCACAGCTAACAAAAAGTTACTAATTACTTACCTATAGTTACAGCCACCTTCAGACACAGAAGTATAAACAATGAACACCCACCGATGGATGGCCAACATAAACATTAGAGAACGGCACTATGCCTGGTCCTTAAACTGCATATCACAAAGAAATAGAGTGGAACAGAATGTTTTTCCACATTCATTCCACTCCAGCAGATTAGTACCTTGGCTTGTCACTATGCAAAGAGCCTGCTACTGTTTATGACAAGAATTGAAAGAATAACAATGGTCTTTCCACTTACTGAACAAAAAAGACACCTGACCAGCTGTTCATCCCACGCTCCCACTCAGGCTTTTTCTCATAATACAATTTTAAAAACCCAATTACGTTACCAGTTTGTAGCACTAGGCCAAGTAGCCTCGACTCATCAAAATGCTGTTCTAAGTCTGAATCATTCAACAGTGCATTTTTACTGTTTTCCTTTTTGATTTATATAGAATTTAATTCCACTTTTCAGCTACTCAAGTGTCCCCAAACCCACCCATTATTCTTACACTCCTTTCTATCTTACCAGGAGATCGTATCATCCCAGAGAGATCCACACACAGAGGGAGCCCTTCATGCAGAGATCTCCCATTTTCTGCAGGGAGTGGGAGGGGCTGGAGTAGTGCATCCCTCCACAGTTCCCTGAGGATGTCTCTCTCTGGTGAGGCACCATAAATACTGGGGCAGGGCTTGGACTTTGTGGACAAGGGGAGAGGCTGCTTTCTGTGGCACCATCACTTGTTCTGTCCCCAGATTCAATGCAGAAATCCAGGCTTGAGGTAATCCAGTTCAGAGTTGTATTGCTTCTATCTGAGTACTCTATAGAAGCTATTCATTAGCTGGAGAGAAGATGCTGCCAGAAACAGTGCTGTTATGGAGGATGGGACCCAGAAAGGCAGCAGATGACTCAAGTCTCATGGTGGTGTAGCGGTTTCCTTTAAAGCAGATCCCCTATATCTCTGAGTGGGAGTAAAGCGTCAAAAATTCACCTTCTCAGAGGGGAATGGTTCTGGGGAAACTGCATGAAGGGAACTTCACAATTTCATACCCTCTGGGCACCATACTATTCTCTGTGTGGGTGGGGGTAAACTAGGTCACTGTCTGGGTATAAACCTCTGAGTGGCATAGATTTGAAATATAGGCGGTCCTATTGCAAAGTTACTGCAGAACAGTGCTTGTTTTTATTCCAATGGTTCAGCTAATTTTTCCCCTCAATTACTTTAATTTCAGCACTACCCTCCATTCCTTTTGTAGCAGGAGCTGGAATCAGAGTTACCACAAGGGAGATTTTCCTTTCACAGTACTTCCAAGCTGGATCAGAAAGTAAGCATATGAGATTTCCTACCAGTTTTACGGGCTGAGAGAGTTTGGATAGTCCTGATGACTATGCTATACTATTAGAGAGTGGATTACTACAAAATGAGGGCATAACTGGCCAAAAGACTGTACTCAAAGAGTAGTTTTAATGGTTTGCTATCAAACTGGAATTATCTAGTGGGGTCCCAGGACCCACCACGCCCACCGTCAAGTTAATATTTTCACTAATGATTTGGATAATGGAATGGAGAGCATGCTTATAAAATTTGCAGACGACACCAAGCTGGGAGGGGTTGCAAGTACGTTGGAGGACAGGATTAGATTCAAAATGACCTTGACAAATTAGAAAATGGATCTGAGTTCAACAAGATGAAATTCAATAAAGATAAGTGCAATGTACTATACTTAGGAAGGAAAAAATCAAATGCACAACTAAAAAATAAGCAATAACTGGCTAGGTGGTAGTATTGTAGAAAAGTATCTGTGGATTACAGTGGATCACAAATTAAATCTGAGTCAACAAAGTGAGGTAGTTGTGAAAAAGTCTCATATTCTTGTGTGTATTAATAGGAGTGTCATATGTAAGACATGGGAGATAACTGTCCAACTCTAACGGGCACTGGTGAGGCCTCAGCTGGAGTATTGTGCCCAGTTGTGGGCACACACTTTAGGAAAGATGTGGACAAATTGGACTGAGCCCAGTGGAGAACAAAAATGATAAAAGGTTTAGAAAACCTGATCTATGCGGAAAGGTTAAAGAGACTGGGTATATTTAGTCCTGAGAGAAAAAGACTGAGGGAGGCCCTGGTAACAGTCTTCAAATATGTTAAGGGTTGGTATAAAGAGGACAGTGATCCCTTGTTGTCCATGTCCACTGAAAGCAGGACAAGAAGTTATTGGCTTAATCTGCAGCAAGGGAAATTTAGGTTAGATATTAGGAAAAGCTGTCTAACTCGAAGGGTAGTTAAGCACTGGAATAAGCTTCCAATAGAGGTTGTGGAATCCCCATCATTGGCGGTTTTTAAGAACAGGTTGGACATACATCTGTCAGGGATGTTTTAGGTTTAGTTGGTCCTGCCTTAGTGCAGGGTGCTGAACTAGATGACCTCTCGAGGTCCCTTCTAGCCCTACATTTTTATGAGCATTTAAACTTTAGTCCCTTGCTCAGCTCTCTGAACTACAAAATTCTTTCCTCACTAGCGTCAAGTTTACAAAGAAAATATTTTCAGGGGACCAACAGTGTTTCAATTTAAGTCAATGGCAATACTCCCACACACTTCCATGGGAACTGTGTACAGAACAAGAATGTATTTTATGAGTCTGATTACATACAGTGTAATTATACTAATGAATTTAACAGACAATTTGAGATTCCAAAGAGTACAGATTAAGGCATGTGCAGTTGACAACAAATATAGAAAAACTTGACAATAAAACAGGCAAAATATTGCATACCAAATGCAATGTTTTAAAAAAACACGTTTTAATTAGACATGCCACATTAGTTCATTGCTATTTTGGAAAGTAAACTAATTCATTACTAGAACAAGCATCCAAAACTGGTTGATTGCAAAGGAGGAATCTTTTGCCATTCTCCTCAATGAGGTAGAATTAGATTATGTGGTTTCCTGTCATTTTCTAGGGAAAGAATGCTTTCTAACATGTAAACAACAAACAGTTTATGTGTGCACAATTTAAGTATGCACACACACATGACCGTGTGCACTGTATATCACTTAGTTTATATAAGTAGTAAAGTCTTACCTCACAAGCAGCAAAGTGAAGGACATTAAGTAAGTAATAAGGGACTATAGTTTGTCCATGTCCAAGTCATTGGAGAGTGTCTTGGAAGCACTGCAAGACTGTTCAAAATACCTACAAATGGATACAATCCATTATGGCTTCCCTTTTTAAAAGCATACTTCACTAACACACAAAACACTCTCTTTCTCTAGCCCCAACTGCTGAGTCAGAGTTTAAAAGACAATTACCTTAAATTTAAGGCTGCTGTCACCAAAAATTATGGTCCTCTCCATATAAGTTTTCACACTGTTCAGGGTAGCTAGGATCAAAAAGTGATGTCTATTTGTCTCAGAAGCCAAAAATATGGAAGTGTCACCCAACTGGTCATCTTCCTCCCCCCATAGGCAAATCACTCCATACTGGAAAGCAAGTCTAATAAAATGTACACCATTCGGAATACTTGTGTATACAAGCAAGGTGCCTGACAAGTGCATGGGGAACTAAATGGTTCTAGGAAGGATCAGGCTTGGTCTACGCTGGAGAAGTGCCACTAAAAATTCTACCTGGTTTTGAAACTGCTTAGAGAAGCCTAACCTAGATTTTAAAATTGTTGGTTTCTATCATTGTCTTTCTATATAAACTTAGAGCCATTTCCTCCCATCATATCCCTTCAACATTTTCATTGAACTTGCTGTGAGTCTAATGTGAGTAGAAAATGTATAAGATGTTTTTTTATGATGGTATGATCAAAATATAGTTAATAATGTGACTATACTTGGAAGATATTAATCTTTACTGTCCTTAATCCTAAATGAAATTAGCATGGAAGAAACATGATTTTTTCCTCACAAACCCATTTCATAATTCAGATATATTTCCTCTATTAATGTTATGCTTAGCTTCCATGGACGTTTGGTAGATCTGTTCTGAGATTAATGCTCTGTGCAGTATTCTCTAGGCAGTGAGCAAGATTCTTACATATAATTTACAAAGTTACTCAGATATGTTAAATTCAGTAAATGCTCAGAAAGCACAAAGGGAGAAAGGAGGTCCTCAGGACTCAATCACAAGATGGGAAAGAACAGGATTAAAATTGGCTCACTAGTTTTTTGTCAATTCTGACTAAATCTTCTGACCATCTCCGAGCTGAATTCAATCTTCCAAAGTCAGACTTTTATAAGTATTTGCAGTTTAGACACTTCTTTAACAAAAATTAGGGCTCTCTACAAAAATCTATATATAGAATAAGGGAATTCTTCCTCTAAGTACAAATTAGTGCAAATCCAAATATATTTCTTTAAAAATTCTATTGCTGTTTTATTAAGACTCAGAATAGAAATCTTTTTCTATGTTTCATACATAAGTAAAAAAATTTGAGACAGATTGTACGGCAGTACTGTTCATGTTCAACTCATTTTGCATCAAACATGCAAAATTCAAATACTATATGAATTTTAATTTCTATTTTTGTTTGCCATTTATACAGTCTGAAAAATAAATGTTTAAAATGACTATTGAAATGACAGCTCTGGTGTTACCTTATATTATGGTGGCCTGATAGTGACACCATAGTTGTGAAGACACTGTCCTAGCTTCCTCCTCCTTTACAGCTCTACCCCTCATTCTTCATCTGCAAAAATTCTGCTAAATCCTATCCCAAGCCTTTCTTAAGCAAAAGCTGACAAAATGTTCCAAATTACATGCTGTGAAGAAGTAAATTAATGTATTTACCTTATGTCACAAAACAAAACATCTCTGGGTCTGCTTCACATAAGAAGGATGCTACTACTGTCAAATTAGGTAATTAAGAATATAAGAATGGCCATACTGGGTCAGACCAAAGGTCCATCTAGTCGAGTATCCTGTCTTATAGTGGCCAATTCCAGGTGCTTTCTGTTACCATTCTGCCTGAGCTGTCAAGTGATCAGGCTGAGGCCACAGGATCGTTAAAGGAGGAAATGACGGAACACACCAAGTGTCTAAGTTTTAAAGCTTTATTGATAAAATAATAAAACAACAGCAGAGAGTAATGGGTGCTCCCCACGTCACTCAGAGGAAGGAAGAAAGTGTTAGTGCCCCCAGCCCCAACCCACTTTCATACTCACACCCACACTACACGAGGCTGGCCAAGCCTGGGTGTAACATAAGAAGAAGAGGGGGAGGGGTGGACGGGAGTTCTGTCCTGTGTGCACAGGTCATCCAGGGTCTGCTGCCAATCTCCGATTTGCTTCAGCTCTCGGGAGGGTTTTAAACCTTAGGATCCTTTGGGGGCATTTCAGTCCAGGACTTCTGCCCCGCCCCCATGCTCTTTGTACCAGTCTGAGCCGACCTTTTGTGGCTTCTTCGGTTTTCCCAAAACATCCTGGCTTTAGGGACGCTACATCAGTGGTTTTCCCCCTCGTTGGCCTTCACTGTCTCACTCAGTTTTGCAGCTGCTGCAGGTTTATGCAGTTGAATCTTCTTTTCTCGCGGCTGGTCGGAATTGGAATCCAGGTCCCTGCCCCGTCTTTCTTGGTAGGCTGCCGAGAGTCAGTTGTGTGCTGTGGCCTTGAGCTGGAGCCAGCATCTTATCTTCAGACCAAACTAGCCAAAGTGTTGAGTTAACTCGTTCTCTGCTCTCTCCCTCCCTCTTTGGCCCTTTGCAATTTGCAAAGGAACCTTTCACCCACACTCACACCTTTAACCCTTCCCAGAATACTTTGCAATGCCTACAACAGCATTAGCAGCATACAGAGCTGATTTGCCTTCCCAGGGAACCCCTGGGGGGGTGACACTGTCTTCTGACAGTGGCCAATGCCAGGTGCTTCAAAGGGAATGAACAGAACAGGTAATCATAAAGTGATCCTTCTGACAGTGGCCAATGCCAGGTGCTTCAAAGGGAATGAACAGAACAGGTAATCATAAAGTGATCCATCCCTTTGTCGCACATTCCCAGCTTCTGGCAACCAAAGACTAGGGACACCATCTCTGCCCATCCTGGCTAATAGCCATTGATGAAATAGATAAATTCAGGGAAGTTAGGTCCTTTTTTGAACCATGTTATAGTCTTGGCCTTCACAACATCCTCTGGCAAAGAGTTAAGTTCTACAGGTTGACTATGTATTGTGTGAAGAAATACTTCCTTTTGTTTGTTTTAATCCTGCTGCCTATTAATTTCATTTGGTGATCCTAGTTCTTGTGCTATGAGGAGTAATTAAACACCTCCTTATTTAATTTCTCCACACCAGTCATGATTGTATAGACCTCTATTATATCCCCCATTAGTCGTCTCTTTTCCAAGCTAAAAAGTCCCAGTCTTTTTAATCTCTCCTAACATGGAAGCTGTTTCATACACTAAATCATTTTTGTTACCCTTTTCTGAACCTTTTCCAATTCCAATATATCTTTTTTGAGATGGGACAACCACATCTGCACCTAGTATTCAAGATGCTGACATACCCTGTATTTATATAGAGGCAATATGATATTCTAAACCTTCTCTTTCCCAGAATAAACAAACAGAATTTTTTCAATCTTCTGTCATCGGTCATGTTTTCTAGACCTTTAATCATTTTTGTTGCTCTTCTCTGGACTTTCTCCAATTTTTCCACATCTTTCTGGAAATATGGTGCCCAGAATGGGCCACAATACTCCAGTTGAGGCCTGATCAGCGCAGAGTAGAATGGAAGAATTACTTCTCATGTCTTGCTTACAACACGCCTACTAATACATCCCAGAATGACGTTTGCTTTTTTTGCAACAGTGTTACAGTGTTGACTCATATTTAGCTGGTGATCCACTATAACCCCCAGATCCCCTTCTGCAGTACTCCTTCCTAGGCAGTCATTTCCCATTTTGTAAGTGTGAAGCTGATTGTTCCTTCCTAAATGGAGTACTTTGCATTTGTCCTTATTAAATTTCATCCTATTTATTTCAGCCCATTTCTCCAGTTTGTCCAGATCATTTTGAATTTTAATCCTATCCTCCAAAGCACTTGCAACCCCTCCCAGCTTGGTATCCTCTGCAAACTGTATAAGTGTACTCTTTATGCCATTATCTAAATCATTGATGCAGATATTGAATAGAACCGGACCCAGAACTGATTTCTGCAGGACCCCGCTCTCTATGCCCTTCCAACATGACCGTGAACCACTGGTAATTACTCTCTGGGAATGGTTTTCCAACCAGTTATGCACTCCATCTAGGTTGCGTTTCCCTAGTTTGTTTATGAGAAGGTCATGTGAGACAGTATCCAAAGCTTTACTAAAGTCAAGATATGCCACGTCTACTGCTTTCCCCCCCCATTCACAAAGCTTGTTACCCTGTCAAAGAAAGCTACCAGGTTAGTTTGGCATGATTTGTTCTTGACAAATCCATGCTGACTGTTACTTATCACCTTGTTATCTTCTAGATGTTTGCAAATTAATTGCTTATTTGCTCCCTTATCTTTCTGGGTACAGAAGCTAAACTGACTGGTTTGTAATTCCCTGGGTTGTCTGTATTTCCCTTTTTATAGATGGGCGCTATATTTGCCCTTTTCCAGTCTTCTGGAATCTCTCCTATCTTCCATGACTTTTCAAAGGCTCAGATATCTCTTCTGTCAGCTCCTTGAGTATTCTAGGATGCATTTCATCAGGCCCTGGTGACTTGAAGACATCTAACTTGTCTAAGTAATTTTTAACTTGTTCTTTCCCTATTTTAGCCTTTGATCCCACCTCATTTTCACTTTCATTCACTATGTTAGACATCTAAGAACTACCAACTTTCTTGGTGAAAACCGAAACAAAGAAGTCATTAAGCATGTCTGCCATTTCCACATTTTCTGTTATTGTTTCCCCCCCACACCACATCATTGAGTAATGGGCCTACCCTGGCCTTGGTCTTCCTCTTGCTTCTAATGTATTTGTAGAATGTTTTCTTGTTACCCTTTATGTCTCTAGCTAGTTTAATCTCGTTTTGTGCCTTGGCCTTTGTAATTTTATCCCTACATAATTGTGTTATTTGTTTATATTCATCCTTTGTCATTTGATCTAGTTTCCACTTTTTGTAGGATTTTTAGATCATTGAAGATCTCCTGGGTAACCAGGGTAGTCTCTTGACATACATCCTATCTTTCCTATGCAGTGGGATAGTTTGCTCTTGTGCCTTCATAATGTCTCTTTGAAAAACTGCCAACCCTCTTCTATTGTTTTTCCCCTTAGACTTGCTTCCAATGGGATCCTACCTACCAACTCCCCGAGTTTGCTAAAGTCTGCCTTCTTGAAATCCATTGTCTTTATTCTGCTGTTCTCCCTCCTACCATTCCTTAGAATCATGACCTCTACCATTTCAGGATCACTTTCACCCAAGCTGCCCTTCACTTTCAAATTCTCAGTCAGTTCCTCCCTATTTGTCAAAATCAAATCTAGAACAGCCTCTCCCCTAGCAGCTGTCTCCACCTTCGGAAATAAAAAAAAATTGTCTCTAATACATTCCAGGAACTTGTTGGATAATCTGTACCCTACTGTGTTATTTTCCCAATAGATGTCTGAGTAGTTGAAGTCCCCCATCACCACCAAGTCCTGTGATTTGGATGATTTTGTTAGTTGTCTAAAAAAAAATCCTCATCCACCTCTTCTTCTTGGTTTGGTGGTCTGTAGTAGACGCCTACCATGACATCACCCTTGTTTTTACCCCTTTTATCCTTACCCAGACACTTTCAACAAATCTGTCTCCTATTTCCATCTCAACCTCAGTCCAAGTGTATACATTTTTAATATATAAGGCAACACCTCCTCCCTTTTCTCCCTGCCTATCCTTCCTGAGCAAGCTGTATGCTTCTATACCAATAGTTCAGTGGTGCGTATTATCCCACCAAGTCTCTGTGATGCCAACTATGTCATAGTTGTGTTTATTTACTAGCATTTCGAGTTCTTTCTGCTTATTCCCCATATTTGTCACACTAGTACACACTGAATAGCTCAGTCTTTCCTTTATACAGCTTGGGCCTTTGATCTTGCCCTCATGTAACAGGTGATCAGCAGACAATGGCTCACTCTTCAGGGCATAGCTTCAAAAGGCTGGGGTTTTGCATAACCAGAAACGGGAAATTTGCATTCACCTTTCCCTAGATATTCTGCAGGAAAACCACTTAACACTTTTTGTTCCAAAAGTCCATTCTTATCTGGAACATTTTCAGTATAGTCCTTTGAAACCCTGGCTCTCACATCTGTCACATCTCTCCCTCCCCACTGAGAGATTGCATACAATCCTGGTCCACAATAATACATAAACCACTCATTTATGCATCCGATGAAGTGAGCTGTAGCTCATGAAAGCTTATGCTCAAATAAATTTGTTAGTCTCTAAGGTGCCACAAGTATTCCTTTTCTTTTTTCATTTAATACAATGGACCCCTGAGGCAGGATGGTCCCCCCCCCGGCCTTGCCTTGAAAGGCTTAAAACAGCCCTGGGAGAGAGCACTTCAGTTGATTTGGTGAGTTTACCCCTTTCATCATGATGTAGTTTTTTTAAACACACTGTTGTGTGACAAGCCAATTTAGACACTCAAAAATGAAGTCTTTGCTGATTTTTTGTTCTTTCCACTTACATATGTGATGGCTCATAAAAACCCCATTGAAAAGACCTGTCTCATTATACGTTGATTATTTTGGTCATCACAGTATACACTGATTCTTCCCCCTGCCATATAATTATAGCTCCCTGGTGGCCAATGTGGAGTCCACTCTGTAGGTTGGCTCCTGCCAAGAAAAGGCACACAGAGGGATTCAGCAGGGAAACTTCCTTCCACCCCTCGGGCAACCTCCCCAGAGTAAAAACAAACAGACACTGGAATAGTACAACAAATATAGGAAAGCGACGGGATGAATGGAAAAAGACAGCAGGAAAAGATAGGGGAGCAGTAAAACAGGGTTACATCCAACAAAAGGACCCATGGTTCCAGTGGTACCACTATATAAACCAATAGAGCTGAGCATCACCTCTCAACTCAGAGTTCCAGTGTGGCAGAGTCTTGAGGGCTTCTGGTCATCTTTGGTGCCAGTAAACTTTCCCCTACAATGCCCTCTCCACAAACCCCTAGAGAGCAACAATCTACCTCCTTATTCTCAATGCAAAGTCATAAGCCCAAGTACAGTACTCATGGCCCCGTACAATTCTTGGCAATGGTGACGAAGGTTCCTGCTACCGTTTATCCTTCTTAAGTGATTCCATCCTGGTATTGTGTTCGCCTCCTGTCCTGGGACATCCAAAGTCAGCTGCTCTGTCCTTCCCAGGATTCAGGTTGGTTCTTGAATCCTTCAGTACATGAGGGCCTGCTTGCAATACTGTCTGGAGCTACAGACACCCACATGCCTGTCACTCTCCCTCTCTCAACACCCTTCACCCTGGAACAATCAGCACTTCCTCTCCTTAGGATGGGGTTTTAAAGGGACTGTCACTAAACCCCTGATGTTACACCTGATTTTCCTATGGACCACAAAGCAATAGGACTGTGATCCATTCATTTCCTTGTTCATATGCAAACATAAATGGTATCAGCACAATACAGATGAAGCATATGTACCATATGACTTAAGTAGATGCACAAGTTTCAGCTGGAAGATAATGCCCATTTCAGTGTGACTAATTACATTTGGATTTGCACATGGCAACATCTTTAAACAGGTCCCACCAGTGTAAGAAAATCTGTTTTTCTTCTTGTCGCTAATCTATGGTGTTTGCATAGAAATACTGCTGTTACCTAAAGCTATGATCGAATTCTTCATGTCTGTCCATTAAACTCTTCATATTTCTGCAAGTGGTCATTTTACCTTTATTGATTTAATTCTTTTATTTCTTCCTTACTTCATCTTAGATCCCATCCTTGCCACCCTCGTTGCCCTTCGTGTGTCTCTTTCCATACACAAAGGGCAACTACATACTTTCAATGAGGCTGTCCTTTATTTTATGTTGAAACAACAAAGCACAAGACAAGTCCCCATGGCAGCATATAGCGTGTCCCCCTCCTCAGTAGCCGCTGACTTACAAACACAAAATGGCAGCAGCATCTGCCGCAGCGAGGGGGACTTCCTTCCATTTAAAGGAGCAGCATGTGGAAAATGCCACAAACTATTTACATTGTGAATATTATTTGCAAAATATTGTAATGGGCTTCTCTTCCCCCACAGTGGCAAAGCTGCTGGTGACTGTGGTTTGGAAGAGATGCTGGGGGAATAGCACTAAAACAAAGCATAACAGTGGCAGGTGGGGCAGCTCTTGGCAGGCACTCTCCTGTCAGGCCTTCACCTGGGCAGGAAACTGTTTTCTTGTCCTGTGAAATTGTTTGAGATTGTTTCATCCTAATGACGAACAGGAAAATTTTTTGCAAAGCTCCTCTGAATTTTTTTACATGAAAAACTAGAGAGACTCCCACCCCAGAATGGCCAATGGCCTGGAGAGGTTAGGGCAATCTTGTGAGGAACGCAGGTTTCAAGTCTCTTCATCTCCTGTTTCCCAGAGGAGTGTCCTAAACACTGGGTTACAGAGTCAGTCACTCTCTTGGGCCCAATGAATATTTAATTTATCATAGAATATCAGGGCTGGAAGGGACCTCAGGAGGTCATCTAATCCAACCCCCTGCTCAAAGCAGGACCAGTCCCCAATTAAATCATCCCAGCCAGGGCTTTGTCAAGCCTAATCTTAAAAACCTCTAAGGAAGAAGATTCCACCACCTCCCTAGGTAACGCATTCCAGTGCTTCACCACCCTCCTCGTGAAAACGTTTTTCCTTATATCCAACCTAAACCTCCCCCACTGCAACTTGAGACCATTACTCCTCGTTCGGTCATCTGCTACCACAGAAAACAGTCTAGATCCATCCTCTTTGGAACCCCTTTTCAGGTAGTTGAAAGCAGCTATCAAATCCCCCCTCATTCTTCTCTTCTGCAGACCAAATATTCCCAGTTCCCTCAGCCTCTTTTCATAAATCATGTGCTCCAGCCCCCTAATCATTTTTGTTGCCCTTCGCTGGTGTCTTTCCAATTTTTTCCACATCCTTCTTGTAGTGTGGGGCCCAAAACTGAACACAGTACTCCAGATGAGGCCTCACCAATGCCGAATAGAGGAGAATAACCATGTCCCTTGATCTGCTGGCTGTTAGGATATAGATATTCAGGCCTGTCTGTAAAGGCCTATACTCTCAGAATTTAGGTGTATTTTTATCACTTGGCTAGTTATAGAGGTATAAAAGAAAGAATTAAAATCACTGTCTGCCAGTGTAAGGTCCTTCTCTTACTGTGACAGTCTGAGGCTCTGTTCTAAGGCTAAGGCCTTTGGCTAAGCAACAGAGGCAGCCATAAGCTTGGAAGCGAACGGTCACATCCTCACATTCCAAACTAGTTACATTGAAATAAGGTGCTATTGGGCTGTTAGGAATATAATCCTGTCCTGATAACACCTATCGCCTTCAGAGAAAGGGAAGTGCCTAGAAAATGTAAAAGGAAACTTAGTTTGATAGCATTCTGTCTGGCAAGAACTCACTTATCAATAGCTGGGAAGTGAAATCCTCACTTCTGTATTGTTTTGTCATTATAGTTCCCACTTTGCTATTGTTTGTCTGTATAATCTCTGTCTGGTTCTGAGTTTGTTCCTGTCTACTGTATAATTAATTTTGCTGGGTGTAAACTGATTAAGGTGGTGGGATATAATTGGTTACATAATCATGTTACAATATGTTAGGATTGGTTAGTTAAATTTCAGGAAAATGATTGGTTAAGGTATAGCAATGCAGAACTCAAGTTTTACTATATAGTCTACAGTCAATCAGGAAGTGAGTGGGTGGGGGGGAATGGGAATCATGTTTTGATAAAGGGGGAAATGGGAACAGGGAATGGGGGTGGGGAAATCAGAATCATTTTTGGCTAAGGGCAGGAATGGGAACAGGGATACAGGTGTAAGACTCTGTGGTGTCAGAGCTGGGGAGGAGGACACTAAGGAAGGAAACGGGAATCATGCTTGCTGGAAGTTCATCCCAATAAACATCAAATTGTTTGCACCTTTGGACTTTGGGTATTGTTGCTCTCTGCTATTGCGAGAAGGACTAGAGAAGTAAGTGGATGAAGGAATAAGCCCCCTAACACTGGCAATGCTCCTACTTATACAGCCCAAAATGCTGTTAGCCTTCTTGGCAACAAGGGCACACTGTTGACTCATATCCAGCTTCTTGTCCACTGTAACCTCTAGGTTCTTTTCTGCAGAACTGCTGCCTAGCCACTCGGTCCCTAGTCTGTAGTGGTGCATGGGATTCTTCCATCCTAAATCAGGACTCTGCACTTGTCCTTGTTGAACCTCATTAGATTTCTTTTGGCCCAATCCTCTAATTTGTCTAGGTCCCTCTGTATCCTATCCCTACCTTCCAGCTTATCTACCACTCCTCCCAGTTTAGTGTCATCTGCAAATTTGCTGAGGGTGCAATCCACGCCATCCTCCAGATCATTAATGAAGCTATTGAACAAAACCGGCCCCAGGACCAACCCTTGGGGCTCTCCACTTGATACCGGCTGCCAACTAGACATGGATCCATTGATCACTACCCGTTGAGCCCGATGATCTAGCCAGCTTTCTATCCACCTTACAGTCCATTCATCCAGCCCATACTTCTTTAACTTGCTGCAAGAATACTGTGGGAGACCATGTCAAAAGCTTTGCTAAAGTCCACTGGAATAACACGTCCACTGCTTTATTACATTTATATATATAAATTTATATAAAGTGGAACAGCACTAACAAGAGAGACAGAGGCTCACCACAGAATAGCCCAGCTCCTAGTGGTTAGGACACTCACCTAAGATGGAGGAGACCTGGTTTCAAGTCCCTGCCCCAAATCAGATGGAACAGAGACTTAAGCCTAGGTATCCCACAACCCAGGTGAGTGTCCTGACCATTGGGGTGGGTGTCTCTCTCTCTGGTTTGACCAGAAATTCCTTCCTGGACTTGAGAAACCTTCACATAAGTTTAATCAAAGCCAACCCTTCCCCACCAAAATATTTTATTGTGATGAACTGGCATTTTCCAAAGAAAAAACTTTTGGTTGAAAAATTCCCACTCAGCTCTCGTTAGGACTCTGGCTAAATTAAAAGTTTGTTGTGTTTTAGACAATGGGATCTTGCCTCATTCAGTCAGATACCCCTGATGTTATAGTATTTTGCACAGCCCTATAAAACGTGAGAAACAAAAACCTGTATCTTGAGAGGCAAGGCCAACAAAGCCAGCATTATATTTAGAAATGTATGAGTCAATTTCACAGGTTCCAGTGTAGCAGCTTATGCTCAAATAAATTTGTTACTCTCTAAGGTGCCACAAGTCCTTCTGTTCTTTTTACAGGTTCCAGTGAAGATCAAAAGACACAGCTAAGAACAGCACGCTGCTTTTTTGCCGTGGAACAGCTGAAACAAAGGGAATTTGCCTTCCCCTAACAATGTCCCTTCCCAAGGTAATCTTTTATTCCACCATTACCTTTCATTCCCTTCCTTGGGTCTGTGCAGTAGAGAAAGGCTTTCCAGGCACCACACCAAAGCACAGAACCACACACGGAGATTAACTTGGGATACTTTTGTCCCAGCTTTAACGTTGCTTAAAACAAAAGTACAGTTAAAAACTCTACAGAAAATAGTGCTGCTATACGCTTCTAATGGAAGCCACTTTTTCCCCCCCATCTTCTGACGGAAAACATCTCCCTAAAAAGTATTCTTCGTCCTCCTTAGCATGACTAATTAAGCCATGGAACTACTCCTCCACAACAACACTGAACTCTGGCTTCGTAACCAGGCAGCAATCAGTGATCTGATTGTGCCGCATCTACCCCCTTGAAATGTATGTGCTAACCTCATTCCAGACATATTTCCCTGGGCTGTAATGGATTTACACCCTGGATGGATTTGACCCATAGTTCCCCAAGATCAGAGAGCAGTGGAGATTTTAACCACATCCCTGAACCACTGCCCTGCTAATGTCCATGTCCTTGAGCCTGCAAAAAGTCACGCATCTGTTTAACCATTTATAGGATCAGGCTGAGGCCGCAGCACATTTGAAGAACATAGTTAAAACAAAGGTTGATAGGACTGAACAATGTTTTAACAACCTCAGGGAGCTCCCAGGGTGGGTAAACTGCATTCCAGCTGGCTGCTGGGCAAAGGATGTCACTGCAGCATTGTAACAAGGATCCAAACCCATTAATGATATATAGTGCAGATGGCACCTCAAGAAAGGGTCAGACATGTCCGCACCAATAGAAAAGGTAAGATTTAAGCCACATAGCTGAATGGCTGCTTTGAAGAGTGATCACTAAACAGAATTCCCTTGCCCTTCACCCCAGTCTACGCTGTTTTGCAAATCAAGAAAATTACCCTCAAATCTCCTTTCAACTGGCTTGTTCTGTGCGTGGTTGGGTACTCTTATTGAATTTTTTAACAAAGAGAGGTAGACTCTTATTTGGAACTGGACTTGAACTTTTCAGGTGCAACTGATGTGCTGGTATGAAGACATATTTTAACAGCATAGTAAATGTTACTACCGACTGTGTGAATACATATGTATAACCCTTAGCAGCCATAAAAGGGTGCTACACATTGTAAAAGCACCTAGAAATATTTATAAAGCTTAACATGAGTTAACATTCTGAATAAGCATCTTTGATTATTGTGATACTGAACTAGAAAAATTAAGAACATTTTTTCCTCTTTATTTTTTTTGAACAGGGAATTTAATGTTATAATCAAAATGACTGTGCAATTTCTACTCTGTATAATGGCACATTTTATGTACTACTCATATACTGAAAAACTGTGTAATAAATACTATCCATTAGACACCAGAAGAAAAAAAACTAAAGCCAATGAAGTCTGCTATTTGCACCATAGTTATGAAAAATCAGGCCTTATACAATTAACAATTACAATTAAATAAAATATGTAGGAGGCAGGGTTTTGATTAAACTTGAAAAGTGATATAAAGTATCTGCATTCCAAATTATTGCTTGACACATTAAAATTCCTGTAAAGGACAGTAAGCAGCATACAAATGCTATACAAATGCTATACAAATGCTTATTCAAAGCAGGAATTCTAATCTAACAAATATATGTAAATAATTTGTTCAGTGATAAAACTTACAAATTATCATTATTTTTGCTTAAAGCAGGGAGACAATGAGACTACACTTCCCATAGGTAAGCATGGAGAAATTTGAAAGAAGTATTTCATTAGGGACTTTCAACTTCTGCAATTGCCAGTTTTTATTGAGGAACTGAGTATTGCCATTCAGCATTATACCCTTTGCTAAATCAAAATTTTATTCCTGTTTCAGAATTCAAACTTCATAAAACTTTGTACAAACGTTATCTCCAGTGCATCAGAATTTGGCACTGAAGCATAAACTGTACATATCAATTTCATTACTCCTGAGGAAATTCTGCACCAAAAAATAAAAATAAAAATGCAGACCACAATATTTTAGAATTCTGCAAAATTCTGCAAATTTTATTTGTCAATAAATAAATGTAGAGGTTCCAGCATGGCAGTGGGGAGCACAGGCCACTGGCTGCATGGAGGTCTGGGATCACCCTGCAATGACTTCCCGCATAGGCACCGACTTACACTCTGCCCGGGGGGTGCTCGACTCCCCTCCGCCTCTGGCCCCATCCCTGCACTGCCCTCACCCCACCCCTTCCCCAAAGTCCCCGCCCCACCCTGCCTTTTCCACCCCAGCCCCACCCCCTTCCTGCCCCCATTCTATCCCCCTCCCCCAAGTCCCCACCCTTGCCCTGCCTCTTCTCTGCCTCCTTCCCTAAGCGCACTGCATCCCCGCTCCTCCCCTCCCTCCTGGAAAGTCCTAAGTGCCACCAAACAGCTGTTAGGTGGTGGGGGGGCGGGAAGCACTGGGAGGGAGAGGGAGGATTGGGGATGCAGCTTATGGTGGGTGTGGAGCACCTGCTAATTTTTCCCTGTGGGTGCTCCAGCCCCAGAGCACCCATGGAGTCAACGCTTGTGACTCCCCTCACCTGGGACAGGGACTTGACAGTGAGGCTGCACCTGACCCTGACACAGTGCAAGGGCCGGGGCTGCCCCAGAAACACCCTGGAGCCCTGCCCCTCTGTGGCAGGCACACACAGCCCAGGAGGAACCAAGTATAGAGGGGCTTAGTGTAGTGGAATCTAAGTGTAGGGTGAGAGGGTTCAGTTACAAAATGGTCACTTTAGAACTACACCTCTCTGTATCTGTAAATGTAAAGGGCCAGTCCCATCCCCTCACCAACTTGTCCTGAGAAGAAGTTCTTATAAAATGGGCAGTATTGGAGTAGGTAGAGTTAGTAAGAACTAGCTACTTGCAAAGAAAGTTATGTCTGTGAATAGAGGCTATATGTTACATGTTGCTGCTCTGTCACGTTTTTTGTGTGGTGTATACAAAAGTGTTGCAAATTTTGTGAGCCATAATAAGATAAGCTTTCAAAGTAAAGTTCTTGCTGTTTTTCCTCTCACAGAAGTGGTAATCATCTTCAATAATACTCCCCCTCTTTCTCTTGGATATTGTGACCCCCAGAACAGTTTTTTTCAAAGTTTGGGTCGCGACCCAGTAATGGGACGTGGCATGTAAGGCACTGGTTTGCCCTGCTCAGCACCTAGGGACTCTAGCAGCTCTGGTCAGCATTGCCAACTGGTACTTTTAACGTCCCGTCGGCAGTGCTGCCCACCTAAGGCAGGCTAGTGCCTACCTGTTCTGACACCACACTGTGCCCTGGAAGCAGCCAGCAGAGGGTCCGGCTTCTAGATAGGGAGGCCACAGGGTTCCGTGCGCTGCCCCCACCCTGAGCACCGGCTCTGCACTCTCATTGGCCAGTTCCCGGCCAATGGGAGCTGCAGGGGAGGGGGTGCCTGTGGGCAAGAGCCAGGCGGAGCCACTTGCGTGCCTCCGCCTAGGAGCCGCACCTGCTGCTGGCCATTTCTGGGGCGCAGCGCAGTCCATGGTGCCAGGACAGGCAGGAAGCCTGCCTTTGCACCCCAGCTGCGCTGCTGACCGGGAGCTGCTGGAGGTAAGTCCGCACCACAACTCTGTACCCCAATCCCCTACCCCAGCCCTGAGCCTCTGCAAACCCAGAACTGCTTCCTGGACCCCAAACCCCTCATCCCCGACCCCACCCCACACCAGAGCCTGCACCCCCAGCTCAGAGCCCTAACCCCCTCCTGCACCTGAACCCCCTGCCCCGACCTGGAGCCCCCTCCCACACCCCTCATCATAGAATATCAGGATTGGAAGGGACCTCAGGAGATCATCTAGTCCAACCCCCTGCTCAAAGCAGGACCAATCCCCAGTTTTTGGCCCAGATCCCTAAATGGCCCCCTCAAGGATTGAACTCAGAATCCTGGGTTTAGCAGGCCAATGCACAAACCACTGAGCTATCCCTCCCCCCAACCCTCATTTCCTGCCCCACCCTGCAGCCCTCACCCCAACCCTCTGCTCCATCCCTAAGCCCCTCCCACACCCCAAATCTCAGAGCTTGGGTCCACAAACTCAGGCTTGCGCTACGGTGTGAAAAATAGCAGTGTAGATGTTCCCCCCTCAGGCTCTGAAACCACGTGTCAGAGCCAGAGCAGAAACATCTTCAGTGCTATTTTTAGCACTTTAGCTTGAGCCTGAGTCCATAGACCTGGGCTCTAAGACCCTTTGTCATGGATGATTTTTGCGTTGTACACAAACCCTAAGGAATGACTTACGTGTTTCTGGATCTCGGCACAGGTATAGAATGTCTTTCAGAGGCGTTGAGCACTCACAATTCCAATGGGAGTCACAGGTGCTGAGCTCTGGGTGAGATAGGTATTACTTACGCAAAAAATGAACATGGAATTTCAATAGGAATCTTGGTTGGTAAAGAATGCAGGATTTAGTGAAATAGTTGAGTTTAATTGGGACCAATGACTGTTCACCCCAAATGCGTTTGACTTTTTTCTTGTTTTAGCTCATTCCCACTTTTTTTTTTTACCCTTCCCATCCTTTCTCCAGCAAGGAGCATAGGTGTGCCTTGAATGCACTGTATATTTGCCTCCTCTGCCCTTCTGATAACAGATTCCATGACTCCCATTCCCTTGTTCTACCCTGAATTGCCTATTTACTCCTTAGATTGTTAGGCCCTTCTTAATACCGGCAAGGATGCAAAACTTAGATACTGGCTTTATCAATCTACTTATTAATTTTGAAATTGTCTATTAAGTGACAAAGTCCCTATTTTACTTTTCATTGAGAATGAGTCTGACTCCAGGGCATCAGTAAACGTTTCTCACATGTTGGAGTCATACAAAATAGGGAAGGTATACACCCCTAGCTGGAATGGAGCAAAATGAGCACGCACATCAGGGTGGTCCCATTAGGAACAGAGTGAAGGCACTCCTCCTAGAAAAATTCAGATCTGATAACCTGTTAAGAGGGGATGATGCAAAGATCATTTATTGTCTGAACCTTGGAGAGTAAAATGCTAAAAGAAATAGCCAAAGAGGAAGCTGGTTGTTATACTGGTAGGTATAGCATGTACTGACTCCTGCAGTTAAGGATTCTAAAGGATTATTTTCAAACACTTGTAATCCCTGCTTATAGGAAGGGGAAGATCACTGCTACACTGCTCTGATGAGCCAGGGAGAGGTCTCTCTGCTTCTAGGTAACCAGCACTTTCCCTTCCACAGATCTCTTCGACTTTTCTCCCTTCTCAGCTGGTGCAAGTGAGAGCTCCCCTACCTGTTTCAATCTGCTTCAAGCACCACTAATTGTCAAACTTTTACCTTCTAAGATGAAATTTAGCATACTTGTTGTCAGACTGGAAACAAAGATGTCTGGAAAGTGTGAGGAAAAAATGGTTCAGCCACACTGAAAAATAAAAATGAAATATATTTAGTATAAGAGATGCCACTAGAGCTGTCCACAGAATAAGGCAGGGTTCCTGCAGACAAAATAATATGTATTTACCTACTGTACAGTAGTGCATATGCATAAGAGCACAAAGTTACAGCACTCTCATGAAAGGTAAGATTTGAACAGGAGTCTCCCTTCTCCCCCTCCAGCAGAGGAACAGGGCCCTGAACCTAGATCTCCAACATCCTAGAGGAGTGCTCTTCCCAGTGGGCTAGCAGTTATATGGTGGGCACCATCACCACCACCACCTCTTCCAGGCCCATTTTGAATGGGACCTTGGCCTCTGAGAATGCCTACCAGATTTGGTCCCACGTGCAACATAGGTGTTTGCCTGCCTATCTTCCCTCAATTTGTGAGTTGCACTAGGATTAGAGAAGAGAAGGGTGTCTAGACACCGACAGTGGGCACATCCAGAGGCAGAAATTTAGGCAGGGGTGGCAAGTTTTATGGGCCCGTGGTGCCTGGGCACCAGGAATATTCCTGGTCCAAGGATGTTTGAGGCTGGGTCTCTTCCTCGGCCACACCTTTCAACCCCAGGCGATTTAAAATGGTCTGGGGCCCCCACCCACCACCGGCAGCGCAGCAGAGCTGAGTGGCTTCCTGCCTGCCTACTCCATGTGGCTGCTGGCCCCTGGCAGGGTGGGCCTGCGTCTACGTGTGCTGCTCCCATTCCAAGCGCCCCTGCTGCCAATAGGAAGCTGCGGGGGCAGTGCCTGGGGGTAGCAGCACATGGAGGCCCCCTGGCCTGCCTGGCTTAGGAGCCCCAGGTAAGCGCCGCACCCCTTCCCAGAGTCTGCACCTCCACCCCTTTCCCACACACCCCCTCCCACCTCCAAACTCCCTCCCAGAGCCTGAACCCTCTCCCCCTTCCCACACACACTCTCCTGCCCCAAAACTCCCTCCCAGAGCCTGCACCCCAGCCCTCCGCACGCCCTCCCTGAGCCTGCACCCAAACTCCACCCCAGAGCCTGAAACCCAGACCCTCTCTCCCACCCAAACTCCCTCCCACAGCCTGCACCCCTCCTGCTCTCCAATCCCATACCCCAGGCCAGGGCCTGCACTCCAGACCTCCTCCCCCAACCCAAACTCCCTCCCAGAGCCTTAGGCAGGTTGGGGGCAGAGTTTGAGGGGGTAGGTTCTGGGCACCACCAAAATTTCTACAAATCTGCTGCCCAGAACCTCTTGCCTTGAAAACTTAGTGAGTTTAGCCACCTATAGAGTTTGGCAGGAGCTGTGAGGACCAGAATAGAGATGAAAAGTGGGACTTTAGGCACCTAAAATGAAGATTTAGATGTCAAAGTACCTTTGTGGATCAGCTGTCACTAATTTAGCAGTGAGTATCACAGGAACTATATAAATTTCAGTCTGAAGAACCCAAATTGCTTGATGAATGACATTCTTTGTAAGAGCATTTGATGCTTAATTGCTGCTGAGATGGTCGCTTCTTTCTAAAACATCTCTCATGCAACTACCTATTTG
Source organism: Lepidochelys kempii (assembly GCF_965140285.1). Taxonomy (NCBI): domain Eukaryota; kingdom Metazoa; phylum Chordata; order Testudines; family Cheloniidae; genus Lepidochelys; species Lepidochelys kempii. Next base: position 185,537,577 of record NC_136380.1, read on the forward strand.
TATAAAGGAGAGTAGCATTGTAGGCAATAACCTTTGAAGAAATTAAGGGAAGTCCCATCTCCTTATTTCAGGAAGGGTGAAGGAGTATGAATTCTATTGGTTTTTGTGGGGATATTTATTAATATATGTGCAATAGGGAGATTTCTAAAAGAATGCTAAGGTTTGAGGTTGGTAAGAAAGCTTAATGGCTTATTGTAGTGTAAAGTACTAAACATGAGGGTGGCAGAATCCGGTCCTCTGCAAGTCAAAATAATTAAAAAACATACACACACCCTGCAAAGCTTCACTCCCCCTCTTATTCAGTTGTAACATTGTCAATCCACTTTCTATTTAATAATTGTAAAGGTAACTTACTCCATCTTATTCTCTTTCTTCCTGGCTTCATACCAAATTTTCTTTGTTAACATAGATAATGGAACTATTTTTCCTGCACGGTTTTCTGTCTGATCCCTCTTTCCTTCTCTGTCTGATGATGTCCTTTCTTTTTTTCCCCCCACTTTTCTCCCTCTTTCCCCTACCACCCACAGATATTCATCTGAGCACAGACTTTTCCCCCTTATTACATAAAGAGTTGCAAATCTATGAACTCTGATCCCTGACTCCCCCTCTCCAAGAAAGTCTCTTGACTAGGCTGGTCACCAGTGAGGAGCAAGTGACTGAAAAGCCCCACCAAGCTCATTCGCCTTGGGCAAAAGGAGTTTTCCCACCCTTCCTATATCTGCAATGGGGCATGTTAGCTCTTAATCTTTATGCTCCTGGTGAGAAGGGGGTGTGTGTGTGGGTGAATATTCATGGAATATAAATAGAAAATAGGTATAAGAAAATTTGCATTGATTTTCCTACTGCAAGACTTCCTTTTTAAACTTAGCACTTCCTCTGTGTAGCCCTACGTACGGAATGCTGACAGTGCAGCTTGCTGAATAATGCTTGAAGCAAATGTTCCATTCATCTCATTAAGCAAAATAATCAGTGGCTTTTCTAAATAGCTGGTTGAATTCTCATGTATTAGTCATAATTAGAGACCTAACAGTGTTTTAATTAAAAAAAATGCAAACAAGTGGTCTGATTTGGAGTAGTGCTGGGCACCTGCTACTCTCCATTACAGCTGGTCTATTACCACCTGTGCTGAATTGCTCTCATGAATTCATTAATTAATTCATTATGAGGAAGGCATGAGAGACTCAGTGAGGCTAAATTCTTCATTAACTTTACAGTTTGTCCAATTCTACTGAAGTTAATTTGGGGTGTTAGTGGAGAAATTGCTCCCCAGTATATAGATATGTACAATGATGCAGAAAACACAAAGGCAGGAACTGAAAGGATCACAAAATATATCAGCCCGGGTATTTCCAAACTGTGGACCTGATGCTGAGCATCTGCTAATCCCATTAACTGATTCAAGAAAATCTGTTTTCACCCACACAGCCATTCAGTTATGTTTCCTAGCTCTAGGGACCAAAATGTAGTATTCAACTTTCTTCCTATAGCTGCACCTGCTCCAAATCCCTCTATCATGCTGGCTTGGTATTCATTCCCACAGGAGTTGATGGGGAATGAGTTAATGTGCCTAGAACAGGGATATGTTTGCAGGAGGATGGAGATTTCCTATTAAACAAGATGGAGAGGAACTGGTGTTGCTCTCAGCAAGGGCAATCAAAAAGGGAGTGACATCCTTGATCCCTGAGGGCTCATATTGTCACAACAAAGGCTCAGTAGTAAAAAAGCTTCTACTCCCTATGGCACCAGCAGCTGAACAGTAAATATCACATACATTTCATCCTGTCCCTGCTGGGGCCCTCCTGTGGCGGTCTGGCTGACCCAGTTGATATAGTGTCTATTCTCACTCCTTGTTTCAGTAGCCCCACACTGCTGCTGTTTGGCATCTCTGAGTGGAATGAGCAGTGGCTGAGGCGAGAGGAGTAACCACCTGTCAGCTTCTTGCCTAGCCTCAGCTGAGCAGCAGGAATTGGCAGGAGCTTGCTAGCCCACCCAGCGGGAGCAACTAGTCCCTCTTTTATGCCAAAGCACCAGTATTAGCTCTCCCTTCTTAATGCCTAAGTAAGAAGATGGAATGGGATGAAAAAGTAGGAGCCCCACTGGACCAATCCCCATGTCCTGCGTGAAGGGGCATGCTATCAGCCAAGGCACTGGGAGGGGCAGAAGTGACTGAGGAGAACCCTAGACACCAGCTGTCCAAGTGTATGGAGGGGGGATGGCAAACAGCTGAAGCTTGTTAGTCTCCCTGGACCATACAAAAAGAAACGTATCCTAGGAGAAGGCTTTTGTAGCCGGAGTAGTAAAAACCTTCTCCTTCGGGGGGATATATACTACTAATGGATTATAACTTGGGGTTTTTTTTTCTTTCCCAAATAGGTTTTAAATTTGGAAAATAAACCTGCAAAGCCTGCATCCCTGGAGTATGCATATAAGCCTACTGGGCATTATGTTAGAGAAAAGACAGCGTCCAAAGGACTGTAGCTTGCAGACTAGCTGCAACCTCTATTCCACTTTGTTCTCCTTTGCTGTGGGGAGGAAAACAAGTTGCTAGGAGGCAAGTAAGTATGGGATGGGAAAGAGTAAAAGTTGCTACTAACCTTCCTTGGGGTGAGTTGGAATCTCTTTTCAGCCATAATGAGTTCCTCTAAAACATCTACCGCACCTGCTGGGAGTAGGGGGCAGAGAGGCTGTGTACTGCTATGCTCAGGAATAACTATTTAAAAGCCTAGTCATAAATTGGTGGCTAATATAGTTAATGAGAGGGGGATCCTCTTATTAATTGTAACCTCTATGGAGCAGAGACCATTACTTCAGTTGTGCTTGGCACTGTACTAAATTCTTATTACGGCTTTTAGCTGCTTCTGTAGTACAATCTACATATAAGATGAGACAATATGTGAGTAAAGCAAAAAGACAGAAGGAAAAACAAAGTAACAGTGAGGCAGTTATGACTGGTGTAATAAGCAGTGGTCAATACACACTGCTGTCAAGTAACTTGTAGGCATCGTTCTATGGGTGGAGGTACTCTAGGAAAAGATTTGAAGAAGGAACTGTAGAGATTCCTAGCTTGGACTCTGACTACCATTGCCTATCCTATACCTGTTTTGGGGGGATAACTAGAGAGTTTCTATCACCATCATTGTCAGTCAAGCACTTTTTACCAGCATCAAATTTCTTTGTTTAAAAAAGAACTCAAGGTGTGGCAAAAAAAAAATCATGCTAAATCAACATCTCCAGAGAGGCACATTCACAAGTAAAAAGAGTGTAATGGCTTCAATTTGAAGCCAAGAGGAGACCATAAAATTACCACAGTTTAATAATAAATGATTATTTCTGTTTAGCAGCAGGTGTGGACAGGGCAGCAGTGAGCCGCATAAAGTGCGCCATGTAAGGTCATTTGTGTTCATGTCAGAACTAAACCTCCACTCATTCGAGGAAGGGGTGGGGGTTACATTATTAGCATGGATAAAACTGTATTAGCTAATGGCAAAATCTGCAAGACAAAGATTGGATTCAATTTAAATCTGGAATTTAAAATGTGCAATAGTCCTTCGTGACCACCCAAGGAGGTGTCCTTTAACAACGGATTAAAAAACACTTTCCTGGAAACCTGGGAGAAACTACAAAGTGGATGTGGTTGTTAGTGCAGCTTTCTGTGTAGACAGGTGTTTCGTGTAAAACACTTTCTAAGTGAAATTCAACTTTCAGCACCTCTAGCTTTTAAAGCTTGCTTGCTTGCTTGCGATGACAGCTAGTGCTTGGTTTAGTTGGAACAATGGCTTGGTTTGTTTTTTTAAATGCAGGCTGTTATAAATACTTATGTGCCTCTGTGAACAACAATTTCAGGCTGAAGTGAAGGGAGAGAAGTATGTGATCTATTTAAATACTTTTAACATGTTCATCATCAGAACACTGGGTGAACCAGATGCTCCTTTATGCAAAGGGAGAGAAGTGAGAGAGGCAGCTGGCAGAGCAGCCTTCACCTTCTAGAGCAAACAGTGTGGAACCCACAGGGTGAATAGCACCATGCACTAGGTGAGCGCTATGGGGGTCTACCCAGTCCCACTCGCCATACTCAAGATGGGCTCTAATTTGGATGACACCACCCAGGGCCAACCTCCTGTGCACTAGCTGGTTTCCGGAGTCTCCTGCAGGAGGATCAGAGTACCCTCTGCCCAAACATGGGAGAGTACCTGACACTTGAGGCCACTCACCTACAGCTCTCAGTGGGGCATACCTTCTTTGGGGGCATGGAAGCAAGCTCAGCAGGGGCCTCCTCTTGAAAGGAGGGAAGGAGCTGGGCCGTGACTTATGTTTATCACACTTACTTTTTGAGACAAGCACCCAGCCCTCATTGGTGATAACAAAAGGAGGGCTAGCAGGGGAAGGCTTGGCAGGTAAGGATGGCAGGATGGGGGCGAAAGAGAACATGACCAGGGAGAGGGAAGGCCTTCCTCTAAGGGGGAGGAGGGGCTCTCCCTTGCCCATCATCACACATGCACCCCTCAAGGACCCTGCCAGATGGCTATCGAAGGCTGGGTCTGCCTGCTCAGCCAGGCAGGACAAGGATTCCTCCTGATGCCCAAGGGGAGTTGGCAGATGTCAGCTTTAGATGGAGGAGGGGAGCTGGATGGGAAAGGTTGCCAACAGTGGTGGTGCTGCTGCTGTCCTGAGGCCCAGGAAGGCCCAGTGCCCCCTCTTTGCTGGCCCAAGGGGGACTACCTTTGGACATGCCTCGGTGCTTGCCAGGGGAAGCAAAGAGCCTTCCCCGGCAAATAATGTAGAAGACCCCTAATGGGCACCATGAACGACCCCTCCAGGCCGCATCGCTACCATGTGCCATTGCTGGTAGCTGGAGGTATCCTCTCAGCATGAAGATCAGCTGAAGGAGGGCAGGGTCCTCACAGCCCTGTGGCAGTAAGGTGCTATGGGAGACCAGCTTTCCCATGGCAGAGAGAAGAAGCAGAAGAGCAGTGTTAGGAAGGAAGGGTGGGACAGAGGGGAAAACCACCCGTAGGCCCAGATCCTCCAGAGTCTTAAGGGGGGGACAAAGACACCTTCCACTGAGGTGCCTTTCTCCACATCCACCTGGGCAGCAACCTCCACTGCCAGGGGGAAGATGGCCTCCAAGATGTCTGGGCAGGCCATCTCCACAGCTGCGAGCCCCACTACTTGTGCCAATGCCGCTGCCCCACGTAGGTCTCAGCGTGGGGTAGGGCAGTCATGAAGGAAGAAGCAGTGGTGGGGGGAGGGGCTGTGGCAGATGGTATGGCAGGCCCAGCCATAGGCAGGTGGGTGAATGCCCCCGCAGCTGGAGGAGCTGTAACCCCACAGCTGGTGGAAGGAATGGAAAAGGAGGGGCGTAGCCAGGGCAGCTGTTGTGGAAGGGGGCTTCCAGGCAGGGCCCTATCCAGTCCCTTTTTGCCAGCTGAGGTGGCCGCACAAGTGGTGGCAGCTATGAAGTTCCCACTTGTACCTGCTATTGGTGTTATGAAGGCACTTGGGACCATGCGGGGGCCAAAACCTGAGGGGTACAGCAATGGTGATTGCCCCCCCTTAATTTGATCCTTCTTACACCCCCCCCCCCCGCCAATAAAAGCAGCAGCCTCAGCCCTGGCTGTGTCAGGGTGTGCTGGGGGGGGGAGCGGGGGGAGCTAAGGCTCTTCCCCCCTGCAGTGGGGGCAAACACAAGCAGAGACAGTCAAAATAATGGGGGAAGGAGAACCCAGGAGGGGAGGGGACCAACTCCTCTGGCTGGACAGGGAGTGGGGAACTCCACAAAGAAAAGGGGGCAGGGAAGATTAGCAGCGGAAGGAAGCAACGCATGGCAAAAGGAGAGGAACAAACTGAAGGGGGAAGAGCTGGGGACCGGCTCGGTGGAAGGGAAGTGTGTGTGTGTGTGGGGGGGGTGAGTGAATAATAAAGGGCGGGAAGGGGGAACGGCTCGGAAAGGGCGGGGTGGCCAGGTGGGGGAAAGGGCCCCCCTTAACCGGGGTGGGAGAGCCCGGGTGCTCGGCAGGCAGGGGGCTGCTGTCCCCGCTCCCGCTGGCTGTAAGGAGCGGTGGGCGGATGAAGAGCTCCAGGCCTCCCCCCCCGACAGCAGCCGATCAGAGCAGCAGCCTCCGCCTCCTTCCTGAGCAGCCGCCGCCGCTTGCAGACTCAGCCCCCGTCCAGACTCAGAGCCGCGGCGGCTGCACGTTGCTCCCCTTGCCATCCGAGGGGGCTCCGCAGCCTAGACGAGCGCCCCGCTCCGCTCCCGGGAGCTGGCGGGAAGCAGAGGAGGACGCGGGTGTCCCGCAGCACAGGTGAGAGCCGGTTTGCTTGGAAGTGCAGCCAGCCCTGGCGTGAGAGGGGCTCCTGGTCTGGCTGGGGGGCGGTGGAGCGCGGGCGCTGGGCCCCTGGCTCCTTCTGCGCCCACATGGGCTGGCTTGCATGCCCCTCGGTTATACCTGCAGACGTGCAAGCCCCTCGCCTCTGCAAACGGTCGGGTTCTTGTTTCTGCCTGCCTTCCGCTACTCATTGCGTGCCGGGAGATCAGTGCAGGAGCAGCGTGGAGGGCGAAGTGCATTTGTGCACCGTTACCTTCGTGTGCCATTTACAACAAGAAATCCATAATGTTTCTAACACCGTTTGAACCCCTCCCCCGTTTATCTAGTAGGAGAGCGAGGGTGAGTGAAGGAGAAGACTCTAATTGAAGAGATTTTCCTTCCCACTTCTTGGTATCGGAGTCTTGCTGGCGAGCCTTTAATCTCCACCAAACCCCCTTGCTCTGAATCTAAACGAAAAGTTGCTGCTGCTTGGGAAAGTGGTGGTCTCGAGCCTTCTCCGTCTATGCTGCTTATCTTGCGCTCTGTGTACTCGGAAGCAGGGCAGCCCGCTGTGCCTCCTGCAGGGACAATCCGTATTTCAGCTGTTGCATACAATAGCGGAGCCTGAGTGTGCTGCTGCCTCTCAGGGGCTATAAGAACTAGTTTAATACTGAGTTAATTCATCTCGCCCTTTCTCCCGTCTGTGTTCGGATTTCTGGCTAACTCCTCGTGAAATGCAAAGGAAAATAAACTGCATGGGGGAAATTAAAATTTAGTCGTCTGTGTCTCTAATTTCTCTATAGATTGATGCCTGTATATTCGGGGGGAAAATACTTACAAATATAGTATTTGAAACATAGGAACTATCTTAAATTATTAAAACTGTAGCTCTAGTTGGCTTTTCACTGTTTTCTTTGTTGTATACTTGTTCAAACTAAGTGAAGTGTAAAATTTAGCTTAATTTCATTTTGGTCACAGCTTGGTTTTAGTTATTTTCACGTTTTAATGTGCTCCTGCTCTAGCACAATAAACTAATGTTTAGATCCCAATCACAGCAGGAAAATGTGTGTTTAAAAATATTCTAATAAAAGCTTGTTTTTTAAAAAGATGTTTTGGAAACATTATATATAGTTCTTAAGTTTTTGTATAGCTTGTTTTAATGAGTTTAAATTTGGGTCAGATTTGATCTGGTAAGGAAGTTTTGTTTCCCCCCTACATTGTTTTTGTGTTTGCGTGATATACACATACCATAGATATTTGTGTATACAGTGCAGATGGATTTTTGTAGGTCTCAGTGTGTGTGATTTCATATAAAAAATTTCATCTGAAGTGCAAGTAAATTTTGAGTCTTCACAATGGTAAATCATAATCTTTCATCTTAATTCTGTTTGTGAATCCTCCACTGATTTACAAAATCATCCCAAACAAATCAAATTGTTTGCATTATCATAGTGTTAAGAAGCTTCAGTCATGGATCAGACTCCATTGTGTTAGGTGCTGTACAAACACAGAACAATGAGAGTCCCTGCCCAAAACAGCTTACAATGTAAATGGTATTCCTCCACACTATAAGAAGTTGGATTCCATTTAAAGTTCAGAATCATAATGAAATCTGCCTCCAACTTCATGTTCCTGTGGAGTTTCCTCTGAGAAAAGGAATTCAGGAATGCAGAAGTTAGGAACTATATGCAATGGCTGTTAGGTGCAAGTTTATAGTGGTCGAGGGCCTTACTGGATTGGGCATAACATGCCTTTCTATAGAGTATGAGTATCCTGTTTTGGGAGATGTTAAATATTCCTTGTATTCTTTCTCGGGTATATCCTTGTCTTGTTACACACTCTGATTTCTTAGAACTTTGAACTCTTCATAGTCTTATCCCAGTCATGCACTGGGAGTGGTAACCTGTTACAAAAAATTACTTTAAAGAACAAGACTATTAGTTTAAAAGCGCTGTATCTCTTCACTTGGGAGGAAAAGAACTACAAGAAAAGCTATTTTTGATCTTTGTAACCTGAATGGAGCCCAGGATCATTGGCAGCCTTGTTAAGAGTATGTTCTTGGGAGGTTTCCAACCCAATATCCAGACCATGGAGGATTGGAAACATGGACAGCCATCCTTATGCTTATATTGGAACCTATAGCTATTTAAACCAAGTAGGTTCAAATACAAGCATATCTTAAGAAGCTTTTGTTGATCACCCATCACTTGCCCCCTTATTGTTAAAAATAGAGAATAAGCAATGATGCAGCATGGAATAAGTAGTAGATGTTGAGCTGAATATCCAAATCTATTGACCCAGGTGGTAAATATCTGCCTTTGGGGACAGCAAGTCGTTTTGTTCTCCAAAACAAGAATCACCACATATGTCACTGTTACATGTCTATTGAGGGCTGAATTATGCGTCCCCCTGCATGGGTGTGTTAGAGAGGGAAGTGTAGGAAGTTGATTCTCCCTCCGTGGAGGTGTGGGGGAAATTGATGTTAACCTTGCTGTTGAAACTGACCCCATCCCATTCTGCATCAAGATCTATGCACTGTATGCAACATATGCAAGAGCTGTAACGCAAGAGGCCTACAGGCCTGTATCCTGTAAGACCTGGCTTAAGATAAAGCATTTACGTGTGCTAGGCTGTGGCACTTGACCCAGATAATGGACTAGGCCAATCTCTAACTAGAAAAGAACCAAAAGTCCCTAGCTGTCCATTATAGGCACCATCCACCCCGCAAAAGTCCATAGTCAAAACACTGCCACAGTAAACCGCAGATCTTGATAAGATCTTAATAATAACACGGTGCGTCAGCACTGTGCTAGTTATGAAACTGCCCTTCCATTCATTCCTTTATAAAGCTTTATTAATAATGCTTGAATTTGGCTTGAATTTGGACCTATAGAAGTCTAGTATTATAGGGGTAGGGCAGAGAGAGACCAAGGTGGCACCCGCATGTGACCATCTCTGTCTCCTTCTACCTGCATGCTTGTATTCAATAAAGGACCTCAGACTGTTTGGACCAAACCAATGGTGTGACTCATTTTCCACAACATAGGGACTGGGTGTAATCTAGCTCTCCCTTCTGAGGGCTGAAGGACTGAGGTGGGTAGCACTAGTGACTTGAGGTGGGTATTGCTGGATGGGCGAGGCTAGGGCTGTGACTCCTTCACTCGTGGGCAGTGGGTATCCTAGTACAGGAGAGGCTGTGCCTCCTCGAACAGCCTGGTGCGGCCCTGCCCACGCTCCACCCCCAGATCCCCTGCTGCCTGCTTCCAGTTCCCTTCCTGCTCTTCTGTGGCAGAGAGGCTAGGGCAGGCAGGCTGGGGTCAGTGCTTGTAAGGCCCAGGGCAGGAGGTGCTGGGACTGGAGCCAAGTCATGCTGCCCACCCGGTGCTCCAGGGTTGGGGGTGCTGGGACCACTCTGCCTGCCCGGTGCTCCGGGGCTGGGGGTGCATGGGGATCCGGCGGCCATGGGGTGTGTGTGTGTGTATGTGTGCAACCTTGGCTCTGGTGAGGGATCGGGGCTAGCCTCCCCCAATGGCTCATTCACCTGCTTTCACTGTTTTCCAGGAATAGAAAGGTGCACTTTTCCCAGTAATGCCCTCATGCCCCTTCCAGGCCTCTGGAGTTAAGTCTCCTCATGGGCGGGTGTGCTGCTTTGAGCTTTCTGTGCTGAGGAATCGCAGAGCTGCTCAGGATGCTGCTCCTGGCAGCTGAGAAGGCTGTGGGAGAACTCGAAGGGATTCACAGAACCATAGGCAGGCAGGCAGAGCGGGTTGTTTCAGGAGAGACTGCTGTGCCGAGCAGAGCCGGGGGCTGACCCTCCTGCTGCCTCAGGATAGGGTGGTCAGCCTGCTTTCTCCCCCAGACACCACTCTCCTCTCCTTCTCCCCTCCCCACCCCCTTCAGTTGAAAAAGTGGCTGACAATCTACTAGGATGCCCCTGGAATGATGGGATTGAGAAACCTGCATCATGTGATGCTGTACCTGCCCCATGAGGCATTGCAAACCCTTCCCAAAGCACCCTGTGGCCAGTGTTGATGCACTCTGCCAACACAAGGAGTTAGTGTGGATGTGCGACAGCGGTTTTAATTAAAATGCTTTAGTTAAAGCGGCATAACTTTTGTTGACAAAACTTTGTAATGTAGACAAGGCCAAGGTGGGTGAGGTAATATCTTTTATAGGACCAACTTCTCTTGGTGAGAGAGACAAGCTTTTGAGCTACACTGAGCTCTTCCTCAGGTCTCGGAAACTTAATCAGAGTGACACGGCTCAATACAAGCTGGAACAGATTGTTTAGCATAAGTAGTTAACACATGTTTCAAGGGCCATTTCACCTTGAACAGTCCCATTAACACCCCTCCAGTCATAAGGAGGAAAGGAAGAGGGCTAGGGAAGGAGCTCTGGGGTTTGTTAGTCAGTTACAGATTGTTGTAATAAACCATAGACAGTCCAGTATCTCTATTCATAGAAGATTAGGGTTGGATGAGACCTCAGAGGGTCATCTAGTCCAACCCCCTGCTCAAAGCGGGACCAACCCCCAACTAAATCATCCCAGCCAGGGTTTTGTCAAGCTGGGCCTTCAAAACCTCTCAGGATGGAGATTCCACCGCCTCCCTAGGTAACCCACTCCAGTGCTTCACCACCCTCCTAGTAAAAAAGTTTTTCCTAATATCCAACCTAGACCTCCTCCACCCCAACTTGAGACCATTGCTTATTTAGTCCCTGATTTTTAGTATCTAGCAAAGTTATGAATTTAAGCTCCCATGCTCCTCTTTTGGAATGACTGGAGGGGTGTTAATAGGCCACTTCAGCTTATGCTAAACAGTCTGCTCCACTGTGTATTTAGCTGTGACACTCTGATTAAGGGCTTGTCTTCCTGTACAGTGCTACAGCAAAGCAGCTGCAGCGCTTTAGTGAAGATACTAGTATGCAGACTGGAGACCTTCTCCTGTCAGTGGAGTTAGCTACCACCTCTCGGGGAGGTGGATTATGTCGACAGGAGAAGCTCTGCTGTTGACATAGCACTGTCTACGTGGCGGGGGAGGGGCATGCCATATGACACTTTTCAGCCAGTTATAATCAGCAGTTGTGTCCGTACCAATGGGTGTCATACTACTGTTTGTTTTGTGAAATTTAAAGTTAATTAAATAGAAAACTTCTTTGTAAATTTATTAACATCAGGGCTTAAATTCAGCTGGATCCATCTGGAGCAGAGCTCCGGTAAATATTTTCAAACCTTGGGAAGCTCCGGCAGCCCCATGCGAGGCTGAAGCCCCAAGCCCCAGCAGTGCTGGGAAATACTTTGAGAATTCAAGCACTGATTAACATGCCATTTTTAAAAATGGCAACATCTAAGGGTATGTCTACACTACGAAATTAGGTCGAATTTATAGAAGTCGGTTTTTTAGAAATCGGTTTTATATATTCGAGTGTGTGTGTCCCCACAGAAAATGCTCTAAGTGCATTAAGTGCATTAACTCGGCGGAGCGCTTCCACAGTACCGAGGCAAGCGTCGACTTCCGGAGCGTTGCACTGTGGGTAGCTATCCCACAGTTCCCGCAGTCTCCGCTGCCCATTGGAATTCTGGGTTGAGATCCCAATGCCTGATGGGGCTAAAACATTGTCGCGGGTGGTTCTGGGTACATATCGTCAGGCCCCCGTTCCCTCCCTCCCCCCGTGAAAGCAAGGGCAGACAATCATTTCGCGCCTTTTTTCCTGAGTTACCTGTGCAGACGCCATACTACGGCAAGCATGGAACCCGCTCAGGTAACCGTCACCCTATGTCTCCTGGGTGCTGGCAGACGCGGAACGGCATTGCTACACAGTAGCAGCAATCCCTTGCCTTGTGGCAGCAGACGGTACAGTACGACTGGTAGCCGTCATCGTCATGTCTGAGATGCTCCTGGTCGCCTCTGTGAGGTCGATCAGGAGAGCCAGGGCAGACATGGGCGCAGGGACTAAATTTGGAGTGACTTGAGCAGGTCATTCTCTTTAGTCCTGCAGTCAGTCCTATTGAACCGTCTTATGGTGAGCGGGCAGGCGATACGGACTGCTAGCAGTCGTACTGTACCATCTTCTGCCGAGCAGCCATGAGATGTGGATGGCATGCAGTCCTTCTGCACTGTCTGCTGCCAGCCAAAGATGTAAAAGATAGATGGAGTGGATCAAAACAAGAAATAGATCAGATTTGTTTTGTACTCATTTGCTTCCCCCCCTCCCCTGTCTAGGGGACTCATTCTTCTAGATCACACTGCAGTCACTTACAGAGAAGGTGCAGCGAGGTAAATCTAGCCATGTATCAATCAGAGGCCAGGCTAACCTTCTTGTTCCAATAAGGACAATAACTTAGGTGCACCATTTCTTATTGGAACCCTCCGTGAAGTCCTGCCTGAAATACTCCTTGATGTAAAGCCACCCCCTTTGTTGATTTTAGCTCCCTGAAGCCAACCCTGTAAGCGCCCCTCCCAGCGTCAGAGCAATGGCAAACAATCGGGCATCTGAGAGTGCTGTCCAGAGCAGTCACAATGGAGCACTCTGATGGGGCTAAAACATTGTCGCGGGTGGTTCTGGGTACGTGTCGTCAGGCCCCCGTTCCCTCCCTCCCTCCGTGAAAGCAAGGACAGACAATCATTTCGCGCCTTTTTTCCTGAGTTACCTGTGCAGACGCCATACCACGGCAAGCATGGAGCCAGCTCAGGTAACCGTCACCCTATGTCTCCTGGGTGCTGGCAGACGCGGTACTGCTTTGTTGCACAGTAGCAGCAATCCATTGCCTTCTGGCAGCAGACGGTGCAATACGATTGGTAGTCGTCCTCGTCGTGTCCGAGGTGCTCCTGGCCACGTCGGCTGGGAGCGCCTGGGCAGACATGGGCGCAGGGACTAAATTTGGAGTGACTTGACCAGGTCATTCTCTTTAGTCCTGCAGTCCTATTGAACCGTCTTATGGTGAGCGGGCAGGCGATACGGACTGCTAGCAGTCATACTGTACCATCTTCTGCCAGGCAGGCAAGAGATGAGGATTGCTAGCAGTCGTATTGTACCATCTTATGCCAGGCAGGCAAGAGATGAAGATGGCTAGCAGTCGTACTGTACCATCTTCTGCCGAGCAGCCATGAGATGTGGATGGCATGCAGTCCTTCTGCACCGTCTGCTGCCAGCCAAAGATGTAAAAGATAGATGGAGTGGATCAAAACAAGAAATAGACCAGATTTGTTTTGTACTCATTTGCTTCCCCCCTCCCCTGTCTAGGGGACTCATTCTTCTAGATCACACTGCAGTCACTTACAGAGAAGGTGCAGCGAGGTAAATCTAGCCGTGTATCAATCAGAGGCCAGGATAACCTTCTTGTTCCAATAAGGACAATAACTTAGGTGCACCATTTCTTATTGGAACCCTCCATGCAGTCCTGCCTGAAATACTCCTTGATGTACAGGCACACCCTTTGTTGATTTTAGCTCCCTGAAACCAACCCTGTAAGCCGTGTCGTCAGTCGCCCCTCCCTCCGTCAGAGCAACGGCAGACAATCGTTCCGCGCCTTTTTTCTGTGCGGACGCCATACCAAGGCAAGCATGGAGGCCGCTCAGCTCACTTTGGCAATTAGGAGCACATTAACCACCACACGCATTATCCAGCAGTATATGCAGCACCAGAACATGGCAACGCGATACCGGGCGAGGAGGCGACATCAGCGCGGTCCCGTGAGTGATCAGGACATGGACACAGATTTCTCTGAAAGCATGGGCCCTGCCAATGCATGCATCATGGTGCTAATGGGGCAGGTTCATGCTGTGGAACGCCGATTCTGGGCTCGGGAAACAAGCACAGACTGGTGGGACCGCATAGTGTTGCAGGTCTGGGACGATTCCCAGTGGCTGCGAAACTTTCGCATGCGTAGGGGCACTTTTATGGAACTTTGTGACTTGCTTTCCCCTGCCCTGAAGCGCATGAATACCAAGATGAGAGCAGCCCTCACAGTTGAGAAGCGAGTGGCGATAGCCCTGTGGAAGCTTGCAACGCCAGACAGCTACCGGTCAGTTGGGAATCAATTTGGAGTGGGCAAATCTACTGTTGGGGCTGCTGTGATGCAAGAAGCCCACGCAATCAAAGATCTGCTGATATCAAGGGTAGTGACCCTGGGAAATGTGCAGGTCATAGTGGATGGCTTTGCTGCAATGGGATTCCCTAACTGTGGTGGGGCTATAGACGGAACTCATATCCCTATCTTGGCACCGGAGCACCAAGCTGCCGAGTACATAAACCGCAAGGGGTACTTTTCGATAGTGCTGCAAGCTCTGGTGGATCACAAGGGATGTTTCACCAACATCAACGTGGGATGGCTGGGAAAGGTGCATGACGCTCGCATCTTCAGGAACTCTGGTCTGTTTCAAAAGCTGCAGGAAGGGACTTTATTCCCAGACCAGAAAATAACTGTTGGGGATGTTGAAATGCCTATATGTATCCTTGGGGACCCAGCCTACCCCTTAATGCCATGGCTCATGAAGCCGTACACAGGCAGCCTGGAGAGTAGTGAGGAGCTGTTCAACTACAGGCTGAGCAAGTGCAGAATGGTGGTAGAATGTGCATTTGGACGTTTAAAGGCGCGCTGGCGCAGTTTACTGACTCGCTTAGACCTCAGCGAAACCAATATTCCCACTGTTATTACTGCTTGCTGTGTGCTCCACAATATCTGTGAGAGTAAGGGGGAGACGTTTATGGCGGGGTGGGAGGTTGAGGCAAATAGCCTAGCTGCTGGTTACGCGCAGCCAGACACCAGGGCGGTTAGAAGAGCACAGGAGGGCGCGGTACGCATCAGAGAAGCTTTGAAAACCAGTTTCATGACTGGCCAGGCTACGGTGTGAAAGTTCTGTTTGTTTCTCCTTGATGAAACCCCCCGCCCCTTGGTTCACTCTACTTCCCTATAAGCTAACCACCCTCCCCTCCTCCCTTTAATCATTGCTTGCAGAGGCAATAAAGTCATTGCTGCTTCACAGTCATGCATTCGTTATTCATTCATCACACAAATAGGGAGATGACTACCAAGGTATCCCAGGAGGGGTGGTGGAGGAGGGAAGGAAAATGCCACACAGCACTTTAAGCACAGCACTTTAAAAGTTGACAACTTTAAAATTTATTGAATGACAGCCTTCTTTTTTTTGGGCAATCCTCTGTGGTGGAGTGGCTGGTTGGCCGGAGGCCCCCCCACCGCGTTCTTGGGCGTCTGGGTGTGGAGGCTATGGAACTTGGGGAGGAGGGTGGTTGGTTACAGAGGGGCAGCAGTGGCAGTCTGTGCTCCAGCTGCCTTTGCTGCAGCTCAACCATACACTGGAGCATACTGGTTTGGTCCTGCAGCAGCCTCAGCATTGAATCCTGCCTCCTCTCATCACGCTGCCGCCACATTTGAGCTTCAGCCCTCTCTTCAGCCCACCACTTACTCTCTTCAGCCCACCACTTACTCTCTTCAGCCCTCCACCTCTCCTCCTGGTCATTTTGTGCTTTCCTGCACTCTGACATTATTTGCCTCCACGCATTCGTCTGTGCTCTGTCAGTGTGGGAGGACAGCATGAGCTCGGAGAACATTTCATCACGAGTGCGTTTTTTTTTTCTTTCTAAGCTTCACTAGCCTCTGGGAAGGAGAAGATCCTGTGATCATTGAAACACATGCAGCTGGTGGAGAAAAAAAAAAGGGACAGCGGTATTTAAAAAGACACATTTTATAAAACAGTCGCTACACTCTTTCAGGGTAAACCTTGCTGTTAACATTACATACATAGCACGTGCTTTCGTTACAAGGTCGCATTTTGCCTCCTCCCACCGCGTGACTACCCCCTCAACCTTCCCCCCTCCCTGTGGCTAACAGCGGGGAACATTTCTGTTTAGCCACAGGCAAACAGCCCAGCAGGAATGGGCTCCTCTGAGTGTCCCCTGAAGAAAAGCACTCTATTTCAACCAGGTGACCATGAATTATATCTCACTCTCCTGAGGATAACACAGAGAGATAAAGAACGGATTTTGGTTGAATGCCAGCAAACATACACTGCAATGCTTTGTTCTACAGTTTCAGAGGAACAGCCGTGTTAGTCTGTATTCGCAAAAAGAAAAGGAGTACTTGTGGCACCTTAGAGACTAACCAATTTATTTGAGCATGAGCTTTCGTGAGCATGAAGTGAGCTGTAGCTCACGAAAGCTCATGCTCAAATAAATTGGTTAGTCTCTAAGGTGCCACAAGTACTCCTTTTCTTTTTGTTCTACAGTGATTCCCGAGTACGTGTTACTGGCCTGGAGTGGTAAAGTGTCCTACCATGAAGGACGAAATAAGGCTGCCCTCCCCAGAAACCTTTTGCAAAGGCTTTAGGACTACATCTAGGAGAACCGCAAATGCCAGGGCAAAGTAATCCTTTCACATGCTTGCTTTTAAACCATGTATAGCATTTTAAAAGGTACACTCACCAGAGGTCCCTTCTCCGCCTGCTGGGTCCAGGAGGCAGCCTTGGGTGGGTTCGGGGGGTACTGGCTCCAGGTCTAGGGTGAGAAACAGTTCCTGGCTGTCGGGAAAACCGGTTTCTCCGCTTGCTTGCTGTGAGCTATCTACAACCTCCTCCTCATCATCATTTTCTTCGTCCCCAAAACCTACTTCCGTACTGCCTCCATCTCCATTGAAGGAGTCAAACAACACGGCTGGGGAAGTGGTGGCTGAACCCCCTAAAATGGCATGCAGCTCATCATAGAAGCGGCTGTTCGCCTCTCTGGTTTTCTGGTAGGCTTGCCTCAGCTCCTTCAGTTTCACGCGGCACTGCTTCGGGTCCCTGTTATGGCCTCTGTCCTTCATGCCCTGGGAGATTTTGACAAAGGTTTTGGCATTTCGAAAACTGGAACGGAGTTCTGATAGCACGGATTCCTCTCCCCAAACAGCGATCAGATCCCGTACCTCCCGTTCGGTCCATGCTGGAGCTCTTTTGCGATTCTGGGACTCCATCATGGTCACCTGTGCTGATGAGCTCTGCATGGTCACCTGCAGCTTGCCACGCTGGCCAAACAGGAAATGAGATTCAAAAGTTCGCGGTTCTTTTCCTGTCTACCTGGCCAGTGCATCTGAGTTGAGAGTGCTGTCCAGAGCGGTCAGAATGGAGCACTCTGGGATAGCTCCCGGAGGCCAATACCATCTAATTGTGTCCACAGTACCCCAAATTCGAGCCGGCAACGTCGATTTAAGCGCTAATCCACTTGTCAGGGGTGGAGTAAGGAAATCGATTTTAAGAGCCCTTTAAGTCGAAATAAAGGGCTTCATTGTGTGGACGGGTGCAGGTTTAAATCGATTTAACGCTGCTAAATTAGACCTAAAGTCCTAGTGTAGACCAGGGCTAAGATTACTATAACTGAAAGAGTAGAAGCCTTTTTTTCAGTTTTGTTGTGTCCATTTTACAACACTTCTCTATAGCTGGTTTCACTATAGTCTATTTAACTGGTTCTTTATGAACCTTTCACCTAGCAACAGGGGAGAGATGAAAACAACATGGTGGCAAAACCAAAAAGAAACCTACTTTTATGGATGGGTGTTGTACCTGAAACTACTTTCAACGCTCTTTTTTTTTTTTCTTTTTAAAGGACTAGATCGCCAGTTGTTAGTTATCCCACAGGGCACCATCTAAACTGCCTGAAGTAACTTGTATTATTATCCACCCAAATGACTGACATTAGGTACCAGACTTAACCTTATAATAATGCAATTTTATTATTTGGTGGGTGGCATCTCATGGCTTCTTGTGCATTAGACTTATTTATTTTAAAATCTTTATTCTTGCCTGCAGGTTGTATGGGTAATTTACTCGGGCAAACAAAGGTTATGGAATGTCTAATTGAAGCTTCAGCAGTTATGGTAATTCTAGAAGAATGCTCATTTATGTCACAGTGGTGCTTAGCAGGAAGGATTCCTCAGCATTATCCTGCAACTACTCTATTAAAGAGAAATTGGTTATGAGCTATTCTACCTAAATATTACATTTCTCTGCCTCCTGGTTCTATTATTTTCAAGCTAATTATATGTATCAGACATAATATTGCTATTTATAATCTGCAAACACAATGTAGAAATAAAACAGTAGAAATTATTATGCAACAATAAAGCAGGGCTGCCCTTCAACTGGCATTTGGTAGGCTTAGTAAGATGGTTGAATAAGGCTGCTGCTCCTGATGTGCCGAGCACTCTTCATTTGTATTATAGTTATAATCCAAAATGAAGACATTCTACAAGTGTTTGCCCTTCAAAATATAAATTTAAGTGTTGCATACGTGAGTGCTGCAAACCTCTATTGGAGGGAATGGATGGCTATTTCTCTTTAATTCCCCTGTTCTTCGTCTCCTTGAAGAAATGCGCACGTGAGCCATGGACCTTCCAAGCTTCATAAGTCTGGCCCCAAAAGGTTGGAAGATAGAGTATCCTGCTCTGACACCTCTGAGTTTTCCATTGCCTATTGTATAGTTATGTCAGATCACCATTTGGGAGTATGGTGCAGTACCCAAGAGGTGATACAAGGCTTAGTTAGAAGTTGACAATGGATGATGTTGTTGTCTTTTACAGTTGTGCATCTGTGTGTCTGCACATATGTAGTCTTTCCACCAGCAGATGAAGTATGTGAGCCCACAGGAGGCTAAACAGCTTTTAATATCAAACGTGGCTTTTTCCTATTGCGAAATACCAGAAACTTGGCACTCAAAGGGGAGCTCCCCAAGGACTTCAAGGGCTTGTCCACGTGGCAAGTTAATGTGTTGTAACCAGGGGGTGTAAATCTACAGTGCACTAGGTAGCCAGGCACCAACAGGGCATGTGGATCCTGCTATCATGCACCAAAGGTTCCCTAGTGCTCTTTGATGTACTGCTGCTTCAGGTTAGTATGTTGTAGATTTACACCCTAGCTTGCCAAGCACTAAGTCTTCCTGTGGACAAACCCAAAGACACTGGCTTCACTTATGAATGAGAGAATTTTGGCACAACTCTCATTGCAATGCTGCCTTTTTGTAAAATACATCTGCACCACACCTTGTTGAATGTGTTTAAGCACTGTTTTTAATCATCAAAATGCAAGATGAATTTCAAAACTTGTGTTTGAAAGGCAAGCAGCCCAAGTTGCAGATATGACTTATCACAGTGAGAAATGGCTGCCTTGGCAAGCTCCTGGATAATTCCTCCAAAGATGATCTTTGAGTAGTCTGATGCAAATTCACCCCATGTGTAAGAACATGCAGTTCCATTATAATTAGTGGAGTTATGGCTGCTTACACTTAAGGATGGTCTAGATAATACTTAGTCTTGCCACGAGTGCAGGGGACTGGACTAGATGACCTCTTGAGGTCCCTTCCAGTTCTATGATTCTATGATAAATTTGTCCTTCTTTGATAATGGAAACTGGGCAATGATTCATAGATATTTAGGTCAGAAGGGACCATTATGATCATCTAGTCTGACTTCCTGCACAACGCAGGCCACAGAATTTCACCCACCACTCCTGCAAAAAACCTCACACCTATATCTGTGCTATTTGAAGTCCTCAAATCGTAGTTTAAAGACTTCAAGGAGCAGAGAATCCTCCAGCAAGTGACCCGTGCCCCATGCTACAGAGGAAGGCGAAAAACCTCCAGGGCCTCTTCCAATCTGCCCTGGAGGAAAATTCCTTCCCGACCCCAAATATGGCGATCAGCTAAACCCTGAGCATATGGGTAAGATTCATCAGCCAGATACTACAGAAAATTCTTTCCTGGGTAACTCAGATCCCACCCCATCTAATATCCCATCACAGGCCATTGGGCCTATTTACCATGAATATCAATATATAAGAAGCAGGAAACCTACAGGAGACTCAGTGGTTTTGCTGGCTCACCAGAGAGCAAGAAGGATATGGCAAAGGAGCTAAATGGTTAAGAAATTAGTCTTCACCACAGAGAATGTTGAGAAGATAGCTGTTCTCTTCAGGGAGCAAAGATGAGGCATTATCAGGGTTCAGGGGTCCAAAGAAGTAGTGCTGGAACAAACTGATAAATGAATGAGCAAAAAGTCACCAAAACTTCAGAATTCTTAAGTTTCTTCAGAACAACTAGGGATTAGGAGAGAGCAGGAAGGAAATCAAAGAAGGAAGGAGAGGAAAAAGACAAAGTCCTCCCTGCTGGTAATATTCTTCCTGTTAGCCACAGAATAGCCAGATTTGCCACAAGGATTTTTTTTCATTAGTTTTCCTAATATAGGGAAACTGCTGTTGGTACTGCAATAACAAAACTGGACACAGGGGAGAAGAGAGAAAAGACTGTGTTTTTAGTGGTTAAATATTTCCAGTCTGCAAAGCACTTCTGAGAGAGCAAACCAACCCCCCCACCCCCCCACCACCATCACCACCTTCTCCTCTCCCCATCCCCCAAACTTGATTTGGGATGAAATAAAAATGTAATCAAATTTAGCCTCTTCTTCCCCCTCCTCTGCCAATCCCATTTAACTGTGAATCCACTCCAACAGCAGTGCCTCTGCGTCCTTAAAATTACCCCCAGAGGGAACTAACTATTGGAATCTGTGGGATGCTGTGAAGCCTCTAAAGTCTATTCTCTCTCTTTTTCCTGCATTAACCTCAATTAAGAAAGATCAGCATTTGCCAACAGTTGTGGCACAACATTTAAAATGTTTGGCTTGGCCCTTTATTGCTCCTTTTCTTGAGGGGGGAGAAATATTACGTCTTTACTTCCCTGTTCTTCAGAAGAACTGTGGTGGGTTAGTGACCTCACAATAAGCTGAAACCTGACTGTAGGTGACCTTGCCCCTAACTGAGCAGGGAAATAAGTCAGAACTTTTTTCTCCACTGAAGAAACAACAAGGAGTCCTTGTGACACCTTAGAGATTAACAAATTTATTTGGGCTTAAGTTTTTGTGGGCTATAACTCACTTCATCAGATGCATGGAGTGGAAAATATAGTAAGCAGGTATAAATATACAGCACATGAAAAGATGGGAGTTGCCCGTTCCCACATCCACCGTAACTGAATTGCCCTTGTTAGCACTGACCCCCCAATTAGTAAGGCAACTCCCATCTTTTCATGTGCTGTGTATTTATCCTGCTTACTGTATTTTCCATTCCGTGCATCTGATAAGGTAGGTTATAGCCCGTGAAAGCTTATGCCCAAATAAATTTGTTAGTCTCTAAGGTGCCACAAGGACTCCTCGATGTTTTTACTGATACAGACTAACATGGCTACCTCTCTGAAACCTTTCTCCTCCAAAATGTTTTAAGTTTTTGATGGAAAAATCAAAAACTGAAATATTTCAATTATGAATTGCTGCTACACTGCCTCATGGGAGCTGTAGCTCAGGTGAGATAGAGAGGCCCATTCTCCATAGCGTGGGGTTCCTGCTCAGACTGCATCTCCCATGTTGCACCACTGTCTCCCCATTGGTGAAAAGAAAAGGTATATCATGGCTGCATTGCATCATGGGAGGTGAAGTCACAAAAGCTAGTTGAAAATCTAATTTTCTGTTGAAGAATAGTTTTACATTGAATTTTCAACCAGCCCTACAGGAGGGGTTTCTAAGTTATAGATCCTGCTCCTGTTGGATTGGACCCTTAGACTACATAGGAGTCAAATTCCCCTTCTTGCTCAGTTGGGGGCTGTGAGAACTACAGCTCAAGTTTGTCTGCTTTACAACTACATAATGATTTAGGGAATATACCTAAACCTAGCTGTGGTTGGAATTAAATGTGTGCCTAAGGGATTTATGGTGATAAGAGAATTTGGATGGGTAAGGCAGGTGAATTGAAGCTGCTGTGGATGTATGTGTTTATCTGATTTCCTGGAGTCTTAATGATTGCATTGATAGAGAATGCACTTGAGCTACCTTGACTCTAAAGCAGGGGTTGGCAACCTGTGGCACGCGAGCCGATTTTTACTGGAACGCTGCTGCCAACCAGGGTCCTGGGCGCCGCCGCTGGTCTGGGGTTCTGTCCGCTGGTGTAGTGTATTACATTTCTCCTCGTAGGAATGTGCCACTTGCGGAGCACCAGGACTGGCAGCCGTAAGTGGAAAAGGAGGACTTGTGGCACCTTAGAGACTAACCAGTTTATTTGAGCATAAGCTTTCGTGAGCTACAGCTCACATAAAATGCATCCGATGAAGTGAGCTGTAGCTCACGAAAGCTTAAGCTCAAATAAATTGGTTAGTCTCTAAGGTGCCACAAGTACTCCTTTTCTTTTTGCAAATACAGACTAACACGGCTGCTACTCTGAAACCAGCCATAAGTAGCACACCATAAGTAGCACATTCCTACGGTGAGAAATGTAATACGCTACACCAGGGTAGGGAAGGCTGTGCATCCCCAAACAGCCGGCCCACTTCCACCCCTGTTCCCTGTCCCCTTACCATGCCTCTGGGAGCATCAGGACTGGCAGCCATAAGTAGTAAACTGTAAGTAGCACATTCCTATGGGGAGCAATTTAATACACTACACCCAGCCCCACTTAGCTCACTGATGGTCTGGAGTTCTCAAAATATGTTCTCTCACCCCTTATTAAAAATTACACTGCAATTAGCTTGAAAACTTTGTTTATATATTACAGTAATCGTTAAATGTATAACGTTAATAAATACATAGGTTTGATGAAATAAAGTAGTTGTACTTATGTGCCTGTCCTTAATTTGTGTTTTTGATGATTTACCTTCTAAAAAAATCTCGCATGTCTCGCACCCCCGAAAGGGCATCTTGCACCCCCAGAGGATGCGTGCACCCCGGGTTAAGAACCACTGCACTAAACTGATAAGATCTGCATTTTAATTTAATTTTAAGTGAAGCTTCTTAAACATTTTTAAAACCTTGTTTACTTTACATACAACAATAGTTTAGTTACATAATATAGACTTAGAGAGAGAGAGACCTTCTAAAACAGTTAAAATGTATTACTGGCACGCAACCTTTAAATTAGAGTGAATAAATGAAGACTCGGCACACCACTTCTGAAAGGTTGCCGACCCCTGCTCTAAAGCCTTCTGTGTGGGCTTAAGTGAGGGTTGTATCACTTATATTTAAGCAGTGTTGAAGGCCAGTATACACCATCCCTATAGTAAGTATGCTGTATTATATAACAAATGGAAAATTTTCTTGCTAAAGGAATAGAGGCTGTGTTATAACTGTATACTTTAAACTCCAGATGCACAGGTTCTGGTTCATGTTGTACTTGTCTTTTCTGTTGAAAAGATGTGGGGAATCCTGTTCATGTAAAGGAAAAATTGCCAAGTTTTGGTCTTTACACTAAATGAATTATTACCGTATGCAAGCCCTATGATAGCACTGAATATAGGGATGTACTCCCTTGAAACTTTTTGAGTTTGTTTATACTAAATTAAATATTCTCTATGTAAGTTTGGCTGGTTGCTAGCTTTTAATATGAAACAAATGATGTGGCATTTACTAAGCAATCTTGTAACTCGTTTGTAGTCCATTATTTTGACAAGCATCTGACATTGTGTTTGACCCTAAAACTTCAGAGTGGCTGGGTTCTTTTGTTGACCAACTGTTAGCTGGTGTTGGAAAGGTGCCAGGAGATGCTGAGTGTTGCTAACTTACCCTGGTAGGTGTGGCTCAGTAAGACTCTGAAAAGAAGAGAAGTGATGTTGAATCTGAGGATATAGAATCTAGAACAGAGAACTGTCCCTAGAGAAACCTTAGCAACAGTTTAGGGAGACTTTAGGCTGAAATTTATTGGTAACTCAAATGTCATAAAGCCAAACCCCAGGAAGTGGATACGTTTGGATTAAATGCAGGATGGGAATCTGCGCTCTAATTGATGACCACGTTATTTCTCTTCAGCTGATGTGACAAATCATAAAATCATAGGACTGGAAGGGACCTCGAGAGGTAATCTAGTCCAGTGGTTCTCAACCAGGGATCTGGGGCCTTCAGTAGGGCTGCGAGCAGGTTTCAGGCGGGCCAGCAAGCAGGGCCAACATTAGACTCTCTGGGTAGTAAGCTGAAGCCCCACTGCATGGGGCTGAAGTCCAGGGCCCTGAGCCCTACCACCTGGGGCTGAAGTTGAAGCCTGAGCATCTTAGCTTCACAGGGCCCCCTGTGGCATGGGGTTTGCCTGACTTGCTACCCCTAATGCTAGCTCTGGCTTCTATATGCAGAAAACCAGTTTTATTTTGGCACAGGCGGGCCATGGAGTTTTTATGGCATGTTGTGGGGTGGAAGGGAGCCCTCAGAAGGAAAAAAGGTTGAGAACCCTGGATCTTCTTAACCCTTTAGAGGTGAAAGGGTTTTTCCTCTGGCCAGGAAGGATTTAAAGGTGGTTAGCCTTCCCTTTATATTTATGACCATCCCCCCCTCCCCAAATCACAGATAGGGTGAAACGCTGGCTGTGATTTCTTCCTGGAGCTCTAGGAGAAAACAGAGTTAATAAGACACATGCACCTCTAAATATACTACCAAGTATATAAAGACTAACAATATTTTCCACATCTCAAGGACCAGTTGATTCTGGGAAACTTTCACGGGAGAGTGCATCAGCCACTTTGTTAGAAGCTCCTGAGATGTGTTGTATGTCGAAATCAAAATCTTGGAGAGCTAAACTCCACCAAATTAGTTTTTCATTATTTCTGGTGGCGGTATGAAGCCACTGTAGCACAGCATGATTGGTTTGCAGGTGGAAACGCCGTCCCCAAACATATGGGCGTAGCTTTTCCAGAGCGTAGACAATGGCGTAATGTTCTTTTTCACTGACTGACCAGTTGTTTTCCCTCAGACAGCTTCTTGCTGAGAAACACTACAGGGTGGAGTTTAGAGGGAGGGGGGGAATGCTATGAGATAATTAACAGCTCCCAGGCGCTCCTGGACCGTGAATGGCCCTTCCCACGACGCTTCCATTTTATGGGCCTGGAGCGCCTTTATGACCATGACCTGGTCCCCTACTTTGAAGGAATGCTCTCTGGCATGTTTATCATACCAGGCTTTTTCCTCTTTTTGAGCATTCTATACGTTTTCTTTAGCAAGGGCTAAAGAGGTTCGGAGGGTGTTTTGTAGGTTGGTTACAAAGTCCAGAATGTTAGTTCCTGGGGAAGGAACTAACCCCTCCCCTTGCTGCTTCACCAACTGTAATGGCCCCTTAACCTCACGGCCATATACAAGTTCAAATGGGGAAAACCCTAAACTGGGATGTGGTACAGCTCTGTAGGCAAAGAGCAACTGCTGCAACACTAGGTCCCAATCACTGGAGTACTCATTTACGTATCATGGCCCCCAAAGTTCCATTAAACTTCTCCACCATGCCATTTGTTTGATGGTGGTAAGAAGTGGCAACCAAGTGGTTTACCCCATGAGCTTCCCAAAGGTTTTCCATAGTTCCTGCCAGGAAATTAGTCCCTGCATCTGTGAGGATGTTGGAGGGCCAACCTACCCTGGCAAAAATGTCTGCTAGTGCCTGGCACACACTTTAAGCAACACCAGGGCTAAGAGCTACTGCTTCCGGCCATCAGGTGGCAAAATCCATGAAAGTCAGTATGTACTGCTTTCCTCTGGGTGTTTGTTTTTTTTTTTGGTAAAGGACCCGGAATATCCACAGCTACTCGCTAAAATGGAACTTCATGATGGGGAGTGGCTGGAGAGGGGCTTTGACCTGGTCTTGGGGGTGTTCCCACTCTTTAACATACCTCACAAGACCGGACATAGGTAGAAACATCCTTGCCTATTCCCTCCCAGTGGAACGACCTCCCCAAATGGTCTTTGGTCCTGTTCACCCCAGCATGGCCACTAGGATGATCGTGGGCTAAGATCAACAACTTTACCCGGTACTTAGTTGGAACTACCAACTGTCTCTGAGGATGCCAGTCTTCCTGGTGTCCACGAGAAAGAGTTTCCTTGTATAAAAGTCTTCTTTCTACAACAAACCTGGATCGATTAGAAGAGCTGAGAGGCAGTGGGTTGCTCTGTGCTGCCATCCAAGCTCTCTGGAGGAGTTAATCTGCTTTCTGTTTGGTCTGGAACTGTTCCCTTGATGCTGGAGACATCAGTTCCTCATTGGATTGTGTACCTAGGCTTGGTCCCTCTGGAAGTGATGTAGGGGATGGGGCTGTTTCTGTGGACTGTGAACCGCTCTCTGCTGGTGCACTATGTTGGGTTTCAGGCTCTGGTTGAGCCTGTTGTGTAGGGTTATCGGCTACTGCTGGTTCAGGTTCACTGAATCTGGTTGTTCTGCCAGTTCTGGTTCTGGGACTGGCTCTGTCTGGGTCTCTGGGACTTGATCCACCACTGCTGTTGCAGACATTGGCCTGGGGTCCGGGTCCATCACCTCTGATCGGGTCCTGGTAGAAGTTTCCGGAACAGAGCTAGGCGTGACGGCTTGCTTAGCCTGGCTGCGGGTGACCATTCCCACCCTCTTGGCTAGCTTCACATGATTGGCCAAGTCTTCCCCCAACAGCACGTGGATGGGATAATCCTCATATACTGCAAAAGTCCACATCCTGACCAGCCCTTGTACTGGACAGGCAACTTGGCTGTAGGCAAATTGAAAGAGTTGGACTTGAAGGGTTGAATTGTCACTCGGATCTCTGGGTCTATTAAATTGGGGTCCACTAAGGAAGCATGGATAGCCGACGCTTGTGCTCTGGTGTCCCTCCACGCGGTGACCTTCTTCCTGTCCACATTCGCAGTTTCCCTCTGCTCCGAGGGTATCTGGGAGGTATCTGGGTCTGAGGACCTCTGGTGTGATGCCGGTACAATGAACTGTAATCTGTTGGGATTCTTGGGGCAGTTGGCCTTTACATGCCCTGGCTCATTACATTTAAAACATCGTCCAGCTGACGGGTCACTGGAGCGAGGTGGGTTGCTGGAGAATGGTGTGGCAGGATAAGGTGTCTGGAGTATTCCTTGGTGTGTAGTTGGGGCCTTGGGCTGCCCCCGGTAGTAGGGTGTGGTCTGAGGGTGTCCTTTCTGGTATCCACTCCAACTGCGACCAGGGTTGTTCCTCTCTCCTCCCTCCACCCGTTTTGTTCCGGCTTGCCCCGCCTCTCTGGTGGTCTGGGACTGCTCGTATCGATCAGCATAAGAAGCAAGACTTTCTGCTGAGTCCATTTCCTTATCCCATAAACACTGTTTTTTTTCCTCCTTGGACATATTCAGGAATTGCTCCTGAGCTATCAAATCACACATTCCATCAAAGCTAGTGACACCCCTTCCTTGGACCCATTTATCTAACAGATCCTTCATCTGGTTTAGATAAGCCACATTACTTAGCCCAGGCCCTCTCTTAAGGGTTCGAAATTTTACTCTGTACGTTTCAGATGTAATTTGAAATTGTTTTAAAACCAAATCCTTGAACTTATTATAGTCAGAAGCCTCATCAATAGGCATCTTATTGAATATGTCCAGAGCTCTTCCAGTCAATTTTGCGACCAATGTGGTCATCTTGTGAGCTTCAGGAATTTTATGGAGAGTGCATAGTCTCTCAGGTGAGAAAATATTCAGAAATATCACTAGATTCATCATACTGTGGACATAGTCACTCCCATTTGTGGATTGTTGGGGAAGGATGGTTAGGGTTATCCAGTAGATTCCGTTAAGCCCTTACCTTCTCCAACTCTAGTTCATGTTTCCTCTCTCTTTCCCTCTCCTCCATTTCTTTTTTCCTTGCCTCCATAGCTCTCCTGTGAGCAGCCTCTTGGTGTTCTTCTGCCGCTATAGCTCTCTTGTGGGCAGCCTCTTGGTTTTTTTCTGCCTCTTTCGCGGTCTCCATAGCTCTCCTGTGGGCAGCCTCTTTGGCTGTTTTTGCCTTGGGCTACGTCATGTTTGCCCCTCTGTTTTTAACTAACTTTACACCCGAGAGTTAGAAATCAAACAAACAAACAAAAACTTGGCTTGTCAAAAAAAAAAAAAAAAAGGTTGTGCTGTAACCGGATACCTATGTTCTCTGATAGTGATTGTCAGGTTTTTTGTTTTTTTTTTTTTAAGGATTTTTCTGTAGGCGAACACCTTTGTCTCCGGGCAAATAGACAGAAAACCCCTCGAGTTGTTCTTAGGTTAAAAAAACAAAGAAACAAACTTCTTCAGGTCTGTGAATTTCCCTGCAGGAGGTTAACTACCTTGCCTTTAGGTAGAGAAAACTCCAGCTCACAAAAGACAATTCCCTTTTGTCTCTGCTCTGGCTCCCAAGCAGAGGAAAAAAAACCCTGTAATTGCTTTCAGCTTAAAACCTGCTTTCCAGCAGCCCAAAGGAAAAAAAATTCCCTTTTTAAAATCTGTGCTTCTGGTTGAAAAAATCTCAAATTGATCTCAAAATGATTTCAAGTTAATCCCACCGCTCTGCCACCATGTCAAGGTTCCTTCCTCACTCTGAACTCTAGGGTACAGATGTGGGGACCTGCATGAAAACCCCCCTAAGCTTATTTTTACCACCTTAGGTTAAAACTTCCCCAAGGTACAAACTATTTTACCTTTTGTCCCTGGACTTTATTGCTGCCACCACCAAGCATCTAACAAATATAAGCGGAAAAGAGCCCACTTGGAAACGTCTTTCTCCCCAAAATCCTCCCAAGCCCTACACCTCCTTTCCTGGGGAAAGCTTGATAAAAATCCTCACCAATTTGCACAGGTGAACATAGACCCAAACCCTTGGATCTTAAGAACAATGAAAAATCAATCAGGATCTTAAAAGAAGAATTTTAATTAAAGTAAAAGAATCACCTCTGTAAAATCAGGATGGTAAATACCTTACAGGGTAATCAGATTCCAAACATAGAGAATCCCTCTAGGCTAAATCTTAAGTTACAAAAAGACACAAAAACAGGAATATACATTCCATTCAGCACAACTCATTTTATCAGCCATTTAAACAAAACAGAATCTAATGCATATCTAACTAGATTGCTTACTAACTCTTTACAGGAGTTCTGACCTGCATTCCTGCTCTGGTCCCGGCAAAAGCAACACACAGACAGAGAACCCTTTGTTCCCCCTTCCCCCCCCCCCCCCCCCCCCCGCCTCCATCTTTGAAAGTATCTTGTCTCCTCATTGGTCATTTTGGTCAGGTGCGAGCGAGGTTATCTTTAGCTTCTTAACCCTTTACAGGTGAAAGGGTTTTTCCTCTGGCCAGGAGGGATTTAAAGGTGGTTAGCCTTCCCTTCATATTTATGACAGGGGTGCAGGAGCAGGGGGACACCCTGACATTAGCCCTCCTCTTCCTCCCCCGCTCCCCGCACCTCACACAACAAGCAGGAGGCTTTGGAGACCAGCTCCAAGGCAGAGGGCAAGAGCAGCACAGGGCAGTGGGGGGGGAGGGACAGCTCAACATCACATGATACAGGCTTTTCAATCCCATCATTCCGTGGTCATCCTGCTAGATTGCAAGATGCTTTTCAACTGAAGTGGGGGGAAGGTGGGGAAGTGTCTGTCCCTCTGCTCTCTTCCTCCCCTCCCCCATGCTCTCTGTCACACAGTGTGTGTTGTGGGAGAGTGGGTGTGTTGGCCTGCTGTCTCATAAGTTCAGTCCTGAGGTGGGATAGGGGGCAACAACCCCTCAACATCAGCCCCCGCCTCCCTCCCTGGCTCTGCACAGCAGTCTTTCACACATACCTCCATGCCTGCCTGCCTGCCTTGTGTTGGTAGAGTGGGAGAGAGCGGAATTATTCCAGGTTAATGATTTGCTCTTTGTTTCCTAAAGCAGAGCAGCATGCTCAGTTGTCAGAAGCGTTTTGAAAGGGGAAGGGTGCATGCCTGCAGGGCTACTGAGCTCAAAACAATGAGTAGAGCGGTCAGGGCAGGCATTGTGGGACACCTTCTGGAAGCCAATTACAGTGATAAAATCAATCACTGTGTTTACACTGGCACTATGGCGATAAAACTTCTGTGTAAAAAAGCCTTATGACTCTCTCGTCAAGGGGGTTTCATTACAACACTGCAACTGAAAAAATTTTGTTGCAAAAAGTGGCTTTGCAGTGTGTACACCTCCAATGTTTTGTCATCAAAAAATACCTTTTGGTGAAAAAAGTTGGCAGTGTAGACAAGCCCTTACTTAAAAATATACCACATCTACTGCTTCTCCCCCTAGCCACAAGGCTTGTTACCCTGTCAAAGAAAGCTATTAAGTTGGTTTGACAAGATTTGTTCTTGACAAATCCATGCTGATTGTTACTTATCACCGTATTATCTTCTTGGTGTTTGCAAATTGATTGCTTTATTATTTGCGCCATTATCTTTCCATGTATTGAAGTTAAACTGCCTGGTGTGTAATTCCCCAGATTATCTTTATTTCTTTATTTAGAGATTGGCACTAGATTTGCCCTTTTCCTGTCCTCTGGAATCTCTCCCATTTTCCATGAGTTTTCTAAGATAATTGCTAATGGCTCCGATATCTCCTCAGTCAGCTCCTTGAGTATTCTAGGATATATTTCAGCAGGTCCTGGTGACTTGAAGACATTTAGCTTGTCTGAGTAATTTTTATCTCGTTCTTTCCCTATTTTAGCCTCTGATCTTACCTCATTTTCACTGGTATTCACTGTGTGAGACGTCTAATCGCTACTAACCTTTTTGCTTAAAACTGAAACAAAGAATTATTTAGCACTTCTGCCATTTCCACATTTTTTGTTTTTCCTCCCCTCATTGAGTAACAGGCCTATCCCGTCCTTGATCTTCCTCTCGCTTCTAATGTATCTGTAGAATGTTTTCTTGTTACTCTTTATGTCTCTAGCTAGTTTAATCTCATTTTGTGCCTTGGCCTTTCTAATTTTGTCCCTACATACTTGTGTTATGCTGTGTTTATATTCATCCTTTGTCACATTCCATTTTTTGTAGGACTCTTTTTTGAGTTTCAGATCATTAAAGATCTTCTGGTTAAGCCAGGATGGTCTCTTGTAATACTTCCTATCTTTCCTACACAGTGGGATAGTTTGTTCTTGCGCCCTTAATAATGTCTCTCTGAAAAACTGCCAGTTGTCTTCAGTTGTTTTTCCCCTTATACTTGCTTCCCATGGGATCTTACCTACCAACTCCCTGAGTTTGCTAAAGTCTGCCTTCTTGAAATCCATTGTCTTTATTTTGCTGTTCTCCCTCCTACCATTCCTTAGAATCATGAACTCTACCATTTCATGATCACTTTCACTCCCGCTGCCTTCCACTTTCAAATTCTCACCAATTCCTCCCTATTTGTAAAAATCAAATCTAGAACAACCTCTCCCCTAGTAGCTGTTTCCAACTTCTGAAATAAAAAATTGTCTCCAATACATTCCAAGAACATGTTTGGATAATCTGTGCCCTGCTGTATTGTTGAAATCTCCCAGCACCACCAAGTCCTGTGCTGTCAAGTTTCCTTCCCCACTCTGAACTCTAGGGTACAGATGTGGGGACCTGCATGAAAGACCCCCTAAGCTTATTCTTACCAGCTTAGGTTAAAAACTTTCCCAAAGTACAAACTTTGACTTGTCCTTGAACGGTATGCTGCCACCACCAAGCGTTTTAAACAAAGAACAGGGAAAGAGACCACTTTTAGACGTCTTCCTCCAAAATATCCCCCCAAGCCCTACACCCCCTTTCCTAGGGAAGGCTTGATAATAATCCTCACCAACTGGTACAGGTGAACCCAGACCCAAACCCTTGGATCTTGAGAACAATGAAAAATCAATCAGGTTCTTAAAAGAAGAATTTTATTCAAAGAAAAGGTAAAAGAATCACCTCTGTAAAATCAGGATTGTAAATACCTTACAGAGTAATCAGATTCAAAACACAGAGAATCCCTCTAGGCAAAACCTTAAGTTACAAAAAGACACAAAAACAGGAATACACATTCCCTCCAGCACAGCTTATTTTACCAGCCATTAAACAAAAGAAAATCTAATGCATTTTCTAGCTATATTACTTACTAACTTTACAGGAGTTGGAAGGCTTGCACCCCACTCTCCTGCTGGTAATTACCATTTTTTCATGGTCTGTGTGTATAAAAACATCCTCACTGTATTTTCCACTTTATGCATCCGATGAATTGAGCTGTAGCTCACAAAAGCTTATGCTCAAATAAATTGGTTAGTCTCTAAGGTGCCACAAGTACTCCTTTTCTTTTTTTTTTTTTTGTCTTGTCCCCTTATTGGTCATTTTGGGTCAGGTGCCAGCGGGGTTACCTTAGCTTCTTAACCCTTTAAAGGTGCAAGGGTTTTGCCTCTGGCCAGGAGGGATTTTATAGCAATGAATACAGAAAGGTGGTTGCCCTTCCCTTTATATTTATGACGTGATCTTTGGATGATTTTGTTAGTTTATAAAAAGCCTCGTCCTCTTCTTCCTGGTTTGGTGGTCTGTAGTAGACTCAACCATGGCATCACCCTTGTTTTTTTCCCCTTTTTATCCTTACCCAGAGACTTTCAACAAGTCTGTCTCCTATTTCCATCTCGACCTCAGTCCAAGTGTATACATTTTTAATATATAAGGCAACACCTCCTTCCTTTTTTTCCCTGCTTATCCTTCCTGAGCAAGCTGTACCCTTCTATACCAGTATTCCAGTGGTGTATCCCAAGCCTCTGTGATGCCAACTATGTCATAGCTGTGTTTATTAATTAGCATTTCAAGTTCTTCCTGCTTATTCCCCATACTTCTTGCATTCGTATACAGACATCTAAGATACTGATTTGATTTTCCCCTTATGTTCTCTCCTGTCTCTCCCTGATCCCTGCGATAGTGGCTCATGCTTCTCCCTCCTTTCCCCCCACTTTCCTCCGATTCCAACCCTTCTCCCAGGTCTCCACGTTTTTGACTTATCTGTGGGCTTTTGTCACTTGCCATCATAACACACATCCATTGTAGAGAATGGATGAAGATGATTATGTGTTCTTTCATCAATGGAGACCTCTCTGCAGCTGGCAGGATGTGGAAACTTGAAATAGAACTGTGTAAAAAATAATAAGATTCTTGATACACCTTGGTATGTCCTGGCTCCTGACACACAGCAGCAAGAAGACTCCCCTGCACTCCTCTGCAACTAGGCAAAACACGATTAACAGCAACAACTGTCAATCCCTAAACTGCGGGGGGCTTGGTACAGAAAAGAAAGTAACCCCTGCTACAGTCATCCTTCTTTTTTGGGGAACTGACCACAGGAGGAGATGCACGTAGGTCCCTATCCCTCCTGTACATGGACTGCATATGGGAGGATACTAAGAAAAAAATCTTACAGAACCATTTTGTTCCAGGTTTTCTGGCTATGATTCCGATAGCTGTAAGTTTTCAGAAACAGGCAGTTGCAATACTTCTTTCAGTGTCACAATATGTGAAGCTGTAACTTTAAAATCACCCTTCACCGCATTGCCTGCTTACATAAAGGGAAAAATAAAAACAACTCAGCAGTGCACGAGTCAGCCAGTGGAAAGAACGCTGGCTTTTAACACAGGCTGCAATGGACAGAGAACCTTTTCCTTCACCACACCAACAAAATAAAACAACAAATGAAACACAAGTCCTTAATTAAAGAAAAAACTGCCTGTGTGTGTGTGTGTGTGTGTGTGTGTGTGTGTGTGTAACTGTATGGTTCAGGAAACTAGTGGAGGTGGTGCAGGGCCTTTCACCATGACATGTTCAGGCCCAGCCTGTAATGACTAAATTGGGGGGTGCAGTTCATTTCCCAGTGGACAGCTTTCCACATCAGCAATACCTGGCTCTTCATCACTGTTGAGAAGACAAAGACTGGGTGAGCATGCTCGCAGGCAAGCCTACAGACCTTCAGTGTTGGGTCTCCATCCTACTTTGCAGCTTGGAGGCAGAAATCAGGCCTGTGATGTACTGGCATAGGACATAGATCTGTCCCTTGAAAAGACATCAAGTTCTTGCTGCCTCCCATTGCTGCAATGGGTAGTCTCATCCTCTTCCACTGTTAAGCAACCTGCTCATACTGCACATCCACAGACGCTTAATATGCCAGATACTCTTTACTCACCAATCCTTGCTGTGATGATGATAATGCAAAAGCTA
Organism: Lepidochelys kempii; assembly: GCF_965140285.1. Taxonomy (NCBI): domain Eukaryota; kingdom Metazoa; phylum Chordata; order Testudines; family Cheloniidae; genus Lepidochelys; species Lepidochelys kempii. The sequence continues at coordinate 185,571,831 of NC_136380.1, forward strand.
ATGATGCTTGCTTTGACCATCAAAAAAACCTCCCACAAACCCTTACCTCAGGAGAATGGAGGAGTTGAACTTTGCAAGGCTAACAAAACATTGAAGCTTTTCTTCTTAATGATCACTTTGAGAGTTTTGTGTTTTAAGTCTGTGAATCATTTTACCTCATTCCAAGGGAAATGTCTGCCACTCTGTCCTCCCTGAGGTGTGCTTCTAAATAAATTATCCTTGAATTCATCTTAATGACATCATTGTATAATAACCCTTCTTGAACAAGGCCCTTTTTTTTTTTTAAACAGAGTTAATCAAGCTCATTTGAGTTTATATTCCATTTAAGGCTTGTTTGTTTTTCTGTTAGTCAATCCAGACCGTCTCCTCAGATGATCTTGCTGTGAATCCAGGGGACTTTCTATGAAGTCACATGAAAACTGGCAAGTGCTGGTGGCAAAGATGGCATCTCCATCATCACCACTGTCTACTTCCTCTTGCATTGTCTAAAACCTTGAGGTTTTTAAGAAACAATTTTAATTCTAAAATTAAGAATCTAAGGTTGTGTTGGTAACATTTTCTTGGGCCTCAAATTTTTGTTCCCATTTCCCACTTCAAAGTAAGGCTTCTCCTTGGATAAAGCCCGGTGAAGTAGATAAGGCTCTGTTCAGTTCAATGTACTGTGAGCCAGCTATTTCCTGGCAGCTGGCAAAATAGTGATGCAAAATTTTCTGTCTCAGTTACCTCCTTAAGCTGCATGAGCTTTTGGCACAGAACTCAGTGATGGTTTGAACTGTTTGTAGAGGAAATTTGCCTTAGCGAACCCACTATCTTTGCATGCAAATACTAATTGAAAGACAAAAAGAAAAGGAGTACTTGTGACACCTTAGAGACTAACCAATTTATTTGAGCATGAGCTTTCGTGAACTCTATAGCTACAGAGCTCACGAAAGCTTATGCTCAAATAAATTGGTTAGTCTCTAAGGTGTCACAAGTACTCCTTTTCTTTTTGCGAATACAGACTAACACGGCTGGTACTCTGAAACCTAATTGGAAGACAAAGATTGGTGGTTTAAATGAAGAGTCTAGTAAAGACAAACTAGGTTTGTGGGCATTTTCCAGAGGCTGTCTCCAAAGTGTGTTTTGATATTTAGTGGTGCTGTTACAAAGAGGGAAAGTGTCTGATGTGCAAAATGAGGATTATTGAACACTCAGTTTATAGTTTAACAAGGGGACAAAATTAATTTTTTGCACCACATCCTGTTAGCAGAGGTTGGAACCCTGCATGAAGATGCTGATGGATTTCTGTTGACTTATTGTGGCAGTTGTAGCTCATTAATGAACTGAAGACTATAGTGAGGGCTCTTTAAGTCAGAGAAGCTGGGGTCTGTATAGTGAAGTCTCTGCAGGTTGACATATTTGCTGCTGTGTGAGTTACTAGTATGTGGATAAGTTTCTGGACTAAACTGAGCATATGTAGATTCTGTTCAGAGCAAGGTGTGAACTCCATTTGCTTAAGCTACTAACAAACCAAAAACTATTTACAAGAAGAAAAAGGAGGAAAAATTACAAGTTTAAAAAATACTTCCACAATAAACTGGTTTCAAATTGTTAGTTTATCATTATCAATACAATTAGTATATAACTTGGGTAACACACTGATTCACAAATAGACTTTTATTTCTGAATCTCTATTTTTTAAAATAATAAAGAAGGTGATAGTGTAATTACTGAGTAGAGGGAGTCTTAACTTTTTTTTTTTAAGCCATGTTTAGGCGGCTTGTCTTGGCTGTGAAATGGCAGCTGTGAATTCCAGACCAATCAATGCCTCCAATATGAGAAACAAAAGTTAAAAGAGAAACTAATTTTCCTTACTTTCTGTAACATTCATAAGACTTTAAGAGTCTATATTTAGTCCAAGTCAAAGAAAATGTGACTTCACAATGATGATGTACCTTAATTATCCCTTCTCAGTGAGCTTATGTTTCATTTTTATATTCTTGGGTAACAAATCAAGTTTGCCCTTCATTAGCTTTGTCCTTGATCTTGTATTTGAAAACTATTTACTCATCCCTGTGTTGTATATAGCCATGTGTGTGAAATGAACATAATGCATATACTCATTCCAAGCTGCTGAATCTCTCTAATTGAACAAAAAGGGTGCACAGCTGGGCTGTAACTTCACCTGTGCTTTCAGCCTACAGAAATTGTATCAAAAAGAGAAGTTTAAACAAGAAGGTAGGAAAAAGGAAAACCAGATGATGAATTTACAGTGAAGTTCTTACTGCTTTTTGGTTTTTTTGATGCCATCCTTAGTTTACAGTTGCTGCTTCTTAGTACTGCACCTTTACTGACTAAATGAAACATGAAAGCATGACATATTTAATTTCAGAAAAGAAACAGACATTAACTTTCAAGCTGAAAATTCTGTAAAGCATGTCAATCATTAATAGTCAGCTAGCAGAACTGCTGAATGCAGCAATAATTAAATCTTTCTTTTTCTTTTTTTTTTAAGTGGAAACTGCATCTTATTAACTTCCAGGGTTATACTATACATTCTGAAGCAAAAAATAATTCTGAAAATTATAACAACTTCTTTTGTGGGGGTTAGAGAGAACGGGGTCTATGGGTAGATCAGTGGTTCCCAAACTTGTTGCGCCGCTTGTTCAGGGAAAGCCCCTGCCGGGCTGGGCTGGTTTGTTTACCTACCGCGTCCGCAGGTTCGGCCAATCGCGTCTCCCACTGGCCACGGTTCACTGCTCCAGGCCAATGAGGGCCTTTGGTAGCGGCGGCCAGTACGTCCCTCGGCCCACGCCGCTTCCAGCAGCTCCCATTGGCCTGGAGCAGCGAACCGCGGCCACTGGGAACCGCGATCGGCCGAACCTGCGGATGCGGCAGGTAAACAGCCCAGCCCGGCAGGGGCTTTCCCCTCATAAGTGGTGGCACAAGTTTGGGAACCACTAGGGTAGATTATGAAATCAAATGGAACAGGAAATAAAATATTTATGGAGAAGGGAAGAGGTTGAAATTCATGAAAGCAAAGTCAGCAGTATGAGACATACACACTTCATTGACTAATCATAGTTTTAGTTAGGTGGGTGTGTGAGACCTAATTGATTCCCAAGCACTGGAAAATAAAATGTTAATTAAGGAAAATGAAAGCAAAGCTTAGACTCAGTCCTGTTTTGCTGTGAAAATGTATTCTGCCATCCATTAGAATCAAGGTATTGCATGCAAGGGGACTGATTATTTTCTTGATCTTTGTTTGATTGGTCACCTGTCTGGCAGCAGCATCACTGTACAAAATGTAGGCAGAATTGCAGGTGTACCTGATATAGTAGAATGAGTGGGGAGAGACCCTTGTAAGCAGTGTAGAACCAGTGTACCAAGAGATCTTGACTGCAGCCCACTGTCAAACCAAACCAAACACATCCCTGCATGTGAGCAATGGGCATAAGAAAAGTAAGAAAGTCTGGGTGCGCTGAATGGGGAGCTCTACTTCCTACTGCCTTGCTACTACATAAATTACAACAACGATTTGGACATATCTGTGCATATTTATTTGTTTTTCCTAAATTTAATTAAGTATTTTAGGAAAAATATACTCTGAGGCTACCAGAAAGTTTGTTGTGTGAACCCCTGCTTAGAGCTGTGTGGAAGGTCAATACAAACTGTGTAGCCTGTGGGTTTCTTTAACTGAAGGGTGGAACAACAATTGCCCCTTCCCAAGTACAAAAATACAAGCCTTGCAATTAAGACTCTACGGGTTTATCATGGTGATTTTAAGAAAAGACACAAGAAGGTCATATTAAGGGCAAAAGGCTCAGAAAAATCAAGGAGTGGAAATTGTTCTCCCCAATTAACCTTTTTATTCCCCTCCAGTTTTTGTCGCAAACAACAAGAGGTGCGCATGTGTTGTGATAATAGTGATTAGTTTGGCAGTGGCACTGTCATATCACAGCAGCCCCTGGATCTACCTACGCCGAAGCTCTAGGAGAAGGCGAAGCTTGTTCTCCCCTCTTCAGTAATATAACTGGGCAGCTTTGTGCAGCGGTGGGACCTAGTGTAAGGGTAAGTCATAAGTCACATACTTTGTATCCGCATGGACTGCTGTTCATTGCCAGTGGCCTCTCCTAAGGGATAGGAACTGCAGTTGCTCCTGAGCCTCCCATGAGAAGTACTACTCTCGTCCCAGGTAGTCTTTCTGATTTCAGGTGTCTACTGTTGGTAGTCAAAGGTACACTATATTATAGGGTCAAGTAAGTGGAACCTTACAACTTGTACAAATATTTGTCACACATGGTGAAACTGTCAATCCCAGATGTGTTTTTTAGAAACCAAATTACTTCTAGTAAACACCATATGGCTCTGTAAATTTTAATAGAATTTTAATAGAATTATTAACCCACCTACTCTGCCCATAAAATGCCCAGATCTGAAAGTCATTGAATCCATGACAAAAATCATGCATTACTGTTAGTGGTGTGATTTATTTCTTAGAGTGGAAAGAGATGAGGAGAAGGAATTTGAGAATTATAGTAGTTGGAGTTCTGTGTGTCTTTTTTTAGTAAAAGATCTACTTGGAAAAGAAGTGGGGGAGAGATCAATCAGCTTAATCAAATGGGGAAGCATTTATTTATTTACTTTATTTTAGAAAACTCTGACTTTGTTTTAGAAACTTTAGAATATTGATGTCACTTCTGCTGCTGGAATTTTTAGAGGAAAAGATACACTGACTATAAAGAAATGCTTTTCTGGGGCAAGGGTATTGTGGCCTTATTTTGTTGCATACTTTTCCAGAGAATGGATGCGCGTCAACAATATAGTAAAGATTTCTGCAGGAAATATAAACCCAGTTACAAAGAAATATATTTTATTTTTCTCCACACTACTTTTGAATGTTATTTCTGATATTAAAGCTATCTTGGGCAGGACTTGGATTTTTTTTAAATCTCTGGCTTTCTATCATGGGATTTACCACAAGCTTCTCTTTTATTTCCTGGAAACAAAATCTATGCTGCAGTAGGGAAATATTTAAAGCACTGTAGTTTCCCATTCTCCCCCCCGCCTTTTTTTTAAACTAATCATATGAGCCTCAGATGGGGAGTACAGCTTCTGTGAGTGTAGAAGGGTCCACATAAGGAAATAATCACCTCTATTCATTTTCTGAAGATCTGGCATACAGCGGATTGCTTGTAACTATCCCAATTGCCTGTGGTGTGAAATCCCTTTTGCGCTAAGTAGAGAGGCAAGCCAGCAAGTACCATCAGAAACCTCTGGCATGCATAAAGACAGTAAGACTATAGAAGAAAGCATGCACAGTGTTTTACGCACAAGTCCCGTTACTGGCAAATGATGATCAAATGGGTAAAATGGATTACAAATAAGTATATGGGGAAAGTATATGGGGAAATCATATTTGCAGACCTATTCAAAATGTGGGAAGGCTCCACCAGTAGAAATTAACTGTTGTCACCATCCAGTGAATCATCATTGTTCCTTTGTTACAGGTCAAGGACTGAAAATAGGAGCATCTTGAATTTGGAATGTGAAAACTATGTCTCATGCAACAAGGAAAAGATAGATATTAAACAATCACCACAGAGCAGGGATGAGGAAGAGAAATTTATATGCATAAGAGACATCACTTATTCCGAGAAGAATGAACACATTGCCCCAACGCTTACGTGACACCGAATGGCAGACTTCCAATTTCATACAAATTCAAATATAAACCAGTCCATTCTCAAATTACACATTCCTATGCCTTCATTTCAGGTGTTCTCTCTTCCTCTGCTAAGAATAGTGATTCCACAAGAGCATCAAGAAAAAGAGCACTTCTGGTTGCCTTGACTTAATTTGCTTCTTCTTTTTAGGCTCCCTCATCCCTTGTTTTTACAAGACTTCTTTTGGCAGATGCTACTCTCCAGCATGACCATGTCCGATCGTTATAGTGAATATTTCCAGTTCTCCAGCATTGTGCATTAGAGGGAAATGGGTTTCAGGTAGAAAGTACAAGGGAGAAACAGGAAGAAATGTGTACTGTGATCATACATACGCAACTCCCACCAGGTTGGAGTTTCCAGTAGAATTTTTTTCACACCCATGAAAAACAAAACTAAAAGAAACAACCCTTCAGAAGCTGACCTCTGCTGGAATAAATGTGTACTGTATATATAAAGCAAATATCTTGACACTGTTCTATGCTCTAAAATTCAAAACTTCCAGACCTTAGTTGGATTTAAGTGTAGAAACATATTTTTGACAGTCTTCCCCTTTTTTCTAAATATATACATTCAGAAAAGCCCATTAAATGAATCTCTTTGGAAACCTATTTGTTAAAATTATCCAATGCAATGTCTGAAAAATAAAGCAAGGACCATGTGAAGAATTATCCCTGTCGGTAGCATCCAAGTAAACAAAAATTCTAGAAATAGTTTGTATTCACGTCTACCAGTATATGCGGATTTAGCATGAAAGTCAGGCACCGTCAATTGTGTCTTTGTTACTGTACTCGTAGGGCCTTGGGCGAGTCAGTTCTCTATCATAGGTACTTATGTGGCCCTCGTTACCATAATATTTGAGTGCTTCAAAATCCTTTAATATATTAATCCTCCCCACACTCCTGGGAGGTAGGGAAGGTTACTCTTCTCCCCATTTTACACAAAGAGAAACAAAGTAATTTTCTCAAGGTCACACGGAGAGACTGTGGCAAAGCAGGAAATGTGTCTGCCCCAGTTTATCAATCTGTAGAATCATAGAAAATCAGGGTTGGAAGGGACCTCAGGAGGTCATCTAGTCCAACCCCCTGCTCAAAGCAGGACCAATCCCCAACTAAATCATCCCAGCCAGGACTATTTCAAGCCTGACCTTAAAAACCTCAAAGGAAGGAGATTCCACCACCTCCCTAGGGAACACATTCCAGTGCTTCACCACCCTCCTAGTGAAAAAGTTTTTCCTAATATCCAACCTAAACCTCCCCCACTGCAACTTGAGACCATTACTTCTCATTCTGTCATCTGCTACCACTGAGAACAGTCTAGATCTATCCTCTTCGGAACCCCCTTTCAGGTAGTTGAAAGCAGCTATCATATCCCCCCTCATTCTTCTTTTCCGCAGACTAAACAATCCCAGTTCCCTCAGCTTCTCCTCATAAGTCATGTGTTCCAGTCCCCTAATAATTTTTGTTGCCCTCCGCTGGACCCTTTCCAATTTTTCCACATCCTTCTTGTAGTGTGGGGCCCAAAACTGGACACAGCACTCCAGATGAGGCCTCACCAATGTTGAATAGAGGGGAACGATCACGTCCCTCGATCTCCTGGCAATGTCCCTACTTACACATCCCAAAATGCCATTGGCCTTCTTGGCAACAAGGGCACACTGACTCTCATCCAGCTTCTAGTCCACTGTAACCCCTAGGTCCTTTTCTGCAGAACTGCTGCCTAACCATTCGATCCCTAGTCTAGAGCAGTGCATGGGATTCTTCTGTCCTAAGTGCAGGACTCTGCACTTGTCCTTGTTGAACCTCATCAGATTTCTTTTGATTAGATTCCTCTAATTTGTCTAGGGCCCTCTGTATCCTATCCCTACCCTCCAGCGTATCTACCTCTCCTTCCAGTTTAGTGTCATCTGCAAATTTGCTGAGGGTGCAATCCACGCCATCCTCCAGATCGTTAATGAAGATATTGAACAAAACTGGCCCCAGGAGCGACCCCTGGGGCACTCCGCTTGATACCGGATGCCATCTAGACATGGAGCCATTGATCACTATCCGTTGAGCCCGACAATCTAGCCAGCTTTCTGTCCACCGTATAGTCCATTCATCAAGCCCATACTTCTTTAACTTGCTGGCAAGAATACTGTGGGAGACTATGTCAAAAGCTTTGTAAAGTCAAGGAACAACACATCCACTGCTTTCCCCTCATCCACAGAGCCAGTTATCTAGTCATAGAAGGCATTAGATTCGTCAGGCATGACTTGCCCTTGGTGAATCCATGTTGACTGTTCCTGATCACTTTCCTCTCCTCAAAGTGCTTCAGAATTGATTCCTTGAGGACCTGCTCCATGATTTTTCTAGGGACTGAGGTGAGGCTGACTGGCCTGTAGTACCCCGGATCCTCCTCCTTTCCTTTTTTAAAGATGAGCACTACATTAGCCTTTCCAGTCGTCCAGGATCTCCCCACATCACCATGAGTTTTCAAAGATAATGGCCAATGGCTCTGCAATCACATCTGCCAACTCCTTTAGTACTCTCGGATGCAGCGCATCCAGCGCCATGGACTTGTGCTCATCCAGCTTTTCTAAATAGTCCCAAACCACTTCTTTCTCCACACAGGGCTGGTCACTTCCTCCCCATGCTGTGCTGCCCAGTGCAGTAGTCTGGGAGCTGACCTTGTTCGTGAAGACAGAGGCAAAAAAGCGTTGAGTACATTAGCTTTTTCCACATTCTCTGTCACTAGGTTGCCTCCCTCATTCAGTAAGGGGCCCACACTTTCCTTGACTTTCTTCTTGTTGCTAACATACCTGAAGAAACCCTTCTTGTTACTCTTAGCATCTCTTGCTAGCTGCAACTCCAGGTGTGATTTGACCTTCCTGATTTCACTCCTGCATGCCTATACAATATTTTTATACTCCTCCCTTTGTCATTTGTCCAATCTTCCACTTCTTGTAAGCTTCTTTTTTGTGGTTAGATCAGCAAGGATTTTACTGTGGAGCCAAGCTGGTCACCTGCCATATTTACATATTCTTTCTACACATCAGGATGGTTTGTCCCTATAACCTCTATAAGGATTCTTTAAAATACAGCCAGCTCTCCTGGACTCCTTTCCCCCTCATGTTGTTCTCCCAGGGGATTCTGCCTATCAGTTCCCTGAGGGAATTAAAGTCTGCTTTTCTGAAGTCCAGGGTCTGTATTCTGCTGTATTCTGCTGCTCTCCTTTCTTCCTTGTGTCAGGATCCTGAACTCGACCATCTCATGGTCACTGCCTCCCAAGTTCCCATCCACTTCCCCTGCTAATTCTTCCCGGATTGTGACCAGCAAGTCAAGAAGAGCTCTGCCCTTAGTTGGTTCCTCCAGCACTTGCATCAGGAAATTATCCCCTACACTTAGTCTGTGCACCACTGTATTGTATACAGGGATAATACTGCTCTGTCTTGCAGGTATGTTGTGAGGATTAATTGGTTCATGTTTGTAAAGCACTATAGAAATGGTCAATATTTTCACTGAAGTTTTTATAGAAATTTTCAAATACCAGAAACCAGTAAGAGGAAGTAGAGTTGGTGCTATAGAAACTATACCAGCTGTGGCATTGCCTAATAATGGCCCTGAAGCTTTAGTGGTTTGGCTCAGAAGATTGGGCCCAAAATAGCCTCTTTGTTGCTGTTTTGGGGTGTGGGTTGGGGATCAAGTAAGCAGGACTAATGGAGCATAAACAATCAGTTTGGATAAAAACCTGAACATTCACCCGTGACTCAAACTGATCTTTTCTTGGTGATTCAAATATTAGCCAACTCTGACATCTTTCCTGGAAAACTCATAAGAACAGGCTCTTTTGGGTGCTATTGGAAAAATTGGTTCTGCCACAGTTTTGGTTCTGCCACAGTTTCGTTTCTGCTTTCCTGATTCTTGAATGGGACCAGAAGGCAGAGAAAAATGAAGATAGCTTTGTCTTCCTGCAGTAACCTCACCAAAAACTCTCACATGTCTAGTACTTAACAACAAAAGCTTGTGTACAGCAAGGGGGAAGGAGAGGAAGAAATACATAGGTTTTGTCTTTAATAACTTATGAGGCATAGATGTGTGTGTGATGTAAGAATCTAGATAGAGGGGCGCACTAATATTGCATAGAATTGTAAAGGTATTGAGGACTTGAATAACTGAGGTATGTCTATACTCCAACGGTGAGGTGTGATTGCAGCTCAGGTAGATGTACCCTAGCTAAGCTTGAGGCCTGGTGCAGTGAAGCTTTGATATTATGTGCTTCAGCACTGACTAGTCCATTGAGTAGCTATCCAAGGTTTAGGGCCGGCATGTAGAGCCCATGCTGAAACGTGTGCTGCTGCAGCTTCCAGGACCCAAGATAGCTCGATTAAAGAAAGTTTGGGTATGTCTACTCGAGCTGTAATCGAACCATGGGATTACATTATAGACATAGCCTAAGATTCTTGAAGATGAGACCTGCTTGACATTTTCTACAACATAGTATGCTGTCCTCTTTGTTTTTAAATCATATTTCTATAATTTGGGAATCTCTACGTGGAAAACAACTGGAAAAAAAATGGCTGAGAGACACAAAAATTGGAAGTGAGTGACAACCTGGTAATAGTGGCTTTTCTCTATATTTCTGAAACAAAGTGCACTGACCATATGGATTGAACATCAGCTAAGCAGAAGAAACCAATGCTAATATACAGAAGACCACTTCAGACACGAGAGCTTTCTTCTTTTGCTGCCTCTGAATTGTGTGGATTTTTTTTATTTTATTTTTTTTAAGCCGTGACACACTGGGAACACTTATAAATGTTTACTTTATCCCAGGCCTGACCATTTGTAAGAGTGTACTTGAATTCTTAATGAGAACTACTCCTTTTTGAATTGCATCATTCTGTAATGTGTTCACTGATTATTTAATGTGCAATACAGATGTGTCCTCTCACTGACTTTATAAATCTCTCATTATAATTGTATACGATTATTGGATGATGACCCAAATGAGAACTCTTTGTGTACTGAGTGGAGGCTCATCTGTCTTACCCACAGAAGCATCTTTCATTTAAAGAAATAAAGACTAAAATCAGCCTGAAAATAAAGCCATTTATCTACAGAGATTTTTCTGTTGTGCAGCATGAGCTATAGGAATCGCCATTCTGAGACCCCCCTGAGCAATTCCAAGGATATGAACAATGAAAAAATAGGATATTTTAATAAATTGGCAAAGAAATTAAGAGACAGAAAATCGGCTAAACAAATGTTCAGTTTTGATTAAAACAGCCTTGTTTTGTGGTAGTCGGAAGAGATCATGTTCCTCTTCCCTCTGTCACAAATTGTCTGGACTAATGACTGTCCTCTGAATGCTGGTACTGATTAGATGACCTTTGAAGGACTGAAGCAATCAGTGACTTTCTCATAAGGGTCAGGGTGGGTAAGTGGTTAATCTTGATTTCAATTATTTTAAGATTTTGGTGGCCCTTTCCCTGAGAAGCCCCCGTTTCCCACCATGTGGTGGCTGCCATATCGTCAATAGCTGCGGTACCCAACAGAAGCACCCAAGGGCAGCACAGGTTGCCTGGAGATGAAACATGCTAATCTCCAAGGGAGGGAGGAATGAATAATATTGTTTGGGGACAGGAGAATGCCTCTCCTTCCAAACCCATTCCAAAACAAGGTGATACTTGTTGGGCAATTACTCTTTCTCCTCTCCTGTAAGGGATACAACAAAGATTTGTGCTGCTACTTTTCTCATTTGAGGCATATGCTCCTAAATGTTTTGCATTTAGTAAAGAGAGATGGGAGGAGAGCTCTTCAGCATGCTGCAGAAACTCAGCAATCCATATGTTTTTCATCCAGCCCAGAGAATGTAGTCTGGTATCTTTTCCCCAGTGTCTAGGGAAGACTGGGGCATGTGTATGAACAAATTGGCTGAGATTCAATCCAGATTAGATTGAAGGGATCCATGATGGTTTGAAGGAAGCAATTGCAGGAGTTGGCTGAGATATATATCTACCCTCTGGAGGTTATTCTATTATCATTATTTGTTTGTAATTTGAGTCTGGTTAGATTCCCAGCTCTTCCTAAGAGGATCAAATAGAGTCATTGACTCAGACTTTGTTTTCTGCCCTATCAGAGTCCAGCAAGGAAGTTGCATGCCTTTCTCTTAAGGGCAGACCTTCCTACTGCAGTCCATGTTTTTTCAGTCTCTATACCTTCTGATCTCCTCATTCATGATCATAAACTGAATGAGGAGATCAGAAGGCATACAGAGGTGACCAGTGTAGTGCAGGCAATGTATGATGCAAAGCTAAGGTGGGTGGGTTATGTAGTCTGCAGGTAAGACAATAGGTGGAAAACCCACATCAGTGATTGGATCCCCAGAGACCATAAGCAATCGCTGGGCAGATGGAAATATGCTGGGCCAATCCCATGACAAAACTCTTTGGCCAGAAATGGAAAGAACATGCTTGCAACAAAACAGAATGGTGTGGCATCAACTTACATTCATGGAGGGATGGACGAGGACAAGCCAGACCAAGGTGACACTCTACTACACTTGGAAGCCATTTTAAAAGCTGAAGTTACTGCATGACATGTCAGCTTGTTTGAATGAACTGTCACACTGTGAGCACATGATGCCCCTCTGCAATGACTGCACACTTGCTTCCTGGTGCAGTGTAAGGTGATTTTAACTTAAAAAATGCTAAATACGTGAGAGTTACTGGAGGCAGGGTGCCCTTGATAAGAGGCTACTGGCCAGGTGTTTTCTGTGAGGGAACTCATGATTCTGGAATGCACTCGCCTCCGTCTTGGTCCAAGAACTGCGTGCATTCTTTAATCTTCAGAACCCTTTGCAGTTTCCTGCTTTTTTGAGCGATGTTTGGGAAAGGCTGAGGGGGCTGTGAATGGGGCTTTCTTTGGGAAGTTGTGGGAGGGAAGATCTTGATTTAGTTCCATCTTGCAGCCTGGTGGTTGTAGGTATGAAACAGGGAAATGTGGTACTGATTTGATTCTTAACGACTGTATTTATGGAAATTTTACCTGATAACAAGGGCTCCCAAGACTGGGATAGGAGTTCTATTAGGTGTGTGGTTTTTAACCTTTAAATAAATGTCAGCCATGAATTTTCTAACCCATTATTTAATTTTGCCAAATAGTATGTATGTAATTGATAGCAAGGTGACCAAATCTTTACAAGTAAAACTGAAACTGAGTTACCATTATATATTTCATCTTCCTAGTTTCCTCGCATTTTGCTTTTTGATAACATTGACATTCTTGCCGGGCTTTAACACTCAAGTAACTGATTGAGTTTCATCTGGGAATACTGTATGTTGTTAAGAAGCTCACTGGGATTGGTGATGAACAAGAGTCAGGATAAATTTGATGAAGTAGACGCACTGTTAGTCCTGATAGCTATATATGGCTTCTTTTTAAGTGTTCAGAATGACCGTAATCTAGCCTCTCAGCAAGTGCTATGGGGCACTTCTGACCTTGTTTCATGACATTGAGGAGCCTGGTAACCTCTTTTATGACCTCAACCCTTTTGCACAATGTGCTGACCAGTTCTGGGGGTGGCTGTGCTGGAAAAGAACAAGAGCAGGCACAGCAAGGAGCAAGCACAGAACTGTTTGGGGGAGGAAGAAATTATGTAAATGAACTTCCAGTCCTGTGCAGAACACAATGCTGTCTCTTCCCCTAGCAGGGATTGTGTAATGCAGGCAGGAAGAATGGATCAGGGGTTAGTATGCTGATATGGGACTTGGGAAACCTAGGTTCAGTTTCCTTCACCACCACACATCTCTTGTGTCATCTTAGACAGAGAGAGACTAAGTGATTTGCCCCAGTTCTCCATCTGTAAAATGGGGATAATAGCACTTCCCCACTCCACAGGAGTGTTGAGAATAAATAGATTAAAGATTATTAGGTGCTCCAGTATCCTGGTAGTGGGGGCCAGATAAGTACCTAAGGCCATGTCTACACTGGCAGAGGTTTTTCACCAAAAGTTTGGTCAACGACCAAAAAGCACTAAAAGAAAATCGTTATTACCTGTTCACACTGTCTTCCTCTCTCTTCAGAGTGCCTCCTCACATGAGGCAGAAGCATCGACAACAGAGCAATGCACTGTGGGTAGCTATCCCACAGGTCAGCTCTCCACCTTCTGCCTCTAGGTCTTGTGGGAAGGTGGAGCAGATCACAGCGCATCATGGGTCCAGGTTCAATGTCCCATGGTCCATTGCTTTCTGTCCCAACATTCCATGTGCTTCCATCTTTGTTTCGTGGCATTTTTCAACATCCCTTGTTTTATGCTTGCCCTGCCATCTCTGTCTGAAAGAATGGATCCTGTACTGCTCTTCAGTGCTCTGCTAGCTGTCAGTAGCAAATAGTGAAGTTCCTAACTCAACGGGATTCATAGTTGCCTGATGTGCTGTCTGACATTGATAGGGGCAACGTTAGATTACTTTTGGCATTCACAGAACAGTTGCCCATGGTGGACCGTAGCTTTTGGGCTTGAGAAACTAGCACTGAGTGGTGGGATCACATCATATGCAGGTCTGGGATGATGAGCAGTGACTGCAGAACTTTCAGATGAGGAAAGTCACCTTCCTGGAACTTGGTGCAGCGCTCGCCCCAGCACTGTGGTGCAAGGATACCAGAATGAGAGCTACCCTCTCGATGGAAAAGCAAGTGGAGATCTCAGTGTGGAAGCTGGTGACTCCAGACTGCTACCGGTCAGTCACGAATCAGTTTGGAGTCGGGAAGTCAACAGTTGGGGCTGCGTTAATGCAAGTATGCAGGGCCATTAATCGCATCCTGCTGTGAAGGACCGGGACTCTTGGCAATGTGCATGAAATAGTGGATGGCTTTGCAGAAATGCATTCCCCTAACTGTGGAGGGGTGATAGGTGGCCTGTTTATCCCAATTCTGACACCGGACCACTTTGCAACTCAGTACATCAATAGGAAGGGGTACTTCTCCATGGTGTTGCAGGAGCCTGTGGATCACCACAGGTGTTTCATTGACATCACCGCAGGGTGGTCCGGAAAGGTGCATAATGCACGTATCTTCAGGAGCACTGGCCTGTACAGAAAGCTGCAAGTGGAGGCTTTCTTTCCAGACAAGAAGATTAGGGGGATGTTGAGTAGGGGATGTTGAAATGCCCACAGTGATCCTGGGAGATCCGGAGTACATCTTAATGCCATGGCTCATGAAGGCTTACATGGGAAACCTGGACAGCCATAATGAGCAGTTCGACAATAGGCTGAGTAGGTGCAGGATGTCCATGGAATGTGCATTTGGCATATTAAAGGTGCACTGGGTGCTGCCTTTATGGCAGGTTAGACCTCAGTGAGGATAATATTCCCATGGTCATAGCCGCGTGTTGTATGTTGCACAATATTTGTGAAGATAAGGGTGATAAAGGTGTTTCAGTAGGGGACTGCTGAGGTGTAGACCTCTTGTTCGCTGCTTTTGAGCAGCCAGATACCAGGGCTATTGGGGGGTGGGAGGGGAAATTCGAATCAGGGAGGCTTTGAGGCAACACTCTGAAGATGAGAACCAGTAATATATGTTACTATGCCTGGGACTGCAATGCTTAATGAAACTGAGTTTTGCAAGGAAGCACTTGTGATTTGTGTGGCCTAAGATTCAATGTAAGCAGATGATCAAACAGCTTGTTTACATGCTGCTGCCATCTGCCATCACAGTTTGCAGGAGACAAATAAAGATTGCTTATCATTCAAAAATCTTTGCTTTTACTGCACAAAAAATATACCCTCCCCCCCTCCCCCATATACACACATGCTTGGGGAGAAAAGGGGGTGTCAGGGTAGGGCTGACTTTCAGAGCAATGCATAAGACCAACTATCATTTGATAAGGTGTCTGTGGGGGTGGAGTGAATGGGAAAGTGAGAAATCCGAGAAAGCAGAAAGGAATGTGCAGGTGGAGTTTGGGGAGGGCATGGGAAACAGTTCTGAATGTGCTGAAGGGGAAGGTGGGTAAACATCTGCTCAGTCTGGAGCGTTATGAGGGACTTCAGCATCTTGCTTTGCTGCTCCACAATTTTAATCATCCTCTCAGTTGTGTCCCTAACAAATGCCTCACTTTCTTTTCTGTCCTGCCTTTCGATTTCCCTCCACTGCCTGCATTCCATCTTTTTCTGCATCTGAGTATTGCAGCACCTCCTGGAACGTGTCTTCCTTGCTCTCTCTCAGGCACTTCCTTATCTGGCAGAGGAGTTCTGCCAGTGGTGTAAGGGGTGCCTCTGAAGGCCATATCTGCAGAAGCACAAGGAACAATGTACAGAAGCCTGAGTAAGTACACGTACAGCACTGAAACAGTACCGTAAAATATCCACCTCTGGTAGCATACCAGTCACTTTCTCACTGACCCTTAACAAGCACACATGCTAGCGAACACCCCAAGCATGGTGAATTTTCCCTGGGGCAAGGGGCATTGTACATAGGGAGAAAAGCAATATGAAAGGGTCGTGTTGCAGTCAACTAGGGACAGTATTCTAAAGTTTCCCACCCTTTTCCACAGGCGGGGGTCATTGTAGCAAATATCTCACTCCTGAGGGTAAGCAGGGAAGCAAGGCTGCATCTGCTACATGCTTGCAGCTTCTGCCCCGGTCCCTATGCTGCTCGCCTGTGTGCTGCTTTGGTCCCTATGCAAGTGATTCCATGGGGGAAGGGACAAAACAGTTCTTCCAAGGAGAAGAGTTCTTCCAAGGAGAACCTTTGGCAGAGGATTGCCAAGTACCTCCAGGAAAGTTTTCCATTGGCCACTGTCAAAAGACCGGATACTGGGCTAGATGGACCTTTGGTCTGACCCAGTATGGCCGTTCTTATGCAGAGCTCTCTCTGGAGGATTCCTGTGAAATCACGATGTGCATCAACACCCTGTTCCGCCACACTGCTTAGCTGTACGGGGAAATGTCCAGCACACAGAAACACAGCAAGCCTTCTATATCTCTATGCCCTCAACCCACCTCCGCACTTTACAAAGCAAAACCACTTACAAGGGGTCTCCTCTCCCACTTCTCGCTCGCCAGAGAGCAACTACCGAGACTGGCTAGACACCTCTGGAGTGGAAAACAGCTCCTGACTGCATGCAGCATCAGGCGACCCCGCCATGGGTTCCACATTGTCGTCTACCTCCACCTCTTCATTGATGACTTCGTCCTCCAAGTTAGGTCCACTTTCTGCCAGCTCCAGCCCTACCGAAGTATTCACGGGACTCTTGGCAGTGGAGGTGGGGTCGCCGCCGAAGATAGCGTCCAACACCTTATAAAAATGGCAGATCTGTGGCACAGCACAGTTTGCCCCCCTTGCCTTCTGGTACGCATGCCTCAGCTCCTTGATCTTTGCACGGCACAGCAGCATGTCTTGATCATAGCCCTTTTCACACAAGCTTCAAGAAATCTGCCCAGAGGTATCAAAATTCCTATGGCTGGAGCACAGCTGGAACTGCACAGGCTTCTCTCCCCAAATACTGAGCAGATCCAGAATCTCTGCATTGGTCCAAACGGGAGAGCGTTTCCCACATGGAGCCACCATTGTCAGCTGGGAATATGCGATCTGAGCTCTCCATGCCAAGCAAACAGGAAGTAGAATTTCAAAAATTCACAGGGCTTTAAAGGGGGAGAGCAGAAGGCTGCTTACCTAGCTGCAGGACAGCAGAATTGGAACTGCTGACCAGAGTGATCAGGATGAACATTGTGAGACACCTTCTAGAAGCCAATTAAAGCAATAAAATTAAATACGTTGTCTACACTGGCACTTTGGCAACAAAACTTTTGCATAAAAAGCCCTGTGGCTCTCATCAAGGTGGTTTTTATTTTGTCACCAACACTGAAGAGTTTTATCACTGAAAGTGGAATTGGAGTGTGTACACCTGCACCGTTTCATTTCCAAAAGCTGCCTTTTGGTGAAAAAACTCTGAAGTGTAACCAAGGCCTTAGACAGATATCCCCGGAACCATCTTCTTGCATCTCTGTGGACTCTAGTCTACTTAGACTCTACTTAGCTCTTGGGAGCTTGTCTTGCTATTTATTTGTACTAATGGGGAATATGAAAGCTCTTGCAGAACAAAAAATAATAATCCTATGTGGACAAGGTGAGAATGAGAGAGACTGGAAACAGGGTCTCTGCTTTTGTTGTGTGGGACCATTCCTGGCGTGAATCTTCTCCTCCTTTGTTGACAATGTTGGGGAATGGGTCCTCATGGACCCTCCTCTGTTCTACTTGGCTTGCTGCTCTGTTTTGGAACTGTTAGCCAGGAGATCTCTCTTCTGACCAAGCAGCCATTCAGTCTCTCCATTACTAACTGACCACCTGTTGTAGTAGCAGGCAATGTACTAACAAACTTCAACAGGACTTTATTTTTTAAAGTGGAAACCTCTTTTCCAAGCTGCTGCTGCACCCTCAGTAGCTCTCCCTCAGCCTCTTCAACTCCTCTCCCCTCCTTCCTGTTTCCTGTCCTTTCAGACTCCCAACAGCCAGTGCTCCCAATTCTAATAATGACAAGCAACATCTAAACACCAAACCACCAAGGGAGGAAATTGTTTATACATGCTGCCTGCCCTGATCTTCGATCCAGAGGCCTAATTGCCATAGGTGGGAATCAGGTTTGATATGATACAGGAAGTGGAAGAGGGAAAAGTTAAGTATCTCCATAAGCAATGTGTAGCTGCCTTGTGGAGATGAACCCTTTAAGAGCTGTGCAGGTGTCCTATGGACCCCAAGCAGGTTATGCAGGTCTTCAGGGCTTTATGAAGCAGATGTGCCTGGGATTTCACCCATAGCTGGAGATAAGATTGCATGGGGAGATGACTAGGATTTCAGCCATAGCCACGAGTAAAACTGGGTGGGGAGGGGCAGGGAATAATGGTACAATCTCAGCCCTCTCCCTAACCCCTATGTGGAACACCAGGATTACTTGCCACTCACAATAGGTTCTGCACATCTTCATAAAATTACCTTCATTCTTTTTCCATGCTTCGCATGCAGAAATATCAGCTGGTTGTTGTCCTTCCTTGCATGCTTTGAGTGGTGAAATATTGACATTTTAAATTATCACTAGGCTCGGGCGTTAGCACTGCATTGAAATGAATAGAGGCAATTCACACTCCTCTCAGAGCACTTTCAATTTCTGTGTAGACTCAAATGAAGATCACTGCATTGATTTACTCTTGTTTCTCAGTTTGAAATCCAATTTTGCAAACAAAAGAATGGAAACTTAAAAATAAACTTAAATAAATATACAGATTTCTGGAGTTCAGTATGTGAACATTCAACTGGCTCACTGACCCTCCACGACCCAACCTAATTAAGCCCTTGTTTTTAGTATAATAGAAAAGGCTATTAAAAATAATTTCTAGAAAGTAGTTGTTTAGCAGAATTTCAGTCTGAAAGGAATCTGATACAGCACAGATGACCCCATTAATTAGGTCTAGAAGAATGAAAATCCTTAGGCTTGTGTAACTAGAAAAATTGGTTTTACTTTTATAAAGGAGGACTTTCTTTGGTCTGAAATTTCATTTATGTAGTATCACCTTCCAATCACAAAGAATGCAGGTGTCCTTTCAGATCCCAGGTTTAGGTTGCAGGAGTGTACCTCAGAGAGGGAAAAATGAGTGTGTAAAAGTGGCATTATGGGGTTTCAAAGTTATTTTGCAAAGGAAAAACTGCATCTTCTGAACAGGGAGATACATACCTACCTGTTTTAGCCAGTGTGGACACTTTGGAGTGTTGGAACTTGAGATCTCTGTTTCCCCTGTGCTTCTATATTATGCTTTTGAAAAATCTGAT
Organism: Lepidochelys kempii; assembly: GCF_965140285.1. NCBI lineage: Eukaryota > Metazoa > Chordata > Testudines > Cheloniidae > Lepidochelys > Lepidochelys kempii. Next base: position 185,591,332 of record NC_136380.1, read on the forward strand.
GATCAGATCTCTTACTGGATGCAACCTTATGAAGAGAGAACACTAAGCTCACGAAAGCTCATGCTCAAATAAATTGGTTAGTCTCTAAGGTGCCACAAGTACTCCTTTTCTTTTTGCGAATACAGACTAACACGGCTGTTCCTCTGAAACCTAAGATAACTATGTGATTAGTCATAATAGGCTGACCTCTTACCATTTTGGAAATGTCTGCACCTAGGATTTTGCTCATGATTTTTTTCCTCTTTATGTACTTTGTGTGTGTTTATATAGGGAGAACATAGTTGTGGACTTGTGAGTAACTCCTAGGGTAAAATTGCATTTGTAAGTCAGTGAGAATTAGACTCCTAAGTTATTTCATGCTTTTGAAAATTTTTGCCAAAAAACGTATGTCCTTGGGGTATATTGTCTGAATTCAGTCTTTGATTTCATCCATGGGTCCTGACTCAGATCAGTGGGGTTTTGCAGGGATGTAACTGAGGGCAGGATTTTCCCTGTTCTCTTTTGCTATCTAGCAGCATGCTGAGTAGTACAAAGCTAGTAACTAATGGCTTAATTTTGGATTTGGTGGCAAATGGTACTAGTCAGGGACCATATAACAGCAAGTTCAGTGTGGGCTCTTTGGATGAGACTTAGCCACTTATCACAGCAGTATCAAAAACTTTCTCTTCTCATGGGAAATTGGTTTAGAAAGCATTGTTACAGCAGATTTTTTAAAACAAAGTTAAGTGTTGTGTACAATATGGAGATCAAGAGTGTAACTTGCAGTTTTCCAAGCTACCCCATTTAGTGTGCCTTAGCAGTATCCTAGTGGGACATACCATGTCAAGCCCTTGGCTTCCGCTGAGATTACCAACCAAGATGCCAGTTGTGATAATGGTTTTGGTGATGTAAATACCTGCCTGCTAGGAATTGGACTAACACTATTAACTTGTGTCACATACGGATAGGCCATTGAACAATTGTTGATAGTAATGAACGTTTAGTGCAACATGCTGCTGCTGTACACTTCGCAAAATGAATCACATCTTAAAACTGTTGGTATCTTGTGGTGGCGAATAGGGTATAAAATAATACCAGGGTTTGGTCATTGTAATATTAAAAAACTACTATGCAAAGTCTTCCAGGGAGCACTATTTTTTGATTGCAATAACTGTTTTCTTCTCCGCTTGCCTTAAAAATCTTTGATCATTCAGCCTACTCTTGAGCTGAAGGAACCTGAGAAGCAGATTGCTAGGCAACAGATGCTGTAAAGTGGACTTTCCACTCAGTCCATTTTAATGATGAGATGGCAATACAGACCCGACAATGCTGGAAGTCCTCTCCTTCAAAATATTCAAGACAAAGAGAGCTTAGTGTTACAAAAGAGAGACAAGTGAAGCAAGAAATACGTTTGAAAGCAGGAGTTAAAAATAAACTGAGAGGTAGGTCAGAGAGAATACCAGAAAGATGAAAGAAAAAGATGGAATGGGAAGAAACAAAAGGCAATATAAAATAAAGAGGAGTCAGAATAAAAAGAGTGTGAGAGGAGGTTGAGAATCTAGCTAAAGAAATGATAAAAACAAAGGGCAAGAGAGAGGAAAACGGAAACATAAGTATTCAGTGTACTGGTGCTTAAAATGTACAGTTGCCATCAAAAAGGGAATATAAGCTTAAATCTATTGTTGACTTATACAAATGAACCTATTGTTAAAATTCTGGGTATATTTACAGTATAAACAGTATATAAAAAACATTGCCTACCTGAAGAAGCTGTCCTCACCCCATCATAGTCTTTATTCTCCCACTCAATCACCCTCTTCTCACACACAACCCAGGATGCCCCCTCTGCCTTCCCACAACTCTTAGTGGCAGAAGAGGAAGAGATGCTCTGTGGGATAGCTGCCCAGAGTGCACTGCTCCAAATACCACTTCAAGTGCCGCAAGTGTGAACATGCTATTGCGCAGGCAGCTGACAGTGTGAACACACAACAGCAGTTTCCTTTCAGCACTCTCTGAGCGGTGCTGTAATTGCTGGTGCCAGTATAGACCTATAGAACTCTGCCAGTATAGACCTACCCATAGAAAAAACAGATTAACTTTGCACTCAGCAAGCTCATGGTTTGTCAAATCAACAGGGACAGTGAATTCCAGAGCTGAGAGTGCCCCACCCACTGAGTTCAAAACTTGGGAACGTTAGCAAGAGCACTGCATCTGTTTACAACTGAGGAGATGGTGCATGAGGGAAAGTTGACACGCAAGGTATCCAAGATCCAAGCTCTGTAGGTCTTTATAGAGCAAAATCAGCATATTGATTTGCACCCAGAAAAAAAAATTGATAACCAGAGTACAAATCCACCGTGCTTCAAGCAGCTAGCTTTGCTAAGTGAGCAAGAGGCTGCGTTCTCTGCTAACTAAAGCTTCCGAGTAGTTGTCAGGAGCATCCTGCAATCATCTTATCTGGAAGTTGTGAACTATAGCATGGTATTGCTCACCTGAAAATGAGCTTTTATTTGTGTGTGTGTGTGTGTGTGTATTTTGTTCTTAATTCGTGATACTGCTCTATACATAAAGAATTCTATTTAAGCCATGTATTCTCCTCACTTATGAGTTTGCTATTTAAAGTCTACTGTTATACTAGTTTTTCCTCTGATATGGCCACTATCACCAGCTCCGTGCTGCTTAAATGTTTCTAAACTGCTGTTGTATAATACTCCAACATGTAAGAATCCGAGTGGCACAGCTAAATGCAGGGTGGAACATGTTGTTTAGCATAAGCATTTAGCATACATTCTAAGTGATCATTCAAGGTACAGTGGCCCGTTAGTGCCTCTGCATTCATGGTACTGAAAGAGTGGGCCAGTGGGTTACAGATTGTTGTATTAAGACACAAATCCAGTGTGTCTGTTCAGTCCATCATGGACTGAACAGCCCCTCTACCTTGAATGGTCCCTATGTGCTAACTACTTATACTAACAATCTGTTCCGCCTTTCACTTAGCTGTGATGCTTGGAGTACCTTTCCCAGACCTGAAGAAGAGTTCTGTGTGGCTCAAAAGCTTGTTTCTTTAATCAGTAGAAATTAGTTCAATAGAAATTACCTCACCCACCTTATTTCTCTAATATCCTGAGACTGACATGGCTACAACTTCATTGCATACAAGTATTTCCCTGACTAAGAAGGGACATGAGGAAGTCTAATCTCACCTCTAACTGCTGTTTCAATTCCCATGCACTTCACTACTGTTATTATTAACTACAGCTGTAAACCCCAACATAGAAAACACAGAAGGGCTGCTGAATGCTCTCCCACTTTATTTAAGTAATTTAGCAGACAGCTAATGCAAGGTCACTCTGTGCAAAGCTCAGGTCTCCAGCATGACAAAATTTAGTCTTATCCACTGTGTCTAAATGCTTTTCAGTCACTAAATCAGTTTGGATTATCCTGTCTTTAACCACTGTAAACGCTAGTCTTCTCCAGAGACAGAATCCAGGATTTCTCATCACCCATATTCTACTGCTGACTAGTAAATAGTTGTGTAATCCACTGGGAAGGTCTATGTCAAGTCATCCTCTAGTGGCTGGGTTAAAAAGGGGCTGATAATTACTCCTGTAACTTAAGTCTTTACTATTTCATCAAGGGGTTCAAACCCTGCTGCTGATCTATTGGGGGTGGTGTGTGTTTGGTGGGGGGAAATGACATGGCTGCAAGTAAGGAGACCTCTTTAGAACAGTCTTGTACTCAGAATCCTACATACCTGCATCAACAGGTGAAAATCTTGATGGGACCAGTGGTGATTGGGACAGCCCTAGTAGTAAGCGGGAGGAGATAAGGTTGCTGGGAAACTCAGAGATGACTTGCTGGAAGAGGTAGGGAGCTGGTTGGTCCCTTGCTTTAGCCTTTCATTAATTTAAACCTTAGCTTGGACCATGACAATCGTCTCTGTTTCATTTCCTCCAAGTAACTGTAGTTTCAGAGCTGTGTTTTGCAGATGCTGTGGGTGTAACTGTTTGTTTGCCTGTTTTGAGGTCAGGAAGGAATTTTTTTCTTTCCCGTTAAAGCCAAGTTGACAGAGGCCCAGTGTGGGGTTTGTTTGTTTTTTTTTCTCTTCACCTTCCTTGCAGCATCCTGGAGGCACAGTTAAGTTAAATACCAATAGGATTTAGTAATTAGTGATAGTACTTGATAGAGGTGTTAGCTCGTTGCAACTTATGGCCAGTTCCCAGTGTGGTTAAAATACCAGTTCCCAGCTGTAAAAGACATGGTATTTTGCTGACGGGGCTTATGCTCCTGGGATGGGGGCAACCTTGTGGCCTTCATGGGCTGAGATCTTCTCTCCCTTTTTAGTACCTTCTGTCCCCTTTGTGGGAGTGGAGGGTGATAGGACTCAGCCGAGCAAGTTGACTCCTTGGGATAGGCTAAGCAGAGGCTACCCCGAGTTATGGGTTACATGGAAGGAGCCCCACAACCACCACACTGGAGTCACTTAAAATGCCTTGTACGTGAGAGTCTGGGTGAAAGGGTGGGTAGCATCCCTCCCCTGTGCTAAATTTAGTAAAGTTGTGGCCTGTCACTTAAAACTCATCCGCATGTCTGTCTTCATTCACTACCAGGATCAGAACAATACAAAACCTTAACAATGACCTAGGCAGCATTAACTCAGAATAACTTCTCAAATGCATGGAATGTGTGATAGCCAAATGGCAGATCTGTTGATCTAATGGATATAAACATAGGTGGTCACTGAAGGGTTTTCATTGGACTGCACGTTTGATGAAGTTGGAGTATGTACTGTATTGCTTTGGGGTATGTGTTTGGGAATGGAAGTGTAAACTCTGTAGAATGGTGGAGTTACTGACGGCATTGTAGGCAACGTGAAGGTGGAAAGGAATTCACAAGTCTTCCCCTTCACTTCTTTCTTCCATGCTTTTAGGGTTTTGAGTGGATGAGAGATGTCCTGTTGCAACCTTAGCTAAGGCTATGTCTAAACTAGCAGTTTTGTTGATGTAACTTGGGTTGCTCAAGGGTGTGGAAAAAAAACCACACCCCTGCACGACATAAATTACACCGACAGACATGCCGGTGTGGACAGTGCTATGTTGGTGGGAGAACATCTCCCGCTGATGTAGCTACCATCGCTCGTTGGGGATAGTTGAAGTCTGCCGGTTGGAGAGCTCTCTTCCATCGGCATGAAGCGGCTACATGGGAGATCTTACAGTTGTGCAGCTGCATCGATACAGCTATGCCCACAGCTGTAAACTCTGTAGTATAGATATGGCCTATTTCTAAATGTTACTGAGCAAACACTACTGCTATTTTTGTCTAGAGTACTTCACAGTTAAAGCAGGGAACTGGGAATCAAGAATCCTTTGCTACTGATGCCTGTCGTTTAGGTAATTCAAATAACATCTCTGCCTCATTTTACTCAGACTTGGCTTACCGCTCAAATTTGTTGTGAGATTTAATATTGGTAAAGTTTTGTGAGATTATGATGAAAGGGACTATGTGAATGAAAAGTACAGTTAATCTGTTTTATTTCCAGAATTGCTTTTTAGAAGTTGGTCACCCTTCAGTTTTGTTTGTTTTTGTTGTTGTTTTGGGGGGGGGGGTGTCCGGCTAAGGTCAGTTGGGTATTGGTATTTACAAGGTTTGGGCCCTTGCACTCTTATCTATGTATCTTGCATGCCAACAATTCTCTGTTTCTGTTAGCATTTTTAATCCAGGTAAACTGTACTTCTCTGTTTAACCAAGCCATTTTCCTTCATGTCTATTATTTTGTAGTGCATATGGTATCTTCATTAATTCTAAATGTACTATCTTCTGTAGCAATTGTAAATATATGTAATAAATTTCAATTTTGTGATTTCTGCTTTCAGCCTGATTCTAACTTCCTCATTAACTTTCTTCTTGAAAATTAGTGTCAAAACCATCTTGTATAAGCAATACATATTTCTATTGTGTTTATTCAGTGAAAAAGGATAGAGGATCTCAGGATTGAATAAATAATTTGATTTAGAAATAAAGAAATATAGGTACAATAAAATGTATAAGAAACCAGTATAGTTATCTGTTCTCTTGAGTTATCTCCATGTAGTTTGCCTTTATAACAATTCATCATTAGTTCTACCATTCGGTTTGATTGACAGACTATTTTAGCTGGGAATAAAGTTTTCTAGCATGTTTTTCTCTGTTCTATGTTGTATTTAATTTAATATATTCAGCTAAGGCTTGATTCAGCTGTTACTGTCCAGAACTTGGTAAACAATTCTGATGTAATAGAAGTATTTGAATCTAGTCTGCTGTATCAGATGTCCGTCGCCATACAGCTAACATAAGAAAATGCTATGAAAATGTTAGTGTTAAAAATAAGTTAGGTATGACTCCAAATACACATAAATAACATACCTGAGTGAGAGGCCATTTATGTCAATCATTTTTCAGACTATAGACTTTGAGAAAGAATTTATCCTCTCGATTATAAATTTTGGAATGATTGGGATTTAATGCTGCTGCTGTTCACATTTATTTCTACTGTATAAATAAAATATATTCCTTTTATTGTCTTTAGTTTCTATGATACCATACCAAGACTTACCAGGGGAAAAGTTGTTTTTGTTCTTCAATTGAATAACACATTAAATAGTGTTAAAAAGATCACTTTCTAAAATTTCTATTTCTTTTAATTGCTTTAAATTTCAGAAGACTTAATGTTTAGATCCACTGTGTTGCTCTAAAGAAATAGCATGGATGGTAAGCAGCCAGGGATATTCAGTATTAAGTTCAAAGTAATTTCTCATTTTGTTAAAATGGACAAGCTGTTAATTTCTCATAGACCAGATAATAAATATGAAGACTGTCCACCACACAATGAATATGTTAAGGAGAAAAAATCAGATGGTTAGATACCAAACTTGATTACATCAGTTTAAATTTAAATCTTAAATTAATGGACTTACTTGGAATTGCAGATACAGCTGAGATCAGAAACCTTCCTAATATCTTTTCAGTATTTAAGAAGAACTCTTCAGTACAATGAATTGAGGGTCTCATTTTCTTCATTCTTGTAAAGCAGTAACTAATAATTGTCATATTGTATAATAATTCTGATCCCTTTTTTATATTTCTTTTTAAAATCAAAGTACATATTGGTCTAGCGATAAAGCCCCCAAAAGGCTGCTTTGATTGAACGCACATGCCTAATATATTTCACAGTGGGCAACAAATAAACAGTGTCACTGACCAGGGTCTGAGCACATGTTTAGTTCTAACTCATTCAGAAAATCATCCAGTTATCACGGTGTCTTTTACCCACAGGTGGTGTTTACACTTTTAGGTGGAAATGTCTTCCCTATATTTCAGTATGTGTACATTTTCAACAGACTGTTTTTATATAAATGAGAATCAAAGTAAATATTATGATAAACATTCTTAAACCTATCAGAGTGTATATCTTCAGACATAAAGATGAGTGCTTTAAATATGTTGCTACAAAGTTCTTTCCAGTATTATTTTAATACTTTTGAAATTATCTGGGTGTTAGTGTCAACACTGTGGCGTTTACAAACCTACTGTAATTGATAGTTAATTAATGGATAAATCTTAGTCTTCTATTAGATACTTTAGCAAACATTGTTTTCAACATACGGATTGTTGTTTACTGCTATGCCAGATGGGACAGTTTGGAAAATATTTTTTTAAAATGTTAGCTAAAATCTATAGAATCATAGAATATCAGGGTTGGAAGGGACCTCAGGAGGTCATCTAGTCCAACCCCCTGCTCAAAGTAGGACCAATCCCCAAATAAATCATCCCAGCCAGGGCTTTGTCAAGCCTGACCTTAAAAACCTCAAAGGAAAGAGATTCCACTACCTCCCTAGGGAACACATTCTAGTGCTTCACCACCCTCCTAGTGAAAAAGTTTTTCCTTTTTCCAACCTAAACCTCCCCCACTGCAACTTGAGACCATTACTCCTCATTCTGTCATCTGCTACCACTGAGAACAGTCTAGATCCATCCTCTTTGGAACCCCCTTTCAGGTAGTTGAAAGCAGCTATCATATCCCCCCTCATTCTTCTTTTCCGCAGACTAAACAATCCCAGTTCCCTCAGCCTCTCCTCATAAGTCATGTGTTCCAGTCCCCTAATAATTTTTGTTGCCCTCCGCTGGACCCTTTCCGATTTTTCCACATCCTTCTTGTAGTGTGGGGCCCAAAGCTGGATACAGTACTCCGGATGAGGCCTCACCAATGCTGAATAGAGGGGAATGATCACGTCAGGCCAGATGGATAGAGGAGAGGCAGATATATTAGCCCCAGGCTAAGTAGGTCCCTTTTCCCAGGGTAAGGTAACAGGGAAGGTTCCAGAACAATCAGGAACCTTCTGGAGACGATTAAGAAAGGCTGATTAGAACACCTACAGCCAATCAAGAAGCTGCTAGAATCAATTAAGGCAGGCTAATCAGGGCACCTGGGTTTTAAAAAGGAGCTCACTTCAGTTTGTGGTGTGTGTGAGAGAAGCTGGGAGCAAGAGGCACTAAGAGCTGAGAGTGAGAACGCGGACTGTTGGAGGACTGAGGTGTACAAGCATTATCAGACACTAGGAGTAAGGTCCTATGGTGAGGATAAAGAAGGTGTTGGGAGGAGGCCATGGGGAAGTAGCCCAGGGAGTTGTAGCTGTCGCACAGCTGTTCCAGGAGGCACTCTAGACAGCTGCATTCCACAGGGCCCTGGGCTGGAACCTGGAGCAGAGGGCGGGCGGGGGTTCCCCCCAAATTCTCCCAACTCCATGTCAGACACAGGAGGAGTCGACTGTGGGTTCAGAAAAACGGCAAACTGAGGGATGCTGTGAAGCTCCAAGGCGAGCAAATCCACCAATAAGCACAAGACCCACCAAGGTAGAGCAGGAACTTTGTCACATCCTACTTATACATCCCAAAATGCCATTGGCCTTCTTGGCAACAAGGGCACACTGCTGACTCATATCCAGCTTCTCGTCCACTGTCACCCCTAGGTCCTTTTCTGCAGACCTGCTGCCTAGCCATTCAGTTCCTAGTCTGGAGCAGTGCGTGGGATTCTTCCGTCCTAAGTGCAGGACTCTGCACTTGTCCTTGTTGAACCTCATCAGATTTTTTTTGGCCCAATCCTCTAATTTGTTTAGGTCCCTCTGCATCCTATCCCTACCCTCCAGCCTATCTACCTCTCCTACCAGTTTAGTGTCATCTTCAAACTTGCTGAGGGTGTAATCCACACCATCCTCCAGATCATTAATGAAGATATTGAACAAAACCGGCTCGAGGACCGACCCTTGGGGCACTCCAGTTGATACTGGCTGCCAACTAGACATGGAGCTATTGATCACTACTCGTTGAGCCCGACAATCCACTTTCTATCCACCTTATAGTCTGTTCATCCAGCCCATACTACTTTAACTTGCTGACAAGAATACTGTGGGAGACCGTGTCAAAAGCTTTGCTAAAGTCAAGGAACAACATGTCCACTGCTTTCCCCTCATCCACAGAGCCAGTTATCTCGTCACAGAAGGCAATTAGATTAGTCAGGCATGACTTGCCCTTGGTGAATCCATGCTGACTGTTCCTGATCACTTTCCTCTCCTTGAAGTGCTTCAGAATTGATTCCTTGAGGACCTGCTCCATGATTTTTCCAGGGACTGAGGTGAGGCTGACTGGCCTGTAGTTCCCAGGATCCTCCTCCTTCCCTTTTTTAAAGATGGGCACTACATTAGCCTTTTTCCAGTCGTCTGGGACCTCCCCCGATCGCCATGCATTTTCAAAGATAATGACCAATGGCTCTCCAATCACATCCGCCAACTCCTTTAGCACTCTCCTTTAGCAGCGCATCCGACCCCATGGACTTGTGCTTCCCTTTGTGGCTGGTGGATGATGGCCACTGCTTGCTACTTCCACTTTCTGGGCAGAAGTCATAACTCACAGAATTCACTGTTGGGGAGAGGCCTAATTTAACTGTTTACATATAATTTTGGTTTCTCTTAATATAGCTACACTGCTTTGGATAGATCTTATGATTCCCTTGAGTTTCATATATATGGTTTAGCATAGAATTCTCTTTAATCTTAAATAAGGATAAGAGGGAATGTTAAGTGGGGCTAACCAGTCACAAGTACAGCAACAAATGGTTGTGCTTTTCTTCATGTTATATTGTAATACTATAAATCTCTACAGCTCTGGAAGTACTTGTCTGAGGAGGGTATGGTCAGTTAAGTAAATATGCCAACAGGAAGAACTTTGTTCCAGTTTTTGTTGTTTTTTTTTTTTTAAAGCCTCTCTTCTATTAAATTGGTCAGATATACTCCATTAATTTATGCTTTTCGTCCTGAACAGTGGCTTCATCCCAGCAGAAAGCAAAACTAGAGATGTTAGTTCTAACTTTCCCCTTCAGTTGGGTGACTGGAATTTTTCATGTTCAGTCTTTAGAACTTTGGCCCTGTTAGATTGGTGAGTGGAGGAGAAACTGAGTTCCCCAAGGGAACTTCACCATGGTTGATTTCTGAAATCTTGGTTGTGCATTGTGATACCCAGCCTCTCTGAAAAATGCATAATATACACTGACATCTCTCTCATTTAAAGAGATGGGGAGCAGCTCCTCATCTGATGTAAATTGTCATACTTGGATTGACTTCAATGGAGCTATTACAGTGGGGAATCTACCTCATGGTATTCCAGTATATCCACACGGACCAAGGTCTCTGCAGTAGCTGGAGACAAATTTAGTGGTTCGGAAGAGATTAAACCGTAACAGAAATATATAACTTCTTTAGAAATCCAAGAGAAAATAGTGAGCTAACTTTGGAACTGGAGTGATTCATTAAAGGAGTTCACTGTAAACTGACTAAAGGAAAATAAGACTTGGTGCATAAAGTTGCTGAATTCCCTCCATTCCCATTGCAGTCAGCTTCTGTTGGCTTCTCTCAACACCTTTGTGAGACTATAGAACACCCTGTGGGCAAGAGCCATTGGATCTCCAGAATAATGTTTGCAATTGCTGCTGTTCGCCTTGTGCAAAGTATTGTGCATAATGTAGCAACGCCAAGTATATATTTAGTTTTATTATCAGGCAAAATGCATTCTGAAATGGCTGGTAGTTTCCTTACAGACGAAAGAGAGTCTGACCACTCTTCTGGGAAAGATTTAGGTAAGAATTTGTATACATCTAATTTCCAAACAGTAAGTTGTATGCAGAAATAGATATACCCTAGGGAACTCTAAACATGACTGTTTCTAATGTTTTCAGGCAGAAGGAAGATAATTCTCTTGCTTCTTCTCTAACTAGATTAGCTCTAAAATTATGAACTTGGCATGCAAGATCTGATTCTGATATCACATTTTTCTCTCTTGTAATAATTGGGTTAGTTTGTAAACAGTATGAATGTTAATAACTTTTCTCTATATTGCTGTATTCCGATTAGTTTTCAGGTGCTTTTTAAAAGTTTGAATAAATGAACAGGGCAAATTCCGTAATTAAAATATACGTTGAGGGGAGTGTTTAAAACAGCCCAGTAAAAAAAAAAGTGAAGAATGAGGTACTGAAATGTAAAAATTAAATCGGAAAAATAATTAGCCCTTAATGTAGTGGATTTGGTTTTAGTGCAGCACATTGTTTTTAAAAAATACATTAAAAAATAAAAAAAAATTGAAGTTTGAAAAGTGGCTAGCGACCGTGCATGTGAAATCACACTTGGGCTGTTTCTATGTTACGTGCCTGAGACACCATAGTAAGCATTTGAAATGCATTATGGAAATATCACTGAGACACTGTATTTTACTATGTAATTATATGTTTTCAACAGACACATGTCATTTAAATAATGCATATTTTCCCCAGACCCTGTGAACCTCAGCTTTCCACCCCTGCTTTTGAGGCATGAATCAAGGTAACTTTTTTGTCTGCATAAGGTGAAGTAAACGAGACTCCCAAAAGGGCTAGTCAGTGGTGCTCCTTGATTAGCCGAAGAAGACAGTGTTAAATGTGATTTGAGCTGTGCAAGACAGAAGCAAATCTGTTGGGATATGTCTGCACTATGGGCACTACATACAGTAGTGCAGCTGCAGCAATGTCACTATAACCTCCATAGCGTAGATGCTAGAACACTCAAGGAGCTGACTGAGGAGCTATCTGAGCCATTAGCAATTGTCTTTGAAAAGTCAGGGAAGACAGGAGAGATTCCAGAAGACTGGGGAAGGGCAAATATAGCGCCCATCTATAAAAAGGGAAGTAAGGACAACCTGGGGAATTACAGACCAGTCAGCTTGACTTCTGTACCTGGAAATATAATGGAGCAAATAATTAAGCAATCAATTTGCAAACATCTAGAAGATAATAAGGTGATAAGGAACAGTCAGTATGGATTTGTCAAAAACAAATCATGTCAAACCAACCTGATAGCTTTCTTTGACAGGGTAACAAGCCTTGTGGATAGGGGAGAAGCGGTAGACATTGTTGCCGGCACCCAGTGCCAGAGGCAAGCAACAGCGGGGGTTCGTTGCCCTGTGTGCGTTACCCAATAATCCCAACGGGGTGGAGAAGCGGAAAAGTTTATTTGAAGCTTCAAAGAAGGTACAGGGAGAATAGAATCTCAAATCCTGCACACAGAGCAGGAAGTTACACAGGCTTTTATACATCCTTTTTTTAGCATACTTATCCAATAGCAATAGTATCCATATAGCCAGCCAATCCAGTTACCAGCGAGTTCCCTTGTTTTTTTGTACCATCTATTAAACTATAGACATAAAGCTGCTTTGTTCAGCATTGTTCTGCCATATTTGCCCTGTTTGGCCTTGTTTAGTTTCAGGCAGTTTGACTTTGCAACATATTGTTGTAAAATCCCCAGCATGACTGCTGCGAGTGCCTCCGGGCAGGGGGGCCAAGGACACTTGGGCCTAGTGCCAGGGGGCTTCATCGACACTCGTGGTCTTCCATCCCCTCGAGTTACCTAGTGGCCATGCCCAGTGTCCCCAACAACATGGTATATCTTGACTTTAGTAAAGCTTTTGATACTTTCTCGCATGACCTTCTCATAAACAAACTAGGGAAATGCAACCTAGATGGAGCTGCTATAAGGTGGGTGCATAACTGGTAGGAAAACTGTTCCCAGAGAGTAGTTATCAGTGGTTCACAGTCATGCTGGAAGGGTATTCCCACAGGGATCAGTTTTGGGTCTGGTTCTGTTCAATATCTTCAGTGTTTTAGATAATGGCATAGAAAGTACACTTATAAAGTTTGCAGACGATACCAAGCTGGGAAGGGTTGCAAGTGCTTTGGAGGATAGGATTAAAATTCAAAATGGTCTGGACAAACTGGAGAAATGGTCTGAAATAAATAGGATGAAATTCACTAAGCATAAATGCAAAATACTCCATTTAGGAAGGAACTATCAGTTGCACACATACAAAATGGGAAATGACTGCCTAGGAAGGAGTACTGTGGAAAGGGATGTGAGGGTCATAGTGGACCACAAGCTAAATATGAGTCAATGGTGTAATGCTGTTGCAAAAAAAGCAAACATCCTTCTGGGATGTATTAGGAGGAGTGTTGTAAGCAAGACACGAGAAGTAATTCTTCTTCTCAACTCCACACTGATTAGGCCTCAACTGGAGTATTGTGTCTAGTTCTGGGCACCACATTTCAGGAAGGATATGCACAAATTGGAGAAAGTCCAGAGAAGAGCGACAAAAATGATTAAAGGTCTAGAAAACATGACCAATGAGGGGCTGTTAGGCTCTTAAAAGGGCGGGGGCTATTAGGTTCCAAGTGCCATTGCCATTAGTCCAGTTGGTGAGTGACACGTAGCCCATGGAAACTGCAGCTCTTATTTGGAAAGAGCAGGGATTTAAGTAATGCTGCTCCCAATATTAGTCTTAACTTGAAAAATTATGATTGAAGCACCAAACAGGAAGGAAAAGCTTTTACAACCATTACCTCAGTTGGCCCTTATCACCAAAAGCTGGATGGGAATGTTTAGATCATTGTGGTTGATTCACAGAAACTTAATTTACGGGTAAGCTTGCTTAAATTGTGCACTTTGAAAAAGACAGCAAGTGTTTCAGGTGAATATAGATTGTTTGTTATTGAAGTCTATTGCATCTAACTTCCTCTACAGAGAATCAATGGCTGGCTTTCTTTTTGCATCTTTGAATTAGCAAAACCTTTTCTTACTCTTATTAACTTTTGCTTAGTTTCTTTTCAGATTTCTCACCCATTCTGCTGTCTGAGCTTTCTAGCTTTCATCCTACAAGGTTAATTAGCTGTGTCAATTCACCAACTGAGAGGCCTATTTGACACATTCCATGAAATATTATACGGTTGCTATGGTGGCTTTTTGCTGAGAGGTTTCTGACACTTGGTATTTGTTAGATCCCATTGTTTCATTGCTTAGCTTCCAATGCTGAAGAAAAAATGGGCTTTACTCACACTTTACTGTGTGTTAAGAAATTCGGGAGATGATCCACATATTGCTGTACAGTCCTTTGACTGTTGAAGAGACTTGGATTGGTATTTTAGAGAATAACACTGGAAACTGCTCTTAAGCTTCCAACTGATTGAGCCCTGCAAATCTGCAGATAATCTGCTTATCCAGGTTTGCGGATTGGGATCAGATGCTGGGTTCTACTGATTGAACTCCCCTTCTGTGATGCTTTGTTTGATTTGGAAGCCCTTGTTTTTATCTGCTTTTATGCTTGGCAGCCTTGATGGTGATGAAAATACACTATTTTTTAATCATAAAAGCACTTTACAAACATTTAACTAATTAGTAAAGTCTTCAGTTTTTCTGAGAGCAAGATATGTGGGTATTGTCATCACATTTTACAGATGGGGAAACTGAGGCAGAATTTAAGTGACTTGCTTAAGGCTATGGAGGGAGTGTTGTGATTAGAACAGGGGACTCTGTGCATTTGAGCTATGATCATCTCTAGGCTTTGATCCTGGGAAGCGCATCTAAGACAGAGGTAATCAATTTTTTGTCAAGGTACAAATTTCTTGGTCAAGGTATAGTCAGGGTCCAGACTGCAGAGTAAAAGAATAACAATAATGATTATGATAAGTAAATAAAAAGATTTTGCAGTCCATTCAAAAGTGTCTGGCGGTCCAGATTTGGCCCGCGATGCACTTACTGAGTACCCCGATCTAAGTTGTTGTAATAGACCACTTTCTTGAGATGACACTTTAAAAGCTGTTTTGACTCATGAAGCCTTTGGTGCTTAAAAAAACCCAAAAAAGTCTTGCTTTGAAACTGGGAAATATTTGTCCTGTGACGCTGTCAGCCCGTGTTGCAGTGCGATAATCCATGAGAAGACAGTGATTTAACTTTGATTGCTAAAAACTCATCAGACAGAGTCTGGCAATGACTCTGTGTTGTAATTTGTCAGTGTTGGAGGCCTGGAGTAATAAGTGCATCACAATCTGCATCATTTCCAAAGAGGAATTTACTGTAGGTTGTCAAAAACTTATAGAACAGCACTTTCAGGAGTAAGGACAGTGTTCTGTCTCCAGGGATAACCGCTTTCCCTATGGCTCTAAATGTTTTTTTTAAATGTTAGGCTCTTTCCGACGTACATGCACACTCTTTTTGTGCCAGTCCGAGCAAAGCACTTAGATTTATGATCATGCAGGTGGATAGATAGCATTAGTTGAACATAATGACTTGAGAGGTAGGAGTGGGATTGTTTTCATGGGATTGACTTGCTTTAAGCAACTGCTGAGCGTTTTTTGTAGTGCGATTCTGAAGGGGATCATGGCTCAATTCGAGGAGAGGCTCACTGAGGCAATCTTGTAGTAAGATGTGGTCTGTACTGTGGAAAAACTTGAGAACCCCTGCCCTAAGGAAATGGGGTGCTTTCAGGGAGACCTACTTATAATAACTTCTTCTCCATAGACTCCCAATTATGAGAAGAAATTCAGATAGGAGCTTTCAGACATGATGATGTTAAAACAGAATCTCTTTAAAAAAATTTTTTTTCTATCATCTTTGGCTTCTTTTATAGAGTTATAACCAAGGAACAGTGTCAAATGCCTTTGGGGGGAGAGCCCTTTGATAGGAAAAAAATTAAACAGGGAATTTCTTTCATGATTGATAGTCATTTAAATGATGCATTGTCCCATTTCTCATGAGGAGACCACTAGGCAATGATTTATTCTTTAAAGCAAAGATCCCACAAGGCAACATGAAGTACCTGAAATATTGAACAGCATTTATTTATTAGGTGCAATGATCATAAAAAGTCGGCCCGACTTGTTAACTGTTGGGTGACAGATTTAGTTTGTTTGCATGGAGATATAAAAATCTGCCTCCCGTTGGTGTTCTAGTAAAGAACAGAACAAGGTACCAATACCAGGCCTTATTCTGATCTCATGCTGAGTTTACACTAGTGCAATTTAATAGACTTCTAATGAGGAAGTGATGCACTGTAGTAGAGATCAAAAGAACATAGAGCCTGAGGCCTAGACGTCATAAGATACAAATGCGCCTGTTAACATTTTTTAAAAACACTTTGACAGAAATAAAAACTAGAATAAATCCCCTGGGGTATCAGTGTACCAAAAGTACAGCCACAAAGAGCCACCTCCTGGGGGAACTGCAAAGAGGGCTGCAGTTTACGATTAGTGAAGAGGTAAAAGTTAAAACTAGATCTTGTTAAGCACCTGCTCATTATGTTTCTGTCCTGTTTCTTGTGAATGTCCCCTACATTCTGTTCTTTGCCCATTTCCCTCTCCCTTGCACATTTTCCATTTAATTCTGGAGTTTAAATCTCTCACCTGTGTAAGTTTCATTGTGTTGCTTCTCCTTTGTTCAACTTAGAAGCAACTTTTATGTAACTCTTTTTGTCTTTTGCATAGCTTTTCTTCTTCTCTCTCTCTCTCTCAAATCTCCAAGCCTTTACAGTTTCTCTGTGATCTGCTCTTGCTGGATGAGCTGCTGGATAAATCTTTGCTATGTTGCTGCTGTTCTGTTGCACTGTTGATTTTATAGCAGTTGGAATTTAGATAACTTTTAAGGCTCACATAAAAATGTGAAAAATTAAAGCAACCCTCCCCTCCAAATAAGTACAACATTTCTTATCTTCTGTGCTTTTCCTTCAGTTAAAAAGCATAAGAGAGTCTGAGGCTGTAGTGCTTTCAAGCGTCTATAGACAGCTTTGGTACCTTTTCTGAACAAGACCAATCAGATGCAAAGGTATCCTGTGCAAAGATAACAGGGCATTGTAGCTAGTGCTCTGCTCAGTTTCTGAGGGTGTGTGCCTTAACCATTTAAAGGGAATAATGGTGATTTATGTTTTTCTTCCATTCTTGGCACAGTCTTGTCCACTTGTCTTCCTACTGGGTTCCCTCTCCTTTTAGCTTGAATTGGAGGGAGGGACAATATGGGACCTTTGGGAGTAGCTTAGAGGATATCCTCCTACAGACTTCTCTGCTCCCAAAGCAGCAAAAAGCTGGACTGAGACTCCTCCCTAGTTTTCAGAGCTGTCTCTTAGGAATTTATCTTTTTGTTTCTAAATTCAGCAATGCTGACCATCTAGAGTCTTCAATCTATACAGGTACTTCTTGCCTCAAAATCATCAGTTCCCTTGGCTCTTTGTTCTCCATGTGGTACCTCTGTATTCTTCTCCTCCTTACTACTTCTCAGCATAGTAGACGCGCCTGACCAGAACAAGCCTAAGAGGGAGAGGGGGTTCTGTCTAGCTCAGGGGTGGGCAAACTTTTGGGCCCGAGGGCCACATCAGGGTTGCAAAACGGTAGGGAAGGCTGTGCCTCCCCAAACAACCTGGCCCCCGTCCCCTATCCGCCCCCTCCCACTTCCCGTCCCCTGACTGCCCCCCCTCAGAACTTCCAACCCATCCAATCCCCGTGCTCCTTGTCCCCTGACCATTCCCTCCTGGAACCCCCACCCCTAATTGCCCCTCTGAGACCTCACTCCCTATCCAACCCCCCCGCTCCCTCTCCCCTGACTGCCCCCCATAATCCCCTGCCCCTTATCCAACACCCCTGCTCCCCACTCCCTTACCATGCTGCTCAGAGCAGCAGGAGCTTGCAGCCCCACTGGTGCCAGCCACGCTGCCCGCGCTGCCCAGGAGGAGCAGCGGGCCAGAGCGCTGGTGATGCGGCGCGGCAGCATCACTATGTGGGGGGGAGGACGGCTGCTAGCCTCCCCGGCCGGAAGCTCAGGGGCTGGGCAGGATGGTCCCGCAAGCCAGATGTGGCCCACAGGCTGTAGTTTGCCCACCTCTGGTCTAGCTTCACTACTTACTGGCTGCTGGTCCGCTCTATGTTAGAACAGCCATGGGCAGATCAAGTCCTATGACAGAGTATCAGCAGAGGAAGAAAACAGTACTGCCAGGAGCCGATCCAGCACTGCCACCAGGAGCAGATCCAGTGCTGCTACTGACTTCAAAGGAAATGCATTGTGGATAGCGTTAATGCTCCTTTGCCTCTCAGGAGGAGATCTGCAGGGCAGACACTGATTATCAGTTCATACTTTCTCAAAAAACTAACCTGGATGTCCAAGCCATGACACATGCCATCTACAGCAGAAAGATGCTTTGAGCGATAGGGATCACCTTTTCATAGATACCAGTATTCTGATTCTCACAGGTTAAAGTTCCATTCGTGGGGACTTTGCTTTTGTAGGAACAGCAAGCTTAGATGTAATATATAAAGGAAAACTTTGTTACCTGATCATCTTCTTTTTTTCAGTAGCAGGCTTCCTATTCCTACTCACCCTTGTAGGAAAAGTGGAAGTTCAGTAATGGTGAGTTCCATGGAAGGATATTTCAGGAAAATGTAATTCTTAAGTAAAACTTCATATTGTTTGTCCTGAGTACTATGTACAATGTTACAGCTTTGGAAACTCTTTTTTGGGGGTGGGAGAGGAGAAGAGGTTTTCCAGAGAGGGGAGGAATTAGTCATATGGTGATGGACAAATAAGAACTTGCCTTCTGTTCAGCCCAAGGACAAGGAAATCATGAGCCTGGAGCCATAAAGGAAAAAAATGTTACCTCATGATTTTCCTTCTTTATTATGTATTAAGAGATCTTGGGGAATTTTTCTCCCAATTTTAGGATTTTCACTGAAGAGGTGGGTATCTGAGAGTGGAACCAAAATATTGTCTACATATTGCCCATAACATCACTGCTTTCATCAGAGCTCTTGTAGCATTAAATCTTGGATTCAAATGCTTGTGCTATTCATAGACCTCAATGGAAAAGTTTTATGATGTGTCATAAATATAAAGGGAAGGATAAACACCTTTAAAATCTCTCCTAGCCAGAGGAAAAACCCTTTCACCTGTAAAGGGTTAAGAAGCTAAGATAACCTCGCTGGCACAATGACCAATGAGGAGGCAAGATACTTTCAAAGCTGGAGGAGGGGAGAAACAAAGGGGCTGTGTCTGTCTGTGTGATGCTTTGGCCGGGGACAGAACAGGAATGGAGTCTTAGAACTTAGTAAGTAATCTAGCGAGATATGTGTTAGATTCTGTTTTCTTTAAATGGCTGAGAAAATAAGCTGTGCTGGAGGGAATGGATATTCCTGTTTTTGTGTCTTTTGTTAACTTAAGGTTTTGCCTAGAGGGATTCTCCATGTTTTGAATCTAATTGCCCTGTAAGGTATTTACCATCCTGATTTTACAGAGGTGATTCTTTTTACTTTTTCTTCTATTAAAATTCTTCTTTTAAGAAACTGAATGCTTTTTCATTGTTATTAAGATCCAAGGATTTGGGCCTCTGGTCACCTATGCAAATTGGTGAGGATTTTTATCAAACCTTCCCCAGAAAAAAAGGGGGTAAGATTTGGGAGGATTCTGGGGGAAAAGACGTTTCCAAATGAACTCTTTCTCAGTAACCAGTGTTAAGTGTTTGGTGGTGGCAGTGAAAGTCCAAGGGCAAAAGGTAAAATAGTTTTTACCTTGGGAAAGTTTTAACCTAAGCTGGTAAAAGTAAGCTTAGGAGGTTTTCATGCAGGTCCCCACATCTGTACCCTAGCATTCAGAGTGGGGAAGGAACCTTGACATGATGGAATAAATTCTACCTTAGAATTCTGGCAGAAGAACACCATGTATTTTCTGTGTGCTGAGAAACCGTAAACAGGAAACGTGAGAAAGAAGTGATAAATTTTCAGTCTAACATCAGTTTGATTAATCCTTTGCCCGAAAATGTCAATAACTAATAGCCATTGATAGGCCTATGTCATAAATATAAAGGGAAGTGTAAACCCCTTTAAAATCCCTCCTGGCCAGAGAAAAAAATCCTCTCACCTGTAAAGGGTTAAGAAGCTAAAGGTAACCTCACTGGCACCTGACCAAAATGATCAATGAGGAGACAAGATACTTTCAAAAGCTGGGAGGAGGGAGAGAAACAAAGGGTCTGTGTGTCTGTCTATATTCTGTCTTGGCCGGGGATAGACCAGGAATGGAGTCTTAGAACTTTTAGTAAGATCTAGCTAGGTACTTGTTAGATTATGATTTCTTTAAATGGCTGAGAAAAGAATTGTGCTGAATAGAATAACTATTTCTGTCTGTGTATCTTTTTTGTAACTTAAGGTTTTGCCTAGAGGGGTTCTCTATGTTTTTGAATCTAATTACCCTGTAAGATATCTACCATCCTGATTTTACAGGGGGGAATTCTTTATTTCTATTTACTTCTATTGTTATTAAAAGTCTCCTTGTAAGAAAACTGAATGCTTTTTCATTGTTCTCAGATCCAAGGGTTTGGGTCTGTGGTCACCTATGCAAATTGGTGAGGCTTTTTATCCAACATTTCCCAGGAGAGGGGGGGTGCAAGTGTTGGGAGGATTGTTCATTGTTCTTAAGATCCAAGGGTCTGGGTCTGTAGTCACCTAGGCAAATTGGTGAGGCTTTTTACCAAACCTTGTCCAGGAAGTGGGGTGCAAGGTTTTGGGAAGTATTTTGGGGGGAAAGACGCGTCCAAACAGCTCTTCCCCAGTAACCAGTATTAGTTTGGTGGTGGTAGCGGCCAATCCAAGGACAAAGGGTGGAATATTTTGTACCTTGGGGAAGTTTTGACCTAAACTGGTAAAGATAAGCTTAGGAGGTTTTTCATGCAGGTCCCCACATCTGTACCCTAGAGTTCAGCGTGGGGGAGGAACCTTGACATGGTGGCACAGTGGTGGGATTAACCTGAAATCATTTTGAGATCAATTTTGAGATTTTTTTTAACTAGAAATACAGATTTTAAAAAGGAATTTTTTTTTCCTTTGGAGCTGCTGGAAAAGAAGCTCGTTTTCTCTCTGCTTTGGAGCCAGAGCTGAGACAAAAGGGGATTATATTTGTGAATTGCAGGTTTTCTTTGCCTGTAGGCAGGGTACTTAACTCCTGCAGGGAAATTCCGTCTTCCAACCCAGAGGTTGTTTTTTTTCCCTAAAAGTAAATAGGGAGGGGGGTGTTCTACCCATTTGCCTGGAGACAAAAGTGGCAAGGGTTTTTTTTTTTAGGATTTTGATTTTTTTGTTTTACAAGGAGCACAAGTTTAAAAAGGAATTTTTTTTCCTTTGGGCTGCTGGTAAGCAGGTTTCCAAGTAGTTAGAGGTTTTTTGCTTTGATTTGGGCCCAGAGCAGAGACAAGGGAATTGTCTTTTTCTGTAGGCTGACAATCACTATCAGAGAATAGGTATTCTATTCCAGCACAGCAAAATTTTACAGCCAAGTTTTGTTTATTTCTAAACCTTGGGTGTAAAGTTAGTTAAAACAGAGAGGTTAGAATGACAAAATCCACGGCTCGACACAAGCTGGAATTAGCCAGATTTCAGGCTGCGGAAAGACAAAGGGAACATGAAAGACAGACAGAACTCATGCAGCTGAAGAAGGAACAAGAAAGGGAGGCAGCGAGAGAGGCAGAACAACACCAAGCGGCTGCTCACAGGAGAGCTATGGAAGCAAGGGACAAAGAACTGGAGGAGAAGGAAAAAGACAGGAAGTATGTGGAGGAGATGGAGAAGATAAAGGCTCAGCAGAATATCCCAACCAACCCTAGCAATCCTTCTCCAAGTACCACTTCCCATCCCAGAAAGTTCCCCACCTACAAGGCAGGCGATGATACTGAGGCCTTCCTAGAAAACTTCGAAAGGGCCTGCCTTGGGTACAACATCTCTACTGACCAATACATGGTAGAGCTGAGGCCGCAGCTCAGTGGACCCTTAGCTGAGGTGGCAGCTGAAATGCCTAAAGAACACATGAACAAGTATGAACTGTTTAAATCCAAGGCGAGAGTCAGAATGGGGATAACACCCGAGCAGTCTCGTCGGAGGTTCAGAGCCCTAAGGTGGAAACCAGACATGTCATTTACCCGACATGCCTACCACATTGTGAAACATTGGGATGCCTGGATATCAGGAGCAAGTGTTGAATCTCCAGTAAATTTGCCCTTCCTAATGCAAATGGAACAATTCTTAGAGAGTGTTCCTGAGGAAATAGAAAGATACATCCTAGATGGGAAACCCAAAACTGTAATTGAGGCAGGAGAGATTGGAGCCAGATGGGTGGAGGTGGCAGAGAAGAAGAAAACTGGTCGCAGTTGGAGCAGAGACCAGAAGGAACCACCCCAGACCACACCCTATTACCGGGGGCCGCCCAAGGCCCCACCTACCTCCCAAAGAACCCTCCAGACCCCTTATCGTCCCACCACCCCATTCTCCAGCAACCCACCTCGCCCCAGTGACCCGTCAGCTGGACGATGTTTTAAATGTAATGAGCTGGGGCATGTAAAGGCAACTGCCCCAAGAACCCCAACAGATTACAGTGCATTGCACCGGAATCACACCAGAGGTCCGCAGGCCCAGATACCTCCCAGATACCCTTGGAGCGGAGGGAAACTGTGAGTGTGGGCGGGAAGAAGGTCACCGCATGGAGGGACACTGGAGCACAAGTGTCAGCTATCCATGCTTCCTTAGTGGACCCCAATTTAATCAACCCAGAGATCCAAGTGACAATTCAACCCTTCAAGTCCAACTCGTTCAGTTTGCCTATAGCCAAGTTGCCTGTCCAGTACAAGGGCTGGTCAGGAATGTGGACTTTTGCAGTCTATGATGATGATCCCATCTCCATGCTGTTGGGGGAAGACTTGGCCAATCATGTGAAGCAGGCCAAGAGGGTGGGAACGGTCACCCGCAGCCAGGCTAAACAAGCCGTGAGGCCTAGCTCTGTTCCGGAAACTTCTATCAGGACCCGGTCAGAGGTGATGGACCCGGACCCCAGGCCAATGTATGCAACAGCAGTAGTGGATCCAGTCCCAGAGACCCAGACGGAACCAGTCCCAGAACCAGAACCAGCCGAACAACCAACACCAGACCAAGTGTCAGCACTGAATCCAATACTTGCAACCTCAACACCAGAGGGCCCCACCGACCCTGAACTGGCAGCAGCCGATAACCCTACACAAGAGGCTCAGCCGGAGCCTGAATCCCAACATAGTGCACCAGCGGAGAGCGGTTCACAGTCAACAGAAACAGCTCCATCCCCTATATCACTTCCAGAGGGAGCAAGCCTAGGTCCACAATCCCATGAGGAACTGATGTCTCCAACATCAAGGGAACAGTTCCAGACCGAACAGGAAGCAGATGAAAGCCTCCAGAGAGCTTGGGCGGCGGCACGGAGCAACCCACCGCCTCTCACCTCTTCTAATCGATCCAGGTTTGTTGTAGAAAGAAGACTTTTATACAAGGAAATTCTTTCTGGGGGACACCAGGAAGACTGGCATCCTCAGAGACAGTTGGTAGTTCCAACTAAATACCGGGCCAAGCTCTTGAGCTTAGCTCATGATCACCATGCTGGGGTGAACAGGACCAAAGACCGTTTGGGGGGGTCATTCTACTGGGAGGGAATGGGCAAGGATGTTTCTACCTATGTCGAGTCTTGTGAGGTGTGCCAAAGAGTGGGAAAACCCCAAGACCAGGTCAAAGCCCCTCTCCAGCCACTCCCCATCATTGAAGTTCCATTTCAGCGAGTAGCTGTGGATATTCTGGGTCCTTTTCCGAAAAAGACAGCCAGAGGAAAGCAGTACATACTGACTTCCATGGATTTTGCCACCCGATGGCCGGAAGCAGTAGCTCTAAGCAACACCAGGGCTAAAAGTGTGTGCCAGGCACTAGCAGACATTTTTGCCAGGGTAAGTTGGCCCTCCGACATCCTCACAGATGCAGGGACTAATTTCCTGGCAGGAACTATGGAAAACCTTTGGGAAGCTCATGGGGTAAATCACTTGGTTGCCACTCCTTACCACCATCAAACAAATGGCATGGTGGAGAAGTTTAATGGAACTTTGGGGGCCATGATACGTAAATTCGTAAATGAGCACTCCAATGATTGGGACCTAGTGTTGCAGCAGTTGCTCTTTGCCTACAGAGCTGTACCACATCCCAGTTTAGGGTTTTCCCCATTTGAACTTGTATATGGCTGTGAGGTTAAGGGGCCATTGCAATTGGTGAAGCAGCAATGGGAGGGATTTACACCTTCTCCAGGAACTAACATTCTGGACTTTGTAACCAACCTACAAAACACCCTCCGAACCTCTTTAGCCCTTGCTAGAGAAAACTTACAGGATGCTCAGAAAGAGCAAAAAGCCTGGTATGATAAACATGCCAGAGAGCGTTCCTTCAAAGTAGGGGACCAGGTCATGGTCTTAAAGGCGCTCCAGGCCCATAAAATGGAAGCATCGTGGGAAGGGCCATTCATGGTCCAGGAGCGCCTGGGAGCTGTTAATTATCTCATAGCATTCCCCACCTCCAACCGAAAGCCTAAGGTGTACCATATTAATTCTCTAAAGCCCTTTTATTCCAGAGAATTAAAGATTTGCCAGTTTACAGCCCAGGGAGGAGACGACGCTGAGTGGCCTGAAGGTGTCTACTACGAAGGGAAATGTACTGGTGGTGTGGAAGAGGTGAACCTCTCCGTGACCCTTGGGCATATGCAGCGACAGCAGATCAAGGAGCTGTGCACTAGCTATGCACCAACGTTCTCAGCCACCCTAGGACTGACTGAACGGGCATACCACTCCATTGACACAGGTAATGCTCACCCAATTAGGGTCCAACCTTACCGGGTGTCTCCTCAAGCTAAAACTGCTATAGAACGGGAGATCCAGGATATGTTACAGATGGGTGTAATCCGCCCCTCTGAAAGTGCATGGGCATCTCCAGTGGTTCTAGTTCCCAAACCAGATGGGGAAATACGTTTTTGCGTGGAGTACCATAAGCTAAATGCTGTAACTCGCCCAGACAACTATCCAATGCCACGCACAGATGAACTATTAGAGAAACTGGGACGGGCCCAGTTCATCTCTACCTTGGACTTAACCAAGGGGTACTGGCAGGTACCGCTAGATGAATCTGCCAAGGAAAGGTCAGCCTTCACCACACATCTCTGGCTGTATGAATTTAATATACTCCCTTTCGGGCTGCGAAATGCACCCACCACTTTCCAAAGACTTGTAGATGGTCTCCTAGCGGGATTAGGAGAATATGCAGTCGCCTACCTTGACGATGTGACCATATTTTCGGATTCCTGGGCAGACCACCTGGAACATTTACAAAAAGTCCTTGAGCGCATAAGGGAGGCAGGACTAACTGTTAAGGCTAAGAAGCGTCAAATAGGCCTAAACAGAGTGACTTACCTTGGACACCAGGTGGGTCAAGGAACTATCAGCCCCCTACAGGCCAAAGTGGATGCTATCCAAAAGTGGCCTGTCCCAAAGTCAAAGAAACAGGTTCAATCCTTCTTAGGCTTGGCCGGTTATTACAGACGATTTGTACCACACTACAGCCAAATCGCCGCCCCACTGACAGACCTAACCAAAAAGAAACAGCCAAATGCTGTTCAGTGGACCGAAAAGTGTCAGAAGGCCTTTAACAAGCTTAAAGTGACACTCATGTCTGACCCTGTACTAAGGGCCCCAGACTTTGACAAACCGTTCCTAGTAACCACAGATGCGTCCGAGCGTGGTGTGGGAGCAGTTTTAATGCAGAAAGGACCTGATCAAGAATTCCACCCTGTAGTGTTTCTCAGCAAAAAACTGTCTGAGAGGGAAAGCAACTGGTCAGTCACTGAAAAAGAATGTTACGCCATTGTCTACACTCTGGAAAAGCTACGCCCATATGTTTGGGGACAGCGTTTCCACCTGCAAACCGACCATGCTGCCCTGAAGTGGCTTCACACCGTCAAAGAAACTAACAAAAAACTTCTTCGGTGGAGTTCATCTCTCCAAGATTTTGATTTCGACATCCAACACATCTCAGGAGCTTCTAACAAAGTGGCTGATGCACTCTCCCGTGAAAGTTTCCCAGAATCAACTGGTTAAAATCGTCCTTGAGATGTAGAAAATATTGTTAGTCTTTATGTACTTGGTAGTATATTTAGAGATGCATGTGTCTTATTAACTCTGTTTTTCCTAGAGCTCCAGGAAGAAATCCCAGCCAGTGTTTCACCCTAGCTGTGATTTGGGGGGCGTGTCATAAATATAAAGGGAAGGGTAAACCCCTTTGAAATCCCTCCTGGCCAGGGGAAAGGTCCTCTCACCTGTAAAGGGTTAAGAAGCTAAAGGTAACCTCGCTGGCACCTGACCAAAATGACCAATGAGGAGACAAGATACTTTCAAAAGCTGGGAGGAGGGAGAGAAACAAAGGGTCTGTGTGTCTGTCTTATGCTGGTTTTCTGCCGGGGATAGACCAGGAATGGAGTCTTAGAACTTTTAGTAAGTAATCTAGCTAGATATGTGTTAGATTATGATTTCTTTAAATGGCTGAGAAAAGAATTGTGCTGAATAGAATAACTATTTCTGTCTGTGTATCTTTTTTGTAACTTAAGGTTTTGCCTAGAGGGGTTCTCTATGTTTTTGAATCTAATTACCCTGTAAGATATCTACCATCCTGATTTTACAGGGGGGAATTCTTTATTTCTATTTACTTCTATTTTTATTAAAAGTCTTCTTGTAAGAAAACTGAATGCTTTTTCATTGTTCTCAGATCCAAGGGTTTGGGTCTGTGGTCACCTATGCAGATTGGTGAGGCTTTTTATCCAACATTTCCCAGGAAAGGGGGGGTGCAAGTGTTGGGAGGATTGTTCATTGTTCTTAAGATCCAAGGGTCTGGGTCTGTAGTCACCTAGGCAAATTGGTGAGGCTTTTTACCAAACCTTGTCCAGGAAGTGGGGTGCAAGGTTTTGGGAAGTATTTTGGGGGGAAAGACGCGTCCAAACAGCTCTTCCCCAGTAACCAGTATTAGTTTGGTGGTGGTAGCGGCCAATCCAAGGACAAAGGGTGGAATATTTTGTACCTTGGGGAAGTTTTGACCTAAGCTGGTAAAGATAAGCTTAGGAGGTTTTTCATGCAGGTCCCTACATCTGTACCCTAGAGTTCAGCGTGGGGGGAGGAACCTTGACGTATGTTTACATAAGAATGGCCATACTGGGTCAGACCAATGCTCCATCTGGCCCAGTATCCTATCTTCTGACAGTAGCCGATGCCAGATGTTTTTTAGAGAGAACAAACAGAACAAGGCAATTATCAAGTGATCCATCCCTGGCATACAGTCCCAGCTTGTTGTTGCTGTAAAATGTTAAAAGAATTACATAATATTAGTTAAATTATTACCCACTGTTACCTTTTCAAAAAGCATTGTTTGCGGCTGGCTAGGATTTATTTGTACATAACTACTGCTGTTTGTAGCATGGTAGTGCACACAATGTGCTATAAACTCTGAACATATACGTAGGGCATATGCTCAGAAGAGTTTACAATCGAAGAATACCAGAAAGATTCAAATGGTAGAGGAGAAGAATAAAACTCTAAAAATCAGAATATAACACTGTAAAACCTGTGTAAATATTGGCTATCCCAAACTGCTCCACTCTCATGCTGTTGTGAATTGACTTAGTTTGTGTAGCCATTATGGCAGAAGTGGGCCTCGAGGAGGGATCTGAAGGACAGGATAGTGGTCTTTCAGCACAGAGCGTATTTCCTATGGAAGCTGAGGCAAAGAAAAAGGCAAAGAATGGTTGAGAGAGACGCAGACAAATGAGAGATCAAGTTTACCATCATGGACGAAATAGAGTTAAAACTACAGGCCGTTTGAGCTGAGGCTTTCGAGATCTTTGTTTCTATAGGAGTCTTTCTGATCCTGCATATTCCCACTTGAAGTTCTCCTCCTCAGTCAGTGATGACCTACTGTGCTCCTCTTCACACAACCAACCAAGACATCACAAACAGACTATTATGATTTCAGGTGGGAAATCAGCAGCAGGAGCAGCAAAGCTCAGATGGAACAAAAATCCCTTTATCTTACAAATGCAGTTAGTAATAAAGCTGAGGGGAAATGAAAGATCCCTGCGTAGTTTGTTTTCTGATTTTTATGTCTAAATAGAATTTCTTCCAGAAAAATGAGTGTATTTTTAATTAACTTTTTTCAGTCTGTTAGTGGATGCAGTTTACGCCTGCAAAATTAATTGCTTGTGCCTCCAGCTTATTTGCACTCCCCATCAGGTAATGAGAGGAGCAACAGTCATAGTCAGATTTGTTTCTGCGATTCACTTAGAGTTTCAAATATGTAAGTACAAATTGCACCCATAAAGGAAACCCTCCTATATATTTAATCTTTCACTTATATTCTTTTTTTAAATTTTAGATATCTATTTTTTCCACAGTTTACCACCAAGTATTAAAGGGTTAATTAAATTTCATTGAAGTAGTTTTCTGAAATGATCCACTGTTTGATTGCAGATGAGATCTGCTAACAGTTCATCCTACATTTATAAGTAAAAAATTATGTTTATGCTCAGTACTGTTCTCCTTTTCTTTCCTCTTTTGCTTCCTCTGCCTGTGCAAAGTGCACGTATCGAAAGCTGACTGTTTTTGTCTGATTTGAGGCAGGGAGTATTTTGGCATTTGAGCGTAGGCTCTTGCTTCCCATCCTCTGTACTTGCCCTCTGGACATTGTCAACCTTGGAGTTCAGGATATTGAATCCCTCTTTATTCTGCTCAGTCTGCTGCCCTTGTGGATTTTGATTTCTCCTGGTAGACTTTTGTGAATTGTTATTAAAAAGATGTGCCACGTGCCTCCTTTTGAGGAGTTATATAATCATGTTGACCAGTCACTTTCTGAGACTTCCTTCATGGTTAGTATAAATTAAGAAAAACATAACACCCATCCCAAACTCATGCCAGTCTAGTAAGGACAACCTGTCATTTGAAGATGCAGTTGTTTCCACTTTTAATCCCCTGCCTCTGTTCACTGTCCTTGTTCATGCCACAGGATGGGCAATCTCAGAGAAGGATCACAGAATGAGTTCTGTTTGCCTTCTGCAGAAGTTGTCATTCCCTTTGTGTCACCTCTGGCTTTGTGGGAAGACAGAAATCCTGTATTTGATACTGAATCCATGTCTTCTGCTCTGTAGCAAATTGTGCTGCCAGCTGAAGTCTTAATATAGCTGTAGCTTTCATGTATAGTTGAATGTTTTTTTCCCCCCCATAATTATCTTAATGGAGGATACCATTTTAGAAGTCTCATTTAGCATCCTCTGCAGAGTAAGAAAATCCCTTCCAGACTGTCATGGAATTGTTGCAGTTGCTATGGTTAAATAGCGAAAGACCTGCGTTTCATATTGCATGCGTTTCACAGACCTTTTTCTTTTGCTTCCCATTAGGTCCAGTGTCCTCACAACATCGCCGTTTTTGCTGGCGGTGGGGAAAGGAGGAACTGATGATTTTATTTATTTGTTTCTTAGCAGATTTGAGATAATACATTTTCAGTATGGGAAGGAGGAGAATCTTGAAGGCTTGTTGAGCCATGGAAATGATGTGTTCAATCTGGAGTTGGAGGCAGATGCAGATGTGCTTATGCTGGGCTTTCTATCTAAAGGTAAGGTGACTTAATTCATTAATTGGGAACACCAGGATATTAGGCAGATCTTGAATGAGCTTTCTTTGTATAAAAAGAGTTCCGGTTAGTTTGTATAGAATTATATGTTGTGGTTTAAACTAGTATGATCAACCATTAAAATGTTGGTTTCTCCTTCTGAAACAAGAAAACAAAGAATATGTAGGATTTTGAAATGGAGATTTTCTAAGGAGCCTTTTCTTATACCCTGGGGGATCCTGCCTTAAGAAAAATTACCTGGGTTGTAAATCACTTAACTGTGATTCCGAAAGTCCCCATTCAAACAATTTATGGTAAGTCTCCCTCTTTGTAATCTGTTATCGGGATAACTGTTCCAGAAATGATCTGATACCTGGATTGTTAGTAACTCTAAATCATAAGGTTACTGACTGAATGTATGTTTTACTGATTGTTCTAGCAAGGGTCATAATCTGACATGGAGTTGAAATGTGGACCTGGATTTGATACATGGACCAGGACTTGTTTTATTATAGCATAGCTGTAAGGCTCTATTAGTGTTCTAGTTACAAATCATTGATGAAGTTTGTTGTACACACAGCAGACTGGAACATCTGGTCCATGTTCCAAGAGACTGACTTGCCTTGTAATTTAGTAAAGAAAATCCGCTCGGAGTCATAATGTGACGTACACTGGATGATGAACTGATGGTTTGATTTCCAAAGAGCAACTATGGCATCTAGAAGATTCTTCTACTGATTCTTCTAATAACCAAAGCCTTCTTTCCTTAGGGAGATTATCATTGCAGAAAAAAGTGTGTGTGTGTGATTTTAGGCAAGATTTGAGTAAAGAAAGTTGGCTGCTTGCAATGCAAATTGGGACACGGAAGGTCAGGCATAAATAGCAGTGTGAAAGAAGGTGTGAAGATGAGTACAAGGAATCAGAATGGGTTGTTTAAGAGGGACACCTGGGAGAAGCAGAGGCATCAGGTGACGGGCCTGTTAGAGGACAGTCTAGAGTTTGGTTGGGATAGAGCTTTGACTTTGGCTAGAAATGTGAGGTGAAGTCTGTGGAATATCTGGCCAGAGCCTAGAAATTATTTTAGCCATAAAATCTTACTTTGGGCTGAAATTTGGTATAGAGGAGCTTAGACAAGATCAGAGTTCACTTCCGCACTCTTAAGCCAGCTTTTTGAAGATGGAAATCCTTTCAGCTATTTTAAGGGGTCCCCCAAAATATCCTGGCTCTGGTTGTTTCTTGTATTTTAATTTAGGCCCCAGTTCTCCCTTGTCCTTTGAGATTACACTAGTGGGAAGGGGACAAAGAAAGGTTTTACCCAAGGTTAAAAGGAAGGTTTTACCTTCCATGCTGAAGCCTGGGTAAATGTTGTCATAAAACTCTCCTGATCACGTCTGGCTTGTGGCTGTTGCAAGCCACCCACTATGGGTATGTCTTCACTACCTGCTGGATCAGCGGGCAGCAATCCGTCTCCGAGCGCTCTCCCATTGGCTCCTGTACTCCAGTGCTGCGAGAGGCGCAGGCAGAGTCAACGGAGGAGCAGCAGCAGACGACTCACTGCGGTGGAGACACCACGGTAAGTCGATCTAAGTACGTCGACTTCAGCTACGTTATTCACGTAGCTGAAGTTGCGTAACTTAGATCCTCTTCTCTCCTCGCCCCAAAACCCCCCTTCCCCCCCCCATGTAGACCAGGGCTCAGTGCTGCATATAAGTAGTAGGTGCTGAGGGAGCACGTTCTGCACATTTCTGCAGCAGTGCTAAACTGTGCTGCCCTCAGTCTTCTCTGATCCATTCTACCTTGCTCAGGTCTTTGTGGAGTTGCAGAAATGCTGAACACTGAACTCAAGCCTTGAGAGAGGGAGCTCTAGGGTTACATTTTAAAATATACAATATTGCTGACAATTACATTTTGTTGGCTACTTATCCATTACTAGGCAGGAGACTGTTTTTAAAATATTTCACAAACATTAAGACAAATACACTAGCAGGGTTTAAATGGCTTTTACTTTTTCATAATGTTTTTTTGCAAAATGAACTTACCTTAAATACACTGATGCACATGACTGAGTCTGTAATTCTAAATTCAGTGGGTACCTTCACGGTGTTTCATTAGCACTTTTAGCAGTAGTTAAGAATTATGGACCAAATTTTTAAAGGTATCTAGGTGTCTAACAGTTAGTTCAGCAAATCTGGCCCAGCGTGTCCAAACCTGCCTTGCCTAACTGAAGGAACTCTGTCACAGCAGAATCAGGATCTGGTCCTTAATGTCGTGTAAAGTTGTACAACAATATGTTACTATCCTGAAAATCTTTACCAGAGAAGGTCCTGTAGCTTTTGTGCTGTGAAAACTCATCCCTAGCGAAATCGTATTCAACTGCACTTGCTGTTAGTTTTCATTTTAATTCTATTCTGAATTAATTACCATATTGTTCTTTGATAACATGTGAGAAATGGCTTATTTTACCTTTCTAGAGGGCCTTGATCTATTTTTGGTATGGTAACAGGGTGTTTTTTTTCTTTTGTTTAATTTGTTTTAGTTATTGCGCTTATGCTTTGAAATGAAAGCATCTTTGGTATCTGATACTTTTTGTTTTTAGATGCATTAGCTATTAGTTTTTTTTTTAAAAATTGGAATCATCTTTTCTTTGTAGAAAAGATGTATTTCTCATTTTGCTTTGCACGTTTTCTTGCACGTTGCTTCATTGGATGGTTGCATAACTGAGCCACCTCTCTCTGGAAAAACAAACCTTTCCATGTTTTGATTACACAGGATACAATATCATGTAATTCAAAGAACTCATGTGCTGACACATTAATGGCATGTGTTCTTGATTCTGCAAAGTACAGAGCACTCAACTCCCACTGAAGTTAATGGAAGTTTTGGGTCCTCAGCACCTCACAGAAAGCACTTTAGTATCAAGCCCACCTTGACAACAAAGGATAAATTCAGCTGGCTTGGCTACAATAAAAAGTAATCCAGGCCTGTGTTCCTTTGTCTGAATGTTGAAGTACAGAAAAATCTGGTTCACCTTTCTTCTTTTCATTTCTATTTGGGGCCAACAGCCAAAGTACAGGCGACTGCCAGAGAGCTTGTTTTCATGAGAGTTCTAACTGAATTTTACACGCCAGAGAATTTCAGATAGCTGAGCTTAGGGTCTTGTGAACTGCGCTGCTTCATTGAAATAAACTGCGACACCTTTAGAGACTGACCCATTGTATCCATTCTTGGGAGTTTGGTACATGAAGAAATCCTGGAAATTACAGATTTGAGGCTTACGATTTTTACTTCCTCTTTGTCGCAGTAGCTTCCTAGAGGTCATATATACTTGTAACCCTGTGCTTTATAGTAGGCACTTGGTAACATCCAGTCTAGTCAAGGGTGAATTAATTCCGGCTTCCAGTCTAACTCCCAAACTTTCTTGAATAGGGGTAGAATTTCCATGCTAGTCTAAACATGGAAAATGATGGATTGCTTGCCCTCGCCATCTGCTGGGAGCCAGTGTGGGATTTAGTCTGTGTGCAGAGCTAGGGATTACCTAAACTATTTAATGGGGTGCCCACTAACTGAACTATAGAGGATCTAGCACAGAGCTTAGAGTTGTGCTGAGCCTCCTCTGTGAGATCAGCTAGGCTAGAAAGTGGTGCCAGAGTGTGATCTGAGGTGGTGACTTCGGGAATAGAGAGAGAAATCAGAGGTAGGGGGAAGGTTTAGTGATAGGGTTGTCGGTGGGCCTACCTGGTAGAGATCAAAATATGTAGAGATACAGAAAGTTGTAGGCCTGCTTGGGAGGAGAGGTCATGGAGGACAACGGATCTTTGAAAAGAAGGTTGGAGGGATTTGAGGCCTGGCACAGAATTGGGAGTCAAAGCCCAGAGTTGTACTCCTAGATCTGACAAGACTCCCTCCATGGCTTTGAGCACCTTACTTAAACTCTCAGTGTCAGCTTCCTCATCTGGGAGGGAAGAAAAGAGTGGGGGAGGATAATAATGCTTAATTATTTCACAGGGATGTTGTGAAGAATCAGTTAACTTTTGTAAAGCACTGTGAAGATGAAAAGTACTGTGATACTGTGTACTCTAACCAACCAAACCGCAGAATGCCTAAATGGACCTCCTAAACCTTTTGATGTTAACAGATCACAGAGCTTCCTTGGGCAAAGATTAATCACTTTTATGTTGTCCTATACTCATTTTGCATTTGTAGGTCTATGTAATTTTTTGTTTTGTTTTTATATCCCTGCACAGTGTGTTCATTTTGCAAGGAATTTTTTAAAACAAACAAATAAACAAACCCCTCCAGAAAATAAGATTCAAGCGCAATAGTTTAATGATAAATGCTTGTTTCTTAAAGTATTTCAGTGGTATAAATGCAAGAATATTTAAAAACAGAACTGTAAAACTGCAGGTCACTCTGTTGAGAGAAAACTATCTTGTCATATAGAGACATGGAGGATAATATACCATGGAACAAATGTAAATGTTCAAGTCAGTTGTCTGCAACAATCACACATAAAGAGATGATTGCTCATAAAATTCCTGAAATTGCACGTACCCACAGAGAGTAGGGAACTGCACTATATTTTAATATTCTAGATAACCCATCCTTTTCTAGAGTGTCATATCCAGTCTCATTACTTGTCCTGCTGTAGCATGAAAAAGAACCCTATGCTGCCAGGTGTTGACTGCTCCCAGTCTCCAGTGGGAGTTTAGGGTACTTGGCCCCTTGCATGATCATGCCCATAATGGTGGTTTTTGAAAGAGTTGGCAGAGTGCCCTTTTGAAATTCTTATTCAAAAAGAAAAGGGTTTTTTTTGGTATTTAATAAATTGTTACGTAACAAAAACAATTACTGTAAAATGCCTGAAAGAGGGAGTTATTTAACTGGTTTAATTAACAAATTATACATATAGATTTTAATGAATGAACAGTATATATCTGGGGGGGCACAAGTTAACCATCCCCTCCCGTCTCCAGTCCTCAACTCCACCTTGTCCAGCCATGCAGGAAGAAAGACAGGCAGTAATGGATGTGGTTTAATTAGGTTGCAGTTTAGTCAAGTGAAGTATCTGGAAGTACCTCATTTCCTTAACCATTTCCTTAACCATTTCCACATAATCCCCAAGCTGGTCCCAAACATCCTGCTGCTGAGACTCCAGTGCCCTCCCTCACATGAGGTGAAAGGGGGATGTAAAATGAAGGCGAGTCAGCTCCCTGCTGTACTAGATGTAGGAGACCCAACCTCTCATTATTCAGCTCCCTTCAGGGATGCTTTCCTTCAAATCCTTATCCAGACCATTTTATCCACTAATGGTATCCATTCCACAACAAGTACATCTGTAGCCTGATCCAGGTTAGAGGGCTTTTCTGGGACTGCACAGGCCTTAGAATCTATAAAGCTATAAATACTACTCCTGGAGGAATTCTGCACCAAAAGTTTCAAAATTCTGCATATTTTATTTGTCAAAATAATGCAATATAATCACACTAGTTTCAATTGTTTTGGTAATTTATTTAAACTACAGCACAAAAAAAAGTCACAATAACTATTCAGCATTTCCTAAACACATGAAAATTAAGTTATAAACACTTGGTAACTAATACCCTGAATTCAGTTATAATTCTGGATTTTTATTTAAATTACATTACAGAACATCAAACAGCAAAAACAAAATTGAAAGTCTGATCAATTTAAAATGACATTCTCACATGAAAGTCATACAGTTTTGCAAATCATTGTCCTGTATTTCAGTGCAATCCAGTATTTTCATTTAAATTATAGTACAGAAAACAAAGAACCTTCAACTTTTTCTCACTTCGTGATTTCCTTCTGCTAGAAAAGATCAAATTGTACAGTGAAAAACTTCTCTCTGCATCTGCAGAATTTGAGACCGTATTTATGCAATTCAAGGCCAGCTTGGCAATATTTGGAATTCTCTCGGTCACTGAAAGCCAAAACACTTGCAGATCTACAAAAATAGGTTGACTTTGAATAGCTTCAGGCACAATCTTTTCCCTGTACAATTTTAGCTGCTGTTCCGGTACCTCAGAGAAACCAGGTGTTACTTGAAAGTATTCACAGTGTTCGTGCAGGATATAAACACAATGAGGATCAAATAACCTACAAGCTATCAGAAAATTTAGACCTGGTTGTCCAAATTACAAATATTTGTCAGGCTTTTCAGATGCTGCATGGAATGCCTCTTTAAGGAGATCTAGACAGGCAAATCTTTTAATATGAGATAAGTTTTCTGCCTCCATAAATTTCAAGAACTCTGAGGTGCTTTCTGAAGGGAGCTCTAGGTGTGATCTGAAATATATGTGTTGTTCTTCCAGAAGGTGCTTTAACTGTGCAAGGCTTCCTGCTCTCAAATGCCAGATGTAAACTGAGAATTTGTTCATATTTCTGTGCTAGAAAAGTGATCTGTACTTTCAACAATGCATAATTAGTTGGCTCATTCAGCATTTTCTGAATAGTTTGCACAGAAACTGGGGAGCTGCTGTTACACTCTTCATTAAGAATTATTTGTAGAACTGAAAGTTCTTAGCGTGATACTGGACAGCATGGAACCAGCTGTTCCAGCGTGTTCTACCTGAACTAGGAGGCATGGATGCTTTGGCATCTGGAGACTCCTCTTGTAGTTTCTGGTTCATGAAATAGAGGTACCTTGCTTTCTGACTACCCGAGTTATAGAGCATGTTTTTGAAGCACCTTACAAATGTATCAACCAACTGAAAAGATTTTCTAAATGATTCAGCAATTAAATTAACAATATGTGCCAAACAGGTTATATGCACAGAATTTGGAAACAGTGTAGAAAACACAGAATCAAATGCCTTTTTCAAGTAACTAGCATTGTCTGTTTCAATTACTACAACATTTTTATAATCAATCTGGTACTCATTTACTCCTTTGACTACAGCCTGTGAAACAGTTGAGTGATTAACAGCGTCTAAGAACAGTGTTAACCATGCCCACTGCAATCAGGTTGTAATGGTGCAAACAATACATTCAGAACTGATCTTGCCTCATCATCACAACATTTATCAAAGAGAACAGCGATTTTCTTGTCTTTAAGCCTCAGTTTTAAGTTTTCCTTTCCTTTGAGGGTATGTCTCAGTCAGTTGTGTCCTACCAAGAATCGCACCACCATTGTGGACCCTGCTGTCAAGAAGTTCCCTCACAAGTGGGTGGTCAGTCTTTGACAAGGGGATGTTGGCACCTGCTAGTGTCTTCACCCATGCTGTACAAATCTGAACGTAGAAGAAATTAGATAAGTCTTGAGTGAGCACAGATATTTACCATCCATCTAACATCTTTAATCTTAGATTAATAATTTATTCATATATTTCTGAATTTCTAGATTTTAATTTAGATTTATAGTATAGTAAATGATCACACAGTTAGCTCTGTTTTTAAACTACTTTTTTGTAAGTGATATCTATTCAAGATCTCGGAGCAAGTGAAGAGACCCCATCACTATAACTGTTCTATGCTACTTATCTTATTTTTCTGTATTATAACATTTTCTTATATTTCCACTCACCTCCACATGTTCTTTCTCTGCCAGTGTTTTGTTTTCAAGTGTACTTATAATGGTCTTCTAACGTTTCTTTCTGCCTTCCTCTTAAGCCGCATCTTCCTTCAGTTTGTGGGGTTTTTTTATGGAAAACTATCCACAATTACAGAGCATCGGTCATGATTGAGAACAACATTGTATAATGTGCAAAATAATTTGTCCCCATCCGCATG
This sequence comes from Lepidochelys kempii, assembly GCF_965140285.1. Taxonomy (NCBI): domain Eukaryota; kingdom Metazoa; phylum Chordata; order Testudines; family Cheloniidae; genus Lepidochelys; species Lepidochelys kempii. The sequence continues at coordinate 185,628,938 of NC_136380.1, forward strand.
CAGTTTTGTAGGAAATTCGTGAGCACGAGAAGCTAGAGTAGCTGTTTTTGATGCGTGATGTGAAGGACATTCACGTTGTGCAAAAGAATGAATATCTCTTTGCCCTTTGGTAACTTCATCTGGACCTGGCTGGGTACTTTGGGAAATGCTTGGTTCTGATTGTCCTGACATTTTATTGACTGCTTAGTAAATGTTTTGTTTGCCCTCAGTCTCTTTTTTTTTTTTAAAGTGGGTAAGTAAATTAAATCCTTAGCTATAATCTAACCCCATTGTGCCCCTTGGTCACAGGAAAAAAGTAAGAAAGCACATAGATCTTCCTAGCTGAGGATTCCCTTACATCATTTATAATAAGACTCCTTTACATCACTCTAGCAATGTAGGGGCCTTAAAACTTTCACAGGTTTTATGCTTCTGGGGGAATTGACTAAGAATGGGAACAGTTAACTAACAATAGCAACATTAACATTAACAGTCAGGCTGCTTCATTTCTGCTTCAGAGAGTGAGCTCAATTAACCATCAACAGCAACTTTAACAATGTTATTAACTACAGAGTCAGCTGCTACATTTGTGCCTCAGAGATTGAATCAATTAACTCAGGCAGGGCTGCTACATAACTCAGGCAGGGCTGCTACATTTGTGCCTCTAGCCTGCCTCATGCATAATAAAAAGCCCTACCCTTCCATGCCAGTGAGCTGCAGTAGCAAGGTAGAGGGACACAGGTACATCTAGCCCCGCCCCCCTCCAACAGTGATCATGCAGGCACACATGCCCCGCTCCCCTCTCCCATCTCTGAGGTTGATAGATTTTTTTAAAAAAATAAATACTGGATTCTTTGATTAGAAATCTATTTAATTATGCTCATTAGACCCATGACTAACTCATAATTGGCTAGTTATGCTTGCTTTTTGTCTTCTCTGAGAGAGCGTATGGACTATAACAGTACAGGACAATTTAGTACGTGGTGATTGTTCTGTTCAAGTTTTATTTTAAAAAAATTGTAGAAAAAGCTGCTTTGCTTGATCATAGGAGGATGGGGATTTAGAATTTAAATCTTTTTTTCATGAGCAACATCCATGAAAATGAATCAGTCCTGTTAAAAAAAACTTCTTGCCTCTTCCCAGTCTTTCAATGAGCTGACCACATCAGCCCCTCAGGGACAATTATCATCAATATGGACTAGAGCAACCAACCATTCTTAAACCTCTGAATAACAATTACCTAAGTCAAATCCAACAGTAAATCGGTCACGAAAATCTGTCATATTCCTTCTAGTGGATAGTTCTATAATTTAATGAAGATTTCATGTGGGCATGTTGGAGAATAAGGTCCTTTCAGAGGTTCATTCTTTTTCAAATGAAAGAGTTCAGCTTCATTGAATGTTCACATAAAAATCCAGGAAGATGTAAAATATTTCCTGACTTGGTGGACTGAAGTTAAAATAGGTTACTTTAGAGAGATACCACTAGTGGCAGCCAGTGCAACTGTCCTAAAATGCAGCGCCTACCTTAGAGGGTGGGTAGCCTGCTCCGGAGATGCCTCAGTCCAGCAAATCTGGTCAAATGATAGGAGAAGTCACATCAGCTTCATGGAGCTGAGGGATGCAAGATTGACTCTAATAAAATTACTGTTTTTCAGGTTTTTCTCTAAAGTAACCACAGTCTGGTATTTGAACTGACAAGGATAAAACAGCATCCAGAGATCATAAGTCTTTTTCATTGTATGGAAGCCCGTCCCTTAGAGCATAAAGCCAGTCTCAAATACCAAAGTGGACTCCCTGAACAAAAGCTGCTGACAGCCAGAGGAATAGTCCCTGAACCAGAAAGAGGATGTGGGGAGAGATTCTTGGGTGCTCCAAAGATAGATCGATTCACTTCAGCTGAAAACTTCCTAATATCAGTGTTCTTCTCCAGGCCAGTCAACAGAAAGTCATCCAGACTTGGTGTTCTGATGCACCATAACTGATATATACATATCCCCTAGTACCTCTGGTAGCCAAGGTAATGCAGAAGGTGTAGAGGAAAACAGCTATGGTCATACTCGTTGACCCACACTGGCCAAAGAGACCATGATTTAAAGAGAGAATACAGATGTCAGCGTGCTTTCCGATCAATCTCCTGATGAGATCAGATGTCCTGTGTCAGAGACCATTGTGCCAGGTACCTCAATCACTGAACTTAGCCTAGCTGCTAAAAGGGAAGCTATGAAAAATAAGTCAATAAGGCAAAGTAATATATCACTGATTCACATTGAAAAGGCTCTTACAAATCATTGGCAGAAATTCTTGCACTGGTCTTATATGGGACATGAGCCCTAAAAACCCATGAACTTCAGTTGTACTCAGCTTGTTACAAGACAGTCTCTCAGATAAACAAAGACACTCTTCCTTGCACATCATCGAAGGCTTGTAGGGGGAATATGATAAATCCAGCATTGCTGGTACCTCAGAGTTGAAGTTGCATCCTCCCCTAGAAAGGAAGGAAGGAACTGGTGGTTTAATAGACTAGCAAAGTCATGATGTGCAAGTTCTGGGGCTTTTTTCTTTGCTCTGCACCCTGGGGCTCATCTCATACATGGCAGCAAAGGCCTCTTAGATTTCCTGCCATTGAGTACTCGCAACAGGTCCGCCAGAAGTAGCGGAAGGAAGTTAATACTAATTCCTATGCACATTTCCATTCAGACAGTTCTTTTGTCCCCAGAGCAATAAACCCTCGAGACTAATGGTTGCTTCCGAGCACCACGCTGCCTCTTCTTTTTTCCAGGACTCAAGGGGAAGAGATGTGGTAGCTTGAAGGGCTGTGTGAGTACTCTCAAGGAAAGGCAGGGAGGTATCTTTCAAGCTCTGTTTTTCCTTCCTGAACTCTCCACTTTCTCCTCTTTTGCTCCTCTGTACTAGTGGAGAATTCGTCCCCGATAACTTTCAGCAGTTCAATTTTTTGACAATAAGCTGTTTACATTTGTTTTCTCTCTAGCTAAGAGAGCACTATTCTATTTTTATACTTTGTCATGGTAAAACTGCCATTGATTTCATTACCACCCACTAAGTCAGTGCTTCCCAAACTTATTTGATCAGCCCCCCCTCCTTTGTGTCTGAAGTTGTTTATGCCCTCCCCTCCCCCCACACACACACATATATACCGCCACCCAGCTCTGAAGGGTAGCAATGTGATTTGTCAGTATCGCATTTCACAGCAGACTTAGAAGTAAAAGGGCAGCAGCGCAGAAGTAAGGGTGGGAATGTGAAAAGTGATACTTCTCAATATCACTTTTCACAGCAGACTTAGCGCCCCATTGCCACCCTTACTCCTGTGCTGATGCTGCCACCCTGGGGCTGACAGCTGGAGCCCTGCCACCACCTCCCGATGAGGAACTGGAGGTTGGGAGGGGGGAGAAGGAGAGCCTGAGCATAGGCATAGAAGGAAGGTGGAAGGAGAGCCCAAGCCTGGGCTGCCTCCTGGTGAGGGATGGGGTAGGGGTAAGAGACTGAGCTCCGCTGGTGTGGCTCTGACTGTCCCTTTTATCCCTGTGTGTGCATGGCCCTTCGACATGAGGCCCAGCAACCGGGGGCTGACAGTCAGAGCTCTTCAAAAACAAACCAACCATAAGACACACAGCTCGTGCCTCCCTTGGCACATTCCCATGCCTCTTTTGCCCCATAATCTGAGAACTGCCGCAACAGGTCTTGCGGAGCACTCTTTTTGTTATAAGTGTAACTGAAATCATCTCTGGGAAAGGAAGGAGAATATTTTGTTTAATAAAATTGCTCGTGACTGTTTCAAAGGCTACTTTAATGAGAAGAAAAACAGTATTTTTTGGGTATGACGTTTTTCTTTTCTGCCTCTGTACTCCTTTCCTGCAAAATTGAAAGTAAAGGTTATTTTTTTATAACATGGTGTAGTCCTCTGAAAATACCAAAATGATTCTGATGTTGTGTTATCTAATTCTCTCCAGTCACATTTTGGAACAAGTGTCAGTAGCTACTTTCGGATGCATTTAAGCCAGTAATGCAATAGCCATTAGCTTACTTTAAGAGGCTCAACGTTTTTCCTCGTTATCCTCAAAGTGTTGAGGACTTCTAAACTAAATGTTGAGATTATAGTGCATGATTATTTTTTCAGTTATCTTGTCTCTGTATTCTTATTCCGATGCATGTATTCTCTTAAAATATTATTTTTTTAAATGAACCCTTACTAAAAAGTAATGCAGGAAAGGCTCTTGTGAAAATGCGTTGCTTCATTGCCAAGTGCAATTCAAAATAAAACGATGTAGACACCTAATTGCATGTTTTAACAGAAAATTGTCAGTGAAGTTTTGGCATGAGGGGAAAAATTACTTACTAACTTTTTAGCATTTCAACTCTTAACAGCTTTGTAGACCAAACTTAAAGATCCTGTTCATAAATATCTTATATTTCAGTAAGGTCAAAATTGACATAAGTTCTGTGCCTAGCAGATAGCTTTTGAAGTCCCAGTCCTTGGAACACATTACAAGGATAATATTTCAAAGGGATGTGCTGTTCTTGAATCCTTTCTCCAATGTAGTAAACACTAACATCTTTCAACATCAGGCAGGCATATCTTGTCCCTCTTCTACTTGTTTTGAATATTTACATGCATTATAGCCAATGTGAGCAAAATCCAAGTCATTGTTTTTGTTAGAATATGGCCAGGACTTTTTAATGTTCTCTCAGGGTACTATTGTTGTTTTTATTAACACAGCATGTTAAACCATCTTCTGATTGGGTTATAAGTCACTGGTACTGATCTCGTATGTGATTCAGTTTTTTTTTTGTTTTTTTTTAATTTTGGGTCCTGTTTCTCCCACACACACCCCCTTCAACTGAGTTCAGTGCAACTCTGACTTTCTGAACTCTGGTTAATTGAAATTCCCAGTTTTCAAAAGCTTAGGAATATCCCGCAGGAGTCACGTTGACTGACACTCAGTGCCCATATCTTTGATGCTCCTCTACATCTCAATTGGGGATCTGCTAGGGAGTTTCAGTCCTGCAGAGCTCCACAGGGGCTTAACTTCAGCCTTCCAGAGCTTAGGAGATCTGGAGTGCTCTAGCTCCCTCATAGCCATGATTATGTGACTCCTGGATTTTTACAAAAGTTCCAGAGGTCTCTAAGATTGGGATTCTGTGGTATTAATGTGTACAAATCACTTAGTGCCTCTGAATCCTCTGAAATATGCAAGAATACTCTACAAAGCATTCTGTTACTTAAGTACTGTATTATATTGCCAATTTATCAAGCGCATATGCAGTGTCCCGCATGGAGAGCAGATCAGTGGTGAATCCTCAGTGGAATTTCCTAAATAATTGCCACAATGCTGATAGTGGAATTAGAGAATTGTGAAATACTTTGCTGCATTATCAATAAACTTGACCACCTCCGGCAGCATTTGGACACTGGCTTGCAATTTTTTGTATAGCTGATTCTTTTCCAAAACACAGCTGTTTTCTTTATGTAGTTGTCCACATGAGCGGTTGTCTGCATGAACTCTGTAGTTTGTCTAATGACCACCTTCTCTGTTTTGCACATGCATTTTGGCAGACTGAAACTCTGATCTATAGATGTTCATGTATTACGTCACTGAGTCAGTGTTAGCACTTCTCTTGGCTGCTTTGAACAAGGTACATCTGACACAAATTAAAATATTGACTGATTGAGAGCAAGTCTGTGGCCGTAAATTCTTCTCAAATTGTATGGCATCTGGTTTATTCTTTGTTGCCAGACCTTGTCTCAATAGCTGTATCTCTTTGGCAGACATACTGATATTTCACTCGGATGCCTTTTAGGTTACCATTATGGTAAATGAAGTTAGCATTAAGAAAATAAGATTTACAAATTTTATACTAAAATATGGATAGGCCTTTTGTTCACTGATGGGCTTGATTCTGGTGTGACCTATACCAATTTATGTAAATGAATAATTTAAATCAGCAATATTTTGTTTTAGATATTTGGGATAATTTTAGTAAACACAAATTAGCAGTGTTAATTATGTGTATACTCCCAAGAACAGGCAATTTTGAATATTTTTCCCTTTTACTTGCACATATTTTAAGAAGTTGTTTGGGGGTTGGGGGGGTTATTAATTGACTTTTTAAAGTAGCTGCTAGCTTCTCAAATTTGATCTTGAAGTTATTTTAAACAAATCAGATTATTCTAACTAGAAGTTATCTATTTATATCAAAAGTTACAGATTTTTGGTTTAGAAACTGACACGGTCATATCAGAAGATTATACTTAGTGACATTTCAAAAAGATGTCTGAAAAGCTTACCCTGTTAATTGCTTCTTTTATCAGGTATTGCAAGAAATGCATTGTTACTGCTATAGGTTATAGTCAATGTAGACTCTAAGGGCCAAATTCATCCATGTCAGATATTCACTGAAGTCATTAGAATTCCAGTGGGGATGATTTTGGCCCTATGTGAACAGGGATGTTTATATTTGAGTCAAAAGAAAGTAAGTTGAGGATATTTTTATAAATCAACAATGGGCTGGATGGACCTTTGGTCTGACCCAGTGTGGCCATTCTTATGTTCTCAACCAGCATGTGGGAGGCCCAGATTCAAATCCCTCTCTGCATGTTGTGGAAGACTTTAATCCAGGCCTCCCATCTTGCAGGTGAGTGCCCTAACCACTGGCCTATAGGATATTCTGGGGTGGAACTCACAGTGTCTCTTGTTGAAATTGTTCCACTTTGTATGAATAATTAAATAACCATTGAGGCAGACAGTGAGTGAGAGTGCCTCTGTAGCCCAGTGGTAGGACATCTTCCTGAGATATCGGAGAGTCCAGGTCCAGTCCCCATCATGCAATGAACACGTCATATAAAATACTGTAATAGAACAGCTTCAACAGAAAAGGCTGAGATATACACGTACATAAGACATTCACCAGGGAGTAAAAGACCTTTTCTATGTAAGGCAGAATGGGGATTTAAACCTGGATCTTCCACATCCTGGGCAAGTATGCTAAACACTGGCCTGTTTGTGAGAAAGTGCTGACATGGTTTATGCACCTAACTCCAGGAGAAAGCTCACAACTGTGAATTCCAATTGAAGATAGGGGCCTCCGTCTGGCCTGGACTTTGGCACCTAAATCCCTTTGAGGGGCAGGCCTGATGCTACACCCCTCTCCTTGACATTTCCCATTGGCTAGCTTAGACAGCTCCTCACTCAGCAATCTCGTTTTTGTGCTCCCTTTCTTTGGTATCGAACTCTCCCCATACATTGTATAGGGATTATGGGTGCCTAATTCAGAGTTGTCAATTCCGCTTGGCAGCAGGGCACCTAAACGTTAGGCATTGCAGTGCTGAGCCTAAGAGCCTAAGTCACTTGAAAATGGAACTTGGGCTCCTAAGTCGCTTTAGAAATTTGTACCCACCTTGTATATTCATTTTGCTCAGACCAGCGCTTGAAAAATTCCAAAGATAGGAAGCACTTTCCACTTGGAAAGTAGGGAAGTAATGTGATCCATGGCCTCCGGAGACCCTTCATCTCTCTTCCTCCTGTCACCATTTGTCTGTTTTGTCTTTTAGATTGCAAGCTCTGCAAGGAATGGGCAGGGTCTTTCTATGTATTTTTGCAGTATCTGATCTCAAGTTCGGGCCTCTAGCCTCTACAGCCATACAAATACCAATAATACATACAAAGATAATTAAAAGAATATTAAGGGTCAAGCAATCAAAAGTTAGGAAATGCCAGATTTAAGGTTGCGTGTGCAAATATGCTTTTGCCCCCTTGTGCATTATGATACACTCCATCACATGATCACGTACTATTTTTCCCTACAGGATGCTGCCTTGTTTGGTGCACAGAATGAACACTGCTCACTAGTAGCTATTCAGTAATCCTTTTTATCATCATCATTTAACGTGTAGTCCCAGGCATTATTTATTGCACACTGTCCAAACCCAGCTCTAAATACAAAATTATTAATTTCCTCCATGTCCTGTCTCCATTCCCTACCATCTCCATGCCCCAGTTTTCCCACCCTCCAGGCCCAGCTTTTCAACCCTTTGCATTCCAGTGAGGCTGCTCCTTTCTCTCCACGTTGCCTACGTACCAGCCTGTGAAGCATTGAGAGAGAGTCTCCCTGATCTCAGTTTCTGTGCTAGGTGCCTCAGCCACCTTTGACTACTGGGAGCAGCAATGGCATAAGGCCTGCTCAGTCCCTGCAACCCCAGGATGAAGCATGCTCAGTCACTCTCTGGTGATGGCTCACATGCAGCCCATAGGGGCTCAGTACAAATGGAATTTTCAGAGAATTACTGAGCATTTATGAACTGCAATTTTCAGAGGCTTACAGCTTGGCCAAATTTGGGTGAAAGTTCACAAGGGCAGTAAATGACACACCCTTGATACCAGGAACATCTGCTGCCAAATTTCAAGTTCCTGTTGTGGAGCACGGAGTTGCTAGAGCTTATCAAAGAAACAATTGTAAGAACTTCTTAACATGGCCAAAACAATGCATTTTCCCCAATCCCATTCTGAAAAATGGCTGAGCAATATTTGCTAAAATATGTATTTATATGTAAAACAATATGAGCCTGAGGCAGACACCTAACATGGAAAATTTCAGCCTAGATAATTAATTGGGCAAATTAATAAGCAATTTTAAAACAGGAGCTTAGAATGGAAATTGTCAGGCAATTTTAACTATAGCATTTACCTACGCTGCCCATGAAAAGAAAAATGGGCTTAGCTCTTCCCTGGCTGAAATCACTGGGTGTTTTGCTATTGACTTGACTAGGAGCAAAAACAGGCCAAATATTTGATGTCTGTTATCAGAGATTTTAATTTTTTATTCACGTTGAGAAAAGTTTCTTAACTTTTGAACATTCACATTGCTGGGCTGGGGGGAAAAAAGTGAACAGTTTCCTTTTAACTGTTTCCAAACCCCATGAGGAGTACAGGAGAACCTAACACTAGAAATGGCTTATGTAAAATGTAATATATATTGATCAAGTAAATTGTACTGCTAGGGTGTCTGTATTTTGTTGTTGTAAATCAGAAAAGAGATGAGAACTAGGGGAAAATACTCTGTATTCTGTCCATACGTATTTTGCCAAAGCTGTTTGAACCCTTTGGTTTCAGCCATGTTGTTTATTCGTCTCCTAATACAATGAGCAGTTGTGTGCTGGTCTGTTACATCTGGCAAAGAAAAGAATGGGAAACCTGTTGTGGATTAGTCAACCAGACTGCGGCAGATGTTTAAGTTGAAACCCTGACTATAAAAAGACAAAATAAACTGACCATGGTATGTGAAAGCATTGCTGATATGCCAGTAGCCTGCAGAGGAAAATGGAAAGTGACCACATCCACGAGAAAGAAAGGGCAAGATTTGTCAGAGAGAGACGCTGCGATTTCTGATGTGCTTGTTTGTCATCTTTTCCCCCTTTTATTTCAAAAAGCAGAAATGGAGCCTAAAACTTAATTGGTAATTTCCATTCTAAAGGAACAAAAACGGCTGTGCGGTTTTGAGTCTGCAGATAAATATGATCAATAAAGCTCTTCTGCATGCTCCTCCAAGTGAGTATTTTAATGATTAGCTTAATTAATTGTTGCATTACACCTAGAAATATTTTGACAGAGTACTATACTGTAAACAATGACTAGATACAAGTGAGTGTGTACAAGGAGAATGCGTGTATACTACATTATATAGAAATACCTTTTGGAGGTTACTTATTAATCACATTCATTACAGTAGTGCATCAGGACCAACCTAGCCGGGAATCCCAGTGTGTTAGGCACTGTACAGATGCAGAGTAACATGCAGTCTCTTCTCCAAAGAGCTAAGTAGGAAAGAAAAGGGGAAAGGAGCATAAATCAAATTCTAGGGGACTAAGGCCTTGTCTACACACACAGTTTGCACCAGTTTAACTAAAATTGGTTTTGAAATATATGTAGTTACAACCGTGTGCACCCAAGTGTATTCAGACTTAAATTCCTTAACTTCTGGCTTGTATCAATTTAGACTTTTTTGGGAAATATGATTCCTGCAAGATGAGCGGAGACTAAGTGGGGTAGGCAATATTTTAAAGTGTGTTGCAAGGAAATTGGCCAAGAACTTGCTGTTGTAATTAATATGGGAGATCTGTAACTCTGGCCATCTAGACAGTTCAGTTCTTATGTAACTGAAATAAGTGCCATCTTTCACCTGGTCCCTGCATGCTCCCTCCTTTCTCAATCACTCTGGACAACACCACCATCCTCCCTGTCACTCAGGCCTTTAACCTGGGTGTTCTCTTTCACTTGGACCTTGCTCTAGATCTTCACATCCAGGCTGTGTACATTTTGCCAATTCTACCTGCATAATATCTCTAAGATATGGCCTTGCCTAACAACCCACACAGCCAAAACTCTCATCCAGGCCCTCATCGTTTTGTGAATTATTGCAATGCCCCCCTTTTCTGGCCTTGACAAAGGCACTCTTGCCCACTCAGATTGATTGATTCAAAATGGTGTGGCAAACATCATTTTCCTATCTCATTGCTTTGACCATGTCACTCCTCTATCTATATCCCTTCAGTGGATCCACCATATCCATCATGCCATACATAAACTAATTTCACTCTCCTGGCCTAATCCTCCTACCCCTGATCTGTTCTCTCATATGCTATTGAGATGTGGATTATGAGAGGAAGGATGGTCCAGTAATTAGGCAATAGCCTGGGACTCAGTTCAGTGTTGTGACCTGGGCAAGTCATTTAGTCTCTCTGTGCCTCTGTTCCCCATATGTAATAGCACTTCCTACCTCACAGGGGTGTTGTGAGGATAAATACATTAAAGAATGAGGCACTCCGATACTACAGTAATGGGGGACTATATACATATCTGTGATGGATAAGACTTCTGCCTCCCATCTGCTAAGAATGCCAGCTTTTTTCAAACACATGTTCAATTTTCAGTTAAGTACCTTTTGTGCTTTCTCCCATGCTGTCCCTCACACTTGGAAGGAGCTCTCCATAAACATGAACAAATCCACCTTGTTGGCCTTCACATCCTTCCTTAACAGTCACTTGTGCCGCGATGCCTACAAAAATACTTGGCAATGTTTAGGCTGCTGATGTGCTGTGACCACAGCATGTCAGACTGACCAGTACTGTCTCATTGTTTCTCTGTGCCACCCCATCTCTCTGTATCCAGTTGTTGTTGCTTGTCTTATACTTAGATTGTAAACTCTTTGGGGGCAGGGACTGTTTTTTTTGTTGTTGTTTGTACAGCACCTAGCACAGTGGGGACCTGGTTCATAACAGGGGCTCCTAGCTGGTACTGCAATAAAGATAATAAATATTAATCGTGATCTCTAGATTTCAAAAAGTACAATCTTACCTAAAGCTTACCATTAGGTCTGCAGTCCCTCCCTGGAATTTCAAACTGAGAGCTAAAGCACAGTGTTCAGATCCCTTTGAACCCCTCAGGTCCCTCCCTTTCTCTGCCCCCTTCAAGAAGTTTTTTAATAGAGATCACTTCTGTCCATGGAGTAAGTGAACTGCTGGTCCTCACTTGTGACCTATCTGTCCTATCCTGCCTGGATTTTTACAAGGAAAGGTGGCTCTTTGTACTTATCTCAGTTTTCCCCCAAGGGGATGTCAGTCTCAGTCAGGAAATCTCCTCCTTAACTTCTTTTGCTATCACAAATTACAGAATGGCATTTCCTAGTTATCCACTGTGCCACTCAGACTTATCTTGATCACAACAGGGAGTCTGAGCCATTCTGTTCCCTCTTCATCTTATTTGAATGTCTCTCAGAAGGAGGGCAAGACCAGATGAGTGTGTGTTTAGGCCTCTTCCATTGCTGGCATCCCATGGCCAAGGCTAGTGCTACTATAGCAGCTTGCTTTGTATCTCTGCATTTAGTATATTAAGAGTAAAATAAAAAACCTGTATTTATATATTTTTCCAAATGTGCTGAATTTTAAACATATCACGTGGCAGAAACACATATCTTGGTATTCTAACTATGGTGGTAAATAGTGGTGTTATGCTAGGTAAGCAGCTTGTTCTTACATTCTAGAGAAAGTACAAGTAATAAATTAGGGAAAGATGGGGGAAAAAATCCCTATTACTTAGCATCTTCTTTTGTAAGTCAAACTATAAACATCTAAAGCATATAGAAGAAAGTCTTAGGAAACTAAAATTCATCAGAGACTTTTTGTGCCGTGGGTTGGGTTGAAATGCTAGCCTTATGCACTGACCCTTTTATCGCTTTCCTATTACTTATTTGTTACAGACCACAGTAAGTGACTCATCTTAATCTGACAGCTTGATGCTGTATGGGTTCAGGTACTTCCTTCGCATATTTCAAATGTTACAGTATATAATATTATGATGCCAGCATGTATCATTTATTCTCAATTGGGGAAGGTGAAGGTTTAGATTGGAGGCAAGTGATGAAAGGGTCAAATTGGCATTGAGACAAGAGATGAATGGAAATGCCAGAGGATTCTGTTTAACGGCAGTCGAGAAAACTACAACTGAATCCAAAGCTGCTGATTTTACCATGTTTTTGTGATTGTAACCTATATGTGGTCATTTTGTACACCATACATAGTTGCAGGAAACTGAGATTATGCTTGCCGATATTATAATTAATACTGCTGTTTGCTTCAGTCTCTATCATCCCAACCCACACCATTTATTTCTTCAAATGAAGTTTGAGAAACAATAAAATGTTCCAGTCCAATTCTCCAAGACTGATATGTCCCATGCTCTACCTCAGATGAGTCTATTAACCATCTGGAAAAATAACTCTAGCTTAAATATGAGAATTCCATTGCACTTCCTATTCTATTCTTGTTATAGGTCTTTTACATCACTGCAATGTACTACATGTTTTACAATAACCCATTTTATAATTAATTTGGGTTTAAACTTGCAGCAGTATTTCTTGTCAGTAAGCTTTGTTACATAACTTTACAAATAAGTATTTTATTAAAAACTGTTTTCCGATATTCTGTCTATTTTCCAACTTCTTAAATTACTTCCTATGAAAACATGCAAGAAAGATATAAAAAGACTGGAAAGAGCCCTACAGAAATATATTGTGGGAAACAATCTAGCCAATGGATACGTTAGATGACCTAAACATGTTTTTCCATGTCTAGTTGTCAAGACTAAAAGACGTGTTGTAGCAGCCCACCAAACTCAAAACAAATTAAAAATAAGTTTTTTATGCTCTAACACAAAAGCAAGGTGGATATTTTGTTAAAGCAACAGGATAGGTGCATCTTACATATATCAAGGGTGGAATTTTTACCTTTCCATGGAATAAGATCAGAGTAGAGAATCTTCCCCTGTCAAACAAAATAAAAATAGCAATACTCTTTACGCATATCGGTAGTAAGAAACTTGAAAGAGTGGGTGGGTCTACTAGATCAGTGGTTCTCAAAGCCGGTCTGCCGCTTGTTCAGGGAAAGCCCCTGGCGGGCCGGGCTGGTTTATTTACCTGCTGTGTCCTGCAGGTTCAGCTGATCGCGGCTCCCATTGGCCGTGGTTCGCCACTCCAGACCAATGGAGGCTGTGGGAAGCAGCGCAGGCTGAGGGATGTGCTGGCCACCCTTCCCACAGCCAGGGGTGAAAGTAAGTATAGGGACTTACCGGTACGGGGCTGGGCTGGGGTTGGCTCTGTCCCCTGGAAGGGGCGGGGCCTCAGGCGGAAGGGGCGGGGTTGGGGGAGGTCAGAGCCAGCCCTGGCCCACCCTGTACCAGCAAGTGCCTCTTTCCCACTCCCTGGGCTAACAGCGGCAGCCGGGGGCTCTGGCAACAGTTTAAAGGACCCTGGGCAGTAGCGGCGGCCAAGCCCTGGGCCCTTTAAATCGTCCCCGGAGCCCCCGCTTCCCCGGGGCTCCGACAGCAGGGCTCTGGGGATGGGGCTCCGGCCACCACTGCCAGGCCCTTTAAATCGTCCCCAGCCCTTTAAATCAACACCTCAGCCCCGCCACCGCTACCCCAGGGCTCTGGCAGCGGGCCTCTGGCAGCAATTTAAAGGGCTGGGAGCTCCAGCTGCTGCTGGGAGCCGCAGGCCCTTCAAATTACACGTGGGGAAGCCAATCCACCCCGGACGGTGCACTGGCTCTTGCCTGTATGCCGTGCCGGGGCGTACCAGCTTACTTTCACCTCTGCCCGCAGCCCCTATTGGCCTGGAGCGGCAAACCACGGCCAATGGGAGCCACAATCGGCTGAACCTGCGGACACAGCAGGTATACAAACTGGCCCGGCCCGCCGGGGCTTTCCTTGAACAAGCGGCAGACCGGCTTTGAGAACCACTGTGCTAGACGACCAGTGAGTTAGGAGAGAAGTCCAAGTTGAGGATAACATTGCACCATGGAAGATGATGAGCAGATACCTTTCCTGTAGCTATCCTTTGCTGGTAGTAAAGAAAGAAAGTGTTGTCAGAGACTTACAGATTCTAAATTAACTAACCACTCAGGAAGAAGACTTCAGTATCAATTTGAATGCTGCGGTAGAAATATCTGCTCAGTTCAGAGTAGTGGTCAAAAAAGCATAAATGATGATGGACTGTATATTAAGAAAGCGAGTTGCTTGACTCTTCAAATTAATGAAGCCAAGTATGAATGTTTGGGAAAATTCACCTGTTAATCTAGTACATAATGAAATACCAGAACTTCAGTTTCAAGTGGTTTTGCATTTCACTATGAATGTAGTGTAGCGTAGTGTAGAGTAGCTCTTTCCTCTACTCTGAACACCAATTAGAATTTTAGCAACAATAATTCTCTGTTCACATAGCTAACCTTAACCAATCAAGTAAGTCAGATTAGTTCTATAGGCTTCGGTTGAGCCCCCTCTCCATAGATCAGCAACTGTGCTGTGAAGGCTGGTTTGCCCCCTGGAACCCTGATTGGCTAAGGAATGGGTAGACCGGAAAAAATTGGCCTCTTCAACACCCTAAGTGCCTGGCTGGCAGGAAATCCCACTCCTACTCTGTGCTGTAAGCTGTCCTCTGATTGGAGGAGGAACTGTGTAGGTTACAGAAGAGGGCACGTGCTGCAATGCAAGGGTGCAGCAGGCTAAGAGTCCGAGCTTAGGGTTGGGGGACAGGCCAGGTTGCAGCTTGAGTGTGTGGTCCCTCTGAGCCTGCACCTCATGTAAGAATTGGTCAATGCCCAAAAGGAAGGAGGTAGCTTAAGGACAAATGAATGGAGGCAAGACGATCTATCAAGACTCCTTGTGACTGATGGAGGTAGAGTTTCATTTAGGCATCTGGAATTTATGTCCTTCTCCCATTGACTGTTCTTTTCAATGAGACTGGGGTTCTATCCATTCTAATAAAGGTGTTGGGATAGATTTACCCAGAGTGGTTCCTAGGTGAATTTCTGCCTCCCCAAAGATAGTAGGAAACTGGAACAACCTCAGAGATAGGGGAGCCCCTACCACTAAGCAGGGCTGAGAATAGGCAGCACAGAAGTGTTCAACATACCTTAGCACCACTGAAAATTGTAGCTTCATAACCATAACCGTAACCATAGCTTCATAACCATTACCACAAGGACCATTAGTGACAAACTAAGTATCTTAATATTTTTGTTTGGGACAAATCTTGAATGTTTTCCAGGAATTCACACCACAAGGAAGGTAGCTGCTCTTGGATACAGATAAAGGGACCACAAGCTGGTCTCAGTTATGCTAGTGTACATCTGTAGTGCAGTTGAATTTCTCTGAATTTATACTTGCGTAACTAAGATCAGAACTGGCCTCTTTAGGCTTAGTAAGCTAAGCATATGCTATATTGTAGTAATAATGGTCTGGTCTGGCAGACTACTTTGTTATTTATAGCTTTCCTCTTTAATATTAAACAGCTCAATACAACATGACTAATCTTCAAATAATCACATCTAGAATAGAAGTTGCAATTGTTAAACTTTATCCAAGTTTATGATCACACTCTCAGTGATAACCACCTGGGATGAGACAATACTGTTAAAACCCTATAGGATTTGTATAAAAAGTATTAATATTTAATACACAATTTGGTTACAACAATAAAAACTTTGTATTTACGGTAACTTGTGTTTTGAAATCCCTTGCTGGGGCTTCATTCACACTGGCATTTAGCACTAAGCAGTCAATTAATTTTGTTTACTTTAAAAATATTCTTATGTATTAAAATTTTTAAGCTTTAAAGGATCATGTATCTTCTCTGAACACAACCACTTTAAGACCTTTACTAAGTATGAGAGAGAACCTTGGGTCCATTTTCCAAATTCCGCTTTACAAAATCTTAGGAAAGTGTTTATAATTTAAAAGGCCATGGAGAGAGTCTGGAGCCTGTTTGTAATCATTATTTGTTTCAAAATGGTTTCTTTGGAAGCACGGTTAATAGAGCAGAAACAAATTAAATGTCCCTTCTAATTTCACTGAGGAAATGGATCTTTATTTTATAGGTCTTTGACTACAACCTTTGACAGCTAAAATTAGCTTAGCCTTATTGAAACAGATAATGAACTTTTCCCATTATATGTTCATGGATAATACAGTAAATAGCAATTAGCCTTAATATATTGAGTTTATAGTAGAACTGTTTTTTAATTTGTGTTACTGTGAGTCAGTGAACAATGTCTAACCACTCTTTAGGCTTCTTTGTTGTAATTTTATCATCATTTGTGTCTGTTTTAGTGGTTCTTTTTTTCTTTAAATTGTGTGTGAATATATATATAATTTGTCAAGCAAGCTTTCATTCACAAAAAAGAGAAAAAAATCTGCTACATAGATCTCAGATGAGCATAGTGTAGTCTGTACTAGCTCTCCCTCCTTTTCCATCTCAGTAATGGGATTGTGACATCAGAAGCTAGTGCCTCCTTTCAAAGCTAAATCAAAAACTGAAGCGCACCAACTTGGGAGGATTAGTATCCCTTTTAAGGGAGTGTTTTGTGTATCAACTTGTATTTACATTTGTACAATGCCCTGAGCGCTCCTGCATGGTGACAGTTAATACAAATTGTTTTTCAATTTAATCTAAGGGTCACTGACTTTCCACAGTCAACGCCTCCCATTAAAGCAGGAGCAGAAACATGGTTGACTTTTTAACAGCTATTTATTAAGTCAGACTGACAGTCTTGGGATAAATGTTAGAGTGAGTAACTCGTGCTTATTTAGCCCTTTTCATACTTGAGGATCTCAAAGCAAATTTTGTTTCAACACCCCTCTGAATTAGGTTAGAATTAGTTCCATTACAGATGGGGAAACTGAAGTGCAGAGTGGTGAAATGCCATATATAATGATTGTATTCTGCCTGAAACACTCCTGCTGTTTCACAGGGGACCCTCCATATGGATCCTCTCCCATCTCCAAGGAGAGGGGGAGCTCACCTGCTTCTGTGGGACAGCCTCTTTCTGCCACAGAACTTTCAGGAAACACCCCCTCCACTCCTCGACAGGATCAGGATGGAAAGGAGTGGGAGCAGGAGGACTGGGGGAGGGACATCCATCATTAACTCTCCATTATTCTCAAGCCCTGTGGCAAACCAACTAAAGAGTTAATGCAGCCTGCTAACGCATTAAATCTTCTGCAGGTCTCCTGGCTTCTACACTGGGGATACCTCCTTTGTATAGGGTCCCTTGAGCAGCAGCTGAATGGGATCCATTCATAGAGCAGCATTGGCATAAGTCTTGTCTCTCTTTTCTCATGAGCCAAAAGTACCATGGTGGTATATGTACCTACCTTGTTATTACCCGTTCTTGGAACCAGCCAAGAAATAACTACGAAGAAAGAGTGAACTAGAGCAGCACTGAGGGTTTATTTATTGCTTCCCTTATTTGTGCAATTTTATACTCACACACACAACTCATTCATGCTGGCTGCAGGCGCGGGTGTTGGTTTCGATTTCGCAGGTGGCTGAGGCTGGTCAGGCGACAGCTGCCCAGAGATTGGCCGCAAGGCGACGAGGGTCCCCGAAGTCCCTTCGGATCTGTGGGAGGGCTCTACTGCTTCCAGTCTGGTCCTGAGTTTAGCGTGCTGTTACATTTCCTTGTTGATAACCTTCCTGGTTGCCTGTCTCGAGATTTATACCTTCACCAAGATAATACCATGATTCCATAAAAGGTGATATTTGCTTCTTTGTTTTGCCATTGGCTGTTGTTCACATTATCTCACTCATTCCTTACATTAATTGATTACATATTCATAAGCATGAATACAATTGGTGATATAGAGCAATATAGCTTTAAGCAAGCATCTAACATCATGGGGAACTTACGCTACTGCTTGTGGTTTTGTAACAGCGTAACAGGAAACTATACAAACTACACTTGAAAGAGCAAATGGGGGCCCACGTCTGGCTAAACTTATGATGTATTAAAAAGTGTCCATTAGATAGATATGATACGTTGTCACCTATGGGAAAACAGTGATCCCAAGTGAAAGGGATGGGAGGAAACTAGAGGTGGACATAGCAGCTGCACCAGAGTATTTATT
Organism: Lepidochelys kempii; assembly: GCF_965140285.1. Taxonomy (NCBI): domain Eukaryota; kingdom Metazoa; phylum Chordata; order Testudines; family Cheloniidae; genus Lepidochelys; species Lepidochelys kempii. The sequence goes on from NC_136380.1 coordinate 185,647,386, forward strand.
TGCACAGACTGAGTTTCTCTCACATGTCTCTTCATAGAACCATAGTATTTGGTGAGACGAGGGTGGTCAGAGGGTCAAACTCAGACTTACCTGTTTTTGCCTTTTATTGTGTCAACCTCTCTGCTCAGCCTCAACACTTTAACTCTGCCATACTTTTTCTTCTTTCCTTCTGTAGAGTGTCACTCCCTTGCCACGCAATGGAGTGCTGGAGCCAAAACCCCATGTTTGTTGCCAGGGAGAATGCATTCTTCTCTGGTATTACATTGATACATATCACTCTTGGAACTGCATAAAATGTAGAATTCTGAGCTGTACCTATTGCAGTCTGAGTGCTGCTTTGTCAATCCAGTGCACTATGAAAAGTGAGCGAAGAAACAGTATGTATGTTAGGACCTAGCTGTCTTTGGAGAAACACACTTTTAGTTTCATAGACTTTCTAGGAATAACTTTTTTCCATGTTTTATTTACAATATTTATGGAAGATACCAAAGTTTGAATGTTTGTGTAAAGTACAAATGATTCATCTGAAGATGCATACATGTAGCCAGGCACAAAAACTTAATCTAGTACAGACATACTGTACTGCTAATGGGAACAATGTGAGCATTAGTAAGCACCAAACTGTCTCCCATATTTATCCCTAGTATAGCAGCAGTCGGTCTACAGGATGGGGTCTGGAGAAGGAAAACAATGAATTGAAAAGTAAAATTAAGCTGCTTCTTGGGCTTGTCTACACTGGAAAATTACACCATGTTAACTAACACATTCAGTGGGTGATTCAAGGATCTTAGACTTAACTTCATCCAGCTGACATGATGTTAATAATGGCAGTTCTTGTGTATACTTAGTGTTGTGTTGTAACATTTTTCCCAATTCAGACTAGCCCTTTGTGAGAGCTTTTCTAATTCTTGGACATGAAATTATAGAAATGTAGGACTGGAAAAGACTTTGAGGTCATATAGTCTGGCTCTCTGTGCTGAGCTAGGACCAAGTGAACCTAGACCATCCCTGATGGATGTTTTGTCTAACCTGTTTAAAAACCTCCGGTTACGGGAATTCCACAGCGTCCCTTGGAAGCCTATTCCAGAGTTTAACTATCCTTATAGTTAATAAGTTTTTCCTAACAACATTCAACCTAAATCTCCCTTGCTTCAGAGTTAGCCCATTACTTCTTGTCCCACCTTCAGTGGACATGGAGAACAGTTGATTGCTGTCCTCTTTATAGCAGCCTCTAACAGATTTGAAGACTTATCAGGTCCCCCTTTAGTCTTCTTTTCTCAAGACTAAACATATCCTATGTTTTTAGCCTTTCTTCAGAGGTCACAGTCTCAACTCTTTTATCATTTTTGTTGCTCTCCCCTGGACTCCCTTGTATTTGTCCATATCTTTCTGAAAGTGGTGTGGCTCCTAGAACTGGACAAAGTACTCCAGCTGAGGCCTCACCAGTGCAGAGTAGAGTGGGACAATTACCTCCTGTGTCTTACATATAACACTCCTGTTAATACACCCCTGAATACTATCTTTTTTTTTGCAATTTTCTGACATTGTTGGCTCATATGCAATTTGTGATCCACTATATCCCAAATCCTTTCCAGCAGTACTACTGCCTAGCCAGTTATTCCCCATTTTATATTTGTGCATTGGATTTTTCCTTCCTAAATATAATCTTTGCACTTGTCTTTATTGAGTTGCAGCTAGTTGATTTCAGATCAATTCTCCAATTTATCAAGATCCATTTGAATTCTAATTCTGTCCTCCAAAGTGTTTGTAATCCCTTCCAGCTTGGTATCATGTGCAGATTTGATAAACGTACTCTCCATTCCATTATCCAAGTCATTAATGAAAATACCAGACCCAGGACTGACCCCGTGAGACTCCACTAGGTACGTACGCCCACTCTGGTAATGAACCTTTGATAACTACTCTTTGAGTACAGTTTTTCAACCAGTTGTGCATCCACCTTATAGCAATTTCATCTAGACCACATTTTCCTAATTTACTTATAAGAATGTCATGTGGGACTGTGTCACAATCTTTTTTAAAATCAAGATGCATCCCATCTACTGCTCTCCTTCCATCCACTAGGCCAGTAGTGCTGTCAAAGAAGAAAGTTAGGTTAGTTTGGCATTATTTTTTTCTTGACCAATCCACACTGGCTATTATTTATCACCTTATTATTCTCTAGGTGTTTACCAACCGATTGTTTGTTAACTTCTTCCAGTATCTTTCCAGTTATTGAAGTTAGGCTGACTGACCTATAATTCACAGGGTACTCTTTGTTCCCCTATTTAAAAATAGGTACTATGTTTTCCCTTCTCCAGTCCTCAGGGACCTCACCCATTCTCTATGAGTTTGCAAAGATAATCGCTAATGGTTCTGAGGTGTTTCAGCTAGTTCCGAAAGTATCCTAGAGTGAAGTTCAGCAGGCCCTGGTGACTTACTAAATTATTTAAAGATTCTTTAACCTTTTCTTTCCTGTTTTGGCTTGTGTTCCTTCACCCTTGTTGTTAATAATGTCTTTAAGCATCTTTTCACAATTAGCCTTTTTAATGAAGACTGAAGCAAAATAGACATTAAAGATCTCGGCCTTCTTCGTATCATCCATTATTAGCTCTCCTTCCCTGATAAGTAATGGACCTATAGTTTTCTTCATCTTTCTCTTGCCCCTCATGCATTTATAGTATCTTGTCTTATTGCCTTTTATGTCTCTTGCTAGGTGTAACTCATTCTGTATCTTAGCCTTTCTCATTTTCTACCTACATGCTTGCACTATTCTTTTGTACTCCTCTTTAGCAACTGGTCTATGATTCTTCTTTTTGTAGGATTCCTTTTTGATTTTCAGGTCATTAAAGAGCTCCTGGTGCAGCCGTGCTGGTCTCTTGCTCCAGCCTTTCCTTTTTGCCAGGATAGTTTGTGGTTGTGCCTTTAACATTGTCTTTTTGAGAAACTGCCAACGCTCCCTAACCCATTTTTCCCTTAGTGGCCCATGGGAACAAAGCTTCATTGCCCTGATTCTGCTGCTTTCACACCTTCATTTCCTTAGAATGATGAAATCTATTATTTCATAATCACTTTCACCCAAGTTCCCTTCCACTTTCAGATTCACAAACAATTCCTCCACTAGATTCTTCAAGTCTAAAATGGCTGCCCCCTAGTTACTTCCTTCACTTTCTGAAACAATAAGTTGTCCCACACACATTCCAAGAAATTGTTGGATATTTTGTCCTTTCCCATAGAACTTTAACTATCCAGACGTCTGTTGGAAAAAGTCCCCCATTACTTCCAGGTCTTGTGTTTTGGATATTTCTATTATTTGTTCTAGAAATGCCAATCCACCTCCTCTTCCTGATTTGGTGATCTGTAGTAGACCACTACCATGACATTGTACCTGTTTTTTCCCCTTTTATCTTTACCAGAGACTTTCAACTGGTCTGCCTCTCTCCTACTTCAGGACCTCAGAAAAAGGACCTGACCTCAGAACATTATTGATGTACAATGCAATACCACCTCCCTTTTTTCCCTGCCTGTCTTTCCTGAATAAGCTGTCCCCCTCTGTACCAACGTTCCAGTCATGAGATTTATCCCATCAAGTCTCTGTGGTTCGAATTAAGTCATACTTTAGTTTGTGTACTAAGGCTTCCAGATTTTCTTGTTTATTCCCCATATTCCTTGCATTTATGTATAGATGTCTAAGATGTTGACCACATTCCCCCTCTGTATTCCCTCTTGTTGATCCTATGACCCTGTTGTAATTTTCCATTTCCTTCCCACCTCCAACTTACAGGCCTCTGGCAAGGTCAATTTCTTTATATACTTACCTGTGGGCTTTCATCACCTGGCCCCTTTGAATCTAGTTTAAAGCCCTCCTCACTAGTTTAGTGAGTTGGTGGCTGAGGATGTTCTTCCTCTTCTTTGTCGGGTGGACTCCATCTCTTTCTAGCTGTCCTCCTTCACAGAACTGCATCCCACGGTTAGGAAGCCAAAGCCCCCCCTATGGCAGCATGTGCACAGCCATACATTCGTTTCCAGAATGTGTGTTCATGCCCAGGTCCTTGTTCTCAGCCTGCAGAATGGATGAGAATATCACCTGTGCCCCTGACCCTTTCAGCCTTGCTTCCAGAGCCCTGTAGTCACTGCTGATCTGCTCAGGACGATACCTAGCAGTATAGTTAGTGTCCATATGGATGAGCAGCATGGGGTAGCGGTCCAAGGACTAGATGAGACTTGGCAACCTTTCCATAACATCTTGGATGCAGGCTCCAGGCAGACAGCACACCTCTTAGGATGCCAGGTGAGCAAATGGCTGCCTCCATTTTCCTCTGATGGGAGTCCCCTAGCACTACCACCCTTTGCCGCCTCCTCCTCACAGGTGGTGGCCATGAGCATCCCAGCCTTAGGGCTAGGTGAGTCCTCTTCCCCATCTGTGGAGATCTGCTCCTGTTGACCATTTGAGAAAAAACTGTCTTCCTCCACTGGCAAACTCAGCTGGTTAACTCCCTGGTCTCCCAGTGCCCTTGTCTCACCCGCTACATGTCTTACCAGCCACTGGAAGACTGTGCTTTTTAAAGCCTGGGCCCCGTGCATGCTCTAGGGGTCACATCGGGAACACTGGCATGAAGGTTCTCTTTCTCCACAAGAACAGTGAACATCTGAAGACTAACTATCCATATTAGGACTGTGCAAGGGTTTGAAATAGAGCCCTGAACTCATCCAAAATCATTGTGAGTTGGGTGTCGTCTTGCCTTGGTGAAAATCCAGTGAGATCTGAGAGAGGTCCCTGAACCTGAGAATGCTGTTCATCTATTGCTGTATTTCCCAATCCTCCATGCAAATGTCATTTGAACCTCCGATCATCTCAATGCCTTTTGATCTCTCCTAAGGGTTTGGCAAGGTGACGGACCTCCTCCCATCCTTGAGCTGGGTGTTTGGGGATACTCAGTAGCTACTCCTCATCTACCAAGAAGATTCATTGCAGGTACTGCCTTATTTGAGCCACTGTCCCCAATTGCATCAGGATCTTCTGTTGGGGCAGGAAGCCTCCTTAAGGCAGCAGAGTTGGGAAATACTCCCCATGGCAGTCAGTTTACACAGTGAGGCTGAAGAGAGAGAACCCATACATCTAGCTTGGTACTTAATGTGTTCCTTAGCAACGGAGTGCTAGGCAAAAGAAAACTCATCCCTACCATGTTAGGGATTATGAACTGTCTCTGCCCTGGTCTTGTTCTGTGAGATGGCCATAATTTGGAGCAAGAGCATTTCGTAGCACCTGCTACCACAAGAAAAGGGGGGTAGACTGTTTCCATCTTCCCTCCCCTCCCCTACTCCAAAGATCCTTATAGACTTAGGGGTAGAGGAACAGTGGTCCAGATGGCAGTATACCTGGGATAAGGGGTACCAAAGTCCTCCAAAGACTTTTAACGAGAGAGGGAGAATGGCTGTGGGAGGGATTTTGACATGGTGAGCATTTATTTGATGGTTAAGTAGAGGGAGGCTTATTCAGGTATAGATTAGTGAAGATGATGTTTTTATGTTAGGGATGGAGGAAAGTCATGTGGTTAAAGCACAGCACTGGGAGTTGGGAGTCTGTGTATCAGCTTTTTGAAATTGTAAAATGGGCATACTAATGGGGTTTGATTAACTAACCCTTTGAGGCCCTTTGAGAGGGACAGTGAGGTGGAGTAGTAATGTATGATCCATTAATTGGAAGGTGGATGGTTTGTTCATTAATACTTATCCATATACACTTTTGAAGGGCATCTGTACCCGAAGAGGGATATTTCTAATCCCTATGCCCCTCCAAACAGTCTGTTTGGTAATTAAATCTTGACAGTTAAATTGTAGTTTATGGAAACAAGCTATGGCGTTTTGTGAGGTTGTGCCTCTGCATATTAAAAACAGCACTTGACCAGATGGGTTTTTATAGTTCAGTCAAGTATGCATTGAAAGCGTTATTATCAAGGATAAGTGGTAGCTATTTTCATAATAAGAACACTGTGTGTTATAGTATATGGATGAGGCGTAGTACAAAGCTACTCCAAAGCCCACAAAGCTGCAAAACAATAATGATTTCTATGTTTTTGTTTTGCTATGAGAAACTATAGATTATTTAGACCACCAGATGACTTTCTGGTACTCTTCCTCATCTACCATTGATAGTTCGTTTGACATGCACAACAATTTGCTCTCATTACCATTTTCTTTCACCTTACTGACCTGTATTGGTTCCTTGTTTGCCTGTAAGACTTTCAAATTTAAACAGGCTTTAAACTGTACTGTTTGATTTTATACTTATGTTAATAGATAACTCCACCCATTCCTTCTAGAATAAAAGAAGTTACTGATGATTTTTCATCTTCTTACCCAAGAGCTGAAAACCAATTTGAAACACCACTCCGATAGCTTGATTGAAATCCATTCACATTTTAAACTGATCCCACAAACGTCTTTGTTTTGTTAATATTTTTTAATTCTGTGATGATGGAGTGAGAAAGCAATGATTACAGACTTACCATCACCCCTCCACCCCTCCGCCAAAGGATGTATGGCAAAGTCTTCCGAATCAATTTTTACTTGAGCTCTGAATTTATTTGCAATACTGAAGATTTTAACTTGCCTTACTCTATAGTTAATCCCTGAAAAACTCAAAGCAGGTAAACAACCTGAACTGAGGCAGTAACCTGTTTGCTGACCACCAAGAAGGTTATACCTGTCCTCATCAGTATGTAGGCATCAAAAAGGAAACACATTAATTAAATTTCTGTGGATCTAGAAAATATAATAATTGAATCAGAGAAACCTTATTGCATCACCTATACCAAGGCAGGTGGTGTTGAGATTACCACAGAGACCTCTTAAGAAAAGCAGGCATCCCCATATTACTCCCACGTACTCTGCAGAACAGGCATCAGTTAATGTCTTGACCTTAATGCCAGCCTTAATGTACTGGGATTCTTCCAGTCAGGATATGGGCATCTGACAGTCCCAGGATAAGCATCTCCTCCTCCCTCCGATGGAGAGAGACAGAGCTGCAACTTTGGTTAGAGCTTTGTGTGACATCACTGTTCATGTCCTCCCAAAGCTTTTGCTGTGGTCATCCAACAAGGGGACAGGGATTTTACTATGTATACACACAGCTTGATAAAGGGCAGTAAATAGGAATGACTTTATATTTTTGTATTGTATTTCTTATTTAAAGTAATAGGGGACAGATTAATTAATTATTGTGTTGCTGGTTTGGGGATAGAGGTTGAGAAAAGGCAGTAGAAATAGAATCTGTAATTATTAAAATAGAGGCATTCAGCTGTACAAAAATAATAAAGCTATAAACAGAAGTGCATTAAGATTTCATGATGGGGTAGAATTAACTTGAAAATTTGTCTTATTCAGATTGTCTTCTGCATAGCTTATGAATGGCACCCAGATAATTAAATGGATATTATGTTTCCTTTTTCAGTCTAATTAGTTTTTTTCCATGCTCCCAATAACAACTTCATAAACTGAGGATTCAGATACTTGTGTGTGTTAAGAAACAGCAAATTAAAATCTTTTAAAAAATATTTCATGCAGAGTGAAGTTCCAGTTTAAACCAGAAGCTCTTTTTCATAGTTCTGCATGACTTAACTTTATGCTTCATATCCAAGAAATATAGAAAACTTGGCAGGCTGACGTTTCTAACAAGCAAAACCGTTAAAAATATCTTTAGAACAATCTCTGGATTTAATATGTGACATAAAATGAAGGAAGATGTATGTCTTACTTTTATTCTTTGATCTTGGGCAGAGATGGTTTCTGCTGGCTATAAACGTAGAAAAAACTATTCTAGACACCCCCAGCACAACTGCAGCGTCTGAATGGAATCTGTTAAAACTGAAGAAGAATAATTCTTGGAGGTCTCTTCTGTTTTTAATCCTTATCCATTAAGAAGTTTTTCTTTATACTTTATTGCTTTTTGAGATTTGTTTTGTGCATAACATATGCATTTCAGTGTACAGTATAACACCCAAATATAGCACTGTGATTTTTGTTTGTTTTATTTTTGGAAGGGAAGTAGAGTCATCATGTACATGTATACTACATTAATAGTATCATATTAAAAAAAACTGCGTTAAAAGAAAATTAAGGATGCAAAATGAAGCACTGAGAAAGTAGGAAATGCCTAAATTAAAGTTTCCTGTGCAACTTTAATTCAGGCCCCATGAGCATATGCATTATTGTTAGAAGTGGATGACATTTTTTAGGATGAATAACTTAGTCATGAAAAATGCAATTTCGAACAACCTGAAACTATTGACAAATTCTTGTCAAATTCACTGAATAGTTTTGGCCCAAGAACTTTTGTTTTTGGAGGGGAGGTGGGGGGAAGCTAGATTCACAAGAGAGATTAGGGGCCATTCACAAAATGGAGAAGGTGGGGGTGATGGTGCTACACAGACCATCCTCCACTCCTTCATGCCCCATCACCCCCAGGGTTAGAGCACTCATCTGTAGCGAGGGAGACCCAGGTTCAAGTCCCCAGTCTGCCCGACTCTCATAGCAGGGACTTGAAATTGGGTCTCCCACATCCCAGGGTGAGTGTTCTAATTACAGGGTTGTAATGTATAAGGAGGCCACCATTACCGCCGCCACCTCAGTTTTGAGAGTGGCTGAAATCCAAACATTTGGATTTTTCAGGTCACATGAATGAAGTGTTTCAGTCAACCTGAAACCATTTCTCCCGCCCCGTGGTTTTTCAGGAAAGTCAAAACAATTAGTTTCAGGTAGATCCTAAACAAAAGAAAAACAAAACTTTTTTTTTCATTTTGGCCAATAAACTCTTTTATCTACAGGATCATACCTCATTCAGTGCATGGGATGGACAGCACCCACTGATTGAGCAGCTATTCACTATTTTGTTTTATCCCCATTGTTCAGTGTGAAGCCATGTGACTTATTGACTACACATTATTCAAATACTGCTCCAAAACCAGAATTATTCATTTCCTCATGGGCTGTTCCATGGTGTTCATCACTATAATATTTGAGTGCTTTGCAAACGTTTACTAAATTCAACTTTAGGTGATATTATTCCCCTTTTACAGATGGGGAACTGAGGCCCAGACACATTGTCAAAAATGATCACTAATTTTGGGTACCTATTTTCGGATACCAGTGGCCTGATTTTTCCAGCTACCTTAGTATTTTATGTCACTTTATTTTTAAAGCATGATATTTATCTCATTGATTTCAGTTTGCAGTTGCAAATCAGACCGCAGGGTCTCATGTTGGGCACTGAGAAAATGGGGAACATACAATTAGTGACCACTTGTGAAAAGATTGGCTTAGGTGAATTTCCAAGTATCACAGAGGAATTCTGTGGAAGAGGCAAGGATAGACTCCATTTCTCCAGTGCATCGTTCAACTGTCTTAGCCATAAAACTATCTTTTCTCTTCCTGCAGTCCTCTACTTCCTACACTACACTACACAACCCAGGAGCACCATCCATCCTGTATACACACAACCTTAATTCTGGTACTTCCTAACCTTGGAGTGCTTGACTTTACAAGCTTAGCAATTTGTTTTGATGTAGGGTACTTTTTTGTGTAAATGCTTTCTTAAAAAAGCTGAGGCAAACTTTAAAAACACAGAAATTCCCTCAAGTGGCATTATATTGATACCCATATAGGCCATCAGCTGGGCCTAAACCCTTACATCCCTAGCCCAGACCTCTACACTTGAGCTAATAGGGTAACTATTGGTGGATGTGCAGGTGAACGAGCCTCTGATAGTGTGGCTGATGTGATTAGGCCCTCTGATGGTGTCCCCTGAATAGATATGTGGACACAGTTGGCAATGGGCTTTGTTGCAAGGATAGGTTCCTTGGTTAGTGGTTCTGTTATGTGGTGTGTGGTTGCTGGTGAGTATTTGCTTCAGGTTGGGGGGCTGTCTGTAAGCAAGGACTGGCCTGTCTCCCAAGATCTGTGAGAGTGATGGGTCGTCCTTCAGGATAGGTTGTAGATCCTTGATGATGTGTTGGAGAAGTTTTAGTTGGGGGCTGAAGGCGATGGCTAGTGGCGTTCTGTTATTATCTTTGTTGGTCCTGTCCTGTAGTAGGTGACTTCTGGGTACTCTTCTGGCTCTGTCATTCTGTTTCTTCATTTCAGCAGGTGGGTATTGTAGTTGTAAGAATAATTGATAGAGATCTTGTAGGTGTTTGTCTCTGTCTGAGGGGTTGGAGCAAATGCGATTGTATCGTAGAGCTTGGCTATAGACAATGGATCGTGTGGTGTGGTCAGGGTGAAAGCTGGAGGCATGTAGGTAGGAATAGCGGTCAGTAGGTTTCCGGTATAGGGTGGTGTTTATGTGACCATTGCTTATTAGCACCGTAGTGTCCAGGAAGTGGATCTCTTGTGTGGACTGGTCCAGGCTGAGGTTGATGGTGGGATGGAAATTGTTGAAATCATGGTGGAATTCCTCAAGGGCTTCTTTTCCATGGGTCCAGATGATGAAGATGTCATCAATGTAGCGCAAGTAGAGTAGGGGCATTAGGGGACGAGAGCTGAGGAAACGTTGTTCTAAGTCAGCCATGAAAATGTCGGCATACTGTGGGGCCATGCGGGTACCCATAGCAGTGCCGCTGATTTGAAGGTATACATTGTCCCCAAATGTGAAATAGTTATGGGTGAGGACAAAGTCACAAAGTTCAGCCACCAGGTTTGCCGTGACATTATCGGGGATACTGTTCCTGATGGCTTGTAATCCATCTTTGTGTGGAATGTTGGTGTAGAGGGCTTCTACATCCATAGTGGCCAGGATGGTGTTTTCAGGAAGATCACCGCTGGATTGTAGTTTCCTCAGGAAGTCAGTGGTGTCTCGAAGATAGCTGGGAGTGCTGGTAGCGTAGGGCCTGAAGAGGGAGTCTACATAGCCAGACAGTCCTGCTGTCAGGGTGCCAATGCCTGAGATGATGGGGCGTCCAGGATTTCTAGGTTTATGGATCTTGGGTAGCCGATAGAATACCCCAGGTCGGTGTTTCAGGGATGTCTCTGTGTGGATTTGTTCTTGTGCTTTTTCAGGGAGTTTCTTGAGCAAATGCTGTAGTTTCTTTTGGTAACCCTCAGTGGGATCAGAGGGGAATGGCTTGTAGAAAGTGGTGTTGGAGAGCTGCCTAGCAGCCTCTTGTTCATATTCCGACCTATTCATGATGATGACAGCACCTCCTTTGTCAGCCTTTTTGATTATGATGTCAGAGTTGTTTCTGAGGCTGTGGATGGCATTGTGTTCTGCACAGCTGAGATTATGGGGCAAGTGATGCTGCTTTTCCACAATTTCAGTCCGTGCACGTCGGCGGAAGCACTCTATGTAGAAGTCCAGTCTGTTGTTTTGACCTTCAGAAGGAGTCCACCCAGAATCCTTCTTTTTGTAGTCTTGGTAGGAAGGTCTTTGTGGATTAGTATGTTGTTCAGAGGTGTGTTGGAAATATTCCTTGAGTCGGAGACGTCGAAAATAGGATTCTAGGTCACCACAGAACTGTATCATGTTCGTGGGGGTGGAGGGGCAGAAGGAGAGGCCCCGAGATAGGACAGATTCTTCTGCTAGGCTAAGAGTATAGTTGGATAGATTAACAATATTGCTGGGTGGGTTAAGGGAACCACTGTTGTGGCCCCTTGTGGCATGTAGTAGTTTAGATAGTTTAGTGTCCTTTTTCTTTTGTAGAGAAGCAAAGTGTGTGTTGTAAATGTCTTGTCTAGTTTTTGTAAAGTCCAGCCACAAGGAAGTTTGTGTGGAAGGTTGGCAATAGAAGGTTGCCATCCTGTGTGTCACAAAACCCACATTTTGCTGGTGAGCTTCACCACTATTTTTGGACAGTAGAGGAATGTCGAAATTAGAGAATCTCGGGTTCTATTCCAAGTTCTGAGGGATTGTACTCTAGTTATTACAGACCCTTCTGTCCTTGTCCCAGTCCCCCACCACCTCGGCTGTTAATCCCAGTCTCCCCACCACCATATATCTCAATCTCCTGACTCACCAGCCCTCCAGGCCGTGCCTCTCACCCCTCTACATTTCAGTCAGGCTGCTTCCTCCCTTTTCGTCCATGCTTTCTGGCTACCAGCAGGGAGAGCACTGAGTGCACCTAAGAGAAAGTCTCCCTGCTGTCAGTTCTGGTGCCATGCACCACCGTAGCTTCTTTCTGAAAGTGCTGAGGAGCAACTGCATGGAAAATCAGGCTCAGCCCCTTCAGCCCTGTGATGGAGCACATTGAGTGCATACAGGGTCTTCAGAGAATGTAGTGGCCAAAGTTTAACATCTTAACTGAACATGTGCAAACAGATATTTTAAGTCTCATAACTTGGCTAAATTTGGCCACATTTCACCTGAACATCACAAGGCACATCCTTGATAGCAAGGTGACGTCCCTCCTTGCCCCTTTGCTAGATTTAAAAGTCCTGTTCTGGAGAATAGAAGTGGTAGAGCATCTCAACAAAATTGTTGTTTTTAAAAGAATAAAATCTTACATGGGCAAAAAAACCATATCATTCCCTAACCTCATTCTGTGAAATGGCTTCCCTCCGTCCCTATTGCACAAAAGCATTAGTTGAATGATTCTTGTATGTTTAACAGCAGTAATTTAATCGATAAAACCGGCATTAAATGCTCACAATCAAGTTTCCAAGTTAACATCTCATTAAAAAGAAAGGGTGAAGCTCACGCCCTGCTTAATGCTATTGTTTTAGTCTATGGATACATTCATACTGATATAAACAGATTGTGAATCCTTTTTTAAGAGCCAATATTCGGGAACATGGTTCAAATGTAATTTTAAATTGTATATCCTTGTCCTTGGTGGCTGGCACAACTGTGCTACTTGTAACCACTTTCCGTAGCCATTCCTGAAAATAGCTTTCAAGCACAGGCATTTTCACAGCATAGGCTGGGCTAAATTGCATGCAGACCACAGCAGCCGTTAGTTAGCATTGTGATTTTTGAAGGCAGTTTTCCCAGCAGCCCTTCTGACTATATTTAACTGAACTTTAAAGAGAGAGTTTTTATTATGGAGGATGTCACCGGTGTCTAGTGTGGGTCACATATGTGAGTGCCACTATTAGGTGAGACTGCCCTTTCCTCAACATCCAGCCACTTCCTGCGTATTCGGTGGGCTTCTTTCTCAGCTTCCAGCTGCTTCATCCATCTTTGATGGGCTTTCTTATTCCTTTCGTGAGCTCTCTTCTCTACTTCCTCAGCTGCTTTTTTCTTTCATCCAGGCTTCCACCATCTGCATTTCCTGATCATGTCCTTTCTCGGCTGCCCTTATCTACACTCTGATCACTTCTGCTGTAGCTGGCAACTGGGGCAGGGGAAGGTGGAGAACGTACTTTCTTGTCAGAGTTCATGAGCAAAGCTCCCAGTTCCTGATCTGGGGGTTTCTTCTTACAGGGTAACCCCCCTTTGTGAGCACAAATCTTCAAGGTTTTTTCTGTCGAGACCCTCATATGTCCATGGCTCACTCATTGTAACTGATCTTTAACCCTTTTATAGACTCATGGTCCCTTCTGACCTGAAAGTCTATTATGATCATCTAATCTGACCTGCGCAACGCAGGCCACAGAATCTCACCCACCCACTCCTGCAATAAACCTCTCACTTATGTCTGAACTATTGAAGTCCTCAAATCGTGGTTTAAAGACTTCAAGGTGCAGAGAATCCTCCAGCAAGTGACCCGTGCCCCATGCTGCCGGGGAAGGCGAGAAACCCCTAAGGCCTCTGCCAACTGCCCTGGAGGAAAATTCCTTCTGAACCCCAAATATGGCGATCAGCTGAACCCTGAGCATGTGGGCAAGATTCACCAGCCGGATTCCCAGGAAAGAATTCTCTGTAGTAACTCAGATCTCACCCCATCTAACATCCCATCACAGGCCATTGGGCCTATTTTACCACTAATAGTCAAAGATCAATTAATTGCCAAAATCATGTTATCCCATTATACAATCTCCTCCATAAACTTATTGAGCTTAATCTTGAAGCCAGATAGGTCTTTTGCCACCACTGCTTCCCTTGGAAGGCTGTTCCAAAACTTCACGCCTCTGATGATTAGAAACCTTCATCTAATTTCAAGTCTAAACTTCCAGATGGCCAGTTTATATCCATTTGTACTTGAGTCCACATTGGTACTGAGCTTAAATAATTCTTCTCCCTCCATGGTATTTATCCCTCTGATATATTTATAGAGAGCAATCATATCTCCCCTCAGCCTTCTTTTGGTTAGGCTAAACAAGCCAAGCTCCTTGAGTCTCCTTTCATAAGACAGGTTTGCCATTCCTCAGATCATCCTAGTAGCCCTTCTCTGTACCTGTTCCAGTTTGAATTCATCCTTCTTAAACATGGGAGACCAGAACTGCACACAGTATTCCAGGTGAGGCCTTGTATAACGGTACTAACACCTCCTTATCTCTACTGGAAATACCTCGCCTGATGCATCCCAAGACCGCATTAGCTTTTTTCACAGCCATATCACATTGGTGGCTCACAGTCATCCTGTGGTTAACCAATACTCCAAGGTCCTTGTCCTCCTCTGTTACTTCCAATTGATGCATCTCCAGCTTATAACTAAAATTCTTGTTATTAATCCCTAAATGCATGACCTTACACTTCTCACTATTGAATTTCATCCTATTACTATTACTCCAGTTTACAAGGTCATCCAGATCTTCCTGTATGATATCCCGGTCCTTCTCTGAATTGGCAATACCTCCCAGCTTTGTGTAATCTGCAAACTTTATTAGCGCACTGCCACTTTGTGTGTTGAGGTCAGTAATAAAAAGATTGGTCCCAAAACTGATCGCTGAGGAACTACACTAGTAACCTACCTCCAGCCTGACAGTTTACCTTTCAGTAGGACCTTCTGTAGTCTCCCCTTTAACCAGTTCCTTATCCACCTTTCAGTTTTCATATTGATCCCCATCAAAGACTCCCATGATCACACAGTTCCCACTAGTATTTACTTCATTAAAAACATTAAAGAGGTCTCTGTCCATACCCACATTAGATCCCGGCGGTCTATAGCACACCCCAAGCACTATCCCAGGGGAGGCTCTAGAAGCTTTCTTCCCCAATGTGATTTTTGCCCAGACAGACTCTGTCTTATCCATTCCATCGCTTCTTATTTCTTTACAGTCTACCTCATCATTGATATACAGTGCTACTCCACCACCTTTACCTTTTTTTCGGTCTTTCCTAAACAGCACATACCCCTCAATAGCTGTCGTCCAGTCATGACGACTGTTCCACCATGTTTCTGTTATCCCTATAATATCTGGTTTCACTTCCTGCACCAGTAGCTCTAGTTCCTCCATTTTGTTACCTGGGCTCCTCGCGTTGGTGTACAAACATCTTAATTTTTGCTGTCTGGCCTCACTCACTTTCTTCACCTGATTAGGCACGGCCATTCTACAGCCAGTATAACCTATTGGACTGGTATCCACACTGCCCTTCCTGCTTTATGTCCATTCTCCTACCCACAGCTGTATCCTTTCTTACTTCATTTTCTTCCCTCTCAATGCCAAAATCTGGCATGGAGATCACCTGGACATCTCCCACAAATTCCTAGTTTAAAGCTCTCTTACTCAGTTGTGCCAGCCTCCATCCTAGAAGTCTATTTCCCTCCCTACTCAGATGGAGTCCATCCCGAGAGAACAGTCCTCTGTCCATGAATGCCTCCCAGTGGCCAGACATCCCAAAGCCCTCCTTATAGCACCACTGCCTGAGCCATCTATTGAGCATCATAATCTTGTCACACCTTTGTTGCCCTTCTCTAGGAACAGGCAGAATCCCACTGAAGATCACCTGAGCCTCGATTTCCGTAAGCGTCTTCCCCAGCCTGGCATAGTCTCCCTTGATACATTCCAGCGAGAATCTATCGGTATCATTTGTTCCCACATGAAGGATGATCAGTATATTCTTTCCTGCTCCCTTTAGGATCCTCTTCAACCTAAGGTCCACATCCCGTATCTTAGCACCCGGTAGACAGCACACCCTTCTGTTCTCTGGATCAGCGCTGGTTACAGGCCTGTCTATCCTTCTCAGTAAGAAGTCCCCAGTCACGTAGACCTGCCTTTTCCTGGTGAAGGTGCAATTTGCCGGTCTGTCCCCTGTTCCCTCTGGCTGCAAGTTCTTTCCATTCCTATTCTCCCTTGTAATCCTCTTCAACTCATCCTGTAGCCTCCTGGGGCTCACATTTGATGTTGTCCCCATTGACTCTTCCCCTTTTCCTATAGGACTAGCCGCTCTTCTCTTCTTCCTTACCCTTCCACCTTCAGTGTCCACCTCCTGTACCCCTTCTTCATTTTCCAACTGTGCAAACCTGTTCTTGAGCTCTGTTTCTCCTTCACTTGCCCGTCTTTTCCTCTGCCTGGTTCTCTTAGTCACATGCTTACACTGTCCATTTTCTTCACCCAGCAGTCGCCCCTCAGAATTCTTTGGTCCTGCTTCCATCTGCAAGTCTGAGCTTTTCCCTTCAGCCGCCTTGTGTCTTTGCTCCATAATCTGCTCAAACCCCCCTCTAAACTCAACCAGACTTTCCACCTGCATCTCCAATCCTCAGATCTTTTCTTCCATCAGCTTTACCAAGCGGCACTTCATGCAGACGAAACTCTTTCCAGGTACTCCTTCCAGTATCATTTACATAACACAGCTTCCACATCCAGTCATCTTCATTGTGTCCTCCACTACTTGAGTCATTACCATTGCTGCCTCTGTATCTGTCATAGTATTCCCACCCTTGAAACTCTCCATTATCAAATTTAAACTTTATATTAGTGTTGGGTTCTGATCTTTAAGCCCAATTGAACTGTGGCGTGCGACTCCTGGTCCAACTATGCCAAATTGTCAACAGTGTCTAGTGTGGGTTACAACTGTGAATGCCAGTATTAGGTCAGACTGTCCCAACTGGGCAGACACACTCCAAGCTGGTGGTATATTCTATAATTAGATGTAACAAAACCAGCAATAAACTGTGCTCCTGGAGCACTAAACTAGCTCACCATGGAGCTACAGACAGTCCCCTAAGCGCTCCAGTCTCATTTACCACCCAGACAAGCTGGACTACAGTAGAACCTTACAGTCAGGAACACCAGAGTTATGAACTAACCAGTCAGCCACATCTGTCATTTGGAACCAGAAGTACACAGTCAGGAAGCAGCAGAGACCAACCAGAAAAAAAAACAAAAACAAATACAGTACAGTACTATGTTAAATGTAAACTACTAAAAAAAAAAAAAAGGAAATCAGCTTTTTTTTTCTGCATAGTAAAGTTTTGAAGCTGTATTAAGTCAATGTTCAGTTGTAAACTTTTGAAAGAACTCTGTGTTCAGAATTACGAACGTGTCAGAGTTACAAACAACTTCTATTCCCGGGGTGTTTGAGAACTGCTGCTATAGGAAAATCTGATGTCCCCTCCCCCTACAAGGCCTAGCTAATAAGTCAGGGATCCCTGCGTCCCCAGCAGATAATATATACCTGGAAGAACATATGTGCTGCAATGCCTAGGAAGAAAGGGGAAGATTTCAAAGTTATAAGCCCACTTTGCATTTGCATTTTGTTGCATATTTGGATTTATTTCACAACTTCAATGTTGCTTTATAATAATCTGTGTTATTAAGGGCTTTGAAATATGAAGTCTACAAAACCCAGGAAACTGTGTGTCCCTTTTAACAGAAGAATACTTCATGCATAAGAAACCTGAAATAAAGTGAATATAATTATATTGAAGTTACCAGTATAACTCCACTGTAGTTTTGCTTCAATACCTGTAATTTCTACTAAATCCTTATAAGTGGAAGGCTAACTTCATGGCAAAGAGTAATTACAGTGCCTCAAATTTTCAAGTGGCTACTTATTTTGGAAGCCCAGCTAGAGTCTCCATTAAAGGTTTACAGACATGCCACATGTCTCCATCCCTCTTCTCCACGGTTTTCAAATAATGCCTATTTAAAGTCTAGCCCCCTTTTGTTTGCAGAGCAGTTAGCAAATCTATGCAGTAAAGTCATTGCCGAGTGCCATTAATGACACAAACAGTTTGGTATATGACAAACAAGCTTCCATTATTATGAACAGGAGTGTGTTACACTACCTCAGATATGGTTTAATATATTAATAGGTATTCTTTTTTCATTCTTATTTCCATTAGTTAAGTTCTGGATATTTAGAACTTAAGCATCTGTAAATAACTCTCCTGTATTATGTTGTCTTCTTTAAACTATATCCTTAAGACTGGTCATGTTTTTTAAATAGAGAAGAAAATGTTAGACTCTGTGTAATTATTTTTAACTAAGCAGATTATCATGATACAGAACAATGGTTTCCTCAGTAGGACCACATAGAAAAGATTTTGGTAGAGTTTTGTGAAAGCAGTTTGTTTCAATAATATTTAACATAGAATTAAATATTTAGAAAACGGTAATTAGCCGTCATCTTCACGTACTACCCCTGGTATTTTAAACACAGTATGTACAACACTGGAAATGATACCACTGACCATATTAAAGTTGTCTATCTCCCACATTTGGTTATATGCGATTTAAGCATTGTAGAATAGAGTTGGCAATACCAACATTTAGGCATGTTACACAATTCTGTTTCTCATTAAGAATGTTTAAGTAACAATATAAAGGTGCTTCCTGTTTACATGGTAAAGTCTGCATGTTGGACTAGCTAAACTATGAAGCTCAAGGAAAGGAAGCTTTGATGATATCGTAGCAGTGCACAATTGGGGACTTTTCACTCCAGCAACAAAAAATATCCCTACACTCAGCATGTTTAATGTATGAGCACAAGAGAATAGAAATGAAATATATATTTCCCCTACCCTTACCACTGAGTGTGTTTTTTGTGGTTTGTTTGTTGTTATTGTTGGGGAGGGGGGCCACATAAGTTCCTAGCTGCAGCCAGTCCTCCTCCCCCAATTTGAGTGAAGAATGAAGGGGGAGAGGGAGATCTACCACAGTGAATTGATTTTATTATACTGATTTTACAGCAAGTTTAATGAAATGGCAGTAAGAAATTCAACTCTCTTCGTTTTACGTATTGGGATAATCCGAGCATATGATTTTGTGAGAGAGAGGAGAATTTGGGAAACAGGGCTGGGGCTAGAAGCCCAGTGTTTTTACATGGGGATGGAGAAGAAGTTAACCTACTTGGATCTGCTTGTTCACTATGCTAATGCTATCTTTTTGAATAATTTCTGTGTATTTGTGTTAGCCTCTGAAGGGGAATACTTGAGTGCAGTAGAGCTAGCCCCTGGTGAATCCTGATAGCTGTTGGTTTTAATATAATAAAATTTCATATAAATACCAGGCAGGCTAATGATTTATAATAAAATCTTTGTTTTGGACTACCTATAAAGTCTTCTACAATGCAGAAAATTGCATCTGATATTTGCATCTTTTGGAGCCAAAATTCTAGGGAAAACCCTCATTTCCATTTCAATTAATTAGTTTCCTACTTTGAACAAAATTCTCCCTCCTGGCTACCTCTTGATATTGGCTTTTATGCAACTAGAATGAATTATAGTCATTTCAAGAAGATGTTATACAGTTACATATTTTATATTTGTCTTTCTCCCCTCCGGAGAAGAGAGTAAACTTGTGTGTGGAAAGATTACATCAATCTGTGCTGAAGCCTTTAAAACGTTATTTATAATTAAAATCTTTTTCAAACAAATATCCAAGAAAAGAATAAACCCATTGAAGCATTTATATATTTTATTATCACATCATGGTAGTGATGTTGTATTTATGGTTGAGATATTTTAATTTTCAAGGGCTACAAAACATTGCTTTTTGACCTGAAATGTCTCATGCTGAGAGGTGCATTGCATGTTTTTTAAATGACTAACCTTTTTAAAATGTGGTGATAAATTTCCCCAGAAGCATTTAGACTTTCATTTATCCATGTTCTCCAATTGGCACTAAAACAGTTTTGTCCTCCTTTTTTTTTTTCTTTTTTTTTAATTAGTCTTCTCATAGGAGTACATCTGCCTGTCTGGTATGGTCTGACTATAATCAGAATGGTACAGAAGCAACACAGGGATTTTTGTTTTTCCTGCTGGGCAAGAGGACATTTTGGAGACTGTGAATGAGAGATTTCAAGGGACCTGATTATTCCTGACCTTTAATACATACAGCAAGAGAGAAAAACGGGTGAAGGAGGGAGTGGACTTCAGATTGGCAGATGCACTCAATTATGAAAAGACCAATGTTTAGGTATAGCAAAACTGTCACAGGTTCAGATACTGTGGAAGGAGGGAACAGGCTGTTGGTCTATAGTGGGGTAGGAAGGATAAAGCAGAACGAATAGTAGAGATCCTCCATTTGTGAGATCTTCTGCACCTAAAGGCCGTGCTGACTAAGGACTGGATGTTGTCTTTATGATGCGGTGTGTGAATGATAGCTCAAGTGAAGAGTGCAAGTAAGAGGTTCTGTTCAGAGCTGGGTGCAAAACAAATCCTTGTATCTGATGGAGGTGAGTTTGTTGGCACTGGTGTCTTACATGAATGACCATTTTGACCCATCTGAAAATAGAATCCTCATATGCTTCGGATCACTTATTCTGACTGCAGTAGAAAGAAGAGGTTATTTGGTTTGTAAAAGGAAAGGGTGATTTTTTATTTATTTATTTATTTATTTATTTATTTTTGGTCAAAGAAGGTTGTGTGGGGAGAGAGGTGGATTGAAATGAGAATGACATGAACAGTGTGTGGCTGTGCTGGATAATTTCTACACCCCATCGGTCTGGAGTATTCTTTTCCAGGCTTGGGTGAAAAGATAGTCATGGCTGCCCCAATGTGCAAGGCTGTGGTTTGTAAGTCTTCGCTCCTGTTTGTGGATGCAATTGGCAGAGGAGGAGACCTGATACTGGACGTTGGTGAATGAGAAATATGACTTGGACCTGGAATAAGGAAAAGAGTCTCTTCTGGAGTTGTGAGGAAACCTGCAAGGATTTAAATCTGTATGCAACCTCTTTAACTTCTCGTAGTGCTTCTTTCTCAGGTCAGAAGAATATTGAATTCCCTTGTCCGGAGTTTCTCCAAAAAAGGTATTGCCCATCAAAAGGACCTTGGTTATGACAGGTTGTCAGGTTAGTGCGGTCTGATCCTGGTCCCTTGAACTGGTTTTATACCTGTGAAATTCCTTCTTATTCATACAATTATAAGTGAGAGCAGAATCAGACCCACTGTCTGCTTTCCTGGCTCTGAACCAAATAATTCAGTCTAGCTACAGTGGAACAAAGGAGACTGAAAGAAAAATGATGGGTGTTTTCACATCACATTCATCACAAACAAAGACTGTGGGGAGGGATATAATTTTCTCTCTGATGCATTTGGGTTTGACTTTTGCTGTAAGCATCTTTGCAAGGAGCTTAACCCAGGTGAGCAATGCCTGTGCTGTAACCATGCTAGTCAGCGAGCCCTTCAAAGTTGTTACAGACTTCATAGTCTTTGCTTGAGTCGTGTTCAATCTGCTTGTCATCTAGGTTCTTCAGAGAGGCAGCACACTCCATAGGGATATTGGTCTCCTTCTGTCTCCTTTTGTTGTGTGATGCTTTTTGGCACGCCTCTCTGAGAGATTTCTTCTTCTTGAGGTGCTCTGAGACCACAATACCTTGTAATGGCTCAGGTATAGGAAATTCTACAGCACTTTTGAAAGGATTCTCTTTTCCTTCTTCATGCGCAGTGTCTTAATGACAGTGGATGTTAATCCAACCATTTTACCTTGAAAGAGTCTGTCGCTGTCAGACTCCTGCAGACTGAAAGGAGTAAGGACAGAAAGTTTACACTCCTCAGAGGAGGGAAATGCATTTGCTTTATTCTTTTAAATGAAAACACACTTTTTGGCTTTTTAGAGTATTTACACCTTATAGGGTTCAAAGTGTTTCATTTTGGCCTTCCTCTCATGGCGACATTGGAGGGGAGGGGATGTCAGGCTGCTCTGAGTCTGAAGCTAAGCAAGTATGATTCCAGGAGGAGGTGTAAGTTAGATACCTGCTGAATAAAGTGCCAGGTAATAATGAGGGGAGGCCCCTTAAGCACGACGTCTAATATTCAGGAAGGAGAGGAGAGTCCTTTAGAAGTGCTTTCTCTGAGGACTGAAAAGGGCAGGTGCTTCCGCCTTCCTTCTTTTTGGAAGAATTCTTCCAGCTTTTGTTCTTTTCAGTCAAGAAGAGCGACAAAAATGGGGTGCCTAGGGTGTGTCAGGCTAAACATTCTGGCATCACACTGGTGGCCCACTCCCTGGGGCAAGCTTCTCTGCCCTCCTGCACTAAGAACCTTATCCAGTAGTTAGTGGGGTGTGGTTCAGTCCAAAAGACAGAAGAGGAAAGAGAGAAGGGAAAGGCCAAGAAGAAAAAAAGGAAAGAAGAGAAAATGCCTCTGACCCACATGGCTAGGCCTGCCATTGTCCAGTACATCCAGCAGAGATACTGCTGCTGCTGTCTCCATGCCTCTTTGACTGTGGGCCTTGTGGTTGGCACTCAAGGCTGGTGTACATACTCCACTGGAGAATGTACCCTCTGAGTGGGTTAAAGGACGCCAGGGAGAAAGGAGGAATGTCTTGTCATCAAAGCACAGGAGCAGGAGTCAAGAGATTTCGGTTTAGAGACAATGTATACCTTCAGATCAGCGGCACTGCTATGGGTACCCGCATGGCCCCACAGTATGCCAACATTTTTATGGCTGATTTAGAACAACGCTTCCTCAGCTCTCGTCCCCTAAAGCCCCTACTCTACTTGCGCTATATTGATGACATCTTCATCATCTGGACCCATGGAAAAGAAGCCCTTGAGGAATTCCACCATGATTTCAACAATTTCCATCCCACCATCAACCTCAGCCTGGTCCAGTCCACACAAGAGATCCACTTCCTGGACACTACAGTGCTAATAAACAATGGTCACATAAACACCACACTATACCGGAAACCTACTGACCGCTATTCCTACCTACATGCCTCCAGCTTTCACCCTGACCACACCACACGATCCATCGTCTACAGCCAAGCTCTGCGATAGAACCGCATTTGCTCCAACCCCTCAGACAGAGACAAACACCTACAAGATCTCTATCAATTATTCTTACAACTACAATACCCACCTGCGGAAGTGAAGAAACAGATTGATAGAGCCAGAAGAGTTCCCAGAAGTCACCTACTACAGGACAGGCCTAACAAAGAAAATAACAGAACGCCACTAGCCGTCACCTTCAGCCCCCAACTAAAACCCCTCCAATGCATTATTAAGGATCTACAACCTATCCTGAAGGATGACCCAACACTCTCACAAATCTTGGGAGACAGGCCAGTCCTTGCCTACAGACAGCCCCGCAACCTGAAGCAAATACTCACCAACAACCACATACCACACAACAGAACCACTAACCCAGGAACTTATCCTTGCAACAAAGCCCGTTGCCAACTGTGCCCACATATCTATTCAGGGGACACCATCACAGGGCCTAATAACATCAGCCACACTATCAGAGGCTTGTTCACCTGCACATCCACCAATGTGATATATGCCATCATGTGCTAGCAATGCCCCTCTGCCATTTACATTGGTCAAACTGGATAGTCTCTACGTAAAAGAATAAATGGACACAAATCAGATGTCAAGAATTATAACATTCATAAACCAGTCGGAGAACACTTCAATCTCTCTGGTCACGCAATCACAGACATGAAGGTCGCTATCTTAAAACAAAAAAACTTCAAATCCAGACTCCAGCGAGAAACTGCTGAATTGGAATTCATTTGCAAATTGGATACTATTAATTTAGGCTTAAATAGAGACTGGGAGTGGCTAAGTCATTATGCAAGGTAGCCTATTTCCCCTTGTTTTTTCCTACCCCCCCCCAGACGTTCTGGTTAAACTTGGATTTAAACTTGGAGAGTGGTCAGTTTGGATGAGCTATTGCCAGCAGGAGAGTGAGTTTGTGTGTGTGTGTGTGTTTGTGTCCCCGGGGGAAAAAAAAAGGGGGGGGGGTGAGAGAGCCTGGATTTGTGCTGGAAATGGCTCACCTGGATTACCATGCACATTGTAGGGAGAGTGGTCACTTTGGATGAGCTGTTACCAGCAGGAGAGTAAGTTTGTGTGTGTGGCTTTTGGAGGGGGGTGAGGGGGTGAGAGAACCTGGATTTGTGCAGGAAATGGCCCACCTTGTTTATCATATACATTGTGAAGAGAGTTGTCACTTTGGATGGGCTATTACCAGCCGGAGAGTGAGTTTGTGTGGGGGGGTGTGGAGGGTGAGAAAACCTGGATTTGTGCTGGAAATGGCCCAACTTGATGATCACTTTAGATAAGCTATTACCAGCAGGACAGTGGGGTGGGAGGAGGTATTGTTTCATGATCTCTGTGTGTATATAATGTCTGCTGCAGTTTCCACGGTATGCATCCGATGAAGTGAGCTGTAGCTCACGAAAGCTCATGCTCAGATAAATTGGTTAGTCTCTAAGGTGCCACAAGTACTCCTTTTCTTTCAGCTCTGCTACGTGACTTGACTTTGCTGTGCCTCAAGTTTCCCCTCTGTGAAAACAAGAGGATAATATTTAACAGTGAGGATTAGGGTTCACTAATATTTGTAAAGTGCTTTGAAATGCTGTGATGGAAGGCTTTATAGAAGTGCAAAGTATCCCTATTAGTCGTATATTAGTAATCCATTTTATATCAGTAGTGGCCTGCCAGTACACAGAAAATCTGTGTGCCCGAGATTTTTATAAAGCAAGAGAGGAGCACTGAAAACTTGAACAACATGATGTACAAAAATAGTCATTTCATCCATGTCATAACAGGACAGTGCTGTTTTGAAACATGTTTTGAGCAAGAGGAGGAGATTCTGTTATGCACAGCTGTCCCATGGTGAATAAAACATTTTGTCCTGTCTCTGTTTATAGAAGTATAAAAGAGTGAGAAGTTGCAAGATTATTGACAACAGGTTGTCATATCACAAAATGTACTGCTCATGAACTGGAATTGATAGTTTCAAAATGCTATAAGAGTCAAGTTAATTCACACTAGAGGGAAACAGCCCTCAGTTGTGCGAACCAGATAGAAAGTCATTTCAAGTACCCAGCTGGTCTACTTTGAAATACTTGTCCTATCAAGATTAATTATATTTGGCCAATCTGAGGGTGAAAAGGTCAGATGACAGCAATCATTGCTGCGTAGAAAATAGACTTTCAGCTTCTTTTAAAAATAATGAATAAAACAATACTGTTTAGGTGTACAGCAGCTTGTAATCTTTAATACTGAACACTTACGTCTTATTGTCAGACAGCATACAAGTTTACTTATGGTAACTGCTAAAAATAAGGTAGCCAGATCATTATTAAACTTCATTGTGGCCTCAGACTTCTGGAAATCATTGATAGTTCCATGGTGTGAGGGACTGGAAAGGAGACGTGACGACTGTTTGCGTGTAATAAATCAGAATGGATTTGTGGCGTGCAGATTCATGCGAGGTAGCATCACCACATGCTATCACCCATTGTGGTTGCCACATTGGAGACCATGATGTTTGGATGCAGCTCAGCAGAG
Source organism: Lepidochelys kempii (assembly GCF_965140285.1). Taxonomy (NCBI): domain Eukaryota; kingdom Metazoa; phylum Chordata; order Testudines; family Cheloniidae; genus Lepidochelys; species Lepidochelys kempii. The sequence goes on from NC_136380.1 coordinate 185,672,944, forward strand.
GAGAACATGGTGGGTTGAATGACTTCATGAGCTAGATATAGCTATGGGCCCCCTTGTTGTAAAACATCTAGCTGGACTTGGTTTGAATTGACACAAGGTGCCCAGAGCCTCCTCTGTGGTGGCTAGCACAACCTCAAAGTAGAAGAGGGAGCCAAAGCAGCTGAGGGATGTTTCCTATTCACTATATCCCCTAGGCAGCCTCTGCCAGTAGGGCTCTTGGGTGCACTGTCCGTGGGTTAAAGCTGACCTCTCCACGTGGATCACCTCAGGGAGATGCAGCGTTGCCAACTCTGCCAGTGTAGCAGTTGCTGCTCCCTAAGGGAGGTGTCATTTGCCTCTCCCCTGCCCCAGTGGGAATGAATAAACCCAGCAGAGCAGCTCTGGATCCAAATCTTTCCACTGGACGGAGATCACTACACCCTGCTGATAATTTGGGTGCTTACTTGTTGCAGAGTCAGCTCATCTTTATCTATATGCTAGATGCTCTAGAGCTGGCATCTTTTGTGAAAAGGAAAAGAGGACACTGCCTTCCTGCCCCCCCCCCCCCCAAACTTAAACTTTCCTAATAATTCATGTGCTTGTCTGCAGATATGCAGAGTCTGACAGACCCTTTCAGCAGAGGTGGCAAGACAGTAAAGTCCAGCTGTAGGAGCAGAGGCATTTTAGTTTTCAGAAAGTAAGCGCTGTCTAGCAAAATCAGTTTGTAGGCTTAGCTGATAATGGAGTAATTTTCATAGTCTAAGAGAAACTGGCAGCATCCAAAGAGACCTACGTAACTGGCTAATACTTCATAAATACTGACCTCAGATTTTTAGTAAAGCCCCAAGTTTACAGTCAGGGAGAGAAAGTAGTAGAGACCTAGTAGTGATTCAACTTTCTTTTTTTTTTTAAACCCATACTGTTCTTGTGGGAGCATATTATTGTTCAAGAGTTAAGGATAATAGACAGTCTAGTCAAGATCCTCACAGATGGTGTAAATTGGAGCTATGCCCATTTATACCAGCTGAGGTTCTGGCCCTTCTGTTAATAGTTTTGGGGCATTTTTTATTCCCACAAGCAGATTTAATTTTTCTATGTAAGAGGGTGTGCGGGGGGGAGGGTTGCTACAGTACTGACTAATCTTGGAATATAGGAGACAATTCTGTTAAAACATGGGTTTGAGTGTCAAACATCAGTAGACTCAGATACAGGTTTATGAAATATTTTGTGCTGCCATTAGTTGAATGGTGGGTCTGCAAAGTGCCTTTCACTGTGTCATTTGTACAATGAATAGCTCCTGCCATCAGGATTTAGCTTCCAGCTGGTCTCTATAAAACAAAGGTCCTGACCAGAAGAGCAGAGCAGAACTCATTGTGTTCCACAGAATCGGGGTGCTCCATCCAGCTGCTGTTAACACTTACTCTGCCAGTGGTGTGCTATTGTAACAAATGCCAATAATGAAAATAAGTGAAGAGCCTCTTTATAGTCAGTTGAGCCTTTCCTTAAAAAGGTAACCCAGTGCATGCATGGCAGTTTAGCTACCTTACGTCAGCAAGATTATTTACAGTAGCGAAAGAGAGTTTTCCAGAGAGTGTTGTTTTTCCACCCAGCATTGTTTTCTGAACCAGAATAATGTACATGATTTCATAGACTGATCTATTCAAGCAATTATTTTAATTGTTTTTTATTTCAGCTTGAACAAAACTATTTTAAATAAGTGCAAGTGTCATTTATCTGGATATTGTCCCTGTAGAACCAGCACTACCCTTGTTTGGTTAAAATGTTTAAAGCACTGGACTGAGGGAGCCAGGAGATCTAGGTTCTGTTCCCAATTCTGCCACTGACTTGGAGTGAGATGACAGGCAGATCAGTTAGTCTTTCTGTGCCTCAGTTTGTCCATCTGTAAAACTAGAATAGTACCCACCTCATGGGGCTGTAACAAGGCTTACTTAATATTTGTAAAGCTCTTCAAGATTTTAATGCACATAGCACGGTCCTGCACTGTCAGTGCTAAACTGATTTATGGAGAAATTGCTGTGGGAAACTGGAGTTTGAAGACTCTGAAGGGGCTGAGAACCTAAACATATAAGAATGGTCATAGTGAATCAGACCAATGGTCCATCTAGCTCAGTATCCTGTATTCCAACAGTGGCCAGTGCCAGATGCTTCAGAGGGAATGAACAGGGTGATTATTGATTGATACATCCCCTGTTGTTCAGTCCCAGCATTTGGCAGTGAGGGGCTTAAGGACACCCAGAGCATGGTGTTGCATCCCTGACCATCTTGGCTAATAGCCATTGATAGGCCTATGTCATAAATATAAAGGGAAGTGTAAACCCCTTTAAAATCCCTCCTGGCCAGAGAAAAAAATCCTCTCACCTGTAAAGGGTTAAGAAGCTAAAGGTAACCTCACTGGCACCTGACCAAAATGACCAATGAGGAGACAAGATACTTTCAAAAGCTGGGAGGAGGGAGAGAAACAAAGGGTCTGTGTGTCTGTCTATATTCTGTCTTGGCCGGGGACAGACCAGGAATGGAGTCTTAGAACTTTTAGTAAGTAATCTAGCTAGGTACTTGTTAGATTATGATTTCTTTAAATGGCTGAGAAAAGAACTCTGCTGAATAGAATAACTATTTCTGTCTGTGTATCTTTTTTGTAACTTAAGGTTTTGCCTAGAGGGGTTCTCTATGTTTTGAATCTAATTACCCTGTAAGGTATCTACCATCCTGATTTTACAGGGGGGATTTCTTTATTTCTATTTACTTCTGTTATCATTAAAAGTCTCCTTGTAAGAAAACTGAATCTTTTTCATTGTTCTCAGATCCAAGGGTTTGGGTCTGTGGTCACCTATGCAAATTGGTGAGGCTTTTTATCCAACATTTCCCAGGAAAGCGGGGGTGCAAGTGTTGGGAGGATTGTTCATTGTTCTTAAGATCCAAGGGTCTGGGTCTGTAGTCACCTAGGCAAATTGGTGAGGCTTTTTACCAAACCTTGTCCAGGAAGTGGGGTGCAAGGTTTTGGGAAGTATTTTGGGGGGAAAGACGCGTCCAAACAGCTCTTCCCTAGTAACCAGTATTAGTTTGGTGGTGGTAGCGGCCAATCCAAGGACAAAGGGTGGAATATTTTGTACCCTGGGGAAGTTTTGACCTAAGCTGGTAAAGATAAGCTTAGGAGGTTTTTCATGCAGGTCCCCACATCTGTACCCTAGAGTTCAAAGTAGGGGAGGAAACTTGACAGCCTATTTATCCTCCACAAACCTATCTAATTCTTTTTTGAACCCAGTTAATACATTTGGCCTTCACCACATCCCCTGGCAACGAGTTCCACAAGTCGACTGTGCGTTGTGTGAAGAAGCACATCCTTTTGTTTGTTTTAAACTTGCTGCCTATTGATTTCATTGGATGATCCCCTGCTGCTTTTGTTATGTGAAGGGGTAAATAACACTTCCTCATTCATTTTCGCCACACCAGTCGTGACCTTACAGACTTCTATCCTATCCCATCCCCCTTATTAGTGTGTCTTTCAAGCTGAACAGTCCCAGTCTTTTAATCTCTCCTCGGGTAGAAGCTGTTCCATACCCCTAATCATTTTTGTTGCCCTTCACTGTACTTTTTCCAGTTTTATTATATATATTTTTGAGAGGGGACAACCAGAACTGCACGCAGTATTCAAAGTGCAGGTGTATGATGGGTTTATATTGTGGTATTCTGATGTTTTCTGTCTTATTATCTATCCGTTTCCTAATATTTCCTGACATTCTGCTAGCTTTTCCAACTGCTGCTGCACATTGAGTGGATGTTTTCAGAGAGCTATCCATGATGATTCCAAGATCTCTTTTATGAGTTGTAACAGCTAATTTAGACCCCATCATTTTCTATGTATCATTGGAATTATGCTTTCCAATGTGCATTACTTTACATTTATCAACATGGAATTTCATCTGCCATTTTGTTGCCCATCACCCAGTTTTATGAGATCCCTTTCTAACTCTTCACAGTCTGCTTTCAACTTAACTATCCTGAGTAATTTTGTATTTTCTTCAAATTTTGCCACTTCACTGTTTACCCCTTTTTCTAGATCATTCATGAATATGTTGAACAGCAGTGGTCCCAGAACAGATCCCTGGGAGACCATGTTATTTACTTCTCTCCACTGTGAAAACTGAACCATTTATTCCTACCTTTTTGTTTTCTGCCTTTTAATCAGTTATTGATCCACAAGAGGACTTTCCCTCTTATCTCATGACTGCTTACTTTAAGAGCCTATGGTGAGGGACCTTGTCAAAGGCTATCTGAAAGGCCAAGTATACTATATCCATTGGATCACCCCTGTCCATACTTGATTGACCCCCTTCAAAGAATTTTAATAGCTTGGTGAGGCTTTACAAAAACCATGTTGACTCTTCCCCAACAAATCATGTTCATCTGTGTCTGATCATTCTGTTCTTTACTATAGTTTCAACCAATCTGTCAGTTACTAAAGTCAGGCTTTCTGGCCTGTAATTGCCTGGATCACCTCTGGAGCCCTTTTTAAAAATTGGCATGCCATTAGCTATCCTTCTGTCATTTGCTACAGAAGCTGATTTAAATGATATAGGTTACAGACTACAGTTAGTAGTTCCGAAATTTCACATTTGTGCTCCTTTAGAATTCTTGGGTGAATACCATCTGATCCTGGTGACTTATTACTGTTTAGTTTATCAATTTTTTCCAAAACCACCTACATTAGCTTCTCAATCTGGGATAGTTCCTCAGATTTGTCACCTAAAAAGAATGGCTCAGGTGTGGGAATCTCCCTTACATCCTCTGCAGTGAAGTCCACTGCAAATAATTCATTTAGCTTTTCCACAATTTATCAAGTTTTCTTTTAATCTCTTGTGGGAGGAGATAGCTGACTGCATTTCCAGAAGTGTACTCAAGGAGACCACCCTGTAAGCTTCAAACTTATATGTTTTGCATGTGCTCAGTAGGATTACGATTAAACATATAAATATTAGTACATATTGCTGTTATAATGGAGAAGAAACATATTACACTTCTTGGGCTGGTTGAAATAGACCTGCAAGCTCCTTTTCCTTCGAAAAGGTGACTTTCATACCCACACGTAAAGAAGAAGATTTAAATTTCATTTGGGAATCCTTCATTCATTTTTGAAAAAGGAATCTAAATAAACGGCTACAACTGTACATTCTGTGCCCCAAACTGGATATTATGGAGAAAACCATAAAAAAGGCAGCACAATTCATTCACTTAGGCTTTCAAGTCCTGTTAAAATTTGTACTGTCTACTAGAAATGATTGACCTTTGGCAGTCACAACCCATGAGGTTTTTTTTGTTTGTTTGTTTGTTTTTACTGCATCATTCGGTCACAACATTTAATTAGATACAAGTTTGCTTGCATCTGTGAACCTCTGAGAACCTTTTGATGGACCTTGGCTGAGCGCAGCTGGTTTTAGGTTTTGTTACAACTGCTACATTTTGTCTTATTTCATGTTTCTTTTGTAGAAGTTCTGAATAGCGACAAAGGCAGTAAAGCAGTATGTAGATTTAGAAAGGCAGCATTGCATTGGTTTACCCTCAGTTTGTGTTTGGAAAGTGTGTTCCCCCTCACCCCCCATCCCCGCCCTCGACTCCCAGCCATATGAGCTGGAAAAGGACTCATTAAGTTTAGGTTAGGAAGAAATTGATAGCATTCAGTAGGTGGAATTTTTGTGGGAGGTGGAAAGGCCTGTGGCTAACAATTCTGTATTATGAACAATGTCCATATTTACATTAGTAGGCTATGTCTACCGTGCAACTGGGGGGTGCAATTTGCAGCTTATGTAAGCATCCTCCTTCTAGCTTGGTAACAATAACTATGAGAATATGATGACACTGGCATCAGCATGGTTTGCACAAGCCTGCTTAGGCCTCTACTATGTCCCCACTGATATTTCTACCCAGCTAGCTAGATTAAAGCTACTTTGGTACATCTATATGACCTGCAAATTACACCAATTGCAGTGTAGACATAGCCTCAGTTACACCTGTATAAATCAAGAGCAATTCCATTGAAGCTTTGAAACTCTGGATTTGCAACAATGTATTCTGAGCACAGAAATGGACCCAAGGTGTGGTCAATTCACTGTGTATGCCATAATCTCCACTGTTTACCTTTGTACACTAAGAATCTATTTGTACACTTAGTTTTACTTGGCTTATTACTAAAAATATAATTTAAAAATTTATTTTAAAATCCTTTTAAAAACCTGAGAAATGACCTAAAACAACAGTCAAACAAATCAAGAAAGAATTTATCTAGCCAGTAAAATGTGCTCATTTAGATAATTTTGTCTGCATATAAGTGATTCTTAATGGCAAATAGAGATTTGCTAATAAGCTTTTCCCTATCATTAAGCATTAGCTTCACTCATATGTGTGTTCATTGTACACATACAATTGTCCACATTTTAATACTTTTTGCAACAAAAAATAATGCAATAAATTATGTAATTGCTGCTTTAAAAACAAAATGTTTTGCATGATAACAGTCAAAATGAATGGTAATGCCAAGTAATTAAATTCTGCAGCTGGAATTTCGTAGTAACTCAGCAGTTCTCTTGTCTGAGGACAAATGAATGTTATAGGATACAACATAAAGTTTCTGGTTCTAGAGTTTACTCTCTGATATGGATATTGCAGATAATTTTGCAAAGTGTACTCTGAAAGGAGGTACAGTCCCCTCCATTGCAGTATTTCCTCTAGAATCTGTGAAAGGCATTCTGCAGAACAAGGAATCTCTGCAGGGAGAAAGACAGACCAGGTGGGGCCCATATAATCTCCCATCACTCTTGCACTCAGTGGAGATTGCCAGAAATGGAACACAGTCAGAGGCTGCCCCTCCTATGTGGTGAATATCCCCCACTTTAAAAGGGATCCTGAGGGCAGCCGTGCCTAGAGAGGTCCCTGGTAGAAGAGCTTCAAAGGAGCTATGCAGTCATGAAGCAAGGCCTGATGTGCAGCAGAGGTGGTCCGAGCTCGTGTAGAGGCATAGGTCCTTCACATGTGGAAAGCCAATACCTTCTGTAGCTAGTAGAGGTCCCTGATGACGGGATGCCACCAATCCCAACTAACGAATGCAGAGGATCTACACAAGGGGAGCCAAGCAAGGTTCCCTGTCCCTTAATGCAGTTATTATCATGTAGGAGTATAATCTGGCCCACGGCTTTTTAGAAATATAACTAGTATGCTGAATATTAAGATGCTCCGGAGAATCTTAGCTACATGAATAGGAGTGTTACATTATTTGAAGATGAAGAAAAGTCTACCATTTGCCAATAACATTCAGACCGCTCAAATGTAGGAAATATTCATATGTCGTCATCTCTCTAATTATTAGAACAAATCTGCAAGTCTGGGGAAAATGTTAGGTGCCGCAGAAAGCTGTACTATTATGTAGTATTTTGAGATTAGGAGAAATTAATATAGAAGACAACACATATCTGAAGGTGAAGAGATGAACATTGATGCATCTTACCTAAGCAGATGTTTTCCAATATTCTTGATGCTTGTAAAATTTCAGACCAGTCAATCTGATATTACCTGTGGAGAAAGTTGCATAATATTTCTGGATGAATTGGAGGAGATAATTAAATAAACTCTGCTTGAATTAGTACAGTTTATACAGCGTCAGGAAGGTTAGGCTAATTGTGACTAAAACTACCAAGAAGCCTGTCTCAGAGGATGTAATATCAAAGTAAGTTAATATGCACAGATTTTTTTTTAAATCCCCAAAAATAGCAAAGTTATTTTAAACAAATGGATGAAGTAATAAACTCCTTATAAATTTAAAATATTGGAAATTACCATAGTGCATATGGTACATTTTAAAGACAGATGTTGAGGGCTTTCCTGTCGTTAGAACTGAATCTGTACACTCATGTGCGCCATTAGTTTGAGCTGCCATTTTGAAAAAAATAAAGGAGCAAATACTTTATTTTCAGACTTGTTAGCATGTCACTTATTGGGGAAATACATTTTGAAATAGATGGAGTTTGTACTGGTCACTGATGGATATGTAAGTGTTTGAATGGATTGGTTGAACTGAAACCTACATTCTGAACATGCACCTATAACTGGAATACGTGACCTTCACAAAAATGCAAGCCAGGCTGCCCCAGGATAATGCCACAAAACAGTGAAAAATACTAACAATCACACCCTCAGCTGGGGCAGAAAGACACTAAAGCCAGGTCCAGATTTGGGGGCTTCTCTATCTATCCTGGTCAGTCCCAGCTCTGTTTAATATTAATCTTTCATATTATTTTCAGTTGGAAGCTGTGAGCTTCTAAACAAGGTTTGAAATCTAGAAGCCTCTGTTCATTGGCTGAGCCTTAGTCAGGGGGCGAGACTATCAAGGAAGCCAGGGCTTTATAAAGCAGTGAGCAAACGACCACGGGCCACTAACAGAGAGTTTCGAGAGGGAGTTGGGGGTGTGGGAAGGGAGCGAGGTACACTTGCCATTCTTTACAACCTTTTAAACTAAACTATAATCAAAACTTAGTATGCCAACATTTTTATGGCTGACTTAGAACAACGCTTCCTCAGCTCTCGTCCCCTAACGCCCCTACTCTACTTGCGCTATATTGATGACATCTTCATTATCTGGACCCATGGAAAAGAAGCCCTTGAGGAATTCCACCATGATTTCAACAATTTCCATCCCACCATCAACCTCAGCCTGGTCCAGTCCACACAAGAGATCCACTTCCTGGACACTACAGTGCTAATAAACGATGGTCACATAAACACCACCCTATACCGGAAACCTACTGACCGCTATTCCTACCTACATGCCTCCAGCTTTCACCCTGACCACACCACACGATCCATTGTCTACAGCCAAGCTCTGTGATACAACCGCATTTGCTCCAACCCCTCAGACAGAGACAAACATCTACAAGATCTCTATCAATTATTCTTACAACTACAATACCCACCTGCGGAAGTGAAGAAACAGATTGATAGAGCCAGAAGAGTTCACAGAAGTCACCTACTACAGGACAGGCCTAACAAAGAAAATAACAGAACGCCACTAGCCGTCACCTTCAGCCCCCAACTAAAACCCCTCCAATGCATTATTAAGGATCTACAACCTATCCTGAAGGATGACCCAGCACTCTCACAAATCTTGGGAAACAGGCCAGTCCTTACCTACAGACAGCCCCGCAACCTGACGCAAATACTCACCAGCAACCACATACCACACAACAGAACCACTAACCCAGGAACCTATCCTTGCAACAAAGCCCATTGCCAACTGTGCCCACATATCTATTCAGGGGACACCATCACAGGGCCTAATAACATCAGCCACATTATCAGAGGCTCGTTCACCTGCACATCCACCAATGTGATATATGCCATCATGTGCCAGCAATGCCCCTCTGCCATGTACATTGGTCAGACTGGACAGTCTCTACGTAAAAGAATAAATGGACACAAATCAGATGTCAAGAATTATAACATTCATAAACCAGTCGGAGAACACTTCAATCTCTCTGGTCACGCGATTACAGACATGAAAGTTGTGATATTACAACAAAAAAATTTCAAAACCAGACTCCAGCGAGAGACTGTTTGAATTGGAATTCATTTGCAAATTGGATACAATTAACTTAGGCTTGAATAGAGACTGGGAGTGGCTAAATCATTATGCAAGGTAGCCTATTTCCCCTTGTTTTTTCCTACCCCCCACCCCCGAGGTTCTTGTTAAACCCTGGATTTGTGCTGGAAATGGCCCACCTTGATTATCATACACATTGTAAGGAGAGTGATCACTTTAGATAAGCTATTACCAGCAGGAGAGTGAGGTTAGGGGAGAGAAAACCTTTTGTAGTGGTAAACACCCATTTTTTCATGTTTTGTGTGTATAAAAAGATCTTCTATACTTTCCACAGTATGCATCCGATGAAGTGAGCGGTAGCTCACGAAAGCTTATGCTCAAATAAATTGGTTAGTCTCTAAGGTGCCACAAGTACTCCTTTTCTTTTTTCTTAAACAAAAACTCCTGCCATTAACCTAGGTAGCTGTAGGAGAGAATGCGGGCAGAAGCCCAGCAGCAGAGTGGGGGCTATCCTGTTTATTGTGCTCAGTGTAGTATGCATGATTACCTGCCCTGTGGGCGGGTGGTGTATGTGTGTGTTCAGTGCAAGTAGCTCCTGGTCCCCAGAGACTGCATACAGGCTTTGGAGGCCAGGGTGGCGGAACTGGAGGAGCTGAGGGAGGCAGAGAGGTATGTTGATGAGGCTTTCCGGGACACTGTAGATTTGTCCCACCTCCAGTCAGACAGCCCCGGTGCTGTTAAGGAGGATGAAAGGCCCAGGGAAGGAGAGCAGTCAATGGGAGCAGAGGGAAACTTTCCCATAGTTGGGACCCTCCTTCCAGATGATGTTGGAGTGTCCTCTCAAACTCAGGTTACCTCTCCAGGGGAGGGAACTCCAGTCATTAAGAAAAGGCAGCTGTTAGTAATGGGAGATTCGATCATTAGAAACATAGATAGCTGGGTTTGTGATGACCAGGAGAACCGTATGGTGACTTGACCGCCTGGTGCAAAGGTTGCAGATCTCTCGAGGCATCTAAATAGACTTATGTATAGTGCTGGGGAGGAGCCAGTGGTCGTGGTACAGATAAGTACCAATGACATAGGGAAGGGTAGGAGAGACATCCTGGAGACCAAATTTAGACTGCTAGGAAAGAGACTGAAATCCAGAACATCTATGGTGGCGGAAGTTACGTACTTTCCCCTGATTATTTATTTAAAAAAGCAGCCTTTAACGCAAAGTTTTTGATAGACGTTCATGGGTTCAGCATATTTATTTTCAATTTAAATATTTTAAGAGATTATAATAAGTTTAGGCCTTAACATATTTTGTATTAAAATAGCTTTTCATTTTAACAGGGTTATTTTTAAAAAGAAAACATTATTAAATTAAAAAATCTGTTTTAAATAAAAATAATCCAATTTTTGATTATTTTCCCCCCAAAATGAATTTTTTTTATCAGTCTTGGGAGAAACACACACAGCCTCAAAAAGGAGAGAGAAAATCTTATGTCAGCTGATTCAAGGAGCATCACTGTAGATCTCCAGAAAGAGTTGCATTGAACTTTGTGGCTAGGAAGGGAGAGTTATGACTGCAGTATAGAGATTCAGAGTAGAGGTAAGCAAATAAAGGGGGAAAATATGTGGGTTTGGTCGAAGAGGAAGGTGGTAGAAGAAGTCTTTGAGAGGAATTATGAACCACAGTCATACCAGGCAGGAGAGAATTTTTAATCTGGAAGAGAGTGGTTTCCTATCTACTTCTAGGCACCCAAAATGTAGTCAATTGCCTCCTGCAGGACTTAATCAAATATATTGTACAGAACTGTGTATATAGATGAGTTAAAATTTATGGGTGTACTTTATTAATCTGGTTGATACAAAATAAAGTGTCCTCCACCTGAGATTTGGTTTATTCATATTAGTTAGAAAGTTGGGGACGTATTATTCATCCTGCTTTTCGTTTAACCTGGCACACTGTGAAAACAGGTCATAAATAAACATGAGTGTTCCCGAGGAGAAGTTTCTTCTCTGCAATTTATGTTCTCAATCATCTGGCCATTTTCTGCATTGTGTACCAACGCACTTTTCTTTCCTTCTTCACCAGTCTCACTCATGTGAGTTTTTTGCTGATGTGGCACAGAATATTTTTTTTCCAAGTAACTTCTTTGGTTTTGTAACTTGTGCTTTTGCAATGGATGTAAATGTTGTGGATGTAAAAGTCTTAAAGAAAACCGTTAGGGCTGCTGAAGCCAAAATCTGCATGGGTGTCATTTGGTTGAATTGGTACCACTATGAGTTAATTTAGATTTCTTTTTTTCCTACTGTCCTCTTGGGAACAGTCAACCTAGTTATTCTGTGATAATGACAGATTCTGTGCTGATGAGTCTGCCCAGCATCCAGCGTTCTCTAATAGTCTAATAGAAGCCAGGCTGAGAACTGAATCAGATGCCTGGGATCCATGAACAGACGTCCCACAGAAAAAGTGTTACTCCTATAGCATCATCCACCTATCCCCTTCCTCCCCAAAACCCTACAGAATCCCCTGTGCTGAAGGAGTTCGGTGGAGTCCTTGCGGGTAGCAAAGAGGCTGGGGACAAGACGAAGAAGACTAGCCACATCAGTGGTGCCATCCCCCATCCTGCTGGATTTCTGCTGGGCCATTCTCTGAGGAGTTAATACATTATGGAGGTGTATTAACTGTCCCTGTGTCCCATTTGCAGTTGTCAGCAAGAGATCGGAGCAGCACAAGCAAATGGCAAATTAAGAGGTCAGAAGCAGCATGGCTCCTAGTGGAACTATGTTGTCAGCAAGAGAAGGGCCAATCAAGTAGCATGAAAGGGTAGCTGTCTGTGCAGATGGCTCCTGTGTCCATGGGGCTATGGTTCTGAAGGATTCCTATGATTAGGAGTTCTCGCCTTATGACCTCAGCCAGACTCCAAAATGCCCTTTGCCTTTGAAGGGATGGTTGGTAGGAAACACCATAAGGGGAAGCTGAAAGAGATTTCTTGTCCCATCTGACTCTGTTCATTGGTTTCTCTCCAGCAGCAAGCTGTATCCAGGAAACGCATGGAAATCCCACGAACAATGAGGTAGCAAGGTCTTAGTTCTATGCAGATACCTTTGGGATAGGGAGTAGGAAGAGGGGGGAGGGATAGCTCAGTGGTTTGAGCATTGGCCTACTAAAACCAGGGTTGTGAGTTCAATCCTTAAGGGGGCCATTTAGGGATCTGGGGCAAAAATTGGGGATTGGTCCTGCTTCAAGCAGGGGGTTGGACTAGATGACCACCTGAGGTTCCTTCCAACCCTAACCGTCTATGATTCTATGAAGACACAGTGGGAAGGATATATGTTCTCCCTTCTTTGATTTTAAAACAGTGTTCTTGTGTATACGTGGACTTAAAACTATGGACGAGCAACAAGTGCTTTGCAAACAAAACCACAGTGAGACCTCCTGGCCTCAAATGCCCAGCCCCCCGGCAATGATTTCCTCTGTGAGAGAAAAGTTTCTCTGTGTCACAAAAAATTAACAAAATAAATGAAAAAGGTCTCATATGAAGCAACTTCTGCCATGTTAAAGTTACCGGTCTTTTAAAAATGGGACATGAGCTTTTCCATCTCCTGAGAATCATTGTTTTTACACAGTCAAGGGCAATTGCAATCTACATTGTACAAATCTTTGGACCCACATGTTGATGAAAAATCATGCAACTCATAGAGCAACTTATAATGCCACACTTTTTTTTTCTTAACATTTACAGCATTGACTAAATAGGTATTTGGCAATTTCCTAATATTAGACTGTCACCTCAATCCCTCCATCATCAGTGCATGCCATTGATTGTGCATGAGCCTAGTAAATTCTTTGAGATTTTAAATTGTAGTTTCATTTTAGACTTGCCTGCAGATTTTGTACACCACTGTCTGACCGTTATCTTTCATTGGAGCACACATTTAACTGGTATACCTCTCTTTCTTTGAGAGACTACCAAAAGTAGGATGACGACATGTCCCAAGTGGCATTGTATAACATTTTCTGACTAGATGAGAAGAGGAGAAGGAAAGTTTTAATGTTGAAAGGGTTATAGGAGAGCTCAGGTGATCTAAGCAAACAGTCATGAGGATAAACTGAAATTACATGAAACCTTAGCTCATAATTGCTTCCCAAGTTAAACCCATTTTGTAAGGATGCAAAGGTAACTGGGAAACTCTTCTGATATTAAATTTCCAAGAGAAACAATCCCTGATGTTAACCTTACCTCAGATCTACTTTTAATAGCTATTTGTGCATTGTTCTAGGACTAGCAGAAGAGTGATGAGTTAATTTTGGTTTTAGAATAAAAATCAATGTATGTTCCTTTACTTGTATATCCTTACTATACTTTCATATTGGATTAGCTATCTTTTTCATTAGTGCAGCTAGGCAAGACTAGATTGGAAAATTGTTTACAGAGGCTCTAAATGTTTCTATGGTATATTTCCTTCTCCGATAAACTGCCAGTTGTGATGGCATTGATTTTTGTGATGCTGTTGGTGACATAGTAAAATTCCTCTTGGAAGCCCTTCGTCACCTTTGGTATATATCTTCTGTTTAACACTTGGTATTTTCCCTTCTCATTTGATCATGTGCTAACTACTTTTACAGTAATTGGATGGCATTTTAATTGGTGCTATGCTAAATAATTCAGCTATGGACATGCTCTCATTTTGACAGTGCAGATTCAACCGGGCAATGAGAACATTAATTTGCTCTTGTTGATGAAGCAGGCCTACAGTGGCTGGATTTGCAGACTGATGTGGCCTTTTAGTCTTTCTGCATTTTCTAGCCTTCTTTTTAATAATATGCCCAACTTTCTTCATGCTCTTTGGTATTTTATTTTAATATGGATCAGTTCGAGTAATGTGCATTAGTAGCTCATCTTAGATTTTAATTCACTTTCAGTTTGCTATCTACTGTTCTATTTTTATAAATTCTGAATGTCAGACTTAATTTGCTATGATAGAAGCCTTTCAAGTACTAGACACTAGGGGGGTTAGGGTGGCTTGCAAGCCACAGCTTACAGTAGGGGAGGCGATGAGGAGTGAATGCAAGGAGTGATAGGACAGTGAACAACGCAGCAGCCACTCCTACACTTTTTAATAAAGAACAATATAGATTGCTCCACTGTACTAGTTCAGCCCCACTGATCAGTGCAAAAGAGGAGGCAGGGCCATGATCCGATTCAGTCCTGCTCCTAGACTTAACAGATGCAAGTCTTGGGGTTATGGCAGGAGGCACCAGCAGGCGGAATCCAGATCCAGAGTCTCTCCATTGGACTTCAGTGGGCTTTGGATCAGGTCCTTGAATAGGACATTCCCAGGAAAGAGGATGCAAGTTGAGTTGAGATTGGCTTTAACAAGGATTCTGACATGCTGTGTCCAGAGACCTATCTCCTCCACAGCATTGACCCCCTAATCTGATTGTTTTACAACATCTGAAAATTAGCCAGTTCCAACAGGGCATCATCTTGGGAACTAGCTGAGCTTCAAAAAGACTATACCTTGCGTGATAAGCAATTGATAAAGACAAACCTGGCTATTTTTATTGGATCTGTAGGAATCTGCGCTATGATACTGTTAGTATTAAATATTAATTTGTGGCATTAGGAATCCATTTCCCCACTGCATGGAATTTATGCCTAAAGACCCATTTTGCACTTACCCTGGCAAAAACACTTTTTGAGGGGGTCTGTTTCTAGATTTTGTATGTATTCCTATATATGAGGTATTCGCTGACTTATCAAATGGGGTTTGAGTTATGTATTCAGTCACTGATGCAAACAGATGTCAGGGACTGAAATGGCAAAACATATAAACAGTATCAATTATGCTTGCTATTGCTTTAATCCTTCCCCAGGCTCTTGATGAGATAGACTGAGGCCTACTCCATCTGAAACACTGAGATAAAGCACTACTTGAGAGAGAGTCTGCCAATTTTAAATGTGACTTAAAAGTCAGAGTAATCTGTGCAGCTTTTAAGGCTGCTTCTCCTTTCTAAATTCAGTGTGTATGATTTGTTTGCTAAAGCCAAGAAAAGTGTGCAGATGGGCCACAGAGGAGTCGTAACTGTCTGTAACACAATGTGTGGGATGAATAACTGCTAAGAGGATGACAAGGAAGCTGCCTAATCTGGGGCCAGGTTCCACCATCGTTACTTCAATTGGCTAGTCCTTCCTTCACCAGTAACCCCATTGATTTCAGGGGTGCTGTCTGCCAGAGGCCATTGAAGTCCATAGGAGTTTCGCCACTGATTTGAATGGGAGCAGGAATGAGCTCATTGGGCACATCTACATTGGATCTGGATGTGTAATTTCCTTCTCGGGTAAACATCGCTCACATTAACTCAAAAACAGAAGCACATCTGCAGCAATGCAAGCACCCAGAGGGGAGCCAGACCAAATCCATGCCTGGGGTTTCAGATGGGATCGTACTTAGGTTGGCTTGCCCCTCCTGCCACTCACGCCTCCACAGCTATGCTTCTATTTTTAGTGCTCTCACTCGATCCTGTTTACCCGAGCTGGATGTGACTGAAGAAAGGGTGCCAGAATCTGGCCCTGTGAATTGTCATTTTTCAGCCATAGGTTGCCAATATAAGGGGTACTGATACAAATTTAGTACCAAAAAAGTCATTCATGGGAAAATCTGTTGAAGTTTGATTTTAAGTAAAAGTTTTTCAAACTTTATTGGCTGGAAATTATCCCAGGCTTTGCCGTGAATGGTTGGAGCCCTGGTGTATGCTTTGCCTCAGCTATAACAAGAAGAAAGAAAAAAAAAATACAACCATTTTCCCTAGAGTCCCTTTCTACCATCTTTCCTCACCAGGAGTAATATTTACTCATCAGAGTGGTCCCTTTGACATCATTGAGAGTACTTGCACGATAAGCATCTACCCACAAGGTGAAATTCACACCTGTGTACAGAGCTAGTACAAAGCTATGCACCACTTTAGTCTAACCGAGACCCTATCTGGAGTTGCAATTCATTCCCTGCCCTCTCCTGGCTTAGGGGGCAAAGTCACTAACTGCAGCCTTACCTAGAGCATGGTAATTTTTGTCCCCTTCCGGTGGCTGGATCTATAAGCCTGGAAATCTAAAATTCAGAAAGTAAATAATGTTAGCTCTATAGTGAGACACATCCAGAAAACCAAATTCACAGTTAATGACTATATCCCACTCAGTATTATGGCACAGCTGATGGTGCTCTTTTAGCAAGTGTTTCCTCATGGTTTGAGCAGAAGGCTAGTAAGCAGAATTCTTAGGTTATAGTCCCAGCTGGCCACTAACTTAACTTGCAGCCTTGGGAAACTCACTTATATGTGCCTCAGTTTATCTACTTCACAAGATATTGTAGGGCTTAGAAGATGCTTTGAGATGAAATACATAAATACAGAGAACCATTAATAGTCATCCATAACTGTGAATTTCCTTGTCACAGTGGGTTTGTTGGGCAGCCTTGAAACTTATTGAAGTTCCTATGTGTTCAGTTCTCCAGGTTCCGTAAATGGTCCCTATGTTCTCAGTGTTCCTTACTAATTCTAGAAGCCCACCACTGTACTTTCATCCCCTCTGTAACCCAAGCCAGCGTGTTTTGCTGTACACTGACTCCACATCAAACAGCCTGAAAGAGTTCAGAGGATAGTACTGTAATAGTTGACAAAAGGAGCCTCAACCTTTCTGAGCTCCTGTTGAGGCAGGGAAGCAGGCTACGCTTTTAATTTGAGGTTCAGAAGGAGTTGTACTTAAAGTTTCCCAAACTGGGGAACACTTACAGATGATTTAATGCTGAATTATCTGCTACACAGTCAGTGAATTAACCTGTGCATTGTTCTAACTAAATTCAGGATCTATATATGATCATGCCACAGCCTGGATTTTCATCTCCTCATTAGTGAGGGCTAGGAAGGGGGGGGGGGGAAGAAGGGAGTGTTCTGTCAATTTGTAGTTAAGGGAGCCCAACATCAGAGTATCCCAAAGCCCAGTGATTAGAGTAGTCACCTGAGAGATGCAAATCTCTTCTCCCCTTCAGTTGTGGGGGGGGAGGGGAGGCTTGAACTGGGGGTCTCCGACATCACAGCTGAGTACCCTAACTATTGGTTTAAAAGTTATGAGGGAGGTCCTCCTCCTCTCCCCTCCTCTGCCTGGCCTCTTGTAAAAATGTCAGAGGCTGCTAACCCCAGGAGAGTGTTTATAGCTGAGAATCCCAAACAAGTGAAGGTGCCTCCCTGCAGCCCTGATTTAGTCTAGGGATGTAAATATCGGTTAAAGTTAACCCATTAAACAATTAAAATTATATCTTTTAACCGGTTAACAGTTACACAGGTAGCTCCGGCAGGCCTGGCATGGCGTGGGCTGGGGCTTGGGTTGCTCTGGCCGCTGGCCCAGCTGGGGTTAACGGTTAAGGTTGGTTAACTGGTAAGCCTAATGCTAACCTTTTACATCCCTAATATAGACATCAAACCCCTGAGAGGAGCAGGATTAGGACACACCTCTTGCCTTGGCATCTTCTATTGGCTAGCGTAAGCAGAGAGCTGTGCAGCACGTTGGCTTTTGTGAATCCTCCTCTGAGGCACTTGTCTCCCTCCGTTCACTGTATCGGGAGTCTTGGCACCAAACTCAGTCTTTGTGAATCCCGGTGATTTTCGAGGTGCCTAAAAGTTAGGCATGGTGCCACTCAGCATCACCACGTCTAGCTTTCTTTGTGACACTAGCCCTTACACCCCAGTTAGCCACACACTAAATATCTGTGTGGATAAGCTCTAAGTGTAACAGGAGGGTCAACAGATGTATATAATAAGCAGATGACAAAGGCACTATTAAATTACTATTAATTCTATTAAATTAATAGAATTGAAGTTTGGGGATAATTTGTTACCGAATTATCATGACTTAAAATCTTTAAATCAAGACTGAATGTCTTTCCAAAGAGATGCTCTAGCTCAAAGCAGAAGTTATGGGCTTCATGCAGAAATTATTGGGTGAGGTTCTTTGGCCTATGCTGTGCAGGAAGTCAGACATAATGGTTCCTTCTGACCTTAAAATCTATGAATCTGTAAACCGAGGTTCAAGCAAAAACAAGTGGTTCACCTAGTTCCCTTTGGCTAAGGTTAACAAATACAAGTGTGAAAAATGTTGGCTGTCATTTTTTTAGAAAATATGGTTCTCTCACATTCCCCTGGATTACCATAATTACAGTGTTTATAGGGCTCTTTAAATACAGCAGAGCATTGATTTATGCCATATAAGACTAAGCCCAGGAGGAGGAAGAAATAGTCTGGTTTTAGTTTTGGTTTGGGGTTTGTTTGTTTTTTTTTCATTGAACCTACAGATGCCGAAGAATTAATGATAAATACAGGAGTTAAATAGTGCCCTGGATACTGACTGAAGATGTGTCTTTTGTGTTTTGATCAAATGTTTTTAAAGGGCAGTTGGACCACCAAGTGAAAAGCTGAAAAATGAACATACTGTGTGAATTTCCTAGACTGACATTTTTACTATACCCAGAAGAAAGCTGACAGTCCCTTTTTTGGCTACATAAACTCCAAATATCACTTCTGGGGGACACAAGCAACATGTGTGAGATTCTTTAGGAAGATAATAGATAAAAAGTAACCCATATAAATACTTAATAGCATTGCTTACAAAACTTTTCAAAGGCAGTTGTATTTCTCATGATGTACCTTTTGCTAGCTGTTCATGACTGATCTTAAGTCACAAGTGCATAAACATCAACTATGACAAATTGAGAGCACTAAAATGAATAAATATTCCCATATGAAAATATCCATCTGCAACTCAATAGGTATTATTTATCATGAGCCTCCAGCACAGCCAACAAAACCAGCTGAAGCAGCCTGCAAAATAATCTCTTGTTTCTGATATTAAAGAAAAAGGCATACAGAAGTCCATTAGTCTACTAACTACAACTTCTTAGTCTTAGACTGAAAAAATCCTTTAGTTTCATCTTGCTACATAATCAAGCAAATAGTACAAGTGCCCAGGGTACTATTGGTTTGATAGTCTGCATCCCACTATCTCAGCAATTATACTTTAAACATTCATTTGTCATGACTCCTTTTTCATCATGCATCTGAGCCGCATTCTAGGTTTATTACTATTTTTTCCCACTAAAACATTCAGCAGCTCTGCTAATGCTTTCTTTTGAGTAAGGACTGAATCTCAGGTACCATTTTTCTGATTTTTGTATGTTAGCCAGAGCACAAGACTTAGAAACAATCAAACCTCATATGCTACCATTTGTAGGTATTCCATCTTGAGGAGATTTTGCAGCATGCTTTGTGGTCCAAGGGACTGGTTAGTAACAGTAGTATGAGAGAGACTATTTGTGTCTTTAAAAACAATTCTGCTATTCTCTCTCTGACTTGGCAGCCATTCGGCAAGTTAGTAAGGGATTAACTAACACTATTATGGGCATGGGATAGACGTGGAACGCTGAAGGGAACAGACACAGTCTCACTAGCTGGGAAGAGAGCTATCTCGGGGAACGAGCTGTGAAATAATCAGCTTGTGTTTCCAATGCCTGACAGCTCTTTTGGGAAAAACCCATCTTATTGTTTAGTCATGTGACCTATCTATGCTCCCAGGATGGTGGAGGAGAGAGAGGGATGAGGTGTATTTGCTGCTTTACTGGAGAAAATGGTGCTAATGGAATGGTTTCCCATGGTTCTTAAATGGCTCTGGCTGTGGGACCTCAGGTTTGTTTCAGATTTAGACGTGAACCAGGCTTTCAATAATTACTCAGCTCCATAAGGGATTCTCATGCACCATGTGAGCGTTTTACTTTGGCAATATCTGTAAGTATTAAATTTTGTTATTTTAGAGCTAGTCTGTGGTTGGACTATCTAGATTTTTATGACACTTTGCACCAAAGTATCTGAGTACTGTCTGTTGAAATTAAATTGATCTGCTGATTAAATTAAAACTTGACCATGATCAGGTCTGAGAGAGTGATGGATTGTATATAAAGTGACAGACCACTTGAACCAGATCCTGGCTTCTGTGCTTTTCAGGAATTCTATCTTCTTTATGTGACCCCAGTCACTGTAGTATTTGAGCGCAGCATGGTCTTTAATGTATTTACCCTCACAACGCCCCTGTGATGTAGGAAAGCACAGGTATCCCCATTTTACAGATAAGGAATTGAGTCACAAAAAGACTAAGTCACTTGCCCAAGGCCATTTATGGAAGAGGAGGAATTGAACTCCGGTGTCATGGCCTGGGCTAGAGCCCATCCTTTCTCCTGGGGTCCAGAGGATGAGGAGGGTGAGTCATTGTCACTGTGGGGAGGAAATGGCCTCAGGGAGGCAATATGGGGCTACTGTAAAAAGCCCATTCTGCAGTCACCAGTTTCAGGCCCAATGCTGGACTTTCTGGAGGAGTCGGGTGGAACTCTTGAAGGAAGAGGGAAGATGTCCCATGATATTTCCTATCTGGTCTCTTCCAGGAGCCCGGGAAATGTAGTGCACCCTGGTAGCTTTATAGCGCTGCTTGTGGGAATATAGGACAGAAATGCTACTATGATTCGAGACTGGACCATAAAGACAGTTCTCTTCATTATGTGTTTTATATATATGGCACACTTTGTATAGAAGGGCAGCAGAGTTTTTGTGGAAATCATCATTTTACTTTGAGTAAGATGCGTACCTTTTTAGTTTACACCCAAAGTCCCTTCCTCTATATGCTGCGGAGCCTTCCTAGAATTGCAAGCAGCCAGTCTGGGAAAAGATCAGCAGCATGGTTGATTCATATCATCAGACAGTGGCAATTTTCATGGTTTTATTTTAATATGTATATTCTTATTGTGGCCTTTATGTATGTGAAAATATATTGTGGTGTAAACAAGACCAGACCCATCATGAAAGCCTTCCTCTGTCAGGGTGCCATACCAAACTGAAAACCTAATTAAATGTGGGATCAGTTATCATTGGGAAGATTTGCATTCTGCCCCTCCGAGTGAACTGAATCTCTTTTGAATTTATTACTGCATGTCATTGCACAGTGGATAAATATTTTTCATAATGTTTTTTAAGGCTCTACTGAGGAGAATCCCTAAACTGCCACTGAAAAGGTATTATACAAGGGCACAGTAGTCTGACAACTGCAGTATCTCACTTTTTCTGACTTCGTTCTCAATTTACAGCATAGAAAATTATCACTGTCTCTATCAGCATTCTCTGAATCTGTTGAGAGAAGCAAAGCATCATTTGCATATAAACATATTTTTTTAAATCATCCCAACTTTTATACTCCTCACTGGTTGATACGTCTTCCTTGCATTCCCCCTCCCCCACCCCCATGAGCACAGCAAAAAATTGAAAAGCCAGCATAAACAGCAGAAATAAGAACAGATAGTCTTGTCTGGTACCCATTTATTTAAAATGAGGTTGACATGCAGTCCCTACATGAGTACATATCATAAGATTGGTATGTAGTAGTTTAGTGACCCTATTAAATGCAACTGGAGTATTCATCTTATACATACATAACCACGTGTATCATAAACTGAAGTTACTGTGTCATAATTGTATATCCCACATTATTTTTACGATTTGTTGGAATAAAACTCCGATTGTATTTGACTTAAGTGTTTGCTTACATTTATTCCCTATACTATACAGAACTTCTGATTGATCTACGTGATACCACCTCTTAGTGGTTTAAATATTTGTGATCTGCATATTTATCTGTATACAGTGGGCCCCTTTAATTCCTACCATTCTGAAAGCGGTTACCATTTCTTGAAGAATTTCCCAGTATAGAGATAGGAAACAAATGTATAGAAAGGACACACTGGTTCTAAAGGGAACAAATGTGTATGCAGTGTGCAATTCTTAAAAGACAAAACAGACTGCCTTCATTAAAACCCAATCATATAGCAATGGCATAATAAAAAGCTGCTTATTCCTTGCTTCTAATGTCACGAGCTTCCCTCAAATACTGATGATCTTTAGATTATGCACTCAAATCCAGTTTGATGTGTACTATGGTTGTAGGGCTCAGAATGCTTGAAATCTGTGGACCAGATTTGCTGTGCTCCCTCCATTGCTATCTGAAAAATGTATAGGATCAGGATTGAGAATAAGGCTATGTCTACACAACTAGGCTAAGTCAACCTAAGTTACGTAACTCCAGCTACGTGAATAACAGTGTCTGCACCACACTGGGTCGACGGGAGAGTGTCTGCCGTCACTTTACCTTACTCTTCTTGTTCGGGGTGGTGTACCGGGGTCAACTGGAGAGCAATCTGCGATCAATTTGGCAGGTCTTCATTAGACCCACTAAATTGACCCCTGGTGCATCGATCGCTGGAGTGTTGATCTGGCAGTAGTGTAGACATAGCTTAAGTCTTTTCAATACTTTTAAGACTGCAAGTACAGTGGGGGTTTTCCTCCTTCCCCCTTCTTTGGCTGTCAATTAAAAATTTTGCACATTGCTAATAATGCTGTACTCTCATAACATCCTGTATGATTTGAATTGAATTGCAACTAGTTGCTGTGCAGATGGCTCCCTTAAGAGGTTTTCTTCTGGACAGCACTGGGTACACGCCTGACCTGGATTAAGCGCAGTGAAGGTCAGCACCGTGGCCATCCCCAGCTAAATTAAAGTGATCAGAGAAAAAATTATAAGCATGTGTTCTCATTAAAATTGTATTTCTGACTCAGCAAATTCAAAGGGTTTGAGAATACAATTTAGCTGTGCTAATCTGCTTGGTGATGAAGTTTTTTCATTACCATCAGATATAACAGGAAAAAGTCACTGGAATAAATGATCTCAATAATAGCAATATTCTCCTTCTGCCTAATGCAATCCATTTGAACTGTCTTTAAGGATAATAAATATTGCAGTAGAGGTCAGGCAGTGACAAGCTTCTGAACTGCAGCTAATTGTTGTAGAAAAATTTTGACCTAAAAATATGGGGAAGTAAATGTTTGTAGAAAGGAGAGAGCTTTTGTGCAATACATTTTATCTCTTCGGATGCTGGCTGCTGCATTAATTTTATCTGTTCCAACAGCTTCTTCTAATGAAGAGAGTCATTAACTGGACCTTCAGGACTCAATTATCCTCCTTATGAGGAAAAGTAGTGCTAGGCCTGGGGAGGAGATGCACCACGCATGTGACAATGCCTGGAGCATTAAGCTTTCCAATAGCTCCCAGAATGGATCATGCTGGGCAATGAGGCTTGCTATACTTGTATTACAGGTGGAGCCAGATTGCCCCCTTCACAAATTTGATGGTGTAATGGATATGATGGGTCTATGGTGCCACCTACCCATCCATAAACTTCTATGACTAATACCAGTTTTGGGCCCCACACTACAAGAAGGATGTGGAAAAACTGGAAAGATTAGGGGGCTGGAGCACATGACTTATGAGGAGAGGCTGAGGGAACTGGGATTGTTTAGTCTACAGAAGAGAAGAATGGGGGGGGATTTGATAGCTGCTTTCAACTATCTGAAAGGGGGTTCCAAAGAGGATGGATCTAGACTGTTCTCAATGGTAGCAGATGACAGAACAAGAAGTAATGGTCTCAAGTTGCAGTTGGGGAGGTCTAGGTTGGATATCAGGAAAAACGTTTTCACTAGGAGGGTGGTGAAGCACTGGAATGGGTTACCTAGGGAGGTGGTGGAATCTCCTTCCTTTGAAGTTTTTAAGGTCAGGCTTGACAAAGCCCTGGCTGGGATGATTTAGTTGGGGATTGTCCTGCTTTGAGCAGGGGGTTGGACTAGATGACCTCCTGAGGTCCCTTCCAACCCTGATATTCTATGATTCTACCCCTGCAGGCTGTGCCAATTTTACCCCCGGTGCTGCTTAATGGTGACAGCCAAACTATAGCTGCATCTTGCACAAGTACATTCTCTTAAGTTGCACAGTCTAACACTAGACTTTTATGCTGTCTTCATTCTTCATTCTACAAAGTAGTAGTTGAAAGAAAACAAAGTTGCTATAGATGTTGGCAGAATTAAACAATGTCAGATGTATTCAAACTATAAATGGATGAGCAGCAGTATAATTGTACGGCAGTGTCATTCCAGTTTGCCTCTGTCCAGAACAAGAAATTCTTTGACTAAACTCAACAACAAAGCAAATAGCTCACCGAGCAGCTTAGAATATTTGGACAAGGCTGCAAGTACCCTTACCCCATAAGTCCATTTTGGAAATTAAAGATACTAAATGTACAACTACGGTCTATAATAAGTAGTGTTTTATGCAAAGAGCACGCCCTGCCTGTGATCTTTTGTTGCTGCCAGTTGATTTCCAAATGAAGTCCTAGATGTTGATTTTGCCCTACCGAGCCCAAAAGACAGGCTTGGCTTGTTTAGAGACCCTCTCTTTCCTTGTGCGATTCCATGGCTTTTGTGATCATCCAAGCTAGTTGTCCCATGGTTTTAATAAGGTAGGGCTACTGGAAGGGCATTCTCAGTGAGGGATCTCCCTTCAGACAAAAGCCCGGATTCAGTGGCCTTCAGGGCATGCTGCAAGGCTCATCTCTTGCCCGCGCATTGCTAGTCCTGAGAAGTGCCTTGATGCAAATAGCTGGAGAGATTGTTAAAAGAAGGAATCATGTGAGATTTTTAAGACTTTCTCCTGAGTACCTCACAATTGTCTAATGTTTTTAGTCTCAACCCCCCAGTCAGGTGAGAAATTGAAGCACAAAAAGATTTACCTATGGCTTAGTGAATTGAACCCCATATCCCAGCCTAGTGCCCTAACCACTCGACCACCCTTCCCCTCTAAGTGCTAAGGTAAAACTACTGGAGAACAACAATGCAGATAAAATAAACAAGAGAAAACATTCATAGGAAAATATCATCTATAAATTTTAAAAAATAAGCTTGGAATTAGATAAACCAAGTGTTAGACTTTTAAGGGAAAAAACAGAGACAACAAGGATGAAAGGTAGTGTAGCGAATCAGAGGAGTCATTCCTACAATTTTAAATTTGCAGGTGTGTCTGTGTAAAATATATTTATAAAATTTTGTAATTAATTATACAGGTTAATTAATGTAGCTTGTGATATAAGGTGCCATTTTATGTGCAATGAATCATGGTTGTCACATTTTAGCTGGTTGGGATGTTGAGGGGTCCTATATTAAATGGTCATTTAAGAATCTGTATATGCGATAGACTTGAGGCAAAATAGGACTGTGTGTAACACCCATACAACGTGTTTTCTCCTGTTCATTTATTTAAGTAGGTTACCCTTGTACTTAAAGCATCAAATGATAGTCGCATACATTTACTGGAAAGGGAAAGAGGTGCGATCAGTCGCTGAATTATTTGCTTGTCACTTGCGGAGCCAAAAGGGAAAACTCTAAGTGAGCCATACTGGGATTTTGATAAGATCATTGTAGTTCAAGAAAATATCACTTTGTATTTATCACAGACTTGTTTTTTGTTCTTCTTAGAGTTACATAAACTTTCTGGTAAAGTATATGTATTTTAATTGTTCAGTATTTGTGTTTTAATATGCAAGTTTGATGATTTTGAGTAAATGTCTTCTCCTAGTGAGAATTTTTTTTTGTGATCATGTGTGCTGCTTCCCTGTGGTTCACACAGAATATTCTTATGAGATTCCTTAGTTTAGTGGTTTTATATTCCTTATGAACATTCAGTTAAATTGACTGCCAATGTGCAAATCAGGTAAAATCCTGCATATTCTGACCACCAATGGAACCACTTGACCACAGAGAAGTGAAAGATTTCTTGAGCTTGCATGGGGAAGGGGAGGGCACACCCATGTAGATCAGGTAGCATGGTTACATAGGGATTCCGGTCACATTTCTGCATAGCAGGATTTAATTTGGAGAGCAGGATAGGAGTTTAGGCTGCTTGTTGTGAATTTGCTGACCATTACCCTCGCCAGATCAGGGCCACACAGTAGGGATGAGTGCAACCTCACGGCAACTGTGCAGATGTTCTTCCAGAGGATTTTTTTCTCTCTGTTCCCCCATCCTATGAAATTTCACTTTACCAAGCCCTTGTAGACCTGAGTGTTACTTACTAGGTCTCAATCATGTCTGACCCAGCCAAAGCAGTAGGATGAATTACTCAGGGCAAGCTCCACGTAGCCATTTAGGTTCTTGACTGCCACTTTATGTACCCAAGTCCCAAATTTATATCCTTCAAACCCCTGCTCAGCTGCCACCTAACCCTGTAGGTACCTAAATTCTGCAGGTGCCTACGTTTCCAGTGGTAAAGTCCCCATGACACCTAAATTTCTGCTGATAGGCATGCCCAAAGTCCTGACACACCCAACACTGAGCTCATGCCTAAGCCCCAGACTAATTCACAAACTAGGCTTTCTCCACCTGTCTCACCTGCGGTGCCTGATCTGCTAGACTTATTCAGAAGCTGCCTTAAAGATGGCCGACTAGCTTGGGCCCTGCACAAAACAGAGGAGGTTTTGGTGGTGGCAGCCCAAATCCCTTATGTCTCACAGCTCATTGGTTAGAGCACTCTTCCATGGCAAAAGAGACCTGTGTTCAGATCCCCAGTTGGCCCCATTCAGATCAGGAACTTGAACTCAGCTTTCCTAGGTGAATGCCCTAACCATTGACCTATTGAGTCATTCTCACTATCTCTGGCTCATTGTGTATTTTGTACAAAATAGAACAACTTCCACAGGAGAGATTGAAAGACTCACCGTAGAATACTCCATAACCCAATGGTCAGGGTGCTTACTTGGGTGGGAAGAGATGTGGCTTCAAGTCCCTGCTCTGAACTAGGGAGAAGAAGAATTTCAACCAGGTCTCCCATATCCTGAGCAAATGCTCTAACCACTGAGTGTAAGAGGGGTGCCATCACCACCTCATGTTGTTTTTCTCAAGAAAAGCCCTAATCCAGTGGGGGAGGCAGGCTTCAGAGCCCAGGCTCCAGCCCAGAGGTGGGCAAACTACGGTCGTGGGCCACATCCAGCCCATGGGATCATCCTGCCCGAGCCCCTGAACCCCCAGCCCCTCCCCTGCTGTCCCCCCTCCTCCACAGCCCCACCTTGCTGCGCTGCCCGCGCTCTGGCCCGCCGCTCCTCCCGGGTGGCGTGGCTGGCTCCGGGAGGGCTGGCTCCGGCAGGGCTGTGAGCTCATGCTGCTCTGAGCTGCATGATAAGGGGGGTTGGATAAGGGGCAGAAGGTTCCAGGGGACAGGGAGCAGGGGGCGGTTGGATAGGCTTGGGAGTCCCGGGGGGCCTGTCAGGAGTTGGGGGGTATGGGTAGGGGTCAGGGCCGTCAGGGGACAGGGTGGGTTGGGGTTCTGAGGGGGAGAGTCAGGGGCCAGGCTGTTCAGGGAGGCACAGCCTTCCCTACCTGGCCCTCCATACAGTTTCAGAACCCCGATGTGGCCCTCAGGCCAAAACATTTGCCCACCCCTCCACCAGTCCAAGCCCACCATGTCTACATTGCTATCTTTAGCTCCTGTCAATCGACCTCGGCTCAGACTTGCTGCCGCAGGTGAGGTGTTTTTTTGTTTTTGTGGTGTAGATGTTCCCTAAGTGGCCTCATTCATTGTACAGGGAGCCTGGACATCTAACTTGGGACTGTGGATTCTGTTAGGTGGCACGGTGCCTACAGCTAGGTGTTGCAATGTTAAGCCTAACTGTCCTTTGTGCATTAACTTAGAGGTGGCCAATCTATGACAGGCAGTGCCTGCCCAGTGTTCAAGTGGTCTGCATAAACCTCACACCTTTTCCATCTGCTTTGATACTGTGTTTCATACCCATCTTCTTGAAATCTTGTCCTCCTTTGCTTTGCATGACTCAGGGCTAGCTACACTATATAACTTTGCTGGTGTAGCAGAATTGCAGTGCACACTGGCAAAAGCAGTTCTTTTGCCGTTATAGTTAAACCACCTCCCCCAGTGACACAGCTCTGCTGGCAAAATTTGGTAGTGAAGACCTGGACTCTTTCATTCCAGGTTCTCTTCTATAACGCTAGTCATTCCAGTAGGTCCTCCCACAAAGCTATGTCCTTTGCTCACTCCTTTTCTTCCTCTACATACACTCTCTAAAGGGCAGTATCCATTCATAAGGCTTTAACTGCCAGCTCTGTGCTGGTGACATACAGGGTTTCCTCTCCACTCCTGACTTATTTCCATCCAGTCCTGCATCTCACCTTGTCTCTCCAATAGCTCCTGGATCTTGTTTTCTATGCAGGAGATCCATTTTCAATATGGTACAGTAACATTTATAAATTCTAAGTGAGTCTGCAATAAAACTTAATTATGCTTGTATAGTTAAAAATATGAACGTTCAAGAATAACATTACATATTTTAGATTTATGTATGTAATCAGCATAGTACATAAACACCAAAATGGTTAGTTATACTGATACAAGTTTTCCACTCCACCAACACAGCACACTATAAGAACATCTAGAACTCTGGCATATCCAGGTGTACCCAGGGAATATATTCCGTTAAATCTTTGCTACACATTCAGTAATAATTATATAAAATCAGGAGAATGCATCCAACAAGGTATATCCATTACAGAACAAAACAAGGGGGCGAAGTTAAGGCTGGGTGGGTGGTGTAATTGCAATGTTACCAACTAACAATTTTATTGCAAGTTTTACAAAAAATTTTCTTAAAGCCCCAACTCCTGTAGCCAGGTGATCACAGGAGAATCTCTGGGAAGGCGGCAGGGAGAGTTGAGTTGTGGGTAAAAGCTTGAAAATGCAACCCAAGTGCATACTAAAGGCTCAGAATCCAGAGGACAAATTAAAAGAACCCCAACATTTTGTTTTAAAATCTCATGACTGAATGCTTAGGGTTGGCAATGCTTAAATTAGGTGGAGTAAAGAAGGATGATATGGCAGCATAGAACTGGCGGGATCCCTTAATTGCTCATTTCCAGACTTGCTAACATTGTATATTCTTTGAAGCTGCAGAATGTATGTGAAGTTTAATTTTGTGGTACTGTTAGACTAATACCTTTGAAGCACTTTCAACCATAATTTCTTTTAGTAGGCGTACTAGACCTATCAGCGGCTGGGTAGCACCATTTAAAGTGTGGCAGGAGGCCTGCAGAGGTGTTGGGCCCTGTCCCCAGGGGCAAGAGGTCCCGGGTGATGTTGGAGTGGAAGCTCACCCCGCAGCAGCTTCTGGCCTGGCTCCCTCTCCAGCGCATTGGCTCATACCACAGCTTATAGGCAGGGTCTTCCCCCTGCAACACTTCACCCTCCTTTCTGCAGCTATGCCTATTAAATTGTTTGTGCACTAATTTTGCTGTTCCATAATGAAAGAGCGTTCAACTTTGCCTTGCAGCATTTGTTGACACATCCATATTGTCTATTATACATGGTTCCCGTATACTGAAGTTCAAGCTCTCTCTCTCATTTAATCAATTATTTTACCAAGGACTGAAGTTACAAGATAAAAAAACAAACGTGGAGTCACATTTGTTCTTTTCCAATGCCTTGGGGGCTTTTTTTTGCTTGTTCGGTTGTTTTGTTTTCTTAAAAAGCAGCCATGGTTGAGTGACTGCAGTTGCTAACTCCCCTAGGAACTGACATGCAAATTAGATTGTTAGATCTTAGGAGCAGGGACTAGGTGTTTCTTAGGCCTGGTCTACACTACAAAGGTAGGTTGACTAAGCCACTTAGTGTCAACCTAGTTGGGGCACGTGTCTACACTTAAATGCGTCTCCTGCCAACGTATATGCCCCATTACAGCAACACAGCACCACCACCTCCCCAAGTGGCATTGAGCCGTAGTCTATGTGTACCGAGGTCAACACAGTGCAAGAGTAGACGCTACATTACGATGTTAATCCTCATAGTCCTCCAGCAGCTGTACCACAATACCCGATGCTGACTGCTCTGCTCACAATTGTGACCTCCACTGCCCCAGGGTCACGGAGACCGGAAGGGCCACCTCTCCTTTAGAGCCCCATGAATTTTTGAAATGCCTTTTCCTGATTGCCCAGCTTGGTGAGCACACGTAGCAGCTCTCCATTCTGGTGTGCAGCTGCCCATGCTGGCTACACACTCCAAGCACACTCCCGTTTGGACTAGACAAGAGACATTGGGCCTGTGGCGAGAAGAGACAGTGCAAGCACCACTATGGATCCACTGTAAGAATGGACATCTACAAGCAGATTGCACGGGGGAGACAGGGTAAGGGATGCGGCAAGGATGAGCAGCAGTGCTGCATGAAAACAAAGGAACTGCGGCAGGCATATAACAGAAGGCTACAGAGGCCAACATTCAATCCAGTGCTGAGCCTTTTGGCAGAGACCCCACTCCTATCCCACAGACCACTGTGGAGCCTGAGTCACGGGCCTGTAGCATGAACAGTGTGGAGGTGGAGGATGGTTGACATGCAGATTGGGAGGTGCAGCTGTGTGGTAAACCAGGACCTGTTTCAGAGCAGCAGCCATGTTAGTCTGTATTCGGAAAAAGAAAAGGAGGACTTGTGGCACCTTAGAGACTAACCAATTTATTTGAGCATGAGCTTTCGTGAGCTACAGCTCACTTGACCTGTTTGAGACTCCACCCCAATGCAGTTAGTCCCAGTGCAGGGGAAGGAACACAGGCATGCACCATATGGGCCTGGGTGGCTTCAGGGCACTAGCAGCAATCATGCTTTCTTTGCTTTTGTTACCCTCTGGAGTGAGCGAGCAGCTGGAATCATCCCGGGCTGTGGGAGATGGTGCCAGTATTCATTGCCAGCACCCTATACTCATAGTTTCATGCAATTGAGCAATTCCCTCATTTTCCTCACTGCTGGCAGGCCATACTCAGCGGGGCTGGTGCTCTGCATGGCACTGGGCACAAGCACTCCAAAGCAGAAGTGTCAATAAGCATGCCTCGTGTAAAACTTCTGGGGAGCAAGGGAAGGAAGTTCTGAATCTTAACTTTTGACTTCTGTTGTGACAGTACTGACAATGGTACCTGCAGGCGTTTTAGCTGCAGCTGCTGCCATTGCAACGTTGAGGGATTTCCCCTCTCCACAGCTATGGAATGTCTGAGCCAGATAAAGAGGAGAAAGAAAAGGATGAGGGATGACTTGTTCAATGAGATCCTGTAAGACAGTGCGCAAAGGGCTTGGAGGGTGAATACTGCAGACAGTTTGAAGAGGTAGACTGGAGAAAGGTCCCAGAGTCTCAGCAGAAGGAGAGGGAGATGCACCAGGACATAATTTGGAATCACAGATGCTGCAGATTCTTGTGGCCCTACATGTTCAACAATCACAGGTTCACCTCCTTTCGCAGTCCATGGAGAACTCCATTACAGCGCCTCCCTTCACACCCCTTGCCACTCTTCCACATTGCATTGGATGCAGGGAGAGGGGAAAACAGCGTTCACCACCTCTTACCTGTAAGTGGCTGCTCCGTGCAAGGGGCAGTAAGGGATGGGGACGGGGACAGGCAGCGCAGATGTGCCTACCTTTAAGATGGAATACAGGCATAGTATAGTATTTGGGGCAGGGGGGAAATCTCTGCTGCTGCCTGATTGGTTACTTCCAGTTCCCTATGGTGTCCGGTTGACCAGTCAGTCCATAACTCTGGTATTCGTATCTCTGAGGTTCTTCTATAGCTGAATCTTTCCTTGGTGCTGTCAAGGTGGCTGATATAGGGCTTCACGAGCAAGGGGTATTCTGGGTCCCCAGGATCACTTTGGGCATTTCAACATTGCTAATGATAATCCACCCATGGGGAAAGGAAGTCCCTGATTGTAGCTTTCTGTATTCTTTAGAGATGCAAGCTTCATGCCCCTTCCCTGACCAGCCAGCAATGAAACATCCCTGGTAATCCACCAGTGCTTGAATAAGCATACAAAAGTAGCCCTTTCTTCTGATTGTACGCTTGTGGCAAGGTGGTTTGGTGCCAAAATAGGGATGTATGGGTTCTCTGTTGCTCCACCACAGTTCAGGAACCCCATAGCTGCAAAACCATCCTGTGTCCTGCACATTGCCAAGAATCACTGTCTTGCATAGCAGGAAACTATTTATTGCCTAACAACGGCTCCCACAGTGGAAGTTTCCACAGTACGATCTCCAGTCGCATCTCCATTGTCAGTGCAGCTCTCATTCTCCTGTCCCTGAGCATTCATAAGTTCTGCAGCCACTGCTCATCATTCCAGGCCTGTGTTATGATGTAACCCCACCAGTTACTCCAAGTTTCTGAGGCCTAGAAGCAGCACTCCACCATCTGCAGCAGCTCTGAGAATGCCACCAGTGACTTTGAATTGATTCTTGCTGTGTCCCAGAGCAATCTGTCCTCCAAGAAACTGTTATGCTCTACACTGATGAGGTTCTTCTTACGGCTCTGCAAACTCCAGAGGATCACACACCTTGTGCTTGCAACACTTATAAACAATCATGCGGAGCTGTGCAGACTCCAGGCTTCTGTCAGAGATGGTGGACGGCAAGGAAGGCCATGCGGGTTAATGAGATATTTAACAAAGGCACCAAACTGATTCAGGACATTATGGGATGGAGACAATTGCATGCTGGGAAGTTGACCCCTTGTTCCCAGTCACCCCTGCGTGACTTGCTTCTGTCCCATCATGCATTGCCAAAACTTCCCAAACCACACTGCACTGGCAGGTTCCACACTGGGATACCTACCCATGGTGCACTGGCACAAGCAGTCCTAGTGAGCACACACACTGCCAACACAAAGAGTCGAGTGTGCACAAGCAATATACTGACTGCAGCAACTTTATGCGGACTTAACTTGCAGCAACCAAAGTCTGTGGTGTAGACATGACCTTACAGTGCCAAGCACAATGGGGTCCTGATCCTTACAGAGGCCAGTGGGTACTACTGTAAGACCCAAAACAAGTCTTACTACAAATCATCAGTTTTCCCAAGCATCTCCTCATCTTTTTATTCTGTAATCAGCAGCTTCTGCATGTTGACAAACTCTTTGTTACTTCAAAATGTTCAATCCTCTTTTCCTTATATTCTTAAAGGCTGATCATAAAAGAGCTGGTCAGTTGTTTAGCCATCTTGGACTTACTGATTTTTGGCTCCCTCATTTTGTAGTGGGGTCTACTTTATCTCTGGTATTTCTTTTTTTTCTTCGCTTTCTGATTCACTTAAACATTGTCAACAAACCCAGCTGTGAAATTTGTGTGTGCTGTCTTGCACCAAAGTGAAGCATTTCAAAGAAATATTGTGCAGTATAGAAAATGTCCGTTCTTTTTAGCTTCTAATGTCCAGAAAAAACAAAGCTTGTGAAATGATCATTCCTTTACATTAGAATTTTCTTATGCAACAGGCTTTGAAAGTCTTCATTAGATCTAAAGATAACAGCATCAGACTACCCAAGAATTTTCTACTTCAGCGGCTTAAAAGGGTGTGGGGAAGCAGTCTACAGGCATCCTTGGCAGTCCGAACGTAAAGCAGAATTTAAGCTTTCTTGTCTTGAGGTATTTAAAGGCTTTGCTATTGCAGCATTATTGGCACTCTTCTGAATATCTTCTAAAAGATCACACTAGTAAGGTTTCTGAAGTAAAAGAAAAAAGTATAAAAACTTGCAATACACTTCTAGAGGTAGTTTTATCCTATGGCTACAATATGATTTGAGATTTTAGCAGTTCTAATGAAGCACAGGTTTCCTGGTTTGTGTGTATGCCATTTAAAGTTGTGCAAATGGTGTTAGACAATCAGCAACCTGTTTTGAATCCCCGAGACAATAATAAAGTTTTCTCATTATTAATTCTGAATCATCAGCTTAAATTTTAAGTCTTTCACTGTCATCTATGCCATGTGTCACAAGTATGTTAGAAAATTATGCAAAGGAAAAGGCTTTGTGTGACAGTCTGTTATTTTCCTATCAGAAATGAAAATGAGTTCACCAAGCACTAGAAGCTTAAAAGGCCTGATTTAATAATCAAAGTGTCTCCAACAGAAGGCCTGACATACCCAGAAGTGAGATTAATACAGAAAAGTTCCTGTAGAAAATAATTCTTACCTGTTTCTTTGGTCTACATTCAGATACCATTTCCTGCTGGTATTACTCCTCTTAAAAGCAAACTTTTGTACAAAATATATTTCCATGAATTAGAGTGTGTTACCCATTCTAACTGTGGCATTTCCCACCTGTTTCCAGAGACAAATAAGCTATGTCAGCAAAAGCACCTTTATGTCAGTGTAACGGTCTCTGCGCTCGGGCTTTTGCCAGTATAGAAATGTCGTAAATTCAGTCAATCACACCCCTAACAGACACCATTATACTTGCAAGTTTCTAGCGTAGGCTAGACCTTAATCTACCAAAAAAGCACATGGGAGCAGCAAATAATTGCTTTCCAGGAAGAAAACCCTAATATGGGGGTCTAGACAGAGTCTAGTCACTGTTTTTAGGACTGTCCCTCTAAGGCACATTCCCAGGCTCAGATCACTTGTTTAACTCCCTTCCTGGGGACATGGGATGCACTATAAAGGTAGGTTAGACTGTCAGTGGAAGACCTCCTGAGCTTTCCCCCAATCCCACTCTTGGTTGCTTACGCACAACTTCTCCAAAGTTGCACCTAGGCTGTGGCCCCCTGGTTACTAGTTTAACTCCTTCGGGGTAACGTGGCAGAAAGACAAGGAACACAGGTGTAGCAGAAGAATTTCTTAACAGACACTCCCTCTTGGTTAGAAAATGCCAATTTGCTGAAATCTAAATGCTCTACAGGTTTGTGGTGATTTTTGACAAAACTTTTGACAGAAACCTGTCTGTTTTTTGGCCAACTCACCCAGCTGCTTCCCTGGCAGCACAGGCTTTCGGGAGCCCAGGGAGTGTGGGAAGCATATTTCATTTGGGAAACATTCCCAGTGTCAGAACATGCCATCCTTTCTGAAACAAAATTTTGGAATTTGACTTCCACACAAAAAGGTGAATGTTTTGGCTTTTCATCTCAGGTAGGGTGGGACTTTTCCAAAACCTCAACGTTTTTCACAGCCAATGCTATCGGTGAGTCTCATTCAAAGGCTATAGCTCCAGATTGCTCTCACTGATGGGACTTCTGCGAGGCATCAAACAGCTTTCCCAGGCAGAGCAACTGTCTAGAATGCAATACAACAAGCTGCCCTTGGGCAAGTTCACATTTTGAAATCACCATATCCCTGTCTGTCTCACATGAATGTTTACAGAACCTGTAAAATGGACACCATCGCGAGAGAGGAAAGCTTACCACCATATAAAAAGTCCAAGTCAATGATATTAGCGATATTAGACAATGATGAAGTTAGAGTAAATAAAAAGGGACAAAACTACGAGATGACACACTTGTATGATACGATTTGAGAAGCGTTATGTAATCTTATCAGTGGTGAGCTGGATCTGGTTCGCAAGAACCAGTTGTTAAATTTGGAAGCCCTTTTAGAACCGGTTGGTCCGTGAGGGACAACCAGTTCTAAAAGGGCTTCTAAATTTAACCAGCCAAAAGTGGCGCCTTAGGCGCCGACTCCATGGGTGCTCCAGCCCTGGAGCACCCACTGGGAAAATTTGGTGGATGAAGAGCACCCACCGGCAGCTTCCCGCCCCACCTCCGACTCCAGTTCACTTCCGCTCCGCCTCTGCTTCCTCCCCTGAACACGCCGCCCCGCTCTGCTTCTCTGCCCCCACCAGGCTTCCCATGAATCAGCTGGGGCAGGCTGAGAAGCAGGCTGCGGCTTCCTGCTCAGGCCCAGGAGGCGGAGGGGAGCGCGAGGAGGGCCACCCGTGCCGCAGCAGTTAACCCGTTGGGGTGGGGGCGGGAAGCGCAGGGGAACCGCTCCCCGCCGCAGCTCACCTCCTCCACCCTCGGCCTAAGTGTGAAGCTGCCGTCTGCTTCTCAGCCCTCCCAGGCTTCCCGCCGGAACAGCTGATTCATGGGAAGCTGTGGTTTGGGGGGGGAAGCAGAGTGGGGCAGCGCATTCAGCAGAGGTGAGGTGATATAGGCCTGGGCGCAGGCTGAGGAGCTGCCAGTGGGTGCTCCAGTCTTGGAGCACCCAGGGAGTCAGCGCCTAAGGTGCCACTTTTGATGTGATCAGTGTGGGAGCGACTGCTCCCAGGAGCCAGAGGGACCTGCCAGATGCTTCCTGGGAGCTGCCCCAGGTAAGCACCTCCGGGACTCCCCACCTCACCCCCTGGCGGGTGCCTCTGGCTCTTAGGGATGGGGTGGGCACTCACTACGGTGGCCCACAATACCCTCCTGCCCGGTTCAGGGGACAGGGCTCCGGGTGGGGGGGGGTGGGCAACGACCCCCTCGTGGGATGAGGAGGGAACCCATTAAGATTTTGGCAGCTCATCACTGATGCTTATGGATTATGATTGTCTATAAAGGGAGCAAAGTGGGGATTGTACATACAAATTTTAACTTTGGCGTTTTCCAGGGTTAACCATACACTGCTTAATGTTCTCCTGTTTTGCACAGAACAGTTGAATACTGGCATGCTCGTTTTTGCTTGTGACCCCAATGGAATACTTATGAGAGCAGCTTTATCTCAAAGGTATCTTGGTGAGCAAATAGAATCTTTCTGGAGGGCCAGTCAATATTCTGAAAGTGCAGGTTTCTAATTCTGTAGACTGAAATATATGGATCTTTGCCAGTTACGGGGTTGTCTGTGCCATGTGTTGTGTTAATAGAGCTCATTTGTTGCCACTTGAATGATTTAAACTGCCCAAGTTTTTATAGATCAAACCGAGAAACACATGTTTTAAGGAGCCAAGACTCCACTGTGTTCAGTTAAGTGTTAGCCGGTCACATTTGACATGCTGCCGTGAAGTATTAATGTACGTTTGCTAGAGGCTTAGGCAGTGAGTGCACATGTTTTATAAAAGTCAAAGTAGATGGTCCACCAACATATTTAACTGAAAAGGACCATCTTTCCTTACCACCACCTTTGCAGGTTAGGGACCCCTTATTCAAAGTCAAGTGTTCCCAACCCCCTTACATATTTTTTTTACTCTTGTACAGTAGCACTAATCCTAAACCTATTGAAATTGTGTGTGTGTGTTCAAAAGGTTGATAGAGGATACTTGGACATGAAGGATAAGGTTGGGAGTGGGAAGAAAAAGTGTCTTTGCTTTAGCTGATAGTAAATTTTCAGTGCCTTTCATGACCCCCTAGGGTTCACAACATAAATCAAGATGTTTTATGGTATGTTCACTCTTCAACCATCCCTGTTCCAGTTCAGTTGAGAATTGTGAGGGGCAGCCTCCTACACAGGGTAAAGTAAATCAGGTGGTTTACATAGATCCAAGTTTCACAAACAGTGGACCATGGAATACTTGTTGAATTTCCATGGAGGGCTGGTTGGTTAACAGGACCTGGCTCTCCTCCTTGTTTTTTCTCCGCCGGCTTAGAACAGATGGCACAGGGAGATGAAACGAAGAGCAAACACAGCGTGACTAATTTTTTTCCCCAAAAAAGAAGCAGTCAGGCATGCATAAATAACTTTCCCAGTATTATTATTCCCTGTAAGCAATTGCTGTCGTTGCCACCGCGGTGGGAGGGGAGATGAGTCAGACTATCACAAATGTGAGGGGCAGTGTCCCTGAGGCACTAGCTCTCATAAGAGCCCATCCAGGCTAAAACACCAAACAGTTTGAGAATGCTTATTGTACACAGTTATCACATTCTTGCTTGAAGATGCTCTTTTGTTACAGATGGGGAAACAAGGAGCAGTCACTAATCCCTGAAAATTACCCCAGCAGGCACTCCGCCACTCCGGAGAGGTACATGTCTGAGGAGACTAAGAAAAGACGGTCATGAAAAGACAGCCAGGGTTACATCACTCCATAGTGCCCACAGTTTCAGTAAAACATGGAGGTGAGTTCACTAGCCATCTGTGACTGCCTCGGTTCTTTTTCTGTTGGCTGAAAGTGAGCATTTAAAGAGCTGTCTGAAAAGGAACACTTTTTACAGTGTGTCTGCCCCAACACACATTGATGAGAAATTTGTTAGCTAGATTTACAGACCTACTATATAGATACAAAAAATACCTGAAGGAGGTTTGTTATACATCTAGTATATTACCCCGGACATCAGAGTGTGGCGGACTTCAAGTCAATAGCCCATGGATTTGTACATCTTGCATGGGAGGCATTCTCAGGGGACTCTAGACTTTACCTTCACCTCTTGGTACACTGGCTTTCAGAGGCCATGCAATGTGCTGTTGTTACTCAGGCTTATCACAAGAGGGTGGTTTGATGATGAAGTTCTTTATTATCTTTAGTTGACACTAGTTCTGCTGATACGTTTGTGGTTTTACAGTTATTTTTGGTGTATGGGCCTAGGCGGCCACCATAGACCCATTTCTGCAAGCTGAAAGGATGAATAATTCCAGTTAAGTGAGGCTCAGCTGTGAGAGCTAAATTGGTTTTGCAGTATTGTTCTTCTAGCTGGCCAGTAAATTTTAGGTCCAAAATCTACTACCTAGAAATGCAGACAACAGCCGATGTGCCCTTGAACATTCCTCCAAATACCAGCAGGAGAAAAGCTAATAGCAGAGGGGTTTCCCCATCTGGTTAAAGCCAGGTTCAGCTTCACTACCTGCCTCAAGAATATTTGTTTTAAAGCTATTTGTGGAGTGTTTCACTTTGGGCTGCTTCAAAGGTTATCATCTTTGTTTTTTAAATCAGATGACATAGAAGGTGTTTCTCTAGAAATACTGGCAGCAAGAGAGGTGTCCTTGAACATTCCTCAGACTACAATACTCTGCTTAAAAAAAAGGCAAATGTTACTGGATAGCTTACTTTTGAGCAGGGTAGTTCACACTGAAGAGAAGACTGGCTCTGGTCGGGATGCCATGGATGGCAGCTTCCTGACCCCCCAGTGCACAGATACCTCATATGTTCTCTATCACTCCTTGTCCAGGGGTAGAATTGCATGATGCCTGAGGACCATGGAAATGGCAGAGTCTCCCAATCTGTCACTATTTGGCTAAGCGTAACATTGGGAGCTGGGTCTTAGGCAGGTGTGGGAACACAGTGATGAGTAGGTTTGTGCCTCCTCAATAGAAATATTGTGGGGGCTGCTCTATGTTTCTGCGCCCCCCCCCCAATCAATCACACACCGCCCCCTGAGGCCCAAGCCCTGCCTCATTCTCAGGAACTGGGAGCAGCTATCCCCAGACAACCTAACCTCCCCTCCTCTGTTTGACTCTCTGACCCCACATTCAAAGCGAGCTTCCACTGCTTCTGGGATTGATCACTCCAGGATGGAAGTGTTCTTGCTCCGGAGTTGCCAGGCTCTTCCCCCTTTGCTATTACAGTGGTACACACCAGAAACTAGTGAGCACCAGACTGAAGGTCAGGAAGGAGTTTACCTACTTGGCTTAGTCCAAAAGGATTCTTTGCCTTCCAGTAAATTCCCATCATTCCTTCTGTTGGGTGTGGTCCTCACTGGGCAACTGCCATTTGGATAACAAAGATTTTTGTTTTGTAGATGTCTGGGCATGGGGATGGTCAAAATGCATCAGCCCATTTTCAAAAGTGAGTTAGGCTTTTAAGTGCCCTGATAATTTTATCTTTTATTTACAAAAACTCATTTTAGGGCTGCTCTAAAATATTGCTGTAAGCTATGTCAACTTTAGTTACGTAACTGGCATAACTTATCGCAGTGTAGACACCACTGTAAGTCTATCTATGTCGACAGGAGACACTCTCCCATCGACTTAGCATGTCTTCACCAGACCCATTAGATCGACACCGCTGCATTGATTTCAGGTAGCGTAGACATGGCCTTAGTTTAGGTACCAGTGGGTGATTAGGTATTGAACTTACCTGATATCCAGAAACCAGGCTTAGTTCATTTACATCCTGGACCAAAGAAGCTAGCAATAGGACCAGCAGGAGGGCAGAATAGACCTTCATACGGGTATGGAGTCTTTCCTGGAGGGAGAGTAGTATGCAGGATTGACTCCTAAGGTATTGGGGAGACATGGCTGTGCCTTAGGATGGGTCCTGTAGGGTTAAGAAGGAAGAAAACAAGCCAGTTGGAACCAAGAGGTCCCTAGGTCACACTTCCTTAAGACATAGGGACAAGGTGTCCAATTAGAAGTTTGAGTTTATCATTCTCAGGCCAAATTAAGTTGGTCTAAATAAAGTTATGGACAAGAGCTTTCTACATTATATTAGTAAGTTTTTAATATATGGAGCAGAAAAGGGGGTATTTAAACTGCAGAGATTAATAGCCTCATTTTAGAGAGAAATTCTCTCCTACAGCCTTTTCAGCCCTAAAAATGTCCAATAAAAAAAAATACCTGAATCAGCTTCTTAATACATTAATAATATCGGTTGCAGCCAGAAAATAGGGAATATTACTTTTAGGGAAAAAGACAGACTTAAACCTTTGAAGTATATTTAACCAGGCAATTTAGTACCATGCGGTAAAATATTTTCTGATTCCTGCTTCATCCCTTAAACAAAAACTCAACTCCCCCTCACCCACACCAACAACTGCATTTAAGCTGATAGGGTGGGGTGACATATCATGCAATATAGTTCTCTGAGCCCTGCCACCAGGAATTGCATATACCTTGTGATATCAATAAATGTGAGTGTATATCAATAAATGTGAGGAGATCCCTTTGTCTTAGAAATATATTGCAGATAGTTTCTACTCATTTGAAATGTGTTCCACTTGCAAATATTTTATTGTACGGTATGTTGACTCTAAACATATTACGTTGTCAACAAAATACGTTGTCTACAAAGATCCTGTCTAGTTCTTTGGGTTTTTTTAAGTTGCTGTTGCTATGCCAGAAGTACAGCTGGTGCTTTACAGGAAATACAAAGAGAAGGAGCTTGATCCTCTTCTGTGCTGACCTCAGTCTGTGCAGCTGGTTGGGAGGCCGCTTTCAACCTTCCCTGATCCAATGGTCAGCCAGTTTCTGTAACTTCTACCAGCTGTTCCACCAGTCCAGGACACTGAAGCACAGTGCCTTCCAGTCCTAGCTCACCCCAGCATTCCCTCTGCACCGCATGGGGAAGTTGGTGGTGC
Organism: Lepidochelys kempii; assembly: GCF_965140285.1. NCBI lineage: Eukaryota > Metazoa > Chordata > Testudines > Cheloniidae > Lepidochelys > Lepidochelys kempii. The sequence continues at coordinate 185,714,473 of NC_136380.1, forward strand.
AAGTTTCTGGCCCTGTGCGTCTGTGCTTTTCAACACCGGGGGATTCCTCTACATCAGAAGCTGAAAACTCCCTTCTAGGCTGTTAAAGTCTAAACAAAGAGTATAGTGCTCTATAATATCAGTCATCTAGATTATAAACAGAAGAGACAGCAGGGATGGTCACTGTTGGGAAACATGAAGATACAAACTCACATGGAATAGTGAGATTAATTCTATCTGTTGCTGTACATCCAAAGTTACTAGCAATGATAGGTACTCCCCCTATAAGGGTAAAACATTTAGATTAAACTTCTTAATGCATCAGTAAATTGCATGTCTGATGTACATAAATAGACGCGGAGTAAGATGCTCTGTGGGTTTCCTGTAGGTGCAGGTAGGGTAACCAGACAGCAAGTGTCAAAAATCAGGACAGGGGCTTGGGGTAAATGGTGCCTATATAAGAAAGACCCAAAAATCAAAACTGTCCCTATAAAATCAGGACATCTGGTCACCCTAGGTGCAAGCAACCTACTGAATGATATGCCATGACTCAAAACAGTCATTTGCTGCATCAAAGGACATTCATAAAGGCACTCAACCAGAAGTTGCCTTAGCTAGGACTGCATATGTGGTTTGGTTCACCTTGAGGCATACCATGTCCGTTATAGAAAAGAACAAGCTGAAACCTGTATTAGGAGCCCAATCCTACAACCCTGACTCACATGAGTCAAGTCTGCAAGCTCAGGCCCTTTATTTGCCAAGAAATGACACAGTAAACTTCTCTTGCAGATGTTGTGCCAAGTAACAGGGCTTACACATTTGTAAGCCATTAAAGACTATGCACTATGAATTGTATGTAGCAAGTTAAAAAAAGGAGTATTTATGGCACCTTAGAGACTAACAAATTTATTTGAGCATAAGCTTTCGTGAGCTACAGCTCACTTCTTCGGATGCATGTAGAAAATACTGTGGGGAGACTTTATATACACAGAGAACATGAAACAATGGGTGTTACCATACACACTGTAACAAGAGTGATCAGGTAAGGTGAGCTATTACGGGGGGGAAAAGGGGGAGGAGAGAACCTTTTGTAGTGATGATCAAGATGGGCCATTGGGATCTTGGGAGACAGGCCAGTCCTTGCTTACCGACTGGCCCCCAACCTGAAGCAAATATTCATCAGCAACCACACAACAGAACCACTAACTCAGGAACCTATCCTTGCAACAAAGCCCATTGCCAACTGTGTCCACATATCTATTCAGGGGACATCATCCTAGGGCCTAATCACATCAGCCACACTATCAGAGGCTCATTCACCTGCACATCTACCAATGTGATATGTGCCAGCAATGCCCCTCTGCCATGTACATTGGCCAAACTGGACGGTTTTTACGTGAAAGAATAAATGGGCACAAATCAGACATCAAGAATTATAATGTTCCAAAACCAGTCGGAGAACACTTCCATCTCTGAAACCTGTCAATCTCTTTGGTCACTCGATTACAGACCTAAAAGTAGCAATTCTTCAACAAAAAAAACTTCAAAAACAGACTCCAATGAGAGACTGCTGACTTGGAATTAATTTGCAAACTGGACACAATTAACTTAGGCTTGAATAAAGACTGGGAGTGGCTGTGTCTTTACACAAAGTAAAACTATTTCCCCATGTTTATTCCCCCCCCCACGCCCCCCGTTCCTCACACGTTCTTGTCAACTGCTGGAAATATGCCTGACTATCCTTGCAACAAAGGATATGCCTGACTAATCTAATCGCCTTTTATGATGAGATTACTGGTTCTGTGGATGAAGGGAAAGCAGTGGATGTATTGTTTCTTGACTTTAGCAAAGCTTTTGACACAGTCTCCCACAGTATTCTTGTCAGCAAGTTAAGGAAGTATGGGCTGGAAGTAAGGGTCCTGCACTTAGGATGGAAGAATCCAATGCACCGCTACAGACTAGGGACCGAATGGCTAGGCAGCAGTTCTGCGGAAAAGGACCTAGGGGTGACAGTGGACGAGAAGCTGGATATGAGTCAGCAGTGTGCCCTTGTTGCCAAGAAGGCCAATGGCATTTTGGGATGTATAAGTAGGGGCATAGCGAGCAGATCGAGGGACGTGATCGTTCCCCTCTATTCGACATTGGTGAGGCCTCATCTGGAGTACTGTGTCCAGTTTTGGGCCCCACACTACAAGAAGGATGTGGATAAATTGGAGAGAGTCCAGCGAAGGGCAACAAAAATGATTAGGGGTCTAGAACACATGACTTATGAGGAGAGGCTGAGGGAGCTGGGATTGTTTAGCCTGCAGAAGAGAAGAATGAGGGGGGATTTGATAGCTGCTTTCAACTACCTGAAAGGGGGTTCCAAAGAGGATGGCTCTAGACTGTTCTCAATGGTAGCAGATGACAGAACGAGGAGTAATGGTCTCAAGTTGCAGTGGGGGAGGTTTAGATTGGATATTAGGAAAAACTTTTTCACTAAGAGGGTGGTGAAACACTGGAATGCGTTACCTAGGGAGGTGGTAGAATCTCCTTCCTTAGAGGTTTTTAAGGTCAGGCTTGACAAAGCCCTGGCTGGAATGATTTAACTGGGAATTGGTCCTGCTTCGAGCAGGGGTTGGACTAGATGACCTTCAGGGGTCCCTTCCAACCCTGATATTCTATGAAATAGCCCACCTTGATTATCACTACAAAAGGTTTTATCATCTCCCCCCACCCCACTTGCTGGTAATAGCTCACCTTACCTGATCACTCTCCTTACAGTGTGTATGGTAACACCCATTGTTTCATGTTCTCTGTGTATATAAATCTCCCCACTGTATTTTCTACTGCATGCATCCAATGAAGTGAGCTGTAGCTCACGAAAGCTTATGCTCAAATAAATGTGTTAGTCTCTAAGGTGCCACAAGTCCTCCTTTTCTTTTTGCAGATTCAGAGTAGCAGCCGTGTTAGTCTGTAATATGTAGCAAGTTGTTTAGTATAAAGGATGCAGTAGAGGATAAATATTTCCTGGAGTAAAATACATTAATACTTGCAAGGCATAACAGAGTTAAACATAGAGGTATGGCTCTCCCAGCAACATATCCCTGTGGTGTATGTGTTTGTTTGGTATTGCTGGACATGCTGTTTACTGCAATACTTTAATATACCTGCAGACAGGAAGCCAAGATGAAATCATGGGGAAAAACTTGCAGTCAACAAGGTTTCTCCCAGGATTGTTAGTGGTTATAGCAGGAAAGTAAAATAATTCCATAACTCTGGATAAACCTTCACCTTGGAGGTTAACCTTAATCTATAACACTGGGGGTGGAGCTCAACCTTCTCAAAGGCATCCTGAACCCGTGTCCCACTAACACCATGTTAAGTTTTCTGCATCAAATGTAAACATGGGTGGGGTGTGTTTTTTGAGGGGGCTAGAGGGGGGAAGGGGAACTCCTGTACAAAATTGAGAAATCTTGCCCAGTTCTTGTTTTTTCTGGCTCCCCAATAGACAGATTTGGTATGTCACATCTGTTAATACACCCCATTATATGCATCTTTTCTTGATTACATTGTACTGTATATGCATTTTCCATATGCATCCTACATATTGCCAGTATGGTAAAATGCATGTACTCGCATAGTAAAACACCGTACCTACTGTCATAGTACACTACAAGTCATTGCAGTGCAAAATAATAATAACGGCCTTTCCTAGAACTGGATGCTTCCTCAGGCAGCAGTATTAGTATCCACAGTAACAACGGATTCAAATGTGAATGTTCTTAGTGAATTGCAGCTTCTCCACCCCCCTCCCCACACACATAGGGTTGAGAGAGGCTCTGGTCTAAGTGCCAGAAACTGAATATCAATTGAATTAGCAAATTCATGTTTTAATAGCGGTTTTGTAAAATACTCTTAATTGCATTAACGTTTATTGTGGCAGGGAAAATACGAAGCTAACTGGCAGGGATTCTTGAGCTGATTCTGAGGAAGAACATAATGCAATACCCTGTAGCAGATGCTGTAAGTCTTTCAAATATCTGCTATTGTCTTATACCCTTGCCCTTTAAAAATGGAACACAGTTCCTTATATGTGAAAAATCTCTCCATGGATACTGTAACCTTAGTCCCCCTCTCAAAGCATGGAGTTCAAGGCCACTTTTGTCAAGCTTGCAAGAAGCTTGGATTTTGAAAATAGTTTTGTATAAGTACATAGAGTGTGTTGCTTTACTGTCTCCGTAATCACTTTTACCATGTGAACCCTCTTCAATACAGCATGAACACAGATGGTTTGTTTTGACTCATCCACAGATGAAGAGGCTCCTATAAAATGCTCTGTATATTGTGTAAGGACCTATGTCATAAATAGGGCCTTGCATGCAGCCTCTGCACTGTGATAAATTTTCATGCAGAGACCTGGAAGTTGAAGTTGACTACTCACACAAGTGTGATCCCATCGCAGTAACAACAAAGTCTGCACTTAGCCCTATGTTCAGTAATATTAAAGCATCTAGAAACACCAACTGAGATTAGCTTCATTGTGGTAGGTAGCGTACACTTTTCAGTGCAAGGACTATATAGATAGGAAAGGGTGGGAGAATGAAAATAGTGTCAGAGGAGGTCAGGAATTTTTCCTTCCTGGAGAATGCAGAATCATAGAATATCAGGGTTGGAAGGGACCTCAGGAGGTCATCTAGTCCAATCCCATGCTCAAAGCAGGACCAATCCCCAACTCACTCATCCCAAGTAGGGCTTTGTCAAGCCGGGCCTTAAAAACCTCTAACATCAAAACTATGTTTCATGAAAGCCTCTCTATTTCAATGAAATTATCAGGAAGGTGTCTCAGTTCCAGGATGGAATTCCTGCTGCAAGTGAGAGGAGACATCCAACCCAGAATCACCAATAGCCTAGGGCACTCACCTGGGATCTGGCTCTTCCACATCCCAAGTCCCTGCACTGCCTGATTAAGAGCAGGGACTTTGAACCTGGCTCTCCCAGCTCAGTGCCCTAACCACTAGACTATTGACTATTCTGAGGCAGGTATCTTGGTGCATGATTCATGGTTTTTCCACAAAATTTTTTTAAAGGGCTTTGTTCTGATCTGATGTGGAATAAAAACAAGTTTTGAAACCTCTCTTTTACAAAATGGAATTCTTGTTTCCCAGCCATGCCTACCCATCACCATTGTGCTTTAGTTTCCCTGAGAGATTGTGACTTTCCCAAATTCACACAAGAAGCCTGTGGCAGAGTGAGAAGTTGATTGATTTGAATTTAGCATATTAATACCCAAGGCTAACACATCCTGGAAGTGTCTATTATACAGTGTGCTAGCTGTTCAGTGCTGTCCAGTGCCCAGCTGGGCCTGTATAAATTCCAGTGACTTAAACAGTATGGGGGAAATTGCTATTAACCTTGCTGTTGAAACTGACCCCATCCCATTCTGTGGCAAAATCTATGCGCTATATGCAACATATGCAAAAGCTGTAACGCAAGAGGCCCACAGGCCTGTATCCTCTAAGACTTGGCTTAAGCGAAAGCATTTACGTATGCTAGGCTGTGGCACTTGACCCAGATAATGAACGAGGCCAATCTCTAACTAGAAAAGAACCAAAAGGGCCTCCAGAAGAGTCCCTAGCAGTCCATTATATGCACCCTCAACCCTGAAAAAGTCTCTAGTCAAAACACTGCCACAGGAAGCCGCAGATCTTGATAAGATCTTGATAATCATAGATCGTAGAATATCAGGGTTGGAAGGGACCTCAGGAGGTCATCTAGTCCAACCCCCTGCTCAAAGCAGGACAATCCCCAACTAAATCATCCCAGCCAGGGCTTTGTCAAGCCTGACCTTAAAAATATCTAAAGAAGGAGATTCCACCAACTCCCTAGGTAACGCATTCCAGTGTTTCACCACCCTCCTAGTGAAAAAGTTTTTCCTAATATCCAACCTAAACCTCCCCCACTGCAACTTGAGACCATTACTCCTTGTTCTGTCATCAGCTACCACTGAGAACAGTCTAGATCCATCCACTTCGGAACCCCCTTTCAGGTAGTTGAAAGCAGCTATCAAATCCCCCCTCATTCTTCTCTTCCGCAGACTAAGCAATCCCAGTTCCCTCAGCCTCTCCTCATAACTCATGTGTTCCAGTTCCCTAATCATTTTTGTTGCCCTCCGCTGGACTCTCTCCAAATTATCCACATCCTTCTTGTAGTGTAGGGCCCAAAACTGGACACAGTACTCCAGATGAGGCCTCACCAATGTCGAATAGAGGGGAACGATCACGTCCCTCGATCTGCTGGCAATGCCCCTACCTATACATCCCAAAATGCCATTGGCCTTCTTGGCAACAAGGGCACACTGTTGACTCATATCCAGCTTCTCGTCCACTGTAACCCCTAGGTCCTTTTCTGCAGAACTGCTGCCGAGCCATTCGGTCCCTAGTCTGTAGCAGTGCGTGGGATTCTTCCGTCCTAAGTGCAGGACTCTGCACTTGTCCTTGTTGAACCTCATCAGATTTCTTTTGGCCCAATCCTCTAATTTGTCTAGGACCCTCTATATCCTATCCCTACCCTCCAGCGTATCTACCTCTCCTCCCAGTTTAGTGTCATCTGCAAACTTGCTGAGGGTGCAATCCACACCATCCTCCAGATCATTTATGAAGATATTGAACAAAACTGGCCCGAGGACCAACCCTTTGGGCACTCCACTTGATATCGGCTGCCAACTAGACATGGAGCCATTGATCACTACCCATTGAGCCCAACAATCTAGCCAGCTTTCTGTCCACCTTATAGTCCATTCATCCAGCCCATACTTCTTTAACTTGCTGGCAAGAATACTGTGGGAGACCATGTCAAAAGCTTTGCTAAAGTCAAGGAACAACACGTCCACCGCTTTCCCCTCATCCACAGAGCCAGTTATCCCATCATAGAAGGCAATTAGATTAGTCAGGCATGACTTGCCCTTGGTAAATCCATGCTGACTGTTCTTGATCACTTTCCTCTAAGTGCTTCAGAATTGATTCCTTGAGGACCTGCTCCATGATTTTTCCAGGGACTGAGGTGAGGCTGACTGGCCTGTAGTTCCCAGGATCCTTCTTCTTCCCTTTTTTAAAGATGGGCAGTACATTAGCCTTTTTCCAGTCATCCGGGACTTCCCCGGATCGCCATGAGTTTTCAAAGATAATGGCCAATGGCTCTGCAATCACATCCGCCAACTCCTTTAGCACTCTTGGATCCAGCGCATCTGGCCCCATAGACTTGTGCCCGTCCAGCTTTTCTAAATAGTCCCAAACCACTTCTTTCTCCACAGAGGGCTGGTCACCTCCTCCCCATGCTGTGCTGCTCAGTGCAGCAGTCTGGGAGCTGACCTTGTTCATGATACAGTGCGTCAGTTATGAAACTGCCCTTCTGTTAATTCCTTATAAGGCTTTATTTATAATGCTTGAGTGGTAAGGAAATGTATCATTTGGCTTGAATTTGGACCTATATAAGTCTGGTATTATAGGGGCAGGGCAGAGAGACACCAGGGTGGCACCTGCATGTGACCATCTGTCTCCTTCTCCCTGCATGCTTTTATTCAAAAAAGGGCTTCAGACTGTTTGAACCAAATAGATGGTGTGACTCGTTTTCATTTTCCACAACAACAGGTTCACCAGCCTAGTACGCTAGGAAATCCAAGAAACCTTGCCTGCAGAGCTTGGTATTTTCAAAAGATCCAACCCCACGTGGCATGAGCAGGTGGATGGATCTCTAACCTATAGCTGGAAGTCACCAGCTGGAAGGCAAATCTAGTTCTTACTGCCAGGACGCATTGTCTCAGATGCTGCTAGATTAGTTGGCACACCCTAGTTGTGCAACAGCAACATCTGGACTGGTATTCATAGTGCTCTAATGGAAGTGCAGTTCAACCATAGCAGAGCTTATAAATCACCAAGTACAAACAATGGGTAAATTGCCAGGAGGACAACAGGAAAAGGACAGACCTTAGCTTAGCTGAGAAGATGCCTCTCTAAACAGAAGAGAAGACTCCCAAGAAGGTGTATATATGCACCACGAGTGTAGTAGGAGGGCTGTTGTAGTGTTGTAGAAACTAGCAGGTATTAAACTATCCACATACGCCTGTGCAAGACGGGACCAGTAGAAAAGCATATACAGTGCTGTTTTGGTAAGGAGACATATGGTCGTTATTCTCCCATAAAGCTCCTGCAGTATGTTCTCAGTGCAAATCTAGCCGGAGGAATGCACAGCCTGTCATCTAAAAAAACCCAGACTCCATTTCTGTGAATCTACCTATGCCACTTTTCTTAATGATAGAGCTCGCTCATGCTCCACTGGCTCCTACATAAAGCCTGCCCTACCTTTCCAAACCAGTTACTCAAGTTTCATTACTTACAAATTGCTTTTTGCGAGCTGGTAATTTAGTAATAATATCAGGCAGTCTGAAATGCATAAGATAATTGACTATGTTGGATAGTTAAAGCTTTCTAAGGTAAGACTAGCTGCTGGAATCTTCTCACCAAGAAATATATTGAGAAAACTGTTCTTAAAAGCAATTAAATGAGTTTTGTTCAACTAAAATAACTACACTTTATTTCACTAGTAAGTCCCTAAAAGATTACTATCCCCATAATATTTCTCCTGCTAATTACCATTGCTTCAGAAGGTATTAACATAATACTGATGTGATGGTGAAGGAAAAATGTTTCTGTTCATTTAAAATAAATTGGGAGTTTATATATTTTTAAAGGGAGAGATGAATCATTGTGTTTAAAGTATGAACTATACATACATATGCCAATTTTCTGTTCATAATTTAGGTACTTTTGAAAACTGTACCTAGCCTAAAGTAGGTTTTAAAATGTATTTTCTTAGTATTTAAGTGCAATATATTTTCCTTGCTAAATTTTCTCCTGCACAACTTCTAATAGTGTGTAAACCAATCCTTGTTTACTTTTATGTGAGGGTATGGTTTATGACTGAGCTCAGAAAACCTATGGGGCTTTCCATGGGACATTGGGCATATCTGCACCTGAGCTGGAAGGTGTCATTTCCAGTTTGCAAAGACATTCCCTCTCTCTCTGATCAAGTTAAAAATAGAAGCGTATCTGCAGCGGTAGAAGAGGTAGCCGCTCAAGTAAGGACCGCTGGTCTTGGTTGGGATTGTGCTCAGGGCAGTTAGCTGCTCCTGCCACCACAGCTACACTCAATCAGACCTTCTAGCTCCAGTGTAGACAGACAGACAGACAGATTCCTACGTCGCTTTTGTAACTGGGACTTAGGCACCTTCTAAAATGTTGCCGGTTGCCTTTCCTGAAGACCCTTATGGGCACACTTTCTGAATTGTGTTTCCTTTTCCACAGGTGTCTTCCTTGGTTAAACGTCACCTTTAAAAGGAAACATGGATCCCATAAACTCAACTGAACAAAATTACACATCAGAAGAACTGTTTAAAACAGTGACATCAAAGATTCTTGTTTCATTTACTCTTTCTGTGCTGGCACTAATGACAACGGCCATCAACTCTCTGGTGATGACTGCAATAATTGTGACAAAGAAGCTCCATCACCCTGCCAACTATTTAATCTGCTCCCTTGCAGTCACTGATTTTCTAGTTGCAGTCCTAGTGATGCCCTTCAGCATTGTGTATATTGTGAAGGAGACCTGGATCATGGGACAAATAATGTGTGACGTTTGGCTGAGCGTTGACATTATGTGCTGTACCTGTTCTATCTTGCATCTCTCTGCTATTGCTTTGGATCGGTACCGAGCAATCACAGATGCTGTGGAGTATGCCAGGAAAAGAACACCAAAACATGCAGGCATCATGATTGCAGTGGTATGGATCATATCCATTTTTATCTCTATGCCTCCTTTGTTCTGGAGGCACCAGACAACCAGCAAAGATGACGAATGCATCATCAAACACGACCACATAGCTTTCACTATTTACTGCACATTTGGAGCCTTTTACATCCCACTGGCATTGATTCTGATCCTTTATTATAAAATCTACAAAGCAGCAAAGACATTTCACAGAAGGAGCGTAAGCCGCATTGTAAGAGAGGAGGTAAATGGACAAGTCCTCTTGGAACCGAGTGAGAGAAGCACCAAATTGGCTTTGACGCACTACACAACAGATAAAACATCTGATCCCTCGACAGACTTGGATAAAATCCATACCACATTGCGAAGCCCTAAGTCAGAGGCCAAACAAGAGAAAACCTGGAAAAAACAAAGAATCTCCAGCACGAGAGAAAGAAAGGCAGCAACTACCCTGGGCTTGATTTTGGGCGCATTTGTGATCTGCTGGCTCCCCTTTTTTGTAAAGGAAGTTGTTGTTAACACCTGTGAAAGATGTCACATTTCAGAAGAAATGTCCAATTTCCTGACATGGCTGGGATACATCAATTCTCTTATTAACCCGCTAATCTATACAATCTTTAATGAAGACTTCAAGAAAGCATTTCAGAAGCTTGTGCAATGCAAGCAATGACAGAGTATTTGGTCTTCTAACACTGAACCTGAAAAGAGATTTTTTTTAAAATATATATAAATTGATAAGACTTCTAAAGAGAGACATTTGTTGTGTTTAGGAAAGACATACACATACATGGCAAGGTGCGACTGATACAAAGGTAAGCTGTAAAGAGACAGATTCTCTGGGGTCAATGTTGTGCTAGAAAAGGAGAGGTTCCGTATGGCCCCAATCCTGTATAGAGACTTATGCAGCTGCTTAGCTTTAAGACACAAGTAGTCTTAGTCAACCACTTATATGCTTAAAATTAAGCTCATTCATAAGTCTTTGCGGGATCGGAGCCTAAAACATCACTCACTGATCATACTACAAGGCTAAATGCTGCTAAAGTTTTGCTTAGGCAAAACTTACCGCCATCAATGGGTGTTTCGATCGAGTAAAACACAGCCAGGATTTGGTCCATAAAGCATTTGTGAAAAGGGAGAATACCTGTTTTCATTAAGGGCTCGATCATACCGTTTAGGCACAGGCCTGCAGTGGGGGCAGTGTGGAGCCACCCTATCCCACGCTAGGTAGGGGGCACTCTTAGGATATGCAGCATCCTACCAGAGCCTGCTGGGGTGCAGCTATTGCCCTGTCTCCTCACACCTCCCTTTGAGATGAAGTGTACCTCTGGGCATGCACTGAGGGACCACTACCCCCTTGCAGCACAGAAGGCTCTCCAGCTGTTCGCAAGCCTCGGCAAAGTAGTCCAGTGAGAACAAGCATTATGTGTTCTCCATGGTCTCTCACGCCCACACAGAGGATGGTCGCAATCTTGACCTAGGTAAGATGAACCAACAGCCGGAGCACCCAGGATGAGGGGAGTACAGTTCATTGTTTAAATGGTGACAAGTAGCAGCAACTGAAGAGTCTCTGAAGTGTCAGATTGCAGCTGGCCAAGGTTTGGGAGTGCAAGTGGTGAGGAAGGTGTAAAATGCCTCCCTGCTTGTGCCTCCTTCCCCAGTGACCTCAGATGACAGGCACAAGCACAGTCCTTGTACTCCCGATGCCCAGGGCTGCTCCCTGCTAATACCCCTTAGTGCCCCAGCCATCTCAAAGGTGGGGTTGGGGTACAGCCCTAGCCCAGGGGGGCTGGAACAATTTTTATAGCGAGGATGCAAGAGCCACTGAACCAAAATATACATACATGACATGGATTCCATCATATACATATCTTCCCTGTATATGATGGAATCCACATCAAGCTCAGGGGTGCAGCAGCACCCCTCACTCCAGCACCTATGGGTATGCAGGGAAACTACCACCCCTGAAAGACTGTTGGTTGCACCCCCAATGCAGGTCTATGGCTCAAAGCCACAACAGAGCCCCTTGTTAGACTGCTATAAAAACTTCAGACCAGTGGTTCACACCCTTTCAGGACTAAATATACCAGTTTGCCAGGCTAAGCCATTGGCTTTATTAGCCTGTGTACACTGCCTACAACATCCAACTGTGTCTTCTAACAGCCACTGGAACTTGGGCTACTCCTAATGTCAAAGCCAAGAGTGCAAGCAGCAGCAGTGAGGTTCCTAGCTAACACAGGGTGCGGTAATTTAGGGCATCTGTTACAAAAGCCTGAAGTACAGTACTTGGTACCTATACCCTTGGTTTGAAGAACTGTTGCTTCTATAAAGCGTTGCTCATCTTTAATTTTAAGAGACATATTGCACTCAAAGTATTAGACAAAAAAATCCTGTGTGTAACCAAAGGAAAGCAGTGTTGTTTTTCGTGTATGCTGAACTCTAGAATTAACAGCCTTTTGTATTCTGTCAGCTAGTTACCAGCTGAGACAGCAACAACATAAAAAAAAAAAAAAAAGAGGCATTTCTTGCAAAACAACTATTGGATTCAAAGCTTGTTGTGTTTAGCTTATGTTTCTGCCACTTTGAATTTATTGCCGGGGTTCCTGCCTCCACACCAAGATTTGATTGAGGTTACTCAGGTGTGTCAGATTAGCAACTGCAAATTTGCCTCACTATTGATTCCAGACATATATCCACCAGCTTGTCTAGGAATCCAATTCAAAGCTTAGCTATACCATCTACGTAGCTGAGTTAGATTTTAAAAACACTAGGATATGACAGAATGGATCGTGGCTGCATATAAATACTTTTCATGCTCCAGGTAACCCAAAGCATCGCAGTGAGTGTACACTGACTCAGCAGCCACTCTGTCCTTAGCAACAGTCTGTAATGTCCAAATCCATTGTGCTGCAAGTGAACATAACTTAGAATCATAGAATATCAGAGTTGGAAGGGACCTCAGGAGGTCATCTAGTCCAACCCCCTGCTCAGAGCAGGACCAATCCCCGATTTTTGCCCCAGATCCCAAATGGTCCCCTCAAGGATTGAACTTACAACCCTGGGTTTAGCAGGCCAATGCTCAAACCACTGAGCTATCCCTCCCCCCCGATAGCTTGTCCCCTACTCTCTGCAAACAGTGCCATGGAATCCAACTTTCAAAAAGATACACCACCAAAGGCATCTCCCTGTAACATTTCAATGGAAGGATTTCACCTCCAACAGTGCAGTGCTTCCCGACTACCACCATCTCCAGCTTGGATAGCCTGGGGTGGGTCTTGAACCCAGGAGCTGCTAACCCAGAAGTCAGAGTGCTACTACCTGAGCAGTGCGTGGTGGATCCCATCTGTTTTCAGAGCTGGTGCTGAGGGCCAGAGTATACTACTTTCACTTATAAGCAACTTGGTGACACATTGTGAAAGCGGATGACAGACAAAAATAGGCATTGCTGTTGAGGAGAAAGGTCCTGAAGCTATCAGATCTAGATACAATGGCTCAGGCTCAAAGAATGGCACAATATACAGATAAAGAGAGAGTTGTCATTTTTGCATCTTGCTAGTAGTATACACTAACTCCAATTAAGTTGCTAAACAAGATGCAGAGGTGGTTTCCTTGTATTGTTTTCCCAGCGCTGCATCTGCTTATCATTGAACACACCAGTAGTGAAAGATATGACGCCAACAAATCTATGGTAATTAGTGGGTAATTTTCCTATTTAAAAACAAAAAAAACCCACCCCACTTGCAGATCATGGCGTACCATTTCTTTAGTGGCTAGCTGCTTCCCATCACCTCCAGTTCTCTAACAGCATCCAGGATCTCCCTCCTCATACACACACACGATTTGTTTCACCTCTGGTGTTTCTCCAGCATGCTGTACGTGTGTGTAAGAGTTTTTCTTCTTGGACTGAAGTAGTTCTGTATCACGTGATTCAGTACCTCTGCTGTATACAGCCTTGTGCTTTCACTCACACGCAAAAGTACATCAACAGCAATAGGCATACCCTGGCCTGACGTTTTGCTAGCAGAATGGGCTACCTTGGTTTTACATTTCATTTGTTTTTAAATGCATGATTTTAGGCATCCAACTAAAATTTGACTGCACTTAAGTCTCACTGAAATTTTACCCTGTAACCTGCCCCTATGAAAAGGTTCTTAGTAAATGGGAAAAAGTGTGCGTATATGGATATATATAAAATCAAAATAGGAAGCTTTTTATAGCCCCCTCCCCTCATTCTCTGTCTGGAGTAATTGATAGCAGTAGTAGGTTATCATCCTCTTTGTGGACCAGCACTTGAGGGGGATAGACACAGGGGATTTCACAGCTCTTTGTTGGCAGTAGAGAAAGGGTGAGACTCAGGAACTTTGGGTTCCATTCCAGGTCCTGGTGGTGAGTGGTCTCTCATAGGTACAGACTTCTCCCCATTCCATCAAGTGTGACCCCTTCTGCTAGGAGCAGGTCACAGTTGGATCAGCTCCACCCCCTCCAAACTGTCCCTGTCTTGTCTCTTCCACACCTCTGGTTCCTTGTCCTAGTCTCCTTGCCCAGCCAGTCCCAGTTCCTCCCTTCCTTCTCCCCTTCCCTGGCTTCCAGTCCGTGTCTCCCTTCAGCATCTAATCTGTCTCCCACCACCTCCCGGCTTTTTGTCCTGGCAGTCCCAGTTCTCCCCCCACAGTCCAGTGCCTTGTCACATCTTTCTTCCCTCCCACACGACTTCCTAGGCCCAGTCTCCTTGTCCAAACAGTCCCAGTCTTTCCCCCACCTCCTCCTCAGATCTCAGTGTTTCTACCCATGACCCAGCCAACTGCCTCACAGTTCCTTTCTCTCCTCCTGTCCACCCCATTTCCCTCACCAGGTCTTAGTGTCCTTGCCCAATTAGTCCCAACGCTCCCCCTCCCCAAACTCTCAGTCAGTTTGTCTCCCCTTCTGCAGTCCCAATCTCCTTTTCCTCTCCCTAGTCTGCTGTTTGTCCCCTCTGCTTTCAAATCGGGCATCTTTCTCGTCCCCCACCACTGCCTGGGCACAGACTGGGGGAAGAGAGTGTCACAGGCTCCCTGCTCTTGAAAGCAGCTGCCCAGCCTGACCCCAACCTGGAGGATTAATTAGAGGGAAAATTCAGCTTTGATGCTGGAGACCCGAGCATGCTCAGTTCTGTGGGGATGGCACAGATGCCATCTGATCAGCAATGGGAGCCATGAGAGGCTGGAGCATGCTCAATGTGCATGGAATCTTTAATGTTAATAGACAAAAATCTCTGAAGTCTGAACATGTGAACTGTGATTTTTCAAAGGCTTAGAACTAGGCTGGGATGGATTAGATTTAATTGGTAAACATCCATTTCACTGTGTATACACCAAACAAACAATATTTTCATTGATGATCATTGAAATTTACAGATAAAATACCACTCTCTCTTTCTTTGCCTGAGAACACAGTTTTACTTTTTATATGTTGACATATGATGTTGGCAATTTGTGTTTTAACAGTTAAAGCTTCAGCTTTTTGATTCTCAACATCTACTGTCAATTGTGGAAAATGGGAGGGGGTCAGATCACAATGGTGAACATTTACATCTATAAAAATCTTTTTTAAAAAAAAGATTGCTTAGAAATCAACTGATATAACCTATCCACACCATGAAAAAAATAAAAATTGAATTCGGCCAAGCCTTATGCCTTGGCTACATTTGGGTGGATTTTCACAGGGATAGCAAAAGGGACATCCTTGACACCAGCCACCTCCTTGCTATATTTCAAGTCCCTGCCCTAAAGCATGGCCACTAGAACTTTTCAAAGAAAAAAAATCTCAACAATTTAACATGTGCAAAACCAACATTTTTCCTAGCCTCATTCTCAGAAATACCCGAGCCCTTTTGGGTGAAGTTTTCCAGAAATGTTCAGCCTGAGACACCTACCTCACATGGAACATTTTAGCCCAAATGGTTAAGGTTTGATAAAGGTAAAAGCAATTAAAAACAGTGTCTTATATTAGGAACTGCCAGGCAACCTTAAGAGATCGTGCTACTAGTTCCTGCTATTCTGAAACAATTTGGAATACTGAACAGTTAGTCCCCAGTTTAAATTCATTTTTACTGTAAAAAATGAAGTAGTTGAAGAGGCCACACCTAGTATGTGAGAGCAGGTAGTCTCAGTTGGGTCACTTTTTCCTCTCCCCAGGTTGCTTTATTGTTCTTTTTCTCCCTGAATGTCTCCCTGACCCCCCTTAGAAGGGCATGAAGATTTGTGAGCATGTTTATTTTAGTGAGGAGGTCTCACTTGTATACCATTGTGAGCTGGGGCACAACTGCATCAAGAGACACCCCCATCCAATCGATCAGAGCGTGCTTTTGGACAATCAGGATCTGCAGCCATCCTCTAAACTCTTAATGCCATTAGTTGCAGTATTAATAGTGCCATCTTTGTAACAATGAGAGGAAAATCACTCAACAGGCAACTCCAAACTCAACATATTATACCTGTCAGAATACACTTGGTCTTTGCTGTCCATGTGACTATGACAGTATAAAACCCTGGTTGTGGCAGTGTGAGGGAAGATTCCTTTTTTCCCCTATACAGGGTATGTGAAAAGGACCGTTAGAAACCTTGTAAAGATTAAGGCAAACATTTAATGCTACATTGCTACGGGTCAGATCCTGAAACAGCCAAGAGGTTTTGCCCAAAGCAGCAAACCCATTGAATTCTAGGGACCAGGATTGTGTAGGGCGTCCCACTCTTTTGGCCCTGTGCCACTTCCTCTAGCTGCGAGAGAGTGCAGAGGCAGTTTTTTCTGGGTAGCCATAAGTAAAGACAATGAATCACACCTCCCCCATCCCCCGCACGCAAAATTATACATGAATACACGCATACCTAATCCTGGATCCCTGCTGACACAGATATGTTACAAAGATGCCTGCCCACCGGTATCCCCAGATTCAGTCCACATCAGACTTGCCATTATGGCCACACATTTGAGAAGCAGAGGGGTAAGTTAGGAGTTAGCACATGGCGCAGAGGGTAGATGTACAGGTTTGGTCTTGGAGTGTTTCTTCATGCACCGGCTGTGGGTATGCAAAACCCCACAATGCACCACATGGGACAGGGTGGGATTGGTCTCTGAATAAAGGGGCATAGTTAGATCCAAGTTCTAAGCCTTCCACTGTTGCCAACCACAGGGTGCACTTAGGTCACATTTTCATGCTTTTTTGTGCAATCATGAGGGTTATAAACATTTTATTTTCATGCTTTTTTGTGCAATCATGAGGGTTATAAACATTTTTGGAAGTGAAATTTGATTCTCTTGTGTAGCTACCTGGCTCAGGGGCTTTATGACATATTAGGAGATTTTCAAGACTTGGGAAACTTGATGCAGCACAGGTTTGCCAAGAGGCACCAGGTTACAGATTTTGATCATATAAAATGGTGCAGAAGGAAGTCAGTAACGTCAGTGTGAATAATGCGGCACTAAACAGAAACTCATCTGTGTCAAAATGATCTGGTGCCAAACCTTGTAGCTGAGCAAGTCAATAATGTTAGCGGAGCAAAGTAACAACACTAGTACAATCTTATTGAATCTGGAGTCTAAAAAATCAGAGGCTTCTCCTCTCTCTTACGTTCCAATCAATTTTTGTTTCAACTATAAACCTTCGAGCCCCTGAAGACATTTCTAACAGAAACATTTTTGGATAAAAGAACAGTTGGCTTGGTTAGTTAAATAGCTGACATACTAACTGCATATTAAAATTCTCGAGACAGAATAATGCCAAAAAAAGTATTTAAGTGGTGAATCACATCAGTTATTTGAGTGATGATATTTTTAATACAATAATAGTTCAAATCACTTGAATCCATGTTTTAGGGAAGGTATAATTTTAGCTCCAGTTCTGAAGATATAAGAAGTTGCTACATAAAAAATGAACAGTATTAGCAAATATGTTCTCATCTCCACTTATAGCCCAAGATGGCTTCTAGGTCCATAGTAACGTGTCACCATCCCAAAATTAAACATTGCTTTCTTCTTTCTAAATATCCATTGCATTGAAACTCAAGTTAATCTTTATCCTTTAGCTTTTTAAAAACAGCAGTTACTCCTTTTTATAGCACTAGTGAAACAATTAAGGTGTAATCAGAAGAACTAATAATCTTCATGCTTTAGGATATAACCAGTGGTAGACAATTTTTGCAATATCTAGAGCTTCATTGGCAACACCCCAGCATTTGAAGGCTGCACCTAATTAGTGGTGCCTGCTAGCGGTCACTCTACTTACAATTAGTTTCCATTATATTACAGAACTCCAAGGAATAGTCCTCAACTATTTGAGCTAAAAGATCAGCCATAGGAGGTCTCGAGTTCTTTCTGTGCTGCAAACAGCTGATGGAAGAGGACATGTTCTCCCACTCGCATACACAAGCACACAGATCCTGAATCAGTGGGAACAAAGGGGGGGTCTCTAGCCACCCACAACAAAAACTGCCACAAATTACAACCTATTTTCTTCAAATGAAAACAGTATGCAATTTAAGGGGGCACAATGCTGAAGAATCTGAAATGGTAGTAAAGCAGCCAGCCAGTTCTAAACATGGGGAAAGACAAATAAGCATGAAGTACAAAATTCAAATTAGGCTATTTTTTTAAATAACCTGTATCTCAAGAATAGTTGGATGGATTTTTCTTCCACATTTGCCTTCAGGTTAAATCTGATCATTTCCAATGTCCCCAATCAATTCTCCAGGCGGGCAACCTATTGCAGCTAAAGCTGAACTTTACATTAGAAGATTGTTGCAACCTCAACTATTGAGTCTTATCTCCCCATAATTTCACTTTATGATGTCAATGCACTGAAGAAATATTAAGTAACTAACCCTCACTGCCTCCCTTTGAGGTAGGTAGGTATTATCTCCATTTTACAGATGAGTGAAAAAGCACAGAAAAAAGAAAAGTTTAATGCCCAACATTTTCAAAAGCTTGGACAGCAGCAAATAGTCATTTGGGTGCCATTCAGGAGGCTGAAAGATGGTGACTGGTCCACACCCAAGCTAACTGAGCAGCCAATGGCTTGAGCACAGGCACCCAGTTAGGTGTCCCCGTGAACTCCTGAAAATGCTAAAGGTCTGCACCAGGTGCTCAAAAATTAATTGTACTAAGAGAATGGACTATGCCAGGAGGTGCAACAAAAGCTATTTAAATAGCAGCCCTGATGGGTTGCTTGCAATCTGTGCACCCTTAAACCATGATGGTGCACAGAGCAATGACCCACATACACACTGAAGAGAGAGAGAAAACGAACACAGGATTTAGTGAGGGTTTATAGAATTAATACAGGGAAGGAGGGAAAGTCAGGATTAGGGCAGGGGCTACATAAGGCCGGGAAGAGATAGAAAGGGCTGTGGCTGACATACCCAACTTTTGAGAGAGAGCAGGACAGCAATGTGGAGAGGCCGCAGTATCGCACCTAACCAAGTTCCATGTATACATCATGAGACACGGTGTATTTTTAAAAAAATAATAGATCTATTATACATTTAAAAAAAAATAAACCTCTTTCAAATGAAACCTGATTTCAATACAAAATGGGTTAAGGCCTATTCTACTTGTAATCTCTGAAGACATTTAAATTAAAAAAAAATATGCTGAACCCATGAGCCTGTATCAAAAACGTTGCCTGAAAAGTGTGCTTGTCGAAAGAAAGAAAGAATCAGGGGAAAGCATCTAAACTTTTGAAACAAAGCTCTATAAATAGGGCACAATAGGTCTTTCATGAAGGGCTTGATCTGGTAGGGGACCCAGAGGCAGTGCTGCTGGTGCAAGAAATTGGCAAAGTCATCACAGGCATTGGGGGACAGCCTCTTACTCTAGGAGACATCAACAGGATCATCCACTTAGCCCAGTTGGGTGGTCTCAGTCTCCTATTTTATAGCGGCTCCCTACCTGAGCTCTGATTGGCTCAGTTCATAAATTACAATTTTTTTTACTTCAACCACCATGGGCACTTACTCTCCAGCTCATGTTAAAACACTGATTGCTCAGTAACTACCAGACATTGTGTCTGGGTGACTGGTCACTTCAAGTAAATGGCCTTGGTCTGTGTCCTTGCATGCTTGCAGAGAGACACAAATCCATTAATTTCTCAACTGCCCCCCCATCTCTAAACAATCAAATACTGCAGTGCAAAAGGCATGTAGGTATTACGGGCAGAAGCCTTGAATTGCTGGTAGTTGGTGTGCTTTTCTGGGGGCAGAGGAGTTCGTAACAAGGGAGCAGGAGCAGAGGGCGCAACCAGCAAGGAGCAAAACTGGTGCCAAAGCAGGACACCAGGGGAAGAAGAGACAACATTCTTCAGAGTGCAGCCTCTAGTGTTGATTTCAACACCTGGGAACTTGAAGGAAAAAACCTGCCATGGGGGCAGGTTGTAAAAAAGACCCCTATCGGGGAATATTTTCAAGAAATTCCTGTACCTCTGGGTAAAAAGGAACATGTGTCAAATGTAAGCAGTGCAAGAAAGAGCTGCAAGGCCTGGTTGTCAGAATAAAACAACATGAAAAATGCTCTTCAAGAGGCAATGACTTTGAAGATGTGGACAGGTCTGAACTATCTGGATCAACTGGTTAGTAAACTTATTTTTGCACCATTCTTATGGACGACCCACCATGTCTTACTATGCTGCTAAAAGATACATTTGTGTTTTGGGTGATTACTTACTTCTGAACTTCAAAATGTTTGTGTTCAAAATATAATTAGTAAGTTAATTAGTTGTGGGAGTATTTATCAATTACATTTTTACTGATACTGCTGGACTTCTGAAGTGATTTTTTTATTGCTCAATAGTGCAATCATCCTAGGTGAAGATTTCCTGTTTAATAGTAAAGTTTTATTAGGCACTTATGACTTTTAACATATAAAAAGTGTTTTTCCCCCAATATGTTTGGTATGGTGCTAGAGATAAGGGTTCAAACAGATTTAAATAATCCTTGCACTAGATTAATTATTTTCAGTATGAACTGGGTTTAGAATTAATTGTATTGCTTCAACAGCGGTATAAATAGCTGCAGTAAGAGGAATCTTTCATTTACAATCTCATGTTTTTAAAGCAGTGCACTGAGTAATACTAAGGGAGTGACCGTGACTTTTTTTTTTTTTTTACCATATTTTTTTTCCAGAGTCCAGGTTACACATAAGGGGCTACGAATGTCCATCGTCTGCAACTTCAGAGTCATCTGCCAACACCACAAGCAGCATGGCAACTACACATTTGTCAGACAGTAAATTACCTGTAATAAAAAACACCACACAGCCTTTCTTCATCATCCGGTAACACCCTAGATGACTTAATAATCAGGACCAGCAAATTCCAGCAAGACACCAGAGATGAAAAGATTGCTTGGTTCACTTTTGCAACACATCCTCCTTTTTGTCTTGTTTAGAACAAACGTTTCATTGACAAGTTTCGCTCATTACGACCAGTCAACACTCCACCCAACAGAGCAGACATCCCTGGAAGGTTCCTGGATACAATCTATAAGAAGTAAACTGAATAGTGTGTAATAAATATTGACAGGAAATTCATTAAATTGATGGGTGGAGCAATGTACACAATGATCCAGTAGTCTGTGCTTGTGTGACAAAGACGGAGTTGTCTATCTTACAGAAACAATTGATCCATCAGGAAACATGCATTTAGCAGAATATTTAAGCAGCAGTAAAATCGATAAACTGTGAACAAAAAATTCAAGTGTATACCTTTGTCATAGGCAATGCTGCAAATGTAGCAAAGATTAAACAAAATCTAGAAGATAATGAAGGAAACCTGAAACGTACAACATTATGGGTACAGTGCTCATTTGCTGCATCTTTTAGCCAAAGACTTACGTACAACTCCAAGAATAAGAGAAAACGTTGCTGAAATTGCAAAATATTCTCATCACCACCAGTTCGCTTCAGCAAAGAGAACAGGAGGGTCTAAACTAATTTTCCTCTATGACGTACAATGGAATTCAGTGGTTGACTGTTTTGAGCTATTTATTAAGAATTGTCCTATTCTGATGACAATTTGTGAAGAAAATTGCAACAAAACAGATGGAACTACTATAGCCAAAGTAGTCAACATCAGACTAAAGAGAATATACATGATGTACTGAAATACAGATATCTATTTTCATAGCCTTAAACAAACAGTAGAACGACTACTGCTGTATTGCTGAAGTTGTTGAAATTTGGAAAGAACTTTGAGACATTAAAAAAAGAAATACTCAACTACAAAGTTAAATTGCAGGCAGTAAAGAAACAAATGGATCAAGCACTTACTGCACTTAATTTTCTTGCCAATTACCAGGTATATATGTAACTGCTGAAGAAGCAGCAGCTGCTATGACATGGGGTATCACTAATCATACCAATAATAAATTTCAGGGCTGGACGTGAACCATTCAAGCAGTACATG
The DNA here is from genome assembly GCF_965140285.1 of Lepidochelys kempii. Lineage (NCBI taxonomy): Eukaryota > Metazoa > Chordata > Testudines > Cheloniidae > Lepidochelys > Lepidochelys kempii. The sequence continues at coordinate 185,736,683 of NC_136380.1, forward strand.
TTTGCTGATGATGGTTTAAAGAAAGTCACACCACTGAACTGGTGGAAATCACTAGCTAAGCACCTGGAACCAGACTTTGATGAAGTGCTAAACCAGTTTTAGACAGTGGTAGCCTCTTCTGCAGGTACAGAAAAAAATATTCTCTTTATTTGGACTCATTCATTCCAAACTGAGAAATCAATTGGGAGTTGGAGAAAAAACAACAACACAAAAACTTGTCTGTGTCTTCTAGTCTATGAATAAGAGTAAGGAGGGAGAGGATGAGATCTACTAGTTGAAAAGTTTGAAAGACAGTTTAGAGTAATTTAGGAAACAATCTCATTTTCAAGAGACTTGGGCAAGTAGGACCTTAAGTTCCAGTCACTTTCACGTAGGCATATTTGAAAATTTGCCCAGGCTGACCCCAAATAACCAATTTAATTCACTAACTACAGTTAATCCTTCTGTTTAATAAATCATTTAGCTGTAAATGTGAAATGTGTTTTGGTGAGAAATTTATGTATCCAAAACATTTAAGGTTGTTTTGTTTAATAAAATATATTTTATATGCTGTTTTGTGTTCAATTACATTTTAGTTTCCATCCTAATGTAGCCTGACACAAATAATAAGCAAAAAGTTAATTCTCTAGTAAATAAAAAAATATCATTCACCATTTTCTAGTATACTAAAAAATGTACAATTAATAAGAATCTGAAAATATTAAGCTATACAATTCCTTGAATAAATGTGTGTAGTTATAGTGTTCCCTTCTAGGAAGCAAAACGAGGTACCAAGGCTAGTGTAAAGGCTCTATTGAGTTGAAAAATCAACATATTTTAATAATTCTGTCAACCAATGAGAATGCACCTTTCTTTAGAAAATTACTGAAGTCAAATGGAAATGTGGTTTAAATCATCAATTTTAAGTCAAGACTTTCCATTTGGTGAAATTATGATTAGATCAACCCACCCTGTTATGAGGTGACTCAAGGAAAAGGGGAAGGTGGCAAGAGGGAGAGAGAGGCTCAGCAGGAATCTCCTAATGAGATCCACTAGCCACAAAGGCACTTCCTTGACTTTGCTACACTTCTGTACGAGCTATGCAGGCCCACTCCAAAGTCAGCCGACATCTCCAGAGAACTGAACAGGGAGCTCGACCAGCCGCCACAGACACCATCCCCTTCAGAGTCACCACTGCACTTAGCACCTTTACTTACTGCATCCTTTCAGATAACATTACTGGCCCCAGCTAGTCCATTGTTTGTGTGTGCCTAGGAGCTTTCTAAGTGCTGTGATCTGCAGGCCTCCCACAGGCCTGGGTACAGACCAAAGGATAATTTCAAAGGCATAAATGGCCTTTAGGCACCTAACTGCCATTAAAAACCAGTGAAAACTAATGCTTGAATGCCATCTGTGCCCTTGAAAAGTCTTCCCCCATATTAACACCCCTAGAGATAGGCAGATCCAACATCAGATTATGCTGGAATTCTAAGCCAGGGCAAAATTCTCATCTACATTGGACGTGATAGGCGGCATGCACACAACCTTCGGAGGAGGTCCAGGAGAGACAGTGCAGCCAATAACGTGTGTTATGGGACACAAAGACAGAATCACACAACAACTATTTTCCTCTCTTGCCCAACCTACACAGGTCTCCAGTTCACTTGGTGTGGAACTAAAACACAGTAGAACCAAACTCACTTTGCTTTCTGCATTCCTCCGCCCCCCCTCAACTGAAGTAATGAGAAATCATTGAAAACACTCTTTCACTTGCAGGCTGAAGCTTGGAGAGACAAAAACTTGAGCTCTCCCTACATACAATGAAATATAAAATTGAGTAACATTTCTGTGATCCATCCCTTCCATTTACCCTGCTCCAAGTCCTGGCTGTTCCCACCCACAGCAAATGTGCACAATGGAGCAAGCAAGAGAGTCGGTTTAAATAGAGACATGAATTTCATTTATTTTAAATAATTAGACAAAAGAGCTCATTTGAAAGAATCTCTAGTGGGATGAAGTAGGGTAGGAAATCAAAGAAAAAATATGGCAAAGGATGAGAGGGTAGAACTTGTACAGGGGCAAAGAGTATACTGGGGTTGTGGGGGAATTAAGTATTTGTGTACATGCTGTGAAAGAGGATATAAATAATCTAGGAAGATGAGACAATCCAACAGGACAAGAGCAGATTATTCATTTAGGGCTTGATTCCCACCCCCACCCTGACTCACTCAGGCTGAGCAGTACCTTTCTCTTTGAGTAGTCTCCCTGACATCTAAAACTGCACCTGAAGCAACAGCATGTTTGCACTGGCCATGCTATTTCTACAGGCGCCATCTCACTGCTTCAGTTACCAATGATTCAGAAACAGCCAAAGGATGCAGTGAAAGGACGAATCACTGCACAGTTGTACATGGATGACAATCTAGTAAAATAGATGGAGGGCTCTGACAGGGTTTTGAAGGTGTGGACCTTACAAAGGGCAACCTCTGCATGCTTGGCAATGGGTTTGGGGAAGAGCCCCACTCTGCTACACCTAGGGAGCTTTGCACCTTCCAACCTTCCCAGGAGAGTGGGAGAGAGACTCAGTTGTAGTCATCACCTCCTTTGAAACGAGGACCACCAAACATGGTCCAAAAACTACAAAACCTTGCACAGGGAGTTAAAACTAGTCCACAGAGAAATCCAACAAGATCCTTCAGAGCATAAAAATGGCCTCACAAAGTTTTTTTTTTAAAAATGGTTCAGAAGGCATCTAAAGCCAATACGCAACAGTAACTAAGGAGGATGTTAAACAACAGCTACTAAAGTCAGACGTGTTTAAATCATCAGGTCCCCAGATACTTGCCTCCAAGAGTTTTAAAAGGAGCTCTCCGTCCTATTAATGTTAATTGTCAGTAAGTTTTAGGACCCTGGGGAAGTACAAGGACTGGAAAAAAAGCTCATTTTGTTTCAAATTTAAAAGGGGTAAAGAAGATGACCTGAGTAATTATAAGCCTGTCAGCATGACATCAGTCCTAGGCAAAATAATGAAATAGCTGATGGGGACTTGATTAATAAAGAATTAAAGGATGGTAATATAATTGATGCCAATCAACACAGATTAATGGAAAATAGATCTTGTCAAACTAACTGGATTTTTTCTTTTAAAGAGAGATGGCTAGTTTGGTTGAAGTTAATTGATGTAATGTACTTAGACCTCAAAGGCATTTAAGTTGGTACCACATGGCATATTTTAAATTTTAAATCAAGCTTGGATGTTTTTCTAAAATAATATGCTCTAGTTCAAACAGGAATTAATTCAGGGAAGTTCTATATAGCATACGTGAAATAGGTAGGACTAGAGGATCCCAGTGGTCCTGTTTGACCTGTGAATCTATCAAAAAAATAAAAATAAAAAGCACCCAGAAAGATCCCTGTAACATCTCTGCTATCTTACCATAACAATCTGGCAGTGAATAGCTTTGCAGATCAGACCCCACAATCTATACTATTTGCCTTGCCATTCAAGCTCTACTGCTCTCTTCACATCAGTGCAGATTTTCATTTTTATGTATTTGGGTGTACATATTAGAACGGAGCTCCTCTTAAGGCTTTGAGGGCCTGATTTTTCTTAAAAAAAGATATTATAGATAATGATGCAGATGGGTGCTTTTGAAAACCCCACTAGGTGCCTCTCATTGATTTCAATGGGAGTTAGGCACCTAAATAACTTGAGGATCTGAGCCTTACTGCTTTTGACCTTTGATAAACCAATCACACCAACAAGGATAAAACCAGCAGTCTTTCCTCACCCCAAACCGGAAAGTAACCAACCAAAGTATGAAAGACAAGCCCAGGCACTGCTCCCCTCTACCCACGATTACCAGCTCTCTCCATACCCCTCATTCTCCCAAATCCGAGGAAAACAGAGGACTTTTTCCACATCTCCTGAAAACCAGGAGGTCTGAACTATGTCAGAGCAAGACAGGGAAAGGACCTCCCAAGTTAAGAACCTGCTCTTAGAGAACACCTCCTTGCTAGCATCTCCCTTGTCTAGATCAAGGAAGCTCCATTTTGAGCACCTCTGCTGAGCACAACTGCAGGGTCTGGCATGGGAAGAAGCAGTGTCTCAAGTAACCAGCTCCAAAACCAATTAGGGTTTTGCACCTTGAACTCCACACTGATACCTACAGGCAGCGCCTGTAACATGCAGCCCCGTGTAGCGCACAAGCATGACCACCAGTGGTAGGGCCCATTTTCGAAAGAAGGGCCCTATCCTTCCACACAAGCTCAGAGAGAAAAAAGCAGCTTCCCCTACTGCTGCTACTTAACAAGACCTCCACTTTGTCTGAGTAACAAACAACAAACTTCCTCCTTCCATCCAGGGAGCTCATTTCACCTCCATCATTTCTTCTCATCGCTTCCCCCAACCTGCAAGCTAGCCCTCCTCTCTGAACAATTATTACACCGAGAGATGCTAGGTAAGATGCTCACCCAACCCAACCCGGGCAGAAGAGTTGAAGATGTCAATCTGGGTATTCTAAGCAAGCTCAAGGCACTGCAGCCTGTACCTCTGCTCGAATTCTCCGAGGAGCATCATGTGCACATTAAAGTCAAGGAATGACGAGATCGAAGTTGTAGAACACAGCACAAGACGCCTTTTGGGGCGGGTGTACCTTGTGCTGTCCTCTGAGATCTGTCAGAGAAACTAAAGGAGCCACCCCCATTTTAGCTGCCGGTACCAGCTCCAAAACATTTCTGTTAATGTTAGTTAGTTCGGTTCTCAAGACAGAAAACAGCAACTCTTTGGTAACACTGTGGTTTATCAGGACCAATCATTCTGCAGAGAGGACTCATATGTCAGGTAAGGTAGGAGAAAGTTTTTCTAATGTCTCTCTACACACAGTGGGAGAGTTATCGGCCAGAGTCCCTTCTGCCTTTCTCTGCCCACTTCTCATGCACTCCCATCATGACTCCTGCTCCCAGCATCTCCTAGCCCCAGAGCTATCCTGGGTCTAGAGTTGATGTCATCAGCAGATGGTAGAGCCAGTCTGAACAAATCAGCAGATTCTCCTTCTGATGAATATACTCTCCACATATTCATCGTGCAACCAACACACCCTATACTCCATTAACAGAGCCAAGACTCAGACCAGGACTGTTGCAGTCCATAGACAGAAGCCGTACCTGGTGAAGTAAAGGGGAAATCATCTTCTGACTGAGCAAGCAGATGCCAAGCTAAGCATATCTCAGAAGCTGAACTTTGCATTTCTCTGCCTTCTAAACTCTGGTGTCATTAGGGTGACCAGACAGCAAGTGTGAAAAATCAGGATGGGGGGGGGCGGGGGAATATGCTTCTATATGAGAAAAAGCCAAATATTGGGACTGTCCCTATAAAATCAGGACATCTGGTCACCCTAGGTGTCATTCAAACACCTTGTCATACAGTCAACAGTTATTGTTTCCTGGTTTGGTAGTCCCCTCTAGTGGTTTATAAGATGTACTACACAAATACTAAATTGAAGCAAAATAATTGAGAATTTTTGGTTTAACTGCACACTAAAATTACTGCAAAGATGTCACTTGGGTGGGTGCAGGGAGGTGGGTAGACTCTTGAAGGCTCTTCTTTCTCTCTGGGAGCTCAGTCAGAAAGAATGGACCTTTTGAGCTCATTTATATCAACCTAGAAAAGCATTTTTAAAGCCATTCAGGAAAACTAAATTCTTACTCCTTTAAAAAAATAATTCCCTAAAAATAAACTAAAGTCAGATTAAATAAACCCTAAACCCACATGGCCTAACTTAAATTTAACTGTGAACCAGAGGCCAAAGTAACCTTCCAAAGGGGTAGAGGGGGATTTGGGGGGACTTTGTACACATTTATAGTTAACAAAATAACAGGGAGGGCACACAAAGGAGGGACCTCATGCCCTTACAAGATGCAATGAGGTGAGATAAGAAACTTCCCCACCCTACCCACAGGAGACAGATTATCTGAGGAAAACTCCCTGTTGGAACAAAAAGAGCCAAACACCCAGGAAACTCTCTCCAGATAAAGGGCCTCAGTCCCTCTGAGCTACTTTTACAACAAACCAAATCACTAACACAATACATACGATTTGAAGCCAGGACAAAGAGTTGTTTCTCTCTAGAGGAGTTGGTTCCTTTCTGCTTGGTTTTCCTACAGGCAAACTGCTAGCAAATTAATTGAGTCCAGCTGCCCCTGCTTCCTCCCCCTTGAGCACCTGAGTTCCTCTGGGTTCTAGGATCTCACTCTCACACAGATATTGCATAATTTCACAAAGGGAACTAGGATTAGGGGAGTTATCACCCTAAAGACCCCCTTTTGAGTCCCCAAAGGGTCTGTGCTGCCTGCCACAAACACCTATATCCTATCAGGTCTTATTCAAATGGATGACATGGCTACTATAGCTCAGTGGTTTGAGCATTGCCTGCTAAACCCAGGGTTGTGAGTTCAATCCTTGAGGGGGCCATTTAGGGATCTGGGGCAAAAATTGGGGATTGGTCCTGCTTTGAGCAGGGGGTTGGACTAGATGACCTCCTAAGGTCCCTTCCAACCCTGATATTCTATGATTCAAAATCTAATTAGAACTCTGTCCATTTATTTAGATTCTTACCATCACCAGTTACACAATGCAGAGAATTCAGTCTTTATATCAGCATTTATGAAAGCAAAGGAAGAAGCAGCAATACACAGAATCATCGGCAATCAAATAAACTCCCATTCCGAACCAATCCGGTCTCCAGAGGCACAAGGTGAAGATCATTAATCAAGCACTCAGTTCAGTTTCAGTGTTACAAGTGAGCAGTGCTGGGATACAGTTTCCTTTCGAGAGAATAACAGTCCCACTTCTCCTGCGGGAGATTACTGGCACTGCTGACTCCCAGGGGTAGTCTATTTTTTGTCAGGGTTTAAATTTCTTGGTCAAGGTCTAGTCAAGGTCCAGACATCCACCCAGCTCCCATCCCCTGACCCTCCAATGCCTCTCCCCCCTCGCCCCCCCCCCCCCCGCCAGCTCCCCGTCTGCCCTGCCTGGAGAGTTAGGTGACCTTATTTCCCTAAACTGAAAATGGGACACATGGGAGTGACCGTAGCCACCTGGCATTGCCGCTTGCCCACCCAAACATTTCTCCGTGCCCCCAGTTGAGCCAAGTAGCTGAGATGGGGCTGAGGGGGAGAGGAATGGTGTGGGCAGCAAAGCAGGGTGTGAGTTTGGAGCCAGGAGGTGAAGCTATTGGACTATGATCCAGCCTGTGGTGTGATGTATCTTTGGGGGCTGGGATAGCAAAGGGGCAGGAAGAAGGCTCTGGGTAGCAGGAGGGACCAAGGAGACACCAAATAACAGCCCTAGGAAGATGGGGGGAGGCCGAGATGTGGCAGAAGCGGGTGACTGGAGGCAGACTGGGAAGGGAAAGAGGCCAATGGGGTTGGGGGGCTGGCCCTGAAGGACAGGGATGGGGAGGGCATAAGGCTAGGGTCAGGGGCTATTGGGATCGCTTGGGGGGAGGGGGCATGAGACCTGGGTGAGTGGGGGGCTCCAGGGACTGCTCGGGTGTGGGGGTCACAAGGCTGGGGGGGGGAGTCTGGGGACCACTCAGGGGCAGAGGGCTCCGGGGCTGCTCGGAGCACAAGCATGACTCTGGATGGCTCGAGCCCCAACTCAGCTTAAGCCCGTACACAGAGGTGACACATAGCTGGGGCTAGTGGGAGAGAGGCATAGATGAAAAGTTCTGGGGGGGGGGTCACGTGCCCCCCCACCACCCGATTTCTCGGGACACCCAGAAGCAAGGAAGCAGCTCTGCCCCTAGGAGCAGCGCTCTCCATGTGTCCCTGCAGCACGGGGAGGGAGGAAGGAAGGAGCAGGCAGCTGGCTGAGCTCCTCCTTCTCCTCCCACTACATGGGGCTGCTTCCAGGTGTGCTGGAGCCATTTGTATAGTAGGGGTGCTGAGAGCCATTGACCGAAACTGTAACCCCTGTATATGATGCAAACCACTTCACACCAGGGGGTGCGGCAGCATCCCCAACACCCCTAGTTCCAGGACGATCCTATGGCTGCTTTGCCTTCCCTGCTCCTGGGGTCCCATGTCTTGTCTCTGCTTCCACCCCGACTCACCTCCGTGGATGGTCTGCAAAGTAGGCAGCAGTGCTGGGACTCCAGGAGCAGAGAAGGTGAAGCAGCCCCATGTGGGGCGGGGCGGGAGCTCAGCCAGTTGCCCTGCTCCCTGCCCCCACTGCAGCTGCAACGGGGACTGCCACCTCCTCGCTTCTGGGCATGCCCTTCAGAGGCATCCAGAGCAACCAGGGGGGAAGGCATACCCCGCCCACATCACCTCTGCCCCTGGGATCCACCGAAAAGCATCTGGCGGTCCGTATTTGGACTCCAGTCCGTCTATTGACTACCCTTGGTTGGAGATCTGTGATCTCTAAAGCCAGCTCAGTCAGAACACAGATGAGAAGTGAACAGTAATGACGCACAGGGAGAGTTTGAGAACCTCTTTCACAAATTCCAGAGAAAACTCACCCTGCCAGGCAGAGAGAAGCAAGGTAGCAATACAGAAGAGTGACCAATCTACCATGAGACAATGCGGCCGGGGGAAAGAAATATGCTAACAACCTCTCATGTGAAGGAAGGATGGTACTTGCAAAGTTCTACACTTGTTCCCCAAATGTATATGAGGGCTGCTTCCATGTGAAGCTGTGATTCAGGAATGAGCAGTCTGGTAATTGCAGCAGACTTCCTCCTACTCTGCCTGTCATCTCTCTGTACATTTTACTTCTATCCTTCAAGGATTGCGCTATAAAATAATCCCTCATATTTAAGGTGCGTTCTGATTACACCCTCTCTCTGAATTAATGATTCTCCTTTACCCTGCAACTACAGCCATGCTCTGCAATGTGTCACCGTTAAACTCGTGATAATAAAATATTGCAGAAATATGGGTGCAGATTGAGACTAGCATACTGTAGAGATTATGGGACCTCATGGCACTACTGTAATATAAATAATAGTACAAAAAATAAATCAACCAACCAACCAACCTACTAGATGCCATTCGAAGGAGCAATGGCTTGAGAAGTTGGTTGTAGGAGTAGTCAGGTTAGGCTTAACTCCTTCTGATTTTATAGAAGAAGAAAGGAGAGGGCCTAGTTTCATCCCTACTAAATTTTGTGGCCTAAATTTTCAAAAGTGACTGGTAACTTTAAGCGAGACAACACAAGGTGGGTGAGGTAGTATCTTTTACTGACCCACTTCTGTTGGTGAGAGAGACAAGCTTTTGAGTTCCACAGAGCTGTTTCCCAGACCTATAGAAGAGCTCTGTGGAACTCAATAGCTTGTCTCTTTCACCAACAGAAGCGGGTCCAGTAAAAGATGTTACTTCACACACCTTGGCTTGCTCATATCCTGGGACAACAACATTAGTAACATCTAGTGCTTCCAACTTGAAACACTTTAACAGGGCCTGATTTTTAGAAAGACCTGAAGTACTCACCCTCTGAAAATCAGACCTCTTGAAGGAGGTTCAGGTTGAGCACCAAAAATTACTAATCACTTTGGAAAACGTAGGCTTGTTGGACTTTCCAATAAGCTCTGCAAATGTTAAATCCTTTCACCACCCTTATAAAAATGTCTCCTACAATTTAGATCCCAATCCTCCAAACACCCATGTGCTTATCTTTACTATTATAAGTAAGCCGATTGATTTCGGTGGGACTACGCATGGTAGTCAAGTTAAACACTTATGTAAGTGTCTGCAGGATCTGAGCCTTAATAGGGACAAAATCAACAGGATCAGACAGAAATTTCTCTTAAAACCTAAACAATTCAAGAAAGAATTATATCATTTCCATAGTTGTTTTAGCCATTCCATAGACTTCTATAGCAGGGATATACAGTAATTTTCTATTGCATTTCACGAGATGGTTAAAAATTTCAATATAAAAGTTATCCCTGTCTATTAAAGTCTATAGGGTTTTTCCATTAGGATTAACATACAAAAAATGGTCACTGCATACACATAGACTCATAGACTTTAAGGCCAGAAGGGACCATCAGGATCATCTAGTCTGAATCCTGCACATTGCAGGACACAGACCCTCACCCACCCACTCCTGTAATAGACCCCTAGTCTCTGGCTGAGTTACTGAAGTCCTCAAATCACAGTTTAAAGACATCAAGTTATAGAGAATCCACCATTAACACTAGTTTAAACCTGCATGTGACCCGTGACCCATGCCCCATGCTGCAGAGGAAGGCGAAAACCTCCCAAGGTCTCTGACAATCTGACCCAGGTGGAAAGAAAAGGAGTACTTGTGGCACCTTAGAGACTAACCAATTTATTTGAGCATGAGCTTTCGTGAGCTACAGCTCACTTCATCGGATGCATGCCGTGGAAACTGCAGCAGACTTTATTTATACACAGAGAATATGAAAAAATACCTCCTCCCACCCCACTGTCCTGCTGGTAATAGCTTATCTAAAGTGATCATCAGGTGGGCCATTTCCAGCACAAATCCAGGTTTTCTCACCCTCCACCCCCCCACACACAAATTCACTCTCCTGCTGGTGATAGCCCATCCAAAGTGACAACTCTTTACACAATGTGCATGATAATAAAGTTGGGCCATTTCCTGCACAAATCCAGGTTCTCTCACCCCCTCACCCCCCTCCCAAAAACCACACACACAAACTCACTATCCTGCTGGTAATAGCTCATCCAAAGTGACCATTCTCCCTACAATGTGCATAATTAAGGTGGGCCATTTCCAGCACAAATCCAGTTTTTCTCACATCCCTCCCCCACCCCCATACACACACAAACTCACTCTCCTGCTGGTAATAGCTCATCCAAACTGACCACTCTCCAAGTTTAAATCCAAGGTGGGACCCAGGTGGGAAATTCCTTTCTAACACCAAATACAGCAATCTTTACATGCAGAAATGCCCACTGGTGGACACATTTACCAATTTTGTCTACACAAATACAGACTTTGGCTACACAATGGGTGCAGGTACTAATTTACGTGGCCAGTTTTGAAACCTGGGCTCACACATGCACAGCAAATATCAGAGACGTGAGTCAACAGACTCCAACCCTCACATTTGGAAACAAGAAAAAAAGATGAAAACAAATACACTTGGCATGAAACAGGGACACACTACACCCTCCCCCAGCAGTACAACAGCAACAGCGTTCTGCCCAGAGAACTAGAGGACCCAGAACAAAACCCCCACAGCTAAGACGGGGTTGACAGGAAGAAGTTGGCTTCACTGATACAATTAGTATCTCACCTGCCCACAATTACTGCCAGCTGGAAGACTAAGCTTAACACTCTTGAACCCAGTAGTTTAATTTATGTTTTTGTTTTCAGTCTTTTAATGTCTCTTTCCACAGATTTTATCATTGTATTATTTCCTGTTTCTACAAAATGTTTAATTACTCTAATGTTGATTGAAACCCATTTAAAAAGTCCCAGTCTTCTCTTTTCCCAGCCCAGAGATACTCACAATGTCATTTGAGAAACATGACCAATGAGAGCAAAAAGCCAAGGTTTGTGAATGAAAACAGCAGCAGGAGATGTAAAGGAAACTGTTAAGATTAGGCTTTAAGTGTCATGTAACTTTGCCGTTCTTCCATTTGGTAATACCTACCTACCTTAAAGTCTGGCTGTACTCCAGTTTTCACCTTTATCGTACCACCTTACAATAGGAAACAGAACTGATCCCCAGCCTGGGGTATCCCACAGGTAATACATCTTTGGATTCACCTAACCAGCCATTGTGCCACCTTTCGAGAAGAAAGAGGACCTGAATTATGAAAATCAGTAGAAGTGCCTGAGGCCTGCTCAGGAAGAGGATATCATCCTACTCAGAAAGCATTGGACCAGCAGGAGTTTTGCATAAAGCCCCAGAGCTATAGTCACAAAAGAACGTAGGTACCTAACTACTGCCTTAGACATCTAAATCCCAGAGTCAGGCCCCACTGGGATTCACTAAGCTCCCATTCAGCTGCCACAAAACCCTGAAGGTGCCTAAACTAGGGTGACCAGATGTCCCGATTCTATAGAGACAGTCTCAATTTTTGGGTCTTTTTCTTATATAGGCTCCTATTACCCACCCACCCCCAGTCCCGATTTTTCACACTTGCTGTCTGGTCACCCTAGCCTAAACTTGCTCAGCACCTAAATATTTGCAGTAAAGTTCCCTAGGGTGCCTGGTTTTCTCATCCTGTGCATGCACACTGCTGCTTCCCTCCAGGCATCAGGACCCCACCTCATCCCCAAAGCCATTCACACACCAGAAGACAGGTGTTCCTATGTCTAACTTGCCTGGGGGACCCAATCGGGTAAGCATTCTCAGAGCTCGCCTCCTGAATCTGGTGCCTATAGATGAGCTTACAGAGAGACGCTAGGTGGGAGGAGGCTGACTTCCTTTGTAACTTTTAGCTAAGTGGTTAGGGTACTCACCTGCGAGTACTCACGTGGGAGACCTCTGGTTCAACTCCTCCCTCTCCCTGAGTGGGAGAAGAGCTTTGAACAGTGTTTTGCCACCTCTCAGGCCAGTGGCCTAGCCACTGAGCTATGCTATAGGGCTCCCTCAGGCTCTCCTACTGAAGCTGTTCCACTGTGGATAAATAATGAAAGGATCATTGGGCCAGAGAGAGAGCGCACGCACAAGCATGAAAATGACTCTGTAGCCTGCACCAGGGAGGTAGGAGGCCCAGCATCCTGTTCCCCTGCTCCAGTTACTTTTTAAATTATTTATCCACAGTGGAACAGCTTCAGCAGGAGAGACTGAGGGAACCCCACGTGTGGGTATCCCATCGCCCAGTAGTTAAGGCACTCAGAGAGAGAGCAGATCTTTGTTCAAATCCCTTTTCTCCCTCAGCTGGTGGGGGGGATTTGAACTAGGGGTCTCCCACATCCCAAGGGAGGACCCTAACCCCTAGGCTAAATATTATGAGGGAGGTGGGCTTCTCTCCCTACCCTCACACTTCCGCTTCTTGCAAAAATGGCACAGATAGTGTCAAGCCAGGGTTGCTGCTGAGAATCCCAAGCGAAAAGAGTCACCTCCCTGCAGGCTGGACTTAGGCACCTATTCTCCAAATGGTGGGAGGGGCTTAGCACACGTCCCTCACAGCTCCCATTAGTTAATTAGGCAAAGAACAACCTAGTGTGCTGGCTTTTGTGAATCCCATTCTGAGGTGCCTATCTCCCTCCATTCACTGTATCGGGAGCTTAGGCACACGGCTCAGGCTTTGTGTATCCCAGTGATTTTCTAGGTGCCTAAACGTTAATTGAGAGTCTGTTAAGTTTTGTTGTGAATCTAGCCTCCAGTGCCAGAGGGACGTACTCCAGGAGTCCAGGAAACATAGAAGAGGGGGTAGTAACAGAATCCAAGCTATAAACACAAAGCAGATATATCATTCTTGCTCTTCTCCAGGAAGGGAACTGGAGAGAGAAACTTCAGATTCCCTCTTCTTCAGCCCCAAAGTACAAATGATACTCAAATAGCACATACTGGTCTCTTTTACCTTTAATACCTCTATGATGTCAGGCTTTCACATCTGCTGGAGGCTAAAAGGGCACGTCAGAGACTGTACATCAGGGTACAACCACCATATGAAGGCCCAGACAGTGTAATAAAGCCCAAGCATGCACCCCAGCACAAATGGCAAGAGGGAAACAGGACGTTTCCTTCCCACTGTACATTGTCAGGGATGAGGCACGAGGGCATTTCTGTGGGTTGAGACCTAGTTGGTATCAGGGCACTGAGGCATTTCTCTAGGTCCAAGAGCGGTCAGTGTCTAGGTTCCGAGTGACTTACCTTGGCATCATAACTTGTAGCCTCAAATGGGTACTACGATGAAAATACAGAACGAAAGTCTTGTGAGGAGATAATGGAGTATGGAGGAAACGAGCTCATCCTCTGAAAACTCTGTAAGAATTTCTGGAAGAAATAAAATGAAGAGAAAAGTGACAAGCATAAGCCCTGGTGGGCAATTGACACCGAGTGGTGCCGGGGTGTTTGATGCACAGCAGAGTGAGAGGAGGAGTGCTGGATCTCTATGAGTTGTGAGTATGAGAGGTAGTTGCTTAGCAAAGAGCGAGTGTTAGGGAAGGAAGAGAGAGGTGAGCAATGTGTGGGTAATTGTCAGGATGTTATATATGTGAGTGACTTACAGCCAGAAAAGGAATTAATATAGCATTTTTTTAAATGTTACAGTCAGGAACATATTGTGCTACCAGCAAATGCTGAACCAGGAGGTCCAGTCATTGGCAGATGATAGAATATAATGATAATAATATTCTCAGTGACTTTTGATAGTTGGTCCCTCGCCAGCTGCTTCCAAACAATGCTGTGCACCAGCATGCAGCTATTTCCACTATCCTTCCCTGAAACTTCTGCAGCCATTCTGATGCCAATACATGCATCCTGTCACATTGCAAGAATGCTGGGTCAGCCTTAGTTCTGAATTCACTGACCTTCGTGCTGTTAAAATGTCAATCTTAACATTGCATTAGGGTAGTTCTTGGCATAGTATAATAGGGGTAAAGTATAGAATTCAGTGACTCCCACTTGTATCCATAATGATAAATTAACAACAGAATTTGGTGTGAGCAAATAAAATGCATCCCATTGTATTAACATCTGTAAGGCTGACTTCCACCCCACCCCAGAGTGCTCTGAGCTCAAACTCTCCTCTTCCCAGTTAAGAATTTTAAACATTTTGGAAAGCAGGGGTGAAATCTTGGGCAGAGTGTCATCAGTGGCAGAACTCCCATCGACTTCAACTGGACCAGGATTTCACTCCAGATTTCCAACCAGACCATGCACTTAGTGACTCAGGTAGAAGGTCTGCTGTGGACTTTTGAGAGCTGGTTAAGGGAGCAACAGGCAGATTACTTCTGCTGATGAAGACTCAAAAACAAAGGGGAGATTCTGGCATCACTGCAGATTATTTTGCAAAGAACACTTCATGGAAAAGCTAGGCCGTTCTACAGGAAGACAAATTAAAACATCTCCACTTCTCTTTAAAACCATTTAAGAATAGCTCTGTGGCTCGATTCCATCTATGAACGTATTATGGAGCATATTGGAACAGCAATTATCTGAATTCCCTAGCAACCTCGTGCATGGCCTCACCGTTCCAGCTGGCACTTTTTATTGTATCGTCGTTGTTCCCCTTTGTTGCCATCTCTGGACGCATGCATCAATTCAAACAACTAAATCTAACAATGTTAGCTAAATAAAACCACATAGTAGATCAAAGCATAAATAAATGCCTCCACCTGACACAGACAAATGTCTTGGAAAATAGGTGGGTTTTGCTCTGGGCCTTGGTGGAGAACAGTCTTGGTATCTGGTAGATAAATGTGGGAAGTGAGTCCCAGAGCTGACTGTTCTCCACTGAGTAAATCTTGCCAGCAGCCTCCAGACATAAATTCACATGAAGGGACTCAATATGAATCATCTGATCTCAACTGCCATAAAAATGCATATGGAGAGAGATGGTCTCACAGGGTAGCCAGGTCTCAAAACATACAGGGGTTCACAGCTCATTGTCAATCTACATTGCCACTTAAATAGAAAGCCACTCGCCTGAGTTGATGAGCAAGGAGTTACCAACTAAAAGTTAAAACCAGTTACTGCGAAAATACTCACCTGGCAGGAGTTATATGGTCTTGTTCCATGTCCCTGCTGGAGGCTAGATAAAGCAAGTCACACTGTTAATGTAGGTGCTGTTGACCCTGTATATATTTAGAACAGTCAACCTCCCATTGGCATGGGTCTCCAGTTGGGACCCAGGAGATCTGTACAGCTTTTATCCCTGCAGGAACTTTGTACACAGAAATCCCACAGCTGCCTAGAGTCAGTGTCACCTCAGGATGGACCGTACGGGAGGGCAAGAGGGAAAATGTTCATGTCAGTTTTCTATCCTGGAAGAAGCCCCATACCTATGTCCTGTGTAAGGAGATCAGTGCAGGAAGGAGTGGGGATAACGATGGTGAGAGGAGTCAGACAGATGGGATAAAGGAATTATTCCATCAAGTGTTACATTCATATCATAGATGCCTAAGAATCACCGGCGTGTGAAAAGCTTAGGTGCTTGTATGCAGGATGAGTGAAAACCTCAGGAGTCCCCCATCTGGATCAGATAATATCTTAGGGCATGAAGCCTTGCGGAGTCCATAATCAGATTCTGGCTCCTCTTCTTTGGTGACATAAGAAGCAAAGAACCAAGAGAATAAATATTTACATCAGTCCTAGAACATATTTTGGACTCAAGTGTGATCTGGCTACAGCATCAAAGGAGGAAGCTGGGAACCGTAATAGTCAAGAGAATTTTTCTGTAAATAAGGAAAATTCCTACTCCGGGAACAAAATGGACCTAACTGAAAGCTCATCTACTCATCAGACAGGCTCCACTGTGGTGTAATTACGTGGAAAGGGGGCTGATGAAGCTTTGATCATTTGTGCTCATCCTGAATTTTAGAGGTAACATGGGTCAAACTATTAGGAACTGAATCGAAGACACCAAACTCACATAATACTTAACCAATATTTTATCCCAGGTTTCCAGTGGTGAAATGCTAACTGCAATATTCTCTGCAACAGAGGAGGAGCGGGATTCTGTTGGTCAGAGGCCAATCAGGTAATTTGTACTAGTGGTTCTCAAGTTGCTTCCACCAGGGATCCTAAATATATCAGCATCTTTTTGCTGCCACCCACACAATCCCACAATCCTGTGATTATGTAATTTGAGCCTTTACCAAAAACGATGCCTGCTTCTGGGAGCTGGGGTGTGCACGCTTGTTTCCTGGAGCTGGTGCTGCTTGGGGGACCTGTGTGTCAGTGTTTTGAGTTTCATGCTCGGCAGGTGAGGTATTGGTTCTGGGTGGGGCAATGCCAGCATGGGGGCTGCTGCTGGCTATTAGGTGGAAGATTGCTTCTGGGGAAGGTTTCTTCTCTTTTCATCCCTCCTACCACTCCACCTCCACCTCAACCAGCGCAGTGCTCTGCTATTGGACAACGCCACTGCAAGATTTACAAAATCAATTTTATGGCCTCTTGAAGTTCCACTTCCTCAAGAGCTGAGTGCCAGTCAGATGGGACAGAGGGAAAGAGGGAGGGTTAAACAGCTGGGATGGGAGGCGGAGGGCAGCAGTGGCAGAGGCAGCAGGAAGTGAACAGCTCTTTCTTTCCCCTGACCATTGTGATTGATAGTAACCAAAGAATACAGACAATTTCTCCCCTTCACTCATGGGGTGTGACTCAGCAGCATGATTCTCATGACCAGTTTGGGGTTTTGCCCCACTGTTGAGAATGTGAGACACGGTCATAGGTACTGAGTTATATGGACCTGTGGGGTCCAATATTCTGGGAAGTGGGCTCAATCGCACCAATGTTTGAACGAGGGGTACAACCAGAATTTTGCTAAGGAGGGGGCCCACATTACTTGCCCATCCGCCCCAAATTTGAGTGGCACTGTGACCTAGCACACAGGATGGCAATGCCACTCACATTTGGCAGAGCCACACCTCTGTCATGCTACACCTACTGGAGGGGCTTCATTCCCCCAGGCCTCCAAGTGTAGGGGCTTTGCCCCTTACATCCCAGCTAGGACCTTCAGCTCCTGACCCCCTTGGGCCTCACAAAATTGTTTTTATAAACCCGGGGCCTATGCTCAAGGTGTTCCTTACTTAACAATCTGATAGAAGCTTCAGTGTAGGTTTCCATCACTCCTTGCAATCTCACAGCTGTAAATTCCCCCCCATCAGTGAGTCTCACAGGCTCAACCTTAAGTGCAAGTTCATGATCAGTTCCAGATTTCCAGGACATCCTCTCACTGCAGATTGTTCTGCCTGTCAGGTTCTTATCAGACACATGTGCCAATAAGCAATGAGAGTCATCCTCTACGGTGCTGAAAGGAGGGTCTCCACTGAGATGTGAGGGCATCACAGCACCCCCATAATACTGACCACTGCAGATACTATGTTGTTATATGGAGAGGACACAGGAAGGGAAGGCGAAATGAAAACATCACTCAAGCTGTGATTATATATGACTAGGCAGCATTTTCCTAACTGGCCAATGTGTTGTCCCTCATCAGGGATATGAAACTAGTCCCACCCCTTGCAGCAATCTCCTCCCCTGTGAATTAAAAGAAATGAAATTTTAAAAGCATGTCCTTAAATGTTTATTTTAAGGAATGACATAGAATATTCAGTGTTGGATGTTAAGAAATGTTGTAATAGGAGTGATTTTATTATTTAAAACTGAAATCAGTCATTGTCTTGCAAGTTTGTAACAGTCTTACCTAACAGTGGCTTTCTCTATAGTTGTCATTGCCAAGTGGCAACATTAATTTTTTTCTCTAACAAAGCATCTCACTCCCAAAGGTTCCACTGGGATCATTGGGTTTGGTTTTCCCTGGGTTGGGCTCCAGTGTGCTGGCTTCCTCTTGACTGGAGGAGATGAATTGTGGTATCTCCCAAACCCTCCCACCATGGCACCAAAATGGGATGTTACTCAAAGTAAATACCTTTCCTTTCTGACAAGCTTTTGATGAGCAGGAAAATAGTTAAGAGTGTCACCATTTAAAGTATCATCACTGGCATCTGAGTTAGCACCCACTGAAGGGGGAAAAAATCAGAAAGGCTAAGGCCCAAATGAGTTACACTTAGCAAGGGACATAAAAGGCAATAAGAAGAGGCTCTTTAAATACATCAGGAGCAAGAGAAAGACTCAAGTGTAGGTCCTCTACTTAACAGGGAAGAAGAGTTAATAACTGATTACATCAAGAAAGTTTCAGTCTTCACTAAAAAGGTCAATGGTGACTAGATACTCAAACACAATTAATATTAACAAGGGGGAAGGAATGAAAGCCAAAATAGGGAAAGAACTGGTTTAAAAATATTTAGATAAGGTAAATGTATTCAAGCCTGCAGGGCCTGATGAAATTCATTCTAGGTTACTTAAGGAACTAGCTGACACAGTCCCGGAACCATCACCAATTATCTTTGAGAAGTCCTGGAGGACAGGTCAGGTCCCAGAAGACTAGAGAAGGGCAAACATAGTTGGGAATTATAGACCAATCAGCCTAACTTTGAAACCTAGAAAAATACTGAAACAATTACACAATCAATTTATAAGCATGTGGAGGATAATAGGGTTATAAGAAATAGCCAGCGTGGATTTGCCAAGAACAAATCATGCCAAACCACCCTAATTTCCTTCCTTGACAGGGCTACTGTTCTAGAGGATAGTGGGAAAGCAGGAGATGTGATATACCTTGATTTCAGTAAGGCTTTTGACACAGCCCTCATAAGCAAACTAGGAAAATGCAGTCTAGATGAAATTACTACAAGGTTGGTGCACGACTAGTTGAAAGATTGTACTCAAAATGAAGTTATCAATGGTTTGCTGTCAAACTGGGAGGGTCTATCTAGTGGGGTCGCACAGGGGGTTGGTCCTGGGTCCGATACTATTCCATATTTTCCTTAATGACTTGGATAATAGAATGGATAGTATGCTTATAAAATTTGCAGATGACACCAAGCAGGGAGGGGTTGCAAACACTTTGGAGGACAGGATTAGAATTCAAAACTACCTTGGAAAATTGGTCTGAATTCAACAGGATACAATTCAATAAAGACACGTGCAAAGTACTTCACTGAGGTAGGAAAAATCAAATGCACAACTACAAAATAGGGAATAGCAGGCTAGGTGATAGTATTGCTGAAAAGGATCTGGGGGTTATAGTGGATCATTAATTGAATATGAGTCAATGTGCTGCAGCTGCGAAAAAGGTTAATATTCTGGGGGTGTATTAACAGGAGTGTCATATGTAAGACCCTGGAGTAATTGTCCTGCTTTACTAAGCACTGGTGAGGCCTCAGCTGGAGAACATTGTCCAATTCTGGGCATGACACTTTAGGAAAGAAGTGGAAAAACTGGAGAGAGTCCAGAGGAGAGCAACAAAAAGGATAAAAAACCTGGCCCAAGCAGAAAGGTTAAAAAACCCTGGGCATGTTTAGGCTTGAGAAATGAAGACTGAGCGGTGACTTGATAACAGTCTTCAAATATGTTAAGAGTTGTTATAAAGAGGACTGTGATCAGTTGTTCTTCTTGTTCTACCTTTAGTGGACATGGAGAAGTGGGTTTAATCTGCAGCAAGAGAGATTTAGGTTAGATATTAAAGGAAAAAATTTGTAAGTATAAGGCTTGTTAAGCTCTGGAATAGACTTCCAGGGGAGGTTGTGGAGTCCCCGTTATTGGAGGTTTTCAAAACCAGGGTGAACAAACACCTGTCAGGGATGGTCTAGGTTTACTTGGTTCTGCCATAGCGCAAGGGGCTGAACTTGATGACTTCTTGAGGTCCCTTCCAGTCCTACATTTCTATATTTCTATTAAGTGAATGGGGCCAGCCACACTTCAGCACTATTGTTTCAGACTCCCTGCAGATTCAGGCAGACATTGTTGCATCAAGTACAATCTGGTCATGTTTTCAAAGATTTTCATCCATAAATCTCTAGCAGTTAGTTTTCATTTTAAATGGATGTGGAGACTCTGGAGAGCAATTCAGATGCCTGTCTGCATCCTCACAGGCTAGGCCTTTGTGACCCCTCAACACCAACCTGAGCTTCACCACACTCGGGGAAACATTGGACTAGGGAGTTCTGCATGCCCCGTTCTAGCTCACTACAGAAACTTTTCCCTAAAGCAGATCCCGGACCAATTTCTATGTGTGTATGGTACAGGGCCATATCTGATGGCCAATACTAAGATTTGGAACAAATCCACCAAGCCCCAGGCTTAACCTCTGCAGATCCTGGGCCTTTCCGTGTGCCAAGCTGCAGTCACCATTTAATACACTTACTGAGTGGATGCTTTTTCTCATTCCTCTTACCTCCTTGCTGTGCAAGAATATTTCCACTGGGCCGGCCTGGTCTGCTGCACCTGTGGTTAGTGGTCTGGGCTGAAATGCAAGATACTGGGTTTAATTTTCACTACCGGTCCCCTACTCACCTTGGCTTGGTCTACGCACTACCAACTTACGCTGGGATAACGACATCACTCAGGTGTGTTGAAAATTGCAGTTATACCGACTTAACCTCCAGTGTACAGCGCTATGCCAACCCTCGAGATAGCTACCGCCTCTCGGGGAGGTGGCATACCTGTGCCAATAGGAGAAGCTCTCCAGTCAGCATAGCTAGCGTCTTCACTAAGGGCTATTATGGCGGAGCTGCATCAGGACAGCTGCAGCGCTGCAAGTGTAGACAAACCCTAAGCTAATAGAGTCCAGGGAAGCTTTAGAGGCAGCACCATTATCCCTGGGAGAGCGAATCCCAAGCTAGACATAACAGTCATGGGCTCTGAAGGGAGCATCATCCAGCCCTCTTCAGTCCAAGAGAGATTATCGTGATGTGGTGGGTTCCAGAGGGAAAGCTTTCACTGAGGAAGAAGTTATTCACTGAGAAGTTAGAGTCATACAATAAATGTTACTGTTCCTGAGAATATTAACTACAGAGAGGGCTGGGTATGCAATTGTGTGCTGCTTAATGCATCCCAGGAGAAACACGCTGGTAGAGGACATTCTAAGTATTACTACCACACTCGTAACCCTAGGATCGGAGTACCTTTCAAGTGTCTATAAATCCAGACAGGTGATATAGGCCTTGTCATAAATATAAAGGAAAGGGTAACCACCTTTCCGTATACAGTGCTATAAAATTCCTCCTGGCCAGAGGCAAAACCCTTTCACCTGTAAAAGGTTAAGAAGCTACGGTAACCCCGCTGGCACCTAACCCAAAATGGCCAATGAGGGGACAAGATTCTTTCAAATCTGGAGGTGGGGGGGGTGGGGAACAAAGCGTTTGGTCTCTCTGTGCGATGCTTTTGCAGGGAACAGATCAGGAATGCAAGCCTTCCAACTCCTGTAAAGTTAGTAAGTAATCTAGCTAGAAAATGTGTTAAGTTTTCTTTGTTTAATGGCTTGTAAAATAAGCTGCGCTGGAGGGAATGTGTATTCCTGTTTTTGTGTCTTTTTGTAACTTAAGGTTTTGTCTAGAGGGATTGTCTGTGTTTTTAATCTGATTACCCAGTAAAGTATTTACCATCCTGATTTTACAGAGGTGATTCTTTTACCTTTTCTTTAAATAAAATTCTTCTTTTAAGAACCTGATTGATTTTTCATTGTTCTTAAGACCCAAGAGTTTGGGTCTGGGTTCACCTGTACCAATTGGTGATAATATTATAATCAAGCCTTCCCCAGGAAAGGGGGTGTAAGGCTTGGGGGAATATTTTGGGGGAAGACGTCTCCAAGTGGTCTCTTTCTCTTTTCTTTGTTTAAAACGCTTGGTGGTGGCAGCATACTGTTCAAGGACAAGGCAAAGTTTGTACCTTGGGGAAGTTTTTAACCTAAGCTGGTAAGAATAAGCTTAGGGGGTCTTTCATGCAGGTCCCCACATCTGTATCCTAGAGTTCAGAGTGGAGAAGGAACCTTGACAGGCCTAGAGTTCTTTCTTCTCTCCCACTCTGAACAGGAGATAACAAAATTCCCCTCAGACATTCAGTACAATGATAATCGTGTCCTGTAACTCAAATGACAGAATGCTGCACATTATAATTAACATCCCCTCTGTTGTACTCTGCAATGTATGAACGGATTTGGAGAAAACAGCTAACCTGAAACATGGCCCCAAACAAAACCAAAAATGAATCTTGAAGCATAACATTCAGTTAAATGGTTTCTTCTTGGTCAGCTGGCGTACAATTCTATTATTTAGTGAAGTTCTGAACACATCTTTTACATTGTGATGTATGAATTGTTCCAATTTATGGGTCCAGTCCAAAACCCCCTCAAATAAATAGGAGTCTCACAATTTATTTCAATAGTCATTGGAAAAGGCCTAAAGTGAACAAATTAATAAAAGTTATATCCATAATCCTGATTTTAGCTCTCACAAGACAAAGGTATGCATAAAAAAGAAGCAATATCCATTAAGTTACCAAGCAGAAGATCAGTCTACAAATACTTCTAATAAATTCCCTAAGATCATTAGGTTTCAGAGTAGCAGCCGTGTTAGTCTGTATTCGCAAAAAGAAAAGGAGTACTTGTGGCACCTTAGAGACTAATCAATTTATTTGAACATAAGCTTTTGTGAACTACAGCTCACTTCATCGGATGCATAAAGTGGAAAATACAGTGAGGAGATATATATACACACAGACCATGAAAAAATGGGTGTTTATCATACATATTGTAAGGAAAGTGATCACTTAAGATGAGCTATTACCAGCAGGAGAGAGGGGTGGGGGGAGAGAAAACTTTTTGAAGTGATAATCAAGGTGGGCCATTTCCAGCACATTTCCAGGAGTTAACAAGAACGTCTGAGGAACAGTATGTGCGGGGGGGGGGGAGTGGCGCACGGGAGGAATAAACAAGGGGAAATAGTTTTACCTTGTATAATGACTCAACCACTCCCAGTCTCTATTCAAGCCTAAGTTAATTGTATCGAATTTGCAAATTAATTCCAATTCAGCAGTCTCTTGTTGGAGACTGGTTTTGAAGTTTTTTTGTTGAAGAATAGTCACTTTTAGATCAGAAATCGAGTGACGAGAGAGATTGAAGTATTCTCCGACTGGTTTATGAATATTATAATTCTTGACATCTGATTTGTGTCCATTTATTCTTTTACGTAGAGACTGTCCAGTTTGACCAATGTACATGGCAGATTATGGCATATATCACATTGGTAGATGTGCAGGTGAACGAGCCTCTGATAGTGTGGCTGATGTGATTAGGTCCTATGATGGTGTCCCCTGAATAGATATGTGGACACAGTTGGCAACGGGCTTTGTTGCAAGGATAGGTTCCTGGGTTAGTGGTTCTGTTGTGTGGTGTGTGGTTGTTGGTGAGTATTTGCTTCAGGTTGGGGGGCTGTCTGTAGGCAAGGACTGGCCTGTCTCCCAAGACTTGTGAGAGTGATGGGTCATCCTTCAGGGTAGGTTGTAGATCCTTGATAATGCGTTGGAGAGGTTTTAGTTGGGGGCTGAAGGTGATGGCTAGTGGCGTTCTGTTATTTTCTTTGTTGGGCCTGTCCTGTAGTAGGTGACTTCTGGGTACTCTTCTGGCTCTGTCAATCTCTTTCTTCACTTCAGCAGGTGGGTATTGTAGTTGTAAGAATGCTTGATAGAGATCTTGTAGGTGTTTGTCTCTGTCTGAGGGGTTGGAGCAAATGTGGTTGTATCATAGAGCGTGGCTGTAGACAATGGATCGTGTGGTGTGACCTGGGTGAAAGCTGGAGGCATGTAGGTAGGAACAGCAGTCAGTAGGTTTCTGGTGGTGGTGTTTATGTGACCATCGCTTATTAGCACTGTAGAGTCCAGGAAGTGGATCTCTTGTGTAGACTGGTCCAGGCTGAGGTTGATGGTGGGATATCATTAGAAATACTTCCTGATACATCTGCCAGTGCCAAAAAACTATAGAATTACATTCAGTCAGCAGTAAAAATGAATGTATAAATGAGCTGATCTAAGATAATTTTTATTCCTACAAAGATATTATCACAGTATCATAACCATTTCTGCTACTCTTATCAAGAATCATTTTTGTATTTTAAGGGTCTCTTTTGCTGACACTTCAGATAGACCAAAAAAGATTTTAATGCTTTCCTGGGAACAAGATACTCATGACACTTCACAGTTAAGATGAAGCTAACTTTAGAGAGTGGAATTTTACTGAACTGTAACCCTTAGCATATTTTGAAAACTGGTGTAGGAGATATCTTGTGGTTAATACATTGCTAAGGTATGAAACAAATAAATATGTCTAGAAAAGGGCATAAATAGTGACTAACCTTCAGGTGTTGAGACAGTTGGAAAGTTGCAATGGAACAGGGAACCTTGGAAACAGCCTAAGAGAAGAAGAATGTGTACCAAAAATAGGAAATAGAAAAGGATCAGAAAGAAACACGATAACGATGACAAGGGTATAATTACCATACAAGATAATGAGGAGGTAAAACCATCTGCAATCTGGATGCAGGATGTCAGTGAAGTACAGGGAAAGGTCTTCCGCAGCTGTTGGTAACTGTATGTCCCTCTGTGTATGTGATGTCTTTACTAACTGTTAATCAATACATCCAATCACATTGATTTATCGAAGATCTGTTATTATTAAACTAATCCAGATTTGATAGAAACCCTCTCACAAAACATATAATCCCAGTTAATTTTTATCAGTTATGAGTTATCAATTGGTTATTGATTGATAAATTATTATTGATTATTAATTATCAATACTTTATTGTTTCCATCTCTTTACATTATCTTTCTTCCAATAACTGCCCTACGATGGTATAGAGCATATATATTATGCACATAAATAAAATCATTATTTTATCATGGAGCTAAAATTGCCTTGAATATAATATCTGAAACAGTGCTGCTGTCATCCTAATACTCTGTATGCCAGACTCCTTCAATTGGCATGGAAGCTTCAACAAGAAAACACCTCTTTTAATTAAAAGAAAATAATTTAGTGCTGTTGAAAGAGTGCTGGATTAACAGGTCTGGAGACTGAATTCCTCAGTTTATATCCATAGCATAGTACTAGCTAGTGCACTGGCAAAGGCAGTGCAAATTTCCCCCATGCTGCCACAACAATCTGCCTCAAACTTCGTGTGAAAACTACCCTCCCAGGGTGACAGAATAGTCTCTGGTTTCAGAGTAGCAGCCATGTTCATCCGTATCCACAAAAAGAAAAGGAGGACTTGTGCCTCCTTACAGACTAACCAATTTATTTGCATCCGATGAAGTGAGCTGTAGCTCACGAAAGCTTATGCTCAAATAAATGGGTTAGTCTCTAAGGTGCCACAAGTCCTCCTGTTCTTTTTGCGAATCTGTACTCATTCGATATTTGGCCCCTTTGCTAATGCTGATCAGACAGGTGCCACTGCAGATTACTGCTATCTGATTATAGTTTGCATGATGTGGACACCGGTCTATTAGAATTTGCCCCGAGCCCAGCAACTCATTTGCCATAGACCAACAATACTGTCAGAGGGAAACAGCTTAGTCTTGTCTATGAAGTACTCCTCACTACAGGAGTGTGAATTGTAAAGCACAACACATTAGAGTGCTCTAACTGCCCCATGAGGACCCTGCTGGTGGCATGAACTAAAAATACCAACTTCGTTTTGACGTAGTCCTGTTTCAAACATGGCTATGTTAATACAAACTAGGTACCTTTTAGTTTGTGCCAGCAGGGGGCACACAGGTCAGAAATCTAGGGCCATTACATAATGATATGAACAATTCTGGTTTTTATTTACATTATTGTAAATAAAGATCCCAGTCAGGATCAGGACCCTTGGGTCTGGTGCTGCACAAACTCAAGTAGATACAATGCATAATTGAAGTTATCTGTTGACATGAACCATCCCATTTGATACTACAGAACAAACAGTATACACATATCCTCAATCATCTAAAATTTACAATGTTGACAAGGCATTAACAGGAGCTAAAGTGGGACCTTATAAGTCAAAGAAAAACTACCATTGACTTCTATCAAAGGGTTATTGGGCCCTAAAATAATAACACAAATGGAGGGGCAAAGTTAAGGTTGTTTGACTGTGGGTCAGAGAATGTTTCTGTTTAAATGGTTACCCTGTGTGAATCCCGTGTTAAAGTTGGTGTCATCCTTACTTATGTAACCTTAGTTTGTGATTTCCATATTTTCAAAATGTTCAGGGTGTTTACTGATATGTTAATTCTATGTCTTCTCTTTAGTTGTACTTTAGAAAATGGGCTCCTTAACTGCGATTTAAATAGATTAGTTTCAGAATACAGGATTAAATTCTGTGCTAATTACACATGTGCAACCCCACTGTACTCATGTGGTATAACCCAGCCCACAATTTGGCCCATAGTTTATTAAATAATTGTATGACTTTATATAATGTGTTTTCTGGGTTACTCTGGCCTTTTGGAGAAAACATGAGATATAGCTAGTGGCTGACATCTCCATGGAGCCATGGATTTATTACTTTTCCAAACACACTCTTCTTGGCAAATTAAACCAATGCAGTGGGTCAATACAGGGAAAGTTTTGTTAAGCATCTTTCATAGACAGCCAGGAGTGGACCTAGGATTGGAACATTTGGTTCTGTATTGTTAGAATATTAATTTTCATAAATGTCCTCTGACTGGTTATCATGCAAGACCCCCGACATGCCTGAAGAGTGCACACTGGTGTTATCTGGCGCAACCATGAGGTTCAGGCTCATGTTATTTCCTGTCTGAAAAACAGAGGGGGGAAAAGGAACAGATTTTTTTTTTTAACAGGTAAATATTAGTTAAAACAGACAGGTGAAAACTGAGAATAATGAGTGTAAAAGTTGCAAGGGTGGAGAGATAGCACCAGCTGGATTGTGATCATGCCAATGCAGGATGCATTGGTACCTGCAAAGCTCAGGTCCAGCAGCACTTTCTTGTTCACCAAACCATGTCTGAGATATACGGTTGTAGGAGCTGCTTCCTCCTGACACTGTGACTCAGTACATGAGTCAATGCCCTGTCTCAAGAGCCCTCATACAATGCCATGTCTTCAAAGATTTTCGGACAGTTCAAAAGGATGCTTTTTACTCAGGGTAATACTGTTCCTTCTCTTTCCAATATAATAACCCTTAGCTTTTCTACTTCTCATTTGTGCAGCAGTTTGTAAAGGGCCAGATTCTGCCCCCTTTCTTCACATTGAGTAGTTTCTTATACCACAAGTAGCCTCATTAAAATCAACAAAGTAAATCATTAAAGAGAGTTGCTGAGGCTAGACAAAGATGGTGAATAATGGACACCATGAGTCTAAGTGTTAGTGCTCTCATACCACAGTGGTGTAGGTGCCTGAAAATACCCAGACAGAAATTGAAGACCGAGATGTTATTTCCACTCAGACCCTTCAGGTGTCATTTTCATTTCTACATTCAGGTCTGACTCTTTTTCTTCAAGAAAACACGACGTTAATGAAACACTAAGGCTGGGATTTTGATTGCACAAGAGGCAGGACATTCAAAGTTAAAGTTGCTGTGGAAACTCTAATTCTGTCCAAAACTCTGAATTTCCTGACTTGTGTGATTAACAAAGCAGCATTAACATTGCACTGACGTAGTTGATGCCAAATTCTAGTTCTCCTCATTTGTTTACTTTGTACAGATCGAACAAACAGCAAAACACATAGGTCTAAATTTTCAAGAATTGGCTCCCCGAATTGTGCCACACACCCCACATACAAATGGGAATGAGTGCATGCAAACCAGATGCGTACATACAGGAGTGCTCATTCATGTGGGCGATCACAAATGTGGGTTTTAATCACTCAGAAAATATTACAGTGTTTGGCCCACAGTATCTGCCTCACACACATATGCCAGTGCGTACACATAGGGTATGTCTTCATGGCAAAGCAAAGGTGTGTTTATAGTGTGGGTAGGCACACCTGTGCTAGCTTTAATCTAGTTAGCATGGGGAATAACAGTAGTGAAGATGTGATGGTATGCACTTCAGCATGGGCTAGCCACCCAAATACAAACCCGCCAGGGACCTGGGTGCGTACTTGGGTTGCTAGCCCCTGCTGCCATATCGTCACTGCTATTATTACCTGTGCTAGCTAGATTAAAGCTAATGTGAGTAAGCCTACAACCACACCTTCACTTGCAGTAAAGGCATATCCAAGTCTGCCACAGACACTGGACATCGTCATCGGTTGGACTTAACATATGACTGTGGATGCTGTCAGCACAAAACAAATCCAAACATCACTTAGCTTTGTTAGCACAGAAGCAGAAGCTGCCTGTCAAGAGAGCTCGAGGACTGAAAATGAAATGCCCAGAGGTCAGAAGAGTTATTCCATCAGCACAAGGTGTTTTAATGGCATGCTGTAAATTTAGCCTGTAAGTTTAATTTACACTTTTATATATTTTATAGCTCATTTAAGTGAATATGCTTCGTAAATGTTTTGAGCTCTGTTTCTATAAAAAAAAAAAGGTACAATAATTAGTAAAGTTTGGTTAAATGATTAAAGAAAGCCCTAATCTCTTCTTATACTAGTCCTGCCCCTATTTTACTGTATATTTTACTTATATTATTAGGAAACATCATGTATGCTCAAACTGATCTTGATCTTTAACCAAGATTTTGGATCAAGACAAGATTTAGGAGTCAAATCAGAAGTGTGGTTATGCATGTAATACACATATGTCCCATAAAGTTACTTCTGAGCAAATATAGCAAAAAAATTGCATATTCTTCTACATAAAACACTCTGCTTCATTTCCCTGGCATTTGCAACCCATTTACTATATATTTCCAAACATTTGAAAAAGTCAGGTTTCCTCCCAAGAATTTTCACAGCAAGCTAAAGATTTGTGAATACTTGTGTGAATGAATATTTATGAATGAATGTGTGAATGAATATACACCCTTGATGTGCTCTCAGAGCCATTTGGAAATACTCTCCCCCAACCACCACCACTCACACAAGAGGTCTGTTTAACAATTATGTGTAGGAAATGACTTTGTAATAACTATCCATGGCAGTAATTCAAGACCAGAAAAAGGAAATCCTCTTGTTTATAAAAGCTTAGTTCATCCACTCAGAGAACAGAAACAATATCATGTGACCATACTACATGAATAGCAAATTTAATAGCTAATATTCATGCTGACAGGTTTGCAAGCAATCACTAATTTACATTTTCTGCTTAAAATCTGTGCATTGTACAACAAAATTATTAACAAAAATTACCTGTTTATAGATCATTCATGAGCAGAAAAAAGGGCTACATTTATCAGATGAATTATTCAAAACATAATTCAACTAGATCTAGTTACCTTACCATTGAGTCTCTATGTTTTGATTCAAGAAGCATCCAGTAACCTGGGACCATTAAAGATTACATCTCATGCTGTAGCTCTCGGTCCCTCTTACACGCACAGTCTGTACTATTAGGGTGGAAGGTGGAAAATAAAAAGGCACCACTAGAGGTGTTCGCCTCCCTCCACTCCAGAAGGAGAATCAGTCCTCTTCAGGAGGGAACAGAAGAGAGTGTGTAAGGTACACCAGCATCTCCTGGAATAGGAGAAGGAGGTGGTAGAGGAATTGGCTCCTCTTTTTCCCCTGTGGAGGAAGCTGGAAGTGGCTCCTTCTTCACCTTACTAGAAGTCAGATGGCAGAAGCAGGCTGGGAGGGAGCTATGGTATATGCTTCATCCATGTAAATAACTACAAAAGTCAGGACCTGCCTGGATGGGATGTTCATACAATCTCAGATCCAGTCTTCCCCTTTGAGTGTGGCACGCTCTCTGTTTGATAGGAACCAGACCCAAGATCAGTACCCTTGGATATTCCACAGAGGACAACACATCTTTACGATCCACCTAACTAGTCCCTGTAAATTCTTCCAGTAGGAAGCAGAACCGGGGTTTCCAGGGACAATTATCTTTTTAGTCAGGGATCTGATTGGGAAGGATGCATCACCCAAACAGGAAGAGATTAAGCCAGCAATTTTACATCACCCCACCAGGAACTGGGGTAACACTGAAATGGAAAGAATAATAAAAGTTTAAAAAATACATATCTAAATCCACCAAAACAGAAAATCTAAAGCAGAGTTGAGTGATTTAAATCAAAGTGATTTAAATCACTGATTTTAATCACAATTGAAATCAGCAAGCTGATAACCTTTATTTAAATAATACATTTTAATTGTTTTTTTGCATTATTACTTTTTAGTTATTTTCCTAATGAAAGACTGATTGTCATTGGGTGGTAACCATTAAAACATGTTGATTTGCAAGTAAATATGGTCTTTATACTTAATATGGTACTATTTTTTGCTAACCCGGAAGATAGCTATGTCTACACACATTTATATAAGCAATTGTATAGTTCAGCATACTTTTATTTTAGATTTTTAATTTTTACATTTTTATTATGTTAGAAAATAGTGAATGATGATTTTCTTATTTACTAGATTAGTTTTACACTCATGATTACTGTCAAGCTGCATTCTGATGGAAATTGCAATTCATTTAAAAATGCGCAAAAACATAATTTAAAACTTGTTTTATTTATTAGTTAAATAAAACTACCTTAAATATGCTGGCTACATAAGGGGAAGTAAGTTCATCAAACTTGTTTAACATTTAAAACTAACTGATTTATTAAACAAAGGAAATATCTGTAGTTAGTGAATTGAACGGCTTGTTTTCATGTCCTTCAAGGTTTTAGAACTAGCAGATCTCATCCCCACACCTCATTTTTATTCATAAATAGGAAGAGTAGAACAAACTTCCCTGCTTTTTCAGCTCGAATCGGTTTCTCAACTTTGAGTGAATTAGTCACTGAACTGAATAGCTGAATAAACTGAAATGAAGAAAATATTCTCTCTGCACCTGCAGAGGCGGCTACTGCTGTCAAAAGCTGGTTTAGCACTTCAACAAAGTCTAGTTCCAGGTGCTTAGCCAGTGATTTCCACCAGTTCAATGGTTTGACTTTCTTTAAAATTTCATCAGCAAACATGTACTGCTTAATTTTTTTAATTTCATTTAAATGATTTTGATAGATTATAGTAAATTTAGGCTAAAACATAGGTTGTCATAATTTGAAATAAATACATTTTTCTTTTAAAAATAAACCTAATTTAAATAATCAAAATTAAAATTAATTTAATTAATTTAATTAATTTAAATCAAAATCAGATTTTTTTTACATTTTTAAAATTTATTTTTATCCACTCTTTTCTAAAGCCAACCTTCTTCAGAATGTGGGAATGAAATTTAATGCTCTCTGATCTCTGCCCAACAGAAATACTAATGAAATGTCAATAGTATGTAATGGTCACAGTTTACTCCTAAAATCTTCCCGTTTCAGACTCTCAACTAAATGACATTGGATGCCAAATGGAATATCAGTGACTACTGTTATTGTCCTTTCAGAAGTAATTGCATTGAAGTCAGTAGAATTACATTGGTGTAAGGCCAGGGTGAAAGGAAAATATGGCCCATCAGGAATAAAACTTTGTATTCATTCTCAGCAATGTGTCAGGTAGTATAACTTTAAAGCAATAGTATTTTATTAGTGGAGGTTAGAGGTTTACCTTTCCTGCCTTCAAAACAAAGGGGTCAGGGAGATGTCCCATAGCTCTGAAACTTATTCAGGCAAAGAGAAAAGGGAATATTTGGTAGGATTTTAATATAATTTTTAAAATGTTTGGTCTACAACTAAATTAACTAATACCCTGTTTCTGCTGTCTTTCCATTGCGGGGCCTAGCTATGCCCCACCGTCTGCACAAAGAGACAATTTGACCAAGCACCTAAGTGTTTTCCTCCACTCCCCTTACCTGTCATATGGGTATTAGGGTGTTGTCTTCTGCTTGACAGGAGTCACTGACTAAGCTCCAAGTGACTTACCTCTGTGTTGTAAAGTACAGTATAAAATAGTCACAATAATGACACAGGAAATGATGCTGCCTGTCAGGAGATAGTGAAGTAGAAGGGAAAATCCCTCGTGCTCTAGGAAGATAGAGAAAGATATTAATAGTTACAGTGTAGGAGAGAAAATCCACAGGTGGTGTCACTGGTAGATGGTGTCTCAATCAAGTCACAAATCCTCTGACTAGAGGATATTCAGGATAAAATGGGTAGATGATCCACCTGATCTCTACATTAACCAATTGAAAAGTGGGTGTGCACACATGATACGGAAAGTTTAGGCGGACAAGGACACATTTCTGGGGTGATTTTAATTGACGAAAGTCATAGAAAGGTGGCTTAAGGAAGGGAGTCACTTTAGAGACATGGACAGGCTCACTGTCTGTTAATTCCTATCTCCATCCATAGGTATGCGTACGCTACATAAAACACCATGAACAGCAACATATTTTCTTCTTGTAGCAGCATTTCCTATGGTGACTACTATTATTTTCCATTAATGAACAGGCTTTTTATTAAAACACTATTAGATCTCTGTCTTACTGAACCCAGTGATGATACATGTTGTGTAGCAACATGTATATCTTAGTAGATTATAGGTGTACTGCAAGCTAGAGGTATACTGCGGCCAGATCAGCAATGTGCATACAAATTTCAGTTCTCTGGATCCATGAAGGTGCAGCCATGGAAGAATCTCCAAGGGGAAAAAATGGGCCAGAGAAAGAAAAGAGAAAGCAAATCAGGAACAATACAAAAGAACAATAATTTCTTTTTTTTCAAGATCAGGAGAACATAAGGTCGCAACTGTTCCCTTTGCCCAGGTCTGGCAGCTATTAGTACTTAATAATATTTCACAAAAGTCAGGAACATAAGTCCTGGTAGACAGTACTGTGGAGTGGTACATTGGTGAGTGACAGCGGTAGTGACTTAGCCAGGAGTGACTGTTTGGTGAAGAAGTGAGAGATAAGTAATGAGTGGGTAAGTGAAACTCTCAGGATGTTGGCCATGAGAGTGATTTCTAGTTAGAAGAGATAATACAGTGGGTTTTTATATAGTGCAGACTAGGGCTGTCAAGCAACTAAACAATTAATTGTTATTAATTGCACGATTAAACAATAATAGAATACCATTTACTTCAATATTTTTGGATGTTTTCTATATTTTCAAATATATAGATTTCAATTACAACATAGAATACAAAGTGTACAGTGCTCACTTTATATTTATTTTTATTACAAATATTTAACTGTATAAAAAGAAATAATATTTTTCAATTCTCCTCATACAAGTACTATAGTGCAATCTCTTTATCATGAAAATTGAACTTACAAATGTAGAATTATGTACAAAAAAAACTGCATCCAAAAATAAAACAACCTAAAGCTTTAGAGCCTACAAGTCCACTCAGTCCTACTTCAGCCAATCACTTAGACAAATAAGTTTGGTTACAATTTGCAGGAGAGAATGCTGCCCACTTCTTGTTTACAATGTCACCTGAAAGTGAGAACAGATGTTCGCATGTCACTGTTGTAGTTGGTGTCGCAAAATATATATGTGCCAGATGCACTAAAGATTCATATGTTCCTTCATGCTTCAACCACCATTCCAGAGGTCATGCGTCCAAGCTGATGATGGGTTCTGTTCGATAATGATCCAAAGTAGAGCGGACCAACAACACATGTTCATTTTCATTATCTGTGTCAGATGACACCAGCAGAAGATTGATTTTGTTTTTTGGTGGTTCGGGTTCTGTAGTTTCCTCATCGGAGTGTTGTTCTTTTAAGACTTCTGAAAGCGTGCTCCACACCTCGTCCCGCTCAGATTTTGGAAGGAACTTCAGATTCTTAAACCTTGGGTCGAGTGCCGTAACTATCTTTAGAAATCTTATATTGGTACCTTCTTTGTGTTTTGTCAAATCTGGAGTGAAAGTGTTCTTAAAACAAACAACATGTGCTGGGTCGTCATCTGAGACTGCTATAACATGAAATATATGGCAGAATGAGGGTAAAACAGAGCAGGGGATGTACAATTCTCCCCCCAAAGAGTTCAGTCACAAATTTAATTAACGCATTATTTTTTTAACGAGTATCATCAGCATGGAATGGTGGCCAAAGCATGAAGGGGCATACGAATGTTTAGCATATCTGGCACATAAATACCTTGCAACACTGGCTACAAAAGTGCCATGCGAACACCTGTTCTCACTTTCAGGTGACATTGTAAATAAGAAGCAGGCAGCAGTATCTCCCATAAATGTAAACAAACCTGTTTGTCTTAGCGATTGGCTGAAAAAGAAGTAAGGCTGAGTGGACTTTAGGCTCTAAAGTTTTACATTGTTTTGTTTTTGAGTGCAGTTATATAACAACAACAAAAAATCTACATATGTAAGTTACACTTTCGCGATAAAGAGATTGCCCTACGGTAATTGTATGAGGTGAACTGCAAAATACTATCTCTTTTGTTTATCATTTTTACAGTGCAAATATTTGTAATAAAAATAATATTAAGCACTGTACACTTTGTTGTAATAGAAATCATTATATTTGAAAATGTAGAAAAACATCAAAAATATTTAACACATTTCAATTGGGATTCTATTGTTTAACAATGTGATTAAAACAGTAATTAATCATGATTAATTTTTTTAATTGTTATTAATTTTTGAGTTAGCATGAGTTAACTGTGATTAATCAACAGCCCTAGTGAAGACATATTTTGCGGTCAGCAGTGGCTGATGTCATGGTATAATACATATATATTTTTGCTGTCAACAGATGACAAGATACAGTGCAAATAAATCTTCATTGGCCTCCTCAGATATTCAAGGTCTAGCCAGCTGCTACTAAAAAACAGAGTAACCAGAATCCCATCTATACATACACGGCTGCACCTCCACTCTTCTTCACTCAAACATTCTGTACCTCAGTCCCAACTACATACATCTGGTTTCTCTGCAAATTTGCTGTCAGCCTTAATTCTGAAATCACATGACTTTTGCATCGTCGAGATCTCGCTGTTGCATCAGTGTAGTTCTTGGCATGCAATAACTGGAGTGAAGAATGAAGTCTGATTCCCATTTGTTTTGTAGTTTGGCAAGTGAGCTACTAACAATGTAGCTTGAGGAGGGCAAACATACACACAAAATATACTAACGCAATACTGAGTCCACTCGGTCTCAGAGTATCAGAATAACCAAAGCCCCCTTAAAAAATTTTCATGTAGTTGTGAATTTTTAATGCTTGGACACCAAGGGTGGGATTTTCAAAAGTGCTCGGCATTGGCCCACGTGGTTTCCACTGAAATCAGTGGTGACAGTCCCATTGACTTCTATGGGTGCAGAGTTAGAGCAACGCTGAGCGCTTCTTGAAAATGCATTTGGTGAACCACATAGATGCTATGGACCTCTGGATACTTGGTTAAATCAGTTGTAGGCAAATTGTTTCTGCTGCTGAAGACTCAAAAGCCAAGGGAAGATCTTATTATCATTACAGAATATTTGGTTGAAGCTCTATCAAAAAGTTTATGGAAACTCTGTAGAGTTCTAAGAAAGGGATTTTAAAAAATACATCACTTTTTCTTTAGAGCTGCTATAGCAGGTTTGATTGTCCAGTGTAACTACATTG
This sequence comes from Lepidochelys kempii, assembly GCF_965140285.1. Classification (NCBI taxonomy): domain Eukaryota; kingdom Metazoa; phylum Chordata; order Testudines; family Cheloniidae; genus Lepidochelys; species Lepidochelys kempii. Next base: position 185,772,783 of record NC_136380.1, read on the forward strand.
AAATCAATGTAGTTACTCCCCAGTAAATCAGATGTACCAGAGCAGGGAAGTGACCCCAGAATATTTCTATAGATCTTTTCCCTCCAAATAGGTGTTTTCGAGATGTCAGAACAGTGAGTCTCTGAATTCCCTGGAAATTCCCATACATAATCCCAAATCATGAGACCAGCATACAAATCATGAGATTCTTTAAAAAGATTAAATCATGTTTTTTAGTCTCTCTTCTGATTTTAGTCTGTCCTCTGCCCACCTCCAATGTGTGTGAGACAAACACAGTACCGCCGGCTCTTGCGAATGTGTTCAAAGATGATTTTGCCCTTGGCTGCAGGAACTCTTGCAAGAGCTGTTCCCACACAGTCACCTTTATGCCATTTTGCACTGAGTGCCTGCAAGTCCTTGTCCCTAGCTCTCGGCCTCCCAGGCCATGGCAGGTACCTGTTTCCATAGCCGCCAAAGTCTGTGCAGCTCTAGATGTGGCATTTCTCACTAGTGTGAAAAACTCATTAATGTCCCCTACTGCTGCTTTGGGAGCTGGAGGGACCACGTGAGGGACATTGGTGCTGTTATTAGTGAGACAATCTCTAATGTGGCTGCACAAAACTTCACTTCCCCATTTGAGCCAAGGAGTGATGAGGACGGGTGAGCAGGAGCTTCAGAAAGCTGGAGAGAGGGAGAGACGAAGGGAAGCAGCTACCTACTGGGGCTGGGGAAGAGGAAAGCAGGTGGCTGCTGGGAACATTGAGGGAGGAATCAGGAAACATGTAGCTGCTGGAAGTGGAAAGGAAGTGAGAAAGGGCACCAGCTCCAAAATCATGTGAGGGCAGGAGCTTTTCACATCATCATGAGAGCTCTTGCAGCCGAAGGCAAAACCATGGGACTTGTGGTCAAGTTGCAAGAGTTGGCAACGCTGGGGCACATGTAGGGATGTAGCTCTGGCTGATGCTCCCTGGTTATAGCTCACAGACACCCCCAGTCATGGAGAGGTGTCAGGGCATTGCCCGGTGTTACTGTGGTCCGACCTCCAAGCCTATAGCCATGGGTGGGGTGGGGAACTATGTATGAGGCTGCATCTCTATGAGTAGAGTCCAAGATGGAAGGGAGAGTGATCATATACATCCTGAATAGAATGGCCACAAACACAGAGGCAGCCCAGAGTATCCCTACAGGTCTCTGACTGAGGAGACAAACTCCTGGCCAGGTACAGAAAGCACCAGAGAGTGGGAGTGTCCCATCCACCTCTGGTCTGGCTGGGATGGGGATGAAGCTGAGGTGGCAGCAGGAGGAGCAAGGAGGCTGTTCCTTCCCTCCCTGCCTGGGTCCCACCAACCCTGGAATTTTGCCTGATTTTTCCACTCAAGCCCGTGGGAAGTGACACATCAGTTGCCCCCTGCCCATTACATGCTGTAGTTCTGGGCTGCACTCCACTGGGTGGGAATGTGACACAAGGTGTTTCTTACCTAACACACTCAGAGTGTAGTTCTGATGGAGACTTCCATCAATGTTTGCAATTTCACACATGTAATATCCTTCATCAGAGAGTCTCACAGGGTGAATCTGAAGGGTGGGGTCATGATCAGGTCGAGCTGCCCAGTCCATCCTCTCACTGCAATTTGTTCTGACAGTTTTATTTAAATCAGCCCTGTATGCTAATAAACAGCAAGCTCCATCCCTTAGTCTTATCTTCCATACTGCTGAGATAAGATTCACTAGTGACATATTAGAGCAACTCAGCACAGCCCTGTAACCAGTCACTGAAGACAGCACGACGTTATCTGGAGAGGATACAAGAAGGAAAGAAAAATGAAAAGTGTCACTTAGGATGCGATTACAGATGAGCAAATTCTGAATTCCCCTCAGATTAATGTTTCTGCTCTTGTACTCCATGGAAACCTCCCCATGAAGTAGATCCCAGGTCCATTTGGAGGTATTATCGGTGCACAGCTTTAAATAGCTAATTGTGTGAGGCGTGGGACAAAGATACTGATCAACAAGATTTATCTCTCCGCAGACCCATAGCCTCTTTTTGTGCCAGGCTATAATCACCATTAAATGACCTTTATTGGGATGAAGCCTGATTTGTATTCTCCCTTCCCTCCTGCTCAGTAATTTTATCATGGCCAGCCTGGTGACCATGAGATCATTGCTCTGGGCTTTCACCCAAAAGATTGAGTTTTAATTTCCAGGCTTGATCTCCCTTGATCAAAGCCAGCAGGATCTGAGAGCGCTTCAGAGGTAGCACGATCACCCCAGAGTTAAGGGGCATCAAAATAGGAATAACACTGCTAGGCTCTGAAGGGAGTCCCACCTAACTCTCCTCAGTCAAAGATCTCCATGATGTGGTAGTGCAAAAGGCAAATCTCTCATAAAAGACTAAATAAAGAGTTATGTTGAAATGTTAGAAAATTCTCATCCAAAAAAGCCATTTCAAAGCTGCCATAAGAACCAGGATGGTAAGAGGCAGTAACCTGTCACTCCTTCATTCTAGCAGGTATCAAAGTGATCATATCACTAGTTTACTTCACGCTGTTGCAGGGTGGCACCACTGTGAAGGAATTTGTGACAAGTAAACCTCTAAAATGTTCAGAAGTTCCAATAAACACCCCAACATTTGGACAATTTCAGATAAACACCCCAATTTATTTGATCTAGATGAATTACATGCATTAAATGAAGCCTCATCTTAAGCAGGTACAATTCCCACTGAATTTGGCCCCTGGGCAAGACTGGGCTGGAAATCTTATGAGGACTGAATTTTTCTTGAGATTTCCAATACTTTCTGTGTGTTTGGATTGCCATAGATATAACAAAAAACCAAACAAACATCCTAGCCCAACCCCAGCAGTTTAGTACTCAAGCCCTCTGGCAATACTTCAGTACGATCATTTCTTCTTCCAGCGAGAACAAGGAAATGCGTAGGAAACCAAAGCTGAAAAGGGATAAAGAACTGAATTTTTCAAACTTCAGAAGAGGTTTGGTTTCGTTTGGTTTGAGCCAGGGTTCCAGTCAGTTTTTATTTTCGTCTCAGCAGCCCACCCAGTTCTACTAGAAGCTCTGGCTGGGATGATTTAATTGGGGATTGGTCCTGCTTTGAGCAGGGGGTTGGACTAGATGACCTCCTGAGGTCCCTTCCAACCCTGATAGTCTATGATTCTCTGCACACGTAGCACTAAAATTTTACTTTGTGGATTCCGTCATTTAGTGGAAACATCTGAGACAATATGTAAAATTACAGAGTGGGTTTTGATACCTCTAGTGTCCTCCTCCAGCTCTTCCTGCCTTCACTGGGCCCAGTGCAACCCAGGGAGCAACTGCACTTACACAATCCCTCTGCTCCTCCGTGCGTAGGGTGACCATATTTCCATAAACTGAAAACTGGATGCACAGAGCTGGACCAAGTTGCCTGGAATTGCCACTCACCCCATCCCCAAAGGTTCCTCCGTGCCCCCAACTGAGCCAAGTAGCAGAGATGGGAGGTCGGGGGAGGGGGGGAGAAGAGGAATGGGTGTGGACTGGGATCTGGGCAGCAAAGGAGGGTATGAGTATATGAGTACTTTTGAGCTCAGAGCCAGGAGATGAATCTATTGGACTATGATCCAGCTAGTGGTACTATTCACCTTTGGGGACTGGGATAGCAGAGGGGCAGAAAGGAGGCTCCGGGTAGTGGGGGGACCAAAGAGACTCGAGACAGCAGCCCTGGGGAGGTGTGGAGAGGCTGGGATGTGGCAGAAGCAGGTGACTAGAGGCAGCCTGAGGAGGGAAAGAGGCCAGCTGGGGAAGGAGGGAGGGGGCTGGAGAGGGCTCTGGATACCAGCCCCAAAGGACAGGGGAGGCAGGAAGACCACAAGGCTGGGGTGGGAGCTCCAGGGTCCACATGGGGGGCATAAGGCCCATGGGGGGCATCCCATGCTCGGTGGCCCAGCACAAGGGGATGCTGCAGGACCTGGTGAGGCACTTACCAGCCAGGTTGCCCGGCAGGACCTGGGGCTCACAAGTCATGGGAATGAAGTCAGTGGTTTCTGAAAAATAAAAAAATAACGGAGCGTGACTTATTGGTAAATCAGTTTATCCTGGTCTTCCACGCGTCCTGTCCTGTGCGACAGTAGTTCAGGAACAGTTGGCATTATGACTTTACCTACCAGGAAGGAAAGGGAAAGGTGTATGGCAGCTCTTGTGCCTATCCTTCTCAGCTGAACACTCCCCAGAGTAGACACATTTAGAAAGACAACAACATAGGAAATGGCCGTGTTCCTGAGAGGAGAGGAGGGTGACATGTAGGATGGGAGAAGAGAAGACTGACAGCCACCTGTTAATTTGTTTTTACTTGTGGTGAATTTCCCATGTCCCATCCCACAGAAATGGGTAGTCTTGCAATTAAGGCACTGGACTGGAACTCAGAAGATCTGAATTTAATTTGTGACTCTGCTACAGACTTCCTGTGTGGTCTTGGGCAATCAATATCTCTGCCTCAATGCCCCATCTGTAAAATGGGGATAATACTTTCTTTCTTCCAGGCACTGCCTTTCTTGTTTATTTTAATTTTCTTTCTTGTAATTTTAAGAAGTTTCAGCACCTGTAATGTTTTCAAGGCTTAGTGGTTTGTGAGGAATTCACACCAGTGGGTGGTGGAACAAGTTCCATGAGATCAAATTTTCTCTTCCCCATTGTGCAATTGTGGTTGTGAGTAACGCAGGAGGTGGCTCCTTGGAAATCACCCACTTCCTCTCCTTTCTCCTACAGTGGCCCCTAATGCAGGTGGCCATGGGAGCAGCTCACAGGGACAAGGCCACAAAATCTGGCACTCAGCTTAAGCTACAAGAACGTGTCTCTCTAGACTCATGAAGCCATTAATGGATGCCCCTCCTTGAAGCAGTCTGTAGTCTTCTGTTGCTGCCCGGAGGAACTGAGAGGGGGAATAAGAAAACAAATGGGGGGGGACAAAAAGGTGGAAGAGGGAGGGGAAAGAGAGAGAGAGATGAGAAGGTAAAAAGAACAGAGAAGAAAGGCAGACAAGTACAGGACAGATAAAATACACAGGGAAGAATCTGGCCGCAGGGCCCCTGCCTCATTCAGTGCACAGGATGGACAATACTTACTGAACGATCACCTATTCTATATTTTGTTTTATCCTCATTGTTCAATGTGTAGCCACACAACTTATTTACTGCTCACTATTCAGACCCTGCTCTGAACACAGAATTAGTCATTTCCTGATGGGCTTTTCTAAGGTGCTCATCACTGTAGTATTGGAGTGCTTCACAAACACTCATTAATTTATTTTCACATTTTACAGATGAGACATCTGAAGCACAGAGAGATTAAGGTGAAAAGTATACACTATTTTGGGTGCCCAATATGAGATGCTTAGGACCTGATTTCAGAGTTCTTAGCATCATATAGGACTTTGTTCACTGAAAACCCATTGACTTCAGTTGTGGCTGTGGGCACTCAGCAACACTTCTGCAAATCAGGGTCTCAAGCTGGGCACCCAAAAATGAGGAACACACAATTAGTGACCACCCATGAAAAGTGTGGTTTAAGTGACTTGACTAGCATTGTACAGGAACTTTGGCAGATGCAGGGATAGAATCCATTTCTCCAGGGCAGCATTCAGCTGCATTAACCACCAGACCATTCTTTCTCTCTGCAGTCCCCTGCCTCCTTCACTACACAACTGAGTTTCATCTACAAAGCATACTACATCTTGTGTCCTGAATGAGGTGCAAGAATTCCTATTCTCGGTTCTGGTGCCTGGTGCGACAGGGTGCGTCTATACTTTGTTTTAAAACCTGCGGCAGCAAGTCTCAGAGCTTGGGTCTACAGACTCAGGCTCACACTACTGTGCTAAAAACAACTGTGTATACATTGCAGTTCAGGCTCTGAAGCCAAATCCCCTTCCCGGGCTTCAGAGCCTGAGCAGGCATGTCTACACTGCTGTTTTTAATGAAATAGCGCTGTCCCTATGACTAATGCTCGGGCTGTCATGAGAAAGATCTGGGTTTAATTTTCAGGCCTGGTCGCCCAATCTCCAACCCAGTAGCATCTGGGACCCTTCAAAAGGCAGCATAGTCAACCCCCGAGACAGGGACACGGAGCTAAAATAACACTGACAGGTTTTGAAGGGAGCCTGACCCAATCCAGGTTTATCCATGCTAGATAAAAAGGTGCATTTGTAAAATGTGATAGCAAACCTGCTTTAAAACCCTAACGTAGACAGGGCAAGTTGCATTAGCCACTCGAACTGAATGCAGATTAAAAGAGATGAAAGAATTCCAAACCTCTCTCAGGTCGGGACTGATGTGCATTTGTAAGGTGCTGGGATAGTGATGAGTGCAGATTTCATACTTCAGTAGAACATCCATCACCATTTTTATCCCCCTGGGATGCATTAAACAGCATCCAAAAGCAGATCTGTATTTAATATGCAGGAGCATACGTGATCCTGGTACCAAACTCACCTCTAAGAATAACCCTTATTGCATGGCTTTCATGGCTCAGGCTGCCCACAACAGCTCGGCAACGATACAATCCACTGTTACTCTGTTGAATCGACATAAAGTTCAGAACAGCCACATTCCCCTCTCTCCACACTGAGCGTCTTGTTGGCCCATCTTTCAGAAGTAGGCACTTCATCCCCTGTATCAAGCACCACTTTATGGCTGGCTTTTCTGTGCAGTACTTTACTGGACACTCTATACTCAGGGAGTCCCCAGGTTTGCCCTGATATTGGTAATTTCTTGGAACTTGAACTTCAACCATACAATTAACAGTTACATCACCTGAAAAAAAGAACAAAGGAACATTACACTATGAAATTCTGCCCTCTTTATCTCTAGCTGTTTATCTTAGAGCAGGGAGTATGAGGACAATAACAAGGTGTAAGTTTTAATAATATGTAATGGAGAATATAATAACTGCACTGAAACCCAAATGTTTTTATTTATCAATATTTCTTTAGCTGTTATGAAATTAGAAAAACACGCTGGGCTAGTTAACTTACTGGATTATATAAGTGTTTAAATGGTAGCGCAGGTAGATTACTAAATGGAATGACATCCTTTTTAGTCAGATCTTGCAGCTAGGTCTCAAGTTCCTTATTTTAAAGGTATTATTTTGTTTTGATTACCACTAGAAGTGGAAGGGCTGTAAAAAGACCTGCTAGATTTTATGATATGCTTATGTAAATTAAATACCGGATTCTGACTTATTCCAGGTTTTATATCATGTTATGTATCAAGGAAGTCCAATTAGATACCTAAATTTAGTTTTTAAAAGATTTTGCACTGCGCAAACATAAGAAAGAATACAGTATATTCAGGAAGTGGAAACATGATGTGACTGCAATGTAAGTTCAGTCAAACTCAGAAATAGGAGAGAGACATGAGGCCAAACTCAGAGATGAGTAATAGGGATTGACTACATGTGCAAGTTAGTGTGCAGTAAATGAGGGTGTGAATTTAAAGCATACTAGCTTCTCCTCACGAACTGCCCATGTGGACACTCTGATGGCACCCTCAAAGTGCTCTGGGGTGGTTTAATTTAATGCACTTTCAAATTGCATTAAGCTGTTGCGCACAAAGGCACTCAGTGCACAGTGTGCACTAGCTACTGCTGTCTTTTTCTCCCCCGCCTTGTAGACAAGCCCTAAGTGAGTATCAGGCTATGGATATGTCTGCACAGGCACAACTGCACCACTACAGCCACGCTGCTTAACACCCTTGTTACAGCAATGGAAGGGGTTTGCTGTGTTTGTAGCAAATTCATCTCTGAGAGGTTGTAGCTCGGTTAATGGGAAGAATGCATCCACAGTGGGGCTTAGTTCTATCTAACCACATCGCACAGGGCACAATTTTCTCTCTCTTTTTTTACAGCCCTGAGCGAATTCACACACACCTGAGCGATGTTGCTAGTTCAACCACTATTTTAGGTGGCCTGACAAAGCCAAGAAATTATTTAAATTAGCATAACACACACAGAGGGGACTGGAGGAATGTGTACATTATGCTGATTTATACTTGTTCTAAACTCTCTCTAACCTCTTAGGAGACAAGTTGGAGGCATGCTGGTGACACATTAACCTAGGCTTTTCTTAAAGCTACTTGGACTAGGAGAGCAAATTGGAGTAATTTACATGCTGAGAAGTCAGAGAAATGTGTAAACTACAGAAATCCCTTACTCTAATTTGATACATGTAAATTACAGTAACCTCTTGCTCTAACATGTTACAATTTCAAAATATCCCTCTAGGTTTGCAAGAGTGGGACTGGATGAAGCCCTTCCTCTCTTTCCCTCCATTACTCTGAAATCCATTGTATAGACTTGGCCTCAGGAGAACCAAACCTAATTCGCTGGGGCGGAGTGCCATCCAAAACAAGGACACCGAATTGCCTGTAGACCAACAGGGTAGGGTGACCAGATAGCAAGTGTGAAAAATTGGAGCAGAGGGGTAGGGGGTAATAGGTGCCTATATAAGACAAAGTCCCTATAAAATTGGGAAATCAGGTTACCCTACACCGGGGAGAGTCTGAGTCAGTGAACACTTGGAGAGGCGGTATGAAAAACCAAGGGCAAGAAGTTTGGAAGGAGAAGGAAGAAGGAACAGCTGCCCCAGCAGCAGCAGAACCAGCAGCTCTGAACAAGGGGCAGACAGACACCAAAGCACAGGGATGCAGAGTTTCACCTAAGAGCTACTAGATGGGGAGCCAGCTGCTGCACTGGTGACTGCAGCCCTGAGGGGACTCCTGCAGACATACATCATATCCCGGCCTCTGTTCCACAGCCAACTGCTCAGTAACAGCAGTAATGGCCAGATTTCAAGAAGTGCTCAGGACCCAGCAGCTCCCATGGAGAACAGTGAGAGCTATTCCATGCTGAGCAATCTTGAAAAGTTGGATAGAAGGGTCCAGATGCAATCCCCCACTGAAATCAGGGAAAGATTCTTTCCGTTGACTTCACTGGCAGCTGGATGAGACTCTAAGTTGTTAGGAGTAGTTAGTGAATTGCATTTACTCAGTGAACTTTCTCACTTACCTACCACTTGAAACAGTTTGAAAAGGAGGAGGGGGAGGAGAGTAACCAGAGCTGCCTGTGTTTCATACATCTTTCAGGAAAGATCAGGGTGAACTGCAGGAGGTAAAAATAGAGAAAAATCACTTGGACTCACAGGGAACTGTGCAATTTGTTCCCAAACTTTCCTCTGTAACAGGATTGCAACTTTAGTTATGAACTCTCTGTTGGCTTATCCAGGGGCTGAGGTGGGAAGGGAACAATAGGTTATAACTATGTTACCACAGTTAAGGCTTCCAAACAATCTTAACTCGGCCCTGAAGTGAAGCCATGTAATCAATGAGCACGCTGAAACAAATGTAGATCTTCTGTACTTAGAGGCTATTATTTTACGATTATGACTTCCTGTTCCTGTTAATCGCTGAGGTCTCGTTAAGACTTCCCGGTCACAAATGCCTCTCCATTTTGGATGCCCAGTCTGAGTCATGTGATTTTCAGAAGTGCTGAGCAACTGCAGTTCCCGTCGTAAACAACAGAAGCTGCAGGGAACTCTGAAAATCCATTGTGCGGTGTCTCATGCAAGGCATCCAAAACCTGAGGCCACTTTTGAAAATTGCGGCCTCTATATGGATTACAGTCTGCGAACAGGAATTGCGCTAGAGTGAAAGAAAGATGATAGTCCAGGCTCTGAATGAACCCAGAAGAGTTTTGCTTCATAACTCGAAACTTTGTGAAGCTGTGGGCCGAGACCAAGAAATATTATTTGTCCTCCACCATAAACACTGCCAGGAACAATCTAGCTCAACTGTTTCAGCTAGCTCATTCATTTGATTGCTGTGACAAGTTTGTTATCCTGAACTATAGTGACATCATTGGATAAAAATTGTATGAAACAATCTGCTGTGCCCTTAAAAATCAGTTTCATTTTACCTAAGACCACAAAAGGTGATATGCATTAACTATAATTGTATGTTTATTGCATGGCATCGCTACAGGACAGTGTTAAGGTTGTTTGGGTACCTTCACCATGCATTTCCAAACTTAAACAAGTTTTGATTTTTTGTAAGGTTAACCTTTACTCTGAATTTTCTGAGGTTAATACTTGGATTTGGAATAATTACAAATATCCAATCCCACACAGCTAGTCCTGCCCTGGACCTGATCTTGGGCCTACAGGTCAACATAAAAGTCATCACAATCCAGCTGCTGTCTTGGACAGACCATCACCTCACAAAAACAGGCTAAGGACACCATCCCTGTCCATCCTGGCTAATAGCCATTGATAGACCTATCATCCATAAACGTATCTAGTTCTTTTTTGAACCATGTTATAGTCTTGGCTTTCACAACATCCTCCGGGAAGGAGTTCCACAGGTTGACTGTGTATTGTGTGAAAAAATACTCCCTTTTGTTTATTTTAAACCTGCTGCATATTAATTTCATTTGGTGACCCCCTAGTTCTTGTGTTATGAGAAGGAATAAATAACACTTCCTTATTTACTTTCTCCACACCAGTCATGATTTTATAGACCTCTATCAGATCCCCCCAAGTCGTCTCCTTTACAAGCTGAAATTAATCTTATTAATCTCTCCTCATATGGCTGCCGTTCCATACTCCTAATCATTTTTGTTGCCCTTTTCTGAACCTTTTCCAATTCCAATATATCTTTTTCGAGATGGGGCAACCACATCTGCACACAATAGTCAAGATGTGGGCATACCATGAATTTATATAGAGGCAATATATTTTCTGTCTTATTAGCTATCCCTTTCTTAATGATTCCCAACATTCTGTTTGCTTTTTTGACTGCCGCTGCACATTGAGTGGACGTTTTCAGAGAACTATCCACAATGACTCCAAGATCTCTTTCTTGAGTGGTAACAGCTAATTTAGACCCCATCATTTTATATGTATAGTTGAGATTGTTGTTTTCCAATGTGCATTACTTTGTATTTACCAGCATTGAATTTCATCTGCCATTTTGTTGCCCAGTCACCCAGTTTTGAGAGATCCTTTTGTAGCTCTTTGCAGTCTGCCTGGGACTTAACTATCTTGAGTAGTTTTGTATCATCTGCAAATTTTGCCACTTGACTGTTTACCCCTTTTTCCAGATCATTTATGAATATGTTGAATAGGACTAGGCCCGGTACTGACCCCTGGCGGACACCATTATTTATCTCTCTCCATTCTGAAAACTGACCATTTATTCTTACCCTTTATTTCCTAACTTTTAATCAGTTACCAATCCATGACAGCTTATTTTGCTTAAGAACCTTTGGTGAGGGACCTTGTCAAAGGCTTTCTGAAAATCTAAGTATACTATATCCACTGGATTGCCCTTGTCCACATGCTTGTTGACCCCCTCAAAGAATTCTAATAGATTGGTGAGCCATGATTTCCCTTTCCAAAAAACATGTTGACTCTTTCCCAAGAAATTATGTTCATCTATGTGTCTGACAACTTTGTTCTTTACTATAGTTTCAACCAGTTTGCCTGTACTGAAGTCAGGTTTACTGGCCTGTAATTGCTGGGATCACCTCGGGAGCCCTTTTTAAAAATTGGCACATTAGCTATCCTCCAGTCGTTTGGTACAGAAGCTGATTTAAATGATAGGTTACAGACTACAGTTAGTAGTTCTGCAATTTCATAACTGAGTTCCTTCAGAACTCTTGGATGAATACCATGTGGTCCTGGTGACTTATTACTGTTTAGTTTATCAATTTGTTCCAAAACCTCCTCTAATGACACCTCAATCTGCGACAGTTCCTCAGATTTGTCACCTAAAAAGAATGGCTGAGGTTTGGGAATCTCCCTCACATCCTCAACCATGAAGACCAATGCAAAGAATTCATTTAGTTTCTCCGCAATGGCCTTATCGTCCTTGAGTGTTCCTTTAGCATTTCAATCGTCCAATGGCCCCACTGGTTGTATAGCAGACTTCCTGCTTCTGAAGTACTTAAAAAAATTTTTACTATTACTTTTTGAATCTTTGGCTAGCTGTTCTTCAAATTATTCTTTTGGCCTTCCTAATTATATTTTTACATTTCGTTTGCCAGAGTTTATGCTCCCTTCTATTTTCCTCACTAGGATTGAACTTCCACATTTTAAAAGATGCCTTTTTGCCTCTCAGTGCTTCTTTTACTTTGTTGTTTAGCCACAGCGGCACTTTTTTGGTTCTCTTACTATGTTTTTTAATTTGGGGTATACATTTAATCTGAGCCTCTATTACAGTGTCTTTAAAAAGTTTCCATGACGCTTGCAGGGGTTTCACTTTTGGCACAGTACCTTTTAATTTCTGTTTAACTAACTTCCTCATTTTTGTATAGTTCCCCTTTCTGAAATTAAATGCTACAGTTTTGGGCCGCTGTGCTGTTTTCCCCACCACAGAGAAAATTGCAACCAAAAATAGAGTTTTTACAATGGAACTAGCTCTAGCATCATTTACTGCTACACAGTGTATTTCACTAACATTTTCTTGATTATAGTAGCTAGAACACTGTTGAAGCCATAATAATAAATATTCTGTATTTCATTCCTTTGATTGGCATTGATGCCTCAACAGAAAAATGCCACTTTTAAATTTTTTAAAAATGAATTTAGTGCTGATAAAAGGTGCAGGGCTGGTACCCTTGGAGACTGAAGACTTTTATCTGCACAATAGGCACTGGCTCTGAAAGCTTCCCCCACATTACCACAATACCATGTCTCAAACCTGTTCTGGAAGCTCTGGTACTTATATGGCCCAGTTACCATAATATCTGAGTGCCTCATAATTCTTTAATGCATTTATCCTCACAACACCCCAGTGAGGTATGGAAGTGCTATTACCCCCCACACACACTAGCCTAGAAGGGGTTAATGAGGCTGGAAAGGGGCCAATTAACCATCTAGGTCACAGCTGAGGGGAATTAAACAAACCATGATGGAGCCAACTGAGAAGGAACAGGTGGGGGCTAATAGAAAGTCAGGAAGCTGCCAGCAAAAGACGGCTGCAGTGAGGGAGCCTGCAGCCACTCTCTAAACATTAGAGAGAGAAGGAGGAAAGGACAGGGTGTAGGAAAAGGCTAAGTGAAATGACAGCAAAGTTTAAGACGATACAGATCTTAGCTGCTGATTAACGGGTCCCTGTGCTGGGACCTGGAGTAGAGGGTGGGCCTGGGTTCCCTACCAGCCACTGGGGAAGTGGCACAGTTGGAGCAGTGAATGGGAAGACTGCCTAAGACAGTTTGTAGGCAAAGACTTTGATACCCTGGAAGGGGGAAAACCACTTAGTGACCTGGCTGGAGGGCCAAGCCATGGAAGAGAGCATCCAGAAAGTAAGAAAGAGAGCCATCAGGGCATGCAATGAGTGGCAGAAGGGGGCATCAAAACTGAAAAGAGCTAATCCCCAGAGCATCCAGTAGGAGGTGCCCTAGTGATGAGAGACCCCCCGTGACACCCCATTTTACAGATGAATGAGGTCTAGTCTACACTAGAAAAGAGTGGCTGGTGGAGCTCTACCAGCAAACCCTCCTAGGGTAGACGCAGCTTCTACCAGCAATAACTGTAGTTTTGTTGGTATAGTTCATACCAATTTCCCCAAATAACTACACTAGGGTTTTTGCCATTATAAAAATGTTGTAAAATATCACAACCCTAAGCAATATTACTACCTGGCTAAAAGTTTCTGGTGTAGACGTGTCCTAACTCCCTCCCTCTGGGAATGGCTGAGAAGGTATCACAGAATAGTATTCTCTGTACTCTTTCAGTACTTGGCTTTTCTACCAAGACTGGTGATAAAAGTGCCATTGCAAATTAAAGTTAGCTGTGATTATTTGTTATGGCATTAACACCTGTCCACTGGAAACTGATCTGATCCCATCAACTCCTTGTACATGGACCAAGAAAACTATTAATCAGAAATTGTTTTAAGCCAATACTCACTTGGGTTATATGCACTATTCCATGCGCATTTATGAGTCACCTATATTTATTTTTTAAAACTATATTGTCTGAGAACAATAAACAGAATGACCTAATTACATTTGGTTTAAGTCTGTGTAGGACCCAGAGCTGTCTCAACGTTTGATTTAAGACACCTCAATTCTCCCTACTTTCCATCCCGAGTGCAAGATGCACCTTTTAGACTTTGCCATAACGAATACAAGCATACCAGTGCATAACAATAAAATCCATAGACACATTTACACCTTGAGAGAAGAGAGAAGTATAGACGGCAACGTACGTGACAGAAACCAGTCACATCACTTCATGCATCTCTGAAAGGTGCTCAGATATCACCATGATGGACATGTTGTGCAAACCAAAATATAACAGAATCACATTGTAAAAGTAATAAATCATAAGAGCCAAAAGCAAGCCTCATTCTGCCTTGATTCCTAACTTCCTATTGTTCCTCTTACTATGACAACCCACCTGTTCTCGGCTCTATGCATCTGTCCAGAAACCTCTCAGCTCACAGATTCAGAATGTCCATTGAGAGTCACCGTCTGGTTAGCCAGATATTCCCTTTTCACTATGACTTCAGAGAAGATAAAGTTAAAGCAACTGATCTGCTACTTTGCACCAGACCAACTGCGCCTACTTAATGCAGCTCAAAGATGACACACATCAGACTGACCAGTACATCACAGGATGTGGGAAATAATTTACAATAAAGAAAATTAACCACAACTTGTTTTATTTCTATCACACACAACAGATAAGCACAAGAACAAACTAATGGCCGAGTCTCGTTTTCTAAGACAGACTAGAATATATATCTTCTGCCATACCTAACTTGTACCACTTGGCCATCGGCATGACAGCAGAACATAGATTCACAAAGGGACTGACCGTTGCAATGCCTAACTTTTAGGCAACTAGAAAACCACTGGGATTCACAAAGCCTGAGTTAGATACCCAGGCTCCCTATACAATGAATGGAGGGAGATGTGAATCCCATTCTTAGGCACCTAAGAGTCAGGACACTGAACAGGGAGCCACCTAAGCTAGACGATGGGAGGGGCAAACAAAAGGGTTGTCTCTTAAGCCCCACCCCTCGCAGGGGGCTTGGCACCTAAATCTGAGCTGGAGGGAGACACCTATATCGGCAAGCGTTATAAACACCTGTAAAGTCTCTCCTAGAGCCAAGCACCTAAGGCATTTCTTATGCGAGTGCTGGTGGAGGGAGGACACTGCCTCCTCTATAACCGTTAGTCCAGTGATTAGGTTACTTAGCCAGGATATGGGAGACCTGAGTTCAATTCCCCCACCTACCTGCGGGAGAAGAAAGAATTAGAGTAGTGGTTCTCAAACTGTGGGTCACGACCTGGGGTTGCCAGGGCTGGCTTAGACTTTCTGGGCCTAGGGCCAAAGCCCAAGCTTGAGGGCTTCAGGCCTGGGCAGCAGGGCTAAGGTTACAGGCCCCCAGGCTGGGGCAGTAGGGCTTTGGTTTTGTCCCCTGCCCTGGGGTGGCAGGGCTTGGGCAGGCTCAGGCGTCAGTCCCCCCCATCCTGGTGTCGTGTACTAATTGTTGTTGTCAGAAGAGGGTCACGGTGCAATGAAGCTTGAGAACCCCTGAATTAGAGCATGGGTCTCCCATCTCTCAGGTGATTACTGTAACTCCTGGGCTATTGGGCATTCTGATGTGGGTCTCTCTTGTTGAAGCTGGTCCCCTAACGTGCAGTTAGGCACCTAACTCCCTTTATGAATCTAGCCCGTAGTGTACGAGAAGCAAGGTTATAGACTTCACACCACAAGGGGTCAACTTTGCCCCTTGGGTACAGCGAGTGATTGAGAAACAGATACATTAATCCCTCCAAAAATTTGCAGCATCTGTTAGTTTAGCTGAGCAGGGACTTGCTGGAGTCCAATGGTGTTTCAGGTTTTTGCTTTGATGTAAGCCAGTGATGGAAGCAGAGTCGGACTGTCCCGCAGGGCTACAGAGAAATTTTCTGGGAGGATGATGAGGTTTCTTGGAAGTGTGGAAGAACCAGACCTCTGCCTACATGAACCATGCCACAGAGATGAAGCTGCACCCTGCATCACCTTCCCCAGCTACCACATAGCACCAGCAGCAGATGCTGCTGCAGCCTCCTCCTTCTTCCTCTTCCCCCTGCCTGTCAGCTGTCATGCGGTAGTGCAAGTAGGAGTGGGGAACAGAGGCGGCCTGTGTGACTGCAGCTGTATGAGACAGAACTCAGAAGTGAGGCAGTATCAGCCAGCACAATTTCCCTCTGCATTTCAGAACAAAATAAGGATACTCAAAAGTCCAACAAGTTCTGACGACAAACTTTAACTGAACACAAGCTAGACGCTCTGACCCTGCTTCACACTCAGTCAGCTCTGTAAATTGACAAGATCTTATCACAACTCCATTGTCAAGGTTCCTTCCCCACTCTGAACTCTAGGGTACAGACGTGGGGACCTGCATGAAAGACCCCTAAGCTTATTCTTACCAGCTTAGGTTTAAAACTTCCTCAAGGTACAAACTTTGCCTTGTCCTTGAACCGTATGCTGCCACCACCAAGCGTTTTAAACAAAGAACAGGGAAAGAGACCACTTGGAGACGTCTTTCCCCAAAATATCCCCCCAAGCCCTACACCCCCTTTCCTGGGGAAGGCTTGATAATAATCCTCACCAACTGGTACAGGTGAACACAGACCCAAACCCTTGGATCTTAAGAACAATGAAAAATCAATCAGGTTCTTAAAAGAAGAATTTTATTTAAAGAAAAGGTAAAAGAATCACCTCTGTAAAATCAAGATTGTAAATACTTTACTGGGTAATCAGATTCAAAACACAGAGAATCCCTCTAGGCAAAACCTTAAGTTACAAAAAGACACAAAAACAGGAATACACATTCCCTCCAGCACAGCTTATTTTACCAGCCATTAAACAAAAGGAAATCTAATGCATTTCTAGCTAGATTACTTACTAACTAACAGAAGTTCTGAGACTGCATTCCTGATCTGCTCCCGGCAAAAGCATCACACAGACAGACGAAACCTTTGTTCCCCCCTCCCGATTTGAAAGTATCTTGTCCCCTCATTGGTCATTTTGGTCAGGTGCCAGCGAGGTTATCCTAGCTTCTTAACCCTTTACAGGTGAAAGGGTTTTGTCTTTGGCCAGGAGGGATTTTATAGCACTGTGTACAGAAAGGTGGTTACCCTTCCCTTTATTTTTATGACATTCATCCTGACTTGTGGCATTAAATATCCTCCAGACTGTTATAGTCCCTCCAGAGAGTTGAGGAGATCTTTGAGGTGGTATTTCAGGAATAGGGCAAATCTGAATTCTCATTCTGCAAAGGCAATCTGGCAGGGCATTCTTGCTGTTCCCACACCTGACTTTGTTGTGTTCTTTAAACCCGTATCTTTTATTCTGGTCAGAAATATGGTAACTCTTGCACTAGGTTTTCAGCTGAAAAGTTGATCTTATCTTGGAATTCTTGTACAGCTTTTTCTCTGAAGGTTTTCAGGCCTAGGTTGGCTTACAGACCCCAACTCCACAGTATCTGAGTGCCTTCCAAGTACTTAAATTATGCATTATTTTCCCCTCTTCCAGTCTACAAGAGAAATAGCTTGAATAGTTCATATGGTGTTTAAGTGTTTGTATGTGTGGGAGTCTTTTGTATGCCTGTATAGAAACAGAGAAAACTGTCATATGTTCTGCATTTAGCTGTGGAAAGTGGTTAGTTGTGTGGTCATTCTTGTCGCTTGTGGGAGTGAGTTCCATCCTCTAGGTCCAGCTCTTGAAGGTTCTGTCTCTGATGTGCGAATCTCTCTCTACAGTTTTGCGGTTTCAGTAGAACATAGCTATCATCGGACTGCGTGGTCAGGAACGGGGGGGCACTCTCTCAGGTACCTAGGGCCCATCCTATGGAGGGTTTTGAGTTACATGACCGAGATCTTGAACTGGTGTCTGTATTCAATGGGGAGTCAATGTAGAGATTAGAAAGCTAGGGTGGTGTGTTCATGACAACTTGTGAAGCTAGGCAAACAAGCTGCTGGTTTTTGGAGCAGGTGGCTCTTTTCCAGGAAGGGTGGTTTCATTCCTAGATATGAAGAGTTACAAAGGCATCCCTGGGAGTCACAGATTGAAAAAGCACCACTACCAACTCTGGGGCCAAGAGAATGAGAGAATCTTCGGGACAGATGCAGCAGGAAGTAGACTTTTGTATTTTCTTGGATAGCCTTTTTGCCACCAACTGCTTCTGAGGAATCTAAATGTGCAAACCTGTACAAATGTAGAGGGGACCAAGGGATCCTCTCCCATAAGAAGAATAAAACAGCAGATGCAATTTCTTTCATTCAAGTATATGTGAAAATATTTCAAAACAAATAGTTCAATATTTATTATTACATTTGTTTTCCTTTTTGAGTGTGCTCTAAAAGTTAGGTCCCAAAACTCAAGTTAAAGGTTGTTTTGCCACATTTTCAGCTCAGTGGCTGGGCTGGCAGGACAAAGTGGAGACTTCATTTTAGTCGTACTGTTAATGAACCTCCACTACTCAGCCACCCTCATTCCCTATTAAACTTGCCCATAATGCCCTCCCCCGGTATCAGCCAGCTCTGCTGCCTTCCCCTTCTTTGCCTCAGCACCCTAAAAACACCTCACCTCTCCTCAGGTCTCCGCTTTCTACACACACCACCTTGGTTGCTAGGAACTCCCTCAACCCCAAATCTCCCATTCCTTCCTAGAAATCCCCCAGTGTGTGCCTCCTTCCCACTCCCTCTTCTTCATGGAAACTCCCCACCCCCTAAATATCACCCCACAGGGTCCACAGTGAGCTTCGTGGGCTGCAGCTGCTGACATCACCTATAAGGCAGGGAGTTGGAAGGCAGAGTCCTGGTACCTTATGTCTCAGAGATGGGGCTGCAGAGACCCACAAACTGGAAAAATCCTGGGGCCCAGCTTTTTGTGCTGGGTTCCATAGTTGGAATTCTGTCCACTGCTGCATCTGCTCCACTCCGCTGTCTGGTCCAAGGGTGGCAGCAGGCCATACCAGGAGGAACCAGAGCACTACCCAGCCAATAAGCTTATGCAGCCAATACAGCACCATAATTCTGTGTGTATGTACAAGTGCACAATAATAGTGTGACATGCAGAAACACTGGCAAGCAACTGAAACTTTACGGTGCAGTCTCAACACATAATCCGGGTCAGAGATCCAAATGCAATACCTCTCATGACAGGGGTCATTATCAACGCTACCGTTATACCTTCACAAACGAATGACAAATACTGTCCCTGGATCTTGATCGCTTCCTGATCAGACAGTCACTTGTTCTCAGAAGCAGTTTCTTTAGCAGTGGCACTCTAGCCCTGCCATACATGGAAGCCAAGAAGCCCCAACTGAAGCTGAGGCTCTCAGAGCTTTCAGGCTCCTTGTTGCACAACAGGAGACACCCCCGATTCTGGCGGGATTCCCACAGCTGTCCCCTACTGCAGGCAGCTGGCCACTGAAGAGAAATGTTCTGATTTTTCCAAACTGAAAATTTTTCAGGGTTTCCTGTCCACAGGAAATTTTGGAATTTTCTAGATATCATTCCAAATCAGAATGGAACTGGAATCTGCAGAATGGAAATTCTAAGTTTCTACCAGCTCTATGACAAAGTCTGTTCTTGGGAGATTATCATCCCAATAGTAAACAGAGATAGGTGGAGGTAAATAACTACCTCCACCTATCTCCACATACCAAGATGCAAGGAAGGCTGCACCAGGATGTAAAGGAACAAGTTTCTCCCCTTTCTGTCCCTGCACAGGCTGCCCACAATCTGGTCCTTTGTATTTTTATGTTGCTCAGTCCCGAAGTCCTCTGAGTACCTAACATAAATATCTGAGCACTGCATGGCCATTCATTTCTAAGTGGTCAAATAACTGTATACCCAAAGAGGTTTGGATGCAGATTCAGACACACATTCATGGTTTTTAGATGTTTACTTGAACTAAACTTTTCAGTGTTGCCCATCACTCATTCCCACTTACAGATCAGGTGCAAATGCATTTGTTTTGTATAGACCTTACATATATAATGACAGAAGCCAATCAGAAAAATTAAAAAAAGAAAAAAAAAGTCATAGGATATAATGTAAGATCAGTTGCTACCAGTCCCATGTTGCTAATTCTGAATGTAAACCATTTTTTCTACCTAGTAAAACTTCTTTTAATTCTGCCAGCTAGACAAGTATTGCATTTCTGTAATGGGGGGGCTCCCTATCCTTAGGAGTTTTTGGGGTCCTTAGTTTCACTTGTTTCCACCACAGGATTCCAGGGGTAGTGCAACTGTCAAAATGCAATTCCCATGTTCTCACAGTCGGCTGGCAACTAGGCACACAGGTATTCATTTTGCATGCCCAAGGCTCCAGCTTACAGATGACATTTTGATGAATGTTTTTGAAGCTTGGGCCTTAACATTTCAGACAAAGGTATTTATGGACATCCAAAGAGGGAGAAAATTTACTAAAACATGTTGTTCCCCACCCGTCTTTCTGCCTCCATTTTCCTGAGCGATGAAGACAATAAGAACTCCTTCAATTTATGAAGGCCAACCACAGAAAAGTAATTCAGCAACTCCGAGAGGAATCTGCAATAGGTGGATCAAAGCCAAGTCTTCCTGACAGAAAGGACAGAATTTTTGGAGCAGGTATATGTATGTGCTGCAGGACTTCTAGCCCCATTTCAGAACGGTCCCAGGATGCGTTAGATATTCTTGATACAGAAAATAGCTGAGCTAGGACTAGATTCTTTGCCTTTATGTTTTAAGAGAATTAACCTTTTTATGTATGTTCTGTACACTGTAATTCTGATAGATACTTTCCACGGTGGAAGAGTTAGTTGTGTTAACTGTCCCAGGCCTGGATGTGAGTTTGAGGTTATTCCCAGTCTGCAATACAAAGAAAAATCAATACATTAAGCATATTTTTATACAACATCCCAAATACAGACCAAAGTGAAATGGATGAAATCAGGACAATGACGTGTGAAGTTCCATCACAATTTACTCTGAATGAAGAGATGGAGCAGAGATGGTGACACTTGAGGGTAGAGAGAAATACAGCAGCTTAGTGAGGACCTGGTCCATGACTCAGACTCCTACACACATAAGTGTTGGAACTAGGGGCTCTGCCGCACCCCCTGACTTGAAGTGGTTTCCATCATATATACAGGGTTTGTTTGGTTCAATGGCTCTCAGCACTTCCACTATACAAGTTGTTCCAGCCCCCCTGCCTACATACTATGAGAATACCAACCACCACCACCACCATGTCGTAAATTACCAACCTATTACAGGAAAGAATGAGAGACCTGTTCAGTTCAGGCCCTGTAATCTCGTTCCCCTTCCCCATATCACCGTTTAGGACAGCAACATTTGCACTTGTCTGAGACTATATGACTCAGGACATGAAACTGTGGTGTAGCTATTGCTGGGGGGTTTGGGCCAAATCACCTCCTACTCAGACATTGTCCTTCCACCCACCTAGAATTGTTGTCAAGAGCACAGACCTTTAATGCAGGGTGAGCCCAGCAGGCATCTTTTCACAGATACAATAACTCTCCTTCACTTTGCAACAGCAACATGCAAAGCTGTTTATAAAATGCTGACGCTAACAGTATAACATAACTGAGGACATGGTGAAATTCTCTTGCTTGGGACACTCTGATGGGTCGCTGCCATCATTAAGCGGAATTTACAATGAATAGAAGTCGCTGTTTTACTTTCATAGTAACACTGTTGTCTGAGAAGCTGCACAGCCCATTGTGCTACTGATCAGACCCAGGGAGTCGGGAGTGGTACTAGCTACACTGGGTTAGGATCTGTGCATTCAGCTTTGCCCTTGCCAGGGACAGCTGATTGACCTCCAGAGTAACGGCCCAATAGTAACCAACCTGGAAGGAGATAAAACAACAGCTAGGAATAGGCAGCGAAGCAATTCAGCGTGTATCACTGCTACTGAAAGGCACTGGGAGCAAACAAACTGCAGAAGAGTGAGACAAAACAAAAAATCTAACCACAAAAATCACACAAAGGCATCTGCTTAAGCAGAATTGTTGTTCCCATTAAGAAGTAATCAAATAATATTTGGTGATTTTGCTTAAATGCTCTCTCTCTCTCAGGTTTCAGAGTAACAGCCGTGTTAGTCTGTATTCGCAAAAAGAAAAGGAGTACTTGTGGCACCTTAGAGACTAACCAATTTATTTGAGCATGAGCTTTCGTGAGCTACAGCTCACTTCATCGGATGCATACTGTGGAAACTGCAGCAGACTTTATATACACACAGAGAATATGAAACAATACCTCCTCCCACCCCACTGTCCTGCTGGTAATAGCTTATCTAAAGTGATCAACAAGTTGGGCCATTTCCAGCACAAACACAGGACTATTACGGAAAGAAAAATCCCCCCAGATTTTCCTTTAGTTCTATAGGTAGTCTCCTTGCTTTCGCATGCAAACATCCCTGAATAAGGAGATATTTCTTCATTTGTAATGTACTCGCTTTATGCCAGGTCCTGAGAGGAGCTGAACACCGACTTATTTCCTGAAACTCCCGCTGACCAAAGGGAGCTTTGCAAGCTCAACAGGTGCTCCTCACCTCTCAGGGTTTAGCCAGTTTGTTACCTTCCTCTATTCCTCACTGTTCATATCAGGCTTCATAGTTTTTAATATATCCCTGCCAGCCTGCACAAGTGCAATAATAATTCTGAATGTTATTAATCTGCAGAGGGTAACGAAGCTGCTGTGTAGATAATAAGATGACAGAGAGAGGTGCTGAACAAGGATGGTTGAAACTAGACAGCCTGATGAGTAAAAAACAATAAGGTCTAGAGAGACTGTGGCATCACTACCACCGCAAAATTACAGTGAAAACCTGCTTTAAGTTCCTGACCTTACTGAAGTCCATGGGTGTTTTCTTCAGTAACTTCAGTGGGGCCAAACCTTTGGTAGGTATTTTCATACTGTATCTATCTAGCATTTCAATTGTACTGAAGGAAATTATATTTAAAAGCGAAGGTCAATATTTAGATTTTAACTGTACAAAATCAGAGAGTTCAGAGAGCTAGCTCCCACAAACACTTTACCTCTTTCTCCTAGAATGTGTGCATCACCACGGGGCCTTTCACTACACAATCACACAGCAGTGGCCCATGTGACATAATACAGCTTGACAGATAATACAACATAAGGGAAAGCAAGTGCAGCTTTTCTGTACCTATAGACGAAAACAAAATGCTATGGATGTGCAATACCCGTTTACTCATGCAGAATGCGATGTGGAATCAAAGACTCTAGTATACTGCTTACATACACAAGGGCAGAGTTAAGGTTGACATGGGAACCATAATTCTGATCTCAGGAAAGTCAGTGCATTCAAAAACTCAACCTTAAAGCTGCATTATCTTTCTAATAAATAATTTATGATATTTTTATGGCAGATGTTGCATTACATTCCTTGCCTACAATTATGCAATTACTTCGTGCATTTTAAACAAACACAAAAACAGACACAAACATACAGGTCACAGACATTTTCATTAATATATAGCCACATAAACAATGACACAAAAACATAGAAATTGACATCTGGGGGCTGTGTGAGACCAAGTAAGTTAAAATGAAACTGGATGTGTCAGCCCAAAATAAGAACAAATTCTACTTACTGTATTCGGCACTGTGGCAGTATCTGCCAGTCCAGTTAACCAGGAGGCTGAAAATAAGACATCATCAGATCAAAGTGGTTTGATGGGACAACACACACACTGTAGTTATCATCTATACTTCCTCTGCTATTAGTTGAAAAACTTTCATCTCAACACAGCTGAACTCCTTGGCTTAGTTGACAGTTGTATTGTCTCTGTTAGAATTCCTTTATTGCCAGCAGGTTTGCGATTGTTTTACTTTCCATTTCTAGAACATGTTCAGATACTCCAGTAGAAGTAAGAATATGTGAAAGTTAAAGTCTGCTGTCTGAGAAGCTTGCAGATATTGAATTGAACAGGTCTAATTGGGTGGAGGCTTCCATCTTAAATAGAAGTTTCACATCTGGCCCCCAGGGCTGGAGGAAATTATCACAGGAGTTTCGATAACAAGGAAATGGTAGAAAGAAGAGAGAGATGCTACACCTAATGGCAGATCATCCACCCACCTCCCAGGCAGGATGTGAAAGTGAAATTCAATGGCCTTTTGGCCCCATTCTAAAACATACAGGGGAAATATTAAACCCCCTTGTATCAGGATATGTCTACACAGCAAAAGCTGGGCATGGCCTAGCCTGCCTGAGCTAACTTGAATCCAGCTAACGTGGGTTACAATTACATTGTCTTCACTGCTGTGCAGGAAGCATAAGCCCAGCATAGACTTTGGATACATACTCAGCTCAGTAGCCTGCTCTGAAGCCTGTGCGGCACTGTCTTCACTGTTATGGTTACCGGTGCTAGCTGGATTGAAGCTAGCTCAGGTAGGCTAGCCCATGCCCAGCTTTTGCTGTATAGACATACCCTCAGACATAGCTCTAACATTCACAAGAGGTCGAGAAAACCATCACTGATTGCATAGGTGCACTTCTCCCATCCAGTTAGTAAGAGCACTGGGGCACTTCCATCATCTGGCAGTGGCAGAATAAAGGGATATTTCCCCCTACTAGGTAAGTCAGCCACGAGGTAATGAAACATTTTTGTATATCTAAACAGGGACACAGCCCTTAATACAAAGCCCATAGGATTGAATGCAGATGAAACCAATAGAGGTTCTATTCAATTATTCTAAAACCCCTCATCTTGAAATAAAGAATATCTGTTCTACAAAAATTTTCAGACACATATAGAATTTAACAGAGAATTATACCTCTGCTGTGGAATTCTTGGGTTGGTTTAAAAGTTCTGTAGAAAAATCACCACTATTTCTTTAGCACATTTCCATAGGTCTTGGACATCGTCAGTAACTGGAGCCCTGAGCTTTTCCCTCAACCTCAACCTGGCCAAACAGGTCAGTGATAAGGTATATTTCCTTGTAAACATGCAGAGTCAGTAATGTGATGCTGGGGCATTTCCACCCCTTATGAAGCAGTAAGTGACTAAGTTCCAAATGGCTTTCCTCTGCATTTTAAAGTCTGGTATAAAATCAGAGCAACAACTGCAACAGCGACACACGAAGAGGTGCATATCAGGAAATAATGGAGTATGGGTGAAAGTGTCATGTCTGCAGAAAGTTCTGCCAAGATACCAATACAATGAAAGTTATAAAGCTTGATGGAGAAATCCACAGATTATATAACTATTGGATTTTACCCAAGCCATGGAGAGGGGAGTTTGTCCTCTGCTCTTAGGGTGTATGAGACAGAGAGCTCATACCTACACACACACACACTCTCAATCACTCCCCTCTGGCCAGTTTATTACAATATCTTACATCAGGCTCCTCTGAAAACTACATGGACACCTAACATGGTGTCTTTGGAAGAGTTAAATCCAGATGAAGCCCCAGAATCACAGTGGTTCTCCTTGTGTTCAGGAATCACCCTACAGGTGGGTTAGCCTGGTCCATTCTTGTGGGTGGAATGCCAATTGTACTGTGTCTCTCTTTAGTCAAGTAAATTTAGTGCTGTGGACACCAGACCAAGCTTCCCCTCACACCCTGCCATTGTGTTTCAGCCCTGATGATAAGTGACTGTCCTCAGGGAAGGAGAGCATAGCTCAGTCTTCATGTCCTGTTTGGTTCTTGGTCTCTCTGCTGTGAATTCTAACAATAACTATGACAGGCTATATAAACCCCATACCAGCAAGGATGAGGGTAAGGAGCTGCTTGGGGCTGCAGTGGCCCTGCCCCTCCACACATGCAAATCCTGCCAGAACTGGAGGAGGAGTTAAAAGGAGGGACCTCCACTCAGGTGGGGGCAACCTTGGGAAGGGAAGAGGCTGTTGAGAGAGGTCTGACACCCTGCAGAGTCCTGCCGTTGCAGAAGGCCGACATGGATTCCCTGAGCTAAGAAGGGGAAGGAGACAGACTTGTACTAGAGACCAGTCAACTCTGAGTTGGACTGTGATATTTCCAAGGCCCTCTGAAGTAAGAGGGGCCAATATCCTGACTAAAGCTGCCTGCATGTTTTCTTCCTTTTCCTTTTATTTAACCTTGTTTGCTGATAGGGGACTGTCCTGTTGTTTCACCTGGAACCCTGAGAACCCTGAAACAGCCAAAAGGCCTCAGCTGGAGGGCTGAGGGCTGGCCCCTGTTAGACTGATACATCTCACAGTGTCTGCTGGGGTGGGGGCAATTTGACCTGCACAATTGCGCTCCTCATGGAACTCCTGAAGGGGGTGCTCTGCCAAGGACACTTTTGTGACAAAGGGTCTTCTGGTGTCCACTGTGCTGGGAGTTCGCAATGTGGACACCTGCCCAGCTCATTGGCAGAGACCAGGTTTGGACTCTAAGCAGCTAGTGGTGACCTCTGTCTGGAGGCTGACTTTGCTGTGGGACTGCACCCTACACAGTGCCACATTCAAGCATTGGACAAGAACCCTTGAGACCTTAGATAGCAGCTGTATCAGATGAGCCCAAAGGAAATGTCTCCTGGCTGAGCCAGTAACAAGGGCTGTGCTAAGCTGATCTTTCTATATAGCTAGATATAATTCAGCACCTGGGGTTCAAATCCCACTTCTAAAACCAGTGTGACAAATCTGTGGCTACTTGAGACATTGTGGCTGTCCCCGGTGATTGAAACAGGAGGGGGAACTCTCACTACATCAGTCAAGGAGGAGAGAGCGAGCACTGCAGGGGAGCTGCAAGGGCCATTACAACAGCTTCGTTCTAGAATGCTCTAGACATTCTGTAGAAAGTGGAGTATAGAAATGCATCATTTGTCTATTGTTGTAGAGTGTTTCTTTAGAGCTTTACCCCATTAACATTCAGTGTAGCACATCAAAGTAACTCAGCAAAGTTCCTTGGCCCTCACCATTTGCACTGGCACTTGTCTGAACTGATAAAGTAGAGATGTACATGGAGTAACAGAGACCAGTTACGGAGAAGTGGTACTCACTGGGTGATAGTTCTATAGTCTGGGTCTGGTTCATGGCTGGATGGATAACTAAGCAGGTCACGTGAGCATTGGTGCTATTGATCATAGACATACTGCTGAGTGTGGTCACTGTTCCATTGGTGTGATGAGTTTTGTTCTCTATGCTGCGACCATTCCCTTGAGCCCATGAGATTTCTGCAGCTGGTTTCCCTGCAGACGCGTGGCACACAACAACCCCGTTGCTATCATGAGTCAGAGTCACCGCAGGAGGGACTGCAGGAGAGGGGGGAAATAGTTGAGTTTTTTTTATTGCAGTAGGAAAAAATTCCCCTACCAAGGCCTTCAAAAGTGACTAGCGATGTTTGGGTGCCCAAACTGAGACACTTCAAAGGGGCTGGATTTTCAGAATGTGCTGAACACCCACCCTCTGAAAAGTCAAGACATCTTAAAAAGACCTGAATTGGACACCTGAAAATCACTAGTTGCTTTTGAAAGTCTTGACCCCCTTTGTTTTGTGCATGAAGATCACAGCAAAAACAGAAGAAGATGATGATGATGATGGCAGTGGGGAGGCAGCAAAAGGAAAGGCATGGGATTCTCCATCACTGGCAATTTTTAAATCAAGGTTGGATGCTTTTCTAAAAGCTATACTCTAGTTCAAACGGGAATTATTTCAGGGGAGTTCTATAGCCTGTGTTTTAAAGGAAGTCAGTCTAGATGATCACAGTGGTTCTTTCTGGCTTTAGAGTCTATTATTACAACAAGGGATATGACTATCTGTTAGCAAAACACAGACTGAAGAGAACACAGCATGGTAAAAATCACAGCTGGAATTTTTTTGAATACATGGGAAGAATTCAGAATTTGACAGTAGGAAAGGGAAGTGGGCAGGGCAAGAAGGAATCACATGGAACTATTCAGTCTAGACACCAGCAATACATATTCTGCCCTTGATCAGACAGAAAAAAAACTCAGATTAAGAAGAGGCAGGGGACAGACAATAGCTTAGCCATTATCTGAGAGGCAAGTACCAAGAAGGAAAAGTCAAGTGACATGAATTATGATAAGGTGGGTGAGGTAATATCTTTTATTGGACCAACTTCTGTTGGTGAGAGAGAAAAGCTTTTGAGCTCCACAGAGCTCTTCCTCATTTCAATCACAAAAAACAAGACACACAAGGTGTTTCTTACCTAACACAATGAGAGCAGAGACTAGGCAAAAAGTCCCATCGCTGGTTGCAATTTCACAGGTGTAATTACCCTCATCAGCAAGTCTCACAGGGTGAATCTGAAGGGCAGGGTCATGATAAGGACTAGATTCCCAAGTCATCCTCTCATTGCAGTTTGTTTTGTCTGTCTTATTGGTATCAGCTCTATATGCCAACAAGCAGTGACTTCCAGTCTTTGATCTTATTTTCCATACTACTGAAATCAGAGATGACACTGAGGTGTTACGGCATCTCAGCACAGCCCTGGTACCTACCACTGCAGGCACTGTGCTGTCAGCTACATGGGAAGAAAAGTGGAATTAAAAACATCACTCAAGCTGACATTATAGTTTATGGAGTTTTAATTTCATTAGGATCAAACATCTCTGCTCTCATACTGTATTGAAACCTCTTCCTGCAGCAGATCCTGGACCCTTCTCTGTATATTTATGGTAAATGGTTTAAAAATTAGATGAGAACTTGAGATGTGCCAGAGTGACATCAGTTTCCAGGACTGACCTCACTAGTCCCACCTTCTATGGAAGCACCTTGCTACTGCAGATCCTAGGCCTCGGTCACCATTTACAGACACTATGAAGTTGGAGACTAACTTCTTTCATTTCTTTGCTGCTCAAGAATTTATCCAATGGGCTGGCAACTCTATGTTAGTGCTCTATGCTGCCACATAAAAGATGTGTTTATTTTCCATGCCCAGTCTCCTGCTTGTCTGGCGTCAGGAATTGGGTGTGCCTGGGAGACAGTGCCTTGTGGTGCCTTTTATTGATTCATGATGGTGGGCTAAAGTCACAATGAAAGCCTCAACTGCCACGGAATTTTGTTCACCTTGATAGAGGGCTTTGAGAAAGTGGTAGGGTGAGGGAACCACTCAAGAAAGGAAGGAAATTCCTTGGAGGACCTGATTATAACACAGCTAAAAAAAACCCAACAACCTGTAATATAGATGGAACCTAATCACACACTTGTAGCAATCTTTAAAACCCCAGGTTGCCCACAGCATCAGTACAGTTACAGGGACACAGAAAAGTCCTGTCTATACAGCAAATTTTCAACCCTGGTGATTCGCATTAAATTGTACTCTATGGGGCCTTCATATTAACTGTGCTGCCATCCACAAGTGGGAATTGAGTCATGCCACTTTTCCCTACCACCAGTGGTTACAGATCAAAACGCTGCCAAAGATGGTGTCTCTTCTAACTTGGAATATCTAAATTCAAGAGTGGGGATGGAGATTGTTATCATAAAATTTCCTCTTTGCTTTTAAATCGTGCTGGAAGGTGAGGGGATGTGGGTTGTTTTCCTGAGTACAATAACTTTCAAGTCAGTTCCACCTCTTGTGGAAACTGACCATAAATTGTTTGCAGAAAGATTGTGTGTACTGTAATCCTAATTCGTGTCACTCTTCTGCTTTCACATTAAATAGCAGAATTACTCCTGCTGCCTTGGCCAAATCTGTCTGTGAAGTTTATTTTTCTTTTGTAGTAGAGCCTCTCCTTTGTTTGTACTGTGGCTTGCTTTATTCAGTAGTTTTCCCTTGTCAATTTTAGAGTAACAGTTTGTTGAAAGAAGAGACTACATAGCAGTCCTCTGGAACTCATGGTATTACATTCATTTAATGATCTTCCACGCTTACCTGGCCCTTGAACCACTTTAATTAGGAAAAGAAGGAAGTCAGCCAGAATTGGCCACATCTGGGCCATGTTGTCAAGGTTCCTCCCCGACTCTGAACTCTAGGGTACAGATGTGGGGACCTGCATGAAAAACCTCCTAAGCTTATCTTTACCAGCTTAGGTCAAAACTTCCCCAAGGTACAAAATATTCCACCCGTTGTCCTTGGACTGGCCGCTACCACCACCAAACTAATACTGGTTACTGGGGAAGAGCTGTTTGGACGCGTCCTTCCCCCCAAAATACTTCCCAAAACCTTGCACCCCACTTCCTGGACAAGGTTTGGTAAAAAGCCTCACCAATTTGCCTAGGTGACTACAGACCCAGACCCTTGGATCTTAAGAACAATGAACAATCCTCCCAACACTTGCACCCCCCCTTTCCTGGGAAATGTTGGATAAAAAGCTTCACCAATTTGCATAGGTGACCACAGACCCAAACCCTTGGATCTGAGAACAATGAAAAAACATTCAGTTTCTTACAAGAAGACTTTTAATAAAAATAGAAGTAAATAGAAATAAAGAAATCCCTCCTGTAAAATCAGGATGGTAGATATCTTACAGGGTAATTAGATTCAAAAACATAGAGAACCCCTCTAGGCAAAATCTTAAGTTACAAAAAAGATACACAGACAGAAATACTTATTCTATTCAGCACAATTCTTTTCTCAGCCATTTAAAGAAATCATAATCTAACACATACCTAGCTAGATTACTTACTAAAAGTTCTAAGACTCCATTCCTGGTCTATCCCTGGCAGAAACCAGCATATAGACAGACACAGACCCTTTGTTTCTCTCCCTCCTCCCAGCTTTTGAAAGTATCTTGTCTCCTCATTGGTCATTTTAGTCAGGTGCCAGCGAGGTTACCTTTAGCTTCTTAACCCTTTACAGGTGAGAGGAGCTTTCCCCTGGCCAGGAGAGATTTCAAAGGGGTTTACCCTTCCCTTTATATTTATGACACATGTGTTGGGAGGGGATTCAGGGAAACTGTACAAAATGAAGGTAATGACGAGGACTTGTAATAATGGGTCACTATGTATGTCCCCGCAAATAATTTCCTGTTTTGAGAGAAGAGCAAAGTTAGAACATGAAACAAATCATTGGCTTCCCTTCAAAATAAATGTTCTGTAAAAGACCCTTTGTCAGGCTATTTCAGATATTTTTTCTGACCCCTCAAGAAGGTATATCAGCAAAAGTTATATCCAGCTTTGACTAAAGGTTCATGAAAATGAAGAAACTTGTTTCACAAATAAATGTCAATCTCTCTACAGCTGACTTTTTTATTTATTAGTACTAGTAGTATGCATCCATTCACTGATAGAAATCTCTTTGTGTTTTTATTTGATCTTTTTATCAGTCAAATATTCTAAAGCAGCAGCAAAGAGTGCTCTGCTTGTAAGAACCTGGACACTTTGCATCCCATTTTGAAAACTGAGGCAAATGTATGTATAAGAATATTCAGGATCTAATCTTCCATCAATTGATAGGGCACCTACATTCATTAATGAGAATAACCCTGGGAATGTAAGCCCTCCTTCTTTGTAATTTCTGTAAGAGTGCTGCCATTTCCATAATAGAACAGAATAGACAGCAGTTTGCTGCAAATGACCAGAACCTTTTAAATGAGGTCTTGTTTATTTCCTATTTTCTTCAGAGAAATAAGGCATGGTGCATTTAATGCTATTTAGTAACATATCACACAATGCATGATATTCCACAAGCAAATAAAGAGACTTTTGTTTTAAAGAAATTACTTTTGCAAGTTATTGACTGCATTAAAGCAAATGCTGAAGTACTGATCATTAAGAATGAGATGGTGCTTTCATTCAAATGTGCTATTTTCAGGTGCTTAAAATTTCATTAAAAGATGACCTGCTGCATGAGAATTTTCAGTACAGATTTTCAGCCAAGAAGCATGTGTTTTGCAGAGGAGAATTTTGAAGAAAATCCTTTTAGCTGTGGCTGAGCATAATTTTTGTTGTTAAGGAAACTGGTGATATCTGTGATATCTCAATGCAAAAACTATAACTAATTTTTAAATGGAAGACTTGGTGTGTTCTACATGGTCCTGGATTATATATGTATGCTTTGGGTCCCAGTTTTCAGACTTATGGAGCATCCTATTGACAGCATCACTTCCGTTTAGGTCACAATCCTGCAACTGATTATGTGGGAACACACCACTGTATAGCTTGTTAAAAATTGATGGGGCTCCCGAGGGTTGCACTGCTGTGCCCATACAGAGTCATTGCAGGATCAAGGCCTTACCCTTTAGCTCATTATAGCAGGTACTGTGGCTTAGTGTGTTTTTGTGAAGCATTGATCAATATGGACCTTGTCCTACTGTGGCTTCCAGACACTACTGCAATAAACTAACAACTAGATTTGTGTTTGCTCTGAAAAGACCTTTTGTTTTGCAATACAATGACAAATGTTTAAGCACAGCATTAGGGAGCAGTCTGTTTACCTTAATTCCAGAATCACACAGGTGTGCTGCTTCAGCCACTTAGGTGAGAGAATCTTAAAAGCTGCAAGTGCTTCTCTTAGAATGAGAAGTCTTTATTTTAAAATGATCAAACTTTTATGATTCACTCACAATGACTCATTTTCTGTTTTAACCCTCATCCCATTCCCTATCCTTTGTTTAACTTCATGGCCTACAGTTGTCTAATTTAGCACTCGATCCTGCAAATAGTTGCATCTGTGCATATGACATCAGTGGGACACTGAGCATAACTATACAAGTGGGCATCATTATTTGCAAGATCAAGGCAAAAACAGTGTAAATTCTTTGTTGCAGGGACCATGTTTTTTATCATCTGTGCAGGGCACCATGCAGTTATGATGCATAGAAATGTTTATTCATAATATTGATACATTTGTAAGTATACATATTAGTATGTGAATGTATGAATTAGTTTCACAGTTTGAAACAAAAACAGTGATATTGATGCAACACAAATATGTTACAACAGAGCTTTTCTTCTGGGCAATCTGTGTGTACTGAGAATGATCACCCTTGCATTTAAATGTAAGCGCACTCTTTAGTTTGGGGTATGGAGGAAAGAGAACAGCTTAGGATACAGTCTCTTTACACTAAACAATCAGTATAACAGCACACACACAGTAGGTCAAAGCCTCAGATGGTATAAACTGGCAAAAAGGTTACTCAATTTGAATGGAGCTATAACGATTTAGGATCTGGCTCATGTGCTGGTATGTTGGAGTCAAGGGAGGGATATGTCACTGAGGCCACCCTCCTAAGCGTTACACTAATGAGTAGGTCATTTGGAATGGCATCATTTAACACTTAAAATTCCATTTTTCTGACCAGCTCTAACGTTTGGTGCACAGAAAAATAAACAAAATAAAGCTACATTTCTGATATCTGAGTGTAAGAAATATCACCAATTCCCTTAACGACCATGTTTTAATATATATTTTATATAAAATAATATTCATGCTCAGACCACAGCTAAATGGATTTTCTTCACAATTTTCTCCTGCAAGACACACACATATCTGGGTTGAGAACCTGTGCTGAAACTTCTCATGCATCAGGCAATTTTTTTAATACAATTTCAAACACCTGAAAACCAGAGTTTGAATGAAAGCACCAACTCAGCCTTTTCAATTCACTAACCATTTGCTACAATGCAGCTAATAATTTGCAAAATCATTTATTTATTTATTTTAAAAGTAGCCTTATTATTTGCTTGTGGAATATCATGAGCAGATGATTTTTCCTGAATTTATTCAATGCATATAAATTTTAGCTCGACAGGATGGTTGTGAATGATTGAAAATGAACATAAGAACTGTCATACTGGGTCAGACCAAATGTCCATCCAGCCCAGTATCCTGTCTTCTGACAGTGGCCAAAGCCAGCTGCCCCAGAGGGAATGAACAGAACAGGTACTTATCAAGTGATCCATCCCCTGTTGCCCATTCCCAGCTTCTGGCAAACAGAGGCTAGGGGCACTGTCCCTGTCCATCCTGGCTAATACACATTGATGGACCTACCATCCATGAACTTATCTAGTTCTTTTTTGAACACTGTTACAGTCTTGGCCTTCACACATCCTCTGGCAAGGAGTTCCACAGGTTGACTGTGCATTTTGTGAAATAATACTTCCTTTGTTTGTTTTAAACCTGCTGCCTATTAATATCATTTGGTGACCCCTAGTTCTTGTGTAACCCTTCTGCCCGTCAGAGTTGGCAGCAACAAGGGCCGGGTTCAATATCTAGGGGTTCGATTCCAATAACACAATGCAAACCGGCTCGAGCCCCCACCCAGTGACCTGGGACAAATATATACCACCCCCGCTGGGCACCTCCAAGAGGCAATACTTCCCCTCTCGCAAGCACATAGTCTGAGTGTAGCAAAAGTCTTTTAATAACAGAGAGAAACAATGTGGCATTATGTTGGGGAAACACCACCAACCGGATTCATAACACAACCCATGAGCAAAAACAACCCCACCCCAGGCAAATTGGGGCATGCCCTTTTCCCTTTGGTTCTTGAGTCCAGCAACCCCAAAAGTCCAATGCCCCAAAAGTCTCTGTCCCTGGTCAGGGCAGCCCCAGAGTTCGAAAGTTTATCGGCGGAGCTTTACCTCCCAACCTGGGTGGAAATGGGACGGGGGTAAGAGGCACCTTACGTGATCTGAAGCTGACCGCCCCATAGCTCCATAGCGGCGCTCCGCTCCGCCAGCCGCCCCACAAAACTCCTTCGCGCAGCTGCACTCCGCTCCACCAGCCGCCCCACGAACTCCTTCGCTCAGCTGCGCTCCGCTCCGCCAGCCGCCCCACGAACTCCTTCGCTCAGCTGCGCTCCGCTCCGCTCCGCCCCGCCAGCCGCCCCACGAACTCCTTCGCTCAGCTGCGCTCCGCTCTGCCAGCCGCCCCACGAACTCCTTCACTCAGCTCCACGGCCCACAAGCAGCTCCTGCCATCCACACACTGCTCCGTGTCGAACTGCTTCACCAGCCGTCCCGCAAACTGCTCCACAATATATCTTCAGGCTCCCCCACTACTTAACACAACACTCAGTGATTTCAGCTCTTAGGTGAATTCAGCTTATAGTAGGGGAGCCCCAGTGCTGGTGCACTGTCAGCCCAAAGTGAGCTCAGCAGCCTATAACTAGACTTCTAATGAAATCAAAATTAGCTCTGATATTCCACAGTGGAGAGAGGAGGAAGTGCAATCAGCATGTAAGGCCCTCACCAAGGGGCCCATGCCACCAAGTATTAATACTTGTCCCCAGCCTCTCTCCATTCACACAGTTTTGGAACCCATGACCCTTGCCTAGCGAGTGCTACTTAGATGATGGTGAATCCCTCCATCGTAACAAAAGGCCACGTACAGTTCCAAGCACAGTTCCCATAATCAGGGTAATAACAATTTATTCTTTCTGCCCCAATAACAGAGACACTGGGGATCCCACAGCAGCCAAAGTGACCATTTGGGCAGCTATGGTCTCATTCTAGGCGTGGTGGGTGTGCCTATGCAAATGAGATCAGCCCCTAAAGTTCTTTTCCACAATTTACCACACCTCACCACCAGATGTCAGGGTGGAGCTCATCCTGACACTGCTTACACTTGTGTTATGAAAAGGAGTAAATAACATTTTGTTATTTACTTTCTCCACACCAGTCATGATTTTATAGACCTCTATCAGATCCCCCCTTAATCGTCCCTTTTCCAAGCTGAAATGTCCGACTTATTAATCTCTCCTCATATGGCAGCCGTTCCATACCCCAATCATTTTTGTTGCCCTTTTCTGAACCTTTTCTAATTCCAATATATATTTTTTGCGATGGGGTGACCACATCTGTACGCAGTATTCAAGATGTGGGCGTACAATGGGTTTATATAGAGGCAATATGATATTTTCTGTCTTATTATCTATCCCTTTTTTAATGATTCCCAACATTTTGTTTGCTTTTTTGACTGCCACTGCACATTGAGTGGATGTTTTCAGAGAACTATCCACAATGACTCCAAGATCTCTTTCTTCAGTGGTAACAGCTAATTTAGACGCCATCATTTTATATGTATAGTTGGGATTATGTTTTCCAACGTGCATTACTTTGCATTTATGAGCATTGAATTTCATCTGCCATTTTGTTGCCCAGTCACCCAGTTTTGTGAGATCCTTTTGTAGCTCTTTGCAGTCTGCCTGGGACTTAACTATCTTGAGTAGTTTTGTATCATCTGCAAATTTTGCCACCTCACTGTTTACCCCTTGTAAACCGGAACGGTGTTGCTTAGCTGGAATCAGATAATATTGTTTCTGCCCCTTGTTTGGATGTTTAGGCATTAAATGAAAAAAATTGTTTGTGACTTTTAAGATTTACTTTCCCTGAATAGTTTAGCCTATTATGAAAAGCAAAACACAAAAGGGGACCAAACATAGCTGAAATGAACCCATTTAAAAAAAAAAAGGACTATTTTCAGATTCAGGTTTGTATTGTTTACTCTGTGCTAACTAATGTGTTGCTACTGCAACATTAAAATAAATTGTAACTGTCACTTAGACTTGATCATAGCAGCCGGATAAAGCCTTTATAACACATGCTCTACTCCTTCCATTTGTATTGATACTGCGGTAGGAAAATGCCACTGCTGTTTTGCTACCTTTCAGCAGCACTAAAATTCATTAAAAATGAATCCGATTGTCAGCCCTGCAGTAGAGTTGGCTGGTCGCAGAGAAGGAGCAGCATAGGCAGCAGCACCATTATGCTTCAGCCTTTTGAAATAACCACCACTGGAGATGTGTCTGTGCAATCCTTGACTGCTCCCCCGCCCACACCTGCTAAAACCCTATCAGGGTACTAGTTGTGATGGGAATTTATTATGTGGATACCTGTCCACTAGAAACTGAACTGAGACCCCCAATTCATCTCCATAGGCCGGGGTGGGCAAACTTTTTGGCCTGAGGGCCACATCTCGGTATGGAAATTGTGTGGAGGGCCAGCTGGGGCAGGGGATTGGGGCACAGAGGCACGATGAGGGCTCTGGCTGGGGGTGACTCTGGAGAGGGCTGGGAATGTGGGGTTTGGGGTGGAGAAAGGAGCTCTGGGCTGGGATGGAGGGGTTTGGACAGTGGGAGGGGGCTCTTGGTTGGGGCAGGGGATTGGGGCGCATGGGGGGTGAGGCTCCAGCTGGGGATGAGGGGTTTGGGGTGCAGGAGGGTGCTCTCAGCTGGGATCAAAGGGTGTGGAGGTCAATCAGGCTGGGGCAAGGGGCTGGGGTGGGGCAGGGGCTCAGGGGTGCAGGATCCGGCTGGCGCTTATCTGAAGAGGCTCCTGGAAACAGCAGTCTGTCCCCTCTCTGGAGGCAAGGCCATGCCCCTCTGTGTGCTGCCCCGTCGGCAGGCACCTCCCCCGCAGCTCCCACTGGCCGTGGTTCCTGGCCCATGGGAGCTGAAGAGCAGATTCTTGGGGCAGGGGCAGCGTGCAGAGCCCCCTGGCTGCTCCAGCTTCCAGGAGCCGCGTGGAACTGAACTAGGCAAGCCCCCTGACCCTGCTTCCCAGCTGGAGCACCGGAGCGGGCAAGCTCCTAACCCCGGCGGGAGCTCGAGGGCTGGATTAAAAGGTCCGATGGGCCAGATGCAGCTCACGGGCCATAGTTTGCCCACCCCTGCCATAGGTCAAACAGCCAATGCAGAGGAACAAGCTTTCAATCACTATCAGCCTGAACTATGAAATATTCTGAATTCCATTTTCAATCAACCCCCTTTAAAAACCAAAAACCCCACCAGATCCAATTGTCACAATGAAAAACCTAAAGAACCTCTGAGTAATATTCTAGGGTGCTCTTTTTTAATCAAACTCTATGCAAAGTTCTATTCAAAGTCATTATTACTAGACTAGAAACAATTTCTGTTCTCACTCGGTTCCTAAATCCTCATTGCTCATTCTTTTTCACTGTGATGCCCATGAATGTCTTGGATGGTTTAACCAACAAATCCTACATTTTGGCAGCGGGTAGACTAGACAACCCTTGTGGTCCCTTCTAAGCCAATGGTTCTATGATTCTATGACTATTCTGATCTGCCTGAAACAATCTCAGTCCTGGACCGCGTAGTGCTGGTCATAGATGGGCATCACAATCCCCTCCGTCCTGCGCTTGTGTGCCACACAGCGATTTAGATGGTATTTTCTACCATCATCACCACGACTTTAAAGGAGAAGTAATTAAGATTACTGACCTCTCACAGAACCATAACGTCTTGCAACAGTGCCTCAGAGAAACTGTCCCTCAGCTACAACTCAGCTCAGCTACAAACAGACTTCAGCATGAAGGCTTGCCCAAGGAGGATGTGGGCTCACAGTTAAAATCTAACAAAAACTAACCACTTAGATAAGCTATTGTGCATATTTAACAGACAAGCTGCAAAAGCCTGCGCTGTGCAAAGCAGTAGAATAAAAAGTTAAATAAAAGCAGACACTGGCATCAATGTTATTAGAACAGTGGTTCTCAAACTAGGGGTCAGGACCCCTCAAGGGGTCACAAGGTTATTAGATGGGGGGTTGCGAGCTGTCAGCCTCCACCCCAAACCCCGCTTTGCCTCCAGCATTTATAATGGTGTTAAATATATTTAAAAGTGGTTTTCATTTATGAGGGGGTGGGGGGCCGCACTCAGAGGCTTGCTATGTGAAAGGGTCACCAGTACAGAAGCTTGAGAACTACTGTATTAGAATTTATAACATCCAAAGCAGAGGTTCTTAAACTGTGGTCCGTGGACCACCAGTGGTCCGAACTCCATTCAGGTGGTCCGCGGTTAGATCCCTCTAAGGTGAGAGCCTGGGCAGCAGCACACAAGAGAATGAAGGGCCATCCAACTAATTAGTGGAGCTGCGCAGGCATGGCTCCACTAATTAGGTGCCTGAACCCTGGAGAAGACGCACGTGTGAGGTGGTAGCCATGGGGGAAATCGGAAGGATGGGGGAAAATTTGGGATGTGCAGGGCTGTGGCGGCCAGAGAAAGAGGCGATTTTCCCCAGTTCCAGGGCTGTGGCTGCCAGGGAGAGACCCCCCTCCCTCTCAGCCCCAGCTCGGGGGCTGCTGTGGCGGGGGAGAGAGGGCACATCCATCGCATTAGAAAGGTAAGACTACCGATATTAAAATATGAGTTTTATTTGTAGAACAAAAAAGTTTATTAAGGTTTTTTTATATAGTACTTTTATCCAAAGCGCTTTACAATAGTTAGCTAACAGTACAAACAACCTTTGGAAAGATCATTAAGTGGTTCACCGAGACCCTCAGCAATTTTCAAGTGGTCCGCAGGGAAAAAAAATGTTTGGCAACCACTGATCTAAAGTGTTCCATGCTCCTCTGACGTATCCTTAGATATGCCACAGTGCAGATCATGAGGACAGTGCAACACCGGTCTACATGTAATCATGGCCTCACTCACCATTGCATTTTTCAAAACAACACTCATCTTCTAAAACAAAGCAGCTTCTCTCTCACAGCGCCATACATTGTGAGGGCAGGGGGGACCATTATAGTCATCTATTAATAGAGCACCTTCATACAATCTTTATAACTTCTTAAAACTAGACAAAAAAAGTAAGGTGGCCAGAGCAATGTTAACGCCCCCTGTTGTTAAATGCACAACATAACATGTCCTATAGTATAGAACAGTAGAGGTAACCAGAAGAATGAGACACAGTTGCATTGCCTAAACATCCATACGTTTTCTCTGCAGCCAGAGTCCTCACACAGCAGTACCTGGATCTACCCTAGATCTAGTTGCAGGCAGCATGGTTCTGCTACCTAGTCAGCTTTAATCCACCATTGCCCTCCGCTTCAGGGACTAGAGCTCTGTGCTTCAGAGGCAGATCAGCAAGTCTCTTTAAGGGGAACCCCTGCCTCTTGGAGATAAGTTATGCTGGAGACTTAACTTAGAAACACCAGGAGCCAGCTGCAGTTTAAGGCTGACCAGTATACGGTGGGCAGCATCACACTCCAGTTGCTGTACATATAGTTCCCCTGGGCCTGCACGAGTTATACCAAGATACCCACACTATCTTCCTTATACCTGGGGCTATGGATCCAGTGAACAGGCCCTCATTTGATGGCAGGCCAACTCCCCCATTATGCTTTTAAAAATACATTAAAAATAGATTTTAAAAGGGAGTTGTATTTCATGTATGTGTACACCTCAGTATGTGGGCATCATGAATCAGATTGGTTGGTATTGTCAGAACTTTTCTGTGAAGATCCCAGAACCCTATAGGAGAGGCCTTAAAATAGACTATCAAGTCCAGAATGGGCAGGAGGCACCTGCTCAAGGGCACAAAGCCTAGAGAAGGAAATGTGGTGGTTGTAGCAGGACTGCTGCTTACTGAGCCTCCATTCTGGCCGGGGTGTCTCTGCAGGCTCCCCTCCTTTGTTTTTCCTCTGTTCAGGGCCCTTTAAGAACCCATAGAGGCTTTCTCTAGTTAACAGCACCCCTGCATGGGGCTAGTTTAATACCACAAGCAGTTTACAACAATCTACAGCCCCAAACTAAAATCCATTCTAGCAACACAAAGAAAAGTCCATACTTGCTCTGGCCTGTTCTCTCAGCGCTAGGGCTTCTCTTCCATCCTGGTCCAATCTCTCAGCCAGTCCCCCCCTCACTGGGGCTCTGATATCCAGTCCCAAACACAGGCAGGGTTTTCTGCCCCTCAGAAGCCTCCTGCTCACTTGGGTGTTACCCTCCAAACTCTCTGGTATCATGATCCTACCAGAATGCTTTTTTCTCCCTGAGCTTTCCCCTTTTGCTGTAGCCACCTCTGCTCTTCATGGGGAATTGCCTGATTCCGCTCAGGTGGGGCTCATTCTGTAAACAGGTGTGACTTAGCCCCAGGCTCTCCAGCCCACAGGACAAGCCACCCTGCTACAGTAGTGCAGAGACCAGTGCTAGGGCCCTCAAGAATAACCTGCTGAGGTGTGGATGCTTGTATATGACAAATTAAAATGAGCTCTTTGGGCTTTTTGAACAGTTGCCACTATCAAATGTCTGAATTGTGTGTGATTGTTACACTGTGTATTGTTATGGCTCGCTTCTGAGGAGACTCTGCTGTATGTTACTGCAACTGC
The DNA here is from genome assembly GCF_965140285.1 of Lepidochelys kempii. Lineage (NCBI taxonomy): Eukaryota > Metazoa > Chordata > Testudines > Cheloniidae > Lepidochelys > Lepidochelys kempii. Next base: position 185,813,771 of record NC_136380.1, read on the forward strand.
TGAACAGCCAAAAATATATAAATTTGAGGACTGGGAGGTATTAGCAGAACTTGCTTCTGGCAAGCCACTTTTAATAACACAGTTACCTACATTATAGCTCTATTTAAACTGTGCTGTAACTTTAAATGGTGGTGCCTTCTCTGATCTCTGCATGGGAGAGTCACTGACATTTAACAAAGGTCTCCCAACTGTTTTGAAAATCTCACCCATAATCTCTGGACTCAATATCCTAACACTTACCAGTTTACTCAACTAAGAGACAGAGAGGGGTCAGCAACCAAAACTCTGTGTGTCCCAGCTGTAGCCAGACAGCCAGCCCCTCCCCCTCAGACCAGCATTGCTGGAAACACAGGAGGAAGCAGGAACAGGGCACTTAACATATATTCCAGCACAGCCTTTGAAGCTGTGAAAGCACAGGTGTGCTGCTACAATGTGCCTCTGGGAACAGATACAACGATTAAGCTCACAGCAGGCAGAGGCCCTGTGACAGACATGGCTGTTAGCCCCTACTAAATAGCGTGATGCACACACACCAACATCCTAGTTGGGAAAATATTTACCCTGATAAAAGAAATGTCCAGTCGTCGACACTTATTGTTTCTCTCCTTTGCAAGTGTAAACTACTCTTGCGAAAGCTGGCGTCACCCCGACAGACCAGCCTCAATTTGGCATAAGAAAGGAGAAAGAGAATAAAGGAGTACAGAGGTATAAGTAGGGGACCTACAGCACCATGATTTTTGAGTGCTTTTCACTATCTATCTGCTGGTCAGATAAGTGACAGCCTCCCAAGGCTTCTGCAGCTAAGAGGGTCCCTACGCCTTGTCCCTTATTCGTCTTTCCGCGGAATTGAGTGACCGATCCTGGCTTGGCACCGCTGAAATCGAGAGATGCAAGGAGGGTAAGAAGCACCCACACCTGATCTCCTATCTTTAGTGTACACATATTTTGACATAGAGCTCTATACTTTGTTTTCTTTCTTTGGGATTGTGGCTTCAGTTTTGTAACTTGTTTGTGTGTGTAACATCTCTACATTTAAATAAGTAGGCACTAGCAATTTTGTAACCACATGATTAGAATCTAGCTTAATAAATTTTTGGTAACCATTTATGCATAAGCCTGACTTGTTTTCTCTGGTTTACTGTAAAGCAGCCAACACAATTAAAGAACCTCAGCCGTTTTGGCTCTAAAGCCTGGCCATTAGGTGAGAGTACTAAGAGCCTAGCGTTGAGTTGTGCCGCCTCCACGGGGCAAACTCTTGGGGCACCTGTCAGTCAATCCTGGCTGCCCGCTGCGAAGGAGCTCTGAGCTCTAGCAGTTAAAGTCACGGGTGGTTAGGACCTTGGGGCATCCGTCAGCCTAGCCCGGGCTGCCCGCCGCGAAGGGACAGTGCGTCCTAGCGGTTAAAGTCACGGATGGTATAAACGGGCATAGCTGGCACCTCACCAAACATCCTTGGCCGTCGGCTAACACCAGCCTAGACCAAAACTCTGTGTGTTCTGTCTAGAAATCCTCCAGCAGAATTAGGTACTATCAGCATGAGGTAGCTTGGCCATGGTACAGCTGATCAGAAAAACGGATTATTTTTCACTGAAAATTTCAACATTTCAGCCAAAAGTCTGAAAATGAGTGTGTGTGTGTATATGTGTGTGTAGCTGGGGGAGATAGTGTTTGTCTTGCTTTTAAATAAGTTGAAATTTTCCACTGAAAATTTCATTCATTCAAAAGTTCAGTTTTCTATTGACAAACTGTTTTGATGGAAAATTTTTGACCAGCCATAGCCAACACTCCAAATGTGTCCCCTCGCCCCCACCCTGGAAATATAACAATATCTTAACCCCTCCATCCCCCCCACCCAAAACTGCCATTTTCTCTGTGCCCAAAAGATCTCCAAGTCAGAGCTCCTATTGGTACAGTCCACTGGACCCTCACAGTGCTCTGTGCAGCACCACTGATCTGAAGAGTACTTGCGGCTGGTTGGCAGAGGCTGAGGGAAGAGAATGATACTGTGATTTCCTTCGGGCAGAGATGAAAGAAGGCTGTTTTGGTGCGACATGTCACCTTAACTCTTGGTTTGCCAACGTTTGAGCTTTTGGAATCAAACTCTCCCATGCTAGAAGGGCACTGGGAGCACAGGGCTACAGAGTGTCTACAGCCTTAACTGCATGTTACAGGTTTTTGCATGTAAATATCTATACCTATCTGGGACCCCACTTTTTGTCAGTATTGGACAGATAAATAACGTGTAGCTATTCCATAGAAACAGGAGTCACACTGAGTGTAGCTTAGCTGAGGAATATGTTCTGTTTCTTTCAAGCCATCCTGGAAACAAACTCAATCCTTTCTCCCAGTATAGAAGTGCTGCATGGTCTCCTATTAGTTGTGGCCCTGCTGTGATCAAGGGTTATGCATTTTACTGAAAGGATTACATATATAGCCTGGGGGTTGTAGGTTGCAACAACTTGTCTTGTAGCTGCTGTACATGAAAAGGCTTATACCTTGTATGTTGTATAGAATATAGAAACTCAAGAAAGTTCAAAGAGATTTTAGCTTCTTAAGTAAAGTGCGTCTCTCTGCGGGTACAATCCTTATTTTCTCTTCCAGTGCCTGGCAAAGTTTAAAATATGAGAGTTCTCATTAGTCTCTTTATTTAATTGCTACTTATATTTTCACCACTAGATGGGAGTATAGCTATACCATGCTACAGAACTAGAATCGTGTTCCTGTGTGTGACTATACAGAGTGCTGTCTGAGGAATAACAGTCCTAAAAACACCTCAGCGGAGCCTGAGTCATCTTAGTGGAACCCAAACCATAGCATCACACGATGTTCTTCCTGCCCAACGTGCCTGGTGAAACGCACATGCCATATGCTGCCTCTGCAAGGTGAGGATGCTCTTTGAGCACCAGGTTCTGTCAGCCATAAACAAACACTTTATTATTTCAACAACTCAGACGGAGCACTTACTCTCAGGTTACTTGTGATGAAAGGAATCACAGAGTATACATAAAAAGAAGCACAGCCCTTCAGAGTTGATAAATAACTAGGATAATTCTCAGTGATAAATAGGGAGATAGACATCATATGACTTATGTATTTTATTCATTTATAGGACAATTCTCTACCTTTACATTCCATGCAGCGCACGCAACTATTACAACATGGCATAGGTCAGACATGCTTATCAAACACCAGAAGCAGGGCAGCTACTCATGGACTTTGAAACAAAAATACCAAGAGGCATCATGCTCATGCATGTGCCAACAGATATAAACACAGTGCCTTCCCATGTAGATTTGGTAGCAAATTTTGTGTCTAAAAGGAACTCCCTATTGCCCCAAAGCAGATTTATAGAATTATATTTGCAAAAAAGCCACCTGTTTTTAAAAGCATATAGTCAAGATAAAATGCTGTATTTAAAAAGTCTACAATTATTAAAATGGAAGAATTTTTAAAAAATAATTTGCACATTTATGGTCTCTGTTTGTAGAACATTCTATTTAACCTTTAGTCTTTAAATCTTCAGCCATTTTCAAGTTCTCATGCACTATCCCACTGCTGCTGTGTTTAGGTTTACAGTTATTACTTAGCTATTTCCAGAAATACCCACAGTGTGCTAGTTTTCCAAACAGAGAAGAAGGTGTGACCTCTGCTCTGAGAAGCCCACAATGTACACATGGAGGATGTTCAATTGCTCCCCAAAGAAGTTGTTAACTGAAATTTAAAAAGTCGTATATTGTTCCCTCTCCCCCCCCCCACACACACACACAATTTTGGACCTAAACGAACAAACAAGTATCTAGGAGCTAATCCCTGGAGGGTCTCTTTCCAATTCCCCAAACTGACCTGTAGTATAAATCCAATTGGAATCCATCCCAACGCTACAAAAGCTGCAAAACCCTCTGTAGAGAATTCTACCTCCCACTGCTTGGGATTAGATAAGAACTTCCAGCACCCTTAAAACAACCCAGAGAGAACAGGTAGTAAAACAGAACATGGCAGAAGACAATGCGGATGACAGAGTGGCACAGAAAAGCAGCACTGTGGAATCTTTCTTTAAAGAGCGAGCGTAGCAGGTTGAGGCAATGCGTACTAGAAGATCTCTCTGGATAGGTCCAGAAAGAAGACACGGAAAGAAATCTCTTCCTGCCCTTTAAATGCTCTACACTGAGAAATCCATCCTCAGTAATAGCGGAGACAAAACACACAAGACTGACATCAGAGACTACAGAAGTCCACTTCCAATGCTGACGAGTGTGAGAGTCCCTCTGTCTGACGAGGGGGTGTTGACGGCTTAACCACTAGTATAGGAAACAATAAATAATCCTGCAGAGCTGGCGTCCAGGTGCTCAGACATTAAGCTACTGAAAATCCTTCTTCAGAAACAGTGTTCCATGAAATGCTGAAATGCAGTCCTGTGCAATACAATGAATTTGCTATTACAACTTTATAGAAGTTTAGTCTGTTAACTTTTACTCTGCTGTTTAGAGGAATCTGCCCAAGCACCAGAAACTGTATCTTCGTCACATGTGCCCGAAGAAATAAAAACAACTAGCTGCCCATTAATGAGTCAAGTGCTATGTCAACATTAACAAAGCATAAGCTTGTCCAAATACAGACTGGCTTAAGTCCCCAAAAGCCAGACCAGCGTTCAAGCTGAAGGGTCATCATGCCTCTAAGACGGCCATCTCATTTTTAAATCAACTAAATGGCTTCACACTCAATATTTGATTGCACAATGGCTCAGATCACATTACCACATCTCAGGGCTGCCTGCGAATCCCTAGAGGCTCATGACCACATATAACAGGAAACACTTAGAGCCCATAAGCCAAATCAGCTCTGGGGCCACACGGCCTGCTTCATAAAAGTCGTCAGAAAACCACAGATGTCACTCTTACTGCTTGCAGGAGACCAAGCTTGAAGCAGTGGCACCTTGTGCCACCCCATGAAAACAAAGGCATTACTAAGAGTGGGGTTCACTTTGCCTTTCTGGCTAAGGACTCTAGTCCATTCATCTCTATGGTATGGCAGTGATGGGAGATGAAGCAATCCACGAAATAGCAGTTTTCTTAAGAAAAAGGAAAACGGGGTCATGCTGAAAATCCAGCTGTGTGGCTCTACTATGATCTTAGAGGATGGCAGATCACAGGATCTCTCTCTTTAGAGAATGTATACATCTTTTCCTACCTTTTAAGAAAGGGTCAGCCAGAGTATCATGATCAGTGCCCATGTCTTTTCCAGCCAGGAATCCATCCTCAGAGCTTTGCTGCCTTGGGAGACAGCCTCTGGACTCCTTGTGGTGTTCAAAGAACTCACATGATTTAATTCTTCTGCTACAAGCATGAACAAAGTGCAGGTAAGTAAAAACACTTGGCGGAACTGCCCTGAGTCTCACTGTAAACTCAAACCACAGCGGCTTTCTTAAGCCACAGAGAAGGCAGCTAAAGAAAAAAAATTAAAAGTGAGTTGAAACATTTTGGAGAAAGCGCCACGCAGTATGGTGAATGAGAATATAATTTTGATGCATTGTTAACAACTAGGCTGTGTGAATGGCTTGGAAAGAACATGAACCTGCTCCTCCCAGTCAGAGTAGCACAGACGTGACTCTGGCAGGCTCCAACGTAACACCATGCTGCAGTGTTACAATGCTGCACTGCATTGTGAAGATGATGCATAAGAACTAGTGAGGTGACTCCAGTGTGGTCGAGTTCAGGTTTGGTTGCCACTTTTAGCAACTGTGGTCCACAGCTCACTCATTACATGTACAGGTGGGGGTTAGCGGATGGGGAGAGCAAAAGCAAGTGTAAAATAATAGTGTGGCTGCAAGGCAAATCATTCCTTTGTATAAGTGAAAAGAAGCGGGGCCAACTGATGTTGGCAGGTTTGGGGAGCTGGAACTGGAGTCTGGAACACAGAAGGAAAGGAGAGTGATGCTGAAGTGGAAAGTCATTTAAAGGCAGAATAGCATGTTGGTTTATATTTGTGGACAAGGAGGTGGAACAGAGAATGTCTGGACTAGGGAACTGCTTGGATTCACAGGGGCAATAGCTTTGGCAAATGACCAAGCATGGGCACAATGTCAAACACACACTTGCTCCACATCTGTCTGGCCCTCCTCCCTCAAGCTGCAGCATAAAAGTCCACACACGGTATTGCCTATACTCAAGGGTGTATCCCACTGGCTATCCCACATGGTATGAATGATTCCTCCAGGGCTGTGCTTCTGCCTTTCTCTGACTTCCCTGTTGGCTTATTAGCTGTGCAAACCTGCCCTGAACTTCTGAAGAGTTTCCCAAACAGCACTTGCTTGACAGCTGGGTTTTCAGCCACTCTCCTCTGTCCGGCTCAGGAACATTCTGTATCCAGCCCAGGGATGTACTTTTTCTTTGGAGCACTGAGCAGGGGTCATTTTGTAGCTCAGATGAGAACATATTGCATGATCAACCAAGAGGATTCAGGGGGGAAGGTGGCAGGGATCCTGGTGTTTCTCAGTCCTTCCTGTCCTTTCTTTATACAGCATTTTTTTCTTATTCGTGTGAAACGGAAAAGCAGTTCAGCTCTGTGAGAAGTAGCTCAGCAGTGCTGGCCCTGACCTTGTGAGCCCCATCTCTGTGAGCACGGACGCTTCAAAAATCTACATTCACCTCAGGGCAGCTGTGGGCGATCCTCACCCACAACACTAAGGATTCCATGCTCATATACACCCAGTCTTCAATTTAAAGCATTTCTTTGCCACGTGTTAATGTATCAGGTTCTGTGGTTAAAAATAGGAGCAATATCAGGCGAGCCAGTGTGGGAATGAACTTTGCCTCTGAGTTACAGGCTGGCAGCACGTCACTCTAACACTCTTCTCATCATGCCCTTGTCTGCCCCTCTTCCTTCCCCCCCCCAAATTACCTACAAGAACTGCTTTGGTACCCAAAATACAAAGCATGCTGCTCCCACCCCTAGTAGATGAAGTGGGGCCACCAGCCAATCTGAAATTCAAGAACACCTCAGTTTTCATATTCCTGTCCCACATCCAGCAAGACAAACTGGAGAGAAAATTTAAAAGCCTTAAACTGATTCCAATTGCACAATACAGCGATCCTATATCATGAGGTTACATTAGCGTGTGATATCATTGCATCAGGATGAGATGATGCAATTCATTGACATATTTTTTATCGTACAAAGACAAATGTAAAGGACAAGAATATGTTGCCCCTCTCGCCTCTAGCACCTCCCTGCCCAAAACAAGCCTAAAAGCTACCACTGCTTACCTGTTACATTCACTCTGATATAGTGACCCACAGCAGTCTGGTGACTTGCATTGGCTCTGCACTGGTAAACACCGCTGTCTGAACGGCTGACATTATGAATCTGCAGGAGCAGAGACAAGCTGACCCGTGCTTGGGGATTTAAGTGCTCTGTTGATAGCAAGCATTCCAGATCTTTGCCAACCCTAGCACAGCTGTTCTGATTTTCCGCCAGTTTACACCAGTAGACCGTCAGATCTGAAGACTGTTTCTGTTGATGCCACACTGTGCAATTCAAGGTCAGGGGATCTCCTTCTTTAAGGATAAAACTGGCTGATGAGTAAATGATTTCAAGCATGTCACATCCTGGGGAGTAAGAGAGCAGATATTAACTGGAGAGGCTATTGTATGAGCATTAACCTGCCCCCTGTCCCGGACACCTGCCACTTCTGCAGCGTGAGGGAGACCCTGGCGCACGTTTACCTGGAGTGCGCCAGGTTGCAGCCCCTATTCTGGCTCCTCTTAGATATCCTGTTACGTTTTTGGCTGCACTTTTCCCCTCACCTTCTTATCTATGCACTACCTATCCGTGGCCCCACAAAGTCATGGGACCTCGTGGTCAACCTCCTCCTGGCCCTGGCTAAAGTGGTCATCGATAAAACCAGGGAGAGGAGATTGGCAGACGGGGCCTCCTGTGACTGTGGGGCCTATTTCTGATCCTCCGTCCGTTCACGCATCCGGGCAGAGTTCTTCTGGGCGGTGTCCACTGGCTCCCTTGATGCCTTCGAGGAGCAGTGGGCACTGTCCAAGGTTCTCTCCTCGGTGTCCCCGTCAGATTCCCTTCGTTTGACCCTTTGTCCGCACTCCTGTCCCTGTTATTTCATTAGCTGTCCTCTGAAATCACTTGGCTTCCAGATCCTGTGGATCCTCCCCTGTGGATCCTTCTGCCCGCCCACTTCCTGGATCCCAATAGGATCTTTCAGGTGACTTGTAAGCTCTTGGGGCAGGGATGGTCTCATACTCTACATGTACAGTGCTTAGCACAATGAGGCCCTGACTTCGGTTAATGCCTCCAGGTGCTGTTGAAATACAAATAATTAATAATTTGGCTTTTCCCATAACCTCAGTGTTTCTTGGCAGGCCTTCTGTGGAACTGTGTGATGAGGGATAGCACAGTATCCCCCACCTATCTTCTACAAGGTCTAGGGCACGCAGGTTGGCCAAATATTTTCTGCCAAGGAGAGTGTGAACAGAAAATCGGGTTTGATAAATGTCAGCTTTCCTCAAAAAAGGTTTATTTTTCATTAGAAAACCTAAAAGCCTAAAATTTTCAATTTTCAGTAGTTTGACTGAAAACTTTTGGTTTTTCAAAAGAACAATCACAATGTTTCACAGGAAAAATAAACCTTTTTCTAGCCAGCTCTAGATATTCCTCCTTCTGAGGTCAGAGTTCACCTTCTCTCTCAGGCTATTCAAGGGAAAGGAGTGCTTGTAGCATAGGTAGGCAAACCTACCTTGGCTTTAATCTAGCCAGCATAGGTAACAATAGCAGTGTAGATGTGGGGGCACAGCTTCCGCAGAGGCGAACAACCCAGGATCCCTGGAGGGCTTATACTCTCCTTGCTGGCTAGTGCTTGAGCCGGTGCCCACCATGCCTACACTGCATCGTTTAAAGCTAGCATGGGTATAATGCTACAATCACACCTTTCACTTGCAGTGGACACACACCCTCAGTCACTGTGCCAGTGAGCTAAATTCACCAATGGAGAAGACATGAGGAGACAGACATGATTCAGAGTCTGTCTAGGAAGGGTATTGAGATATACCTCTCCTTTCCCATTCCCCAGACAGCTTCTCTCTTCAGCATAGAAAACTAACTTCTAGATTGGGCTTGAAAACTGTCAGCAACGTCCTCCGTCTTGCCTGGCTTGGCCTTACCTGTAGAACCCTGGCAGATACAAAATGTGTATCCGCATCCGAGCCGCAATCTGCAAACATGGTCCATAGATAACCCCAGATTTGCAGGGTTCTACTTACCTGTAACTTTTATTCCCAATGCTGCCCACAGGAGAGCAACAATAAGGCTGCTTCTTCCACGCCCAATCAGCCAATCCCTGATCCTCATCATTTTCTGGGATACCATCAGATCAAAATCTTGGACAATTATCAGCAGACCCCTTTTCTCTCACAGCAGAGAAAGTGCATTAGAAGCTTCTTCTGCCGTTTATGAGCTGTCAGGAAATTACAAACCTCCCCCCATTAGCTACATGCTCACTGGTTAAAGCACATTGCCACTTAACCTCACTTGAACAGACATCACAGAGAAGAGATCTTCTTAAAGAGCCAGAAGACCATTAACACTTTCACAGTACAACACACACACACACACACGCACACGCTGAAAATCACACCTCCCTAAAACAGAGTGAAATAATCATCACTCTAATTTGCAGTCGTTTTAATGACATTTAAGAAATTCTCAAGTATTCAACCATATTGTCTATAGCTTCTCTTCCTTTTCAGCATGGCCTGGCACCAGCCATCTTATCAAATTACTTGTAAAGCTCTTCAAAAAGCAGCCGTGAACCCCCAGCAAAATGTCTTTAGAAAAAAAAAAATCCCAGTTTACTCCATCCCACTCACCATTGTCAAGGTTCCTTCCCCACTCTGAACTCTAGGGTACAGATGTGGGGACCCGCATGAAAGACCCCCTAAGCTTATTCTTACCAGCTTATGTTAAAAACTTCCCCACGATACAAACTTTGCCTTGTCCTTGAACAGTATGCTGCCACCACCAAGCGTTTTAAACAAAGGACAGGGAAAGAGACCACTTGGAGACATCTTCCCCCAAAATATCCCCCCAAGCCCTATACCCCCTTTCCTGGGGAAGGCTTGACAATAATCCTCACCAATTTGAACAGGTGAACACAGACCCAAACCCTTGGATCTTAAGAACAATGAAAAATCAATCAGGTTCTTAAAAAAAGAATTTTAATTAAAGAAAAAGTAAAAGAATCACCTCTGTAAAATCAGGATGGAAAATACTTTACAGGGTAATCAGATTCAAAACACAGAGGATCCCCCTCTGGGCAAAACCTTAAAGTTACAGAAAACAGGAATAAACCTCCCTCTTAACACAGGGAAAATTCACGTAAAACAAAAGATAAACTAATCCACCTTGCCTGGCTTACCCATACTGGTTGCAATATTGGAGACTTAGATTAGGAGGGGTTGGAGAAGATGGATTTCTGCCTGGCCTCTCTCAGTTCCAAGAGAGAGCCAACACATAAACAAAGAGCACAATCCAAAGCCTCCCCACAAAGATTTGAATGTATCTTGTTCCCTTATTGGTCCTTTGGGTCAGGTGCCAGGCAGGTTAGCTGAGCTTCTTAACCTTTACAGGTAACAGGATGTTGCCTCTGGCCAGGAGGGATTTTATAGCACTGTATACAGAAAGGTGGTTACCCTTCCCTTTATATTTATGACAATCACCATTTAGCAGAGAAGGCAGACTTCCTTTTCCCACCCTTATGAACTCATTTGAACATCCTGGGTGTGAAATTTTGACTTAAGTGCTATTGTTTTCATATTCTGGGGGCTTAAGGGAGTGAGGGAGGAAGAAAGAATTAAAAATTATTAGGGCTGTCAACCGATTAAAAAATTAATCGCAATTAATTGCACAATTAAAAAAAATTAATCGTGATTAATCGCACTGTTAAACAGTAATAGAATATCATTTATTTAAATATTTATGGATGTTTTCTACATTTTCAAATATATTTATTTCAATTACAACACAGAATACAAAGTGTACAGTGCTCACTTTATATTGATTTTTTATTACAAGTATTTGCACTATAAAAAACAAAAGAAATAGTATTTTTCAATTCACCTAATACAAGTACTGTAGTGCAATCTCTTTATCATGAAAGTTGAACTTACAAACATAGAATTATGTACAAAAAAACTACATTCAAAAATAAAACAATGTGAAATTTTAGAGCCTGCAAGTCCAGCCAATTGCTCAGACAAATAAGCTTGGTTACATTTGAAGGAGATAATGCTGCCCACTTCTTGTTTACAGTGTCACCTGAAAGTGAGAACAGATGTTCACATGGCACTGCTGTAGCTGGCATTGCAAGATATTTACATGCCAGATGCGCTAAAGATTCATATGTCCCTTCATATTTCAACCACCATTCCAGTGAACATGCGTCCATGCTGATGACAAGTTCAGCTCAATAACAATCCAAAGCAGTGCGGACCAACGCATGTTCATTTTCATCTTCTGAGTCAAATGCCACCAGCAGAAGGTTGATTTACTTTTTTGGTGGTTGAGGTTCTGTAGTTTCTGCATTGGAATGTTGCTCTTTTAAGACTCCTGAAAGCGTGCTTCACGCCCTGGCCCTCTCAGATTTTGGAAGGCACTTCAGATTCCTAAACCTTGGGTTGGTTAGAAATCTCACATTGATTCCTTCTTTGTGTTTTGTGAAATCTAGTGAAAGTGTTCTTAAAATGAACAACATGTGCTGGGTCATTATCCGAGACTGCTCTAATATGAAATATATGGCAGAATGCGGGTAAAAGAGCAGGGGAATACAATTCTCCCCCAAGGAGTTCAGTCACAAATTTAATTAACACATTATTTTTTTAACAAGTGTCATCAGCATGGAAGCATGTCCTCTGGAATGGTGGACGAAACATGAAGGGCCATACGATTCTTTAGCATATCTGGCACGTAAATACCTTGCAATGCCAGCTACAAAAGTGCCATGCAAATACCTGTTCTCATTTTCTGGTGACATTATAAATAAAAAGAGAGCAGCATTATCTCCTGTAAATGTAACCAAACTTGTTTGTCTTAGCGATTGGCTGAACAAGAAGTAGGACTGAGTGGGCTTTTAGGCTCTGAAGTTTTACATCATTTTGTTTTCGCGTGCAGTTATGTAACAAAAAAAATCTACATTTTTAAGTTGTACTTTCATGACAAAGAGATTGCACTTCAGTACTTGTATGAGGTGAATTGAAAAATACTATTTCTTTTATCATGTTTACAGTGCAAATATTTGTAATAAAAATAATATACACTTTGATTTAAATTACAACACAGAATACAATATATATGAAAATGTAGAAAAACATCAATATATTTAATAAATTTCAATTGGTATTCTATTATTTAACAGTGTGATTAAAACTGCGATTAATCGCAACTAATTTTTTTGAGTTAATCGTGTGAGTTAACTGCAATGAATCAACATCCCTAAAAATTATATGTACCAAATATAGGGCACCCACTTGCATCAGCCTAATGTTGAGGGCTACTAGACCTCCAATCCCTAATACAGAACATATGCTTTCCTTCTAGCTAGGAAAATATAGATGTATTTTTAAAAGATTCTATCACCTACTACAGAAAAAAGACAAGAGTTTAAATGACTTAGAAAAACCTATGAACCTAAAACCTAGTTAGAGAAGTTTGTGAAATCTTGAACTCTGAGTTCACTCATCCCTACTGATTAGCAACACCCTCTGCTAGAAGCAAGGATGAGCACATCTCAAGAAGTTCTGAGGTTTGGTATGGAAAAGTATTCAGAAGTGGGGAATTTCCCTCCCGCCAACAGGCTCAATAAGCCATACACAAGAACAAAACCAGGCTGGGAATCTTGGCTTTTGTAAGTTTTCAGGTACTAACAATTTCCATCTGAGCTAGAAACATGACAAGAATAGCTCCGCTCTCAGTATATTTCAGCTCTTCTGCTCTTGATTAGAACCAGGAAGAACAGAGAGGTGTGAAAATGACAAATATGTATCCAAACCCCAGAGAAGTTTCCATGATGCAAAGGTTTGGGGTAGTTCCTACATTACCCAAACCACCTCGCATATCACTAACTAACTGTTTCTAATGGTCCCAACTCAGTAATGAGGCACTGTTTGGCAAGGACCCCCATGGTCTTTTTGTGTTAGAGTTTTATTTACTGTAGGTGCTAAGTAGCAGAGTAATTCCAATCTCATCTTCTTCACTAAGAACCGACTCAGTGCAGTTTAAACTGTCTGATAGCCCAGGTAACGTTTTACAAATATCCGATTAATTTTAGTTACAGAGCATGAACAAAGGGTGCAAACGCTGTTGCTCTTTCAAAAGCTTTTTAAAAGGTGGTGGTTAATGTGTGTGTGTGTGCACGCGCGGGGGGGGAGGGGGGGGGGAAATCAGTGAAGCCACGGTACAGTTTCAGTAATTCATAAAGGCAAATCAAGACCATAGACTGTATTAGCAGAGGGTAGGTCAGCCTTCCATACTCATTCAGAGCCTGAGAAATAAAATCCTCTACTCTGCAAGGCAGTTTGCAAGAGCAAACTAAATGTAAATGACTTTAATGCTGGTGAAGGCTGCCAGATTGATAGCCCTTGAAACAGACATCCTCTGCCAAAAGTACGAAGTCTCAAGCAGCAGTCCAAGATTCTCCCACATTGCTCTTCCTATCCACCCTTCATTGTGCCTCAGTATTACCCTAAGCAGGCTACTTCTAATGTTGAGAAAGGGACTTACTGTCTAGGGCCCATTAAATCCTGGGTCTCTGCTGAGGGTACTCACCGAGGTAATCAACTGTGACTATGATGTTGTAATGTGGATACACATCCGATAGAAACCGAACTGAAGCGCCTCACTCTTTCCAGACCAGCCATTCTACAGACATCAGAAGGTTAAAAACCTTTAAGCTGCTAGAGACCCAGGCTAGATTCAAGCTGGCAACTTTGCAGTGTATGGCTTTGCATCCTATTACTGCTCCCCTGAACCATCCACTTTCCCACATAGCTACTGGATTTTTGAGCGAAGTAGGACGATGTCAGGAGTAGCATGTGAAATTTAAACATGCCCAGCTTATTTTATATAGGGCTACAAAAATAAAATAGTCAACCAACCAATTCTAATCTTCAACTAAAGAAATTAACAACAAAATTCTATTCCCCCACTCCCTTGAAGTAATGAATGCTTGTTTTAAGGCAAATAAAATCTCTTTAGATTCATCAGTAACCGTAATTATTCAGTCATAGTAAAGGGTGGGATGAGTGCATTTTGTGCCCAAGATGTATGTTTTCATGACAGTTTTGCAAGGCAAAAGGAAATGACCTGCAATATAAGATCATCTAGTCTTTCAAGGGAAGGTCATGCCTGACTAATCTAATCGCCTTTTATGATGAGATTACTGGTTCTGTGGATGAAGGGAAAGCAGTGGATGTATTGTTTCTTGACTTTAGCAAAGCTTTTGACACGGTCTCTCACAGTATTCTTGTCAGCAAGTTAAGGAAGTATGGGCTGGATGAATGCACTATAAGGTGGGTAGAAAGCTGGCTAGATTGTCGGGCTCAACAGGTAGTGATCAATGGCTCCATGTCTAGTTGGCAGCTGGTATCAAGTGGAGTGCCCTAAGGGTCGGTCCTGGGGCCGGTTTTGTTCAATATCTTCATAAATGATCTGGAGGATGGTGTGGATTGCACTCTCAGCAAATTTGCGGATGATACTAAACTGGGAGGAGTGGTAGATACACTGGAGGGGAGGGATAGGATACAGAAGGACCTAGACAAATTGGAGGATTGGGCCAAAAGAAATCTGATGAGGTTCAATAAGGATAAGTGCAGGGTCCTGCACTTAGGATGGAAGAATCCAATGCATATATTCTCCAGTGTGTTCATGTATTCCATGATTTTTCTGCTCTGCAGAATCTTTCCATTCAGAAAAAATATTAAGGTTCCAGTACTTCTGTATAGCGTGCTGCATCAGAGATGTAAAATGGCACCTATTTATCACAAAACTAGAGGTAGCTTCAAAGCCTAACTTTATTTAAATCCAGTCACTTTTAAATTACTTTGCTCAAAAAAGACAGTATAATCATTAGAGCTGGTTGGAACCTTTGTTGCTAAAATGAAATTTTGGCAAAATGTTCTGTTTTATCTAAGCCAAACTGTTTCATGAAGACATATTGGGTTCCATGAAATGTTCACCAGGAAGGTTTTTTGAGGGGAAGGGCAGGAAGAGAGACATGCTATTTGAATAGCTGAGTGATTAGGGTACAGGCCAGGGAGGTGGAAGATCCAGGTATAGGCCTCAGTGGAACACCAATTTTGAAACTCAAAAGTTGCCGTCTAATTGACTTGTCATCCTCCAGTCAGCTCTAGTAATTATAAAGTGACTAACACACAGTTAAAAGCTACACATATTCGTCCCACACTGTTGTGTGTGTGCCCATATGAGATGATGGAGTCTGAGTCTGGAACTTCTCAATGCTGAATAATGGAGGTTATTTTGCTTGCACTGCCATGAAGACAATGTACCCTCCAATGTTTTTATCCCGGAAAGGAGGAGAGTATATTTTAAACAAGACCAACTGTTGTGAGTGAAAAACAGCATAACTACTTGGATATAAAAATAACCTTAAGATTGAATCCATTCAGATGATGCAGATCGTAACTACCATGACAGATATCGAGCTGAGTTGTAAAATTATACATTTATATGATGATAGTGCTGAGATTCCACCTAGTGTCTTAAAAAGGCAATTCAGGTATCTAGATGTGTAGGCTAACCAAGACCATGACAAGCTCAAACCTCGTTGAAAGCTAAAAAGTGGTATTGAAGCTATAAAACTGCTACTCCCCAATGTAACCACTGGTTCATTGGGATTTTTTTTAATAAAGAATCCCACTGATTAAACAGCTTACTGGTTATTTTTACTTCTTGATTTGTGTGTGTCTGCCCTTTCGGTCAGTGTGCATCTGCTCTGGGGAGAGCTAGCACCTGCATCTAGAGTCTGGAGACTATAATCAGCCTGTATCGCCTCCTCATCACCTCCCCTGTTGTAACTGCAAACAACAGAGGGCTTGTTCCGATGATTACCATACTGCATGTGTTGTCAGACACAAGCCTTTCAAAACCACAGTGACACTAGCTAATGGAGTGCAGGAACTCTCCTCCCCCACATTTCTAGCAGCTCAACACAGTAGGTGCACTGCCGCGTATTACCTCAAAAACAAAGCCAAATATCAATTAATCTAAGATGTTCAAAGATAAGACAGGAAATTAGTGCTGCAGGGGTTGCAAATAGGTCGCCTCATCACCTTCACAACCATGTAGACTTTCCAGTGTGTCCACAGTGCTGAGAGAATCCAAGTCAAGTTACTTCTTGTGGCAGAACTTGGATGCACCCAATAGGAATTCTACCCCCAAAAAAGACACATGGTACATTTAATTTGCACATTAGGACCTAGCATGCTCTTCTGGCTCACAGCTATTTCTACATCAACAGTGCATGAAGGAAACACAAACACGGAATTGGGAACAAGCAGCCAACTTTGGCCTCAGTTTTGCCCTTGGATGCATCGATGTCTTCTCTGTATGGGCTGGAAACCAGAACTATGGGACGCTACACTCATGCCTAAGGCACCACCATCTAACCCAGCTACACCAATTTCAGTTCTGTGCGTGCTGGGTAAAAGGAGGCTCTTCACTGGAATTCATTCTGTTCTGTCATTGGACTCTGCAGCTCAGCAAGGAGCTGCCTGGGGAAAGAGGGCATATTCTTTAAGTAAAGTCCTTTCCACCAGTCTGAGGACCTAACGTTTCATTACCCCACACATCCAAAACTTAAGGGAATTTTAACGAAAATGACCAAAATGTTCACACTGGCCTGGTGGGTATCAACCATACAAATAAGGTTGGATTCATTATCTCTTCCTCCACTTCCCCAGTACATGGCATCAGACCACATACCATACCAGTGACAGAGGGGAGGAAAGCAGGTATTCAGGGGAAAAGAATTCCAAAGGCAGCAGCCCTCAGTGAAAAATATCCTGTGTTCTGCTCCCAACCCAACATATCAGAGTACCCGAGCAGTTTTGATACAATCGTAGTCCTGCATGCAGACTGAAATTTCCTCTCTCTCTCTCTCTCTCTCTCTCTCTCTCTCTCTCACACACACACACACACACACACACACACACACACAGTAACAATGACAGATTGTCAGGAGACTTAAGGACCCCAAATGTCTGGTTCAATGATGGAACATTGACTAGACAAAGTTTGAGTTTTATATTTTATTGATAGATCTAGATAAGTAACTAAGCCAACACCCCACACTAAAATAAAGCTATCCCGATGTATTATAGAAACATTACAAATATCTCAATTAAAAAGATAAGATTAAAATCCCCAAACTAATAAATTCATATCCCAACAAACAATCCTTAGCCAATAACCTAAAAAGGTGCTGCTGGGGGTCTACAGTCCTCAAATAAAAGGGACATTATAAAAGCCAATTCAATATTTATGCACTTTGTTCAAAGAAGAACAAATAGTGGAGAAAACAACTCCCATTTTAATTCACTAAGACATAAAACTACAAACCCAAAAGAATGGCTTTGCCAGTCTTTATTTAATACCAATGTTTTTGCTCCCCTCCCCCAAAGGAATGGTCATAGAAAATGTTTCAATATCATTTATAATGAAAATTTTGAGGATAAGCCCAATTTGTTATATCTGGGTAACCAAAAAATTAGGTGAAAACAACATTTCTCAAGGTTAGATATGTAGCTTCTTTTAACTCAAACATGAACACCTGTGGGACTTTTCAGAGTAAATCGTTATTTGACTCATAGCTCTTCTCAGCCTGGTTATGTGCCACTGCTCTGTAGGCTTTATCAGAGCTCATTTACACTCTCACACCCACACTCACTCATTCATACACACACCACTAAAAATGCACATTCATACCTGCATGCAGTGTAATTATAGCCATGTTGGTCCCACGATACTATAGAGACAAGGTGGGTGAAGTAATATCTTTTATGGGATCAACTTCTGTTGGTAAGAGAGACAAGTTACCTCACCCACCTTGTCTCTCTATTAGTATCTGGTCAGCATGGGTGATGTGTGACTCCTCCATTGGGGAAGCTGCGCACACCTGGACTGTGGTCCTGCCCCAAGGCTTGACCCCACTCAGCCTCCTCCTCCGGAAGCCCTGCCCATGCTCATCCACCTCCCCAAGACACCCCCTCACCCCCGCCGCTCTGTTAGGTTAAAAACTTCCCCAAGGCACACATCTCTATTTGTCCTTGGACTGAGGTATGCTGCCACCACCAAGTGGTTTAGACAAAGAATCAAGGAAAGGACCACTTGGAATTCCTATTCCCACAAAATATCCCCCCTAAGCCTACACCCCCTTTCCTGGGGAGGCTTGAAAAATAAACAAGATGAGCACAAACCAGACCCTTGGGTTTGTAGGACGCTAAAAACCCAATCAGATTCTTAAAAAACAGAACTTTATTATAAAGAAAAAAGAAGTAAAAGAAGCACCTCTGTAAAATCAGGATGGAAGGTAATTTTACAGGACAATCAGATTCAAAACACAGAGGATTTCCCTCTAGGCCAAATTTTAAAGTTACAAAAAGAAAACCAGGAATACACCTTCCTCTCAGCACAGAGAAAATCACAAGCCAAAACAAAAATAAGCTAATGCATTCCCTTGCTAGTACTTACTAATTCTAATGGAGTTGGTTTGCTTGCTTCCTTGATCTGTGTCTGGCAAGCACTCAGAACAGACAGACCAAAACCATCCCCTCTGCCCCCGATTTGAAAGTATCTTGTCCCCTTATTGGTCCTTTTGGTCAGGTGCCAGCCAGGTTACCTGAGCTTCTTAACCATTTACAGGTAAAAGGATTTTGTGCCTCTGGCCAGGAGGGATTTTAATAGTATTGTATACAGGAAGGTTGTTACCCTTCCCTTTATATTTATGACAGAGCTTTACCATGCAAACACTCCACATAACTTTATACCATGGGCTACAGATGTTATAAGTGAGATCAATACATTTAGCATCCTACAAGTATTTCATCATCTAAACACTAAACACATTCTTATAAACTCACCATCTATTTTAACAATGCTAACGCACAGGTGAACCAGACTGGTTTCTAGCTATGCATTTGTCTGTGTTCAGTGAGGCCTAGGGCCCTCGGCATGAGCTGACACCTGGTCTGCCAGCCTCACACACATCTCCTACTTGCCAAAATAAAAATTCAAATAAAAACTTAATGGCAACACAAGCTCTTCATCCTGACAGCACCTCTCAAATCTTTCTGGAACATTGCTTGCCTGTAGATGGTGGATTTTCTCAGCTTCTGTTGGTGTTTAGTTAATTAGCTGGTCGCTTGGATGCTGTCAGACTCACCTGTGATAAATCTTAGTTGCTGGCTATTATTGGGTTCCATCAACCCATCACTGGCCAGATGCCAGGGAAGGAAGAATAGACCTTGCTTATGTGATAGCCAAGCTCTTGGGAAACACACCAAGGATTGAACAGGGGACTGCCAGAGATAAATGCATGGGCTGCTACAGTTCGAGCTAAAGAGCCATGGCTTGGTAGCTGAGGGCTGTAACAACTCATCTCTTCTGTGTATTGGGCACAAAGGTGGGCCGGTAACACACACTCAGCAGTGGGTTACATTGAAATCACATGGCTTCTGACGTGGGGATGGGGGTGGGCAGGGACATGGACTTCAAGTCACCTTTCACCACCACTTCTACAGGGACATGCCCACACCTCCTCCTCTGAACTACCTGGCCGAATCAGAATAAGGCATTTCCCAGGAGTTGTTAGGCCTTTCACCCAATGTGGATTTATTACGTCATCTTTCAAAATAATCAAGTCCCAATTTGGGAGATGTCTTGTCGAAATCTGGAAAAAATCCAGTAGACTCAGCAAGTTTCTAACTGAACATTGCAGAAAGTAAATTGTCTATTTATCAGTCCCAAAATATCAGATTGATTCAGTCAGTTTGATGATGTTGGTCACAAGATCTTCTGATCTTGAACTTTTGAAAGGTTGAACAAAATTGCTGGCCATCTTTTAGAAGTTGTAATTTTAAAAAATCCATTCAATTCAAAACAAAACAAAAAAATTTAAAATAAATTGACTGAATTGTAAGTCTTAATTGCAAACATGCCCATTCATATGCATCTACTGCTGCATGTTATTTCTTTTACTCTCAGGACAAGCGAAGTAGAAAAAGTCTTTTTTTTCAATGTAATTCATAAATTCATAGATATTTAAGTCAGAAGGGACCATTATGATCATCTAGTCTGACCTCCTGCACAACGCAGGCCACAGAATTTCACCCACCACTCCTACAAAAAAAACCCTCACACCTATATCTATGCTACTGAAGTCCTCAAATCGTAGTTTAAAGACTTCAAGCAGCAGAGAATCCTCCAGCAAGTGACCCGTGCCCCATGCTACAGAGGAAGGTGAAAAACCTCCAGGGCCTCTTCCAATCTGCCCTGGAGGAAAATTCCTTCCCGACCCCACATATGGCGATCAGCTAAACCCTGAGCATATGGGCAAGATTCATCAGCCAGATACTACAGAAAATTCTTTTCTGGGTAACTCGTATCTCACCCCATCTAATAGCCCATCACAGGCCACTGGGTCTATTTATGAATATTTAATTACCAAAACCATGTTATCCCATCATACCATCTCCTCCATAAACTTATCGAGTTTAATCTTAAAGCCAGATAGATCTTTTGCCCCCACTGCTTCCCTTGGAAGGCTATTCCAAAACTTCACTCCTCTGATGGTTAAAAACCTTCGTCTAATTTCTAGTCTAAATTTCCTAGTGGCCAGTTTATATCCATTTGTTCGTGTGTCCACATTGGTACTGAGCTTAAATAATTCCTCTCACTCTCTGGTATTTATCCCTCTGATATATTTATAGAGAGCAATCATATCTCCCCTCAACCTTCTTTTGGTTAGGCTAAACAAGCCAAGCTCCCTGAGTCTCCTTTCATAAGACAAGTTTTCCATTCCTCGGATCATCCTAGTAGCCCTTCTCTGTACCTGTTACAGTTTGAATTCATCCTTCTTAAACATGGGACACCAGAACTGCACACAGTATTCCAGGTGAGGTCTCACCAGTGCCTTGTATAATGGTACCAAAACCTCCTTATCCCTACTGGAAATACCTCTCCTGATAGGTTTCAGAGTAACAGCCGTGTAAGTCTGTATTTGCAAAAAGAAAAGGAGTACTTGTGGCACCTTAGAGACTAACCAATTTATTTGAGCATAAGCTTTCGTGAGCTACAGCTCACTTCATCGGATGCATACTGTGGAAACTGCAGAAGACATTATATACACAGAGACCATGAAACAATACCTCCTCCCACCCCACTCTCCTGCTGGTAATAGCTTATCTAAAGTGATCACTCTCCTTACAATGTGTATGATAATCAAGTTGGTCCATTTCCAGCACAAATCCAGGTTTTCTCACCCTCCGCCCTCCCCCACACAAACTCACTCTCCTGCTGGTAATAGCTTATCCAAAGTGACCACTCTCCCTACAATGTGCATGATAATCAAAGTGGGCCATTTCCAGCATAAATCCAGGTTTTCTCACCCCCCCACCCCCTCCCACACACACAAACTCACTCTCCTGCTGGTAATAGCTCATCCAAAGTGACCACTCTCCTTACAATGTGTATGAAAATCAAGGTGGGCCATTTCCAGCACAAATCCAGGTTTTCTCACCCACCCCCACAAACTCACTCTCCTGCTGGTAATAGCTTATCCAAAGTGACCACTCTCCCTACAATGTGCATGATAATCAAGGTGGGCCATTTCCAGCACAAATCCAGGTTTTCTCACCCCCCACCCCCATACACACACAAACTCACTCTCCTGCTGGTAATAGCTCATCCAAACTGACCACTCTCCTTACAATGTGTATGATAATCAAGGTGGGCCATTTCCAGCATAAATCCAAGTTTAACCAGAACGTCTGGGGGGGAGGGAGGGGGTAGGAAAAAACAAGGGGAAATAGGCTACCTTGCATAATGACTTAGCCACTCCCAGTCTCTATTTAAGCCTAAATTAATAGTATCCAATTTGCAAATGAATTCCAATTCAGCAGTTTCTCGCTGGAGTCTGGATTTGAAGTTTTTTTGTTTTAAGATAGCGACCTTCATGTCTGTAATTGCGTGACCAGAGAGATTGAAGTGTTCTCCGACTGGTTTATGAATGTTATAATTCTTGACATCTGATTTGTGTCCATTTATTCTTTTACGTAGAGACTGTCCAGTTTGACCAATGTACATGGCAGAGGGGCATTGCTGGCACATGATGGCATATATCACATTGGTGGATGTGCAGGTGAACGAGCCTCTGATAGTGTGGCTGATGTTATTAGGCCCTGTGATGGTGTCCCCTGAATAGATATGCGGGCACAGTTGGCAACGGGCTTTGTTGCAAGGATAGGTTCCTGGGTTAGTGGTTCTGTTGTGTGGTATGTGGTTGTTGGTGAGTATTTGCTTCAGGTTGGGGGGGTTTTTGTAGGCAAGGACTGGCCTGTCTCCCAAGATTTGTGAGAGTGTTGGATCATCCTTCAGGGTAGGTTGTAGATCCTTAATAATGCGTTGGAGGGGTTTTAGGTGGGGGCTGAAGGTGACGGCTAGTGGCGTTCTGTTATTTTCTTTGTTAGGCCTGTCCTGTAGTAGGTGACTTCTGGGAACTCTTCTGGCTCTATCAATCTCCTGATGCATCCCAAGACTGCATTAGCTTTTTTCACAGCCATATCACATTGGCGGCTCAGAGTCATCCTATGATCAACCAATACTCCAAGGTCCTTTTCCTCCTCCGTTACTTCTAATTGATGCGTCCCTATCTTATAACTAAAATTCTTGTTAATAATCCCTAAATGCATGACCTTACACTTCTCACTATTAAATTTCATCCTATTACTATTACTCCAGTTTACAAGGTCATCCAGATCCTCCTGTAGGGTATCCCTGTCCTTCTCTAAATTGGCAATACCTCCCAGCTTTGTATCATCCGTAAACTTTATTAGCACACTCCCACTTTTTGTGCCAAGGTCAGTAATAAAAAGATTAAATAAGATTGGTTCCAAAACCGATCCTTGAGGAACTCCACTGGTAACCTCCCTCCAGCCTGACAATTCACCTTTCAGTAGGACCTGTTGTAGTCTCCCCTTTAACCAATTCTTTATCCACCTTTCAATTTTCCTATTGATCCCCATCTTATCCAATTTAACTAATAATTCTCCATGTGGCACAGTATCAAATGCCTTACTAAAATCCAGGTAAATTAGATCCACTGTGTTTCCTTTGTCTAAAAAATCTGTTACTTTCTCAAAGAAGGAGATCAGGTTGGTTTGGCACGATCTACCTTTTGTAAAACCATGTTGTATTTTGTCCCATTTACCATTGACTTCAATGTCCTTAACTACCTTCTCCTTCAAAATTTTATCCAAGACCTTGCATACTACAGATGTCAAAGTAACAGGCCTATAATTACCCGGATCACTTTTTTTCCCTTTCTTAAAAATAGGAACTATGCTAGCAATTCTCCAATCATACGGTACAACCCCTGAGTTTACAGATTCATTAAAAATTCTTGCTAATGGGCTTGCAATGTCATGTGCCAATTCCTTTAATATTCTTGGATGAAGATTATCTGGGCCCCCTGATTTAGTCCCATTAAGCTGTTCGAGTTTGGCTTCTACCTCAAATATGGTGATGTCTACCTCCATATCCTCATTCCCATTTGTCATGCTACCATTATCCCTAAGATCCTCTTTAGTCTTATTAAAGACTGAGACAAAGTATTTGTTTAGATATTGGGCCACGCCTAGATTATCCTTGACCTCCACTCCATCCTCAGAGTTTAGCGGTCCCACTTCTTTTTTTGTTTTCTTCTTATTTATATGACTATAGAACCTTTTAGTATTGGTTTTAATTCCCTTTGCAAGGTCCAACTCTACTTGACTTTTAGCCTGTCTCACTTTATCCCTACATGTTCTGACCTCAATAAAGTAGCTTTCCTTGCTGATCCCTCCCTTCTTCCACTCCCTATATGCTTTCTGCTTTTTCTTAATCACCTCTCTGAGATGCTTGCTCATCCAGCTTGGTCTACAACTCCTGCCTATGATTTTTTTCCCCTTACTTGGGATGCAGGCTTCCGATAGCTTCTGCAGCTTTGATTTAAAATAATCCCAGGCCTCCTCTACCTTTAGATCCATAAATTCTTCAGTCCAATCCACTTCCCTAACTAATTTCCTTAATTTTTGAAAGTCAGCCCTTTTGAAATCAAAAACCCTAGCTGCAGATTTATTTTTATTAATCCTTCCGTTCAGTTTGAACTGAATTAGCTCATGATCACTTGAGCCAAGATTATCCCCTACAACCATTTCTTCTATGAGGTCCTCACTACTCACCAAAACCAAATCTAAAATGGCATCCCCTCTAGTCGGTTCAGCAACTACTTGCTGAAGTAATCCATCAGCTATCGCATCTAGGAAAATCTGAGCCCTATTATTATTACTAAAAAAGAAAAGGAGTACTTGTGGCACCTTAGAGACTAACCAATTTATTTGAGCATGAGCTTTCGTGAGCTACAGCTTATGCTCAAATAAATTGGTTAGTCTCTAACCACAAGTACTCCTTTTCTTTTTGCGAATACAGACTAACACGGCTGTTACTCTGAAACCTGTCATTATTATTACTAGCACTCATCCTCCAGTATATACCTGGGAAGTTAAAGTCTCCCATGATCACACAGTTTCCATTAGTGTTTACTTTATTAAAAACATTAAAAAGGGCTCTATCCATATCCAAATTAGATCCCGGCGGTCTATAGCACACCCCAAGCACTATCCCGGGGAGGCTCTAATAGTTTTCTTCCCCAATGTAATTTTTGCCCAGACAGACTCAGCCATATCCATTTCATCGCTTCTTATTTCTTTACATTCTACCTCATCATTGATATACAGTGCTACTCCACCACCTTTACCTTTATTTCGGTCTTTCCTAAACAGCACATACCCTTCAATACCTGTCGTCCAGTCATGACGACTGTTCCACCATGTTTCTGTTATCCCTAGAATATCTGGTTTCACTTCCTGCACCAGTAGCTCTAGTTCCTCCATTTTGTTACCTAGGCTCCTCGCGTTGGTGTACAAACATCTTAATTTTTGCTGTTTGGCCTCACTCACATTCTGTACCCTACTAGTCACGGTCATTCTACAGACAGTATAACCTATTAGACTTGTATCTACACTGCCCTTCCTCCTACCCCTGGCTGTATCCACTCTTACTTCATTTTCTTTCCTCTCAATGCTAAATTCTGATGTGGAGATTACCTGGACATCTCCCAACCATCTCCCCCTAATTCCTAGTTTAAAGCTCTCTTAATCAGTTGTGCCAGCCTCCATCCTAGCAGTCTATTTCCTTCCTTACTCAGATGAAGTCCATCCCGAGAGAACAGTCCTCTGTCCATGAATGCCTCCCAGTGGCCATACATCCCAAAGCCCTCCTTATAGCACCACTGCCTAAGCCATCTGTTGATAGTCATAATCTTGTCACACCTTTGTTGCCCTTCTCTAGGAACAGGCAGAATCCCACTAAAGATCACCTGAGCCTCAATTTCCTTAAGCATCTTCCCCAGCCTAGCACAGTCTCCCTTAATACTTTCCAGTGAGAATCTAGCCGTATCATTTGTTCCCACATGAAGGATAATTAGGGGATTCTTTCCCGCTCCCTTTAGAATCCTTTTCAACCTCAGGTCTACATCCCATATCTTAGCACCTGGAAGACAGCACACCCTCCTATTCTCCAGATCAGCTCTGGTTACAGGCCTATCTATTCTTCTCAGTAAAGAGTCCCCAATTACATAGACCTGTCTTTTCCTAGTGACGGTGCTATTCTCCAGTCTATCCCCCGTTCCCTCTGGCTACAAGTTCTTTCCATTCCTATTCTCCCTTGTAATCCTCTTTAACCCATCCTGTATCCTCCTGGGGCTCATATTTGGTGTAATCTCCATTAACTCTTCCCCTTTTCCTATAGGACTAGCTGCTCTTCTCTTCTTCCTTGCCCTTCCACCTTCAGTGACTACCTGCTGAGCCCCTTCTTCATTTTCCAACTCTGCATACCTATTCTTAAGCTCTATTTCTCCTTCACTAGCCCGTCTTTTCCTCTGCCTGGTTCTTTTAGTCACGTGCGTCCACTGACCACTTTCCTCACCCAGTCCCCACTCAGAATTCCCCAGTCCTGCTTCTATCTGCAAGTCTGAGCTTTTCCCTTCAGATACCTCATGTCTTTGCTCCATAATCTGCTCAAACCCCTTCCTAAACTCTACCAGACTTTCCACCTGCATCTCCAAACCTTGGATCTTTTCCTCCATCCGCTCTATCAGATGGCATTTCATACAGACAAAACTCTTACCAGGTGCCCCCTCCAGGATCATGTACATACCATAGCTTCCACATCCAGTCATCTTCATTGTGTCTTCCACTACATGGGTCACTCCCACTGCTACCTCTGTATCTGTCACAGCCTTCCCACCTAAATCCTTTTAATCTGGGAAACAAAAACCACCCCAGAACACCACCACCCACAGCAAACAACAAGCACCACAAGACAAACTCCCCTTACAAACTCCCCCTCAGACTCCCCTGTTTACAGCTCTGGTTGCTAGCTCCTGTGCCGCTGCAGCTGTCTATATTTCCCCTTATTTTCCACTGACCTGAGCAGAAATCAAAATAGCTGTTCAAATGACACTATTATAAAAGGAGAAAAAGACATTTCTTTAGTTTACTACAAATCTGCATTTTTAAATCCTCAGAGGACCCCATCCATTAAACAGTCATCACAGTATAGAGACCAGGAAAAAAAATCAGAAGATGTACACAAGAAAAATAAGCGGAAACAACGTTTTTCATAGAGTCATAACTCCCAGGCCAGAAGGGACCACTGACTGCATAGCACGGGCCACAGAACTTTCCCAAAATAAGTCTTGTCTGTACTAGAGCATCTCTTAGAAAAACATTCAGTCTTTATATTTAAATTGCCAGCAGTGGAGACTCTACCATGACCCTCTGGTAAACTGGAACAATTATCAATTAATTACCTTCTCTGTTAAAAATGTACAGCTTATTTCCAGTCTGAATTTGTCTAGTTCAACTTTCAACCACTGGATCTTGTTACACCTCTGCATGCTAGATTAAAAAAAACCTGTTATCAAATATTTGTTCCCCATGTAGGTATTTATAATCTGTTGTCAGTCACTCCAACATCTTCTCTTTGTTAATCTAAATAGATTGAGCTCTTTGAGTCTATCACGAAAAGGCATGTTTTCTTATCCTTTAATCATTCTCATGGCTCTTCTATGAACCCTCTCCAATTTATCAACATCCTTCTTGTATTGTGAACAACAGAACTGGACACCGTATTCCAGTAGCAGTCACACCATTGCCAAATACAAGAGGTACTATAACTTCTGTACTCCCTACTCACTATTCCTATGTTGTATATAATGACACTGCAGGTTTTCTCAGGAGCCAGCAATAAAGTAACCCTCAGTCCTGGTGCTGAAGAATGGATATCTCACAGGGGAGCAGAATGGGCTTGTGGTTAAAGTAGTAGTTCTCAGCCATTTGCACACCACGATCCCCCGCCCATTTAGCAGTATCGTAAATGACAGGTTTTTTGTGACCCCCTTGACACCTGTTCCCAACCTCTCCCACTGAGGACCACTAGGTTAGAGCAAGGATTGACAAAACTTGGGTTCCATTCCCAGATTCTCCTCTCTCTTTCTGTGACCTCAGCCAAGTCATTTAACCCTTCCATGCCTCAATTTCATTTGGAAGATAGGGACATAATAGTTACTATATGTAATTTGGATGGAGGTTTTATAGAGGCTCTAAATGTTCTTTTACTTACTTGCTGGAGGATTGGCTAACTTTACACTTATTAAAACCTGGGATTGCCCTTACACTCTGTAGCTAAACAAAGTTTTTTCTCTTAACACATCATGCAAATACGATCCTGTAATCTAAGATCAATAAGGCACCACAACGTGCACCTTCAATCCCTGTAAAACATTTATGTGTGATACAAAGCTAGAATAAGGTCTAATAAATAGGCAATTGTTCAGGTGGCACAGATAAACTTTCAGGAATTTGCTGAGCCCACATCTGCCAGCACCACCTGTTAGGATCAAATAAGAGCAGAGAAAACACAGGGTTGCTTTAAAGCTGTTACTCCCTAAATGTTAGCAGATGTGAATGCACAAAGAGGCAAATGCAGCTGAGATGGGAAGGAACACAATAGATGGAGTGCACCAGGCCCTAAACCACCCCACCCAGGATTTAGGAAAAGGTGAATTAACCAAGGGGAGAATGACCCCATAAATTGGTCATTGTTAACGTGATCTTATAATTTGTCATGGAATATTTGAATCATTCTATTAAACTGTCCTGTGTCAGTACTGATGAGTCATGCAATATTTGGTGTTTCCCTTTGACCTCCTGGAATCAGGTGATTACATGAAAATATCAACTTTCTTTGATATTTTCTCTTTCTCTTTTTTTTTAAGTAAACGTCTAGCCCCCACAATGGCAGAGATATGCTTGAAAACAAACATGCTTATCATAGGGTGTGCAGGTGGAGAGGCTGAGGTCAACATATTATCAGCAACACTTCAGTCCCCAAATATGCGCTTCTCCCTGCTGGCTGAATGTGGCACTGCAAGCACTCCCTGCCTCCATTTTTTTTATTTTAATTTTATTCTTTTATTACAGAACTCTTCTAAAACATTTTACAGTGTAGTGATAAACTTAGTACATCTATAAATACTCAAGTATAAATTGACCTATGGAACGAAGGTTTTCTGTCTCCCCCGGGATTCACGTGGCTCAGCCCTACAGCTGGGTCACACTCAGCGTTCAATTCCCTTCTGGAATAACAAAAGTCCAAACAAACAAAACATTATTTCACCCACCTTGGGCCTCTCTCAGGTCGTCCTTTGGGCTCAGTTCCCAGTCCTCTTCTGGGCTATCTTTTAATCTCTCTGGGATAGAGCCCTGACTCCCAAGCTCTTTCCTCTAAGTACCCTTACAGTCTCAGCTCCTTTGGGATATCTTTGAGTCTTCCCTGCTCTGGGGTAGGGTGCTAATTCCAGGGAGTGTTCCCAGACCCCACTTCAGGGCCTTCCATAGGAGTCCAACTTGCTCACTGCAGTTCCTCCTCCAAAATCAGTTCTTCCAGCCCCTCTTATGGGTGCATCTACACAGCAAGTGGCCGTGAGTCTCAGAGCCTGGGACGACAGATTCAGGTTCGTGCTATGGTGCTAAAAACAGCAGTGCAGACATTGTGGCTTGACCCATGAAGCCCACACCCCTCCCTAGGCTACAGAGCCCAAGTTCTGACTGAACCCCAATGTCTGCATGGCTAGTTTTAACATTGTAACGAGCCCAAGTCTGTAGACCGAAGTGCTGAGACTCCCTGCCACTCACTGTGTAGACATATAGGGCTGCCAGCCCTTCAGGATTGTCCTGGAGTCTCCAGGAAGTAAAGATTAATCTTTAATTAAAGATTATATCATGTGATGAAATCTCCAGGAATATGTCCAACCAAAATTGGCAACCCTAGACAACCCTATGAAGCCCAGGTGTTTCAGCCAATCGCATGACCCCTATTAATTCAGCCCACTCCCCCATCCAGAGCCTGGATGACAGTCAAGCTCCAGCAGTTGTCTGGTGCAGGAACCAGCCCCGCAGCAGTGGCAAGGGGCAGCAGCACTGGCCACACCACTGCTCACTCAGGTTTGGCTCCTCTGCTATGAAGGAAACAGGGTCAAATCTGAGTGAGTGGCCTTGTGACCTGATGCACAGAGTCGGAGCGACACTCACGGTGACCCCTTTCTCCCTCCCCACTGCCCACAAATTGGGCCCTAGGCACATGCCTAGCTTGCCCATGCTTTAATGTGGCCCATACACTTGCAAATGCTGCCTCACCCTTCCCCAAAGCCCCTTGCCCTGGCCTCACTGCCCGATTACTCATGCACCCACACCCATTTTCCTGCCCAGCTGCAGGGCCAAACCCACCACACTCATACCTAAAGATCATTCCCATCCCCATTCCCAGTTACCAAATTTTCCTGCAACTCATCCACCAGAACAAGAGAATCCCAATCCCGCACCCTCAACTGGTAGACACTCCCCTAACACTACCTCCCTCAACCCCTCCGGAACCTACCCACACAGCCTACACCCATATTCTGACCCCTCTGGAACTGCTATATAGATGTAAAATACTGTTCTCAAAACAATACATGACTCTTACAGCCTCATCTGTACCCACCAAGCTCATTGAACCAACTGGCCCTTAGTGAATATCAAATGAAGCTACATTACATCAACAAAACCACCTGACACATTACCCAAATATCATGCTGCTCCTGGAGGGGCACGTGACCCATGGAAAAGACTGGGATATGAGAGACTTGGGTTCTATTCCCACCTCCGCAACTGACCTGCTGGGTGACCTCAGACATGTTGCTTTTCACCTCTCTGCTTCTGTTTTCCTGCCCACTCTTTGTCATTCATGTTGGTTTACATTGTAAGCTGTTTGGGGCTTAATACATAGTGGACTCTGTCTCACTATGTATTAAGCCCCTAGTACAATGGGGCTTAATACAAATAATAATTCCTACCCTCAGCATGCCTTGCAAACTCACACAGAGTCCATGCCCAAGGTCCAGTAGGAAGACTTTCATATATGTATGTATATATATCCACATTCATCCTGTCTATATGCAAAGATCATATTAACGCAACATTCAGATTGAGATTTCCATGCCTTTCACGTCCTCTACCCATACCCCTCTTGGGACTGTTTGTTCCTATTCTTTAGCCCATGACAGACATGGATATTGTGCCTCACTGATTCCATAGAAAATTTGCTCAGTTTACACAGGGAAATGTGTCCTTTAAATTTACTTTTCGTTGTAAACTGAGCTAATTTGCTATGGAAACAATCAGACGTTATACATGGAACCCCACAATGCCATTTTACCACACTGTAAGTAGGCCAGTTACTAATTTGGAGACTACAGCCAGCAGAGGTGCAACAGAAGTGTTATTTCCAATAGCTGAGTCCGTCTGTCTGTCACCAGAGTCTGCAGAGGCTCATTCCTAGTGGATAAGCCAGGTCTTGGATCTGCTCCCTGGGAACCCTTGTCTCTCTCAGGGGAAAGGTCTGACCAAGAGCAAAGATCAGGCTTATCTTGGATCTGCTCCCTGTGAAGGTCTGAGTTTGAGAGTATAATGATCAATGAAACACCGCAGCAGAATTCAAAGTTGCTGAGAAAGGAGAAATGATTTGCACCTCTACAGGCTGGTTATCAAATAGGTGAACACATGCAGTGAGACTCAGTTAAATAAATCATCTTTTAAATCAACCTTTGCTCAATCAAAGTCCAGCTGTACCTATAGGTACAGCCAAAGGAGAGACTGCTGGAAAGAATTCCCTAGAGAACAGCTCCACGCAGACACAGGTAAGAACTTCCCTTCTTTCTTCACTAACCCCTTTCCCCCCAAAACATCCCGTAGTTACTATCCTGGTTACCTTTGTAGGTTTTTTACTCCCATTCCCCATAAAGCAGCAAAAGGAGAAGTAACATTGAGCCCAATGCTAGCTTCCCCACTTCCCTCTGAGGTGCATGAGTTCACCATCTGCCTTCCCCTGCACTTGAATGTTTCTTAGGCCTTGTCTACACTGGGATTTGCCTCTGTTTCAGGCTCTGGTGTAAACTCCTAGAGTTCACAGGACAAACCGCTATGAGCTGCAATTTTCACCAATGCAGCCTGCTCTGGTTTCCAGCAGGGTAAGCTCCACGAGTACAAGTGGTAGCTTTGCCTTTCTACACTGAAGATTTGCCATAGTACAACTGCATGGTGGCTAGAAACAGGGTAAATCTTGAATTTTCAAAGGGAAGGCAGATAAATCATGTGCTGTGGGCGCCTCTTCTCTACCTGCAGGGGAGCTGTATTTGGGATGGCCTGAAGAACCTCTGCCAGGAGAAATTTTCCAAATTGGGTCTAGTGATAAAAGTATGTGTGGATACTAGGAAAGGATGCACCTGCTACAATAGAATTTACTTCAGTCTTAATTTCCCTTTTGTGGATATGTTCCGAGCTAAGTTTGAGGTACTGCAGTATATTAAATCCTTCCAGCTGTCTGATCAATGGGCAGGGTCCCAAGATACCAAAAGCTTCCAGTATCTTCCTTCAGCTTCCATAACACATCTGTGCCCCTCTGACCATCAATACGCTAGCTGGCCTGAGCCACCTATGCCTCTTCACTAAAGGGACAACTATATTTTTTTAAGAAAGGGGGGGGGGTTGTTTTAGGGCTTGTTTACACATGAAAATTAATCTAGAATAAAATCTGGTGTGAATTTAAAGCAGACTAACTATTCCTGATTAACTCTGTGTGGGCACTCTCATTCAAGAATAAGAGTATCTTATTCTGAATTAGTTAAATAGCTCAGAATAAGGTACTCTTATTCCAGAATGAGAGGGTCCACACAAGGAGTTAACTAGAAATAACTATTCCAGAATATAACTGGATTGACAAGAGTGGCGTGTGCATAATGGTCTAGCACCCAAAAGAAGAGTTCCATCCCACCTCGTAGTATGAAGAAAGGTCACTTCGCTCAAAGCTACCTGTTTCTTTCTTAATCTTGCCCTCTTCTAAGAATTCCATTTTAGCCACACCTCAATTTTCTTTACCACTGGCAACTCCTGTCAGCTTAATCGGCAGTATGGTTTCTCTCCCGTGAGGCCTAGTTCTGGAAGAGACCATGACCACAGTTTTCCCATCTTATTTTCCACAGCAGAAAAGTTCTCTCTGGCATTCTGCCTTCAGTCAGTCTCCTCGTTAGCAAGAGGCAGACACCATCTTCATCTAAGATGGAGGACAAAAGCATTTTCTTCTTTCTTTATCTTTGTTAAAAACACTTTGGCTCAAATGACCTACTCAGTGCATATTTAATGGGGACATACTTCTTTTCCTGGTCCTGTTTTTACACACACCCCTTTTCCATCCTGCTTGGCAGAAATGACCTCTGCTCTCCAGCCTCGAGAATGCAAAGTGACCAAACAAGAGGGGGAGAGTTATGGATTCTATCTGCGCATTGAGAAAAACAAATTGGGTCACCTCATCCGGAATGTGGAGGAGGGCAGTCCAGCTGACAGGGCAGGCCTGAAGGATGGAGACAGAATTCTGAGGGTCAATGGGTTGTTTGTGGACAAGGAAGAGCATGTACAGGTAAGTCTGACTATTCTTTTGGTCCCAGCCATTTCTCAAAATCTCAGCCCCACTTTTGGCATTCAGTTCAGCAAACCGTCACCTGCCACTCCTCACAGTAACTCCTGCTGGGAAATCTGAGAGCTGAATAACTGAGCCCACAGGATCATTTGTACCTCACATTTTGGCTTCACTGGAGCTTGAGCAGAGGGGAAAAGATCCTTGATGAAATACCAAGGGCAGTGGAAGCTGCAGAGCTAGCATGTGCTGTGCTCCAGAGGGGGAAATTTATATCAACCATCTGGATGCTTTTCTGCCATTACCACCTCCAAGCTCATTCTATCCATTGCAGGTAGTGGAGATGGTCAAAAGGAGTGGGAATTCTGTAACTGTCCTCATTCTGGATGAGGCATCCTATGAAAAGGCAGAGAAAGAAGGGGTGAACTTTGAAGAGTTGGGTCACAAGCAGACAACCCAGCAGCAAAAGGAGCAGCCGCCAGTGACGAATGGAGTGACAGCACCAGTTCCACAGCCTCGGCTCTGCTACCTGGTGAAGGAGAGAAACAGTTATGACTTCTCCTTGAAAACCACAACTGGTGAGAACAATGGGTGTAGGTGGTAGGCAATTTCCCAAGGGCACATTTCCTCTGGTTAGGTGTGGAGATGGGAGTTGGTTCTTTGCCAACCTGTCCAATTTTCTGTCAGCTGTTGAAGCAGACTTGCTAAAACCATTTGTACCAGGCCCTCCTCAGTTGCCAGAAGCACCCTACAAATGATTGCTCCAAGTCCCATGCACCTCCTTTGAACTACCGTGGGAACCAGCCCTCAGGGTTCTGGAGCTTATCTGAAGACAACCATCTGAAAGGGGCTGAAGCAAAGGATGACAGTGTGTAAAAGGCAAAGAGCTTCTTCTGATCTAGATGTGTTCACATGGGAAGCATGAAATTGAACTAAGGAATTTTATTTTTCTTTTGAACCCTCTCCACACTTGTCCTTTCCAAAATGCTAGGCAAAAGAATGGGTAGGGTTCTGTAGACCTGTACTGTCTCTCTCTGTTTGGAAAGTGCCTAACTCATGGAGGGTGCTAACACACACACTGTGCACTAGACTAACCCACGGATGCAATTTGGAAGTCTTTTAAACACAAGAAACTCTGACATGTGGATAAGCCACATTAAATAATAAAATTGGGCCTTAATCAATTCAAACTTTAGAGTCACTCCATTCTCAGTAGTACTAACGATCAACCAAGCCACCATAATTGGTGCCATGGGCACTCTCAGCAGAGAGGCAAACAATAGTTTGGGATAGATGATGAAGGTCCCTTCCCTCTCTAGGTTATCCCTCCAGGGTCAGGATAAGGCACACAGGTGCGGCTGTGTAGAGAAAACTTGTGCTGTCATGGTACCTCTTCTGTGGATAAACAGAGTCCCTTGGTCTCCAGGGCTGTCACTACAGCACCTTACATCAGCATGGCATTTGCTTGGCAATCAGTGCAGGCATGTTCCAGTGGCTTGCTCTGTATAGTAAGTTCTCTCACCTGTTCTAGGTCAGAAGGGAGTCTTCATAATAGGCTTGTCCCCGCAAGGAGTGGCTGCAAAAGCAGGAGTCCAACATAACGACCGCCTGATCGAAGTGAATGGGAAGAACGTGGAAAACGACAAACATAAGGAAGTGGTTGAAAAGGTATCTGCTAGCACGACTCCTCTTCTTCCCTCATTTAAGGCCAGTTCCTCTTCCTGAGGCTACTGAGCAGCAGTGTCAACACTGTTTGAATGCATTCACAGAGCAGGTGAAAAAGCTGAGGTCAATACCGTGCATTATCAGCAACACTTCAGTCCCAAAATATGCTGCTACTTTGGCCTTGTTTCTTGGATGGGTCAGAGTAGCTGGAGTGCAAGGCTGCCGAAAAGTTTGGCTGTTTTTGAAAGTCAGACTTCCACCAGACACCCTAAACTTGCTTTGGAAGAATACTGCCCTCAAGTCAGGCCCGAGTGGTGTAAGCACCACAACTGTACTGTTGCCATAAGCCTAATTAAATAAATGGCAGCATAGTTCTAGGAATTCTGAAAATCTTTGTGGTGCCCAGGAGGATGAAGTCAGCATGTCTGGGATGGAGTCCAGTACAATGGGGAATCTTTCTAATATTAGGATGGTAAGACTGGAAAGCACAGAAGTTTGTGCTCCATGATTTACCTGAAGGAGGGTTTGATGTGAAGATCTGGATAGTTAGGGAAAGAGGAGGATTTCCATGAAATGGGATTCCCTCCTGCTAAGAAACGCAAAACTATTTTTAACAATGCAGTTTAAGGACTCGATCAGAGCCAAATAATGTAACCTAGCTGTCAGTAAAAGGGGCCCAGAGCAAACAAAGTGTGCAAGAAAGCCTGCATTTCTGATCATGAAATGTCCTTCTGCCACATCCTCCCAACAACTGGTATATTCCTGTTTGTGGTGATGGTGGTTTAAAGATCTTCTTGGTGTTAGGGAATATAATGAATGTAGTTTAAGAGATCAAATCAAACACTGATCCACTGAGGGTAGCATCAGAGATAAGGATGGAAAGAAGAGAACATGTGATTTTTCCATTAGTCTCTTTGGTAAAAATCACACATGCTGAGACTTTAACCATTCAAACATAGTATGACTATGAAGCAGCTTGGGCTAGAAAAGCTTTCAGAGTACCACTATCCAAACTACAAATCCTACAGCTTTCCACTGCGGTTCTCAAACTCCCAGGAGAGGTTTTCAAACTCCCAGGGGAGATGCAAGCTGTGTGGGGGGTTTTTTGTTGTTGTTTTTGTTTTTATAGCGCTCTGGCTGTCAGCCCTGGGTGGCTGGGGCTCACGCAGAAGGGCCATGCACTCCTGGGAGGCAGGGACAGCAGGAGCTCCGCCTCCCGGCCTTGGGCTCTCCTCTCCTTTCCCCCCTGTCCCTCCCCCCAGTCCCTTACTGGGAGACAGCACAGGCTCAGGTTCTCCTCCCCACTGTCCCAATCCCATACCTGGAGGTGGCTGTCAATCCTGGAGTAGCAGCGCAGAAATAAGGGTGGCCATGGGGCGCTAAGTCTGCTGTGAAAAGTGATATTGCTGAATCTCTCTTTTTACATTGACACCCTTACTTCTGTGCTGCTGCTGCTGGCACAGCACTGCCTTCAGAGCTGGGCACCCAGCCAGCAGCCGCTGCTCTCAGCTCTGCCTTCAGGGCTAGGTGGCAGTATTTGTACATGGTGGGAAGACACAAACTACTACAGACACAAAGAAGGTGGGGGGGGGGCAATCAAATAAGTTTGCGAAGCAATCCACTATAATGATCCAAACCACTATATTAACTATGAAAAACTGCAGTACTTGTGTTCTGTACTATTGTTGCAATACTTTTTATAAGGAGAGAAAACATGCAGGTTTTGAGTGAGGATGGAGAGAAGAATGGGAGTAGAGAAGCAGAGATATGATGGGGATAGACAAAACACACAAAGTTAGGGTATGGAATGTAGGGGGATGGAAATAGCTCCAGAGCAGTCAGAACTGAATGTTATAGCAACTTGTGGTAGGTGTGGCTGAGTCTACAGTCATATAGGCAGCACATGGGTGCACATATTAGAGCACCACCCCACAACCTAGTCTGTGTAGACCCTACATCCCATTCACCTAGAGCCCACCATTGTACATCAAAGAACCTGCCAACATAAAGCTCTCCACAGCCCCCATGCTCCACTCAAAGGCCTGTGTTTGAAATTGTGTGTGTGTGTCGTTGCAGGTGAAGAAGTCTGGGAACCATGTTGTGTTTCTGCTATCAGACAATGAAACTGACCAGTATTACAGCAATCACCAGATGATGCTGAAAAGAGACACAGCCAGCCTGAAACTGCTTCCCCATAAACCCCGACATGTGGAGCTCAA
The DNA here is from genome assembly GCF_965140285.1 of Lepidochelys kempii. Taxonomy (NCBI): domain Eukaryota; kingdom Metazoa; phylum Chordata; order Testudines; family Cheloniidae; genus Lepidochelys; species Lepidochelys kempii. Next base: position 185,851,066 of record NC_136380.1, read on the forward strand.
GAAAGGAGACAACGGCTATGGGTTTTATCTGAGGGAGGAACAAAATGGTAACGGTGAGAACCCAGCCATCAGCCAGGCCCCTGCATGCTCTGTAGTGCGCTTTTATGGGGCCTGCAGGACTCCTACTCTCCAGTGCCTACTACTCATCTTGGAAAGATCATTTCCTGCCCTGCTGCCAACCCAGTCCCCCCAAACACACCTCACCACAGCCAGGCACCCCCAATTTATAGCCTGTTTTATACAGGAGGCCAGACTAGATGATCACAAATGATCCCTCCTGGCCTTGGAATCTATGAATCTCTAACAAACCTTCCCATCTGAGGTGGAACATCCCACAGTGCTGCTTGTGGCCCTCCTCACCCACTACAGTCCAGCTCCCATAATCTCCACTTGGGGCAGCCTCCAACCCCACATTTTTGAAGGTCAGCAACATGTCCAGAGTAATGTCTGATGTTTTTTCACAATAGAATCCTGGCTTATCTGAATCACTTGAAAGGGATCCTTAGTTGCTCTCTCACAACTGGGTTCACCAAAACCATGAAGCACTCAATTTTAAGTAGGCTTAAACTCCCCCGCCCCTTTTCTCAGAGTAAACCACAACTTCCATGTGTCTTGTTCAGGGGAAAAGGAACCTGTATTCTAGTCACTTGGAAGGAGATCTAGATTCTGCACTAGGGTTACTGCAGAATGAGCTAAATCAGGAACCTTATTTCAACCTGAAATCAAAGAATGAGTTTCTACCATCTTAAATATCTTTTATCATCCAAACCAAACACATCCCATGAACAACTGCTTTTCTCTATTTGAACTAGGCCTGTATTCTTTTTTTTATTTTTTTGGAGATCAGGTCATTTAATTAAGGACATTGATTCTGGCAGCCCAGCAGCCAAGGCGGGACTAAAGGACAACGATATCCTGGTCGCTGTAAATGGGGAGTCAGTGGAGGCACTGGATCACGACACCGTGGTGGAGAAGATTAAGAGGTGTGGGGAAAAGACCACATTGCTGGTGGTGGATAAGCAGACAGACACCATGTATAAACTGGTAAGGCAATGCAGGCTGAGGCTGGGCTTGCACAGCTCCTCACTAGCTAAGACAGGGGCAGCAATGAAATAATGGGTCCATTCTGAAAGAAGCACCATTTCAAAGGCTTTTTAATAGCCCTTATTCAAATACTCGCTATAGCGATCATCTGAGATGGGCTCATGTCTCAGTCTCCCTCAGAAGAGATTTCTGCAGTATGTCACTAAACTTTCCAATTTACTCTTGCCTTAGACCTTCCTATATACTACTGGAACAATACCATATTTGAGCAGGTCAGTGCAGAGACCAACATGCTAACCAATTGCAACTACCAGGCAGTTTCCTACATGAATTAGAGGAGAAATCCCTGCTCACATTGTGAGCATGTTGCAACTTTCTACCTCTATCACTAAGAGGTTTTAATAAGCAAGTAGAAATTCACAGGTGGGACCTATACTGACTGTTGTAAAGATTTCAAACGCAACAAGATGTTAGACTAGGGCTGTCAAACGCTTTAAAAGATTAATCATGTGATTAAAAAGATTAACCGTATCATTAATCACACTGTTGAACAATAATAGAATACCATTTAAATATTTTTGGATGTTTTCTACATTTTCAAATATATTGATTTCAATTATAACACAGAATACAAAGTATACAGTGCTCACTTTATTTTTATTACAAATACTTGCACTGTAAAAAACAAGATATAGTATTTTTCAATTCACTTAAGTACTGTAGTGCAATCTCTATCATGAATGATGAACTTACAAATGTAGAATTATGCACAAAAAAAAGACTCCATTCAAAAACAAAACAAATGTCAAAGTTTAGAGCCTACGAGTCTACTCAGCCCTATTTCCTGTTCACCCAATTGTTCAGACAAACAAGTTTATTTACATTTACAGGAGATAGTGCTGCCCACTTCTTGTTCACATTGTCACCTGAAAGGGAGGACAGGTGTTCTCATAGCACTTTTGTAGCTGGCTTCGCATGACATTTACATGCTGATGCGCTAAAGATTCATATGTCCTTTCATGCTTCAACCACCATTCCAGAGGACGTGTCCAGACTGATGACGGGTTCTGCTCGATAACAATCCAAAGCAGTGCAGACTGACGCATGTTCATTTTCAGCATCTGAGTCAGATGCCACCAGCAGAAGGTTGATTTTCTTTTTTGGTGGTTCGGATTCTGTAGTTTCTGCATTGGAGTTTTGCTCTTTTAAGACTTTTGAAAGCATGCTCCACATCTCATCCTTCTGAGATTTTGGAAGGCACTTCAGATTCTTAAACCTTGGGTCAAGTGCTGTAGCTATCTTTAGAAATCTCACATTGGTACCTTCTTTGCGTTTTGTGAAATCTGTAGTGAAAGCGTTCTTAAAATGAACAACATGTGCTGAGTCATCATCCGAGACTACTATAACATGAAACATATAGCAGAACGCAGGTAAAATAAAGCTGGAGACATACAATTCTCCCCCAAGGAGTTCAGTCACAAATTTAATTAACACATTTTTTTTTAAACAAGCATCATCAGCATGGAAGCACGTCCTCTGGAATGATGGCTGAAGCATGAAGGGGCATACGAATGTTTAGCATATCTGGCACATAAATTCCTTGCAATGCCAGCTACAAAATTGCTATGCAAATGCCTGTTCTCACTTTCAGGTGACATTGTAAACAAGAAGCGAGCAGCATTATCTCCCGTAAATGTAAACAAACTTGTTTGTCTTCGCAATTGGCTGAACAAGAAGCAGGACAGAGTGGACTTGTAGGCTCTAAAGTTTTACATTGTTTTGTTTTCAAGTGCAGTTATGTAACAAAAAAAATCTACATTTGTAAACTGCACTTTCACGATAAAGAGATTGCACTACAGTACTTGTATGAGGTGAATTCAAAAACAGTTTCTTTTATCATTTTTACAGTGCAAATATTTGTAATAAAAAATAATACAAAGTGAGCAGTCTATACTTTGTATTCTGTGTTGTAACTGAAATTAAAATATTTGAAAATGTAGAAAAATATCCACAAATATTTAATAAATTTCAATTGGTATTCTATTGTTTAACAATGCAATTAAAACTGAGATTAATCACGTGAGTTATCTGCGATTAATTGACAGCCTTAGTTTAGACAGAGATTTCTGTAGGAGTTTTTACATTCATATAAACTCTTTCCTTTGCTTTTGGTCTTTCAGGCTCAAATTTCCCCGTGTTTGTACTACCGGGAAAGACAAGATTCCCTTCCAGCTGAAGCAAAGGAAGAGCCGACCTCACATGCTGAGCAGGTGGTGAATCACAAGCCCAAAATCTGCAGGCTGGTGAAGGGTCCTAGTGGATTTGGCTTCCGTTTGAGTACAACCAAGAATATGCCCATGCAGTTCATCAAAGAGGTACTAACCTGGGGCTTCTAGCCTGGGAGAAGGATGAGACACCGGAAGGGACAGTTTGTGCTACAGTTAGACATGCATTCTCTACTTTCTGTGCTGTGACTACACTCAGAGCAAGTCATTCTAAGCCATACGTAACAAAAAGGCAAGGTCTGTCCTATGTGCACTTGGCTGGTAGCAGAGGTTTTTGTCCTTGAACTCAGGATGAATTCATACCCCTAGAGGTGAAAGGATAGTCTTGTGATCAAGGTACAGGAGCGGGAGTGAGGAGACCTGGGATATATTCCTAGCTCTGCAAAACTTCTGGGGTAAATTGCATAACTTTTGTCTCTATTTTCTCTTTTTCCTTAATATTTACCTAACCCACAGGAGTGTTGTACTGAATATAATAATATATGCAAGGGATCTGAGATCCACAAGTCACTATAAAAAGATAAAATATGACAAACCATTCTCTGATCCCCTATGATACCACCACCATGGCCAATTCCCCACAACACAAGTCCTGTCCAAGTCAAAACCCATTACAGAACTTGTAATAAAAGTGGAATATATTGGAATACTATGTTAAAAGTCTCATCCTTTCTCCTTCTCCAATTAAGTTCTGCTCCAGAATAATTTTTTCCAATCCTTACTCTACCTCCTGTATTGGGGAAAAAAAATCACAGAATATTCATTCTCTATTTATAATACTTGGGTGTTAATTCAACTTTAATGGTACTGTGCTGGTATCACAGCTTCAGAGCCTGTGTTTGCAGATACGGAAAGGTGGGCCAGCTGATGCAGCGGGACTGGAAGAAGAGGACATTTTGGTGGAAGTGAATGGCGTGAACATACTGAACGAAACCTATGACAAGGTTGTAGCAAAAATCAGTGACAGTGGTGACAGATTGACGCTACTGGTGTGCAGAAAAGCAACCTATGAATACTTTAAGTCTCAGAATATTCCTATTACTGCCTCTCTGGCAGATCAGCTATATGACACTACTGACCCTCCTGCTTATACAGAGAACCCACCAGCAGAGCCTGAGAGGACCTCACCAGAACCAAGAGAAAGGGTGGGTAATCTTGAGTTAACCAAATTTTGCCGACCAGGTGGTGGGGAAAGGAACCTGAAACAGTCACTAATTTCACTTGAGGTAGGGTCTGTGAATTCTAGTTGTATTCTGGATTTACAAGATCTGATCTACATTAATTAGTATGGAGAGGCACACCTGGTTACAGCAGGGTAGAACTGCCTTCTCTCCCTACTCCACAGACACAGTATCTACTGGACCCTGGGAGGGGAGGGGAGGGGGAGAGAGAGAGAACGTATGTATGCACATGAGTATGTGAGAAAGAGCATGAGAGAGCACGGAAATACTCCCAGTATAGCATTCATTAATGTAGATGAGAACCATATCCTCAGGAATTCTCTGTCCAACCACAGGGAGCACAGGACCCAAGTAACAGGGCTTAAATACACCTGTGAACATGGGAAAACCACGTGAAGTGCTCTAAAACAGTGCAGATTCTTTGGTGGGTGTGGGATGGGTAGACTGTGACAAAGTGTGACCAACAAAGGTCCTGAGAAAAAAAATAAATATTCTGACCACGCTGGTCCAGGGAAATTGTGCCAGCAACAAGAGTTTGAAATTTGCTATTGTCAGAAAAATGACACCAGTACTCAACTGCTCTGATCCCTGTGTGGATTCAGGGTCTTATCTTCTTTGCTGTGAAAAATAAACAAGTTTTTACTCCTGTTCATGCAGGAGACACAATAAAGCTTGGAAGAAACGAACTGGATTCTATTCCTCCACACATATTATCACCAGAATTGTTAACTAAGTTCCAACTGCAGATTCTTTCAGTGATGGTCTTACGTCCAAGGCTGGGTTTGCAGAGCTATAGTTAAACCCTTCTTTTTATCTGTGACCTTGGTGGATTTGATATGGAAGTTGAGCAAGAACATGGAATTCACACTAGATAATTTAGTCACTTTGTAAAGTGCATTTAAAAGAGCAATTCACTAGCTCCTCATGCAAAGTCAAATACCTACTGGGCATGGTTCAGAACAGACTGATAGTTCACAGTGGCATGAGGAATCTCTATCACATTATCTACAACCATAAAATAATCAGAAATTTCTACTTATTGCTTTTCCACAGGCCAGCTCCTCCTCCTCCTTTTCACTCTCAATCGCCTCAGCAGAAGAGGATTATGACACACAGTTATGATGAGACAGACCACAACAGAAACCAATCAGACGTCTTCCAAGGTTTAAAAAAGTTCTCTTCCTCTGAGCAGTCTTTGTTCTTTTACCTCCCAGAACCACAGTGTGCTATGGAACTTCATACTTGTGAGGACGGGAACAGTGACTTCCTTCTAACTAGCTTTCCCTGAAGGGGAACATCCCACTACCCCCAAGAACTATCACTCACTTATCTAATGCTGCTAATCGTAGTTGATTGGCCTTCTGCTCGGTGAAGTGGACAGTTACTTACTTCTACTATTGCTCTGTAAAAGCTTAAATGACTAATCAGAAACATCTGTCATCTTGCGGGGGAGGAAATGTGATTCACAAATCAATAAGTATTTTGGCCTTTTAAGCACAAGAAAGCTCCTTAACATAGAAATTGATCTCTCATGTCCTCCACAAGAGACCTCTTTCCTCCTAATCAAAGCCCATCTGCCAAATCACTGTGGCTATTACATGCTATATTTACTGTAACACAATCAGTTTAACCCAGTAGATGTAATATATCATGATAAGCTAATGTATTCTGTGAATAACTCTCCTTTCACTTGCTAACAAGCTGTAGATATTGTCCATTCAAAACAATAGGTTAACTTAATTGTTCACTGTTCAGAAGTTACAAGCACCATTCCCTCCACCCCACTCTCCTAGCTGAAGATCATGGCAGTTTGAACAGTGTCTGTAATTCAGTGTAAACAGCTTTGTTTGACTACATGCCAATACCTTGTCTCTAATGCAATATGAACCAGCTCTGTAGTACCCATAGTGGATGCTATACCTCCTTGCTGTAAGCTTGAGACAAAGCATAAATAAATCATTCAGAGTGGCTATTTCTCTTTCCCAGGTCTTACTCCTGCCATCTATGATGTATGTTCCACAACAGCTTTAAACTGAGCAAGGTCTGGGAGAATGGTTTTCAGGAAGCTATACGTTTAAGTTGCATGGGTGAAATTTATCTTAGTGACTTGCATTAAGCCAACAAGGGACATGAACTGATGTAGAATATATCGGTCAGTGGGGAGCACTGAATTTCTAGTGTATAACGTAAACTAGTTGTAGCTACCATCTTTGACTTCACACTAAACTCCAGTGAACAGTAACCCAAGGCATGGATTCTGATTCATTAGGCCCTAAATGGTAACACAGGACTGAATTCCAGTTTCTAAGGAAGCTAGATACTAATCATACACATCTCCCTTGAATCTCAATCCACTTCCCCCTCTGCCAAACAGTGACACATTCACACACTTGCTCATCTCCATTAAAGTCCCTGGGACTGACACAAACAATTAAGATGCTAGTGGTGAGGTATTATGAAAGCTGATTTAATTTCACAGACTCAGACATTCAGATCCAGAATCAACACCCTCCAACTCTGGACTAAGACTGATTTGTTTTTAAACTGAAATTACGTTTCCTCGGTGCCCTCTATGCAGAATTCTTCTACCCGTGATTTTAAGAGATCTCTCCTCAGACCATCCCTGGCAGATTTTTCAATACCGTAAGACACCTCTGTCCCATGGAGTTTCCTATTCCACGGCTCTCAGCTGTCCTCCACTTTTATCCTGCCTCTGCTGTTTGTTCAGCTCATGGTACCCTCTTCACAGGATGAACCATGTAGCTTCTAAGTGCTACTGTGGAAGTCAGAAGGGCCAGTTACATCATCAAAGCACAGAAAGAGCTGCCCTCCCTCTCTTCAAATCCTGTCACCCCTAATGAGTTGCAGTAGTCCACCAGGAGGGATTACAGAACAGTGGGCAGAACTAGAATGGATTCAGAGCGCCATGTGCTTCTCTGGGGCCTGTTTATGTGCCAAGTAGAGGAAAAGGATGCTGGAGAGCGCGCTAACCAGGAATATCACATCGAACCAACGGTGATAGAAATTGAACTGCAGCTCCCCCAAGACTTCTGTAATAATAGTGCGATACTCTGGGGGCATACTCATCCGGATTAGGAGAACAGAAGAGACGAAGTACATCCCCTGGAGATAAGATACAAGAAGCACATCAGTTAACTGCTTCACAGGTGGCTACTTTGCTGAGATGTGACAATTTGATAAAAGCTCACTAGCTGGTCTGGATACTCACCATAATCTGTGCCAACAGCAGAACAATAACATTGGAGGACTTGCTGCTGGAGATGGCATAGAAGAACTGTAAAGAGGAAAAAAAAAGTACTGAAAATAGGACTCTCATCCTATTTTCACCCACAGGCAAGTTTGTGCTCCCTTCTACAGGAACATGGAAGGAATACATGCTCCAATCATTTCCCTTTAGTCCTAGAAACCAGCACTGAAAGAAAAAGACGTGCTTCCTAGATGTACATGTACACCCCACTTTTCAAAGGTACAGACCTGAGCCTTGTCCCCAGTAGAGCTACAAGTGTTTTAACGTGTGTCCCACTAAACCAGCTACTAACACTGCATGGCCAGCCTCTGTGGAGAATCCAGTTTTAAAAAAACAAAACAAACAACAACCCAAAATACATTCTAGCCTAGGTACGACTAAGCCCAGTTTACAGGCCAGCATCAATGGGTCACCCTGTTGTGTGTTGCCACAGTTTTCCCTCATGGTTGTACTAAAGCATTAATCCCCTACCTGCTCCCCAGAAATAGCCAGCAGTTTAAATGAAGTAACCCAAGTCCTCTTAATCACCATTCAATACCAAATACTAACAAATCCAGGCTTCCACATCACTGTTAAGCTTTGTCTACACTACACTTCCTCTCTTAAAATTTCCCAATCTTACTACCACTGATCGTAAAAACAGTGGAAGGGCTAATATAAATCACCCACAGGCAGCAACCAAGGATTTAACCATTAGATCTGTTCTGAGCAGCTAGAAAGCCTGCTGATTAAATTGATGGCAGCCAATTTACACTAGCATGACTACTGTTGGTAGCAACAGGGAGATTCTGTTTTGAGAGAGGAAGTCTAGTGCAAGGACAGTCTCACAGATTATACTAAGAGTTTTAAAACATTTATACTATTTAGAGCCTTAACATTAACACCATTCCTCTGCTTGGACTGGAGGCACTTATAGATTGTGCATTGCATTTAGTGACTGAAATTGCTGAAAGAATTCTTATTGGGACCATTCCCCAAATAAGACAGAAAAAGTTATCCTCCCCTTCTCTAATTCAGCATAAAAGACCTTTTTCTCCATCCCATTCCCTGCAAGGACTTCTATCCCAGCCCTCCTCACCCCTATTTGTTCACTAACTGAATTGAGACCACAGGTCCTACATTTGTACTGAAGGTTTACACCAGAGGTTTTCAACCTGGGGTCCGCAGACTATGTCTAAGATTTCCAAAGGGGTCCGCACCACCATTCAAAAATTTTTAGGGGTCCACAAATGAAAAAAGGTTGAAAACCTCTTGTTTACACAGTGCTCTCTTGACTAATTTAGAAATACATGAAAGCTCTCCTGGACTGCTATCACATAAAAGGGCCCTGGCCAGGCATACCTTTGTGAGTGTGATCAATAAGCCTCTGATGGAGGTGACGATGATTATTCCAACAAGGATAAAGGAAATGTGCTGAGACCAGAATTTTACCTGCACCAACAAAAACAGGAAATTGTTAAATCCCTGGAGCCAGGCATATGAAAAATGTGTGTGGATGTGCACTTAACGGGATCTCTGAATTCTCATACTGTGCAGATACTCACTACAGAGAAATTTACAAACAGGTATATATTCTCCTGCAAGGACACACAGATGGGTACTTTCATGTGCAAGTGCTTACTCTACACACATGGGAAATGCACAGATCTAGCCTATGTGGACTTCATGGAAGGAACTGGGGGTCCAGAAGTGAATATTTACAGAAGTAAATACAAAAGAACACACATCTATTTGGTATATAAAGGTAACTGCCTTGTAGATACATGAAATATACTAGGCAAGGTCCATCTGTGTTTCCATCTGTTCACAATAAACATGTGAATCACTGCCCTCTTCTGGATAGCTGGTATATGGCTACAACAAGCAGAGGAGATTATTATTATAGGAAGGGCTGGTAGCCCCATTTATTATTAAGGTTGCCCAACACATTTCTTATAAGACTCTCTTTTCAATTGGTTATAACGTGGTCACATTTTAATTATTTGAGCTGAAATTTTCCATGGAAGGTGTCTGCCTCAAAATTCCAAAAAGTTTCGGTCAAACAATTCAGCCATTTCTAAGCTATGAAAAAGTACATTGTTTTGACCATGTTAAAAAATTCCAGAGACCTTTTCTTTGAAAAGCAGTATAGCCCCCATACATTGGAGTAGGGACTTGAAATTGGGGGGGGGGGGGGGGAGGAAGAGGAGGCGAATATGCCTTTTGACATCCTTGTGAAAATCCACCCAAATGTGTCCAAGTTACATAAACCTGAGATAAACTGCAGTTCGAACAGACTTGGCAGAGACTTGCTGGAACGCAGTTATATTCCCCGAAGATTCAATTCATATTGAAACGGCTCCAGCCCAAGGCTCAGCAGGACTCTCCCTACAATTGCAGCTCTGAGCTGCTGGGGGTTGTGCCAGGTCCAGCAGGGTGGTTTAAAATCAATTTTTATTTAAATAAGATTTTTTTTATTGTTGTTTAAATTACAATGTTTTTCTTTTTAAAAATAAACATGTTTAAAATGAAATCTTAATTTGATATAAAATACATTAGGTCTAAACTTCTAATAATTTATTTGTAAATGTGAAACATATATTGGTAAGAGAAGTTTATGTATACAAAACATTTAAGGTTGTTTTGTTTAATAAATATAAATATATGCTGTTTTGTGTATTTAAATAACTTCCAGTTACCATCCTAATGCAGTTTGATACAAATGATGAGCAAAAAGTTAATTATCTAGTAAAGAATATCTCATTCACTATTTTCTAACATACTAAAAATGTAGAATTAATAAGAATCTGAAAATATTAAGCTATGTAATTGCTTAAATAAATGTAGATACAGTGTTGTATCTTCCTAGGTAGCAAACAGGCGTATCAAATCTAGTATAAAGGCTCTATTTAGCTGTAAGTCAACGTTTTAATGGTTAGATCAAGGGTGGGCAAACTTTTTGGCCTAAGGGCCGTATCTGGGTGTGGAAACTGCATGCAGGGGCAGGGGGGTGGGGCGGGGCATGGGAGGGAGCGTGGTGTGCAGGACAGGTCTCAAGACAAGGGGTTGGGTGCAGGAGGAGTGTGGGAGGGGGCTCAGGCAGGGGGTTGAGGTGCAGGAGGGGTACAGGGTGCAGCAGGGGGCTCAAGGCAGGGGTGCGGGGTGCAGAGTGTGGGCTCCGGCCTGCCTCCACTGCCAGAAGAGGGGAGAGACCGCAGGGACATGGTGCAGGCCACTTCTGGGAGCAGCATGGGGCCAGGGCAGGTAGGGAGCCTGCCTTAGCCCTGCGGCGCCACAGGAGTGGCAATCCTGCAGGCCAGATCGAAAGCCCTGATGGGCCATATCCAGCCCACAGGCCATAGTTTGCCCACCCCTGGGTTAGATCAACCAATGAGAATGTACCTTCCTTTAGTAAATAACAAAGAGTGGAAAAATGGAAAAGTTGATTAAAAATCAATTATCAAAATAGAGGCTTTCCACTTGGTGATTTAAATCATTATTTAATTTGCCTTGATTTAAATCAATCCATCCTGAGGTCCAGACACCTAAACTGAGATCAGGGAGCCTGTCTCTGATGTGCTCTCAATTATTCCCCGTCCTCCTTCTGCACCTGATCCAGGAAACCTGAGGGAGGAATTGGGGGGGGGGAGGGGGGGAAATAGTATGTGATCATTAGGGTCCTATCAAATTCATGGCCATGAAAAATGTGTCACGGACCATGAAATCTGGTCTTTTGTGTACTTTTGCGCTATACTATGCAGATTTCACCAGTGTTTCTCAAACTGGGGGTCCTGACCCAAACAGGAGTTAAAGAGGGGCGGAAGGTTATTGTAGGAGGATTGGGTATTGCCACCCTTGCTTCTGTGCTGCCTTCAGAGCTGGGTGGCTGGAGAGCAGCGGCTGCTAGCCAGCCAGCCACCTAGCTCTGAAGGCAGTGCCCAATCATGCCATCCCTACTTCTGTGCTGCTGCTGCTGGCAGTGGCTCTGCCTTCAGAGCTGGGCTCCTGGCCAGCAGTCACCACTCTCCAGCCAGCCAGCTCTGAAGGCAGGACTGCTGCCAGTAGCTGCACAGAAGTAAGGGTGGCAATACAGTGATTCCCCCACCACAATAACCTTGCAACTCACCCCCCACAACCCCTTTTTGGGTCAGGATCCCTACAGTTATGACACCATGAAATTTCAGATTTAAATATCTGAAATAATGAAATTTACCATATTTAAAATCCCATGACCGTGAAGTTGACAAAAATAGACCATGAATTTGGTAGGCCCCTAGTGATCGTGTAACTACAGACTGTACCAGAATGCATACACACAAGGAAGCTGAATTAAGGCTTCACTGGCAACCTTAATGCTGGCATTTCCTAACTTTTGAGTGCTTGACGTCACAACCTTAATCACGTCCTTTTAATGTACTTTTGCGTGTGTAATTATTTATATCGCATCAGAAAAGTGTAACACTTTACAAGAAAAAAGTGAAAGCTGAAATAAGCAGAAATAAAAACACAAGCCCTAATTCAAATGGAGCATACGGGAAGGTGGAGTCATTTCATGTGTTACATGTAATCATGTGCCACAAACCAACTAGTATACAAATTGTAAAAGCACACACTTATTACGATCCACATAGAATGCAATTGTAAATATTGTCTGTCCATGAATACACTAACGCAGACTAAATTCTGCAGGTCAGAGACTATTAATCTCTTATTCACAGCTGAGTATGTTGTCCATTCTTACTAACAAATATTAATTTAAGTCCTCAGAGATCTATTCACATGAACTGTAAATTCATGCAGTGTACGTGTACACACATTGTCCACTGCGCCCCTCCATACATTGACACGTCGGGGGACAGCCACTTCCATAGTGCCTTCCATTGAAGTGCTCAACATCCCCTAAGACAGGTATTGTTCTAATTTTACAGATGGGAAAACTGAGGCTCCTAATGGTTAAGTGACTTCTCCAAGGACACAAATCAATGGCAAAACCACAAACAAAAATCCAGCTGAGAGTTCTCTGCTCTAACCATGAATCTCTGCCTGAGAGTTATAAACAACCACCTATGGAAATAACTCCATTAAGATGGGGGTGAATGGAATGCTTGCACGTCACGGGGCCAGGACATAAAAGCTCAAAGGACCCTTTCCTCCCTCCAGGTCAGGATGTGCAGCATGGTGAGCTACTAAAATGCAATAGGTCTGTTGTGTGGATAGTGGACATCCTCCAGCATTAACTTCACTAGAAAAATGGTTAAAATCATGTGCTCTCTAAAGGCGATACCTAGAGGCTAATGCTGCATTATATCCATCTCTAGCATGGGGATAGTTGTGGACTCGGTGTCATAAAAGATACCTGCACAGGCGAGTCATAACTTTATGATGAGAGGAGTGACCATTAAGTTTGGATACTAGTGTATTAAGAGCAATGTTCACACCATATTTCCCATCTTAGAGATTGGTGGAGAAATCTAAGCCCCTTCTCGGAGTCCTATTAATACCCACCAGCTGCTCCCATGACACCAGTTCAGTTAGTAATAGATAAAACAGCAATTACTGATGTGAGTGGGGGTTTTAAATGGTTCTCACATCAAACTGGATTCCCAGATAATTTACAGTGATCTCAATTCCTCTTGTGACTGGATCAGTCTTCCCAACTCGATCAAATACGATGTTGATGGTTGCCTGCAGGAGAGACACAAGTGCATCAGTTCAAGGGAATGTGGTATACACAGCACAACTGTATCTGTGAGACTCATACATGTCCTTTGCTCTGTATTTCACTGCAGAACAATCCTATAGAGTTAACTGAGAGTATACAAAACGTATGAAAACACACAATGCAGTAAGGAACAGTTATCCTAAATGGATGCTAATTTCAATCAAAAAACTAAATTTCCAGGAGCAGGACGTATGAAAGGAAACTGGAAGAATATTCTTAAGGTGCAGGCAAGAATGTGTGTGTAAAGTCTCATTACCCATATGTGTCAAACACAATCCAAGCAAGGTGTAACCCTCCATGCAAGATGTTTATGGACAACAATATACAACATTTACGTACCATGAAGATTTTCCAGACACAATAGATGGAGAAAAAGTAACCCAGGAAATTAAAATATTTCCCCTGGAAAGTTTTGGAGTATTCTATTCTCTCCTGAAAGGGAACAAAAGCCACTCATACATTTAACATTTTCAGGTTCACATAAAATTCAAATTTATAAGTTTTAAATAATTACCAGTAAAAAACAGCAATGACTACTTTGACCTTCTACAGCTCTCGCCATTCAAGTGTTTACAAACACTTACATTAATGAATGAACCTCAAATCCCATGTGAGATAGAGCTGTAACAGTAGCTCCTCTTATGAATGGGGAAACTGAGGCACTGACCAGTGACGTGCCAAGGTGTCACAGCTAATAAAGACCTGGAAGGAGAATCCAGATCTCCAAACTTCCAGTCCTGGCTTCCATTAAGCCATGCCACCTCTTGACATTTTAGCACTGGCGTGTATTAATTTTTATACAACGTAAGAACTCATCACTTCAGTACATTGTGAGGCCAATCTGCAGAAGAAAAGACTAGGTCAGGGCCTTATTAGCAGGGGAACTGAGCACAGGCCCCTTGGTTACTCTTTCTCCTATCCCAACACAGTATGGGATTGTTGGCCTTTTCTGAGACATAGTACATGTTCCATTGCATATTTGAACTGGGGAAAATGGCTTGCCATCTGACCCCCAGATTTGAGAAACAGACTCTTCCAATATTGTGCCAAAGCTGAGAAACCAGCTACTGTTTTTGTCGTTGTCAGCTGAATGACTTTAAAATTACTTCTGCCTATTTTGCTCATCCTCTCCCAGACTATCAATCTAGCTCTTTGCTCTGTACCTTGGTTGCATGCAGGTCAGCAGTTTCTAGGAAAAGCTGCCGACTCAGCTCTTCCAGCGCATCCACTTCCTGCTGGATAAGGGACAGATCTGGCAAACCAGAAGAGTCAAGGGTAGAATTCTGCAGAAGTTGCTAACATCAGCTGGAAACAAACATACCCTGAGGTTCCTCCATTCCTGGACTCCCTGCACAGACACAATCTCAGTTTAAACTGCACCAAAAACCCTCATATGATAGAATCTTCAGAGCACTCCACTGTAACAATGCTGGGCAGCATAGTCCCTTCAACAGGGTCGCATAACTGATCTCTGTATCACAAGCAGAGGAATCCACACTACCAAATAGAACCAAGTCTCTCCCAAAAACTAGCTGCTTTGTTTTGATAACATCCGCATACCTTAATCTCCACTAAGAACTTCCTTGTGTTACTTGCATTCCATCACCATCTACAGGACTTCTGCTGGGAGTTACAGACTGGTTATCAAAGCATGTGGAGAATTTTCCTCACCATGCATACCCTTCTGCTCCTTCCTGTTGGCCCAGAATCCTACCCAAATGGCTCTAAGTAAGGTTCCCTGCCCCTCCCCGAAGCGTTTTGGGGGATTTGAATCTGAATGCTTAGCAAAAGCTATTGTCTTTCTGTAACTCCTGCAGTTTCCTAAGCCTCACCGCACCCCTTCTCACAGGATTCCTTTCTATTTTGTTCTCATCAACACTCTCCCTACACCAACCCTTACCTGATCAGATGTCCAATATTTTGTTGTGCTATAGTGTAAGCTCTTTGAGGCATAAAGTGTTTCTGACTCTATGCTTTGGGAAGAGCTGTGTGATATATAAATGCTTAACAACACTGGCCTCCCTGTCCTTTTTCCTAATTAAATCCCATTTCTACTCAGCAGGGAGCTAGCCTGAAGCCCCACGGACAGGAGAGGAAGGATACTTTCACTGCCAGGGGCCGATGTGGTAACACTTTTTATCATTCCCCAGAAGCCAGTGGGTTTGTTGTGCACTTCCCCCCTTTGGAACATGGTCCTATGGGCCATTGCCATTCTGAAAAGAGAAAAGATTCAGTTGTTAGAAAACGATGCCTTGTGCAGCAGACATTGTGAAACTTATTCAGTGCAGAGACACACCCCTATCATTCACCCAATCACCAGTCCTGCTCCAGAACATCTCACTCAGCTCAGGAATGGAACCCAGTCCTAATCAAACAAGCTGCCATGCTGTTGAGGTTTCAGTAATACAGTAATTCACACCAATTAAAAATAAAGATTCAAATAGTGTCTCAGTCATGTGACTTGTCAGCCTCCTATGTCCTCTTCCAGATCATGTGACTCCACAGTCTTCAATGTCAGAGGGCCTTTCAGTGACCACACAACCCACCAAATGCCTCTCTCCTTTGGAGTACCTCTGTCATTGTACAACTGCCTTCTCCCCAGAGCTGTGAGGACTGGACTGAATCCAGCAATACTCTATGGCAACGGTTCTCAAACTGTGGGTTTGTACCCCATCCAAACTGGGTCGGGACCCCATTGTAATGAGGTCACCAGGCTGGCATTAGACTTGCTGGGACCCAGGGCAGAGGCCTGAACCCCACAACGGAGGGCCGAAGCCAAAGCTCAAGCTCCACTGCCTGAGGCAAAAACTCAAGGGCTTAAGCCCTGGGTGACAGGGTTTGGGTTTTGGCTTTGCCCCCCTTGCCTGGGGCGGTGGGGCTCGGGCAGGCTCAGGCTTCAGTCCCGGGGTCATGTAGTCATTTTTGTTGTCAGAAGGGGTTCGCAGTGCATTGAAGTTTGAGAACCGCTGCACTTTGGTAGTCATTAAGGGGCTGTGTGACAAGCTTTCATAAAACAGAATCATGTAAAGCCATTAAGGGTGGGACTGTTTGATGCTTTGGACCATCTGTACAAGACTTCAAGAACTGGTTCAAATACAAAAGCAGCTGCTGTATATTGTCTCTCATGCTCCCATTTACACTACAACTCAATCTCTATAATCACTGGCTCCCAGCCTCATTACTTCAACATTTCACTGCACTGAAACGTATGAGCCACTTATCCAACCCTAAGCTGAAACCTTTTCATAGCATTGTCAATGCAATCTATGATTCCACTCTGTTTACTTGTCCCCTTTTTTGTATCTGCAGCCAGTAGAGCCACATTTGGCATCAAGCCCTCTTCAAGGTCATTGATAATTATTTTAAACTAAAGCACCCCTCTCTCCCAACTCAAAATATTGACCCTTGTGACACCCAGCACAGAACAGAGGAAAAATTCTCCAATAACAAAGAATCTCTAACTATTTAATTCCTCCTTATCCTAAAAATGTGCAGCTGGAAGTGACCTCAAGAAGTTCAGGGTCTAGGCCTGTAATGGAACAGAACAGATTTTGTTTCAGGCCATGAAATGACTGCTACAATAACATACACCATTCTAACCCCTTCAGGCCACTTGTTTCACCAGAGCAAGGAATCTTATCTGATACAGTTATGCAACTACTTTCCACTCCTGACAGCCAAGATTTTGGCTATTCCAAAGACACCATATCCCTGCAATCTGCTAATCCCAACAGCATTGAAGTATCTTAATTCTGCTCTGTTCTCCTCACCTTTTCTTCTTGCTGATAATCATGTCTATGGTTTGGAGGAGACGGCGCTCCAGGGCTAGAATATCTGCATCTGTCACATTTCTGAAACATACACACAATAGCCTATTAGCCTTGGTACTCCACTCCAAGGAGAATGTGAACAAGGACAAGCATGTGGGACAAACAAATTGAAATTGAAGAGCTTTGTGAGGACAGCACACATCAGTGATGGAAGGGGTCTTGCAGTATAGACGGGACAGCTAGAATCAGCAGGCTTGGGAGGATGGGAAAGGAAAGGCCAGGACCAAACCTGGGCAGTGTCCTAGGGGAATCCGAGAGAGTGCACACACAGGAAGAAGGCAAAATCTCAAGGAGTGTACAGAATAAAATTCCAAGAGGCTGTGGTTACCTGAGAAAGTAGGACATGTATGTGTACGGACAGTTGACAGCACCAAATCCAGAAAGCAGAGCCATGAGTGTCACCCCAATCACACCTACTCGGCTGATGAGCTGCTCTATGGACAGGATTCCTGCAAAAGAGAAGACAATGTAAGTAAGGGGTTGTTTTTAACCGTATTACTTTACACTTTGGTGTCCTCCTAAAAGAATATAGTACTCATTCAATTACTTAGCCAAACTAATTGCCTTCAGAGTCCAGGTGCCAGAGGTAATTCAAAGTGTATGCAGGCAAGGGGTGGAGAGAGGAGGAAGAGAATGCTCTCCTAGGGAAGCATGTGAAACTCTCAGGTTTAAAAACGGGACAGGAAACCAAGGCTAAACAGAGTCTGTAGGAGACTGGGAATGGGCTGCACATTACCCTTCCGCTCTAAATCACTAGCCTAGAAGTGACCAATTTTTGTCATATGATGGCTGCTTGGTGGTCTTAATTCACTTTCTGGCAGACATCTGTCCATGTCACAAAGCCCACTCCTACAACTAGCACTGTATGGTACCAAGGGTATCATTTTCAGCAAAGAGACCAAGAACTGACGAGACTACAGAGATCAAAACTGGCCCCTCACTTGTAGAAGTGATCCCTCCACATCAGATCTGACACATGCTTGCAGGGCAT